>NW_028327175.1:172617105-182617105 GCF_987537825.1 Furipterus horrens
GATAAACTAATTCTTCCCAGAGAATTTTAGGAAAGGATAACTGTAAATAGGTGTTAAATAGGCAGATAGCAAATGGGAAAGGGAATTTTAGGAAGAAGTAATGGCATGAGCAAAGGAAGCATGAGAGACAAAAAAATAAGATAAAAATAAATAAAATAAAGTGAGCCTCTTTCATTCACAATTATATTTGTATGACACTTTAACTTTTGACATAACTGCTGCAATTTTTATATAATTTAATCTTCACAACAACCCTATAAGGTAGTTATTATTTTACCATCTTACATGTGAAAGAATGAGTCATAACTTACTTTCTTAAGCTCATTTAATTATCTAAATGAAAATTTCAGGTTCTTAGAATTATAATATGCTACCTCTACCTCTTCTAGCAAGAAGGCTAAATTAGAATAAACAGTAAAAGAAAAAAACAACCAAAACACTTTTTCTCTGTCAATCTCTCTCTCTCTCTCTCTCTCTCTCTCTCTCTCTCTCTCTCTCTCTCCCTCTCTCTCTCTCTTTCTCTCTCTCTCTCTGTCTCCATCATTTTTTCTGTCCCTACCTCAAAATATCTGTCACACACACATACACACATGCACACAGCAATTATTCACCTTTGGATAGTCAAGAAGGGTTACCAATATGATAAGGGACATCAAGAGGCTTTTTTAAATTTATTTTTTATTGTTTTTCTATTACAGTTGTTCCACTTCTTCCACCGTTGCTCCTCCTGCCCATTCAGCTGACCCCTTCTCCCACAGTCAATTTCCACACCATGTCCATGTCCATGGGTTATTTATACTAGTTCCTTTACTAAACATTTCCCATACTTACCGCAGTTCTCCCCCTACCCCACTCCTGATAACTGTACTCTGTTTCTTGTTTACATGCCTCTGGTTCAATTTGTTCATTTGTTTGTGTTGTTCATTAATCTCCTATATTAGGTGATATCATATGCTATTTTTCTTTCATTGCCTGGCTTATTTCACTAAGCAAAATTCTCTCTAGTTCTATCCATGTTATCGCAAATGGTAGGAGTTCTTTCTTTCTGCTGCATAGTATTTAAATGTACCACAGTTTTTTAAACCACTCATCTACAGAAGGACACTTAGGCTATTTCCAGCACTCAGCCATTATAAATAGCGCTGATATAAGCAAGGGGTGGATAAGTTCTTCTGAATTGGGGTTTCAGAATTCTTCGGGTATAATCCTAGCAGTGGAATTGCTGGTTCAGAAGGCAGTTCCATTTTTAGTGTTTTGAGGAAATTCCATATGTTTTCCACAGTGGCCGTACCAGTCTGCATTCCCACCAGCAGTGCACTAGGGTTCCCATTTCTCCACATCATCATCAGCACTTGTTGTTTGTTGATTTGTTGATGATGGCCATTCTGACTGGTATAAAGCGGTATCTTATTGTGGTTTTTATTTGCATCTCTCTGATGGCTACTGATGTTGAACATTCTTTTATATGCCTATGGACCCTCTGTATGTCCTCTTTGGAGAAGTGTTTGTTCAGGTCCTTTGCCCACTTTTAAATTGGACTATCTGTCTTCTTGGTGTTGAGATGTGGAATTTCTTTATATATTTTGGAGATCAATCCCTTGTCTGGGGTATCATTGGCAAATATGTTTTCCCATATGGTTGGTTCCCCTTTCGTTTTGCTGATTTTTTGTTTGTTTGTTTGTTTGTTTGGTTTTTTTGCTGAGCAGAAACTCTTTAATTTAATGTAGTTCCATTTGTTTATTCTTTCCTTTATTTCCCTTTCCTCATGAGATATATTGGTGAAAATATTGCTATGTGGGATATCTGAAATTTTCCTGCCTCTGTTTTCCTCTAGGACTTTTATGGTGTCACGACTTAAATTTAATTTATTCTGGTGTGTGGCGTAAGTTGGTGGTCTGTTTCATTTTCTTGTTTTTTTTACACGTCCCTGTCCAGTTCTCCCAGCACCATTTGTTGAAGAGGCTCTTTTCACTCCATTTTATGTTCCTTCTCCCCTTGCCGAATATTAGTTGACTATATAGATAGGGATTTATTTCTTGGCTCTTTATTCTCTTCTATTGATCTATATGTCTGTTCTTATGTCAATACCAGACTGTTTTCATTACAATGGGTTCATAGTATGGTTTGATGTCAGGTATAGCGATTCCTCCTATTCAGTTCTTCTGTCTCAAGATTGCTGTGGCTATTTGGGGCCTTTCTAGGTTCCATATAAATTTTTGAAGTATTTGTTCTAGGTCTGTGAGATATGTGACTCATATTTTAATAGGGATTGTGTTGAATCTATAAATTGCTTTGAGTAGTATGGCCATTTTAATGATGTTGATTCTTCCCATCCATGAACATAGTATATGCTTCCATTTATTTGTAACTTCCTTAATTACTTTCTTCAGTGTGATGTAGTTTTATGTCTTTGGTTAAGTTTATTCCTAGATGCTTTATTTTTCTGTTGCTATAGTAAATGAGATTTGTTTTCCAGTTTCTATCTCTGATATGTTATTATTGGTGTACAGAAATGCTTTAGATTTCTGAATATTGACTTTGTAACCTGCTGTTGTGCCAAATTCACTTATTATGTTGAATAGTTTTTAGTGGAGTATATAGGGCTCTCCAAGTACTCTATCAGGTCATCTGCAAACCAGACTGTTTTACTTCCTCTTTTCCACTTTGGATGCCTTTATTTTTTTTTCTGGTCCGATGTCTGTGGCTCGAAATTCCAGCACTATGTTGAATACAAGTGGAGAGAGTGGATATGCTTGTCTTGTTCCTAATCTCAGGGGGAATGCTTTCAGTTTTTGTCCATTGTGTTTGATGTTGGTTTCATGTTTCTCATATATGGCCTTTATTATGTTGAGGTATGCTCCCTCTATTTCCATTTTGCTGAGTGTTTTCATCATAAATGGGTGTTGTACTTTATCAAATTCTTTTTCTACATCTATTGATATGATCATGTAATTTTTTTCTTTCATTTGTTTATATGTGTATTATGTTTACTGCTTTATGAATATTAAACCATCCTTGAAACTTTGGGTTGAATCCCACTTAATTGTAATGTATGATTTTTTTAATGTATTGCTGAATCTAGTTTGCCAATATTTTGTTGAAAATTTTAGCATCTATGTTAGCATCAGCGATATTGGCCTGTAGCTTTCTTTCTTTGTTGTGTCTTGACCTGGTTTTGGAATTAAGTAATAGTTTCATAGAAAGAGTTTGGGAGTCGTCCCTCTTCCTGGGTTTTTTGGTATAGTTTGAGAAGCGTAGATGTTAGTTCTTCACTAAATGTTTTGTAAAATTCACCTGTGAAGCCATATGGTTCAGGGCTGTGGTGTGCCAGGAGTTTTCTTATTATTGCTTCAATTTCATTAGTTGTTATTGGTCTATTCAGGCTTTCTGCTTCTTCTTGATTCAGTTTTGGAAGATTATATGTTTCTAGAAATTTTTCCATTTTTATCTAGGTTGTCAAGTTTCTTGCCATACAGTTGTTTGTAGTAATTTCTTACAATCCTTTGTAATGCTGTGATATCGGTTGTGATGTCTTCTCTTTCATTTCTGATTTTGTTTATTTGAGTCCTCTCTATATTTTTCTCGATGAGCCTGGCCAAAGGCTTGTCAATTTTGTTTATCTTTTCAAAGAACCAGCTCTTACTTTTGTTGATCTTTTGAATTGTTTGTTTAGACTCTATGTCATTTAATTCTGCTCTGATCTTGATGATTTCCTCCCTTCTACTCACTCTGGGCTTTGTTTGTTGTTGTTATTCTAGTTCTTGTAACTGTAGAGTTAGCTTTTTATTTGAGATTCTTTTATCCTCTTTAGATATACCTGTATTTTTATGAACTTTCTTCTCAGAATTGCTTTCACTGTACCCCATAGGTTTTGGGTTGTTGTGTGTTCACTATCATTTGTTTCCAGAAATTCTTTATTTCTTCCTCAATGTCATTGTTTGCCCAATCATTACTTAGCATCATGTTATTCATTCTCCATGAGTTTAGATGTCTTTAAGTATTTTCTTTGAGGTTGATTTCCAGTTTTAAGCCATTGTGATCTGAGAAGATGGTTGATATAATTTCAATTTTCTTGAATTTGTTGAGGCTTGTTTTGTGTCCTACCATGTCATCTATCTTTGAAAATGTTCCATGTGCACTTGGAAAGAATGTGTATTTTGCTTATTTGAAATTTTCTATATATATCAACTAAGTTCATTTCATCTAGAGTGTTGGTCAATGCCTCAATATCCTTGGTGTTTCTTTGCTTTGAAGATCTGTCCATTGTTGAAAATGGGGTTATAAAGTTTCCTACTATGAGTGTGTTGCTGTTGATATCCTTCTTGTATTTTTCTTGTATATTTAGGTGCTCTTAAGTTGGGTGCATATATGTTTACCAGGGTTATATCTTTTTGATGGATTTTTCCCTTAAGTATTATGAAAAGTCCTTCTTTGTTTCTTTTTATGGCCTCTGCTGTGAAATCTGTTTTTTCTGATATAAGTATTGCTACCCCAGCTTTTTTTCATATCTGCTTGCTTGGAATACTTTTTTCCATCCCTTCACTTTCAATCTGTGTAGATCTTTTGTTTTGAGGTGTGTCTCTTGTAGACAGTATATATGTGGGTAATGTTTTCATATCCATTTCATTACCCTATGTCTTTTGATTAGAGCATTTAGTGCATTTACATTTAAGGTTATTATTGACAGGTATTTATTCATTTCCTTTTGTACTTGTGTTCCTCTCCCTCTCTCTTTCTCTTCTTTTTCTTTTTTATTTTTTTATGTGTATTTTATTTATTTAGTTACTCAGTTTTAAATTCTTGTTAACTTTTTAAAAAATTAATTTATTTATTAATTTGAGACAGGACCCATGCTCTGTAACCATTCCCCCCTCTCAGACTTAAGACCCTTTATAATCTTATAAAGAACAATGGGCGAAGATCTCATGCTTCTGTAGCTGCTTCAATCTGGACATGGTCATCGTCCTACCTACTCTTGGGTCCAAAAATTTCTAATAAGTGTGAAGGTGTGGAGGGGAAGGTGGCCTTTCCACATGGGGAAGAATCTTTCAGACTCCAGCTCAGTTGGCTGTTCCTGGTCAACAGCATGCTCAGTTTCACAAACTAGCATTCTTGTTGTATTCTAGGGGCAACAGATTTGGCAAGCGGGTTAAAGGGCATCATTAAAACCATTACCACTTGATGACAAAATGCATGGATTAATTTTTCAATGTCCCCCATTAGGAAAAAAAAGGCTTCTTTGGAGGAAGGTGTGCAAGGCACGTCATACATGTCCTCAACACTTTTGTCCACTATACTTAGTTTAGGCTGAGGGGAATATTTTAGGTTTCCCCCCCTCAGACCTCTGGGCCCTTTCTGTCCAAGCCATTAGGATAAAAGAGAAAAACCAGTTTTAAAGTGAAGCCCACAGACCACCCCATACTTCACCAACCCAACCACTTAGTTCAGCCACACCTTTTTGTCTCAGGAGGCAGCGTGGCAGACAGGATTAAATGAGGCCTATAGGTACAGACAATCACTCAAGTAATGAGATCATAGGTTTATGTCATGAAAAAAGAACACACATGCTAATTTATGCAACATAATCCACAAACCAGTCTCTAGATCTGCAACAATGTCTTACTGGGAAGACATCCAGTTGCAAGGCATTTGACATTCTTCTTGCCTATAAATTAAGCATCTTTGATGATGTCACAGACCTACTTTAACTTTCAAATGAAAACAAACTTTAAGGACAGTTAGCTGCACTAGTTTATAGTCTGTCACTGAGCATTGTGATTTTTCTTTAATCACGATTTTTCTCAAGATTACCCTCCTTGTCATTAAAGAGATTGCATTAAGTCCAGTTCTAATTTATCCTGTTCATTTGCATAAACACAACAAGAGTAGCAAATGGTCACATATGATCTTTCAGTCTGCTTTGCTGGAACTTACACAAGGAAGCTTTAGTGTGACCTTCAGTTTGCCCTTCAGGGCACAGGAGCTGAGCCACATGCCTGCTATTCAGCCTTGCCTGTGAACAACTGTCTTTTCCAAGTCCTTCAGATTTTCCATTGTGCCTTAATGTTCCTTCTAGCCATCTTTCATGAAAGCAACCTTTGTTCCTTCCCTGGAATGATTGCCAAGAACTGCACAACCTACCAGGTACCAGGCCTTTTTTCTTGTGGGTTTTTATTGCCTTTCAAAGTCAGTCCCAGTTCCTCAGGGGTTTCTGGTAACAACCAGAGCCCAAGCATGCCTCCTTTATGCATGACATTCCAGTCAAAGTCTTGGTTAACACAACCTCTATTAACAACTGGTCTTATTAGTTTTATGCAAAGAACATTATGTCATTACTTACTTTTTTTCAGAATGCCAAATTCTGGAGGAATCAAGTAGGGAGAAAACTATACAGTGTGAAAGAAAATCCTAGTCCTTCTAATATGCACTAAAATTGCATTTTGATACTTTGCATTTTGTATGTTCACTTTCCTACATGTGAAGATTTTTGAGGGGTGTTGGGGGATTTGCTGGCTCATTTATTGATTTAATTTGCTTTTATTTTTACTAAAATTTTTTTATTACACTTGTCCCACTTTTTTCCCCATTGCTCCCCCAAACCCTGTCCAGTCCTTCTCCCACAGTCCATCTCCACTGCATTGTCAATGTCCATGGGTCATTTATACATGTTTTTTGACTAGATCCTTCTTATTTTTATCCCCTTCCTTCCCTTCCCCCTCCACCCTCCCCACTTGTCACTCTTATTCTGTTCCTTGTTTACATGCCTCTGGTTCAGTTTTGCTCATTTGTTTGCATTGACATTAGTTTCCTGTATTAGGTGATATCATATGGTACTGTATTTGTCATTTACTGCCTGCTTATTTCACTAAACATAATTCTCTCTAGTTCCATCCATGTTGTCACAAATGATAGGAGTTTCTTCTTTCTGCTACATAGTACTCCATTGCATAGATGTATCAGTTTTTTTATCCACTTATCTACAGTTGAGCACTTAGGTTGTTCCATCACTTCGCTATAAATAGCGGTGCTATGAACACAGGGGTGCATAAGTTCTTTTCTTATTATTGATAGGTACTTAGTCATTGTCATTTTTCCCCTTTGTACTTGTGTTCCTCTCTGTCTTTCTTTGTTTCTTCATCTTCTTAAAGCAGAACCTTTAGCATCTCTTGCAATGATGGTTTGATGGAGATGTATTCCTTTAGCCTTCTTTTTTTCTGGGAAACCACTTATTTCACCTTCCATTTTGAATGAGAGCCTTGCTGGTTAGAGTAGTCTTGGTTGTAGGCCTTTGGTTTTCATTGTTTTGAATATTTTTTGTCACTCCCTTTAGGCTTGTAGTATTTCTATGGAGAAATTTGAGGATAGATTTATCAGAGCTCCCTTGTATGTTATTAGCTGTTTCTCTCTTGCTGCTATTATGATTCTTTCTTTGTCTTTCAATGTTGCCATTTTAATTATGATGTATCTTGGAGTGGGCCTGTTTGGGTTCTTCTTCATTGGGACCCTCTGTGCTTCCTGGACTTTGGTGACTTTTTCTCTCATCAAGTTTGGGAAGTTTTCTGTCATTAGTTTTTCAGACAGGTTTTCTATCACTTGCTCCTCTTCTTCTCCTTCTGTTATTCCTATGATACAGATATTATTACATTTCATGTTGTCCTGGAGCTCTCTTAAAATCTCTTTATTCTTTTTAAGCCTTTTCTTAATTTTGTTGCACTGTCTGGGAATTGTTTTTTAGGTTGTCATAGAGCTCGCTGATCTGATTTTATGCCTCCTCTGGCCTGCTTTTACTTTCTTCTGTGTTCTTCAATTCAGAAATTGTATTCTTCATTTCTATTTTATTTATTTTTAAAACTTTACAATTTGTATTAAAACATAGAAGATATTAGAAAATTAAAATTTCACATAAGCCAACCAGCAGGAATTAAGAACTATTAACACATTTATACAAAGGATTATAGAATTTTTTTTTATTCCTTTAAACATTTTTTTAAAACATAATTATATTTTATATACAATGTGGTATCCTAATATTTTTTACAACATTCTGATGTAAGCATGTTCATGTCAAGCATTGCTTAAAATATGATTTTATTAATGATTGCAAAATATTTTATCATATGACTGTATCAAACTATATGAACTGCTCCTACGTGGCTGTTATTTGTTTTTAAAATAAAATAAATACTTCCTAATTTATAAGTCTTAATTTTGAATGCTTTTTTGCTTTCTCCAAAATATAAGCCTACTCTAAAAGAGAATAATAGTTATCAAATACCTGCTATATAACTGTAAGGAACAAAGAAACTGGTGACTCTCAAACCAGTAGGAGATAATTAGCAGCAAAGGACAAATATAATTAAGTCTTGAATCAGAGGGTGTCTGAGTCAGAGTCAACAGTATTAGCATAATTACTAATTAGGAAGTGATATTTCCACAGCTCGACACAAATGTCTCTGAGATCAAAGGGGAAAGATATCTATCACCAAACACAGGGAAACAGGAAAATGTAGGTAGATAGCTCAGCAAACAAGTTAGAAAAACTTCAAGAGAGAGCTGGAGACATACCTATAACCAGATTACCCTTAGTTAATTACTACCCCCAGTTAATTTAGTTAATTGCACTAAACTGTAACTCTGGAGTATCCAGTATGGGAAAAAGGAGCAGGAGGGGAAAGGGGGGATTAACTTGCGTTAAGATAAAACCATCCTCCTCCATTTGTCAGTGTGCACCTTTGATTTGACTGTGCCTGGACCTGCAGACCTGTGAATAAACAATGCCTCATCTACTGCTTAAGTCTTGTGTCCTAGTGTTTTTACTGTGAGCGTTTCTCAAATAACAAGATTATAAATATATATATATATATATATTATTTCATATAATATTAGAATTCCAGAGATGTGCAATATCATGCATATATTTAAGAAGTATTTGAACTAGAATTTGAACTCAAGAAGTTCATACTTTACATTAGCAGGTGACAACTGAATGGTTTCAGCAGAAGTGTAATGCAATTTTACAATGTGCATGTCATTTCTTATAACTTGTTCAACTCAGAATATTCATATGGGCTGCTTTGGCAGAAGAGAGGCAAAGGGTTAAAAGTAATCTGTTACTTGCTAATTACAGAACATAAAACCAAAATCTTTTTTTTTTCTTTTTAACCATGACCTCTTTAAACAAATCGTTCCTGTCAAATATGCCTCAACATATTAGTCAATCCCACTGCAGCATTTCATTTTCCCTGGCAACTAGCACCTTTCTGCAACTTCCCACAGTTTGAGTAGTTTTAATTAACAGGCATGAATAGATCAAAGGAAATTATTTCCCTAAATACCAGTCAATACTGTTTTTCCTTCCATGAGTTCCCAAACAAAGACTATAGCAAATACTTCTGCAGGCAGTGCAGCTGCTATAGCAGCCCTCTGGCCAGCTACAGCCAGGATCTCAGACTCAGCCTGGCCATAAACTGGATGGGATCAGGAGTGGACCTGAACAAAAGGTATAAAGGTCCTTTAAAACCTGTCCAAGAAACCAAGACAACCAGAGGCTTTTCTGATTTCTGGGATTTCATGTCAGGAAGGGTGAGAACTGGCAAGTTATTCTGCTCCTTTCAACAAAGAAAATTGATGTTTGCAGGTTTCCAGCTCCAATGCACTCTTCAAATGGAGGGTCCTTTAAAATAATAATGTTCAGGGGAAATAAATGAAAGAAATTAACATAATATACAACTTTGGAGAATTATAGATAAGTTTTCTTATAGGATGCAGTAACATATTAAGATCTCATCCAGCAAGCACAGACAATGTTAGGTGTTTGGAATGACAACTATGGAGTTCCTGGCAGCTATTGGGTTTCTTTTTTCTTTTTCTTTTAAATATGCTTTATTAATTATGCTGTTACAGTTGTCCCAATTTCTTTTCCCTCTGTTCCCCTCCACCCACTGACCCCCCTCCCTCCAGTTGCGCCCCCCCTTTTAGTCCATGTCCATTGGTTGTGCATATAGTTCTTATCAACCTCTTCCTGTCTATTCCATTCCCTCCTACTATGCTTCTTAGTTCCTGCATCATCTCCATCCCTTTTCCCCTTCCCCCTTTCCACTGACCTCCCCCCAATATGTTCCCCACACCTATAATTCTTTTTTCACTCTCGTTGTCTACTTAGTTTGCCTGTTTTGATTCTCTACCTTCTGTTGTTGGCTGCTGTGATAGTTTTCATTTTAATGTTCATAGTTTTGATCCTCCTTCTTCTAAACCAGTCCCTTTAACATGTCATATAAGAGTTGTTTGGATCTGATGAACTCCTTCAGTTTTACTTTGTCCTGGAAGCACTTTCTCTGCCCTTCTATTCTGAATGACAGCTTCACTGGATAGAGTATTTGTGGTTGTAGGTTTTTGATTTTTATTACTTTGAATATTTCTTGCCAGTCCCTTCTTGCCTTCAGAGTCTCCTTTGAGAAATCAGCTGATAGTCTAATTGAGACCCCTTTATACATGATTCTTTTCTTTTCTCTTGCTGCTTTTAAGATTCTCTCTTTATCTTTAATTTTTGACATTTTGATTATAATATGTCTTGTCTCCCTGGGTCTAGTGTTTCTGGAACTCTCTGTGCTCCCTGGACCTATAAGTCTATTTCCTTCCCCAAGTTCGGGAAGTTCTGCTTCATTATTTTTCAATAATTTTTCAATTTCTAGTTCTTCTTCTTCATCCTATGGCAACTCTATTATTCAAATGTTCATTCGCTTATAGCTGTCCCAAGGGTTTCCAAGCCTCTCCTCCTATTTCTCACTTTTTGTTTCCTCTTTCTGCACTGGTTGACTATTCCTTCCCTATGTTCAGACTTGTTGATTTGATCTCTGGTTTTCCTTTCCTCACCACTTGTCTCGTATGTGTTTTCGTTCATTTCAGTATGACCAGTCTTCATTCTTTCCCAGTCTTGTTCAAAATCTTTTGTTAATTCTGTAAGCTGCCTTATGACTATAGCTCTGAACTGAGCCTCAGAAATATTTCTTATTTGTTCATCAGTTAGGTTGTGTATTTGCTGTCTGGTGAGCTGCATCACCAGGATCTCAATCATGATCTGTGTCACATTGACAGTTTTGTGTTTACCTTTGCTTCCTGGACAGGGCTGTCACACCTCCTATGTTATAGGGGGCGGAGCCCCATGCACTCACCACTACTGGGTGACATTTCTCAGCATACTGGCACTTTGTGTAGGGGTTGGGGTCCAAGATGGATTCCTGCCATTACTCTCCCCTGAGAGACCATGAGCCTCTTCCTCCATCCCCACGCCCTCTGAGCCCCACAGTCCGAGGCAATGGGGGTCTGTCTTCCCTGGCATTGGAATCATGAGCTGACAGGTCTTGACTGCTGCCGGGAGTGCTCCCTTGGCAGTTTCACTGACTGTCCCTGCAGCTGCTGCCGGCAGCACAGCTTGATCTCTCCACCCCTGTTTTGCCCCTCCTACCCATCCAGACGAGCACCACTGGGTTATAATTTCATATGTTGGACTTCCCTGTAGTTTTATTTTCTGGAACCTCTGGTTATTTCTGGTTTTGTAGTAGTTGTAGTCCTTCTTAGTTGTGGAGGGAGACAGAGCGTGTCAGTCTAAGCCTCCATCTTTGCCAGAAGTCGCTATTGGGTTTCTTTTTTGTTCCTATTGACTCAAACTAAAAGGAGTTGATTTGTGCATAGACTGGAAAAATTTCAGGATGCAACTCACATAAAGGCTGGAACTTTGAACTTTGTCCTGGTAAAACCACATATAATATATTGGAGCACCATTTTTATTTCACTAAGAAACAGAATAACAGGTAAGAACATCTACTGCAGAACTCTTTGCCTGCTTGGGTTCAAATCCTGGCTCTATCTGTACCCGCTGTGTGACTTTGAGCCAGTTACTTAACCTTTCTGTTTCAGCTTCTTCACCTATGAAATAGGGTTCCTCATAGTCCCTACTTCTCAAGGTTATTATAAAGAGTAAAGAAGATACTATTTGTAAGTTGTTTCAAACAGCATCTGGAACACCATAAGCCTTATATAAGAATGTATTATGTAACAAATATTTTTTAAACAATTATTTTCTGGTCCTTTCTTCTCACCTGGCCATTTAAAAATGAGTATTTTCAGGCAATATGGGCACAGTAGTTCCATTAGGCTGCATGCCCTCGATTTCCTACACCTCTGCTTTCATGTTCATTTGTACTTGAAATTATCCTTTAATCGAGAAACCACATAAAATGAGCTCTCCTTTTATCCTAGGTGAAACCCTCCCCTTTCCCTTGTTTCACCTTCTCTCTGAGAGCCTTACTATATTTCTCTCTTAGCAACCTGTAAAAGAGAAATACAGTATAATATATTATGTCTCCTCCTTTAACAACCTTTCTGTTCATTATGCCTTCAGTGTATAAACAAGCTCAAATTACTATAAGCTTGACAAGACTCTTCTGTCTCCATGCTTTCTAAGCCTTCTCTAAATCTCCAGTCACAACCATCATCCAAGATGGAAATTTTTCTGTAATTTGTAATTTTTTTACAACCTGGACTTTGAACTCCTGGCCCCCAGATGAGGACTTTCTTTCTTTCTCTCAGCTTATCTAGTTATTAAAAAATAATAATATATAACAATAAATAATGAAATATAAACAATTATCTATTGAAAGTCACACAGAGACTTGAGAAATATCAATCCTTGGCAATGCAGAGGGTATATTTAGTGGAAGAAGGCTAGAGTTCTACCCTGGGTAGTCAAATACCTGAGAATTGAGGACTTTACTCTCTAAAAGTGTTTTTAACAAATATAGAAAAAAAGTTTTTCTTGTTAATTCTAATTTATCCTGAAAATTTCATTCACCAAATTATGCCCTTTCTAGACCTTGTTGATTGAAATTTTATCCTGATCCACAGAACCTATCCATGTCTGGTTATATTATACAAATAAAGAGCCAACAAATCACTACAGAAAATGTAAATTATTTTCTCTGTCTCTTGTCACAATTTGAAGATATTTTCATCTGAGAACTGTCAATTTTATAGACTGTTGAAGATTAATTTTTGAGTCAACCATTATTCAATTAGAGAAGAGGTTAGCAGATATGGCAGATGGATTGACCAATGTCATTACACAGCTAGGATTATCAACAAATCAAAATATCCTTAAGTCCTGGGAAATTTGTGATTCTACAACAAAAAGTAAAAGGAAATGGGAGATCAGAACATTACTTGTCTAGTGTAATAACAATGGTTCTTTTAAACTCGTGGGGCAGGTCACTTTTGCATCTCTTTTCCACTATCACTATATTTCAACATGAAGGAGATGGACTTATATGCAAGGTGGAAAGTGCTGGCTGATTGAGGCAAAGAAACACGTGATCTATGTAACTCAAGTAAGGCTGCTGAAATTAAAAATTCTCTCCTGGTTTGGCCGACACTATACTTTTAAACTGTAGGACAGGATTAACCAAGAGTTATGCAGGAATGGGCTCTTAGAAAAATGTCAAGTACAGGTCCTCTTTGGCTGGGCTAAATAATCACAGCATCAGCCAAGATAGCAGTGCATCCCTCAGGTAAGGAAGTAGGGAGGAATTGCAGAACTGAATTCTGCAGTGTGTCTTGTGAATTTCTGAGCTCATGGCAAGTTGTTCAAGTTACTCCATGTGACAAAACACTAAAACAAAACATGGGGTTTAGATTATCTTTGGTGTGTGCTTTTCATCGAGTGTATTTTGGTGAAATGTAAACATATTTTAATATGAAAACTTTATTATTTATTTTACACACTCTCTCTTACTCTGTATCTCTCTCTCATTTCCTCACCCTCTTTATATCCTTGAACTTTCACTGGTACTTACACCATGAATCATGGCACAGCTCTTCTGCAGGACTCTAAACATTAATTGATATTTCTCCACAGTGACTTTAGTGACTTCTTTCATAATTCTTAAGCTCCCCAAACTCACTTCCCCTTCCTCACTTTCAAATAAGAGCACAACTCCTTTTACTAATATAACTGAAGTTTAGGTAAAATAGCCAGTGATTATCTATCTAGCTCAGAGATTACCATTACCAGTCTTTTAGACTCAGTTCTCACCAAGGGCCCTCTCAATTCTTCATATTGCTTGACAACTGATTAACCCAAATATAGAAATAAACCTGTATATACTGTATTGTGACTCAAGGTTAAGCTACCCCTTCCTTTCCCCCTCTCTTTTTGATTATACAATAAAGAATTGGGAAAGGGAGTGTTTAAAGAATATTTTTTCTATACCCTTCCTGTTAAGTAATGTATATTTGCTAATGTAATTAATAGTCAGTTGGACCTGGTTCAAATACTGACTCTAGGATCTTCTATTTGTGGGTTAAACTTTCTGACATCCAGTGTCCTCATATTCAAAGTGGGGATAATAATAACCCTATTTTGCAAAGCAGTTCATTCAGTTTACATATATTTACTGCACTAACCCTATGTCATGCACTAAGCTCCTTGCCTTGTTTAAATCTATTTATCACATAGCAATATTCAGGATAAGTAATAGAAAACACCATCTTTTTAAAAGCTGGACTAGTGGCCAATCCTACAATGCAGGGTACTTTAGTGAATCAGGGTTGGAGACTGTGGATTAGGCTTCAAATCTAAGCAGACACTCCTATTCTCTGAATTCTGCATCTACATCTTGGGATGGTGCCACTCTTCTGTTGACTGTGACCATGACACTCTGTTCAATGGAAAATATGCTGAAGCATGCACTAAGACAGTTTAATGCATGTTGATTCCTCCATGGCCCAATAAATATCTCACAAGCTGAACAATTATTTTAGAAATGGCTACCCTCTTGCAAGAGGAGTAATGAGGAGGTGAGTGAAGAAGCAATGCTACAGTTCCCATCTCCCTTCCAATCAGCTTTTAAGTAGAGAGAAAGGGACTCTCACACAATAGCTCTATTAGTCGGTTTTATTATCTCAAGTTAATAGGGGAAATACCAACACTCTAAAGAAGTAAATTAATTTGTCCAAGGTCACTAACAAAATAAATAGTAGTTACATTTCTAATTTTGTTCTAACTCCAAAGAACAATCTCTTCTCACTTTAATACCTTACACTGATGTGCTAGTCTTAAGGATGCTCACTGATTACTTTTAGCTCTTCATCTTATTGTACATAAGCCTGCGTCTATATTTGGGTGAGGCTATTTGTCATTTATTTATTTCTCTACTTCTGTTTTCCTCAAGCTGTTATGTTTATTCAGACTTGGGGCACAGAGGAATTCACAGTAAGGAGAAGAAGGTGTGCTAGTATATGAATGTCATATACCGCATTTTTCGTACTATAGGATGCACCTGACCATAAGATGCACCTAGGTTTAGAGGAGGAAAACAAGAAAAAACATATTCTGAACCAAATGGTCTACTAAAATATTTAATAAAATATAACAGAATAATATTGCAACCATATAAAGTGAACTTAATACTGCAGTCAACAGCAGTATTAAGAACCATCATCACTGTCATTAACAAATGAGGAAAGACTTTAAGGTTCAAGTATTCTTCCAGTTTTCTGGGAACGCCAAGAACTCATAATCATTAGTGTCAGAATGTATGGGGGCCTTTAATAACAGGTATTGAGGGAGCTAAGAGGTATCACTAGTTGTAACAGTCACTGAGAGTATCACTATCCTAGTTTCAGGTTCTGGCGAACTAGCCCCAGTGCCTGTTATGGTTAGTGGTACCCCTTAGTCCCCTCAGTGTCTGTGTTACTACTAGAATAGTGACCCCACATAACTCCCTTTTTATACTACAAATTTCAGCATTTATGGCTGCTCACCCAGTTACTGCTGGCCTCCTCACACAGAAATCTGGTGTGCACTGGAAACAGTATGGAGGTAGTTGAGACAGCTCTAGCATCTAATGGAGCCAGTAGACAGCCAAGAACATGTTACTTCAGTTCCACCCATCAGTCTCTCATGATTGGCAGAGCTTAAGACGCAGTGATTGGTGATTGGAGGCCATTCTACTGACACAGACCCCACCCAGTGTCAAAGACAATTGGCACTGTGCCTCATACCCCTTATTAGCCTCAGCTGATTCAACAGGTCAGCGATTGTAGCTGGGAGTGTCAGGTGGCTCTCTGCACTCTCCCAGGTACCAGGTGATGGGCAGAGGCAGACAGCAACTGACCAGACACCCTGAGATTCAGCAGTAAAGTGTGATATTTAAGCATCCCCAGGAATTTCGTGTGGGTCCACCGTTTCCACTTCTAACAGCTGTTGCCATTGCTGACAGATGAGGTAATACACATCACGTTCTGTGATGCAATATTGACTCCATAAGACACACAGACATTTCCCCTCACTTTTGGGGAAATAAAATGTGCATCTTATGAACCAAAAATACTGTAATTTGTGATAAATTATTTGCTCTATACTAGCCATCATGTGCTTGGTACACGTGAAAATAAATAAGAATTGATTGTGAATTGATTGATAATGAAAGAACAAAGTAGAATAATAAAATAAGAAGATGATCAAATCTCTAGTCAATCTCTGAACTGAATAATGTCATTAAGAAATCTTGCAACATTGGGTAAATTGCATCATTTCACTGAGTCTACATTGCATTAACTGTAAAATGAAACTATTATTTCAACTTTTTATACCAGAAATTGGCATATGAGATGGACAGTGAGATTACTATTACATAAGAAGCCAATTAAAAAATTTTTTCTTGTGCAGTAGTTTATTTACCATCTGAAGTTTTGGACTGTTCCATGCTCCTGAAACCACATGTGGCTTTAAAAAGATGCACAGACACTCTGATGTACAAGATCAGTGATTAAGAGGAAAGCAGTTGTAACCTTTCCATACTGGTTTGGTGTCACATAATGTATTGATCAATATTTGTGTTTACTTTGAGGGATTCAATTTGTATTTCCCAGAACTTCACTCTACTTACATAACTACTAATCTGATCAGTTCTGAATCAGCATCAGAGTAGTGTCCAGATTTATTAAATGAAAGAAATCCAGCACAAAGGGTCAAAACCTTCAAGCTCCTGGCTGGATTTTTATTCAGAGCAACTAAATGTCCAAGACTACAGATGTGAAATCAGTGATTCTGATATGGGCAATGGAACAAGCTGTTAGGATACTCCACTCTTCTAAATTTCCCACATCTCACAGTAAATTCAAAGCAGAGGGGGAAAAAATTACGAATTTAGGAACCTTGTTGTTCCAGTATCTAACTGTTGGTGGGAATGCAGATTGGTGCAGCCACTGTGGAAAGCAGTAAGCAGTATGGTGATAGCTCAAAAAATTAAAAATGAATTTGCCTTTTGTCCCAGCAATCCCACTTCTTGGAATATATTGGAAGGAACATAAAGCACTAATTTGAAATAAAATAAGCACCCCTATGTTCATTGCAGAGTTATTTTAACTGCATAAAAGAGTCATGGACAACAGTGTGGCAATTGTGGGGGGTGGTTGGAGAAGGGGTATAAAAGAACTAAATAGTGATGGAAAAAATACAATAAAAATTATTAAAAATAAAAATAAACTACTTCTCTATTACAGATGAAGTTTTTAAAGGTAACTCAGCATCCTTCTCACTCTTTTAGAACACTAAACACAACTGAGGGGAATTTAATTTGTTAATGACCTAACATCTATGTTTCTCACCAGTTAAGAAAAAAAAGTCCAAGAGGGTGGTGATTATAGATATCTTATGACTTTAGAGCCTACAAGAGTGCCTGGCATTGAAATGCAAAAAACTCTGTTATAATTTTTTAATTAAATATTTGAAAAAAAGATTTTAAAAATATTTGAGGTGATATCAACATACAACTTTTCATTCATTCAATTACATATATTGAGTACTTTTTGTGTAGCAGGCACAGTGAGGAAACAGTGATAAATAGCTTAAGACATGGAGTTTAACTTCTGGTGGGTAAAATTAATACTAAATTATTGTTTACACAATTAGACATTTAATTGCAATTGTAGATATTTTACTAAAAGTAAGAAATGCAGATTACCAAGAAAACATATTACTTGATCTAAGTAAGCCATGTGAGTTGATCCAGGGAAAGATTTGCAGACAAAGCGACATGAGGCAAAATGTAAAGAATGACACAGATAATTAATAAAACAGGTCAGGGAGCATAAAGGACATTCCCCAAGAAAGAATACATTTAAGGACACTGAGAGACAAAGGATAAAGCTGCATTCAAGGAACTGAGAGAAGCCCAGTGTGATCATGATAGAAAGAGTGAGCCAGATTCCTACATGATGCATTTGATGAGGCAGGCAGCAGCCATTCCCTCCAAGAACTTATAGGTTATGTTAAGATTACTTTTTAATTAACCCAAGAAGAAGAGAAAATTCTTGAAAAGTTATAAAACAGAGGTTTTTTTTTGAAGATCATTCTGGCTGCACTAAGATCATAGATTGAAGAACTATAACAATGGATGCAAGGATACCAGTCGAGTTGGTGTGGCTATTTAAAACCCAGAGGGGTAAGTGGAGACAGAAAAAAGGCAATGCAGGTTTGCAATTTAGGGAAAAAATTAAGTGGTAAATGTGATGGAATATGATAATTTAGATGTGCTGATGAAGGAAGAAAAAGTTAAGGATAAATCTCAAATGTCTGGCTTATACCATTCAGACAGATGTAAGCCAATTCTGTCCCAATTTATCCATTAGGCTCAGTGGGCATAGTGTCTAGGGAACATAAAAGTGTTTTAATTCTTTTTAGATCACAAAAGTAAGTGAACCTTTAGTTCAAGGAGAGGGCTTAAACTTATAATATTAATAAACCCATCTTCATACAATTAGAGTAAAATGTAATATTTAATATATTTATGGAAGCAAAAATACCTGGGGCCCACGAAAGTTTTAATGTGGCCCTGAGCCAGCTGTCCCTGACAGAAAACTGGAGGAAAACCAGGTGGAACCAGAGGGCTGTGATAGCACAGTGCAAGGCTGTTCTGACATCAGTTCAAGTTTTTGAGATATCTGTGAAATATTCAAGTGCAAATGACAAAATGTCCTTTAGCTATGCAACTTAAAATTACTGTGATGTTCTCAATGTCCAAAAAGAATGAAGCAATGTTGGATATGAGGTCATAAAGTATGGATTTCAGTTCCAGCTCCACCACTGTAGTAGACTTTTATTATTCTGACTGCATAAAATAATGTCATCTTTCTTCTAAGAAATGTTTCAAAATATGTGATTCGGTTGGTCATGACCCTAGTTCTGCTGTAGTTCTGACCCAAAATGAGCCAGTCAGAGCCAGGACATAGTTTCTGGTGGTGATTGGAAAGATCACTGTGCCCTTCAAAGCCATTGGAATGTACCCTCAGAATTGTCAGTGGAAGGGTAAACTACCATATGGAGAAACCTGCTTCAGAAAAGGAAGTCAGTCTGCAGAAAGGCACAAATTCAGTGTAGAGAATGTCCTGACGACTTTAGCCCCCTATTTATAATCCTCCATGACAAGACACCTACCCCTGCTCTTTCCAGGGAGTTGGCCAATTAACTGTTGTTCTGTTTAGGTTAATTCCTATCGTTTTCAAAAGCTATAGTGGTGGCCAATACAACTACATGATACCCATGTAATCTTGGATAAATTATATAATCCCCTCAAGCTTCAGTTTTCTAGTCTTTAAGATGGATATGGTAAAACTTGCATCAAAGTGTTGGGAGGATAACTATGTGAGAAAATTATATAGAAATGCTTCAAAGTTCAGTGTAAAAAAGTGCATGTATGTGGGAGTCCTTTGGCCCAGAAAGGACCTGGCTCAGTTACTCTGAAGCCATCACATACAGTTTAAGGAGCCCTCTCTCAATGTACACCATTAGACTGAAGAAGTCTTATTTTTCTGTAGTGCTCTCTATTTTATGCTACTATTTACAAATCTTCCAATATTTTCCAAAATCATTACTGAAAGAAATTCATATAGATAGAACTAGATTGAATCCACAATCCTCTCATTTCAATGTTCACGGTAAAAAGCCTCCTTTTCTCTGACCTCAAAGTGCCCTGTGCTAACTCTATTGACATTTAATGTATAGCATGAATTGTTTATGTCTATAGATCTCAAATCTTCAAAAGAAAATTCATAATCTCATTTATGTGTGTTCCCAGAACTGAGCATACAATAGGTGCTAAATAAATATTAGTTCAATAAATTGATGAATTCAAGTATAGTATATCTCTAACTCACAAAACGTGCATTAGTGTTTCTAAGGCCAATGATCTGTGTTCCACACCATAGAGTCAGAAATAAAATTCACTCACTTGGATCAAGACTTAAAAATGAGTTTGTGAACAGGTGGTGCTATTCTAATGGATGGCCTGGAGCTCCATTATGAGAAAGCAGAACTGTGTGTCTAGATACAGACTTTTCTTAGCTCAACCTGTGGCAGAATGAGGGCCCTTTTTAAGAGTACCCAAAAAGACACATTTCAATATAAGACAATTGGTTGCTTAAGATACTGCCACTTCAGAGCCCCTGATGCTTACTTTGTAGATCTATCCTTAAGGTATATATATATATCATTTTTGTAAAAACTGAGTGAAAAAGAGCCTTTTATAGCAACAAACTATTTGTAAATTACATAGGCATAAAAGAGCATTTTAAAGGCTAGAACTCATAATTTTTCACATTCCAATAAACATACATCAATTAAAAACTCAAGGCCAAGAAGCTCAGCCAAGTTTCTATGGAATTTATAATAAGTGTTATAAAACTCTGAAAACTAGAGATTATAGCCAAGCAAAGACTAGCTATAAAAGGTGCACACCTTCCCAATGTGACAAAAATAACATCACAAACACAGCATCTAGTTTGCCAGAAGTTTTATATTTGATCTTTCAGTAAATATTTCAAAGTCTGCTATGCTTGGAGGCTGGGTTGATGAGTGGAATGCATGAAGCTGAAGAGAAATATAAATATATAAATATATATGTAAATATAAATACAAATTCAGACATGCATACACAGAGACCCCATGCATACATACCATGTACAGGTAGAAGTTCAAGACCAGTCAGTCTAAAGCAATGTAATAGATTATTATTTCACATACTATCTGTTAAATGTATCAATGTATCACCTCAAAATTCAAGTGTTGAAATTTTAACCACCAGTACTTCTAAATGGGAACTTATTTATAAATAAAGTCATTGCAGGTATAATTTGTTAAGATTAGGTCATACTGGAAAAAGCTGACCCCTTAATGAAACATGACTGGTGTCCTTATTATAAAGGGAAATTTGAACATAGATGCACAGACAGCAAGAGTGCCATATGAAGACTGGCATAAAAACTGCCACAAGTCAATGAACTTTAGAAGCTAGAAGAAAGACCTGTAATAGACTTTTCCTTAGTGCTGTCAGAGGAAGCATCACCCAGCAAGGATCTTGATCTCAGACTCCAGTCTCCAGAAGTGTAGACACCCAGTTTATGCTACTGTGTTAAAGAGGACACAGGAAACTAATATGCCTTAGGTTTCTCATCTATATGATGAATACTTAAAAACCTACATATTAGTGTTGCATTGATTAAATGTGATAGTGTCTGTATAAAAAAGCTTTTTGGATTTCAAAGTTTAGTGTATATGAGGCCTGTTTGTAAAAACTCCAGCCATTGTTAATATAATGAGAATGGTTCATGGGACATTGATATGACCTGGCAGCCAAAGAGAGTGGACTGGAATGCTTATGCATGAACAATGATAATGATAACTGCACTGAAATACTCTATGAGGGTGGTAGATGCTGTGAGTGAGCATGTGTACTGTGGCCATCGAATTCAAAATTACTGAGTGAGTAAACGAACAGATCTACATCAAATTTTCCATTAAGCTTGAGTAGTCCTCTGAAGAAACTATTTGGGTGATTCAGAAGGCTGCAGCTATGGCAGCTTCATCAGACAATGTGCCTGCTCATGCATCATGCCCTGTGTAGGGATTTTTGGCAAAGCATCAAATCACCCAGGTGACTCAGCCACCCTACAGCTCAGATTTGGTGCCCTGTAACTTCCAGCTTTTCCTGAAACTAAAATCACTTTTGAAAGTGAAGAGATTTCAGACCATTGATGAGATTCAGTAAAATATGATGGAGCAGCTGATGGTGATTAAGAGAACTGTGTTAGGTCCCAAGGTGCCTACTTTGAAGGGGAATGAGACATCATTGTCCTATGTACAATGTTCCTTGTATCTTGTATCTTCTTCAATAAATGTCTCTGTTTTTCATATTACGTGGCTGGATACTTTCTGGACAGACCTCATAGTATATGTATGAAGAGGCACAAAAACATAGCTCTCCCACAGAAATCTTTTGCATTACCCAAACCATATTAGGTTTCCAAGCAAGTGTGAGTTTGGATTTTAGATTTTAAGAGCAAAGAATGGAGTCTAGCACTATACTTTCCAATACAATAGCCACTTGCCACATGTGAGCACTTGAAATGAGAATAATTCCAAGTGAGATGTGCTTTAAATGCAAAATATACACTAGGTTTCAAAGATGTAGTATAAAAAAAATCTCAATATATTCATATTGATTACACATTAAAATATTTGGATATATTGATTTAAATAAAATATATTAATATTAGTAAATTAGCTTCACTCGCATTTTGTTTTACTTTTTAATATGGTTACTGGAAAATTTGTAATTACACATGTAGCACATATTTTACCCCTTGTATTGAACAACACAAGTATAGAGGTAAAATGTGTCCTTAATATTTTTCTGAAATCACATACTATTTCCCATTATGATTATGTGTCAATTACAACAAAAAAAATCTTCCTTTAGATCACCAGATCAGAACACATTGCAGTTGAGAGCATGGTAGAGTTTTCCTGCCAGTGGTTCTACTGGATGTGGCTACATTGTGGGAGGAGGTTTTAAAAATTCAGAATTTTGATACCTTGTCTCTGCTTGTTTCCCACCCATAACTGTACTTCTCTAGACTTCTGCTCCTCTGACTGGTGATCGGGATCTAGGATTTCAATTCACATCCAATTAGGACGTCAACGGCCTTTGCCATCAGGTGAGAAAGTTGTATATTTGAGAAATGACTTCCCCAAAGCAAAAAAAAAAAAAAAAAAAAAGAAAGAAAAAAAGAAGAGTCTAAGCATTCTGACTTTGAAGTCATACAGTTAAAATTCCAGCCTGTCACTTACTTTCCTCTGACTTCCAACAAATACTTATTGAAAACTAAGCATTAGCCAGGTGATAGAGATATAGATAATTGTGAAATGGGTTTAGCACTTACAGGACTCAGACTCAATTTGAGAAACTGATATTTACCTCCAGGATTACAGTGAAAATTGAATAACGTCCCATGTGAAAATTACCTTGTTCTATATGGACATATGAATACATGTCACCAGGGTTATCACTCCAAATGCCACCACATATGTAAAAGTGTTAGTGTGGTCTGATACAGAGGAGTTTACAGTTCTCTTTCTTTCTCATTCCAGTGCCCCGAAAAGGTCTGCCAAAATATTCCCTTTAGATGAGTGAAAACTAAAGTCCATAACAGTATGTGACACATACCCTCAAATTACAAATTGTTAGTAGTTTAATGGCTTAATTTGAATTATTCTGGCTTCAGAAGTTAACTGTTGCATGTTCTGTGTTGCCAGTATAAATAGTCCCTGAATAGCCTTATGTTCTGCTCTAGGTATAAGGAATGCAAGTACCTAGTCTACAGCAATCAAGTGCTTACAGTGTAACATGTACTATATTTCCAAGAAAACAATTAGTTTCTCACATGCAGGTGCCATATTTTATATTCTAATAACTTAGAACATAATACTGTTCTCAGTGTACAGTAGAAACTCATTATTTTAAAAATTGTTTTGATCAGAAGAATTCAGTATCAACAACACAGTTTTTACCAGTTTTCATGACATGAAAACCATCTTTTTTCTTCAGACATCCCAGGTACCTAAACATCTGCATGAGGTCATCAGTGCCTTTAACTGCCATTTGTCTGAAAAGAAGAAAAGCCTCTGAAGAAGATCTGAAGGTCTGCTTATGGTTTGCATAATTTCTCAGATGTTCAAAAACAAGAGCCCTATTGAACTGGTAGAATCTGGGTAGAAATTACTATTCTAGTACTTCCAGTCAGCCTTCAGAGATGGCATGGCTCCACAAAGCTGCAGATTCCACATTCCAATGGCTTCATTGCTTCTCCCTTGAGCCTTTAATATTGTATCTCCCCTTTGGATCTACAACCTTACACACTTCTCCCCATGCATGTTCCCATCACCAGATTCTTTGTTGCTCTTTGCTCCTTTTCGATGTAGTGAAAATCACAAAAGAAAACCTTTGGAAAGTAGATGTGCTGACATGCTATATATAATGAGGAAACACAAAGCAAGAAAAGATCCCAGAATCTTAAGAAATTCAGAAGAGTTGTTGAGAAACCAGATATAACTACAAAAGCCAGATCTTGTGCAGAAAATAAAGATAGCAGACCACGTTGTTGGAGGCAGCTCCAGTCTCAAAGGTTTTATCCATATCAGGTGGGATCCAGCCACCTGAAGCCATGAGGACAAGTTTCAACCTTCAGTGAGAGGCTGCCATGAACTAGACAGGAATCAACCTAGAACAAAAATGTAATCTTTGTACCAAAGATACATAAAAAAATCAGGACCTACCAAACCTTACAAAGAAAAGAATTATGAGGATACTCTTGACATCCTTCTGGACACTTTCTATAAGTATCTCCTTGCATAGGGCTCCCAATGTAATGCCTATTTTACCTTACCAGAATGAAAAACAGCATTTAGGAAATACAGAAGAGAATTCTTTGCTAACAGAAACTTAGTTTCTAGAATAAGCCAATATTAACATTCTAAATGTTAAGTCTCTGTGTGTATATGTGTGTGTGTACATGTATATACAAACATATGTATATATTTACTTAAAATTTGTATAATATTTAATACATAGTTTTGTACTTTGAATTTTCACATATAGCCTATTTTAGAAAATGTTAAGTTATCACTTGTAATAGAAGACCAAATTTCATTATATATAGGTTCCATGATTTATTTGGCACTCTTTGTAGTCATTATTTTGTGATAATGAAAATGCATGATATGTTATAAGAAAGCATGACACAAATATCTTTGGTCATAAATCTTTGTCTCAGTTTCTGGGAATGTCCTTAGACTGTATTAATGAGCACAGACACTTTAAAGACGTGTATTGCCTATTGTCAAACTGCTTACAAGAAAGTCTTGAATACTTTGTAATCCTACTAAGAAAGTGAGAAATACAGATTGTAGCTAAACCTCCTCAGATTGAAAAATACTAGTTTTATAATAACTCTTTGCTAATTAGATATTCAAAATAATACCTAATTTTTGTTAATATGCTTTCTTTGATCAAAACTAACAAATGATTTTTTAACATTTTTATTAAGTATTTTACTTTCTTTGAGAGATGACTAATCATATTTTTTGCCTATTTTATTACCATATTAAGAGCTCTCTACTACTTGTAATATGTATATTAGTTCTGTTACAATAGGATATCAACATTTCTTCAGTCTTGGGTGATATTCTGCCTGTTTTATTTTCCTATTTTTAATAAAGCACTTCTATTTAAATATTTACTTAAACAAAGCCATAATCTCTTCTCTTGGCAATTATCTCCACTGTTTGCATGTGTGGCTAGAAGGTCTTTTTCCTCTAAGGTCCAGAAAAATATACAAAATCATTTTCTCTTTTTAAAAATAGCCTTCTTTTTTATTTTGGTTAAATTAATCCATTTGTAAGTTACTTTATTGAGCAATTATTTATGTCAGATAGCCACTTCTGACATCAAAAGATATAATTATAAGTTATATGGGAATTGAAGAATGTCACAAAATGATCATAAGTAAGAGATTTGGTAACTCACTTAACTTATTCTTATGATCAAATTCTGTATTGCCTTAAAACTTTCTTCCCTATAGAATATGTTGGGAATCAGAAAAATATAACAGTATTAATGTAAAAAGGCAATTTAAAAAATTGTTGTGGTTCAATCCCTATTATATAAATACAATATATTTAAAGTTTCAACTATATAAACAGTTACAAAAATAAAAATTAATATAAATAGATCCCAAATTTTTAAAAATTGTTTCTAGGTTGTGAGGGTACTGTTGATTTTTATTCTATACTCTCCTATAGTTCCAAATTATCTATTATAGGCACTTATATATTTTTAAGTGAAAAGTAAAGTTTGAAAATAAAATAGTTAGAGTTGAAAATAAGATGTTAGTTTTTCCATTAATATTTTAATTAGAATACACTTTTCCATAGACAGTTCTATTTTTTAATGTTTTCCATTCTTATTTACTTCAGGAATAAAAAATAGATAAAAAATATTCTCTTGAAGCATGTTTAAAGGTCTGAGGTTATCTGCTACTACCTGCCAAACTAGCCCTCATTTAGATTGTGTTGTTTTATCTATATCTTTTTAGTCAATCATCCAATGGCATACGTTTTCTTGCTTTATAATACATTTTCCCTTGCTGCCCTTCTCCCACCAGTTTCTGATTATTGATAATACTTTATCTCCTCAAGACATCTTTTTTGACCTCCTGGTGCACTACTTTTACATCTGCTTTCTCTGCTTCCTATCACCTTGCAATGTCATGGTCTATCTCCCCTTCTAAATCATGAACTTTCTGAGGACAGCATCATGACTTGTGGATCTTTTGAAAAACATGAGTCCTACTCATTTGTTAGGCCCAATTCAATGATAATGTAATATCTTTACTTGGCTGTAATACATGGACATTTCAAGAAGTTCTAAAAGCAAAAACCAATTCACTTTCATTATTAAAATACAGTAACTTTTATTTCCTCAAATGTTAGTTACCATATGATGTATCAATCCTACTCTTAAGTATATGCCCAAGAGATATAAAAACACATTCACACAAAATTTGTATATGAATGTTAATAGTAGCATTATTTATAACATAAAAAAGTATAAACAACCTAAATATCCATCAACTGAATAATGAAAAAATCAGATATGGCATAGTCCCACAATGGAGTATTATTAGGCAATAATAAATAATGAAGTATTGGCACATGTAATAACATAGATGAATCTTAAAAATGTTATGCTATGTGAAAGAAACCAATTACAAAACATCATATTAAATAATACCATTTATATGAAATGTCCAGAAGAAACAAATCTAGAGACAGAAAGGATATTAACGGTTGCTTAAGGCTATAGGGGGACAGGTGTGTGTGTTTGTATTGTATACTTCTGTAAATATACTAAAAACCATTGAACTAGACACTGTAAATTGGTGAACTTTATGATATGTAAGTTATTTCTTAAAAAAACCTGTTTATATATATAACATTACACTTATTATATACTATATAATAGAAACATAAAAATCTTCATCTTATTTTTGGATGACAACCCAATTTCAAACAATATAACCCATATCATTGCCACTATCCACCACTGAGGGAGGAATTTGAAAATATATGATCTAGAAGCATTTATTGTGGTTGTTATTTTGTAAGATTTTTAAAGTATATTTTATTGATTTTGTTGTTACAGTAGTCACAATTTTTTTTCCCTTTGCTCCCCTCTGCCCAGTACCCTGCTTCCTTTCAGCAATCCCACCCCCCTTAGTTGGTGTTCATGGGTCGTGCATATAAGTTCTTTGCTTCACCCTTTCCTATATTATTCTTAACATCCCCCTGTTTATTTTGTAGCAATGGATTACGCTTCTTAGTCCCTGCACCATTTCCCCATTTCTCCTCCTTCCACCTCCCAGCTGATAACCTTCCAAATGATCCCTACACCTATGATTCTGTTCCTATTCTAGTTTGCTTAGTTGAATTTTGTTTATATTTCTTAGATTCAGTTGTTGATAGTTGTGAGTTTGTTGTCATTTTAGTGTTCATAGTTTTGATTTCCTTGAAAAGTCCCTTTAACATTTCATATAATAATGGCTTGGTGATGATGAATTCATTTAGCTTTATCTTGTCTGGGAAGCACTTAATCTGCCTTTCCATTCTAAATGGTAGCTTTGCTGGATAGAGTAATCTTAATTGTGGGTCCTTGCTTTTCATCACATTGAATACTTGCCAGTCCCTTCTTGTCTTCAAAGTTTACTTTGAGAAATCAACTGATAGTCTTATAGAAACTCCTTTGTAGGTAACTCTCTGCTTTTCTCTTGCTGCTCTTAAGAGTCTCTCTTTAACTTGAACCTCGGACATTTTAATTATGATGTGCCTTGGTGTGGTCCTCCTTAGGTCTTGCTTGTTTAGGACTCTCTGTGCTTCCTGGACTTGTATGTCTATTTCCTTCATCAAATTTGCGAAGTTTTCCTTCATTATTTTTTCACATAAGGTTTCAATTTCTTGCTCTTCCTCTTCTACTTCTGGCACCTCTATTATTCAAATGTTGGCATGTTTAAAGTTATCCCAGAGGTTTCTATGTCTCTCCTTATTTTTTTAAATTCATATTTTCTCATTCTGTACTAGTTGATTGTTTTTTTTTTATTCCTTGTGTTCCAAATCATTGATATGAACCCCAGTATCCTTCCCTTCACCATCAGTTTTATGTGGATTTTCTTTCATTTCATTTAGCATAGCCTTCACTTCTTCCCTTATGCATTTGCCATACTTAAGCATATCTGTCAAGGCTGTGATCATCTTTATCACTAGTGTTTTGAACTCTGCATCTGTCAGGTTGGCTATCTCCTCATTGCTTAGTTCTCCCACTGGAAACTTGATCCGTTCCCTCTTTTGGGCCATACTTCTCTGTCTCCTCATCTTGACAGGATCCTGTGTTTGTTTGCCTCTGTATCTTAAGTAGAGCTGTCACACCTGTTACATTGTAAGGGGTGGAGCCTGGAGGTATTCGTGGGTACAGGGTGACTCATTTCACCACATGTGTCGCTGTATGTGGGGAATGGTCTGAGAGGGAACAATGTTGCTTTCTCAGCTCTCACCACTTTTACAGACACTTCTCCCACTTCCATATGGGACTGGTGCTTCCCTAGCTGTTGCTCTGGCCATCGTTCCCATAGTGGGTGGGTCTTTGGACATTCTAGGACCTTGCGGGCCCTTTAAACAAGCAGACTCTGCTGAGAGACCAGTTTTTTTCTCTTCCCCAACCCCCACTAGTTTGCTCAGTCAGAAGCAATGAGGCTTCATTTTCCCAGGCACTGGAACTGTGAGCTGTGTGGTCTGATGCTGGGAGTGCTCCCCAGGTGTCCCTTCCTAGTGTTTAAAACATGAGACCACACTTTCCACAGGTCTGCCTCTGCTGCTGCCACCACACCACATCCTCTGTGCCCTGGCTCTGCCCCTCCTGCCTGCCTGGATGAGTATTTCTTTTTTATTCCTTTGTTGGACTTTCATGCAGCTTGATTTTCTGGGACTTCTGGTTGTCTCTAGTTTTGAGGTAGTTGTATTTCTTCTAAGTTGTAGAGGGAGATGCAGCATGTCTGTCTAGGCCACCTTCTTGGCTGGAAGTCCTCCATTTTGTATGATTTTTAGTGTTTTTACATTTTGAAGCATCAAACTGGCCACATCAAATAATCCCAAGTTCAAACCAACCTCATCAATTTAGTTGTCAAAATGTGATACTTCTTTACCTTCTTGCTCCTCAGGGCTCAGTGGTCAGTAGTTTGCTCCTCTCACCTTTCATAGGCCTCTGATAATGACTCTGTTATGTTGTAGTGTTATTGGATGTTGTGTATATTTCCCCTGAAAGCCTATACTAGCAAAACTTTTAGCCCATAGACTATAATAAATTTATCATAAAGCTTTATTCAAAAAAGTGTTTGGAAAATGGTAGAGTTAGTTTTTATGTTTTGAATGGAATAAAGGGGAGGGAGGCAAAAACATAAAAAGTGACTTTATTGCTAACCTTAAAAGTGTGTATTTTCCATCACCATCCCCAGGAAGATAGTTAGCAATTTATTTGCTATCTTGCAAAAAAAAAAAAAAATCTGTTAAATGATGAAATGGCGATTAGATATCAAAGTGAACCTGCTATACAGCACAGTAAACACCCAGTGGAATAAAAAGTAAAGAGGAATTTTAAGTCATGTGAGTGACTTAAAACCAAGAGAAAGAAAACCAAGTATTCTAAAAGTTTTCATTTTACCTGAATTAAATCCAGGGCCAGGCAAATTGATCTTGAAGATCTTTCTTCCTAGGTTCTATAAATCTGAAATTTATGAGCAAGACTTCTTGGTGCAGTGTCCCTATACAGGCTTAGCACTGCGTCTCTACACCCTACATTTCCATACCTGCCAGAGAGATGATAAATGACAATGAAAAAAAATCATCAAGAAACAATGGTCCCTGTGAGGTCCACATATTTACTTGTTTTGATTTAAAATGCTCAAACTGCAGATTCACTCTCATCTCCTGTATTTACAGTCACCTTTCTCTTGAAGCAAACATAGTGAGTGCCATGATAAATCTGCTGAAAGCCTGCCTTATTTCCAGGCAGATCCTGCAATTTTTTTCACTGTGCTTTCCAACCCTTCATTCTGATTTATAATGCTGAGCACACTGTCAATGACACACAAAGGATCTGCAGACCCTTTTCCTCTGGCTGAGCAGTGGCCAAAGGTTCCTGGCCTTTCATTACCACCAGGTTGTCACTTAGCAGTACTGAACCAGAGAACTAAGCCTTCCTCAATGAAGATGGCGTGCCTGTCCTCCCAGTCAGACTTTCACCTAAAAAGTGGCAGATGCTGAGTGGGGCACAACTTTGTTAGGATGTGTCTTGATGTCAGAGTAGAGAAATGTTGAGAAGAGTGCAAGTCCTAAATAGAGAGTTCTCCTTACACTTAGGAATAAACCCCAAAATATCAATCCCTGGGGAAATTTATGATGTACTCACTCTGTGCCAGCAGTCCTATAGAGGCTGGGAAAATAGAAGCAAACAAAACACAGTCTTTGATATCTTAAAGCTTAGATTCTGCTGCTTTGCTTTATTCATTAAATGAATGAAGGGATGAATGATTGAGCATAATCCTTGGCTTCATAAGAGACTAGTAATGTAAGAAAAAAATACATAATTTTTAATAAATGAATTCCAGTTTTTGGGGTTCCCCCTTCAAATTTGTAGCAAAAAGAACTAGAATCACATTTAAGGCTATATAACCTTCCCACAACTGCCACCTCTGTGCTTCCCTTAACAGTAAAATGTCTCAAAAGCTATTAATATTAATAATTATGATAGAAGTAATAATAAATTATACCTGCTGCTTCAAGCTAGACTATACAACTCTTATAGCACAACTCAGGCAGTTAATAAAAACAAACAAAATGATAAAACAGGTTTTTGAGATTATTTATCTGTAGCTTTTCCCACATGCAATACTTGGTCCCCAAATTCTAGTTTCCTTTGCCAACTTCAAGCCTTCTCTCTGAACCAGTAGAATTTTGCTAATTCTCTAAACATCCTACTCAATGTTCACACATAATTTTTCAACTTTATATTTTTGTGGTTTCTAATAATTGAGTATAGATCATGCTTAACTCAGCATTGCACAGAAATGCACCTACTCCTTAGTCAAGTAACAGCTACCCCTTTTGCAAGCACAGAAGGAATTAGAATCACACAGGTATATAATATTTGATTCCATGGAACCTACAAAAACAAAACGATGGGAAATTAAAAACTAACTTTTTCCATATTCCTCAGACAAAGAACACTTTGATTCTAGATATTTACTTTGCCAATTAGACAGTAAAACTGAGACACTATTAGAGTGAGGAGTGCAGAAAGGCAGAGAAGCTGAATTTGTATCTGAGAAGTCACTGCCCTGGCAGTGTGGACTGGGAAGGAAGAGTCCTGTTATAGCCTGAACTAGAGCCTAACATCTAGGGACAATGAAAGGCTGAGCCTTACCCAAACCCCTCAACAAAGGGGCAGGACTTGGGGGTGGGTTGAAAGAGAAAATCAGAAACCAAAGATCAAATACTTCAAAAGCAAGGTGTGACTAGTAAAGACAGTCATAAACATAGGTATATTAAAATAATAGTGGACCAGGTAGTGAAAAAAATAAAAACACTAAGGAGGGAAGACATTCAACACTTATAAATGATTATTAGTCCTGTGCTCAGTGCTGAGTACTTTCACATACAATACTTCATATACTATTCACAAAAATTTTTGCAAAACTTTATTTTATTAAGACACATTTTGAGAAGGAACAACAAATCTCCAAAGATCTGAGAAGTTAATCAACATGCATAAAATCACCCATATGATGACCAGAGAGTCTGTACTAGAAATCATGTGTCTCTGACACCAGGAGATAAATGCTACATTTTTGTTAACTTAACAGATCAGAAGAATAACGTCACTACTTTACATGAGAAAGTTCCATTTTACTTGACTGAACAAAGTGTTATTTCCCCCCCAATCTGATGGGACACTAAATGATTTGACCTTTTGGAAGCGCATAAAGAAGCGGGAACATAATTATTATTTAATATTTATAATTACATACCTTGCAACATAAACACAATTAAACAAAAATTGAAATATTTTAAGGTAAATATTAAATAGTTTTCAGAGTTTATCTCCATGGATTAACCAACAACCTATACTAAAACTAATTTTCCAGTATGAAGGTATTAAATAAAATTATCAACAGCTCTCTGCCCATTTAAAGCAACAGTTTTTAATGAAGTTATAATTTTGTGATCCTGCCTGGAACACATTTTATTTTAATCATAAGACCTTAGAATTGGAGAATACTTTGTAACTCTTCTAACCTCAGGAAGGCAAATATTATCATCTCACATGCCAGCCTGCATGGACAGAGGCTTATTTCAGGAGCACTGTGTTGTGAAGCAGTATAAAGATATCACGGACTTCAGGCCAAGATGGAGGTGTAGACAGACACGCTGCATCTCCCTCCACAACTAAGAAGGAATACAGCTACCTCAAAACTAGAAACAACCAGAAGTTCCAGAATATTAAACTGCATGGAATTCCAGCAAACAAAGATATAAAGAAGAAATACTCAACCAGACAGGTAGGAGGGGCAGAGCCGGGGCAGAGAGGATGTGATGTGGTGGCAGCAGCAGTGGCAGCAGCAGCTGGCTGGCGGAAAGCACAGTCACATGTTATAAAAGTCAGGAGGGACACCTGGGGAGTGTTCCCAGGTCCTCACCGGACCTAGCAACTCATGGTCACAGCACCAGGGAAAATCAAGCCTCATTGCTTCTGACTCTGCAGACCAGTGGGGGTTGGGGTGGAGGCAGAAACTGTTGGTCTCAGCAGAGCCCACTTGTTTAAAGGGCCCCCATGGTCTTAGAATGTCCCCAGACCCACCCACTCTGGGAACAGTGACCAGAGCAGCAGCTAGAGGGGCACCAGTCTGGTGCAGTGGTGGGAGAGATGCCTGGAAAAGGGGCGAGTTCTTGGCTGGTGGCATTGTTCCCTCTCGGACCCCTCCCCCATATACAGCACCACAACGTGGTAAAACACGTTGCCCTGTACTGACAAATACCTAAAATTCTGCCCCTTACAATATAACAGGAGTGAAAGCTCTATATGGGATGCAGAGGCAAACAAACACAGGGGCCTGTCAGAATGAGGAGACAGAGAAGTATGGCCCAAAAGCGGGAATGGATCAAGGTTCCAGTGGGAGAACTAAATGACAAGGAGATAGCCAATCTAACAGGTGAGGAGATAGACAACCTAACAGATGTAGAATTCAAAACACTGTTGATAAAGATACTCAAAGGCTTGACAGATATGCTTGAGTATGGCAGATGCATAAGAGAAGAAGTGAAGGCTATGCTAAGTGAAACGAAGGAAAATCCACACAAAATCAATGGTGAAGGAAAGGAAACTGGGGTTCAGATCAATGATTTGGAACATATGGAAGAACAAAACTGTCAACCAATGCAGAATGAGGAAGCAAGAATTGAAAAAAAATGGGGAAAACTTCCCAAATTTTGTGAAGGAGATGGACATACAGGTCCAGGAAGCATGGAGGGTCCTGGGCGAGCTTGACCCAGAGGGGACCACACCAAGACGCATCATGACTGAGATGCCAAAGGTGAAAGATAAAGACAGAGTCCTGGGGGCAGCAAGAGAGAGGTGGAGAGTTGCCTACAGGAGGTTGCCCATAGGACTATCAGCTAATTTGTCAGAGGACACTTTGCAGGCAGGAAGGGACTGAAAAGCAGCATTCAATGTGATGGAAGGCAACCTGCAACCAGGATTACTCTATCCAGCAAAACCATCACTTAGAATGGAAGGGCAGAAGAAGTGCTTCCCAGACAAGGTGAAGCTAAAGGAGCTCATCATCACCAAGCTGTGATTATATGAAATGTCAAAGGGACTTAAGAAAAAGAAGATCAAAACTATGAACATTAAAATGACAACAAACTCACAACTATCAACAACTGAAGCTAAAAAATAAAAACAAAATTCAACTAAGCAACCCAGAATAGGAACAGAATCATAGGTATGGGGATCATTTGGAGGGTTATGATCTGGGAGAGGGAAGGTGGAGAAATGGGGAAATGGTGCAGGGACTAAGAAGCGTAATTCGTTGGTACAAAATAAACAAGGGGATGTTAAGAATAATATAGGAAAGGGTGAAGCCAAAGAAGTTATATGCATGACCCATGGGCATCAACTAAGGGGGATAGGATTGCTGGAGGGAAGAGGGGTACTGGGCAGAGGGGAGCAACAGGAAAAAAATTGGGACTACTGTAACAACATAATCAATAAAATATACTTAAAAAAAAAATCTCCTGGCTCCAGAGCTTAGGGGTTCTTTATAATATGAAAGATACAAGCCTAGAGTGTAAGATATTTGCCAACTTTTAACTGGCTTGATATAAAACTAGAGCAAATTCCTCATAATAAGATATCTTGAATATTGTTTCATGTACATAACCTAATCTTCCTAAGCTTGTAACAGTTTTTGGCATACTGTTATTTTAACATCATCATACTGGTAAATCAGTTTATAATAAAGTTAAGATAACTGCAGCCCAGGAAAGCTAAAATTTGTCCAAATGCTTTTCTAATAGTAAACAAATTTGTGCTTGTTATCAACTCAAATGTGGCTTCAAAGTCATGTTTCTTCCTGGAAATGACTCATTTCTCACTTAAGGTTATTATTTGAGACTGTATTTGAGCTGTAAGTGTGGGCAGAAATGTGTGCATTGTGTGTCGGGGGGTATATGCATGTGTGAGTATGTGTTTTCCCTTAAGTGACTCATTTATGAAAACACCTTGCACAGTCGCACACTGGATGCACCTACTCCTAGGCCAAACTCTACACCAACATTGTTTAGTAGATTCTCATTTAAACCATATCTCTGATGTTTCCTTAACTATATATCAGTGATAACCATGAAGAAGACAAGTGCACGCACACAAGCATTTAAAATCTTTGGTGACTTTTTTTAAAACTGTTAAATATGTTTTTTGAGCCTATAGAGTTGACATAATTTTTCCTTGGATTTGACTTCTTTTATATATACATATACATATATATATATATATATATATATATATAGCACCACTATATGTCAGACACTGTTTTAAGCATTGGGGATACATCAGTGAATAAGACACACAAAAATCCCTGCTATTTTAGATCTTACTTTCCTAGAGAGGTAGTTAAAAAATAGACAATAAAATTAATAAATCATATAATATGTTAGGAATTGAAAAGTGTTATGGAAAGTAGGGCAGCACAGGGAGATTCCAAGAGATGTGGATGACATGCAAATTTCACTTTTAATTAGGATGGTCAAGGTAAGCTTTTTTGAAAAGATACAATTTGAGCAAATACTAGAAGGAATTGAGACATCTAACCATTTAGATTTCAAAGGACAAAAGTTCTAGGAAGAGGAAATAGCCAGTGCAAAGCCAATGCTGAGGCATGAGCATAGTTGATATAATCAAAACACAGTAAGGAAGTATATTCATGTAACTGAAGCAGAGTCAAAGAGTATTGGGTCCGAGACCCCCAAATAGCGAGGCCCTGGTCTGGTGGTGAAGAAAAACTTCCGCAGAGCCTAAGAGTGTTGGCGGTACACTCTCGTGCCTACTCTATAGTGCCGTGGGCTTATATACACTTGTTACACAAAGGTGGCTTCTAGCCCAGAATTATATCAGTCACCAGAAGTAGTTACATCAGTGGTTATACAATAGCTGCTGTGTCAGCTACTGGAACTCAGCTGCTGAATCAGTTATCTGGAGGTCACTCTCTGGAAGTTGGCCCAACTCCATCCTGGACTCTGAAATCTTGGCCACGTACAACCAGGGCTTTCTCCCTGACAAAGAGGAAAAGAAAAGAAGATAAGGTCAGAGAAGTATAAGGGCTGTAAATTATGCAGAGTTATTATAGGGCCTGGTCATGTATTCTGAGAAAGACCAGGAAATACTGGAAAATTTTGAGTGGGGTGATGAGTTTATTTGACTCGATTTTTACAACTGCAGCTGCTGTGTTTAAAATAGATCATTTTGTTTGCATAGACAGTCAGTTGGAGCATGGGAAGCTGGTGGCAGGATGAGCTGGCCACTTGGGAGGTGTTGGCTGCATCACGGCTGTGCAGAGGGCACAGGCACACAGGGTATAGGGGTGCCCCGACAGACACCAACCAGCGACCCCAGAGTGTGGGTGACATGTCCTGCTTGGGGAGATGGGCTGAGGGCTGCAGCAACTCCAGGCTTTTTGACAGTGGGTCCTGTGGAAGACGGGGGAAAGGGAGGGGCCTCCCCACCAACTCTGATACCTTAGACAGGGAGCTCTAGGAGTCTCCCCCTTTGGCCAAAATAGTGCAGGAGGAGGTTTTTACACTGAGGGCACCAAAAGCTAGAAAGATGAATCAATATGGCCCCAGAGAACCAAAAGCAAGAGAGATGAATAAACAGGGCCCCACTGTGCCAAAAGCTAGTAAGATAATTGGGTAAAAAAACAGTCCCATTCCTCTCCCCATAAGAACCATGGGATTGAGGCAGAAGTGAGAGTGGCATTTGAGATAGGAGTCCACCTTATCCCAGGCCATGGCACCTAAATAAACCTCTTTCCTTTTGTATCAGCAACTGTCTCATGTGTTTGGCTTTCATTGTAGAGGATAGCCGAAACTGCATTTTCTGGTAACAGTTTGAATGGTGGTGATAAGGTTTTAGAAGCACAAAGCCAGTTTAAACACTACTGCAGGAATTCAGCCTACAGATTATATTGATTTGGGTCAGTATGACAGCAGAGAAGGTGGTAGTATATTGTCAGATGCCAAAGACATTCTGAATTTAAATCCAGTAAGGTTTCCTGATACCTGGATATTAGTATAAATGGAAGGTAGCAGTCAATGAAGATTTCTAGGTTTTGGCTTGAGGCACATTATTTAACCTTGCTAAGCCTAACTTTTCTCATCTGGAACATATAGCTACTAACCGTATAGTAGTTAATTGATATTCTACTTCAATGACATTCTATGAATATTAAAAGAAATAATATATGTGATTCCCCTAAGAAAAGACTTTGTATATAGTAGGCTTTTAATAAATGTTAGCTATTTTTATTATGTCTATCATTATCATTAACATTAATAGCTTTTGAGACATTTTACTGTGAAGGGAAGCACAGAAGTGGGAGTTGTGGGAAGGTTATATACCTTTAAATGTAATTCTAGTTCTTTTTGCTACAAATATAAGAGGGGACCCCCCAAACAGAGATTTATTTTTAAGAAAATGTTTACTTATTCTTACATTTTAAAAATTAATTTCCTTCAAAGTCTTCTCCATTTGATGCAATATGCCTATTGAGATGTTATTTCCCCAAAGCTCAAAACTGTTTTTGAACTTAACAATTTTTTTAAATTTTATTTTTTGGTTTTTCAATTACAGTTGTCCCATTTTCCCCCATTACTCTCCCCCACCCAGCCCACCCCTTCTCCCACAATCATATCCCTCCCTGTTGTTCATGTCCATGAGTAATTTATACACATTCCTTGACTAAACCCTTCCCTTACTTATCCCCCTTTTCTCCCTCCACCAATTGACTGCTATTCTGCTCCTTGTCCTATTTAGTTTGTTTGTTTATGTTGTTCTTTAGTTTCCTGTATTAGGTGATATCATATGGTATTTTTCTTTCTTTGCCTGGCTTATTTCACTAAGTATAATTCTCTCTAGTTCCATCCATGTTGACACAAAAGACAGAAGTTCCTTCTTTCTCTCTGCTATATAGTATTCCATTGAGTAAATGTACCACTGTTTTTTGATCCACTCATCTACAGATGGGCACTTAGGCTGTTTCTAGCACTTAGCTATTGTAAACAGTGCTGCTATGAACATAGGGGTGCATAAGTTCTTTTGAATTAGGGTTTTAGGATTTTTCAGGTGTAATCCTAGCACTGGAATTGCTGGTTCAAAGGCAGTTACATTTTTAGTTTTTTTGAGGTAATTCCATACTGTTTTCCATAGTGGCTGTACCAGTCTGCATTCCCACCAACAGTGCAGTAGGGTTCCTGTCTCTCCACATCCTCGCCAGCACTTGTTGTTTGTTGATTTGTTGATGATGGCCATTATGACTGGTGTAAAGTGGTATATCATTGTGGGTTTTATTTGCATCTCTCTGATGGCTAATGATGTTGAGCATTTATTCATGTGTCTATGGACCTTCTGTATGTCCTCTTCAGAGAAGTGTTTGTTCAGGCCCTTAGCCCATTTTTTAATTGGGTTGTTTGTTTTCTTGATGTTGAGTCATATAAGCTCTTTATATATTTTGGAGATCAGTCCCCTGTCTGTGATATCATTGGCAAATACGTTTTCCCACATGGTTGGTTTCCTTTTCATCTTGCTGATGTTTTCTTTTGCTGAGCAGAAACTCTTTAGTTTGATGTAGTCCCATTTGTTTATTTTTTTCTTTATTTCTCTTGCCTTAGGAGATGTATCGGTGAAAATATTGTTAAGTGTGATATCTGAAAGTTTCTTGCCTATGTATTCCTCTAGGACTCAAGTGTCATGGATTACATTTAAGTCTTTGATCCATCTTGAGTTTATTCTCATGTGTGGTGTAAGTTGGTGGTGGAGTTTCATTTTTTGCACGTCCCTGTCCAGTTCTCCCAGCACCATTTGTTAAAGAGCCTCTTCTCACTCCATTTTATGTTCCTTCCCCCTTTGTCAAATATTAGTTGACCATAGAGGCCTGGGTTTATTTCCGGACTCTCTATTCTGTTCCACTGATCTATATGTCTGTTCTTATGCCAGTACCAGACTGTTTTGATCACAGTGGCTTTGTAGTATTGTTTGATGTCTGGTGTTGTGATTCCTCCTGCTGTGTTCCTCTGTCTCAAGATTGCTTTTGCAATTCGGGGTCTTTTTTGGTTCCATATGAATTTATGGAGTATTTGTTCTAGGTCTGTGAAATATGTCATTGATATTTTAATAGGGATTGCATTGAATCTGTAAATTTCTTTGGGTAGTATGGTCATTTTGATGATGTTGATTCTTCCCATCCAAGAACATGGTATTTGCTTCCATTTATTTGTATCTTCCTTAATTTCTTTCTTCAATGTCACATAATTTTTAGAGTACAGGTCTTTTATCTCTTTGGTTAAGTTTACTCCTAGGTACTTTGTTTTTCTTGTTGCTATAGTAAATGGTATTTTCTTTTTTGTCTCTGTCTCTGACATTTTATTGTTGGTGTACAGAAATGCCTTAGATTTCTGTATATTTATTTTATACTCTGCCACTTTGTCAAATTTGCTTATTATATTGAGTGTTTTTTTTTGTGTGGAGTCTATAGGATTTTCTATGCATACTATAATGTCATCTGCATATAATGATAGTTGTACTTCTTTCCCAATTTGGATGCCTTTTATTTCTTTTTCTTGTCTGATTGCTGTGGCTACGACTTCCAAGACTATGTTGAATAGGAGTGGAGAGAGTGGACAGCCTTGTCTAGTTCCTGATTTCAGGGAAAATGCTTTCAGTTTTTGTCCATTGAGTATGATGTTGGCTTCAGGCTTCTCATATATAGCCTTAATTATGTTAAGGTATTCTCCTTCTATTCCCATTTTGCTGAGTGTTTTCATCATAAATGGGTGTTGTACTTTATCAAATGCTTTTTCTGCATCTATTGATATGATGACATGATTATTGTCGTCCATTCTGTTTAGGTGATGTATTATATTTATTGACTTGAAAATATTAAACCATCCTTGCATCCCTGGGATGAATCCCGCTTGATCATGCTGTATGATCTTTTTGATGTATTGCTGGATCCTGTTTGCCAATATATTTTTTAAGTATATTTTACTGATTATATTGTTACAATAGTTCCAATTTTTTCCCCTTTGCTCCCCTTTACCCAGCACCACCCTCCTCCAGCAAACACCACCAAGTCCATGCCCATGAGTTGTACGTACAAGCTCTCCCACTTTACCCTTTCATATATTCTTCTCTTTTTTTAATAAATAAATGATTAATTATTTTAACAATAAAGAAAAGCAATCCCCCCCTCTCAGATTTAAGACCCTTTATAATCTTATAAAGGACAATGGGCAAAGGTCTTGAGCTCCTCTAGATGCTTCAAGCTGGACATGGTCGTCATCCTACCTACCCTTTGCCAGAAATCCCTAATAAGAGTGGGAGTGTGGAGGGGAGGGTGGCCTTCCCACATGGGGAAGGATTGTGCAGACTCCAGGTCAGTTGGCTGTTCCCGGACAATGGTGTGCTTGGTTTAACAGGCTGGCATCTTTGTTGTATTCTGGGGGCAACAGGGTTAAAAGACATCATTCAATCCATAACCACTAGATGACAAAAGGCAGGGATTAATTTTTCAATGTCTCACATTAGAGAAAAAAAGGGCTTCTTTGGAGGAAGGTGTGCCAAGCACATCTCACCTGTCCAAAACCCTTTTGCCCATTATACTTAGTTTGGGCTGAGGGAAATATTTTACATTTCCCCCTTCTCAGACCTCTGGGCTCTTTCCTTCTAGGCCATTAGGATAGAAAAGAAAAACCAATTTTAAAGTGAATCCCACAGACAACCCCATGCTTCACCAACCCAGCCACTTAGTTCAGCCAAACCATTGAATGTCAGGAGGCAACACTACAGACAGGATTAAGTGAGGCCTATACTTACAGACACTCACTCCGGTAATGAGATCGTAGGCTTATGCCCTTTGAAAACAGAAAACACATGTTAATTTATGTAACATAACCCACAAAGCAGTCTCTAGATCTGCAAGACTGTCATATTGGGAAGACATCCAGTTGCAGGGCGTTTGACATTCTTCTTGCTTGTAAATTAAACATCTTTGATGATACCACAGACATAGTTTGACTTTAAATGAAAACATATTTTAAATTAAATAAAACTTTAAAGATGGTTAGCTGCACTACTTTATAGTCTACCACTGATCATTGTGATTTTCCTTGAATAACCATTTTCCTCCCTAAGATTACCCTCCTTGTCATTAAAGGGACTGCATTAAGTCCATTTTTAATTTATCCTGTTCATTTGCATAAACACAACAAGAGTAGCAAATGATCACTGATGATCTTTAGTTCTGCTTTGCTGGAACTTACACAAGGAACATTTAGGGTGACCTTCAGTCAGTCCTTCAGGGCACAGAAGCTGAGCCACATGCCTGGCATTCAGCCTTGCCTGTACACACCTGTCTTTTCCAAGTCCTTCTGGTTTTCCATTGTGCCTTAAGGTGCCTTCTAGCCATGTTTCAGGAAAATAACCTTCATTCCTTCCCTGGAAAGATTGCTGTGAACCACACAACCAAACACGGTGCCAGGCCTTTTATCTCGTGGGCTTTTATTACCTTCAAAAGTCATTCCCAGTTCCTCAGGGTCTTTTGGTAACAACCAGAGCCCAAGCATGTCTCCTTTACGCATGCCATTCCAGTCAACGTCTTGGTCACGAAAACCTCTATTAATGACTGGTCTTATTAGTTTTATGCAAAGAAACTTATGTCATCACATACTACTTTAGAATGCCAAATTCTGGAGGGATCAGATAGGGTAAAAAATATACAGTGTGAAGGAAAATCCTTGTACAGTTTCCCAATATTTTGTTGAGGATTTTAGCATTTATGTTCATCAGTGATATTGGACTGTAGTTTTCTTTCTTTGTTGTATCTTGACCTGGCTTTGGGATTAGGGTAATACTGGCTTCATAGAAAAAGTTTGGGACTTTTCCCTCTTCTTGGATTTTTCAGAATATTTTGAGGAGGGTAGAAGTTAATTCTTCCCTAAATGTTTTGTAAAATTCACCTGTAAAGCCATCCGGTCCAGGGCTTTTGTGTGCAGGGAAATTTTTGATTACTGTATTAATGTCCTTCTTTGTTATTGGTCTGTTGAGACTTTCTATTTCTTGATTCCATTTTGGAAGGTTATATGTTTCTAGAAATTTGTCCATTTCTTCTAGGTTGTCAAATTTCTTGGCATACAGTTGTTTGTAGTAATTTCTTACAATCATTTATATTTCTGTGGTATCAGTCGTGATTTCTCCTCTTTCATTTCAAGTTTTGTTTATTTGGGTCCTCTCTCTTTTTTTCTTGATGAGCCTGGCTAGAAGATTGTTGATTTTGTTTGTTTTTTTGAAGAACCATCTTCTAGTTTTGTTGATCTTTTGAATTGTTTTGTCTCTATGTCATTTAATTCTGCTCTGATCTTGATGATTTTCTTCCTTCTTTTTGCCCTGGGCTTTGTTTGTTGTTGTTCTAGTTCTTGTAGCTTTAGGGTTACGTTTTTTACTTGAGATTCTTCTATTCTTTTCAGATATACCTGTATTGCTATGAACTTCCCTCTTAGAACTGATTTTGCTATGTCCCATAGGTTTTGGGCTGTTGTGTGTTCATTATCATTAGTTTCCAGAAATTTCTTGATTTCTTCTTCAATGTCATTGTTAACTCATTCATTATTTAATAGCATGTTACTCATTCTCCATGAGTTTGAATTTTCTTGATTTTTTTCTCTGAGGTTGATTTCTAGTTTCAAGGCATTGTGGTCTGGAAAGATGCTTGATATGATTTCAGTTTTCTTGAATTTGTTGAGGCTTGATTTGTGTCCTACCATGTGGTCTATTTTTGAAAATGTCCCGTGTGCATTTAAAAAGGATGTATATTTTGCTTCTTTGGGGTGAAAAGTTCTACATATATCAGTTACATCTATCTGGTTTAGTGTGTTGTTCAATGCCTGTATATCCTTGGTGTTTCTTTGCTTTGAAGATCTGTTTATTGTTGATAATGGAGTGTTGAAGTCCCCTGCTAGGATTGTGTTGCTGTTAATATCCTTCTTGTGGTCTTCTAGCATTTTCGTTATGTATTTGGGTGCTTCTATGTTGGGTGTATATATGTTTATCAGTGTTATATCTTCTTGATGGATTGTTCCCTTAAGTATTATGAAATGTCCTTCTTTGTCTCTTTTTATTGCCCTTGCTTTGAAGTCCATTTTGTCTGATATGAGGACTGTGACCCCCGCTTTTTTTCCATGTCCATTTGCTTGGAATACTCTTTTATATCCCTTTACTTTCAGTCTATGTAAATCCTTTGTTTTAAGGTGTGTTTCTTGTAGACTGCAAATATGTGAGCCCTGTTTTCTTATCCATTCCATTACCCTATGTCTTTTAATTGGAGCATTTAAACCATTTACATTTAACATTATTATTGACATGTATTTATTCATTTCCCTTTGTACCTCTGTTCCTCTCCTCTTTTTTTTATTCTTTTTCTTAAAACATTCCCTTTAGCCTCTCTTGCAATGCTGGTTTGGTGGAAATGTATTCTTTAATCTTCCTTTGTCTGGGAAACTCCTTATTTCACCTTCCAATTTGAAGGAGAGCCTTGCTGGGTAGAGCATTCTTGGTTGTAGTCCTTTGTTTTTTGTAGCTTGAAATGTTTTTGACCATTCCCTTCTGGCTTGTAGTGATTCTGTTGAGAAATCAGTCAATAGCCTTATCGGAGCTCCCTTGTATGTTATTTGCTGTTTTTCTCTTGCTGCTTTTAGGATTCTCTCTTTGTCTTGGAATGTTGTCATTTTAATTATGATGTGCCTTGGAGTGGGTTTTTGGGGTTTCCTCTTCATTGGAACTCTCTGTGCTTCCTGAACTTGTATAACTTTTACTCTCATCAGGTTGGGAAAATTTTTTGTCACTATTTCTCCTATCAGTTTTTCAATTCCATGCTCCTCTTCTTCTCCCTCTCTTATTCCAATGATCCTGATATTATTTTTCTAATGCTATCCTGTAATTCCCTTACAACTTATTCATATTTTTTCTATCTTTTCTCATTTTGTTGTATTGTCTGGGAATTCTTTTCTACATTGTCCTCTAACTCACTGATCCTATCCTGTGCTTCGTTTAGCCTGCTTTTGATTGATTCTACTGTGTTTTTCAGTTCAAATATTGTATTCTTCATTTCTTCCTGGTTCTTGTTAATAGTTTCTGTGTCCTTTTTTATGCTGGTGTAGTTCTCTGCACGCTCCCTGTAATTTTCTTGGAGCTGTTGGTAACTTCCTTGGAGGTTCTCATAGTTGTTTTTAAGGTTGTCGAGTATATTGAGCTTCTTCACCACCATTGTTTTGAATTCCATGCCTGACATTTTGGCTATGTCTAATCCATCTACCTCTCTTTCTGGGGATTCCTCTTTTCTTTTCATTGAGAAGTTGTTTCTGCATCTTACCATGTTGGATTCTTGTTTGTTTTTGTTTTTTTGGATTTGTCTGCTTTGCCTTCCCACCTTTGTGGTATGAGATTCTTTACAGAGATCTGGGGGTTTCAGTGGTGCAGTCTCTCTGATCTCCTGAGCCTGATGTTCTTTGGGAACCCTTTATGTCATTTGTTTATGCTGTCTGGTTATATTTCAGATGCTCTTTGTTGGGATCTTCCCTCTGGCTAGTTGATTGAGAGTCACTCTATCCACTTTGTCTTGAGTTCTTTTGTGGAGATGCTGTTAAAAACATAAACCCACAGCCCAGGCAGGAAACCCACACCTTCAAAAATATCCCCCACCCTCTGTCCCATTATCGTCAGCCAATGAGATAGTATTAATATAAATGTAGAGAGATTAGAGCTTTTATAATATAGGAAGAATAGATAAGAGTTGTTTTTAAGGAGGAAAAATATGATATTTGAGAGAGGGGATGATAGATTAATAATAGTAACAAGTAGTGTTGAGACTATGCAAGACAGTAGGTAATATTTACATTTATGTTAATAATAATAAAAGAAAAGGTGGGAAAATGCAGAATAATGTTAGCAAGTGGGATTGTATAGTATTTGATTTATACAGTAGTTATATTCTATTTATTTAGTGTGGAAGGGATGCTAAACTAGACAGAGAAACAAATAAACAAAAATTAAAGAGGAAGGATAAGGAGAGATTGTTTGAAACAAATTAAAGATATAGTTTTTTAAGGAAAACAGAAAAAATTTAAAAAGGTAAAAATTAAAATTAAAATTAAAAATAAGAAGTTTAGAAAAATAAAATAAAATACAAATAAAAAACTAAAATAGAAATAAAAATTTAAAAAATATATAAATGGAAAGTTTTTACTCAGTTCAGCCTTTGTTTGTGATCTTCTTTTTCTGGATCCACAACTGATCTAATGAGGCAGGCCAGAGGTTTCTGTTCCTTGCAGTAGTGGTGGGTGCCCACGGTGGCTGGTGCATTCATTTGGTGCCTGTTGGGGCTGGCCAGGGTGCTTGTGCGCATGCTGCCATGTGCATGCAAGGGGGCCTGAGCGCTAGCCTCTGGGAGTTGGTCTGTCGCCCCTTGGGGCGGGGCCCCGGACACTTGTGTACAGTATAAGTGAGCATCTATGAGTTGCAGCAGCTGCCCGCCATTCCTGCACCTGCCTGGTCGGGCATTAGCAGAGCCCAAGCAAGTGGTCTGTGCTCTGGCATGGCGCCCACTGGAACTGGCCAGGGGTGTCTGCGCACGGTCTCCTGCGTGACCAGTGGGCCCTCTGAACTTACCAATTTTGATGTCTTTTAGTGCTTCTGCTGTTTTTTTGTTTCACCTCTTCTGTATCGGCTAAATGTTTCCCTTTGAGAACTTTTTTTCAACCAGAGAACAAAATTTTTTTAAGTTGGTCAAGACAATATCAGTTGAATAGGGAGAATGGGGCACAGGGGTCATGCTGTTTTTGATCAAAAACTGCTAAATGCTCATCATGATGTGGGAAGGTACACTCGTAAATCACCCATTATGAAATGGACAAACACATTGAAACAGTCTTCAAAAAAAATTTGCTGAAGCCAACTGCAGCCTCTCACTACAACACCAGCTGGTTCAATGATACAGATGGGTTCTTAAAACACTCACCTAGTGGGGAAAGCCTGTACTACAAGGGGTCCACCCTCCAAAAGATAATTCTGTTTTTTGGGTCCCCCCTTGTATATACAAAATTGTATGCAAACACCACATATCTCAAACATTAATTAACATAGGAATAAAAATTCCCATGGTGCACATATCTAGTAAATTTACTATCGGTTTCCATTTTAAGATTTGAATATAACAGCAATATCATGTTCCCAGGAAAATCATTAAAAAAGGATTCACCTATATAACCATTTACATAAAAAGAACATAGTTCTTTGGAGAGAGTTTTAGAAGCACAAAGGTTAGAACTCTATTCATAAGCTACTATACTGTCAGATGATTCAAATTGTCATTGAACCATCCATCACTTCTTAAAATAAGTATATATTATGGTTGCCTGGAAACTATTTTCCTTGTACCTACCTTTGAGTTCATCATGTTCCTGATACAGAATTCTATATGAGAGTCAAATAGCACTTATTTCTATAAAATGAGGATATCTAGAATGTCATGAAGTAAATGAACCAATGAAAAACAACACCAAGTTGATCCTCAGAACCAAGCAATATAGAAGACTGATTCACAATTCTGGTATTGAACCACTTTCTTGTCAAGACAAACAAAGAAACAAACAAACTTGAAGACATATAAGCAACTCCAAGGCTTATTTAAAAACTAATGTTAAAATTATTTTTTTCTTATTTCAAAGCCAGATGTTACCACATTTTTTCCCCTATCCCAGCTCCCAGCATATTACACATTTTTTAATCCATTAGAGCACCATTGTAACACTGAAGCCATTTATTCAGTGATTCTGAAAAATATTAGGAGAAAAAATTATTTTTCAGATTTTGGATATTGTGAGTGAGAAGAAGGTGGATTCAGAAATTACATTCATTATGAAAGGGATGCAAGATATTGACCAACTGAGGTATAGGATGACTTCATGAGTTTCAAATTCTTGTTAAATCTCTAAGTGGAAATGTCAAAAAAGTATTGGGTATATAAATTTGTGATTTAGAGAAAAAGTCTTGGCTAGTGATAAAAATTGAGGAGTAATAGCATACAAGTAATAACACACCATTTGACACCTTGAATCCAAGTGGAAGGAAGCAGACTGACAAGAGACTGAGCCTAAGACTCTAAGTCGAAGGTTAGAGCCTGAAGAACTCTAGTAGTCAAAACTCATGTGGAAGATATTGAGTTGGTTAAAGTATCTGGGGAAAATGTAGAGTAACACAAGGAAGACCAGGAGAGTGATTGGTTATTTAAGTCAAAGAAAACAAAGTTTTAAGAAATAAATTATATTCAATGTTTGGAATTTTATGGATGATTAAGTAAAATGAGAACTAAAATATATCTATTGGAATTGGGGTATGGAGACCCCTGATGATCTTAGAGTAGAAGTTTGATGAAGAAGTACAGATATAAGTATAGGATAAATTGAGAAAATATATATCTCTCTCTTTCAAGAAATCTGAGAATGAATAAAAGAACAATCTTTTTCAGATAGTTTTTTGTATGTTTTATTGATTATGCTGTTACAGTTGTCCCAAGTTTTTTCCCTTTGCTCGCCTTTGCCCAGCAGCCCCCTCCCTCCAGTAGTTCCACCCCCCCTTAGCTCATGTCCATGAGTCATGCATATAACTTCTTTGGCTTCACCCTTTCCTATACTATTCTTAACTTCCCCATATATTCTGCACTCTCCTACTATGCTTCTTAATTTCTGCACCATTTACTTACTTCTTCCCCTTCCCATCTGACAGCCCTCCACCTGCTCCCCATACCTGTGATTTTGTTTCCACTCTGGTTGTCTTCTTAGTTTGTTTGTTTTAGATTCTGTTGATGATATTTGTGATTGTGTTGTCATTTTAATGTTCATAGTTCTCATCTTCTTTTTCTTAAATAAGTACCTTTAACATTTCATATAATAATGGCTTGCTGCTGATGAACTCCTTTAGCTTTATCTTTTCTGGAAAGCACTTTATCTGCTCTTCCATTTCAAATAATAGCTTTTCTGGATAAAGTAATCTTGGTTGTAGGTGCTTGCTTTTCATCAGTTTGAATATTTTCTTGCCAGTCCTTTCTTGCCTGCAAGGTTTCTTTTGAAAAATCAGCTGATGGTCTTATAGGTACCCTTTTGAAGGTAACTATTTTCTCTCTTGCTGCTTTTAAGATTCTCTCTTTATTCTTAGTATTTAGCATTTTAATTATAATGTGTCTTGGTGTGATCCTCCCTGTGTCTAGTTTGTTTGGGACTCTCTGTGCTTCCTGGACCTGAATGTCTGTTTCCTTCCTTAAATTAGGGAAGTTTTCCTTCATTATTTTTTTCACATAAGCTTTCAATTTCTTGCTCTTTCTCTTCTCCTTCTGGCAACCCTATGATTTGGACATTGGCATGTTTAAAACTGTCCCAGAGTTTTCTAAGCCTCTCCTCATTTTTTTCTTAAATTCTCATTTCCTCCTTCTCTACTGGTTGAGTGTTTATTTCTTCCTTATGTTCCAAGTCATTGATTTGAACCCTGGTTTCCTCTTCTTCACCACTATTTTTATGTGGATTTTTCTTCATTCCTTCCCTGTCCTGCTTAATCTTTTCTGTTAAGTCTGTGCCCATCTTTATCACCAGTGCTTTAAACTGTGCCTCTGTTAGGCTCACTATCTCCTTATCTGTGATGTTTTTTATCTCATCATCTCTTAGTTTTCCCACTGGAACCTTGATCTGTGCCCCTTTTGGGGCTGTACTTCTCTGTCTCCTCATCTTGACAGCTTTCTGTGTTTGCCTCTGTGATTTAGGTAGAGCTGTTGCACCTGTTACATTATGAGGGGTGGAGCCTTAGGTATTCATTAGTGCTGGTGACCTGTTTCAACACATTGTGGTGCTGTATGTGGGAGAGGTGTCTGAGAGGGAGCAGTACCAGTTGCTCCACACTTGCCACTTTTCCAGGCACTTCCGTCCCTTCCTGTACTAAGCAAGCTGCCTTCTTTGAGAGACCAGCAGTTTCTTCCCCCACCCCAACTCCCCCTGACTTTCACCATCAGAAGCAAAGTGGCTCTATTTTCCCTGGTGCTGGAACCATGCACTGCATGGTCTGGCCTGTGGCTGGGATTGCTTGCCAGGTTTAAAATGTATGACTTTGCTTTTCACTGCAGCTACAGTCCCTGTGCCACTACCACTGTCACCAGCCCCACTGCCACTACCAAGCTCTGCCCCCACAGCAGCTGCCACAACCCAGCATCTCCTTCTCTCCATTCCCACTCCACTCCTTCTACCTTTCTGGCTGAATATTCTTTCTTCATTCCTTTGTTGAACTTTTCTGTAGTTTGATTTTCTGGGTCCTCTGGGTTTGATTTTTTTTTTTTTTTTTTTTTTTTTTTTTTAGTTTTGAAGTTCTTTTAAATTCCTTCTCAGTTGTGAAGAAGATGCAGCATGTCGACCTATGCCTCCAACTTGGCCAGAAGTCCCAATTGTTGTTGGTGTAAAGAAACACTACTGACTTTTGTATGTGATTTTGTATCCTGCAATTTTATTGAAAGGAAGTGAAGAAAACAATATTATTTACAATGGCATCAAATAGAATAAAATACTTAGGAATAAACTTAACTGAGGAAATGAAAGATCTGTACAGTGAAAACTATAAGACATTAATGAAATAAATTGTAGAATATACAAATAAATGGAACAATATACCAAGCTAATGAATTGGAAGAACTAATATGTTAAAATGGTCATTCTACCAAATGCAACTTATAGAATCAATGCAATTCTTATTAAAATTCTACTGGCATTTTTTACTGAAACAGAAAATCCTAAAATTCATGTGGAACCCACAAAAACCTGAATAATTGAAGCAATCTTGAGGAAGAAAAACAAGGTTGGAGGTAATACACTTTTTGATTTCAAATGATATTACAAAGTCATAGTAATCAAGATAGCATGCTACTGGCATAAAAACAGACACCCTGACCAGTGGAATAGAAGAAAGAACCCTGAAATAAACCAAGCACATATGGTTAACTAATTTTCAACAAAGAATGACTTTAAGAATGCACAATGGGAAAAGGATAGTCTTTTTAGTAAACAATGCTGGAAAAACTAAATATCTACATGAGAAAAAATAAAAAATGACCCTTACCCTATACCATTAAAAAAATCAACTCAAAATTGATTAAAGACTTAAATGTAAGAACTGAAACCATAAAACTTCTATAATAAACAAAGGAGAAAACCTTTTTGGTATTGGTATTGGCAATGAATTTTTGTTTTGTATACAACACAAAAAGCATAAGAAACTAAAACAAAAATAAATGTGGTATTACATCAAACTAAAAAGCTTATGTTCAGCAAAAAGAAAAACATCAACAAAATGAAAAAACAACCTATGGAACAGGAGAAAATAGTTACAAGTCATATATCTGATAAGTAGTTAATATCAAAAGTATATATAAGAAATCACACAACTCAATAGCAAAAATTCTCTTATTAAAATGGGCTAAGAAACTGAGTAGACATTTTACCAAAAAAGACATAAATCACCAACAAGCATATGAAACGATGTTCAACATTACTAATCATTAGGGAAACACAAATCAAAACCACTGTGTAAAAAAACACAGTGAGATATCACCTCACACTTGTAAAATGGTTATTATCAAATAGACAGAAGATAAAGGGGTTGTTGAGAAAAGGAAACCTTGTACACTATTGGTAGGAATGTAAGTTGGCATAGCCATTATGAAAAACAGTATGGTTTCTGAAAAATTTTAATATAAAACTACCATATAATCTAGCAATTCCACTTATGGGTATTTATCTGAGGAAAATAAAGCTGGTAACTTCAAAAGGTATTTATACTTCCATGTTAACTGCAGTATTATTCACAACAGACATGAACTATCCTAGGTGTTCATGCACTGATGAATTGACAAATGGTTACATATATAATATATATAGTCTTAAATAAAGGAGATGCAAAGAGTTGTGGTCATTAATGCCAATATGGGTGAACCTGGAGAACATTATGCTAAGTAAAATAAGCCAGACACAGAAAAAATATTACATAATCTCACTCATACATGGAATCTAAAAACCAAAAAAGTCAAATTCATAGAAGCAGAGAGTAAAACAGTGATTACCAGGGATGGGGAGGTAGAGGAAATAGGGAGATGTTGGTCAAGAGTACTAAGTTGAAGTTATATACTATGAAAAAGTCTGAAGACCTAATGTATACCATGTGATTGCAATTAATAACTGAAAAAAATTTAAGAAAGCAGATGCTAGGACACCCTTTTAAAAAAAGGTAATCATATTAAGAGATACATATGTTAATTATCTTAACTATAGTTATCATTTAACTATGTATATGTATATCAAAACATCAGGTTGTATAATTTGTCAATTATACTATAAAGCTGAAAAACATTTTAAAAAGACAAAATATTATGCTGTACAATTTACATGCAATTTTTATTTATAAAAATGAGAAGGGAGATAAAGCATAGCTAAATCAGTACATAGAGATTAGATATGTTTGCTTTGGTTTTATGTTACAAGTGTTATGATGGGACAGAGTTGAAATAAAAGAGAAAGGGTAATATAGGTGTAAGTTTCCCTAAAAGGAAGAGAGCAGAGACTTGGAACAAAGATGCTCAGTGGACTAGCCATAAATAGAAGGATGGATATCTCCTTAATAGAGGAGAGATAAAAAGAGAAGAAAGAGGAGAGAGGCAAGAGGAGAGAGAGAAATGGGGGTGGAGGGAAGAGAGTGTATGTGTGTGTGTGTGTGAGAGAGAGAGGGAGAATTGGTGCAGATAGAGGTTGGTTTTATAGGTCATTAGCTTAAAATTGAGAAAGGTCCAATCTTATAGTCAACCCTCACTTGAGAATTAAGGAGAAGGGAGAAGTATCAGAGTTCTGAGGAATACAAAGACTTGAAATGGGAAAGGGGATTGCATGGAGAACAATGATCATAAACAGAGCGATTCTAACTAATTTTCTTCAATTGCCTAGAAAAAGTAAGGAATGTAAAAAGTTGTGTTTATTTAGAGTAGATGGTTTACTAGAATAAGAAGGAAAGGCCAAGATACAAGCCTTGAAGGCATTGGGACAAGGAACTATTAGCAGAAAAAACAAAAATGGATTTTAATAATTGACCAAGGACAGATCAGGAGTCATGACTTACTCTTTATTGTATTTCCATCAATAAACATGTCTGTACTTACAAATGGTTTGCTGAAAACAAAAGAACAATAACATTGGACAACTTCTTCTCTCTGGAACATAGCTATAAACTATAGTAAAAAGAGGTATTAAAACAAAAAAGAATAAGTTTACTTTAAATTTTTTTGGAAACTCCTCTTAAACAATTGGTGTCCATTGGTTCTATAATAATAACCCAAGTCCATAAAATGAACTCAGATTATAAATGTAAATACTATTCTATAAAAATATCCTTGTAGAAAAAATTTGGGTGAGAAATATTTTACTAAAACTTCTGTGTGAGAAAACGATTTTATTATTAATATAAACTACTGAAATCTCTTTTAAAATATTTATTTGTACTCTTTCCAAATTTCTTAATGTTCAACTTCTTTAGAAGTAAATATTCAGTCATGTGGTTAGCCATTGTGATTTAAAATTTCAAAACACTGGATTGGCCTATTCTACAGAGATAGATAAGCATTTTAAATACAAAGTTGCTTTAACCAGAACTAATGGGGAACCATTTAAAACTCAGGTGTTTTATCATGCCTATCTGGTCCTCAAATATACTTTATTGATACTCTTCCACTCCAACTGAAAAAAAAAAGTCTAAGTAATTTATCATGACATTTGTGACCTCCTCAAATTGATCCCAGCCCACCTTTCTTGCTTGCCTTATCACTTTTCCCATCCTCCTACCCCACTCTACTGCACTTAACAATGCTGAGATTTCTGACACCTCCATTTTTAATTTTTATCTTACTAAGAAAAAGAACTTTAAAAAAGATCAATAAAATGCAATATGTTGAAGGAAAGACAATAGACACAAGTACCATATAATATATGATTATATTTATCTAAAATTTGAACGAAACAAAATTTATAGGCTTAGAAATCAGAACAGTGATTGTCCTTTCAGTTTGGGTAAATACAGTAAAATAATATGAGGAAACTTTCTGGGATATTAAAAAAAATGTTCTATATGTTGATTATAATGATAGTTATATGGGTACATACATCTGTCAATACTCATCAAAATGCAAAACAAAGATCTATGGCTTTCACTTATATTAATTTAACCACAATTTTAAAAGGACATTTTAAAAGAGAAAGTCCTAAAATTTTTTTCTTTATATTGTAGTAAAGGTCAAAGAACAGCAAGTTAAATTCAAATAATCTGCAAAGAATAAAATAAAACAGATAAAAAAAACAGAAGTTAATGATGTAGAAAGCAACTGACAACAGAGAGAATAAACAAAATCAATAGCTTTTTTTTTAAGGGAAAAATCATTAAATTGACAAATCCCTGCCAACGTTGATCAAAAATAGTGAGAGAAAGTAAATTATAAGTATCAAGTATAAGTTGTAGAAATATCAGTATAGGTTCTTTAGACATTAATAATTATCACAAAAGCATTATTAAAAAAACATTTTAAATATAAATACATAAACACATTACTAGGAAATACCATTTATAAAAGGTGACACAGAGGAAAAATTTATATTGTATTATATAAAATACTATTTATATAATATTAATTTATGTAAAATATATAAAATTATAAAATAGAGAATTTAATTTAAAACATTTCCACAAATATTTTCAGTTTCAGAGAGTTTTATTAGTGATTTTTTTCAAATATGTAAAAATATATAATGTTTAAATGTGCACAAACTCTACCACTTAATGAGAAGATAATCCACTTATCAGCTTACTCTGTGAGATCTGAATGACCTTGATATAAAAACATGAAATAGATATTATAAATAATAAAAATAACAGACAAGTCTCTCAGGTAGAAATAACTAAAATCCCCAAAATAATAGCAATAATTATTTAGGGAAGCACTCAAGAAATTACATAGAGTAAGACCAAGTATGTTCACTATGGACAACTTTGCAATTTTCCAGGAATGTGAAGTTGGTTTAATGTGTCATATATCAAATAATATATTTACAATATTAACTGAACTTGTACAAATCAATAACAAAAAATAGGAACAAATTAAAAGTAGACCAAAAATACCCCATCTGGTACTTCACAAAGAAAATACCCAAGTAGCATACTTGTGTGAAAAGTAGCTCTACTTTTTTCATTATCAGGAAAATTAAAATTAAAAGAGAAAAAAGTTGCAGCATACACACAAGAGAATTATTGAAATTTACAAACAGCCAATTGTAAACCTTGTAAAAAGATTAAGCAATAGGAATTTGTATACACTGACATTAGGAAAGCAAATTGTACAACTAATTTAGAAAACTAAGTGACACTATGTACTAAAATTAAATTTACTCTTGAGTATCTAACCTATATACCTATGTAAATACATGCAGTAAGAGACATGTACATAAGTGTTCATCACAACACTGCTTATAATAGTCCCAAAATTTTCATCCTTAATATAATATAAAGAAGAAAAAGTTGTGGTCTATTTATACCTTGGAATATTATTCCCCAATAAAAACAATTACTTCTATGTGCATAAATATAGATACATCTCATAAACTTATATTTAGGAAAAGAAGCCAGACACAAAAACATATGTACTGTATGCTTCTATTTTATTAAATATATAAACAGATGAGATAAGTCTATTATTACTGAAGATCAAAATAGTGGTTACTTTTGGGAACATTAGTAACAAGGAGGGAGTACAAGGAGAACTTCAGGGTCCCCAGTATATTTTAATCTGGGTTGTGCTTACATATGTATAAACATTTTATAAAAATTAACTTAGCTATATAATTATAATGTTTGCTCTTTTCTATATGTATGATATATTTTAATAAAAATAATTTTACAAATTAAAGTGAAAATACAAAGGTAACCATGAATTTTAAGTTACCAGTCATATTTGGTATGTTCTAGAAATAATGTATTTTTAAGACTGCTGTTGCTATGCTAGAGGAAGTGTTTTGAACTCTAGGACCCAACTATTAGATTTTCAAGATACTGTAGATATAACACACAGTCATTTCAACATTCATGACCATCTTCTTTTTATGTCCTTAGCAATGGTTACTTTCAAATTTAGAATAAAAAGAAGCAAAGCATCTTCTTTTTTTCCTAGCCCATTAAGAAAAGACAGGTATATCAGTCTAAGAAAACAAAATTTAATTTTCTTCTTCAGATTCTTTGTTTCTTCTGGTTTGTTTTCAGAGTTCATTACAAAATACTGTTTATATGTCCAATTTTCAAAGTAATTATATATATATATATGTTGTTACATATTTTCCATTTTATTATCTGGCTCTCATCTTTATTATCTCCCTCACTTAGGTATTTCATGGTTAATTTGCTTCTTCTTTCTAGATTGTTAAGTGGCAACTCTTTTCTAGATTAAGTGGAAAACTGATTTTAAACCTTTATTATTCTCCAATATGAGCATTTGAAGTTATAAATTCTCCTCTTGCACTACTTTAATTTCATCCCTTAAATTTTGCTCTGTTTTTATTTTTAGTTCAAAATATTTTAAACATTTTCTTGTGATTTATTTTTTGACTCATTATTTTGAAGAGTAAGGTTAATTACTAATATATGGTGTTTTCTAGATTTCCTATTGATATTTGTAATTTTATTCTTTTATGATAAGAGAATAAACTATAAGATTTTAAAATAAAAATTATTGAGACTTAGTCAATGTTTAATCATCATTATATAGCTTGCTTTTAAAAATCTCCATGTGCACTTTAAAAGATGTCTATTCTGTAATTGTTTTGTGCAATGTTTTATACATATTGATCAGTTCAACATTGTCCTTAGTCTTGCTATTAATACAAGTTCATATCACCAATAATAATTGTAGGCTAGCCTATTTCTCTCTTCTGATTTGCTAGTTTTGCTTGATGCATTTTGAAACCTGACTCTTTTATCATTATGTAATTTTCCTTCAAGTCTGGAAGTACTGCTGCTCTTAATATCTATTTTATTTAATATTAATCTAGCCAGTCCAATTTCTATGCTCACAGTTTTTCTGGTTTATATTTTTCCCTCACTTACTTTCAATTTTTCTGGTCTTTATAATTAAACCGTGTCTTCTCTTGACAATATATAGTTGGAGGACCTTGCTTTTTTATCTAAACTGAGAAATTCTTCTCTATTTGTCTATTTAGTCTGTTTACATTTAATGTAAATATAAATATATATAGTTACTTTAGGTTCACCATTTTGTTACTTGTTTGGTTTAATACTTTTGTATGTAGTCTTTGAGGCTTAAGTGAAACCATTTGGCCCTACTACTATGAGTTACCATGATTCTCATTGAATTCAGAGAAGCCAGTTCAATAGTAACATTTTTCACTATAAACCTTGGCCAAAAGATGGCCACTATAGACCACTTCAAGAATGACAGTGCTCCCCCAACCAAGGTACTTTTCCTGACAAATGAAGTGTCCTCTTCACCTTCCACATGGAACGTGGTTATGTAGTAGATGAGCTGGTCTTTCATAGTAACTTCACTCCAGCATTTCAAATTCCCATAGCCATTAGATATTTTGTCTACAATGTCAGGCAAATGTTGGCACCTCATCTTCAGTTACTGTAGTCCACATTTCAAGCTACAAATTCTCTTCTAGCATTACTTTAGTTGCATCTCCCAAATTCTACTATGTTGTTTATATTTCAGTTAACAAACCAAGCGTGTTGTTAAGACCTATGGATAAAAAAGGGGCCACATAGTAAACCTGACATGCTCAGCAGAGGCCTGCATGCTGGCCTTACAAAATCAAAGACCTAAAGTAACCACTTAGGATAGTCTGAAATTAAAGCCTTCTAACCAAAAGCCAGTCATAGCAGATAGGCCTGACCTAGGCCCATATTTTTCCTGACAAAAGTCAATCTTTACCTTAACTAAGCTTCTCTATTGTCTTTTTGCATCTACATAATATACCTTTCCAATATCAGGCTGATTTTCTTTTTTTCTGGACCCCTCACTGCACCAGGGCAGAGACCACAAAACCCCTCATTGTTACTGTTATTTTGTTAATTGCTAACTGCTAACTACCCTATAGCCACAAATGTAAAAAAAATATGCATCTATTTATTTTACTTTTTTTCCGATCCCAGAAATTTCCCTGCTTTGTTTTCTCCTGCCTCCTTAATCTATCACCAATGAATTTAATGTAAAACCTTGTGCCTTCTTTTTTTATTGTAATATATAAAGTAATGTACACAACTGCCATTCTCTTGAGCATTTTCTCAATTTGTTAAGATTTTGCTTCCTAGCAATTGCCATCAGTTTGGCTCAGATAAACTCATTAAAATTTTCTACAGGTTTAAACATTTCTTACATTGACATTTACTTGACATAGAGTGGAAGATTTCCAGAGGAGCCCACCCAAGACCCATCTTCTGGATCTGAACACATACCAGGTATTGGCAAGGGTTTATTGTGCCCTATTGTCTTCTAGCCTTGTATCAGGTGAGATTCAGTGAGTTTTTCTTGGAATTCCTGACATCTCTTTTTTAAAGTAAGAGGCTTGAATTAATTTGAACTGCTTTTGTTTGTTTTTATTTGATTGGTTGGTTGGTTGGGTTTTTTTTTAAGTCCTCAAGGTAAAGCTAAATGTTAAGTGTTGAGAGAACTCAGGACAGGATAAAAATGGGTAGCTGGTTTTTAAAGTTGGCTTTTAATTGGAATTGTTTCCTGAGAGTCTGAACAAAACCTTTTGCTGGATAAGTGAGAACCTGAACTTGTTCAGCTCTGAGGATAAGGAGGACTTCCTCTCTCTAGCTCAGATCTCAGGAATTTTTAGGTGACTAAGTATCTTTGTGGAGGTGTCTGAGATATCCACTATGATGACAAGCCCCATAGAAAATTCTAACTCAACAATAATTAAATAGTTGACTTGTCCAGGGATACACACTTAAATGTTGGTTACCTAGCCCTCCAAGTCCTTATGACTGACTTAGCTGAGGAGGGAAACTGAGACATGTAAGATGGTTTAATGCAAATTGGGAGGTGACAGCCCCTTAGAATCAACTCGTAAACAACACACTTCAACCCATCACACAGCATCCCTATAAATTTGTTCAGACTTTTTGTACATCCAAAGAAGGCTAAAATTAACATGAGAAATCATGTCCAGGCCAAATATTTTGAGCCCCAGCTCCCACAAATACTCCTGCAGATATATAATAAATGGGACAACTTTACTTGCAAGTACTAACAGAAATATGAGGATGTAACTAGAAGTGATAATAACTTATGAGGGCCAGAATGGAACTCTTTTGATGCCTAATTAATTTTTTTTCCATGCAAAGTTAGAAAAAAAGCCAGCTATCAAATTCAACTGAGTGAATGGAAATCTTATCTTTAATAGAAATTAGAAGCTTCTAGGACCACAGATAAATTCTTTTTATTTTTTAAGAAGTTAAGAACTTTTACAGATTGTCTCTGAACTAAAGAAAGCTTCTGAAGCTAATAAATGCCAACACCCCATTTCTTCCCCTTTCACAGCTCTTTCACTCTATCCCTTTCTTTCTGAGCTTCCTTGTCTGGACTTTTCCTTCCCCTCATTTCTTTCTTCCCCTTCTGTCTCCTCTATATATCTTCCATTACCACTCCCTATTGACCTAAGACAAAATAACATAAATTCAGGCAAAGATAATCCAGGAATTCTAGCAGCACCCTTCAGGGAAAAGCTAGTCTCAAGAAGAGGGAAACTGGTGATTATATGTTGAATATATTCCTTGGACAAGAACAGAATTAAGGAATCTACCTAAAGATTTTTAAAATTTTTTCTGGCACCCTGATGGGTTCACAAAGGATTTTATTTAAGTGTTAAAACATGTGATCTTGGCTATTCTGACCTATTTGAATTAATATACCTGTTGATTTCTGGGAGCAAAGCAACAGATTTGCTAAATAAGGTTTGCTGAGGAACTCCTGTAAGTCTCTTCACCTTATGAAGGGTTATAAAAAACTGAAATGTCATTTAGAAAGAGAAAAAAATATAAAAAAGCAGAAGCAAACATATGCTTATTCCAAGGACTATGAGAGAGTGTTTTCACTTCTCCTAATAGTTTAGGAGAAATTAAAATGATGATAAAAGGGGAAATTACTAAGACCCTTGTAGATGTTGGGGGTACTTTATCTGTTTTTAAACTTACCCAAATAAGTTGACTTCTCTCTCAGAGTAAAGCTTCTGTGCAAATGGTAGGAATATTTGATTAAATGACTGTTTTTAAATCAGAATCTGTACCCTTCCAACTAGGGAATGTTATGGGGCAACATATATTTTTAATGGTCAAATTGATGCCAATTAACTTGAAGGAGAGAGATTTCCTTAAAACACATGACACCCACCTATTCTTTTCCTGGAAGGCTAAAATACATTTAGAACTAAATGAATTATATACTGAGCCAATTGAGAAAATAATTTTAAAGAAGCTTTCCCAAGAAGAAAAAAGTCTTGAGACTGAATATTTGTTGCAGGAAGTTCCAATGTAACTTTGGGCCCTTTCTAGTACAGATATTGGCAGGAATAATCTAGTCATCTCTATTAAAAATAATTGATAATACTTTGCCTAATATTTGGCAATATCCTTTAAGACTTGATGTACTACCTGGAATTAGGACCATTATACAAAATCACTTAAAAAGAGGGTTTATTATTCCATGTACAAGCCTCTGCAATTGTTCTATCCTTCTAGTAAAGGAATCAAATGGAAAAGAATTAAGAGTTGTGAGTGGATCGACACAGGGGGAAACAAAAGCAAACACCGCGGCAACCAGGCAACCTCGTGCACGGGCCAAGGGCATAAGCCTATGATCTCATTTCCTGAGTGGTTGTCTGTACATACACGCCTCACTTAAGAAGCCCATCTGCATTGCTGCCTCCTGAGACTCAACAGTTTGGCTGAACTAAGTGATTGGGTTGGTGAAGTAAGGGTTGGTCAATGGGCTTCATTTTAAAACTGGTCTCCTTTGCCTAAAATAACTTTAAGCAAAGAAGCTCCTCCCCCAAACTGCCAGCCTCTCCAGTTCAACCCTCTTCTAACACTTAACCAGCCATAGGCCTTAAGTCAGGAACCCCATGTGGCTACCAGAGTTTATGGCTTAGGAGTGGATGTATCTGGCATAAATTCAGTAGGGTGGCTAGGTCTTCACTTAGTGACAACTCCTCCTTCCCTAGAAAATCTAACTTCTCTCAGCTAGACCTCAGAAACACCTCAGAAAAGACCCCAGAGTAATCCAGCCAAGGTAAAAGCTTTTAAGGTATTAAATCTCAGACAGACCTTAGAGATAGAGACTGGATACAGGGATGCAAATGCTTGGGTAGAATGGGTCAAATTTACCGTTAAATCCTTGAATAAAAGCAACTGTTATGCTTGTACCACAGGGAGACCCCAGGCACAGGTCGTACCATTTCCACTAGGCTGGGACTCTGACCCCTCGGGAATGGCCTGTATGCTCGCTCTCTACCAGGATGAGAATGCTTGGGGAAATGAGACTTGCAGAAGCTTGTCTCTCCTCTTTCCCTCTATAAGGAGTAATGGGACTCAATCACTCCCTTCATACTCAGTGGGGCCCATGAATTACTCTTCTTGCCTCTCTAGGTGGGAAGCGAATTCGGGTACCCCTGTGGAAGAACTCCTAATATGCACTCATACCAGAAATGCGAGCCACCTTTACAGTGGGGCCGGCGACTATATTCCCCTCTGAATCCCCAGAACAGATGTCTGGTGGTATTGTGGGCAGAGGAGTCTCTGGAAAATCCTACCTAACAGGTGGAGTAGAACCTGTGCCCTGGTTCAATTGGCTATCCCATTTACCCTAGCATTTCCAAAACCGATCCAGACTGCCCCTGTTAGAAAAACAAAAGGTCAGTGGCGCCTGGTGAATCCTATAATCCTCATATCTATAGTGACGCCATTGGAGTCCCCAGAGGAGTTCCAGGAGCTTAAAGCTAGAAATAAGATAGCAGCAGGGTTTGAGTCAGTGCTCTTCTGTTGATTAGATAAACTATATTTATTATAACCAACAGAGGTTTATCAATTATACTAGGAATACTATAGAAGGAATCGCTCAACAATTAGATGCCACCAGTTGAGTGGCTTGGGAGAACAGGATGGCACTGGATATGATGTTGGCAGAAAAGGGAGGTGTATGTGTAATGCTTGAGGGCAGTATTGCACCTTTATCCCTAATAATACAGCCCCTGATGGATCTATCACTAAGGCCCTGCAGGGACTAACTATCTTAGCAAATAAGCTGGCAGAAAACTCAGGTATTGACAATCCCATAACAGGATGGTTAGAAAACTGGTTTGGCAACTGGAAAGGAATGATCTCATCAGCTCTTGTATCCCTCACAGTGGTAGCAGGTGTCCTAACAGTTTTAGGCTGCTGTATTATTCCATGCGTCAGAGGTTTGGTTCAAAGGCTAATTGAGACTGCACTAACTAAAGAAATGCCAGCAACTTTTCATAATCTCCTCCGAGAGACCAAAGGGAATCCTAACTATGAGGAAGAAAGTTGAGAAATCCTCCTTAAATTTGAAGGGATAAATAGAATGGTTTGAGTAGTCAATTTTCCAAAAGAGACAGGGGGCAATTGTTAGAAACAAGGACATAGTGACTCCCAAACCAGTAAAAAGTCATTAGTAACAAAGGGCAAATGTAATTAGAGGATCTCTGAGAAGGGAGCTGACAGCACTGGCATATCTACAAACCGCAGAAGGGGCATTTAGATAACCATGTTAGATTGTAACTCCGGAGTAACCAGTCATGGAGAAACAGGGAAGAAGGAGAGGGGAGGGGGAGCTAATTGCATTAGGGCGGGGAAGCTAATCGCTCTCACTTTAAGGCAAGGAAGATAATCACTTTAGGGTGGAGAAGATAATCACTTTAGGGTGGCAATTTCAGGGTGGGGAAGCTAAGACTATAAAATCAGTTTCCTTTGTCTACTTGGCGCACACATTCTCCTGGCTGTGAGGGTGCGCCCGGCTCTGCAGTCTCGTGAATAAAGGCCTCGTTTTACTGCTCAAAAAAAAAAAAAAAAGAGTTGTACAGGATCTCAGAGTATAAATGAAATAGATATTCCTAGACAACCTATGATTCCAAATTAACATACCTTATTTTTAACCATTTCTCTGGACTGCCAATATTTTTCAGTAATAAATTTTGGCAGTGCTTTTTTTCAGCATTCTAGTAGAAAAAGATAGCCAAAATCTTTTTACCTTTACCTGGGAAAATTGCCAATTTACGTTGACTGTAATAACTGGGGATATACAGAAAGTTCCACCCATTTCTCCCAGGTAGTAAAAGCTGATTTTAATGTTAAATTTCTAGAGATCCCACTGTAATCCAATATGTGGACGATTTATACTCTAGGACATTATTACTATAGTCCCAAAAGACTCAACTTACCTATTACAACAACTAGCTGTAAAAAGACATAAGGTCTTAAAGATAAGCTTCAGTTTTGCTTACCTCAAGTAAACTACTTTGGTCATCTCATATCTAAAGATGGGCTACTGATTAACAGTGAAAGAATCAGAGGAATTCTACCTTTTTCTCTTTCAAAAATAAGATACTGTCAAAATTGGGTTCCAAGTTTTTCATTAACGGCCCAGCCTCTGTATGGCCTATTAAAGTCAAACTGACCTGATCCAATTCAGTGTAACGCACAAGGGAAACAATCTATAAAACCTTTCAAGAATTAACTAAATTTTCCACTGTGGAACACCTTAATTATAGTTAATTTTTATCCATAAAATAAAGAAACTACTTTGGAAGTTTTAATTTAAAAACATAGAGATCATCATAGACCTATAGGAAATTATAGTCAATAATTAGACTCAGTAACCAAAGGGCTCCCTCCCTGTATGACAGCCATCTCTGCTATAGGCATGTTATGCAAACAAACAGAAAAGATAATTATGGGCTCTTTTGTTTATGTTTCTCATTCTGATAAATCTCCACTGAATTCTCTTAAGACTCAATACTTCTGTCAGTCAATTGGCTCTTGCTTTCTGCACCTATTATTAATTTAACTCAGTGTAACAGTCTTAACCCAGAAATTTTGCTACCTTCTTTACAGGATAAAGACATACATGATTGCTTTTTGTTTACTGACTATCTTCTTGTATTTAGGAAAGACTTACATAATACTCTTTATTGTGCTGACTTAATTTGGTTAACAGATGCATCTTTGAAAGATGAATAAGGATGTTACCAAAATGGATATACAATAACTTTCATGGTGAACATAAATGAAGGTTCTTATTTACCAGAATAAGGTCTTCCCAATAAGCCAAATTAGTTGTTCTAACTAGAAAATATCTACATTAATAGTAGCTATGCCCTTGGTGTATCTCACAACTCTGGAATATTGTGGAAGCAGTGAGACTTCCTAATTTTCTCAGGCCAGTGCATAAAAAATAGAAAATAAGTTGTAGAGTTATGTCATACAGAAATTTAAACAATTGACAATAGCCACACACCAGAGTAGGGGATTACTACCGACACTCATGAAAACCAGCCAGCATGGTGGAACACCCGGGGACAACCCACAAGCCAGAGCAGAGGATAGCTACCTGCCCACATGCACATCAGCCAGTGCAAAGGACTGCCCCCACCTCCAGCTTGGGAGAACACTCCTCACATGCCCCCCAGTGCACAGAGGGACATCCCTGGCCAGCACATCAGCACAGGGAAATGTTCTCCTCCACCCCCTACACTTGCAACCTGCCAGCCACGCTGGCCTGCCTGCCATCTGGCAGGAAAAAAGAGCACTTCCCACGCTAGACCTGGGCTGCAGCTGAAAGAAGATGAAATGAACTAGAAGAGCTTTGGAAAACTTGGACGTTGGCTGTGGAGAAAAAACTGGAAGAGCAGCAGACCAGAATCAAGGGTAGACTCAACCTCAGTGCTACAGGAGAAATCTCATAAGTAGACTACTCTCCTCCAAGAGGCATCAGCCAAAGGCAGCTCAACAACAGTCAGAAGTGGGCAGAGTGACTCTCAGTAAGTTAACTTAAAAGAAGGACCCACCAAGGAGCAACACAACAAACAAAACTAAAACACTACTACTATTATGTCCTAATAAAAGGCATAAAGGGCATCCCAAGAGCATCAAGTTAAGAAGATAAAGGAGTCTGCATCACTGAATGACACAGATTCCAACCACAGAAGATCACACCATAAAGGCAGAAAATAAAAGCAGATCAATCTAAGAAGCAGAAACAAAGGCCAGCCACCTAAAATGGGGGGTGAAGCAACACCCCTCCAAATAGGAACAACACCCCACCAAAAGGAAAAGGAATTCCCAGAAGGAGGGATAGATAAAATAGAGGCAAGCAAACTACCAGACACAGAATTTAAACCAATACTAACGAGGAAGCTCAATGAACTCAACAAACTCAAAGAAAACTATGAAGAACTCCAGGGGGACTACAAAGAACTCCAGGGAAACTACAAAGAACTTCAGGGAAGCTACAAGGAACTTACTGAGAACTACACCAGCATGTAAAAGGACACAAAAACTATCAATAAGAACCAGGAAGAAATGAAGAATATAATTTCTGAACTGAAGAACCAGTAGAATCTATCAAAAGAAGGCTTAACAAAGCAGAGGATCAGATCAGTGAATTAGAGGACAATGTAGAAAAAAATTCCCAGACAATGCAACAAAATGAAAGAAGATTTTAAAAGAAAAAAAAAGGTTTAAGAGAACTGCAGGACAACATGAAACAAAACAATATCTGTATCACAGGGATACAAGAAGGAGAGAAAAGGGAGCATGGGATTGAAAACAAGATTGAAAAATAATGACAGAAAAATTTCCTAACTTGATGAGAGAAAAAGTCATGCAAGTCCAGGAAGCACAGAGGGTCCCAATGAATATGAACCCAAAAAGGTCCACTTCAAGGCACATCATAACTAAAATGGCAATGAGAGAATCCTAAAGGCAGCAAGAGAAAAACAACAAATAAAGTACAAGGGAGATTAGATAAGGCTATCAGTTGATTTCTCAACAGAAACACTACAACCCAGAAGAGAATGGCAAAAAATATTTCAAGCAATGAAAAACAAAAGCCTACAACCAAGACTATTCTACTCCGCAAGACTCTCATTCAAAATGGAAGATGAAATAAGGAGTTTCCCAGACAAAGAAAGACTAAAATAATATATCTACCAAACCAGCATTGCAACACATGCTAAAGGGAATGCTTCAAGAAAAAGAAGAAAAAGAGAGAGAGAGAGAGAGAGAGAGGAACACAGGTACAAAAAGACAGGAATAAATACCTGTCAATAATAACCTTAAATGTAAATGGATTAAATGCTATAATCAAGACATAGGGTAGCAGAATGGATATGAAAGCATTACCCACATAAACGCTGTCTAGAAGAGACACAGCTCAAAACAAAATATCCACACAGACTGAAAGTGAAGGGATGGAAAAAAGTATTCCAAGCAAATGGACATGAAAAAAAAGCTAAGGTAGCAATACTTATATCAGACAAAACGGATTTCACAGCAAAGACCATAACAAGAGAAAAAGGACATTTTATAATACTTAAGGAAACAATCCATCAACAAGATATAACCCTGGTAAACATACATGCACCCAACATAGGAGCACCCAAATATATAAGGAAAATATTGGAAGACTACAGGAAGAATATCAACAGCAACACACTCATAGTAGGGGACTTTACAATCCCATTGTCAACAATGGACAGATCTTCAAAACAAAGAAACACTAAGAATATTGAGGTACTGAACAACACTCTTGATCAAATGGACTTAGTTGATATGTATAGAATGTTTCAAATGCACATGGAACATTTTCAAAGATAGACCACATGGTAAGACACAAAACAAGCCTCAACAATTTCAAGAAAATTGAAATTATATCAAACATTGTCTCAGATCACAATTGCTTGAAACTGGAAATCAACTTCAAAAAAAAAAAAACCCTCAAAAACACTCAAACTCATGGAGAGAAATAACATGCTATTAAATAATGAATGGGTTAACAATGACATCAAGGAAGAAATCAAGAAATCTCTGGAAACTAACGATAATGAATACACAACAGCCCAAAACCTATGGGACACAGCAAAAGCAGTCCTGAGAGGAAAGTTCATAGCAATACAGGCCTACCTACAAAGAAAAGGAGAATCTCAAATAAAAAATCTATCCCTACAGCTACAAGAACTAAAACAACAACAAACAAAGCCCAGAGCAAGTAGAAGAAAGGAAATCCTCAAGTTGAGAGCAGGACATCCTGCTAAGATGGAGGCTTACACTGACATGCTCAGTTTCCCTCTACAACTAGAAAGGAATACAATTACCTCAAAATAAAAGATAACTAGAAATTCCAGAAAATAAAACTACACGGAAGCCCAACATACGAAGTTATAAACCAGCGGTGCTCGTCAGACAGGTAGGAGGAGCAAAATCAGGCAGTGCTGTTTGCAGTAGCAGTGGGGACAGCAGCAGGGGGAGCAATCCCAGCTGCAGTCAAGTACAGGCAGCTCGCGACCCCAACGTTGGGAAAGGCAGCCCCCCCCATTGCCTCGGAGGGTGAGGCCCGAGATGGGGAGGATGGATCCTGGTTTCCCAGTGGAGAATAATGGCAGGAATCCATCTTGGACCCCAGCCCCACTCAAAGCACTGCAGCATGACGAAAAAGGTTGCGGATCACTGCCGGTGGCTGGGTAGTGATGAGTACACAGGGCTCTGTCCCCTACAGCCTACCCAGAAATCAAAGCAAAGCACAAACCTATCAAAATGAGAAATCCTGGTGATGCAGCTCACCAGGCAGCAGAAATCAGAAACCTTTCAGAGGCTCAATTTACAGCTATAGTTATTACGTGGCTTACAGAATTAACAAAATATTTGGAACAAGACAGGGAAGGATTGAAAGCCACTCATACTGAAACAAACAAAAACACATATGAGACAAGTGGTAAGGAAATAAAATCCAGAGATCAAATCAACAAACCAGAACATAGGGAAGGAACAAACAGTCAACCAGTGCAGAAAGAGGAAACAGAAAGTAAGGAAAGTGAGGAGAGGATCAGAAACCTCTGGGACAGGTATAAGAGATCAAACATACAAATTATAGGATTGCCAGAGGGTGAAGAAGAACTAAAAACTGAAAAATTAAGTGAAAATATAATAAAGCAGAACTTCCCAAACTTGGGGAAGGAAATAGACTTACAGGTCCAGGAAGTACAGCGAGTTCCAGAAAAGCTGGACCCAGGGAGAACCACTCCAAGACACATTAAAATCAAAATGTCAAAAATTAAAGATAAAGAGAGGATCTTAAAAGCAGCAAGAGAAAAAAAAAAAGAATTATGTACAAAGAGGTCCCAATTAAACTATCAGTTGACTTCTCAAGGGAGACCCTGCAGGCAAAAAGGGACTGGCAAGAAATATTCAAAGTAATGAAAATCAGAAACCTACAACCACAAATACTCTGTCCAGCGAAGCTATCATTCAGAATAGAAGGGCAGAGAAAGTGCTTCCAAGATAAAGTAAAACTGAAAGAGTTCATTAGATCCAAACCACTGTTACATGAGATGTTAAAGGGACTGGTTTAGAAAAAGGAGGATCAAAACTATGAACATTAACATGAAAACTGCATCACAAGAACCAATAACAGAAGCTAGGGAATCAAAACAAAGGCAAACTAAATAGGCAATGAGAGTGGAAAAAGAACTATAGGTATGGGGAACATACTGGGGGTAGGTCAGCCAGGGGAGGGAAGTGGGAGAGGGAGGGAGATAGTACAGGAATTAAGACGCATAATAGGAAGGAACTGAATAGACAGGAAGAGGTTGAGAAGAACTATATGCACAACCAATGGGCATGGACTAAAAGGGGGGGACAACTGGAGGGAGGGAGGCCACCTGGTGGAGGGGAGCAGAGGGAAGGGAAATTGGGACAACTGTAACAGTATGATCAATAAAACATATTTTAAAAAAATGAAAGCAGAATTAAATGACATAGAGACTAAACTAATAATTCAAAAGATCAACAAAAGTAGGAGCTGGTTCTTTGAGAAGATAAACAAAATCAACAAGTCTATAGCCAAGCTCATCAAGATAAAAAAGAAGGAAGACACAAATAAACAAAATCAGAAACAAAGGAGGAGAAATTACAACTGATATCACAGAAATATAAAAGATTGTAAGAAATTATTACAAACAACTGTATGACAAGAAACTTGGCAACCTAGATGAAATGGAAAAATTTCTGAAAACATACAGTTTTCCAAAACTGAATCAAAAGAAGCAGAAAGCCTGAACAGACTGATAATAACTATTGAAATTGAAGCAGTAATAAAAAAAACTCCCAGCACACAAAAGCCTGGACTGGATGGCTTCACAGTTTACTTGTATAAAACATTTAGGAAAGAGCTAACTCCTATCTTTGTCAAACTGTTCCAAAAATACCTAAGAGGAGGAAAGATTCCCAAACTCTTTCTATGAAGCCAGTATTACCCTAATTCCAAAACCAGGTCAAGACACAAGAAAGAAAGAAAATTACAGGCCAATATCTCTGAACATAGATGCTAAAATCCTCAATAAAATATTGGCAAATTGGATCTAGCAACACATTTAAAAGATCATATACCACGATCAAGTGGGATTCCTCCCAGGGATGCAAGGATGGTTTAATATTCAGAAATCAATAAACATAACACACCACATAAAAAAATTGAAAGATAAAAGCCACATGATCATATCAATAGATGCTGAAAAAGCACTTGATAAAGTACAACACCCATTTATGATGAAAACACTCAGCAAAAAGGGAATAGAGGGAACATAACTAAACATAATAATGCCATATATGAGAAACCTGAAGCCAACATCATACTCAATGGACAAAAACCATAGCATTCCCCCTGAGATCAGGAACAAGACAAAGCTGTCCACTCTCTCCACTTGTATTCAACATAGTGTTGGAAGTTCTAGCCACAGCCATCAGACAAGAAAAAGAAATAAAAGGCATTCAAATTGGGAAAGAGGAAGTAAAACTGTCATTACTTGTGGATGACATGATAGTGTACATAGACAACCCTATAGACTCCACCAAAAACTACATGACATAACAAGTGAATTTGGCAAAACAACAGGGTACAAAGTCAGTATTCAGAAATCGAAAGCATTTCTGTACACCACCAATAACGTATCAGAGATAGAAACTAGGAAAAAAATTTTATTTCTATAGCAACAATAAAAATAAATATCTAGAAATAAACTTAACCAAAGAGATAAAAGACCTGTACTCAAAAAACTACATGACGCTGAAGAAAGAAATTAAGGAAGATACAAATAAATGGAAGCATATGCCATGTTCATAGATGGGAAGAATCAACACCATTAAAATGTCCATATTACCCAAAGCAGTTTATAGATTCAACACAATCCTTATTAAAATATTGTGACATATTTTACACACCTGGAACAAATACTTCAAAATTTTTATTGGAATGAAAAAATACTCTAAATAGCCACAGCAATATTGAGACAGAAGGACACAGAAAGAGGAATCACAATACCGGACATCAAACTTTACTACAAAGCCACTGTAATCAAAACAGCCTGGTACTGGCATAAGAACAGACATATAGAACAATGGAACAGAATATAGAGTCCAGAAATACACCCCAGTCTATATGGTCAACTAATATTTGACAAAGGGAGAAGGAAATTAAAATGGAGTGAGAAGACCCTCTTCAACAAATGGTGCTGGGAGAACTGGACATGGACGTGCAAAAATGAAACTCGACCACCAACTTACACCACACACGAGAATAAACTCAAGATGGATCAAAGAGTTAAATGTAAGCCATGATACCATAAAAGTTTTAGAGGAAAACATAGGCAGGAAAATTACAGATATCCCACATAGCAATATTTCCACCAATACATCTCCTAAGGCAAGAGAAATAAAGGAAAAAATAAACAAATGGGACTACATCAAACTAAAGAGTTTCTGATCAGTAAAAGAAAACATCAGCAAGACGAAAAAGGAACTAACCATATGGGAAAACATATTTGCCAATGATACCTCACACAAGGGATTGATCTCCAATATATACAAAGAATTTACATATCTCAACACAGAGAAGACAGACATCACAATCAAAAAATGGGAAAAGGACCTGAACAAGCACTTCTCCAAAGAGGTAATACAGAGGATCCATAGACATATGAAAGAATGCTCAACATCACTAGCCATCAGAGAGAAGTAAATAAAAAACACAATGAGATACCACTTTACACCAATCAGAATGGCCATCATCAACAAATCAACAAACAACAAGTGCTGGCAAGCATGTGGAGAAAAGGGAACCCTAGTGCACTCTTGGTGGAAATACAGACTGGTGCAGCCACTGTGAAAAACAGTATGGAATTTCCTCAAAAAACTAAAAATGGAACTGCCTCTTGAACCAGTGAATCCACTGCTCAGATTATACCCAAAGAATCCTGAAATCCCAATTCAGAAGAATTTATACACACCCCTACATTCATAGCAGTGCCATTTACAATAGCTAAGTGCTAGAAACAGCTTAAGTGTCCATCTGTAGATGAGTGGATTAAAAAACTGTGATACATTTACATAATTGAATACTATACAGCAGAAAGAAAGAAGAAACTTCTGCCATTTGCTACAACATGGATGAAACTCGAGGGAATTATGCTTAGCAAAATAAGCCAGACAATGGAAGAAAAATACCATATGATATCACCTGATACAGGATACTAATGAACAACACAAACAAATGAATGAAATTAAACTTGGAACAGATTCACAGCTATCAGGGGAGAGGCAGGGAGGGAGAGAAGAGAATTAAGTAAGGGAAGGGTTAGTAAAGAAACTAGCATAAAGAACCTATGGACATGGAAACGGGGTGAGGATTGACTGTGGGAGAAGGGGTGGGCTGGGTGCGGAGGAGTAATGTGGGGAAAAGTAGAACAACTGTAATAGAAAAACAACAAAAATAAATTTAAAAAAATGAAATAAACAATTGACAATTATTAAAATTTCAGAATATTCAAAGGTTGCCACCATGAAATCAAAAGAAAATCAGTTAGCTGATGCTGCATTTAGAAAAGCAGCATTAAAGTAGCCAAATCATTTAGATCTAAGAATGTTTCTTGCTTCTTATTAAATCAATAAAACTCTTCTGTACAGTTTAATAAATAGCAGCAGCAAAAGAAAAGAGGATATGGCAACAAAAAGAGTGAACTTTTGGCCCAGATGAACAAGTATGGTCCCAATCATAATCCAATCTTATCTATTATTTTAACATGTACATGAGTTAATATGCTGGGATCCTAAAAAGATGATTTTTCTGAAATAAACAGTATTACTGGAAAACTTCTCCTACTGTATCTCATAAAGTACATAACAATTATTCCACCTGTACAAATATAATTCTGGAAAATAATTCCAAAGCTCCCAAGAACATTTTCCACTTCTGTTAGATTCATTTGAGGTATGGCAATTGAATTTTATTCAAATGCCACTATCTCAAAAATGCAAATATGTGTTAGTTATGATTTGTATGTTTTTTCCACTGGGTTGAGGCATTTCCTTTCAGGAGAACAACAGCCTTACTGGGAGATAAATTATTATTGGAAAAAATTAATTCCCATTTGGGGAATTCCCTCTGAGTTACAGGGACTGAGGGATTCATTTTCGCTGAACATAATGCAATCCATTTGTCATTGTGCCTAATAACCCACTGATATTGGTGGAAAAAACAAATGGTACATTTTAAACTCAGATAGGCAAATTTTCACAAGCTTTTAATCTTCCTTGACCAAAAGCTCTCATTATGGTCCTTCTTAACCTGAAATCTACTTCTTTTGGTAAACACATAGCTTTTCTCCTTATTAAATAGTCACTAGTCACCCTGTGCATCTAGATGAAGAAACATATGAAACAACTTTACTAAAAGGAGACATTCTAAATTATTATCAAAAACTTATTAACCAGCTTATAGTAACTGGTAAATTAGTGGCATTCATTTCACAAATGCGCTCCTGGGAGATGAAGATTTCAAAGACCAAAACTTACAACCAGGAGATTTTGTCCCTTGGAAAAGACATCAATTAAAGACTTTCTCTAACATTGTTGGAAGGGACCTTATCAGGTGCCTAAATGCAAATGGACATCTGCCCCTTCCTCTGACACTTGCCTCCACCTACAATAAAGATCCAAGACTTCTTGAGAACAAGAAGCCATTGGCACCAGAGACAAACAACTATGCCAAGACATCAACAAGGCCTCTATACTTACACTTTGATGTCAAACTTTATTAGTTTTTACCTGTCTATTAATATTAGTCAAAATAATAATTATAGTTGTTCTTTGGGCTTCTATCAAACCTTGTGTATATAGCCCAACTGTTAATAATTGCAAAGATGTGTAAGATAATTTTTGTATTATTAATAATACTCTATAATTTCTCTCTTCAAATTTAGAAGGGAATGCTATTACAAAAAGAAGAAAAGAGATATGCATGTTTTTAAGAGAATTTAAAAGTAAATAGTGTGTCTTCATAACACAGGGGAACAATTTTTAACATAATTCCTCTTGAGTTCTATTTTTCAGTTTTTTTAGACTTAAATAGGCATGCTGATTTCAAAACTATAGTTAGTTTTCTTCTATCGCGTCAAGTTTTTCTGTACAGCTTATCTTAATGCAACCACTCTAGACTGGATCGAGCCTGGATTGAGCCTGGTTCGAGGGAAGTACTAGTGCTCTCCTATTGGCTGAGAGCAAACCTCCCTTGAGTAGGGAAGGGTGGGGGGCAACCTTGGAGACCAGCGACAGGTTCATACTTGTCTAGGCTATTCAGCTACACATGAGACAGTGTGGTGAGAGGTTGTGTGCCGCTCTATACAGTGAATCATATTCCAAAGTGTAGTCCGAGTTCTTGTCTGTATACAAGAAGTTAACAAAATTTATTTTTTTATTTACATATGTACTTATTTCCTTTCCTTCAGATCATGTGTGCCTCTGCTATTTCTCATTGTAAGTGCCTAAACAACCCTGATTTGTTTTGTTCTATATGTGGCAGTTTCACCATTTCCAGTCAAAAGAAAAACATCAGCACATTTGTCAGGCAAGCCTATTTTGAATATTTTAAAGTAAAACTTGGTGATCAAGATAAGTCTTGGACCCCTCACAAGGTGTGCAAGTAGTGTGTCGAGAGTTTACAGATGTTGATGAAGTGATAAATTGCTATTTGGTATACCTATGGTTTGGTGAGAGCCCAGAGATTATTCAAGTGACTGTTACTTTTGTATAGTGAAAACGTCAGGATATAACAATAAAAATAAATGTAAAATAGAGTATTCTAGTCTACCATCAGCTATACACCCATGACTCATTGAGCTGAAGTCCCAGTGCCAGTTTTCATTGAACTACCCTCTTTAGAAAAATAGGAGTATGGTGAAGAACTAAGTGATAGCAATGATGAAGATCTTGAAGATGACTCAGTTCATAAGGTGTTTTATTAGCATGAGTTGAATGATTTGGCATGATGTTTGGAACTATCCAAAAAGGCTTCAGAACTCCTAGCATCAAGAGTGCATGAGAAAAACTTGCTTGAAAAAGGAGTGAAGGCATCCTACTTTTGATCAAGAGAAAGTGCATTTCTACAGTACTTTCGAAGTCATGGTGGCTTTGTGTATTGCCATAACATACATGGTTTAATGGAGGAATTGGGAATTCCAATCTAGAACATGACTGAATGGTGACTGTTCATTGATATCTCAAAGCAGAGCTTGAAGTGTGTCCTCCTCCACAATGGCAATTTATTTGGTGCAGTCCCAATGGGCCATTCAGTTTGTTTTCATGAAGCATATGAAGACATAAAGAGAGGCATTGATCTGTTGCAATATCACAAGCACAACTAGATCATCTGTGTTGACAGTAAAATGGTCTGCTTCCTTCTTGGTCAGCAACATGGATACACCAAGTATCCCTCTTTTCTGTGTATGTGAGACGGCAGAGCTTGTGAGAAGCATAGGATGGAGTTGACTTGGCCTCCAAGATCTGATCTCAAACCTGGTGACCCAAACATCCTACGTGAGCCATTGTTGACAGAAAGAACATTACATTCCCACCTCTGCACATAAAACTGGGTCTCATGAAGCAATTTGTTAAAGCTTTGGCAACTGAAGGAGACTGTTCCAAGTATCTCATTTTAGCATTTCCTAGACTGTCATTTGAAAAGATAAAATACTTTAATATGTATGTTTGGTAGCAGAACTTTACTACTTGTACACAATTTGACTTACAGTAATAATATATAACCTTTATATGAATAAAATAACTCTAAATAAACAGTATATTCAGGTAATTTTTTAATTTTCCTTTGTATATACATTTGGTATGATTTTTGAGACAAAGGGAAGGTATCCTGTACCCTACCATGTTAAATGATAGAGAAATAGAAAAAAACTGGGGTCATTTTTTGATTCAGATGCCAAAAGTTAGTAAAAAAACAAGTGTCAGCTCTAACTCAACAAAAATTGTGTTCCCCAGTGTAATTTGGTTACTTCTAAATGAATAAAAAGAGAAAAACTAAGAACAAGGAAACTTGTAGGTCAGTGGAAAGAAATATTGAGAAAGGAATTTTAGCATAAATGTTAGAATCTAATTATGAAATTTTGCTTACACTCTTCTGTGCTTGTCAAATTTGGTATTTGGCCTTTTTTTTTTTTTTTCTGTCCACAAGCCAGTCCCAGATAATTGCACTAATTCAATCAATCAAGAATCCCCATTTAGAGTACCCATATAAATAAATTCAGCCCAACATAATTATATTATTTCACCCCTACTCAACATCCTTAGAATCATTGTCCATACACATTTCTTAGATTCCTATAAATACATATTGGCAAAATTTTGAAAAATATTTGGAGAGGAAGATGTATTATATGCATTTTCTAGTCATGTTTTGTACTTGAACTCTTTAGCTGGTTTGGAATTAAGCCTCATATTGTCCATGGGCAACCCTTCTAAAAGATATGTTATCAGGAGTTTTCTTCAAGACAATCTCAGAAAAGGCCATTTAGGTTTGTCTCAAATAGGGAAGGGAGGACTAATTCTATTGACAAAGACAGCTTAGCAAATTTGGAAGATCAGTCTTTATCTTGATAAAGATCAACCCGGGTGTCACCTTCCCAATTTACAAGGTCTGACTACTTCACATTCAAAGCTCTCAATTAACTGAGACCTTTCAAGGTCGTGAATTCATTTTCATTATAATTCAGCCACCCAATGACTTAATTTTGGGGTTGATGTTTCAGAAAAGTCAACCCTGTGACCAACAGAGATAGAATTTCTTTCTGGTTCATCACCCAGAAAGTAAAGTGCGACTTCAAAGTCTTGGGCTAATTTTTTAATTTTTTTACATTTTCAGAAACTTATAGGCAACCAAAAAAATTCATGGTTCCAATATTCCATTCCACAGAATGTTCTGTGGCATTAAGTATTTGGTCACCCAAAGCTTTATTGGCACTTAATTCCTGGTGACCACATGTGACAATGTAAGTAACTTGATACAACATGCACTAAGCTACCAATGTATATACTAAAGGCATCAGGGTTATTAATGCCTCTAAGTATAGGCACATAAGAGAAACAACCCAGATCCCTATCTGTAATGTTCTGTCTCCTTCAAAAGTCTTTGATACTAATAATTGATCAAATCAGAAGAGAAGTTTTGAAGGCAATTCAGAGTATAAAGGCTGCCATTCCTATCATAGGCCCAGAGTGTGAGAGCAAACAAGACAGAGTGGATTAAGAAGAGGGTCCTCTGGTACCTGCAAGATGTTAGCATGCATTCTGGCCAGCACCTCATATTGAGGGGGCCACTCCCTACATTTTGATACCACACTCAGCTGCTCTACCCCTGACAGCTCTCATGGGCTCCAGGGCAGTGTAGACCATGGTGAAAGACACAGAGAGCAAATTTTGACAGAAAACATTGCAGTGCCATCTCTTGCAGCACACAAAGTGCACCAGCCTGGGGTCATTGCTGCCTCTTTCGAGATCTCAAAAGGTGGAATTGACTGACAGAGCCATGGTCTCAGAACCCCAATTAAGGTTTACTGTTTTTTTATTCTTATTGAGGTGTGTGTCTAACTCAGTAACTTTTATTATTTCTCTGGTATAACACTCACATTTTAAGATATTAATTTTCCTCTAAAAATAATTTTAGATTCATTCTTCAAGTTTTGCTTTTAATATTAAACCATTTTAAGTATTCTGTAATTGGTATTTTAATTTTTTATTATTCCTCTTAATAATCTGGAGGTGTGTTGTTTAGTTTCTAAATGTATGATAATTTTTGCTGTTGATTTTAAATTTTATCACTTTTGTGTAATCAATGTGAGAATGTTTCATTTGTACTCAATAAAGTATACTACCTAGTTTTTGAGTGCTGGCTTTGGAGAAATGACTTGGAAGATTTGACATTTGCCTCTGCAAGAACTTTATAGGTTTAGCAAACTCAGGCACAATTTTTATGTTAATTTCCCCTCCTAGCTGCATGCATTTTGACCCATCCCCTCCCAGTCCACACACATATGATGTTCTAATATTTACAGGTGACTTTTCTAGCTATGGCCCTGGGCAGGCTGCTTATTTCCCTACTGAGTTTCCAAGCTATGTATTTTTGTGTGCCCTTTTTCATGAATAGTAGTCCTGTCCACGTTCCTGCCTTTAAGAAGGAAGTTGGTTGCAGCTCCTGCTTATATAGAGTGGTCTTTATTGGGTATCAAAACCCCAGCCTCTGATATATATTTGGCCTTTTTTTGTGCATAGCTAAGTTTCACCTTCTGGTCATTATTATGGATTTGAGTTTTCTTGTCACATAGCATTATTTCTTTTTCTTGGTTTCAAAATCAGATACAAGTGTTTCTTTTTTTATTATTTTTAAGTCATTGTTACATATTTAGAAGCAAGTAAAGTTTTATGCATCTGCTCTGTCTCCCCAATGAAAAAAATTACCTTGAATTCTGAGATTTGCTATCAGATACAAAGATTTAGCACAAATTTAGTGCTATATATGCCATAATCCAGAATAAGAATAAATACAATAGCTCACGTTTACTAAGTTATTGAGGATTCTGAGCCTAAAGTCCTACCTCTCTGCTCAGTCATAAGTGGTTATGATAGAGTGGCCAAGAGTGCAAACGTAGGAGCCAGACTGCCTTCTTTCAAATCCCAGTTCTTATATTAAACATATGACTTTGGGTAAATTACTAAGCTTCTCCCTTTCACAAAAGCAATTTATACATATAAGGTAATTACAACAATACTCAGCACATAATAAACACTTGGTGACTTGGTTATTATTCTGTGTCAGTGCACAGCAAATGCTATGGCTTTTTATTCATATTACTCTTGCAAATTATATACTATCATGGTTCCTTAACACATTTCCTGGCACAGTAGGTTTACAATAAATATGTTGTATATATAAAATAATACTTAATATTTAAATGTGGAAGCAAAACCTTAATGTGGGCAGATAATTGAGCTAGCATCACATAGATGACTAAGGGTAGAACAGAGTTTTTATTGGTATCCATTTTACTATTAATCACAGGCATTTCATTCACCCTTAGAAAGCTCTCAAGCCAGCTATTCCACCACAGAAAAGGGGGTTGTTTGGTTTTAAGCATCCACATTTCCCTTCCCCCCTTTCCTTCCTACTTTTGTTCACTTATCTTCCCTGTGAAATAAGAGGCATTCATTATCTGTCATTTTCTTCCTTCCTCTAGGCTTCTAAAATTGTCCTGCTCTCTTATTTTATACAGTGCCTTTGCTAGCATGACTTCATTGGGTGATTTTTTTCCCTCCTTTCCTCTTCTCTAGATCAATGATCTCTGTCCCCCTCACTTGATAATTCCACAACTTTCATTTTCAAGTTTCTTAAAGCCCTTAGGGAAGAAAGGCATTTGAACCTCCTCTTTATATGTTTTGTTTTTCTCCACGACAGAGCAGTTTCCTTTACTGTGGTGGCAATTTTGTCTTTTCCAATCCCTTTCCTGCCAAATTTTTTCCAACTGCAGAGGCTACTACAGCTCTGGGCTAGGTGCTAGGATATTAAGAATATTTAAAGATTATATTGGGTAGATAGCCTGGTGGGTTTATAATATGAACAGTGTCAGGAGGCTCCGAGGTTTCTGTTACAGAATCTTGGAAGCATTTATTGCAAGAAAAGGTCTGTCTTTCTCTGGATCTTTCTCTGTTTATTTGTTTTTGCTTGTTTTGATTTATAGGAAGGGTGTGCCAATAGCAGGATGCCCTGACTGTGGAAAGGAGAGAGACTCACTTTTTGTGTGTGTATAGTATAGCAGAAGCAAAAATCATAAGATGAGAGAACTGACACACAGCAAGTGACACATGTCATCAAGATCAAGTCTAGCATGGCAGGTATTATTTCCAGATACCACAGCATGGGCAGAATGCAACTTCCTCTGCATCATTTAGTTTTGTAATTTCTTTTTTAAGCTATATTTTATTGATTATGTTATTACAGTTGTCCCAGTTTTCCCCTTTTACCCCCCTCCACCCACCACCCCCAGTCCCTCAGGATATCTCATGTCCATGAGTCATGCATAGGCCTTTGGCTACTCCATTTCCTACATTGTACTTTTTAGATCCCTATAGTTATTCTGTAACTACATATTTGTACTTCTTAATCCCATCACCTCTTCACCCATTCCCCCATATCTTCTCCTGTCTGGACACCATCAAAGCACTCTCCATGTCTATGGTTCTGTCTCTGTTCTTCTTTGCTTAGTTTGTTTTTTAGATTCAATTGTTGATGAATATGTATAGTATTTATTGCCATTTTATAGTTCATAGTTTTGATCTTCTTCTTAAATAAGACCCGTTAACATTTCATATTATAATGGTCTGGCGATGATGAACTCCTTTAGTATTTTCTTATCTGAGAAGCTATTTGTCTGCCCTTCAGTTATACATGACATCTTTGCTGGGTAGAGCAATCTTGGCTGTAGGTCCCTGCTTTTCATGACTTTGAATACTTCTTGCCAATCCCGTCTAGCCTGCAAACTTTCTTTTGAGAAATCAGCTGACAGTCTTATAATAACTTCCCTGTAGGTAACTCACTGCTTGTCTCTTGCTGCTTTTAAGAGTCTCTCTTTATCTTTAACCATTGGTATTTTAATTAGGATATGTCCTGGAGTGGACCTCTCTGCATCTATCTTGTTTGGGACTCTCTGTGCTTCCTTAGACTTGCATGTCTATTTCCTTCACCAAATGAAGAAAGTTTTCTTTTATTATTTTTTCAAATAGATTGCCAATTTATTTATTTTTCTCTTCTCCTTCTGGCACTCCTATGCTGCAGCTACCCCTGTGGACCACTTGAAATTGTCCCAGAGGTTACCTACACTATCCTCAGTTTTTTGGATTCTCTTTTCTTCTTGTTGTTCTGATTAGTTGTTTTTTGCTTCCTTATGTTCCAAATCATTGATTTGATTCTTGGTTTTATCCACTCTATTGTTATTTCCCTGTAAATTGTTCTTTATTTCAATTAGTGTATCTTTGATTCTGATGAGATCTTTTTCATGCTTTTGAGGTCTTCACTAAGTTCCCTGAGCATCCTTATAACCAGCATTTTGAACTCTGCATCTGATAGTTTATCTCTGTTTTGTTTAGTTCTAGTTTTGTAATTTCTTAACCTTCTGTGAAATTATGTCATATGCCCTAATGATCTCCCTTAGTCAGAGAAAGGAAAATTTTACCAACAAAAAAGAAAACTTAATGGTCATTTACTGTGTATCTAGTATTATCAGCTGTAGTGTCTATGTCTTATGTTGAAAAAACCACCTAGGAGGTGGGTATGGTATCTTCATTTTACAGATGAGAAGCATGAACTTCAACAATGTTAGGTAATTTTCCTGTAATAGCAGGGCCAAAATTATAATGCAGAGTAAGTTTTCACTATATTTGCTTCCTCCTCCATTGACACATAGGTTAAATTCTTTTTATCATTTCTTCCTGAAAGAGAACACCAGGGATGTGACAACATTCCAAGCCCTTTGAAGAGTTCCCTTTGTCATGAGATTGAGGTTTAGAGTTCCCCAAGACAAGCATCAGCACAGATAGGCTCAGGCACCCAGCTTTTTTATTGCTTGAGAAATACTTGCCCTTTACTCTGGGATCAGTTTCTGCTGAGCCCAGAGAAACCCTCTGCTGTGTCACAAGGCAGTGACTAGCCCCACTGCAACCTCACCTCTGTCTGTGACTTGCTAAGGAGCACCACTCCCTACCCCACTGTTAGGCTTGACCAAAGGGTATTCCTTGACCAGGGCGAAAGTGAGAAAAAATGGGGGCATGTCACATAGTAGTATTAGATATCTTAAGTTTCTGATAGTGCTGGCTCTTTTCCCTCTTCCACAAGTATGGCATTCGGATAGGGCAGCTGTCAATATGTAATGTAAGCAAAGAATTTATGTTAAATTTTGTGATCCCCTGAGATTTTGGCTTGCTTTTGTCACTGCAGCATATCTAAAGACTATATTTACAGCAGGCTACTAACACTGGCTTTCTTGCTGTTCCTCAAGCATACTGATTTATTGACTTCATGGTGCTTGAGAAACTCTTCCCTTTGTTCTAACCTTTTAGTTTTTATTATTCAGATTTCTGGGCAATTATTCCTTCCTCATAATTCCCTTCAAGATTCATGACTAACAATATTCTGAGATTTATCTCCTCCTTCCCTCTAGCTTCATATTATTTTCTAGTGATGCTCTCTGAAATTTTATTAGGTATGCATTTGTTAATGTCTTGTTGTCAATCTTCTGTTCTGACTGCCTCTCAATGGGGACAAATAGGGGTTAAGAACACAGACTCATTGCTGCAACTTACTGGATTATAGTTCTGGCACCAAGAGTGGTTAGTTGTCTGACACTGGGTAGTTACTCAACTGATTGGACTTTCCCCCCTTACTTGTAAAGTTGGACTAAGAATATGACACATAACTGACAGGGTTGTTGTTAGGATTAAATGAGTCAAAATAGGTAAAGCACTTAGCATGGTTCTAAAACATAGTAAGTACTCAGTGAAGTTTGGTGTCATCATTACTTAGACACCTTTGTATTCCACATCTGAGGACACCATCTGGGACAAGGTAGAAACTTAATGAGTATTTGATAAATGGGCAAATGAATGCTTGGTTGACTGCCATGACTACTTAGGAAATGTTTGCTAAAACTAACTTTATAGTTGAGAGCCGATGTCTGTCAATGGAAACCTAAGAACAATGTAAAAAAAACCTTAGCTTAATTCCTGGCATTTAGTAATAATAATGATGATGATAACATTAGCAATAACAATAAATATCAATACTACCCTTTATTTATTGATTTATATTTCTTTGACTACATTGTACTGCAAAGTGCTTATTAAATAATTACTTCTTCCTTGTATTCTGTTAGTGCTAATTCCTAAGATGATGGAAGCTGTTGGCTTGCTGTCCACTGGACATGGTGTGGCCATGTGTTCCTTCTGCTGTAAGCCCCACATTAATGTTGATTGTGTTTCAATGCCTCAGCAATTATGCTGGGCAGAGGGTTAATGGAAAAACAACAGAGTAATCTGATATGTCCCTGGCACTTGAGGAGTAAAACAATAGATATAACTGCTATTTCTAAGAGGAAAGTAGATAAAATGTATTCTTTTCATTACTTTCTCTTTAATTGTTATAGCTATCTCTGTTTCACAGATACATGAAGGCACTGAGAGTTATGACATTTGCCCAGTCACAGAGCTAAGGAAGCCAAGGAGATAGAATTCAAATACTAGGTGGTCCCAATTATTTTCTATTATTTCTCTGCCAGAGGTACAATAAACACCCTCATTTTTTTTACTTGTTTATTCTTGTTTTACTTGGTGAAGTTTGGACTGCAGGCAAAGCTGGTCAGAGATATACACGGTAAGTAGCACATGACAAATGCATCTATAGCATGACCATTTCCCAGGGGGTGCACTGATAGATTACTTTATAGGATATGTCTGTAGGAATTACAGGATCAGTCAGTGCCCTCATCCTTTCAACAGCGTGCTTCTCATGCTTTTGGAGATTTGTTTTTGTGGAGGGGGTTTTGGTGTTGTTTTGTGTTTTGTTTTGTTTTGGTCTGGTTTGGTTTGGTTTGGTTTTACTTAACTTTACAATCCAGCAGCCAGATGTTGTCTGGAGACTTTCCCTAATACTCTGTTCCAGACATTCCCAGTGCTGAAGTGTCTATATCCCCTCACTCAATACCAGTTTTTTCAGCCACTCTCTCCTTGTTCTTTCCAGCTTGTGGTTTATCAGGAACACAGCATGGACCCAGAGCCATAAATTATGGCTAATTTGGTAGAGTTAGTGCCTTCACAAAGGTGGATACATGGCAGGCACCCCTCTGCTTCCAAGAAGGGTTGCCTGAAAGCCATGTTGATTTAACACTATAAATCAACATAAGAATCAACAGCATTCTTACAGCAAGACAATTATTGTCCTGAAAATAAGAAATGCAAATTACTCTTTCCTCATTGCAAAGGCAACCAGCAGACTTATTCTATGATGTTGATCAATGGCTTCAGTCTATGCCTGCCCACAGTTTATAGAGTTCATGTGCCACCTGTCACCCTTCTTTTAAGCTCAGGACTAAGATAATATTTGACTTCCCTAGGTATCACATCAGTCATTTGGACCACCTTGAAAATGTGGCTATAAAAATACTGAGTTTTGGAGAACAATTTTAATAGTAGCTGTTTCACCTGTAAACTGAATCCTGGAGACATCAACACTTAGGAGCTGTATGACCTTTACAGATTATTGGGCCTCTTTGAACCAATTTCCCATATGACAAATGCAGACAAAAATACCTACAGCATAGGCTGGCATTGAAAGTAAACTGGGAGAATTTTCCATCTTGTGTTTACAGGACCAAATTTAGTATTACTAGGCCAGACAGTTAGGTTAGGCAATAGTTTGATTAAAATAAATGAAGACGTGAATACAGAGGACACATTGTGGAGGTTGATGCCAGACTTGGTATCAGTTGATGTTGCTAGATTGAGTTGGCAACACTCTGAGTTAACCACTATAAAGGCAGTAGGCAGCATGCACCCAGAGCCATGAGACTGGAACCACCAGGCTCCTTCCTGGGGAAATTCATCAGCATCCCAGCATCAAAATGACAGAACTCTGACCTATGTCAGACAGAAGAAAAGAACCTTATAATCATGGACAGACAGAAGAAGCCACTTTAAGACAATGAGATAGGTAGGGTGTGCAGAGGAGGCACAAGAGGGCTGGCTGGGCTCCCATTGGTAGTAGCTGAAGTTCTGGAGTGATGTTCAGTGCCTGTAGTATTCTTCCTGAAAAGTGTGGGGTCTAAACCCCAAACTGGGCACCCCAGTCTACAGCGTCAGAGCCAGAAAGGAACATATATCTGTGAAAGCAGCAGGTTCCTGTCTGCCAGAGGCAGGTGGATGGAAATTTAGAGAGCCTTTTAAAGGGCCGATGCATAAAATTTTGTAAGCAGAAACTTACCCTGGGTTCCAGCAGAAGAAGGGCAGAGTAGACTAGAAATGCTTGAGGAGAATCTAGGGTTGGTGGCTCTGGAGAGAGAACAGAAGTAACAGATGCCAGGGTCCCTGTGCTGAGTCATTCCCCATATCACAAAAGCCATCTTTCTCAAGAAGAGCACTCCTCTCCAAATGACATCAGCCTGAGGGGAAACAATAGGCATGCCTGCAGGAATTACTCTGCCCCACTCTGTGGATCTTAAGCCAGGCTGCTGATTACAGCTTGAGACTATACAATTGATTAGTTTAACAACTAAGGCAGATTTCTGGGAGCTCTATGAGACTTCAGCTGAACCTCCCCTCAGCCTGGTGCTAAAAAAGTCCAGCCTTGGTGTGCAGCCTGGTTCTTTCTGCACACAAAAAGGCTGAACAGAGGGGGCCACACACTGTGGGTTGCTGATACTTCCAAAAAGGCTGGCCAGGGCTTGTCATAAGCAGCATCTTCACAAATGAGAAGACAAAGAAACATACCCTAAATGAGAGAATAAGACAATTCTCCAGAGGAAGAACTAGGTGAAATGGAGGCAAATAATTTATCAGAGAGAGGGGTTAGAATATGATTATAAGGATACTTAACAGCATGAAATAAAAACCCATAAAAACCATAAAAAGGACCAGTCATAAACAAAGAATGCAATATCTAAAGTAAATAATACACTGGAGGAAATAAAAAGTATGTTAGATAAAACAGAGGCTCAAATCAGTGATTTGGAAGACAAGGTAGAAAAAAAACACCCAGGGCAGAGCATCAAAAATAATTTTTAAAAATGAGGAAAGCTTACGAAACATTTGGAACAACATGAAGTATCACAATATCCACATTGTGGCAATACCAGAAAGAGAGAGAGAAAACACAGGATAGAGAAACTATTTAAAGAAATAATGACTAACAACATTCCTAGTCTGATGAAGGAAAAAGACACACAAGTCCAGGAAGCTAAGAGAGTCCCAAACAAGTTGGACACAAAGAGGCCTAATTGAGTCACACCATAATTAAAATGACAAGGTTTAAAGACAAGGAGAAAATCCTAAAAGCCACAAGACAAAAGCAAGTAGTTACATACAAGGGAACACAGACTGACATCTGATTTCTCAACAGAAACATTTAAGACCAGAAGGGAGTGGGATGAAATATTCAAAGTGATGACAAGCAAAGACCTACAGCCAAAGTGACTCTACCCAGCAAAGCCATCATTTAAAATTGGAGAAACAAGGGGCTTCCCAGGCAAGAAAAGGCTAAAGGACATTGTTAACACCAAACCAGTATTGCAACAACTATTACAGGAGTAAGAAGAAGAAAAAGAGGAAGGAGAAGAAGAAGAAGAAAAAGAGGAAGGAGAAGAAGAAGAAGAAGAAGAAGAAGAAGAAGAAGAAGAAGAAGAAGAAGAAGAAGAAGAAGAAGAAGAAGAAGAAGAAGTAGAAGAAGAGGGAGGAGGAGGAGGAGGAGGAGGAGGAGAAGGAAGAAGGAGAAGAAGTAGAAAGAGAAGAAGAAGAAGAGGAGGAAAAAGGAAAAAGAAGAAGGAGGAGGAGAAAGAGGAGAAGGAGGAGAAGAAGAAGACAAGGGAAAAAAACAGAGGAAAATAGTCTAACAATAAAATAGCACTACATATCTATCAATAATCACCTTAAATGTAAGTTACTTAAGTGCTCCAACCAAAAGACATAGGGTAGCTGAATGAATAAGAAAACAAGATCCAGATATATGTTGAATCCAAGACACACATCTCAGATCAAAAGATATACAGACTAAAATAAAAGAATGGAAAATAATATTTCATGCAAATGGAAAGGGGAAAAAGCTGGGGTAACAGTACTTATATCTAACAAAATAGACTTTTAAACCAAGGCTACAGTAAGAGACAAAGAAGGACACCACAAAATGATAATGGGCATAATCCAATAAGAGTATATAACCCTCACAAATATATACACACCAAACATAAGAGCACCTAAGTATATGAAACAAATCTTGATGGACAAAAAGGGAGACATTGACAGAAATACAGTCATAGTCAGGGAGTATAACACCCCATTTACTTCAATGAATAGCTCTTTCAGACAGAATATCAACAAGGAGGAAGAGGCCTTAAATGACACACTAGATCAAATGGACTTAAGACCTTCAGAGCATTTTACTCCAAAGCAGCAGAATATACGTACTTTTCAAGTGCACATGGAACTTTTTCTAGGATAGACCACATGTTAAGACACAAAGCAAGCCTCAATAAATTTAAGATGATTGAAATAATATCAAACACCTTCTCTGATCATAAGGCTATGAAACTAGAAATCAATCACAAGAAGAACACTGAAAAACACACAAAGACATGGAAGCTAAATAACATGTTATTAAACAATGAATGGGTCAACAATGAGATTAAGGAAGAAATCAAAAGATCCCTTGAAACAAATGAAAATCAGGACACAACAATTCAAAATCTGTGGGACACTAAGAAAGCAATCCTTAGAGAAAAATTCATAGCATTATAAACTTATCTAAAAAAAAACAAAACAGGAAAAAGCTCAAATAAACAATCTAACTTTACACTTAAAGGAACTTGAAATAGGACAACAAAGCCCAACATGAGTAGAAGAAATGAAATAATAAATATCAGAGCAGAAAGAAATGGAGTCTAAAAATGATACAAAAGATCAATGAATCCAAGAGCTGGTTCTTTGAAAAGATATACAAGATTGACAAACCTTTAACCAGACTCATCAAGAAAAAAATAAAGAGTATCCAAATAAATAAAATCAGAAATTAAAACAGAGAAATAACAACTGACACCAAAGAAATATAAAGGATTGTAAGAAAATATTATGAACAACTATATGCCAACAAACTGGACAACATGGATGAAATGGATAAAACCCTAGAAACATACTATCTTCCAAAACCAAATCAGAAAAAATCAGAGAATCTGAGTAGACATATTGTAATGAGTGAAATTGAAGCAGTAATGAAAAATTTCCAACAAACAAAAGCCCTGGACCAAATGGCTTCACAGGTGAATTTTACCAAATGTTCCAAGAGCTACACCTCTTTTTCTCAATCTATTCCAAAAAATTCAAGAGGAAGGAAGGCTCCCAAGGTCATTTGATGAGTCCATCATTATCCTAAATCCAAAACCAGATAAAGACATTATGAAGAAAGAAAATTATAAGTCAATATCCCTGATGAATATAGACACTAAAATCCTCAACAAAATATTAGCAAACCAAATAAAGCAATGCATCAAAAAGATCATACATCATGATCAAGTGTGATTTATTACAGAAATGCAAGGTTGATGTAACATTTACAAGTCAATAAATGTGTTTCACAACATAAACACAATAAAGGATAAAACCACTTAATCATATCAATAAATGCAGAAAAGGCATTTGATAAAATCCAGCATCCATATGATAAAACAAAGTGGGATTAGAGGGAGCATACTTAAATATATAAAGGCCATATATGTCAAACCCACTTCAAACATCATACTCAATTAGCAAAACCCACAAGAATTCCCTTTAGTATCAGGAACAAGAGAGTGGTATTCACTTTCACTTCTTATTTAACATAGTGATGGAAGTTCAAGCCAGAGCAATCAGACAAAAAGAAAAAATAAAAGGCATTAAAATTGGAAAGGAAGAAGTAAAGCTGTCATTATTTACACATGACATGATACTGTACATAGAAAACCCAAAGATTCCACCAAGAAATTATTAGAACTGATAAATGAATTCAGCAAAGTAGCAGGATACAAAATTGATATCCAGAATTTAGTTGCATTTTTTTTGAGACACACACACAAAAAAACATTTATTTTTCCAAATATTTTAGATCCATAGTTGGTTGATTCCATGAATTCAAAACCTGCAGTAATAATTGTAGGGTACTTCATTATCCCACTACCAGCAATGGATACATCATCTGGACAGAAAATAATCAAAGGAATGCTGCTATTGAACCTCACTTCAGCACAAAAGAATCTAATAGATACAGAACATTACAACAAATAGCAGTAGAATATTCATTCTTCTAAAGTGTACATGGAACATTCTCCAGAGTAGATTATATGATAGGCCCCAAAACAAACCTTAGCAAATATAAGAAGACTGTAGTCATATAAAATATCTTCCCTGACCACAATGGTTTGAAAACAGAAATCAATGACAAGAGGAAAGAGAGAAAATTTATAAATGTTTTGAAAAATAACACACTTCTAAACAATCATTGGTCAAAAGAAATCAAAATGAAATAAAAAATTATCTTCAGAAATTGAAAATGGAAATAAAACGTATCAAATATTATAGGAAACAGTGAAAGCAGATCTGAAAAGAGAGTTTATAGTAATAAATGCTTGTATGTATTAAGAATTAAGAAATTCTCAATTAAATGACCAATCTTCACACTTCAAGAAACTGAAGGGCCATAAGGATATTGGCTAAGGCTTATCCATAGGTGTCATGACAGTGAACAGCAGGAACACTGGGTGGGACTTCATTCATGACACTTTCCAACAATCACTTCATGCTTCCTGGAGTTCCTATCCCAATTGTGTCTCCCAGAGAGATCTCATAACAGCCCATGCCATACAATCTCTTAGATACTTCTGTCACTTTTTGTGGTGTGATGCTTCCTTCATATGGACAGCCCAGGGCACAAGAAACATACCCTCGTGCTGGAATATCCATGTGCCTTGCAGACTTAATGACTTTTTCAAACTTCTCCATACTTTCTTCAATAGAACAGTTAATATTCTTCTTGCTAAATGATTCAGACGCAGCATAAAAAAACTGATATCTCTGTGGCTCCAGCAGCAACAGCACAGTGAGAACCCTGAAGATTAGGAGTAAGGACAGGATATCTAACTCCTGGATATTGATGAATGCCTTTTATCACTTCAGTGTGATCAGTCATCTCAAAGCTAGAGACAGCCAGAAGTTCCAGAAAGTTGAGCTGCATGGAAGTCCAACAAACAAAGATATAAAAAAGAAATACTCACCCAGACAAGTAGGAGGGGTGGAACCAGGGCAGAGAGGATGCAGTGTGGTGGCAGTCTCAGGTGCATTTTCATATGTTAATAATGAACTAACAGGAAGGGAATTTAGGAAAACAATCCCATTCACAATTGCTACAAAAAATACCTAGGAATAAACTAACCAGGGATGTAAAAGACCTCTACTCAGAAAATTATGACGCTGAAGAAATAAATTGAAGAAGATACAAATAAGTGGAAGGATATACCATGTTCATGGATAAGAAGAATTAACATTATTAAAATGTCCATACTATCCAAAGCAATCTACAGATTCAACACAATTCCTATCAAAATTTCAATGACATATTTCACAGAACTAGCACAACTATTTAAAAAATTTATATGGAACCACAAAAGGCTCCATATAGCAAGAGCAATCCTGAGAAAGAAGAGCAAAGTTGGAGGAATTACATTACCTAATATCAAACTATACTAGAAAGCCATAGTAATCAAAACAGCATGGTACTGGCATAAGCGCAGACACATAGATCAATAGAACAGAATACAGAACCGAGAAATAACCCCATGGCTTTATAGTCAACTAATATTCAACACAGGAAGCAAGCATACACAGTGGGCTAAAGATAGTTTATTCAATAAATGGTGATGGGAAAACTGAAAAGATACATGCAGAAAAGTGAAACTAGACCACCTTCTTACATGACACACAAGAATAAATTCAAAATGGATCAAAAACTTAAATGTTAGAGCTAAAACCATAAAAATTGTAGAATAAAGCATAGGCATCAAAATCTTGGGTATTGCTCATAGCAATAGATATTTTTTGATATATCTCTCCAGGCAGGGAAAGCAAAAGAAAAAATAAACAAATGGGACTATATCAATCTAAAAATTTTTTTCATAGCAAAGAAAAGCATGCATGAAATTAAAAGACAACTCACAGAATGGAAGAACATATTTGCTGATACATCTGATAAGGGCTTAAAATCCAAAATTTATAAAGAACTTACAGAATTCAAAACCAAAAAAAAAAAAAATTAAAAATGAGCAAAGGACCTGAATACACACTTATACAAAGAGCACATATAGATGGCCAATAGACATATGAAAAGATGCTTAGTATCACTAATCATCAGAGAAGTGCTAGTTAAAACCACAATGGGATATCATCTCACACCTGACAGAATGGCTTCATCGATAAATCAAACAAGTGCTGGCAAAGATGTGGAAAAGTGTGAACCCTTTTGCACTGTTGGTGGGAATGCAGGTTGGCACAGCCACTGTGAAAAGCAGTATGGAAATACTTTAAAAATTAAAAATTGTTCTGCTATCCCACTTCTGGGAATATACCCACTGGAACCCAAAACACTAATTTTAAAGAATATAAGCACCCCTATGTTCATTGAAGTGTTATTTATAATCACCAAGATATGGAAGCAGTCCAAGTTTCCATCAGTAGATGAATGGATATAACAACTATAAGACATTTACACAATGGAATACTACTCAGCTGTAATAAAAGAAGAAAAATTTACCCCTTGTAATAGTATGGATGGACCTGAAGAACATTATGCTACATAAAATAAGCCAGTCAGAGAAAAACAAATACCACATGATTTCACTCATATGTAGAATCTAATGAACACACTGAACTAATAAGGAAAATAGGGACAGAGTCATAGGATAACAGCTGCAGTGGGGTGGTGTTAGGGGATGGAGGGATTGAGGAAAAAGGAAAAAGGACTGTGTCGTAAAGCAAAGGAATGAACATGGACAATAGTGTGGTGATTGCTAGGGTGAGGGGTGTAAGGGGACTAAATGGTAATGGAAAAAATACAATAAAGAACTAAACAAAAAAACATAAATATATACTAATGGATCAATCAAGGTAGAGGAAACATAAGAATGGATGTTTTACCAAGAGTTTGGCTTCATTTTTCACATGGTAATCAACACACATGTCTGGCTGAATAAAAAATAGATTATAATCACTAGAGGAAAAGGAGACCAATGTGTACTAGATATCTGCTGTATTTCAGTCACTATAAGTTACTGTAAATGTTATCTTCCATTTTCCTCAATCCCAAAATAGTCTCTGGAAACTTATCCTTAGAGGGATCATTTAGTAGCATCATTGGTAGTCAGGGTATAGGAAAGTGTATTCTAATCTTTGTACCAAATGGAATTTGCATAATATTAACATTTTTATGCCGGAATTCTGAATATTAAAGAAAGATATATGGTTAGAGAAATCTATTTGGGATTTCACCTATGTGGAACCCAGGTGTAGCTGACACTGAAGGCTAATTAGAGGGTTAGTGACCATAAAACGTCTAAATGTGCCTGGAGGAGAAAAGGAACCAGGTCAACCTCTCTGAAGCAAAGCTGCAATTGCCAGTGCAACACTGCATCTTCCCTGATAACTCCAGTTACTTGTTAAGGATTATGTGTTATCATGATGGCAAAATGACCCTACACTGTGCCCTTCCAGGAATGTCCCATCTCTATCCATGGACATCATAAAGTTAATATACTTTCTGAGATCCAGAATGATCTATATTCCATAGTAGGCACTGCACCAAGGAAGATTTTTACAGTTGCATCTTGTTGCAAGGAAGCTCAAGCAGTTATGTATGGCCTCATATAGTCATTAAGATAAGAGATATCCTGACTCTATTGATCAAAGCTTTGGATTCTGTATGAAAGAGCCTTGTAAATAGAAAGATAATCTATAATCACTTTCTTCATAGTCAACTGGATGGCTATGATGATAATAACCATAAACTGTGTGTATAAATGGGAAGGGAGTAAGAATAATAATGAGGGACTTCCCTTGAAACTTTGAGATGAATAAGAAAGTAGTGTGACCATTAAGGACTTACTGTTTGTATGCCTCCAAATCACTATATTGAGCCCTAGCCCTCAATGTGATATTTGGAGACAGGGCCTTTGGGAGGTAATTAAAGTTAGATGAGGTCATGAGGGTGGGATCTTCAGAATGAGATCAGTAATCTTATAAGAAAAAATGACAAAGACCTTGCTCTTTCTTTCTCACGAAGAAGAGATTTTGTGAGTACACAACAGGAAGAAAGCTGCCTACAATCCAAAAGAATTGTCCTCAGAATAAAACCTATCATGCCAGCTACTTAATTTTGGACTTTCTGGCCCCCAAAACCATCAGAAATAAGTTTCTGTTGCTTAAGCCTCAAGTCTATAGTATTTTGTTATGGCAACCCAAGCTGACTAAGACATGGTGATTTTTAACACCATGTCTAAAAACTTCATTTTAAGTTATTGCTTTTGGAAAACTAATTTTGGGTTTTACTTGACAGTGGCACAAAGCAGGGTAATGGAAAATGCAGTGAGGATTTACAAAAATATTCTGATATGTTAAAATCCAAGCACTAAATTGTTTCTGGCAGGAGGTGTGAGAGTTTTCATATGGTGGAAGTTGAGAACAGCCCTAATTGCTACAACCACTGGCTTGGTTGCTGCTTGCACAGCATCCCAGTTTTACCAATCCCTCACACCTGGCCTCAATGATTTGGTCTGGAAATACCAGTCATGCTATTTGGTAGCTAGTTACATGAATAAGAGTGAAGGGAGAACTAGGAGAGAGGACTGGGAAAACTGTGTCAGAATTTACGCAGGCACCCAAGCTGGAAATCACAGTTATTTTTCATCCAGACATGCATTCAGTCACCAGTGCCCTTTGATTCTTTAACATAAAAGCTTCAACTTTTTTATTTTGTATTCCTTTCCACTATCAGCATCAAAAGTCAATAACATCTTATTATCTTTTACTGTGAGATTATTTCAATACTCTCAGCTTGCATGTTTAAGCTTCTTGTTCCTTCTCAAACTCTCATTGGGTTTTCCTACAATCCCAGAAATATATTTGGTTCATAAGTCCACAAAAATAGCTGGTGGCTTCCTACCATCTAAGGTGGTCTAGTACTTCAGATTTATTACTCTTGGTTAATTCCTGGCTTCTTTCTTCCCTAACTCCTGGACAATTTCCATTGTTATACTACTCATCTTTCCCTGAACAAGTCTGACATTCTCACCTGTGAGAATGCCCTTCTTAAAGTTCTCCCTGTCCTCAGTGCCCTTACCCCATCACACATCATCAGAAAGTAATTACTTACTGTGGTAGACAGAAAAATGACTCCTAATGATGTCCATATACTACTCCCCATAACCTGTAAATATGTTGTTACATCATGATGTAGAATTAAAGTTGCAAAAAGAATGAAAGTTGCTAACCAGCTGCTCTTAAAACTCTTCCTATACTTTAAAAAATAGCCCTGGTCATTATGACTCAGTTGGAACGTCATTCCATAACTAAAGGGTTGTGAGTCTGATTCATAGTCAGGGCACATACCTAGGTTGTGGGTTCAACTCCCGATCCCCAGTCTGGGCCCAGGTATGTACAATCCCTAGTCAGGGCACATATGGGTGGCAATCAATCACTGCTTCTCTCTTGCATCAATGTTTCTCTACCTTCTTCTCTCTCTAAAAGCAATAAAAAAATGTCCTCAGATGAGGATAAAAATAAGTTATTCCTATACTGGATTATCCAATGGACCTAATGTAATCATAAAAGTCCTTTAAATGTGGAAGAAGAATACAGAATACTTAGTGATACAATATAAGTTGTGCATTGAAACTTTTAAGAATGGAAGAGGACTTGAGCCAAGGAATATGAGTGGCTTCTAGAAGCAGAGATAAAGCAAGAAACACCCAGAAGGAACACACCTGCTGACACATGGGTTTAGTCCCAAGAGATCCATTTTAAACCTGTAACATCCAGAACTGTGAGATAATAAACGTATGTTGTATTAAGCCACTAATTAAGTTGTAATTTGTTATAGCAATGATTAAAAACTAATATACTTGTGTTCATTTATTATTTTTTTTATATTGGGTATCATTTAAATTCGTCAATTTGCTAACTTCTATGATGGAAACAAAAGAAATATAAAATACAATCTTAGTCCACAGATATTTAAAATCCACTTAGAAGAGCTAATAATAAGAAATATTTATCGAACACTTACCCTGGAAGACATGGATCAAACATATCAGCTCACTTTATCCTCCCATGAAACTGTAAGGTAGCCTTGGTAAAGTTAATAAGTTGAATAAGATTACAGGATGGGAGAATTGGTATTTGAATGCCAGTCCAAGTGACTTAACTTAAATTTATTCAGCTGTCTCCCTACACCATTTTTGTAATAAAAGGACAGATAATTGCTTTGAGGTTTCTGAGGAAGGAGATAGCATTTGAATTGGAAGAATCAACAACAACTTCTGGTAAAAGGAAGATATTAAGTTGGACCCAGGCTTAGAAAAAATGTTATAACTCGTATTTTAATCATAACACTTAACAAGAATGACTATGAAATGCTTCTATGTATCTTTTTAAAGATTCAGTTGTGTTTTTGTGTGGCTTCTTAGTCTTATCCCTTTAATCACAGAATACTATTCTGTTGTATGGAAATGCAACAGTTACTTTAGTCTTTCCCCCATTGAAAGACAACTTGGATGTTTCCAGTTTTTAGAGATGTGCGAAAAGCTGTTATAAATGTTTCCATGACAATTTTTTGTGACCTTGAGTTTTCAAGTGAGTTAAGTAAATACCTAGATGTACCATGTTGGATCATGTTATAAAACTATGTTTAGCTTAGTAAAAGACTGGGAAACTGTCTTTGAAATAGACTGCACCATTATGCATACCAATAAGCAATAGATAAGAATTTCTGTTATTTCATATCCTTTGTAAAAATTAATACTGTCACGTTTTAGCCATTCAGTAAGTATAGTGGTCACGTTTGTTTTCAAAAGACATTGTCACTGAGTATAGAATTCTAGGTTTACAGTTTTGTGGTTTTTTTCTTGCAGCATGTCCCACTGTCTTCTTGTTCATATATTGTTTTCTGAAAAAAAATCTTCATTTATCCTTATATTTCTTCCTCTGTATATCAGGTTCTTTTTCCCCCCTAAGGCTGATGTAAAATTTTTCTCTTTATCATTGGTTTTGAGCCCCTTGATTCTGATATGCTTAAATGTAGTTTAGTTCATAATTCTTGCATTTGGGATTTATTAATCTTCTTGAATCTGTGGTTCTAGTGTTTTCATTACATTTTCAGCAAAGATCAAAAAATGGAATTCTTGGCCTTGGCAATATTGTAATATAAGTACATTGAGTTTGTCTCAAATTAAAAAGCTTTATAAATAATTTCTATCACCCTTACTTGGCCTATGGTGACAGAAACATTGGTGGTCTCAACCAATGGGCAATGGGGCATCATCGGTGTATATAGCATCAGAGGGGCAGTAATACTTCCTTCAAACTATGATGAACTATTATATACTATTATTATATGATAAAATGTTATCATATAATTTCCCCTCTATCTCCAATAGCTACTAGAATAGTAATGAATCATGAAGTGTCACAGCAGGCATACTGCTTAAACTCTTAGGTATGCCACACAGAGTTAATGTCAAGGGGACACCATTTATACTGTAGATAATTAGAAAATAGTTGTTCTTGTTATTAGGCACTTTTAAGAACAGCAACTTTCAGTATTTTAATTTGCAGAAGTAGAGAAATTAACATAAAAATATTAAGTGAGAAGGATATGACTTAAATAAGATCAACTTTGTGGCTGCCTTGATTCTAGCTGATCTCCAGAATAGAATAAAGGGACAATAATTTAGAGTAAGATCAGCAATCAGGATAAAAAAGGTTAAGGTTAACATATTACAAAGGCTATAGGTAGAATACGGTGTAATTATGTTACCAGACAGGGGCCTGGCCCTGAGCCTACATAGGGCCTGTTGCAGTGTGTGGGTTCTTAACTTAGTGTACGAAAGATTTCACAATATGAGTCCAGGTGACTATGGGGATGAGTTTATTAATACTGTGGACAGTGAAACAAAGAAGGGTTTAGCATAAAAGAGGGAACAGGAGAGCCTAGGCTGGGCTGCTTTAGCTCACTGGGAAGTTAGAGAAAGTGGGGGCCTTGGGGAAAGGTTCAGGGAATTAGCATGGAATGAGCTGCCAGCTGCCCATTGCCTTAGAATTTAGGAGACTTGTGCCTGTGGGGAAAGAAGTGGGAGAAGAAGATGGGAAAGAGAATGGTGCAGGCGCACTCCAGAGAGAGTGAATGCCCTCGGTGTTTTGTCTTGTGGCCTTTATATCTCTCTTGCAGGCAAGAATATTTTAGAGGAGATCTCAGGGGAGGGTTTTAGTAGAATATTCATTAGTTCTCCAGGTGTACCCTTTCAGGGTTATGGTCTTCACTGATTGGTCAGTGGCAGGGCAGGAGGTCTTTACTTATTGTAGTGGGTCCTGGTGGTCACCTACCTGGTTTTGCTGCTTTTCTGGGCCTGGAGCTGAACTACAACTGAGGCCCAGATATTACGTCCAGGGAGGAAATAGTACTCTGGGGGTGAGGTCCTTGTTTTCCCAGCTTCCCTCCTTTCAGGCACTGAAGGTCTTCCTGCCCTGGTGACCATCTCACCTAGCTGTAAATTTCTTTGCCACTGTGTTCATCTCTCTGTCTCAGTCTTCCTATCCCACTTTCCAAGGAATTTTCCTAGCTTCTTACTATCCTGTCTCAATATGGACCTTGATTAGGATTTTGATTCTCTAATTCATTAGCTATATCAGGATTAAAGAACTATGATAAAACAACAGTACTCTGTTTGTAGGGTTATTGTAACATCTGAATGAAACAATATAGGTTAAGTGCCCTGATTAATGATTAAGCAATGAGGTCAAAGGTCTAATTGGAGAGACAGAATACACAAGTTTCACTAGTAAACCTCATGGTTCCAAGACTGGAATAGACAATTTTTATTAAATCCAAGACTTATGGAATCTAGAGATCAGAGAGAAGAAGAGATTCAAGGCCTCAGAGAAAATCCAATGGCCAAGAAGCCAAAAGAAGTCTATGAATGTTTTCAACCCAGAAAAGTAAAGAAAAGGTACTAAAGATAGAATACAGAGTGAAAAGTTGAAAACCATGGAGGTGAAGAATAGGAGTGAATAGGAAGGGAGCAATGAAGAAAGGCCTGGGAAAATTGTCAGACACTTGTGATTGTGGGCAAGTTTTCTTATCTGTAAATTTGTACGTTTAGTTGATGATACTAGGCTACTCATAGGAATGATTAAAAAAATTAAATATAATGACCATCCACATAAACACTCATTGCAATGGCAGACCCAGATGATGGTGTTGAATAGGTCATGAATGTCCTCATCACAGTTCAAACTTCTCCATACCTGAGACTGGCCTTAAGGCAATAGAAACTCAAAAAGAGAGTGTGTTTCTGAAGACACAAAAAATAGTGCTGGAATGAAACAGAAGTGTAAGTTTGTAGAGAAGAGGAAATTCATGTGTAAACGCTAGTGAGTGGTCAGTGTCCCCTGGGGCTAGATGACTTAGATGTTTATTCTGACTGAAGCTTTTGGAAATAAATATGTAGTCTTAATCTTTTTCCTTTCAGCTTTAAAATTTTTACTTCATTTTTCCCTCAAGAGAGGCTTTTGAGACTACATAAATTCTGGAAGACAAGTTGAGTATTTCTAATTATTAGTCTCACTTTGTAGATGAGGAGCGAGATTCTGAGATATCTAGAGATTAGCTCATGATCTCTCAGCTGGTGCACAATTGACTGAGATTTGAATGAGTCACTTTCCCTAACATGAGCTCCCTTTGTTTTCTACCATGTTTGCTATATGGGAGCTTGTTAAAATTTAAACAGCATTGCCTCATGGAGTTGGTAACCCCATAAAACTAAATGGCAGGGCAGATGTTGTGTGCTGGAGGCTGGAGCCAGATCTATCTGTGAGTTCCAAACTGCTGTTTCAGCATTGCCACTGATGCACCGTCCACTCACCAGCCCCAGGCCCTAAAAACAATGAGAAGGGCCTTCCATATGTCACAAAAGTCTCAAAATCCCTAGAAGACATAACCATGAGATTGCATTGAATTTACTCTCATACTTAAACCAAGCATAGCTAAGGCAAAGGTCTAACTTTGTTCAGGATAAGCTGGCGGGTGGCCTACAGAGTTCATCTGATGTTCAGATATAGGCAGTGCCTGGTAAAAGCATTCTTTGGTTAAGCAAACAGAGTCATTACAAAAATTGCAGTTTTAATATTTTATTGGTGGATGAGATAGTATGAGGTATTGAAGAGTACCCATAAGTCGTCGTCGTCGGCAGCCGTCCGTCTCGAGAGACGATGGCGTAGCTTCCTGAGAGTCTATCTGCACCGCCGAGAATGGCTGTGCAGTCCGATTCGGGAGTGACAATCCCTGCCGCACTTGGTGCAGGTGAAGGCAGATGGCTGTTGTTGCTGCTGCTGACGCTGCTTCCGTCTCGATCTTTTCTGGACCGCCTCCTCGTTGCGCGCAGCCTCCGCGCGTGACGTACCTTGCCTGATCGCGAGCCTCCAGGCTAGGCGGTCGTCTGCTTGAACTTCCCATGTGTTGAGATTGATGGAGCATTGTGTCATGTCCTTTTTGCAGATGTCTTTGAACCGCAGTTTTGGGCGCCCTGTCATCCTCTTGCCTTCTGCTAGGTCACCGTAGAGGAGGTCTTTGGGGATACGGCCTGCATCCATTCTTTTGACATGGCCGAGCCACCTGAGGCGTCTCTCGCTAAGAACTGCATGCAAACTGCTCATATTGGCTCGCTTCAGCACCTCGGTGTTGGGGACCTTATCCTGCCAGGCGACATGCAGGACGCGTCGCAGGCACCTCATGTGGAAGCTGTTGAGTTTCCTTTCGTGCCTTGCGTAGGTGGTCCACGTCTCGCTGCCATAGAGGAGAGTGCTGAGTACGCAGGCTTGGTAGATGCGCAGTCTGGTTTTCTCAGTGAGGCTGGAATTGTTCCACGCTCGCCGGTTCAGTCTGGCCATAACTGTGGCTGCCCTGGCGATTCTCCGGTTGACCTCCAGGTCGACTGACAGAGAGCTCGAGATGGTGGACCCGAGGTAAGTGAAGTCGTTGACAACCTCCAGGGTGTATCCGTCAATGGTGATGCATGGGGGAGTCCCCGTGCCTTGAGCCATAACATTCGTCTTCGTCAGGCTGATGGCTAGTCCGAACTCCTTGCATGCGTGGGAAAGGCAAGTGACTAGCTGCTGGAGTCCCTCTTCGGAGTGTGATGTCAAAGCTGCATCGTCGGCGAAGAGCATCTCACGGATGAGCACCTCTTTGACTTTGGTCTTGGCTCGTAGACGGGCCAGGTTGTAGAGCTTGCCATCGGATCTGGTGTGAATGAAGACACCCTCGCTGCAGTCCTTAAAGGCGTATTGGAGGAGCATGGAGAAGAAGATTCCGAACAGCGTAGGCGCGAGGACGCAGCCCTGCTTTACTCCGCTGCTGACTGGGAAGGCCTCAGAGGTTGCGCCGTTGTAGGACACCGTGCTGTGCATGTTGTCGTGAAAGGACATGACCACAGCAAGCAGATGTGGTGGACAGCCAATCTTCCGTAGCAAGCTGAAGAGTCCGCTTCGACTGACCAGATCAAACGCCTTCGTGAGGTCAATAAAGGCGAGGTAGAGTGGTTTATGCTGCTCGTGACACTTCTCCTGCAGCTGGCGTAGGGAGAAGATCATGTCCACTGTTGATCGGCCAGCTCTGAAGCCACACTGGGACTCTGGGTAGACGCGGGAAGCAAGGGTCTGCAGGCGGGCAAGAGCGACCCGGGCGAATACTTTGCCGACGACGCTGAGGAGAGAGATGCCCCGGTAGTTGTTGCAGTCGCTGCGGTCTCCTTTGTTCTTGTACATGGTGATAATGTTGGCGTCTCTCATATCCTGGGGGATGTAACCCTCCTTCCAGCAGAGACAGAGTAGATGGTGGAGCGGCTGTAGCAGGACTGGTTTCCCGCTCTTTAGGATTTCTGGAGGGATTCCGTCGCTTCCTGGTGCTTTCCCGCAAGCGAGGCGGTCGATGGCTTTGCCGAGCTCTGCCGCAGTAGGTGGGGTGTCTAGCTCCTCCATGACTGGTAGGTCTGGGATGGCTTTAAGAGCAGTGTCTGTTACGGTGTTCTTCGTTGCGTACAGCTCGAGGTAGTGCTCGGTCCACCGCCGCATTTGCTGTTCCTGGTCAGTGATGACCTCACCTGTCTTGGACTTAAGGGGGGCGATCTTGGAGGGGATTGGGCCTGTTGCCTTCTTGATACCCTCATACATTCCTCGTGCGTTGCCTATATCGGCGGCTTCCTGAATGCTTCTGCACAGGTTTAGCCAATAGGTGTTGGCACAGTGGCGGGCGGTCTTCTGGACTTTGTTCCTGGCAGCCCGTAGAGCTTGAAGTGTACTGGGAGTGGGCGTGACCTTGTAAGCCAGTAGGGCCTTCCTCTTAGCCTCGATCACGGGTTCCATTTCTTCCCAGTGAGCCTCGTACCAGTCAGCATTCTTCCGCTCTTTCTTCCCGTAAGCAATAATGGCGGAGTTGTATATGGCATCGCGGAGACGTGGCCAATTGGATTCGATAATGTCATCTGCCGCCACTCCCTCGCCGAGTGCATCTTCCATCTTGTTGATGAATTGCTGGGTCTTAACTGGGTTGCTGGCACAACTGGTGTTGATGCGTGGGCGACCCTTCATCTTGGAGTGGTGCAACCTCTTCGGCATTATGCGCACCTTGCTTACCACAAGGGCATGGTCCGTGTCGCAGTCTGCACTGTGGTAGCTGCGGGTGAGGAGGGTGCTGCCAATATCCGTTCTTCTGGTGATGACGAGGTCAAGCTGGTGCCAATGACGGGAGCGGGGGTGCCTCCATGACACCTGGTGGATCTCTTTGCACTTGAAGAATGTGTTTGTCACGCACAGGCCGTGGTGACACAAAAGCTCAAGCAGTCGCTGACCATTCTCATTGATCTTTCCTCTCCCAAAGTTTCCAAGGCAGGTGGGCCAGGCCATGTGGTCGGCTCCTACTCTTGCGTTGAAGTCTCCAAGGAGATAGAGAGCGTTACTTCTGGGAATCTTGGATAACGCTTCGTCCAGTGCATGGTAGAACTGTTCTTTCTCTTCGGTGGTGGCGCAGAGGGTTGGGGCATACGCGCTAAGAATGCTGACTGGGCCGAAAGTTGTTGACAATCGGAGGGTAAGTAATCTCTCTGTGCCTCCTGTGGGTGGCTCTATGGAGTTAACAAGCGTGTTCTTCACAGCGAACCCAACACCGTGCTGTCTTGGTTGGTCCGGAGACTTCCCTTGCCAGTAGAAGGTGTAGTTGGTTTCTCTGATAGTTCCGTTGTCGGCCAACCGGGTCTCCTGTAGAGCCGCAATGTCGATGTTTAGTCGTGCCAGTTCCCTATCGATGACAGCGGTTTTCCTGGCACCCTTGAACCACGGAAGGTCTGCAGTAAGTCCGGGGCACATGGTCCTGATGTTCCAGCTAGCGAGGCGAAGAGCCGGAGGCTTCTTTCTTGTTGTTTGCTTGGAATTAACTGGTGCGGGTGTTTTGTGGCCCACTTTTCGAGAGGCGCCTCTCTGATCCCCACGCACCCAGTGGGGCAGGCGAGCCATGGCGAGACGGTAGCTGTCCAGTGAGGTGCGATGACCTCTCCCACCGTCAGAGGAGACCCCTGGCGCTCGTTTCCTTCGCCAATCGGATGAGCTTATAACCGGTATCTGTCTCCTCCCGTGTTGAGTCGACATCTTGCGATGACGCTGGAGTGTCCTCTCAAGTGAAACTGAAGCTACAGAGCCTGGGCAGGGTGATATGGAGGGTCTGCTGTTGCCCATGCAGCAGACCCCCCCTCTCTTCGCAGCTGAAGGGTCCAAGGGAAAGACAAAGTCAATACAGCTTGGCTTCAGGTGCGCCGCAGGAGTTGCCGGTGTTGACTACAATGTCAAACCGCCTTAGGGACTCCGGCTCCGGATTTTCTGTCGGGGTTTACTCCCTTAGCCTTTCCCCTGAAGAGGTATGCCGCAAGGCAGCGGAGGTTTTTTGGAGTCAGAGTTTTCCTTCTCTGATTTTAGAGATGTCCTTCCTCTTTCCTCCTTTACAGTCTTGAGGGCAGCATTTACAGGCTAAAATAGAAAACTGGCAGTGTAACCTTCTAAGCAGATACTACCAATACCCTGCTTGGGTATACTCACCCAACAATAAACATCTCTTAAATGTCCTCCAAGTGCCATGCCTCGAATTAGTAAATGGCAGTGCAATGGCAGCCAAACATTTGGATCAGTTTCACTAAGTAAACCACCAACACAAGTAGGTTTTTAAAACAATAGAATAGTGTCTCATTTTATTAAAAATAATAACTATTTTTAAGCAACTTACCAGCAACACTGAATAAAAACCTGGCTGTGTTTCCCACTGTTTCAACTGCTCCTCAGCTGGCTTTAACACAGCAGTATCCTGACTGGTGGCCTGAGTTAAGACTTGAAGAACAACAGTGCTGGCACTATTGAGATCCATGGAAACCAATTGGCTCAGTCCGAATAGCCCGGCTCTCCAGCTTCCACTGTCCAACACGAAGTGGCGTCGGTTGGTCCCGCGCCCCACGCTTGCAAGTCCACGCGCCGCCGCCCACTGATGCCGAAAGCGGCTTCTAGGAACGCGCCATGTTCTGAGTTGCAGCTCTAAACGATGCGGACGCTAGAATATCGCGTCACAGACATCCACAGCAATAAAAAAGATCAAAATACTGATACACAAAACAACACAAATGAATCTCAAAAAGCATTACGCTAAGTGAAAGAAGCAAAGCATAAAAGTCTACATGAAGTTCTAGAAAATGCAAAATTATAGAGACAGAAAGTAGATCACTGGTTGCCTTGGGCTATGGGGCTAGAGGAAAGGATGATACAACAAGACACAGGATAATTTTTAGGGAGATGGAAATGCTTTAATCTTGATTCAATAGTAGTTATGCTACCGAAAAGCAATTTGGGGTCCTGCTGCCTGCCGCCACCCTCTAGGCAAAATTCCAGAAGCAAAGGTTTGGTGATAAAGAAAGTCTATCCAGTCACAGCTTCAATTACTTAAGCCTATCAATTAAGGCTAAACTCTAACACCTGGGCCCTGCTATCATTTCCCCCTGTTTTAATCACCTTATTTCTATAGGGCTAGTTACAAACTAAAACAGCATAAAATACAAAAACTACACAACTTTGGAAGAATGACAGGCTTCTGCCTCATAGCCTATTCCCTCTAGAACACCTAAAGAATAAACCAGGGACCCTCTGCCAGGCCAGCCCAATCCTTTAGAAAAATAGGAAGCCCCACACTTTGTTCTTCCACAGAGACACGAACTTAACAATATACTGTCTAAAAACGCTTTAAGAGAACTCCAGAAACCAGTTAAAAAGTCATAATATCCCAGGAAAGTGCAAAGCCAAAACCAGCTACATTAAAATGGTTAAAAAAAAATTATTTCACCCATGAGAGCCCCTCCCCTAAGCCAGCACAGAAACAACCTTAAAGAAATGAAGACCTAATAATTAAGAGACAAAAATAAAAACGACCATCTTAAATAAGTTCAATGAACTTCGAGAGAAAACAGGTAACTAAGGAAAATCAGGAAAATGATGCATGAACAAAATGAAAATATCTTAAAAAACACAAAGATATTGCACATACTATATATGTGATAAATATCATACTGGTATTAAATATAGTATTTTATCTATGCCAATTAGATATGTTTGGATTCTTTTGTTGTTCTCATCCATATCCTTGCTGATTTTCTGCCTGTAGTTCTACTAGTTGCTGAGAGAGGGTGTGGAATTTCCCAACTATATTTGTGAATTTGTTAAGTTTTCTCTTTAACTCTATAAGTTTTTGTTTTATGTATTTTGAATTTCCTGACTGGTGCTTCCAGCTTCTTTGATGACCTTGGAAAAGGATGGAGAATCTCAAGACTGTAAAGTCAAAGGTCTTCTTGGATCAGACCCATAAGTATATGTGTATTTATGCCATGAAAGTATTTTGGGCTTACTTGCATCTCACAACTGCAGAGGCATAGTTGATATCTGAGAGCTTAAAGCAAGTAAAATGAAATCCATTCCCTTTACAATTATATAAAGCTAAGTCATGAATCAGGAAGGTATCTTGTAAATCATCTCACCTACAAATTTATAAATACATATAAATTAGGGGACTGAGTTTTCAGGGGCATCAGTGAAACTTGGTTGTGGTCACAAAGCTAATGTGTGCAGGAGCCTGGACCTCCACCAGGACTACTGGCCTTGGGTATCTGCACTCCTGGTTCTAGGGAAGGTCACACACATATAAAGTATGAGTCTCTTCTCTCCTTATTTTTCTTCTTTCCTTTTGCTTTTGTTCCCCTTTCATTATATTAGTCTCCAATTTATTGTTCAGTAATTTTCTTTTCTATTTTATGTACTCCCCCCTTTTCTCCTTTTTCATAAAGAGTATGAAAATTCTCCACGTAGTGTGCTCAATATGAAAAAGTTTCTTTTCATTTGCTTGTTTGTGTGTTCTTATTTCAGTGCTTATGAAATGGCAACTCAGAGAGGATAAGTGTCTTATCCAACTTTACACCACTATCCAGATACATGCTGTGACTGACAGTTTCTTCCACTGCCAATCCAGGGGTTCATTTTATTTTGTGTAAACATACTGCATCTTTCCATTACAATTAACACTTGACTTTCATTATACTGTTGGTTATATGACAGGAATTTTCCCTCTTCAATACCTACATAAACTCACAAAGAGTTTTAATTCTTGCTCCTCTAAATTTCCTACAATTTTAAAAGAAAGGCTCACACAAATTTCATCAGCAGGAACTATGGCAACTAATTTCTATTTATCAACTGTCTACAAGGTAGAGCTTGGTTGGGATGTCTCATAAAATTAATGTTTTTCTAATTAGAAAAACATAAAAGAATTTTCAACTATTGACATATTAATGAACAAATATCACACCATTAACACATCTTTGTCAATTTATGTGTACTCTGAAAATATCATGTACTTAGTTTCTTCATGTCTGTATTTCTAGGATTACCAATCATGACCTTGATTAGCCTAGATGATCCAAAATTTGTTTAAGAAAAAGAATCAAAGTTTTTTCTGATGTTACAGAGCAGGAAAATCTAATTCAGTCCTACTGTGTGTATCTAAGCTAGACTTTCCTAACCTCATGTCCTTTACCATTGCCCGTATAAGATTCTGGATACCTGGGGAGGCGAGCAGGGTAGGTGAACAAAATTCCAATTTGCTTGAGGCTATAACGGAGCTTATGGATTGTTAAAGACCAAATGAGTTTAGACTCATTTGACTAAGACTACTGTACTAAAATCTATATTTTGCTACTTGCCCCCACATACCCCCTTTTAAATGAACTGCCTGTCCTTCAGCCTTTCTTTCTGATGCATGGCTTGCATGTTCCACAGCTGTTTTATTCAAAGTTGAGCTTTTATCCTAGGGCAATAAAATAGTGTTAGATAATGTTGTATGACTTGATATAAAGAAGTGAATATGGTCAATTATAGTTTTCTTCCAGTAATTTGAAATAAGAAATGCTGAAATAAGTAGTTCATAGTTATGGAGATCTGTAACAGAAAGTTGAAAAAGCAAAATACATCTTCTCCTGGTTCCATATGAGTAAGTATATTTATTATTTAGTGTAACCATATAAAAAATTTTGCATTAAGATACAAGCCTCAAGATACAAGAACATCTTATGTACTATTATTCTCCAAAATAAATATTGCTTTGAGCTCCCTTCTTATACAAGGGGAGGGGTCCCAAAAAAACAATATTTATTTATTAAAAAATGTGTATTTATTCTTACATTTTTTAACCTCAGTCACATTCAAAATACTCTTCATATGATGCAATACACCTATTGAGACTTTTTTTTTGCATTGCTCAAAACAGTTTTTGAACTTGTCAGTTTTGATGCCTTTTAGTGCTTCTGCTTGTTTTCTGTTTCAGCTCTTCCACATGAACAAAATGCTTCCCTTTGAGGACTTTTTTCATTTGGGGAGACAATAAAAAATCTCAGGTTGAAATCAGGTGAATAAAGAGGGTGGGGTATAGGGATCATGCTGGTTTTGGTCAAAAAACTGCTAAACACTCAGCGTGGTGTGGGCACGTGCAGTCCTAAATCACCCATCTTAAAATAGGCAAACACATTGAAAGAGTCTTCAAAAAAATTCACTGAAGCAAAATACAGCCTCTCACAAAAATGCCAGCTGGTACGCTGATACAGATGGGTTCTCAGAACACTCACCTAGTGAGAGAAGCCTGTGCTACAAGAGGTCACCCTCCAGGAGATAATTCCAGTCTTTTCTGGGGGTCCCCCCCCTCATATATGTCTGGTTACCTAATGAAAAAATTTTAACTCAGACTTTTGCAATAGTGATATCTACAGACACATACCAACCCCTGTAGATATAATAATCATAAAAAGTAACTTGCATTTTGCTATTTAAACTTTCTTTTCCTCCAGAATCTCAATGCATTTTTCATTCAGAGAGCTCAGTTTTCCTGAAGGCTGGACTTTCTCTATAGCAAACATTTAAAGCAAACATTTTTTAAATTTTATGTTCAAGATTTTCTTCCATCTCATTTTTTTATGTACAAATATTATAAGTAAGTCCCCATGAAATAAACAAAGCTTACAAGTTCCAGGTCAGTAAGAGCTTTACTCCACATATTTACTTAAAACGAGTGTCTTCTTTTGATAAAAAATACAGGTGATCTGTTCCCTATAACCAGACTACAAGTAAAACATGTGCCAATAAGTTGAGAACGTCTGATTATCTTTAAAGCTGAGAAGAATGTATGGGATAAATTTATTCATGGGAGGTCCACAGGTGAACTGAGGATCCTTGCCTAGGGATCAAAAGGGAGTGAATTATAAAGCATCAAGGTGTAGACATACATAAAATTATTATATAAATGATCAACCAAATTTCTTATGGGTTCCAGGAAGTGTATAGCACTGCCTCACAAACCTTAGCTCATGGACCAGTGTCTATTTGTGATGATTTGCATAAAAATTAGAAAAAAAGTATTACATGGTTACTTTTTTGTTGTTGTTGTTATAATGATTCTGCCTTTCCACTTTTTTAATTTTATTTTTTGTTTTTTCAATTACAGTTGTCCCATTTTCCCCCCATTGCTCCACACCACCCAGCCCACCCCTTCTCCTACAATCATATCCCTCCCCGTTGTCCATGTCCATGAGTCATTTATACATGTTCCTTGACTAAACCCTTCCCTTACTTATCTCCTTTCTCTCCCTCCCCCTCCCCCCTATTGACTGTTATTCTGCTCCTTGTCCTATTTAGTTCGTTTGTTTATGTTGTCCTTTAGTTTCCCATATTAGGTGATATCATATGATATTTTTCTTTCTTTGCCTGGCTTATTTCACTAAACATAATTCTCTCTAGTTCCATCCATGTTGTCGTAAATGGCAGGCGTTCCTTCTTTCTCTCTGCTGCATAGTATTCCATTGTGTAAATGTACCACAGTTTTTTGATCCACTCAAGATGGATCAAAGACTTAAATGTAAGCTGTGACACCATAAAAGTCATATAGGAAAACATAGGCAAGAAAATTTCAGATATCCCACGTAACAATATTTTGACGGATACATCTCCTAAGGCAAGAGAAATAAAGAAAAAAATAAACAAGTGGGACTACATCAAACTAAAAAGTTTCTGCTCACCAAAAGAAAACAGCAAGATGAAAAGGAAACCAACCATATGGGAAAACATATTTGCCAATGATATCTCAGACAGGGGACTGATCTCCAAAATATATAAAGAGCTTATACAACTCAACATCAAGAAAACAAACAACCCAATTAAAAAATGGGCAAAGGACCTGAACAAACACTTCTCTGAAGAGGACATACAGAAGGTCCATAGACACATGAAAAAATGCTCAACATCACTAGCCATCAGAGAGATGCAAATAAAAACCACAATGAGATACCACTTTTTTGATACCACAATTTTTATACCAGTCAGAATGGCCACCATCAACAAATCAACAAACAAGTGCTGGCCAGGATGCAGAGAAACGGGAACCCTACTGCACTGTTGGTGGGAATGCAGACTGGTGCAGCCACTATGTGGTTATTTTTTATGAAATAAATTTTATGAAATTTAAAGAAATGCTTATTTAAATATTGCCTTATTTCTATATTTTATAGATTAAATATCCTCTCTTTTATAAAAAAGATTTGGCCTAGTAAAATATTGATAATATATGTCAATTTAAAGGTACATTTTAGCCCAAGCTGGTATGTCTCAGTTGGTTGGAGCAATGTCCCATAAACCAGAAGGTCACGGTTCAATTCTTGGTCAGGGCACATGCCTGAGTTGTGGGTTCAGACCCCAGATGGGGCCTGAAGTAAATGAGACACCTGGAAATCCACTGAACATCCTTGTTTTCTACACCTGTGTATGGTTTGATTTTTTCCATCTAGAGCTATGGTTCTTACTCCTAGCTGCATTTTAAAACACCCTCAGGATTTAAACAACTTCCCAAAAGAGTATGTGATAACTTTGGAGGCCTTAACCTCATTCTTTGTGTGCCCTTGTGAAAGCCTCTTTATTCTAGTTCTTCATTAAAAAAAAAATAAAGTCATTGAAATTAATCATCTCTTTCTAGTTCAAATATTCTGCTAGTCTATACTCTTACTTACTTCCATCATTTAGTTCCCTAAAGGAAATGCCATGTCTTGATCCATAACAAAAAAAAATATTGAAATAATTTAAATGTATTTCCATTAATTTAAATTTTCAGTTGAATAGTAATACAACTCAAATACTTGGTTTTTGTTTTAAAGCAGAGAAGAGTAGAGGATAAAAGTATCTTAATTCTTCTTTCACTGGGGAGACAAAACGATAGGTTACTGAAAGTCAGACAAGTTCCATGGTGATATATCTAGAGAACGTGCTGAATCCCACCCTCCAGAACTTTCCAGAAAGCTGTTCACAGGGAGGTGTCTCATCAGAGGCAGTATTCTACAAAATCACTTGAGACGGAGCTCAGGTGTTGCTGCCTACTGAGCACTCTGACACTGGAGAAATTGCACGCACAGTGGGAAAGCTCTGTGTGATACAACAACTAGACCTGGTGGAGCCACACACTCTATGGAAGTCTGTTAAGGGGCACATTTGGAACCAGGAAGCAAAACTCCTTTCTTGCCATTGCAATCACTCTCCACCACCCTCTACTGTTAAAATTTAACATTGTGTTTACTAGCAAAGCAAAAATCTTTAAAGGTCATGGTTTATTTTCTCAGAGCAGACTAAATGGCTTAAACTGGAAACCAAGATGCAATAAATCAGTGACTGTCATACTTCCCAAAGGATACATGTTCGACTGTTCATATGCTATTCTGCCTGGGTGCTGAAAGGGTTACAGAATATTTTTGGAAGCTACCATTGATATACCCACTAGTTGTCCTCTGCCGTGCTGCTCCCAAAGTGTCTGCTATGTGAGACCAAGCCAAGAAGCTGGATTTTACTTAGGTTCTTTATTTTCCCAACTGTTTCTAGCTTACCCCTAGGACTGGACTCTAGTTATGGGGCTCTGACCTTTGAATAATTCTCTTCAAACTCTTCCTTGATATTATCTGATTCTACAGACTTAACTGTTAGGAAATTCACTAAAGGGTGTTTGCTTTAGGTAAAAGCTGATATATTTACCTTACTATCTAGTGTGGAAAAGCAGCAAGAGAAGACATAGATGTGCACAAAGAGGAAAAAATGATTGAAGAAAGGTGGGTATAATATTGCAGTCTTTGGCTACAGTCTTATGAGGTCGGTGGTATTTGCAATTATCCCATCAACAACTGTGGGTTCTGCTTGTGTGAGGAAGAAGTCAGGGCTCCAGAAACCAAAGAAGTCACAGAGGGCTCAAAGAAATGAAGGCAAGTGTGGCATTAGATATGTCTTTCATCAATGTTTATGAATTTAATTTTAAGTAAATGTACTCCCAATATCAGGTGATAGGATGAAAAAGACAGGAGATAATATACAGAATGGAAGGAGAAGAGGTAAAACATTAAGTTAGAAACAATTGCAGATATTGAGCAGAACTCAAAATACTAAGAACTGGCCAAATACTAAACGAAACTGAGTATAGTTGACCTCTTTCCCTCACTGCTTTTCATGAGAGATTTCTCATTTTCCCTGTTTATTGTTCAATAACATCTTCTTAAGAAGAACGGCTAGAGCATAGGCAAAGATTACTGGTGCCACAGCCCCTGTTTCATGCTGACAGAGAGACTGTGTTTAACATTTTGACATTTGATTTTACAGCACAGAGCAGCACAGCACAGCCATGGTAAGTAGAAGTAGTGTATGTTGAGTGTATTTTTCTTCTTTCTTTACTACAGTTTGATATTTTTACCTACATTCTGCAATGGTCTCCTAACTGGAGATCCCAATAGACCCAGAAGCTGAAGGTACCTTCAGTTCTGGGCTGTGTTACACATAGAAAGAGGTGTTTTTGACTTGATGTGTAGAGAAATTTCAATTGCTCCATACAGGGTCCCTCAAATGAAGGAGATTTTGAATGTACTGAGTTCCAGAATCAGTCTTCATTTTCACAAGTCCTGAAACTAAATCACATTGAAAAAACAACAGTATGGTCAATTCATTAAAAATACCATCCAGACCCTTTCTGCTGTCTATTTAAAATGACACCAACCATTTGTCTGGTTTGCTGAGTGAGTATTTCACTGTGTGTGTACCATATTTTATTTTAGTAAAAATTTAGCATTCTGTTCTTCTAAAATATAAAATTTCTCTACAGTTACAAAAATAACAAATAAAGATTATAACAACTTAAGGAAACAGAATAGAATAACACAAAGAGAAAACTAAAAATGTCATGTAGCCCCACCTCATAGTAGAGTTTAATTCTAGAGGTCTCTAGATACTGAATTTCACTATTTTGCTCAGAAATGGGATACGGAAAAGATGGAGTCTCTACATGTGTCCCTTTTTGTTTCTTGTAGTCTTTCTCACTTTCCAGCAGGACTATGGACCCTTGCCGAGTTTAAGCCAGAAGATGACACTCAATAATTTTAAGTTTGGCATCTTGGTTTTCAACTCATGTTTTAACCTCTTGAGTCTCTATTTCTTTTTCTCAAATAAAATAGATACATTTGTTTTAAATTGTGTCTTTGGCTGGAGATGTCCTTAGATATTCATTGAATGACAAAGAATGAGCCTTGGGGCATGGAACCAATGTGGCCATGACAAGAGTCTTCCAGACTAGATTCCTAGGACAGATGCCGACAGGGACAAAGGGTTCTCTGAAGGGGAGAAGTGTTCCATGACAGGATGGAAAAATGGCAGCTCATAAAATGAAATGTCACAGGGGAAATATTCATGAACTGGAGACCAAACTTCCCTGATGAAAACAGAATCTGACAGAGCTGTTACAAATTTCATCTTTGACACCATACTGGAACACTAGGCAAGTTATCTAAATACTTATTTTATTTGTGCATAAGTAATGGAGTGTTATAATCACACCTTCCACGCTGGATTATTTTCAGAACTACATTAAAAATCTAGGCGATCCCCTAACATAGTATCTGGTACACAAGAGATGCTTAATAAGAATTTTTCTCTTCTCTCTGCCTCCTTGTTGCTGACTTATAATCTGTTGAGGTCTGAAGTTGAGGGTTAATATGTTTGAAGTCATTTTTCCTTAGATTTATTTTGGTTAATGTGAGTCTGTCTCCTGTTTCTTACCTGCGAGTTTGTAACCCCAGGTTAGCTATATCAGAAGGTGTTGCCATGGTTACCCCCATCCTGTGACTTCAGGTAGTGATAAAGCAGCAGGAGGCAGGGTCTATGCTTTCATACAAATGTCTTCAAAACCACAGAGAATGAAGGACACATTTTGTGAGGACACTTGGGTATGAAATTCTGGACCTTCAGTGGGCAAAGTTGAAATCAATCCTGTGATGTATAAGCAAATGCATGTGGAACCCACATACATGATATGCTTTCTACATATCAGGCCTTTCAAAAGAGCAACCATCCCATTTGGGAGACTTAAAATGCAAATTTATTTTTTCCTGCATTTTTTCAATCTCATTTATTTTCAACCCCATAGTCTCTACTTCTTTTCTTGATCCTTTTTGATTTTTAATCTGGAGGGGAAAAAACCAAACATTTTTTTTTCATTAAAGTTGATTACTGAATCAATTCAATTTATATAAAGCAGCAACATCCAGGCACACTGCTTTTTTCCAATTCCATACCATTGTGTGGTATCAATTTTTCCTTTTTAGTGCAGATATTTTTGCATTCTAACCTGGAACTATGCAAGTCCAACAGTTTAAACAGAACTGATGTATCAACACTGTCAAAATCCTCAACCTAAAAGGCAAAAAAGAAAAGGAAAAGGCATGATTACCTACCCAAGCATTGATGTAGTCATTTAATATGCTATCTCATTTCATCTTTCTTGCTATTCTATGGAGTGCTGTCATCTCTTTCTCAGCAAGAGTAGAAGTCATACCTGAGATATAAGGTCTGTGCACTCCAGGTCCACTGTACATGACATGCTCTGTTTAATATCAGGACATTCTGAATAAACAACTGTCATATTCAGGAGATTCAATAGAAAAATTTATTTCCACCTCTATTTCTAGTCTAATCTCTAGTTTCAACCACAAATCACTTATACTACTGTGAGAATTTAATAAAATAACCTATTTGAAGCTCCTAGTACCTTACCTGGCATGTAGTAGACACTAAACAAAGTGAATTCCCTTTCCGTTTCCCTTTCATTTTCCTTTCCAAAGAGTAGGTTGATCCAGCTTTTTTTTTTTTTTCCTTTTTCAGAATAAGCTACTCCTAACTTATTGAAAAGTCTAATTTCCATAGGTAATAGCTCCTTGTGATCAAGAAGATAGGCATTTCCTGAGCAAAATGGCACTTTCCTTATGGGGTTCAATTATTTGGTAAATGTACAAACTTCCACCACATCTGACAGGGACGAATACAGAGAACAAGAATTGAGGGACTTGGGCCTTAACATTCCCAAACCTGTCTGGATAGGGAGAAAACCAAGAGATAGTTGTTAATGTGGGATAAGGACTGCTGTACTGCCTTGAGGATTCCAGATTAGAGCCGTGGAGTCATATGAGTATGGAAGATCTCTCTAAGCTCATGTCAAGTAGATCGCTGATGATGGAAAAGAACTCTTTATGTGATTTAAAATTCTACAATTTTTCTAGTCTTCAAGATGAAAGAGAACCTTCACTCCTGAAGATACAACTGAATGTCCAACACAGAGAGGTCTACTAGCAGTCATCTTGATATCCAGAGTTTGTAATCAAAGGGAACCAGCTCAGAAATTGGCTGATTAAAAGTATTAGTTTCTAGTGAACTGTATTTCTTTTTCTTTTAAAGTATATTTTATTGATTATATTGTTACTATAGTTCCAATTTTTTTCCCTTTGCTCCCCTCCACCCAGCAACCCCCAACCCCCAGCAATCCCCACCCAAGTCCATGCCCATGGGTTGTACATACAAGCTCTCCTGCTTCACACTTTCATATATTCTTCTTCTTCTTTTTAAATAAATAAATGATTAATTAATTATTTTAACAATAAAAAATAACAATCCCTCCTTCTCAGACTTAAGACCTTTTATAATCTTATAAAGGACAATGGGTGAAGGTCTCGAGCTTCTCTAGCTGCTTCAAGCTGGACATGGTTGTCATCCTACCTACCCTTGGGTCCAGAAATCCCTAATAAAAGTGGGGGTGTGGAGAGGAGGGTGGCCTTCCCACATGGGGAAGGATCGTGTACACTCCAGGTCAGTTGGCTGTCCCCGGACAATGGCATGCTTGGTTTAACAGGCTGGCATCCTTGTTGTATTCTGGGGACAACAACTTTGGCAACAGGGTTAAAAGACATCATTGAATCCATAACCACTAGATGACAAAAGGCAGGAATTAATTTTTCAATATCCCACATTAAGGAAAAAAAGGGCTTCTTTGCAGGAAGGAGTGCCAGGCACATCTAACCTGTCCAAAACCCTTTTGCCCATTATACTTAGTTTGGGCTGAGGGAAATATTTTTGATTTCCCCCCTCTCAGACCTCTGGGCTCTTTCTGTCCAAGCCATTAGAATAGAAAAGAGAAACCAGTTTTAAAGTGAAGCCCACAGACCACCCCATACTTCACCAACCCAGCCACTTAGTTTAGCTAAACTGTTGAGTCTTAGGGGGCAGCGCTGTAGACAAAATTAAGTGAGGCCTATACGTACAGACAATCACTCAGGTAATGAGATCATAGGCTTATGCCCTTTGAAAACAGAAAACACATGTTAATTTATGTAACATAACCCACAAACAAATTTCTAAATCTGTAAGACTGTCTTATTGGAAAGACATTCAGTTGCAAGGCATGTGACATTCTACTTGCCTGTATATTAAGCAACTTTGATGATACCACAGACATAGTTTAACTTTCAAATGAAAACATATTTTAAATGAAAAGAAACTTTAAAGACGGTTAGCTGCACTACTTTATAGTCTACCACTGATCATTGTGATTTTCCTTGAATAATCATTTTTCTCCCTAAGAGTACCCTCCTTGTCATTAAAAGGACTGCATTAAGTCCATTTTTAACTTATCCTGTTCATTTGCACACACAAAAAGAGCAGCAAATGATCACTTATGATCTTTAGTTCTGCTTTGCTGGAAATTATGCAAGGAACATTTAGGATGACCTTTAGTCTGCCCTTCAGGGCACAGAAGCTGAGCCACATACCTGGCATTCAGCCTTGCCTGTACACACCTGTCTTTTCCAAGTCCTTCTGGTTTTCCGTTGTGCCTTAAGGTGTCTTCTAACCATGTTTCAGGAAAATAACCTTCATTCCTTCCCTGGAAAGATTGCTGTGGACCACACAACCAACCACGGTAGCAGGCCTTTTATCTCGTTGGATTTTATTTCCTTCGAAAGTCATTCCCAGTTCCTCAGGGCTTTTTGGTAACGACCAGAGCATGACATTCCAGTCAATGTCTTGGTAAAAAAAAAAAAAACCTCTATTAACAACTGGTCTGATTAGTTTTATGCAAAGAAACATGTCATTACTTACTTCTTTAGAATGCCAAATTCTGGAGGGATCAGATAGGGAGAAAAATATACAGTGTGAAGGAAAATACTTGTCCTTCTAATAATAGTCACTGAACTGGGATTTGCATTCTTCATATTTTTATTTTTCCCACACTAAAAATGTTTTTGTTTGTTTTTCCATTACAGTTGTCTCACTTTTTTTCCCCTCTTGCTTCCCTGCACCCTGTCCCCACCTTCTCCCATATTCAGTCCCCACTAATTGTCCATGTCCGTGGGTAATTTACACATCCTCTTTGACTAGAGCCTTCCCCTTCTTATCCCATTCTCTCCTTCCTGCCTCTCACCTTGTTACTGTTAGTCGACTCCTTGTTTACATACTTCTGGTTCAATTTTGCTCATTTGTTTTTGTTGTTCATTAGTTTTCTGCAATAGGTGACAGCATAAGGTATTTTTCTTTCGTTGCCTGGCTTATTTCACTAAGCATAATTCTCTCTAGTTCCATCCATGTTGTTGCAAATGGTAGAAGTTCTTTCTTTCTTTCTGCTACCTATATTCCATTGTGTAAATGTACCACAGTTTTTTGATCCACTCATGTAAAGATGGGCACTTAGGTTGTTTTCAGCACTTGGCTATTGTAAATAGTGCTGCTATGAACATAGCGGTGCATAGGTTCTTTTGAATTGATGTTTCAAGATTTTTCAAATATAATCCTAGCAATGGAGTTGTTGGTTCAATAGGCAGTTCCATTTTTAGTTTTCTGAGGAAATTCCAAACTGTTTTCCATAGTGGCAGCACCAGTCTGCATTCCCACCAGCAATGCACCAGAGTTCCCATTTCTCCGCATCCTCTCCAGCACAAGTTGTTTGTTGATTTGTTGATGATGGCCATTCTGACTGGTGTGAGGTGGTATCTCATTGTGGTTTTTATTGGCATCTCTCTGATGACTAGTGATATTGAGCATTCTTTCATATGTCTATGGACCCTCTGTATGTCCTCTTAAGAGAAGTGTTTGTTCAGGTCCTTTGCCCATTTTTAAATTGGTTTGTTTGTCTTCTTGATGTTGAGTCACATAAGTTCTTTATATATTTTGGAGATCAATTCCTTGTCTGAGATATCATTGACAAATATATTTTCCCATATGGTTGGTTCCCTTTTCATTTTGCTGATGTCTTCTTTACCTGAGCAGAAACTTTTTAGTTTGATGTAGTCCCATTTGTTTATTCTTTCCTTTATTTCCCTTGCCTTAGAAGATATATCAGTGAAAATGTTGCTACATGGGATATCTGAAATTTTTCTGCCTATTTTTTCCTCTAGTACTTTTATGGTGCCATGCTTACATTTAAGTCTTTGCTCCATCTTGAGTTTATTCTGGTGTATGGTGTAACTTTATTCTGGTGTAGTTTCACTTTTTTTTCATGTCCCTGTCCAGTTCTGCCAACACCATTTGTTGAAGAGGCTCTTTTCACTCCATTTGATGTTCCTTCCCCCTTTGTCAAATATTAATTGGCCATAGAGACCTGGGTTTATTTCTTGACTCTCTGTTCTAGTCCATTGATCTATATGTCTGTTCTTATGCCAGTACCAGACTGTTTTGATTACCGTGTCCTTGTAGTATAGTATGATATCAGGTATTGTGATTCCTCTTATGAGTTCTTCTTCCTCAAGATTGCTGTGTATATTTGGGCTTTTTTTTTTTTTGGTTACATATAAATTTTTGAAGTATTTGTTCTAGGTCTGTAAAATATGTTATTGGTATTTTAATAGGGATTGCATTAAATCTGTAAATTGCTTTGGGTAGTATGGACATTTTAATAATGTTGATTCTTCCCATCCATGAACATGGTATATGCTTCCATTTATTTGTATCTTCCTTAATTTCTTTCTTCAGTGTTATGTAGTTTTCTGAGTACAGGTCTTTTACCTCCTTGGTTAAGTTTATTCCTAGGTACTTTATTTTTCTTGTTGCTATGGTAAATGGGATTTTTCTTTTAGATTCTGTCTCTGATATTTTATTGTTGGTGTACTGAAATGCCTTCGATTTCTGAATATTGACTTTGTACCCTGCTATTTTACCGAATTCACTTATTAAGTCGAATATTTTTTTTTGTGCAGTTTGTAGGGTTTTCTATGTACACCATCATGTCATCTGCAAATAATGACAGTTTTACTTCCTCTTTTCCAATTTGGATCCCTTTTTTTTCTCTTTCTTGTCTGATTACTGTGGCTAAAACTTCCAAGACTATGTTGAATAGGAGTGGAGAGAGTGGATATCCTTGTCTTGTTCTTGACCTCAATGGGAATGATCTCAGTTTTTGCACATTCAGTATGATATTGGCTTCAGGTTTCTCATAAATGCCTTTTATTATGTTAAGGTATGCTCCCTCTATTCCCAATTTGTTGAGAGTTTTCATCATGAATGGGTGTTGTGCTTTATCAAATGCTTATTCTGCAATTATTGATATGATCATGTGGTTTTTGTCTTTCATTTTGTTTATGTGGTATATTACATTTATTGATTTGAGAATATTAAACCATCCTTGCATCCCTGGGATGAATCCCACTTGATCGTGGTGTATGATTTTTCTAATTTGTTGCTGGATCCAGTTTGCCAATATTTTGTTGAAGATTTTAGCATCTATGTTCATCAGCGATATTGGCCTGTAGTTTTCTTTCTTTGTTGTGTCTTGACCTGGTTTTGGAATAAAGGTAATACTGCCTTCATAGAACAAATTTGGGAGTCTTCCCTCTTCTTGGATCTTTTGGAGTAGTCTGAGCAGGATAGGAGTTAATTCTTTCCTAAATGTGTTGTAGAATTCCCCTTGAAGCCATCTGGTCCAGGGCTTTTGTGTGCTGGGAGTTTTTTGATTACTGCTTCAATTTGACTAGTTGTTATTGGTCTATTAAGGCTCTCTGCTTTTTCTTGATTCAGTTTTGGAAGACTATATGTTTCCAGGAATTTGTCTATTTCCTCTAGGTTGTCAAATTTCTTGCCATATAGTTGTTCATAATAATTTCTTACAACCCTTTGTATTTCTGTGGTATCGGTTGTGATTTCTCCTCTTTCATTTCTGATTTTATTTATTTGGGTTCTCTCTCTTTTTTTCTTGATGAGCCTGGCTAAAGGCTTGTCAATTTTGTTTATCTTTTCAAAGAACCAGCTCCTACTTATGTTGATCTTTTGAATTGTTAGTTTAGTCTCTATGTCACTTAATTCTGCTCTGACCTTGATGATTTCCTTCCTCCTATTTGATTTGTACTTTGCTTGTTGTTGCTCCTCTAGTTCTTGTAGCTGTATGGTTAAATTTTTTATTAGGGATTCTTCTACCTTTTTTAGGTAGGCCTGTATTGCTATGAACTTTCCTCTCAGGACTGCTTTCGCTGTATACCATAGGATTGTTGTGTGTTCATTATCATTAGTTTCCAGAAAATTTTTGATTTCTTTCTTGATGTCATTGTGAATCCATTCATTATTTAATAGCATGTTATTCATTCTCCATGAGTTTGAATATTTTTGAGTTTTTTCCTTGAGGTTGATTTCCAATTTTAAGCCATTGTGATCTGAGAAGATGCTTGATATAATTTCAACTTTCTTGAATTTGTTGAGGCTTGTTTTGTGTCCTACCATATGTTCTATCTTTGAAAATGTTCCATGTGCACTTGAGAAGAATGTATATTTTGCTCCTTTGGGGTGAAAAAGTTCTATATATATCGACTAAGTCCATTTGATCTAAAGTATTGTTCAGTGCCTCAATATCTTTGGCGTTTCTTTTCTTCGAAGGTCTGTCCATTGTTGACAATGTGGTGTTAAAGTCCCCAACTATGTGTGTGTTGCTGTCTATATCTTTCTTGGAGTCTTTCAAAATTTTCCTTACATATTTGGGTGCTCCTAAGTTGGGTGCATATATGTTTACCAGGGTTATATCTTCTTGATGAATTGTTCCCTTAAGTATTATGAAATGTCCTTCTTTGTTTCTTTTTATGGCCTTTGCTGTGAAATCTGTTTTGTCTGATATAAGTATTTCTACCCCATCTTCTTTTTCATGTCCATTTGCTTGAAATACTTTTTTCCATCCCTTCACTTTCAGTCTGTGTAGATCTTTGGTTTTAAGGTGGATCTCTTGTAGACAGCATATATGTGGGTCATGCTTTCTAATCCATTCAGCTACCCTATGTCTTTTGATTGGAGCATTTAATCCACTTACATTCAAGGTTATTATTGATAAGTACTTATTCATTGTAATTTTCCCCCTTTGTCCTTGTGTTCCTCTCTGTCTCTGTCTGTTTCTTCATCTTCTTAAAGCAGACCCTTTAGCATCCCTTGAAATGCTGCAGATTGCAATGGTGGAGATGTATTCTTTTATCCTTCTTTTGTCGTGGAAACTCCTTATTTCACCTTCCATTTTGAGTGAGAGCCTTGCTGGGTAGTGTATTCTTGGTTGTAGGCCTTTGTTTTTCATTGCTTGGAATATTTTTTGCCATCCCCTTCTGGCTTGTAGTGTTTCTGCTGAGAAATCTGATGATAGTCTTATTGGAGCTCCCTTGTATATTATTATTTGTTTCTCTCTTGCTGCTTTTAGGATTCTCTCTTTGTCTTTGAATGTTACCATTTTAATTATGTGTGTCTTAAAGTGGGCTTGTTGGGATTAATTTTTATTGGGACCCTCTGTGCTTCCTGGACTTGCATGACTCTTTCTCTCCTCATGTTAAGGAAGTTTTCTGTCATTAGTTTTTCAAAAAGGTTTTCTATCCCTTGCTCCTCTTCTTCTCCTGGAATTCCTATGATACGAATATTATTATGTTTCATGTCGTTCTGCAGCTGTCTTAGTACCTCTTCAGTCTTGTTCAGTCTTTTTTCATTTTTTTGCATTGTCTGGGAGTTTTTGTGTACATTGTCCTCCAGCTTGCTGATTCGATATTCTCCTTCCTCTGGCCTGCTTTTAATTCCTTCTACTGTGTTCTTCAATTCAGAGATTGTATTCTTCATTTCCTCCTGGCTCTTATTGATAGTTTCTATGTTCTTTTTCATGATGGTGTAATTGTCAGTAAGTTCCTTGTAGTTTTTCTGGAGTTCCTTGTAGTTTCCCTGGAGTTCTTTGTAGTTTCCACTGAGCTCCTTGAGCTTCTCCATAATCCATGTTTTGAATTCCATATCTGATAGTTTGCTCCCCTCTATTTCATTTAGTACTCTCTCTGGAAGTTCTACCTTTCCTTTTGATGGAGGGTTGTTTCTGAGTCTCCCCATTTTTGTGACTCCTATTGTTTGTTGGTGCTTCTTAGAATGATCTGCACTTCCTGGATCTGCCCCAGGTGGCATCATATCATGTACCAATCTGGCCCTATGCAGCTTGTTGGAGATTTCCAGGGATCTACTGCCTTTTTCTGTCTTCTTTAGTTGTTAATCTATTCAATCTGTGATTAGCCATCAGGCTTAAGGACAATGGGTGCGGCAGCTTAATTCATGTAGGAAGGGCTTTTGCTTCCCCTCAGGCTGACACCACTTGGAGGGGAATGGTCTGCCTGCAGTACTGTGGATGAGCCAGCACTGGGACCCGGTCAGCGGCTCTCCCAGTTTTCCTTTCAAAGCCACCATGCCAAACTCTCCCCTAGTGTCTCCAGTCCTCTCTGCCTTCACTCTGCTTGAGCCCAGGGTAAGTGGGGGCCAAAATATTTTCATATGTGGTCCACTTAAGAGCTATTTTTTTCCCGCTGTTTCTCTCCAGCTAGCAAGAAATCCTGTGGCTTTTCACTTTTCACAGCTGGATACCATTTTAATTTCCGCTTTGTTGCTGTAGGCTGGGAAGCCCAGCTGGGGATTTAGACCCTGCCCTTCTCAGGGGGAACCCCTGGCTGCTGAGCTGTTTCTCAGTCCCTTCAGCTGCCACCCATGGGAGCCCAGTCAGCCCTTCTGAGTCTCTGTACTCCCTACTGGTCATGTTGTGATTTAGTGGCCTTTTCTGTCTCTCTGTGGTTATAAGACTTCTCTCCAGCTAGTGTTCAGTTGGTTATTCCAGATGATTTCTCCAACATTAAGTTGTAAATCCAGGTTGGTCCTGGGAGGAGGTTAGTGTAGCTTCCACTTACTCCTCCGCCATATTTGATCCTATAGTGAACTGTATTTCAATGGGGGACTGTGAGCCTTAGGAACTCTGCATAACATGGACAGGCAGAAAATCTTTGTCTATGCTCTAAGCAGCATGTGTATTGCCCAGTGTGAAATACTGAGCTGTTTGAGAAACCAAAGTGTCCAGATTTGGTGGGTAAAATGTTAGACTGGGTGGCTATGGTGATTATCCAGTTGGATCCTGATGGCCATTAGATGAAAGGATGATTCACCTTGTATTTCACAGACTTCTGCAGAGTTGTCTTAAAATGAAATCTTTCCATAGAGGAAACTTGATGTTACTAGAGAGATTCAGAAAATCTGATGAAAACAATAGGCATGCTGGCTAGTTTGTTTTTCTCCTCTATAGTAAGAAGTTTAAAGAAAACAAATATTGGGAAACAGAGAAAGGGAGCCAACATTTATTCAGCCCGCATTTGAGATCAGGCACTGCTCTGTGTGCTAATCTCATAACAACCATGCAAGATTTCATTAACCCTGTTCTAAAGGTCCAGAGATCAGGATCATGCAGTTAAAGTGACCATCTCACGGTTAGTTAATAAGTAAAGGTGAGATGGGATTCAAATCCAGGACTCTATAAAGGAAAAATCTCACACAATTTTCCATTCTAGCAAATTACACCTCTCAAAAGGACAGGATCTAGATGTTCTTTGTTCCTTACTTTCTCTTTTCTTCTATATTTCTCTTAGTTTCCTCTTCCTCCTTTTTCTTCATATCCTTTCCTCTCTCTCAGCTATATTTGAATGCCATACAGGTCACACTTGTTGATGTGGTTCATATTTCTCACTGCCCATCATCTTTAGTACAGCCACATTCCTATCTGGGGGACAAAGCTTTCAGTGGAAAGTTAGAAGACAACATTGGGCTTGACTGTCAACGTACAAGGATCATTAACTTTCTTCTGTTATTTTCTCTTTATCTTGTTTATATGTTTTCATAGTTGTTTATCTCTTAAGATATCAGTTTGTTAAATGACACATCAGTCATTGCTCTCAAAACATATAGGGTAGTTCAGGGACCATATATGCTTGCAGACAACATAAAATTGTCAAAGAAAGATTAAGTCTTTTCCCATGATTTAATTCTAGAAACAATTTATATTACATTTTTGCTTGTCTTTAGTCATCATTCATGTGTGGTGGTTAATAAGCATTGTGACTGCCTTTCATTTTTCGGTAGTGTTCAGGAGAGTATTTTTTTGATATGACATGAAATACAAGGTTAATACTAGTCAACAGGTCACATTCACCATTTACTGTCCACCATAGAGAACTGTGGTTAAGATTTTAAGCAAATAGGGTGTGAGAAAGGAGTGTGAATTGCTTTTAAAGAGAACTTCAATTTCATTGAAGAATCTGAATGGCTGCAATTCCCATGAACTACATTGTTAATTTTGGAGGCTGGCAGTTTTCAAACAGCTGTTGGAGCACAAATGTAGATCAATGTGGAGGAATTTGCTCCATCCTTCAGAACTGGTCTTGCCTGGAAGTCAGCACAAACATAATACCATCATGCTACTTTTCACACATGCTTCCTGTCTAGCCCTGCCCAATTCCTTAAAGCAACCACATCCAACCTCATACATGCACTGAATACATATAAAACAAACCTGCAAATCATCCTGACTCTAAACTGCCCACCTTGTCCTGGTCCTCAAGTCTGGATCTACTTTATGCTGGAGTTCCTGGCCAACCACTTTTATTCTTGCCTTGTCCTCATATCTGACACTGGGAAGATAAGGGCTGGGGTTCCCAGAATTATTTAGTGTTGAGATTTATGTGCTTTGATAATTCAGGGCCCACACCTGAATGTACTATCACTCATTATCATGAGTCAACAGATGAGAATGTAGGAGTTCAGAGTGTAAATTAGAGTGTTTTAGCTACCTAATAAGGTGTAACAAACCACTCCAAAACTTAATGGCTTACAATACTACATTTATTTTGCTGACTAATCTGCAGTTTGGGAGAGCCAGAAGGGAGGGGACAGCTAGCTAATCTCTGGCTCACTTGGCATCATCCACTTGAAGACATTGAATAGTCTGTACAGGTCAGCATCTGGAACTCAGAGAAAAGGTGGAGATAGGTAAAAAATAGAACTCAGAGAAAAGGTGGAGATAGGTAGAAAATGGAACCGGAGAGATAAATGTATAATGATGTTCCTCAAAGTTATCAATATAGAAAAAGATAGGTAAAGGAGCAAGAGAAACTATCCACTGAATAAACGGGTAAGTAAGTGTAGGAATATTTTACGAAAGGCATATAATGGAGACGACTTAAGGGTTACCTGAACAGCAACAGAGGGAAAAATTTATCCACCTGGAGGTGGGATGTCTCTATGACATGAATTCAAGAGAATTTGCACTTAGTCCTATATACTATGGAATACCATGCAATCATTTGATTTTGTGTTTTAAACATCCTTCTTTTCTTAAAGGGACAGTTTAGAATTGTCTAGCTCTAATAAATATTGCTGACAGGGGCTTCACAAGCAGGGAAAACAATTTTTATATATTTCTCAAAAAGTGCACGCTTATGTATACATATATTTACATATACATATTTTTATAGTTTATATACCTATTGTAGACAATAAGTTGTACACTAAACTTTTAATCCAAAAGTCATTCACCCAAACACACACATATACATATGTGTATATCTTATGGGGTGATAAATCTTAGTCTCAATTTGTGGTCTTTACTAATACTGCTTTTCCTGGAGTAGTATTGTGCCTTAAGTTGGAGGACAGTGGGGGAGATATTTATCCCATAAATTGCACCCTGGCATTCTCCTGTCAGACATTTTGTACAATGTGACCACACCCCCCAATGCTGCCCCTGTCAGCACTTGACTCAAGTGCCAATAAGAAGTTTATCTTTAAGTATCAAAATTTAGAGCTAAGAAGTCAAGTCTTTTGGTTTGGATAATAGCAATATTATAAAACTCAGGAAGTGTGGGCCACTTTTTGTTTTTAATTATGTGGTTGAAAGTGGAGAAATCTGGTCTGTATGAAAGGAGAGAAATAAGAAGGATATATAGAGAGAAACTGCCAAGTCTTCTTCCAGTACTGCATTCTTGCCCTGGGTTTCAAAAACCATTCCTCCCACCTTAGAAGAAATGTTCCCATCTATGCTGACTGATGAAATGTAAGATATTTTTATTTGCTATAAATAAGTCCTAATATATAGAGTATTACCACATTGAAAAAACAAATATGTAGGTATTGTATCTTAGCATGAGCATTGCTTATGCTCACTCAGAAAATCTGCCCCTCAAAGCCTATAGTTTAGGTTCAAGTACATTTTCTCTTCCTTCTTTCAAAGATCTCATTTATCTGCCATGTAAAAGTTAAAAGTTGCCCTCTTTTTTGCAGTTTCCCTCTGGAACCAAAAGAGACAAAAGCAGTTATTTAGTCTTGTTTCATAATTGCCCTTCAAGACGATAAAAATTGTAATTTTCTTTGTTTATTGACTTTTATCTTCTTGCAATTTATTAATGTTCTCATTTGACATCATCTTATGTTTCAGATGAGGAGAAAGAAGAGCACTAAGTCATTTTCTCATACTATGTGTGAAGATCTGCCAGGAATTCTCATTACCAGAAGATCAAGCTCTGTGGGCCGCCTCCCCTTGGCAGACGCAGGAGAAGCTTTCATGGTATCCCAGACAGCAGCAGAGGAAGTGTACACATTATGAGGAGACCCACCTTCCATAACTGTGCTATGTGAGGAGGAAGATTGATGTTCTAGGCAGCATTTACAGACTCACCAGGGAGTAAGTGCAGATATATTTACATTGACATCAGCAGAATAGTGTGTAGTGGATTAAGTACCTTCAGGCTCTTGTCTGAGGAAATTCAAATAGATGCAGGCATGAATGTTCCTCAGACAATCCTTTTCTGGGAACACATGTTTGGCCAGAAGGAAAAAAATGAATCCCGGATGACATGGCATCTGTTAGATTTTAATTTTTTGTGGTTCAATTTAAGCAGGAAAAAGAGACAAAGTGTCATGAGGAAGTAACATTAATAATAACCACTAGATTTGTTGGTCCTTTAACATGTGCCTGGCATGGTGCTTATAACATATTCCACAATATGAGGAAAAGTGTTATTATCACCCTCATGTCATTGATGAGCAAACTACAGGTCAGGGAAACTAAATCACATACCCCAATTTTCAGAGCTAGGACTGAAGGCAGGCAGTCTGACTTCAATGTTCAGGTTTTGAGAGCTCAATGTGAATCATTCCTTCATCTATCCTTCAGAGGTGGTGGGGCATCTGCCAAGTTTTCATTCCCGGGGTCCAGGCAAGGGCTGTCACAGTTTGCAGGGCTCAATGTGCTGAGTGTAGTCTAAGGAACAGGGAGGAGGCCCAACATCAAGGCCTGGCTAAACATATTGGAAGACAAGTACAGGAATAGCAAGTAGCTAAACGCAGTCAGTGGCCAGGAGGGACATGGAGAGAAGTTTAGTTCATGGTCAGTTAAGATCATGGAGAGCAAGTGTGCCCAAGACCCCTTGAATGAATAAAGGAGCCAGGCACAGGTGCCAGGAAAGTGCTCAGCCACCTAGGGCTTTCTCAGGCTTAAGGAAAAGTGTCCTCATATAATTTCAGTCTATTCAACTGTGGAGGGAGCACTAACTGCAGGTCACAGCCCATGCACAGTTCTGACTATGTCCCCCTGTCCCTATCCAGGTCACATGACTTTCTAAACCCTGTGCTATGGGAGAGGGGGAAATCTTTATTTTTACTGCATTCAGAGCCAAATTATATCAAGGAGTTGTAGACCTACTGTTTGAACTGAGAACTCCAATATCTTGAGAATATCCTTATTACAATTCCTAGTGTTATTTCATCACAGATGATTTAGCATCTTCGGAAAGTTGTGTAAACTTTAAAATGCTAGGTATGTGCATGTTTTGAAGGAATATGCAGTGGGGAGTGATTGCTTCATAGAACACTCCTATGTTCTCTCCACTTGAAAGGCTGCCCCTCAGTTCATAGCAGCAGTAGGATAAATATGCCCGAATGGCCTTGCTTCTGTCATGTATCATTTAGCCCCCATGATTCTTGAAGCAGAATATTCTGTGTTTTTATTTTCCTGATTTTTCTTCTCTTCCTTCATGTCAGTGCCCCCTCCCTCTTTCAATCAGCTAATTTATCTCGGTCAAGTCTCCCTAGAATATGTTTTAAAATTTCTCAAACTATTTGAGGTCTAGACTTATGCCTTTTACAACTTACCTTGATCTCTGCACATGTCTAGTAGTTTCTGGTATTTCTCAATACTTTTCTATGATTTTTACCCCCAAATGAAATAGCTATAAAACCCCTGGTTTTATTTTCCATGAATAGAGGGGAAATGAACTTCCATGAACTTCCCAGAAGTTGGGATTTCCCTGATTTAACAAACAACCATTCCATAACCAGAAGAGTTGTGTGTGAAAAGAAAATAAGAAACATGAAGCAGTTTAATGTTGCTGGGGAAATGTGAAAAGTATAAGTAATGCAGCAGCATCTTTCATGTTGAAAGGTCAAGAAGCTGGGCTTGTTTTCTTTCTTTCTTTTTTTTTATGTTTGTTTTTTGATTGACCTTGCTAATTGTGAAGAGTGCCTATTTAATACAAATATTAGTCAATTTATTTTTGAAATCACACTTTTCAAAACAGTTGTTGACATACTGCCTAACCAGTTCACCCATGGAGTATCTGCAGAGTGGTCCAGAATATCAGAAAATACTCAGGACAACTTCCATTCTGGAAGAAAATGTTTTGTTTTGTTTTGTGGGTATAGTAAAGTTTTTTACTTTAACTTTGTTTTGTTTTCCTGAGGAGCATTCTAGAATTGAAAGACAATAACAGAGTTTATTTAATGGCTGCACATAATATGGTTTGCTGGTGAAGGCCCTCACTGGAAACTTCCCACATTTCTGCTCTAAGTGGCTTTATATGAATATAATCCATAGCTTCTGCATTTGAGCCCTAGAAAGAGAATTTCTAGGGAAGAAGGAGTGAAGGATGATCTCTGCCCTTGTGGTACTTAACTCCCACTTGGGGAGAAGGGTCTTTCTCTCTGATTGATGATGTCAGCCACCACCTTTTGCTTCCTTAATGCATTGCTGTGCCTTTGAGCTCTGACTCAAAGGACTGGGAAACCCCTTGGTGTAGACAAGATAGTCCAGTATTTTCACAGGACCTCTGAAATTATAAAGGTGATCAAAGTAGAGAATGGACAAAATGCTCCAATGCTCTGGCTCATCTTACAAAACTTTCTTGATTCCATCTTAACTTGCCCCTACTCTAGACTCACAGGCCCTGGATGAACTCATTCTGTCTCCTAAAATGGAAACCTTAATCCCAAGAGTAACCTGTACTTCCTGTGTTCCTTCTGCCTAGTTTCCAGCCAAAATTGCATATGCAGAGCCTCAGCTAACCCATGAGACTTTTCCTAGCTCCCTGACATTCCTCATGGTCAAGAGAACATTCCAACACTGCTTACAGCCTGCCCACTCATTTCTGGAAGGAAAAACCTTTAGCAGGATATGGATTCCCTGAATAAGCTCTTGTTACAGGTGTGGCTTGTCCCTCACACAGTGGTATGAGTTCTCCCTTGTAGAGCCACTCTAAGATATACTTGTAATTATCATTTATTATGTCCTCTTTACAAATCAACACACTGAGGAACAAATATAAATTAAATGGTATTCTCAGAGTCACACAGTTCACAAAGGGGAGGGTTGGGATTTGAATGCAGACAAATTGCCCTGCTAACCATAGTTATTCTCTGCTGAATTCAACAGTCTCATGTTTCTAATGCACATCTTAAATTTCATGGAAACAAACAACCTGTCATAACTGATTCCAAACCTGCACTAGTATGTTTTGAGCCAGCCAACTTTCATTTATTAAGATCTCTAGATAAACCTATTTAGGCTCACTATTTATTATTGTTCTTCTTGTTCTGAAAAGGAACTGGCTGATAACTTGAAAAATGGATGAAAAATTGTACGCCTGCACTCTGTTCAAATTCCTCCTTCCAGGCTGAAATGCTACTATACAGCTGTTCGAGGCATTCACCCTGGAATTTAGTACAGGACATTAAGCTTGGGGGGTATTCTCAATTCTTTGCAATCTCTTAAGCTGTGGAGTCCCCACTGAGCACAGAAGACTAAGAAGTAAGTGAATGTGAATTGTTAGTGGAACACTTTGTGCTTAGAGAATCCCCATAGAGAAAAGCAAAGGGAGGAAAATGTTCAACTTAATTCAGACCAACCATGATCTTATGACCCCTACTGTTTGACTTTACAATATCTGATAGAGCAGCTATTAGCTGTGCCCTAACTTCCCTCATGGAATGCCTGATTCTCAAAAACCTTCTGGGGAGTGCCTGCACCCATGCACCTCACCAAGGTCCACCCAAGACTTCAATTTAGCTGCTTTCTCAGGTCTACACAGCTGCCTGTTCCATGCTGACCTCTTGCTCCACATTTTCATTTGCAGTGCCTTCAGAATTGGCCTTTAATTGATTTTTTTTTTCTTTCACCATGTGGCTGGACTTTCTAGTATCAGTTTGTGACAGGCTCACTACAGACAGGATCTGACCCTTTGCTTTCCATTCCTCTGCTCCCTACTATCAAGTTAGTCTCCTTGAATTTCTTTCTCCACATTTGGGGTTTGGAGAAATTAATCACCAACCTTGGTAGAAAGTACAGACTACTCTTAAGCAAACTCTCTACCAGGACCATGACAGTGAGGTTGTTCCTAGAGACAAGTCTTTTGGGAATGACCCTCTTTAAGCCAATCAATCCACATCCACCAGTGTATCTTTGTGTGCATGGGTGTATCCATGTTGCATGCATGTATGTGTGTGTGTGTAGAGCTAGGAAAGGCAAGAGAGGGTAGACCCTTGACAAACTTTTCATTATTGATCCAACAAGTAATTCCAGGTAGGAAGCCAGGGTCCCAGTGTGAGGCTGTGAACCCCTCTCATGTGGTACTGGACTCAGTTTTCATCCTTCATCATTCCAGAGAAACTCCTTAGGAAGTTTTGTTCCCTGCATTACAGGGAACTCCTTACCCTGAAATGCAGATGAAGATGGGGAAGGATGAGAAAGGAGGATTGAGGCTGGAGACCTGATGGAGGGCATGAATGGTTTGTATAGGAAGTACTTGTGGAACAGAAGGAACAGATCAGATGCAACTGCTGGTGGACACAGGGTTGATGCAAGATTAGAAAATCATCAGAGTCCAAGTATTCGTAAGGTCACTAGGGTATGGTGAGTGTTTGGCAGCACTTAATCGTGTATGCAGGTTGATGTGGAGAAAGAGGAAAAGCAAGCTTTCAGATCCATTCTCTGTATACTTCTTTCCCCCCAAGATTCATTTAAATTCTTCCTGGACAAGTGTTTGAGCTACTTAAGGGGCAGTGGATATGGCAACTGTGTTTCAAATCCTTGGTTCCTTACTTTAGAAATGCTCTCCAGACTTACCCTGATTTTCTTCAGTTCAACATGAATGTCAATATTGTAAAGTTATGGACATGTCCAGAAAAAGCAAACCGAAGTTTCAAATCAGCACCAAATTTACAAATATGGGAAATTAGAAATGGTCTCAATTTAAATGTATACAAAGTATATTTTTGTTTTGTTTTTTAAATAAAACTCAATGATAAAAAATCAAATGGCTGCTCATGAAAAATTGTAAGCTTACACTTATTCACAATTGCTCTCTGTCATGCATTCCAACAGACATCGCTGTTCTTCTGCTCCATCCTTCTAAACCCCACACTCACAGGCACCCACACAATAGTGCCTTCCCTACCTCAGGACCACCTGGGCTTTTTTTCCACTCCTTGTGTGTTCTTTTGCCACCCTTCCTCAGAAAACTTGTACTTACTCTCCATCTGCCTGAAATGGTCTTTCCTCTCTTTCTTGCTTTCCTGACTCTGTTCACCTCTCTCACTTCTTCAGGACATACACACCTACTAAATTCTTTATTGTTTGTGGCACTAACCAGAGACATAGTCATGGTGATGTCAGAATTTCCAAACTAATATTCAGCTGTACATACCAAGAGCTACACTGTTCTCTTGTGCTGAAGATTTTATTGCAGCTGATTGAAGATTGGGCTTAGAATGTGATTCAAGTTGTCTCGGTCTATTTATATTGAGAACATTCTCTTTTTGATAAATTATCCAAGTTAAAATGTCCTAATTTCTTAGTGGATTGGTTTCTCCTCTTTCTATGTATCCTTCCTCTCCAACCCCTTCCAACAAGGTGTTTTGGGGTAAGATAAGGTTTACACATCCCCAGACACAAGTTAGACCAAAAAGGTAACTTGTTCCTTGCTGCACTCTGGGTCCTCACTAGCTTTTTATCCTGCCTGATGAACAGGCCTGATGACCTGTGTGAATGTATTCTCAGGTGCAGCTGGGACTTCCCAGGTTGATGAATTTTATGCTATATCCACTGCTGATGAGTATGATCTCCCCTATACTTGTGGCTCCCCAGGCCTCTTCTGATCCACTGGGCAATGGCACTAAAGTGGCACTAAAGCATTGGCTATGGGAGCCAGTTTTGGGGTAAAGCCATCACCTGGGGAGTTCTTCAGCTAGAGGTATGTGGTGGGGTGGGGTGGGGATGGAGGTTGCATTCTGACTTGAAAAGAAACACCAGACCTGGTCTTTATGCATGACAGTTGATAATAGCATATTCCAATGCCAGTAGTAGGTCCAGGTTCACAAGCACACCTTTAGACTGCTCAGATCCACAGTCTAGCAGGGCCAGTGGTCTACCATATTTGCTGAGAATAGTAACATGTTTGCATATTTATGGACTCCTATTTAAGTAGTGGTTGTTTCTAATTCACCAGTATCTGGAAGCATTTATTAGTGCTGACATACACAGCACTGTGTAAGCAATGAAGACTGACCATTTAAGGCCTGGGGATTATCATAGGAATATGAATCTGAGGACCAAATAAAGATATTCTCACCATAACACAGTCATTTAAATCTAAATAACATTTAGTATACATTACTTCAGAGAATACCTATCCTGGCAGATACTCTTCTCTTGCTGCAGATTCAATGCCAAAGCCCTGTCACTGAGGAACTCATGATGCAACAGGGGAAAGAGAAGGTGACTCATGTATTCACAGAGTGTTCTAGGAGAACTGGATTTGGGGGGTGAGAGATGTCTGCATAGGATCCCCAGAGTTTTAATTACTATGTAGTGTTGTGTATAGTATTTTGACTCAGACAAACTCTTTATTTAATTACAATTATATAATTTCCATGAAATAAAAGTAAATATGGACTTAGATAAAGATAGGTTTTATTCCAAAGGGTTATTGCAAAAAGGAAAGGGACTATTGCAATAGGGGGGAAAAGATCATCAAAATAGGGAGAAGGTCCCCACCATGAGATCCACAAATGTCTTCAAGCTTAGCTGAATGAGGACTCTTCTTGTATAAGGAGGAGAAAGGGACAGGAAAAAGCCGGGTGTGGAGAAGTGAGCTGAATAGATGCCAGTGGTAGTGGCATGATCTGGTAAATGATCAGATCTTGGTTTTCGCCTGAAGTCAGACTATTTATTGAAGGGTCCAATAAAAAAGGATTTTATTCTGGCTCAGGTTAAGGTAGGTCAAAATTTAGGGGAAAGAGAAAAGTTTAACTAAAGTTTATTCAAGTCATGGTAGCAGGTATTTTGTCTCTACTAAGTACCAACAGTTCGGCTAATCACTTATCAGATAAGAATGGGAATTTGGAGGGTCTGTGTTCAGCCTCATCATAGGTAAACAAGAGGGCTTCCTGAGAGTCTCATCTAAGTCTGGGTGGGGAGGGTGTTTCTTTGCAGTACAGTACTCCCTCTCTATATTGCGGTTCACTTATCGTGGCCTCACTGTATTGCGGGATTTTTAAAAATATTATATTTAATTATTTATCTCAGATTTTTTGCTATATTGAGGGATTTTGCAGTACTGTATACATATGTTGTTAAAGTTACATAGATTTAAGAGTGTAGAATATGTTTAAGAATATAAGTAGTGTTTATGAAAGTTTGAAAAGATTAATAAGGGAGTGAGAAAGGTTAATAAGGCACTTGGAATGGTCTATAAGTGTGTGGGAAGGGTTTATAAAGCCCTGTCCAGCCTTGGGTCTGTCTCCATTCCTCCTCCAAAAAAGTCTTTGTGTTGCCTCCAAGCTGCAGCACTGGCCTGTGTTCCTGCCTGGTGGAGTCTTGTGATACATCTGTGTGTGCCACTTGTCTGCCTGGGGTCCCTACTGAGTCTGCAGTTTTGTCACAGCTTTCCCGTACGGGCCCCTCTCCCAGGCTCAGTTCTGCGTTTTTGTTTGGTGGAGCCTTGGTGCGAGTGCCTGGGATGCAGAGTTGCCAGCCCAGGGTTGCCTGCCAAGGGAGTCCCCATCTAGACTCAGTTCATACACTTTCTCACAGTCCACCCTGTTCACTGTCTTCCCATTCTTCTGGCTGTTTCAACCAAACCTTCTCGCTGACTCCCTCCAGGACTTTGCTGGTTGTGGCACCTATGGCAGGGGGAAGTTTCCAAGCAGGTCCAGGCTAATGAGCTGGTCAGCAGCTGCTACTTTCAGGTGCGGTGCAGCTGAGGCACTAGGCTAGGAAGCCCAGCAACTCCACTTGGAGAGCTCAGGGTGAACTTTCTGCTTTATTTCACACTGTTCCCACATTCCCTTCCCTGTTCACCTTATCTAAAATCTGCACTCACTCACTCTACTCAGTATTTGTACTCCAAGTCCTTCCACAGTAGAAGCAAGCAGACAACACTGTTATCGACTCCGCTGCCATCTTCCTGCATTGTGTCTGGAATTAATCTTAATATGACCTATTAGCATCCAGGAGAGAGCCAATGGCTCTGGAAGCATTTGAGCAAAAAGGACTTACTAGATAGATCTTGTTAAACTGACTTTCAAGTATGATTTTATTTAATTCCTTCCCTGGAACCCATACAAAGTGTTGTTTGCAATCTAAACAAGCCCAGGCCTTTAGGGTGTAGAGGCCAGAGGCTTCTTTGCTGGCTAAAGGGAGGCCAGACTGAGGATATTTTCTCTGGGTCTCTGTGTGTATTCAGATTCATGCTGATCTGACCACAACAGCTCTTTCTATGAATATTCAGACACTCCCAGATCTTCCTCTGTTACACCGGGGATGGAGCTTCTTCTAACATCTTCTTATCTGTTTAGGAATGTTTCCTTAAAGAGTTTATATAGGAGCCTTAAATATTTCATGGGCTTATCTGCCTGTTTAATTATAATTACATGCAAAAAAGACTTCCTGGCTAGGCATACATTTGCAATACTGTTATATAAATATTTAAACAACTGGGCTTCTATGTATCTTCAAGAAAAGTACCAGTCTTCACTTAGAAAGAAAGTCCCAAAGTGAAGAAGCTGTGGAAATGTGTGTAAAAATAGAACTCCACATATAAATAGACTGACTAATTTTTATTTTTAATTTTTTAAATTATGTTTTTATAGTAGTTTCAATATTTTTCCCCTTTGCTCCCCTCTGCCCAGTACCCCCCTTCCCTCCAGCAATCCCAACCCCCTTAGTTCATGTCCATGGGTCATGCATAGAAGTTCTTTGGCTTCACTCTTTCCTATATTATTCTTAACTTCCCCCATTTCTACCCCTTCCCCCTCCCAGCTAACAACCCTCCAAATGATCCCCATACCTATGATTCTTCTCCTATTCTGGTTTGCTTAGTTGAATTTTGTTTTTAATTTTTAGATTCAACTGTTGATAGTTGTGAGTTTGTTGTCATTTTAGTGTTCATAGTTTTGATCTTCTTTTTCTTAAGTAAGTCCCTTTGACATTTCATATAATAATGACTTGGTGATGATGAACTCTTTTAGCTTTATCTTGTCTGGGAAGAATTTTATCTGCCCTTCCATTTTAAACAATAGCTTTGCTGGATAGAGTAATTTTGGTTGTATGTCCTTGCTTTTCATCACATTGAATAGTTCTTGCCAGTCCCTTCTTGCCTGCAAAATGTCTTTTGAGAAATCAGCTGATAGTCTTACAGGCACCCCTTTGTAGGTAACTCTGCACTTCTCTCTTGCTGCTTTTAGGATTCCCTCTTGATCTTCACCGTTGGCATTTTGATCATGATGTGTCTTGGTGTGGTCCCCTCTGGGTCAAGATCTTCCGGGACTCTCCATGCTTCCTGGACTTGTATGTCTATTTCCTTTGCCAAATTTGGGAAGTTTTCCTCCATTATTTTTTCACATTAGCTTTCAATTTCTTGCTCTTCCTCTTCTCCTCCTGGTACCCCTATCATTCAGATGTTGGCACATTTAAAGTTGTCCCAGAGGTTTCTAAGCGTCTCCTCATTTTTTTCAATTCTTGTTTTCTCATTCTGTACTGGTCTACTGGTTTTTTCTTCCTTAGGTTCCAAATCATTGATTTGAACCCTGGTTTTCTTCCCTTCACTATTGGTTTTGTGTGGGTTTTCCATCGTTTCACTTAGCATAGCCTTCACTTCTTCCCTTATGTGTTTTCCATACTCAAGCATATCTGTCAAGTCTGTGAGCATATTTAACACCAGTGTTTGGAATTCTACATCCGTTAGGTTGTCCATCTCCTCATCTGTTAGGTTGGCTATCTCCTTGTCTCTTAGTTCTCCCACTGGAACCATGATTCTTCCCTCTTTAGGGCCATATTTCTCTGTCTCCTCATCTTGACAGGTTCCTGTGTTTGTTTGCCTCTATCAACTAATTTTTATTTTTACAGCTAATAAAACAATTAAAAAATAATGTTTGCCCTTTGCCTTGACTGTTTAGTTTCAGGGTGACTTATATTGTGCTGTAGTAAGGCTTTTGGAATTAAAAAAACACAAATGAGAATCCTGATTTTACCATTAACCAACTGGGGAAAACCTTGTAAATCATTTAACCTCTCTTTGTCCTACTTTCCTCGCCTAAAAATTGAAGGAAATATAGTGCAGTAATTGTGGAAAGTAATATGGTAATTCCTCAAATAAATTAAACATAGAAATACCATATGATCCAGCAATTCTAATTCTGTATATATATATATATATATATATATATATATATATATATATATACACACACAAAAGAATCAAAGGCAGGAACTTAGACATTTGTGCATTGTGAATATAGCAGGATTATTCACAAAAGGTAAAACATGAAAGAAACTAAGATGTTTTTCAACAGATGACTGAACAAATGAAACATTATATATATGTAAAAGTGCAGTATTATTCAGCCTTAAATAAGGTAGGAAATTCTGAGGGATGCTACAATGTGGATGAACCTTAAAGACATGCTAAGTGAAATAAGCCAGACACAAAAACTCAAATATTATACAATTCCACTCGGTAACTAGAGTGGTCAAATATTTAGAGACAAAGGTAGACAATGGTTGCCAGAGGCTGACAGGGAGAGAAAGTTTTCTTTGAAAAGATAAAATAATAGTTCTGGTTGTAGACAGTGGTGATGGTTGTACATTAGTGTGAATGTAATTAATGCCACCAAGTGTGTTTAAAAATGGTTAAATGGTAAATTTTATGTTATGTATGTTTTACCACAACAACACAATGGGAACAATAATTATATTTTCCTTAAAAAGCCATTTTGAGTGTTAAGTAAATCACATATATTAGTATGTGAAATGCTCTGTGCAGTAGATGGCACTTAGAAGTTATCCAAAAGATGCGAATGCTTTTTTCATTCTAAGTTTAGGTTTAGGGTCAGTATTTTGTAGCTTCATACATTTCTTGTGTCTAGGATGGCCACAACTGGAAAACCTATCATAGCTGAAGAGTAATGTTTCCAGTGTGGATTTATTATCTAAATAATAGGGCTCCTCATACATATTTTACCTAAGGCAAATGGAATTTTAAAAACTACTTTATTTCTTGTAAATATACATGTCTTTCATTAAACTTTTTATTTTGAGATAATTATAGATTTGCATACAGTTGTAAGCAATAATGCAGAGAGATTTCCTGTACCTGTTACTCAATTTTCATCGATGGTGCATCTTGCAAAACTTTAGTACAATATCACAACCAGGATATTGACATAGATATTGTCAAGATTCAGGAGACTTCCATTACCACAAAGATCTCTTCTATTAACCTTTACAGCCACAGTCACTGCCATATCACCCCACACACAGACACATACACACATAACACAACAATCTATAACCCCTGGAAATCACTAATCTGTTCTCTATTTTTATATTTTTGTTATTCCAAGAATGTTACATAAATGGAATCATTTCATAGGTAACCTTTGGGACTGGTTCTTTTCCATTCAGAATAACCTCCCAAGATTCATCCATGTTGGCAGTGATATTTTAAAAATAAAGACATAACTATTATTAAAATAACTTTATTCATCAAGGCCCTGCCAGAGGCTTAATTCTCTTCAGAGGACCATACAAAGGGACACCAGAGCCCAGTGAAAGGGGTAGCACTGGAGGGAGGAATGCCTGGTAGGAGCAAGGGTAAGGAAGAGACATAGTTATTGCAAATGTAGGCAGAAGGACCTCTCTTTCTGTCCCCAGATTTTCTGTTTAGCCATAGATGAACCCAGAAGGAAATCAGTGGGACAGGAAACCCAAGTAAAGCAGGCCTTAGAAGCCAGCATCCTAGGGCATAAAACAAGATTATAAAAGGGCACAGATGGAATTAGGGCCAAATAGCAAATTACCAGTACAGCAAAGGGTGATAACAATGTGTTCATTCAACAAATATTTGTTGAATGTTCATTATTTTTAAAGTGATGTTCTAAACATTGGAGAATCATAGTAAGCAAGAATTATGAAGCCTTTGTCTTCAATTTCAAGTGTGGGGAGACAACTAATGTTTTGCCGAAGTGATGTCTTTGAACAGGGAATATTTCATGGGATCCAGCACCTAAAATACAGATTGGGCTTAGATAGGAACATGGATGGTATACACATGATACCGGCTGAGGAGGCAGAATAAAAAAGTCCAGATGAATGATTAGAAAAGTTCTCTTTTGTTGACTTCTATTTTCTCAGTGAAAGATAAAACATGCTAAGAGAAAGTCAGAAATTTGAAAATGAGATACAAAAAAGTCATCTAGGAGAGCTGAAGTGTAAATATACTAGATCAGGGCATATTTAAAAAATGTAAAGCCGAGGCCATATCACAGACTAATTAAATCATACTCATTTAGAGTGGGTAATAGGCATAAGAATTTTTTGAAGTTCCACAGTTGATATCAATGTGCAGATAAATTTGGCAATCACTGGGCTAAGGAAATGTAGCATGACTGCTGAATAGTACTGAGGTTAGAGGTCATGGTTTAAACCAGTTAGTATGGTTATTTTCTCCCACCAATTTCAGCAACATGTATATATATAGAGTGAGCTATGGGTATTATTAAAATTGGGTTAAACCAGATGAACATAATTGAGGGTAAGAAAGACAATGAAGCCAAGGTGCATGGGAAAAGATGATTAATATGCTGTGCTTAGGCTCTCAGCTGAATAAGAAGTAATTTGAGGGTTCAATGGGTCTAACAGTGAAAAGCCAATAGGATAACAAGACTATTGGTTTCTATGAGGTTAAATTTTTGGTGCTCACTACAGGAGTGAGCTGAAAAAGTAGGAGGTGATTGTCAGATTACAGTATTACTGTATTTGGAACTGAAATTATAGAGAAGGTAAGGTTACTGATAATATTAAATTCTACAGAAGGACCATGGCATTGGGTGACTGATATAGACTAGAAGACAATATTAACTACAGTGTGTTGAAAAACTAAAAGTCCAACATATTTATGGGGTAGCTCAAGACACAGCCCCTCCACAATCTCAGACAGCAGGTGGATACCGTGCCAAAAGCCATAAGGATAAAGAAAAACAGTGTGTATCTAGAATCCTAGCTTTTTCAAGGCCCCCATGTTTATCACAACCCTGTAGTATTTTCACATGCTACTTCTGCTCTTCCCTACTGCTGCACCCTTCCTAACAAAATAAGTAACACAGAGACAGGAAGCAAGGTATGATTTATCACCAGACCCACTCCTATCAGTGTACTCCCCTGTAAAGTGAGTAATAAATGGTGTGGCCTATTGCAGAAAAGCACACCTGTTTAGTTGTATGGGGTGGAGCTTTAGGTAATTGTCAGGGCATGGTAAACCACGTCACTGCTCTATTGTTTTGTGTGTATGGGAGGGCTCCGAGAGGGGACAATGCCACTGCCTGGCCTCTGGAGCATTGCCTGGGAGGAAGCTGTCTCCTGGCACTCGCGTTTCAATTTCTCCCCATATGCCACTGGTGCTCTTCCAGCTGTTGCCCTGGCGCTGAATCCCAGAGGGGTGGGTCTTCATGAGTACTAAGTTCATTGTAGACCCTTTAAGAGAAGCCTCTTGAGAATCCCACATTTGTTCCCACCGCCCCAACCCCTACTGGTTTTTATAACCAGAAGTTATGGGTACTTGTCTTCCTAGTGCTGGAACCCTGGGGTGGGTGGTCTTGACTGGGCCAGGATTCCTCATTTCTGAGGTATCTCTCCTGTTTTTTGCCCACCACACATGGATGTGGAACCACCTGATCCCTTCTCCACACCTCTCTGTGCCTCTCCTTGTCTCCGTTCCTCCTACCTGTGTGGATGTATGTGGCTTCTTTAAATATTTGGTTGTCAGGCTTCCACATAGCTTGATTTTCTGACAATTCATGGTGTTATTTGTTTTTTAGCCTAGTTGTATCTTTTTGCTATAATTGTGCACAGGGGTGAGACATCTTTACCTACATCTCCATCTTGACCAAAAGCAGCTCTACTTATACACATAAACAAACAAAGGGAGGCTGTCAAAATGAGGAGACAAAGAAATATGGCCCAAATAACAGACCAAAACTATAGAAAAAAAAAACTAAATAAAATGGAAATAAGCAAACTATCAGATACACAGTTCAAAACATTGGTTATCAGGATGCCCCAGGAACTCACTGAGTAATTCAACAGCATAAAAAAGATCCAGGCAGAAATGAAGTTTATGTTAAGTGAAATAAAAAAAGAGCTACAGGGAACTACAAGTGGAGGGGATGAAGCCAAGAATCAAATCAATGATTTGGAACACAAGGATGGAAAAAGCATTCAATCACAACAGCAGGAAGAAAAAAGAATTAAAAAAAGAAAAGGTTAGGCTTAGGAACCTCTGAGATATCTTTAAACATACCAACATCCAAATTATAGGGGTACCAGAGGGAAAAGAGGAAGAGAAAGAAATTAAAAATTTATTTGAAAATATAATGAAAGGAAACCTCCCTAATTTGGTGAAGAAAATAGACATACAAGTCCAGGAAGCACAGAGAGTTCCAAACAAACTAGACTCAAAGAGGATCACACCAAGACACATCATATTAAAATGTCAAAGGTTAAAGATAAAGAGAGAATCTTAAAAGCAGCAAGAGAAAAGCAGTTAGTTACCTACAGGGGATTTCTCATAGGACTGTCAGCTGATTTCTATAAAGAATCTTTGCAGGCTAGAAGGGACTGGCAAGATGTATTCAAAGTGATGAAAAGCAAGGACTTACAACCCAGAGTACTCTATCCAGCAAAGCTATCATCTACAATTAAAGTCTGATAAAGTGCTTCCAAGGCAAGGTAAAGCTAAAGTACATAATCACCAAGCCATTATTATATGAAGTGCTAAAGGGAATTATATGAGAAAAAGGAGATCAAAATGATGAACATTAAAATGGCAATAAATTAACACCTATCAATAATTGAATTCAAATAACAAACCAAGCAAACAAGCAGAACATGAACAGAATCATAGATATGGAAATCATTTGCAGGGTTGTCAGTTTGGAGGGGGAAGGGAGAAAAGGAGAGAAAAGGTGCAGGGATTTAGAAACACAAACTAGTAGAAACAGAATAGACAGGAGATGTTAAGAACAGTATAGATAATAGAATAGCCAAAGGACCTATATCACAGGGGAACAATTTTTAACATAATTCCTGTTGAATTCAATTTTTCAGCTTTTTTAGACTTAAATAGACATGATGGTCTCAAAACTGCAGTTAGTTTTCTCCTATCGCGCCAAGTTTTTTTCTGTACAGCTTATCTTAATGCAACCACTCTAGGCTGGATCAAGCCTGGATTGAAGGAAGCACTAGTGCTCTAATATTGCCTGAGAACAAACCTCCCTTGAGTGGGGAGGGGTGGGTGATGACCTTTGAGACCAGCTACAGGTTCATACTTGTCTAGGCTATTCAGTTACACATGAGACAGTGTGGTGAGAGGTTGTGTGCCACTCTATATAGTGAATTGCATTCTGAGTGTAGTCTGAGTTCTTATCTGTATGCACGGAGTTAGCAGAATTTATTTTTTATTTGCATATGTACTTATTTTCTTTCCTTCATATCCTGACTGCCTCTTCTATTTCTCATCGTAAGTGCCTAAACAACTCTGATTCGTTTTGTTCTATCTGTGGCAGTTTCACCATTCTCAGTCAAAGGACAAACATCAGCACATTGTCAGGCAAGCTTATTTTGCATATTTTAAAGTAAAACTTGGTGATCAAGAGAAGTCTTGAGCCCCTCACAAGGTGTGCAAGCAGTGTGTTGATAATTTACAGATGTGGACAAAAGGAACATGAGATAAAGTGCCATTTGGTACACCTATGGTTTGGCCAGAACCCAGAGATCATTCAAGTGACTGTTACTTTTGTATAGTGAAAACATCAGGATATAACAAGAAAAATAAATGTAAAATAGAGTATCCTAGTCTACCATCAGCTGTACACCCATGACTCACTGAGCTGAAATCCAGTGCCAGTTTTCATTGAACTACCCTCTTTCAAAAGCAGGAGTATGGTGAAGAACTAAGTGACAGTAACAGTGAAGATTTTGAAATTGAAGATGACTCATTTTGTAGGGGATTTAATCAGCATGAGTGGAATAAGTTGGCATGAGATTTTGGACTATCCAAAAAGGCTTCACAACCACTAGCATCAAGACTGCACAAGAAAATCTTGCTTGAAAAAGGTGTGAAAGTATCCTAATCTTGATCAAGAGAAAGTGCATTTCTGCAGTACTTTCAAAGTGATGTTGGCTTTGTGTACAGTATTGTCATAACATACATGGTTTAATGGAGGAATTGGGAATTCCAATCTATAACACAAGTGAATGGTGACTGTTCATCGATAGCTCAAAGTGGAGTTTGAAGTGTGTCCTCCTCCATAATGGCAATTTATTTGGTGTAGTTCCAATTGGCCATTCAGTTTGTTTTCATGAAAAATATAAAGACATAAAGAGAGGCATTGATCTGTTGCAATATTACAAGCACAATTGGATCATCTGTGTTGACCTTAAAATGGTCTGCTTCCTTCTTGGTCAGCAACATGGATACACCAAGTATTACTGTTTCTGTGTATGTAGGACAGCAGAGCTTATGAGAAGCATTGGGTGGAGTTGAATTGGCCTCCAAGATCTGACCTCAAACCTGGTGATCAAAACATTCTACATGAGCCACTTGTTGACAGAGAGAACATTATATTCCCACCTCTGCACATAAAACTGGGTCTCATGACACAATTTGTAAAAGCTTTGCCAACTGAAGGAGACTGTTTCAAGGATGTCATTTTGACATTTCCTAGCCTGTTGTTTGAAAAGATAAAATACTTTAATATGTATGTTTGGTAGCAGAACTTCACTACTTGTACACAATTTGATTTACAGTAACAATATATAGCCTTTATATGAATAATATAACTCTAAATAAACAGTATATTCAGGTAATTTTTTAAATTTTCTTTTGTATGTACATTTGGTATAATTTTTAGGACAAAGGGAAGGTATCCTGTACCTTAAAAAGTTGACATGATAGAGCAAAACTGGGTCATTTTTGATTCAGATGCCAAAAGTTAGTTAAAAACAAGTATCAGATGTAACTCAATGAAAATTTTGTTCCCCGGTGATTTATGACTCATGGGCATGAAGTAAGGTGGGGGAGCTGCTGGAGGGAATGGGAATACTGAGTGGAGGGGGGCAAAGGAGGAAAATTGGGACATCTGTAAAAACATAATCAATTATATATTATGTGAGTACTGAATGACATGTCCACATCTGCTGGTCCTCCAGGTGGTTTTTTCAGAATATCAGAAACAAAGTGCAGCTCCCCAGCTTGGAGCTCCAGAGTAAAAATACTGTGGAGGTCCTATTGGGAATGATGAAATCATCAAGAATTATCATGGCTGGTATTAGAAAAAGTGGCACTAAGACAGATACAAGTTATAAAATAATTATATTTAATTGTAATATGTATTGAATCAAATTTAATTTTTAAAAAACCCATTGTCTACACAGAAGATAAGAAAGAGTAGAGCAGTGATTAGAAACACAGAGGTTGGGGGCTGATTCTGGCTCTCCCAATTCTTTGTATGTGACTTTGTGCTGATTACTTCAGCTCTTCATTTATCTATCAGTGTAGATGATGTTAGTGTGTTTTTAATAGTTTTGTTATATTACCTGACATATAACATGTAGAGGGCTTAGAACATTGCCTGGCATTATCTATCATATGTGAGTTGTTAACTGTACTTCTCAACAATCCTTGATTGTTCTCAGTCTGAAAGGAAGGAGTCTTCAAACTTGACCATGCATCAAAACCATCTTATATGGCTTGAAAATATACTGAACTCAACCCCAAATTATCTGATATAGGGTAGAGACTGGGAATTTGCATTTCTAAAAAGTTCCATGCTGGTCCGGAGGACCACATTTTGAGATCAACTAATGTGGACAGGCCCAGAAGCTGTGTTTTAACAAACCTCATCCTCCAGGTGATTTTTATAACAGGCTAAAGTTTGAGAACTGCTCAAAGACAGTAAAATAAACATACTTAAATCCTTCATCTTGTCTGGACTACTTTCACATATCTCTAAGTCTTCAGTTCATGATGGCATCAAAACCCTCCCATCTCTTTCTCCAGTAAAAGCTAATGAATCTTCTGCTGAGCTTTTTCTTGCTTAACTTGCTAAATAATTTTCCATATGGCTTGACAAAAATTGAATAAGAATGTTTTTCACCAAATGAGATGAAGTGATTTTTCCAACTTTCAAAGGAAACATGCTCTTACTTCCAATCATTTTTCAAATGCTAGAAATGGGAAGATTTAATTATCAAAGACTTTAATATAGGAATTCTCACCAACTGTTTTAAGAGGCTTTTCATTGTCAAAAAATTATTGGAAACTTGAAAATAAAAATGTGGATGTTACATTTGTTCAATATCATATGGACAAAGAACATTCAAGGACTGGTTTGAAGAAAATACATAGTTCATCTAATTGTTTGACTAATTAAATTTATAGACAATATTTTTAGCATAATAAAGAGAGCTATTTGTAGAATTTTCTCAGCAGATTAAAAATGTGCAACTTCTGATCATGTGATAAAATTGCCATATTAATCATTTTTATATGTATTATACATTCAGAAATATTCATTAAATAAATGTTTCTACCAATTGTAAGCCATTAGCTAGTCTGAGACTCAGAAGGACAGCAATAAAAGAATTAGTAAAAATCACTAAGTTAAGATGTGTCATTAAAGACCAAGGCTAAAATCATGCACACCCTTATATTTCCAATTACTTTATACAGATGTCTAAGATGGACAGTGAAGAAGGCTGATAAGAAAAAAATGATTCATTTGAAATATGGTGTTGGAGAAGAGCTTTACAGATACACTAGACAGCCAGAAACACAAACAAGTCAGTCCTAAAGCAAATTAAGCCTGAAAAATCACTGGAGACAAAAATGACAAAACTGAAGTTATCTTACTTCAAGGACATCATGAGAAAGCAGGATTCTTTGGAAAAGACAATAATGCTGGGAAAGGTAGAAGGCACTATGACAAGAGGAAAACCAACTATGAGGCAGATTGCCTTAATAAAAGGAGCCATAAGCATGATCACATAAACTGAGCAGGGCTATAGAGGACAGAACATTGTGAAAATCACTCATTCATAGCATTGCCAAGAGTCAGAGCTGACACAACAGCATGTAAAACACACAAGCTAAGTTTTACAAAGGAGACAATGATGGAGAAGACATTATCGTTTCATTTCATAAAAGGAGCTTCTACTACAATACAGTACAATGGACAGGAGCCAGATTGCTGGAAGGAGAGAGGTAAAGACAAATCAGTGATGGATTGAGGGTTAGGAAAATCCAGGAAAGCAAATGACTTCTAACTGCACAGTAAGGTGAGGTTTCATGAAGATGTAATAAGCTGATCAATCATGATAAGGTAGGTATATCTTCTACTTCTCATTCATTGAGTGACAAAAAGAAAGAAAATAGGAAATAAAGAGAAATAGATATAGGAAGAGGTAATGAAAGAATAGGAAAATGGGGAAATATGATTGGGAAAGAAAAGTAGACTGTAGAAACCTTGAAGAAAAATAATGCTTGAAAAGATATATGATGTTTGTCCAGAAGGTATCCAGCTGTGTAGTATGGAAAATAGAGGCATTTATTGAAGAAGATACAAGAAACATTGTACATAGGACAATGATGCCTCAGTCCCTTTCAAAGTAGACACTTTGAGACCTCACATAGTTCTCCCAATTGCCTTCAGCTGCCCCATCATATTTTCCTGAATCTCACTGGTGGTCTGAAATCTCTTCCTTTTTAAAAGTGATTTAGTTTGGGAAAAAAACAAAAGGATGCCAAATCTGGGGTGTAAGGGGCTCAATCACCTGGGTGATTTAATTTTTTAACACAAAAGGTCTGCACAATTTATGACGAATGAGCAGACACATTGTTGTGATGAAGCTGCTAGTCACCAGTTGCCCATAGCTACAGCCTTCTGAATTATCGGAACAGTTTCTGTGGAGGAATGTTCAAGTTTAATACAAAATTTGATGCAGATTCATTGCCCTGCTCACTCAGTCATTTTGAATGTGTCAGTCACACAGTACACATGCTCATGGGCATCTAATGCTGCCACTAACTAGAACAGTGAAGTCATCATTGTTCATGCATACACATTACAGTCCACTCTCCTTGGCTGCCAGGTTACATTGATGCTGTGCAAACCATTCTTGTTATATTAACAACGGCTGTACTTTTTTCAAACATTGTCAACACACAAGAAAAAAAAAGTGAATATAGAAGAATAAATAGAAAAAGGAAAGAGAAAACAATGTGAAAACCTGGGGGAAATGGAATTAGAGAGCAAAGTGTGGAGAAAGAACCCTGAAAGTGAAGACGCCTGGCTAGATGATCAAACTCCATATAGTGTATCAAAGGGTGTTAAGCTGTGAATCTCCATCTAGAAGTTTTTCTGAATACACAGCCTTAGATCAGTTATCATTTTTATTTTTATTGTATTTTTTCATTACCATTTATCTCCCTCATACCCCTCTTCCCCCGACAATCACCACGCTATTGTCCATGTCAATGAGTCCTTTTCACTTTTTCTGAATCCCTCCACCTCCTAACTATCCCCCCCACCCCCGAGTAGTCAGCCTGCTCTCTGTGAGTCTGTCTCTATTTCACTTGTTAGTTCATAAGATTCCACCTATGAATGAAATCATATGGTTTTTGTCTTTCTCTGACTGGCTTATTTCACATAACTTGAAGTTCTCCAGCTCCACTCATGCTGTTGTGAGGGTGGGTTTTCTTCTTTTTACAGCCAAGTACCATTCCATTGTTTAAATGTCCCATAGTTGTTTTATCCACTCATCTACTGATGGAAATTTGGGCTACTTCCATATCTTTGCAGTTGTAAATAATTGCTGCAATAAACATAAGGGTGCTTATGCTCTTTTGAATCAGTGTTTTGATTTCTTACGATAAATTCCCAGAAGTGGAACAGCTGGGTAATAAGACAGACCATTTTCAATTTCTTGAGGTATCTCCATACTGCTTTTCACAGTGCCTGCACTAGTCTGTGTTCCCACCAACAGTGCCAAAGAGTTCCCCTTTTTCACATCCTGGCCAGCTCTTGTAGTTTGTGGATTTACTGATGATAGCCATTCTGACAGGTGTGAAGTGATATCTCATTGTGATTTTAATTTCCATTTTTCTGATAATTAGTGACATTGAGCATCTTTTCATATGTCTATTGGTCATCTCTGTGTCCTTTTGGAGAAGTGTCTAATCAGGTCCTATGCCCAGTTTGGTGGTTTGTGTGTGTGTGTGTGTGTGTGTGTGTGTGTGTGTATGTGGAGTCTTATAAGTTCTTTATAAATTTTAGATATTAACTCATTTTTAAATATATTTTATTTATTTTTATAGAAGTCGCAACTTCATTTCCCTTTGCTCCCCTCTTCCCAGTACTCCCCTTCCCTCCAGCAATCCCACCCCCCTTAGTTCATATCCTTGGGTTGTGCATACAAGTTCTTTGGCTTAACCCTTTCCTATATTATTCTTAACTTCCCTGTCTATTTTGTACCAACCAATTATGCTTCTTAGTCCCTTGCACCATTTCCCCATTTCTCCCAGCAGATAACCCTGCAAATCATCCCCACAATTATGATTCTGTTCCTGTTCTGGTTGTTTGCTTAGTTTGTTTTTATTTTTTTAGATTCAGTTGTTGATAGTTGTGAGTTTATTGTCATTTTAATGTTCATAGTTTTGATCTTCTTTTTCTTAAAGAAGTCCCTTTAATATTTCATACAGTAATAGCTTGGTGATGGTATACTCCTTTAGCTTTACCTTGTCTGGGAAGCATTATTTATTCTAAATAATAGCTTTGCTATATAGAGTAGTCTTGGTTGTATGTCCTTGCTTTTCATCACATTGAATACGTCTTGCCAGTCCATTCTTGTCTGCAAAGTTTCTTTTGAGAAATCAGGTGGTAGTCTTATAGGAACCCCTTTGTAGGTAACTCTGTGCTTTTCTCTTGCTGCTTTTAAGAGTCTCTCTTTATCTTTAACTGTTGGCATTTTAATTATGATGTGTCTTGGTGTGGTCCTCTTTGGGTCTAATTTGTTTGGGACTCTCTGTGCTTCCTGGATTTGTATGTCTATTTATTTGCCAAGTTTGGGGAGTTTTCCTTTATTATTCTTTCACACAAGCTTTTGATTTCTTTCTCATCTTCTCCTTCTGGCACCCCTATGATTTGGATATTGTCATGTTTAAAGTTGTCCCAAAGGTTCCTAAGTCTCTCCTCATTTTTTTCAATTCTTGTTTTCTCATTCTGTACTGGTTGACTTTTTTTCTTGCTTATATTCCAAATCTTTGATTTCCTTCCCTTCACCATTAATTTTGTGTGGATTTTCCTTCATTTCACTTAGCATAGCCTTCACTTCTTCCCTTACCTGTTCGTCATACTCAAGCATATCTGTCAAGCCTGTGAGCATCTTTATCACTAGTGTTTTGAACTCTTCATCTGTTAGGTTGACTATCTCCTCGTCTGTTATGTTGGCTATCTCCTTGTCACTTAGTTCTCCCACTGGAACCTTGATCTGTTCCCTCTTTTGGGCCATACTTTTTTTTCTCCTTATCTTGATAGGCTCCTGTGTATGTCTGCCTCTGTGTCTTAGTTAGAGCTGTTGCACTTGTTATGTTGTAAGGGGCGGAGCCTTAGGTATTCATCAGTACAGGGCAACCCATTGCATCATGTTGTCACGCTGTTTATGAGGAAGGGGGCTGAGGGGGAACAATGCCACTTTTCCAGGCACTTCTCCAACTTCTGTATGGGCCTGGCACCTCTCTTGCTGTTGCCCTGGCCATTTTTCCCTGAGTGGCTGGGCCTACGACGTTCTAGGATCATGGGGGCCCTTTAAACAAGGGGACTCTGCTGAGATACTTGCAGTTTCTTCCTCCACCCCAACCCCCACTGGTTTGCACAGTCAGAAACAATGAGGCTTTATTGTCCCTGGCACTGGAACTGTGAGCTGTGTAGTCTGGTCTGGTGCTGGGAGTGCTCCCCAGGTGTCCCTCTCATATTTTTTAAATGTGTGACTGTGCTTTCTGCTGGCCTGCCACTGCTGCCCTGCCTCTGCTGCCACCGCCACCGTAACACATCCTTTCTGCCCTGGTTCTGCCCCTCCTACCTGTCTGAATGAGTATTTCTTTTTTATATCTTTATTTGTTGGACTTCCATGCAGCAAGATTTTCTGGAACTTCTGGTTGTCTCTAGTTTTGAGGTAGTTGTATTCCTTCTTAGTTGTGGAGGGAGATGCAGCATGTCTGTCTAGGCCTCCATCTTGGCCGGAAGTCCTGGATATTAACTCTTTATTAGATGTATCAGTAAATATGTTCTCCCATTCTGTGAGTTCTCTTTTTATTTTGCTGATGATTTTCTTTGCTGTGCAAAAACTTTTTAGTTTGATGTAGTCCCATTTGCTATTTTTTCCTCTTGCTTCCCTTGCCTGGGAAGATATATCCAATAAAATATTGCTATGAGCAATGTCTGAGATTTTAATGCCTAAGTTTTCTTCTAGGATTTTTATGGTTTTAAGTCTAACATTTAAATCTTCAATCCATTTTGAATTTATTCCTGTGTGTGGCATAAGAAGGTGGTCTAGTTTCATTTTTCTGCATGTGTCTGCTCAATTTCTCCAATACCGTTTATTGAATAAACTATCTTTAGCCCATTGTATGTGTTCACTTTCTCTGTTGGATATTAATTGATTATAAAAGTGTGGGTTTATTTCTGGGCTCCCTATTCTCTTCCATTGATCTATTTTTCTGTTTTTAGGTCAGTATAGTACCACGCTGTTTTGGTTACCATGGCCTTATAGTATAGTTTGATATTGTTACCTGACAGGAACCAGCCTGAAGTGTATGCCTCAGGCTGGTGTGTAATGTGTTGGTTCTTGACTTTGTGTAAGGAAAAGTTTCACAATATGAGACCAGGTGATTTTAATAGTACTTTTATTAAGGCTGGGGACAGTAAAGCAAAGGAAGGACTTAGGGTAGAAGAATTAACAAGAGAAAGCCTAGGAGGGGCTGCTTTGTCTCTCTAGAAAAGTTACAGGAAAGGAGTGGGCCAAGATGGGACAGAGGAGGACCTGGAAACAGAATCAGGGGTAAGCTTGGGTCAAGCTGACACTGCCCACTGCCCACTTCCTCCCCGGCTGCAAGTCTCCTGGAACCCTTAGAGTTTAGGAGGAAATATAAAGTCCATGCCCCAAAAGGGGCATGGGCATGCTCCATAGTGACTCTGCACTGTATTTTTGTCCTGAGGGCATTTGTGTTTGTTTGTTTTTTGTTTTTTCTGAAGAAGAAAATCTTAGGGGATAGTTTCGACATAATATTCATAAGCCTTCCAGGTGTATTTTTAATATGTTGGTGTGTTAAAATGAGTGCACGGGGGGGTTGGGAATATTTTTTGGTCCACTATACTGTTGTACTTTTATCTTGAATCTGCCTGGCTTTTAATGGGTTAGTTGTTTTTGTTGTTGTTGTTGTTATTTTTTCCCCTGACTTCATCTGTCTTTGGGTTTAGCTGGCACAAATAACATTAAATGAGTCTCTGTTCTTTATCTCCCAGACCAGGGAGATTTAAGCTATGCATTCTTTTGTTTAGGGAGAAGAGGTACAAACCATTCATTCTCAGTGTCCTTGGGTAGGGGAGATAAGTTCTTGCAATTCATCAGCTGGCTATAAGTTGCTCACACTGTTTGGCCGTGTTCAATTTTCTTGTCTCCATATTTCCATTCCACTTGACTAGAAATTTTCCTAGCTTCTTACTATTCTGCCTCAATATTAGGTAGAATTATTCTTCCAACTTTATTCTTTCTTAAGATTGGTGGGCCTTTTGTGGTTCCATATAAATTTTTGAAATATTTATTCTAGTTCTGTAAAATAGTATGGATATTTTAATGATGTTAATTCTTTCTATCCATAAATATGGTAATGCTTTTGTATCTTCTTCAATCACTTTTTTTATTGTCTTAATTTTCTTTTAATCTTTTTAAATTTTATTTTACATCCCCGGTTAGATTTATTCCTAAGTATTTTATTCTTTTTGAAGCAATTGTAAATGGGAGTGTTTTTTTAATTTCCATTTCTGATAGCTCATTATTGGCATATAAAAATGCAACTGATTTCTGGATATTAATTTTGTATCCTGCTACTTTACTAAAGTCATTTATCGGTCCTAGTAGTTTCTTGGTGGAATCTTTAGGGTTCTCTATGTAAGTATCACGTCAACTGCAAACAATGACAATTTTACTTCTTCCCTTTCAATTTGAATGCCTTTTATATCTTCTTCTTGTCTGATTGCAATGGCTAGGACTTTCAGCACTATAGTGAATAAGAGAGGTTGAAGCAGACATTCTTGTCTTGTTCCTGATCTTAAGGGGAATGCTTATAGTTTTTCCCCATTGAGTATGATGCTGGCAGTGGCTTTGTCATATATGGCCTTTATTATATTTAGGTATGTTCTCTCTATTTCCATTTTGCTAAGAGTTTTTATCATAAATGAGTGCTGGATTTTGTTAAATGCTTTTTCTGCCTTTAGTGATATGATCACAAAGGTTTTATCCTTTATTTTGTTTATGTGATGTATCATATTTATTGATTTGGAATGTCATACTAACTGCATTTTTATAATAAATCCCACTTGATCACAGTGAATGATCTTTTTAATGCCCTACTGTATTTGGTTTGCTGTTTTCTTGAGGATTTTAGCATCTATGTTCATCATGAATATGGCCTATAATATCCTTTTTTGTAGTTTTTTTTTTTTTTTTTTTCTAGTTTTGGAATTAGGATAATGCTGGCTTTATAAAATGAGCTTGGAAGTCTTTTCTACTTTTGAATTTTTTTAACTCATTTGAGAAAGAGTGGAGTTAGTTCTCGGAATGTTTGGTAAAATTCACCTGTGAAGCCATATGGTCCAGGGGTTTGTTTATTGAAAGTTTTTAAAATGATTGCTTCAATTTCACTGTGTGTAATCTGTCAATTCAGGATCACTGATTCTTCCTGATTTAGTTTTGGAAGATTGTATGTTTCTAGGAATTTATCCATTTCATCAAGGTTGTTTAATATGTTGGTATATGGGGGAGAGCAAAACAAAAAACAAACAAACAAAAACCCCAAATGTATCATCTTCTAAAGGGGAGGCCCTTTGTAGTACAGGTATCCCCCAGTAGGTGAATGTTCTAGGAACTCATCTGGATTAGTGTACCAGCTAAAATTGTTGTGAGAGGCTGAATTCAGTTCCAGGGATTTTTTTTTTTTTTTGAAGACCCTCTCAACATGTTTGCCTATTTTATGATGGGTGATTTATGAGTACACCTGCCCACACCACTAAGTGTTCAGCAGTTTTTGACCAAAAATGTCATAACGTCCATGCTCCACCCTCCTTATTTACCAGATTTTGCCCTGAGCAACAATTTTTGTTTGTTTATTTGTTTCTCTGGATGAAAAAATGTCTGCAAAGGGAAACATTTTGTCAATGTGAAAGAGGTAAAACAAAAAGTGGCAGAAGCACTTAAAGGTGTATTGTATCAAATTGAGAGTACTTTGAAGGTTATTGGAGTTTAAACATGTAAGAATAATTACACAATTTTTTATAAATAAATTATGGGTTTTTGGAGGTTCCCCCTCATAATTAGTCATAATATTTTCTTTCAACCCTTTGGTTTTATTTGGTGTCAGTTGTTATTTTTCCTCTCTCATTTCTGATTTTATTTATTTGGATACTCTCTCATTTTTTCTTGATGAATCCACTTAAAGGTTTGTCAATCCAGCTCTTGCACTCATTGATATTTTGTATTGTTTTTTAGACTCTGTTTTATTTATGCTCTGATCTTTATTATTTTCTTATTTCTATAATCCCTTGCTCACTCTCTTCTCCTCCTGGTATTCCCATGATGCAGACATCATGTTTCATGTTTTCCCAAACATTTCTTAAACTCTCCTCATTTTTTAAAATTCTTTTTTCTATTTGCTGCTCTGATTGAGTGTTTTCTCTACCATGTCTTCCAAATCACTGATTCAGTCCTGTGCTTCATCTAACCTATTGTTTATTCCTTCCAGTGTATTATTTATTTCAGATACTGCATTTTTCATTGCTGACTGGTCCTTTCTTATGGTTTCTAGGTTTCTTTTTCATGCTGTTGAATAGCCTTGTAATCATTACTCTAAACTCTATATCAGATAAATTATTTGCTTCCATTTCATTTAGTTCTTCTGGAGAATATTCTTGTCCTTTCATTTGGGGCCTACTTCTTTATCTCACCATTTTGGCTGCCTCTTTGTGTATGTGTGTGTGTGTTTCTATGTATTAGGTTTGCAAAGACTGGTGTGGTCCTATGTCAGATGCTACCTGTGGTTGACTCTGGGCAAACTTTTTGGGGCTATCAGTGATCCACAGGTTTTGGCTCTTTCTGCTACACCTGGATATGTGCCAAAAGAACCAAATTGCATGCCAAGGTTGGCTTTTATCAGCACTGGGACTGGGGGAGGTTCAGCTAAATTTTTGAGCTCCAAGATATCTCTCTTCACCTGCAGTCTGTCTGTTAGTTTGTTACTGGCTTACTCATGGAAATAGCCTCCAGCTGTACTCCTAAGGAGCCTGGTTTAAGCACCAAAGGGTGGAGTTATTGCTTCCCCCTAGGCTTATGCCACAGGGATGGGAATGCTTTGCACAAGAAAAAAGGCTTCTGCAGTATGGGGAATGACTAAGCACAGAGATCCTGGTGGCTGACCCTTCAGCTCCCTCCCTAAGGCCACCAACTTTACTCTCCTCATGTGGCCCTAGTCTGCTTTGCCTCCCTTTGCTGAAATCCAGGGTAAGTGGCTGCAAACAAAATTGTGTGTGTTAGCCCTTTAAGATGCTCTCTGCCATCTCTAGCCATCTCTCCCTGGCTGACATAAACCTCACATTTTTTACAACTGGGTGTTATTTGGGTCCTTTTCATGGTTCTGGAACTTTAGGCTGTGGAGCCCACCTTGGGATTTAGATCCCAGACTTCTCAGAGAAAATACCCAAGCCATTGAAATATCCCTCTGGAACTTCAGCTGTTGCCATGGGAGTCAAGCCAACCCTTTTGTGCCCCCACAGTTTCTACCAGTCTCCCTGAAGAGATGTGCTTTCGTTCATAAGTCCTTAGTTATAAGGCTTCTCTCCAGCTAGGATTCAGTTGATTATTCAGGATAATTTTTCTATAATTAAGTTTTAATTCCCATTTTGTCCTCGGAAGGGATTAGTGAAGCTTCCTCCTACTTCACCACCAACTTAAATCTCCTCAGATCAGATATTTTCATCTCTAAATAACTTGAGATCCACTCAGATAAACATTTCTTTTTAGTTGTTTTGGTTCAACATAGCAGCCAACACTTCCTTTGCCTAGAAAACTCCCAGGGTCAAATCTCAAAACCTTAACCCAAGAAGCACCATGGGGTTTGTTTGATGGTTGTGGTTTGTTTTTTTGAAGACACAGAGCTTCTACACAAAGACCTTTTCAAACAAACTAGGATTCGCAAACACTCATGTGCCCTGTAGCCCAGTAGGTCTAGAACTAAAAGTGAAATTTTACCAGCTACTTTTTTATATACAGATAGTGATAAATTTCAAAGTGGCAGCTGTGCACTTTAACTACTTTCTCTTGCATGATTTAGTTCAATTGCACTTCTTAAATAAAACTTTAATTTTAGATATGGAAATAGATTTCCTTCATGAACAACTTGTTCTTTTAGAAATAAGTGTTGAGTCAGATATGGGACAATAATTTTCATTGCATCATATACAGTGTTTTCTTATCTGTAGTTGGCTCATGTTCCTCTACGATGGGAAAGCTTCTTCATCACATTTTGGGGATGAAAAGGAAGTATCTCATTAAAACAGAATAAAATGAGGAGTGTGAATTACCTATGGAGAAATTTGAAATATCTTTCAAAAGCAGGAAAATGCAATTGGAGGTATCAAACAAGTAGTTTCATTCACCACTTTTCACATACACAGAATTAAGTGCATATTTTAAAGTCATTAATCTGGAAAAAGCAATTTTCACCTCAGAATTTATCCTACTTTTTGTTTCTTACGACAATCTTTGCTTATGCTATTTTAAAGTAAATAAAAGCCACTCGTAATAAACATTTTCTTTACAGCTCACATTATAAGCACTCTATATAAATTATCTCATTTTATCTTTGCAACAAACAACCTTAAAAGGAATACACACTGACCTCTATTAAACAGATCAGGAAGCTGAGAACTGGAAAACTTACACATCGCTGCTAAGTCAGAATTTAAATTAGGGCACCTTACCACTATCCTTTGCAGCCTCTGATTGAAACTTCCTTATCAGAAGATATATTTATGCTAGTGGACTGGTGCACTGGGGCAAGAAGTTGGCTCCTGATGGGTCAAGATAGACAGTAATAATTTCATGAAGCAGATAAAAAAAGTGAAGGGAAAAAGTTCAAACAAATTTCTTGAAAAGAAGTTAGAGATGACAGTTATGTAGACCATATAGAAAGTAGAGGTACTATGACCAAAAGCCATGTTTCAAAACTATATATGATATAAATAGCAGCTGGTTAGAAATAAATAGGGATGATCTGGGAGAACTGGTTTAATGCACATAGATTGTCAATGTGTTTGTAACAAATGTGTAAGTTAGGCTAGGTTAAAGAATATTGTATTCTATCAGATAGAAATTAACACCTAATTAGATAGTGCAGTGTCTGGAAGCAGCAAATATGCAAGACATTCTATACTGCTACTACTAATACAACTAAATATGTGAAGCAGTATATGGAATCAAAACTGTGCTACATACATAAGAGGTGATGCTGGAAAATAGTACTGAATCTACCTCATCTACTGTTACATCAACTTAAATTATATTATTTTTTAAAATACTACATCCTGATGTTAAAAATAAAAAGAAAGAAATTTAAAAAACATAAAATAATCTTTCCCTGGACACATTCCTCAGTTCATTGTAGCATCATCCTATACAAGACGGGAGGAGGGCAAAAAAACTGAAATTTATTTATTAAAAATGGTGTATTTATTCTTACATGTTTAAACTTCAGTCACCTTCAAAGTACTCTCCATTTGATGCAATACCCTATAGAGACCTTTCCCACATTCAAAATAATTTTTGAACTTGTTGATTTGTATGCCTTTTAGTGCTGTTATTTTTTGTTTCACTTCTTCCAACTGGCAAAATGTTTCTTGTTGAGCTTTTTTTTTCAGCCAGGGAAACAAAATAAAAGGTCTCTCAGGGTGAGATTGAAATAATAAGGAGGGTGGGGCATGGGAGTCATGCCATTTTTGGTACAAAACTGCTGAACACTCAATGCAGTGTGTGCAGGTGCACTTATAAATCACCTATAATGAAATAGACAAGCACATTGAAAGAATCTTCAAAAAAATTCACTGAAGCCGAACTCAACCTCTCATGACCCCAGCTGGTACATGGATTTAATGAGTTCCTAGAACACTCACCTAGTGGGGGAATCCTGTACTACAAGGGGCCCATCCTCCACAAGATAATTCCAGGGTTTTTGGGGTCCCCCTCCTATAGCAGCAGGTTGCGGGTTTGATCCCCATTTGGGGTACATGGAGCAAGCAACCCATCTATGTTTCTTTCTCTCTTCCTCTCTAAAATCCATAAATATGTCCTTGGGTGAAAATTAAAAAATAATCATCTTGACATTCATCAATTATTATTAATATGTTGTTACTGAAGTTATTTATCACATTTATACATACACATAAAGGAAGAAAGAAAGAGAGGGAGGGGCAGAGGGAAATAAAAACGGAGAAGAGAAAAAAGGGATAGGAAGGGGAAAAGGATATAAAACCAAATATATTAAAATTTCATATAACTGTATTTATTATAAATAACAGAATTGAGTTGAATTTAAGTGAGAGAGAGAGAGAGGAGGAAGAGGGAGGGAGGAGAGTGAGTTATGATGGTGGGCAATTTAAAGCATATGAATCACTTATTTCTGGAATTTTTCATTTAATATTTGGACCACAGTTGACGGCAGGTAACTGAAATCTCGAAAAAGTGAAACTGTGGTTAAGCAGGGAGCTATTGTATTGTTTAATTCTCTGCTACAATGTTTGAAGAAATTGGAATTTCTTTTAATGTTTCTTCAAATTCTTACAAAATTTTTGTTACACATTATATTTTTATATTGCCATGCTTACATCAAAGTATCTTCTTTATAGAAAACATATTTTTCAAAGTTGTTATAGCTTATATATTCAACTAAATAGATTAAATTCCCACCACAAATGCTTTCACCATGGCTTCTATTATCCTGTTTAGTCCGTTTCTTTTCCTGTTTAGATGGTACTTGTCACTCATTAAAGTTCGTTTCCTTGATTGCTTGTTAATTTTAGTAGTAGGAGCTCAGATGATTTCTTAACTTCTTAAATATCTATAGATATCTCTTTGTTATCTTTATACTTAAATTGACAACAGAGTTGAAGATCTGAGTATTACATCACACTATTTCCCAAAGAATTTCTTTGGAATTTATTTTCTGTCCACAGGAATGAGTGTTAATGTAGAAAATCTGAGATGCAAACTCTACATAATTTGTTTTGTTTGCATCAATGACAAAAGTTTTCTACTTACTTTTTAAATTCAATATTCTCAAGATATATATCAGTAATAATTTTAATGCAGCAAAATATTCTGGGGGTTGATGGGCCCTTTTGCTTTGTAGATAACAATATTTTTATTTTAAAAGAAATTTTCTTTGAGTTTATATATTACATTACATTTTATATTATATTTGGCCTTATTCAAAGATTTTAATTACATAAGTGTTATATCTCTTTTCTTATCTATGTCTATGATCTTTTCTATAATAAATGCTTTTTAGGTTTTATTCTAATTCATGTAGCTTCTACTGTGGCTTTCAACTCTCTAATAGATTTTGTTCTCTTATTTTTCATCTTCTCCTTAACCCTTGTATCTCTTTTCTGAGGTCCTTTGTAAAGAAGAACATGTGGTCTACAACACTGCCTGCCCAGAATCATGTATGTGCCTGAACTCTTCTGGAGGCAATTTAGGTAAATTTTTCTCATATATATCTTCAGCTTCTAAAAGGTTGTTAATTGATTTATGCTTGACTATACATGATATTTTAATCTATCTGTCATCTATATATCTGTTTATCTAACCATGTGTATATAAAGCAGGGAAGAAATTCAAATGTACAAAATTCAGTTATACAAAAACACAACTTTATTTTGTATAGGTGACCTTATTGTAACCGAGGTCTCTTAGTCTGCCTAGAATAGACAACTTATTCTATATTATATGCTCAAATAATTTTTTGATTTATTAATTTTGAAAATGATTGACTTTCTGTTAATGTTATTGTATATTTAACTCTTTTACAAATTCACCATTTGATTTAAAGTATTGCAAAACATCATTAAAAATATAAAATAATTGAATTGCTAGTTTCTCTCCTTAACCAAATTCAGATTTCTTTGAGCTCCCTTCAAATCTAGGCCTCAACTTTGGTCAGTAAAGACTGTAGGATCTTTCCACAAACTTGTTCACCCAAGAGACTTGAACAAAATCTAATGTGATTTCTAACAGGTCAACATCATATCCCTGTGATGACCCAGCTCTCCTTAAGTTGCTGCCTGGGAAAGGCCAGAGGTACCATAAAGAATTTACTGATTGACAAAAAGATGGCGGAGGAGTGAGGGGAGGTTGTGCTTGCTTGCTCCTGAGACCTGTCTGTAGTTTAGGCTAATTGTAGACAGAGCATCTCAATTAACATTTAGATACTGGCAGGAGTTGAGCCTTGGCACTGCTGGCAGCAGAGGAGACAGTCTCAGAGTGACCAGTCTGGTGAGGATCACAAAGGAGAGAAGGGCAAGACAAAATTCTGGCTGGCTTGGCTCCCTGAGCTGCAGCTGGCACTGCACAAAAGTTTTTTAGTAACCCTAAGCTTCCCTTGAGAGGAGTCAGGGATGGAGAGTGAAGCTTGGCCTTCTGGCAGAGTCAGGAGTGGGCCAGGTGGCATCTGGCTCTGAGAGTTAAGAAGCAGCGTTTTTTTGTTTATTTTTTATTTTTTTGTGAGTGTGTGTGTGTGTGTGAGTGTTTGTTTATCTTTTGACTGTTTTTTGCAGACCAGCGAGGAAAGGCTGGGGCTAGTGGCAAGAATCTTTTATTTTTAAGTATATTTTATTGATTATTTTGCTACAGTTGTCCCAATTTATTTTGGTTTTGCTCCCTTAGGCTGAGTACCCCCCTTAGTTCATGTCCATGGGTCATGCATATAAGTTCTTTGGCTTCATCCTTTCCCATATTATTTTTAACCTTCCCCTGCTATTTTGTACCAAACTATGCTTCTTAGTCCCTGCACCATTTGACCATTTCACACCCTTCCCCCACCCAGCTGATAACGCTCCAAATGATCCCCGTACTTATGCTTCTGTTCCTCTTTTGGTTGTTTTGTTAGTTTGTATTTGTTTTTATTTTTTAGATTTAGTTATTGATAGCTGTGAGTTTGTTGTTATTTTAATGTTCATAGTTTTGATCTTCTTTCTCTTAATTAAGTTCCTTTAATATTTCACATAATAATGGCTTGGTAATAATGACCTGCTTTAGCTTTACCTTGTCTGGGAAGCACTTCATCTGCCCTTCCATTCTAAATAATAGCTTTTCTATATAGAGTAGTCTTGGTTGTATGTCCTTGCTTTATCACATGGAATATTTCTTGCCAGTCCCTTCTTGCCTGCAAAGTTTCTTTTGAGAAATCAGCTGATAGCCTTATAGGTACTCCTTTGTAGGTAACTCCCTGCTTTTCTATTACTACTTTTAAGATTCTCTCTTTATCTTTAAGCTTTGGCATTTTAATTATGATGTGTCTTGGTGTGGCCTTCTTTGGGTCTAACTTGTTTGGGGCTCTCTGTGCTTCCTGGATTTGTATGTCTATTTATTTGCCAAGTTTGGGGAGTTTTCCTTTATTATTTTTTCACACAAGCTTTTGATTTCTTTCTCTTCTTCTTCTCCTTCTGACACCTCTATGATTTAGATGTTGCCATGTTTAAAGTTGTCCCAAAGGTTGCTAAGCCTCTCCTCATTTTTTCAATTATTGTGTCCTCATTCTGTACTGGTTGACTTTTTTTCATCCTTATATTTCAAATAATTGATTTGAACCCTGGTTTCCTTCCCTTCATCATTGGTTTGGTGTGGATTTTCCTTCGTTTCATTTAGCATAGCCTTCACTTCTTCCCTTGTGCATTTGCCATACTTAAGGATATCTTTCAAGTCTGTGAGTATCTGTATCACCAGTGTTTTGAATGCTGCAACTGTTAGGCTGGCTATTTCCTTGTCTGTTAGATTGGCTATCTCCTCATCATTTAGTTCTCCCACTGGAATGTTGATCCATTCCCACTTTTGGGCCATACTTCTTTGTCTCCTCATCTCGACAGGCTCCTGTGTTTGTTTGCCTCTGTGTCTTGGGTAGCGCTGTTGCACCTGTTATGTTGTAAGGGGCAGAGCCTTACACATTTGTCAGTACAGGGTGACCCGTTTCACCACGTGTGGTGCTGTGGTGGGGGGTTTGAAAGGGAAAAATGTTACTTGCTCAGCACTCTCTCCTTTTCTAGGCACTTTTCCCACTTCCTGTATGGGACTGGAGCCTCTCTACCTGTTTTCCTGACCATTGTTCCCTGAGTGGGTGGGTTTGCAGCTGTTCTAGGACCAGGGGGGCCCTTTAAACAAGCAGACTCTGTTCAGAGATGGGCAGTTTCTGCCTCCACCCCAACCCCCATTAGTTCTCAGTCAGAGGCAATGAGGCTTTATTTTCCCTGGCTCTGGTACTGTGAGCTGTGCAATCTGGTCTGGTGCTGAGAGTGCTCCCTAGGTGTGCCTCTTGACTTTTTTAAATGTTTGACTGCGCTTTCCACTGGCTTGCCACTGCTGTTGCTGTTGCTGCTGCCGCCACCACCACACCGCATCTTCTCTGACCTGGTTCTGCCCCTCCTACCTGTGTGGATGAGTATTTCTTCTTTATATCTTTGTTTGTTGGACTTCCATGCAGCTCGATTTTCTTGAAGTTCTGGTTGTTTATAGTGTTTAAGTAGTTGTATTCTTTCTTAGTTGTGGAGGGAGATGCAGAGTGTCTATCTAGGTCTCCACTTTGGCCAGAACCTCCCTGCAACTTCTTGAGGAATGCACGTGCAGGAGTGCACTCACCCACTCCCTACCTCCCCACCCCCTGCCCCAGGTCACACAAGCATGGGAGAGCCCCAGACCACTGAGCCCAGCACACAACCAGCCCACTGGCTGCCTTTCCTGGGCCAGCTCTCAGTCATGCCTGTGGTCTGCCCGCCCTGGCACACAACTGGCCCACCTGCAGTCTGCACACTGTGCTACCATCCCTCCTCAGCCAGCGCACAACCAGCTCACCCGTAGCCAACCCCAGGCTGGTGCACAAAAGAACCCATGACCCTCCTGCCCCTGAGTGTAAATGGCCCGCCCACAGCCCACCTGCCCTGGCCTATGCAAGGGAGCGCACACACCCGTGGCTGAGGCCAAAGGAGGGTGAAGTGAACTAGAGGCACTTTGTAAATGTTTGGGGCACTGGCTCTGGAGAAAGAGCTGAGAGAACAGTGCACTAGATCCCAGTGAAGAATCATTTCCAATGCTATGGGAGAAATCTCTTAAGCAGACTACGCCCCCCAAGTGGCAACAGCTGGAGGCAACAACTCAACTACTGTATACAAGAAGGTCACACCACAAAGGCAGGAAATAAAAGCAGTTCAATCTAAGAACAGAAATAAACAAGAAGAGCCACCAAAAATGGGGAGAAAGAGGAAAAACACCCCATCAAAAGGGAAAGAAAAATTCCCAAAAGGAGGAATAGATGAAATAGAGGCAAGCAAACTATCAGACATAGAATTCAAAACAATGGTAATGAGGAACCTCAATGAACTAAACAAACTCAGAGAAAACTACAACAAACTCCAGGAAAGCTACAAAGAACTCCAGGGAAGCTACAATGAACTTACTGAGAACTACACCAGCATGAAAAGGGACATAGAAACCATCAATAAGAGTGAAGAATAAATGAAGAATATAATTTCTGAACTGAAGAACACAGTAGAAGCAATTAAAAACAGGGTAAATTAAACAGAGAATCGGATCAGTGAGCTAGGGGACAACATAGAAAAAAAATTCCCAGGCAGTGCAACAAAATGAAAAGACTGAAGGGGATGGGGGAGAAATGAGAAAGGGTGCAGGGACTAAGAAGCATAATTGGTTGGTACAAAATAGAAAGGGGGAAGTTAATAATATAGGAAAAGTTGAAGCCAAAAAATGCGTATGCATGACCCATGGACATCAACTAAGGGGGGTGGGATTGTTGAAGGGAAGGGGAAGACTGGAAAGAGAGGAGCAAAGGGAAAAGAAATTGGGACAACTGTAACAACAAAATCAATAAAATATACTTAAAAAAAAAAAAAAAACTCCAGGGGAACTACAAAGAACTCCATGGAAACTGCAATGAACTCCAGGAAAGCTATAAGGAACTTACTGGGAACTACACCAGCGTGAAAAAGGACATAGAAACTATCAGTAAGAGTGAGGAAGAAATGAAGAACACAATTTCTGGGATGAAGAACACACTAGAAGGAATCAAACACAGGCTAAATGAAAGAGAGGATTGGATCAGTGAGTTAGAGGACAACATAGAAAAAAATTACCAGACAGTGCAACAAAATGAAAAAAGACTGAAAAAGAATGAAGAGGGTTTAAGAGAGTTTCAGAACAACATGAAATGCAACAATATACATATATAATAGCGATATCAGAAGGAGAAGAAGAGGAGCAAGGGATAGGAAACCTTATTAAAACCGTAATGACAGAAATCTTCCCAAACATAAGGCAAGAAAAAGTCTCACAAGTACAGGAAACACAGAGTGTCCCAAGGAAATGAACCCAAGGAGGCCCACTCCTAGGCACATCATAATTAAAATGGCAACATTCAAAGACAAAGAGAGAATCCTAAAGGCAGCAAGAGAAAAACAGCAAGTAACATACAAGGGAGATCTGATAAGACTATCAACTGATTTCTCAATGGAAACACTACAAACCAGAAGGGAATGGCAAAAAAATATTTCAAGAAATGAAAAACGAAGGCCTAACCAAGACTACTCTATCCAGTGAGGCTCTCTTTAAAAATGGAAGGTAAAATAAGGAGTTTCTCAGACAAAGGAAGACTAAAAGAATACACCTCCACCAAACCAGCATTGCAAGATATGCTAAAGAGCCTGATTTAAGAGAAGAAAAACAGAGGGAGAGGAACACAGGTATAAAGGAAAATGAATAAATGCCTGTCAACAATAACCTTAAATATAAATGGATTAAATGCTCCAATCAAAAGACATAGGGTAGAGGAGCAAATATGAAAACATGACCCACATGTATGCTGTCTACAAGAGACACACCTCAAAACAAAAGATTTACACAGCCTGAAAGTGAAGTGATGAAAAAAAGTATTCCAAGCAAATGGAAATTAAAAAAAAAAAAGCTGGGGTAGCAATACAGTATGCCCTCACTTACCATGGGTGTTACATTCTAGCCACCGGCCCCCACCCCCTGCAATAGGTGAAAATCCACAAAGTAGGAACCTTATATTTATTTTAGTATTTATATATATGTATATATATTTTAAAATATGTTTTATTAATTATACTGTTGCAGTTGTCCCAATTTCCCTTCCCTTGGCCCCCCATCACCCAGTGGCCCCCCTCCCTCCAGTTGTCCCCCCCTTTTAGTCCATGTCCATTGGTTGTGCATATAGTTCTTCTCAACCTCTTCCTGTCTACTCCATTCCCTCCTACTATGCTTCTTAATTCCTGTACCATCTCTCTACCTTTCACCCCTTCACCCTCCCTGATGACCTCCCCCCAATATGCTCCCCATACCTATAATTCTTTTTCCACTCTTGTTGCCTATTTAGTTTGCCTTTGTTTCAATCCCCTAACTTCTGTTTTTGGTTGTGATGCAGTTTTCATTTTAATATTCATAATTTTGATCCTCCTTCTTCTAAACCAGTCCCTTTAACATCTCATATAATAGTGGTTTGGATCTGATGAACTCCTTCAGTTTTACTTTATCCTGGAAGCACTTTCTCTGCCCTTCTATTCTGAATGACAGCTTTGCTGGATAGAGTAATAGTGACTGTAGGCTTTTGATTTCTATTACTTTGAATATTTCTTGCCAGTCCCTTCTTGCCTGCAGGGTCTCCCTTGAGAAGTCAGCTGATAGTATAATTGGGACTCCTTTGTACATGATTCTTTTCTTCTCTCCTGCTGCTTTTAAGATTCTCTCTTTATCTTTATTTTTTGACAATTTGATTATAATGTGTCTTGGAGTGGTTCTTCCTGGGTCCAGTTTTTCTGGAATTCTCTGTGCTTCCTGGACCTGTAAGTGTATTTCCTTCCCCAAGTTAGGGAAGTTCTGCTTCATTATTTCTTCACATATTTTTTCTACTTCTAGTTCTTCTTCTTTGACCTCTGACAATCCTATTATTTGACTGTTTGCTTATAGCTGTCAAGAAGTTTCTGAGCCTCTCCTTGTATTCTTCCCTTTTTGTTTCCTCTTTCTGCACTGGTTGACTGTTTGTTCCTTCCCTATGTTCCGATTTGTTGATTTGATCTCTGAATTTTATTTCCTCACCAATTGTCTCTTATGTATTTTCATTCATTTCAGTATGACTAGCTTTCATTCCTTCCCTGTCTTGTTCCAAATCTTTTGTTAATTCTGTAGACCACCTTATGACTATAGCTCTGAACTGAGCCTCATAAAGATTTCCTATTTGCTCATTGGTTAGGTCCCTCATCTGCTACCTGGTGAGCTGCATCACCGGGTTTTTAGTCATGGTCTGCTTCATCCTGACAGTTTATTGTTTACCTTTGCTTCCTGGAAGAGCTGTTAAGGGCAGAGCCCCATGCAGTCATCACTATCCAGCGACCAGCGACCTTTTTTGTCACTCTGTGGTGCTTTGTGTGGGGGTGGGGATCCAAGATGAATTCCTGCCATTACTCTCGGCTGAGAGACCGGCTCACAGTCCAAGGCAATGGGGAGTCTGCCTTTCCCAGCGTAGGAACTGTGAGCTGCTGGATCTCAACTGCAGCCAGGATTGCTCCCCTGGCATTTCTCGCAGTCCCGCCACTATCCCTGCTGCTAAGGTGGACAGCACAGCCTGACCTTTCTGTCCTGATTCCGATTTCGCCCCTCCTACCCCTCCCGATGAGCACTGCTGGTTTATAACTTTAGACATTGGGCTTCCATGTAGTTTTATTTTTTGGAATTTCTGGTTATCTTTGGTTTTGAGGTAGTTGTATTCCTACTCAGTTGTTGAGGGAGATGGAGCATGTCAGTCTAAGCCTCCATCTTGGCTGGAAGTAGTATTTATATATATTTTAAGGCTTTATAAACACTTCCCGCACACTTATAAACCATTCCCAGTCCCTTATTAACCTTATAGCAAAAAATCCGCGATAAATAATTAAATAAATATTTTATAAAATCCTGTGATACAGTGAGACCATGATAAGTGAACTGCGATATAGAGAGGAACTACTATACTTATATCAGACAAAACAGATTTCACAGCAAAGGCCATAAAAAGAAACAAAGAAGGACTTTTCATAATACTTAAGGGAACAATCCATCAAGAAGATATAACTCTGGTATACAGATATGCACCCAACTTAGGAGCATCCAAATATGTAAGGAAATTCTGAAAAACTTCAAAAAGGATACAGACAGGAATCAGCTCATAGTAGGGGATTTTAACACCCAATTGTCAACAATGGACAGATCTTCAAAGCAAAGAAACACCAAGGATATGGAACCATTGAGAAATACTCTAGATCAAATGGACTTAGTTGATATATATAGAACTTTTCACCTCAGAGAAGCAAAATATACATTGTTTTCAAGTGCACATGGAACATTTTCAAAGATAGACCACATGGTAGGACACAAAATAAGTCTCAGCAAATTGAAGAAAATTGAAAATATATCAACCATCTTCTCAGGTCACAATGCCTTGTAAATAGAAATCAACCTCAAGGAAAAAATTCAAAGACATTTAAATTCATGGAGAATGAATAACATGCTATTAAATAATGAAGGGCTTAACAATGACATCAAGGAAGAAATCAAAATGTTTCTGGAAACAAATGACATTGAACACAGAACAACTCAAAACCTATGAGACACAGCAAAAGCAGTCCTGAGAGGAAAGTTCATAGCAATACAGGCCTACCTAATAAAAATATAAGAATTTCAAATAGAAAATCTAACCCTACAGCTACAAGAACTAGAGGAACAACAACAAACAAAGCCCATAGAGTGTAGAAGAAAGGAAATCATCAAGAGCACAATTAAATGACATAGAGACTAAACTAACAATTCAAAAGATCAATAACACCAGAAGCTGGTTCTTTGAAAAGATAAACAAAAAACAAGCCTTTAGCCAGGCTCATCAAGAAAAATACAGAGGACCCAAATAAACAAAATCAGAAACAAAAAAAGAGATATCACAACTGATTCCAGTTGCAAAGAATTGTAAGAAATTACAACAAATAATTGTATGGCAAGAAATTGACAAACGATGAAATCAACAAATTTATGAAAACATATAATCTTCTAAAACTGAATCAAGAAGAAGCAGAAAGCCTGAGAAGACCAATAACAACTAATGAAATTGAAGCAATAATTTAAAAACTCCAGCAAAAATAGCCCTGGGCTGGATGGCTTCACAGGCAAATTTTACAAAACATTTAGGGAAGAACTAATGCCTATCCTACTCAAACTATTCTAAAAAAATCCAAGAAGAAGGGAGACTTCCAAACTTTTTCTATGAAGCCAGCATTACTCTAATTCCAAAACCAGGTCAAGACACGACAAAGAAAGAAAACTACAGGCCAATAACACTGATGAACAAAAATGCTAAAATCCTTAACAAAATATTGGCAACCTGGACCCAGCAATATATTAAAAAAATCATACACCATGAAGAAGTGGGATTCATTCCAGGGATGCAAGGATGGTTTAATATTCACAAATCAATCAATGTAATACACCACATAAACAAAATGAAAGACAATAATTACATGATCATATTTATAGATACTGATAAAACATTTGAAAATTACAACACCCATTCATGATGAAAACACTCAGCTAAATGGGAATACATAGAGGGAACATACCTCACCATAATAAAGGCTATACACAAGAAACCTGAAGCCAACATCATATTCAATGGGCAAAAACTGAAAGCATTCCCACTGAGATCAGGAACAAGACAGGGATGTCCACTCTCTCCTCTCCTATTCAAAATAGTCTTGGAAGTTCTAGTCACAGCAATCAGACAAGAAAAAGAAATAAAAGGCATACAAATTGGAAAATAGGAAGTAGAACTGTCATTATTTTCAGATGACATGATAGTGTACATAGAAAACCCTACAGACTCCACTAAAAATCTACTTGACATAATAAGTGAATTTGGCAAAACAGCAGGGTACAAGGTCAATATTCAGAAATTGAAGGCATTTCTGTACACCAACAATAAAATATCAGAGATAGAAATTTTAAAAAAATCCCATTTATTATAGCAACAAGAAAAATAAAGCATCTAGGAATAAACTTAACCAAGGACGTAACAGACCTTTACTTGGGAAACTATATAACATTGAAGAAAGAAATTAAGAAAGATACAAATAAATGGAAGCATATATCATGTTCATGGATGGGAAGAATCAATATCATTAAAATGGCCATACTACCCAAAGCAATTTATAGATTCAATGAAATCCCTTAAAAAATACCAGTGATATATTTCACAGACCTAGAACAAATACTTCAAAAATTTATATGGAACCAAAAAAGACCCTTAATAGCCACAGCAATCTCAAGGAAGAAGAACATGGTAGGAGAAATCATAGTACCTGATGTCAAACTATACTACAAAGCCACTGTAATCAAGAGTCTGGTATTAGCATTAGAACAGACATATAGATCAATGGAACAGAATAGAGAGCCCAGAAATAAACCCAGGTCTCTATGGTCAACTAATATTTGACAAAGAGAAAAGGAACTCCAAATGGAATAAGAAGAGTCTCTAAAACAAATGGTGCTGGGAGAACTGGACAGGGACATGCAAAAAAATAAAACTAGACCACCAACTTACACCCTACACCATAATAAATTCAAGGTGGATCAAAGACTTAAATGTAAGCCATGGCACCATAAAAGTCCTAGAGGAAAACATAGGCAGGTAAATTTCAGGTATCCCATGTAGCAATACTTTCACTGATACATCTCTTAAGGCAAGGGAAATAAAGAAAAGAATAAACAAGTGGGACTACATCAAACTAAATAGTTTCTGCTCTGCAAAAGAAAACATCAGCAAGATGAAATGAGAACTAACCATATGGAAAAATATATTTACCAATGATACCTCAGACATGGGATTGATCTCCAAAATATATAAAGAACTTATATGTCTCAAAACCAAGAAGACAGACAACCCAATTAAAAAACAGGCAAAAGACCTGAACAAACACTTCTCCAAAGAGGACATACAGAGGATTCATAGTCATATGAAACAATGCTGAACATCACTAGTCATCAGAGAGATGCAAATTAAAACCACAATGAGATACCACTTTTCACCAATCAGAATGGCCATCATCAACAAATCAACAAACAACAAGTGCTGGCAAGGATGCAGAGAAAAGGGAACTCTAGTGCACTTTTGATGGGAATGCAGACTGGTGCTGCCACTATGGAAAACAGTATGGAATTTCCTCAAAAAACTAAAAATGGAGCTGCCTTTTGACCCAGCAATTTTATTGCTAGGATTATACCTGAAGAGTCTTGAAACAACAATTCAAAAAAGCCTGTGTACCCCTATGTTCCTAGCAGCACTATTTACAATAGCCAAATGCTGAAAACTGCCTAAGTTCCCATGTGTAGATGAGTGGATCAAAAACTGTGGTACAAGCCCTGGCTGCCGTGTCTCGGTGGATTGAGCATTGGCCTGCGAGCCAAATGTCACTGGTTCAATTCCCGGTCAGGGCACATAACTAGGTTGCACATCAGGTCCCCAGTTGGGGGCATGAGTAAGAGGCAACCACACAGTGATGTTTCTCTTCCTCTCTTTCTCCTTTCCCCTCTCTCTAAAAATAAACAAACAAATAAATAAATAAAACAAAAAACAAAAAAATGGTGGTACATTTATACAATGGAATGCATACTCTGCAGCAGAAAGAAAAAAGGAACTCTTACCATTTGTGACAACATGGATGGAACTAGAGAGAATTATGCTTATCGAAATAAGCAAAGCAAAAAAATAAAATACCATGTGATATCACCTAATATAGGAAACTAATGAACAACACAAGCAAAAGAGCAAAATTGAACCAGAGTCATGTAATTAAGGAGCAGAATAACGGTTACCAGGGGAAGAGGGGAGGGAGAGAAGGGAAGATTCTAGTCAAGAAATTAGTGTACATGACACATGGACATGGACAACGGGGTGGGAATTGACTGTGGGAGAAGGGGTGGGCTGGGGTGTGGGTAGCAATAGGACAACTCTAATAGAAAAACAATAAATAAATAAATAAATAAATAAATAAACAAACAAAGAAGCTATTCATTAAGTACTTGTCACCAGGGTGAATAAATGAGCAAAAAAATTTACTGTTTGTTTGAGCCAACACCTGAAAACAGCACTCCTGTATCCCAGTCTCAGTGAGAGGATAGCATCCTAACTTCAGTATGTGGAAGTTAACAAATCCTCATGGCCTAATCACACTGATCAATCTCCCTATCCATTTTCTGTATCTTCCTAATTCTCTGACTCTACAGGAGACTCTAATAATTCCTCCTCTCTTATTCTCTCTTTAATATGCCCAGTTACCTCTTCACAGATTGAAACTGAGCTCAATTTACACTGGACTCTCTTTCCTACTACAGTAGTTACTGAGAAAAATCTCTTTCTGATTTTAACAAGTGTCTGGCTTTGTTTCTCTTTGACATAATGCATTAAAATATACCATTAAAATTAGAAGACACAGTATTATAATAAATCTAATTTTGTCCAGGTTATTCCATATATTCAACACCATCCCAATAAAAGTTTGAAATGTGTGCATGTGAAACTTAACAGTCCAATTATAATTAATATGAAAATTTAAAAGATCAAGACTAGCTACTATAATTTAAAAGAATATAGAAGAAATTGTCTTAAAAGTTTTAATAAAAAAATTAACAAAAATATTAAAAAGTTTATTATAAAGCTATTTTCAATATGATATGATACTTATATAGGGATATATTTTAAGACCGATTTGAAATCAAACACACATTGATGATCAAACTTGATATATGATTGAGATGGCAATACAAATCAATGGAAAAAAATAAACTATTTAATATATTGATTGGAGACAAATTATTATCTACATGGAAAAACAAATTAGATTTTAAATTCATCTAAATCATAAAAATCAAACTTGTTTACATAAACATGAAAAACAGTATCTGCACACTATGTTGTTTGCTATTTCTACGTAGATATATAATTAAAACATATAGAAATGCATGATAATAATAAAATAAAGATAACAGTTTCTTCTGGAAGGCAGGTAAATATATATATATAAATACATATATATCCATCTATATGGATATATATCAAAAAAGACTGGTAATTAGTGTATTAAAATGACTCCTCTAAGTCTATATTAAAATTTAGGTAAACTAAAACAACAATAGTGTTCCTTCACTAATGCTTCAGGAATTAAGATTTACAAATTAAAACAACAGTAGCATTTTACACAAATAAGATTCACAGATTCACACAAATTAAAAAGCCTGATAATACCATGTGTTAGTTGGATTATGGCACAATAGAGAAATTTATAAACTTTGTTTTGGAATCACTATGACCACTATAGAGAGTATTTTTAAAATATATGAATATATTAAATATTTGTATTTCTTATGACACAGCTGCAAGTTTAACCTCAAAGAAGATATCTTAGAGAAATTGTTAAATAGAAACAGAAAAGATTGCTTAAAAATCTAATATATTTTTTATTTTCTGTATCAATCCCTACTGGCTGATATTACCTGGGGAGTCCAAAGAAGTGGTTATTTCATTTTTCTCTTTTTTCCCAGTCTGAACCCTCATTCTAGGTTTAAATGTCTGGTCAGGCAAGCTAGAAGCAGAGTAGTTGAAACAGCAAACATCACTACCAACCATGCATGTAGGCATTTTTTCTGTTAACTACATTGAAGGAGAAGATGGCAGATAACTTCAGGCGACTTCAGAAATTGTTTCTATTTTCTTGTTGCATACCATCCATGTCATCTGGCAAGTTATGGTAGAATTTTTATCTTATTAGCAAACAATCTTCATGATTGTATTGAAAACTACCATGCTCTAGGACACCATGGGAAAAAAAGAAAGATATTTTCATGATATATTTATGCTAAAGGGACTTATGGAGACAAACTAAACTTGAAAAAGAGATTTGGATTCATCATTCTTTGCTTCAGTGACACATCTGAGAAAGAATTAGCTCAAACAACAGACTCTGCTAATCATACCATGTTACACAAATCCTAGGACTTCCAAGAATGATGCCTTTGAGTTATCACCCCAATACTATCATGTGCAGGTGGAAAAATTAGTCAGCTGAAAGAAAGACGTTACAGGCTCACTTTGGCAGCACTCATGCTAAAATTGGAACAATACAGAGGTTAGCATGACATAAAAATTCTTGAAGCATCTCATATTTGGGGGGATAGGGAGTTTTTGTTTAATAAGTGTGGCATTCCTATTTGAAGTAATGAAAAATTTTGGAAGATGGATGTTGGTGATGGTTTCATAATAATGTGAATGAATTTAAAGCCACTGAACTATATATTGAAAAACAGTTAAAATAGTTTTACAGCATATATATTTTACAACAAAATAAAAAATTTGGGGAAATATCAGAAAGGTTAATTCCTCCTTAAATTAAGATGGTATAGGGACTTGAACAAGGAATGGAAAAAAATGGGTATCCAGGAAGCCAAGTTAAGACCAGGTGGCCAAAAGAAGCTCACTGCAAGAATGTCATCCCCCACTCTAAACGCAGAATTTTATATCCCTTCTAATTGCTTGATTTTTCTATACTGGCATGGAAAAATCCATAAGTCCACCTTTTAAAAAAAGCATGTCCCAGCTTAAAAATCAGCCAAGCAGAGCCAGCCCCCAAAACAGCTCAGAGGACCTTCCTTTCTCTGTATGCCTCCCCTGTGCTTGGGCATAAGGTTAATAAGATCTATCTGAAAATTATTCTGGGGTTTTCTCTTGACAATCTTTGGAACCCAAGAACCCCAGCACCAGTAAAAAAATGATTCTCCTAATTTAATTCCAGGGCTGTGAAACTTTAGTTTGTATGATTTAGTTCCTTGAGTTAAAGAACTACATAATAAGTCTGCTTTTTTAGTGTATTTTTTACTTTGATATAATTATAGATTTGAATATAGGTGTAAGAAATAATATAGATAAAGCCCATGTACAGGTTACCCAGTTGTACTAATAATGACATCTTGCAAAACTATAGTACAATATTATAATCAGGATATTAAAACTAATAGCCAAAATGCAGAACAATTCCATCCTTCAAGAATTCCTCATGTTGCCCTTTTATATCAGATCCATTTCCTTCCTCCCCCACCCTCTACTCAACCTTGGCAACCTCTATTCTATTCTCTACTTCTATACTTCAGTCATTTTTAAAAATGTTATAGAAATAGAATCATACAGTATGAAAATTTGGGGAATTGGCTTTTCTTCACTTCTCATAATTCTTTATAGAGATTCTTCCCCATTGTTGTGTGCATCAATGTTTTGTTCTGCTTTATTGCTAAGTAGTATTCCATGGTGTAGATGCATAACAGTTCATTTAGCTAAGAAATTTTTTAACTTTTTCATCTCATGGCACACATAAACTAATTACTAAAATTCTGTAGCACACCAAAAAAATAGTTTTTGCTGATCTGACAGAAACAATAGGTATAATTTTGATTCATCATACATGCCAGATGGCTATTGTTGTGTTGGTTGTTGTCTTTTTTTTTTTTTTTTTTTACTTGACAGTCTAAGGAAAAAGAGGTCAGTGCCTCGGACTAAATAGTCAGATATTTCATGTTTTAAAAACTCTTGTGGCACATGGGTTGAAATCACTGGTTTAACTAACCACCCATTGAAGAACATCTAAATTGTTTCTATTTGGGGCTATTATGAGAAAGGCTACTATAAACATTTATGTATGGCTCTTTGCATAAGTGAAGTTTTAGATTTTTCTAGGATAAATGTGCAGCAACGTACTTGCATGTTTAGTTTTATAGAAACCTGTCAAACTGTTTTCCAGAGTGGCAGTCCCATTTTATATTCCCAGCAGCAATGTATGCATGATTCAGTTTCTCTGCATCCTTGTCAGCATTTGGTGTTATCATTTATTATTTTTAATTTTAGGCATTCTGAAAGATGTATATGGATATCATTGTGACTTTGTCATTCTCCTAATGGCTAATGATGTTGAAATCTTCTTATATGTCATCTATATATCCTTCAAGTAAAGAATATATAATGAACTTCATTTATTTTGTCCATTTTCTAATTGAATATTTTTTATTTTGTTGAGCTTTGAGACTTCTTGATATAGTCTGAATACTATTGAATATGTTGGATATTTTGTTTGAAAATATTTCCTCTACACTGTAGTTTGTTTTTTAATCCTCTTAACTGAATATTTTAATTTTAATGAAGTCTAATTCCTTTATATATTATGCTTTTGCTATTGTCTTAAAAAAATATCCAGATCCTGACAATTTTCTATTTTTTCCTACAAGTTTTATAGTTTTGCATCTAACATTTAAGGCCATAATCCATTTTGTATTAATTCTTGTATAAGGTGTAAAACATATCAAGGTATACTTTTTTGCCTACAGATGCCCAACTTCTCAGGCAGAATTTATTAGAAAGGCTGTCTTTCTTCCATTAAACTGATTTTGCACCTTTGTCAAAAATAAATTGACCATATTTGGGTGGGTGTATTTGTGAGTCCTCTATTCTGCTTCATTAGCTATGTATGTATCTCTTTATCAATACCATACAGTCTTGATTATTTTAGCTATATGTCTTGAAATTATGTATGCAAATTTCTCTCCAAATTGTTTTATTCTAGCTCTTTTTCCTTTACATATAAATTTTAATTAATTCTGCCTATATCTACAAAACTCTTGTTGGGATTTGGTAGCAATTGCATTAAACTTTTAGATCAATTAGGAGAGAAATTATATATTTAATATTTCCGATTTCCAAATCAATGAACATATGTTTTCTCGATTTCTTTATTTAGCAACTTGTAGTTTTCATCACACAAATCCTGAATATGTTTGTTTTATATCCATTTAAGGTTTTCATATTTTGAGCAACTTTGTGTGATATCGTATTTTTTTTTTATTTTGATGTCCATGTGTTCACTGCTAATATACAGAAATACATTAGATTTTTGGAGGTTTATCTTGTATTCTGTGACTTTGCTAAATTCATTTATTAGTCCTAGAAACATTATTGTAGATTCCTTGTGACTTTATTTGTAGACCATCATGTCATCTGCAAATAAGAACAGTTTTGTTTCTTCCTTTTCAGCCTGTATGACTTTATATCCTTTTCATTACTTTTTGCACTGGTTAAAATATCCAGCATTATGCGAATTAAAGTGATGAAAGAAATCTTTGCCTTGTTGCCAATTTTAGGAGAAGAGTATTCACTCATCAGTAAATATAGTATTAGATGTAAGGGTTTTGTAGATTTTTAAAAATCAAATGGAGGAAGTTCTTAAATTCTTATTTTTTTGAGAGTTTTGAAAACTGTCAAATGCATTTTTGGCATCATTAGATATGATTATATAATCTTTGGCCTTTTAATATGCTGGATTATATGGATTTTTTAAAATATTGAATTGGTTTTATATTTCTAGAATAAACTATACTTGGTCCTAATGTATAATTTTTAAATATATTTTTCTAAATTCTGTTTTCCATTATTTTGTTAGAGATTTTGTTGTCTATATTCTCTAAAGATATTGGTATGTTGTTTTCTCACTTATACTATCTTTAGTTTTGGTTTCAGGGTAATAGTAATTTCATAAAATGAATTGGGGAGTATTCCTTCCCCTTCTATTCTCTTCTATTGTATAGTATAGTGTTAATTCTTTTAAAATTTGGCAGAATTTTCCAACGAAACGGGTCCTGGAGATTTCTTTTTCTTTTTTTTTTTTTTTTTTGGTAATTTTTAAATTTGCAAATTCTATTTTCTTAATATTTATAGGGCTCTTCAAACTCATTTTTATATTCAGTAGGTTATAATAGTTGTGGTTTTTTTGAGGAGTTAGACTATTTCATCTAATATATCAAATTTATATGTGCAGAATTGTTCATAATAATCCTTTATCATCCTTTTGATATCTGTAAGGACTATAGAGATATCCTGTTCTTACTGTACTTTTTCCTTCATCAATTTTGGTAGAGATTTGTCTTTTTTATTAACCTTTAAGAAAACATTTCTATTGACATCCAAAAATGAGAGAGGCTCTTTGTTGATGCTAGACAATGAGGAGAGCCCTGTCTCCTCAACTAGCCCTGATTGATATATCTTAGAAGCAGGGAGTGCTTCCTACTACTTCCCCATTGCTTCACTGAGTCAGGGGGAGGAGAATGGTTTTGCTACCTCTGGGTGGTGGTAAAATTTATGATCCTCCATTAGGCATCCTCTGCACCACCTAAGTAGATAGGGGAGAGACACCTTGTTTAAAACAAATTTTAACATGTCATTAATACATTAATATTACTTGGTATTGGATGAGCCATTTCTAATCAGGGCCTGGTCTTTTCACATGAGCAGCCCTGAGTGTGCATATGGCTCTTCCTCTGTGAGAGAAGCCAATGGTTCTTCCCCTGCCAAGCTCACAGGAATATTGTAAAACCAACAGATTTTATGTTTTCATTACATGTTTTTATCATATGTTTATATAATATTCTATTATCATGTAAACTTATAACTGTTTATATTGTATAACTCTTGCAATTATTCTGTCAAATATTTCCCAGTGCCATTTCCTTCTATTGCCTTTATTCCTTGGAATACTTGAAATACAAAACAAATAATCTTGTCCGGTAGGTACGTAAAGATGTATATTTGGTTTTTATTTTAAGGTCCCTAACATTCATTTTACATCTTAATAGAGTAAATACTGAGTATTCCAGAGTGAACTTAGAGTAGGGAAACTGATTCTTCTGACCCACAAATCCTGATGCCAAAATCCTTTCCAGAACAGATAAATGAGATCTGGGATTATACTTCTCCACTGTTTGCTTCTTCTGGAACTTGAATGAACATGCTTAATATTAAAGCAGCTAGCAACGGTCTTTAAGCTCAATGTCAGAATTAAAGCTGAAATATAGTACCACCTCACAGGGCAATTGTAAAGATAGAATTAGTAAAGGGTCTAGAGTAGTGTTTTAGTAAATGCTCAGCAAGTGTTCATTCTTATCACCAACCTCTCCATCAGCAGACATGTTTTACTCAGGTTGCTTGGGCTAGGATTGCCTCATTTCCATGTATCAAGTATCAAATTTTACCTTTTAGATATTTTACCTAAGAATTTCAGGAGCAGGATAATCCCAGGAGCCTCTCAAGTAACATCAGGGGAAGGCCCATTTAATTCCATTTACTGGTTCTCATGGCCATACTTCTCTTCTTCTCTCTACCAACTATGTTCTTCTTGGCCAAAAAATCCCTTTATGTATCCTGTATCTGTGAAAGCTACCAGTGATGTGATTGCCATTTATATTTTCACTGATCTCTAGAGTATACCCTAGTATTTCAAATAGGATAATGCTAAAGAAATAGTAGAGCACTTTCTAAATATAACCTATGACCAGGAGTGATTAACTTTAGCAGATCCCTTTTCCTCCATGCAGAAGTGGTGCCCCTTTGAGTTTCTGCCTGGCTCATTTCTCTGCTCTGATATGGGCACCCAATACAAGGGGAGAATCCCAGTGATTGTGTCTCTGCCATGTGACCTTTCTACCTGAACAAGCTGGTGACTAGGGATTCTCTCTTACAGAAGCCCAAAACTTGACAGAGACACAGATACCATGTCACATGAGGTGGGTCACACTTATGGTTGTGGCAGGAAAGAACTATGAACTTCTGCTGCTGAGGTTCTCAGAGATGCCCTGATCATGACTCAAATGTCAAGTTCTGTTGTAATGACACAGGACACTCCAGGGTGTTTCCCATAACATCCCTTATTTTTCTTAATCCAAACAGAATTGATTTCTGTCAGTTACAACCAAGAAATAACAGAACAAAACACAAAAAGTAGAGGAAGTTCACTACAGTATTAAATGAGAATGAAAACAAATTTCATCTACTTTAATGTTTTGCTAAAGTCTAGCAATGCTTCAGCCTCTGCTGTAATCATTGAGATTTGTAATGGAAAAACAGAATTTGAGGATTTTTACAATTTTAAAGTTGGCTGTGAACCTCTGTGCTTTGATTAACCTTTGTGATTCATTATTAATTATATCCTTTTGTTTTCTGATAAAGAAAATGGGCCCTGATTGGTATGGCTCAGTTAGTTGAGCATTCTGCAAAGCAAAAAGTCACTCACTGGTTCAATTCCCAGTCAGGGCACAAGCCTGGGTTTCAGGCCCAGTTCCTGATTGGGGAGCATGCAAGAGGCAATGGATCAATGTTTCCCTCACACATGTATGTTTCTCTCCCTCTTTTTTTCCCCTACCTTTCCCTCTCTCTAAAATAAATAAATAAAAATTTAAAAAGGAAGGAAGAAAGAAAGTGGGTAATAAATAATATTTCCAGCAAAGTGAGTGTACTCATTTGTTAATTTGGAAGTAATTCTTGAACAATTGTTGTTATATAGTAATTTGAGTTTACAAATTAATTATAAATATGTTATTACTTTAAATCCACATGAACTACTTATGAGATAAATAGTGATAGAATTGGGATAATAATAAATATTTTCTCATTACATTTATTAATGTATGTAAGTATAAGTTCTAACTTTTTAAACTGTTACTAATCACTTGGAGGATCCTAGGAATTAGGAATGTAAGGATGGCAAAGAAAGTAACAATTTCTAAAGTTTAGTTCAAAAAATAAAAATAAATTCTAGTTACTTGATAGAAAAGAAAGAGAGAGGGCAAAGTAATATTTTTAAATGGCAAATTTCCCATAAGTATCCAGCTCTCCTTCCATCTTCTCAACTCCCTTCTTATTGAAATCACCTCAGAAATAAGAAAGTAGGGAAGAACCTGAAGCAGAAATAGCTATATCTATATTACTAAGTGAAAGAAGCCAATCTGAAAAGACAATATACTATATTATTCCAAGTCTGTGATATTCTGGAAAAACCAAAACTATGGTGACAGTAAAAAGGTCAGTGGTTCCCAGGATTAGGTAGCGGGGAAGAATGAATAGGTGGTGCACAGAGGATTTTTAGGGCAGTGAAACTAAGTGAAACTGCTCTGTACCTAGAATCCTAGAATGCACAACACCAAGAGTAACCCCTAATGTAAACTATGGACTTTGATGAATAATGATGTGTTGATGTAGGTTCATCAATTATAAGAAATGTACAGACTATATAGCTGTAGGGGATATGTGAGAAATCTCTCTACCTTCCCCCTTAATTATTATAATCCTAAAACTGATATAAAATTTGTCTATTGAAAAATAAATGAAAAAGATGCACCTGAATGGCAGAAAGTTAAATTAAAAATAAAAAACAGCAAAGGATAACTTTATGATTCTTCTTCCCAATAGAATAGCTCATCCTTATAGGAATAAAAACTGGAAAGATCATGATAGGTCTTTATCTAAAAACAGCCTCAACTTAGAGTGCCAGGCACTGCAGGACAGGAATTGGGAGAGTCCTCTCAAAATTCCTCCCACTGCTGTGGATGCCCCAAAGTTCACACATAATTGTACCCAGAAAGAAACTCTCAGTGTGTTGCTATCAACATCACCTGGACTTAAACCAACATCATTAAACTTTTATTAGAATACAATTAAAAAACAAGAACCTCTGGACTAAATAATACATGGGAACCAAAGGCTTTGCCTTTCTCCACACCACACATTGACTCATAAGTGGTCATTGCTGTGGTCAGAAAACACAGAAATTAGCACCCTACTACTTTCAGATTGCACCTGAAATCCCTCAGCAACTTCAGTCAAAAGCCCTGGGAAATATGTGACGATGACATAGAAGCCCCAAAGGAAAAAGGTGCCCATAAACTTAAAAAAGCAGTAGAATTTTCTTTCTAAAATGTCATCAGGTATTTAATGGTGGTGAACATTTACATCACCATTAAATTAGTTAGGTTGTCTTCTCTTTAGCATACTAGGACCAAGGAAGTTACACCTATCAAGTTTTACTGCACAAATATAAATGCTTTAATTCACTTCAGTTTCATTAATATTCCATGGTTATTCATTCAGATGTGGCTCAGTAAAAAACCTTTATTGAAGACCTGCTAATTAAGTCAGTTTGATTTTAAAAGTATTAGTTCAATATTCAAAAAGTATTTGTTTGTTTGCTTCTTTTTTATTGCAAAATATGTACCAGGTAATGTGCTTTGTTCTGAGAATGTAATAAGCAAAACAAAAACAAAAACAAAAAAAAACCAGAACTATGGGAGAAACATATACAAATAAAAATAATTTTTTAAAAATGCACTCACAAAGTACACCACAGTCCATGATGGATAATGAGAGGTCTGGGATCAGGGAAGCCTGGTGCTGAGAACTAAGGATGAGCTTGAGCAGGTCCCTATATGTGCTCCAAAGTAAGTTGGTATCACAATGCAAAGCTGAGTAAGATGCAGGGCTGGGCCCTACAGCCCACAGCAGGCATTTGTACTAAACCTTGAAGAATAAAAAGACTTTCAAGGACAGAGAACATAGGAAGAGAGATTCCAAACCAAGAGAACTGAAGTGTAGTTTTGCCACTTCCTAGTATAATGTCTTCTAAATACAAAAAAAAAACAGGGAGGAGAAGGGGGAAGGGGAGGGGGAGGAGGAGGCTGCAGGAGGGGGATATCTAGTTCCCATTAGGCAGAGAAAATCCTTTCAGTATTAATATTACCTAACTGAGTCTAAGAGTCCTGTCTGGACTTGTGATACTGTGCACTTAAAGTGCCTGCTTAGGGCACAGTCAAGTTCTGGGCCACTCACCTGTGTGCTTCCTGCTTTTAAACTAAGACATTTTTATTTCATCTTTCATGAAAACAACCAAAGCAAACAGCCCCAGGAGACAGTGCTCTTGGTCAGCTGGGGTATTAGTACACCATTGTAGGACATTGAACCATTTTTCCCAGCTCCTATCTGCTAAGCACAACCCAGTTCACTGCCCATCTTCACTGAAGATTAGTATTTTCACAGAAAGAGGGGGATTATTGCAGGCCTACTTCCATTAGCAGACCCATCTATTATTTATAAGCTTCAGTTTTAAAACCCATTTCTTTTTAGTTTTTAACCAAGGAGTCAGATATGTATCCATACTGATATATATAGGTATTATATATCCCATAATGTTATATAAAGGGGCATCATGCCAGGGAAAATTTAGTCTAGACAAGGTTTTTCCTTTTTTTTTTTTGAATGAACTGTTTTATTTTATTACTTTTTAAATTAAAGTTATTAGTTAATAAGGTCATATAGATTTCAAGTGTACATTTCTATGATAAAAAGGACTGTTCATGAAGACCATCTTAATCCTGATCTATTTTACTACTTCCTTCAGTGGCCTAATACATGAAACTATGAATCTGAGAATAACTTTTGTTGAGAAAAGTTGTCTTTCTGTTCTAAATACAATTTACATCTTTTGGTTGGGTTGTTTCATATATAAGTGCTTCAAAAAATAGAAGAAGAAAGACCCTTATAACTGGACTATTAATATAACCAGTTCTAGAACAGATTCAGTGTTCTGTGCAGTTAAGTGGGATCTCAAATGCCTTGGTGATAATCAATTTTTTTCCCCTCAGGTTATATGTGGAAAAAAATTGCAGTTTCCCACCACAGGGTCATGCTGAGAAGCTAAGGTTACCTGCAGGGTATCTGATTTAAGAAGGGTTAATTGTTCAAGAGCTATAGAAAAAGGAGTATTTGAAAAACTAGAGTTGACAGTGAATTTTGCTAGGAAAATAGCATTTCTCTGTTTAGACAGCATGTTGTATCTGTCACTCAATCTCTACTTGTCACTCAGATTAGGGGGATTGGGGAACAGAAACCATTAAAATAAAATGAATCCATATGCCAAGTATGAGTCCTGGGTAATTTTTACTATTAGTTAGTGGGTGTTTTCTATTAATATCATCCTAAAAATTGGCAGTTGATTAGAACAGAGAGCAGAGAATTTGGGCTTAGTCAGATCTAGGTTTGAATCCTGACTCTAAGTATATAGCTGAACGACCTGGGAAATTACATAAATTCTCTCACTGTTATAATAAATCCAACCCCAGGAGTTCATGTCCAGACTTGACATTGACCCATTTCTCCCAGCTCCTCTCTGCTAAGCAAAACTAGAAGCTTTAGAATGGCTCAAAAAGAGAACTCTAAAAGATGGGTAAGAAGAAAGTAAGCTGCTTGGAATGCTGAGATTAGATGCACAGCACGACGGGCAAGGCATTTTGCATCCCACACAGCAGAAGAAGGCAATCTCAACCTAGCAACCGAAAGCTCCAACCCCTCATAGGGTCATTCCCCCCTGAGGTTGGCAGGAGTCCCTCAGACAACAGATGAACCCAAAACCATCTGCAAAGGGGAGGGGATCAATTAGGGTGACCATCTAAAATAAGTAGCTATAAACAACTAGAGGAAACAAACTCTCCTTCTTAACCCAGCCTTGAGAGAGAGAGAGAGAGAGAGAGAGAGAGAGAGAGAGATAGAGAGAGAGAGAGAGAGAGAGAGAGAGAGAGAGAGAGAGAGAGAGAGAAGACCACAATGGGTGGGCAGAAGCAGACCAAAAACAAAACCAAACAAAAAAATACCCAGCTACAACAAGCAGCCTGGTCTGGGATGCTTCTTTGTCCACACTGTCTAAAATCACTCCTTACCTGTCCAGAGACACCTGAGCTATGTTGGGGAAGGGGCCTGAGAGGGAACCATGAGAGGGATTCCTCTCACACCCATCCTCCAACAAGAGATATTCAACAGCTGGTCTTGGTAAGACCCCTTCACCCCTCAGGCAGCACACATAAGACAATTGGGAGTGCCAATGGCATGAGATAAGCCAAGCAAACCAAAATAGCACTCCAAAGACTCTGAAAATTAAACTAGTATTGGTACCACAGCCCACATACCAGGGCCTGCATGCTAAAACTAAATGGGGTGATTGTGTGCAAAAATAAAAAATTTAAATAAGACTGAGAATCTCCTAATACAATTGACAAAGTGTCTAAGGCACAATCAAATAACACTCATCATAAAACAAACCACATAAATCCCAGCTTGAATAAGAAGTCAATGAGTGGACGCCAATACCTAGATGAATCAGTTGATGAATTATTGGACAAAGATTTTAAAGCAGCTGTCATAAAAATCCGTTGAAAATCAATCATGAATTCTCTTGAAACAAATGTTAAAATCTCAGCAAGGAACTAGAAATTCTTTTTAAAAAGAAATAAAAATTATAAAATTGAAAAATACACTAACAGAATTAAATTGAAACCCTGGATTTTGTGGATATTTTAAAAAATAAAATGCTATATGTCAAAATAGATGACATGGTCCTTACTAATAGGATATAAGCCCAGTGAATCCTAAAACAGTTCTCTTAAGTAAATCCTACAATTTTGACACCAAGAAATGCTATATTCTTATAGCTAATCACAGATTGAATCAAAAGAATAATTTAAAGTTCAACCCAGGAAAGATACTTTTCCTAAACTATGCCTCTCATTGCTTTCTACAGATAACAAAATTAATAAATCAGCAAATAATTATGAAGAAAATTTATAGAATTTTATTCATTCTTGAATTTATAATTTGGGGATTCCGGCCAAGATGGAGGCTTAGACTGACACGCTTGGTCTCCCTCTACAACTAAGAAGGACTACAACTACCTCAAAACAAAAGAAAACTAGAAATTCCAGAAAATAAAACTACATGGAAGCCCAACGTATGAAATTATAAACCAGAAGTGCTCATCTGGATGAGTAGGAGGGGCGAGATGAGAATCAGGACAGAAGGGTCGGGCGAGGCTGTCTGCAGTAGCAGCGGGAATAGTGGCGGGACTGCGAGAAATGCCAGTTGAGACCTGGCAGCTCGCGATTCCAATGCTGGGGAAGGCAGACTCCCCCCCCACCCCCCGCCACATTGCCTTGAATGGTGAAGCTGTGGGGAAGGAGCCTCCCAGTCTCTCAGTGGAGAGTAACGGCAGGAATCCATCTTGTACCCCCAACCCCACACAAAGTGCCACAGAGCGACAAAAAAGGCCGCCAATCGCTGCCAGTCCTGGGGCAGTGACGAGTGCACGGGGATCTGCCTTCTAAAGCCTGCCTGGGAAGAAAGCTAAACACAAAGCTGTTAGAATGAAGCAGACAACTATTGAAATCCCAGTGACACAGCTCACCAGGCAGCAGATGAGAGACCTGACAGAGGAAAAAATAAAAAAACTTTTGGAGGCTCAGTTCAGAGCTATAGTTATAAGGTGGCTTACAGAATTAACAAAAGATTTGGAATAAGACAGGGAAGGAACAAAAGCTACTCATACTGAATTGAACAAAAACACATACAAGACAAGTGGTGAGGAAATAAAATCTAAAGATTAAATCAACAGACCAGAACATAGGGAAGGAACAGTCAACCAGTGCAGAAAGAGGAAACAGAAAGTAAGGAAAGTGAGGAAAGGATCAGAAACCTCTGGGACAGCTATAAGCAATCAAACATTCGGATAATAGGATTACCAGAGGACAAAGAAGAAGAACTAGAAATTGAAAAATTATGTGAAAAAATAATGAAGAAGAACTTCCTGAACTTGGGGAAGGAAATAGACTTACAGGTTCAGGAAGCACAGAGAGTTCCAGAAACACTGGACTCAGGGAGAACCACTTAAAGACACATTATAATCAAATTGTCAAAAATTAAGGATAAAGAGAGAATTTTAAAAGCAGCAAGAGAGAATAAAAGAATCATGTACAAAGGGGTCCCAATTAGACTATCAGAAGATTTCTCAAAAGAGACCCTGCAGGCAAAAGGGGACTGGCAAGAAATATTCAAAGTAATGAAAATCAAAAACCTACAGCCACGAATACTCTCTCCAGCGAAGCTGTCATTCAGAATAGAAGTGCAGAGAAAGTGCTTCCAGGATAAAGTAAAACTGAAGGAGTTCATTAGATGCAAACCACTAGTATATGAGACGTTAAAGGGACTGGTTTAGAAGAAGGAGGATCAAAACTATGAACATTAAAATGAAAACTGCATCACAGCAACCAACAACAGAAGTTAGGGAATCGAAACAAAGGCAAACTAAATAGGCAACAAGAGTGGAAAAAGAACTATAGGTATGGGAAACATATTGTGGGAAGGTCAGCAGGGACAGGGAAGAGGGAAAGGGAGGGAGATGGTGTAGGAATTAAGAAGCATAGTAGGAGGGAATGGAGTAGACAGGAAGAGGTTGAGAAAAACTATGCACAACCAATGGACATGGGCTAAAAGGGGGGAACAACTGAAGGGAGGAGGGCCACTGGGTGTAAGGGAGCAGAGGGAAAAGAAATTGGGACAACTGTAACAGCACAATCAAAACATTTTTTTTTAATTTATAATTTGGTATTATTGATATTTATATTTGAGGAACCAACTACCTCATTCCATACAAATAGGAGCAGGAACTCTAGTCTTAAATGCCTATTGTAGTTAGCACTGAGAAGCTCATAGTCCAAGCTTTCACGGTTTATTCAAGAGCCAGTTTTTTTCTGCCCAGCCCCCCTACCACCCTCTCTGCCAATTCCAAGAAGGGTTCAGGACCATTTAGTGAAGCTTGAAAGACTATGGATCTCAGTGTCCTGTAGAGCAGCCCTGGCAGTCACATTCCCCCAAAGTGATGCTGATACCTCTCTAGTGTGGCATGTGAATGGGAAAGGATCTCACATACAAACTCATTATAATATTCTGTCACCTTTGCATTATTGGAAAGGTTTGCCTACCCCCCACCTCAAGTCAGGGCAAACGAGTTCTTTCTTAATTTCTAGCTCTTTCTATTCCTCTAAAATTTCAATTAGAACTTTGGTTAGGTTTCTAATCTTTTTAAATTTAACACTATGAAAATCCAGAAAGAAATAAGGGATCAGACTACATCATATGAGAGTACTCATTAGTAAAACAGCTAATTATATTATAATCTATTATCATTTGAATTAAAGTGCCAAGTGAAGGCAAAATTTTAGGAAGATTGAATAACTGTGGCCACAAATCAGTATAAGAAGCATAAAACAATCAAGGATTGTAGAGTAAAATGGTTTTTACTACCAGCATTAAATATGTTTATAAAAGAGAAAAAGTATAAAAATTCTTAACTAAAGTCACAGACTGAAAATTTGGACTTGTTATAAGTGCAATTCAAATGTAACACTTGCAGTTAGGGCTGAAATAACTAAAATTAAACTAAGATTTTTGAAAGAGGGGGTTGCAAACTACAGTATCACCCACAATATCACCAGGTCTTATCTATGGATATTAGTATTTTAATTGAGAAACCATGCAATCCTAGGAATCAGAATTAAGAGGTGGTATAGTAACTATCAACTTTGAGAATTGAACCCCTGACATTTACTGATCTCACTATGCTATACCCATCAGATGAAGTTATTTGGAATATCCTGACATTCTCAAGGGCCTATAAACATCCTCACTCCTAGAGTTTTCTTTTTCTCTTAATTTTTTTTTCCAGTTGGATACTCTATGTCTTCCTATTTCTTACTATCCAAGATCCTGCAATACCTCCAAACTTAGATATAGAGTTGGGTATCAGAATTCTCCAAGGGTCAATAGCAATGTCACACCTAAGAGAGAAAACATGTCCTCAAAAGAATTGAAATGCTTTGTTTATCTCTATCTGCTTAATTCTGGAAATATGTGTGAGAATAGATTCTGATGATGCCAGGCTAAGGAAAAACAGCAGAACTTTAAATCCCACTTAATAAATCTGTAGCACAATTTGAAATATTTCTGAATTCAGTGTTTTAGCACAAACAGCAGGAAGTAGCTTTAATTAGTTGCCTAGTTGATTAACTGCAACATGGGTTCAACAAAGGCCCAGACTAAATGAAGTTAAGATGCCAGCAATTTCTTAATGCGTGGTGAAAGAAGGACTCCAGAGAGTTAGGGAGATATAAATATTGGAGGGGACTTAACATATGCAGTTCCCCATTCAAACCAAGCTCTTCTCTTAAGGTTGGCGTTGCTGGTAGGAACTACTGTGGCTGAAATAGTTTCCTTAATTTCAGTGAGAATAACACAGTAATGAATGGCCAAAGCCAGGCAGTGATTACCACAGTCAGGGGAATATAAGGGCCAAAAACACAGCATAAGGATCAGAATGATCTGCTGTGGAAAAATCTTTGTGGGGGACAATTAATAAGTAAATGGGCATTCCTTCAAGTTCCTCATGTGAGGGGAAAAAGATTTATAAACATAGGGCAACAAAGAGAGCCATAATCCCTTTCATAATACTTTAATCTGAACCAATTCAAAGGTGCCAGTTTATTGAATAACCTTGCATAAAGAGTATCCAACAACATCAGCACAAAAGCTTTGAATCTTAATCCTAAACTCACAAAAGGGGACTGTGGCCATTTTCCAGAATAATCATGCAGTGGTGAAAGGGAAATACCCAGATTCTTCAGAATTCACTTAACACTGGTTCATGGCATAACACTCATTCCTTGGGTTCCTTGATAGCACTACATTCTACAATTAATAAGACCTGGTTCCATAAATTTTATTTATAAGAAGCAACAGGAGATGATTCATCATATTGTCCTCTATAATGATGATGCTATCTTGTGAAAGAACTAGGTAAACAAGTAGCAGACATCATAAATCACATGGCAGGATTCACACATAACAGAAGGTAGGGAACAACTGTACAAGGGTGGCTACCTCAGCTACAATTGGAGTATCCAGTGATCTGAAAGTGTATCGTAATGCACTCTCTAAAGTAAAGGACAAGTTGCTACACACAAACCGCAACCTCTGTCACAGCAAGTGTGGCAAAATGCTTGGTGAGCTCATTTTAAATTTTGAAGCAACATATTCACACTTAGCTGTGATATTTCAATGAATTTACTTAGAAAATAGAAATTTTCAGCTTAGCATAGAACTTAAAGCAAACATGTTTTCCAGATGTCCCAGGCTATCAGTTAAGCCATATGATCCAATGGGTCCAATGATACTTATTGTTTGTGGAAGATGAACATGCTTCATGGAGCTCAGGTCACTTCCAACCAAGAGAAGGAAAACAGAAATGTCAGGATTTGGGAGGAAATATATATTTCTGTTCTATTTTTGAATAATAGCTCTTTACTTTCTATTGAGTTTTAGTAGAAACTCAAAACCCAATAATGGAGCATCAGAAGATGAAACCAGGACTTTCCATCATGGAGTGAGAATCATCTGACCCACCAAACCATGAAGGCAGGCATTCCAAGTCACATACACTACCTGAATGCCTACCTGTTTTATTCTATTATTGTTCCCTTGACCCACATCCAAGGTTCACTGAGATTTCTCTATGACCTTTAACTGGGAAGTGATAAAGGTGAACCAGACTTTCAAGTGCCTTTACATAATGTGTTGGAACTAGCCAAAACTGAAATTCTCTGGTATTACAGCTTCATTCAAGGGCTCAAGATGGTGGGGGAAAAATATTTACCCAGTGGTTAGAACTTTGAGGGGTACATCTTATTCTGCCTGAGAAGATACAGAAACTGATTTGGCTAGCAGTCAGGGACTTTGAAGGAATAAAATTGCATGATCTGTGATAAGAACATTTATGGAACTGGTATATGGATAAATAGATCTCTCAAAAGAGGCTCATATAGTGAGAAAATATGTATCCCATGTGAATTTCATAAAAAAAAATATTGAAAAAGATTTTAGTTATCCATTGAATATTCTTTATCCACTTTCTGTTAGTCATTGATCTATCTTCTTCACCACCACAGTGTTGAGACTTATTCACAAAGTGGGCAAGGTAACATGTTATGTGTGAATTTTAAAAGTGAACTATTCTTCACTAGGCTAACCAGATCATTGTCCCCTTGAATTTATTTTCCTTTTCTACCATTCTTCTTTTAGCACCATCATCCTTGAACTTACAGAATGCCTTATTCTTCATCATTATTTTATATATAACATTGCATTCTCAACATAGATTAGTTTTTCAGTGAAATAGGGAAAATATTTCTTATAAGCCCAACTTTATTACTTTGTACCTTCTCACCCAGTGGCATGGTTTATAGAAGACTCATATATGGCACTTGATGGGATTCAATAATTTAATGGGTGAATGAAGTCCAATGGGACAGTAGAGCATGATCATGAGCAGCAGATACTCTCCAGGTGATAGCACAGGCTCTGTAGATAAGGCATTACTTTGTTTTATTTACCACTACATACCCAGTAGTGTAGGCACCTGAGTGCTTGACCTGGCAGCAGGTACACATGCCTTGGATAATCAGAATACCATAGGCTCAAGGCAGTGAGGCAGGACCTGGGTCCAGAATGGCAGCAGAGATGGCAGCTGCATCACCTTCATATGTAGGCTTAGGGACTGTATACAGGGATGCAGTGGGAGGCCAGTCTACCATCTTTCCCAGAGCCTTTAACTGCACCTCTGCGCAAATATTAACTCCAACTTCAGCACCAGGATAGGAACGCCAGTGCTCAGGCAGTGAACTTTGTCCATAAATTATTATAATGTAGTAGTGTATGTATGGACATTGCAATAAAGCATATCAGGGAGTTATTTGGATTCTGCAAAGAAGTTAGAATCTCCTGTTTGGAAACTACTCCCATTTTGCAAACCAAATAGAAATTAAATTTAAAGTTTGTGGCATTCCACAGAATATTATTTTCAAATGAAGCTTCAATTAAACCAAATATTAATGAGGAAGACAATTTTAAAATTAATGTTTTCTTTTTAACTTAAAATACAATAATAGACTTATAATAGGCATTTGAATTATAGATAAAGCATGAAGCTACTTTCAGTTTCATGATGAACCTTCATACACTACAGAAAATGTCACAGGAGATATTACAATGTAATTGTACAAATTTACATTTTAAATAAACTTTAGATTTCACAAAACTATCTTAGAAAAATTGCTACACAAGAAACAACTTTGGATGTATTCACATATATACTTCAAAATACTTTATTAGAAAATCTTTTCTATGTTTTCAACAGTCTATAAAATACTCTTAGGATCTCCAGTAATAGTTGCATCAGCAGATTCTTCTTGAAATTAAAAATTATCAAAAGCCATTTGTCAAAAAAAATCTTGCATTTGCCAGTAGTTACTGGTGTTATTTCAAGTATAGTTATTGAAAATGAACTTACTTTTTAAAAAATTTTAATGACCTAATAAATGAAAATCAAGCCAGAAAATATAGTATGATCAGTTAAGATATCACCTTAATTATCAGTATTTATTGTTTTATATAAAATTATGGCACAAAAATATTTTTCAGTTGATTTGTATGTTGTTATTCATGTATCACTATTATCTTTATAAGATGTATAAAATATTTTTAAAGCAAAAGCTTTATTTTTTGTTAGGACTTTTAAACATTTTTTCTGCTTTATAAACCAAGGCCCCACACAGTTTTCACTTTTTACTGCCCCCATCAATTATGTAGCCAGCTCTGACAGGCACTGCAGTGGCCTTCTATTTATGACTTGAATGTGTGTGTGATACATAGAGGTAGAGCAGTCATTTTGGAGTCATGAAAAAATTCAACATATTAAAAATGAAGATCAAAATTGATGAGAGCCTCTGTTTTTGATATTGCCATTGAATTGATACATTAGTCCTAAACTGTCCACCTCTAGATATCCTGTTTGTACAAAAAATAAAGTAGTTTGAGCTATTATTTGTTTATATTTTTGTAATGTCTATGCATTGCTCAGAAATCATATGTAACCTCTTCAGAGAAAAATTATCTGATCAATTAAAATTTCTCTTCCCATTGTCATATTCATCCTATTACCACTTATAATATGCCTCATTATCTTAAGTAGTCTTTTCTTCTAAATTATACTGCAAGCTCCACAAAGGAAGAAATACTTTGTCTTACTTCCCACTACACACCCAGCACCCTGACACAAAAATACCTTACTCAAGAAATGTTTATTGAATGAGCAGGTGAATAAGTTAATTAATAAAAGACTTCCCTCATTAAGAAATCAGACTCAGATCTCAAAATAGGAAGAGGAAAAATACCTCTCAATTATGTCTCCATCAGTGAGAACAAAAAAAAAAAAAAAAAAATTTTTCTCCAAGTCCATACAGGCATATATTATTGTGGATTATAAATTGCCTTGTGTTAGTTGGTGAGACTATTTCTTACCTAAGTCCAAAATGTACAAAACTGGGCTCCATGAACTTGGGTTCTTCTTAAGAGCAGAACTCATTGTCATCATGTGACCAGACTGTACCACCCCACCCATGACAAGGCCCCCCAGTGCATCAAATGTTCATTATCTGAAATAGTACTCATGGTCACTAATGAATCTAAGAATGTCTTTTGACTATTATTTTTCTTCTCTTGTAGGTAAAGTCATACTTGAAGGAGCTAAAGTCATGATACAGAGACAAAAAGCTGATTGTTAGCTCTACCATTTCCTCCCTGACACAGAAGAGCTCTCATCCACAACCCATCTTCCCCATCATTCATATACAACTTCATCTTTACTCCTAGATCACAAATAGACACTTGAGATGTGTTTTTCATTTATCTTATTACTTCAACATGTGTATTTACTTTGAACGCATGATCCATTTTATCTCCACATCTCACCAGTACCTCCTTGCTACTTCCATATAACTGAGGTCACATTCCTCTTCTTATAATTTTTATTTCCATATTAATATCAATAAGAGTTCTCTTCCAATCTTAGGGCAAGAGGCATCTCTCCAAGTGACAGAATTACAGCTGATGTCAGGTGTGACTATAAATCCAGTGGCTTTCCCATTACCTCAGATCAGGCATGTGCCATTTGGCAAGGCATTTTGAGCATATGAGGGTCCAGGGTAGCCCCTGAAACTATGTCAAGTTAATTGAACACTCTGATTTAGTAATTAGAGATGGAAATATGCAAACACAACCTCAAGTTCCACAAATACATTCCTTGAAAGAAAGATAAACTTTCAAAAAACTTTTAAAAAATGGCAATAAGGACAATAATGGTCATGATAATAACAAGTATCTTAAATCTCATATACTCAATATTTTATAGGAAAACAAAATTTACAGGAATAAAGATGTTAGTTTGTTTTTCCTTCATTAAGTGTTGGCATTTCTTCAACAAAGACTTTTATGAGATGTAAGAAGGCATACGATAGTGCATATATCTTTAGTGGGGCGATACACAAACAATTCCTACTTCATAATTTCTTTCATAAGCTCTTTTCTATCCATTTTCTTCTTAGAATTTCTCTGTAAATGAAATAGATAATTTTTGACCCAATCATACAGGTGAGAAAGTTGAGATAAAATAAATTTAAATGACTTGCCTAAGGTTAAGTTCGTGTTCCTGCCCCTCACCATTATGATGAAATGCCTTGCTCAGTTTAAAAACTCCCTGGGATATAATAAAGTCAAATTTGGTTATCACAGACTTCTCTGGGTCTTTTGTTTTTTGAGAGTCTTCCTTGTGTAATAGAACAGTTTCCCACCCTTGTGTGTAGCAGAATGTATGGAGACACAGAAAATAGAAAGTAACAACAAGACAATAAATTTCTGTGCCTCTCATTTCATAAGCACTCAGAATTTTAGAGATAGCCCCTGCTGTTGCCATGCATTAATATACAGTAATCCTATTTAGTGGGTTAAATTTAAAAGTTTGTGAATTTAAAGAAGAAACTAGTAACTCTGACAAAGCAAAATCAATACTTTTAGTCAAACAGTTCAACCACCCACATGTGATGTTAACAGCAATAACAAATTTGCAGTTTTAGTCAAGAAAACAAAGGCTAAAACTGCAATATAAATATACTAATACATTAAATTCTTGTTTTTGAAAAGGCAGAAAACTAGCAACTGAATGAGACCTGGTTAAGAGAAGCTTCCATTAAGCTTCTTTTCTTTTTTAGAGAAAGAAGAAATTTTATTATTACAGTTTCCATCATAATACAGCAACTATTTTGCTGTTTTGTTTTTTATTTATTTATTTATTTACTTTTTATGATTCTGAGACCACTGGAAATACTGAGACAGTAGTGTTGCTTGATGAACATAAAGATATCAGGATCATCAGCATTAGGTGGTCAGATCATTCACTAATCAATTCATTTAAAAAATAAATCTGAGAACTTATTTTAATCTGTAAATTGAGAAATGCATTAGACAAATCTAGTTGCATTTGCTCAAGGCAAGTAAATAGGGAAGAGCATTTGGACAAAGAACTGATGTATCCATTTGGAACTAATTCAGCTGCAAATAACAGAAAAACCTACTTACAGGGGTTGATGTTTTTTTCATATAACAAAACATCCAAAGAAGCTAGTTGCTGACATTGATTCCATTGACCAGTGATACTATCTGGAACATATATTTTTACTTATCTTTCTCTTCCACAACGTTTAGCATTTAACTTTCAAAACTGTATCAGTTGTTTTATACAGCAATAAGAAAGAAAACTTTCCAAAACTTAATGGCATAATCACACTTTTTATCTCCTCATGCAGGTGCAAATTAGTTGTGATACTCATCTGGGAAAGCAAGGCCTGGCTCAGCTATTCTCAGGGGAACCCACTCAGGCAACTATGTTCAATTAAGGGTCAATTGGAATGGGCTGGATGTGCTGATTTTAGGTGAGCTCTCTTACATGTCTGGGGGTTTCGCTGGAACAACTGAGTTAGCTCTGACTACTGTGGTTTCTAATCACCCAGCAGATTAGCTTGGGCTTGTTCTCATGAGTGGGGAGAGACCCAAGAGACTAAGTGGAAAAAATGTGCCAAGTCTTCGGGAGGGTTAGGCTTAGATTGGCTCATTGACTCAGTGCTGAGTTCTACTGGGAAATTCAAGTCACAAGACCAGCCCAAACTCTAGGGAAAGGAAAATGGACTTGAAATCTTGATGGGAAGCTCAATGGAGCATGAAAACAAAAGCAGAATAATTGTCTCCATTTTTGTAAATAATCTATCACAGCTTCTCCTCTGGCCAAAATCATTCATAACTATGCCATATGAAAAAGATACCCATTTCCACCTGACACCCCAAAAGTCCCATGCAATTATGCCATCATTTTAAAAGTCTTGGTTCTACATCTAGTACAAATTATTTACATCCACACACTCAACAAATGATGATGAGACAGAGAATGGGAAAAACCACAACAGATGTTTTTATTTAAAGGGGGAAAATGGGAGGGTATGGTATTCTCTGATTCATAGCAATTCAAAATTCCCACTAAACAAATGTCGCCAGATCCTCAAATGTGGAAGCAGAACATGTGTCTTAATTTTGGTCTAGTTCTGCTTCCTAGGACTGGCCTCCTGTCCATTGTCCTCCATTAATTCTCTCAATGGCTCACGAATCAGTTGTTCTCAATGCAATTGGCTTTGCCCTCTGGGTTCTTGACTCTACCCTCTTAGACAGCCCTTATTTTATATAAGAAACAGCTTTGCTTGCAGTGGAGTAACTTTCTCAGCCAGTTTCCTTCTCATGAAGCTTATAAAATCAGAAGTTTCTGTTATTACAAGTCCCTTAAATCTTTGTGAGCTTTTAAAACATATAAGTATATTCTACTCAATTAGGGAAAAAAGTCACACCTACAACTGTTTTCAAGACATGCTTCTGTCTCTCTTAACTGACTCAGCACTTTGAACAGGACAGTTTCCTATGTGACAATGCCCTTTAAAATCTGATAAACTATATTTTCTAGCTGAGAGTTTCTTCTAGATATTTCTTCAATTCTTTCATACTTTTTAACAAAGGGTATTAAGGGCAAACTCCACATATGCTCTGTACCCTTAGACTGTATTCTACCTTAAATATCTTGTACTGGCCGAGAAGACTAGAGATATAGTTTCATGTTCCATGCCTTGCAAACCTTATTTCCTTTATATTCCTACTAAATTCTGCTTGCAAACTAGTAGTTGTTACTTTAGGTAATGTATACCTTGCAATTCCTTATGACATGCAGCTAAAAAAAGCAAAATAAGCTCATTAGGTATATATTTTAACTTTCTAAGTTACTAAAGCTAACACTTTGCTAATGGTTTCACTACTATCACAATATAGAGCTTCATGTTTCCAGACTCCAATAACAATTGCCTCATCAGTTTTTCAGCTGCTATTAATTGCTCATAATATTTTCAGCTACCTGGTCCCAAAGCCAGTGTTTCTAGACTCCTAGGCCCATGTCTAAATCAGTTAGATTTTCCTTTGTAACAAGCCACCTCAAAATCTATTAGCTTAAATGTAAGAATACAAAATTCACTTGGGCAGATCTGGGTGTGCTGTGTTCAGGTCTTTTAGCAAGGCTCATTCATGCACTTGTGGCCAGTTACGAGTTGACTGGTACTGACTACTGATCTCTTCCAGGGTATCTCACATATCTGGGGCTTTTCAACAACTGGATCAACTCTGTCCTTGAGATGTCTCATACTCCAGCAGGCAAGTCCTGATATGCTGTCATGGCATGGCAAAGAGAGAGTGAGAAGAAATGTACAGGCCTCTTGAGACCTAGGCTCAGAACTAAGGAACACTTCTGTGTTCTATTGCCCAAAGGAAGTCATAAATCTAATTTACACTCAAAGGGTGGGAAAATAGATGCACCCTCTTGATGGCACTTGCTGCAGTCACATTACAAATGGCAGTAGATATAAGGAAGGGAGCAATAGGCCATTTTCATGAACAATTTAACAGAAGCACCCATATCTGATATTCCAGATATTCCATTATTATTCCAGATAACTACAACTGTAACCTATAGGCAACTTTTTGCCACCTGTGTATAACCTGTTCAATATACTTTAATGCAATGAGCTTAACATTCATTGATAGTATATGTCTTAAAGTACTACATTGGAGTTTTCAAAATAATTACTTTATAGTTATGCCATGTTTTCTCCATTTATTAGCTTGCAGATTTTGGTAGAAGGCTTTAATTTTTTTCTTTTATTCTTTTTGTTTTTGTGTGACTGATACACAGATAATTTATTTCAATGTATTATATTCAATTATAGTTACTAGTCTTTTAGATGTTCAAATTGCCCTAAATATGGCCAATGGGAGGTGCATCAAGCTGGTTCTTTGTAATTTCAGCATGACTGCATTGGTACTTACATGCTTCCTTGTTTTGTCTTTAGAGTGCATCCCACCAAAAAAAAAAAAAAATAGAGTACTATATTCAAATGTTACTTAGAATAATTACTTCATCTGTGTAACTGAGTTATCGATTTGATACAATTAGTTCACTTTTTTAAACTTTATATTCAATTTAAGAATGTTATCTTTATATTTTGATTTAATTTTGAATATGTAAAACATTTACAGGGTTTAGAATAAAATTAATACAAAAAAATATATACACAGTATGAAGTCACTGCTATCCATAGCCCCTCCATTGCATTCCTGCCCATATCTAACCTAATATATCCTGTTCCTAATAAACTCTTTGAGTGTTTATATTGTAAAAACAAGCAAATATAAAATGTTGCTATGACCACCACGGATCATTTAGAAAAGGATAAATTTACTTCCGGCCAAGACGGAGGCGTAGACAGACATGCTGGGGCTCCTTCCACAACTAAGAAGGAATACAACTACCTCAAAACTAGAAACAAACAGAAGTTCCAGAAAATCAAAGTGCATGGAAGTCCAGCAAACAAGGATATAAAAAAGAAATATTCATCCAGACAGGTAGAAGGGGCAGAGCCAGGGCAGAGAGGACACGGTGTGGTGGTGGCAGCAGTGGCAACAGCAGCAGGCCGGTGGAAAGTGCAGTTACATGTTTTAAAAAGTCAGGAGGGACACCTGGGGAGCATTCCCAGCTCCTCATCAGAGCAGCTCACTGCCCCAGCACTGGGGAAAATCAAGCCTCATTGCACTTGACTGTGCAAACCAGTGGGCGTTGAGATGGAGGTAGAAACTGCTGGTCTCTCAGCAGAGTCCACTTTTTTAAAGGGGCCCCATGGACCTAGAACATCTGCAGACCTACCGACTCTGGGAACGACAGCCAGGATAGCAGCTAGAGGGGCGCCAGTCTGGTGCAGAAGTGGGAGAAGTGCCTGAAAAAGGGGCGAGTGCTGGGCAAGCGGCATCGTTCCTTCTCATGCCCCTCCCCCACATACAGCGCCACAATGTGGTGAAACAGGTCACCCATTACTGATAAATACCTAAGGCTCCACCCCTTACAACATCACAGGAGTGACAGCTCTGCCTAGAACATGGAAGCAAACAAATACAAAAGACTTCCGGCCAAGATTGAGGCCAAAACTGACGCGCTCTGTCTCCCTCCACACCTAAGGGAATACAACTACCACAAAACCGGCAATAACCAGAAGTTCCAGAAAATAAATGGAAGTCCAATGTATGAAGTTATAAAGAAGTAGTGCTCATCCAGACAGGTAGGAGGGGCAAAGCCAGGGAGGAAAGGTCAAGCTGTAGTGTCCGTGGCAGCAGCAGTGATGGCAGCAGGACAGCGGTAAGCACAGACACCCATATTTAAGGGGAGGTGAGAAGCGCCTCGGGAGCACCCCTGGCTGCAGACCAGACCCATCAGCTTGCGATTCCAAAGCTGGGGAAGGCAGACCCCCATTGTCTTGGACTGTGAGGCCCAGTGGGGGTGGGGACAGAGGAGGAAGCTCCCAGTCTCTCAGCAGAGATTGAACAGCAGAAATCCATCTTGGACACCCACCCCCATGGAAAACACCCAGTTGTGATGAGTGCGCAGGGCTCCTTCTCCTATTCATAGGAGGTGTGACAGCCCTGCCCGGGAAGCAAAGGTAAACACAAAACTGTCAGGATGGCACAGATCATGATAGAGATCTCGGTGACACAGCTGACCAGACAGCAAATTTCTAATCTAACGAAGCAGCACATAGTAAATCTTTCTGAGGCACAGTTCAGAGTTTCAGTTATAAAAATGCTTACAGACATAACAGCAGATCTTAAACAAGACAGGGAAGGAATGAAGGCTAGTCCTGCTGAAATGAACAAAAACACACATGAAACTAGAGGTGAGGACAAGAAAACAAGGGATCAAATCAACAAATTGGAACATAGGGAAGGAACAAACAGTCAACCAGTGCAGAAAGAGGAAATGAGAAGTGAGGAAAATGAGGTAAGGCTTAGAAACTTATTGGACAGCGAGAAGCGGGCCAACATCCAGATCATAGGGTTGCCAGAAGGTGAAGAAGAAGAACTAGAAATAGAAAAATTATGTGAAAAAATAATGAAGAAGAACTTCCCTAACTTGGGGAAGGAAACAGACTTATAGGTCCAGGAAGCACAGAGAGTTCAAAAAAAAAAAAAACTGGACCCAGGGAGAATCACAGCAAGACACATTATAATCAAAATGTCAAAAATGAAGGATAAAGAGAGAATCTTAAAAGCAGCAAGAGAAAAGAAGAGAATTACATACATAGGGGTCCCAATAAGACTCTCAGCTAATATCTCAAAAGAAACACCGCAGGCAAGAAGGGACTGGCAAATATTCAAAGTAATGAAAAACAAAAACCTACAACCATGATTACCTTATGCAGCGAAGTTGTCATTCAGAATAAAAGGGCAGAGAAAGTGCTTCCAGGACAAAGTAAAACTGAAGGAGTTCATCAGATCCAAACCACTGTTATATGAAATGTTAAAGGGACTTGTTTAGGAGAAAGAGGATCAAAACTATGAACATTAAAATGAAAACTGTATCACAACAACCAACAACAGAATCTAGGGAACCAAAACAAAGGCAAACTAAGTAGGCAATTAGAGTGTGAAGAGAATTATAGGTATGGGGAACATTATGGGTGGAGGTCAGCAGGGAGGGAGAAGGGGGAAAGGGAGGGAGGTGGTACAGGAATTAAGAAGCATAGTAGGAGGGAGTGGAGTAGATAGGAAGATGTTGAGAAGAACTATATGCACAACCAATGGGCATGGAGTGAGGTGGGGGCAACTGGAGGGAGTGATGTCACTGGGTGGAGGGGAACAAAGGGGAAAGAAATTGGGACAACTGTAACAGCGTAATCAATAAAGCATATTTAAAAAAAGAAAAGGATAAATTTGATCTTTATCTCAAACTATACTCAGAATAACCAAATGTAAAAATGAAACCATACAAGTTACAGAAAACAATGAGTAAATTTTGCTTTATAATCCAGGGATAAAATTCTAAAAATATGACCAAAATCAAAAGCAATAATATGAGAGACTGATTAGTTTGATTCCATAAAAATAAAATAAATCTCTAAATGGCAAAAATTACACATAAGCAAATACAAATGACACCCTGTTAAGATATTTACAACCTATATCAAAGACAAAAGACTAATCTGCTAAATATAGCAAGGGCGCTTGGAAATTAACAAAAGCCCAAAATGGACAAACTAGAAAAAGACATGATAGGAAAAACGGACAAAAAATTGTGAATATATATTTTATAAGAACAAAGGCACTCAAATAAATCTTAACTACTGAAAAGATGCTCAACCTCACTGATAAGAAAAAATGAATGAAAACCACAAGAGATAGCATTTCTTAACTACAAGATTGACAAAAATCTGAAAGCATGACATTAGACTCAGTTTTGGTGACTGTGTAGGGTAATAAAGTCTATCTTATACTGCAGCTAACATTGAAAAAAGAGATAAACTATGGAAGAGAATTTGAGAATATCTAGCAAGACTACATAGGAAAACAACTCAACCCACTTCTAACTATGCAGAATACATACCTCATCAAATATGCCCAAATTATTTATTGAGGTCCTCGTTGTAATAGCATAAAATTAAAAGATAAAATGTCCATGAGTAGAGGTAAGGTTGAATGAGCTGCATTTATGCAATGAAGTACTATGCAGCTGTAATAATGCAAAATATCTGTATGAACTGATATGAAACAATTTCCAGAATATATTGATAACTACAAAAGGCAAAGGGCTTTTATAGTGTTCCATTTTCATGTGTCACACAAGAAAAAGGAACAAAGTTTTTATTTATTTTTTAGTAAATATTTTAAGTAGAAGGTGCATGGATAACAGGTAACATTGCTTTCATTTCACACCCACAGAGGGAGTAACAGGCATGAAAATTTGCTGAGATTATAGTAAGAATACCCAAGTATGTAGTTTTAAAAAAGGATAAGAAGTGACCAAATGTACTCTTTGGGAGATGTTCCATCACACCATAAAGAGTAACTTAGGAGGAGACATGAATGGTCTAGAGATACCAGTGAGAAGACTGCAGCAACAATCTAGGATGGATGATTAAGTAGATAAAACTGAGAAATGTCTTCTACAGAAAAATGTGAGAAAATGCCCAGAAAATCTTTGTCCATAACTAGGAGGCCACGTTAAAGGTGATTAATTTCTTATAGGTACCTTACCAGGTGAATGTTCAAAATAATTATAGACTTTAAGAACAACTCACTTTCGAGGGGCGCCTGAGGAAGATGGTGGCGGAGTAAGCAGCAGTGTTGTCTGCTTACTCCTATCTTGAAAAGCTTGGGATATGGACAGAGAGACGAGTGAGTGAGTACAAACTACGGACAGCTCGAGTGGGAAAGGGAGAGTGAGAGCAGAGTGGAAAAGGGCAGAAGGCTCACCAGCGCTCTCGGGAGGAGTCGCTGGACCCACCAAGCACCGCACTCCTACCGGACTGCACCCCAGAGGGACAGCTGCAGACCAGCTAACTGACTGGAATCTTTTTGGAGACTGCAGCCTACTGTGGGTACAGGGACCAGCGGAGTACCATAGGGAAACAATAGAAAGGTTTTCATGAAGCGGCTGGAGGTGTGGGAGGACAGCGAGCAGCCCAGACTGTGGAAAGCTGTATGATCTGAATCTGGGTGGAGATCCCCTGAATAGGCAGGTCTCGGATCGCAACCCCATGCCCCGGGTGTGCACATCAGGGTGCACAGGCGAACGAGTGATGAGTGGACGAGTGACCCAGGATATGGAAAGCTGTATGAAGTGAGTCTGATGCTGGTGGCACCACATACCAGGCACGCACATACATCGCAGTGCCACTGATCAGAAAAACGTGGACTTGGGCCAGGAAAACTGCATTAGAAACATGGTCTCAGTCAGGGCCCAAAGCAGGCAGCCAAACAATGAGGTGCTGCTGACCAGGGACAGAGCCTGGTGCTGCAGCATGGAACACAGAGACCTCTTGGAAGGAGGAGTGAAGGCAGGATCTAAGGCAAGACAAGGACTAGGATCATGCACACTGGTTTGCCAACAGAACAGCATTATTAGAGATGTGCGAGGACTGCTGAAAGGTGCCGCAGGACAAGTGGGGAGAGACCCAAATCTGCAGCTCAGAGCAGATAATTACAGCATGCCCCTGAATAAGAGAAAAGCAGCCACAGAAACCAGCCAGAGCTCCTCACAGCCAGAAAACCAGAAAAAAGTTTGAAACTCATGGAATTTTGACCAGGTGTGGATCCAGGAAAAGAAGACTAAACACAAAGGCTGAACTGAGTAAAATTTTCTTTTTAATTTTTTTCTTAATAAATATTTTATCTCTTTAAACTATCTCTTTAATCTGTTTCATACCATCTCTGCCATCCTTCATCTTTAATTTTTGTTTGTTCATTTGTCTTTTGTTTGGCCTCCTTTTCACACTAAAAATATAGCATATAACTACTACATAACTCTAATGCTATACACTACTACTTTCTTACTTTATCCTGCATTCTTCCCTCTCTTTTCTTATTAACATACAATGTAAATATTACTTACTGTCTTGCAGAATCTTGACACTACTTGCTACTATTATTACTCTATCACCCCCCCCCGCAAAAATCATCTTTTTCTGCATTTAAAAGAACTCTTATCTATTTCTCCTATAGTATAATAGCCCTAAACTCTCTACATTTATATAAATACTGGCTCATTTGCTGCCTATAGTAGGATAGAGGGTGGGGGATATTTTTGAGAGTCTGTGTTTCTTGCCTGGACTGTGTGTTTATGTTTTTTACAGCATCTCCACAAAAAAACTCAAGACAAGGTGGGCAGAGTGACTCTCAACCAACTAGCCAGATGGAAGGTCCCACCAAAGAGTAACAGAAATATAACCAGACAGAATAAACAAATGAAATAAAGGGTATCCCACGAACACAGGCTCAGGAGATCAAAGAGACTGCACCACTGAAAACCCCAGATATCCTATAAAGACTTTCATTCCACAAAGGCAGGAAATCAAAGCAGACAAATCCAAAAAACAAAAACAAACAAGAAAAATCCAACATGGGAAGATGCAGAAACAACCTCCCAAGGAAAGCAAAAGAGGAATCCCCAGAAAGAGAGGTAGATGGAATAGACATAACCCAAATGTCAGATGTGGTATTCAAAATATACTTGACAACTTCAAAAATAACTATGACAATCTCCAAGAAAATTAACAACAGCTCCAAGAAAATTACAGGAAACTTATGGAGAACTACATCAACATAAAAAAGGACATAGAAAACATTAATAAGAACGAAGGAGAAATGAAGAATACAATCTCTGAACTAAAAAACACAGTAGAATCAATCAAAAGCAGGCTAAACGAAGCAGAGGATCGGATCAGTGAGTTAGAGGACAATGCAGAAAAAATTCCCAGACAATACAACAAAATGAAAAAAGATTGAAAAAGTATGAAGATGGTCTAAGGGAATTACAGGATAGCATGAGAAAAAATAATATCAGGATCATCAGAATAAAAGAGAGAGAAGAAGAGGAGCAAGGAATAGAAAAGCTGATAGGGGAAGTAATGACAGAAAATTTTCCCAACCTGATGAGAGAAAAAGTTATGAAAGTTCAAGAAGCACAGAGAGTTCCAACGAAGAGGAACCCCAAAAAACCCACTCCAAGGCACATCATAATTAAAATGACAACATTCAAAGACAAAGAGAGAATCCTAAAAGCAGCAAGAGAAAAACAGCAAATAACATACAAGGGAGCCCCGATAAGGCTATTGACTGATTTCTCAACAGAAACACTACAAACCAGAAAGGAATGGTAAAAATTTTTCAAGCAATGAAAAACAAAGGCCTACAACAAAGAATACTCTACCCAGCAAGGCTCTCATTCAAATTGGAAGGTGAAATAAGGAGTTTCTCAGACAAAGGAAGACTAAAAGAATACAACTCCACCAAACCAGCATTGCAAGAGATGCTAAAGGGAATGTTTTAAGAAAAAGAAGAAAAGAGGAGAAGAACACAGGTACAGGGGGTAATGAATAAATACATATTAATAATGACCTTAAATGTAAATGGATTAAATGCTCCAATTAAAAGAGATAGGGTAACAGAATGGATACGAAAACAGGACCCACATATTTTCTGTCTACAAGAAACACACCTCAAAACAAGGGATTTACATAAAGTGAAAGTAAAAGGATATAAAAAAGTATTCCAAGCAAATAGACATGAAATAAAAAGCTGGGGTAGCAGTCCTCATATCAGACAAAATGGATTTCAAAGCAAGGGTAATGAAAAAAAGACAAAGAAGAAAATTTCATAATACTTAAGGGAACAATCCATCAAGAAGATATAACACTGATAAACATATATGCACCCAACATAGGAGCACCCAAATACATAAAGAAAATAGTAGAAGACCACAAGAAGGATATTAACAGCAACACACTCATAGTAGGGGACATTGACACTCCATTATCAACAACAGATAGATCTTCGAAGCAAAGAAACACCAAGGATATACAGGTATTGAACAACACACTAAACCGCATAAATATAACTGATATATATAGAACTTTTCACCTCAAAGAAGCAAAATATACATTCTTTTCAAATGCACATGGGACGTTCTCAAAGACAGATCACATGGTAGGACACAAAACAAGCCTCAACAAATTCAAGAAAATTGAAACTATATCAAGCATCTTTTCAGACCACAATGCCTTGAAATTAGAAATGAACCTCAAGGAAAAAACTCAAAGACATTCAAACTCATAGAGAATGAGTAACATGCTATTAAATAATAAATGGGTTAACAATGACATCAAAGAAGAAATCAAGAAATTTCTGGAAACTAATGATAATGAACACATAACAACCCAAAACCTATGGGACACAGCAAAAGCAGTCCTAACAGGAAACTTCATAGCAATACAGACCTACCTAAAGAGAATAGAAGAATCTCAAATAGAAAATCTAACCCTACAGCTACAAGAACTAGAGGAACAACAACAAACAAAGCCTAGGGCAAGAAGAAGAAAGAAAATCATCAAGATCAGAGAAGAATTAAATGACATAGGGACTAAACAAACAATTCAAAAGATCAACGAGAGTAGGAGCTGGCTCTTTGAAAAAATAAACAAAATCGACAAGTCTTTAGCCAGGCTCATTAAGAAAAAAAGAGAGAAGACCCAAATAAGCAAAATCAGAAATGAAAGAGGAGAAATCACGACTGATGCCACAGAAATACAAAAGATTGTAAGAAATTACTACAAACAACTGACTGGCAAGAAATTTGACAACTTAGATGAAATGGACAAATTTCTAGAAATATATAACCTTCCAAAACTGAGTCAAGAAGAAGTAGAAAGCCTGAACAGACCAATAACAAAGAGTGAAATTAAAACAGTAATCAAAAATCTCCCAACACACAAAAGCCCTGGACCGGATGGCTTCATGGAAGAATTTTACAAAACATTTAGGAAAGAACTAATGCCTACCCTTCTCAAAATATTCCAAAAAATCCAAGAAGAAGGAAGACTCCAAAACTCTTTCTATTAAGCCAGTATTACCCTAATCCCAGAACCAGGTCAAGACACAACAAAGAAAGAAAACTATAGGCCAATATCACTGAAAAACATAGATGCTAATATCCTCAACAAAATATTGGCAAACAGGATCCAGCAACACATAAAAATATCATACACCACGATTCAGTGGAATTCATCCCAGGGATGCAAGGATGGCTTAATATTTGCAAATCAATAAATGTAATACACCACATAAACAAAATGAAAGACAAAAACTACATGATCATATCCATAGATGCTGAAAAGGCATTTGATAAAATACAACATCCATTTATGATGTAAACTCTCAGCAAAATGGGAATAGAGGAAGCATACCTCAATGTAGTAAAGGCTATATATGAGAAAAGCATTTGATAAAGTACAACACTCATTTATGATGAAAACACTCAGCCTAATTAAGGCTGTATACAAGAAACCTGAAGCCAACATCATACTCAATGGACAAAAACTAAAAGCATTTGCCCTGAGATCAGGAACAAGACAAGGATGTTCACTCTCTCCACTTCTATTCAACATAGTGTTGGAAGTCCTAGCCACAGCAATCAGACAAGAAAAAGAAATAAAAGGCATCCAAATTAGAAAAGAAGATGTAAAACTATCATTATATGCAGATGACATGATAGTATACATAGAAAACCCTATAGACTCCACACAAAAAAATACTCAATATAATAAGCAAATTTGGCAAAGTGGCAGGGTACAAAATAAATATACAGAAATTTAAGGCATTTCTGTACACCAACAATAAAATATTAGAGACAGAAACAAAAAAGAAAATACCATATACTATAGCAACAAGAAAAATAAAGTACCTAGGAGTAAACTTAACCAAAGAGATAAAAGACCTGTACTCTGAGAATTACGTGACACCTGAAGAAAGAAATTAAGGAAGATACAAAGAAATGGAAGCGAATACCATGTTCTTGGATGGGAAGAATCAACATCATTAAAATGGCCATACTACCTAAAGCAATTTACAGATTTAATACAATCCCTATTAAAATACCAATGACATATTTCTTAGAACTAGAACAAATACTTCAAAAATTCATATGGAACCAAAAAAACCCTGAATAGCCAAAGCAATCTTGATACAGAAGAACACAGCAGGAGAAATCAAAATACCAGATGTCAAACTATACTACAAAGCCACTGTGGATCAAAACAGTCTGGTATTGGCATAAGAACAGACATATAGATCAATGGAACAGAAGAGAGAGTCCAGAAATAAATCCAGGACTATACGGTCAACTAATATTTGTAAAAAAGGAAAGAACATAAAATGGAGTGAGAAGAGCCTTTTCAACAAATGGTGCTGGGAGAACTGGACAGGGACATGGAAAAAAAAATGAAACTAGATCACCAACTTACACCACACACAAGAATAAACTCAAGATGGATCAAAGACTTAAATGTAAGCCATGACACTATAAAAGTCCTAGAGTAAAACATAGGCAGAAAAATTTCAGATATCCCACGTAACAATATTTTCATGGATACAGCTCCTAAGGCAAGAGAAATAAAGGAAAAAAATAAACAAATGGGACTACATCAAACTAAAGAGTTTCTGCTTAGCAAAAGAAAAATCAGCAAGATGAAAAGGAAACCAACCATATGGGGAAACATATTTGCCAATGATACCTCAGACAGGGGACTGATCTCCAAAATATATAAAGAGCTTATATGACTCAACATCAAGAAAACAGACAACCCAATTAAAAAATGGGCAAAGGACCTGAACAAACATTTCTCCAGAGAGGACATACAGAAGGTCCATAGACATATGAAAAAATACTCAACATCACTAGCCATCAGAGAGATGCAAATAAAAAACCACAATGAGATACCACTTTACACCTGTCAGAATGGCCATCATCAACAAATCAACAAACAACAAGTGCTGGCGAGGATGTGGAGAAACGGGAACCCTACTGCATTGTTGGTGGGAATGCAGACTGGTGCAGCCACTGTGGAAAACAGTGTGGAATTACCTCAGAAAACTAAAAATGGAACTGCCTTTTGAGCCAGCAATATCACTGCTAGGATTATACCCCAAAACTCCTAAAACCCTAATTCAAAAGAACTTATGCACCCCTGTGTTCATAGCAGCACTGTTCACAATAGCTAAGTGCTGGAAACAGCCTAAGTGCCCATCTGTAGATGAGTGGATTCAAAAATTGTGGTAAATTTATGCAATGGAATACTATGCAGCAGAAAGAAAGAACTCCTGCCATTTGTGACAACATGGTTGGAACTAGAGAGAATTATGCTGAGTGAAATAAGCCAGGCAAAGAAAGAAAAATACCACATGATATCACCTAATACAGGAAACTAAGGAACAACACAAACAAATGAGCTAAATAGAACAAGGAACAGAATAACAGTTATTATGGGAGAGGAGGGAGGGGGAAAAGGGGGATAAGTAAGGGAAGAATTTAGTCAAAAAACATATATAAATGACTCATGGACATGGACAACAGGGGGGGATTATTGTAGGAGAAAGGGTGAGCTGGGTGGGGGGAGCAACCGGGGGAAAATGGGACAACTGTAATTGAAAAATAAAATAAAATTATATAAAAAAATACAAATCACTTTTATTATATGATGGTCAAATTGATGCTTGGACTCAAGTTAAATCTACAAAGTTATTCCACATTCTAGCATGGTCTTTAACATTTTGATGCCAATCAGGTTCACTCAGGATTTGAGCAGATAGAAGAAAATATGTGGAACCATGGGGATATCTGACATGCCTTTATTCCAGGCACAGGGACAATCCACACTTGCCCTTGCTCACTAGTGCAAGCAGTGTGGTCCCATCTTCCCTAAATACTATGCATAGACAAAGCTGGCTGCATGCCAAAGTATGACATCATTGGTTACATAACAGCAAGTATTCTGCACATGCGGGTCTCAGCAAGTGTTCTGCACATGCGGGTCTCTAACTATTATCTCTAAGCCACTTGTGTCCAGACATCCAGGTGAGGGAGCCTGACTGACTCCATTTTCTCTAGATAGCACCGGGTGAGGGAGCCTGACTGACTCCATTTTCTCTACATAGCACCATTTACACTCCTCAGTTTACAAGCTTCCTCATTCTGGAAAGCTTAGCCCACATGCCACATATCTCTGCATTCAGGGATTATTTCTGACCCATCCTCCACCTGGACTCCTTCCTTAAAGCTTTCATGATGCCTGTGCATATTTCTACAACTATACTTAACACAATTAGGAAATTTTCTGCTTGTGTACCTCTCTTACCTACAAAACACAGGCATCTTATAGAGAGATAATTTTACCCATCTGTCCAAGGTAAAGATTTGAGTGCCTGGCATGTGGTACATGCTCAGTACATGTTAGCTGAATGGAGGAGTAAAGGACTGAATTAATTTGATTTGGCAGAAACAAAAAGAAAAATCTGTTTTTTATTAAAGAATTACCAAGTAGATTGAATTTACTCATCAAGCCTGATCAAATGCTTTAGCCTGAAAAAGATGTAAACATTTTTTAGATTTATTAATTTTCTCTGGAAACTAAAAATACTTATTATTTGTAGGATTAATCACTGAATCTCGCCTTCTAATTTTCTTACTGATAGCTTTCTTACTGATAGTCATGAGGACATTTGCCATAGATTGAAAGAATTCATTCAAACTTCATTAATCCAAAATCCTAGTAAGGAAGATTAATTAGGTCAAAGAGCTGCTTTCATCTTGGATTCTTTCAGACTGAGCTAACATTAAACCCCAGAATTATATGTACTAACCCCTATTCTATGCACAGCCACATATACTCTACGCAATCCACTGGTGGTGTTGGTACTTTAATTTTAAGAAGTAGAAGTTTTATTAATACTAATTTAGTAATTTATACTAGATTAGCTAGTACATTGCAGTATTCTTAGACACACCATCATTATAAGATTTTCTCTACTATTTGAGTTTCAACAAGTAAATATATTAGTTAAAAATAAAAATAATTATTTAAGGAAGAAAAAACAAAAATAGAAAACTTTTTTCTAATTCTGATATTCTATCTTAAGGAAATGACTATAAATAGAATTATTTTGTTTCAAAGATAGTTCAACTTATCACTTTTTTTTTAACTTTCAGAAAACAGGGACTATCCTAAATGTCAAAACAATGGAAGATTAATTAATAGAAATATGGTACATACAGTATGAGGTTTTTCTGATTTCTCTTTTGTTCCTCTACCCTCAACCCATCCCTCACTGAGAGTAAATATTTGTGGTTTTTCATTTTAACAAAAGACAGAGAGAAGTTATCAGAAGCAAATATCACCATCTTCCTTTCCAGCTAGCAAACCCACCATACTTGCCATCACCTTGCCATTCTCCTTACAAAAGAAGTATCCAACAAACAAATTATTGATATTACTCTGGGTCTCTTCAAATTTCATATTTTAGGGGACTTTCTATTACACTCTTTTGGATTCTTGTGCCCACTCTAGTTTTTTTTGATTGTTGTTTTTCTTTTAATACAAATAAAACAAATTTCCCCTAGCCCTATACCTCATTTTTACTAATGTTCTATTTTTCCTAAATGTTAGATTTTATAAGAAAAGAGAAAATTGTAAATGACTTCCATTTCCCAACCTCTCATTCTCTCTTCAATAAGTACCAATAAGGCTTTTGATCCCAGCAATTAATTGAAAATAATGTTAATAAGGGCAACCACAATTATACCGAAGCTAAATTAATTGAACAATTTTCAATTCTCACTTTACTAGACTTTTCAATAGTACTCTATATCAGGGATCAGAAAACTACAGCCCATCACACGTTTTGTAAATAAAACTTAACTGGAACACAGCCTAGCTCCTTTACTTACATATTATTCATGGCTACTTCCATGCTATAATGGCAGAGTAGTCTCTCCTTAAACAATTCTCTTTTCTTAGGTTCTCTAACAGTCTCTTGGTTTTCCTTCTGCTTCTCTGGCTCCTCTAACTCTCTCTTTTTTTTTTTTTTTTTTTAATCCTTTTTAGCCCCCACCTTTTCTACCATTTTTAAGTAGTGGAGTTCCATAGGTTTAAACTTGGATTTTCTCTTCTTATACACTTTATCCCTAGGAAACCTCATCTATTCCTTTAGCTGTAATAGTACCTCCAGGTTGACAATTCACAATGCATATCACCAACTCAGACCTCTCCCCTGTGTTACAGAATCATAAATATCTCCATTTGGATGCTTCACTACTTCTCTAACTTCTAAGTCCAGAACTACACATATACTACCCCGCCATCACTCACACACACATGAAATCTCTTTCTCTTGAAGAGTTTCTTAACTAGTTTATTAAACTCCCATAGATCTATTAGCTCATACTAAAAATCTGGAAGTTATATTTGATAACTTTTCTCTCGGTTTAGTACTAGCAAATCCATTTTCAGGACATGTCTTGAATTTATTGAGTCTTCTTTATATCATGGCATCATTTCTGTAAGCCACTATCCTTTCTTGACTATTGTGCTAGTCACTTTCTACCGTATTTCTAGCTTTTGTTCATATCATTATCCATGATCTACCAGGAAAACATTTTAGATATGGCCTATGCTTCTCATTATAGGGTTCTACATAATCTGACCCCTATCCACACTTCCTTCTTCATAATAGGGCATTCTTCCACTTGTCTATTATATGCCATTCACACTAACATCTTTTGATCATAGAGGGTATCAAGTTTTTCATCTTAAAGATTTGGGTTCTTTCCTTTCACTCTTCAGCTGGTTAATTCTATGCAAATTTCAATTCCTAGCTTTATTTATTTTTGTATGTTTTATTGATTATGCTGTTACAGTTGTCCCAATTTCTTTTCCCTTTGCTCCCCTCTGCCCAGTACTCCCCTTCCCTCCAGCAATCACACCCCCCTTAGTTCATATCCATGGGTAGTGCATAAAAGATCTTTCACTTTACCCTTCCCTGTACTATTCTTAATACTGCCTGTCTATTCTCCACCCTTTTATTATACTTCTTAATTCCTGCACCGTTTCCCCCTTCCTTCTCCTTCCACCTCCTAGCTGATATCCCTCCAAATGCTCCCTATACCTTTGGTTCTGTACCCATTCTGCTTGTCTGCTTAGTTTGTTTTTGTTTTTATGTTTTTAGATTCTGTTGTTGATAGTTACGATTTTGTTATCATTTTTTACATTTAATTTTTTTTCCATTACAATTGTCGCATTTTCCCCCATTTCTCCCCCCAACACAACCCACTCCTTCTCCCACAGTCATTCCCCACCCCGTTGTCCACGTTCATGGGTTATTTATACTAGTTACTTTACTAAATCCTTCCCCTATTTACCCCTTTTCCCCACCCCCAATAACTTTTTCTGTTCCTTGTTCAACTTTGTTCATTTGTTTGTGTTGTTTCTTAGTCTCCTGTATTAAATATTTATAGTCTCCTGTATTAGATATCATATGGTATTTTTCTTTCATTGCCTGGCTTATTTCACTAAGCAGAATTCTCTCTAGCTCTATCCATGATGTTCCAAATGGTAGAAGTTCCTTCTTTCTTTCTGCTGCATGGTATTCCATTGTGTAAATGTACCATAGTTTTTTAATCCACTCATCTACAGATAGGCACCTACGCTGTTTCCAGCACTTGGCTATTGTAAACAGCGCTGCTATGAATATAGGGATGCAAAGGTTCCTTGGAATTTAAGGATTCTTTGGGTATAGTCCTAGCAGTAGAATTGCTGGTTCAAAAGGCAGTTCCATTTTTAGTTTTTTGAGGTAATTCCATACTGTTTTCCATAGTGGCACCACCAGTCTGCACTCCCACCATCAGTGCACTAGGTTTTCCATTTCTCCACATTCTTGCCATCACTTGTTGTTTGTTGATTTGTTGATGATGGCCATTCTGACTGGTGTGAGGTGGTATCTCATTGTGGTTTTTTATTTGCATCTCTCTGATGGCTAGTGATGCTGATCATTCTTTCATATGCCTACGGACCCTCTGTGTATCCTCGTTGCAGAAGTGTTTGTTCAGATCCTTTGCCCATTTTTTTAATTGGGCTGTCTGTCTTCTTGGTGTTGAGATGTGTAAGTTTGTTATATATTTTAGAGATCAATCTCTTGTAAGAGGTGTCATTGGCAAATGTATTTTCCCATATGGTTGGTTCCCTTTTCATCTTGCTGATGTTTTCTTTAGCTGAGCATAAACTCTTTAGTTTTATGTAGTCCCATTTGTTCATTCTTTCCTTTATTTCCCTTGCCTTAGGAAATGTATTAGTGAAAATATTGCTACATGGGATATCTGAAATTTTCCTGCCTATGTTATTTTCTAGGACTTATATGGTGTCACAGCTTACATTTAAGTCTTTGATCCATCTTGAGTTTATTCTGGTGTGTGTTGGAAGTTGGTGGCCTAGTTTCATTTTTTTTTTTTTTTTGCATGTCCCTGGCCAGTTCTCCCAGCACCATTTATTAAAGAGGCTCTTCTCAGTCCATTTTATGTTCCTTCCCACTTTGTCAAAAATTAGTTGACCATATAGACTTGAGTTTATTTCTGGGCCCTCTATTCTGTTCCATTGATTTACATGTCTGTCCTTATGCCAGTAACAGGTTGTCTTGATCACAGTGGCTTTGTAGTTTAGTTTGATGTTGGATAGTGTAATTCCTCCTGCTGTGTTCTTTTTCAAGATTGCCGTGGCTATTTGGGGTCTTTTTTGGTTCCATATAAATTTTTGAAGTATTTTTTCTAGGTCTGTGAAATATATCATTGGTATTTTAATAGGGATTGCATTGAATCTGTAAATTGCTTTGGGTAGTATGGACATTTTAATAATGTTGATTCTTTTCATCCATGAACATGGAATTTGCTTTCATTTATTTGTATATTCCTTAATTTCTTTCTTAAGAGACATGTAGTTTTATGAGTACAGGTCTCTTATTTCTTTGGTTAAGTTTATTCCTAGGTACTTTAGTTTCCTTGTTGCTATTATAAATGGAATTTTCTTTTAGTTTCTATCTCTGACATTTTATTGTTGGTGTACAGAAATGCCTTCAATTTCTGAATATTGACCTTGCATGGTGCTGTTTTTGTCAAATTCTCTTATTATACTCAGTAGCTTATTAGTGGAGTCTATAGGGTTTTCTATGTACACTATCATGTCATCTGCAAATAATGACAGTTTTACTTCCTCTTTTCAATTTGGATGCCTTTTATTTCTTTTCCTTGTCTGATTACTGTGGCTAGGACTTCCAACACTATGTTGAATAGGAGTTGAGAGAGTAGAGTTCCTTGTATTGCTCCTGATATCAGGGAATGCTTTCAGTTTTTGTCCATTGAGTATGATGTTGGCTTCAGGTTCCTCATATATGGCCTTTATCATGTTGAGGTATACCCCTTGTATTCACATTTTGCTGAGAGTTTTCATCATAAATGGATGTTGTATTTTATCAAATGCCTTTTCAGCATCTATGGATATGATCATGTAGTTTTTGTCTTTCATTTTGTTTATGTGGTGTATTACATTTATTGATTTGCAAATATCAAGCCATCCTTGCATCCCTGGGATGAATTCCACTGAATCGTGGTGTATGATATTTTTATGTGTTGCTGGATCCTGTTTGCCAATATTTTGTTGAGGATATTAGCATCTATGTTTTTCAGTGATATTGGCCTATAGTTTTCTTTCTTTGTTGTGTCTTGACCTGGTTCTGGGATTAGGGTAATACTGGCTTAATAGAAAGAGTTTTGGAGTCTTCCTTCTTCTTGGATTTTTTGGAATATTTTGAGAAGGGTAGGCATTAGTTCTTTCCTAAATGTTTTGTAAAATTCTTCCATGAAGCCATCCGGTCCAGGGCTTTTGTGTGTTGGGAGATTTTTGATTACTGTTTTAATTTCACTCTTTGTTATTGGTCTGTTCAGGCTTTCTACTTCTTCTTGACTCAGTTTTGGAAGGTTATATATTTCTAGAAATTTGTCCATTTCATCTAAGTTGTCAAATTTCTTGCCAGTCAGTTGTTTGTAGTAATTTCTTACAATCTTTTGTATTTCTGTGGCATCAGTCGTGATTTCTCCTCTTTCATTTCTGATTTTGCTTATTTGGGTCTTCTCTCTTTTTTTCTTAATGAGCCTGGCTAAAGACTTGTCGATTTTGTTTATTTTTTCAAAGAGCCAGCTCCTACTCTCGTTGATCTTTTGAATTGTTTGTTTAGTCCCTATGTCATTTAATTCTTCTCTGATCTTGATGATTTTCTTTCTTCTTCTTGCCCTAGGCTTTGTTTGTTGTTGTTCCTCTAGTTCTTGTAGCTGTAGGGTTAGATTTTCTATTTGAGATTCTTCTATTCTCTTTAGGTAGGTCTGTATTGCTATGAAGTTTCCTGTTAGGACTGCTTTTGCTGTGTCCCATAGGTTTTGGGTTGTTATGTGTTCATTATCATTAGTTTCCAGAAATTTCTTGATTTCTTCTTTGATGTCATTGTTAACCCATTTATTATTTAATATTATATTATTCATTCTCCATGAGTTTGAATGTCTTTGAGTTTTTTCCTTGAGGTTCATTTCTAGTTTCAAGGCATTGTGATATGAGAAGATACTTGATATAATTTCAATTTTCTTGAATTTGCTGAGGCTTGTTTGTGTCCTACCATGTGGTCTATCTTTGAAAACGTTCCATGTGCACTTGAGAAGAATGTATATTTTGCTTCTTTGAGGTGAAAAGTTCTATATATATTAATTATGTTTATTTCATGTAGTGTGTTGTTCAATGCCTCACTATCCTTGGTGTTTCTTTGCTTTGAAGATCTGTCTATCATTGATAATGGGGTGTTAAAGTCCCCTACTATGAGTATGCTATTGTTAATATCCTTTTTGTGGTCTTCTAATATTTTCCTTATATATTTGGGTGCTTCTATGTCGGGTGCATATATGTTTACCAGGGTTATAACTTCATGATGAATTGTTCCCTTAAGTATTATGAAATGCTCTTCTTTGTCTCTTTTTATGATCTTTACTGTGAAATCTGTTTTGTCTAATATTAGTATTGCTATCCCAGCTTTTCTTTCATCTCCATTTGCCTGGAATATTTTTTTCCATCCCTTCATTTTCAGTCTGTGTAAATCTTTTGTTCTGAGGTGTGTCTCTTGTAGACAGCATATAGGTGGGTCTTCTTTTTGTAACCATTCTGCTACCCTATGTCTTTTGATTGGAACATTTAATCCATTTACATTTAAGGTTATTATTGACAGGTATTTATTCATTTCCCTTTGTACCTGTGTTCCTCTCCCTCTATCTTTTTCTTCTTCTTCTTACAACATCCTCTTTAGCATCTCTTGTTATGCTGTTTTGAGGGACATGTATTCTTTTAGTCGTCCTTTGTTGGAAAACTCCTTATTTCACCTTCCATTTTGATGGAGAGCCTTGCTGGGTAGAGTAGCCTTGGTTGTAGGCCTTTACTTTTCATTGTTTGAAATATTTTTTGCCATTCCTTCTGTGTTGTTGTGTTTCTGTTGCGAAATCAGTTGATAGCCTTATTGAAGCTCCCTTGTATGTTATTTGTTATTTTTCTCTTGCCACACTTAGGATTATCTCTTTGTCTTTGAATTTTGCCATTTTAACTGTGATGTGTCTTGGAGTAGACCTTTTTGGATTCATCTTTATTTGGACCCTGTGTGCTTCCTCGACTTGCATTACTTTTTCTCTCATCAAGTTAGGAAAATTTTCTGTCATTAGTTTTCCAATCAGGTTTTCTATCACATGCTCGTCTTCCTCTCCTTCTTTAATCCCTATGATACAGATATTGTTTCATTTCATGTTGTCCTGCAATTCTCTTAAACCCTCTTCATTCTTTTTAAATATTCTTTTATTTTGTTGCATTACTTGGAAATTTTTTCTACTTTTTCCTCTAACTCACTGATCCAATTCTCTGCTTCATTTATCCTACTTTTGATTGATTCTACTGTGTTATTCAGTTCAGAAATTGTATTCTTTGTTTCTTCTTGGTTCTTATTGATAGTTTCTATGTCCTTTCTTATGCTGGTATAGTTCTCAGTAAGTTCCTTGTAGCTTCCCTTTTGTTCTTTGTAGTTCCCCTGGAGTTTGTTGTTGCTTTGTTTGATTTTCTCGAGTTCATTGAGCTTCATCATTACTATTGTCTGAGTTCCATGTGTGATAGTTTGCTTGCTTCTCTTTCATTTATCCCTCCTTGGAATTCATCCTTTCCTTTTGGTGGGATATTGTTTCTGTTTGGTAGGGTGTTATTCTGCCTCCCCATTTTGGGCACTGTTCTTGTTTCTACTTCTTAGATTGATCTGCTTTTATTTTCTGCCTTTATAATGTGACTTCCTTGTGTACAGTTGTTGAGCTGCTGCCTCCAGCTGATGCCGCTTGGAGGGGAGCCATCTGCTTACGTGATTTCTCCCATAGCACTTGGGGTGATTCTGTACTGGAACCTAGTGCACTGCTCTCCCAGCTCTTTCTTGAGAGCCAGCACCCAAAACTTATTACAAAGTTCCTATAGTTTACTTCGCCATCCTTTGGCCTCAGCCAGGGGTGAGTGTACTCCCTTGCACAGGCCAGGGGCAGGTTCTCTCCTCATTTTAAAAAATTTTTATTTCCTCCTTTTGTACTGGTTTACTGTTTATTCCTTCCTGTGTTCTAATTCACTTATTGACATCCTGGTTTCCTTTCCCTCACCACTAGTTTTGTGTGAATTTTTCCTTTATTTCACTTAGTACATTCTTCATTTCTTCCCATCATGCTTAATCTTTTCTGTCAACTCTGTGAGCATTGTTAACACTAGTGCTTCAAACTGTGTGTCTGTTAAGTTGGCTATCTCCATTCTTCATCATGTTGCTGAAGTGTTAGAGTACACCAAGGATGAGAGCTGGAAAGTCCTCTGCTCCAGAGGACTGCTTGGATGTTTGATGACAAATACAAGAGACTCAGATATAGTGTCTATGACGCATTTAAGCATGCAGTCTCAGACCTATGTATTTTGGATAGTTTATATTTGAATGAAGATGAATGGTAAGTACTCATTAACAATATTAATAGGCATTTGACCCTACAGGCTGTCAAAATTTGAGAAGATATTGAAGTGGCTTGTTGTGGTTATGAAGGCACTGATGCCCTAAAAGAAGTCCTGAGAGCAGGTTTGAGTTGTTCTACAGAAACCATGCCCATCAAAATAATCTAATATCTCCTCCTTGGTATGTGATGACTACAACAACCCTGGAGAGGACAGAAAGCCTCTTTATCCTCGATAAGGCTATGGCTGTTATTAAAGAAAAGATTGAAGAAAAGAGGGGTGTCTTCAATGTTCAGATGGAGCCCAAAGTGGTCACAGATACAGATGAAACCAAACTTGCAAGGCAGCTGGGAAGGCTTGAGAGAGAAAATGTGGAAGTGGATGGAGATGATGTTACAGAAGAAATGGAAGCCAAAGCCAAAGATTAACTTTGTGGGAAACAGAGTCCAGTTTAAGGAACACAAAACAGCCCTTCCTGGCTTAAAAGACTTAAAAGTTTTCCAGTATTAAAAGCTTCAAAGTTGAATATTTTTTATTTCCAAGTATTTAAATGTTCTAACAGACCAACTCATGAAATGCCCTCCTAAAATGTCAGCTATTTTCATATGGTCAATAGCTCCAACATATTGACCATTTTTAAGGGAGTGGCCTGATTTCACTAGAGACAAATCTTCAAGCTAATAGCAGTCATAAAATTGGGTTTTCTGTTTCTGATTTCTCAAGTTGACACCACTTTGTCAGTGTCTTCATGTAATTTACCAGGGGCACCCAAAGCAAATAGTCCCAGTCTTTCTCTATAAATGTATCAAGTAAACTAATAAATACATTTCTGGGATTTTTTTTTAAAAGGTTCACACTAGAACCTTAATCTACCCCACCTTTTGGGTCATGCGTCTTTCTCCTCATCTTGACAGCTTTCTATGTTTGCCTCTGTGTCTTAGGTAGAATTGTTGCACGTCTTCCATTATAAGAGACATAGCTTATGTATTCACCAGTGCTGGTGACCTGTTTCACCACATTGTGGCACTGTATGTGGAGGAGGGGTCTGAGAGGAAACAGTGCCACTTGTCCCACACTTGCCCTTTTTCCAGGCACTTCTCCCCCTTCCTATACTAAATAAGCTCCCTCCATTGGGAGACTGGCAGTGGTTTTCACAGCCAGAAGCATGGTCTGGTCTGGGGCTGGGGTTGGTCTGGTCTGGGGCTAGGTTTACTTCCCAGGTTTAAAATGTATTGCTGCACTTTTCACTGCAGCTATAGTCTCTGTGCCACTGCCACTGCCACTGCTGTTGCTGCCAGCCACCAGCTGCTGCCACCACTAGCTGTACTGCACCTTGTTCTCTCCATCCTACCTCCACCCCTCCTACCTGTCTGGCTGAATATTTCTTCTTTATTTCTTCTTTGTTGAACTTCCATGTAGTTTGAGTTTCTGGATCTTCTAGGGTTTTTTTAGTTTAAAGTGGTTGTAAATTTTTTCTTAGTTGTGAGGGAGATGCAGGGTGTCTATCTATGCCTCCATCTTGGCCAGAAGTCCCTTCAATTCCTAGCTTTAATAATATGTCCTCAGAGTGGCTATTCTTGACCACCCAGTGGTTAGATCCTTTATTATAACCTCTCCTTACACTTGACATCTCCTTCATAGAACACCAAGTATGACTTAAAATCCCCAAAAAGAGGTGCTCAAAATGACCAGATTTCTTCATTAAGATGAAATAAAATTAGTTTTGCTTCTATCTATTCTCTCAGGCAAATGAGAAATTCAACTTCAGTAATCCTTGGGAATTCCCAACAGTGGATTATAACAAGTATTAGGGTCACTAAATAGCACCAGGGAGGATAGAAAATTTTTCTGGTTTTTGGCCCCCTGTGCACACAGGTTAGTTTTAAGATGCTCATTCCCCAAGTTCATGTGGTCAATGTTTTCTAGTTCCAGAGATGACTTGCCATTTTCTTGAAGTCCCAATGTTTCAGACCCTCCAGCCACACTCCTTTCCCTTGTCAAGAATCTCACCTCCCCACTCCGTTTCTTCTCAGAGTAATCTTTTTCTCTCCCCATTCAGATTATCTACATAATTCAAAGTCTTTATTATCTCATCCTTGCTAGAGAAAATCTTCTATTTAGCATTACTGACTCTCTTATAAATCCATGGACACAAATCATGGATTGGCTCACAGCAGTTTAGCAATACTAACAAGTTTCCCAGTAAGTTTGCTTTCCTGTTGTTCAAAGTAGCTCCTTCATACCTTCTCTCTTTTAATTACCTCCTGCCTCTCATATATCTCCTCACTTTCACCTAATGATTCTCTTCATTCATCATTAGGAAAAGTAAGTCACTATACAAATGTCCTCAAATTCCTTGTACCAAATTTATAAACCTGCTTAAACCCATCTTTTTATTCAACCCTGTTGCAAATCAGGACCCTTCCTAATTCCTATTAATACCAAGTATCCAGTTGTCCTCTGGATTTTTTTACTCTGTTGTATTACCAGTCTCTCTCCTCATCTGTATTATTTTCATCAGTATACAGACTCTTTATTTCCTATTTGAAAGTTAAAAATAACTCTCCTTTTTGACCTACCAGCTCATTTATCTGATTTTCTTCATAGCCCAATCTAAAAGCTCTAGTTTCCTTTAGTTACCCGCTTCCCATTGATACCTCATCCCATATCATTCCGATTTCTGCCTTTATTATTTAAATAAAAATGTTCTATTGAAAACCACCAGAGAACTCCATGTTACCAAATCTTATCGATATTTTAAAACCATATTTTCACTCCATCTCTCAGAAGCAGCCAACAGATTTCCTTTTTCTAAAAGCATCCTATATTTTTGCTTTAATAATTACACTCTTAATTTTACTCAAATCAGGCCTGGTCATGACTTTTTAGCTATCTTTTCAGGTTTCTACTCTATCAGTTATACAAATGTTTATGTTTTCCCATTTCTCAGAGATGACTGAGTCCCTGGACCAAGTTCTATCTAAGCCAGAAAGGCATTGGTTGTTCTAAGGCTGGAATCTCTGGCAGTCATAAAGCCAGGTACTTCATTAGTGCAATTGATATAACTTTTTGTTTATTCTGAGATGACACTCCTAATAACAGAATTCCTTAATTTCATCCTAGCAGCTAATATCCTTACTTAGCTCTTCCTCAAACATGCCCTATTTGGGATAGACTAATATCTCCATCTTGGCACTAGGGCCCATTAATTAGCAGGAAAATCTCATCTTCAAAGATCTTTTATTTTGTGTTCCTCCTTTCCTGAAATGCCCATAGTTGAAGTCATTTACAGTCTAGAACAGCTAAATATGTTCTAAATGTAATTTACACACAATACATGGATAACCAACTTTATTGACTTTTAATACATTGTCCCTATCAAGCCTCCAAAATACTACTAGGCAGAACCTTTCTGCAGAAGCCCTAATTTAAGTGTTGCATGTGTGGCTGTATCTACATGATCATTATCCTGAAAATGTTGGTGCTTTCAACACAACCAAAGTTAACAGTGCTCTGTTGAATGCAGCAAACAAACACATGGTTCTCTGTGTTCAGCATGTTCCTGAGATTTCCAAGATCACACAGAAGAGAGTTCTGGGAAAGGTTCTATTTTGGGAAGGTATATTCTACATGGATGGGTAACCATCAGTCAAATAAACCCAGGATGCATTGTTATCCTAATGATTTAACAGCCCCCCATTGGCCTTCACTTGCCTTGACTACTAGTTAAAAATGTACATAAGATCCTAGGACTTCTAGTAAGTCCCATATCACAATTACAAACTCCTGCAGTGCATTTTCCACAGCCACAATGTCTCCATAATAGTTGTTATAAGCTCATCCAATTCCTTGAAGCAACTAAGGAACAATGGCTCTGAAATTTATCTTCCATTTTTATATTAAAAAAAAAAACCCAAAACATATCACAACTGTGTAGGAGTTACTGGATTTAGGATTTTTAATGTTAGAACTGGCTGTAAAGAAATAACGAAATTGCAGTTCCATATTATTTTTTTTTCTTTACGTATTTTTGAATGCCTGGATTCTGGTTCAGGGAAAGACCTGAGGCAGAACTGACCTAGAAATTTTTATAGCTTGCCACAGTCTCTCTGTGGACCCCATGTACTACATGTTTTCAATGAACAGTAAATAAACACTGAATGATGACTGTGGATTAGAGAAACACAAAATACAGGTCCAATCACAGTGAAAGGCAAAATCAGCAAAAAATGGAAATTGGGTGTTTGTTCAGAGCAGCCAAAAAAAAACCTAGAAATAAAATGAGAGTCTTCAAGATTTAGAATGTGAACAGTAAACTATCAATGGAGATTTGGAACTGATATATTAGAAACTCAAGAAGAAAAACCAATAACTTAAATAAACAAAATTTTCTTTGTATTTAAAATCTGTAGGAAAGAGAAAAGACCTTCCAACCTAGAAAATATAGGTATTGGCCTCATATATAAAAGAGAAGGAAAAAGTCCAGTCTAGACAGGAGGCCTGAGTTGTAAGCTAAACCCACTTGAAAGAAGAAAGGTCTTAACAGAGGTGAATAAAAAGAGGACCTGGGTGGGGGGAAATGTTGTCATAAAAATAACTCGTGGTAAGTCAGGGCTACATTGGAGTAACAAATCTTACTCAGACCTTCTAGAACATGAGAGCTGAGGGAAGAAATCACAGAGCTCACACCAACTCTCACCAAAACCTGAAGGTACACTCTGGAACAGCAGCAATGTGCACTAAGACACACAGAGAAACAAGGAAGCTGCATCTAATTTGAAATGAGAGATAGAATCGTGTATGAATCTCAGCCTGGTATACCTTTTGGACTTGTAATTATGTGATGTCCTTAAGAGATCTATGTCAAAAGTTTCTAGGGCAACAAGACATGCTTGTAACTGTCTTAAGGTTCTGAACTACCCAATCTTTCTTTCAAGTGGAGTGTAACAGAAAAGCAGGGTTAAGGATGGTAGCATGAGATCTTTCTCTAAAGCAAATAGCCACACCCTCAGGATGACCATAGACTTGGCTCTGAGGTCCATTAAATTAACAAGAGAAAGAGGAAAAAGCAGGGAAAGAGTGTCCCTTCAAAGAAGTTCAAGGTTTCTCTCCACCATTCTTTAGTTTCAAGAACCACTGTGAAAGTTATATTTTAGGACAATTTAATGGCTATACTGGTGGCTAGAGCAGTGTCATTACAGCCTTATTTCTAAAGTAAAACATTTGTCTTTAGCTTCTTCAATTGCCACCTCTTTGGAAATAGATTAAGAATGTCACATATATAATTTTGGTGAGCTCACACAAAAATTGGGGTTGGCATGATCAGATGTACATTTTGGAAGTATATCTGGGACTACAGTATAAAGGATGAACTAAACAAGAAAAAAATAACTGTCAGGGAAATCAATTCATGGAGAAGAGAGGATGAGTCTTTGATCAGAAATTTTACTATCCTTTGTGTGTGCACATATCATATTTTAAGTATTTGTTCTCAAGTTTTCTCAAGCTCTAAAATTGTCCCTGTATTCACACATATCAAATAAATGAAGCTCTGTGGAGCTGGCCAAAGAAAGTTTATAACATCCATGCTTTTGGAGACTTCAACCACATGCTTTGAGCTCTCATGCTGCCCCACCCCATATTAAAGTACTGCTCTGTGTGTTTCTGTTTCCTATAAAAGCCTTTCTATACTCTGGTCCTCTAATCCTTGTGTCTCTTTCTTCTCTCTCTCTCTTCCTTCCTCTTCTCTTGTCTCCTCTCTCTCTCTCCCTCCCTCCCACCCAGCTTTCTCCAACCATGTGAAATATTTCTTTTACATTTAGAAAACAGTACAGTACATAGAATATTGTGGGGAAAGGGTTTTCTGTTGAGTTTTTATACTTTTAAAAATACTGCCTAGAGACTAGTAGCTCTTTGGGACTACTTAACTATATTCTAGTCTTTCTTGGTCATCAGTAACATGATGTGCTTCTAGATAAATAGAACCAGTGGGATATATAGAGATATACATAAGAGGAGATTTATTACAGGAATTTGCTCACATTATTATGGAGAACCAGGAAAGCCTATGCTATACATGTCATTCAGTCTAAGTCCAAAGACTTGAGAACTAGAGAAGCCAATGTGCAAGGGCAAGAGAAAATGGATGTTCCAGCTTAAGCAAAGGAAGCAAATTTGCCCTTTCTTCACCTTCTTATTCTACTCAGGCCCTCAACAGGTTGGGTGATATTTACCCACATTGGTAAAGATAATCTTTATTTGGTCTACTGACTCAAATGTTAATCTCTTCTGGAGACACACTCAGAAAAAAAATGTTTACCATGTATTTGGGTATGCCTGAGCTCAATCAAGTTAATAATTAAAATTAACCATCAGAATTAGAATAGAGCACTCCCTTTGGCAGCACAAGTACTAAAATTGGAACAATACAGAGAAGATTAGCATGGGCCCTGTGCAAGGATGACACACAAATTGAGAATAGGAGAACAATTCAGTTATCTTCTCTGTGTACACAGACCCACACATCTCTCTTTTTGGAAAAGACTCACCTTGGGTTGCGTTGATTCAGGCATTGATTGCACACACATGAAAAGTAGGATGTTAAGGGAAACAACAGTGACGATCTTATTACAGCTTCTCTCAGTTCTGATATTTAAAAATTATCATGTTTACAATGAATTACATTATTTGCTTGCCACAACACCCCTTCATAATAACTTCACTGATCTGGAAACTGGGGCTTATAGAAGTTGAGTTTTATGCCCAATGTAACACAGCCGAATGTGGCAGATCTGGGATTCAGTCTAGTGTCTCCTGGGCCTTTATGGTTCTTTTCCCTCCTGCACCTGAGATAAATGTGCAGATGTGCAGTCAGTTTAGCATGTTTATCATTTTAAAAACTAAGGTATCATTCACTTTGTCTCTCCTCCTTAATTTTTCCTAGTTTCATTAGCAAGCATTACATTTTGAAAAATTTTCCAGTTCGTCAAAGCTTGTTACACTCCTCAGTATTCATACAACATTATGATTTTTCTGCAAAACTAAATAATTTCTGTGTTTAGTGTGTTCACCCATGCTGAGTTGGAGAGAAAAAAGTGTCTTTCAATGTGCCAACATTGCTATAATTCTCTTAGGTCATGGCTATTTAAACCCTCACATCTATAAATTGGCTACTACATCACTCTTTCCAAGGATTCTTTCAGTTAAGAAATTACAACTTTAATCTTCATACCCAGCATCCAAATGGAGAATGGGATGGTAATTTCCATCATCCATCCAACTGCTGCTACAAAATAAGCCAGTTCACTGGAAATTATACAATTCATGCGTGCCATTTTGTTTGCTGTCAAAAATATTTCTAGAAACTATACTTGCTCAGTACCCTTAGCTATAAATAGTTTTAGCATCTTACACACTGGATTCTCTATTCCTGACTTTCTAGGGATAGAACTTATATGGATAAAAATTCCTTTCATCTATATAGTCCCACCCCCAAACTCCAACCAAGCAAAGTGGTTGGAAACATTTAAATTTCTTTTTATTTTAATTTGTTTATTTATTTGTTTCTCCTTATTCACTAGGTTTTTAACTTAACCATGAGCCCTTTCTGGGGATTTGGGTTCCACACTTACTCTTGATATGAGCACATCTGGGCCTTGTCATATGGTGAGAAAAACAAGTGTTCCTGTTTCTCAGACACACTGTTAGATAACAGCATGGCATTATCCAAGTCTGTTAATTAAGGAAGGTCTAGGTTATCCATGACTGAAAACAGTTATACAGCATTGTTTTTCTCAGCCTAGATGCAAACTCATTCTCCTCTCTCCTTGTTCTTCTTGGAATTTCTCTTAGAGATTCTTACTGTAGACATAGTTGGGCAGGTATATTTGGAGCTGAGAAGGGTAAGAATGTATGAAATGTGAGCTAATTTCAGAAGAACATTTATTTACTATGGAGCTCTCAGACATCCATTTCAGACATCCCAAGGAAGTCTTTATTCACATCTCTCAACAAAGTATAGTAGATAAAACAAAATCAGCTTTATCTGTTCTATGTATCATAAAAGACCCACCTTCTCAGATCCTGATTTGACAAGGAATGTTTGGAGATTATAATAACTTAAATTATATTAGAGAGGTAACACATGGAAAAAGATTACTAAGGCCGATCGAAGATTATATAAATTCAAAGTTAAACAGTTATTGCTTCTAACATTTTAAATATTCTACATATTTCTGTAGCATCTTGGTTTGGATATCACAAGGATATGTTGGGAAAGTAATAACTCACCACCTACAAAATTAAAGTCCAAGACTTGGTTTGACCAAAAATATCTTTTGACACCTTCAAGTTTGCTCATCAGAAGAGCAGAGAGAATTACCTCGTTCTGAAATTAATAAAGACATTACTATTGAGAGTATCAGAAACCCTTCCTCCAATAGTTTCTTATGCCCTTTGCATTGTTTATTAGAGGCTTACTACCCAGATGCAGGTTAATATTGTGTGTGAGTGAGATCAAGAAAAAGAGAAAGTCAGGCCCTGGCTGCTGTGGCTCAGTGGATTAAGCATTGGCCTCCGAGCCAAGTGTCACTGGTTTGATTCTCAGTCAGGGCCCATGACTATGTTGCATGTCAGGTCCCCAGTTGGGGGCGCAAGTGAGAGGCAACCACACAGTGATGTTTCTCTCCCTCCCTTTCTCCTTTCCCCTCTCTCTAAAAATATATAAACAAACAAACAAATAAATTATTTTGAAATAAAATAAAAGAAAAGAAAAAGAGAAAGTCAAAAGAAGAGAAATATGGACAAAGATGAAGGAAGATAGTCTATCAGACAGGATAGGCTAGGTTAGACTGTGTTGATTAAAACAACCTACAAAATCTTAGTGGTTTAACATAAAGGTTCATTTCTTGCTCATACTACATGACCTTCTTAGACAGGATGGAAGCTCTGGTTGTATCATCACATCTTCACTCAGGGATGCAGGCTGAGGTAGTAGCAATCATTTGTGTCAGTGCACTTTTTCATTAACATGCGGAAAGGAGAATATGGTGATGTATGCTCCAGCTATTAATGCTTCCATTGGGAAATGACAGGTGTCAGTCATGTTCACAATTTATTGACCAAGTAATAGTCACTTGACCACACCTAATGGGCAGAAAATTATAATTCTATTTTGTGATCAGAAAGGAGGAGCTAAATATTTATCATAATCCTAATGATTGCTGTAGTTGGAGAAGAAAGGCAAAGTCAATAAATAGCCCTGGGCCTAAGCTGTGTGCATGGTGCCTGGGAGGGAAGCATGTGGGATAGGAAAACATAGTCTCTACCTTAAGTAGGGTCCTTGTGCTTGCAGTAGGACATCTAAAAGACATGAGAAATAATTTCCACAAGTTATTGTAGATATGAAGTAGCAGAACTAGGCTTTTTGGGTTTGTGTGCCCATGTCTGTTGCCTCTTCCATTTCCCAAATTGTCCCACCAAGTCATTGAAATCTTGATTTCTACCCCCAGGCACTTCCTGTGAAGCTATGTAAAAACCTAATACAAGGCACACACAGAACTAGTGAAACTACCACATCGGTATAAATTAAAGTTTAAGTTGCATGACAACAGGTCTAAGGAGTTCAGGGAACAACTGCTTTGTATAGCAAGAGATCAGCCTGAGAAGGCTTCCTGAAGGAGGCAAGATTCACAATCAACCTCAACTTATAGACAGATTTGTTTAAGAGAAAAAGAGAGCAGAGAATCTTCCAAATGAGCAGAAGAAAAGGCAAAAGAAAAGGAGAGAACCTGGCACCAGAGAGAAACTCTGAAGAGTCTGGACAAAGCAGAATGGATGCTACATGCCAGGACACCAGCTGGATGGGCTGACTGAAAGCAGATTACTTAGCAGGGGAGCCCACTGTGTGCAGAAGAGGGAGAGGTAGGAAGCTGTGAAAGGTCCCTGAGTAGAGTCATCAACTGGTGAGGCAGGTGTGTAAAAAGGCTGAGTAATAATAGCAAGATGATTTGGAAGTGAGCAAGAGAGAGCTTCAAGGAAACTCCCCTCCCAGAAGACCATTGCAATGACCATGATGATGGGCAGATTTGGGGTTGGTGTTTAAGATGCCAAAATCATCAGATCAATAGTTTTTCAGTCTTGATTTTAGTTCATTGACACATTTTGGCTGCTCATTCTTAGAAAAGAGTGTGTAAGCCACATTCCAGGAATGGACTCTCCCTAGGTCTTCAGAATGAGCAGGGATTAGCTAGTGAAGGCAACCCTTTGGCAGAGAGGTCAGGGGGCAGTAGCTGCTCACCAAACCCTTGCATGAGAAGTGAAGAAATCACAGCCCCTAGGATGCTAAGCTCACCATTTAATAAGCTCGAGGGTGATTTCTCTGAGATGACAAAACTGGACAACTCTAGACCTGTCATTATTTCTCTGAATATGAAAATAAACCTTGCCCAAGGTGCAAAGCTCCAGCTTCTTTCCATTAATTCCATCAACTTGCACAGCTTTGCCAGAGCCAAGAATCTCACATATATCCTTGGGAAAACTTAGTTGCCTACTTAATGCGATCACTGTGATTAATAAGAGCAAACCTGCTTCTGTTGAAGCCATGTTTTAGAATACAGGAGCCAGGAACCCTGTACCACCTCCTGGCCAAACATCAACACATTAATTAACCCAACACACACATACCATTCAGGCTCTTTATGCACTTTCACTACTAGGACAGGGCCTGTCTCTGTCCCTCCCCTCCTTTTCCAGGCCCTCTAGGCCAGCCCAGGTCAACTGATTGTCCTCTCACCAGGCTCCTGAAAGTTCAGTTGCTGAAGCAGCTGGAGGGGACAGAGCACTCAGGCCATTTCCACCGAGGTGCAGTGGTGAAGCTAGGCTGGGACTCATTCAATTCAATTTATACTGTTTCCTTCTGATTTTGTGGTGCTTTTACTTCATGGCCATGAAAAAGGATTTTTGTCAAAATACACATCACAGCATTAGGCCTGCGGAAGAGGCACTTTACGACATCCTCCCCTGTGAGGGCATGAACGAAGAGGGGTGTGACATAACTCCTGTTTATCCTCTGGCACCTGGCACTCCCACTGTAAGACAGAAAAGATCTTGCTGTTTCCATTAGGAAGCTATTTCTTCCGGAGGACTGTAATTAGCTAAATGCTCTTAAGCTCCACTATGGAAACAGCTGGGTATATTTCCAGGTGATGGTTCAAAGCTTTACCCATGGGGATCTTTGCCTTTCTAGATGTTAATTGCAATCTGGGAAAAATAGGAAAAACAGCTAGTAAATAACAAAGTTGGCGATGCAGGCAGGAGGCAATTGGTAGCAGGAGTATGTGCTGGGGGCGGAGGAGAGTGGCTGTGAGGGCCAGTTCCTGATATGTGGCCAGCCTGCCCAGGCAGCACAGGCACTGGGGAAAGTCAGCTGGCTGTAAACTGAGCCCAGGTGGTAGAGGTTAGGGCTGCATTAAGACTTGGAGAGAATGAAAGGTTATGGTCTACTCCCCCCCAATAGGCAAGTCAATACGAATACATAGTATAATACCTAGTCATATTGTAAGTATTAAATACATTTTATCCCATTCAATGCCTGTCCACAACATTTAAAGGTATAATATCCCCATTACACAGAGAGATTAGAGAGATTAAATATCTTGCCTATGCCAGGCAGATAATAAATGCTAGATGCATAATTCACCTGTCACCTAAACCTGGACTCTTTCTCTACAGTGTTGCCTCACTCTGTTTTAAAACCTAGTGAAATAATACACTAAGAAAATTTCAGATTCTTTTAAAAGACATAGTCTAAGGATCAAACCTTATTGAAATTTCATAGTTTTTAATACCTTCCCAGAAACATAAAAATGCTCAATCAATATATAATGCTCTAATCCATTTGATTGCATTAGACCACCTGGGCTCTTTAAGATTCCTAAGATGAGCTTCAGGAAGATGCTCTATATTAAGCAGAGAATGCTTTGAGCAGCATTGTCCTCCTTTACCCTGGCATTTTAATTCTCTATATAATCTATATGCATTCTACTTTCATTACACGGCTATTTACTAGATTCTACAAATTCCCTTTGATCACATTAGACATACAGATTCACTATGTGTTGGTTCCACCCTCCTCTCAATCCCTAGTAAATATGTATAAGTAAACACACATTTCTTGTTTCCAAAGAAACTACCGATAAATAATTTAGGAATGCGGTATTTGTGATTTGTTGTTAATACTGCTTATGCCAAACTAAGACTTGGGAGGATCCAAACATTCTTGGATGCAGTAACTTTTGCTTTCAGTAAAGATGGAATAACTGGGACTAAATTTTCCCTTCTACCTGAAACAACAAAAATACAGACACAATATATTAAATAATGTAAAAGATATTAGATATCAGGAAAGAAAAGGCACCAGTCTTGGATAAACAGGAAATAAACAAGGTGGCCCTAAAATTGCCACAACATGCTTTCTTGTTTCCAGACCATAATATAAGAGGGAAAACCCAACTCCTCCCTGTGCTAAGGATACTGTACAAACTGTAGCCAAACTGTACAAAACAAAGTACTGGAGAAGAGAGAGCTACACAGTGAGAGAACTTTGGAGGTCCTCATAGGGTCACCCCTGAGTATCCAACTAAGTACTGATTAACGCATTTATGTGAGTAAATTACTCAAGAACAGGTAAAGAAATTATCCTAAAGGGTTGGAAGTAACAGTGCTGGGCTTTTCCAAATTAGAAAAAATTCCTCTTCCCATCTGCCAGATTGGTAAGACCTCAAGAACAATAAGGCATTTGGTACAGTACACAAAAGGGATTTACAGCAGCAGTGGGGAATAATTAATCTCATATCATCACTGCTTTGGTCTTACCTAAGAGCAAGACATTTCCAAGTAACTTAACTATACCTCAGAAAGAAAACTCAAAATTTTCTCTATGAATACAAAAAATATCCAACATCCAAAAAGATAAAATTTATAAGACTGGTGCCAAATTAAACATTATCAGACATTTAAAGAAGCAGAACAATATAACACATAATAAAGATCTAAATCAATTGAAACTTGCCAAGAAATGACATAGATATTAGACTTGATAGTTAAGGACATTATAGTTACAAGTTTATTCCAAATGTTGAAAAGTTAAGTAGAGACATGGAAGAAATTTTAAAAACACACAAACGACAAAAGACAAAATCCATAAGGTTTGAGATGAAAGGTACACTGAGTGGGACCAACAGCAAACTAAACATTACAAATTAAACTATCAGTTAACTTGAAAATGTAGTACTATGCACTATCAAAAATAAAACAGATTTTTTTAAATAATGAAAAAATCATCAGTAAGCTTTAGAATGATTTCAAATGACTAATATAAATATAATTGGAGTCACCAAAGAATGGAGGGCAGAAAAACTATTTCAATAAATAATAGACAAAAACTGTTCAAATTTTATGAAAGCTATAAACTCACAAATCCAAGAAGCCAAATGAAGTCCAATCACAAGAGACACAAAAAATTACACCAACACACAATATAATCAAAAGGCTCAAAATCTGTGATAAAGATAAAATGCTAAAAGAAGACAGAGGGGGGAAAAAATACACATTAAGAGCAGAGAAACAAAAGTATTTTAAGGCACCGGGCTTCCTTTTTGAAACAATACATTAAGGAGACAGTAATGTAACATTTTTTTAAGTACTAAAAGGAAAAAGGACCTTTCATTTTAGAATTTTATATCCAGCAAGAAAAATACCTTTTAAAAATTAAGGCAAAATAAAGACTTTTTCAGACAATTAAACATTGAAAAAATTTATCACTATCAGACCTATAACTAAGGCCTTAAGATAAGTCCATTCATGTTGCAAATCATAAGGTTTTCTTCTTTCTCATTGCTAAATAATATCCATTACATATATATATGTGTATATATATATATATATATATATATATATATATTCACATCTTTTATATATAATAGATCACAACCAAGATTGTTTTGATATTTTGGTTATTCTGAATAATGCTGCATTGGAAGTACAGCTATCTCTTTGATATCCTGTTTAATTTCTAGTTAAAAGCTCTCTCACAAAGTTCCAAGACCTGATAGCATTATTGGTGACTTCTACTAAAGAGTTAGGGAAGAAATATCAATTTTATTTTACCTCTTTTAGTAAATTGAAAATTAAAGTCATACCCCAATTTATTCTCTTAGGTTAGTATTTCCCTATGTAAAACCAGACAAAGACATTATGCGAAAAGAAAACTACAGACTAATAACCCATAATAGATTATTAATAACCTCATTAACATAAATATAAAATTATTTATATAATTTTTACAAATAAAATGCAATACATAAAAAGTCAGAAGACCATAACTATGTGGGATTTACTCTCAAAACACAAGATTGGTTTTACATTTAAAAAGCAATATGTGTATTTCACCATATTAATGAACTAAAAAAGAAAACCCATGTGTTTATCTCAATAGATGCCAAATAAGCATTTGATAAAATCCAGCATCCATTTCTGATAAAAAAAGGAGAAAGAGGAAAAGGGGGAGGATAAGCTAGAGGAGGAGGAGAAGGAAAAAACTTCAACAAAAAATAGTAGACAAAACTTTCCCAAAACCAATAAAAATCTACAAAAAACCTACAGTATGCTAATACATTATAGTACACATCATGCTTATGCTAAAAGAGTGAATGTTTTCCCTGTAAGACCAGGAGCAAAACAAGGATGTTTATTTTTACTACTTTTTTTTAACATTGTACTAGAGGTTCTATCCAGTGAAATAAAACAAGAACAAAATTAAAAGCCTCCAAATTGGAAAGAAAAAAATGAGTTGGGATATATTCTCTACTTTACTGACAGATGATATTGTCACAGAGTGGGGGTCTCCAAAAATCCCCAGAGCCTGTGGGTTGGGGGATGGGGAAAAGGGAACAGCTTTTAAGATGCCTTTGCATGACTATGGCTAGTAGCTAGTGTCTTTGTTACACAAATGGCTTTGGTTCTTCCAAGGCCCCAAGGAGATGGGAGGGGTTTTGACCATGGAATTGTGCGGAAAGAGCATATAGAGCCTGTGCAAGGTTCTGTGAATGATCAGAACTAGGTTCCACACCGACTGCATCACAGGACACAGTCAAGGATTTAAAAATAGGTGGCAGACATTTTAGCAAGGTTCTCCATGCAGTTTTGAGACATGCAGTTTGCAGGAAGGAGAACACCACGTGGCTTTGAGAAGAGGAGACCTCCCTGCAGCTTGAAAGGAAAGGGAGAACTCTATGCAGTTTACAAGGAGGCTGGAAACTCCATGTGGTTCTGCATTAAGGGCTGGGGAGCACCAAAACACAGGCAAAACCTCCCCAATCAGGATCGAATGATTGGGAGCTGCTGGTAAACTGAACTGTGTCTAGGAAGTAGGAAGACTGTATCTCTGACTTTTCTAAAGCTAGCCTGGTTTGGTAGGGGGAGGCAGAACTATGTGTTTGTGGGTGTTTTAAAGAAAATAAGACTTAACGGCAGAAATCTGCAAATATCTAAATCTATATAACCATTAAATAAACAATTATTTTTCTTTTCACCAAACTCTGGTATTGAGAGTTATGCTTCTGGCGGTGGGCAATTGGGCCCCTAACAAAACAGTCTGTGGGTTCTGTTACAATATGATCATTTATGCAGAAAATCTAATGGAATATACAAAAGCTAATAGCCAAAGTGGAGTCTATCAATGTTGCTGATATGAGCTCAATATACAAAAAACAATTTTACTTCTATGAACTAGAAATAAACAATCAAAATTTAAAATTAAAAGCATCATTCACAAAGTTATTTTAAAAATATTAAATACTTAGAATTAAGTCTGAAAATCATGTAAAAGATATATACAGTTAAAACTATAGATGTTGCTGATAGAAATTGAAAAACTAAATAAATTGATAGATATGTTTATAGTTAAGGAGACTCAATATTGTTAGGATGTCAATTCTCCCTAAATTAATTAGTCAATTTAATGTACTTCTAATTAAAACAACAGGTTTTTTTCAATAGAAATTTACAAACTGAATCTAAAATTTATATGGAAATTCAGAAGATCTAGAAAAGTTATACCAAGTTTGAAAATAAAGAACAAAGTTGAAGAGGTAATACTAGTTAATTTCAAGATTACAGCAGTGATGACTGTGTAGTATTGATGTAAATATAGATAGATTAATAAAATAGAATATGAGGCCAGAAATAGACCAACACATACATGGACAATGATTTTCAACAAAAATGAGAAGCAATTCAGTGGAGAAGGGATAGTCTTTTCTACAAGTGGTGCTGAAATAATTAGCTAGCTAAACATTTAAAAAGTGAACTTCACCATATATAAAAAAAAATCAAAATTGTTTATTGACCTAGATCTAAAAGCCAAAACTACAAAATTTCTAGTAGGCAACATAGGAGAAAATATATAACCTTAGCTTAAGAGAATATTTCTTAGCTAAAACACCAGAAGCATGATCCAGAAAAGAACTGTACAGAAAAGAGTTAACATAGCAGGACTGAACCTGATATCCCTGAAAAGCCTGCTTGCAAGGTTGACCATTTGTGAGGGTCTGCAAACTTGGACTTCCCACCATTCTCAACTGATAGGAGTAGCCCACTGAGTCTAAACTGTTTCTACAAACAATATGGCTTATGATGAACACACTCTTTTCTTCTGAGTCTGAAATTCTGGGGACATGCAAGGAAAAAGATGCCTACATTACCAGCCACCTATCACCTGTCTCCCCCCAAAAAAAAAACCTTAGATGTTGAGTCTTTAATGAGCTTCCCTGTTTTTTTAATTGAAAAAAAATTTTGTTCATGTGTCACAATTAGATGCTGGAGAAATTAAGAGCATCCCGTGTGACTCCATGAGGAAAGGACTCTTGGAATCTTAGACTCAATTTTCCTGGGACTACATTTCAATTATCTTTCCTTTTGCTAATCTTGCTTCTTATTCTTTTGCTGTTATAAATGCTAGGCATGACTACATTATGTGCTGAGTCCTGTGAGTTCTCTTAGCAAATCACCAAACCTTGGTGTGATTTGGTGGATCCCTAACACAAGAATAAGTTGACCTATTGAACTTAATCAGAATTGAAATTATTTAATCTTTAAAAGATACTTTAAAGACAAGCCAGAGGACTTCCAGCCAAGATGGAGGCGTAGACAGACACACAACATCTCCCTCCACGACTAAGAAGGAATACAACTACCTCAAAACTAGAAACAACCAGAAGTTCCAGAAAATCAAACTGCATGGAAGTCCAACAAACAAAGATATAAAGAAGAAATACTCATCCAGGGAGGTAGGAGGGGCAGAGCCAGGGCAGAGAGGATACGGTGTGGTGGCGGCAGCAGCGGCAGCAGTGGCAGGCTGGTGGAAAGCACAGTTACACATTTTAAAAAGTCAGGAGAGACACCTGCGGAGTATTCCCAGCTCCTCAGCAGACCACACATTCATGGTCCCAGTGCCAGGGAAAATCAAGCCTCATTATTTCTGACTGTGCAAACCAGTGGGGGTTGGGGTGGAGGCAGAAACTGCCCTTATCTCAGTAGAGTCCTCTTGTCTAAAGGGCCCCCATGGTCCTAGAACATCTGCAGACCCAGCCACTCTAAGAACGATAGCCAGGGAGACAATTAGAGGGGCACCAGTTCCATACAGAAGTGGAAGAAGTGCCTGGAAAAGGGGCAAGTGCTAGGCAAGTGGCATTATTCCCTCTCAGATCTGTCCCCCACATACGGCACCACAACATGGTGAAACAGATCACCTTCTACCGAAGAATCTTTAAGGCTCTTCCCCTTACAACATCAAAGGAGTGACAACTCTACCTAAGACACAGAGACAAACAAGCACAGGAGCCTGTCAAAATGAGGAGAGAGAGAAATATGGCACAAAAGAGTGAACAGATCAAGGTTCCAGTGGGAGAACTAAGTGATGAGGAGATAGCCAACCTAATAGATGAGGAGATAATCAACCTAACAGATGCAGAATTCCAAACACTGGTGATAAAGATGCTCACAAGCTTGACAGATATGCTTGAGTATGGCAAACGTGTAAGAGAAGAAGTGAAGGCTATGCTAAGTGAAATGAAAGAAAATCCACACAAAACCAATGGTGAAGGGAAAAAAACTGGGGTTCAAATCAATGATTTGGAATATAAGCAAGAAAAAAACAGTCAACCGGTACAGAAACAAGAATTGAAAAAAATGAGGAGAGACTTGGAACCTCTGGGACAACATTAAATGTGCCAACATCCAAATCATGGCGGTGCCAGAAGGAGAAGAGGAAGAGCAAGGAATTGAAAACTTAGGTGAAAAAATAATGGAGGAAAACTTCCCCGATTTTGTGAAGGAAATAGACATATAAGTCCAGGAAGCATGGAGAGTCCCAGGTGAGCCAGACCCAGAGGGGACCACATCAAGACACATCATAATTAAAATGCCAAAGGTGAAAGATAAAGAGAGAATCCTAAAAGCAGCAAGAGAGAAGCAGAGAGTTGCCTACAAAGGGGTACCTATAAGACTATCAGCTGATTTCTCAGAAGACACTTTGCAGGCAAGAAGGGACTGGTGAGCAGAATTCAATGTGATGAAAAGCAAGGACCTACACCCAAGATTACTCTCTCCAGCAAAGCTATCATTTGGAATGGAAGGGCAGGTGAAGGGCTTCCCAGACAAGGTAAAGCTAAAAGAGCCCATCATCACCAAGCCATCATTATATGAAATGTCAAAGGGACTTACTTAAGAAAAAGAAGATCAAAACTATGAACACTAAAATGACAACAAACTCACAACTATCAACAACTGAATCTAAAAAATAAAAACAAAATCCAACTAAGCAAACCAGAATAGGTACAGAATCATAGGTATGGGGATCATTTGGAGGGTTATCAGGTGGGAGGGGAAAGGTGGGGAAATGGTGCAGGGATTAAGAAGCATAATCAGTTGGTACAAAATAGACAGGAGGAAGTTAAAAATAAATAGGAAAGGGTGAAGCCAAAGAACTTATATACCTGACCCATGGACATGAACTAAGGGGCGTGGGATTTCTGGAGGAAAGGGGGGGTACTGGACAGAGGGGAGCAAAGGGGAAACATTAGAACTACTTTAAAAAAAAAGAGACAAACCAGAGACTGAGAAAAAAAATTTGCAAAGCCTATATTTTTAAAATACTTTTATATAGAATATATGAAACCCTCAAAATATTAATAAATTTTAAAATCAAATTTAAAAACCAGTAAAAGGCTTCAATAAACATATTACTAAAGAAATATGAATAATAAATAAGCACATAAAATGTTAAATATTAATAATTAATATCACTAAGGGAATGCAAATTTTTACTAAATGAGATATCGCCACACACATATTAGAACTGCAAAAACAAATTGATCATAAGTGTTGGAGAGCATGTGGAGAATCTGGAACTCTCATACACTGTTGCTAGAATTATGAAGTAGCACAACCACTTTGAATTAGTATTATTACTATCTTAAAAAGATTCACATATACTTAATGAATCATGTATCTATTTCCCTACTAGGTATTTATCCAAAATAAATGAAAATATATGTCTATACAAATGCTTGTGCACAAATGTTCATGGCAAATTTTTTTCAATACCAAAAACTGGAAGCCATCTAAATACCTACAACCTGTAAGCATCTACCCATCAACAGTGAACTGAGAAACAAATTTGGTTTTTCCATACAATGTAATACTATTCAGCAATAAAATGTAATACTACTCAGCAATAAAATTGAATAAACTATTTGTACATACTACATCATGAATTTATCTCAAAATAATTCTGCTGAGTGAAAGAAGACAGAACATAAATAAAGTACATATAGTATAACTCCAATTGTTTCAAGTCTAGGAAACACAGACTAGTGTATGATGACATAAAGCAAATCAGTGTTTGCCTGAGGCAATGGCAAGAGGAGCAGGAGGAAAGGATGACAAAAGGTGCAAGTGAAACCGTTTAGGGTATCTTGACCCTGGTCATTGTTTCATATATGCATATGTTAAAACTCATGAGTGGTGCAGTGTATTAAACATCAATTATACTCCAGCAAAGCTATTTTTAATAAAGCACAAATATATATGTTGTATAATTACACTGACTATAAGAAAATTACAATTTTATTTAAAATTGAATTCATTATTCACTGTAGATGGTATAGTCTCATAATAGGGTACAGAGTTAAAAGTTGTATCCTCTTTATTCTATACAGTGTGTCTCTGTGACTACAAGTACAATCACATTGGAGATGTCAAAGTCTAAATTTGAACTCCTTGATAAATATAAGGTGAGGTTCCTGCCCAAAAGGACTTCCTAGCCAGACACAATTCCACCCTCACCTGATCCACACATGTAGTTGACATGAACTCTCCATGATCAGGTCTGTGGCCCTCATTTATTACCTGTGCTTCAATATCCTCTCAAGACCAAGTACAAAAGACCCCTATTTATCAAATTTTTGCTTTATCAAAGCTCCATTTAAGATGCATGAAAGATGTAGACTGACTTCTATTGAATCTTTCATCTAGTTTGAAATATATAAAGAGTGAAACATGGTAAATGAAACAATAAAAACAAAAGTACAAATGATGGTGATGTATAAAGTATGAAGTTCCAGCAGGTAACATTTGGTATAAGTACCGATGACCTTGATGACACTCTGCGGTGTAGAATATCAGGATGACTTAAAGGGCGGTAAACATAAAGAAAATGTCAACACTGAGGCCCTGGCCAGATAGCTCAGTTGATTAGAGCATTGTCCTAATACACCAAAGTAGTGGGTTCCATCTCCAATCAGGGCATATACAACAATCAACCAATGAATGCATAAATAAGTGAAATAAATCAATCTCTCCCTCTTTCTCTTTCTCTTCCTCTCATCAAGATATAAAAAATTTTTAAATATATATTTAATAAGTCAGCATTGAAGAGAATATAGGAGGAAAATAATGAGACTACCTTATCTTGCATTTTTCAAGGAGATTCTTGAAACACTACCCTTGCTAACATTTTCTGCAATAACATAAAGTTTTTTTCCTTTAGAAAACACATCCATAATCTGAAATAAAAAATCTGCCAAGCACGTGGTTGTACCATGCAGGATGATCCACTGGGGGAATGGAAGAGCGGGCATACTGAGAGGCATGTAATTTCTGGAGTCTTAGAGTTTTATTTTTTCTACAGGCTGTCCTCCCTTAAAAGGCACTTGGAAAGAAAATCAGCAGAAATGGGATCTAATATTCCAGAAGAAGATTTTTTAATGAATTTACAGCTTAATGGAAAATTAAGTGTTTTCAATTATTGCATCAAAGCTTTTTCAAATTTACTTTTATTAACCTTATAAAAATATTACATTGTTTTTCTCTTCTTCCTTTTTTCCAGGATCTATCTTTTGATTAAGTACATTCCTCTCCAATCAAGAAATGTTAGGTAGACAAGAGACTCCCACCCCTAACAACCTTTCTCAAAGGCACTCTCCCTGGATCTTAGACAAAGGAGCAGGAGGTAGAATGAGATTCCCTTACATGTGAAACAAAGGCATTCCAGAGAGGAGGTTTAATCAATCATCAAAGACCCATTTAATAATTGTCTATATGAGATAACTTGGGAAGGAAAGCTCCCTTGTGTTTCTCACACTACACCTGAGGCCTTTTCCCCATTCTCATTCTCATGTGATCCCCACCATCATACCCAACCCTCCTCTATGCTCTAAAACCAGCTAGGATCTAATATAGGAGATATTTCAAATGCAACATTAATTGGATATAATTGAAAGCTGGAAGCAATCTAAATGCCTATCTAGAGGGAAATAGTTGAATATGTTATGGTACACTCATACTATGGACTACAAGACAACTATTAAAATAGTGGCATAGTTCTATATGTACTGGTTTGGAAAGTTGTACATAACATATTGTTAAGTAATAAAGCAAAGCTGCTTATCAATATGCATAGGCATATAGCAATATCTTTATAAGTTTATAAAAAATTCTGAAAATGAATTAGCATATTTTGGTGGGATGGAATAGGTACAGGAAAGTTATACTTTTTTACCTTATGTAATTGTAAAGCATTGATGTTATGATAGTTTCTACTTCTTTGTTTTTCTTTACCTTTTTTAAACCTTTGTTGTAGTTTTTCCTATTAGCATTTAGTCCCTTATACCACCTCCCCCAAGCAGTCACCACACTGTTGTCCATGTCCATGAATCCTTTTCCCTTTTTGCTCACTCCCTCCATCCACTAACCTCCCCCCACAGCTCTCATCCTGCTCTCCACCTATGACTCTGTCCCCATTTTCCTTGTTAGTTCAATTTGATCATTAAATCCCACATATGAATGAAATCATATGGTGTTTGTCTTTCTCTGACTGGCTTATTTCAGTTAGCGTATTCTCCAGGTCCATCTATACTGTCACAAAGAGTAAAATTTTCTTCTTTTTTATAGCCAAGTAGTAGTCCATTGTGTAAATGTACCATAGTTGTTTTAACCACTCATCTTCTGACAGAAACTTGGGCTGCTTCCATATGTTGGCGATCATAAATAATACTGTAATGAATATAGGAGTGCTTATGTACTTTCAAATTAGTGTTTTGGGTTCCTTTGGATATATTCCCAGAAGTGGGGTAACAGGGCCAAAAAAAGAGCCATTTTTAATTTTTTGAAATATCTCTGTACTGCTTTCCACAGTAGCTGCACCAGTTTGCATTCCCACCAGTAGTGCAAAAGGGTTCCCCTTTCTCAACATCCTGGCCAGCATTTGTTTTTGATTTATTGGTGACAGCCATTTTGTCAGGTGTGAGATGATATCTCATTGTGGTTTTAATTTGTATTTCCCTGAAGATGTTGAGCATTTTTTCATATGTCTATTGACCCTCTGTATGTCCTCTTTGGAGAAGTGGCTATTTAAGTCCTTTGCTCATTTTTAATTAAGTTGTTTGTTTTTGGTGTTGAGTTTTGTAAGTTCTTTATAATTTTGGATATTAACCCCCTATCAGTTGTATCAGTGAGTATGTTTTCCCATTCTGTGGGTTGTCTTTTTATTTTGTTGATGATTTCTTTTGCTGTGCAAAAATTGTTTAGTTTGATGTAGTCCCATTTGTTTATTTTTAATTTTGTTTCCCTTGTCTGGGGAAATGTATCTGATAAAATATTGCGATAAGCAATGTCCAAGATTTTGATGCCTAAGTTTTCTTCTAGGATTCTTATGGTTTGGGGCCTAACATTTAAGTCTTTTGTCCATTTTGAATTTATTCTTGTATGTGGTATAAGAAGGTGGTCTAGTTTCATTCTCCTGCATGTATCTGTCCAATTTCCCCAACACCATTTATTGAATAAATTTCTTTAGCCCATTTTATGTGCTTATTTCCTCTGTTGAATATTAATTGACTATAAAGTCATGGGTTTATTTCTGGGCTCCCTATTCTCTTCCATTGATCTATGTGACTTTTTATGCCAATACCATGCTGCTTTGATTACTATGGCCTTAAAGAATACATTGATATTAAGTAGCAAGATTCCTCCAAAATTATTCTTCTTTCTCAGGATTGCTATTGCTGTGCAGGGCCTTTTGTGCTTTCATATATATTTTTGAAACATTTGTTCTAGTTCTGTGAAATATGCCATTGCAATCCTGATAAGAATTGTGTTGAATTTGTAAATTGCTTTGGGTAGTATGGACATTTTAACGAATGTCCATACTACCTATCTGTGAACATGGTGTATACTTCCACTTATTTGTATCTTCAATTTATTTCTTCAGTGTCTTACAATTTTCCTAGTATAGATCTTTTACATCCTTCATTAGGTTTATTCCTAAGCATTTCATTCTTTTTGTAGCAATTGTGAATGGAATTGTTTTCTTAATTTCCCTTTGTTAGTTTGTTATTGGCTTATAAAAATGCAGCTGATTTCTGAATATTAATTTTGTATCCTGCTACTTTGCTGACTTCATTTATCAGTTCTAATAGTTTCTTGGTGAAATCTTTGGGGGTTTCTATGTACAGTATCATGTCATCTGCAAAAAATGACAGTTTTACTTCCTCCTTTACAATTTGGATGCTATTTATTTCTTCTTGACTGATTGCTGTGGTTTGAACTTCCCATCCTATGTTGAATAAAAGACATGAAAACAGAAATCCCTGTCTTGTTCCAGATCTTAAAGGGAATGCTTGTTATTTTTGCCTTTTGAGTATGATGCTAGCAGTGGGTTTGTCAAATATGACCTTTATTATGATATGTTCCCCCTAATCCCACTTAATTGAGAGTTTTTATCATAAATGGGTGCTGGATTTTATTAAATGCCTTTTCTGCATCTATTGATATAATCATATGGATTTTATCCTTCATTTTATGTGGTGAATCACATTTATTGATTTTCAAGTGTTGTACCACCCTTGTATTCCCAGAATAAATCCCACTTGATCATATTGTATGCTCTCTTTGATACATTGCTGTATTCAGGTTGCTAATATTTTATTGAGGTTTTAACAGCCATGTTTTTCAGGGATATTGGCTTATAATTTTTCTTTGTACTGTTTTTATCTGGTTTTGGAATTAGGATAATGCTCGCCTCATAAAATGAGTTTTGGAGCCTTCTTTCCTCTTGAATCTTATGAAATAGTTTGAGAAAGAGAGATATTAGTTCTTCTCAGAATTTTTGGTAATATTCACTTGTGAAGCCATCCAGTCCAGGGCTTTTGTTTCTTGGGAGTTTTTTTATTACTGCTTCAGTTACACTAGGTGTAATCTGTTTATTCAGATTCTCTGATTCTTCCTGATTTAGTTTTGGAAGATTGTACATTTTAGGAATTTATCCATTTCTTCCAATTTGTCCAGTTTGTTGGCATATAGTTGGTCATAATATTTTCTCACAGTCCTTTGTATTTCTTTGGTGTCAGCTGATATTTCTCCTTTTTCATTTCTGATTTTATTTATTTGTGCCCTCTCTCTTTTTCCTTGATGAGTCTGGTTAAAGGTTTGTCAATTTTGTTTATCTTTTCAAAGAATTCATTAAATTCATTGATCTTTTGTATCATTTTTTTTTTACTCAGTTTCATTTATTTCTGCTCTGATCTTTATTATTTCCTTCCTTTTACTTACTTTGGACTTTGTTATTTTTTTTCAAGTTCCTTTAAATGTGATGTTAGGTTGTTTATTTGAGCTTTTTCTTGTTTTTTTGAGATAGGCTTGTAGTGCTATTAATTTCCCTCCTAGGATTGCTTTCACAGTGTCCCACAGATTTCTAATTGTTGTGCCCTCATTTTCATTTCTTTCAAGGTTACTTTGATTTCTTCCTTGATCTCATTGTTTACTCATTCATTATTTAATAACATGTTATTTAGCTTCTATGACTTCGCATGTTTTTCAGTGTTCTTGTGATTGATTTCTAGTTTCATAGCATTGTGGGCAGAGAATATGCTTGATATGATTTCAATCTTCTTAAATTTATTGAGACTTGTAGTATGTCTTGATATGTGGTCTATCCTAGGAAGTGTTTCATGTACACTTGAAAAGTATGTATATTCTACTGCTTTGGTGTGAAATGCTATAAAGATATCAATTAAATTCTTCCCTAAACTATTTTGTCTATTAAATTTAATATTTATCCAGAAGCAGCTGTTATTCAATAGAAAATTTATACAGAATAAAATCAAGCTATGATATTAATAAATATTAGCTAGATTAAAGTAAGTGAGAGATTGTACTGCAAGTAAGTGAAGGGCACAAAAATGTCTAAATCTTGCTCTCAGTCGACTATTTTTTTAAAAGGACCTTGAGAAAAATTCCTTGTCAGAGAATAACACAAAAAATATTTGATGTTTGCTAGGCTTAGGTCCTAAATCATATTTTGGACTATCTGACATAGCCAGAGAAAAGAGGGAATATTTTCTACTTAAACTAAAGAATTCTACAAAATCTAGAAAAGCTTGCTCCATCTGCTTCTGCAAAGACCATAGCTGAGTCACAGGTCTCACTACTATAATGGGGAACATATTTAGCCAACAAGAAGCAAAAGTTCCCTGACTATAAACTATCATACTGTAACATATTCAAGATTCAAGATTCAAATTTGAATAAATTATGAGACATAAGAACTCTAAGAAAATTTTAGATTTTAGTTGCATTTAGGCTTTATTTCCCCATATGTAAACTCCAAGATATTTTAAAGCAGAAAAAACACTGAAATTGTAGGTTTTTAACAATCATACTTATACCTAAAGGCAAAGTTGTCTTCCTACTGAGATATATTTTCAAGGAGAAACATTCACCCAAGTCAATGTATAAATCAATAGGACCATTTAAATCCAAGGAACACTCTAGTACCTTAGAAAGAGTCTCCAGCCATGCCTGCCAATAGCCCCAATAATCTGCAGATGGCTTACTCAATCATACCAATGTTCAAACCAATCCTAACAAATGCTTGCCATAGAGATGGAAAATACTCCCCACCCACAGAAAACTCTGGCATAGTGCAATTATCTTGAGTCAGACAACAAGTGACCTTGTGAATGGTTTGGATGACTACACAATGGCCAACCTACAGACCGCATGCCTTCCTCATGGGCTTCAGTCTAGATAATCAGATTTTCCCTACATTGTGAATGACTGTGCTACTCTTCCTATCTGTCTCTGTTGTTTAACTATGCTGGACTTATAGTTTCTCACTGAAGACCACAATAGCCTTCCTTCTACACACCGTTGCTGTGTGTCCTATCTTCATTCTCAACAAAGACAACACTTTCTGAGGGATACCTCTCCTGGACCCTCAGACCACTTTAGTTCCTGCTGCCACATGTTCCCAAAGGCTCTTCTCTTCGTTGCAATTGTGTAACTTCCATTCAATGTCTGACTTCCCCACCAGATGATTCATGCACTCTATAAAAGCCAGGGAACATGCCTGCCTTGATTATCTCTTTATCCAAGACTCCTAGCATAGTGTTAAACACATGGTACAATATTTGTTTAAAAGTTTTTTTGAATGAATAAATGAATTCATTATAAACCAGGAAAATATAGTCCAATAGAAAGTACATGTGATACAGGGAGAGTGTGAGAACTTGTTTTCAACTTTTGAAGTCCTGTATTACAGCTGGACAAAGGCCTGTTCATTTGTAAGTCAGAAATAAAAAATTCTATCCATTTTAAATGATTCTACAATCTAACCATCTCTGTGTAAGTCAGAAATAAAAATTCTTCTTTAATCTGACCATCTCTGTGCAGTTTCTGCCTTGGTATCTAGCTAGACTTTATCAGGAAGGTTCAAATCCATAAATGTGTACTATAATGTAAAAAGAAGTAGATATAAAAGGAAAAATTGAGCTTTCATTTCTTGGCAGTGTGACCTTGAGAAAGCCATCTTATTTCTCTAAATTCAGTTACTCACCTACAAAAAGATAATAATGATTCCTGAGGTAGCGTAAATGAAAGAATCTCCCAAATTACAAAAGTCTTGGCACAAGTAAGAAACTGTTCTGCTGTTGGAAACGTATTAGGCAACCCTGCCCTGTGGACAACATCACCACTCCTGCCAAAGAAGAGGCTGGATGCTAATTTTATTTAAATAGATTCCATTCCATTGCACTGTTTCATGATAAAAATATTTTCCCATACTCTCCATGAATTTGCAATGAAGTTCAACAATGTATAAAAGCCAATGAAGCACAAACACAGCTAAATGTATCTAGGCTTATAGGTGGGGATGGCCTCACACTTGTAATTCAACCCCTGCCTTCTGAGAGGCTAAGCTGGTGTGTTTTAATATTAAGGGAAAATAGCCCTATTAGGAATCCCTAATAAGGCAGTGTTATAAATACATAGAAATGTCCCAGTCCTGGTGTAATCAAGGGTATTTTACTACCAAGAGGAACCCTGATAGCAACACCCCAGGTCATGCTAGGGTATTACAGTAGAATAACGAGTTCAAGATTCAATGTTTTGGCAGCTTGTTTACTTTGAATATAGCACTTATTAACCACTTATTAAACACTATGATCATAAACATGCATAAGAAGAGACACGTGTAGGTATAACTAGTAGGAGTTTCAACTTGGAGAAAGCACTGCTGGGGAACAAGGGCAGCAGGCACTGGAGAAGCACAGAGAGGCTGGTGGCTCTGGTCTGGTGACACTCGCTTAGAAAATGACTGCTTCCTGTCTAGGAAAATGAGGGACTACGGGATCCTCATGGTGGGAGCAAAGAGTTTGGGGTTTGCCGCCATGGTTCGCTACAGATCTAAAGCTGGCCCACAGGGCTAACTTGCCTTTGTTAACAACTCCTTCAGAAGTTCTGTAGAAAAGAAGTTGCCAGGGGAAATCCAGAGGCTGCTGACTGTGAGCTGTTCTTGCAGGTGTTGAACTGGATCTGAAGGAAAGACCTGTGGAATGCCCTCCTCAAAGTATCCTGTAACAGGTTGTCCCTGATCCCAGGATCTCACCATATGTTAATTCACTTCCTGTGTTTCTAGCCACCCTAATACAATCAGCCAGCAAAGACACCCAAAGCCCACTTGAATCTTCTGGTTTATCTGCCTTCGAGAAGATTAAAGTTTAAGCCTTTGAGTGCCATGTAATTCAAAATTTGGATCAACATGAGAAAAAATTATATCAATATATAACCTGAGGTACAAAAAAAGAGAACAAAATATAAAATACGAATTATTCCATTGTTATTTACATTTATAGCCATTGAAAAGTCACTGGGAGCGATGCTGGCACTTTTGGGAATATTTGTCAGCATCGCGATGTTGGCACTCAGAGGGTTAAGTTAGGCGCTAATGAAGTAACTATTATCAAATACACAAAATGAATGCAAATGTTGTTGATTTACATATGCGTGGGCCACCCCAGGCACCCTAAAGAAATTCATTCTGCTATCTGTACATTTGGTTAGCAAAGAAACATCAGGGAAAGAAACTTTAGCTTTCAGAAGCAAATCTTCAATAATCATGAGAACTCAAATATCAGTTTTGAAAAATGAAAATTTTGTGTAATTCCTCAGAGGTCCTCTTGTGTTTTGCATATGGTTTCAGAAGGGGGACCTTTATTGATATTCTGAAGAGATTCCAGCAAAATCTATCCAGGGCCCTCGGCTTTCTGTAAATCCTCTTAATGAATCCCTAGGCAAAAGAGAACAGAAGTATATAATATTCCCAGAACAAGCTTCAGACCAAACACGGACTGTCTCTGTGGACATAGAAATAAATCTTAATGTCCACATGTACCATATACATTTTTTTTCTGGCTTGCCTAAAAGGATTCATCTGCCTAGATAGATGACTAGATTTTTTATTTTTTTGCAAGAAGCTACTTCTTTCTGCCAACTGATACTTCAACCATAAAATGGCATATACAAATGAAATGGCCCAACTAATGGGTGGGGAGGTTGGGTTTTCTTCTGAATGGAACACAGGTTTGTTTTGCTATGCAGGCTCTGAGCCCCTGTAAGGCTTGAGTAGCAGGCAACAGACAGGCTGCAGGTAGGAAAGGGTTGCAAGCCTCAGCACTGTTAACTCCCTCATTCCAATTTTCTAACAGAAATCAGTAAAAAGCATTTTGTTCTCTCCATCTTTTTGTCTTGATAGTTTTTATATCATTTATCCTATATCTACTTTTCATAGCCTCCATTGGGTTCATAATGTCCCCGCTTGAAATTTTTCTCACTGAGGAGAAAAAACAGAAATCAAAAGAAAGTCAAAAAAAGTCCTGACCAGTGTGGCTCAGTTGGGTGGGCATTGTCCTAAAAACTGTTCAATTTTGGTCAGGGCACATGCCTGGGTCACAGATTTGGATAAGTCAGAACATGAATAAGAGGCAGTCAATTGATGTTTCTCTCACAAGGATGTCTCTCTCCCTCTCTTTCTTCCTCCCTAACTCTCTCTCTCTAAAAGTAAATAAATAAAATCTTTAAAATAAAAGAAAGTCAAAGGACCTAATATACATATATCAAGCATGCCATTCACAGCAGCAGAATATACATTCTTCTCAAGCACACCCAAAACAGTCTCCAGGATGGATCACATGTTAGATTAGGAAACAGGTATTAATACATTCAGGAAGGTTGAAATTATTGTCTGACCACAATGAAATGAAATTAGAAATCAATAGCAGAAGGAAAACTAGAAAATTCATAAATATGTGGAAATGAAACAAAACACTCTTGAAAAACCAATGGATCAACATAAAAATCAAAACAGATCATATAAATCTTTCACCTTTTACTACATTTTATTTATTTATTCAAAAGTTGATAAGTAGTTGTGTTCCAATTTTAGCTATTGTGAATATGGTTGCTACGAACAACCATGCACAAGCCTTTGTGTGGATATACATTTTAATTTCTACTGAGTGGATGACTAAGAGTGGAGTTTCTGGGTCACAGAGTAAGTATATTTTTTATTTTATATAATATTCACTGCCATACTATTTTCTGAAGCAGCTGTATTGTTTTGCATTATCACCCGAAAAGTATGAGTTCCAACTGCTCTACATCTTTGCTAATATTTGATATGTCTTGTCTTTTTAATTTTAGCTATTATACTGGGTTTATAGTGGCATCTCATTTGCATTTCCCTGCTGACTAGTGAAATTGACCATTTTTTAATTTTTTCTTTTATTGATTCTAGCGACAGGGAAAGGAGGGGGAAAAGAGAATGAAAGAATTATTGATGTGAGAGAGCAACATCAATCGGCTGCCTCTTGCACATGCCCTGACTGGGACTGAATCCTCAACCCAGGCATGTGCCCTGGCCACAGTTGAACACACCACCATTCTCAGTTTGCAGGACAATACCCATCCAACTGGGCCAGGCAGCCAGGGCCATTTTATTAAAGTCAATTTTATTATTTTTATGCCTCATGATTTTTGTCTTAACCTGACCCAAAGTCACAAAAACTTTCTTGTGTTGTTTGTCCTGGAAATTTATTTGTCTTATACATCGAGGTCAGTGATCTATTTCAAGTTAATCTTTTTGTATAGAGTCAAAGTTTGTTTTTTCCATACAGGTATTCAGCTTTTCTAGAATGTTTGTTGAAAAAAAATTTTTCTCAATTAAATTACTTTGACACTTCAGTTATGAGTCATTTGGCCATATATGTTTATTTCTAGTTTCTCCTTTTCAGTTCCACTGGTCAATATCTTTATTTTACCCTAGTGACACATAACCAGGATTTCTGTACCTTTAAAGTAAATCTTTATATCATGTTAAGTCCTCCAATCTACTTTTTGTTTTTCAAAATTGTTTAAGCTATTCTAGTTTCTCTGGTTTTCCACTAATATTTTAAAATAAGGTTGTCAATTTCTGCAAAAGCTGTTAAGCTTTTTAAATAAAAATTGTGTTGAATACACATATTAATTTGGAGTGAGTTGCCATCTTGACCATATTGACCATATTGATGCTTACAATTCTGAAACATGATATATCATTCCTTATGTACACTTTTTAAAAAGTTAATTTGCAATAACTTGAAGTTTTTGGTGTAAATATATGCACATCATACACACACACACACATGCATACCCATGCACACACATCTTTAATTTATTCCTATGTATAGTCTGTTAGGTACTATTCTAACTTGCTTTTTAAATTTCATTTTTGGATTTTTCATTGTAAATATATAGAAATGTAGTTGATTGTTATATATTTGACTTTGATAAACTCATTTATTTACTCTAACCCAAAATACCTTAAGGTTTTTTATGTACATAAGCATGAAGTCTGAAAATGAGAGAGTATCACCTTTTCCTTTTCATTCTTATGCATTCTACTTCTTTTAAATACTTATATTCCCTAGCTAAGATTTCTCATATAATATTGACTAGAAGTAGAGAATATTTTCATTACTGAGAGAATTTTTAAACTCCCAACAATGATTGTGGAATTTTTGTCATATATTTTGAATTTTTGTTATTGATGGCCTACATGTTTATAATTATTATACTTTCCAAAATAATTGACCTATGTAAATTATAAATTTTCCCTCATTATCTGTAGCAATGTTTTAGTCTTAAAATCTACATTATCTGATAAAAATATAGCCCTTCCAGTTTTTTAATGCTTACTGTTTGGATGGTAATTTTTCCCCTTTGGAAAAATATGTGGTTTTTTCTATGGTACACAATTTCCTTTCAATGTTTTGTAATTAATATGTAAAATGCACTGTTTCTAGACAGCATATAGTCGAATTGGACTTTTTAAAAATTATTGATTCTGATAATCTCTACCTCTTAAGTTCTGTGTTTATTTCATTAATGCTTAAAATAATTATTAATTAGCTTGAATGTGGATCTACCGCTTTATTTTTTTGTTTTTTTATCTATCTCCCTGGTTTTTTTGTTTCTCTTTCCTCCTTTCCTGCCCTTTATTTTCACAATTATTTGGTTGTTTTAAAAATATTATTTTAGTTTTCCTACTAGCTTTTCAGGTAAAAATTTTACATTAACTTTTCATTTTCCCTAGATATTAAGATTTATATTTTTAATTTTTCACTTTTTATGCATAGTCAATATATAGTATTTACATAAAATACTTTAAAAATTACTTTTAACTGTATACAGCCACTTTTTGTGCTATATTTTCATATTATTGCATGCACTTACATTATATGCATAAACTCCATGGGGTTTATATATGTAATGTTTGTATTAAACAGTTATATATATTATAAAGAGAAAAAATTAAAATAAATTAGTTTTTTGTATTTATTTAATATTTGTCACATATAATATTCTTATCTCATTTCCAAGGATCCAAATTTGCATCTTGTATTTTTTCTTCATACCAAAAAACTACCCTTAGCATTTTTTGTAGTGTGTTTCTATTAGTAACAAATTATCTTAGTTTTCTTTTTTCTGAATATATCTTTATTTTAATTTTAATCTTAAATAATATAATCACTATATGCCCTGGCTGGTTTGGCTCAGTGGATTGAGTGTTGTCCTTCAAACCCAAGGGTGCTGATTCAATTCCCAGTCAGGGCATATGCCTGGGTTGCAGACCAGGTCCCTGGGTGGGAGTGTGCGAGAGGTAACCACACATTGATGTTTCTCTCCCTCTCTTTCTCCCTCCCTTCCCCTCTCCCTAAATATAAGTAAATAAAAATTTTAAAATAATAATAATATAATCACTGGATGTAGAATTCTGTGTTGGTGACTGTTATTATTTTAGCATTTTAAAGATGTTGCTATACTCTCTTATGGATTTCATGTTTCCAATGTGAAGTTAGCCATTAATTGAATTATCTGTCCCTTGTATGTTTTTTTTTTTCTCTTCCTGTTTTCAGGATTTGCTTTTTAGCTTTATCTTTCAACAGTTTGATTAGGGTATATCTCAATGTGGGTTTCTTTTTTTAATTCTCCTTGGGTTTTGCTGAAAACTATATATCTGTAATGTCATTCTTTCATCAAATTCAAGAATTTTAGAGCCATTATTTAATTTAAACATTTTTCTACTCCATTCTCTATCTCTCTGTGACTCAAATTATGTAATATATAGGGCCATTTGATATTATCTAATAAGTTCTTGAAACAGTTTATTTTTTATCTTTTTTTCTCTCTGTTCTTTACATTTGGTAATTTCTACTGATTAAATTCCAAAGTAACTTATTCTTGCCTCTACCATTTTCTTTTAACTGTTAGATTTACCTGTGAATTGTTTTTCAACAATTACTATAGTTTTAACTTTAAAACTTCCATTTGTTTTTTAACATTTCTATTTTTCTGCAAATGCTTTTCATTCATTGTGTGAACATATTACTATGTTTTACTTTATTGACTAAAGCTAAATAGCCACTTTTAAACTTTGGCAGCTAATTCTAATGCCTGGATAATTTCAGAATTGGTTTTAATTATATTTATTTTCTCTTAAGGAGGGGTTAAACTTTTTCTGTGAAGAGCTATAGTAAATACTTTGGACTTTGTGGGATGTATATGGTCACTATTGTATATTCCTCTTGTGGGTGATGGTTTTATACTTTTTTTCTAGTCTTTGAAAAATGCAGCAAAACAAAACATTCCTAGCTGGTGAGACATAGAAGAACTCTCTGAAGCATAAGTTTGGTCCACATACTAGAGTTTTCTAAAACTTGCTTAAGAATGTGTTTCTTATTTGTGGTTCTTCATGCATTAGATAATTTGGGATTGTATGCTGGATATTATGAATGTTAAGTTATGAATAAGCTAGTTTCTATTCTTTTTTTCCCTGATCAGTGCTGTTTCTTTTGTTTTAATAAGCAATAAAACAAAATTGTTTCTGTGCTATACTCCACTGTCACTTCAGATAATTTGTTTTTATCTGAACTACCCTGAATCTGTGAGGCAGGATTTAGTGGAGATTTCTTACCTGACTTTTTTCCTCCAGGATTCTCCCATTCTCTTTAGTGGTCACAGTTTCCCTGGCTTGAGTTTGTCCATTCCCCAGTTTAAAGTACTGCACATTTTCCCGATGACAGCTTTACTCCTCCTGCTTCTGTTTCTCGCTGACTATGCTCAGACCCCAGCTAAAAACTATAAAAACCAGAACCTGCTTCTTGTAACTCCCCTCATCTGAGTGAATACTCCTTACCACTTGATCTACTGATGCTAACTCTCTAGTGCCTTACATTGCTGCTTTTTAAAATTATATTTAGGAGTATAATTATTTTTTGTGAGAGATTCAGTCCAATAAAATATTAAGCTATTATTATCATCAGCAGATCTTCACCTGTTCTCCCATGATGACTATTTTTTACATTAACTTTGAATGAAGAAACATCTGTCTAGATCTAGCATTTGTAAAAAAGAGTAATCATAAGATTCCCAGATCTTTCTCACTGCCCATTTAGATTCTTGAAACATTTTCCTCTCATATCCATTAGAGAATGAGTTGAAGTATACAATTCTTTGTTATTTTTCAATACCTACTAGCCATCGGTCTAAGGTCTCCTGCTCCAGATGTCAGGCTTACTGTCCAAAGGCATCAGTTACTGTACCTCATGAAAGCACTGCTATATCCTGTGATAGCTTATGCTTTTGTTCTTATTTATAATTCTTGTCTAATTTGCTATAAAATTAGAATGTGACATTGTCTTAAGGTATTTAATTTATTTCTATATTGAAACTTACATTTTATTCCTAATGGATGCGAATAAAGGGGATGTAATGGTTTTTAAAACATGCCCAGGCAACCTGGGAACAACATCTCTTTTTCAGATAAATCAAGTTCCTTCATACCAGAACTAGAGATTAATTAAATGATCTTCACACATTCTTTAAAATAATTTGTCCTGCTACTTTTTTAGAAGATGAAGGATGTAACATGTAGTTAAAACATGGTCTTCATAATCAATATCCTTGCATAGTTCAATAAGTAAAAGTTCTACCCAAATGTTAACACATTGCATTTCTTTTATTTTAGTCTAGAGAGCAGTGTGAATTCATCTTATTATGAATTGTCATTATTGGTATGAAGGCAATTGGGAGACATGCCAGGCACACATAGTCTGTCAGCCTATTAACCCAAGGTTGCCAATGGCCTGATTTCTGATTTAAATCCTTGTTCAGACTAAGACAGATTTGGCTTCTATTTCAGCTCTTATACTGACTCCCAGTATGACCTCTGCAAAAGCCTTTTTAGATCAGAACTATTCAATGTACTCCTCTATAATGAGATAAGAAAGTCACATCATAATATAAAATCAGCATATTGTTTCATTCATCAAGAAATACTTGCTACAAACAAAATGGCATACATCCTTTCATTCTGATGGCTTTTTGAAAACCTGTGACTGGCAAGGACAGCATTATCAGGCTTTAACTTAGACTAATTAAATTTGGGACTCCCAACCTCTTTAGTACACATTTCCCACAGTTTCTTTAAAGTATATTTTGATTATGTTGTTACAGTAGTTCCAATTTTTTTACCTTTTCTCCCTTCTACCCAGTAGTCCCCTTCCCTCCAGCAACCCCACCCCCTTAGTTCATGTCCATGGGTCATGCATATAAGTTCTTTGACTTCACCCCTTCCTATATTATTCTTAACTTCCCTGTCTATTTTGTACCAAACAATTATGCTTCTTATTCCCTGCACCATTTCCCCATTTCTCCACCTTCCCCCTCCTAGCTGGTAACCCTCCAAATTATCCCCATATTTATGATTCTATTTCTATTCCAGTTTGCTTAGTTGGATTTTGTTTTTATTTTTTAGATTCAGTTGTTGATAGTTGAGTGTGTGTTGTCATTTTAATGTACATGATGTTGATTTTTTTCTTAAGTAAGTCCCTTTGACATTTCATATAATAATGGTTTAGTGATGATGAACTCCTTTAATTTTACCTTCTCTGGGAAGCACTTTATCAGCCTTTCCATTCTAAATGATAGCTTTGCTGGATAGAGTAATCTTGGTTGTAGGTCCTTCCTTTTCATCACATTGAATACATCTTGCTGGTCCCTCCTTGCCTGCAAAGTGTCTTTTGAGAAATCAGCTGATAGTTTTATAGGCACCCCTTTGTAGGCAACTCTCCACTTCTCTCTTGCTGCTTTTAGGATTCTCTCTTTATCTTTCACCTTTGGGTCTCATCTGGGTCCAGCTCGCCAGGGACTCACCATGCTTCCTGGACTTGTATGTCTATTTCCTTCACAAAATCGGGGAAGTTTTCCTCCATTATTTTTTCACATAAGTTTTCAATTTCTTGCTCTTCCTCTTCTCCTTCTGGCACCCCTATGGTTCGAATGTTGGCATGTTTAAAGTTGTCCCAGAGGTTCCTCAGCCTCTCCTCATGTTTTTCAATTCTTGTTTCCTCATTCTGTACTGGTTGACTGTTTTTTTCTTCCTTATGTTTCAAATCATTGATTTGAACGCCTGTTTCCTTCCCTTCACCATTGGTTTTGTGTGGATTTTCTTTTGTTTCATTTAGCATGGCTTTCACTTCTTCCCTTATGTGTTTGCCATACTTAAGCATATCTATCAAGCCTGTGAGAATCTTTAACACCAGTGTTTTGAACTCTGCATTTGTTAGGTTGGCTATCTCCTCATTTGTTAGGTTGGCTATCTCCTCATCGCTTAGTTCTCCCACTGGAACTTTGATCCATTTCCTCTTTTGTGCCATACTTCTCTGTCTCCTCATCTTAACAGGCTCCTGTGTTTGTTTCCCTCTGTGTCTTAGGTAGAGCTGTCCCTCCTGTTACATTTAAGGGATGAAGCTTTAGATATTCATCAGTATACGGCAATCTATTTCACCAGGTTGTGGCGCTGTGTTGGGGGAAGGGGTCTGAGAGAGAACAATGCCACTTACTCAGCACTCACTCCTTTTCCAGGCACTTCTCCTACTTTGTATGGGACTGGCACATCTTTAGCTGTTGCCCTGGCTGTTGTTGCTAAAGTGGGTGGGTCTGCAGATGTTCTAGGACTGTGGAAGCCCTTTAAAGAAGCAGACTCTGCTGAGAGATCGGCAGTTTCTTCCTCTGCCCCAACCCCCACTGGTTTGCATAGTCAAAAGCAATGAGGTGCTATTTTCCCTGGCTCTGGGACCATGAGCTGCACAATCCGGACTGGTGCCAGGAGCACTCCCCATGTGGCATCTCCTGACTTTTTAAAATGTATGACTGTGCTTTCTGCTGGCCTGCTGCCACTGCTGCCACTACCACATCGTGTCCTCTCTGCCCCAGCTCCACCTCTCCTACCTGTCTGAATGAGTACTTCTTCTTTATATCTTTGTTTGTTAGACTTCCATGCAGCTTGATTTTATGGAACTTCTGGTTGTCTCTAGTTTTTGAGGTAGTTGTATTCCTTCTTAATTGTGGAGGGAGATGCAGAGTATCTGTCTAGGTCTCCATCTTGGCTGTAAGTCCCCCCATAGTTCTAATGTAAGCTGGTATTGAGGACGAATCATTTTTGAGATTCAGTGGAATGTTTATTTGTTCAAAAAATATTTGATCAACTAATATGCACCAAGTATAGATACATAATTGAGATACATCAATAAACAAAACAAAAATCCTTATCCTCACAGAGATCCCTCATTAAGTGGAGAGAAGAGAATGGGGCACAGATTGAAAAATAGAGAAAGTAAATGAATGCATTATATCATATTTTAGAAAGTGAAAATTACTCTGGGTAAATTTTAAAAGATCAAGGATAAGGAATAGAAGCAGTGATAAACAATGTTATAATTTTAAATAGGGTGGCCAGAGACATCTAACAAAACTTTTAAGGAGACAAAGAAGTAAGCAATGTGGATAACTAAGTAAAAATGATTTCAGAAAAGAAAAGAAATCCAGCAAAAAAAATGTTAGGAAGGAAGTACACCTAGAATGTTTGAAAAACCATAGGGCCAGCAGAGCTGGAGCAAAGGGAATGAGTAGGGACTAGAAGGAAGGGTAACAGTAGACTTGATCAAATAAGACTTTGTAGAGACAGGGGCTTTTACCTTGAGTGAGATGGAAGACTTTGGAGAATTTTGAACAAAGGAATGCAATGGCTTCCATTTTAAAACTCTTGATTTAGTTGCTAGGTAGAAAATCACCTGAAGCAGAACAAGTGTAAAGTCATCCTGGCAAGTGATGATAATGGCTCTGACCAAAGTGGTAAAAGTAGACGTGGTAAGAGTAGTTTTATTAGGAATATATTTTGAAGGTAGAATCAATAATATTTTGTGATGTTTTACATTCAGTGTAAGATAAAGAGACACATCAAGATGACTACAATAAATTTATAGTGAGCAAGAAGTGGGATGGGCTGCTCCAACTGAGATAGAAAACAAAATGGATGAGAAATCTGTAGGTAGGATAGGGTAATTAGAAGCAGTGATTATATAAAAGAAAACGTAGTTACTACATTTATGGACCTTGGTTCTAGGGAAGATTTTATGAAGCTGACCTGAAAGACAAGAGAAATAAAGGCAAAAATAAATTAATGGGACTATATAAAACTAAAAATCTGCACATCAAAAGAAACTAATGAAAAAATAAGACAATAAACCAAATAGGAGGAGATATTTGCAAAGAACATCTCCAACAAGGGGTTGATATCCAAAATATATAAAGAATTCATACATCTCAACATCAAAAACACAAACAATCCAATTAAATATGGGCTGAGAACCTAAACAGACATTTTTCCCAAGAAGACATATAATGGCCAACAGATATATGAAAAGGTTCTCAACTTCACTAGCTATTAGAGAAATACCAATCAGAACTATAATGAGATACCAACTTATGCCTGTTAGAATGGCTATTATCAAGACAAATAATAACAAGTATTGGAGAGGTTGTGGAGGAAAAAAAACCCTGGTACAGCCACTGTGGAAAAGATTATAGAGGTTTCTCAAAAAATTAAGAATACAGTTACCATATAACCTAGAAATCCATCTTCCAGATATCTACCCAAAAATATTGAAAACATTTACTTGCAAAGATATGTGCACCCCTATGTTCATTGCAGCATTATTCAAGAAGGCCAAGACATGGAAACAGCTAAACTGTTTCTTAGTAGATGATTGGATAAAGAAGGTGGCACATACATATGATACAATAGAATATTACTCAGACATAAGGAAAGATGAAATACTGCTATTTGGACATGGAGGGATCTTGAGAACACCATGCTAAGTGAAATATGTCAGACGGAAAAAGTCAAGAACCATATTATTTCATTTATATGTGAGATAGAAAACTGAAAACAACAAATGAAAAAACAAGGAAAACAAAAACCATAGACACAGAAAATAGTATGGTGGTTACCAGAGAGAAGGAGGGTGGGGGAGTAGTAAAGGGTAAAGGAGGTTAAATGTATGGTGACAGAAGATTTAACTTTGGGTGGTGAATGCACAATGCAATATACAGATGAGGTATCATATTATAGAACCATACACTTGAAACCTATATAATTATATTAACCAATGTTTCTCCCATAAATTTAATTTTAAAAAACGTTTAAATGTACTTTGTGTCCCATCTGGGCTATGCTTCCCTTGTAACAGGTAAGATTACCTCTCTTTCTTCCACTACAAACTTGAATAGACATTTCTCCAAAGAAGACATATACAAATGGCCAACAGGCATAGGAGAAGATGCTCAGCATCACTAATCATCAGGGGATACAAATAAAATCCATAATGAGATATAACCTCACATCTGTTAGGTTGGAGATAATCAAAAAAGAAAAAGAAATAAGATAACAAGCATTGGAAAGGACGTGGAGAAATTAGAACCCTTGTGTTCTGTTGATGGGAATGCAAAGTAGAACAGTCACTGTGAAAAGCAGTATAGTAGTTCCTCAAAAAATTAAAAACAGAATTTCCATATGATCCAACAATGACACTTCCATGTATATATCAAAAAAGAAGTGAAATCAGGATCTTTGAAGCGATATCTGGCCTTACATGTTTATTACAGCATTATTCACGATAGCCAAGATATGAAAACAACCTAAATATCCATTGTTTCCATTGTCCTGTGAATGGATAAAGAAATTGTGAGATATTACATACATGCACACACACATAGTGAGATGTTATTCATCCTTAAAAAAGAAGAAAACCCTGACATAAGCAACAATATGGATTAACCTAGAGGACAGTATACTAAGTGAAATAAGCCAGTCACAAGACAACTACTACATGGCTCCATTTACACAAGATATCTAAGAGTCAAACTCATGAAAACAGAGAGTAGAATGAGGCTGCCAGAGGGAAGGGCAAAATAAGAAGTTGCTGTTCAAAGGGTATAAAGTTTCATCTGTTCCAGATAAATAAGTTCTTGAGATCTGTTGTATAACATTGTGCCTACATTTAACAAAGATATATAGTACACTTAAAAATTGAAGCTCAGTTGATCTCATGTTAAATATCCTTACCACAATAAATTTTCTTTTAATTAAAATTTAAATAAATAATAAGTAAAGAATGCAAAAGCAGTAGCAGGGAGCTTTGTGACTGCAAAAATTCTGCTTTTTGAAGCAGCCTGAATACCAGTCCTTCTCTCATTCTTTTCTTCATCTCCCCCAACTACCAAGAATAAAAAATAAATGTATGCACATATAGTTTATAAATGATAGGATATGCAGAAAACATATAAACTGCCTTTTCTGGTGTCCTAACTCTGCCACTTTCTCTTTCTCCACTGCTTTGTTTTTATTTGTATTATAGTTCCTGTCATGCTCTATTGTGCTAACTGCTTATTTTTATGCCTCCACACCAGGCTGAATGCACCTAGAGGGCAGGGGCTGTTTGATATTTTCGGGATTCTGTGCTACTGCAGAGCCTTGTATATATTAAGATGAACCATCTGGAATTGCTACTTTCAACTGTTTTGGCCTAAAGAAGGAAAAGTACCTATTTCATATAATCTAACCTGATATGATTCAATGAATATACATCTAAAAAATGACGATTCTGAACAGGATAATCAAAATAAGACTGACATTTACAACTCTATCAAAAAACAGGGTGACAATATCTATAAGAATTTTAAGTGAAAATATTGAAAGTCTAAAATGTATACCCAGATTGTGTTCAAAATTTGAACACCACAGACAAATGCCAGGTATTTAAGGTCTCCAAAGTCATACCACATATACAACCTTCATGAAAAAATAATAATAATAACTTTGAAGATATATTCTAAATGTCCAAGCTACTCTAAATAGCACTGGGATATTAACATTGTGTAAAATTCTTGATAGAATTTTCCTAAGAAATATAGAAGTCCACAATATTAATTAATCAGAAAAGTCTTACCAAGAATTATTACCTCTGATACCACACTAAGCTTTGAACAGGTCTACCCAGTGACCTACAAGAAGGCAGAGGACGAGAGTTGCCTTTCCACAGTAGCATCTGGATAAAACTATAAGATAAACTACCCTTCATACTCAGGCTATCTATCTACCACTGAGGGAGGTAGAGTTCAGGGAAACTGACCCATGTGCAAGAGCTGATGCCAGATATTTAGAGTGGACTAGTCCTCATATTCCCTTACCTTTGGTTCAGGCAAAGAGCTGGCCAAGAAAGTTGGCAGAAGGAATGTTCCAGGACAGAGTAAAGGGGTTTCTCCAAAATTGGGCAGAGCCCAGGACTTTATGCTAAATGATTCAGTTTCCAAAAGGCAACAGTAACAAGAACAGACACTGGGCTGGTTTATAGGGGCCAACCTGTAGACCTTAAGAATGTAGTGTCCTTCCAAGATCCAAGCAGATCAGAACAAGAGCATCATAGCAAAGTAAGCTTAATTATAGCAATATGGACACCTGGTCAGGTTAGACTAGTAACAGAGGTACTCTGAGAATCTCCCGCTTCACTTCAGTGCCAGTCATCCCCTAATCAGAGAACGGAAATGTGGCTGAGCCTGCAAGTGAGGAGTGGACGTGATGGTAAGAGGAATACACAGCAGTTGGGATCAAGCCAGACCTGCCTTTGCTCTCCATGACTGAAGATTGAACTACAAACTCACTAACCTGACCCACAAAGCCCTGGGAGATCAGATTCCACCTGTCATTTTTAAAAACTCTATGGACATGTGTTTCATCTCACTAAACTAGACTTTCCCAAGGAGCTTCTGCATCAAGCAGAGTCAGTGACTCTCTCATTCCCATGCCCAGCTCTGAGACACACCACACTGCTCTGTAATGACTCAATTACATCTCTGCTTCTGCTACTTGGCAGGGACCATCTCCCTGCATCTCCAGTGCCTATTGGACAGCCAGCTCATAAAAAGAGATATGAAATATGTACTGAAGGACATGTGGAGCCACATGTGAGCTCTTCTAGGCTATTGAGAACAAAGCAGTGTGACTACAGAGTGGGGCTATTATTTTTATTAGCAAACAGGATGGAAGGGACCTTAGGGACCAGAGCTTGAACTTTACCCTACACGCCTTTTTGATCTCAGCCTGTAAATCTTTCATAGAAATTCTCATTTCATCCTCCTCAAGGTATGAATGAGAGTGACAGGTGCAACTGGCTGTCATTGAGAAATATTTATAAGAGATGACAAGTTCTCAAGGCTTAGATAGTACTATGTTTGGGTGCAATTTTATTAACTTCAGGTTATAACACCTGTGAAAAATATTTTCTAATTTTATTGCTTCTATGCACAAATAAATAAATATGAGGCAATTTGATTTAGTGGAACAACCATAAGCTTGTTTTCATAGATTTGGTTTTAAATTCTATCTCTACCAGTTAATGAGGAAGTGAGGCAATAGGTTATAAAACCAGGACATTATCTTCTTAGCCCGTGGAGTTGAGATAATCATCGACAAATTGATATAATATGCCTAATTCTGAGCTGAGTTCCTATTATACTTTCGATGAATGTGTATCCCTTTCTCCTGCAGCAAGGAGCATCCCCTGCCCTCCTTTGTCAAATTCTACTCCACAGCCTCAGAAATCTCTACACTGAAGACAAGATAATTTTTAACTTAAAAATAAATATTATACAATGTTATACTTATCAGAAAGTTCCTTGTATTTAGTGTTTCCTATTCAGTTATATGATATAGAGAATGATTAGGAAGGTGAATTCTGGGATCTGCTGGCTATAGTCAAGTAGAGATTTTAATGTTCCTTCCAAATCTGAAAATGCTGTGAGATTCTTGGGTGCCTATGGATCCCTTTAGCCTTGGCATCTAGGAGAATGAAAAATAATGACTGGATTCACTTCTATAAGGTCTTAAGCTGTCCATGGCCAAAACACTCCTATGACAGCATCCTCAGTAGCAGCTCTCTTCACTCATCAGTCCTCATTGAGAGTTTGGGAGGTTCACAGAGGGACTGAAATAGGGCAAACGCTGGACAAGTTTAACTATAATACAAGGCATGTAGGAACTACAGAGGGTTAAGAATGGGGAAGAAAAGAAAGCTGTGAGTGAATGAGTCAGAGATGAAGCCAACTGTCCAGAGCCTGCAACTCTGCACAGTGTCTAAGCATGTGATGGAGCAGGTTTTACTGCCAGCAGATCTTACTCTCAGAGGAATTCAACCTGGTGGCTGAAGCAATACTGCAAGGGGTTCCCAGCCAAGGGCAACAATCAGGATCATGGGAGGTCAAACAGCCATGTGCTTTTCACAGTCCTAATTCTGAAACACTTAACCCAAGCTGACCTCTTCATTCCTCCTGGCTGAGCAGCCTGTGGTTGCTCTGCTGTTTCTTTTCACTCAGTGCTCCTGTCAGTAACACAGACAGGAATTACTGTCACTAAGTAATGCCTGGGGAGGCATTACTGTGGCTCCTTTTTTGAACACAAGGCTGCCTCTCTCCAGGGAAGTAGACTTTAGCTGTCTTGGAGCAATGCCTCTCTCAGTTTAGCTTAATAAGAACATTGTGCTTCAAAGACATTCCCATCCTCCCTCTCCCTGCCCTCCCCATGGCTGACTTATTACCAGATGGCCTCAACATTCTGGGTGATCACTACACTCAGAATGGGATGCCAGCTGGAGCTGAAGGTGTATTGATGAGGTCAGTCTGCTGGTGGTTAGACTAGAGGTATAGGCAGGGGTCTAACTTAGTAAGAAAAGGGAGGCTAAATAGAAGCTCCAAAGTGGCAAAATTGGAGATTAGGTCAGTTTGTGTTCCAAGGGTGCCCAGGCTTCCCCAAGATACTGAAAATATCAAATGTATAGAAACTTGATAAATCTCCCTTCCACTTGTAGAAATGAGGGTCTCTATGTCCTCATAAGGATTGATCTGGACTAGGGAGATCCTGTAGAAGGAGGGCCCTTAATGACTAGTGGCTGCACCCCAGAGTTACTTTATGCCCCTGAGATCTAACCACTCCAGTCCTTTCTCTCACCTCTTGGCCTTTGCACAGACTCCTTTCCCTGGCCAGAATGATCTCTCACTGCCTTTTTCTCTATTTGGGGATTTCTGTTAATCTTTGGTTGTTCAGCTCTTCCTTGAGCTCTAGACTAGATCAGGTCACCCTATTATTTATTCTTATACTGTCCTACACTTTTCCGTGATAGTCCTTATCAGTTGATAATTACCAATTTCTCTTCTCATTTGATTAATATATGTTTCCTCTAGGTTGTAAGATCCATACGGCACAGACAGTATGGATTTTGCAATTTTATTCTGATAGCAGGAGCCTAATGGGGTGTACAATAATCATATCTTGAGTTAGTGCATTAACGAATTCATGGAAGACTTTCATAGTGGCAATGTGCTCAGCATCCTGTGTCATAGAGGTCCAAATTACAGATGCAGGCACTGAGGCTTAGAGAAGTAAACTAACCTGCCCCAGGTCTCAGATCTAGGAAGGATGGTATCTTGACACCAGAGCTTGAGCTCTTATATAATGACCCACACTGTTTTTTGTAAAGGGGCAGACTAGAGTCTTATCTGCCCTGCTAACTGCAAAGCTTTAGCTTGTCACTTCCCCACAGCCTCTGGGCCTCAGTTTTCCCACTTGTCATATGGAAGCAGCTGGACTGGATGTTCTTCAGTCATTTGGAGCCTACTAAGACCCTCCAGGAGAGTTGCAAAGTGTCTCCCAGACCAAGAGGGGAGTTGTATGCTCTTCATATCCCTTATCCCTGAAGAAAAATGCTCAGGACACCACTGAGGAAATAGCAGGAGATGAGGGAGAGGTATCTCCAGATTATCTTGGTCACAGGCAAGTTGCTCCTTCAGGACCAAGCCCTTGCCCTGTGCTCTGCCTTCTCTTAACTCTCTGCCTTCACTGTGTCTTGGGTTTGTGGCTCACACCTTAGTGGTCTCCAAACACAGGACTCCATTCCCAAGAGACACACTCTCACCTTTTCAAATGCCTGTTAAATGTGCATGTTTGTCACACAATTATTTCAACATTTTCATGTATCAATCTATATTATTCATCTTTCCTTCTTAATTGACTACCCTTCAAGTTCTCATAGCTTTCAGAGGTTTACCAATGTTCTTGGGTCTTAAGGTTAAAAACCCTTTTTATAAAAATGTATTATTAATGCCTCTTTTTGCTTTATCCTCTGCATCTAGTTGGTCCCAAGCCTTCTAATTCCCTGTCTTTTGTATTTTTCAAAGCAATCCCCATCTGTCCATTTGCATTCCCAATCCTCTGGGCCAGGTCCAAGTCATATTACACCTAATTTGCTGTGCAAGTCTTCCTGCCTGTCTTTCTTCTTTGTCCCCTCCCACTTCAACCCACATTGCTACCTTGCTACCCTTTGTCCTGTCTCAGCCTCTTGATAGCCATTTGAAGTCCCAGGTCAGTCAACTATAGGGCTTAGATGTAGTGAGAAAGGAATGACTCAGGAATTTTAGGTTTTAGTTTTGGCCACAAGCTCGATAGTGCCTTTCTTGGACATAATCGAAACACAGTAAGAGCAAGTTCCTAAAACAGATTTCCACTGTGGTATCATGCTGCCCACAAATGTAACTGCTGGGTCTTTTTTTTTTTTTTTTTTTTTTACTTTTTTAATCTGGCATTTGAAGCTTCAGTTTATTTGTTATGACTGTAAACTTAACTTCCCTCTTTTGCAATCCATACCTGGTGGCGCCAGCTGGGATGCTCTGGACACCATCCCATGGACACAAAGCTTATTTCTGTCTCTTTCATTCAATCTGCCTCCACTGTAAAGACTTACACCCTCCTTTTCCACTCATCCAAATCCAAACATACTTTAAATCCTAGCAATTGCCCTGCCTTGCTTTAAGTCTTGTACAAATTTTCCAGGTCACCTCAAGTCCCTCAAACACAGGATTATTCTTATAAGTTATTTTGCTCTAGCTTAGATCTCCTCAGTGGGTTTTTAACCAATTGCTAACCCATTTATTAGTCACTTCAACAAGCTAAAGTGATAGTAAGCTCCTTAAACAGAAGATCCCTTCCTCATCCTCCCTTATGTCCCCCCACCCCCAGCCCCCATACAGCTAAGTCTATGACATAGGCTCACCAAAACATTGATTGGTTGGTATGACAATGGGTCAGAGAGTTGCTCCATCTGAAGTTATGTGAACAGACCCACAACCAAGATGTCCTAGGGGAAAAGGGCAACAGGTTTGCCTTTAGCTCTGAGGCCAGAATCTCCACTTTTATCCACATGGTCACAGTTCTGGCTCCTTATCTTGGTAACATTTCACTGTTGCCTAGATCAGTGAATGCCCTAATTACAACATCCACAACTTGAAGTTGCTGCATGTATTTTCAACTAGAAACCTTAGGATGTGCAGGCATATGAAACCAGAAGGGATGCAATATATATGTATCATCATCAGAAGCTCTACATAGACAGCTTTTTAAGATTCAAGTTGATCTTGCAACTGCCTGAAGCCTCTCTAAATTCAAAAGGAATGAAAAAGACTTTCCCTTTTAAGAAAAGGAAATATACAAGCATGGCTATACTTATCTCTTCTTAAAGAACCCAAGAAAAAGCATGGAAACAGACCTTACATTTCCAGTGACATAAAAAGACTAAAAAGCTATTAACATTGTATGTAACAATAGAAAGTGAAAAGTGTTAGTATTCAAAGTCAATATTTAAATTGCCCCCAAGTCCCAGACCCTAACCCAGAATAAATATGGTTTCTTCCTTTATCTGAAAGTGTTCTCATTACATCTATTCACTCTGTTCTTGAGATAAGAGTCTTCTCTTCATCCTGAAAATATATTCTCTTTTTTCTTTCTTTTTTTATTTCTTTATTCAATGTCCTGTAATATTACTCAGATTCCAGCAGTGCTTGTCAACTGCAGACTCAAGACAGTGTCCAGGTAAGACTCTGTAAACATCCTCTAAACAATGTGTACAAATGTTGCAGCCTGCATTTCTGCTCCCTGGAGCCACAGGCAATCTTGCGGGCCTGTTTATTGGGCTGAGGATGCCTGTATCACAGAGACATCTGCTGGAGTTGGCCTCACAGTGCAGCTCTATGACACATGGCTGTCTTCAATCCAGGGACCCATGCAATAGGAGTCACAATGCAGCCCTATGGCTTTGAGATTAGTGTATGCCTATATGTCTAGTTGGCCCCATTTCCTGCCAGTTCTGAATAGAAGGAAAAAGAACTAATATTTATTGGGCATCCCATGTGTGCAGATACAGTGCTAGGTGTTATCCATATATCACTGTAAGACCTTGTCACCACCCCAGAAACAGCTGGTAGGATTCTTGTCCAAACATGTAACTCAATACTGTTATTTGACTCTGTGTCAGCAGATGTGAAAGATCAACATCTATCTAGGTAGAGTCCTTGTTTATTGTTTTACTGGGGTTTTATAAATGATTCATTAATCCATGATGTCATTAATCATACATAAGCATTATTATATAGGGTAGGAATAAAAGAGTTGAGGTTTTTATCAAATATTTACTAAGAGCCAGGCCCATTTCACACACCATCACACTTAATCCTCAAACAATCAATAAGCTGTTATATGCATTTAATAAGTGAAGATTCAAGGAAGCTAATTAATTTGACCAAGTTCACACAGCTTAGAAGTAATTGTCTTGAAATTCAAACTCAGTATGCTCTTTTTTCCCAGTCTACTTGGGGCCATCCTTTCTGTAGCCTAAAGCTGTTGCTCACATTTTCATGTGTGTATTATAATTATGTATTATTTTGTGAGTTTGGCCCTTAGTATGTATGTAAAGCAATTTTTCATGGGCAAAGACAGCTTAATTGTGAGGAGCAGGGCCCCAACATTAGCAAGAGTCAGAAAGAAAAATGGGAGCTGAAATTTCATCTGGAGCATAATGATAGATCGGCTGAGTGTTTTTCATAACTGAAGTGCATCAATGCCTTTTTTATACTTCTTTGTGAAACATCGTAATGAACAGGGGGTGAAGAATATAGTGGAGACCATGCTGTGACCATTTAGTCTGGAACAAATAACAAATGAGCTGAAACCACTGAGAGATGAATTGATGCTGAGGGAGAGCAACCCCTGATTCCAATGTCAGGACTTAAAAGGCTTCAGTACCTGAAATAGGTAGGCTCCCCACAGGGATATCTGATAAAGAAAAGGGAGAACAGCCACATGGAGTGGAAGGAGCAATCAAAGGCTGGAGCAGAGAAAACCTGTGAAATTCAAGGTCACAAAGGGGGCTGCACAATGAAGGTGCCAAGGAGACCTAGAAAGAGTAGGCTCAAGGAAGCAATGAAGAGTTCGAGAGAAGATGGCAAAGACAGTGAAAAACCCCTTTACGAAGAACTGAGGAAGCAAAGCCTGGGTTATATGCACATTTGTATGTGAGTGTATGTGTGTGTTAATGTATAGTGTGAAAAGTCATAGTCCACTGACATGCAGGAAATATCTCTGAACAGATATGTTGGCCACAGTTCCCTAAGTCTTCCCAGTAGACTCTTCACTTGGTCCCCTCTGACTCAGGTTGACCAAATCCCTAGTACACGTGTGGACCACACTGAGTATAAAGACCCACGGAATGCCCTGACAGAAATCATCTTAGTACTATGGTCATGCTGCTAACTGCCCATCCTTCTCCATGCCTTTCCACTGGATATCTAGGAAACACAACATTTAGCTCCAGCAAATTGACCCACACAAAGCATTCAAGGCTTGAATGGGTCACTACCCTCTCTAAATTGTTGTGGTTCCCCCTACACACACACACACCTGTCGTGGGTCAGAAGTTAATCTTTATTTGACTGTCACAGCTTAGGTAAGTGCCTAAGACTTTTTCAAAGACAGGAACATTTTGTTCCTAACTGCATCTCCCTGGGACCTATCACTTTAGTAAGAAGGATAACACCTTTAGCAGATATGATTTATTTATATTACAGTGTAAATTATTATCAGGTATTTTTCTCACATTATGAACAAAAAGCAGTGAACTGCCCAAGTAGGAGACGTAAGCTCAAAAAATATGAGATGTACTCCTGACTCTGCCTCAGCCATATTGTATATAACCTTGCGCTCTCTAAGCATCAGTTTTTTCACATGTAAAATGAACTTAAAAAATTCCTTCATAATGTTGAAAAAGATTGGAGTGATATCATGGAAGCAAACCCATTGACGTCAACTGGGAATCATTCTATGAAAGTTCCCAGAAATTTGAAAAGTGAGTAAACACCTGTAAGCATTGAAATGGTAATTACAAATTTGTAGGGTTTTTTTCTACCAGCTGGGGCTGATTTCAGGCCCACCACTGCTTCCATTCTTGAGGAGAGCAGAAAGCCAGGTCATCATCATCATCACTATCACCATCATCATCACCATCATCACCATCATCATCATCATTATCATCACCATGATCATCATCATCATTATCATCATCACCATTAGCAGAAGCGTCACCATCATCTTGAACCTACTAAGTTCCAGGGCTGTTTCATACAGCATTTTATTGAACCTTTAAGAACCATCCTGAGGTAAATGTTAATATTATCATTCTTGACAGGTGATGAAATCAAGACTCAAAGTGGTAAAGTTCCTTGCCAAAAATCTCACAGCCAGTATGTAACCCATTTAGAATACAAGTCCATGTCCCTGAGAGAAAGCACAAGCTTTTACCTATAAGACTTCCAGTAAATGTCACATGCGATTGGCTCCTCAATAAAGACTCTGACTGATTCTATACAGAAAAGCATACCTTATTTCTCAGCTAAACTGTTTGGCTCCCAAACATTTGGGAATTATTTTATGAGTCTTATGAGTGCTGTAAACCTCAAAGCCACTAAACTGGAGAAAACAAATCACATTCCCATCCAAGTGCTAGCACGCCAGGTGTCCCCAGTGCCACTCTTGCTGAGAAAGATGTTGTTTCTAGACCCAGGTGACACCCAAGGGGGGAATGTCAACATTGAATTAGCTGATTAGATTCTTGCCTAATAACCTGAAGGCAAGCATCAATAGCTCTTCTTCTATGTGGGGAGATATCAACTAAGCAGTCTACAGCAAAGCAGATTCTCTGTTCATTGATCTTTTGTGGTTCGCAAATGACCCCTCTGGTAACACAAGTATCATTAAAGAAGCCATAAAATCAAATAGCCACCAACCTGTAGCCAACAGAGACAACAGCTCAAATCTCTTTTTTTTCTCAGTGGGAACTTGGTGCTTCCAGCCCACAGCCAGGCTCCGAGCTCTCCAAACACTTTTGCTGGTGGGACTCAGTCAGCACTGAAGTCATGGGGATTTCACTAATGGTCTCCTTATTAAGAGGAGAGAAGGTGAATGGTGCAAGATTGTACCACACATGCGGGACATCCAGTTAAGGCCAGGAGAAAATAGAAAGTAGTGAAGGTTCAGGGTCTTTCAGAGCCAATTTATTCATCCAAAAATACTTAACGAGCATAAACTCTCTGCCAGGTGCTGAGCCTGGGGCTCTAGATGAAACAAGGAAGGGGATACTAGCCCTGTTTCTAAATGGATTACAAGTCTGTGGATCTTGTTTAATAAAACACATAGATGTAATTAAATGAGAATGACAATGCACTGTGATAGGGGTGTTTATAAAGAGATGTACAGCACATTTAGAGAAATATTAACCTATTTGCCAGTGATCAGGTAGACTTCATAGAGGAGGTGTCATATGAATTGGGTCTTAAAAAGTAAAATTTCCACTACAGATCACCTGAAGGTCTTATGTGAAGTTGTCACTCCCTCCTTCCCTTGAATCCAGAGTGATTTATCACAGGCAGGGAAAACTGGACAGCAATGTAATATGTCTCTATGAGACTGCCGAAGAGGGAAAATTTGGTGAAGATGTGCCTGGAGTAAGAATCCAAGGCATAAATGAGTATGTCAGAAACTGAATGGCCAAGGACATCCCCAAAGACCAGCAGAGGCTAGTTTGGGATCTTGTACACTATCTTCTGACAAGACATGGGGGCTAGAGGGAAGAGGAGTATATTCCTATGGGATTTTAGAAGTCTCTTTTAACAAGTATAAATTATAGCAGCCTCATGAAGGGTTGCTCAAAAGGAAGGAAAAGAAAAAACAGTAGGGACAGAAGTGTTACCACCTCTACTGTGATCTGAATATCACTTCAGCTGTGCTTATTATTTCTTGCACTGTGGCTCTTGCCACCAGCAAAGATGAATTTTCAACAAGAGCCTTGCTATGCTTTTCTCTGTTCAAGCCCAGACAGAAAAATAATCATCTGTTAAAACAAAACATAGAAAATTAAAAATAAAAAACTATCTTCATTTACAGATTTTTTTCATTATCATACAAATGTCTTGAGGGAAAAAAAAAACTTCTTGATAGAATTAGAGAAGGAAATTCAAGAGGAGAAGAATCCCAGGAAAAAAGGAAAAATCTAATAATTCAACAAGGCCCAGGGATTCTGAGATGATGATGATGAAACTGCTCCAAAGTCAAAGGAAGGTGAAGGCTGCCAGTCTGAATCACTCCATTATGCTGTGGGGATCCGCGAGGACTTTTTGGGCAGTAGTTTTCATCATCTATGCTCTGCAGGAAAAGCAAAAGCATATGAGAAATAATGGAGTTGTCTTTCATTGTAGTGGCCATTAATGGATCCCAGAGAAGTCTAGTTCAAAGGCAGCCATGGAAATTAAGTATGTTCACTGTATACTTGTTTAGATTGTCTCAGATGGCAGAACCTCTTGAACTTTCTCTTCCTTGCCCCAAGCTCCAAGAGGATATTATTTAAAAGCCTACTATCAGAGCACCCACCAAAGTGGAACATCCCCTGCTTGTGTACAAGTCAGCTTCTGCTCCTCACAGGGGTGCTGACTTTATGCCATATCCCTTGCACTTAGTACAGGACTTGGCACATAATGGGAGCTCGTTTCTTGATGACTGACTAAAGTACAGCTCATGCTGAGTTGTACATTTGGAGCACTGAGCAGTGTTAACCAAGTTCATTATACAACCAGTGCCACTAAACACATTTACACATCCACTGTTTCAAACAAACTTCAGCTTTGCCAGCTGTGTGCTAAGTTGTCCCACGTCCAGTTTAGAATATGCCAGTTGAACTCATTGGCTTCTTTTCCCAAACTGCTCTTCCCGACTTCTCTCATGTCATAGGTGCCCTCAATTTTAGCCCCTTGGGTGCATTGCTGACTCCTCGCTTTCCCATGCTTCCCTGTCCCTCCATAAGAAATGGTCAGTGAGACATTTTAATCAGGAAATGTAAGGGGTCCATCTGGCTTCCTTTCCTGATGCACCTATATACCCATTACCTCTGGGGAGATTTTGAATATTGAGCTCTCCTGCCCCCTTGAGAAAATAGAAACCAGATTTTTGGTTATTAATGACCAGATTCTGAGTTTTTTGGGCCCTCAAGATCTCTTACAAAAGAACTGGAGGAGAATACAGTGGAGAGGAAAAGAAAGAATAAACTAGATAGAGCAGTTCTAAAGAAAGCAATTCTTGAGGAATTTTCCTGAGCTTAAAAAGATGTTAGAGAATGAGGAGGAAAGAAACAATAGGAGTGGTGATGGGCCAGAGCTGGGATCCTGAGGGTTTCTTCAGAGCAAGCTAGCTACAAAGGGAGAGGGAAATCAAATGTGGGACCCAACAAAGGGACACTAGGAGGGACATTATGTAGGTTCTCCAGAGCTGTGGGGGCTGAGACATAACTAGAAGACCCTGTCACTCATACCCAGACTCCGTCTGTCAGAGTTAATCCCATCAGTATTTAGTCCCTTGCCTGTTGCCTGTCAGAAGAGAGAAACAGTCATCTGTGTCATTAGGCTTTTTCTCCAAAATGCCCTCCAATGATGCCTGCCTCCTGTCATTCACACCTGTGTATAGTTACACACACACACACACACACACAGAGCCAGGGTTGGCTCATGTGACCATAGAATATAGTAGACATGTGGTGTGTTACTTATTAGGTTAGGTTGTATTGTAAAAGTCTGCAGCTTCTTCTGTGTTCTTTCTGTCTTTGTCATACCATGAGGAACCTCAGCCAGTTAGTGGAGAGGTATACAGGGCAAGTAACTGGGGTCTCAAGCCAATATCCAGAGAGGAACTGAAATCTCCTGCCAACAGCTACCTGAGCAACCTTGGAAGCAGATCCGTCCCCTACCAACTTTGGGATGACTGCAACCTGGGACTGGAGTTTGACCTCAACCTCAAGAGAGACTCTGAGCCAAGACCTCTCAGCTAATCTATTCCCAGGTTCCTGGCCCACAGAAACTATTCAATAATAAATATTTTTTGTTTAAAGATGTTTGGGATAATCTGCTATGCAACAAGATAACTAACATACCATGTACTTTATCCTATGTGGATAAAACTCCAGTTTTTACTTCTAGAATATTCAAACAACCAAGAAACAGGGAATAGATTGCTGGAAATTCACTCCTAGACACAGGGCTAAGAGAGCAGAACAAAGTTCAAGGCTTATACCTGCCTCATAGGGCCTCTCACATCCATCATTTACTTCAAGGTACACTCACTGTCCACTGCCACACAAACGTAGCCACAGCCTCTTCTCTGGCCCCTGGCCTCCTGGCATCTCTTTCCTCCCATATTTTCACAACACTTGCTGTCAGAGCTTGGAACCAGCCCAGACATGGCACTTCTTTCTTTAGTTGTAAAGCTGCCTAAAGAGGTAGGTAGGTTCCCACTCCAATGTCAGCCCAGAGGGAAAGGGTTGGCTCAGGTCTTGATTTCTGCAGGTGTCTGTGTCCCTGTGCATTGTATCTGGCATGAAAGGAAGCATTAACAGAGAAGTGGGTGGACAACCACAGTTGTCTCCCAGCAGTAGTCTTGGCTCCTGTGAACATGTGAGATTTTGTCAAAACCCCTGCCAGGGACCCAGGCTGGCAACGGTCATGCAGTGTGCCAATAAAGTGGGCTGGATCAGCCTTGCATGCAGGCCAGACCTCTAGCAAGTTCAGTAAGGTCCAAGTATAGCAGCTTACAGGTGCTGGAGATTTAGGCAAACACAAGCACCACCACGTCCTGGGCAGCCAGACTAAATGTCGAGCCCACCTGCTATGCACCTGGCTGGGTGAGCACTGGCCTGGACACTCAGATGGGCTGGACTGAGACTGCAAGGAGAAGGTCCTTGAGATACAATGCTTCTGGAACAAAAGCTGGACTGCACTTAGTTTTTTGTTGGAAGAAGCTTAGCTGCTGCTGAAAATAGCATTCATTGCCCTGACTGGTGTGGCTCAGTTGGTTGGACATCACACCCCAAAGCAAAGCGTTGCTGGTTTGATTCCCAGCTGCAACTGATCAAAGTTTATGCCCCTCTTTTTCTCCTTTTCCGCCTCTCTAATAAAGTTAATACATAAGTAAAATATTTAATAACATAAAGTAGCATTCATCTCTTTGGCCATGAATTTCTACTGTCAAAGAATTTTAAAGATGGTTACAGAAGTGATGCCTTCTAGTTCACCAGCAGAGAAGGGTGTTCTCAACATCAGGTAAGCATGTGCCTGGTCACCACTGAAGCCTGGAGCAGCAAGGGTTGTAGGCTCTGTTTTCTGTTCTTTTTCTTTCCTTCTTTCTCTCTTTCTCTCTTTTGTCCTATCTGTTGTGGTTGTTATTGTTTCCTTTCTCTTTCACTCTTCCCTCTTCCTCCTTTCATTTCTACCCTCTCTCTTCCCTCCTTTTCACTCTAAACTTCCTGCCTCTCCTCCTCTAGACAAACCCCTTAGCGGTTACCCAATACTCCTTCACCTCTCCTCCCTCCACTTCCTCCTACCCTACTAATCTCTGCCTCTTCTGCCAGCATAGGTCACAGGGCTGTGCCCTGCAGTTTTCTAAACTAATGAAGTACTGGAGAGAAGGGCTAATCGCTGCTTACCGACACAGATATCCCTCCACATTCTTGTCAGCCTCCCCAAACTCATCTCTCAATACATACCTTCCCCTGTCCCAGGTGGTTTCTCCTAACAATGCCAAGCACCAATCCAGGCCTCTCTGTACCCTCCTTGGAACACAGCCAGGATATTGTCTCATGACCCATTTGCTAAATGGTGATCTATCATTAGTCTAATTATACAGAAATTAGTGTGACACAGCAAGTCCTGGCTTCATATGCTGACTGTGCCATATCTCCCATCTGGGTAACTTGGGGCACATGACTCACCCATTCTTACCCTTGGTTTCCTAATCCGTAGAATGCATATTTTGATAGAATCAGGCTTCCTGGCAGACCCAGTGTATTAATAGTAGTGAGCCTACCCTGGGATTTGAAACACTGCAAATACTCTAAAATGACCAGTCTCTTCAACCTTTGCTATATCCCTTCCTTCACACTCTCTCTCTCTCTCTCCAAACAAATTGAAAACCCCATGAGGGCAGGTGTCTTGAATTCTAAGATCTGTGTAGCCCCAGCCCTATTATAATGCCCCATTTTTGTGAGTGTCTAGAAAGGTTGAGATTGGTGAGAATTAGAGCAGTGAGAGTGGGCACTCACAACAAGAAGGGGCTGTGGGGAGTGGGGGTGCCACAGACTCACCATTGGGAAATAACTCCAAGTTTATTGTTGGCAGATGTCTTCCCACATGGCAGGTCAATCCTGACCAAGCTTACTTATCTAGAAGCCCACCTTCCACAGGTTTTAGAAAACTTACACTGTCAGCTAAGGCCTCAACAGCCAAAGGTCATCATGGAGGGGTTAATACCTGGTGGTCTATGTGCCTATTTAGTCACCAACATACAAGTGCCTCCCACAAAGGCTCTGATTAGCATTGCAAACTCTAACATTAAATGTCTCAGAATCATTGTTTACTTCTGTTTTTACTTCCTAGCAGTTGAGAACTGCCCAAAGGAAGCTTAGCCATACTCCTCACTCTTAAATTAGGAAACCTTCAGGTAAAAGCATTCGGTAAATATCATTCATGACCAAAAGAGTCTATTTGGGTATCACAAGACCTAGTGGCTAAGGGCCCAAATGTTGCCTACAATCCACTCAACTCAATAGCATAAAGATGCCTTTGTTTGGGCCCCAAATTTTACACCCATTACCTTTTCAGGGAAAGAAGAGAAAGAGACTAGAGAGCATACAGAGGTCTAAATTATTGGAGGCGGATGGAATAAAGAACTGGAGAAATAATGCAGGAGCTCCAAACCTGGAAGCTGCTCAAGTGTTCATGATATTCTAAAAAACAAACAAACAAACAAACAAAAAAAAAAAACACCCAGAGGACTAGCAGATGTGGACATGCCATTTATTACTCACATTACAGGGGACTGCACCTATGGTGTTGGATCAGTGTGAGAGAGACCGCACCTCCCTGAGTGTGAGACTCATTTTAAGGAATCTCAGAAAAAGAACACACTCCCAAAAGAAGATAAAGAAGGAGTTACAATCCATTCCCAAAACAATATACATTCTTTCTGGCCAGGGGCCCTCTGGCCAGCCCTCATCATAGGTGGTAGGAGAGCCATGTCCAGCATTAATCCCACAAGAGGGAAACTGGAGGAGTCCCTAAAACACAGGACTCTGGTTTGGTGTCGCGGTCCCCCTGGGAAAGTATCAAGACTAGTGCCCCACACAGGCCAGGTGAAGGAAACGAAGCCTGGAAGACCTGACCAGAAAACTGGGAAAGCTGGGTGCATACATTCCTCGATGCTATAGTCAGTGGGGCCCAGTGGGAAATGGGCCATGAGAACATTCTTTATGTCCTTTGAAGATTGCCCTATTCTTTTGCCTTGCTTGATTGCTTTATTGTACCAGCAGCAGAGGTTTTAACTTTAACTCAAAATGAATTTACCCTCCCTATTTTATGGCCACCTAAAATCTTTGTGTCCAACACACCCTGACCTGATGGAGATTTCAACATTTCTTCAATTGTTATCCCTGAACAATATCTGTTTTCTGTAATCAGCACTGTTTAACATTGGTTGATGAGCTTTACATGCATGCTATATACCCTTAAGCTTACTGCACTCATTAAAAGACATTGGAGGAAGGCAATTGAGGCATTTGTCTCTCAGACATTTGCCGGCCTTCTCTCCCCTAGCACAAGCTGCCAAGAAATTTTCATTTCATCTGCGACACCAGGGGACCTCTGTGGGTCAGGGGTTCCCAACAGTTTGGAGCATTTATTCTTCTGGTCAGAGTCACCTGAGCAGATCTGACCAGATTTCCCAGCAGTGAAGCTACAAGACCCCTACTCCCCACAGCCCCTTCTCCTCCTAATAAGTGCCCTCCCATAGATCCACCAAGATGCAATCAAGGACCCTCTAATCTTGACAGTCACTTGTAGAAGCACCATACCCTTTCAAGTCACATGATCCTCATTATTGCTGAGGTAACTAGGACTGAGAAGTTTAAAGGCTGTTTCTGCAAAGGGCAGTGAATCAAAAAGGAAACTCCAATTCCCCAACAGGCTGAGAAAGTGCAGCTAAATTGGCAACTGGCCTTTTCAGTGTCTTGCAGAACTCACTTGTTTCAGAATCACGGGGGGAAAAAAAGCCTAATTTTTTTCTCCTATTCTTTCACTTCAGAAACTGCCTTGTTTCTTTAGATTTTTTTTTTCCTTTTTTATTTAAGGGACAGAATTATTAACAACAACAACCTTCAGGCTCTCTCAGGAGCATGTTAATTAATCTAATTTAGGGTATTTCCTTCCAGTTAGAAATGGTGAGCTGTGAGCCAGCTCCAAGATCCTGAAATTGAAGCCCATGTCATTCACTTCTCATGCAAAGCCCCAAAGCTCCCTGGTGAAATTGGAGACTTAAAATGGCCTTGTTCTTTTACCCTGGCAATTAATAATGCATTTGGCAAAAAGACGCAGCTTGTTTGCTAGGCTTCAGAGTTAGCTGCCAACATTTCCTAATTGAGTTCAACCTGCCAGGCTAAGGTGCTTTTCCACGGGATTCTGCTGGGGGGGGGGGGGGGGGGTCTGAACTGTCCTTGCCAAAGATCTGCTCTCTCTGAGAAGGAAATTCTGGCTGATGGTAAATGTAATCATAACAAATCCCCTGGCATGTGCTCAGCACCTTGCAGTTTATAAAATGTTTCTCAGCAGTTATCTCATTTAATAATTACTGGTCAATCTTTCCCATTTGCATTTCCCCCAAAATGGACAATCTGATATGCTCAACCACAATTTGTTCTCAGGAGGGGTCTGATTTCACACAGGATTGGTCAACCCAATTTAAAAATCCCAATTCTCCCTTCAGTACAGTTAGGCTTCATCAGGGTCTATCCATCCTCTTAATGTCCCAGAACTAGTGATATATTTTTCTACAGAACACCCACACAAAAGTTATTCATCTCCAAAATAAGTTTTTGGCATATTATAATTTCTACTTAAAGTTCTCTAAACTCTGTTGTTCAAAGGATAGGCTAAAATCTTTAGCCAGATCCTCTATGTTGATGCATGTAAGTCTAAATAATCCATTAAACCACTATGTATTAGTATTCCATGGGTTGTATAAACCACAATATATTCACCCATTCCCTTCCTAAAGATTGGTCTATTGGTCAGATTATCCAAGCTAAAAGTGAAGTTGTTGGCTCATAGGATATGCTTATTTTCAACTTTTTTGGGAAGTGAAGGTCTATTCTCTAAATTGTTGTATCAATTTGCACTCCCTCCAACAATGTATGAGTTTATTTTGTGAAGCATGGGGTCTCAACCATGAGTTGGACTCCCCAGCACAGAGCACCAGACCCAGGAAAAGGTGCCCACATGATAGCTGGCTGTGAACGGCAGCAGGGTTTCTGTCATTTATGGAGAAACGGGAGTTTGTTAGAGACACAGGCACCTTCTTAAAGGACTAAAGTACAGAATTTCATTCATAGCCACTCATACTGTACTCTGGTGCAGAGAGGGTGAAGTAAACTAGAGACATGTGAGGAGACTCTGGGGCTTATGGCTCTGGGGAGAGAACTGAAAGGACAGCCACCAGAATCCCCGTGCTGAGTCATTATACTGCACTGCAAATGCCATCCTTCTTGGGTGGAGCACTCCCCTCCAAGCAGTATCAGCCTAGGGGAAAGCAATAGCCCCACCTTGTTGAGTTTATGCCCTGCTGAGTGTCAGCCACCTTGGCCAGGGTGTAGAGGTCTGGACAGACCCAGGGTGTGACTAAATTGTCTTGCTTTGATAGAATCACCCTCCAGGATTCTGGTGAACCCATCCTCCAGGATCAGGCAGTCTCACCCACTGAGATCCTAGTGCATCTGCCCTGCTGAAGTTGGAGCAAAATCTCAGACAGACAGAGTTGTGTAGATATGAGAGAGGGCCATACATCCCATTTTTCCCCAAGCCTGACCAGCACCTCCCCCTCACAGGAGCTCCACTTGCTCCATCATCCTAACTCTCATTGTCCCTACCATGATGAGCTCTGTCTTATCCCAGCCGAACCTGGCATAGACTGAGTTGTATGGCTCTAGGAAAAGAACCAATTTTTACTAGCACACCTGACCAAAGCACAGCCCTCTCTTCAAAGGCCAAATTTTGGTCTGTTTCGGCCTGATGAACTCTGCTGGCCTCACCCTGATGACTCTCTTAGACTCCACCTCAACACAAAAGTTTGTAAGCACCCAGAAAGTGGCAGCTAGACTTGCATACCTGGAGACATTTGCTGAGTGGTTTCAGATCCAGCACTGGCACCGAATATGAACCTGTATCAATCTGGTGAACATCATTTACCCCTACCTCGTGTAACTAGAGTACCACAAGAGGATCTTTCAGGGATGGAGCTTAATGGGCAGATAGCAGGCAGAAGCAATCACATAGGCAGATAGAAGTGGATCTTGGAGTGTGCCTTGGGACTTTTGCTGACCTTCCTTAGGGCTTGCTGCTGATATACACTGGTCATGGTGCACAGCTTGGTCCTTCCCATGCACATCCTAACCAATAGAGACAAAAGAAACTAAATTGTTTGTAGCTTCAGACAGGTTTCCCAGGGTCAGTCAAAGGCAGCATCTGATATTGGCTTGCAACTGAGTCCCTACCAAGAAGCCTAGAACCAACACACCCAGTGGCCAGTCAGACAGCATCAGAGCAAGATCCAATAAGCTTCACAAGTGAGATCTTCCAAAGGGAGATCTCAGAAGTCATCAGACTCCGCTAAGGTGAATTATGCTTTGTGTAGTCAGCATAGCAGATCACATGCTGTGGCCAGAGTTTAGCCTTGCAATCAGCTATCCTGAGGATCAATACCACAAATACATGAACCAATAACAATCAGGACTCAATTAAAACTGGAGGACCCACATAACTCACACAAGGAACATTCCTGGAACATCCAGCTCACTAAATCAAGTAGACTGTGCAACTGGAGCCCAGAGGACACCTACTACATAAGACCACCACACAAAGATTTGGAGGCATAACAGATCTATCTTATACATAGAAACAAATACAAAGAGACACCAAAAATGGTGGGACAAAGAAATATGCCCCAAATTAAGAAAAATAGAGGTCTATAGAAAAATAGCTAAATAAAATGGAGGCAAGCAATTTATCAGACACAGAGTTCAAAGCAATGGTTATAAGGATGTTCTACAGCATGAAAAAAACATAAAAACCATAAGAAGGACCAGTCATAAATGAAGAATTCAATATCTAAAATGAAGAATGCACTGGGGGGGGGGAAGGAGGGTGGGAGGTGAAGGCAGGTATGGGAAAAAATAATACAGTGGAAGGAATAAACAGTAGGTTGGATGAAGCATATAATTGAATAAGTGACCTAAAAGACATGGTAAAAACAAACAAACAAAACACCCAATCAAAGCAGCAAAAATAATTTTAAAGAATGAGGATAGTTTAAGGAAACATAGGGACAACATGAAGCATAACAATATCCTCATCATAGGGGTACAGAAGAAGAAAAGAAAGAGTAAGGAATCAAGAACCTATTTGAAGATATAATGCCCAAAATCTTTCTTAACCTAGGAAAGGAACAAAACACACAGTCCAGGAAGCACAGAAAGTCCCAAACAAGATAAACCCAAAGATGCCCACACCAAAACAAATCAAAATTAAAATGCCAAAGGTTAAAGATAAAGAGAGAATCTTAAAAGCAGCAAGAGAAAAACAGTTAGTTACCTACAATGGAGCTTCCATAAGACTGTCAGCTGATTTCTCAACAGAAATATTTCAGGCCAGAAGAGATTGTAATGAAATATTCAAAGTGATGAAAAGCAAAGACTTATAATCAAAGCTATTTTACTCAGCAAGGCTACCATTTAAAATTGAAGGAGAAATAAAGATTTTTCCAGACAAGAAAAAGCTAAAGGAGTTTGTTACTGCCAAAGCAATATTGCAACAAGTGTTAAAGGATTTGCTTGAAGAAGGAAGAAGGAAGAAGAAAGAAGAAGAAAGAGAAGGAAAAGAGGAAGAACCAGAGGAGCATAATTTAAAAAATAAAATGGCAATGAATATGTATGATTCAAAAATCATTTTAAGTCTAAATGGCCTAAATGCTAAAATCAAAGGACATAGGGTAACTAAATGAATAAGAAAACAAGACCCATATGTGAGTATATGCTTACTTCAAAAGACCCACCTTGGAACTTCTGGCCAAGATGGAGGCCTAGACAGTCACGCTGCATCTCCCTCCACAACTAAGAAGGAATACAACTACCTCAAGACAAAAAAAGAACACTACCTAATGATAAAGGGAGCAACCCAACAAAAAGTTATAACCCTTGTAAACATTTATGAACTAAACATAGGAGCATCTAAATATGTAGAGCAAATCTTGATGAGCATTAAGGGAGAGATTGATAGTAATAGAGTCATAATAGGAAATTTTGATATCTCATTAACATCAATGGATAGTTCTCCAGACAGAAAATGGCCTTAAGTGATACACTAGATAAGATTAATTTCATTGATATCATCAGAGGATTTTATCCCAAAGCAGTAGAATATATATTCTTCTCAAGTGCATATGGAACATGGTCTATGATAGATCACATGTAGGGATACAAAACAAAGCTCAATAAATTTAAGAAGATTGAAATCAGATTGATGACCTTTCTGAGCATAATGGTATAAAATTAGAAATCAATCACAAGAAGAAAACTCCCAAGAAACTAAGGTCCTGGATCAGATGGCTTTACGGATAAACTTTACCAAATATTCCAAGAGAAACAAATACCTATGCTTCTCAAACTATTCAAAAATATTCACAAGAAGGGAAGACTCCCAAGGTCATTTTACAAGGCCAGCATTATCCTAATTCAAAATTCACAAAAAAAGATACTACAACAAAAGAAAATTATAGGCCATTATCTGTGGTAAACATAGTTGCTAAAATTCTCAACAAAATATTAACAAACCAGATCCAGCAGTACATTAAAAAGATCATACTTCATGATAAAGTGGGATGTATTCCAGAACTTCAAGGTTGGTACAATATCTATAAATAAGTAAATGTGATATACCACATAAACCAAATGAAAATAAGAATCAAAAACCATATCAAAAGATGGAGAAAAAGCATTTGTGAAAAACCGGCATTAATTTATTGTTTTTAAAAAACTCTCAGAAAAGTGGGAATAGAAAAAAACATAACTCAATGTAATAAAGACCACATATGACAAACCTATGGCCAACATCATCCTCACTAGGCAAAAACCACAAGTATTTCCCTTAAGATTAGGAACAAAACAGGGATGTCCACTTTCACTACATTTTTTTTTAAGGTATATTTTATTGATTATGTTGTTCTAGTAGTTCCAGTTTTTTTCCCTTTGCTTCCTTCTGCCAAGTACTCTGCTTCCCTCCAGCAATCCCATCCCCCTTAGTTCATGTCCATGGGTCATGCATATAAGTTCTTTGGCTTCACCCTTTCCTATATTATTATTAAATTCCCCCTGTCTGTTTTGTACCAACCAATTATGCTTTTTAATCTCTACACCATATCCCCATTTCTCCTCCTCCCCCCGCCTCACAGCTGATAACCTGTCAAATGATTCCCATACCTATGATTCTGTTCCTATTCTGGTTTGCTTAGTTGGACTTTGTTTTTATTTTTTAGATTCAGTTGTTGATAGTTGTGAGTTTGTGGTCATTTTAGTTTAGTTCATAGTTTTGATCTTCTTTTTCTTAAGTAAGTCCCTTTGACATTTCATATAAAAATGGCTTGCTGATGATGAACTCCTTTAGCTTCACCTTGTCTTGGAAGCACTTTATCTGCCCTTCATTCCAAATTATTGCCTTGCTGAATAGAGTAATCCTGGTTGCAGGTTGTCTTTCATCACATTGAATACTACTTTCCAGTTCCTTCCTGCCTGCAAAGTGTCCTCTTAGGCATCAGCTGATGGTCCTATAGGCACCCTTCTGTAGGCAACTCTCCACCTCTCTCTTGTTGCCATCAAGACTCTGTATTTATCTTTCACCTTTGGCATCTCAATCATGATGCATTCTGGTGTGGTCCCCTCTGGGTCCAGCTCGCCTGGGATCCTCCGTGCTTCCCAGACTTGTATGTCCATGTCCTTCACAAAATTTAGGAAGTTTTCCTCATTTTTTTCAATTCTTGCTTCCTCATTCTGCAATGGTTGACTGTTTTGTTCTTCCTTATATTTCAAATCATTGATTTGAACCCTGGTTTTCTTCCCTTCACCATCGGTTTGTGTAGATTTTTCTTTATTTCACTTAGCATAACCTTCACTTCTTCTCCTATGCATTTGCTGTACTCAAGCATAACTGTCAAGCCTGTGAGCATCTTTATCACCAGTGTTTGGAATTCTATGTCTGTTAGGTTGTCTATCTCCTCCTCTGTTAGGTTGGCTATCTCCTCATCGCTTAGTTCTCCCACTGGAATCTTGATCCATTCCCCCTTTTGGGCCATACTTCTCTGTCTCTTAATTCTGACAGGTTCCTGTGTTTTTTTGCCTCCACATCCTAGGCAGAGCTGTCGCTTCTGTTATGTTGTAAGGGGAAGAGCCTTAGGGATTCATCAATACGGGGTGACCTGTTTCACCATGTGTGGCTCTGTATATGGGGGAGGGGTCTGAGAGGGAACAATGCCACTCACCCAGCACTCGCCCCTTTTCCAGGCACCTCTCCCACTTCTGCACCAGACTGGCGCCCCTCTAGCTGCTGCCTTGACCATTGTTCCCAGAGTGGGTGGGTTTGTGGATGTTGTGGATGTTCTAGGAGGACCGTGGGGGCCCTTTAAACAAGTAGACTCTGCTGAGAGACTGGCAGTCTCTGCCTCCTCCCCAACCCCCATTGGTCTGCACAGTCAGAAGCAATGAGGCTTGATTTTCCCCGGTGATGGGACAGTGAACTGCAAAGTTCCAAGTGGAACTGGAAACATTCCCCAGGTGTCCTTCCTGACTTTTTAAAACGTGTGACTGCGCTTTCTTCCAGCCTGCCACTGCTTCCCCTGCTGCCACCACCACACCATATCATCTCCACTCTGGCTCTGCATGTCTTACCTGTCTGGATGAATATTTCTCCTTTATATTTTTGTTTGCTGGACTTCCATGAAGTTTGATTTTCTGGAACTTCTGGTTGTTTCTAGATTTGAGGTAGTTGTATTCCTTTTTAATTGTGGAGGGGGACGGATCAATCTAGTTAAGTAGCAGGATACAAAATAAATGTTCAGAAAAAAGGAAGATGGTGGAGGAGTGAGGGGAGGCGGCACTTGCTTGCTCCCGACCTGTCTGTAGTTTAGGCTAATTGTGGACAGAGCATCTCAGTTAACATCTGGATACTGGAAGGAGTTGAGCCTTGGTGCTGCTGGCAGCAGAGAAGACCATCTCAGAGCAACCTGTCTGGTGAGGATCGCAGAGAAGAAATGGGAAAGATGCGAGTTATGGCTGGCTCGGCTCCCTGAGCTGCAGCTGGCAATGTGCAAAAATTTATAGATGACTCTAGGTTTCTCCTGAGAGAAGTCAGGGGTGGAGAGAAAGGCTCTGCCTACTGACAGAGTCAGGAGTGGACCAAGTGGCATCTTGTTCTGAGAGGAAAGGAGCAAGCAGTGTTTGCTTGTTTGTTTTTGCAGACCAGGAAATAAAGACTAGAGATGGGGCAAGATCCTTGAGGAATGCATGTGCAGGTGTGTACCTGCCACAACCCCAGCCCTCACCCCAGGTCGTGCATGCCCACAGGAGCACCCTAGTCTGCCTACTCCAGTGTACAACCAGCCCAGCCCAGCCAAAGTGCAAAAGAGCATGCAGTCTGCCCGTCCTGGAGTGCAAACAGCCAGCCCACAGCCCGCCAGCCCCCAGACTGCACTCGCCCCTGGCTGAGGCCAAAGGAGAGTGAACCGATCTGGAGGCACTCTGTAAAAGTTTTGGGCACTGGCCCTGGAGAAAGAGCTGGGAGAGAAGCAGGCTAGATCCCAATATAGAATCATTCTCAGTGCTAGGGGAGAAATCTTTTAAGCAGACTACTCCCCTCCAGGTGGCATCAGACAGAGGTAGAAGCTCAACTACTGTGTACAAGAAGGTCACACCACAAAGGCAGGAAATAAAAGCAGGTCAATCTAAGAACAAAACCAAACAAGAAGAGCCACCTAAAATGGGGAGAAGGAGAAACAACACCCCATCAAAAGGAAAGGAGGAATTCTCAGAAGAAAGGATAGATAAAATAGAGGCAAGAAAACTATCAGGCATGGAATTTAAAACAATGGTAATTAGGAACCTCAATGAACTTGACAAACTCAAAGAAAACTACAACAAACACCAGGGGAACTACAAAGAACTCCAAGGAATCTACAAAAACTCCAGAGAAGCTACTAGGAACTTACTAGGAGGTAGCATGAAAAGAAAAAACAACAACATAGAAACTATCAATAAGATGCATAAAGAAATGAAGAATACGATTTCTGAACTGAAGAACACAGTAGAAGAGATCAAAAGCAGTCGAAATGAAGCAGAGGATCAGATCAGTGAGCTAGAGGACAACACAGAAATAATTCTTAGTGCAACAAAATGAAAAAGGAGTTAAAAAGAATGAAGAGGGTTTAACAGAGGTTTGGGACAACATGAAATGCAACAATATCCATATAATAGGGGTACCAGGAGAAGAAGAGAAACAAGGGATAGAAAACCTGACTGAAAAAGTAATGACAGAAAAGTTACTGAACATGAGGAGAGAAAAAGTCTCACAAGTACAGGAAGCATATAGGGTCCCAATGAATATGAACCCAAGAAAAACCCCTCCAAGACATATCATAATTAAAATGGTAACATTCAAAGACAAAGAGAGAATCCTAAAGGCAACAAGAGAAAAACAACAAATAACATATAAGGGAGCTCCAATAAGGCTATCAGCTGATTTCTCAAAACAAAACAAAACAAAACAAAACAAAAACACTACAAACCAGAAGGGAATGGCAAAAAATATTTCAAGCAATGAAAAACAAAGGCCTGCAACAGAGACTACTCTACTCAGCAAGGCTCTCTTTCAAAATGAAAGGTGAAATAAGGAGTTTCCCAGACAAAGGGAGACTAAATGAATGCATCTCCACCAAAACAGCACTACAAGACATGCTAAAAGGACTGCTTTAAGAAGAAGAAAAAGAAAAAGGAAGAGAAACATGGGTAGAAAGGGAAATGAATAAATACTTGTCAATAACAACATTATATGTAAATGGATTAAATGCTGCAATCAAAAAACAAAGGGTTGCAGAATGAATATGAAAACATGACCCACATATATGCTATCTACAAGAACCAGACCTCAAAACAAAAGATCTACATAGACTAAAAGTGAAGGGATGGAAAAAAATATTTCAAGCAAATGGATATGAAAAAACAAAAAAGCTGGGTTAGCAATGCTTATATCAGACAAAACAGATTTCACAGCAAAAACCATAAAAAGAGACAAAGACATTTCATAATACTTAAGGGAACAATTCATCACGAAGACATAACCCTGGTAAACATAAATACACCCAACATAGGAGCACCCAAATTAATAAGGTAAATCTTGGAAGACTACAAGAAGGATATTGACAGGAATGCACTCATAGTAGGGGATTTTAACACCCGATTGTCAACAATGGACAAATCTTCAAAGCAAAGAAACACCAAAGATATTGAGGCAATAAACAACACTCTAGATCAAATGGACTTAGTTGATATATATAGAACTTTTCACTCCAAAGAAGCAAAATATACATTTTTTTCAAGTGCACATGGAACATTTTCAAAGATAAACCACATGGTAGGACACAAAACAAACCTCAACAAATTCAAGAAAATCGAAACCATATCAAGCATTTTCTCAGATCACAATTCCTTGAAACTATAAATCAACCTCAAGGAAAAAACTCAAAGACATTCAAACTCAGGGAGAATGAATAACATGATATGAAATAATGAATGGGTTAACAATGACATCAAGGAAGAAATCAAAAAGTTTTTGGAAACAAATGATAATGAACACACAACAGCCCAAACATATGGGACACAGCAAAAGCATTCCTGAGAGGAAAGTTCATAGCAATACAGGCCTACCTAAAAATAATAGAAGAATCTCAAATAAAAATCTAACCCTACAGCTACAAGAACTAGAGGAACTACAACAAACAAAGCCCAGAGTGAGTAGAAGAAAGTAAATCATCCAGATCAGAGAAGGGTTAAATGACATAGAGACTAAACAAATAATTCAAAAGATCAACAAAACTAGAAGCTCATTCTTTAAAAAGAAAAATAAAACCAACAAGTCTATAGCCAGACTCAGCAAGAAAAAGAGAGAACCCAAATAAACAAAATCAGAAACAAAAGAGGAGAAATCACAACCAATACCATAGAAAAACAAAGGATTGTAAGAAATTACTACAAACAACTGCATAGTAAGAAATTTGACAACCTAGATGAAATGGACAAGTTTCTGGAAACACATAATCCTCCAAAACTGAATCAAGAAGCAGAAGGCCTGAACAGACCAATAACAAAGAGTGAAACTAACGCAGTAATCAGAGAACTCCTAGCACACAAAATCTCTGGACTAGATGGCCTCACAGGAGAATTTATAAAACATTTAGGGAAGAACTAATGCCTACCCTTCTCAAACTATTCCAAAAAAACCCAGAAGAGGGAAGACTCCCAAACTCTTTCTATAAAGCCAGTATTACCCTAATTCCAAAACCAGGTCAAGACCCCTCAAAGAAAGAAAACTACAGGCCAATATTCCTGAAAAACATAGATGCTAAAGTCCTAAACAAAATATTGGCAAACAGGATCCAGCAACATATTAAAAAGGTCATATACCATGATCAAGTGGGATTCATCCAAGGGATGCAAGGATGGTTTAATATTTGCAAATCAATAAACATAATATACCACATAAACAAAATAAAAGACAAAAATAATATGATCATATCAATAGATGCAGAAAAAGCATTTGATAAAGTACAACACCCATTTATGATGAAAACACTCAGCAAAATGGGAATAGAGGGAGCATACCTTAACATAATAAAGGCCATATACAAGAAACCTGAAGCCAACATCATACTCAATGTACAAAAACTGAAACCATTCCCCCTGAGATCAAGAACAAAACAAGGATGTCCACTCTCTCCACTCTATTCAACATAGTGTTGGAAGTTGTAGCCACAACAATCAGGCAAGAAAAAGAAATAAAAGGCATCCAAATTGGAAAAGAGGAAGTAAAACTGTTATTATTTGCAGATGACATGATAGTGTACACAGAAAACCCTATAGACTCCACGAAAAAACTGCTCAACCTAATAAGTGAATTTGACAAAATAGCAGGGTACAAAGTCAATATTCAGAAATCAAAGACATTTCTGTACACCAACAATAAAATATCAGTGATAGAAATTAGAAAAAAAATCCCATTTACTATAGCAACAAGAAAAATAAAGCATCTAGGAATAAATTTAACCAAGGACGTAACAGACCTTTACTTGGGAAACTATATAACATTGAAGAAAGAAATTAAGGAAGATACAAATAAATGGAAGCATATACCATGTTCTTGGATGGGAAGAATAAACATCATTAAAATGTCCATACAATCTAAAGCAATTCATAAATTCAATGTAATCTTTTTTCAAATACCAGTGATGTATTTCACAGACCTAGAACAAATACTTCACAAATTTATATGGAACCAAAAAGACCCCAACTAGTCACAGTAACCTTGAGGAAGGAGAACACAGCAGGAGGTATCACAATACCTGATTTAAACTATACTACAAAGCCACTGTAGTCAAAACAGTCTTGTACTGACAGAAGAACTGGTATATAGATCAATGGAACAGAATAGATCCCAGAAATTAATGCAGGTCTATGTGGTCAACTAATTCCAAGGAACATCAAATGGAATGAGGAGAGCCTCTTCAACAAATGGTGCTGGGAGAACTGGACAGGGACATGCAAAAAAAAAAAAAAATGAAACTAGGCCACCAACTTACACCACACATGAGAATAAACTCAATATGAATCAAAGACTTAAATATAAGCTGTGACACCATAAAAGTTCTAGAGGAAAACATAGGCAGGTAAATTTCAGATATCCCATGTAACAATATTATCACTGATTTATCTCCCAGGACAAGGGAAATAAAGGAAAAAATAAACAAGTGGGACTACATCAAACTAAAAAGTTCCTGCTCAGTGAAAAAAGACACCAGCAAGATGAAAAGGGAACCAACTGTATCAGAAAACATATTTGCCAATGATACCTCAGACAAGGGTTTCAACTCCAAAGTATATAAAGAACTAATGTGACTCAACACCAAGAAAACAGACAACCCAATTTAAAAATCAGCAAAGAACCTGAACAAACACTTCTCCAAAGAGGACATACAGAGGGTCCATAGGCATATGAAATAATGTTCAACATCACTTGCCATTAGAGAGATGCAAATAAAAACCATAATGAGATACCACTTTTCACCAGTCAGAATGGCCATCATCAACAAATCAACAAACAACAAGTGCTGGTGAGGATGTGGAGAAAAGGGAACCCTGCAAACTGGAAAACAGTTATGGAAAACAGTGTGGAATTTCCTCAAAAAATTAAAAATAGAATTGTCTTTTGACTCAGCGATTCCATTGCTAGAATTATACCAGAAGAGTCTTGAAACACCAATTCAAAAAACCTGTGCATCCCTATGTTCATAGCAGTGCTATTTACAATAACCTAAGTGTCCTTCTGTATATGAGTGGATCAAAAAACTGTGATACATTTACACAATAGAATATTATGATGCAGAAAGAAAGAAGAAACTCCTACCATTTGCGACTTCGTGGATGGAACTAGAGAGAATTATGCTTAGTGAAATAAGCCAGGCAATGAAAAAAAATACCGTGTGATATCAGCTAATACAGGAAACTAATGAACAACACAAACAAGAAAATTGAACCAGAGGAATGTAAAGAAGGAGCAGACTAACAGTTACCAGTGGAGAGAGGGGGAGAGAGAGAAGGAGGGTAAGTAAGGGAAGGGTCTAGTCAAAGAACTAGTATAAATGACTCATGGACATGGACAACGGGGTGGGGATTGACTGTGGAAAAAAGGGTTGGCTGGGTGGTGGAGAGGGCATTGGGGGAAAAAGTGAGATAACTGTAATAAAAAAAAAACAATAAATAAATCCAAAAAGTTACAAAAAATTGTTTAGAAATCAGTTGCATTTCTATACACTGATGATGAACTATCAGAATGGGATACTAAAAAATCAATCCCATTTACAATTGTATAAAAAAAAAAAAAGCTACCTAAGAATAAATTTAACCAAGGATATAAAAGACTTGTCCTTGGAAACTTAGAAGACATTGAAGACTATACAGATAAGTAGAAGCATATACTGAGTTCATAATTGGAGGAATTAACATAATTATGCTTAGTGAAGTAAGCCAGACAGAGAAAGGGAAGTATCATATAATTGCACTCATATGTGGAATCTAAAGAACAAAATAAACAAACAAAACTGACCACTTCAGTGTACTGAGGAATTAGATGTACTCAAACAGAAGTTCAATACTTAAACAACAATGAACATAAACAACAGTGTGGTGATTGCTGTGGGGATAGGGGGTATAAGAGGACTAAGTGCTAATGGTAAAAAAATACAATAAAGATTAAATTTAAAAAATAAATAAACACTATTAATAACCAAGCCCTTTGAACATGGAGTCTAGAGATGAATATCTTAATTATCTGAAAAAAGGCCATTTAATCAATAGTTTAGTCATTAAGATGTGAACAAGTTGAGCAAGTATTGGAAATCCCACACTATCCCTCCACCATGCATGTAAAGATACCAGTGATTATTATTACTGAAGAAATAGGAATTGTCTGAACTGAACACTCCAGTCACCTCAGCAATAGATTCCTCAAATTAAAATGTTGGACTAAGAAATTCTATTGCAATTAAATACTTCTTCATCACTTTAGCACATTTTTTAGACTCGGATATAAAATTTTCTTTTAGCTAAGTTTTCTACTTCTTCACAAAATTTTCCTGGGCATCAGGGTTCATTCAAAACCTGTTTCAGGAGAAACAAGATGGCGGAGGAGTAAGTAGAAGCTACACTAACTTCCTCCCAGAACTAGTCTGGATTTACAACGCAATTTTGGAGAAATCATCTGGAATAACCAACTGAACACCAGCTGGAGAGAAATCTTATAACCACGGAGAGACAAAAAAGGCCGCTACATCACAACGTGACCGGTAGGGAGTGTGGAGACGCGGAAGGGCTGGCTGGGCTCATGCGGGTGGCAGCTAAAGGGACTGAGAAACAGCTCAGCAACCGGAGATTCCCCCTGAGAAGGGCAGGGTCTAAACCCCCAGCTGAACTTCCCAGCCTACAGCAACAGACTGGAAAGTAAAATAGTATCAGCAGTGAAAAGTGAAAAGCCACAGGGTTTCTTGCTAGCCAGAGAGAAACAGCTGGAGAAAAAGAGCTCTTAAGTGGATCACATACAAAAATATTTTGGCCCCCTCTTACCCTGGGCTCAAGCGGAGGAAAGGCAGAGAGGACTGGAGATGTTTGGGGAGAGTATGGTGTGGTGGCTTTGAGGGGAGAGCTCGGGAAGCGGCCGGCCGGGTCCCTGGGCTGACTCATCCCCACACTGCAGGCAGACCATTCCCGGCCAAGTGGCATCAGCCTGAGGGGAAGCAAAGGCCCTGCCTACAGGAATTAAGCTGCCACACCCACGGTCCTTAAGCCTGACGGCTAATCACAGATTGAATAGATTAACAACTAAAGGAGACAGACAAAGGCAGTAGATCCCTGGAAGTCTCCAACAGGCTGCCTAGGCCCAGAGTGGTACAGGATCTGACTCCACCAGGGGCAGATCCAGGAAGTGCAGATCATTCTAAGAAGCACCGACAAACAATAGGAGTCACAAAAATGGGGAGACAGAGAAACAACCCCCCATCGAAAGGAAAGGTAGAGTCCCCAGAAAGAGTGCTAAATGTAATAGAGGGGAGCCAACTATCAGATATGGAATTGAAAGCATGTATTATGGAGAAGCTCAATGAGCTAAGCGGAAACTACAAAGAACTCCAGAAAAACTACAGTGAACTCCAGAAGAACTATAAGGAACTTACTGAGAATTATACCAGCATCAAAAAGGACATGGAAGCTATCAATAAGAGCCAGGAGGAAATGAAGAATACGATCTCTGAATTGAAGAACACAGTAGAAGGAATTAAAAACAGGCTAGAGGAAGCAGAAAATCGGATCAGCGAGCTGGAGGACAATGTAGACAAAAACTCACAGACAGTGCAACAAAATGAAAAAAGACTGAACAAGACTGAAGAGGCTCTAAGACAGCTGCAGGACAACATGAAACGTAATAATATCCGTATCATAGGAATTCCAGAAGGAGAAGAAGAAGAGCAAGGGATAGAAAACCTCTTTGAAAAACTAATGACAGAAAACTTCCCTAACATGAAGAGAGAAAGAATCATGCAAGTCCAGGAAGCACAGAGGGTCCCAATGAAGATGAACACCAACAGGCCCACTTCAAGACACATCATAATTAAAATGCCAACATTCAAAGACAAAGAGAGAATCCTAAAAGCAGCAAGAGAGAAACGACTAATAACATACAAGGGAGCTCCAATAAGGCTATCATCAGATTTCTCAGCAGAAACACTACAAGCCAGAAGGGAATGGCAAAATATATTCCAAGCAATGAAAAACAAAGGCCTACAACCAAGAATACTCTACCCAGCAAGGCTCTCATTCAAAATGGAAAGTGAAATAAGCAGTTTCCAAGACAAAAGAAGGTTAAAAGAATACATCTCCACCAAACCAGCATTGCAAGAGATGCTAAAGGGTCTGCTTTAAGAAGATGAAGAAACAGAGAGAGACAGAGAGGAACACGAGTACAAAGGGGGAAAATGACAATGAATAAGTACTGAAAGAAAGAAGGAACTTCTACCATTTGCAACAACATGATTGGAACTAGAGAGAACTATGCTTAGCAAAATAAGCCAGGCAACAAAAGAAAATTACCTTATGCTATCACCTGTTACAGGAAACTAATGAACAACACAAACAAATGAGCAAAATTGAACCAGAGGTATGTAAACGAGGAATTAACAGTAACAAAGGGGGAGATGGGAGAGATAGAAGTGGTAAGAAGGGGAAGGGTCTAGTCAAAGAACATGTATAAATGATCCATGGACATGGACAGCTGGGTGGGGACTGAATGTGGGAGAAGGGAGGGACAGGGTGCAGAGAAGCAAGAGGGGGAAAAAAGTGAGACAACTGTAATGGAAAAACAAACAAACAGAAAAATTTTTAGAGGGGGGAAAGATAAAAATATAAAGAATAGAAATGCAAGTTCAGTGAATATTAGAAGGACAAGGTTTTTCCTTCACACTGTATATATTTTCTCCCTATCTGAGCCCTCCAGAATTTGGCATTCTAAGGAAGTAAGTAATAACCTAAGTTTCTTTGCATAAAACTAATAAGACCAGTTGTTAATAACGATTTTTTTGACTAAGACTTTGACTGGAATGTCATGCCTAAAGGAGACATGCTTGGGCTTTGGTTGTTACCAAAAAGCCCTGAGCAACTAGGACTGACTTTCAAAGGTAATAAAAGTCCACGAGATAAAAGGCCTGGTACCTTGGATGGATGAGCGGTCCATAGCAATCTTTCCAGGAAAAGAACGAAGGTTGTTTTCCTGAAAGATGGCTAGAAGGGACCTTAAGGCACAATGGAAAACCAGGAGGACCTGGAAAAGACAGGTGTTTACAGGCAAGGCTGAATGCCAGGTATGTGGCTCAGCTTCTGTGCCCTGAAGGGCAGGCTGAAGGTCACCCTAAATGTTCCTTGCGTAAGTTCCAGCAAAGCAGAACTAAAGATCATAAGTGATCATTTGCTGCTCTTGTTGTGTTTATGCAAATGAACAGGATAAATTAAAAATGAACTTAATGCAGTCCCTTTAATGACAAGGAGGGTAATCTTAGGGAGAAAAATCAAGATTCAAGGAAGATCACAATGCCCAGTGGTAGACTATAAAGTAGTGCAGCTAACTGTCTTTAAAGTTTCTTTTCATTTAAAATTTGTTTTCACTTGAAAGTTAAACTATGTCTGTGGCATTATCAAAGATGTTTAATTTACAGGCAAGAAGAATGTCAAATGCCTTGCAACTGGATGTCTTTCCGATAAGACAGTCCTACAGATCTATAAACTTGTGTGTGGGTTATGTTACATAAATTAACATGTGTTTTCTGTTTTCAAAGGGCATGAGCCTACGATCTCATTACCTGAGTGATTGTCTGTACGTATAGGCCTCACTTAATCCTGTCTGCATTGCTGCCTCCTGAGACTCAATGGTTTGGCTGAACTAAGTGGCTGGGTTGGTGAAGAACGGGGTGGTCTGTGGGCTTCACTTTAAAACTGGTTTCTCTTTTCTATCCTAATGGCTTGGACAGAAAAAGCCCAGAGGCCTGAGAGGGGGGAAACCTAAAATATTTCCCTCAGTCCAAACTAAGTATAATGGGCAAAAGGGTTTTGGACAGGTGAGATGTACCTGGCATACCTTCCTTTAAAGAAGCCCTTCTTTTTCCTAATGTGGGACATTGAAAAATTAATACTTGTCTTTTGTCATCTAGTGGTTACGGATTGAATGATGTCCTTTAACCCTGTTGCCCCCAGAATACAACAAGGATGCCAGCCTGTTAAACCAAGCATGCCGTTGTCCAGAGACAGCCAACCAACCTGGAGTCTGCACGATCCTTTCCTTGTGGGAAGGCCACCCTCCCCTCCACACCCTCACTCTTATTAGTGATTTCTTGACCCAAGCGTAGGTAGGACGACGACCATGTCCAGCTTGAAGCAACTAGAGGAGCTCGAGACCTTCGTCCATTGTCCTTTATAAGATTGTAAAGGGTCTTAAGTCTGAGAGGGAGGGACTGTTATTTTTTATTGTTAAAATATTTAACTAATTAATTAATTATTTAAAAAAAAAAGAAGAAGTATATATGAAAGGGTGAGCCATGGGCATGGACTTGGGGAGGGGATTGTCGGGGAAGGGGGGTGCTGGGCGGAGGGGAGCAAACGGGGAAAAAATTGGAACTATTGTAACAATATAATCAAAATATACTTTAAAAAAAAAAAAAAAAAAACCTGTTTCAGTCACTGTAAGGAATGAGTATTTTGTGGTAGGGAGGAGATTTTTTTGGTCTCATGCTTTCTCCCAAATGAGGAATGGGCATGGTCAAAAGAAGAAAAGTTAAGAAGTTGTCAAATTAAGACACTAAAAATCATATAAAGGAAAGAAGTAAAAATACCTGAACTTGAGCATTTGCAATTTACTTGCCATGTAATAATAAGCAAGTTACTTAACCTCTGTAAGCCTTAATGTCCTTTGCTATATGAAATGAGGATATTAATATTGTCTTGTTTACTTCACAATGTAGTATTTGGGACTATATAATATATATATATAAAATAACACAGGTAATAATGCCTTAAAGGCAGGGTGGCCTAAAACTCCCTTCCTTTCCACAGGTTGGAAGGGTAACTAACACACCCTAATTCCATGGTAACAGAAGCTCTGCTCAGACCCTCCTAGACCTCCTCTTACATATCTCTTTATTTGGCTGTTTGCCTGTATCTTTTATTATATCCTTTAATTAACTGGCAAACTTAAGTAAATATTTCTCTGACTTCTGTGAACTACTCTAACAAACTAGTCAAACCCTTGGAGTGGGTTGTGGAAACCTCATATTTATAGTCAGTGAGTCAGAAGCACAGGTAAACAAACTGGACTGGCAAATGACACCTGATGTGAGGGCCAATCTTCTAGGACTCAGCAGTTAACCTGTGGGATGTGATGCTATCTCCAGGTAGATAGAGTCAAATGGACTTTAATTGTAGGACACCCACCTGGTGTTGCTTGGTGTGCCACAGAATTGCTTAGTGTGGGGAAACTCCCCATGCACATGGGGTTTCAGAAGAATTGTAAAATCTTCTAGTGCTCTTACTACTTAGGAATTTACAAGGGTTTTGAGAGCCCTGTATCAGGACCCAGGAGCAAAGACCAAGATAAATTTTTTTTTCTTGTATCTCACAGGCCCCCAGGATTCTTCTCTGTTGCTTCTCCTTCTACACTATTGACCAGTCCTTAGTTTCTTCTGCTGGTTCTTTCTCACCTTCCTGACCTGTAAGTATCAGAGTGCTCAGGACCCTTCCTCTAATCTCTTTGTTCTCAATATTCTCCCTCTATACCACCTCATCCAATTTCATTCCTTTAAATACCATCTGCATCATTCATTGATGTAGCTCTGACCTTTTGCCTTAACTACAAGACAAACTACTATTGAACATATCCTCTTAGATTCTTAATAGTATAAAATTTAACGTATCTAGGACCAAGTTCTAATTTCCCCCTACACTTAACTTATTCTTTCTCCACAGTCTTAGAGAAATGATGACATAAGCCAAAGACTTCTAATTCATCATTCCTTTCAAATATTATATCCTCTGTATTTATCATCCCAAAATATCAATAGTCTACACTTTTTACTTTCTCTATTGGCACCAACCTAGTCTTCCCTATTCCAAGCCACCATCATCTCTTCCCTTGGTTTACTGTGATATCTCTGGCTGCAATTTGTCTCTTTTTATCTAACCTTTGCCCCACTCCACTGCATAATCTGATCTTCCCAAAACAGCCAGAGTGACTCATATATAAAGTCTTGCCACCCTTTGGTTCAAAGCTGTCTAAGACCTTTTCACATCACTGACAGTAAAATCTAGCCTTTACTATGTTTCAAAACCATTCTCACTTCCTCTCTGAACTCACCAACTACCACATTTCCTCTTGTTTACTCTAACCCTTGTGATATCACTCTGGGAGACAAACAAGATTGCTGCTACACTGGGTCTTACACTTGCTATTTTCTCTTCCTGGAAGGATCCTTCCCCCAAAGGGCCATATGTCTCACTCTCTTATTTCTGGTTTCTCTCAACTATCACTTTATAAGAAAGTTCTTCCTTGACCACCCTATCTAAAATTGTGTATGCACACACACATACACGCTCACGTACATATATTTCTAAACCCTGAGATGAGATCTGGGCATGACTGGAGAAAAACACATAATCACACGCATAGACTTACTACATTATTGACCATGAATCTTAAGTATAACTTTGGTACTACCAGACAATCTTTGGTTTCTCTCTGTGATTGCTACTTTATTCCTTCTCTCTATATGAATTCCAAAGCTTCCTTGCTGGCCCTTACTACAAAATCAGCTGATCAGTTTATTTTCTACTTAACTGGAAAAACTGTTATTAATTGGTCTGCAAGGAGGAATGTAGCTACATTTAACATTTTAATGATTGTTCTTAGAATTGTAATATATACTCTAAAACAGTTCAGTCTTCTTTTAGGTTATACTATACCCCAGCATAAAAATATAAGAAACTTTTACAGTGTAGTTGCACATTATGTAGTGCTGTTATCATGCATATTACATGTGCCTATATTATATAACATGTATACATTTTTTTGCTTTAAAAATTATATGTTCTTCACAGAAATTAAGAAATAAAGTATTTTATATTTACTCACATATTTATTGTTTCTATGTTCTTTATTTCTTTCTGAAGACCTAAGAAATTTTCATAATATTTTTTTGTGGTGTGGATTTACTGGCAATAAGTTATCTATTTTTGTTTATCTTGTAGGGGCACCAAATAGTCCCTGTAAAAAGTTTCAATATGTAAGTATGTAAGAGCTTTAAATGTTCTTTGTAAGAAGTAGCAAGGACTTGCTAAAAGGCCTTGGAAAAAGGAACGTAAGAAGGAGTGTTATAGCAATTAGTGATTTACAAGCTAAAAGGATGTCAGCCTCTATCACCTCCCATTTGCTTGCTTGTGTCTGGTTTATAACATTTGTGAAGGTTGTGCTTTGCAGAATGTCTAGCCCTTTGAAAATAAATTGCTTCACAGGGAGTTCGTCCCTGGCTGAAGAGCTATGCTGCTGGAGATAACCTTATAGCCTTGCGAATTTCTGTTTCTGTTACTGCCAAGACATTCCTGCAGTCCTGCCCAGCCACCTCTTCCTAAGGCTGTTTCCCGCCAAAGAAGAAACAAAGAGACTGCACCAGTATAAAAACCCAGTGTTTAGACTCCATTGTAGGTTGGAGCGTGTTAGAGACCAGCTCAGGGTCTGCCCAACTCCTGGCCATCATTAAAAATCCTTTGCTTACTTTATACACCACTTCAGAGTGTTTAATCTCACCTATGTAGCTGTAACAATCTGAAAATGTTTATTTTTTTTCTTCAAATTTGCTTTTTGCCTGGATGCAAAATTTTGTATTGACTTTTTCAGTGCACAGTAATTATGTCATTCCGTTGTTTTCTGGATTCCATTATTTCTAATGAAAACCAGCTACCATTTGTATTGTTGTTGTTGTTTTATATATAATACAACATTTTTGTCTGATTTGTTTCAAGATTTTCTCTTCCTTTTTATTTTTATGCAGTTTTCTTATTATGTGTGTATGTTTAGCATTCACTTATTTTCCTGCTTAGTTTCTTGAGCTTCTTGAATCTATAAATTTAGTATTTCACCAAACCTGGGAATTTTCCTGCTTGCCTTTATCTCTTTGAGTATGTTTTTCCCCATTCTCTTCCTCCTTTTCTTCTGGAACTATAAATGATATTTTTTAGTTTGATGTTCATGTTTCTTTGAGGTTTTCTTCATTTTCCTTAATTTTTTATTAATTTGTCTTCAAATTAGTCATAATGTTATGCTTTATTAAGTAAAGCCTATCTCTTAATCTTAAGGATATTATCCTTAATCTTAAAGTGTGTTGTCCTCATTCCTGAGATATATTTCTAGGTCTTTAACTGAAAGTTTATGGTGCTGTGAGGATTCTAAGTCTTTCCCTGTGCATTTGCAGCCCAGCCCTTGGCCAAAGATCCATGATGTATCCACATGTTGATCTTAGGCTCTCCTCATTTATTTTCACACAACTCCCTCTCCTCAGCTAACCTGCTCTGAAAATTATAACAGCCTCAGCATCCTAGAGAATGTCACTCCATTTGGGAGCACTTTTTCATCCTTATGTCAGGAAAGTGACTCAAGAAAAAAGGCCAGGGCAATTATGAGGCTCACCTGTTTCTCCTTCTCTCAAAGATCATCATCTTGGACTGTCTGTAGTCCAGTGTTTCATATATTTTGCCTAGCTTTATAGTTATTTTCAGTTGAAGGAAAAAAGGGAGAAGACAAACAAGAAACAACAGAAAAGAAAAAATATGGTCAATATACTATTCCAAGATTATTTTAAGTATTGACACAATGCAGGCACTATGTTTGAGACTATGGATTAATGAATGAAACTAGGCATGGACTCCAGTCTACTGTATTTGGAAAAACAGAAGTTAAGAAAATAAATATGTAAACATGTAATGCATACCATATATTGCTATGAATGAAAGCCTATTTCTATGTGAATCTATAATAGGGGATCTGACCTAACCTTAGTGGTTTGGTTAGCAAAGTCTTCCTTGTGTTTTTATTGTTCAAAAACAGAACTGAAAGACAAAAAAAAAAAAAAAAAAGTACTAGCTAAAGAGCTAGCCTGTGAAAACACCCTGGACTTCAGTGGACATGGGACACTTCAACTGAAGTAAAGGCAAAGTGGCTGAAGTTCAGAGAGGCAGGAAAATGTGGGGTATAGGGAGCTGGATCCCTGCACGGAAGACAAAAAGGCATGAACATTTGACATCTGCTCTTAAATGCTTTGACAATAAATGAAATACTTCATTTCTACCTTTCCCATTGGGTAGAACTAACTCCATGACTGCATGACCCTGCCTTACTGCAAGGGGACTGAGAAAGCATGTTTCCTCCCAAGGGTTCAGGAGGAAAAGAAGCAAGTATTAGTGAGCACTGGAAAACTCTTCCACAATCTATTCTTCTACTCATCAAGTATTAAACTAATTCTTTACACACACACACACACACACACACACACACACACACACACACAGAGACAGAGAGAAAGAGAGAGAGAATACCCTCCTTCCCAAGAGGGAAAGTCTAAAGCAATGTCCAGTCACTGAACCTGTCAATTCCAGGGCTCAGGGTGATGGCGACACTCTCTCCTTCAGATCTATCTCCTCTTGATTCAGAGCAGCAAAGACTAACTATTTGTCTTCTCCTTGCACCCATTATGCAGTAGTGGAATGAGGGAAGGTTCACTACAATAAACACTTCCATTCAGAATATAGAGGAATGGGAGACAGAATCACTAGTTTATTATAATTCTGAATTTCAGTTGTATGAATATTGTGAGGAAGAATGGAACAGAAAGGGGAACTCTTTGTTATTCCCTGTTTCAAGTATCTGGAAAGAGCTACCCTGTCCATCATTCTGTGGCTCCTAGCTCTGCCCTCCAGATATTCTTGGCCATATCTGAAGTGGGAGTTGGAGAATATGTCCTCATGAGACCTAATTAGCCTTCTCAGACCACTTCCTGCTTGCAGAGGGTAAGGATTTTATTTTTAAACTTGGGTCATTTGGTAAAATATTATCCCAAGCAAAGATAATTTTCTTCCTTAGAATAATTTTGGTATTAACTATTAATAAGTTATTCCCCTTTAACCCACACCATTATTAGTAAAAAATCAAAACAATTTAATTGTCCACTATATGGCATTTATTAAATTAACTATTGCACATCTAATAGTAGGGATTATGAAGATACAAAGCCATTTTTTTGTTGAAAAGGAAGGAAGTAGGGGAGAGGAAGGATCCTCGAGGAGGAAAGGGGAAATAAAGTCTAAATCCCTTCATCAAGACAACTCCTCTTAATTCTGTAAAGTGGATTTAGAATTTGCTTGGTTGTTTTAATTTTGTTTTGTGTGTAGTGATGTTTTGTTATTCCTTATGCTAACCCATAAAATCCAATGTTTCTAGTGTACATATATATTTGTTGTATAAAATACAAAATATTTGAATGTAAATATTTACAGAAATATCAAAATATAGATTTTAAAAATCACTTCTGTTGCCTGGAATACCTTGACAAAGCCTATTGAACCACCTATCCATACCTCAATAATCACATGTTGTATAAGGAGTATAATGATGTATACAGAAACACAGGAGTTCTGGAGCCCTAAAGCAACTACATGGAATGAAATGCATTTTGAGCTTAAAACTTCCTTGTTCTTTAAATTTGTGTTGTGTGTGTGTGTGCATGAGGAGAGAGAGAGAGAGAGAGAGAGAGAGAGAGAGAGAGAGAGAGAAGGAGGAAAAGAAACAGGACAGGGTGAGTAAAAGAGCAAAAGCTTGCACATTTTCATGTGTTAGACATTTCCTCAAGAGCTAAGATCCTGTCAAGACCTACAGCAGAAGTGTAGAAAGACCATAGGGGTTGGAATCATAAGTAAGTTACATCCAGCTCAAGCTCTATGCTTGATAACAGCCTTAATATTTGCTATTTTCTTATCTGAGATTCTGTTTTCTCCCCATAAAATGACAAGTAATAATTCCTACCTGACAGGTTTTCTATGAGAATCAGATGTGATGATGCAGTTGAAAGCATTTTGTAATATGTAAATCACTTCACCTAAGGATTTGTGACTTAATTTCTAGTCCCCTTAACAAATAACACAACATTTAGCACATAGTAGGTATTTCTTTTTGCTTCTGACAAGCGTAAATAATTTCAAAGTCTAACAAATAAAATCATGTAAAATCAAGTTCCTATTTTTCTGCAGTAGTTCACGCTATCACCTCCTTCCCATAGCCAGCTGCTGCCCTACTGCCCTGAGGAAGGTTTATTTTGTGGGAGAAGTTATATGACAAGTTAAGTAATGGAGCAACATGTGAACATTTTTTTTAAGTATGAGAGCTAATAAGGTAGCACTTGCTACAAAGTGTAGGTGAAATACAGCATCTAGGTGCCACAAATGATTTGGGTCAGTCTGAATCCATTCCCTTCAATGAATCAATTAATTGCTTTCAATTATTGGTTCCACCGAGCTATAGAGGTTTCCAAACTAAAATATAGCTACCACCTTTAATAGGAACAGAAGATGGAAAAGCCGTTTCTTTAATAAAAATTTAGTAGAAAATAGTTTCTTTGTGACTCTTCCTCCCACATCAAATAGATTCTAGCATTCAAACAGAAAGGAGACTCACTCCTGTAATTTGTCCAAACCAAGATATCTTGCAATGACAGATAATGCACAATTTGCTTGTCAGATATAGAGTTCTATCTCACAAGTTCTGAAAGAGGAATAATTGAATTGAATTGTGAGAAATCAATAGAGAAAAATAATCTTTCTAATCTTCCAGCAACACAGGAAAAAATATTTAACTTACTGCAAAACCTAAGTCCAATCACAGGTTACAGTTGAGCTTCTTTTCAAAGGCAATTCATAACTTATTCTAATTTGATTGCCTTTTCTAAGTGTTTAGATATAGAGTTTGATTCTAGGCCTGAATGTGTTCACAGAAATTTTGGAAAATGAATGAAATCAGCTCAGCATCTCGCAACTCAGCATCAGTTTTTCTTTTCTTAAGTTAAACTTTTTATTTTGGCATAATTGTAGATTTATATGCACTTGTAAAATATAATTTTTAGATAGATATAGATATAGATGATATAGATACAGATATAGATGATATGCATATAGATATAGATATAGATATAGTAGATATCCCCTCTTTACTCATTCCCCCCAGTGATAACATCTTATATAACTATAGTACAATATCACAACCTGGATATTCACGTTGATTCAGTCTACTTATCTTAGATTGTCCCAGTTTTACTTGTGTGTGTGTGTATGTGAGTTTAGTTCCATAAAATTTTATCATACATGTGAATTCATGTATCCACCAGCACAGTCAAGATACCAAACAGTTCTATCACCCAAGCAACTCTTGTATTGCCCTTTTATAACCCATCTTACCTCACTCCTTGCCCCCAACCACCCCATAACCTTTTGGGATTTTTTTATCCCTTACTTAGCAAAATTCTCTTGAGATTTTTTTAAGCTGTTGCATGTATCAATAGTTTTTTTTTTCCTTTTTGCAGTTTTCTATGGTGTGTACATACCAGTTTGTTTAACCATTCAGCCATTGTAAAATATGATTGTTTCCCATATTGGGCTACTAAAAATAAAGTCACTATAAACATTCATGTACAAATTTTTGTGTGGACATACATTTTTATTTGTCTTGATTAAATGTTCAAAAGTGTAATTGCTGGGTCATACAGTAATTGCATGCTGAGTTTTATAAAAAACTGGAACTGTTTTCAGAGTCAATACACTATTTTACATTCCCACCCAAATGAGTAACTAAGCTTTTCTGCACCTTCACTAGCATTTGGTGTTGTCACTGTTCTTTTATTTTAGGCATTCTGATAAATATGTATTGATATCACCTTGTGGTTTCTATTTGCAATTCCTTAATGACTAATGATACTGAATGTTTTACATGGGCTTATTTGCTGTTTATTATTCCTCTGTTTCTCTTTTCCTGCCTTATTGTGGGTTGCTTAGGAATATGTTTAGGATTCCATCTTGACTTATTTATTGCATTTTTACATATATTGCTGTGTATAGTTTTGTTGTGGTTGCTCTGTGTTACAATGTACATATACAACTTAATCTACTGGTATCTACGTTATGCGACTTGAAGTGTGAAAACCTTATTTTCATTTAGGTGACTTTACCTATCCTACTTTTAAATACCATGTCTTGAACATCAATGTCATAACTTATATTTCAATCATTACCTATGATTTATAATACTCATGAGAATCTGTTTTATTTACCTATATATTTGTTTTTTCCATTGTTCTTTCTTTCATTGTAATGCTCCAAGATTCCTTTTTTTATCTTTTCATTCTGTTTGAAATGAAATGACAGAAACTCTATTAGCCATTTTATAAGGATGATTTTTCTAGTGAAATTTTTATTAGTTTTCTTTAATCTTAGCATGTCTTCAATTTCACTTTATTTATAAAGAAAAAATTTTTTTGGATATAGAATTTTTGGTTAACAAGTTCTTTATTTCACCACTTTAATAATGTTAAAATATTTTTTCTGACCTTTATAGTTTTGGATAAAAAAAATCAATGTTATTCAAATTAATGTTTTCCTATAGGTAACTTATCATTTCTCTCTGGCTACTATAAAGATTGTTTTTACCTTTGGCCCCTTTCATTCATTTCTTCCAATCCCCATCTTTTGTAGCTGGCAAACAGTAATCTGTTCCCTATATCTATGAACATGGTTTTTTGTTTTGTTTTTGTTTTGTTTTTGTTTTATTCCACAGAAGAGAGAGATCATGTGGTATTTGTTTTCCTCCGGATGACTCATTTCACTTTGCAAAATGCCCTCAAACTTCATCTATGTTGTCACAAATAACAAGATTTTTATATATATATATATATATAATATTATATTTTACATATAATTATATAAAGGTTGTATATATACAAATAATTTTTATCCATTCATCCATCAGTGGACACCTAGGTTGTTTCTTTGTCTTGGCTATTTTAAATAATGCTGCAATGGTGCTTATATCTTTTTGAGTTAGTGATTTTTTTTTCAGATAAGTACCCAGAAATGAAATTGCTAGATCATGTGGTAGTTCTATTTTTAATTTTTTGAGGAACCTCCATACTGTTTTCCATAACAGCTCCACCAATTTCCATTCCCACTAATAGTGTACAAGGGTTCCTGTTCTTACACATTCTCACCAATACTTGTTACTTCTTGTCTTTTTAATAATAGCCATTGTAACAGGTATGAGGTGATCTCATTGTGGTTTTGATTTGCATTTTCATGATTATTAATGATGTTGAAGATCTTTTTATGTACCTGTTGGCCATCCATCTGTATGTGTTCTTTAGAAATAGGTCTATTCAGATCTTCTGTCCATTTTTAACTGGAGGTTTGTTTGTTTGCTTTTGCTATTGAGTTATATAAGTTCTTTATGTATTTTGTATATTAACCCCCTTATCAGATATATTATTTTCAACTATTTTCTCCCACTCAGTATGTCAGTATGTTGCCATTTTATTTTGTTGATGATTTTGCTACACCAAAGCTTTTTAGTATGATGTAGCCCTAGTTGTTTATTTTTTATTTTGTTCCTTTTACATCTGGTGTCAGATTTTTAAAAAAATTGTCAAGACCTATGAATTCTTTTAGGAATTTTATAGTTTCAAGTCTTACATTTAAGTATTTAATCCATTTTGAGTAAATTTTTTGTGTATGGTATAAGATAGTGATCCAGCTTTATTCTTTTGCATGTGGCTTTTTAATTTTTCCCATGCCATTTATTGAAGAGACTGTCCTTTCCTCATCACATATTCTTGGCTCCTTTGTCATAAGTCAATTGAGCATATATAAATGGGCTTCTTTCTAGGCTTTCTGTTTTTTATTTGTATCTGTTTTTATGACAATATTATACTGTTTTAATTACTATACCTTTGTAATAGGCTTTGATATCAGGGAGCATGAAGGCTTCAGCTTTGTTTTCCTCTTTCCAGATAGATTGCTTTAGCTGTTTGAAATTTTTTGTTTTCATACAAATTTTAGTATTGTTTGTTCTATTTATGTGAAATACACCATTAGAATTTTGATAGAAATTGCATTAAATCTACAGATTGCTTAGGATAGTATGAAGATTTTAATATTAATTATTCTAATTCATGATCATGAAATTTTCATTTATTTGTGTCCCCTTCAATGTATTTCCTAATGTCTTATGGTTTTCAGCATACGGGTATTTCACTTCCTGGGCTATATTTAGTTCTAGGTATTTTATTTTTCTTGATGCAACAGTAAATGGAATTATTTTCTAATTTCTTTTTATGATAATTTGAAATTAATGTATAAAATGCAACAGTCTTTTCTGTTTCCATTATGTATGTGTTTTAATTATATTTCATTGATTATGCTATTTCAGTTGTCCTGATTTTCCCTCTTTGTCCACTTCCACCTAGCACCCCACAATTCCTCAGGCAATGCCTCCACCATAATTCATGTCCATGGGTCATGTCTATAAGTTATTTGGCTACTCCATTTCTTATACTGTACTTTATATCCCCATGGCTATTCTGTAACAACTTATTTGTACTTTTTTTTCTATTTGTACTTCTTAATTGCCCCAACTCTTCTCCCATTCCCCCACATCAGCCTCCCATCTGGCAACCAAAAAATGCTCTACATATCCATGATTATGTCTCTGGGTTTTTTTTGTTTACTTAGTCTTTTTTTAAGGTTCAATTGTCAATAGATACATACTTTTTGCCATTTTATTGTTCATAGTTATTTTTAATATGCTTTATTGATTATGCTGTTACAGTTGTCCCAATATCTTTTCCCTTTGTTCCCCTCCATCCAGTTACACCCTTCCCTCCAGTTATCGCCCTGCTTAGTCCATGCTCATTGGTAGTGCATATAGTTCTTCTCAACATCTTCCTATCTACTCCAGTCCCTCCTATTATGCTTCTTAATTCCTGTACCATCTCCCTCCCTTTCCTCACTTCCCCCTCCCCCTGACCTGCCCCCATAATGATCCCCATACTTATAACTCCTTTTCCACTCTTGTTGCCTACTTAGTTTGCCTCTGTTTCAATTCCCTAGCTTCTGTTGCTGGTTGTTGTGATACAGTTTTCATTTTAATGCTTATAGTTTTGATCCTCTTTCTCCTAAACAAGTCCCTTTAACATTTCATATAACAGTGGCTTGGATCTGATGAACTCCTTCAGTTTTACTTTGCCCTGGAAGCACTTTCTCTGCCCTTCTATTCTCAATGACAGCTTTGTTGGATAGAGCAATCGTGGTTGTAGGTTTTTGCTTTTCATTACTTTGAGTATTTCTTGCCAGTCCCTTCTTTCCTGTAGAGTTTCTTTTGAGAAATCAGCTGAGTCCTATTGGGACCCCTTTGTGTGTAATTCTCTTCTCTCTTGCTGTTTTTAAGATTTTCTCTTTAGCATTAATTTTTGACATGTTTATTATAATGTGTCTTGGTGTGGTTCTCCCTGGGTTCTGTGCTTTTGGAACTCTCTGTGCTTCCTGGACCTTAAGTCTATTTCCTTCCCCAAGTTAGAAAAGTTCTGCTTCATTACTTTTTCAAATAATTTTTCCATTTCTAGTTCTTCTTCTTCACCTTCTGGAAACCCTATGATTTGGATGTTGGCCTGCTTATGGCTGTCCCATAGGCTTCTGAGCCTCTCCTCATTTTCCATTTCCTCTTTCTGCACTGGTTGACTGTTTGTTCCTTCCCTATGTTCTGATTTGTTCATTCAATCCCTGGTTTTCTTTCCATCACCACTAGTTTCATAAGTGTTTTTATTCAGTTCAGCAGGGCTAGCCTTCATTTCTTCCCCATCTTATTTAAGATCTACTGTTAGGTCTGTAAGCATTTGTATAACCAAAGCTCTGAACTGTGCCTCAGAAAGATTTTCTGTCTGCTGCTTCCTTAGATTCGATATTTGCTGTCTGGTCAGCTGCATGATTGGGATCTCTATCATGATCTGTGCCATCCTAACAGCCTTGGGTTTACCTTTGCTTCCTGGGCAGGGCTGTCACACCTCCGACACTATAAGGGGCTGAGCCCTGTGCACTCCTCACAACTGGGTAACCGTTCTCACCACACTGGCATTTTACATGGGGGTGGGGGTCCAAAATGGATTCCTGCCATTCACTCTTCGCTGAGAGACCGGGAGCCTCCTTCTCCATCCCCACGCCCTCTGGTCCTCACAGTCCAAGGCAATAGTGGTCTGCTTTTTCCGGCATTGGAATCTCGAGCTGACAGGTTTGGTTGGCAGCCAGGGGTGCTCCCTGGGTTCTGCTCACCTCCCCTTAAATACGGGTGTCTGTGCTTACTGCCATCTTGTTGCTGTTGCCCCAGCTGCCACCACCAGCACAGCCTGACCTCTCTGCCCTGGCTTTGCCCTTCCTACACATCCAGACAAGCACCACTTCTTCATAACTTCATATGTTGGACCTCCATGTAGCTTTATTTTCTGAAACTTCTGGTTATTTCTGGTTTTGCGGTAGTTGTACTTTTTATTTGTGGAGGGTGACAGAGCGTGTCAGTCTAGGCCTCCATCTTGGCCAAAAGTTCCCAACTGGACTTTTTATATTTTTCCTTCTGTATAAAAACAACAACTTCCTATTTTTCCAGGTGCATCCTACCTAGCCTCTCTTCAGCCAGCTGTACCAGGCTCACAAAGCTTCATGACCAATACTGCCCAAGGCATTTTCTTGCTTATAAGGAAGCTGGAATTCATCAGCATTGAAGGGGATCTTGATTCTAGTGAGCATCTGCATTCGAAAGCTGATGCCTTGAGTTCTCAGTGCATCTAATATCTAGTCCAGCACTCCAGCTTCAAACAACTACTCTAGTGTCTTGGATCTCAACTCCTGCTGAGAGAGTGACCCCAACTTCACCTGCCTTGGCTGGACTTTGGCTCACTTCAAACCTTAGCTAGCATCCTACATGCACAAGGCACAGAGCCTGACTCTCATGCTTCCACACAGTCAGACCACAGTCCTCCTGTACCACTGAATGTCTGCAGAGTAAACAACTGGTGACCCCACTTTGGGGGATTGTACTGAAGCTCAGCTAGCTCTCCAAGTCCCAGTACCAGCTTCCTGCTCCACAGTGGCCCAGACTGCCCAGCAGCTAAGCCCACCTGAGTTGTGACAAGTCTAGCAGAAAGTGCAGCATTCTGACAATAAACCAAACAGCACCTGAATCCATCGTGAAAGCTCTTTTCTTTTAAACATTCCCTCCTATGGTTCTCCAAACACCATTGAGGAAGATCAAAGATGCATGTTAACTCAGGGCTTCTTTAATTACTTGTGGTTGCCTGCAAAGCAAGCCCTCCTCTCTGGAGATGTTTGCCTAAGTGGGACATCAAAATTCAGATTTCCAGTTAATACATGTGGAGCCAAATCCCTCTTACTCATCTCTGAGATTAGAGGAAAGATTTAATAGAATTCAAAGTCTCATAGGTTGGCAGTTTAAGCAGGAATTTCCAAAGTTTCCAAAGGAACACCTTTCTTGCTTCAGTTGCTAGAAGGGGGAAATAGAGCCAGAGAATATGACAGCTTACTGACTCCAGCCCCCACCCCACTGACAAGGAAACTTGGTTGCAAGGTTATGGAGCATCCCCTCAAGGGTCACAAGTATCAGCAGATACCTCCTGTCAGCCTATGATAGGCATCAGAGAAACACCCAACAATTGACTCATTCTTGCTCCCAGAAAGAGGGAAGCAGGAACAGGTCTGAGCAGATGGGAGAAGTTCTGAACCTTGATTGAGCCCTATTGTTGAGTTGCCTGGGAAGACTGCACAGCTGGGCTAAAGTGTTGTATTCAGCAAACCATATGATGGACAGTGCTTTTGTGCCAGGGACACTGCAGTCAGCATGGAGCCTTAGATGGCTGAGAACATTAAAGTGTTTCCAGGCCCTTTCACAACACACCTGATTCCTGTATTAAGTCTGAGGGTGAAAGGGTATTGTGTTGTATAATTGCCAGCCATGAATGTCATGATAGTTGACAGGCTAGCTCTGATCTCAGACACTGGGGGAAAGACAGCTCCCATGATATTAGGCAGCCCCAGGCATTAGTAGTAGGGTGTGAGCCTTGGAAGAACAATGATGGGTTCTGCTTCCATTAACTTCCAGCCCCACCTCCCCTAGTATTGAAGAGTAGAAGGCATACATTTTTTTACTCCAAGTCACAGGACTGGGCTGTCAGAAAAACTTCCTGAACTGGCAGAAAACCTCTCCCTAGGCAGCAACATTAAGCACCAGGCAAGAAAATGGAGAGAGGTAAGACTGTTATTGCATGTGGGAAACAGCCAGGGTGGCCCTGGAGCCCATCACCATAGCTACAGGATATAGATTATTTATATTCTGATCAGGCCAATGACTCTTTTTTGGGAAACTAGAGTCATTTTCAGCAGTTAGCAGGCAAGTTGGGTGTCATAACAGTGGCCTGCCCATGGCAGATCAAGTTGTATCTAGTCCCAGATAGATGTGTATGCTAGGTATAGCACTAAGTGGCTTATACACATTAGACAACCTAATTCCTTGAAATCCTCACAGTAATCCAATTTACAGAGAAATACACTGAGGTTTTGAGAAATTCAGTTGCATGGTCAAAGTCACACAGCTACTTTTAGAAATGATACTCAGACTCAGGTCTCTCCAACCCTTCAATGTTATTTGGGTTACATATGAAATCAAATAAAGATGGTGGTACTCAGATCTTGCCTGGGCTCAAGACAGCACTGCAGTCCCACTGAACAGACAGACCCAGAGTGAGGAAACAGGAAGCCGAGCAGGAAGAGTTTGACCTGGTGGCAATTCCCTCCAGAGGCCAAAAGCCAGAAGCTTCTACAGGTCCCTGGGGCCCATATCATTCTGTCATCATCAAAGATGATGGAGGAGTGAGGGGAGGCTGTGCTCGCTTGCTCCCAAGACCTGTCTGTAGTTCAGGCTAATTGTGGACAAAGCATCTCAGTTAACATTGGGATACTGGCAGGAATTGAGCCTAGGCACTTCTGGCTCAGAAAAGACCATCTGGAGGTGATCTGCCTGGTGAGGATAGCAGAGGAGAAAGGGGGCAAGACAGGATTTCTGGCTGGCTTGGCTCCCCAAGCTGCAGCTGGCAGTACACAAAGATTTTTAGTGACCCTAGGTTTCCCCTGAGAGGAGTTAGGGGTGAAGAGTGAGGCTCTGCCTGATGGCAGAGCCATGAGTGGGCCAGGTGGCATCTGGCTCTGAGAGGCAAGGAACAGCATATTTTTGTGTGTGTGTGTGAGTGTGTGTGTGTGTGTGTGTGTGTGTGTGTGTGTTCTCTTTTGATTGTTTTTGCAGACAAGGGAGGAAAGGCTAGGGGTGGGGTGAGGTTCTTGAGGAAAACAGGTGAAGAAACACACTCGCCCATTCCCCAACCCTCGCCCTGGGATCGCGTGAGCACTCACACAAAAGTGCCCCAGTCAGCTAGCCAAGGCGCGTAACAAGCAGAGGCACCCCAGTCCCACCTGCCCAGGCTCATAATCAGACCACCTACCAGCAGGCAGAGGCACCTGTGGTTCACCCATCCCAGGGAGCAACCAGTTCACCTACTGCCAGTCCCATGTCAGTGTGCAGAAGACCTTGCGAACCACCCACCCTGGTGTGCAACCTGTCAGCCCACCCCTGGCCTGGACGAGGAAGTACACTTGCCCCTGGCTGAGGCCAAATAACAAGGAAGTGAACTAGAGGTGCTTTGTAAAAGTTTAGGACACTGGCTCTGGAGAAAAATATGGGAGAGCAGCAGACTAGATCCCAGTGCAGAATCATCCCCAGTGCTACAGGAGAAATCTCATAAGCAGAGTACTCCCCTTCAAGTGGCATCAGTGGGAGGCAGCAGCTCAACAACTATATACAAGAAGGTCACACCACAATGTAAGGAAATAAAAGCGGGTCAATCTAAGAACAGAAACAATAAGAAGAGCCACCCAAAATGGGGAGAAGGAGAAATAACACCCCAAGAAAAGGAAAGAAAGAATTCCCAGAAGGAATAATATATGAAATATATTACAATGGTAATGAGAAACCTCAATGAATTCAACAAACTCAGAGAAAACTACAAAAAACTCCAGGGGAACTACAAAGAAGTCCATGGAAACTACAAAGAACTCCAGGGAAGCTACAAGAAACTTACTGAGAACAACACCAGCATGAAAAAGGACATAGAAACTATCAAGAAGAACCAGAAAGAAATGAAGAATACAACTCATGAGCTGAAGAACATCAGAGAAGCAATCAAAAGCAGGCTAAATGAAGCAGAGGACCAGATCAATGAGCTAAAAGACAATGTATAAAAAAATCCCCAGACACTACAACACAATGAAAAAAGGCTGAAAGAGAATGAAGAGGGTTTAAGAGAGCTTCAGGACAATTTGAAATGCAACAATATCCATATCATAGGGAAACCAAAAGAAGAGGAGCAAGGGATAGAAAACACGATTGAAAAAAATAATGACGGAAAACTTCCTGAACATAAGGAGAGGAAAAAGTCTCACAAGTACAGGAAATACAGAGTGTCCCAATAAAGATGAACCCAAGGAGGCCCATTCCAAGCACATCATATTCAAAACGGCAACATTCAAATACAAAGAGAGAATTCTAAAGGCAGCAAGAGAAAAACAGCAAATAACATATTTGGGCCAAGATGGAGGCCTAGACAGACACGCTGCATCTCCCTCCATAACTAAGAGGGAATACAACTACCTCAAAACTAGAGACAACCAGAAGTTCCAGAAAATTAAGCTTCATTGAAGTCCAACAAACAAAGATATAAAGAAAAAATACTCATCGAGACAGGTAGAAGGGGTGGAGCTTGGGTGGAAAGGACACGATGTGGTGCCAGCAGCAGTGGTGGCAGCAGCAGGCTGGCAGAAAGTGCAGTCAAACATTTTTAAAAGTCAAGAGATACACCTGGGGAGCACTCCCAGCTCCAGACGAGACCGCACAGCTCACAGTTTCAGTCCCAGAAACAATAAAGCATCATTGCTTCTGCCTGTGCAAACCAGTGGGGTTGGGCAGAGGCAAAAACTGCCAATCTATCAGCAGAGTCTGCATGCTTAAAGCGCCCCACACTCCTAGAACATCCACAGATCCAACCAAAATGGGAACAACGGCCAGGGCAACAGCTACAGAGGCACCAGTCCCATACGAAAATGGGAGAAGTGCCTGAAAAAGGGGTGAGTGCTGAGCAAGTGGCACTGTTGCCTCTCATACCCCTAGCCCAACACACAGCACCACAATGTGGTGAAACGAGTCACCCTGTACTGATGAATACCTAAGACTCCGCCCCTTACAAAGTAACAGGTGTGACAGCTCTACCTAAGACACAGAGGCAAACAAGCACAGGACCCTGTGAAGATGAGGAGACAGAGAAGTGTGGCCCAAAAGGGGGAGTGGATCAAGGTTCCAGTGAACTAAGCGACGAGGAGATAGCCAACCTAACAAATGAGGAGATAGACAACCTAACAGATGGACAGTTTAAAACACCGATGATAAAAATACTCAGACTTGACAGTTACGCTTAAGTATGGCAAACACATAAGAGAAAAAGTGAAGGCTATGCTAAATTAAATGAAGAAAAATCTACATAAAACCAATGGTGAAGAGAAGGAAACTGGGGTTCAAATCAATGACTGAAAATATAAGAAAAACAAAAACAAAAAACAGTCAATCAGTATAAAAAGGAACTAATAATTGGAAAAAACTAGGAGAGGCTTAGAAATCTCTGGGACAACTTTAAACATAACAACATCCAAATCATAGGGGTTCCAGAAGGAGAAGAGGAAGAGCAAGAAATTGAAAGCTTATGTAAAAAAAAATAATAATGAAGTAAAATGCCTCAAATTTGGCAAAGGAAATAGACATACAAGTCCAGGAAGCACTGAGAATCCCAAACAAGCTAGACCCAAAAAGGACCACACCAAAACACAACACAATTAAAGTGCCAAAGGTTAAAGATGAAGAGAGAATCTTAAAAGCATCAAGAGAAAAGCAGAGAGTTACTTACAAAGGGGTGCCTATAAGATTATCAGCTGATTTCTCAAAAGAGACTTTGCAGGCAAGAAGAAACTGGCAAACAGTATTCAATGTGATGAAAAGCAAGGATGTACAACCAGGCCTACTCTATCCAGCAAAGCTATCATTTAGAATCGAAGGGCAGAGAAAGTGCTTCCCAGACAAGGTAAAGCTAAAGGAGTTCATCATCACCAAGCCATTATTATAAGAAATGGTAAAGGGACTTATTTAAGAAAAAGAAGATCAACACTACAAACATTGAAATGATGACAAACTTACAACTATCAACAACTGAATCAAAAAAATAAAAACAAAACAAACTAAGTAAACAATCAGAACAGGAACAGAATTATAGGTGTGGGGATCATTTGCAGGGTTATCAGCTGGGACAGGGAAGGGGAAAAAATTAGGAAATTGTGCAGGGACTAAGAAGCATAATTGGCAGGTACAAAATAGACAGGGGGAAGTTAAGAATAATATAGGAAAAGGTGAAGTCAAAGAACTTATATGCATGACCCATGGACATGAACTAAGGAGGATGGGATTACTGAAGGGAAGAGGAGTAGTGGGAAGAGGAGAGCAAAGGTAAAAGAATTTGGGACAACTGTAATATAATCAATAAAATATACTTAATAAAAAAAAAAAAAACCAGCAAATAACATACCAGGGTACTCCAGTAAGGCTATCAGCTGATTTCTCAACAGAAATGCAACAAGCCAGAAAAGAATGGCAAAAAAACATTTCAAGTGAGGAAAAACAAAGGCCTAGAACCAAGACTACTCTACTCACCAAGATTTTCTTTTAAAATGGAAGGTTAAATAAGGATTTTCCCAGACAAAGAAAAACTAAAAGAATATATCTCCACCAAATCAGCATTGCAAGACATGCTAAGGGAAAATTTTTAAGAAAACGAGAGAGGGAGAGGAACACAGGTACAAAGAGAAATGAATAAATACCTGTCAATAATAACCTTAAATGTAAATGGATTAAATTCTCGAATCAAAAGACATACGGTAGAGGAATGGATATGAAAACATGACCTACATATGTACTGTCCAAAAGAGACACACCTCAAAACAAAAGATATACACAGACTGAAAGTGAAGGGATGGAAAAAAAATATCTACGTAAATGGACAGAAAAAATATCTGGGGTAGCAATACTTATATCAGATGAAACAGATTTCACAGTAAATGCCATAAAAATAGACAAAGAAGGACATTTCATAATACTTAAAGAAACAATCAGTCAAGAAGATATAACCCTGGTAAACATATATACACCCAACATAGGAGAACCCAGATCAATAAGGAAAATATGGGAGGACTACAAGAAAAATATCAATAGCAACACACTCATAGTGGGGGACTTTAACACATTATTATCAACAATGGACATATCTTCAGAGCAAAGAAACACCAAGGATACTGAGACATTAAACAACACTCTAGATCAAATGGACTTAGTTGATACATACAGAAATTTTCAACACAAAGAAGCAAAATATACATTTTTTTCAAGTGCACATGGAACATTTTCAAAGATAAACCACATGGTAGGACACAAAACAAGCCTCAACAAATTCAAGAAAATCGAAACCATATCAAGCATCTTCTCCGATCACAATTCCTTGAAACTATAAATCAACCTCAAGGAAAAAACTCAAAGACATTCAAACTCATGGAGAATGAATAACATGATATGAAATAATGAATGGGTTAACAATGACATCAAGGAAGAGATCACAAAGTTTCTGGAAACTAATGATAATGAACACACAACAGCCCAAAACCTATGAGACATAGCAAAGCAATCCTGAGAAGAAAGTTCATAGCCATACAGGCCTACCTAAAAAAGATAGAAGAATCCCAAATAAAAAATCTAACCCTACAGCTACAAGAACTAGAAGAACAACAACAAACAAAGCCCAGAGCGAGTAGAAGAAAGTAAATCATCAAGATCAGAGCATAATTAAATGAATAGAGATTACACAAACAATTCAAAAGATCAATAAAACTAAGAGGTGGTTCTTTAAAAAAATAAACAAAATCAACAAACTTTTAGTGAGGATCATCAAGAAAAAGAAAAGAGAGGACCCAAATAAACAAAATCAGAAGCAAAAGAGGAGAAATCACAACCGATACCAAAGAAATACAAAAGACTGTAAGAAATTACTACAAACAAAGGGATGGCAAGAAACTTGACAACCTAATGAAATGTACAAATTTCTAGAAAGATATAATCTTCCAAAACTGAATGAAGAAGAAGCAGAAAGCCTGAATGGACTGATAACATAGAATGAAACTGAAGCAGTAATCAAAAAACTCCCAGCACACAAAAGCCCTGGACTAGATGGCTTCACAGGTGAATTTTACAAAACATTTAGGGAAAAACTAATGCCTACCTTTCTCAAACTTCTCCAAAAAATTCAAACTCTTCGTATGAAGCCAGTATTACCCTAATTCCAAAACCATGTCAAGACACAACAAAGAAAGAAAACTACAGGCCAATATCACCAATGAACATAGATGCTAAAATCCTCAAAAAAATATTGGAAAACAGGATCCAGCCACACATTAAAAAGATCATACACCATGGTCAAGTGGGATCCAACCCAAGGATGCAAGAATAGTTTACTATTTGCAAATCAATAAACATAATGCACCACATAAACAAAATGAAAGACAAAAATCACATGATCATATCAATATATGCTGAAAAAGCATCTGATAAAGTACAACACCCATTTATGATGAAAATACTCAGCAAAATGGCAATACCTCAACATAATAAAGCTCATATATGAAAAACCTAAAGCCAACATTATACTCAATGGACAAAAACTGAAAACATTCCCACTGAGATCAGGAACAAGACTAGGATGTCCACTTTCTCCACTTCTATTCAACATACTCTTGGAAGTTGTAGTCATAGCAATCAGACAAGAAAAAAAAATAAGGCATCCAAATTGGAAGAAAGGAAATAAAACTTTCATTATTTGCAGATGACATGATAGCATACACTGAAAACCCTATAGACTCTATGAAAAACTGCTCAACATTATAAGTGAATTTGGCGAAAGAGCAGGGTACAAAGCCAATATTCAGAAATCAAAGTCACTTCTGAACACCAAAAAAAAAAAAAAAAAAAATCAGAGATAAAAACTAGAAAAAAATCTCATTTACTATAGCAACAAGAAAAATAAAGTACCTAGGAATAAACTTAACTTAAGAGATAAAAGACCTGTATTCTGAAAATTACATAACATTGAAGAAAGAAATTAAGGAAGATACAAATAAATGAAAGCAAATATCATGTTCTTGGATGGGAAGAATCAACATTATTAAAATGTCCATACTACCCAAAGCAATTTACAGATTTAATGAAATCCCTATTAAAATACCAGTGACACTTCACAGACCTAGAACAAATACTTCAAAAATTTATATGGAACCAAAAAAGACCCCAAATAGCCACAGCTATCTTGAGACAGAAAAACACAGTAAGAGGAATCACAGTACCTAACATCAAACTATACTACAAGGCCACTGTAATCAAAACAGTCTGGTACTGGCACAAGAACAGACATATATATCAATGGAACAGAATAGAGAGCCCAGTAATAAACCCAGGTCTATATGGTCAACTAATATTCGACAAAGGGGGAAGGAGCATAAAATGGAATGAGAAGAGCCTCTCACTATGTAAAAAAATAAAACTAGACCATCAACTTACACCATACATAAGAATAAACTCTAGATGGATCAGAGACTTAAATGTAAGCTGTGACTTCATAAACATCCTCGAGGAAAACATAGGCCGGTAAATTTCAGATATCCTGCATAACAATATTTTCACTGATATGCCTCCTAAGGCAAGGAAAATAAAGGAAAGAATAAACAAATGGGGCTATATCAAACTAAAGAGTTTTCTGTTCAGTAAAAGAAAACATCAGCAAGATGAAAAGGGAAACCACCATATGGGGAAACATATTCGCCAATGATACCTCAGATAAGGGATTGATCTCTAAAATATATGAAGAACTTATATGTCTCAACACGAAGAAGATAGACAAGCCAATTAAGAAAGGGGCAAAGTACTTGAACAAACACTTCTCCAAAAAGGACGTACAGAGGGTCCGTAAGCATATGAAAGAATGCTCGACATCACTAGCCATCAGAGAGATGCAAATTAAAACCACAATGAGATACCGCTTCACACCGGTCAGAATGGTCATCATCAACAAATCAACAAACAAGTGCTGGAAAGGATGTGGGGAAAAGGGAACCCTAGTGCACTGTTGGTGGGAATGCAGACTGGTGTAGCCACTATGGAGAACAGAATGAAACTTCCTCAAAAATCTAAAAATGAAACTGCCTTTTGACTCAGCAATTCCATTGCTAGCATTATTCCTGAATAATTCTGAAACACCAGTTTTAAAGAACTTATGCACCCCGATGTTCATAGCAGCGCAATTTACAATAGCCACTTTTCATACCAGGATCCTGTTTTCAATTAGAAATTCTTTTGAAATCCTAATGATTTTTAAATGTCATCTAATAATGGAAAATTTTCTCCAAATCTTGTAGTCTTCTGAAGCACATTAGTACAACCACTCTCTCAGAAAATGGATACTGTGTGTCTACCATGTGCCAGGTACATACTAGGCTCAAAAATGTGCTACAGGCTGATGACCAGAATGGTCCCTGCCCACCTTGAATTTACAGTCAATTCTTGGGCTAGACAATACATGTACAATTAAATAGCAAAATAGTAAGTGCTTAGACAGGAGAATATTAAAGCACGTCTGAGTTTTAATCCAGTTTTGGCAATGTGGGTAAGTCATGGTTGACGATCCAAAGAAACTGAATCTAAAGGATGTGTTAGGATTCTCTAGCTACTGAGGAGAGAAAACTCTTCCAGTAAAAAGCCTTGCTTTTCCAGGAACCCTGAATTGAGAGAGAGAAACAGAGAGAGAGAGAGAGAGAGAGAGAGAGAGAGAGAGGTTGATTGGAAGAGCTGAATAAAGATTGGTTCCAAATAGAAGAGGCAACAATTATAGTCAGGAGACGAGACCATAGAATTAAGTACTGCATAGACCACAAAAGGTCATTTGTGAAATGTTAAAAAAAAAAACAGATGGCCTTTATCAAAACTGCCATGATGGATTTTAAGCAAAGTTTAAAAATCACTAGTCTAGGTGACCACTCAGAGTACCTCCAACACTAATGCTTACAATTACAGATTTCATTAAACTCAACCAATAAATTCTTGCATATTAATTGAACCATTCGACAAATATTTGCTAAATGTAATTAAAAGGTAATTATTTAAATTGTAAAGACTTAGTGAAACATCTTCGAAGAAAAAAAAAAAGAAGACAAAGGCAAATCCATTTCTGGCAGAAAGCCCCACTTATATATTCTCAAAGGACAGTATCACATTGCCAGTGGGGGAGAAAAGAAGGAAAAAAAGATTCAGAAGGGTGCAGCCAAGGAGAAGAAGAAAGGTGCCACCTAAAACAATGCAGGTCAAGACTGGAACACTTTGGGGCTGAAAGAAAAATGACAGCAGAATAAAAAGGCTATAAAATATTCAATGAGAAGACTAATTGGGAAGCTGAATTCAAGGCAGCTAGAGCCAGTTAGTAGGTGATAGAGACTTTCCCCAAAAGGAACTGACCAAAGAGTGTAGGTCCCTAGGAGATGCTAGGTAGTGTCCCATGTAGGCACTGAACCTCAGAAAACAGTACAAATCTTGCACTCAAAAGATGAGCTATAAGCACCCCAACTTTGATTGATATTCGTCGGCAGCCGTCCGTCTCGAGAGACGATGATGTAGCTTCTTAAGTGTCTATCTGCACCGCCGAGAATGGCTGTGCAGTCCAACTCGGGAGTGACACGGTATATGTCTCCTTCCGTGTTGAATCGACATCTTGCGATGACGCTGGAGTGTCCTCTCCAGTGAAGCTGAAGCTACAGAGCCTGGGCAGGGTGATATGGAGGATCTGCTGTTGCCCATGCAGCAGACCCACCCTCTCTTCACAGCTGAAGGGTCCAAGGGAAAGACGGAGTCAATACAGCTTGGCTTCAGGTGCGCCGCAGGAGTTGCCGGTGTTGACTACAACGTCAAACCGCCTTAGGGACTCCGGCTCCGGATTTTCTGTCGGGGGTTACTCCCTTAGCCTTTCCCCTGAAGAGGTATGCCGCAAGGCAGCGGAGGTTTTTTTGGAGTCAGAGTTTTCCTTCTCTGATGTGCCCTGACTGGAAGATCGAACCAGCGACACTTAGCTCGCAGGCCGACGCTCAATCCACTGAGCCAAACCAGCCAGGGTATTGATTGATATTACTGTCCTCCAAAAAACCCTCCCTCACAGCTTTTATATATACCCTTGTAGATTAACTTCCCACATTGATTCAGGCTCAACCGTGTGGCTTGCTTTGGCCAATGCGAATTACCAAAACTGATGCAAGCAGAGACTTGTCCTCTTGGAATTCTCTCTTGAAACCCAGCTGCGAGGATGTAAGGAAGTCCGGGCTACTCTGTCCACATGGAGAGGCTCTGGAGGATGACACTATATAGAGAAAGAAGCTTCAGGGAAAGAACCTTGGTGCCCCTGCTGAGTTCCCAGCTGAATGTAGCCACATGGGTGATCCCAGCCAACATGGAATAGAACAGTAACACAGCCTAGTGAACCCCAGAATCATGAAATGTAGTAAACTGTCATTATTTCAAGCCAGTAAATTTTCTAGTGATCTGTCATGTAGAAATTCTACTGGAAAAAAGTATAAAATAAGGAACTAGGGAGGATCGAAAGAGAGGGAATATAACTAGAAGCTGGAGCAAGTGAAGTAATCAAAGAAATAAAAATAAAATTTCTCAGAATTGAAAAAACATTACATACAGACTAAAGTTCTCAGCAAGTGAAAAGAAAAGACACACCTAGAACACAACACGTGATGTTTCATAATACCAACAATAAATACAAATAATATTCTCAAAAACTTCCAAAAGATTTATTTGTAATTATAGATTTATTTATACACATCTTCTTATTTTGGCAACTAGTGGAGTGTCTCGTTGAATGTAATTGATAATATTTTATTTTATTTTTTTTAAGTATACTTTATTATGTTGTTACAGTAGTTCCAATTTTCCCCCTTTGTTCCTCTCTGTCCAGTACCCCCCTTCCCTCAAGCAATCCCACTCCCCTTAGGTCATGTCCATGGGTCATGCATATAGGTTCTTTGATTTCACCTTTTCCTATATTATTCTTAACATCCCATTGTCTATTTTATACCAACCGATTATGCTTCTTAGTCCCTGCACCATTTTCCCATTTCTCCCCCTCCTCATTCCCAGCTGATAACCCTCCAAAATGATTCCCATACCTATGATTCTGTTCCTATTCTGGTTTCTTAGTTGGACCTGGTTTCCTTTGTTTTAGATTCAGTTGTTTATAGTTGTGAGTTTGTTGTCATTTTAGTGTTCAGAGTTTTGATCTTCTTTTTCTTAAGTAAGTCCCTCTGACATTTCATATAATAATGGCTTGGTGATGATAAACTCCTTTAGCTTCATCTCGTCTGGGAAGCACTTCATCTGCCCTTCCATTCCAAATAATAGCTTTGCTGGATAGAGTAATCTTGGTTGTAAGTTGCTTTTCATCACATTGAATACTGCTTGCCAGTCTCTTCCTGCCTGCAAAATGTCCTCTGAGAAGTCAGCTGATAGTTCTATAGGCACCCCCTTGTAGACAACTCTCCACCTCTCTCTTGCTGCCCCCAGGACTCTGTCTTTATCTTTCACCTTTTGCAACCCAGTCATGATGCATCCTGGTGTGGTCTCCTCTGGGTCCAGCTCACCTGGGACCCTCCATGCTTTCTGGACCTGTATGTCCATCTCCTTCACAAAATTTGGTAAGTTTTCCTCATTTTTTTCAATTCTTGCTTCCTCATTCTGCACTGGTTGACTGTTTCTTTCTTTCTTATGTTCCAAATGATTAATTTGAACCCCGATTTCCTTCCCTTCACCATTGGTTTTGTGTGAATTTTTCTTCATTTCACTTAGCATACTCTTCACTTCTTCTCTTATGCATTTGCCATACTCAAGCACATCTGTCAAGCCTGTGAGCATCTTTATCACCAGTGTTTGGAATTCTGTGTCTGTTAGGTTTGCTATCCCCTCGTCGCTTAGTTCTCCCACTGAAACCTTGATCCATTCCCCTTTTTGGGCCATACTTCTCTGTCTCCTCATTCTGACAGGCTCCTGTGTTTGTTTGCCACCACGTCCCAGGTAGAGCTGTCACTCCTGTTATGTTGTAACGGGTGGAGCCTTAGGGATTTGTCAGTACAGGGCAACCTATTTCATCACGTTGTGGCACTGTCTGTGGGGGAGGGGTCTGAGAGGAAACAATGCCACCTGCCCAGCACTCTCCTCTTTTCCAGGCACTTCTCCCCGTCCCGCACTGGACTGGTGCCCCTCTACCTGCTGCCCTGGCCATCATTCCCAGAGTGGGTGGATCTGCGGAAGTTCTAGGACCAAGGGGACCGTTTAAACAAGTGGACTCTGCTGAGACTGGCAGTTTCTGCCTCCACCCCAAACCCCACTGGTCTGTACAGTCAGAAGCAATGAGGCTTGATTTTCCTTGGTGCTGGAATCATCGCCTATGAGCTCCAGAGAGGAGCTGAGAATGCTCCCGAGGTGTCCCTCCTGACTTTTTAAAACATGTGACTGAGCTTTCTGCCAACCTGCCACTGTTGCCGCTGCTGCCGCCACCACACACAGTCCTCTCTGCCCCAGCTCTGCCCCTCCTACATGTCTGGAAAAGTGTTTCTTCTTTATATCTTTGTTTGCTGTACTTCCATGCAGTTTGATTTTCTGGAACCTCTGGTTGTTTCTAGTTTTGAGGTAGTTGTATTCCTTCTTAGTTGTGGAGGGAGATGCAGCATGTCTGCCTACACCTTCATCTTGGCTGGAAGTCCTGATAATATTTTAAATTATATTTTATTGATTATGCTATTTCAGTTGTCCCAATTTTCCCCCTTTTCCCCTGTCCACCCAGTACCCTCAATCCCTCAGACACTTCCAACACCATTGTTCATGTCCATAGGTCATGCAAATAAGTTCTTTGGCCAATCTATTTCCTCTACTGTATTTTACATCCCCATGACTATTCTGTAACTAGCTATTTGAATCTTTTAATCCATTTAATTTTTCACTCATTGTTGTTTAGGTTCAGTTGTTGATAGATTTGTAGTTATTTCCAATTTATTGTTCAGTTTTGATCTTTTTCTTAAATAAGTCCCTTTAACATTTTATATAATAAAAATTTGGTGATGATGAACTCCGTTAGTTTTTTCATTTCTTGGAAGGCCTTTATATGCCCTTCAATTCTAAATGATAGCTTTGCTAGGTAAACCAATCTTGGCTATAGGTCCATGATTTTCATGACTTTGAATATTTCTTGCCAATTCCTTCTAGCCTGCAAAATTTGTTTTGAGAAATCACCTGATAGTCTTATGAGAACTCCTCTGTAGGTTACTAACTGCTTTTCTCTTGCTGTTTAAGATTCTCTTTTTATCTTTAACTTTGGCATTTTAATTATGATGAATTTTGGAGTGGGCCTCTTTGCATTCATCTTGTTTGGGATTCTCTTTGCTTCTTGGACTTGCATGTCTATTTCCTTCACCCAATTATGGAAGTTTTCTTTCATTATTTTTTCAAATAAATTTCCAAATTCTTGCTCTTTCTCTTCTCCTTCTGGCACACCTAAGATGGGAATATTGAAATGCTTGAAGTTATTTCAGGGGCTTCTTACACTATGCTAGATTTTATGAATTCTTTTTTCTTCTTGTTATTCTAATGGATTGTTTTTTTGTTCCTTATATTCCAAGTCATTGATTTGATTCTCAGTTTCATCCAGTATACTGCCGTTTCTCTGTAAATTGTTCTTTATTTCAATTAATATATCCTTTGTTCCTGACTGGATCTTTTTTATACAGTTGAGGTCCTCTGTAAGTTTCTTGAGCATCCTTATAACCAGTGTTTTGAACTCTGTATCTGATATTGTTTATCTTCATTTTGTTTATTTCTTTTTCTGGAGTTTTGATATGTCCTTTTACTTGGACCATGTTTCTTTGCCTTCTTACTTTTTCATACTCCCTGTGTTTTTGTTTTGCTTTTCTATGTATTAGGTAGAACTTCTGTTAATACCTGTTTTGGTAGTGTGTCCTAATATAGTAAGTGTCTTGTGGGGTCCAGAGGCACAGCGTCCCTTATCACACAAGCTGGGTACCCAAGGTGTGACCTTAGTGTGTGCTGAGTACACCCTCCTCTTGTAGTTGAGCCTTGGTTGCTTTTGGCAGGTCAATGAGAGGGATTTACCTAGGCCAGTCAGCTATAAGAACTGGCTGGGACTACTGATCACCAACCTCCACCTTCCATGGAAGATTAGCTGTATAGAGGCAGAGTGGTGGTGCTCTCATGTGGTCTATAGTTGTCCACCAGGTGTGCAGGCTCTTGAGTTTCCCAGGTGGTGAAAGCCAATGTGAGCTCCCACCCATGCTCTGCCCAGAGCCACCCTTCATGAGCTATAAAGCAATCTGAGCTGGCTACTACTTGTGCTGGGCTTAGAGATCCCCAAATGAAGCCAATCTGTGAATCTAGGCTGGCTGCTGCTAGTGTCAGGTCTTGAGCCACTTAGCAAGAGGTATGGGGGGCTGGGGGTTTACTGAGGCTGGCTGTTGCTTGTTTGATAGGATTTAGAACATTGTGAAACATTAGCCAAGACCAGCCATTCATATGGGAAAGTCACAATTAACAGTTTGGGTGGGCCTATATGTTGGATGAGACAGAGTCTCAGGGGATCTAGGGTGGGGCAAACAGTGTTAGCCACATTGATGGAGTCTCAGATATGGCACCAACTACTGGCTCTGTGGCTTTCTCAAGGGAGGGCTCAGAAAATGGACAATGACCTCTTCCCACCTTTATGTCTGGGAAAAAGCTGTCCCCAGCTCCTGCCTTAGTGACAGACACTTCAGTTCCTCCATGTATGCCACCGGTGTCTTTGTAGCTGCTACCCTGGTGCTGAAGCTCAGAGGGAGTGAGTCTAAGTTTGTGTGTGGGTTCTTTAAGGAGAACTGATTGGAACTACAGAAGTTTTTTCCACCAACTCTATCCCCACTGGTTTTGCAGCCAGAAGTTATGGGAACTAATTCACCTTGAAAGTCACTGGAACCCTGTGCTTGGGACTCTTCATTTTCAAGATATCTCTCCAAAATTTTTATCTACCTCATGTGGATGTGGGACCAGCCTCTTCTGAATCTCCAGCCCTCTTACCAGTCTAGATGGATGTGGTTTCTTTAATTCCATAGTTGTCAGACTTCCATTCAACTTGATTTCTGATGATTCTGAGTGATAGTTGTTCTATATTTTAGTTGTAATTTTGATGTGCTTGTGTAGGAGATGAGCTGTGTTTAACTATGCTGCCATCTTTACCATAAGTTCCACTTTTTAAAATGTCATCCCGAGTTGAATGAAAATCATATTGGCATTATATTTCTTATTGGAAACACTGGATACCAAAAAGAAAAATCTTCAAAATTCTGAGAAAAATTATTTTTAACCTAAAAGCCTATATCCACCCAAACTAATACAGTAGCCCTGCCTTATCCAAGGTTTTGCTTTCAACAGTATCAGTTACTTGCAATCCACAATGGTTTAAAAATATTAAATGGAAAACTCAAGAAATAAACAATTTATAAGCTTTAAATTGCACAACATTCTGAGTAGCATGATGAAGTCTCACACTGCCTGCCTCCCTCCAGCCTGGGACATGAATCTTCACTTTGTCCATAGTATCCACACTATAAACACTATATACACTCCCCACCAATTAGTCACCTAGTAGCTCTCTTGGTTATAAGATCAGCTATCTTGGTACTGCAGTACTTTTGTTCAAGTAATCTTTTTTTTTATTTAATGATGATTCCAAAGCACAAGAGTAGTAATAATGGTAATTCAGATATGCCAAGAAGAAGCTATGAAGTGCTTCCTTTAAATAAAAAGGTGTGTATGTATAGAAAAACACATGGTATGTTTAGGGTTCAGTACTATCCACAGTTTTAGACATCCACTGGGAGTGTAGAAACATTGGAACATATTTTTGCAGATGAGGGGGACTGCTATATTCAAGAGTAAAGTAAAATATAGAATTATCTGGCAATACAAGGATTAATAAGTTTATTTCCAGGGGACTTCCAGCCAAGATGGAGGCATAGACAGACATGTTGTATCTCCCTCCACAACTAAGAAGAAATACAACTACCTCAGAACTAGAAACAACCAGAAGCTTCAAAAAATCAAACTACATGGAAGTCCAACAAACAAAGATATAAAGAAGAAATATTCAGACAGGTAGGAGGAGTAAAGCCGGGCAGAGAGGATGTGGTGTTGTGGTGGCAGCAGCAGGCTGGTGGAAAGCACAGTTACACATTTTAAAAAGTCAGAAGGGACACCTGGAGAGTGTTCCCAGCTCCTCACCAGACCTCAGAGCTCACAGTCCCAGCCCCAGGGGAAATCAAGCCTTATTGCTTCTGACTGTGCAAACCAGTGGGGTTTGGGGTGGAGGAAGAAACTGCTGATCTCTCAGCAGAGCCCACTTGTTTAAAGGGCCCCCACAGTCCTGGAACATCTGTAGGCCCATCCATTCTGGGAACGACCGCTAGAGAGGCGCCAGTCCCATATGGAGGTGGGAGAAGTGCCTGGAAAAGGGGCAAGTGCTGGACAGGTGGCATAGTCCCCTCTCAGATGCACAACGTGGTGAAATAGGTGAATGAGGGAATGGATCAATGTTCCCATGGGAGAACTAAGCATGAGGAGATAGTCAGCCTAACAGATGAGGAGATAGCAAATGTAACAGATGCAAAATTCAAAACACTGGTGATAAAGATGCTCACAAACTTGACTATGCTTGAGTATGGCAAACATATAAGAGAAGTGAAGGCTATGCTAAGTGAAACGAAGGAAAATCCATACAAAACCAATGGTGAAGGGAAGGAAACTGGAGTTCTAATCAATGATTTGGAACATAAGGAAGAAAAAAACTGTCAACCAGTACATTATGAGGAAAGAATAATTGAAAAAAAAAAATGAAGAGAGGTTTGGGAACCTCTGTGACAACTTTCACCGTGCGAACATCCAAATCATGGGGATGCCAGAAGGAGACAAGGAAAAGCAAGAAATTGAAAACTTATGTGAAAAAATAATGGGGGAAAACTTCCCAAATTTGATGAAGGAAATAGACATACAAGTCCAGGAAGCAATGAGAGTCCCAGGGAAGCTGGACCCAAAGGGGACCACACCAAGACATATCATGATTAAAATGCCAAAGGTGAAAGATAAAGAGAGAATCCTAAAAGCAGCAAGAAAGAAGCAGAGAGTTGCCTACAAAGGGGTGCCTATAAGAGTATCAGCTTATTTTTCAAAAGATACTTTTCAGGCAAGAAGGGACTGGCAAGCGGTATTCAATGTGATGAAAAGCAAGGACCTACAACCAAAATTACTCTATCCAGCAAAGCTATCATTTAGAATGGAGGGCAGATGAAGTGCTTCCCAGACAAGGTAAAGCCAAAAAGTTCACCATCACCAAGCCATTATTATATAAAATGTCAAAGGGACTTACTTAAGAAAAAGAAGATCAAAACTATGAACACTAAAATGACAACAAACTCACAACTATCAACAACTGAATCTAAAAAATAAAAACAAAATTTAACTAAGCAAACCAGAATAGGAACAGAATCATAGGTATGGGGATCATTTGGAGGATTATCAGCTGGGATGGGGGAAGGGGGAGAAATGGGGAAATGGTGTAGGAATTTAGAAGCATAATCAGTTGGTACAAAATAGACAGGGGGATGTTAAGAATAACATAGGAAAGTGTGAAGCCAAAGAACTTTTATGCATGACCCATGGACATGAACTAAGGGGTGTGAAATTCCTGAGGGAATGGGGTTACTGGGAAGAGGGGAGAAAAGGGGAAAAAAATTGGAACTACTGTAACAACATAATCAATAAAATATACTTTAAAAAATAAAACTAAAAAAGTAAATTTATTTCCTCACCAAACATCTCTGAAAAAGTTGAGTATACACTAGAAAAAAATGAATACAAACAAGAAAATTATCTGAGATAAAAGAAATACCTGAAGACAAAGAAATCATTAAAACTTATAGTTTAGTATAAATAATCATTTATTAAATTTTTTCCAGTAACAAATTACTATTTGAAATCAATATCCAAGACCATCTCAAAATGAAATGTGAGGCTGTGAAGGAGAAGGGGAGAAAAATATATTAAGGGTGAGGTGGTGAGATAAAGATTCTGAAAGACACAACTTCAAAAGGGGGAGAAAAAAAAACAAAGAGGGCTCAATCAATTCAATGGAATTAAAGGAGATCAGGGGAAAGAATGAGAAAGAGAAAATAAAGTAAGGTGGCAAGAACAAATTTATTTCACTCAATCTGGAATATTGTGAGGGAAATGAACTGTGGCAAAAGAACTGCAACCTTCATGTGGCTGGCCACATTTCTGGCTTCTGACAGAGAAGGGAAAACACAGTGAAGGCTGTTGCGAGAAAGGAGTCCTGGGGGATACTCCCTCAAAGTCCACTAAGCCTGTGTACTACAGAGCTTGGGGTTGTGGTAGGAATCACAGACTTGACTGAGGATAACATCAGGAGTCAGAAACACCTATTCCCAGTCTACCCTCGGTCCCCAGACCAGCATTTGCAGTTCACTGCTTCAATGAAGTGATCTTCAGGCCAACTCTGATCTGAGAATATTTTGTTTGGCTCTCACAGGGCCTTTCTAAAGTTTTGAATTAGTTGCCAACATTTAAAAATTGGCAAATTCCACTTAAATAATGTGAATGTCTCACTTTTTCTTTTTCTTTTTTTTTTTTTTAGAAATTGGGTTTTGGCCACATTGAGTCAGTATTCCCAAAAGTCAGCAATTGATCAGGTCAAAGAGGCTGCAGTCCCCTCAAAAAGGACATGCACTCACCCATCTGTCATTGCCCCTGCACTCTGTGGTCTCATAGCCAGGTCTGACAGCTGCTGTGTGACTCGAGTAGTCTCTAGTCTGCGAGCCAGTATCCAAACCCAGTAAATCTGGAGATTCTCCAGCTCTAGACCTCTCATGGAAACAACATAGACGTTTTTAATAGGAAGGGGTCATATATACATTCTAGCTCAAGCTCCATCAGAAGCTTAGAGGGAAGTGACTCTTCAAGGTCACACCATGCATAACACCAAATATGATCAACACCCTGGTCTTCTCACTATGGTCCACATTCCCTCTCACTTTACTCAGTAAGTCCTTCTGCTTATCAGAGAGACTGAGGGAACAGTCCAATTGCTCCATGCTTTTGTCACAATGTGACTTGTCAGAATACACATAGTGCATCTCCTTACTTCCTTTACTTTTCTCCATATGAAAAGGGAAATATATCTCAGCTGCTAACAGTAGTTATCAAACTTACTCTGTTTCAGTGTTGGCGAGAATGTGGAGAAATTAGAACCATTGTGTCCTGCTGGTGGGCATGTAAAATGGTGCAGCTATTATTGAAAATAGTATAGTGATTCCCAAAAATTAAAAATAGAATTACCATGTGGTCCAGCTCTCTAGTACTGAGTATATACCCAGAAGTCATGAAAGCAGGGATTCAAACAGATATTTGTACACCCATGTTCACAGAAGTGTTATTCACAACAGTCAAATAGTGGAAGCAACTGAGGTGTCTATTATTTTTAATTTTCCTTTTGTTTAAGTATACTGTATTGATTATGTTGTTACAGTTGTTCCAATTTTTTTCCTTTCCTCCCCTCTGCCTAGTATCACCCTTCCCTAGAGCAATTTCACACCCCTTAATTCATGTCCATAAATTGTGCATATAAGTTCTTTGGCTTCACCCTTTTCTATATTATTCTTAACTTCCCCCTGTCTATTTTGTACCAACTGATTATGCTTCTTATTCCCTGCACCATTTCCCCATTTCTCTCCCTTCCCCCTCCCAGCTGATAACCTTCCAAATGATCCCCATACCTATGATTCTGTTCCTATTCTGGTTTGCTTAGTTGGATTTTGTTTTTATTTTTTAGATTCAGTTGTTGATAGTTGTGAGTTTGTTGTCATTTTAGTGTTCATAGTTTTGATCTTCTTTTTCTTAAATAAACTTTTTTAACATTTCATATAATAATGGCTTGGTGATGATGAGCTGTTTTTGCTTTACCTTGCCTAGGAAGCACTTTACCTGCCCTTCCATTCTAAATGATAGAGTAATCTTGGTTGTAGGTCCTTGCTTTTCATCTTATTAAATACTTCTTGCCAGTTCTTTCTTACCTGCAAAGTGTCTTTTGAGAAATCAGCTGATAGTCTTATAGGAACCCCTTTGTAGGTAACTCTCTGCTTTTCTCTTGCTGCTTTTAAGATTCTCTCTTTATCTTTAACCTTTGGCATTTTAATTATGATGTGTCTTGTTGTGGCCCTCTTTGGGTCTAGCTTATTTAAGACTCTCATTGCTTTTTGGACTTATATGTCGATTTCATTCACCAAATTTGGGAAGTTTTTCTCCATCATTTTTTCACATGAGTGTTCAATTTCTTGATCTTCCTTTTCTCCTTCTGGCACCCCTATGATTATAATGTTGCAAGTTTAAATTTGTCTCAGAGGTTCCTAAGCCTCTCCTTATTTTTTTCAATTTTTGTTTCCTTATTCCATATTAGTTGGCTTTTTCTTTCTTTCTTATGTTCCAAATCAGTAATTTGAACCCCAGTTTCCTTCCCTTCACCACTGGTTTTATGTGGATTTTCCTTTGTTTCATTTAGCATAGCTTTTACTTCTTCCCTTATGTGTTTGCTATACTTAAGCATATCTGTCAAGCCTGTGAGCATTTTTAACACCAGTGTTTTGAACTCTGCATCTGTTACATTGGCTATCTCCTTATTGCTTAGTTCTCCCACTGGAACCTTGATCTGTTCCCTCTTTTGCACCATACTTCTCTGTCTCCTCATCTTGGCAGACTCCTGTGTTTGTTTGCCTCTGTATCTTAGGTAGAGTTGTCACTCCTGTCACATTGTAAGGGACAGAGCCTTAGGTATTTACCAGTATGGGCAACTTGTTTCACCATGTTGTGGTGCTGTATGTGGGGGAGGTGTCTGAGAGGGAACAGTGTCACTTGCTCAGCACTTGCCCCTTTTTCAGGCACTTCTCCCACTTCTGTATGTGACTGGCTCCTCTCTAGCTGTTGCCCTGGCTGTCATTCCCAGAGTGGGTGGGTTGTGGACATTCTAGGACTGTGGGGGGTGGGTGGGCTTTAAACAAGCAGACTCTGCTGAGAGACCGGTAGTTTTTCCTTCGCCCCAACCCCCACTGGTTTGCACAGCCAGACATGCAATCTTGTCTGGTGCTGCAGCACTTCCCAGGTGTCCATCCCTATTTTTTTAAATGTATGACTGCATTTCCCACTGGCCTGTCACTGCTGCCACCCCAATACCACGTCCTCTCTACCCTGGCTCTTCCCCACTTACCTGTCTGGATGAGTATTTCATCTTTACATACTTGTTTGTTGAATTTCCATGCAGCTCAATTTTCTGGAACTTCTGGTTGTCTCTAGTTTTGAGATAGTTGTATTCCTTCTCAGTTGTGGAGGGAGATGCGTCATGTCTATCTAGGCCTCCATCTTGGCTAGAAGTCCAAGGTGTCTATTGATGGATTAATGGATAAGCTAAGTGTAGTGTATACATACAATAGACTATTATTTAGCCTTGAGAAAGAAATTCTGACATATGGCACAATACTGATGAACCTTAACAACATTAAATGAAATAACCCAGTCACAAAGGGACTATACTCATATAAAATTCCCAGAGTAATTGAATTTATTATAGACAGAAAGTAAAATGGTAGTTACCAGGGGCTAGGAGATGGGAGAATAGGAATTATTGCTTAATGGATATAAGATTTTAGTTCTTCTAGCTGAAAACTGTCCTGCAGATGGATGATGGTGATGGTTGCACAATATCAGTATACTTAATGACACTGAACTATACACTTTAAAAAATGTTAAAATTATATATATTATATATTTTACCATAATTAAAAATAAACATTTTTTAATTGTCCAGTTTCTAAAACCCAACAGTTACATGCCTCTAATTGTGTTGCAACTGCTGCACTGCAGAGCAAAAACCACACTCTATTCTCTAAAGAAGAAAGCAAAGCAAAGGAGGATAAAGAGAGATTCCTACATACTGTGTGACAGGTCGTGGTTTAACTAGGTGCATTCCTCCTGAAAAAAACTTTCAAAACCTTAGTAGGATCATTTTGAAGGTCTTCATTTTAGAGATGACATCACTTGCCTAAGGTCATGTGGTGACATGAGGCTGAGCAAAGATTAGAAGCAGCAGAGGCAACACTGTCCAGTGGTTAGAGCACAAACTTTGGAGGAAGACTGCCTCAGTTCAAATTCCATCTTCCCCAGATATTCTGTGTGAACTTGGATAAGTCACTCAACCCTTCTGGGTCTCAGATTTAATAGAGGGACCTGCACAGATATGAAGCATGGATAATAGGGATATATGGTTGTTATAAGGATTAAATGAGTTAAAAGAGCTTATAAGAGTACATGGCCCAGAATAAAAGTATAAATATGCTTGCTCTTATTCTTTATACCATCATTGTTATTTTATTGTTAGATGTTTTGATATACTTCTCATGAAGAATACCTATCTCTAAGGAGGAGAACAAAACTGTTTTATTCTCTTATGTCTAAAATCCTAACTCTATATCTCAAAACCTATTTGCCACATATGCAGAAATGTGCTTATTAAAGGAATTCATAGGATGCTATGACATTTTTATTGTCATTATCATGGGTTTGATTTCATTATTTGCAATACTCAGCTCAACAGAATGAGGAGAGGAAACAAGCAGTGTCCAGGTGAATGCTTCCTGAGGACTTGGTTTAGAAAGGCTGATCTCTAACCTCATTGCTACTGCTCTTATCATTTCTGTCTTCCAAGACTACCTGTCTCTAAGTGTTTCTTTCCCAATATATCCTGGCATGACAAGTCATGTTTACTCCCTCCTCCTCTAGGTTCACCCTGAAGAGTGTGAGCATCCTTTCCTGGACAACCTTGAGTCTAGTCAGTCCTTCTTTTTAAAGACAAGCTAAGCACTGTTGCCCACCAAACTACCCAAGTTGTTCCCACTGCAGCCGATGTACCACATATGCTGCCTTCTCTCCCACACATATTATCCTATTAGTCATCTCTGTGTCTGGTTGATTGAACAAGCACCAGACAATACAGTTTTGTTGACCCTCTATCTTGTCAGATTTCTGAGTTCCAATAACACAAGGACAGAGGACACTAATTATTTTTTCCTCTTGAAACACAGGGTTGAAAATCCCACTCATCAAGCCTACTATTCACCAAGAAAATAAATCTGTTTCCCCGCAATGACTTACAGATGTACAATGGCTGCTGCCTCATGGCTCTGTAGATAGGAAAGCAAATATACCAAGCGTGGCCCACTCTGACCTGCTTCCCTCCTCTGGTGGGCTATGAATTCAGGCAAATGAAATATATCTAAAACCTTTGAGCAATCCTGGGTAACCCCTGTCTCTCTGGTCTGCAGATATTAAGAGGCTGTCCACTGCAGAAACAGCAAGAGCTACCAAGCAGCAGCCAGAAGGAATTTATCTCCTATGTGTACAGAGTGTCTACAGGGTACAAATGTAATAACATCTCTAACCTGGTTCCAAGAATGACTTGCAAATATGCATTGTCATGGCTCTGCACATTCCCCCTAGAATTCAGAACTATTTCTCTGGGTCTTGCTGAATTTTCACTCAGTTATTGGCTTTATTTCCTGGGTTACCAGTCAGGCTCAGATAGCCATTCCTCCTCCATAGCAAGCAGAGCAGGCTTCTGGCTTCTTGTGTTAATCATGCCCACCACCTGAAAGCCAGGCTGCAGTTCCCCACATGAATGAGATGTCCCTAGTCCAACCTGTGTTCCATCTCTGTTTCCCTCTGCCAGAGCCTGCATGGCTGGGTGGGATGGAAGTGGATTTTCTCACTGACCAGCTTAACAGAAGTTAAGTCTGCTTCTTAGGAGAGTTTTCAGTAGTTTATAGGACTACCTCCAGATGGTGTCCTTCTTAGATCCAAATCCAGGAGAAGCACTCTGCCAGGAATCTTTCTTCAATATCTTTACTATTTCCAGATGGAATCACACTGTCAAACTTGGCAAGTCCAAATTTGACTAAGACATAATGGTACTTATTCCGATGTTGTTATCACTCTTTCTCTAATCAGGTGCAAATTAATAAGGAAACATGAGTAAACAAAACTAAAATACTGGCCATAATTAGAAAGTTTTATTTAGGATGGTCAAAAAAGGCAGGAAAGGTCTGAAGGAAACCCAACACCTGAAATGGATCTCCCACCAAAAATCAAGATATTAAGAAAAAAAAGGTATCATATGTAATCATTCATTATTGGCTACTATAAGGGCCAATGCAACCACAGAACTAAAAGAACAGAAAAAGTACTTGTTTGGTAAAATAAATAAAATTAAAAGCAATAAATAATAGAATTTGAGCTACTGAAAATCAGATTATTAAAGCAGAAATTAAATCAAATCAAATAATGAATTAGGAGAGAAAAAAGGAAAGAAAAGATAATTAATATTAAGAGAAATTTCTTTAATAACTTAATTATGATGTAGGTCACTGGGAACAGAATACTGAAAGATAAAATTGAAAAGTTTGAGAAATGAAAATAAATAAATACTGAAAATTAAAGTGATTCAATGGGCTCTGGAAAAATTATGATGAAGTCATTATCAAAATATATTATAGTATAGTATTAATAGGACTTTCTCTATTAAGACAAAAATGAATGAACCAAGATTATAATACCAAGCAAAGCTTTCATTGATGTGTGACAGTGATATAGATATTATCAACATGAAAACTTCCATAATGTGAAAGAAGCTATTCTCAGTAGTAGCCAAATAATTAATACTCACTGAGCAGCTCTACCTACCCTACTCTGTGCCAGTCATTATTCCATGATCCATCATGTATTAACCCATTTTATCCTCACAATCCATGAGGTAGTTACTATTATTATCATCACCCCCAATTTACAAATGAGGGGACCAGAGCGCAGAGAGGTTAAGTAATCTCCCTAATGGGATAGAGCAAGTTAGTGATGGAGACAATATTCAAACCCATGTTGTCAGACGCAATACCAAGCTCTTAATCATTGTGCTATGCTGGATCTAAAGATGGCAGTGAAGTCTACTGTCACAGTGGTCATCATGGATACAGGTTGACATCAGACTCAGGACACACAATAAGCTTTCATCTAATAATAGACTGACTTGTTGTTTTTTAAAAGGACACAGGACAAGAGATGCAGCAGGTATTCATGTTTAACTCATAGGGGTCTCAGCTTACATCCTTACATCTCACCTACATAGCACAGGTATCATTGCCCTGAAAAAGGCCAAGCTGTATGGGCATCACCTTGACACAGAGAAGCTGCAGTCTCAGTTTCTCACCGATCTTTTTAGCCACATAGGTCTGAGGTTGCATATCAGCTCATAGATCCCCAGGTCAGGGGCAGTCCCCATAGCATACAAAGCAGCTACAAGCTTGAATGGAGGACATTCTTTCAGGTAGGCATAGGTGAAGCCAAGCTTGATTTGAGCTCTTTACTTACAGCTATGTGCCTTTTTAATTAAAAAAAAAAAAAAGGAGGGGGGGACATTTGACCTTCCTGAGAAGTAAAGATTTTTGTTCAATGTTCTCATATTATATGAACCCATTTCTTGCCTCAAATGTTAAAGCAAATCTCAAAGAGAGAGAAGAGGAAAAAGAGCCAGTATCCAGTTATACAGATTAAATCCTCTTGGTAGAACTCCTTCTAATGTCCCCATGGAGTGTTTTTTTTGAATGTGTAGCCACCTGGAAAAAGATCAACACCTGAAGGGGCTGAGTCATCAGACCAGCACCAGAGACAAAAGCAGGCCTGGCCAAGGGACTCACCAGGAGCCAAGTTCTGATTTGGGGAAGTGAAAACACAGTCACAAAAATATTCCACACTACAAAGGCCTCCCTGAAAACTCAACAGAAGTGACAAGACCTATTCTTAGAAAGCCAGCAAGGGGCTGACAGGCTCCTGAAAGGATCACTGTGTGTTTATTTCAAAAGTGGTCTTTGAAGGTGTTTCAGAAGTCAAGGACACTTACAAGGAAAATCAACACAAAGTTACCTGGAGTAAAAAAGATCAGAAACAAAAAAGGCCTTTTCTTTCCCCATAAGTAACCAGGAAGGGACAGCATGGGGTGTGCTTAGAGCAGAATCCATTGTTGTTACCTTGCTAGCTTTTAGGGCCAGGAGCCACCCCTCCCCAAGAGACAATGGACTTCTCAGCCACAGTACATAAATGTGGGAAAATTGAGGAATGGGTGAGTAGGCAAATTGACAGTATGTACCTATCTAGAACCTTCTTAATTGATCAAAGCTAAAGGCTATTATTTGATTCTCTGTTGTTGGAGTCAGTAAACTGTTTCATGGGCCAAATCCAACCCTTAATCTAGCTTAGTAAATAAAAGTTCTATCGGATCCCAGCCAAGGCTGGCTTCCTGGAGGTACAACCTGTGCAGTCACAGAGGGCTCCACAATTAAAAGGCCCCACGTTTGGTTTAATGTATTGCTATTCATGTTTTGAAATTCTTAATAATTTTTTAAAAGGAGTCTTGCATTTTAATTTTGCTCCAGGCCCCACATATCATGTAGCTGGCCTGAACACAGCCATGCCCATTTGTTTATGTATGGTTGTGGTTCCTTTGACACTGAAATGGCAGAGTTACATAGTTGCAATGGAACCTCCTGGCCTACAAAGCCAAAGATATTTACCACCAGACCCTTTGTACAAAGAATTTACTGTCCCTACTTTATCAGATACTGTGTTGGTGCATGCCCTGTATGGAATGCAAGGTGGTGCTGTAATTGAGTGACTTCAAGGTTTAGATTAAGAAGACCTGTGAGACAGATGAAAAGGACAAAAACCATATGATTTCACTCATATGTGGGACATAAAACAAAAAAGTAACAAACTAACAAAGCAAAACAAAATGAGTTCATAGATACAAACATCAGAGTGGTGGTTATCAGAAGAAAAGAGGGTGGGGGAGGATAAAATGCATAAAGTGGGTCAAATTTATGGTAGCAGAAAGAAACTAAAATTTTGGTGGTGAGCGTACACTAAAGTACACACAGACACCAAATTATAATGTATACCTGAAATTACATAATGTTATTAACCAATCAATGTTACTGCAATGAGAGAGAGAGAAAGACCTAGAGGTAAGTCTGACTCTGACTTTGGTAGGCTCCTTGGTCCTATTTTACTTCATTTCTCAACCTGAACTTCCCCATTATTATGTAAAACTTTGTCCTGCCTTACTAACTAAAGTTAAAATGATCTTTACTCTTGTTTTCTGTATGAGATTTTATACCTATACAAAGATAAAAGACATGATGTAATAAAAACTTATGAACATGTCACTAGGTGTGAAAAAATAAGAAAACCCAGCTGATTGGTCATCATTTGGGACATCTCTCACTGTGTCTTCGAAAATCCTCCAGGGAGAAGGATGACTAATTTATCAGCTGACTCCTTTCCATCTTCTGTGGAACATCGTCACTGGTTAAACGTCTGGTGGCCTTAATTCCCCCTCACTTACAGATTGTTGTTGTTGTTGAACCTGGCATTGGAGCTGCCCTAGCAATGAAGGAATGGGATGCAAAGCCAGCCTGGGACTATGAAAACAAGGTGCTAAAGACCATAAACCCAAGAGGCAGGCAGGAACACTTGCATCTGGGAATTTGCATAAACTGGACCTGATAGGAAGCAATTAGACCATGATTTAGTTTCTCACTAACCTGAACCTGTTAGTAATTTAGTTTTGAAAACACCCATCCAGCTTTAAAATAGGGGTAGGGGGGACATTCCAATGAAAATGGTAGCTAATTCTGCTACTTGGACTCAAAACAAGATAGAATTGTCCTTTAAATATTAGAATAAAAAGGGTTTTAAAATTTTTCTGAGCTATTCACTAAGATATTAACTTATTAATTTAGTAATTCCTTAACCTATTAATGTTAAGGATAGTGCTTGTAATGTTATAGACATTATTTCATTTATTCCATATGTATTAACACATAGATTATTATTGTTACACCTGTTTCACAGAAAAGGAAACAGACAAATAAATTTACTTGTCCAAGATCATACAGTTAGTGCACTAGTTATTGAGCTAGGAGCCAAAACCTGATGCGACTCTAAATATTACTCTTTCTAAATTTTATGCCATTGCATTTTCATGAAGTGGGAAAATTCAGATCATATGGAGAAACAAAAAAATGAAAGAATGAAAGATGTTAAAACTATTTCTTTAACAGCGTTGGCTGGAGCTAATTTCTTCAAATTTGTTCCAGACACTTATCAGAGTTTTGGGTCTTTTGACCTGGAAAATCTAAATCTGGGTGCTTATCATAATATAATTAATTGCATTTATCAACCCAATGCTGCATTAGAACCTGGAATTTCACAGGCCATGATCAAAAGGTTGGTTTCTACTCTTAACTGCCTCACACTGTAGTAATGACCTATTAAAGGTTTTTGAGACTCAGGAGTCACCGAAGTGAAATATTGAAAATAATTTCTGCCATAATGATCTCCTCCAGGATGTCTTCTTAACATTTTCCTTCCATGACATCCCTAAGCCAAACCTTTATAAAGAGAGAAGGGAAAGACATCACCTAATCTCTTGCAGGGTTCAACACAAAATGTGCTGGATGGAAAAACCTGAAATATCGGTAATAGATTTTCTAATTGACTTTTTTAACAGCTTTATCAAGGTACAACTGACATAAAAGAAGTGACTATTTAAATATGTATAGTTTGATGACTTTGAACATATGCAAACACCCATTTGAGGTAATAGACATAATTGAACACCTCTCAAAGTTTCTTGTCCCTTCATTTTTCTTTTCTCTTTTTGTTTTGTGGTAAGATCTACTCTCTTAACAAATTGTTAACTACAGACATTATATTGTGCAGCCAGTCTTTAGAATGTATTCCTCTAGCTTAATAAACTTAACACCCATGGCACAAAAGCTCTGTTTCCCCCAGCCCAGTCCCAGCCCCTATAACTACTATTGTATTCTCTGCATCTATAAGTTGGACAATTATAGTGGAATTAGGCAGTAAGTATTTGGCTTTCTCTGCTTGGCTTATTTCAGTAAACATAATATATTCAAGGTTCATCCATTTTGTCATAAATTGAAGGATTTCTTGTTGTTTAAGGCTGAGAAGTATTTCATTGTGTCTATATATCACATTTTTTTCTAGCCATTCATCTATCAATAAACACTTAGGTTGTTTTCATAGTTTAGCTATTGTTAATCATGCTGCAATAACATGGTATTCAAATATCTCTTTGAAATCCTGATTTAAATTATTTTGGATAAATACGCAGAAGTGGGATTGCTGGATCATATGGCAGTTTTATGTTTAATTTTTAAAAACTTTCATACTCTTTCTCATAGTAGTTGCATCATTTTACATTCCCACTAACACTGCACAAGTTTTTGATTTCTCTAAATCCTCACCAATGTTTGATATTTGGGGGATTTTGTTTGTTTTCTTTTCTTTCTTTCTTTCTTTTTTTAATAATAGCATCCTAACAAGTGTAAGATAATATATCATTGTAGTTTGGATTTGCATTTCCATGATAATTAATGATGTTGAGCATCTTTTCTTACACCTATTGGTCATCTGTATGTCTTCTTTGAAGAAATATCTGTTCAAGCTATTTGCACATTTTAAAATCAGGTTATTTATGGGCAGGGGGCATTTTTTGTTATTGGTGGTTTCTTTGTTTTTGTTTTACCATTAAGTTATATATTTTTAAAATTAATGTTGTATCAGATATATAGTTTGCGAACACTTTCTCCCATTCTATAGGTTGCATTTTCATTCTGTTGATGGTTTTCTTTACTGTGCAGAAGCTTCTAAGTTTGATGCAGTTCCACTTGATATTCTTTGCTTTTGTTGCTTGTGCCTTTAGTGACATATCCAAAAAATCATTGCCAAGATTAATGTCAAGAAGCATTTCTCTTATATTTTATTCTAGGAGCTTTACAGTTTCAGGTCTTACATTTACATCTTTAATACACTTTGAGTTGGTTTTTGTGTATAGTGTAAGATAGAGTTCAATTTCTTTCTCTTTCTTTTCTTTCCTTTCTTTCTTTTCTTTTCTTTTTCTTTTTGCATACTGAACTTTTTCTTCTCTTTCTCCTTCTCCTTCCTCTTCCTCTTCCTCTTCTTCTTCTTTTTTGTATACTCAGTTTTCTCAACACCATTTGTTGAAGAAACTATCCTTTCCTCATTGTGGATTCTTGATATCTTTGTGAAAGGTCAGTTGACCATACATGCATGAATATATTTTCTGAGCTCTCTATTCAATTACATTAGTTTTTTTTTAATCTGTTTTTAGACCAGTACCATACAGTTTTCATTACTGTAATTTTGTAATATATTTGGAAGTCAGGTAGTATAACATCTCCAGCTTTGTTCTTCTTTCTCAAGATGACTTTAGCTATTTTGGGGTCTTTTGTGGTTCCACATAAAATTTAGAATTGTTTTCTCTATTTCTATGAAATTGTCATTGGAGTTTTGATGTGGATATCATTGAATCTATAGCTCATTTTGGTCAATATAAAGAATTTAAGAATAAGACTTCTAATCCATAAAAATTGATTTTTAAATTTATTTACATCTCCTTTAATTCCTTTCATTATTAATTTTTAGTTTTCAGTGTACAAGTCTTTCACCTTTTTGGTTAGATTTTTCCAAAATGTTGTATTCTTTTTGATGTTATGATGATGTTGTAAATGAGATTGGTCCTTTAGTTCCTTTTTGCATGGTTCCTTAGTTTATAGAAAAACAATTGATTTTTGTATATTGATTTTGTATCCGCAAATTTACTGACTTCCCAAATATTTTAGGCTTTGCAGGATATATGCAAATCAATAAATGTAACACACCACACTAATATAATGAAAAATAAAAATCACATCATCATCTCAACACATGCAGAAAAAACACTTGACAAAATTCAACACCTTATCATAATTTAAAAAAAAACTCAACAAGCTAAGTATAGAAGGTATGTGCTTCAACATAAAAATAGCCATATATGACAAGCTTGCAACTAATATTAGACTCAATGGTGAAAAATTGAAAGCTTTTCCTCTAAGATCAGGAATAAGGCAAAGAAGCCCATTCTTACCACTTCTATTCAACATAGCACTGAAAGTCCTAGCCAGGGCATTAAGCAAGAAAAATAAATAAGAAGAATTCAAATTGGAAAGGAAAACATAAAATTATCTCTGTTAGCAGATTATATAATCTTATATGTAAAAACCCTACTTGATTTTTTGAAATATGCTTTATTGATTATGCTGTTACAGTTGTCCCAATATCTTTTCCCTTTGTTGCCCTCCACCCAGTGACATCCCTCCCTCCACTTGTCTGCCCCTCCTTAGCTCATGCCCACTGGTTATGCATATAGTTCCTCTCAACATCTTCCTATCTACTCGACTCCCTCCTACTATGCTTCCTAATTCCTGCACCATCTCCCTCCCTTTCCCCCTCCCACCTCCCTGCTGATCTCCCCCCATAATGTATCCCATACCTATAATTCCTTTCACACTCTCATTGCCTACTTAGTTTGCCTTTGTTTTGGTTCCCTAACTTCTGTTGTTGGTTGTTGTGATACAGCTTTCATTTTAATGTTTGTAGTTTTTATCTTTTCTCCTAAATAAGTCCCTTTAACATTTCATATAACAGTGGTTTGGATCTGATGAACTCCTTCAGTTTTACTTTGTCCTGGAAGCACTTTGTCTGCCTTTTTATTCTGAATGACAACTTCACTGGATAGAGTATTCGTGGTTGTAGGTTTTTCCTTTGCATTACTTTGAATATTTCTTGCCACTCTCTTCTTGCCTGCAGAATTTCTTTTGAGAAATCAGCTGACAGTCTTATTGGGACGCCTTTGTATGTAATTCTCTTCTTCTCTCTTGCTGCTTTTAAGATTCTCTCTTTACCCTTAATTTTTGACATTTTGATTATAATGTGTCTTGGTGTAATTCTCTCTGGGTCCAGTTTTTTGGAACTCTCTCTGCTTCTTGGACCTGTAAGTCTATTTTATTCCCCAAATTAGGGAAGTTCTGCTTCATTATTTTTTCACATAATTTTTTTATTTCTAGTTCTTCTTCTTCACCTTCTGGCAACCCTATTATTCAGATGTTGGCCTGTTTATGACTGTCAGATAAGTTTCTGAGCCTCTCCTCATTTTCCTCACTTCTTGTTTCCTCTTTCTATATTGGTTGACTGTTTGTTCCTTCCCTATGTTCCAATTTGTTGATTTGATCCCTGGTTTTCTTTCCCTCACCACTAGTTTTACATGTGTTTTTGTTCATTTCAGTAGGACTAGACTTCATTCCTTCCCTGTCTTGTTTAAGATATGCTGTTAGGTCTGTAAGCGCCTTTATAAGCAAAGCTCTGAACTGTGCCTCAGACAGATTTTCTATCTGCAGCTTCATTAGATTAGAAATTTACTGTCTAGTCAGCTGCATCACTGTGATCTCTAGCATGATCTGTGCCATCCTGAACAGTTTTGTGTTTACCTTTGCTTCCTGGGCAGGGCTGTCACACTTCTTACGCTATTGGGCAGGGGGAGCCCTGTGCACTCGTCACAACCAGGCGTTTTCTGTAGGGGTGGGGGTCCAAGATGAATTCCTGCCATTCAATCTCTGCTGAGAGATCGGGAGCCTCCTCCTTCATCCCCACCCCCACCGGGCCTCACAGTCCAAGGCAATGGGGGTCTGCCTTCCCCAGCTTTGGAATCGCAAGTTTCTGGGTCTGGTCTGCAGCCGGAAGTGCTCCCCAGGTGCTTCTCACCTCCCCTTAAATATGAGTGTCTGTGCTTACCACTGCCCTGCCGCCGACACTGCTGCTGCCACGAACACTACAGCTTGACCTCTCTCCCCGGCTTCACCCCTCCTACCTGTCTGGATGAGCACCACTTCTTTATAACTTCATACATAGGCCTTCCATTTATTTTCTGGAACTTCTGGTTATTGCTGGTTTTGCAGTAGTTGTATTTCTTCTTAGTTGTGGAGGGAGACAGGGCATGTCAGTCTAGGCCTCCATCTTGGCCGGAAGTCTCCTGTGTTTGTTTGCTTCCGTATCCCAGGGAGAGCTGTCGATCCTACTACGTTGTAAGGGGTGGAGCCTTAGGGATTGGTCAGTAACAGGCAACTTGTTTCACCACGTTGTGGTGCTGTATGTAGGGGAGAGGTCCGAGAAGGAAAAATTCTGCTTTCCCAGCACTTGCCCCTTACCAGGCACCTCTCCCACTTCCACACTGGACTGGTGCCCCTCTAGCTGCTACCCTGGCCATTGTTCCCACAATGGATGGGTCTTCAGATGTTCTAGGTTTGTGGGGGTCCTTTAAACAAGCAGATTCCACTGAGACCAGCAGTTTCTGCCTCCGTCTCAACCCCCACTGGTTTGCACAGTTGAAAGCAATAAGGCTTGATTTTCTCTGGAGCTGGGACAGTGAGCTGCTCTGGTGAGGAGCTGGGAATGCTCCCCAGGTGTCTCTCCTGACTTTTTAAAACATGGAACGGCACTTTTCGCCGGCCTGCTGCTGTTGCCACTGCTGCCACCACCATGTCGTATCCTCTCTGCCTGGGTTCCATTCCTCCTACCTGTCTGGGTGAGTATTTCTTCTTTATAATCTTGTTTTCTGGACTTCCATGCACTTTGATTTTTCTGGAACTTCTGGTTGTTTCTAGTTTTGAGGTAGTTGTATTCCTTCTTAGTTGTGTAGGAAAACGCAGCATGTCTGTCTATGTCTCTATCTTGGCTGGAAGTAATCCTGATTTTTAATTAATAAAACCATAAAGGCTTCCAGTCAAGATGGCAGATAATTGCATTATTCATATTCTCCCAAAACTACATCAAAATTTCAACTAAACTATAGAACAACTGTTACAGAAACAGGGGTGTCCAAAAACAAACCCCAGAGTTTGCAGCTAGGAGATGGGGAAAAGAAAGCAGCTTTTAAGACACCTTTGCATGCCTGGGGCTAGTTGCTAGTGTCTTTGTTATGCAAAATGGCTTTGGTACCTCCAAGGCCCAAGAAGATGGGAGGAGTCGAGCCTACAGAGCCTGCATAGGGTTCTGTGAATGGTCAGAACTGGTTGCAACACCCATTGCGTCAGAGGACGCAGTGAGAAATATATAAGCAGCTGCGGACATTTTAGCTCAGTCTCTCTCTCTCTTCTCTCTCTCTCTCTCTCTCTTTATTTCTCACTCACTTGCTCTCGCGCTCTCCCTCCATGTGGTTTTGAGGAGGGGGTTCTCCAGGTTGCTCTCTCTCGTGCGCTCCCTCCATGTTGCTTGGTGAAGGGGCCTTCTCCATATGGTTTTGAGAAGCTAGGTTCTCCATGCGGTTTTGAGAAGCTAGGTTCTCCATGCAGATTAAAGAAGCTGAGTTCTCCATGTGGTTTTGAGAGGGCTCTCCAAGCTGCTTTAAGAGGCTCTCGCCATGTGGTTTTGAGGAGAGAAGATCCACGTGGTTTGCAGGAAGAAGGCAGTTTACAAGGAGGCTGAGAATCCATGTGGTTCTGCACAAAAAGCTGGAGGGCACCACGCCACGAAAAGGACATCCCCAATCAGATTTCAGTGATTGGCAGCTACTGGTAAAGCTGACTGTGCCTAGGAAGTAGGGAAATGGTGTTTCCGACTTTTCTAAGGCTGGCCTGGTTTGGTAGGGGGAGGCAGAACTATGTGTTTGTGGGTATTTTAAAGAACATAAGACTCAACAGCAGAAATCCACAAAGAATCTAAATCTATTTAACTGTTAAATAAACAGTTATCTTTCTTTTCACTAAACTCTAGTACTGAGAGTTGTAATTCTGGCGGCGGGCAATCAGGCCCCTTACTAAATGTCCTGTGGGTTCTGTTTCAATCGGAGCATCCCAGAGGTTCTGTTACACAACCATCATTCAGAACCTCCTGAAATCTAGCTGAGCAGAAGTCCTACAACTAAGGATATAATGGAGAAGCCATATTGAGACTGGAAGGAAAGGCAGAGTCAGGGAACAGGCTGGCCCCACACCCATGTGTGGTGGTTAAAATTTCAGAGGGTTATCTCAGCTATGGAGGTCTCCCTTGAGGAGCAAGGGGTCCCAGCCCCACACTAGGCCCCCTATCTCATGGTTCCAGTGCCAAAAACAGAATTCCCCATAACTCTGTCTGTGAAAACCAATGGGGATTGTGGCTGAATGAGATAGATGGTTTCTGGAGTCCCAGGAGATCCTCTTAAAGGGCTTGTGCATGGACTCACTCCCTCTAAGTTTTAGTGCTGAGGCAGCAGCTCAAAAGATACCAAGAACATACAGGGAGGAACTGAGTCCTCTGACTTCAGGGTAAGGGCTAAAGGTGCAGTTTTCTCCCAAACAGAAATACTGGCAGAGGCCATTGTTCCTTTGCTTAGCCCTCCCCCTACAGAGCTGGAAGACAGGCATCATATCTGAGTCTCCATCAACCTGGCTTACACTCTTAGCCTCACTCTGGTGACCCCGTAAGACCCTGCACAATCAAATTTTGGGTCCACCCAAGCTGTTTTCAGTGGCTTTTCTATACAATTTCTCTTGGCTCATACTGAAGACTTTTCTAAAATCTCTCAAATGTTCACAAACCCCAAGCAAGAAGCATCTGGCCTTAGCATACTATACATTTTGCTGAGTAGCTTCAGGCCTGGCACTAGCTGCAGCCAGCCTTGGTTTATGGTTTGACATCTCCTGGGCACTTGCAAGCCCAGAACAAGAGGCAACCATCTGTGTATCTATCAACAATTACTTTAAACACAAATGAATTATATTAAAAGACACAGTGCCAATTAAAAGACATAAGGTGGCTAAATGGATAACAAAACAAGACCCTTACATATACTATCTACAAGAGACTCACTTCAGATAGAAAGACACACAGACTAAAAGTAAAGGGATGGGAAAAGATAGTTCATAAAAATGGAAACAAAACAGAAAAAAAAAAAAAAAAAAAAAAACCCTGGAGTGACCATACTTATACCAGACAAAATACTTTAAACAAAGGTGATATTACAAGAGATAAAGAAGGCCTCAGTAACTTCACTTCTTGGTATTTATCCAAGACACCCAAAACACTAAATAGAAAAGATATACATACATATGTTTACGGTAGTATTATTTATAGTAGCCAAGATGTGGAAGTGCCTATCAGTGGATGAATGTATAATAAGTGGTACATATATAATAGAATACAACTGAACCACAAAAAAAGAATGAAATATTGCCATCTGCAACAACCTGGATGAACGTAGAGGGTATTGTGCTGAGTGAAATATGTGATACAGAGAAAGACAAATGCCAGATGATTTCACTTATACGTGGAATGTAAAAAACAAAATGGGAGAACAGAATAGGGACAGACTCATAGATACAGAGAATATTGTGACAGTTGCCAGATGTGAAGGGGGTTGGAGGATGAGTGAAAAATGTGAAAGGATTAAGAAGTAAAAAGTGGTAATTACAAAATAGTCATGGAAATGTAAAGTTTTAGGGAATACAGTCAGTAATATCTATGTATGGTATCAGACAGGTACTAGATTTATTGGAGTGATCACTTTGTAGGTTATATAAATGTCTAATCACTGAGTTGTACACTTGAAACTAATATTGAACACTAAGTACAATTAAAAGATTTAAAAATATTTTTAAAACCATAAATATGTAATATCCCCTGAAATTTGACAATCAAAAAACATCAAAGACCAACTGTATAGTTTATCTTCTCAACTAAAAGGATAAAAGAAAGCTGTAAGCTTCCCCTTAGTAACATATTGATGCCCTTTCTCTGCTTAAAATATTAAGTGTTCCTTGAAGGCTTAGTGTAAAAACAGGGACTTTGTATTGATACAAACTCTGCTATTAGAGCTGCATGATCCACAGGTCTGTGATCTAGGCTTGAGATCTGAGAGACACACAACTGCACACTTTCTTTGTATTCCCTCGTGATTCAAGGTGGATGCTCTAGTGTCTGCCCTCCTCACCCCCACCACTACACCCTTACCTGTATATTCAGTGCCCAGAAGCCAGAGGGTAGGAGTTAGGCTTGTGCCAAATTGCAGCAAGGTAACCAAATGGTACTAAGGCTTCTGGAAATAGAAATTGGTGTATGTGTGAATGCTAGAGGGGGAAAAAGTAGCTATATGCTATATTATTACCAAAGAGTCAAGTTCTAACTTGGCTATGGTATATGACTGAAGAAGCTTAATTTGTCAGAAGGATGGATCCCTAGGTATTTCCCCAGGACAGCTAGGACATTTTACTGAGGACTTAGCTCAAGAGATTTTAAATTTTGACTGTTGTTCATGAACTAAATTTATATTGTGGTTGGATGAGGTTTTTATCATATATGCTGATCCTAACTAAAATCCTTCAACATTTCCTACCCCATAACATTTAAAACTCAGGAATGAAACTGGATATAAGGCAGGAGTCAGCATATTTTTGTAAAGGACCTAAATTTTAGGTTAAGGAGGCTATAAGGTCATTGATGAAATTACTCAGTTCTGTCCTTATAGCATAAAAGCAGCCATATATAATTTGTAAATGGATGCATATGGCTGTGATCCAATAAAACAAAATTTTATTTTAAAAATCAGGCAAGTGCTAGGATTTGGCCCATGGGTATAGTTTGCCAACATCTGATATAAGGTAACTGAGAAGCCTCACAAACCTTAGAGCTGCCCCACTAAAGGGCCTGGCCATCCTAGGGATGGATGTGAAAGAGTTTCTTATCAGAAAATATTTTTCCTTAAGGATGCTGCCCCACTTGGTCCTGAGTGTCTTCCTCTTGTTTTCTGTCCTATACAAAGTCTTTGTGTTATCTGAACTCATCAAGCAGAAGAGTGCTGTTCCCAGCCTAATAGCTGTCGTCCCACTTCTGACTGTGGCAGCCAAGTCTGCTCTAGCCCACTGGCCACCTCTCCCACTTCCAGCAGTGACTGATAACAGGAGGGGCCTTTGTCTATACAAAGTGAGCTGGTTCAGCAAGCTGGCAAGAAAATGATTTTCTCTCTCAGTAGAAAAACATGGTTTAAAATGCCAATGTTGTATTTGGACTATATTTATTCTATTAATCCTGACCTTGAAAACTGAAAATCAACCACCATGTAATCATAGCATAATTGTCTGGTAATGTCTGTCCTTGAAACTAGAACAGTGGAATCAATTCTCAGAGCTAGAATTCACACAGTAATTAATCTTAAACTCATGGAACAACTCAGACATGGCAAACATATGTTCTTTAGTCAACTCTGGATGAAGATATTGTGCATTATTAGCGTCTGATGTTTTGGAGCCACAGAAGGTTTACAGTAAAGAAAAGTAAATATGTACTTCTTGATGCATTTGTCACAAGCAGCATTTCCTGGCAGCTGTAAAGCTTGTAAGGTAGAATTTAAATAGAAGCTCTGTGTATTTTATCTACTCTGAGCCCCAAATTAATCATTCATAAGTATAGGGGCCAATTAGGTAATTCGTTAACTGTAACAATACTATTTCTGAACGGCTTTATGAGACAACTAACAGTATATTACCCAAGACCTGAATCACACGCAGTTGACCTGAACAGAATGGCAGACAAGAGGCAGTCAGTGGTTTCTAGTTCCAGGAACTTAGTCCGTTTGAAACAGGACCCTAAGAGGTATATGGAGGCGAAAGGAGGAAAGTGAAGGTACAGAGCCCAAACAAGGACACTGGAGTGCAAAAGAAAGGAATCTGCAGGTTGTAGAGTGGTGTTTCTCTGATGTTCATGTGCATATAAATTACCTGGGGGTCTTATTAATGTACAGTCTGTTTCAGTAGGTCTGGGGTGGAGGCCAAGGTACTTCAATTCTTATAAGCACCTGGGAGTGACGAAGATGCTGCTGGTCCCAGGACATACCTTGTGCACCTGAGTAGCAAGAATGTATGTGTTCAGTAGTTGTAGTTGGAAAGGGATGGGTGGGACGTTGAGATCACTCCATTCAACTTTCTCATTATACAGATGAAGAAATGAAAGTTAGAAAGGTTAAGTGATTTGCCCAAGGTTATGATAAAGCCTTTGACTCCTATTTCAATGCATTTTATCTCTCTATAAAATTTCTACAAACTATTCCCGAAGACCAGCAATAGATGGGTTTTATTATTATTTTTTTTAAATCTCTTTTTTATATATGGATATTATAAAGCAATATTTCCAAACCAGGTTTCTTTATTTTATTAATAGCGATTTCATAGTAACCCTATTACAGTTCATTTATTCCTCAGTTAAATCCAGAACTGTGCCAGGAAGCAAAGAGGTCAACTTCACAATAGGTCTTCAAATTTCCTATATTTTGAGTAATTTTTAAACATAAAGTAGTTTGACTTCAAATAATATGAAGAGCCATGATCTGAAGAATCATGTCTTTTTAAGTTATGACAGATTTTTAGCCCTGAAAAAAATGAGTAAAATTCATGGACTCCATAAAATTTCCTAGAAAGAAAATGATAAAATTGTTTACTTTATCACTTATACCTAGGAAATTTTCCAGTTCAGCAGTTGTAAATGTGGTCTCATCTAGTCTAGTAAACCCAATTTCCTATTCTCCCTCCAACTTTTATTCCAAGTTGAATAGTCCTACAAACCTTTAAGCCATGCAATATGATAACATTACCTTAAAAGCTTTTGAGAAAATGGAATATTATATTTCCAAGCCTGCTTAGTTTTATCATCTCCTGACATTCAGGGTGAGAGGCAATGGCCATTTCAGAGACTCCTTAGACCATTAAAAAGCCAAGAATATGACTTCAGCTAATAGTCATGTTCAGTTTACCAAGTGCTGTGCCTCGCTTACCAAATTTAACTCCATCTGGAGAACTGGAGAGAAATGAATACTTCACCCTAAGTCCCAGCATTCTGTCATCCCACTTCAGCCAAGGAGACCTCCACCACAGAGCCCTGAAAACTCTTCATAAAGATATTTCATAAACATGTCCTGACAGCCCCTCTGTGGTTTTTCACTGAGCTATTTAACTGGCAGCCAGTTCTTGAACATTTGATGGAGGTTCTGTTTCTGGCCCCCCTCCAAATAGACAGATCTGATAATTTGTAGGCATACATTTAGATAGCTTATTTAGCTGTGTGTGTTCCACATTAATTGCTAGTGCCTTCAATTGGATTTGTGCTTAGTAAATTTTTTCTTATGCAGAGAATACAGATAAAATTTGATAAGCCATGCTGACCCTGGGCTGGACAATGCAAAATATCCTTGCATACTGATGACAATGAGTGCAGCAAAGAAAAAGGGATGCAGATGATGGGGAGATGCTGAGGCTCTGTGTTCCAGAGCACGCTGACTGGTCTTGCCTAATCCATCACTCATACCTCTTCCTTTCAGTTTCTCCCTCTAACTTTGTCAAAGGGAGACACAAGACCTAACAAGCAAAGGATGATTCACCAGAAGCTTGGTTAATGATTACTGATGGGGGCACAAAATAACCATTTTCTATTACTTTCCCTTTACATTCTCTGACCTTCAATAAATAGTTGAAGACACCATCCGGGCATTTCATCAACCCTAAGACATTGCTTTCTGCATACACTATAAGCACTCTTAGAAGAGTTAGTCAATAAGAGTATTTTCCATTGAGATGACATATAAAACAGAAATTTATATTTTACAGAAAGTGTGTTTCTCCTTCATGCCATGTTCTGGTATAACAAAGTTTTCGAGTTTCTGTTCTCTCTGTTTGGTGGTTGGCCAGTCAGCCATATCTGTTTGCCTTTGTCACCACTGTTATTCACACAGACAGGTGCAGAGTGACCCCCATGAGGACATTTTGCCCGTACACTGTCAGTATTCTAATCACCAGTGGCAATGCCAGGCACTGAGGAATGCTAATTGTCATCAGAGGAAAGTCCATATTATGGCTCTGAGCATTTGGCTTGGACTTATTAGCTGCTGTAGGTAGCTTTTTTGAATACTGAGTGATTATGACTTAGGAACAATGCTAAAATTTATTAACAGCAAGCTTTGGTGTAATATCACTGTCACATTGCATTAGAGAAAGCTCTGGCTTGCCTTGGTCATTCAGCCTGAACTGCAAACACCCCTTGATGCTGTGCATAGATCTCTGATGCCGCTGATTAGCTCTGCTTGCTTCTGTTAGGATAGGGGACTCAGGATGACACAGCTTTTTATGTAGTGGTGTCTGGTGAGCCTAAAAGGTCAGTGTGAAAGCAGAGAGAAATCCATTGGCATCATCCTGTGGTAAATTGGTTCATCATCTATTGTTAACAAGTGCTAGAGAAAACAATGCCTCCAACATAACATGCCCTTTTCCTCTCTCAATCTCTGGGTAAGTCCACTCCTCTTACTGTGCTCTTCTCCATAATAAAGGTCACCACCATCCCCTCAGTTGTCCAATCATTTCTGACATTTTTCTCTCTCCCACATCCCAGTGCTTCCCTATTCAGTAACCAGGTTCTATTCATTCAGTCTCCAAGATGTCACCTAAATATTATTCTCATCACCAATTACCTAACACAGGTGATCAGTTAGTCTAGTAAAAATGTCAATGGTTCCCATTACCTAAGGAATAAAATTCAGCCCTGGCTAGTGTGGCTCAGTGGATTGTGTGCAAGCCTGCAAACCAAAGAGTTTCTGGTTTAATTCCCAGTCAGGACACATGCCTGGGTTGTGGGCCAGATCTTCAGTTGGGGGCACATAAAAGGCAACCACACACTGATGTTTCTCTCCCTTTCTTTTTCCCTTCCCCTCTCTCAAATAAATAAATAAATAAATAAATAAATAAATAAATAAATAACAGCTTTAAATAAAAAGAATAAAATTTAGACTCTTTAACATTACATTTAAGGTTATGGCCTTCAAAAACCGCCACTCATTTTTTCCACTTCATTTCTTGCTGTCATCCTCCACATCTTTATATTATCTTGAGCCCAACTACTCTTTTATCCCCTTTTTCTGTCACAAGTGTTCTTTCTGTTGCCTTCTCAGCAAGGAAAATTTACACTCAACCTTTATATTTGACCAAAACTAATGTCTTTTGTAATACTTTCTCTGACACCCTTTGGCTGCAATGATTTTTATTGTGTTATAGTCAATATTTTACAAAAATATTATCTAAAGCCACCATGGGTCATTTTAGTCTCCAAATCTCTATACTGATATTTAGGGAATGGGAAAGGAGAGGAGTTTCTTAATGTGTTACTTAGAAAGACAGGCCAGAACTGGAATTCCTAGGTTATAAGATAGTTTTGGTTATATAACCCCCAAAAATTTAAACCTCTGATTCAAAAAAAGATATATATGGCCTTCCAGTCAAGATGGTGGCATAGGCAGACATCGCTCACCTCTTTGCACAACCACATCAAAACTGAAACTAAAATATAGAATAATCATTACTCAAAACCATCAGAAATCAAGTTGAATGGAAGTCTGACAACTAGAAAATTAACTTGAGTGGAAGTCTGACAACCATGGAATTAGAGAAACCACATTCATCCAGACTTGTAGGAGGGGCACAGACATGGAATGAGCTGGTCCCACACCCACATGTTGTGAATAAGAATTCAGGAGGGATATCTGAAAGGGAGGAGACCCAGCCCCATACCAGGCCTTCCATCCCAGGGTTCTGGTGCCAGGAAGATAAGTCCCCACAACTCCTGACTGCAAACACCTGTGGAAGAAACTTCTGGAGCCCCAAGCAGTTCCTCTTAAAAAAACCTACACATGAACTCACCTACTCAGACTCATTCCCTCTGATATCCAGCACCAGGGAAGCAGCTTGAAAGGAATCAGTGACTTGGAGAGAAACTAAAGTGTCTGGCATCAAGGCAAGCAGAGGTCATTGTCACCTTTATATACCCTCCCCCAGCAAAGCTGGCAAGCTGGTGCAATATCTGAGACTCTACAACCTGGCTAATACTCTTTGACCCACCTTGGTGTCCCCAACGTCTCCACTCCACCCAACTTATGGGCCCACCAAGGCTGCTTTTCCATATGAATGGATGGTTTTGGCTCATGTTTCACAACTTCCTAAATTCTATCAAACCAGCAACAGCTGGCCTCAGTGTGCTCCAGGCCCAGCACTAACAGCAGATAGCTTATATTCACAGCTTGACTTTTACTGGGACTCTTCAAGCCCAAAACAAGTAGCAGCCATCTCAGATTGCTATATAGCTCAGGCAGCATGCCCCAGGAAAAACACATATGGGGCTGATCTTGACTTGCATCACCCCATAAATCCCAGGGTCAGCACACCCAGTGGACAGCTGTAGAACACACTGGAACACCACCACCCTATCCCTGCATAGCTGATCCTCCACAAAGGGTGGAGGTTTGTGATCAGTAGTCACAGCCAATCCTTGCAGCTGACTGGTCTGGGTAAATTCCTCCCACTGATCTACCAACAGCAAGCAAGTCTCAAGTGCAAGAGGCAGTGTACTCAGCCCACATGAAGCACACATCTAGAGTATCCAGCTTGGGTGATAGGGGAGACAGTGCCACTGGACCCACAGAACACCTACTATATAAGTCCCCACTACCAAGACATGGAGTCAAAGCAGCCCTACTAAAACATAGAAATAAACACAAGGAGGCCGCCAAAACAAAGAGAAAAAGAAAAAATGGCCCAAATGAAAGAACAGATCAAAACTCCAGAAAAAGAGCTAAAGAAGATGAAGATAAGCAATCTATCAGATGTAGAGTTCAAAACACTGGTTATAAGGATACTCAAGGAACTTAGTGAGCATCCCAACAGTATAAAAAAGATCCAGTCATAAATGAAGGATATACTAATTGAAATAAAGAACAATTTACAGGAAAACAACAGTAGAATAGATGAAGCTGAGAATCAAATCAATTATTTGGAACATAAGGAACCAAAAAGCAACCAATCAGAACAAGAAAAAAAAAGAATTAAAAAATGAGGTTAATATAAGCAGCCTCTGGGATAACTTAAGAGGTACAACATTCACATTATAGGGATTCCAGGAGGAGAAAAGAATGAAGAATAAATTGGAAATCTATTTGAAAAATAATGAAAGAAAACTTCCCTAATTTGTCAAAGTAAATACAGAGGCAAGTCCAAGAAGCAAAGAGAGTTTCAAGCAAGATGGATGCAAAGAGGCCCATTCGAAGACACATCATAATTAAAATACTAAAGTTGAAAGATAAAGAGAGAATTTTAAAAACGATAATAGAAAAGCAGTTAGCAACCTACAGGGAAGTTCCCAGAAGACTGTCAACTGATTTTTTAACATAAACTTTGCAGGCTAGAAGGGATTGACAAGAAATATTCAAAATCATGAAAAGAAGGGACCTACAGCAAGATTGCTCTATCCAGCAAAGCTATCATTTAAAATAGAAGGGCACATAAAGAGCTTTCCAGACAAGATAAAGTTAAAGGAATTCATTATCACTAAACCACTATTATATAAAATGTTAAAGGGACTTAAGAAAAAGATTAAAACTATGAACAATAAAATGGTAAAAAATGTATATCTATCAAAAGTTGAATCTTAAAAACAAACCAAGCAAACAAAAAGAACAGAGACAGAATTGCAGATGTGGAGAATATTTTGATGGTTGCCAGATGAGAGGAGGGTAGGGGAGAATAGGTGAAGAAGTGAGAGGATAAGGAAGTACAAATAGGTAGTTACAGAATAGCTATGGGGATGTAAAATACATTATAGAACATGGAGTAGCCAAGAACTTATATGAGACCCATGGATATGAGCAATGGTGGAGGGATTGCCTGAGGGAGTGAGGGGTATGGGTGGAGCTGGAAAAAGGGGAAAAAATCAGGACAACTGTAATAGAATAATCAATAAAATATAATTCTTTAAAAAGGAGGGATCCAGTCAAGGTGGCAGCATGGGCAGACATGACTCACTTCTTCACACAACCACATCAAAGTTACAACTAAAATATAGATCAACCATCAGCCAGAACCATCAGATGTGAGTTAAATGGAAGTCTGACAATCATGGAATTAAAGAAATCATATCCATTGAAACAGAGCCAGCAAGCAGGTGCCATATCTGAGACTCCATCAACCTGGCTGACACTGTTTGAACCTGCCTTGGGGATACCCAGAGACTATGCCACCCAACTTATGGGCCCACCCAAGCTGCTTTTCCATATGAATGGATGGTCTTGGCTCATGCTTCACAACTTCCTAAATCCTATCAAACCAGCAACAGTTGACCTAAGTGTGCTCCAGGTCCAGCACTACCAGCCAACAGCTTAGATTCACAGCTTGGCTTTGCCTGGTAATCTTCAAGCCCAGCACAAGTAGCAGCCATCTCAGATTGCTTTATAGCTCAGGCAAGGTACCCACAGCAAAACACATGTGGGGCTGCCCTAAGCCTCCACCACCCAGGAAACCTCAGGACTAGTACACCCAGTGGACAGCTACAGACCACATCAGAGCACCACCACCCTACCCCTACACAGCTGATCCTCCACTGAAGGCACATGTTGGTGGTTCAGTGGTCACAGCCAGTCTTTGCAGGTGACTGACCTGGGCATATCCCTCCAATTGATCTGCCAACAGCAAGCAAGTCTCAACTACAAGAGGAGGGTGTACTCATCCCAAATGAAGGGCACACCTTCGATACCCAGATTGTGTGATAGGGGAGGCTATTCCACTATACCCAAGAGGACACCTAATACATTAGGTCATACTACCAAAACATGGAGTCAACGCAGCTCAACCCAATACACAGAAACAAACACAGGGAGGCTGCCAAATTGAGGACGCAAAAGAATATGGCCAAAATTGAAGGAATACAACAAAAGCCCAGAAAAAGAACTAAGTGAAACAGAGATAGCCAACCTATCAGATGCAGAGCTCAAAACACTGGTGATCAGGAGGCTCAGAGAAATGATTATGTGCACAAAATAAAGAAAGAAGTGAAGGTTATGCAAAGTAAAATTATATATATAATTTTATACATATATACATATATATATGTGTGTGTGTGTGTGTGTGTGTGTGTATAACCAACAGTGATGAGAAGGAAGCCATAATTCAAATCAAATATTTGGAAAAAATGGAAGAAATAAACTTTTACCTAAAACAGAAAGAAGAAACAAGCATTGAAAAAAATGAGAAGAGGATTAGGAACTTCTGGAACAACTTTAAATATACCATCATCTGAGTCATAGAGGTGCCAGAAGGAGAAAAAGAAGAGCAAGAAATTGAAAAGTTATTTGAAAAAATAATGAGGAAAAACTTCCCTAATTTGGTGAAGGAAATAGACATACAAGTCCAAAAAGCACAGCGAGTCCCAAATAAGTTAGACCTAAAGAGGACCACACCAGGGCACATCATAATTAAAATGTCAAAGGTTAAAGATAAAAAGAAAATATTAAAGGCATCGAGACAAAAGAAGAGAGTTACCTACAAAGAAATTTCTGTAAGACTATCTGTTGATTTCTCCAAAAAAAGTTTGCAGGCATGAAGAGATCCTAAGAAGTATTCAAAGTGATGAAAAGCAAGGGCCTACAACCAAGATTACTCTATCCAGCAAAGCTATCATTTAGAATGGAAGGGCAGATAAAGTGCTTCCCAGACAAGGTAAAGCTAAAGGAGTTCATCACCACTAAGCCACTACCATATGAAATGTTAAAGGGACTTATTTAAGAAACAGAAAAAGATCAAAACTATGATCATTAGCTCTGGATGGTGTGGCTCAGTGGATTGAGTGCCAGCCTGCAAACCAAAGGGTTGCTGGTTTGATTCTCAGTCAGGACACATGCCTGGGTTGCAGGCCAGGTCTCCAGTTGGGGGCATGCAAGAGGCAACCACACATTGATGTTTCTCTCCCTCTCTTTTTCCCTCCCTACCCCTCTCTCTATAAATAAATAAAATCTTTAAAAAATAACTATTAACATTAAAATGACAACAAAGTCACAACTATCAATAACTGAATCTAAAAAAAAACTAAGCAAACTACCAGAACAAGAACAGAAGCATAGGTATGGGGATCATTTGGGGGCTTATCAGCTGGGAGGCAGAAGGGGAAGAAAGGGGGAAATGGTGCAGGGATCAAGAAGCATAACTGGAACAAATAACTAGGAACAAATAGAAGGATGTTAAGAATAGTATAGGAAAAAGTGATGTCAGAGAATTTACATACTTGACCTATGGACATGAACTAAGTAGGGGACAGGGATTGCTGGAGGAAATAGAGGTACTGGGCAGAGGGATGCAAAGGGAAAAAATTGGAACTACTGTAACAGCATAATCAATAAAATATACTTAAAATTTTTTAAAAGATATATGTACCCCTGTGTTCATTGCATTGTTTATAATAGCCAACATGTGGAAGCAACCTAATTGCCCATCAATAGAATAGTGGATAAAGAAGAAGTGGTAAATATATACAATAGAATATTACTTAGCCATAAAAAAGGATGAAATCTTACTATTTACAACAACATGGATAGACCTAGAAGGTATTGTGCTAAATAAGATAAATCAGGCAAAAAAACAAACAAAAAAATGCCACATTATTTCACTTGTTTGTGAAATCTAAAGAACAAAACAAACAAACAAACAAAACAGAAACAGACTCACAGATACAGAGAACAAACTGAGGTTTGCCAGATGGCATGTGGGTTGCAGGACTGGGCGAAAAGGGTAAAGGGATTAAGCAAAACAAACAAACAACCAAAAAATCCTCATAGACATAGACAACAGTATGGTGATTACCAGAGGAAAAGGGGGGTTGAGGAGAAAGAAGTACAGTACTGCCTCTCTATATCACAGTTCACTTATTGTGGTTTCATTATATTGCGAGAGTTTTAAAAATATTATATTTAATTATTTATTTATTTTTCTTTATATCGCAGGATTTTGCAGTACTGTATATGTATGTTGTTAAAGTTATGTAGGTTTAAGAGTATAGAATATGTTTAAGAACATAAGTAGTGCTTATAAAAGTGTGGGAAAGGTTAATAAGGGAGTGGGAATGGTTAATAAGGGACTGGGAACAGTTAAGAAGTGTGTGGGAAGGATTTATAAAGCCTTAAAACGTATATAAATACTAAAATAAATGTAAGGTTCCTGCTTCATTGATTTTCACCTATCGCGGGGGAGTCTAGAATGTAATACTCACGTTAAGTGAGGAAATACTGTATAGGGGTGTAGTGAGGGTGTAGGGGATAAATGGTAATGAAACGAGATTTGACTTGGGGTGGTGAACACACAATACAATATACAAATGATGTATTATTGAATTATACACCTGAAACCTATATAATTTTATTAACAAATATCACCCAATAAATTTAATTTTTAAAAAATGAAGGGGTCCTGACCAGAGTAGCTCAGTTGGTTGCATGTCATTCCACAAAGCAGAAGGTCACTGGTTCGATTCACAGTCAGACACATGCCTGGGCTGCAGGTTCGGGTTTGGTCTCTATTCAGGGCACATACAAGAGGCAATGAATCAATCTTTCTCCCTCATGTCTATGTTTCTCTCCCTTCCTTTCTTCCTCCCTTCTTCTTTCTCTAAAAATAAATAAATAAAATCATTTTTTAAAAGGTGAAGGAATTAAGAAGTACAAATTGGTATTTATAAAATATTCACAGAGGTGTGAACTATAACATAGGGAATATAGTCAATAATACTGTAATAACTACGTATGGTACCAGGAAGGTATTAGAATTTGGGGAGAGAGATTTTGTAAATTTCATAATTATCTAACCACTACACTGTATGCTGTACACCTGAAACTAATATAAAATAATGTTGAATATCAACTGTAACTGAAAATTCAAAAACAAACACAAGCCCTGGCTGCTGTGGCTCAGTGGATTGAGCATCAGCCTGTGAACCAAGTGTTGCAGGCTTGATTCCCAGTCAGGGCACATGACTAGGTTGCATGTCAGGTCCCCAGTTAGGGGTGTGTGAAAGTCAACCATACATTGATGTTTCTCTTCCTCTCTTTCTCCTTTCCCCTCTCTCTAAAAACAAATATAATAATAAAATAAAATAAAATAAAATAATAAAAATATTTTTAAAAATAATAAAATCATTAAAAACTGAGACTATACAGATATACAGAAAGCACAAGTTATATTTTTTTATATTTTTTATGTGAGTAGATATACAGTATTCTAAGGTAAATGGGAGCCCAAGCTTCTGGGAGATATGGATGTTGTGGAGATATAACCTCTCTTTGGACAGCATATGGAACTTTCAACGAACTGAGCAACTGCCCCATGTATTAGAAAAAATACACCTGTCCCACAAATCCAAGATTTTCAGCCAACTCCAGATATAAAAGTTCACTGGTATCACACTACCAAGCCAACATACCAAGATCTCTCCCATTGTATATCTGGGTCAGAAGGATGCTGCCTGAAAGATAATCATAGCAATGTAAATGTCCAAAAATTCAGATCAGGAAGATCTTGATGGAAGAGGGTGGAGTCTTGAATATAATCACTGGGGACTAAAAACAAGCTTTTAAGAAAGCCTAGACACACATTGTATTTTTCTTCAATATTCCAACTCATTTATCCACAAAGGAAAAACTAAAAAGCTATTAAGATAAAGATTGGGATTTATTCTCTTGCTGGAGAAGGATGACTTTAATGACTGTGGATGAAGAGTCAGTTAATCTGCCAAATAGTAAAGATCTTAACACACACATGTACACACACATCACTTCTCATGAAAGAAGCTGAGAATATTAAAACACACATAGAAAATAGTTTGAAAATAGATGTTGGGGGAATCCAGCAGAGCAGGAGTTATCATACTCAATTAAGTCCTTCAAAATGCCAAGTCTTCTTTCTACTAGTGTCCAAATGGATACCAATCCAAGCATGCTTCTTCCCACAAGTGGCAAGGGTAGCTCTACTAAAACTGTGAAAAACAAGTTCTTGTGGTATCACCAGAAAGAGAATTTCCTGAGTCCCACACAGGAGGATGGGGTCCTGTGATATGGTTTATTGATTATGTAAAATTAATTGAGCTCCCCTCCTGACTTCCCAATGTCCCATCTTACTATAGAAAAGATCCAATCTTATCTTCAGCAACACCAAGACAAAGCCAGTACCCATAGTTTCTGCTCTAAATAAAAGTTCAGTACAGTACAGCATCTGGCTAGCTCAGTGTGTTTCCAGTTGCAGTCCAGCGCTGTGCTGTGGTATTCAGTCTCCATCCTGGAGCCTGCATGTGAACTCCCCACAGCCATGGGCCATGTTACTGCTAAGACCACATGGCTATAGATACAGGACACATGAGTGCGTGGGACAATTGCCAGTCATCAGCAAGAGAGAGAGAGCTTAGTCCTTTGGGAGCTCACACCAGCTGCTTTGATCCCTGGTAGCTGCTAGACCCACAAGGTTGCAAATCTCCAGGCAAGAGAGTGCACAGACAAGCAGGGCAAGTATATCACTGGGTGAGCAAGAGAATTTTTTGTTCCCCTGGTGTTATAACCAGGAGCTTGAGTTTGGGATGGACCAAGTGCTTTCTCAAAATGATCAATAAATTTCTCAGGTTTTTGCAGGCTTGGAATGGGTTCACATCCCCTAGTTAGACTGACAGGCCTCTATAGTCCAGCCCCACTTCAGTCCAGTATCAGAGGGAGAAAGGAAGGAGTGTTAATCCCCTTGGCAGAGAGCACAATGCTGTGTGGTGCCCTGAATTGTGAAAAGCTGTGGCTTCCTGGTGAAGCAAATAGGCTCACAATCCCCAAACATCCTCCTCCCTACATACATAACTGACAAGAGTTGTGCAGGCCACATTCCATGTTAGAAAGCAAAAATAATTTGAATTTCACTTTCTTAAGTGAAATAAAGTGTAAAGAATAAATAAGGTAATTTTTCTTGTAGATCTTATTTAGATTTTATTTTGAATACATGGAAACTAATCTCTGCTGAGACTTTTTTTTTTCTTGTACACTTTATGTGAAATACAACAGTGACTAAATGATGTTGGCAATTGGAAGTATGTGTGGTCAATAGAGGTAACAGATTACATAAAGAAAAAGAAGAAAAAGAAAGAAAGAAAGGAAGAAAGAAAGAAAATACAATTTCTTTTCAGAAGAAAATAACCCTTGACACTACATCAGTTGCTACTAGATCAAACCTGAATTGATTTTTATGTGGACAATAGTTCTCTTTTCTTGCATTTATAGTTGAGTAACAAGAAGTATGGCAATGTACCCAAATTAAATTACATACCCATCAGTTATGCTTAATAATACAAGTGTCTTTCAGAGCGAAGAGGACTTAGAAAACAAGTATATATACATTAGTCATTTAAAAAGAGTTAGAGGATAACATATTAAGAAAAAAATTAATGAAGTCTTCTTTTATATTGACAATTTGAACACTTATAACTGTATGTCTTCTTTCTTGTTGCACCCATATAACTATACTTTTTCTTTCTCATTCTCATTAAATGACTAAAGTCCAAAAAGTTAGAGGAAAACTTATCAGTTTTGGAAACATTGAAATAAAGACACATATTGTCAATTAGAAAATTTTAGGACTTTCAATCAACATGGAGGCATAGATAGACATGCTTTGTCTCCTTCCACGACCATAAGAAGGATTACATCTACCTCAAAACAAAAACAACCAGAACTACCAGAAAGTCAAACTGCATGGAGGTTCAACAAACAAAGATATCAAGAGGCAATACTCATCCAGACAAGTAAAAATGGTGGAACTGGAGAGGAGAGAATGTTGTGTGGTGGCTGCGGTGGCTGCAGCAGCAATGGCAGCAAGGCAGTTGCTGTGGCTGGCCATTGAAAAGAGCAGTCATGCATTGTAAAAGCTGGGAAGGACACCTGGGAATTGATGCCAGTCCCAAGTCAGACCACTCAGCTCATGGTTCCAACACCAGAAAAATAAAGCCACATTGCTTCTGACTGTTAAAACCAGTGGGGGCTGGGATGGTGGAAGAAACTACTTGTCTTTCATGAGAGTCTGTTTAGAGGCTCCCCTAATTCTAGGAATTCCACAAACCTACCTACCCTGTGAACTATCACCAGGGCATCAGCTAGAAGGGCACCAGGTGTATATGGGAAGTGGGTGAAGTGATGGAAAAAAGGGTGAATACTGAGTAAGTGGCATGTCCGTCTCTGACCCGCTCCCCACACACAGCACCACAAGGTGGTGAAATGTGTTGCCCCATACTGACGAATACCTAAGGCTCCATCCCTTACATAACAGGTGCAACAACTCTATCTAAGACAAAGAAGCAAACACAGAAAGCTGTTGAGTTAAAGAGACAGAGAAGTAAGGCCCAAAAGAGGGAGGAGATCAAAGCTTCAGTGGGAGAACTAAGTAACAAGGGGATAGCCAACCTAATAGATGCAGAGTTCAAAACGCTGGTGATAATGATTCTTACAGACTTGATAGACATGATTGAGTATGGCATATGCATAAGGGAAGAAGTGAAGGCTATACCAAGTGAAATGAAAAATTCACATGAAACCATGGTGAAGGGAAGAAAGCTGGGGTTCAAATCAATGATTTGGAATATCATCGTCATCGGCAGCCGTCCGTCTCGAGAGACGATGGCGTAGCTTCTTGAGAGTCTATCTGCACCGCCGAGAATGGCTGTGCAGTCCGACTCGGGAGTGACAATCCCTGCCGCACTTGTTACAGGTGAAGGCAGATGGCTGTTGTTGCTGCTGTTGACGCTGCTTCCGCCTCGATCTTTTCTGGACCACCTCCTCGTTGCGCGCAGCCTCTGCGCGTGACGTAGCTTGTCTGACCGTGAGCCTCCAGGTTAGGCGGTCGTCTGCTTGAACTTCCCATGTGTTGAGATTGATGGAGCATTGTGTCATATCCTTTATGCAGATGTCTTTGAACCGCAGTTTTGGGCGCCCTGTCATCCTCTGGCCTTCTGCTAGCTCGCCGTAGAGGAGGTCTTTGGGAATACGGCCTGCATCCATTCTTTTGACATGGCCGAGCCACCTGAGGCGTCTCTCACTAAGAACTGCATGCAAACTGCTCATGTTGGCTCGCTTCAGCACCTCGGTGTTGGGAACCTTATCCTGCCAGGCGACATGCAGGACGCGTCGCAGGCACCTCATGTGGAAGCTGTTGAGTTTCCTTTCGTGCCTTGCGTAGGTGGTCCACGTCTCGCTGCCATAGAGGAGAGTGCTGAGCACGCAGGCTTGGTAGATGCGCAGTCTGGTTTTCTCAGTGAGGCTGGAATTGTTCCACACTCGCCAGTTCAGTTTGGCCATAACTGTGGCTGCCTTGGCGATTCTCCGGTTGACCTCCAAGTCAACTGACAGAGAGCTCGAGATGGTGGACCCGAGGTAAGTGAAGTCGTTGACAACCTCCAGGGTGTATCCGTCGATGGTGATGCATGGGGGAGTCCCCGTGCCTTGAGCCATAACATTCGTCTTCGTCAGGCTGATGGCTAGTCCGAACTCCTTGCATGCATGGGAAAGGCAAGTGACTAGCTGCTGGAGTCCCTCTTCGGAGTGTGATGTCAAAGCTGCGTCGTCAGCGAAGAGCATCTCACGGATGAGCACCTCTTTGACTTTGGTCTTGGCTCGTAGACGGGCCAGGTTGTAGAGCTTGCCATCGGATCTGGTGTGAATGAAGACACCCTCGCTGCAGTCCTTAAAGGCGTATTGGAGGAGCATGGAGAAGAAGATTCCGAACAGCGTAGGCGCGAGGACGCAGCCCTGCTTTACTCCGCTGCTGACTGGGAAGGCCTCAGAGGTTGCGCCATTGTAGGACACCGTGCTGTGCATGTTGTCGTGAAAGGACATGACCACAGCAAGCAGATGTGGTGGACAGCCAATCTTCCGTAGCAAGCTGAAGAGTCCGCTTCGACTGACCAGATCAAACGCCTTCGTGAGGTCGATAAAGGCGAGGTAGAGTGGTTTATGCTGCTCGTGACACTTCTCCTGCAGCTGGCGTAGGGAGAAGATCATGTCCACTGTTGATCGGCCAGCTCTGAAGCCACACTGGGACTCTGGGTAGACGCGGGAAGCAAGGGTCTGCAGGCGGGCAAGAGCGACCCGGGCGAATACTTTGCCGACGACGCTGAGGAGAGAGATGCCCCGGTAGTTGTTGCAGTCACTGCGGTCTCCTTTGTTCTTGTACATGGTGATAATGTTGGCGTCTCTCATATCCTGGGGGATGTAACCCTCCTTCCAGCAGAGACAGAGTAGATGGTGGAGCGGCTGTAGCAGGACTGGTTTCCTGCTCTTTAGGATTTCTGGAGGGATTCCGTCGCTTCCTGGTGCTTTCCCGCAAGCGAGGCGGTCGATGGCTTTGCCGAGCTCTGCCGCAGTAGGTGGGGTGTCTAGCTCCTCCATGACTGGTAGGTCTGGGATGGCGTTAAGAGCAGTGTCTGTTACGGTGTTCCTCATCGCGTACAGCTCGAGGTAGTGCTCGGTCCACCACCGCATTTGCTGTTCCTGGTCAGTGATGACCTCACCTGTCTTGGACTTAAGGGGGGCGATCTTGGAGGGGATTGGGCCTGTTGCCTTCTTGATACCCTCATACATTCCTCGTGCGTTGCCTATATCGGCGGCTTCCTGAATGCTTCTGCACAGGTTTAGCCAATAGGTGTTGGCACAGTGGCGGGCGGTCTTCTGGACTTTGTTCCTGGCAGCCCGTAGAGCTTGAAGTGTACTGGGAGTGGGCGTGGCCTTGTAAGCCAGTAGGGCCTTCCTCTTAGCCTCGATCACGGGTTCCATTTCTTCCCAGTGAGCCTCGTACCAGTCAGCGTTCTTCCGCTCTTTCTTCCCATAAGCAATAATGGCGGAGTTGTATATGGCGTCGCGGAGACGTGGCCAATTGGATTCGATAATGTCATCTGCCGCCATTCCCTCGCCGAGTGCATCTTCCATCCTGTTGATGAATTGCTGGGTCTTAACTGGGTTGCTGGCACAACTGGTGTTGATGCGTGGGCGACCCTTCATCTTGGAGTGGTGCAACCTCTTCGGCGTTATACGCACCTTGCTTACCACGAGGGCATGGTTCGTGTCGCAGTCTGCACTGTGGTAGCTGCGGGTGAGGAGGGTGCTGCCAATATCCGTTCTTCTGGTGATGACGAGGTCAAGCTGGTGCCAGTGGTGGGAGCGGGGGTGCCTCCATGACACCTGGTGGATCTCTTTGCACTTGAAGAATGTGTTTGTCATGCACAGGCCGTGGTGACACGAAAGCTCAAGCAGTCGCTGACCATTCTCATTGATCTTTCCTCTCCCAAAGTTTCCGAGGCAGGTGGGCCAGGCCATGTGGTCGGCTCCTACTCTTGCGTTGAAGTCTCCAAGGAGATAAAGAGCGTTACTTCTGGGGATCTTGGATAACGCTTCGTCCAGTGCATGGTAGAACTGTTCTTTCTCTTCAGTGGTGGCGCAGAGGGTTGGGGCATACGCGCTAAGAATGCTGACTGGGCCGAAAGTTGTTGACAATCGGAGGGTAAGTAATCTCTCTGTGCCTCCTGTGAGTGGCTCTATGGAGTTAACAAGCGTGTTCTTCACAGCGAACCCAACACCGTGCTGTCTTGGTTGGTCCGGAGACTTCCCTTGCCAGTAGAAGGTGTAGTTGGTTTCTCTGATAGTTCCGTTGTCGGCCAACCGGGTCTCCTGTAGAGCCGCAATGTCGATGTTTAGTCGTGCCAGTTCCCTGTCGATGACAGCGGTTTTCCTGGCACCATTGATCCACGGAAGGTCTGCAGTAAGTCCGGGACACATGGTCCTGATGTTCCAGCTAGCGAGGCGAAGAGCTGGAGGCTTCTTTCTTGTTGTTTGCTTGGAATTGCCTGGTGCGAGTGTTTTGTGGCCCACTTTTCAAGAGACGCCTCTCTGATCCCCACGCACCCAGTGGGGCAGGTGAGCCATGGCGAGACGGCACCTAATTGGCTGGGGGCTGCCCAGCTTGAGGCGGGCGGTAGCTGTCCAGTGAGGTGCGATGACCTCCCCCACCATCAGAGGAGACCCCTGGCACTCGTTTCCTTCGCCAATCAGATGAGCTTATAACCGGTAACTGTCTCCTCCCGTGTTGAGTCGACATCTTGCGATGACGCTGGAGTGTCCTCTCCAGTGAAGCTACAAAGCCTGGGCAGGGTGATATGGAGGGCCAGCTGTTGCCCATGCAGCAGACCCCCCCCTCTCTTCATAGCTGAAGGATCCAAGGGGAAAGACAGAGTCAATACAGCTTGGCTTCAGGTGCGCCGCAGGAGTTGCCGGTGTTGACTACAACGTCAAACCGCCTTAGGGACTCCGGCTCCGGATTTTCTGTCGGGGTTTACTCCCTTAGCCTTTCCCCTGAGGAGGTATGCCGCAAGGCAGCGGAGGTTTGGAGTCAGAGTTTCCCTTCTCCTTAGCCTTTCCCCTGAAGAGGTATGCCGCAAGGCAGCGGAGGTTTTTTGGAATCAGAGTTTTCCTTCTCTGGATTTGGAATATAGAAAGAAATAAAGTCAACCAGTACAGAATAAAAAAACAAGAATTGAAAAAAATGAGGAGAGGCTTAGGAACCTCTGGGACAACTTTAGAGATACCAATATCTGAATCATAGGGGTGTCAGAAGGAAAAGAGGAAGAGCAAGAAATTGAAAACTTATTTGAAAAAATAATGAAGAAAAACTTCCCTAATTTGGTGAAGGAAATAGACATACAAGTCCAGAAGCACAGAGAGTCCCAAACAAGTTGGACCCAAAGGGGACCACACCAGGTCACATCATTATTAAAATGCCAAAGTTAAAGATAAAGAAAAAAATATTAAAAGCAGCAAGAGAACAGAAGAGAGTTACCTGCAAAAAAGTTCCCATAAGACTATCCATTGATTTCTCAAAAGAAACTTTGCAGGCAAGAAGGGACTCACAAGAAGTATTTGAAGTGATGAAAAACAAGGGCCTACAACCAAAATTACTCTATCCAGCAAAGCTGTCATTTAGAATTGAAGGGCAGATAAAGTACTTCCCAGACAAGGTAAAACTAAAGGAGTTCATCATAATGAAGTTCTTATATGAAATGTTAAAGGAGCACATTGAAAGAAAAGAAGAGGAGCAAAACTATGAACTGTAAAATAACAACAAACTCATAACTATCGACAAATGAATCTAAAACAAATAAACAAACTAAGCAAACAATAAGAACAGGAAAATATGGAGATCATATGGAGGGTTGTCAATGGGGAGGTGGAAGGGGGAGAAAGGGGAAAAAGGTACAGGGATCAAGAAGCATAACTGGTATGTACAAAATAAACAGGGATGTTATGAATAGTATAGGAAGGAAATGGAGAACCCAAAGAACTTATATGCATGACCCATGAACATGAACTAAGGGAGGGGATATTCCTGGAAGTAAGAGAGGTACCAGGCAAAAAATTGGGACAACTGTAATAGCACAATCAATAAAATATTCTTTAAAAATGCTGAAATTTTTTTTAATTTTAGAAATTTCTATAAGACATCTTATAGAATGAATGATCTGGCTTGAAGAAAGGTTCATATGGCCACTTTCTTCCCACCAAATATACAGAAAATTAGAATAAGACATTCGAGCTGAATCCATCAAATATCACAATTGAGAGATGTGTGGCAAGGAAGCGAGGCTGGGCCTTGAGAAATATGACTGACACAAGTAGTTTACAGTAGCCCTGCTGGAAAGGGGAAAATGACCTGGAAAAGCCCCTACAGTCAGCACAGCACACTTATGGAACCAAAGCTGGGTGGGGACTGTCACACCTAGACCCTATCCCAGGTCCAGCTACATGATCAATGGGGCTTAGAGGGGGCAAAAATTTTCAGGACTCCATATTCAAAAATTAGTTAAAAGTTTAAGATAGCAATAGAAGAGCATTGAATCTAACATAGAGCACCTCTAAGCATGGAACCTGTGTTCAGATTACATGAGTTACTTGCCCTTGAAACCAGCCCTGCCTCCTTTCAACATCTGTTTACCTGAATGACTACTTAAAATCTCACCTTCTCGGTCATTCAGCACCAACAAGTTCATCACCCTCAGATGAACCTGAGCATTCTTCTATTGAAACCACCCCACTCTTAACAGCACTCTCTGGAATACAGACCTTGTGGCCATAAATCCCCCCATCCCTCCCAAACTCCTCCTCCTTCACCTTGTTTCTTACATTATTTTCTAATTGAGCTAACATGGGTTAATAACAGAATATAAATTTCAGGTATACAACATTATAATTTGATATCTATATATTCTATTGTACGTTCACCATCAAAAGTCTAATTTCTTTCAGTTATCATGTTGCAGAAACAGAGGTGTCCAAAAACAAACCCCAGAGTTTGTGGCTGGGGGATGGGGAAAAGGAAGCAGCTTTTAAGACACCTTTGCATGCCTGGGGCTAGTTGCTAGTGTCTTTGTTATGTAAAATGGCTTTGATACTTCCGAGGCCCAAGAAGATGGGAGGAGTCTTGAACTGTGGGATAGTATGGAAGGAGCCTACAGAGCCTGCATAGGATAGGGTTCTGTGAATGGTCAGAACTGGTTGCAACACCCATTGCGTCAGAGGACACAGTGAGGGATATAAAAGCAGCTGCGGACATTTTGACTCTCTCTCTCTCTCTCTTTCTCTCTCGCTCTCGCTCTCGCTCTTACTCCATGTGGTTTTGAGGAAGGGGCTCTCCAGGTTGCTCTCTCTCGCGCACTCCCTCCATGCAGCTTGGTGAAGGGGCCTTCTCCATGCGATTTTGAGAAGCTAGGTTCTCCATGCGGATTAAAGAAGCTGAGTTCTCCATGCGGTTTTGAGAGGGCTCTCCAGGCTGCTTTAAGAGGCTCTCACCATGTGGTGAAGAAGGCAGTTTACAAAGAGGCTGAGAATACACTCAGTTCTGCATTAAAAGCTAGAGGGCACCACGCCACAGAAAGGACCTCCCCAATCAGATTTCAGTGATTAGCAGCTACTGGTAAAGCTTAACTGTGCCTAGGAAGTAGGGAAATGGTGTTTCCGACTTTTCTAAGGCTGGCCTGGTTTGGTAGGGGGAGGCAGAACTAGTGTTTGTGCGTATTTTAAAGAACATAAGACTCAACAGCAGAAATCCACAAATAATCTAAATTTATTTAACTGTTAAATAAACAGTTCTCTTTCTTTTCACTAAACTCTAGTACTGAGAATTGTAATTCTGGCGGTGGGAAATTGGGCCCCAAACTAAACAGCCTGTGGGTTCTGTTTCAATCAGAGCAGCCCAGAAGTTCTATTACCATCATATATTTGACCCCTTTACCCAGTATGCCCTCCTGCAACCCCCATCCTTCCTGGTACCCACCCTTCTGATGTATGTATCTATGATTTTGCTTTTGTTTTGTTAATTCATTTGTTACTTTGTTTTACATTCCACATATGAGTTAAATAATGCAGTTTTGTCCTTTTGTTACAGAACCCCTGGGCTGCTCCAGTTGAAAACAAACCCACGGGCTATTTAGTTAGGGGCCCGATTGCCCGCCGCCAAAATTATAACTCTCAATACCAGAGTTTGGTGAAAAGAAAAAGAATTGTTTATTTAACAGTTATATAGATTTAGTTATTTGCAGATTTCTGTTGTTAAGTCTTATGCTCTTTAAAATACCCACAAACACATATCCTTGCCTCCCCCACTTCCAAACCAGGCTAGTTTTAGGGAAGTCAGAGAAACTGTTTCCCTACTTTCCCAACACAGTTCAGCTTTACCAGCAGCTGCCAATCATTCAATCTGATTGGGGAGGTCCTTTCTGTGCTGTGGTGCCCTCCAGCTCTCAATGCAGGACCACCTGGATTCTCAGCCTCCTTGCAAACTGTCTTCTTCCTGCAAACTGTGCGGATCTCCTTTCCTTCTCAAAACCGCATGGCGAGAGCCTCTTAACGCAGCCTGGAGACCCCTTCTCCAAGCCACATGGAGAAGGCCCCTTCACCAAGCCACATGGAGAAGGCCCCCCCACCAAGCCACGTGGAGGGAGCACACGAGAGAGCGAGAGAGCGAGAGCGAGCGCGAGCGCGCGAGTGAGAGAGAGTCAGAGCGCCAGAGCCAGAGCGCGAGTGAGAGCCCGAGTCAGAGAGCGAGAGTCTCAGAGAGCGTCCCAGCTAAAATGTCTGCAGCTGCTTATATATCCCTGACTGCGTCATCTGACGCAGTGGGCGTTGCAAACAGTTCTGACCATTCACAGAACCTTACGTAGGCTCTGTGTGCTTTCCATACCATCCCCTGGTTCAAGACTCCTCCCATCTGCCTGAGGCTTTGGATGCATTAAAGCCATTTGCATAAGAAAGACAGTAGTCACCAGCCTCAGGCATGTGGAAGCATTTGAAAAGCTGCTTACTTCTCCCCATCCCCCAGCAGCAAACTCTGGGGATTTTTGGACTCCCCTGTTTCTGTAACAGTTTCCCCCCTTTCAGACTAAGACCCTTTATAATCTTATAAAGGACAATGGGCGAAGGTCTCATGCTCCTCTAACTGCTTCCTGCTGAACGTGGTCGTCGTCTTACCTACCCTTGGGTCTAGAAATCCCTAATAAGAGTGGGGATGTAGGGGAGGGTGCCCTTCCCACATGGGGAAGAATCTTGCAGAGTCCAGGTCAGTTGGCTATTGCTGGGTAGCAGCATGCTTGGTTTCCAAGGGCTGGTACTGCTGGACAAGCTGGCATTCTTTTCATATTCTGAGGGCAACAGATTTGGCAACAGGGTTAAAAAAACACAATTCAACCTATAACCACTATATACAAAAGGCAGGGATTAATTTTTCAATGTCCCACATTAGAAAAAGAAATGGCTTCTTTGGAGGAAGGTGTGCAGGGCACGTCACACCTGTTCAAAGCCCTTTTGCCCACTATACTTAGCTTGGGTTGAGGGGTATAAATTTTGGATTTCCCCCCTCTCAGACCTCTGGGCCCTTTCTGTCCAAGCCATTAGGACAGAAAAGAAACCAGTTTTAAAGTGAAGCCTGCAGACCACCCCATACTTCACCAACTCAGCCACTTAGTTCAGCCAAACCGTTGAGTCTCAGGAGGTGGCAATGCAGATGGGCTTCTTAAGTGAGGCCTATATGTACAGATAATCACTCAGGTAGAGATCATAGGCTTACGCCCTATGAAAACAGAAAGAACATACACGTTAATTTACACAACACAGTTCACAAACCAGTCTCTTAATCTGAGAGACTGTCTTATTGGGAAGACCTCCAGTTGCAAGGCATTTGACATTCTTCTTGCCTGTAAATAAAGCATCCTTGATAATGTCACAGACTTGGTTTAACTTTCAAATGAAAAACAAACTTTATAGACAGTTAGCTGCACTGAGCATTGTGATTTTCCTTGAGTCACGATTTTTCTCCTTAAGATTACCCTCCTTGCCAGTAAAGGGACTGCATTAAGTCCAGTTTTAATTTAGCCTGTTCATTTGCATAAACACAACAAGAGCAGTGATTGATCACATATGATCTTTAAGTCTACTATGCTGGAACTTACGCAAGGAACCTTCATGTTGACTTTTAGTTTGCCCATTAGGGCACAGAAGCTGAGCCACATACCTGCCATTCAGCCTTGCCTGCAAACACCTGCTTTCCCAAAACCTTTGGGTTTTCCATTGTGCCTTAAGGTTCTTTCTATCCATCCTTCAGGAAAGCAACCTTCGTTCCTTCCCTGGAAAGACTGCCATGAACCGCACAACCAACCAAGGTGTCAGGCCTTTTTCCTTCTGGGCTTTCCTTAGCTTCAAAAGTCAAGTCCAGTTCCTCAGGGCTTTCTGGTAACAACCAGAGCCTAAGCATGCCTCCTTCAGGCATGTCATTCCAGTCAAAGTCTTGGTTAACAATACCTTTATTAACAACTGGTCTTTTTAGTTTTATGCAAAGAAACCTAATGTAATTACTTACTCCTTTAAATTGCCAAATTCTGGAGGGATCAGGTAAGGAGAACAATACACAGTGTGAAGGAAAATCCTTGTCCTTCTAATATTCCCAAAATTGCATTTCCATGCCTTATACTTTCTTTTGTTCACTTTCCTACATGTGAAGTTTTCTTAACTTTCTCTGGGAAACCTCAATTTTCCTTTCAGATTATATGGCCAGTACCAATACAGAGAATTCCAGACACTTCCTAGGTCTCAGAGAATTCTAGACCTTACATAGGTCTCCAGTGGCTAATGCCAAACCAATACAGGGAATTCCAGATGACCTTTCATAGGTCCCAAGGCTGAATGCCAACACAGGGAATTCCAAATGACCTTTCATAGGTCCCCAATGGCTAAATGCCAATACAGAGGTACAGTAACCATACAATTAGACCACAAGTAGTTGAGGTTTCCCTTTTCCAAGGTTTAAAAACTTTCACAACCTTTCTATATATTTACCCATTCAGATTTAACCATAACCCATTTCCAATTCTTTTCCACACTGTAAAGGACTCTACCCAAACTCAGTATTTGGCAGCTAAAATTCCCTAGATTTGCAAGCACATGCCTAAAGCAAAAGAAACACTTTTAATCTGTGTTTCAGTTCACTGTCCTTTTTTTTCGAAAGAGTAATTTCAAATCTTCTTCCAGAGTGCAGGTCCAACTTTCCCTTTCGGTGTCAGTCACAGCAGCAGGATCTGTGTCCTCCTCAGGCGGTGCTCGTTTTACCCGTGTGTGGTGTATCCAGGGCTTGATTCCTACCAGCTTCAGCGAAGAATGTGTTGTTAGCAAAACATCATAGGGACCAGTCCATTGTTCAGCCAGCTGCTGTTCGGGACCTTGCGTCTTCCAGGTCTTCAGTAAGACTCTGTCCCCAGGTCCGAATGGGTGCAAGGGTTTTCATTTCTACTTCCCTTCTTACGATTTGGACACTCATTTTTCCAATGGCCCTTCTTTCTGCAATAGGCACACTGGTCCTTGCCCAATGGCTCTTTCCTCCTCTCTTTAGGGTCCTGTTTCTTCCTTTGGCCTCTCCAGCCTGTTTTAAAGAACATCAGGTCCTGTCTTCTCTTTTCTACTCCCCTTGCATGGTAAACTTTAAATGCGATGTCCACTAACTGAGAGGGGCTCATTCCTAATACCCCATCTATACGCTGGAGTTTCCGTCTAATATCTGGGGCACTCTGCCCAATAAATGTCATGTTCACCATTCTTAAGTTCTCTTGTGCCTGTGGATCAACATCAGTGTACTTTCTATAGGCTTGATAGATCCTCTCTAAGAACTCAGAAGGATCCTCATCTGGTTTTTGCTGAATAGTCTGTACCATATTCAGGCTTTTTGGCTTGGGTACCCCTTTTCTAAGTCCTTCCAATATACACTTCCTGTAGTGTTTCAAAGGAACTAGGCCTCCACCATTTGGGTCCCAGTTAGGCTCTGTCCAAGGAATTGCCACAGTTGGGTCGGGGGTCCCATGGGGATCCTCTCCATGGAGACGCTGAGCCTCTTCATTAGCCTTACTTGTAACCAGTCGCCTCTCATCCCCAGTTAGAAGAATATTTAGGAGAGCCTGTACATCTGCCCAGTTCGGGTTATGAGTGGCAAAAATGGAGGCAACAAGCTCTGCCATTTTCTGAGGATCTTCCCTATATGAGGGGTTAGAATTTTTCCAATTTAGCAAATCTGAAGTGGAAAACGGAGTATGGGCCCAATAGTAGCCAGAGGGCTGGCCTTGCTGATTTATTCCACCTATTGGGTACTGCCGTAGAGGGAATTGGCTTGCTCCGAATTGGGAGGCCCCCTGACTATACTGAGTTCCTTGGCGGGTTCTGGCGGGGGAGACCCTCTCCTCCTCCTGTAAGGGTGGAGTCATTGACTTTGCAGTCACTTCAGAGGCTGGCTCCAAAAAGGGTGGTGCAAGAGAAGTCCCTTGAGTTTGCAAAAGGGCGGGCACCGCGGAAGCCACTTCCATCTCTGGAGGTGGTATGGTGGAAGCAGCCTCCACCTGCAGAGGGCGCTGTGCCGTCGCCACTGGCGCTGCAGGAGCTGCATCCGCCTGCAGAGGGCGCTGCGCCACAGGAACCGCCACCTCGGAAGCCTGGGCCTCCTGCAGAGGAGGTGGAGCCACTGCTGCGGAAGCTATGGCCTCCTGAACCGCCCCCACCTGTGCCTGGCTTGGTGCCAAATTAGGGTCTTTGTCTCCGGGATTTAGAGAATTAAAGAGGGCTACTTCCTCATTCTCCCTTTCTTCCGGCGTTTGACTCTCAGGAAAAGGCTTTGAGACCTCTTTTTTCCTCTGCACCATTATTTGGGCCTCCATTTCTGCTAAGGTCTTATTATGCAACTCTACAAATGCATTTAGATAATAAACATCTTCCCAATTTCCTGATTGCAGACAGTACCCCTTTAATTGATTAATCACATGGTAATTCAGAGAACCATTCACAGGCCACCTTTTCTTACCACCCAGAACATACTCAGGCCAAACAGTGTTACAATAATAAATTAATATTTTTCTAGTCATAGGATAACAACAGTATTTATCCCAATTTTCCAAAATTCTTCCCAGCGGGCTGCCATCAGGGACTTGCCCAGAACTGCTCTTATTAACCCAGACATATATGCTAATGGCTATAACCAAAACAATCCCAAGGACTAGAAAACATATATACCACTCAGGCATCCATAATTCTTTTACGTTCAGGAATTCTCCTAACCGGACAAACAAATCTAGCATCCACGGTGCCATTATTTCAGAAATGCTCAGAAATAATTTTTAGCAAACAATCTTACTTCTCTAATCCCTTTTCAGTTCTATTTTCTTTTCACCACACTGGCGTGCTTAGGCGGTCGGCGCCCTCAGAAGGTGTCTCTCAAGGGGGTCGACCTGCCACGGGCAATTATTAACGTCCCATCTGGGTCGCCAAATTGTTACAGAACCCCTGGGCTGCTCCAGTTGAAAACAAACCCACGGGCTCTTTAGTTAGGGGCCCGATTGCCCGCCACCAAAATTATAACTCTCAATACCAGAGTTTGGTGAAAAGAAAAAGAATTGTTTATTTAACAGTTATATAGATTTAGTTATTTGCAGATTTCTGTTGTTAAGTCTTATGCTCTTTAAAATACCCACAAACACATATCCTTGCCTCCCCCACTTCCAAACCAGGCTAGTTTTAGGGAAGTCAGAGAAACTGTTTCCCTACTTTCCCAACACAGTTCAGCTTTACCAGCAGCTGCCAATCATTCAATCTGATTGGGGAGGTCCTTTCTGTGCTGTGGTGCCCTCCAGCTCTCAATGCAGGACCACCTGGATTCTCAGCCTCCTTGCAAACTGTCTTCTTCCTGCAAACTGTGCGGATCTCCTTTCCTTCTCAAAACCGCATGGCGAGAGCCTCTTAACGCAGCCTGGAGACCCCTTCTCCAAGCCACATGGAGAAGGCCCCTTCACCAAGCCACATGGAGAAGGCCCCCCCACCAAGCCACGTGGAGGGAGCACACGAGAGAGCGAGAGAGCGAGAGCGAGCGCGAGCGCGCGAGTGAGAGAGAGTCAGAGCGCCAGAGCCAGAGCGCGAGTGAGAGCCCGAGTCAGAGAGCGAGAGTCTCAGAGAGCGTCCCAGCTAAAATGTCTGCAGCTGCTTATATATCCCTGACTGCGTCATCTGACGCAGTGGGCGTTGCAAACAGTTCTGACCATTCACAGAACCTTACGTAGGCTCTGTGTGCTTTCCATACCATCCCCTGGTTCAAGACTCCTCCCATCTGCCTGAGGCTTTGGATGCATTAAAGCCATTTGCATAAGAAAGACAGTAGTCACCAGCCTCAGGCATGTGGAAGCATTTGAAAAGCTGCTTACTTCTCCCCATCCCCCAGCAGCAAACTCTGGGGATTTTTGGACTCCCCTGTTTCTGTAACACTTTTTCCTTGTACTTATTTCACTTAGCATAATATTTTCTCCTTTAACCTAGATATCCCCTGAGGCCACTGCATCCCCTGAAGACTTAGAGGGCTGCTGCTGCTGCCTTTTCCATTTACTTCCTCCAGTAAAATTGGAGTATAAGTCTTTTTTCCACACCCTGCACTGTGCTTCCAAATAGTCCCTCCCCTTCCCTGCTCAGAGGCCATGCCCTGTTAGCATCCAACCCTCTCAAGTTTATAATCTACTGGCTTCCTAGTCATACCCTGAACTTATTCTAGACTCTGTCTATCTTTTTACCTCTGGCATCTTCTTGGAAAATTCTACATCCATGTGTATAACCTACCCCAAACCTAACCTGGAAAATCAGCTCCTTGACCTCCACATTATGACCTCTCCAACCCAGCCCACTGCCTAATCCCACAAGCATTCCCTAAATGAAACAGAATAATCACAACAAAATCTCAATTTCACGTTTTTCATTCTCACAAGTCTTCCCTCTCTTCCAGTTGTAAGAAATAAGGAAATAGTGACTCCCAAACCAGCAGAGAATCATTAGTAACAAAGAGCAAATGTAATTAGAGGGTCTTAAGGGCAAATGTAATTAGAGCACCTCTGAGAAGGAAGTTGATAGCATTAGCATATTTACAAATCACAAAAGGGACATTTAGATAATCCTGTTAGATTGTAGCTCCAGAGTAACCAGTAATGGAGAAACTGCGGAGAAGGAGAGGGGAGTGGGAGCTATTCACATTACTATAAAACCAGTTTTGTTTGTCTACTTGGCACACACATTCTCCTGACTGAGGTTGTTCCCGACTCTGCAGACTCGTGAATAAATGCCTTGCTTTGCTGCTCAAGTCCTATGTCCCAGTTTTTATTGTGAGCATTTCTCACACAGTTAGTTTACTTTAGAGCCCCCAATAAAACAATTATTTATCCTCAAGACCTTTGGTGCATTGATTTTCTCCAAGCCTCCTTTATCCATTTCTCCTATTCCTGCTGTCTTTAATTTCTGCTTATCCCAATTCAGATTTCGTTGTTCAGCATTATAATTGCTCCTTTACAGAATCTTCATCTCTTTTACTTCTCTTCCCCCTTTATATTCATGTAGGAAAACCCCAACTCTCTGCCTCCTCAGTGCCAACTGGAGTCAGAAAATAAAAAATAATGTCAGAGTGAAAAGCCAAAATAATAAAATTATGGCCGCATTTTGATTATCCCCCTCATTTTTTATTGTAAAATGAAGAAAATAATTGTAAGTGCACTACAAGATAAAGCACTGTAACTTCAAAGGAACAAAAATCAGATTGGATAATGATATCTTCCCTAAAATTCTAAGTCAATGAATTAGTTCTACATGATTTTTATAAATATATGAGCAATTTTTATTCTTTATACATTTTGTCTTCTAGTTTTCTATGATAAACATATATTTTAATTTTATTATTTTCTGCAGCTCTTAAGAATCATTTTTTATCTTTTTTTATTGTTATTCTGTTACAGTTGTCCCAATTTTCCCCTTTTGACCTCCTCCGCCCATCCCACCCCTCTCTCTCACAGTCAATTCCAGCAGTGTTGCCCATGTCTGTGGGTCATTCATACATGTTCTTTGACTAGTCCCTTCCCATTCTTTCCACCATTATTCCCCTCCCGCGTCCTCTCTGGCCACTGTCAGTTTGTTCCTGTTTCCATGGCTGTGGTTCTATAGGTGAGACCACGTGGTATTTGTCTTTCCCCAACTGGTTTATTTCACTTAGCATAATATTCTCCTGTTCCATCCATGTTGTCGCAAATGGTAGGAGTTCCTTCTTTCTTTCTGCTGTGTAGTAGTATTCCATTGGGTAAATGTACCACAGTTTTTTGATCCATTAATTTACTGATGGGCACTTGGGCTGTTTCCAGCACTTGGCTATTGTATATAGCACTGCTCTGAACATAGAGGTACATGAGTTCTTTTGAATTGGTGATTCGGGATTCTTAGGATATATCCCCAGCAACAGAATCACTGGGTCAAGAAACAGTTCTATTTTTAGTTTTTTGAGAAAATTCCATACTGTTTTCCATAGTGGCTGCACCAGTCTGCATTCCCACTAACAGTGCACTAGTGTTCCTGTTTCTCTACATCTTAACCAACACTTGTTATTTGTTGATTTATTAATGATATCCATTCTGACAGGTATGAGGTGATATCTCATTGTGATTTTAATTTGCATCTCTCTGATGGTTAGTGATGTTGAGCATTTTTTCATGTCTATAGGCCACCTGTATGTCCCCCTTGGAGAAGTGTCTATTCAGGTCCTTTGCCCATTTTTTAATTGGATTGTTTGTCTTCCTGGTGTTGATTGTATGAGTTCTTTATATATTTTGGAGATCAAACTCTTGTCCAAGGTATCATTGGCAAATATGTTCTCCCATATGATCAGTTCTTATTTCATTTTGATGATGGTTTCTTTAGCTGTGCAGAAGCTTTTTGGTTTGATGTAATCCCACTTGTTTACTTTTTCCTTTCTTTCCCTTGCCTAGGAAATATATCAGCAAATATGTTGCTACATGAAATAGCTGAAAATTTCCTGCCTAAATTATAGGACTTTATGGTGTCATGACTTATACTTAAGTCTTTTATCCATTTTGAGTTTATTCTGGTATATTGTGTAAGTTGGTAGTCTAGTTTCTTTCTTTTTTTTTTCTTATATACCATCTATATGATTTTTTAGAGTAATGATTGTGACCTCAGAATTATGATCCTGAAAAGCTCTCACTCATGTACAAGGACAACAGAAACAGTTTCAGCTGTTCCAAGTATGCTCACCATGTTTATCATCCTTCCTGAAAATAGATAAGCTCTGTATCACCAAAGAGTAATCAAAATCAGAAAATAAAAACTGAGGAAGTCATGGCATAAAATAACTATAAAATTAGCAAATCAAGTTGTCCAAATAATTATTGTTAATATGGTTCTAAACTTATGGTACTTATCAAAAATAAATCTTGTTATGAGAATTAGATATGAAATGCTTAGACCAGAGTCTGTCATATAGTTTGCTAATATCATTACAAAGAAATAAATTTGTTAATAATCTCAATCTAAAGTCCCAAACACTATAACAAAATCAAGGAAATGTGATGGGAAGAGAAAAATTGAGTAGAAAATGTAGAGAGAGAAAAATTAAGTTAAATTTTCATCCTATGCCAGATTAAGTTTGAAAAACCATTTCATTCTTAGAGGCAAGATGTGTGAGTATGGGCACATGCATGTGTGTATGTTGTTTCATTTAATTCTATGATCCTCATTCTGAGAATGCACAGCCTATTTGCCAGGCAATTATTATTTTGTTTTTTAAATATACAAGGCCATCATGGATGATGCAATGCAGGGCCCTATACACACGCAGGTTTCATCCCAACTATTCACTGAGTATGCCTGCTTTTGTTGCTCCATAGAAGAGATGGTCAAAAAGAGAGCAGAGCCTCTTAACAGTGGGAGCTGGGAGCCCAGGCCCCAGGCCTCAAGGCCATCTCTCTGGACAGCAGACTTGTGTCTTTCATAGAAATTCATCAGCCTCAACCCACACAGCCCAGGAACCAGATCTTCTGGGCAGAGCAGGGAGTCACAGCCTCAGCACCAATCCTAAGAGTGTCTTCATTATTCCCAGGTCCTGAACTCAAACTCCTCATGGCACAGCAGTAGTGTTTTCCCTCTGCCTTTTCCCTTGTTGAAGAGGAAACTACACCAAAATAATGCTATACACAAAGCATTTATAACAGCAGTTGCAGATGTTTGACTTGAGAGTGGAAACTTGAGAGTTCTTTTTCCTTTTTGCTCAATTCCTCCACCCCCTTAGCTGTCATCCTGCTCTCTGAGTCTGTCTTCATTTTGCTTGTTAGTTCAGTTTGTTCATTAAATTCCACATATGAGTGAAGTCATATGGTATTTGTCTTTCTCTGACTGGCTCATTTCACTTAGTGTAATGTTCTCCATATCCATCCATACTGTCCCAAAGGGTAAAATTTTATTTTTTACGGTCAAGTAGTATTTCATTGTGTAAATGCCCCACAGTTGTTTTATCCATTCATCTACAGATGGAAACTTGGACTGTTTGCATATCTTGGCAATTGAAAATAACACTGCAATAAACAGAGGAGTGCTTACATTCTTTCAAATTAGTGTTTTGGGTTCCTTTGGATACATTCACAGAAGTGGGATTGCTGGGTCAAAAGGTAGATCTATTTTTAATTTTCGAGGTATCTCCATACTGTTTTCCACAGTGGCTGCACCAGTCTGCATTCCTTCCAACAGGGCACTGGGGTTCCCCTCTCTGCACACCCTCACCAGCACTTGTAATTTGTTGATTAATTTATGATAGCCATTCTGACAGATGTGAGATGGTATCCCATTGTGGTTTTAATTTGTACTTCTCTGATGATTAGTGACTTTGAGCATCTTTTAATATGTCTATTGGCCATCTGTATGTGCTCTTTGGAGAAGTGTCTATTCATATCCTTTGCCCAAAAGGAATTGGAACCAAAAGAATATGAATTATCTTAGGGCCAATTTTTTTCACTTCCATCATTTCACATTTATTTCATGTACATAATAATACGCACCTTGAGGGTACATTTATCAATCCCCATGTAAGTTTAGAAGACCCCCATCTCAGGCCCATTTGCTTTAACTCCCAAAGGTGATGTTTGGTTTCATTTTCTCTTAAGAGTTATGTTTGAAAAGTGTCCATATAGTTATTCCAACAAAATCTGCCTGTGGGAAGGGATATGGTTCTCTAAGAGGTTCTCTCCTCATGTAACATTGGCAATGGAGAGTTCACTCTTTCTGAATTTATAGTAATATTGCAGGGGCTAGAAGGCTTCTCAGTAGAAACAGGAGGATGTGTTCCCATGGACATAAATCTTCCTGATTACAGCCAACACTGCTATAGGGGCTGGCTAGATGGAACCCATAAACACCTGCATGGGTTCTGTCTGTAGCACATGATAATGAATACCCTGCTTGTAAACTTCCACTTTTTATTTCCTTTGCCAATGCTGCATTTACATACCACTGACTTTCCCAAATTGGATATTAATGATTCACTCTCTGAAATCTAGGAATGCTTACAAAGCATGATAGCGTGAGTGGCTTAAAAAATAATGAAAACAGAAAACGCTCCCTTTTTCCATCTGGCATGGCCAGGCTGATGTTTTATGGCATAGGGTCTCTGTTGGCTCTTGACTATAAAGGCAGAATAGGTAGAGGAAGAGGGGCTGGATGGCCATCTGTTTGAAATACCTCTGTTGCCCACTGACAGTGTAGGCATCAATCATAGATTGAGAGCTCTTTCTGAAAAGTTTAACTAATTAAATGCACTCACATTCTCTCACAAACAGTATGGGGTGCTCCTGTCAGCAGCAGAAGAGTACAAGGATTGGGTGCCTGCCTGCCCTCAGCTTGCCAGATCTCTTCTCCAGCCAGAAGCTCTTCATACCCTTTCTCTGCAAGTCCATGTTTGTCAACACCCTAGACACCTGCCCAAGTGTTCACCTCCTCTCAGGAGCTGTGCTTGACTTTGCCTGTATCACATATATTATTTTCTTCATATCCTGCCACCTTCCTGTATGGAATCAATTTACTGGTCAAGTTAACTTAGGATATTACATAACAGTGAGTCTTAAATGACATATTTTCCAAGCAAATGCACTCTGGTTTACAACAATAACACTTACCACTTATATATCAACTTTGTTTACAGAGGTTTGTCCTATAGATTGCCTCATTTTATCCTAATATCCTCATATAGCCTATGAGGTAAATGGGTGGGCACATTTTATTATGCTGACTTCATTGCAACATTTTGGATGTTACTGTTCTGATGAAAAGATATTTTGATATACTTTAAAGATAAGTCACTAATATTTTGGTTTAATTTTAATGATCAAATTAAGTAAAAGACAGAAAATCTCCTATTCCTGAGCCTTACCCCATAGTCAATAACCTACAGCTCCCCATTCATCTTCACCCACCCTCCATACACACACACACTCAAAATGGGTATTTGAGAAAAGGTAGGGGTGGGAAGGGGAGGGTCATGAAAATGTTTAGAACACATTTCTTGGTAAAACCAAAGAGAAATATTACATTTTGACCACATCAATGGGGTTTCACAAAATGCCTCATTCAAGTAAGATTTGCAATATTTTATTATAGACGTATAATAGATGTGGAACAGTAGACAAAACCATTTGACCAAGTTCATACAGTTGACAGTGACCACTATGCTTAGACTCAGCACCATTTAGTTAGTATCCTGAGCTGTTATCATACAGAGAATGGATTTTCTGCCTAGATAAAGTGTCCCTTAAGCATTTAAGTGTTACAGAGAGAATAGCACATGTGAAGTTATCAAGTGCCAGGCAGGTTTTTTAGAGAATTATCTCCACTCTTCAAGGCAGGCATCATTGGCATTCCCATGTAGAGATGAAGAAACTTGCCAAGGCCAGATAACTAGAAAATAGTTGGGTCAAACTTAGGCCTATGTGACAGTCAGTCTCACCTCCAAATTTGAAAACATAATTTCAGGTTCATCTGGAATTATGTTCTTTTCTCCTTTTCACTAACAACCTTCCCCTGATGCCATTGCTTCCACTTCCTTGGGCAATAGACACATTTCTGGGCATACTTGTTGAAGATCTCCATGGTGAAGCAGGAGGTGGGAGGATTGACAACAGGTCTCAGGAAGGTAGGTAATATTGAAAGTGAGGGGAGAGGAGAAGTGGTGCATGCTCATTGCAGTGTGAGCTTTGCCTGTTTTGTCTGTGTCATTATAGCCTTCCCATCAAGAAACGAGGAACAGGAGAAAGGGTGAAAAAAGAGGAAGAGAAAGAAGAAGAAAAAAGGAAACAGAAAGGTGACAGAATGGTCAGTAAATTCAGTGACATGTATACTATTAAGAAGAATTATAGAGGTCCAATATCGAGACTTCCAGCTAAGATGGAGGCTTAGACTGACACGCTCGGTCTCCCTCTACAACTAAGAAGGAATACAACTACCTCAAAACAAAGGATAACTAGAAATTCCAGAAAATAAAACTACATAGAAGCCCAACGTATGAAGTTATAAACCAGCGGTGCTCGTCTGGATAGGTAGGAGGGGTGAGATCAGAATTGAGATGGAAGGGTCAGGCTGAGCTGTCCGTGGTAGCCTTGGGAATAGTGGCAGAACTGTGAGAAACACCAGGGGAGCAATCCCAGCTGCAGTTGAGACCCAGCAGCTCGCAATTCCAACACTGGGGGAGACAGACCCCCACAGTGCCTTGAACGGTGAGGCTGTGGGGAAGGAGCCTCCTGGTCTCTTGGAGGAGAGTAACGGCAGGAATCCATCTTGGACCCCTGCCCCCACACAAAGAGCCGCAGAGTGGTGAAAAATGTCACCGATCACTGCCAGTCACTGGGCAGTGACGAGTGCACAGGGCTCTGCCTCCTATAGCCTGCCCAGGAAGAAAGCTAAACACAAATCTGTTGGAATGAAGCTGACAGTGATTGAAATCCCAGCAACGCAGTTCACCAGGCAGCAAATGAGAGAACTGACAGAGGAACAAATAAAAAATTTTTTGGAGGTTCAGTTCAGAGCTATAGTTATAAGGTGGCTTACAGAATTAACAAAAGATTTGGAACAAGACAGGTAAGGAATGAAAGTTACTCATATTGAAATGAACAAAAATACATCCAAGACAAGTGGTGAGGAAATAAAATCCAAAGATCAAATCAACAAACCAGAACATAAGGTAGGAACAAACAGACAACCAGTGCAGAAAGAGGAAACAAAAAGTAAGGAAAGTGAGGAGAGGATCAGAAACCTCTGGGACAGCTGTAAGCGATCGAACATTTGGATAATAGGATTACCAGAGGGCAAAGAAGAAGAACTAGAAATTGAAAAATTATGTGAAAAAATAATGAAGCAGAACTTCTCGAACTTGGGGAAGGAAATAGACTTACGGGTCCAGGAAGCACAGAGAGTTCCAAGAAACCTGGACCCAGGGAGAACCACTCCAAGACACATTATAATCAAATTGTCAAAAGTTAAAGATAAAGAGAGAATCTTAAAAGCAGCAAGATAGAAGAAAAAAATCATGTACAAAGGGGTCCCAATTAGACTATCAGTGGATTTCTCAAAAGAGACCCTGCAGGCAAGAAGAGACTGGCAAGAAATATTCAAAGTAATGAAAAGCAAAAACCTACAACCACAAATACTGTATCCAGTGAAGCTGTCATTCAGAATAGAAGGGCAGAGAAAGTGCTTCCAGGACAAAGTAAAACTGAAGGAGTGCATTAGATCCAAACCACTGTTATATGAGATGTTAAAGGGACTGGTTTAGAAGAAGGAGAATCAAAACTATGAACATTAAAATGAAAACTGCATCACAACAACCAACAACAGAAGCTAGGGAATCGAAACAAAGGCAAACTAAGTAGGCAACGAGAGTAGAAAAAGAACTATAGGTATGGGGAACATATTGGGGGGAGGTCAGCAAGGAGGGGGGAGGGGGAGAGGGAGGGAGATGGTATAGGAATTAAGAAGCATAGTAGGAGGGAATGGAGTAGACAGGAAGAGGTTGAGAAGAACTATATGCACAACCAATGGACATGGACTAAAAGTGGGGAACAAATGGATGGAGGGGGGCCACTGGGTGGAGGGGAGCAGAGGGAAAAAAGATTGGGACAACTGTAACAGCATAATCAATAAAACATGTTTTAAAAAAAAGAAGAAGAATTATAGAAAAGGCCTAAAAGTAGTTTTCAAATTAGACCAAGCTCCAGATCAGGCAAATACTATTCTCTCTGAGCTTTAGTTTCTGCATTTGAAAATGGGGAAGGTCATAGTACCTGCTTCACAATTATATCATGATAATTAAATGAGATAAAGCTTAAACATACTTAACCCTGTGACTTATTCATAGCAAACATTTAGTAAATGTTACCTATTCTGTTTTTTTAAATAAGTATTAATGAAAAAATAAATAGGGAACAATGAGATTAGAGAAGGATTGAGCAAATATATTAACTGTATGTTTTAATAGAGTTGCCACAATTGAGCATGAAATTGGCAATCAAAGCCACAGAGAAGAGAAAAGCCTCCTACTTTGCAAGTCCAGAAACAAGCAAATATACCAGGAAGGGAGCATGGAAAGATGGTTTCCTTAAGTCTGAATAAAATTTCTCAGAAGCCTCAGTACTTACATAACATCAGTAGCTGGGAACAGGTTTGTGTCACTTATGGTGACATGGTGATAGTGTTGGGGGAGAGGGGGCATCATCTTTTATTCAAAATCAGATACAAAATGAACTAATAACAAACAAGTTTTTCACAGATGTACAAAATCCCCAGAGCTATAATAAATAATGCTCATAATAGTATTACTAGTGGCCAACAGTTGCTGAGAACTCACTGCCCTTCAGGCAAAGCTCTTTGCACTAATGCATGTAGTCACTAAACTAAGCATGTGCTATCACTTACTAGAGGCCTATTATCATCCTTATGTCACAAGTGAGCAAAATTAAATACAGGGAGGATGAGAAACTTACCCAAAGTACAGACCTGATGAATCGTAAAGATACAATCCTAAAAAGTCCAATTCAAAAGCCCAGGACTTTGATTATGATGCTGACTCTAACCATAACTAAATGTAATTTCTGAGATGTGGGAGATATAAATGTCCTACAGTAGCAGAATCCTGAACAGTGGGTGGTCATAGATAAACAACTAGAAATTGTAATCCAATTAAAGTTCTGTCTCCTTGGGTTTGTAAGATTATTTTATTGTCACTTTTGATTTCAATTATGTGCCCTTCTGAGAATTTATATGATTTAAAATAAAATGATAATATATACTTTTATGAAGAATTTTATCCTATAGTGGCAGCTGAGCTACTATAGCCATTTTAATATATTTTAGGGAACATGGAAGGAAGTTAGAAATTCTGGCTTAATACTCAGGATTAGCCACATAGTTGGCAACTCTCCCTGAAGAAAAACTGGAGTTCCTTAATCAGAAATTAACCTCTGAATTTTGGAAATACTAGCTGACCTTCCTACATTATTATCTGATGCTCCACCATCCCAATGTCAATCTTCTTTCATAACTTTCAATAAATGACAAGTCCATCATTTGAATTTGGCCCAACCAAAACCTTGAATCCATCCTTGATTCCCTCTCTCTCACATACCACATCTAATCCATCATTGAATTCTATCAGCTCTACCTTCGAAGCATATCCATATCCCAACCACTTCTCACTACTGCTACTGCTGCCACATCAGTCCAAGCCAACATCAGTTCATAGTGAAGTTATTGCAATAGCCTCCTAAATGGAATTCCCACTTCTGCCTGCAGACCCTGTATTCTGTTCTCCACACATCAGCCAGAATGAGCCTTTAAAACATGCCTCCACTTAAAATCCCCAAATGATTTCCTCCATCTCTGGGGACGACATAGGTGGGGCATTTCACCTCGTGCCTAGACACTCTACCGACTTTGATAGATTTCTACACTGAGGTTTGAATTCATATTGTCTGAGTTGCTTTTACTTCTCTATACAAACTTATTTTGAAGAGATTTTAAAGACATCCCCTTTTTGCACTCTTCTCCTTGTCCATAGCCACTGGTCTTGTGGGTGACAGTAGCTGTGGGACAGGGTTTGCCTTGTACTGAGGGCTTGGGGTGGGGAAGCCATTTGTATTTTATTTTTTCTTAGCATAAGCAGGTAAAGTGGGAGCAGCTCTGAGGCTCCCCTTCTTTAACTTCATGGCTCACCAGGACTGTTTTATAAACTGCTGTATTTTGAAAACCCTTTCTTACTACCCAGGCCAACAAGCTCTTAACCAAAACTGGCCTAAGGGTATCTTGCCTGTTTGAGCCTAGGATTGTGAACCTCATCCATCCTGTTCCTGAGGGAGGAGAAGGGGAAAGTATGTTTTGGGGGTGCTCTTTCCTGTCTAAGCCATTAGGGGTGTCTGTTCCTCTGTGAACTAAAGAACCCACTGAACATTCTCAGCCTCCTCACTGTGTCTCTCGGGCTCCTTCTTCCTCCTCAGGAAAGCTGATATCTGACTTTGACCATTGGTGTTGCTGATTCCACTGGGTGCATCATTTCCCCAAATTTCCTGCCCTCCTTGGAAACTGGAGGTCTGGGGAAGAGGGCCCAAGTTTTTGCAAGGGAACATGACAGGATTCTGGGCAGAGGGACTGGATCGTGCTGAAGTCATGGGGAGTCCACAGAGCTTTCTCCACCAACGATGAAGTAGGAGCAGGCAGGCCTGGGGTTCCCAGTCAGCAGAGAGGGGCCTTAGTGGGGTCTTACATGAGGAAGATCCAGACCGCTCTGTTAGCCTCATAGCAGAGGCTGAGTGTGCTGGGGTCTCAAATGAGGGTCCCTCCTTTGTGGCAGGCTGGGAGCAGCTAGGTCTGAGGAGTTCAGCCAGGTCTCTCCAAAGGTCTGATATCTCCACTTCTACCCATAGGCCTTATTGCTCAGTTTACAATGACCCACCCCAGACCCTTCCCTAGAGGGACGGGTTTCTGCGGTCTAGGTCAGTGGTTATTTGATGATGTAATTTTAATTTTTTTCTCTGTAAACTTTTAACCTGGCTTTATCCCATTTCAATTCCTATGATTTATGCCAATAAAGTTTGCCATTATTTTGAAAAAAATAAAATAAAATAAAATAAAATACCCAAATGACTTCCTATCTCATTCAGAAGAAACAGAAAAATTCTTACAATGGCTTACAATACTCTACATGGCATGACCCATAATCTCTCTGACCTCATCTCATTCTAGGTTCACTCTATGTTAGCCATACCAACGTTCCTTCTTTTGCTACATGCCAAGTGGGCTCCTACTGAGGGACTTTTGCATTACTCCTGCAGCATGGGCACCTCTTCTCCCAGATAGCATATGATCTACTTAAATGTATCATTTGGGTCTCTCTACTCAAATAGCAACTTATCAGAAAGGCCTTCCCAGACTACATTTTTTCAAGTTAGCACTCTGCCCACCTCAGACAGGCCCATATTACCTATTGCCATCTAACATATTATATATTTTAATTTACTTAAACATTTTTTTTTATTGTCTGCCTATGTTTACCCACTAGACTATCAGATCTCACGAGGGTAATAATTTAAGTCTTTTTTGTTATTGCTATATCTTAAGTGCCTAGACCAGTGCCTGCAACATAGAGACTTTCAATAAACATTTTCTAAATAAATAATAAATAAATAAAAATTTGAAGGCAGATAATATGGCTTATTCCTCTTTGTTTCCCCAACAATACCTGGAACATAGTAGGTATTAAGTAAATGTGGGGATTTTATAGGTTAAGTGAGTATCTATATTAGGGTTCTCCATAGAAACAGAACCAATGAAGTGGTGTGTGTGTGTGTGTGTGTGAGAGAGAGAGAGAGAGAGAGAGAGAGAGAGAGAGAGAGAGAGAGAGAGAGAGAGAGAGTTGGCTCACACAGTTATGGAGTCTCACAAGTTCAAAATCTGCAAGATGGACCATTAGGCTGGAGACCTGGGGAAGAATCAATGTTGCAGTTAAAGTATGAAGGCCATCCATGGCAGAATTCCCTCTTGCTCAAAGGAGGTCAGTCTTATGTTCCAGTCAGGCCTTCAGCTGAATGGATGAGGCCCACATACATTATAACAGCCAATGAGTTTTGTTCAAAATTTACTAATTTAAATGTTAATCATGTTCAAAAGCTTTGTCAAAGAAACATCCAGAATAAAATGTTTGACCACACATCAGGATACTGTGGTCCAGTCAACTTGACACATAAAATTAGCCAACACTATCCTATTAAGGTGAATCGATAGGATGCAACAGATTAATAAAAAAAAAGCATATAATACAGGAATTCAATACCTGAATTTTTTCTATAAATGATTGATTAGAAAAATGGCCTATATCCTGTCATTAAGCATTAACTAGACACCTACCTACATGTGCTAATATTTATTGCAGAGGACAAGTTGGAGTTACACTCTTCAAGGAACTCATAGGAGACATATACATGTCTGTCATCCTGCATGTGTTATCACTGCTATATTGCCACATAACAAGTCTCAATGTATGATTTGTCAGGTAGGCCATTTCTCAATGAACTAAATATATACAGCTCAGTAATGAGTTGGCAGTGATACAGAATAATTGAGCAAATATCAATAATCATACTTTACAAAAGAGTAAACACACAGTCAGCCCATCTTGGAGTGTGTGCCTAAAGACTTGCTCTTCCCTGGAGATTGTCTCTGAGTACAGGGACAGGGCCCCAGCAGCCATGTCTGTACTTCTGACACTTGGCCTCCCTCTTCTTTCCTTTGTGGATTGCAATTGCCTTGAATTTTCCAAGCCATGGTTTCTTCAACAGTAAAACCTAGCTACTGGTCAATAAGCTCAATGAGAACAGAGATTAGTCTGGATTGTTCACCTAGCTTGACATATTAGTTACACTATTATTACCATGTTTATTACTACATTTAATTCAGAAAAGGGAAGCTATTTCATGAGTTTGTCCCTTCTGAGCATTAACATTGAATCTATAAGAGTCAGGCTGAGTTCGCTTTATGCAGGTATTTTTTCAGCATAGCAGAAGACTTTTTCACTCCAGATTCTATGATATGATACAGGTCATGCTAAGGCTGATTGGAACCATGCTCTGTTAAGAGAGCAATAAACATTTCACTACACACGCCTGATACTATTTGTAGCTCTTTTAAAGTTTTAATTGTTTATTAACATGATGGTTTTAATAATTTGTATCTTTCTGACTAGACTAAAACTCTACAGGAATTATGAACAGTGCATACCTGAATTAAGCAAGAGAGACTAGGTGAGACCACAGAACCAAATCTTCAAACTTCAAATGTCAGTGCATAACACAATAAAAGTCTTTATTTATTATTCATTCAATATGACTTGTCATGGGTTGGTAGGGGGCTCTGCTCCACATAGTCACTCAGGGACCCAGGAAGACAGAGGTTCCACCAATCTGTTGTAGCTACATGATCTGGAACATGCAGTTTCCTCAATCACTGGGGCTTCTCATGTGCAGAATGGTCTTGCACCAGCAACTGAATATTTTGGCCCAGAATGACATCCATTCACAGACCCTTGCCAGGTCCATTGAACTACAGAGTCTGGGAAATATAGGAGACCATAGAAAGTATTGCATGAGCATTATTCTGTCTGCTACACTCACACATTAGAGATGTTTAGTAAATATTTTTATTGAATATATGAATAAATAAGTAAATCATTCCTTACAGAAACTGTAAAAACTCTACAATGACTTCTGACTATTTATGGCCCCACCTCACCATAAGGGGGAGAAAAGTCTGGTTTGATCTAGATTCTTTTTTTAAGCTCCAAGTTATTTGCTTAAGCTTCCATCCAAAGCTCATAATACCCATATCACACATGATGAACTTACCCAACCAGAGCTTTTGGTATTTACTTGGGAAGTCCTTTAATAGGTTGAGTTGGTTTGCTCATAATTTCCAGTGAGTTAGGCCCACAAACAAACAGATAAAATCTCAGCTCCAAAATCTGCCAAGAACTTTCAGGCCTCGGAGAAAATCAAAAGTTTGAGAAAGTAATTTTCTCCAAGAAAATTCTTCTTTATGAAAAATAGCAGCAATTGTGTCTAAAGGCATAAGAGATAGGCAGAAAGAGAGAACAAACCTATTAAGGTCTGTTCACACAATGTACAGGGTCTAAAGTCCCAAAGAAGTCACTTAAGAATTGAAAACACAGGACAACGCTTCTAATAACAGATGCAAACGCGTGTAATTACCCTTCTCTGCTCATTTTTACTAACTTGCCATTTCTGGGTAAATAGTTTCATCATCTCTGATTCTTAACTTTTAAATTTGTATCCCTCTCAATTAATTACCTATTCTGACTGAAGAACAGATTGAAAGACAGGGAGAGAAAATAGCAAATGCTGAAACACATCGGAGGAAACCATCTAAATTCCTGTTCTAGACCTACTTAGATTCTTACCTCACCCATAGCACTTTATAGAGTTGGCCCCTCAACACAAACCCATCCAACATAGCCAACTGATGCCAGATTGAAGAGATTCTTTTATTGTCTGGCATCCAACTGACAAAATGGTCTCTCATTAATTTTAAATTAAGTCCTGGGAATCTATAAGTAATCAATGGCAGGTCCTTAGGATATCATGATATGTAGACTCAGGGCTTAGGCAGTCTTACTGGGAATTGAGCAAAAAAGTAAACAGAGGACTCTCTGGTCAAGAGAAAAATGGCTCAAATCCACCAACAGAAGCAGATGTGAGGATGATATGTCATCCATGGGGAGAAGGGGAAAAGAGTCTCACTGTCTGACTTTCCAATCAAGCTGCTCTTCACAGCTTTGCAATAATCCCACCCTATTCATGAGTAATGTCTGAACTCAAAGTGATGTCCCCTTCAGCCAAAAGGGCCTGGTTGCTTACATATTAAAATTATAAATGATAATTTGCATTTACTAAATATGTATTTTGTATATGGCATCATATTAAAAATTTTATATCATTGTCTTATTATTTCTCACATTATTCCCATGAAGGCAGTACTATTTTTATCCTCATTTTATAGTTAAGGAAACTGAGACTCTGACAGGTTAAATAATTTGATTGTAATGCCAAGTTGAGGCAGAAATTAAACACAGATGGATTTGACTCAAAATTCACATTCTTAGTTGCCATAATAGACTTCCCCCTGACCCCCAAACTGAGCAATCTCGTATGTCTGGGAATTATGGAAGAGTGACCCACCCTTCTAAAAGTTTACCACTTTGCTCTCATTGACAGTAACTTTGGAATGAAGTTGGAAGAATGGGAGCTTCTCATAGGAGAAGTTGGGTTTTCATTCTGGCTCTGCCATTCACTTAATCTTTCTCCAACCCTCATCTTCTTCATCTATAAAATTATAACAATAATATCTAACCTTGGGTTTGCAAAAAAGATTAAATTAGGTGGTGAATGTGCCAGACAGTGCCTAGCACAAAGCAGAGCACCTAGTCAATTATAATAAATATCAATTTACATAGTGGCTTTTCCTTATTTGCATGGTGGTTTAGAAAATTATGGAGCTACATTTACAAAGGACAGCACATGGCACATAGTAGGTGGTGGATGTACATACGTCTCTTCCCACCCTCCACTGAACAATTTCTGAGATGCTTTGGCCATCAGTTTGTAATATAGGCCAGAAGCATTTTCAAGGCATCCACAGAGCCTCAGCTCAGCGATTTTACCCAAGAAGCACTGATCCCAAGTCAAGGTTATTTTTGTTCTAAAATGTGTGTGATTCTCAGGGAGCTGAGAGGATAATCTGTACAAAGTAAGAAATGCCAGTCTGCTTTTACTTAGAGTTGTCACCAGTGAAAAGTGTTCCTGTAGGTTAATGAATTTTTCCAAAAGAATAATCTGTCACAGGGGAAAGGAGGGTGAGGGGAAGGAAGAGGGTGATTACCTGTGTGACTGCAGCACCAGCTTCATTAACTAGCACTGCTCCTGCAGGCAATTGCAAGTAAATTCAGCTGGACAGAATTGTGTCTACCAGAGACAGATTCTAACTCTACATCTGAAAAGAATGTCTCCATATTCAGCCACCAGATATCAGCAAACACGCAGCTGTGGTGGTCTCCGGATCTCCTCCTTTCTCAGGTAAAACAAGGCTGGTTAACCTTCTTCTTGCAGAAAGGGTACCCATTCAGAATACATAACCACAGCACAAGGAAGGGAGCATGAGAGCAACTTCCACTTCCAGAGAGCCACTGAAAAATTTCATTTCATTCAGCAAGAAGCTGAGCTTCTGCAGTTGGCGTCTTCTGCCTGCTTACTACTCGAAGTGTAGTCAGTCCATGGGCCAGCAACATCAGCATCACCTGAGAGGCTGTTAGAAACTATGTAGAATGCCAGGCCCATTCATAGCCCTGCTCAATCACAATCTTTTGGGCAGGGGTCTGTTATGGGGATTGTAAATGCATATTCTGACTCAGAAGTATGGGGTGGAGCCTGAGATTTTTCAGGTCAAGCAAACTTCCTTCCGAGTGGTGCTAATACTGTTGGGCTACAGAGTACACTTTGAACAGTGAGGTTCTACATATTTGATTATCAAGCCCCACCCATTCTGAGTAACTGACCTAGCTAGGATTAGCGCTGTCCTAAGATGTCACTGTCATCTCAAATTGTCACTCAGAGAGACCTATCTCACAAAAAATCACCCCTGTAACCCATGGAGAACACATTCCAAGACTCCCAGCAGATGCCTGAAACCATGGATAGTACCAAACCCTGTATATACTGTTTTTTCTGATATATATATATATATATATATATATATACCTATGATAAAGTTTAATTTATAAATTAGGCATAATAAGAGATTAACAATAACTACTAATAAAATAAAAATAATTATAACAATATATTGTAATAATAGTTACGTGAATATTCTCTCTCACAAAATAGTTTATTGTACTATACTCATCCTTCTACTTGTGAGAATGTGAGATAAGACACCATTGTGGCCATGACTTTTGCACAAATTTCTTTTTCTTTCTTCACAGTTTTATGGATAGAAGATTGCCTTTTACCATAGATCTTAGCAACCTCAGCATATGATTTGTTTCTTTCCTTATTAAGCCTAGAACTTTCATCTTTTCACTTAAATGAAGCAGCTGATGGCTTCTCTTTAGCATATCCATATTGCCAACCTCACTACTCTTGCATTTTGGGGCCATTATTAAATAAAATGAGGATGAGTTGAATATAAGCACTGCTATGGTCACTCTGATGATTGAGAAAGCTAAGTGACTACGAGCAGGTGAACACACTGGGGAAAGGATAATTTATGTTCCTGACAGGATGGAGCATGTTGGTGTGAGATTTCATCATGCTATTCAGAACAAAGCACACTTTAAAACTTATGAATTGCTTCTTTCTGGAATTTTCCATTTAATATTTTCAGACCATGGTTAACTACCAATAACTGAAACCAGAAAGCAGAACTTCAGATAAGGGTGAACTGCTATACTTCCTTCAACAGTATGCAATTAGTCCTGGAAGGGAGCTTCCACTCCGCCATTGTCACCAGGGGTGGTCATGAAACAGGTTCTCGTCAATGTGATGTGAACAGCAATACTGTGAATTACATCCAGGCCAGGACTTTCAGGAAGTAGAGGTGCTTACTACACTATCTTTCCCCTCTACTGGCTGTGGACTCTAAAGTTTTGGTGGGTGGTAGAGCAACAAGATGGAAGGAATTTAGGTTCTTGAATAAATATATGGAAGAAAAGCATCTTCTGGTCTCCAATCCTGCATTTGACTGTTACATGTGCAAAAAGGAATTTCTATTATTTTACGCAATTGAAACTACGGGATTATTTTCCCAGCAGCTAGTGTTACATTAACTAATACCCCACCACCACCATTATAGTCTTCCAAAAATTATAATGGCTACATTTTACTTGATCATGACTAGGCCAAGCACTGTGCAAGACATTCAGCGTATTGTCTCTAAACCCTCACAGCTAAAATGGCCTTCATTCTGCAGATGTAGAAACTGAAGCACCACAGATATTAAGTAACTTGCATAGGATCCCACCTGTAGCTAACGCAGAGCTGGAATTAAACCAGATGTGTTCTATTATGAACAAGAAAAAAGCTGGTACTGGAAGGGGCTCAGTCCCACAGAGGTTTGTCTGCACAAGATAATGAAATTTCATCCCAGCTAGTTCTTACTACATCACACTCCTGCTTTCATGGGCCTTCCCAAGTAGCCTGTCTCTGCCTTCCTCTGCCCTTGGTACTTTCACTCACAAGGTGATTACTAATAACAATCCTAATAGTATGCAGGAATTCTGCACCCATCTAGCCCTAGGCCTCTCCTGGAGCTACCTTTTCTCCAGTGTCTTTCTGTATTTTGCAGCACAAATGGTTGCTGTCAAGATGGTTTAGTGTTCCTGGTAGGTCAAGGTTATTGGTTGCTTCAGCAATGCTATTATTGCTGAGGGGCCTCTTTTGCCTGCTGTTTCTGTTTTTGTGGATTTCCCCCCTTATGCTCCTCCTTGCAGAGACACAAACAAGCTATAAGAGCAGCAGCACTAACATATGGGGAGGTGGAGGGGTGAATTAGCCCTGAAAGCCACTGGGATCCCTGCTTACCTCCACCAGAACAGGGACCCTCAGGTCTGGATCCCTGCCATGGCCTTGCTGGTTCCTGTGCCTGCCTCTCTCTGTGTTCACCTCATGGCCTCTGCTGCTTCCTGCATGTGAACATGACCAGTAAGGTGGTCACTCTCATTGCACAACGTCTCTGGTCATCCTCAGCCATGTGTAAAAGTTGTTCCAGTAGTGGGGGGTTGGAGGGGTTCAGGGTAGGGGTAAATCTGAGCCAGGGTTTGAATTGCATTCAGAAACAGAATGAGGTGTTCTGCCCAAGGTGACCATGAAATACAAACAGCAAGAAATAGAAGAATTTACTTATGCACAGCCCCACCTCTAGTATAACACCTTGCAAAAAGTAGGTGCTCGTTGCTACTTACATAAACAATTGAATAGATGAATGGGTAAATAAAGAGTAAGTAGGTATTAGGTGCTTGTGAAGAATGCCCTACAGTGGCACCGGGCATTTATTTTATGTATCTAAGGGATCAGGTAAATCTTCCTGCATGAGTGCTCTAAGCTGGGGTTTGGAAGGGTAAATAGGAGCTTCCTAAGGGGAACTGGGCAGAAGAATTCTCACTTCTGGGATAGTTTCACCTGCGCTTTCTACCTACAGAGGGTAACTGAAATTCCTAATAACTGACCTGGGGTGTGCTTAGCAATTTTGAATGTCTTATTATTTTCCTTTTGGTCTTTAACTTAGACCCTCCTTGGGCTCTGATTACCATGTCAAAGCAACCAATGAGAAGGGAGCCTGGGAGGCAGGCTCACTGACAAAGTTTTAGTGGCTAATTGAGAGGAGCCTCCAGGCAACTCACATATTACCAGCAAACACTGAGAGCTGGTGGGGTCCTCACTGTGCATGCATATTTACATGAAATATCTTATTTAATTCTTACAACAACCCTTGAAGGGAAACTGAGGTACACAGGGTTGTTTGACTTATTCCTGGTTGTGAGGTTGGAAGAAGCAAAGGCAGAATTCAAATCCAGGCCATCTTACACAGAGTAAGTACTTTTCACTACACTACCAGGAAACCTAGACCCCTGTTTTGAGAAGAAGCAAAGCACTTTCATCTCTGACCACCACAGGCTGAGGCTTTAGAAGAAACTATCCTCTTCAGTTTATAGGTTGTACAGTGCACAAATGCCCCTGACAGGGAGGTGGTGAGGGATGGAAATCCAGCCCACCGCTCAGGGTAGCACTGAGCCTTGGGTCTGGAGGAAGGAATGCCTCTGTCTTCCTGCCAGGCTTGGCACCCTGAGACACATATCCCGAGGTTGTACCTGGAACTGACTCCTTTTCCTAATTCCTTATGCCCAGTTGAGGTACTTTTTTCTAATTTACTCAGAAACACTCTATCGTGTAGCCATGGTCTGTTTTTCAGGCTTTTTGGTTCCTTCATTGTACCCTAAAGTACTTAATTTGGGGGCTTTAGTCACCCAGGCTGAGATTCAAATCCATGCTATGTGACTTACAGACTTAACATGCTCTGTGACCTAGAAGCAAATCATTTAACTTCTCTGCATCTCAAAAGTTCTCATTTATAAGTTTATGATACTATTACATGTCTCAGCAGAAAATTCTGAAACTTGAGATAAAAATGAAGTTGCAAGGATAACACTATTGGCTTAGATGCTTAACCAATTGTTAATTCCCAGGAAACAAATCAGAGAACCAGAACAAGTCTATGTGAAAACTAAATATTTCCCAGAGGAGAGTGATTTGCTCAGTGGGCACATTTTACTACTACATGTGGGAATTCTCTCCAGGTTTTACATCTTTCATACTTGATAAACACTGTCTAAGTCATAATGAAACTGCCTCCCCAGCCTATTGGCAGTGAAGGGGGAGGGGCAGGCAGCGGTCCCCCTTGTGAAATAACTGAAATCCTTGCTCATATTCAAAGACTAAGGAAGAAGCAAAAAGGATTCTAGAAGTAGGTAGGAACACATGGCCTTGGGTGAGTAGTACAGAGTTTTACACTGAAGATCCGGTGACCTGAGTTCTTGTCCCAATGCCAACATTGACCCCATGTGTCACAGAGACAGTTTATTTACCTCAGACTATTAAGTCCTGGACAATGTGGCATAATACCACATACCATAGGGTTATTGGCTAATGAGATAATATTTAATTATCACATAATAGTGCCCCGCATATACAAGTATGTAGTAATGGTTGTTGTCAATGTCACACTCCCTTATTTACCCTGCACTCTCATTACAAGAATTGAATGCAAATGCTATCCAACCTGAAGAGTACTTGAAAAGTGTAAAATATAATGACCTCATTAGTGACACTTGACCCCTCTGTGCCTCGGTTTCCTCATCTGTAAAGGACAGGATGTATTGCCTGTCCTCCACCACCATCCACCATGTCTCATGGGTTGATAAGGATTCAGACTGAGAAATGGGAAGGTGTGGTTGGAAGCTGATTTACTCTATATTAGGTGTCATCTTTGGTCCTGTTAACAGGGCACAAAGCAGCAGGGAGCTGCTTTCAGAGAAAGAGAAATTACCCTTCTTAAAAAACAAATTGCCAAAATAGCAGGATACAAAGTCAATATTAAGAAATCGAAGGCATTTTTATACACCAACAATAAAAACTCAGAGATAGAAACTGAAAAAAAAAAACCCATTTACCATAGCAACAAGAAAAATAAAATACCTAGGAATAAACTTAACCAAAGAGGTAAAAGACCTGTACACAGAAAACTACATAACACTGAAGAAAGAAATTAAAGAAGATACAAATAAATGGAAGCATATACCATGCTCATGGATGGGAAGAATCAACATCATTAAAATGTCCATACTACCCAAAGCAATTTATAGATTCAATGCAGTCCCTATTAAAATACCAGCAACATATTTCACAGACCTAGAACAAATACTTCAAAAATTTATATGGAACCAAAAAAGAGTCCGAATAGCCACAGCAATTTTGAGGAAGAACACAGTAGGAGGAATCACAATACCTGATATCATACTATACTACAAGGACACGGTAATCAAAACAGTCTGGTACTGGCATAAAAACAGACATATAGATCAATGGAACAGAATAGAGAGCCCAGAAATAAACCCAAGTTCATATGGTCAACTAATATTTGACAAAGGGGGAAAGAACATCAAATGGAATGAAAAGAGTCTCTTCAACAAATGGTGTTGGGAGAACTGGACAGGGACATGCAAAAAAAATGAAACTAGACCACCAACTTACACCATACACCAGAATAGACTCAAAATGGATCAAAGACTTAAATGTAAGTCGTGATACCATAAAAGTCTTAGAGGAAAAAATAGGCAAGAAAATTTCAGATATCCCACATAGCAACATTTTCACTGATATATCTCCTAAGGCAAGGGAAATAAAGGAAAGAATAAACAAGTGGGACTACATCAAACTAAAAAGTCTCTACTCAGCTAAAGAAAACATCAGCAAGATGAAAAGGAAATCAACCATATGGGAAAATATATTCGCCAATGACATCTCAGACAAGGGATTGATCTCCAAAATATATAAAGAACTCATACAACTCAACACCAAGAAGACAGACAACCCAATTAAAAAATGGGCAAAGGACCTGAACAAACACTTCTCCAAAGAAGACATACAGAGGGCCCATAGACATATGAAAGTATGCTCAACATCACTAGCCATCAGAGAGATGCAAATAAAAACCACAATGAGATACCACCTCACACCAGTCAGAATGGCGATCATCAACAAATCAACAAACAACTTGTGCTGGAGAGGATGCAGAGAAATGGGAACCCTGGTGCATTGCTGGTGGGAATTCAGACTGGTGCAGTCACTATGGAAAACAGTTTGGAATTTCCTCAAAAAACTAAAAATGGAACTGCCTTTTGAACCAGCAATTCCATTGCTAGGATTATATACGAAAAGTCCTGAAACACCAATTCAAAAGAACCTGTGCACTCCAATGTTCATTGCAGCACTGTTTACAATAGCTAAGTACTGGAAACAACATAAGTGCCCATCTGTAGATGAGTGGATCAAAAAACTCTGGTACATTTACACCATGGAGTTCTATGTAGCAGAAAGAAAGAAGGAACTTCTATCATTTGCAACAACATGGATGGAACTAGAGAGAATTATACTTAGCGAAATAAGCCAGGCAATGAAAGAAAAATACCTTATGTTACAGAACCCCTGGGCTGCTCCAGTTGAAAACAAACCCACGGGCTCTTTAGTTAGGGGCCCGATTGCCCGCCGCCAAAATTATAACTCTCAATACCAGAGTTTGGTGAAAAGAAAAAGAATTGTTTATTTAACACTTATATAGATTTTGCTATTTGTGGATTTCTGTTGTTAAGTCTTATGCTCTTTAAAACACCCACAAACACATATCCTTGCTTCCCCCCCTTCCAAACCAGGCTAGTTTTAGAAAAGTCAGAGAAACCGTTTCCCTACTTTCCAAACACAGTTCAGCTTTACCAGCAGCTGCCAATCATTCAATCCTGATTGGGGAGGTCCTTTCTGTGCTGTGGTGCCCTCCAGCTCTCAATGCAGGACCACCTGGATTCTCAGCCTCCTTGCAAACTGCCTTCTTCCTGCAAACCACGCAGATCTCCTCTCCTCCTCAAAACCGCATGGCGAGAGCCTCTTAAAGCAGCCTGGAGACCCCTTCTCCAAGCCACATGGAGAAGGCCCCTTCACCAAGCCACGTGGAGGGAGCACACGAGAGAGCGAGAGAGCGAGAGCCCGAGTCAGAGCGCCAGAGCGAGAGCCAGAGCGCCAGTGAGAGCCAGAGCCTGAACGAGAGCTTGAGAGAGTCTGAGCGCCAGAGCCAGAGCGCGAGTGAGAGCCCGAGCGTGCCAGAGAGAGTCTCTGAGCGAGAGCACGAGCGAGAGCCAGAGAGAGTTCTCAGAGCGAGAGTCTGAGAGAGTCTCAGCTAAAATGTCTGCAGCTGCTTATATATCCCTGACTGCGTCATCTGACGCAGTGGGCGTTGCAAACAGTTCTGACCATTCACAGAACCTTACGTAGGCTCTGTGTGCTTTCCATACTGTCCCCTGGTTCAAGACTCCTCCCATCTGCCTGAGGCTTTGGATGCATTAAAGCCATTTGCATAAGAAAGACAGTAGCCACCAGCCTCAGGCATGTGGAAGCATTTGAAAAGCTGCTTACTTCTCCCCATCCCCCAGCAGCAAACTCTGGGGATTTTTGGACTCCCCTGTTTCTGTAACACTTATGCTGTCACCTATTACAGGAAACTAATGAACAACATCAACAAATGAGCAAAATTGAACCAGAGCTATGTAAACAAGAAGTAGACTAACAGTAACAAGTGGGGAGGTGGGAGGGAGAGAAGGAGGTAAGAAGGGGAAGGGTCAAGTCAAAAAACATGTATAAATGACCCATGGACATGGGCAACTGAGTGGGGACTGAATGTGGGGGAAGGGAGGGACAGGGTGCAGGGAAGCAAGAGGGGGAAAAAAGTGAGACAACTATAATGGAAAAACAAACAAAAAAATTTTTTAGTGGGGGAAAAATGAAGAATGGCAATGCCAGTTCGGTGAATATTAGGACAAAGATTTTCCTTCACGTTGTATATTTTTCTCCCTATTTGATCCCTCCAGAGTTTGGCATTCTAAACAAGTAAGTAATGACATAAGTTTCTTTGCATAGAACTAATAAGACCAGTTGTTAATAGAGTTTCCTTTTTTTTTTTTCTTTTTTTTTTTTTGACCAAGTCTTTGACTGGAATGTCAAGCCTAAAGGAGACATACTTGGGTTCAGGTTGTTACCAAAAAGCCCCGAGGAACGGGGAATGACTTTCAAAGGTAATAAAAGCCCACGAGATAAAAGGCCTGGTACCATGGTTGGTTGTGCGGTCCACAGCAATCTTTCCAGGGAAGGAACGAAGGTTGTTTTCCTGAAAGATGGCTAGAAGGGACCTTAAGGCACAATGAAAAGCCAGAAAGACTTGGAAAGGACAGGTGTGTACAGGCAAGGATGAATGCCAGATATGTGGCTCAGCTTCTGTGCCCTGAAGAACAGACTGAGGGTCACCCCAAATATTCCTTGGGTAAGTTCCAGCAAAGCAGACCTAAGGATCATAAGTGATCATTTGCTGCTCTTGTTATGTTTATGCAAATGAACAGGATAAATTAAAAATGGACTTAATTTAGTCCCTTTAAAGACAAGGAGGGTAATCTTAGGGAGAAAAATCATTATTCAAGGAAAATCACAACGATCACTAGTAGACTATAAAATAGGGCAACTAACCATCTTAAAAGTTTCTTCTCATTTAAAATATGGTTTCACTTGACAATTAAACCATGTCTGTGATATCATCAAAGATATTCAAGTTGCAGGCAAGTAGAATGTCAAGTGCCTTGCAACTGGATGTCTTCCCAATAAGACAGTCTTATAGATTTAGAGAGTTGTTTGTGGGTTATGTTACATAAATTAACATGTGTTTTCTGTTTTCAAAGGGCATAAGCCTATGACTGCATTACCTGAGTGATTGTCTGTACGCATAAGCCTCACTTAATCCTCTCTGCAGCGCTGCCTCCTGAGACTCAACGGTTTGGCTGAACTAAGTGGCTGGGTTGGTGAAGAATGGGGTGGTCTATGGCCTTCACTTTAAAATGGGTTTCTCTTTTCTATCCTAATGGCTTGGACAGAAAAGGCCCAGAGGTCTGAGAGGGGGGAAACCTAAACTATTTTCCTCAGCCCAAACTAAGTATAATGGACAAAAGGGTTTTGGACAGGTGAGATGTGCCTAGCACACCTTCCTCCAAAGAAGGCCTTTTTTTCTTTTCTTTTTTTTTTTTCTTTCTCCTAATATGGAACATTCAAAAATTAATCCCTGCCTTTTGTCATCTAGTAGTTATGGATTGAATGATGTCTTTTAACCCTTTTCACCAAATCTGTTGCCCCCCAGAACACAACAAGGATTCCAGCCTGTTAAACCAAGCACGCCATTGTCCGGAGACAGCCAACTGACCTGGAGTCTGCACAATCCTTCCCCATGTGGGAAGGTCACCCTCCCCTCCACACCCCCACTATTATTAGGGTTTTCTGGACCCAAGGGTAGGTAGGACGACGACCATGTCCAGCCTGAAGCAGCTAGAGGAGCTTGAGACCTTCGCCCATTGTCCTTTACAAGATTACAAAGGGTCTTAATATCTGAGATGGGGGGATAGTTATTTTTTAAGAACCAGGGGTATGGACTTGGGGGGGGTATTACTGGGGGAGGGAAATGCTGGGTGGAGGGGAGTAAAGGGGAGAAAATTAGAACTATTGTAACAATATAATCAATAAAATACATTCGAAAAACAAAAACAGATTGCAATCCCTGGCTCCTTACAAGGAATCCTGGGGCCTTTTTTTTTTTTTTTTTTTTACCAGATTGTGGAGTCTGAAACTCTTGTCATATGACTATACCCACATTTCCCAGGTCTCTGAAAATTCAAAGCCCTCAGCTCCTTCTCAGATCCTCTGGAGCTCACCATAGAGGTGAGGAATCAGGAGCTGCTGCTGGTGACAACGCCATACCCCATCCCCAGCTCTGCCCCAATCCTTCACTGTGCTGTCACTAGTGTCCTCACTGAGCCACAAATAAACAGTTCGGACACCTGGTGGGGAGAAGTGTTATAGAAACAGGGGAGTCCAAAAATCCCCAGAGCTTGCGGCTGGGGGATGGGGAGAAGGAAGCAGCTTTTGGAATGCCTCCACATGCCTGAGGCTGGTGGCTAGTGTCTTTTTTATGCAAAATGGCTTTAATGCATCCAAAGCCTCAGGTAGATGGGAGGAGTCTTGAACCAAGGCATGGTATGGAAAAGGCACACAGAGCCTACGTAATGGTCTGTGAATGGTCAGAACTGTTTGCAACGCCCACTGCGTCAGAGGACACAGTCAGGGATATATAAGCAGCTGCAGACATTTTAGCTCTCGCTCGCGCACTCGCGCGCTCGCTCTGGGGCTCTCGCTCTCTCGCTCTCTCGCTCTCTCGTGTGCTCCCTCCACATGGCTTGGTGAAGGGACCTTCTCCATGTGGCTTGGAGAAGGGGCCTCCAGGCCGCTTTAAGAGGCTCTCACCATGCGGTTTTGAGGAGAGGAGATCCGCGAGGTTTGCAGGAAGAAGGCAGTTTGCAAGAAGGCTGAGAATCCAGGCGATTGTGCATTGAGAGCTGGAGGGCACCACAGCACAGAAAGGACCTCCCCGATCAGATTGAATGATTGGCAGCTGCTGGTAAAGCTGAACTGTGTTTGGAAAGTAGGGAAACGGTTTTTCTAACTTTCCTAAAACTAGCCTGGTTTGGAAGGGGGGGAGGCAAGGATATGTGTTTATGGGTGTTTTAAAGAACATAAGACTTAACAACAGAAATCCACAAATAACTAAATCTATATAACTGTTAAATAAACTATTCTTTTTCTTTTCACTAAACTCTGGTATTGAGAGTTATAATTTTGGCGGCGGGCAATCGGCCCCTAACTAAAGAAGCCATGGGTTTGTTTTCAATTGGAGCAGCCCAGGGGTTCTGTAACAGAAGGAGCTGGAGGGACAAAGGTCCTGGATTAACAAGTGGCTCATCTCTGTTTACAGAGAGAGCCAACGAAAGGGAAAGGCCAGAAAGCAGGCAGGGAGAGGCACAGTAGGACAGTCCCAGACCTAAACCAATGCTGTCTACTGTCCACAGGCCCCCAGCAGGGAATCAGGATCAGCTCAGCTTGCCTCTAATTGATAATAGGTCCCTGAGTTGGTCAAGTCCCCCTGGAAATGTGTCTCCATGTGGCTTAGTAAAAGTGGCAGTTAAGGGGAGAAATGTCAGAGAGAAAGGTCTTGAAATAAAGATGCTGACCTCTTCCATAGCTATTCAAGCCTCTAAGCCCTGCAGCTCCAAAGGCTTCCCCAGGGGCCCTTTCTGCAGTGGTGTTGTGCTCACAGGTGCATTATGCTGTGAATGTGAAAGCTGAAGACATTCCCACACTATAGAAGGACTTCACCCAGCCCCACCCAGCTCCCTAGCCCAGTTTCACTTTCCCATCTCTCTGGAATCCAGGCCATGGCTGGTTGCTCTCAACCTGAATGCAGAAATAAAAACACATTTGAAGCTTCTAATCCAGTGGAAGAGACAACTGCAGATACCTGCCTTACAGTATGCAAAGGATGTGAGCAAGAACAATGGGAGCACAGAAGATGAACTTGCCCCAAACTCAAGACCAAGAAAGGTTTCCTGAGACAGCACATTCCTGAGCTGAGTTGGAGAGGATGAGTAAGAGTTGAGACAAGTAAATGGGTGGGTAGGGAAGTCCCAGCAGAGAGAGTGTGCTGAACAAATCCATGGAGGCACAGCTGGTAATGAGAGAACAGGATCCAAGGAGATAAGGCTGCTAGAGAATAAAATAAAGAGACACAAGGAGGCCAGAAGAGGTGTTAGGCTGAGCCTTCTGGAGGCTGGATATGCGCTTGACAGGAGAGAGGAGTTGTAGAAAAACCTGGAGCATGTGGAAAGGGTCTCAGGGTGCATTTAGAACACTCATCCTAGCAGCCATAGGGAGACTATTGGGAAGACCAAGATGGACAGAAAAGGAGATCCCTCTTATGAAACAGAGACGATTCAAGTAAGGAATGAATGATGGCCTGAATTAGACAAGAGTTTTGAGGATTCAAGCAATTCTTCAGGTAAAACTCATATGACCTGTCTGAAAAAGATGGGTATAGGGGAACAGGCAGGCTATCGGCTCAAAAGAACATAAGGATAGTGAATGGCATTGCCAACCAAGACAGAATTCTTCTCTCCAAGGGAGAGCCACAGTTGGGGGGCAGGTTGAATTTGAAGGGCCTAGAAGACTGTATTTGTAGATGTAGAGCTGGTAGCTAGATTACCAATCTGAAGCCCCTTCCTGCCACCACACTGTAGGGACCAGGCCTGATTATTCACACTGCACATAACAGCTGCATAATAAATGTCAAATGAATGAATGCTCTGAGGTATAGGGACAATCCCTGAGAACCCACAAGACACGGGGATAGAAGGGAGAAGCATGTTACACTTATTGAGACAAAAATGGATCAAATGATTTTAATCTGATTTTTACAATAGTCTTGGAAGTGTTATTATTATTTCCATTTCACAGCAACAGAAGCTAAAGAAACAAAAGAACAAATGAGCAATCCTATCCCTTAATTCTGCATGGTAGTCCTGTCCTTCCAACCCTGTTCTGACTTGAGACACAATGGTTCAGAGCTTGAGCTGTACAGTTGGATGAGTCTGGCTCAAATCCTGGCTGGTGCCTACTAGAGCACTAGCTGTAAGGAGGTTAATTAAAATCTCTGAAGCAATTCCCTAAACTATAAAATACAAATATGTATAATAAAAATCTCCAAAAATGGCTTGAGAATTGAATAAGATATTTCAGGTAAATCAATAACACAGCTCTGGCCACAGAGAGCGCTCAGTAAATGTCAGCTTGCACGGCCCCACAGCTGCTCTCCCAGCCTCTGCACAGTGCTTTCAGAGCAGCACAAGGGGGCCTGGGCTTCTAGTCTTGATTCTCTTGTATGAGAAAGGTCATTTTATTCACTGTCAGGTAATCATCCTCAGAGTTAGAGGTCACCCAATGGTATTTTGTCTTTTTTTCTCCAGAAGTGTATCTAACACACTGATAAAGAAAAAGACAGAAACTTCTCCACAGGGTTGCTTGTGCATGAGTTCATGCTTCTCTGACTTTGATAATGTACTGGGTCTCATATTATACACATATTCAGAAAGGGAAATCCCGAGCCTGTTTAGAATATATAATTTCACGCATGTGCATGGACATACACGTCTTGGCATTAAAAACATACACCAGTGTTTTGAAAGTATGGTTGCAGATTCAGCAGCATCTGAGAGTTTGTTGGGAATGTGAATTTTCAGCCCCACTCTAGACCTATTGAACAAGAAGTTCTGGACATTGGGCCCAGTGTGTGATTAGCAAGTCCCCCAGGTGATTCTGATGTTCACTCAAGTTGAAAACCCACTGCTATGATAAAGGAAAAAGAGGAGTCCAAACTTGCCACTCGCTGGTGTAAAGTTTGGGAGAGGCCAATGGACTCAATCCTCATTCTCTCCCCTCCCCACCCCACACCACAATGGTGACATTAAAGACCATTAAAGACCCTCCCTTCCCTAAACCAACTTCCTTCCACCTTCCACCCCCAGGGCTTCAGTGGAGCACTCTCAAACACCTGGGCTGTTTGTAACCTTGAAGAGGTAGGTTCAAGCATCAGGCCACCTAGTTGTACCCTGAGCCAAGAAATCGCCAGCCCCAAACATAAAGCTGAAAAAGTATCTTCCAAAATAAATCTCATATCACCATTTCCCCCTCATCATCCAATCCTTCTGATGCCAGCAAAAGTGGTTAATTCTTACATAGTGATTTTTACTCCAGGACACACAAATGCCAACAGGGGTTAGGCTGCCTACTTGAATGGGTGAAATGACCTGGTTTGGGGATAGTCGGGAATGGTGAGGCCTGTGGTAAATGAAGATAATGTGATAATTTTAGAAACTAACAGATTGTCATCCCAGCTGTCAGTTTGCAAGATGTGAAGTCTAATGTGTCCAGATCTTCTAATATTTCAGGCAAAGCCAGAAATCAAGATGTGTTTGTGTGAAATCCTCTCTGATGTAAAGTTTCGCTCCACTGTTTTTCGCACGCTGTGTGGCATGGGCCAGAATTGGCTACAGGCTGAATATTTGTGACCTCTGCTATACAGAAATACAGATCTCCTTTATTTAAAAGGGCAATTCAGGGAGGTTTCTTACTGCAATTAACTTGGCTGCTGATGACCCTGTCATTTTGGACAATGCTTTTTATTAAATAAGACTGAATTTCCAAGACAAATAAATACTTTGAGTTGACATTGGTGAACTAGCACTGACCACCCACAGTGCCCTTCCTAAAAATCTGTCACTCCTCCAGATTAGGAAGGAAGCACTAATACAGACTAATGGAGACTGATGTTTTTACATTTGTTCCTGGATTAGACAGCCTCCTCCAGGGGCCCTTGTCTAGTAAACAGTGACATCCACTGGCTAAAAATGAGATTCTGTGCTATATTCACTGAAGAAAAAAAACTTCCCCACAGGTTAGCAAAATTGCTTAGATTCAGGCCAGGGATTCTCGGGTATCAAAAAGAAAACTAAAAGGAATAAATCCAAAATGAGGAGAAAGTAGATCTTGGGAGAACACAGATGTCAACAAGAACAAGAAAGAAATGCTATTCCTGGTACATGCTGGGCTGCTTTGAGTTTCAGAATCACATGATCTCCTAGCTATGCCCAGGATCAGCTGTAAGATGCCAGAGCTAGAACAACCTCTGGTTTTGTACTATCTAGTTATAGGGTCCCCAGTCCCATGTGGCTACTGAGCTCTTAAAATGTGGCTATCCGAATTGCAATGTGCTGTGCATATATAAGTGACACACTGACTTTGAAAACAATGAATAGGAATGTAAAATGTCTCATTGATAATGTCTGTATTTCTGACATGTTGAAATAATATTTTTGACATATGTATTGTGTTAAATAAAGTATATTATAAAAATTAATTTTATGTTTCTCTTTACTTATTTTAAGTACATTTTATTGATTATGTTGTTACAGTAGCCTCTTTTTTGTTTTTTCCTTTGCTCCCTCGGCCCAGTACCCACCTTCCCTCCAGCAATCCCACCCCCCTTAATTCATGTCCATTGTTGTGAATATAAGTGCTTTGGCTTCACCCTTTCCTAGATTATTCTTATCTTCCCTCTATCTGTTTTGTATCAACCAATTATGCTGCTTAATCCCTGCACCATCTCCCCATTTCTCCCCCTTCCCTCTCCCAGCTGATAACCCTCCAAATGATCCTATACCTATTGTTCTGTTCCTATTCTGGTTTGCTTTTGGATTTTGTTTTTATTTTTTAGATTCAGTTGTTGATAGTTGTGAGTTTGTTGTCATTTTAATGTTCATAATTTTAATCTTCTTTTTCTTAAGTAAGTCCCTTTAACATTTCATATAATAATAGCTTGGTGATGATGAACTCCTTTAGCTTTACTTTGTCTGGAAAGCACTTTATCTGCCCTTCCATTCTAAATGATAGCTTTGCTGGATAGAGTAATCTTGGTTTTAAGTCCTTGCTTTTCATCACATTGAATACTGCTTGCCAGTCCCTTCTTGCCTGCAAAGTTTCTTTTGAGAAATCAGCTGATAGTCTTAGAGGCACCCCTTTGTAGGGAATGCTCTGCTTTTCTCTTGTTGCTTTTAAGATTCTCTCTTTATCTTTCACCTTTGGCATTTTAATGATGATGTATCTTGGTGTGGTCCTCCTTGGGTCTAGCTTGTTTGAGACTCTCTGCGCTTCCTGGACTTGCATGTCTATTTCCTTTGGCAAATTTGGGGAGTTTTTCTTCATTATTTTTTCACATAAGCTTTCAGTATTTTGCTCTTCCTCTTCTCCTTCTGGCACCCCTATGGTTCAGATGTTATCATGTTTAAAGTTGTCCCAGAGGTTCCTAAGCCTCTCCTCATTTTATTCAATTCTTGTTTCCTCATTCTGTACTGGCTGACTGTTTTTTTCTCACTTATGTTCCAAATCACTGATTTGAACCCCAGTTACCTTCCCTTCACCATTGGTTTTGTGTGGATTTTTCTTCATTTCACTTAGCATAGCCTTCACTTCTTCCCTTATGCATTTGCCGTACTGAAGCATATCTGTCAAGTCTGTGAGCATCTTTACCAGCAATGTTTTGAACTCTACATCTGTTAAGTTGGCTATCTCCTCATCACTTAGTTCTCCCACTGGAACCTTGATCCATTCCCTCTTTTTGGTCATACCTCTCTGTCTCCTCACCTTGACAGGCTCCTGTGTTTGTTTGCTTCTATCTTAGGTAGAGCTGTAGCTCCTATTACATTGTAAGGGGTGGAGCTTTAGGTATTCATCAGTACAGGGTGAACTGTTTCATCATGCTGTGGGGTGCTGTATGTGGGGGAGGGGTCTGAGAGGAAACAATGCTGCTTGCTTAACACTTGCCCCTTTTCCAGGAACTTCTCCCACTTCCTGTATGGGACTGGTGCCTCTCTAGCTATTGCCCTGGTCATTGTTCCCAGAGTGGGTGGGTCTGTGGAGGTTCTAGGATTGTGGGGGCCCTTTAAACAAGTGAACTCTGCAGAGAGACCAGCAGTTTCTTTCTCTGCCCCAACCCCCACTGGTTTGCACAGTCAGAAGCAATAAGGCTTTATTTTCCCTGGCTCTGGAACTGTGAGCTGCACAGTCTGGTCTGGTGCTGGGAGCGCTTCCCAAGTGTCCCTCTCAACTTTTTTAAATGTGTGACTGCGCTTGCTGCTGGCCTGCCGCTGCCACCACTGCTGCTGCCACCACGCCGCATCCTCTCTGCCTCAGCTCCACCCCTCCTACTTGTCTGGATGAGTATTTCTTCTTTATATCTTTGTTTGTTGGACTTCAATGCAGCTTGATTTTCTGGAATTTCTGATTGTCTCTAGTTTTCAGATAGTTGTATTCCTTCTTAGTTGTTGGGAGTTGCAGCATGTCTGTCTAGGCCTCCATCTTCCCTGGAAATCTGTTTCTCTTTACTTTTTAATTGTAACTACTAGAAGAATTAAAATTACATATGTGACTGAGATTTTATTTTAATTAGCAGCACAGTTGTATATTTTCTAACCCAGTCGTTCTCAGCCCTGCTGAGTATCAGCAACTGCTGGAGAGCTTGTAAAATATATAAATGTGGGACTCTACCCTAACAGATTCTGATTCATTTGGTGAAGGAGATGTAATTGGCATAAACACCAAAAACTATATTTTCTTTCAGTTGTTTCTACATCTAATCTGTCCTTGATTCTCCTGAATTACCTTGATCTATAGTCCTCCTTGAGCGTCACTTGCATCCCGCACATCCCTACTTGCAAATACACAATGCCCTTATTCACTTAACAGATGTTAGGCATCTGTCTTGTGCTCTAGGCACTAAGATTATGGAATGAAGAAGATGGACAATTTTCTCCTCTCTCAGAGCTTGTATTTAGGGTTGAGTTGGAAAGATCAATCAAATAAGTCAATCAAGAAAAATATCTGCAGAAAAATAAAATAGAGGGATACAAAACAGACAGATTGGGTAGCCACTTTAGCTTAGGTGGTCAGGGAAGGCCTCTCTGAGACTGTGCGACTGAGGTCTAAGTGATGACATCTGTGAGGAAATCACAAAGATGAGCACTCCAGGCAGAGGGAGCAGCCTATACAAGGTGGTTCGTGCACTTGAAGAACCAAAAAAAGGTCAGGGTGAACTTATCCAGGATCCAGTGAGAGAAGAGGGCTTTACTAAGGAAGTACTTAGTAAGGCTGAATCAAGCTCTCTAAGCCTGAACTAGGTTGAATTAAAGCAGAGGCAAGGGAAGGACATACCAAACAGGGAATAGCAAGGGCAAAGTTTCTGTGGCTACAGTGAGAATGTCCAAAGTACTGGAAAAAGGCCTGTGTGCCTAGGTCACGGTGAGCAGGGACACTGTGGTGTGAGCCAAAGACACGGGTTGAAGCCAGAGGATAAAATACATTAGAACTTCTGTCAGGATTCAGGCATTAACTGACATGAATTTTTTTTAAATCGTTTTTATGCTTATTATATTACAGTTGTCTCAATTTTTTTCTCCTTTGCCCTCCTCCAGCCATTCTATCCCCCACTCCCACAATCAATCCCTGCACTGTTATCCATGTCTTTGGGTCATTCATACATGTTCTTTGTCTAGTCTCTTCCCCTTATTTCCACCATTATCCTCCTCTCCTCTCCCCTCTGGTCACTGTCAGTCTGTTCCATATTCCCTTGCCTGTGGTTCTATTTTGTTTGTTCCTTTATTTTGTTCATTATGTTTTGAGGGAGTATTTTTAAAAAGTGTTTTTAGAAAGGGGTGTATTCATACTTTTAAAAATAGGGGTCTATATATATATGTGTGCTTATTATGCCATAACATATTTGGAAGTATGTACTAGAAACTGCAAATATACTTTTCACTGTATATTTCATGCATGTCCTACTTTTTCAAAAGATAAAAAATATTTTAAAGTGTAAAAGCTAAGTTGATATATGTGATTCATTAGGGCCTTTACACTTACTGTTTGCTCTGATTGGAGTATTCTCCCCCTTGACTTGTACATGGCTTCATTCATGTCTTTACATCATTCAGTTTTCGCTCAAATGCTAGTTTATCAGAGGCCTTTCTTGACCACTCTGTATAAGAGAGCACCCCTATCACTGACTAGCCACAGCTTTATTTTTTTCATAACACTTCAAATTATATTATTGTCTCTAATAATACACATATAGGATCAGGAAATTCACCTGTCCCACTCACCAAAATGTGTCCAGTTTCTGGTTTATAATGCCCAAGACAAAGTAAGTACTCAGTGGATATTTGTTGAGTGAACCAAGAAGACATTATTTGGTTGTAATGTGGAGTAAAAATAGAGAAGGAACAGAGTAGAAAAAAAGACATGTGGTTAGAGGACTGCTCCAATCATCCAGAGGAGAAGCAGTAGATTGGTGTAGGGTGGTAACAGAGAAGAAGAATTCAAGATATCCAAATATTTATAAGTGAAATAAGAAAACTTGGTGATATATATGGAGAGAAAGAAAGGAGTTTAAAGGCTTAAGCAAAGAAAAAAACACATAGACACAGACAACAGTATGGTGATTACCAGAGGGGAAGGGAGAGGGGATATAGAAGAGGGTACGGGGAATAAATGGTGATGAACGGAGACTTGACTTGAGGTGGTGAACACATAATACAATATGCAGATGATGTATTGTAGGATTGTATACCTGAAACCTATATAATTTTATTAACCAATGTCACCCCAAGAAATTAAATAAATTTTTTTCAAAAAGAATAACTCTTGAGATGGATAAGGGTGATATTTACTTAACTGAAGAATATTGGAAGGGGCCAATTCTAAGTAAGAAAATTTTTATTGAAGGAGTTGATCTTGATATATTTTTGAGAAAACCAAATGGAAGTATTTAGAAGATTGTTGTATTCTGACATATTTACAGATAAAATGATATGATGTCTTGGATTTGCTGCAAAATACATCAACCAGTAAGAGGAGGAGAAAAAGGGAGCAGGGAAAAAGAAGAAACAAAAAAAGGCAGTAAGTAGGTTATTGGAACTAAATAATCAGTTAGGGTGGTTAATTAAATTATTCCCTGTAATTTAATATGTATTAAGATTTTTCAAGAAAAGTGCTTTAAAAATACAGTTGGATATATGGCCTGGAGCTAAGAGGAAAGGCTGGAACTGAAGATATAAGTTTGGATGACACATACTTAAAGATAGTCATTAAAGCCATAGACAAATAAAATTTCTTAGCAGAAAGGATAGCAGGCTAGAGTAGGGAATGAAGGAAACATCAGACCTCATCCTTTTAGAAATCTATCTTTTAGTGGACGAGTAGAGGTAGACAAGCTTGCAGAAGAGACTAGATGACAGGGCCAGGGCCAAAGAAAAGAAGAAAAACTAGGTAAATGGACATGACTCCACAGATATTCATTTCAAAGCAATGCAATTTGAGGAAGAAGCTCTTTTCTATTAGCCTAGGGAAGAACCAGGCAGATAGAATCACTTTCTTTGAATATCTGAAGTAGTGACAGAGGAAAGGTGTCTGGCTGATTCTTGTAATGCCAAGGTGGGACAACATGGGTCTGGGCAAGAATCTTGGGAAAACAGATTTCCCTTCAATGTGAATTTTTCAGCAACAACAGGTACCCAGAGAGTCTTTCACTTGTTAATAAATGTTCCTGGTACCGGGTACACTATCAGACACCAGAGAGTCAGAGAAGAATTCCTCTGGAAGGGAAGATATTTTGCAAACAGAGCATGGGAATACGTTGGTACAAATGAAATGATGAGAGTTAACAGAGGGCTGGGGGAATGGGCACCCGCACCTCCCTCAAGCTGCTAATCAGATTCTTCTTCATGTTATTATTGTTCTTGAAAGTCTTTTCTTCTCTGTTGGATTTTAATTTTTCTTTTGTTTTTCCCATTCACAACTCTGGCACCTGAAATTGGGAAACATTCATGAATGAAGAATGAGTGACTGACAGTGTGAATCCCTAATGCCATAGTTCTTGCAGCCTCCTCTGCTATGTTTACACTGTCCCTCTGCAGACACACACTCTCCACTCTGCAAAGAGATGAGGAGACTTAGAAACCAGGCTGCCTGGGTGTGAACCTTGGCTCTCTCTCTCTCCTATTACCAGAGTGACTTAATCAAGCAAGTCACCTCATCTCTCTGTGCCTTTAGTTCAACCATCTGATTGGCTTGTTGTGAGGATTCAAGGAGTCACTATGAGATGAAAAGCTAAAACAGTGGCTAGGAAATAATAAGCACTGAATAAATCTTAGCTCCTATCATCCTCTACCCAAGTGACATTCTATTCCAAATGTCTACCCTGTGACTTCAAGTCCAGTTCATGGCCCGACTCTTAGATTTTGTCTAAAAGCCAACAGGCAGACATCTAGGCATCTTTCAAGACCCAGCTGCCCCTGCCCTTACCCTGCCCTGAAGAGTCAGGCAAACCCCCTCACTGGGCCTTACAGACCACTGTGTGTTCACCTTCCTGCTGTGTGGTTATACATGTGACTTTATAGGTGGTTTTTCTCCAGACCAGAAACCTTTGGAGACCAGGGATGGGGTCTCACCCTCTCCATACATACTGTACACAAGGCATGGTCTGGCACACCTGGTGAAGGTTTTGTGAGGACATAAACACTCAACTTGGAAATATGCAGACCAGGGTTTGTGCCCAAGCTATGGAATTTCCAAAGGCAAGTTACTCTGTTTTGGGCCTCCATGTACAGTCTATAAAATGGTGCTTGCAATGCCTATCTTATAACACTGCTGTGATGAATAAAATAGCAAAGGAGTATAAGGTAGAATTACTATTGCTTCTGCATCCCTTTGAGGATTCAAGCATTCAGAAAAATCCTTCAACTTGCACTCAGCCCTCCACTGACTAGTGACTATGTCCCACTCTCATTATTAATCTGTTTTCAGCTTCTTCTGCTAAGAATCCAGCCCCTCCACCTGGCTTTTAAGTCACTGAGACCTGAAATTTTCCTTCTGTCTCTTTTAATAAATGTAGGTGCAGCTTCCTTTAATGGGCTGTCAATGGGCGGTAAGAATCTGGACTGCACAGTTAAATGAAACAAATGCTTGGCCATCTCTGCTAACAGCTGTGAAGCTCAGGAAACCCTATGTCCTGGGAAAACTGACACTCCAGAGTCTGTATGTTAGTGTACAGCTCACTGCTATTAAGATACAGCATTGTTCCCATGCTCTTAGCACTATTTTTCTCTTAAAATTGGAGTTCACACAGCAGGGTAGGATGACAGAGGGTGGGAGGGGATGTTGGCTGTTCTTTAGTGAAATAATTAACCTGCAAATGATTGCTGCTTCAGATAGAGAATGTTGCCTGCTGAACCTCTGCCTCCAGGCCCCTACAGTGCCTGGGCCCTTTTCCTCACTGCTTTCAATAACCTTAGCTCAGCCCTGTAGCCCTTGGCTGAGTCCTATGGAGATGGGGTTCTGTGGAATCCAGGCTTGGTGGAAGTGAAGTCCTAGATGCTGCCTTGGCTATCTGATCACCCACAAAGTCAGTGTGAGAATAGGGGAAGCCCTGAAAAATAGCAAAACAGGGACTTGGGAGGCTTATGCCCACTATGTTTTGTATGTCAATACAAATCTACTGTGGCTTAGGGACCTGATGTTTTGTTTTGTGTTATTTTGTTGTTTAATTCAAACCAATGCATTGTTTGTAGTCCTGCCTTCCCTATAAAAAAGTTCTGGGCTCCATTGACTGGACATCTGTTAGACGTCTTAAAAGAGGTTAGTTACTTTTTTCTTGTCATGCCAGCTCATTAGAAATTGGTGTTAGCTTCAGTTTATGCTTTTACTTTCCAGGATTAAACAATATAACATTTTGCACAGTGGTGGTCCCTACTTTCTGGAGGGTGGTCATTAGCATTAATTTATTTAACCTATGTTTACTGAGCACCTACTATGTGCTAGTTGGGAGGGAGGAGGTCAACCAAATCCAAATAGACAAGGTTTCTAAGGGTGGATGACTGAGACACAGGAAGATAAATACAGATGCTCCTCGATTTATGATGGGATTATATCCCAATAAACCATTATGAGCTGAAAATATAAGTATTGTAAGTCAAAAATGCATTTAATACATTAACCTACCAAACATTATCGCTTAGGCTAGCCTACCTTAAATGTGCTCAGAACACAATATCCAAAAAACCCTGGTAGCACTATACACTGAAGACTTTTGGGGTTTACCCTCATGATAGATGGCTTACCAGGAGCTGCAGCTACTGACGCTGAGCAGCATCATGAGAGAGTATCACACTGCATATTAATAACCAGGGAAAGACAAAAATTCAAAATTCAAAGTATGGTTTCTACTGAATGCATACCTCTTTCACACCATCGTAAAGTTGATAAAAATGTAAGTCAAACTATCATAAGTCGAGGACAGTCTGTAAAAAGAAGTGAGCAGCTCACAGTGGTGTATTGTAAGCTCTTGTGGAACCAGGGAGCCAGAGCTAAGGAAGCCCAGCAGCAAGCTCTGGGGACTCTTACAGCAGAGCTAACTGTCCCCCTCTACCTTCACCAACCAGAGACTGAGTAAGCTCCTGAGAATTTATGAATCTGAGGTTCTTCATCCACACTATGGAGTTGCTAATCCCTCTTTTAGGGGGCTTGTGAGAATGGATCAGGTGACATGCTTATGAGTACTGTAAACCAAGAGGTAAACTTACAGAACAGAGGCTGGAGAACCAACTGGTGGCCTTTGTAAGCAGACAGAACCAGATCTGAGTTCCCAGTCTATAGCTTACTTGCTGTTTGAGCCTGGGAAAGTCACTCACCATCTCAGCACCTCACCAGCTCACCTCTTAAATAGAGATAATACTTGCCTTATAGGATGGTGAGGGACAAATTAGCTGATGTCCTGGAGCGCTGGCAGGCACTTGGAGTTATAAAGCCCAAACTCTTTGTTCCATGAGATTTCCTCCCTGAAAGGGCAGGGACCATGTCTAAGTTTGCTCACCAACATATCTCTAGTGCTTGGCCCTAAAGCTCCCAATAAATTGCAAGAAATGAACAATTTTTGTTGAAGGAATGAATTTCCTAATTTTTCAATAGTTAAACAGAGGCTTAGGACATTAGGTAATTTACCCTTTTAAGGGTACTTTTTCCCAAAGTCAAAAAGTAAATTAGTGACCAAACTGGAGGATCTTTCCAGTGAACATGATAAGAGGAGACAGGGAATGGCACAGTGCACCCCAGAGACCCCAGAACATGGGGGACTTGGCAGGAAAATGTGAATGTTCCTTCTGCCTGAGGCTCAGGCTGGAAAAAATTGCACAAATCCCTCAGAGGCAATAATAAAGAGCAGACTATTTTTATAGTTTGATCAGAAAAAAAGTAGCTCAGGTTTTGTAATAAACAGGGGGAGGGCTCAGAACACTGGCACAATTCAGGACAACCTGCTAAACTATAGCCACTGAATTTTCACCTCCATGTTATGTTCTGGTAAGTGCAAAACAGGAGTAAATCTGAACTTATTTGGATTAACTGAAAAAATGATGAGGCAGAACCTTAGGATATGATGGCCTTTCTGAGCATTATTACATGTGACACTATGTCATCTTCTATATGCTGGGAAAACTATGGAAATCACCCTTTTTATCACTAAGCAAGTGACAGTAACACTTAGGAGAGGCTATCTCATTTTGGGATAGAAAATCTATCTCAGGAAGCAATGGAATGTGCCAAGATGCATGAAGAACCACTCAGAAACACTTTGTAAAGCTGTCTCCAGGACCTTTGTCACACTGGGCACTCTGTGGTCCCAGGAGAGACAGCATCCTGCTATGCAGAGACCCATTACCCAATCTGAGCATCATTCAATGCCCTTAGTCAGCCAATTCTTCCTGAAACACCCCTTCTGGAAGTGATTTCTTTAAGATTTTAATTCTTTTTACTAGAATATGGCCTTAGGTAAATTATATAATCCCTCTGAGCCTGTTTCTCATCTATAAAAAAGGAGCCAGACAAGGACTTACCCCATTAGGATGTCATAAGCACTAAATTAAATAATGCAAATGAATCATTCAGTACAGTGCTCAGTACATAGCAAGCTCTCTATAAATGGTTCTTGGGCTGCTGTGGTTGCCATTTTACTGTGTATTCTTTCATCTGCCAGTAGGTCAACTAGAAGAATTTCATTTCAAAACCAAATGAGATGATATCTTTAAGTTTATCACTTATAATTTTTATAAAGTATTTGTGAATATACAGGCATTTAATTGAGAAACTGGGTTGTGAACTGCCCACAAATTTGAAGGAGACTCTCATAATCTTCTAGAACACAGGAAGTAGACAGATGGCTAAATCATGGCCATGTCAGGTATTGCTGGGTCCTTCTGTAAATCAATTGTTATAATCTAGGTACACAGTTAATTCACATTTAGCTTTCAACTTAAATCCCTTGTTTGTAAGTATTTGATGCTCTTTCCTACACCTCTCCAGTGGTTTCAATATCTAAGAGCAGAACATACATCCCTAGTCTATTCTGCTAGATTCAGTCCCTCACTTCAGCCTGCTCTGATTTTCTAGGAGTTTGATTCTAACATCCAAAATATTTCTCTTCTACTAACCCTGCCTCACTTATCATTACCCAACCTACTGGTAAAGTTGGTAACCAGAAAAGTAAATATGTTATACAGAGTAAAGAAGGGAAACAGGAACATTTGTGGAACACCAGCAATGCCTAGCACTTTAGAAGTAATCAGTGGAATACTAATTACTCCTTAAAATTCCATGCTCTGGGTCATGCTCCCCGGCAGCACTTCTCCTTGTGGGAGCTCAGGTGAATCATCAGCCTCTCTGAGCCTGTCAAATGGGAGGCATGATGATAAGACCAACATCATGGGATTGTTGGGGCAATTAATTGAGCAAATATGTGTTTCTGACACATAGTAGCATTCAGTAAATGTTAGACTTTATTATTGTCTTATGTAATCTTCATAACAAGCCTACAGGTGTTATTTATCTTCCGCTTTACAAAGAAGGAACTTGAGGCTCAGAACAGGTAGGTAACTTGCTAGTAACCTTATAGCAAACCAGATCTTGGAACCTAGTTCATGCTGCCTGTTCCCAAAGTCCTGTCAACAGCAGATTGCCATTCAGGAGACTGCTTCATGCACATTTACAACATGTGTGGCTTATTCTCTCATTCATGTTTCCAGCCATTGCTGGAAGAGTGTAGACTCCTCTCTCACACTACTGGGAAAAGAAAGCAAAAGTAGGTGCCAGGCAGTAGGTAATAAGAATAATAGCCCTGTCAGTTTATCCTTCTCTGTTAATTTCCCTAGAGGCAAAAGCTAGTCTGACAAGGATGAATCCGTAATGAGCAATTCTCATTCAGATACCCCAGTATGTCTTTGTTGTATCCACATTCACTGCATTGCACAGTAAACAGCAAAATATTCTTGGCTTTAGATAGAAATAACCTTAACATGATGAGTTCTACAACACACACATACACACACGTGATCAGCTAAGATGAAAACTAAACACAGATATTTCTTCCCAGATCCACTGGCTGAGATCCTAACTAGAAAATATTCCCTACCTCCTAGCACCTGCTCAATTCAAACTTTAGACAAACATTAAACTATTAGACTAGTCTCTGGGTGCAAGGGGACAAAGGATAATTCTATCAAAGGTTTGGGGGGTTCGGTAAGGGAGTCAAAACATGGCAGAGGCCTTTACACTACTGAAGGGAGATCACCAGCTCAAAATGAGATTCTTGAAAATTAAAACATATAATGCTTCTGGAAGGGGAGAGAAGATGGCAGAGGAGTGAGGGGAGGCTGCATTTTCTGGCTCCTGAGACTCATCTGTAGTTTGGACTAATTGAAGAGAGACATCTCAGTGAGCAGCTGGATACTGGCAGGAGTCAAGCCTTGGCTCTGCTGGATTAGAGAAAACCATCTGGGAACAACCTCTTTGGTGAGGATAGTGGAGGAAAAAGGGACAAGACGGGGTTTCTGACTGAGTTGGCTCCCCGAATTGCAGTTGGAAGTACACAAAGGCTTTTTGGTGACCACAGGCTTCCCCAGAGAGGAATTGGGAGGAGAGCGGATTTCTACCTGCTGGCAGAGCCAGGAGTGGGCCAGGTAGCATCTGGCATTGAAAGATAAGAAACAGCGTACTGCTGTGCATGTGAGAACGTGATTTTGCTTTATATTTTTCTCCTGTGTACTGCAGAGAGGGGAGGAAAGGTCAGGGGTGATGGGACATTCTTGAGGAGCACAGGCGCAGAAGTGTGCTCGCCCACTCCCCAACCCTCCCCTTGGGTCACGCGGTATGCACAGGGAAGTGCCCTCATTCACTGGCCCAGGTGCGAGGGGCCGCGCGTCCAGGTGCCCCTCGGACACACCCCAGCAGAAGTAAGATCAGTGCCCCAACGGGTGCAGGAAGGGCCCACTGGGTACAGAGAAGACCATGCGCAGACACCCCTGGCCAGCCCCAGTGGGCTCCAGGCCAGAGCGCAGACCACTTTCGCGGGCTCTGCTTGTGCCTGCCCAGGCGGGTGTGGGAACTGCGGGCAGCTGCAGCACGGGAACAGTGGGCGGCGGCGACTCACAGATGCTCACTTCTACCACGCACAAGTGTCCGGGGCCGCCCCAAGGTGCGAGAGACTGACTCCCGGGCATGGCTCGGCAGGCCTGAGGCTAGTGCGAACGCCACCTTGTGCGGGAATGCTTGCGTGCACACAAGCACCCCACCCAGCTCCAACTGGCACCAAACGAACACCAGTCACTGCAGGCGCACACCACTGCTGCAAGGATCAGAAACCTCTGACCTGCCTCATTAGACCAGTTGTGGATCCAGAAAAAGAAGACGACACACAAAGGCTGAACTGAGTAAAAACTTTCCTTTTGTATTTTTTTAAAATTTTATTTCTATTTTAGTTTTTTTATTTGTATCTTATTTTATCTTAATTATTTTTAATTTCTTATTTTTAATTTGAATTTTTACTTTTATTATTTTTTTAATTTTTTAAAACTATCTCTTTAATTTGTTTCATACCATCTCTCCTCTCATCCTTTCTATTTAATTTTTGTTTGTTTGTTTGTCTAGTTTAGCCTTCCTTTCACATTAAATAAATAGTATATAACTACTATATGAATCTAATATTATACAATTCCACTTTCTTACTATATTCTGCATTCTTCCCTCTTTTTCTTTTATTATTATTAACATACAATGTAGAGTCGGCCTGCGAGTCAAGTGTCGCTGGTTCAATTCCCAGGCAGGGCACATGACTAGGTGGCACGTCAGGTCCCCAGCTGGGGGCGCAAGTGAGAGGTAACCACACAGCAATGTTTTTCTCCCTCTCTTTCTCCTTTCCCCTCTCTCTAATAATAAAATAAAATAAATAAACATACAATGTAAATATTACCTACTGTCTTGCATAGTCTTGACACTACTTGCTACTATTACTAATCTATAATCCCCTCTCTCAAAAATCATATTTTTCCTCTTTAAAAACAACTCTTTTCTATTTTTCCTATAGTATAAAAGCCCCAATCTCTTTACATTTATATTAATACTGGCTCATTTGCTGGCGATAGTGGGATAGAGGGTGGGGGATATTTTTGAGAGTCTGGGTTTCCTGCCTGGGCTGTGGGTTTATGTTTTTAACAGCATCTCCACAAAAGAACTCAAGACAAAAGGGACAGAGTGACTCTCAATCAACTAGCCATAGGGAAGATCCTACCAAAGAGCATCTGAAATAAACCAGACGGCATAAACAAATGGCATAAAGGGTATCCCAAGAACATCAGGCTCAGGAGATAAAAGACACTGCACCGCTGAAACCCCCAAATCTCCTATAAAGAATCTCAGACCACAAAGGTGGAAAGTCAAAGCAGACAAATCCAAAAAATAAAAACAAACAAGAAGAATCCAACACAGTAAGATACAGAAACAACCTCTCAATGAAAAGAAAAGAGGAATCCCCAGAAAGAGAGGTAGATGGAATAGACATAGCCCAAATGTTAAACATAGAATTCAAAACAATGGTGGTGAAGAAGCTCAATATACCCGAAAACCTCAAAAACAACTATGGCAACCTCCAAGGAAGTTACCAACAGCTCCAAGAAAATTACAGGGAACTTATGGAGAACTACACCAACATGAAAAAGGACATAGAAACTATTAACAAGAACCAGGAAGAAATGAAGAATACAATCTCTGAACTGCAAAACACAGTAGAATCAATCAAAAGCAGGCTAAATGAAGCAGAGGATCAGATCAGTGAGTTAGAGGACAATGTAGAAAAAAATTCCCAGACAATACAATAAAATGAGAAAAGATAGAAAAAATATGAACAAGATGTAAGGGAATTATAGGATAGCATGAGAAAAAAATAATATTAGGATCATTGGAATAAAAGAAAGAGAACAATAGGAGCGAGGAATAGAGAAACTGATAGGAGAAGTAATGACTTAAAATATTCCCAACCTGATGAGAGAGAAAGCTATGCAAGTTCAGGAAGCACAGAGAGTCCCAATGAAGAGGAACCCCCCAAAACCCACTCCAGGGCACATCATAATTAAAATGGCAGCATTCAAAGACAAAGAGAGAATCCTAAAAGCAGCAAGAGAAAAAAAGCAAATAACATACAAGGGAGCTCCGATAAGGCTATTGACCGATTTCTCAACAGAAACACTACAAGCCAGAAGGGAATGATCAAAAATATTTCAAGCGATGAAAAATAAAGGCCTACAACCCAGAATACTCTACCCAGCAAGGCTCTCATTCAAATTGGAAGGTAAAATAAGGAGTTTCCCAGAAAAAGGAAGACTAAAAGAATACACCTCCACCAAACCAGAATTGCAAGAGATGCTAAAGGGAATGTTTTAAGAAAAAGAAGGAAAAAAAAGGAGAGGAACACAGGTACAAAGGGAAATGAATAAATACACGTCAATAATAACCTTAAATGTAAATGGATTAAATGCTCCAATTAAAAGACATAGGGTAACGGAATGGATAAGAAAACAGAACCCACATATTTGCTGTCTACAGCACACCTCAAAACGAAAGATTTACACAGACTGACAGTAAAGGGATATAAAAAAATATTTCACGCAAACGGACCGGAAAAAAAAAGCCGGGGTAGCAGTCCTCATATCAGACAAAATGGATTTCAAAGCAAGGACAGTAAAAAGAGTCAAAGAAGGACATTTCATAATACTTAAGGGAACAATCCATCAAGAAGATATAACACTGATAAACATATATGCACCCAACATAGGAGCACCCAAATACATAAAGCAAATACTAGAAGACCACAAGAAGGATATTAACAGCAACACACTCATAGTAGGGGACTTTAACACTCCATTATCAACAATACACAGTTCTTTGAAGCAAAGAAACACCACAAATATACAGGCATTGAACAACACACTAAACCAATTGGACTTAACTGATATATATAGAATTTTTCACCCCAAAGAAGCAAAATATACATTCTTTTTAAATGCACATGGGACATTTTCAAAGATAGACCAAAGATAGGATGCAGAACAAGCCTCAACAAATTCAAGAAAATTGAAATCATATCAAGCATCTTTTCAGACCACAATGCCTTAAAACTATAAATCAACTTCAGAGAAAAAATCAAAGACATCTAAACTCATGGAGAATGAACAACATGCTATTAAATAATGAATGGGTTAACAATGACATCAAAGAAGAAATCAAGAAATCTCTGGAAACTAATGATAATGAACATACAATAGCCCAAAACCTATGGGATATAGCAAAAGCAGTCCTAACAAGGAAGTTCATAGCAATACAGGCCTATCTGAAAAGGATAGAAGAATCTCAAATAAAAAGTCGAACCCTAAAGCTACAAGAACTAGAACAACAACAACAAACAAAGCCTAGGGAAAGAAGGAGGAAGGAAATCATCAAGATCAGAGCAGAATTAAATGACACAGAGACCGAACAAACAATTCAAAAGATCAGTGAAACTGGGAGCTGGTTCTTTGAAAAAATAAACAAAATCGATAAGCCTTTAGCCAGGCTCATCAAGAAAAAAAGAGAGAAGACCCAAATGAAAAAAATCAGAAATGAATAAGAAGAAATCACCACTGATACCACAGAAATACAAAGGATTATAAGAAATTACTACAAACAACTGAAAGGCAAGAAATTTGACAACCTAGAAGAAATGAACAAATTTCTAGAAACATATAACCTTCCAAAACTGAAGAAGTAGAAAGTCTCAACAGATCAATAACAAAGAAGGAAATTGAAACAGTAATCAAAAATCTCCCTGCACACAAAAGCCCTGAACCGGATGTATTCACAGGCGAATTTTACAAAACATTTAGGGAAGAACTAACTCCTACCCTCATCAAACTATTCCAAAAAATCCAGGAAGAGGGAAAAATTCCAAACTCTTTCTATGAAGCCAGTATCACCCTAATTCCAAAACCAGGTCAAGACACAACAAAGAAAGAAAACTACAGGCCAATATCGTTGATGAACATAGATGCTAAAATCCTCAAAAAAATATTGGCAAACAGGATCCAGCAATACATTAAAAAGATCATACACCACAATCAAGTGGGATTCATCCCAGGGATGCAAGGATGGTTTAATATTCACAAATCAATAAATATAATACATCACTTAAACAAAATGAAAAACAAAAACCACATGATCATATCAATAGATGCAGAAAAAGCATTTGATTAAAGTACAACACCCATTTATGATAAAAACACTCAGCAAAATGGGACTAGAGGGAGCATACCTCAACATAATTAAGGCTATATATGAGAAGCCTGAAGCCAACATCATACTCAATGGACAAAAACTGAAAGCACTGCCCCTGAAATCAGGAACAAGACAAGAATGTCCACTGTCTCCACTATCATTTTAATGATAAAACTATCATTATATGCAGATGACATGATAGTATACCTAGAAAACCCTATAAACTCCACTAAAAGACTACTCAATATAACAAGTGAATTTGGCAAAATAGCAGGGTACAAAATAAATATACAGAAATCTAAGGCATTTCTGTACACCAACAATAAACTATCAGAGACAAAGACAAAAAAGAAAATACCGTTTACTATAGCAACAAGAAAAATAAAGTACCTAGGAATAAACTTAACCAAAGAGATAAAAGACCTGTACTCTGAAAATTACATAACATTGAAGAAAGAAATTAAGGAAAATACAAATAAATGGAAGCGAATACCATGTTCTTGGATGGGAAGAATCAACATCATCAAAATGGCCATACTACCCAAAGCAATTTACAGATTCAATGCAATCCCTATTAAAATACCAATGACATATCTCACAGACCTAGTACAAATACTCCAAAAATTTATATGGAACCATAAAAGACCCCGAATAGCCAAAGCAATCTTGAGACAGAAGAACACAGCAGGAAGAATCACAATACCAGACATCAAACAATACTACAAAGCCACTGTGATCAAAACAGTCTGGTACTGGCATAAAAACAGACATATAGATCAATGGAACAGAAGAGAGAGTCCAGAAATAAATCCAGGGCTATACGGTTAACTAATATTTGATAAAGGAGGAAGGAACATAAAATGGAGTGAGAAGAGCCTCTTTAACAAATGGTGCTGGGAGAACTGGACAGGAACATTCAAAAAAATAAAACTAGGCCACCAACTTACACCATACACCAGAATAAACTCAAGATGGACCAAAGACTTAAATGTAAGCCATGACACCATAGAAGTCTTAGAGGAAAACATAGGCAAGAAAATTTCAGATATCCCATGTAACAATATCTTCACAAATACATCTTCTAAGGCAAGAGAAATAAAGGAAAAAATAAACAAATGGGACTACATCAAACTAAAGAATTTCTGCTCAGCAAAAGAAAACATCAGCAAGCTGAAAAGGAAACCAACCATATGGGAAAACATATTTGCCAATGATATCTCAGACAGGGGACTGATCTCCAAAATATATAAAGAGCATGTATGACTCAACATCAAGAAAACAAACAACCCAATTGAAAAATGGGCAAAGGAACTGAACAAACACTTCTACAAAGAGGACATACAGAAGGTCCATAGACACATGAAAAAATGCTCAACATCACTAGCCATCAGAGAGATGCAAATAAAAACCACAATGAGATACCACTTGACACCTGTCAGAATGGCCATTATCAACAAATCAACAAACAACAAGTGCTGGTGAGGATGTGGAGAAACGGGAACCCTACTGCACTGTTGATGGGAATGCAGACTGGTGCAGCCACTATGGAGAACAGTATGGAATTACCTCAAAAAACTAAAAATGCAACTGCTTTTTGAACCAGCGATTTCACTGCTGGGATTATACCTGAAAAATCCTAAAACCCTAATTCAAAAGAACGTATGCACCCCTATGTTCATAGCAGCACTGTTTGCAATAGCTAAGTGCTAGAAACAGCCTAAGTGCCCATCTGTAGATGAGTGGATCAAACAACTGTGGTATATTTACACAATGCAATACTATGCAGCAGAGAGAAAGAAGGAACTCCTGCCATTTGCGACAACATGGATGAAACTAGAGAAAATTATGCTTAGTGAAATAAGCCAGGCAAAGAAAGAAAAATACCATATGATATCACCTAATACAGGAAACTAAAGAACAACATAAATAAATGAACTAAATAGGACAAGGAGCAGAATAACAGTCAATAGGGGGGAGGGGGGAGAGAGAGAAGGGGGATAAGTAAGAGAAGGGTTTAGTCAAGGAACCTGTATGAATGACTCATGGACACGGACAACGGGGAGGGATATGATTGTAGGAGAAGGGGTGGGCTGGGTGGTGGGAGCAATGGGGGAAAATGGGACAACTGTAATTGAAAAACCGAAACATAAAATTTAAAAAAAAAACAAAAAACATATAGTGCTTCTGTAAGCAAAGCAGCCCAGACAGCATGATAGATGGGGCTAAACATATTCCAGTCCTGCCTGATTTCTTTCTGTTCTTTCTTACTAGAAAATTAGAACCAACTCCATGATGAGTAAAGGCCAGAAACCTCCCTTCCTTTCACAAGACCCTGTGTTTGGTGAGCCAGAGGCAGTTGGGACTATTGGGCCTGGAAACTTCCTATAAGCTGGAAGGACAGGGAGAAGCTTATTGCTCCAGAGTTTTAGTTCAGGGGAGACAAGTTTGGGAACCACTGGCTTAAACCCAGGTGTTTTATCTTGGGGCAGTTTTGCCCCCAAGTGCATTTGACATTTTTGATTGTCATACTGGGGAATGGTGCTACTGGTATCTAGTGGGAAGAGGCCAGGGATGCTGTTCAATATCCTACAATGCACAGGACAATTTCCACAACAAAGAATTACTGGCCAAAATGACAATAGTCCCCAGATTGAGAAATCTGTTTTAGACTCTTTCTACTCAAAGTGTGTTTTATGGATCAGTATCTTTTTATAATGCAAAATCTCAGGCCTCACCCAGACTTAGGGGATAAAAATCTGCATTTTTTTGTTTTTTTGCAATACCCCCTGGTGATCTTTATGTACATTACATTTAGAAATATTGGTTTGGATTATTTTAGGGTATTTTTTGATACAACGAGAGGTCCCCTGAATTTAAAGTGCTACGTTGTTGAGGTTTTTAATTCACAGAAGCCATTTCTTTCACATTCAAAATTCTCCCCGTAACTCCTCAAGATTATGTACAGGAAAAGACTCAGGCTTTAGAATCAGACAGAGGCAGGTTTAGATCTCATCTCAGGATGAAATTACCTTAAATTATTTAATCTAGCAGGGCCTCAGTAGCCTACTCTGCAAACAGGGAAATGTTGCAAAGCCTGAGATAAACTATGCAAAATTAGAACTCATGTCTGACCTCTGTGAGTTGGAATCTGAACTGCCTGACATATTAGTTTCTGACCTCGAGCAATTTACTTTCCTTCTTTCAACCTCAGTTTCCTCCTGTATATAAAAGGGCATTACCACACCTGATCAGGAAGAAGTTGATGCAGATGATGGACTTTAAGAAGCTAGCATCGAGTAGGTGCTCACATGCAGTCACCCTTCGCTTGCTTCCTGAAATACCATAGAAGCTCCATAAATGGGATAGCCTTTAATTTCAATAGTGCACTGAAAAAACAGTAAGTTTCTTTCCTGCATCAATCTGGTGGGACATATGTTCCCATCCTAGACTCCCCTTCATCCATTTTGTGGCCACTTGTAAGGAAGATATTGTCATCTGCTGTTTTGTCTAATCGCCTCTGTTGAGACTACAACTCAAGAAGAGACATCATGCCTTGTCTTTTCCCTGCAATCCCACACATCTCGCAGCTGGGCAACGTGCACAAAAAGTCCTCAGTAAATGTTTTCTGCCAGAGATTTGAAATCCAAAACCCCAACATGAGTAAGAGGAAGAACTTGGACTCAAAATCGGGTCCTCCGGTCCCCAAACCAAAGCCGGCTTTATGTCACTGCACTACACCTGCAAGGCAGGTGTACCTACATACACACACAGAGACAGACAGACAGATAGAATTCACAATTAACAACTGTCTAGTGGGGTTTAGTGCAGGAATGAGCATTTATCTCTTCTCCTCAACTAGACTGGGAGTGCCTCAAAGCCAGGCCTTTTCCTTGTTCTATTTCCTTGGGACCCTTAATACATGGCTGAGTTCAGTGAATCTCTGTTATCCAATTGATTGAGTGGTGAGTCAGTTAACTGAATAGAAAAAAAATGATGTAAGCATAACAGATGGACATTGCAATTATATAAGCTTCAACTCTGTCTTTGGAAAACTTCTGTGACTTTAAAGATTTTACTACATTCAAGACAGACCTACTCATCCAGCCCTCACCACTAACTCCCAGAAAAAAAATCAGACACTCAACAAAGTGAGGATGATTTTGTAGAAGAGAAGGGGAGGTATCAAAGATTTATACACACACAGAGCCTCTTTAGTTCTGTTGCCATGTGAAGACAGCCGGACAGGGAACTTTGGAACAACATCACACTGAGCCTGAAGAAGTGAGACAAATGAAATGAGGAGCAGCCAGAAAGAAAGGCGTGAACTCTGGAGAGAAGAAAAAGACCAGGAGGTGGAGCAGTGAAGAGTTTCCTTGATGGATTTGCAACCGAATGTCCAGCCCCTTCAGAGGGGTAGAACAGGCACACACATGGCTTTAGGGGCTGCTGAGAACATAACCAACACCCAAAAGAGTAGAAGTGTCACACCAGATGAGCCATAACCAGCTTCAGGGATTCTGGGCAGCCAACAACGTCATTGGGTCCAAACCCAAGAACCACAGAGCAGGAGCTTGGGGACATTCCAGTTCCAATGACAAAGCATAGATTGGAGCCACTGGACCTGAGCACAGAGGTTTTAATTCTACTTTTTGTCACAGAGACTAAGAACCTGCTATGTGCTAGCTATGGCAAAGTGGCCATGAAAAAAGAAAAAACCTTAAATGAGTATCAACTTTTCTCAGGTTAAAGGAAAACATGCTAAGTGGCCAATTTCTGATAAGAGACAGAAGTCCAGACAATACTGTTGCTTCTTACCCTCTGACTCCTCAGCATTGATTCCAAGGCCAGGGACTTAAAGGAGAGATCTTCAGTCTCACAGAGGAATAAGTTCTTTTAGGCCTTCAGCTGAATTGCATTTACCCAATTTCCTTAACTCTCTTGGGAGTTGGAGGAAAGCTGTAGGTTCACTAGGGAAGAGTTGAAAACTCCTAGACCTCAGGCTGTGGGAAGAGATCAGCCACATAACCAACTGAGGAGCCAAAGGAAACTAAAGAGAAACAGGAGAGCAAAGCAGAAACCCAAGAGCACAAAGCAATGAAGGGTTCTGGGGCCTGAGAGGCTTGTGCAAAAAGAGGTGAGAGTAAGGGAGAGTTTATTCTGGAGACTTTCTTCAAAGAGACCTTTTTTCCTGGGTTTGTATTGATGTGTCACATATGAAGAAAGGCTGTTTATGGGACCCAAATAGAAACCACAGCTCAACTTTGCCTGAGGCCTCACAATATCATTTCTTTCTTCTGGAAAAATATCTGAGATCCCTATTTCACACTCTTCTCAGAGAAGAACTAAGACTTGGACCAATCTGGAGTATTCTGAAGATTGGCATGAAGGTACCAGAAGAAGGGAGAGACCCAATTCCAGTATTGTGCGGAGCAGCCTGGATCTCAGAGTATCAAACTTGGGAAGAAAAAGAGAAGTCTACATTTAAAGGAATAATAGTATGGCAACATATTTTTCAATTACTGTTGATGAAAAACAAAAATTGTAAGATCTTTGCATGTACACACACAGTCACACTGTTCCTTAAAATGAAGTTTGCTTCTGGTGAAGCTACACAGAGCAACAGTCCTTCTTTAATGTAATGGAAGGATTTTTTTCTGTCACAGTTAAAAGATTGCACAGAGAAAGTTTCACTAATGCTGGTAGGAATGAAGTGTGATCCTTTCTTTATAAGAGAGGAAGAAAATGAATTTTTGACAACCTACTTTGTTTCAAGCCCTGAACTGTTCCAGGTGCTCTATATAATTTACCTCTTTTAACCCTCAAAACAACCCAGTGAGACAGTGTTCTTATCCATCACAAACAGAGGACAAAATTGGGATTCAGAGAGGTGTAGTTACATTCTCAAGATCTCACAGCTGATTTCACCAAACCATTGCAGGTTGACCATCTGATACTGACTTCTTCCCCCCACCCCAACATACCACCATCCCAACACCAAAGCATCCTGGGTTTTTAATTGATCCACCAGATCAGCAATTACCACCCTTTAACCAGCCCTGATTCTTGAAAGGAATGGGAAAATGTGGTGCCTTTTCAGAGTACATTGATATTCATCTCAATTACCCTCTTCCTTCTACATTCCAGCAGCACATAAATTACCAGCTTCGTTGTCAAATGCTGCATGTAATTGTGTTTAGCATAACAAACCAGGGGAAAAGAAAAGCCAACCTCTCGCTATGAGCTGAGATATGCCAGGGTGTGCTAGAATGAAGGTTGAAGGGTGGTGTCCACCCTCCCTCTTCCCGCCTCCCCCAGAACCTGACGAGTTAGGTGGGCCTGTCAGCAGCCACGAACAGGAATCGAAATCAGAGTGTGAAGTGAGTAAGCAATTTTGGTAAAGAAACAGAGAGACGTTTACTTTCAAACCAGGCAAACCAATGCAAGAGAAAATATTTCCACCTACTTTTTAATGGCCAAGGAACAGATCCTCTCCAAACCTATTTTAGTAAATGAGTAGAAACAAACAAACATTCTTTGTGTAATCATTCTGAGCCATCCATATTATGTAATAATGATCTCACTTCATTCCCGCTGCAGCCCTTAGGCAAAAGCCTGAACTCAGAGCCGTTATCTATCTAGTCTAAGGTGACACAGCTGGTAAGTAACAAAGCTGTTGATAATTTTTTCTGGACTGCCCTTTAGGAGCCACATTCTTTCTTTATTTTAGCATTTACTCATTCCCTCAGGATCTTGTTCCCACCATTTGGATCTTGGACAAGTAGAAATCAACCAGTCAAGAGGCAATCCTTGAGAAATCCCCAAATTAACACATGTCTCTTGAAAATCAAAAAGAAATTATTTTCATACTCACTGTCAATTAGAATTAAATTTATAGATGAACTTAAAAATAAAAAAGTTTCAATATAGATTAGTAAGTACCCAGACTACCCCAATACTCCTACTGTGTCACCCTCAGATTATCTTTCATTCTCAAAGTCACTGTAGGGTCCAAAGGCTGCTGGAGCATTTGCCATCGCTTCTGAACCCAAGTCAACAGGAAGGAGAAAGCAAGGAAGGACAAATGGACTGTCCCTCTTTTAAGAAGCCTTTCTAAATTTTCTATCCACAAATTCAAGTTCCCATTATGGCTAAAAATATCAATATTTATATGCCTACACTTAGCTGCAGGGGAGCCCAGCAAATGTAGTTCTACACTGGGCACATTGTCATCCTGACATGTGACAATGGGACTCTGTTCCTAAAGAAAGAAGACAAAATAAACAGAATGGGTAGCAAACAGCTATCTCTGACACAGTTGCCACCATCTAACCCTACTATCACCATCATCACCACTCTCCACTGAGGACTTTTTATGCTACTAAGTTTAGCTCAGTTCATTCCACAATAACCCTATGAAGGCATTTTCTCCATTTCACAGATAGGAAAATGGGGGCTCATAGAAGCTAAGCAACTTATAAAAAGTCACAGTACTGAGATGTGAACCTGGGGGATACGTTTGTTGTTAATAATATTTGTCCTCATGTCAAACTCTGCTCACTTGGCATAAATGTCTAAGGTGATCAGTTAATTGAAAATAACCTCACTTTTTAACTTGAAGGCAACTGTTCATTGAGATATCATGTAACTAATCTCTTTGTCTGGCTCCAAAGCCCAAGATTCTAACCACAGTACTGTATTGACCCTCTCATGGTAATTTCAGTCACTGAACAGTGGTGGAGAAATTATGGAATCAGGAGGCACTCACATCAGCTATGGAAGAAGCTACCTGATATGCTTGAGCATGAACCAACTCTAACACCCTCAGAAGGGGAAACATTATGCACATTTTATTGAGGAAAATACTAGAAACAGTAAGTTCAATCTCTCTCTCTCTCTCTCTCTCTCTCTCTGTTTCTCTCTCTCTCTCTCTCTCTCTCTCTCTCTCTCTGTTTCTCTCTGTTTCTCTCTGTTTCTCTCTCTCTCTCTCTCTCTCTCTCTCTCTCGTCACACACACACATGCACACATACATGCGCACATACACACTTAAACTTTCCATCCCTCTATCAAGTGGCAGCACCATACTATAAAACACCCAATTTTGCCCTTCTTCTTTGTCCTCTAATTATAGCTGAACATTCATTTATCTCCTTAATTTATGCCTAGAGTGTCCTGAAACCTTATTCATAGTTATTTTGCTTAGCTGTTCTTTTTCATGACTATTTCAAGAGAGTGGCTGACCTGGTTATAACCCCTCTCATTGGCCTGCACACCCTCAGGCCTAACTAGATGCCAAGTTCCCAGATGGGCTAAGAAGGTCAGCAGCAAAGAAAAATACAGCTTCCCAGCTGCTGTGAAGAAAGATAAACATTCTTATTAGACCCCAAAGCAAAATGTCAAACTATGCAAAGCCTTAGCCAATAGCATTTTTGCATTAGATGGCTCAACAAGGAAAACCTGAAAGCTGCCTAGTACTGTTGCCTTTAATTCTCTTCATTAGGATTATGTTAATGTGAAAAGCAAATATAACTGAAAATGTCATATAATGAATTGGACTTGACATCTCATTTTCACCATTTACGGAGTACCTATTCTAGGCCTATCTCTAGTCAATACTAGGGATACAAGAGCAAGAAAGCCAAGGATGCTGTCATCAATTAAATCACAGTCTAGTGGGTGAGCCAGACACATGAGTTAACAACCCCAGAACATGGATTTAGAGCTCTGCCTGCTGATGAATAAAGTGCTTTCAGCACTCAGAGGAGGATCATCAGCTCTATCTAGGACTATTATGGGGGCTGCCTGGAGGAAACAGCATTGACATATGGGCCTTGACTCTTGATGCCATATAGAGGTAGTAAGCCTGTCATGGTGAACCTTAGCTCTTTCTTGAGCCTGTGATAAGGGCTTGCTTTGTTCCAGGCCCAGAAGCAGATCCACTTCCACATGTGTTAGCAATTAGCATTGACTTTTACTAATGGTTGCTTGGGGAGATTCAGAAGATATTAAATAATGCACTAAAGGGCAAACAATTTTTTAAATCCCTAAGACATGTCTTTTTTCTTGCTAAAGTTTTTATTCAGCTCATAGCTGCCTCACTTCTCTCCTCTTGCTTCCACACACCTCTTTAATCTTATCAGTATCTGAAATCATCAGTTCCTAGCCTTAGCCTGCCTGTCCAACTCAGAAAAGACAATCAAACATGAGAATCCACAGTTTTGCAGAGTCTCCTGAAAAATCACTTCAGGGCATCATACTTTTTATGCAAGTAGGCCCTTGGAGAATCTCCAGCCTACCCCAGGATATTAATCAAAATGTTTACCCAACAAAAACCAGGGCTGAGAAAGAAGAGGTGTCATTCTGCTTCCAAGAAAATAAAATGTTCTCTTTATCTTGCACTGAGAAGAATTCTTTTTCCCAGGTGCAGAAGGTAGAAAAGGGATTTCAGGAAAGGAAATAGCAAAAGCAAGGACAAGAAGCTGTGCAAATGGATGTCCAACCAAGTGTTTGGGAAACAGCAAAGGATCTGGTGTGGCTTGAACAAAGAAAACAAAAAGATGAGACTGAAAGGAGTGAGCCAGATAGATGAGTCATACCACCTCCTGGTTCCGAGTGTGTTGGTTTTATTCTGGAACTTAGTGCCATATTATTAGTGTATTCCCAGATACCATTTTAGCTTCTCAAGATGTCATTGTCATTCTTAAAAGGGATGATTAATTAGCTAGGCTATTCCCTGTGTTTCACTACAAAGCAAAAAACAGATAGTAAAGTTTGGTTACAGCTTTAAATTTAATGATGTAGTTAGTAACTTAGGGACCATATATAATAATATGTGTGTGTTTGCATACACAAGGAAAGAGAGAAAGAATTGATTCTTCTGTTACATCTGCCTTATATAACTTTCAACTCTTGATTCCATTATTACATTCATTCATTTAGATTCTGCCTGTTTCCAGAGAGAGACACAGAGAATTTGAAATAGATTACCTTTTTAAAAAGTATAATAAAACCTTTACTCAAGATAGAAGACAAATATTTTTAAAAGAGATTGGGAAATCTGATATTAAAAAATTATGATTAAGGAAACTACCACTAAGTAAAAAATGGACAGTTTGACAACAAGTAAGTTAAAGGCATATACATGATGGATTTAGAAAAAGTGAACTTTCTCTAGGCTCTTAAATAGGGAACATTATGTGATCCATGGGAACTCTCCTTAAAGGGCAACTGTTTTATGGTTAGAGAAAAATGGGTGCTGAAACACATATTTTATTCAATTAAGAAAAAATCCCCTTTACTCTCTTTCTCTTTCAATATTATTTTGAATCTCAAATCCTAACATAAGTTTTTTTCTGTGCTCTTGCCCTACAACCTCCTTAAATTGTATTTGAAAAACAAAAAATGCACACCAACTCAAATTGGTACTTCTCTCCCATTTGTAATTATTTGGCAGGATGTGGGCTTCGGTTTGCCCACATGTCCACATTTAACTCAGACTGAAGTGTCATTTTGTGACCTTTCCACCAAAAAAATGCTAGGTGGAGGTTAGTGGCTGTCATCACAAAAAAATGAAAAAATTAAAGATTACTACTTCTCAATCCTTGTTAGCATGAAAACATCATTATGCATTTTATGTTTTTCAGAGGCTAGGGTCATGCCAGTCATAACACCTATTAGCTTACAATCTTGTTGTCACCATCAATTTTTTAAAAAGCATCAATTTATTTGTCAGTGTTGGTCTGACAGCATTGAGAGTGTGCTGCATGAAATAAAAATGATTATTAAATTAATAGTGATAATAATATTACTGTTCATTGAGTGCCTCCTATTCTAAGTGCAAAGACTTTGCAAACAGTATGACATTTAATTCTTATGACAATTCTGTGTATTATTCTCATTATGTTACCGAGAAGGCAAAGTTGATAGGGGTTAAGTAACTTGCCTACTTCAAGTTAGTTGAAAGACAAAATTCAAACGCATGTGTATCTGACTCTGTGTAGATTGTGGAACAACATAATGAATAACATTCTCAATGGAAATTTTACCACTCTGGTCAAGATGGCAGCATAGGTAAACACAGCTCACCTTCTCACACAACCACAGAAAAATTACAACTGAAATATAGAACAACCATCACTCAGGACTGCCAGAAACCAACTTGAATGGAAGTTTGACAACTACAGAATTAAAGAAACCGCGTCCATCCAGACTGGCTGGTCCCACATCCATGTGTGATGCATAACAATTTAGAGGGATATCTTAGGAATGAAGTGTCCCAGCCCCATAGTGTCATGGAGAGATGTCCCCATAATTTATGGATGCAAAAACCAGTGGGAATGAGTCAGTGGAAGAACCTTCTACAGTCCCAAGCAGTTGTCCTTAAAGAACTCACACATGGACTTAGACTCACTCCCTCTGAGCTTCAGTACCTGGGTGTCAGCTTGAAAGGCACTAGTGGCATACAGAGAGGAACCGAATTGTCTGGTATCAAGTGGGATCTGGGGTATAGCTTTCTCCCAGACAGAAAGGTGGGCAGAGGCCATTGTCCCTTTTTTGAGTCCTCCTCCCACAGACCCACAGTGCCAGAGAGCAGGTGCCATATCTGAGACTCCATCAACCTGGCTAACACTGTTTGCCTCACCCTGGAGATCCCCTGAGACTCCATCCCACCCAACTCTGGGCTTACCCAAATGGTTAACCATGAATTTTCTAAATGAATGGTTGGTCTTGGCTCATGCTTCATAACTTCTTAAATCTTATCAAACAAGCAACCTTACCACCTGCTAAGTGGCCCCAGGCCCATCACTAGCAGCAGCCAGCCTAGATACACAGCTTGATTTTTCCTAGGAATCTCCAAGCCCAGGAAAAGTAGCAGCCATTTCAGATTGCTTTATAGCTCATGCAGGGCAGTCCCAGGCAGAATACAGATGGGGATGACCTTGGCCTGCACCACCCAGTAAACCCCAGAGCCAGTCCTTGCAGCTGACTGGCCTGGGTAAATCCCTCCCATTGATCTGCCAACAGTAACCAAGGCTCAACTACAAAGGAGGGTATACTCAACCTCCATGAAGGATGCACCTCAAGTAACCAGCTTGGGTGATAGGGGAGGCTGTGCCACTGGACCCCACAGGACACCTACTACATTAGGCCATGCTACCTAGACAGAGAGTCATAGCAGCTCTTCCTAATATATGAAAACAAACACAGGAAGGTTGCCAAAGTGAGGAAACAAAGAAACATGGCCCAAAGGAAAGAATAGATAAAAATTCCATAAAAAGAACTAATGAAATGGAGATAAACAATCTATCAGGTGCAGAGTTCAAAACAATGGTTATAAGGATGCTTAAGAAACTTAGGTTGGAAAGCGGATCTCTGCCCTCTGGCAGAGACAGGACTCAACCAAGTGGCATTGGCGCTGAAGGACAGGAGACAGCGTGCTGGCAGGCAAGTGAGAACATAATTCTCCTTTATATTTTTCTCTAGTGGACGGTGGAGAGGGGAGGAAAGTTTGGGGGTGGTAGGCCGTTCTGGAGGAGGCCAGGCGCAGAGGCGCGCTCATCCACTCCCCAACCCTACCCTTGGGTCGCGGGGCGCGCATAGGGAAGTGCTCTCACTCACTGGCCCAGGTGCGTGGGGCCGTGAGTCCAGGCGTCCCTCGGACACTCCCCAACGGACATAAGATCAGTGCCCCTACGCGCACAGGGAGGGCCCACTGAACAGGCAGAGAACCGTGCACAGACACCCCTAGACAGCTCCCGTGGGTGCAGGGCCCCAGGCCGGAAAGCAGACCACTAGCGCAGGCTCTGTTTGTGCCCGCCCAGACGGGTGAGGGAAGGCGGGCGGCTGCAGCACGGGAACAGCGGGAGGAGGCGACCCACGGACGCTCGCTTCCACTGAGCACAAGTGTCCCCGGCCCTGCCCTAAGAGGCCAGAGACCAACTCCCGGTGCTCGGCTCAGTGGGACTGAGGGCACGGGGCGGCGCGCAAGCGCAAAATCACCTCAGCCCAGGGTCAGGGGGTGCCAATCCCGGGAAAAGCTCTCGGGCCCCCCGCGAGTGCAGGGACGCGCGCAGGGATTCCTCGGCATGAACGCGGAACTGCCGCAGCCCAGCGACAGCAGGAGCCAATCCCGGGGAAAGCGCTCGGGCCCCCCGCGAGTGCAGGGACGCGCGCAGGGATTCCTCGGCGCGAACGCGGAACTGCCGCAGCCCAGCGACAGCAGGAGCCAATCCCAGGGAAAGCGCTCGGGCCACCCGCGAGTGCAGGGACGTGCGCAGGGATTCCTCAGCGCGAACGCGGAACTGCCGCAGCCCAGCGACAGCAGGAGCCAATCCCGGGGAAAGCGCTCGGGCCGCCCGCGTGGGCAGGGTCACGCGCAGGGACACCTCGGCGCGAACGGGGAACCACCGCTGCCCGGCAGCAGTGGGCTCCAACCGCGGGGCAAACTCTTGGGCCGCCTGAGCGCGCAGGGGCTCGCGCGCAAGGGCTCAAGCGCAAGGGCACCTCAACTGGCTCCAGCGGGCAGCAAGGGAGCACGCCGTGCCGGCAACCGCGGGCGCGCACCATAGCGGCAACCGGAGGCGCACACCAGTCCTGCAAAAAACAAGAACCTCTGACCTGCCACACTAGACCAGCTGCGGACCCAGAAAAAGAAGGCAACACACCAAGGCTAAAACGGAGTAAAAACATCGCTTTTTAAAAAAATTTTTTTTTCCAAATTTTTTCTCCCAAATTTTTTCTCCCTTGTTCTTTCTTTCTTCTTAATCATTTCTTTTCTTTCCTTCTTTCTTTATTCTTTTCCTGGGGTTTTTTTGGGGGGTTTTGGGGGGTATATATTTTTTTTTTCAATATTTTTTTTCTCTCTCTTTTTTCTTTCTTTCTTTCTTCTTTATTCTTTCTTTTCTATCTTTCTTTGTTCCTTTCTTTCTTACCTTTTGGGGTTTTTTGGGGGGGTGTGGTAAATTTTTTATTTTCTTCTCTTTCTTTCTTCTTTTCTTCTATTTTCTTGGGGATTTTTTGGGGGGGTGTTTTTCCTTCACCTCTTCCAATAATAACAAATTTTATCTCTAACGTGTTGCATATAACCTCTCCTTCTCATCCTTTCTCTTTAATCGTTGTTTATTCATTTGTGTGTCTAGCTTAGCCCCCCTATCACTCTAAATAATATAATATAATTACTATATAAACCCAAATACAATACAATCCCACTTTCTTACTATATTATGTATTTTTCTATCCTTTTCTTCTATTTTTATTAACATACAATGTAAATATTACTAACTGGCTTGCACAGTCTCAAATATTACTAATCTATCACCCCCTCTATCAAAAATTATATTTTTCCTCCCCAAAAACAACTCTTATCTATTCTTCTTATAGTATAAAAGCTCAAATCTCTTTACATTTATGTTAATACGGGCTAGTTGGCTAACGATAGCAGGATAGAGTGGGGGATACTTTTTGAGGGTGTGGGTCTCCTGCCTGGGCTGTGTGTTTATGTCTTTAACAGCATATCCACAAAAGAACTCAAGACAAAGCGGATAGAGTGATTCTCAACCAACTAGCCAGAAGGAAGATCCTATAAAAGAACATCTGAAATATAACCAAACAGCATAAACAAACGACATAAAGGGTAACTCAAGAACATCAGGCTCAGGATATCAAAGAGACTGCACCACTGAAACTCCCAGACCTTCTATAAAGAATATTACACCACAAAGGAGGGAAGTCAAAGCAGACTACCCCCCCCAAAATAAATAAATAAATAAATAAAAACAAAAAGAATCCAACATGGTAAGACGCAAAAATAACCCCTCAATGAAAAGAAAAGAGGAATCCTCAGAAAGAGAGATAGATGAAATAGACATAGCCCAAATGTCAGACATGGAATTCAAAACAATGGTGGTAAAGAAGCTCAATATACTCGACATCCTTAAAATCAACTATGACAACCTTCAAGGAAGTTACAAACAGCTCCAAGAAAATTACAGGGAACTTGCAGAGAACTACACCAGCATAAAAAAAGACATAGAAATTGTTAACAAGAACCAGGAAGAACTTAAGAATACAATCTCTGAACTGAAAAACACAGTAGAATCAGTCAAAAGCAGACTAAATGAAGCAGAGGATCGGATTAGTGAGTTAGAAGATAATGTAGAGAAAAACTCCCAGACAATACAGCAAAATGAAAAACGATTGAAAAAATATGAACAAGATGTAAGGGAATTACAGGATAGCATTAGGAAAAATAATTTAAGGATCATCGGAATACGAGAAGAAGAAGAAAAGGAACATGGAATTGAAAATCTGATAGGAGAAATAGTGACAGAAAATTTTCCGAACCTGATGAGAGAAAAAGCTATGCAAGTCCAAGAAGCAATGAGAGTTCCAATCAAGAGGAACCCCCAAAAACCCACTCCAAGGCACATCATAGTTAAAATGGCAACATTCCAAGACAAAGAGAGAATCCTAAAAGCAGCAAGAGAAAAGCAGCAAATAACATACAAGGGAGCTCCGATAAGGCTATCAACTGATTTCTCAACAGAAACATTACAAGCCAGAAGGGAATGGTCAAAAATATTTCAAGCAATGAAAAACAAAGGCCTACAACCAAGAATACTCTACCCAGCAAGACTCTCATTCAAAATAGAAGGTGAAATAAGGAGTTTCTCAGACAAAGGAAGACTGAAAGAATACATCTCCACCAAACCAGCATTGCAAGAGATGCTAAAGGGAGTGTTCTAAGAAAAAAGAAGGAAAAAACAAGAGAGGAGAGGAACAGAGGTACAAAGGGAAATGAATAAATACACGTCAATAATAACCTTAAATGTAAATGGATTAAATGCTCCAATTAAAAGACATAGGGTAACGGAATGGATAAGAAAACAGGATCCACATATTTGCTGTCTACAAGAAACACACCTGAAAACAAAAGATTTACACAGACTGAAAGTAAAGGGATATAAAAAAATATTCCAAGCAAACGGACCGGAAAAAAAAGCCGGGGTAGCAGTTCTCATATCAGACAAAATGGATTTCAAAGCAAGGACAATAAAAAGAGACAAAGAAGGACATTTCATAATACTTAAAGGAACAATCCATCAAGAAGATATGACTTTGATAAACATATATGCACCCAACATAGGAGCACCCAAATACATAAAGCAAATACTAGAAGACCACAAAAAGGATATCAACAACAACACACTCATAGTAGGGGACTTCAACACTCCATTATCAACAATAGACAGATCATCAAAGCAAAGAAACACCAAGGATATACAGGCATTGAACAACACACTAAACCACATGGATCTAACTGACATATATAGAACTTTTCACCCCAAAGAAGCAAAATATACATTCTTTTCAAGTGCACATGGGACATTTTCAAAGATAGACCACATGACAGGTCACAAAACAAGCCTCAACAAATTCAAGAAAATTGAAATCATATCAAGCATCTTTTCAGATCACAATGCCTTGAAACTAGAAATCAACCTCAGAAAAAAAAATCAAAGACACCCAAACTCATGGAGATTGAATAACATGCTATTAAATAATGAATGGGTTAACAATGACATCAAAGAAGAAATCAAGAAATTTCTAGAAACTAATGATAATGAGCACACAACAACCCAAAACCTGTGGGACACAGCAAAAGCAGTCCTGAGAGGGAAGTTTATAGCAATACAGGCATATCTGAAAAGGCGAGAAGAATCTCAAATAAAAAACCTAACCACAATGCTACAAGAACTAGAACAACAACAACAAACAAAGCCTAGGGCAAGAAGAAGGAATGAAATCATCAAGATCAGAGCAGAACTAAATGACATAGAGACTAAACAAACAATCCAAAAGATCAACAAAACTAGGAGCTGGTTCTTCGAAAAAATCAACAAAATCGACAAGCCTCTAGCCAGTCTAATCAAGAAAAAAAGAGAGAAGACACAAATAAACAAAATCAGAAATGAAAGAGGAGAAATCATGACTGATACCTCAGAAATACAAATGATAGTTAGAAATTACTTCAGACAACTGTATGACAAGAAATTTGACAATCTAGAAGAAATGGACAAATTTCTAGAAACATACAACCTTCCAAAACTGAATCAAGAAGAAGTGGAAAGTCTCAACAGACCAATAACAAAGAAGGAAATTAAAACAGTAATCCAAAATCTCCCGGCACACAAAAGCCCTGGACCGGATGGCTTCACAGACGAATTCTACAAAACATTCAGGGAAGAACTAACTCCTACCCTCCTCAAACTGTTCCAAAAAATCCAAGAGAGGGGAAAATCCCAAACTCTTTCTATGAAGCCAGTATTATCCTAATCCCAAAACCAGGTAAAGACACAACAAAGAAAGAAAACTACAGGCCAATATCACTGATGAACATAGATGCTAAAATCCTCAATAAAATATTGGCAAACAGGATCCAGCAATACATCAAAAAGATCATACATCATGATCAAGTGGGCTTCATTCCAGGGATGCAAGGATGGTTTAATATTCGCAAATCAATAAATATAATACATCACCTAAACAGAATGAAAGACAAAAATCACATGATCATTCCAATAGATGCAGAAAAAGCATTTGATAAAGTACAACACCCATTTATGATGAAAACACTCAACAAAATGGGAATAAAGGGAGCATATCTTAACATAATTAAGGCTATATATGAGAAGCCTGAGGCCAACATCATACTCAATGGACAAAAACTGAAAGCATTTCCCCTGAAATCAGGAAAAATACAAGGCTGTTCACTTTCTCCACTCCTATTCAACAATAATGTTGGAAGTTCTAGCCACAGCAATCAGACAAGAAAAAGAAATAAAAGGCATCCCAATTGGGAAAGAGGAAGTAAAACTTTCATTATATGCAGATGACATGATGATATACCTAGAAAATCCTATAAACTCCACTAAAAGACTACTCGATATAATAAGTGAATTTGGCAAAATAGCAGGGTACAAAATAAATATACAGAAATCTAAGGCATTTCTGTACACCAACAATAAAATACCAGAGACAGAGACAAAAAAGTTGCTATAGTAATAGCAACAAGAAAAATAAAGTACCTAGGAGTAAACTTAACCAAAGAGATAAAAGACCTGTATTCTGAAAATTACATAACATTGAAGAAAGAAATTAAGGAAGAAACAAATAAATGGAAGCAAATACCATGTTCTTGGATGGGAAGAATCAACATCATCAAAATGGCCATACTACCCAAAGCAATTTACAGATTCAATGCAATCCCTATTAAAATACCAATGACATATTTCACAGACCTAGAACAAATACTCCATAAATTCATATGGAACCAAAAAAGACCCCGAATAGCAAAAGCAATCTTGAGACAGAAGAACACAGCAGGAGGAATCACAACACCAGATATCAAACAATACTACAAAGCCACTGTAATCAAAACAGTATGGTACTGGCATAAGAACAGACATATAGATCAGTGGAACAGAATAGAGAGTCCAGAAATAAACCCAGGCCTCTATGGTCAACTAATCTTTGATAAAGGAGGAAGGAACATAAAATGGAGTGAGAAGAGCCTCTTTAACAAATGGTGCTGGGAGAACTGGATAGGGACCTGCAAAAAAATGAAACTAGACCACCAACTTACACCACACACAAGAATAAACTCAAGATGGATCAAAGACTTAAATGTAAGCCGTGACACCATAAAAGTCCTAGAGGAAAACATAGGCAAGAAAATATCAGATATCTCACGTAACAATCTCTTCATGGATACATCTCCTAAAGCAAGAGAAATAAAGGAAAAAATAAATAAATGGGATTACATCAAACTGAAGAGTTTCTGCTCAGTAAAAGAAAACATCAACAAGATGAAAAGGAAACCAACCATATGGGAAAACATATTTGCCAATGACATCACAGACAGGGGACTGATTTCCAAAATATATAAAGAGCTGATACGACTAAACATCAAGAAAACAAACAACCCAATTAAAAAATGGGCAAAGGACCTGAACAAACACTTCTCCGAAGAGGACATACAGAAGGTCCATAGACACATGAAAAAATGCTCAACATCATTAGCCATCAGGGAGATGCAAATAAAAACCACAATGAGATACCATTTTACACCAGTCAGAATGGCCATCATCAACAAATCAACAAGCAACAAGTGCTGGCGAGGATGTGGAGAAACGGGAACCCTACTGCACTGTTGGTGGGAATGCAGACTGGTGCAGCCACTATGGAGAACAGTATGGAATTACCTCAAAAGATTAAAAATGGAACTGCCTTTTGAACCAGCGACTCCACTACTAGGATTATACCCGAAGAATCTTGAAACACCAGTTCAAAAGAACTTATGCACTCCTATGTTCATTGCAGCACTGTTTACAATAGCTAAGTGCTGGAAACAACCTAAGTGCCCATCTGTAGATGAGTGGATCAAAAAACTGTGGTACATTTACACAATGGAATACTATGTAGCAGAAAGAAAGAAGGAACTCCTGCCATTTGCAACAACATGGATGAAACTAGAGAGAATTATGCTTAGTGAAATAAGCCAGGCAAAGAAAGAAAAATACCATATGATATCACCTAATACAGGAAACTAAAGAACAACACAAACAAAGGAACTAAATAGAACAAAGAGCAGAATAGCAGTCAATAGGGGGGAGGGGAGAGGGAGAGAAGGGGGATAAGTAAGGGAAGGGATTAGTCAAAGAACCCATATAAAAGACTCATGGACATGGACAACGGGGAGGGATATGATTGCGGGAGAGGGGGTGGGTTGGGTGGGGGAGAGAAATTAGGGGAAAAGGGGACAACTGTAATTGAAAAACCAAAATAAAAAAAAAAAAAAAGAAACTTAGTGAGGACCTCAACAGTATACAAAAGAGCCAGTCAGAAATGAAGGATACACTAATTGAAATAAAAAACAATTTATAGGGAAACAACAGTACAGTGGATGAAGCTGAGAATCAAATCAATGATTTGGAACATAAGAAAGAAAATACAATCAGTAAGAACAACAAGGAGAAAAAAGAATCCAAAAAAGTGTAAGCAGGTTCTGGGACAACTTCAGGAGTTCAACATTTGCATCATAGGGGTGCCAGAAGGAGAAGAGAAAGAGCAAGAAATTGGAAATCTACTTGAAAAAAATTATGAAATAAAACTCCTCTAATTTGTTGAAGGAAATAGACATGCAAGTCCAGGAAGCAGAGAGCATCCCAAACAAAGTGGATGCAAAGAGGCCCACTCCAAGACACATCATAATTAAAATGCCAAAGTTAAAGATAAAGAGAGAATCTTTTTTTTTTTTTGCAGGAACCTTTTTTATACTTGTCAACTACACATTTTGGTGAGGGTGAGTTTGCTTATCAACATATTCAGTAGGTCATTTACATCTCATTGCTTCCCCCCACCACAGACCAGGTTAGTTAATATATCGGGCTAGGTCTTCTGGGAATAGTTTCAGTCCATCAAAATATCCTTTAGGAACTGTTAAGTCCACCAGCATATCCTTTGGGAACAGCTAAGTCCAAGGCCAGGTTGATTAGCATATACCAAAAGTCCTGGTGTGCATTCTAGCTGCCTTCATGTTCTGACATTTCCAGTCTTTTGTTTGTAATAAAAAGAATGGTGCTGAGGTCCGTGGTCACGGATGGAGGGTTTAGGGGAAAAGGGTGTCACAGTCATTCTGACTATTTTGTGCTGACATATGGGCGTATTTAGAGTGTACATTACCCTCAGTGTCTATATCTCCGATATTTCTTGTGCTGGCAGGAATTGGTACTGAGGAGTAGACAGGAGCAGGAGTGAGAGCTGTCTGTGCCATAGCTGTAGCTGTAGCTGACAAGGAGTCACAGGAGGCAGGGTCCTAGAATGAGAGCTAAAGTAGTGTTAGCAAAGGTGTAAGAAGGGGCTGTGGGGCTTTTACTCCCATTCAAGCGGTGTGTGTCTCAGCCTGGTGCATGCACTGGTAGCAGTAATCTCTCAGCATTATGGTTGAGTGGGTTGCCTGTGCTGTAGCTGCATCGACAGCCCCAATGAGATGAAACTTGACTAGTTGGTGTCCAGTGTGGATGGAGGGCTGGCCACGGCAAAGGGTCTGGAGGCAGAGGTCGTCATATGGGCAGATTTCTCAATCAGGTGTGGGAGGAGGTGTAAAGAGAGAATCTTAAAAGCAACAACAAAAACACAGTTAGTTACCTACATAAGGCTGTCAGCTGATTTTTCAAAAGAAATATTGAAGGTTAGATGGGATTGGCAAAAAATAGTAGAAGTCATGAAAAGCAGGGATCTATAGCAAGATTGCTCTACCCAGCAAAGCTATCATTTAGAATCAAAAGGCATATAAAGAGCTTCCCAGACAAGAAAAAACTAAAGGAGTTCATCATCACCAAGCCATTATTATATGAAATATTAAGGGGACTTATGTAAGGAAAGAAGATCAGAACTATGAACAATAAAATGGCAATAAATACATACCTATCAACAATTGAATCTAAAAAGAAAAAGGTAGGCAAACAAGAAGAACAGAGACAGAATCATGGATATGGAGAGCATTTTGATGGTTGCTAGGTGGCAGTAGGGTGTGAGGTAATGGGTGAAGAAGTGAGGGGATTAAGAAGTACAAATAGGTAGTTACAGAATGTCCATGGGGATTACAGTACAGTCTAGGAAATGGAGTAGCCAAAGAACTTATACGTATGACCCATGGACATGAACAATTGTGGGGGAATTACCTGAGGGAGTTGGGGGGGGGGTGTTGGTTCTGGGTGGACAGTGCAAAGGAAGAAAATTAGGACAACTGTAATAGCATAATCAATAAAATATAATTTAATTAAAAAAAAGAAAAATACCACAATGTCTGCTTTCACCGCTCCAGTTCAACATTGTACCAGAGCTTCTAGCTAATGAATTTAGGTAGAAAAATAAATAAAATAACTCCAAATTAGAAATATCTAAATAAAACTATATTTACACAAAAACAATTACCACCATGAAAAATATGGCATTGAAGACCATAGATGTCATGAGAATGAAGCTCTGCTCTGTAAAAGTAATTCTGTAGGAAGCAAGAACAGCATAGTGGACTCGTCAACCCAGCCTTTCCTGTAAGACTTGCTCATCCATCACCCACTCAATTCACATGGACATAGCTGAAGATCCTGGCTTCATTTCATCTGAAGTGATCCAGACTGACCAGTTCCAGAGTGCTATTGGTCTGTGGGTGACCCAAGATAAATAGAACAGACTTCCTTTTTTCATGAAATTTCCATTTGGGACTAGGAGAAGTTAGTCTAGCCTAGCCTATTGAAATAAGAAGATGAACATTCAGGTGCTATTCTGTAGGCTCTCCATGGTTTCTACCATGTGGTCTGGAGACACATAAGAACTGTCTGCAAAGAAAGAGAAATTGGATGAACTTGGGGAGAGAGGAAGGTGGGTAAAGTCTGTAAAAGCTATGGGCATCCGGCTTCTGGTTCCCATTCCCTTCTGAGGGCCAGCTGCCTCCCTGCTCTGTGCTCTCCAAGAACAATCTATATGCTTTTAATAAATCTCGCACATCTTTGCTTAAAGTGGGTCTTATAGATTCCTCTTCTATGGGACTGAAAGAGCCCTAACAATTCAGGGCAATCAGATCAAAGAAGGTCTGGAGTTTCCTAGATTTAAGGAATATTATACTTAAAACCTAATTTAAAGAATATCATACATATTCTGGGGAGGTTTGAGGGTTGAATGATGAACATGTCCCTCTGATTTTCCTCTCCCAAGTGTCAGTAATCTTTACTTTCAATTTGGAAGAAACTGAAAATCTATTCTAAAATTAGGTTCAGGCAAGACTCTAAAGAACCAGCATACTATATTCAGAATATTCAGATCCTGAAACTGCCAGCTGCAAGGAGATCTGAGATCATGTTTTCGATACAATAAAGATAGGCTGCACACTGGTCTATGTGGCTCAATTGGTTGGAGCATTATCTGATAGGTGAAGTGTTGCAGGTTTGATTCCCAGTCAGGGCACAACTTATGTTGTGGGTTCCATCCCTGGTCGGGGTTCAGGCACATGCGACCCCTGATCAAGATGTATACAATCCCTGGTCAGGCACCAAACTCCAGTCCAAGTGCTTCTCTTTCACATCATTGTTTCTCTCTCCTCCATCTTCTCCCTCTTCCTCTCTCTCTAAAATAAATAAATGAAAAAAAGAATTTTCTCCAGATGAGGATTAAGAAAACAAAAAAGACGAGCTGATAAAGTGAGACCCTTCACATAAGCATTGCATAGCATGCGGTTTAAGGCTTATCGGGAAGGTTCAGTATTAAGGGCTGCCTTGATATATAGTAAAACTGGGATGGCCTCCAAAGGCTTAACCACAATTTCTCTTTCCCTCTGCTCCCATAGTTTATGTCCCCTAGCCAAATAATTCTTCTTATCTAAAGGGTCTGGTGAAATTTCTGCTTATTCTTGAAGGGGTTTCTGTTCCTTGGCAGCCCATGGAATTAAACCAACCAACCATATCCTACCACCACCAGCACCACTGTTTATGAACTAAGGGCCACTTCATGCTCTTGATACTACAAAGCCTGCCTCCCACAGACCATGGTTGTTCATTTGGTACCCAAGTCCAACCCAGTTGTGGCCCTGTGTGGTACAGTATCTTCTTAACCCAGGCTATGAGTATATGTGATAAATATACCACTCTCAATCTCATTAGTCCAGTGTTAAATGTCATACATCCGGCCTTCCCCATAACCCCAGAGTGCTTCAACAGTTGGATGAACAGGAGGTGATGACACAGAAGCACAGTGATCTGTCAGAGGAGGGCCTCGGTGGGTTACATGCACCTATACAAACAGAAATACAAACCACCAAGAACCTGCTCAGTGAAGAAATACTTCCCTGGGCTCCCACGGGGACATGAGAAAATTTGCTGCCAGAGGACCAGGGCATACTTGAACTTGCTCTGTAGTTATAACAATCTGCTGGAGCTTTATACAAAATGATTTATTGAGACTAGCAGGGTCAGACCATCAAATGCTTACTAGATCGTTAACTTCAGAATAACCCATATATAAGAAAAGAGAATCAACCTACATTGAGATTCAGAGGCTAACTTCTAATCCTTATTTATTTAAAATTTTGAAAAGAAAAGAGAAAGATAGCTAAGTGAGATCAGGCAAATTTTTTTCTGTTCTGATTAAAACTACATGTATGTCTTCTTTTAAATTGTCCCAGTTCTGATGATCCTCTTCAGTGGTTTCTTGACACACACTGTGTGTTCATCTGTAAAATGGAAATAATAATAGCACCTACTGTGCTGCACAGGGTTAAAATAATATCTGCATGGCTCTTAGAGCAGCTTCAACACACATAAGTTCTTAGTAAGCACTAGGAAAACTTTAAAAAAATGGAACCTTTGGTCCCAATCTTTGAGAATATTTAACTCAATGAAACCTTGATTATAAAAGTTATGATCCATAGAGGAAAATGTGAATAACTCATATAAATCAAAGAATAAGGGTGCATAGTGCATCATCAAAAGTAATAAAATGTACAGACTAAAAATCTTCCCAAATAGCCATGGAAAACAGAAAGACTAATATGGGTGGGGTTTGCCAAATAAGTTTTTGGGAAGAAAAACTTGGTCTTGGCCTTAACAATGCATAGAATTGTTAGAAAGAAGAAGATGATATTATATATGAAATAAATCTTTAGTAATTTCTCACTAAGCATAGGCTATGGTTCTGTAAAATATTGTTAACTGGAAAATCTGCATTTAGTAATATCTTTTTAAAAAATGAAAATATTATTGAAAATGCATTTATCAACCAACAACTAGCTCAAGTCATATCCTCTCCAGAAAGGTGATCTCATCTGAGGATCTGTCACTGCCTCCTCTGAGCTACCATTCTACCAGGGCATGCTTCTGCATAGCCTCATGCTCTATAGCGTAACTTACTCATGTACTAGGCTTGAATTTCAATCTACAAACTTAGATGCCAAGTGAATGTAACTTTCTCTACGTCTTGTATAACTCAGTTTCAGCTCAAGATGTCATCAGTGCCAGGGGGCTTATATAGTACCAAGTCAGTAACAGTAGTGAACTCTCAGATCCTTGGAGTCATCTACGCATGACAGCTGAGATGTCTGTCACCCTCTCTGGCCCTAGATTTTTGGTCCATGTAAGTTGACCTTGGGTTACCCCAGGCCCTGTCCCCACAGTCTCCACAACTTCCCTGCCATTTTAAGCACAAGGAAATCATCTTGCTGATAAATTTCCTGGCACAATGCCATTTCTTCTCGAAGACCCTGCCACCTTCCCAGGATGGTACATGCTAGAACAATCCTGTACTCTCTCTCTATCATACACCAACATCAGGGTTATCAGTTCTTCAACTCTCTCTTCCAGGCCATTCTTTTCTAGTCTAAAAGATGGAGGAGGTGAGAGGGTAATATTTGTTTTGTTCCCTTAATATTTTTTATAGTCATAAGTCCTTTCTGTTCCCCACAAAAGATGAAACTAAAAACCAGAAGCCAGGAAATGACTCTTCTTTTCTCTTCTTTCTACTGTGATATTTCTTCCCTAAGTGAACGAGTACAGACAAGCCTATCTGCTTAAATGGGAGAAGGGTCTACAGAAAAATGTAGTGACCAGGGAGAGAAATTGTTAGTTTAAAATTATCTCACCACATATATCTGTGAATCTACCTTCCTTATTAGACTGAGCTCCTTCACTATACAGATAAACTGTGGTATTCATCTTTGTCTCCCCTGTGCACGTGGGTCTAGGAATTGAGACAGGGTCCAAAGGCAGAAGGGCCAATTAAACAAGCAAGCCAGGACTTTGACTTGCTCTTCCACTGCACATGTTCTACTTTTTCATCATCTTTAGCTGTAATCTTTTGTCTCTCTCTATATATACATGCCCAACAAAATATGCTACACTTTCTTTTTACAGGGTTTGGAATGTGTTCATCTCCTTTCCTCAGCTGCAAAATAAATAACACATAAGCTTTTAAACTATTTTAAGAGATTAGAAGAATAAAATATATGGATGACTTTATAGGTTTACTTACAAATATCTCCACAAATTAATTTATGCCCATATGCTAATGTAATGAAGTGGGCTTTTTCCAGAGGTGAAAAGAACTTGCTTTCTATCAGTAATTTCATGTGCCTCTGGAAGTTACTAAGTATGAGAGGAATGACCAGGCAGAGTCAATAGAGGAGGCAACAGTGAGCAATGACTTCTACACTACCTTTCCCCAATGTACATTGACACTATACTTCATATACATGGAAACATCTCCCAAAATGAGCTAATAATAGCTTTACACTTTAGAAAGATGATTTTCTAGATATCAGTTGTTCTCAAAGTGTGGTGGCTGGACCATCCTCATAATTACCTAGTGCAAATCCTCAAGCCTATCCCAGACCTCGGAAAGTCTGGAGGTGCCTTCCAGCAATCTGTGCTTTTAACAAGCCTTCTGGGTGATTCTGATGCATGTTCAAGTTTGAGAACCACTGCTTTATGCTATAGAAAGGTGACAGAGTACAGTGAGCTGTGAATGTGACAAGAAGATGGAACTAGATCGTAGGCAATGGGGCTTCGTCACTTACTGAGTTTGCTTTTGGGCATGACATTTATCCTTTCTGAGATTTATTCCTTTTTAGGCCTATAACACAATGGTTAACAATAAAACATACTTCTCACAGGTTACCATGAGAATGAAATGATGTGATGTAGTTGAAGATATTCATAATTGTTACAATGCTATAGAAATATAAAGCAAATAGGCAGGCAGAGTTTAATAAGCTAACAGCAGCACTGTGGGAATTGACAGTGGGAGTGGTGGGTGGGATGGGCAGAGGAGGGCAAAGGGGGAAATTTTGGGATAACTGTACTAGAATAACAATAAAAAATAAAATAAATAAAATAAAAAACTAACAGGAGTAGCAGGAGAATAGATTGGTTGGAGTTTCTAGCACATTCTGAACAGCCCTTTGAGGGTCTGAACAGCTGTTTGGATCAGCCCCACATCTCAACAAATTCAACAGCCATTTGTCTGCTCTTGCCCACATGTTAGAGTCTCTCTTCTCCTTTGTCTGCAGCCTTCTGAAACCGGGCTCTGAGACCACACAGCCACTTCTGGCTGATATTCTCCTTGCATTGTGAATATAAATGTTGATGATTTACAAAAGGCATGTTTTAAAGATGTGTGACTTGATGTTTTCTTACTGCACTGTCTCCTCAAATGCACCACGAGAGAGAAAAGAGCAAGGAGAGAGAGAGGAATGAAAATAGGGTTGGATCAACCTGGCCAGGTGGCTTGGTCAGTTAGAGCATCATCCCATACACCAAAAGGTTATGGGTTTGATTCCCGGTCAGGGTATATGACTGTTGCAATCTGGTAGAAGATTTGGCAAGAAGCAGCTATCAGGGGCGTGTAAAGGAAGCAACCAATCAATGTTTCTCTCCCACATTGATGTTTCTCTCTCTCTCTCTCTCTCTCTCTCTCCCTTCCTCTCTCTCTCTAAAAGTCAATAAATATATCCTCATGTGAGGATTAAAAATTAATTTTTTTTAAAAGAGGGCTGGATCAATTCTACAACCTGCAGACTCCCTCTGCCTGTTTCAGCTTGGCTTCCTATGAGGCTAGCCACTGTGTGTCAGAAATGAAGGGGTAATTAGGTCACAGACATAGTAAGATCTAGGATCTGAGGAGGAGGTTTGACTCAGGTCTGCACAAGCAGTTTGCTCATCCCTCTTCTATTTACAGAACAAGAGTGTGCTGCATCAGAACAGCCCTGAATGGCTGTCGGTGAACCCCATCAGGAGGAAGGACTACAGCACATGAATATCAAAGAGCGCCTCTGCAGATGAACTGTCATGGTTCAGCTTCATCTCCTGGACTCCCTAGTGGCCTTTGAGGCTGAGTGCTGCGGAAAAACTGATGAGGATAAAAAAACATAATATAATGGGGCCAGCATGGATCCCCTGGTATCTTTATGTGTCCTGGAGTGAAGGCAGATTTTTCTTACTACCTGTATCTGCCATAGTTCTGAGATTATCTGGCAAAATAAGAAAACCAGGGAGTTTTGATTCACCGTAGATTTTGTATTTTTAGAAAGAAAAAGCTGAGAAGTAATGCCATTTTTCAAAAGGGAGAAAATTTTATATAACCAGTATAGTTTCTTCTACAAAGTCAGATGAGATGACCCCCAAATCACTACCAATTCTGTGAATCGAGCATCCCAACAATTTTATTTGCTAAAATATTTGGAAAATTATAGTCCTTAGACACACAGAGTCACAAGAGAAAATTATGTTCTTAAGTGTTTAAGTCTTTCACCTGTACAATGGACCCTGGTCCACATTCTTGAAGCAGACATTGAAGCGGTATTATGCTATTAACTCCCAGATACTGACAAGAAGCTAAGCAAAAGACAGAGCAGACTCAATTGTTACCCAAAAGAGAAAAGGTGATTTTTTTTTTCTTATGGCTATAGATAAATTTTGTAGGTTGATTTAAAGCTCATAACAATACCAAGAAAAGAGGGCTGGATGGGATGTGCTTCTGGCTTCCTTGGTTCCTTACAGATGGCTCGCAGATATTACTGGACCTGGTACTCCAGCCAAGAAGGACCAAGAAATGGAAGAATAGCTCAACTCCCTGGTTTCATAAACACAATTTCTCTCCTTTCTTTTTACTGGCTCTTTCCTAAGCTGGCAGCTATGGTTTTTCACATTTTTATTTGTATAAATGCCAATTTAGCTCAAGGAACAAAATAAACCATGGCTCTCAATTAAATATACTCTGAAAACTGAAAATTTATGTTTGGCCAGAGTCTTACCCACGTTAAGCCAAGGTCTGCAGCCAGGAAATCCCATCTAGCAGGTCTTCATATTTTACTTCCAGTGGTAAGAGGATCAGGACTGACACATTATATCCAGTTGAAAGGCTTTTGGTATCAATGTGGACAAAAGTATAACATGAAGCTGTAGAAATTCAGTACTGAACATCTTGCAGCAATGGGACTTAAAATAAAGAGACTGCATAATGCTTCCCTAAGATCTCAAAGCAGATCACTGATGGGTATTAAAATACCCAGTAATCTCTGATCACTCTTTTAACCTTTCTAAATACTCACCGGAATCATCTCCATCAGTATCCCTGAATTAGATCCTCCTATGACAGAGGCAGGAATTTCCCATAAAGTGCAAGGTTTGGGTTCAATAGACCACACCACCTCCACCTCCAGAATTCAGGGTTTCCTGGGAAGATAGCAGGTTAATATATCCAGGACACACAGAACCTCCTGAGAGAGAAAAGTTCAAGGATTAGATCTTATTCCCTCTTGAGGTTAATGGTTTTATTACAAACCTACTATCATGCCTTTAACATATATCAGAAGGGTGAGATAGTAGAGCTTATATTCAGAAATGCTTAGTGTTAGTAGCTCAGTTAAATGCATGGAGCCTGATGAATGGGCAGGGCAGTTCTGGCAGAGCAGCCTTTTCAGCCCATTCATAGCATATTATAATGGATACCTTGCAGGCTGAGCTCACCTTAAGTGTTCCTTCCTTCTCTTTCCTTTATGGTTGCTTCTTTCTTGAGGGCTACCTGTTTCCATTTGTTAATTTTTTCTCTTGACCCTGTTATAAGACCTTTATTCTCATAAACTCCCTTGCCTCCCAGCACCCTAAGTTCCCCAAAAACCACCCACACTCACACGCACACACACACCAGTCCTTTAGCTGAATAGGTCAGCACTCCCTTTCACTTATCATTTTCCTAGAAGAAGCTGGGGGTGGTTAGGATCCATATAACCAAAAAAGGAGGAGGGGATATAAAAGAGCAAAAGAACAACAACAACAACAACAACAAAGAGTGCAAGTACAGAGACTGTTTAGGAGAAACCTGCAATAGTCCACACATAAAATACGGGTAACTTAGACAAAGTTTGGGGTAATGGAGATGGTGAGAAGGAATCAGACTCAGAAAGAACTTGAAGGATTTGCCAATGGACTGGATATCAAGTGAGAGGGAAATAGAAGAGCCTATGATCACTCCTACATTTTTCTTTTGAATGATGGTGCCATTCTCTAAGATGGAGAAGACTGGAAGAAGGTTTGTCAAGAGGCAGCCAAGAGGAGGTCATGTTTGAGCCTAAGTCTTGAGGTGCCTACTGCACATCTAACCAGGAATGCTAAATGGACTGTTTCATATAGAAATATAGAGCCAAAGACATAGATGTGGGAACAATAATACATCATAACCTATTGTGTACTCTTAAGTTGGTGAAGTGGGACATTTTAGTTAAATGAATCTACTGGGGGCCTAGCACAGGCAAGTTAAGATTCAAAAAGACCAAGAAATTTGCTCAAATTCCCTAAGCTAAGTGTCTTATTCAAACAAAGATTATCTATTCTTGTGTCTGGTCATCTATTGAACATTAATCAGGTACCTAACCTGTGCCAGATACTGTGGGATTTAAAAGGTACTAAAATCAAAGAGACAACTGGAACAGAATAAATGCTAACTAAATGTTAGTTAATATCATTATTCATATTTGAGGAGCTAAGGGTCTAATGGAGAAGACAAAGGCATAAACATAATTATGGAAATCTTTGGAAGGATAATATTAGGAATCACATAGAACATTGTGGCAGTACCAAAGAAAGGTGCCTAACCCCAGTCATAGGTTCTGTGTACCTCTGACATGAGTCCATGTTCTTTCTGTCCACTATGTCTGTAATTAGGCCAAGGGCCCCAGTTCAGCTATGACACAGCTGAAGCCATATTTCAGTTACATGATTCCCTATTGGGACTTTATGTACCAGTGACATTGCTGTACTAGAACCAAGTTTTTGCATCTTTCAGGCAGTCCCATAGCTATTTCAGTGACTTAGGTTCTCCATTTAAGAACTCAGTATTTCAGGATCCAGTCTATTTTAAGGGTAGAAAAATTTTAAAACTTAAAATACAATGAACAGCACTAGAATGCAATATCCATCAAAGTCTGGTGGTTTCTATCAAGACAATTTTTCTCTATATAATCACCCCATCATTACCAAAGATAACCAAATTAACACTAATTTTTCTGCAATCCTGTCCATTGTGGCTCAGTTGGTTGGAGCATCATGCCATATACTGAAAGATTGTGGGTTCGATTCCCAGTCAAGACACATAGTATCCTCAGTCCAGGTGCATACAGAAGGTAATCAATCAATGTTTCTCTCTCACAGTGATATTTCTCTCTCCCTCTGAAATTAAAAAATGTCCCCAGGTGAGGATTTTTAAAAAGACCAATTTATTTGCAAAATAAAGCTAATTTTAATAAACTTGGGCTGATTATTTGTGTAAGTCTAACAATAATAGTAATTAACCACCTAAGCTCTTTTAAATCTGCTTTGCTGGAATTTTTCATTGAGAAATCTTCATATTGAACTTAAAAAGGCTTCTCAAGGCCAGAAAAATCCAAACCACAAAATTCACCCAGAATACCTATAGATTTGGGATTAATTGATCTCTTCTTGAGGTCCCCAACATATGTTTTCATCTCCCAGGAAGAACCTTTGTTCCTTACCTGCAAATACTGCTATGGACCATATAAGCAAAGTACCAGGCTGTTTAACCAAGGGGCTTTTATTGACTTCCAAAGTCAATCTTGGCTCCCCTCTGCCCAGCACCACCCCTCCCCCAGCAATCCTCCACCCCTAGTCCATGCCCATGTGTCATACATACAAGTTCTCTGGCTTCACCTTTTTATATATTCTTCTTCTTCTTTTTTAAAACTAATTAATTAATTAATTATTTTAACAATAAAAAATAAAAAATAACAATCCCTCCCTCTCAGATATTAAGACCCTTTATAATCTTATAAAGGACAATGGCCAAAGGTCTCAAGCTATTCTAGCTGCTTCAAGCTGGACATGGTCATCGTCCTACCTACCCTTGGGTCCAGAAATCTTTAATAATAGTGGGGGTGTGGAGGGGAGGGTGGCCTTCCCACATGGGGAGTGAACCATGCAGACTCCAGGTCAGTTGGTTGTCCCCAGACAACGGCGTGCTTGGTTTAACAGGCTGGCATTCTTGTTGTATTCTGGGGGCAACAGATCTGGCAACAGGGTTAAAAGACATGATTCAATCAATAACCACTAGATGACAAAAAACAGGTATTAATCCAAAGTCAATCTTAATTTTTTCAAGCTTTCTGGTCTTATCTGAGTCTGTGCATGTTTATCTAAAGTATGACATTCCAATCAAAGTCTTATATCTTGTTATAAAGAGAACATATTTTGATTGAACTTATGCAAGCAAACATATTGCCATTATCTTACTTTATCCTTACAACAATCATGTGAAGTAAAATTATTAGCCCTTTTTACACACGAGGAGTGTGAAAAATGCTCACAATAAAACACTGGGACACAGGACTTGAGCAGCAAAGCGAGGCATTTATTCACAAGTCTGCAGGGTCGTGCACACAGCCAGCCAGGGGCATGCATGTGTGAAGTAGACAAAGAAAACTGGTTTTAAACTAATGCAAATAGCTCCCTCTCCCTAACGTGATTAGCTCCCCCTCCCCTCTTCTTCTCCCCCATTTCTCCATTACTGGTTAATCCAGGTTCACAATCTAATGCAATTAACTACTTAACTAATTGTGTGACTAAGGGTGATCTGGTTATAGGTCTACCTCCAACTTATTTGCAAAGCTATCAGCTACATATTCCCATTTCTCTGTGTTTGGTGATGACAATCTTCCTCCTTTTGATCCCAGAGATATTTGTGAGGAGCTGTGGAATGCCATTTCCTCACCCCTTTTCCATGATTCATCTGTTAATTATCTCCTACTGGTTTGAGAGTCGCTGGCTTCTTTATCCCTCACAGGAGGGGAGCCAAGATCACCTGGAGTCATAAATTGTAAATCCAGGATAGGAACCTGGCAGTATAGTGCAGAACCTACACTCTTGATCACTATGTCTACTATATTATGTTAAATGGACACTTCAAGAAGAGGCATTAACCCCCATGGCTTTGTGTCCCCCACATACTAGCACTTACACCCAAGACAGTGTTTACCCAGAGGACCAAAGTCTCCCATATGCCAACTGCTGCTCAACTCACATTTCCCCTCACCACCACTTCCTCTAACCCTCTGCTGACACTCTTCCTCAAGGTGTCCCAAGTTACATAATTGCTTTGTTTCTCTGCACAGACCTGATCTATACTGTCTAGGAACCTGCATAAAATAATGAATTCTTCATAGATACTAGGAGCCCTTTCTCTTTTGCTGCCAGTTTTATACTGTTAAACTGTCCACTCATCTGCTGATAAAGTACAATAATGTGATTTATCTCCAAGCACAGAAACATCTCAACAAATTGGATTTACTTTATCCTCTAAAAAATGTTGTTTTGGGGTTTTCCAAGATGTCCTATTTACAACATTGTCTTCATGATAAGTTGAGATGACTTTGAGAAAAAGAAAAGAACTTTATTTATACTCATTCTCCTATCTGATTCTGAAAAAGATTTGTCTGCCCCATACTCTCCCTGGAGCCTTTGCTAAGTTCCCAGAAAGCAATATATCATCTGTCATTCTCCTTTCCACTTCTGTCCTAATTATGGGTTCTACTTCCTAGAAGAGAGACTCAAAGGTCAAGTGAGAAAGTAGGCCATCTCCTCACTCTTAACCTGCATTCTTCACCCTTAGGACTATAAAGACAGTAATGACCCAAATCTTATGTTATTTATTTCTAGTTTCTCTCACTCTACCCTCATCCCCCTACAGTTCAGAACCTCACCCACTTGCCCAGATCCTCATCTTTTCTCAAGAGCCCATTGGAGCCAGTATATCAATTTAACCAACTATTCCTTCACTCTCATTCTTTTTCCTGAATGGTTCCCAAACTGCCCTCACTTAGCTCTTTCTGTTCAATAGAGCTGTCTTCATAGCTCTGTCCCCAGGGAAAAATGCTCTTCTGGTAGCTCTGCTTATTATTTCAGGACCTATTTTGCAGTTTGCTTGCAGGGCTATAGAAGAATTATAGTATATGTAGCTAGAGAGAATTGTTCTCTTTATGCTGCTTTGCCTACTCTAAGACTATTACTCTTTCATTTCAGTCAAAACTGCCCCCTCCTGGGTCCCCAGCCACAATAGGGCCTGCCCTTTTTCTGCCCGTTACTGTTGTAGTCTAATTATTCTGTTCCATTGAAGGAGAATTTTGAAGCCTTGTTCCATGTATCCTCTCCACACTAAGCCTATATCATCCTGAACAACTTCATTATCTACATGAATGGCTCAGTCTCCTCCACACCATCCACATGCAAAATTCAATCCAACTCAAAATTCTTTAACCTCCTTTAAGAAAAACTTTTACTTTCTTCCCATTTGAGGAATTCTCTTCCATGGCCACACCTTTAATTTTCATCAAGAAATGTGCTAGCTCTGATTCCTGAGTTCAAAGATCACATCCTTCTTGCCAGTTTAGTCCTTTTTTCCCACTCAGCAAGATTTCTTCCAGGTTTTTCCTCCACAGTCACTGCTTTATTGCTTTATTTTGCTGTTGCTCATTAAAACTTTCTTCTCATCATTTCCTTTGTCCATGGCCCAGCATCATGGAGCCTGTAATATTAGTGTAATTCTTCCCCATATCCTCATTCTTACTCTCTCCTGTCCTTCTACTATATCATCCAGGATAACAAGCATGATCACTGTGATGATAAAAACAAGATATCAGGGGAAGAAAAATGAGTTGAGCTCCATGTAACTATAGTACGTAATCATAAGGGTTACTAAATTATTGGCCCCTTCTAAAGGAAACTGTTCTATTCACAGCTTCTGCAAATGAAGCTATTGGCTCTCTCCCCAAAACTCCAGTCATAGTCTATTATACTAAGTAAGGATATTGACCCAGTATCAACAAGCTTTTGCTGAAGGTCCCACTTAATTATGGCATGGGATGTATGAGGTGGCACTGAATCTGAGCACCCTGAAAGAATCCACAGTCTCACTCTTAGAGAGCAAATTTGAAATAGAATTTAAATTCCTGCTTTCTGCAGTTTGAGTTATCTTAATTTTAGCTTATTGCTTTTCAGAGCACAAAGACCAGGACACAGTTTTCAGGACTAGATTAAAAACATCTCGTACAAAGTGTTAGGCAAGGAATTCTCATAGCTCTACTCTTTTAGTAACCAACAAAGAACACTGATATGTCAGGCACTGTGCCAGAGGGCTGTGGATATAGAAATGTAAGACATCATCTTAACTGAAGTCCATGGTTTAGCAAGGAAAGCACACATGTTTAAAGATAATGATAGCAAAATGTGAGAATTGTTTTGTTTTTTTTAAAAATAGAGAGACTCGGTGGAACTCTGTCATTCATGCTACCCCATATCACTTAAATATGATTACAATATTTTTTATGATTCTCCACATTTTGAATTCTTCCTTCTCAATGTAGAATCAAAAATAAAAATGTTCCAAGTTTCCCTTGCTGCTAGAATGTAGGCATGTGATTTTGTTTCTATCAATCAGACACATCTACACAAGACCTGGATTTGTAAGTAAGTTTCATGAGAACACTGAAAAGAGTGCTGGGCACCATTCAGTGAGTATGAGTGGCAGCAAAGGTGGCATGGTACCTAAGTAGCCTCTGGGACCAGACGCAGAGTAGCTTCTTTACCAGGACCAGACCATGGTGTGGTTTTGGAAATTGCTGCTGAAAAGTGAGTCTGGAGTATATTTTCCCAGGCCTTCCAACAATTCAGGATGCTTTCTAATTCCCTCAATTAATCCATTCCTGCTTAAGCTAACTAGAGAGGATTCTATTGTCTGCCACTGAGAACCTGACTGATGTGTGAGAATGCTTAGCATTACCTAGGAATAAATGATTCAGGAAGACTTCTCAGAGGCTGTGATATTAAGATGAGTTCTTCTATGGCTATGTAGTACTCCATACACAATGTAATACTACATGACCATTTGAAAGGATCTTTTACCTTTTATGACAGCATGGATGGACCTGTAGATTATTATGCTAAGTGAAATAAGCCAATCAGAGAAAGATAAATACCATATGATCTCACTTATATGTGGAATGTAAAGCTGTCATAGGGGAAAGAGAAGGGTGGGACTGGGTGAAAGAAGGGGAAGGGATTAGTCAAAGAACATATTCATAACCCATGGACACAGACAACAGTGGTGATGGCCAGAGGGAAGAGGGCGTGGTGAGGGCTGGCTGGAGGTGGGCAAAATGGGAAATGGGAACATCTATAATTGTGTCAAGGTATAAAAAAAGAAGAATTGTCCTAGAAGGCCATTCTAGACTGAATGAACTCCATCTGCAAAGGTCCAGAAACATAGGAGAGTATGCTTTGTTCAGGAATGATGGTGAATGTAACTGAAATATTTGGAGCATAAGAAAAAGTGACTGGTGATGGTGTTGAAAATGTAGGCAGGGATCATGAAGGTTTTTCTATGCCTTGACAGGACATGTGTATACTGAATAAATGGAGCACCATTAAATGAATTTAAGCAAAGGATTGTGACTATCATATTTGCATTTTAGGAAGAGCTCTCTGCAGCAATGTGAAGAATTGAACTCAGAGAGGGGAAGAGTCCAGAGCAGGGAGAACTGTTAGGAGATTGTTGTAGTCATACAGGTGAGAGGTAATAAGATCGAAGTTGAAGCAGTAGTGGTTTAAATGGGGGTTGAGGGAACAGATTGATTTGTTCTGCCAAGATTTTCATCTAATCAGGAAAGAAAAAACCAGAAGACTCACCAATATGTTACCTCTCTGCTAGAGAAGATAATATTTCTTTAAAAACAACTAAATTGCAACCCTGGATCTCTACTTCCCCAGGGCAACACCATACAGAACCAGTGTGTGCAAAGCCCTGTGGATACTCTTGTGAATGAAAGCAATGAGATAAAAAGCTTTTATTTTTTTTTAACCATTGTCCAGAGTATTTCTTTCAGGAAGTGAGGTACATCTGGGACAACTTGTGAAATAAATCTTAGAAAGATGACATGGTTATTTATTTCCACAGGGTCCCGTTTTTCATTGGATTTCTACATCCAACTTCCATCCCTTTGTCTAGAGCAACTCGTCAAGAAATTTTCCTTCCTAAGGAAGTTGAAGTTACCAAGCATATATGCCTTCCAGCACAAGGGCTTCAGATTCCTGACCAATTTTCTTACTTGAAGTAGAGGAAGAAGTAACAGGAGCATGGGATTCCAAGAACAGGAGGGTGCGAGAGAAAGTAAGCAAGAGAAAGAGATGACAAAGGTACTCCCAGATCACCCTCCCTGCCACACATTCGTGTGATACCTTTCTTCCCTCACTCTCCCTGCAGTCCTGCCTATTCCTTAACTTGTAAAAATAATAGAATGTTATTCTCCTTACCAGGTGTTTAGCCTTGGTCAAGGAACACCTCTTAGCCTGAGTTTCTTTAACTCTAAGGTAAGGAAAATACTAATATAGGACGTAAAGTTTTGGAGAGAAATAAGATAATATGTAGAAGGTATATAATATATGTTAAGCACTAACTTTGATTTAAGTTATTATGGTTATTATCACTCAGTTCATCTTTAGTCTGTTTACACATTATCTCTAGCTATCATATTTAGTGGCTGCATATTAGTTCATCAAGTGAATTGTTGCACTGTTTTACTTAACCATCTATTATTTGACATAAAGGCCGTTGCCAGTTAATCACTATTAGAGACCTTGTAAAATGAACACTTTTGCCCATGTGACTTTATTTTTTGTATAGAATTGTTTTCTTAATTTCCTCAGGTAAAATACCCCAGAAATTGCATTGTTGAATCAAGTGATTTGCATATCTTTATGGCTCCTGTACGTCATAATTTCCCAAGTCATTCTCTGAAAGACTATTATAAGCCACTTCTCCCAATGAGAAGTGCTATAAACCAACACTTCTGACAGAATTTCAGTTGCTTTTTATATCTGAAGCAATATGATTGTAGAATCTTTTACTCAGAATATAAATTTATAAAAGAGCAAAAAGTTGATATTGTGTTTTGTTATGGCTTTAGTGTGTTGTACACACACACACATATGCCCATACACAGGTTCAGAAGCTGATTTCAACCAATTCAGAACTTTGATTTCATAATTAGGTTAGTTTTATAGTTTTCCCCACTGTACTAAAAATAATTTATGGTTCTACTTGCTGTGGCTTAAAATATACATAAATTTAAATAATATTAAATGGAGAGAGAAATTGTTTTAAACATTAACACCAATGAAAACCTAAAACATAACCAAAGATTATTATATTAATGGTGATTAATTCTGGATGGTAGGATAATAGGGAACTTCATCTTTATATTTTTTAGTAGTTAATCAGTTTTTACAATAAGCATTCTCTAAAGGATATGCTCATATCAATCTTGGAGAAAGTACAGGAGAGTGGAAAAAGTTTTGGCATTTGTCAGACTGACATGGATACAAGACCTGCTCAGCCACTTGCTGGCTAGATGACCCCTATGAACCTTATTTGCAAGCTCACAGGGTTTCTGCGATGACAAAGTATGAAAGCAAATATAACTGTCTTAGTTAGTAGTGGTCACTCAATAAATAGTACCCCTATCCAAAGTGGAAGTGAAGAAGGTGTCACCCAGTGACCTCTCCAGCTGTCGGACCCCTTCCACCTGCCAGGTGAATATTCTTCCACTGGCACTCCATTGGGACCACCTCTTTTATAGCTGTGCCTCAGAAGGATTAAGAATAAAGAGAAATTATAGAGCAGAAACTGGATAGTCAGTTAATTAGCATCTCAGATATAAGGAAACAGGAAGCTCAAACCTCAGAGTAAAAATGAAGAGCAGTCTGTCAAAAGAAATCAACTAAAGACTCCACTCAGAACCTGAGGAAGCCTCTCCTCCCACCAATAAACTCTTTTGCTTTCTCCTCTTGTCTTCTAAAGTCATTATGGTCCTTTTCCTTCCCTTCCTTTTCTCTAGTACTGTATGCTCTCTTTTCCCCCTTGCCCATATTCCTACTTTCCAATGCTTTTTCCCTATTGCCCCATTTTCTTACCCCTTGATTAACTGAGCAGTTTGGGGGTTGTATTTTTAATCTTAATATGAAGTGAATGGGGCCTTTGACTTTCATACCTAAAATTATTTCATTGAGGCTTTTATTTTAAAAGATGAATATAAAGCGAAACAAGTATTTTATTTATTTGAGTAGATGGGAAGTCAGAGAAGAAAATTCTCCGCAGTGCCTTAAAGTTGATCCTGGCAGTTTGCTCTGTGGGCCTGATTTCCGGATATGTAAGCATAATAGCCCACTCCCAAAGCTTTTTCTTGGCATTTCCCAAAGGACTAACCCAGTGGACACAGAAAGGATTAGCAGTTCCTGAGTACTTGAGAGGTTCTGTTACAATATTGTCACAGTGTAGGAGGTTTTAGTCAAGTTAACTAGATGTGTCCTCAGATCCAACCAACTGAATAGGGTTAGGCTGGGGCCAGGGGGAGTGACAGTGGTCAGAATCAGGAAGGTGAATCATAAGAACAACCAAATCATCTCTGGCTTGAGCCCCATGTGGGCAATGAAAGGAGTGGCACAGCTAATAGTCATTTCTGTTTTAAGTGGTCTGTGTTCTTTCAATCAAGTCTAAGTCAAAAACATATAATGAGTGGTAGAGTTGATGTGGACTTCAGACAGTGAGGGAAGCATGATCATCCTCAGACTACTTAAGCCACATCACCTGGCTTTGATATATTAAACCCACTCACTACCTTCCAATGACAAGGATGCCCCCATCAGACTGGTCCTGCTGCATTAGTACTGGCCTTGTCTGGATACAAGACAGAGAAAGGACAGTATAGGAAGCACTGTCTCAGAGCACCTTTCCAGAAGAACACTGAAGAACAGCCTGGAAACCAGAATAAAAGCAAGGGGGAATATGCTGATTGCACAACAAACTAGGGCCATGGCACATTGCAGTAACTAGAAAAATAGATAGACGCCACTAACATAGCAGACACACCATGGAGATGAATATCGAGCAGAGGAGACAAGAGACTGGAAAGGTGTGTGAAAACTGCACCTACTTTTGGGACTAGAGTATAATCATCTAATGTAGCAGTTTAGTGAGAGACAGAGCCTGGGAGCTTTGTAAGTCAATTAATTCTGAAGGCATCAGAAACTCATCGTTTCAATTATCTACATATAAAACTACCCCAAAACTTAATAAGTTAGAAAAAAAGAGTCATTTTATTATTTCATATAATCTGTGGATTGACTGGGCTCAGCTGGATAGTTCTCTTGCTAGCTTCACCGAGGGTCTCTCGTGAGGCTGTAGCCAGACAGTTGTGGGGCTTCCAAGATGGCTTTTCCAAATGTCTGGCTGAAAGACTGGGATGTCTCTCTATTTCATTCTTCCACATGAGCATCTTCACATAGCATCTGGATCCTGCAGTGACTGTTCCAAGAAGACAAGCCCCAATGTCTGATTGCATCACACTTGTTAATGGTCCATTGCCCAAAGCAAGTGCAATGGCCAAGCCTGGAAAACATGAGAACAGGAACAGGAATACTGAGAGGCAGGGCTCATTAGGATCCACAAAATAAAGTCTACAATATCTGCATTCAGTAAACTGTTTTTGTACTCCCAATATTTTATATATTTTGTTCTGTTCTATTATAATTTTATATAGTTTTGGGAAACTGCTCTGCTTCTTTCTGCTGAGCCAAATAAAAATAAGGCTTTACTGCCCTAAATAGGTGGCCCTGGTTTGAGCATCATCCATGCACCAAAGTTGTGAGTTTGATACCGAGTGAGGACACATGCCTGGGTTGTGGGTTTGATACCCAGTCGAGGCACTTACAGGAGGCAACCAATCAGTGTTTTTCTCTCACATTGATGTTTTCTCTCTCTCTCTCTCTCTCTCTCTCTCTCTCTCTCTCTCTCTCTCTCTCTCTCTCCTCTCCTATCTCTCTCTCTCCCCCTTCCTCTCTCTCTCTCAAATCAATAAACATATCCTCAGATGAGGGTTAAAAATAAATAAATTTAAATAAGGCTTTACTCCCCACTTCTGTTGAAGATTTTAAAATAAAAGCAAAACCCACTGCTCTGTGTCTTCCCCCAAAACAATCTCAGCAAAAACTTCTCATTGTCTTGAGTTTGTTTCTCCTTTTAATGGAAGCTGTTCCGTCATAGGGTGGGCTTTATGTCACCAGTTACAACAACCATGGCTCAAAAACTTTCAAGACAGTAAACAGTAGCTGGAGCCCAATTACAACCTGGTGTTATTTTCACTTTAACATAATCAGCCCTCTAAGAAGATATTAACAGGAAATTTTGAGTGAAGTGTTTCCACTAGTGTGGGACCAGCCCCTTACCAGTGCCCACAGCACAATAACCTGCTGCAGTTTCTGAGAACTTAAACTGAGAACTAAGTCAGTCACTTTGTTAATAGAAAACTCTATTGAAAAGGAAATTTCATGTGCCTCTCCACTTATCTAATCACTAAACAACACTGCAAGCTGGGAGCTTTCTGCAAGCATTTCAGCTGCATTTTCACTTTCTATTTCCTTTGTGTTACAGAAAATTCACACACAAAAATACATTTAAACTAAATAACCATGGGACAGGCTCAGCCCAATTCAAGCAGGAAATTTTTCAATCTAAATAACAAAGTACTGCAGGACCTTAACCTGAAGCCATCTAATTAGCTCTACTTAAAAATATATAGAAACTAGAAGACACATTAGAGTGCATGCTCTTAACACATTACGTACAGGTGGTGAGAATTCTCATCATTTCTAAAAGGCATTTAAATTACCCGGTACATAACGTGTTAATTTTGAGTTTGATAACTTACTAAGACTCAGCTCAGCTCTTTCTACTCCTCATGGGGGTAAGGAAAATGGGAGCAACACTAACCAAGGAGTTGATCAGCACAAAGGAAAGATCACAGTCAAAATCTCTCTTGCTAATTCCCTCCATAGGTGTTGTTTTGGAGACCTACAGACCATGTCTCAGTAATTCCAACCTTGTCAGTTTTTCCTCCAGCTTTGCAAGGAATGGTAATTTCTTCCATTGAACTCGAAAGTAAAGCACTTGGCTTGCCTGTGAGGGCTGTGTTGTACAAAGGCCATGTGTATTTAAATGCTAGAATCACACTCAGTGCAGTGAGAGTCTTCCCCCATAAGGAGCAATAAGGAACGGAGCCCTATCAAGGGACCGGCTGATTCCCAATTTGCCATCTGATTCTTACTCTGGGCCTGCGTCACACATTCATTGAATGGCATTGTGGGCTGAACTGCATGCTCTATTCATGTGAACTTCTTTCTCTCCTTCTCCCTTCTCCTAGCCACTCTCTGCCAAACAGAAGCTGTTGAAGCCCTACAGTGTGAATACTCGGCTGATGCAACACCACTGTATTTGGCCTCTTTCTCTCTGTGTGTCTGACAGCTTTGTTCCAACTTTTAAGAGGCAATAGGTTAACTGGTTAAGATCAGGGATCTGACTGTGTAGGTTCAAATCTGGCCCCTCCACTTGTTAATCTGTAATCTTTACAAGACACTTAAATTCTCTGCACTTAGTGTTCCCATTTTTAAAAATGGGTATAATAAGATCCCCTCATAAAATTGTTGTAAATGAAGCAGTTAACACAGTCCCTGGTTCATGCTACAGTCTATAAATGCAATCATGAGTAATAGTAGTACCATTGTTGCTGTTGTTATATTGTTATTACCACAAATCAGATTTACAGCCCCATCTCAGGTCAGTGAGGCCAGGCCTATCTATAGGCAGGAGAAATGTAAAGTATTCCTTCTGTTGGCTCAACATTAATCTTTTTCTGTGCATCCTCTGACCTTAGTACCTCAGATATCTCTTTTCAGATAGGCACCGTCTTACTATCCACAACAGAGCCAGTGTTGAATCCCTCGATGCCAGGCTGCCTGCACATAGCCCCAGCTGTCCTTCCCTCCTGCACTGAACTTTTTGGCTCCTGCTTATTAGACTCTCAGAACCTCCTTCCAAGGTCTATAGCCAGCTGTCCTGCTCATTGCCTCTACTCAGCTTCTCACATCACCAACTGAACTCATCACTGTTCAGGCTCACCCGTGACCACCCACACTGGCCCTTCATGGACCTGGCTTCCAACCTCCCCAGCCTCACAAAATGATAGTAAATAGATAGCAGTTGCTCAGTACACATCACCCATTGTTCCAAGAATTCTACACAAACCCTACGAATTAGGTACTATTATTATTTCATTTTTACTGACAAAGTAACTGAAGCACAGAGAGGTCAAATAATTGACTTACAAAAAAACAGCTAATAAATGGTGATACCAGGATCAACCATATAGAAATTCTCTCTGGTTCTAGAATCTACACTGTAATATGTAGGAAAGCACCCCTCAAAAAACTCGGTGTGTGTATGTGTATATGTGATCAATTATATATGATGCATGTGATATATTATATAGGCTATATTAGATATATGAAAGTATCTATGTTGTCACATTTATCGTCGTCGGCAGCCGTCCGTCTCGAGAGACGATGGTGTAGCTTCTTAAGAGTCTATCTGCACCGCCGAGAATGGCTGTGCAGTCCGACTCGGGAGTGACACGGTATCTGTCTCCTCCCGTGTTGAATCGACATCTTGCAATGACGCTGGAGTGTCCTCTCCAGTGAAGCTGAAGCTACAGAGCCTGGGCAGGGTGATATGGAGGGTCTGCTGTTGCCCATGCAGCACCCCCCCTCTCTTCGCAGCTGAAGGGTCCAAGGGAAAGACGGAGTCAATACAGCTTGGCTTCAGGTGCGCCGCAGGAGTTGCCGGTGTTGACTGCAACGTCAAACCACCTTAGGGACTCCGGCTCCGGATTTTCTGTCGGTGTTTACTCCCTTAGCCTTTCCCCTGAAGAGGTATGCCGCAAGGCAGCGGAGGTTTTTTGGAGTCAGAGTTTTCCTTCTCTGATGTGCCCTGACTGGAAGATCGAACCAGCGACACTTAGCTCGCAGGCCGACGCTCAATCCACTGAGCCAAACCAGTTGACTGTCACATTTATACATCACATAAATAATATATGTGATACAGCCTGGCATAGAGGAAGCAAACAAAAATATATACTGACTGAATGACCTTAAACATTGTAAAACTTCTTGCCCAAAAGCAAGGTCCCTGCTTTGAATAGTCTTATCCCCTGGATTCAGATCCATAAGCCCCCAGATAGTCCTCCCCAAATTGGCATCACCTCCTACTGGCATTCCCACCAATTTTTGCCCCACCCTCCACATGGAAAGAGGGTTGGGACATGGGGCTTGGTTTTTCTCCCCCCAGCTTTATCGAAATATTATTGACATAAAACATATATAAGTTTAAGCTACATGTGATGATTTGATAAATACATATATTGTGAAATGATTAACACAATAACATTAGTTAACATTCCCTCACAGAATTACCATTGAACATCTACTCTCTTAACAACTTTCAAATATGTGATATAATATTGCTAATTGTGGTCACCATCATGTTTGACTAATGGCCCTTATCCTGTTTCTCCCTTTCTGCAGAACTTCCATAGAATTTATATGCACACCATTTCATTTCTCAAATCCTGACCTTAGCCTTTGTCCAATGGTTGAACTCCAAGATTTGTCCAGGGTGGAGGTGTCTGCTGTGTTGCTGTCTAGTTGTTCATAAGACTTTGAAAAGAGGTGTATGTACAACCTGCCATGTCTAATGAGCTCCTTGAGTACCAGCCAGCTCTTCTGTTGCTGAGTTTCTTTAGACATAAGTAATATTATTTCATACTGGCACACATATAACATCAAAAATTATAAATTCTTGCTAAACATTGGGCCCATTTACAGAGGTTTTAACAAGAGATATATAGCATTTAATCTTTGCTTCATCTGGAAGTCTGCAAAACATTTTATATGACTATTTAAAAGGTACATTTAAAATGTACCTTAACATATTGTGATTGGAATGATTCAGTTTAAATACTAACTAAAATATGCAAATAGCTGAAGCACAACTTTAAGATGAGATACAATATTATCATCATTTTCTTAGTTCTGTACCAGTTACTCATGCTGGGTAGAATCTAATACAAAATCGATTCTCATCATCTGGGAGTCATAAAGTACACTGACATAAAAACAGTCACCAGGAGGATAAATAATGTGGAGTGCAAAAAATGGATTGAAATGATACAGCTTCTCTGGGAAAAAGATAAAACCATGTTTCCAATTGACTAGGTCTGCCTGGAATCACCCAGAGTTTGGGCGAAGATGCCAAGTACTCTCTCAGCTCAGTGAGCATTTATAATAACAGTAATAAAACATTGCAATTAGAAAACTCTTCACAAAAGTATATAATCTCATTTAATCTTACAACAATGCTATGATATCAGTATCATTATCATATTTTATAGTTCAGGGAACAGAAGTTAGAAGTCATGAAACTTGCCCAATATCACACAGCAAATTAGCTCATTGATTTAATAAACATTTATTGAGAAATTATCATGTGCTAGGCATTGAAATACAATCTGGGGAATCAGAGACGAAGGGGACATTTTCCCTAAGTACTATTTGGAGGTATCAAGCTATGGGATTTCCTCCTCTCATATTTTCTTTTTTCCTGGCCTCCCCATTGCCCTTCATGTGATCCCTTGACTGTCTCTAAGCTCGCAACCTCAGGGGAAACACTTGGCAAGGTGAAACAAAGTAGCTCATATGTCTTTCTGGCTCTGATGTTCCAAAAGCCTAAATTCTTAGAAAAACTCAGACATTACAGGAAAAATGTATCTTCAAGAAACTTAAAGGAAGAACTTGCTCTAGACTAGTCCAAGATTCCTTTTGTGCTCAGAGGAAAGGAGAAAAGAGCAGAGGAAGAGAGAGGTTTGGGGTCCTGGGAGAAGTGGGGGCCTGTATCTCCTTAATAATAGTGTCACCAAGAAACTAGATTACCATAGAGGGATACCACAGGGACACGAAGACTTCCAGAGGCAAAGAAATCTGTCAGCATATGTGAGACAGAAATGGTCTTCAGAACACCCTGCTGGGTGGCCCAGAAATTCACAAGAGGGTGCAAGTAGACTGGAGTTGGTCTACTGAGCATGGCCTGCTGGGATGCTAGCGGGCCTGAGCTAGTCAGAAGAAGAGGCCTTCTGAGTGCCAGAAATACTCTGAAGAGAGAGCACCACTTGGACTTTCCCCATGCTCTATGCTGGCTGCTACGGCATGGGAAAAAGAACCCAAGAAGCAGAAAACAAAGCCCTCTCCTTGACCATAGACTTGCAGCCCTCCAGTGCCCTCTATTGGCAAAGCCTAACATTGCACCAGCTAGCATGGGAAAAAACTGCTGAATATACAGGTTCCAGCTCCAGTATCATAAAACAGAGTGGGGGAAAAGCAGGCAGCGGAGGGAAGTAGATTGCTGAGAGGTAAAAGTTGATAAATAGCTCAAATGTATAGTCTAATTACTAGAGACACCGCTAACAAGCAATGCAGAGTAATAGAGCTTAAAAGCCAATAGATAAATTCAAATATTAGAATTATAATAAACATATTTAAATAACACAAGTACAGGATGAAAAGAGGAACAAAAGAATGAGAAATAGAATGGATAAGACAGAAATGAACTTTAGGCTTAAATAATCTACAAATTATTATGCTGAATGAAAGACGTCAGACACAAAAGAGTGCCTACTAGATGACTTCATTTATGTAAATTTCTAGGAAATTGTCACCTAATATATAATGACAAAAACATATGTGTGGTTCTCTGAGACTAGAAGTGCAGCGGGTTATAAACTACAAAATGGCACAAGGAAACTTTTGGGGGCAATGAAATGTTCAGTATGTTCATTGTTGTGGTTGCTTGGGTATATATATTTGTCAAAAATCATTGAATTATACACTTGAAATGGATGCAGCTTTTTGCACATGATTTTTACCACACTGAAGTTGAGTTTTTAAAAGGTAATAGGTAAAATGTTCCAGTAGGGACGAAAAGGCCAGGAACTAGGAAGTTGGTGAAAGAGCTGAATGACCATCCAGTCGGCCCAGTGCCCACGCTGTGCATCACCAGTGGGGCCCAATATTTTATGAAGCTCAGTCCTATCTAAAATGATGGCCTCAAATATTCAGCTTCCCAGACCAATGCACAGTGGAGCTAAGGTTGAATCATGTTTCGCTGTCCAAGGTACCTGCTGTTTGACATAGCTGGCTGTAGTAGAATTAGAGAATTGCTGTAAATAGGGCCTAGATAGAGATATCTCCTGGACATGACTGGGTTTGGGCTCAGCCTCCCAGAGCTGGATTCTGCTTTGATGGACAGATAACTCCAGGAGACCAACAGCCTCTCAGAGGGGAGCTGAAACATGAAGGTACAATCAACAAAGACAGGATGCTGAAGTCAGAAAGCCCCTTAGAGTTAAGATTATAATAAATAACCAATCATTCACTTTCCTTTTCCTCCTTGGATGTCTTTAAAAATCAAAGCAAATAAATTTGTCCTTGTGTGATTCACCAGTATGACAGGTTTCCCCCATGTCTGCCATCTTCCAAGAGCTTGAAATTGGATGATTTGGGGAGAGAATGAGAAGGGTTTTCTGAGTCTAATAAAATAGACGGTGTGGATTTCTTTAGAAGAAACAAAAAGGAAAATACTTTATGGCAAAAATACTCTTTTTAAAACAAAATACATTTTATTTTGCACATATAAAACACTGAACTAATTGCTAAATTATAATAGAAGTCTTAAAAAGACTGGCCTTTCAAAACACAGTGCTCTACTGACAGTAATATAAATAGAAGTATGTAAACTGAAGCCACAAAAATTTTTTTATTTAATAGATAAAATGTTAAAAAATCCAAATGTGAACCATTTTCTTCAAAGTCACCATGTTGAGAAGCTGTGCATTTATTTCCAAGACTGCTCAGAAATTTTCTTTTGGAATTGAATTATCCAGTCATCATCCTGAATATACTTTTTTTTTTAATTTTTCAATTATAGTTGACATATAATATTACATCAATTTGGGACATACAACATAGTTATCAGACACTTATATAACTTACAAAGTAATATTCACAGGGCTATCTGCAATCTGAACACAGCTACTCTGGAGCAAAAAATATAAACACATAATGTCATTGGTTGGTATACCGGAAACTGCACAGGTTTTAAACCACAAGCCCTGCCTCTTACTACCTCTGCGACATTCAGCAGATTTTCAATTTCTCTCAACCTCAATATTCCCCCTCTGTGAAAGCAGGAATAAGAATACTCATATAAGAATGTTAAGAGATTTTTTAAGTCCATAAATATATTAATAATCAATAAATGTTTGAGTCCTAAATCTTTCCTCAGTAGCAATAAGCTTTTTTTTTTCAGGAGATATTGTTTTGGGCAACAGAAAGAAATACTTTTGAATCAAAAACCATTTGCTTGTGAACTCTTTGTTAACTCTATGTCCCATATACTGGTCTAGGTCTGGGCAAGACATCCTATTGATGCTTTAGGGTGGGTTCCAGAATCTTCTGTGGCATTATGACCTTGGACAAGTTACTGATCCTTTCTGGGTCTTAGCTTCTTCCTCTGTGATAAGGGAATAATAATAGTAATGACCTCAAAACAGTCCCCTCAGGATATTGCATTTTTATCCCAAAGTGGGATGTACTTGGGACTGAATTACAACCGCCTCAAAATTTATTCACTCTTAGGTACTGAAATCCTAACCTCATACCTCAGAATGTGACTATATTTAGAGAAAGGGCATTTAAAGAAGTGATAAGGATACAATGAGGTTGTATGGCTTGACCCTAATCCAATATGACTCATGTGCTTATAAGAAGAGGAGATTAGGACACAGACATGCACAGAACAATGGAATACCATGTGAAGACACAGCAAGAAGAAAACCATCTGCAAGATAAGGAGAGAGGCTTTAGAAGACACCTGCAGACATCTTGCTCTTGGACTTCCATGCTCTAGAGCTCCTTTTCCTTGTGCTCTTGGTTGCAGATTCTAAACCAATCTTCCTTTCTCTTCCCTAAAAACTATAGCCTTGAGGTCCACAACATCAGACAATACATCATTTCCTCCTGTGGTAGTCACCAATAGAGCTCATCACTCCTGGATTTTATCTCTTCTTTCTTTGTCACTCTCTCCACCATAATTCCTAGTTATTTTGAAATTCTTGGGAGTCATCCTCCCAGGCTTCTTAGTTTCTTCACCTCCTTTTTTCCAAGGACTTTGACCTTGCCACCTAACCACCTCCTCTCAATGTCATAGCCTAGGCTTTGTCATGCATTATCTATAACTGCTCTTCATCTCTAAGATCAATTTCAAGCTTTACACTCTCAGTTTACCATCCCCTATATTGCATTCACTCATTCAACACATTACTATGTATGAGGCGTTGTTCAAGCTGTGGATGACATAGAACTGATGAAAACAAGTATAATTTTCTGCCATCATGGAATTTACATGGGGTTGATTGGAGACAATAAACTAAATGTACAGAATTTAGTTTGTGATGACAAGGCAGCATAGTAACAAGCCATGAAAATTCCTTGGCAAGTGGAATAGGGAAATTAAGATAGCCGAACACAATGGCCAAACACTTTGCAGACATATAGAAAGGTCACCTCCCTATGTTTTAATTGTTTTTCAGTTCCAGGCCCAGAAAAGCAGCAAATCCAGGTGAGTGACACCAGAACCAACTGCAATGATTAAAGATCCCCTGCCCTGTTACTGACCAATCAGAGGAGACCCTGGGCACATGTGGAGAACTGATGAATATTCTGCTGAAACCCTCCCCTGTGGCTTCCCCTAAGATTCCAGTCTGCAAGAAAGATAAAAGCCTCAAGATAAAGGACCCAGCACATATGCTTTCCCTCTGGGTAACAGCTAAAGCCATTCCTGTTCCTTCCACTCCCCCACCCTCCAACTCCTTCATAGGCACAGGTCTCCTAAACTCTCTGGCAATGGCTAACTATTGTCCCAGGCTAATCCTCTGAATCCACCCCTAAAGCCACTTTTCTCTGACTTCACAGTGAGCTAAGGCAGCCCACTCTAGGCTCTTCTGTTGTTTCTTTTATGCTGAGCCCTTCTTGCCACCCTAAGCAGGCCCATTATCTCCCTTGACAACATATTAATAAAACTCTTAATCATCCACTTTTGTCCTGCTGACCTGTATATTCTTGACTGCATCAGTGAGAAGAACCAAGTTTCCAGTAACAATAACTGCTATAAAAAATAAAATAAAATAAAGCAAGAAAGGGGGTTAGGAAATACTGGAGTGGACAGGTTTGTTTTCTTTTAAAGTGTAACTAAAAATAGCTACAAACACACACATACAAGATATTTGAGAAAATATCTGAATATCATGAGACTGAGCCATGAAGATATGACTTAGATAGATATTTGGACTAAGCCATGCAGAAGAAGAGTATTCCTCAAAGAGGTAACACCATATGCAAAGGACCCAAGATGGAAACATATCTTTGGCATTCAAGGAACAGAGAGTAGACTAGTGTGTCCGGAGAAGATGAGGGGAGAGAACAGTAGAAAATGAGGCTGAAGAAGTAGAAAGGAGGTGAGGAAGCAGAACTTGTAGGGCACCTTTATAAGTCACAGTAAGGATTTTCCCTATTATTCAGATGCATTGTCATTGGGAATTTTGATCAGAGCATGGATGTGATCTTTCCAATGTTTCTCATAGTACCTCAATTCTCAAAACTGTTTAATCCTACCCATCTATTGTTCCCTCCCCATTCTCACTGTCTAACACCTTTAAGTCCTTATCTCCTCTTTTACCCAGCTTGGATTGTATGGGTCCATCCTCTGATCACTCACTTGCAAATTCCCTCAACTCAGTTACCTCTCTCACTCTGTAGTATTCACCTGGCAAAAACAATCCCTAGTTAAGTCCAACTCTGCACCTACTTTGTACCTGCATCCACACAGTTAACCATAGCCGGAGACCAGCCACAATCAAACTGACTAATTATACCTTAAATTCACAGCTGCAAATCTCAAACAAGGTTTCAGTGTGCCCAGAAATCTTACTAAGTTTTGTTATATCATCCTATAAGACCATTTCATGCCTTCTCCTCCCTTGACAACCTTCCACCATCTCCTACCCCTCCTGTCAGGTGATAGTATTGTTTCCATGTCCTTGAAAAACAGAAGCAAACAAGAGCCCTTCCACACCACCACATTACCATGTTTACCAACAATCTCCATACGTACAAGCATTTGTGCCTTTCTTTTTGTTAATATGGATACTGTGTCCTCATGTAAGGACATCTCCCAAGCAATTGTCCCTCTCTATCCTGAATCAGCAGTTCTTCCCTTTTCTACTGGGTCACTCAAATCAACATACAAACATGTTCATTATCCCATCTTTTAGACAGATGATGGAGAGATAGACAGATAGATTCTGCATCTTCTTCTAAAAAACGTAATTTCTTTGTCCACTTTATACCTTGCCTATACTTGCTGTTTTGGGTTTACTTGAGTCCTCCAAATATGTATATGTTGATATCCTGACCCTTACTACCTCATAATATAAATCTTATTTGGAAATAACAAATTTATATTTAAGTTTCCAATGGCATCCATACTATTGATTCCAAACATTGATATTTGATCTTTGTGTTCAATTATTTATCAGCAGCATAAGATACAGTTGTTCATTCATCTTCCCTGACATATATTCTGTAATTGCTTTCCAAGACACCATTTCTTTACATTTTCCTCCTACCACACCAATCACATGTTCTCAATTCTAATGCAGGTTGCTCAGGTTTCTATTTTTTACTTGTTTGTTTAATATTTGTATATTAAATGTAACACATGCAGGAAAGTATGTAAAAGTTATATGCTCAGTTCAATAAATAATTGTGAAGTATGTGTGTGATCACCATCTACACCAAGATACATAACATTCTGGAACTCCAGAAGCCCTTCACATGCCACTTCATAATGAAAATCTCTCCTCTCCCAGGGGTACCTCTGCTCTTAAGTTTATGATAACAATCTTCCTTCCTGAGACATCATGTTTAAATCTTTAAGTATGGTTATATATTTCTCTCTTTCCCTTGTAGGTCTATCAAAGTTTGCTTTATGTATTTTGAAACTATATAATTAAATTTCAATTTTAGTTTTCATACTACCTTGGTAAACTAAACCTTATATCACTTTCAAGTGATTCTCATTACCTCTATGAACTTTTAGCATTTAAGTTCATTTTTCTTCCAATAACAATTTAATTATACCAACTTTCTTTTGCCTAATATTTCCATTTTTACTTTAAAGTCTTCTTAATCTTTATATTTTAGGTATATTTCATAAACATCAATGCTATTAGATGGAATTTTAAGATCCAGTCTAACAATCTTTGTATTTTAACTTGATCATTCAGTACATTTATATTTAATGTAAGTACTAATACTGTAGAGTTTAAATGTATAATATTTTATATTGTATTTGTTCAAATAATTTATTCTCTGCTTTCTTTTTCTTCTTCCTCACATCTACTTGGACTGACAATATTTTTAATTTTATTCCTTTGCACCTCCCATGAGTTGAGACATTATATTCTATTTCTTCAGTGATTCTCTTAGTCAGGTTGCCATAATGAAATGCCATAGACTGGGTGTCTTAAACAACATAAGTTTATTTCTCACAGTCTGGAGGTTGGGAAGTCCAAGGTCAAGGTGCTGGTAGTGTTGGCGTCTGGTGAGAACTGTCCCCTTAGGTTATAGTCATCTGTCTTCTCATTGCATCTTCGCATGACCTTTCCTAAATGTGTACACATTGCACAAGATCTCTTTTCTTCTTAAAGGCCACTGATTCCACCATGAGGGCCACAGCCTCATGACCTAATCTAACTCTAATTACCTCCCAAAGATGCATCTTTAAATATCATCACATTGTGAGTAAGGGCTTCAGTATACAAATTTGGGGTGTGAGACAAACATTCAGTGCATAATATTGATTACTATGGAAATTATACCATGGACACTTGAATTATTCAAGTCTAAAGTTAATCAAAATATTTGTTGCCCTCAGATAATATAAAAGCCTTAGAATACTGATATTTTAATTCTTTTTTAACACCACTATTATTACTATTAATATTTCATACACCTGACATTTATTTACATCTACCCACATATTTCCCACTCTCTTTGTACTTAATTCCTTCTGCTCCTCAGTCCTATAAGATCACTTTCCTTCCACTTGAAGTATATACTATAATATCTACTAGCGATGAAAACCTCAATTCTTGTTTGCCTGAAAATGTCTTCATTGTATTCCCATTCTTTAAATGGAAACACAACATTCTGTTTGAAAAGTATCTAGCCATGTAATGTGTAAAACAGATGTTTATTAAAGAAGTTACAAGATACAAGAAACATTGTACATAGGAACAAAATACAAGAAACATTGTACATAGAACAAGGACACCTCAGTCCCCTTCAAAGTAGGCACCTTGAGACCTCACACAGTTCTCCCAGTATCTCTTGCACTGTTCAAAACACCCTACAAAATCTTTTTTGTTGTTGTTGGGGTTTTTTTTTTTTTTGTATGTTTTATTGATATGCTGTTACAGTTGTCCCAATTTCTTTTCCCTTTGCTCCCCTCTGCCCAGATCCCTCCTCCTATCAGTTCCATCCCCCTCAGTTCATGTCCATGGGTCATACATATAAGTTCTTTGACTTTACCCTTTCCTGTACTATTCTTAACTTCCCCATCTATTCTGAACCCTCCTACTATGCTTCTTAATTCTTGCACCATTTCCTCCTGCTCCCCCCCTTCCTCCTCCCAGCTGACACCCCTCCACCTGCTCACCATATCTCTGATTCTGTTTCTACTCTAGTTATCTGCTTAGTTTGTTCTTGTTTTTATTTTTTTAGATCCTGCTGTTGATAGTTGTGAGTTTGTTGTCATTTTAATGTTCATAGTTTTGATCTTTTTTTTTTCTTAAATAAGTCCCTTTAATATTTCATATAATAATGTCTTGGTGATGATGAACTCCTTTAGATTTACCTTGTCTGGGAAGCACTTTATCTGCCTTTCTGTTCTAAATGATAGCTTTGCTGAATAGAGTAATCTTGGTTGTAAGTCCTTGCTTTTCATCACTTTGAATATGTCTTGCCAGTTCCTTCTTGCCTGCAAAGTTTCTTTTGACAAATCAGCTGATAGTCTAATAGGTACCACTTTGTAGGTAACTCTCTTCTCTCTTGCTGCTTTTAAGATTCTCTCTTTATCCTTAATCTTTAGCATTTTAGTTATGATGTGTCCTGGTGTGGATCTCCCTAAGTCTAGTTTATTTGGGACTCTCTGTGCTTCCTGGACCTTTATGTCTATTTCCTTCCCAAAATTATAGAGGTTTTTCTTCATTATTTTTTCACATAATTTTTCATTTTTTTTGCTGTTCCTCTTCTCCTTCTGGCACCCCTATGATTTGGATGTTGACACATTTAAAGTAACCCCAGAGGTTTGTAAGCCTCTCCTCATTTTTTTCAATTCTCTTTTCCTCCTCCTGTACTGGATGACTGTTTATTTCTTCCTTATATTCCAATTTGTTGATTTGAACCCTGGTTCCCTTTCCTTCACCACTAGTTTCATGTGCATTTTTCTTCATTTCACTTATTAAAGCCTTCATTTCTTTCTGGTCCTGCTTAATTTTGTCTGTCAAATCTGCAAGCATCTTTATCACCAGTGCTTTAAACTGCATGTCTGTTAGGTTCGCTATCTGCTCATCTGTTAGGTTCTCTATTTCCTCAACACTTAGTTCTCCCACTGGAACCTTGATCCTCACCCCCAACCCTTTTGGACCAGGAGACTTCTCTGTCTCATCTTGACAGCTTTCTGTGTTTGCTTCTGTGATTTAGGTAGAGCTGTTGCACTTGTTATAAGGGGGTGTAGCCTTAGGTATTCATTAGTGCTAGTGACCCGCTTTACCACGTTGTGGTGCTATATGTGAAAGAAGGGTCTGAGAGGGAGTAGTGCTCATTGCTGTCACTTTTTGAGGCACTTCTCCCCCTTCCCGTACTAAGCCAGCTGCCTCCTTCAAGAGACCCACAGTTTCTTCCTCAGCCCCAACCTCCACTGGCTTTCACAGTCAGAAGCAATGCAGCTCTGTTTTCCCTTGTGCCACTTGGTCTGGTCTGGGGCTGGAATTGCTTCCCAGGTTTAAAATGTATGATGTTGCTTTTGTCCACAGCTACCATCCCTGTGCCACTGCCACTCTCGCCAGCCCCGCTGCTTCTGCTAAGCTCCACCAGTGCAGCCACACAGGCTCACACCTCCATCTCTCTGTCCCAGCTCTGCTCCTCCTACCCTTCTGGCTGAATATTTCTTCTTTATTTCTCTGTTGAACTTTTATGTAGTTTGATTTTCTAGATCTTCTAGGTTCTTTTCAGTTTTGAAGTGATTGTAAATTCCTTCTTAGTTGTGAAAGAGACACAGCATGTCCACTTATGCCTCTATCTTTGCCAGAAGTCTCTCCATAACACTCTGCAAAATCTCTTGTTGGAATCACCATCAGCTGCCCCATTGTATTTTCCTGAATCTCATCAATGGTCTGAAATAGCTTCCCTTTCAAAGATTGTTTTAGTTTTAGGAATAGCTAGAAGTTGCAGGGTGCCAAATATGGGCTGTATTGGGGGGCTGAGTCACCTGGATGATGTGATGTTTTGCAAAAAAAAATAATAATAATAACTTCCAGAGACTTGATACATGAGTGGGTGCATTGTCATGATGAAGATGCCAATCACCAGTTGCCCATAGCTGCAGCTGTTTTCACTGTATTGCATCCCTCAACCAATGAAGAACATTGAGGAAGTACTTCTTATTAAATGTTTGACCTGGAGTAGCATACTCATGATGGACAACACCTTCCCAATCAAAAAACACAGTTAACATGGTCTTGATTTTCCTGCAACTTTGCCACACCTTTTTCAGGTGTGTAGAACCAGGTGACTTCCATTGGGGAGACTGGGCCTGGATCAAAGCTGTAGGCCCATGATTCATCTCCAGTTTGATCTTCTTGTGGAAATCTGATTCATTGTTAGCAGTTTGAATCAAGTCATTAGCAACTGCAGCACAATGTTTCTTCTGTTCTGGTAGCAGAAGCCATGAAACAAATTTTTCCATGACATGTTTCATGCCAAGATTGTGCATCAAAATCTCAGTTGTTTTTGGAATCTCTGATCAGCTTCTAGTTCTTGCACTGTCAGTTACTGATCTTTGTTGATTGGAGCCTGTACACATTCAATATTCTCAGGTGTTCTGCTTGTTGCAAGTTTTCCAGAACATGGATCATTTTCAACTGATTCTCAACCATCTCTGAAGCATTTATGTGACACTCATTTGTGCTACACTCATTGCATCATCCCCAAATGTCTTCTGAATCATCTGAATAGCTTCCGTGGAGAAATGTTCAAGCTTAATGCAAAATTTGATGCAGATTTTCTGCTCTACTCGCTCAGTCATCTTGACTGCAACAGCCACACAGTATACATGCTCACTCAGTGGTGTCTACCGCCCCCATTGACTAGTACAGTGAAGTTGTCATTGTTCACACATGCACATTCCAGTCCACTCTCCTTGGCTGCCAGGTTACATTGATGTTGCACAAGCCATTCTTGTTATATTAACAGTGGCTGGACATTTTCCAGACAGACCTCATGTATTTTCTGGGCAGTTGTTGTATCTTGACACATTCAACACATCTTCTGACTTTTATCCCTACTGTTAAAAAGTCAATTGCTGCCCTGGCTGGTGTGGCTCAGTGCATGGAGTGCCAGCCTGCAAACCAAAGGTTCACTGGTTTAATTTCCTGTCAGGGCACATGCCTGGGTTGTGGGCCAGGTCCCCATTTGGAGGCTTCATGAGAGGCAACCACACACTGATGTTTCTCTCCCTCTCCTTTTCCCTCCCTTCCCCTCTCTCTACAAATAAATAAATAAATAAATAAAATATTTTTAAAATAATTTTTTTTAAAGTCAATTGCCAAATTTAATTGCCACTCCCTTGAAGACAATTTTATTTTTTTCCTTTGGCTGCTCCTCATATTTTTCTTCTTTGATTTTTACATTTTCACTCTAATGTTTTCAGAGGTGCTTTATTTTCATTCACCATGCTATTTAAATGAATTATGAAAAATTATTAGTCATGTCTTTAACTATTACTTCTGCCCCATTCTAATCTCCAACTTTATTCTCTATGTCTCTTATTTCTTCTGTAGTTCTCATCTTTTCTCCCCTCTTTCCATGTTATATTATGGATAATTTCTCCTGATATACATGGTAGTTTACTAATTCCCTAACAAGTCTAACCTGGCCCTTTGCTGAATTTTTAATGTTAATTATGGAACTTCTCTTTCTTGGAAGTTCTTTTGCAAATCTTCTCTGTCATTTTTATAGATTCATGTTCTCTGTTAATTTTTTAAGCTTGTCACTTATTTCTTTAAATTAGGAAGCATAGTTGTTTTAGACTCTGAGCCTAATAATTCTGAGGTATTTATGTTCTATTTCTATCTCTCTCTCTCTTTTTTTTTTTTTTTTTTTTTTGGCTGTTTCTCAATATGTTGCCTTATTATTTTATGCACTTACTTGCCTTTGTGTGCTGGACAATGACTTTGAGAAACTTTTTGTGAAGACTGTCTGAGGCCTGGGATAAATGTGTTCTCCTAAAGAGATGATTTTAGTTTCCTTCTTCCAGATGTCTTGGGGAGAGGACCATTTCCAACTACTTCACAGCTTGAGGTGGCCCAGCCACTCCGCATATGTATATACTCAGGATGTGTGTCTACACAAACGCCTATCTGCTGTCACACCTTCCCAGGAATAATGGGTTTTCTTTTCCTTTAGATTTTGGTTTTTCTTTCCTGCTCACTTTAGTAGAAAACGGTCTTCCCCATTTTCCCCTGTCATTGGGTAACAAGAAGACAATTGGGTTTAGTTATGCTTTATCACTACCTTAGATTTAACCCTTGGGAATCTCAGCTCAATGTGGAGGACTTCTTTGAAACATCCCACCTGAGGCAGGCCCCAGACAACTGTCCCCTTTGCTCTTTAAGTCACTTAACTGAAGCCCTCATATGCAGTAGCAGTCGATGCCCTCCAGATTTTAGCATTTCAATGATCTGTTTATCTAAATTCAGGCTTTCTCCCAGAATTAAGACTACCTTTTCCTTGCTGGAAATAGAAATCTCATTCTTCTTTACCTCTTAATCTTGAAGTGCCCAAGGTCCCCACCTTTGGATCTCTCCTTTTGTCTATCTACACTCAGTCCCTAGCTGCTCTTATCCAGATTCATGGTTTTAAATATTTATGGAATGGTTTTATGAATAGCTATAGAATCCTCCCTAAACTCCAGACATACATATATATTAGACATCCAAATGAAGATGTAGAGTCAACTTATAAATATACCTATGTGTTTCTGTATGTAAGTTGACTCTACATCTTCATTTGGATGTCTAACAGACCCCTCAAACCTGGCATAGTTCCTGACTTCCACTCCTCCCACTCCCCATATTATCCCCATATTCAATGCACACTTCACACATACAAATGACTTGTTGATCTCCAATTCTTTCACACTTTCCTCCAGACCTTTGTACATATCCTCCCTCTATTTGTTCATATAACTCCTACTTGCTTTCTTCAAAGTCCATTTCAGGGACCACTCGCTTCAGAAATTTTTCTTTGCCAATGGGTCAGTTTGGGTTGAGTGCCACTCCTATTTTTTCCACACAGCATGCTGTGTGTGTGACTACCATTGCATTTGTCATACCCTTAGTGAAAGCACCTGTTTTACTGTCTATAGCCCCCCAATAGCTGGTAAAAATCTTGGGGAAAGCTAAGAGCAACTCACTCATCATTACTTCCCAAATTCTAGCATCATACTGGCCACCGTACTTGACATAATTTTTTAAGTGAATAAATGAATAAACTTTATATGAAGAACATTTGGAAAACTTTTTTCAGAAAGCTCTAAAAGTCTTCAACACAAAAATCCATTTGAATACAGTATTGTCTCTCTGGGAGATTCCTTTGAGTGGGAAAATAATACTTTTTTTTTGCAGATTCTTCAAGCATTTTTTTTTATAGTTTCCCCCTCTTGCAAAAACTTCTGCTAAGGTTCGATCTTTAGTGCAGATAAAAATAAAAGTCTAGCCTAAAAGACAGCAGGGAGTTTATGTACCTCATTTATATCTGGACAGTAGTAAAGGTATTATTTATGACTTCCCCTGTTCATCTTATCATTTTCTGAAGACAGACAATTGGATTATCAAATAGAATAATTGCTGTCCTTTCTCTGGGGGGGATGTGTAAGCCTTGGGTGCTTATCTTGCCATTATTTTCTTCTACCAATTTTGATATTGCATCTTCTCCCCTTCAAATAGAAGTCTCAATGGATATCACAGATCATAAGACTTTCACAAAATGTCCAAGTACAAACAAGTATACTAAAAGCATTGATAAATGGCTTTCCTTATAGGAAGGACAACATCACTTAATACAGAAAGCTTCTTCTAGTTAAATGAAGTGCCTTCAAACACAATTTTTTTGACCTACAGAGAAGGGATAAGAGAGTAGTGAGAGAAGGAGACACAAGACTATACATCTGAAAGACATTAAATCTAGGAAGATCAAATATGGCAGAGGAGTAAGTGGAAGCTACACTAACCTCCTCTCAGGACCAGTCTGGACTTACAATTTAATTGTGGAGAAATCATCTGGAATAACCAACTGAACACTAGCTGGAGAGAAATCTTATAACCACGGAGAGACAGAAAAGGCTGCTTCATCACAACATGACTGGTAGGAAGTGGGAAGATGTGAGAGGGCTGGCTGGGCTCCCACGGGTGGCAGCTGAAGGAACTGAGAAACATCTCAGCAGCCAGGGGTTCCTCCTGATAAAGGTGGGGTCTAAACCCCTACCTGGGCCTCCCAGCCTACAGCAACAGAGCAGAAAGTAAGATAGCATCCAGCTTTAAAAAGTGAAAAGCCGCAGGGTTATTTATTTATTTATTTATTTATTTATTTATTTATTTTGGCTGGCCTGAAAGAAACAGATGGAGACAAAAAGCTCTTAAAGGGAACACATACAAAAATATTTTGGCACCCACTTACCCTGGGCTCAACCAGAGGAAGGGCAGAGAGGACTAGAGATACTTAAGTAGAGTTTGGGGTTGTGGCTTTGAGGAGACAACTGAGGGAGCAGCTGACTGGGTCCCAGTGCTGACTCATTCCCCATACTGCAGGAAGACCACTCCCCTCCAAGTGGTGTCAGCCTGAGGGGAAGCAATAGCCCCACCTGCAGGAATTAATCTGCCCCACACACAGTGCTTAAGCCTGATGGCTGATCACAGATTGAATAGGTTAACAACTAAAGGAGACAGACAAAGGCAGTAGATCTTTGATAGTCTCCAACAGGCTGCCTAGGCCCAGACTGGTATATGATCTGATGCCACTAGGGACAGATTCAGAAAGTGCAGATCAATCTAAGAAGCAGAAACAAACAAGAAGAGTCACAAAAATGGGGAGACAGAGAAACAACCCCCCATTGAAAGGAAAGGAGGAACCACCAGAGTGCTAAATTAAATAGAGGAACGCAAACTATCAGACATAGAATTCAAAATATGGATTATAGGGAAGCTCAATGAGCTCAAAGAAAACTACAAACAACTCCAGGGAAACTATAAGGAACTTACTGAGAGTTACACCAGCATGAAAAAAGACATAGAAACTATCAGGAAGAGCCAAGGGAAAATGAAGAATACAATTTCTTTCTTTCTCTCTTTCTTTCTTCATTTATTTATTTATTTAGAGAAAGGGGAAGAGAGGGAGTGAAACATCACTGTGTAGTTGTCTCTCGAGTGCCCCTAACTGGGGACCTGGCCCATAAACAAGTCATGTGCCCTGACGGGGAATCAGACTGGCAACCCTTTGGTTCACAGTCCGGCACTCAATCCACTGAGCCACACCAGCCAGGAAGAATACAATTTCCTAATTGACAAACACAGTAGAAGGAATTAAAAGAGGGCTAGAGGAGGCAGAAGATCAGATCAGTGAGCTGGAGGACAACATAGAAAAAATTTCCAGACAGTGCAACAAAATGAAAAAAGACTGAAAAGGAATGAAGAGGTTTTAAGAGAGCTGCAGGATAACATGAAACATAATTATATCCGTATCATAGGAATACCAGAAGGAGAAGAAAAGGAACAAGGGATTGAAAACCTGTTTGAAAAAGTAACAACAGAAAACTTCTCTAACTTGATGAGAGAAAAAGTCACTAAAGTCCAGGAAGCACAGAGGGTCCTAATGAAGATAAACCCAAACAGGCCCACTTCAAGACACATGATAATTAAAATGGCAACATTGAAAGACAAAGAGAGAACCATAAAAATAGCAAGAGAGAAACAGCTAATAATATACAATGAAGCTTTGATAAGGCTATCATATCAACTGATTTCTCAACAGAAACACTACAAGCCAGAAGGGAATGGTAAAAAACATTCCAAGCAATGAACAATAAAGGCCTACAACTCAGACTACTCTACCCAGAAAGGCTCTTTTTCAAAATGGAAGGAGAAATAAGGAGTTTCCCAGACGAAAAAAAAAAAGGCTAAAAGAACACATTTCCACCAAATCAACATTGCAAGAGATGCTAAAGGGTCTGCTTTAAGAAGATGAAAAAACAGAGAGAGACAGAGAGAAACACAAAGAATAAGTACCTATCAATAGTAACCTTAAATGTAAATGGATTAAATGCACCAATCAAAAGACATAGGAGAGCTGAAAGGATTAGAAAGCAAGACCCACATATATGTTGTCTACAAAAGACCCACCTCAGAACAAAAGATCTACACAGACTGAAAGTGAAAGGATGGAAAAAATATTTCAAGCAAATAAACATGAAAAAAAGTTGGATTAGCAATACTTATATTAGACAAACAAGATTTCACAGCAAAGGCCATAAAAAGAAACAAAAAAGGAAATTTCATAATACTTAAGGGAACAATCTATCAAGAAGACAGAACCCTGGGAAACATATATGCACCCAACATGAGAGCACCCAAATATATAAGGAAAACCTTGAAGGACTTCAAGAAGGATATTGACAGCAATACACTCATAGTAGGGGACTTTAACATCCCATTGTCAACAGCAGACAGATCTTCCAAGCAAAGAAACACCAAGGATATTGAGGCATTGAACAGCACTCTAAATCAAACAAACTTAATTGATATATATAAAACTTTTCACCCAAAAAAGCAAAATATATATTCTTTTCAAGTGCACATGGAACATTTTCAAAGATAGACCACATGGTAGGACACAAAACAAGCCTCAACAAATTCAAGAAAATTGAAATTATATCAAGCATCTTTTCAGATCACAATGGCTTGAAACAGGAAATCAACCTCTAGGAAAAAAACTCAAACACATTCAAACTCATAGGGAATTAATAACATGCTATAAAATAATGAATGAGTTGACAATGACATCAAGGAAGAAATCAAAAAGTTTCTGGAAACAAATGATAAAGAACACATAACAACCCAAAACCTATGGGATACAGCAAAAGCAGTCGTGAGAGGAAAATTCAAAGCAATAGAGGCCTATCTAAAGAGGATAGAAGAATCTCAAATTAAAAAATCTAACCTGACAGCTACAAGAACTAGAGGAACAAAAACAAACAAAGCTCAGAGCGTGTAGAAGGAAAGAAGTCACCAAGATCAGAGCAGAATTAAACAACACAGAGACTAAACAAACAATTCAAAAATCAATAAAACCAGAAGCTGGTTCTTTGAAAAGATAAACTAAATCAACAAGCCTTTATCCAATCTCGTCAATAAAAAAAAGAGAAGACCCAAATAAACAAAATCAGAAATGAAAAAAAAAAAAAATCACAACCGATATCACAGAAATACAATGGATTGTAAAAAGTTACTATGAATAACTGTATTACAAGAAATTTGACAATCTAGAACAAATGGACAAATTTCTAGAAACATACAACCTTCCAAAACTGAATCAAGAAGAAGTGGAAAGTCTCAACAGACCAATAACAAAGAAGGAAGTTGAAACAGTAATCAAAAATCTCCCTGCACACAAAAGCCCTGGACCAGATGGCTTCGCAGGTGAATTCTACAAAACATTCAGGGAAGAACTAACTCCTATCCTCCTCAAACTGTTCCGAAAAATCCAAGAAGAGGGGAAAATCCCAAACTCTTTCTATGAAGCCAGTATTATCCTAATCCCAAAACCAGGTCAAGACACAACAAAGAAAGAAAACTACTGGCCAATATCACTGATGAACATAGATGCCAAAATCCTCAATAAAATATTGGCAAACAGGATCCAGCAATATATAAAAAAGATCATACATCATGATCAAGTGGGCTTCATTCCAGGGATGCAAGGATGGTTTAATATTCACAAATCAATAAATATAATACATCACCTAAACAAAATGAAAGACAAAAATCGCATGATCATATCAATAGATGCAGAAAAAGCATTTGATAAAGTACAACACCCATTTATGATGAAAACACTCAGCAAAATGGGAATAGAGGGAGCATACCTTAACATAATTAAGGCTATATATGAGAAGCCTGAGGCCCACATCATACTCAATGGACAAAAACTAAAAGCATTCCCCCTGAATTCAGGAACTAGACAGGTTGTCCACTCTCTCCACTCCTATTCAATAGTGTTGGAAGTCCTAGCCACAGCAATCAGACAAGAAAAAGAAATAAAAGGCATCCAAATTGGGAAAGAAGAAGTAAAACTATCATTATATGCAGATGACATGATAGTATTCCTAGAAAATCCTATAAACTCCACTAAAAGACTACTCGATATAATAAGTGAATTTGGCAAAATAGCAGGGTACAAAATAAATATACAGAAATCTGAGGCATTTCTGTACACCAACAACAAAATATCAGAGACAGAGACAAAAAAGAAAATACCATTTACTATAGCAACAAGAAAAATAAAGTACCTAGGAGCAAACTTAACCAAAGAGATAAAAGACCTGTTCTCTGAAAATTACATAACATTGAAGAAAGAAATTAAGGAAGATACAAATAAATGGAAGCAAATAACATGTTCTTGGATGGGAAGAATCAACATCATCAAAATGGCCATACTACCCAAAGCAATTTACAGATTCAATGCAATCCCTATTAAAATACCAATGACATATTTCACAGACCTAGAACAAATACTCCAAAAATTCATATGGAACCAAAAAAGACCCTGAATAGCAAAAGCAATCTTGAGACAGAAGAACACAGCAGGAGGAATCACAACACCAGATATCAAACAATACTACAAAGCCACTGTGATCAAAACAGTCTGGTACTGGCATAAGAACAGACATATAGATCAGTGGAACAGAATAGAGAGTCCAGAAATAAACCCAGGCCTCTATGGTCAACTAATCTTTGATAAAGGAGGAAGGAACATAAAATGGAGTGAGAAGAGCCTCTTTAACAAATGGTGCTGGGAGAACTGGATAGGGACCTGCAAAAAAATGAAACTAGACCACCAACTTACACCACACACAAGAATAAACTCAAGATGGATCAAAGACTTAAATGTAAGCCATGACACCATAAAAGTCCTAGAGGAAAACATAGGCAAGAAAATATCAGATATCTCATGTAACAATTTCTTCACGGATACATCTCCTAAAGCAAGAGAAATAAAGGAAAAAATAAATAAATGGGATTACATCAAACTAAAGACTTTCCACTCAGCAAAAGAAAACATCAGCAAGATGAAAAGGAAACCAACCATATGGGAAAACATATTTGCCAATGACATCACAGACAGGGGACTGATTTCCAAAATATATAAAGAGCTGATATGACTCAACATCAAGAAAACAAACAACCCAATTAAAAAATGGGCAAAGGACCTGAACAAACACTTCTCCGAAGAGGACATACAGAAGGTCCATAGACACGTGAAAGAATGCTCAACATCACTAGCCATCAGAGAGTTGCAAATAAGAACCACAATGAGATAGCACTTTACACATGTCAGAATGGCCATCATCAACAAATCAACAAACAACAAGTGCTGGCGAGGATGTGGAGAAAGGGGAACCCTACTGCACTGTTGGTGGGAATGCAGACTGGTGCAGCCACTATGGAAAACAGTATGGAATTACCTCAAAAGATTAAAAATGGAACTGCCTTTTGAACCAGCAACTCCACTACTAGGATTATACCCGAAGAATCTTGAAACACCAATTCAAAAGAACTTATGCACCCCTATGTTCATTGCAGCACTGTTCACAATAGCTAAGTGCTGAAAACAGCCTAAGTTCCCATCTGTAGATGAGTGGATCAAAAAACTGTGGTACACTTACACAATGGAATACTATGTAGCAGAAAGAAAGAAGGAACTCCTGCCATTTGCGACAACATGGATGGAACTAGAGAGAATTATGCTTAGTGAAATAAGCCAGGCAAAGAAAGAAAAATACCATATGATATCACCTAATACAGGAAACTAAAGAACAACACAAACAAAGGAACTAAATAGAACAAAAAGCAGAACAGCAGTCAATAGGGGGGAGGGGAGAGGGAGAGAAGGGGGATAAGTAAGGAAAGGGTTTAGTCAAAGAACCTCTATAAATGACTCATGGACATGGACAATGGGGAGGGATATGATTGCGGGAGAGGGGGTGGGTTGGGTGGGGGAGAGAAATGGGGGAAAATGGGACAACTGTAATTGAAAAACCAAAAATTTAAAAAAAAAATTTGATTCTCACTCACACTACAGTTCTAATGCAGAAAAGGAATAGAGGGAGCTTGGATCATTTTAGTCACTCCTGGATCCCAGCTGATGGGGGGGGTTCCTCTCCATTCCTCTTCACAGCTCTCATTGAGCACAGCAAGTCACATAGCCACACTTATCTTCAAAGTGGATGAAGAAACACCATGTGCCCAGAGACAGAAGGAGAACTGGGATATCTATGAACAGCATTATATTCAACTGCAGTGACCCTCCCATATTTTCACACACTCTGCCCTAAACCCATTAGTGATTACTATGTTTAGCAGACACCCCTCACAGCTAAAAATGACCAGTGAGCCACACTGAAAGGTAAATTACTGACTACCAAATAAGGATGCAGCATAGGTGACTGAAGCACAAAAGTGAATACTGAGCTTGACCATCCTGAAAGTCCTTCCTAAGCCAGAGTCTATCATTTCTGGATATATAATGATGCCACTGGAGGCCATTTATCAATTCAGGCTAAAGATTAAGCAAGTAAAACCAAAGTGAAGATTTTTCAGTACTTTGAATATTCTGGATAAATTTATCTTGATAGTCATCAATTCACTCAACAATGAATGAATTACTATATGTTAGTATTTAATTATAGGTGCTATTTTGATTGGAAAAATAATTATTAGGTAGTTACTTTTAAATCCTGACTTCTAAGGACAGTGGATACTGAGAAGGATCTTTGATTTCGTTAAGCTAAGATTAAAAGTAAGGATAAAAACTGTAAAAGAGAATACTAAATTGAAACATTAGATAAGTGATGAAAAGATCTGGAGGGGAGGATCCAGACATGGAAAAGAGACTGAGACCCCTTGTGGCCAAGAGAGGGCTGGAGATGGAGGGAACAAGAGAGGGAATGGCAATGGGAGAAGCAAGAGGGAGAAAAAGCAGCAAGTAGTTGAAGACATTTGGAAAGGAGCCAAGACATTAAAAAAGGATGGAGGGACAAATCTTGCTATGCAGGATGTTATATAAGCCTGTCCTCACAAAGCCTTCCTCTGTGAACCAACAATATATTTCAATATATAACTGTATTTAGAGAGGAATTAATGGGTCACCCAAGGTGATGTTAGCCCTTGTAGGTTACCCTATAATAGCAGCATGGATAAAATAAGGCAGAAATACAGGTGCAGGGAATTCCAAATCTATTGAAGGTGAGCCATAGGGAATGATTCGGAGAAGGGATTGAATGAGATGAGACTTTTAGAGACCTCAAGATGGAATGAGTGTATTTTTGCATGTGAGAAAATGTGAATCATTGGAGGCCAGAGGATGGATGTTGGCAGATACACCCTAAGGTAATTTCTGCCCCAGGGTGTGTGTGGAATCTGTGACTTGCTTCTATCCAACAGAATGTGGTAAATGTAATGAGATAGTTACTCCCCTAATTGCATTATGTTATATAAGATTCTATATTAGCAACTAGAGTAAAAGAGCCTCCTGCTGGCCTTGAAAAATAACCTCCTGAGCTTGGGAAAAGGCCCTGAGTTCTAAAAAGGAATGCATCCCAGACAGTACCTTGACTGAAGCCAACTGAGTCTTGCATATTGTTTCAAGCTCCTGAGACTGTGGTAACTTGTTATGCAGCAATGGTAAACCACCACAAGAGATGAGCTTCAAGGACTGAATATGCCTTCACCAAGTGGGAGGAGGAAAAGTGTTCCAGGCAGATAAAATAGCACAGGGGCAAAGAAAACAATGGCTTGCCTGGGAAACTGAGAAGATAGCTAGCTGTGGCTGGTCTAGAGGAAGGCCTACAGAAATGGAGGGAACAGTGAGCTACAGAGAGGGACATGGACAAGATCTTGGAGAGTTTGTTCTTTTGCCACAGGAGGAATTTATGCTTTATTATAAAGTTATAGGGGGCTCTTAACAAACATTGTTTACTCTGTTTTCAGATTTCTAGGACTTATCCAAGACAGAAGGCATGCTATAGATCACAACTACCTTTATTTCTTCTTGTCTGTCAGCCTGCTGCCACCTTCCACTGAGTCCCTATTCCATGGAGTGAGGACACATGATGAGAAATTGTTCCTAGCTCCTTAAGAGTAAGTAGACAACATTTTCTTGTTTCTGAGTACAACAACTGAAATTGATTTACTATTCATTTATCCATTTACTTAATTTACGCTTATCAAATATTATATGATCCAGCACTTTTGCAGATGCTGGAGACACGACTATGAATAAGACTTGACCTCAATGTTTATACTCTATCAAGTAATGTTAGTTGTCAATGCTTTAGGTGTCAACTAGCAGTTCTTTGCTCTGACATAGGTCTTGGAAGTTGTTATTTTGGAAGTTATTTCTACGTGATTTTACATAGGAATTCAAAATTGTTACCATGCCCATATCCTCTTTTAAGTAAAACTGTTTGTTCTGTGGACAGACAAGTTTTCTATCATATGACATCCCCACCCTACACAATTCCACCACAGCTAACTGGACCAAGTGAGAGCACTCGGTTCAATTGAAGCAAATTCTTTGGCTAACCAATGACAAATGATCCAGCATTGTCACAAGATGGATCAATCAAATTGTCTTAGAACTCTTAGTGAGAGAGAGAGAAAGAGAGAATGAGCCAGAAAGACTGATGTAAAAAACTTCAAATAAATGTGACCACATAATTTATCTAAACTGAGAGACTTTTAAGAATAAAAGAGGACACTAAAATTATTTAAAGTTCACTAAAATTATTTAAAGTTATGCTGTTCTAATTACTATAAATTATAAAAGTTACCAAAAATAAGTTATAGATTTACACCACACAATAAACTACAAAAACACCATGGTGAGAACATTTAAAACATCCTCATAGGGTTTGGGCCAGGCTACTCAGCCTCTGTTTTGTTGCATTTAGTTTACTTACCTCACCTACAACTTTCTAACTTTCTTAATACCCCTGTGACAACTTTGTGCACATTACAGGCTCAGGCCACAGCACAACCAGCTGGGAGACCAAATGGCTGGCCAAGTCAGCCCTAGCATTCTTCTCCTATAGCAGCCAAGCCAGAGGGTTAGTGCTAGCTGTCCCTAGCTGAAGTGTACACTTAATTTTATCAGTGACTACTCTACATACCATTCTAGAAAGGGGAGGTGTTAGTTATATTCAGAAGGGGTCCATAAGAGAAAAACATATCATCATGGTCTCCTCTCACACTAAACAATGGTTAAAACTGATATTCATTTCACTGCACTGGCACCTCATTTTACTAGAAAAAAAGTATGGTAAAAGCTGAAAGTACAAAGTCAAGGCCTACCAAACCTGTTCTGGTTTAGTTTCATTAAAACTGAAAATCCAACACAAATCCTAAACCAGAGGGGATGCTAGGACAAGAGAGACAAAATAGGCCTGTCCCATGCACAGCAGACATCCAAAGAACCCAACCTAAGAGCTGAGTACAAATCAAAGCTCTGAATCACACAGCAGATGCCCATAGTTAAGTGCAGAGAGAAGAATGTATGAGACCATGGGGACAGTGAGAAGGCAGAGAGAGCAACTGATAACTATTAGAATTAGTTCTTGTTCAATTCTACTTTCACTCCATGCATATCTTTATAATTCACCTCCACTTTCCTGAAATAACTGGAATAATTATTGATTTAAAAACAAAAGAACCCAATTATAGCAGTGCACTATATGGAGTAGTTAGAATTATTTTTGTTTACAACCAACAGAACCTGAATCTAAACTGCTGAGGTTAAAAAGGTCACATAACTAGCTATACAACCTGGCTTCGAACAGGTCTAGATCTAGATTTCAAATAACAACACCAGGACTAACCTCTTGGCTCTGCTTCCGGTGGATACACTCCACAGACTCCTAACCATGTCCCCCAAAATCCAAGCTCTCTCCTCATGGGGGCAGCAGCTCTATACCTCATATCATTACCCCAATGTACAGAGTGTGTGTCCTGGCACCCTGTAAAAGTCCTGAGGTTCACTATGATAGGATCAGCTAAGATCACTTCCCCAACTCTGAGCTAACAATGATGTCCAAAGAGTTGCTATAGGTTGATTGATCTACACCACACAGGACCCTTGTCTGGAACCCTGGCTTAGATCAATCCTATCTAAACCTCATGAGACAACAAATCCTGGCTAGTTGTTCACCAAAGTGTTTCCCTTTCCTCAGGGACACAGTTTCCCTTGTGACCAAGTGACTGAGTTCCAGACAATGGACTGGAAGCAAAAGTGAAGTGTACCCTCTCCCAGCCTAGCCCATAAAACCTCCCACAAAATCCTCCAAGCTGTTCTAAACATACTTAAAATTTTTGCAATAACTGAATTAAATATTTTCAATTTTTAATTTAAATAAACTAAAATTAAATTTGAAATTTATATCCTTGGTTGAACTAGCCATGCATCAAGTTTGCAAAAGCCACATGTGGCTTGTGCTACTCTAGAAGTTCTCTACTTTACAGATTCACTAGATTTTCTCCCCTTCAAATCATTCACTTTTCTCTGACTCTGATATTGAAAACTTTTTTGGTGAATTTCCTCTTTTCTTTTTAAATATTTATTTATTTATTTTTAGAGAGAGAGAGAGGAAGAGAGGGAGAAAGGGAGAGAGAGAAACATCAATGTGCAAGAGACAAATGGATTGGGCTGCCTCTTGCACGCCCCCAACTGGGAACCCTGCCTGCAACCCAGGCATGTGCCCTGACTGGGAATTGAACCAGCAGCCTTTTGGTTCACAGGCTGGCATTCAATCCACCAGCCAGGTTGTGAATTTCCTTTTTAATTGTCTCAATTCTCCTGGTATTTCTTTGGCAGTGAAGGATTAGCCCCAAGTGTACTGTGCTAAATTTTAATCTTTACCCTAAGTATTCTGATCAGAGAATGTACTAAAATTCTGATTAAGTTCTAGATTTTTACAGTTCTCTTTTGTTCATCAACATGTATTTATGCCATAATTGTAGCTTTGTGTACAATTAAATAAAGGAGAAAAACAATGATTATTAAGGGCATGCCACGTAGTGTAGTAAAAGGGTGAGTGCGCTAGAAGGTAAAGGAACTTAGTCCCAATGTTCTCTGCGCTATCATTTATTGCCTCTCAGCTGCAAATGTCTCCACTGCCTGGGATGCTGAAATATTTCTCCCCTGTCTACTGGCACGATGCTAACCTTGGTCAATAGAGGGCGCTGGAGGGACACTGGCATAAGCGAAGCCTTGCCTCCTGGATCCTATGTTTGTTCCCTTCTTGCTCTTGTCAGCGCGGGGCTGGTGTGAGGACACCGAATGAAGCTCTCCCTAAACAAATTTAAGTGGCACTTGTGCAGATGGAATCCCATTAAATTCCACGGTGCTTCAGCTAGTTTCGTTGCAGCAAGTTCAGGAACATCCTCCACTGGCAATTTCCAGGAGGATTTGAAGGAAGATTTTAGCTGCACTCCTACCCAACAAATGGATTCCTAGTGAGTTCTATGGGTGCCCCAGCTGGTTTCCTCGTGCTGAGTTCAGCAGTGCTTCTTCAGAAGTAGCTCCCCAGAAAATTTCATCAGCACTCTAGCAGGCAGTTTTCTATCAGTCTAGGACTACTGGCTCCCAAGAGGCTTATTTCCATGTCCCAACCCCAGCCAATATTTCCAGGGCTAATTACAGACCAGCCCTAGCCAGGAGACCCAGTCAACTTCTCTCCCATTGGTGGGTTGTAACCACACCCTTTCCAATGAGGTCTGAATCCCAGGCATGGGGAAGATCCCCCCCTCCAAGTTAGTCCTCCCTTGGGTACTCTCTCAGAGCCCTAGAGTATAGTTTAGAATTCTTTTATGTCCTCCCTCCCTTAGTAAAATTTCTGTAAGTAACTAGCAATTCTTGCATATAAAGAGTAATATCATTGTTCAAATTACTGTTTGGTTTCTGCCTCCTGATACACCGCCTTTGCAATCCCATGCCTAGGTGATATTGCATGTGACATGTCATTTCTCCAGATTCTCTGAGTCTTTTCTGTAAAATAGGAATATTTGATTAGCTAAAGCTAGGTAGATAGAGCTACCATCTTTGGGGATTCCAGAAATATCAGTTGATACCTATTAAAAAGCAACATTACCATTTTTCATGCAATTATTTCCTACTTCTCAGTTTGAGAGAGAAAACACAATAACTATCACAATTCAAGTTTTGCTATAACCTGTGGAAGTTGAGAAATGTTTTGCTGAAATAAATAGTAAATGAAACTCTTGCATCATCCTGCTCGCTATCCCATTGGCAACTCTATTCATATTTAACATTGATGAATGGCATTTTCCTCCAGTACAGGTCTCCAGAGACCATGAATAGAGAGTGTAAAAAGAGTGCCTTCAAGACTGAAACTGATCTGAGTCTTCTCATGCCTAAGAGCATTGGAAAAAGCAGGTGTCTTCAATTATTCATGCTCAATTCCCTGCAAGACAAATCTTATTCAGGCTGTGAACCTGCCCATCTGGAAGCCCAGTGTGGAAAACCTCTGTAAAGGCAACATGGTACTCGGCTGCTGAGGCCTTCATGGTGCTTGGGCCTCAGGCTTGGGAAACTGCTCCAAAGGAACTTCAAACAGAAATTTTACTGAGATAAAAATATAACAAAGCTTTCAACAAGAGGAGCAGTTAGATGCAGAAATTACACTACTATCAAGTAAGAATCACCAGTCCTGATCCATAGTGTACAAACTGGACAAAAGAAGAAAAGACAGAAGGAGACAATGGAGTGGTAGGGGTATGCCCTAGCATCTCCTAATCAGGCTAGTTCGGGAACTTAGAAGAAACCAGTAAATAAAAGAATCTCTGCTGTTAAGAGAGAAAGAGAGAGATTCAAATCAGAAAACAGGAAAGCACTAAATCATTAGAGATCACCCAAATTAATTTAAAATGACAGAATTACAAAAATTAGTATGTTACTACAAAGATGTTTTTATATATGGTCTACACTTTCTGATTTTAACTAATCAAATTTTAAAACACTGATTATCATAGTAACAGGGAAGAAAGAACTTTTTCTCAACCTTCTTACGTTTGGTGAGTGAAATTTTGCAAAGTGAACTGGAGAAAGACAGATTAGCCAGAGAAAATGGTTTACTTCAGATGCATAAGGGGGGCCTCAGAGCAATGAAATGAAAACCCCAACCCAGATGATCAGACCAGAAATCTTACATACCATTTTAACAAAGGGCAATAAATCTGTGGAGAAATGACAAGACAAAAGAAAAGAGTTTTGACTTCTAGGAGTGGTAAATTGTGGGAAGATAAATAAATGGGGAAACTAATGGAAAATAGAAGTTATTTAGTAAAGTTTGTACAGGCACATCTTGGTACTGACTTTCCATCTTCTTCATGACCATAGAACTCCCTTGGGAGAGTGGATTTATAGCAGTTCTCATGTCTCGAAAATGTCTGCTCTTAGTCAGATAAGAGAAGCTTCAAGAAGGCTTTTTTCTGTATCTCAGTGGCCTTGATTCTCAATGGCCCTCAGTTCTAAATAATCTATATACCAAAGTAGCATATTTTGGGGTGGAAAACTCTAATCCCTTTCAGTAGTAATAATAATTATAACAGCACCTTGAATTCAACTGGATATAGACAGACTTTTTAACAAGTGCATTTATCATGAATATAATTGCTCTTTTCTTCTGATGTAGGTTTCCCCTGAATATTAAAAGTCTTATAACTATCAATTACTATTCAGAAAAAAAAGGAATCCAGAAATTAGCCACACATGAAACTAACATAAAAAAATAAAGTTATTCCCAAACTACATGAAATCATGCCCCAAATATGTAGATGTTATTATGCCTCACAAAGTATTTTTGTATTTATTCAACAAACATATATTTAGCACTACTGAGCATCAAGTACTATTCTAGGCACAAAATGCTATTGTCACAAGCTTACTTTCACCATTTCATTGGGCTCTTTGTCTAGTCTTTTATTTTAAATATTTTATTTATTTATTTTTAGAGAGAGAGGAAGTGAGGGAGAAAGAGAGGGAGTGAAACACCAATGTGTGGTGGCACGCCCCTAACTGGCGACCTGGCCCACAACCCAGGCATGTGCCCTGACTGGGAATTGAATTGATGACACTTTGGTTCACAGATCAGCGCTCGATTCACTGAGCCACACCAGCCGGGTATCGTGCTTTTTTGAGACAAGTATCCAGCATTAACGACTGCACTATATGGCTAGAAAGCTGAGACCAGAAAAGAAGCATAACTTGTTCATGCAGTATGTTGAAAAAGAGGGGCAGGTATGAATATAGGCCTTGAAACCACGCATATCCTGATGCAAATCCCATCTGCATCTCTTAATAACTGTGTGATCTTTGACAAACTACTACATTTTTCTTCATCACAGTTTTTTCTTCTTTAAAATGAAGATGATAGCAGCCTAAACAAATAATGAACACTTTGTGAAAGGCTTTACAACAACAAAAAAAGGTTTTTGTTATTTGTTGTTGTTACTTTACATTCTATAAAAAAAAATCTATAATCAATTAAATGTACTTGAATTGAATTAATAAGGAATACTAAAAAGATAACAGGAATGGGAGCATTCTTGATCATCTCATTTATTGTCTAAGAACCATGTAAAGACTGGATTCAAGCAAGGGATTGGTAGTTTGTAAACTACTTGGACAAAATCAAACCTTTGTTGATACTACTAATAATAACAATTAAAAAATTATTGAGCACTGATTATGTGACTGGTGCTCTTTAAATTCAGTTTTTATGTGCACAATTTTATTTAATCATTTGATATCCAAAGTAGATACTATTATTTAGGGAACAGGAAGATAGGTAGAAACAATTGTTAAAGTTTAAAGTTAGAGTTGTGCTTTATTGACAGCATTGCATGATGCCTAAGAGTTTGGTCATTGCTGATGAATTCCCACCTCCTTCCCAACCCATGAAGTGGTCCTCTGAGTAAACCATTGCTGTGGCCTCTTCAGTTTTCCTGACCCCATTCCCATTCCCAAGGCAATGATGGATCATCACCACAGATAGGGCAGAACACAAATGCCCTGGTTCAACAAGCTTGTACAATTACACTTCCTAATGTACTCCCTACTAGCTCCAGAGTCTCCACAGAACTACTCCATCTCTCTAGTTTTTTTGTTTGTTTGCTTGTTTCTTTGTTTGTTTTTTGCCTTGTTAAATATTTTTTTCTTTGGCCAGGCAATTCTTAAGATTGCCTTCTACACTAACTTCCAATTTCCCACCCCACCCCCAGCTCCTAGAGCTTCCTACCCTTGAAGATGCAGCTCAGTAGAAATTTTGATGAAGCCCCCTCTCAGGCAGATTTAGTAACTCCCTTCTCTGCCCCCTTCAGCACTTTGTAAGAGTTCAGAACTAGTCACCTTGTATGGCTGAATTTCAAAATGCCTATTTCCATCTCCAGATATGTGGTCCTTGCCAGACTAATTCATGTTTGTATTTGGGGTTTGCTTCATGTTAGATATCAATAAGTGTTTGTCAAGTTGACATGTGCTGGGTAAATTTAAATTACTTTTAGAATGCTATTATGGACACGGGAAGTATTTGTTTGGGGCACTGCCTCCCATATCAGAGTAAACAAATTGATTATCTAAGAGTTGCAGCTGGGAGTCTCCAGCACCAAAATACTAAAAGATGAAAAGTCTCTTGAACCTATAACCTTGTAGATAGCTACATGAAATGACCGTCAGAAGGGGGGGGGGGGGGCGGGTGGAGAAACTACATTTGTAGCATTTCAAAGAAATCTTGGCTTATATTTTGTTCACGAACTTATTTATTTCACTCAGTTTGAACAGGGAACATCAGTGATTCAAAGGGTTTTCCAGCCATGTGTCACTTAGTTTTCCATTTCAGAGGTAACCTTGCTCTCTCCTCTGTTTCATGTTTTTCATACACAATTTATTATTCCAGTCAGAAAGCTTTCTCAGAAATATAGCACTAAAAGGCTATAAGAAGCACTTCCCATGATTCAAAGTGATTATTTTTCTTCTCTTACCTTTTACTTTATTAGATCTTAAATTATAAAAGTTATAGATGTAACAAGTTGTACAATAAAAATATGGCGTTCTAAGTTAATAATCTCCCTACCAGTCATCTTCTAATCTTCAATGGAGATGGCTTTAAGATACATTTTAAAGTTAGAAAAGACAAGATTTGCTAATAAATGAGATTAAAAGGTGAGGGACCAAGGAGGACTCTGATCAGAGTGGTGCCATTTACTGAGATAAGAAAATAGCAGGGAAGGATCAGCTTAGAGGAGGAGGGGAAATCAGGAGTTCCAGCCCAGCCATAGAAAGTGTGTAAGTCATCCAGGTGAAGATTCTGAGCAGGCAGTTAGATAGCACTCTGTTCTAAAGAATGAAGCCTGATCTGAAGGTTACCTTTGTGAGTCATCAGCACATGAAAGGCATCTAAAGCAATGAGTTTGGACTATAAGGATAGCAGGAATGTACTTCTTGTGAATGATTTTTAGAATAATGGCTTTAGTATTGTATTCCACCATATATAGTAATTATTCTTAGACACTAACTAATAGTCTGTCCTATAGTAGGTGTCTTGGTTTGATTTTTTTTTTTTTTTTTAGAACTGGCTGTTTAAAATCTTATCACATGGCTTTCTAGCAATTATAAACATGATCAAAATTTGTTTATGTAATGATTGTTAATAGATTTTATAATATTAAACCATCCTTGTATTGATAGAAGAAATCCTACTTAGATACATTATTCATTTAATTGTTACTAGATGGGGTCTGGGCTCACCAGTAGTGTGTGGGTTCTTGACTTCATATAGGACATGAAGCCTTCACAACATGATTCCAGGTGATTTTGAGAGTGTGTTTATTAAAGCTGGGACAGTGAAATAAAGGAAGGATTAAGATAGAAGAAGCAACAGAAGAGAGCCTAGGCAGGGCTGCTTTGGGTCTCTGAGAAATGTCACAATGGCAGAGGTGAGTTCACTGGGAAGTCAGAGAAAAAGGCAGCTTGGAGATAGGTTTGTGGGGTAAGCCTGGGACAATATACCATGGCCTATTGCTCCCCTTATTGCAATTATTGTGGTGTCCCTTAGAGCTTAGAACAAAGAGAGCTGAGCTATAAGATGTGGATGTGCTCTAGCCCTAGGCCTTTTGTCTTGAGGCTTTTTATCTTTCTTTGGCCCACTGGAATCTTAGGGGAAGTCTCAGGGGAGGGTCTTAACAGAATATTCATTAGCTTTTCAGTTGTGTCCTTCAATATGTTGATTCATCAAAATATGCGTAGAGGGGACAGGGTTATTATCTAACTAGTTTCATTTTTAAAGAGCATCATCGAGAACATCATTGAAGAGGGACTGGGTTAAAGGCTGGTCTGTCCCGAGATGGTCTGGAATATGTAAGCAATTTGCTCCTAAGTGTCTCTGGTTAGGGAAGATAAAAACTTGTAATTCATTTGCTGGCTGTAGATTGCTCAGATTGTTTGGCCTTGTTTAATTCTTTTGTCTCAGTTTTCCTTGTTCTAGTTGTCAGTGAATTTCCCTAGTTTCTTACTATTCTTCCTAAAATGTGTTGCTAAAACTGGTTTATAATTCAGCACTCTATTTGGAATTTTTACATCTCTATTCATAAATGAAATTGGTTTAGTTTTCTTCTTTGTGTTATCCTTTTAAGCTTTTGACATTAAGGCTCTACTAGCTTTATAAAATAAACTAGAGAGAAAACATTATTATCTGAAATGTTTCATTAACATATAAATTATTTATCATTTAAAATTCAAATATATTTTAGGGGTAAAGCCATCTGAGCCTGGCGCCTTTTAAATGGTGAGATTTAATAAAGTTTCCAGTTTAGCCTATGCTATTGGTCTCTTCAACTTTTCTGTCATTTCTTGGGTCAGATTTAGTATTGTATATTTTGACAGAAGATTTTCCTTTTCTATACATTTTGAGAGGTATTTCTATAAAACTGCATAAAATTCATCTTACACTTTAAAAAATATTTTTCTATACTTTTATTATAGCTACTTTCCAATATTATATCTCTCTCATCTGTCTCTCACTCACACACGCAGACATGCACACATGCACAAGCTTTCTGTTTTATTTCTTTTTAAGAACTAGTTTAAGTTTTATTGATTCCTTCTATTATTTTTCTTATTTATTTCATAATAATTAAGACTTTCCTATTTCATTTTAGTTTATTTTGCTATATTCTTTTCAGTTTTCTTTATTGAAAATTAAGTTCATTATTTTCAATTTTTAAGTTATGAAAGTATCTAAGAACAATGAATTTTCCTCTCAATATATTTTAGCTGTACTTTCCATCCATTTATAAGTACTTCATCACATTGATTTTATTTTCTCTTTGAAACAAAGGTTATTATAACAATGGTTCTTAATTTCCATGAGGTAGTTTTTATAGGCAACATGTTTTTTGTTACAAAAAATAAGTGTCAAAGCTAAGGACACCTATGGCAGCAAGTATTAATAAGGAACCATTGTGTATGGCTGTTTAGGATCAGATACAACTCTGTTCAATTTAATTCCACTCACTACTAGCTATGGTTTTCCAGAAAAATAATGCCACCAAGACTCAGTTTCCACATTTATAAAATGGAAAGAATATGACTATTAATAGCTGTGTTACCACCCAATGGAGTAATCATGGGGCTCAAATGAAGAAATGGATGTGGTAGCACTTTGGCAATAATAGTTTTCCCTCACCATGCCAAGTTAACATTTAGACTTAAAAGTGACTGGTTTTGATTTCCACTGTCTCGGCAAGAGAACAACACTAGAGCTGCTTTGTGGACACAAGAAAGCACCCTCAGTGGCTGGAGGGGGGGAGGTTCCAAAAAATATTCAAAGAAATTGATGCTGAAAAAGACAGGACTTAAAGTGGTCAAGACTCAGGAGCAGCACCAATGAAAGGTTAATGTCATTGTCAATTTATACTTCCTGACCAGTGACACTTGCAATATTTGGATCACACTCTTAACTGATACAGCAGAGTGCACTGACACAGGACCTGGGTGTTCACTGTGACAGAAACCCTGGGTTTTAGCGTTGATGTACTATTTAATAATTAGGACTTTCCTATTTCATTTTAGCTTATCACCATGAAAAGTTGCCTACCATCTCTGGGCCATTTTTTTCTCATCTGTAAAAAGAGAATAATATGTTTATAGTATTTAAAATTGTGCTTGGCACAAAGCAGTATTTACTCAACTCTTAACAATAATTATTAACTAAAAAATAATTTATAAAATTATCTCTACTCTTAAATATCTCTGTACCACAGTAAGATATGTATTTGAAAGTGGTCCATGAATTATATTTTTGTTATTATTTTTTTCACTGAAAACCCATCAACCATCCCAAACTTAAAATAAACCCATATAGAAATACACATAATCCAAAAGTCAAAACAAGATAAGGAAAAAATATTTCTCCAGGCTAAAAAGACAAAAATCTCATCCTGCTGCAGAAATTTTGGTTAAAAATCAAAGAAGACTGGTAGGTAACGATGTATGTCTGAGCCTGGGATGAAGATGAGAGTCAGCAGGGGCTGAAGCAGACCACCATCAAATGCACCAAAGGAAAATGCCAGTTCACAGTGCATTATGTTCCCCTCTTCAAGAATGTCCAAAATGAAGGGAATTAGGTGGGGTGGGGGTAGATGGGCAGGCTGAGCCCCAGAAGCCAGTGACTGCTTTGAGTCACAGAGTCCTCCTGCTCATCCCTTTGAGATCCTGATCCCTGCATTTTCAGGTCTTCCCTTCCCCCCACTCTGGCTGAGACTTTTCAGACTTGGCCAGTGCTGGGTTGGCAGGGATCATATCATTTATTTCAATCACTTCAAAAGCCTCTGATATGTCACTATCAGTGATGGATACAAGGAGCTGCAGCCTTTGGAGTCAGTCAGTATTCCTAGCTGGCAAATCCTAATCACATCCCTTTTAATTGGGATTCCCTGTGCTCTCTTTCCTTTGTCCAGTTTTAAGTTTGCTCCCACTCGTATATTCTATCTCCACATACATAGACACACACAAACACACATGTGCATTTGCACATCTTCTCATACCTCCACACATATCCACACAGTCACAACAAACTCACACACTCATTTTTACATACTTGTGCATACACTAATACACACACACACACCAGCAGCAGCATGTTTCCAAGATGCTCTGAACCTGTGAAAGGCATAGTGGATTCTAATATCAAGGAAGTCCACATGTTTGTCTAGGGGCTGGGGGTGGGGAGAGAGGTCTTCATTATTGTCAGTAAGGGAGAGAAGTACAAAAAAGATCTGCTTTTGGAGTGTGCATTTGTCTTTATGTCTCATGATGCTATTTTTAAATGACTTCCTCTGACTCCTTTTCCTTGCAGCCTTAATAACCATTATGTTAATATAATACAGTAAAATTTTTTGTAAAGGTGTCACTTTTGGCAAAAGGGCTCAGGTGATAAAATTTGCTCTTCCTGCCTCACTTGCAAAGCCCCTGATGTTTCTAAGCCTGTTAACAACACCTGTTTTTGTTCTGGCAGGTGGCAGCAATTATATCTTCCTAATTTAGGGTTTGCCAATATTCACTGCTGATGGTCAACATAGAATTTGGATAAAGGTAATTAGTTTTATATTATGATTTTCATGGGTAAATGACGAGCACAAATTCTTGGTTCTCCCATGGAGATGTAGAGTCTATGTCCTTTTCCCTTGAATCTGGGTTAGATACGGACTTTCCCTGACGCAGAAGAAGGAGGAAAGAGTGACATGTGCCAGTTGCAGATCTAGGCCCTAAAGAGCCTGGCACTTTCTTCTTTTGCTTTCCAGGAGCTCTCAGCCACCATGCCAGGTGGGCTACTCTGCTAGAGAGACCACGCTGAGAGAGAAAGGCACCTGGCCAGTCCCCAAGTGTTTCATTCATCACAGCAGAGGTACCAAGTATGTGAGTAAAGCCATTTCATTTCTGTCAGCCAAGATCCTGGTGAATTTAGCCACAGAAGTGACAGCTGTCCCTACGGAGCCCTGCCCAGGTTGTAGACTCCTGTGTTTTAAGGTTCTACATTTTGGGGTGGTTTCTTACACGGCAATAGATAATGATATAAAATGCCTAATGGAACTAATGAGAGTCTCCAACTGAAAGATTGATGTGCACATTGACTTATATCTAAGCCACTTGTAAATACTTTAGGATTTGTAGAGATATATAGAAATAGAGATTCTAAAATCTCTATAAATCAGGTATAATCATTCCCATTATATAGTTGAAGAAAGACCAACCTAGGGCCACACATCTACAAAATAGAACCAGCCACTGAACAACCGAGATGAATCTTATTCCAAAGTCTGTGTTCCTTCTGATAGAGCAAGCTACCCCTTAATTATAATGTGATTCTTTTGGTATCCTGCAGCCTGAAAACATTTCTAACATGTGAATTAAGTAACGAGTGCTAGATCAAAGAAATTGTCAGGTGAACAAATACCTCCCAAAATCCCTAAGTAAAACCTCACAAGTAGCTTTGGCTTCTTTGCTGCAAAGAACATTGCAGTGCCCGGGTGTTGCTTCTATCAAGAACCATCCATAACATTTATTTCTATCCATAAGCCTGATCTTTTACCAACTATTACAATGTGAATGCATTTTGAATTTTCTTCTTTCTTTTATTTTATTTTAATGGAGAATTGCTTGTGTTTTAAATAGTGTAAAGTTCATTAAAATTGACTAAAAACTTCCTCTATCATTTCACAGTGAAAATAAACAAAGGGATAGCAGTATTGTAACAAATTTATAATTTATCCAGGAACAAAAAGAGAGAGAGAGAGAGAGAGAGAGAGAGAGAGAGAGAGAGAAAGAAAGAAAGAAAGAAAGAAAGGAAGGAAGGAAGGAAGGAAGGAAGGAAGGAAGGAAGGAAGGAAGGAAGGAAGGGAAAGTAAGCTAAGAGAAGGAGGGGGAAGAGCAGAAAAAGAATATGAGAATTAGAATATTACTACAGGAGGATCTCCAAGATGGCAGCCTAGGTAAACACAGCTCAACTCTACACACAACCATATCAAAATTAAAACAAAACTGTAGAAGAACCATCACTCAGAACTGGCAGAAATAGAGTTGAATGGAGGTCCTGCAACCACAGAATTAAAAAAGAAATCATTCCAATCCAGACTGGCAGGAGGGGCAGAAATGCAGACACAGACACAGAAGGGACTGGTCCCACACCCACATGTGGTGAATAAAAATAGGCAGGGATATATCTGAAGTGAGGAGTTCCAGCTTCACACCAGGTCCCAGCCAAGGGTTCTAATGCCAGAAAGATAAGTTCCCAGGGCTTCTGGCTCCAAAAACCAGTGGAGATTGAGCTGTGGAAAGAGACTGCTGGATTCCCAGGCAGCTCTTCTTAAAGAACCTACACATGGACTTAGACTCACTCCCACTGAGCTCCAGTACTGTGGCAGCAACTTGAAAGGCACCAGTGGCATATGGGGAGGAACTGCAGTGTCTGGCATCAGGGAAAGAGCTGGGGGCAGCCTTCTCTAAGACAGAACTGCTGACAGAGGCTACGGCACCCCTTCTGAGCCTTCCCCCGACATAGTCATATAACACGGTGGGCACCATATCTGAGACTCCATCAATGTGGCTCACACTCTTTGCTCTCCTGGTGATTCCCTGAAACTCTGCCCCACCCAACTTAAGGGCCCACCTAAGCAGTTAAGAGTGGCTTTTGCATACAAATGACTTGTCTAGGCTCAAGCTTCTGATCATCCTAAATCCTCTCAAACAAGCGGCAACTGGCTTCAGCAAGCCCCCATACCTTGCAAAGTGGCCCCAGGCCTGGCACTAGCAGCAGCTGGCCTTGGTTCATAGCCTGGTCTCCCTAGGGCACCTCCAAGCCTAGCACAAGAAGCAGCCAGCTGCAAATTGCTTTATAGTTTATGCCAAGTGGCCTCATACAGAACACAAGTGGGCATCAGAGCCTTGCTAAAGTAAGCACTGCTCTGTGAAGTGGGCCCCTGCACAGCTGATCCTCCACAAAGGGCAGAGGTTGGTGGTCAGTGGTGACAGCGAGTCCTTGCAGCTGACTAGCCTGGGTAAATCCCTTCCATGGACCTGCCAACAACAATGAAGGCTCAACTACAAGAGGAGGTTGTACTCAGCTCACATAGAGGGCTCAGCTCAAGTACCCATCTTGGGTGATAGGGGGAGGCTATGCCACTGAACCCCACAGGACACCTATTGCATTAGGCCATGCTACCAAGACAGGAAGTCATAGCAGTTCTACCTAATACATAGAAACAAACACAGGGAGGACACCAAAAGGAGGAGACAAAAAACATAGCTCAAATTAAAGAACAGATCAAAACTCCAGAAAAAGAACTAAACAAAATGGAGATAAGCAATCTTTGAGATGCAGAGTTCAAAACACTGGTTATAAGGATGCTCAAGAAACTCAGTGAGGACCTCAGTGGTATAAGAAAGATCTAGTCAGGGACAAAGGATACACTAATAACATAAAGAACAATTTGCAGGGAAACAACAGTCGAATGGATGAAGCCGAGAATCAGATCAATGACTTGGAACATAAGGAAATAAAAAACAGACAGCCAGGACAGTATACCAACATTTGCAATCATAGGGGTGCCAGAAGAAGAAAAGAGTAAGAAATTGGAAACCCATTTGAAAAAATAATGAAAGAAAACTTTCCTAACTTGGTGAAAGAAATAGACATACAATTCCAGGAAGCACTGAGAGTCCCAAACAAGATGGATGCAAAGAGGCTCACACTAAGACACATCATAATCAAAATGCTAAAGGTTAAAGATAAAATCTTAAAAGCAGCAAGAGAAAAGTAGTTAGCTACCTGCAGGGGAGTTTCCATAAGACTGCCAATTGATTTTTAAAAAGAAACTTGGCAATCTAGAAGAGACTGGCAGGAGGTATTCAAAGTGATGAAAAACAAGGACCTACAATCAAAATTACTCTACCCAGTAAAGCTATCATTTAGAATCAAAGGGCAAATAAAGAGCTTGCCAGAGAAGAAAAAGCTAAAGAAGTCCATCATCGCCAAACCATTATTATATGAAATGTTAAAAGGACTTATTTAAGAAAAAGATCAAAACTATGAATGATAAAATGGCAATAAATACATATTTATCAACAATTGAACCTAAAAAAATAAACTAAGCCAACAAGCAGAACAGATCTGCTACAGAACAAAAAGAAGGGACATGTGACAGACACTATTAATTGTCCACCAATATCCATTCTCCCTTCTTACTAGTAAAGAATCCCCTATAGTTAGTCAAACAGATGGCCACTTGAAATAAAGACTAAATTTTCCAGCCACCATTGCTGCTAGGTGGGGCCACATGAGAAAGTTCTAGACAATGGACTCTAAGTGGAAGTATCATGTATGACCCCTGAGAAGATTCCTTAATGGGAGAAGCCCAGCTCTTGTCCTTCCTTATTTCTGCTGGCTGGAATACGCTGTGGAGGCTGATCCTAAGAAGCCCTCTTGAACCATGAGGGCAGGATCCTAACAGTGACATGACAGAGCAGCAACAAAGAAGGATGACTAACTGATGATCTCAGAGGTACCAAACTTGCCAAGTTCCTTTAGTAAGAAAGAAATAAACTTTTCTACCTCTATTATTTTAAGTTTTTCTGTTATCCACAGCTGAACTTATTCTTTACCAGTACTGGACCTTAACATGCTTTGCGGTAAATTTGTTCTTAATATATGCTCAAGAATATGTTTTCCAAGAATGTTATTCCTAATTCCTTAGAAACTGAATCAGTTTGACACGTTGCCTGAGATGTTCTTTATCTCCTTCAAGCAAGGACACTGCTGGACCTTAACCTAATGTGTTTGTCAAGCAGAGTCCACGTGGTACTCCAAACTCTTCTAATATTTTAAGAATCCTATGGATTTTGGACTGAAAAGTTAAATTTCAAATGAAAGACAAAACCTTGGGGCACTTGCCACAACAAACCACATTATGTTCATCCATTAATAATAAAAATAATGATTATATCTGTTATGTTTTAATGTTTACTATGTTTTAAGTGCTATATACTTGATATGGAGTATCTCATTTAATCTTTCCAACAAACCTGTGACTTGACACTGCTGTCATTTCTTTACTCAGATGAGAAAATTAAGGCTCTCAGCCACTTGACCATCTGCCTTCCCAAAACACTGCATTGACGGATTCAGCCCTTCCACCAGGCCCTTGGAGTACCATGTCCCTATTACCCGATATAGTCTTGTATCAAAATCTGAAGAAGGTAAAGGGGGAAACCTCTCTTCTTAGTCCTTCTCTGGGAACAGAGAGATGCACTTTGCAAACTTAATTCCTGAGGGCAGCTGGCTCTCACTGAAAATAGGGTCTTCTGCTGGCCTCTTACAACATCTCCCACTTCACACATAACCTCCCAAGCTGGAGGCAGGAGTTGGATTAACATCTGCTCACACTTGATTGATGATACTTGGTTTCAAACCCCATTGATCTCTCTAGCATTGACAAAGCTTCTGAACTTAGTGCTGTTTCCTGAGATTAGTTTTAAATCATGTATTCATACTTCCAATCACTTCAAAACACCCAACTGCAGGCTTGGGGACAAATTCTATGCTGTTCTCTAAATTTATCAGCAATTTAATTTAGAATTTGTAATTGTCCACCCTTGAGTTACCTGGACCTCTAAGAGTTAGATGCCAAAGTCCAGATCCTTACTTGGGTCATGACCTCTGAATCCCATAAAAAAATTCTGGATACACAAAAATATCAGGTAATATAAATATTTGGCCTTTTATGTTGCAGTCTAAGATGATTTGATGGTAGACAAATTGATAAATATGCATATTTTTATTCTAAAGTAAAATAAGTTATCCTGAAATATAGAACCTCTCTCAAAAGTACTAGTAAATAAAACCCCGGGAGTGAAAATACTTCTCTTATACTGAAACCAAAGTACAGATTGAATATGTAGATTGTGTCTTAAGTAATTAGTGAGAAAAGATTTCTGAACATTCACAACTGAGGAGTTAAAAACTTAATGGTGAAAGATGACCCTTGAGGAAGGCTGGCTGTGTAAGGTTTGGCTCCCTTGTCAGCAGCAGATACATGCACCTTCCATGTGTAACAGGATATGCCCAGCAAGCTTGGACCAGTGTGGCTGCTATGGTTTACAATTACCCTTGAAAAATGAGCAATCACAAATCTTGTGTTGGTTGTCCAGAGAAGTATTAGACACTGTGTCCTGTCTTACTTTTTAGACATGTTCCTATTGAAAGGGAATGTTTGGGATGTTCTGAATGTCTCTGTACTTACCAGCTCAAGATTAGAGAGAGATAGCTCTGGAGTCCATGAACTAATGCTCCAGGTACACCAAGGCCATTGATGCTCCTTGAGATCATGAAAAATATACTCATTAGTTCACCAAAAGTGAATTGAGCCCATACTGTGTCTTCACATTGTTCTGGTGCAATCTATAAACCAGACAAAACTCCTGCTTTCATAAAACCTACATTCTAGTGTGGGGACATAGACAATATAAAAAATAGATGAGTAAATACATACTGTATGTGATAAGCACCTGCTGAAGATGCTTTGAGTGTTGTACCCATATCCCCAGGGCACCCGCCATTCAGCACAAACACAGCGCTTCTTATCACAAGTCAGTGAATTGAGGGCTTTCTCTGGCCACAGGAGTATAATTAGCCCTTACAGGATATGGCCATAATTGCTAATGAAACAATGCCCAAGAAGGTACCCTCAGACAAAGAGGAAACAAGAGTTAGTGTATTTACCTTAGTTCCAAATCCACTCTCCATTGGCCACCTGGGATGTCTAAATATATCCTCTTTGTCAATTGGCACAGTGTTAAACTGTATTCATAGAAAGCACTGGGGAGACCCTAGAGGAGGAAGGGACTCTCCCCCTGGCACTGGTGTACTCTTCTCCATTTGCTCCTCTGAGGCAGTAGCTGGCATTGTCAGGATACCAGGGGCACCCACATTCCCCCATCTCCACCTCCCAGGAGTTTCAACAGTACCAGTCTCACAAGGAGCTCCCCAGAGAGCTCTGTGTAAAACACATCCCTGAAGACAGGTCCCCCACCCTGCACCCTGGAGAGTAAATGCCCAGGGAGTCCTCCAGGTGCAACCCCTCAGCAAATATCACTACCCTGTGGGCCACAGCCATGCCCTCTCCACTTAAATTTAGATTTCTGTCTTAAGGGGAAGACCTCTTTAAGATTCATTTTTTCATTGGTGCTCGTTCACAGCCCTAGAGGTAGATGGGTTGACTGTTCTCTTTATTTGTTATTCCTGTGTTCTTTAGAGTTATCTCTTATAACCTAGTGGGTAACACCATGACATCATTAATTCTTTACACAGTATTAAATTTTACCAGTTCAAATTACTGTGTAGCTTCTATATCTTGATTGGACCCTGACTGATATACAACGTTATTTTTCAATGACTATTTCCTTCTTCAATTCCTAGCTCAAAATATTAGAGACAAGCCCCTAAATATCCTAAACTTCTCTGAATTATTATATCCACTTAAAACACCTGCAAAATATGTATCCAAAAGCTTGAAATTGACCATTTTTTTCCTGACAATTTAATTTTCAAGAATCTATAATAATCTGAAGACCGAGCAAAACTTTGAACAAAAGATGTTCATTCTAGCATCATTTATAATATCTCAGCCTCTTTCCCTTCCTTTATAAATACATATCTTACTGAGTACTCCCTTGCCATTTGAATTTCTGACCCCAGCTGGAATGTAAGCTCATTGAGGGCAGCTACCAATTCTTTCCTGTTCATCATTGATTCCATGAGACTGGATGAGGTCATTGAGGTGGGACCCAAGGAAGAAGAAAGAAAAGACCTAAGCAAGTAGGAAAGGGATGGAGAGGAAATGTGTGGACAGTGCAAAATTGAGCCCTTGTGCAATCACCCCACCCTGTTAGGGGAGACTGGCATTGTGTGACTAGAGGGAGTTTTACTGAGAGGCATCCCTCATAGGTGCACCTGGTATTGACAAGGCATGAAAAAAGAAGAAAAAGAGCAGACAGGTGCTGGAGGGACAAAGACAACCCAGACCCACCCAGGGTCCTGCAGAGTGAATTGACTTGGGAAAGATCCATAAGGCCCTAAGGGTCCTTTTAGGAAAGAAAATAACCTGTATCAGAGGTTTGTATGTGAATACTCACTGGAGGTGAGGGTCTGTGTCTGTAGGTATGTGTATGCACAGGCATGCACTCATGCAGGTAGGGTGGGGAAGCAGCTGTACACCCAGGAAGTGTAGCTGGACAGCACAGACTACCTGCCTCACAGGCTGGACTTAGTGATGTCACCTGCAGCAGACAGAGCAGAATAAGCAGTGTAGATACAGCCCTGGCAAAGAAACGTAGAAGGCTAAGAGGAAGCCTACTCTCCTCTCCTCCAGCCTGTAGTCACCACCAAAGAGAACTCTAGGTGAAGCAACCAGGATGAGGGCCACACTGGGACTGAGAAAAGAATCCTAAGTCCACCTTGGCAAACTATTGGATCATACTTACTATTTGTGAAAGGGCCAAGGTTAAGTTCTAGCACACTCACAAGACTAAAAAACTCATTTACAGTTATAAACTAACCGTGGGTTCCATTGCTGTGTTCTCACGTTTTGTGGACTGTCACAAGTGCTCGATTTATACATGTGACATGTGGCCTTGGTATTTCCCAAACTACAGCTGTGTGTGTATGTTGAATATCACTGTTCCAATTTCTGACAAAGTTAGGTACCAGGTATATTATTATTTAACATTTTTCTTTAAAGCAACTTGATTTTTTACTTCACTCCCTTCATTCCAAGCAATAAAATATTCTATTATATTCATTAAAATAAATACCTACTTATTTCTACATAAAAATAAAAGGTCTGATCTTTAGACTACATGTACTTAAAATTATCTTGCCCTGGCTGGTGTGATTCAGTGGCTTGAGCCCAGACTGCAAACTGAAAGGTCACCAGTTTGATTCCCATTCAGGGTATATGCCTGGGTTGCAGGTGAGGTCCCCAGTTGGGGGCATGTGAGAGGCAACCGAGAGACATATCTCTCACACACTGATGTTTCTCCCCCTCTCTTTCTCCCTCCCTTCCTTTCTCTCTTAAAGGAAATAAATAAAATCTTTTTTAAAAATCATCTCACATACCACTGATAAGTGTAACACATTCGGGGAAACATGGTTCTACAAAATATGTAAGGTCCTTCATTATTTCTGAATCACTGTGAATGATTTGCAGGGTTCTCTGGGAAATGACAGAAAGGCTGAGAGATTCATAGCTGTTGGCATTTTCCTCATGGAGGGGAAGATACTCTGCCCTATTTTAAGCTTTTCTTTTCAAACAAATGTTAATCACTGGAGACATTTGGAAATCTCAAGAACTTAGAGCTGCTAGATACTACTCTCATATTCTTCCTAGGGTATGAGCATTGCAAGTGATCCCAGCCTGTACAGAATGAGACCCTTAATTTTTGAGCTTTCCAACTAGATGAAGGGAAGATAACATTAAGACAATTACAATATGTAAACAGCGTGCTGTGTTTAGCATAGTGGAAAGGACACTAAAAAAGAAACCCTGGCAGATCTGGGCCCCTGTCTTACCTTGGCCACATACAGACTGAGCTGAGAACCTGTGGATAAACTGCTCTGCATCTGTGGAACTCAATTTTTTCTTCTATAATGAGAGGGTTAGATTTGATGAAAGCTTCTCAGGTTAACATTATTGGGTAGACATTATTACCTAGTAACACCTTAACAAGAATGCGAAATATGCATTAGCACTTATCAGTTTTTCTTAGTTTTGTTATTTTCCTGGGAAAAAAAATAGCAACCACTAGACAAGGTAGTTGCTAATGTACATTCAGAAGCCAACATTCCATCCATGGCTTCAAGTCCACTCTCCATAAAGAACACTTCAGAGGGAACACCTTCTAACTGAGGATTCCTGGGGAAAGAGATGGGGTCTGGGAGCAATGAAAGAAAGCCTGTGCTCACCCAGGACAGAACTGATGGGGACTCTTCTGCCTTGGGCAGGGAACTGTGCCCTTGCATATATCAACACCATGTCTTTGCTCTCTTCCTCATCCTTCCATGGAACCTCAGTCAGGCTTCCTCTAGGGGCACTCAGACTTGGCCACGAGGTGCCACAGAGATTGATTCATCCTAGGCTAATCCATCCTGATCAAGCTTGGTCTGGCCTGCAAGCTGAAGTGTGATTGGTAGCCTGTCAGGTTCCAAGATACTGATTTTCGCTGAGGTAACCTTACTTTTACATTTTCTGCCCTGCAAAACTTTTTCAAGACAGCAATGCAAGGCTTTGTATTGACTGAGGCAGTGCTTCAAGATGCACGAAATGGCTCAAAAATTTACAGTCACATGAATTTTCACTTCTTAGTCCTTTAAGCATGGTCTTGGTCTTTTAAATTTGACAAGCATACATTCCTGTATGCACATTTGTATTCTGTAACCCCTCATTGCTCATGTGAACTGCCTTAGAATGGAAAATCCCTGAAACAGGGATGAGTCCTTAGGATCACTTTTATATGTCCCACTTTCCATCAGCAGGGGTTACACACTCCGCTGATTTATCACATGTTATAAATTTGCACTGAGGTTCCTACCAGATAGAGCCAAGAACCTGCAGTTATCCCCACCTTACTGCTGGAGACTCTAGAGTCCATGACATTCACTCTTTGTCAGGTATAGTATAAACACATTCATTGATCAAATTTTTAAAACATCTCAGCCCAGCAAATTATCATTTTAACATTGTTTTCTCAACCCTGCCACCCTCAAATGATATTGGTGGATGTCTCAAATTATGTAAAAATATCCAATGCCTCGATCATCCTCTGGGAATTTTAACTGTTGTTTTCATGTACATAATTTCTTGGTGTAATTTTTCCCAAGAGAATGTATCAAAAGAAAGTGTGCATAGATTTACATATGTAATTGCTAATAAACCTCCAAAAAAAATAGCCTTCTATCCAGGTAGAAGTCGTATTACTTTAAATCAAAGCTTAATGACTATCAAAGTATTTTTATGAAGTTATAGAAGAACACTAGGCTATAAGTCAGAGGAAATTAGGAAATAAAAATGACAATTTCGACAAGTGGCTACTCATCGATGGTTGTGTGAGCAAGTCCCAATCCCTATTATGCCTCATCTACCATTGTGTCTGCCCGGGATGTGTACACCCTTCTTAACTGGAAGTGATTCCAAGGTAGCAGGGAGGTATAGTCCATTCCCCATTACGGATTCCAAAGGGACAGAGATTCCCTCCCCCACAAAAATTTAGTTTATAGGAAAGATGGCACCTCAAATTAGGATAATACTGTTGTGGTAAGTTTTTCTTTAAGTCAATAGTGAAAACTACAAGATATTTACAAGTTACTTATGACATCTGCAATTGCTCCAAAATCCTCCAGCAAAGAAATAACTTTAAGTGGGAGATTAAACAAGACTGCTAGAACTGTAATAATCAGGGAAACTGGAAATGGATGCATGGAGCTTTATTATCCTCTTTGCTGTGTATGCTTGAAATTTTTCAAAATAAGTTTAAAAAGAAAGACTTTTTTTAAGTCCAAGAGTACTGCAGGGAAGTCCCAGAGCAGTGGTGGTGTTGGAGGAAGAAGTGAGCATGCAATGGGACCAGGGCTGCCTGCTTAGCTTATGTTGGTTGCTGCCTATTTTTTGAGGTAGGTTCTCCAGTCTTCCTGAATAGTCAGTGAGCAATCCAATATCCTACAATACATTTTGTTTTCTGATTAAGTTCCTGTAGTTTGCAACCAAGAACCTGACTAATAATACCTAGTAAATTAAAAAGTCCAGAAGCCGTTCAGGTTGCCTCATTTAGTGAGTGCAACTAATTAACATGGAACTGGACCAAGGATAGCAAATACATTTTACAAGTTCAGCTGCTCTCCCCTCCTCAACCCATGACTGGTTTTGATAATTAATCTGATATGAATTAATTACCTTCCTATTATACCTGCTTATGGCCTCACAATCCTTGTCTACAGAGCTCTCCAGGCAGCCACTGCCTAACATAGATGACTGGGGAATTAGGAGATACTTACCATTCCCAATCAAGGCAAAGTAGAAAAAACAGGAAAATTTGCCACTCCCCACTAACAAGGTCATGCATTTTTAAGCTGATTAAAATTAGTTTCAGATTCTTGTGTCTGCCCTCTCTCTCTTCTCCATATTCCCTTTCTCAGTTGCAAAGGTCTAAGTGACATATACATTGTATTTGTAATGAATTAATATCAGAAATTCTTGAAAAGCAAACTTCACTGTAAAAGACTATTCTTGGACCTGATACCTTTTGTTCAATCTTATCTCTATATCTGCTGGCTCATAGCCTGGAAGTTACCTCGGTGAAATCTGAAACTGGCCCCCATACACAGAAGACAAGGAGAGACCAAAGAAAGAGGCTTTGTCTTAAGCTCCCAGATCTAAATCCAAAGCAGTTTATACCCTCCTAGCTTTGCAAAATGGCATATAAAGTCTCCAGCTTACTAGCCTGTTCTTTCATCTCATCTGCCAGCCCTGACGGTAACAGAGTAGTGAACTACAAAACATTTTTTAACCTCAGCTATTCTTCCAATTTCTTAACTTAAGCTTCAACCTTTAGCTGATCATCAGTGACCAGCTGAATTGCCCACAGTAGAGACCAGCCCACTGCAGAGCCATTAGTTTCCTTTCCTAAACAAGCGCATTAGACCAGCAGCATTTTCAGAGCTTACCCATACTCATGTGGCAGCCCACAATTGCCTACCATACGGGTCAATGGTCACTCTTGAGATTTACATTACAGATTCCTCTTTCCAAACACCCATTTCTTCCTTCTCCCGGGTGGCTCGCTAGTTGTTAGTTTTCAACCCTGGGCATTTCGCAGGTGAAACCTGAAACACAGAGGGCAAGGAGAGACAAGAGGCATGCCACTCCAGATTGGTAGCTGGCAGGTTGATGAGCAAGGGAATTTACTTATGAGGCTTGAATTCACAAGAAGAGTAGGTCTCCACATTTGTTCACCAGAATCTTAAAGTTTTTACAGAAGCCTTAATGAGGTCCAGAAATGTACACAGTCCAGAAAGTAACAACACCACCTTACTCCCTCAGGGCTGCATCCTTATGGCAGCTTCTAGCCCAGGAAGGCACTCAGAATGCATGTGGCAAAGACAAGGGAGGGGCTCCCAGGAGCCTCTGATTGCTCAGGTCCAGTTTTCAGGTCAACTATCAGTCACATTCTCTCAGTGACCTCCTCCAACAGCATCATCTAGGTTGATTACCACAACCACAAACTCCCCCCAATGCGCACACCTCACACATGTTTCATAGTGGGATTTTTAGGTCCTTCCAGGAACAGGATATGTGGGAAAAAGGATAAGGGCACATGAATTGGCATTTCCCAGCACTGGGAAGGTGCTAAATCACATACTACAAATTGTGGCTTCTGGAATTTTCTTACTATAGGGGCAGGAATAAGAAATAAGATCAAGGTTAACCCTCACAGACCATGAAATTCAAAGAAACCACCGCAAGTCTAAAATATAAAAAGTCGCTTTTCTTCAAAAGTTAATACTTCAAGAAGGAACACCAACTTCCCCTCCTACTCTTTAACCCCTGAGACCTCCACACCTGTATGAGGGGCACAGAGAGAGAAGCCAGGCTCAGGTTTCAGGTCTACTACTTAGAGCATGACGTTGATGGGAACCATAACCTGTCCTGTCCATTCTGCTCTTTGTGCCTCCCCTGGATATAACAGGATGGAATGAGGGGCTTTGTGTGACAGCCTTGGTTCCCACACCATCCCTCCTCTCCCCACCCGCCTGCAGCTGTCTGGGAGTTTCCCATGATAGTGGGGTACATCAGCCCGAGCTCCATTTGGCCTTGATGAGCCTTAGACTCACAGCTGCAAGATAATGACTAAATTCAATAGTTTCTTTTTCTTCCCCCTATAAAACAGCCCCTCCTTCCCTAGCACCCCGGAGTCGGGCCATTCATGGCACGGCTTCCTCCCTGCTTGCTAATTCCCTCAAATAAACTTTTCTCTGCTTGCTGCCTCCTCATGGTACTCTGAGTGACACCGTTCTTACATTGTGGAAGGTTCTCTTTTTTTTCTAGAACTGGTAACTAAAGCCCATGACCAAGATCAAAAGGAGCCAAGTACCCTGTATAGCTATGTAGAATATTCAGAAACATGCCAGCAGCCCTGGCCGGGTGGTTCAGTTGGTTAAAGCATCATCCCATGCACCAAAAGGTTGTGGGTTCAATTCCCTGTCAGAGAACATACCTAGATTGTGGGTTCAGTCCCTGGTTGGGGTATGCACAGGAGGCAACCAGTGGGTGTTTCTCTGTCACATCGATGTTTCTTTCAGGGTTTATGGGGGTAGGCAATTTAGCTACCACTACCCTTCCACAATCACCAACGATTCCTCTCTGACCCCCAGAAGCAAAAGAATTTTGTGGAGAGACATCTCTTTCTTTAATGACCTGCAAGGCAGGGTGGCACTATTGGCTGCATTTCCTGAAGCCAAGAGAATCCCCCATCCCATTTGCAGGTGACAGGTACACAGGAAGGAGAGTTTTGCATCATGTGCCTTGGTGTCTGCCTGGCCTCCGGGACCGCTGGAAGAAAGGCAGAAAGGACTGGGAATGGCTCTTACACAGTGTCTGAGCCCTAAGAGATGAAGAAAATAGACTTGACCATGCCCTCAGATCAAATGATATTATAGCCCTCAGGTTTGTTGGAGAAACTGGAGACCACAGGCCAAAGGTCAGCCAATGATACAGCCAAGTCTCAGAGCTCCTTCCCCAGCTTCTAAATATCTGTGGGGTCTGTTGGATGCTGCCTGCCATCTCTGAGCCTGTGGACAACAACATAATCAATGATGGTGACTATCAGAAATGGGCTCCAGGACCAAACTGACAAGCAGAGGAAAGGGAACAGTGGAGGATGGGAGAGAGAGCATGCTGTTCCCCACTGTTCCCTCTCTGGCCTGGCTGCACCTTAGAATTACCTGGAGGCTTCTCAGCCCTGGTCCCACCACACCCCAGGAGCATCAGCCTCTCTGGCCTAAGTGGCAGAATTTGTAATGCTTTGCTAGTGATGCTGATGTGCAGCCAAGGGAGAAAAGAGAAAACTATAGAATTGATTACAAGATTGAAGTTTTAAAATGCATTGGAGTGAGTCACAAAACTGGAATGAATTTGTTTAATCATAAGTTGTTGAAATTTTATAAAACTGGGAAGAAATCTGGGGCCATTTCTATACAGAGAAAATTTAGCCATATTTAGAAAAATTAAACTCTTTTACATTTATATCCTCCAAAGAACTGAGAATCCTCAATCACATTATTATACATGAAACAGAGATAAAAATACTATCTAACTCATGTGGTTGGCAGTTTAAAAGAGGTATATGGTATGATCATGCAGGCAGGTATTTTATTTTGTTAATAGCTAAAATCTTTGCCTAACACACAATAGATAGGCTCTCAAAGCTATTTGTTAAATGAAAACGTATGGACAAATGCTAGTTGAAAGTAAGTTTATGTTAAAGATCAGCCTATATCATCCTCCAAATTAATCAGCTCTTCCTAATTTGAGTTCCCAAAAGCAGGGACTAAGACAAAGACATGGACTCAGGCAATTCATTTGGGAGGTGATTCCAGAAATCTAGAGAAAGGAGGAAAGACAGAAAAGGAAGGAGGCTCAATAAAGCGTGCTTAACTGAGCTGTTCCTGCTGTGAATGATGATGCTCAGTCCTACCAGGGGAGCCATGCAGAAATGAAACTTAGAGTTGTGGTCCCAGGCCTAGGGTTGGGGTGTTTACCCACCAACTTCGGCTCCCAGTGGTGTTGATTATGTTACTGCAGGGACACCAACTCCCTCACACTTCCAGGCCAGAGCATATTGACTGAGCAAGCTCCTGGCATGTTGGAGAAATCTGTAAGGCAAAAGCTGAGACCCATGAAGTTCTAGAAAATGCAAAATTATAGAGACAGAAAATAGATCACTGGTTGCCTTGGGCTATGGGGCTAGAGGAAAGGATGATACAACAAGACACAGGATAATTTTTAGGGAGATGGAAATGCTTTAATCTTGATTCAATAGTAGTTATGCTACCGAAAAGCAATTTGGGGTCCTGCTGCCTGCCGCCACCCTCTAGGCAAAATTCCAGAAGCAAAGGTTTGGCGATAGAACTTCATGTAGACTTTTATGCTTTGCTTCTTTCACTTAGCGTAATGCTTTTTGAGATTCATTTGTGTTGTTTTGTGTATCAGTATTTTGATCTTTTTTATTGCTGTGGATGTCTGTGACGCGATATTCTAGCGTCCGCATCGTTTAGAGCTGCGACTCAGAACATGGCGCGTTCCTAGAAGCCGCTTTCGGCATCAGTGGGCGGCGGCGCGTGGACTTGCAAGCGTGGGGCGCGGGACCAACCGACGCCACTTCGTGTTGGACAGTGGAAGCTGGAGAGCCGGGCTATTCGGACTGAGCCAATTGGTTTCCATGGATCTCAATAGTGCCAGCACTGTTGTTCTTCAAGTCTTAACTCAGGCCACCAGTCAGGATACTGCTGTGTTAAAGCCAGCTGAGGAGCAGTTGAAACAGTGGGAAACACAGCCAGGTTTTTATTCAGTGTTGCTGGTAAGTTGCTTAAAAATAGTTATTATTTTTAATAAAATGAGACACTATTCTATTGTTTTAAAAACCTACTTGTGTTGGTGGTTTACTTAGTGAAACTGATCCAAATGTTTGGCTGCCATTGCACTGCCATTTACTAATTCGAGGCATGGCACTTGGAGGACATTTAAGAGATGTTTATTGTTGGGTGAGTATACCCAAGCAGGGTATTGGTAGTATCTGCTTAGAAGGTTACACTGCCAGTTTTCTATTTTAGCCTGTAAATGCTGCCCTCAAGACTGTAAAGGAGGAAAGAGGAAGGACATCTCTAAAATCAGAGAAGGAAAACTCTGACTCCAAAAAACCTCCGCTACCTTGCGGCATACCTCTTCAGGGGAAAGGCTAAGGGAGTAAACCCCGACAGAAAATCCGGAGCCGGAGTCCCTAAGGCGGTTTGACATTGTAGTCAACACCGGCAACTCCTGCGGCGCACCTGAAGCCAAGCTGTATTGACTTTGTCTTTCCCTTGGACTCTTCAGCTGCGAAGAGAGGGGGGGTCTGCTGCATGGGCAACAGCAGACCCTCCATATCACCCTGCCCAGGCTCTGTAGCTTCAGTTTCACTTGAGAGGACACTACAGCGTCATCGCAAGATGTCGACTCAACACGGGAGGAGACAGATACCGGTTATAAGCTCATCCGATTGGCGAAGGAAACGAGCGCCAGGGGTCTCCTCTGACGGTGGGAGAGGTCATCGCACCTCACTGAACAGCTACCGTCTCACCATGGCTCGCCTGCCCCACTGGGTGCGTGGGGATCAGAGAGGCGCCTCTCGAAAAGTGGGCCACAAAACACCCGCACCAGGCAATTCCAAGCAAACAACAAGAAAGAAGCCTCCGGCTCTTCGCCTCGCTAGCTGGAACATCAGGACCATGTGCCCCGGACTTACTGCAGACCTTCCGTGGATCAAGGGTGCCAGGAAAACCGCTGTCATCGATAGGGAACTGGCACGACTAAACATCGACATTGCGGCTCTACAGGAGACCCGGTTGGCCGACAACGGAACTATCAGAGAAACCAACTACACCTTCTACTGGCAAGGGAAGTCTCCGGACCAACCAAGACAGCACGGTGTTGGGTTCGCTGTGAAGAACACGCTTGTTAACTCCATAGAGCCACCCACAGGAGGCACAGAGAGATTACTTACCCTCCGATTGTCAACAACTTTCGGCCCAGTCAGCATTCTTAGCGCGTATGCCCCAACCCTCTGCGCCACCACCGAAGAGAAAGAACAGTTCTACCATGCACTGGACGAAGCGTTATCCAAGATTCCCAGAAGTAACACTCTCTATCTCCTTGGAGACTTCAACGCAAGAGTAGGAGCCGACCACATGGCCTGGCCCACCTGCCTTGGAAACTTTGGGAGAGGAAAGATCAATGAGAATGGTCAGCGACTGCTTGAGCTTTTGTGTCACCACGGCCTGTGCGTGACAAACACATTCTTCAAGTGCAAAGAGATCCACCAGGTGTCATGGAGGCACCCCCGCTCCCGTCATTGGCACCAGCTTGACCTCGTCATCACCAGAAGAACGGATATTGGCAGCACCCTCCTCACCCGCAGCTACCACAGTGCAGACTGCGACACGGACCATGCCCTCGTGGTAAGCAAGGTGCGCATAATGCCGAAGAGGTTGCACCACTCCAAGATGAAGGGTCGCCCACGCATCAACACCAGTTGTGCCAGCAACTCAGTTAAGACCCAGCAATTCATCAACAAGATGGAAGATGCACTCGGCGAGGGAGTGGCGGCAGATGACATTATCGAATCCAATTGGCCACGTCTCCGCGACGCCATATACAACTCCGCCATTATTGCTTACGGGAAGAAAGAGCGGAAGAACGCTGACTGGTACGAGGCTCACTGGGAAGAAATGGAACCCGTGATCGAGGCTAAGAGGAAGGCCCTACTGGCTTACAAGGTCACGCCCACTCCCAGTACACTTCAAGCTCTACGGGCTGCCAGGAACAAAGTCCAGAAGACCGCCTGCCACTGTGCCAACACCTATTGGCTAAACCTGTGCAGAAGCATCCAGGAAGCCGCCGATATAGGGAACGCACGAGGAATGTATGAGGGTATCAAGAAGGCAACAGGCCCAATCCCCTCCAAGATCGCCCCCCTTAAGTCCAAGACAGGTGAGGTCATCACTGACCAGGAACAGCAAATGTGGCGGTGGACCGAGCACTACCTCGAGCTGTACGCAACAAAAAACACCGTAACAGACACTGCTCTTAACGCCATCCCAGACCTACCAGTCATGGAGGAGCTAGACACCCCACCTACTGCGGCAGAGCTCGGCAAAGCCATCGACCGCCTTGCTTGCGGGAAAGCACCAGGAAGCGACGGAATCCCTCCAGAAATCCTAAAGAGCGGGAAACCAGTCCTGCTACAGCCGCTCCACCATCTACTCTGTCTCTGCTGGAAGGAGGGTTACATCCCCCAGGATATGAGAGACGCCAACATTATCACCATGTACAAGAACAAAGGAGACCGCAGCGACTGCAACAACTACCGGGGCATCTCTCTCCTCAGCGTCGTCGGCAAAGTATTCGCCCGGGTCGCTCTTGCCCGCCTGCAGACCCTTGCTTCCCGCGTCTACCCAGAGTCCCAGTGTGGCTTCAGAGCTGGCCGATCAACAGTGGACATGATCTTCTCCCTACGCCAGCTGCAGGAGAAGTGTCATGAGCAGCATAAACCACTCTACCTCGCCTTTATTGACCTCACGAAGGCGTTTGATCTGGTCAGTCGAAGCGGACTCTTCAGCTTGCTACGGAAGATTGGCTGTCCACCACATCTGCTTGCTGTGGTCATGTCCTTTCACGACGACATGCACAGCACGGTGTCCTACAACGGCGCAACCTCTGAGGCCTTCCCAGTCAGCAGCGGAGTAAAGCAGGGCTGCGTCCTCGCGCCTACGCTGTTCGGAATCTTCTCCATGCTCCTCCAATACGCCTTTAAGGACTGCAGCGAGGGTGTCTTCATTCACACCAGATCCGATGGCAAGCTCTACAACCTGGCCCGTCTACGAGCCAAGACCAAAGTCAAGGAGGTGCTCATCCGTGAGATGCTCTTCGCCGACGACGCAGCTTTGACATCACACTCCGAAGAGGGACTCCAGCAGCTAGTCACTTGCCTTTCCCATGCATGCAAGGAGTTCGGACTAGCCATCAGCCTGACGAAGACGAACGTTATGGCTCAAGGCACGGGGACTCCCCCATGCATCACCATCGACGGATACACCCTGGAGGTTGTCAACGACTTCACTTACCTCGGGTCCACCATCTCGAGCTCTCTGTCAGTCGACTTGGAGGTCAACCGGAGAATTGCCAGGGCAGCCACAGTTATGGCCAGACTGAACCGGCGAGCGTGGAACAATTCCAGCCTCACTGAGAAAACCAGACTGCGCATCTACCAAGCCTGCGTACTCAGCACTCTCCTCTATGGCAGCGAGACGTGGACCACCTACGAAAGGCACGAAAGGAAACTCAACAGCTTCCACATGAGGTGCCTGTGACGCGTCCTGCATGTCACCTGGCAGGATAAGGTCCCCAACACCGAGGTGCTGAAGCGAGCCAATATGAGCAGTTTGCATGCAGTTCTTAGCGAGAGACGCCTCAGGTGACTCGGCCATGTCAAAAGAATGGATGCAGGCCGTATCCCCAAAGACCTCCTCTACGGCGAGCTAGCAGAAGGCAAGAGGATGACAGGGCGCCCAAAACTGCGGTTCAAAGACATCTGCAAAAAGGACATGACACAATGCTCCATCAATCTCAACACATGGGAAGTTCAAGCAGACGACCGCCTAGCCTGGAGGCTCGCGGTCAGGCAAGGTACGTCACGCGCGGAGGCTGCGCGCAACGAGGAGGCAGTCCAGAAAAGATCGAGGCGGAAGCAGCGTCAGCAGCAGCAACAACAGCCATCTGCCTTCAACTGTACCAAGTGCGGCAGGGATTGTCACTCCCGAATCGGACTGCACAGCCATTCTCGGCGGTGCAGATAGACTCTCAGGAAGCTACGCCATCGTCTCTCGAGACGGACGGCTGCCGACGATGACGACGACGACGAGACCCATGAGCATTTGAGGTGAGAGGTGGTCTGCATGAGAGCTCCCACCACAAGCAGCTGGAAGTGGACGTAGGCTGAGGTCATGCAGCTTGGGACACCAATGATGTCTGCTCCATGCCTCCTAAATAATCAAGTGTTAACAGGTGTTAACTGTTCATGAAAATTCTGCAAGTGCCCCAGGAGACAGTCATATATCTAATCACAGAACAATTTTATAATTTAAAAGGGATTTGATTCTTTTCCCTTTCTAGACAGAAAATAAGCTAGGAGAATGACTCATACTCTGTATATTTAAACAGAACATTTTGTGTGCACCTACCTTAAGTTAAGATTTGTTAATCTCTAGTGTGGAAAGTCAGATTAACACACATTACTTTGCAGGGAAACTAATTAAGTTTTTCTATCTTCTTCCTTGGTCTCTATCAATTACCTGTAATTTAAACTTTACCTGGGTCATTCCATAGAGGAAATAAAGCACATAACCAAAGCCCTAGAAAGCAAATAGAGTGTTCTTAGGGGAAACGTGTAAAGTAGGAGATAAAAACTGAGAACCTGGGTAGTTTGGAGTTCAACTAATTTCAGTCTACTATTCAAGTAGGATAAAACCTAGATGGCACAAAGAACCTAACAAATATACTGGCCCACATTATTCATTTCAAGGAGATGTTAATAAAATTCATATTTCCCAAAATAAATTAAAAAATCAAGCAGAAAAACAGACTAAATCACAGAGCAAAGAAAACTATCCTTCATGATATTGCTCGCTAGGCTTTTTCTTATAGGAGTTCTGGATGTTCTTGCAGGCTAACCAAAGGGCTAGTTGAAGAAATGATCAGAATGAGAAAGGACAGAAAACTAGTCTTGAAAAGTAATAGGACTTTGCCCTGCCCTTCACAGCCTGTGGCAGTTAATAGGGTGACAGCAGAAATAACTCTTTATTCACTGGGTCATGCCCCTAGAGGGCACTCTAACTTTTTCATAGAATCACAGGTATATTTATGAACACATCTGCTCCAACTGAGTGCTGTTGTTATCTCCTGCCAGATGTCCTCCCTCACACTGCAGTTAAACTCCTAGGACCCCCAAGATATCAGCTCTACCCAGTGGTCCCTTCACTTTGTCTTATGCTGTTTCAGGGATGTGAAAGCTGTGTGGCTCATGCCTTAGTTTCTTAGAGTAACAGTCTTGTCAGATTTTATGTACTGCACACCTGTTCTCTAAGGGACTCTGACATCTGTGAAATCCAATGAGTGAGGACTGGGACACAAACTGAAATGGAAAACACTTCTAAGTCTTACCAACCACTTACTGCTGTGAGAAATGCTCACAATAAAAACCAGGACACAGGACTTGAGCAGCAAAGCGAGGTGTTTATTTACAAGTCTGCAGAGTTGGGAGCACCCTCAGCCAAGAGAATGTGGGAGTCAAGCAGACAAAGAAAACTGGTTTTATAGTAATGTGATTAGCTCCCCTTCCCTAATGCGATTAGCTCCCCCTCCTCTCTCCTTCTCCCCCGTTTCTCCATTACTGGTTACTCTGGAGTTACAATCTAACATGATTATCTAAATGCCCCTATTGTGATTTGTAAAAATGCTACTACTGTCAACTACCTTCTCCATTTTCCCTTTGTCTGGTGATGACTATCTTTCTACTGGTTTGGAAGTCACTATTTCCTTGTGTCTTACACTATTGGTTCTGGATAGTTCAAGATTTCTCCATGATTCTTTCTTCCTTTTGGTGGCTTTCTTTCCCAGGAGACACCATTGTCCCTCCAGATGTGATGAGGTAATCCTACCTCAGCCTAGGACAAAAAACAAAAATGGGTATTTTTATTTATTTTACTCAATTTTCAATGCTTGTTCTCCTTAATGAATACTTTCTTTACCCAACTGCTCAGTTTCACTAAACATACCCAGGAGATCATGCTAATATGCAGATCAGTGATCTGGAGTTGGGCCAAAGATTATGCATTTTTAATGAGCCCCCAGGTGGTACTGGTGCTTCTGGTCTTGAAATAAACCTTGAAAATTGAGGCTTAAGAGATTTACAATGACACATTCAGGCCCTCCAGGAGGTTAGTTTGACTAGAAAAATGAAGGTATCCTTATACAGTCAGCAGTATAAGGGAATAACATATATCTGAGAATAAGTACCTAGTCTTGAAAATGCCTAGAATGTGATCCATGACCAAACTCATATAAACATCATCTACAGCCATGGAGTCATTCTGTCTGATTCTCAAGTATTAGTCAGTGGGATCATTTCACTTTCCCAGATCTGGAGCTAATATACAACTGAGGCCAAGATGTTATCTTCAGTTTGATTGAAAACTCTGTCTCTGGACTTCCAGCCAAGATGGAGGCTTAGACTGACATACTCGGTCTCCCTCTGTTACAGAAACAAGGGTGTCCAGAAACAAACCCCAGAGTTTGCAACTGGGGAATTGAAAAAAGGAAGCAGCTTTTAAGACACCTTTGCATGCCTGGGGCTAGTTGCTACTGTCTTTGTTATGCAAAATGGCTTTGATACTTCTAAGGCCCAAGAAGATGGGAGGAGTCTTGAACTGTGGGATTGTACGGAAGGAGCCTACAGAGCCTGCATAGGGTTCTGTGAATGGTCAGAACTGGTTGCAACACCCACTGTGTCAGAGGATGCAGTAAGGAATATATAAGCAGCTGCGGACATTTTAGCTCGGTCTTGTGCTCTCTCTCACTAGCGCGCTCTCACTCTCTCGCTCTCTCGCTCTCCTTCCATGTGGTTTGGAGGAGGGGGCTCTCCAGGTTGTTCTCTCTCTCACACTCCCTCCATGCGGCTTGGTGAAAGGGCCTTCTCCATGCGGTTTGGAGGAGGGGAGATCCACACAGTTTGCAGGAAAAAGGCAGTTTACAAGGAGGCTGAGAATCCACGTGATTCTGCATTAAAAGCTGGAGGGCACCACGCCACAGAAAGGATCTCCCCAATCAGATTTCAGTGATTGGCAGCTACTGGTAAAGCTTAACTGTACCTAGGAAGTAGACAAATGATGTTTCCGACTTTTCTAAGGCTGGCCTGGTTTGCTAAGGGGAGGCAGAACTATGTGTTTGTGCGTATTTTAAAGAACATTAGACTCAACAGCAGAAATCCACAAATAATCTAAATCTATTTAACTGTTAAATAAACAGTTCTCTTTCTTTTCACTAAACTCTAGTACTGAGAGTTGTAATTCTGGTGGTGGGCAATCAGGCCCCTATCTAAAATGGCCTGTGGGTTCTCTCTCAATCAGAGCAGCCCAGAGGTTCTGTTATACCTCTACAACTAGAAAGGAATACAACTACATCAAAACAAAAGATAACTAGAAATTCCGGAAAATAAAACTACACGAAAGCCCAACATATGAATTTATAAACCAGCGATGCTCGTCGGACAGGTAGGAGGGGCGAGAAACTGGGCAGCGCTGTTTGCGGTAGCACTAGGGACAGCGGCAGGGGGAGCAATCCCTGCTGTAGTTGAGCCCCAGCAGCTTGCGACCCCAGCGCTGGGAAAGGCAGCCCCCTCATTGCCTTGGACGGCAAGGCCCAGAGGGGCGGGAGAATGGATCCTGGTCTCCCAGTGGAGAATAACAGCAGGAATCCATCTTGGACCTCCGCCCCCACACAAAGCGCCACAGTGCCACAAAAGGGTTGCAGATTGCCACCGGTTGCTGGGTAGTGAGGACAAAGCACCACAGCACGGCGAAAAAATAACGGATTGCTGCCGGTCACCAGGTTGTCACATGGGCTCCGCCCCCTATAGCCTGCCCAAGAAGCAAAGCAAAACACAAATCTGTCAAAATGAGGCAGACAACTATAGAAATCCAGGTGATGCAGCTCACAAGGCAGCAGATGAAGAATCTGACAGATGAACCAATAAGAAACCTTTCAGAGGCTCAATTCAGAGCTATAGTCATTAGGTGGCTTACAGAATTAACAAAAGATATGGAACAAGACAAGAAAGGATTGAAAGTCACTCATACTGAAAAGAACAAAAACACATACGAGACAAGTGGTGAGGAAATAAAATCCAGAGATCAAATCAACAAACCGGAACATAGGGAAGGAACAAACAATCAACCAGTGCGGAAAGAGGAAACACAAAGTAAGGAAAGTGAGGAGAGGATCAGAAACCTCTGGGACAGCTATAAGAGATAGAACATACGGATTATAGAATTGCCAGAGGGTGAAGAAGAACTAGAAATTGAAAAATTATGTGAAAAAGTAATGAAGCAGAACTTCCCGAACTTGGGGAAGAAAATAGACTTACAGGTCCGGAAGCACAGAGAGTTCCAGAAAACCTGGACCCAGGGAAAAACACTCCAAGACACATTATAATCAAATTGTCAAAAATTAAAGATAAAGAGAGAATCTTAAAAGCAGCAAGAGACAATGGGGAGGGATATGATTGCGGGAGAGGGGGTGGGTTGGGTGGGGGAGAGAAATGGGGAGAAAAGGGGACAACTGTAATTAAAAAACCAAAAATAAAAAAAAATAAATAAATAAAAAGCAGCAAGAGAGAAGAAAAGAATCATGTACAAAGGGGTTCCAATTAGACTATCAGCTGACTTCTCAAGGGAGACCCTGCAGGCAAGAAGGGACTGGCAAGAAATATTCAAAGTAATGAAAAGCAAAAACCTACACCACGAATACTCTATCCAGCAAAATTGCCATTCAGAATAGAAGGGCAGAGAAAATGCTTCCAGGACAAAATAAAACTGAAAGAGTTCATTAGATCCAAACCACTATTATATGAGATGTTAAAGGGACTGGTTTAAAAAAGGAGGATCAAAACTATGAACATTAAAATGAAAACTGCATCACAACAACCAGCAACAGAAGCTAGGGAATCAAAACAAAGGCAAACTAAATAGGCAACGAAAGTGGAAAAGGAACTATAGGTATGGGGAACATACTGGGGGGAGGTCAGCAGGAAGGGGGAAGGGGGAGAGGGAGGGAGATGGTACAGGAATAAAGAAGCATAGTAGGAGGGAATGGAATAGACAAGAAGAGGTTGAGGATAACTATGTGCACAACCAATGGACATGGACTTAAAGGGGGGGACAACTGGAGGGAGGGGGGCCACCTGGTGGAGGGGAGCAGAGGGAAGGGAAATTGGGACAACTGTAACAGTATAATCAATGGAACATATTTTAATAAATAAATAAATAAATAAATAAATAAATAAATAAATAAATAAATAAATAAAAAGACAACTCTGTCTCTGTATTCAATAGACTCAAGACCTTGTTTCCAAAACTACTGGATGTTGACCAGAGCCTCATTATCCTGAGGATTTAATGAGAGGGATGTGGGTGAGTCAGGGTGAGGGGTGAAGCCAGTTTAGATAAAAGGGAAAAAAATCAAAAGATAAGGCCAGATTAAAGAAAATAGGGTTTTTACAGTTACCAGCTTCTTTCAAGATTTTCTCTCTGTCTTTTATTCTCTATAGTTTGAATATAATGTGACTAGGTGAGAGTTGGTTTTAGTTTACTTATTTGTTTCTTTGTTTGGTCATTTAACCTGCTCTATGTTCTCTAAGCTTCCTGGATGGGTGGTTTGTAGTCTGTCATTTTTTTAAATGAAACGTTCTCAGCCATTATTCAAATATTTCTTCTGTTCCATTCACTTTTTCTTCTCCTTCTAACCCAGTTATGCACACGTTATGCCTTTAGAAATTGTCCCTCAGTTTCTGGGTGTTCTGTTCTGTTTGTTTGTTTGTTTTCCTCATGCTTTCTTCTCTTAACATTTCAATTGGGAAAAGGGGGATAAGACCTATGTGTAAGCTCACTGACTCGGGCTGTTTCTAGTCCACTGATGAGCCCATCAAAGGCATTCTTCCTCTTTATTACAGTGTTCTTGTTTTCTAGCATTTTCTTTTGATTCTTTCTTAGAGTTTCCAACTCTCTGCTTACAATACTCCTCTATTCTTGCCTGTTGTCTTTCATCATTAGAGCTTTTAGCATGTTAATGACAGTTATTTTAAATTCCTTGTCTGATAATTCCAAAATCTGTGTCATTTGAGTCTGGTTCTGAGAATGGTATTTCCCTTCAAAGTGTGTTTTATTTTGCCTTTTAGTATGCCTTGTAATTTTATGTTGAAAGACAGATATGCTATATTAGGCAATAAAAATTAGGGTATGTAGGCCTTTAGTGTGACGGTCTATGGTCACTGAGTAGGAGTCAGGTTATGTTTAATGTTTGCTGTAGCCATAGGTGCCAGAGGCTTCCCCCTTGTTTCTGTCTCCTCTCTTGATTTTAAGCTTCTCTAAGTACTCCTCGGGTAAAGTGTGTGTTTGCAGCTATCTCAGTAGTAACCTGCTATTATTATACTGAAACCCTCTTGGTGTAGTTGTAAAGTGTGGGGTATGTTCTATAATCTTCTGATGAAATCTCAATATTTTAGTAGACCTATGACTTCATGCTGTGACCTTTACTATCATTTCTCCAGCAATGTAACTTCCTTCGCCCCACCGCCCCACCCACCCCCACCCCCATCTTTCCTGGCTGTAGTATTTCTAGTCTACCTCCTTGAAGCCCTGACCTCTGTTATGTTTTACCCCTCATGTGAGACAGGAAGCCTAGAGGAGATAGGAGTGGGAGAAATATGTTCATCTCAAGTATGCTAGATCCTGGCAAAATCTTAACCTCGGGAGATAAAGTATTTGTTATGAAGAAGATCGTGAGTATATTTCACAATGTTCCCCTGCCAAACATTACAAGGGGATTTCTCTCAGATATCGTCCATGAGAACCTGGTAAAGTTCTTGGAGCTATAACCCATGTCGTCATAAGGGATGCATAAGACTGCCATCCCCAAGAGTTCCTCACTCTCCTGCTCATCTACATTCAATATCAAGCAATTTTCCAAAATTACCACCAAAGGGTTCTTATTAGTTTATGGCTCCAGCAACTGCCACTGCAGGTAAACAGCTCCCGGCTGTGTCTCTCTGGATGCAGCTGCATCCAGATTTCAGGGTGGCCTTCTTTTCTACATCCTCATTTCTCTAATAAGTCCGAGAAAAGTCATTGGTTTTCCATTTGTCTGGCGTTTCCTTGTTGTAAAAACAGAAGTGACAGCTTCCAAGCTATTCACATGCAGAAGCTGAACTGGAAGTCCTTTTAATGTTAATATAAACACAATAGATTCATTAAGGAAAGTTCTTGATAGAAATAAATTCATATGGCACTTTTTAAGTATATTTTATTGGTTATGTTGTTACAGTTGTTCCAATTTTTTCCCCTTTGCTCCCTTCTGCCCAGTAGCCCCCTTCCCTCAAGCAATCCCACCCTCTTTAGTTCATGTCCATGGGTCGTGCATGTAAGTTCTTTGGCTTCACCCTTTTCTATATTATTCTTAACTTCCCCCTGCCTATTTTGTACTAATTATCCTTCTTAATCCCTACACCATTTCCCCATTTCTCCCCCTTCCTCCTCCCAGCTGATAACCCTCCAAATAATCCCCATACCTATGATTCTGTTCCTATTATGGTTTGCTTAGTTGGATTTTTTTTTAGATTCAGTTGTTGATAGTAGTGAGTTTGTTGTCATTTTAGTGTTCATTGCTTTGATCTTCTTTTTCTTAAGAAGTCCCTTTGACATTTTATATAATAATGACTTGGTAATGATGAACTCTTTTAGATTCACCTTGTCTGGGAAGCACTTCATCTGCCCTTCCATTCCAAATGATAGCTTTGCTGGATAGCGTAGCCTTGGTTGCAGGTTGCTTTTCATCACATTGAGTACTGCTTGCCAGTTCCTTCCTGCCTGCAAAGTGTCCTCTGAAAAATCAGCTGACAGTCCTATATGCACCTCCCCGTAGGCAACTCTCCACCTCTTTCTTGCTGCCCCCAGGACTCTGTCTTTATCTTTCACTGTTCGCATCTCAATCATGATGCGTCCTGGTGTGGTCCCCTCTAGGTCCAGCTCGCCCAGGACCGTCCGTGCTTCCCAGACCTGTATGTCCATCTCCTTTGCAAAATTTGGGAAGTTTTCCTCATTTTTTTCAATTCTTGTTTCCTCATTCTGTACTGGTTGACTGTTTTTTTCTTCCTTATGTTCCAAATCAATTATTTGAACCACGGTTTCCTTCCTTTAACAATTGGTTTTGTGTGGATTTTCCTTTGTTTCACTTAGCATAGCCTTCACTTCTTCTCTTATGCATTTGCCGTACTCAAGCATATCTGTCAAGCCTGTGAGCATCTTTATCACCAGTGTTTTGAATTCTGCTTCTGTTAGGTTGTCTTCTCATCTGTTAGGTTGGCTAACTCCTCATCACTTAGCTTTCCCACGGGAACCTTGATCCATTTCCTCTTTTGGCCATACTTCTCTGTCTCCTCGTTCTGGCAGGCTTCTGTATTTGTTTGCCTCTGCATTTCAGGTAGAGCTGTCACTCCTGTTATGTTGTAGGGGCAGAGCCTTAGGGATTTGTCAGTATGGGGCTGTGTCAGTGTGCAACTGTGTCAGTGCAGGGAGACCTGTTTCACTACGTTGTGGCACTATATATGAGAGAGAGGTCTGAGAGGGAACAATGCCGCCTGCCCAGCACTCACTCCTTTTCCAGGCACCTCTCCCACTTCTGCACTGGACTGGTGCCCCTCTAGCTGTTGTCCTGACCGTCATTCCCAGAGTGAGTTGGTCTGCAGACATTTTAGGACCGTGGGGGCCCTTTAAAGAAACAGACTCTGCTGAGACCTTCAGTTTCTGCCTCCACCCCAACCCCCACTGGTCTGCACAGTCAGAAGCAATGATGCTTGATTTTCCCCAGTGCTGGGACCGTGAGCCTCGAGGTCCAGTGAGGAGCTGGGAATGCTCCCCAGGTGTCCCTCCTGACTTTAAAATGTGTGACTGTGCTTTCTGCTGCCTGCCACCGCCGCTGCTGCTGCTGCTGCCCCCACACTGCAACCTCTCTGCCCCAACTCCACCCTTCCTACCTGTCTGGGTGAGTATTTCATCTTTGTATCTTTGTTTGCTGGACTGCCATGCAGTTTGATTATCTGGAACTTCTTGTTGTTTCTAGTTTTGAGGTAATTGTATTCCTTCGTAGTTATGAAGGGAGATGCAGCATGTCTGTCTACACCTCCATTTTGGCTGGAAGTCTCATATGGCATTTTTAAACCAAAGACTATCTGTGCCATTGACTCATCTTCCTAAGAATTTTTGTTGGAAAACATGACTATGAACATGAACACTTAAGTGCTTGAGTGTGGTGATTCTGCACAAGACATTCACAGCCTTTATGCAGAAAAGCCTGATTTCATCTTCAGCTCAGTCTACTCCAAAAACAATTATTTCTTATCTATGAAATACCTGTTTTATGTTCAATGTGGTCAGTGTCTGTCTACACCTCCATTTTGGCTGGAAGTCTCATATGGCATTTTTAAACCAAAGACTATCTGTGCCATTGACTCATCTTCCTAAGAATTTTTGTTGGAAAACATGACTATGAACATGAACACTTAGGTGCTTGAGTGTGGTGATTCTGCACAAGACATTCACAGCCTTTATGCAGAAAAGCCTGATTTCATCTTCAGCTCAGTCTACTCCAAAAACAATTATTTCTTATCTATGAAATACCTGTTTTATGTTCAATGTGGTCAGCACGCTGGAATAATAAGCCATAACTCTGTACCTTTTATTTCTTTTTTTCTTTTTCAAGATTTTATTCATTTATTTTTAGAGAGGGGGGAAGGGAGGGAGAAAAAGAGGGAGAGAAATATTGATGTGAAATAGACACATTGATTGGTTGCCTCAAACATGCCCCCAATTGGGGACCTGGTCCACAAACCAGGCATGTGCCCTGACTGGGAATCGAACCAGTTACTTTTTAGTTCACAGGCCAGCACTCAATTCACTGAGTGACACCAGCCAGGGCCCTTTTATATCTAAAGAGGTAACATTTACAATAAATAATAGCTATAATCTACAAAATTTCAGTCTTAAGTATTATTGAATCTAAAAATTGAATATCTTCATTTTGTTCTATGCTGACTAAATACTAATTTAGAATATGCTCTTCTCCTTGTCTGTGAGTATATTTATCAAATATATAAACGACCCTATTGTCCACTTCCCAATTATTATATTAAAAGTGTCTTATTCAATTATTAAACATGACTAGAAACCAGAGAAATATAAATTAAATGGTGAATGATGTATATTTGTACCCACACTATGTTCACAAAAGTAGAGACTCCAAGAGAATGGAGAGCATGGTGGGACAATGTAAAAGGCACTGGATTACTCAGCACAGCTGTGTCATCCTAGGAAAGTCACTTGTCTGTGCATCTCTAAGTCTTGGTATTCTCACCTGAAAATATAGGAACAATAATAGCACCTGTTAATGTTGTAATTATGATTAAATAACACAGTCCATGAGAAACTTAACAGTGTCTATCAGACTGTAAAAACTAAATGTTTTAATTATTGCCAAGTTCAGCATCATTATGCATGTCTGAAACACTCCACGTGTGTCATTTCTACACATTTATAGCCTATAACCAGTACAAGCTTCAAACCTAAGGTCTCAAGGTGCATTGTACTTTATACCTATTTTGGCTTCTCCCACCCCACTGTTTCTTCCAACTTTTTGTCTATAAGACCTCTGACCTTTTTTTTACTCCCTATTTCCTTTTTTTTAAAGTACATTTTATTGATTATGTTGTTACAGTAGTTCCAATTTTTTCCCCTTTGCTCCCCTCTGCCCATACCCCCATTTCCTCCAGCAATCCCTCCCTGCTTAGTTCATGTCCATTGGTCATGCATATAAGTTCTTTGGTGTCACCCTTTCCTATATTATTCTTAACTTCCCCCTGCCTATTTTGTACAACCAATTGTGCTTCTTAGTCCCTGCACCATTTCCCCATTTCTCCCCCTTCCTCCTTTCAGCTGATAACCCTCAAATGATCCCCATACCTGATTCTGTTTCTTTTCTGGTTTTCTTAGTTGGATTTTGTTTTTATTTTTTAGATTCAGTTGTTGATAGTGGTGAGTTTGTTGTCATTTTACTGCTCATAGTTCTGATCTTATTTTTCTTAAGTAAGTCCCTTTGACATTTTATATAATAATGGCTTGGTGATGATGAACTTTTTAGCTTTACCTTGTCTGGGAAGCACTTCATCTGCCCTTCCACTCCAAATGATAGCTTTGTTGGATAGAGTAATCTTGGTCGTAGGTCCTTGCTTTTCATCACATTGAATACTTCTTGCCAGTCCCTTCTTGCCTGCAAAGTTTCTTTTGAGAAATCATCTGATAGCCTTATAGGCACCCCTTTGTAGGCAACTCTCTGATTCTCTCTTGCTGGTTTTAGGATTCTCTCTTTATCTTTCAACTTTGGCATTTTAATTATGATATGTCTTGGTGTGGTCCCCTCTGGGTCCAGCTTGCCCAGAACTTTCATTGCTTCCTGGACTTGTATGCCTATTTCCTTCACCAAATTTGGGGAGTTTTCCTCCATTATTTTTTCACATAAGTTTTCAATTTCTTGCTCTTCCTCTTCTCCTTCTGGAACCGCTACAATTCAGATGTTGGCACATTTAAAGTTGTCCCAGAGGTTCCTAAACTTCTCAGTTTTTTCAATTCTTGTTTCTTCATTCTGTACTGGTTGGCTGTTTTTTTTTTTTTTTTTCTTCCTTATGTTCCAGATAATTGATTTGAACCCCAGTTTCCTTCCCTTCACCATTTGTTTTATATGGATTTTCCTTCATTTCACTTAGCAGAGCCTTCACTTCTTCCCTTATGCATTTTTCATACTCAAGCATTACTGCTCACATACTGCTCACATACTCAAGCCTGTGAGCATCTTTATCACCAGTGTTTTGAATTCTGTGTCTGTTAGGTTGGCTATCTCCTCATTACTTAGTTCTCCCACTGGAATCTTGATCCATTTTTTCTTTTGGGCCAAACTTCTCTGTCCTCTCTATTTCCTTTTGTTTCTCCTACTTAGAATTCCACTTCTGAATTGAAGTTCACAGCTGAATATCAGCTTCACTAATTTTATCATCAGCAGATCCCTAGACAGAACTTGTATTGCCCTTCCAACTCTTTCCACATAGGAAGACCCAATCCACTTGACCTTGCTCTGGCCTCTTGAATCACCCACCTACTTGGCAAAACTTAGTTGGTTACATCATAATCAATAAACTCTTATTTTAAAATATAATAGATAGAACTTAAATGTTCATCCCCTCTCACTTAGTAACTTCACTTTCAAAAATATATCCTAAGAAAATAATGCAAAATATAGGAATAAAAGCATAGCATACATTTTTAATACAGCCTTATTTATGATAGTGATAAATTAGAAACAGGCTAAATGTCCTACAGCAGAGGAATGCTTAACTAACTTGTGACATATTCACTCCGTGGGATATTATGCAGTCATTTAAAATGAAATTTATAAAGACTACACAGAAACTCAGGATAATGTTTATGAGTCAAGTGGAAAAGCCAGAGGTAAAACTATATATTCTGTATAATTGTAATTATGTTAAAATATTGGTACATAGAGAAAGAAATAAGGAAATATTCAAAACAGGTAGTAACCATGTTAATAAGATTAGTGGTGGTTCTCTTTTCTCTTTTTTAACTCCTCGTAATATTGTTACATTGATTCTATAATAAAAAACAAGTTCCTTATTAATGTAAATAAATAGTTACAAGGCCAGAATCAGCTTCCAGAATGTCTTGTACTTTTAGCTCAGATGATTCGTATTCCAGGCTTCATTTCTCATACTCAGAGGATGTTCTAGAGGGAAATACTTTTCTTTCCAGGTAGATCAAAGGAAGGAATTTATTTTACTGAGGAAAATCTGACCTCTATGTAAAAGTACTATTATACTTAGATAATAATGTGCTTGCTCCTCTGAGAGCAGGGCATGTGTCTTGTATTGTTTTTTTCATCATGGAATAGATTTGAGCTGAACTATCATCTCCCCTTTCACCTTACTCTCTATTCAGCTGATTATGAAGCATTTGTAAGCTGGGGACTGAGGGTGGAGTGTGGATACTCAGGATCCTAGCCAAGCAGAGTGAATTGATCTGTCCACTGAGACCTTGGTCAAATACTCAATCCAAACACACTAAATTGAGATATAATAAAATTTTTGCAGGTAAATCTGTGCCAGCCAGGTGAACCACATTCATTGACAGTGGAATAATGATATCTAGAATACCACATGATAATATTGTGTGTGTATGAGTGTGTGTGTGAGTGTGGGTGTTTTAATAAGGAGAATTGCCTATGCTAATATATAAAGAATAAATATACTTACAGCCATAGTGTATGAGTATGAAAAAGTATAACTACCTCCTACATTGATTGCCATGCCCTCCTACCATTCTCTTTTCCAGCTCCTTCAAAGCCGCTGAAAGTGTTGTATATACACATAGTCTCTCCTTCTTCACTTCCCATAGGAATCTATGAGGTCTGCCCTCACCACTACATTGAAATTGCTCCAACAAAGTTCACAAATTAATAGTTGCCATCTGTTTCAGTCTTTTTCTTGCCTGACTTTTCTGTAACCTGGATGCTGGCGAGAACTCCCTCCTCCATGAGACTTCTCCTCACTTAGCTTGCATTTTCCCATTGTGTTGGTTTTCCTCCTATTGTTCTAGGCGCACACTTTCATTCTCTTTGCACGAAATTCTTTTCCTCATTCTGCCTTTATATTGGTGTTCTTTAACTTGCTATGACTTCACTGTCTCTACATACTTTTCCTGGACAACTTCATGCATATCTGTAATCCATTTCCCACATACCTACTGATGACTTACTGATCTATATTTCTATGCCAGACCTCTCTTCTAAGCTCCAGCCTTTTGTATGACTAACTTCTGAGACAATTCTCCTTGGATATTCCATGGAGATACCTCAACTATGCATGTCCATTGCTGACATTGTCTTAGCTCTTTTCTTCCAAAACCATTATTGCTGTAATATTACTTACCTGTAAGACAGAAACTTGGTGCCATACTTGATGCCTTCTTTTTTTTTTCTCAAATATATTAAGTCACAATGCTCTCTTGGTTCTATATCTTAAATATTTTGCATATTAGTTACCTACCTACATTGTCCTGTCCTAAGTTCGCACCCTTGTCATCTCTCCAAAATTATTTCAGTAGTCTCATAACTTGTAGTCTCTCTGCCTCCAGTCTTACTTTCTTCCAATGTCTCATCCATCTATTAGTGTCACGGTAATCCTGCCATTCCTCAGAAAAATTCAATGATTCTTCCTTACAGAAGAACTCTAGTTAAGAAATGTAGAAGAAATGATAGAAATAAAAAATCACCATTTTAACACCATAGTAGTAATGACTCAGTTAAGATCTGGGTAAATACTAAAATTAGTGGACAAAAACTAAGGAGAAACAGGACATGTTTATATGGTGTCAAAAAAAATACTTAGTAATCACAAAAAAATACCTTCACAGTCAGTAAACCTGGCATACACCACATTAGAGGAGTAAATTAGGTTATCATCACCAATAATAAGCACTTCAACATCAAGTACCACCTGATATGATGCACTGAGAATGGAAAGTCACTTATGTAGTATTCTTGCCAATCTAATCATGAGGAAACTTTAGACAAACCTAAGATACACTCTACAAAATACATGACCAGTACTTTTCAAACATATGAAGGTTAGGAAAAACAAAGGAAGGCTGAAAAACCTTCACAGATTAGAGAATACTAAAGAGATATGACAACTAAACGCAATGTGGTATCCTGTATTAAATCCTGAAAGAGAGAACAAAATTATTGAGAAAAGTGGTAAAATTCTGAATAAAGTCTATATTTAGTTGTTAGTATTATACCAGTGTAAATGTTCTTGTTTTGATAAATATTTAAGTTAATATTACTTGAAGTTGGTTAAACAGCATATGGGACTTTGTACTAGTTTTTACAACTCTTATGTAAGTCAAAAATTATTTCTAATTAAAAAGTTTAAAAATGAGTATTTCCCTGATGCCTAGAAATTAAAATCTAATTATTTAGAATGACATATAATGTCGTTCATGGTCTTACCTACTTGTCCACCTCTATCTCCCACCACTGCTCATAACACATCCAGTGTTTCAGCTATGCTAAAACTTCTACCTTGTATCATAATTTAGAAACATACATAAAAATACACAGACACATACACTTATATCCACTCACACACTCAAAACACATGAAGCTCACAGACCATTGCCCAACTTTGTTTTTAATGGACATGGGACTAAAATTCAGGTTCCCTGTTTCCTAAGATGCTAGTCTTTATTGAATCACTATAATTCCAATGCACTCACTGGGACACGTGAGTTATGACATATGACAAATTATAGCTAACTCAAGGTAGTCAACTTAGTTTTACCATCATCTTAATTAAAATGTTTGGTGAGGAGTACTACCCAATAATGGTGTATGTCACACATGGAAGTTATAACTTCATACTCATTCATCTCAAAAGCAAACACTACAATCAATTATCGTGAAGACAAAAATGGGCGCACTCATGCACATTTACAAAGTACATAGTTCTATTTATCAGTTCCATTACAATTCTGTCTAAATCCTAAAGTGAAAAATGAATGCCACAGTGAAAAAATTACTGGTGCATATAAAACAGCCTGGTCTAACTTTTAAATTTATTCACAAATAGGGATTTTATTATTTTATTAGTAGTTAGAAAAGGTTGCATTAACATTCAGTAGTTAAAATGTGCCATTCTAAATTTTTCATAATTTGCCACGAGGGAATAAAATTTTAAAAAATATTTCCAGTAGGTGAATAACTTTAAGAAGATGACAGATAAAATGGGTCATAGACCTATGCTTTAGCAAATAGTTTAGATAGCTTTTCTTTATAGACAAGTATTAGCCATGCTCATTTGTGGTTTATTGAGATTGGTTTGCTTCTGTGTATGAGTATGTTGACAATGTTTTGAGTCCTACTGATTTTTTAGGTTCTCAAATGTCTTCCTAAAAACTTTAAAAGGTAATGGTTTAGTAGAGATCAAAGAGCACAGACAGATGGGCTTGAGAGAATTGAAGTGTTCTGAAATAAAAGAAATGAAGACTAAATAGAATTCTCTCTCTCTGTCTCCTCTCATGGTAGTAGAGGTAGAAGACCAACCTCTATTTATTTTATTTTATTTTTTTAAGAATAGCAACTTGAAGAATCAGAGAGGAAACTTATTATTCAAGTGAGGGAAAGAGCTACTAGAAGCCCCAGGGTTAGACAAGCAATCATAGAGAGCCACAAAGGACTGCAATCCCATTGAAAGCTTTTCTTCATGGGGGCTGGTGAGCATTGTGTAGCACTCTGCAATTCACAGGCAGGGGCATACGCAAAATTGCCTGGGCAGAAAGAATCACAGCAACTACACACAAAGCTAGTGATGGACTTTTCTCTAGAAATGGTTCACAATCAGGTAAACAACACTTTTCCTTGAGAGTGCCATGTCTGAGGATCCCAACCTTTTGAAGTAGGAGCTACTTTTCTGTCTCCCAAAGTTCTGACATAGATTTGTAGATGAAACGTGAGGGGCTGGCAGTTCTCAGGTAGGCTCACACTCACAGGCAAACACCTCAGATATAGTAGGAAAGGGATGAGTGGAAGCTTTGGGGACAATGCCCCTGCCCCACCGGCCTCCAAATCCCTTCTCCGATGAAGGGAACAACAGAGTACATGAAAACAGCAATTGTCCTAGAAGTAGGAAAATGACCTTATGGGTACATATATTTTGGGAGAACATGAAGAAAGATTAATAAAAGATATAAATGAATAGAGATAGACCAACAGTGATTCATCTACATTCATAGAAAAGGTTCTAGAAGAACATAATCATTGGATAAACAGTGCTTATCTCTGACCACTGGGATTGTATGTTGCTTTGTTTATTATTTTGATTCTGTGGAGCACTTACTTTTTATAAGTCTCTGGAATAACCTTGACCACTCATTGGCAGTCCTGGCTCTAGGCAGCATTCATTCAAGAAAAACATTAAGTCAAAAGACAAAATGTTCCTCCTGTATCTAGAATTTTATCACAGAGAATTTAAAAGGGCACTTTGCTGAGTGAGTTTATTAAATAGAAGAATAAATTTTTAGTGTATATTTCTATAAAAGTACTGATTTTATTTGACAATTACCTCCCAAATATTTCCATATTATTTTTTTATTATATTAACCTTTTTTATGAGGCTATAAAAGTTACAAATGAATTGCTTTCTTGGAATAATAGCGTTATCACTTCCATTAATTAAATTAGGAAGAAAATTTTAACCCTAGTTTTTATTTTAGAAATGTTTGGGTGTTTTAATTTTTTCATTTTGTATTTTTAAAGTATATTTTATTGATTATGTTGTTACAGTAGTTCCAATTCTTTCCCCTCTGCTCCCCTCTTCCAAGTACTTCCCTTCCCTCCAGCAATCTCACCCCCCTTAGTACATGTCCATGAGTCATGCATATAAGTTCTTTGGCTTCACCCTTTCCTATACTATTCTTAACTTCCCTGTGTCTATTTTGTACCAACCAGTTATGCTTATTAATCCCTGCACCATTTCCCCATTTCTCCCTCTCCCCCCTCCCACCTGATAACCCTCCAAATGATCCCCATACCTAAGGTTCTGTTCCTATTCTGGTTTGCTTAGTTGGATTTTGTTTTTATTTTTTAAATTTACTTGTTGATACTTGTGAATTTGTAGTCATTTTAGTGTTCATAGTTCTGATCTTATTTTTCTTAAATAAGTCCCTTTTACATTTCATATAATAATGGCTTGGTGATGATGAACTCCTTTAGCTTCACCTTGTCTGGGAAGCACTTCATCTGCCCTTCCATTCTAAATGATAGTTTTGCTGGATAGAGTATTCTTGGCTGTAGGTCCTTGTTTTCCATCATATTGAATACTACTTGACAGTCCCTTCTTGCCTGCAAAGTTTCTTTTGAGAAATCAGCTGAAAGGCTTATAGGCACCCCTTTGTAGGTAATGCTCTGCTTTTCTCCTGCTGCTTTTAAGATTCTCTCTTTATCTTTCACCTTTAGCATTTTAATTATGATATGTCTTGGTGTGGTCCTCTTTGGGTCCAGCTTGTTTGGGACTCTCTGCACTTTCTGGACTTATATGTCTATTTCCTTCACCAAATTTGGGAAGTTTTCCTCCATTATTTTTTCACATAAGTTTTCAATTTCTTGTCTTCCTCTTCTCCTTCTGGCACCACTATGGTTTGAATGTTGGCACTTTTAAAATCATCCAAGAGGTTCCCAAGCCTCTCCTCATTTTTTTCAATTCTTGTTTCCTCATTCTGTATTTGTTGACTGTTTTTTCTTCTTTATGTTCCAAATCATTGATTTGAACCCCAGTTTCCTTTCCTTCACCATTTTTTTTGTGTGGATTTTCCTTCTTTTCACTTAGCAAAACCTTCACTTCTTCTCTTATGCATTTGCTATACTCAAGCATATCTATCAAGCCTGTGAGCATCTTTATCACCAGTGTTTTGAATTCTGCATCTCTTAGTTTGGCTATCTTCTCATCACTTAGTTATCCCACTGGAACCTTGATCTGTTCCCTCTTTTGGGCCATACTTCTCTGTCTGCTCATCTGGACAGGTTCCTGTGTTTGTTTGCCTCTGTGTCTTAGGTAGAGTTGTTGCTCCTGTTACATTGTAAGGGGTGGAGCCTTAGATATTCATCAATACAAAGCCACCTCTTTCACCACGTTGTGGCACTGTGTGTGGGAGAGGTCTGAGAGGGAACAATGTTGCTTGCTCAGCACTTGCCCCTGTTCCAGGCACTTCTCCCACTTCCGTATGGGACTGGCACCTCTCTAGCTGCTGCCCTGGCCATTGTTCCCAGAGTGGGTGGCTCTGCAGGTGTTCTAGGACCATGGTGGCCCTTTAAACAAGGGGACTCTGTTGAGAGACTGGCAGTTTTTTCCTCCACCCCAGCCTCCACTGGTTGGCACAGTCAGAAGCAATGAGGCTTGATTTTCCTGGCGCTGGGACCATGAGCTATGCAGTCTGGTAAGGAGCTGGAAGCACTTCCCAGGTGTCCCTCCCAGCTTTTTAAAATGTGTAACTGCACTTTCCACCATCCTGCCCCTGCTGCCACCACCACATGGCAACCTTTCCACCCTGGCTCTGCCCCTCCTACCTGTCTGGATGAGTATTTCTTCTTTATATCTTTGTTTGTTGGACTTCCATGCAGCTTGATTTTCTGGAACTTCTGGTTACCTCTATTTTTGAGGTAGTTGAATTCTTTCTTAGTTGTGGAGGGAGACCCAGCATGTCTGTCTAGGCCTCCATCTTAGCCAGAAGTCAGAAATGTTTGTTAACTTACATCTAAAATTAACTGAAATCAACAGTTGTTCCAATTTTCCCTCACTGACCTCAAACTCTTAAAAAAAAACTGTATAGTTAAATATCATGATTTCTTGCAGAAATGGTAAGATAAAGAATTACTTTGTAGTAAAATTATTGAGATCTTGAGGTCTGGTATGTGGCAAAACATAACCAATAAGGGCTACAAGGACTATCTTGAAGATAGTAACACCAATCCCCAATGGATTTATGGTTTACAACCAGCAGAAGACCAGCTTGATCCAACATGGTGACTAATTTCACCCTGTAGTAACCCCTAGCCTCATTATAATACATTAGCATACTAAACAACACACCCCATGTCACCATGATCAGCAATGGAAAGGCCATATAAAGACATAACATGGCTGAGAGGGCTCTTCTGAAAAGTTTTTATTTCTCAGAAAAATATGAATATTCATCCCCCTTATTGAATGCCCTACACTTTGATTAAATAAGCCTCAACAAAAGAGTTAAATTCCACTACAGAGAGGCTACTCTCTCTGTGGAGTAGCCATTATCTATCTCACCGATTCACTAATAAACTCTCTTTCACTTTAAACTTTATACTGGCTTATTGTTGAATTCTTTTCTGCAAGAAGCCAAGAACCCACAGTGGGTGATAGACCTTCAGGTTAGGGAAACTCCAGGACATCTGCATCAGTCTTATTCCTCACAGTGTGCCATGAGGTCTTCTGAATAAAAAAGCCCAGCTCTATTACTCAGAGTCACTAGTTCATGAATACTCACAAACTGGCAATAGGGAGCAAATACTATATACCTACTGCCTTAATAATTCAAATTTGATGGCAAATGTGCAAACTGTTTGGTTCCCATTGATTATAGGAAACTTGACAGTTCTGAAATGCATGATGACTTTCTTCCTTGAAACTGGCCTTAAAGGAGGTTACATATTTTAAGTGGATACTAATAAACTTATAGCTTTGAACAAAAAATTTTCCATAAGATCTCTTTAATTCCAACTCTTAGTGGCCTCAGCATTAGTCTTTGTCCAGTATAAACCTGCAAGCTTCTAATTTACATTTCTTTCTAAAGCAAGAGCCAAGAATAAATAGTAAATGAAGAATGATTAAATGAATAAATGAATGATGAATGTAAATGTTTCTACATAAAAAGGATTAGGATGTAAATATTATTCTACTTATGTGTGAAGGCAAGGCTCAGAAACTCCAACATGCTAAATACTTAAGAGCACTCTCAGCCATAGCCAGTTAGCTCAATTGGTTAGAGAATCTTCTCAATATGCCAAGGTTGTGGGTTCAATACACAGTCAGGGCACATATAAGACTCAACCAATGAATGCATACGTAAGTGAAACAGCAATTCAATGTCTCTCTTTCTCTCCCTCTCTCTTTCTCTCTCTATCTCGCTCTCCCCCTTCCTCTCTCTTTCTAAAATCAATCAATAAAATATTTTTTAAAAAGAGAACTCAGAAACTCTGCTCCCAAATCCATAGTCATGTGGGTGCTGACTCCGTGTGTAACTGTTAAAATATTTATTATGAAATCTAGGACAAAGACAGATATTTTATTAAATAGATATGATAAATAAATATAAATAGCTCCAATAGATAAGTGCCTGAAAGGCTGTGCAACATACTGGGAGAGGCATCTAGAATGCAGAGCAGGAGGCAAAGCTATGGCATGCTCAGATTTCCCCCCCAGATCTAATTTAAAAAACTTCAGTGTGAGCTCTCTCCAAGGAGAAATTGTATTAAGCATAGACTCATTTATTTTCTGCTGATGAACACAATCATGTGAATAGCTAATGAAGTCATCTCTCTCTGCAAGATAGTACCAGCAATGCAGTTATGAGTTTCAGCTCCAAATTTCAAAACTGCACTATTTGCTAATGCAATTATAGGTTAATTTGGCACTAGGCTAAATATATAGGTGACTTAGTTCTATCTTTTTTTATTGTCTTACTTAGCTGGGATATCAAGGAAATGTGCTCCACCTACCAGGGGGACAAAAAAAAAAAAAAAAAAAAAGTTTTCCCACATCCATTCAGTAAATGAATGCAATGGGAAGTAATACGAGTATTTCTGGAAAAGTATCAAAAATCCTTCACAAAAAAAGTTATCAAAGTCAGCATGCTGAGTACATGTTTTTAAACTGAGTGAGATAAGGCTAGCAGCAAAGAATTCAATTGTCATCTGCTAAGGATCTAGACTAGTATGCTCCACAAAGACGTATTGACGATGACCCTGTGCTGGGGCCATTTTCAGGGAATTTTTTTTTTTAAGTATATTTTATTGATTATGTTGTAGCAGTAGTTCCAATTTTTTCCCCTTTGCTCCCCTCTGCCCAGTACCCCTCTTCCCTCCAGCAATCCCATTCCTCTTAATTAATGTCCATGGGTCATGCATATAAGTTATTTGGCTTCACCCTTTCATATATATATATATATATTTTTTAAGTACACTTCATCGATTATGCTGTCACAGTAGTTCCAACCCTTTTCCCCCTTGCTCCCCTCATCCCAGCACCCTGCCTCCCTCCAGCAATCCCCACCCTCACCCCCCAATTCACGTTCATGGGTTGGGCATACAAGTTCTTTGGCTTCACTCTTTCCCATATTATTCTTAACATCCCCCTGTCTATTTTGTACCAACCAGTTATACTTCTTAATCCCTGCACCATTTCCCCATTTGTCCCCCTCCTCGCTCCCACTGATAACCCTCCAAATGATCCCCATACCTATGATTCTGTTCCTATTCTGGTTTGCTTAGTTGGATTTTGTTTTCTTTTTTAGATTCAATTGTTGATAGTGGTGAGTTTGTTGTCATTTTAGTGTTCATAGTTTTGATCTTCTTTTTCTTAAGTAAGTTCCTTTGACATTTCATATAATAATGGCTTGGTGATGATGAACTCCTTTAGCTTCACCCTGTCTGGGAAGCACTTCATCTGCCCTTTCATTCTAAATGATAGTTTTGCTGGATAGAGTAGTCTTGGTTGCAGGTTGCTTTTCGTCACATTGAATACTGCTTGCCAGTCCCTTCCTGCCGGCAAAGTGTCCTCTAGGACAAGCTGATAGTCCTATAGGCACCTCCCCATAGGCAACTCTCCACATCTTTCTTGCTGCCTCCAGGACTCTGTCTTTATCTTTCACTGTTTGCATCTCAATCATGATGCGTCCTGGTGTGGACCCCTCTAGGTCCAGTTCACCCAGGACCCTTCGTGCTTCCCAGACCTGTATGTCCATCTCCTTTGCAAAATTTGGGAAGTTTTCCTCATTTTTTTCAATTCTTGTTTCCTCATTTTGTACTGATTGACTGTTTTTTTCTTCCTTATGTTCTAAATCAATTATTTGAACCACAGTTTCCTTTCTTTAACAATTGGTTTTGTGTGGATTTTCCTTCGTTTCACTTAGCACAGCCTTTACTTTTTTGCTTATGCATTTGCCGTACTCAAGCATATCTGTCAAGCCTGTGAGCATCTTTATCACCAGTGTTTTGAATTCTGCATGTTAGATTGTCTATCTCCTCATCTGTTAGGTTCATTATCTCCTCATCGCTTAGTTCTCTCACTGGAACCTTGATCCATACTTTTGAACTATACTTCTCTGTCTCCTCATTCTGACAGGCTCCTGTGTTTGTTTGCTTCCATGTCCCAGGTAAAGCTGTCACTCCTGTTACGTTGTAAGGGGTGGAGCCTTAGGGATTTGTCAGTACAGGTCGACCTGTTTCACCACATTGTGGTGCTGTATGTATGGGAGCTGTCTGAGAGGGAACAATGCCACCTGCCCAGCACTCTCCCCTTCCCCAGGCACCTCTCCCACTTTCACACCAGACTGGTACCCCTCTAGCTCCTGCCCTGGCCTTGGTTCCCAGAGTGGGTGGGCCTGCAGATGTTCTAGGACCGTGGGGGCCCTTTAAACAAGCGGACTCTGCTGAGACCTTCAGTTTCTGCCTCCACCCCACCCCCCACTGGTCTGCACAGTCAGAAGCAATGATGCTTGATTTTCCCCAGTGCTGGGACTGTGAGCTTTGATGTCTGGTGAAGAGCTGGCAACACTTCCCAGGTGTCCCTCCTGACTTAAAACATATGACTGTGCTTTCTGCCGGTCTGCTGCTGCCACCACACCGTGTCCTCTCCCCCCTGGCTCAACCCCTCTGACCTGTCCAGATGAGTATTTCTTCTTTATATCTTTGTTTGTTGGACTTCCATGCAGTTTTGTTTTCTGGAACTTCTTGTTGTTTCTAGTTTTGAAGTAGTTGTATTCCTTCTTAGTTGTGGAGGGAAATGCTCGTGTCTGTCTATGCCTCCATCTTGGCTGGTTGTCTCCAGTGAATTTCTTACTGAGTCTTCATTTCATTCCATCTCAAAGCCTTGAAGACAGTTACATGATGTATGGCACCATGAAACTTTTTTAAAAGCTATTAAGCATATAGACAGAACCACATAAGTTATTTGCAAGGTCCAATACAAAATGAAATTTGTAATAATTTTTAAACATTTTTTAGATAGCAAAAGCAGAGCATTAAACCAAGTACTGGGTTCTTCTAAGCAGAGGACCCAACATAACTGCATAAATCACATAACCATCAAGATATACATGCCTATAGAAGTGTTATTCGCCTTCTTCTGCAATTAATGCCGTAAATACTGACTACACTTCTCTCCATGAATCCATTGTGAGTTCCTTGATTTTGCTTCACACTCAATAAGCTAACATAACCAACTGCTTACATGTAGACAATGTGTGTTCATGCATGTGTGTGCGTGTGTGTGTGTGTAGCACCATAGGAAATACATTTTGAAAAAAGAATACTGACTCCCATTTACTCAGTCTCATTAAGCTCACTTCTAGATTTCTTCAGGCCAGTGATTTTCAACCAATGTGCCACAAGAATTTTTAAAACATCCAATATCTATTTAGTCAGGGGCACTGACCTTTCCTTTAGATTGACAAATTTAAAAATGACAACACAGCAATAGCTGTTTGGTGTGAATGAACCAAAATTAAACCTATTTTTTGTCATATTGGCAAAAATATATTTTTGGCAGTGCCACAGAATTTAAGTAGCTAGTTTATGTGTGTCATGAGATGAAAAATGTTGAAAATTACTGCATTAGACCTTGGACTCATGGGACAAAGCACAAGATGTTCACCTTTAAATCCTGGCTGTAAATTATTTTCAAACAGAAAATATTGCCTTAAGCATAGTAATATCAAGTTCTTGCACTCATAATACAAAAAGAATAGTGAAAAAAGAAATGCCAGCATTTTTACTTAGAGGTATAGCAAAAAGCTGTATGAAGGTTAGGCATGAAATATAAAATATGAAATTATAGGAGTACTTCCACTAATATTAATAATTAGCATTCTCCATTTAACCAGGTATGATTAATACATGACTTGTTTAAATTAATGCTATAGCATAATAGATTAAGAATCACTATAAATAATATAAGGTTTTTTACTATTATTTTCTTTTAAACATGAACTATCCAAAGATGTTGAAGATAATTCCATGGACCTGGTTTTAATGATCTATCTTAGAGCAACATCTCTAGAGCATTGCTTAGGGAAATTCTAAAGAGTAAATAAATACAAAGAAGCAAAAGCTTGAGAGAAAGAATGAAAAGCAAATGGACTTTCAAGTATGTCTAAACAAGGTTAATTTTTAGCCTAATTTGTGGCTTCAACATGTACAGCTAGCGCCACCTATAGAAAAAAAGTAGAAAATTGTGTTGACAGCAAATAGGCCATTTCTGCAAACAATTGAATGGGATGGCACGTCACAAAGGAATGAGCCAACATTTTAGCAGAAAACTGTCCCCTTTGTTCAGTAAACAAAAAGAACTACTATAATGAGCCTCAGCACTCAGCAACTAAAGATGTTTTGGAAATAGAAGCATGATTTATTATCAAGGCTGCTTCTTACCCCACCTAGTATAAGAAAAGAACTAAAGTGAAACAAGCACTGTTTTACCAGAGGGAATGAGTACCGAGACTTTTATTTTAACTAAGATACCACATTACTTGTCCTTTTCTTCTCTAAATTGTTAATGTACATTAAAAATTATTTGGGAAACATCTACTTTCTGCCAGGTGCTTGAAAATAAAATGCTTACTTTGTCCTTCAGAAGCATCCAACATCATTGGAAAAATACATATAGATGTACATAAGTAATACAATACAGCATAGGAAGTATTACGTGCCATTATAGACTCTTGGGGCTATCAAGCAAGAAAGAACAGAGGTTACAACATAAAATAAACATTTATTTGGGGTCTTATTAAGATTTGAAGCCAGGAGTCACATATTCAGGACAAACCTGGTATGTGCTCCTGGGAAGATGAAGAAAAGTCAGAGGTTTTAAAGGCATAAACCATGTGTGCAGTTCCCATTCTGCTCCTCTTGTGCAAACAAAGGATTCTAACTAGGTTATCAGGGATTGGTCAGGTCCATTATTTAAACATAGGACTAGGATTGGTCCTTTTCAAAGTGAAGAATGCACCTTTTGGTATATTTGCAGTGGCAAGGAGGAAGTAAAGAGTTGGATGTAGCTTCACAGGTGGCTTAAAAGTTTAAAAGTTTGGGCTTCAAGGTTACTTCATGGAGCTGTAACACTGGTTGCACAGGCCCATGGCATCTGGAGGTGGTGCTCCTGGTAATGTCCAGGGGACTGGGCTAGAGCAGGAGGTCATGATGCCTTGGAGGAAGGGATTGGACCCATACAATATGCTAGCCCCAAAAGCAGCTTTAGGCTCCAATGAAGAGCCTAATTTAGCCCCCTCCATCACAGTTTAACTTCCTAGAGATATATGCCATTAACACTTTATTCTGGTTTATCCCAGTGTGTTTTAAAACCTCATAAAAAACAAATCACAAAATAAAATAGTTTAAGCTAAAAACAAACAGTCTATCCTCTACTATCCCTGCTCCCCAGCCCCCACCCCAAAGGCAGCCTCTTTCTTGATTTGGACGCAACTGGAGGCAAACATGTATTGATTTCAGGTGTGCTACCCTTCCTTCTCCTGATGTTTGACAATATTCCAGTCTTGCTTTTAAGACTACTATTGGATATCTTTATCATTTTTAATAATATATTAGTCCTCTATTCTACCAACTTCAGTTGCTTATTTCCTCCCTTTGCAAAATGAGAATAGTTACACCTCTTCCCTGCCTTCGACTGTCTTCCTTGACCCTCCAGAGCTGCACTTTCACTTTTACAGTACTAAGGCTGTTAACATTTCTATTCTCTGCTGCAACTGCAATCAAGTTTTCTGTTCTTTGTATTTAGGTTGACTCTAAGAGGTAAAAACCAATAAACAGCTTTTACATTAATATGACTAAATATTTTTACTGGAAGGCCAAGTATAAAGTTATGTTTATTGTTTCAGTTTTTGCAAGTCCAATGTTACAACTCCTGGGCCATAAAAAATCTTTTAAAAAATTATCCTTGTATCAAGGTGAAATGGGTTCTCTTACATTCTATCAGTTGTATTTAAAATTACTGCATATTTTATTTTGCTTTGAATTTGGATCACAACAGCTTGTGATCTTCCATGGGTTTCTTTTGGGTGGCTGGGGGATGAAATTAAATTTCGGTTTTTTGCATCATTCTTTACTCCTGTTTCAAGCAGCAATGTTTGTGCTCTAGGCATGTGGCATAGCTCCTACCCTGGATTTTCCTTCACTGCCCTCCAGAGTTGGATCCATTGCTCCCTCTTGCCCTCTTTGAGTGGATCCGGTCCCATTTTTTTAATGCCTCCCTTGCTTTTCTAGAGTATATCATCATGAAACCCCCTAAGAAGAATTATGCTTCCTGATCTAATGAATTTCTGAAAATGCTTTATCTTGCCATATCACTCAGATTCCCAATAGGAAAGTGAAATCACTATAAGCATTTAAACAGAGTAAATTTATAGAGAAAGTTGAATACATAAATAATGGAAGAATTAAGAAATCAAACAAGAAGAAACGCAGCCTAGATATTACAGACAGTGGACATTCACAACCATCCTTAGGCTGGAGGGACAAAACAAGAGGTAGTGTTAACAGATCCTAGCCCTGGGCCAGGTGACCCAGGAGGAACTGGAGCCACAGAGAACACACAGCAAAGGTCAGATTACACTAGAGGGATAGGGACAGCAAAAAATGGGAGAGATTATACACTGGTTTCTTCATTCCTCCTGCACTCTCACTGCTTGAACACAAACAGAAGCCAACACAGGACCCTGGGATCTACAGAAATGCAGAGCAGAGGAGAGGAAAGAGGCAAGCGATTCATCGCAGGACAAACTCTTGTCCTCACTCACAGTTAATTTGTATCTTCCATTGGTACAAAATTATAGGTCCTTAGTTCTATTTCTTCAGAGCTTTGAAGGCATTGTTCCACTGACATTCAGAACCAATGTTGTAGATAATAAATCTCATGTCATTTGGATTTTCCTTCCACATTAGGTGATTTGTCATTTCTCCAGCCCATCAAGCCACCAAAGTGGAAGTCCCAAGCTTCCTACTCCAAATAAGACTTCACTCCCATCAACAGTCTTTCTTTTTCATTCCACCTCAACCCATTCAACCTGCCATATCCCTTTTCCCCCAGAACAGAGAGAGAAAGCTTTTGAGCAATTCAAATTTCTGGCATTGAGGAGAACTGTCTCTAGGAATCCGCAGGAAGATGCACTAACTTGCCCAAATTATTCATGCCCATAATAGAACCCTCTTGTAGAAGGTATTGAAAATATAAATAAAACTACCAGGAGATAAGAGACACTCAGAACTATCAACACTCTCCCTAATTCCTTGATTACTCTCATGTCTAACTATGTTTATTTTCTATTGCTGTTGTAACAAATTACCACAACCTTACTGCTTTAAAACAATATGAATTTATTATCATATAGTTCTGGAGCAGGAAAAAAATAAAATAAAATAAAAAGTTTCAGTACAGCTGCATTCCTTCTGGAGGAGCTACCCTAGGGTGGGATGGAGAGCTTTGGGAGATCTATTTCTGTGGCTTTTTTTAGCTCCTAGAGCTGCCACATTCCTTGGCTCATGACCCACATTACCCCAACCTCTATCTTCATCATCACAGTTCCTTCTCTGACTCTGATCCTATTGCCTCAACTTTTATAAGGACCCTTGTAACTAAATCGCCCCTTGCCCCCATAATCCAGGATGAATCCCCCATCTGAAGATTCTTAACTTAATGATATATGCGAAGTCCATTTTGCCATAAAGGTAACACAGTCACAGGTTCTGTGAATTAAAACATGGACATTTTTAAGGGACCATTATTGTACTTACCACACCTGCCTTTCCTTCCGCCCCTACTCCCGCCATCGTTCTCAGTGTATCAGCATCCACTGGAAGGAAGATCCATCCAATATCTTGACCTCTCAGCTCTTTGTCACTTGTCATCATCTTTTTTTCTACTATACCTCAGTCTCCTTTTCCTTGGCCATTACCTATAACCACATTTCCTCCAAAATCTGATCTCAAATATTTAATGTTTTTTAAGTTTCTCATCCTTCTCACATTTATCCCGACCCAGCCTAGATCCTATGATCCATCATTCTAATCTTTCCCTTGTTAATTTGTTTGCCCTTTTTATCTGCCTACACACTCAAGTAGAAAAGCCCCAACCCTAATTAAATCTAATCAAGTGATTTCAATTCTTTTGTTGGGGGAGAACCAGGGGAAAGGACAGGGTCAAATTTCTGAAACTCTCTTACAGTACACAATATAATAAATATAAAATGGCCAACAACTAATTTTGTCTACCCATAGTAGAATTCAATAAGCTGTAGCTATCATTAAGCTATTCTTTTGGCCTCCTTTTTGTATTATTCCAGCAACAGTGTAATCTTAATAACTAACACCCCATTTCAGCATTGTTATCCTTTTCTAAAAGATTCATGTGGGCTCTACACTTTTGGGTTTCTGATCATGTGGCTCAGTACTGAAATATTTGGATGTCAGTGCTTTATTACAAGCACATCTACTGTTCCAATGAGTCTAAGTAAGTCAAATCCTAAAATGTGAATTATTTTACCTAAAAGGATTTTCATTATTTCTTATGCTATCAGTGTGTTTAAAACTTGAAACTGATATATAAAATGATATAAAATGGATGCTTTCTGCCAATAAGCATTTATGTACTAAAAAGACAAGCAAGGCAAGATGTAAAACACAGAAGATAAAAATGAAAATAGTGTTGGGTCTGCTATTTGACAAGAACATTTTGAAACAAGGCAGGTGAGTTTCATCAGGGACTGATACAAAGCAATTCACTCAGAAAAAAAATAATCTATATTTATAGAGTAATAAGCTCAGAACCATCTGTTATAAACCAGTAAAGAAGGTATTAAAAACTGCTAAAATGAGGCATTATTCCAATGTGCTACAGAGGGAGGAGGGAAATGAGACATTAATAAAAGCAAATTACAAATAAAATGTAAAAAGGTTTCCTAAACTACATAGTATATACAATGTATGAACACCTATTTGGTTCGCCTCAAGAAATATAATTGAAGCTCAAAAAAAAAGAAAAAAAAAGGAAAGAAAAATCCATAGAGAATTGTATCTAAAAATTATAAAATGAGGGTTGGTGTTTAATTCTTAATACATACAGTAAAAATAAGAGTGACTATTATGTGTCTACTCGGCTCAGAAACTTCATGCATTATATATGTCATTTAATCTTCATAGAAACTCCATGAGACATGTATTATAATCTTTATCTTATAGATGTGTTAGTCATATCAGGCTGCTTTAATAAAATACTATACATTGGGTGGCTTAAGCAACAGACATTTTTTTCCCCACAGTTCTAGAAGCTATAAGTCCAAGATCAAGGTAACAACAGAATTGGTGTTGGTGAAACCTCTCTTCCTGGCTTATAGACAGCTGCCTTCTGGCCGTGTCCTCAGCTGAGGGTGAGTGAAAGAACGAGATCTGGTGTTTATTCCTCTTCTTATGAGGATATTAGTCATGTCAGGTTAAGGTCCTACCCTTATGACCTCATTTAACTTTACCTACTTAAAATCTCCATCTTCAAATAGAGTCACATGGGGAGTTAGAGATTCAACATGTGATTTTAAGGGGACTCAATTTGGCCTATAACAAATGAGAAACTCGAGATCCACTCTCCACACCTCCACTCTTTCATGGGCCCTGGCAGGCTTACCTCTGGGGGCTGCATCATCCCATATCTTTTTGGCTTAGAATTGAGTTCAGCCATTGGGAGGCAATAGCAGGTGATCAGAAGGTAAAATGTTGGAGTATTTGTCCCCCTGGCTCCCATCCTGTCATGCCATGGGTTTAATGGTTGTCACAGCTCCTGACTTGTGATCCCTCTCCTCTACACCTAAAACTCTTGCCAGCATCTACTGACTATTTCTTCTCCTTGTCCCTCCAGGCCCAGAGTGGTAACAGCTTCTCACTGGTGCTAATACTAGGGTGCTTTACTATCCCCTGTGTGTGCTATCCCAGCACACACATTTTTAAATAGTGACTTTATTAGACTCTTCAATTGCCTCTTTTTAATGTACCATCTGTTTCCTACCAGATGCTAATACAATAAATGGTACCCAGGAGCAAAAAAGGATTCTGAAATAGATCACTTATTTGATGAGAGCACAAATAACCTCTTTTCCAGACATGTGGTAGCATCACAATTACTCAGATTATTCCTGAGAATGGCAAGGGATGAAGCATAAATCCAGAGAAAGCTTTTGAGAGATAGTTGTAGTGTTCAGTTGCTAAGAAAAAAAAAAAATGTGACACTTATTTGTTAAGGCAACAGTGGTTATTATAAACATTGTGGGGCCAGCCAGTTATTTCTGAGTGTTTTACACATAGACAATGAAACTTTGAAATCCAAACTCAAGTAGTAGGTGTAAAATCAAAATATCACTATGACAGAAATTTCTTATCTCCTGTGACCATGGAACAGACGTAGTTGAGAATCAAGTTCAGGGCCTGATTGGAAAGATTATGAAGTTGCAATATGAATAATTGGGGAAAATCTGCCAAGTCTCTAATACTAAGGTAAGGGTATTGGTGCAGAGAGAATGGTGGGACAACATTTGAGAAGATATTAGTGAAGCCAAGAATTCTGAACCCCAAGTGTCCTTTATTCTTCACTGGCAGCAGTAGCCACACACACACACACACCGATGGTTCCCATCTAAGGAAAGCAACCTTTGTTCCATTTTTAAAATAAAATAAAATTCAACAACTACACTTAAAGCACTTGATTCACAAGAGATACAGAATCTCATCATCCATGCTACCCTTCATTGGCTCCAAGCCTAAAACAAAAGTTAGATTTAAACACAACCCAGAAAGAGAAGTACAAAGCCTGCTTGCTCCTAGAGAGACATATTACGTACCAAAAAAGGCATAGGATCTCACAATTTATGTCATCAGAAGTCTGGTTAGCATGTATGGAAGTTGACTCTAAGGGTATTAAAGAAAAGAAAATGTATAGTTTGATTGTCAATACGGATGATGCATTTGTCCTGGAATTCAGGATCTAGTTGTGTTAGTATAAACTTGTAGAAAAGCCCTTATTGTTTTCTAGTTGGTTAACTGAAGATTGGACTCAACACTACCCTATAGTCTGAGTATGAGATGCCAAAATTCTCTAGCATACGGTATAACAATGATTTTTTAATTTTAGCATGCATACACATCACCTGGAGATCTGGTTAAACAGTTTCCTGGGCCCTGTACCCAGAAGTTCTGAATTATTTCTTTTTTTGCTTATGTGTGGGAGGGTGATGACTTTTAATTTTTTAATTTATTTTATTGTTTATTGAACTTATGGGGATGATATCAGTTAATAAAATTATATAGATTTCAGGCATACAATTCAACAATACATCATCTGTATATTGTATTGTGTGCTTACCACCATAAGTCAAGCCTCCTCCCATCACCATTATCCCCCCTTTTACCCTCTTCTACATCCCCCAACACTCTCTTCCCTCTGGCAATCACCATACAGTTGTCTGTGTTCATGAGTCTTTTTTTCTTTCCTTAATCTCTTCTCACCCAGCTCCCAGCCACCTCCCCTGACAACTGTCAGTTTGTTCTCTGTATTCCTGAATCTGTCTCCACTTGGGGGGGGGGGGGTTGTGAATTGCATTTCTAATAAGCTCATGGGTGAAGCTAATGGTGCTGGCATTAGGACTACATGTTGAGAAGCACTGCAATAAAGAAATGTGATTAGAGAGAAAGAAACACTAAGTATACCTATTATGTGCAATCTTCTAGGCCACCCTTGTTAGCCATACTTACTGAGAGTGCTTTAATAAGAGGATAAGGATAACCAACATCCTTAAAACTCTCATGGTGCCTGGCCTTAATAGGTTGGAGAGGACAGTTTGGGGATGTCAACATGGAATTGGGCTCCATAGTCTCTATGGAAATACTAATGAGATCTCAATGCAGTAGAGGCCAGGTTTTGACCCTTAATAATTAAATAGAAATGAGAATAATTACTGTTAGGGTGGTCCAGGACAGGGTCTGTGAAAGAATTCACAAAGGGAAGAAAATGCAGAGATCAGTTTTTATTTTACTTTCCCAAGAGAGGGAAAGGGCTTGGTACGGAGATATGCACCAGCCCTGAGAGGTTAGGGCTTTTAGCTTTTATTAGGTAATGGGTGATTGTAGAGCAGGATGTTTTAGTTAGGTTGCAGCATGTTTCAATGTTATCTTTGGGTGCAGGGTTGTCCTTGCAGTCTGGCATGTCCTGTTTCATAAGTTCCCTGGAGTCTTTGCACCTTCAGGGCATTTCCAATAATTTTCTAGTCCTGAGAATAAAGGCTCATAAAACAATGAGGGTTATAACAGGGGTCCCCAAAAGCCCCCACAGCCTGTGGTTTTGGGGATGGTGGAAGGGGACAGTGCAGCTTTTAAGGTACTTTGCATATCTATGGCAAATAGCTAACTTCTTAGCTATGCAAATGGCTATGGCCAACCCATGGCACCAAGGAGATGGGAGTGACTTTGACCATAGAATGGTGATGAAAAAGCTTATGGGACTTGTACTATGTTCTGTGAGTGGCTGGGACAGGTCACCATACTAACTACAGCACAGGTCGCAGTCAGGGTTTTAAAAATAAGGTGGCAGACATTTGGGGAAGAGAGCCATGTGGTTTTGAAAGGAAAGGAGAGAGCCAGGCAGAAAAGAAAATGGCAGCCATTAAGAGGGTAGCCATGTGGTCTGAAAGGAGAAGAAAAGGTGCCAGGCAGAATGAGAGCTGGCAGCCATTTGGGGTGTTGGGCCATGTGGTTTGAAAAGAATGCAGAGGGACCTCACCAGACCACCATGAGGTCTGATATATAAGAGAGAGAGTCAAAATGTAGTAGCCAGGCAGCTTTGTAGGAGAACTGATCTGCCATGGGAGAGGGCCATGCAACCTAGAAAAGTAGGCATGCTGCTGCTTTGATTGTGCCAGCTCTAGCTGACTCAGAAACCAACAAGGATTCAACATTGCAGACCTGGACTCTCTCTGGACTCTTGGAACTTGGGACATGCAGAGAGGACTCTAGTAGAACTTGTGCCTTTCCTGAACTTTACCTTGCTCCAGTGCAACATGGCACATGCTTTTCTGGACTGTTACATGGAGGCTGATGACATCGTACCCCAGATCTTGAAGGAGAGAGCTGACAGATAAGGAATGGAGAACTATTGGGTTTGGTTTTGGTTTTGGTTTTTAGCCTTTTGGGGAGCAAGGGATGTGCTCAGTCTCGAGAAAGAACAGGGTTTTTTCTGAATTGCTCCCCCAGCCATCCCCTACCTATGTTGGAATATTGTAAATAAAGACCTGCTTTTCGCAACACTAATTGTTGAGTCTGACACCAAAGCACCATGTGAATGAACCCCACTTTGCTTGGTAACAGGGTCAGTCATGCTTTATTGGGGTCCATCTAGTTCTGAGAAGGAGGGCCTGAAAAGGGGCTTCTGTCCTTTTAATTACCATACTAAACACCAAAGAGTAATACTCAGAGTATTTTGCTCCATAGAAAATTGTGACTAACTAAATGGACCACTTAGTCCCTGGAATAAAATAGATGAGTCTCTGAAGTTTTGCTAGTCTGAATGGAGGTATGCTGTAAATATAAATACACCCCAGATTTCAAAGACTTGATACCAAAAAATGTAAAATAGTTATTAATAATTTTGTGTTATATGTTGAAACTATGATATTTTGGATTTGTTTGGTTAAAGACAATGATTATTGCCCTGGTATAAGGGATAAAGAAGCTAGTGACTCTTAAACCAGTAGGAGATAATTAACAGATGAATCATGGAAAAGGGGCCAGGAAATGACATTCTGCAGCTTCTCACAAAAATCTCTGAGATCAAAAGGAGGAAGATTGTCATCACCAAACACAGAGAAATGGGAAGATGTAGCTAAACAACTTTGCAAATAAGTTGGAGATAGACCTGTAACTATATTACCCATAGTTAACCATACCCTTAGTTAAGTAGTTAATCACATTAGTTTGTGAACCTGGATTAACCAGAAATGGAGAAACAGGGGAGAGGGGAGGGGGAACTAATTGCATTAGTATAAAACCAGTTTGCTTTGTCTACATCATGGATGCATACCCCTGTCTGGCTGTGCACTCAACTCTGCAGACTTGTGAATAAATGCCTTGCTTTGGTGCTCAAGTCCTGTGTCCCAGTGTTTTATTGAAAGCATTTCTTACAATTTGGGGGCTCATCCAGGATCCTCTGCCTGTGTGCAGGAAGGGGCTCTGAGCCAAGGCAGGGAGATGCGTCCTACCCGCTTTTGGGTAGTCCACTCGACCCAAAGCCCACCCGCCTCACAGTGTCTGGAAATGGACCCAAGACTTCTTGTTGGGACAGCAGTAGAACCAACGCAGGGGAGAAACAAAAGCAAACACGCGATAGCCAGGCAACCTTATGCATGGGCCAAGGTAAGAAAATCAGACTTAATTATTGCCTTGGTGGTTGGGCATCCTTGGATATTGAGTGTGTGTGTGTGGCTGAGATGTATCTCAAGATATGCAGCAAGTGCTGAATCCTGATTTGTGGTCCCGTTCTCCCGCAAGGGAAATGGCTGGAGACGAACAAAGTGAATCTTAGGCTGTGTGCAAGAAATTTCCAGCATGGGTGGTTGAGCACACAGGGTATGGACAAGAAACCTCCAATAAGGGGGGGTTGAGTTCACAGGCTGTAGGCAAGAAACCTCCAATATGGGGAGTTGAGCTCACAGTATCTCTGTATACAAGAAATCTCAAGTAAGGGGGGTTGAGTATATGGGGTCTGTATACAAGAAACTTCCAGGATGGCGGGTTGAGGGTACAACCAGGGTTCATGTTTAAGAAACTTCCAGTATAAGGGGTTGAGGACACAACCAGTTTCAGCCACAGCCACAGGAATTGACTGAGGATGGGAAATAAAAATTCCAAGCCTAGGAAAACTAAAGAAAATGAGGCAAAGAAACACCCCATAGACATTCCACCCAATAGTCCATTAGAGAAAATGTTAGAGCATCAGGGAGAAGATTCCCCAGACCCAGAATAAGGGAAAACAGAGAATGGTAAAATATTGCCGTCTCCTTTGGCCAAAGGAACCCATGAAGGGACAGTCTGTTTTCTGGCCCCAATTTGGGTCTGATGAAACTTGGGTTTGTCCAGCTCTGATTTTATATGTGAGTGATCAGGCATCACCTTCTAAGGAAGAGAAGAAATATGCTTTCTGCTGCTTACAACCTACCAGCAGATCTATAGGTCTCTTCCCTGTAAAAGAAAAAGAAGATAAAGTTTGTGACCCTCTGTCCTGTCTCCAACTGCCTTATGGCCCTGGCCAGTCAGCAGCCAACTGGGCACAGGCACCATGGACAGACAGTACAGACCAATCAGGCCAGGGACACCTAACAGATGCCCAACTGGTAGCTGTGCCCATGACACTCATGGCACTGGCAGGAACTTACTCTAGATTAAGAAAAGAATTAAAACAATGTAAGGAAGACCTGAAGAACTTTCCCATTTCCTCAGAGCAGCCAATGTTTCCCCTTAGGGAGATATCCATGGGCCTGGGACAAATTGGATATGTCAAATGCTCCTGTAACAAGCACTGAAGTTAGAAACTTCAAGCACAATATGAAGCACTTGGTAGAGGACCCCTTTGGATTGGCATAACAATTAGATCAGTTCCTTGGACCCAGGATATACATGTGGATGGAATTAATGTCCATACTAGACATCTTCAGTTGGGAAGAAAGGGGAATGATCAGACCAGCTGCTATGAGAATATGGGAAAGGGAACATCCTCTTGGTCAGGAAATTGTCCTGGCCAAACAAGTTTCCCAATATAGACCCTGAATGGGATAATAACAGACCAGAAGATAGGGCTCAGATGAGAAACCTTAGGAGCCTCATCATCAAGGGAATCAAGGAGTCCATTCCCTGAGCACAGAATGTCTCCAAGGCATTCAAAATACAGCAAGAAAGAGATGAAACTCCATGAGCATTCCTACAGAAGCTCAGGGACCAGATGAGAAAGTATTCTGGTCTAAATCCAGAGAACGCTATAGGGCAGAGACTCTTAAAAGTCACCTTTGTAACAGAAGCTGGCCAGATATTTGTAAGAAATTGCAGAAGGTAGATGAATGGGCCAGATAGAACAACTGAATAACTCCTCAGGAAAGCTCAGAAAGTGTACACTAGAAGAGAGGAGAAGAAGCAAAAGCTTCGGAAAGCTATAAGATATGTCTGCAAATCTAGGAACCTTTAGCTGTCAGATACTGAGTTTGAGTATAGTTCTTCACAGTGTGGAAAAGAACAAGGAAGCATGTTATGGTTAAATCTAAAGAAATAAAGGGTATTTAGAAAGTTTGTGAATGTTGCAGAAGGTCTGTGAAAAGTCATAAGAATAAAAAGGAAACAGTTATGGAAGTTTTAAACCTGGGAAAAGGAAATCTCAGCTGCTTGTGTTCTGATTTTATAAAAGTGTAATATGCTTTGAATTTTATTGTTCTACATTTTGTTCTATTGTGGAATTCTGTGTATCTGTTTTTGGCCAATAAGACCTAGGAAAGGTCATCTGTAAACTGATTGGGGAGAATGCCTTTGTCACCCAGGACCCAGGAAGGATCATTCAGTGTTGATGAGCATTCCAGCCTGGGCAAGTGAACATATCTATGCCAAGGGCAGGTCTCTCTAGGAGGCCAGTGAACATACTGTGGAAAGAGAACCTAGCTTTGGATTTTGAATTATTGCTCTATTTATGCTCTGAAAGGAAAAACTGAGGTTTCCCAGAAAAAATTAGAACTTCACATGAAAGAAAGGGAACAATGGAAAAGTGTAAGGCATAAAAATGAAAAATATTTGTTAAAATATATAAAACTTTTGAAAAGAAATTGTATGGTTTTAGTAATGGAAGGTATAATGCATGGAAATGCAATTTTGAAGGACAAGAATTTTCCTTCACACTTTTATATTTTTCTCCCTACCTGATCCCTTCAGTATTTGGCATTCTAAAGAACATAAGTTTTCTTTGCATAAAACTAATAAGAGCAGTTGCTAATGGTGGTTTTGTCAACTGAGGCTTTGACTAGGATGTCACCTGAAGGAGGCATACCTAGGCTCTGATTTTTACCAGGAATCCCTGAGAACTAGGAATTGACTTTCAAGTCTAATGAAACCCAAGGAGGAAAAAGCCTGATACCCTGGTTTGTTGTGCAGTTTGTGGCAATCTTTCTAGGGAAGGAACAAAGGTTGCTTTCCTAGAAGCTGGCTAGGAGGAACTTTAAGGTGCAGTGGAAAACCTGAAGAACTTTTAAAAAGCATGGGTTTTATAGGCAAGACCAGATGGCAGGTGTGTGGCTCAGCTTCTGTGCCCAGAGGTGCAGAATGAAAGTCAACCTGAAGATTCCTTCTGTGAGTTCCAGCAAAGCAGACTTAAAGATTATGTGTAATCAATTGCTGCTTTTATTGTGTTTATGCAAATGAGCAGGCTAAATTAAAACTGGACTTAATGCAGTCCCTTTAATGACAAGGAGGGTAATCTTAAGGAGAAAAATCATGATTTGAGGAAAATCACAATGGTCAGTGGCAGACTATAAACTAGTGCAGCTGTCTTTAAAAGTTTGTTAGCATTTAGAAGTTAAAAATAGGTTTATAACATCATCAAAAGTATTCAGTCTACAGGCAAGGAGCACCTGTCAAATTGCCACTGTTAAATATAATTCTATCAAAGGTCCTGTAACTGGATGTCTCTACAGTCTTACAGATTCAGAGACTGGTTTTTGGGTTATGTTATGTGAATTAAGATATGTATTCTTCCTTCTGTTTGCATAGAGCATAAGCCTATATTCTCATTACCTGAGTACTTGTCTGTACATATAGGCCTCACTTAAGAAGCCCAACTGCATCGCTACCTCCTGAGACTCAATGGTTTGGCTGAACTAAGTGGTTGGTTTGGTAAAGTATGGGGCAGTCTGTGAGCTTCACTTTAAAACTGGTTTCTCTTTCTCTGTCCCATAGCTTGGACAGAAAGGGCCCAAAGGTCTGAGAAGGGGGAAATTCTAAAATATTCCCCTCAACCCAAACTAAGTTTAGTGGACAAAAGGGCTTTGAACAGGTGTGACATGCCTTGCACACCTTCTGCCAAAGAAGCCAATTTTTTCCTAGTTGTTATAGTTTTAATTATGCCTTTTAATGCCATTCCCAAATCTGTTGACCCAGAATACGACAAGAATGCCAGTTTGTTCAGCAGTGCCAGCCCTTGGAAACTGAGCATGCCACTGCCCCGGGACGGCCAACTGACCTGGACTTTAAAAAATCCTTTCCCATGTAGGAACGCCACCCTCCCCTCCTCACTCTCATGCTATTAGGGATTTCTAGACCCAAGGGTAGGTAGGATGATGGCCATGTCCAGCTTGAAGCATTAGAGGAGCACGAGACCTTCACCCATTGTCCTTTATAAGATTAAAAAGGGTCTTAAGTCTGAGAGGAGGAATTGTTACAGAGTAAGGTTCCCCCCCAAAAAAATAAAATTCCCCAGAGCCTGCAGTTGGGGGATGGGGAAGAAGACAGCTTTCAAGATGCCTTGCATAGCTATGGCTGGTAGCTAGTACCTTAGTTATACAAATCACTTTGGTTCTTCCAAGGCCCCAAGGAGGGGGGGGGTTTGACTCTAGAATGGTGATGAAAAAGAGATCAATGACACCTGGTGGATCATTCAATCCTCACATCTACATTTATGTCATTAGGGTCCCTAGAGAAGCTCCGGATGAATTTAAGGCTAAAAATCAAATAGCAGCAGGTTTTGAGTCAGTCCTCTTCTGGTGGTCAACAATTAATAAGACGTTGATTAGATAAACTATATTTATTATAATCAGCAGAGATTTATTAATTATAACAGGAATGCTATAGAAGGAATAGCTCAACAGTTAATGACCTGGGAGAATAGGATGGCACTGGATATGATGCTAGCAGACAAAGGAGGTGTAGGTGTAATGCTTGGGGGACAGTGTTGCACTTTTATCCCCAATAATACAGCTCCTGATGAGACTACCACTAAGGCTCTACAGGAACTAATCACCCTAGCAAATGAACTGGCAGAAAACTCAGATATTGACAATCCTATAACAGGATGGTTAGAAAACTGGTTTGGCAAATGGAAAGGAATGATCACATCAGTTCTTGTCTTCCTTGTAGTAGTAGCAGGTGTCCTTACTGCTTTAGACTGCAGTATTATTCCCTGCATCAGAGATTTAGTTCAGAGATTAATTGAGACTGCACTAACCAAACAGATGCCAGTAATTTATGAACAGAATATTCTCCTCCTCCTGGAGGCTGAAGAAAATCCTTGTTATGAGGCTGAGTGTTGAGAAATCCTCATGAGTTTTGAAGGGACAAATTAGAGGTTTGAGCAGTCAATTTTCCAAAAGAGACAGGCGAAATTGTAAGGGACAAAGAAGCCAGTGACTCTCAAACCAGTTGGAGATAATTAACAGATGAGTCATGGAAAAGGGGGCCAGGAAATGACATTCTGCAGCTCCTCACAGATATCTCTGGGATCAAAAGGAGGAAGATTGTCATCACTAAACACAGAGAAATGGGAAGATGTAGCAGGACAACTTTGCAAATAAATTGGAGATAGACCTATAACTAGATTACCCTTAGTTAATTACACCCTTAGTTAAGTAGTTAATTATGTTAGATTGTGAACCCAGATTAACCAATAATGAAGGGGGAGATGGAGAGGGGTGGGGGAGCTAATCACATTAGTATAAAACCAGTATACTTTGTCTACTTCATACACACATGCTCCCGGCTAGCTGTGTGCCTGACTCTGCAGACTCATAAATAAATGCTTCACTTTGCTGCTGAAGTCCTGTGTCCCACTGTTTTATTGTGAGTGTTTATCACACTGGCTAGCTATCTCCTTTGGTTAGAGTGTCATCTTATTTGCCAAGGTTGGAGATTCTATCCCTAGTCAGAGCACATACAAGAAATAACCAATGAATGCATAAATAAGTGGAACAAAAAAGTGACATTTCTCTCTCTCTCTCTCCCTTTCTCTCTCTCTCTCTCCCTAAAACCAATAAATAATAAAAAGTTTTTTAAAAGGGTGCTAAAAAAATGAAAAGATTACTTAACTTAAGTTCACTTCCTTTTTACTATGTAAATGTGGTTACTAGAAAATTGTAAATAACATATGTGGTTCGTATTATATATCCACTCAGCAACACTAGTGTATTGAACCTGATGAACAGAGAGGAGCAAGTACCCAAAATGCCTTACTAAGATGTATGGATGCCAGAGAATAAGAAATAAAACCTGCAAAAAATACAGAGGCTGCAACATAGGTATTCTCCAGGGGTCTGAAAGATCTAGTAGGACATGTCGGAACATCTATTGTAAAACAAGAGACAAATCACTGCACCTTTTGTAACAGGGTGGAGCAGGGACCCCCAAATTCCCTACAGCCCATGAATTTGGGGCTGGAGGAAGGAAATAATACAATTTTTAAGGTACTTTGCATATCTATGGCAGGCTGGTAGCTAGAGCCAGTAAAAGGGCTAATGATTCTGTTTAAGATATTTTGCATATCAATGGCAAGGAAATAGCAGAGCCTTTCCTGAAGGGAAGTGTGCTGTCCCTTAGGCAAAAGCGCAGAAGATACAGCTTAAGATATTTTTCATAACAATGAGGTGTGGTGCTCTGTCCACCAAGAGGTCTGATGTGAAAGGGGGCACCAGGCGGTTTTTGAAAGGAGGTAGAAGGCGAGATTGGCCATAAGGTCTGGTGTGAAAGAAGGTGCCATGCGGTTTGGAATCAAGAGGTGGGGTAAGAAAGAGAAAACTCACTGGGAAACCTACATGGAGAACATGGCAGCATGGATGATGAGGCTGGAATTGCAGGGACCTGCCTAACCAAATACAGATTTGTGGGAGATGCCGGAAAGCTGACCAGAAATGCTGAGCCATGGACTTACGCTTTTCTGGAGGATGACATCTCTAACTAGCGTATTATGAAACTGGCCTAGTTTGGCAGGGAGAGGCAGTACTATATTTTGGAGGGTGTTTTAAATGGAGTGGGACTTAATGGCAGAAATCTGCCATTATTCTGAATCTGTAGTACTTTTAAATAAACCCCCTTTCCTTTTCCACCAAACTTATGTATTGGGAGTCATGCTTATTGGCAGGAGGCAAGCAGACTCCACAAGTGTTCCAGAGCGCAGAGGCTAGGGTTCTGTAACACTTTCACTATCTATCACAATGAAGCACAACATTTGGTGGAATGCATTGAAATTTAGAGGCAACACATGTCACATTTAAGTGTGCAACTCACAATTTTTATGCGTGTGTTGTTTGTAGTGTTTCCTTTTGATTTCTGGTTTTGATTTTACTGATTTCTGCTCTTATCTTTAATATCCTTTTTCTGCCTTTTGGGGCTTAATTGCACTTCTATTATGAAATTCTTAAGGTTGGAGATTTGGTTATGAATTTGAGACCTTTTTTCTCTTCTAATATAACTACTCAGTGCTATAAATCTCTATAACCATTGGTTTAGCTGCATTTTTTATTTTAATTCTTTTTTTAAACAATTTCTGTATTCCCTTGATTGTATATTTATGAGGGGTGTACATTGAAAAATTGCCAGTAAAATGAGTACAAAAATGAACTACATTTTTTTCTTATTCTGGCACTAATGTTGCTTTTGAGCCCCCATTAGCCTAAAGCACAGAGTTTAGTTTATTCCATTCTGGCACGTTCAGGACAGTCTGACAATTTGTCGGTTAGATTTAGGACATATCACCATCAGTCACCCTGAAGTTTGTTGAATTTAAACAAATACAAAGATAGATATTTTTCCAGCAAAACTGGGTTTATTCAGAAAAAATGAAGAATTGCAATTTAGAAAGAAAAAAAGAATTTCAATTCAGAATGTGCAGTTTAGAAGCAAACCATGGGCAATCCAGAGAAACAAATCAGAGGAAACTTTTATAGAGGAGAATAGGAAGTTGGGAGAGCTTTTATAAATACAGAGTTCTTCCTGTTGGGCTCCATGATCCATGGAGGCTTCCACCTTCTGGCCTCCCAGCTTTATTTTAAATGAGGTTTCTGCTTATTACCATATTTTTTTTTATTGTTCCTTATTACCATATTTTTCTCATGATAAGATGCACATGACCATAATGTTACAGAATGGGGGTCTCCAAAAATCCCGAGCCTGCGGGTTGGGGGATGAGGAAAGGAAACAGCTTTTAAGATGCCTGCACATGCCTGCGGCTAGTGGTTAGTGTCTTGTTATACAAATGGCTTTGATACTTCCAAGGCCCCAAGAAGATGGGAGGGGTTTTGGACCATGGGATGGTGCAGAAAGTATACAGGGCCTGTGCAAGGTTCTGTGAATGGTCAGAACTGGTTACCACACTGACTGTGTCAGAGGACACAGTCAGGTTTAAAAATAGGCAGCAAACATTTTAGCTAAGTTCTCCATGCGGCTTTGGAAAGGAAAGGGAGAACATTATGCAGCTTTGAAAGGGTGAAGGAAGAACCATGCGTGATCTAGTGCAACATGGCACATGTTTTCCTGGACTGTTATATGGAGGCTGATGACATCATACCCCAGATCCTGAAGGAGACAGCTGACAGACAAGGGATGGGGAACTTCTGGTCATGTTTTTGGCTTCTAGCTTTTTGGGGAGCAAGGGAAGTATTGGGTTCCGTGGGAGAACAGTGCTCTGAGTTAAGTGCACATTGTCCTCCCCAGGTTGGAATATTGTAAATAAAGATGTGTTCACCTCAACACTAGTTGTTGGGTTTTACACCAAGGCACCATGTGAAAGAACCCCCTTTCACTCTGTAACAGTTTTGGTGACCACGAAGGAACTAATGGAACCTGTAGCCAGGTTCGCTCTGTAACAATAAGATGCACCTAGGTTTAGAGGATAAAAACAAGAAAAAAATATTCTGAACCAAATGGTGTACTAAAATATTTAATGAAATAGAATAATATTTCAACCATGTAAAATGAACAGCAGTCAACAGCGGTATTGAGAACCATCATCACTGTCATTAACAAATAAGGAGAGACTTTAAGGTTCAAGTACTCTTCCAGTTTTCTGGGAACCCCCAAAACACATCATTGATAGTGTCAGAATTTATGGGAGCCTTTAATAACAGGCATTGAGGGAGTTAAGAGGTATCACTAGTTGTAACAGTCACTAAGAGTATCACTATCCTAGTTACAGGTTTTGGCAGACTACCCCCAGTGCCTGTTATGGCTAGTGATACCCCTTAATCCCCTCAGTGCCTGTGTTACTACTAGAATAGTGACCCCACCATAACTCCCATTATATACTACAGACTTCAGCATGTATGGCTGCTCACCCAGTTATTGCTGTCCTCCTCACACAGAAATCTGGTGTGCACTGGAAACAGTAGGTAGACGAGACAGCTGTAGCATCTAACGGAGCCAGTAGCCAGCCAAAAACATGTTACTTCAGCTCCACCCATCTGCCTCTCATGATTGGCAGAGCTTAAGACACAGTGATTGATGATTGGAGATGGTTTTACTGACACGGACTCCACCCAGTGTCAAAGACAATTGGCAATTGGTACTGTGCCTCATGTTGGTTATTAGCCTCAGCTGACTCAACAGGTCAGCAGTTGTATCTGGGAGTGTCAGGTGGCTCTCTGCACTCTCCAAGGTCCCAGGTAATGGGCAGAGGTGAGTGGCAACTGACCTTATGCCCTGAGATTCAGCAGTAAAGTGGGACATTTAAGCGTCCCCAGAGATTTTGCGTGGGCCCACTGCTTTCTCTTCTAACAGCTGTTGCCACTGCTGACAGGTCAGGCAACATACTTCATAGTCTATGATGCAATATTTGCTCCATAAGACGCACAGACACCCCCCCCACACACACTTTGGGGGGGAAAAGTGTGTCTTATGGAGCAAAAATTATGGTCATTTGTATATGTTCAAAGCCCTTTATTGTCTCCTGAGCCCTATATGGATATAAAACCATCCATATTAAACACAAAGACAGGAGTTTAGCCTGCTCTCTATTCCTTTATTATACTCTCTGGTTAGTGCCCCAGCTCCCATGTAATACCTTCAACAGAACCCAGAGGGAACAGCCCCCTTCTCAGTCATGCCTTCATTTTCCTCCAGTTGCTGGAAAAATTTAACTGTTAATATTAGCACAACTTGGTCCCTCACCCGGATAGAGTCAGATGCTGGCTCTGTTCTATAGCATAGTACTGTGATCTGTTGGTGCCCATCTTAGCATCTCACCCATGCATACTCTGCTATCCCCCTCACTGCTACTGGGCAGTGTCTTGAGGAATGCAAACAAACTGGACTATGCTTACAGCTACAATCTTGGTTTACCCAGGCCTCAGAGACTCTAGGAATCTCTGACATGGCAAACTTTTAATATAAGCAAAAACAAGGCAGAGAATGCTTAATTCCTTCATGTTTATTCATATTTAACAAACATCATCTGAGAAACAGCTATCACTTGGTCCCCTATGTGGATCCAAAAAAAAAAGGGAGGGGGGTGCTACATAGTAAACCTGACATGCTCATATGAGGGCCATATGGTGGCCTTACAAACTCAGAGACCCAAAGTCCCCACAGCTCATGGTTTTGGGGATGGGAAAAGGAGATAATACAGTTTTCGAGTTACTTAACTTAGATATGGCAAGCTGATAGCTAGATAATAGCTATAGTGCAGCCCAGGGAAAGGGGGGAGATTATAGCCTTAAGATACTTTTCATAACAATGACATATGGTGCTCAGTCAGCATTTAGAATTAGGGAATGCCAGGAGGATCTGGAGAGAAGCCACACAGTCTGAAAGGAGGTAGACAGGAGTCAGCTAGGAGATCTGGAGTGTAAGGAAGACACCATGTGATTTGGAGAGTCCACCAGGAGGTCTGGAGTAAGAAAGAGGAGTTCCAATGGGAAACCTGCCTGGAGGACACGGTGGCATGGCTGATAAGGCCGGAATTGTGGGGACTTGCCTAACCAAGCATGGATTGGTGGGAGATGCCTGAAGTGCTGAACTGTAACCAGGAATACTGAGCTGTGGACTTCTGCTTTTATGAAAGATGGTATCTTATCAGGGCCCCTCTGAGAAAGTATTGAGCCTTGGAGCCCCACGCATGCCAGGCGAAGGAAACAAAGCCTGTAAGACCTGACCGGAAAACCAGGAAAGCTGGGTGCATACGTGCCTCAATACTTTAGCCAGTGGGCCTTGGTGGGAATCGGGCCATGAGAAAATACTTTATGTCCTTTGAAGCTTGCCCTATTCTTTTACCTTGCTTGATCACTTTATCATAACAGCAACAGAGGTTTTAATTTTAACTCAAAGTGAACTTACCCTCCATATTTTATGGCCATCTTAAGTCTTCGTGTCCAAACACCCTGACCTGAGGGAGATCTCCATGTTCCTTCAATTGTTATCCCTGAACAATATCTGTTTTCTGTAATCAGCACTGTTTAACATTGGTTGATGAACTTTATGTGCATGCTATATGCCCTTAAGCTTACTTCACTCAATAAAAGACCTTGAAGGAAGGCATTTGAGGCATTTGTCTCTCAGACATTTGCTGACCTTCTCTCCCCTAGCATAAGCTGTCTAGGAAGTATTCATTTCATCTGCAACACCAGGAGATCTCTGTGGGTTGGGGGTCCCCAATGGTACCTCTGACCGGCATATTCTGAAACTGGCCTGGTTTGGCAGAGGGAGGTAGTACTAAGTGTTTGGGGGTATTATAAATGGAGTGGGACATAACAGTAGAACCTCACCATTATTCTGAATCTGTAGAACTTTTAAATAAATGTCCTTTTCTTTTCCACCAAACTTTTGTACTAGGAGTGAAACTTCTTGGCAATCGTCAATTGGACCCCACAGATGTTCCAGAGCAGCATAGGCTGGGGTTCTTTAAAATAACCAAATAGGATAGTCTGAAAATAAAACTTTCTAACTAAAGCAGTTCAAGGTGGGTAATCATGTCCTAGGGCAGTATTTTTTCCTAACAAATATCAATCTTACTGATCCTGTTTGTTATCTTTTTGCATCTAAGATAACACATTTGATAACATACCTTTGGAATATCAAAGTGATTTCTTTTTTCTGGAGCCCCTCAAGCACAAAAGTCACCAGAGAAGAAATCACAAATTGATAGGGAAACTCAAGCGTTAAAGATTTTAGCAGTAGTTATAATTGATAGGCTTAAATTATTAATGTATGTGGGAAGCTGTTATTCCAGGAACTGAAATACATGACGTACATGACTCCAGGAAGTCAACAAGAAATTCAACCTTTGTTCCCCAGTCTGTGATGCAGATAAAGAACTGTTGATCAGCAGATAAAGAAATACTAGGACATTGCTGTATTGCAGCTTTTATCTTAACATTTTTTCCAAATCTCTTGCCTACACTTCTGTTATGAAAATGGTTGGATTGAAATGAGATGTTAAGATAGTTTTTGAGAATACCTGTCCACTGTCTTCTCAGGTTGCCGGTATCTGAATAAAGTACCCATAAAGATTTAATCCTTGTCTCAAATAACTGCTTCTGATAGTGACAGGTAGCAAAATATCAAATTTTCCTCTTTTATTAGGATTCCTAATTTACATCTTTTTATTATATTTTTAAGGAGAAAAGGATATTTTTTGCACTCATTGTTGCATTCACTGGGTGACTCTTGAATGCACCCTGACCAAGAATTGAACCCTCAATTTTGAAGTACCAGGACAACACTCCAACCAACTTAGCTACCTGGCCAGTGCTGATTCATGTCTTTTTCTGTTATCTGTCCTAATGAGGCAGGATAATAAGAAGTTAAGAAAATTCTTTGGCAAGTGAAATGGGGAAACAGAGGCAGGTAGATGAACAAACTTGCCTAGCAATTTACAGCCAGATATAGGAGGTCACTTCCCTAGAGGTGATATCTAGGCCTCAGGTGTATTTCAGCTCTAGAACCAGAAAAGCAGTGAAACAGGTGGGCAACATCAGGACCAGCTGCAATGACTAATGACCCCCTGCCCTGGCACCAACCAAGCAATGGGTGGAGACATCACCCTGAAAGGACACTCCTGGAAAAATGATGTATATTCTGCTGAAGGTCTCCCCTGAGGCCTCCCTTAAAATTTCTACCTGAAAGAGACAGATAAAACCCTCAAGACAAAGGACCCAGTGCATGTTCTCCCTCTGGGGAGCACACCTCCACCATTTCCTTCCCTCTCTTCCCCTACAGGCATGCATCTCCTAAACTGTAAGGATCCCCAGGAGACTTCCAATCATGGGAGTAATGGGCAATGGCAGCTCATCCCAGGGTAACTTCTGATTCTGTCTCCAACGCCCCTTTATTTGGACTCCCTAGTGAGCTGCCAGAAGCCTTGCCTAGGCTCATATCTTTCCTATAACATTTCTAGAGAGCCTCAGCACTCCAGTCAAGGCTCTTTCCTGTTGCTTCTCCTATCCTAAGCTCTTTCTTGTTTCACTATCCCCAGCTTTAATAAACATACTTTCAATCACCTGGACTTGTATTGTGAAATCTTTCCTGTATGAAGTCAAGAACCCATACACCGCTGACCAGCCCTAGGCAGGCCAACTCAGGGCCAGGTTCCCTGTCTTGTCGCACTATGTTCAAAAGCTTTTGAAGCTGAAAATTTACAATAACACATCATACTGAGTTTTATTTATCTACCTCCCCTTCATCTATATCTCTTCTTGTATTCTTTCTCTAAATTAATGGTATAATTATCTACCCAATTTTACTCAGCTAAAAACAGAGCAGTTATGGGAGTTAGCAAAGCAAATGCATCAGCAGCCAGGGGAATCCATATCTCTTGGCTTTTGCAGTTGTGGGATGATGGCATAGATAATCTCCAGGTTACACCCTAAGAAATGGCTCAGTTAATGTTATTATGACCCATCCCTCTATCTGACCGAGTGTCCAGAGTGCCCAGAGACTAGGAGCCAGAATGCAAGATAGGCTGGTCATTAATTGGCTAATGGCTATTGTTAGGATGATCTGGGAGAATGTTGAGCTCCCAGGGGCCCTATCTAAATGGGCCACATATATCGATCTTGTCCAGGTAATCAGGGAACTGGACATGAAGCAAATGATCTATGCTACACAGTATTGCTCTCTGGATGATAAGATTTTCATCACCCATATGAAAGACTTGGTGCTCACTACAGCACCTTCGGGTACCTTTGCTTCACAAACTGCCCTCTTTACACCCTATGTAGGACAACAGGTGTACAATGTCACTACTGCTATTGTGGCACTAGGAGACATGGAAGTGCACAAGTGGAGGAAGGGTATCTGTGCAGTGCAACAGACCAAACCCACCAGCCCCTATAGGTCCCCAAAGAAGACAGGGGTAGGGCCTGCGAAAGTAACCCATTTGCAGATGTGGGTGGATCTCATTGCCATGGGGGTGCCACCTGAAAAAATAGACCATCAGTAGAATGATGTCCTTCTGTCCCCGTGGCAGGAGTTGCCCCTGGCACAATGGTACACTACTATACCAGGAAAGAGGCCAGGGAGGAATAAAGGCAAGGAACCCCCTTGTGTCTGTGGGATATGACCAAGCAGCCATCTGCTGCCACTGAATCAGCTTTGCTGTTTTACTGACACTCTGGCCAAGAGATCCAGGACCGGGGGAACCCAGAGGACCAGAGGCCACATGTTGAACTACCTATCTACTGGCCCCCCACAATGTACATGTACTTGCCCTAGTAGATACCGGAGCTGAATATTCCTTGGTCTATGGCAACCCTGACTCTTCTGAGGGCCCTGTCTCCTATATTGATGGGTATGGAGGACAAATTATCCACATTGAACAAGTGACTTTGACTCGGGGTATATGATGGTTGCCTCCCCGCCAGAACCAAGTCCATATTTCAGGCATCTCCAAATATATTCTCAGCACTGATGTTTTGCAAGGTCTCACCCTCCAGACTACTCAAGGGGAGCTTCCTCTGTGCATCTAAGTTGTGAAAGCAGTATGACGTGATCAACCTCATCACCCACCAGTGGTTCTGCCAAGCCCCTGGAGAATAGTGACTGTTCAGCAATACCAGCTTCCCATTGGACAGCAGGAAATAGGAGAGATTATTCTCCATTTGGAGAAAGTAGGAACTGTGTGACCCACACACAGCCCTATAATTCCCCTGTGTGACCAGTGAAGAAACCCAATGGCACCTGGCATATGACTGTAGACTATAGGGAACTAAATAAAGTAATTCCCACCATGCATGCAGCAGTACCCTCAGTGTTGGAACTCATGGATGCATTGGCACATCATCTTGGATGCTGTCACTATGTAGTAGACTTGGCAAATGCTTTTTTTCTCCATCGACATTGCTCCAGAGAGCCAGGATCAGTTTGCCTTCACATGGGAAGGCAGACAATGGACTTCTCTAGTTTTACTCCAGGGGTACCTGCATAGTCCCACCACATGTCATGGATTGGTGGCACAGGATTTAGCAACCTGGATGCATAAGCCTTTTGTCCATATGTCACATTATATTGGTGATATCACACTAAACTCTGATTCTCTTTCAGATCTAGAAGATGCAGCCAAATCCCTGCATCACACTCTACAAACCTGGGGATGGGAGGTCAACGAGTACAAGTTCCAAGGGCCTGGCTTATCTGTCAAATTCTTGGGAGTTATTTGGTCAGATAAGACGAAGTAATACCCAAGACCATAATACATAAAATCCAAGCCTATCCCCACCCTACAATGGTAAAGGAGTTGCAGACTTTCCATGGCGCATTGGGGTATTGAAGGATGTTCATACCCGACCTGGCCCAGATGTGCTGCCCCTTATATGCCCTTACAAAGAAGGGTTCTGCCCACAATTGGGGAGATACCCAAGAGCAGGCATTTCTGGAAGCCAAACTGGTGGTAGCCTAGGTGCAGGCTCTACAAGTAATAGATCCCTCTATGCCATTCCAGTTGGATGTCTCAATTGATAATGAGGGATATTAATGCGGTCTCTGGCAAGCCCAGGGGAAGTGAATAATGCCCCTAGGGTTTTGGTCCCAACTATGGAGAGGAGCCAAAGCATGCTATTCACCCATAGAAAAGCAGTTAGCAGCTACATATGCCACCTTGCAGGCCTGTGAAACCTTAATGGGGAAGTAGTGTGTGGTAGTGCGTAATGCTCTCCCAGTTTCAGGATGGATGAAATCATGGTTGGAAACCCCCAAATCAGGAGTGGCACAGCATCCACCATAATTAAGTGGGGAGCATATCTCGAACAGCACTCAGAATTCTCCACCAGTCCTCTAGCTGATCAATTACATTCCCTCTTAGGTCCTATAGCATTCCAACAGATAGAAGGGTCACCCCTTATGCCTGACCCTATAGACCCAAGTCCATGCTGAGATGGCCAGGGTGCAAACCCAATGATGCCTGATATACAGATGGCTCCTGCCAGAGAAATCCCCCTACCTGGATGGCCCTGATCCTCCAACCAGATACAGACACTATCTAGTTTGAAAAGGGCCTCAGTCAGAGCAGCCAGTGGGCTGAGCTCCATGCATGTGAATGGTTCTCACTGGGGAGACAGGATCCTTAACTGTCTGCATGGACAGTTGGGCCATATATCGCAGTCTAACTGTGGCTTTCACAGTGGCACTTGCAAGATTAGATGATCAGGCAACAGCCCTTGTGGGGCAGGTAAATGTGGAGAGACCTCTGGGAAGGAAGTTCCCAGGTAGGGGCTACGATTTATCATGTTTCAGGTCATCCTCTCCTACAAGTACCAGGAAATGATGAGGCTGACACCTGGCAAGGGTGCAAACCCTACATTCTCCTCCAGCTCCCCAATGGCTTCACCAGCACCGTGGCCACATTGGCCTGAAAACGCTGTTAATAGCACAGAGGTATGGCTTGCTATTAACACAGGCTGAGGTGGTAACGGTTACTCATGAATGCGAGTATTGTTCCCACTTGCGCTTATCACGGCATTGCCTTCTCTATCAGGAAGGCATGGTGAAGTGGGGAGACCAACCCCTGCAACATTGGCAAGTAGACAACATTGGCTCGCTGCCCATGGATCCGGGCTATCAATATGACCTGACAGCCATAAATACTAATATGGGCCTTTTGTTCACTTTTCCAGTGATAGGCAGACAAGCAGCACATGATTAAAGACCTAGAGTATCTATGTGCCCAGTATGGATGGCCCTTGAGTGTCATAAGTAACCAACGGTTATATTTTATGGGGTCTGCGGTCCAACAATAGGCTGAGCAATAAGACATCAGATGGACCTTACATGTGCCATACCACCCGCAAGTCGCAGGCATGATACAATGGTATAATGGCTTGTTAAAGTAGAAGTTAAAAGCTCTAGTACCAACTTCCAGTCAAGATGGAGGCCTAGACAGACATGCTGTGTCTCCCTCCACACCTAAGAAGGAATACAACTACCTCAAAAGACAACCAGAAGTATCATCAGAAAATGGAGCTGCATCGAAGTCCAACAAACAAAGATATAAAGAAGAAATACACATCCAGACAGGTAGGAGGGGTGGAGCTGGGGTGGAAAGGACATGGTTTGGTGGTGATGGCAGCAGCGGCAGCGGCAAGCCAGCAGAAAGCGTAGTCAAACATTTAAAAAAGTTGAGAGGGACACCTGGGAGCACTCCCAGCACCAAACCAGACCACACAGCTCATGGTTCCAACACTGGGGAAAATAAGGCTTCATTGCTTCTGACTGTGAAAACCAGTGGGGGCTGGGGTGGATACAGAAACTGCTGGTCTCTCATCAGAGTCCATTTGTTTAAGGGCCCCCTATGGTCCTAGAATGTCCACAGACCCACCCATTCTGGGAACAACAGCCAGGGCAACAGCTAGAGAGATGCCAGTCTCATACAGAAGTGGGAGAAGTGCCTGGAAAAGGGGCGAGTGCTGAGCAAGCGGCATTGTTCCCTCTTAAGATTCCTCCCCCACACACAGCAGCACAATGTGGTGAAACGGGTCACCCAGTACTGATGAATACCTAAGGCTCCACCGCTTACAATGTAACAGGAGCGAGAGCTCTACCTAAGACCCAGAGGTAAACAAACACAGGAGCCTGTCAAGATGAGGAGACAGAAAAGTGTGGCCCAAAAGAAGGAACGCATCAAGGTTCCAGTGGGATGACTAAGCGATGAGGAGATAGCCAACCCAACAGATGCAGAGTTCAAAACACTGGTGATAAAGATGCTCACAGACTTGACAGATATGCTTAATTATGACAAATGCATAAGGGAAGAAGTGAAGACTATACTAAATGAAATGAAGGAAAATTCACACAAAACCAATGGAGAAAAGTAGGGAACTGGGGTTCAAATCAATGATTTGGAATATAGTAAAAAAAAAAAAAAGAGTCAACCAGTACAGGAGGAGAAAACAAGAATTGGAAAAAAATGTGGAGAGGCTTAGGAACATCTGGGACAACTTTAAACATGCCAACATCCAAATCATAGAAGTGCCAGAAGGAGAAGAGCAAGAAATCGAAAGCTTATGTGAAAAATAATGAAGGAAAACTTACCAAATTTGGTGAAGGAAATACACATACAAGTCCAGGAAGCACTGAGAGTCCCAAAGAAGCTAGACCCAAAGAGGACCACACCAAGACACATCATAATTAAAATGCCAAAGGTGAAAGATACAGAGAAAATCTTAAAAGCAGCAGGAGAAAAGCAGAGAGTTACTTACAAAGGGGTGCCTATAAGACTATCAGCTGATTTCTCAAATGAAATTTTGCAGGCAAGAAGGGACTGGCAGGAAGTATTCAATGTGGTGAAAAGCAAGGACCTACAACCAAGATTACTCTATCCAGCAAAGCTATCATTTAGAACAGAAAGGCTGATAAAGTACTTCCCAGACAAGGTAAAGCTAAAAAGTTCATCATCACCAAACCATTATTATATGAAATATTAAAGGGACTTATTTAAGAAAAAGAAAATCAACACTATGGACATTAAAATGACAACAAAGTCACAACTATCAACAACTGAATCTAAAAAATAAAAACAAAATACAACTAAGTAAACAACCAGAACAGGAACAGAATCATAGGTGTGGAGATCATTTGCAGGGTTATCAGCTGGGAGGGGGAAGGGGGAGAATGGGAAAATGGTTCAGGGACTATGAAGCATACTTGGTTGGTACAAAATAGGGGGAAGTTAAGAATAATATAGGAAAGGGTGAAGCCAAAGAACTTATATGCATGACCCATGGACATGCACTAAGGGGAGTGGGATTGCTGGTGCGAAGGGGGGTACTGGGAAGAGGGGAGCTAAGGGAAAAGAAATTGGGACTACTGTAACATCATAATTAATAAAATACAGTAGTGCCTCTATATCATGGTTCACTTATCGCAGCCTCACTGTATCGCGGAATTTTTTAAAATATTATATTTAGTTATTTATCATGGATTTTTCACTATATCGCAGGATTTTGCGGTACTGTATACATATGTTGTTAAAGTTATGTAGGTTTAAGAGTTTAGAGTATGTTTAAGAACATAAGTAGTGTTTATAAAAGTGTGGAAAAGGTTAATAAGGGAGTGGGAAAGGTTAATAAGGTACTGGGAATGGTTTGTAGATGTGTGGGAAGGGTTTATAAAGCCTTAAAATATATAAATACTAAAATAAATGTCAGGTTCCTACTTTGCAGATTTTCACCTATCGCAGGGGGTTCTAGAATGTAATACCTGCAATAAGTGAGGGAATACTGTATACTTTAAAAAAAAAAGCCCTAGGACTGCAGGAACCTTCCCTCCAGGGGTGAGCTCATCAGCTACCATTGGCCCTTTGGGTTCTAAATGAACATCCTCACCGAACAGGCTATTTTCCCCTGTAATTAGTAGTAAAGGAAAGGGTGTTCCCTTTATATATTAATGGGAAGCAAACAGACCCTGCAGTGTGCCCACGAGTGGCATTGGCTTGCCTCCTTTTACCTGCACCATGGACTTCGCACCCAAAGGCCTCAGGAGTCCAGACTTGGTCTTGGTCCCTCAAGACAGAACAGCACAACTGGCTTGCTATAGTCCAACCTTGGCATGTCAGATGCACCTAACACCTGCATGTGCATACTTGGATATGCACCTGGCCAAGGCTTATTCGAGGAAACTTACCTGGTAATCAAGAGGTTGTGAAGAAAGGGAAGCTGTGCCTAGCTCTTTGGCCAATTCCTTTACTTGCCCTTGAACTTTTAACCCCACTTGAGCTAAAGGGTAGTGTTTTGCAGGTTTGGTATGCTCGCCCTGGACAGAAACCTCTCCTGGCTGTTATCTTGGCCCAGGACAAACACATTGCTTCCATCTTTCCAGAAGAGCATGATCTCCCCCTCATGGTCTCTAAAGCATATCTTTCTTTCTGACCAGGTTAAGCCTGGGGAACTCAGTAGCATCTTGTGCTCATATGTATGCCCAGGTGCACAATCTCTCCTGCTGCTGGGTCTGCACTGAACTTCCTGTGGATGCCACTGGAGGGCTACCCTGGCACATTGCCCTCACCTCTGATGGAATGGCAGTAGCTGCAGAAGGACAATCGCACTTCAGAGGACTGGGACACCCACTGGCATGCCTTTGAAACCCTCCTGCGAACGGACCATGGGAATCCCAGACCTCGGGTGGGTTATGCCATTGATGATGGCTGGGGATGGTTATTGGTTGAACACGTTGAACTCTGTCTTCAAGCCCCTCACTGTATAGAACAACCTGTAGGGAATGCTAAGTGGCATGTGGGGTAGATACCAGAGGCTCTGTGCAATTCCACCATAATACACAGCTGCTGATACTTGGTGGGATGGGCACCCATATACAGGTACCAAACCCACTGATCTTCTCCACACTGGGTATTTGTGGGTTTGCAGCTGCCATGAATGGCTGTACCTACCAGCCCAGTGGGTAGGGCGATGCACTTGGGGGCTCCCTTTTACACAAGGAAGAGTATTAACTACTCTGCCCCCAACCATTTCCAATTGGAATGCTGTATACCACAGGCGGCATCGCAAGAAGCAAGCCCCCTGGTGGTTTTTATCCATTAGCTCTCTTTCTTCCCAGTGGAGGGGCTATTAAGACTGTATTAGAATTAAGGCTCTAGCTAAGCATGTCGCACAAGCCTTCAACCAAACTCATCATGCCTTAACATTGAGGCTAGATGAGACTACCCAAATGAGGAAAGTAGTTGTGCAGAACCGCATGGCTTTGGATGTGCTCACAACGGCCCAAAGAGGAACATGTGCCCTCCTGCATGTAGAGTGCTGCACGTGTATTTCTAATCACCAAAATGATATTCAAAGTGCCCTCCGTGAAGTGGATAAGAAAGTACAGGCTATCCAGTCTTCCACAGAAGATCCCTTACTTTCATGGTGACAATCCTTAGGGACCACCTGGCACTGGGTCCTGGGTAGCCTCGCTCTCCTAGCTGGTGTACTGCTGGTAGGATGCCATGCCTTATATTGTTGTTGTGATCTATGGGCCCAAGGAGCCCGTCTCCAGCAGGCCCACCATTTAAAACCCATGACCACATAGGGGTGGAGTGTCAGGGGAAGGCCCTGGCTATATGTGGCCAAGGTTTAAGATAGAGTCAGGCCTACTTCTGGACCACGAGTTCCAGTCAGCAATGATTCAGCATAACCACTTGGCTAGGAGCCACCCCTTGGCTGGTACCCGCCTTTGTTCACCAAACATATATAAACCCACTGCACTGTGTGCACGAATAGAAATTGGGGTGTGTGTAGCCAGCACTCTGCCACACCAATAACGCTGGCAAAATTTCCCAACATCTCCACAGACATTTTTCTTCACCACTGGACCAGAGCCCTCCTTGCTATTTGCGGGTCTCGGACTCGACACCTTATATCAGAGAAAAAAACTATATATATAAAACCAGAAATTTTTCTTCATGAAGATAATAAGCTTTAATTAATAAGAATCTTTAACCAAATCACTTGGATTTGAAAAGGTATTTTGTCTAATCAGGCACTGTATTGTGAATACCTTATCTTGGCTAAAAATTATGAAATCTCTTGGGAAAAATATATATCACTGACAAAGCCAGAGAACCTGAAACCAGAGTGCAATCAAGTCTGGTGCTCATGCTGCCTGTCATCACTCAGCCAAAAAGCAGAGACAGGGATTGGATTATAATTGTACTTTTAGTAACATCATAAGCCAGCAGTCTGAGAAGGTGTTATGTACAAACCCTAACAATCACATTCCCTTGAGGTTTCAAAAGTAAGTATACATAGGGGAAACATGGGAATTTGAGAGGGGGAAATTCCTAGAGGCAGTGCAGATGTGCTGTTTCTCTTGGGAGTGGGGAGTGAGGGGCAGAAAGGGGAGTCGTGCATCTTCCCAGGTTCATTCCCTTTGTTCCGGTGTTATCTCTCCATTTGCATTAGTATTCCTCTCTTTTCTGGACACCTGTGGTTTATTGCCAGAGAGGCTATGTGTTCTCTGGTTAAGGAGAAGAGGTATAAACCATTTGCTCTCAAGTGTCCTTGGTTAGGCACAAAAAGGTCTTGTGACTCATCAGCTGGCTGTATGTTGCTCAAATTGTTTGCCCTTGTCCAATTTTCTTGTCTGTGCTTCCCCATTCCACTTCCCAAGGAATTTTCCTAGCTTCTTACTATCCTTTCTCACACCTGTTTGCTAGCTAACCAAATTGGGTGAAGATCTTAAGATAAATTGGTCATGCTGGATCTGTTTACTATCTTAACTGACAATTTTTTCAACAATGTTTTCTTGTCAAACTGTTTTATTACTCATGTAAAATACAAACCTTTGTCAGGACTTACATGTTTAGAGTATTATCATAAATCCGAATTAACAATAGCTTAGGACATAAAGTTCATGAATTTTACATCTTGTTAATCACCTTATCTGAAATAGAAACCCTCTAGGGCTTAACACAGCTTTGTTTTTCTTTATAGGATCTATCACCACCAAATATTTTATCTCCAACAAAAAGTAAGCACCTCAGGGCAAGGATTTTGTTTTGCCAAGACAATGGTACTATCTGTGTTTCGGTCATTTCTTTATAGTAGTCCCCCTTTATCATCTGAAAATAAGTTACAAGACCCCCAGTGCATGCCTGATGATACTGAACCTTATAATATGTATACAATGTTTTTTCCTATACATATATAGAAATGATAAAGTTGTATTTATAAATTAGGCAAGAGATTAATAACAATAATTTCACAATAGTAACAATATATTATAGTGAAAATTATGTGAATATGGTCTCCCTCTTTCTCTCAAAGTGTCTAATAACCAATTTGAAAGCCAAAACAGCATGAATATGTCCCTGGGTTATCATCCAAAAGACCCTAATGTTTCTCAATACCTAAACTGTGTCATGAGGTAGGCTTGCTTACAGAAACTGGAAAGAATTCCTGATTACGAAGACCAAAGTGTCAAATGCAAAAACCAAGATTGTGGGGAACCACTCCTGTGATTTTGGGAATTGTAGCCCAAGTGAGGCCCCCTCCGGGAGGCCTTTAAGTCTCACCAGAAAACTGAAAGGCCGTGCGGCAGACAGGACTGAAGGTCACTCAGAGGGTTCCCATGGGAATTGGATTTAAAGAATGCATATTATACTTTAGAGCTTGCTCTGCTTTTCTTATCTCTTAGTTACCTATAAACAATCTACCTAAAAATGTATGAAGCCTTGCACCTGATGTCAGCATGGTGTCAGGATGTTTAGCAGACCCTAACATAAACTGGTCACTGTGTTCTCTATATTGATATCTATAATCAGTAACTGTCAACTGTAACCCAAGTGTCTGAAAGTTTATTGATGATTCATAAATTTTGACCTTGTATTTACTGAATCTCCTCCTCAATAAAAGGCACAGGAAACAGAAGTTCTGTGTTCTTCTCCACTAGAGATATTAGCCACCACCCATTCCCCCAGACAAAATACAGTGTTCTGAATAAATTTGTTCTGCCATGGTCCTGAAATCTCTGCTGGACAGACAGTTTCCAACTGAGCTGGGGTGTTGGAGGCAGGAGAGCCTCACCTGGTGCCCAGATGAAGGGCACTCAAGAGAAGTGATGCCTGGAATGGCTGCAGGGCCAAGAACATGACCACAGACAACCACACTGAAACGGATGGGAATTTCGGCGTCTCTGCCCATGTTAAGGGAGAGCAGCCCTCAGGCCCTTTCTGGAAAAGGCTACCAGTGTGGTTAAGATTAGGGAGAAAGGATCTTTCTTCTTTCCACCATGCTCTTTAGTGGGGGTTTTGGTTTTGCCTTTGTCTTCTCTAACTCACTAAAGGACCATTTTGGCTTCTCTCATTCAATAAATTGCCACAATCTTGCAGGCATGGGACAAGCATTAAAAAAGCTGACAGGGCACTTGCCACTGGTAAGACTCCCATGAAAGGATAATCTGGATCACAGACCAGGTTAGAGCAATAGGCTCCCACCAGCCACAAGGCAAAGTCCGTGAAACATCAGGAACACAGTTATAAGCACTCACTGCCCAAGCCCTGTGGCATCTCCTCTGAATAGGATTTTAAGAGAATGAGAGAAGCTTTTGGTCAGAAATAGGATTTATATGAGGGCACTGGTGATAACCAAGCTCTGAAGATAAGAGGCTTCCTCCCTTTTGCCTGAATTCTCAGTTGTCCCTACATGAGTTGGGACCTAGCAGAGGTGTCTGGGGTCAATCCCTGAGATATGCAGGGGCCTCACAGGGAATTCCACTTATGGTAATATAATTCTTGGCTCATCCATGGACATTCAAAATAAGAATTGGTCATTCAGCACTCTGAGCCCTTTCAGTTGTTTTAGACAACCAGGAGAGAAACCAAGGCATGTAAAAGAGGTAGGGATGACCAAGGGGTGACTTAAGTTTTAAATAGTCTATTATGTTTATTTTGGAATGTCAGGTCAAAAAGATTCAAAAAGTCCCAGTAAGTCACAGATAGTCTATGCAAGTTAAAGAAAGATTGTGTAGGGGAAAAGAAAAATAATAATAAAGTTAGGGAAAAAGAAAGAAAGAGAAAGAGTAAAGAAAAGAGGTCCTTACATGGCATTGGGGAATAAAGGACATTAGAGTAGGTAATGCAAGAAGGAAAATGGTAGTGAAAAAGAAAAAAGGAAAAGTAAGCATATAAGTCTTTGAAACATTATAAATTTTAGACATAAAATCTGCAGTCCCCAAAATAAGCTGTGCAGAACTTGCTATCTCCCCTGCCTTCTCTACCTTCTGTGAAAATTGTCAAGGTCACTAGATAACAAAAACAGCCCACTTTTAAGCAGATTAAAGGAATACAGTAATCACCAAAAATAAAATTATTTCTCTTTCTCTAGTTTCAATATAGGAACAGAGGGTCACTCTACACTCCCAACTCCCTCCCAGGGAATAGCTGCCACTATTTAACCTCTTAGTTAAAAAAAATAGGCTTGTCTCTGCTTTTCACGCAGGAAGTCCTAGGTTTGTAACATCATCAGAAATGCTATCATTCCAGGAAAGGCCCTGTGACTGGGTGTCTTGACAGTCTTACAGACTCAAAGTTTGGTTTGTAAGTTATTATGCAAATTAATCATTTTGCACAAGTTTGCTCATTGCAGGTTTATCTATCCACCTGACAAGGTCCTACACCCACTCCAACCAGGAGACCAAGTCTTACTGAAGACCTGGAAGACTCAAGGCCCTGAACAGCCACTGGCTAAACAATAAACTGGTCCTTATGACATCCTGTTGCAGACCCATATTGATCAGGAAATCCTGACTCAACTCTCAGCCACAAAATCAGCCATACTGTGGCTGAAGGAACGACAAGATGACCTGGTTACCAGACAACAGCTCACCTGTGACCCAGGGTTTTCAAAACTCTCTGTTACCCCCCTGAAATGGAACTCCAGCCAGCATTCATGGGCAGACATCCAGCATCATCTTTGGGGGGACTTTTATACCAATCTTAAAGGCCACATTGATCAACTGCAGTTTAAACTCCATCAACAGCTTATGGACATTAAGCAGCTTACTGAACAAAAGGTGTTTCAAACCCTAAGTAATAATCTTCAATGGCTTAACCCTAAAAATTGGTTTCAAGGACCAAATTTACATATATGGATAATAGGAGCAGCTGAATGCTTATTGGTTATCGTTATATTCTGTGTCCTCCAATGTGTCTGCAAGCTGTTTTCCCATAATCATATTTGAGAAGAGCAAGTAGCAAGGTTTATAGGCCTTTCTACTATAAGTGTCATATAAAAAAGGGGGGGAATGTGGGAAACTGCTCCTTGTGGTTTTGGGAATTGTAGCCCAAACTGTGAGCCAAGCCCCTCCAGGAGGCCTTTAAGTCTCAGAGGAAAACTGAAAAGCTGTGTGGCAGACAGGACTGAAGGCCAATCGGAGGGTTTTGGGTTTTGGTAATTGGGTTTTAAAAATGCATATTATACTTTAAAGCTTGCTCCACTTTTCTTATCTCTTAGTTAACTATAAACAATCTTTAGCTAAAAATGTATGAAGCCTTGCACCTAATGTCAGCATGGCATCAAGATGTTTAGCAGACATCGACACAGATTGATCACTGTGTTCTCTATATTGATATCTATATTCAGTAACTGTCAACTGTAACCCAAGTGTATGAAAGCTTATTAATGATTCATAAATCTTGAGCTTGTATCTCCCGAACCCTCTCCTCAATAAAAGGCATGGGAGATGGAAGTTCTGTGTTCTTCTCCACTAGGGAGATTAATCCCCCCAGACAAAATACAGTGTCCTGGATAAATTTGTTCTGCCGTGGTCCTGAAACCTCTCCTGGACAGGGAGTTTCCAACTGAGCTGGGGCATTGGAGGCAGCCCAGCATCATAAGATGGCAATGAGGCATTGAGTGCAAAAAACAAAAAATGTGCAAAAGGGTCGAGTGCAACAGAATATGCATGTCTGAAAGAATTTAATCACTCTGCACCACAGCCTATAAACACAGAGGGCTCCTTCCCAGTCAGGGAGAAGGTGCTGTTAGAAATGAATTCATTCCTCGATAAAAGAATAGAGTTTCTGCTCTGCTGTACTGAACTGTTTTGCTCTATTGGCACAAGTGGCACTTGTCAGAAGGACCTTGGTTTGGATCCTTGAACAGGATGGACTGGTAACAAGATACAACAAATATGCTGAATTAAAGGGATTATTCATGACTTGGGCAGGACAGAGCAGAACAATGCAAGGTTTCTTTACACTACTCAGAATTGTGTGGGATTTAAAACCTACTAATTGTTTATATCTGGAATTATCTATTTAAATATTTTCAGACCCAAGGTTGATCACAAGTAAATGAAACTGTGAAAAGTGAAATTGGGATAAGTAGGGGACTTCTTACAGTTGCAAGGTTCATTGGCTCGATGTTTCATAAGGAAGGCCAATATTCAATACATCAGAGTTTGTGAGACAGGCTATTAAGCCAGGACAAGTAGAACAGGGAAACTGAGGTAGATAGTTAAGTAACCAGTGTGCAGTCATATAGTAAATCTAGATGCCAAACAGTTCACAGCTATCTAGTAGATCCTACCTTCCCTACACCAAGAACAGTTAAGAGTAAATGGTTTGCACTTTTCCCCAACCAAAAGGTAAATAGCTTAAATCACCCTACTCAAGGAGATAGGTAGCAGAAATCCACTTAGTGCCATTTGCCAACTATATCCAAGGACACATGAAATCAAGGGAATAAATCTCATTTTGGCACATCTATTGAGATTCTCTCTTAAGACTTCCCCTAGACTCCCACCCTTTAAAAACTCTCAAAATGAAGGTCCCCGCCACATACGTTTGCCTTTCCAGTAGCACCTCATGCCTTTCCCTTCCCCCTCTCCCTCTTCTTTCCTGACAAGCATGCATCTATGTAAGAGAGCAGGCAGAAGCCTCAGAATTTTGCAACTGGGACTCAGTGGAGCACAGCCATTTTCCTGAGAGATACCTACTTTCTTAGTTATGCAAATTATTATGGCCACTCCAGTGCTAAGGAGATGGAAGGGGCTTTGACCATAGAATGGTGATAAAAAGACTTACAGGGCCTCTGCAAGATTCTGCCAGTGGCCAGAACTGGTCAACTAGCCACTGCATCACAGACCAAGGTGAGAGTTTTAAAATAAGATGACAGCCATTAAGCAGAGAAGAGCCACATGGTTTGAAAAAGAGCAGAAGCACCCCACCAGCTGGTCATAAAAGGTCAGGTGTGTAAGAAGGTGTCATGAAGTTCTGAATTAAAAGCTGAAAAACATGGCAACATGGGCAGAAACCTCCCTAATTAAGCATGGATGAATGGGGGAGCTGCCAGGAGAGCTGAACTGTGTCTGGGAAATACAAAGCCATGGGTTTCTATTTTCCTAGAGGGAAACAGTACCTCTGATTTTTTTTTTTTTTTTTTTTTGCAACTCTTCTGTAAATCTAAAATTTTTTTTTTCAGATTTAATGTGTTTTATTGATTAAAATATTACATTTGTGCCCCTTTCCCTTCCCTCTGCTCCCCTCCACCCGGTGGCCCCCTCCCTCCAGTTGTCCCCCCCTTTTAGATTATGTCCATTAGTTGTGCTTACAGTTCCTCCCAACCTCTCTCCGTCTATTCCATTCCCTCCTACCATGATCCCCAATTCCTATATCATCTCCCTCCCTCTCCCCACTCCCCCTCCCTGTTGGCCTCCCCCCACTATGTTTCCCTTACCCACAGTTCCTTTTCCACTCTCGTTGCCTGTTTCGTTTGCCTTTGTTTCATCTCCCTAGCTTCTGTTTTTTAAACCAGTCCCTTTAACTTCTCATATAACAGTGGTTTGGATCTAATGAACTCTTTCAGTTTTATTTTGTCCTGGAAACACTTTCTCTGTCCTTCTATTCTGAATGACAATTTCGCTGGATAGAGTATTCGTGGTTGTAGGTTTTGGATTTTCATTACTTTGAATATTTCTTGCCAGTCCCTTCTTGTCTGTAGGGTTTCCCTTGAGAAGTCAGCTGATAGTCTAATTGGGACCCCTTTGTACATAATTCTTTTCTTCTCTCTTGCTGCTTTTAAGATTCTCTCTTTATCTTTAATTTTTGACATTTTGATTATAATGTGTCTTGGAGTGGTTCTCCCTGGGTCCAGTCTCTTGGGAACTCTCCTTGCTTCCTGGATCTGCAAGTCTATTCCCTTCCCCAAGTCTGGGAAGTTCTCCTTTATTATATTTTCACTCAATTTTTCAAGTTCTAGTTCATCTTCCTCATTCTCTGGCAAACCAATGATTCTTATGTTGGGCCTTTTATAGCTGTCCCAGAGGTTTCTGATCCTCTCATTGTTGCTTGCCATTTCCTCTCGCTGCATTGGTTGACTGCTTGTTCCTTCTCCATATTCCAGTTTGTTGAAATGGACTCTGGATTCCTCACCATCTGTCTCGTATGTGGTTTTGTTCCTTTCGTTATGAAAGTTTTTCGCTTCTTTCATATCTTTTTCCTGCTCTTTTGTGAATTCTGTAAGCCACCTGATAACAATGGCCCAGAACTGAGCCTCTGACAGGTTTCTTATCTGTTCATCTGTCAGGTTCTCTATCTGCTGCCTGGTGAGTTGTGTTACCGGGATCTCTATAGTTGTCTGCCTCATTTTGACAGATGCGTTTTGTTTTCCTGGGCCGGCTGTCGGGGGCAGGGGGCAGTGCCTGCGTACGCGTCACAAATCAGCGACCGCCGGCGCCTGCCTGTCGCGCGACCTATTTCGCCGCCCTGTGGTGCTTTCTGTGGGGGCGGGGGTCCAAGATGGATTCACACAGTTATTCAGCTAGGAGACCGGGATCCGTCCTCCCGCCCCCCTGGGCCTCACTGTTCAAGGCGATGCTGCGGCTGCTCCCCAGCGCCCGGAGTCGCGCAAGCCAGGGGCTTGATTGGAGTCGCGCACGCCAGGGGCTTAATTGCCTCCAGGATTTTTCGCCGCCCCGCCCCGCCGCTCCGCAAACAGCTTTGCCTTCTTTAACTCTTACCTGCCCAAATGGCACCGCTGGTTTATAACTTCATATGTTGGGCTTCCGTGTAGCTTTATTTTCTGGAATTTCTAGTTATCCTTTGTTTTAAAGTAGTTGTATTCCACTATAGTTGTAGAGGGAGACCTAGCGTGTCCGTCTAAGCCTCCATCTTGGCCGGAAGTCTCAGTACCTCTGATTTTTAAGTTCTATAACTGGCCTGGTTTGGCAGGAGGAGGCAGGACTATATGCTTGTGGGTGTTGTAAAGGGAGTGTGACTTAACGGCAGAATTCCATCATTAATCTAAATCTGTATAACTTTTACATAAACAATTCCTTTCCTTTTCACCAAATTCTGGTATTAGGAGTTATGCTTTTTGGCAATGAGCAATTGAACCCCTCATGAAACTGAACAGCCTGTGAGTTCTATTTCAGTCTGGCCCACAGAGGTTCTGTTTCGTCTCCTTTTAAGGGACCCCACAAGGCTTGCAACCAGAAAGCAATGGGCAGCAGCAGCTCATCCCAGGCTAACCCTCTGAACCTGTCCTCAAGGCCCCCTTTTCTCTGACTTCTTTTTTTTTTTTTTATTGTTGTTCTATTACAATTGCCCCATTTCCCCCTCATTGCTCTCCCCTACCCTGTCCACTCCCCTGTCTCCCATATCAATCCCTACCCTGTTGTCCATGTCCTTGGGTCATTTATATTAGTTCCTTGACTAGACTCTTCTTTCCCCCCTTCTCCCTCTCCCCTTACCCCTCTGGTCACTGTCAGTCTGTTCCTTGTTTCCATACCTCTGGTTCTATTTGGCTCACTTGTTTGTTTCGTTCATTAGATTACTGTATTAGGTGAGATCATATGGTATTTTTCTTTTGTCACCTGGCTTATTTCACCAAGCACAATACTTTCCAATTCCATCCACGTTGGTGCAAAAGGTAGTTCTTTCTTTCTGCTACATAGTATTCCATCATGTAAATTAGGGAGAAAGCTTTTAGTTTTTGCCCACTGAGTATGATGTTGGTTGCAGGTTTCTCATATATGGCCTTTATTATGCTGAGGTATGCTCCCTCTATGCCCACTTTGCTGAGTGTTTTTATCAAAAATGGGCACTGTACTTTATCAAATGCCTTTTCAGCATCTATTGATATGATCATGTGATTTTTGTCTTTCATTTTGTTTATGTGGTGTATTACATTTATTGATTTGTGAATATTATACCATTCTTGCATCCCTGGGATGAATCCCACTTGATCATGGTATATGATCTTTTTAATATATTGCTGGATCTGGTTTGCCAATATTTTGTTGAGGATTTTAGCATCTATGTTCATCAGTGATATTGGCCTGTAGTTTTCTTTCTTCGTTGTGTCTTGAGTTGGTTTTGGGATTAGGATAATACTGGCCTCATAGAAAAAGTTGAAGAGTATTCCTCTTTTTGGATTTTTTGGAATAGCTTGAGAAGGAAAGTAGTTAGTTCTTCCCTAAATGCTTGATAAAATTAGCCTGCGAAGCCATCCAGTCCAGGGCTTTTCTGTGCTGGAAGTTTTTCGATTACTGCTTCAATTTCACTAGTTTTTATCGGTTTATTCAGGTTTTCTGCTTCTTCTTGATTCAGTTTTGGAAGATTATATGTTTCCAGAAATTTGTCCATTTCACCCAGGTTGTCAAATTTCTTGTCATATAGTTGTTCATAGTGATTACTTACAATCTTTATTATTTCTGTGTTTATCAGTTGTAATTTCTCCTCTTTTGTTTCTCATTTTATTTATTTGTTGAGGCTTTTTGTGTGTCCTACTATGTGGTCTATCTTTGAAAATGTTCCATGTGCATTTTGCTTCTTTGGGGTGAAAGTATTTGTATATATTAAGTCCATTTGATCCAGAGTGTTGTTCAGTGACATAATATCCTGGGTGTTTCTTTGCTTGGAAGATCTGTCCACTGTTGACAATGGGGTGTTAAAGTTTCCTACTATGAGTGTGTTGCTGTCGATATCCTCTTGAAATTCTCCAAGATTTTCCTTATATATTTGGGTGCTCCTATATTGGGTGCATATATGTTTACAAGGGTTATATCTTCTTGTTAGATTGTTCCCTTAAGTATTATGAAATGTCCTTCTTTGTCTCTTTTTATGGTCTTTGCTGTGAAATCTGTTTTGTCTTATATAAGTATTGCTACCCCAGTATTTTTTCCTTTCCATTTGCATGAAATATTTTTTTCCATCCCTTCACTTTCAGTCTGTGTAGATCTTTAGTTCTGAGGTGAGTCTCTTGTAGACAGCATATATGTGGGTCATGCTTTCTAATCCACTCAGCTATCCTATGTCTTTTGATTCGTGCATTTAATCCATTTACATTTAGGGTTATTATTGATAGGTACTTATTCATTGTCATTCTTCCAATTTGTACCTGTATTCCTCTCTGTCTCTCTCAGTTTCTTCATCTTCTTAAAGCAGACCCTTTAGCATCTCTTGCAATGTGATTTGGTGGAGATGTATTCTTTTAACCTTCTTTTGTCTGGGAAACTCTTTATTTTGCCTTCCATTCTGAATGACAGCCTGGCTGGATAGAGTAGTCTTGGCCTTTATTGTTTATTGCTTGTAATATTTTTTGCCATTCCCTTTTGGCTTGTAGTGTTTCTGTTGAGGAATTTACTGATAGCCTTATTGGAGCTACCTTGTATGTTACTAGCTGTTTCTCTCTCGCTGTTTTAGGATTCTCTCTTTGTCTTTGAGTTTTGCCATTTTAATTATGATGTGCCTTGGAGTGGGCCTTTGGGTTCATCTTCATTGGGACCCTCTGTGTTTCCTGGACTTGCATGACTTTTTCTCTCATCAAGTTAGAGAAGTTTTCTGTCATTACTCTTTCAAACAGGTTTTCTATCCCTTGCTCCTCCTCTTCTCCTTCTGATATTCCTATGATATGGATATTATTATGTTTCATGTTGTCCTGCAGCTCTCTTAAAACTTCTTCATTCTTTTTTAGTCTTTTTTCATTTTGTTGCACTGTCTGGGAATTTTTTTATACATTGTCCCCCAGCTCACTGATCCAATCTTTTGCTTCATCTAGTCTGCTTTTGATTCCTTCTACTGTGTTCTTCTATTCAGAAATTGCATTCTTCATTTCTTCCTGGCTCTTATTGATAGTTTCTATGTCCTTTTTAATGCTGGTATAGTTCTCAGTAAGTTCCTTGTAAGTTCCCTGGAGTTCTTTGTAGTTTTCTTTGAGCTCACTGAGCTCATTGAGTTTCCCTATAATCATTATTTTGAATTCCATGTTTGTTTGCTTACCTCTATTTCATTTAGCACTCTGGAGATTCCTCCTTTCCTTTTGATGGGGATTGTTTCTCTGTCTTCTCATTTTTGTGACTCTTCTTGTTTGTTTCTGCTTCTTAGGTTGACCTTTGACTTCCTGTCATTGTGTTGTGACCTTCTGTGGCAGGAGCCCTGTGAGATTCAGTGGTGCAGTCTCCTTGATATCCTGAACTTGATGCTCTTAAGATGCCCATTATGCTGTTTATTTGGGCTGTCTGGTTGTACTTGGGTTTTGGTTGTTGTTGTGCTGCTCTTTGGTGGGTCCTTCCCTCTGGCAAGCTGACTGTGAGTCACTCCTCCCACCAGGTCTTCTATACTGTTGTAGGGGTGCACTTTCTTTACTTCCTGGATCTGCCCCTGGTGATATCAGATTATGTCCCAGTCTGGGCCTAGGCAGCCTGTTTGAGACTACCAGAGATCTACTGCCTTTGTCTGTCTCCTTTAGTTGTCTGCTCAGTCTGTAATGTCATCAGGCTTAAACTCCAAGGGTGGGGCTATTGCTTCCCCTCAGACTGATGCCACTTTTAGGGGAGTGGTTTGCCTGCAGTATGGAGAAATGAGTCAGCACTGGGTCCTGGTCAGCTGCACTCTCAGCTCTCTCCTCTAAACCACTGCCCCAAACTCTCCTTAAGCATCCCTAGTCCACTCTGCCCTCCCTCTGCTGAAGCCCAGGGTAAGTGGGTGCCAATGTATTTTCATATGCAGTCCCTTTAAGAGCTCTTTGTCTACAGCCGTTTCTCTCCAGCCAACAAAAAACCCCATGGCTTTTCGCTTTTCAGAGTTGGATGCTATTTTATTCTCCACTCTGTTGCTGTGGCATGGGAAGCCCGGCTGTGGGTTTAGACCATGCCCTTCTCAGGGGAAACCCCCATCTCCTGAGATGTTTCTCCATCCCTTCAGATGCCACCTGTGGGAGCCCAGCCAGTCCTCTTGCATCTCTGCACTTCCTACCAATCATGTTGTGATAAATCAGCCTTTCCTGTCTGTCTGTGGTTATAAGGTTTCTCTCCAACTAGTGTTTAGTTGGTTATTTTGGATGATTTCTCCACAATTAAGATGTAATTCCAGATTGGTCCTGGGAGGAATTAGTTTCCACTACTCCTCCACCATCTTGGATCCCCTCCCTTCACTGACTTCTTAGTGAGTGAAATAAGCCAAGCTTAAGATCATTTTCTCACCTAGTATTCTAGGTCCTTCCTTGTTTCTCTATCCCCAGCTTTAAAAAACAACCCCTAAAAATCACCTGGACTAAAATGACAGCAAACTCACAACTGTCAACAACTGAATCTAAAAAATACAAACAAAAACAAACTAAGCAAATAACCAGAACAGGAACAGAATCATAGGTGTGGGGATCATTTGCAGGGTTATCACCTGGGAGGGGGTAGGGGGAGAAATGGGGAAATGGTGCAGGGACTAAGAAGCATAATTAGTTGGTACAAAATAGACAAGGGGAAGTTAAGAATCATATAGGAAAGGTTGAAGCCAAAGAACTTATATATGCCACCCATGGACATGAACTAAGGGGGGGGTGGGCTTGCTGGAAGGAGAAGGAGACTGGGGAGAGGGGAGCAAAGGGAAAAGAAATTGGGACTACTGTAACAGCATAATCAATAAAATATACTTAAAAATTATTAGTTAAAAAAATAATCACCTGGACTCATGTTGTGAAATCTTTCCTGCACACAATCAAGACCCCACACACTACTGGCTGACCCTAGGCAGATCCATTCAGGGCCAGGTCCCCTTTCTGGTAACATTTGGAATACGAAAAGGTTTATTGATCAAGAAGGCATATGTCTAGATGATGAGAGTGTCTTATGGTTCCCAAAATCTATATTAAGAGAGCTCAAGATTCAGGCATCTTTTATTGTCAAGGGAAGGGAAGAGGGGTAAGGCAAGAAGTTGGCTAGACAGGTAAGTGTCAAAAGGGATCCAAGGAAGAGCACAACATTTCTAAATCCAAATCCCTTTGTTTTTGGCATGAGCAGTGGAGGTGGAAGCTTCCAGTGGGCCAGTTCCCTGTTGACACCATTGTCCAATTGTCACTGCTGAAGACATCTCAGAGTCACCCCATGTTGATGGACCTTAACAATGGGCATCTGGTAAGCTCGAACAACTGGACAAACATCAATGTTGTAAGGAACGAGGAAATGGTGACTCTCAAACCAGTAGAAAATTATTAGCAGCAAAGGACAAATGTAATTAAATCTTGAATCAGGGGGTCTCCAAGCCAGAGTTAACAGTATTGGCACACTTACAAGTCAGGAAGGGGACATTCCACAGCTCAGCACAAACACTTCTGAGGACAAAGGATTTCTGAGATAAAGTGGGGAAGATATTCATCACCAAACTTCAGGAAATGGGAAAATGTAGCTAGACAGTCCAGCAAACAAGTTAGGAAAATTTCAAAGAGCTGGAGACACATCTATAACCAGATCAGCCTTAGTTAATTATCACCCTCAGTTAATTTAGCTAATCATGTTAAATTGTAACTCCGGAGTATTCAGCATGGAAAAACGGAGGAGAAGGAGGGGGATGGGGAGTGGGGCAAGGTGGGGTTTAGGCGCGTTAGGATAAAAGCAGTCTGCTCCGTGTGTCAGCACGTACCTTTGATTTAGCCTTTTGGCTGTGCCCAGAGCTGCAGATCTATGAATGAACAACTACCTCGGTTACTGCTAAAGTCCTGTGTCCTGGTGTTTTTATTGTGAGCGTTTCTCACAATGTGCGTGAGGTAATCTGCATATCCAGGGACAGGGACAAGTTCCGGTGGATGCCCAAGCCCTACATTTGTGGCAGTAACACCAAGTACCTGCACATTTCAGCCGAGAACACTGTAATGGTTAAGGACGAGGTGATGACCAAGTCGCTGTCTGCGACAGCTTGCAGCAACAGCAGAAGCAGCAGAAAGGCCAAGGCTTGGGGTGTGCTAGCTGAGTGAGGAGGTATGTTTGGAGGCCAGGGCCAAGGCTGTATCCCAGGCACCAGCGGAGGTCAGCCAGTAAAGAATCCCGCAGGCAGGTGGGCACTCAGTGAACCAGGCTCATTGTCCCCCAGAGACTTGAGGCACCTCCCACCAACAGGCTGCGTGTCTACTCCAATCTGTGAATGTGTTCAGAACGGAAATAAGAGGCAGGTGTTGTGTGTGGGGGGGCACCCACCTGTGCATTTTGCAGACCTCCTCTTTATATAAAGTCTTTTTTTGTTTAGCTATGACTTCTAGAGTTGGAAATCTTATTTGGTGGTTTTGACTTTGTGAAGTTGGAACCACCTTGATTCCTGGAAGGTTCTCTGTGTTAATGCGTCTTTAGAGCCCTAGCCCTTGTGTCATGGAGCGCCTTTTCCAAACAGGTTTGTTTTGTATTTCTTGTTGGATTCCTGTGTGGCAAACAGGAAATTTTCATCTTAAGTCTTTGCACTGACATTGGCAGTCCAGGCATTTTCCTGAAACACCTCTCTGAAACTGTCCATTCAAAACAAATCCAGACAGATGTGTGCCTCAGAAGCTGTTCTGGAGACATGGTTGGGCCCTGCTCCTTTGCCTCCTCTCTCCCTTTGTTACAAAAATAAAAACAAAACTCAACAACAAAAATCTCCTTTAATCCTGGTCGGTCAGGTTCTCCTAATGATCTGGGTCAGGTTCTAGAGACTCCTCTAAGTCTTTCAAAAACGTTCATTACTTCCGACAAATTTCCCTACCTCTACATTCACAAGGGGCTGCTCAAGCCTCAAGCAGAATTCCTCTAGTTAAATTAGCATTATTGTATGAGCCAATAGCCTGAAGGCCATCAGCGAGAGCAAGCATTTCACACCGTTACAACCTCCGTAAATATTTAATGGGTTAAGAGTGAAAGAAAACAAAAATAACCTCCTCAAATAACAGAGGAATGGCTTTTCACTTTACAGATCAGGGCGATAGAATTTCTTATTCTCACACCACTGTCTCCAACTTTTGAGTAATTTTTGCAACTGTTGCAAGTGAAACTGTTAAGACAAAAATAAAGAGCTCCACTACCAACAGTGAAAACAACCGAAATACCTTGCCTTTACCGAAAACGGAAGTTGACTCCAACGCTCCCACTAATCTTCCACTGGCCACGCCCCTCCAGCCCGGAACCCCTCCTCCCGTCTTCTGTTAAGAGATCTGCTCATGATTGGCTGGCTGTTCGTAGTGTTGGCCGCTTCTCCGGATATTGCGTAGTCACGCAGCGAGCCAGAGGAACTGTGCGCACGCAGACCGTAAGAGGCAGGTGGGCGGCCTGGGTGTGCGCTTCTGCGTTTAGCTGTCCCGGAAGGGGAACTCCGCGGTTGAGGTGACCGGGGACTGAGGTACGGCTTTTCCTACCCGGTAGGCACTGGATATGGCTGTGCTCCACAGTCTGGTCTCCAGGGCTCGCCGGTTGCGCCTGGGGAGGGCCGGAGGCAGCGGCGCTGCTGACTGCGTCACAGCCTGGTGGCGCATCAGGAACGACCTGCAGGTGACCCTGTGAATGTGGGGGCGGCGGCCGGGGGGCCTGGGGTAGGTAGGCAGGCACGGACTAGCCCTCGCTGCCGTTTTCTCTCTGGACAGCGGGGTGGACAGCGGGGTGCTGAATCATCGCCACCAGGCCGCGCAGCCGCCGCCTAGCCGCCGCCCTGCAGATAAAGGGGTGCCTGAAGTGGGGGTGTTGTAGAGTGTGCGTTGACTTTGGGAGACTGGAGGCTTGCGGCCAGCTCCTTTTGAGAGCTGTAGTGAGCTGCGTGAACACTCTCGAAGACCAGGCCCCTGAGCTCGTAAGTGCTCACAGAAGCGTGCAGGCTACTCATCTGTTTTGTACCTGGGGAACCTGAGTCTCAGAGGTCAGCACTCACACTTGCAGCAGAAGCAAGATTCCCTCCCTGTTCTATTAGGGGTCATGGAAGCCACTCTGAGCTGGGTCTCCTCCCAGTCGGTGTGTTGAGGACTGAGGGAGATACACCGCAATTATAGGCCGAGATGATGCAATGGCATGAAAGTTCTAGAAGGACTTGGTATCTTCTGAAAGGACATATGTCCGGTGGCAGAGTTGGAAGCACACTGAGAAAGGTATTTTTAAGCAAGGATTCTTAGATTTGGGGGCACTAGCTAAAATACATATTCCTTCGTCCCATTCCTAAATATTGAATCATTAGAACTCAGAAATCTACGTATTAAAATGCATCCCAGGTCTTTTCAATAGCTTGGTATATTTTATATTGTATTTTGAAGAGAAGTCATTTTTGACATGTTTGCCAGGAATTTGGTTTTCATTGATGTCTTTTAACCTTGCAATGCATTGTGGCCTTGAAGAGTTTTTTCTTCATTGGATGATATTTTTCCTAAGCTCAAAAGTTATACTACAGAGTTTTTTTTCTTCTTTTTCTTAAATTTATTGAGGTGTCATTGGTTAGTAAACTATATAGGTTTCAGGTGTACAATTCTATAATACATCGCCTGTAGGTTGTATTGTGTTTTCACTGCCCCAAGTCAAGTCTATAGCGTCTCCTTTTAAATTTTCCCATTGAGTGCTGGTATAAATCTTAAGTCAAAACCACATTTATAAAAGCAGTTACACACCCTGTAAATTCTCTTGAGATATTAACATTCACTCTTATTAACCACGTGACTTACATAGTCGTATGTTCTGTTGTGCAAACTGGGCTTTAAACCTAATTTGGTGCTCCATCTCAAACTGGGTTTTGTGGGATGGATTTCTTGAATTTAACAAATCAAGCAAAGGTTTTATCATTAACGTTTAAAAAGGTCTCTTTTCTGCTGAAAGATGATTGGCTCCTTCTTGTCCTGGACCCCAAATGTCCTTTTCTCAGTTGGTTAATGCATAATTTTTTGTCTTTGTCTCTGTCTAGCATTTTAGATTGGCTTGGTAAACCTGGTGCACCACCATGCTGGCCGCAAGATTTGTGTGTCTCCAGGCACTACCTTCCAGGGTTTTCCAGCCAGCTTTAAGCAAGGCCTCCCCTGCTGTGAGGAATTCCATCAGGAAGAATCAATGGCTTTTAACACCCAGCAGGGTAAAGCTAAAATGGATGTTTTTATACTGTCATCTCTCTCTTTGTGCCCCTAGGACCATGTATTTTTGGTGTGTGTGTGTGTTTTTTTTTTTTAATTGTAAGAAGCTTCCTATTCTACTATTAGTCATTTACTGGAGTAATTAGCCCTGATAATGTCCCAGATTAGCTTTCTCCACACAGGTTTGTATCATTCTGTTTCATCTTTTATCTCATGTGAAAGAGAAAAGGAACTATAATTTTTCTTTCTTTACAGCTCTTACAGCTTCTCATTTAGAGTAGTTTGTGAGGGACTGAGAGCTGTGGTGTAGCATAGAGATCATGGTGCCTGTAAGCAAAAACTTAAGAATTTAGGATTATTACCAGTTGACCAACAGAAATTGCTAAACGTCATTTCAGCTCTTGTTTAGAAAATAGTAAGATCGGTCAGGTTAGAGAGAAACCCATTTCCTTTGATGATAGTTATCTCTTCTGGCATTCAAATCAGAAATATAAATTTTGAAATGTGAATAAGGAAATACACAGAATGTAGAAGAAACAGTGTTTTTCATCTTAACAGTTTCATTGTTGAAAGGAGCTAAAATATAGGTAGGAATCATTCCTCCCTATGGCTTTGTGTTAAAGAAAACCTTTGTTGAGCTCATTTCCCAGATGAAAAAAAAATTAGCTAATATTGAATGCATGATTTTTAAAAGTTAGTGATTAAATATAATTATAGAGATATAAATAAAATCTGTAGTTTATAAAATAAATAATCCTGAAACTTAAACTAAGAAGTTAAGTTGTCATGAATTAGTCACTTTGAAAGTAGAGCACAGATAGGGTCTCCATTTAATTTTTTAGATTGGCTAACATACTTTCATTGTAAAATTACATACATGTAAAGTACCAAATTACTTTATACAGTTTTCTAGTGTAATAAGAGCCTGTTCATTTTAATGTTAACATTGTTTTGTTGTGAATGGTGTATGTCTTTGTTTTCATGTATATCAGGAATATGCCACCAAGACAAGAACTGGGATCCGACGTGGGAGAACTGGCCAAGAACTCAAGGAAGCAGCACTGGAACCATCCATGGAAAAAATATTTAAAAGTAGGTGTTGGTTTTTAGGGTTTGCTTTTTTGTTTTGTTTCGTTTTAAGATTTTATATATTTAGTTTTTAGAGGGGAATGGAGGGAGGAAGGGAGGGAGAGAAACATCGATGTGTGGTTGCCTTTTGCGCACCCCCAACTGGGGACCTGGCTCACAACCCAGGCGTGTACCCTAACTGTGAATCAAAGTGGTGACTCTTTGGTTTGCAGGCTGGCACTCAATTCACTGAGCCACACCAACCAGGACATTTTTTTTTTTTAAGATTTTTTTTTTCTGGCGGCGGGGAGGGAGGGAGAGAAACATGAATATGAGAGAGATACAGCGATCTGTCGCCTTTCACACTCCTCAACCAGGGACCCAGCCCACAACCCAGGCATGTCTCTTGACTGGGAATTGAACTATCAACCCCCTGGCTCTATAGGCCAGCACTCAACCCACTGAACCATACCAGCCGGGGCTTTAGTTTTTAACTGAGGTTCATAAACATCTTCCTAAAAATATATGCAAACTTAAGTATATGTGCATTTTCTGAGAAGAAAGGTAGTCATTTTCATCATTCTCAGGGATCTGAAGACCCAGAAAAAAATAGAATACTTAACACATTTAGTGGTTCCCAGTCACAGTTCTTCCAGTGAAAACATTATTTTCACCATTATTTCTGTGTATAGTCTGTTAAGGAAATTCATTTGAAGTTGCGTGGACTTCATTCAGGCATATAATATTTGTGTATATTTCAGGTCAAGAATAAATCATCAAAACACCTATGTTAATAAAAGTCTAGCTGTTCAGGAAGGATCCTCTTAACTGGCTACCCATTATAGGGCCTCTCAGGAAGCAACCCCATTTGTTTCATAGTTTGGATTTCAATTTTGCAAATTCAGAAGCTAGATTGTTAATCTACCCAAAGCCTATTAAAGAACACTACTACTCCTTAACCTTACAAAATGGTAATATATTATACTGGGAGAGAGCCCTAATTGGTATTCCTCCGGGTATTTCTGATTGTTACACTGGCTCTAGAAACCAAATTATATGACTCCTGTGGCCACAGAATAGTAACATTCTTAGTGAAGAAATGTAGACTAAAAGGAGTAAGTTGGTCTTTATGAATACCTTCATCCAGTTAAGAGTTGGTAAGTTGCTTCTTTCTCAGTACTAAAACAAGAGCACCCTCTCCCTTAATTCAGCGGCATAAACACTAAGTTTTTCTTGGGTTTCTTTTCTTTTTTTCACTCCATATAAAACACCATCTTTGCTAATTGCACTTGAGACAAATGCAATGTAACTGTTAACATTTCTTTCTCATCTTTATTTTCTAAGTGTCATGAGAATACACCCAACTCTTAACTGGTGAAGTAATATATATCACAGAAGTCTTCCCACATCTACAGTACACTGCCTTCAGTTTTGTTGGTGTGAGATTAAAGGTTAAGTCATTGTCTTTGTACTGGTCATTACACCTGTGTTTCAGCAGTTTTTTTTTTTTTTTTACTGGTCCCTTAATTTTAAGACTATTTCTATATCCCCATATATACTAATTATGGCTGTTACAAAGAAGTATGTGTATGGTTTGACTTCCCGCACTTAAATCTTGGGAAGAGGCTACAACCAGCATTTTAATTTAGTCAAAACATGACAGGATTAACCTACATTTCCTCCTGTGTTCTACAGTTGATCAAATGGGAAGATGGTTTGTTGCTGGAGGGGCTGCTGTTGGTCTTGGAGCATTGTGCTACTATGGCTTGGGAATGTCAAATGAGATTGGAGCAATTGAAAAGGCTGTGTAAGTAATTTGTTCCCAACCAATTCTAGCCTTGAAGCCACCAGTTTTCTTCTCATCCTTATCTTTCTGCCACTTTTGGAATGTTTTACATCTAGTCTTCCCGCTGTATAGAATATATATGAATAAAGGTAGAATCTTTTGTTTTTTTGACATAGTTATTCAAACCTAAATAAAAATCTTTTTCCAAGGGTTTATGTGTTAAAGTAAGGAGAAAATACATTGCTTTGTATATGAACCAAGTACTTATGTGTCTTCCGTCATTTACTTTTCACGGTAACTTCAATATGCATTATTTCCATGATAAGTGAGGGGAATAAGATTTAGAGCAGTAAGGTGATATTTCCCAAGGCCTCCCAGCTAGTCTGATTCAACCAAAATTTACATCCAGAATCTTATAAATTAACCATGCTGTGTTTTGTTACAGAATTTGGCCCCAGTATGTGAAGGATAGAATTCATTCTACCTATATGTACTTAGCAGGAAGTATTGGTTTAACAGCTTTGTCTGCCCTGGCAGTGAGCAGAACTCCTGTTCTCATGAACTTTATGATGAGAGGTTCTTGGGTGGTAAGTCCATCTTGTTTTTGTTTACCTTTTCCACTGCATATCAAAAGATTAGACCAAAAATACATACATATATATATATATATATATATATATATATATATATATACACACACACACACACACATATATATTACAGGCAGGGTGTTAAATGGAAAGACTGTCTTAAATTGAACAGGTTTTCATTCAAATAATGAATTATTAGTGCCCCTGAAACAAAGTAGGAAGTACATAGTGAGGTATATCAGCTATTATTCTTTGTTGAATATGTATTTTATAGTGACAAAGGGGTTGGAGACCAAACTTATAGGAATGTGCTTTTTATCTAGCAGCAGATATCAAATGGTCTCTATTTTATATATTTATTTTATAGCTATTTACTAAAAATAAGGTAGATTCAAAACCATCTTCGAGGTCAGTGGAAAGTAGTCACAAAAACCCAAGCATTCTATGCTATTAAGAATAGAATAGTGCAGTGCTGCAACTATTCTGGATTTTCTCGACCCTACATAAGGTATATTGAATGAGTGTTTCTTGTATATTTGTCATTTACTAGATTTCAAAACTGATTTCAAATGTGGTGTCTTATTTCTCTGCTCTCTGGTTGAATAGATGAACTGGAGTAAGTGGTGAAGGATATACAATAAAAAGTACAAAGTTTAAAATCAGTTGAAAGACTGTTTTTGTCTTGGACTAGTAGGAAATTTCCATGAAGGACGGTTTTATCTCATCAGGGCATTGAAGCCTAGCATTTTTTATTTTAGGAAAGGATAGGGGTAGTTCAAGTTTGCAAAACAGCTTGAGCAAAGGAGGTAGTCATGAAAAGTGGCTTTACAATTCCATTTGAGTATTTGAGGGTTGGGATGTGAAGAAGGCAATTAGAAAGTGGATGTATGATTGCCAAGCTGAGGGAAGTGCCTAAGCAGTGAGGGGCCATTGCAGATACTAGAACAGCACAGGTCTAATGGGTATTTGAGTATTAAGACTAATGTGGAAGAGACCAGCAGGTGTGCTAGCCGAACCTTTGCAAGACCTAAGACTAAGGACGACTGCATGAACTAGAGCAATGAGTGTGAGACTGGAGGGGAAGGGAAAATGGGAGAGTTTATGTAATACGTAGAGATTTCCCATGGCAAACCAATTCTCTCCACAAATTCATCTAACTTCCAAATTTGTGTATTTCCACTATAATATACACTCCAAAAGAACCATTTATAGTAGCATAGCCATTTGCACAGCGTGGTATTCTTAGGATATTCCTTCTCAGCTGGGTGTCATGAATTGTCTAGCTTAGAGGTTCATGAAGACAGAGAATAAGCATGGTGTATTCTCACCAGGAATGTCAGTTTTAATCAGTAGTAAATAATTTAAAATAGTGCTTTTTGTAATAAAATAAACATGGCTATATGAAAATATGCAAAAGAATTTAGTACCTAAAATAAGAGATTTTGTGCATGGCCCAAATTATCAACTCTATGTGGATAAAAGATCACTCTCACACACTGTTTACTCTCTACTTAAGTAAAATAGTTTGAAAAGCCAGACAGATTCTACAGAGATGAAGATGTAGTTTTGGGGAGGGGAGTGGCAGGCATACACATAGATAATGCCAGAGTTTGTACTAAGTGCTTCTGGAACAGAGGAGAGGCCTCAGACACCTTGTTAACAGCAGGCAGGGAACCTACAATAAAAACTTCCAGAAAAGAAGGTAATCCTTGAATAAGTTAAACAGGAAAGATTTATTCTTAGGCACAATGAACAGAACTACAGAGGCATGAACCTGCGGCATGTTTACAGCCCTACTTGGTCAGTGCAGCTGTAGCGTAAAGAAAGCTGAAAGGCAAAAAATGGAACTGGATCACAGAGGACCTTGAAAAAATATAATTGCAATAATCCTGAAAATGCTTTGCACAGAAATGTATGAAGTAGTTGTTTGGGTTTTTTTTTTAAACTATTTTCATATATTTAATTTTAGAGAGAGGTGAAGGGAAGGACAAAGAGAGGAGAAACAGGTGTGAGAGAGAAACATTGATTGGTTGCCTCTTGCACACCCCCATCTGAGGACCTGGTCAGGAAGCCAGGCATGTGCTCTGACTGGTAATTGAACCGGCAACCTTTCAGTTGCCAGGCCGGCGCTCAATCCACTGAGCCACATCAGCCAGGGCTGAAGTAGTTTTTAGTAACTTTCTCTGTTGGAAAATGGTAGAATAGAACCCAGTGTGCTTTTCTATATTAAATGAGTGAAAACAGCTGCTCTGGTTACTTGCATTATTAGATCAGAGGTTGTGCGTTCAGATGCATGTGTGTCAGATACTGAAGATGGTGAGGCAGGCCTGGTATGTCACATGGTATTATTGGCATCTCAAGAAAAAGCCTTTTCAGCTAAAAGCATTCACATTCAGTTATTTGGCCAAACAAAATACCTGATCCTTTGGACAGAATCAGTTCTGTCCAAAGGTGACAAGTGTGCAGTTTCTCCTTCAAATTTCCTAAAAATTCATTCTCATCTTTCTTCCATTACTTATATTTCTTCCTTGTTGTATACACAAAGAATCTTTAAATGTTAAAACAGTGAAAGTCTAAAGCAAAGAAAAGGGACAAGAAGGACCAAGTCAGTCAGAAAACTGGGAGGATAGAAACGGTCTTATTTCTCATCTTTTTCACGTGCTTCTGTTTTTCAGGTTTTCTTTTAGCAAATAAGGAGTTCAAGGCAGTGTACTATATATATTCTAATTGATACATCATAACTAATAGTTTTAAATACTATTTGTGCTATACTAAAATAAATATAATTAAATATTATTATTCTGGGGTTCTTATAGGAATTCTGTTAAACCTTGTCTAAAAAGAATAAAGTTTTTAAAAGATATTGTTATTAGTCAAAGCTTAACTCATTCACTTAAAGCTGTCTGTAAAACTTTATGTATCGCAGTAGGGGTACTCTTGCTAATTTGGCCAGACTGAAGTAAGGCCTTTAATGTGTTAGAAAAATATAGGATTCCGTTTATTAGCCTTCATTTTTGTAAACATGGTTTATTGGAGGGACTAACTGAAATCAGAACTTGAGGGTTTCTACTTTGTTGTTGTACAAGGATCAATTTTTCTTAGTAGTGCCTGTCTTCCAGACAATTGGAGCAACCTTTGCAGCCATGATTGGAGCAGGGATGCTGGTGCAGTCTATACCATATGACCAGAGCCCAGGCCCAAAGCATCTTGCTTGGTTACTACATTCTGGTATGTTCTCATTTTTAGCCTTTATTAAATAAATCTTGATTACTACCTTTCTGGTGGCTCTTCACAACTATAAATGCTTTTTACATAATTTAACCCTTGTGTTTAGAAAACGCTTATAATATTTTGCATTTACTACTGGTTATATACTGAGACCATGGACATTCCCGTTATTAAACTTGTCTCGTTTGACATCTAGTATATGCAGAGATTTCCTTTTATGTATATTGTCTAATACCAGGGAGATTTCAAATCTAATGCACATCACTTGAGAATTGTTTTTGTTATGAATGTTTAGAAAAATAAATGGTGAAAAGAGTAGGAGGTAAGACGTGAAAGAGTAAGAGAGGAGGTTTTTGCAATGGAGCATTTGGAGAAAGAAAGTCTGGAAGATTTTTGGAAATGCACATTTGTGTCTTATGTGTTTAGTTGGGTCAGTATTAAGATTGTTCTTGGTACAAGGTTACATTGGACAGGGCAATGGCTGTTCAACCCTGGTATTACAAGAGAGTTCTAATATCCTCTTAAGTATACGTTGTGAATTTTCCCTTAATTGTTGTAAGACAAATATTTGAAAGTTTAGACGTTTTCCACCTGAAGTATCCCAGGATATTCTGTTTCTGGGTTGAATAAAGAACCAGCCAGACTCATGTCCTTTACCACAAAACAAGACGTTTTCTAAGCATTTCCCTTAAACTTTTAGGGAGACAGGCTCTGAAATGTTTTATCATGTTAATAAATGGAAATTAGGTTTTTGACATTGAGTAACAACAAATTTCTGGTGTGAAATGTGTCATATTATTCACGTGCTATCCTTATTTTGGTAAATATGAAATAGCATGATTTCCCAACCTAGGTTTTCAAGTCTCTTTCATTTGGTGTTAGATTATTCAACCACCAGTATTCTCTCTGAAACTTTATAGGACTAAACACTTGCCGCTTGGAGGGAGATGGTTCCTTATCTTCTAGTACCAATAACGTTCTTTTAAGAAAAAAAAATTATTCAAAATAACAGTGTATACATTTGCTAAGAATGTATCCTTTCATTGAAACACCAAAATCCTCACCATCTGAGTTTTAACATTTACATTTATGTTTCTGAATTTCTGGATTATAGTATCTTGGTCTGAGAGCAGAGTTCTGCACCTGTTTACCATTTTAGACACTGCATGCCTTGAGAAAACAGGATCAGTGTCTTTTTATCTCTGATAAATAGTAGATAGTCATTTGTTGAATTGGGTTAAAATAGCTATGTATTTTTAATTTGAGCTTAGAGAAACATTTTTACCTGGTTTGCTCAGAAAGTCCCTTTTAATCTGATAACATTGTACCATATAAATTACTTGAGTCAGGGTATTTTATGTGTGTTGCAGAGGTGGGGTCCCCAAGACCACCAGTTTATCCAGTGATTGATTTGTATTCAGAGCTAAGGTTTATTACAATGAAAGGATGCACAACTGGGTCAGCAAGGGGTAAAAATAGAGGTCAATGTGGCTCAGTTGGTTGGAGCATTCGTCCTGTACACCAAAAGGTTATGAGTTCGTTTCCCAGTCAGGGCAATATACCTGGGGTGCAGGTCCAATCCCCAGTCAGGACGCATGTGAAAGGCAACCAATTGATGCTTCTCTCTCTTTCTCTCTCCACCTTCCTCCTTCCCTCCCTTTATTCTTTCCTCTTTCTCTGAAAGTAATTTTAAAAATCCTCTCAGTTGAGGAAGTACAGGCAGGTTCTGGGGTCTAAAGAAATAGTCTTTCAGTGCTCCTTTTCCTCTGAGGGGACACATTGAGAATGCGAAACGTATAATAATGTGTGATTTCTCTGACCAGGGAAGCCCAGTGGAGACTCAGTGTCCAGGGTTTTTATTGAAAGCTGATTGTGTAGGCACCCTTCCACCAACTATCAAAAACCAGACTCCCAGAAGGAAGGCAGGTCTTCAAAATAGCTCAGTGTTTCCACAAGTAGTCTGAACCCTATCCATTAGAGAATGGTTCAAGTGCCAAGTTATCCAAAGAGTCAAGAACTAATCTGGTAATCAGGCCTTTATTATAAAGATAGCCTTAGGCCTGCTATGTTAACCCATTCCTGCACAGTATGAAGGCCGATATTTTTTTTTCAGTTGTTCAGAATTTGCTTTATTCTTCATAAATATCTTATGAAGCTGTGCAGACATTAGCATGTTCATATTTCCTAATTGAGGAAACTTAGGCTGGGTGAGGTCATACACCAGGAAGCACCAAAGTCAAGACTGACACCCCAGCCTAATTTCTTCAAGGCCTGCACTCTATTTTATTTGCTGGCTTGATTGAGGTGGGACCCAAAGGGAGTTTGGATGATCCAAGGGCAACTACTCAGCATCAAAGGGACATGAAAGCTGGCTTTGACCCAGTATTAACACCCAAGTACATTTTCATTTTTGTTTTTTTCCAGATGTTTAGCACAGCTGTGGTCACAATCAGGACGAAGTGATACTTTGCAGGAATTACTAAAATGCTCATTGCAAAGCTATTTTAATTGTGTTATATCTACAATTTTATTGAGATATAATTGACACATTATATAAGTTTAAGGTATAATACAGCATGTTGATTTGACACATTTATATATTGCAAAATTATTACCACTAGAGCATCTCCATTTCATATTTACCATTTCTTTTTTTCTGGTGAGAATATTTAAGATCTTTCTTAGCAACATTCAAGTATATGACACAGCTCATTTGCTAAAATCACTGTCAAAAATTCAGAAATAATAGAAGTGAAAACCAAGAAATTACTGAAGTAGTAATTATTAAAAGTTTTATTGTACACACACCAAAATGACAGTCTGCAAACCAAGAACACTTAACCAAAAATATGAAATGAGGCTTAGGTGTGTTATTATAAAGCAACTTACATAATAAGAAAGCAGTGGCTATTTGTTCTTTACACAGTGATTGGTTATAATAGAATTTTCTGTGGTTACCTCATATCATTCTTGGGAGACAAACAGTTCAAATATTACTTGTGGTTTCCAGAGGCATAAGTAAGAAATGACCCAGGTCAAGTTAGTCTTGCAAAATAAGCTAAATTGAGCTTTATTTGTATGACTAAACTGGTTTTGTCTGCCCATGCGAAAGTTCAGGGCTGGTCCCCATTTTTTTTACTTGTATGTCACTGTGGTGTACATTAGATTCTCAAACTTGTTAATCTTATAACTGGAAGTTTATACTCTTGACTGTTATTTCCCCACTTTCTCCATCCCCCTCCCGGCTCTTGGTAACCACCACTGTACTTGCTGTTTCTCTGAGTTTGACTCTTTAGATTCCACATACAAGTGAAATCATATATTTATCTTTCCCTGTCTGACTTATTTCATTTAGCATAATGCCTTCAAGGTCCATCTGTGTTGTCAAAAATGACAAGATTCATTTTTATGGCTGAATAGCATTCTATTGTATATATACACCCATCTTTATCCTTTCATTCATTGATGGACACTTAGGTTTTTTTACATATCTTGGCTAAAATGCAGCTATTTCTATGAGATCTTGATTTAAAATATTTTTTATATAAACTCAGATGTGGGATTGCTAGCTATAATTTTTTGAAGAACTTCCATACTTGTTTTTTATGGTGGCTGTGCCCATTTTACTGAATGCCAGTTACCTTTCCTAGAAGAAAAAATATTTTTTAATTCATCAACAGGAAATACAATTAATTACCTTACTACTTGACCTAGAAACATTATTCTCAACAAAAGCAATGCGCTGGCATTGAAATTTCATTATGAAGGTAGCTGTGTGCCTGTTCCATGAGTTAAACTATGCACATTTAATGTTTTAGAAAAGTATAACTTATTCTACTCACCACTGAAATAATGCCTTATCTAAGATTTATTTCTTAGTTGAGTTTTATTTATCTTTTTAATTATATTATTGTTAACTCATTGTAATTTTTAGAGGATGTTTATAAATACCTGAGAAGTTATTTTTTTACAAGTTGTGATAACATCCCCTATTAAGACAAGGTAACAGTAGTGTCCTTGAAGTTTCTACATTTTAAGATTAGCATAACATACTCATTTTCTCATTTTACTTTGTTTCCTTTTGGCAGCAGTAGATTTGACCTTGAGCTATACGTTTTAAGCTATTTTAATCTCAATTCTTACATGTATGAATATTGTTAGAAAGACTAATGTTAGGTTCAGATCCAAATAATGAACTATATAGAATTAGGCAAAATTACTAAAAAATTAGATTAGTATTTGTACTTGTGATTGTGACTTAGTGTTTGATTGGAATAGTGTTACTGTTGTGATTTTGGATAACCCGAAGTGTTGGTCGTAGAATTTTGGGGGTAGTATTATCTAAATAAGGAGATGTTTTGTAATCATACTGTTTACCAATAAGGTATAATGTGTTCAAATAGCATGTTAATTAGAAGTGGTATTTCCCCTTTGGTTGTTATTTAGTAAAAAGTGACCACTTGCTCTTTCTCCAGGTGTGATGGGTGCAGTGGTAGCTCCTCTGACAATATTAGGGGGGCCTCTTCTCATCAGAGCTGCATGGTACACAGCAGGCATCGTAGGAGGCCTCTCCACTGTGGCCATGTGTGCACCCAGTGAGAAGTTTCTAAACATGGGAGCACCCCTTGGAGTGGGCCTGGGCCTTGTCTTCGTGTCCTCACTGGGTAAGCCACTGTGCTTTGACACTTGGTTCTTGGTTCATGATGTCCCAAAATCATCTTCTGTACTCGGGTATCGTACTAAAGGGAATCTATTTAGTCATTTTTAAAAGTTATGTGCTAATTAGACTAGGTTTTCTTATTTGGCCTCATGGCAAACCATTACTATTGTTTTGAACTGAATGCACATAAAATTAGACTGCACTTAATACTCAGGAGTTTTCTGAGTATACCAAATAAATATTTTTAAGTAAGTTAATTATAAATCCAGTTATAGAAAAGTCTTTTTAAAAAATTTTTTTTTTTTTCATTTTTATTTCAGGATCTATGTTTCTTCCACCTACCACTGTGGCTGGTGCCACTCTGTACTCAGTGGCAATTTATGGTGGATTAGCTCTTTTCAGCATGTTCCTTCTGTATGATACACAAAAAGTAATCAGGCGGGCAGAACTAGTACCAGTGTATGGAGTTCAGAAATACGATCCCATCAATTCGTAAGTAGTCTTTAATGTCTTTGTTACATAAAGACATCTGTGTTATTTTGTCCTGTTTTGTTTTATGACTGCAGTCATTTCCTAGGGCCACTCTACTCAGTTATACAAACTGGGTGGTTTAAAACAATAGAAAATTATTCTTACAATTTTGGAGGCCGGAAGTCTGAAGTCAAGGTGTCATCATAGTTGGTGCCTTCAGAAAATTAAGGGCGAATTGCTTCCATGCCTCTCTCTTAATCTTGTTAGCCAGCATCCCTTGGCTTGTAGATACATCACTCCAATCTCTACCTCTTTTTTTTTAATTAGTTAATTAATTTTTTAATTCTTTTTTTATTTTTAAACATTTTTTACTGTTTATGCTATTACAGTTGTCCCAATTTTTCCCTTTGTCCCCCTCCTCCCAGCTACCTCTGTCTTCACATGGCATTCTCCCTCTGTCTCTCTCTGTCTCTGTCTCTTCTTAGGAGGACAGGAGTCATTAGATTAAGGCCACTCCAGTATTCATCTTAACTCACAGCTTAATTACATTTATAAAGATCCTGTTCCTAAATAAGGTCACATTCACAGGTGACCAACGATTAGGACTTAAATATATTTGAATTCAACCAACAACAGTTACTATTTTATTTCTATTGCTGTTTGTTCTGTTCTCTCTCTAGTAAGTTGTGTACCCACAGAAATTTGATTATATTGTAACTAAGGATAATACTTACTTAGTCAGCTAATTCAGAGTATTTTTAATTAGCCTGTGGTGCTCAGGTAGATCAATTAATTTTTATATTTAATAGACTTTAGAATTGAAGAAAAGATTTATTAGGTATTCATTGGAAAGTGTACTTGAAATGTTTACTAGAAAAGCCTGTTTTATTAAAACTTGGAAAAACCTTAGTGTGAAAATTTGGGGGGGGGCGGTATTCAAATTTAACTTACATTAAGTGTTATATAATAATGCTTTTTTTTTTCCCCTTGGCCTCTCTACCAAAGTAGGTTATTTTATTTAAACAATTTTCTTGAGTTTCATGGTGTTAACACATTATTTTTAAGTAGTTTATTATTTTTTTAAATTAAAACTAATGGTTTTTAAAATGCTGCTATAATGCTTACAGGTTTATAACTGTTTGGGTGAAGTAGGGTTGGGGTGTCAAGGGGTTATATTATATTTAAAAATGTCAGACTTATGTCTAACACATTTTTGTAAAGGTGTTTCTTTGGTTTTATTTTGATTTTTCTATTGCCTGGCACCCACTTTTTTCCCACAGTATATTAATAGTAGAGTTTTAGAGAACAGAGTAATGATTTTTAAACTGCCCTTACCATTTAAAAGATTAATCTGCCAGAAGAAAGTCTTGACTGTTTTCTCATCTAGGACTTCCTTAGTTGGCATCTTGTTTTTAAAATTTCTACCTTGTATACCTGGGACAAATAATTAATATTGCTTTTTCTTTTCTAGATTAAGAAATAGTTTTTATCATTGTTATTAAAAAGTGCATCATATTTAAACAGGCTTTTTTTCTTCTAGGATGCTGGGAATCTACATGGATACATTAAATATATTTATGAGAGTTGCCACTATTCTAGCAACGGGAAACAACAGAAAGAAGTGAAGTGACTCAACTTCTGACTTCTTTAATGCACTAGATATCTTGTTTAATAGGAGCAGGTATTCATTAATAGTTTGTTCAAGCAGCTTTCGTTGAAGTTTAGAAGATAAGAACTTGTCGTCATGGTTGAAATGTCCCAGTAATGTGATCCTTCAGGTCTGCTTTTTCTTCTGGAGAATAAATTCAATAGTTCTGTGCCAAGTGAGCACACAGATGTTCAATTTTTATTTTGAGTAATTCTAAAATGCTTCAGTGAGTATGAAAACTGAGGCTTGTGTTGTGGGAATTTAAGGGTTTTATCTTTTACATTTCTTTGGTTAAGTGAAAATTAGCAAACTTGTATTTCTCTGAGTAAATTTTGGAATGCAGAATATTAACAAGTAATGTCATGAGCGATACAGAGTATTGTTAAAGGGACCAGAGGGAAGTAAAGGGTCACCTGCAGTCTTTCTTTGAATACTTAAGACTTCAGAACTTATTTAACTGGTGGTGAGCCTTTGAGAAGCCATCACTTTTTGCATTTGTCTGCCGAACTTATCCGAAGCATTGAGCATTAAACAAAGACCAAAGTGATGCATTTTCCTGGTATTCCTTTTTAGTTCTCTCTTTACAGTGTAGATGTGATCATGTTTGGCTTCCCATTGTTTGACATTGTTAGGACACTTTAGAATTTTAATCATATGAAGAATTCCTGATACATAATATGTGTGCGTGTGTAAGTTTTACTTTTGAATATTCTAGAACAAAATAGCTTTAGAATACTTTCTCAGGATAAAATATTCAAAGTATACAAACAATATGTTCGTCATTGCTGAAATTTTTGCATATTTATTCAAATGTTTAATAGAATACATGCTTGCTTTTTTCATATCTTCAAGCTTTGAAGCTTTTATTAGGAAAGCCTGTTTGTGGCTTACACTTGGGATATGAAGGCAGTTTTTCTCCTGAGACTTGGTTTCTTGCATTCCCTCTTAGACCAAGCACTAAAAAAAGGAGAGCAAAGCTACTCTTTTCTTTATGGACTATATCAATCAAAAATGTAATGGGCAGAATGCTTCATTAGAGTGTCCCTAGCAGAATTTTTCTTCTCTCCTACACAGACTGTTACTTAACTCCTTTGTGACATTTGTAAGTTTTTGATAACAGAAGAGTTATTTTGGAAGTTCTTAATGAGTGAAGTAAGTGTATATGATTATTGAAATGATTGGTGTTTTTGACAATATTTATTACAGTAATCCAGAAATAACTTCTAAACTCCCTCAAGTTACCTAGGATGCTTATTTTTGAAATAATAAAGGTTCCAGCCAGGTAGTGATGGTCTGTCATTTTTCTAGCTGAACCATATGCATACCATTTGAATAGTGGATTTGTTCAAGAAAGCAACTTCTTTTCCTACCAGTATAGTATATATAGTACAGTGTGATTATGATCATGGTATTTATAGCCAGACTGCCTTTATATGAATCCCAACTCTTCCACTTATTTCTTATGTGACCTAGGCATTACTTAACTTGCCTGTGCCCATTTCCTCATCTCTAAAATGAAGATGATAGAAGAATCTACCTGAAGGTGAAATGTGATGGCACTTGTAAGTTTAGCTGCTATTGGTGGTTTGTTTTGAGGGGTTTTTTCTACTTCTGTTTTTTCCCTTTTTCAGTTTCTATACAGTGTCAATATGATCTTAAAGTGAAATCTTAAAGATCCTTTTGTCTTCAATCACATTCTGGAACCCAAAGTTTATGTTTGGATCATATCACACACACCAAACAAAATGGTATAATTTCAACAATGGGTATCAGCAGAAGCTTATCTAGAAAATTCCCCCAAGGTTTTTTAAAAACAATTTAATTACTTAGTATCTTCTGATTTTGCTAAGACAGTGAAGACTTTTAATTATAAAAAGTGAGGTATATGAGGAGGGACCCCCAATAAGTGGAATTATCTTCTGGAGGGCGGGCCCATTATAGTGCAGGTTTCCCCCACTATGTGACTATTCTAGGAACTCACTGTGTGGACCAGCCGGCACTGTTGTGAGAGGCTGTGTTCTTCAGTGAATTTTTTTTTGAGGACTCTTCCAGTGCATTTGCCCATTTCATGATGGGTGGTCTAGATTTATGAGAGCACCTACCCACACCACGCTGAACATTGTTTTTGACCAAACAATGGCATGACCCCCTTGCCCCACCCTTCCTATTCACCCACTCTTACTCCCAAGTGACATTTCTTTGTTTCCCGGGATGAAAGTGTTCTCAAAGGGAAACATTTTGCAGTGTGGAAGAGGTGAAACAGAAACAACAGAAGCAGCCCTGGCTGCTGTGGCTCAGTGGATTGAGCGTCTGCCTGCCAGCCAAGTGTCGCTGGTTTGGTTCCCAGTCAGGGCACATTACTAGGTTGTACGTCAGGTCCCCAGTTGGGGGCGCAGGTGAGAGGCAACCACACAGTGTTGTTTCCCTCTCTTTCTCCTTTCCCCTCTAAAAATAAAAAAATTATTTAAAAAAAGAAAACAAGCACTAAAAGGCATCAAAATTGATGAGTTCAAAAACTTGTGTTGAGCAGTGGTATAAACATCTGCATTGGTGTATTGCATCAAATGGAGAGTACTTTGAAGGTGACTGAAGTTTAAACGTAAGAATAAGTAGAAATTTTTTAAAAGGTTTTATATTTAGAGGGGATGGGAGGGAGCAAGGTGGAGAGAAACAATGTGGGTTGCCTCTTGCACACCCCCAACTGGGGACCTGGCCCACAACCCAGCAATGTTCCCTAACTGGGAACCAAACCAGCGACACTTGGGAATTGAACCAGTGACCCTTTGGTTTGCAGGCTGGCACTCAATCCACTGAGCTACACCAGCCAGGGCCACAATTTTATATAAATAAATTTGGATTTGGGGGGTGGGGAGTCCTGCCTCATATAAAATGAATACTTATACTAGGTCTAAGTTAATCATTAGGTCCTTGGCTCCTTAAACATACCACTGGGATTTATTCCCTCATATCACAGGGAAGAGTGAAGACTGGAAAATTGATAGTTTTTAGGCAAAAAAAACCCAAAACCTATTTCTCATTTTTTAATACATTATCTGAAGTGCTGGAGGATAACTGAGATGTGTTTAATCACATACAAAAATAAAGGCTCTTGGTTTTTTTACAATGGAATCTAGTGAACATTTCAATCAGAAAATACTGAGTATATCAGATAGGTACCATGTTAGCTGGACCCAAGGGAGACAATAATGAATAAAAAGTGCCTGCTAAACAGTAGCATCCCTGTGTAAACACAACCATAATTCATTGTGTTGAGAGTCAAGAGAAGTGAAAAAAATAATGTGTCCAAAATGTCCCAGGAGGAAGTCTTCAAGAAAATATAAGAGTTACATCACATTAAAAAAAAAAAAAAAGGAAAAGGGATATGGAAAGAGATGGCAAGAAATGAGAAGCTCCCTTGAAACCAGCAGGTTTGTATTCTGTGCTTAGAGCACTGGACCCTTAGATACATCTGTATCTTCTGTGCTCTTTAAAATGTTAGAGGCATGTTTCCCTTAAAATTGTTCATCTGGATAAAATGTGTCCACGTTAAACTTACTGAAACTAAATGATACCCAAGATTTGTATCATTGCAATAAGGTAGGAGTGTCCAGATAGGCTGCTAATAGATAATGATTGAATTTATTTTTTTAATTGTGTGCTAATTCGTTTGTACAAATGATAACATTCTTCTGAGCTAAGTACAGGTTTCCCCATTTTGCAAAGGAGTAAACCAAAGCCCACAAATTCAATCTTTGCACAAGATCTGTGGCTGGGAAGGATCAAGTGGTAGATTTGAGTGATCCTCCTAACCCATTATACTAAAGCTCATGATGAATCCCATAGGGCTGAAATCTTATCTGAGATTCAAAAGCACTGTACAAATTATATAGGCAGGTTGAGATACCTAGAGCCCTAGAATTTTAGTGTATCAAAAGGAATTTACCTCAGTTGAATGGTAATTGACCTCAGATAAATGATAATCATGTTTTACTTCCCCCTATATCTTCATTTTTTTAAATATTTAGAAGAGGAATGAGAAAGATAGAAAAACATTGATGGAGGTTGCCTTTTGCACGCCCCCAGGCGTGTCCTGACTGGGAATTGAACTGGTGATCTTTTGGTTCACAGGCTGGCACTCCACTTGAGCAACACCAGCCAGGGCCAGATCCAATTTTTTTTTTTTTTTTTTCTTTTGGAGGGTATGTCTGCTCTCATTTTCTTTTTCCTCTAGCATTGCTGTGGGAAGGGATTTCTATCCTTAAAACATTATTATAGCTTAACCTCCCCTTGAATATCTGCCAGCAGCAGCAGCCGGCAGCCGTCCGTCTCGAGAGACGATGGTGTAGCTTCTTAAGAGTCTATCTGCACCGCCGAGAATGGCTGTGCAGTCCGACTCGGGAGTGACACGGTATCTGTCTCCTACCGTGTTGAATCGACATCTTGCGATGACGCTGGAGTGTCCTCTCCAGTGAAGCTGAAGCTACAGAGCCTGGGCAGGGTGATATGGAGGGTCTGCTGTTGCCCATGCAGCAGACCCCCCCTCTCTTCGCAGCTGAAGGGTCCAAGGGAAAGACGGAGTCAATACAGCTTGGCTTCAGGTGCGCCGCAGGAGTTGCCGGTGTTGACTACAAGGTCAAACCGCCTTAGGGACTCCGGCTCCGGATTTTCTGTCGGGGTTTACTCCCTTAGCCTTTCCCCTGAAGAGGTATGCCGCAAGGCAGCGGAGGTTTTTTGGAGTCAGAGTTTTCCTTCTCTGTTGTGCCCTGACTGGAAGATCGAACCAGCGACACTTAGCTCGCAGGCCGACGCTCAATCCACTGAGCCAAACCAGCCAGGGCTGCCTTGAATATCTAAAGCTGTGATAAATCCATAGATTCTTTATTTTTGCAAGATACTGTATTGTTTAATTTGTCCTAAAGTAGTGATTCCTTTTCTGTTTTTCAAATTAGTGTTTAATTTTAACCATATAGCAATCATTTATTATTGTTATTTTTTATTTATTTTTCTATTACTGTTTTCCCACTTTTCCCCCCATTTCTCCCCCCCCCCCCCGCTCCGCCCACCCCAGATCCTATTTTTTATAGCATACCAGAAACTCCTACTTGGAGCTACAAATCAAGTCATTATTGAAAGGTCAGTGTAGTTAGTAAGATAGAGTCCCTCAATGTGCTCAATTTATATAGCTAGCACTCAAAATGGAAGCCATTTTTTCAAGGCAGGGATTTGAAAGCTATGACCTTGAGGACTTTGCTTTTTGTGTAGCAGTTCAGAAATGTGGAGAAAATTCCTCCAATGATTAACACTTGAAAACAGCAAAAAGAGCATTTTGTGCCAGAAGCAAAGGTGAAATCTGAAGTGTGATGAGGGAGAAGGGATAATGTGGACCATTCTAGCATGTGTCTCAGGGCTGCTGGCCAATCAGCATGAAGGCGGATCCAGTACAATCTCTTCCCAACCTCGGCATTCCATTCTGCCAGGCTCATTTGTATCGGTTCCTCACCTGGTGGGATATCAGTCCTCCTAAGGGGCCTCTCCACATTCAGGATACCCTGTGACTACACCCAGAATTGATATTTTGTAGCAGGATCAAATGGACATTTGTTCTCACAGCTGGGCATACAAGTCTAGAAACAATTTTTAAACATATAAAACAATCCACTGACCACTTTGTAAAAACCCCTGTAAGTGTGGTGTCGGCTGACCACCATTCCCCCAGACTATCCTTCCATGTGCCTGGAACATGTGCACTGCTCACCTGTGTGCCCCAGTGTGGTTTTACATAGCAGCACAGCTTGGTCAAATTAGGTTCGTATGGCAATCTCATTGGAAGGGCGTTAACATATCTTAGTTTCATTTACTCAGTCATGTTGCCTTGATGCCACGATCCCCCATCAGACTTTCTATCCGAAATGTTCAATTTCATGATTTTTTTTTCAAAACTAAATGTCATATCTTAAAATCAATGGCATTTTAGAATTGAAGAAATATGGTGTTTTCCAGTAATTTGTTTTCCATAATTTCCCAATAGTTCATTGTTATGTAAGAACGGGTATCTGATGTATAATCTTTTGGTAATTGCCAGTAGCAACTTTGCTGATGATTCAGAGGAAATCTTCCATAGGAAAGTACAAACCTAGCCCCACCCAGTGTTGAATGCAGACTGACTCCCAAACAGGAAGACCAGTGGAAGCTGAGAACGTTAAGTGATTTGGTATGATCTCACTGTTCTTAAGTAGAAGAGCCATTTAAAAAGAAGGAAAAATTATGACAAGATCTTCACTGTTAATTCTAAGTGGCAGAAAAAAGATGGGCATTTGGTGGGAAAATGAGATGTTCGGTATCTTTTCCAGTATATTATAGCTTCCTCTAAGTAACTTTCTACAAAGAAAAGTACACATGGAAAGAAAGTACATTTAAACACTTTTCAGATTTTAGGAACTTAGTGAAAGACCCAGGAAAACAGAACTCTCACCCGGGGCCTTTGGTTCGTCTCATCTGAGTGGAACTGGACCCAAAGCCTTCAAGGTCCTTGTAGCCCTGACATGCTTTGTCTGCACTGGCACCAGGGATGACGTTTCCCCTGGGACTGCAGAGCTCTGGCTGCACCTCACGCATCTGCCCTGTTCTGGTGAGGCTAGGTGCGAGGGTGATGATAGGAAAGGTGACACCTCTTTTCTGGGAAGCCTGCTGTCAAACTTGCAAGTCACAGAGCAGAGGGTGACAAACTCCAGCTCTGAGGCTGGCAAAAGCAGCAAACCTCGACATCCCCCTCCTTACTGCCTAGGCCTCTCATGCTTGCTCTACTGGTCCTCCCACCCTTCAAAATCAACATTTATGAATGGTCTGTTGTTAGTCATTTAGACCTGAATTTTAGTGGGGTTTTCTTTTTTTTGCCCTGAATCGTGGCAAGAAAACACTGACATTGTTCCACATTAAAGAAACCATATATCCTTGAACACAAGTGGGAGATTACTATTTTTCGGAGACAGGTTGCTGTTGAAAAGATGGAAAGCTATGCATCCCACTTCCAGGAATTGAATTTACCACCTAATATAATAAAAAATTATCTTCAGATTGCAGGACACTAGCATTGCACTCTGACAAAAAAAGATCTCTTCCTCCTTGGCTTCAGCTGTAGTTTTAATAAGGAACAGAGAAGCTGAGCAGCTTTCCCAGGGCCACGCAGTTAAAATGTGGGAGAGTTCTGGTTAGAGCCTGAATCATGCGACTTTAGAGCCTGTGCTTTTTAGAAGTGTGGAGGAGGTAGGGAGACAAGTCAAAGACCAGGATCCTGATTCCCCAACTCCAGGCCAAAACCGTGGGGTAGGTGTGAAGGTATGGGAACAAAAGGCCGGAAACCCCAGAGAGAGCAGAAAGCCGAAGGACTCAGTGGTGCTGGCTTCACAGATGCTCCAGCACTGACACGGAATGGCCGCGTCTAGAAAAGTGAGTACCTTCTAGTCTCTTCAGGTGACTTTGTGTAATGGAAGAAAAGGTGACATCCTCGCATAACCCCCCGGAGGAGCCCACAGTCCTGACAGCCACTGTGGTGAGGCAGGTAGACTACAGTCATGGCTGTGGGTAGACAGCTCACACCAGGGGGCAGAGAGACATGAGTAACAGTGGGGGGATACACAGTATCAGTGCGAGCCAAGGGGGCCAGCAAGGGTGGGGGCGGGGGGAAGACCTGGGGTTTACCAGCCTTGATCCCAGCAGCAGGATACCCAGAGACAGTTTGGAGACTTATGAGGAAGTTCAAGTTAACTAAAATAGAGGAAGCTATTGGGCTTTTGTACAATTTGGGGTGGCACATAAATTCAATGTTAATTTTGTAAGTTATTTTCAATCTCAGGAGCTCTCATGGAACCAACATCAGGAAAGAACCTCGGCTTTGGAATCAGACCTGGTTCTAAGTGAAAAGTGGCTATAACTTTTTTTTTGAGGTGGAGAAAGTTCACTTTTCCTTATTACAAGATGAAAGTTAAATGCCAGTGTCTCTGAGGTTGGGGAAGAATTCAATGAGAAAAGAATTGAAGGATCACTGTAGTAATCACTGAAGTTTGACCCTTCCTTCTATTATAAATTGATCTGCAAATGCTAAGCAAATAAAGGAGGGAGACTCGTTTCTGATCAATTATAGGGTCCATAGAATGCCCTTGGAAGAAGAATGTGGTGGCCCAGAGTGAAGGGAGGGAAGGGGGCCAAAAATGCTCTACCCATTAAGGGTGGGGATCCTTCAGGCATTTTCCAAATTGACCTTAGAAATCACAAATATGACTTGAAATCTTTTTCTTCCTGTAAATTCCCCAGTGTTAGGTGTGTCTCTGGAGATTATTTTCTCAGGAAGGCTACCATGTGTCAAAATCACCTTTGAAAATTATTCAAAGCCTCAAACTTGATTATTTTTGTACCCAAACTGCATATGCTTAAAACTAACAGGTGTTCTTGTTAAAAATGCTTCTCATTTTCACCTCTCTCAGCTCAACATGAGATTTCAAATATTCTAAAGAGCCAGGGGTATTTCTTCCTTTTTAAAAATAAGATGTTGACATCTATCTATCTTTGAAATGTGGGTTTTTTTTTTTTAAATGCAAGTGAAAATTTGTGAACAGGGATTGGAGAGGGAGGTTTTGGGTAGAACTTGCACTTTATACCCTGTATTATTAAATCAGTGCAGGCAGAGATTGCCTCGGTAACTTTTTTTTCTTTTTCTTTTTTTTTTTGCGTTGTATTGTTTTTATTGGTATGGATCATTTACTAAAGTAACAAATCCGAAAACACATTTTGCCTTTTTGCTGGAAAGAAAGTACTATGTTAGAGAACTAAGAGAAACTGGAAATAAAGCATATGGGAAAAGTAGGCATATACTATAGTCTATGGCAGTGCAGCAGCCAGAGGTGCTGTTTTATCCATTGATGTGCATGTTTATATAAGCATCAGAAACCAATGACAAAGAACCCAAAAGCGAAGTCACGACAGCTTTACTCTGCAAAACATGCTGAATTACAACCACAGGCTACCCGGGATGAAGAGCGGTGCAGGCTTGTTGTCTCCTTTGTACGGGTTCCCTTGCCAAACGGGGATTATCATGCAATAGCCTGAGTTTCTCTTAATGTGATAAACACCCAGGGTTACTAAAACTGGGAAGCATGTGTTCATTGCTTTACGAAGACAGCTGAGCTGTGCTACACAAACAACAGAAAGTTCCTTCATTTTAAGCTGGTTATATGCCCAATGTCTAACCAAGTAATAATTCAGCTATAAGAGCCAATTAAATTACTATAAAACATTTCTTCATCTGTAAAACTTTTTTTTCCCTCAAACTAAAAATTTAAAATAAAATGTCTTCATTTTTGATAAGTAGCTCTACCACCAGTCTCTGGTAGCATACATCGTTCAAGGCAGCCATGGTGTCTAGTTCTGGAGATCACATAAAGCTTGGGCCAAAAACAATTCCCAGGTTTTCTGCATTCATAAGATTCTCCTTCTCATGGAGGGTCACTCTCTTCAGATGCACCATGAGGTATCAGAGGGTTTCTCGGTGGGCGGGCGGCAGCAGTTTCAGTGCTTGGTGAAGGGTTTCTAACTGCTCGTCGGGATCCATGATTTGGGCGGACTCTATAAACTTAGGGTAGGCGTCATATGTAATGAGAGGAATTGGTAAATCCCTGAAGTAGAGTTTCAGTGCACCAGTGATAATGTTGATGTCTTCATATATGTTCACAGGAATGTCTGCTTTCTCACCATCTCTGTCAAAAACCATCTTGACATCTTCAATTAGGTCACTAAATCCTGATGCTCTGTACAGTCCTTCAGAATTAAGACCCCTGGATTCAATTTCTCTAATGTACATGTCTACCACCATCAGCCACTTAGTGATGTGGGCTTTCATGAATGTTGTAAGATCACAACTATACACCTTCTTGACATGTTTCAGGTCTAGCTTATAGTCATGTGGGACCATCTTGGAACACTGCTTATGAACATTCAAACCACAATCTGTACATTTCAGTTCCTGAGCAATGAGTCCCCACATGAAGTTGGCACAGTATTCACACCAGTGTGGTCCTCTGAATGTATGGACCTTGAAACTATGTACCTTTTCATATTTTGGAATTTGCTCATTTTCTTTCAGAGTTGCTCTTCTAACAAGTGATGTTGACTGGATGAATATTTCTTCTTTATATCTTTGTTTGCTGGACTTCCATGTAGTTTGATTTTCTGGAACTTCTGGTTGTTTCTAGTTTTGAGGTAGTTGTATTCCTTCTTAGTTGTAGAGGGAGATGCACTGTGTCTGTCTACGTCTCCATCTTGGCCGGAAGTGCTTTGATAATTTTTTAATAAGTATTTAAAAGCAGGTAGGATTCTGACATCTGAATCTACCCTTCCCATTGAACATATGGCCCCAGGAACATCTGTATATCTGTGAATGGTCTATATGATTGTGTAAGGAACAGAGGCACTGAGAGCCAGTTCTTCCTTCTCTGAGCTGTTCAGTGTCGTTATGGCTCTGTTGGTTGACAAAAAGGCTGTGTTGAAAACCTGACAGCCATGGCTGAGTGGCTGAGGGACCCTGCAAAATTACCCAAGTCCCGGCTAAGTGGATGCAGGCAAATATCTCCCTTCACTAGCCAGAGAGTCTCCTGATCTCTATACAACTGCAAAGCAGTTAGAGTTCAACTTTTAAGATTTGACCCAATTCCTGCCCCCTCTGGCAGGTAGGTTGTTCTTTTCCCCTCTGATGATGGTGTGCCAAAACAAAAAGAACCATGCCAATGCAAAGAGTACCTGTTACAACAGGTAATGGATGAGTGGCAGCCAAAGGTATGCTATTGCCCAGAGAACTCAGTAGTAGCACCCCAAACTACCCCAAAGATAAATAAAATAGTGGTAATAGTTCTTGATATGAGCCATGGATGTAATTCTAACCTCAGGAAACCCCTGTAGGGAACTTGGCTTTACAAGTGCACACACTCAGCAAAAACAGCCTACCAGCTGGCAGATGCAACCTCAAGACAAGTCCCACCCTCTTCCTCACCCTCTTTTCAATAATGGCAGCCCCCAAGTCCCTCCTGGGCATCAACTCTGGAGTTGTTTCTGGGAAATCCCCTTCCCCCGCCAACTGCTCCTCTAGTCTTCTTGACCACACCCTCTGCTGTGGCCATGCCCATTCAGCACAGCCATCAAGATTTAGAGCACAGCTTGGAAAGGGAATCAGGCTGGTGTGGGGTGGGTGACTAACATAGCATGACATTCAGTCCTTAAGGTCAGCAGCCCCAAGGAGTTTATTTGTGTGGATTGGTTTTAAAGTTTTTGTAAACACAAAATCATACAGGATGCCTGTCAAAATATCCCTTGGACCCTAATTTGCACATGGAGCTGTCTGAGAATGTTGTCTGACTTGTTTCTCCAGTAACAGAGGAGGGCCAGTGAAGGGTGCAATTAGCCAGTCTTGGGCAGCAGGGAATGTCTGAATGGGCTGCCAGGAACCAGGGAGATACTGCCTAGAGACAAACCAGATACCACCATCTTCCCATATGCCCTTTGAGGCTTGGAACAGAGCCTGTTCTTTAGTTAGAAATGCACACACTAAGGCAAAGAACAGAAGGACATGATAGTACAAAGAAAAAGCAAATTCTGTGTATCCGCATGGCTGCATACACTAACAAAAGCCCCAAGGGCAGTGTCTTTCATATCCCTGGGGCCTAGTACACAGCCTAGTCCACGGTATGTGTCCAGTGAATAGGTGACAACTGAGCCTCCTGCACCCATCGCCAGACTCTCACCCATGCTTGTCCTTGTAGGATGTTCTTTTTCTCCATATCTTTGTTCAGACTAATTCTGTACCTGAAGTCCCTTCTATTTAGTCTTAAACACCCATCAAGGTCCAGAGGCAGCCCCATCCTCCTTGCAACCGTAGTTGCTGCTGCCTTGTTGCAGATAGCTTTACACGCATGTCTCCGCATTGAGCCTTGTGAGAGAGGCAGCACTGTGCCCAGTTGACAGATAGAAAACAGATTCAGAGACATACAATGGCAAGTCCAAGTTCATACTGCTTGTGGTAGAGCAAGGACTCAAACCCAGGTTGTCTGATTCCCAGCCCTCTGCTCTCTATATTTCACTCATTGCTCAAGACTTCCCAGAGGCTTTGTAAAGGGTTTTATGGCCCTCCTCCTGCCCTGTCTGAGGAATGAATAGGAAGATCTGTGTACAAAGGAATTATTACTGACACTAAAAGTTAACATTCAACCCTGGGAAGTGGCTCTTCCCTGGCAGGAGTTTCCTGCTCTAACCACTGAGGCAAGCACTGGAAGCTCCCAGAACTGGGGCCTTTACGTTCTGTTTATAGTTCACTAAATGCTCTCAACTTCTCGAAAAGCTGGTTCTTTCCTCTTGGGAGGGGCTGGCTCTACCTATATGAGAATTCCAAGGTTGCTACTGCCCTGCCCATCGGGAAACACCTTTTCTTGTCACTCTGTAAAGGTCTGGGTGTCCTCAAGGGAGGACTTCTGTGGCACAGCTGCTCCCCCGGGACGTGAGATCCAGCCGCCCACCATGAGGTTTCTAGTCCTCTCCAGCCTACTCTGCATCTTGCTTCTCTGCTACTCCATCTTCTCTGCAGAAGGTAGGTCTCTCACTGGGGTGTTGACCTACTGGGCCCTGAGACGGGGTTCCAGTGTCTGGGAAAGCTAGAATCAGGAAATGTTGGAGAGAGAGCCCCTAGCAGGCCATCCTGGTCCCAAAAGACGGCTCTTACTCCTGAATCTGTGTAACACTTTGACCCACAGTGGGAGCACCAAGGGTAGCTTGGGAGCTTTCAACCCTACAGTCTCCATCTACAGCCCCAACTTCCCCAAACACACATACAAGCTAAGTAAGAGTAGTGTGCTTACCATGCAAACATACAACCTCCCAGCTAGATTGCTTTGTGCACCTAAGTCCTATCTAGGTAGAAATTCCAGAGCCACTTTGTTGTCTTGTATCAGGCTTGGAGCACAGTAAATTTGTGTTGCGTGAATGAACAAATTAATTAGTAGACTATCTGAATCTGAACATCCCCAAAACTCATACACGATAGACACTGGGGCAGATGGGATAAGAGTAGGTGTTGTGGGGACATGTTTGTGTGTGTTGAGAAGTGGAGGAGATAGTCCTTGTACCTCTGTGGAAATGAATATTTATCTCTCCTGCCTTTATCAGATAGCTGAGTATTTTGAGCTTTTTCTCTTGCCAACCCTCTAGAAACTGCCTACTTTTATTCTTGTTTTAGCAATTATGATTATTTTAACATTTATTAGAGTCGGGGATAAAGAAATATATATACGGATGAAAGCATTGATCATTTCATGATGCAAATAATAGCCATGTTCAGCATTTTATTTATTTCTTTTCAGTATTGCATACAAACATTTTTTGTAATTGATAAATCTCTGTATGTTTGATGTTGTCTCTTTTTTTATTTATCACTGTATCATTATAATCACCAAAGATACTTATGATTAGAATTCTTCTGAAAGCATTTACAACAAAATATCAATAACAACTATCTCTGAACAGTAAGATTATAGGAAGTATTTGTTTTCTAAAGTTTCTGCAATAAACATTGCTGCATATGTAACATGGAAAACTGTGAGTAGAATTCCTCATAAACACAGTCCATAGCAATGCATTTAAGACCTCCATTTCAGACATCTTAGAAGTTGCCAATGTTACCTTACTGATTATTCAATGAAGAATGAATATCTTTCCCCATAAAGGTTCCCATCTATTTAGGAGTATCTCTGGGAGATTCTCCAAAACAGTGCTATTTAACTAATATTTTTAGGTATAACTTCCCATCAAGTGAATGTGCTATGATAAATTTACATGCTTAGACATTTAGATAGTTCACAACTTTGCACTATATTAAGTATGTGGCAAAAGCATATGTGTACATAAAATGTCTTCTGTCTTTAGGATTATTTTCTTAGGCTAGATTGCCAAGGGGAGAATCACTGTGTCAAAAGGTAGAGATGCTTTTGAGTGAACTGTTTCTCAGATAAGAACACGAGGAAGACATGTTCTGGAGGCAGAGTATTCCTCCATGTTTACTTTGTTATTTCTGAAAAATAAATCACCCCAAGGTTCATCCTTTACCTGGGCTCTCCCATAAGCTGGCCCATCCTGAGTTTCCATGAATAAATATTTCTGAACTCTGAGTCAGTCATTCCTCACAGACCAACCCCATGGTGTCCATACAGACACTAAGAAATGTCTCTGCCCTTTCTGTGTCCACCGTCAGGAAAGAGGGATCCTAGGCATCGTGCCAAGCCCGGGAAATACAAGCTCTGCTGCTCCGAAGTTCCTAATCCTGTTCTGAGGACCCAGAAAGGTAAGCACTGCACATGGAAAATCATGGAGGTGAGGTTCCAAGGAGGCTGTGGTCAGTCCTGCCCGTGTTTGGCACCAGGTGCTGGTATGGAGGGGCCATAAGCAAATAAGATCTCAACTCATGGAGCTTCCAGTCTGGTGGGGAAAACTTATCACCCCTGCCCCTTCCAAAGTCAACAAGTTAATCATTTTGAACTGAATATACTCTGTCAAAAGAAAGAACAGGATTCAATTAGGAAATGGGGAACACAGAGGGTGGAGGGTTAGGGTGCAGGCCAAGAAGCAACAGGCAAGAATAGGGGCCTGAGAAGGTCAAGAGGGAGGAATGGAAGACAGAGGGATAGGGGTCCAGAGGTGTTCATGGGAGCTATAAGCCAAGGCAGGACCAGTCTTGTGAGCTGGCACATGAGTTGGGGAGATGAAGCACGCAGGTCCAGAGAGCCCCAGAGGTACAGGCCGGTAGCAGAGCTGAGCACTGCGCCAGGGTGGGGTTTGGCAGAGCAGCACTGCCCTCTCTCACAAGGCCTGGGGGTCACTGGGTGGTAAGAGAGGCAGGCCAGAAAGGGCTCCAGGCACCCAACTTCCAGTATGGGGCCTCCAGGCCAAGGGTAGATTGACACATGACACCTGCCCAGAATGTAAGGGTGGGAGTGCTGGACCTCTGCTGGCCTTTGATAGGAGGGTCCTAGAGTCTGGGACAAGCACAGTCCTCAAGCAGAAGCTGCAGGGCTGGGAGCCAGCCAGACCTGACTCAAACCCAGGGCTCCTGCTCTAATTCTGTAGCCTAAGGCCCCCTCTCAAGGATCTGAGAAGGCCCCAGCCCTGCTGGCTCCTCTGGGATGGTGGCCCTGACCAGAACTGGAGCTCCCACACCCCTCCCAGTGATCAAGAAGCCTGTGTAATGAAGGGGAGTGGGTGTGAAGAAGAAAACGGGAGGGAGACTTCATGGCTTAGCCATAGGCCACTTCTCTGGAGAAGGTGACAACCCCTTCTTGCAAAACTGACATCACATGCAGCTGGAGCGGGGTAAAAATAACCAGATCTCACACTCTGAATGCTAGTGTGAGGCACCCGCCCAGGCAAGGTGGAGGGTGCTCACACTGACTGGCTGCCTGCAGCTCTGCTCCTGCTAGAGGCCCCAGCCCAGCAGAGACGTGTTTTCGTGAAATAAATAAGGCAAAAATCTAGAGAAGAGAGTAGAGGAGGAGGACAGCAGCTTGTGCTCAAGCCCTCCCCACTCCCAACCCCTCCCCAGGGTGAACTTGCTCAGCGGCAGAAAGGAAAAGCAAAGTTAAGGCTGTGTGCACAGGCACAGACGCAGTTTATAGGAAACGGCCAGGTTAACTCCTTGCGTGCAGTACCAGGACAAGGGCAGGTGTTCTGTTGGTCACACAAATCCTTTAAAATCATCTAGACGCATAACTGTAATATTAGATTTAGAATGCTTTTAGTGCAGATATTTTTAAAATTCCATTGCAGAAATTTGCAAACAGAACAAAAAGAGCAAAACAAACATTTTTATTGGGTCCTTATCATGCATTCTCATTTAAATCCTTGGAACCACCCTAGCGAAGCATTGTCACCATTTTACACACTGGGAAACTGAAGCTCAGAAAGACTTTAAGGCAGAGCCAGAAACCCGGTGTATCCACCTCCTCCACTACAACGAACAGCCTCCTCAATAGACAGCATGTAAATTCAGCAACTGGCCACTCAGCATGCTGATTTTTGAAGATGGTTTCATTGAATTGACCTAGAGTCCTGTGCTCACCACTCCCTGTCACCCCCATGGACATGGAATGGCAGTTACATATAAAACAATGCTCAGGAAAGACACTGTAGATTGAGGAGTAGTTGATAGTCAACTTGTGGATGTCACAGCTGGTGCTATCAGCTCAGGGACATGTGCATACCCCAGGCAAACACAGGCTTCCAGGAAAAAATGCACCATCTTGGTTGGAATATCTGCTCCACCACGTGCTGTTCACCTAGCTCTGTGGAGCCTCAGTCTCCCAATGCAGGAAAGGGTATAATAATAGAATCTACCTCTCTGGGCTATGGTGAGGAGTCAGCCTGGCCCTGAGTACCCCAGAACATACCCAGCTTTCTTAGGAGGAAGTCTGAGCTGGGCCACAGAGCTCAGTCAGGAGACCAGCGATTTCCACACTGAAAACCAAAGCCCATGTGTTCATGTCCAGGTTTAGCAGCTCCACCGGCCATCATTCAGGGCTGTCCCTGGGGCTCCCTCGACACTGTGCAATCAACAGCAGGGGTGCTGGGGATGCCAGGCTCTGGGAATTCAGCCTCTGTACTTTAGTTTACTGACATAAGAGTGCCATCCACCTGTCTTTGGAAATAGAAAATAATTTAAGGTTGCCTGGAAGATGTCCCTGAGCAGACAGCAGCAGCTGTGGCACACATGCTGTACATCAACTACTCCTCAATATACAGTGTCTTTCCTGAGCACGGTTTTATGTGGAAGTGCTATGGTAGGCCCATGGGGGTGACAGGGAGTGGCAGGCACAGGCCTCTGGGGCAAGTCAGTGAAACCATCTTCAAAAATCAATGTGCTGAGTGGCCATTTGCTAAATTTACATTTACTAATTTACTAACAAAGTCTTTTTATCAAATATTTTAAAAGTTTTTAGCAATCTATATAGCAGCATTGTCATAGCAGGAATTTTTTGAAAAAAAGAAATATTCAATCTCTTGGCTCTGTTAGCACTTGAAGGGCATCAGGCTTAGTTTGGGGTCAGACTGAGAGCTGTTTAGGCCCCACCTGCCAGGAAGGTCTGTCAGGCCTCTGTCCTTCCAGGTGTCCTAAGATTGTCTGTGAGGAAGATCCTGGAGGAAACTGGAGAAGTCCTGTGAAAAGGGCCCTGGGGTGTGTCTGCCTGTCCCACAGACTGCCCTCAGACCCTGAGAGATCTTTGACACCTCCTTCCTCTATAGCCCCACAAAATGACCCTCAGCAGGAGATAGGGAGTAGAAAGGGCACAGAGATTCCTCTCCACCATGGGATTGTCCCTGTTTTCCAGAAGGAACCCAGACTGTAAACACAAAGGTTATCTATTGAGGACCATAAAAATGATTACTTGTGGACTCTGGCAACTTTGGGTGGTACCAGCATGAACATGAGGGCTCAATACAATGATCCTTGGGGGCAGGGTGGGGGGTAGAGAGGGTGGCCAGCTTATGCTGCCCAGTGGACCAATCAATGGGGCTCAGATCAGTGGTTTTATTCTTTGTGATTATATCCATTAACTATAGAAGCATTACAAACACTCCCCATTTTGGTAGTCCAAAACAGTTAAATATTTATTATTTTCCATGAGTCTCTTCTAGTGTTCAGTAGGTTCATTTATTCTTCTTAGGGTTGGATGGCAGTTCTTCTGATCTAGGTGGGATTCTCTCACACTTTGGGGGATCAGTGGTCTGTAATTTTAGGATGGTCTCAGGCAACTGACTGGACTGTCTCCCACATGGTGTTTCATCATTCAGCGGGCTAACCCAGACTTGTTCATCTTGGTGAGTGGAAGCACCTAAGGCCTCTAGAGGCCTCAGAAGTGGCCCAGCTTCATCTCCACTGCATTCTGTTGGCCAAAGAAAGTCACCAGGGCAACCCAGCTTCAAGGAGCAGGGAAATAGCACTCATATCTTGACAGGAGAAGCTGCAAAGTCACATTGCAAAGGAGAAGTGGGGAATTGTGATAATATTTTCAATCAACCCCAGTATTTGTTGTAGGATCCAGAAAAGAGAGTGTAGGGGTCTAAAAGTAGGGGCAGGGGATCGACAGGGATCAGTGGTTAATAAATCATGGTCTTCCATCAGAAGTGCTGGTGAAAAATTCTTACAATATGATATTAGCATGAAAAACTAGTTCACACTGTATATTGCTGTGATTATCACTAGAAGAAGACAAAAGCACTTTCAAATAGGAAAACTATAGAAGGAAAACCATATCAATATAACACTTAGTTATGATTAAGATATGAAGCTATGGATGAATTATGATAATAAAATTTATTTTTTATATAGCTAGTGGTTATATAGCAGTTACTATATAGCACTTACATCTGCTAATTCATTAAGTTTTTATAATAATCCTAAGAGTTATGTACTATTACTATGCCCATTTTTACAAATGAAGAGGCAAAGCACAGAGAAGTTAAGTAACTTGTTGAAGGTCACACAGCTAGTAAATGATTAAGCTGGCTCTAACAAATGATCTGGCTCCAGATTCTATGTTGTTTTTTTTAAATTCATTAATATAGTTTATTTTTGTCTTTTACCATGAAATTATGTATGTATGTATGTATTCATTCATTTTTTAGCATTTTTTCTTTTTTATTGTATTGTTTCATTGTCATTTAGCCCCTTTATGTCCCCCTTCCCCCCACAACTGCCACACCATTGTCCATGAGTCCTTTTACCTTTTTGTTTGATCCCTCTACCCACTAAACTCCCACTCCCCATAGCTGTCAGCCTGCTCTCTACGAGTCTGTCTCTATTCTGCTTGTTAGTTCAGTTTGCTCATTAGATTCTACATATGAGTGAAATAATGTGGTATTTGTGTATGTTCTTAACTATCATACTGCCTTAAATACAGTAATCTGGAAGTAGAAGGAGAAAAAATAAATAAACTCATTACCATAACTTCATAACCCTCTCATTCATATTTCTTTTGTTTTTCATGCAAAGTGTTTCCCTAGCTTTATGTTTATTATAGATCATTTTTTAATTTTTTAAATTAACATTACATCATAATCATTTGTCTTCATGTTGCAACATAGTCTTCATACTCACAGTATTTTATCACTATTAAATATTTTCATCATCATTAACCATTTTTTTACTGTAGGATATTCAGATTGTTTCCAGAAATTTTTTCCAGTATTAAAAATAAAACTATGAAGAATAGATCAGTGCATGCATCTTTTCTTTTTTGTGGATTATTCCTCCCATAAATGGGATTGGTTTGTCAAGACATGCAGATGTAACTTTGACACACATTGCTTGAGAGTGCTGTCTGGAAGTAAATAGCTTGAGGTGTCCAAAGGTCTGCAAGTACATGTGGGGAGACCCTTCTACCCAGCCCATCAGAAACAGGCCTCCTGCACCCTCAACTTTAATGGGCTCTGCTTTTGACACAGCCCACTGAACAGATAAACTACCTTCTCTCCATCTTCTGCTAATAAATCAGATTTCTCCCTGACAGGACTCAAACAGCCTGGGCTGGTCATGTTTGCCATTTAGGGCTTCCAGGAAGGAGGGTAGAATCTGATTTGTGCTTTGATTTAAAAAAACAAAAACAAAGAAACTATCATCTAGAAATGAATCTTAATTGTCTTTTCCCCTCTCTCCGTTGCTGACTCTGCCGGCCTCTCTTCCTGCCCGTTGCTCCCTCCCAGGACACCGCGTGAGGATCTGCAAACCATGCAAGGTCAAGGCCAAGTCCAACGTTTGGGTGGTGCCTGGAGCACTCCCACAGGTGTAGTGTTTCCAAAACAAGGCTGTTTCTAAGGCACCCAGAAGCCTCAGGTTCCTCCAAGATTCTCCCCTAGAAACTGGGACTGATGGCAAAGGTCCAAAGCCTCTGCCCACAAACCGTGAACCTCCTCTCTTAAAGACATAGCATCTCTCACCTGCCATATTGGACTGTTCTCATGCTGCCTTTTAGAAGAGCCTGAATCAGAATTTTCTGAAAAACACAATATAGAAATGGGAGCTTGGAATGCCTGTCTTTCTGTGTGTCCTTGGACAAGTAACTTAGTACTTCCAGGCTCCTGTTGGCTTCAGAGATATAAAATTTAGTGAGAAAAGAAAAATGTCCTGGCCAGGGGAGGCCCATTAGTCAGAATCACCAATGGCCTTCATTCACCCCTTTCAACCTTCATGGCAGTGAGCTGTGATGCTGGAGGGCTTCATCTTGGGTAGCAATGGCCCTGGGAAAGTTCCAGAACTTCAGGCACTGATCCCAACTGTGTCACCAAACATCAGAGTAATTGTGAACTGAGCTCAGTCCACCTGGCCCTAGTCCCCATCAGCCCCCTCCAGCACTGGTAGTCAAGATTTCACCATTGACACATGGCAGCTATAAATTCAGAGACTCTGAGCCTGCTGGGGTGCAGGGTAACAAGCACCTCAGAGCAACTGGCAAGCACTGCAGAGGCCCAGTCATTCTACATACACCTAGCCTCTAACCATTTGGATCCAATGGCCCCTGAAGGCATCCCTTTCTACCTTTCTTGTCAATCTGCTGAAAAGAACATCCAAATAAATGATAAGTAAATAAACAAAATGCATGGCACATCCTTGTTTGAGAAAGTCCGTGATAGGACCTGAGCCACAGCTTCCTGCTAGAGGAAACCCGTGCCCCCAAGCTTCTACCGCAGGCTGCCCCTTCATCACAGCACACCTAACTATGAGAAGAGAGAATAAGAAATAGTGACAATAGCAAGGGTTTTTGTCCGACAACCCAGGATTCAAATCCCAGTCCTGCCCAGGATTTCCCTTTTCTGGGCAATAAAGCGCACAGGACCTCTTCAGACAGGAGGCTCCAGCTTGTAGTTGAATGTCTAGTGCCCACAAGCAAAGGGCTGGCTCATAGAAGGCTTGGCTCAGTGACGTTCCTGCCTCCCTGCCTCAGCCCCAGGGGGAATGTTTACGCCCACGGTGAATGCAGAGTTGTAGCTCAAAGAGGACAGATGGCCTTAGTCTAAGAGGCTTATCTCTCAATAAAGCTTTTTTTAAATCTGATCCTCCCAGCAAGGTGAGAATCCCCTCTGCAGCCCATCCCCACAGCCATGTCTGAGACTGCCAGCCCACCAGGCACAAGGCTGACGGGCAGAGATTCTCTGGTACAGGCCCCTCGGGGCATGGTCCCAGGGCAGCCAGAAGTCCTTGCCTTGTCATAGATAGGCCAGACCCTTCACTTTCTTTCAGAAATGTCACTCATGGGCTCACTCATGCCTTCCTGGAGTAGGTAATGGTCAGACTGTGGGAGGTTCTGAGGCTCAGGGATGAATAAATATAGCTTTGAGAGCTGAGAAGCACTCATGGCTCCATGAAGTGGTGAGCACTGAGGTAAAAGGGCCTGGCATGGGAGAGGGGTGAGAAGATGAGGAGCTGGTGCTTGAACTGAGTTATGGGAGACTTCCAGCTGGAGAAGGGGTGTGTGTGTGTGTGTGTGTGTGTATCTGTGGTGGGGCAGGAGGGGGAGCAGAGGTGCAGCAAGGACCAGGCAGGAAAACTTGAGTATTGGAGGAAAATTCAGGAACTGGACAGCAAGATCAAGAGACAAAAGGTAAGTGGGGGATTCAGTCTGAGGCTATGGGAGAACCAAGAATGCTCTTAGATAGTTAGAGTTTATCCTGATGATGATGAAGAGCCAGGGATGTTTGTAAGCAGGAGAGAATACAGGAAGGGAGGGCTTTGGGGAGGGTTATTAGGAGGACCTGGAATGTGCTAGAACTAAGGCACGGCAGTGGGCAAGGTAGAAAGGGGAGGAATAGACGGGTCTCTGAATAGTGCTGAAGACTTGGCAGCTGTGTAGGCTGTGTAGACAAATCTATAGTGACCAATCCTGTGCTGTGTAGGACTCCCACCAAGAATTCCTTGGCAAGGTGAACCCCTCACCTTCCAAGAATGCAAGAGGGCTGGCCCTTCCAGATCCATGTTCCTTACCCTTCTCCTCTCTTCACCTGCCCCCTACACCCACCCACCCCCCCAAAAAAGGTAAAGAAAAAAATCTCACACAAAACAAACATTTGTACTCAAAAGTCAACCAGGAGGAACAATTCAAAGTCCCTGTGCCAGGCCACTGAACCGAGTCCCCCTTTATGCTCAGGAAGCACAAGCCCCAGAAGTCTCAGCCTCTTTGAGGGGTACAGCAGGGAAAGTCAGGTATTTAATATACACAAATAAAGAGAAAATAAAGCCTGGCCTGTGGGAAAGGGAAGAGGGGCAGGAATGCAGTGTTCGCAGCTCTGAGCCACTGTGCTTTGGGAGATGGTGTCCTAAAGAGACCAGCCCCAGATGAAATGGGCAGTAACTCAAAGGGGCCTTCCAGGGACATCAGCCCCTCAGAGTAGCCCAGGCCAAATGTGGGAAGCATGAAAGGGAACTGAGGACCCTGCCCCTGCCTACCTGGCTGACCCCATCTGTCCTTCCTCTGAAAAGTAGGGGAGAGCCCGAGACTGATTCCCAAGCAAACAAAGGTGCCTGAGCAGAGTTGGAGGACAAATGCCAGAAATATTTCTTCTCCCTCTCATGTGGGAGTGCCACTGCCAGAACTTGCCATGTGAGTTTTAATCCTGGAGGGAGAACTTCACCCTCTCCTGGAGGGAGAACTTCACCCTCAAAGGATAGATTGAGTCTACAGTGGCAGTTTTGTGCATAAGGCTAGTTAAGGCTATTGGACACCCTATGAGATTACAAGGAAACCCCAAACATCTGAAAGTGACTTTTAGTTAGAAAACTGGAATTCTTATGTTGCCCTAATTGATTCCTTGAAGAACTAGACATGTTTGCAGGTTACAATAGTGTCATTAGAGAAAGTATGCAGTCTCCATAGCAACTAAATGGGACCCACAGTCCCTGACTATGTGGGACACCTGTATGGTTGACAGCTGTAAGCTTCACAGACTGAGTTGGCTTCAAATGATGGGTCTATCATGTTCCCACTGTGTGACATCAGGGAGGTCAGATGATCTCTCCGAACCTCAGGTTCCTCATTTGTAAAATGAGACTGAGACTCCCCATCAGAGAGGGCTGTTAGGGAAAGTAAATGAGGAAATGAGAAACACCTGATTCTGAAATAGAAACCAAATAGTCATTGCAGATCTGCTTCCACTAAAATAAACAGATTTAGGTCTTGCCCCTCTCTCCACACGCATTCAAGACGGGATCCTACTGGACCAATTTCATCCCTAGCAATTATAAAGCATCCTGTTGGGCACCATGTGCACTTCACAGTCCTGTGTACCCACCCACTCTGCTGATCATCTCTGAGCTTATCTCCAGGCAAACTGTTTGGGCTCAACCTTCCTGGAGCCCTGCAAAGGTCACGTCTTGGCTGGTTAATGTTCATGTAGGACCTCCTACATGAGATTCCACTGATTGATTCTGTGGCCATTTTTTTCTACCTTGGAAACATAAAACTTCTAGCATCTGAGTGTGTCCAGGGCTTTAATTTTGTTTCCCAGACAGCAGTTGGTCCTTGCACACTTACTAGCAGCCTGGTAACATGTGGACTGCTTTAGGGGCAACTAGCAGACTTGCTAGCAACAGCTCCAGCCCTGGAAAATAACTTTGGCTCATCTGCTGTTTAAGCTATCAAACTTGCCCTGGTCAGTGTGGCTCAGTTGGTTGGAGCGCCGTCCCATGCACCAGAAGGCTGGGGTGGGGGTTCAATTTCCAGTCAGGGCACATACCCTGGGTTGTGGGTTCGATCCTCAGTTAGGGCACATATGGGAGGCAGCCAATCAATGTTTCACTCTCCCATCAATGTTTCTCTCTCTCTCCCTTCCTCTATCTCTCTCTCTAAATCAAACATATTTAAAAAAATAATCTGTCAAACTGCACTGCCCCTTTCGGGACTTGCAAAGTGTGAACCAGAGGGTGGGAGGTGTCAAATTATAACCTGTCAGAACTGAAACCATTTTGCTTGTTCAATTCAATGCTTAAATATGCTGTGGCTCTGAACACTGACTTGCCCATTTGGAGTAGTCCCCACCACCAGCTATTGACTTTCACTCAGCCATTGTCATCTCTAGTCTGGAGACTGGCTACTCCAGTCTGTCAAGTTATGAATGGATGAACAAAGAAGGAGCATGTCAAAGGCTGAAGAAAGTCAGTTGTCAATGAGGACCAGATATGAAGACTGACTGTTAGGTGCCTTTTCATTCATTCATTAATTTCAGTCATTCATTCATTTATTTCAATCATTCATTCAGGCAGTCAACAACTACCTATCGAGGACCTACTGTGACAGGCCCCGTGCAAGCTAAATGGTTCCCAGCACTCTGGGGAGATGCCAAAACAGGCAGATTAGAGCACTAATGTCTTCCAAGGGCCCTGTCGAGGTCCCAAGTAGGAACTAGTTCTGCGAGAGGGCAGAACATGCCAGAACTACAACAACAAAAGTCTTCTGGAGGAAAAGATATCTTTTGGTGTATTCCCTACCCTGGCTCAGCCACATTGTAGGCTAAGATAGCAAAGGAGACTATTGTAGGGTAAAAACAGGCAATGTCAGAGTTGAAACGTCTGTCCACCTGTACAAATACCAAAATGACCAAGGGACAGTATTATAGCCAGGCATCTGAGCCAGCTAGAATGGGGACTAGGGAACAGGTGGCAGCCCTAGACTCCTGCAGAGTCCCTCGGTTAAGGGAACAGGCAGAGCCTTAGGCAGTTAGAGAAAGGATCCTATCTGCAAGTCAGAGGAAACTGAGGCAGCCACCCTGCACCTGGCCTGGATGCGGCAAGGGCAAGGGGAGGCCACATTACAGAGTAGATAATGTCCAGGGTTCCCTGGTCTCCTGAGCCCACAGCTTAGCTACTATCTCCACAGTCCACTGCTGTGGGAAAGCACTCCCAACTTACAGCCCTCAGGACCTCACCTGGGCTGGGATAGGTGGAGCCTCACAGTCATGTACAGAGATGGTTCATCCAGGCCCACTGGGATCTCCTGACCCTATACCTTCACACTCAGTACCACATCCTTCTCTGGAAAAGGCTTCCCTATCACAGGCAGTCATTTTGTTGGAACTCAGCAACTGGATAAACCAGCTCAGGATGTCAAGTACTAGGACAGAGGTCAGCCTGCCAGCTGGTCTCAACCTGACAGTTGGGGCAGAGCAGGGTGCTAGAGACCTGCTTGTTCCTCTGACCCCAGGTCAGGATCGTCAGGAAGATGAGCCTGAATAGCAGACACCTGCTACTCACCACATCCTCAGCACCAGGAGTCTGGAGAGCTCCTTGCCCAAACCCTCTTGGTGCAGGTGTGCATGCATGTGCTGGGCATGTGTGTTTACATGAGGAGGGGTAAGCAGATTTATATGTAGGTGGGTGTGTATGTATCTGTGTACAAAATGGGTCTGCAAGTGGGATTAGAGCTTGTGTGTGTTTGCAGGCAGCTGTGTAAATGTGTGTGTGTGTGTGCATGGGCAAGGTACTGAGCAAAGAGGTCACAAGAGCCTGGGCTGCTGTGCTGGCAGATGGAGCTGGAACGCACGTGCCTGCCAAGCCTGGCAGCTGAACCAACTATTGTAAATGTACCTGAAGAAGAGCTGTCAGACCTGACCTAGTGATGACCTGATTTGGTATTTCACCACAGGTGCCATGGTGGGGAGACCCTAGGAGAGAGGGAGCCTGTCACTCTGCAGGGGTGATGGGCATGTGGAAGACAAGGTGATTGGTGTGATTTGAGGCTGCCCAGGGGGAGGGCCAAGCCCCATGGCAGATGAGTCCTTCCTTCCTGGCTATGACAAACAGCCATCTAGGCACTCCATACTGCAAGGTCAAGAGCAGGGTGGATGATGAGACTTGCAAATAGAGCTGCTGTTTTCCCAGTTTCTCGGATGCTTTAAGGACAGGGGCTGGTCTAAAATGACCAGCTCCTCCCAGTTTATCCCAGACCTTCCTGGTTTTTGCATTGAAAGTCTCACATCTCTGGAAAACCCCTCAGATCCAGGCAAACCAGGATGGCTGGTCACTCTAGCAGATGTGAACCTGTGCAACTGAAGGAGAGTGATCTCTTTAAAAAAATAGTAATGTAAACTACAAACACAAAATTAGTACTATGAACAAGATGTGTGAGCAAGGGGCTCAGAGCTGAAAATCCAGTGGCTTCACAGTCATCTTCTTCTGCCCTGGAAAGAATTTCAATTATTATTATTATTATTATTATTATTATTTCTTGGAACCAGCCCAAACTGGACTGGTCTGTCCCTCACTGGCTGTGTGAGCCTAGGTACGTGATTTACCCTCTCTGTATTTTAACTTATTCCTTTGTGAAGCAGAGACATCATACCAGGACAGGCTGTGGTGGTCACAGGAGATAATATGAGTGACAGCACACACATGTGCCCACATACACGCTTTGTGGGGCACTTCTCTATCTCTCTCTGGTGCAAGTCTGTTGACTGAGTGAACTGAGGAGAGAGAAGTCAAAGACACCAGAACCACTGATAAAGAGATGGGTAGGCAGGACACAGGGAGTGCTGACTCTTCTCTGGACACTGATAAGACATTTACCCCAGGAAACTCTGGCTCTGCTTTTGGTCACTAGGTGACCAGCATAAGGTCTTAAATCCTCATCTCTATATAGGACTTGTAGAACACTTGCCTTGGTTTTTGCAAGAATGTCTGTGCAATTTAAAGTGCATCTTTTGAGGAAAAAATACAATAAAGATTGAATTTTTTAAAAAGATTTTATTTATTTATTTTTTAGATTGAGAAGGAAAGGGAAGAAGAAAGAGAGTGAGAGAAACAAAGATGTGAGAGCGAAACATCGATTGTTTGCCTCTCGCACGCCCCCACCCCCACCCCCCAATCAGGGACCTGACCCACAACCTAGGCATGTGCCCTGGCTGGGAAACGAACCTAGACCTTTCGGTTCTCAGGCCAGTGCTCAATCCACTGAGCCACACCAGCCAGGGCAAGATTAAAAATTTTAAAAATAAATAGTGTATCTTTCCAGCCAAAGGGCCAAGCCTCGGGGATTCAACAAGAGGAATTTTGGTTAATTGAGTATGAAAATTGGCAGGCACTCTGGAACAACTGATTCATCTTTTCCTTGTCCTGAATCCCTAACTCTAGCTAGTGCAAGACTTGATTGGGTATGGGTCAGGGGGCGAGGCCAGCCTACCACCTGGCAACTTCTGCCTCTCACCTTTGTGGAGACTTGAAGGCCCTCCCTGCTGCCCATCACACATGTGGACCCCACTAATAATTAGGACTAGTGATGGGACCCTCTGGGAGAGCTGGCCTGGCCTGGGTTGAGATGCTAGAGAGGCGATCCTGATAACCCCCCACCATGTACTCTTATCCAAACCACAACCATTCTTTGTATCTCTTGATCTCACCCCACAGTCTTCAGGGACACTATCCCTGGCATCTTTTTGTCCTGGAGGGCAACGCCCATCCACTCCCTGCTCTCCTCTGCTCTCATTTCTCTTCTGAGGAGGGATCCCTCTGGTTTGAGGCGGCGTTACAGTCTGGAACTGCCTGAAAGTCAGAGAGGAAGTTTAAAAAAGAAAATTCCAGCGGAGCCCAGCCTCACAGGAACATGGAAACTCCAAGAAGCCCCAGTTTCAGAGTGTCTTGCTCAGGTCACCCTTGGGGAAGAGACTTGGCCCCCTCCACACCGCTTCCATCTGGTACCTGGGAGCCCCTTGACTCCTGGTCCAGGCCTGAGCAAAGGGGGCGTGACAGGAGAGAGGATCGCCCTCTTCTCCCAGCCCCTCCCGCGGCTGAAGCTCTCCGATCACTAATTGGTCTCTTCAGGTGGCGTCGGGAGTGCTCCAGTGGCGCACACCCAAGCCATGTCATCCGCTTAGCGCCCTCGCATCACCCAGCGGTCCCGCCCTGTGCCCACTCCCCCAGCCACCACCGCTGCCGCCACCCCAATTGTCACCTTTCTGCTCCCCGCGGGCCCGGGGCATGCTCGGTGCTCTTGCTCTCGGCCTCGTCTGCAGCGAACGACACTCTCCGCCCGCGGAAACATGAGGCTCGGCCCGCGGGTCGCACTGGCCCTGGGGCTGCTGCACCTCTGCCAGGGTGAGTGAGCGCTGAGCCTCGAAGACCTTGGTGGGAGCGAGGGGTGGGCGCCGGCGCTATCCTGGGGAACACAGAGGCATAGTACTGGACTGTCACTTCCAGAGAGGTATTTGGGCTTGGGGGCAGGGGCCGGGAAGAAGGAGGGCGAGTCTTTCCGTTGCCTGGCTCTACTGGCAGAGAACTCCGGTGACGCTTCCCCAGAGGCAGGTATGCTGGAGACCCCGGACTTGGGGGCAGGACCCCCGCTGCCCTACGCTTCTTCAGAAGCAGGGTGAGTGGTTAGGCAGCTGCTCTGCTGGATGCAATGGGGCAGGGAGGACGCGCCCGCACCTGGTGTGACCTTGGCCAGGGCACTGTCCCTTTCTAGCTCGAGGTCACCATTTACCCATTGATGGGTTTCATTTGACTGATGCCTGGATTCTAAGAGCCCCAGGTGGTCCGAGTCCCTAACAAGCCTGAGCCCACAGGAGGTAGTGGCGAAGGGACCCTCGCTGAGGCTCCCCAGCAGAGTCCAGAGGTGTGCTAGGGTTGCAGAGAGGAGTGTCAGCCTGCCCAGGACTGGGGCCAGACTCAGGACCACGCTGGTGCGAAGTTGTCCCTTCCTGTGTCTGGGTGTTCCGTCTGTTCTGTTTTCTTCCTAGCCCAGGCCAACTTCGCCCCCCACTTCTTCGACAACGGGATCGGCAGCACTAATGGAAACATGGCCTTATTCAGCCTCCCGGAGGACACCCCTGTTGGTGAGGAGCCCTGGCACCGACCCCTATAGGTCTCCCCGAGGGTAGCCCTCCTTCCCTTGGACATGGCACCCAACCCTGAGTCAGTCCTCTGAGCTTATGGAGACCCAGAGCACCAGGATGTCTGTGCTCCTGATTGTGCTCTGAATTCCCTAGGGCTGTTGCTGGGCAGAGTTGCATGAAGATCTAAGCTGGGCCAGTCCCTGAGACAGGAGAAGGCTGGGGGCTCTTGGCGGCAGGCAGCACTCTGCAGCATGGTGGTTACTGTGAGGCTTAGCTGCCCGGTACACACTGTTGTGACCTTGAGCAAATGTACTGACTCCCAGAATCTCAGATCTTTAGGCTTTAAAATGGCCCAAGAACACCCAACCCCCTATCATACACCGGGGGGGGGGGGGGGGGGGCAAAATAGGATAGAGATCTGCACTTCTCCCTCACCCTGTCGGGGCTGGGAAGCCTGAGCAAAGGGACAGTGGTGTAAAAGAGGCCACCTGCTCAGAAATCCAAGAGGAACTAATCTGTGCATGAGGGACAGTACCGCCCTGAGGGCCACTCCTCTGACCTTAATGGTGCATTCCTTTCCCATCTCCTCTCTCCAGGAAGCCCCACTCTTGGCTACTGGGACAGGAGTCATTACCAGGCTAAGGCCCTAGAGGTAGGCACAGCATACCAGAAGCTCCTCTGCAATCTGTATTATAGATGACAATCTGTCAAGTGGCCAATATCAACATCTCACTAACGACTGTGAAGAATAAAGATAAGGAGTGGGAGGCAGCCAGCAAGAGTGAGGCCAGCAGCAAGTGCTCAGTTTCAGGCTGTACCTTTGGCACTTAATTGCATATTCACTGTATAAACAGTTGAATCCTTTGTTCTGAGCAACTGCCACTTTTAGGAAAAGTTGGGTCCCGATTCTAGGTCTCCCCTCTGTTTTCTTCCAGGCTCTCATGTATACACCCTGAATGGGACAGACCCAGAGGGTGACCCTGTCTCCTACCACATCAGCTTTGACCCCGGCGCTAGAAGTATCTTTTCTGTTGACTCCAATTTGGGAAACATCACCCTGGTTGAAGAGCTGGACAGAGAGGTATGGGGAGGTGTGAGGAGTACAGCCTGTTGGCATGCAGAAAAATATCTGTGGGATGAAAGGTCTCCTGGATATCATCCTTGGAGAGGTCCTGTAAGCCACAGAAAACTCAGGCCAGAGCAGGGATGGACAGGAGGTTTAGAGAGTGGGTCTGAGTTTGGTAAAACTCTACCCCTTTCCACGCTTAGACCAGCAGGTTCCAGTGCACAGGCTATGTTTCCCTTTGAACTCCCACACCAGCCTGGTGGGCCTGGCTGCCTACATAACTGGACCTCAGCTATGGGGCTACTGCTGGCTCTGACCTGATGACAGACTCTACTAGCCATAGGCAGGGTAAAGAAAGGAAAGGGTGGGTCTCAGAGACTGCAGTGAAAGTATGACTGCGTGGTCCCTACCGGGGGACCTGGGGACGTCAACACCCTTCTTCATTGAGGTCCCACTGTGTCCTGGGCAGTGATTGAGACCCTACAGACCTGGGCCTTTGGAAAACTATTGAATATGGAGAGGCATAAGAGAGATAAAGGGGGAAAAAAGGAAAAAGAAAAGAAAAAAGTAATAAAACGTTCTTCCTGGGACCTCCAGCATACCATCTCCTCATTCTAGCTGAGGAGCATTTTCTTTTGGCTCCTCAACAGTCCCTCTGGGTTCATGAGGACCCCTGATGTGCAGAGCCCTGAAGAAAGCAAGGCCAGAGGCAGCTTTGGGCCACCTGCCCTACTCCAGGCCTCCTCTCAGGGCTAAGTGGGGTGGAAAGAGCTCCTCCTAGCCTCAGTGGGGGGTGGGGGGTGGTTCTCTAGGGTATGTCACTCCTGGATACTCACTCGGTCCTTGATCATCACAGAGGGAGGATGAGATTGAAGCTATCATCAGCATTTCTGATGGCCTGAATCTGGTGAGTGCACACCTGAGCCAGCCCCTGCCAGCGCACAGCTCCCTGGGCCTGAGCATAGTTCCCTCTTCCAACCTCCTGGGGGTGGGGACTCACTCACTGATGAACTCTAGCTAAGACCCAGCAAGACCTGCCCTGGTGTGCCCACAGGAAAAGGCTGCGGCAAGTGAGGCCAGTCGGGAGGGAGAGAATGAGAATGAAGCAAAACCATACGCCTCAGTATCTCCTCGGATCTGCTTTCCCATCTGCCTTCTCCCACCTGGTTCTTGGCTCTGCCTTCTCAGTCACCCAAGCTGAACACCTGGGCACCCAGACCCCAGCTTCTCCCTTACCTCCTTCCCCACAGCCGCCACCTTCCCCTAGCCCTTATCAGTGCTTACCTGATCACCACAGGGGCTCCATGCTTGAGGCTCCCAGTCCCAATCTACCTCTGAACTGGGCCAGAGCCATCCCTGTGGAACACAGGCCTGGCTACCACCCAGCTCAGAAAGCGCTAACTGCCGGCCCCCACTGCCCTCAGGAGGGAACCCAAGCTTCAGTCTGGCATTCAGGTCCTTCCCACCTTTTCTCCCACATTCATCCCACCAACCATCTAGCCATAAATCTACCTATGCTCTCAGAACTCACTGTGTTGCACTCATCTTCGCCTTTGCACATGTTGCTCCTTTCCCTCTCACCTGACAAATTGCTGCAGAGCTTAGTTCTCACTCCTTTGCGAACCCCCCGTGCTGTCCACCACCACAGGCTGATTAGATGCCCCTTCTGGGCCTGGGTTTGCAGCCTCCTGCACCAGCACCCACAGCCCCAGGGCATGCATTTACTTCAGCCGTGGTGAGCATGCTGCTCCCAGAGTCATGCAATGCAGGAGCCCTGCCTGCAGTGCCTGGCATGCCACTGTTATCACCCTGAATGATATCACTGCCCTTTCTTTATATGCTGATCTCTGCCTTTCCATCTCATCCCACAGAATACTCACTATCAGACTGTGTCTTCTACCTTTGGGATGGAACACAGTCTTTAGTTGCTTAAAAATATTTGTTGTGTAAATAAATAAAAGAAGGAAGGAAGGAGGAAGGGGGCGATAAACAGAGAGAAGATGGGAGTGGGGAGGAAGATGGGTAGAGACATATACTTTGGGTATTAGGGGCCACTGACCCTTTATCACTTAGGTCTCACTGCCCCAATTCCTGTCCACTTTATCCCTTCTCAGGTGGCAGAAAAAGTTGTGATCCTGGTGACTGATGCCAATGACGAGGTGCCCAGGTTTATCCAGGAGCCTTACATTGTCCAGGTTCCTGAGGTGAGCAAGAGGTCACTAGATGGGGCCCAAGCATTCCCATGCTAGACCCATGGCCTGCCTTCTGGGGCTGCCCTGTGACCTGGCTGAGGGGGGCCAGGCATCAGAGTGCAGAGCGCCTGGCCATTTCTCGCTGCCCTCGGGGGAGCTCCCTGTTCTGTCCTCCCCCACCTCCATTGCAGTCCCCTCACATATTTAATTTTCTTCCAAAGTAATATTCATTTACCATTTTTCCAAATCATAATGCATGTTTATTGTGAAAATGTGAAATGTATAGAAAATTAGGGGAAAAAAAGTTTCAAGATCATGAAAACCCTTCCAAATTGAAACAGCATTGTTGAATTTTGATGTATTTCTTTTGAGTCATTTTTGTGATGGTTCAATTTATTTTCTGTTTGTTTTCCATAATTGGGACTACACTAAACATGCTTTCCATATACTTTTTTTTCATTTAATTTATAAGTATTCCCCCCATTAATTTTGCATAAATTCTTATAAAGTTTGCATCCTTATTTTAATAGCTTTTGTTAAGTGAACATTCCATCATTTATGAAACTGTTCCCTTGTGTTTGGATATTTGAGACACTTTAAATTTTTGCTGCCATAAAAGACATTGAATTCTGAACATAAAAATTCCTTTTTTCTAATTAGAATTATTTCCTTAAGATACAATCCAAGATTTGAAATTACTAGGTTGAAAACATGAATGCCTGTGAGGTGTCACTGCTTCTCCAGAACACTGCTGTGTTCTTTCCTCCAATGTGTGAGAGAGGATTGGTCTCCCTGTCCCCACCCCCGACCACTTGCCAACCCTGGGGATTTTCAAATATTTAAATGTTTGTTAATTCAGTAAGGCAAAGATATTTTATTCTGGTTCTAAATTGTATGTATTTTCTTCCTGGTGATGCCAAATATGTTCATGTTAATGAAGCCTTTTCTCAACTCCTTTTTAAACAGTTTATCTACTCTGAGTTTTAGTTTTTCTCTCTCTTTGAGGTCATCCACAAGAGAGAATATCTGTTCCTTCTTTTGTCTTCCTTCTTTCCTGTACCCTCCCTGATGGGTCTCCTGTCACCACCCCTCCCCCTGTTGGGAGTTCACTGGGTTCCTCACCATCTTTTCACCTTTCCTTACCTCTTCATTCCCCTGGCCCCAGTTTTCCATGATGCTCCAACACCCCCACCCCCATTCCCTGAGCATTCTGTCATGCCTCAAGACTGACCCCTGTGGCTATGACCCCTCAGGACACACCTGCTGGGAGCAGTATCTTTAAGGTTCATGCTGTGGACAAGGACACAGGGTCTGGAGGGAGTGTCACCTACTTCCTACAGGTAAGGCAGGACACACAAGGTGTAACCAGAGGCATGGGCTAGAAGGGACACCTCGCTGGCCCAGGTCAGCGCCTCTACTGTTCCCAGAGGTTGTCAGAGATGCCACATCAGTTCTCAAGCAGTTCTCAGTAAAGGCAGGGGTAGGACAGACAGGTGGAGACATGGGACAGGCCTGGGTGGAAGCTGTCTTCTCCTGACTGGCCCACCCTGGCTCCCTCCAGATTGGTCTGCCTCCCTCTCCCCAGATCTCCAGGACCCTCAGCTCTCCACCCCCAAACCCTTCTCCAGAAGAAGGCCTGGGCACTTTGCACCCACACAGGGTGGAATCAAGCTGTCTATGCCTAGAATTGTCTATAGGAAAAAGGGCAGAAAGGCAGCTCTTGGGAGCAGATGTATGACTCCCTCACCCTGTCCCTGTCCATGCATCCCACCCTGTCCAAGGAGAGATCTCTCTTTGTACCTCCTGCCTTTCCTGGGTTCCCCAAGAATCAGCTGCCCTCATTCACATGGTACTGCTTCCAGAACATTTTCTCTTCTTTCCACATTTACTCACTTGCTCTCACAATTTTCAAGGCAGTACAGCTTGGGGGTTAAAAACACAGGTTGTAGAGAAATCTCTTGGGCTCTACAGGTACTAAAGAAATCTAACTACCTCCCACTCATGGGACCTTTGAACACAACCTAACTCCGCGAGCTCAGTTCCCTCATGTGTAAAATGGGAAAGAAAAAAGCACATCCTCACTGGATTGCTGTGAGGGTTAAATCCATATAAAGCTCCAATAACAGCTTCTGACACACAGTGACCCTTTTGTAGATTGTGGATCATCTCCTTCCCACCCTGCCCCCACCCTCACTCCAGATGCTGCCTAAGACTGGCTCCCGGTCACTTACTTGGGGTGGGGGTGAGGGGCTTGAAGATCCCAACCTCTCTAGGTTAGAGCATTACACTGACATCTCTACCTGCTGGAACCTGCAGGCCAGAGTTTAGCCCAAAACTGGACCCAGCTGTTTTCTAGATGAGCAGAGAGGAGAGCTAAGGCCCTCTGGAAGGGAGTTTCTTGGTTTTGACTGAGGAAGTGGGAGGAGAAATCCAGAGGCCTAACAAGGGGTGCCCTGGAGGTCAGAAAGGCTGAGTGCCCTGAAATTTGAACAGCAGTGCTGAGGCCAGAGTTTCTGCGACCAAGGACAGCGGAGATCCCCTTTCAGTAAGCAGAACACGCATTCTGGGACCAGCCAGGGTCCCTCCCTAAGGCCAAGCTTGCCCCTCACTCTTACAGAATATGCAGTCCACCAAATTTGCCATGGACTGCCACAGTGGCGTGCTGTTCCTCCAGGCTGGGACCACCCTGGACTATGAGAAGGCCCGGGCTCATTTCATCAGTGTGGTTGCCAAGGTAATAGGAAGGAATGGGGAGCATCCAGTCTTTCCTCAGCCTTTGTCAGAGAAAGCTGCCCTTGGATGGGAATAGAATTACGTTCTACAAGGGAGTGGGGGTAGTTTGGAGAGCAGATCATTGGATGGGGTGGGGGTGTAGCTGCAATCTCTGTTGAGTGAACCTTACCCAGAATGAACATATTTTCCAGGGCTGTTGGTGACCGTAGGCTGCTAAAGTCATGTTCCCTCCTGGGGACTGACAGGCCAGGACACCTCTATAGGGCCAGGTGGCCAAGACCTGGAGACTTATGTCCCATCACATCACAATGTAGCCTTTGCACACCTCCCGGGCTTGTTCACCCCACTTCTTTCTCTTTGTGTGTCCTGTTACCCTCTCTGAGCCTTGGTCTCCTCACCAGCACTCCCCCAAGGCTTAACTAAGTTCCTCATATTTCTAAGGTGTGCGGTGTGGGTTCCTGCAACTCTGCAAGTGCTAAGCCAAACTGGCTGCTCCTCCCCCTGAGGGAAAAAAATCTCAGCCATTAGGCCCAGTGTCTAATTTTCCAGGAATGCCCTTGCTGGTCACAAGCTGGCTACAGGCCATGCGATCAGCCCGTGCCAGGAGACTCAGGCTGGCTCCACCTGTGGTTACTCCACTAGGGCCAGGCTCTGTGACGGCTCCATTCTACACACTGAGCACAGCTGAGTCATACTCTAGTAGCTCCTCAGCAGGTGTTGAGGCTTGGATCCTGGCTGGGAGGGGAATTGGCTTGGACTCCCTCCTCTGCCACTTGTCTGAAAATGATTTCCCTGGACAGTGAACTAACCCTATTCCCAAAAGAACATTATTGAGTGTCTACTGCATACAAGACACTGACTGAAGACTGCATGCATCATCTCATTCATGTTCACAACACTCCTATGAGGGGAGAATTATCTCAGGTGATAGAGGAGCAAATGGAACTCAGAGAGGCTGGCTGCCTCATGTAAGCGGCAGGAGCGAGATTCCACTGAAGTCTGTGGATTTCCAGAGCCCAACCTCCCTTTACTCCCTGGTTCTTCCCAGGATGGCGGAGGGAGGCTGCGTGGGGCTGATGTGGTATTGTCGGCCACCACCATAGTCACAGTCAACGTGGAAGACGTGCAGGACATGGCCCCTATCTTCCTGGGCACACCCTACTATGGCTATGTATATGAGGACACTGTTCCGGTGAGTGACTGTGCCCCTCAGCCCAGTGTCCCCTCCTGATGCTTCCTGTTCTGTCCTTCAATCTGTCTTGGGATTCCCCTGCTGGAGATGACTGAGCTCAGCCCTGGGTCACCCCCTCACATGGAGGCTGGCTCATAGTTGAGAGCCTTGGTTTGAATGGGGTCTTTTCTACACCTGTATAAGAGATGAGGTGCCTCTGCACCTCCCCAGCCCCAAGCCTTTAGCCTGGTGCCACTTAGACCAGTAGGTCTCCTATAATGTGCTGGTGAATCACTGTGACCCTTACTGGTTATCACACACAGGCCCAGCTCAAAGGTCAACCTCAGCTGCCTCCTCAGTGAAGTCTCTTCCCCTAGTGTTTGGGCCACTGCACTAGTCTTTTGGCCTCTTAGGGAAGGTCTCACTCCTCAGCCTGGTACCCAAGGGTCAACTGCCCCTCCAACCATGAGCCCTTACCATGCTCTACCCACCCAGGCCATCTCACCACTCTGCCCTCATCCCTGTGCCTGAAATGTGCCCATGGGCCTGATGCCCCTTGCCCTTATCAGTTCATCCCTGAAATCACTTCCCCCAATATTTTTGGTTGAGATGGGAGCTCCCGCAACCTCTGCTCCCATGCTATGTACCCCCTTCTATAAGCACGCCCCTCCATGAGCATCCCCCTCCACCCCTCCTTAGTATGCACCCATGGGATCCCCCAGCCAGACCATGAGCTCCCTGTGGGGAGAGCCATGGCTGGAGCCAGATTTCACAGGCCTCAAGAGCTCTCTGTGGAATTGAATCGCATTCTCGATGTTCACTTCCCAGTTTCTGATTATTCTTGACAATGAAAAGTATTTACTGAGGATCATTCACATAGTGGGTCCGAACTAAATACTACCTTTCCAGAAGCTGGCAGCTGAGTGATGTAGATAGGAGAGAGAAAGAGAGAGAGAGAGAAAGGAATGCCAGCTTCCCTGGGAGGGTTGTGGGACTGGGCCAGGGAGCCCACTGTCCTGCTGAGGAGCTAAGGCTGGAGAGTTTCTGAGGGGAGAGCAGGCAGTGCTCCGTTAACCCAGAAGGACCTGGGAGTATGGACAAACCAGGGAGAAAGGAACTTAGAAAGAGGTGGCAGGCCAAGGTTGAGCAAGGCTTGTCTAGTTGTTGGCATGTCTGCTCAAACCCATCAAACAGCACTTCAGGACCACAGGGTAAAATCCCAGTTCCTGTACTTTGCATTGGATCCCCTCTGGACTGGTCCCTCTCCCACCAGTCTCTAACCTCTGTACACCTCTGAAGGCAAAAAATGGGTGAGGTAGAGGAGGTGAAGCTGGAGGCAGGGACAGTAGAACTGAAGGCTGAGTGTGGTGTGTGGGGAAGGAGGTTAGAGGCGTGTGTGACCTGAGAGTCCCTGGGCAGCCCACATGCATGTGCATAAGGAAGCAGTGGGGCTCAGGCTGACCCTACAGCCTGGGAGGCCAGTGGGTTCTGTGAGCGCCTGAAAAGGAAATGTGGGGCCACACAGATACCTGCCCTCCATGATGGGGCAGTGTCTGGGGAGGGAAACGCTCTAACATCACACATGAGCCTCAAGCAGCTGCTCCTGTTCCCCCAAGGGCTCAGAGGTATTGACAGTGGTCGCCATGGATGGAGATCGGGGCAAGCCCAACCGCATTCTCTATAGTCTCCTGAATGGTGAGTCTGGGGCAGCTTTGGGGACAGGCCATCACTGGGCAGCAGCTCTGACTCCCTGGGCAAGTAGAGCAAGGTTCCCCAGCCTCTCTGAGTCCCAGTCCATCATCTATTGGGCCAGAATCGCTGGGTTCCCTCTAGTAAGCAGCAAGTCTCCACAGGCATGTCCTCTGGCCCCCACTTGTCATTAGGTCCAGTCACCAGGAGAGAAGCATTGGGTGGGCAGATTCATGTTTCCTTCACCCTGGGTGTATGCTCATTGACAGAGGTGGCGGCATTTCTTACACTCTTTAAATGGCTATTTTTTGTTTTGTTTTGTTTTGTTTTGTTTTTACTAATTTTTAAAAAATTCTTGGCCTAGAACATATACTTTAATTAGTTCATTAAATGGAATGATGATACAGCATTTTCCTACTACTAGCCCTATATATGGATGAGAAAACTGAGGCTCAGAGAAGATAAGTAAGCATCCCAAGTTCCCACTGGGTTTGAATCTAAGTCTGCTGGCTCTGAGTCTATACTTTTTCCATAACTGGGAAGCAACTGAGCAAGTGGGGCCAGCCTGGGGTAGGCTCTGCAGCCCTAATTAGCTGGTCCCTAGAGGGCTAGGCCCCTCAGTAGGGCCCTAATACCTATTGCCCCTTCCTTGCATCCATATGTCTACATGTTCTCACCTAGGCACTATCTATCACCTCCTCCAACCCTGTCCCTGGGATGTGCCAGATGCACACTCCCCTCCAGCAGCTCATGCACGGATGAACACAACTGCCATCACACACAGGCTCCTTTTCTCAGGACGCAGACCCTTTACTACCTTCCCTGCCCACCACTTCATACCTTTACAAATTGCCAAGTACCCATGACCCCTTTTCTTCTCCTTGCTCCTTGACTGTTTCCCTGTTCTCCTCCCCCTCCAGTCTTTTTTCTTTCACTTTCTTTTTTGCCCTCCCTCTTTTCTCCTTCTTTCCTTTCCCCTTTTTAATCTCCTTATTTCTCATCCTTTCTCCTTTCTCTTTCCATCACACACACACACACACACACTACACATAAGAGAAGCAAAGTACTACAGAACCTGGGAACCAGGTGGAAGTGAGTTCAAGTCCCAGCTCTGCACTTACTGTGTAACCCCGGACAGTTACTTAGCCCGTCTGAGACCCAGTTTCCTCATTGGCAAGACACAGATGATAGAATGACTTTCTATAAAGATTTCAATGAGATAATGCATGAGGAGCATATATAGTTATGTACCTTCCATGACTCCCTGTGCCCCACTGTGCCACTGGTCAAAACTGCAGGGTACATCTCCTCTTGCAGGGAGCGGTGGAGCCTTTGAAATTAATGAGACTTCTGGAGCCATCTTGGTCACACAGAGCCCTACCCAGCTCCAGAGAGAAGTGTATGAGCTGCATGTACAGGTAACTTCCCTCTAGCTTGGCCTTCCCTTCCCTCTGGCCCTGGAAGGTACCAAAGGCAATGAGACTAGCTGGCATTGGATTACACTGGTTCTGACTCAGGAGGGAAATGGATAAGAAACAGGGAGATAGAGCCATCAACCAAGTGGGCCTGGAGGGATGAGAGAGGTAGAATGGCAAAAATAGACAAATTGCAAAATATGAAGGAGAGAGACTACACAGAGCATGGCAATTGACTGGCTGTGAGGGGTGGAGAAGAGAGGAATGAACGATCATGGTGGTACCATGCCATCGGGAACAGAGAGGAGGCAAACGGACAAGGACCAGCATGATGAATTTTGCTGCTTCAGGGACAGTCAAGGTGAAACACTGAACCCTGGGTATATATGTTTAGAATTTAAGGAAGAGAATACAAACACACAGGTAGCTATAAAAGGCTAGGTTGGGATTAGGTCAGCCAGAGGATGGCTGTGAGGAGAGAGAAGCTGTGGGCCAAGAGCATCTGAGGCTTAGAGGGAGGAACCAGCACAAGAAGCAGCAGAGAGGCTGAGGGGAATTTGCGGAGAACAGTCCCATCGGATGAGTGCAAGAATGGCAGTGCCACATGCAGCATGGGCACAGGCAGAGTGGGAAGAGGAAATGAAGATGTATAGACTTCTGAGAAAGGAGAGTTAGGATGCAGCTAGGGCGTGATGGATCAGGGACCAGGGAGGGAAATTTTGAGATATGTAAGACCAGGGTGTGCTTATAAAACAAGGGGAAGGAAGTCCTTGAAGAAGCTCATATGATGTTTGCCACATGGTTCATGAGGTGCCTAGGACTCCTGACCTTGGCTTTGCAGCCTGTATTAGTTATTCATTGTGAGTCTCCACACATCCCCTCTCTGTCACCTTCCCCTGGCCAAAGGACACAAGGACAGTGTGGTAGAGGTAGGATTTGAACCCATGCCTGGCAGCAAAGAGGGAGTAGTGCAGTGAGGTAGAGAGAATGCTAACTAAGGAATAAGACACATCTGCTACTCACTAGTTGTGACTCCAGGTAACTGCCTCACCCCTCCATACCTCATCAGATAAATGGGGTTGGTAATAGCATTGTATTAGTTTCCAAGTGATGTTGTAATATATTATCACAAACGTAGTGTCTTTAAAAAGCACACATTTGTAACTTGCAGTTTCTGTGGGTCAAGAGTCCAGGCTCAGCTTAGCTGAGTCCTCAATTTCAAAGTTTCTCATGTGGCTGCCATCCAGTTGTCAGCCCAGACTGTGTTCTCACTGAAAGCTCAACTGAGGAAGGATCACCTTCCAAGCTTACATGGTTATTGGCTGATTTGATCCTTCATGGCTGATTGACTCAGAGCTTCAGTTCCTTGCTGACTGTTGGCTAGAGGTCACCATTAGTTCCTTGAAACATTGCTGCTTGCTTCATTGAAGCCAGCAAGAGAGTCTGTCAGAAGACGGTAGTTATAATCTCTTGTAATCTAATCACTAAGTGGTATCTCACCACACCTTTGCCATAGTCTATCAGTTAGAAGCAAGTTGCTAAGCCAGGCCACACTCAAGGAGAGGGGATGACTCAAGAATGACTACCAGGAGGTGGGGACCATTGGAGCCATCTTGGAGTCAGCCTGTCACACAACCATAGTTACCTATCCCCATCCTAGGTGTCTGAGGTCAGCTCTGCAGGGAGTCCAGCTGCCCAGGCCACGGTCCCTGTCACCATCAGGATCGTGGACCTCAACAACCATCCACCTACATTCTACGGAGAGAGTGGACCCCAGAACAGATTTGAGCTGTTCATGTATGAGCACCCGCCCCAGGGGGAGATCCTGCGGGGCCTCAATATCACCATCAATGACTCAGACCAGGTATGTGGCTCTGCTCTCCACCCCATCTTCCGGGGACAGGGTCCCATAGCTGAATCTGCATCAGCCTTCACTGCTTATGTCATAGGGGCCTGGCAGGTCACAAAATGAATGAAACAAGAGGGTATAACCAAGAGAGAGAGGTGGGAGAGTAGCCAGTCAAAGACATTCACAATTAATTAAAAAGTAAAAGCCAGTCAAATAGAATCACCTCTGCATCTGACCTGCCAGACAGGCATTTGTGAGTGTGCCCTGTTACCTCCTATGCCCAGCACAGGGCTAGACCTATGTGTTTATTCTCTTGCATAGTCCTCATAGTCTATCTGATTGCTGATCACCTCACCTACAAGAAGAAGTAAATACTTTCCAAGGTTAAGGGCATATGAAGGCTCCTTGCTTAACATTACTATATATAAGTTTCTATTCTCATCTATCTTCCTTGTTTCCTCTCTAAACTGTTGCACAGGGAGCCAATGCTAAATTCAACTTGAGGCTGGTGGGACCCAGGGGCATCTTCCGAGTGGTCCCACAGACCGTCCTGAATGAGGCCCAGGTCACAATCATTGTGGAGAATTCAGCTGCTATTGACTTTGAAAAGTTCAGAGTGTTAACCTTCAAGGTCTGTGATGATTTGCACATGTCTGAATGGGGGAGGGGTACACCAGTAGCTCACACCAGCACCTGGATTTATTCCTGAGGGGTCCCCTGTCTGTCCCCTGCTCCTCCTACACCTTCTCTCTTTCTCTCAGTCCCTCTGCTCTGCTGCTGGTTTGGAGAGTGAGAGGGAAGGGAGAAGAGTGATACAAGAGCCCTCTCCTGCTGCCCTCACAGCCTCTATGAGCTCCAGCTTCTAAACCACCACTATCCCTAGGACTTCAAGGACAGCTTGAAGGGAAACTACCAATATAATGTGCCATGTTAATAGGTACAGAAAGAAAAACTACTTGTTGAGATATACATTTGACATCCATCATCTATGCTGATAAAAACTTTAACAGAACATAAAAAAGTACTCCTTTGTATTCATAATTATTTAAAATTATAAACATATAAACAATGCCTATTATACATAAATATATAAATAATATATATAAAGGAAAATACTTTGTTATTATTTAAATTGTTATAATTACTTATACATCATACACATCGCCAACATCATTAGAAGTGAAATTCTAAAAGCATTCTATGAAATCAGAAATGAAACATGGATGCCTGCTATAATGACTATTATTTAATACTCTTCCTGGAATCACATTATCCCTGGATAAAGAAAGGAAATAAGAGATATAAACATTAGAAAGGAAAAGACAAATTTATCATTATCTTTAGGTGAAGTGATTGTTTGCTTAAAAAAATCTAAGAGAAATTGAAGAACTGTTAGAAACATAGCAAAGTTGTTAACAAGATTGGTTACAAAGTTAATACACAAACTTTTATAGTTTTTTTCTAAATTTTTCTAAATTCCTAGGAGTAACTATATCAAGAAATAGACAAGCTCTAAATGATAAAAAAAAAATGCAAAAATTTAACCAAGGGATATAAAGAAGGAAACCCTGTTAAAAATGCAAATTCTTATTAATAAAAAAATCCAATGCCATCTCTATTAAGTCTCACCTAAAATTTCCTTCAGAGAGGTGGTGAGGGGACTTGACACAATTATACTGGTTTTTAGCTGGAGAAATAAACCCATAATAGTAGTTGGGAAAATTCAGAAAAATAAGAATGAGGTGGGAATGTGTTCTAATAAATGCCAAATTATATCATAAAGCACAATAAAATTTAAAATTAGAACTAAGAAGAAATATGCAAACCAGTGGAACAAAAGAAATTGGCTGAAATATAGGCAGAAGCTAGGGGAAAGCTGGCATTGCAAGTTGGCGGGGGAAATGATGGGAGGTTTCACAGGGTACCCCTGTGGGTGGTGACAGCAACAGTAGCTGAGAGTAAGAACTGAGCCAGGGCCCAGGGAACTGAAGTGGGTCCTGGGCCAGGGCTGAGATAGGAAATGATTGCCACCCAGATAAGTCCTTGTTTTCCTTCCTTCCTTTCTCAGCTCCTGGCCATTGAAGTGAATACCGCAGAGAAGTTCAGCTCCACAGCAGATGTAGTGATCCAGCTCCTGGACACCAATGACAATGTCCCCAAGTTCACCTCACACTACTATATTGCCAGGATCCCCGAGAATGCCTCAGGGGGCTCCAATGTGGTGGCTGTCACAGTGGGTTGGGGACTGGCCCAGGGATGGAGAGTTGGGTTGGGAGCTCCACCAAAGGGGGCCTTATAAAGTCAGATCAACCTGGGCTCCAGTTTGAATTGCCCGCACTCATTAGCTTGTGTTTGGACAAGCTCCCTGCCCTCAAGAAGCCTCCATTTTTTCTTTATAATAGGAACAACAACACCTCCAAGGACTATAAGGGGGACCTAAGTGTCAACTCCAAGTTCAGGGCACTGGACCCACCTCCTTTTCCTTTCTCATTTACAAAGAATGAACTGAATACATGCCTTCCAGATCTATACCTGTTTGTATCTCTATTACTTGAGATCTCCTGAGCAGAAAACTAGGGCTTCAGTGCAGGCCTCCAGATCAATTTCTACCAGAGTTGGGTAAACCCCCAAATCCCTTGTTTTGCCATTGAAAACAACCCTCTGACACATGAGCTGCCAATGTGCCCAAACAAAAGGGCAGGTGACCTTGGGAGTTTTCTCTCTTCCAGGCTGTGGATCCAGACACAGGTCCCTGGGGGGAAGTCAAATACTCCATCTATGGGTCCGGGGCAGACCTGTAAGTAGATCCAATCCCAGACAGGGCTTTCGGCAATGGACTTGGGAGGCTGAGGGTATGCGGGGTGTGTGCCAAAGTCAGGAGAAACCTGGAAAGGATAAGACCTAGGTCATGAAGGTGAGTCTGGGGTAGGAGTGGAGGGAAGCAGTGGAGAGCCTGAGGCAGAGGTACAGGGGACACATTCAGTGAGTTGCTGGGATCTGGGAGAGAAAGGGCCGTCATGAAGGCTAGGGTCTATAACCTTAGAAGCTAGACTAGGGAGGGGCAGACCATGGGAAGAGAAGGAAGGTCTGTGACTCAGGTCATTAAGTTCAATGTTGATGGATGGGTGGGTAGTGGGTGGACCTGCTTCCCTCAGTCAGACTGTGAGGGTGGGGAGAGGGGCCTGTGGGATACCTGAGAGGAGCTGCATAATGCATCGTTGCCACTTCCTGGGGGCAGCTCATTACAGCAGGCATGTGTGTGCCCATGTGTATGTGCACACATGTGCATGAGCATGTCCTTATGCATAATCCTGCCTGCACTCTCTGTGCCTGGCAGCTTCCAGATTCACCCATCCACTGGGATCATCTGCACCCAGCCCTGGGCCAGCCTGGATGCCGAGGCCACTGCCAGGTACAACTTGTATGTGAAGGCGGAAGACATGGAGGGCAGGTACAGCCTGGCTGATGTGCTCATCATTCTGCTGGATGTCAATGACCACTACCCCCAGTTTGGAAAGAGCATACAGGAGAAGACAATGGTGCTGGGGACCCCAGTGAAAGTTGAGGTGGGTTTCAAAGACAGCTAAGCTCCCCTAAAAACCTTGTTTAGAAGCTGCAAGATACATTGTGGCATAAGAATTTATTTTAAAATAAAACATATTGTATTCTCACTCTGGGCTAGGGTTTTTAAGATACTTTATATGTCCCCATCCTCACCTAAATCCATAAAAAATTCTGGAAAGACGGTATCATTTCCACTCTACAAAACAAAAGATTGAGTCTCAGATAAGTGAAGTGTTGGTTTACATTTTTTCACATAGTAGGTCTGCCTGCTTTCTAAGCAATGCCTTTCCCACTGCTCTACACTGTCTTCCCAATGTGAAAAGCATGGACTCTGAAACCCAACAGACTTGACTTTCAGCTCCCCTCCTTCTACCTGCTTATTCTTAGATTAGTCACTTAGTACCCAAACTTTTGTTTTTCAACAATACCTACTGGCTGATTGTTCTGAGAATGGAATAGCATAACACACATGGAGGCCCTGGCATGGACACTTGCTCACAGTAGGGCACGCATTGAATTTCTCTCCAAGCTCCAGGCCACTCAAAAGGATCAGAACCTTTCCCCATCAACCCAGAAAGCCCTATATGACATGTTGGTTTAGCCAAGGTACTCAAGTACTGTCCTTGAAGCCCAACCATGTCTGTCCCTCCCTGTGCACAGGCCACAGACCAGGATGCAGAGGAGCCCAACAACCTGGTGGACTATTCCATCACCCACACAGAGCCAGCCAATGTATTTGACATCAATGCACACACGGGGGAGATCTGGCTCAAGAACTCCATCCACTCCCTGGATGCCCTGAATAATGTCACGTGTAATGGGGACTACACATGGTCTCTAGAGGTGCAAGCCAAGGACCGTGGCTCCCCATCCTTCAGCACCACAGCCTTCATCAAGATTGACATTATAGACACTGAGGTGAGTATGAAGCCCAGGTGGGGAAGAGGGTCAGCTCAGGTTCACTGCAATATGACTGGAGGGAGAGACTATCTCCAGCCTTTCTGCAAGACACCTGATGCTAGCAAGGACTCCTGTGCCATCACACACCCACACTAACAAAGGCTCCTGTGCCATGTAATACACAGGGTTTAAAATCAGATGAAATCTTAGTTTCAGTACTCATTAATGGTGTGACTTTGGACTTTGCCAAGCTCTATTTCTTTTTCTGTAAAATGGGAATAATGATGCCTCCTTGTCATGGATATCGAAAGGCAGAAGTGAAATCAATATACAAGCGGGACACCCCAAAAAACAGAATTATCTTCTGGAGGGCAGGCCCCTTGTAGAACAGGCTTCCCCCACTAGGTGAGTGTTCTAGAAACTCATCTGTACCAGTGTACCAGCTGGCATTGTTGTGAGAGACTGCTAGTGAATTTTTTTTTGAAGACTTTCAACACGTTTGCTCATTTCATGATGGGTGATTTACGAGCACACCTGCCTACACCACACTGAGTGTTTAGCAGTTTTTGACCATAAACAGCATGACCCCTGTGCCCCACCCTCCCCATTCACCTATCTTGCTCTGAGTGACTTTTTTTTTGTTTGTTTCCCTGGATGATAAAAGTCCTCAAAGGGAAACATTTTGCCCATGTGGAAGAGGTGAAACAAAAAACGGCAGAAGCTCTAATAAGCATTACAATCGATGAGTTCAAAAACTGACTTAAGCAGTGGAAAAAGTCTTGATAAGTGTATTGCATCAAATGGAGAGTACACTGAAGGTGACTGAAGTTCAAACATGGAAGAATAAATATACAATTTTTAATAACTAAATTCTGTGGGTTTTTGCCCCCCACCCGTGTACATAGTTCTCAGCTCAGTGTCAGGAAGAAAGTAATCATTTTAGGGGTTCCTGTTAGACTTGGGAAGATTGGACCCCATAATCAAAGGTAAATGATATCCTACTCTCTGGAGAACAGAGTCTGTCTAATGAGGAGGTCTTAATCCAAAAGATGCTGTGTGCATCATGCTTTCTCTGCATGCATCTTTTCTAGTAAGTTGCATGTATTGTGGTTTTTTTCTCCACATGCATTTTTCTGGGATGAAGCCCATAGTGCTCATCAGATTCTCAAGGAATACCTGATGTCAAAAAGTTTAAAAATCATCAGGCTTAAGGGAGCTCATGACCCCTGCTCTGTCCTCCAGGGATGAGGCAGAGCAGCTGGATGCAGGGGTGACTCTCTTCCAGATGCTGTCCCGAAGCCCCACGGATGCCTTCCTGATGCAGACAAAAGACAACCCCATGAAGGCTGTGGGTATGTTGGCCGGCATCATGGTCATTATTGTGGCCATAACCGTCCTCATCTCCACCGCCACCTTCTGGCGCAACAAGAAGTCCAACAAGGTCCTGCCAGTGCGGCGCGTGCTCCGCAAGCGGCCCAGCCCTGTACCCCACACTGTCCACTTTGAGTGGTTCAAGTTCAACAGGACCAAGGCTGCTGCCAAGTTTGTGCTCAGAGAGGGTCCTCCCAATGAGAACGGCAACAACAACAGCCTAGGAAGCCCCCCAGCCCCCAGAGCCCCAGCTCCCCCTCCGCCACCTAGAATGGCACCCAGTGTGAGTACAATCCCCTGGACTGTGCCTACAGTCTCTGGCTCACTCACCCCTCCGCATCCTCAACAGTCACCCAAACCCAAAGGCTTGGGAAGCCCTATTCAATCAGCTCTGGTCTCTGAGCTCAGGCAAAAGTTTGAGAAGAAGAATGTAGCTAACAATGCTTACTTCTAGAGCATTGCCCATGACCTCTCTCTCTTCCCCACCTCATTCTCCCCCTCTCTGCTCCTTAGGGTAATCCCTGTTTTGTACAATGGTATAACCCCAATGTTCAGGGATCTGGACAGCATCTTGGGCAAGGGATGTTTCTGGTTCTGGATGCAATTGGCAAGTACTTCCCCATCACCAGATCCTTGGCACAGCTATGATGTTCTCCATTTTGCAGACACTGGGAATTGACAAGGAGTCAGCTCTGTGTCTTCTACTTGCCAACCCCAGACCTCACAGTCCCTCATGTTCTCCCGGGGCTGTGGCATCATTAGTCAAGGATCAGGGCCCTGGGCGCATGTGACAAGGCCACCTAGAACCTGGATTCTGAAGCCTCCAGCTAAAATCAGGAGCAGACAAAGGAGGCTCAGTGCCGGCTAAGGCTGGAGGTCAGCAATCCTTGTAAGCTCAAGGAGAGCAAATGCGGCAGGAAAGAGCAAAGCTGCACTGAAAACATGCTGACTGCAGAACTGTGCCTGAGTGCCGCTAGGCAGATGAGGATGTGTTCTGGCAGAGATTGTGGGTTCCTGCCATGCCTACAGGGGACCAGGGATGCAGAGGTGTAAGTGGGCCTTGCAAGAGTAAGGGTAGATTCCCCAGCCAGGAATGTCCTGGGCCCAGAAATGTTCAAGCTGGAGCCACAGTAGTGGCCTTAGTAACCTCAGGAACAGCATCAGGTCCCTTCTCGAAGGACCTTCCCCATCAGAAGTCCTTGAAGAGACAGGGCAGGCAGCAGATGGATATCAGAGCTGAGATCCGGAGAGATCTGTTTTTTTATCTGGCTCTTCTGCTCATGTGGTATAACCTTGCAAAAGTCATTGAAACTCCCACATCATCCACTCCTGCATTTGCAAAATGAAAAAAGTAAGTCCTGTTTGCTTCACTCACAGTCTAGGGTGAAGATGGAGATAAATAGTGGTGACAAGGGCTTTAACCAAGTTCAAAGCAGCATACACACATTTTTCTGTAGCCAAGTTCTCTGGGTGCAGCTCTTCCAGAAAGTATTAGCAACCTCTTAGCTATCCTGCTAAGCACCCCAGGAAACGCTGTGCTGAATTAGGGTGCTGCCACTGATCCAGGGCAGCCAGACAGCCAGAGCTGGACAATGGCATTGCGCCTTTCATACCAGCCCTGCTCCCCCCACCCCCTACCCCCACCACTACCACATCCCCATGAGGCCTGGCCAGTCACCATCAGCTCCAGAGCTGGGCAGAACATCCAGTCCAAACCTCCATTTGCCAAGATCAAAAAAATGAGTTCCCAAGAGAGGAGTGAATACCAGAGGCCAAACCAGGGTTAGGAGCAGTAACCTGATCTGATGGCTCCCCACTCTTCAGTATTGTTCTCTAGCCAAGGCCAATCTTGGCAACATGTAACTACTTCCTCCAGAGAGAAGACATGCAAGTTTCTGTGGTTAATTTGAAGAGGCTCTGTCTGACTTTAAGGAAACCTGCTGTAAGGAAATCTCGCCATGTCCACAGAGAGGTATAATAGTTCTTTGTATTTCACTCCATTCATTAATAACCCCTTTAGAAACCCTCCATGATTTTATTTAAACAGATGATACACACATGTGGTTTTCTTGATTTCTGAGTCTGTATTTTGAGGTGTTACTCAGATGTGCTGATGTGCAGACTCCTTGCTGGGGCTTCTGCAGTCCCTGATCCACACTAGTAAGAGGTGGGCTGTAAGAAGCTGGGAGCCCAGACTGAACAAACAAGTCCTTTGCAGTCCATGTTTCAGGAGAAGGTTGTGCTGGATCAAGTTTGCCTTCCACAGGAAATACAGTATCCTTCCAATTTGCATGCAGTCAACCTCTCTTTAAAATGATAAATAAAACCTGTTAACCAACAGCCAAGCTGACCTCTCACTTTCTGCTGATGTTCATGTTAATAGACTCTTAGAGACTAGTCTTTCTGACACATACCCAAGCCCACCAGCCTCCTGGTTCCTTTGGTGAGTAGATCCATCCTTCAACCCCCAGATCTGACTCTGTGTGGCTGCAAAATTTTGTCCAAATTGCCTCACAGACTCTAACAGCAGCACAGTTGCAGGGTTTGTCTACCTGCACATGGCATGTTGTGGGCCCGGACTGGGCTTTCTTCCTGGCAAGACTGCTTGGAAGGAATGGAATCTGGAGCTGAAACTAATTAACCCCACCCCAGCCCAGCAAGGGCAGGAATTGGGAGACCTGACGAAGGCATGAAAACCTGAGAAGCAGTGTTGGCTCTGGGACAGTGGTCTTGAAGGTCTCTGGGCTGGGAGCTCAGGCTAGCATCCAGGCCCTGGGAAACGACAAGCCCAGAAACTTGAACCAAGGCAGAGCTAATCTTGGAAACTGGGCACATGGGCAACTCCTATACTGAGAAGCATGGGAAGTACCTAGTTGCTAGCACGAGAGGGAGGAGGAGGCTACCACCAAACATCAGGCACCAGCATACACGTTTGGCACTGGAGGAGACCCCCCAGTCCATGTGAATAAAGCTGGGCTGATTTCACTGCCACAAGAAATGGTGGGAGCCAGGAGCTGCTTGCTCAGTCACACTGGGAAAGACCTAGACTGCAAACTGGCATGATATTTGGCCTCAAGGTAAGGAGCTGGGAGGCAGGGATGACAGACTGGGCAGGCCTACCCACCCTGGGCCCTAAGAATGCAACTTTAGACTCATGAACAATCAATAGATATGACTCAAAGAAAGCTGCAAAATAGTGTGTGTTTCTTCCTGTGGCTGAGCTCAGACTTTCTAATTATATGAAATAATATTGTGCTTTACAATCTGATAGCTCTGGGTCTGAATCCTGATTTTGCCACTTAAGTGTGACTTTGGGCCTCAACTTTGTCATCAATACATGGTACAAAGAATCATTGCTAGGAGGATGACAAGAACTAATCTATGTAAAGCACCTGCCATTAGCTTTGTACCTGCTGATACAAGCTCAGGAGACAGTTGCTATTCTTAGTTGTACAGGAGGGCACTTGAGGATGGCTGACAGTCCATGTGCTAGAGTACCACATCCTGGAGGAGAGCACCCGCTCCACGCAACCTTCTCTCCAGGATGTTTTCATCCACTGCTGGCACTTGGAACCTTTCCTTCGTACCTGTTAGGAGGGTCAGCCCACCTAACATGGATGTTGGCATCTGTAGGTGGGCAGTGAGGCTTCCTTGATAGTTTTCAGGACCCTGTCCACGGAAGGATGGACAAGGAGAGAAAGGAAGGTACCACATGAGGACTAAAGCTGCCAGACTGGCATGTGGACAGGATGCATGAAAGGCCCTTTAGGAAATTAACAGAAATAAATTGAAGGGATGCAGTGCTTTGAAGGGACTATTTTCCAGAATGAGGTAGTGATGGCTTAATTTGTGATCAATAAAATAAGTGACCTGACTTTGCAGCAACAGGCTGGTAATGTTGGGGACATTTACATGACACTGTGAAATTCTGCAAATGTATCTCCTTGGCTCACTAAGGTCCACATTCAATATGATTTACTCAATCATTCCTTTAATAGCACAGTTTCTGAGTATATCAGCTGTGCCAGGCCCTCTTCTTGGTGTTAGGAATACAAGCTGTAATAAATCAGAAAAAGAAAAGAGAAAAAGAACAAAATTCTTCCCTTGGGTTGCTAATAGCAGAGGCCTGAGACTATTAGTTGCTTTATTCTAAAAGCAAGTGGCCCTACTTACAAACATCTTCTGAGTCAAAGTCATTTCCTTAAATTTACATGGCACTGAATCTAAACTATAGCATCTTTTAGACATTAATTAAATAGAACATGTGAAGGATATTAGCATATATATTATGTCACTACATATATATTTATATATGTATACACCTATGTGATCCTAATAGGATGTTCCAAATGGCCCAGTCTGTATACTGAGTCACATTAAAAAACAAAGCAAAACTGACATGATGCATAAATGGTGATAACATTTGTTGTGGTGATGCTTACTGAGGGCCTATCATGAGACACACATTGTTCTAAGAGCTTTACCTGTAAAAGCTCATATAATGCAGAAAATCCTATGAGGTAGGTACTATTATCATCCTCATTTTACAGATGAGGAAATTAATGCACAGAACAATGGAGTAACTTGCCTGATGTTCTGAAGCAAGAAGCAAAGCTAATATTTAAGCCCAAGAAACTGAATCCCAGAGTCTATGTTCTTAGTCCTACTGTGATATTGCCTGATCAATCTGAGTAATGTACATCTTTACTCTGGGATTTGTTAAGAGGAAGTCTATGGTCTTAAAGAGGTAGATTCCCAGAAATTCTTTGTAGACTAATTTCCTCTCCCTAAATTTTCATGTTCACAGGAGCAGCTGAACACTGTCCCAGTTCACTAACATGCTCCTTGCTCTCAGCAGCCAATAGAAGTACAAGTTCATGCATTACTCTGACCACTTTTTTTTCAAAATTTATCATCAGAAACTTCACAGGAACAAATTCTACTATATGAATACATGTACGAATGTGTTGTTTCTACATACATAACTATAGATATACATATAATTTAAACACATGTTCTTAGATGTGATAATAGCATCAGTTTTTTAAATTATATTTTATTGATTATGCTATTACAGTTGTCCTGATTTTCCCCTCCCCCACCCTCCACCCAGCACCCCTATTCCCTCAGGCAATTCCCATACCACTGTTATGTCCATAGGTCACGTAAAAAGTTCTTTGGCTACTCCATTTCCTATGCTGTACTTTACCTCCCCATAGCTATTCTGTAACTACCTATTTGTACTTCTTAATTCTTTCACCTCTTCACCCATTCCCCCACACCCCCCTCCCATCTGGCAACCATCAAAATGTTCTCCATATCCATGGTTCTGTCTCTGTTCTTCTTGTTTGCTTAGTTTGTTTTTTTTTAGATTCAATTGTTGATAGATATGTAGTTATTGGCATTTTATTGTTCATAGTTTAGATCTCCCTTTTCTTAAATAAGTCCTTTTAACATTTCATATAATAATGGTTTGGTGATGATAAACTCCTTTAGTTTTTCTTGTCTGAGGAGCTCTTTATCTGCCCTTCGATTCTGAATGGCATCTTTGCTGAGTAGAGCAATCTTGCTCTAGGTCCCTGTTTCTCATGACTTGAATACTTCTTGTCAATCTCTTCTAGTCTGCAAAGTTTCTTTTGAGAAGTCAGCTGACAGTCGTATATGTACTCTCTTGCAGATAACTAACTTCTTTTCTCTTGCTGCTTTTAAGATTCTCTCTTTATTTTTAACTTTTGTCATTTTAATTATAATGTGTCTTGGAGTGGGCCTCTTTGTATCCATTTTGTTTGGGACTCTGCTTCCTGGGCTTGTATGTCTATTTCCTTCACCAAATTAGGAAATTTTTCTTTATTTTTTTCAAAGGGTTTCCAATTTCTTGCTCTTTTCTTCTCCTTCTGGCACCCTTATGATGCAAACGTTGGACCACTTGTAAAGTTGTCCCTGAGGCTGCTTATACTATGCTTATTTTCTTGGACTTTTTTTTCTTCTTGTTATGATTCGTTGTTTTTTGGTTCCTTGTGTTCCAAGTTATTGATTTGATTATTGGTTCTACTGTTGTTTCCCTGTAAATTGTTTTTTTTTTTTTTTATTTCAATTAGTGTATCCTTCATTTCTGACTGGATCTTTTTTCTACTGTTGAGGTCCTCACTCAGTTCCTTGAGCACCCTTATAACCAGTATTTTGAACTCTATATCTGATAAATTGCTTATTTTCATTTCATTTAGCTCTTTTTCTGGATTTTTGATCTGTTCTTTCATTTTGGCCATGTTTCTTTATCTCTTGGTTTTGGCAGCCTCCCTGTTTTTGTTCCTATGTATTAGTTAGAGATGCATTGAGTCCATGTCTTGGTAGTATGGCCTAATGTAGTAGGTATCCTGTAGGGTCCAGCGGCACAGCCTTACCTATCACTCAAGCTGGGCACTCAGGATGCACCCTTTGTGTGGGCTGAGTACACCCTCCTCTTATAGTTGAACCTTGGTTGCTGTTGGCAGGTCAATGGGAGGGATTTACCCAGGCCAGTCATCTGCAAGGACTGGATATGACTACTTACCACCAACTTGTACCCTCCATGGAGGATCACCTTATGCAGGGGCTAGGTGGTGGTGCTCCTATATGGTTTATAGCTGTCCGCTGGGTGCACTGGCCCTGGGGTTTTCCAGGTGGTGCAGGCCAAGATCCGCCCACACATGTATTTTGCCCAGTGCCACCCTGCCTGAGGTACAAAGCAATCTGAGATGGCTGCTACTTGTGCTGGGCTTGGAGATCCCCAGGTGAAGCCAAGCTGTGAATCTAGGCTGGCTGTTGCTAGTGCTGAATCTGGGGCTCACTGAAGCCAGCTGTTGATTGTTTGAGAGGATTTAGGAAGTTGTGAAGGATGAGCTAGGACCAGACATGCAAATAGAAAAACAGCTTGGGTGGGCCCATAAGTTGGGTGCCACAGAGTCTTTGGGAATCTCCCGGGTGGGGCAAACAGTGTTAGCCAGGTTGATGGAGTCTCAGACATGGCTCCAGCTTGCTGGCTTTGTGGGGGAGGGTTTAGAAAAGGGACAATGGCCTCTACTTACCTTGATGCCAGACACTTCAGTTTCTCCCTGTATACCACCTGTGCATTTCAAGCTGCTATCCCAGAGCTGGAGCTCAGAGAAAGTGAGTGAAAGGGACAGGCCAGCCAGGTGGCCTGCCCAGCCTTGCCCAGGCCATTTGTAGACTTGCCTGGGTTGTTTGCCTAAAGTTCCAGTGTATCTGAATGTCTACAGCTGAGAACTTGCTGACCTTTTTTGAAACATACATCATGCTTTCTCAAGAAGGAGACTGCATTGTCTGCTTTGCCAAAACCCTTAGCCCCATAATCCTTAAAAACCCCACTCTGCCCCCACCAGCTGATACAGTCTGCCTAGATTCAGCCTGCCTGTTGGCTTTGCTCCAATAAAGGCATCGACTTGATCACTCAGTCCCTTTCTTCCTTTCTTGCATACCTAACAGTGAGTCTGAGTAGGTGAGTCCATGTGTGGGTTCTTTAAGGGGAACAGCTTTGGGTTCCAGCAGTTTCTTCCACCAACTCAATCCCCACTGATTTTGCAGCCAGAAGTTGTAAGGACTTATCTTCCTGGTGCTGGAACTCTGCACTGGGGGGCCCAGTGTGAAGCTGGGAGTCTTCACTCCCCAGATATCCCTCCCAAATTTTTATCCACCACACATGGGTGAGAGACCAACCAGTTCTATGTCTGCGCCTCTCCTACCAGTCTTGATGGATGTGGTTTCTTTAATACTACAGGTGTTAGGCTTCCATTCAACTAGATTTCTGACTGTTCTGAGTGATGGCTTTTCTATATTTTAGTTGTAATTTTAATGTGGTTCTGTAAAGAGATGAGCCATGTCTGTCTATGCTGCCATCTTGACTAGAAGTCTGGCATTATGTTTTTTAACTTTTAAATCTGTTATAGATAAAACTGAAGTATTCACAAGTCAACTGTGGAGCTTTTTATTTGCTTTTAAATACTCCAGTTTAAAAAAAAAGTTGAAGGTGATGACTATATGAACTAAGACTGGAAAATATTTAAAATTATTGAAGCTGACTAAAGGGAATAAATGAGATCCCACTTTTGATATGACTCAAAATTTTCATTAAAACGTTTTTTGTTTCTTCTAATGCTCAGAAGAATATAATGAGAACTTGAAGAAATGATCAGTGGATTGAGCGTCGGTCTGCGAATCAAGTGTCGCTGGTTCAATTCCCAGTCAGGGCACATGACTAGGTTGCACATCAGGTCACCAGTCGGGGGCGCAAGTGAGAGGCAATCACACAGTGATGTTTCTCTCCCTCTCTTTCTCCTTTCCCCTCTCTCTAAAAATAAATAAACAAACAAATAAGTAAATAAACAAATAAATAAATTATTTTTTTAAAAAAGAAATAAGGGAACAATTGATCTTAATGAGAGCAGTCTTTAATTTTTTAAAATTACAGTATTCCCTCACTTATCGCAGGTATTACATTCCAGACACACACACATGAAGTAGGAACCTTACATTTATTCTACACTCTTAAACCTACATAACTTTAACAACATACATATACAGTACCGCAAAATCCCACGATATAGTGAAAAATCCACGATAAATACTTAATTATAATATTTTTTAAAATCCCACAATACAGTGAGGCCGCAATAAGTGAACCATGATATAGCGAGGGACTACTGTAGTTTCAGCCAACATTAATTTTTAAATACAATCAGGTGTTGGATGAGCCCAGTAGCCTTGGCAAGAAGATAAGTCTGTGCCCCTGAGGGCTTGCAACCGATGAAACCATTGCATATACTGCTCAACTCATTACTTATTTCACTGGAGATGTGCAGTTAAGGAAGGCTAATGGGGGGATGTGATCCTTGAGAGACAGGTCTAGAGGGATGGGAACGTTACAGCCATCAGGGTATTTTCCTGTGGCCAGTGGGAGAAGCTGTGGGAGAGAAATGTGAGTTTAAATTCTGGTCTTCAGCCCTGGCTGGTGTGGCTCAATGGATTGAGTGCTAACCTGCAAACCAAAGGGTTTCAGGTTTGATTCACAGTTAGGGCACATGCCAGGGTTGTGAGCCAGGTCCCCAGTTGGGGACAAGTGAGAGGCAACCACACATTGATGTTTCTCTCCTTCTCTTTCTCCCTTCCTTCCCCTCTCTCTAAAAATAGATAAATAAAGAATAAAAAAATAAATTCTGATCAACTTGGCTTCCCACAGGGACAGTGAGCTGTCTCTGAGGTTCATGGGGACCCTTCCATTCCACATGAGCCCAGAGAAGAGGACACACCTCTCTGGGATCTTATAGGAAGCACTGACTAGGGGATGGGGCAGTGATTATATTGTCACTCATATAACAATTATTTGTCATGCTTGGCACTGATATTAAATAGGGCCACAGGCTGAAAAAAAGAAACCCAAAGCTCACAATCTCATGGGACTAGGTGAGAATCAGGACTATAGCTTACTGTCTGCAAAAAAAAAAAAAAAAAAAGAAAGAAAGAAAGAAATAGAGTAATATGACTTTATATAGATTCTTTTATTGCGGGTATGGCTCTCACAACTCTGCTTTCCAATACTTTCTGGAGCCTGAGCCCTGGGCTGCAGCCCAAACCCTGTTGCTCAGCGCTAATGGCACCAGGCTCTCTGGAGCACCAAAGATTGCCCATGGGGACACAGACACCCACAATCAGACACGCACCACCCACCAGGCTCTTACCACTCAAAGGACAGCTTTTTGAAACATCAAATTTACATGATGTCATTGGGAATTTGCAATTAAGAGGGAGAATAACACTTTCTGAACAACAGGAGAACAAGAATACTGCAAAGCAGACATTTAGAAGAAACAATAGAATTAGAACCTCTTTGGAGTGCTGCCTCTACCATCTGCTAGATGGGTAGTGTAATTCTCTGGGCTTCAGTTTCTTCACCTGTAAAAAGGGTAGAATTCTATTTTTCTTTAATAAGATAACACATGGGAAATGTTATATGTGAATGTTACATGTAAATATGTAAATGTTATATGGCTATACATGTGGAAACAGTAGCATTTATTAATTTTAAGACATTATGTATTAAGATAAAAATGATTAATGGGTAGGACAAAGTTCCATTAGCATCAACTCTATGAAAATGAGGACTGTTAACCATGTCAGGTTCAGTACCAGAAACACAATAGGTGCTCAATAAATACTTGTTGAATAAATAGATCGAACCCAGCTGAGCTGCCACAGAGGGTCAGTTTAGGGGCTGGAGGCCCACACTGCTTCAGACCCTAGCCCAGGCTTTTCAGTCACTATCCTCCTCTCCTTCTTTCCCCTCACACTCTTCAGTGTCCTAGTGTCCCAGGCCATCCTCACATACCGCTGTGTGATCTCTGTGCTGTTGGGCTGCCTGGGGACTTTCCTACAATGAGGACAGCAGAGAAAGGCCCACTCCTTGCAGCTGCAGGGGACCTGGGCTGCCCAGACATAGGTGCACACAGACACAGCCAGGAACACTGCACACAGGACCACTGTGATGTGCAGGAGGTGCTCCCATTCATCCAGCCCACTGTGGTCCTGGCCCACCACAAAGACTACACACTGGTCCTGGTGTGGTGGCTGGCCTCCCAGGCTGAGACATGCCTTGTACTTTGTGCCTGGGAGGAGGTCATCCATAACATATGTGTTGACTCCAGGTCCAATGTGAACCACCTCCTTCCTGAGGGATATATCTGATGCAACATAGAGGGTGACCCACTTCTCTTCAGAGGTATTGGCCACTATAAACCACTCTAGAAGGACCCCATGCACAGTCTGATTGGCAACCTACAGGTTGATGTAGACATTGGCCCATGAGGGGAAGGAAAGAGAATGGGTTCCATGCAGAACCAGGACAGGCTGGACACGGAGGGAGATGACAATGATGCTCCTGCCGATGGAGTTGGAAGCCACACAGGTTTAATTGCCCCTGTCTACTAGGTGGGCAGCAGGTATGATCATCTCTGACAGAACAGCATCTTCTGCAGTAGATGAGGTCAACACTGGGTGGAAAGAGAGCAAAACAACTGTGCATTTCTCTAATAGACACCTGGAGTATCCAGCAGTACCACTTTTTAAAAGGTGGCAGTTACCACTTATTAAGCATATACTTGGTATCAGGTGTTTGCCCCTCAATAACCCTGTAAGATAAGTACCCAATTTTTACAAATAGGAAGTTGAGGGTTCAAGTGATTAAGTTACTTGCCCACAATGAGTGTTGTTCAGAGGCAGCAGTTGAGTTGAAACCTTGTTCTTCTGTCTATGAAGTTCTTTAACTGCATCAACTGCTTACACCAAAATACCTTAGCCTTGCTGAGCCAACACCATCATTCCCAGGGTAGCTCTCACAACAGTGTGAGGGTGCAATATTGTGACCTTCAGAAAGTGCCCTTTTACCCCCAGAATGTGGAGTGACTTAGAACCTGGAGCCAAATGCCTGGTTCTATCTTTTACTAGGTATATGGTTTCTAACAAGTTCTTTGGATTCTCTTGGCCTCAAATTTCTCATCAGTAAAATGGGATGATAATAGCATTTACTTCATAAGATTGATAGTAAATGTTCTGTATTAGCTGTTATTATTACTGAAAGACTAGATGGTGCAAGGAGACTAATTACAGAGCATCACAAAAGATAACATCTGGATGCATCTCACTGTTCTCAAAGAGGCTACAATAATAAATCCTGTATTTCTTTCATTGGTGTTTAATTTCAAGCCTACAAAATGTGATCAAAATAATAGAAAAAAGTCAAAATTTCAGTTAGTTCAGTATTTTTAATCATTCAGAGGTTTGTCACCATGTATATGAATGCCTGGATGGCTGACTGGATTTCTCAAGTTTTAGTCAGATATTTCTGGTTGTCATCTAGACAACTTCTAGATACCCCTTGGAAGGTCATCCTGGCTTTATGATATGCCCCAACCCTCAGGGTATCATTAAAGATGATTCCAGCTGAGGTAACAAAAGCAGAGCAAGCACATAGCTTCAAAAAATAAGAGGCAGTTTTGAATCCCAGTTGTGGGGTCTACTGGCCCACCTATCTCTGGATCCTAGTATTACAACTTAAATCAATAAAGCCTGGTCAACAAAGTGGTGGAAGGTATAAATTTGATCCAATATCTAGGACTTCCCGTCCTTGCCTGATAAGAATTAGCTGCGTTTCAGGGTGGGGTGAAGTTTTGGGGAGGAGAAAATACTTGTTAAAATACATATTCTCAGGTCCTTCCCTGGACTCACTTAATCCAAATTTCTAGGGCAGGGGTCTGGAAATGTTATTTCAAACACACACCCCAGGTGAGTCTGCTCAGGTAAATTTAGGAAATACATAATGGATAATCACTAAAATTGACCCTAGTTAGAAATTTCTATGATTTAAAAATACACAGTATAGTGTTCTGCATCTAGAAAGCCCTCAAAATTATATTTGTCCTGTAATATTTATACAATGTTAAGTCAACTCCAAGATATAGATTTACATATGTCTATATAAGAGAGTATATGTAATACACACACACACATATATATCATATAGATCTGTATGCAGTCATTTAAAAGAATGCTGATAGTGTAATACTACCTTCTTGTGGTGTGTATAATTCAGGCTTGTCTCAGTCTTACCTATATCAGTTTAGTACCTCTCTATTGAGGATATATTTGCTATAGACCTACCCATTCTCCCAGATACATTAAGAGGGTACACATGGCTTACCATCAAATTCCCTCCACATGCTCAAGGGATATGTCCATGTAATGGTTGGTGAAGGGCTGGCCTGGGCCAGGCACTGCAGGGTTACATTCTGTCCCACCTGGATGGTAACATTGGCACTGGGGGTTGAGATCTGGGGCTTCAAGCAAGCACTGAGCTCAGTTTCATGAAAAAATTGCCCTGCCTTAGAGAAAGAGCCTCAGTATGTCACATAAGGATTCACCAGGATGACTGGGAGGCTGATGGACTTTACAAACTGGAAAAGTCCCCTTAGGCGACAGTCACATAGCCAGGGGTTATTGTGCCGCACCAGCACCATGCTAGAGAGAATCTTTGCCCCACAGTCAGGTTGCTGATGTTTCTGGAAGGCTGGCCAGTTCAGGAAGACACTCTTAGATACAACTGTAAGCCAGTTGAAAGATAGATCAAGGTATGTCAGATTGACCAAGAACTGAAGAGCCAGCTCAGGGAGTACATCAATCCTGTTGTGTTTGAGATCCAAGACTCAGGAGAGGTGTCACACGGAATGCTGTCCATGGTACTGAACGAAGGTTTCCCTCCAGTCTCAGCTCTTTCAGTTCTGACAGGTGCTCCAGGGCTCCTAGATGGATCACAGTGACATTGTTAAAATTGAGCCAAAGATATTCCAAGGTGCTCATATTGACCAAAGACCCTCGGGGTAGTTCAAATAAGGATGAATGTTCAATTCTCACTTGCTTGAACTCTTGAGGAAGGTTCCCTGGGATCTTTCCCAAAACGATAGACATGCACTGCAGAGTCCTGTTCAAGAAACCAGAAAAGCTTTAAGATGAACATCAGTAAACTGGGAAGTTGTATCAGGCTCACCCTGGCATTAGACTATGAATTAGAAAAAAATATTACTCACTTAAAATAAAAGAGTTAGACCTATCTTGGTGAAAGTTCACAGTTCACCAAAGTTCAGCACCAACTAGAATGAGTCTCAGATATTTTTCTAATTTCCGGCAAATTCTAGGTCTAATCCCACTCTAAAAAAGCCTCAAAGAAAGCCCATCCCCTACAGCCCTGTGGCATCTTGCCAGTACAGCACACCTGTCAAAATTCTCCTCTGAACAGGTACATCCTGGCAGACAGGATGGCTGAGTTGCATGCAAATCCAGACAGACCAGAACTAGCAGGAAATAGTGAGAAACTGAAGTCATATTCCTCTGTAAGAAAATACTGTGGGAATTTTGAATAAGATAGTCCTAGCTTCTGAGTGGCAAATCCTATTATTGGTAATCCATGGTGATGTAGGTCAGCACAGCAGTGGAAAAGCCACTGGATGCTCTGAGGTCTGTCGTGGCCCAGATCATAAGCTCAATAAGAACACATAATGAGGGAGCTATGTCTCTTGACTAAAGTCAGAAAATTCTCCCTTTGTCTGGTTCTTGATTTCAGAAAGTAAGCTCTAAGACAGATGTCTGGTTCTGTCCTGATACCACCTTCCCCCAGTTTCTTGCTAAAAGATCCGAGACACCAGTAGATAGTGCTATTCTGAGCACCATGTTTCAGGCGATTTGGCAAAATTCATTTAATATTTCATCAATCACAACTGGATCTTGAAACCTAGAATTTCCAACCATTCTCTAAAAGTGAATGCAGACGATGGGTGACAAGTAATTCTGTGACCATACCTCTGTATAGTTCTCTCCCCAACACTTTGTGTGGTGGGGTTTTGTGTGATGGAATCATGTCTCTATTGCTTTGAGACAGCTGCATCCGCCACTCAGATGGCCAGACTCAGAGAAGCATAATGGTGCAGACGGTAAACCACAAGACTCTTTTCTGATTAAAGTAAAGCATGTTTTTTAAAATCTTGGATCTTAAAACTTTTTCTGAATGCTGTATACCTTCCCTGATTTTAAAAAAAGGCCTACATTTTAAAGTTACATATATGTGATTTTTGGGTACTTGCTCTAATGCCCATTATTTAGTCAGCTAATATTTATTGGTCATCCTCTCTAAGCCACACACTTACTAGATGGAAGAAATGCAGTGGTGAGCAAAACTGTTATGGACTTGCTTCCATGTCTTTACATTTTTGGAACATCATTTAACCTCTATGAGCATCAATCTCTTCTCTGCAAAGTGAGGAAATTAACAAATACTTAATAGTGCTTCTAGGTAATTTTGAGATTATGTAAAATAAAGTACCTAACATACATTAGGTGTCCAATAAATTTTAATGTACCTCACATACCAACACACTCTTGAAGATCAGCAAAGTCTACTTCCCTACTACTTGGAGTACTTCCTGGTGAATATTGAAATACCATGGGTTTCCCTAAGATTCATGATATATATATTATTCCCTACAAAAGGCCTCAGGGAAGAAAATCCTCTTAGTAGCTAACCAGTGAGGGGAGAAATGGGTCACAGCTAAGCTGATTACATTTCAGGCTTTCCATCCAAGCCAGATATATTTGCTGGAGTTTTCAGACAGTCTAACTCTATGTCTGGCTAGATCTCTAGAGTTCCTCTCAAAGTAAAAATCAAAACAAAGAGAGTGCTATGGGCACAAAGCTTGTGGTAGACATGGAGATATGTTGCCTAGATCCCCTTCAAGGAATGAGTTGATGTTCACCTGCAAGGAGTGTTCGCATGGGCCATTCCCTTCCTCATGCAGCCCACAGGCAGTGACTGAGGGCGGCGAGGACACAATAACTTGGCCAGTTTGGCCTGATGAAAATAAGACTGATGGGTGATTCTCGTTCCAGAGTCCCCTACCATGTTGGCCAAGGTTTTGTTAAGTTTGTTTCATGGGGAAAAAATGTGTTTTAATCCGTGGGTATCACATACCACTAGAGAATTTTTCTCACTCCAAAATATAAAAGCCTGAAGAATTCTCACCTCCACCACCACCACCACCACACACATAATTTCTTCTCTGTTCATTCCATATTAATCTCTTCAAATGAGTTCAGCTCAATCTAACCTTCCAGTGGTTTGTTGAAAGCTTGCCATCTCTAGAATCACTCAGGCCATGTCTGCACTGCTTCTCCTTCTCTGCCGACCCCTCATCCTCTGGTTTCCTAATGTAGCATATGGCCACAGGAAGTAGGTATGGTGTCAGTTAAGGCTGGGGACTAGGACAATTAAAGTTACTTCATTTATATTATTTTCCTTAAACAACTAATGATTAAGTGGTGTTCCTAAACTCAAGAGATTTAACAACAAAGGGAAGGAGTCTCAGTATATTATACCCACACCTTTCTTCCTGCACAATGCTTTTAGGAATTGGGATCTTAGAGTGGTAGAAACGGAGTTAGAGGAGATAAATTATTCTGTGTTTATGAAATAATTAGATATAAATGGTTTCTGGGCATTAGCTCTCTGGCTTGTCTTAACATTCCTGGAATGTCCACAATTGCTGCAACAAGGGAAAAGAGAAACTGGAGAATCATGCAGGGGCTTTTAAAACATAATTTCCACTAACATTTTATTAGCTAGAATACTAGTCACCTAACCTATTTCAAGGGGGGTGGGAATATAGTCTTCTCTGTGTCCATCCCAGGCATCTAACTAAGGGGACATCTTGGACGTGATTGGTGGAGGAGTAAGGGAAGAGCACCAGCTTGAGAAAGAGGAAGGGCAGGATGTTTACTTTCTGACAGGTTGCCTAGTTCTCTCTCTGAGCTGTCCCAAAGTTCCATCAATTGAATACATAAGAAACTCTCTGATTAATATTCTGTCAAGACAATCCAGAGAGCTGATGCCCAGAAGCCATTTATATCTAATTATTTCATAAACACAGAATGAAGAAGTGGAGCAGAACCCTCCCTTCATCCACATTTCCCACTGACTCAAGTAGACTCTGTGAGGGCAAAAATAAATTTTTCTGTTAAGCCACTTAAATTTGGAAATTGTTAGCAAAACATAAGCATAACCTATCCTGACTAGAAGTGCCCTTGCAATCAAATAAAATATGCTCAAGTACTTGTAAGTTGATTTTTGTCTCTTCTGGCTTATATGAAAGTTAGAACAAAAATTTCCAGCTCTAATTGTCTAAACACACCAAGCACTGAGTCCCTTGATTGATAGTCTAGTTTGAATAGCCTACATCTACTTCCCAGGATATAATTTCTGTTATTTGCCTTTTCATACCCTGTAACTTAGATCTGCAGTTACAGATAAGAAACATCAGAAGTAGCTTCTGGATAGAGTGAGGAAGATGGCAGAGGAGTGAGGGGAGGCTGTGCTTGATTGCTTCCAAGACTTGTTTGTAGTTTGGACTAATTGCGGAACAAACATATCAGTTAACATCTGGATACTGGCAGGAGTTGAGCCTTGGTGCTGCTGGATCAGAGAAGACCATCTGGGAATGACCTGTTTGGTGAGGATAGCAGAGGAGAAAGGGAAGAGACAGGATTTCTGACTGGCTTGGCTCCCTGAGCTGCAGCTGGTAGTACACAAATATTTTTTTAGTGACCCCAGGTTTCCCCAGAGAGGAATTAGGAGGAGAGCAGGGCTCTGCCCATTGGCAGATCCAGGAGTGGGCCAGGTGGCATCTAGCTCTGAGAGGCAAGAAACAGCGACTGCTGTATATGTATGAATGTGTTTTTTCTTTTTCTCTTCTGTTTTTTGTGGAGAGGGGAGGAGAGGCTAGGGGTGGGATGAGATTCTTGAGGAGCGCAGGTGCAGAAGTGAACTCACCCACTCCCCAACCCTCCCCCAGGACACATGAGTGCATACACGGAAGAGCCCCAGTCTGCCTGCCCAGGTGCGCAACCAACTTGCTGGCCACCGGACCCAGGTGCCCCACAGGCCCACCCCAACAGGCACAAAATTAATGTTCCAGTCGCCACACACAGACACCCACATCTGCCATGTACAGTTGCCCGTGGGCCTGCCCCAGTGGGTGCAAAACCAGCTCGCCGGGCGCACCACAGTGGACGCGATGCTAGTGCATGGGCCGCCACTCCCAGGCACCCCTGGCCTGCCCCAATAGGTGCCAAACTAACGCGCTGGCCACCGCATCCAGGCAACACCCGGGAATGCCCCAGCGGGCACAAGAGAAGCGGGCCAACCACCAAACAGAGGCACCCACCACTGCAGCACACATGTGCCCATGGCCCTTCCCCAATGGGCGCAAAACCAACTCAAGAGCTGCCACACATGGGTGCAGGACCAGCGAACCAGCCACAGTGCACAGGTGCCACCCGGACCTGCCCCAGCAGGCATGAAACCAACGCACCAGACATAGCAATAGGCCCACAACAAACCTGCCCACTGGTGTGTAGAGGTCTCCTCCTCCACCAGAACAGGAGAGCAACCAGTCTGCCTTGGGCCCGACTGTCCGCGGTGTGAAACGGGTCAACCCACCCCTGGCCTGTGCAAGGGAATGCACTCGCCTCTGGCTGAGGCCAAAGGACAGTGAAATGAACTAGAGGCACTTTGTAATAAGTTTTGGGTGCTGGTTCTAGAGAAAGAGCTCAGAGAGCAGTGGACTAGGTTCCAGTAGAGAAGCTTCCCAAGTGCTATGAAAAAAATCACTTAAACAGACTGCTCCCCTCCAAGTGGCATCAGCTGGAGGCAGCAGCTCAACAACAGTATACAAGAAGGTCACACCATAAAGGCAGGAAAAAAATCAGATCCATCTAAGAAGCAGAAACAAGACCAGTGCCCAAAAAGGAGAGGTGGAATAACATCACACCAAACAGAAACGACACCCCACCAAAAGAAAAGGAGGAATTTCCAGAAGGAGGGGTAGGTGACATAGAAGCAAGCAAGCTATCTGACATGAAATTCAAAACAATAGTAATTAGGAAGCTCAATGAACCTGACAAACTCAAAGAAAACTACAAAGAACTCCAGGGAAACTACAAAGAACTACAGGGAAGCTACAAAGAACTTATGGAGAACTACACCAGCATAAAAAAGGACATAGAAACTATCAATAAGAACCAGGAAGAAATGAAGAATACAATTTCTGAACAGAAGAACAACATAGAATCAATGAAAAGCAGGCTAAATGAAGCAGAGGATCAGATCAGTGACTTAGAGAAAAAAATTCCAAAACAATGGAACTAAATGAAAAAAGACTGAAAAAATGTAAAAGAGGTTTAAGAGAATTGCAGGACAACATGAGATGAAGCAACATTAGAATCATATGGATACAAGGAGAAGGGGAGCAAGGGAAAGAAAACCTGATTGAAAAAGTAATGACAGAAAATTTTCCTAACTTGATGAGAGAAAAAGTCATGCAAGTCTAGGAAGCACAGAGGGTCCCAATGAAGACAAACCCCAAAAGGCCTACTCCAAAGCACATCATAATTAAAATGGCAACATTCAAAGACAAAGAGAGAATCCTAAAGGAAGCAAGAAAAAAACAACAAATAACATACAAGAGTGCTCCAATTAGACTATCAACTGATTTCTCAACAGAAACATTACAAGCCAAAAGGGGATGGCAAAAAATATTTCAAGCAATGAAAAACAAAGGCCTAGAACAAAGACTACTCTGCCCAGCAAGGGTCTCATTCAAAATAGAAGGTGAAATAAGGAGTTTCCCAGACAAAGGAAGACTAAAACAATACATCTCCACCAAACAAGCATTGCAAGAGATGCTAAAGAAAATGCTTTAAGAAAAAGAAGAAAAAGAGAGAGGGAGAGGAACACAGGTACAAAAGGAAATGAATAAATACCTGTCAATAATAACCTTAAATGTAAATGGATTAAATGTTCCAATCAAAAGACATAGGGTAGCAGAATGGATACAAAAACATGACCCACATATATGCTGTCTACAAGAGACACACCTCAAAACAAAAGATTTACACAGAATGAAAGTGAAGGGATGGAAAAAAGTATTCCAAGCAAATGGCGATTAAAAAAAAAAGCTGGAGTAGCAATACTTATATCAGACAAAACAGATTTCATAGCAAGGACCATAAAAGAGACAAAGAAGGACATTTTATAATACTTAAGGGAACAATCCATCAAGAAGATACAACCCTCGTAAATATACATGCATCAAACATAGGTGCTCCAAAATATATAAGAAAAATATTGGAAGACTACAAAAAATATATCAATAGCAATACACTCATAGTAGGGGTGTTTAACACCGCATTGTCAAGAATGGACAAATCTTCAAAGGAAAGCAACACCAAAGATATTGAGGCACTGAACAACACTCTAGACAAAATGGACTTAATTGATATATATAGAACTTTTTACCCCAAAGAAGCAAAATATACATTCTTTTAAAATGCACATGGGACATTTTCAAGGATAGAGCACATGGTAGGACACAAAACAAGCCTCAACAAATTCAAGAACATTGAAATTATATCAAGCATCTTCTCAGATCACAGTGGCTTAAAACTGGAGATCAACCTCAAGGAAAAAACTCAAAAACATTCAAACTCATGGAGAATGAATAACATACTATTAAATAAAAAATGGGTTAACAATGACATCAAGGAAGAAATCAAGAAGTTTCTGGAAACTAATGATGATGAACACAACAACAGCCCAAAACCTATGGGACACAGCAAAAGCATTCCTGAGAGGAAAGTTCATAGCAAAACAGGCCTATCTAAAAAGGATAGAAGAAATCTAATAAAAAATCTAACCATACAGCTACGAGAACTAGAGGAACAACAACAAACAAAGCCCAGAGCAAGTAGAATGAAGGAAATCATCAAGATCAGAGCAGAATTAAATGACATAGAGATTAAACAAATAATTCAAAAGATCAACTAAAGTAGGAGCTGGTTCTTTGAAAAGATAAACAAAATAAAGAAGCCTTTAGCCAGGCTCATCGAAAAAAAAAAAAAGAGAGAGAGAGAGAGAGAGAGAGAGGACCTAAATAAACAAAATCAAAAACAAAAGAAGAAAATCACGACTGATATCACAGAAATAAAAGGGATTGTAAGAAATTACTACAAACAACTATATGGCAAGAAACTTGACAACCTAGATGAAATGGACAAATATCTAGAAACATACAATCTTCCAAACTAAATCAAGAAGAAACAAAAAGACTGAAGAGACTGATAACAAAGAATGAAATTAAAACAGCAATCAAAAACCTCCCAGCACAAAAAAGCCCTGGACTGGAAGGCTTCACAGGCAAATTCTACAAAACATTTAGGGAAGAACTAACACCTACCCTTATCGAACTATTCCAAAAAATCCAAGAAGAGAAAAGACTCCCAAACTCTTTCTATGAAGCCAGTATTACCCTAATTCCAAAACCAGGTCAAGACACAACAAAGAAAGAAAACTACAGGTCAATATCTCTGATGAATATAGATGTTAAAATCCTCAACAAAATATTGGCAAACCGGATCCAGCAACATGTTAAAAAGATCATACATCATGATCAAGTGGGATTTATCCCAGGGATACCAGGATGGTTTAATAATCCCAAATCAATACATGTAATACAGCACATAAACAAAGTTAAAGACAAAAACCACAAGATCATATGAATCGTCGTTGTCGGCAGCCGTCCGTCTCGAGAGACGATGGCGTAGCTTCCTGAGAGTCTATCTGCACTGCCGAGAATGGCTGTGCAGTCCGATTCGGGAGTGACAATCCCTGCCGCACTTGGTACAGGTGAAGGCAGATGGCTGTTGTTGCTGCTGCTGACGCTGCTTCCGCCTCGATCTTTTCTGGACCGCCTCCTCGTTGCGCGCAGCCTCTGCACATGACGTACCTTGCCTGACCGCGAGCCTCCAGGCTAGGCGGTCGTCTGCTTGAACTTCCCATGTGTTGAGATTGATGGAGCATTGTGTCATGTCCTTTTTGCAGATGTCTTTGAACCGCAGTTTTGGGCGCCCTGTCATCCTCTTGCCTTCTGCTAGCTCGCCGTAGAGGAGGTCTTTGGGGATACGGCCTGCATCCATTCTTTTGACATGGACGCAGCCCTGCTTTACTCCGCTGCTGACTGGGAAGGCCTCAGAGGTTGCGCCGTTGTAGGACACCGTGCTGTGCATGTTGTCGTGAAAGGACATGACCACAGCAAGCAGATGTGGTGGACAGCCAATCTTCCGTAGCAAGCTGAAGAGTCCGCTTCGACTGACCAGATCAAACGCCTTCGTGAGGTCAATAAAGGCGAGGTAGAGTGGTTTATGCTGCTCGTGACACTTCTCCTGCAGCTGGCGTAGGGAGAAGATCATGTCCACTGTTGATCGGCCAGCTCTGAAGCCACACTGGGACTCTGGGTAGACGCGGGAAGCAAGGGTCTGCAGGCGGGCAAGAGCGACCCGGGCGAATACTTTGCCGACGACGCTGAGGAGAGAGATGCCCCGGTAGTTGTTGCAGTCGCTGCGGTCTCCTTTGTTCTTGTACATGGTGATAATGTTGGCGTCTCTCATATCCTGGGGGATGTAACCCTCCTTCCAGCAGAGACAGAGTAGATGGTGGAGCGGCTGTAGCAGGACTGGTTTCCCGCTCTTTAGGATTTCTGGAGGGATTCCGTCGCTTCCTGGTGCTTTCCCGCAAGCAAGGCGGTCGATGGCTTTGCCGAGCTCTGCCGCAGTAGGTGGGGTGTCTAGCTCCTCCATGACTGGTAGGTCTGGGATGGCTTTAAGAGCAGTGTCTGTTACGGTGTTCTTCGTTGCGTACAGCTCGAGGTAGTGCTCGGTCCACCGCCGCATTTGCTGTTCCTGGTCAGTGATGACCTCACCTGTCTTGGACTTAAGGGGGGCGATCTTGGAGGGGATTGGGCCTGTTGCCTTCTTGATACCCTCATACATTCCTCGTGCGTTGCCTATATCTGCGGCTTCCTGAATGCTTCTGCACAGGTTTAGACAATAGGTGTTGGCACAGTGGCGGGCGGTCTTCTGGACTTTGTTCCTGGCAGCCCGTAGAGCTTGAAGTGTACTGGGAGTGGGCGTGAACTTGTAAGCCAGTAGGGCCTTCCTCTTAGCCTCGATCACGGGTTCTATTTCTTCCCAGTGAGCCTCGTACCAGTCAGCGTTCTTCCGCTCTTTCTTCCCGTAAGCAATAATGGCGGAGTTGTATATGGCGTCGCGGAGACGTGGCCAATTGGATTCGATAATGTCATCTGCCGCCACTCCCTCGCCGAGTGCATCTTCCATCTTGTTGATGAATTGCTGGGTCTTAACTGGGTTGCTGGCACAACTGGTGTTGATGCGTGGGCGACCCTTCATCTTGGAGTGGTGCAACCTCTTCGGCATTATGCGCACCTTGCTTACCACGAGGGCATGGTCCGTGTCGCAGTCTGCACTATGGTAGCTGCGGGTGAGGAGGGTGCTGCCAATATCCGTTCTTCTGGTGATCATATGAATAGATACAGAAAAAGCATTTGATAAAGTACAACACCCATTTATGATGAAAACACTCAGCAAAATGAGAATAGAGGGAGCATATCTCAACACAATAAAGGCCATATATGAGAAAACTGAAGCTACCATCATACTCAATGGAAAAAAACTGAAATCAGGAACAAGACAAGCATGTCCACTCTCTCCATTCCTATTCAACATAGTCTTGGAAGTTCTAGCCACAACAATCAGACAAGAAAAAGAAATCAAAGGCATCCAAATTGGAAAAGAGGAAGTAAAACTGTCACTATTTGCATATGACATGATAGTATACATTAAAAACCCTATAGACGCCACAAAAAAACTACTCAACCTAATAAGCGAATTTGGCAAAATAGCAGCATACAAAATCAATATTCAGAAATTAAAGGCATTTCTATACACCAACAATAAAATATCAGAGACAGAAACTAGAAAAAAAATCCCATTTACTATAGCAACAAGAAAAATAAAGTACCTAGAAATAAATTTAACCAAAGAGGTAAAAGACCTGTACTCGGAAAACTACATAACCCTGAAGAAATAAATTAAGGAAGATACAAATGAATGGATGCATATACCATGTTCGTGGATGGGAAGAATCAACATCATTAAAATGTTCATACTACCCAAAGCAATTTATAAATTCAATGCAATCCCTATTAAAATACCAGCGATGTATTTCACAGACTTAGAATAAATACTTCAAAAACTTATATGGACACAAAAAAGGCCCCGAAGAGCCACAGCAATCTTGAGACAGAAGAACGCAATAGGAGGAATCACAATACCTGACATCAAACTATTACAAGGCCATTGTAATCAAAACAGCCTGGTACTGGCATAAGAACAGACATACAGATCAATGGAACAGAATAGAGAGACCAGAAATAAACCCAGGCCTCTATGGTCAACTAATATTCAACAAAGGGGGAAGGAACATAAAATGGAGTGAGAAGAGCCTCTTCAACAAATGGTGCTGGAAGAACTGGACAGGGACATGAAAAAAATGAAACTAGACCACCAACTTATGCCACATGCCAGAATAAACTCAAGATGGATCAAAGATTTAAATATAAGATGCGACACCATAAAAAGTCCTAGAGGAAAACAGGCAGGAAAATTTCAGATGTCTCACATAACAATATCTTCACGGATACCTCTAGGGCAAGAGAAATGAAGGGAAAAATAAACAAATGGGACTACATCAAACTAAAGAGTTTCTGCTCAGCAAAAGAAAACATCAGCGAGATGTGAAGGGAACAAACCATATGGGAAAACATATTTGCCAATGATACATCAGATAAGGGATTGATCTCCAAAATATACAAAGAACTTACATATCTCAACACAAAGAAGACAGACAGTCCAATTAAAAAATGGGCAAAAGACCTGAACAAACACTTCCCCAAGGAGGATATACAGAGGGTCCATAGGCAAATGAAAGAATGCTCAACATCACTAGCCATCAGAGAGATGCAAATAAAAACCATAATGAGATACCACTTTACACCAGTTAGAATGGCCATCTTCAACAAATGAACAAACGACAAGTGTGGGCAAGGATGTGGAGAAAAGGGAACCCTAGTGCACTGTTGGTGGGAATACAGTTTGATGCAACTACTATGGAAAACAATATGGAATTTCCTCAAAAAACTAAAATAAAAAAAAAAAGAAATAGCTTCTGCCTAGGTAAAGAGAAGTCTAACCTTGTAGCAATCAGAAAATACATATGGAGATTCCACAATTCCAACCACCCCTGAAACAAGGCTTCCAAAGGCAGCATGCTGTGGGATCACCGTAGTGCAGGCAGGTTTTCAGCATTGGGTGACCAGTAATGCTTTTCCCAGGACTTAAGAAGACATTAGGTTTTCAAGGACTGACTCATACTAATCAGACTCATATACTAAAAAACTAGTATACAAACAAGACATCATTTTATTTTTTACAACAGGAATTTGTCTTTTCCAATGACTTGAATATTCATGAACACAATCCAGTCCGATTATTCTCTATAAGAGCAAACTTAAAAAGACAGAACACACAAAGGAAGGATGATGACAAATGCATATTGGGAGGCTGACCATTTCGGGGATATTTTATCCAGACCACTAAGGTAGGTCTTAATCATTGGAAAATTTGAATTTATTCATTCTCTCTCTCTCTCTCTCTTTCTCTCTCTCTCTCTCTTCTCTCTCTCTCTCTCTCTCTCTCTCTCTCTCTCTCTCTCTCTCTCTCACACACAATATTGGATAAATACATACTAACAAATTCTTGCTCTCAAGTTGCAGGTGATGGGCAAAAAAAAATCCACTTATGGAAATTCTGTACCCGTGCATCAGTGCTCTCATGATTCTGATCCCATGTTTCAGTGGCACACACAAAAAAAATCATTTCTGTAGTAAACCTGCTGTGTGTGGGACAGACAGACATGGGGAGATGTGGTAAGCAGACAGGCTTGGTTTAAAAGACTCTGATCGCTGTGCAGAGCTGCCCCCAGCTGGATCCTTAGCTGGCAGGTTGTCTTCCAGGCCTGCTCTGAATTCCACCCTTCGTGGGATTTTAAAGATAGAATAGAAATATAAAGTGACTTTTAAGGAAAAGTAAACCTGCTCTGTTTTTCTCTATAAAGCCTCAAAATCCTTGTCAGTAAAATGTGAAGAACAGAACAATTAAGTTAGAGGAAGTGCTTTTGACCTTGTGTAAAATACCTGGATGTTTTAACCCTGTATTGATCTGCATTTCCCTTTCACTCTCTACCATTTGGGGAAGTACTACATATTTTCCTTAAGTACTTCCTCATGTGGAAAGTGGATAAAAAACCTGGCTAATCAAGAAATGGGGGCGATTTCCCACTAGAGAAAACCCCCTCCCTTCCTTCCTCACATGGAGAGTGTCTGAGTAGTTTCTTCATCCACTCTGAGGGACCTAGAGTCTCTCTCACTGCTGAGGTTGCATTGCAGAGATCAAGTCAATCTAGACCCTTAGGCTGGCCAAAAAATTATCAAACATTTGGATCCTTCAAGAAAATATATCACAACCCTCTATAAAGTTTTCTGCTCTTTGGAGGTCAGTTTTCAAGTCTGTAAAATGAGTCTCTATAATGAATTGTTGTGAGGGTCAAATAAAAGAAAACATAAAAATATATTGTAAGGTCATAAGTTATAAGGTCTTTTGTAAATGTGAGAGGGAATACAGTAATTTTAGAAATGACAATACCAGTGTGAGAAATGCTCACAATAAAAACCGGGACACAGGACTTCAGCAGCAAAGTGAGGCATTTATGCACAAGTCTGCAGAGTCGGGCACACCCTCAGCCAGGAGAATGTGTGCGCCAAGTAGATGAAGAAAATTGATTTTATAGTAATGTGATTAGCTCCCCCTCCCTAATGCGATTAGCTCCCCCACCCCTCTCCTTGTCCCCTGTTTCTCCATTACTGGCTACTCCAGAGTTATAATCTAATGCGATTATCTAAATGCCCCATTGTGATTTGTAAATGTGCTAATGCTGTCAACTCCCTTCTCAGAGATCCTCTAAAATTACATTTGTCCTTGAGACCTTTTAATTACATTTGCCCTTTGTTACTACTGATTTTCTACTGGCTTGGGAGTCACTATTTCCTTGTTTCCTACACTAGCCAAATAGTTCCCTTCAATCACTTGCTGTCCCAAAATCTTCTCAGCTCTTGTTACCCAAAGGTTTTGGCACCAAATACCCTAGATGCTCAGTCCTGCAGACAAGATACCATATTTGCCCTTGTGCAGGAAGGTTTGCCTGCTCCTGGACTCAAAGACATCTCAGGGGTTTCCCATCTTCAATCAAAATGAAATGAAATCCTCCTTTTAAGTGGCTCACTGAATGATTGGGAAGATTCTGAGACACCCTCAGAAACCGAGGTCAGTTTCAGTAAGGATCACAAAGACTGATACATGGGGACAGACTTGAGCTGCATGCTAGATAGCATTGTCTGTACTGTGCCACACACCACAGAGGGTCTCTCAGATCCCTCTGGACTGACATTCTTTCTTTAAGTATATTTTATTGATTATGTTGTTACAGTAGTTCCAATGTTTTCCCCCTTTGTTCCCTTCTGCTCAGTACTCTCTTTCTCTCCAGCAATCCTACCCCCCTTAGTTTACGTCCATGGGTCATGCATATAAGTTCTTTGGCTTCACCCTTTCTTATATTATATTATATTATAACATCCCCCTGTCTATTTTGTACCAGATGATTATGCTTCTTAGTCCCTGCACCATTTCCCCATTTCTTCCCCTCCCCACTCCTCCCTCCCACTGATAACCCTCTGAATAATCCCCATACCTATGATCCTGTTCCTATTCTGGTCTACTTAGTTGAATTTTGTTTTTATTTTTTAGATTCAGTTGTTGATAGTTGTGAGTTTGTTGTCATTTTAATGTTCAAAGTTTTGAACTTCTTTTTCTTAAATAAGTCCCTTCGACATTTCATATAATAATGGCTTGGTGATGATGAACTCCTTTAGCTTCACCTTGTCTGGGAAGCACTTCATCTGCACTTCCATTCTAAATGATAGCTTTGTTGGATATAGTAGTCTTGGTTGTAGGTTGCTTTTCATCACATTGAATACTGCTTGCCAGCCCCTTCCCGCCTGCAAAGTGTCCTCTGAGAAATCAGCTGGTAGTCCTTAGGCACCCCCTGCCCCTGTAGGCAACTCTCCACCTCTCTCTTGCTGCCCCCAGGACTCTGTCTCTATCTTTCACCTTTGGCATCTCAATCATGATGCACCCTGGTGTGGTCACCTCTGGGCCCAGCTCGCCCGGGACCCTCTGTGATTCCCAGACCTGTATGTCCATCTCCTTCACAAAATTTGGGAAGTTTTCCTCATTTTTTTCAATTCTTGCTTTCTCATTCTGCACTGGTTGACTGTTTTCTTCTTTATGTTCCAAATCATTGATTTGAACTCCGGTTTCCTTCCCTTCACCATTGGTTTTGTGTGGATTTTCCTTTGTTTCACTTAGCACAGCCTTCACTTCTTCTCTTATGTGTTTGCCATACTCAAGCATATCTGTCAAGCCTGTGAGCATCTTTATCACCAGCACTTTGAATTCTGTGTGTTAGATTGTCTATCTCCTCATCTGTTAGGTTGGCTATCTCCTCATCACTTAGTTCTCCACTGAAACCTTGATCTGTTCCCTCTTTTGGGCCATACTTCTCTGTCTCCTCATTCTGACAGGCTCCTGTGTTTGCCTCCATGTCCCAGGTAGAGTTGTGGCTCGTTATGTTGTAAGGGGCGGAGCCTTAGGGATCCATCAGTACAGGCGACCTGTTTCACCCCATTGTGGTGCTGTATGTGGGGGTGGTGTCCGAGAGGAAACAATGCCACCTGCCCAGCACTCGCCCCTTTTCCAGGCACCTCTCCCACTTCCGCACTGGACTGGCGCCCCTCTAACTGCTTCCCTGGCCATGGTTCCCAGAGTGGGTGGGCCTGCAGATGTTCTAGGACCGTGGGGGCCCTTTAAACAAGCGGACTCTGCTGAGACCAGCAGTTTCTGCCTTCACCCCAACCCCCACTGGTCTGCACAGTCAGAAGCAGTGAGGCTTGATTTTCCCCGGTGCTGGGACCGTGAGCTGCGAGACCTAGTGAAGAGCTGGGAACACTCCCCAGGTGTCCCTTCTAACTTTTTAAAATGTGTGACTGCGCTTTCTCCCGGCCTGCTGCTGCCAGCACCACCACACCGCATCCTCCACCCCGGCTCCGCCCCTCCTACCTGTCTGAATGAGTATTTCTTCTTTATATCTTTGTTTGCTGGACTTCCATGCAGTTTGATTTTCTGGAACTTCTGGTTATTTCTAGTTTTGAGGTAGTTGTATTCCTTTTCAGTTATGAAGGGAGATGCAGCATGTCTGTCTACTCTGGACTGACATTTTTAAAGTAAATAAGCAGTAATCTCTTGGGCATAATCCAAACCTCTAGAATTTATTGAAAATCAAATGATTATCTCTAGGAAGAATGGCACCCAGAGGAAAAAAGTGTTAGAATCAGTGAGTGTACACAGTGAGGGCATGGTGTGTGTCTCTGTGTGTGAATGTGTAAAACTATACAAATGTGGCTACTGCATGAAGAGACTGTGTATGTGAGTGACTATGAGTCAGCATAAATGTAACCAAGATGCAGTAGACAAGAACACGTGTTAAGGATTCAAATCTGGAACCAATTCCTGCTCCAACTTCCAGAGCTGCCACTTCCTCGCAGCTGTGTACAATATAGTAGATTAGATCACTGTTCAGGAAAATAGTACTTGCCCCACAATGACCTCCAGCAGAGAACTGTCCTTCTCTGCCCTTCTAAAGTTGGGTTTGGCTATCACACTGGCTTTGGCAGTATGCCAGTTCTAAGCCAAGACGTTGAGAGGTATCGCATGTGTTTTCTCATTCCTCTGATGTCATCTGACCCCTCCATGAAAGAAGCTTGCCCAGGTATCCACTGACTCTCCATTCTGGGCCCCAAATAAGACACATAGAACAGAGCCACCTCAGTCAACTTACAGACCTGTGGGTTGTGTGAAAATAAGTGCGCATTGCTCTATATCACTGAGTGTTTTGCTTTTATTTATGTAGCAAAAACTTACTGATACTAAATTCTCCTGTTTCTTCTCTGGGACAATGAGGAGAAGTGTGGTGCCTATTGCAAAGGATTGTTTTAAGAAACAAATGAGTTAATGCATATAAAGCACTTAGAACACTTCCTGGCACACAGCCAGTACTTTAACAAGTTTTAGTTGTTGTGTATATGTGGATGAGTAAGTGAGTGCCCAAGTGGGTAAGAGTCGGTAAGCATGACTTGGGTGTCAGAATGAGCATGTGGGAGTAGAAGATGGTCTGAGCAGATATGTGGGTATCTGTGTGTATGGGGGGAGCAGGCCCCTCAGCAGAAGTACTCATTGTTCCGTCGGCAACCCCTGGCCCCCAAGAGTTGAGAGTCCAGGCTGGAACAGGCTGAGAGGAGCCTGTCAGCCTCACTGAGGCTGTGCCGGGACAGCTGCTCTGAGCTGTCCTCACTGTGGCCCAGCCTGTCCAGGTTGACGTAGGCACCTATGGCCTCAGTGGAGTCCCCAGTGCGGCACTTGTGGCAGCGCCTCTGGAGAGCACTGCAGCAGACGAACAGCGTGAGGGGCAGGGCGATGATGGCGGCCACACTGATCACCACCACATTGATGAGCTGCTGAGTGGCCTCAGCATCCACCACTGCATTGGTGGAGAAGATGACACACTGCTCTTTCTGGGGCACCAGCCACTGCACACAGACACATGCCACATACTTGGTCTTAGCTACCAGCCCATGGATGGTGACCCTGGTCTTCCCAGGCTGCACAACAACTCGTTGCATGTCACGCTGCCCAAAGACTGCATAGAGTACACTGAAGACAGTTGTGTTCCCAGCCTGAGGAGCCTTCCACACCAAGGTCACACTCTGGTAAGTGTTCCCTACCACCTTGAGAGACCTCACCATCTGGGCCTCCTGGGGTCCTGCCTGCCCATTTGAGAGTTCTGCTGGGACACTCATCTGGAAGTGCTGGAGCATCAGTTCCTCCTTCACATTGGGCACAGAGGGGTCAGTGGCCAGGACAGCAGGCTCATGGATGTAGGGGACATGCCTGGCCACCAGCTTGTTGTTGTATGCAGCAGCTTTCACCCCATCACCTGTTCTTGCCCACAGTGCCTCTGGGCTTCCACTGTGCTCTGTGGAAATCTGGGGCTCAGTGACAACCAGGGAGATAACAGTCTCCGAGGCTCCCAGGAAGTTCTTGGCCTGGCAGATATAGTCTCCAGAGTCAAGGTGGGACACAGCTGGCAGATTCAGCAGGGTCCAGCTTGTGCCATCACTGGAGACTTCCTGGTGCACTGGGGAGAAAGAGGCATATGTGAGAATGAATGGACCCATCTGCCCCAAGCTTCCTTCCAGGGCCAAGTTCACAGCCCCTGTACTATGCATACTCTACTACAGACCTTGTTATCCCAAGAAAACATGAGGACTCATTCAACTTTTCTTGAACTAGCCAAGGAGATTGAGATCACCTACGCTCAAATTTGGGGAGACCGAGGCTGAGTCAGAGCCTAAAAATGACCTGCCTTCTAAATCTGAAGTGTTCACACTGTGTTCCTCAGAGACCTGGAGTTCTGCAGAGCTGGCCCCTCAGGGGTGGCAGGCAAGTGCTTTGGGAGTAAGGTAGGTCAGAGTGGACATGAAGCAGTGCTCTGCCCACCTTTGTCCAGCCCCATTGTCAATTCAATCAAAGGATCTTCAACTTTTTGTTTGAGCTATGGAGCTCCTTATACAACATTGTTTGTAAATTGGTTTTAAATCCATAGTTCTAGAGAAATACTTGCCAACCTAGCTGAAGGAGACAGAAAATAGCTAGAAAGAACATAAGATGTTCTAGTCAGATGCTAAGAAATTGTTCCCCCTCAACCTTCTTTCAGTGTGTAGCACTCCCAGCACTGACCCAGTGCCAGAGATGAACCATCTCTGTCTACACAGGAAACACACACACACACACACACACACACACACACACACACACACTGTGAAGTCAGCAGACTGCATTAGACTCCCAATTCCTCCTTGTAGGAGCTGGGTGATGTAGGCCAAGCATTGAGCCTCTCAAATTTGTTTACTTACATACAGAATAAGAGGGGTCTTCAGATTGTTCTTTAAAGTTCAATGACATTATGCACAGAATATATTTAACAAATGTAGAGCTCCATAAATAACTCATATCACTAGTTACTCCTAGTGATACTGGCTTAATATTCACAACTGGGAAACTTACTATAAATATTAAATACACTAAGAGACTATCTTCTACAAAAAGTCATCAGTTTGTTCCTCAAGATTTGTAGTAAGATTAGCATTGTGATGTATAGTTTTTTTTCATGTCAGAGGTTGTTTGGTTAGGTGAAGTTGGCCCTGAGTCTCTGTTAGAGTGGCTGGTGGAATATGATAGGACAGTCCATTGTCCCCATGCCCTACCTCTGGGTGGAGCCTGTACAGCTCCACTCAGACAGAATGGGGGCGAACAGCCTTGCTTAGCCTACCTCCTGCTCCTTGGCAAACCTGACTCTTCCCATCTGAGACACTGACCCACCTGCCCTAGGCTTGGATCTCAGCACAGCAGTCCCTGTGGCTCACACACCTGTGCCATTGAGTGGGTGCCCACTGGTCCTCCTCCAGCTCATCTCAGGACCAGGGACCCCAGAGGCCCCACAACGTAGCAATACTGTGCTGCCCAAAGGAGACCTGATGCTGGCCACCCCTGGACAGAGCTCTGGACTCTGGCACTTCCTCATTTCCAGCTGGCTGAAGGCCACTCCGGCCAGGCTGCGCGGGCTGGCACACCTTAGTGTGGCCTCTATGAAAGCCAGATTTGAGGCCCAGCCTTCCAGGAAATGGACCAGCTCATAGAGTCGGCAGTCGCACACCCATGGATTGTCCTGCAGCCCTGCAGGGGAGAGAGGCAAGAGGTGAGCCCTAGCTATTCAGATCCCCAGGCCCAGCTCCCATGCCCCCTCAGGGAGGACAAGGCAGGTCCTGAGCTCAGAGTCCTCAGAACTGACCTCCAAGCTCAGCTCCTTGCCTCACTAGCTCATGACCTTAAGCCTGGTCCTTCATCCTGAATGACCACTACTTCTTTTTCAGAGTTGTCATAAGCATAAATAAAGAAAAATCATATTAAGTACTGGGTAGGCTATACAGCATACCAACAAAATTAGCAATTACTACTGCCATTCTTAGAACGAACTTTTCAGGCTACTGGCCAGTGACTGTTTCTGCAATAACTGCAATATGTGAAAACCCATTTCTAGAAATGCTTATGAGCCCTGCCACTGGATCCTTATACTCCCAGTATAAGGGAAACTTTCAGCATCACCCCAGCAATGAAGTGATACTGACCCATGGTTCCTTTGACACACACTCAAAAGGAGAGAAGTGAGGAGACCAGGAAATCAAATCCTATGTCGTATCCCTACACTCTTTATTTTGAAATTGAACATCTTTACAGAGCTAAAAGCAGCTCACTATCCCCCTTCCCCTGCTCCATGAAAAGCCTTCAACAGATAGAGGGATATTTTGTATCCTCCATTCTAAGGAACAGACCATTTTTATATGTTTGCATTTCGGAAATGAAAAATAAATGCATTTAATGTGATGTCCTTCTTATTCCCCAAAGACTGTTACTAAATTTGACAGAGTATCTAATAATCAAAATGGCATGTTGTACATGTACATACATATATTTGATTTATTTGGAAGGAGGAGTGTGAGGGTTGGAAATCTAATGAACAAACTGAACTGACAAGCAAATAAGAAACAAACTCATAGATGGAGAACTGATGACAGCTATTTGGGGTGGGAGGGGGGGGTTAGGGGGTAGAGTATGGAACAAAAAGGAAAAAGGACTCATGGACATGGACAAAAGTGTGGTGATTGCAGGGGGTGGAGACTATAAAGGGGTTAAATGGTAATGGAAATAATAAAATAAAAAAAATAAAGAAAGAAGGAGGGGGAAAGACTGCATTCATATCTACTGTATATTCATGACTCTCAGGTCCTTTTGAGCATTATCTGGGAGGGTGTCAATTCCTTCTCCCACCTCACCACCCCATCCAACTGGTGGCTACTATCCTGTGTCGCTAGTTAAATGCATGTAATGATACATCTGAACCCCAAGATTCATTACTGCCTGGCTCTGGTGGTGAGCTACCTGGCTTTCATCTGTTACTACAGAATCCTGAATAAATGAATACTTTTGCATTCACCTGTTAGATTGACAAAAGTTAACCAATTTGGTCATTTTAGTTGTTAGCTTCATGAGAAAATAGATTTTGATCAATTTTTCTCACTTCTGCACCCCCAGCACCAAGGATTGTGCCCACATGTTCAGAGCACTGAAATAAATTTACAGAGTGAAGACACACATGGGTGTGCTCACACACAAATGGTGGAGGACAAGAATTGGCCTAGCCACTTTTGAGACTATCAGATTGATATTAAAATATCCAATATGCACACACCATGAGCTAGTCATTCTACCTCTCAGTTTCTATCTTAGGGAAACATTTGTCTGCCTGCATCAGGCCGCAATGTCAAGAATGTTCTCTGTGGCATCACAGGTGTTAACAAAATAATGAAAATAATCTAAAGGTCTGTTAAAGGGAAAATGGTTAAATAAACTGTAGTATAACTATACTATGAAATATTATGCACTGGTTCAAAAACATGAGGTTGATTCACTTGTAGTAATTAACAAACGTCTCCAAGACATACTACTGGGTGAAAATTAGTGCTGGTTGATGTATATGATATGAAAAATTACATGTAAAACATACATATAAAAGTTCTATGTGCATGTATGTATATGTATGTGTAAGCAGATATACTGTAGAAGATAGGGAACATGGAAATAAACATAATAGTGGCTACCTTTTAGGAGGGGAGAAGGAACTGGAATTGGTAGAGGAGAGAAAAGGGTTTTTTGCTTTTTTTGAAATATTTTAATTTTTACATATATTCATTCATGTATCATTTGTGTCATTAAGGTTAAAATTAATTTTCCAGAATGAGTTATAGTTCCACCTGGGCCATGTAGGTGCCTTGGGTAGGAAAGAAGACCTGGTTTACCAGGTAAGCCATTAGTTCATAGGACAGAATCAGAGAGACAGGGGCCAGCTGGTGTAGCCCATTCAACTCTGCTTTAGGAAACTGAATTTCAGGGTGCTGCTTCCTGGCTGCATGTTTTAGAAGGTCTCTTGTCTGTCATTTTCCTCATTTGTAACAGTGGGTCAACACCCCTTGCTCTGGTTGCCTGACAAGATTGTTGAAATGGAGTTTATATATATATGTATATGAATGACACTCAGTTAAATTTGATTCTCAGATAAACAACAATATTTTCCATGTAAGTACTTCTCTAGGCAATGTCCTTTATCAGGCGAAAAGTTCTGTAGGATGGATGGAGCTGGAATGGGGCTTACTGTTTTCTGTCCCACTTCCAGGAGGTAAGGCTTCCCGGGCCTCAGAGCAGAAGCTGCCCTAAACCACTCTAAGATTACTCTAGCCCCCAGTGCTGGACCCCTTGAACCAAGGCAGGAACCAGGCACACCCAGACAGGAGGCACCTCACCTCCACAACCTCTGCAGTTCCCAACCCCTCACAGGACTGGGGAAAGAGAATCAGCCTGTGTGGCAGGAGCCTTAGGCCCAAACCCTCCACTTATTAATCCCCAGTTTATGTGTGTTCATCTATGAAACAGAGGGCATTGTACTTGTATTATCTTCCCCTGGGATGTGGTAAGGGTCAAGTTCTGTGAGGGGTAAGAGGGAGTTTTAGGGAACCCTTCAGTGCTGCACTGCTGCTGATGGCCATTAAGGACTGACAAATTAGCAGAGTATGGAAGGACCTGTGTCCCTAGTGCTCAGAAGAATATCTCAAGGGGGAAGGGGATTCACATGCTTTGACCACTACTGAAGTTGGGTTCCCTGGAAGGAGACTGAGATAAAGATTAGCATGCAGGGGAAAGGAAGAAAGCAAGAGAGACAGGGAGCTGGGATGCAGGCCTGGTGAATCATTGGGTGAGGGGGGGGGCAGTCTGTAGCTGAAATCGCTCATCAGAATTGTGCTCAGTGGCTGTGCTTTTAGATTCCCATCTGACAGGTCTTTGGATGGGGACTGGCCCCAGAAAGGGTGTGTGGCCCTGGGTGAGGCTGCTGTGCAGCTGAGGTTGTCCCTGGCAGCGGTGACAGCCAAAGGCTGCTGCTGACAGCACAACCTTAATGAGGATCTGGGGGACACACCACTGTGCCTGCCACATGACCTACTGTGTATTAAACACTGTCTTTATACCCACCAGGTTAACCTTTTTTGAGACATATCTTTTTATCATTCTCTCTTTTCAAAAGGAAGCCAAGGTATAGAGAAGCTAAGCCAATGACAGCTAGCAAGAGGCAGAGCTGGCTTTGAAATGCAGCTGTCTGACTTGGCACTTGAGCCCCTAACCTTGCCAATATGGGTCTTTCACTTAACGTTCACTGTAACCCAGAAGAGGTGTGATTTCTGTTTTCCAGGTCAAGAATCAAAACTCAGAGTGGTTTGGTATCCTGGACAAGACCCTGACGTGGTTCCAAGTGAAGGATGTCATTTCTTACCTAGAACCAGCCTGGTGCGGTGGCCCGGAAAGAAGGACCCGGTCTGCAGGTGAGACCAAGTGGCCAGCAACTCCTGCGGGATCCTCATCAGCTGGTTGCTGGAGAGGTCGAGGAAGGTGAGGTTGCCCAGGAAGCGCGCGGCCTCCGGGGGCACCGCCGAGAGGCGGTTGGCCTGCAAGTCCAGCAGCCGCAGCTGCGGGGCGTCCCTGAGCGCTGCCCACGGGAAGGCAGCCAGGTGGTTCCCCGGCAGGCGCAGCTCACGCAGTCTGCGCAGGCCCCGTAACATGAGGGCGCTGAGATCGCTGAGCGCGTTGTAGGGCAGCCACAGCTGCTCCAGGCGGCCCAGCTGCCTGAAGGCCTTCCCAGGCACCCTGCGGATAGCAGTCCGCTCCAGGCGCAGTCTGAAGGTGTCCGGTGGGACAGACGCTGGGGGCAGGGTCATGTCAGGGTCATTGCACACCACCGTCCTGGTCACAGAAATGGGGGATATTTAAGAAAGTCAGGTCAGAGATTCCCCTCTTCCCCGACCTCCCTTCAAGAAACCACCTTGTGTGCACTGGTCGCAGACACAAACCCCGGGCTCCAAGCTGTCCTTGGCTCTGGAGATGGGTCAGGAAAAATCAATGTTCTATTTTCTCTTTGGGGGCGAGGACGGGGTTCTTACTTTCAGAGCATTTCCAGGGTCCCAGGAGGGGCACCCAGTCTCTTACACTGGCCTGAAGGACCTCAAGCTTAAATTACTATGTCCCATTATAGTCCACACCGCCTGCAGTACACTAAGAATGAAAGAATGAATAGTATTCATGAATCCTAAGATCATCGTATGCATTGGCCCACTGCAAATATGTAAATATGTTAAAAAGTGTTTGGCCGTTAAATTATACCTCATCTTTTGTAACCATTTTGGCTTTCTTCATTAAAAAAAAAAAAAAGAATATATATACATACATATATATATATATATACACCAAGAGTATTGGAAGTAGAAGGCATACTCAGGTTGCCTCAACCCTCTCCCAATCCTGAAGGGAACATAAGATGCTTAAGGGTTTTAAGAGCTGGGACTTTGCAGCCCCCCATTTGGATTCACATCTGTACTCTTTGCTTGCTGGCTGTGTGTCCTCAAGTATATGACATAACTTTTATTTTCCTCAGTTTCCCCATAATAGACTCCATATCACAGGGAGGGTTAAATGAGGTCATGTGTGTACCAGCTCTGCATATCAGTCACTCATACAAGCCCAGAGCTATTGACCACTGTTGTAAATTTCTGCATCCCAGCGCTGTAGGTAGATCTGGCCAGTCTCACCAGCTCCTTCCAGTGCACCTTCTGCCCAAACAGCAACATCTTAAACCGTTTTCTATTAAGTCTGTCACTAAAGCAGAGGATAGAGAGATAACAGGAAGCAATTCTGCCCTGAAGGAGCCTGCAATTCAGGGCTGTGTTATATGCTGCCATAGAGAGCAGCATGCTCACATAAGGTAAAAAGGAAAAGATTATTGAGAATATGAAACTTGGAGGCTGAGCAGGAGGGACCCAGCCCTTGTACAGCCCCAGTTTTATCTGGAGAGCTTCTCTGTTTATAGGGAGGAGGAGGTGTTATGTTTTGTTGAGGGAGGTTATTCTCTTGTGAAGTCATAACATATTGTTCATACACGCCTTCCTAGGTAACATTCACACTCCACTTGCATTCATCAGCTTAACTCACATACTATACATACTCTAAGTCAGCTGGACTTGATTTGTTCTTTTGTTTTTTAATATATATTTTTTAAGATTTTATTTATTTGTTTTTAGAGAGAGGAGAAAGGAGAAAGAGAGGAAGAGAGACACCAATGTGTGGTTGCCTCTCACGCGCCCCAACTGGGGACCTGGCATGCAAGCCAGGCATATGCCCTGACTGGGAATCAAACCAGTGACACTTAGTTTGCAGGCCAACGCTCAGTCCATTGAGCCACAGCATCCAGGGCTTGTTTTGGTTTTTTGTCAACAGTGCCCACAAAAAGCACAGTTACTTTCTACCCCCTCATGTTCTTCAAATATACATGGAACCCCTACTGAGTGATGAGTGCTGTGAAGATTCAGAAGAATATCAGCATCATAGCCCCTGTCTCCATACAGCTTATAATATAGATAAGAAAGAAGGAACATTGTAGGCAATGAGATTTTCAATGATGGTAGAGGTTTGGGTGTTGCAAAGAGGAAGGTCTGGATATAGAAGGGAAGAAAGAAGTTGATGGGAAAACAGGTCTTGAAAGGGGGAGAAAATGATTAGGGAAGGGATCAAAGAAACAAATTAAAGAGCCCAACACAGGCCAACAGCAAAGCTCCTGGTGATGCACACTGGGCAAAAAGAACATGGCGACACATCTGTCCAGGGGCCCAGACTGCCTCCCTTCAGACAACCCCAGTACTCACAGGAACACAAGCTCTGTTCGTGATTACAGGAGTGTGGAGCATGTGCAGGTCACAAGAGCTAGACCCTCTGAGAGGCCCTGGTTAGAGATGGGGCAGAGGAAGTTATATGAGACAGAAGGAGCCTTCATCTGACTGCACAATCTGTGCTTGTAGTCATTAGGGACTTCAGGCCCCCTGCAGCTTTCCATGGCCTTATTCCCCGCATAGGATACTTCATGCACATGGGCTGGTGAACACCAGCTGTGGGTCTCTCAGGCAGGTAGCCTGATGGTGAGAGCTCTGGCTTCAGAGGAGGGATGGCCACTGGCTGTCATAAGAGGCCCTGGAAACTGCCCTTGAATATCATTTTCCATACTAAGGCTAACCTGCTACCAGCAGTCCTCCCCTGGTCCCTGCCATGACAGCATCATTGATGAGAACAGTTCTAGAAACGGAAATGAAGCCCTGGGCTCCAGCACCAGGTCTGCCACTGATGCTGCATGACTCAGCCCTATGCTCTCTATGGGTGTCAGGGGAGGCTCTTCATCACCCTGGTCACACTGTCATTGGCCACAGGCAATGCTCAGGGCTCAGCCCCAGCTTCCTTTTGGAAAAGGATCCTTCCCTCTGATAATCCATGTGAGTTGGAACATCAGAGATTTGAGCCAAAAATTGAGCTTCTCCTATCCTTCAGACCATATGGGGTATCCTTTCTTGGGGTTCCTCTCTCTTTTATGCCCTCCCTTATACCCAATCAACTCAGCACCCATTGCCAGGATCACTGATAGAGTCATACTAATAATATTGCTGCCCTGATATGAAACCATCAGTGTCTCCCCAATACCCACTTAAGACAAGGGAGAAAAGGAGGATGGAATTCCACAAGGTAGGAAAGATGGTGGGAAAGGCCCTGAGCCAGGAGCTGAAATCCTTGAGCAAGATGGATGAGGCAGTGGTCATTAATGGATAAGCTGAATCATCAGAGGGAAGATGGTTTAAAGACAGTTGAAGAGAAAGAGAATGAGCTGTGGTGGGAGAGCAAGGGTCCACAAACCCCAGCAGCCTGGGAATGTCCATACAAGGGGAGGGAGAGAGGATGGAGAAGCTCTCAGAGCTCAGATGGGGAGTGGGGAAAGTTAACGGAGGCTGAGGAGGGAGGGATGCTTGCCTACAAAGGAATGAGCAGTCACAGCCTTTCAGAGAGCCTTTTGAAAAGGGTCAAGGCTGAGGCTCCCGAGGGCTTTGCCAGAGGAGACCCAAAGACAGAGAGCATGAGGAGGCAGGTGGTCCATCTTGAGTGGGTTGGTAAGAAATACCTGGAATGTGAGTGGGTACCACTGGGAGGCAAGGCAAGAGAATGGGAGAGGCCTACAAAAGAAGAGACTGAGTAGGTATAAGGGGAGAATGATGGGAAGGAAGGACAGAAGGAAGGAAGAGGTAGGGTGGAGACTTCTTGGGCCCATGAGGAGGTTCCTATCCAAAAGAATCCTGGAGGAAGATTCAGAAAGGATTCCTTGGAGCTGGCACACCTGTGCCCTACCACCACTCCCAACTGTAAAGGTACCTGGTACCATCCAGGCAGAGCCATCCCCTACTGGCTAGACAATAATTCAGCACAGACCAGCCCCCATAGGATACCTGGGAAATGGAGGTCTCACCAAGTTACACCCTGAGGGCCCTGCATCCAATCCTCCCAACCCAGCCCCTCTGGTAGAGCAGTGGGGGCTGGGCTACCCATCCACACACATGGTGCCATACCTGGCCTTGTTGCCATCACCCAGGACGTGGAGGCTGCAGCTGCACTGAGAGGGGCAAGAGCTCCGGGCCTGGGAGGGTTCCCCAAAGGTCAGGAGCCAGAATATGCCCAATGCCACCCTCATGGCTCCTGGCTCCTCTGTAGCCAAGGCAGGGGCCTGACCCTGGACTACTCTGTCCTGCACACCCAGCAAGCCCAGCAACTGTCCACTGGCTCCTCCACCCTCACATCCCTGCCTCAGATAAACACAGACAAGCTGAGGATTAGAAAAGGAAGCTCCAGCCACAGCACTCAGCAGCTTATTGCTCCCTGGAATCACCTAGTCCTGAGAGTGGGGGTGGGTGAATCCCCTTCTGTAAAACAGTCGCAGGCCCAGAGAGGCCTGGGCCTGGTAAGGTGGGGCAGGCAGGTGGGCAGCAACCCAGGGGCAAGCAGCTGCTGGACCAGCTGGCTGGACTGCCCACCAGCAAAGCCACCGCAGGCCAGCCAGGCTATGGGCAGCAGAGACCCACCAGGGTACCTGGGTTTAGAGGAGATGAAGACAGACCCTTGCCTCTGAAAAGGGCTATTGGAAATTCTTTTCTGTGATACTATTTCATAGTGGAAAAGCAATGAGATGAAGGTAGTGAAGGTATTAGAAAGGGCCCGAACTCCAAGGTCATGCTGCCTGGGTTTAAATTCCAGTTCTTCCATTTAAGGGGTATGTGACCTTTGATAGGTCACATGATTCCCCTTAGCCTCTGTGTCCTCATCTGTCAAAAGGAAGTAATGTTACTTTACTCGGGGTATTTATGAAAATTAAACCACTCTAGTTTCCCAGACCTCAATGGCTTGTGAAAACAGATGCTCTCTCATGAGCAGCAAGGACCCAACTTTGTTAGCACTTACAAGTACCTGCTCATGCAGCAGTTGGGAGAATTCAGATATTTTGGAGAGACTTCAGAAGTATCTGCCATGGGCTTATGAACACTCCCAGCCTGCCAGGCAAGCAGCTGTCCTGCCACCCGCCCCCCAAACACTCGATGGACAACCAGTCTCCTCCAAACACTGATGTCTGAGCTGAGCCCTCTGGCCATTACCACCAATACCAAAGGCATTGTGAGGGCAGAGGGTGCCCCTCTCCTCAAGTCATCATACTCTGAGTGGGGGACGAGGGGGGCATCCCCCAATCTCATCCTATCATAGACATCCCCTTTCACTCATTCATTCTTCACATTTGACCCCAATGCTTTGCCCTACCTGGTTCCTCTGGCTTTTCCAGAAGGTTCTTCAGTCCCTCGTGCCCATGAACCTAGGCAGGCCTAGACCAGTGAGATGTGACCAAAGCAGGTACTTGGGGCCCAGTGCACACATGAGAAGCCCGGCTCTGTGCCAGGCATGTTTTGGCAACATTGTCTTCCAGGAAACATTAGCTCCTCTCCCTTCCTCTTTCCCATTCCAGCCAATATGATCCTTCTGTGCTGTCCACCTCTATTTCATCCTTCCCAAGCAAAGGCCAGCCCAGCCCATTTCCACATCTCTGCCCTTCCCTCCTCCTTCTGGGTCTGCCATCCTGTCAGTCTTACCTAGCTGTCCTCCAATCTTGATTCCCAGCCCTGTCCCCTTTCTGTTCTGCCTTAAAGTCTTTTGCAATCTTACAGGCATGAAAAAAGAAAGAAAAGAAAAAAAAAAGAAACCTCTGACATATTCATTAACTAGTAATGCAAGATAGAAACTGGAAAAGGGCAGAAAAGGCTCCATGATAACTGGATTACCAACAAAGGCTTTCAGGAATATGTGGACATCATTTCAGCCCTGAGAGGTGCTTAGGCTTGGACATAAGCAGGGATCACATGAGGAAAAGCATGGGAAATGAACGTTTACAAAATAAAATTAGCCCCTTGACCAGGAATCCCAGGGATTAGCGGATCGGGATTTGTGAATTAACTGTGTGGTCTCAAGCTGATTCTTAACAGCTTTGAGCCCCAGTTTGCTCCTGTGAAATGAAAAGGAGTTGCAGGAATCATCCTAAAGTCAGTTAGTGCAGTGCCTGGCCCTTAATGAGCATTCAATAAACACTAGCTATATTGCTGATAGCATTCTGGGCTTTGGTGTCTTTATCTGAAAATGAGTTAAATTGCTCTAGATTAGTGTTTCCTGATGCAAATTTCACCATGAGCCTGTGCGTAACTTGTACCAGAACCTCACTGGTTGAAGCCAAAGCTCTTAGTGGGTTGTGGACCACTTACAATAGAGCAGCAGCCTCTCTGCCCCAAGCCAGTGCCTTGGGAGACATTGATGCTTGTGTAGCTGAAGTGCTTTATGGGAGTCAGGAAGTGCAGCTCCAGAGGCTATATCTCAATGTAGTTTTCTAACCAAGACTTACACAGACCATTCAAAAAGATGCTTACATTGCAGAGGAAACAGACTCCAGTGATCCCACCCCAGGGCACATAGTTAATGGCAGATTCAGAACCAGAACTCAAGTCTCTAGTTTCAGCTGAGGTTCTTTCTACAACAGGTGACTTCCCAGGGATCTTCCTTTCCCCCTTGCTTGTGAGGACATGCATGTAGCCATGTGGACACATATGCATGTGCATACACACATGTGTGCACACATGCACACAGGCACTCAGTTTGTCAGCACCTACAAACATGTCAGAAACTGACTCTTAATCAGTTCTTAGGCACAGCTGCAGCATCAAATCCCTCCTTTTGCTCCCCACCCCCCCCCCCTTGGTTATGCAACTCTTCTAAATCGGCTCTCAGCCACACACCATTTTGATTCTGGGTCCTTAATCCTTCCTGGTGGGGCTGAAATGAATAAGACACAGCTCCATTCTGGCTTCACAAAGGTTGCACTGTCCAGCTGGTGAATGGGTTCCTTCTGCTTGGGCCAAGAGGGTGATTTGGGAGGAGGGGCAGCAAGAAGGAGCCCAAGATCCAGCATAATCACCTGCATGTGCCAGCATGTGATATGGCCCTTTAAAAGGGAGGGACCTGGCTCTGGGGAGCCAGAGAAGAGCTGAGCTGGCTGGAAGGAAAGAAAGGATGGCAGAGTCCAGGTCCCTGCCCACAGGATTTGGGGAACTGGAGGTGCTGGCTGTGGGGATGGTGCTGCTGGTGGAAGGTGAGCCAGGCAGGATCTGGGATGGAGTGGGAACTCAGTGGGCTCCCAGAACTCAGGCCACAACAATGAAACTGGCAAGGAGAGGTCTCCAAACCAGACTCCTCTGTGCCTAGATCCATGGGGGCTTTGATGGCTGTACCTGTGAGATGCAACCTACAGGCTGGGAACCAAGAGAAAAGCCAGGCAAGGGTCAGGGAGGGAGGGACTTTGAGAGGGGGACATCTACTCAGGGCATTCCCAAACACCAGGGTTCAGGCCTTTGCATTGTCCTTTCCACAGGGAGAAAGTTTAATCCACTCCCTGGAAATTCTGCTAAAAATCTTGTATAAGATCAGGCCCTTGGCCCTGGCTGCTGTGGCTCAGTGGATTGAGTGTCAGCCTGTGAGCCAAGTGTCGCTGGTTCGATTCCCAGTCAGGGCACATGACTAGGTTGCATGTCAGGTCCCCAGTTGGGGGTGTGAGAGGCAACCACACAGTGATGTTTCTCTCCCTCTTTCTCCTTTCCCCTCTCTCTAAAAATAAATAAAAATAAAATAAAATACTTGGGATGCTTTGTCAAATAAGAAAATTAAAAAAAAAAAAAAAAAAAGATCAGGCCCCTGATAGGCTCTAGAGACAGTTCTGCCACCTGTATGACTCGAGCTTTCTTGTCTTCAGTGCCCTGATACTCCAACCGGGTGATGATGAAGGTTAGATGGGATCATGGGTATAAAGTGCTAGCTGAGATAGATGCCCAGGAATTTAAGTTCATTCACTCCCAGCCTTTCCAGCACCCCTATTGCTGCCACCATCTCCATTCTTTCAGCCCTAAGTATGTCCATTCTAGGGGTCACCTGGGTCCATCAGGTGCCAGCCTCAACCCAGAATCCCTGAGATCCTCACTGAGGCCAGAGCTGGGACTGTAGACCCTGGAGTTGGGTCAGCCCAAGGCTAAGTTGTTGGGGATACAGCCCTCTTCAGAGCAGATCGAGAGAAATAATCTGCACATTTCTTACCCCATAAGAACTGGCAGTGGAGAGGGAGTGGTGGCACAAGGCCGGTCCTGGTGGCCCAGGCCTCTTTTCCTCTCTTCTGGGAACCCTATCATCTAGCATCCCTCTATGTCCTCAAACATGCCTTGACTTTTCCCACTGTATGTCTTTGCACATGCTGTTCCTCCTTCTAGAATGCTCCTTCTGCACCTGAGCCTCCTAGTAAATGCTCAGTTTTGAAGACAGGATGCTTCCCCATTCCTGAATTTAGATGGGAGAAGCCAAGACTCAGAGAGTGTAAGGAGTGACCAAGCTGAAATTCAAAGTTGCATCTGTCTGCTACCTGAGACCACCCCCTTCAAAGCTCACCTCACTGCATGTTGTCCTGGACACCTCCCAGCTCTTACGAAGCCACCTCCTCCTTGGGGCTCTCCCTGATGTTGCTCCACAGCATTTAGAGAAGGCATTCTGGAATTTGAAGACTTGAGTTTAACTCCCAGTCCCACCACTTATGAGCTATGTACTTAGGGAAAGTTAGCTAATGTCTCTGAGCCTCAGTTTCCCAACTGTAAATTGGAAGACAACATCCATATGAAGACTGAATGAGAGAATTTATGCAAAGTGCTGAGCATCATGCTGCATGGGATAAGTGTTATAGGGCCATTCATGATTACGATTTTTCTACCATGACCTGTGCTGTGCTTTATGGGTTTTCTGTCTTGTCTGTCTTCTCATTAGACTGCAAGTAGTAGAGAGCAGGGTGTGCATCTCACAACTTTCAGTCTCTGAGGGCCAGCCCTCCTCGTAGGTGTTTGATGAGCTGCTGATGAGAAGCTTGCTGAATATGAAGGGTTAGGGATAGGAGGTTGTTCAAGCTCTGTCTACCCCAGGTTTCTGGTTCTGACCCCAAGTGGGCCTCACAAGCCCCCTATGCCAGTCCCTACCTTCCTTTCAGCTCTCGCCGGTCTCAGCCTCAATAGCCTGACCATCTTCTCTTTCTGCAAGAACCCGGAACTTCGGACCCCTAGTCACCTGCTGGTGCTGAGCTTGGCTCTGGCGGACAGTGGGATCAGCCTGAATGCCCTCGTTGCAGCCATATCCAGCCTCCTTCGGTACCAGCTCCCCACCTCCACCCAGTCCCTTGGCTCTGGGGTCCTGCCTAAGGCCTGATCTCTGGGCACTGAGCAGCCACACCAGAAGCATTCTTCCTAAAAACAGAAAACTGACCCTAGCAGGGAGGGTGGGCAAGCTGAACTAGGATAAATCCAAATTCCAGGGTCCCCAAAGTTGCTTAAAACTGACCAACAGACTTGACTGACTGTAGGGATCAAGAGCCTGCACCCTGTGACCAGGCTGCCTAAATCTGAATCTTGGAGCCGTTATTTCTACTTCTTGGCATCTTCTCTAAATTGGATATTATTACCTAACTCATATGGTGGCTGAAAGTATTGAGTTTTTATTATTTGTAAATAATTTAAAACAACAGTTGGTACCTGGGAAGCCCCAAATAAGTATTCGTGAAAGCAAACAGGATTTTGACAAGTGTCTCAGACCTCCTTATGTGCAAATCAGGGTCTTCCAACATGGCCTCAGAAGGTGTTTGAGATTATTTTCTTAAGCAGACTGAACATTGGAGAGTTTGCACTGGGCCCACACCTTCACACCAGTGACTTGAAGTTACCTCATAGGAAAAAGATAATAAAGCCCCTTTTCTGAGGAGCTGGGTGAACATTCAGGAAGTTGCCCTCCGAGCTACTACTGGGCAGGTGTGGGAGGAGGGCAGGGACAGAGCGGAGGATCCCTGTGCCTTGTGTCTCCCACAGGCGCTGGCCCTATGGTTCAGACGGTTGCCAGGCTCACGGCTTCCAGGGCTTTGCAACCGCGTTGGCCAGCATCTGCAACAGCGCAGCCATCGCCTGGGGGAGCTATCATAACTACTGTACCCGTAAGTTTGGAGCTCCCAGGGTGGAGGGAAATCCATGCAGTGAGGGTGATCAAGGTTAAGATCTGCTCAGTGTTTCCCAGTTCAAGGGATTGGGAGTGGGGGTGAGAGTGCATGAGGGTGGGGTAAAGGCACTCAGGAAAGGAGGAAGGCTGAGAGAGTGCAAAAAATGTTGAGTCACGGGCTAGAAAGGCTACAGCCTCAGGCAAGTCACGGGTCCTTTCTGAACCTTAGTATCCTCCTCTGAGAGATGATTTTTGTAACCAGCCTCACAGCTTTATTATGAAAATCAAATGAGATCATGGATACAGAAAATGTCCTTAAAGAAATGCACTGTTGGGAGGCAGAGAGGTGATGTGTGTGTGTGTGTGTGTGTGTGTGTGTGTGTGTGTTTGTGTGTGGGGGGGGCAGTGGCTAGACATGTTTCCCCATACCTCACACTTCCACAGAGCCTTGACCATACCAGGATTTTCCAAGCCATATTGTCAAATATCATCTTCATAATTGGCCATATCAGTATATCAACCTGCTCTGTTATCTACCTGATATGTCTTTCTTAGAAGTGACTCACTTAAAAATTTTAAACAGCTGCTTCATTCTTGTTCTAAACAATATCTGTGACATCATAGCTTTAATATTCTTATCATTTTAATGCATACTAATATAAAACAACACATGTTCATCCACAGACTCTCTAGAATCCCAATAACCACCAAGGTATGCTAACCTATTTTTGGGGAGCTGTGGCTCAGGTAACACCGACAGCATACCTGCAGCTTGCAGACTGGGAAGAAGAGGCTCAGAGAGGATAGTTTGTCTAGGTTCACACAACTGATAGGGGCAAAGCTGGCACTGAGCATGGCCTTGGTGCCTCCAGAGGTAGTCCCCCCCTTTGTCTTCTGGGCTCCAAGTGTGGAGATGTAGATGTGCCTGGCATGGAGGTTACTGTGGGGTTCAAGGTCAGCATGGCCTGAAGCCCTGTGCATGGCTCCTTTGGAATCACAGATCTGCCCTTGCCACAGACACACATACACACAACCCCTGGCCCTTGGCAAAGTTACATGCCTCTCTCTAGGACAAAAAAAATTGTATTTGTTCTGGCAAGTTAGCCCCTCCCATCCCACCTGGCTTTGGAGCTCTTCTCCCACCACTATTCCAACCCTGCTCCCCAAACTCCCTCAGACCATCTCACACACACACAGGCTCTCACACATGCACACACACATGCACAGCTTCTCAGACAGTAATAGGCTTCTCTGCCTCAATATAGAGCAGTTAATCCCTGTCCCAGGGGCCCCTAGACCAAAGCCCTTTCTGCTCTGGAGGGCATGGAATGGTACCAAAACAGGGAAGGAAGGAGAAGGGGCCTGAGCTATATACTCCATTAGGTGTGCCACCTTGGTCATCTGTTTCCAAAGCCAAAAAGGCTAATGCAACATATGAATCAGGATGTATACTAATTATTGCACCCACAGTAATTGATATGGGGAGAGTCTTAGATTGGGTACCTTAAACAACAGAAATTCATCTCTGACTGTTCTGGTAGCTGGAAGTCCAAGATCAAGGTGCCAGTACAGCTGGGTTCTGGTGAAAGCTCTCTTCCTGGTTTGCAGATGGCTTCCTTCTTGCTGTGCCCTTACTTGGAGGGGAAAGAGATCATCTCTCTCAGGTCTCTTTTTATAAGGGCACTAATCCCATCATGGAGGCTCCACTCTCATGACCTAAGTACCTCCCAAAGTCCTCCAACCTCAAATACCATCACATGGTGATTAGGGCTTCATATATGAATTTTGGGTAGGGGAAAATAAACATTCAGTCCATAGAAGAGGGGAACATCCAAGCAAACTGCATCTGGGGCTGTGTCAGGGTAAGGGGGTTTGTAGACCTGCTCTTTTCTACTGATCAGACCCTACCTTCAGTCCTGCCCATTATTCTGGAGTCTTTTTTTTAAATCTATTTTAATGATTATGCTATAACAGTTGTCCCAATTTTTCCCCCTTTGCCGCCCTCTGCCCGGTACCTCCATTCCCTCCAGCAATCATCCCCCTTAGTTCATGTCCATGGGTTGTGCATACGTTCTTTGGTTTCTCCATTTCCTATACTGTTCTTAACACCCCCCTGTCTATTCTGTACCTACAATTTATACTTCTTAATCCCTGCACCTTCCCCTCCCCCCCATACTCCCCATTCCCCCTCCCAGCTGATAACCTCCTGGAGTCTTGTCTACAAAGTAACACGACACAAACCACGGACAGAGAAGGCATCTGCAAAAGGCATTCTGAAGTGAGATCCAGGAGGAATCACTGGATGGGAAGGGCTGGGTGAGGCTGTAAGGGGTATGGGTGAAGGGATCATGGGGGAGGTCAGGTCAGGGTGACTGGTCACACCAAAAAATGCACTGAGATGGAGCCCCAAACCCCAAGTCAAGAGTTTTCAAAGACTACCCTGAAAGCAGAGATGGTGGCCTGCTTCTGAGCAAGAGCAGAGACGATGGTAAGTCTATACTTTCCTTCCCCAATGACCTTCATCTGAACCACTGTCCATATTTCTTTCCTAACTTAGCTTTGGGAAGCACACCTGTGTCTTTTCTATGTCCTCTAAAGAAGATGATATAGAGTGTCTACTAGAAGATCCTCCCATCTATTATCTCTCTTACTCTTCATAACAATCCTCTAATGCAGGAACTAGCATTCCCATTTTGTGGAGAAGAAAGCCAGGCTCAGAGAAACTCTTAACTTGCTTGAGGCACTAAGCTATTAAGCATCCGAGCTAGAATTTAGGGCCATTTTGCATGACCATGAAGTTCATTCCTTTTCATTCTGATAGCTATCACTTCCTCTCAACCATCCTCCTCCTCCTCTGTTCATGCAGGCAGCCAATTGGCATGGGACACAGCCATATCCTTGGTGCTCTTCGTGTGGCTGTCTTCTGCCTTCTGGGCAACACTGCCCCTCCTGGGCTGGGGCCACTATGACTATGAGCCTCTGGGAACATGCTGCACCCTGGACTATTCTGGGGGAGACAGGTGAGGTGAAAGGCTCCCTTCCATGGAAATCTTGGCTTTGAGCCTTTATGACAGCAATGTCACAGCTGAAAATCCATATGAGGGAATGTCAAGATTTACCAGACAATCTCAACTCCTTAGTTAAGATATCCACTTGCAAGTTGACAGCAGTACTAGGGAAAGCCCATTATGAACACTGGCCAAGTGATGGAAATGTTATGTAAATTGTGGCACAGAGATGGACACCAGAATGGGCATCTTGTAGCACTCAGTCCCATGACCACTTTGCCATCTTCATCACAACCAGCTGTCTGAGCTCTGACTTTATTAATTTCTAGAGGGAGTCATATTTTTGCATTGGGAGGGACCTCCTTGGCAAAGCATTCAGGTCTCTGAATTCCCTGAGCAACTGCTGTGAGCAGGTACCTGGGCCAAGCCCTGGAGACACAGTAGTGAATGTATAATGACTGCATCATCATGGAGCACGAGTCTAATACTGCCCCACCCATGGGAGACCAGGACTTAGGGAGACCTGTTAGGGAAGGATCACGTGGGCTCCAGCTCCCCTCTTACTTCCACTAAAACCATGTTGCATTCATCTGCTTTATATATTTACTCATGAAGCATCTGCCCCTGATGAAAGCATATTCCCAGGTGAAACCCTTGGGAACCCTGGTGTGGTGCAAGCATCCCACCAGGGCACTCATTGCAGATATTTTCCCAGCTTGCATCCAGTCCTTCTGACATCCCTTCCTTTCCACCTGTCCTTAGTGGACAGCACCAATATGACATGGTATCCCTTTAATGAAGGGTGAGCCACTCCACCTCCAATGACCATAACAATTTTTTCAGTGCCACACTACCCAGTCTCTTCACCATCCTCAGGCCTCTTTCAGATCCCTGTGCCAGGAGCACTCCTTGAATGCTCCTTCCTCTTAATTCACTGACATCTCCATCTCATAAACATATTCCCCAAAGGAAAGTGTCCCATTCCCTAGGCTTGAGGCACATACAGAGTTAAGCACTTGAACTTCTCAACAGTGAGTTGAAGGAGGACCCTCCCTCACCTCAGCTGCCTGGCTCCTTAAGGTAAGTTCTAGGAGGACTTAGTGGTTCCCTGGCTCTGAGAGGAGTTCAGCTGGGACCCAGGAGTGCCCACATTCTGATTACCTATCTGATGGGAGGGTCTTAGGGTCCTTCAAGTGTAATGATTATCCATGAGAGATGAACCTTACTCCTCTCTTATTCCTCTACCCCCTCTGCCTGCAGAAACTTCACAAGCTTCCTCTTCACCATGGCCTTTTTCAACTTCATCCTGCCCCTCTTCATCACAGTCATATCCTATCAACTCATGGAGCAGAAACTTGGGAAGGCTGGACATCCCCAGGTAAGGCTTCTCCCTAGAGCAGAAGAAATTGCTCTGTCCTACTCAGGACACCAGGGAACATGAATGATATGACAGACAGCAATTGGGGGTTCTCTGTGTTTTCAACAATTGAAGAAGATCCAGCTTTCATGGAGCTGGGGTGTCAGGGCAAGAGTGCACCCTCCTTTTGGTTGCTGGGGATTCCTAAGACCTGGAGGAAGGATCAGGACTGCTCAGACTCACTGGACAGACACCATAACCCTGAGAACCAGGGTGTCCTGCCAGATACCCTCCATACTGTGACATTTCTCTCTTCCCAAAGATGTGAGGTTTGGCACAAAATTACATACTTTTTAAATGCTGTTTTGAATTGCTTTGAGGCATTTAATTTAATCACAGGCACAGGCTGTTACCCACAAAATAAAATCACACCTGCAAGCACATTTGGCCAAAAAATGTAATACTTCTAAATAAGCCCCTCTGGACTTTCTGAATTTCTACATTAATATTCCCTTGCCACAGTTTTTAAAAACTTGGTCACCTGGTTAATCTCTAGCAGATGAGTAATAATAAGCACCAAAGATTAAAAAAAAAACACAAAAAAACAGATACTAATAGTACTTAATGTGAATTATGTCCTTTCCTTTTTGCAACCACTCTCAGAGGAAGGAAGGTTTTATTATCCTTATATCACAAACTAGAAAATTGAGCATGAAAGAGGTTAGCTAAGCAATTCATCAAAAGCCATAACTAGGAACAGCAGAGTTATATCAAACCTAGGTCTGGAACAACACCATAAAAGAAATATTCTCATTGTTGAGACATTTAATCTGTCACATTATTTTTTAGGACTGTCCAAGTCTATTTTACCTGGAAACAGGGCTTCCCTGGGGTCTCAGGAGGAGGATGAGGGCTACGCTGGGACCAGAATCACATCCCAGGCTCCCGGCTTGGTGCTTACCTCCTCATCACTGCCCCCAGGCCTTGTCTGGGTACTCAAAATCGCCACATTTATTGGAGGTTCAACCAGCCAGAAGACAAGGCTGCCACACAAAATTTCTCATTTTTCTGGGTTGACTTTAAAACATCAGTTCTGATAGCATCAGCAGAAGTTACGACGCACTGGCCCAGAGACCTCAACTGTGAGCTTAAATCACCTTCATTGTTAAAGGAAGACATAGTCACGACAAAATAGACATCAATTTTTAGTGTCAGAATTTATCATCTGAGTGTATGTGAGAAGCAGAACCTGGCAACTTTCACCCTAAAATCAGATTAAAAGTTGAGCGCCTCCCTGTGGTCCCAGGTAGTACCACATTGCCTGCTCCCTGGTTGTATCCCGCTCAGTGGTAAGCAGCCCTTTTGAACCCAGGACAGGTTGATCAGCCTGGTGACTGCAGTTGTTGATGGCGAGTTGGTTCGGGGACTGAGGTATGAGGGCAGCTCAGCCTGAGGACTCTCATGCGCACAGCCACACTCACAGAACCCAGGGTTCGACCAGGACAGAAACTCATTATCTGCCCCCAGTCCCTGCCTCCAGGCCAGTCAGGTAGTATCTGGCCATTTTATAGACAAGGTAACTGAGGTCAAGTAAGCTTAAAGGACAGGCTTAGGGTTATGCATATCAAGTGACAAAGATGTCCCTCTGGTCCCAAATTCTTCCTCAGGCTTAGCACCTTCCCACAGCCTGGTCACATTGCCTAGCCTGGCTGAACCTTTACACAGTCCCTGGGCTGCTTGGGACTGCCAACCATTGGAGCAGGTCAGTGCCTCTTTCCCATGACAATTTCTCCCCAGGTGAACACCACTCTGCCAACCAGGACACTGCTGCTTGGCTGGGGCCCCTATGCCCTCCTGTATCTGTATGCAGCCATCACAGATGTGACCCTCATCTCCCCCAAACTGCAGATGGTACAGACTATTCAGAGATAGAACTCTCTCTACCTTTATGTCTCTGTTCCACCCCATCTCTCTTTTGTGCTTTACTGCCTCCATAATAGTCTGTCTTTCTCTCTTCCTTTGAATACTCATAATTCACTGGGAATTTGCTTGTCACTCAGACCACATGAGGCTGCTGCTTGACATTGCCTCAGCCTTCTGTGAGATGACAGGGACAGCCAGCCAGATGGTGAACATGTGTTCTGGGACCAGGGGCTGAGACTGCCCAGGGAGGCATGTGTTCTCATACATCATCTGCCAGCTAGCCAGGAAAGATGTGGAGGCAGCAGGAAAAATGATTGGTAGCTTCAGGGGTGGACTGGGGAGCTGGAGTCACCAGGTGGGACCAGAGAGAGGAGCAGAGGCTCCTCTCTTTGAAACTTGTTTTCTGGATATTTTTGCAACAGGTACCCGCTCTCATTGCCAAAATGGTGCCCACAATCAACGCTGTGAACTATGCCCTGGGCAGTGACATGGTCCACAGAGGAATCTGGCAGTGCCTCTCACCGCAGAGAAGGGAGTGGGACCGAGCACAGTGAGCCTTTCCTTGGGGCTGCTCAGATGCAGGCTCACCCCTGCCACTCTGGACTGAGCCCCATGCCAGGAGGTTGCCCAGGGAGTCCTACCCAGCAGCCTCAGAAGCCAAGCTCCAGACATACATCCTCCATCCCTATTGGCCCCATTGAGCCTGAACCTAGGCTGGACACATGAAAGGCACTGAGCTTGGGGGCCAGAGAGACCTGAATGTTAGTCACAGCCCTCCACACAGAGGCTAAAGACCTTGGGAAAGTCATTGTTCCTGACCCTAACATAAAGATATTAATATAAACTCCCCAGGAATTTGCTGTGAGGTTTGAACAAGAGAATGTGTATGCACCATGCTCATGGAAGCTGCTCATTAGAACAGAAATGTTAGGACTTGAGGTTTTGCATTGAAAAGAATAAAAGCCCCCCGGTTACCTGTGGGAGCTCAGCCCAGGCTGCCAGCATTCAGACGCTGCTTATTAAACTGTGATCCGGTGTACGTGATTTACTTTGCCTGTACATTTATTTCACAGCCTGTGAGATGTGAGGACAGTAATGGGGACTTGACCATGCAGAAAGGACCAGAATATTACCTGGCATGTTAAGTGCTCACTCAGAGTTAATCACCAGCACTCACCAGTCAAAGACAGCTAAGCTGCATGTTGCTTAATTGCCAACATTAAAAAGCAATTTATTTAAAACTCCGGATATCTGAAGAGGAGATTTTCAGGACTCAGGGCATCTCTGCGCTTTGCCCAGGGCATATCCTCTCCAAGTGCTGCAGCTTGTACATTCCCTGCAGAGCCCACAGTCATCTGGGTTTGTGACACTAGAGTCCCCATCCCTGAAGTACAACTGTACCTCCTAGAGTCAGTACTTCAGGGACAAGGTGCACAGACCTGGGTAGGATCCATTGCCCCAGAGGAAGATGGAGATGGTTGGCAGGGTGATCACGGGTTCTACAGAAGGTCTGATGATGGAAGGGCAGCTGCCCCAGGCACTGTGGAGGAAGGAAGGATAGAGTTGAAGAGGGAAGAGACAAGCCCCCAGGTCTGGGGGGTGGGATGGTCATGAGAACAGCACCTAGGATCCCTGGGTACCAGGACCTGACTCTCAGTTTTGCAGATGAAGAAAATCTGGTCACATAAACATAACTCACGAGAAGTCCACACAAAGCCGAGGCCAGTCCAGTCATTTTGCAAAACCAGGTGAGGTGAGAGGAGGTAGCCTTCCCACAGCACTCTTTTCTAGACCATGCTCTATGCCAGGTGCTATGGAGACAGATGCCACTCAGCTTCACTCCAGCACTCACACAGGGTTTTTGTCTCAGCCCTGAAGGGGGGCCAGCAGGGAAAATTCCAGGCCTGAGCTGTGCTCACACACAGGCTATTTGGGTGGCTAGGAAGGTGGTGGGATTCAGGGCTCAGAGATGTTAACCCTACCCCCACAGCCCATGGATGCTTAAATTGTCTCTATTGGGAAGCTGACCTTCACTCTACCATTTGACATAACTCACTAAGGTGGGACAAGGAAATACAGTCTGAAGAGAAGGGAGATGAACCCAGGTTCACAGAAAGGGTGGAAGAAGAGAGGCTGATGACATCCAGCAAGAATGGCCAGTGTACCCAAACAGATCACACTCCCACCTGTGCTCAAAAGAGGGATGAGGAGGGAGGCAGGTTGGCTGGGGGTAGTCAAGGACACCTTTAGCCCAAGCCCAAGTCTGTGTATAGCTGGGAATGGTGGGCTCAGGGCATCTTCATGCTGGACTGGATCAGCAAGAGATGAGAAGGGCTGACATGGTGCTCTTTGGTCCCATTTACTTAAGAAATTCCAAGTCTACCCACACCCTTGCCTCTCATTCACAAAGTTGGTTTAGGGAGCCTCATTACCATTGGTTGTTTTCCAAAGTACTTTCAGGATCTCAAGTCGCCTGTGGACACTGTGTGCAGAGCCTCTCCTCTGCCCTCCAGCCACCAGCCCTGCGCACCCCTGCCTCACCCTTCCATGGAGCAGCTCAGCAACAAGGACAAGGGAGGTGGCTGAGTCTCACCTGAGGTCCACATCTCTGCAAGCCCTCGCCACAGTCACTGGGCTGGGAAAGGAATTGGAGCCACCAGTCCCTGGGTCTCGGCTAGCCCCTGTCACAAGGTAGAGTACAGACCCCAAGGCTCTCTTTGCTCTGTGTGGCCCGTAGGCCAGATCACAGCCCTCAAACTGTCTACAATGAACATGTATCACTTCTCAGTCAGAAAAACATACTTGTATGTGAAGAGAGGAGTTACTTCTGTCTCCCTGGAGCTTTCGTTTCCTGGCCCTGTCTGTTGGTCTGATTATAGTGGCACTCCCTCTCCACTTCCCTCACTCTCCTGCCCACCCTCAGGCTTCTGTTTCTTGGGTGCCCCAGGTCTCTTTCCTCCATTCACTCCTGTGGCCCTTAATGCCACATAGTTGGGATAGCGCCCTGCCACCCCCACATACACAGATACAATGGGCAATGGTCCCCCTCCCCACACCATCTATCACTGGGGCCACCATGCTCACCCCAAGCTCTCTGAAAGTCAGGAGAACAGAGGCCAATGGTGGGCAGGGAAACCAGAACTCCAAAGCACCAGGAAAGAAGGGTGAAAGCAACAGAGACTCCAGAGCCTGGTCCACAGACCTGAGAGCTCAGGGCATCTTCACTGGGGCCAGTAAACCAGCCCTTCCTTTGCTTCAGGCCTCACCAGCACTCCAGGTGCATTGACCTCAGCCCATACTGTGCCACCAAAGAATCCAAGATGGATTTGGGATAAGCCGTCATAAGGCAGGTGAACAACCAGAGCCAGGTGCCAGAAAACAATTAAGCAATCACTCCCTCATTTGTAGGTGAGCATCCATTTGACCCTTAACCCCTGTCTGTGTCCTTTGGTCTTGCTCATCTGCTCACTCAATGTTCATTTAATGAACAGCTGCTGTGTCAAGCACTGTGTTGAAGGGATGACACAGGGCTGATAACTTTTATAGTTTTCTCAAAAGGAGTTATGGACTCTACCTCTTCATGGCATCTGTAACTAAAAAAATTGGTGCTAACATGGCTCCAAAGTCAAAAGTAGAAATTAAGGTAGAGCTATGTCCAAGTGAATGCCATTAGCCATAGTATTGGTAGTAAGGGTGATCAAGATTGCTCGAAAATTTCCTTCAGAATCTCTACAAGTCTTTACGTCAAGACTAAACTCTTTCCCCTCATTCTAGACAAATTACACATGCCCTCTAAGCGTCACTATGCATTTGGTTTAATTGTGTGTTCAAACAAAATTGTCCCCCACTGAGTGGGGGTGGGATGTTTTTCAAAATTTATTTTCAGAGAGAGGAGAAGGAAAAGAGAACGAGAGGGAGAGAATCATCGATTGGTTGCCTTTTGCATGTCCCCAACTGGGGGCCTAGCCGGCAACACAGGTGTGTGCCCTGACTAGGAATCGAACTGGCAACTCTTTGGTTTGCAGGCCAGCACTCAATGCACTCAGCCACACCAGCCAGGGCTCCCCACTGACTTTCAATGCACAGCCCCATTCTGGATGTTTTTTAAGTTTCTGTGGTTTGACTTAACAACCTAAATGCCATCATTATTTTTCACACTAACAGAAGTGGGCCCCTTGCATGCACTTGGGTGTCCTGAGCAGGCTCCAGTCCTGCTATTCCCTCCCTCGGGGCCTGCAGTGAGTCACAAGCTCTGTGGTCCATCCTTTCCCTCTCCTCAGTCTGAGTGGGCTCTGATAGGGCCATCAAAAGTCTAACTTTTTAAAGAAAGATCTTATTTATTCATAGAGTGAGGGGATGGGGATGGAAAGGAGAAAGAGAGGGAGAGAAACGTGTGCGAGAGAAACATCAATCAGTTGCCTCTCACACATCCCCAACTGGGAACCTGGCCCCATTATCCAGGTATGTGCCCTGACCGGGAATCAAACCTGCATCCTTCCAGTTCACAGGCTAGTGCTCAATCCACTGAGGCACACCAGCCAGGGCAAAGTCTAACTATTTTAAAACAAGATGTTTATAATGGATTTGATGTTTGATTCCTCCGAAAATTTGTATGTTGAAGTGTTGAAGCCCTAATGTCCAATGTGACTACATTTAGTGAAAGGTCTTTACAGAAATGATTAAGATTAAGTAAGGTCATAAGGGTGGATCCCTGGTCTGATATGATTAGTGTCCCTATGAGAAGAGATACTACAGAGTTCTCCATTCACACGCACTAAGGAAAAGCCATATAAGGACACAGTGAGAAGGCAGCCATCTGCAAGCCAATGGGAGAACTCTCACTAGACATCAGCCCTGCTGGTACCTTGATCTTGGACTTTGATCTCAGAACTATCAGGCAATTCATTTCTGTTGTTTAAGGACCCAGTCTGTGGACCTGTTGTTATAACAGCCCTAGCAGACTAGTACAATGCTACAACAAAGTTCACTGCTTAAAACAGATGACAGTGGAGAGGGTGGAGAGCCCAGCTGGCGCCACTGCCCCCCCCGCCCCAGAGTAGTCAGCGCCACTTCTGTAGAACCCAGAGTTTGTATGAAACGCAATTTAAAAGGCACATTTGTTTTCTAAGATTGCCTCTCATTCTTGAATCCATTGATTTCACAGTTTATTTAGATCTCTAGCAAAAAAATATAAGTACAATAGAATAATACCCCCATTTCACCCCATCTTCTTGCTGGGAAAGATGACTCTGCCTGTTGACAAATGGACTTGAATTAAAATCACAAATAAAAGAGCAGGTTGTTTCTGAGGTAAATAAATAGATAATCCCTGCTCTCCTCCCCAAGATCCCCATTGGGACAATTTTTCTGGGGAAGGAAGTGGCTGCGTGCCTGACTGATTAGCAGAAAAGGAAATACAAATTAATTATAGCTTAAACTATATCCATATTCTCTTAAAAGTAAGGATATTTTGCAACTTTTCCACATAGATAAATCAACTCAACATCAAGATAGAATGCCTAATTTATTTATATCTTTGTCTTTTCCACAAAATTGATAGGATTCCCGCTGTTTTCCTGTCAGAGACACTCCTAGTTCAATTTGCTCAAGCACAGGCTCATGCTACCTCCTGCCAAACTGTCTGCCATCTTATGTTCCCTGTATCAGTAAATATCATCATTATGTGTCCCGTTATATAAGCTAACTGAAGAAAAAATGAGGAGGGAAAAGCAAATATCAATTTTGCATAAATGTTTACCTGGCAGGTTAGGGTGGCAGACTGCTTAGCTTCTACCACAAGGTGGCAGTGTTATCTCAAATAATTTCAGCCTGGGCCTTCAGACCTGGAGGTGCCCTTCTGAAGAGCAGGGAAGTTCCCGGGCAACGCTACGTGGGTGAATTTTTGATTCCGACATAATGTCAGACAAGCTCTCTTTCCTGCTCTTGATACAGCAGCTTGATGTCTAGCTGTTTTCTACCTCAAATGATGTGATTCTACATCTCTTCTTGAAGGGAGCAGGACTGCTTGCCCACTGGCCAGAAGAACTCCCAGACAGTCCATAGAGTTCCCCTTTTCTCTGCCTATAGAATAGTTACTGAAAGTCTAGTAGATGTAAACTTCTAAAGGCTTCCTGCACATAGGTTTTGGTTAGAAGGTGTGGATCTGGGATTTGCCTCTAATCGTGAGAAATTGGGGCAATCCCTAGATTTTTCTGACTTGGATCATTAATCTGGAAAGTGAGGGTGATAGCACCTTTTGCTAATATTACACGTGGAAGCACACTGAACTAAGGGTGCAGAACAGGAGGGCTTTCCAAGTACTGTACCTGACAAAGCAGCCCAAGCCTCAGCAGATGTGCCATAAATGGCAATTGGTGATGGCAACATTTATTAGATAATGAATATGGAAAAGCCCTGGGTGAAGGCCAAAATTATAATCTCTCAATCTTCCCTCTCCTCCTGGTTAAGGTAACTTGCTACTGTCCTCTGAAGCTGTTCCTGGCCCTGACACCACCCATCTGTTCTTCCCTCCATCCACCCAGCTGCTCTTATAATGGCCTCCATTGTCTCCCTGCAAGGCATCCTCAGCCCAGCTGCCCTTCCCTCTGCAGCTGTCAAAGCACATGAACATCCTTCGCTCTTCTAGGCGAGAGACAGACAGCATGGCAGCATGGAAAGCACTTAGTATTGAGTACTGGAAAGACCTGGGCATGAATCCAGGATCTGCCTTTTATCAAGTGTGAGGGCAAGTTTGAACAAGTTTCCTCTTTCTGAATTTGTTCCAGTCTCACCAAAATGAACTCACTGGGATGGCATATTTTAAAGCACATGGCATGTAGTGGGTGTTCAATAATATAAGATTCCTTTCATCAAGGACTAACTCATTTAATTCTCTACAGCATCCTCAAAGACATAATTCTCAAACTTGTCTGCACCATTGAATCACCTGGGGCCTGGTGATTCAGTGTGGTCCCTGGACCAGAAGCATCAGCCTCACTGGGATATTTGTCAGAATCAAGGAGTCTCAGGTCTGCCCAGACTTCTTGAATTCAAAAGTGCTTTCTAACCACTACCCCCACCACCACCCAGTGGATTTGTGTGCACCTTAAAGCTTGAGAAGCACAGCAGAACTTTACTGATGTCTGGGTCCCTTCCACAGAGACTCTGATAGGGTTGATCTCAAGGGCTGGCTGGGCTGGGGACTTTTAAAAGCTCCCAGGTGACCCTAATATGTGGTTAAGATTAAGAACCACTAACTTGGGGGGAAGGGAGGTTTTAGGAAAACTTCCATTTTATTAAGAATGATTTAGCTAAAATATACTCTGCATCATCTCTGAGGTCATTTTTTATACAAATACATATATATAATATACATATTTACACATACACATATGCATATACATTTCTCTCTAGAAGTCTATTTCTTTTTTTATGCACCTCCATCTTGTCATATGGCTTGCTCACATCTTTCTTTAAGTAGCTTGCAAAATCCCAGAGATCATAGATGAGCAAGACAGCATCAGCCCAAGGCTTTTTGTTTTATCCCCATGACATCATTTACAAGATAATAGGGCCAGGTCTTGTAAGTAATGAAGAGACTAAGGCATAAAGAGGTCAAACATACTCACATAAGGTCATACAGTACTTGAGGAAGCCTGTCTCCTGACTTCTCTGGCCCAGAGGTTTTCGGGTATCAGTGTGGGCAGTGCACATCCAGGTGGCAGACAGCCAAGCTTCTAAAAACTTACAGTGCGCCTTGGACCTTGTTAAGTGCAGTGTCCAGTTCAGAGTCTGGCTGGGGTGGGGCTGAGGTTCTCCTTTTCTAACCAACTCCCAAGTGAAGCTGGGGCTATTGAAGCTGTGACGTGTTTGGTCAGAGTAGCGCACTGTGACTCATGGTCCAGCTGTCTGGCCTTCACTTCCCAGCAGCTGACTGGGGTGCTCGTTCAGTCTCTTCACCTGCCGGATGATTCAGACCAATGTTTCAATACATCTTCAGACTGCGGCGGTCCCCGACCTCCATGCCAGGCCTCTGCTTACCACTGGGTGGCACCCTGGGAACACCTCCCTCGGAGATTTCCTGTTGCTGAATCGCTCTTGCCTGTTCCTTCAAAAAATATTTATGACCTTAATTATGAGTCAGGGAACAGTTTAAACAAGACAGTCAAAGTCCTCGTGAGCAACTTACATTCCAGTGAAAATAAACAAGTGCATAAAATATATCATTACAAATTGTAATTAAACAAGCTGATAAACAAGAGATAAGATAGGAAGTAACTGGTAGAGGTGGTCAGGAAAGACATCTCCGAGAAGGTGATGTTTAAGCTGAGAAAATAAGGATGAAAATAAGGTGGTCGGGTGGAGAGCAAGGGGTGACGCATTCCAGGTAGAGGGAACAGCAAGTGGGAAAGGGCTTGACTGTTCAAGAAACATAAAGATTCATGAGACTGGAGCAGAGGGAGTCAAGGAGAAGCCATGGAAACTGCATGGGCCACTCCCAGCAGGGATGTGGAAGGCTGGGGGAGCAGGACATGGGGTGGATATGGAAAAATGGATTACATTTTATTTTAAGAGCAAACAAAAGTGTTAGAAAGGTTTTAATCAGGAAAAGAACCAGATCTGATTTCCATTTTTAACTGATCACTCTGGCTGCTGTGTGGAGACTTCATTGGAGGGGTCAACATGGGAGGTAGGAAGGTGAAATAAGGACTGTTATAATAGTCCAGGCTAGAGTTTTGTTGCTTTGAACCAGGACAGTGGTAGTGGTGGTGGCGGCCACTGTGAGAAGTTCACAGATATGGTATATAGTTTTGGAAGCAGATATGACAAAACTTGCTAGTGGTTTTAATAAGTTTATCAGTGTGGATGCTTTTGATTTCAGGAAACAAAATACTATACACAATGTTAACTGTTTTTAGAAAATGAGGGAAACTTATAGACACAAATGAAAAGTGTGATATATGTAGGTTTCAGGCAAGATTTGATCAGGACTCTAGCCTTATTTTTCTATGATTCCCAGTCCTGCCCATCTATTTCCCTCCTTCTCTGTGTTCATTTATCTTTATGCTGACTTCATACATGGTTTCAAGAGCAAGACACATGCATGGTCACAAGATAGCTCCATTCACATGGAGGAGGGAAAAGCATCATTTCCAACAATTATATTTTAAAAATTTTGATCTTGGGATTGATTGAGCCATCTATGAACAAATCCTGTTGCCAGGAGAATGGATCAGATAGTTGGTTTAATATCCTCACTGTACCTCTGTTGCCAATGAACTGATTAGTTTAGAGGGGAATTACTAGAAACAATCACTATACGTAAGAGATAAGATTACCCTTAGTTGGCTTGGACCAATGAAAGTATAGGTGTGGTCAGCCCCAACCAAATGGCATAGGTACTACCTAGTGCGGAATAACAGCATTGGAAGGTGAGAAAATTATGTGAACTGTATGAGGTTCGAAGGCATGGGAAAAGGATGACAGCTAGGTTTTTGGAGGTCTAATATGTTTAAAGGGGAGTGAATACAGATGCTTCTTAGATACTCAAGTATCTGGGTCCAGTGAACATTTGAAAATATGGCAGGAGCTCAAGGGAGTTATCCTGGGTGGCATCATCCGCATCACATGATATCCTCTAGGTGTGGGACACAGTGACAATCTTCCATCTGCTAGCACAGTTTCTCCTTGACAGCTCAGGAATCAGCAGAAGGAGAGGGGCAGCCTAGTATTCTGATGAGAGGTTCAGGGTTAGGCTTCTCCAAATCAAATAAGGCCATGGGCATCAGTACTTTACTACTAAGGGAATAAATAGAGGATCTTAGTGAACATGTGAACTGAAAAAAATTGGAATTAAAAATCTTTTTCACATCTCTTATTCCAGTGATCCTTAGAACAACCAAAGAAGGAGGGTAGAAAGGTGATTTGGAGCCCCACTTTTTTCAATGAAAAAACTGAGATTGACACAAGTTAACTGATGAGACCAGAGCCTGTGTTTGAACCCCATTCTGCTGATTCTAAATCCAGCCTTCAAATCCCACAGATCTATGATGAGATAAGCTATTCTTAGAGATGAGATTTGTGCATGATTGAAGACAACACAGGCACAGATGTTTTTTTCAGGTGCTATGGAAAGTGACTTAGGGTGGCAGCAGGTGAGGTGGAAGAAACCCTGGACTCCCAGTCAGAGCAACACCCACTTTGGATTTCCAGCTTTGCTGCTCCCTTCCTATCTGACCAGGGGTGGTCACTGAGATTCTTCTGGTTTGCATTTTCATCTATCTAATAAGGGCTTTCAATTGGATCAGTTGTCCTCAAAATTAAAAAAAAGAAAAACTAAAGTTTCTTTCTTCCTTCCTTGCTTTCTTTCTTCTTTCCTTTCTTTCTGCCTTTCTTTTTGTTGTTGTTGTTGTTGTTAGGGCTTTTTTGTTTTTGTTTTTGTTTTTTTTGTTTTGTTTTTGGGAAAAACCATACCATGAAGTATAAATAAATTAGAGAGATTCCAGCATAACTTGCCCCCACTTTCCTTCCCTAGCTCCATCATCCTGGAAGGTATGAGGCCTCTCTATTTTGCTTTCTAGGCATCTGTGGGTAAATCCCAAAGTTGCCAGCTTTCCCTAATATTAAAACCTCCAGCTCTTCAGGAAAGCTAATGCACAGTCCTTGCCTCCATACCTGACCAGCATCAATGGTAGCAGGTGTTCTCTTTTCACAGCGCTTGTCAGTGTGTGAGTCCCATGGATGGAGTACCTTAGTTGTTCAGCCTGACTGAGTTCAGGTATCAGAGAGCTAAGACACCATTGTTCATCTGTTGCTGTTGGCAGGTACATTTGCCAACCCTTGCTCAAGTTAAACAGGAAATAATTAAAGGGCTTCCTGGAGTTAGAAAAGGTGAGGAGAGTAAACACTCATAATTATGAGCAGCATTGCCATAATTAGGCAATTATGGCATAATTATGGACTTTGCATGCATCATATCATCTAATCATCTGAACCATACTAGAATCACAGTATCATGAACTTAAATATTATTATCCACATTGTATGTGTGGGGAAACTGAGGTTCTAAGTTATGATGAAAACTGTCTTAGGACACTCTATAAGTAAGTGACACGGCTGACATAGAAAGGCCCAGAACTATCTAGATATAAACACAACAGTAGTTTTTCCAGGATTCTTTAGGATTAAAAAATAAAGCTACAGCATCCCAAGACAACACAGAAACTTTTTCTCACCTTCTTTGGGGGTTCAATCAACAGTCTGCTACTTACCAAGCACTAAGCTTTTTTTTGGAAGGGGAAGATAAAGAGGTGAATAAGACACTATCTTTTCCTTCTAGGAGCCGAAGATTATCAGGGAAAAAAGAAGGTTATATATTATCATTTGTTAGAAATTCTATTATAGAGATTGATTCAAAGTGCTATAGGCTGTCAGCAGAAATGATGGAATAAGGATCTCTGAAAATCTTCTCCTCCATAAAAGCAATGAGAACACTGCCAAAAAAAAAAAAAAAAAAAAAAAACCCTCAGAATGAATGTTTTCATAGCCCTTGAAATTAACCAAAAGCTTGCAATAATCCTGGAAGTGGTTATAAAGGAAAAATTGCTGAATCTCATTTTCAATAAAAAAAGTATAAAGCATGCAAAGAAACAAGAAAATATGTCAATAGAAGCAATGCATGAGAAAGCTCATATGTTGGACTTACTAGACAAAGACCTTAAATTAGGTATTTTAAACATGTTCAAAGAACTAAATAAAACCATCTAAAGAATTAAAAAATGATGTGATTTGTCTCTCACCAAATACAGAATATCAATAAAGAAAAGTTATTTAAAAAGTTGGAGAACTTCTGGTCAAGATGGATGTGTAGGTAGACATGCTTCACCTCCTAGGCAACCATAGAAAGAATTACAGCCAGATTTAAAAAATAATAACACCCAGAACTGTCAGAAAACCAAGCTGTATGGAAGTCTGACAACCAAGGATTTAAAGAAGACACATTCATTGAGATCGGTAGGAGGGGTTGAGTCATGGAGACAGCAGAGAGGCAGTGTGGTATAGAAAGGTGGTGGTGGTGGAATGGACTGGAGGGATACCTTGGGAGTGAGTAATCCCAGCCCCAGACCAGACCGCACACCCCAGAGTTCAAGCACCAGGAAGATAGATCTCCATTACCTCTGGCTGTAAAAACCAGTGGGGGTTGGGATAGTGGAAGAAATTGCTGGATTTTCACTGCTTAAAGGGACAGGATGGTCCTAGAATGTATGGAAACCCACCTTCCACTAAGGCAGCAGCTGGAAGGGTGCCAGTCACATACGGGAAGGGAATGAAGTGACTGGAAACAGGACGAGTACCAGGTGAACCTCTAGAAGCCAGGCAACAGCATTGTCCCTTCTCCAAGCCCTCCCCACATAGCCACAAAACAGTGAAGCAGGTTGCCCTGTCCTGGCAATGAGTAATATTTTAAACATTATGTAAGAATATGGTATAAAACAAAACAAAGTTAAATGAAACATTTTGTTTACCTAAACTGCATTCCTTCAAAGAGACATTTCCACTTCTTGTCCTGTCTTAGATACAGAACAACAAAAAACACAGCTAAAATCACTTTCTTTCATCCAAATCAATTAATTATATTAGCTAAACTCCATAATGGTCAAAAGGATATATTTTGATAGAAGCAATGAACGCAAAATTCAGGCAAACCTGACAGTATCATGTAAACGGCAAGTTTAGAAGCACCTTTCATAATAAAATTGTTTTAATGCCCTTGGAGCTATTACAGATTTCAAAGGTTGCATACATACCTATTGCACACCTGGTCCTCACTGCATTCCAGCAGAAGGAAAGAACTATGTTCCTATTTTACTAAACAGAAAATGAAAGCTACTCATTTTAAGACCATGCAGCTTGATCTGTGGCACAAACACACTTGTCCATGGCCTCAGAGAACAAGACAGGATTTCCTGTTGGTGTATTTACCTTCCTAACTGCACAGATCCAAGCATCAGAAAAAGTGCTAGTCTGGAGAGCAGACTACATCGTAAGTGATGTGGAAAGTCGACTCAAGATTCTCACGTGCTGCTCGATTGACAGTGAAGCACTAGGATGAAGAGGAAGACTGGAAGAAGGAAAAGGGAAGGATGATCTGAAAGATCATAATATGGCAAAGGTTCCATCAGCATCTGGAATAAATCATAACAAACTGAAAAAAAAGTCTTATTTGGAAAGCCGATATTCAGATCACAATGGTAAAAAAAAAGAGATGTAGAAATAGAAAGGCAGGAAATTATTCACTTTAGTAACTCAGAGTTTGGCATGCATACCTATATCAACCATTGTAAGCCTATCTGAGGTAGACTGATGTTGGGAATGAACTGAGTTCATGCTAAAGAAAAAAAGAGGAGGAAGCACTGAGGAGAGGCCCTAGCTTTAAACTTGACTTTAAAAACATTCTAGTTATACATGATAACTTTAACAGATATACAAAAAACCAACATCTTCTCATGAAAAAAAGCACTAAACACACTGGAAATAGAAGGGAAGTTCCTCGAACTGATAGTGCATCTATGAAAAAAACTACAGCAACCATCATGTTTAATGGAGAAAAACTAAAAACTTCCCACTTAGGATCAGGAACAAGGCAAGAATGTTCACTCTCAACACTTCTCCTCAACATTATACTGGAGGGCAATGGAGCAATATAAAAGAAATAAAATGCACCATATTAAAAGGGAAAGTAAAACTATCTCTATTTGCAGATGACATATCCTTGTATATGAAAAGTCCCAAGAAAGCCACACACAACTATTGGGGATAATAAGCAAATACAAAAAGTTTTCAAGATATCAGATAAAAATAAAAATAGAAATTGTATTTTTTACACTAACAATAAGTAACCTAGAAATTAATTTTTTAAATTCCATTTATCATAGCATTAACAATTTTTAAAAGTAAATTTATCAAAAAAAGCAGATTTGTACACTGATAACTAAAACATTGTTGAAAGGAATTAAAGAAGACCCAACTAAATGGAAAGACATCCAATAATTGTGGATTGGAAGATTTAATACTATTAGACTGGCAATACTCTCCAAATTAGTGTATAGATTTATTGCAATCCTTATCAAGATTCTAGCTGAACATTTTTTTTTTCCTTTCAGAAATTGACAGTCTGATTCTAAAATTTACATGAAATTGCAAAGAACCCAGGACAACCAAAAGGTTCTTGGGGAAAAAAAAGACAACATTGGAGGACTCACACTTCCTGATTTCAAAACTTACTACAGAGCTACAGTAATCAAACCAGTGTGCACTGGCATAAGGGTAGACCAATAGATCAATAAATATAATTGCATCCAGAAATAAACCCTTAAAAATATGGTCAACTAATTTTCAACAAGTATGCCAAGACAATTCCATGGAGAAAGAATAGTCTCTTCAACAAATGATGCTGAGACAACTGAATATCCACATATGAAAGAGAGAATTGGACCTGTACCACACTCCATTTACTAAAATTGACTCAAATGCACCATAGATTTAAATATAAGAGCTAAAACTATAAAACTCTGAGAAAAGAACATATGCATAAATCTTCATGACTTTGTATTAGGCAGTGGTTTCTTTGATAGGATACCAAAAGCACAAACAAAAACAACAACAAAAGTGAATAAATTGGACTTCTTTAAAATTAAAAACTTAAGTGCTTCAATGGCTACATAAGAAAGTGTAAAGACAGCCCACAAACTGGGAGCGATGTTTAAATCATGTATCTTATAAGAGACTAGTATCCAGAATATATAAAGAACTCTTACAAGTTAATAATAAAAGAACAAACAACTCAATTTTTTAAAAATAAGCAAAGCATTTGTATAAATGTTCCCCCAAAGAAGATATACAGAGGCAAATTATCCCATAAAAAATGCTCGATATCATTAGTGATCATAGAAATGCAAATGAAAACCATAATGAGATGCTAGTTCACACATATTAGGATGGCTATAATAAAAAAAATTGACAATTTTGTGTTGAATAGAATGTAGAGATATTGGAAACCCCATACATTGATGGTGGGAATGTTAAATGGTGCAGCACTTTGGAAAACAGTTTGAAAGTTCCTCAAAAAGTTAAACATAGTTATTTTGTGACCAAGCAATTCCATTCCTAAATATTTACCCAAGAGAATTGAAAATATATTTCTACACAAAATCTTGTATACCAATGTTCATAGTAACATTATTTGTAATAGCCAGAATATAAAGATAACCCTGACAGCCTGTTTCCGTGCCTTCTCCCCTCCCCTCACCTGCTTGCTGCTGCCTGGGAAAAAGCAATATTTTGTGAAGGGAGTTTCCCATAATTGCAGGGTGTGCCAAACTGAAACTCATTTGGCCTTAATCAGCCCTCAGACTCACAGCTGCAAGATAAACGACTGAATTCAATAGTTTCTTTTTTCTTCCCCCTATAAAGCAAGGCACTTGCCTCTTAGGAGGCCGGAGTCGGAACCATTCTCTCATGGCACGACTCCCAGCAAACTTGCTAATTTCCTCAATAAACTTTTCTTTTTTCTTTTTCTTTTTCTTTTTTTCTGTGTGGTTGCCCCTCACTTGCGCCCCCAGCTGGGGACCTGACGTGCAACCTAGTAATGTGCCCTAGCTGCGAATCGAACCAGCGACACTGGGCTCGCAGGCTGACACTCAATCTACTGAGCCACAGCAGCCAGGGCTTAAACTTTTCTTTTTTCTTCTCACTGCATCTTGGTGGTTCTCTGAGTGACTCTGTTCTTACAAACCCAAATATCAATTAATTGATAAGTGGATAAACAAAATGTAGGTTATCCACATGATGAAATATTATTCAGCCATAAAAAAGGAATGAAATGCATATATATGCTACAACATGGATAAATCTTGAAAATGTTATGCTAAGCAGAAGAAGCCATATCCAAAGACACCACATTTTTACATTATTTTATTAAATGAAATGTCCAGAATAGGCAAATACATAGAGACAGAAAGTAGATTAGAGGTTGCCAGAACTTGCAGGAAGGGTGAAAGAGAGAGTGAGTGGTAATGGGTACCAGGTTCCTTTAAGGATATTAAAAATGCTCTGGAATTAGATAATAGTATTGATGACACAACTTTGTAAATATACTAAAAACCACTAAATTCTACACTTAAAAGGGTGAATTTTATTATGTGCATTATATCTCAATATATATCTTACCATATATCTCAATTTTATGGTATGTGAATTTAAAGTGCTACAGGAGATCAGATAAAGGTTAAAATTTAAAAACGAATAGGGAAGACCTAGAAAGGTTTCCCTGAGGAAGTGACACAAATTCAACTCTCTGAAATATACCTGGCTCCAAATCATTTCCCAAAGCAATGCCTCACCAGAGCAGAAAGGTGCCACTTCGCACTCTGATACTGCTTCCTGGTGCCTTCCTTTCCACTATACAGACTTTATATCACATCAAGAAAACCTTCAAGCCCCATATGCTGTAGAAGTTTCTTCTACATCTGAATACATTTTAATAGTCATTTAAAAATCAATATCTAATAGACATCTTGTATGAGAATTTTCACATCTTCCCTGTGTCCAAGGCTGGATCAGAGTGGGAGAGAGTCTGCCCATGGGGATTTAAAGGAAGGTGGTGCTAGGGACTGAATGTCAGAGTGTAAGGTCATTATCCTGTGACTTACAGCATGGTTTTGCTTGCACCATGGTCCTATGCCATAGAAGCCAATGCTGATACAGAAACCATGGCCCACTGCCAGGATCCATTATGCTGTATATTGATCAGAATGGAAGACAGAGTACAGAGACAAACTACAAACGGTGCTGGAAGAATCCAAGGGCATCATGGATGAATAATAGATTTGAAGATGGGCTGGGAGGAGCAGAGTCGTAACTCTAGGTCTTGGAACAGGTAGTGCTCATCTCTAGAACAGGAAGTGGCCTCCCCTCTAACTCTCTCGATCTTAGCACTGCTAATATTTGAGAAAGTCATACCCTTTCAGTTGGGGTGTTTTTGATATGAGAGAGAAGATTTTGGTTGATCTGAGGCCATTTGGGCTGAAGTAACAAATGAAGAGAGCCAATTCCTTAAAAAGCACAAGCTACCACAATTCACCCAATATGAAACATGATTTTTAAAACCCTCACCCAAGGATATGTTTATTGATTTTAGATAAAGAGAGGAAGAGAGAGGGAGAGAAACATCAGTGTGAGAGAGAAACATAAATTGATTGCCTCCTGTAAGCACCTTGAGCAGGGATTGAACCTGCAACCTAAGTATGTGCCCTGACTGGGAATCAAGCCTACAACCTCTTGGTGGACTGAGCACCTGGCCAGGGCATGAAACATAATTTAAGTAGCCATACGACTTAAGAAAACTGAATTTATAATTTAAAAACTCCCAGAAGAGAAATCTTGATCCAGATAATTCAACAAATGTTTAAAGAAGAAATATCATCAATTATATGCAATTTCTTCTAGAAAACAAAAGAGAAGAGACCCTTTCTCAATTTACTTTATGAAGCTATAATTACCCTGATACAAAAACCAGACAAAGACAGGACAAGAAAACTACAGACCAATGTACTTCATGAACATAGATATAAAAGCCCTTAATAGAATATCAGTAAATACAAATTAATAGTACATAAAAGAGTTATACAACATGACCAAGAATATATCTTTCCAGAGGTACATAACTTGTTTAATATGGGAAAATCTATCAATGTAATTCACCCTATTAACAGATTAAATAATAAAAATTACACTATCATATCAATAAATGTAGAAAAAGCATGCGATAAAATTTAACCTCCATTCATAATCAAAACTGTCAGAGAATAGGAATAGAGGGGAACTTCCTTAACTTGATATAGAACATCTACAAAAACTTACAGCTAACATTATAATTAAAGGTGAAAAACTGCATGCTTATTCTCTAGATCAGAAGCAAAACAAGGATGTCTGCTTTCACAACTCTTGTTTAACAGAATGTTGGAGATTCTAACCAGTGTAATTAAGGCAATAAAAGGAAATAAACAGCATATAGACTGGAAAGAAAGAAATAAAACTGTCTCTACTTACAGATGAAAAGATGTAGAAAATCTCAACAAATATACAAATAAACTCCTAGAACTCGTAAGTGAGGTCAGCAAGGTCACAGAATAGAATAAAAATTTACAAAAATCAATTATATTTCTATATATTAGCAACTAGCATGTGAAAACTAAAATTAAAACACAATACCATTTACAATTTTGAGACATGAAACAATTCGTATAAATCCAACAAAACATATAAGCTGAAAATTATGCAATGTAATATAAAAATTAAAGAAGATATATTGTGTTCATGAATTGGAAGACTCAAAACAATAAAAATGTTAATTCCTATTTAAATCCTAGTAAAGATTTTTGTAGATAAAGATTTTGCAAATGTATATGGAAAGGCAAAGGAACTTAAATACCTTAAAACTTTTGAAAAGGAAGAAGAAACAGAGAAAACTCCATCTGCCTGATTTCAAGACTTATTATAGAGCTACAGTTATCAAAACTGTTCAGTCTTATCAGAAGCATAGTCATATACAGAGGAGACTTTCAGCCAAGATGGAGGCCTAAACTGACATGCTCCATCTCCCTCCACAACTAAGAAGGAATACAACTACTGCAAAACCAGAAATAACCAGAAGTTCCAGAAAATAAATGGAAGTCCAACTTATGAAGTTATAAAGAAGTGGTGCTTGTCCAGACGGTAGGAGGGGTGAAGCCAGGGTGGAGAGGTCAAGCTGTGCTGGTGGCGGCAGCAGAGGCGACGGTGGCGGGACAGTGGTAAGCACAGACACCGGTACTTAAGGGGAGGTAAGAAGTGCCTGGGGAGCACCCCCAGCTGCAGACCAGACCTGTCAGCTTGCGATTCCAATGCCAGGGAAGGTAGACCTCCATTGCCTTGGACTGTGAGACCCAGGGGGGGCTGGGAATAGAGGAGGAGGCTCCCAGTCTCTCAGCAGAGAGTGAACCGCAGGAATCCATCTTGGATCCCTGCCCCTACACAAAATGCCTCAGCGTGGTGAGAAGGGTCTCCTGGTTGTGACGAGTGCACGAGGTTCCACCCCCTACAGTGTAGGAGGTATGACAGCCCTGCCCAGGAAGCAAATGTAAACACAAAACTGTCAGGATGGCACAGATAATGATAGAGATCCTGGTGACACAGCTGACCAGACAGCAAATATCTAATCTGATGAAGCAGCAGATAGGAAATCTTTCTGAAGCACAGTTCAGAGCTTTGGTTATAAAAGTGCTAACAGACCTAACAGCAGATCTTAAACAAGATAGGAAAGGAGTGAAGGCTAGTCCTGCTGAAATAAACAAAAACACATACGAAACTAGTGGTGAGGGGAAGAAAACCAGGGATCAAAGCAACAAATCGGAACATAGGGAAGGAACAAACAGTCAACCAGTGCAGAAAGAAGAAATGAAAAGTGAGGAAACTGAGGAGAGGCTCAGAAACGTATGGGACAGCTATAAGTGGGCCAACATCCGAATCATAGGATTGCTAGAAGCTGAAGAAGAACTAGAAATGAAAAAATTATGTGAAAAAATAATGAAGCAGAACTTCCCTAACTTGGGGAAGGAAATAGACTTACGGGTCCAGAAAAAACAGAGAGTTACAAAAAAACTGAACTTAGGGAGAACCACACCAAGACATATTATAATCAAAATGTCAAAAATTATGGATAAAGAGAGAATCTTAAAAGCAGCAAGAGAGAAGAAGAGAATTACGTACAAAGGGGTCCCAATAAGACTACCAGCTGATTTCTCAAAAGAAACTCTGCAGGCAAGAAGGGTCTGACAAGAAATATTTAAAGTAATGAAAATCAAAAACCTACAACCATGATTACTCTATCCAGCAAAGCTGTCATTCAGAATAGAAAGGCAGAGAAAGTACTTCCAGGACAAAGTAAAATTGAAGGAGTTCATCAGATCGAAACCACTGTTATATGAAATGTCAAAGGGACTTGTTTAGGAGAAAGAGGATCAAAACTATGAACTTAAAATGAAAAATGTATCACAACAACCAACAACAGAAGCTAGGGAACCAAAACAAAAGTAAACTAAGCAGGCAACAAGAGTGTGAAAAGAATTATAGGTATGGGGAACATTATGCAGGGAGGTAGGGGAAAAGTGGGAAAAAGTGGGAGATGGTACAGAAATTAAGAAGCATCGTAGGAAGGAGTGAAGTAGACGGGAAGATGTTGAGAAGAACTATATGCACAACCAATGGGCATGGACTAAGGGAGGTGGACAACTGTAGGGAGGGTTGTCACTGGGTGGAGGGGAAAAAAGGGAAAAGAAATTGGGACAACTGTAACAGCATAATCAATAAAGCATATTTTTTAAAAAAGAAACATAGTCATACAGAATGTGGAACAGAATTTTTTAAAAATAGAAAAAGACCCACACCAACATCCCCAACTGATTTTTGATGAAGGTGCAGAAGCAATTCAATGAAGGAAGAGTAAGTTTTTCAAGAAATGGTGTAATTGGATGTCCATAGAAACAAGCAAATGAAACTTGGCCTAGGTCTTACACTTTATACAAAAATAAAAATAAAATTCACTCAAAATGAATCATGGACAAAAATATAAAATATCAAACTATGAAAGTTTTGGGGGAAAAACTTAGAAAAAAATCTACAGAATATAAATCCAAGCAAAATGTTCTTAGACTTGACTCCAAAAGGATGGTTCATAAAAAGAAAATCTGCTAAGTTAGACTTCATCAAAATTAAAACCCTTTGCTCTGCAAAAGACCTTGTTAGAGAGATTTTGAAAAAAACACATTTAATAGCTTCTAGGAGAAAAAAGGGACCCTCACTTCAGGTGGATAGAAATTATCATTTGGGACCCTTTCAAAACAACCAGTTGTGACTCTCTCTAACATATTGCCATTCAGCCCCCATCCTTCACTTCTGTCTTTACGGTAATTGCAGTATTCATCTTGTGCTGTGCTGCAGTCCACATACCATTGTCCAAAGAAGTTCTTTAATTTGCCTGTCTAGTGATCCCATCACAAATGCCTTAATTGAGTCTGGCATGGCTTCTGGTTGGTGTGATTTTCTACATAATACACTCATTATAAGCCAATGAGACAAACGATCTAATTAATAAAGAAAGCTATATTCAAAGCATTTTGTCCCAGACCCAGCTATCTCCTTTAGGAGAGAAATATCTTTCCTATTTGAGAATCCTTGGATTTAATTCTTCAATTTTGGGGTCAGAGGTAACAAGAAGGGAGATCTGCAGCATCTGCTTTATTGGAATCTTTTTACAGGGGTAAAGGTTTATTAAGTACATAGAGTTTTGAGATCTTCACATTTTTGAATAAAAAGAGCAGTCTGATGTCAAGGCAACAGCATCTACTGCCTCAGAATTCACTTGTGCCATTTATCTTAGGCAGTGTTAATAATCATAAATACTTTGTCATAAAAACTGCTTTTAATTCTCTTGTCTTCATTGTACACTTCTCTGAAAATGTTTCAATGACTTCCAAAAGCAACATCCAGGAAGCAGTCACCAAACTTTCTCCTTCAACCTGGTATTAACCCAGTAAGCAGCAAGCTTCAGGCCTATGCACCTGTGATCCGGCCAAATATGGTAGAGGAGTCATTTACCCTTGTCTCCTCAGAGACGATGAAACTATTTTGCACATCAACTTCATTTATTCCATTCTCTCTGCCCAGAGATACAGCCCTACCTCCAAGGAAAGGCTGTGTATTCAGAGAGACACAAAGTTGGCTTGTGCAAACCAAGCATAAAAGACACAAGAACAATTTATTCTGGTTAATAAGCTGGGAGAAAACATGTAGAGGTTAATTGTATGGTGGGTACAAGAAGAGTTTCTTGTCTAGAGAATGTATAATATTGTGGCAGACAGTCATTTATTTGCTTATCCTATAGCCACCCCTTCTTTATTGCTTAGGAAAAGCTATTTAATACAGTTATCAGGCAAGTGGCCATGGGATTTAGGAGAGAATGATTTGCTACCACCCCTGACAGATGAACAAATTACAATTTGCCTAACCTTCAGATTTTGTTAAGCAGTCTTTGAGATCTTCAAATGATTCTCACCTCCTGGTATTTATGCCCTTGTATAGTCCTCTTCTACACGGAATAGAGCTGATAAACGGGATATTGTGGAAATGACAGAATTTGAATTTGACTTTCACAGCAAAGTTAAAAAATACACTGTAGCTCTCATTTTGCTCTCTTGGAAGCCAGATAAAGAAGCCAGCTCCCACATCATGAAAACACTCTAGCATTCCTATGGTAAAGTTCATGTGAACAGGAACTAAGGCCTCCTGCCAACAGCCAGCATAAATTTGCTGGCCATATGAGTGAGTCAACTTTGCTCAGATCCTCCAGTTCCAGCTTCAGGTGACTGGAAACACAACTGATATCTTGTCTGGTATTTCATAAGAGACTTCAAGCCAAAGCCACCCAGCTGAGTCTTTCCTAAATTCCTGGCCCACACAAAATAAAAGGGATAATGCATAGTTACTATTGTTTTAAACCACTAAATTTCAGGGTAATTTATTATGCAGCAATAGAAAACTAATACACCAGTCATGTTAGTTCTCACTTCTCTTGTGTGGTATATAGATAGTCAGAAAACCACAGACAGAAAGCAGCCATAAATCATAGTGCTTGGCATTACCCATGTTTTATTCTAACAGACTGGCCCAGCAGTGTGCTGATAAACTGTACCTCTAGAAAATTTAGAAAACCCTGATTTTTAGTGTTTACTTAATTCAGTGGTATATATATGTCCACAATGGTTAATTTCATGTTAACAACACAGTTGGAAAGAGGTACATACAGTTAGCTCTCAAAAACCCCATCAGTCAGTTCCATTGCACCATTGGATTGAGCTCAGTAGAAATAGATAGAGTGAAGTACTCCTGATGACCTCTGTCCATGTGGCAAGGGGACGACTTAAGAAGCATAATATTTTGACAATAGGTTCAGGACCTAACCACCTGAAATCTAACTTTGTCTCTGCTATTTTCTGCTGAGTGGCCTCAGCACACAAGGTCTGTCTGGAAAAAGTACAACCATTGTTAATATAATGATAATGATCGCATTACATTGATGTAACCTGGCAGCCAAAGAGAGTGGACTGCACATGTGTGAACAATGATGACTTCACTGCACTAGTCAGTGGGGGTGGTAGATGCCATTGAGTGAGCACGTGTACTGTGTGGCTATCTGATTCACAAAGACTGAGAGATTAGAGCAATGAATCTGTATGGTATTTTGGCTTAAGCTTGAGCATTTCTCCATGGAAACTACTTGGATGATTCAGAAGACTGCAGCTATGGGCAACTGGTAATTGGCAGCTTCATCATGACAATGTGCCTGCTCATGCAGAGATTTTTGGTGAGACTTCAAGTCACCCAGGTGATTCAGCTTCCTTACAGCCCAGATTTGGTGCCCTGTGGCTTCTGTTTTTTCCAAAAATAGAATCACCTTTGAAAAGGAAGGGACTTCAGACCATGAATGAGATTCAGGAAAATATGACAGGGCAGCTGACGGCAATTGGGAGAACTGTTGAAGTTCTAAGGTGCATACTTTGACAGGGACTGAGGCATCATTGTCCTATGTGCAATATTTCTTGTATCTTCTTCAATAAATGTCTTTATTTTTCATAGTACATGGCTGGATACTTTCTACACAGAGCTCTTATGCTACTTACTAGTGTCAGATTCTTCATCTGTGAAATGAGGATGGCAATACCTACTCATCAGGTTTGTGAGAAGATTAAATGAAAATAAACAACAGTAAAAACAACAGTTATTGAATGCTCAGTGTTTAATTTTAATGCTATAAGTAAAGCACTGAGTATAGTGTCTAAGATATAGAAGGTCAATAAATACTACCTATCAGAATTATTATACTTATGATATTCCTGACTAGGGAGTTGGTCATTAGGATGAATGCTAAATAAAAGCAAAACTAATTTTAAATCTGACTTAGCATCTTCCTCAGTTGGGCAAATAACTCCAGGGAAGATCTGTGAAGCTTAACCACAAAGAATGACCCAAAGCCAGACCACAGGCCTGTGAGCCAATCTGCAATCCAAGAAACTGGAAAGAAGAAAGAGTAGTCAGGGAATCTACAAAGTGTCAGTCAGTACCACCACCAGAAGTTGTTTCCCAGGGGAGTTGAAATAAAGAAACGTGGAGCAGGTGCTGTCACTGACCTCAGTGCTGAATAATCAATCCAATTGGTCCCACATCTGCTCAGTAACAACATAAAGACTCAGTTTCCTTCCAAGGGTCATGGGGAACATGGCCTAGTAGAGTTGGGGATCTCTAAGAACAAAAAGTTTCTTAAAATGAAATGAAACAAACCTAGAATTGTCCAAGGCTTCTGGCCTGGTGTGAGATGTCTTTGTACCCACATGCTATTTTAACGAGGAAGAAGAGAATGGACATTGGCAGAAATTATACTCTATGTTTATCACTGGGCTAGTACTTTACATAAACATTTTATTTGGTCCTTATAACACTACTTTTGTTTCCCTACTGAGGAAGAAACTGAGGCACAGAGAATTTAAGTAACTTGCTGGATATCACCTAGCTAATAAGCAGTGGGAAAAGAATTTAACTCCAGGTCTATCTTAGTCCAAAGCCCCAGCTTAACTCTAAATGCTGTTATTTCCAAAAAGTAAACAACACTGCAGATGCTTGACCTAAGAACTAAAGAGCATTTGGATTAGGTAATAAATATTGCTGCTTATTTATTATTATAGTGCTTTACTTGAGGCCAAGGGATACTGTTCCCTTTATACCCCCTTATTCAACCTTCAAAGGAGCTTCTTTTGATGTTGGAAAGAGCCTGCAAATAGCTACATTCCTATTCAGTGAAAAAACGTGAGGCCACCCCTGAAGACTTAAACTAGCAATGCCCTAGGGCAGTGAATTAAGCCAAAGAGCACAATAATTGACTGCAACCTAGGGATTTCCTGGTGTGCAGTTCGGTACCCAGTGAATGGAATTGACCTCCAATACTAAGACAAGGAGTGTATATTGAAGCCATGCCTGGAGATGTAGTCAGTTCCGCAATAACCATACTTTGGGATGAGCCTTATGTGCCAAGATAATAGCATAGTGGTTAAATGTCAACCCAGGTTGGCTGCATTCATGTTAAGTTTCCAGTAGCTGTGTAATTTGGAGGCTTTTGTTTAACACCATAAGCCTCAGTTTTCCCATCTATTAAATGGGGATAATAGGGTTGGTTGTATGCAATTATTTATATGATGTGCTTGATCTATGGAAGGATTTCAGTAAACTTTAGCTATTTTTATCATTATCATTATCATTATGCAGGTCACTTAAGGGAAAGCTGCAGATTTTCAACAATAAAGGGGAGACACTCCCAAAGTGGAGCTGGAAATACAGGATGGACTTGGTCTCACTGCCACAGGCACTCCCTCTTGGGGTGTCAATGACATTCCTCTGTATAGCCAGCCCCATTCACATCCTGAAACCTTCCCCATTAGGACAGCAGGACATCATGGCCTGAACCCACCAGCCTAGCCTCTTGTCAGATGCCCACTGAATCCCAGGTCACCTCTTCTCTTGTTCCTGTCCATCTGGTCTGGTTTCTGACAGGTCTGCTGGACACTTGTCTAGAGCTGACTTCCCACCTGGATCTTGTGGTCTTTTTCCCAGAGTTTGGGAGGAAGAAGCTCCCACACCCTAATAATTAAAAAAAAAAAAAAAATGATGGCACTCTCTTTAATATGCCAGCTGTCACTATGACTCCTTCACCTAAATAAGCACTCACCACTCCCCTGTAGATCACCAGTGGTTTTCTAGAAAGGTTCTCCAGTCCTGTGATGAACCAATATGGCTCCCCAATGTTCCTCACAATTTTTTTTTACAATTTATTTATTTATTTGTTTGTTTGTTTATTTTATTTTTAGAGAGAGGGGAAAGGAGAAAGAGAGGTAGAGAAACATCACTGTGTGGTTGCCTCTCATTCACGTCCACAACTGGGGACCCGATGTGCAACCTATTAATGTGCCCTGATTGGGAATCAAACCAGCAACACTTGGCTCGCAGGCTGATGACGCTCAATCCACTGAGTCACAGCAGCCAGGGCCTATTTCCCACAATTTGATATTGCTAAGCTCCCTATGGATCTTCAAGATAATTTACAAAGGACATCCTATACACATAAGAAGAGGCTTATAATTAAACAGTCCTGTTCTGCAGTTCCTGGGTCCTGCTTCATACCAGACTGCAACCAGGTGTCTGGTTTATCCGCTTGAATTAAAGAGATTCAGAAGACTTCCCATCCATTAGAACTACCACCTTTCATTCTGTATGACACTCAGTGGACAGAGTAAAATGCAGTCTCTTCGCTTCCCCTGCTTGCTATACCTCAGGCAAGCCCATGTGCTCTTCTTGATTTCAGTATTTCTAATTGCTGTAGGAACATGGGAAATAGCAATCACCTAAGGAGCTTATTTTGACTCTGGAATATTATAAAATTCATATAATAACTGACCTTGTGTTTAGAGTTTGTACTGTTAAAGAGGAATTATTCAGTGGACACGTTTAAAAATGGCAAGACAGGGTTTATTCAACACTATTGCAATAGAAGAGATGGCTGCAATAGTAAGACTAATCTCAACTCCAAATACGAACAGGGGGCAAGTGGAATTTATAGCCAGGACATGGTGAAGGAGGGGATAGAAATTTACTAAGAGGAACTTGGTGAGATATCAAATGTTGGGAAGAAGAGAACCTTGATCAATTATCAAAGATGGAGAAGGAGGAGTTTGACTGAATAACAGTGTTTGTGTGTTGAGGTGGGGGGGATTTTTAATAAACTGACATAGTGGGATTCTTTGGTTATACTTGGCTCAGCAGGCCAAGGATGAGACCTAGTCAAGAAGAGGGCTCAGATAAGCCTGGCTAAAGTTTGGTCAAGGTGGGAGTCTTTGTCAGTATCAGTCAGAATTCTCTAGAGAAACAGAACCAATAGGATAAACAGAAAGAGAGAAGAGGAAGGGAAGTACAAAGAGAGGGAGAGAGAGATGGAAGGAAGAGAAAAAGAAAGAGAGCAAGTGATTTATTTTAAGGAATTGACACATAATTGTGGAGGTTGGCCAGTCTGCAATCCATAAGGCAGGCCAGCCGGCTGAAAACCCAGGCTGAATTTCTACGTTATAGACTTGAGAAAGACTCTCTTCTCTGGGAAACATCAGCTTTTTTCTCTTAAGGCCTTTAGTGGATGGAATGAGGCCCACCACATTATGGAGGGTATTCTGCTTTACTTAAAGTCAACTGATCATAAATGTTAATCACATCTACAAAATGCCTTCACAGTAACATTTAGATCAGCATATGATCAGACAATTGGTACACTAGTTTTGCCACCTTGACACAAAATTAACCATCACAGGATCCAAAGAAGGTATGTGGAAGCCCAGTTGGGCATGTTCAATCCACTTTGATTTCTGAGGGGTGTTTATCAGTCCCCTGATCCCATTTTGAGAGAAGACAGAGCACAGGACCCCATCAGCCTACAATGCCTCTCTTTATAACCTAGAGATAAAAATAAGATAGAAAATGTGTTTCTTTACCTTAAGTGAACATCTTGTGTAACCAGAGACCCACTGGTCTGGGAACATCTGCCTCCCTCAGATTCTGACTATTGAGTAAAATATTTAGGAGCATTTCATACAGATGCATCTCCAAGAAGAAGGGAAATATAGTCATCTGAACCTGGAAGTAGGGTCTCAGTCCCAGAGAAGCTGAAGTTTGACAAAAATGCTAACACCAATATAGGCATTGTGATCTTATTTGGAAATAACAACAAGGAAGTATTAAGCCACAGACCTAGTAAACAGGGTTGACTGAAGTGGAAAGTCCCACTTCCCATTGTGCTTTTGTCTTCTAACTCTCAAGAATGAGCTTTCAGACTTGGCAAGGTAGGGAAAAAACACAGATAGAAATCCTCACCATTCTCCCCCCAAATAGGAATTTGTGAGAGAGCATGCTGCTGCTCTGCTTAATTTTAACAACAGTAACCCATGTAGTGAAATTTGAGCTCTCCAAACACTGCTGGATGCTGCTGCGGCTTCACCAAGCACCTCTGTTCCACTGACATGACCTTAGCCTCCGTTTCAGAGGGAAGTCCCTCTTGCCAGAGATTTTGGGGGGTCTTAAAAGAAGCAGGGAAGTGAATATAGTTTCACTACCTTCTGTGATGCATTTTCTTGGTGAAGTTACAAAGCAGGGTGTTTGTTTTCAGAAGGACAGCTCCATCAGTTTTATTTACATCCTGTTCCCCCAGGACCTGAATATTAAAGGATGCGCTGAGAGATGCCAGGACTTGCCTCCTTCCTGATGACCAAGATCCTAGGTGGATCATGCTCTACCTGCAGGAATTCTTCCCCTATCATTCACTCATGACTGTATTTTAAAAACTGAATGTGCTTCTTAAACAGTGGGCACTGCATTAGGTACTGGGGATTCAGCAGTGGCCACACAGTCTCCGCCATCTTGGAGCACCCATTCTTGCAAACAGACCTCTGCTCCCATCACCCCAATGGTCAGATGTGTCCAAATAGGTCTGCTGCCAGTTCAAACTCAAAATGGACTCTCTTACCCTGCTACATAATATATATATTTTAACTATGTTTAAACATTTGTTAAATAGAATCCTATGATAGATATAGTTTTTTTTTTAATAGGAAAATTTTATGAAAGTATAAAAAAGAAAAATGATCACTTCTGTGTTCATATCCAGAGATAACAACTGGTAACATGCTGGTGTATTTCACTCTTATTTATTTTTTTCCCCACTATATGTAATATTGGAAACTTACCATAAACATCCTTGTAATGGGACAAATTGGCCATTATCTCCCTTTCTTCAGAAGGAATTGGGGAACAACGGCTCTTGGCTGAGCATGAAATGAAGACTTTGTTAGAAGGGTCATTTCACAGCCCTTCCTGAGGTAACCAAGGGAGCCTCCTCTGAGCATTATGTGTCTCCTTTATTTTTCAGGCCCGCACCAAGGACAGGGAGGAAATGAGGCAGACATGACAGGGCATAACAAAGCAGCACACTGACTCTCAGGGAAAAGGGAAGTGTGCCCTAATTATGAGGCTGTTCAGGGAAAAGCGCCTTCCTCATTGTGGGTTTGGGCACTGTGCCTGACAACTAGCAGTGCTGTTTGTTCTTAGGACATGTCAGTGGTGACGCTGGATTTAACAGGTACCTAATTTGAGGAAGCAGAAGAGCCTGAGATCACACACTGGTGGAGATGTGGCAAAGGAAGACTAACCCATTTGGCAATGTCTACCTGGACCACGGGAGGATAAAGGCCCCTCCTGGCCCAGAATGCTCAGGGAACTACATTGTGAAGGTGGGGTTCCCCATCATCCTGTAGAAGCCCAGGGCACTGCATGGAATGAAAGACTCAGACTTGGGGAAAGGTACTGGATCTGTATGAAGGGATGGGTGTGGGGAACAAGATTTTGCTCCTCAGATGCTACGGGAGAGGCTATGTTGCTCAAAAAGTTTAAAGGACCAAGCATCACCACAGTGGGGCAGGAGTAAGCAGGAAGTCCAGAGCAGGATTAGGACCTGGGTTGTACCCTGAGGGGCCCCCTCTGTGAGAGGTTTATCTCCTCCTTGCTGTCCCTTTGGGTTCTGGGGAGAAGTGCTAATTACTACCTTCTGCAGAGCAAATCTTCCTCTGCACTAATCAAAGCCCCTGACTGACATCAAGGCAGCAGGCCCAGATCAGAGGAGGCAGACAGATGCCACTGGGAGGGAGCTCTGGAAAAAAGGGGATATAACTCCATACCTGATACCAAGGAGGCCTTGTTTCTGTGGTTATTGTTTAAAGGAAGAAAATAAAGAATGTAAGGACTCCGGGGAAGAAGAACACAAAGCCATACAGAAAGAAAATGTGGTCAAAACACACCTGCTACCTCTACAAAGAACATTGTCAATATAGACATAATAAAGTAGCCTCTGTTTATTGATTCAACCAAAAATGGTAATAGAACACCAGGAGAATGAAAGGAGGGGAAACTAATGTAAGGGAGCTAAATCATGATCTCGTCGGCAGCCGTTCGTCTCGAGAGAGGATGGTGTAGCTTCTTAAGAGTCTATCTGCACCGCCGAGAATGGCTGTGCAGTCCGACTCAGGAGTGAGACGGTATCTGTTTCCTCCCGTGTTGAATCGACATCTTGCGATGACGCTGGAGTGTCCTCTCCAGTGAAGCTGAAGCTACAGAGCTTGGGCAGGGTGATATGGAGGGTCTGCTGTTGCCCATGCAGCAGACCCCCCCTCTCTTTGCAGCTGAAGGGTCCAAGGGAAAGACGGAGTCAATACAGCTTGGCTTCAGGTGCGCCGCAGGAGTTGCCGGTGTTGACTACAACGTCAAACTGCCTTAGGGACTCCAGCTCCGGATTTTCTGTCGGGGTTTACTCCCTTAGCCTTTCCCCTGAAGAGGTATGCCGCAAGGCAGCGGAGGTTTTTTGGAGTCAGAGTTTTCCTTCTCTGATGTGCCCTGACTGGAAGATCGAACCAGCGACACTTAGCTCGCAGGCCGACGCTCAATCCACTGAGCCAAACCAGCCAGGGACAATCATGATCTATGGAAAGTAAAATTAATAAATTATGATTAAAAATAGTTGGCTAGGGAGAGCTGGGGTGTAGTCAGAGGTTGTGCAAGGTATTGCTTTATCATCCTCATCTTCCTCATCCTCCTCATGATCTTCTTCTTAGTACTCATAATTATGTTTATGTATACCTTTTATTAAAAAGTTTAAATATTTGTGATTATTTGGAAAATGGAAGTGTGCCAGTTTGTATAGCTGGTGTCTAGGAAGGAGGTCATGTGGACTGTGCAGTGGGGGTGCTATCTTGTCTTCCAAGATAGCACCATATCTGTGCTACCTTGGAAGACAAATAGCAACCAAGGCATGGGTGACCTGGCAGCAACCAGCCATCCAGCAGGTCATGGTCAGGTGAGAGTTCCTGATGCTGACCCCCACCTCCACCCTACAGGAACCCCTCCTGAGAGTTATAGGTTGAAACCTGCCTTTCCTTTTATTTTATTTTTGTTTTATGAAAATTCCAGAGCTTTATTCATGGCTGAGGCAACTTGGTATGTGAGAGCAAGCCACGGGTGGGCTGAGCCTGCAGTGCAGCTCACTCCAGAGGGGCCCTGTAAGGTTGTGGTGAGAGAGAATCCTTCCAATACGTAGAGAGGTGGGCAGTGCACCTGGTCATCCACTTGGCATGGGAAGAGAAGTGACCTGAGAAAAAGTGACATGTACAGTAATTAGAGCAGTGGCAAATGGCTTAGCTACCTGGTAAGAGGCTTGGAAGAAAAGATTAGACTATCAGGGACAGTAGGACTGGGAAGGAGACATGTAGATAGATTGTTCCCTGTCTTGGAATGCCACTCTGGACTTCTGGAAGTTCCTGTGCCACCCTTACTGTGCTTCCCTAGAAACCGCCACCTGCCTCTGCTGAAGGGTGGTCATGTTTGGCCCACGTGACCAAACCCCCTTGCCTTCATCCAGCTAGACGAGGATGGATACCTGACCCAAAGGATTAGCTGGCCAGGAACCAATCATATTACTTCCCTCACTTGAGAATTTGACCTGAGGCTTCTAGCCAAGATGGAGGTGTAGGTAAACACGCTTCACCACCCTCCACAACAAGAAGAAATACAACTACCTCAAAGCTAAAAACAACCAGAACTACCAAAAAATTGAACTGCATGGAAGCCCAACAAACAAAGACATAAAGAAGCAATACTCATCCAGACAGGTAGGAGGGGCAGAGAAGGGGCAGAGAAGACTTGGTATGGTGGTAGTGGTGGCAGCGGTGGTGATGGTGATGGCAGCAGTGGCAGTAGCAGGAACAAGGTAGTGGCTGTGGCCAGCCAGTGGAAAATGCAGTCACACATTATAAAAGTCAGGAGGGACATCTGCGGAGTGCTCCCAGCACCAGACCAGACCACACAGCACATGGTTCCAGCACCAGGGAAAATAAAGCCTCATTGCTTCTGACTGTGAAAACCAGTGGGGGTTGGAGTGACGGAAGAAACTGCCAGTTTCTCAGCAGAGTTCCCTTGTTTAAGGGGCTCTCATGGTCCTAGAACGTCCTCAAACCCATCAACTCTGGGAACAATGACCAGGGCAACAGCTAGAGGGGCACCAGTCCCATATAGGAAGCAAGAGAAGTACCTGGAAAAGGGGCTAGTGCTGAGCAAGTGGCATTGTTCCCTCTCAGACCCCTCCCACACACACAGTGCCACCTTCCCTTCCTTCCCTTTCCTTTAAATGAGAGGAAGGTGACCTGGAATGGAAAAGGTGAGGTAGATAGTTATGTTCACACGGCTCTCTGTTTCGCTCTTTGGCACTTAATATTATCTTGTGGGCATTTTTTTTTTAATGCAATATACATCCTTTGGAAATTTGCTCTAAATAATATCTGGTCTCATTGTATGGATATACCATATTGGGGCAAATCTGAAAACAACACTGCTGGTTAAGAGTGCAGGTGCACCAGTCCCACAGTCCAGGCAAGAACCCCAACTCTGCCATTTTCCAGCTCTGTGACCTTGGGGACTTGCAGCACCAGCTTCTGCCTCTGTAAAATACACTTATCCTCATTTTAATAAGCCATCTTCATTTTAAGTTTAAGGCTTCTTTTTCTTACAGCTTACTTTGATAAACATTCTTACACAACTTTTTGTGAAACTTAATTACACAAATAGTTTCTATTTGTTATAGAAAAAAATAGATAATGCAGATAAGGAAGAAAAGTCATTTATAATATTACCCTCTAAAGATAACCACAATATATTCAGTGTATATATTTCGAGATTTTTTCCCCCCTTGAGTATATACACACACACCACTTCACAAAATGAATCTAGTCTTACTGTTTTATAATATTTTTTTAACTAGTTAAGAATGTCATGAACACTTGTCAGGAAAAAGTCAATCACATAATTTTTAGTGCCTGCTTGATATTCCTTTGCATGTTTGTATCATTCTTTGTTAGCACCCCTTGTCAACTACAAACAACATTTTATTATTTTAAATTGCATGTTTGTGTTGGGGTGAAAAGTTTACACCATCTACTCATATACAAAATTTCTCTGTAATTACAATAAGGTAGTATTTATGTTGTGTACTCTGTCATGTTTGCCTATGGAGTCTAGCAGGTACCTAAAGAGTGTCCACCCACCCCCATATGCACAGTCCTGCAAAACCTTCAGCATCTAAATACTTTCTCCAACAGTCTCCTGGCCAGGCTGTCTTTACAGTGCTTTTCAAACTTCAGCATGCAGAGGAATCACCTGGAGAGCTTGTCAAAACACATTCGTGAGCACCACGCCTAGAGATCTGATGAGTAGGTCTGGGCTGGGGTTTGCATTTCTAACAAGCTCCCACATAATGCAGCTCCAAAGGCCATACTTTGCAGAGTAACCTTAGTCCAGGTCTCCAACACAGCCTCTGCTTAGGGGTCACCTTGGTATTACCAAAGTGGTCCTATTGCTGGCTCATAGGTTCTTAACTCAGCTGCCTACTTCACATGCTATCGGACGCATAAGAGAACTTCTGGATTCCTTGCATTCCACAAAGAAGCAAGGGTGGTGAGTGGGGGCATGCTTCTTACAGTTCTCCTTCTGATGAGCATTCCATGTGCCTCCTCTCCTCTAAAATGATGTGGGGTCCCACTGTGAGAGGTGTTCTTCCAAAGTACCAAATGGGAAGAGAGCACAAGCTCCTTTTGCTTTAGGTTTTTGACCTGAAGGTGTAATTTTTCTCTATCACCTTCTCCCATTTTAACATAGGACCCCAAAGGTAGAGAGAGGTAAACCCAAGGTTACTGGCATCTGACACCATTATGTATCTCTCTCCCTCTTCTCCCAGAACCAGAAAGGCTTTCTTTTATTTCCTCTCATGTCCAGAAATTACTTTTCTATTGTTAATGCCTCCTTCTTCCTGTAGTGGACATTTGGCCAACTTCCCTGGAGCCACAATGGAAGAATGGCTTCTGGGAAACAAGATTTAGAGAGTATTAAAAAATACATAGTTTACTGTTTACAACATATTGTCCCTAATTCATGTAGCAATTGTGTTATCTTTTTTCTTTATTACATTTGCCAGACATTTGTCTACTTGTTTGTGCTTCTTTATTTAATTTTATTTTTTAATTGTACTCTTGTACTATTTTCAGATTCAATAATTTTGTTACATTTATGTTTTTCTTTTTTAAAGGTTTTTTTCTTATTTTTTAAAATCTTCACCCCTGAGGATTTTTTGTTTGTTTGTTTGTTTTTTGAGAGAGAGAGAAAAAAACATTGATGTGAGAGAAACATCAGTTGGTTGCCTTCCATATGTGTCCTGACTGGGGATCAAACCTGCAACCTTTTGGTGTATGGGACAACACTCCAACCAACTGAGCTGCCCAGCCAGAGCAGATTCTTTTCTTATTTTTTTTGTAACATCTTGATTGGAAAGCTTAGTTTGTTTTTATAATTTTGAACTTTAGAGATGTATTTCACATTCACATATAAATATGTAGTTTTATATAAATGGGATCATGTCATAAGTGCTGTTTTTATGGTGGACGCCTCTGTCACTCTTCTGTTGCATAATCCCTTTGCTTCAGCACCACCCCTTGCATTTTTCTTCTTATATAATAAAACATGTAAAGTTAGAAGTTTATCTTTTTATATGGTTTGGCTATATCCTGTTAACTCAATGTGCAACATTCCCACTTTTAAAAATTTCTGTAGACATTAAAATCCCACCATAGTTTGCCCCATAAATAATGTAAGTTTGGACACAATGCAAATGTTGATCTATTAAGATTGGTGCTTCATTTCTTCTCGCCCCTCAGCCCTCTTCTTCCTTTTCAAATGGGGCAAGATAAAATTCTTATCTTCCTCAGTGGAAGGGAAATGTTAGAAGATGTGAGGTTAGTAAAATGAAGAGAATATGACCTCCAACTTCCTGGGAATCTCTGACTCATTGTCCCAGGTCAATTGGACATGAACCGGCTAAGACATCTTGGGGCTGTTGCTCCTGTCCTAGATTTCTGAATCAGCCACAAAACCTGGAATTGACCCTGTGAGTATTTAGATTGGGGCAGCCATCTACTAGCAAGTAGCATGAAATGCAGCCAGGACCTGGATGGATTTGCAAAAGTCCCAGATCCACAGACTTGTTCCTCATTTTTTCATCTTATTAAACTCTCAGTAACATAACTTGGTACATTTTACAGAATTCCATTTTGGCGGCCCGGAAAGTAAATTTTGGTGAGATGAAATATACTTGAGATTGCTCCTATCGCTATGCCATGAACTCCAGCCTCAGAAAATGGCTCTCTGTCTCTGATGTTCACTCACCCACTGCTCTCCTTCTGGCTTGCTCTCATCACAGCACAGTCCTAGCTCCTTCCTGGCTTTTCCGCATCTCATATCCTTGGCTCCTAATCCTGTCTGTTGTTTCTTGCCTTAAGCCTTCTTGTTTCAACCAATGAATCTGCTACTTCCTTTTTAAATTGTGTTTTATTGTTATTTCTCTAGGTTTTATTTATTTCCTATTTTGAATAGGTATTTTATGCACATGGTACAGCACTGAAAAGCTACACAAGGGTATACAGCAGGAATAAAGTCTCCTTTCATTCCATATTTCTTAGTAACAGAATCTCCTTTGCAAAAGCAAACACTGTTAGCAGTTTCTTGAATATATTCCAAGAGATGTGCATATCTTTTTTTCCCGTACAAATTGTGGCATATTATTCATACTATGCTGCACCTGTTTTCTCCCCCTGGACATCATGACTTAGAGAGAACTTCATTTCAGTTCACAGAGAGCTGCTCCTTGTTGTTAATGGCATTATATTTTTTGGGCTTTGACCTTTTGAAAATGCCTTGGGTCATTCTGGAAACCCCTAAACCTATCCTCTGCTTCCTACACTGTGGCTTCCAGTAAGAGGTACACCCTGCAATTCACTTCTCCCTCAGGGACTGGCACCATCCCTGCAACTCTCGCTGGCTTTCCTGCCATGGTGAAGCAGAATGAAGCAGTTCTAGCCACAGCACTTTTATTTCTCCCATAGAACAGCTGAGCTGAAAAGGGAAATGGCTTTTTCAGGAAGGGAGTTTATGGACCTTTAACAATGACAAGCTGATGCCTGGCGAAGAGCCCAGAGTCACAAAATCTCCCCAGCCATAACGGACAAATGGCATTTGTACAGGGAGGGCAAGGCTCAGCAATATGAAATCAGCAAGCCTGCTTTATCTGCTCGATTATCTTATAAGATAAACAAGGGGTTGCTTTCCACACAGAACAGTCAACATCGCTCTTAGGGCCCAGGGCTGCAGGACATTTCAGTTTCCTTAGGCCTTCAGCATGCAGGTGATTATTGCATTACACTTTCTAAAAAGTAAGCCTTTTTCTTGCCAATTCAACAAACGTCTTTGAGTGCTCACTGTATTACAGATTGTATTCTAGGCCCTAAGTATATAACTGTGTACAGAAAGGCATGGTCCCTGTTCTCGGTCTAACTTACCTTGTTTTTTCTTCTTCAATCTTCCTTTTTATAGGCTCTAAAGCCTGCCTGTTTACTGCTGCTTATATAATATTTCCAGTGGAGAGTGAATTGAAAGAATAGAAAACTTTGCTCGGTTTTCCTGCTTGCTTTCAACTCCTATTCCTTCCCCCAAAGATTTCCAAGGATCAGCCATTTCAAGCAGAGCCTCCTGGCTTCCCTGGCTTTCCTGGCTTAGTGCCCAGGTGCTCAGGATAATGTAGAGGAGGAAGTTGAAAGGAGAAAATAGGCACTGCACTGAAGTCGTCTGTGGCAAAAACGGTCCCTAAATACACATTCTCCCTTTTGTCAATAGCCATAGATTTTATATCGGGGTATACAACTACAGAGAAAAAAGAACACATTTGCCAACCTTCCTGAAAGCAGGCGTGACCATAAACTAAAGTTTGGCTGAGGAAATACAAGCGTAAATGTCCTGTGGCCACTTTCGGAAACTCTCCTTAAGAGAACGCTGTAGCATGCCTTTTGCCATTTCATCATTCCTTTCTCCGTCCTGCTGCCTAGAACACAGTTGCTGACTTAGACCTTGAAGATAAGGACCATACCCTAGGAATGGTAGAGGGACTTCAGGAGAACTGAATAGAACCAAGTTTCCATACCAACCTTGGACCACATACCTCCTGAATTTTCCATGAGGGAGAAATAAATTTTGGTCTCACTGTAGCTTCTGTCAGGTTGAATTTTGCTGATTTTTAAAATCTCTACCTTATCTTAAATAATCAACTACCATCCACTCAAAATTCTCAAGAAATAGATTTTAATATTGATTTTTAAATCTTTGCTGTTAGTAACAGCAATGGTTAATGTATGGATGTTGATTTAAAAGCTATAAGCCATTCTCAGCTCCTTCCTTTCCAACCTACATAGTAAATTCTTTAGCTTAAAACCTCAGCCCTAGTTAGTGGGTAAGCTGGAGAGGGGGCTGTAGGATGTACATGAGGAGCAGGACAGGGGTGTACAAAGTAGTTTGGAATTTTTCTTTGGGGAGGTTGGATCCCAATGTGCCCAATTACTTAGGTGACACCCTGGACACCTATGTGTTCATGGAACCTCAGCCAAACACCTGCCTGGCCCATAGGTAGGAAACAGACTTATTGCCTCTCCGTCACGAGCAGGTCACTTGCTCCTCAAGGACAGATATCCTTTTCTTATGTAATTTGGAAGAACTGGCTACTGGTCAGTGGGGATTGTCTCCATGATTTATCCCAAGTACCAGTACCAGGGAAATTGGAAGCAGAATTGGCATAGGAGCCAGCTGGGAAGAGATGAGAAAAGCAGCCCATAGGGCACTAAGCAAATGGTTTCTTATCACTGGCATCATCAGTGGTGCATGGGCGCATTTACCCAGCTTAAAGTTCCAGGGAAATTTGTCTAGTTTCTGAGAGAAGCTGGTTGCTGGTTCCTGGCTCTCTGCACTGTACCCAGGTCTAAATCAGATGAGTCACCTGGAAGTGCTCAGCTGCACCAAACTGACTTGTAGTCCGTATTGCTTGGAGAAACTGCTTCTGGGCTCCATCCACTATACCAGACCAAGGTGGATGCCACTGCCTAATAACTCATATCTGTTAAGTACCCTGCATGCTACTTTGAAACCTTTGCCCCCCTATATTGGAAATCCTCTCTACAATGTCCCCAGTGACCCAAGCCTTGGAATCATCCATCATCCCTTTCCTCCCTGACCCATTGTTGTACCAACTGCCTAGGATCACAAACAGATTTCACAGAGTCTATGGTGTTGCAAGATCTGAGGTGAGGCCAAGTCATCCAGAGAGAACTACTGAGTCCTGAACAAGCCAAGAGAACTATATCTCCTATGACCTCACCTGGAGTCTTCTGTCCAGATGGTTAAACAAGGAATACTGCTCCAGTGGCAGAGAGGGCAGAAGACATCATGTTTAAGAACCCCAACTTTCCCCTAGCACCATAAGGTCTTGAAAGCTCTAGCTTTCCCCCAAGATACTCAGACACCTTTTTAGAGAGAGGGGAAGGGAGTAAAGGCAGTCATTGAGATACTAGGCCTTTTTACCCAGAAATAATTGAAGACTTCTTAAAATTCAGCTATGTCCAAATTTTAAACAGATTCATATGTTATTAATTTTTTCTCAAAATCAGCAAGGAGACTCAGGGGAAAAAGCCAGATTGTTACAGAAACAGGGATGTTCCAAAAAACCCCAGAGTTTGTGGCTGGGGAACGGGGAGAAGGAAGCATCTTTCAGAATGCCTCCATATGCCTGAGGCTGGTGGCTAGTGTCTTTTTTATGCAAAATGGCTTTAATGCATCCAAAGTCTCAGGTAGATGGGAGGGGTCTTGGACCAGGGGATGGTATGGAGAAAGCACACAGAGCCTGCGTGAGGTTCTGTGAATGGTCAGAACTGGTACCACACCCACTGCACCAAAAGACGTAGTCAGGGATTTAAAAATAAGCAGCAGACCTTTTAACCAGGCTGACTGTGTGGATTTAACTGGGACTGACGATGCAGTTTTAAGGAAGGGACATACCTTGCTGCTTTGAAAAGGAACAGACTGACCATGTGGATTACAAAAGGACTAACTATGCAGTTTACAAGGAGACTGAGAATCCATGAGGTTCTGGATTAAAAGCTGGTGGACCCCATAACACAGACGAGGTCTCCCCAGTCAGGATTGAATGATTGGCAGCTACTGGTAAAGCTGAACTGTGTTTGGAAAGTAGGAAAACGGTTTCTCTAACTTTTCTAAAACTAACCTGGTTTGGTAGCGGGGGAGGCAAAGATATGTGTTTATGGGTGTTTTGAAGAACATAAGACTTAACAACAGAAATCCACAAATAACTAAATCTATATAACTGTTAAATAATTCTTTTTCTTTTCACTAAACTCTGGTATTGAGAGTTATCATTTTGGCGGCGGGCAATCGGGCCGCTGACTAAAGAGCCCATGGATATGTTTTCAATTGGAGCAGCCCAGGTGTTCTGTAACAAGATTAGTTATGGCCAAATAAGATAATTTAAATTTATCTACTATTATGAGCTAAATTATGTCCCCCTAAAATTTATATGTTGAAATCCTAACACCCAGTACCTCAGAATATGACTATATTTGGAGACAGGGTCTTTAAAGTGGAAATTAAATTAAAATGAGAGTTATTACAGTGGGCCCTAATGCAATCTGACTAGTATCTTAAAAGAAGAGGAGCCTGGGACACAGACAAAGAGGGAAGACTAGTTTGAAAGATACAGCAAGAAAAGAACCACCTACAAGCCAAGAAGTGAGGCCTCAAAAGAAACCAACCCTGCTGACACTTTGATCTTGAACTTTCAGCTTCCAGAACTGTGATAAAATACATTTTTGTTGTTTAAGTCACACAGTCTGTAGTACTTTATCATGGCAACCTGAGCAAACTAATACATCTGCATATCTGAATAATAGTATAAATACATTTACATTTTCATTATATCTTTACTTTCTTTACATAAATTGGAGTATGTTATTACCATATCTAGTTATGTGCATTTCATATATACCAGGCATTTTTCTAAGGGCTTACATATATTATTATCTCATTTTATTCTCATAACAACTTCATTTAATCCCTATTTACAGATATGAACACGGAAGGATAGAGAAAGTAACTTGCCCAAAGTCTCACAAAGCATACCTGGCAAGTGGCAAAGCCAGGATTCAGAGCCACATGGTCAGGCTTTAGTGTCACACATTCCAGCACTTCACTTGCTTTGTGGTAGTTTTCCTTGTCAATATAGGTGTACCTATTGCATTTGTTTTAAGAGCCACTTGGAGTTCTATGTTTTATTCCAGCATATAAAAACTAAAACTGCATTGATGGCTTTGCTCCTTTTGCAAGTATCCTTCTGTCCATCCTCAAGAATAGTGACTCATTCAGAAACAATTAAGGCATTTCCTGTCACCTCAGCAAAAGTAGAGTGGCCATTGTGTTTCTAAGAATTGGTGGGCCCACCTTAACTTAGTAGACACTTTTGCATTGTTAATAGAGTTCCTTTTTAAGAAACTTTGCCTGAAATCACTTTAAGATCTACTATGACAGAAAAGAAGCAAAATACAGCTTTGTAAGAGAGGTATTATATGGATTTGTAGCTGGCATCTGAAGAAATGGCTAGGGGTAGAGGACAGAAAGAAGACCTTTGGGTCCCAGGGTTCAGTGCCTGGCCCATCCTTGAGTAATTCCATTTGTTGTGTGGATTAGAAAGGTCAGAGCTAGTGTGAATGGGGGCAGAGGAATTTTAGAGCAGAAAAGCTCCATCTTGCACACATAGAGGCAAGACAGTGGGGAAAGGAAACTACAGGAGCGAACACTTCTCTTGTCTGGGCTCTCAACCCTGCCTATCTTATGAGAGGGTCTATTGAACTCTAGGGCACAGTGAGTCATCTGCCAGTAAGGGACTTCCTCTTAGTATTACCCAAGGGATCTGGAAAGCTTTAAGGAGATCTAATTAGATGATTTTATCTCCTATTCTCAATCTTTCTTTTCTGTTTGCTTTGATTTCTTCAAGTTTATTTTTTATCCCTTTTAATGAGTTTTCACTGTGATAGTATCTTTTTCATGTCCAAGGGCTTTTTGTGTTTTCAGAATATTTCTTTTTTTATGACACCTCTTCTTTTTTAATGGATGCTATATTCTTTCTTACTTCTCTGAACATAGAGTTTTTTGGGAGGGGAGTGTATGAGGGGTCGTTATTTCCTTCCCACACTTTCTGCTTCCTTTAGATCTGTTTGTCTGGGTCTCTGTCTTCCATGTCAGAGATTGTCCTCTAGTGTCTTGTAATTTTGGTTTTCTGTTTATTGTTAAGCAGGAATGGGGAATTAACAGATCCTATAAAACTACATTGAATTCTATACCTATATAAAAAAGAATAGACCTTTTATGTCAAGTGCACATGGAACATTCATGAAATTTGATCAAATATTGGCCATTGGCCATAAATAAAATCTCAGAAAATTCCAAATAATAGAAATATACAAATAACATTCTCTGACCATAATGCCATAAAACTAGAAATTAATTACAGAATTTTTTTTATTTTTAATGCTTTTTTATTTATGCTATTACAGTAGTTCCAATTTTTCCCTTTCTTCCCCTTTTACCCAGTCTGCTTTTAATGACATATTTTTTTTTTAATCTACAATTTCCTTTTTCCCGACAATTTAAAAACACTCAATTAAACTCTTGGGTTAAAAGAAAAATAAAATAAAATTGTAAAATATCTTAAACATAATAATTAAAACATGACATAGAATTCCAGTGATACCACTAAAGAAATTATCACAGGAAATCTTAAATCTTTAAATACTTGGTACAATAAAAATCAAAATATATGAGATTCAATATGGTGGCAGAGTAGGTGGAAGCTACTCTAATCTCCCAGGACCAAACTGGAATTACAACTAAATTATAGGAAAGTCATCCTGAATAGCCAACTGAACACTAAGTGGAGAGAAGCCTTATAATCAAGAACTTACAGGAGAAACCACATCACCAACAGTGAGACTGGTAGTGATTGGGGGACTCAAGAGTTAAAGATTTTAGACTTAGTTGGTAGGCTTAACAGAGAAGGAAAACTCTGACTCCAAAAAACCTCCGCTGCCTTGCGGCATACCTCTTCAGGGGAAAGGCTAAGGGAGTAAACCCCGACAGAAAATCCGGAGCCGGGGTCCCTAAGGCGGTTTGATGTTGTAGTCAACACCGGCAACTCCTGCGGCGCACCTGAAGCCAAGCTGTATTGACTCCGTCTTTCCCTTGGACCCTTCAGCTGAGAAGAGAGGGGGGGGTCTGCTGCATGGGCAACAGCAGACCCTCCATATCACCCTGCCCAGGCTCTGTAGCTTCAGCTTCACTGGAGAGGACACTCCAGCGTCATCGTAAGATGTCGATTCAACACGGGAGGAGACAGATACCGTGTCACTCCCGAGTCGGACTGCACAGCCATTCTCGGTGGTGCAGATAGACTCTTAAGAAGCTACACCATCGTCTCTCGAGACGGACGGCCTGCCGACGACGACGACGGTAGGCTTAAGTGATTAATGCCTGTGGAATGCTGTTTTTCCAGGAACTGGAATGCATAACCTATGTGACTTCAGGAGGTCAACAAGCAATTCAGCCTTTGTAGTTTGGGGGGGTCTGTAAGCCACCGAGTTCCCAGGATGAATGCCTTGTACACAGATAAAGAAATATTAGGAAAATCACCTCAGATTGCAACTTTTATCCAATTAGCCTTTTTCCCAAGCCCTTTATCTACCCTTTCTTCTCCTTATAAAGGAGATGATATGTCAAGACAGTTTTGGATAGTATATAACAAACTGTTACAGAAACATGTGAGTCCAAAAATCCCCAGAGTTTGCGACTGGGGGATGGGGAGAAGAAAGCAGCTTTTAGAATGCTTCCACATTCCTGAGGCTGGTAGCTAGTGTCTTTCTTATGCAAAATGGCTTTAATGCATCCAAAGCCTCAGGTAGATGGGAGGGGTCTTGAACCAGGGGATGGTATGGAAAAAGCACACAGAGCCTATGTAAGGTTCTGTGAATGGTCAGAACTGTTTGCAACACCCCCTGAGTCAGAGGACGCAGTCAGGGATATATAAGCAGCTGCGGACATTTTAGCTCTCGCTCTTGCTCTCCTGTGCTCCCTCCATGTGGCTTGGAGAAGGGGTCTCCAAGCTGCTTTAAGAGGCTCTTGCCATGCGGTTTTGAGGAGAGGAGATCCATGCGGTTTGTAGGAAGAAGGCAGTTTACAAGGAGGCTGAGAATCCAGGTGGTTCTGTATTGAGAGCTGGAGGGTATCATAGCACAGAAAGGACCTCCCCAATCAGAATTGAGTGATTGGCAGCTACTGGTAAAGCTGAACTGTATTTGGAAAGTAGGGAAATGGTGTTTCTGACCTTCCTAAGACTGGCCAGGTTTGGTAGGGGGGAGGCAAGGATATGTGTTTATGGGTGTTTTAAAGAACATAAGACTTAACAGCAGAAATCTGCAAATAATCTAAATCTATATAACTGTTAAATAAACAATTCTTTTTCTTTTCACTAAACTCTGGTATTGAGAGTTATAATTCTGGCAGCGGGCAATTGGACCCCTAACTAAAGACCCCGTGGATTTGTTTTCAATTGGAGCGGCCCAGGGGTTCTGTAACACTACCATCTTCTCAGATAGCCAGCATCTGAATAAAGTGTCCATAAATATTCAATCTTTGTTTCTATTTATTGTTTATGGTATTGACAGGCAGCATGAACACTGACTTTTCTGGTTTCAGTAGGAAGTATGGAGGTATGAGAGGGCTGACTGGGTCCTCACAGGTAGCAGCTAAAATTCCAAAGGGATATTTCAGCAGCTAGGGGAATTCCCCTGAGAAGGGTGGGTCTAAACTCCAAGCTGGGCTTTCGATCCTAGAGCACCAGAACTGGGAAAGAAATACAAAAACATCTGCCTGTAAAAAGCAGTGAGTTTTCTATTCACTCGGGAAAGATGGCTGGACACACAGAGAACCAAACAAAATTTCATTTGCAGTGACTTACCCTGGCTTCCAGCAGAGGGAGAGCAGAGCAGACTAGAGCCACATGAAGAGTCTAGAGTTGGAAGCTCTGGGGAAAGAGCTAAAGGGTCATCCACCAGTATCTCTGTGCTGAGTCATCACCCATACTGCAGAAGCCACTCCTCTTGGGCAGAGCACACCCTTCCATGCAGCATCAGCCTCAGAGGAAGCTATAGCCTCACCCATAGAAATCCCTTTTGCCCCACCCTGTGGAGCTTAAGTCAGACTGTTAAGTAGTAGTACCGCTGGAGGGCATTCTTGATTAAGCATAACAGAAAGCCTGAAAGTGAAGGTGGATCTCTGGGAGTTTTGAAACTTTACCTGAACCTCCCCCGAGCCCAGTGCTGATAAAAGCTGACCTTGGTGCACAGCCTGGTTGTTCCTGCACACACACAGGCCCATCAGAGAAAACCACAAACTGGGAATTGTTGATAGCTTTAAACAGTTTGCCTGAGACCAGGCACAGGCAACGTCTGACATAGGTCTACTCCACAGTCTTTTCAAATCTACCTAATACATAGAAACAAACACTAAGAAGCAGCCAAAGGAGAAGACAAAGAAACAGGCCAAACAGTACATTAGATGAAGAAGAGGGTTGAATCAGTGATTTGGAAGACAAGGTAGGGAAAACACCAAAGCAGAGCAGAAAGAAAAGAACTAAATGAGAAGATTTTAAGGGACTGCTTGGACATGAAGTGTAATAACATCTGCAGCATGGGATGACCAGAAGGAAAAGAGAGAGAGCAAGGAATTGAGATCTATTTGAAGAGATAATGTCCAAAAACTTCCCTAACCTGGTGAAGGAAAAAGACACACAAGTCCAGGAAGTGCAGAGACTCCCAGACAAGATAGATCCAATGAGGCCCACAGCAAGATACATCATAATTAAAATGGCAATACTTAAAGACAAGGAGAGAATCTTAAAAGCTGCAAGAAAAAAGCAGCTAGTTACCTGCAAGGGAGCTATCATTAGACTATCATCTATTTTCTCAGCAGAAACATTTCAGGCCAGAAGGGTTGGGCATAAAATATTCAGGGTGATGAAAAATGAGAACCAACAACCAAAGCTACTTTACCCAACAAAGCTATCATTTAAAATTGAAGGGGAAATAAAGAGCTTCCCAGACAAGTAAAAGCTAAAGGAGTTTGTTACCACCAAACCACTATTCCAACAAATGCTAAAGGGCTTGCTTTGAGAAGAAGAATAAAAAGAAAAAGAAGAAAAAAAAAAAACAGAGGAAAACAGTTAAAATAAAATGGCAATAAATACATATCTATCAACAATCACACTGGATAGTTGCATGGATAAGAGTACAAGACACATATATATGCTGTCTCCAAGAGACCCACCTCAGAATGAAAGATACTTACAGATTAAAAGTAAAGGAATGGAAAAAAAAAAAAAAAACACTTCATGCAAACAGAAAGAAAAAGAAATCTGGGATAGTGATACTTATATCCAACAAAATGGTCTTTAAAATCAAGGCTACAGTGAGAGACAAAGAAGGACACTACATAATGATAAAGGGAATAACTGAACAAGAGAATATAACCCTAGTAAACATTTATGCACCCAACATAGGAGCACCAAATATGTAAAGCAAATCTGATAGATGTAAGGAGAGATAGTGACAGAAATACAGTTATAGATTTTAACACCCCATTGACTTCAACGGATAGATCCTCCAGACAAAATATCAATAAGGAGATACTGGCCTTAAATGACACACTAGATAAATGGAATTAATTAATATCTTCAGAGCACTTCTACCCAAAGCAGCAGAATATATATTCATTTCAAGAGCACATGGAATGTTTTCTAGGGTAGGTGATATGTCAGGACACAAAACAAGTCTCAATAAATTTAAGAGGATTGAAATCATATCAAGCATCTTCTCTGACCATAATGCTATGATATAAGAAATCAATCACAAGAAGAAAACAAAAATACACAAAGACATGGAAGCCAAATAACATGTTGTAAAACAATAAATGGGTCAACAATGAGATCAAGGAAGAAATAAAAATATGCCTTGAGCTCTGGAGAAGATGGCAGAGGAGTGAGGGGAGGCTGCACTTGCTTGCTCCCCAGATCGACCTGGAGTTTTGGCTAATTGTGGACAGAGCATCTCAGTTACCATTTGGATACTGGTGGGAGTTGAGCCTTGGCACTGCTGGCAGCAGAGGAGACCATCTTGGAGTGACCCGTCTGGTGAGGATCGTGGAGGAGAGAGTGGAGAGACGCTAGTTCTGGCTGGCTTGGCTCCCCAGGCAGCAGCTGGCTGTGCACAAAGATTTTTCAGTGCCCCTAGGTTTCCTCTGAGAGGAGTTGTGGGTGGAGATTGAGGCTATGCCTGCTGGCAGAGCCAGGAGTTGATCAGGTGGTGCCTGGGTCTGGGATGCAAGGAGCAGCGTATTTTTTGGATTTTTTTTTTTTAGCTTTTGTGTGTGTGTGTGTGTGTGTGTGTGTGTGTGTGTTGTTGTTGTTCTTGTTTGTTTGATTTTTTTTTTTTTTTTTTTGCTGATTGGGGAGGACAGGCTAGGGGAAGGGTAAGATTCTTGAGGAACTCATGCACAGCAGCGCATTCTGCTTACCTGCCCTGGGCTGCGTGCGTGAGGGAGCACATTTGTCCTGCTGGACCTGGGTTGCAGCCGAAGGAGTGGGAAGTGTATTAGAGGTGCATTGGAAAGGTTTTGGGCACTGGTTTTGGAGAAAGAGCTGAGGGAGCAGCAGACCGGATCCTAGTGCAGACTCATCCCCAGTGCTACAAGAGAAATCTCTTAAGCAGACTATTTCCCTCCAAGTGGCATCAGTTGGAGTGTGACCAATATCCCCTCCTGGAGAAATGACTTGGCCCCACCCCCCGTGGTGCTTAAGCCTGACTGCAGAATATAGAATGACTAGAGCCAAAAAAAAAAAAAAAAAAAAAAAAAAAACCAAAACAGACAGACACGGGCAGTAGAACACTAGTAGGTTTGAATAGGCTGCCTTCCAAACTGGGACATCAGGGGTGGATCCAGAAAGAGAAGAAAGTGGAAAACAAAAAACAAAAAAACAGATACTACAGAGACCAATTCCATTGAGATCTTCTACAGGAGCTTTCTGTCACCCACAAATCCTTTTAACAGTCATTTTTTCCCTCAGTGTATGCATTATGAATAACTAGTCTTTATATTATAGTTTATTTCAAATCTCATATTTTGCTCCTCCTTTTTTATAATTATACCATCTGATTTCCTACTATTTTTGCTTAAAATGCTATATTTTTTTCTGAATACAACTCACTTCCAATCTGCACTCATTATTTCCACACCATTTTCCCTAACATTAGTTACATTATTTTTTTTTTCATCATAAAATACACTTTCTCTCCAGCTTGATTAATCAGTGCCCATTGAGTGGGAGAGGGAGGTAGTGGTGACATTTCTGCAACTTTATTCATAGCCCTTCACTATTCTAGTATTTCACATTTCAAATCTTATTGTTCCCCTCTCCTACTCCATTTGTACCTTTCTCCAGCCCTTTCCTTCTTTATTTTAAATTTGAACTTTTCCCTGTCTTAGCCTGGTTTTCATTCCTCAGTCAGTATTCTGTCTCCCTCTATCATCCTAAAATCAGTTCCCTTTCCTCCAGACATCTCTTAAGCTTCTCTTTCTTCTTCCTCTTTCTTTTTTAATGCTCCCATCCAACCTATATTAATCTTAGCCCATAGGTTATTGACAGTACAACTTTTGTTTAAACCTAATACTACATGTGTCTCCTTTATTAATTCATTCTGCCTTCTTCCCTCTATTTTTTATATATGACATAAATTTTACTTTCTTTCTCTCATTGCCTTAACCTTAATCCGTACTACTATAGCTTCTTCTCCTCCCCTCTCAAAAACACCTTCCTTTCATATGTGAAAGAAACAAATCCCTGCACTTTCTGTCTGTTTTTGTGGCAGCCCAGATTGAATAGGGGACTACATCTGAAAAAAACAAAACAACAACAAAAAACAAAACAAAACAAAACAAAAAACCCTTCCTTTCAGTTCGTCCACTCTAATTTGTTCTTCCTTTTCTATAATATCTTAATCTCTTTATATCCTTATTAATACTGGCTCATTTGCAGTTGATACAGTAATTAACGGTGGGGATATCTTTCTGAGTGTGGGATTCTTGCCTGGACTTGTGGCTTTGTTTAGCAGCAGCTCAACAACTGTTTACAAGATGAGGTGAGCAGAGTGAATCTCAGACAGCTAATTGGAGGTAACGATCCACCAAAGAGCAACACAACAATAAGCAAAACCATAATACTACTTAAGAGTCCAAATAAAAGACATAAAGAGCATCCCAAGAGAATCAAGTTCAGGAGGTCAAGGAGGCTGCACCACTGAATCGCACAGGATTCATACCACAGAAGGTCACACCACAAAGGTAGGAAATAAAAGCATATCAATCTAAGAAGCAGAAAAGAACAAGAAGAGCCACCTAAAATGAGAAGATAAAGAAACAACACCCCATCAAAAGGAAAAGAGGAATTCCAAGAAGGAGGGATAGATGGAATAGAGGCAAGCTAACTATCAGACATGGAATTAAAAACAATGGTAATGAGGAAACTCAATAAACTCAACAAACTCAGAGAAACCTATAATAAACTCCAGAGAAACTGCAAAGAACACCAGGGAAACTGTAAAGAACTATAGAAAGGCTACAAAAAAGTTGCTGAGGATTACACCAGCATAAAAAAGGACATAGAAACTATCAATAAGAACGAGGAAGAAATGAAGAATACAATTTCTGAACTGAAGAACACAGTAGGAGGAATCAAAAGCAGGCTCAATGAAGCAGAGGATCATCATAATTAAAATGGCAACATTCAAAGACAAAGAATCCTAAAGGCAGCAAGAGAAAAACAGCAAATAATATACAAGGGAGCTCTGATAAGGCTATCAGCTGATTTCTCAACCGAAACATTACAAGCCAGAAGGGAATGGCAAAAAATATTTCAAGCCATGGAAAACAAAGGCCTACAACCAAGACTCCTCTGCCCATCAAGGCTCTCTTTCAAAATGGAAGGTTAAGTAAGGAGTTTCCCAGACAAAGGAAGACTAAGAGAGTACATCTCCAGCATTGCAAGAGATGTTAAAGGGAATGCTTTAAGAAAAAAAAAAAAAGAAAGAAAGGGAGAGGAACACAGGTACAAAGGGAAATAAATAAATACCTGTCAATAATAACCTTAAATGTAAGTGGATTAAATACTCCAATCAAAAGACATAGGGTAGCAGAATGCATATGAAAACATGACCCAGATATATGCTGTCTATGAGAGACCTACCTCAGAACAAAACATCTACATAGACTAAAATTGAAAGGATGAAAAAAAGTATTTCAAGCAAATGGACATTTAAAAAAAGCTGGGGTAGCAATACTTATATCAGACAAAATAGATTTCACAACAAAGACCATAAAAAGAGACAAAGAGGGACAATTAATAATATTTAAGGGAACAGTCCATCAAGAAGACATAACCCTTGTAAACATATATGAACCCAACATGGGAGCACCCAACTATATAAGGAAAATCCTGGAAGATTACAGGAAGGATATCAACAGCAACACACCCATAGTAGGAGACTTATCACCTTATTGTCAACAATGGACAGATTTCAAAGCAAAGAAGCACCAAGGATATTGAGGCACTGAACAACATTCTAGATCAAATAGTCTTAGTTGATATATATAGAACTTTTCACCCCAAAGAAGTAAAATATATATTCTTTTCAAGTGCACATGGAACATTTTAAAAGATAGAACACATGGTAGGACACAAAACAAGCCTCAACAAATTCAAGAAAGTTGAAATTATATCTCAGATCATAATGGCTTGAAACTGGAAATCAACCTCAAGGAAAAAGTTCAAAAACATTCAAACTCATGGAGAATGAATAACATGCTATTAAATAATGAATGGGTTAACAATGGCATCAAAGTTTCATGGACAATGGGGTGAGGATTGACTGTGGGAGAAGTGAAATTGAAGCAATAATGAAAACACTCTTGGCATACAAAAACCCTGGACCAGACAGCTTCACAGTTAAATTTTACCAAACATTTAGGGAAGAACCATCTCCTATACTTCTCAAGCCATACTCACCACCCCAAAAAAAATGAGGAAGAGGGAAGACTCCTAAATTTTTTTACAAGGCCAGTATTATCCTAATTCCAAAACCAGGTCAAGACACAACAAAGAAAAAAACGACAGGCTAAAATTGCTGATGAACATAGATGCTAAAATCCTCAACAAAATATTGGCAAACTGGATCCAGCAACACATTAAGAAGAAGAAGAAGAAGAAGAAGAAGAAGAAGAAGAAGAAGAAGAAGAAGAAGAAGAAAGAAATTAACAAAGATAAAATTATAAATAATGATTTAGGAAATAGAAAAGAATAGTACTAGAAAATCATAAAGCTGGTTATTTGAAAAACAAAACAAAATACACAAACCATTAGTTAACTTAAGCTTTAATAAAAAAGAAAGCACAAACACAAAAATAAAAAAAGAGGAGAAATAGCACAAAAACAGAGAAAATAGTTTTGAAGAATGTACTTTATAAAACTATGCAAATAAATGTGAAACTTAGAAGAAATGGATATGTTTTTAGGTAAACACAACTTAATCAAAATTGGTCCTAATAGAGTCAGAAGGTCTAAACAAAGTAATTACTATACAAGAAATGAAAAGGCCAGCAAGTTATTTCACAAAAATATATACACAGAGTTACTAAGCTAAATTGTTTCACAAAGAAATTTTATATACTTTTTAAATATCAGATAATTACATTGTTACTTAAACTATTTCAGATTATTTCATTTTAGGAAGCATATGGTATTAATCCCCAACCTGGTAGACTGCCAGGTTTTTGTTCCAATAAATTTTAAATTTATTTGGAATAAATCCCAAAGATTTTTATTCCAATAAAAGGAAACCACAGACCATTCTCACTTAAGAATTTCAGTACTAAAAACTTAAAATCTAATAGCAATTTTAAAAGATACATTGTGATCAAGTCAAGTTTATTTCAAGAATGCAAAGAAATTCAATATTAGGGGACCTATTAATATGTAATAATTTCCACAGATGTAGAAATGGCAATTGACAAGATTCAACATCTATTTGTGTTTTTTAAAGTCAAAACACTCAGAAAACGAGAAATTGATTTTTTTTAATATGATAAAAATATATTTATATGTACTGTAGCTCAAAAGCCAGCATCTTACTAGCTTTTCTGTTTAAGTAATAAATAAAACAATAATGTCACTATGTTTTCTACCAGGTAATATAGAATTGGAGTCATTAACCAGAGCTATTTACAAAGGACATAATTATACAGGGTGCAGCACAAGTAGGTTGACAGTTGTGAATATGCAAAACACAGAGTTTATTTTTGCATTATTAATTATTGTATTATTTTTCCATACAAACAACTGTAAACCTACTTTTGCCCCACTCCATATATCTGGATAACTCCAAAAAGCAAATGTGAAAACTAGTACAAAGAAATAATTTATTAAACTGTTACGGCTACATAGGTGAGAGTGAACACTCTGAAGCAGTGTATAAAATAAGCAAAGGATTTTAATAATTGCTGGCCAGTCGAGCAGACCCTGAGCTGGTCTCTAACACACTCCGACGTACAATGGGGTCTAAATGCTGGGTTATGTACTGATGATGTCCCTTTGTTTCTTCTTTGGTGGGGAAACAGCCTTAGGAAGAGGGACATGGGCAGGACTGCAGGAATGTCTTGGCAGTAACAGGAACAGAAATTCTCAAGACTATGAGGTTAACTTTAGCTTGCAGCTGCAGCCTTTTAGTTAGGGTGAATTCTTTGTAAGCCAATTAATTTTGCAGAAAGGCTAAACACTTTGTAAGACATAACTTTCCAAGAGTTATAAACAAGACACAAGCAAATGGAAGGAGATGGGGGCTAAGTTGGGGTCTCTTAACTTGTAAATCACTGAGTGGCTGTAACATTTTTTTAAAGGCTTTTTAGCCAGCCTTTGCTACTTCTAACAAAGAACATCTGAAGCCCCTACATGTATACATATTTAGCAGACCTCTGGAACTTTTTTACAGGGAATATATGGTGCCCCTACAAAACTACCAAAAACATTTTGTCACCTTAACATGTAAAATAAAATAACCTTCATACAAGAAACAGATAAAGATACAATAGAAAAGAAGTCCTAATTTATTATAGTACACTAAATATCAAGGAGTAAATACAACAGTTAATGTACAAAGGAGGACACTGTAAAAGAAGATTCATAAAATGACAATAAACTCACAACTATCAACAGAACCTAAAAAATCTAAAATAAAAACAAAAGCAAACTAAGCAAACAACAAGAATAGGAACAGAATCATATGTATGGGGATCATCTGGAGAGTTATCAGTTGGGAGGGGGGAGGGGGAGAAATGAGGAAAAGATGCAGGGATTAGGAAGCATAATTGGTAGGTACAAAGTAGACAGAGGGGAGTTAAGAATAATATAGGAAAAGGTGAAGCCAAAGGACTTATATGCATGACCCATGGACATAAACTAAAGGGGGTGGGTATTGCTGAGGGAAAGGGGGTACTGGGTGAAGGAGAGCAAAGGGAAAAGAAATTGGGGCAACTGTAAAGCACAATCAATAAAATATACTTTAAAAAGGAGATTCAACCTCATAGTGATGTCAGTTCTTCCTAAACTATTTATAAATTCAAAACAATTCCAGTAAAAATACTATTTATTTTGAACAAGGTAAGTTGATTATAGAATGTATTTAGAAGACTATATAAGCAAAAATAGCCTGGAAACCCCTGTAAAAAAAAAAAAAATAGAGCAGTGAATAACCTTACCTAAAATCTAACAGACATTAAAATATAGAATACAGCTTTCATGGAAATGCTCTCTAGTTCTTGCAGCTTTTCTGCAAAACGTGAATATTTTTAAATGACTTATAAATTCTAGAACTTTAGAACACACTGTGACCTTTAACTATAGTTCAGTTAATCTCTCAATCTTTGACCACTGATTTAATGCATACATTAAATACAATAAATGCAACCCCCCAAAAGAATATAGTATACGGTTTTTATAGTTAAAACATTTTAATAATGACCCATTAATATACAGAATGACCAATGGAATTTAAAAATCCAAACATAGACTCAATTGTACTTGAAAATGTATACATGATAAAAGCAGCATCTAAAATCAGTGAGGAAATTTTGGACTTAAGAAATATTTTTTTTAAGCTAGTGAAGTTGAGAATCTTCCTAGATATCTGTTGGCTGTTCGTATGTCTTCTTGGAAGAAGTGTCTGTTCAGGTTCCCTTCCCATTTTTAAATTGGATTGTTTGGTTATTTTTGTTGAATTATTAGGGAAATACAAACCAAAACCATAATGAGATACAACCTCACAGCTGTTAGAATGGTTATTATTAACAAGACAAGTAATAACAAGTATTGGAGAGGTTGTGGTGAAAAAGTAACCCTCATTCGTTGCTGGTGGAAATGTGAATTGGTGCAGCCACCATGGAAAATGGTATGGAAGGTCCTCAAAAAATTAAGAATAGAGTTACCATATGATCCAGCAACACCTCTTGTGGGTATCTACCAAAAAATTTGAAAACATTTATTTGTAAAGATATATGTACCCCTATGTTCATTGCAGAATTATTCACAGTGGCCAAAACATGAAAACAAGCATGGTGTCCTTTGATAGGTGATTGGATAAAGAAGATGTGGTACATATCTACAGTGGAATACTACTCAGTCATAAGAAAAGATAAAATACTGCTAGTTGTGGTAACATGATTGGATCTTGAGAACATCATGCTAAATGAAATGTCAGAAAGAAAGTCAAGAACCATATGATCTCACTCGTGTGGAATATATGACATCTGTCCAAAAAAAGGAGCAGCCATTATTAATATAACAAGAATGGTTTGTGTGACATAGATGTAACCTGGCAGCCAAGGAGAGTGGATTGGGATGTGCATGTATGAACAATGATAACTTCACTGTACTAGTCAATGGAGGTGATAGATGCTTTTGAGTGAGCATGTGTACTGTGTGGCTGTCAGATTCACAATGACTGAATGAGCAGAGCAATGAATCTGCATCAAATTTTGTGTTAAGTGTGAACATTCTTTCACAGAAACTATTCATATAATTCAGAAAACCACAGCTATGGTCAACTGGTGATTGGCAGCTTCATCACCACAAGATGACCAATCATATATCGTGTCTTCTGCAAAATTTTTTGATGAAACATCAAATCACCAAAACTAAAATCACCTTTAAAAGGGAAGAGATTTCAGACTACTGATGAGATTCAGGGAAATAAGATTAGGCAGCCAATGGTGATATCAACAAAGGGTTTCGCAGAGTGTTTTGAACAGTGGAAGAGACACTGAGAAAACTGTATGAGCTCCCAAGGTGCTTACTTTGAAGGGGACTGAGGCATCATTGTCCTATGTACAATGTTTCTTGATCTTCTATATTCATCAACAAATGTCTCTATGTTTCATATTACATGGTTGGATACTTTCTGGATAGACCTTGTAAAACTGAAACAAATGAACAAACAAGACAAACAAATAAACAAAAACTCATAGACATGGACAATAGGATGTTGGTTACCAGATGAAAAGAGGTGTGGGGAGAAGGTATTAAAGGGCAAAGAAGGTCAAATATATGATAAAAGAAAGAAATTTGACTTTAGGTGGTAAACACTATGCTACATACAGATGACAGATGATGTATTAAATAATTGTACACATGAAGTCTCTATAATTTTATTAACTGATGTCACCCTAATAAATTTATTAAAAGTAAAATCAAGATACTGTTTTTCATTGAGGCATTATTATCATATAAAATGCAGAGCTTTTATTTGTATAGTCCACTGAATTTTGACAAATTTATACACAAATGTCAGTAAAATTTATAATATTTCCAGAAACCCAGAAAGTTTCCTCCAGCCATTCTTCATTCACCATCACCCCACACCCACCCCAAGGCAACCACTCAACTAATGTTCTGATTTCTGTCATCATAGGTGAATTTTTTCTGTTCTGGAATACCACATAAATAAATTTTTACAGTATCGACTCTTTTGAGCCTGAATTCTTTAGCATGTTTCAGTAATTCATTTCTTTCTAATGCTGACCTAATGTTCCATTTATGAATATACCAATCCACCTTTCCATTCACCTGTTCATAGACATGTGATTATTTTCAGTTTCTGACCCTTATGAGGATTCCTGTTTAAGTCATTTTGTGGAGATGTTTTCATTTCTCTGGGGAAAATATCTAAAAGGGAAGTTGTTGAGTCATAAGGAAAAGGTATGTTTAACTTTATGAAAAACTGCTAAAATGAGCTTCAAAAATGGTTCTAACATTTTAAATTTTCACCAGCAGTGTATAAGAGTTCCAATCTCTCTCTATTCTTACCCAGCATTTGTGTTATTGATCCTAAAATATTTAGCCATTATGGTGAGTGTAAAATGATATCTCATTTTAATATGTCTCTTTCCCTGGTGACTGATGATGTTATGTACTTTTTCATATGCTCATTCACATATCCTTTTATCGAGTCTGTTCAAGACTTGTCCATTAAAAATTTTGAGCTGCTTTTTTTATTGTTGATTTGAGTGAGTTCTAAGAAAATATTCTTTTTTAAAATTGTATTTTATTGATTATGTTATTACAGTTGTCCCAATTTTTCTCCCTATGACCCCCTCCACCCAGCACCCTTCTCTCCCTCAGGCAATCCCCACACCATTGTTCATGTCCATGGGCCATGTAGATAAGTTTTTGGCTACTCTATTTCCTCTACTGTATTTTACATGGCAATTCCGTAACTACCTACTTGTACTTCTTAATCCCCTCACCTCTTCATTCATTCCCCCAAACCACCCTCCCATCTGGCAACCATCAAAACGCTCTCCATAACCATGATTCTGTCTCTTTTCTTGTTTGCTTATTTGTTTGTTTTTTATATTCAATTACACTGGGGAACACAATTTTCATTGAGTTAGATCTGACACTTGTTTTTGTCTAACTTTTGGCATCTGATTTCAAAAGTGACCCCACTATTCTCCATCAGATCAACTTTTTAAGGTACAAGATACCTTCCCTTTGTCCCCAAAATCATACAAAATGTACATACGAAGGAAAATAAAGAAAAAATTACATAAATATACTGTTTACTTAAAGTTATTTTATTCATATAAAGGCTTTATATTGTTACTGTAAGTCCAATGGTGTACAAGTAGTAAAGTTCTGATACCAAACATAATATTAAAGCATTTTATCTTTCCAAAGAACAGGTTGGGAAATGCCAAAACAAGATACTTGAAACAGTTCCCTTCAGTTGGCAAAACTTTAACAAATTGCTTCATGAGACCCAGTTTTACGTGCAGAGGTGGGAAGGTAATGTTCTTTCTGTCAAGTGGCTCATGTAGAATGTTTGGATCACCAGGTTTGAGGTCAGATCTCAATTCAACTCCACCCAATGCTTCTCACGAGTTCTGCTGTCCCACATACACAGAAAACAGGGATACTTGGTGTATCCACATTGCTGACCAAGAAGGAAGCAGACCATTTTAAAGTCGACACAGATGATCCAATTGTGCTTGTGATATTGCAACAGATCAATGACTCTCTTTATGTCTTCATATTCTTAACAAAAACAAACTGAGTGGCCAATTGGGACTGCACCAAATAAATTGCCATTGTGGAGGAGGACATACTTCAAGCTCCACTTTGAGCTATCAGGGAATAGTCACCATTCATTTCCATTATAGATTAGAACTTCCAGGACTATGTTGACTAGGAGTGGAGAGAGTGGACATCTTTGTCTTGTTCCTGACCTCAGGGGAAATGCTCTAAGTTTTTGCCCATTGAGTATGATGTTGACTTCAGGTTTCTCGTATATGGCCTTTATTATGTTGAGGTATGCTCCCTTTATTCCCATTTTGCTGAGAGTTTTCATCATAAATGGGTGTTGTACTTTATCAAATGCTTTTTCTGCATCTATTGATATTATCATGTGGTTTTTTTATTTAATTTTGATTATGTGATATATTGTTTATTGATTTGTGAATATTGAACCATCCTTGCATCCCTGGAATGAATCCCACTTGATCATGGTGTATGATCTTTCTAATGTGTTGCTGGATCCTGTTTGCCAATATTTTATTGAGGATTTTTGCATCTGTGTTCATCAGCGATATTGGCCTGAGGTTTTCTTTTTTTGTTGTGTCTTGACCTGGTTTTAGAATTAGGGTAATACTGGCTTCATAGAACGGGTTTGGGAGTCTTCCCTCTTCTTGCATTTTTTGGAATAGTCTGAGAAGGATAGGAAGAGTTGGTTCTTTCCTCAATGTTTAGTAAAATTCACCTGTGAAGCCATCCAGTCCAGGGCTTTTGTGTGCCAGGAGTTTCTTAATTACTGCTTCAATTTCACTAGTTGTTATTGGTTTGTTCAGGCCTTCTGCTTCTTCTTGATTTAGTTTTGGAAGATTATATGTTTCCAGAAATTTGTCCATTTCATCTAGGTTGTCAAATTTCTTGTAATACAGTTGTTCATAATAATTTCTTACAATCCTTTGTATTTCTGTGGTATCAGTTGTGATTTCTTCTCTCTCAATTCTGATTTTATTTATTTGGGTCCTCTCTTTTTTTCTTGATGAGCCTGGTTAAAGGCTTGTCGGTTTTGTTTATTTTTTCAAAGAATCAGCTCCCACTTTTGTTGATCTTTTGAATTGTTTGTTTAGTCTCTGTGTCATTTATTTCTGCTCTGATCTTGATGGTTTCCTTCCTTCTACTCGCTCTGGGCTTTGTTTGTTGTTGTTTCTTTAGTTCTTGAAGCTGTAGGGTAAGATTTTTTATTAGAGATTCTTCTATCCTTTTTAGGTAGGCCTGTATTGCTATGAACTTTCCTCTCAGGAATGCTTTCTCTGTATCCCATAGGCTTTGGGTTGTTGTGTGTTCATTATCATTTGTTTCCAGAAACTTTTTGATTTCTTCCTTGATGTCATTGTTAACCCATTCATTATTTAATAGCATGTTATTCATTCTCCATGAGTTTGAATGTTTTTGAGCTTTTTCCTTGAGGTTGATTTCCAGTTTTAAGCCATTGTGATCTGAGAAGATGCTTGATATAATTTCAATTTTCTTGAAATTGTTGAGGCTTGTTTTGTGTCCTACCATGTGTTCTATCTTTGACAATGTTCCATGTGCACTTGAAAAGAATATATATTTTGCTTCTTTGGGGTGAAAAGTTCTATATATATCAACTAAGTCCATTTGATTTAGGGTGTTGTTCAATGTCTCAGTATCTTTGGTGTTTCTTTGCTTCAAAGATCTGTCCATTGTTGACAATGGGTTTTTAAAGTCCCCCACTATGAGTGTGTTGCTGTCTGTATCCTTCCTGAAGTCTTTCAAAAATTTTCTTACATATTTAGGTGCTCCTATGTTAGGTTCATATATGTTTACAAGGGTTATATATTCTTGATGGATTTTTCCCTTAAGTATTAAGAAATGTCCTTCTTTGTCTCTTTTCATGGTCTTTGCTGTGAAATCTGTTATATAAGTATTGCTACCCCAGTTTTTTTTTATGTCCATTTGCTTGAAATACTTTTTTTCTATCTCTTCACTTTCAATCTGTGTAATTATTTGTTTTAAGGTGTGTCTCTTGTAGACAGCATATATGTGGGTCATGCTTTCTAATCTATTCAGCTACCCTACGTCTTTTGATTGGAGCATTTAATTCATTTACATTTAAGATTATTATCAATAGATACTTATTTATTGTCATTTTCCCCCTTTGTACTTGTGTTCCTCTCTGTCTCTCTCTGTTTTTTTCATCTTCTTAAAGCAGACCTTTTAGCATCTCTTGCAATGCTGGTTTGGTGGAGATATATTCTTTTAGCCTTCTTTTGTTTTGGAAACTCCTTATTTCACCTTCCATTTTGAATGAGAGCCTTGCTGGGTATAGTATTCTTGGTTGTAGGCCTTTGCTTTTCATTGCTTGAATATTTTTTGCCATTTCCTTCTGGCTTGTAGTGCTTCTGCTGAGAAATCTGATGATAGCCTTATTGGAGCTCCCTTGTATGTTATTAGCTGTTTTTCTCTTGCTGCTTTTAGGTTTCTCTGTCTTTGAATGTTGCCATTTTAATTATGATGTGCCTTGGAGTGGGTTCATCTTCATTGGGACCCTCTGTGCTTCCTGGACTTGCATGACTTTTTCTATCATCAAATTAGGGAAGTTTTCTGTCATTAGTTGTTCAAAGAGGTTTTCTATCCCTTGCTCCTCTTCTTCTCCTTCTGGAATTTCTGTGATACGGATATTATTACATTTCATGTTGTCCTGCAGCTGTCTTAAAACCTCTTCATTCTTTTTCAGTCTTTTTTCATTTTGTTGCACTGTCTGGGAATTTTTTTCTACATTGTCCTCCAGCTCGTTGAACCAATCTTTTACTTCTCTAGCTTGCTTTTAATTCCTTCTACTGTGTTCTTCAATTCAGAGATCGTATTCTTCATTTCCTCCTGGCTCTTATTGATAGCTTCCATGTCCTTTTTGATGCTGGTGTAATTCTCAGTAAGTTCCTTGTAGTTTCACTGGAGTTCCTTGGAGATTCCCTGGAGTTCCTTGTAGTTTCCCTGGAGTTCTTTGTAGTTTTCTTTGAGCTCACTGAACTCATTGAGCTTCCCTATAATCCATCTTTTGAATTCCATATCTGATAGTTTGCCTCCATCTGTTTCATTTAGCACTCTTTCTGAGGATTCTCCTTTTCCTTTTGATGGTGGACTGTTTCTCTGTCTCCCCATTTTTGTGACTCTTCTTGTTTGTTGCTGCTTCATAGATTGATCTGAACTTCCTGGATCTGCTCCTGGTGGCATCAGATCGTGTACCATTCTGGGCTTAGGCAGCCTGTTGGAGACTTCCAGAGATCTACTGCCTTTGTCTGTCTCCTTTAGTTGTTAATCTATTCAATCTGTGATCAGCGGTCAGGCTTAAAGCCTGAGGGTGTGGCAGCTTAATTCCTGTAGGCAGGGTTTTTGCTTCCCCTCAAGCTGACGCTACTTGGAGAAGAATAGTCTGCCTGCAGTATGGGGAATGAGTCAGCATTGGGACTCGGTTGGCTGCTCCCCCAGTTCTCCCCTCAAATCCACAACTCAAAATTCTCCCCAAGCGCCTCTAGTCCTCTCTGTCATCCCTCTGCTTGAGCCCAGGGTAAGTGTGTGCCAAGATATTTTTGTACGTGAACTGTTTAAGAGCTCTTTTTCCCCAGCTGTTTCTCTCAGGCTAGCAAGAAATCCTGTGGATTTTCGCTTTTCACAGCTGCATACTATTTTACTTCCCGCTCTGTTGCTATAGGCTGAGGAGCCCAGCAGAGGGTTTAGACCCTGCCCTTCTCAGGGGGAACTCCCAGCTGCTGAGCTGTTTCTCAGTCCCTTCAGCTACCACCCATGGGAGCCCAGTCAGCTCTTTCGAGTCTCTGCACTTCCTACCGGTCACATTGTGGTGAAGCAGCCTTTTCTGTCTCTCCGTGGTTATAAGCCTTCTCTTTAGCTCATCAGTTTTCAACCTGTGGGTTGCAACCCCTTTGGGGGTTGAATGACCCTTTCTCAGGGGTCACCTAAGACCATTGGAAAACACATATATAATTACATATTGTTTTTTGTGATTAATCACTATGCTTTAATTATGTTCAATTTGTAACAATGAAAATACATCCTGCATATCAGATATTTACATTACTATTCATTACAGCAGCAAAATTACAGTTATGAAGTAGCAATAAAAATAATTTTATGGTTGGGGGTCACCAAAACATGAGGAACTGTATTAAAGGGTCGCGGCATTAGGAAGGTTGAGAACCACTGCTCTAGCTAGTGTTCAGTTGGTTATTCCAGATGATTTCTCCACAATTAAGTTGTAAGTCCAGACTGGTCCTGGGAGGAGGTTAGTGTAGCTTCCACTTACTTTTCTGCCATCTTGTATTGCCCCTCTGAGCCCATTTCTTTTATGGCTTATTTCTTCTACCTCTGTGACTTTCTAAATAAACTTTCTCTTATTGTTTGAGTCAACTCTGAATTCTTTCTTAGCCAGACCTGAAGTACCAAGGTTGCTAACTCAACCATTCTAACATCAGTCTAACAGGGTTGCCAACAGTTAGTGTCTTTTGGGTTCTAAGAAATATTTGTTTATCCCAAATTGTGAACATCATCTCCTATGTTTTTTCTAAAACAAGCTTTGTTATTTTAATGTTCACATTTAATTTGGGTGTAGATGTCAAGGTTAATTTTTTTATTCCATGTAGATTTTCAGTGGTTGTAGCACCATTTCTTGAAAAAGAAGTACTTTTAAATAAATGGTGTTGAGATAACTGGATAGCCATATGAAAAGAGCAAAAATTGGACTTTTGGTCAAAATGGACCAGACATGGGTTCTGAAAGATCATCTGACTCCTTGTCTCTGTGCTCTGATACCACTAGGTCCCTCCAAGAAAAAAATATACGAGGAGGGTTTGCTAAACCACAGTCATTCCCACCATACAATTTTATACCATCTGACTCTGACTTTTCATCTTCTGACCTATTCTCTCAGCAAGGGGTTGAGGTCATGGCTTCACTTTCTCAGCTCTTATCTGTCCTGCCTTGTCTGTGTGGAAGTTTGCCACATTGTGAAATTTGTCCACAGGACAGCACAGATTGTTGAAGAGGTACTTCAGTGCAGTGGTTTTCAAGGTGTGGTCCCTGGAGTATTGTTCTCCTGGGAATTTATTAGAAATACAAATTCTTGAGTGCAACTCCAGACCTGCTGAATCAGAAACTCTGAGGGTGACACCAGCAGTTTGTTTTACTAAGGAGACTAATGCATGCTATAATTGTTGAAGCACTGCTTAGCTTCCTGTGCCCTCTCATCCTTAACCTCAAGTAAAAGCAGTCTTCTGACCCTCAGAGGTCAGACTTCTAGGTATATATATTTGTATTTAATATTAAACTTTTCCCTCTAACCCTGGCTGGTTTGGCTCAGTGGATTGAGCGTCGGCCTGCGAGCTAAGTGTCGCTGGTTCGATCTTCCAGTCAGGGCACATCAGAGAAGGAAAACTCTGATTCCAAAAAACCTCCGCTGCCTTGCGGCATACCTCTTCAGGGGAAAGGCTAAGGGAGTAAACCCCGACAGAAAATCCGGAGCCGGAGTCCCTAAGGCAGTTTGACGTTGTAGTCAACACCGGCAACTCCTGCGGCGCACCTGAAGCCAAGCTGTATTGACTCTGTCTTTCCCCTTGGATCCTTCAGCTGCGAAGAGAGGGGGGGTCTGCTGCATGGGCAACAGCTGGCCCTCCATATCACCCTGCCCAGGCTTTGTAGCTTCACTGGAGAGGACACTCCAGCGTCATCGCAAGATGTCGACTCAACACGGGAGGAGACAGATACCGGTTATAAGCTCATCCGATTGGCGAAGGAAACTAGCGCCAGGGGTCTCCTCTGACGGTGGGAGAGGTCATCGCACCTCACTGGACAGCTACCGCCCGCCTCAAGCTGGGCAGCCCCCAGCCAATTAGGTGCCGTCTCGCCATGGCTCGCCTGCCCCACTGGGTGCGTGGGGATCAGAGAGGCGTCTCTTGAAAAGTGGGCCACAAAACACTCGCACCAGGCAATTCCAAGCAAAAAACAAGAAAGAAGCCTCCAGCTCTTCGCCTTGCTAGCTGGAACATCAGGACCATGTGTCCTGGACTTACTGCGGACCTTCCGTGGATCAATGATGCCAGGAAAACCACCGTCATCAACAGGGAACTGGCACGACTAAACATCGACATTGCGGCTCTACAGGAGACCCGGTTGGCCGACAACGGAACTATCAGAGAAACCAACTACACCTTCTACTGGCAAGGGAAGTCTCCGGACCAACCAAGACAGCACGGTGTTGGGTTCGCTCTGAAGAACACGCTTGTTAACTCCATAGAGCCACCCACAGGGGGCACAGAGAGATTACTTACCCTCCGATTGTCAACAACTTTTGGCCCAGTCAGCATTCTTAGCGCGTACGCCCCAACACTCTGCGCCACCACCGAAGAGAAAGAACAGTTCTACCATGCACTGGACGAAGCGTTATCCAAGATCTCCAGAAGTAACGCTCTTTATCTCCTTGGAGACTTCAACGCAAGAGTAGGAGCCGACCACATGGCCTGGCCCACCTGCCTCGGAAACTTTGGGAGAGGAAAGATCAATGAGAATGGTCAGCGACTGCTTGAGCTTTCGTGTCACCACGGCCTGTGCATGACAAACACATTCTTCAAGTGCAAAGAGATCCACCAGGTGTCATGGAGGCACCACCGCTCCCGCCACTGGCACCAGCTTGACCTCGTCATCACCAGAAGAACGGATATTGGCAGCACCCTCCTCACCCGCAGCTACCACAGTGCAGACTGCAACACGGACCATGCCCTCGTGGTAAGCAAGGTGCGCATAACGCCGAAGAGGTTGCACCACTGCAAGATGAAGGGTCGCCCACGCATCAACATCAGTTGTGCCAGCAACCCAGTTAAGACCCAGCAATTCATCAACAGGATGGAAGATGCACTCGGTGAGGGAATGGCGGCAGATGACATTATCGAATCCAGTTGGTCACGTCTCCGCGACGCCATATACAACTCCGCCATTATTGCTTACGGGAAGAAAGAGCGGAAGAATGCTGACTGGTACGAGGCTCACTGGGAAGAAATGGAACCCGTGATCAAGGCTAAGAGGAAGGCCCTACTGGCTTACAAGGCCACGCCCACTCCCAGTACACTTCAAGCTCTACGGGCTGCCAGGAACAAAGTCCAGAAGACCGCCTGCCACTGTGCCAACACCTATTGGCTAAACCTGTGCAGAAGCATTCAGGAAGCCGCAGATATAGGCAACGCACGAGGAATGTATGAGGGTATCAAGAAGGCAACAGGCCCAATCCCCTCCAAGATCGCCCCCCTTAAGTCCAAGACAGGTGAGGTCATCACTGACCAGGAACAGCAAATGCGGCGGTGGACTGAGCACTACCTCGAACTGTACGCAACGAGGAACACCATAACAGACGCTGCTCTTAACGCCATCCCAGACCTACCAGTCATGGAGGAGCTAGACACCCCACCTACTGCGGCAGAGCTCGGCAAAGCCATCGACCGCCTCGCTTGTGGGAAAGCACCAGGAAGCGACGGAATCCCTCCAGAAATCCTAAAGAGCGGGAAACCAGTCCTGCTACAGCCGCTCCACCATCTACTCTGTCTCTGCTGGAAGGAGGGTTACATCCCCCAGGATATGAGAGACGCCAACATTATCACCATGTACAAGAACAAAGGAGACCACAGCGACTGCAACAACTACCGGGGCATCTCTCTCCTCAGTGTCATCGGCAAAGTAATCGCCCGGGTCGCTCTTGCCCGCCTGCAGACCCTTGCTTCCCGCGTCTACCCAGAGTCCCAGTGTGGCTTCAGAGCTGGCCGATCAACAGTGGACATGATCTTCTCCCTATGCCAGCTGCAGGAGAAGTGTCACGAGCAGCATAAACCACTCTACCTCGCCTTTATCGACCTCACGAAGGCGTTTGATCTGGTCAGTCGAAGCCGACTCTTCAGCTTGCTACGGAAGATTGGCTGTCCACCACATCTGCTTGCTGTGGTCATGTCCTTTCACGACAACATGCACAGCACGGTGTCCTACAACGGCGCAACCTCTGAGGCCTTCCCAGTCAGCAGCGGAGTAAAGCAGGGCTGCGTCCTTGCGCCTACACTGTTCGGAATCTTCTTCTCCATGCTCCTCCAATACGCCTTTAAGGACTGCAGCGAGGGTGTCTTCATTCACACCAGATCCGATGGCAAGCTCTACAACCTGGCCCGTCTAAAAGCCAAGAACAAAGTCAAAGAGGTGCTCATCCGTGAGATGCTCTTCGCCGACGACGCAGCCTTGACATCACACTCCGAAGAGGGACTCCAGCAGTTAGTCACTTGCCTTTCCCACGCATGCAAGGAGTTCGGACTAGCCATCAGCCTGACGAAGACGAACGTTATGGCTCAAGGCACGGGGACTCCCCCATGCATCACCATCGACGGATACACCCTGGAGGTTGTCAACGATTTCACTTACCTGGGGTCCACCATCTCGAGCTCTCTGTCAGTCGACTTGGAGGTCAACCGGAGAATCGCCAGGGCAGCCACAGTTATGGCCAAACTGAACCGGCGAGCGTGGAACAATTCCAGCCTCACTGAGAAAACCAGACTGCGCATCTACCAAGCCTGCATACTCAGCACTCTCCTCTATGGCAGTGAGACGTGGACCACCTACGCAAGGCACGAAAGGAAACTCAACAGCTTCCACATGAGGTGCCTGCGACGCGTCCTGCATGTCGCCTGGCAGGATAAGGTTCCCAACACCGAGGTGCTGAAGCGAGCCAACATGAGCAGTTTGCATGCAGTTCTTAGTGAGAGACGCCTCAGGTGGCTCGGCCATGTCAAAAGAATGGATGCAGGCCGTATTCCCAAAGACCTCCTCTACGGCGAGCTAGCAGAAGGTCAGAGGATGACAGGGCGCCCAAAACTGCAGTTCAAAGACATCTGCAAAAAGGACATGACACAATGCTCCATCAATCTCAACACATGGGAAGTTCAAGCAGACAACCGCCTATCCTGGAGGCTCGCGGTCAGGCAAGTTACGTCACGCGCAGAGGCTGCGCCCAACGAGGAGGCGGTCCAGAAAAGATCGAGGCGGAAGCAGCGTCAACAGCAGCAACAACAGCCATCTGCCTTCACCTGTAACAAGTGTGGCAGGGATTGTCACTCCCGAGTCGGACTGCACAGCCATTCTCGGCGGTGCAGATAGACTCTCAAGAAGCTACGCCATCGTCTCTCGAGACGGACGGCTGCCGCCGCCGACGATTAAAGCTTTCCCTCTATATAATTTGACATGGTTGAGAGAATTAATGTGACACAATAATCAAGTAGTTGAGGAAATTGGGACAAACACAAAATAGCAACAAATCTGGAAAGTATTACTACACAGCAAGCAACCAACAACTTTTGTAGAGGCAAAAGAGAAAGAGGGAAAGGTGATGGTACTTAAGACTGCCAAAGAAAACAAGATCACAAGTGTTCAAGGGATCACACGATAACAACCTAGCTGTATAGAGAAGCATAGCTCTTTCTAGTATTGGGAGCTGAGAGATTCCTTTCCCAGATCTTCATATAGACTGTTCAGTATGTAGCATCTTCCTCAATTCCCATAGACAAGCTGTGGGGAGCCATCTCTTATACCATCTCTTAATTTGCCTGATGGCATAAACCCTGAAGCTTATGTAAATGCATCGCTTGAGGGATATTCTTGAGGGGTGTGTTTAAGAGTTTCTGTCTGGCGTTTGCCTTTATAATATCTGACTTAATCCAAAGATAAATTGCAGAGCATTTAGATCTACATAGTCCTTTTTAACATTTTAAAAATGCATCTTATCATCCAAGAAATTTAATTTTTATTTCTAGAGGTTGATATTAAATATGAAATTTTATTTTCCAAATATAAAAGTATATAATTAAATGAAATATGGTTTTACAAGTCAGGCTTGCCCCTCATCTCAGCCTGGTAAATCATACTCTCTTTCTCCTTGGATTATCACTGATCCGGAGACATGGAAGAAGTAGATAATTTTCAAGAAATACTCCTGAAATGTTATTTATTTGTGGCCCCATGAATTTTAAGAGAGCAACTAGTCTATCTCCAGATAAAGGCAGTCCAGATTTTTAACACTCAGCCAGACCCTGGAGGCCCCCAGGGTAAGGGCACTCAAGGCTGGCCTAGCCCTCAAGAAAAATGGAAGAGGAGATCTTCTGTGGATGATAGAATCCTCAAAGGGAAGAAGGGCAAAATTCTTGGGAAAAAGAACCCCAGTTAATGGTACCATGGATTTACCCCAAATCTTAGCATTTGGGGTGCTCGTTCCTTCCCTCAGGCTCAGCAAGATCTCAACTGGTATTTTGGTGTAGTAGGCAGGGTGTATGGTTCAGGCATACCCCAGAGCACTAGAAGGCAGGAAACAGGGATCAATTTGCAAACACAAAATGTTGGAGGTGTCCACATCAACAAAAGGTGGGACGGGAGCACGTGTCAGTTCCAAAGCTAAGACTACTAATAACTTTTCGGTGTCAGGCGGTGGAGTTGACATGTTTGACCTAGGTCAAGCAGCACGTATTACTCCACAAATCCGGTTAGATACGATGTCCATTTCTGGGCTGATAATGTGATTTAGTCGGAGAAAAATGCCGCGTAAGGACAGAGAAGCAATGTTAGGGAAGGGGGGGCGGGTCCAACTTGGGGGCGGAGCCTTGAAAATGCTGGCCAGAGAGTAGGAGCGGGGACAGAGGTGGGCTGAGGCTGGAGTCAGGCGTCAGGGGCGGGTCCGAGGGAGATAGTCTAGGCCCGCCGGGATCGGGCCTGCGCACAGGCGTCCCGGGGCGGGGCTGCGCGTGCGTGGTGCCTTGGCTCTGGAGGGCGGAGTCCAGGCGGGCGCCACCGAGGGAGGGGGCGCGGTGGCTTTGGAGTCAGGCTCTCCTTCTGGTCACTGACGCGATGTTGGCTGCTGTGGGTTGGATGGCTAGGCCAGCGGGGATGTGACAGGCGGTCCTTCCCCTTCCCTACGGTTCTGGGGCCCGTAGGTCGCTGGGCGAGTGGTAGCTGGGCCGCGGCCAGGGAGGCAGAGCACATCCGCACGGTAGGAACCGGGGTCGGAGCGGGAGCCGGGGTCGGGCCGGGACGAGGAAAGCGTCGGTGACTGGGTAGGGGGCGCGGTCCGGGTGCTCAGGCCCAGGTGCCTGGGGTGAAGCTTTGGCCCCCTTCGGCCTCCTGCCCTCCGAGGTGACCCTCTCGAGCTCACAGCGAGCCTCCTGTGGCGAGGCAGGTGTGAAGCCGGGAGGCAGACATCCCCCGCCCCCAGCTCCGCGGGCTGTGGCAGGAGCGCCTGGGGCCTCGGCCGCTGGGGTTGCTGCCTTTCCCTCAGGAGAAATCAGGGCGAGGCTGAGATGCTCAGTTATTTCAGAGTCAGGATGCTGTGAGGGTGATAGGGGAAAGTACTGGGGTGCCCCAATGACTTTTTTTGGGGGGTGGTGGTGGTTATTCCTGGTCCACAACAAAGACACACCCTAAACACATCTTGAGATGAAACTTCAGATTCAGGTGCTGCTTCTCTCTCCTGTTTAGACATCTGCTGTGTTTATAGTACATACATATTTTATGTACCTACTGTTTTTGTCGAAGTAAAAGGAAGAATGACTCCTTTGAGGTAGTCGTTGGTGGCTAAGCTTGAGTTTGAATTTCAATAATTGCAAATTCATCTTTGTGGGCTACCCAGCCAATTAGGCTTGCTGTTCCAAGACTAGGCCTTAGCATTGTGGAAATTACTGGTGCAGGTACGGACTCTTTAGTGGCTCCAGATTGGCATATGCATGTTTCACTCCTGTTGGTGAAATAAATTGAGTTTTAGCCTTCTAATAGCCATTTGAAAATACATTCTTATTATTCTTTTTTCCTGAGCATTAAAATATAATGGAACCTATTATGCCATTATAAAATAATCTTTTAGACTAGTTTAAAGAGTTTAGTGGTGACAGCTTTTTAACCAAAGGAATTTAAAATACTCTTCAAGAAGATAGGCACAAAACATGTCTTATCTGAAATCAGTATATGATAAGGATTTAAACATTTCTTAATGTTTTACCTGAAGTCAGTCTTCTCAGATGTTATTATTGTCTGCCTTTCTTAATTTATTATATAGATCTTTAGTATTTTCTTATTTGGTTGTTGTCTTTAGTGTTCTCAACAAAATTGACTTCAAATAATCTTTAGATTTAAAAAAATCATACATTCTTGAATCTTTTAGCTGTAATTTTACTTGAGTGTTGTATTAATATGCCATAGTAAGAAATTGCTGGAAGCTATCCTGAGAGCATGAACTCTCCATTTAAATAAACACAATTTGTTCTCTCTTTCTACATCCAGACCTGCATTTTTTGTTTGTTGCCTTGACTCAACTCCTTTGACTGTATGGTGGAAGATGGGGACTTTGATTCCACATTTAAAAGTCCATCAATGACTCCATAATCTGTATTTTAAAGAAGTCAAAGTCCTTCACAATTCTGGTACTTGTGTATGTTTCTAATTTCATTTCTACCATCTTGCCTATCCTCTTCATGCAAAGATTATGCAGAGGTCTCTGAAAATGACATCTTCCTTGGTGGTTTTACACTGTATTCAGCTGAGAATTCTTCTATACCTCGTAAACAACTTGCTTTTCAAGACCTAATCAAAATGTCACCTCTGAATCTTGCCCAGACATCTTATCCCACTTGTCTTGACTGATCCAATAGTATATTGTTCATTATGCAGTAAGCATTTGTCAGTTGGTAGTTAATGATTTGTCTCCACCAGACTTTTGGGCTTTTTAAGGAAAGGGACCTTTGCACATACTGTTGTTTGGCACAGGTGCTCAAAAACTATTCATTGAATAAATTTTTGAGGAATGCTCTCAATTGTGACTATAACTTTAAGATAGGCAAAATGTGTTAACCTTTTTTTCTCCATACCGGAAAACTTAGAAAAGATGAGTGCACAAACAAGGTACTTTTAAATTTCTAAGAATGAAGTCAAAATTATTGTTCCTAGTTAGGAAGGAAATCCCAGTTATGACAGAAGAAACCAGTACATTTTATAACAAGAATAAAAGGGTATGGCCAGCAAAGATTACTATTTCTTTGATTTTAGGACTTTGAGGCAGAGTAATTTTCCATAGATCATGTAGTTATATAGAAAGAAACAGGCCTAGCTGGGATACAATCCATGCTTTTCACCATCTGTGTATTTTACCTTTGCCCCCAGTTTCCTAATTCAGAGTCTTAATAATTGTTTTACAGTCTGAGTGGGGAATTTTGAATGGGGTTTTTAAATTCTGTTAAATTAATAGACTTGAAAGAATTAAATTATTTGGTTCAGCTTTTAAAATTTTATCCATAAACAACTAACGCTCAAAAGGGCAAGTTGCTTGAGGTTAGAGTCACCTGTATGTATCCCACATGTCCTAACCTCATGCTTGTGTATTTTTCATTACTCCTTGATGCTTTGGTGAGAAAATGAGAAAGTTACCTATTTTCAGAGGGAGAGCAAATCAGCTTGCACTTTCTCCTTCCTTGAATGCTTGTCTCCTGAGTAGCTAAGAAACTTGATAATTCATTTGGGGATGTAGGAGAAATCTAAGCTTCACCATTCCATTTGGTCAGATAGTTTTTAACCTCTCTCCAAATGCCCTATAGCATATGGCTTCTGCTCACCATATGGAGATCCCATATACAGTTATGTTTTGGTGGTAAAATGAGATTTTAATATAGCAAGGTTCCAGCTGGATAATATAATAGCATGGCTAAAATTACATGAATGGCTGCTCTGTTTGTGAGAAGAGCCTATCTGATTACTCTATGTGATAGATTTTTTGGGAGGGGGAAATTGATAATTGTGGTTTTATGCTTCTGAAAAATCAATTTTAAAATGTGTACTTACTGTGTTGGGCCTGATCAATTTCAACAGGCTTTTTATTTTACAAACAGTTTAATGGTAAAAGAAATAAGAAAAAAATCAGACTTTTAATTTTTTCTCATTTATTTCTCACCATATGTATATGATTTCACATGATAAAACATAAATGTAATGTTTGATATTTGCTTTCATAGTTCATGTTTTCTTTTTGCTAAAGTTTTTGTATATTTAAATTATATAATATTATTACAAGTTGTTTCTTATTTTTAATAATTGGACATCTAAGTTGCCTCCTATTTTGCAAGTAATGCAGTTACTATATAGCTGTCCTTCCTTTTGCTTCTTTCCTTTAGGCTAAAGTTTTAGGAGAGGGATTACAAGGTTGGAAAGTATGAAGATTTTTGTCTCTTTTCAAAAATATTGACAGATTGGTTTCTGAAAGGTTGTATTGATTTACATTGCCTCCTGCAATTTAGTTGACAGTTTTACCATACTTTTATAGTCCTTTTATTTTTTAAAAGTTTGTTTTTTAAAAATGAGTATAAGGGTACCTGCTGTCTAACATACTGTCTACAATAGAAATGCAAATGCAGTATTTTCCTAGTTTTATTTTCTCCTTTGTTGGAATTGTTTGTCCTTTGCACATAAATTTACTGGGATCTTCTTAGTAATTTTCATTAGCATTTAACATCATAAATACATCAGTCCCTTGAAATATTTCTGATTTGTTTTGTTTTTGTTATGTTTATTGTTGTAGATTTTGCAGTTTTTAAAATTAATAAAATCAGTGACTTTTAAACAAAATTTTGTGATTTCATCTTTTGATTGTGAGGTCTGAATGCCCACTGTCTGCACACTTATTTTCTTAAGCTTCTAGAATTTGTTTTGTTATATTTATATATCTTTAGCAAATTATATACATGTATACAAAAGATTGAATTTTATTCATGTGGATTTTGTACTGTAGACGATCACATTCTTAAATATGTGAGTTTCCATTGGTAAGGTACTGTTTATTTTTCTCCTGAGTTTGAATAGAAAACAAAACAAAACCTAGTTATTTTTTAGATAAATGGGTACCTGTTTTTTTAAATAAATTATAGTATATTTAGACAAACCAAAATATTCATGAAAGCAATATTTTGGTTTAAAGTTTTTGTTGGTTCAGGATTAACCTGAAGGCAATTTATGATTTAACTCTTACTATGAATCATTCTAAAATACATGAAAGTAGGACCTTGATTATCTGCTTCCTTTGAGGAGTAAGTCATTCTAGATAGATGAGACTTCCCAGGGTAATAGTTAATATTGATTGAGTGCTCAGCACTGTGCTGGTGTTTGGCATGGACTTTCTTATTTCTGATAACAACCCCAAGGGAGGTACGTTCTTTTCGTGTCTCCATTTTGCAAATGGGATAGCTTAGAGAGGAAAGGTGACACACCAAAGGTAACATAGCCAGTAAGCAGTGAAATGGGAACTTTGCCTACTTTTAAAAGGCTCTATTTGAAAAATGTATTATATAATTTTATTTTTTGTGCGAAGGATTTGAACTTTATCTGTTAGGCACTGGAATGATATTAGATGTTTTAAAGCAAGTATGTTATGTTTTTAGCAGATGGCTGATGCAGCGGTGTGGAAATACATAAAATTGTGTTTCTCGTAGAAAGTGGTTGAACTAGGTCAAATGAAAAATGAAGCCTGAACTGCAAGGTGGTTTTGGAGGTCAGGGGATATGATGGAAAGATATGAGACTTAGTAACTGACTTACAAGAGAGTGGGAAGCTGGAATGTTGATTTGGGAAATATTGAATGGGATAATGACAGATGAATATTCGGTCAGAGCCCTTTGTTGTATTTCTTTCATAGCATTGACTGTGATGTATTGTACCCAATCTAGTGACACATCCACCTCCCACACTGGATTATGTGTTTGTCAAGGACAGGACTGAGTAGAAGGCATAAGTTAATACGGGATGGGCTAATACAGGAAGAGGCCAAGAGACTGAACTGCCTGTGGAAAACACCAGATTACCAGAGTCACAGAGTGGATGGAGTACAAGAAGCTGTAGAAAGTGAAGGCTGTCAGGGAGGCGGGGGAGAGCCATAGGAACAGGAATTTAAGCAAAGAAGTAAACACAGAATGCCACTTTAGGCTATGAACAGTTCTGGTTGGTGTGCCCTATATATGCTGGTGGCCAATGGTTGTATAGAGCTGAATTGTCTTTTTCTTGTTACATACTCACCTGCTCCCCACACACCCCATATCTTTCTCTCTTTCCTGGTATATCCTGTTGTCTCCCGCTTCTTTTAGTTTCCGACATCTGCTTGGACACAGGTACTGATGCTGGGGTTTGACTCAGCCTAATGAGAGCACCCAATCAGAACTCTTCTTTCTTTTTAACTGAATTGATCAATCAGTATGTTAGGTGTTATCTCTTAAGTTTTCAGCTACTCTCTGCTGAATTGATTGCTTTTGTATGCCCTCCGTGTTATTTCTCTGACTTTCAAGATTTCTAATTGGCTATTTTGAAATTTGGAGCCATTGGGAAGGCAGAGGATTCTTAAAGCCTGGGTCTGTGAAAGTTGACTTTTTTTACCAGTTTACTTTTGCATGTTGATCAGAGATTAGTTTAAATGTAGTTGGGTCGCCTTTGAGGATTGTTGATTTTAACATGCCACAGGACCATCATTCCAAATAATTAAGGATTTCTGGACCCAAGGATAGGTAGGACGACGACCATGTCCAGCTTGAAGCAGCTAGAGTAGTTTGAGACCTTCGGCCATTGTCCTTTATAAGATTATAAAGGGTCTTACTATCCGAGAGGGAGGGATTGTTATTTTTTATTATTAAAATAATCATTTATTTATTAAATAAAAAGAATATATGAAAGGGTGAAGCGGGAGAGCTTGTATGTACAAACCATGGGCATGGACTTGGGGGGTGATTGCTGGGGAAGGGGGGTTCTGGGTGGAGGGTAGCAAAGGGGAACTATTGTAACAATATAATCAATAAAATATACTTAAAAAAAAGAATTTCTGTTCTCTTTGTACAGGTCTATAGTTATCTAAGGTATAGAGGCTTGCTTTAAATTTCTTTGGTCCATTCCTAACTTAATTCATATGTCTGCTTTTCAAAGACATGTTCCTTAGAAAAGGAATTTCTGCTACTGTTTACTTCAGAGCATCCTTACCCTTCACTCTGCCTTCTCCTTCCCAGTTTTCATCTGCCCAATGTCTGTACCTGGTAAGTACAATGGAAAGAAAGAAAGAAAAGAAAACAGAACAAAACATGGGTAACTACTCCTCTCAACCCTTCCTTTCCATGTGTCGCCACCCTACTCTCCCCAATTACTGCTCCCAGCTGTCTCGCTTGGCATGGCCTCCTGCCCCGTGGCTCATTTCTGTGTGTGAGAATGGAATGCTGACTTTTTCAGGGTTTTGGTCTTTCTGTGATCTCTCTTTTGGTGTCTGGTATTAAAAAGGTCAGGTGACATGTCTTAGTAGATGCTTTCCATTCCCCGGCAATCTTCCTCTCTTTAAAATGCAAAACATAATCTAGGTACTGTTTTTCTTAAACTCATTCTCCCTTTCCCTCTTCCTCTGTTCTCTCCCTTTTTCCCCTCACCTTCTCCCTGTCCCTCCTTCTGTCCCTTTCCCTCTCCCTCCCACATGCCTACCCCCATACCAAGATATCACAGTCTTTGATGCCTGAGCCTGTGGTGAATACAATAGGGACAGGGAAGATAGGCAGACACCAAATGTACTTTGAATTGTTGTCAACTTATTAATGATATTGGATTGCAGCCTGAGCGCTTTGGAGAAATTTGAGAGCTTTCTGTGACCATTATGTCTGGGCAGCCAAGTTAGGGTTGGGAGTTACAATTTTCTCTGAAGATCATAGCTTAGAAAAGCAGGAACTATTCATAACAACTCTTTGAGTGTGTAAAATGGGTCTGGTGATATTTTGGTCTGAGTTGTTAGGCCAGCTTACAGGAAACGTATCTAGGTGGTATTTCTTTACAGGAAGTGTGGAGTTAAGGATGGCCATTTTCTCCCTTTTTCTTATTTTTATTTTTAATTTTTTTTCAAGTTTATTTTCTTCATTTTAGGATAGTCTGGATTTGTCAATCCTTACTTATTATTGGCTTCAGCTAGAATTGAAAACTTTGCCATTGTTGTGGCCACTCTTGCAATCACCTTCTTTCCAGGACATGATATACACTGTAAATGCCCTCAACAAAGACTTTGAGACCAGCTACTAAGTCTGGATTTTCATCATTCATGTCATCAGTCCATTCAAGAAATATCTGCTGAGAGCTTGCTAGTAATAGTGCAGTGAGGAAAACACATTTTCTGCCCTGTGAAACTTACATTCTAATGACAACATATAGAAAATAAACAAGTATATGTGTAATAAGTCTGCTATTATAGGGCTGTGGGAAAAAAGCAGAATAAGGTAAAAATAACATGTAAGGGGGTTGCTGCTGTTTTAGATAAGGTGGTTAGAGAAGGCTGTAGTGATGAATGGTATTATAGCAGATATGTGGAAAAGTGATATTGTGATCTAACCTGAGCAGACTTTAGGGGAGAGAATATTTGTGGAAGATGGAACAAGAGTGCAAATATCTTGTAGCTGAAGCATGCTCGTCCTGTTTGAGGAGTGGCGAGTAGCTCAGGGGAATGATTGGTGGAAGATGAGGTGGTGGTGGGGGAGGTGCATGAAGGGATGGGAGAGGAGTGATGATAGATCATGTATGGCCTTGTTGGCCAATGGGACTTTGACTTTTATCCTGAAGGTGGGAAGCCATCGAAGGGTTTTGACTTGTAAATTGACCTCTCAGCTGCTCTTTAGAGAATCTTAGAGGCAGGGCATAAGGAGATACTTCAGCAGGCTCTACCAATAATCCTGGGTGGGAGATGATGGTGATTTTAGGCAGAGATTGGGAGAAGTGCTCACCTGTATACATTCTGATGGCAGAGTCAACAGATTTTGATGGTGGATTGGATATGGGCAATGGATTTTGGCCTGAACAACTGGAAGAATGGAGCTGCCGTTTACTGAGATGCGGAAGCTGTAGGATAAGCATGTTTTAGGTAGAAATGAGTTCAGTTTTGGACATGTTAAGTTAGCAGTCCAAGTAAAGATATTATCTGGACATATGGGTATACATGAGTCTGTAGTTCAGGGCAGAGGTCTGGGCTGGAGATAATAAATTTTAAGTCATTGGCATAGAGATATGAGATGAGAACTGATTAAAATAATCTAGGGAGTGAGTATGGCTGGAGAGGAAGTCCTAAGACTCTGTTTTGGGATCCTGGAATTTACAGAGAGACAGACAGACAGACAGACAGACAGAGGGGAGAGTTAGAGCAAGAGCTATCAAAGGAGACTAAGATGCATCCTAATGAAAAATGAGGAGAATTAAGAGTGAATGGTACCTCTGAAGCCAAGTGAAACATTTTAGAAGGAGGGAGGGAGTGATCAGCTGTGTCAGATGCTGCCAGGTTCAGGACTAAGATGTGGCCATTAGACTTAACATTACGAAAATCATTGGTAACCTTATCAAGTTGTTTGTGGTGGAGTAGTGGAGATGAAACTTGATTGGTGTAGGTTTACGAGAGAACTCTAGGGGAGGAATTAGAGGCAGCCAGTCCTATCAAGGAGTTCGCTATAAATTGAAGCTGAGAAAAATGGCGGATGTAAAGTCAAGGGATTTTTTAAAAGATGGGTGCTTTTCTAGTATATTTGAATAAATAGAGAGTATTTATAGCTGATGGACTAATCCAAGAAAGAGAGAGAAAAAATATAGGAACCATATTTTTGAAAAATAACTGAAATTAATTTTATCCTAATCTGTGTAGCCAAGGACTATCATTATCATACATATATCCTTATATATCAACCTCTTTCTTTCAAATGAAGACAGTGGCTGTCTGGGAGAGGTGTTAATGAACATTCCCTGCCCCCAATTTGGTGAATTTTTATTAGTTCAAAACGGTAGTTTTTATATGTGGGTAACAATTTTTTTAATGAATTATTAGAAAATTGGTTAACTTTTTTTTCCCTAACCTATTTTTCTCTGGTAACTTTTATCTGTTTATCATTCTTAGCAGTTTTGCACAGTGCTTGACCAGTAAGTAGTAGGTTCTAAATTTTGATTTGGTAATTTTTGTCTATTATGGTAGTTTTACTGTAGGTACCTTTTTAATAAAGAAAATATATTTTTAATTATAGTAAATTGCAATTTTCATTTAATAAGATTTGAGGAACACAGGCACTCATACGCAATAGGAAGACTATAAATGTAAATGTTTTAGATGGCAATCTGGCCATCTAAAAGTAATCAAATATACTTAAACATTGACCCACCCATTTCATTCTAAGAATTTTCTCCAAGAAATTGGTACAATGTATCTACAAGGATGTCCATCTTAGTATTCTTTATTAAAAAAAGTTTTTTTATTAAAAAAGTTTTTTTTAAACTTTTAAATTAAAGTATAAATGAAGCACTTTTAAGAGGAAAATTTGATGGCCACTTTTTTTCTTTTTTTTCTAATGTACCTGACCACACTTGTACTGTAATTGCTTCTGATTATTGAGTTGCTATCTGAGATGAGTTCAGAAAATTAAATTGAAAGCCTGTATTAGCACTTTCTGTGCCTCTTTGTGTGCTTCACTTATGTTTGAATAAGTAGTTGTCAATATTTAGTGCTGGAGCATCATTGCAGTAGCTTTTTTTTTTTTTTTTTAAATCTTCACCCGAAGATATGTTTTTTGATTTGAGAGAGAGAGAAACATTAATTGGTTGCCTCCCACAGGCATTGAATCTGCAACCGAGGTATGTGCTATGCCAGGGATGGAACCCCCAACCTTTGGTGTTACAGGGAGACACTCCAAACAACTGAGCCACCCTGACAGGGCTAACTGCAGTAGCTTCTTAATCTTTACTGATCTTCCTCCAGATTTTCTTCCCTTAGCCACTAACTCGTGCTACCGACTTTGGATTTCTGAAACACAGATCTGATCAGGTTCTGTTGTTGCTTAAAAATCTGTGACCTCCTGTTTATGGAAGTTAGTTTGCCCTCTTTTTTTGCTTCTTGCCCACCTCCCTGTACCTGCTTTCTGCTTTAGGAGATCTGGAGTGCTCACTAGGGGGTTCTAATGCACATCTGATGTTGCTTACCACAGGACCACAGGATAATGGTCAAATTCTTTTATCAGTGTTCAGAAAGTCCTCCATGAGCTGTCTTCTGTCATGGTTTCATGAAGATGAGAAACTCTTTGACATCTCTGTGCTTTTGCACATACTATTCCTTTTTTCCAGAATACTATTCAACTTCTTAGATACCTTGTTAAATCGCTTCCTCTTTTAAAAGCTCAATATAGATGTACCCTTTTCTAGGAAAGCTTTTAGGCAATTTATCATGACTTCTCTACCTATATCCTCCATTATATTCTGTTCTCTGATTTCTGTTACCTGTGTTCCTATAATATTTTGCAGTTATTTCATTGTAGTAATTTTTATATTTTACTCTGCTCTTGTGTCTAGCTCCCCTTGCCCCAATAAAAACTTAAAATCACTCAAATTTTTGTTGAATGAGTGATGGAGTAAAGCAAATAATTATTCAACATTGACCTAGTTTTGATCGACCCATTTGTTTGGGCTTTTACATCAATCTAGTTTGTAAAAAATATACAAATGAACAACTCAGCATGTTTAAGACAGAGTCAGACCCCAAAGTGTCTTAGGAAATCAATATTTTATTAAATATTTGTTCTTATGAACAAATAATAAGATTTTTTGATTTCATTGTATGCATGTATTGCAAATCTATTTTAATCTAAATGTCTGAATATTTTCCTCTATGGTGTCATTTTTTTTCTTTCTTTGGCATTTCTATTTGGATATTGATCTTAGACACCCTCCACCCTAAACATATCTTAAATTAATTCCTTAAATTTGATCTTTACTTTTTCATTAGTGTTTTCTATATTACTGCTGTAAGTTACAATACTTAAGTTTCTCTGAGTATCTTTAAGTCTCGCTTCTATATCTTATCATTGTTAAGTTCTGTTGTAATTCAGAAACATTTTTCAGCCACTTCCAGGTGTTTCTGATTTGTTAGTACTGATGATGAAAGGCTGCATAAGAGGGTCCCGGTCCACAAATGATTATGATACAATGTGATGAATATAGTAATATAGTAATAGGGGAAAATTTGGGGCACCCTAGGAGCAGAGAATATCTCTTTCATGTACCCCTTAGTTCTTACTTGGTTACTGCCAGCCTCTTTTAGGTCCTCATTACTATGTTTAGATAATTTTAGGACTGTTTAATAGCTTGCTCTGCCTTAACTCACTTGACATTGTAGTTCATCGTGGATGCTGGTCAACAGAATAGTTGTCTGGAAAAAAAAAAAAAGCTACCTATCTTTCTTCTTCCTACTCACAGAATAAAGTCCAAAATAGAATAAAATCTGGAATGCAAAGCCTTTGGCCTAGACTTCCTTTCTTGTCTTCTGCTACGTGAACTTTCCATTCCAGCAAAACTCTTCTACGTACTGTTGTAAACACACTTCACATTTTACCTTTTTTGCCTTGTTTGAGCCATATCCCCCTTCCCCAAGAGTGTTTTTACTCTTGTTTCCTCTACTTACTGTAATTGTATTTGTCCTTGGACATAGTTCCTAATTGTTAAATCCATCGTGAACTTTTTATATGATCATGCCCATGTTTTTAATGCCTTCTCTTCCTTTGTCTTTATGACATTACTCTCTCCTATTTCTTTTTTTTACTATTCTTTCTTAGCTGTCTTTACTGACCACTATTCCTTAATGTTCATGTTTCCTGAAGTTTCAGGCTGACCTCTTTTTTTCCTTCATTCTGCCATGCTTTCTTATCCCCTTTCTGTGTTCATTTCCTCAGCCCATTTTTCTATTGAGTGCTTCTAGTCCTTAGGTTCGCTACTTAGAATGCCCATCTGTCTAGTAGAAAACTCAAAAATTAAAGCATCAGAAACTAAGTACATGATTTTCTACAGATGGCATGTATTCACCTCATTTTCCTATCTTGATTAATGATACTGCCAGTCACTCAATTGCCCAAATTATGAACCTGAGAATCATCTTGATTTCTATTCTCCTATCCCTTATGGCTTCCTCTCCATTCCCTTTACTGTTTCCTTGAGCCAGGCTCTAATATTCTGAGTAGACCATTGTAAAAAGCCCCTTTAAGGTGAGTCTTCTGCCTGGTCCTGTAGAGGAACTGGCACATTGGTTATATTATGTAGGAATGCCAAAGGCAAAGTAGTTTTGGGTCTGCCATCCTGGAATTGTGTTTGAACTATAGACTAATCTATGTTTATCCATTAAAGGTCAATTTCCTAAATATTTTTATTAGATGATGTTGTTAGGAATTAATTTATGCTTTTATAAGAAATTTGCTTAAGGATTAAGAATATGATTTGTAAGGATAAGAGAGAAAAAGTAAAAAAGATATTATGGAAATGAAGTCAGACTGGGATAAGTGCCAGAAATGATCTTATAAGACATTTTCTTAAGCTAGAAAAGAGATTGAAAGTTTGGAAGTCATACAGTACTTGGTGCTTGGTGTTCAAATACCAGTTAAGAGCAATTAACTATAGGAAGATCTTGAGACTGAATAGACAAAAATGAGAGCTTTAGTACTGGGAATTGTAAGCTAGTATATTTGAGTAGTACTTTGAAGAGATGCTATTAATTTCCAGTTAATACCCAGAAGAGACTCCTGACATCAGTATTGTATGTTCCTGGAAAATACTGGCCTAATGTGGTAATACTACAGATGTGGTAACATAATCACTGTATCTTTACATCATCTAATAGTTTCATAACCACAAGTCGTTTAGTATAGAATCATTCTTTATGAACCCAGATATAGTCATAGAAATGACCTTAGTTTTTCTTTTTTTTTTGCAAAGTAGATTTTAGAATTTGTCTTGTAACATTTTAAAAAGTACAAATTTGCAGAAGGAAGTACTTAAAATTTGAGCCCCTTATATTCTAAATGATTTAACACATTTTAAAATTGAATTTTACTGATTGTGACTGTTTTGCGAAAGTATTAAGTGTATTTACATTAGCTTTTGCTGTATTATTGGTCTTGATTTACTTTGAGATGAATTTTAGGTTTATGAGGCTGGCGCTGGATTCTCACTTGGAACTTAGCTTGAAAGATCTGTTCGAACATTCTGTATTATAACATTTTGAAGTTGAGGGTGGATTGTGTGTATCATTATGGCTTATATTGTTCTGCCTAGGAACTCCCCTGTGGAGGAGGTGAAAAAGAAAGGAAAAAGCTTCAGAGAGTTTCCAAGGTGGACCAGGCTGGGTGAAGTAGCATTTTGAGCCGAGGGAGTGGCATATGCTCTGATAAGGAGTCTTTAAAGATCGTAATGAGATCATGAATGGAAGGCATGGTTTGTTGTGTAGTGGTGGGAGAGAGTAGCTGCCAAGGAATACCAGAGGCAGATTTTGAAGGAATTTGTAATCTTAGCTGTACTCACTGACTATCCTTCAGTGGGCAGTCTCTGATTTTTACAAGTTTCAATTTCCTTAAATCTGCAAAACAAGAATAATAACAATATCTACACTGTAGCATTGTTGTGAGATTTAAATGATATAATCTAGGTACCTGACACACAAGTGCCCAATAGGTATCAGCTGCTGCTATTAGTACTATTTTATGGTATTTATTTGGAGAACCACTGAAGGATTTTAAATTGAAGAGTGCCATGATCAGATTTATAATTTTGAATATTAACTCAGGGAAAAGTGTAAAGGATAGATTGAAGGGGAAGAAAGTGAAGGTAGGGACTTTAGGACACATGTTAGAATACTGGCTAGAGATGGTCAGATTCTAGATTGAGAAACGAGGTAGTGTTGGAGAAGAATTTTAGAATTATTACAAATTGACCTGGGTACTGTATTTCCTGAGTTGGGAAGATCTAAAGAGAACTAGGAAGACATACAGCAAGGATGTAGACAGAGTGTTACTGAATACCAAGTTGGGGTCTTGCTGCCAGCTGCTCGATGCCCTCCTCTAGGCAAAATTCCAGAGGCAAAGGTTTGGAGATAAAGGAAAGGAGTCTATTCAAAAGCAGTCACAAGCCTATCAAATCACAACTTTAATAACTTAAACCTATCAAGTTAGGCTAAACTCTAATACCTGGATTATCCTGTCTTTTCCTCTGTTAGTTTTTATAGGGTTAGGTTACAAATTAAAACAACATAATACACGATTTTAGAAGAGTCTTCTGTCTCAGAGCCTGTTCTCTCTAAAACACCCAAAGAATAAACCTGCCACCCTCTGGCAGGCCAGCCCAATCCTAGGCTGTGCCCAGAGTTCCTTCCCATACAAAATACCATCTGTTGGAAAATGGAGGAAGCTGCAGCACCATCATCCAGGCATCATCAAGGAAGAGAGAGAGCCTGAGAGCCAGAGCTGGCCGGTCCAGGAGCCAGAGAGCCCGAGCCCAAGCCCAAACCTGAACCTGAGCCTGAGAGGGAGCCAACTCAAGAGCCAGAAAAGCTCATGAGTCAAAGAATCAGCCCTCTCTTTATTTCTGTTGACTCTGGAGGCATTCAGCTCAGCAGATCCCATCCTAGGCTTCTTTCCATTGCCTTGGCAAACTCCTCCTACAGCTCCTCCTACTCCTCCCCAGTGATCTTAATCAGATCTCTCTGTATCAAGAGTACCCAGCTGAATAGGATACCTGTACATGGTACTCTCCTATTCATAATAGGAGAGGTGCTGAAGAGGGTGATCAGAGGCACATAATCAGTATTGGCAAGGATCTAATGGCCGAGTTGGGCTGCCTACTGTTCTGATGTGGCTGCAGCATTTGGGTAACTCTAGATGGGTATAGAGCAGTAACTTTGGGCAGCACACAGAGATAATGTGCCAACTATCAGGAAGCTCTTATGAGTGCAGGTAAGGAACAATCATAAACCACAAGTAGATTTTTACTAATCAATCTAGGCAAGAAACAGAGGAGAAGCTAGTTCCTAAGGGACTAGAAGGACAAACCGATAGTGTTGCATTATTATATTTGGATTTGAATCTCTGGGTTCTGCTGTTTCTAGTGTCAGAAGAGGATTGGGTCCTAGGGAATCACCTAAGTTTTGTTAATTTTACAAGCTCTTCAGTATTTTTTAGGCATTTGGTATTCTAACATTTGATAGAAGAATGTTTTGAAATGTTACCATCTAGTCATTTAGGGCAAAGATGCATTTCTATTTTATAGTTTTGTTTTTGGAATACTTTATGTATGTTCTTATTTAATCACATTCTCTTTGGCAGGTTTAATCGTAGCATCGAAAAAACCCAGTAAAATGATTAGTTTTTAACTGATTTACTAAGTTGAATATTTTTACCTCATTACATAATTTTACTTATTGAGTGTTTGAAAATAGAGAACAGAGTTCTGTTTAGAATATTATGATGTATATTTTCTTGTCACGGAAGTGTTCCCTTCATTGTACTGACTAGTTGTTATGATAGATTACATATAAATGTACTTTGATTTTAAGGTTTGGTTGATACTCTGGCCTCAACCCAAGATACCTTTTTACTTTTTTTCAATTATATTTTATAAAATTACAATTTTTTGTGTCATTGAGGTAAACGCAGTTTTGAGATTTTGCATAGTGTTATTGGCACTTTTAGTTCTTCATAATCAACTCCTAGATGTTTTGCCTCCTTTGTTCTGGAATTAGAGTAAGACTTTTGTACTTTGTCCAAGATATAAAAAAACAACAACAACAGAAAACACCTTTTAGTAAAACTGCAGTCATAACCTATTTACCAGTATATGTTTCAGTAACTTTTATTTCTTCATTTATTCATTTTTGTCCTTGCTACATGTTACGATAGTATTAAGAATTAAAAAACCCCAAATATCTTGTGGTCCTTGTTCTCAGGGAGTTCCCAATCTAGTAGAGAAAGTAGAATACATATAGATGTGATTTTAAAAATAAAATAATAAGATAATTGCTATACCCAGAGAGATATGGGAGCACATAGGAAGAGCACTTAATTCATGAAGATGTCACATGAGCTTGCTAATTCTATAGTTAGATTTATTGTTATATATTATGTGATAAGAGAAAATACAAAGCCATAAAGCTGCCATCTAGCAGCCTGATATAGATGAGGACATAGTACATTCTGGGGAGCAGAGATACAGACATCGTTCTTCATATGAGATTGCAGATTGCAAAAGCCTGTTGTTATAGTCCTCACCTCTTGTCATGATGTCTATTTATAGAGCGGTTATATGTGCTTCTTGTCTCCCTGATGGGGACACTACTATGGCTAATGGAAAAGACAAGATGGTTGGCTGAGGGAAGTACATATGAGATGAGTTGAAAAAATTGGGGTTATTTAGCATGAGTAAGAGAAGTCTAGGACAGACTGCTTTTTTTATTTGGAAATAATTTCATACTTTTAGAAACATTGCAAGAATAAGAATAGCACAAAGAATATCCAAATAGTCTTTATCCATTCACCTGTTGTTAATATTTTATGCCATTTGGTTATTATTTTCTCTCACATTTAAACATATATGTGCATATACAAATATCTGTATATGTATTTATGGTTTCTCTGTCACACACACACACCAAGCATTTGAGAGTAAGTTGCATACATCATGATAGTTTACTCCTAAATAAATACTTCCATATGTATTTCTTAAGAATAAGGCTTTAAAAAAAATGTAACTTCTATACAGTTATAGACTTGACTAAATTTAACACTGATACAGTAATTTAATCTACCATTTGTATTTCAGTTTTTTTCAGTTGACTAAGTTTCCTTTAAAGCATTTGCCCCTTTCCACAGACTGCTTTTTAAAGAGCAGAGAAACAATTATGAGAGATTTAGGTGGAATTTTATATTAAAGAAAATCATGGAGACTTAAAGTTGGAATCTCCTTGTACTCCTTATCTTTCCCCCAGTCTTTCCATTCCAGAAAATGGCAGCATCATTTGATTAGTTATTCAGGCCCAAAACCTGAGAGTCAGTCTTGATTTCTGTCTTTCCCTTTTCTCTGATCCTTTGCATTTAACTCATCATCAAGTTCTATACCTCCTATCTCCCCCACCATCTTAAACTCTTCTATTCCTTTCTGTCCATCTACTTCAAGCTACTTTAGTCCACCATCATTTCTCATCTAGGTGGGACTCCTACTTAGCTTCTTAACTGATTTCCCTGCCACCATGTTTCTTTCTTTTAATTCATTCTCTGTGTGCCAGTGAGGAGGGTCTTTTAGAAATGAAAATCAGATCATGTTACTCTCCTGCTTATAACCTTCAATGGCTTTTCATTGTGCCAGAGTGCTCACTGCATAGTTAGCTCCTCTTCTTTTAGGTTCCAACTTAAATATGCCCCCTCTGAGAAGCCTTCCTTGATGCTCTGTGTAATGTGTTCTATAGCATTTCATTGATTTCCTTCACAGGACTTATGATTTGTTGTTATTTGTTTACTTGTGTGTGTGTGTTTTTTTTTTTTTTTTCTTTTGTCTTCTACACTAGACTATAATTGCAAAAACCATAGGGGCCAAGCCTGTTCTGTCAACTTTTGTATACTGAGCACCTAGCACATTGCTAGTGTCATAGCAAGTGATTATTAAATGTTTGTATACACTTCACCCAGTGTAAGAATCTTCACTATCTCTGGCAAGTGATTATTCAGCTTGTTTTGAATGCTTTCAGAGATGGACAACTTAGTGTTTTATGTGGTAGCCCATTACCTTGTTTAGTAATTCTGTTAGTTTGAGAGGTTTTTTTTTTTTTCTTTTGGGCTGTAAACTGCTGTTCTGTTTTTTTCCATCCACTGATCCTAGTTCTGCCCCTCTTTGACACCTTAAACTATTTGAAAGCAACAATGATATGTTCTCTTGGTTTTGTAAATGCTTTACTTTTCATCATGTGACATGGTTCTTTATCCTTACCCCTCTGTATATATCCATTTTGTCAAGGTAACTCTTAAAGTGATATATTGAAGGATAAAGATGTGCATAACATTTGTTCCAGTAATTTATGGTTAAATAACTTATGAAGAATATTAGTTCAGTGTATTACATTGTAGCCATTAACGTAATAAATATAATGATAGAATGTGAGAAATATTTATAAAATGATATTTAAAAAGTAGAACATTAAATTGTATGTAAATCGTTATTATAGTAAAGTGGGTATGTAGATGTGATTCAGGAGAAAGTTGTGTTAGGGTGGTAGAATTATAAGATTTTAAATGAAGAGTATTTTATAGTTAGTTTAATAAGAAAGGAGAAAATGTAAAGCTCAGAGCTATTAATGTCATTCCATCTGGGTGAGACTTCAGTAGACTACATTAACTCCTATAGTTGAGATACTGTATTTCTTTTCTGTAGTCTAAGATTGCCTGTTTTGTGGCCTTATCACAACGTTAACCCATTTGACTTCTCAACTAAAATTGCTAAAGTGAAACTAGGGCACAAAATTTGTTTCCTCGAGATTTAAAAGCATTTTAATTTTTTTTTGTAGTGACATATCAAATTGGTGGCTTAGGAACTTGAGATAGACTGAATGACTGAGGGATTGTTCAGGGCATTCTTGACTGTCTTAAATTATTTCTTGATGGTACCAAAACCTCAGACTGCTAGTATATATTTTTTAAGTATATTTTATCGATTATGCTATTACAATTGTCCCAATTTTTTTCCCCTTTGCCTGCCTCCACTTGGTATGCCCTTTCCCTCTAGAATTCCCCTCCTGCCTTAGTTCATGTCCATGGATCGTGCATTTAAGTTCTTTGGCTTCTCCATTTCCTTTACTAATCTTAACATTCCCCTCTCTATTTTGTACCTACCAATTATGCTTCTTAATCCCTGTACCTTTTCTCCCATTCTCTCCCTTCCCCCTCCCAGCTGATAATCCTCCATATGATCTCCCTATCTATGATTCTGTTCCTGTTCTAGTCCTTTGCTTAGTTTTTGTTTTTTAGATTCAGTTGTTGATAGTTGTGAGTTTGTTGTCCTTTTAATGTTCAGATGCTGCTTGTTTAGGGTTTGTGAACCTTTGAGAGATTTTTAGAAAATCTGAAGCATGAACCAAGATTGGCTGTTTGTATGTAAAAGCCACTTGTGGGTGGACCCACAATTTGGGTGTGGCAAGGTCTCAAGGAATCACCAGGGTAGGGCAAACAGTGTTAGCCAGGTTGATGGAGACTCTGATATGGTGCCTTCCTGGGTCTGTTGTGGGAGAGCTCAGCAAGGAAGCAATGGCCTGTGCCAGCACTTCTGTCTGGGAGAAAGCTGCTCCTCTTGTTGTTGCCCTGAAGCCAGACATTTCAGTTTGTCTCTGTATGTCCAGGGGCCTTGAGAGCTGCTGTCTCAATGCTAGAGCTCAGTGCAAGTGAGTCTGAGAAAGTCTGTGTATGGGTGCTTTAAGAGGGATTCTATATGTCTCCTGTCTCTCTCAGCCACAATCCCTGCTGGTTTTCACAGCCAGAAGTTATGGGTACTTCTCTTCCCGACAATGAAACCCTGAGTTAGGTGGTCTGGTGTGGAGCTGGGTTCCCTCAGTCCTCGGTGGGGGACCTCCACAGCTGAGATATTCCATCTGATTTTTAATATTAAGATATTTTAAGATTTTATTTTATTTTTAGAGAGGGGGAAGAAAGGGAGAAACAGAGGGAGAGAAACATTGATGTGAGAGAAACATTGATCTCTTGCCTCTTGTACATGCTCCAACCAGGGACCGGGCCAACCACCCTGGCATGTACCCTGACCAGGAATTGAACCAGTGATCTTTCACTTTACAGGATGACGCTCAACCAACTGAACCATGCTGGTTAGAACTCCTCCAATTTTCAGCTGACACCCATGAGTGTGAGACCAGCAGATTTCACATCCCTGCCCCTCCTACCACTCTTGATATGTCTTCTTTGTATCCTTAGTTACAGTACTTCTGTTCAGCTAGATTTCAGGTGGTCTGAATGTTGATTGCTCTCTAGTTTAGCTGTAGTTTTGATATGGTTGTGGGAGTATATGAGTATCACATTTTCCTTCTCCACCATCTTGACCTAGCTTAGATTTAAGACCATAGTCCAAGGTGAGTGATATTTATGTTGTAATTATTTGTGTATTTAAAAATCAGTAGAGGGAAATGTTTAATTGTATAAAAGCTGCAGCATTCCTTCATCTGGGTAGTGGTCCTTGTGCCCTGGGCAGTGGTTTTTGTGCCCTGGGTGGTGGTCATCTCACTCAGGTACCATCTTGATTGCCTGCTGTCCTCCTGAGGCACAAAGGTGGAACTGCTTATGGTCTCCTGGAGTCAAGGTGGGTCATACCTCTGCTTCCTGAAACAATAGCTTTTACATACATTTATTACTAAGCTTATTAGTTACCTGAAACTAACATTTTCCAGCATTTGAGTCCCCCATCATGTGGACCACTACAAACTCCTCCCCAAAGGAAAAATAATGAGGACTGATTGAGCAAGAACAACGCTGGATTTTGACCCTTAAGAGCCAAGGAGGGAAGGGGACCCTGTAAGCCAGCGGTTCTCAACCTGTGGGTTGTGACCCCTTTGGGGGGGTCGAACAACCCTTTCACAGGGGTCGCCTAAGACGATTAGAAAACACATATATAATTACATATTGTGATTAATCACTGTGCTTTAATTATGTTCAATTTGTAATAATGAAAATATATCCTGCATGTCAGATATTTACATTATGATTCATAACAGTAGAAAAATTACAGTTATGAAGTAGCAATGAAAATAGTTTCATGGTTGGGGGTCACCACAACATGAGGAATTGTATTAAAGGGTCGTGACATTAGGAAGGTTGAGAACCACTGCATAAGCAGTAAGGCCCCTCCAGCTCTCTCTCCTGTTCTGTACTCCAGACATAACTCCAAGGCTGGGAAGATGACAGGCAAAAAAAAAAAAAAAAAAAAAATCAATAAATATTCTTGATAGGAAATAGTGCATTCAGGCTCTTGTCTTTTTATTTTTTTTCAGTTGGTAGCACCCCAGATACTTTGGAGTAACAGTGTGTCTTTCTTGAGGGCTTATCTTGTGACTCTAAGCTATGAATACTTAAGATGTTTTTAGGGGATAATATAAATTATCTTCATTTTAGACAGTAAAATAGAGGCATAGAGAAGTGATAGAATAGAATGTTCAGTCCTCAGTGTACTTGTGACAGTAACAGAAATGTCCTTTCCATCTTACAGACTGGCTCACCAGAGGACAGAATCTTTAGACTGAAGTTATTTACAAAATGACCCTTATATCTAATATCATTTCCAGTTTCCTTATGGTTATACTGAAAGTGTTTATACGTGTGGGAGTGTGTTCTGTGGTAAAGGCCATTATAAAAAATGGAGATGGCAATCACCTGGCATGGTTATTGGCACTGTTCTCTTTTCTGCTTGTGGCACATATTGCTGTTTGATCATAGTACTTTATAATAGAGTCTGCACTTGACTTCAGAATCTTTTTCTACATATTACTCAAGATAGCTACTACCAGTTAATCACAGGTGCACAAAGCAAAGTTATTTTTCAGCCTTGACTTACTATTTATTAAATTCATTTGCACTAAGAGATTATAAATTTACTTAAACATTGAGATTCTATTAAGTTTGTGGTCCTATAGCAGACCCCAATTATATGGGACTCAGTTTATGCTCTCAACAGTTTTACTTTATAATGGGTTAAGTAGACATGCATACAATTATAATACAGACTTGGCTATATTATTTTTTTAAGTATAATTTATTGATTATGTTATTACAGTTGTCCCAATTTTTTTTCTCTTTGCTCTCCTCTGCCCAGTACTCCCACTCCCTCCAACAATCCCACCCCCCTTAGTTCATGTCCATGGGTCATGCATATAAGTTCTTTGGCTTCACCCTTTCCTGCATTATTCTTAACTTCTCCCTGTCTATTTTGTACCAACCAATTATGCTTCTTAATCCCAGCACATTTTCCCCATTTCTCCCCCTTCCTCCTCCCAGCTGATAATCCTGCAAATGATCCCCCTACCTATGATTCTGTTCCTCTTCTGGTTTGCTTAATTGGATTTTGTTTTTATTTTTTAGATTCATTTGTTGATAGTTGTGTGTTTGTTGTGATTTTAATGTTCATAGTTTTGATCTTCTTTTTCTTATATAATTCCCTTTAACATTCCATATAATAATGGCTTGGTGTTGATGAACTCCTTTAGCTTTACCTTGTCTGGGAAGCACTTTATTGGCCCTTCCATTCTAAATGATAGCTTTGCTGGATAGAGTAGTCTTGCTTGCAGGTCCTTGCTTTTCATCACATTGAATACTTTTCCCCAGTCCCTTCTTGCCTACAAAGTGTTTTTTGAGAAATCAGCTGATAGTCTTACAGGCACCCCTTTGTAGGTAACTCTCTGCTTTTCTCTTGTTGCTTTTAAGATTCTCTCTTTATCTTTAACCTTTGGTATTTTAATTATGATGTGTCTTGGTGTGGTCCTCTTTGAGTCTAGCTTGCCTGGAACTCTCTGTGCTTCCTGGACCTGTATGTCTTTCCTTCACCAAATTTGGGAAGTTTTCCTTCATTATCTTTTCACATAAGCTTTAATTTCTTGCCCTTCCTCCTCTCCCCCTGGTACCCCCGTGGTTTGGATGTTGGCATGTTCAGAGTTGTCCCAGAGGTTCCCAAGTGTCTCCTCATTTTTTTCAATTCTTGTTTGCTCATTCTGTACTAGTTGACTGTTTTTTTCTTCCTTATGTTCCAAATCATTGATTTGAACCCCGGCTTCCTTCCCTTCACCATTGGTTTTGTGTGGATTTTCCTTCGTTTCATTTAGCATAGCCTTCACTTCTTCCCTTATGCATCTGCTATACTTAAGCATACCTGTTAAGCCTGTGAGCATGTAATCACCAGTGTTTTGAACTCTGCATCTGTAAGGATGGCTATCTCCTCATTGCTTAGTTTTCCCACTGTAACCTTGATCTGTTCCCTCTTTTTTGGCCATATTTCTCTGTTTCTTCATTTTGACAGGCTCCTGTGTTTGTTTGCCTCTGTGTCTTAGGTAGAGCTGTTGGCACCTGTTACATTGTAGGGGGCGGAGCCTTAGGTATTGTCAGTATGGGGTGACCCGTTCCACCACGTTGTGGTGCTGTATGTGGGGGAGGAGTTTGAGAGGGAACAATGCCGCCTGCTCAGCACTTGCCCCATTTCTAGGCACTTCTCCCACTTCTGTATGGGACTGGCGCATCTCTAGCTATTGCCCTGACTGTCGTTCCTAGAGTGGGTGGGTCTGCGGATTTCCTAGGACCTTGCAGGCCCTTTAAACAAGTGGATTCTATGAGAGACCAGCAGTTTCTTCCTTGCCCCAATGCCCACTGGTTTTCACAGTCAGAAGCAATTGAAGCTTTATTTTCCCCGGCGCTGGAAATGTGAACTGTGCGGTCTGGTCTGGTGCTGGGAGTGCTCCCCAGGTGTCCCTCCCTACTTTTTAAAATGTGTGACTGTGCTTTCCGCTGACCTGTTGCCACCGTGGTTGCTGCTGCCACCACACTGCCCCTTCTACCTGTTTGGATGAGTATTTCTTCTTTATATCTTTGTTTGTTGGACTTCTGTGCAGCTTGATTTCTGGAACGTCTGGTTGTCTCTAGTTCTCCGGTAGTTGTATTCCTTCTTAGTTGTGGAGGGAGATGCAGTGTGTATGTCTAGGCCTCCATCTTGTCAGGAAGTCCTGTCCATTGTTCTTTTTAATTGATTTCTTTAGCTCTATAAGTTTTCAATTTACATGTTTTGTCTTTTCACTGTTGAGCTTTTGTTTTATTAAATATATGCTCTTTGTTACACTTATTTTCCTCTTTATGTTTTTTTTCCAGACTGTGTTCTTTTTTTGTTTTTCATGCTATAGTCATTATTTCTTTCCCTCCTTCCTTTCTCCCCCTTGTTTATATGTAATGGAAATGCCGATCTGACTTCCTGCTGCTATGAAAGCCAATACTCGAGGGGCCGGTGATAATGTAAAGGAAAGTGGTTTATTTTCAAGTGCTTGCCACCTGAAAGATGGGGGACTCAGATCTCAAAGTGCATCTCCACTATCTCAATGGAAGCAGAGGTTTTTATCAGGAGGATGAGGGGAACAGAACAAGAGATGAAGGGAGGTGGTTGAAAAGTTCTGTGTACAGACTAGCATAGTCCATTCTGATATGGCAAGTGGTGGTCCGATGCCCATCATCTTGGTTTAGTCATCCTGCACTCACATCATCCTGACTTTACATCATCGTGGCTTCATGGTTGAAGGTCAGCAAATCTCCTGGAGCTGGGATGCCTGAAGGTCGGAGTCTGTATCTTTTGAAATTACTTCCTAGGATTCTTAGACAAACATCTACAAGCTATATCTATTAGTCAGAGTCAGCATTTAAAGAAACAATGTCAAAAGAATCCACTGTTACACATACAGTTGAGTAGCTGTTCCTTTTTATCTTGCTAGGTACAGGCTTAGATAGCTAGGTCAGACATTGTATTTGCCCTGATATAATATGAGTTAATACCCAAGCTTTTCTCACCTTAGCTATAACTCTGTTTCCTTCTTTTACTGCATACGCTGAATATACCTTATGTTGTTCTGTTTCCTCTTAAGTAGAAGGGTGTAAGATGGTGTTGGGGGAAGAACTTCTCGGGCCCCTCAGTCTCTTGCTGGCTCTCTCTCCTTCATGTCTCTTTAGAGTTTGTTAAGTGCCCTGTAGTGGCCTCACTCCATCCTGCTGAGGGTGTGGATATTTCTAGTAACTTCAGACCCTTCTCTCAATTCAGAATAGTACCTTGGATGTCCACAGGTTCTGGTGGCCACTCTGCCTCAGCTGAGGTTACAAAGCTTTGTGCTGAAGTTTTCCTGGACTTTTCTGGGGCATGCCTAATTGAATCATTCTATCCAAACTGGAGGATATTCATTAAAACTTTCAAGTTTTATGAATTCACCTTTTTCTTATTACTGCTTCCAGGAAGTGTAATCAGGCTAGGAGCCAGATCATACTGTACAGAACCTTTCTGACTACTTTTTAAAGTTTAGGGGTTCTTAGTTTCAACATTTTCTTGCTGGTGGGTTTTTTGTTAAAAAAATTATACACACACATGCACACCTACATGCACATACATACATATATATATATATATATATTTCCCTTTTTTTAATTATTGGGGACAGGCAGTTTGGTAACTCTGCTTCCCCCCAACGTCTTTACTTGAAAGTCTATATGACTTCTAAGTATTACTTTTGACATAATTAATAACACATAGGTACTCTAGAAATTCTCTAAATTCCTAAGGTCAGGGATGACTTGGAACCAATTTCTTCATTAAAAACTAACAAATTGAAGACAGTATCATAAGATATATAAGTTTAAGAACATCAGTGATCGTTAAGCATGTATTTCTCTTTTATTTGCATTTTGCTCTTATGTGTACTTTTGTAGAAATTTTATCTAATCTCAGTGAACATAAAGTTAGTGACCATATTATATTTTTCTTAATGTTAGGGCAAACGTTTTAATATTTCTGTCCATATTTTTAATCTGATCATATGACATGTTATAATTTATTGAACAGTTACTCAAATAAAGGACACTAATTATTTTTAGTTTTATGTTCTTATCTCTGCATTGAATCATTTTCTGTTGTCTTGTACTACCTTTAAAATAAATTAGAGAGGTTGAGACTAATGGACTAATCAGCTTTTATTAAATCATTATACTTTTTATTCTGGTGCTAACTGTAATATCTGTTTATATTACTGAATAAAAATTCTTTTGAGATTATTGCTTAAAATGACAGTTGATATCTCAGCTTTTAATGTCATCATACTTTTTGGTGCTATTATATTCTTTACCTACATCCTTCCCATGATTTGAATAATGAAAGTTTAAAAGTATACTCTGATTTTTATAAGAACATGTATGCTTATAAATAAATCAAAAATCACATGTTCATATTGTTAAAGAATATAATATTACCCAGAGTGAAAAAATAATTTGGATTAAAATTAAAACATATGCTATAGAAGTGGTTTTCTTTTAATACATTCTTTGGTAGTATAATTTTATTATTTCTGGATTTTGCTATCATTCATAGCCCAGGTATAAAAAAATGTTTATAAAAATGTTCTCTATTTTCTTGAACATGAAGTTATTTTAATCATTGCATTGAGTATTAATGAGTTCTGTAAGAATCATGAGTAGCTTTGGGGGCTTTGTTGCATTTAATTATATAAGACTATGCAATCAGATTATGTAATAATGTATAATCTGTATATATATATTTTTGTCTCCTCAGATTCTGTTAAATTTAAGAACAAATGTACCTTATAGCTCATGGAAGAAAAAACACAAATCAAGACTTTTTTGGGTTCCAAGTTGCCAAAGTATGGAACAAAGTCCGTAAGAAGTACACTGCAGCCACTGTCAAATGGGACATCTGTTAATTTATTGGGAACTTCCAAGAGTAGTAGTGTCAAAAGTTACATCAAAAATAATGGCTCTGAATGTCCATCTTCTCATTCATTTAATTGGAGACCAACAGCTAAATGCCAACTTAGTGCACAAAGTGCTGAAGAGTCTAATGATACTCGAAGTTCACATGATAGAGTAATTGATCCTGAAAAACATGCACCTGCTCAAGGAATGTTTGCTAAAAATGGGATAAAGGGAGGTTTGAAAAGTGTTTCTTTATTCACATCAAAGTTAGCAAAGCCATCCACTATGTTTGTACCATCTACAGAGGAGTTAAAACAAAAGTCTTTGTCTGGACCATCTAATTTGGGTAAATTCACCAAAGGCACATTATTAGGAAGGACTTCATATTCTTCAATCAGTACTCCAAAATCACAGTTGAATGGGTTTTATGGAAATCGATCATCTGGTAGCATACAAAGCCCTAGAACAAACTCCTGTGCTACCAGAAGCAGTTCTGGAGAAAGCTTAGCACAATCCCTAGACAATATTAAATCTGTGACTTGTGAAAAAATGGTAAGGTCACAGAGTTTTTCACATTCCATTCAGAATTCCTTCCTTCCACCTTCATCTATAACCAGGTCACATTCCTTCAATAGAGCTGCAGATCTTACTAAGCCTTATCAAAACCAACAGCTGCCCATTAGAGTGCCTCTGAGGTCAACTATGCTAACAAGAAATTCTCAGCAGTCAGAGGTACTCAATGGGAATGAACATTTTAGGTATGGATTTAATAGGCCTTATGCTGCTGGTGGAAAGAAGTTAGCTATACCAAATGGCCTAGGTGTAACTTCCACTTTGGGTTTTAGGATGGCTCATCCCCCTCTACTGAAATCTAGTCGATCTCCATTTTCTGGGACTATCACAGTTGATAGTAATAAAAATTCACCTGCTGGCACATGTGTAGAGGAAGATACTGCACTTTTGGCTAAGGACAGAGCTACCAACAAGGACCAAGAGCTAATTGAAAATGATAATTATAGATCAGAAAATGGCCAGACCATGAAGCATGAAGCTAAAATTAGATACCTGAGTGATGATGTGGATGAGATCTCCTTGTCTTCTTTGTCATCTTCTGATAAGAATGATTTAAGTGAAGACTTCAGTGATGATTTTATAGATATAGAAGACTCCAACAGAACGAGAATAACTCCAGAGGAAATTTCTCTCAAAGAAGAAAAGCATGAAAATGTACCACCAAAGGATATATTTGATTCTTCCAAGGAAAATGAAAAATCCTTTTGTAAAACTGATGAGTGGATAGCTATAAGTGTTTCTGGTAAATATTAATATCCTTACATTTATTTGCTTTCTCCTAGATAATATAATGAATTTACATTTAGGGTTACCTTCTGATTAATTCCATGGTACTATCTATTTCATGGAGGGATGAATCCAGATAAAATAATGCGCAACATTTTTCTTCCTTGTGATTTCGCTTGCTGTCCTGTATTTCACTTTAGAACATCAGTAAAAACATTCTTCTCCTAGAGTATCTTACATTTGCTCTTTTTTGACTGTCATATACAGACCTATCTCTACCTGCTTCAAAAACTATTTTTTCCCCTTCCCCCAAAGAGTGGTATGCAATTTTATTTCTTTATTTTTATTTTTTAAAATATATTTTATTGATTATGTTATTATAGTTGTCCTAATTTTTTCCACTTTGCCCCTCTCCACCCTGTACCCCTATTCCCTCAAGCAATCTCCCTCTTAGTTCATGTGCATGGGTCATGCATATAAATTCTTTGGCTAGTCCATTACCTATACTATTCTTAACACCCTTCATCTATTTTGTACCTACCAATTTGTGTATCTTAATCCCTGCACCTTTCACTCCTTTTTCCTCCTCTCCCCTGACCCTTCCCACCTGATTATCCTCCAAATGATCTCCATATCTATGATTATGTTCCTGTTCTGGTTGTTTGCTTAGTTTGTTATTTGGATTCAGTTATTGATAGTTGTGAATTTATTGCCATTTTAATGTTCATTGTTTTGATATTTTTCTTTTCCTTATATAATTCCCTTTAGCATTTCAATAATGATTTGGTGATGATGAACTCCTTTAGCTTTATCTTATCTGGGAAGCAATTTATCTGCCCTTCGATTCTAAATTATAGCTTTGCTGGATAGAGTAATCTAGGTTGTAGGTCCTTGCTTTTCATCACCTTGAATACTTCTTGCCAGTCGCTTCTAGCCTGCAAAGTTTTGAGAAATCAGCTGACAGTCTATGGGAACTCCCTTGTGGGTATCTCTTTGCTCCTCTCTTGCTGCTTTTTGATTTTCTTTTTATCTTGAACCTTTGGCATTTTAATTATGATGTGTCTTGGTGTGGTCCTCTTTGGGTCTAGCTTGTTTGGGACTCTGTGCTTCCTGGACTTGAATGTCTATTTCCTTCACCAAATTAAGGAAGTTTTCTTTCATTATTTTTTCAAATAAGCTTTCAATTTCTTGCTCTCCCTTTTCTCCTTCTGGCACCCCTATGATTTGGATATTGGTACGTTTAAAGAGGTCCCAGAGGTTCCTAAGCCTATCCTCATTAAAAAAAAAAAAAATTTTGTTTTCTTCCTTCTGTCCTGATTGAATGCTTTTTCCTTCCTTGTGTTCCAGATTGTTGATTTGATTCTCAGGTTCATCCCCTTCACTGTTGGTTCCCTGTAGATATTTTTTAAAATTTCATTTAATTCAGCCTTCATTTCTGCCTGAGTTTTTTTAGTGGCATTGAAGTACGCAGTGAGTTCTTGGAGCATCCTGATAACCAGTGTTTTGAACTATGCATGTGATAGCTTGCTTTATCTCCATTTTATTTCATTCTTTTTCTGGAATTTTGTTCTGTTTTTTCATTTGGGTCCTATTTCTTTGTCTCCTCATTTTGGCAGCCTCCCTGTGTTTGCTTCTGTGTATTAGGTAGAGCTGCTTTGACTCCATGCCTTAACATGCCTGTAAAGTTGTATGGTATGGAGCCTTAGGTAATCGCCAGGGTGCAGTAACCCATGTCACTGCTTTGTTGCTCTGTGTGTGGGAGGGCTTGCCAAGGGTACAGTGCTGCTGCCTGGCCTCTGGATTTTTGCCTGGGAGGAAGCTGTCTCCCCACTCATACCTCATTTTCTCCCCATATGCCATTGGTACCCTTCCAGCTGTTTCCCTGGTGCTGAATCCCAGAGTGGGTGGGTACATGAATCCTAAATTTGTTGCGGGCCCTTTAAGAGGATGCAGTTTCTTCCACCACCCCAACATTCACTGGTTTTTACAGCCAGAAATTATGAGGATTTATCTTTCTGGCGCTAGGACCTGGGCTGGATGGTTTGGAGTGGGGCTGGGATTCCTTGCTCCCAAGGTATCCATCCCGTGGATATGGAACTGCCATTCCCCTTTCTGAGCCTCTCCATGTCCCTGCCCCTCCTCCTAGTCTGGATCAATGTGGCTTCTTTAATTCCTTGGTTGTTGGACTTCCATACAATTTGATTTTCTGACAATTCTGGGTGGTATTTGTTTTGTAGTGTAGCTGTATTTTTTGCTAGTTGTGTGTGGAGTTAAGATGTGTTTATCTACGCCTCCATCTTGACTGGAAGTCTGGCATGCCATTTTAAACCATCTCTTTTCTTAGGGTAGTAGATCATTGCTATTTGTTAAAAGTAAAGCTATACCAAAGGGTAAATGAGCAGTTACGTCTAATCTAATGAATTTTCTTATCCTAAGAAATTTTAATTTTTTTAAAGGAAGACTTAGATATCTTGTAGCAAGCTTTATATTTAATACTTTCAGAGGAGCTTTATTTATTTATTTATTTTATAATTTATTTGTTTGTTTTGTTTATTTATTTTTAGAGAGAGGGGAAAGGAGAAAGAGAGGGAGAGAAACATCACTTTGTGGTTGCCTCTCACTTGCGCCCCCAACTGGGGACCTGACGTGCAACCGAGTCATGTGCCCTGACTGGGAATCGAACCAGCGACACTTGGCTCGCAGGCCGACGCTCAATCCACTGAGCCACAGCAGGCAAGGCTAGGAGCTTTATTTTTTTAATGAGGCAAGTGAGATAGCACATGTTAAACATTTCCTCTAATTCTTGGTTATCTTAGCACTAAATGCTGGAGAAGATGTATCCTTGTGCTCATATAGCCTGAAAGAAGAATAGACTGAAGGGATTGGGTTAAGGCATGTGGCCTGGTCAAGACACAAGGCCATACCTAGAGATGTCTATAACCCTTGACTCTGAGAGTGTTCTGGTTGGGAGTGATTGCCAGAACAACTTTTTTCCTTATAAGGAGGCAACTGCGAGGTTAAAATGATATACATAGAGGAAGGAGTTTCCTCGCCAGTGCTTAATTGTAAATATCTTAGGATATATTAAAGGAATATTAGGCTTTACTTACATTTCTAGAAATGTTGCAGAAGTGAAAGATAACTCAGTGATATTTTCTTTATATCTATTGGGAAATATTTCAGTAGGTTATTTTCAAGATTTTACCTTTGGATTTACTTATTGTTTAGAACTTAGAAAACGCTACAGGTTTTTACTAAATTTTTGCTATAATATATCAAGTTATTATTTTACAATATTTATAAAAATATAATTTAGATTTTTGGAACCTGAGACATAATTATATTTTTGCTAATTAATAACTCTTTCTCTCTTTCTTTTTAAAAAACCAATTGAAGACAGGAGTGAATGTACGAAACATAATTCTGGGAATAACTTGATTTCACCAGATACAGACTACAGAGCTGGTTCTTCATTTGAACTCTCTCCATCTGATAGCTCTGATGGAACATACATGTGGGATGAAGAGGGCTTGGAGCCCATTGGAAACGTCCACCCAGTTGGGAGCTATGAGTCCTCTGAAATGAACAGCATAGTATGTATGGAATTCTGTACCCTTTTGAAATGGTTTGTTTACCTTACTATAGAGAGACTTGTCATATTGATTGGATTATTTTTAAGTTAATGAATTAGCTCTCCTAGTTTGAGAATGGAAATTTATATCTATTAAGGGCCTAAAAAACACCTGATCTTAATACACAATAAAGCATACACTGGTGTCACATAACGTGGTTAAATATACTCTCATACACACATTTGTAAATACATACATATATACATAGAGACATTTGTATTCTTCTAAGCTAGGCTAATGGTTCTCAAAGTAGAGGGAAGGGCAGTGTCAAGAGACATTTTTGGTTGTCACATTGAGGAATGCTACTGGCAAATGGAGGGTAAGTACCAGGAATGCTGCTTAATGTCTTGTGATGCAAAGGACGGCACACTCAGCAAAGAAGTATCCAGCTACTATTGAGAAACCCTGGCCAAGGCTAGGCTTAGGTAACATTGTGTGCCTACTCTCAGGGGCTGAACACATTATTTTTTACTCTTACAAAGTTTATTGTAGGTATGAATAACTCTCTAGGGCATCTGTCTTAAGTGGTCTAAGCTGTTTTTACCTTGAGGCTTTACCATCTGCTTTTGAGACCCTGCCTTGCACTGTGGTAGAGGAAGAGTGTATGAGGGCCTCAAACATGCAACTACTAGCTTTAGCCTGCAGATGGCACATGGAACTTTGACACAAGGCCTTTTGACCCAAACTAATGTTATGTATTTGTTATGTACTAAACAATTTTCCCATGTGCTTGGAAGGCAAGGAAACCAAATATGGGTGAGTACTAGAAAACTTACCATGCATATTTATACATGTCTATTTTAAGAAACATTGCAAGTAGTGTATATGATATTCCATATGTTTAAAGGGTGCTTGATGTGTTTAAAGTGACTCATTGTACTTACTCAGCATATAAAATATGATTTTTCAGTAGGTGTATGGATAATTGGTAGGTTTTGTGGATATATTAAATTCTAAGTGGATTTGGGGCAATGTCATTTTTTTATACTTATATGAACCTGTAACTTGGAAAAAATAACCATTGTTATCAAAGGCTTATTAAGTTGCACAAACATAGAGAGATTACAGATATAATTCAGAGAGAGTATCTCTATCCTATTAGATAAAGGAAGTTAAGAAAAGATTACATTTTTGGGCCTTATGTGCTTTTTTTTTTAACTATTTTATTAATTATTGATTATGTTGTTATAGTAGTCCCAATTTTTTTTCCCTTCACTCCCCTCTGCCCAGTACCCCCACTTCCCTCCAGCAGTCTCACCCCTCTTAGTTCATGTCCATGAGTCATGCATATAAGTTCTTTGGCTTCACCCTTTTGTACATTACTCTTAACTTCCCCCTGTCTATTTTGTATATACCAATCATGCTTCTTAATCCCTGCACCATTTCCCTATTTCTCCCCCTTCCCCCTCTCAGCTGATAACCCTCCAAATGATTCCCTTACCTGTGATTCTGTTCCTATTCTGGTTTGCTTAGTTGGAATTTGTTTTTATTTTTAGATTCAGTTGTTGATGGTTGTGAGTTTGTTGTCATTTTATGTTCATAATTTTGATCTTCTTTTTCTTAAGTAAGTCCCTTTGACATTTCATATAATAATAGCTTAGTGGATAAACTCCTTAGCTTTTCCTTGTCTGGGAAGCTATTTATCTGCCCTTCCATTCTAAATGATAGCTTTGCTGGATAGAGTAATCTTGGTTGTAAGTCCTTGCTTTTCATCACCTTGAATACTTCTTGCCAGCCCCTTCTGGCCTGCAAAGTTTCTTTTGAGAAATCAGTTGATAGTCTTATAGGCACCCCTTTGTAGGTAACTCTCTGCTTTTCTCTTGCTGCTTTTAAGATTCTCTCTTTAGCTTTAACCTTTGGTATTTTAATAATGATGTGTCTTGGTGTGGTCCTCTTTGGGTCTAGTTTGTTTGGCACTCTCTGTGCTTCCTGGACTTGTATGTCTATTTCCTTCGCCAAATTTGGGGAGTTTTTCTTCATTATTTTTTCACATAAGCTTTCAATTTCTTGCTCTTCCTCTTCTCCTTCTGGCACCCCTATTATTTGGATATTGGCATATTTAAAACTGTCCAAGAGGTTCCTAACCCTCTCCTCATTTTTTTCAATTCTTGTTTCCTCGTTCTGTACTGGTTGACTGTTTTTTTCTTCCTTATATTCCAGATCATTGATTTGAACCCTGACTTCCTGCCTTTCACCATTGGTTTTGTGTGGATTTTCCTTTGTTTTGTTTTTTCCTTTATGCATTTGCTGTACTTAAGCATATCTGTCAAACCTGTGGGCATCTTTATCACCAGTGTTTTGAACTGTACATATGTTAGGTTGGCTATTTTATTGTTGCTTAGTTCTCCCACTGGAACCTCGATCTGTTCCCCCTTTTGGGCCATACGTCTCTTTCTCTGTCTCCTCATCTTGACAGGCTCCTGTGTTTGTTTGCCTCTGTGTCTTAAATAGAGCTGTAGCACCTATTATGTTGTAAGGGGCAGAGCCTTAGGTGTTCATCAGAAGAGGGCGACCTGTTGCACCACGTTGTGGCACTATATGTGGGGGGAGGGGTCTGAGAGGGAACAATGCTGCTTGCTCAGCACTTGCCCCTTTTCCAAGCACTTGTCCCACATCCGTATGGGACTGGCTCCTCTCTAGCTCTTTCCCTGGCCATGGTTCCCAGAGTGGGTTGGTCTGTGGATGTTCTAGGACCGTGGCGCCCTTTAAACAAGTGGACTCTGCTGAGAGCCTGGCAGTTCCTTCCTCTGCCCCAAGCCCCACTGGTTTTCTCAATCAGAAGCAATGAGGCTTTATATTCCCCAGTGCTGGAACCTTGAGCTGTGGGATCTGATCTGGTGCTGGGAGCGCTCCCCAGGTTCCCTCCTGACTTTTAAAAATATGTGATTGTGTTTTCTGCTGGCCTGCCGCTGCCGCCGCCACTGCCACCACCACACCGTGTTTCCTCTATCCCGGCTGCGCCCCTCCTACCTGTTTGGATGAGTATTTCCTCTTTATATCATTGGTGGACTTCCACTCAGCTCGATTTTCTGGAACTTATAGTAGTCTCTAGTTTTGTGGTAGTTGTATTCCTTCTTAGTTGTGGAGGGAGATGCAGCGTGTGTGTCTAGGCCTCCATCTTGGCCGGAAGTCCCCCTTATGTGCTTTCTTATTACTGGGACTTTTTAAAGTAAATGTGATTGAATTGGAAATGAGCATTGTGTCCAGCAGATGGCAGTATAATCCACTTAGTATATGACATTTCTCAGAAGGTTCACCATATTCAGTTCACTGTCCTTGTTAACTTAATGACGAAAGAGCTTGTAAGAGTTCACACAGCATCTGGATTGACCATTAGTCTTTAAGATCTTAAGTCTTCTGATCTAAAAGGGAGGAGGTTAGAAAAAGAATGAAGAAGATGGCAAAAGTTGAAAAGTATGTAAGATATATTGTGATAGTGTTTTCTTCTGAAACATGTTGTTTAACCTTTCACATTTAGAGCTGCAAAGCCATCTGGAAGTTATTCCTGTGCATGGTATGAGGTAGTGGTCAAGATTAAATTTTTTTTTTTAAAACTCATCTTTCTCTCTACTGCACAGTTATTTTTGTCATATATTTCTTGTCTTTTTTAGTTTATTGGTCTCTTTGCTTATCCTTATGCCATTGCTACACTTTTAATTACTGTAGCTTTAAAGTAAATATTGACATCTGGTAGTGTAAGTGCTTAACTTGCCTTTTCAATCTATTTAAATATTAAAATAAGCTTGTCAATTTTTTCAGAAAACCTGCAGGGGTTTTGGATGGGATTACATTGAATTTTTTAACCAATTTGGGAAAAATTGACATACCTTGCTAGAGCAAGTCTTCCTTCCAATTCATGATGTGTGTCAATACTTGTTCTATTTGGGATTTTAGAAATATTTTTTGCTAATGTTTTGTATTTTTCTATAAAATTTTACACATATTTGCTTTATTTTAGGTATCTGATTTTGTTGTTATAAATGGCACTTTAAAATTTTAATTTTTAAGTTTGTATTGTTTATGCAAATATACTTGCTTTGTATTTTGACCTGTTTTTCAGATGACCTTGGCAAATTCATTTATCAGTCTAATAATTTGCCTGTGGATGTTTTTGGAATTTCTACATGTATTATACACTCATACCATTTGCAAAGTCTCCATTTCTCCACCCTCCCCTTTACTGCATTGATTAGGACCTCTTAACACAGTGTTGAATTGAAGATACAATTTCAGGAAAGTTTTAATAGTTTACCATTAAAATTTCTGTATATGTGCATGTGTGTTTGGGCATGGTTAATATACATATTTCATCAGATTAAGGAAGTTTCCTTTTATTTCATTTGCTGCATTTTTGTTGTGAGTGAATGTTAATTGTTACCACGTGCTTTCTCTACATCTGTTGAAATGATCAGTTTATTATTATTGTTCCATTATATATTTGCTGTTAGTGTGGTAGGTTGCATTTCCTGATTTTCAAATATTCAACTTCCTTTTATTCCTAGAATGAATTCACTTGATTGTGATATATTATCCTTTTAAATGTTGTTAGATTGATTCCCTGTTAATTTACTTAGGTTTTTTTGCATTTATGTTCATAAGCAAGATTGCTCTATCTATCTAGCTGCCTTTTTTTTGTTGTTGTTGTTACATTTTGGTATCAGGGTTATGCTATCTTCATAAATGAGTTGAGAAGTGTTTTCCTGTTTTTTTTGCCCTTTTCAAGAATTTATGTACAATTGATGTTACTTTTTCCTTAAAGGTATAAAGGAATTCACTAATGAAACGTTTTGAATCTGTAGTTTACTTTGTGAGAAGGTTTGTAATAACAGATTTGATTTGTAAAATAGATATTGTCCATTAAAATATTTATGTATATTTCTTTCTGTTGTTGGCTTTTGAGAATTTGTCCGTTTCATCTGAGTTGTCAGTTGTTGCTGAAAGTTGCTCAGGATTATCATATCTTATTAACATCTTTATAGTAGTGATGTCCACTTTTTCATTGCTGAGATTGGTAATTGGTGTTCCCTGCTTTTTCTTCATTGCAAAGATTCAAATTTGGGCTTTGCTGATTTTGTCTATTGTTTACTATTTTTCTGTTTTATTGCTGTTGGCTCATATCTTTATTTCCTTATTTCTACTTCTTTTTTTAGTTTAATCTTGCCTTTTCCAAAATTTTGATAAAGAAATTAGAACATTGTTTTTTTCAGCACCTCCCCCTGTCCCCAATATATGCACTGACATCTTGTAAAGAGAAGGCTATAGTAAATAGTGTGTTTAATAAGATAAATGTAACAGTGGGCTTTTTCTAATGTGCTTGGCTTTAAAACAGTGAATTCTAAGGCATATCATATAGGGTCTTATTTAGTTTTTTAACTCAATACATCTACTTATCCATGAACAATACATAATACTGTTTTGTCTGTGTGTTTTACAACTTATTTAAGTGATATATAATGTTCTGCAACTTCTCTTACTAAATTTCTATGTTGGTGTTATAGGTGTAGTTTGTTCATTTTTACTGCTGTATAACATGTTATATAATATCATTTAAATACATTTTTTTTTTTTCTGTTCCCAAGGTAACGGACATTTGAATTATTCCTCAGTAATATTAAAAAATATAAGACAGTGCAGCAGTGAACACTCTTACTCATGTTTCTTTGGTGTACATTTCAGGGTTTCTCTAGGATATAAACCTAGGAATATCATTAATAGATCAGAGGATATATGGATCTTTACTATTTGTAGTCAAGTATCTCCTTAAAATAGTTCTACCAATTTATACTTTCCAGCAATGAAGATTTCTGTTGCTTCTCATGTTGACTCTAGTTATTAATATCTTATTTTTAAAATGTAGCCAGTCTTGTGAGTTTGAAATGGTATGACGTTTTAGTTTACATATATATTATTATTCATTTGATCACTTTTCATATATTTACTGACTGGGTATTTTTTATGTGAATTACTTATCTACTTTGCTGATTTTTCTTTTTTTTCTTTTTTGCCTTTATCTTGTTGATAAGGAAAAGTTTCCTGTGTCTAAATTTATACTTATTAAGAGTGTCACAAATAATCTTCTGACATCCAGTGCCTTCTAACTTTGCTTATTGTGCCTTTACCATCTTTAAGTTTTAATTTTTGATGTGATTTTAAATTGTTATGTTTTTATTTATGGTTTTGTGTGTGTGTGAGTGTGTGTGTGTGCGTAAGACTTTTTTTTTCCCATCCTACGGCCATACAGGCATTTTTTTATATTGAGAGGCAATGTAGCACAGTGATTAAGAGTCAGGAGCGGAGGGTGGGGTGGAGTTGGTGGGGCAGAGGAGAGCAACGGGGGAAAAACTTGAACAACTGTAATTGAACAACAATAAAAAAACAAAAGAGGGCCCTGGAACAAGCTAAATTAAAAAACTCCCATCTCTGTCACGTACTAGCTATATATCTTGAATTCTTTATGTTGGTTTCTTTTCTAAGAGATAAAATGGAGATAATATTAGTACCTGTCTCCAGGGCTGATATTAGGAAGTACATGCCTGAATGGTGTAGCATCCATGTGGTACTGGTTTTTGAGTATTTTGAGTATCATTTCTGAATATTTCATGGGGTTGCTATGAGCATTAAAGAAGGTCATACAGATAAAATACTTAATGCTGGGATATAGCAAGAGCTAAGTATATGTTAGCTACTTTAGTTTTAATTTTTGTTTACATTTAAGACTAATCCGTCTGAAGTTGGTATGAGGCATAATAATTTACCCTCATTAATATTCCTCCATAATAGACTTAACTTAGCAGTGTTGAGATTGCCTATTCTTAGAAAGGCCAGCTCTTTCTGGTAAACAGCTCCTCTACAGTGTTATAAAACTTATTCCTAAGTGTTAAGAGTGGCTCACTGTGCTTCAAGTGTTGTACAAACAATGGCTTATGCTGGGCACGTGCTTTCCTTCTGGGATTCTGGAGTTCTGCTGTTTGCTAATAGAAGTGCTCATGTAACTAGCCCCCAATTAAAATCACCATATTTCTTAGGAACACTTTTCATGTGTTGTCACAGCCCCTTTGAGCACTTAAGCACCACCTATTGTGATTCCACTGGGAGAAGACTCTTGGAAGCTTATACCTGGTTTTCTTCAGTTTCACCTCAAGTACCTTTTTCTTTGCTTATTTTGTTTTGTGTCCTTTTGCTGGAACAAACCATAGCTGTGAATATGACTCTATACTGAGTCCTGTGATTCTTCTTTGTGAATTATCCAACTTGGGGGTGATCTTGAGAACTGACACAGGTACTGTTTTGAAGTTTTCTTTGTTCACTGCAGGGCGATATCTTTTTTTATTCATCATCTTTAATATTTTTATAATAATACTTTGAAGTAGCTATGGATCAGTTACTAACTTCTGTTTCATCTTTGGAGGCATTTCAGAATAAATTGATAATGATAGATTGGGAACAGCTTTACGAGTTATTATATTCTCATTCTGGTAGTCTTTATTTTTAGCCTTTTATCTATCTACTCAGGATAACTGAGCATTTTTTAACTCAATAAACTTTTAATATCTTTGATATTGAACTTTTTTGAACATAAAATACAACAATTTTTCTGGTAGGTATTATCAGAATTATATTATACAATTTTAGGCAGAAACATTTTTTCCTCTAATAAACAGTGAACCATACTCAGAATCCTTTTTGGTGCACTGCTGTAACCAATAGGAGAACTCTCATTGAAGAGGACTTGAACTATTACAATGTTATCATGAGTGATTTCCTGACACTAAAATATATAGGAATTGATCATTTTAAATCATTACATGAAGTTGTTTTATTTTTGGAAGGATTTTTATAGGAAGCCTAAAGAAGTACTTGAACGAGATGATCCCTAAAAGTGTCTAGTTTCTCTTTTATCAGCCTCGACTTATCTTCACATAGTAGGCAAGTTTAACCTTCTTATCATTTAAATAGACTCTTTTTCACTTTAAAATTGAGATTCAAGCTTTTGCTTGACTGTTTTTGACACACCAATGAGTAGTTATGCCTTCATTTTTCATGATGCTAACACATTTTTATTCCACAATTCTTAAGTTTTACTAAGGGAATGACCAGCTAGATTTGAGTTCCTACGTTAGTGACTGATAGTGCTAGATTTTTTTAAAAGTATATTTTATTGATTATGTTATTATAGTTGTCCCACTTTCTTTTCCCTTTGCTCCCCACCACCCAGTACCCTACTTCTTTCCAGCAATCCCACCCCTCTTAGTTCATGTCCATGGGTTGTGCATATAAGTTCTTTGGCTTCACCCTTTGCTATATTATTCTTAACTTCCCCCTGTCTATTTCATACCTATCAATTATGCTTCTTAATCCCTGCACCATTTCCTCCTTTCTGCCTTGTCCCCCTCCCAGCTGACAACTCTCCAAATGCTCCCCATACCTATGATTCTGTACCTGTTTGGTTGTTTTCTTAGTTTTGTTTTTATTTTTTTAGTTTCTGTTGTTGATAGTTTTAAGTTTGTTGTCATTTTAATGTTTATAGTGTTGATCTTCTTTTTCTTAAATAAGTCCCTTTGACATTTCATATAATAATGGCTTGGTGATGATGAACTCCTTTAACTTTACCTTGTCCGGGGAGCAATTTATCTTCCCTTCCATTCTAAGTGATAGCTTTGCTGGATAGAGTAGTCTTGGTTGTAGGTGCTTGCTTTTCATTACATTGAATACTTCTTGCCAGTCCCTTCTTGCCTGCAAAGTTTCTTCTGAGAAATCAGCTGTTAGTCTTATAGGCAGCCCTTTGTAGGTAACTCTTTGCTTTTCTCTTGCTGTTTTTAGGATTCTCTATCTTTAACGTTTGGCATTTTAATGATGATGTGTCTTGTGTGGTCCTCTTTGGGTCTAACTTGCCTGGAACTCTCTGTGCTTCCTGGACTTATATGTCTATTTTCTTCGCCAAATTAGGGAAGATTTCTTTCATTATTTTTTCACGTAAGTTTTCAATTTCTTGCTCTTCCTCTTCTCCTTCTGGCACTCCTGTGATTCAGATGTTGGCACATTTAAAGTTGTTCCAGAGGTTCCTAAGCCTCTCCTCATCTTTTTCAATTCTTGTTTGCTCATTCTGTACTGTTTTTTTCTTACTTATGTTCCAAATCATTGATTTGAACTCCGGTTTTCTTCTCTTCGTCATTGATTTTGCGTGGATTTTCCTTTGTTTCACTTAGATAGCCTTCACTTCTTTCCTTAGCGTTAGTTGTACTCAGGCATATGTGTCTAGTCTGTGAGCATCTTTATCACCAGTGTTTTGAACTCTGTGTCTGTTAGGTTGGCTATATCCTTGTTCGTTAGGTTGGCTCTCTCCTCGTTGCTTATTTCTCCCACTGGAACCTTAATACGTTACCTCTTTTGGGTCAAACTTCTCTGTCTCCTCCTCTTGACAGGCTCCTGTGTTTGTTGGCCTCTGTGTCTTGGGTAGAGCTGTTGCATCTGTTATGTTGTGAGGAGCAGAGCCTTAGGTATTCATCAGTACAGGGTGACCTGTTTCACCACGTTGTGGCGCTATGTGTGAGGTAGGGGTCTGAGAGGGAACAATGCTGCTTGCTCAACACTCGCCTCTTTTTCAGGCACTTCTCCCAGTTCCATATGGGCCTGTCACCTGTCTAGCTGTTGCCCTGGCTGTTGTTTCCAGAGTGGATGGGTCTGCGGATGTTTTAGGACTGTGGGGGCCCTTTAAGCAAGCAGACTCTGCTGAGAGACTGACAGTTTCTGCCTCTGCCCCAACCCCTATTGTTTTCACAGTCAGAAGCAATGAGGCTTTATTGTCCCTGGTGCTGGAATTGTGAGCTGTGTGGTCTGGTATGATGCTGGGAATGCTCCCCAGGTATCCCTCTCAACTTTTTAAAATATTTGACTGTGCTTTCTGCCAGCCTGCTGCTGCTGCCGTCGCCACCGCCACCACACCGTGTCCTTTCTGCCCCGGCTCCACCCCTCCTCTACCTGTCTGGATGAATATATCTTCTTTATTTCTTTATTTGTTGGACTTCCATGCAGCTTGATTTTCTGGAACTTCTGGCTGTCTCTAGTTTTGAGGTAGTTGTATTACTTCTTAGTTGTGGAGGGAGATGCAGCATGTCCGTCTAAGCCTCCATCTTGTCAGAAGTCCCCGCTTCTTGTTTTAAAATCTAATCTTTATTGTATTTTTTTTCCATTAACATTTAGTCCCCTTGTACCCTCTTCCCCACAGCAAACACCCCACTGTTGTCCGTGTCCATGAGTTCCTTTTCCTTTTTGCTCAATCCCTCTACCCCCTAACCTCCTCACTCCCATCCCTACCTGTCATCCTCGTCTCCATCTATGAGTCTGTCCCCATTTTTCTTATTAGCTCAGTTGTTCATTAGATTTCACATATGAGTGAAATATTATGGTATTTATCTTTCTGTGACTAGCTTATTTCTCCAGGTTCATCCATACTGTCAGAGATCTAGATTCTTTACAGCTGAGGGATAAAGTTTTTTTTTTTTTTTTTTTGTCTTGTTCCTATAAACTGTGTTTACTCTTGATTATTTTAATTGTTGATATTTCATTTTATTTTTGTTGAGATGTGAGTATACACTCAGCATACTATGTGTGGCTGCACTGTGATTTAAGATAAAATAAGGATGGGATTACTTTATAACTCCCAGCTTTTGTTTTCTTGGTCATTGGGCCTGTATACACTCTGTAACTTAAATTTATACATTTAGTCTGAATTTTCATTTTAGCTATGTTACACCTATCACAATAATAATCCCCCATTATTCAGTTTTGTGAGATTTTGCTTTTACTTTTGTCCACTTGGCCTTTCACTATATGGCAAAGCTGTTATGTCTTTTATATGCAGAAAAATTAGATTCCATAGCATCAAGAACATAGAAATCACTTAGTTTTATTCACTCATTTTATAGATAAAGATACTGAGGCCTAGAAAGATTAGTCACACAGTCACTTAAGGGACACAGAAGAATTAAAACTTGGAATAACTGGCTCTCGGTTTATTATCTCTACTATACCATGTGCCATCATAGATTTATATTAGGTTTCTTCTTTAAGACAAATAAGTAGCCATTTACTGCTGTCCTTGGTTTTCTGTTGTCAAAAGTCTGCCCTTTGAAAAATGGTTTATTTGCAGTCTTATTGGAGAATACCTGGTTTGAAAATCAAAATATTTAGGTTATCTGCTTCCCCTCTTATTTGTCTTTGAACCAAACTAAAAATAGGCTGGGAGATTGAAAGGGGAAAAGGTTAATAAATTGAGGACTTCCTCTATATATTCCTTCCTTTTGGTTCATTCATTTGTTAAGCTTGTATTTTTTAATTCCCACTTTGTGCTACTGCTACTCTAGTTACTGAGAAATAGGTATACATGAAGAGTCAGTTGATGCCTAAACAGAAACTCATGATCCAAGTTAAGAGAATGCTTAATTCTCACCATTAAAGGAAGGTTCCACATGTGTTACTAATTAATAATATAGACCAATCCATTCCCATTTTAAAGTTTGGGAAGGTTTGTATGGTATTTCAAAAAAAGCTTCTTTATAAGTTTAAAATAGAGATTAAAAATATTTTTTTTGCATTTGTTTAATTTTGTCTTCTTTTTCTTTGGAATTTATTAATAGGGGCCAGCAAACAACAGCCAGCAGGCTGCACTCCTGTTTTTGTAAATAAAGTTTTACTGGAAAACAGCCATGCCCTTTAAGTTACATGGCTGCTTTCATGCTACTGTGGCAGGACTGAGTGGTTGCAAAATAGACTGTATTGCCTACAAACCTAAAATATTTACTATTTGACCTCTTAGAAAATGTTTGCTGACCCCTACCTTAGAATACACATAATTTTAAAGATTCAGATATTTTTCTAAACCAAATATACATCTATATAAAGTTTTTAGGCATTCAGTTTTCTCTTTGTTGTCATTCCTAGTACCATTTTTCCCCTGGCCCACAGTGGATGGCATCCATCATTCCACTCAGCATATTTGAGCAACTGCTGTTGTGTGCAAGGCACCAAGGATACAGTGATCAAGACAGCTACAGGTTCTGTTTTAGTGTTGCTTATACTCATTTAAATATTTTTCAACTTTAATATTTTTTAATTTTTCAAATACAGTTGACATTAAATATTAGTTTCAGCTGTACAGCATAGTGGTTAAACAGTTACACAGTGATCCCTGCCTTTATAATTCTAGTATCCACCTGGCATCATGCTTAGTTATTACAGTATTATTGGATATATTCTCTGTGCTGTACTTTATCTCCCCATGATTATTTTGTAACTACTTATTTGTACTTCTTAATCCCTTCACTTTTTTTACCCAGGCCCCCTCCCCCCTCCTATCTGGCAACCATCTGTTCTCTGTATCTATGAGTCTTTTTCTTTTTCTTTTTTTCTTTTTAATGTTTTTCTCCCTGCCCTCAGCCCACCCCACTGTGGAGCTCCCAGTTAAAAGTGCCACTAGCAGGGAGCATTCAGCCCCAGTTATGCTCAAGGATGATATCTGGCACCACAGCCTATTTTGTTTTTTTAGATTGCATGTGTAAGTGAAATCACATGGTACCTGTCTTTTCTGTGTCTGACTGATTTCACTTAACATAATACCCTCTAGTCCATCCATACTGTCACAGATGGTAAGATTTCATTATATTTTGTGGCTGAGTAATGGTCTGTTGTATATATGTACCACATCTTCTTTATCTACTTGTCTATTGATGAGCACTTGGGTGGCTTCCATATCTTGGCTATTGTAAATGATGCTGCAGTGAGCATAGGGGTGTGTATATGTCTTTTCAAATTAGTGTTGTGGATTTATTTAGGTAAGTACTAGAAGTGGAATTGCTAGGTCATAAGACAATTCTATTTATAATTTTTTGAGGAACCCTTCCATACTGTTTTCCATAGTGTCTGCACTAATTTGCAATCCCATCAACAGTATACAAGGGTACCCTTTTCTCTACATACTCACCAACACTTGCTGTTTTTGCATTTATTGATGATAGCTATTTTGACAGGTGTGAAGTTCTATCTTAATATGGTTTTAATTTACTTTTTTTTGAAACTATAAAACTCATAGAAGAAAATATAGACATTATATTATCTGACATTGCTCTTAGTAATTCTTTTGTGGTTTATTTTATTGGGTAAGGGAAAAAAATGGAAAAATAAACATATGGGACTGCCTCAAACTAAAGGTTTTGCATAGCAAAGGAAACCATCAACAAATGAAAAGATAACCCATTGAATGGGAGAAGATATTTGCCAGTGATACATCTGGTAAGGGGTTATTATCCAAAATTTATAAAGAACTCATATAACTTAACACGTAACAAAAAAAACAAAAAATTTACGTAAGTGGGCAGAAGACCTGAGTAGACATTTCTCCAAAAAGGACCTACAAATGGTCAATAGACATATGAAAAGATGCTTGATGTCACTAAACATCAGTGGTGCTCTGATGAGGCAGGTGTAGTTGAACTATTTAGCTAACTCATTAACTAGTTTTCTTCAATTAATAAGTGGGGAAAGTGCTATGGAGAATTACAAAGTGTGAAAGTATACTATTTGAAAACCTGATCTCCTGTGGGTGTTAGGTCCTAAGGCTTTTTCAGGAAATGATGTTTAGGCTAAGTTAGCCTAGGGATACAGAAGGTAAAAAGGGTACATGTAATTGGAAGAAAATTTTGTATTTTAGTAAATTGCATATGGGAATGTGTCGAGTTCATGGAGCGTTTGAGGAACTGTGAGAAGGCCAGTATATAATGAGTACTGACACAGAGGGGAGGAGTGGCAGGAGAAGGGCCTGCTAGTAAAGAGCTTTTATGGAACTCAAAGGATTTGGATCTTTACCCAGAAAAATTGAAGGGAAGCTGTTGGAGGATTTTAAGCTGTAAAGGGATATATTTCGATTTATATTTAAAAAATTCTCTCTATGAAAATCGAATTAGAAGGAAACTAGGCAGGATGCTGGAAGCCACTGTTCCAGTGAGGGATTGTAGTGACTTGGGCTAAGGTTGGTGGCAGAGTGGTGGTGGTGGTGGTTGGGGGGTAATTTTGAAAATGGGCTAAGAGGGTACAGTTGACAGAATTGTGTTCATTGACTGTAGGGGAGAAAAGTGTCATCTCCTCACTTTTAGAAGTTAAGACTAGTATTGTTGCTTCCATTTATTCTGCCCTAATTATCCTAAATTGCCATTTGACTCATTCTTTTCTTGTTTATTTTCCGATTCCTTGTAATGTTAAAACTAAACTCCTGTTTTGACTAACTCTCTGTGTTCTGTTCTCACTTTACACTTATCTATTTGCTTTTAATCTCTAGTTCCTATTATGTCTCTTAAATATAGTTGTATTTCATTATCTATTCCATTATTTTTTTAGGTCTGACACTAAATAAGGATGGAATACATACATACTTGTTGACATAGGTGCCCTTTATTCAAAATAGAAACACTTAAACTAAAGGTACTATTTAATACTATTTAATTTTTTTTTCACACACTTTGTGACATAACTAATTTTACAAAGGAAGTTTCTATTATACTACATGTCATAATAGCAAGGAACAAGTAACTAAAAATGTGATGTTAGCATAGATATAATAGTGGAGGGACAGCTTACAGAAAGTTGAGACTGTCATAATATAGGTAAATTAAAATCTCAAACTGATATTGATACTTTCAAAAAGCTGTGCTCTGATACAGAATATAGAATTTAAAGGCAGAAAAGGAATTTAATCCAATTCACTTATTTTTTCAGATAAAGGACAGAATGAGATGAGGAAACTAAATTTTTCTTAAGTCTTTTTTTTTTTTTTCCAAACTAATCTCTCATATGCATTTAACTATTAGCATAACTTCTTTTTGCCCAATTACTATAACTTTTATGTTTGGAAAAATTTTAAATATATCAAGTGCAGTTGTTATGACCTTTAAATGTAAAAGTTTTCTTCTTATTGTTTCTTATAGATTAAGTCTATTACAATATGAAGTTTAATTTAGTAATCATTGAGCTTTTGCCATGTGCCAGGTATACTGTCAAGCATGATAAGGCTATGTCTTTAATGAATTCAAAGTCTAGTATATGTATATATTTTCATCATATTATAGTTTTATAAATAATATCATGCATTTTATGATTAGTGTGCATGTGATCCTGAAATAATGCAGAAGGGAGATTTAACTGTGTGTATGTGTGTGTGCAGAAAGTTAGAAGAAGTGACATCTGATTTGAGTTTCAAAGAATGAGTAGAAAGGACTAATTGCCCAAGGAAAAGAGAAGGTAAGCATTTTAGGCATATGGAGCAGCATGTACACTAGCATGGAGGTATCACAAAATCAATATGTGATAGAGGAATATTAGCACTGCTAAGAGTATAAAGTGAGGTGCAGAGTAGTTGAAGACAAAGCTAGGGAATTAAGAAGGTGAAAAGGAGGAAAAATCTTGTATGTCAAGATGAAAAGACACATGATGCTTACTTAGGTTAGTTGTTTTAGTTCTCATCCTTATGGTTTTTACTTACGTGTAATCCTATTAGGTTCATTTGTTACTGTTTGTATTTCAGTTTGAGGTTTTCCTCCTCCACATCCATGACTTATTGAAATTACTGATTTACTTCATATCATTTCATAGAGATCTTCCTTATTTTTTTTTAACCACTGTATACTACATTTCATAGATATACATTGTTTATTCAGTTACTCTTCTAACAATGGATGTTAAGCTTGTTTCAAATATTGTATGATTATAAACTGCTGCAGCGACTATCCTAGAGCATATTTATTTTTGTAATTTAAATAAAGGGATTTTTTTTATCACCTTACTCTATGTCCATACTAGCTCCTTTTCAGTTGTTTAGAAATTTCTGCATATGAAAATTCTCCTCAGCATTAAAATCTGGTGGTTGTTACCCCTGATATTGTATTTTCCTAGAACATTTAAGTCACCTTCCACTCTTACACAGTTCACTTACTGGAAAATCATCTATGCTATAATTAATAAATCTATGAGGTTACTATAATATATTCATAAATTTCATCCTATGATATTTTTACTACCACCTTCCTCCTTAACATGTGAACTTCTGCAGTATAATGAAACAAAAAAAATGTTTAAAACACTTTTTTTTCCTGATACTTCATTTGATGTATGTATGCAATAAGTCTGGTGCTCAGCTTAAAACGGGCACTCACTGGTGCACTGTAACTTGACTGGTTTAAGTATAGAAAATTGAATCTAAAAGAAGGAAAATCAGGCTAGGGAAGGAATTAGGGTCATTAAATACATTCATTTTCTTTTCTTTTTTTAAGATTTATTTATTTATTTTTAGAGAGAAGGGAAGTGAGGGAGAAAGTGAGGGAGAGAAAATCAATGTGTGAGAGGTACATCAATCAGTTGACTCTCGCACGGCCCCAACTGGCGACCTGGCCCACAACCCAGGTATTTGTTCTGAGTGGGAATCGAACTGGTGACCTCTCAGTTTGCAGTCCGGTGACCAATCCACTGAGCCACTCCAGCCAGGACTAAATACATTCATTTTTCCATCATCTAGCAAGGGGACTACATTAAATCACTAATACATTCAATATTTTGACTTATAAACATTGTTGTGATTTTGTAAAATCAGCATTTGTTAAGTGGAGCCCCAGGGAATGGGATGGTGAGCCAAAAGACTGCAAGAGAGATTGAAATAGAGATGGTTACTACTCACTGGTCCTGGAAGAAATACACCACGCACTCCACAAAGCCACGTGGGAAGGTCAAGACAGAGAGTGACAAGACCTGGGACACATACCTTTATTAGAGGGCTTTGTGTGTGCATTCTAGACTAAGACTGGATGGGTCAGTTCAAACCAGGAGCAGGGTTTTGTTCAGCTCCTTGTGGGGAAGGTGCTGGGAGGCAGGGCACTTATATTTGTGACTGCAGGCTGTCACCTAGGGCTTTACTGTCAATTTCAGGCCTTCCTGGGCTGCTGGCCAAACAAAATGGATGCCAAGGCAACACTACCATGGCGTAGCTTAACTAAACTCTTGACAAATACACATGTTAATTGAAATCTGCTACCCATCATTATTATAATCATTGTAGTTAAAATTATTCATCTGAAACATGTAAAGGCTAAAGTAAATTTTGAAAAGGTTTACATCAAGTCAAATAGAACTTGAATGGGGCTTATTGCTGAGGTCCAAAACATATTACAGGACTGGCAGGGCAGGGATAGTTTATCTGAAGCCACAATTACCAAACAAGATCACACACTGACTCCTCTCCTTCCTCTGTAGGTGCTAATGTACTTATGTGTTGGCCTATCTCTCTTGCACCCTACTGGCAAGTATCTCAGAAAGGAGGGAACAAATATTTAAACTGCAAAGAGTACAGGCAACAGGAATAGGATTGACTTTAAAACAGAAAAACAGAATTAAGTCTAATTATAGAATTAAAGGAAACAATATATGTTTTGATGTTGTAACAAGTTACCACAACCTAGTGCCTTATAACAATACGCATTTATTATCTTACAGTTTTATAGGTTAGAAGCCAGACACAGGTGTCAGTGGGCTAAAATCAAAGTGTCAGCAGGACTGCATTTCTCTGTGGAAGGTCTAGGGGAGAATCTATTTCCTTACTTTTACTTAATTCTAGCAGCTGCCCTTGAATCATGCTCCTTACTTTCATCTCTTAATGCAAGCACTGCCGCATCTCCTTGACCATTTGTCCTCTGCCTCCCCGCCCCCTCCAACCCCCGCCTCCCTCTTCTATTCTAAGAAGTGATTACATTGGACCCATGCTATAATCCAGGATGATATTCCTGTTTTTAGGTCAGCTGACTGGCAACAGTAATTCCACCTGCAACCTTAATTCTTTTTTAACCTGAGATTCACAGGTTTCAGGGTTTAACCAATGGTGATGGTGGTTAGTGCCAATTCAGACACCCAACAAGAATCCCCAGTTTCTGGTGCAGTGAAGAAGGAAACTATTTAGTGCCAACAGCTTGATTGTAATACAGCGGCTATGAAAACAGCACCGCCCTGGGGCCAGGCCCCTCTTTAGCGTGGCAGCTCTGCTCCTCAATGGTGAGCTTTGCTATGGTCTGCTTCATTCTACCCTGTTCTGTGCCAGTCTGTTTTGCTGTGGATAGACTTCTTTGGTGAGCCAGGGAAACAGAGTCTTCCGTGGAAAGTGGTTCTCTCAGCCAGAGAGGAGCTGGTTTATATAGACAGAAGTCCCTGCCCCTGGTCCTTGATTGGTCAGAATAGAGCCGCTCTGATTGGTTAGAGCTGTTCAGCTCCCCTATTGTTTGAGATAGGATTCCAGGAAACCTTTAGGAGGGCTGGTTCCGAAGCAGAAACAAGAGTGCAGGCAGGTTGTTCAGTGCAAAGGCAAGCATTTCAGCAGTGGCTTCTCTGAAGTACTGTGTGTTTGAGAGGTGCCTGTGCAGAAATGGCTGCCTAGGCTCTGCTTTTTAATTTTTTTAAAAATTTGATTCCATTTAGCCACCGGGGAATCCTTAGTCCTCAGGGTTCACAGGGATTATTCTCTTTATCAGGAAAATTATTTCCTTTCTCTGGAATTCCTATTGCAGTAAAATTTTTAAAGTATTTTGTGAGAAGTTTTAATTTTAGCATGGAGATCCCAAACTGAAACAGCGAATAGTCATTTCTTCCTCTGGAGCTCTTAGGTTTGTGAATTTATATGCTGTGTTGATTTTTTTTAAAGGTATTCCTAGGTGTTAAGGTAGGTTTGTTCTTGGGAAGAATGGAAGAAAATCTAAAATAGTCATTTTGTGGGAGCAAAAGAGAAATTAAAAAGACTCGATTACAGCTAGTCTGCTTTTGTGAAGATTCTTGTTTTGTAGGGTATTCTTTGTAAGGAATTTATGTAGACACATCAACAAAGCCTTGTTCTCTTGATCTAGAAACCAACTCCATTTTAAAGACATTTCTTCTGTATTGCAATATTTTATAAGCTTATTTAAATTTGGTCACTCTCAGTACATCTGGCCATTTGAGTTTTCTTTAGGATTAGTCTTAATTGCCTCATCCTTTTTCCAAGAAAAGTCTCATAGCAATAATACTATTTCTGAAATGTTTCTGGGCAGGAATTTTTTGATGTCATGTTGTGAGTGGGACACAGAAAGAAGAATGTTGGGTTGGAAGTTACTGGGGTTGAGTGTTAGTCTGTATTTATTTTCATTCACTAAGTGTGTTTTGGGCACTTAAAAGGTAATAGTTGTAAACAACATAATAGCATTTTTGAACCCATCTTAAATGAGGAATTTGCTCCATTTTCTTTTATGAATCTGGAAGTTTTTCTCTTTTTTAAAAAATTATTTCCTCCATTGTTTCTGTGCTGTTTTTCTAGAACTTCCAATAGTTGGTTATTATATCTCATATGAGCCTCTCCTCTTTCTGTTTATTTTTTAAACTTTTATTTTCTTATCTTTTTTGTTAAATTTTTAAGTCAAGTAGTTACTTAACTCTTTATGAAAAATTTCAAATATATTCAGAGTCTTGGGGGTTCATTATATTACTCAACTTCAACAATGATGAAATCATAGTCTTTATTCATTTATATTCCTATTCACCCATTCCTTACCCCCACTGGGATTAACTTGAGCAAGTCTTAGACATCATCATGATTTAAATGTCATACAATATTTATATGTAAATGTGTACTTATCCACATATGTAGATATCTTTTAATGCCTCACTAATAGTTATTTCTCAATGTCTGATTAACAGATAAGTACTGTTGTTAAGACATAGTTACAGTTTCATGATTGCATCTCTAAAAATTAACAATAATATCTTATTGTCATTAAAACTGAGTAAATGTTCATGGTTTAATAAACTTTTAGATTTATGAAATTATTGCATAGATAGTATAGAGAGTTCCTGTAAACCCTGTTCTTAGCATATGATACATTTGTCACATTAATCATGACTTAAAGTCCACATTATTCAGTTAGTCTTAGTTTTCCTCTTTTTTTTTTTTCTCTTCCAGGATCCCATTGAGGATTCTGTTGGGTTGGCCAAAAAGTCCATTTAGTTTATTTAGTAAAATGAACTCATTTTTTATTTTCACCAACAACTTTATTGATTTGGATATTTTGAGAATGTCAGCTATCTCATGAGTGATATAATGTTGATTATTCTCAATTAATGTCTCGATTTGATAGCTATCGACTTCAGCTGGTCTCTCCAACCATGGAGCATCATCCATTGAGAAATCTCCAGCATGAAACTTCGCAAACCACTTGTGACAAATTTGATCAGTCACAGCACTTTCTCCATACACTGTGCAAATCTTTTTTTTGTTTCAGTTGTGTTTTTACCTTTCTTGAAATAATAAAGCATAATATGCTGAAAATGTTGCATATTTTCTTTCATCTTCAATATTAAAATGGCTACACAAAAATTCACCGGTTTTGTTAAGTGTTTCTTTGATGCACAGCTGATATGACAGCTGTCACAATACAATATAACAGAATTATTTTGAAGAAAGTTAAAAGACAACTAAGCGATACTAGAGCCATCTTATGGAAAAAACCAAACAGACTTTTTGGCCAACCCAATATATTACAGTTAGTAGTCATGTCTCCTTACACTCCTCTTGTTTATGACAGTTTCTCAGACTTTTCTTTTTTTTTGATCGCCTAGGTGAGTTTAAGATGTAGTCATGTATTTTGTAGAATATTTCCCAAATGGGATTTGTCTGATGTTTTTCTTACGATTAGACTGGGACTATATATTTGGAAGGAAGACCACAGGTAAAATACATTCTCATCACATCATATCAAGGGTACATACTATCTGTATGACTTACTACTTGATGTTAACCCTGATTATTTGGCTTCAGTATTTGTCAGGTTTGACAATAAAGTTATTTTTTTTCTCTTTCTTTCCATACTGTATGAACTCTTTGGAAAAAAGTCATCATGAGCAGTCCATATGTAAGGAGTGGCTATGTATGGTCTACCTCCTTATGGGTGGAGTATCTACATAAATTTTTTGTATGTTTGCTGTGAGATTGAAAGGGATTTGTCTCTTCTTCATTTATTTATTTATTCTCTATATCAGTATGAACTTATATCATATTTTTGTTTCTAATCCGTACTTATCATTTTATTGTTGTTGTTGTTGTTGTTACTTTGTTTTTGACCACTTAAAAATTTTTTTTATTACACTGCAAGATGATCCAGGCTTATCTTGTATATTTCCTGTCTTAGTCGTATACAGCTGTTTCTTCAAAGAGCCCTGGTTCCTTTAATTGGAGAACAGCATTAAAAACAAATATTTAGATATGAGATGTGCTTCTAGGTTCTGTTAGCTGAAAAAGCAAGAAGATACATGTTTATATACTAACCCTGTGTGTATGTATATACATATATCCATAAATATTTCTCTATGTAACCACTTGTATTTTAAGCTAAATGTGAGTTCATATACTGATGTCTCCAACTCTGGTCCATTTCTACATGCATCATTCTTGTTTCTTCCCTTTACTTGTGTGTAACTTTGCACTCACCCAGTAAGGAACCTGCTGCTTGCTATCAGCCATCAGTTTAATTGTTTAATTTCAATATAACTTATGCCATTTCAGAATTGTTAATGTCCCTGCAGGAAACACCTTTATCAACCAGAGTACAGAATTACTTTGCCTTTAGTCTTACAGGTTCCATTCATTTCCAAAGTTACTTAGGTCAGCACTTAAATTCCCCTCACCTGCTTCAGTGAAGTTGTTCCACCCATTTGTAATACATTTAAACTTTTATCACATTCTACATTCCCTCCAAGGACCCCGACCTCCTAAGTTATTTTTTAAAATTTTGTATGTGTTAAGGTTTACTCTTTGTGTTGTAAAGTTCAATGGATTTTGACAAATGCCTAATGTCTTTTATTCACCATAACAGTATCATAAAGAATAATTTCACAATCCCAGTATGTTTCCTATACTTCATCTGCTTATCCCTACCCTGAGTGACCCCCTGGCAACCACTGATCTTTAGACTATCTCTATGGTTTTGCCTTCTAAAGAATGTTATATTATTGAAATCATACAGTATGTATCTTTTTCATATTGGCTTCTCTGATTTAGCAATAGTCATTAAATATTCATCCATGTCTTTTTTGGGCTTGAGACTTCTTTTTTTATTGAATAATGTTACATTGTATGGATCTACCACAGTTTGTTTATTCATTCAGCTATCAAAGGACATGTTGGTTGATTCCAGTTTTTAGCCATTATGAATAAAGCTTCCATAAATATTCACATGTGGATATTTCTATGGACAGACTTTTGAAACTTATTTGGGAAAATACCAGAGTAAGATTGCTTGATCATATGGTAAAACTATGTTTAAAATATCTTGTAAGAAACTGCCAAACTGTTTTGCAAAGTAGCTGTACCATTCTGCATTCTCACTAGCAGTAAGTGAGAGTACAGTACTAGTTGCTCTGCATCCTCATGGGCATTTGAACCCCTATCAGTGTTTTGGATTTTAGGCATTCTAATACGTGTACTACTGTGGTACTCACGTCATGTTAAATTTACAATTTCTTAATGACAGGTGATGTTGAACATGTTTTCATGTGCTATTTGTCATCTGTATATCTTTGCTGAAGTGTCAGTTTAGATCTTTGTTCATTTTTAAATTGATTTGTTTTCTTATTGTTGAGTTTTAAGAGTTCCTTATGTATTTTGGATGTAAGTCTTATCAGATATGTGTTTTACAATATTTTTTCCCAACCTCTGCCTTGTCCTTTCATTCTATTAAAAGTTTCATTTACTGAGAAGTTTTAATAAATTCCAGCTTATTAATTTTTTTCTTTCACAAGTCATGCTATTGATGTAATTAGAAAATTAACAAACCCAAACACATGCAGTTTTTCAACCTCTTTTAACTTCAAGAAATTTTACAGTCTTTTACATTTTTGTGATTCATTTTGAGTTAATTTTGTGTAACACCTGTGTTTGGGTTCATTCTTTTGCATAAATAGTTGGCCCTTGAACAATGGAGGGATTGGGGCACTGACACCCTGTACAGTTGAAAATCTGTATTATTTTTATTCTCCTAACTAGTAATAGCCCACTGTTGACCCAAGGGTCTTACAGATAACACAGTCAGTTATGTTTTGTACATATTTTGTATGTTATATATGTTATAGAGTGTATACTTAAAATAAAGTAGAGAAAAGAAAATGCTAAAATCATAAGGAAAAGATACATTTATGATTTTTATTGAAAAAAATTCACATATAACTGGACTAGCGCAGTTCAAACCTTGTTCAAGGGTCAGCTGTAATTTTGTGTAAGAATTTCAGCACTATTTGTTGAAAAGAATGTTTTTTCTGCTTTGAATTGCCTATGTCAGAATCATTTGAATGTATTTGTGCAGGTCTAATTCTGAGCTTGCTGTTCTGTTCTGTTGACCTAAGTGTCTGTTCTTTTGCCAATAACATGCTGTCTTAATTATTGTCTTGTTTTGTCTTATAGTAAATCTTGTATTGTATAATAAAAAGTGTAGCTTCTTTTGTCTCCAGTTCATATGTGGGAGCCTCTACTCTACATCTTTGGAATTTTCCAGGTGATAAGAGTGTTTTTGTTTTTAGTGGGACCTTATAGTTTATGCTAATGAGTGACTCAGGATAGGGGTAGGCCACATAAGAAAAAGCAGACATGTAATTAGAAGGTTCAGATGTTGAGTCACGTGATATTAGTCTGACTTGTGGGGAGCAGAGGAAGTGGGCTGTATAATGAGGCTAATGATTTGATCATGCCTATGTAATGAAACTTGTATAAAAACTTTGGACACTGAATACCAGGTGAGCATTCCTGGTTACTGCTCTTATCAATGTTCCAAGGAGATGATGTGTTTTGACTTGACAGGGAGAGAACATGGAAGCTTTGCATTTAGGACCATCTCAGACTTTGACCTATGTGTCTCTTTGGCTGATTGTGATGTGTACCTTTTTTTTTTTTTTTTAATAGAACTATAATCATAACGTATATGATTCTGTGAGTTATTCTAGTGAATTACTGAACCTGAGGGAGTAGTGGAAACCTCTAAATTTGTAGCCAGTTGGTCAGAAGTGCAGGGCCTAGGAACCCCTGAGCTTTGGCTGGTGGTGTCTGACTTAAGGTCAGTCTTGTGTGAAATTTGTCCTAACTCTTGATGGCCAGTGGAATTTGCTAGACAACGCTGACTCATTGAAACATGTTGTTTGGGAAGAGAAAGGATGAAATGATGAGGGGTGAGGAATTTTTTGATTCTTGGATGGCTGTCTAGTCACTTTTGATGTGAAAACTGCAGCTGTGCTGTGATTCATTCCTAAAGACAAAACTTGGGGAATGGTAGATCCAACTCCCAATGAGATGGCTCACGGGAGTCATAAGGAAATGCAGAATAATAAACAAACTAAATATAGAGTACTCTGGTTATTATTACCTGTAATAGCTAAAATGAAAGTACTTGAGAGTGCTGGGGCTGGTCTTCATGCTGGGCTAAGTCTAGATTTCAGTCAGTTTGAGCTACAACTAATAACCTTAGAAAGATTATTCTAAGACAACAGAGAGTAGTGTTATGACCTCTGGTTACCATCAAGGTAGTCCACTTGGGGAGAGGGCAAAACCAAGAAACTACTGAAACCAAGGATTATGGTGCCAAGAAATTGTCTCATTTTGGGGGTCAGTTTCATCAGCTTCCTGAAGAACCTTTACTAAAATGGATTGTGATAGTGACTAATTTAGGGGCAGTATTTTTGGTTTTGAATGCTACAGAATGGAACAGAATGTTTGGGTTGATATAAGACCCACAGCTCATTATAGAACAATCACAGATGGCGATATTACAGCACGTTATACGCAAGGGAGCAGGTAGCCTGGTAGACTGTTGTGAAGTTTGTTTACCTGAGAAGAGGCTTCTTTCTGTTGTAAATGCTATTTGGAACACCCCAGATGAAGTGGCTCTGCATTTTATAGCAAGCCATGCTGAATTGGTTTTATAATAATTGGGATATTCATCTATTCAATATTTCCCTTAACAAGGTCATGGTAACTGGTCTGATTAAAGGGGGGGGGGGCACTTTTTACACCCCATGTAACTATACTCCTATAAAACCAGGTTACTGTCCAAAAAACTTTATCAGATTTTCTGTCTCAGTTTCTCTTATAGGTGTTAAAGATGCTAAAACAAATTAAAGTCATTAACAAGAAAAGAGAAAAGACAGAAGGGGAGAGCCAAGGGAATCACCTCATTAGAGAATAATATTTATTAAGAAATGAAATGATTATATTGGATATTGATGAAGTTGAAGCAAAGGTGTTAATGAGCACTATTGAAGACTGAGTGTACTAATGGGAATCAATGCTGTGTCCACAACATTAAAGGACCCTAAACAACTCTATTTATACCAGTTTGGAAGAATTGCAGAAGCTGAAAAGCAAAAATGAAAATGAAAAAGAAAGGGATCTGGAATCACCTGGGACAACAGTTTGGTAGATTAATCAAGATGAAAATTGACAGATAGGCCATGGTCCCTTGGCTCTTATCTCTACCCCTATGGGGACCAAAGGCCTTATGTATATGATGTATATGAGTGAGTAAAATGGTCACTGGGTATAGAAGAGACTTTTCTGGACTCCTTGACACAGGAGCCCCATTTGCTTTGATATCAAAAATGTTTGATGTCCTAATGGGGGCTACTTTTAGACTGAGAGAATACAGAAATGGATCAGTTTATGGAATTAAGATATAAGTTCAGATAAAAATTGGAATGTTTAAACAGGCTTTATGTGAATTAGTTGGTCTCCTTAACCTGAATGTTTCATTGAAAAGGCTCCTATGCCATACCTAGTATTGTAAAATCAAAATCAATGGAAGTCTTAATGGAGGCTACTGATAGGAATGCAAAGGTTGATGGGATTATTGTTCTATGAAAGTAACAGAATAATCCCACCACCAGCAATATAATTACTTAAAACAACTTGAGATTTAAAATGTATTTTTCTTACTTGAAAAAGTTTCTCTCTCAATGGTTATTCCATGAACTTGATTCGCAGTTGGGTTGTGTAAAGCATTTTATTTTTATTTTTAGGGATTCACTTAAGCATCGTATGGTATAGTAGAAGATTGCAAGCAACCCAAACATTTAAATAACATTTATTTTACATAATAGCATATTTCAGAGGCTAAGTAGGAAAAGGGGTATAAATATATAGATTTTTGTTCAATTTTTTAAATTAATTTTTTTCAGAAAGTAAGCAGAATACAGGGTTGGGCAAGGGTAGGTTTGTAGTTGTTTGTATGGGAAGTAAGTAATAATAATACAAGAATAAACTGTGTTTCATGTACTCACTACTGTAAACTTCCTTTTGCCCCATCGTGTGTGTCTGTGTGTGTGTGTCCTCCTTCAGCTTCTAAGCATATACATATGTTTTTGCTATTATAAATAACACTTTAATAGCCTTATCTTTTGTATTTGGGGTATATATATAAGAATTGTGATTCTGGATCAAAGGTTAAATGTAGAAGTAATTTTCTAAGATATTTGAGTGATAATTTTTATTTTTTAAAAGCGCTTTTTTTGGGGGGGGGAAATTCCTATAACATAAAAGTAACCATTTTACAGTGAACGTTTCAGTGGCATTTAGTACATTTGCAATATTGTGCAACCACTATCTCTCTCCAGTTCCAAAACATTTTCATCATCCCGAAGTGAATCTCATACTCATTAAGTAGTCATTCTCCTTCTACCCCTCTCCAACCTTTGGAAATCACCAATCTGCTTTCTCTTTATATGGATTTATGTATTTTGGATGTTATATACAAATGGAGTCATACAAATATGTGACCTTTTGTGACTGACTCCTTTTACTTATCATAATGTTTTTGAGGTCTATTGATGTTGTAGCTTGTATCAGTAGTCCATTCCTTTTTAAAGCTGAATAACATCCCATCATATGTATATTCCATTCATGAGGACCAAATGAAATAATAGAAATGCTTACCACAATACCTGGAATCAAGTAGGCATGCAGTAAATGTAAGTTACAACTGTATAGTCCCTAATTCTCAAAAGTTGTCAGTTAATTGTTCTTTCCTTCTAAATTTTTGATTGTGGTAACAATAATTACATAAAATTTACAATTTTAGCCATTGTAAGTGTATAGTTTAGTAGCATTAATTGTATCCATATTGTGTGCAATAGATCTCTAGAAATTTTTTATTTTGCATAACTGAAACTGTAATCATTGAACAAACTCCTTTTCTCTCTTTGCACAGCCCCTGTTGCTATGAGTTTGCCTAATGTAGCTACTTCATGTAAATGGGATTATGCAGTATTTGTCTTTTTGTGACTGATCTGTTTCACTTAGCTTAATATCCTCAAGGTTCATCTATGTTATTGCCTATGACAGGCTTTCCTTCTTTTTAAGGCCAAATGATATTCCATTATATAGATATATACTACATCTTATTTATTTATTCACCTCTTGATGTGCATTTAGGTTTCCACCTCGTAATTGTGAGTACTGCAGTGAACAACAACATGTAAATGTTTCTTTGAGATCTTTCTTTCAGTTATTTTGGATACATATCCAAAGTTTGGTGAGTATTTAAGTTGTTACACTTTCGTCTTCAGAATTTCTGGTTTTTTCTTCATGTTCTACTCTTCACTGAGAGTCTGTACTTGGTTAGATAACCTTTACCTCTGGTTTTCTGTAGCTCTGAGCATATTTAAGGCCGTTGGTTTAGTCTGGGATCATTTCTGTTAATATTGAATATTACTTTTTATGTGAATAGTTGATACTTTCTTTGCATGCCCATGCGTTTTTGTTGAAAACTGGACGTTTTGAAGATTTCAGTGTGCTAACACTGGAAATCATATTCTTCATTCTCCTTAGGGTTTGTTTTTGTTACTTGCTGTATGCTATAGTTACTTGCTTTTTTAGTGACTTTTCCAACCTAGTTTTGTAAAGTCTTCTTAATCATGTGTTGTCTGTGAATGCATTGTTACTTTAGCCTGCATTTTTTTAGTATTTTGTGCAGAGATTTTCTTGAATGTTAGAAGCCAAGAAAAAAAAAAAAAAAGGAAGGAGGAAGGCAGAGAACAAAGAAATAAAAAATAAATCTCAGTCAAAATTTAAAGAAAACTTACTATCTTTTTCTTTGCTTATTGGCTTTGTGTTGGGGTTCTCCTTGAATACTTGGCCTTCACGTGCTCCTTCTTCTGGGCCTAGAAATCCGAGTTGGATGCTTTGGGTCTTCTTAGGTCTCTTATTCAGAACGCATCCTGCTCTGGGCTTTTTGTGTGGCATTTTGAATTCTCCAGTATACACGGAAGTTTGGATTAATTTTCCAAAGAAACTCTCCTCAGCCTTTTCTTTTAGTCTTTCAGCATGTCTCAACTATCATCTTTTGGCCCAGGGTGATTGTGGATTATTTGCTTTACAATGTTTTTGAGCATTACTCTGGTTTTTGACCCATGTGAATTGCAAGTGAGGCAAAACAAAGACAAGTACTTTGTGTCAGTCAGGTAAACCCAAAATAGGTTAGAGTAGACAAACACAATTTGTGAATAAGGTCTCCACTGTACTCTTTGCACCCCGACACCAGAGTATCAAACTGGGAACAAGGCCTGCTATCTTCAAGTCTGCAGTCAAGCTGGGGAAGGGCATATAGAAAGGCCTGTCTCATTAATGATTGGAATGAAAAATGTACAGAAACTCCAGGACATGGTTTAGTAGTTACTTATGAAATTAAACATGTACTCAATATATCACTCAGCATTCTCACTCTTGACTATTTACTCTAGAAAAATGAAAACTTACATTCTCACCAAAACTTCTACATGAATGCTCATAGTAGCTTTATTTTAAGCTGGTAAAAATTGTAGAAACCAAAATGTCCTTCAATGAGTAAAGGACATTGGAGTGAAGGACTGGTAATGGAATACCACTACTCAGCAGCAAAAAGTAATGAATTATTTACATATTCAATGATTTAGATGAATCTTAAAGACATTCCGCTGAGTGAAAGAAGCCAATCTCAAAAATGATTCCATTTATGTGACATTCTTTAAGATAAAACTATGAAGGACAACAGAACATTATTTGCTAGGGGTTATGGGTGAGTAGAGGATGTGACTATAACTGGATAGTACAAGGGAGTTTTTTAGGGTGAAGAAATTTCTGTGTCCTGATTGAGTTGGTGTTTACACAAATTTATCTGTGTTTTAAAATTCATAAATTGTATACCAAAATAAAAATTAATTTTACTACATGATAATTAAACTAATAATTATGCCATTCATTTGTCAAAAATATTTAGGTTCTCTCCAGTTTTTAGTGAAAAAGAAACTAAGTAAGTACTGGCCCACCATTTCATAGCTCACTATATGAATGGAAAAACATTCTCAGAGGCCAAGGGAGTTCTTTGGCAATTCTCCTAACATGTGCTCAGGGTTTTGATTCCAGCGAGGCTTGTGGGAACCTCTGGAACCCAGTGAGTATACAGATTTAGGTTTACATTGTCATACTCCCAGATAATGGCTGTGCTAGGAGGTCTCTTAATTAAAAAGGTTTGTGTGGATGTTTGCTGCCAACAAGTGCTGGCTGCCAGTTTCTGCCCCAACAAATGGAACAGAAAGTCTTTCCCATGTTAATCAATATCCACGCAACATGGCTTCCTTTCTACCTGTAATAATACAAATTGTAGCCTGTGCAGGTGACTGGTGCATGAAAATTATAACAGATTATTTTTCTAAATTTAATCTTTATTATATTTTTCTTCCATTACCATTTAGTCCCCTAATACTCCCCTCCCTCCAGCAATCACCACCCTTCAGATGATTTTTTCTTCTTTTTTTTTTGACTGGACCCTTACTGAAAGGTTTAATAATATCTCTGATATAGCTTCTCAAAATCTGATATTGAAGAAATGTAGAACTTCTATAAAGATGAATAGGGGAAAGATTGTCTAAGACAGATACTAGAATCCAGTCTTCTCACTCGGTACTGTCTCATCAAATTCACTGCTTAATATCTTTCAGTAGTCATTTATGTGGTTGTGGTGAGTCCCACACCTCAGATCTCTTTGCTGAACTCCATACTCCTGTATATTCAGTTATCTGCTGGACATGTCTTCTCAGAGATGCAGGACATGTCAAAACTAGGAGGTTTTAAAATTATATATTAATTTTTTGCTCTTCTACTGCCTCTGGTCTTTCTTTTTTATACTTTATTTTAGTGAAAAAAAATAATCATCTGTTAAGCCATGAACTAAGGAGTCATTCCTGGTTCCATTTTTTCCTTCTCATTTAACTTTGATTCTACAGACCCTAATTCTCAATATGTCTATCAGTGCTTATTCTTCTTACTGACACTGATTAATATCAGGCCACCATCGTATGTCACATGATTTTTGCAATAGCCACAAAACTGGTTTTTCTTTCCCACTTAAATCCATTCTCCATACTGCAGTCAGAATAATATTTCTTTAATACAAACCTGAGTTTGTCATTTTTTTTTTTTCAGTTTGTCTCTTTTTAAAACTCATTCATTCATACTCGTCATTGAAATCAAGTCTGAACTCTTTAAGATGACCTAAGTAGTTGTTCGTGATGTAATCTACTTGTCTTTTCCCTTTTCACACTGTGTTTGAGCATTGTCTTAGTTTGGACTACTATAACAACATACCATAGAGTGGCTTAAATATTGACATTTACTTCTCACAATTCTGGAGGCTAGAAGTCTAAGATCAAGTGTTGGCAGATTTAGTTCCTGGTGAAGGCCATATTCCTAGCTTGCGAACAGCTGCTTTCTCACTGTATCTTTATGTGGTGGGAAGATAGAGTGTGGGCTTTGGTCTCTTTCTCTTCTTATAAGAATGCTAACCCCATCATGGGATCCTCACCATCATGACCTTGTTTAAACCTAGTTATCTACCAAAGGACCTGCTTCCAGATATTCTTGCATTGGCGGTTAGGGCTTCAACATACAAATTCAGTGGGGATGGGGTGCAGACATTCAATGCATAATAGGCATTAATAAGCTATTGCAGTTATTTGAATAGAGCAGGTCAAGAAACTATGTCCTGTAAGCCGAATTTGCCCAGCCGCCTGTTTTTTCATAGTCTGCCAATTATGTTTTTTTAAAAATATGTTTTACTGATTATGCTGTTACAGTTGTCTCAATTTCTTTTCCTTTTGTTCCCCTCCACCCAGTGAACCCCCCCTCCAGTTGTCCCCCCCTTTGTCCATGCCCATTGGTTGTGCATACTTTTTTTTTTTTTAACATAAAAGGTCTTTTATTAATCCTCATGAGAAATCTGCATCATCAGCACAGATAAAGTCACTGAAGAATCTTTACTCCTTCTCTTGTCCAATCTCCAGCTCACTTTTTGCCAGCACCAACATTGGCCTTTGCAGTCCCCCTGACTTTCTTCATTCTGTTCTTGCCTTCCTTTCTATGTTTTCTTGAGGTCTTCTTCTTCTCATATAGGCCATATCTTGCAAGTCTGTGTTTGGGTTCATTTTTCTTTGTGTAATCCAAGGAATCATAAATCATGCCAAAGCTAGTTGTCTTGCCACCACCAAAACGGGTTCTGAATCCAAACACAAAGATGACATCTGGTGTGGTTTTATACATTTTGGCTAGTTTTTCTAGAATTTCTGTCTTGGGTACTATTGCCTTGTCAGGGTGAAGGACATCAATGCCCATTTGTTTCCGCTGAAGTAGTCTGTTGGTCATGAACTTCCTGGTCTGGATAGTCACTGTGTCGTCCATGATGGTGGCTAATCTTTAAGCAGCAAGGGAGGAAAAGGTGCATGTGGTTCTTCTCAACATTTTCCTGTCTACTCCACTCCCTCCTACTATGCTTCTTAATTCCTGCACCATCTCCCTCCCTTCTCCCCCCTCCCCCCTCCCTGCTGACCTCCCTCATAATGTTCCCCATACCTATAATTCTTTTTCCACTCTCATTGCCTACTTAGTTTGCCTTTGTTTCGGTTCCCTAGCTTCTGTTGTTGGTTGTTGTGATACAGTTTTTATTTTAATGTTCATAGTTTTGATCCTGTTTCTCCTAAACAAGTCCCTTTAACATTTCATATAACAGTGGTTTGGATCTAATGAACTCCTTCAGTTTTACTTTGTCCTGGAAGCACTTTCTCTGCCCTTCTATTCTGAATGACAGCTTCGCTGGATAGAGTAATCGTGGCTGTAGGTTTTTGCTTTTCATTACTTTGGATATTTCTTGCCAGTCCCTTCCTGCCTGCAGAGTCTCCTTTGAGAAATCAGCTGATAGTCTTATTGGGACCTCTTTGTACATAATTCTCTTCTCTCTTTGCTGCTTTTAAGATTCTCTCTTTATCCTTAATTTTTGACATTTTGATTAGTTTCTTGGTGTGGTTCTCCCTAGAGCCAGTTGTTTTGGAACTCTCTGTGCTTCCTGGACCTGTAAGTCTGTTTCCTTCCCCAAGTTAGGCATGTTCTGCTTCATTATTTCTTCACATAATTTTTCAATTTCTAGTTCTTCTTCTTCACCTTCTGGCAACCCTATGATTCGGATGTTGGTCCACTTACAGCTGTCCCGTAGGTTTCTGAGCCTCTCCTTATTTTCCTCACTTTTCGTTTCCTCTTTCTGCACTGGTTGACTGTTTGTTCCTTCCCTATGTTTCCATTTGTTGATTTGATCCCTGGTTTTCCTTCCCTCACCACTTGTTTCATATGTATTTTTGTTCATTTCAGCAGGACTAGCCTTATTCCTTCCCCATCTTGTTTAAGATCCGCTATTACTTCTGTAAGCTGTCTATAGCTCTGAACTGAGCCTCAGAAAGATTATTGTCTGCTGGTCCAATAAATCATGTATTTGCTGTCTCGTCAGCTGCATGATTGGGATCTCTATCATGATCCCTGCCATCCTGACAGTTTTTGTTTACCTTTCCTTCTTGGGTGGGGCTGTCACACCTCCTACACTATAGGGGGCAGAGCCCCGTGCACTTATCACTACCAGGTGACCCTTCTCACCACACTGTGGCACTTCGTGTGGGGTGGGGGTCCAAGATGGATTCCTGCCATTCGTCCGTCCTCTGGGCCTCACAGTCTGAGGCAATGGGGGTCTGCCTTCCCTGGCATTGGAATTGCAAGCTGAGGGGTTTTGTTTGCAGCCAGGGGTGCTCCCCAGGCGCTTCTTGCCTCCCCTTAAATACAGGTGTCTGTGCTTATTGGATTCCGCCGCCCGCACAGTTTGACCTCTCAACCCTAGCCTCACCCCTCCTACCCGTCTGGACTAGCACCACTTGTTTATAACTTCATACATTGGACTTTTCCATGTAGCTTTATTTTCTGGAACTTCTGGTATTTCTGGTTTTGCGGTAGTTGTAGTCCTTCTTGGTTGTGGAGGGAGACACAGCGTGTCAGTCTAGACCTCCATCTTGGCCGGAAGTTGCAACTATGTTTTCTACATTTCAGGTGGTCACACTTTAAATGGTTATATATGTACCTACATAATTTATTGGATTTTGTCTGCAACATTTTAAGTATTTACTTCAGTCCTTTAAATGTTTTGCTAATACATGGAATAGGTTATCATTTTTGCTTCCTTGCTCTTACCACACTGTTAATGCAGAATTCTTTTGCATGTTCTAGAGACCACATTTGCTTTTTCTTTCGATTGTCTCTTACTTGCCAAACTTAGATATCAGATGTGTGCTCATGGCACTTGGGAAATTACCATACTGTAAAGGAATTGCCTGAGGGATAACAAATAGTCCTGAAGGTTTGTGGTGACTTTGTTAAACTAACATTTTTTAAGTAGAGCTCTGGGGTGTTGGATGGTGAACCCCAATTCAGTAATAGAGCACAAAGAAAATTGAAAGAGAAGTTTATTACAGGTCCTGAAAGAAGTATACAGCATCTCACAAAGGCCCATACAGGTGCAGACAGAGAGAATGGCAGGGCCTGTGGCATGTGCCTTTATTAAGGCCTGTGGCTGGAGTGTTTGGGGGTTCTTGGGATAAGGCTGGGTAGGTCAATTCAAACCAAAAACAGCAGAGTTTTGCTAAGTTCCATGGGAGTCTTACCCGAGGGGTACCCAAGGGGAAGGCCCTGGAAGGTGGGGAGACTATTGCTCACAAGGGCTGTTGGGATGGCATATGAGGAGCTTCCATATGCCCATAACTCCAGGGCTGTTATCTAGGGCATGTGCTCATGGAGGGGCTAGTTGAGCTCAAGACCCCTGCAGGCATCTTGGCCACACAGAATGGATGCTGGGGCAAGCAGTATTGTGGAGTAATTTAGTTAAACTCTCAACAAAGATAGGGATTGTCTTTACATGCCTATATCCTGTACCCAGGATTGTCCCTTGAATATGCTGGCTTTTATCTGTATTGAATTATTGAAAATGTATCTTTGGTTGCCACATGAAGGGGCAGGGCCAACTCCCCTCCCTGAAACTTTGTTTGGAGGTCAAGGCTGATGTTATTGCACATGTGCTAACGGGGTTTGAAAAGATTTATTATTCAGATAATAGGATTTTCTGGGAAGAGTATGGCAGGCACCCATACCAGTCCAGAATGGCTTGAGTGAAGGCAGGAGGGGCAGGTAGCTCTGGTTTTTATTTTTGTTAGCAGATGAGTGGGTCAAGGGTTCCCACAAGCAGACTAGGTTTTCATGGTTGGAACTTCCCTATTGATGCAAATGCAGGTAGACTTTTTCTAACATGGTTTTGCTTATTATAAAAGCACTTTGTCCATATTATAGAAAAATCAAAAAGGATATCAAGATCATAAGCACATATTATCTCCCGTAATGGAAAATTATAAAAACTTCTTGGTTTCATCATCCAGATGTTTAAATGTATTTGTTTTTTTCTTTTCTTTTATTTCATTTTTTCAGAGAGAAAGGGGAAGTAAGGGAGAGAGAGAAACATCGATGTGTGAGAGAAGCATCAATCAGTAGTCTCCTGTCTCCTGAATGTGCCCCCATTTGGGTACTGAACCCACAACTCAGGCATGTGCCCTGAGTAGGAATCAAACCCGCGACCCTTTGATTAATGGGACGATGCTTCCACCAACAGAGCCATACTGGCCAATTCTCCTAATTTTATTCAATGCATACTATACAATTTTCTTTTTCATAAAACAGATACCTTTATGGTAATTAATATGTAGTGTTAAAGACCTTTTTTTTTTTTTTCAGTTAACATCTAGGCCTTTTCAGTGGAAGAATTTTATTTTTTCTTTTAAGATGAAAAACACCTTGTATTCACACTGATACTTCCCACTTATATTCAGGAACATAGAGGTTTTATTTATCTTTGTTGTTTTTTACACTTTAATTTCCTTTTTCCTAAGAAAAGATTCTATTTTTCAACAAACACCAGTATAGCTTTTTAAATTTATACTCATGTATACACAGCCATCTCAGAATATAACACCAGTACTACCATCCATACTATAATTACTTAAAACAGTTTGAGAATTTTTCTCCTACTTGAAATAATTTTTTTGTGTAAGGCCATCTACTTGATAAACAATTAGATTCATTTATTTCAATTTACTTTTTGACTTATAAGGATTTATTGAAACATTTTTAAGAGCAAAAGATTAGAAACAACCCAGTCTGTTTTCTCCTCCAATTAACATCTTTTCATGTCTATAAGTATATTTATTATTTTTTTAAAATAACAACATAATATTCTGTTATATGATAATATCACATTTCTGTTTAAACATTTTTTCTGTTGGGTTTTTAGGCTGTTTCTACTTTTTCACCATCTAACAGTGCTGCATATTTATATTCATATATACATTTTCTCCTTTTATTTATTTCTAAGGAATAAATTCTTAGGAAGGAAAAATTTACTTTTTAAAAAAAGACTTCAGCTACATTTTGACACATTGGCCTCCAGAAAGTTTATCTGAATCTAATCCTATCTGGATTATAGATGAGTACTAGATTCCTTTCAACCATGGCAAGTTAATTGGTATTAGCATTCTTTCCTACATCATATTTATCGGCCATTTATTTTATATTTATTTTGTGATCTGTCCATCATAGCCTTTGTTAATTTTTTTATGTTCATCGTTTTTCTTCATTTTTTAGGAAGACTATATTAAGGGCAGGAGATTCTTCATGGTCTAAAGAGGTTTTATGAAATACCTCTTGTGCCAAGATTAACAGTTATCTAGCACTTTTTTATAATTACAATTATTTGATTGCTCAATGGACCCTAGAAGGAAGGTTTAGCAACACAGAATTGAAAAGATTTGGATGGAATACCTGATTTAGGAACAATCTAATTTATTCATACTGTTTATAATAAAGTTGATATTCCTCTTCTATAAGTTCTTTAAGGCCATAATCTCTAAGTCATTAAAAAATTTGTGGATTTGTGATCTTATCTTCTTACACATATATATTTATATATATATATAAAACATATATATACATGTTTTATATATATATATGTATGTGTGTGTGTATATATATATATATATATATATATATATATATATATATATGAAAAGTCTTGCAGTATCGAATCAGCACTTGGATTAGAAGGATCCACTAGTGGGCTACAGTTTTTTTTTAAATTTAGTTATTTAGACTTTAGAACAAGAGTATTTGAAAGCAAACATTAGTTTCTTTTTTTAATCCTCATCCAGGATGTCTATTGATTTAGAGAGGGAGGGAGGAAGGGAGGGAAGAGGAAGGAAAGAAAGAAGGAAGGAAGGAAGGAAGAAATAAGGAAATTGATGCGAGAGAGAAACATTGATCATTTGCCTCCAGTGCGTGCCCTGACCAGGGATCGAACCTGCAACCTCCAACCAACTGAGCAACCAGGCCAAGGCAAAATATTACTTTTCTAGATGATAGCTAGCAAGGTTGCAAATAGAACACAGGAGGGACTGCTAATAGCAATATGAATACTCCAATCTTATTATTTCAAAAAACGAATTGAGGCACATCAAGGAGTTAGTATTGGTACTGAAGGTAGTAGGTAGGTTTGGCATAAAAAAGGAATAGGATAATTACATCGTTAAAGGATTATTTTATTATTTGTACATAAATTGTCCAGTCCCTAGAGATAATGAAACAAAACCTCTCACACCAAATATGAATACATTTTAGGAGATCTTTTATTATTTTTGATTATTCATGTTATCCTATGTTCATATCCTGTTTTGGCCAGATTATTTAGGCTCTCTGTGCATTAAAGTCATCATATATAGTATGGGTATTGTACTAGTCATGAAATCATAGAGTTATGTTGAAAAATAAATGAATATTTGTAAAGTGCTTAAAACAGTATCTTGCAGTTTTCTAAGTTTTTCAGAATAAAAACAAAAATCTACTAGTGGGGAGGAAGACCTAGGAGAATAAATAGCTTAATCGGGCAAACCAGTTGAGTCTGCTTTTTTATTTAAGAAATTTTATCTGTAAAATTTGTTTTTACAACACAAACATTGAGTAAATTGTGATTATCACATAGTCGTGTTTTAGAACTAATGCTTACACACGTCTTTGAGCTAATAGCATTTTTACTGTTTTTGTTCACAGGATATTCTGAATAATCTTGAATCATGTGACCTTGAGGATGATGACCTTATGCTTGATGTGGATCTGCCTGAGGATGCACCTCTTGAAAATGGTAAGTGGGGATAGTGTTGAATCTTCAGAGGCATATAATTGAGTTCCTTGACTATAAGCCGATTTGATATTTGTTATAGACTTCCTAATCTCAATGGAGAAAGATTTTTTAGAGTGAGAATCAATCAAGTAATGTTAAATAGGTTCATTGAAATTTTATTTAAATGTTTAAAACCTGATTTTATATAATTTAGATATAATTCTGTATTATCCAATAATATTTTATACCTGTTGCATAAAGTAAGTGGTAGATAGGCTTTGGCCTGTTTTTCCCTATATGCATACACAATATTTCTCCCTTTTTCTCATTTTGATTCCAAGAAGAAATATATTTGATTTATGAAATATCAGTAAAAAATTATTAAGTTGATACATATTTTAAAAACATCAGTTCCGGGAAAATCATGACCTTCTGAATCACTCATTTTACCCTTCTTATTCCCAAATCCAGTCAGTCTTCCTCTGTGGGCCCCAGTAACTGCTGGAGTGAGGCTTTAGATAATCCATATGCAAAGGGGGCTTGGCTGCTCTTGCCCCTTCTGACATAGCATTTGTAGGATTTTCTCTCTCAAGTACTGGTCTAGAACCAGAGATCAGCTTAGAAAAACCCCTGGCACAGGTTAAGATGGAGTCCTCTTAGAAAGAGAAATGGCTCTGGAGATCTATGGATTCCCTGTCAGTCAACATTTGTGTAGTGTCTCTGGCCTCCCAGGGTCCAGGGATGAACTAAAAAGGGTGGTGAAGTCCTTTTTATACATGATGCTAGAAGAATGCAAGGATATTTCAGAGAGGATAGCTGTTTGTTTAAGTGCATTGTTGAGGTACTAGGAGCCTGTTGCTGCTAACATTTGTCATATTGATCAGGCTATTTTTTTCTATGTTTGTGTGTGTGTGTGCGCTGCCAGGATGCTCTGTAACAATGAATCTCAAAATCTCAGTGACTTTCGAAATAGACATTTACTTTTCTCATTCATGGATATGTGGATTAGCTGGGACAGTTCAGGCCTACTTGTTTTTCATTTCGAGACCAGGACAAATTGGAGCAGGTGTCTCTCATGGCAGATGACAGAAGGACAACAGGGTGAGCAGATACATAGATCATCTCTTAACATCTTCACTTAGAACTAGCACACTGTTAATTGTACACTAGTGGGACTGGGAGGTATGCACTATTCACAGTGAGAAATTCTGCGACAGAGGGCCTTAAATATATAATTCTATTAAAGGAGGGAGTGGCAAGCTTATTAACAATATCTACTTTACCTCCGCTGCCTTGCGGCATACCTCTTCAGGGGAAAGGCTAAGGGAGTAAACCCCGACAGAAAATCCGGAGCCGGAGTCCCTAAGGCGGTTTGACGTTGTAGTCAACACCGGCAACTCCTGCGGCGCACCTGAAGCCAAGCTGTATTGACTCTGTCTTTCCCTTGGACCCTTCAGCTGCGAAGAGAGGGGGGTCTGCTGCATGGGCAACAGCAGACCCTCCATATCACCCTGCCCAGGCTCTGTAGCTTCAGCTTCACTGGAGAGGACACTCCAGCGTCATCGCAAGATGTCGATTCAACATGGGAGGAGACAGATACCGTGTCACTCCCAAGTCGGACTGCACAACCATTCTCGGCGGTGCAGATAGACTCTTAAGAAGCTACACCATCATCTCTCGAGACGGACGGCTGCCGACGACTGGGGTAGAGACTCTTACACCTTCTGCTCTCACTTGGGATACTCCAGCAACCAAAGCTGAGTTCCAGTCAACTGAGAAAGAAAAATCATAGCTAACACCCAGGATGAAGAATAGGGAAACAACAGAACGCCCAGAAGTAGAGTGGCCCAAGGAGATGATAATGAGAGGACTTAAGGAGAGTCATTTTCAGCACAATGTTTTGTGAAGCTATAAAAGAAGATTTCCCCACAGAATGGTTCAGAAGATAACAGAAAGAATAGCTGCTGTTGACATCTGAGTTAGCGGCCTGGAAGATCAAGTAGAAAAATACTGTAGGAAACAGAGGGAAAACATAAAGCATTGAAAATTATAGGGGAAAAATAATGAGACTTCTTGATTCAGGATATTTAATATGAAGTTTTAAGGGATTTACCTCAGTGGTATAAATCATATCCTAAATAATACATTTTACTTTGGCAGGATTATAACCACTTGTCATTAGACTCCTTATACCCCTTTCTGAACTAAAACAGGAGGTAGAAATGGAGTAAGTCTTAGAGGCTGCCTGATCTTTAGAGCACAACAAAAAGTTATCCACATATTAGGTAAAAGTAGAATCACAGGGAACTTAAGATCTTTGAGGTTTTGGTTGGGACTTGTGAAAAATCTGAGGGAATCCCTGAGGTATATCTCATGTATATTACAGATTTTCCTGGAAGCCAAACAAATATTGAGTATTTTGAGCTAATGAACACTGAAGAAAGCAGAACATGAATCTAAAATATGTTGCCTTCAGAGGCTCCAGAGATAAAGCAGTATTTAGGATTAATACTGCCAGTAAATAGGGAATAACTAGTGTTTTTATAGCTCTGAGGTCCCTAATAATGCTATACTCACCCACTGAGTTTTTTGATTGGGGGGATAGGAATGTTATGAGGACTGGTACAGGGTTTAAGGAGTCTTCTGATATACCTGGGACTATTGTTTTTAGTTCCCTTTAGACCTGGTTTTGGAGGCTATTACGCAAATTTGGGTCAAGTTTTTAGATGGGTCACGTAGAACCTTGATGGGTTCAGCTCACTCATCCTGCCAATTAAGTAGAATTTTTGCCAACAAGAAGACTGGCACCTCATTGAGATCTTCATTTTGGTCAGAAGTTTGCCATGACTTCATTATGAATAAGGCATTCTTCTATGACTGAAAGGAAGAAGGTATGAGGATATTTATCTGGTAATTGCATTTTTGTAGTAAATCATTATTAAGCCAGCATACATGGTAGCACAGAGGAGGAATGAATGGTGGTCAAATGTTTCTTGGACAGTTATGGTCTAGGACTAGAGAACTGTTTGAGAGTTACTGGAGATATTCACACCTGAGTGGTGTGGTGACATAGAAGTAATATTTAAGGTTGTCCTTAAATATTTAGAGAAATTTATCTTTCAGTTTAAGGGTAAAACCAGAAATTGGGTGCTTGATTTCTTCCTTAGAATACTTTGATTCATCACCCACTTTTTCTATTTTATTTCTTTTTGTGTGTGTGTGTATTTTATTGATTATGCTGTTATAGTTATCCCAATTTCTTATCCCTTTGCTCCCCTTCACCCAGCAGCCCTCCCTCCAGCAGTCCCTCCCACTTAGTCCATGTCCATGGGTCATGCATAAAGCTCTTCTCAACATCCTCCTGTCCATTCTGCACCCTCCTGCTATGCTTCTTAATTCCTGTACCATTTCCCTCCCTCTCCCCACTTCCCCCTCCTAGCTGACCTCCCCCCACATGCTCCTTATACCTATGATTCTCTTCCCGCTCTGGTTGTCTGCTTAGTTTGCTTTTGTTTTCATTCCCTAGCTTCTGTTGTTGATAATTGTGATGCTGTTTTCACTTTAATGTTCATAGTTTTGATCTTCTTTTTCTTAAATAAGTCCCTTTAACATTTCATATAATAATGGCTTGGTGATGATGAACTCCTTCAGCTTTACCTTGTCTGGGAAGCACCTTTGCTGCCCTTCCATTCTGAATGATAGCTTTGCTGGATAGAGTAATCTTGGTTGTAGGTCCTTGCTTTTCATCACTTTGAATATTTCCTGCCAGTCCCTTCTTGCCTGTAAAGTTTCTTCTGGAAAATCAGCTGACAATCTTATAAGTACTCCTTTGTAGGTAATTCTCTTCTTCTCTCTTGCTGCTTTTAAGACTCTCTCTTTATCCTTAACATCTGGCATTTTGAGTATGATGTGTTTTGGTGTGGTCCTCCCTGGGTCTAGTTTGTTTGGGACTCTGTTCTTCCCAGACCCGTATGTTCATTTTCTTCCCCAAATTAGGGAAGTTTTCCTTCATTATTTTTTTGCATAATTTTTCAATTTGTTACTCTCCCTCTTCACCATCTGACAACCCTATGATTCTGATGTTGCCATGTTTAAAGCTATCCCAGAGGTTTCTAAGCCTCTCCTCAGTTTTTTCAATTCTCATATCCTCCTTCTGTACTGGTTGACTGTTCCTTCCTTGTGTTCCAATTTGTTGATTTGAACCCTGGTTTTCTTTCCCTCACCACTTGTTTAGTGTGGATTTTCCTTCATTTGAGCAAAGATAGTCTTCATTCTTTCCCTGTCCTGTTTAACTTTTTCTATCAAGTCTGTGAGCATATTTATCACCAATGACTTAAACTGTGCATCTGTTAAGTTCTCTGTCTCCTCATTTGTTAGGTACGCTGTCTGCTTGTTGCTTAGTTGTGTCACTGGGACCTTGATCTGCTCCCCCTTCTGGGCCATACTTCTCTGTCTCCTCATCTTGACAGATTTCTGTGTTTGCCTCTGTGATTTGGGTAGGGCTGTTGCACCTGTTACATTATAGCAGGCAGAGCCTTAGGTATTCGTTAGTGCTGGTGGCAGTTTCAACACATTTTGGTGCTGTATGTGGGGGTGGGGTCTGAGAGAGAAGAGTGCCAGCTGCTGCTGCTTTTCTAGGCACTTCTCCCCCTTCCAGTTCTAAGCAAGCTGTCTCCTTTTTGAGACTGGTAGCTTCTTCCTCTGCCCCAACCTCCACTGGCTTTCACAGTCAGAAGCAATGCAGCTCTATTTTCCCCAGCTCTAGAACCACAAGCTGTGCAGTCTGGTCTGGGCCTAGGATCTGTCAGGTTTGGGGCTGGGATCGCTTCTCGTGTTTAAACTGTTTGACTGTGTTTTTCCCCACAGCTACTTCTAGCAACACCCACCTGCCAACCTCCCTCAGCTGCACTGTCTCTAGCCACGCTGCCTCTTGCAGTGCTGCCACCAAGCACCACCCCTGCTGCTGTTGCTCTGCTCCTCTTTCTCTCTGTCCTGGATCCACCCCTCCTAACTTTCTGGCTGATTATTTCATCTATATTTCTTTGCTGAACTTACCTGTAGTTTTGATTTTCTGGATTTTCTGTTTTATTTTTTATTTTTGAAGTGGTTGTAAATTCCTTCTTAGGTGTGAGGAGATGAAGCGTGTGTATTTACACCTCCATCTTGTCCAGAAGTTGCCTATTTTATTTTTAATAAATGCCATATAGGACACTTATTTTTTGAATACCCTGTTATTTATAGTATCTATAAATGTATTAAGAGATTCCTTCCCTCTAGTGTTTAACTGAGTGTGGTGGAGGTATCTAGTTACTATATGTGAAGGACATAATTTTATTCTGAGTTTTATTCTGTTTTTTACCTAAGGTTCTTTCCAAGAAGTCTGGCAATGAAGCTATTTACAGTATTCTCGCCTTAAAATTTTCACAGAAAGTAAGGAGAAAGATAGGGTCACATTACTTTCAGAATCTACTCCTGAATGTTATCTAATGGTGTTAGTCTATCCTTGAAGGCTGTAGTGTATTTATCTTTACTTACAGAGCTGAATCAGAGCCCAGGCTATATTCACAGAAAATACTTCGTTGACAGCCTCTGAAAGGCCTTTTCTAACTTCTTTTGTTTTTCTGTGCAATTGAGTTTAGGACATACTACCCTGAAATATGGCATCTTGGCATAATTGTATATTTTAAGCTAAAAGAATTTAAGAAGGTAGCAGGAGGGGAGAGTCACTCTGACCTCCTCCCCCCTTTACCCTTCTTTCCTGAAACTGGCCATAAAAAACCCTCATGTGAAAGTTGCCCTCCCTATATATCCTTTTCTTTGAAGACAAAGGGACACCAAGATGAAGCCTAAACAGCAGGCCTAGTTAAGTTACCCCGTTTACTATAATTACCTAATACTCCTTAACCAGTCATATTCTTTCATGATTGTTCAATCTTCATCAAACCTAGGATAAAAATACAAAGGTCTAATGGTTTCTTTGGGTCTTTATTTTCTTACAAAGGCTCCATGTCATCTATTATATTAAATATATTTGTATGCTTTTCCCTTGTTAATCTGTATTGTCAGTTTAATTTTTAGACTCTAAGAGGGTTGAGGAAAACTTTTTTCTCCTCTACACAATGTCATAGGTTCCTAAATTATCTTTAGATTTTTTACACTGCTTTTCCCATCCTGCTTTTCTGCACCTGAAGTTACCTCTAATGTGTGAACTTAATGATACAGATCTGGGGGGCTCTGGATTATCAATTCCTAACACTGTTATGAATTAATCTGCAAATTTTTTCTGATCTTTTTTAGGCCTTGGGAAGTAAGTAGCCATGGCTCTCAGCTCAGAATGAGACACCAGGTTTTTAAAAAAACCTTAAGGGGTTTTAACCACTCTTCTAAAGGAGATTTAACTTTAAGAGGTGTTGAGCTTTTGAGGTTTCTGGCCAGCTTTGGGGAAATATGAACAGGTCAGAGGGAGAGATTAGGCAGAGAGAAATCGAAGAGCATAGAATGAGAGAAGAGGAATAAAAGGAGAAAAGACTTTTGGTGTGAGTTACAATTTGGGAGGATGTAAAAGATAAATTGTTTTAATTATTTTATTTTTTCTTTTACCTTGACCAAAGAATATCTTAAGGAAAAATTTTGGGATCTGAATTTATTTTGGCAGACTATTAGGTATTTGAGATTTATTCTGAAGTATCTCTTTAAATGAACAGTTTTGTGTGTCAACTGATGGTTGTTGGTGTCAACTCAAAGCCAACAGGATCTCCAGTTTGTGGTATGGTGAAGAAAGAACATTTATTCAGTGCAAACAGCTCAGTTGTGATTCAGCACGGCTGTAAAAACAGCATGGCTGTGGAACAGCTCAATTGTGGTAGAACTGTCTATAGATGAGTGCTGGGGCCAGGCCTGTCCTGATTGGTCAGAATAGAGCTGCTCTGATTGGCCAGAGTTGCACAGCTCTGGTAGGTTGGGGAAAGCATCAGCCCTATTAGTTGAAATATGATTTTAAGAACTTCTTTATAGTGGCTGTCTCAGGTGGTGGAAACCTAGTGCAGGTAGGCAGTTCAACGCAGAGACAGACAGTTCAGTGTAGGCCTCTTTGTGAATTTTTGTTTACATGAGAGACCTCTGTGTACAAATGTTTGCTAGGCTCTTTTTTAAAATTTGAGCCCAGTTAGCCACCAGGAGCACTTCTTAGTAGGTACCCCCCCCCCCCCCACCTGGGGTAAAGTTACATCAAAAGTACAATTGTATTGTATTGTTCTCTTGCTGAAGAACGCCTGATAGTCACTCATTGCCTATAGATTAAAGCTTAGCATTTGGCATATTCACAGTATTATACTCAGGCTTACGAAATTTCTATCATGTATCCCTTCTTATATATTCTGTCTCCTCTAACTAACTATGGTTTTAAACTTTTCTGAGTTGAAAAAGATGTCTAATTACCTCCTGAATTCCACCCCAACAAGTTATGGTGCCTATTAAATTGCACTTATATATGTTATTTTTCCTAAGACCACATTTTTGCTAAATTTATTATTGAGATACAGTCATATCACGTTAGTAGCATTGTCCTTGACCACTTTCCAATTACTGTACTTTCTTTTGGAAATTTATTTATATTTTTGAGTACTAATTGTGTTTAGTAATAACAAGGTTCATGATTTTTTTTTTTTTTTAACACAAACTTCTTCTTTCATGCCAAATGTGAGTTAAAACCTTTCCTGATCAGATTGTAAAACGTCCTGCAAAGCACATTTTTTTCAGGCTTTGTGATATATAATTTCTTCCCATTCTCTTCATAGCCAGTTATTACTTACAGATGGAAATATTACTATCTGTATCTTCCATTGTCTTCTTAGGACAAGCTACCAAAAAAATAACCTAGGTAACTTTTGGTCTCATGTTTTGTTCCTTTATCAAATTAGAAAAAATGGATGTGATGGGGTGTTAGAAATAGGCATCCCCACATGCCATACCTGTCAGTGAGCTGTATTAGATCTCTTTACCTCCTCAGAGTGTAAAAGTCCTGGTATTACCTCTGTATCTCCTACACTTACAGTGAAAAACCCTACATATTAAAATGTGCTGTCTTTTACATTTGGAGCTGGAAACCTCCTTCATAGGGCCTTTATTCTCATCATAAACTCATAGCTAGGGCCAAATCTGCTGTGTGTAGTTAGTTTTGATCAGCATATTGGGTTAAAACTTTCTCAAACTAGGGTGCCTTTATGTTTGCCCCATCATTTCCTGTGATATCACATATTCAGAAGGATTTATTTCCTTTCTTAGTCTTGTTTGTCAGGTTTCTTTATTGGCTCTGGAAACTGATTTTGATTTATCTCCATTTTGTAATTTTATGTGCTTTCATTTTCTTTCTGTGTTATTTCTTTAATTCTGTTCAAGAACTCTCAACTTTTTCTCAGAAACCACCACTGATGTTATTTCACGTTATCTTCTTAATAACACCTTAAAGTATATAAACACATGACTGATGGGTGCCTCAGGGAGAAGTAGAGCAGGACCCTTCCTACAGAGTCTTGGAGCAGTCATATCTCTGAGAAGAAAGCCCTTCTTTCTCAGTTTCTACCAGTCATCTTTTGTGGTCATGACATGTTTGTTTCTAGTACTTATTTGTCATTATGCCCAGGTCTGAGTTGATATTTCAATAGGGGTGCTTTAATTTGAAGGCTGTGTATAGTACCTACAAACTTTAGCAAACAGAAAAGCCTCACATCAATTTCCGCATTGTAATTTCCCACAGTATTTAATCCTACCTCCTAACCTGTTTGCCTGGTTTGTTTCTTGTTACTCTGTGTGCACTGTGTTGATGATGTGCTAATTACTTATTGGGTTCTTATTATAACAGGATTTCTTGTGTAGTGAGTTGAATTTTACCTACCTGTTTTAAGAAAAATAGGAATTCAGAACATTTAAAAGTAGGTATAGATTATCCTTCAGCTGTATAGGGTTGCTTATACTAAAGTTAACATTTTAATGCCTTGTGGAAATAGTTAAGAAACTTAACCAAGTCTATGAGTATAATACAAATGTAAACTAAACAGTTTTAAGCCATCTTTGAGTTATTTTTAAATTTATTTTTCTTTTGCAATTTCATTTTCTACAAATTTTTTGGGGGGGAGTTGCATCCTGGTCACCATGCTTTTATTTATCTAACAGCCTGGTTTTCTATAATTGAATTTTTTTAAATATTTTAAAATTTATCTCAGTAAGATAACAAGAAATTGTTTGAAATAATTTCAAATATAAGGCTTCTTTAAAATTTTTCCTTGAAAATGTTTTTTAAAACTATAAAATATACAGTTCCCCCCCCAAATTGATTCCACTAATGAATTTAAACAAAATTTCAGTGTCTTTTAAAACCTTATTTTAATTGTTGTACATTTAGGAGAAATATGTAACAGTGAGTTCAGTGTATATGAGAATGAGCATTTATACTTTAAGTACATCATCTTGTCTTTGGAGTGCGAAAGTTTGTTTTTCATCTGGTATACTGTAATGAAACACTTCATATTTCAAATTCAAGTTTTAAGTTAAATGAAAACAATCACTTAAATAATGAGTTTTTTGTTTTTTGCTGTTTTTTTAACTAGAGGATTACATTGATTTTTAAAACTTTTTTATCACAAGGAATTCTGAACATTCAGGATTTGAACTTTCTCATGTAATAATTCTTAAACTGGAGAATCCTTTCCTGTTCCTAGCTTGGATTAGGGATGAGTTGTATTTTTAGTAACAGTCCTAACTCAGTAGCTATGTAAGCATTGAGCTAAGATGGAGTCACAGGGTAAACTGGGCTTGCTTCCCACAGGGAGGGCTGGGAATCGAGCAGGAAGGAAGGCCTGTTTGTCAGTGCCTTGTATGCAACTATGTCTGAGTAGGCAGCAGGCAACACAATGTCTCCCTTGTACAAAGTAACTCTCCTAGTGAGTGCTCAGATATGTGAGGAAAAAGTGTTTGGGTAAGTGAAGGAGAAGCTCGGGGTATTTCAAAGAGATTCTTTTCGTGTTTTTGTGGCATTTGGATTTCAGGGAGTGCACTATTTGTTGCTGCAAAGTACTGGCTTTGTTTTCGGTGGCATTTTAGACTTACTGAACAAGCTCTACTGCAGGAAGATTGAAGCGTCTTTCTAAAACTGTGAGCTTAATAAGAAATACGATTTGTTTGTGATGAAGAGTTAATTTGTGCTTCTTGAAATTAGGGAAAAATAATTGTGACATTCATTTTTAGGAATGAAATCTCTACTAGACTTAAAATCTACTTTTTCTTAATTTCATTCTGAAGTCAGAACCAACTAGTGATAATGATGAAAACCACTTAAAACTGATTACTGGTGTTTAAAATGTATAATGTTGATTTCAAATATAATTTGCCTGTTTTAAAATAGAGGGACTGTTAATTATTACTTAAAGTGACTGTGATATGAAAGTTTAATAATTTACTTAAGTTCAAATGATATAAGCTTTAGTTTTTACCAAAAGAACTGGTTATTTTTCTTCTGGAAATCTTGATTTTGAGATTAGCTAACATAACTGATATTTTTTAGAATATTACTTTTATAATTTCAGCAGCATTTAATGATCAAGCTATAAGTAAGTAATTTTTATAGAGTATGTACATGTTTATAGTGTTTTACTTTTGAATCTGCCTAGTGGAGTGTGACAATATGAATCGCTTTGATCGATCAGACAGAAATGTTCGGCAGTCTCAGGAAGGATTTTGGAAAAGACCACCCCAAAGGTGGAGTGGACAGGAACATTACCACCTCAGCCATCCTGATCGCTATCATCACCATGCAAAAAGTGACTTGAGCAGGTGAGTCTTAATTTTCTATCTTCTGATTAATATTGAGTCATAATTTCCCCTTTACCCCTCTGACCTCCCCCGAAAATTTTTTTGGTCTGGTTTTTAGTGGGCATCTAAAAACATAGCCTACTGTAAGCCAGATAATGCTCCAGGCACTTTTAACCCTGATTCTTAAACAATGAGAAATAGTAATTATATACTATATTCCACAGGTGATAAACTGAAGTAGAGAGGGTTTAAATAAATTAATTAAGCTCACAAAGCTAGTATGTGCCAGACCAGGGTTTTTTTTTTTGTTTGTTTGGTTGGTTGTTTTATTGGCTGTTTTTTTTAGTAGAGATCAAAAAACATTGCAAGTTAGATATGGTACTATTTAGAATAACATGTCTAATTTTTTTCTTTTGACCAAAGTCTTTTTTCATTAACTTTATCATAAAAGTAAATATTTTATTTATGTATGCTATTTGGAATTTAAGTTTTGGTGTGATTTTCTAGTTCTCATTTGGAAATGATTAAATGTTGACTTTGTTGAACTTTATTATTTTTTAAATAAAATTAGTGACAAGTGATTTGTCTTCTTATGTATATATAAATTGAAATTTAAAAATTTCTCAAGTACTATTAAAAACAAAAGAAGGTACTGTGCAGTGCTAGAATTCTATTGCTTCTCGAAGCATAGCACAGTCTTTAATTTGATCAGACCTTATGTACAATGTGGCTCTGTAGTCTTTCAAGCCTGGGATCAAAACCTGACCTGGCACATATTAGCTTTGTGAGCCTAGGTAATTTATTTAACACCTCTCTACTTGTTTATCATCTGTAGAATATAGTTTATAATAACTTTTTCTCATTGGTTAAAGATCAGGGTTAAAAGTACCAGGAGCACTATCTGGCTTACGGTAGGCCAGATAGTGGTACATAGTTGTTAATTTTTTTTTTCCTTTTCACTCTCTTGTCATGTTCCACTGGAGGTTTGAGGTCATTTTGGAGCTAATTTACAATACAAATAATAAAATTGGGGTAAAGAAGTAATGGAAGGGAAGCACATGGCCCCATATAGTTCTTGAAGTAAGAAAAAAAAAAAATTTGGCTGTAAGATTCCTTGCAGCAAAAGCAAAAAATAAAACTTGATCTATTACAAGAGTTAAAGAGTACATAAGATAAAGGACTTGTTTCTCCTGAATTGATTTGCTTTTATGAGAGAAACCTGGAAAAGGTTGCTTTGTATGCTTTCTTATAAGGAAAATGCCTTGTGATATAGTGGACAGCTCTCAGACAGCTTCTCAAAGTAGAAATAATAATAAGTTCCTTAAGTTCATTTCTAATTTGTGTTCTTCAATGTAAGCTCCAGAGAACTCTAGTATAAGTGAGAAAAAGTGGTTCTACACTGGGTCATGAAATGTTGTCTGACTAAAGATCCCTCTCTTGGTATAATTTGATGCAAGGATAAAATTTAGAAGATTTGAAAGGATGCATGTAGTACATATCCTCCAAGGCATTTTTTCAGCTGTTCTATTTCTCACATGTGGGCTTTTGATAAGGAATGGCCATCAGACAGTTGGTATTATCAGACAAGAATCTGATGTAAAGATAGTCTTTATTTGAAGATTTTGTTTCCCTCATCTTTGATGGTTGGTTTATAAGAAGATAAATTTAAGGCCAAATTATGGAAATTTAGAAGTCTAACTAAAATGTGAACCGTTGCTTATACTTCAGATAAGATTTATTCAACTGTTTCACAAATATTCATTGAGAATTGATATGTTGAACTCTGCTCAGTTTTCAAGCTGAGATAAATTTGGATATTGTGTGAGAGTTGTGAAATGATAATAGCTTCTTGAAGCATTGTTTGAAGATGATAAAATGAATTACGCAGTGTGTGGGCTCAGTTGGAATCACTGCAATTATTGGTTAGGTAGAAGATTCATGTGCCTCTTCCATCCCATAAAAAAGATGAGTAGTAGATACTTCCTAACAGGATGTTGAGTCTGTGGGAGCTACAGGTTGTTGGTAGTTACAATGAAAATTAGTGTTGGGTAATGATGACATGTGCCTCAATAAAGTGATGTATATGAGACTGTAGAAGCAAGCAGCATACTGGTTGTTGTCTGGGATAGTGGTATATAAAGGAAGTTACTATTGTACTGGTAAGTATGACTGTAGAGATTGCAGAGGAGTGGTTTCTGTAGGAGAAGGAGTATTCAAATGAAAAACAGCATGTGCAAAACCACTTGTGAAATAGTGTAGCATTTTCAGAAAACAATTCTACATTTTGAACTGGATTGCTAGGTCATTTGGAGGAATGACTAGATATGATTTCTAACTGTAGATAGCAAAACTATCTGCATTTTAAGATAAAGGGTGGCAAATTTTAGCTTAAAGTGAGAGGCTATTAATCAGATGCTACAAAGTGGAACAAATTACCTGGAAGTAGTAATCTCTCTCCCGGGGAATGATGAAGCTGAGGCTGATTAGTTTATCTCTCAGAAAAGTTCAGCAGCATTTTCCAAAAACTATGTGCCTGGATGTCAATAGGTATAGATATCTCTGATCAAATGAGTGTGGGAATGAACAAATTAAAGTTAAATGAGGTTTTTAATAGTAGCCCGCACCGTGCCTTTTATAAATGTAGTATTAGGATTTTGCAAGGTAGTAAAAAATAGAATATGTAGCCATTTCTCAAAACATATGACCACAAATCTCTTCTACACAGTGTATTTTGAAGGACTAGTGATTCGTGGATCATCCACACTGGTAATTCTCAATGAGGAGAGAGAAATGCACAGCATCATGAGACAGTGTTGTACCGCATATTGCTAGTCCAGGAAAAGATCAAAATCCAAAATTCACTGTACCATTTCTACTGAACACATATCACTTTTGCTCCATCATAAAATTGAAAAATTATAAGTAGAACCATCCTAAGTCGGGAACCTGTATTTTCATCATAATGCCGTGCCCTCTTTTCACTTGGCCTAATTTTTCACTCCTCTTTTCTCACAGACTTCCCTTTTTATCCTATACTTTGTTCTATGCTATCTGGAATTCTCTCACATCCTAATAAATTCACATGTTGACCTCTTTTTCTACATTTTCCGATTGAAATAGAAACCTAACTCTTTTCTTAAATGTACTGATTCCCCGGTAGCATTCTTAAAATGAAGAATTCTTATTTTGTAGTTACTCTAGTACTTTAGTTTTTAGAGGTGTGGTCTTATATTTACTCTCATTGCCACTTCTAAATGAGTTACTCTTCAGTCTCCTTTGAGACTTAGGGTGCTTGGCTGTATCAACTCCTCCTTACTGGTCTGTAACTCTTAACTCACAAAAATCTTGGACCTTGACTCACTTTCTTTCTTCATTGTAATCTTTGCCACAATCCCTGAGTGCTTCTAATGTTCATGTACATGGCTCATATAACCCTCTGGCTCCTTAGTTTCTTAGGCTTTTCTATATAGAAGATCATGTCATTCGAGAATAGAAGTGGTTTTACTTTTTTCTTTCTAATCTAGATAATTTTCTTTTTTCTCTCCATTATAATCGCTATGGCTAGAACCTCTAGTACAATGTTGAATAGGAGTGGTGAGAGCAGCCGTCTGTGTTTTGTGTCTGATATTAGGATCAAAGCATTCAGTCTTTCACTGTAAAATATGATGTTAGCTGTGGGTTTTTCATAGAAACTATCAGATTGGGGAAGTTCCCTTCTATTCATACTTTGTTGAATGTTTTTTATCATGAAAGGGTGTTGGATTTTGCCAAATGGTACTTGTGTCTATTAAGATAATAATTTTTTCCCTTCATTCTCTTAATTTGTTATATGACATTGACTGATAAGAACCTTGCATTCCCAGATAAATCCTACTTAGTTATGGTATATCATCCTTTTATATGTTGCTGGATTCAATTTGTTAGTATTTTGTTGAGAATTTTTTCTGTAGACATAATAAATATTGATCTTTAGTTTTCTTGAGATGTTTTTGTGTGGTTTTGGTGTTATGAATTGGTGTTTCTTTTATTTCTATTTTTGAATAATTTGTAAAGGCTTTTTGTTAATTCTTCATTGACTGTTTTGTAGAATTCACCAGTGAAGTGGTTTCGGCATGGGCTTTTCTTTGTGGCAGATTTTTTGATTACTAGTTTAATCTCTACAGATGTCCTATAATTACCTTTAGGTTTTGTTATTTTGTAATGTTCAAGTCTTCTATTTTCTTGCTGACCTTCTTCATAGTTCTCTCCATTAAGGAGAAGGAGGTATTAAAGTCTCTTAACTTCAATATATCTTATTACGGAAGGTCCGATAGAACAAACTCAGTTTTTGTTTGCATGGGAATATATTAATTTCTCTTAATTTTGAAGGATAATTTAACTGGACATTGAATTCTTGGTTGATAGTCTTACTTTTAACATTTCAACTCATTTGCTTTCTGATGAAAAATCAGGTGTTAATCTTATTGAGTTTTCCTTCTCTGATGTGCCCTGACTGGAAGATCGAACCAGCGACACTTAGCTCGCAGGCCGACGCTCAATCCACTGAGCCAAACCAGCCAGGGAAACCCTGACTCCAAAAAACCTCCGCTGCCTTGCGGCATACCTCTTCAGGGGAAAGGCTAAGGGAGTAAACCCCGACAGAAAATCCGGAGCCAGAGTCCCTAAGGCGGTTTGACGTTGTAGTCAACACCGGCAACTCCTGCGGCGCACCTGAAGCCAAGCTGTATTGACTCCGTCTTTCCCTTGGATCCTTCAGCTGCGAAGAGAGGGGGGGTCTGCTGCATGGGCAACAGCAGACCCTCCATATCACCCTGCCCAGGCTCTGTAGCTTCAGCTTCACTGGAGAGGACACTCCAGCGTCATCACAAGATGTCGATTTAACACGGGAGGAGACAGATACCGTGTCACTCCCGAGTTGGACTGCACAGCCATTCTCGGCGATGCAGATAGACTCTTAAGAAGCTACACCATCCTCTCTCGAGACGGACGGCTGCCGACGACGACGACGAATCTTATTGAGTATGTCTTCTACATGATAGGTTACTTTCTTCTTGCTCCATTCAGAATTCTTACCTTTTCTTCGGCTTTGAACTTTTAACTGTGATGTGACTCTCTTTCAGTTTATCATATTTCAGAGTTTGTTGAGCTAATGATTATGAGCTAATGCCTTGAACCAATAAGTGTTCTAGCCTTTGCCAAGGAACTCTTTATGTGTGTATGTTTAGGGAAACCTTCAACAACCTGGTAAGTAATTTGTAGTTCTTCTTTAGCCTTCATTTCCTGCTTGCTCAGAGGCTCAAGGTTGGCCAAGGGTGCACACATCCCTATAAGTGTGTATGTCCTTCTCTATGCCCAAGTATATACAGTATTGGAGCATTTAAAAACTTCCTGTGGGTGCCACATTCCCCTGGTTTTCCTTAGAAGTTTTTGGTTATCTTGTTTGCCCCAGTTTGTATCATTGTCTCAGGCAACTGGGATTTCAAACAACTGCCACTGATTTTTTTTTTTTTTTTAAACAAATATACTAGAGATAAGCTGTTTGCACAGAATGAATTCTGAATCAGGTCAAATGTAACTGCTGAAAATGAGTCTTTTTAGGGAGGTGTCAGTTAAGGTCAAATAGTAACAGTTCTCTGGAAATGGTGTTTTTTGAGAGTTTCAAACACAGTTTCCCTCCCAACCCACCCCTAATGATTGCTGAATTTCAGAGCTGCCACACTTGTACGACTTGTTTTTCAAGCTACAGCAGAGCTAGAGAGATAGGTATGGCAGTAGAATAAATTAAAATGCCATAGAGCTTGTTGGTCTCACTGAGATTCAGCTGGAATTTTTTTTTTTTTTTTAAGTAAGTGCTCCTTGGTTGTTGCAAGCATTTAGTTGATTTACAGAGTTCTGAAAAAGTTGATTTTGACTAATTTGCCAGTGTTTTCAATGCTTTTATGGAAGAGTGAATTTTTGGAGATATTTATTCTGCCATTCTGGAAGTATTTACTTCTCTTCATTCTGTCATTTTTTTCCCTTTGTTTTGATTAATAGACTTTTATAGCAGTTCTAGGTTCCCAAAAATATTGAGCATAAAGTACATAGTTCTTATGTACTCTCTCACCTTTTTCTATACAGTTTCTATTATTAACATCTTGCATTAGTTATTACAACTGAAGAGTCAATATTGATACATTAGTATTAACTAAAATTCATAGTTTACATTGGAGTTCATTCTGTGTGTGTATATTCTGTAGCCTTTGACAAATGTATAATGGCATGTACCTACCATTACTGTGTCACAAAAAATAATTTCACTGCCCTTGAAGTCCTATGTCTTCAACCTATTCATCCCTTCCTCTTCCTCAGCCCCACCATCCTCGACAGTATTCCAAACACTAATCTTTTCATTGTCTCCATAGCTTTGCATTGTCCAGAATGCCACATAGTTGGAAATGGACAGTATGTAGCCTTTTCAAATTGGATGTTTTTACTTAGCAATATGCATTTAAGGTTACTCCATATCTTTTCATGAGTTGATAGCTTATTTCTTTTTACCTCTATATAAGTCGTCCATTATAGATGTACTACAATTTGTTTATCCATTCATCTACTAAAGGATATCTTAATTGCTTCCAAAATTTGGCAATTATGAATAAAGCTGCTCTAAACATTCATGTGCATAAATTTCCAACTCATTTTGGTAAAAAACAAGCAGCACAATTGCTGGACCACATAGTAAAAGTTTAGTTTGGTAAGAAACTTTCAAAGTGACTTCCAAAGTGACTGTACATTTTTAATTTCTTCCAGCAGTGAATGAGAGCTGCTGTTGCTGCACATCCTCATCAGAATTTGGTTTTGTGTTTTGCAATTTAACCATTCTGATAGGTGTGTAGTGATACCTCATTGTTTTAATTTGCATTTCTCTAATGATATATTATGTTGAGTTTCTTTTTTATATGGTTATTTGCTATCTGTACATCTTGTTTAGTGAGATGTCTGTTTAGATCTTGTGCTCATTTTTATATTTGGTTGTTTGTCTCCTTGTTGAATTTTAAGAGTTCCTTGTATATTTTAGATACCAGTCCTTTATCAGATATATATTTTACAAATTCTTTCTCCCAGTCTGTGACTTACCTTTTTATTATCTTAATGTAGTTTTTCACAGAGCAGACATTTTTAATTTCATGCAGTCCAACTTGTCATTTTTTCTTTCTTTCATGGATTATACTTTTTGTGTTGTATTTAAAAACTTATTGCCAAACCCAAGGTCACCTGGATTTTCTCCTTTGATATCTTATAGTTTTGCACTTTACATTTAGTTCTTTGATCCTAGTTAATTTTTGTGAAAGGTTTTTAAGGTTTTGTTTTTTGTTTTTTTGTTTTTGTTTTTTGCATGTGGCTGCCCAGTTTTAGTACCATTTGTTGAAAACTCTGTCCTCTCTCCATTGAATTGTCTTTGCTCTTTGTCAGGGATTATTTGGCTCTATGTGTGTGGGTATATTTCTGGACTCTATTCTGGTTTAATGATCTGTCTTTTCTTTAGTCAGTACTACATCACTGTCTTGATTACTGTCACTCTATAAAGTAAGTCTGAAAGTCAGATTGAGCCAGTATTTTGACTTTATTCTTCAATATTTTGTTGATTATTCTGGGTATTCCACCTGTTCATATAAACTTTAAAGTCACTTTTTTGATATCCACAAAATAACTTGCTGAGATTTTGATTGAGGTTGGGTTGAATCAAGCCTTTTAAAAAATATAACCATGAACATATAAATACACACATTTTACTTTAAATATATACTTTTTATTAATGGTGAGAAAAGAAACACTAAGGGTCAAATTGTCACTCAAATTAGGAAATAAATGAATAAAAATATCACACACACACACACACACACACACACAAACACAGACACCCTTCACTTGCCAGTCTATCTTATGAATCAGAAACGTTGTGTAGAAGGGGAAAATACTTCTATGGATACAGCCACATAATTTTAGGAGATTCCTTTACAGTTAGAAGAAGTCATTATGTAGCAATGTGGTTATTAGATGTGTGGGTTGAATATTGGGTGCTGATACTGTATGTGGATTCAATTTTAATGGTTTACAAAACAGGCTGATATCTTAAAGATTTCTTTCTATAGTTATTCCTTTTTTTTTCTTGCTGATTTTATTGGCTGTCTTTATAGAACAATGTTAAATAATATTGGTGATTGTGGGCATTTCTTTCTCATGCTTCTATAAACATTGAACTCATTTTTGCCTTCACTATTGGTTAGGTTCCTCATATCTACTATTCTGCCTGGCCTATAATTGGCCACATAGACCATAAAGGCACATTTTTTGCTTGCAGTGTTCTGTTGTTTTCACCATATAATTTCTTTACAAGAAACCCATGATTGTTAAAATTTGTATACAAATAAAATCTTGTGTCTGCCACCTTAATATGAGCTGTCTAGTAATTCCTCTTTTGTCTCATGTTTATTTTTTTCACCTTCTTTGTCTTCAATCCTGGGATTTGCTTGCACTCTTAGAAAGTGATTTTACCTCCCATTCCAATTCAAAGGTTCAGGTTCTCATGTGAGAACTTCATTATCTTGTCAGAATGTGAAATTTCATATTCTCTCTGTCCTATTTTTTACCCTCTCCTGTTTTGGTAGTGCCATTTTATTTTCTGAAAATAATCTCTGTTATATATTTATTTTCTGTTACATTTTTGTCTTCTTCTGCCTCTTGGCTTTCTCAGTTAGACTCTCTTATTTTTCAGCAGACTTCAGATGGCTCTCCAGTGAGGTGTTATGTTATCTCCAACTTATTGTCAGATGGTTTAGCAATGATTTAGATATACATGTATGAAGCAAATTGTGTCAACATTTACCAATTGAGGAATGTAGCTGACGGGGTATATGGCATTATAGTATTCTTTTAACATTTATGTTACAAAAGTTTTTCAATATAAAGAAGTTGGAAATTATTGATAATAATAATACAGTAGAAATTGGTTTTTATTTAACATTTACTATATATCATCCATTTTTCTAAGCACTTTAACATATATTACCCCATTTAATCCATAAGCCAACCTAATAAAGTGAGTACTATTATTATCCTCATTTTATAGATCAGGAAAATGAAGTCTAATGAGACGAGTACTCTTATTATCCTCATTCTATAGATCGGGAAAATGAAGCACAGATAAAGTAACTTGCCTTGTGTGTTATATAGATAATAAATGATAGAGCTAATATTTGAACTCAGATAATCTGTGTAGGTATTATAAAAATGAATAAGGTGTAGCCCTGTTTTCAAAGGGTTTACAATCTACGTAGAGGTGGTATGTATACAAACTTACCAGGAAGAACTTTTGGAGGAAGGGCATTTCAGTACTAGAAGATATAAGTTTAGTTTGCATCTTGTGGTGGAGGTATTTAAAATGCAGTCTAAGGCATGTGAACCTTATTTGGTAGGTAGTGGAGAACATTGAGAGTTAAAGAAATTATGGCCCCAAATAATAATATTTTCAATAGCTAGTTACTGTCAGCAAGGAATCAAACCTAAATCTTAAGCTAGAGTTCTTTCTTTAACACTGCTATGATTTTTCTAGATGTCAGTTCTTTGCCTTTATATTTAGCTAATGTTCAAACTTATTGACTCTTCCTTTGAAATGTTTTTAATTTATTAGTTCCTTGAATGTAATTCATGTGTGTGTCAACCTAATATAAGCCCTTAGTCCATACCTGATTCTCATGCAGTAGACAGCTGACTTGGCTCCTTTACTTACTTGGTAAACTAAAAAGTAAACTTTAGCTCAATTAACGTGGAATTTTTAAAGTCATCGATGGTAAATGTGTCCTAATTAAATGGTCAGTATTTGAAATTTAATAATTCAACGATATTTTGAACCAGTAAAAATAAAGCAGAATTATATGTGAACAAATTAGGGTCTTAACCTTTCGCTCAACAATTTAAAAAATTTAAAAACCTTTTGTTAAAAGAAAAATCAGGCCTGAAGGAGTTTCAGAGAAAAATAATATTGTGAAAATGAAGCTTATATTGAATATTTGAAATTTAGAGATTTGGGAATATTTGTTTAAATCTAGAAAATTTAGTAGAAATCATATTTCTGCTTTTTCAATATGGTTGAAATTTAATGCATTATGACTTTTGCAGATTTAATGCATCATGGGTTTAACTTTAATAATAATAAAATGTAACCATGATATTGGAGATAATATTTTTCAGCATGTTCTTGTGTTAAGAACCAACTGAAATTGGGTATAATATGAATTCAGTACCTTTAAATCGCTGTAGCTATAACTTCTGGTTAAAACATTGTGTTTTCACGTCCATGAAATACATTATCCCTAGTGTTGAATGTTCAAACAAACAAACAAAAAAATCTAACTTATTCAGAATTTATATGTATGAAACTAAAGGAGGTTTAAACTATTTTAGAGTAGATTTTTTTTTAATGTAGTTTAAGATTAGGAGACAAGATATATAAAATCTTGTTTAATTTTTATTGGAAGATGATTTATCAACAATGTAAACACAAAAGAGGGAGTAAGTGCTCATCTGTCTTAACTGTCTGCTGGGACTTTTAGAAATAGAAATCCAGCAGTGTGTCAAAACTGAGTATTAACATAGGTAGCATATTTATGGGGCTTAAAAACAATGCGATGTTTAAGAGGCCAATTGAAGTCAAAAGATGAAAAGCAGACAGTGCAGAAAAAAGAAAAATAACTAATTTTTTTCTAGACAAGGCCTTTGCTCAGAGTTCTTTTTTGTTTTGCTTGTTTTTGTTTTTTCTTCTACTCAAGTTCCTAAGGAATAAGGTTTATTCAGCCAGTATGTAAAATACATAAAAGGGAGTACAGTATTCCCTCACTTATCGCGGGTATTATGTTCTAGACCCCCCTGTGATAGGTGAAAATCCGTGAGGTAGGAACCTTACATTTATTTTAATATATATATATATTTTAAGGCTTTATAAACCCTTCCCACACACTTATAAACCATAGTCCCTTATTAACCTTTCCCACTCCCTTATTAACCTTTTCCACACTTTTATAAACACTACTTATGTTCTTAAACATATTCTACACTCTAAACTCATGTAACTTTAACAACATGTATACAGTACCGCAAAATCCCGCGATATAGCGAAAAATCTGCGATAAATAATTAAATATAATATTTTAAAAAATCCTGCGATACAGGGAACCCGCGTTAAGTGAACCGCGATATAGGGAGGGACTACTGTACGGAAGATAATTATATTAATGACAACTGATTGTACTTCTCAGTGGAAACAAATTTGGTGTCTAAGGTGTGTAAAAGTCAGGGGCTTTATGATAATGGTAAATGAATTGTAATAATCAGTGAATAATTTCATTACCTTTATTTCTTTATTAAATTGTGTTGTTTATCTTTTATCTCCAAATTCTTCTCCTGCCTTTCCAGAGGCTCTCCCTACAGAGAATCTCCTTTGTGTCATTTTGAAAGCTATGGAGGGACCCCCTTTTTCCAGGCTCAGAAGATGTTTGTAGATGTACCTGAAAATACAGTGATACTGGATGAGATGACCCTCTGGCACATGGTCCAGGATTGTACTGCTGTAAAAACTCAGTTGCTCAAACTGAAACGTCTGCTGCATCAGGTGAGTACATGATGAACATTTTTGGCTCTGATATTTTGAGTTTAAAGATGAATTGACATTACTTTAAAAAAATGAATTGGGTTTTTAATGTCATTAGAGTTCTATGAAAAAATGCTTGTAAATAGTACATAATAGAAATTTTTATAGGAGAGGGGAAAATGGGATTTTTCCTCATGGTCTCAGTATAGTCCCCAACATTTATGAGCCGTGTAATATTGGGCAAGCCAATCTCTCTGCTTATGTTCCCTCATTTTTATAGTACCTATATTGTAAGGTTATTGTAGTTGTAAATTGAGAGATCTAATACTTGAAACATAGTAGGCATTCAGTTATCAGTGACTGCTACTATAATTTCAGCTAAGTGGGAAATAAGAAACAGCAGTTTTTACTTACAGTTTAATCTTCTCAGTCTTATGTTTTTATATTAGAAAATCTAGTCTAATAGCAATGATGTGACTTGTCAAAAGACACAGGGTGAGCTGATGGTTGAATCTGGCTTCTGATTCAGTAGTACTTTTTTTGTTTGAACATATAACACAGACAAGGTCAGGTGCATAGCAGAACACTAAAGAACAAAATACTAATTTTAAAACATGGATATTTTTTGTTTAGTTTTAAATCTGTATTTGTCTTTTGTAGACTAGCCAAATTTAACTTAAATTACTGTTGAGAAAGAACATTCTGGCTTTTCTGCTCAACTTTCTTATGTTTCTCAGGGTTATGTGTTCTAGCTTAATTATGAGTCGCGACCAAGTTTTAGAATTCATGGTCATGATTAAAATCAAACTTATGGTATATGCTCAGAAGTGAAATGTGGCTCTCCTATATCAGTAATGATTCATGTAAATATTATGTTAAAGTCATGTAAATTGTTTTATATTACTTGGTCATAGATTTTCTGGACTACTCTTCTCCATTCTTGTAGATATTTAACTTTTCTGTACTAAGACTGGGAGCAAGAAAGTGGAGGATCCTTTTTGTATATGGGATTCTTGAACTCCTGTCAAGGGAGAAAGGATTTTATGTTTGAAGTATACAGACATAGAACTTAAGCTTAGTTGAACTATAATAGGAGATGGACTGGTTTGTAGTATTTCTCTGCTTACCAGTCTGAGGAGAAGATTTTCCGATCAGGAGCCTCAGAGTGAAAGGGAAAAGGAGGTAGAAAGGGAAAAGGATGTAGAAAGTGTAGGAAATAGCTAAAATATGTTGAATATCTTCTTTGAGTCAGTCTTTGGGCTAGCTATACTACGTACCCTCTTTTGTATCTGGGTTTATTGTCCTGAAACATAAAGCAGGATTAAATACCAGCTAATAAGACCAGGCCACCTCTGGTAATGAGAGAAGTAGCATAATTCAGGAGAGAATAGGTATGTATCATAAGAATACAAAAGTGTTTTTTTGAGACACTTTCTGAAAAACTGAATCTCTTAATGGCTTTTTGTCATTATGACCTCTGAAATTTTACGTAGTATACACTTATCAGATTGACTTTTTGTTTATGCAATGGCAGAAAAATTATGAGTAGAAAATTGTGAAATAGTTTTAGGGAATCTTTAAAGTTTCTGAGAGTACTAATAGATGTTAAAAGATGAATGAGTCCAAGATTTCATATAATTGCCTCTTATTTCCTTTTAATGTTACTGACTTTTTAAAAGTTTATTGTGATACATATGCATGGTTTAAAAATTCTCTTAATGAAAAACACAGTATTCCTGTCCCTCTCCTCACCTCATTCAACCTTTTAGGATCTGAACAGGTTACTATCTGAAGGTTCTTCAGAGTTGTCCTGCACAGAATTTCTTTTGTTATATTATGGGGTTGGATACCCTTATTTCCTGGATAACATATTTTCTTTTTGCTTAGGTTTACTCCCTCATTTTTCTAGAGTACAGTGTATATGCTTAATTTACTTCCTAAGAGAGGTTAAATAGATGTTATATCTTCTTTACTTATTGCATTACTGAAAATCTCTTTTATCTACTCTCATTTAGTTGATATTAACAGTTTGACTGGGATGGAAGTGAGTTTTCCCTTAAAACCTGAATGTGTTGCTTTTCTTCTTCTTTTTTAAAGAATATTTTATTGATTATATTGTTACAATTGTCCCAATTCCTTTTCCCTTTGCTTCCTTCTACCCAGTATCCCCCTTCCCTCTTGCAATACCACACCCCTTAGTTCATGTCCATGGGTCATGCATATAAGTTCTTTGGCTTCACCCTTTGCTATATTATTCTTAACTTCCCCCTGTCTGTTTTGTACCTGCCAATTATGCTTCTTTTTTTTATTAATTTTTTAAACAAGGTTACTTTATTTTTTATTATTTATTTATTTTTTATTTTATCTGTTTTTAGAGAGAGGGGAAAGGTGAAAGAGAGGAAGAGAAAATCAATGTGCGGTTGCCTCTCACATGCCCCCAACTGAGGACCTGGCGTACAACCTAGTCATGTGCCCTGACTGGGAATTGAACCAGCGACACTTGGTTCGCAGGCCAACGCTCAGTCCACTGAGCCACAGCAGCCAGGGCTCCAATTATGCTTCTTAATTCCTGCACCATTTTGTCATTTCTCTCCCTTCCCCCTTCCAGCTGATAATCCTCCAAGTGATTCCCATATCTATGATTCTGTTTCTATTCTGATTGTTTGCTTAGTTTGTTTTTGTTTTTATGTTTTTAGTTTCAGTTGATAGTTGTGGGTTAGTTGTCATTTTAATGTTCGTGTTTTGATCCTCTTTTTCTTAAGTAAATCCCTTTAACATTTCATATAATAAGGACTTCGTGATTATGAACTCCTTTAGCTTTGCCTTGTCTGGGAAGCACTTTATCTGTCCTTCTATTCTAAATGATAGCTTTGCTGGATAGAGTTATCTTGGTTGTAGTCAGCAGCCGTCCGTCTTGAGAGATGATGGTGTAGCTTCTTAAAAGTCTATCTGCACCGCCGAGAATGGCTGTGCAGTCCGACTCGGGAGTGACACGGTATCTGTCTCCTCCCGTGTTGAATCGACATCTTGCGATGACGCTGGAGTGTCCTCTCCAGTGAAGCTGAAGCTACAGAGCCTGGGCAGGGTGATATGGAGGGTCTGCTGTTGCCCATGCAGCAGACCCCCCCTCTCTTCGCAGCTGAAGGGTCCAAGGGAAAGACGGAGTCAATACAGCTTGGCTTCAGGTGCGCCGCAGGAGTTGCCGGTGTTGACTACAACGTCAAACCGCCTTAGGGACTCTGGCTCCGGATTTTCTGTCGGGGTTTACTCCCTTAGCCTTTCCCCTGAGGAGGTATGCCACAAGGCAGCGGAGGTTTTTTGGAGTCAGAGTTTTCCTTCTCTGATGTGCCCTGACTGGAAGATCGAACCAGCCACACTTAGCTCGCAGGCCGACGCTCAATCCACTGAGCCAAACCAGCCAGGGTTTCTTGGTTGTAGGTCCTTGCTTTTCATCACATTGAATACTTCTTGCCAGTCCCTTCTTGCCTGCAAAGTTTATTTTGAGAAATCAGCTGATAGTCTTACAGAAACCTCTTTATAGGTAACTCTCTTCTTTTCTCTTGCTGCTTTTAAGATTCTCTCTTTAATTTTAATGTTTGGCATTTTAATTATGATGTGTCTTGGTGTGGTCCTCTTTGTTTCTGGCTTGTTTGGGATGCTCTGTGCTTCCTGGACTTGTATGTCTATTCCCTTCACCAAATTTGGGAAGTTTTCCTTCATTATTTTTTCACATAAGCTTTCAATATCTTGCTCTTCCTCTTCTACTTCTGGCACCCTATGATTTGAATGCTGGCATGTTTATAGTTGTCCCAGAGGTTCCTAAGCATCTAATTTTTTTCAATTCCTGTTTCTTCATTGTGTACTGGTACTGTTTATTTCTTTCTTATGTTCCAAATCATTGATTTGAACCCCAGCTTTCTTCCCTTCACCATTGGTTTCATGTGGATTTTCCTTCATTTCACTTAGCATAGCCCTCACTTCTTCCCTTCTGCATTTGCCATACTTAAGCATATCTGTCCAGCCTGTGAGCATCTTTATCACCAGTGTTTGGAATTGTGCCTCTGTTATGTTGGCTGTCTCCTCATATGTTACATTGGCTATCTCCTCATCGCATAGTTTTCCCATTGGAACCTTGATCTGTTCCCTCTTTTGGGCCATACTTTTCTGTCTCCTCATCTTGACAGGCTCCTGTGTTTGCCTCTGTGTCTTAGGTAGGGCTGTCGCACCTGTTAACATTGTAAGAGGCTAAGCCTTAGGTATTGGTCAGTATAGGGCAACCTATTTTACCATGTTGTGTGTTGGAAGAGGGGTCTGAGAGGGAACAATGCCGCTTACTCACCACTTGCCCCTTTTCCAGGTACTTCTCCCAGTTCCGTATGGGACTGGCGCCTCTCTAGCTGTTGCCCTGGTCGTCCTTCCCAGAGTGTGTGGGTCTGCAGATGTTCTAGAACCATTGGGGCCCTTTAAACAAGCAGACTCTGCTGAGAGAATGGCAGTTTCTGTCTCTGCCCCAACCCCCACTGGTTTGCACAGTCAGAAGCCATGAGGCATTATTTTCCCCAATGCTCGTGAGCTGTGCGGTCTGGTCTGGTACTGGGAGTGCTCCCCAGGTGTCCCTCCCTACTTTTAAAAATGTTTGACTGCACTTTCCACTGGCCTGCCGCTGCCACCACTGCTGCTTCCACCACACTGTGCCCTCTCTACCCTGGCTCCGCTCCTACCTGTCTGGATTAGTATTTCTTCTTTATATCTTTGTTTGTTGGACTTCCATGCAGCTTGATTTTCTGGAACTTCTGGTTGTCTTTGGTTTTGAGGTAGTTGTGTTCCTCTTAGTTATGGAGGGAGATGCAGCGTGTCTACCCGTGACTCCATATTGGCTGGACGTCGTATGCCTCATAGTTCTGAAGGCTGAAAATCCAAGATTAGTGATGGCCCTCTTCGATTGTAGAATGCTGCCTTCTTGATATTTCAATGTCAAAGGCCTGTTGTGCTATTTGTGATCCATTTATAAAAATACTTGTCTGAATTCCACTTCTGTAGCTGCCATCCTCAAGTTCATAGGAATCATGAGGTTGCAGAATGGATGAATAATTTTTCATATCAATATCTCCTAGTGTAGTCGTCCTGTTTGTGCATTAGCACTTTCTTCCACAGAAATCTTTTGCTTTGCGGTTGGAATTTTTCTGGACAAGAACCAAGGGCTCTGATAGGTTGAATATTTCAACTGTTGGTTTATGGTGGTGATATCAGATATATGAGTCTGTTTTCTTGTCACTCAGTTATGACAGGATCTGTCTGGCTCAGTATTCTTTATTTCTTCATTTGTTGAACTGGCATGTAGCTTGATTATCTGAAACTTCTGATTTTTATTTTTTTAGCATTGAGGCAGTTGTAAATTCCTTCTTAGTTGTGAGGGAGATGCAGCCTGTCTATGTATGCCTCCATCTTGGCCAGAAGTCTGAATGTATTGCTTTTCTAGGGTCCAATTTAGCTACTGAGAAAAGTTTACTACATTCTAATTCATTTTACATTATATTTTGCTTTTTAAAAAATTTCTCTGGGAGATTTTTAAAATCTTTTATTTCTGACCTTTTAATCTTTTTCCTGCATTCTGAAGTTCACAGATATGTGCTCAGATTTGAGTTTCAGTGTACTTGTTTGTTTCCCAGTTAATGTATGGGTAATTATTGGGCTCTTTGAAGAATCATGTAGTGTGAAATTATAAGTTAAAAAAATATGATTTTCTTGTTTTACCCTATCTTATTTTTATATCTTTCTGGTAATTCTTGATAATCACAAATTAGAACTTCTGAATTATTTGTCTTTTTTTCTTTCTTTCATATTTCCACTTCTTTTGGTTTAGTTATGTTTTCTAGTATATTTGTCCAACTTCATATTTCAGCTGTTTCTGTTGAATTACTAATTTTGGTTATGGTATCCTCAATATCCAAGAACTCTTTATTATATACCATCCTTATTTATATCATTTAATTCTCATTTTGTCAGTAACTGCATTAACTAGAATGTTTTTGTTAAATTTTGTTAAGATTTCTCAGGTTCCCTGCATTGTCTTTCTAAATGGTTATTTTGTTCTTTATATTTATTTTGTTTTCTCTTTCTTCTGAATCTTTTTTCAAATATATGATAATCCTTTGTTGCTTATTAATATTTAAGAGTGGGGACTAAAAAATTCCTCTGTACAGGAGCTGGCTTATAATCTGGTTGGTTTTATTTTACAGTGATGGTTGGATGTTGATGGATCCTCAGTACCCACACTAAATGGAGGATTTTTCCTTCTGAGGTTGTTGTAGTTTCTCCAGAGAAGAAACCTCTGATATGTTTTGCTTAGATTAGAGGTAGAAGACCTGGGAGTCTGTTCTTGCCTTATGCAGACTTCCAGTCAGTTTCCACATTTTTAACCCTGGCAGGTCATATGCTTACCTTTTTCTGTATTTAACATTTTGACCCTCTTTGGGATTTTACAGGGCATATTATGACCATATTTTTAATATACATACAGCTTAGTTATGTCTTCCTCTAGTCCTGCCAAATCACTAAAGTTTCTGTCTTTAGCCTTGATAAATCACTTACTAAAATTTGTATTTTTGAAAAATTTATTTACTATCTTTTTAGTATAGGTTTAAGAGAAGGAGAAGATAAACATACCTCTAATCCAAAATTCTCCCCATTTTTAAATATAGAGAAAATTTTTATAAAAATAACTTTAGTTGTGCAAATGCTTCCTTATGAAGCTTTGCTGCTTCACAGCTCAAAATTTGATCTAATCATTGCACATTATTAGTATGTCACTGGAAAGGGACCAGGACCGAGGCAGGTCTGCCTCAGCATGGTCTTGAATGTGTGGGTTCTTGACTTTGTGCAGGGAAGATTTCATGATACAAGTCCAGGTGATTTTGAGAGTAAATGAAATAAAGGAAAGGCTTAAGATAGAAGAGGCAAAATCACAGGAGCAGGGGTGAGACTAGGCAGAGCTGCCTTGGCCCTTTGAAAAGAAAGTCACAGAGGCAGAAGAAAGGAGTCAGTGTGTTACAGAACCCCTGGACTGCTCCAATTGAAAACAAACCCATGGGCTCTTTAGTTAGGGGCCTGATTGTCCGCCGCCAAAATTATAACTCTCAATACCAGAGTTTAGTGAAAAGAAAAAGAATTGTTTATGTAACAGTTATATAGATTTAGTTATTTGCGGATTTCTGTTATTAAGTCTTATGTTCTTTAAAACATCCATAAACACATATCCTTGCCTTCCCCTACCAAACCAGGCTAGTTTTAGAAAAGTTAGAGAAACCGTTTCCCTACTTTCCAAACACAGTTCAGCTTTACCAGCAGCTGCCAATCACTCAAATCTGATTGGGGAGGTCCTTTCTGTGCTGTGGTGCCCTCCAGCTCTCAATGCAGAACCGCCTGGATTCTCAGCCTCCTTGCAAACTGCCTTCTTCCTGCAAACCGCATGGATCTCCTCTCCTCAAAACTGCATGGCGAGAGCCTCTTAAAGCAGCCTGGAGACCCCTTCTCCAAGCCACATGGAGAACTTACCTTCTTTATTCTGCATGGAGAAGGCCCCTTCACCAAGCCGCATGGAGGGGGCGAGAGAGCGAGAGAGCAAGAGAGAGCTAAAATGTCCGCAGCTGCTTATATATCCCTGACTGCATCCTCTGACGCAGTGGGTGTTGCAAACAGTTCTGACCATTCACAGAACCTTATGTAGGCTCTGTGTGCTTTTTCCATACCGTGCCCTGGTTCAAGACTCCTCCCATCTACCTGAGGCTTTGGATGCATTAAAGCCATTTTGCATAAAAAAGACACTAGTCACCAGCCTCAGGCATGTGGAGGCATTCCAAAAGCTGCTTCCTTCTCCCCATCCCTCAGCCACCAACTCTGGGGATTTTGGACTCCCTTGTTTCTGTAACAAGGGTAGCTGTGTAGACTCAGGAAACAAGTTACAGAGGCAAAAGGAGGGCCCTTGGAGACAGATTCAGGGGTTAACCTGGGATGAGCAGCTGCTGGGCCCACTGCTTCCCTGATTGCAAGTCTCCTGGGAACCTTTAGAGTTAGCAGAAAGCTAAGATATATGCCTGAGTAAAGAGGTCACAGGGGTCGAGGGGGTGCAGGTGGGCATGCTCAAGGGAGAGCCTGCATTGGGTCCTTGGTCTTGAGGATTTTTATCTGTTTTCTAAAGGCAGAAGTTTTAGGAGAGGTCTCAATTAGAATATTCATCAGCTTTTCAGGTTTGTTCTTTAGTACAGAGATCCCTTACCCCTGGGCCTTGGACCACTACTGGGCCACACAGCAGGAGGTGAGAGGCTGGCAAGTGAGTGAAGCTTTGGTTGCTTTACCTCCTGAGTTTCACCTCCTGTTTCCTCCCATTCCCGCCCCCACCATCCCCCGACCCCTCCAGTCCATGGAAAAATTGTCTTTCATGAAACCAGTCCCTGGTGCAAAAAAGGTTGGGGACTGCTGCTTTAATATGCTGATTTATGAAGATAAGCGTATAGAGTAAGAGTCATTCTCTGGTCAGTTTTACTTTTAAAGAATGTCACCTAAGATGGACCAGACTGAAGCAGGGCTGCCCAAGTAGTCTGGAATGTATAAACCATTTGCTTTAAGTGTCCTTGCTTAGGGGAGATAAGATTTTATGATTTATTATCTGGCTGTAAATTGCCAGCCAATGTTTTACTATCTGTCTTAGTTTTTATTCCATTTGTCAAAGAATTCCCCTAGCTTCTTACTATATACCATTCCATTTGTCAGAATTCCCCTAGCTTCTTACTATATACCTCAGCTTTGTGCTGGATTTACCAGTAGAGAGCTGGGGTTTTGCATTTATTTGCAAACATAAGATCTTAAATAAGCACTAGCAACCAGTATCTGCTTGGGGCTATACATAACAGATTGGAATTATAGGGAGTTACCCTTATTTCAATAACACATGAAGCTCTTTAAAATATGACTGAATATTAGCTCAGAAAGAAGTACATTCACTAGAAAATAGTTGCATAATCCTATGTTCTCTTACTTTGTTACTCTCTCCTCCAAGTGACGTACCCCAAGGCAGTGATCCTTAAACCCAGACAGAATTGTTTTCCTTGATTGTTTTTAGCAAAGTTTAGACTATTTTCCTTATAAGATTGAATTAAATTTATATAAGGAAACTAAAGAGAAGTCATTAATGAAAATATAAATAGCATAAAAATAATTTTTAGCCTCATTCTTATTGGAATCAACAGAATTTTATAGAGCTCTTGAGAACTTTACATATAACTATATAAAATTTCTGTTACCTAGTACTCAATAAATGTATTGTAAATTGATTTTAATCAAACAATTTTTCAAGCATCTTACCTGCCTTAGTTGCTGGTTATCTCTTAATCCAGTGGCTTCTCATTTCTATCTTTGTTTTCTTGATTTCCAGCACCCAATCAAGAAGCCTTGCTTGATAAGAACAAATGAGAAACAGCCTTTGCATTTTCCTAGACTTCTCCTTAGTGTCTGTCATCAGTTTGAAGGAATTGCCTTTGGAATTAGTCTGGGTTCTCCCGAGAGAAAGAATAGAGAAAGACAGAGACGGAGACAGAAAGAGAGTGTGAGTTAGTGTGTGTGGAGAGATTTATCCTAAGGAATTGGCTTACATGATTTTAGAGGTTGAGAAATCTCAAGTTCCTCGCTTGACAAGCTGAAAACCCGGGAGGGTTGGTGGTCTAGTTCCAGTCTGAGTCTGAAGCCCCGAGAACCAGGAGAGCCAGTGGTGTAAATTGCAGTATGAGTTTTACTGCAAAGGCAGCCGAAGACCAATGTCCCAACTTGAAGACAGACAGAGAGAGTGAATTCTCCCTTATTCCACCTTTGCTTCTGTTTGGGCCTTCAGTGGATTAGATGAGGCCCACCTATGTTGGGGAGGAATTTTTTAAGTCCACAGAGAGTAGTTTTTGCAGAAGCATTGAGCAGGGAAGCAAATCCATATTCAGAGTAAGTGTCTATTTGGGTAAGGACAAAATGCTGCCCTTTCCATGATGGTAGTAGTACAGTGTAATTAGCCTGCTGCCAGGTACCTGGCTGATCAGCCTTATTGGGGGCTCGATGTTGATTTCTGTGTCTGGCAGGTTAGTCACTAAGCTGTGACTATAGTCAGGTTGGCCAGGTTACTGATTCCATGCATAACCTCTATCCTGCCACCTTTGCTATTTTGTTCATGAGTCTATTGGGTAATGACAGGGGTGGCTAGGGAAAGAGGTTGATTGGTATCCACAGAATGAGTCATCCTATCCAATTAATTATTAAAATCCTCCTCTGCTGAGGTTACTCTTTGATGAACATTCACACGAGACATAAATATCTTCATATTTTTTTGCTCTTCAGAGAAATCTATACACAAAGCCCTTTCCCAAATTTTTCAATCATGTTTCTTCTACGTCCCTGACTATTCAGTCAAACCATTAACCATAGCCATTTTTTCCCTCTAAGCAAAGTGAACAACCAGATGCACTGCTTGAAGTTTTGCCCACTGGAAGGATTTCCTTTCACTGCTGTTTCTCCGGGTGTCCCAGAAAGAGGCTATGCAGCTCTCCACTTTTGGGTATTGTCTGTGTATTGTACAGAACCATTAATAAACCAGACATGAGTCTTCTTTTCCTCTGTCAACCGATCTCAGGGAACTCCCCATGAGACCATAGTGCAGACTGGGAGAGAGAAGGCAGTGTAGCAGGAATGGGAAACATGGACATTTGAGCTACTGAATATAACTTACTTGTTTCCTTGGGGCCTATTTGGACCCTTTCACATCTGTATCAATTGCATTTGATGATGGAATGTTACAGTGTACACTTGACTTTATGGTTTTGTGTGTCAAATAATACCCAGTTCAACATGGGCAACTCAGTATTGGTAACTGAGTGGACTGCTGTTAAGCATTTAGTCACTAAGACCCAGTAGCAGGTCAAGAGCTGCGTCTCAAAAGGAGAGTACTTATCCACAGAGGCAGGGCTTTCTTCCTAAGGGGCTGCACTGAGATTCACCTATAGAGGCCTGCTTAAGTCTCCAAACAGCATCTCTCTGCCACTGCCATTTCAAGCACCATGGGATTTGCTGGATCATATAACCCAAGTAAGCAGAGCAGCTTGCACAACAGCCAGGAACTGTTGCAGAGCCTTCTGGATCTTACTCAGAACCAGCAGCTATTCAGGTCACTGGGTAAATGGGCCAGGATAACACACCCAAATGAGGAATATGTTGCCTCTAAAACACAAAGAAGCTAGCATTATACACCTTCTTTGGTTGTGGAAAGATCGAGATGGAACGAGTTATCCTTCACCTTAGAAGGGATATCTCAACATGCCCATGACCCCCACTTCTTCTACACTGACTTCTCTCTCTACAAATAGTTGTTTAGGTAATCCTTCTGTGTTCCTGGCAATAAGGGTAAATTGATGATTGGATAGTGCTATTCACAGTAGCTTGTACCTGAAGTGTTTGTTATCGGTCCATTGATAGTTAAAATAGCACCGTCAGAATAGAAGTCAACACATTTCATCCTTCTTCCACAAATTCTTACTACCAAAGAAAAAAAATGATTCAAACTAAATTGTTTAGTGACTAGTTGATTTATAAAGTCTGGTGTAAGCTTTTTATTGTTTCTCAGACAGGGAAGAGTTTGTGTGAACCAGAACTGATACACAAATCAAACTGTAAAACTTTGGTGTAAGGTATTCTTACCTGTAAAAAAAGTGCAGGGAGTGAAAAAACATGCAATCAAGTGTTCTGTTTGAGGTATCTTTATGTAGTATGCAAGAGAGAAAAAATTGCTTTGGTAATGGAGATGAAGAAATTAACTGCATGCCATTGTAGAATACAAACTGGAAGTCGAGTTTATCAGGGAAAGAATTTTAGGGAGATTAAGGGAATCGACATGAACAAAGGTACAGGTTCTTTTTTTTTTTTTTGCCAGATATAGTTGTAATTAGTTTATTTTTTTTTAATATGCTTTATTGATTATGCTGTTACAGTTATCCCAATTTCTTTTCCCTTTCTTCCCCTCCACCCAGTGACCACCCTCCCTCCAGTTGTCCACTCTGCTCAGTCCATGCCCGTTGGTTGTACATAGAGTTCTTCTCAACATCTTCCTTTCTACTCCACTCTCTCCTACTATGCTTCTTAATTCCTGTAACATCTCCCTCCCTTTCCCCCTTCCCCACTCCCCACCGATCTCCCCTCAAAATGTTCCCCATACCTATAACTCTTTTCCCACTCTCGTTGCCTACTTAGTTTGCCTTTGTTTCAAGACCCTAGCTTATGTTCTTGGTTGTTGTGATACAGTTTTCATTTTAATATTCATAGTTTTGATCCTCTTTCTCCTAAACAAGTCCCTTTAACATTTCATATAACAGTGGTTTGGATCCAATGAACTCCTTCAGTTTTGCTTTGTCCTGGAGGCACTTTCTCTGCCCTTCTATTCTGAATGACAGCTTAGCTGGGTAGAGTACTCGTGGTTGTACGTTTTTGCTTTTCATCACTTTGAATATTCCTTGCCAATCCCTTCTTGCCTGCAGTTTTTTTTTGAGAAATCAGCTGATAGTCTTATTGGGACCCCTTTGTACATAATTCTCTTTTCTCTCTTGCTGCTTTTAAGATTCTCTCTTTATCCTTAATTTTTGCCATTTTGATTATAATGTTTCTTGGTGTGGTTCTCCCTAGAGCCAGTTGTTTTGGAACTCTCTGTGCTTCCTGGACCTGTAAGTCTTATTTCCTTCCCACATAATTTTTCAATTTCTAGTGTTGTTCTTCACTTTCTGGCAACCCTATGATTTGGTTGTTGGCCCGCTTATCACTGTCCCATAGGTTTCTGAGCCTCTCCTTATTTTCCTCACTTCTCGTTTCCTCTTTCTGCACTGGTTGACTGTTTGTTCCTTCCTTATGTTCCGATTTGTTGATTTGATCCCTGGTTTTCTTTCCCGCACCACTAGTTTTGTATGTGTTTTCATTCATTTCAGCAGGACTACCCTTCATTCCTTTCCCATCTTGTTTCAGATCTGCTGTCAGATCTGTAAGCATTCTTATAACCAAAGCTCTGAATTGTGCCTCCAAAATTTCCTATCTGCTGATCTGTTAGATCAGATATATGCTGGCTGGTCAGCTGCATTACTGGGATCTCTATTGTGATCTCTGCCATCCTGACAGTTTTGTGTTTACCTTTGTTTCCTGGGCAGGGCTGTTACACCTCCTACGCTATAGGGGGTGGAGCCCCATGCACTCATCACTACCAGGTGACCCTTCTCGTCACACTGGCGCTTTGTGTGGGGGCGGGGATCCAAGATGAATTCTTGCTGTTTACTGTCCTCTCAGAGACCGGGAGCTTCTTCCTCCGTCTCCATGCCCTCTGGCCTTCACAGTCCAAGGCAATGGGGGTCTGCCTTCCCCAGCATTGGAATTATGAACTGATGGGTCTGGTCTGCAGCCAGGGGTGCTCCCCAGTTGTTTTCTCGTTTCTTTTTAAATACAGGTGTCTGTGCTTACTGCCCTCCCGCCGCTGTTGCCATAGCTGCCACCACCAGCACAGTTTGACCTCTTTGCCCGGCTTCGCCCCTCCTACCTGTCTGGACTAGCACCACTTGTTTATAACTTCATACGTTGAACTTCCACGTAGCTTTATTTTCTGGAACTCCTGGTTATTTCTGGTTTTGTGATAGAAGTATTCCTTCTTAGTTGTGGCGGGAGACAGCATGTCAGTCTAAGCCTCCATCCTGGTCAGAAATCCAACAGGTTGTTCTTAAAACTACACACTATAAGTGGTTAGTGGGTTTTAAAATAAATTTTGTCCATTGTACCTGTAATTTTTTCCTAATAAAGTAGAATGATACAGAAACTATCAGGTGGCATCACATGTAATAAAGGCAGATACTCTTTCATGAAACTATTTTTTTAATATGATATCTGTATCTACCCATCCTTATTTAGAATTAAGCACACCCGTGCACACACATTTATGTACATGTATGTGTGTGTGTACCTGGTTGTGATATAAAATGTAGTTCTTATAAACGGTCATGGTCCCCTCAAAAACAAACCTGTTCTGGTAGATAAACTGTACTATACTCAGGACTTCAAGGATAATAAATCATAGATTTAAATTAGAAATAATTAAATAACCGCTGCATCAGTAAAGTATTAAATCATCGATAAATTTGCCAAGATATGTTTGTAATGTTTTTTAAAGAAACCTGCAAAACTTTGCATAAGTGATTTAAAGAAAACAGTAATGTCTGTAGGTAGGCTAAATATTGTAAAAATTAACTTAATCCATGAACATTAATGTAGTAACCAAGACCGCTACCTTATTATAGTCTATGAGGACATCCAAATATTATAAGAATGATGTGTTACAAAGGGCAAAGATAAGGTACCAGCTGAGTGTATGATTGGAACCATAGTTCTTCCCAGTACTATTTATAGATGTAATACAATTTCAGCCGAAGTTAAAACAGCTTTGTTTTTAGGATTCGTCAGTATGACTCCAAAATTAACACCAAAGGCTAAGGTTTGTATGCATTAAAACAAAAAGGGGAAGCCCTTTGGAGCAAGATATAATATTGACACAAATATAAATTAGGAGAGAATGCCCAGAAATACATGCTTAAATATCTAATAAAAAACAATTGGACACAGAATTATTTTAAAGTAAATGTTGAGAAAAACACAGCAGTATTGAAGCAGTTATTTAGTTTCTCATTTTATGCTGGAGTAAATTCAGATGTTTGAAGAGTTGAATATTTTTATTATAGGTAGAACTTTTTATTAAATTAGAAGAAATTTATAACTAATATTTTTAAGTGTCGAAAGAAACTGATAGAAAAGGATATACCGATTCAGATATGTACAGATTAACTACACTAAATTTTTACAAATGAAATTTGTAAATAATATTTGCTTTAATATTATATGTCTGTGCCTGTATAACAACATTCTAGTCATTTTGAACATGTGGTAGACTTTTCTGTTTTAAAAATGTCTTTGTCCCAAACATCTATTAGGATCACCTCATCTCTGAAACACTCATTTAAAATCAGACTTTGTGAGTCTGAATTTTTTAAAGCATCTCAAATGTAGCTTGAATCATTAGCTCTTAAATCTCATAGGTGAATTTTACAGCATTACTTAAAAATTATTCTCAGTGCACATTCTAGCTTGTGTGATATGGTACTATATTTCATCCATGTACTTTTGTTTTTTAAAGAACTGACTTTGAAAAGAAAATGAAAAAAATCAGTCTCTCCTCTTCCTTTAATTCCTTTCCTAAAATGCCTCTTAGTCATGTGTTGTAGCATACCTGAAACACAAGGTAGCTTTGTTGACATCATTGATGATGCTTGTCAGGTAGGATTGGTCAACACTGCCAAATTTTTTTTTGTTTGTCATTTCAAGTATCCATGTCCATTGCAGCTGCTCTGGAACTCATAGGGAAATCCCAGTTTTTGCAAACTTCTGGGAGAATCACACGGGTGAGATGGAGTTTATTATAGAGATTTCCAGCAGATTAATATATATAGAAGAGTTACATTATTAGAACAAAAGTTTACTTATACACTGTGTCAGAAAAGTGGAAGATGGTTTGCTGACAGTAGTCCCTTAATGCTCTTAAGCATAGAGGAAGGCTTATCTGTCTTTTTGAATCTTTAATAAAATGCTGTGACAGAATAGTTAATTAACTTAAGGTTAACTGCAGAGTTTAAAAATCCTACCTAGAACTTATAGAAACTGCTGAGACGCTTCACTCAGTAATACCATTCAGAATACTTGGACATCAGGTAACTGTGAATTGCTTATATTTTGTGCAGTGGTGTGTTGTAGTTATTAAGTATTGTTTTTCTATTAACACAAAATGTTTAGAATAAACAGTGCTATCAGTTGTCAGTAAATGTAAGCTTCTTAGTATGTGTAAAGTGAAGCATGAACATTGCATGCATGATTGCTATTCAGACTTATTTTTAAAAGAGATTTTCTGTTCATTTTTTCCCCCCTCCCCTGTAATGCTTAAAGAAGCTTTTCTCAAACTGTTTCCTAGTTTTAGCTTGGAAACTTTTCATCTTAGTCATGGTTTAATAGAGAATACTACCGTTGGTTAGTGTCAAGGTTAATGGAAGGGAGATGGTGTTATTAATTGATTCAGTTAGGGAGTATATTCATGATCTTTAAGCTCTTGTGCTTTGATGAAAATAATAGCTTTGATCTCCTAGGTCTCGACTGCTAGACTGTTAAAAAAAATTAGGTGTTTATTTTTTTTGAGGCATAGCAATAACTTAAACATTAATAACTCCCAATTATCTTTGGCTATATTTTAAATTTATTTTATTTAGAATATTATTTTTTAATATTCAAAATAATGATATAAATTCTTTGCAATGTGTTGATATTATCTTTGTGTTCTAAAGCAGAGAAAAGGAAAACAAAACAAAACAAAAAATCCTTTTCCTTAGAGGGCCACATAATAAATATTTTAGCCTTTTCAGAGAAGAGGCAAGTTGAGGTTTATATGTAGATATTTATAAAATCATTAAAAGTGTAAAAACTGTTCCCTTTTTTTTGTTTTATTTATTTTTTATTCTTTTGTAAAAACTATTTTTAGCCCATGGACTGTAATTAAAATAGACAGCTGGCCAAATTTGTCCAATGAGCCATAGTTTGTTAACCTCTTCTGGGTTAGAGCATGGTCAGCTCTGTGTTTGTTTGAATAAAATGTGTATTCTTTATATATCTGGTAGCTGTATGTCTATTATATTAAACTTTTTAATTGTGTTTATCTTATTTATTTTTACTAAATTGTTGTCTTTGATCTGTGAGTTTTTGGGAACAGTTCATTTCCTGCTATAATTATGGATTTTTAAATTTCTTTTTTTAATGCTGTGAATTTTTGTTTTAGCGGCTTCAGGCTATTTTATTAGAATAGTAGGCCTCCCCCTTATCTGTGATTTCACTTTCTTCTGTTTGTTACCTGTGGTTGATTGTGAGTCAAAAAATATTAAATGGAAAATTTCGGTTATTTCAAGATAGAGAAACCACATTCACATAATCTTTATTACAGTATATTATTATAATTGTTCTATTATTAGTTGTTAAACTGGGTGGGCAAAAGTAGGCTTACAGTTATGAGTACTTGAAACACAGAGTTTATTCTTACATTAATATTTATTTATTGTATTATTTATTATTATTAACCTACTTTTGCCCACCCCTGTATATAGGGTTCAGTGGTTTCAGGCATCTACTGGGAGTCTTATATTTCCTGCAAATAAGGGGGGACTACTATATATATATATATTTTTTTAATGTATTTTATTGATTATATTGTTACAACAGTTCCAATTTTCTCCCCTTTACTCCCCTCCACCCAGCATCTCCCTCCCCCAACAATCCCCCTCAAAGTCCATACCCCTGGTTCATAAAAAATAACTATCCTCCCCTCTCAGATATTAAGACCCTTTGTAATCTTGTAAAGGACAATGGGCGAAGGTCTCAAGCTCCTCTAGCTGCTTCAAGCTGGACATGGTCGTCGTCCTACCTACCCTTGGGTCCAGAAAACCCTAATGATAGTGGGGTGTGGAGGGGAGGGTGGCCTTCCCACATGGGGAAGGATTGTGCAGACTCCAGGTCAGTTGGCTGTGTCCGGACAACGGCATGCTTGGTTTAACAGGCTGGCATCCTTTTTGTGTTCTGGGGGCAACAGATTTGGCAAAAAGGGTTAAAAGACATCATTCAATCCATAACTACTAGATGACAAAAGGCAGGGATTAATTTTACTATATATATTATAGTAAATTTAATATAACACATGTAGTAGTCCCTTGCTATGTCATGGTTCACTTATCGCAGCCTCACTATATCGTGGGATTTTAAAAAATATTATATTTAATTATTTATCGCGGGTTTTTCACTATATTGCAGGATTTTGTGGTACTATATACGTACGTTGTTAAAGTTACGTAGGTTTAAGAGTTTAGAATAAATGTAAGGTTCCTACTTCGCAGGGGCATCTGGAACATAATACCTGCTATAAGTGAGGGAATACTGTATGTATAAATTACATAAATTTTTATGATTGGCACACCTTGGTGGATTGTTCTTTTGGTCACTAATTGATGTCTTTGTTTATCCTTATTAATACTTTTCATCTTTAATTCTGCCTTGTCTGTTGTTACAATAATATTGTTATACCACCTGGCTGCTGTGGCTCAGTGGGTTGAGCGTCGGCCTGTGAACCAACTGTTTGTTGCTGGTTCTATTCCCAGTCAGGGCACATGACTAGGTTGCACATCATGTCCCCAGTTGGGGGCGCAAGTGAGAGGCAACCACGCAGTGATGTTTCTCTACCTCTCTTTCTCCTTTCTCCTTTCTCTAAAAATAATAAATAAACAAATTATTTTTTTAAAAAAATATTGTTGTACCAGTTTTATTTTTATGATTATTGAGATTTATCTAGAATTTCTCTTTTGATTTGCTTTAATTATTTTTTAAGTGAGTTTTATATTAGTTTTCTAGAGCCTCACTAACACAGTATCACAAGCTGGGTGGAATATAACAACAGAAAAGTATTCTCCCATGGTTCTGGAGGCTAGAAATGTGAAATTAAGGTGTCATTAGGGCCATGCACTCTCTGAAAGCTCAAGGAAAGGAATCTTCCTTACCTTTTTAACTTCTGGGGGTGGTTGCTGGCAATCCTGAGCATGCTTGACTTGTAGGTAGATGTATTACTGCAATCTCTGCCTCTATCTTCATGTGATCTTCACATGACCCATGTGTCTGTGTCCTAATTTCTCTTATAATTTCTCCTGTAGGATGGCCTCAATTTGATTACATCTGCAAAGACCCTATTTCCAAATGAAGTTATATTCACCAGTTCTGGGTTAGCATGAATCTTTAGGAGGACACTATTCAGCCTAGCACAGTTCTAATTGAAGTTTGATTTATATGCAGTAAAATTTAGCCTTTTTATTGTACAGTTCTGTGAGCTTTTACAAATGCATACAATTATGCAGCTTTTACAATCACTTCCCCCAAATTATTATTTTTTTCTTTTATAGTTGATCCCTACACCCACTGCTAACTCCTAGCAACTGATGACCTATTTTATATTTCTGTAGTTTTGCCTTTTCAAGACTGTCACATATGTAGGCTCATATAGCCTTTTGAGTCTGGCATTTTTCACTTACCATAGTTCATTTCAAATTCATTCATGTGGATCCATGTATCAATAATTTGTTCCTGTTTATTCCTGAGTAGTATTTATTGTGTGCATGCATCATAGTTTGTTTATCCATCTACCAGCTGAAGGATAGTTGTGTCACTTTCCAGTTTGGGGCAATTATGCATAAAGCCCTATAACATTCATGCATAGGTTTTCTTGTGTGCATGTTTTCATTTCTTTTGGGTAAATAACTGGGGCTAGAATTGCTAGGTAGTGTGATAACCACTGTTTTCCAAAGTGGCATTATTATTTTATATTCCGCTATTGATTAATGAAAGTTTTAATTATTCTGCATCATTGCCTGTTCTTGCTATTGACAGTATTTTTCAAAAGCCTTTCTCCTGGATGTGCAGTGGTATCTTACTGTGGTTTTAATTTGCATTTACCTAATAACTAATGATATTGAGCATGTTTTTATATGCTTATTTGCATATTGTTTTGGTTAAGTGTCTGTTGTTTGACCCATTAACAAAAATTTTAATATTGATTTGTGTTAGTTGTTTATGTTTATATATGAGTCCTTTATCAGGTATATAAATGGTGAAATAAATATTTTGAAAGATGGAATTAGCTTTTTTGGCAACTATGTACAGTTGAGTTAATGAGGTTGGGCTGTAGGGGGGCTGAGTCACCTGAGTGATTTGATGACTTGCCAAAAATCTGCACAAGACATAATGCATGAATGAACCCGTTGTGATGAAGCTGCCAGTCACCAGTTGCTGTGGCCTTCTGAATAATCTGAATAGCTTCTATGTAAGAATGTTCAAGCTTAATGCAAAATTTGATGCAGATTTGTCAGTCTACTCACTCAGTCATTGTGAATCTCACAGCCACACAGTACACATGCTCACTCAATGTTGTCTGCTGCCCTCACTGACTAGTACAGTGAAGTCATTATTGTTCATGTGTGCACATTCCAGTCCACTCTCCTTGGCTGCTAGGTTACATGATGTTGTGAAAACTATCCTCATTATATTAACAATGGCTGGATATTTTTCTGGACAGATCTCATATTTTGTTAGATTTGTACCTAAATATATATTTTTAAATTTTAGATTTTGATTTTTCTTGGTTTTGTTTGTTTAGGGTTTTGTGGATTTAGGTTTGTTTTATTTCAATTTTCAGTTGTACTTTGCCATATCAGTAGTAGATTTTTGTATATTCCCCTTGTATCTTGCAACTGTGGTAAATCATGTATTAATTCTAATAGTATTATTGTAGATACTTTGGAATTTTTTACAACAAAAATTATACTGCCTGACTCGAGATAGTTTTATTTCTTCCTTTCCTACTTGTCTATCTTCTTTCATTTCCTTGCTTTATTGCAGTGAGTAGAAACTCCAATACAATAGTGAATAGGAGTGCCTTGTTCCTGGTTTTAGGGGTAAAACCTTGTCTTTTAACCAGCTGAACCAGCTGGCCAGAATCTGAAAGCTGATGTTTTATATTTCCTGTTCTGCTGCATAGTTCTCACAGCTACATCCATATCCAAGGCAAAGTGATGTGTGCTTGTGTGTCTCATTCCTCGAGGTTCCTGCTTTGCAGCAGGCAGAAAGATATAGATGTTTGGAAATAAGTCAAATTTTAAAGTCCCTCTTTTCTAAAATATATACTTGTATGAAGGCCTGTCCCTGGTTTTATATGTTAAGGCATTTACAGCAGAGATGAACTTTTTACTGACATGAGTCTGTAAAATTTTTCTTAAAAAAAGGAAAAACATTTTTAAGGTCATGTTCGAGAACACTTTACTCATTAGGTCATTGCCTCTCCTCTCAAGTTAAATTCTGAAGGTCCATATGACATCACCAATAAAAATGTAATTTATGCTGGAAATTTTGCACACTTGTTCATCACTGTCAATCAGTATTGCCTATTGAACTTTTCTGTATACACATTCTTAGGCCCCATGCCTAGAGATTCTGATTTAGTAGTACAGCATAATACATAAAGAAGAAAATGACCTACATGAGTATGTCTCCTATTTTAGTACTCTTGTTTCAATGCAAGATATTTCCATGGTCTTGGGAGATTTCCTTTAGGACTGATATGTCTGAGAAAGATTGCAGTGGTATTGCTTCTTGAAGATTCTTGACTCAGTGGGTTTCCCAGGGCAACTAGGTACCATCTGAACAAACAAGGTGCCAAATTGGAGTTGCAGTTTTGGTTAGCGGCTCAGTTCCTCACTATAACTCAGGTGTTGATATATTCTTCACTGATTCATCTTTCTTGTGGTTGTGAGTCACTGAACCTGCCATTTCTTAGCTGGTTGTTCCCAAACCAGTTTGGCAGGGAGTGGGACTTGATATTGCCCTTTCATTTTCTTTATTGTGTTTAAGGATAAAAAGTTTAATTTTTTAAACATTCTTTTATTGAGGTATAGCATATATCCAGTTAACTGCTTAATGTGTACCAGTCTTAAGTATACAGCTTGAACTTTGTTATGTATGTGCTCTTGTAACAACCATATAGTCAAGACATAGAACATTCCATCATCCTAGTAGGTGACTTAATGCTTCTTCCCAATCAGTAACCACTTCCCTGACTCAACCGCTGTTTTTCTGACTTCTGACCCCAGAAATTAGTTTCAGTTGTTCTTAGACTTAATATGAGATGCAAAATATATGCTCATGTGTCTAGAATTTTAAGTCAAATGATTTTTGTGACCAGGCCTTGCTACATAACTTAATATTACTGTTTCTGACTCCTTTAGACTCCAAACACCACAGTAAACCAAAGCAGATTTAATTAGACTTTTAGTTTACATTTTTTATAGGTGAGACAATCTTAAAATTCTTTGGGAAACTTTTTGTATTTCTTTTCCCACTCTAAAATTTTCATTGGCTTTCTGCTTCATTCACTCATATAGTGTTTATTTCCACATGTTTTTGTTTTTTGCTCTAGCTGTCTTTTCCTTTTCCACATTTCCTTCTGTAAGTGGAGAGATGAAAAGGAGATTTCTAAAATCTTATTTTCTATTTGTTCTTTTCCATGCTAGCATTTGGTCTGGGGTGAATTCAGGTTGAATTGCATGCCTGCAGTTATTGTATTAATCTCATATTTTTCTTCTTTCTGACAGGATGATGGAAGTGGTTCATTACATGATATACAGCTATCATTGCCATCTAGTCCAGAACCAGAAGATGGTGATCAAATATATAAGGTATGACTAGGTAGTCTTGCTGAATGTTTTAAAATTCTTTTTATTACCAAAATTGTAAAGCAACAAGAATTAAAACATTACTAATAAATGTTTTAAAACCTTTAGCTTTGCTGTCTTTTTTAAAGTATATTTTATTATGTTGTTAGAGTTGCCCCAATTTCTTTTTCCTTTCCTCCCTTCTTCCTAGTACCCCACTTCTCTCCAGCAGTCCCACCCCCCTTAGTTCACATCCATGGGTCATGCATATAACTTCTTTGGCTTCACCCTTTCCTATATTATTCTTAACTTCCTCCTGTCTATTTTGTACCAACCAATTATGCTTCTTAGTCCCTGCACTATTTCCCCATTTCTTCCCTTTCCCGCTCCCAGCTGATAACCTCTAAATGATCCCTGTACTTATGATTCTGTTCCAGTACACTAGACTCTTTCATTTTCATCAGCAAAACCCCAGTTGTCTTTCTGTCTCATCCCAAATGGTTTAGCATAAAACTCTCCAGTTCCATCCTTGCTGTCATGAAAGGTAGGAGTTCATTCTTTCTGCTGTGTAGTATTTCATTGTGCAAAGTACCACAGTTTTTGATCCAGTCATTCACTGATGGGCACTTATGCTGTTTTCAATACTTGGCTATTGTAAATAATACTGCTGTCAACATAGGGGTGCATAGGTTCTTTTGAATTGGTGTTTCAGGATTTTTAGGGTATAGTCCTAGCAGTGCAATTGCAGGATCAAAACGCAGTACCATTTTTAGTTTTTTAAAGAAATTTCATACTGTTTTTGTGGCTGCACCAGTCTGCATTCCCACCACGAGTGCACTATGGTTCCCTTTTCGCTGAATCCTCACCAGAATTTCTTGTTTGTTGATTTGTTAATGATGGCCATTCTGAGCTGTGTGAGATGGTATCTCATTGTGGTTTTAATTTTCATTTCTCTGATGGCTAGAGATGTTGAGCATCCTTTCACATGCCTTTGGGCCCTCTGTATGTCCTCCTTGGAGAAATGGTTGTTCAGATTTTTTGTGCATTTTTAAATTGGTTTATTTGTCTTCCTGGTGTCGAGTTGTATGCGTTCTTTATATATTTTGGAGATCAAACCCTTGTCCAATGTCTCATTGCCAAATATGTTTTCCCATACGGTTAGTTCCCTTTTTATTTTGATGATGTTTTCTTTAGCTGTGCAAAAGCTTTTTAATTTGCTGTAGTCCCATGTGTTTATTCTTTCCTTTATTTCCCTCACCCTTGAGGATATATTGGCAAATATTTGCCATGTAGGATATCTGAAATTTTACTACCTATATTTCCCTATAGGACTCTTATGGAGTCATGGCTTATTTTTAAGTCTTTTATCCATCTTGAGTTTTTCTAGTGTATGTTGTAAGTTGGTGGTCTAGTTTCATTTTTTTGCATGTCCCTATCCAATTCTTCCAACACCATTTGTTGAAGAGGCTGTTTTTACTCCATTTTATGCTCCTTCACGCTTTGTCAAAATTTTTTTTAATTTTTATTTTTATTGTTTTTCTGTTACAATGTCCCACTTTTTCCCTCATTGCTTCCACCCACCCAGCCCACCCCTTCTCCCACAGTCCATCCCGACCCTGTTGTCCATGAACATGGGTTATTTATATTAGTTCCTTTGCTAAACCCTTCCCCTACTTTGCCCCTTCCCTCCCTCCCCCCTCCCTCCTGATAACTACCCTTTGTCAAATATTAATTGACCATAGAGACTGGGGAATATTTCTGGGTTCTCTATTCTTATGCCAGTACCAGACTGTTTCGATTACCATGGCCTTGTAATATAGTTTTATATCAGCTATTGTGATTCTTCTACTTTGTTCTTCTTTCTCAAGATTGCTGAAGCTATTCGGGGTCATATTTGGTTCCATATAAATTTTTCAAATATTTGTTCTAGCTCTGTAAAAATAGGTCATTGGTATTTTAATAGGAATTGCATTGAATCTGTAAATTGCTTTGGGTAGTGTGGTCATTTTAATTATGTTAATTCTTCCCATCCATGAATATGGTATATGCTTCCATTTATTTGTATCTTCCTTAGTTTCTTTTTTCAGTATTCTGTAGTTTTCTAAGTACAGGTCTTTTACCTCCTTGGTTAAATTTATTCCTAAGAACTTTATTTTTCTTGTTGTTATAGGAAATGAGGATGTTTTTTCTAGTTGCTATCTGATATTTCATTGTTAGTGTAAAAAAGTGCCTTCAGTTTCTCAATATTGACTTTGTATTCTGATATTTTGCCAAATTCACTTATTAGATCAAGTAGTTTTTTGGTGGAGTCTATAGGGTTTTATATGTACACTATCATGTCGTCTGCAAATAATGACAGTTTTACTTCCGCCTTTCCAATTTGGATGTCTTTTATTTCTTTTTGTTTTCTGATCACTGTGGCTACAACTTCCAAAACTATGTTGAATAGAAGTGGAGAGAGTGGAGATGCTTGTCTTGTTCCTGATCTCAGGGGGATAGCTTTCAGTTTTTCCTCATTGAATATGATGTTGGCTTCAAGTTTCTCATATATGACCTTTATTATGTTGAGGTATGCTCCCTGTATTCCCACTTTGCTGAGTGTTCTTATCATAAATATGTTCTGTACTTTACCAAATTGCTTTTCAGCATCTATTTATATGATAATGTGATTTTTTTCTTTAATTTTATGTGATATATTATGTTTATTCATTTGTGAATATTATACCATCCTTGCATCTCTGAGATGAATTCTGCTTTATCGTGGTGTATCATCTTCTTAATGTATTGCTGGATCCAATATTTTCTTGAGGATTTTAGCATCTGTGTTCATCAGTGATATTGGCTTGTAGTTTTTTTTTCTTTGCTGTGTATTGACTTGGTTTTGGAATTAGGATAATACTGGACTCAATGAAAGAATTTGGGAGTCTTGCCTCTACTTGGATTTTTGGAATAGTTTGAGAAGGATAGGAGTTGGTTCTTCCCTAAATGTTTGGTAAAATTCACCTTTGAAGCCATCGAGTCTGGGGCTTTTGTGTGCCAATTGTTTTTGATTACTGCCTCAGTTTTACTAGTTATCAATTTATTCAGTTTTTCTGCTTTTTTGATCCAGTTTTGGAAGATTATATGTTTCCAGAAGTTTGTCCATTTCTCACAGGTTGTTAAATTTCTGTCATATAGTTGTTCATAGTATTTTCTTACAATCCTTTGTATTTCCGTGATATTGATTGTAATTTCTCTTTCAGTTTTGATTTTATTTGTGTCCTCTCTTTTTTCTTGATGAGTCTGGTTAAAGGCTTGTCGATTTTGTTTTACCAGCTTCTGGATTTATTGCTCCTTTTAATTTTTCTTTTAGTCTCCAAGCTATTTAATTCTGCCCTGATCTTGATTATTTTCTTCCTTCCACTTCTCTGTGCTTTGTTTGTTTTTGTTCCTCTAGTTCTTGTAGATATGGGGTTAGGTTGTGTATTTGAGATTTTTTAATCTTTTTTAGGTAGGCCTGTTTGGCTATGAACTTCGCTCTCAGGACTACCTTCGCTGTGTCCCATAGATTTTGGGATATTGTGTGTTCATTTTCATTTGTTTTCAGAAACTTTTTAATTTTTTCCTTGATCTCATTGTCAACCCATTCATTGCTTAATAGCATGTTATTCAGTCTCCATGAATATGAATGTTTTTGAGTTTCTCCTTGAGGTTGGTTTCTAATTTCAGCCATTATTATCCAAGAAGATGCTTGATATAATTTCAATTTTCTTGAATTTATTGAAACTTGTTTTGTGTCCTACCATGTAATCTATCTTTGACAATATTCATGTGCATTTGAAAAGAATATATTTTGCTGCTTTGAGGTAAAAGCTCTGTATATATCAATAAGTCCATTTTTTCTAGAGTGTTGTTCAATGCCACAATATCCTTGTTGATTCTTTGCTCAGAAGATCTATTCTTTGTTGACAATGTGGTATTAAAATCTGCTACTATGAGTGTGTTGCTGTTGGTATCTGTCTTGAAGTGTCCTCCAAGATATATTTGGTGCTCCTAGTTGGGTGCATATATGTTTATAAGGGTTATATCTACTTGATGGATTATCCCATTAAATATTATGTAGTGTGCTTTTTATGACCTTTGATTTGAAATCTATTTTGCCTGATATAAATATTGCTACCCCAGCTTTTTTTTAATGTCTATTTTCTTGGAATATTTTTTTCTTTCCCTTCACTTTCAGTCTGTGTAGAGCTTTTGTTCTGAGGTGGGTCTTTTGCATATATGTGGGTCATGTTTTCTTATCCATTCAACTACCCTAAGTCTTTTGATTGGAGCATTTAATCCATTTGCATTTAAGGTTATTATTGATAGGTACTTAATCATTGCCAATTTTTCCCTTTGTCCCTGTCTTCCCCTCCCTCCCTCTCTCTCTCTCTCTCTCTCTCTCTCTCTCTCTCTCTCTTTCTTTTTTCATCTTAAAGCAGTCTCTGTAGCATGTCTTTCAATACTGGTTGGTGGAGATGTATTTTTGCCGTTTTTTTTTGTCTAAGAAACTTCTTTTTTTCACCTTTCATTTTAAATGAAAGTCTTTCTTATATATTTGCAAATATATAAGGAAAATCCTGGAGGACTTCAAGAAAGGACTTGTTGAAGGCCTTTGATTTTCATTAGCTGGAATATTTCTTGCCATTCCCTTCTGACTTGTATTGTTTCTGTTGAGTAATCAGTTGATAGCCTTATCACAGACCCCTTGTATATTACTAGCTGTTTCTCTCTTGCTGATTTTAAGATTCTCTCTTTGTCTATACACTTTGCCTTTTAAATTTTGATGTGTCTTATAGTGGGCCTCTTTGGGTTCATCTTCATTGGGATCCTCTGTGCTTCCTGGACTTGAATGACTTTATTTCATCAAGTTAGGGAATTTTTCTCTCATGACTTTTTCAAACAGGTTTTCTATTCCTTGCTCTTCTCCTTCTCCTTCTAGTATTCCTATGATACAGATACTATTCCATTTCATGTTGTCCTGTAGCTCCCTTATATCCTCTATGTTCTTTTCCAGTCTTCCTTTGTTTTATTGTTCTGTCTGGGAATTTTTTTCTACCATGTCCTCCAGGTTGCTGATTTAATCCTCTGCTTTATATAGCCTGTTTTTAATTCATTCTACTCTGTTCTTCATTTTCTCCTGGCTCTTATTAATAATTTCTATGTCCTTTTTCATGCTGGTGTAGTTTGTAATAACTTCCTTGTAGCGTCTTTGGCATTCTTTGGAGTTCGCACTGAGCTAATTGAGCATCTTTCTAACCAATATTTTGGACTCAGTGTGTGATAGTTTGCTTGCCGTTATTTCATTTAGCACTCGTTCTGGGGAATCCTCTTTTCCTTTTGATGGGAGGAGTGTTTTTTTTTTATTTCTGTCTTTCTGTTTTAGGTGACTCTTCTTGTCTACTCTACTTCTTAGATTGTTTTGCTTTGACTCCCTGTCTTCATATGTGACCTTCTGTGGCAGGAAGACCTGTGGGACTCAGTGGTACAGTCTCCTTCCGCTCCTAACCCTGATGCTCTTGGGATACCCTTTATGCCGTTTATGTGGGCTCTCTGGTTATAATTGGGTTTTGGTTATTGGGTCATTCTTTGATGGATCCTTCCCTCGGCTGGCTGGCTTAGAGTCACTCACCCACCATGTCTTTTTTGGTGTTGTACAGGTGCTGCTGAAACAAAACCAAACAGCTTAGGAAAGAAACCCATGCCTGCAAAAATGTCCCCCACCCACAATCACACTGTCAACATCAAAGAGCCCATATTAATAAAGGTGTAAAAAGATTAAAACTATTATAAGAAAGGAAAAATGAATATGAGATGACTGACTGAAAGAAAAATGATTTTGAGAGGGTAGAGGGAGGAGCAATAATAAGAGTAGGGAATAGAGACAAAGCAAAAAGAGAAAGTAAAGTTTACATTATAAATTTAAAAAGGAGGGAAGATGGAAGAATGGAGTAAGAGACGGGAAGCATATAGTATTAGGATTAAACAGAAATTTTAAAAATATATAGTGAGAGAGAGAAAAAAATAGGAACCAGATTGAAGAAAGAGATCCACCACAGCATTATCATCAACAAATTAGCAAAGATTAATATAGATGGGATTCGAATAAGAGGGCAAAAAGAAAGAAAGAAAAGCTTAAGAGACGTCTGGAGGAAAGAGAAATGATTTTGAGAGGATGAGGGAGAAGGAATACTAAGAGTGAGGAATGAAAACCAAGCTAAGACAGGGAAAAATTAAAATTTTAAATGAAAAAAAGAAATGGCAGGAAGAAGGCAAAATGGAATATGAGAGGATAATGTTCAAATTTGAGACTTGAAATTCAAAAATAATGTAAATCTAGAAATAAAATTGAAGAAATGCAACAATGACCATCATATCCACAAACACCGAGCAAAGAGTGCTAAAGGTGGAGAGAGAATAAGGGTATTTTAAGAATGGGAAATGACTGTTAACAAGAAAAATAGTTTTGGGAGGCTGAACGGGGAAGAAATAGTAATAGTGTGGAATGGAAACAAGTTGTGGCAAGAGAAAAAAAAATTATAAATGAAGACAAAGAGGAAAGAAGAAGGTAAAATGGAGTAAGAGGAGGGTGAAGCCAAATATGAGATTTGAAATAAAGTGTAATTCAAAAACTAGTGACCTAATAGGCACAAACTTGAAGGACAAGAAATGAATGTTAAAACTATGCAGGAGAGAAAATGTTGCAAATCATGAAGAAAACCATGATGAAATTCATCTCTGTAGTGTATAGTGTTTACCACTTTGTTCTCTTTCTGAATCTGCCCCCGGTGATGTCATATGGTGTCCCAGTCTGGCCCAAGGCAACCTGTTCAGACTAACAGCCTGTTTAAACTAGCCTGTTCAGGCTGTGGCTGTCTTCTTCAGTTTTTAGTCAATCTTCAATCAGTAGTCATGCTTAAGCACTGCAGGGTGGGACAGAGTAATTCCTGCATTTGGGGGCTATTGCTTCCCATCACCCTGATGCCACTTGGGGGGTGCGTTCTGCCTAAATACAATGGCTCCTTTAATATAGGGGATGACTCAGCATGGGGATCCTATTGTCTGTTCCCTTAGTTCTCTCCCCAAAGCCTCCACCCCAAACTCTCCATAAGCATCTGTAGTCCACTCTGACTCTGCTTTGCCGGAGCCCAAGGTAAGTGGCTGCATATGAAATTGTATGCATTGGCCCTTTAAAAGGCCCCGTGTGACACCAGCTATCTCTCCCTGTCAGGCAGAAACTTGGCTGTTTTTCACAGCTAGATGATATCTGGGTTTCTTTCTGGCTCTGATGCTGTAGGCTGGGGAGCCCACACTTCTCAGTAGAGTCCCCCTCCCCCCCAGCCATTGAAATATCCCCCCAGCCCTTCAGCTGCTGCCTGTGGGAGCCTGGCCAGCCCTCTCATGTCTCCTCTGCACTCCATACCAGTCACGTTTTGGTGAAGTGGTTTCTTCTGTCTGTCTGTGGTTATATGGCTTCTCTCCAGCTATTGTTCAGTTGGTTATTCCGGATTATTTATCTACCATTTAGTTGTAATTCCAGATTGGTCCTGGGAGGAGGTTAGTGTAGCTTCCACGTACTCCTCTACCATCTTGGAACTCCTGTAAAGTCTTTCATTAATTCTTGGTAATCCAGTTGCCCACTGGACATTTCCACTATATGTGCCATCCGCAGATACCTCTATGTATTGAAAACTCACAAGTATTTCTTTTTGGACATATATCTACCTCCTCCTTTATTCTGCAGTTCTTGTAGTGGCACAGTCATTTACCATATCACCCAAGCTAGAAATAAAGGTGTCACTCTTGACTGCTCCTCTGTGCTGTTTTCTCACATGCAGTAAATCATTAAAGTCTTTCAACTTTGATTCTTCTGTTCTCCCTTCCCTCTATTCTCACTATCATGAGCCCAGCTCCTACTTATCTGGAGTAGTTCATCTTGATAATAAGTTCCCTAGCCTAATTTTGCTGTTGTCAAATATGGCTTCCAAACAGCTAGCCACACCAGCCAGGGCTATCAAAGACATCTCAGATGCAGATTCATCTGTCGCTCCTAGCTTAGGCCACATTAAGTACTTCTCCCCCAAATTTAATACTTATAATACCTTTAATACTTTATATTTCTTCAACAAGTTAAGTAGAACATGTTGCCAATTATATGTATGTTTGTGAGAACTGGCTCTTTGACTTTTGAGGCCTAGAAAATGATCTTATGTGTTTGAATAGGCTCTTAATATACTTAATAAACCCTTTGTCATGTTTCCTTAGGTTTTCACCAGCTTTTAACTTTAATGTTAATTGTATAGATGCTTCAAAATTTTATGTAATTAAATATATTTACTATTTTTAATACTTTCATTTGGCACATAGCTTAAAACTATATTCTTCATGATCTGCAACTAATTTTGTTCTGATTTATGAATTTTTAAAATTTCTAAACTCTAACTTAACTGGAAATCTTTTTTATACGCATATAATAAACAGTCTTTGCCAATTGTAGTATACATATCATCATTAAAAAATTCTTTCTCCCCTATTGTTTATTTGCTGTGTTAAAACCTTTGCAAAGTGTCTATTTCTGATCTGTTGTTAAAGAGATTGAATTTTTTATTTTTTTTGTTCCCAACATATCTGAAGATGGCATACTTTGCTCAGTAACAACACATTATAATTATTTGCTTACATATTTTTCTCTATGAAGAGATGATAGTAGTATTCTAATTTCCTTGCTTCCACTACTTCCTCAGTATATCTTTCTGGATAATTGAATAGTAGTAAACAAAATAAGTATAGAGTAATCATACTATCTACTTGAAAATGTAACTGGATTTCTGCTTAACTTGACAATAGATTTCCATTTAATGCTGTTAGGAATTTCTTACAGATTAAGTTGACAGTGTATTTTCTTTTGATTCAGGTGGTGCTCAGAAAAGTGGCTTCTGAAAAAATATCTCCATTGTTACCCTTCAGGCACATTTATCTTTCTGCTGATTTCTGAACTAGCCATGAAATGACTGTTTCTTTAATTATACCATTCCCTTTGCTTATTGTGCCCTTCAGTGAAAGGCACCTTTTATACATCCCTTGAAATTTAGCTGGAGTTACTGTTTTGTATGTAATTTGTTGTACTATATGGCCTATGTCCCAGTTTCCTTAAATGTAAAATGGGGATAACAGTACGTACCTCAGGGTTGTTCTCAGGATCAGTACTTATCTTGGCACCTTGTTAAGTACAATGAATATAAGCTATTGCTGCTATTATTGTTCATTGTTTACATGTCAAACTCTGTTAGACTGTGCATTCATAGAACATTAAAATGTGTTTTGGGTTTTTTCTTTAATAGCTAGAATATTAAAGAAGAATTTTTCTCTTGAGTGAACAAGTCACTCATTGCTCATTGTTCATCATTGATTTAATATTTCTCACTAGGGTATTTTAAATACAGTTAAATACTTCATGTTAATTTTTTTCATGTTTCAGAATGAAGATTTATTAAATGAAATAAAACAGCTTAAAGAAGAAATAAAGAAAAAAGATGAAAAAATCCAACTATTAGAGCATCAGCTTGTAAGTATTTTAATATGTAAGGAAGACTTTTTAAATTCAGCAATATGTATTTTATTTTTATAAAACTATAGCCAGAATTGAAATGTGATGTTGGTTTTAGCTTTCAGAGTTGCATTATTATATTATTTTTAGATTACATACTCTCTAAAAGTATGTGATTTAACTTACATTTTAAATTGTGAATAGTCAAGGTGAAAAGAAAACCTTTGCCCATTCGTTTTCAGTGGCCTATGTTTTGGGGTTTTGAAATTCACCAATTTATAATAATTTTATTGATAAAGGGTAAAATATCTTTTCTTCGTGTGTTTTTAAAGACATGAATAGTGGTGAGTTGAGAACAGGATATTTTTCTCTCTTGATAACAGAATGAACCTGGTGTCCAACTTAGATATCTGTACAGCTTTCTGTTAGAGGAAATGTTTCTTCTCGGTGGATGATGTTCAATAGAATCTTCATAACTTTATAGTGGTTACAATTTCAAATGTAGTGCCATATGAAAATAATATGTACATTGTCTTGAAGTTAAATATAATTTAGTTTGTAATAATACAAAAGGTCAGGATAACAAGAACATAATGGCATAAAAGTACCAATAGGCCAAGAAAAATTTGTTAGAAGTCAAAAGCATATTACTAAAAAGTAGGTTTTTCAAATTATGGAAAACTCAAATATTTGCCACATCTTTCTCTTCATATGACAGCACATAGACACAGAAAGAAAATTACTTTTAGAATTGCACTATGTGGGATACCCATCCTGCACATCCCTCAGCGCGGATGAAATGACTGACTCAGAGACGAAATGCCTGAGGAAAGAGAAGGGGAGTGTCCCACAGAGAACACTGCTGAACTTTCTTTAGGTCTGAGTTTTTATTGGATTATTTACGTGCAAGAATTCATGCTGCAAAAGGACCTTTCACCTAACCATAAAGAGGGGCAGCTAGCAAAGATATAGATCATTCATTAAGTTAAGACAATGGGAGCAGACTTTCTGAGGTCAAGGTACAATGCAAAGGTTTAGATTGTTTCTTTGATTTAAACATCCTGTTAGCACAGGTTAAACTTAAACCAAGCAGAGCAGGCTTTACTAGTTTCAAAGAGCACATTGCATTCTTATTTCTTCCTAAGATCCTCTGGAGTGTGGGAATGGTTTTGCAGGAATTGGAGCATGCCAACCAGCTGTCTCTGAGACTTATGGGCCCATGGGACGGTCCCGACTCAGAAAGCAGTCACAGTTTCTAATACCATACAGACCGGTCCCCCACAGCACTAGTCAAGATAGAATAAGTAATGTGCTTGCATTAAGATAAACAGTTTATATTATCTTTTTTCGCCTTTACATACCTCCCATATATATTGAAAGTTAAGTCCTATTATAGTGTACACCAGGAGACTCTAAGGTGACTCTTTAACAACATGTGATTGAACTGTGTGGGTCCACTTATATGCAGTTATTATTATTATTATTTTTGCAATAAACATGCGTAGTATTGTAAATGTATATTCTTTTCCTTATGATTTTTAAAATGATATTTTCTGTAGCTTTATTGTAAGAATACAGTATATAATACATAAAACATATAAAGTATGTGTTAATTGGCTATTTATGTTATCTTTAAGGCTTCTGGTCAACAGTAGGCTATTAGTAGTTAAGTTTTGGGGGAGTCAAATGTTATACATAGGTTTTCAACTGCACAGGGAATTGGCAGACCTGAACCCTGCATTGTTCAAGAGTCAGCTGTATATTGAATTTTGTTTCAATGACTATCTTATTTCTTAGGAATGGGAAATTTATCTGTACCACAGAGATTTTTTTTTTTAATTTTATTTTATTTTATATATGGAAATTGGAATGTTCTAATTGCAATTAAAATACATTTTTTATTGGTAATTACTTTAAAAATAGAAACTTAAAATTTTAACTTGATGCAGTAATCAAGAACTTGTTTCACAGATTTTTCTACAAGAAAGTATATTAACCTCCATTGGAATTATTTTACAAATACAAGGGAGCCCCCCCAAAACCCAAATTATCTTATGGGGGGTGGTCCCTTTGTAGTAGTCTTCTCTTGCTTGTGAGTGTTCTAGGAACCCATCTGTTATTAGTGTAATAGCATTGTTGTGAGAGGCTGCATTCAGCTTCAGTGAATGTTTTTTGAAGACATTTCCAACCCGTTTGCCCATTTCAGGATGGGCGATTTACGAAGGCATCTGCCCACAACCGCGCTGTTTAGCAGTTTTTGACCAAAAATGGCATGATCCCCTATACCCCACCCTCCCTGTTCCCCCAGTCTCCCCCCAAGGGACTTTATATTGTTTCCCTGGAGAAAAAAAATCCTCAAAAGGAGACATTTTGCCAGTGTGGAAGAGGTGAAACAAATGGTAGAAGCATTAAAAGTCATCAAAATCGACAAGTTCAAAAACTCCTTTGAGCAGTGAAAAAATCATTTCAATAGGTGAATACACCAAAAAGAGTACTTTGAAGGTAACTGAAGTTTAAACATGTAAGAATAAATACAAAATTTTTTATAAATAAATTCTGGGGGTTTTTTGGATTCCCCCCTTCATAATATGGTTATATTCCAACTTCACACTAAGGAGAAATTCTCATTATCAGTCTTTTCATTTCTTTTTCAAAAATTTGGTATTTATTTGAAAGACCAAAGTTTACCCAATAGATACATTTGTGTTGTATAAATGACTAAATGTATACTTTGAGTGGAATCATGTTTAGAGAATTTATTTGTGAACTGAGATGCTAAGATAGATCTTGTCAAAGGGTGCAGATCTTTCAAAGTATTCCAATCCAGTAAAGTCAGCACATCATTAAAGGAGCTTAAAAGTATTAGACATGTGAAAAAACAGTCTTACTTGCAAACTGGTGGTATTTAAATTCAAAAATGAATTTAAGAAATTGTGCTGCAGTTATTGTATTAACCATAATAGTTTAGGGAAGTACTTAAATTCTTGCAAATGTATTGTTTATATACTATATATTGTTATATATTCTTTATTTGTATACATAGTACTGCATATATTTATGTGTATAAAATTATAGGTAGTGTATTTTATGGATAATACAAGAGATTGCCAATGGTAATTTTGACTATTCAAAATTTTAACCTTTGGCTGACTCCAGAACCCAATTTCTGAATAAGATGGAAGATTGTCTAATAGATCTTGATGTTTATCCCCCCTTTTTTAACCATTTAAGAGAGACCCTAATTATGATACTTTGTATATGTAGGTATGTATGAAGTATTAACACCAGTATAAAAATTTGTATTTTTGTTCAGGCGACTCAGTGTAACTGTCACCAGAAATCTAAAGAGGAAAAATGCATATATGCTGATAAATATACCCAAACACCCTGGAGAAGAATTCCTGTAAGTAGCATATACCCATAAACCCTTCTCCTGTCATTTACTGTTTTGATGTTTTGTTTTACCCTTTTTTACTCTAGTTTTTAAAAATTTTGAATCTGCAATGGCTATTAATTTCTTTTAAGTAAGTCTTTTTTTTTCTTCTCTTAGGGTTTATGTGCTTTCTAAAGCTTCTCTTTGTGTCTTACATAAGTGAATGTGCATTTAATAGCTTTTCCATTCTGCATATTATAACCCATTTTATTTGAGTGTCTAGTCTTCTCTGACTGCCTATATTTGTGAGAGTATTATTTCCCCATACTCTTAAATAAATAGAAATCCAAAATGCAATCTTACCTCTTTGGCAGCACATGACTCTGAAAATCTATGATGCCATATATTCTTTTTTTCTTGAAAATTTTCAAGTATATTTTATTATGATTACTCATATTTCTCAATTATTGAGGCTGTTAGGAAGTATAAATGCACTAGGATGTAGACAGTAAAGGTTATGTTTTAGACATAGTTAGGGAATGGTTTATTCTAAACAGTAGAAAATAACCATGCAGTCTGTCCTTATCTGTTGTTTTCCAAAAATGATACATCTCAAAACATATTTAGTGCTAAAATACACTGACCATAATTTAATCTGAGTTTTTCTAAACTTAGTTCAGGTTGTATCTGAGCCAGAGAATCATCATATGACCATCAGTTATTATTATCCTGTTGTATAGTGCTAAGTAATAGATAGTTCCTGTTTAGAGAATGCCTAGTAAGCCAGCCTTGACTTGTCTTTTGCCTTATTTTAGCAGTGGAATCCTAGTAACACAAATGAAAAGGTTAATATAATCAACAATCCAGTTTATAAAACAGGCAGAGGCCTTTTAAGTTTATAAAATACATGTTTCTTTTAATCTAATTAGCAACTTTAATGTGCTCTGTATAAATATGATGCTGATAATTATTTATTCAGCAAGAGTTTGGTGAGCCTGTCCCATCTCAGTTAGGCTTTTGAAGTAGAAGTGGGATTTGCAGAAGGAAATACACAGACAAAGAGATTCTTCCATTAACAAGTACTTAATAAAGGAACTGGTGATGTCATATAGTTAAAGTGCAGTAAGTTCTATAAGGTTCAAATATTGGGAAAGTCTAGTTGGAAGAATCAAGGAGCATGGTTAAGAAGGTGACAGGAGTGGTTGAATCATAGAAAGCAAAAGATGCCAGTAAACAGAGGTGATATAATATTCCTTTGAAGTCAAAGGATGTGGAAATTTATCTGTTTGGAAACAATTGCAAAATGAAAACCATGCCTCTTGCTTCTGAATTGAGCTTTGGGCTTTCCGGCTTTCTCCAGTATCTTCATAGGGATGTTTGTGACTCCTGACATTTTTACTAAGTAAATCGGTGGTTTCATTAAGTGTGAGTAGTTCTATTTTCGCATGCTCCTGGGATTCTTTATAACATCTCTGGTTTCCTCAATTTCACTGTTCTGAAAATTGGCAATGATTTGTAAGCCTGCTCACGAGACAAAAGTAAGTGGTGCAGAACACACTAAGACATTCCTGAGTATATTCCTGAGTTAGCTTTACTATGCTCTTGGGAGAAGTGAAGGTCAAATTTTCGGCCTAGCACATCTAACAAACCCAGACTTTAGGCTTCCTTATTATCTATTACTATAGGAATCACCTGGCTGAATACCTTTGTTTTATAGATAGGTAACAAAAGCCAGGGAGATTAAATGGCATATTAAAGTTTCCATAGTTAACCAGTGGCTGAACTCTAGTACTATTAACTTCAGACTGCTGGCTTTTAGTCCAAGGTTCTTTTCCCCAAAAGCACACTGAGGAGCCTTGAAGGATTGAGAGTTTTTGCAGATTGAAATGGGAGATATATTCTTGGCAAAAAGAACAATACAGGTAAAGACAAAGAGGTGGAAAGATACGTTTGGGCAATGGTAAGTACATTACATGATTTTAGCAGGGACATAGGTGTATGTTTAGAGAAATAGTTGAAGTTAAAGTTCTTTGGAAGGTAGAATTTAAAATTTTATCCAGGAATTACTGGGAAATAGCTGTATTCATTTAAAGAAATATAATTATTTCATTAATTAAATATTAATTGTTAGATGTTAATCTTAAATATTGATTTTCTCTGATTTTATGTTCTTTGGAAACCATTTATTGTAATAACAAAAATTTTATTTTTTCTTTTAAAAAGTTATATCTGATTCTACATGTTCATTTTTTTAGCAAGAACACAACATTTAAACAAAATGTTGATGATGGGGGTGGGAGATGCAGTGGGACTAATCTTTGGCAACATCTAGTTTGTTTGGCGGTGATTTTGGGAATAAAAACATATTATAGTAAAAAAAATTCCCCAAGTTTAGTGTAGATAAAATTGTTTTTGTTTTTTGTTTTTATCTGGCAAAGCCTTTGAGAAGATTAAAAGTAATCGTCTGAGTACTTGTTCTTTGTTTCCTGTAAGATCTTGGAACATTTAAGTGCCCTTCTTGAGACTCTCAGTTGAGGATTACCGAATCTATCTCAGAGATTTGTGACACATACGTACCCATTTCCTGTGAACTTTTCCTGGACTAGGAGAAAGAAATCTGGCTGCAATGGAAGGCAGAGAAGGAGGTGGAGGAGAGAGTTACTGCCTTTAACACTTGCTAGCAGCTATTTAGGATATGGAAAGAAATTTTTTTAAAAGTAGACATCTCAGTCAGAATCTGTCAGAAAGGAGGATGATAGGCCACCAACAGCAGCAGAGCAATAAATTTGAATGTGTTGAGCCCAACATATATTTTTATAAGTTTTTTCAAAAGAAGTGTTGTATCACTTAATTGCTGCAAATACGTAAATTTTTCAAAGTAGAGAACCAATGGGAAATACACCAGAGGATGAAATAAGGTAGTAGAACAGGGAAAAGGAATAAAAGCAGATATTCACTTATTCATTCACAAATATTTGTGTGCCTACTCTATTCTGGACACTGTCCTAATCTGAGAGTATAAACATGAAAAAGGTGCATATAGCCCCAGCACTCAGGATGCTTACAGAAACTTCATGTTCCTAAAATTGTATTAATGTCACTCTTTTCCTACATATGAAAAAGCTGTGACTAATTTCCTGATGAGAGACAAACAGCTGCCCAGGTTTATGCTATGTGGTAGAGATTTTAGCAGTCCATTGTGATAATCCATAGAACATATTTGTAATATTTAAAATTTTATCATGGGAGATATAATGAAATGTTAAATGCAAGAAACAATATAACTCAAAGATTTGTCTTCAGACCATTTTCTCCCAAGTTCTTTTTCTTTTATACCATATGCCTTCCCGATTTGGAAGTGGGCAGCATTATTGGTTAATTTTTATTTGAGATTAATGTCCTGATTTTAAAATATGCCACTAAAAGTATTTTAAATGAAATATACATATACTTTTGTATTTAAACAAGTAAAATTTATGACGTGGTCATGCAATTATTTTTAAACTGTTTAATGTTTAGTCAATATTAGATACTGACCATTGAATATGGCCTGTGTTTCAATGAGCTAAATGCTGACAGGTACTATCTGTGTTGCTGAGACATTGTATTCCATTGTATGTCTTCTACACTGATTTTATAAACAATATTACTGTGACTTTCATTGCATGGCTGGATCTGAAACCAATAACTGAGAAATAGAATTGTATTTCAAGGCTAGGAACAAATTAAATATGTCTATTATAGCAACTGATTTATCTTGTCATAAATTTTAGGGTATTAAATCTGTGTCTTCCCTTACCAAATACCAGAACAATGATAGAAGGCATTTTTGAAATCACTGAAAGAAGCAAAGGTAGCCCCAAAGTTTTCTACTACTAGGATCTCTTTCATTGGTGTAATGTAATGTACAGTTTAATCTACTGAGTTGTTCATTATAGTGCAGGCAGGACATAGAGAGGTTTTACTTTTAGGATTTGATGTTAGACAGCAGTCAGTAAGACATGGATGATCCTTTTAACTTCCCAAGAAGCATCATGTTCAAATCAGCTTTCCTAGAGGTAATAAAAGAGGTCACAAGGGTTGCTCCCCTTTTAGTCTGTGCTAGCAGAGTGATAATTTTATTAGGCCTTTATTTGCTGGAATATTCTAACTTTTCTTTTTCTTAGGCAATTACAAAACCATTTCTACAGATGTTTTAGAAAATTACTATTTTTTTAAATGTCAAATGTAACTAACTTTTTTTTCCCAAGAGAATGTCTCTTTGGTAGTATGCTCTGAAACTGCTATAGTTACATTAATATTGTATTTTTAAGTATATTTTATTGATTATGTTGTTACAGTTGTCCCAATTTCTTTTCTCTTTGCTCCCCTCTTCCCAGGACCCACCTTTCCTCCAGCAATCCCACCCCCCTTAGTTCATGTCCATGGATCATGCATATAAGTTCTTTGGCTTCACCCTTTCCTATATTATTCTTAACTTTCCCCTATCAATTTTGTACCAACCAATTATGCTTCTTAGTCCCTGTGCCATTTCCCCATTTCTCCCCCTTCCCTCTCCCAGCTGAGAACCCTCCAAATGATCCCTATACTTATGATTCTGTTCTTGCTCTTGTTGTTTGCTTAGTTTGTTTTTGTTTTTATTTTTTAGATTCAGTTGTTGATAGTTGTGAGTTTGTTGTCATTTTAATGTTTATAGTGTTGATCTTCTTTTTCTTAAATAAGTCCCTTTGACATTTCATATAATAATGGCTTGCTGATGATGAATTCCTTTAGCTTTACCTTGTCCGGGGAGCAATTTATCCTCCCTTCCATTCTAAATGATAGCTTTGCTGGATGGAGTAGTCTTGGTTGTAGGTGCTTGCTTTTCATCACATTGAATACTTCTTGCCAGTCCCTTCTTGCCTGCAAAGTTTCTTTTGAGAAATCAGCTGTTAGTCTTATAGGCAACCCCTTGTAGGTAACTCTCTGCTTTTCTCTTGCTGCTTTTAAGATTCCCTCTTTATCTTTTACCTTTGGTGTTTTAATTAGGATGTATATTGGTGTGGTCCTCTTTGGGTCTAGCTTGTTTTGCACTCTCTGTGCTTCCTGGACATGTATGTGTATGTATTTCCTTTGCCAAATTTGGGATGTTTTCCTTCATTATTTTTTCACATAAGTTTTCAATGTCTTGTTCTTTCTCTTCTCCTTCTGGCTCCCCTATGATTTGGATGTTGGTATGTTTAAAGTTGTCCCAGAGGTTCTTAAGCCTCTCCTCATTTTTTTCAATTCTTGTTTCCTCATTCTGTACTGGTTGACTTTTTTTTCTTCCTTATGTTCCAAATCATTTATTTGAACCCCAGTTTCCTTCCTGTCACCATTGGTTATGTGTGAATTTTCCTTCATTTCATTTAGCATAGTTTTCACTTCTTCCCTTATGCGTTTGCCATGCTTAAGCATATCTGTCAAGTCTGTGAGCATCTTTATCGCTAATGTTTTGAACTCTGCATCTGTTAGGTTGGCTGTCCCCTCGTGTGTTAGGTTGGCTATCTCCTTGTTGCTTAGTTCTCCCATTAGAACCTTGATTTGCTCCCTCTTTTGGGCCATACTTTTCTGTATCCTCATCTTGACAGGCTCCTGTGTTTGTTTGCCTCTGTGTCTTAGGTAGAGGTGTCGCACCTGTTATGTTGTAAGGGGAGGAGCCTTAGTTATTCATCAGTACAGGGTAACCCATTTCACTACGTTGTGGCACTGTGTGGGGGGGGAGAGGTCTGAGAGGGAACAATGCTGCTTACTCAGCACTTGCCTCTTTTCTAGGCACTTCTCCCACTTTCTTATGGGACTGGCACGCTCTAACTATTGCCCTGGCTGTTGTTTCCAGAGTGGGTAGATTTGTAGATGTACTAGGGCCATGGGGGTTCTTTAAACAAGCAGACTCTACTGAGAAACCTGCAGTTTCTGCCTCCACCCCAACCCTCACTGGTTTTCACAGTCAGAAGCAATGAGGCTTTATTGTCCCTGGCATTGAAACATGAGCTGTGCATCTGGTCTGGTGCTGGGAGCGCTTCCCAGGTGTTCCTCTCAACTTTTTTTTAAATGTTTGACTCCTCTTTCCACTGCGCTGCCACTGCTGCCACTGCTGCCGCCACCACACCACATCTTCTCTGTCCCGGCTCTGCCCCTCCTACCTGTCTGGATGAGTATTTCTTCTTTATATCTTTGTTTGTTGGACTTCCATGCAGCTCGATTTTCTGGAACTTCTGGTTGTCTCTAGTTTTGAGGTGGTTGTATTCCTTCTTAGTTGTGGGGGGAGACACAACATGTCTGTCTAGGCCTCCCTCTTGGCCAGAAGTCCTAATATTCTTGATATAGCAGAAAATAATACTGTTGCTCTTACCCAATTTTAAAATTTCTAAACAAATATAGCTGTACTGATTATTCAGAGCAGTGAACTATCAATGACCTTCAGCCAAAGCCCACCTGTGAAACAAGTTGGCAGGATTACTTGTGTCCAGGGAGAAACACACTATGAGGAACCATCTTTAAAAAGTGTGTCAGAAAGAACCTTTTATAGGGCATGAGCTTTTCCTGGGTGACTGGAAGCAGGGGTTTGCTCAGATTAGATACTATCAGAGAGTGGGAAAGTTCAGGGTATTTTGTCAATGGTACAGTGACTTTGTTTTTTTTCTGTACTTAGACAAAACTATGAAGTGGTCTTATTTTGTTTCATGTTATCATGGTCTCAGAGTAACTGCGGTATTCTGTGAGATTGTTGATGAGGTCAATTCTGGACATTAGGGGCTGCTTGTTATTCTCAGAAGGAATATAACTTGCATGGATTAAATAAAACTTACCAACCAGATGAAATTTCTTGTACTATTAAAACTCTGTAACACTTGGATTGTTACCTCTATATTTTTAAATCACTTACTGTACTTTGTCATATGTTAGTGTACTTATTGGTGATTGTAAAAGTAATGATTACATGAGAATATTGTGAGAGAAGAGAGAAATTTGGAGAGTTACACTTGGATCACATTCTGGAGACTTAGATATTAGACGAGAACTTCCCACTTACTTCTGTAGCCAGAAAGTTCTAGCAGGGAACAGGTTTAACCATGTTTTGCTACAAGAAAAATACAGTGTGAGAGGAGAAACTATCTTGAGGCAGGAACTCTGTCTCATCTCTCTGGCAGTGCTTAACACGGGTATTCAGCAGGAATGAATTTTTCCCGATGAGCACAGAATGAAGGTAGGAAAGATATTACAGTAGCCCAGGCAAAAGGAAATGAGGCCTGACCTCTCTGATTGTTTATTTCTCACAGAGACAGAGAAAAGATCGCTGAGACAGAATCTGTTGTCTTGATATGAGATTGGATGAGAAGGGTGTGAAAAATGGAAACCTGGATGACTGAGAAGATGGCATGTCAGTCATAAAAATAGGGAAACCTAGAGAAGGATTTTATTAGGGAAGGAAACTACTGAAGGATAGATATGAGGTGGTACCCAAAGAAACAGAATTTATTTATTAACAGTTTTATAGACATATTCAAATGATCTTTATTATCTTGAATGAGTTTTGATAGTTTGTGGTTTTGAGGAATTAGTCCAATTCTTCTCAATTGTCAAATACATAACTGGAAAGTTGTTTGTAGTATTCCCTTATTATCTTTTTAATGGCTGGAGGATCTGTACTGATGCCGTTTCATTCATGATTTTGATAATTTTTGTCTTACCTGTTTTTTTAAATCAGTCTTAGTGGTTTGTTAGTTCTGTTGACCTTTCTGAAGAATCAACTTTTTGTTTCCTTAATTACTTCTATTTTTCTTTGTATGATTTCAATAGTTACTGCTCTTAATTTTTCTTTTTACTTTCAGTATATTTTGGTCTTTTTTTTCACCAAGTTGCCTAAGGTGAAAGTTCAGCTTAATAATTTGAGATTTCTAGTTTCTATCATTGCTTTAACTGTGTTCTACAACTTAAAAAAATTTTTATTAAATTTATTGGGGTGACATTGTTTAGTAGTTATATAGGTTTCAGGTGTATAATTCTGTATATTGTATTGTGTTCACCTCCCCAAGTCATGTCTCCTTCCATCATCGTTTATCCCCACTATACCCTCTTCTACCTCCCCCACCCCCTATCCCTCTAGTAATCACCATACTGTTGTCTGCATCTATGAGGTTTTTTCTTTGCTTAATCTCTTCACTTTTTCACTCAGCCCCCCAATCTCCCCTTCCCTGTGACATATCTATGAATATGTTTCTATTTTGTTTGTTAGGTGTTTTTTTATTCATTAAATTCCACATATAAGTGAAATTATATGGTACTTGTTTTCCTCTGACTGGCTTATTTCACCTAGCACACTCACCAGGTCCATCCATGCTGTTACAAAAGTAAGATTTCCTTCTTTCTTAAGGCTGAGTACTATTCCATTGTGTAAATGTACCAGAGCTTTTTTATCCACTCATCTACTGATGGGCACTTGGGCTGCTTCCAAATCTTAGCTGTTGTAAATAACACTCCAGTGGACATAGAGGTACATATGTTTTTTCAAATTAAGTATTTCGAGCTTCTTTGGATATATTCCCAGAAGTGGGATTGCTGGGTCGTAAGGTAGTTTCATTTTTAATTTTCTGAGGTAACTCCATATTGCTTTTCACAGTGACTGCATCAGTCTGCATTCCTCCCAGCAATGCATGAGGGTTCCCTTTTCTCCACATCTTTGCCAACATTTGTTGTTTGTTGGTTATGGATGATAGATAGCCATTCTGACAAGTGTAAGGTGATACCTTATTGTGATTTTAATTTGCATTTACTTGATGATTAGTGACACTGAGCATCTTTTCATGTGTCCTTTGGCTATATGTATGTCCCCTTCAGACAAGTGCCTTCTACTCAGGTCCTTTGCCTATTAGATTGTTTTTTTTTTGTTTTGTTTTGTTTTGGTGTTGAGTTTTATAAATTCTTTATAAATTTGGGATATTAACCCCTTATCAAATGTAGCATTAGTGAATCTGTCCTCCCATTCATTGGGTTGTTTTGTTTTGTTGATGGTTTCTTCTGCTGTGCAAAAAGATTTTAGTTTGATGTAGTCCATTTGTTCTATTTTGTTTCCTTTGCCGAAGGAGATATATCAGAAAATAATATTGCTATGAGAAGTGTCTGAGATTTTACTGCCTCTTTTCTTCTAGGACTTTCATGATTTCAAGTCTCACATTTAAGTCTTTAATTCATTCTGAGTTTATTCTTGTGTGTGATGTATGGAGGTGGTCTAATTTCAGTTTTTGCACAACTTTCCCAATACCATTAATTGAATAGACTGTCTTTAACTCCCTATATGTTTTTGCTTCCTTTGTCAAATATTAATTGACTATAACATCATATGTTTATTTCTGGGCTGTATTCTATCAATAAAACTTTTTATGCCAGTACCATGCTGTTTTGGTTATTACGGCCTTATAGTTTGATATTAGGTAGTTTGATTCCTCCAACTTTGTTCTTCTTTCTCAAGATTAATGTGGCTGTTCGGGGTCTTTTGTGGTTCCATATAAATTTTTGGAATATTTGTTCTGTTTCTGTGAAATATGCCATTGGTATCTTGATAGGAATTGCATTGAATCTATAGATTACTTTGGGTAGTATGGACATTTTAATGATGCTAATTCTTCCTATTTCTGAACATGATATATGCTTCCACTTATTTGTATCTTCTTCAGTTTCTTTCTTCAGTGTCTTATATTTTCCAAGTACAGATATTTTGTAGTCTTGGTTAAATTTGTTCCTAGGTATTTTTTAAATTCTCACCCAAGGATATGTTTATTACGAGAGAGAGAGAGAGAGAGAGAGAGAGAGAGAGAGAGAGAGAGAGAGAGAGAGAGAGAGAGAGAGAGAGAGAGAGAGAGAGAGAGAGAGAGAGAAAGAGAGAGAGAGACATCAATGTAAGATAAAAACATCACACCCCAACCAAAGATCGAACCCAAAACCTAGGTACGTGCCCCGATTGGGAATTGAACCCACAACCTTTTGGTGCACAAGACGAGGCTCCAACGAACTGAACCACCCAGCCAGGGCCTAGGTATTTTTTTGTTGATTCAGTCCTTACTGGGATTGTTTTCTTAGTTTCCCTTTCTGATAGTTCATTGTTGGCGTATAATAATGCCACTGCTTTCTGGATATAAATTTTGTATCCTGCCATCTTTCTAAATTCATTATTCAGTTCTAGTAGTGTGTGTGTGTAATCTTTAGGGATCTCTATATATAGTATCATGTCATCTGCAGATAATGACAGTTTTACTTCTTCTTTTTCAATTTGGATGCCTTTTATTTCTTCTTATCTGATTGCTGTAGCTAGGACTTCCAGCACTATGTTGAATAAGAGGGGTGAAAGCAGACATTCCTGTCTTATTCCTTTTCTTAATGGAAACACTTGTAGTTTTTGTCCATTGAGTAAGATTTTGGCTGAGGGTTTGTCATATGTAGCCTTTATTGCATTGAGGTATGTTACCTCTACTCCTACTTGACTGAGTGTTTTCATCGTAAATGGGTACTGCATTTTATCAGGTGCTTTTTCTGCATCTGTTGATATGCTCATGTGGTTTTATCCTTCATTTTGTTTATGTGTTATATTCACGTTTATTGATTTCCAAATATGGTAATAGCTTTGCATCTCTGGAATAAATCACACCTGATCATGGTATATGACCTTTTTAATGTATTACTGGATCTGTTTTTGCTAATATTTGTTGAGGATTTTGCATCTGTGTTCATCAGCAATATTGGCCTATAACCTTTCTTTGTAATTTCTTTATCTGGTTTTGGAATTAGGATAATGCTGGCTTCATCAAATGATCTTGGGAGTCTTCCCTCTTGAATTTTTGGGAATAGTTGGAGAAGGAGAGGTATTAGTTCTTCTTTGAATGTTTGGTATAAACATGTGAAGCCATCTGGTCCAGGACTATTTATTTGTTGGGGTATTTTTGATTATTGCTTCAATTTCATTAATTGAATTTGTCTATTAAGATTTTCTGATTCTTCCTAATTCAGTTTTGGAAGATTGTGTGCTTTAGGAATTTACCCTTCTTGACCAGATTGTCCAATTTGTTGGCATATAGTTGTTTGTAATATTTTCTTACAGTTCTTTGTATTTCTGTAGTATCAGTTGTTAAATGTCCTTTTTTATCTCTGATTTCATTTATTTGGGTCCTCTCTCTTTTTTTTCTTGATGAGTCTGATTAAAGGTTTGTCAATGTTGTTTATCTTCTCAAAGACCTAGCTCTTGGTTTCATGATCCTTCGTTTTGTTTATTTAGAGTCTATTTTGTTTATTTCTGCTCTGATATTTTCATTTCTTTTCTTCTACTCACTTTGGGTTTTGTTTTTTCTAGTTCCTTTAAGTATGAAGTTTGATTTTTTGAGATTTTTATTTCTTTATGCAGGCCTGCAATGTTGTGAAATGCCTTCTTAGGAGTTAACAACTTTTGATATTATGTATTTTTTTTTTTTTTTACTCAGTACATTTTAAAAATGTCCCTGAAGTCTTCTTTGACATATGAATTATGTTGTTTTGATATCTTTAGTTTTTGGAAGCTTTACTATTTTCTTTCTGTTACTGATTTCTAATTTGATTCTGTTGTGGTCAGAGAACACATTCAGTATAACTTCAGTTATTTTAAGTTTGTTGTGATTAGTTTTATGGCCTAGACTATGAGCTGTTTTTTGGTAAATGTTCTATGAACTCTTGAAAAGAATACATAGTTTGCTCTTGTTGGAAAGATTATTCTATAAATGTTGATTAGATTCTGAATATTGATGATATCCTTGAGTTTTTCTGTATCATTGCTGATTTTATTGTCTAGTTGTTTTATTTCTTTTTTATTGTATTTTTTCCATAACCATTTTGTTCCCATATACCCCCTTCCCCACCATAATCATTACACTGCTGTTCTTATTCATGAGTTCTTTAACCTTCTTTCTCAGTGCCTCTAACCCCTAACCTTCTCCCCCAACTTAGCCACCAGCCTGCTCTCTATGAGTCTGTCTCTATTTTGCTTATTAGTTGTTTGTTCATCAGAGTCCACATATGAGTGAAATCATGTGATATTTGTCTTTCTCTGATTGGCTTATTTCACTTAGCATAATATTCTCCAGGTTCATCCACATTGTCACAAAGGGTAAAAATTTCTTCTTTTTTACGACAGAATAGTATTCCATTGTGTAAGTGTCCCATAGTTGTTTTATCCACTCATGTATAGATGGACACTTGGGTTGCTTCCGTATCTTGGCAATTGTAAATAACGCTACAATGAACACAGGAGTGTTTATGTTCTTTCCAATTAGTGTTTTGGGTTTTTTTAAAATATATTCCCAGAAGTGGGATCATTAGGTCAAAAGGCAGATCCGTTTTTAATGTTTTGAGGTAATTTCATACTGCTTTCCTTAGTGGCTGCACCAAGCTGCAGACTCTCCAACTGTATTCGTGGATTTGGCTGCTTGCTTTTTAGTTTTGTTTCATGTATAGTTCAGTAGTTTGTGCATACACATGTAGGATTGCTATATCTGCTTGGTATACTGACTCTTTTATCATTTTATAAGGTCCCTCTAGTTATTTGCTCTAAATCATTTATCTGATATTAATATAGTCCCTCTTCTTTTCTTTTGATTTTTTGCATAGTATATCTTTTTCCTGTTTAAGTTGAAAATATCTATATTGTTATACATAAGGTGAATTCATGGACCGTGCATGTAATTGGACTTTTTAAAATCCACTCTGCCAATTTGTCTTTTAATTAATGTCTATACAGCCTTTATATTTAATGTAATTATTGATATGTTAGGGTTTCAGTCTATCATTTGATTTGCTTCCTCTCCTCTTTGTTTTTTTTTTTTTTTTTTCCCTCTTTGTATGTTACTTATTCCTCTTTTAAAATTCCATTTTGAGTTACTTTAGTGTTTTAAGTATGTCTTTTTTAATGGAAATGTTACAGTTGTTCTAGGTATTATGTTATATATTGTCAAAGGTTCAGTAAGAACAGATGTAAAACCAGTGAATCACCAAAGTATTAATTAGTAAAAGTTCATGGTACAAACACCGAAAAGATAGTTTCCAAACTTGGAGAATTCAAACCAAGACATGGAATGAGGTTCAGGGGCATGTCTACTGTTAATTTCTTTTTGAGTTCAGAACATGAGTTTATTTATTTATTTATTTATTTATTTTGATTGTTTATGCTGTTAATGTTGTTCCTGCTTTTTCTCCCTTTCCCTACTCCACCTAACCCCCCATTCTCCCCTCCTTAAGCCAATTCCCACACTGTTGTCAGTATCCATGGGTTGTGCATAAGTGTTCTTTGGTTAATCCCTTCACCATCTTTCATTCTGTCTCTTCCCCAGCCCCCCACATCCTTTCCAGCAGCTAGCTGTAAGTCTATTTTATGTATCTATGCTTCTGTTACTATTTTGTTCATTAATTTATTGTGTTCATTAGATTCCGCATATAAGTAAGATCATGTGGTATTTTTTTTTCACTGACTGGCTTAGTTCACTTAGCATAATTTTTTCCAGGTCCACCCATGCTGTTACAAAATGTTACTAATGCGTAGTATCCCACTGTGTAATGTACCATAGCTTTTTTATCCACTCATCTACTGATGGGCATTAGGCTGTTTCCAAATTTTGGCTATTGTAAATAGTGCTGCTATAAACATAGGGGTGCATATATTTTTTTGTTTGGTGTTTCAGGATCCTTGGGGTATATTCTTGGAAGTGGAATTGCTGGATCAAAAAAGAGTTCCATTTCTAACTTTTTAAGGATGCTCCATATTGTTTTCTGCAGGGCTGCGCCAGACTGCATTCCCACCAACAGTGCATGAGGGTTCCCTTTTCTCCACATCCTTGCCAACACTTGTTGTTTGTTGATTTATTGATGGTAGCCCTTCTGACTAGTGTGAGGTGATATGTTATTGAGGTTTTAATTTGCATTTCTCTGATGATTAGTGATGTTGAGCATTTTCTCATGCAAGGTCTGTCCAAAAGGTATCCAGCCATGTAATATGAAAAACAGAGACATTTATTGTAGAAGATACAAGATATAAGAAACATTGTACATAGGACAATTACACTTCAGTCCCCTTCAAAAGGCACCATGGGGCCTCACACAGTTCTCCCAGTCACCATCAGCTGCCCCGTGATATTTTCCTGAATCTTATTGATGATCTCAAATCTATTCCCTTTCAAAGGTGATTTTAGTTTTGGGAAAAGCCAGAAGTAATGGGGCACCAAATCTGGGTTGTACAGGTGCTGAGTCACCCTGGTGATTTGATGATGTTTTGGAAAAAAAATGCACAAGACGTGATGCATGAATGGCACATTATAATGATGAAGCTGCCAATCACCAGTTACCCATAACTGTGGCCTTCTGAATCATCTGAATAGTTTCTGCAGAGGAATGTTCAAACTCAGTGCAGAATTTGGTACAGATTCTTTGTTCTGCTCACTCAGTCATTTTGAATAGAAGCCACACAGTATACGTGCTTACTCACAGCATCTACCTCCCCCAATGGCTAGTACAGTGAACTTGTCATTGTTCATGCATGCACATTTCAGTCCACTTTCCTTGACTGCCAGATTAATTGAGTGCCACACAAATTGTTCTCATTATATTAACAATGGCTGGACTATTTCTGGACAGACGTCGTATGTCTATGGGCCCTCTATATTTCCTCTTTGGAAAAGTGTCTTCCAGGTGTTTTGACCATTTCTTAATTGGGTTGTTTGTATTCCTGGCATTGAGTTGTATTAGTTTTTTGTACATTTTGGAGATTAAACCCTATCAGATGTATCATTGTATGAAAATGTTTTCTCATGCAGTGGGTTCCCTATCAGTCTTGCTGATGGTTTCTTTAGCTGTACAGAAGCTTTTTGATTTGATGTAGTCCCTCGTGTTTATTTTCTACTTTGTTTCCAGTGTCATAGGAGATATAATGGGCAAAAATATTTCTACATTGAATATCTGAGATTTTACTACCTATGTTTTCTTCCAGGATTTTTATAGTTTTGTGACTTACATTTAAGTCTTTTATCCATTTTGAGTTCATTTTTGTGTACGGTGTCAGTTGGTGGTCTTATTTCATTTTTTGCATGTACCAGTCCAGTTTTTCCAACATTCATTGAAGAGACTGTCTTTGCTCCATTGCATGCTCTTGCCACCTTTGTCAAATATCCATTGCTCATACAGGTGTGGGTTTACTCCTGGTCTCTCTGTTTTGTTTTATTGATTTATATGTCTTGTCTTATGCTGGTACCAGGCTGTGTGTTTTATAGTGGCCTCACAGTATAGTTTGACATCAGGAATAGTGATACCTCCAGCTTTGTTCTTCTTTGAAATATTTGTTGTAGCTCTGTGAAGTATGTCATTGGCATTTTAATAGGAACTGCATTGAATGCGTACGTAGATTGCTTTAGGTAGAATGGCCATTTTAATGATGTTAATCCTTCCAGTCCATGAACATGCTATATGCTTCGACTTATCTGTATCTTCCCTGATTTCTTTCTTCAGTGGCTTCTAGTTTTCCAAGTACAGGTCTTTTACCTCCTTGGTTAAATTTATTTCTAAGTACCTTATTTTTTGCTGTTGTTGCAATAATAAATAGAATTGTTTTCTGAGTCTCTCCATCTGATAGCTCACTTTTGGTGTGTAAAAATGCCATCAATTTCTGGGTATTATTTTTGTATCCTGCTATTTTCCCAGATTCATTTATTAGATCTAGTAGTTTTTGGTGGACTCTTCAGGGTTTTCTATGTACAATATCATATCATCTGTGAACAATGACAGCTTTACTAACTCCTTTCCAATTTGGATGCCTTTTATTTCTTCTTGTCTGATACTTGTGACTAGGACTTCCAGAACTATGTTGAATAAGAGTGGTGAAAGCAGATATTCCTGTTTTGTTCCTGATCTGAAGAGGAATGCTTTTAGTTTATGTCCATTGAGAATGATGTTAGCTGTCGTATATGGCCTTTATTATGTTGAGGTATGGTCCCTTTATTCACACTCTGCTAAGTGTTTTTATCATAAATGGGTGCTGGATTTTATTGAATGCTTTTTTTGCATCTATTGATATGATTATGTTATTTTTGTCTTTCATTTTGTTTATGCAATGAGTCACATTTATTGATTTGTGAATATTGTGCCAACCCGGCATCCCAGGGATAAATCTCACTTGATGATGGTATATGATCTTTTTGATATATTGCTAGATCTGGTTTGCTAATATTTTGTTGAGAATTTTAGCATCTATGTTCATCAGAAATATTGGCGTATAATTTTCTGTCTTTGTTGTGCCTTGTTTTGGAATTAGGATAATACTGGCCTATTAAAAGCACTTGGAAGTCTTTTCTCCTCTTGAATTTTTTGGGATAGTTTGAGAAGGTTGGGTGATAGTTCTTTGAATCATTGGTAGAATTCTCCTGTGAAGCCATCTGGTTCAGGTCTTTTGTGTGCCAGAAGTTTTTTTGATTACTGTTTCAATTTCAGTTATTATTACTGGTCTATTCCGGTTTTCAGCTTCTTTCTGTTTCAGTTTTGGAAGAGTGTTTTTTTCTAGAAATTTATCCATTTCACCCAGGTTGATCAGTTTCTTGATACATAGTTGTTCATAGTAATTTCTTACAATGCCTTGTATTTCTGTGATATCAGTTATTTTGCCTCTTTCATTTCTGATTTTGAATACTCTCTCACTTTTTTGGGGGGGGGAGTCTGGTTAAAGGTTTGTCAATCTTGTTTATCTTTTCAAAGCACCAGTTCCTGGTTTTATTGATCATCTATATTGTTTATTTTTAGTCTCTGTGTCATTGATTTCCACTCTGATCTTGATTATTTCTGTCCTACTTGATCTGGGCTTTGATGTTTTTCTGGTTCTTTCAGTTGGAGTGTTAGATTGTTTATTTGAGATTTCTCTTGCTTCTTGATGTAGACCTGTAGTGCTATGAACTTCCCTCTCAGGACTGCTTTCTCTGTGTCCCATAGATTTGGAGTAGTTGTGTGTTTATTTTGATTTGTTTTTAAAAATGTTTTGATCTCCTCCTTGATATCATTAGTTACCCATTCACTATTTAATAACGTGATATTTAGCCTGCAAGTATTTGAATGTTTTTGAGTCTTTTTATTGAGATTGGTTTCTATAGGGTTAGCCAGAAAGTTTGTTCAGCTTTAAACTAAAAATAAAAGGCACATTTTCTTCATTTTCATCAATAACTTTGTTGAACAATGTATTCACTGTTTTTGTTCCACTACCTTCTGCCATCTTTCAGACAACTTCATAATTCCATCTTCCCAAAAGTTTTCATCTTTTTGAGCAAAGAACTGTTCTATTAAAAGAATATGGTAAAGACCAAAATAAATGGAAATCCAAAGATGCAATGTCTGGTAAGCACCGCAGATGAATCAGAACTCCCCAGCCAAACTGGAACAGTTTTTGCCTGGTCATCAAAGAAACATGTGGTCTTGTGTTATCCTGATGGAAGGTTATGTGTTTTCTGTTAACTAATTCCGATTCTGTTAACTAATTCCGACGCTTTTCATGGAGTGCTGATTTCAGTTGTACTAATTGGGAGCAGTACTTGTTGGAATTAATAGTTTGGTTTTTCCAGAAGGAGATCATAATAGAGGACTCCCTTTCAATCCCACTACATACACAACATTGACTTCTTTGAATGAAGACCGGCCTTTGGTGTAGTTGATGGTTGGTCATTTCACTTGCCCCACTATCTCTTCCATTCCACATATATTGTAAAGTATCCACTTTTCATTGCCTGTCACAATTTGTTTTAAAAATGGAATGTTTTTTGTTTTGTTTAAGTAGAGAATCACATGGGGAGATTCGGTCAAGAAGGTGTTTTTTTTTGTTTGATTGTTTTTGTTTTTGTTTTTTTGTTTATGTGGAACCCAAACATCAAAGTGATTAACATAACCAAACTGGTGCAAATGACTTTCAATGTTTGATTTGGATCTCACACATTTTATAATGTTGATTGTTCTCAATTAATGTCTTGATTTGATCTCTATCAACTTTAACTAGTCTACCCTACTGTGGAGCATCATCCAACAAGAAATCTCCAGCCCAAAACTTCACAAACCACCTTGGACATATTCAGTCAGTCACAACACCTTCTCCATACAGTGCACAAATCCTTTTATGCATTTGAGTTGTGTTTTTGTTTCAGTGGGGTCCTTAAGATTCCCTAGAGCCTGTGGTTGGAGGATTGGGGAAGGGGACAGCTTTCAAGATACCTTTGCATATCTATGGCTGGTAGCTAATGTCTTAGTTATGCAAATTGATTTGGTTCTTCCAAGGCCCCTAGGAGATGGGAGGGGTTTTGACTATAGAATGGTGAGGAAAAAGCATAGGGGACCTGCACAAGATTCTGTGAATGGTCAGAACTGTTACCATGCCCACTGCATCACAGGCCATGGTCAGGGATTTAAAAATAAGGTGGCAGACATTTTGCAGAGTAGAGTGATCCATGTGGTTTCCAAGGAGGTAGAAAGAGCACCAGGCGCTTTTAGAAGGAAAGAGAGATCCATGCAGCTTTGAAAGGGCAGAGAGAGAACCATGTGTGATCCAGTGCAACATGGTACATGTTTTCCTCGACTGTTATACGGAGGCTGATGACATCATACCCCAGGTCCTGAAGGAGAGAGCTGACAGATAAGGGATGGGGAAATTTTGGGCATGTTTCTGGCTTCTAGCCTTATAGAGATGGGAGCAAGGGAAGTGCTGGGTCCCGTGGGAGAACAGGGCTCTGAGCTGAAGTGCTCACAGCCCTCCACAGGTTGGAATATTGTAAATAAAGACCTGTTTTACTCAATACTAGTTGTTGGGTTTTACAGCAAGGCACCATATGAAAGAACCCCGTCTTTTATTCTGTAACATGTTTACCTTTCTTGAAATAATAAAGTGCACTATGTCTAAAATGTGTATTTTCTTCCATCTTTAATATTGAAATGTCTATACAAAAATTCACACATTTTGATGTTTTTTTAAATGCACGCTGATACAACAGCTGTCACAATACAGTCTAATAAATTTGTTTTAAATGAAATTAAAGACAACTAAGCACTGCTAGTGCCATCTTATGGAAAAAAACAAATGTTTTGTCCAACCCAATAATTTCATGTCATTTTGATCCATGAAAATATTTGATATGATTTCAATTTCGAGAAGAATGTATACGAGTATACTTCTTTGGGGTGAAATGTTCTGTAAATATCAATTAAATCCATTTGATCTAGTGTGTTGTAATACCACTATATCTTTGTTGGGGTTTTTTGTCTGGAATACCTGTCCATTGTTGACAGTGGGGTGTTAAAATCCCCTATTATGACAGTATTATTGTCGATATCTTCATTAACGTTCACCAAGAGTTCTTAAAATATATATTTAGGTGCTCCTGTATTGGGTGCTTATATATTTACAAGTGTTATGTCTTCTTGTTGGATCAAGCCCTTTAGAATTATGTAATGACCCTCTTCATCTTTGTTAATGGCCTTCATTTTGAACTCTATTTTGTCAGATATAAGTATTGCTACATCAGGGGTATGTATATTGTTATAAAGCAGCTTATTTAGTAAGAAAGCAATGACTTTTTTCTTCACAGTGATTGGTTATATATATAAGAATTTTCAGTGGTTACCTCATTTCAGCCTTGGGAAACAGTTCAAAATTTACTTATGGTTTACAAAGGCATAAGCAGGAAATGACCCCAGTCAAACTAGTCTTGCAAAAGAAGCTAAACTTAGCTTTGTTTATAATAGTAAACTTCCATTTGTTTTTGTTTTTATTTTAGCAATATATTTAAGTTTGTATAGTCTACTAAATATAGAAACCTTACTTTAAGCCTGTCATCTCCCCCATTTATAAGTATTTTAAACATTTCCTATACATACCTTTAAGAACCACGTAAGACTGTATTAGAACCAGACAAGGGTGGAATCCCAGGCTTCCCAATCAGTCTTTTCCGATACAATTGGAGGCTGGGGCTGCAGTTTTCCTCTGGTGTTTAGCCAGTTATTTTGTGTAAATTTTGTGTATTACTAGGCTTCCTCTTTCCTGGTAGCACCTTTGGTAGGGTGCAGATTTTACTAGAGATTTTTTTGCTTTTGCTTTTGTCTGTGCCCATTGGTATTTCTGGGTGCTGGCTTCTCCATCACCTAAGAAGGATCCATTAGGCAAAAAGAAAACCCGGGCATTCTCTACCATGTTTTTCCTCAGGTTTAAAGGTCCCTACTTGGTCTATCTTCTTAGCTCCACCTTTCAGAGTTTGTTTGTTTTATATATAATATCCAGGGTTTTTATCTGTACTTTGCAGAAGAAAAGGGGAAAAGTCTATCTGTTCGATCCTGTGCTGGTATTGGCAGTCCCTCTTCTATTAAGTTTTAATTACAGTATGTTGTTTCTACTCTGTGCAAATCACTTATCAAGAAACTATAGTTAACATCAAGAAAAGTAAGAAAGCAATTATTCTAAGGGTGGTTATGTTTAATAGAAAAAAAGAAAGAAAAATATTCAAATCAATATAATAAACAGAGGGGGAAAAGTTCCCTGAGATAAATATCCATCAGGAGATATGGATGCCTATAAACGAGTGATTGTTGCTTTAGGTAGGATCAGGAAAAACTTTTAGAAAATGGGTTTGAAATCTAGGGAAGTGCAAGGAGGCATTTTACCTGGCAGAATTAAAATGAATAACATTCTTTGCCTTTCTAGGCATGAACTAAGATGACTACTGTTCAATCAGCTTAATAATTGTGTGCTTCTTGGCAATAGCAGGAAGAACTATTTATTTCACAAGGTTTTCTTTCTCTCCTTCTCATGCTCAGGCCTGTCCCAGAGATCATGATATATTGGTCTTGGGAGAGTAAAGAAGGGTTGTCATTGTTTTGTTTTTTAAAATTCTTAAATGCTTACAGTATGTGTCCAGGCCTAACAGATTATAGCTTCATCTCTAGATGAAGATAGTAACTGCATTGTAAATCAGTAAACAGTTATTTAGAGTCTGCTGTATGCTGGAGACTATTAGTCAGAGAAGGTGAACATTTGACATCTTTTAAAACAGTCAGGTTCATACTGGCTGGTGTGGCACAATTGATTGGAGCATTGTCCCAGAACCAGAAGTTTGAGGGTTCAATCCCCCATCCAGGCTCATACGATCTTCAGACTGAGTGTGTACAAGAGGCAACCAGTTGATGTTTTTCTCTCACATTGATGTTTCTCTCTATCCCTTCCTAAAGATTTTTTTTAAAAAAAAAACCTGTCAGGTTCTAGGTACTATGATAGATACTTTTACTTAAATTATTTCAAAGAACTGATAATTTTTTAGGAATAATTTAATACTAAATTGATTATTTTAATTGTCATATAAGGAGAGTTATAAAATGAAAGGATGGCAGTGATTCTGGACAAGTAGGAGTAAGGACAGATAAGTGAATAAATGAATTATAAAAACTAAAATCAAGAAATTCCTTAAAGGTGAACCATTCTGCTTTAGTCCTTCATGCATCTTATAACAGAATACCATAGACTGGGTGGCTTATAAAGAATAGAAGTAATGTATTTCTGACAGTTCTGGAGGCTAGGAAATCCAAGATTGAAAGCACCAGCAGATTCAGTGTCTGGTGAGGGCCAACTTCCTGGTTCTCAGACATAGAGCTCTTTGGGATTTCTTTCATAAGGGCACTAATGATATTCATGAGGGCTCCACCTTATGACCTGATCACTTCTCAAAGACCACACTTTCAAACCATCACACTGGGGGAATAGGTTTCAACATACAAAATTTTAGGGAGATACAAATATTAAGTCTATAGCACAGTCCAACCCTGCATATTACAAATGAAGAAACTGAGTCTCACAGAAGAGCAGTACCTTTCTCAAGGCTATAGGCCTTATGGAAGATCCAAGGAACAACACAGTTCCCTTAACTCTTACTGAGTACTGTTTCTACAGACCTCCAGAAGAACTTATTTCTTTGAAAAGGACTCTCTCACTGCTGGTTTAGCCCGTATAAAAAAAATCCCTATCTGTAAGGTCCTTTACCCAGGGCTATGAGTAGAATTTGGCCCTAGAGAAACTCATAGGAAGGGACTTGGTTGAGGACTTGTTTTATGTAAAGATTTGAACCAAAACATTTATGAAACAGCAAAATAGAGGTTTATCAGGTAATAATCTATGCAGACTACCTGTGGTCATCACTTTATTAAATATTTTATAAACTATTTTCATAAACACCTATAGCTAAATTAGTGTAAAGTATAATAACTTCAAGAAGCAGAATATTTGTTTACTAGGATATTCTAAAGATTACTAATTCTATTTAGTTTCTTTTAGTTGATTTTTCCCTTCATCAACATAGGAAATGGATCTTATATTTTTTATAGGGGATCACTTATTTTATAGTGAGCAATGTAGGATTACTTCTAAATTTAAAGTACCTGATTATACTGAACTGAGCCAGGAATGTTATTGATAGAGAAGTGGCAAACTAATTTTTATTTAGACCAGTCAATGTTCTTGAAACATGTAAACACCAATAAACTACATTAGTAATCTTAATACATCACTTCTATGTCAGATTCTTTTGCAAATTGAACTGGTTATGACTATTTAAAAGCTCATTTTCCTTGATGATAGTGTTTCAGTAGTTTTGTTTTTCCAAGGGCTTCAGTCAGTGAGGAGGCCAGGAACAGAGAGACATGAGTCCCATCTGGTTCTATTTGTGTGACATTGAACAAATAATTTCTTTCTTGAAGACCCAGTTTTATTAGGAAAAGTGAAGAAATCGAAGTAAAAGACATTCTAGGTGTATTTTAATTTAGAAATCTCTATTAAAATAAGTGAAACTAAGAAGCCTCAAGTTATTCAGATTTAAAAGCATGCCTTTGTACTTGTGGCCTGTATGTCATGCTTTTAATACAGTACTCACTCTCACAACATCTTAAGTCTTTTTAATGCTCTGTTGGTTCTGCTGTCTTTACCTAATATTCTTCAGCTGCTAATCTTCTGAAAACCTATGATTTCTAGAGAAGTACAAAGTTTTTGTATGGTAATTTTTTCATTGCCTCATTTATAATTAATGCACTGTCTCTGTGTTTAATACCTATAGTCTATCTTTCCTTTTACATGCTTTCATTTTTTGTAGGATTGGAATATGCTACCTTAAGAAGAGATACAATGATAAATGTAATGTTTGCTAGAAAGAATATTTTATTTCTTATGCATTAACTACAAATATTACAGGAAAATATTTTTCTTAAAATATATGAGAAATAAATAGGCTTGGAATTATGGGGTTTTTTTTCCCAGTAATTTGAGCTGCCTGTATTTAAAAAAATGAAATCTGTCTTCTCATTAACACTATTGTTATGTTGTTGTTGTTGTTTTTTAACTATAACTTTGGTTTCTTTATTTTTGGTTCCCTTTTTTATTATACCTCCCTACCCCATCTCTCTCTACACAGGGTGGGTATTCTGCTCCCTCCTTCTCTCCTTGGCAGGGCTCCTTCCAGGGGATCCCACGGACTGTTCCACCGCATCGCAGACAGAGTGAGTCTGTGTCTCTCACTCCTATCCTGCTCTGTCTTCCCCATCATGGTATTTCCCTTCTGCATGTTCTGTCCCTTCCCAGCACCTCCTCTCCTGTTCAGTGACCTGCAGGCATGTGCTAAACCAGCACTCCTTGGGCTCCTCTCAATTAACACTTCCTTTGACTGCATGTAAATAGACATCCACCTAGAGCCTTAGGAGAACTATCTGAAGTTAATTTCATTCTAAAGTTGTTAAAACCTATTGCCAGTGACCCTAGACTTACTGACATGCATCTGCCTCTAATGCATTTTTTTCATGACCTTGAGATATGTGAATAAAAATTGTTTTTACCTAGTTATGTTAAAAATATACACTATCAAGCAGTGGCATAACGAACAGATGCATACCATTTAGAGACCAGGCTTATATAGACCATTGCACATTTCTTTAAATATTTCCTAATCAAAAGGCTTTGATTACATTTCATTGTCTTCTTAAATAAAAATATTTTAAGTCATTTTTTAAGGGTGTTTTTAACAATATGTCCTTGTAATTTATCAGCTGCTTTGCAAATACAGAGGAAATGGCTTTTGAATATGCATGGTTTACTAACATTTCTAATGATTTAGTAATTGTTTGATTTTTAAAAATCTGTTTACATTAAAAAGGATTGTTTATATTATGTACTTAAGTATATCTGGTAAGTTGGTTATATTTTATCTTTTTTGAAAAGTCACCCAAAAAAGCTAATGTTGATGAAAAAGAGACATAAATATTGTCAATCAGAGTCACTTTTACATATTCTCCATAGATTTACCCTTATTTGTGATTTATATAAGTTTTTTTCATAAATTGTTCTTATTTATATAACATATCAAAGGCCCAAAGGAGGGGATTTTAAGCAATTAAAAATGACATATTCAAATAAAAAATTATGTTTTTATTAATTAAAATTATAAGGTATCAACATGACTCTGAGACAAGGTTTGAAGTTTAGTTTTTGGTGTTATCCCTCTCCTTCCCTTTTGTACTGTTTGTTTTAAAGATAAATAGAATAGAGAGTTTGTATAGACTTTTGTAATATTTTTATTTAGTAGTAGGTTAATTTGTTTAGTGGATGCAATGAGAAGAGGAATTTAATCTTTCTTCTTCTCCTTTTCCATCTCCCACCATCTCTGTAAACTCCTTATTTACCTCTTACCTTCAAGTAAGTTGCTTTCTTTTCTATTTAAAGATTTCTGGCACATAAGGAATTACGCTAAATTGCTAGTGGTCTAATCTGAATTTCAAGTGCAGTTATAACAAATGATAATGTATTTTGGGCTTGTAGCCAGTAAATAGCATGGTTTGACAGGTTTGCTTCAGATTAACACACCTACCTTGAATTTACTGAACCTCGCTTTTAGCCTCTGTTCTTTTCCCTCACCATTCCTTTGTCCCCCTTATCCTTCCCCGCAGCTAGCTGTCATATGGTATTGAATTTTAAGGTTAATTATTCTGTATTGCAGATAGTTTTAGATTTATTTTTAAAATGTGTTTCTTGGAGACATCCATTCACTAGTTTCTTATTTGTATAGCTTTAGAATTTTCTTGTTCCTTTCCTGAGTCATTGGCTCCCCATTTTCAAATGCTTCTTCCTCCTTTCCTTTTGGCTTTAGAGCTATCTTTTGGAGCCATCTTTTGCATTTCCAGTTATGAAGCAGCACTGTCTTGAAAACACTACTTTCAAGATCGGTCTTTCTTGTTTTTCTGGATCAAATCTTCTTTCTCTGTATCTACAAGTTAATAAAAATAAAGTTTTAATTCTCCAGAGATTGGATATGTTAGCCACCTAGGAGAAGATATATATACATTGGAGTCTTTTCCTGGGTAAGTTCTCATGGCTAACACAGCTGAGAGAACTGGCCCTGGGAATTGATCATTGAGACTTGTAGGACCTTGTTTGTGGAAAGTGATGTCTAAAACACTTGTTCTTAGCTTTTTGACAGCTGAGCATAAAAGGTTCATTTAGAGAAGAGATACGTTCTAAACTACTACACTATTTTGAATTTATCCTGAGGACAGCTGAAGTCGTTTACTAATGAAATCATTTGAAAAAAATTTTTTAATAATAAAATATAGAGAAAGAAAAGGGTATGGAATTTGGGAGTAAATCCAGTGGTTTTTTTAGGTCTCTTTTTCCTAAATATATTCAGTGAAATAATATTTGTTTCCACATTTAGTTAATATGGGATTTCTAGTGTTGATTTTTTGGAGAATTTAATTCTGTAAGTGATGGTAGATAGTTGAGAGAGTTTGCCTGCATTAAAAACTGTTTCATTCATACATTCTTTCTATTGCCCTCTTGAACACCCCCTAAAGTGAGCCAGGTAGGGTTGACTATTAGTCAGTCGCTAGTTAGGCCACTTGCTACTCGGCTTTTTATTTTTTATTTTTTTTAATGTATAAAAGTAGTAGACCTTCCGCCATAAAAAAAAAAAAAAAAAATATAGCCTGGTCACAATATGAGAGTGAAATAACTAAGATTTGCAGGGAGTATTTATCTCAGGTCATTCCAGGAAGCTGCACTCACAGGGAATGCACCTTGCTGAATATAATAATAATCTAGAAAAATGGAGATACAAGGAAAATTCTAGTCATTATGTATTATTTTTTTCTTTTTCAGGACATTTTGACTTGCATTTCTTTTCTTGAGTGTATCACTAATCTCAGCTTGAGGATGTTTGTTCTCCAGTTTCAAACTAAATTTTTATCTGGGTTAGCAGAAAATTTCTACTTATAGTGGTCTTCCTGTTGTCAGTAGGCACTTCAGCTTTTGTCCAAATTGACTTAACTGCCATTGGTTTGGTCTGTCTGATTTCCAACTGTGTAAAATTAGAAATATTAACTAACCTATCCCATAGTAGAAAATTTAATAAAAATAATTACCTTTGGCAAGTAAAAATTTGAGATTAATGATAATCTCAAATAGCATTTCTTGCTAGAGCATATGCTCCTAGGAATTCTTGACTTTTCAAAAAGTTTATCTTGCGATAATACCTTCTTACCGTGCCTAAAATGACTTTTAAAATTTGCTGTTTTAACACCTTGCTTAAAAGAATTTAGAAATCTTACCTTCCTTTACCTTACATGTGGAATAACTTAGATGGGAAGAAAAAAATTGTTTTGAAACACCGAAAATAACATAAATGCATGTTTATGTCTCAATAGCCATGTGTCTTAATGGCCCAGCAGATTTTTGTAATGTTGCCTGATTTCTAAATTTATATTATAATAATGACTAATTATATTATCAGAATTACATTAAGAATGGTGATTATATTGTCTTATATTCTCCTCCTCTTATAACCTTCAGAAGTTATTTCACAGGCTTTTTTAAAGAGCAACACTTAGATTACAACCAAATATGTCTTTACTGAATGAAGCTATATATTTAAAACCCAACACCATTTGTGTGCATATTTAACATTCAGATAAAAGATTCCTGAAATAGTACTTTCTCTTAGGGTATATGATATTCACATATTTTATTCTTAATTTTTTGTTTTACTTTTTTTCACATAGTATCGTTATGTGAACCTTTTTCATATGAGGGGGGACCCCGCAAAAAGAACAGAATTTATTTATAAAAAATTGTGTATTTATTCTTACATGTTAAAACCTCAGTCACCTTCAAAGTATTCTCCTTTTTAAAATAATTAATTAATTAATTTTGGGAGGACCCCTCTCTAACAATTCCCCCCTCTCAGACTTAAGACCCTTTTTATAAAGGACAATGGGCAAAGGCCTCGTGCTCCTCTAGCTACTTCAAGCTGGACACGGTCATTGTCCTACTTACCCTTGGGTCCATAAGTCCCCATTAAGAGTGGGAGTGTGGGGGCGAGGGTGGCCTTCCCACACTGGGAAGGCTCTTGCAGACACCAAATCAGGTGGCTGTGCTCGGACAATGGCATGCTCAGTTTATCAGAGTATTCTCCTTTTGATATGATACACCTATAGATATATTTTTTCCACTGCTCAGAACAGTTTACAAACTTGTCAGTTTTGATGCCTTTTAGTGCTTCTGCTGTTTTTTTTGTTTGTTTGTTTCACCTGTTTCACATCAGCAAAACGTTTCTTTTTGAGGACTTTTTTTTTTAACCCAGGGAAACAAAAAAAGTTGCTTGGGGTGAGATCCAGTGAATAGGGAGTGTAGGGCATGGGAATCCTGCCATTTTGGGTCAAAAACTGCTGAACACTCAGTGCAGTAGGGGCAGGTGCGCTGGTAAATCACTCATCATGAAATGGACAAATACGTTGAAAGAGTCCTCAAAAATTTTTACCAAAGCTGAACATGGCCTCTCACAACACCACCAGTTGATACTGATGGGTTCCTAGAACACTCACCTGGTGGGAAAAGCCTGTACTACTAGGGACCTGACCTCCAGAACATAATCCAGTTCTTTTGGGTCCCCCCAATATAGTAAATACTTCTTAACATAATTTTAATAGCTTCATGATATTACATTAACATGTGAATATACTCTAATTTATTTGATTTTTTCCCCTATTGTTGGGCATTGATGTAGTTCCATTTTTCCCTATTAAATAAAGATACTATTGCAACATAGGTCATTCTTGTGTATAGATCAGTGTCAGCGTCTCCCAAGTACATTTCTAAAAGAATACTACTTAATAAAGGCTATGCATTTTCTAGAGACACTTGGTGTGTATTGTTGAACTGTCAAACATGCTCTTAAGGTATATATTAATGTGACTCAACCTGATTGGCTTCATCATGTGACTAATTTTATGTAAAAGGAGTTTGTCAGCTTCAGTGCTTTAATGAGAAATTAGCTTTAGGAGTGACTTTTCATAAAAATAAAATATTTTCCAATGAAATGGAATCTAGGGTAACTGAGTAAAAACTGAACAATTCAATTTTACACTAAGCTCATTTTTTGAGATGTGATTAATGTAGAATATACTTTTTTGTCCTTTTTGCAGCTAATTCAAGTGCTGTTTAGTATAGTCATTGGTTAATTGACTGGAAATGTGCACCAAACTCATGGTCCAGTAGACCATCCCATAAACCTAGGCATGAGTTAGTTTCTCTCAACAATTTGCAATTATGAGAAACAGCAATTACTATTTTTTGTATAAGCCTTTATAACAACGTGCTCTGCAGATTTTGGGGTTGTTAGCTGTATTTATTTCTGTAGCTAGCCCTGCAGTGTCCTACTCTGGATAAATTTGGTCATGCCAATGGAATTGTACTATTATGATGTTATTTAGTTTTCTTTTCTGAACTACTCTGCATCCCAAAAGTAGATGCTGATGGGTTCTGTGTCTTAGAGATATGAAAATTAAGCATCTTGTGTTGATTGTGCTTGTGTAGTAAGTGCTTATTTAAGTCACTGTTACTCACTTTGATAGTTTTTAAAAGCAGTTAACTGATCAACTTAGAAGAGCTATTGAATTTCTTATTTTAGAACTTGCTTATTTATAATTTATATTTATAAATCAGGTATCTTTTCCAAGTTCTCTGAGATTAAGAGGCACCATCCTGAGATATAAGGAATTTAGTATGCATTTCTGGTTCCCAAGAACCCTTGGAAGCTATGATTGGGTTTATATGAATTATAGAGCAGAATTCATTTAATCTACAGTAGTCTCCCCTCATCTTCAAGGTATATATTATTAGACCTCCATGGATGCCCGAAATTGTGGATAGTACCAAATCATTATATATACATTATTTTTCTTCCTATACACATATACCTTTTCAACTTAAAGAGGAAGTACTTTATGGCTTCTCTTTGGCATATTCTAATTGCCAGCATCACTACTCTTGTGCTTTGGAGCCATTATTAAATAAATTTAGGGTAAATTGAACACAAGCACCATGGTGCTGTGAAAGTAGATCTGAAACCAATAGAGCTACTAAGTTACTAACTGGCAGGTAGCATATACAGTATGGATGTACTTGACAAAGGATGATTGTCAGATGCGGTGGGGCAAGATTTCATCCCACTACTTAAAACAACATACAGTTAAAAACTTATGAATTATTTAATTCTAGAATTTTCCATTTAATATTTTCAGACCATGGTTGCTTACAAGTAACTGAGACTGCAGGTACCTGAAAATGTGGACAAGGGGGACTACTGTAGTTATACTAAGTATCCAGTCATGTCTTCCATCTCTGGTGATGTGTGGAGCCTCACTAATAATTTTGAACATTATTTTTAATACCTACGTGAAGATCAGATAATGCTTAATTGGTCTTTCATGCAACAGCAGTCATAAAAGTAAACTAACAAATACTGAGTTATATTTAGTTTATAATGCAGAAGACTCTGAAATTATTAAAAAATAATGTCTACTTTCTTCATAAGGGATTACATGCAGCTTAATTTTAGATATTTGGAGTATGAATATTAAATTGTGTCAAAGTTTTTTGAATATTTTACCTTGAAAAATTATTCAACTGATTCCTTTTAAGTGTGAGAACTTTACATACACTATCTGTAGATATGAATATTTGTACTAACTAGCAAGAAAGTATAACACTTTAGCAAGAAAGTCTAAATATTAAATTGTTTTATTTCATACAAATATATTAAATAATAATGTCTGGAGAAAAGATCAACAAAGGCAAAGCAGATACTGTTGGCTGCAACCCAATCATGGCAATTCCTTGGTGTTGTGTGTGGTCTCTGACACCATTGTCCTGTCTTTTTCTTGTCTCTGCTCTCCCATTATGCCATTGGCAAGGAGTTGAGAAGTTAGTCCATTACTTCTCTGACAAAGCGTGGTACAGTACAATTTCATATTTTTTTCTACCACCTTTCTCATAATCACTTTTTTGTTTTTGTTTTTTTTTCCGGTTTGCATGATGCATGTTAGAGCCTGCATGAAATTACAGGCATGTTACAGATGGCATCATTTCCACCTTTTTTTAACCTTCGAAATATATTTAACAATAATAAACTTGTATGTACCAAGAAAATAATTTTAGGTAATTCCTGTTTCTATTATACAATAGCATTATTTCACTTCAGAATATTTCCTGCTTTCTACCTTACACACTTTGAAATAGTTTTATTCCATCAGGACTTGATGTATCTAGTTGCTGTCTTATTGTTGTTGGTTACTTTAGAAAAAGAGTCTTTACAGAAACTGATATGAGTTTTGTTGTTTTTTTTTTCCTTATGGTAATGCTTAGAAACCTTTGAACTGGTGTGAAAACATGAAGTTTCCTTAGTGATAGTGCTAATTAGCCTTTCCTTATATTAAATGTATTTTTTCAAGTGGGCCACTTGGGATCACATTTTTCCATAAATACTGCTCCACAGTGTGGCGTGAGTTTGGTGTTTGGGAATTATCCTGTGTAGGATAGATCCACTAAGAAGGAAATAGGGTATTATCCAGTACCAAAATGTTGGTATTTAAAATAATATCTAGCTATGTTGCATATTCTGAAAGTCTGTGTACTCATTGGAATTACCCAAATGACACAAAATAATGTTTTAGCACTGCATTTTAAATTCACTGTGGGTTCAAATTCTGGCTTTGCCCTTTGCTAACGTGTGTGAATTTGGACATGTTACTTAAGTTCATTTAACCTCAGCTTACTTATTTACCAAAAGAAAACATTACCTTTCACCTAAGGTCTTGTGATAATTAGAGGTCATACATACAAAATTAGAGTCTGGCTGTCTACCCTTGGAAAAAAGGGAAACCCTGTTCTCAGTCCAGAGAGTAATATTTTTCAAGTATCTGTAATGTGTCAGGCATTATACTAAGCACTTTTTTATGTATGCCATCACTTAATATCCAATGTGGTATAGATAACTATTATTCTCATTTTATAAATTATGAAATTCCAACTCAAGAGTAGTAAGATAATTTACCCAGTGTCTCACTGACAATAAATGATAGACTCGGGACTCAAAACCCAAGTCAGTCTGAGAGCTAAATGATTCAATACTATGTTATACTAACTTCTTCATATAGCCATATATAAATTATTTCTAAACTTTAAAGTACCTTGCCTATCCTAGCTCTGGTGTATCTCCAAAGAGACCCTTATGGAACCTTGACTTCTGTGTTATCTCAGATATGCCTGCTATGGATTTAAAACATTTAGATGTGACCAACATTATTGAAGCATGTATTTGGAGCCATGAAACTTCTTATTCTGTAGCAACTAGTTTATTATTATACTACTATAGAATGCGCCTTTCATTTTTTTCAAGACTCAGTTACAAAAAGACCATGACTTACATTCATCATTTTTTCCATGTAAATCATAGGTAACATTTACTGTGCATATTTGATATGCTAGGAGGTCCTGTAATAAGTATTTTACATGAATAATATAAAATGTATTTATTAGAATTAGAAATGGAAAGTAGCTGAATACTTAAAACAATATTCACAACTCATTTTATCCAGAAATACTTAGTCTCCAAGTAGAAAAGGATTGTGGCTTAGCTGTTTTCAAGTTAAAAGGTAATCTTTTTTTTTTTTTTTTTTTTTGCTATCTTTCTATACATGAATCATTAAGTTAACCACAAATTTATTTAGGGCAAACATTTTTTTTAATAATAAGATTTTTTTTCATCAATGTGTTTTAAAACTTGTTTTTATCTGATTATTAGTGCTGCATCATTGACCTCATAGGAAACTATCATTTTGATAATTTATTACCAAAGTAGTAATTCTGGAATGTACTACTCACTAATACTCATTTATTTATTCATGTTTCTATCAGATATATGTGTGTGTGTATTCCCTTCTATGTGCCAAATACTAGGGATACCAACTACAACAACAAAAATGAATAAGGCATGGAACATGCCTGTAGGAGCTTGTAGTCTCTGGTTATCTTTATAAGTAGCCCAAAATAGACATTTAAGATTATCATTGAAGAGGCCGACCAACCCCTTGCACAGTTAATTACCCAGTAATGCCTGTCACTGGCACTTTTAACCTTGACCCTTGTAACTATTGCATCTGAGGATTAACAGAATAGTGTGCTGAAGTGCATGCATCTAACTAAAGTAAGACTTGAAGTTACTGAGTCCAATTAGAAGCACTTAGCTCTTAAGTCTAAGGATGGGTCCACATTTTAAAACTTCAGTAACCAACCCTTCTACATGTTGCAAAGATTGAATAATAAAGTTCTACTTATTTGTGATTATGGGAGTTTCCTGAAGTCCCCCTAGTAGTGGAGGTTCCTTTTGCCCTGAGTCTTATGGGCTGCTGTGGCTATGAAATGAATGTGCAACTTCCCCAGAGCCTTTGGGGGTGGGGGCTGGCAAGATACAGGGCAGTGTTTCATCTTGCATCTCCAAAACCAGAAACCTGGAATTCATCTTAAATTCCTCCTGAACAGCCACTTAAAATGTCCTACCTTCAAAATCTCTTTCAATCCTCTCCAGTTTTTCTTTTACTATCCTAATTTTAGATCTTTATAATTTATCACCCAGGCTGCTAACAATAGCATACTACCTGGTTGTTCTGCTTACAATCTCATCTTCTCCTCTTACTACCTCACTGATTTGAGCAGTGACGTTGTAAAATACGCACTGATCTTAATTATTCTGCTGTTCAAAATTCACCTGCTGCACAAGTCAGACCTACCTACGCTTTGGGAGCTGATCCTTGCCTATACTTCTCACTAGCACTGTGTTCTCCCAATTTAGTCTAACAATTTGAAGTTAATAGAACATTATGATGTTCTTTTATTGCCTCTGTGTTCACAGGTCCTCTATATACTGAGTACTCCTCCTTTTGTGCCTACTTATCAAACTCCTACTCATCTTAAAACCCAGTTCAGATGTTTGTGATTCTTGGATGCCCTCTGTGACCTCCCTAATCAGGCATATGCTTTATTTTTGTTTCCCTGTGTTGTTACACTTGAGACGTGGTCTTATCATCTGTTTACCTACCTCCCTCACAAGGCCTCTCAACTACAGGAATAGCATTGTGTTCAGCTCCATGTTTTCCTAAACCTAACAGTGGTTGGTACATAATTGACATTTTTTAAAAAAATGAATGAATGGTCTTTAATATTCCTTCCTGTTGGTCTTATCCATGAGAACATGGGGTCTTTTTATATTTAGAATTCATTTTAAAGATATCTGAAGGCATAGAAGCAGTAGTGAATGTGGTTAAAATGAATTGTTAACACATTGCGTACGGGTGTCGAGAATTCTCGTCATTTCTAAAAGGCATTTAAATACCCTGGTATGCAACATCTTAACATTTTACCTTTACATTAATACAGTTGAGTGTTTAGATTTTGTAGAAATGGTACTACAAGCAACAAGCTGTCAAAACACATCTCTTCTTGGCTTGCTGGATGTGAAGAGGCAGCTTGTTGTTCAACTTACCAGTAGGTAATTAATGACAGTCCAGTCCTTGGTGGGTAACCAGCTCTACACAGTCTTCCACATACCAGGAGCAAGTAATTTCCTTGGTCCTTGTTATAATCGTATCTTGATGTTTTCAAGAGACTTTAAAAAATTTTTTTTTTTTAAATTAAAGTTGACATACAATATTATATTAGTTTCAGGTGTATAGCCCAGTGATTAGACATTTATATAACTTAAGTAATCACCCTGATAAATCTAGTACCTATCTGACACCATCCTAGTTATACATAGTTTTGTTACAATATTGACTATATTTCCTACTCTGTATTTTACATCCCCATAACTATTCTGTAACTACCAATTTGTACTTCTTAATCCCTTCACCTTTTTCTCCTATCTTCTCCAGCCCCCTTCTATCTGGAAACCATCAAAATATAAGAGACATTTTTCTTTACTGTAGTAGAATTGACTTCCAAACTAGTTTTTAAATAAACGATATAGCAATACATTTATTTTAGGGTAGGGAAATTATATCATACCACTTTTAGTAAAAGTAAAACTCTACATTTTTTCAGTATATTTTTTTCAGTATCCATCGATCTATGGATTATAATCAAGCAATAGTTTAGACTTTTTAAATATAATTGTTCAATCTAACTCTTCTTAGTTAAAAGACTCAAAATTTTATTTTTAAAAGCTGTTTTTCCTAATTCATTTATATTTGATGTGGAGCTTCATTACATTTAATATAAGCAGCATGTCTTTCCATCTGCGCTATTTCCATTTAGTTCTCTGATAAGTAGTAGTCATTTGGGTGATATAAGTAATCAGTACAGTGCAAGCGGATAATTTATGTACAATTCCCAGTGCCCCTTTTCTGGAGATCTAGTTATCTTAATCAGTTTATTACTTTGTCTTAATTAGCAAAATCATACCCTGCTTTGAGGTGATAGCACATATTTATACTTTCTTTTTCTTCCTAGCAGTAGATATATTACAATGGAGTAATTTTTAAATTGTCACTGATATTTTCAAAGGTCTTAGTTGCTTCAAGATTTTTAACTTGAAACTATTATTTTTGAGGGTCAAAAGGGAAAACAAATCCCCATTCAATTAACCATTTGATGCTGAACCTGTTTCCTCGTTGGTGGTTTTCTTCTCCTCATTTGGTATATTTTAGTTTGAGTATTAGTGTCCAGTTCTACATTTTTACTAATTTCTGTAGAGTGATCGCTTTGGCATGGTCATTTTTTTCAAGGGAATCCCAAGGAGAGTCTTTTAAATTAGTTAATGGTGATTTTAGTACCTTTCTTCTCCTTCTTCTCTTTTTTCAGTACCTTCATTCTTGAAGCACAGTTTTTTCATCTCTATGGTGACTTATTGTGAAAATGCCCACTGACTTTAAAGTCTAGGATATTTCACTTGAAGAAAAAACTGAGGTTTCTTATTTATTTTAAACATTCTAAAATAAGTTTGATGTAACATATTCTATATGGATTAATTTTGAGTAGTCATTGTCTTGATTTTACTATTTTTTAAATAGCAAGCCAGCCCTATACCATCATAGCCAACCATTCCTCCAAGAATCAGTGAACTTTATTCTCAAGAAGTCCCTGGTAACCCTGCCATAATCTAATCCCTGATTGCTGACCCTGGCAGCCATAGTTCAGTGCTGGTCAGGAGGCGGAAAAAAGTGTCAAATGATGCAGTCAGTATAAATAGATTGATCCCATCTGTTGGAGAAATTAGATATACTGTGTAGATTTGTTTATGGGTTGCATAGTTTTAAAGTTATTTTAATTAGTAAAAAAAAAAAATCCTTTAAGTTAATGTTTCAAAGCTCTGTGCCAGTCTTTTCAATGTTTTCAGCCCACATTATTTTATAGAAAGTGTAAGTTTGTGTGTGTGACTGTGTGTATGTGTATGAGTATGTTTATACATGTATAGCACCCATCTCTGTGTAAGGACATGACCAATAGGTTCTGCCCCATATAAACTATTTGGGCCATTGAAAGATAATTTTAAGATTCATATTCTTTATTGAATGCACGAAAGTAGTTGAAATTGCAGGTTTCCTCTGATTTGTATAGAATATAACCACACAGTGCACTCCAGAAAAGTGTGTGCAAGGCACATTGGCCTCTTTTAAGAACTTTGTTATTCTGTGCTTTAGTTCAGGTGACAAGCAATATCAGATTTGTTTTAATCTCAGTCATCATTCCAAAGGCTGATCGTTTTTAATTTATTAAATTAAAGGTAAATCTGTTTTCTACATATTAGCCATAACGAAACCTTAGTTGATTTCTTATATGGCAGTGAGACAGAATAAGCTGAGAAAACATTTTATTCTGAAACTTTTCAACAAGAATATTAAAGTTAGGTTAACATTAAATAAGTGAATTGACCTATTTTCGTTTAACTAGAATTTCATATCAACTGAGAATATAATTTTTATTCTAAATATTAATCAAAATATAATTTTGATTCTTGAAAGAGGTACAGCACCTTGACACTTTTATTTTTAGAGTTCTTAAATTTTATTCATTTGAAATTATAAAGAATAATTTCAGTTATTTTTAATGAGTAAAATTCGTGATACATATCTTGAACAAAAATGTTGCACAATGTCCTCTATAGCATATTCTGACAATTTCATATCGCTTTATTTCTAGGAAAAATGGTTTGTTTCTTATTTCACTTTCACATCAATTTCACAAGAATGAAAGGCCATATTTGTGGAAAATGACATTTCAAAACTGGGAAAAAGAGAAGAGCATATGTATGAGGAAACAAATGATTCATTTCAAAGGCATAGTTCTGTCTGATGCCCAGTTAATCAGAGTTAAATATATACTTCATTTCTTCATTGAGTAGAGATTTACTGAGAGCCTACCTAGGTGCCTGCCATGCTCTCTATAAGGCAAAGAGAAGGGAAGAAGCCTTCTCCTGGGATCTGAATGCCATTAGTCATTAGTGTAGGTGTTTAAGATTAAAGCCAACATTGTGCCAATGGTAGATTGGAAGTGACAAATGCACCTGAGTGTTTTGTAACATGTGTGTGTGTGTGTGTGTGTGTGTGTGTGTGTGTGTGGTGTGATGATATGTAGGACCTTTAAAGCACAGAGCCTAGATCTAAATTACTATAGTCAGACCATAGTACCTTCCCTGACTCTCAATAACTTCCTCTCTCATTACTAGTTACTTTCTATTACCCACTTTTATCTTCTATATAGTATTTCTCATTATCTTGTATTACCTTAGAGTTTTCTCTATTTATAATCTCTATCTTTTTGATAAAATTTAAGTCCTGTGAGAGGAGAAATTTCTTCTGTTTAGCTCACCAAAGTTACCTTGACACTTTCAAATTACTACTTCCTCTAGTCAAGTGTGATAAAGTGGTATACAGCTTTTCTTTAAAAAAAAAATTGAAAATTGGTAATATTCTGAAGGTCACAGTTACTATCTGAATGCTTTATGGAGATTAAATTAAAGTGCCATGGAAATCTTTCTGTCAAGCTCTTATATATAAAGTTTTAAATACTTAATGTATCAATTAAGGCAGGAATCTTTTTTCAACAATAAATCAGTACTTTAAGTTTTATCTTTTCTGTTTGATTTTGGATCTTGTTTAGTGTTTACTGCCTGTATCATTTTTGTTTGCATTATCACTCTGTGTCTCATGAATTCAGTTAAATATTACAATTTATTTTTTAATTTAAAAGAACCTTATATATTTCTCATATTAAAACATAAGAAGTACCCACACAGCCTAATTGGAACTTATATTAATTCTAGGTGGCATTTCTGAAATGAATTGTTGCTAATTATGTTTTTAATTTTAATAGCCTCAAGTACTACAGCCTTCCAGCAGCCTTCCCAGACCCACCGACCGCACCCAGGGAAAACTAATAAAATCGCAACATATCGAGGACCACAGTGAATGCACAATCCAGGGCATACATAAGGGTATTGCACACCTGGATGAAAGCGTTACAGATAACTTGCAACAAGGTAGCAACGGTGGTGTGGAAGACCAGCCTTTTTCCTCAAGCCTGCAGTTCACTAAGGATGTGGCTAAGAGTAGACCTTCGGAAGCAAAGTTGAACACGACCATAGATGCTCAAGAGCCTTATCATTTGGCAAATAATAAAATTAATGACTTGCAGATTGTACCCGCTTCTCAAACACTTACCCAGGCAAGTACAGTAGACCAGGCCAAGAGAGTTGGAAGAAATCCGTCTTCACTGACAGACAACACATGTCAGCCCAAATCCTTGCAGCTTTTTAAGCCATCCATTTTGAATTCTTTGGTACCTCCTTCAGTTTCTGAATCATCTTCAAGTAGGACTCCCACTTGTAAGAACTCACCAATAATCGCACCATGTAATTCAGCAAAACTTCAGCTAACATCTAGTCAAACAAATCTTGCAAATCTAAATCTAAAGTCATCTAAGCTCCGCCCTCCTTCTGGTTCTTTCAAACAAAAACAAGTAAGCAACCCCCGCCTAGAGCCTCAAAACTTCCAAGCCAAGACAAGCATCCCAAGGCCACTAACAAAAAGAAAAGAGATCATGCAGAATCCAGATGGCAGTTTGAATTCTGGGGATTGTTTGGCCTCTAATCGATATTCTCGTCTTCCTAAACCAAAGATATATTAAGTACATAGCCATCACCTGCCAATTTGTTTTTGTTTGTTTTTTTTTTAAACAATCTGTTCTGTAATAGCTTTACATGGCAGTTTGCTGCCATGATGGAGCTTGCAAAATTGTAAAAATTAAAATGTGGGAGCTACTACTAGTTTGGGCTTTTCCATTTTATATACTGGTTGAAGTACATAGCATTTGAATATATTTGTCTCAGGTAAACACAAAAGTTTGCTTACCCATCCCAGAGGCCTACAGAAGGCTCTAATCATGTTATCCATGCCTTTATACATCATAAAATACATAATATTTCACTTAGCAGGCAAGAAATGTGCTTTGCTTATTTAGTCCTTTTAAGGTCTATATTCATTGTAGTTCTCAGAGCCTCTTTTTCACTTGCCTCTCTTGTGAATGTGATTATTATTTTAACTAAAGATTTGGTGATAATGGAAGATGGTAGTCCGTAAGCAGAGTTCTGGCCATTGATTTATATTTTTAAAAGGTCTATGCAAAAGCTCTATGATGAATAAAGGCGATCAGGCCTTTAATGGGAAGTCTATGTAAGTTTCATTTTCCCTGGGATTAGTAAGCTACTCTCAATGTTTATTTACCAAATACCCCAGTCTAAAATGTTTCATATTATATATAAACCATTTGTATATTACTTTGTACTTTTGTTTATACATACACACCATTGTGTTTGTTTTTGCTACTGGATAAATTTTGGAAAGCTTGAGGTAGTCTTGAAACCTGTACCTAAAGATATGTTCATTTATAATATGTTGGTGCTAGAGTTCTGCTGGTAATTCACTTTTGAACCTTTTAGGCTTATGAATCCATGATAGCTGTTTTAAAGTTCCACAGCATATATACTAAGTCTGTATTGTAATATGTATATTTATTGACTTTCTGCTAATATCTGAAGGCTGTAACAATGAACTTGAAATGTTTGCACAAAACTTTCATGGGCTATAAATATCCCATACATAGGGATTTAAGACTGTTTTCTGCAGCAAAATAAGTTAAAATATTTTGACAATAATTATAAGTTGAAGTAAGACTATCTTGAGAAAGCTAACATTCATAGCACTTTTATTTTGCTGAGTTTTTCTGATTTCCCTTTTATGTTGGTGTATGTCTGAATGATTTCTTGAAAAGTAGATTTTGGAAGAAAAATAGAATTAGAGAGGGGGAGTTATGTTTTATTAAGAGATATTAAAAGATATTTTAATGGCAGTATGCTTATTTAATGTGCTAGGAAAGTAGCTGTGGAACTGCTAAGGGACCAGATGCACAAACCTAATCATGCTGTGGACCACTCTTCAGATGGTTCAGTAAATTTGCTCTCCTGTTCCTTCATATCATGTCCTCTTTAGGTTGTTCACCTGTTGCTGTTTTCATTAGAATTAATGTATTCCAGAGAGATTGGCTTTTACAATGTAAATTTTTGTTGTGATCAGCTGACCAACAATGCATCAAAAGGGGCTCTGGACAAAAAGTTAGTCACTCAAATTTCTAGGGATTCCTTTTTAAAATGTATATTGGTGAAATTGTCTGCCCCTTTTTAGAGAAATAGCAGCAGGTGTTTTACTGTAAATTTTGAAAGAGGTGATTACTACCATTTTGATGCAATTTTCCCTTACCATTAGTGTGAATTTGCCATTCACGGTTAGAAACTATTTTGGGATTTGGTAACAGGTTAGCATCATATTCTCATTCAACAACGCTTCTTCAGGAGAAGCACAGAAGTTCAGAAGTTTTTCACATTGTACAGATATTGTTAGTATAACAGCAAAACTCTTGTTTGTTCATAGAGACGAGCAGTAATGGCTATAGCTCTAAGTGATGCATGTGGTCTTTCATTTTGAAGGAGAAAGAAAACTTACATCTTGCAAATGGGATGTTACCACTATTTCTTTGAAGTAAAACATACTGATGAATTAGGAGAGTTTTGGTTAATTTAGAAGTTATAGAGACTCTTCAGGCACATCATGAAAGGTCAGGGTTCTTCGGAAAAGACAGTAATATTGGGAAAGTAGAAGGCAGCAGGGAAAGAGGAAGACCAGATATGAGATGGGTTGACTCCGTAATAGAAGTAATAGACATGGTGTACAGGAGCTGAGCAGGGCTGTTGAGGACAGGACATTGTAGATGTCACTCATCCATAGGATTTCCAGGAGTTGGAGCCGACTTAAGATCCTGTCACGTGCGCACGCACAGACACACACACACAGTCACACACACAGACTCTTGTGTAACATTTGCAAGTAGGTCTTTATCTTTACAGGAAAAGTTTTAATTTTTTATGTTACTTTTAACCCCTAGTTTGAGGGAAATGTCTTTGTCTATTACATAAGATTTTGACCTCTGCAGTTTGTTTATTCTAATATTTTCTTGCTCTTTTTTTCTCCCTGTTGAATTTGCAGAAAATGAATCAACCCATCAGTTCAAAATCTGTACCTTTGTTGAGCTTTAATCTGAGCAGAAAGCTGATCAATATATATCATAATATATTTAAGAGAACAAAATTAGGATGCTTGCACAAAACAACAAAGTATTTGCCTGCAGTTCTCTTTAAATACTGCAAGAGTATTATGTTAAGCTGCTCCTTAGTAAATGTTAAGTCAGAAATGAGGTGAGGATGTAGCTCACCAGAGTTGGCTGAATCTCTGTTTAGTTCTTCTGTAAATCAACTCTGTGCCAAAACCCCCTCCACAAGAACTCAGATCACTTTTTTCTTAGTTCTTGTGATTTCAGTGAAGATGGTTGCAGTATATGAATTCCAAGTCCTGAGGAAGTTTTCTGGAGATTGGTTAAGTTTCACATTTGTGAAAGAGAAAATTAGTCGAGTATGTAGAATTATACATTTGGCTGTTAATGGGATGCCTATCAAATTCTTTAAAGAAAGCTTGGCCTAAGGAGTTTATCAGTACAGGTGCAGATTATTTTAATGCATTAAAGGATTACATCATTTAGACATTAAATCATTTAGAATGTTTATAAAGACTGAGATCCTCTAGCATTTTTCTTTTGGAGTCTTGTTTTTGTGTAATATTTTCAGGAATATGGAGTACTGTTCATTGTATTTATATAGGTATTAAGGAACCTACTAAGTATTTTAACAAGTAAAATCCTGAATATGAAAGAAAATATCAGATTTGCACTTTAAATGAGCTTAATTGCTTGGAGCTGTGCCTGAAATATTGCAATGCCTCCTGTTGGGTGTGGCTCTTTGTTGAAATAAATTTCTCTCTAATTCATGCTATTTGAAATACAGTCTTTCACAGAATTATATCCTCAGCATGTCACTTTTCCCATTAAAGCACTAAGTTCTTTGAATGTTTCGTTGACCCCCTTAAGTATTTTACTCAGTGTATCAGAGAGAACATGTTCCTCCTATAGCTGTCAGTTCTAGATCTTCCTGTAGTGTAGATGGTGGTACAGACACAGAGGTACACTTTTCATTTCTGAGCAGAGTTGTCATGATGGTTTCCTGGTCTCTAGGGCGCTGAGTATATAATTTGGAGTCACCAAATAGACTTACAATGAAGATCAGTAAGACTGCAGTACATTTTAGTTTACTCTCAAACTTATACAATAGTTTTTGTGTTTATAAATTAGGGTGGTTATGTTTGCATGCTTATGCACACATTTGAAAATTAATTATAGCTATAAAACAAATACCTGATATTTTCCTTAGGGGTGATGGCCTTGCTATTTTTCTTAATTCTGATGCTTGGATTAGATTGTTCTAATTTTCTTTCCATACTTCCTTTTAGTTTTTCTGCTGCAGTGATTTGAAAGAATACATATGAATAAATGATTATGATGATGGGCACCAGTCTACAACTATGCTGTTAACTAAAAAATCTTCTTAGGTTTTAACTTTATTGGAGAAAAGCTATCCATGTTCTCAATGGTAAAGCATCACCATAACAAAATAATACTGACCCCAAGAGTTTAAAGTCTCTTAAGTCATTATTAACTAAAAAAAAGAAAACACCACAGACTTTAATATCTGCAGTATTGTTTTTCCCATTAACTTTAAAAAAAGTGTTCAGAGTAAATACTGTATTTTAGAATTTGCTTGTAAAATGAATTATAAGAACTGGATGTAAAGTCTCTCTTCAAAATGTTGGCATAGTAAATAAAAATAAAGTCCATAATTATAAAAAAAAATTCTTGTTCTTCTTAACATTGACTTCCATAGTGTTACTTTTTCCTTGGGTATCTTTTTTTCCACAAAGATTTAAATAGTGTTCATTTGGTTGATTTGTTGTTGTTGTTGCAAACTCTGTGTCATTTCACACAGTCCCTTCTATACACAAATCATACTCCAAGCCTTAATTGAGTGGGAGTTGAATAATAGTTTGTTGTGTTTTCACAAATTGTATAAGTTATCTAGTACATCAGTTTTCATTTTAATTAAATAGCTGGTTTATCTTAGAAAATAATGGGATAATGGGTAATTTTTAATTTAAAAATAAACATTAGCCCCTCGAATTAGAATGCTGCATAAAACGAGGAAACATTGTTATTTTTGTTTTGTTTTATTGTTTTTAAGCATTACATGTACAAAATAGCTTGATACAAGAACGTTTAGTGAAATTTTACATAGTGTTTTAGGGACAAAAAGAATAAGGAATTTATAATTTTATTTTCTAATTTAATTGCATATATTAATTATATAACAGGAAATAAAAAGTTGATGCATTGATATATCATCTTATTAATCCAAAATGATTTCATAAGTGGTGGAAAAAGAATGAAGGAAATTTCATTAGTAATAAATTTGATGATGGCATTTATCACCTCTTAAGTCACCTGTATTAGTTTTAAGGTCCTCTGAGTCATTAGCAAGTATTTTTTTAGGCAATCTCAAATAAAACTTTTTAGTCTGTTGTCAGGTGTAGTTATTTCAGTTGTTTCTCAGTATGTTGTTCATTCCACATTTTCCACTTTGAAAAAAAATTTTTTTCCTACAGAAAAGTAGAAGTTAATTCTGACTTTTTCAGTTAATTGGATTTAAGCAGTTATTATGTCATACCTATATCAGTCACTGTGCTAACTGTTGTGTGTGCAGAGATGAAGACCACATGGTCTCTGCCTATTGGAGCTTAAGGGCCCACAGGCAGGCAATTTCTAACTTCATTACATCCAGTTCAGGAATCCCCGTGCATTCCCTGTTCATCTTGTTTGGAACATAATGGTAAAGCTCCTTTTTACCTCATTTCATTCTGGGCTGTAAGTCCCTGCATTGTTTTCATATTTGCTTCTATATTATGTTAACTTTTATTTACATACCTTCATTTCCCTTTGGAAATCTGGCCATTTATAATCAGATTTTATTCAAGAACTCCTTTAGCCACATTGGATATTCTTACTATGCTTTTTCTTCCTTAGGTGATTAGTCAAGATTTTATTTTCAGGTTTCTCAACTATCTTAAGCTACCTTCCCATGTAGGCCTCAGCCCATAGGATCTCAGTTTTCAAAGTCTACCTTTAACATTCAATTTATGTCATTTTCATTTTCCTTCCATCCCGTTCTCTTGTACAGACAAAATAAAATGTGGCCTAGTTCTTACTTGGTTACCTGCCATTTTTTGATATGTGGTCTCTCAGGAGAAATATAGGTCATCTAGTACAGGGGTCCCCAACTTCCAGGCCACAGACCAGTACCAGTCAGGGCCTGTTAGGAGCTGGGCTACACAGCAGGAGGTGAGCGTGAATGTAACACACCTGAGTTACTGTATCTCAAAACTATCCTCCTGACCTCGGTTCCTGGAAAAATTGTCTTCCACGGAGCTGGTCCCTGGTGCCAAAAAAGGCTGGGGTCCACTAATCTAGAAGAGTCTTGTCCTCATTAGTGAATTTACCCCAAACAACCCTTTAAGTACCATCTATCCCATGAAAAAATGGAAGAGAGAGAAACAGTTTCTCACAGACATTTCTCTAAATCTTCATTCATAAAAATGGTATTACTGTTCTCCAGATTCCTAAACGACCTGTTATTTAATCCACACATAAATGCATTCACACATCCATTTTGAGTATGAATAATACTGCTTTGGTTATATTTTAGGTGATTACAGTTTTCTGTGAAAGTACATCTCAAATACTAATCTGCTAAAGAGAAAGGTAATTGCCCGTCCATCATTCTTCACAATAAATTGTTGAAATGCCTGCTGTGTGGCAGGCCCCAGCTATGACCTTGTAGGGGATCAGTGAGACAGAGTTCCTGCAGTGGACGCCATAAGGATGTGCCAACAGGACACGCATGTTCCCAAACACTGTAAGCACTAAGTGTACAGCAAAGAGATGTTTGTGATCACATGTGAACTTTCCTCCAAAACCATCCTTTCTTGACAAATGTGCTTTTGTGTTAGAATAAAAAATAATACCGCCAGACAAAAATTAGATCATTATCACGTAGTCTTAATCTGTAGTAGGCAATGATATATTCAACCAGCCTGAGACATCATCAGTTCAAAATACTTCAGAATTACAGGGAATTTTCATGACAAATTTTAGCTGAGCATCTATACTTATGTAATATAAATTACATAATTCAAGTGCAAATATGAATTGCAATAAAAGACAAAACTAATAGGACCTGTGATGAATTATTAATGCATGTTATTTCTTAAACTGTTCCAGATAAAGAGTTTTACTTTTTCCTTTCCAATGTGGCTGTCTTTCTTTTCTTTCTTTTTCTTTTTTTCCTTTCATTTGTCTGATTGCACAACCCCCTTGAGACTGATGCCACTAATGCTGGGACACACTTCAGAGACTCCTTATGGCTACAAACTGCTCCTATGGCCTTCAGTGGCCCCGGAAACAGCAGCAAGATGTCAACACACCTCCAACTCTTGTGTACAGAGCTGGTGAAGCCTATGCTCACTGTCAGCAGCCTGTCACACAGGTCAAGTAGCCAGATTCGTTTCTCATTCTTCCAAACACACATGGCAGCAGGTACTGCCTTGGCCCAAAATGGTGACCCTAAATTATTTTAATAAAATTTATCTTATATTTTTTCTTATCAGTGAAAGAAGTAGCAGTTATCTTAGGAATGAGGCTTAGAAGCTGAGCATGTCAGACTGTAGGGTGTATAATTTTAGATATTTGCTCCCAAAACTGACGGTAGAGCCTTGTGTTGGAGATATGTATATCTCAGGAAGAGATAGAGAGGTGGTGTGGGGAGGAATTACTTTTTATGAAAAACAAAGAGGTACAAGGAAGGTTAAGCTGCCTTCACTGGCATAAATTACAATGTCTAATGCAAGGGAAGTATACTTTAAAGAAAGAATATTAAATTCTATAATTCAAATTTTGTCTTCCAAATCTGAACTTTTATTGCTGCAACATAAGCAAAAATTAAGTTCAATAAAATCATCTTTGTTATTAAAAACTGCAAATGATATAGTGCGTCTCAAAGGAAATGTTGAACTTGAAGGATTTTCCAGTTCTGCAGGTGCAGACTTCACCGGAGAAATACTATCATCATGGCCTGTAGAGTGGTGCAGAAGGAGGAAGCTCGGTCATACAATAAAAGTTAGTGTTAGTTGAGGGCTGTTTGTGAAGAACAGAGTTAAATGTTTTATAAATGCAACCATTATAAATGAAGGATCCATCTCGTTTAATGTCAATGCAGGGTACAATGGAAAATACAAAACAGCCTGGCAGCCAAAAGTAAGTTCACAAGAGTGTAAATTCTTTTCTTGCTTTCTTGAAAACTGTAATGGCCTACACAGCGACATTCATAAAGAGGTCTATTCACCCATCCAGCCCACTCACCACAAGCCTTCCTCATGGCCTGAGCTGCTCCAAGGCATCTTTCCTCCCTGTTCACCTTCTCTCCACACCAAGTCTCTTATCCTCAGAGCAGAAAGGCCAGGAGTTGATCCTACATGGTCATGCACAAGAGAACCTGTGGCCTACTGGATGCCCCCTTTAAAGCATTGTAGAGGTTCACAAGCACAGTAGTACAAACTTCGGTGTCTAAATAAGCACTATGCCAAGTACTCTGATGGTGCTTCATGTAATAATTACGATGATAATCGCAAAGAATCCTTCCATTCTATGTGCCCCATTGTTCCAAGCACTTTATATACTACCCTTTAATTACTGTAAAATCTTATATAGCAGATACTAGTATCTCTGTTTTACAGAGAGAAAGCTGAGGCTCAGAGAAGTTACATAATCTGCCTGAGATCTCACAGTTATTAAATAGCACAATAGAATTTGAAACCAGGCCATCTGGTTTCAGAGTCCATGTAATTAATCACAAGACTATTATCACTTCTCAAGGTATGTTTCATCTCAGTTCATTTTCACAACAATTTTCGTCTCTCACACAATAAAAATGAGAATTAGGACTTCTGGCCAAGATGGAGGTATAGGTAGACATGCTGTGTCTCCCTCCACAACTAAGAAGAAATACAACCACATCAAAACTGGAGACAACCAGAAGATCCAGAAAATCAAACTCATGAAAGTCCAACAAACAAAGATATAAAGAAGAGCTACCCATCCAGACAGGGAAGAGGGGCGGAGCTGGGGCAAAGAAGACGCGATGTGGTGGTGGCGGTGGTGGTGGTAGTGGTGGCAACAGTAACAGTGGCTGTGGCTGGCTGGCAGAAAGAGCAGTCACACATTTTTAAAAAGTAGGAAGAGACACTTGGGAAGTGCTCCAAGCACCAGACCAGATCGCATAACTCATAGTTCTAGTGTAGGGGAAAATAAAGCCTCATTGCTTCTGACTGAAAACCAGTGGGGGTTGGGGCGGAGGAAGAAACTGCCAGTATCTCATCAGTGTCCACTTGTTTAGAGGGCCCCCATGGTCCTAGAACATACCCAAAACACCCACTCTGGGAACCACAACCAGGGCAATAGCTAGAGGGGCACCAGTCCCATAGGGGAAGCAGGAGAAGTGCCTGGAAGAGGGATGAGTGCTGAGCAAGTGGCATTGTTCCCTCTCAGTCCCTTTCCCCACATACAGTGCCACAACATGGTGAAATGGGTTGCCCCATACTGATGAATACCTAAGGCTCCATCCCTTATAACTTAAAAGGTGCAACCGCTCTACCTAAGACACAGAGGCAAACACAGGAACCTGTCAAGTTGAGGAGACAGTGAAGTATGGCCCAAAAGAGGGAGAAGATCAAAGTTCCAGTGGGAGAACTAAGTGACAAGAAGATAGCCAACCTAACAGATGCAGAGTTCAAAAGGCTGGTGAGAAAAACTTGACAGATATGCTTAAGTGTAGGGAACTGCTCCTCGTGATTTAGGGAATTGTAGCCCTGGCCTGAGCACGACTGCCACCAGCATTCTGGTCATGCCTGTCTTTAAGTCTCAACATAAGGCTGTGCGGGAGACATAACCAAAAGCCACTCAGAGGGTTCCCATGGGAATTGGATTTAAAGAATGCTTATTATGCTTTAGAACTTGCTCTGCTTTCTTTATCTGTAGTATAACATAAACAGTCTCTAGATAGGAATGTATGAAACCTTCACCTAATGCCAGCGTGGCATCAAGATGTGTGATAGACCCTGACGCAGACTAGTCACTGTACCCTCTGTACTAGTACATGTAATCTGTTACTGTCAACTGTAATCCTAACGCCTCCAAACTATTGATGATTCATCGATCTTGACCTTTTATCTCTCGTGTATCCTCCTCAATAAAATGCATAAGGGAAGAAGGTCCAATTGCTGTTCTTCACTAGAGAGAGCAGTCACCTTCCTTCCCTCAGACATAATGAAATGTCCTAGGTAAGAGTTTGTTCTGCCATTGTCAGAAGCTTCTGCTAGACAGAGTGACTTCCAACTGAGCCTAGGGTGTGTGAGGCACATCTGCCTGTTTTAAGTACAGCAGACACAAGGGAAGAAGTGAAGACTATGCTAAGTGCAACAAAGGAAAATTCACATGAAACCAATGGTGAGGGAAGGAAACCAGGGTTCAAATCAATGATTTGGAACAAAAAGAAGAAATAAACAGCCAGGCAGTACAGAATTAGAAACAAGGATTGAAAAAAATGAGGAGAGGCTTAGGAATGTCTGGGACAACTCTAAACATGCCAACAGCCAAATCATAAAGGTGCCAGAAGGAGAAGAGGAAGAGCAAAAAAATCAAAAGCTTATGTGAAAAAAAATGAAGGAAAACTTCCCAAATTTGGCAAAGGAAATAGACATACAAGTTCAGGAAGCACAGAAAGTCCAAAACAAGCTAGACCCAAAGAGGACCACAGAAAGACACATCATCATTAAAATGCCAAAGGTTAAAGTTAGAGAAACTTGAAAGCAGCAAGGCAAAAAAAAAACAGAGCTATGTACAAAGGGGTTCTGATAAGACTTATTTCTCAAAATAAGCTTTGCAGTCCAGAAAAGACTGCCAAGAAGTATTCAAAGTGATGAAAAGCAAGAACTTAAACCGAGATTACTCTATCTAGCAAAGCTATCATTTACAATGGAAGGGCAGATGAAGTCCTTCCCAGACAAGGTAAAACTAAAGGAGTTCATTATCACAAAGCCATTATTATATGAAATGTTAAAGGAACTTATTTAATAAAAAGATAAAAACTATGAACATTAGGATAACAACAAACTCACAAATATCAACAACAGAACCTAAAAAATAAAAATAAAAATCTAAGCAAACAAACAGAATAGAAACAGAATCATAGGTATGGGGACCATTTGGAGGGTCATCACCTGGGGGGGGGAGGGGAGGGAATGGAGAAATGGTGTAGGGGTTAAGAAGCATAATTTGCAGGAACAAAATAGACAGGGGGAACTTAAGAATAATATAGGAGCCCTGGCTGGTATGGCTTAGTGGATTGAGCGCCAGCCTGCAAACCAAAGGATTGCTGGTTCGATTCCCAGTTAGGACACATACCTGGGTTGCAGGCCATGTCCCCAGTTGGGGGCAAGTGAGAAGCAACCACACATTGATGTTTATTTCCCTCTCCTTCTCCCTCCCTTTCCCTCTCTCTAGAAATAAATAAAATCTTTATAAAAAAGAGAATAATCTAGGAAAGGGTGAAGCCAAAGAGCTTATACACACTACCCATGGACATGAACTAAGGGAGGTGGGATTGCTGAAGGGATGTGGGGTATTGGGTGGAGGGGAGCAAAGGAAAAGAAATTGGGACAACTGTAACAGCATAATCAAAATATACTTAAAAAAATAAATATCTCACAGCTTTTTCAGTAATACCTCAATAAACTTGAAACACACACACACACACACACACACACACAATGAGACTCAGGATGTTGAAGGTTACTTGCCTAAAGTCACATTATTTCAAGCAGAATAGGATCTGGTGGGCCTGAAGCCAATATATTCTATTGTATAATGCTGACATCTAATGGTAAAATCTGGGAACTTTTTAACATATACATACCCTGCTAATTTCAAAGACTTCAAAGTTTCTTAAAATTTCATAAGACAGAAACACTGCAAAATCCCCAAAGTACTAAAATAACAATGAAAGAAAAGCAACTGCATAATAATGGAGGTATGGCTGAGGCAATATCTTTTAACTGAGAGCAGGCTTGGCTCTGGGTTTCCTGGAAGCCAAGGCAGAGGGAAATTTATATATTCCATTGCTCTCACTGCCCCAGAAAAGTAAATGAGTTCATCACAAAAGTTCACCTGGTCTTGTGTTTCATTAATAATTCAGCAGCAACGGTGCTAAAAATGCTGGAAATGCCCTCCAGTGGACATTCATTTACTTGGCAAAGATGACATAGAGATGCAATGGAACAGGTGTTACCTGTTTATATAAGAGCCTTGGTTCAGTCTCCCTTTCTCCTCAGGCAATTCCTCCCAGGATAGAAGGCCCTGTTAAGGCCTCAGCAAACTCTATCCACTAAGTCTTTCAGGCCCAGGCTCCCACATATATACAGTAGTCCCTCTCTATAACGAGGTTCACTTATCGCAGCCCCACTGTATCGCAGGATTTAAAAATATATATTTAATTATTTATCGCGGATTTTTTGCTATATCACGGGATTTTGCAGTACTGTATATGTATGTTGTTAAAGTTACGTAGGTTTAAGAGTGTAGAGTATGTTTAAGAACAGAAGTAGTGTTTATAAAAGTGTGGAAAAGGTTAATAAGGGAGTGGGAAAGGTTAATAAGGGACTGGGAATGATTTATAAGTGTGTGGGAAGGATTTATAAAGCCTTAAAATATATATAAATACTAAAATAAATGTAAGGTTCCTACTTCGTGGATTTTCACCTATCACGGGGGGGGGGGGTCTAGAATGTAATACCCGTGATAAGTGAGGGAGGGACTACTGTAGTACTTATGGCTCAGTTATGGTTTGAAAGTATCACTGAGGACCTGACACCCTGGTCTGAACTTTGGCAAAGGTCCAATGAGGTAGCCATGAGCCACATGTGGTGGCTGAGCATTTGAAATGTGACTAGTCTGTACTGAGATGTCCTTAGGTGTAAAATTCACCCAAGATTTCATATTAAAAAGGTAAAACACCTCATTAATAATTTTTATACCCATTACATTTGGAAAGAAATTATTTCATTAAATATCTTATTAAAATTAATTTCACTTATTTCTTTTAATAAATTTAAATGTGTCTTCTCTGTGCATGGCATTTAATTTCTGTTAACATTGGCCCAGAGCATTTACCCTCCCTTTCCTGGATCCCACCAGAGGGCAGGTGGAGTAGGCGCTGTAGTCGCCATGGGCAATGCCCAGTACCCCTAGGAATCTTTTGTGTCATTAAGGGGAGGAGCCTTGTTCTTGTCCCTCCAAACACAGGCAGGCTCCAAAGGGGATTTTCAACAGCCTGATGTGAACCACACTAAAGTGGAGTTAGAGTTAGGGGATTTGGCTAAAATGTTCAGTGGTTCCAAACAATTTTGCTCTGCCAATTGGAACATATGATTCTCTGTATGTGTATAAGTAGTCCACAAGGAGAGTATTGCAAATGGTGGGGAGGAGAGGAGGAAGTGGGGAAGCAGGTTAGCTTATCTGAAGTCCAGAATGAACAGTCCCATGCACTGCAAGAGGGTCTCTTTGTAAAGGGTCTCCAGTCTCCAGGTGTATGTTGCTCGGTCCTCTGTGGGGTCTGGGCCTGGGGGACCCAGGCTCTGGTTTGCTGTTGCATCAGTTATAGCTTTCTGAGGCCAATCTCATCAAATTCCGTTTGGATTTTGAAAAGGCTGGAGGCAGGGATATTACAGCATAAGGCTTTTGTAAATTATCAATTCTAAGTATATACAATGCACAGATTTTCAACTATAAAGGAACCACAAGTGCCCAATCATATAAGTGAGCTCATCATTTCTGTGATTCTGTTTTCTCCTATGTCATGTGTTAAAATATTATTAATCAATTTTCACTTTTCTGGAAGTGTTAGCTGCCTTTCTCTGACTACAACTTTTATCAACAACAAACTCTCACAGTCTCATCAAGGGGATTGTCAGCAGATGCCAGGTTGCCAGGCTCTGCATAATTACCAGGTGAAGAAAAATTCCTTTAGAGAGTTGTTGGAGGACAGAGCACGTATATTGGAAACTTTGGCAAAATACAAATGATGTGATCAAGCTCTTCTGTGCATCCCGGGCAGACCAGCCAGTGTGACAGCAGCTTGCTTGGATGGGCTTCTTCAAACTCTCCAGTCTACTCCTAATGCATCTAAGTCACACTCTAACTCTTGGGTAAGATTAGTCAGGACCAGTGCCCATCCAGATTATCAGAGGAGTGGGTGTGCCTCCCACAAACCACCCTTTCTTAAATAGGCATTATCACATCAGAGGGTCAGGAGGGTGAGTACCCAGGATGTGCATGAGGCCTTTTCCTGAGCTCATAGCTGGGAAGAGTGCAACAACAGGCACACAGGACTCACTGTGGGGGTCCGGCTCTTTGGTTTGTCTGAATTTCCATGGGTAGCTTTAAAAACTTTATACCCTGTAGAGGACACAGCTTCAGAGCCTCGCAGGGCGACTGGCCCTTGGTGGGCAAACCATAAGTCTTGCTGAATGAATGAATCAATGTCTTGTTGCCTGTTACTCTTGGCCATTTCTTCAGGGAAGCCCCAGGGGGGCGCTTCCACCATACTCTCATAGGAGGGCAGTGTCCGTGGGTTGTGAGCCTCCAAGCAGAAGAAGAACTTTGGGATTCAGGAGTGGGGTTTGTCCCACCAGGCAGCTTCCTTCAGGGGGATGACCCTCAGGTGGTGGCTGTCATAGGAGATCCAGATCTGTCAGGAGGTCCTTCCAACTTGAGTAAGGTCTGTCGAGGGGCCTCCTCCCTTTTCCTCCGGCTGCTTGATGAAGCTTCCTCCAGGAGGTTCACCCCCAGCCCCCAGCCCCACCCCCCACCTACACACACACCCTTCCCTAGGGTGGCCCGGTTCCAGGACCTGCGTTTACAGGCGCACCCACATGGTGGCTGTGGCTCCCACTCTGGAGGAGCTTCACCCTCAGGTCTGGGTGGGAAGCCAAGTGAGAAAGGCCGGGGTCCGGGATGTCATCCTCTGTTAAGGTCACCGGAGTTCTGGGCACCATCTCTGGTCGCCTGGCTGAGGGCGGGGCATTCCTTGAGCATCTAAGGGGCAATTCCATTGATCTTGGAAGTCCCCTCTGACTATTTTCAAGGATACCAAGGACACCCAAGCGGGAGTCTTTCAGCCGCCTGACTCACAGTGAATCCCTGGTTGCAGCCCGCTGTCTGTCAATGTTGACGACAGCACCCTCTTGCATGCTGTTGAGAGTTGCCAGGGCATACTTAGTCCTCAAGTGCATTGGGGAGATGGTAGGGGAGCTAGCTGTTCCAGAACAGAAGGTGCTGGGAGTCCTCTAGGCAGGAGGTCACACAGCAGAGAGTAGGAGGCAGGGGGTTCCCCCAGGGACCCTCTGCATGCCAGCTCTACTGCCCAGCTCCTCCTTGGGGACTCCCTGGAGCTGGGGAGTCTCCACTGGGTGAGGATGCACTGGTTGCAAAGTTGCCAACTGGAACACGGGTTCTTGAGGTGCAGCCCCCTCTTATTGATACAGGGAACCTCCTCCAGGCTCTCACTGGAGAGGCTGGGGCCTGGGCCCTGGCCAGGCACAGACCAGGCCACAGAGGAACTTGGGGAGCTAGTGGGAAAAGGGGACCCGCCTAGTCTTGGCTCCAGCCTCCAGCACTTATTGCCTGCCAGCCTCATGTGGGACTCAATCCCACCACCACCCAGGGACGTGGGTGCTCAGGATCCTGGCTTTACAGGTGAGGAAAAAAAGCACAGTCAGCTTAAGAAACTTCCCCACAGCTACCCAACTTTAAAGGTACAGGACTTTGGGGTCAGGCCTTAACTACTGTGATGCTGCCTGTCTGTGGCTGCAAGACGTAGATGCATCCAGGGTCCAGCAAGTCAGCAAGCAGATTCTCAGGTTTTCTGTCAGAGCTCAGCATCCTTGTCTAACATAGCGTAGGCCTTCCAGTGCTGCTGGGGGGTGAAGTGAGGTTCTTGTAAGGCACCTGGGACAAATCCAGGCCCAGAGTGGGTGTGCAGCTCCCTGCTGGCTTGCTGGACACATGGGTGTGTGTGTGTGTAGGGGGTGTATTTCCTGAGAAGCTGCCAGCTACTTAAGAGACTAGGGATTCCACCCTCAGTGGGGTGAGGAGTGGGGATAGGGGAGATGACACAAACCCCCAGCTTTATGAAACTTACAGTCTGGTGGGAAAGAGAGAAAATAAGTGAAACACATAAGATAAGTAAGAGGAATAGACATTTAAATGGTGATTTGTGCCATAGAAAAAAAGCAGGACAGGAGAAGAGTATGGGATTCTGTTGACTGGGAGGCCAGAGCAGGCCTCACTAAGCCGGTGTCATTGCACTTGATCCCCCAGAGATGGCAGTGATGAGCCAAGTGCCCTTCCCCAAAACCTGTGACTGCAGGGGCTGGAGAAGCAGTGCACAAGCCCTTGTGCAGAGGAGGTGCATATCAGGGCCCAGACACCTCAGCACTTGGCATTTGTAGGAAAACAATGGGCTATGGTCTCGAAGGCTCCAGTGTCTGCAATTTCTGTAAAAACCAGGGCCAGGGACATGAAGACAAGAAACTGTGTACAAAGGTGAATGTCCTCAAGATAAATAGTTGATTACAATTGTAATATGTTTGACTATAATATGCAGAATTAAAAACTTGGGGTAGCAGGCAGAAACACTTGAATTTGACCCCCAAAACATGTTTTATTTAAAAGCATTAGAAATTCTGCCAGCTAATGTGCCGAGGATGCAGCGACAAGACCCTTAGGTGCATGTGTGTTACCTCGGGGTCCTGTGGGGGTCACCCTCTGGTGGCCCTGGAAGTCTTCTAGATTGTGGAATGAGTAGATGGAGCCTTGGGGTGTGTCTGGGAGTGTGAATGCGTGTGTTTCTGTGTGTGTTTACATGTAGTTTTATATGTGTTTATTTGTTAGTGTGCATGTGTTTCCGTGTATGTGCTCATGTATGTATATGTATGTTTTATGTGTATGGATATGCTTCTGTGTTTTAAAGTAATGTGTATGCAGTGTTTCTGTGTATGAGAGTATATACACATGTTTCTCTGAGAATATGTGTTATGTTTCTCTGTATGTGTGTCTGCGGTTTAGTGTGTGTATATGTGTTCTGTGTGTGTACATGTTATGCGTTAGGGGTGCAGTGTGTTTCAGGCTCTGTCCTCATTTTGCCTGAGGTCAGGAGCCGCTGACTCCTCAGCCTCAGGAGTCCCCATTAATCCCTCTTTGCCTGAGGACTAAGCAGGGTCTGGGGGGTTTGTGCCCAGCCCTGGTCTGGCTACTGCCACCTGCTTTCTCCTCCCCAGGATTGCAGTGTGAGGGGCGCTGGCAGGGCATGGAGCACAGGGCCAGCACTCAGACAGAACTGTCCCACTTCTGCACCCTTCTGAGTGGCATCAGCACCCACTTGTTCCCTGCTGATAGCAAAGGGAGAGAAGAATATACGAAATACGCAGAGGAGAGGCTGAGTTGGGCCATCCTGGCCTGCCTTGCCTGTGCAAAGCAAGACAAAGGGACATGACTCCGCCATTCCTATCAGGTGCAGGAGTGGAAAGGGAAGAAGGTTTTCCCCCACCTCATGTAGGAATGCCAAGCGAGTGCTCTGCTGTGACAAGCCAGGAGAGGGCTGTTCCTAGAAGGGGTACAAAGTGCTTCACAAAGAGACTTGCATGGCAGAGACCAATCATCCTGCTTTCCAAAGAAGGAAATTGAGGCGCCTGGGAGGAAAAAATGCCTCATCTATATCACACGGCCGGAAGCAGTGACCTGAGATTTTGAAATCAGGTCCAAAGGACTCCAAAGTGCTTTTCCCCTCCATACTCCAGGTCTCTCTGTGGCGAGCCATGTGAAGGGCCTGTGGGTTCCTTATCCTTTGGAGCAAAGGCTGCTTTCCAGGTATCAATTCCTGTCTTGACCTCTAGGTGTCGCCCACCTCCATGTCTAGTCTTCGCTTAGCTGTGCAGTCCCCTTGGTTAGATGCTGCTAAAGTGGAAGGCCTAGGTTTCCTCCCTCCTATAAGCCCCGGTATCCCAAGTACTGCTCAGCACCCCAGAGAGGCAGGATCTCTGGGTGTCCTGGAGGATGGGGGCAGCAGGTTGGCAGAGTCTGCAGATAGGGGTGTGAGCAGCACGAGGACACCTCCAGCCCCTCCTCCCCTGCACACCCGAGGCCTTTCACATCCCATGAAGGCTCAGGTGAGGTCCTTAGACACTGCCATCTGTCAGATCGGGAACATGAACTGGTCCCTGATGGAGGAGCTACACTGTCCAGGCTCCACTGATGAGCAAATCCCACTTCTCATTATTCTAGTGCTGGGTTTCCTCTCTTTGCTGATCCTTCAGCTCTCATTCACCAACTCCATAGCTCCTGCCAACTGGGAGGGAATCCCCTGGGCATTCCAGTCCCTGCCCCGTATGTCCTTGCTCAAAGGGGCATCCCGACCACCCTCTACATAGTTACTTCTCTGCCCAGGCATACCTGTCAACTCTCCTTGTTGAATTTCTTCACAACAAAGAGCAGACATGCATTTTATCCACGTGGATTTGTGTATGCAGAGGTAGTCAAGTTATTTCTCTGCAACAAAGCTCTACATGGCTCACAGCTCCCATTTCTGCCTCAGAGCCAATGCTTTGACAATCAGAGGTAAGTCAATGACTTTGTTTACATGCAGTCACTTTGGATGAATGCCTCTGTTGCTTGCCCGGGGAAACTCTTCCCCTTTTACCTTTGTCTTTGGATGGGGGAGACTTTGCTGGGGGAAACTGCAGTGAATGGCATCCCATCTCAGGGCACCTTCTGTCTCACCCTTACCCCGCTGCCCTGAGGGGTCACTGGTCCAGCCAGGATTGGGAGGTTCTGTGCCTCTAGCTCTTGATGGCCTCATTATCATCTCCCAACCACACAGCCTCTTCTACCAACCTGTTCCTGAGGATGGATGGGAACAGGTGCTCTGAACAGGTGTCACGGGGGGGGGGGGGGGCGGGGGGGGGTTGTGCTGGGTCCTAAACAAAGGAAGGCCTTCTTCACTCTTTGATGTTTCAACCAGTAAGAAAACAAATTGCCAGCAGTCATTTCTCATGGAACAGAGCCAGCTTACAGTGACACCGATGGCATGAAATTATGCCTCACTAGGTATCCTGTCCACATGCAACTGATTCTCAGCAGCTCACTGAAGCAGGTGCTGAGTGTTGTTGACTGTGTTTCCTGCTCAGCAGAGGGAGAACAAGGTATGGTTAAACCCAGACTCATCTGACTCCAAGCGCAGGCCGCCACATACGTGACTCCTGGGAGGAAGGTAATCAGAGGGACCTCCAGCAATAAACTATGCCAGAGTAAGTAAGTAGGCAGTTCCACAGCAGGCTTCCCTCTGTTGACCACTGGTCTGGCCCATCCTCACCTCCAGAGGAGAACAGGTGGCATAATGGAGAGAAAATTGGAGAGTGAGCAAAGAAAGTAGGGGAGGAAGGGAAAGAGCCCAAGGAGCACCACCTTTCTGCCCTTTTGGGAGGTCCTGCCATGGTTTTGTTTTGGGGGTGGGGTGGGAAGGAATATATGCTGGGTGACTGTCTTGGTCCATTCAAGCTGCTAGAACAGCATGGCACAGACTAGGTGGCTTATAAACCAGACAGTTATTTCCACAGCTCTGGAGGCTGGAAGTCTGAGACGAGGTGCCAGGATGGCCAGGTTCTGGTAAGAGCCTGCTTCTTCCCTGAATGCTGTCTTGACTGTAGCCTCACTGGGCAGAAGGGGTGAGGGAGCTTTCTGGGGTCTCTGTTCCTGAGAGCTCCACACACAACTCTAATCACCTCCCAAAAGCCCCACTTCCAAATATCATCACATTGGGGATTAGGATTTCAACAAAATTTTGAGAGGACACACATTCAGTCTAAAGCAGTGACAAGGCTGGGATTCATCCCTGTCCACCTGTGAGGGGGATACCTGGGGCATGGTCTTCCCCCGAACACCTGCCTTAGGTACATCACTACAGTGGCAGCCTTGAGCAAAGTGTGCAGTCAGCTTGGATGGATCAGAAAGGACCCCTGAACTCCTTTTCCCACTGCAGACTGACCCAGGTCACCATTTAGATAGACCTCTGCATGCCTCCCAAGTATAGACTGAGCTCTGCCCCTGCCCCTACCACACCCACAGACAGTCACATCTATACCACATCAGCTGGGGCAGCCAGACTGTTGAGTGAACATGTGTGCACAGTCCCAGGGTTGGTTGTGGGATCTCTGTTGTCTCCCATACCTTAATGTACAACCCATGCTGTCTATGCTCACCTTCCATCCTGCCATGACCCATTGCAATAAAAAACTTCCTGGGTCTGAATTCTTGAGTCCAAGTCCCCTAAAAGGCACCCTAATTAAAGATTTGATTTTCTGCATTGTCCCCAATGCTAAACTCCTGTGTGCTTGTGGAAGTACTCAGCTGCCAACTGATCACTTAGGAATCTGAGTTTCTCACCCATGAAAACCCAGAGAGGAGAAGGCACCCTAAGTAAATTGAAGTATTAGTCCTGATTCTTTAACAGTCTGTTACAGGAGCCTACATCCACCCTCACTGTGACCTCATAGTGCAGAGTATACTTCCTGGCCCCTGACTTTGGCCAGTGGACTGTTAGCAGATTTGACGTTAGCAATGGCTTTATAATGTGTTTGACAGATTGGCTTTGCTGTCCTTCACTCTGGGGATCAAACATGAGACCAGCTTCCTCCAGTAGCTGCTGCCCTTTATCCTGGGCTGCAGAACATGTGGAAGAGACATGAGCCCACAGTGGGGAGATCGCCGGTGAAGCAGAGCTGCCCTGCTGAGCCCATCCACAATCAACAACCCTCAGTGGACCACACTCAGCATGAGAGTGAATGCTGATAGTCACATGCCACTGAACATTTGTGCTGGTTGCACAGCAAAGCTGACCAGTGTCCTTTCTGGGTTCAGGCCTGAATGAGTTACAGCCCAACTCTACAACATAAAGGATATCATAGAGACAATAATATTTTGAAGATTATGGAAACCAGACTGCTGTTGGCTTTCCTAGGAGAGGAGTTTTGTGTGTGTGTGTGTGTGTATGTGGTGTGTGTGGTGTGTGTGATATGTGTGTTTTTTTGGGGGGGGAGAAGACATAATCTCCACTCAGGGCTCCCACAAATGGTCTGAACACCAGTCCAAGGTGAGGGGCCAGGTTCCCATTCAGCATCACCCTGGGATGGAATCCCTTATAGAATCTATAGATGAGCTCAGCTTGATACTACTACAACATTATTATTAGTCATCTCACAGCCCTGTAGCCTTCCACTTACAAAATGATTTACACCCATAGAGCAATTCAGATTCTGTTTACTTATCTCTTTTGGATGTAGGTGGGGCTGTTGTCTCATCTCCATTCTGAAGCCACAGAAGGTTCTGCCACAGTTAGATCAGTGCTTCTAAGCTTCATGGACTTCCTGGTCCTCCTATAATTTAAATACATCATGTTCTAAAGGTCTTGATTTGCCTTGAGTTTATACACCGGGTAAATGGTTTTCTTGTGGAGAACCATAAAGCACTGTGGTGGGGCCTTGAGGGCCCAGGCCAGGTAATCCACAGTAATTAGCCACCAGCCAGGAGATGCCATCACAGGAGCAGTGCCCAAGGCATGGTTGACAGGTCCATCCTCAGCAGACTCATGTTAGAACTCAGAACTCAGGGAAAATGGAGATGAGGCAGCTTCATGAGATTCTGCCCTTTGATTTGATGGGTAGGTAGACCTCCATCCACTACATGTGGAGTCTTAAAATCTGGCCTTTGGCCATCACTGTGACCTCCTTTCCCTCGCTCACAGCCCACTTGGACACAGTGGGTGACTGGGAAAATGTCTGGCCAGCTCTGCACCCCTTCCCTCTCCACCCCTTCCTCACCATCCACTACACATCTTTCCTGGGCATTGCTTTGCGCAAAGACAATACCAGTTGTCAGAAAACGTGCTCTCATGCTGGTGCCCTGTAGGATTCATAGCATTTGACATCCGAGCTTCTTTTCTGAGATCTTGCTTCTAAGACTCAAAAATAGGAGCAGATTTTCGGCAGCCACTCCAACTTCTCTTGGTATGATAAAATAATGAGAGACAATTGCCCCGTGACATTTGACACTGAACATTTGTTTCCAGTTTACCAAATAACAAGATAGTTTCATTTATCATGACATAACTCTAATAGAGAGATGCTCGATAAGGCCTGGTGTCATTATAGAGCTATTTCTATGCTAATGGCAATGAAAAGAGAATGCAGAAAGGGCTGTCATGAACTGAAAGGGGTGATGTTAAACATGCCTGTTGCAATGCAGCCAACATGGAAGTTCCCATTTCAGTAGGGAGAATGAGCAAATAAGGTATGGCTTGCACCTTCCCTGAAGAAGAGGGTGTTTGTACCCCTTTGAGCCATCTCCCAAGGAGTCTTTTAAGCACTTGCTTTGGCCTAGGGGCAATGGTTCCTGGGGATGACCCAAGGAGAGTCCTTGGAGAGATGCAAATCTCAGGTCATTGGCCTGGGCACCAATAGGTCAGGAAGGAAACTAAAGGGACCAAGCACAGGACTTGACATTAAGACTGGGAAATTGGCTTCAAGCTGGGAAAGGGATGAAGCCTGAGATTGATAATGACAGGTGATGACAGAAAACTAGATTCAAACTGATTCAAGCAGAAGGGGTTCAGGTGTGGCCTGATATGGGCTTAAAGGAAGCCATGACGGTGCCATTTCTAGTTTTTCTTCTTTGTGCTTCATTCTCTTCCACATTGGGTCTTATCTCAGGCTCTCTGTCATGGTCAGGCTCCTACCCCCACAAGTGTAGTCACATTCTGTTAGGCTCTGGGGATAGAGGGAAAATCCATTTCTAAGTCATCCAGTAAAAGGGTCATTGCCTACTTTTGACTCTGATTGGGCCGTGTGCTCATGCCTAGCATAACTACTATGCCAGTCAAAATGCTCGCTCGGCTCAGTTAGGCCCAGGCGAGGCACTCCACCTGAATCACATGGTCTCCAAACGATGGTCTTTCATGAGTCATTGCTAGAACCTGGTGCATCATAGTCACTGATCATGCTTGATGACTAACAGGGACACTGACTGGATGGAGCAGGGGCAGGCTCAGAGCCTGCTTGGAGGGTTAGGAAGGCAGATAAGCCTGGATCCACAAGTGAAGGTTTTTCTTCTACATAGCTCTTAGGTCTGTCTCCTTTTCTGCCAGCATTGCTACTGCCTTCCTTTGCGCCCTCATTTTTCTTTTGTCCCATCTGAATCATTGTTGTCTGAGAAACCTTTGAGGAACACAGCACCTGAGCATGCCACTCTTCTTCAAATACCCTCGTAGCTCCCACTCCTGTAGGATGAGGCCCAAGGTTCTTAGTGTGGATACAGAGTTTTTCTGCCCCCCAACTAGAAACACCTCTGTAGCCCTCAGGACCCAAGTTGTGTCCCCCAACTTTTCCTAGCATTGGTCTGTCTATGCTTTGGCTCTCTCTCTGCTGGCTTTTTCTTTATCAGTCTTAATAGCTGCCTCCTTGTCTCATGTCCTCTGGAGCCTGAAAGTTCCTTAAGCACGGTGTTCTAAAATTTTATTTTTAATTATTTTTATTATAAAACCTTTCAAACATTAAATATCCACAGAAAATAACAAATATGTATTCCCCACCCAGATCTGATAGTGGATAACAGCGTGCCACATTTGTTTTACCTTTCTCTTTGAAGAAATAAATATCAGAAACTACAACTAAATCCCTGCTCTCACAGCCCCCTTCCCTCTGCTCCCAGGCTTCTGAATGGGATGGAATCTCTTTCAACATAACGCCCTTTGAGAATTCTCCATGTAAATTTGTGTAAATATGCTTTGTTCATTTGTACCACAGTGGAGTGCTTTTGATGTTGAGAATAAATCATAGTTTGTTTATCCTTCCCCCTCCCTATGAATGGATTTGTTTTTGACTTTTCAACATTGCAAACCTGCTTCAGGGAGTGTATGCATGTGTCTCTTGGGCTCACAGGCTTCAGCAGATAATCCAGTGGTGAAATTGTTGGCTCACACATACATGACATCTGTGCATCTTGCACTTTAATAGCCATTGCCTGAGTTTTCGCCGGGGTATTGTACCTGTTTTCCATGCCCCTGAGGACTTCACTTCCAGGCTTCCCGCAAACCTCACCAACACTTGCTATCATGAGACTTTTAAATTTTTGGCACTCTGACTAGAGGAAAATAATGTTCGGTTTCATTTGCATTTCCCCATGACTGATGAGGCTGAACCTCTTTTCATGTATTTTTGGTCATTCAAGTTTTCTGTGAGTTTCTGTGTTTCTTGATGGCTTGTTTGCTTCTTTGTGTCCTGGAGCTGACACGTTCATCTCTTATACACAACTATGTCTTATCCATCTGCACATCCCTGCATGTCCCCCAGTGTAGACATAGGGCCAGGCCTTGGCCAATGTTTCTTAGAAAGTGAGAAGGGAGGAGATGAGCCACTGGAACCAGGAGAGTGAATGGGGAGCCCTGCATGAGCATAGGGCCTGTGCAGGAGATGCATCTGGCTGGAAATGAGGCTCTAGGTACTAGAATCTGAGTGGATAGGAAGGACGTGATGGCCAGACAGGGCAAGAGGATGGAAGTTCAAGCCCTAAGAAAAGATTTAAACCAAGAATCAGAAGCTGTGCTTTAAGGAAAGCCTGTGTTGAGGAGAGGGTTGGGGAGGAGAAGCCAGGAAGGGGTGAGCAGGAGTAGCCTACCCCATAAAGAAGGAGATGTGGCATCCAGGAGGCCAGGACAAATTGGCTGGGCAGGCTGCCAAGTCCATGACCTTCTCACCTCCATGCTTCATGAAGAGTGTCTGGGTCTTACTAAATTTGTGGACAACAGTTATTCTGGAGGCCTTCCTAAGCTCTTTTTGGAGGCAGTAAAAAGTATGCCAGAACAATCCCCTTCCCAAGGTGAACCCATTCGCAGCAATCCTCGGGACTCACATTTAGACATTTTATTTCCAGTTTCTTCCTATCATGCTATTGTTATGAGTCATTAAACAGGCTCCTAGGTTCCCTCCATTTGAAAATACACTTGAGGGGACTACATCAAACTAAAGAGTTTCTAATCAGCAAAAGAAAACATCAGCAAGATGAAAAGGGAACCAAACATATGGGAAAACATATTTGTCAATGATACCTCAGACAAGGGATTGAGCTCCAAAATATGTAGAGAACTTATACAACTGAACACCAAGAAGACAGACAACCCAATTAAAAAGTGGGCAAAGGACATGAACAAACACTTCCCCAAAAATGATATACAAAGAGTCCAGAGGCATATGAAAGAATGCTCAACATCACTAGCCATCAGAGAGGTGCAAATAAAAACCACAATGAGATACCACTTTACACCAGTCAGAATGGCCATCATCAACAAATCAACAAGCAACAAGTGCTGGCGAGGATGTGGAGAAACAGGAACCCTACTGCACTGTTGGTGGGAATGCAGACTGGTGCAGCCACTATGGAAAACAGTATGGAATTACCTCAGAAAACTAAAAATGGAACTGCCTTTTGAATCAGCAATACTGTTACTAGGATTATATCTGAAGAATCCTGAAATACCAATTCAAAAGAACCTATAGCAGCACTATTTATAATAGCCAAGTGCTGGAAACAACCTAAATGCCCATCTGTAGATGAGTGGATAAAAAAACTGTGGTACATTTACACAATGGAGTACTATGTAGCAGAAAGAAAGAAGGAACTTCTACCATTTGCAACAACATGGATGGAACTAGAGAGAATTATGCTTAGTGAAATAAGCCAGGCAAAGAAAGAAAAATACCTTATGCTGTCACCTATTACAGGAGACTAATGAACAACACAAACAAACGAGCAAAATAGAACCAGAGAATACAAGGATGCCAACCAGTTAAACCAAGCACGCCGTTGTCTGGGGACAGCCAGTTGACCTGGAGTCTGCATGATCCTTCCCCATGTGGGAAGGCCACCCTCCCCTCCACACCCCCATTCTTATTAGGGATTTCTGGACCCAAGGGTAGTTAGGACGATGACCATGCCCAGCTTGAAATAGCTAGAGGAGCACAAGACCTTTGCCCACTGTCTTTTATAAGATTATAAAGGGTCTTAAGTCTGGGGGGTGATTGTTATTTTTTATTGTTATAAAAATTAATTAATTTAGTAATTAATTATTTTTTAAAAAGAATAATATAGGAAAGGGTGAAGCCAGAGACCTTGTATGCACGATCCATGGACATGAACTAAGGAGGGGTGAGATTGCTGGGGGAACTGGGGTACTGGGCAGAGGGGAGCAAAGGGGAAAAAATTGGAACTACTGTGACAATATAATCAATAAAACATACTAAAAAAAAAGAAAACACACTTGAGGGAGGGCAACTTCTGGGTGTTCTGTGGGGACAATATCTTCCAGTATTCAACCTGGGAGAAGTGGGCGATGCAGTCCTGAGTCTGAATCATGTTCTTAATTAGGGAAGATGCACTTGCAGCCACCATGAGGCCAGAATTCAACTCTCACCTATGTGGGAGTGATTCTTTAAATAAATAAAGTTCAAAATAAGCTTTGAGAGGGTAGGAATCACCCACTGTCCTAGCACCTACAATACACCTTGCACAGAGGAAGCACAGTAATGACTTATTCAATTCGTGAAGGAAGAGACCAGAACACTCAACACTCTAAAGATGGTGAATCTGCCTGAGTTTGTCCATAAATAGAATTTTGGTCAAAGTATTATCAGGGTTTTATTTTATTTACTTATTTAAACAATCAAATTATTCCTAAAGTTCATCTAATATAATGAACATAGAATAACTTAAAGAATCCTGACATAAAAAATTTCTAGATAGTAAACTTCCTTCAAATATTAAACGTATTGTAAAGGGACAACAATTGAAAGAATATGGTACTGGTACAGAGATTGTTATATTAATGGATAATATGAAGTGCAGAAATATACTCAGGTAATATTAGAATTTAGTTCATAGTAAAGGTGGCATTTCAAAACAGTGGAAAATGATTACCCAACTGGTGGCATTGCAACTTCTGGAAAAATACTTGGAAAACTGGAGCAGTTGATGCCCAGCCTCATCCATGCAAAAGAATAAGCTCTAGGTTCTGGGTCAGGGGGTCTTTTGTAGAGCGCATTAAAAAACCCATCAGACCAGGCTGCTCCTTACCTTCAGCCCCATCATAGAGGGATCTTGGGCCTATTCCCCCTTCCTTGGGCCTGTCAGGAAAGGTCACTGCACCTGATGGATGTGGGTCGCTAGGTCCGCACCTGCCCTTTCTGTTCAGGAGGTTGCATAGGGTTGTGAGGAATTTGGGTGGCCAGCTAGGAAACAAGATACAATAGGCTTTGTTGGGTGATGAGTGGATAGGGTTTTGTGAGGGGAAGAAGCTCTATGCAGCAGGAGTCTCTGCAGAGGCTATGGCAGCTCAGGGCTGCTACTCAGAGGGGAGGAAGGCCAGGAAACGCCTTGGGGGAAGAGGATCAGAGAGTGTCTTATGCATCTAGTGACATGCTCAGTAGCATGGTGAGGAATCTGAGCTCTGAACTTGGAGGGCCTCATTAGCTTGGAATCTGATAACTGTAAGGCCCCATCTTATCAATTGCTAATAGCTGGGGTGAGGTGTGGGGTACGCAAAGCAGACAGTCTATTAAAGGCTGAAAATATGCTGGTTTGGACTATTTTTAAAATAATTGGATGTATAAAATTTTGAGTTTGGCACTGGCAGGATTTTTAGCTAAGGGGTCTTATCCTTTAGTGAAGAAAATAAACAGTCTAGAGGCCCATACACATGGGCCATTTTTGACTCATGTACATGATCAGTCCCCTCAGCAACCTAAGTGGCCACGGCTCTTTGGGCCACCTCCTCCTTTGTCAGAGGAGCTGTGTATGAGCAAAGGAAGGCCTAAAGGTTGGAATTGTTTTTCAAAGCTTCCCAGGCAATTCTGATGTTTTAGCCACATTGGAAACCACGGCCCTAGGTCAATGGTCCTCATACATCATTGTATATTAGACCATTTGAGGTGGAGGTGAGAGTGGGGGTAGCAATGAAGCTTTCAGAACATATTAAAACCTGGGCCATGCTCCCAGAAATTCTAATTTACTTTTGAGGTCAGGCAGGAGACAGGTGATTCTTCAACTTCTAGATAAGTGTAATGTGCAACCAAGGCTGAGAACCACTGTGTAGGGTCTAGGGAGGGGAGACAGTGCAGGCTTCTTCCAGGACAGCCATGATGCCAATAACTACAGGGAATGGGAGTGGGCAGTTACCTCTTGCTGACACATTATACCTGCCAGGCATTGTGCTGTTTGCATTATCTCATGTGTCTTTGCATAATTTCATACAGAAAACCACTTCAAATGGCCTCCCTTTTTTCCCTGCTCCCTTCTCTATGTCATTCAGGCTTTCCCAAAACTTTCCTTTGATTGGCAGCCACACTGCCCAGAGCTGGGGGCCCCTGCAGTGGTCATGTCCACACAGCCCCGCTCCTTCCATGGTGTTTGACAGAGCTTGCCTTTTGCCTGGGCACACCTCACTTCAGCTTCTTTGGGAGAGTGATCAGGAAGTGTTTCTGCCCAAGGACTCTGTTCCAAGTGGGGATTGCTACTAAAGGAGCCTGAGGGTGTGGGAAGGAAGTGCGACCACAGATTCAGCCCTAAACCCAGAGGACAGAGAAGTCAGCTGGGCAGTAGGAGGATAACTCTCAGCCCCCAGGAGCAGTTCAGAGCATCAGCCTGGTTATGTGCCAAGGCTGTCCATGCCCCCTGCTCACAGTCTTCGGTATCAAGAGGGCTGAGTTTATCACTTTCTTATTACAACCTTGACGTTCAAGCAATAGCTGAAGGTTGCCGGCTATGTGCTTGGGTGAAATATCGCATTTTCTGTGCATCATTTTCCTTCCTCCTTCCAATTGACCTCTAATAATCATCATCAGGATCCTGATCATAGTAACAGTCAGCTTGTTTTGCACACTTCTATGCCAGGCAATCTGTCATTTTTTTTTTCATATGTCGTATCATTAAACGCACAAAACAAATTTATGAGGTTGAGACTGATCTCATCCCCAATTTACAGATGAGTAAACTGAGGCACAGAGAGGCTAAGCAATTTGTCCAAGGTCACAGAGTGAACAAGAGGTAGAGCTGGATTCAATCCCACAGGCTAACCTCCTCACTCTGCTGAAGCAGGTGGGCTTTCTCATGCCCATCCCTCACCCCTCATTTGTTCATGGTACCCGCTATAGGCCTCCTTCTGGGGTGGGTTCAGCTTTCTCATCCTCACTTTCCATTGGGAGACAGAATCACATCAGTTATTTGAGCAGACAGTATTTAACATAAGGAATTCTGTACTAGATATGAAATTGAGAACTGAAAAGGTAAAAAGAGGATTCTAAGGTGTCACAGAGCAAGTGAATGCAGGAAGCCTCACCCACTCCTAGGGCTGGAGTAAGGGAAAAGAATGGAATTATTAAAACTCAAGCTTGGAGAGGAGCCCCATGGGGCTGGAAGAGGAGACCCTTCTGGGGATGAGGGTACTGGCCCATGCTGGGTCCCTGCAGTAGGTGCAGAGAGGGTAGAGTAGGATGGAAGAACTGTGGGCTTAATTCAGCTGTTGCCCCCTTCCAGGAGGGGACTGCCTCAGCCAGAGCTAGGAAGTGTTGCTGGAGTGATGCTCACAGGAACAACAGGCCGCAGGAAGGGGCAAACACTGCTCCATTGCCCAGCCTCCCAGTCTCCTTCCTGCACTGCCTTACTGGCAGAGTCTAACAGGAGAGTCTCACAAAACAGGAATGGGCTTTGTGGGTTTCTGACTTCAGCATCCCAGAGCTGACATGGAAGGGTGGGTTTGGAGCTGAAAGACAATTACTTAATAATTGCCAAATCTTCCCATGGCCGAGGCTGACACCTTGTCTCTCACACCTCAGGGCATATCACTTACCCATTTTCTCTCACAAGGCAGGTGAGCTCAGCTTAGCTTTCTGGCAGTCCCACAATGCCTATTTCCCACATAGCTATTGTTACATTTCCATGGGATGCAGGTGGTTGAGTGCCAAGGTTTCTCTTCCGTTTGAACTGAGAAGTGTACTTTATATGTCCTCTGCATCAAAGGCCTGAGACTAGCCTTGTCCATATCCCACTCCGGGGTGCCCTAGAGTCCGTACTCTGCCACGAGTCCCAGGTCCCTTTCCAGAGACATTTGGTGTGGATGGGGAGGGAGGGAAGCCGAGTTTACACTTTATTCCCTTCCTTCCTCAGCCTGTCCAGCTCCTCCTTGTCACATGTGTTCTCCCAAGCATATCATGGACAGCGTGAGTGGAGTTTGACCTTTATATAAGAAAGGAATAATTTGATTTCTTGGGAAGGTAGTGAACATAAGGTAGACTTTAGCAATATCAAAGAAGCATATTAATTAAATATCTTCCTAAGAGTTCTCTCTGGGTTTCTGTATTCCAAAAGACTCACAATAAAATTAACTCCAAAGTTACTGAACTGAGAAATGTACAATTATAGTCTTGTTGGTGCAATAAATAGAAAGGAATGTTTAGGCACTTAATTGGCATCCAACAACAGGCGATGGTATGTTAATTAGACATCAGTTACAGCAGAGTACTAATTGACATTTGATAAGCATTCTAACTGATAACCAATGTTTGCTCTGCCAAATTAAATGGCTCGGTGAGCCATATTTGACAGCTGGGAGGGGGGTTATAAAAGGCTGCAAATGCTTGGTAGCCTCCAGATGGCAGGAGCTGTCTCTAAAACATCCACTCTTTGGGAAACACTTCCAAGAGTCATGATTAGTCTTGGGTTTTTCTCAAATGTTGCTTCTGGGAACAGAGGTGGTCCTCCTGATGGAACTAGGCTTCACCTGCCTTAGATACAATTAATCTTCCCATTTCCTATCGTCTTGGCTGGTTCAGTCCCAAATATGAGCCCGATTTTTGAGGGCTTTACAGTCAGACCTATTTGAATGCTAAGCCTCACTCCATCACTTCAAAGCTGTGGGTCGTTGCAATTCGGCCAACTGTTTCCTCTGAGAGGAAAGTGCTAGCCACAACACTTAGCACAGAGTAGAAGCTCAAGATGTTTTGGTTCTTCTTTCCTTTCCTCTTTCCCTTCTAGTCTGCTATCTCGATTCCTGTGCTGTGGCTTTGTTCCACGTTCTTGGATTATGGCCCTGATACCATCTTTCTCAACACTCCATCTGAGCTGAGACCAAGCTTTGATTACCACCTGAGCAATAGTGGGGCTTGAGTTCGGGATTTAAATGCTGGTTCTGCCACTCATTAGCTGTGCGATACTAATCCAGTTACTTCACTTCTCTATTTTTTAGTTTTGTCATCTGTGTTGTGGGAATAATATCAGTACTTACCTTGTACAGTTGATGATGGGACTTAGGATGATGCCTTTGCTTATGAAGTGCTTAATATATGTTGTCTGTTGTAATCATCAGACACAGTTGGCTAGGTTGAAGCCACTAAACTTGATTTTCAATCAGGTAATTTGATTTTTTTTTTTCCAGCAACCAACTTTTGAGTATATTTAGGCTTCTACAATCCTTCTTTTTCCAGTTAGCAACATGCAAAGTGGCCTTATTCCTTTTTTTTTTTTTTTTTTTTTACCTCCTTTCTATTGTGGACTGCCAGATCAGGTCAGATAGACCCTGGCTGGGTAATGTGGCAACTGCATACTTTGTTCAAAGTGTGTATTTATGTATATCGTGTGTGCTTGCATATTGGCATACATGGTGATTAAGAGTTAGTGAGTCCTAGTGTTACAGAACCCCTGGGCTGCTCCAATTGAAAACAAACCCACGGGCTCTTTAGTTAGGGGTCCGATTGCCCGCCGCCAGAATTACAACTCTTAATACTTCAGTTGAATGAAAAGAAAATTGTTTATTTAACAGTTACACATATCCTTGCCTCCTCCCTACCAAACCTAGCCAGTTTTAGGAAGGTCAGAAACACCGTTTCCCTACTTCCCAAACACAGTTCAGCTTTACCAGTGGCTGCCAATCATTCAATCTAATTGGGGAGGTCCTTTCTGTGCTGTGGTGCCCTTCAGCTCTCAATGCAAAACCGCCAGGATTCTCAGCCTCCTTACAAACTGTCTTCTTTCTGTAAACCGCATGCATCTCCTCTCCTTCTCCAGAGCACCCCTGCAAACACCCGCCAGCCAGGGAGACAGCCTCAGAGTGCACCGCCCCCCTAAAGTGTTCGCAGCTGCCTATATATCCCTGACTGCGTCCTCTGATGCAGTGGGTGTTGCCAATAGTTCTGACCATTCACAGAACCCCACGTAGGCTCTGTGTGCTTTCCATACTGTCCCCTGGTTCAAGACTCCTCCCATCCACTTGAGGCCTTGGAAGCATCCAAGCAATTTTGCATAATAAAAGACACCAGCCACCAGCCTCAGGCATGTGGAGGCATTCTGAAAGCTGCTTCCTTCTCCCTATCCCCCAGCCGCAACCTCCGGGGATTTTTGGACTCCTCTGTTTCTGTAACACTAGTTCTCTTAGAATGGAAGAAAAATGTGATGCTTTCTTTGCTACCAGTTGGCATTTAATTCTAAAATATCACTTGGGAACTTAGATTGCCTACCAAACTAGGTCAATTCAATCCAAGCTAATTTATTGAATGACTTACTTGCCAAAAGCCAATACACCAAAAGTTAATTTGCTGAAAATAAATTTGCTGAGTCATTAGGTCACTGAATGACCAATTCAATGAAAACTTCCCCACCCTCAACCACATTTAGGATGGATGGTCGCAGACATTTTGCTGTCAGATCAAGAAGTACATGTAAAGGGGACTCAGGAGCAAAGATAAAGGATAGGCAAAGATTCTTAAAAATAGAAAAGAAAAAGGAACCTGAATTTAAGAGAAAATCCAACTCTTCACAGTTAAATGCTGTCTATTTAAGAAGTATGCTGCCTTTACAGAGCATAACATATAAGGATTTCACATTTGGTTGATCAAGGAAGGCTGCAAGAAAGCTATGATAAAACTAGAACAGAAATTAATTCTCAATAATTGTAATCACTTACGAATTGGCTTTGGCAATGTGGTTTTCACTGAATTAGTCTGTTTTCGTCCCCAGAATGACCTTAGCCCTCAGGTGTGTGGAGACTGCAGTGAGAATTGCCAATTGGGAGAGGCCAGCCATCCCTCAGGAGAAAATAAGGGGCATCTGGTGTATCATTTACATGTCAACTAGGACTGGGGGCAGGGAAACCTGGGGTTGAGGAGCAGGGTCCAACAGCCTGAGCCTCTGGTGGTGGTAAGATTCATGATTAAGTCAGTAGTGGTTACGTATTCCTGGGGACATTCTTGGAGGACTGCCAGACCCAGATGCTGCCAACACTGGGACATGCAGGAGCTTGGAGATGACCTGGGCCTAAGGCAATAGGCAGGGCCCTGGGGAAGGACCCTCTTCAGCCCCAGACCTTCTATTAGAAGCAGAAACAGAATTGGCAGGGACCTAGGGAGCGTCCCAGCACACCAGGCTGGGCTAGGGACCCCAGGCTCCCTGAATGTTGGCTAACTTAATGAGTAAAAAATGAAACAAAACAAAACCCTACTGTGTGCCCATAATGGTAAAAAGGAATACTATTACTGAATATATTGAGCATTTACTATGTCCCGGAACCCTGCTAAGGACTTGTATTCATTATCTCATTTTTTGTTTGTTTGTAGCAGCTTTATTTTCAATACTGCTACCCAAGCCACAGCACCATATGTTAGCAGTGGCAAACAGCACCAGGTGTTAACCTTGGTTCAGCAACCTCAGTTCTTGTGTTCTGGCTAAAAGAAAAATTCAGAGGGAACACTCAGATTATAAGATAAAGTTTATTTAGAGAGCCACAGAGGTAGAAGAAAGAAGTAAGCTAAGGAAGCAAGTTACAGTAAGAAAAGAGGTCTTGGAGCTTAGGGGAGAGAGAGAGAGACAGAGGGGGGTGGGCATAGACATTAGTTGTCTTCCATATGCATCCCGACTGGGGATTGAACCTGCAACCTTTTGGTGTAAGGGATGATGCTCCAACCAGCTGAGCCACCAAGCCAGGTCTAATAATTGATTTTTAATTCATATGATAACCTTTACTTTTTAATTGGAGCATTTTTTAAGTATATTTTACTGATTATGCTGTTACAGTTGTCCCAATATATTTCGCTTTGCCCCCCTCCACCTGCTACCCCCCTTCACTCCAGCAATCCTCCGCCCCTTAGTACTCATCCATGGGTCATGCATATAAGTTCTTTGGCTTCACCCTTTCCTATACTATTCTTAACATTACCCTATTTTGTTCGTACCTATTATCCATCTTGATCTCTGCACCATTTCCCTCTTTCTCCCACTCCCCCTAGGTTGATAACCCTCCAAATGATCCCCATACCTATGCATCTGTTCCTGTTCTAGTTGTTTGCTTAGTTTGATTTTGTTTTTCTTTTTTAGATTCAGGTGTTGATAGTTGTGAGGTTGTTGCCATTTTAATGTTCATAGTGTTGATCTTCTTTTTCTTAAGTAAGTCCCTTTAACATTTTATATAATAAGGGCTTGGTGATTATGAACTCCATTAGTTTTACCTTGTCTGGGAAGCACTGTATCTGCCCTTCCATTATAAATGATAGCTTTGCTGGAAAGAGAAATCTTGGTTATAGGTCATTGCTTTCCATCACATTGAATACTTCCTGCCAGTTTCTTCTTGCCTACAAAGTTTCTTTTGAGGAATCAGCTGATAGTCTTATAGGCACCCCATTGTAGGTAACACTATGCTTTTCTCTTGCTGCTTTTAAGATTCTCTCTTTATCTTGAACCTTTGGCATTTTAATGATGATGTGTCTTGGTGTGGTCCTCTTTGGGTCTAGCTTGTTTGGGACTCTTTGTGCTTCCTGGACTTGTATGTCTATTTCCTTCGCCAAATTTAGGAAGTTTTCGTTCATTATTTTTTCACATAAGCTTTCAATTTCTTGCTCTTCCTCTTCTCCTTCTGTCACCCCTATGATTCGGATGTTGGAACGTTTAAAGTTGTCCCATCCCAGAGATTCCCAAACCTCTCTTCATTTTTTTCAATTCTTATTTCCTCATTCTGTACTGGTTGACCGTTTTTTTCCTCCTTATGTTTCAAATCATTGATTTGAACCCCAGTTTCCTTCCCTTCACCATTGGTTTTGTGTGTATTTTCCTTTGTTTCACTTAGCATAGCCTTCACTTCTTCCCTTATGCGTTTGCCATACTCAAGCATATCTGTCAAGCCTGTGAGCATCTTTATCACTGGTATTTTGAACTCTTCATATGTTAGGTTGGCTATCTCCTTGTCACTTAGTTCTCCCCCTGGAACCTTGATTCGTTCCCTCTTTTGGGTCATACTTCTCTGTCTCCTCATCTTGACAGGCTCCTGTGTTTGTTTGCCTTTGTGTCTTAGATAGAGCTGTTGCTCCTGTTACATTCTAAGGGGCAGAGCCTTAGGCTTTTGTCAGTATGGGTGACCCATTTCACCTTGTTGTGGTGCTGTATGTGGGGGAGGGGTCTGAGAGGGAACAATGCTACTTGCCCAGCACTTGCCCCTTTCTGGGCACTTCTCCCACTTTCGTATGGGACTGGTGCCTCTCTAGCTGTTGCCCTGGCCATTGTTCCCAGAGTGGGTGGGTCTGTGGATGTTCTAGGACCATGGGGGCCCTTTAAAGAAGGGGACTCTGTTGAGAGACTGGCAGATTTTTCCTCCACCCCAGCCCCCACTGGTTTGCACAGTCAGAAGCATCCTGGCGCTGGGACCATGAGCTATGCAGTATGGTAAGGAGCTGGAAGCACTTCCCAGGTGTCCCCCCCCAGCTTTTTAAAATGTGTAACTGCACTTACCTCCAGCCTGTCCCTGCTGCCACCACCACATGGCAACCTCTCCACCCTGGCTCTGCCCCTCCTACCTGTCTGGATGAGTATTTCTGCTTTATTTCTTTGTTTGTTGGACATCCATGCAGCTCAATTTTCTGGAACTTCTGGTTGTCTCTAGTTTTGAGGTAGTTGTATTCCTTCTTAGCTGTGGAGGGAGACCCAGCGTTTCGATCTAAGCCTCCATCTTGGCTGGATGGAGTATTTATTTTTAATATAATTGTTGACATATTTGTGTTTAAATATGCATTTTAATGGCTTTTTCTTTTGTTTTTTTTTTGAAGATTTTTATTTATTTATTTTTAGAGATAGGGGAAGGGAAGGAGAAATAGAGGGAGAAAAACCTGGATGTGTGAGAGATACATATATCGCTTGCCTCTTGCTCACCCCCAACTGAGGACCTGGCCCACTACCCAGGCATGTGCCCTGACTGAGAATCAACTGGCAACCCTTTGTTGTGCAGGCCAGCACTCAATCCACTGAGCCACACTGGTCAGGCTAATGGCTTTTTTCTATTGGTTTCAGTAGTTCTGCGTTCCTTTTTCTTTCTTATTTTGCTTTCTTATAGATCCATCAAGTAGTTTTTATTTATTCCCTTCTTCTCTGTTTGTTTGATGTCTTTATACTGTTTTACAGTTTTAAAAATTGTTACCTTAGACATTAGAGTATGCATCTTTCATTTATTAAAGTCTAACAAATTTTCTTTTACATCTCAGTAATTCAGAGTAACTTAGAGTACTTAATGTATTTCTTCCTTTTGTATTGTTCTTTATATGTCTTAATTGGATGTATATATTTTGAATCCCACATGACATCATTATTATTATTGTTTCATACAGTCACTTTTTATTTAGATCTGTCTGTTTGTCTGTATGGACACATACATGCTTTCTAATTCTCTTCATTTCTTTCTGGAAATCCATGCTTCTATCTAGGATTATTTTTCTTCTGCCTAAAGAATTTCCTTTAGTGTTTCATTTAATGCAGTTTTTTTTTCTGATAAAAATCAAAGTCTCTATTTTGCCTTAATTTTGAAGAATATAAAGGAATTTTATACTGGCATAAAATTCCTAGTTGTCATTTTTTTTTAGCACTTTGCATATATTATTCCATCATTTCAGACATTCCCCTCCTTGTCTCCATTGGGTAGCAGTGATCCTGTTTCCTGTTGATAATCAGGATCAGGTAACCCAGTCTGTATAATTAGTCCTTCTTATTGCTTGCTCGTTTAATAATATGAGCCATGTGGCAATCTCAGCTCCCAGTGTCTAGTAGAATAATTTTTCCTTAGTAATACAAGCTTGAAATTAGCAGAGCTCCACATTGGGCCATATTAAACTCCTGCCCTTGCATTATGCTGAGATCTGATCCTAGTAATGGGTCTTCAGGCAAGAAGAACTGGTAGGGGTGGATCTTAAGGAGAATGAGAGCATTCTTGCAATTAGAATCCTTTGATTCCAGGCAAGAGCAAGTGTCATTAATCGAGGCAGGGCTATCTATATACTCATTATGCACTGAGGAGACAGGGGAGACTCGTCTTGGCAAAGGATGGCTCAGGCTTGGGAACTCCAGGCATTCAAATTCCTCTAAATCTACCTAAATGACCCCATTCTCAGGGCCCATACCAATTATTACCCTAAGTGTCCCAGCAGAGGCCTGGTGAGGGTGTGAATTAAACGTACATTGTGATTCTGGCTCATTAAGCTACTTATGCTTTGAATCAGGAAACTGCTGGAAACTATTACTTACCCTACAATAATTACACAGCCTTAAGGTGGTGAAATGGAAAGTTATTTGCAAGTTTGGAGAGAGCAGAGACATGCACAATATTTTTAAAAAGATAGGCTTAAAGAATATGTAACATTTATGTTGACAGTGGTCTCATATCCTTTTGTAAAAAGTACTTCCATACAGACTTAAGTGTAAGGGGCAGGATCATGGCTACTTCAAAGATATCCATACCCTAATCCCCTGAACCTATGCACAGGTTGCTTTACATGGCAAACCAGCTTTGCAATGTAATTAGTGGACCTTGAGATGGAGAGCTATGCCTGGGTCATCCAGGTGGGCTAAAATCTCAGGTGTCCTTGAAAGCAAAAAACGTTTCCTGGCTGCAGGAACTAAAGAGATGGCAGTGTGAGAAGGTCTTGGCTTGTCATCGCTGGCTTTGGAGATGGAGGAAGGAGCCATGAGCCAGGAAATATGGTTTTCCTCGGGAAGCTGGGAAGGCAAAGAACAAAATTATCCCCTACACCTCCAGATAGGAACACAATCTGACCACTGCCTTGATTTGAGCCCAGTGAGACCCATTTCTTACCTTTGACCTCCATCATTTCAGGATAAGTTTGTGCTGTTTAAGCTATGAAGTTTGTGGTAATTTGTTATGGCAGCAATAGAAAACTAATACAGTAAGAAAAAGACAAATAACTCAACAGAAAAATACGCAGAGAATATGAACAGACAATTCACAGAATTAGCCAATTAACATTTTGAAGAGATGCTTAATCTTTCTAATGAAGCTGATAAACGCAAATGAAAACAATGAGACACCATTCTTTACTTATTAAATTGGCAAATGTTAAAGCAATTGATAGCACACCCTAATAGTGAAAAATAAGCAAATTTAAACACTGTTGGGTGGGAGTGTGGATTTATGTAACTTTTGGGAAAGCAGTATAATATTTAATAATATAAATAACACAAATTCTTTGACTTGGTAAAATCAATTTTGGCTTTCTTATAGAAATAATAGGCCCTTTTTGGATAGAAGTACAGGCAATGTGTTGTGGTATCAAAAACCTGGAACTAATTTGAAGTTTCATCTTGGGGAATGGTTAAATAAATTTCGATAAATCCATAATATGAAATATTATGCATAAAGTAAAATTAACTAGATCTCTAGGCAGAGGTCCAGAAGGTGGTACATTGTACACTATTGACTAAAGAAATCAGGTTGCAAGATAATTTCTGGAGATTTAATTTGTCAATCCATTGAGATAAAAAATAATACAACAAAGCATAAAAAAAAATCTTTGTATACATATGTTTATGTGCATTTTCATTTGTGTTGAGAAACACTCATGGAAAGAAATACACCAAGCAGTTAACATTGTTTATCTCCAAATATGACACTGGGGGTGAAGGGACATGTAAGAGAGGGAGAGAATTAACTTTTTCTTCACACAACTCTATGGTTCAACTTTTTACAGTGAGTACGTAAAACTTTTATAAAAGTAAACGTTTCTGGTACAATACTTAAGAAAGGGAAGAAACTTGGCTTTATTGAACCGACACATTTTCCTCTCAGCTGATAGATGACGCTTTCAACAGGTGCTGTGGCCCATGGCAACAGCACATCTTCATCGTCAGCATGGCAGTGCATCCTCATGCAGCTACTCAAGAGTTCTGTAACATTTTGTTCCTTTTTTATAAAAATGAGGGAAAGGGGGAAAAAATGAAAGTGCAGATAGGAAGTATAAGTTTCATAAATTTAAAACAATAGAATCAAAGATGGAAATCCTTAGGTTTGCCCGAAGTCATAAATTCCTTACGTAAATCAGATACTCACTGAGTTTGATCCAATTGACTGTGAGTTTGATTATGAAGAAAGGAAATTAAGGAAAAAAGGCAAAGATCTTGCACCTTTAAGACGAGTAACTGAAGGTTATATAATATATTAATTTTTCCTCTCCAAGATAAAACTCCTCTATTCACACTTGAAATATTTGGTATATTGCAGGTTTCTCTCACATTACACTTTTTTTTTTTCAGTTACATGTTTGGTATGCACAGTAATAATTTGAAAACTTACTCTTACTGCTTTCTCATGCCCTTTCTTTGTACACATTTCCTAACTCCCACCTTATCACTTGGTTAAGATGGTGTCAGTTGGTTTTCTCCATTGTAAAATGGCTTCCCTTCCTATAGTCTATTCTTTAGAAGTGAGTCACTAAGTCCAGCCCACACCCAAGAGGGAATTAATTTCCACTCCCTGAAGGGATGAGTACCAAAAAACTTCAGGACATATGTTAAATCACCGTAGTAATATTTTGGTGAAGATATTACGAGGCTTATGCAAATATCCCTGTTTCTCCTGAAAGTTTTGCCAGCTGATTTTTAGTATGCACCAATGGGTCTTGCCTACGAGTAATTATACTGTGGTGTTCTAGTGGTGGTTTTTTTACTTTTATTGCTTTAATTGTCAAAGTTTATAATATTGATATTCTGTCCAGAGTGTACCTTCTGCCCTTTAATTCTGTGAGTTTCAGCTGAATTTTTGCTTATTCCATCAAAACTCTGCTGAATACTTGAGGGACCCACCGCCCACCTCTGGCATTCTCTTGCTGTCCTCATTGGCTGAACTCTGGCCGCCTGGGTTTCCCTGCACTCTCACTGCTGCCTCCTCAACTCAGATTGCCGGGTGGGAGACCAGGGCAGGAAGCTCACCTTATGGGATCACTGTTCTTCACAGCTAGCTATCCAGTGTCTTGAAAACCACTGTTTCATATATTTTATCTGTTTATCTTAATTTTTTTGGTTGTTTGAAGCAGGAGTGTAAGTCCAGTCCCTGCTACTCCATCTTTTCCAGAAGCAGGGCGAACCATGTTTGAACCGGTACAAAACTGACCTGCAGTAGATGCTTTACCCCCATCATTCATCAAGCATCAGGAACAGAAAAACACTCTCTTAGCTAACTACAATCTGTCCATCAAATCTCAGTCAACATGTCACCTCTTTAGTTACTTCCTGGCTCCCGAGCTTGAGTTTGGCCTCCAGCTACAGTGCCCCTAGAGCTCCTAGTGGGTCAAGGCTCTTGTCTCCATCTCCCCCGGCCTGAGCTTCTAGGCTCATCACCTCCCACTTCAGTTAATGAAGACTGGTAGAATGAATGAATGGATGGATGGATGGATGAGTGAATGAAACACAGCTCCTTGGTCAGCTGACTGGACAGGAGACAGTTTTGGGAAGGTAAGGAACTGTTTTAAGTCTTGCCTAGTAATGCTGGAGGAAATTCCCTTTGGGATCCACAGTCCCTAGGCTGGTTGACCACAGGTAGGGTTAAACCTGTGAAAAGAAACCGAGTAGATTTTTGTGGAGAATATATTGCCTTTTTCTACACTATCACGTTTCCAGATGATAAAGGCACTGTCCAGTAAGGTCAAAGTTGTGGCTCATGGAAAAGATCTGCCTTCTTGGCCATCTTCTCCATGGGTGCAGGGAAGTGGGATCAGACTCCAGGATATTTGGCATGATTTCCAACATCCAGAAAAATATTGGGAAATGCATCGCTGATGATGTTAAAGCAAGGTTTTGGTGGTTGAGGGAGCAGAGGAATGGGCAGGAGAAGAGGTCCTGTGGAAAATAAAGAAGAGAAAGATGCGAGTGGTTTGTTTTTTAGCAGAGGCAGTGCAATTTTGTAGTAATCGTGACAGAAGATAAAGGATGGCTTTTGTGTCAGACAGAGCTGTGTGTAAAGAACATTTGGGCTAAATGCTTCACTTCTTGGGGTCTCAGTTTTGCCATCTGTTGAATCAGTTGTTTAAATAAGGAAACACCAAGCTCAGCCCCATGTGAACTCTTTTCCTTTTCATCTTCCATTTGCCTTTCCTCCGCAGAAGATAAGAGAAAAGGACTGGGTGTGCCTGGTATCAGTTCCTTAAGGAAATGATGTGAAAGCAGATTCTCTCTTCCAGCCCATCCAGAGCTTCAGGGAGTGGATGTCTGAGATGAGGCCACCCTGTAACTGGCTGGTTGAGGAGGCTCAACACAGAGGCGTGTTAACCGGAGCAGTTTTTTTTTTCCCTGCAGTTCCTTCTTTTATCTATGCCCTGTTGAATTTCTTTCCCATCCTTAACAGCATCTTGGTAAGATTCCATAACCTTCAGGTCTTTTTTGGATATTAAAATTTATTCCAAACTTATACCTTCAATCTCAACCTTGATTTAAATCTCATCTCCTTGGAATATAGAAGATGTTTCTAGTGGGGGCCCTAATCACTAATTCTCAGGCAATGAGAAGAATATCACTCAACTGTATCCCTTTATGGTGGGAAAGTAGGTGTAACAGAACCCCTGGGCTGCTTCGATTGAAACAGAACCCACAGGCTGTTTAGTTAGGGGCCCGATTGCCTGCTGCCAGAATTATAACTCTGAATACCAGAGTTTGGTGAAAAGAAAAAGAATTGTTTATTTACACATAGTTCTGCCTCCTCCTCTCAGACCTGGCCAGTCTTAGGAAAGTCAGAAACACCATTTCCCTACTTCCTAGGCACAGTTCAGCTTTACCAGTAGCTGCCAATCACTCAGTTCTGATTGGGGAGGTCCTTTCTGTGCTGTGGTGCCCTCCAGCTCTCAATGCAGGGCCGCCTGGATTCTCAGCCTCCTTGTAAACTGCCTTCTTCCTGCAAACCACATGGATCTCCTCTCCTTCTCCAAGAAGCCTGGCAAGAGCCTCTTCTTAAAGCAACCTGGAGATCCCTTCTCCAAGCCAGATGGAGGGAGCCCACAAGAGCCAGAGAGTGAGGGCGTGAGGGCCAGAGAGAGCCTGAGAGAGAGAGCCTCCTAGAGCCAGAGCCAGCCCAAAATGTCTGCAGCTCCTTCCCTCTTCCTCCCTGCCTCCTCTCTCCCCCTGCGTCCTCTCATGCAGTGGGTGTTGCAAAGAGTTCTGACCATTCACAGAACCCTACTTAGGCTCTGTCTGCTTCTTCCTACCAGCGCACAGTCCAAGATCCCTCCCATCTTCCTGAGTCTTGGAAGTAAAGCGGATCTTTGCAACATTGTATCCAGCCACTAGCTCTAGGCATGCAAGGGCATCCTGAAAGCTGCTTCCTGCTCCCTATCTCCCAGCCGCAAACTCTGGGGTTTGTTTTTGGACTCCCTTGTTTCTGTAACATAGGGACGGGAAAGTTGGAGGGACTGCACTTTTCTTGTTACCTTCAGCTGCTGATGACTGTGCAGGAGTGAGGAAGGGGCCTGTTGGGGTAGCTATGAGTGGGGAGAGAACACTATCTTGTGCTCACTCTACATCCCCAGACATGTGCTAGCTATCTGGGCATTTGGGAAATCACTTAAGAGCTACTGATAGTACCTTGACTCCTGAGTTCTAATTAGACAATCCATTGTTCTTCTTCCTGGGCCACACCTTCTGCCGAACCTCTCCACTGGAGGGGTATCAGGGTCACAGACCTCATCCCTTTTCCTGTCTGCTGGTAAGTGGCAATTCAGTGAGAACTTCTGGAAGGCCATCTGGTTCTCTTTTCTCCCACTTCCAGTTCCCACATTCTTTCCTGAGTCTAAGGTGCCCATTTTGGCTATACTGAGGCTCCTTTCATTGCCCATTGTGGCCTGGTCTGAGCCCCATTTCTTTGCTTCTTCACTCTTGAGATGGGGTCCACTGGGCTAACCACTTTTGCAGGTAAGCTGGCCCCTGGGTCCAGGCAGGTGCTCATGTCTGGGTCTGGAGTGAGTACAGCAGAGTGTGGTGCATGGGACCAAACAGGGAGAAGGGCCCCATCATCCAAGAGCAAGGAAGGGAGTACAGTTCTGGAGACAGTGTGCAGGGAAGCCCCCAGTGATGTTGGAAAAGACAAGAAAGCTTTAGAAAATGAAAAGGTGCTATTCGGTTTCTACGCCCCAAGCTGTCTCTGAGATAAGCTCCTGGGGCCAGCTTCCTCTAGCTTTCAGGGGAGGCTGTTCCCATTAGACATACAGTAAGAGATCCATTTCAATCTAGGGGGAGGGTCCCAGTCCTGTGGGCCAGGCCCCAGCCATTGCTGAGTTCCTGTTTCCCTGAACCTGCTGGTAAATGCCCACCCCACCCAGATATGCAATGACTGCTTAGAGGTCATCTACACTTTTATTTTATTCTCATTATCTATACCAGACATCAGCAATCTCCCCCCCCCTCTCTTTTGTATCACTGAACTGAACATGCACAGGAGTCCTCATTTTATTTGAAGGCAGGACTACCCTCTCTCACTAACTTCCAACCACCTTTAATCTTTGTAATGCAATTTCTTCTGGTTAAGACATCATAGATTTGGTTAAATATTCTGCCCAATTCAGAACTTACTGAAACTTCCCCTCCTTCTGTCCTCACTTCTGGGTTGAAATAAGTTCTCAGTGTATGTTTCTGTGTTGTCTTGGCTTTGGAGAAAGGCTGCATTCAGGGCTCAGGCAAGCACCCAGAGGCAGGGTGCCAGCATGGAGCTGACTTTCTGTGGATGTGGACAGCTTGAGACTGATAGCCTGGTGGCAGATGCCCACCCCTGGGCAAGGTGGCAACAGGAGGAAGCATTACACTGAGCAGGCACAAGACTAGCAAGACAATTGGATGAGAGAGAAAGCCTTCCTACCCACTTCTGGTACCTGACTGAGTGTAATACCAGGGGAAGGCAGGTACATGCACCACAGAGGTCAAGATAGCAGCAGGGGGAGGTGCTGTATCAAAGAAACCTGTTAGTGTAGCCAGGGGAAAGAAGGGGTGGTTGGGGACTGGACCTTTCCGGACCGTGCAGAAGTTTGGGCTGAGAAAGCACTTGGTCTGGCCCACAAGAGAAACTGGTATAAACCCAGGGGTTTATATTAAGAAAGGGATGCTCTCTTGCCCACCTTGTGAACAGACTGACCAGTGCGTTTGCAGGACCTTCTGGCTCTGGAAGCCATGTGGCCAATGACAGTGCTGGTCCCATGTGCAGACTCTAAGGAAGGAACCTGAAGCCAGGCAGCAACTGGGAACAAGCTAAGCCACCTGGATGACCACTCAGCAACTGCCTTCATTTCCTAAAGTATGCTATTTTAAATATGAGAAGGAACTCTGGATGCTGCCTTTGAGTTTGGTTTGGCTGAGGGTGGCTGGGTCTACCTCTGGGTTTTTGGAGGGGATGGGCTTTTGAGACAAGAATCTGCCATTCTCCCAGATTGTGCAGCATTTGAATAAAGACCACTTTTTTTTCTCACCAGCTTCTGCCTCTGGAAGTTGCAGCGGGTAGGTGAACCCCAACTTTGGTTCCATAACAAGATGACAGTTGACCCTACTTCAACTTGCCCCTATGCATTGTAGCCATCAGATGGCTGGACTTCCTCTGCCTTGACCACCAAGGAAACCAGCTACCTGACCCTCTGCCCCTGTATTGCTCCCTAGTGGTAGGTCCTGTTGGCCACACTTGGGCCACATGCCCACCCTATCAGCCAGCGGTGGGGAAAGGGAGTACTTACCCCACTCTCCTTTACCCTATGGCTTCTAGGTAGAGCTGCCTCCCTCTGTCTTGGGATTCCATCAAATAGAAAAGATGTTTAGATTCTGGGTAGTCAAATGAGAAATATTTTCTGGAGACAGAGAGGGCCTGAGCTAGCCTCTGCTCACCCACACCAGTCTCTCTCAGCTCCTGCCAAGCCTGGAAAAAAATCCATAACACTTTCTGGCCCCTTGGGGGAAGGATGCAAATGGTGGCTGGGGGTTCTGAGATGGTGTACTTGCCAGAAATCACTGCGGGGTCAAGTGCGGTCCTGCCTGTGAATGAGGAGTGGTCTGGAGATGAGGTTGGGCATGGCTGAGTCTCAGAGGGTTAGCAGTACAAGAATGATGGCCTTGTCTGCAGAATGAGATGGGCCAGCATCGTGCAGTCAGCATAGACAATGATGTCACCAGCTGCAGACTCTCAGCTGTGGCACCTGTAAGGGCAGAGAACAAAGGCCAGAGATCTTTTGGCTGACTTCTCAACTGAGGCCTGCATGCCACTGATACCCTGTCAACAAATATCTTTTCTGATTTTTTAGCCCAAATCGGCTTCTTTGTTTGAAACCAAGAATCCTGATAAATATGTTGCCTAAACATGTGGTGTCACCAGGCTCCATTCTCTGGGGCTCCCATGGTGCTTGCTGTAAAATATCTAGATGATAATACTCCAGAATTTCAGGCAAGAAGTGGGGCACCCTCCACCCTCTGCTTTCAGGTTCCCCCTCAGTATAACTCCGCTCCCTCAGTCCCTTTGGAGGGATGTAGGCATCCCATTCTTAGTCTCACCACTTCCAAATCCTATTGCTAGCCCTCAGCCCTTACTTAGCAGGGAAATATTTCTTAGTTCTATCTTGGATCTTTTTTCACACTCACCTTCTGCACTTGGACTTTAACTCCATGATGCCTTTTCAGAGCTCTGGTTGCTGATCATCTAAGTAAAACACATTCTTTGAAATTCAAATGAAAACCAGTTCCCTTTTAAGTACCCAGCTCTTGGGATAGAGGTCAAAGGTAAGAATTTAATTTTTTGGTCCAGTCTGAATCTTCTCTCCCTTCTCTACTCTCCCCTCTATACCTCCGACTTCCCTGGGCAGTGCTGGGGAAAAACCAGAGATCACAGAAAGGTGGGGGAAGGGGCAGGAGACCTGGGAACAACAGCCTTGTAATACCTAATGACATTATACCACTACATTTTACTTTTTAAGTTAGGTCACATTTTCATTAATTATCTCTAAAGGGCTTATTAAATTTTAAAGATCATAGTATGAAATTATTAAAGATGACTTTATAAATGGTATTGCATTTTGGAGTGCAGATATTAAATGCAACCAAAAACCTGCAGTCCCAGACAGGGATGCATGTGTATGGAAGTCAGCTAGGGAGCATCTGTGCAGGAGGCCAGAGCTCTTCCTGCGCCCCCCCCCCCCCCCCGCCCTGCAATAACAAACCAGTAAATGCATTGGCTGTCACTATCCTTTGTTCCTCACCTCGCCTCTGCTTAGGGGTGTCCCTTCTCTCCCCTCCCCCAGGGCAAGCCTAAGGGATTTGCAGAAGTGGATTCATCCTAGCTAGCCACAGTGGAGCCATAAAAGGAGGAGCAGAGCTTTGTAGGGGGAGATGGCCTGCCTGCTGTGCCTCAGCCACAAATGCCAGAAGCCAGAATGACTTTCTGGGATGAAGCCAGAAGCTTTTGGTGGTGTCCTTCTAGATCACCTGGTGGACCTAAGGGCACTCAGGAGTTTTGTATCCAGACAATGTATACCTTGCTGGGCCTCAGTGACCTGGGATGGCATGGCCATGGGAGGCCCTGGAGTTTGGGGTTGTGGGAAGGAGACCTGGGCAGCAAGCCTAAAGTGGCAGCAGGACTGAGTCCTGACCCAGGAAGCAAGAGGGGTAAGTTTTCTAATGACAGTATCCAAAGAGCCAGTCCTAGCTGTGGGTAGTAGAGGCCTCATCTGGCCGGATCTTGAGCCTGCTCTCTTCTTGACCCTGGTGCGAGGGCTCAGAGGTAGGTGCCCTGGGCTGTGATCTCCATGGCATCTGTGAAAATGGAGCAGGCAGGGGGCACTGTGGTGGGTGGCTAGGCTCATGAGGAAGAAGGTTAAACCTGGACAGGGAAAGGTTAAACCAGGGGCATGTGGGCAGAATGGCTAGCCCCCAACCAGCACCTGAGTCTGAAATGGGATCCTGCTCTGCAGGGAACAGGGTGCAAGAAGTGGAAAGAGGCCCATGTGTTGGAGTGCAGCCAACCCTAAAGGGCCAGGTCTTCTGACTTTCCTACTCATCTGAGAGTGAGCATGCATAGTAGGCCAGCCCAGAGTCCCTCCTCTTTGCATATAGGGACTCCTCTGCCCTGGGAATCACTAAACAGATGGAATCAAAGGTGGAACCTCACCCCTACTCCTAATTCTGGTTCCTTCAGAGGGCTGAGGTGCCTAAGGACTGTCATTGGAAAAAGCCAAAGAGGAACTTCCTGTGCTCATTAAGAATCATTATAAGTAAAAGAAAGTGACTCATGCTCATTTAAATAAAAAGAGGGGTTGAATGATAGCTTTAAATGCCTCCTCTGTCAACTTCCTGTGGGATAAAGAAAATTTTCTCTTTGCTGTCAAATCTGACTCTAAGGCGGGACCTTGAGATTCAGAGGTACAGGGAGTAGGAATCGTAGGTTCCCAGGATATGGACGACCACCAAATGGGCCAGGAGGGTAAGACGTGCTGAGGACAGGGAAGTTTGGGGAAAATCCTACTGGGGCTCTGGGGGCCTCAGCGCCAGCTCCCCTTGGCTTGATGGGCAGTGGTTCTGAGCAGGGAGAAGCCCATGCCTGTAGTGGGAAGCCGACAATGCAGGGGCTTGAACCACCAGTACAGTTAAAACTCTGGAATGAGGGGACCTGAGGACCACCTAGCTGGCTGTGACAAAGTGACAGAATGGCAGTATAGGATACTTAGGCAGGGAAATATCTTGGATTCCCATAGCCTGTGCAGGTGTGTGGGAAGCCGCTGAGGGTCTGCCTTCCTGAGCTGGGGACATATAATACAGACAAGAGGCAAAAGGCTCATTCATGGAACCAAAAATTGTATCAGCTGAGGATGTCAGGGGCAGGGCAGACCATTTAAGTCCTCACCGAGGAAGCCAATGAGAACCTGGAGGACAGGAGCTCATGTGAGGTCTCCACCAAGAGCCAACTCAGGAGAGCTTCACCGGAAAAAGGGAGAGGAGGTAACCTGCAAGACTAAACATCCACTTGCAAAATGTAACCCGAAAAAAGACTGTTTTATCCCAATAGAGATTAATTTAGGTTTGGATGGCAAGTATAACTCCCCACCTCAGCCCAAACCTGTGCAGGCGTGGAGACCCAAAGAGCCACTTCATTAGAAAAAAGGGAGAGTTCAGAGAAGATGAGGTAGAGATGGTAAATAAGAATGCAATTTTGCTTTCAAATTTGAGTTGTAGGGCATAATTTTTTCATTATGGTTTTATTTTTATTTTTTATTGTATTTTTTCCATTACCATTTATTCCCCTTATATCCCCTTCTACCTCCACCCACCCCCTTCCTCACTCAGTCACCACAGTGTAGTCCATGCCCATGAGTCCTTTTTTGTTTTTGCTCAATCCATCCACCCCTTAACTGTTCCCCATCCCCGAGTTGTCATCCTGCTCTCTATGACTGTCTTTATTTTGCTTGTTAGTTCAGTTTGTTCATTAGATTCTGCATACAAGTGAAATAATATGGTATTTGTCTTTCTCTGACTGGCATATATCACTTAGCATATTGTTCTCCAGGTTCATCCATGCTGTCGCAAAGGGTAAAAGTGTCTTCTTTTTTATGGCTGAGTAGTATTCCATTGTGTAAATGTGCCTTAGTTGTTTTATTCACTCATCTACTAATGGACACTTGTGCCGCTTCCAAATCTTGGCTATTGTAAATAATGCTGCAGTGAATATAGTGGTGTTTATATTCTTTTGACTTAGTGTTCTGTGTTTTTGGGGATAAATTCCTAGAATTGGAATTGCTGGGTCATAAGGCAGTTCCGTTGGCTACACAGTGGCTGAACAAACTCGCACTCTCACCAACAGTGCAAAAGGGTTTCCCTTTCTCCACATCCTCACCAGCACTTGTTGTTTATTGATTTATTGATAATAGCCATTCTGACAGGTGTGAGATGGTATCTGATTATGATTTTAATTTGCACTTCTCTGATTATTAGTGACATTGAACATCTTGAACATCTTTTCATATATCTATTGGCCATCTGTATGTCCTATTTGGAAAAATGTTTATTCAGGTTCTTTGCCCATTTTAAAATTGGATTGTTTGCTTTTTTGGTGTTTAATTTTATATGTACTTTATAAATTTTGGATATTAACCCCTTATCAGATGTATTGGCAAATATGTTCTCCCATTCTGTGGGTTGTCTTTTTATTTTATTGATGGTTTCCTTTGCTTTGCAAAACATTTTAGCTTGATATAATTCCATTAACTTACTTTTTTCTTTTGTTTAACTTGTCCAAGGAGATATATCAGAAAAAGTAATTGCTACCAGCAATGTTTGAAATTTTACTGCCTATGTTTTCTCCTACTATTTTTATGGTTTCAGATCTAACATTTAAGTCTATAACCTATTTTGAATTTATTCTTGTATGTGGAGTAAGAAGGTGGTCTAGTGTCATTTTCCTACACATATATGTTCAATTTTCCCAACACCATTTACTGAATAAACTATTTTTAGATTATTGTATATAATAATCTTGCTTGCTTTTTTTTGTGAAGTATTAATTGACTATAAAGGCATGAGTTTGTTTCTGGGTTCTCTATTCTGTTCCATTGATCTATGTGTCTATTTTTATGCCAGTGCCATGCTGTTTTGGTTGCTATAACCTTATAGTATAGTTTGATATTGGGTAGCATGATTCTTCCAACTTTGTATTTCTTACTCAAGATCACTGTTGCTATTTGTGGTCTTATGTAGTCCCATATAAATTTTTGAAATGTTTGTTCTAGTTCTGTAAAATATTCCATTGGTATCTTGGTAGAAATTGCACTGAATCTATAGACTGCTTTGGGTTGTATGGACATTTTAATTATGTTAATTCTTCCTATCCATGAACAATGTATGTCTTTCCACTATTTGTGTCTTCTTCAATTTCTTCAGTGTCTTTAATTTTTGGAGTACAGATCTTTTACATCCTTGGTTAGATTTATTCCTAGGTGTTTTATACATTTTGAAGTAATTGTACATGGGATTGTTTTAATTTCCCTTTCTGATAGTTCATTATTGACATATAAAAATACAAATGACTTCTGAATATTAATTTTGTATCCTGCTACCTTGCTGAATTCATTTATCAGTTTTAGTAGTTTCTTGGTGGAATCTTTAGGGTTCTCTATGTATAGTATCATGTCTTCTGCAAGTAAGACAGTTTTACTTCTTCCTTTCCAATTTGGATACCTTTTATTTCTTTTGCCTGTCTGACTGCTATAGCTAGGATGTCCAGTACTATGTTGAATAAGAGAGGTCAAAGCAGGCATTCATGTCTTGTTCCCACTCTTAAGGGGAATGCTTATAGTTTTTGCCCATTGAGTATGAGGTTGGCAGTGGGTTTGTCATATATGGCCTTTATTATGTTCAGATATGTCCCCTCTATTCCCACTTTGCTGAGAGTTTTTGTCATAAATGGGTGTTGGATTTTATCAAATACTTTTCTGCATCTCTTGATATAATAATTGGTTTTTATCCTTCATTTTGTTTATGTGGTGTATCACATTTATTGATTTGCAATTGTTGTACCTACCTTGCATACCTGTAATAAATCGTACTGATCCAAGGACTATAAGCACCTCTATGTTCACTGCCACATTATTTACAATAGCCAATGACCTCTTTGATGCATTGCTATATTCAGATTGCTAATATTTTGTTGAGGATTTTAGCACCTATGTTCATTGTGGATATTGACCTATAATTTTCTTTATTTGTAGTGTCTTTATCTGGTATTGGAATTAGGATAATGCTTGCCTTGTAAAATGAGCTTGGCAGTGTTCTCTCCTCTTGAATTTTTTCAAATAGTTTGAGAAGGAGGGGTGTTAGTTCTTTTTGGAATGTTTGGTAAAATTCATCTGTGAAGCCATCAAACAGGGCTTTTGTTTGTTGAGCGTCTTTTGATTACTGCTTCAATTTCACTAGATGTCTGTCTATTCAGATTCTCTGATTCTTCCTGATTTAGTTCTGGAAGGTTGTATGTTTCTAGAAATTTATCCATTTCATCCAGGTTGTCCAAGTTGTTTGCATATAGTTGTTCTTAATGTTTTCTTACCATGCTTTGTATTCTTTTGGTGTCGGTTGTTATTCTTCCTCTTTCATTTCTGATTTTATTTATTTGGGCCCTCTCTCTTTATTTCTTGATGAGTCTGGTTAAATTTGTCAATCTTTTTTATCTTTTCAGAGAACCAGCTCTTGGATTCATTGAATTTTTTGTATAATTTTAAAGATTCCATTTCATTTATTTCTGCTCTGATCTTTATTATTTCCTTCCTTCTACTCACTTTAAGCTTTGTTTGTTGTTCTTTTTCAAGTTTCTTGTGAAGTTAGATTGTTTATTTGAGTTTTTTCTTGTTTCTTAAGGTAGGCTGTAATGCTATGAATTTCCCCTCTTATGTTGCTTTCCCTGTGTTCCACAGATTTTGGGTTGCTGTGTTCTCATTTTCATTTGTTTCTAGGTATCCTTTGATTTCTTCCTTGATCTCCTTGTTGATCATTCATCGTATAACATTATTATACAATGTTATTTTGCTCCCATGTCTTGGTATATTTTTCAGTTTTATTTTTTGTGACTGATTTCTACTTTCATAGCATTATGGTAAGAAGAGAGGCTTTATATAATTTCAGTATTCTTAAATTTATTGAGATTTGTTTTATGTGCTAACTTGTGGTCTATCCTATTAAACATTTCATGTGCACTTGAAAAAATGTATATTCTGTTGCTTTGGAGTGAAATGTTCTGTAGATATAGATTAGAATGATTTGATCTAGTGTGTCATTTAAGGCCACTATCTCCTTGTTGATTTTCTGACTGAAAGATCTATCCATTGAAGATAATGGGTTTTAAAATCCCCTAATATGACTGTATTTCTGTTGATCTCCCCCTTTATGTCCATCAAGATTTGCTTTACATTTTAGATGTTCCTATGGTGGGTGTATAAGTGTTTATTCAAGTTATATCTTCTTGTTGGATTGTTCCTTTTATTATTATGTAGTGTCCTTCTCTGTCTCTTACTATAACCTTGGCTTAAAAGTCTATTTTGTTGGATATAAGTATTGTTACCCCAGCTTTTAAAGTATCTTTTTCCATCCCTTACTTTTAGTCTGTATGTATCTTTCAACATGAAGTGGGTCTCTTGGAGACAGTATATATATATATATATATATATCTTATTTTCTTATCCATTCAGCTACCTTATGTCTTTTGACTGGAACATTTAAGCCATTTACATTTAAAGTGATTATTGTTAGGTATATATTTACTGCCATTTTATTATTAACTATTTTTCTCTTTGTGTTCTTCTTCTTCTTCAAGCAAACCCTTTAACATTTGTTGCATTACTGGTTTATCTTTTTCTTGTCTGCAAAGCTCTTTATTTCTCTTTTCCATTTTGCTGGGTAAAGTAGCCTTGGTTGTAGGTCCCAGCTTTTGATCACCTTAAAAATAATATTCATGCCAATCCCTTCTGGCCTGAAATGTTTCTGTTAAGAAATCAGATGACAGGCTAATAAGAGACCTTTGTAGGTAACTAACTGCTTTTCTCTTGGAGCTTTTAAGATTCTCTCCTTGTCTTTAAACTTTGCCATTTTAATTATGTTATGTCTTTGCGTGCGCCTCTTTGGGTCCATCTTGTCTGGGACTCTATGCTTCCTAGACTTGTGTATCATTCTCCTGCACCAGGTTAGAGAACTTTTTGCTCAATATTTCTTCATATAGATTTTCAATCCCTTGCTCACTCTCCCCTCCTTCTGGTATCCCCATGATGATGATGTTGTTACACTTCACATTGTTCCAAAGGCTTCTTAAACTCACCTCAATTTTTAATTTTAATTTTTTTATTTTTCAAGTATATTTTATTGATTATGCTATTACAGATGTCCCAATTTTTCCCCTTTGCTCCCCTCCACTTCATACCCCCCTTTCCCTCCAGCAGTCCTCCCTTAGTTCATGTCCATGGGTCATGCATATAAGTTCTTTGGCTTTTCCACTTCCTTTACTATTCTTAACACTCCCCTGTCTATTTTGCACCTACCAATTATGCTTCTTAATCCCTGTACCTTTTCACCCATTCTTCCCCTTCCCCCTCCCCATTGATAACCCTCCATATGATATCCCTATCTATGATTCTATTCCTGTTTTAGTCATTTGCTTAGTTTAGTTTTGTTTTTTAGATTCAGTTGTTAATAGTTGTGAGTTTGTTGTTATATTACTGTTCATTGTTTTGATCCTCTTTTTCTTAAGTAAGTCCCTTTAACAGTTCATATAATAATGACTTGGTAATGATGAACTTCTTCAGTTTTACCTTGTCTGGGAAGCCCTTCCATTCTAAATGATATCTTTTCTGGATAGAGTAATCTTGGTTGTAGGTTCTTGCTTTTCATCACTTTGAATACTTCTTGCCTGCAAAGTTTCTTTTGAGAAATCAGCTGATAGTCTTATGGGAACTCCTTTATAGGTAACTCTCTTCTTTTCTCTTGCTGTCTTTAAGATTCTCTCTTTATCTTTAGTCTTTGGCATTTTAATTATGGTGTGTCTTGATGTGGTCCTCTTTGGATCCAACTTGTTTGGGACTCTCTGTGCTTCCTGGACTTGTATGTCTATTTCCTTTGCCAAATTAGGGAAGTTTTCCTTCATTATTTTTTCAAGTAAGTTTTCAATGTCTTTTTCTTTCTCTTCTCCTTCTGGTACCCCTATGAGTTGGATGTTGGTATATTTAATGTTGTCCTAGAGGTTCCTAAACCCCTTATTTTTTTTCAATTTTTATTTCTCTTCTGGGTGAAAGTTTATTTATGCCTTTTGTTCCAAGTCATTTATTTGAATCCTGGCTTCCTTCCCATCACTGTTGGTTCCCTGTATATTTTTCTTTATTTCACTTTTTATGACATTCACTTCTTCCTTTATTTTGTGGCCATACTAATCATTTCTCTGAACATACTTATCACCAGTGTTTTTGCACTCTTCATCTGATAGGTTGGCTATCTCATTTTGGCTTAGTCCTTTTTCTGGGGTTTTGATCTGTCTTTACATTTGGGCCATACTTCTTTGCCTTCTCAATTTGACTGCCTCCCTAATTTGCTTCTGTGTCTCAGGTAGAGGTGCCTCACCCGTTACTTTGTAAAGAGTGGAGCCTTAGGAATTCACCAGTGCAGGGCAATCCACTTCACCACCCGTGGCACTGTATGTGGGGGTAGGGTCAGATAAGAAACAATGGCGCTTGCTCAGCACTCGCCCCTTTTCTGGTCAATTCACCCACTTCCCATATGTGACTGGTGCCCCTCTAGCTGTTGCTCTGGTGATGGTCCCCAGAGTGGGTGGGTTTGCATACATTATAAAACCTGGAGGACCCTCTAAATGGACTCTCGTAAGAGACTAGCAGTTTCTTCTGCTGCCCCAATGTCCACTGGTTTTCATTGCCAAAAGCAATGAAGCTTAATGATCCTGGTGCTAGAATGGTGAACTGTGCAGTCTAGCCTGGGGCTGGGATTGATCCCCATGTGTCCCTCTTGGCTTTTATCTTCCACAGGTGAATGTGGGACTGCTGGTTCTGCTGGCTGCTGTCTTGTCACTGCTGCCTTGTCTCCACCACAATGTGTCCTCTCCACCCTGGCTCCCTGGCTCTGCCCCTCCTACCCATCTGGATGAATATTTCTTTTTATTTCCTTGATTGTTGGACTTCCATACAGTTTGATATTCTGGCAGTTCTGGTTGTTTTTGGTTTTAAGGTAGATGTAATACTTTTTATGTTTGTGTGAGGAAGTGAAGTGTGTCTGCAAATGCCTCCCTCTTGGCTGGAAGCCTCTCTTGTTTTTAAAATTCTTTTTTCTTTTTGTTGCTCTGCTTGGGTGTTTTTTTCTACCTTGTCTTTCAAATCACTGGTTCAATCCTCTACTTCCTCTAAACTACTGTTTATTCCTTCTAGTGTATTGTTTATTTTAGATATTGTCTTTTTCATTTATGACTGGTCCTTTTTAATTGCTTCCATGTCTTTTTTCAAGCTGTTAGCATTCTTATAATCATTACTCTAAATTATATATCTGATAAATTGCTTGCCTTCATTTTATTTATTTCTTGTGCAGAATTCTCTTTTTTTGGTTGTTTGTTTGGGATGTGTTTCTTTGTCTTCCTATTTTGGCTGCCTTGTTGTGTTAGTTTCTATGTATTAGGTAGATCTGAAAAGACTGTGGTTCAGACCTGTGTCAGACACTGCCTGTGACTAGCCTTGGGAAACCAATTTGGAGATATCAGAAATCCACAGGTTGTGGCTTTCTTTGTTGGGTCTGGGTGTGTGCAGAAAGAACAAAGCTGCACACCAAGTCTGGCTTTTACGAGCGCTGTTTTTTTTGTTTTTTTTTTTTGGAAAGTCAGCTGAAGTCTCAAAACTTCCAGATACTTGCCTTCACTTGCAGGCTTTCTGTTAAGTTAATCAATGAAAGTGCCCCCAGCTGTACTCTTCAGAAGGCTAGCATAAGCTCCACAGGCTTGGGCAAGAGGGATTTCTGTGGGTGGGTCTATTGCTTCACCCTAGTCTGATGATGTATGGAAGGGAGTGCTCCTCTGAGAAAGATGGCTTCTGCAGTATGGAGCATGACTCAGCACAGGGATCCAGGTGGCTGACCATTCAGTTCTCTCTCCAGAGCCACCAACCCCAGACTCTCTTCATGTGGCTCCAGTCTATTCTGCACTCCCTCTGCTGGAGCCCAGGGTAAGTGGCTACAAACAAAATTTTGTGTGTTGACCCTTTAAGAAGCTCTCTGAGTCTCTAACCCTTTCTTCCTGGCAGACAGGCATCCTGCTGCTTTTCAAGGCCAGATATTACTTACTTGGGTTTCTTTTCTGGTTCTGATGGTCTAGGCCAGGGAGCACAGCTTGGGGTTTAGGCCTCATACTTCTTAGGGGAAATCCCCTGGCTGCTGAAATATCCCTCTGAAACTTTAGCTGCCACCTGTGGGAGCTCACCCAACCCTCTTGTGCCTTTGCAGTCCCTACCAGTCTCATTGTGGTGATGTAATTTCTTCTGTGAGTCCTTGGTTATAAGGCTTCTCTCCAGCTATTGTTCAATTTGGTTATTCAGGATGATATTTCTATAATTTAGCTGTAATTCCAGGTCGGTTCTGGAAGGAGGTTAGTGTAGTTTCTACATACTCTGCCACCATCTTGGATCCTCTCTGACCCTGACATATACACAAAAGGAAAATTGTTGCTTTAAAATAAGGATCAAGTGTTGTTTCATGGACTTTAAGGGCAGAAATGCAGCTGGACTTAGGAAGGGACAGGAACCAGGAGCCAAAAGCCAATGAGAAGAGCCCCTCCTTCTACCTGCCAGCTTTATTCTCTCTCTGCAGTTGGCCTCTATTTGCTTTTTAGCCTATAGAATGTCAAATATCAGACATCCATGCTTTCAGGTTACTTGTTCTCCATTAAGAAGTCAGATTCTTGTTCTTTTAATTTTGAATATTCAGAGACAGAATCTCATCAGCTTAGTTTAACTTCAGGATCTTCACAGATGCAACCAGATGTGGCCCCAGCACCATGTTCAGCTAGTGAGTGCACTGGGGAGGTAACTCCTGACTTTCCTGGCCACTGTCTGTTCCAATTGATTGGTCTTATGTAATACTAGTGGTGAAATATTTTGGCTGTCACCTTGGTGTGATTCTGAGTCTGCAGGTGCATGGCATATGTGTATATGTTGCTCTGCACACACGTGGCTCACCAGGATTTACCTCTGTGGGATATAAGGTAGTTAATGGGATTATGGTGAGCTCAGACTTTCTGAATGTTAATGCTATAGCCCAGGGAGTCAGGGAGCCATGTTGGCCAATCCCAGGGTCACGTGGAAGTATGGCTGGGGCTATGCAGAATGTAGTGCTAATGCAGGACTATTCAGCCACGTTCCCTTTTGGCAGCTGCTATAATGTGGCTTCTTACATTGTATGTGGGTCTGTGCCCACTGACCCTGTCTCATAAAGCTCCCACCCACCCAGTTAACCATGTGTATGACAAGAACTTGGCACTTGGTGTGGCCCCAGGAGGCCTGTTGTGGTTGACCCCATTGTGCCTGGGATATCTTCCCTCGTCCCACTCTAGCCTCAAGATGGAAACACCTTCTTCCTGGATTCTAGCTGGGCTGGTGGAAAGAGCAAAGACCAGGGTTTCACAGGCCTGGATTTGAACTGTGACTAAACTTGCTGATGTGTGGTCTGGAGATAGTCACCAAGTCTCATTAAATCTCGTTTTTTTCAATCTGTACAAAAGGTTCTACAATATTCTCCTCATGCCATTAATGTGACAATCAAGTGAGATGACAGGTTAAGTGGTTCCAGCATTACATCTGTCACTTGCTGATCCTTTGATATCTACTAGTCTCCAGTCCCCCTGCTGGGAAGAGACACCTTTCGCATTTAGAGTAAGAAATGGAAGTATATTACTGTGTGTTCATTGCTGAGAGAGAAGAATGAATTATTTCCTGAATGTCTTATAATTATGACTTCTTGATCACAATGTGGTTTACTTATAGCATCTTGCATTTGTGGTTCAGAATGAACTCCAGGAATCTTGGCCAGGAATCTCCCCTGCTCTGCTCTAAGGGTCAGATATGCATGACCCAGGCCCTGTGGGGCAGCTGCTGTTGGAGTCATTTGTGTCCTGGACTCCTAGGCTGCCTTGGAGTACAGGCTTAAATGGCATTGTTTTGGAAGCACCTGGGTTGAACTGGAATTCAAATACCTGAGAAAAAACCCAGCAATGAGAAAAAGGGAGGATACTCTGTCCTCCCCAGAGTGGCTTCCAGCTGAAGGAGGATTTCAGTTCTGCTTCACTAGCCGCCTGGAACATCAAACCCCATGAAAGCAGTTTTATTGCATTAGAAAATGATTTATTCTCTGAAGTTAATGATCTGGAACAATAGATTGGCCTTGGTCAAAAATCAATTTTTATCATTTGGAGAAGGGGCTGGATAAAGTCTCCTTTTCACTATCAGGCCCAGGGATGACAATCCTACAACTGTTCAAGGACAAAGCTTCCTTTGAATTGTGGTTGGCTACATTTGCATTTTTTCCTTTCATTAATTTTTAAAGCTTAAATCCATACTTGGTGATGACTTGTGTAACTCTCACTTAAAGTAATTGAGCTAGATTTGGTTTCTACCTAGAGAAGAGTGGCCAGGTATTCTTAGATCTAGTTCTCAGTGGATAGTTATTAGGCGGGTTGTTTGTTGGATGCTGCCCACACTTGTTGAGTTGGCTCTGGGAGCTCAGCAGTGAGTGACTCTAGCACTTGTAAGGCACTTGGAACTAGTCCCAGGGCTCTCATGAACCACAGTTCACTAGGTCCTTATATTTGGGCTGAGAAGGATAAGGGGCAGGGTGACTCCGGCCTATCAGAGGAAGGGACAAAAGCACAGGAGAACGTGACAGACTGGCCAGAGGCTGCAAAGATGGTCTTTTCTTGTTCCTGATACTTTGGTTGCCCCAGAAGCACTTTCATCTCACTGTGGAACCTTGTTTGTTCTCTCTTTCCCCCAGAGTTGGGGGTCCCACTGACATTCCTGAGTGCTCTGCCTGATCAGGGCTCAAAGACCCTTGGAGGCTGGCTCCCACCTTTACTGTTCAACTCAGCCCAGTCCAGGGCCTCACACACAGACCCTCAAGAACAGACCAACACAATGTAGGGCTCCACCACTTCTTTCTCCTGCCTGGACTGTCCCTACTCCTTGGCTTTAAGCCTGGGCAGTGTAAGTGGTCCCCTCTGGCACTTCTGAAGCCCCATAGGGACCTGCAGCAGAGAGATCATCACAAGGTTGCAGCTGGCTATCCCTGTAAGGCTCTGAGCCTCTTGAGGCAGGTCTGACTTCTTTCGGTGTCCCCAGAGTTCAGAGCCATGCCTGGCACACTCCTGGGAGGTACTCCATAAATATTCAGGGAAAGGGCAAACACATTTTTTCTGCGATGCCTCCCTGGAGCCCTCAGAACACACTGACCTTAAAGTTTTCTGAATTTCAAACTTTTTTCTGTCTATGCTATTCTTTCTGCCTTAGACTGTGGGCCATTGTGTGTGGTTATCGCTGGTCTCCCTGGTCAAATATAAGCTCTGTCCTTCCTGCAAAGAGCTCCGTCCTTGGAACCATGGCTCAGTGCCTAAGATGGTGCCTCTTTTCTTTGAGCCTCCCTGGAGAGGTGCTCACCCCATATGTGTGTGCAGTCTGAATGGTCCCAGCATGCAATTTCAGTAAAGAAACTTCTATGTTAAAAATCCAAATGCTGGTGGCTGATTACTCCTACAGCAAAGGCAGGATCTCAGCTTCCCAATTATGCTTAGAGATATTGGAGACTCTGGAGAACGTCAGATGTGATTTTCACCATTCCCCTCTTTTTCTTCTGTTCTTGTCTCCTTGGGCCCTTTCTGATGTTGCCTGAGAGAGGTCCCTCATCACTGCCTCTCCTCTCTGGCTTTGTCAGAGCCCTGATTTTCCCTCTGGCTGCTGCTTCCCAGCGCTTTCCAAATGAGGCTATTCACTGTTGCCTATGCTTCACTCTTCCTGAATCAAAGCAGCCCTGTGCCAGGGAGAAATGAAGCCACATTCTGTGCCACCTTTCCCTGGAGAGACACAGCAATTCATGAAAGCAACTCTTGCTTTGTCCCTGCAAGGTAAGTAAGAAAGACATCCATCTAGCCATCATTTCTTCATCTCTACTTTCTCTTTTGCTTAGAAATCCATGTGCAATTTGTACAAATAAATCCTGGGGCAGGCAGGGGCTTCTGCAGAGGGAGGAGGGAGCTGATTTGACCCAAAGCCCAGTTTGTGTGTGTCAGGAACCAGCTCTGTGTGCTATGCCTGTAGCTTTGGATCCTTGGAAGTTGATTCCATGCATCCTTTGAATTTGTTTATCTAAGCATTTTCTTCTATTGCCTGAGGCCCATGGATATGATTATTAGTACAGAGATTGTGCTAGAGAAAAATGCCAGTTGGAGTCTGCAAGTGCCAGGGAGGGAGAGAGGCAAAAGGCTGGGCCACACTGGAGATACTAAGCTGACCGGGGTCTGAAATGTGTAAGGTCAGTGCCAGGGTGGCCGGGTAGGAAGTAAGGGCAGGTTTGTGGAGAGAGCAGGTCAGAAATGAGCAGAGAGCTCATATCCCCCTAGGTGATGCTATCTCATAGTGGCCACCCTGCCTCCTAGGACCTGGTGATCTACTTTATGGTTCCATTAAGAGCTTCAGTAGTTACTTGAAGATATCCTGAGTAGCTTTCTTTTTCTGTCACCTTGGCCATTGTACCTGTATCTCCAAAGCTGTCTCTGGGTGCTCTTGACTCTGGATCCCCTTCTTTACCACCACTGATGTCCCATTGTCTTTGTTTGCCTCTCCTTCAGTGCCAAGGAAGCTTGCTGACCTTGGATACTTTCTCTACGTCTGAATCTCTTTTTAATATTTATATAAATTATCCCATTCTTAATGAAAACTCTATGAGGGGGTAAGAGAGATGAACAGAAACAGTAAAAGACAGGGTGAAGACACAGGTCAGCCTGAGAGCAAAGGCTGTGTGCTACCCCCTCCCCCTCACTATTTCTGCTCAGTGATTATCTATCCCTTTAATTTAGTGAAGCACAGAAATACTTTCTGTGGTAGTGCTTCTAGACCGAGGGATATTGGTCAGAAGACTTGGTTTCTTTTATTGGATGATCACACATTTAGAAAGACATCTGTAACAAAAGTTGAAAGGCAGGTGATGAGAGACATTAATCAAAAATAAAATTTAGGATGCTGTTGGGGGGGTAGTCTGAGAGGGAACAATGCTGTTTGCTCAGCACTCGCCCCTTTTCCAGACACTTCTCCTGCTTCCCACTTCCTGTATGGTACTGGCATCCCTCTAGTAGTTGCCCTGGCCTTTGTTCCCAGAGTGGGTGGGTCTGTGGATGTTCTAGGACTGTGGGGGCCCTTTAAACAAGCAGACTCTGCTGAGAGAAAATAGATAAATAAATAAAATAGAATTTAGCCCTGGCTGGGTGGTTCAATTGGTTGAAGCATTGTCCTGTACACCGAAACATTGCAGGTTTGATTCCCAGTCAGGGCACATACCTAAGTTGAGGGTTTGATCCCTGGTAAGGGTGCATACAGGAGGCAACCAACTGATGTTTCTCTTGCACATCGATGTTTTTTTCTCTTTCTCTCCCTTCCTCTGTTTCTAAAATCAATAAATATATCCTTGGATGAGGATTAAAATAACACATTTTGGGTTAGGTAATACAGTTGGAAAACTTATCTTGTCAGGTATTTGTATTTAGAAATATTTTTGTGTATTATGCTTTTTAAGGGATAGAATTAGAATATTGATTCAGCTGCATCAGTCATATTAATCTAGGTCAACAATACACTGAGAGAGGCAAACATAAAATAATATAAGAGACTACCTTTATATTTTATTTTAAAAACTTTATTATGAAAAATGTAATACTTCCACAAAAGCAGAGAGAAGTAACTCCTATTCTCTATGTATCTATTACTCAATTCTATAATTAGAATGGCCAACCTTGTTTCTTCTGTGTTTCCTGTATTCTTTTAAATCAAATCCCTGACAATGACATGGACTTAAAAAAATCAAGATATAGTTATTACATCTAAGAATTAATAATAATTCCCTTAACATAAACATCCAGACAATGTTTAAATTCCCCTCAGTGTTTAATAAATGTGAATTTTTAGTAGTTTATTTGAATCAGGATCCAAATAAGGTTCACATTTTGAGATTAGCTGATATCTTCTAAGCTTCTCTTTTTCATTAATTGCATTTTGTTGTTGTTATTTCTCCTGTATAGTTTCCCATAGTCAGTGTGGCTAACAGCATCCTCATGGGATGGATTGCATGTTCCCGTCCCTTTTTTATATTGCTTGCAAATAGATGGAGAGACTTGGCCAGAATCAGGAAAGATTCAAGGAAGAATCAGGAAAGACTACTTCCTAGGTGGTATTATGACTTCCATTAGGAGGCATGGAATTCTGGTTGTTTCTTTTCCAAGATTAGTAATCATAATGATCATAGTCTAGGACCATTAATTCATTAGGGCCTGCAACATGGTGTCATTCTAATTTTATCATTTTCCCTCATTTATAAGCTCGGAAAACATCTACAAGAAAAATTTCACGTCATTGGCTATTGGATTACCTAGAAATATAGTTTTTGTAGGAAAGAGAATATATGCTTTATTATTCCCCTTTACTAAAAGTTTTCAAAAGGGTGAGCTGATTCCATAATCATTAAAGGTAACCAATGCAGTTTTTGTTTTTGTTTGTTCTATTGAGCATCATCATAGAACTCATTTCAAATCATTGTAGATATTAACCTCATTGATGCTCAAATTGTCCCATCTTTGCTTGGATAAAATTTTCAACTTAGCTTCTGAGCCTGTTGACATGACCTACTAGTTACTAATAGCTCCCTTACTTTCTGGTTTAACAAGATATAACAAACTCACCTTGTTCGTGTCCTGATCTGGAATCCACATTTCTCCTTAGAATTCTGAGTTTTCATGGTATAATGGTATTTGGAGACCACCCATATGAGTGCTAGAGATGCTCATTGTACTGGGTTGGTTATTGTTTCTAGACCTTTTCAGTAAACACAGGTAGGAAATGTGTATTTATTTTTAATTAAAATACATTGTGAATTCATACTGCTACTTCCAATTTTAAGTTAGAATTGTTGAGTTTTTACTTAACCATATCAATCTGATATCTGTATCTCCTGTCTGTTATGCTGAAAATTCCAGTTCTCATTGATACCAACGTAATCTTTTGCATTTTTCCACAATACACAAAACTCAACAGAGGCTGAGTTTTTAGTTTTCTGGCTATTATGTGTGTGTGAGAGAGAGAGAGGGGAGGGAGAGAGGTACTGGTTTGCACTTTTGGAGGAGTCTGTGGAAAGTATGATTTCATATATAGTTTTACAAGTGTGATTTGATGATGCAGAGTTGCCTCCAACACCCTAGGCTCAGTTGGAAACTGCTCTGTCCAGCAGAGGTTTCATGACCACGGTGGAACAAATCTATCCAGGACACTATATTATGTCTGGGGGAAGGAAGGTGGCTGCTCTCTCTAGGGGAGAACAGCAATCAGACCTCCTTCCCTCATGCCTTTTATTGAGGAAGAATCACATGGGAGATTCAAGGTCAAAATTCATGAATCATCAATAGCTTTTAGGCATTTGGATTACAGTTGACAATAACAGATTACATGTACCAGTACAGAGGGTACAGTGACCAGCTTGTGTCAGGGTCTATTAAACATCTTGATGCTACACTGGCATTGGGTGCAAGGTTTCATACATTCCTTACTAGAGATTGTTTATATTACATTAAGAGATAAGAAAAGCAGAGCAAGTTCTAAAGCATAATAAGCATTCTTTAAATCCAATTCCCATGGAAACCCTCTGAGTGGCTTTCGGTCATGTCTCCCACACAGCCTTATGTTGAGACTTAAAGACAAGCATAGCCGGGGCGGTGGGAGGGGGCCAGGGGGTGGCAAGCCAAGCTCAGGCTGGGGCTACAATTCTCTAAACCACAAGGAGCAGTTCTCTACAATTTGAGGGTAAGGAGAAGGAACACATTGGATCTGAGTTGTTGAAAACTCTTGGGCATTTCCTGTCTATGGTTTATTCTGCTTGCTGGGTCACAGGTCCCTGAGTGTTTGTTTGTTTTTTTTATTTCTTTGTTTGTTAAAATTATATTTTATTGTTTGTGTTATTACAATTGTCCCAATTTTCCCCTTTTGTCCCTAACCACCCAGACCCCTCCCCCCAACTCCCTCAGGCCATCCCACACCATTGTCCATGTCCATGGCTACTATATTACCTCTGTTGTATTTTATATCCCCATGACTTAACTGTAACCAACTTGTACTTCTTAATCTCTTTGCCATTTCTGTCCATACCCCCGACACCCCTCCTATTTGGCAACCATCAAAACATTCTCTGTATCTATGATTCTGTTTCTGTTCTGCCTGTTCTTTCATTTATTTATTTTTTAGATTCAATTATTGATGGATATGTATTTATCGCCATTTTATTTTTCATATTTTTTTTCTTAAAGAAGAACATTTCATATAATACTGTTTTGGCGATGATGAATTTCTTTAGCTTTTTCCTGTCTGGGAAGGTCTGTATCTGTATCTGTCTTTTGATTCTAAATGATATCTTTGCTGGGAAGAGTAATCTTGGTTGTAGGTTCTCGCTTTTCATCACTTTGAATATTTCTTGCCAATCTCTTCTAGTCTGCAAAGTTTCTTTTGAGAAATCGGCTGACAGTATTATGGGAATTACTTTGTAGGTAACTCTCTTCTTTTCTCTTGCTGCTTTTTAGATTCTCTCTTTAACTTTTGAATTATGATGTGTCTTGGTGTGGGCTTCTTTGGGTTATTCTCTTTTGGGACTCTCTGTGCTTCCTGGACTTGAATGTCTATTTCCTTCACTAGGTTAGGGAAGTTTTCTGTCATTATTTTTTCAAATAAGTTTTCAATTTCTTGCTCCCTTTCTTCTCCTTCTAGCATCTCTATGATGAGAATGTTGGTAGATGTCCCAAAGGCTCCTCACACTATCCTCATTTTCTTAGATTATTTTTTCTTCTTCTTGTTCTGATTGAGTGTTTTTATTTTGTTTTTGTGTTTTTGTTTATTTTTTTTCCTTCCTTATGTTCTAAATTGCTGATTTGATTCTTGGCTTCATCCCTCTACTGTTGAGTCTCTGTAAATTGTGCTTCATTTCAGTTAGTATATCCTTTATTTCTGACAGATTCTTTTATATGGTTTCCATGCCCTTTTTTACACTGTTGAAGTTCTCACTAAATTCTTTGAGCATCGTCATAACCAGTGTTTTGAACTCTGTGTTTAGTAGATTGCTTGTCTCCATTTTGTGTAGTACATTTTCTGGACTTTTGTTTTATTCTTTCATTTGGACCATGTTTCTCTGTATCCTTATTTTTGCAGCCTCCTGGTATTTGTTTCTATATATTAGGTAGAGCTTCTATGACTTCCCGGCTAATGTAGTAGGTGTCCTGTAGGGTCCAGTGGCATAGCCTCCCCTATCACCCAAGCTGGGTACTCAAGGTGTACCCACTGTGTGGGCTGTGTATACCTTCCTCTTGTATTTGAGCCCCGATTGCTGTTGGCAGGTCAATGGGAGCGATTTACCCAGGCTGATCAGCTGCAAGGACTGGCTGTGACCACTAACCACCAAACTCTGATCACCACAGAGGATCAGCTATCAGGGGCCTACCCTACAGAGCAGGACTTACTTCAGTAGGGCTCTGGTGCCTGCTGAGTCTTCCCCTTGAGTATGACACTTGTGGAGGTTGTTGGATGGTGTTGGTTCAACATAATCTGTAGCTATGCACTGGGTTCACAGGCCCTGGGGCCTCTAGGGAGGTGCAGACCAAGGTCAGCCACTGCCTATGTTCTGTCCTGGGCCACCCAACATAAGCCACAAAGCAATCTGCAGTTGGCTGCTACTTGTATTAGGCTTGGAGGTACTCAAGCAAGTCCAAGCTGCTAGTGCCCAGCCTAGGGCCACTTAACAATAGGCATGGGGCATGCTAAAGCCAGATGTTGCTTGTTTGAGAGACTAGGAAAATCTGAAGCATGAGCTTCATGGAAAAACTCCTGAAAACAGCTTGGGTAGAGTGGAGCCTGAGGGAATCACCAGGGTGGGGCAAATAGTGTGAGCCAGGTTGATGGAGTCTCAGATATGGCTCATGCCTGTCCTTTCTGTCGGGGAAGGCTCAGAAAACCCCCAGCTCTTGCCCTGATGTCGCACACTTCAGGTCCTCCCCATATGCCTCTGATGCCTTTCAGTCTGCTGTCCCAGCACTGGAGTTCAGAGGGAGTAAGTCTGTGTATGGGCACTTTAAGAGGAACTTCCTGGGACTCTAGCAGTTTGTCTTCCACAGCCTCAATCCCTGCTGGTTTTTACAGCCAGAAATTATGGGGACTTATTTTCCTAGGGCCCTGGTGTGGGGCTCAGACCCCTTGCTCCCAAGATATCCTGCCACATGTGGGTGTGGGACTAGCCTGTTCCATGTCTGCACCCCTCCTTCCAGTCTTGATTTGGTTTCTTATTTAATTCTGTAGTTGTAGGACTTCCATTCAGCCCTATTTCTGGTGGTTCTGAATAATGGTTGTTCTGTAGTTTAGTTGTAATTTAAAAAAAAAAACTATTTAGTTAGTTATGTTTATATATTTATTTATTTATAGAGAGAGGGGAAAGGAGAAAGAGAGGGAGAGAAACATCACTGTGTGGTTGCCTCTCTCTCGCACCCCCAACTGGGGACCTGACGTGCAACCTAGTCATGTGCCCTGACTGGGTATCAAACCAGCAACACTTGGCTTGCAGGCTGACGCTCAATCCACTGAGCCACAGCAGCCAGGGCTTAGTTTAGTTGTAATTTTGATGTTGTTGTGTGAGGAGGCAAGCCATGTTTCCCTATGCCATCATCTTGAATGGATGTCCCTCATGAGTTTCTTTTTTTAAAAGATTTTGTTTATTTATTTTTAGAGTGAAGGAAAGGGAGGGAGAAAGAGAGGGAAAGCAATATCAATGTGTGAGAGAAACATCGATCAGTTGTCTCTTGTACACCCCCAACCAGGGACCTGGCCCACAACCCAGGCATGTGCCCTGACTTGGAATATAACCAAGTGACCTTTCAGTTTGTGGGATGATGCCCAACCCACTGAGCTCCACCAGTCAAGGCCCCCTGAGTGTTTCTGAATCCCCCTTTACTTGTCTTCCTCACTACACAAGGAAACTCTATATTGGGAGCTGTAGAGTTCATATCACTGGAGACTCTAGTGAGTATTGTAGTAGGTTGGCTGCCTAAATTAAATTTTTGCCCCTCGTTTCCACCAAAGGGAGTTGAACTTATTCATTTCTTAGTGTTAGGATTAATAGGATGAAGCTTCTTCAGCTACCATATGGACACACTATCTGTTTCACGTTGCCAGCTTGTTTTTACCAAAACTGTCTCTCTCTTGCCTCTCTGGGGTTCATTCCCATTTAAACATGTGCCATACATGTTTGAGTCCAGTTTTCATGCTATTAAACATGTAAATATTAAAGTAGTCTTGGGAAACATACAGTTACATTCCCATATGCCAAGCCTTTCTTTGCTTAAAACCTTCTTAGATTTTCTTTGAGGGAGGAAGAGGGGGGACATCAATTTTGGCTGGTTTACTAGGGAGCAGGGTCACCATTCAGTATTGGTTATTCATGGAGCGGGAAGAACATTTTTGGCACTTTCTTATTAACACACCAAGTACCTGCTCACTATCGCTGGAGGATCCTGATCATAGCTATATATGGTAACTAATGATAAGGTGACAAATTTTGCTTTGTGACATAGGAAAGAACTAAAGGACAGGCTTGGGCTCAGCATTAGCCAAATCTTGGAATCAGATTTCTTAGGGCTTTACTCTTTGGATTCCAGAAATTGTCCCCGACAACAAAAAAGTTACACTTTAGTTCTTGTTTTTTATTGTCATGTCTGAGTCTTTAGGATCCTTGGAGTTAGGCAAGACTTGTATCTGTCCTATTCCCTGAACAGAATATCATTTAGTAGCGTCAAAATGCCATCCTTATTTTTAACACAAAAATCTGCAAGACTTGAGTCTTAAGGGAATTACCCAATCCACATCAAGTCTGCTTTATGGGTTGGGACATAATGAGATGTGGAGGTAATCCTGGTTTGTCAGTGTGGTGGTTTGGGGTGGGACAGAATGGAGATGGATTCTGACACTGTCACTTACTTAGCTGGGCAACCTTGCATAAATGAGTTCACCTCACCGAGTCCCAGTTCCTTATCTATAAATAGGAATGATAATACCTACTTCATAAGGTCTTGACAGTTCAATGACTCAATGGCATGGTACAGTGCATACTCAGCAGATGTGAGGTTTCTTCCTGATATGAATCTCCACCCAAATTATTGCATAAAAATAACATAATTATTGAATAAAATAGTTCCCATCTTGCAAGCCCACCCAAAGCACACTAACCTTGCTCTGGAAGACACAGAGGAAGGCACCATCAGTTTTGTCCTTTCATCCCTAAAAGTGCCTGGCAGTTTCAAGAGGTGAGTTCTTCCTCCTCCTTCCCTCTTCTTCCATCTTCTCTTGACTTCTTCTCTGTGATTCCATTATCTCTCTTCCTCCTTTTGCCCTCTTCTCCCACCACCGCAGTTAAACAGAACCATGTGACATACAACGATATGGCTTTTAATTAAAGCAATTGTGCTACAGGCCCTAGGGGTGTCAATTGGAAAATAAAATCTGGGAAATATCTCTACTACCTTTTCCTTTGTTGTTAGAGATTCAGTGAATTTGGCAACATTAAAGTGCAATGTGTGCAGAAATACCACATTATACAACAACTCTATGCAGTTTGCTCTGTGTGCAGGGATAGTGTCTGGAGGTCTTGCAAGGTTGCTCCCTGGGTCCTTATGCCTTATTTATCCTTCTTGTTGGAAGGCAGTCTTTTTCCCCACCCAGTTTTCCTAGGCAAAAACTCAGAGGCCTGAACATATTAACTGAGAAAATGGAAGTCAAACCCATGTCTTCCCAAACTCAAAGATCAGAAATATCTTTTTTAGTTTTTCACCCATATGCATGAGTAAGTTATTTGGAGCCCTGGGCTTCACACTTGCATAACATAGGGAGGTCTTAAAATATTAAGTTAGGGCCAGGCAAAACTAAGCTCTATTTTTACCTTGTCTAGAGATCTGTCAGACTACCATATTCAACCACCAATCCATTTACCGATGCACCCATTTATCCTTCCTTCCTTCCACCCATTCATCCAGCCAGCCACCTATACATCTGTTTACTCACTGAACCATTCATCAATACATCGAACAAATATTGACTATTAAGTCTAGGTTGTTCAGTACACTGTCCTAGGCACTGAAAATTAATACAGAATAAAGTTTATACTAATCATTTTTTTATGGAGTTTTTAATTTGGTAGGAAATTAGGAGACAAGAGTGCAGCTCTCTGTAATGAGACAGATTGTGACAACTGTCACAGTGTTACAAGCAAAGGAAGGTGGGAGCACCTCAAGAAAGATATTACTTTTTTCTGGGGACAAGATCCAGTTATGTGTCATAAAATAGGTACCACACATATTTGAAGAACTGGGTAGAATTTCAACATATGGCAAAGAAAAGAAGGGCATTCCATGCAGGGAAATAAATTTGTAAAGGCAAAAAAAAGCGGGAAAGCACAAGGCATGTTTAAACATGGTATATGATAGATGTTAGGCAGTAGAGGATGTGGGTTAGACTAGAAATGTAGGTTGGAATTTGATTATGGGGAGTTGTAAGCATTCAGCCAATGGGATTTAACCTGTAGTGAGAATCAGTCCACAACAATAGGGTATATAACAGGTCGCATTCTTTTATATTTGTTAATTAGATTTAATTTGCTCTGAGACTGCACGTGTCTGACTGGCAGGAGAATAAGTAGCAGTTACCATGAGACAGCATCCCCTCCTCCACAGTTTCATCAAAGATCTCAAGCCAATCTGGTGTCAGAAAAGTAGGAAGAGGATTCAGGTCCATCTTTCCCATGAGGGTCTCATTGTTCCCCCAACTTCCTAACATAGCTCTGCAGCTCTTCATTGTCCTCAGAGGGAAATGCCTCCTTTCTGCAGGCTTTTGCTTCTCTTCTGAAGGCTCTCACTTCATCCTCTCCTCTTACAGGATCAGCTAAAGATGAATTCTCTTTAATGGACCTAAAACATACACAAACACACCCACACATCCCACGGACCTGGAAACACACATAAACTTACACACACATGCACTCATACACTCCCAAAAAACTCTTAAGCTGCCCAAGAAAACAGTGGTGTGGGTAAGGACAGCTCAAGGTTTCAGAAATAAGGGTGGGCTCTTGCTTGGACTGGGGATTGTTAAGGAAGATATAAATGCCAGTTAGTTTCTTTCTAAATAATTCCCTTAGGTACAGAGCTATTTGATGAGATAAAGGAAACCATGTAGAAACTTTGAGTGGGGAAGCAACAAGTTAGTGCTACCCTTTGGAAAGATCCATGTGGTATCACTTGTTCCCTTGGTGAAGTGGTAGAAGCAGCAGTTTTCTCCAGTGCTTAGTATGGGGCCTGGCTGTAGTCTCTGCTCAGTGCATGCTCCTCCAAAGAGGGTATGTGTAAAGGAATGGTGAACTTGAGCAATAGTTCAGAAGAGAGTCAATCCCTGAATCAGGGATGTGACCATACAGATGGAGAAAATTTGCCCAACATGAAATTTAAGGGCAGTGAAAGGACTTTGACTTGAAATGAAAAGTGAGCCACAATTTCTGGGCAGTCCCCCTATGAGAGATGGCTATGAAGACACCATGGGACTGTCCCTGCCCTTGATTGCTTCTCATCATGGAGTCTTCTGGGCTTTGAATGACTTAGACATGGAGCTGAAGAGCTGGAAGGGACCAGAGTTAATGGAATAATATAGAAAGGAAGAGGCATTCTGGACCTTGCCTTCTAAGCTCCAGGCCCAGACAATTTAGGAGTAATGAAGAAGGGACACAGGGTGGGACCAAGGCAGCAGGCACTGAGGCTGGGGGGAAGGGTAGGAGAAGCCAGTTCTAACTCTGCGGCCCTTGCTCTTGGAGTCCTGATACACAGGGAGTTGAGGGGCAGGGAGGGATGGGCTCTGCAGGCAATAGTGTTACTGGGGGTCATGAGCAATAACAAGAAGGATTAGAAACAAACAAGTTGGTAGTGAAGCTGGCAGGGCACATATTTTCTTATCTGCCTTAATTTGATTATCTGTCCTTCAGAAGAGGTTCCAATGAGCTTGGACCTGCTCAGGGGCTTTCCTATCTCTACTCTCCACTTCCTTCTTCTCTTCCTCCCTCCCACTCTCCCACCCTTTCTTCCCTCTTTCCTCCCTCCCTCCCTCCCTTCCTTCCTTCCTCCTCCTTTTCCTCCTTTTCCTTCCCCTTGCTCTGCTCCTGCTCTTACTTCTTTCTGTCTCTCTCTTTCTGTACCACCCACCTCCATCTTTGTCTCTGTCTCTGTATCTTTGTCTCACATTGTTTTAGAAGTCCTTTGTTATTTCCAGGACTTCTTGGCCAGGTACCCAGCCCCAGAGATACATAAAATTTACATGACTTGGGATCCCAGAAACACAATGGTAAGCTTATTGGTGGAGTTGAAAATCAAGAATATCCTAGACGGTGTTAAGTCTTCTGGTCAGGATTTCACTCAGGTCCTCCTCTGCTGCCCATCTTATTGGGATGAGGGCAGAATGGGGGCCCTAAGAATGGTGACTGGCTGGGTCACAGGTTTGCCCTCTGTACCTTGTTCTCAGACAAGAATTTCTCTGATATTGTTTTGCTTAACCTATCCAACAAATCAGCAAATGAGGTGTTTTTTTAAAGCTTCCCCAACCCTAACTTTTTTTTTATTATGCTAACCTTTATATTGTAGGGACTTGAAGAGAATAGTACAGAGATCACCTATATATATCTTACACCTAGATTCAATAATTACTAACAATTTGCTGAAAATGCTTTTTACTCTATTTCCTCCCTGACCCCAACCAATCTCAGAAAATTGTAGGCATCATAAAACTTCACATCTAAATACTTCAGCATGTATCTTCTAAAAATAAAGACCTCCCCCCACATAGCCACTACACCACTTTCACACCTGAGAAAATTAATACCCTAATATCATTAAAACTCATTCCATTCTCAAATGTTCCCAGTTGTTCCCCAACATCTCTTCTCTAACTCTTTAAAAAAAAAAATTAAATCAAGAGCCAATTAATTTTTTTGGACTAAAACATATACTTTTTTTAAGGATGTGGAAACAAAGGCCTCCTCAGCACTTCCATGGAAATAAATAAGTTGCCTCCTGGCCATGGCTTTAGGATTCTAAGTGCACATGTTTTCTTGTATCAGATGGCCCAGATCTGGAATTTTAGAGACTGATGCAAGGTTGTCAACCTTTAATTTTATCAAATGTAAGCCTTAAAAAAGTCAATTATCTATTACCACCATCACTTAACATAAAGAATAATATTTTAATGCCAAAATCAAGGTTGCAGTTTCAGACCGTATGGTGGTTCTGCAAGAGTCCAGTTACCATGGGGACTGTGGACTCACAGGCCTGGGGCAGAGAAGACCCTACACCCACCAGAGGGCTGAGCTTGCAGGGAGGGCTTCTGAAAACTGTAAACTCATTTGTTGGTGGTGGGGACCATGGAGCAGGGGCTGAGGACCTTAGTGATTTTCACATGAACCTACTGTCACTGTATATTCCCTCTGTCCTCTGCAGGTGCAATGTCCCCCTATTCGCCCCTCAAGATTTTATTATAATAATTCTTTAACATACAGTAACAATGAAATACTTCACACTGAACATTTATATTCCAGCCTGGCCCTCTCTGTAACTCAGCTTAGTTCTGTAATCAGTTCCTCAATTGTGGGGAGGATTTTGAATCCTAATCGTCTCAGTGGTAGGGTGGCCTCCCTTTCCACACAGAACCTGACTGCCAGCTCCTGTTCCATTCAGGCACTCTCTCCAGTGCATTGACTGAAGGCTTATTTAGTTTGCAGCATAGAGCAGGGTGAAGGCTGCCTGCCCTGGCCCACAGGGCAGGTCCTTCCCCTGGGTTCTTCCTGGCCATAACACCCATACTGGCTTCCTTCCTGCACTGGTCCTGGGCCTCAGCTCCATCTTACCACAGGTCACACACCTGTAGCACTTGCTGGTCCCTGCTTTCATTAACTGATAATTGAATTTTGTTGTCCAGGACAGATGGTGTTTAGGAGAAGGAAAGGTGTTAGAGAAACAGAGGCCATGATTTTCTGTCCTACCTGTGCCTCCTGACTCCATGCTTGGGGCAGCTCATCCCACAGAAAGGCAGCCACACCCAGCTTTGCCCTCTTTCATGGGACCTCTTGCTTTCCATCTAGCTCACTGAGGTGATGCTGCTTTGAAACAGTCCTGCATTCTGACAAGGCATTATTTTGCTCGGAGGCATGGGAAATTCCTGGGGCTTCTCCTTGTTTTTGTCTCACAGCAACTGAGGAGAGCATGGCTGAACTCACCACAGTGTTGACACTGCCACTCTCTGTGCACATAGGTTGGTTTCTCTCAGCACTGCCTGGAGTATGTATGGAGAAAACATTGGGACCTGCTGGCTTTGGGATCCAATAAGAGGTGTGAGTGGAGACTGGTCTGGGACCCACCACAAGGGTACATGGAACAGAACCTGCCCTGAGCCTGAGACGCTGCTCCTAACTGGGGGCTGCAAGCTTAAACCACAACTGTCTGCAGACAGCAGGCCTTTGTCCCTGGGGACTTCCTGGTCCCCTCCATGCATGGGGACAAAGCCTCACAGGGTTCTGTGTGGAAACTTGGTCAAAGAGAACAGGGACTTTTCCTCCAGGGCACCACACACCCCTCAGTGAAATCTAGGAGGGCTTGGCAGGTGCTAAGGTTTCTAGGTGGCCCCATTTGTCCTCAGAGCCCAGCCTCAGCACAGGAGTCTCTGCCCAGGAGGGCAGGGAGACCCACACAGCAGCTGCTTCTAGGACACTTGATGTAAGGGTCTGATTGCTCAGGGGAGCTAATCAGAATAATACGATGCCAGACAACACCTTTCCACATGCAGCATGAAGGGTTATTAGACCCACTGCTTCCAGAGTAGAGAGCACATGTGGGAGAAACTACACACATACACCATGCACTACGTACACATCATGCACTACTCACACACCATGCACTACACATATATCATGCACTAAACACACATCATGCACTACACACACACACACACACAGATTTTTTCTCTCTTCTTTCTCCTTTGTCTCTTCCAGGGGTGACCTGTCCCTGTTGCGTGCTTTGTGACATGCACACAGGTAGACCTGAAACTGGGAATCAGTGTCACCTGAAATCTTGAGACTTCATAATGCATGATAACCAGGAACAAGGGAGTTACTTTTTCTCATTTTTAAATTCAAGAAGGTGTCTGTTTCAGAAAATTGCACAACCCCAGAAACAAATAGACATTTAAGGAGAGAATAAGAACCACAGATAATGGAATATTTTGCTGATGTCAATGCCAGAGAAAAACAACTTTTAAATATATTTTCAACCAGATTTCCTAACTGTATCCTTGTAAGTTATCATCTGTCAGTGTAATGTTTTTTAGAAAGGTGCAGAAAAACTGAATTGAGAGAGAATCTCAATTTTGTTAAAATGTTATGTGATGTTCTGTATATAAAACTAACCCCTTATTTGGAACAGAAATAAGTATACAATTTATCTTAACAGAGAATTTGTTTTGCTTTCTTCTTTTACCACATTGAATAATATAAAAAAAACTGGGTTGAAAAGGCTCTGTGGAATTAGCATGTCCTCTGGGGCCTTGGTAAGGTGGGTCTCATTGTCACCTGCTCAGCTTCCCCTTCAGCCTGGCTCCCAGTGGCCGACTTTCAAGCTCCTGTGTTCCTGGGGTGGGCTGTGCTCTGGCTCCATGGGTCTCCTTGACCCATTGTTGCAGGGAGAAGCCCTTGTCCCTCCTTGCTGTCCAGTGGAGGAAGGCAGGGAGAGAAAGAGAAGACCCCATCAAGGTGGCTCGGTGGCCCTCACCCTGGCATGTCTCACAGGTGTAAGGGTGGGACCTGAAGTGGGGCAAGGGGGAGGCAATAATACCTGGAGAGCTAGAGGAGCTGTAGTACATCTTCTTGGGGTCCCCTGAGCTTCTAAAAGGAGGCAGTTATCTGTGGGGACAGCCTTCGGGTGAGGGTGGAGAAGAACATGAGTTCTAGCAGGCAAGATCCAGCAATTCTCCTCAGCTTCTCCTTGGCTGGTTATGACTGACCCCACAAGCTGACCATTTGGCACCTCTGGATAAAGCTGGACACACCTTCATCATGTATTCCTATTCCTGCTATGGCATTGCTCACTGGAGGTGTTTGAAGGGCAAAAGATACTTTGAGTCTTGAAAGTTCTTGACTGATTTGAAGTGGAAAAAGAAACAATGTCCTAAAAGTTGGAATGATGATGGTCTCAGGTACTTACTATGTGCTCAATAAACATTCAGTGAATACCTAGAGGAGAGCAACCTCGTCAGAGGAGATGAGAAGGAGCTGCCTGTTTGCAGCTTACAGCAGCCTGAGGAGCTCTGCATGTGCCCAAGAGGAAATAAGGCAAGTTCGTGGGGAGAAGAGGATTCCTTCATGGAACCCACAGCACCTCCTCCCCTGTGCTATCTGGGCAGCTGTGCAGACCCTCCAGTGCCTTCATTTTTCTCTGAGCTTCAAGGCTGCTTCGGTAAAAAGGTTTTGGGGCAGTAACTAGAAAAGGGATTGGGGGCCCAGACAAGAAGGGAATTTCTGCACAAACCAGGAAAGTAGACCTCATAGCCTAACCCACCTGAAACCGGAGAAGGGAGAACATAGGGGTTTTCTTTTCCATTCTACAAGAAGAGAAGAGAGAGGCTTCCAGCCTAGGGAAGAAGGACATTTATGTTTAAATATTTCCTGAATCTTTGGGTTGTGCCTAAAGGAGAAAGTCTGCTGCCTCCTTGATGTCTGGTGTTGTGAGTGGAGGTAGGCTTCTTGTCTTGGCTGAAATGGAGACTACTTCGGTGTTGAATCCAGGAGATGGAGGGACTTGGGGCTATGGCAAGCCTTTGCAGAGAAGGAATGGGCTTCTCTCTTTGCCCCCCTCCCTACACACAGCCGTCCTGTTCATCTGGCAGATCTGGGATGCAGATTTGGGCCAGGATTGGCAGAACTTCAACTACCTGGGAAAGAATACACCTTTTCTTTAGTTTGGAGCCTGTTTCCAGGAGGCTCTGGTGCTTAATTGTGCCAGGCTGAAGCTTGGCAGAGACCTCTTCCTGTTCTCTTTTATGGGTCCACCAATATGCTGCTGCACTGAACTATGAAAATCTGGAAGAGATAAAAAAAATTTGGGCAAGATTTTACTTTTTAACATGGAAAACTTCCCAAATTACAAAATAAAGCTACTGAACTTGGCAGATCAAGTGTGACTCTAGAGGTTTTTAATTGAAGGGGTAAATGTCTCCTGACTGACATTGACAAATATAGGAGGAAGGTGGCAGGTGGGTGGCTGTCTTTAGACCAGCCATGGAGCTCCATCCTGTCCTGGGACTTCTGTCATTTTCCTTCTGTTCTTAGCAGTGAGGGTGCTTGCGTTCACCTTGACTTGCTACAGGCAACTTGCTATCCCACAAAGGTGGTGATGCCATTTTATCCCCAGACCCGAGAGAAGTGAGTTTGGGGCATTTCCACAGTGCTAGTTACCAAACTATCCCCTTAGTGGGTGCAGGGACTAAGGGGCTCACTAGGACCCTCTGTCCTCTTCTTGTGAAGAAGAGGCCTCACTTGTCTTTCCTCCGCTGCATTAGTACCTGCTTATAGATGAGTTGGTTCTAGATAGTTAGAGCCAATGCAATTTCTTCTTGAAGTCCATGGTGCATGGGAAGGTATGCAAGGGAGAACATCTATAAGTAATTCAGCTTGGCTAGTTGGCAAAGAAGCTGACCTCCTCTCTGTTGACTTCACAATCTAAATAGTTGTTGATTAGCCACTCCCCCTCCTCTCCAGCCTCACTGCACTGCCTTAGTTCAGGCTTAAACTTTTTTTTAAAGCTTTGTTAGGACTTTTTGGTTGTAAGAAACAAAAAATGAGGAGGAGGAGGAGGGGGAGGAGGAGGAGAAGGAGGAGGAGGAGGAAGAAAAAAAGTATCAACCTCATAAATGCAAAGAAAGGGCTAAAATTGGGCCTCAGGAATGGAAGCCAAGACTGGGCAAAACAGCCCTCACCTGTGACCTCTCTTCTATGCTTCTCGATTACTGTTCCTGCATTTCTTGCAGAATAGCTCCCTCTGTGCTCTAATCTGCCTGGCAGATGAGACCACCAGCTTCTTTAAGTTTTATGGTCAGAGACCAGGACACCAGAGAGATGGAATTAAACTTCTCTGGTTCACAATGCCAAATTCCTAGGGTTGGGACTCCCTTAGACAGTTCAGGTCAAGTCCCCTGGCAGGGCTGAGACTATGAAAGGGCCTGGAATGTGTCCTGTTTGTGTCCTTTCTCTTTTCAGGACCAGGCAGAATAAATGTGTGACTCTTACTCCTTGGTAGATTTCCATTACAGTGCTTGGGGACTGGGCAAAGTGTCCACTGCTTTGTCTGTGCATGTTCTGTCTTTTGTCCTCTTTCTCGTGTTGCTACAGTGATCTCGCTAAACATTAGTCTGGGTATAGCTCCTCTGCTTACCCAGGCAGGTGGCTCCATCTGCCAAAAGGAGGAACTCCCATCTCTTCAGCACCACAAACAGGGCCAGCAGTCCCCTACTAACCATCTTCCCTCTTGCCGAAGACCTAAATGTCTGACGTGTTGTGACTCCTCCTTTGCTCATGCTGTTCACTTTACACAAAATGCTGACCTCTCTCTTTTCTGTCCAGTCACTCCTTGTCTTTCCGGAACCCAGCTAAGACACAACTGCTCCCAGCTAGCCTTCCCCAGTCACAGAAGCCACTTATCTGTGCCCTGCTCCAAACTGGACATGGTGCAGCTACTTCCTCTAATCCAATGTGTTGTCACAAGTCTCTCTCCTCCAGTGGAAGTTGACCTTCTCCAGGAGTGGGCTGCTGAGCTGTCTCTATAGAACCCTCTGAGTAAATGTTAAGGGGGCAGGGGCAGTTGCTACAACCTTGTATATGGTCCTGGATGACAGCAATGGCCAAAGAGGGAGGGAGGATCAGTCCTTGTCTTCTGAGAGGGTCGCACACTTGCCAGCAGGAGCCTAAAGAGTTTTCTGAGGTCCCCCGAGATGGTCTGTCACCAGCAGGTTCATTTGAAGTAGATGTCAAGGCTGGGTGTTGGGTTGGGAGGCTGAGGAGCTGAGCGATGCAGACTGGCTGAGGAGGAAGGATTCAGGCTGCAGTCTCTGGTTCTCCCGGGAGATTCAGGTGAATTGAAAATGGAGAACTGGTGCAGAGACATCAAAGCCAGACGCCCACATGGCAGCGTGTTTTCCCACTGGGGAGCTTGCCGAGAGGCTCTGGCTGGCTCTCCAGAGTGTTCCAGCCCTAGTGCTTTGAAGTGCATGGCAAAGGGGGTGTCATTCAGTTTTCAAGCCACAGCTAGGTTTTAAATATTTCCCCTCTTCATTGTAAAGTGATGTGTGTCTATTGTGAAACACAGAAAAGTCAAAAGCAGGAAAAATAGGCACTCATAAGCTCAACATCCAGAAATAACCACTGTTAATATTTGGTGACTTTTGTGTCTGGCTTTTTCTCTATTAATTTTTTAACATTGTTGATCTCATGCTATGAATACAAATTTGTGTTTATTATTTTTACATATAAATATTTATTTCTATGGCCATAAAAACACTGTGTAAATATGCTTTTAAGGGCTCCATAATGTTCTATTTCTGGATGAGCCACACTTGGTTGAATGATTTGAAGCCAGGATTTTAGAAGCCTATCCAGAGCATTGCCACCACCCTCAGGCTGTGAAGAAGGGCTTTGTGGCAGGACAGGCTGGGTCAGGCTTGTGGTCCAAGCAAGGATGACCAGAGATAGGACACAAGGTTCTGGAAGCCTCTGATCCCACCCTGGTTGAGAATGAGACCATCCCAAAGAGCTGATCCAGAGGAAGAGATGCAGTTCCGGATTGCAGGCAGGTTTCCATTGTGTTTGTCATTTATTAGTTGCAGGACTTTAGACAAGTTATCCAAGCCTGCTGGGCTTCAGTTTTCTCATCTGAAAAATGAGGCAATAAATAACTAATTCAAATGATTGTGCAAAAAACATAAATTATATACTATATATAAAAGAAACATATATGAATATGTAATATGTGATATAAGATGTAGTTTTATGCTATATAACATGAATATAAAATATGGTATAGACTATAGAAAAATAAGTGGCTTAAAAGAGAATATATGAGTTGCAGGACAGTGTCTGCACAGGAAAGAGCCGTGATCCTTTTCCACTGAGCTGCAGTAGATACAGAGACACACTGAGCTTGAGTGAACACTGTTTACTGAACCAGGCTGAACAGTGGAGGCTGGACAGGAGAGTCCAAGTCAGTGAGCCTGGCAGCATCTGACCTCTTCTGGACATTTTTGTGTGGAGTTAACCAAGCTCTAGCAGCCCTGTGAACAGGAGAGGATGGGAGAGCCCTTCCCTGCTTCCTTAAACCCTGACCTACTTCATTTCCCAATGGGCCGTTCCAAAAGACAGAATTTGTTTTGTGTTTTACTGTTGGCTCTCTGAACTGCAAGAAGAGCTGTGTAACAAGTATTAGCTTCTTCCTCAGTGGCCAGGTTGCCCTGGAACGTGCTGGAGGGTGCATCTGGAAAATAAACACCATCCAGGGAGGTTCTCAGTGTCAGGTGTTCATGGATTCAGTGACAATCCACTTGAGAGGCGGCCATATGGGAAGAGCTGGGCTTCCAGAATTTTCAGTAACCCAGTCTCGGGCTCCTGTGGTCAGGGCTAGTTAGGGTTTGGCCTGAGTTCATTAATCCTACTTGTAGAATGGGTACAATTGCACCATGCTGCAAGACTATAATGAGGACAAAATAAGATACCATGTGTAACTCATCTAGAATAATTCCCTTTCCTCTCACTTCCTCCTCTCTCTTCCCAGAGATAATCCTCTCTCATCATCACTATGTTCACACACAAACACACATGTAGAAACATGCACACACGTGAACAGACATGTAGTCAACACATTCACACATGTGTACTATGCAGACAATACACATAAGCACAGGCACAGACATCATAGTCATATACACATTCTCACACACACACACACATGCATACACAAACATATGCTGCAGTCCACCCACATTGAACTATTTAGCTTCCTAAACATGCCATGCATTTTCACATTTATGTGCCTTTGAAAGCATTCTTCCATCACTAGGAAACTATCTTCAGTTCTTCACCCAGTAAACTCCTCATCTTGTATGATCCACATCAAATATCACATCTTCTGTGAAGCATTTTCTCGCCTTCCTAGACAGAGCTATTAGTCCCTTCTTTATTTCCCTGGAAACTGTGAGTAGGCTGAGGAAATATGTCTTGCTTCTGACATATATTTGGGGCTCCCAAAATGGTTGCTGAATGATGAAAAAGCAGGTGTGAACTTTATTCTATTAGGTTCTTCAGTCTACGATCCCCTTAAAGAAGTTCAGGGGACAATTTCTGGGGAAAACTGCTGTAGAATGGAGGGAAGGAAGACAGGTAGCTCACAGGATGCAGACTCAGAGACAGCAACAGGTGGCGGAGAAGCAGGAGAGAGGAAAGAAAGACACTCTGTGCTTGGGGCCAAGGGCACAGCCTGTGGGGACAGTGGTGGGAGTGTGAGAAGGAGAGAGAGAAGGAAATATACTAGGTGTTCCTCTGAGAATACAAGAGATGAGAGAGGAGGACCACCATCTATAGGTGAGGGAACCTGGCAGCTGGTGGTGTCAGAACTGGGAGGGTTATTCATATAGGGTAATAAATAGGAAAGTCAAATCAGAGGTTCTCAAAGTTTTTGGACTCAGGCCCTGTTCACACTCATAAAAATTATTGGAGATACCAGAGAGTTTTAGTTTATGTAGATCATATCAATCAGTATTTACCATATCACAAATTAGAAATAAGAAAATTTATATATACTTAGTTATGAACTCATTAAAAATAAAGCAATAAACATTTAAAAGAACTATTTTCTAGTTTAAACAATTAGAATAAAAAATAAGTGGCATTGTTTTATATTTTTGCAACTTTTGTTAATGTCTAGCTGCACAGATGACAACTAGGTTCTCATCTTTGCCTTTGCATTCAGTTGAGTAGATTCAATACAACAAAGTTTACACTTTCCTTTTCATAATTTGACAGTCATTTCAGGAGCCCCATTCAATATGTTGTGACATCACATGTCAGGTTGCATCTGGAAAAGTCCTATGTATGCTCACACCAAAATGAAAGTGAAGAAGCCAATTGTACCTTAGTACTATTATAAAAATAGTTTGGCTTCCTGGACCCATTGAAAGGGTGTGGGGAGCTGAGAACTGTTGGATGCGGTGTTAGTATGATAGAGAGGTCTTGACCTTTGCCTGTGGAAAGGCAGACCTGCTGATACCCTCTGGGCTGGGCTGCTATCTGTAGCCCTTTGTGGAGCTGTAGATCTTTGTTGTGTATTGTGAGTTTCTGGCCACAGATTATGGGAAGTGGTGAGTGTGAGGGAAAGAGGGAGAGGCCCTGGAGTGGGAAGCAGGACCTCAGCTTGATTCTTAAGGTCTGGCTGAGACTGTGTGCCAGCCACTGCCCCTTTAGTAGACCTCGCTTCCCTTATCTAAAGTTCAGGGCTGGTAGCTTCCCAAGTTTCCTTCCACTGTGACAAATGCTGGGTCTCTGATCTTGAGTCTTACACAGTCCCCTCCTCTAACCCCTTTGGGGAGGAGCTTCCTCATATATGAGACTGACTGTCACAGTTCAAGCCAGTGGGCACCTTTCAAATTACACCATTCATACACTTTATGTAATATCTTGCTTTGTTAGCTCTTTCATTACAAAAAAAAATCATTAAGGTAGAAAGATGAGATAAGCAAGTATGTAAGCAAGCGAGCAAGAAAAAAAGAAAAAGGACACAGATAAATACATGTGGTCCTCTGTCCTAGAGATAACCAGTGATGACATATGGTGAATGTCCTTCAGTTCTTTTTGTATGCATATAGTTCACACTTTATCTCTGCTGGGTTATTTCTGCTTAGATACAATTATACCATGCAATTCTCAGAAACTGAGTAATTTGAACTCTATTCAGGCCTGTGAGTCTCTCTCTTTCCAGAAAAATCTTCTCCTCCTCCTCTCTCAGTGTCCCTACTCTTGCCTCCTCAAGTAAACCATGGGCATAACCTTCACACTTTCTAAGCCTCTCCCAGCTTAGCTCTCCATCTCTACATTTAATCTATCCTGCAAGGCTCAGAAATTCTGACTTGCTCATTCCTTAACTTGCTTCCTTAATGACTCCAAAGTATTCTTGGAAATTCTGTCCCAATGTCACTTCTGAAGTCCTACCTTACTTATCCTCAGGTTGTTTGTCTCTCTCCCTGCTCTGAGCTCCCTCAGCTGTCTTACACAGCTTAATAGGCACTTTGCTTACTGGTTTGTAATTGCCTGCATGCCTCATATTACTGCTTGGCTCTGGGGCTGCCCACAGCATTGTACACTATCTGCTGACTGGGCTGGAGCCTGTTTGCATGGCAGGTCTGATGCTGTCTCAGACTGTATCAACGAGAGTATGTACATTGTTGGTTACTTGGTTGCTCTGCTGGACTGTGAGCTCTCTGCAGGTGGGTCTGCATAGGACTGGTCTACTCTCACCTGCAGTGTTGGGAAGGGCTCCTCTTTGCAGGCCTCAGGGTGACTTTGGCCTGTGATACATGAGGCTGGTAGAATTTCAGACCACAAGATGTCAGTGTTGTCTCAGCTACTGAGGAACGGCCAGAGCCAGGACTTCCACACCTTGCCGGGCGCTGATGACCTGGGTGCTCAGAGAAACTGACAGGATTAGACAACAGTTCCTCCCAAGACTCAGGCTGATCTAGACAAAAGTGAACTGTAGAGTGAAGGTAGAACTCCATCAATGGGGAAGTACTGGACAAGAGCAAACTAGTGAGTGGTCTCAGGCCACATTTGATGTGGGAGGTGGGTTAGCAAAGTTGAAACAGGTGTAGGAAGGCCACTTACTATCCTGCCACAAGTACAGTTGAGAGTGGTGTGGGGCCATTAAATAGCAGGTAAAGTTAGGATTATTCCAAAGTTACTTCAAAAGCTATTTTTATTTTGAATGAGAAAAGTAATTTCCAGTAACTCTATTAATTTTCCTTGAATTTGTAGTCATGCAAACATTTTGCTGGACTAGATGCTTTCCATGGACCCTTTCAATTCTATTCTATATCCTAATGGGAAGTTCTTCAGAAAGACTAGTACCTCAAAGTCTCACAAATCTTAAGATTTTATGCAGAAACTGTGGAAAATATCATCTTCATAATAAAATCCAAGTTGATTGTGTAATTTAATATCCTTTAAAGGTATCACAGACTACTTACTGATTTTTTAAATTAAATTAAGAAGAAATAGAAACCAATCTAGTTATTTGTACTTCAACAGATGTTAGGATCTGGGACCAGCTGAAGGAAAAGTCTTGTTTAAAAAGTGTTGAAAAAATATTTCAATGTAAAATCAATAAAATACATGACAGTAATGAAAAGATCAATAATGGTCAGAAACAGTTCTTTACCCCTGAGTCATTGTTATACAAAAGCATTGAAAGCACCCCAAGTTTTACTTGCCTGTAAGTTTAAGGTTGGGAGTGGGAATGGGTCAAGCAAGCATGGCAGAGAGGATGCAACATTTATTGAATAATTTTGTGCCAGGTACTGTTACAGAACCCCTGGGCTACTCCAGTTGAAAACAAACCCACGGGCTCTTTAGTTAGGGGCCCGATTGCCCGCCGCCAAAATTATAACTCTCAATACCAGAGTTTAGTGAAAAGAAAAAGAATAGTTTATTTAACAGTTATATAGATTTAATTATTTGCGGATTTCTGTTGTTAAGTCTTATGTTCTTTAAAACACCCATAAACACATATCCTTGCCTCCCCCCCTACCAAACCAGGCTAGTTTTAGAAAAGTCAAGAGAAACCCTTTCCCCACTTTCCAAACACAGTTCAGCTTTACCAGTAGCTGCCAATCATTCAATCCTGATTGGGGAGACCTCGTCTGTGTTATGGGGTCCACCAGCTTTTAATCCAGAACCTCATGGATTCTCAGCCTCCTTGTAAACTGTATAGTTAGTCCTTTTGAAATCCGCACAGTCAGCCTCAGCCTTAGTCCAATTCGCACAGTCAGTCTTAACCTTAGTGAAATCCGCACAGTCAGCCTTAACCTTAGTTAAATCCGCACAGTCCGCCTTAACCTTAGTTAAATCCGCACAGTCAGTTCGCCTAAAATGTCTGCTGCTTATTTTTAAATCCCTGACTACATCCTCTGATGTAGTGGGTGCGGTAACCAGTTCTGACCATTCACAGAACCTTACGCAGGTTCTGTGTGCTTTCTCCATACCATCCCCTGGTTCAAGACTCCTCCCATCTACCTGAGGCTTTGGATGCATTAGAGCCATTTTGCATAAAAAAGACACTAGCCACCAGCCTCAGGCATGTGGAGGCATTCTGAAAAGCTGCTTCCTTCTCCCCATCCCCCAGCTGCAAACTCTGGGGTTTTTTGGAACACCCCTGTTTCTGTAACAGTACTGTTAGGCACTTAAGATTCTCAATAAGTTTGGAATGAGAATATATGGTCTCATCCCCATTGCTGCTGTAGTAACTCCTAGTTATATTTCCAGTGTCCCAGATCTCTTCTGTGAAGCTCCAGCAGGCTTGGGGAAGAGAGGAGCCCAAGAGGCTTATATAAGACTGGAATAAGAACCTTGGTGCCATAGTAGCACTCATGTGTTAATTACTCTTCTATAAACTCTAACTGCATTAATCCTTTCTATTCTTTCTTTCTCTTTTTCTTTCTTTCTTTCTTTCTTTCTTTCTTTCTTTCTTTCTTTCTTCCTTCCTTCCTTCCTTCCTTTTATTAATTATTATTATTCTATTACAGTTGTCCCAATTTTCCCCCCTTTGCCCTTCTTGGCCCAGCCCATCCCCCGGCTCCCAGTCAATTCCCACACCAGTGTCCCTCTCCATGTTCTTTATCCATCTGATTCTTATGAAGATTCAAGTACACTATTATTATTCTGTTCCACAGAGGGGAAAACTGTGACTCAGGGAGATTAAATTGTTTAAGATCACACAGCTAGTAAGCAGCAAAACATGTGGCTGCGTGATGTGGGGAGGATCAATCTGGAGGCCAAGCATGCCACCTCTCTGCTAGGCTGAATAGCATGAGCTGACTGTCTTTGTGGAAGAAAAGTCCCCCACGTAGCCAACATTTGGAACATGCACTTGGACTCTAAGCAGAGTGAGGTGCTTCCAGAAGCATGCCTGTTTCTGACAGATCCCTAATGGCCCAGGAGGAGCTGAGTTATTCCCTTTCACAAGTGAAGGGCACTCACACTAGTCTAAGCCTTTGCACAGGTTAGGTGGCCCTACTCTTTTCCATCATTTTGTCTTTTTGTTTCCTAAGAGAAAGCTATGTATTTCAGGGAGGTGTGTGTGTGTGTGTGTGTTGGGATATGTCAGGAAAGGTTTCCTAAGGAACTGACATTTTTTTTAGTTTAGCCTACAGGGATAGCTTGGAGGAAAATGAGTTTGGTGATGAGGGCATGTGGTGTAGATGGTGGGAATTTAAAAAAGGACATGTTGCAAAAGAAGGAACTACTGTAGAGCTATGAGAACATTGAATAGCTGTGTGTTAATAATTAGTGTTAAAGTCTATCTCAAAATACCCCAAAATATATAGTGAGCACATGTCAAACACCACTTTAACATGTTAAATAGGAACCAGCAGAAGGGTAAAGCTGGTCCAAAGGCCCATATGAGAACCTGAAGCATATTGTCAATGAAAGAAGAAAGGTTAAAATAAGATTGTTACATTACATACCAAACTGGTTAATGTTACACACAATGATAAAACTAACCTTCTGTTATCTTTTCTACTGGGCAAAACTCATTATGTCTCTTCCAAATTAAAATCATTTGCAACTTATCAATATTCTAAAGTTAATATCTACTTCACAGAGTCTGAGTCTTAACCAGTAGGAAATGAAGAGTCAAACAAAATTACTTTTCCATAGAACATCAGGGGATCCTTAGGTGGGCTTGCCAAACAATGTGCTACAGTGAAAAGCATGAGAAATATTTGTGCTGTGTTTCCTAACTTGGCTCAGCATCTGTTTTTCTATGTATCAGAAGGCAGAAACTGGGGATAAGTAGGATGAGGTGGTGAGGTAGGCAAGGCTGAGGGTTTTGACTGCCATGGTAGGGAGTAGCAGCTGTATCCCAGTGCACATCACTGGTTTTAATCAGGGAAGTGATGAGATTCATCCCTTCTTCCTTCCATTTACTCAATAAACATATGAAATGTGCAAGAGTTGGGAGTAAGGAGGTAAACAAGAGAAAACAAGCATGCTCGAAGAGGAAGAAATACAATAAATGCCTCAATTCTATGGTGTGGCCAACCTGGAAGGTTAAGGAAGGCTAGTGGAGGTGAGACAGCAGAGAGAAGAAAGGTCAGCTGGGAATGTGGATATTCCAGCTGGAAGAAGTGATAAGGACAAGGGTTGAAATGAATGGAGTGGGTCCCACAAATGGAAGACGACACATTTGTCTGGAGTATAGGGGCAGGGGCTGAGTAGAATGAGCATCAGAGGAGTAGTACGAATGGAGGATGGGGTGGTGGTAGACAGAGTTCCATGATCTGAATTCTTTTCTGAGAGTGTTTGATGGTGTTTGAACTGGGAAATGACATGATCTAATTTCCGTTCTTCAACTTACCATTTAGTGTTGTGTGGAGTGTGGATTATGGAATCCAGCAAGAGATATAAGCGGGTATATTATGGGTAGGCCTTAAGAAACACCGTTGCATTGGTTCCTGCAGGAGATGATAGACCTGTACCACAGTGTTAGTTTGACCAGTTTCTTAGTTAAATTTTAGCTTGGCTGATGAGGAGTTGAAGCCTGGAAAGGAGTGAGGCTGGAGTTAAGGAACTTCTTAGCTGCTTTGGGGAAAACTGATGCATCTCTGGACTGGGTGATAAGTTTGGGAGAAAGGAAAGGTTTGGAATGATGTTTGGGGTTTGAAGGAAATAACTCACAAGCATCTCTTAAGGGGACCTATGTTGTCAGGGATGGGAGGGTCTCATTTCTGAATGCAGAGCTCAGCCAAAGGTGGGTCCAAGCTCTCATTCAGACCTACTTCTCCCTATCCTGTACAGTCTGAGTGTCCCTCCCTGTGGAGCAGGAGGGTAGGAGATGAGGGAGTGCTGGGTTAGCACCCCTTAAGAGGAAACCCTTTCTGCAGTTCCTAGCTTCCCCAAGGTCATGGTGGGCCATACAGAGGTTAAAACATGCTTTGACCAGAACTTCTCCCCTTGTAATGATCTTGTAGGTGATTCCTATAGTGGTGGTGGCTAAATATGTTAGATAATCTGTGAGTGATTTCAAAAGGAGAAAAAAAGGCTCCAACATTTTAAAATCCATTCTTATTTAGAGCCAGGCTTGTTTAGGATCCCACAACCAATAAATAGTGTGTCAAGCATTTTCATTCAAGTCTCTGTCTTAAGCCCATACTTCTCCACTGGTCAGAGGCTGGGTACGAAGCGCTCAGGGGGAGCCACTTTCATTTCTGTTTTGCAGTAAATTGTCAATCCTGGAGGTCTAGGTTGAAGGACAAAGCCCCAGGGACAGAGTTCCCTGGTAACTCCTCTTCAAACTTCCTTTTGATTAGAGTTTTCAAACACTAGTCTTAAATTGGGAAATGGTCTTCATTCCAGAGCAAGACTAGCATGCAGTGGTGAGCTTAGTGATTCTGTGTTTATGCAGGAATGAAAATGCCAGGACTTGGGGAGCACAGGAAAGTGAAATGCAGTCTCATTGACTTTAATAAGTAAAAAGAAAAATTATTGTATTTCTTAATTCTAGCCTCTTTGGGTAATTAATTTCAGTGTTATAATCTTCAAGATCGAAGGGTGACTCTTCGGATTTGGGTTGCAGATGAGTTACTGTACCTGCAAGGTAACTAACTGCTGCTTCGGCCTGTTGTGAGATGGGACAAGTGTGCTGGGAACCTGGCCTCAGAAGGATGACACAGCAAATCCAACAGGACAGGAGGTGCATCTTTAAAATAAATTGGCGGGAGGAGGGTTTGAGGATGTGGTACAAGACATCTTCATTGAATGCAGGAAAATCCTAAGAAGTCCCAAGAAAGGAGAAGATTTTCAGGAAAATTCAACTTGGAAGCTGTTTTTTTTTTTATATCAAAGGTAGGACCGGCAGCAATCCTAATCCTCTACCCCATGTAGCAGCCAAGAGGAGAAGGTGTCTGTCACCGACATTTGCAGAGAGATTTGGAAGTGTTGTTCCTGAAATTGCAGTAATTGCATACATCTGTCACTAACAAATGGAAAATGGAAATAGCTCAAGAAATAGATTAACACTTGCTGAAGTTAGTGCTTGCAAAGCTAAACTTGAAGCAATTTTAGACATAGAGTTTGAAGATTCTCTGCAATGAGTATATCGACCCTGAAAGAGTGGTGAGACCAATTCATATAGATCAGCCAAATATGTGTGTGTGTGGGATGATATTCTTGTGGTATAAGCCATGCCAGGTATGTTGGAAATGTACACACCATGATGCTCTTTGACCGGTAAGGAATCTCCTGTCCAGAGAAGTTAGCCCACTCATCCCCATCACAGAGGATTGAATTTGTGTTTGTTCCTGGAGTCCAAACCACCCTGGATGTTCACAGGTGGGGGCCAAGGCAGAGGCAGCCAAATAACTTAGTAGAGAAGGTTGAGCATGGCTACAGCATGCACACTGCTCAGCCTCTCCTGGCATACTATTATTTACACTATTATGTATATCAGCAAATATCAGCCTTTCTCAAACTGTGTCTGTAGTTTATTACTGTAGTACTAATATTCTATGAAATGTTAGGAACTACTCTACAAAAAGGCTTCTGTGTTCAAAAACATTTGAGTTAAAATGATCTTTTAACTGGAAGAGTTTTCTAACCTGATTCTTGTGTGTAGTGAAGAGGAGATAAGAGTATGTTCTGTTCCCTAAATTTATTTGATCTTGATACCCTTCCCACCCCGTTTTGGATGGTATCTATTTCTATAGCTATATCCATGTGTCAATCTTCTTCATTTAGTAAATTATATGTGAGTTCATTCTATGGAAAGACATTAGGCTTTAAAAAGATTTTTTTTCTTGAAAATATTCCCCAGTACAAGAGCTTCTACACATTTTACAGTTCAGAATGTTGTTGGGGTATGCCTAGAGTGGAAAAAGAGAGGTCAGAGAGAAGGACCTTAGACCCTGGGGATCAGCAAATTCAGCAACATGGGAGAAGGCTGCACAGCCTGGGGAAAAAATGGGTTATAGGGAGAAAATGATGAGGGGTAGCCATCCACACAAGGATACAAAAAGGCAAGCTAGGAGGCTTAAGATGCTTGTAGTAAAGCAGGGAAAAGATGGGAAGGATAAACAAGATGAAAGCAGGTGATCCTGAGTGCCCCTTCAAAGGGAGTATTTCTGAATTGCTTCTCACCGCTGGGCTCTGTGTGGGCTGCTGCCCAGCAAGGATGCAGTAAAATAAGCTGGGGGTTTGTGGCCATGCAGATTTATGTGCAAATCCTGCTCATGGATTGCTGGTTTGTGATTTTGAGTAAATTCCTTTAACTCTAACCTCTTGACTGCTCACAACCATGGAGAAATATTTAATGAGATTATGCCTACAAGTATAGAGCCTTCCCCCTGACTGTGGAGAAACCCAGGGCACAGTTCGCACGCTTTTACTCTCCTTCCCCAGAGTTCAGAATCTATCTGAATGGCGTCTTACTCGTCTTCCACCCACGTGGCCTCATATCTTACTCTCAGTCTCTTCTTTTCTGTATTTTGGGCTCAGGGCTGTTCACACCTTGAGGACTCTGGGTAGCTGGTTTCCCAATAACTGGGGGCTCTGCTGTTCTGAGAATGAATTTCTCCCAGCTTAAGCAGAACCCAAAGGCTGCTCAAATTGAAACAGAACCCATGGGGTGTTCAGTTATGAGGGGCTCGATTGCCCGCCGCCAAAAAGCATAACTCCCAGTACCACAGCCTGGTGAAAAAAAAGGAACTGTTTACTTAAAAGTTATACAGATTTAGATTAATGGTGGATTTCTGCCATTAAATCTTTTTTTCCTTATTTTTTAATTTTTTATTTATTTTTATTGTTATAATTGTCCCTCTTTTTCCCTCATTGCTATCCTCCACCCAGCCCACCCCTTCTCCCACAGTCCATCGCGACCCCATTGTTCATGTTCATGGGTTATTTATATTAGTTCCTTTGCTAAACCCTTCCCTTACTTGGTCCCTTCCCTCCTTCCCCCCTCCGCCCAATAATTGTTACTCTGTTTCTTGTTCAATTTTGTTCATTTATTTGTGTTGTTCATTAGTTTCCTGTATTGGGTGAGAGCATATGGTATTTTTCTTTCATTGCCTGGCTTATTTCGCTAAGCATAATTCTCTCTAGTTCCATCCATGTTGTCGCAAATGGCAGGAGTTCCTTCTTTCTTTCTGCTGCATAGTATTCAATTGTGTAAATGTACCAGTTTTTTGATCCACTCATCTACAGATGGGCACTTAGGCTGTTTCCAGCACTTGGCTATTGTAAACAGTGCTGCTATGAACATAGGGGTGCATAAGTTCTTTTGAATTAGGGTTTCAGGATTCTTTGGGTATAATCCTAGTAGTGGAATCACTGGTTCAAAAGGCAGTTCCATTTTTAGAGGAAATTCCATACTGTTTTCCATAGTGGCTGCACCAGTCTGCATTCCCACCAACAGTGCACTAGGGTTCCCTTTTCTCCACATCCTCACCAGCACCTGTTGTTTGTTGATTTATTGATGGTGGCCATTCTGACTGGTGTAAAGTGGTATCTCATTGTGGTTTTTATCTGCATCTCTCTGATAGCTAGTGATGTTGAGCATTTTTTCATATGCCTCTGGACTCTCTGCATATCATTTAGGGGAAGTGTTTGTTCAGGTCCTTTGCCCATTTTTTAATTGGGCTGTCTGTCTTCTTTGTGTTGAGATGTGTAAGTTCTTTATATATTTTGGAGATCAAACCCTTGTCTGATGTATCATTGGAAAATATGTTTTCCCATATGGTTGGTTCTCTTTTCATCTTGCTGATGTTTTCTTTTGCTGAGCAAAACTCTTTAGTTTGATGTACTCCCATTTGTTTATTTTTTCCTTTATTTCCCTTGCCTTAGGAGGTGTATCAGTGAAAATATTGTTATGTGGGAAATCTGAAATTTTCCTGCCTATGTTTTCATCTAAAACTTTTATGGTGTCACATCTTACATTTAAGTCTTTGATCCACCTTGAGCTTATTCTCGTGTGTGGTGTAAGTTGGTGGTCTAGTTTCATTTTTTTGCACGTCCCTGTCCAGTTCTCTCAGCACCATTTGTTAAAGAGGCTCTTCTCATTTCCATTTTATGTTGCTTCCTCCTTTGTCAAGTACTTGACCATAGAGGCTTGCGTTTATTTCTGGGCTCTCTATTCTGTTCCATGGATCATAATGTATGATCTTTTTAATGTGTTGCTAGATTCAGTTTGCCAATATTCTGTTGAGGATTTTAGCATCTATGTTCATCAGTGATATATATTGGCCTGTAATTTTCTTTCTTTGTTGTGTCTTGACCTGGTTTTGGAAGTAGGGTAATACTGGTTTCATAGAAAGAGTTTGGGAGTCTTCCCTCTTCTTGAATTTTTTGAAATAGTTTGAGAAGAGTAGGTGTTAGTTCTTCCCTAAATGTTTTGTAAAATTCGCCTGTGAAGCCATCCGGTCAAGGGCTTTTGTGCACCGGGAGTTTTTTGATTACTGTTTCAATTTCACTCTTTGTTATTGGTCTGTTCAGGCTTTCTGCTTCTTCTTGATTTAGTTTTCGAAGATTATGTTTCTAGAAATTTGTCCATTTTATCTAGGTTGTCAAGTTTCTTGCCATATAGTTGTTTGTAGTAATTTCTTACAGTCCCTTGTATTTCTGTGATATCAGTTGTGATATCTCCTTTTTTGTTTCTGATTTTGTTTATTTGGGTTCTCTCTCTCTTTTTCTTGATGAGCCTAGCTAAAGGCTTGTTGGTTTTGTTTATCTTTTCAAAGTACCAGCTCCTACTTTTGTTGATCTTTTGAATTGTTTGTTTAGTCTCTATGTCATTTAATTCTGCTCTGATCTTGATGATTTTCTTCCTTCTACTCATTCTGGGCTTTGTTTGTTGTTGTTGTTCTAGTTCCTATAGCTGTAGGGTTAGATTTTTTATTTGGGATTCTTCTATCCTTTTTAGGTAGGCCTGTATTGCTATGAACTTTTCTTTCAGGACTGCTTTTGCTGTAGCCCCTAGGTTTGGGGCTGTTGTGTGTTCATTATCTTTGTTTCCAGAAACTTTTTGATTTCTTCCTTGATGTCATTGTTAACCCATTCATTATTTAATAGCATGTCATTCATTCTCCATGTGTTTGAATGTTTTTGAGCTTTTTCCTTGAGGTTGATTTCTAGTTTCAGGGCATTGTGATCTGAGAAGATGCTTGATATAATTTCAATTTTTTTGAATTTGTTGAGGCTTTTTTTGTGTCCTACCATGTGGTCTATCTTTGAAGATGTCCCATGTGCATTTGAAAAGAATGTATATTTTGCTTCTCTGGGGCCAAATATATATCAATTAAGTTCATTTTGTCTAGAGTGTTGTTCAATGCCTGAATATACTTGGTGTTTCTTTGCTTCAAAGATCTGTCCATTGTTGGCAATGGGGTATTAAAGTCCCCTACTATGAGTGTTTTGCTGTTGATATATTTTTTGTGGTCTTCCAATATTTTCCTTATATATTTTGGTGCACCTATGTTGGGTATATATATGTTTACGAGGGTTATATCTTCTTGATGGATTGTTCCCTTAAGTATTATAAAATGTCCTTTGTCTCTTTTTAGGGCCTTCACTGTGAAATCTGTTTTGTCTGATATAAGTATCAATACCCCAGTTTTTTTTTCATGTCCATTTGCTGGGAATACTTTTTTCCATCCCTTCACTTTCAGTCTGTGTAGATCTTTTGTTTTGAGGTGTGTCTCTTGTAGACAGCATATATGTGGGTCATGTTTTCGTATTCAATCTGCTACCCTACGTCTTTTGATTGGAACATTTAATCCATTTACACTTAAGATTATTATTGACAGGTATTTATTCATTTCCCTTTGTTCCTGTGTTCCTCCCCCCCTCTCTTTTTCTTCTTTTTCTTACAGTATTCCCTTTAGCATCTCTTGCAAAGCTGGCTTGGTGGAGATGTATTCTTTTAATCTTACTTTGTCTGAGAAACTCCTTATTTCACCTTCCATTTTGAAGGAGAGCCTTGCTGGGTAAAGTATATTTGGTTGTATGCCTTTGTTTTTCATTGCTTGGAATATTTTTTGCTTGTATTTCTGGCTTGTAGTGTTTCTGTTGAGAAATTGGTCGATAGCCTTATCGGAGCTCCCTTGTATGTTATTTGCTGGTTTTCTCTTGCTGCTTTTAGGATTCTCTCTTTGTCTTTGAGTGTTGCCATTTTAATTATGATGTGCCTTGGAGTAGGCCTTCTGGATTCATTTTCATTGGGACCCTCTGTGCTTCCTGGACTTGCATGACTTTTTCTCTCATCAAGTTAGGAAAATTTTCTGTCATGACTTTTTCAACCAGGGTTTCTATCCCTTGTTTTTCTTCTTCTCCTTCTTTTGTCCCAGTGATTCAAATATTATTTCATCTCATGTTATCCTGCGGTTCTCTTAAAGCATCTTTACTCTTTTTAAATCTTTTTTTTATTTTGTTGTATTGTTTGGGAATTTTTTTTCTACATTGTCCTCTAACTCATTGATCTGGTCCTCTGCTTCATTTAGCCTGCTTTTGATTGATTCTACTGCGTTCTTCAGTTCAGAAATTGTATTCTTCATTTCTTCTTGTTTCTTGTGGATAGCTTCTGTGTCTTTTTTTATGCTGGTGTAGTTTCAGTAAGCTCCTTATAGCTTCCCTGGAGATTGTTATAATTTTCTTTGAGTTTGTCAAGTTCATTGAGCTTCCTCATTACTATTGTTTTGAATTCCATGTCTGATAGCTTGCTCACTTCTATGTCATCTATCTTTCCTTCTGGGAATTCCTCCTTTCTTTTTGGTGGAGTGTTGTTTCTGTTTGGTGGGGTGTTATTCCGCCTCCCCATTTTGGGCACTGTTCTTGTTTCTGCTTCTTAGATTGATCTGCTTTTATTTTCTGCCTTTATGGTGTGAAGTTCTTGTATACAGTTGTTGAGCTGCTGTCTCCAGTTGATGCCACTTGGAAGGGACCAGTCTGTTTAAATGATTTCTCCCGTAGCACTTGGTATGCTTCTGTACTGGGACCTAGTCTGCTACTCTCCCAGCTCTTTCTCAAGGGTCAGCACCCAAGAATACAAAGTGCCTCTAGTTCATTTCACTGTCCTTTGTCCTCAGCCAGTGGTGAGTGCATTCCCTCGTGAAGGCTGTGGGCAGGTTGACCCATTGCGCACTGCGGTGGGTGGGTCCAAGGCAGACTAGTTGCTCTCCTGTTCCAGTGGAGGGGGAGGCTTCTACTCACAGTGGGCAGGTTTGTTGTGGGCCTATTGGGGTGGGTGGCGCATTGTTTTTACGCCCCCTGGGGCATGCCCGGGTGGCACCTGGGCGCAGTGGCTGGCGCATTGGTTTGGCGCCTATTGAGGTGGGCCAGAGGTTCCTGGGCACGGCGGCAGCGGTGTTCACCTATGTGTGGCATTGGGCGTGTTAGCCTCATGCCTGCTGGGTCACGCGCCCAGGTGGCACCTGAGCGCGATGGTCGGTGTGTTTGTTTGGCACCTGTTGGAGCTGGCTGGGGTGCTTGCACACACGGTGTCCTGCGCGCTAGCCTCACGCCTGCTGAGCCGTGCCCAGGGAGTTGGTTTTTCACCCCTTGGGGCGGGGCCCTGGACACCTGTGCATGGTGGAGGTGGGCATCTGTGAGCTGTGGCCACCTGCTGTTTTTGCGCCCACTTGGGCATGTACGAGTAGTGCCTGGGCAAGTGGCTGGCATGTTGGTTTGTCGCCTATTGGGGCAGGCCAGGGGTGCCTGTGCATGGTCGCCTGCATGCCCAGTGGGTTGATTTTGCGCCCATTGGGGCAGGGCCGCAGGTACCTGAGCACAGCAGAGGTTGGCATCTGTGCCTGTCTGCTGGCTTGTTGATTTTATGCCTGTTGGGGTGGACCCAAGGGGCACTTGGATGTGGCAGCCAGCGCGCTGGTTGCATGCCTTGGGCAGCGGATGGAGGCACCTCCCTGTTCGTGCTCACGCAACCCAGGGAGAGGGTTGGGGAGTGGGTGAGTGCACTTCTGTGCCTGCGCTCCTCAAGAATCTCATCCCACCCCTAACCTTCCCTCCCCTCTCGGCAGAATACAAGAGAAAAAGAGAAAGGAAAAACACGTTCTTACATACACAGCAGTATGCTGTTTCTTGCCTCTCAGTGCCAGATGCCACCTGGCCTACTCCTGGCTCTGCCAGTGGGAAGAGCCCTGCTCTCCTCCCGATTCCTCTCTGGGGAAGCTTGTGGTTGCCAAAAAGCCTTTGTGTACTTCCAGCCGCAGCTCGGGAAGCCAACCCAGTCAGAAATCCTGTCTCATCCCTTTTTCCTCCGCTATCCTCACGAAACAGGTTGCTCCCAGATGGTCTCCTCTGATCCAGCAGTGCCAAGGCTCGACTCCTGCCAGTGTCCAGATGTTAACTGAGATATTCCGTCTGCAATTAGTCCAAACTACAGATGGGTCTCGGGAGCTAGAAAGCGCAGCCTTACCTCACTCCTCCACCATCTTCCGCCAGACCTCTTATTTTCTTTTAAACACCCACAAACCCATAGTTCTGCCTCTCCTTGCCAAACCAAGCTAGTTTTAGAATAGGAAAGTCAGAGGTATTGTTTCCTGCTAGGAAAATAGCAGTTGTGGTTTTGTAGTTCCCAGACACAGTCCAGCTTTACTGGCAGCTCCCAATCATTTGTGCCTGATTGGGAAGGTTTTGCCTGTGTCGAGGTGTTTTTCAGCTCTTAATCCAGAACCATCCGGCACCGTTTTACCCACCTGACCTTAAGGCCAGCTGGTGAGGTTCTTCTGTTCTCTTTTAATCCATGTGGCTTTTTCTTGCTTAACAGCTGCTGCCTTATTTTTAAATGCCTGACATCAGCCTGTGATGTAGTCTATGTGTGGTGACCAGTCGTGGCAACTTGTAGAATTTTATGCAGGTCCCATAAGCTTTTCGTCACCATTCTGTGCTCAGAGTCCCTCCCATCCCCTTGGTGTGTAGAATGGCCATAGATATTAACATATTAAGAAACTAGGTATTTCTTGGGAAAATGGCCGTGCTCCACAGAGTCCCATCCCCCATCTTCACACCATGGATTGTGGGGAATTTTGTCAGACCCTGTTCTGTAACATAGCCTGGACATGAAATCTAAAATTGGGAGCTGGGTAAGTAGCTCCCCACACTGTATCTTCTTGTCTCCTGGCACTCTCAGATTGAAGGAGGGCAGTACACAGTTCCTCTGGGACTGATGGCTGCTTGTCCTGGTTTATCTGTTTCTCTTTGCAGCAGCATATTTTGTCAAACAGATTTAAAGAGATATTTTAACTCCAATATGATAGACCTATTGGCAGCGTGATATTGAGAAATTAAAAAAAATGTTTCCATTCAATTCTATTTGTTATATATTTTCTTTAAAAATGTGAATAAAAATTTTCATTGTATACTTTTTTCTACCATTATTTTTACATTATGATCTCTGTTTATTACCCCTGAGAGAAAGAATGCTGGAAAGTCTGAAATGGCTGCTGTCAGCTTTGGAGTTTCAGACAGATGACTTCAATCTATCTGAAGGAACAATGGATTATTAAGAACAGTTGCTAAGACACTAACCTGGGAGAATACTGTGCTTTTAAAAATGTTGAATGAGTAAATTTTGAAGATTTATAAATATAATATATGTTCATTGTAGGAACCAGAAATATAGAAAAGACAACTACCATCAAAATTAAAATTATGGCATATTCTCTTATTTTCTAAGTCTCCCTCCTTCATAAGCCAATATGTGTGATCACACTGCATTCATGGGTTGGCTTTATTTAGTTAACATTATATTATGAAGAATTTCTTATCCCATTAAATAATTTTCCATATATGATTTCAGTAGTTACTGCATCATATAGATATACTGCATATTATTTCACTTGTCCCTTATTGCTGGATATTCAATATTGTTGGGTATTTAGGTTGCTGCTAATTATTTTGAATGAATAAATATCACTGTGATGAACATCATTGTGCAAATATCTCTGGGCACATCTCTAATTATTTCTTTAAGATTATTTAGTAAAAAAACATGCATGATTAAAGGTGCTGAATCCTTGGTTGCAAATAGAACCTCTTGAACTGCAGCACCAATTTACATTCTCATCAGAACTTGATGGCCCTTTTGCTTGCACCTCACTAACCTGGGTACAAAACACCATAGAACAAAGCAAAAACAAACAACACTGCCAATTTGCTGCATAAACCATGCCTTCTCATTATTGTGTTTGCTTCATTTCTTTGATTTCACATGAGATTGATTATTCATGCCCTCTGCCAATTCGTCTATGAGACTGTTCACTAAACTGTAGGAGCTCTCTATTAGATACGAAATGTACACAGTGAGACAAAAGTAGGTTTACAGTTGTTCGTATAAAAACACTACAATAATTAATAAGTAATAATACAAGAATGAATTCTGTGTTTTGCATACTCAAACCTGTAAACCTACTTTTGCCCCATGATCTTGTTTTTCCAGTAGTCTGTTTTTTAAAAGTATATTTTATTGATTATGTTGTTACAGTAACCCCAATTTTTTCCCCTTTGCTCACCTCTGCCCAGTACCCCACTTCCCTCCAGCAATCCCACCCCCTTTAGTTCATGTCCATGGGTCATGCATAAGTTCTTTGGCTTCACCCTTTCCTATATTATTCTCAACTTCCCCCTGTCTATTTTGTACCAACCAATTATGCTTCTTAATTTCTGCACCATTTCTCCATTTCTCATTCTGCCCCCCCACCCCCAGCTGATAACCCTCCAAATGATCCCCATACCTATGATTCTGTTCCTGTTCTGGTTTGCTTAGTTGAATTTTGTTTTTATTTTTTAGATTCAGTTGATAGTTGTTTGTTGTCATTTTAATGTTCATAATTTTGATCTTCTTTTTCTTAAATAAGTCCCTTTAACACATCATATAATAATGGCTTGGTAATGATTAACTCCTTTAGCTTTACCTTGTCTGGGAAGCACTTTATCTGCCCTTCCATTCTAAATGATAGCTTTGCTGGATAGAGTAATCTTGGTTTGTAGGTCCTTGTTTTTCATCACCTTGAATATTTCTTGCCAGTCCCTTCTTGCTTGGGAAGTTTCCCTTGAGAAATCAGCTGACAGTCTTATAGACACCCCTCTGTAACTAGCCTTGTTCTTTTCTCTTGCTGCTTTTAAGATTCTCTCTTTATCTTGAAACTTTGGCCTTTTAATTATGATGTATCTTGTTGTGGTCCTCTTTAGGTCTAGCTTCCTTGGGACTCTCTGTGCTTCCTGGACTTGTATGTCTATTTCTTTTGCCAAATTGGAGAGTTTTCCTTCATTATTTTCTCACATAAGCTTTTAATTTCTTGCTTGCACATTTAAAGTTGCCCAAGAGGTTTCTAAGCCTCTCCTCATTTTTTTCAATTCTTGTTCCCTCATTCTATACTGGTAGACTTTTTTTTTCTTCCTTATGTTCAAAATCATTGATTTGAACCCCAGTTTCCTTTCCTTCACCATTGGTTTTGTGTGGATTTTCCTTCATTTCATTTAGCATAGCATTCACTTCTTTCTTTATGCATTTGCCATACTTAAGCATATCTGTCAAGCCTGTGAGCATCTTTATCAGCAGTGTTTCGAATTCTATGTCTGTTGGGTTGGCTTTCTTCTTGTCACTTAGTTCTCCCACCGGAACCTTGATCTGTTCCCCCTTTTGGGCCATACTTCTTTGTCTCCTCATCATCACAGGCTCCTATGTTTGTTTGACTCTGTGTCTTAGGCAGGACTGTCACTCCTGTAATGTTGTAAGGGGCAGAGCCTGAGGGATTCGTCAGTACAGGGTGATATGTTTCACCACGTTGTGGTGCTGTGTGTGTGGGAGGGAATCTGAGAGGCAACAATGCCACTTGCTCAACACTCGCCCCTTTTCCAGGCACTTCTCCCACTTTTGTATGGGACTGATGCCTCTCTAGCTGTTGTCCTGGCTGTTGTTCCCCGAGTGGGTGGGTCTTCAGATGTTCTAGGACTGTGGGGGCCCTTTAAACAAGTGGACTCTGCTGAGAAACTGGCAGTTTCTTCCTCCATTCCCAACCCCCACTGGTTTGCACAGTCAAAAACAATGAGGCTTTATTTTCCCTGATGCTGGGACCGTGAGCTGTGTGGTCTGGTCTGGTGCTGGGAGCACTCCTAAGGCCCCTCCTGACTTTTTAAAATGTGTGACTGTGCTTTCTGCCAGCCCGCCACTGCCACCACACTACATACTCTGCCATGGCTCTGCCTCTCCTACCTGTCTGGATGAGTATTTCTTCTTTATATCTTTGTTTGTTGGACTTCCATGTAGCTCTATTTTCTGGAACTTCTGGTTGTCTCTAGTTTTGAGGTAATTGTATTCCTTCTTAGTTGTGGAGGGAGATACAGCATGTCTAGCTAGGCCTACATCTTGGCTGGAAGTCCTTGTAATTTGATTTTATATAGAATGGCAAAAGGCTTCTCTGATAAGGTGATATTTGAGCAGAGACCCAAGGAGAGAAGAAGCACAGATTATTCAAATGTCTGGGAAAAGAGTTGTTCTCTCAGTAGTCTTTTAATTGTGTTTATTATATTTTAGGTGTTCAGAAGTTTAAAAATCTTTTATAATAAAGTTAAACTTTTCATTTATTGTTTCTTCATTTGATTTTAGGATTACAAGAACTTTCTTAGTCTAAGATCAACTAGCTAATCACATCTATTTTCTTTAATGGTCTAGTTTCTTAGATTTAGCTTGTTAATTGTTTGGAATTTATTTTTGTGTGTGGTATGGGGTAGGGATCTAATTTATTATTCTTAAATGTTTAAAAATTGCCTCAGTATTAATTATTAAATAAAATTCCTGTTTTACACTGGTTCCAAAAGCTTTTCTTATCATATAGGCAGTACATATTATGAGTTTGTCATTTTTTCCCCCTCATTAATGACTTTTAATTTTTCCTTAGTGTCACATTTATGTGACTAAAAATATATATAGTACACTTTTTTTCAAAAAGCAGATATTTCGACTTCTGGCCAAGGTGGAGGACTAGACAGACACACTGCATCTCCCTCCACAACTAAGAAGGAATATAGCTACATCAAAACTAGAGAAAACCAAAAGTTCCAGAAAACTGAACTGCATGGAAGTTCAACAAACAAATATAAAGAAGAAATACTCATCCAGACAGGTAGAAGGGGCGAAGCCGGGCTGGAGAGGACATGGTGTGGTGGCAGCAGCAGCAGTAGTGGCAGCAGTGGCAGACTGGCAGAAAGCACAGTCACACATTTTAGAAAGTAGGGAGGGACACCTGGAGAGTGCTTCCAGCACCAGACCAGACTGCACAGCTCATGGTTCCAGTGCTAGAGAAAATAGCCTCATTGCTCCAATGGTGCAAACCAGTGTGGGTTAGGGTAGAGGAAGAAACTGTCAATCTCTTAGCAGAGTCCCCTTGTTTAAAGGCCCCCACAGTTCTAAAACATTCACAGACCCACCCACTCTGAGAACAACAGCTAGGGCAACAGCTAGAGAGGTGCCAGTCCCATATGGGAAGTGGGAGAAGTGACTGAAAAAGGGGCAAGTGCTGAGCAAGCAGCATTGTTCCCTCTCAAATGCTCCCCCCAACACACACACAGAGCCACAACATGTTAAAACGGGTTGTCCACACTGACAAATATCTAAGAATCCACCCGTTACGACATAAAAGGAGTGACAGCTCTACCTAAGACACAGAGGCAAACAAACACAGGAGCCTGTCAAGATGAGGAAACAGAGAAGTATGGCCCAAAAGAAGGAATGGATCAAGGTTCCAGTGGGAGAACTAAGCGATGACTAGATAGCCAACCTAACAGACATAGAGTTCAAAACACTGCTGATAAAGGTCCTCATGGGCTTGACAGATATGCTTAAGTATGGCAAACTCATAAGGGAAGAAGTGAAAGCTATGCTAAGTGAAACGAAGGAAAATGCACAGAAAACCAATGGTGAAGAGAGGAAAACCGGGGTTCAAATCAATGATTTGGAGCATAAGGAAGAAATAAATAGTCAGCTAGTACATAATGAGGAAACAAGAATTGAAAAAAATGAGGAGAGGTTTAGGAACTGCTGGGACAACTTTGAATGTGCCAACATCCGAATCAAAGAGTTGACAGAAGAAGAGGAAGAGCAAGAAATTGAAAGCTTATGTGAAAAACTAATAAAGGAAAACTTTCCAAATTTGGTGAAGGAAATAGACATACAAGTCCAGAAAGCACAGAGAGTCCCAAGGAAGCTAGACCTAAAGAGGACCACAACAAGATACATCATAATTAAAAGGCCAAAGGTTCAAGATAAAGAGAGAATCTTAAAAGCAGCAAGAGAAAAGAACAAGGCTAGTTACAGAGGGGTGTCTATAAGACTGTCAGCAGATTTCTCAAGGGAAACTTCCCAAGCAAGAAGGGACTGGCAAGAAATATTCAAGGTGATGAAAAACAAGGACCTACAAACCAAGATTACTCTATCCAGCAAAGCTATCATTTAGAATGGAAGGGCAGATAAAGTGCTTCCCAGACAAGGTAAAGCTAAAGGAGTTAATCATTACCAAGCCATTATTATATGATGTGTTAAAGGGACTTATTTAAGAAAAAGAAGATCAAAATTATGAACATTAAAATGACAACAAACTCACAACTATCAACAACTGAATCTAAAAAATAAAAACAAAATTCAACTAAGCAAACCAGAACAGGAACAGAATCATAGGTATGGGGATCATTTGGAGGTTTATTCGCTGGAAGAGGGAAGGAGGAGAAATGTAGAAGTGGTGCAGGAATTAAGAAGCATAATTGGTTGGTACAAAATAGACAGGGGGAAGTTGAGAATAATATAGGAAAGGGTGAAGCCAAGGAACTTATATGCATGACCCATGGACATGAACTAAGGGGGGTGAGATTGCTGGAGGGAAGGGGGGTACTGGGCACAGGGTAGCCAAGGGAATAAAAAAGGGACAACTGTAACAACATAATCAATAAAATACACTAAAAAAAAAAGAAAATATTTTGTCCCTTATTCTTATGATGATATATATTTATTTTAGTGATCTCCTCAAAAAACTTTATTACAATTTTGATTAGAATTTTATTAAAATACAAAATAATCTTACTTTTAAATTTCCATATATATTTATCATATGACTGTTATTCAAGCGTTTTACTTTTAAAGAAAATTTTGTAATTTTTTTCATATTTGGTGAGTTGAATGTTAAATGTTTTATATTGTTTGTTACTATGATAATTGATCTTTTTTCACATTAAATTATGAGGTTATTTTTTTCCTGGTGTAAAAAGAGCTAATGGCTTATGCATAATTATTTTGTAATTATTTACTTTAATTGGCTCTCTTACTGGTTCTAATAGTTCTTCTTGACCTTTGAAAATAATACATTTTATATATATCTATGTTTATTAATAATATATGTGTATACATTTATCCATGATACTTTTCTGTTTTACTTTTTCTAATTGCACTGATTAGAAATTTCCAAGTGGTGACAAAATAATGGCAATAACAGCAAGCATTGTTTTGCTCCTGAATATAATGGAACTGTCTCTAAATTGAATAATAAAAAAATAATGTCTAGTTTTGACTTGACATACATAATTTTTGTCACATTAAAGAAATATGCTCTAATTTTTAATTTTGCCGAGAATATTTCCCCCCACCATGAATGAAATGTTGATTTAACCAAACACTTTTCCTATTTCTGTCCATGTAATTATGTAATTTTTCTTTTTATAAATTATTGATGTACTGTACCACAGTATTTTAATAGATTTGCAATATTAAACATTCTTTGTATTCATGGGCTATTATTTACATAATTATGGTTCATATTTATTTGACTATATTCTGGGTTCAACTTCACAGATGCATTTATATGTGCAATTAATTAATTTATTTTTCTTTATTTTGTACTCATTTTTCAGACATTTAGAAGATAGATGAAGGATCTTTAAAGAGATCTGAGGGAACTCCCCTACAAAATTCTCTGTGCCCATGAGTTCTTTGGACTGAATATTTTGAAAACATTTTCAAATTTTTTTTCTGTCTGTGAAAGTTTTCAAATTTTTCATTTAGTTTTGGGTCACTTTTTGTAACCTGTATTTGCTTTTTAGAGTTTCCCATTGTGTTAAAATTACTAAATCCATACACATGGACTTTTAAGATATATATAATATTCTATTTTTTTAAAAATCCCCAGCTCCTCTTTCTTTGTCCTTTTCCTACTATTTCTAATATTGTGCATGTGAGCTTTCTTTCTTTCATTTATTGCATATTTTACATTTCTATTTTTCTCTAAAATTCAGCCTTTGAATTTATTGGTTAATTATACCATTTTCCGTTTTATAAATAATTATTTTGGGGTATTATCTTTACTATTTCACTTTTTAAAAACTTTTTAGATAAGATTTTCCCTGATATCTTAAGTTCTTTTACTTTTATTTCTTCTTTTCTAAAGCAATACACTTGAAATATAGATTTGGCTACCTCCCATGTGTATTTATATGTTGTAATATTCTTCATTATATTGTTTTAAAAAATAGTTTATAGTTGGGATTTCGATTTTCTTTTGATAACTATAATTATTCTGAGAAGTTATTTTTTAAGGGATCAGACCTTCTTTCCATTTTGTTTTTAAAGGTGTTTTTTGTTTCCTTATTTTGTGGCTATGGTATTTGGGATACAAATTTTTGTTTGTTAGCATTTATTGAAATTCCATTTGTGATCTTAAAAATGACAAGCGTCATCAGGAGGACAAAAACATAAGTTAATTATCTACTTAGTCATTAAAATTATGTTGACCTTTGAGAACTAATAATAACAAAAGTGGTTTGTATATGTTTAGAGGATATTCATATTTTAAAAATTAAATAACAAAACATTTTTTTCAATTTTAATAAAGCAAATCAAGTTTTATTAGTATTTATTATGCACTTGATATAGCCATTCTGATTCCAGTAGATTCATTACAGTGATAGCCTAGCTCTTCACCCCTCCCAGGTCCTCATCTTTGGTACTCTCCTACTCTAACATTGAGCTCAGTCATGTGACTTGGTTTTCCCACTGGGATGGACACAAACATGGAAGAAGAAGCTTGAAAAGTACTTATGGGATTGAGTTTGCTCACTCTTGCCGTCTGTCATTGCCAGGAGATCATATCTGAGCTAGTCTACTGAAAGGTGAGAGGTGGAAAAGAGCCAAGCTGCTCTAATTAATCCAGCTGAGGGCATCTTTAATCAACTGAGAGTTGGCCAACCTTTTGACACGAGCAAGCCCAGCCAAGGTCAGCAGAGCCTACAAGTGGAGTCACAGCTGATCCCAGAGGCATGCGTGAGCCCAGGTGCAAATCAGCTGATCCTCTCAGATTTCTGAGTGAAATAAATATTTATTGTTGTATGCCATTAAAATTTTGTGGTTTTTTGTTATGCCGTTTCATTTTGGCCATAGATAACTGATGTTAAAAAGTTACATGCCATATTTTGTATGTAAGTTTTTCTTAGAGATTGAAAGTATTCAAATGCGAGGGTTATAGCATCTCCATCCTACCTTTATTAGCTTTTAACATAGGTGATATATTGCAGTTTACCTTTCCCAGCTAAATAGACTTAAAGATAATATTCTATTTTTAATAAAACTAATTCTCCCCAAATGGAAAGTGGATTATAAAGATTCTTGCAAAACAACACTAGATAGGAGGAAATTCTAATCATGCAATCGTAAGCAGACAACAAAAAATAAAATAAGCCCCCCTAAATGACAGAGCAACACTTATTTTACTCCTCGTGTAAGTTTTCATCAGTCACACTGAAGTAAAAGCAATGATGATGTAATCAGGTCTCACCTGAAGTGTGCTTTACTATGTACTTACCTTAAAGTGCTATGTACAGGTAATGTGAAGCCCTCATAATAGGAAAGCATTTAAAACTGAGATTTCAGAACCTGAAGGCAAACATTTGTATTTCAACTGCATTTAAGTCATATGATGTTTTGTCCAAATGTGTTTAAGTATAAAGCTGGTTTGGAGATTTCTTTTTATATAAAAACAAAAAAACACATCATAGGGGATACACTTGTTCATCTTTTAATGGCAAACATCACTAAAATTATATTCAGAAAGCCATATCATGACAACTTAAATGTATAATTGTTTATTAGCAAAAATTATTTAAAGACAGGTAAAATTCAAGTTTTAGAACAAGTTCTTCAATGTGGGAGGCTTCTATATAGTTAAAGTAAAGATTCTCTAAAGATACTTCATTTTAGAGTGTCTCCTAGATGATATTTCTGTAATTCAATGCACAAAAATGTGTGTGTTGAGCCACTATAATTATTCTCTAAATGCACTAGAAAAGAGAGTTTTCCAATAGCATGTTACTCCTTTAATAACAATATTACAAAATCCTGCTGTTTTACAGAGGAAGGAAGTGGAAAATTGAAAAACTAATTACAGGTAGCACAGCTGCTTCTGCTGGAATCATATGGTTCCTAGGGCGAGTCACCACTGCATCACATGAGAAATTTATTCATTGCCTCCATCATAGGTAAAGAGATGTATCAAATTGAAGCCAGAAGTATCACTGATATATTTTTAAAAGGTACTGTGCAGCAGAAAGAAATAAGGAATTCCTATCTTTTGCGACAACATGGATGGAACTGGAGAATACACATCATGCTATGTGAAATAAGACAGTTGGTGAAAGACAAATACCATATGATCTCACTTATAAGAGGCATCTGATGAACAAAATAAACTAATGAATGAAATAGAACCAGAGATATAGAAACATGGAACAGACTGACAGCAGCCAGAGGGGTTTGGGGAGGGGGATAATGGTGGACAGAAGAAGAAGGGACTAGTCAAAGAACATATGTGAATGAACTATGGACAGTGACAATGGTATGGGGATTGACTGTAGGAATAGGCAGTGGCCTGGGTGGAAGAGGGCAAAGGAATAAAAACTGGGACAACTGGAATAGAATAACAATACAACAATAAGAAACAACGGTGGGAGAATCTTTAAAACACACTCAGATGAGAAGAGCATGACCACAGGCAGTATTTGTCCTCACAGAGGAGAATTAGCTATCTCATGATAAAATGTTTCAAAGACTTGGTCAAATTAAAACATAAAATAAGATACATTTTTTTTTCTCATACAGAAAGATAAGTGTTCCAAATTTGATGACCTTTTCCCTTTGTGACCAAATGGACATTTGCAAAGAAACTAACCCATTTAACATGTCCATTCAAGATAAAGATGATGTTTTACCAAGCGAAAAACTACTTTTTGACCTAAACTTGTTCTAAGAAAAGAAAATTTTAGAAACACATCTGGAATGTTTTCATCCTTACATGATTTTGTTGCTGGAAATAATTTATGTCACTTACAATATCTCTCATATATACACATCCCAAAAACCTAAGAATAATTTTTAAAAAAAGTCTAACTTGCTTTAAAACCATTAAAAGAATTTAATCGTTTTTGAGCTTATTTCATTAAAAAATATCAAGACACATTACATTCAAATTATTTCTCATGAATAACTGACAGTATGATGGAAATTTACTAAGAGAATTTTAGCAAAAAGTCTTTGCATAATGGACGTGGAGAGTGGAGGAAATGGTTTGATTCTTCTATGCTGTTTTCTGGGCTTTTGTGAGTAGCTTTTTTACTATGGCAGCCATTAAAACTAAATATTGACAAACACTGAATTTAGAATCTGACTTTTGAATCAGTGTCTCAAATATTTTTAAAAACAATGAAGCATATTCAATCCCATTGCCTTCTTGAGGCTATGTTCTCCAAATGTAAGGTTATGAGGAATGCTAATGGATACAGGACGGATGGTCCAAACCGCCTTCTCAGTGTCTTTCATCAGCCCTCAACACAGACTGCAAGTCATATAGAACCTAATAATATACTAAATTTGTTTTTTAGAGTCTCTTTATATTTTCAGCTGATTTTGCTTCATTACATTAATACTACTTTCCCTGGTCAGAGAAGGAAAACTCTGACTCCAAAAAACCTCCGCTGCCTTGCAGCATACCTCTTCAGGGGAAAGGCTAAGGGAGTAAACCCCGACAGAAAATCCGGAGCCGGAGTCCCTAAGGCGGTTTGACGTTGTAGTCAACACCGGCAACTCCTGAGGCGCACCTGAAGCCAAGCTGTATTGACTCTGTCTTTCCCTTGGATCCTTCAGCTGCGAAGAGAGGGGGGGGTCTGCTGCATGGGCAACAGCAGACCCTCCCCATATCACCCTGCCCAGGCTCTGTAGCTTCAGCTTCACTGGAGAGGACACTCCAGCGTCATCACAAGATGTCGATTCAACACGGGAGGAGACAGATACCATGTCACTCCCGAGTTGGACTGCACAGCCATTCTCGGCGGTGCAGATAGACTCTTAAGAAGCTACACCATCGTCTCTCGAGATGGACAGCTGCCGACGACTTTCCCTGGCACCTTAATACATACACTTTTTTTTTTTTTTAATATCAGAATGTTGTTGTAACATGTACCTTCACCCAAAATAATACACGATTTTAGTAACAATTTTTGTTGGTTTGGAATTTATGTTGTCTGATATGAACACCATGTTTTGTTGTTTGACTCACCTTTGTCTAATCTTTTACTTTAAAATATTCTCTGTTACTTTCCTTTACATTCTTAAAAACAACTTGTAACTGTGCTTTGGTTTTGGTGCTCATTTGGTAGGTTTTCTGTTTGTTTGTTTTGCTTTGTTTTTTAGGATGGTAATTGAACCTTTGCTATAAACCTACTAATAGCTCCCACTCCCAATCCTTTACAATGTGTATTGTTCTTTTTAATTTTATTTTTATTGTTTTTCTATTACAGTTGTCCCACTTTTTCTCTCATTGCTACCTGCCACCCAGTCCACTCCTCCCACAGTCAATCCCCACCCTGTTGTCCATGTCCATGGGTTATTTATAGTAGTTCCTTTACTAAACCCTTCCCCTACTTACCCTCCTTCACCTCCTCCTCCCCTCCCCCCTGATAACTGTTACTCTGTACCTTGTTCAATTTTGTTAATTTGTGTTGTTCATTAGTCTCCTGTATCAGGTGATATCATATGATATTTTTCTTTCATTGCCTGGCTTATTTTGCTAAGCATAATTCTCTCTAGTTCCATCCATTGTCACAGATTGCAGGACTTCCTTCTTTCTTTCTGCTGCATAGTATTCCATTGTGTAAATGTACCATGGTTTTTTAATCCACTCATCTACAGATGGGCACTTAGGCTGTTTCCAGCACTTGGCTATTGTAAACAGCGCTGCTATGAACATAGGGGTGCATATGTTCTTTTGAATTGGTGTTTCAGGATTCTTTGGGTATAATCCTAGCAGTGGAATCGCTGGTTCAAAAGGCAGTTCTATTTTTAGTTTTTTGAGGAAATTCCATAGTGTTTTCCATAGTGGCTGCACCAGTCTTCATTCCCACCAAGAGTGCACTAGGGTTCCTGTTTCTCCACATCGTTGCCAGCACTTGTTGTTTGTTGATTTGTTGATGATGGCCATTCTGACTGGTGTGAGGTGGTATCTCATTGTGGTTTTTATTTGCATCTCTCTGATGGTTAGTAATGTTGAGCATTCTTTCATATGCCTATGGACCCTCTGTATTGTTTTATTTAATTTTTTTCCTTGTGGTGATTTATAATTTACACAATTTACTATGAATTCTACAAATAAATATATTTAATTTAAAATACCCCATTATAGTTTCCTTTGATTATTAGAATCAAAATTAAACATTTCTATTTTCCTCAACTTGTATTTTAATTTTTTTTAATGATAGAGGTCATATTATTCTTTCTTTCATCTGTTCTTTATTTTTTAGAGAGAGGGAAAGGGAGGGAGAAAGAGAGGGAGAGAAACATCGATGTGTGAGAGAAACATTGCTTGGTTGCCTCTCACCAACCCGGGGACCCAACCCACAACCCAAGCATGTGCCCTGACTGGAAATTGAACATGTGATCTTTCAGTTCTCAGGCCAGCACTTGACCCACTGAGCCACACCATCCAGGGCTTTCCTCAACTTTAGCATAAGGAAAACATACATGTACTTTTCTTTAATTTTTTGATTAAGATAACTATTATTAGCTTTGTTAATTTTTGCTTTTAGAATAAATTTTGACATTTGTTTTGTTCATTTAACTATACTTACAACAAATGTTTAGACAAATCTATGCTTATGGAATTTCATTGACCACTACCAGTACTTTGTATTTTAGTTTTTCTACTATTAATTTTTTAGTGTGATTTTTTTTCTTTAGATAGACTTTAATATATTTAAAACTAGTTTCCTGCCAAGGATATGGCAGTCATCTGCTCTGATTAAAAGGAAAAAGCTGAGTATAGTTTGATAATTTATTTTATTTTATTTTGTTCCATCAATATTCTCTTTTCATGTTTATAGAATTCTTACTTGATTTTTTAATTTTTAAAGTCACCAGAATATGTGTATGTTGCTCCTTTTCATTAATTATATTTGGTTCTTGGAAACGACTTTAATCTAAGCTCTCAGAAGATATTGCTTATGTTCAGAAAAGTTTTTTTAAAAAATTATTTCTTCTCTGTACTAAGGAAACAATTTTTGAACCCTTCTTCCTTATTATTGGCTTTATCTGGTGCATTCTCTAAAGCAATATTAAACTCAAATATTATTTATTAATTCTTTTATGTTTCTTGTTTTGTTTATTGTTTGGCTTACAGACTCCACGTTTTCCTTAATTTAAATTAAAAATCAAACATGTGGTTAAAAAATATTTTTCTGAAGCATTAAAAAAATTATTCCTGAATTCCTGAATTGTAGGTGCTATAATCTGTTTTTAATGTAACTTTATTTATTGCTTGCCTGTCTATTTGGAAGCCTGAGGGTCCAGGTGCTTCCTCTGACATTTCTTCTGGCCTCCAACACTTGATTTCAATTCATTTTCAGAGGCAGGGGCAGTGGCAGCGGTATTTCAGGGGTGGCAGTATTGGTGTTCAGCAGGGGTGGCAATGATGTTCTTCTCAGAATATTTATTAGGTTGTTTATGGAGTGATCATTTATCATTTCCTTCACTTCCAAGTGTATAAACTTGTTGGGAGAGGGGAACACTGACTCTACCATAATGAAAAGTAAAAAAAAAAAAAAAAAATGATATGAAGTCTCAAGACATACAAGAAGCCAGGAGCTAGATATATCACTTGGCTAATGAGATGGACTTACTTGGGATTCTGAAGCAAGTGATGCCAAGACCTGAGCCAGTAGAGAATTCACTGGTTGTCTGCAATGGTGACTGCCATGGACAATTTCCAGGGGCAGATACAATGATGCCCAGGGAGCATCTGGGTTGTTGTCACATGGGTCTGTGGTGATACCTTCGCACCAGTATTTAGCCTCTGAGTTAGTCATGCCATTCTTAGACTAGTCCTGTGGGAGGAGTTCATGTGTTTCTGGTGACACTTCTTTTCCTTGATCCTGACATTTTATTGATTCTCTAGTCTTTCTGTCAACTCTGGGGTTCCAAAAATGCTGTCAGTAAATTGGTTTTAATTTAAATCAGCTAGAGGGAGTTTGTGTAGCGTTTAAATAAGGGCCTGACCGATGCATTCTGCTCCTTAGATCTCAAAATTTCTTGGTTCCTACTACTTTTCAACCCTTATTGCCTAGTCATCTATTGTGACTGAGGTCCCTGTTTTGTTTAAGATAACACACTTGCTTTGTATTTAATGCAGCCAAGATCTCTGATCAATACCATATAAACTCTGAAGTTTCTTTGGTTTAATTAGAAGGTTAAAGATCTCTCAGGTCTGGTGTTTCCTCATTAGATGATGGATAAATTTTCCTTAACAGTTTCACATTTATTTTGTTGTTCTTAGAATCATCATCCCAGGTTTTAGCTATGGATCACTGATTGCAAAGCCCCTGCCATATTTGCTAGGGTTTAGTGATTGTTTATTTGGTGCAAATCTATTGGATTAAGAACTCTCATGGTTCCATTTCTTTGATATTTTCTGCTAAGTGGGATTTTTCACCCTGGATAATGTAAATTAAATGTAGCTTTGTTTCTACAAAATAGAAACAAAGATCTCATGCTTACTGCTTCCTTTTTCTACTCCCAACCATCACACCCATTTGTGTGCTACCTACTGAGATCTTTCATGCCCAGCCTTTGTTCACTGTAGGCCTATTTACCACAGGTAGAGAATTAAACACCAAACCCATTTATACCTCTATCTTTTTGTGGCTTATAATTAGTGTCTAAATTGCCTAGAACTTTCTTGGATGGCAGGAGCTACAAATGTGGAGATGAAGCCTGTTGATTTACCCCTTGTCACCTCAGAGAGTAGCTCCTTCCCTATCTGGTTGTGCCTTCTCAATTGGTCAGCAAAAGTCTCTTACTTCTGGCCAAGATGGAGACATAGGTAGACATCCTTCATCTCCTTACACAACCATAAGAAGGATTATATCTACCTCAAAAGGAAAAACAACCAGAACCACCAGAAAATAGAACTGTATGGTAGTTTAACAAACAAAGATATAAAAAAGTAATACTTATCCAGACAGTGCCACAGACTGTGAAATGGGACACCCAGCACTGATGAATACCTAGGGCTTTGCCCCTTATAATGTAACAGGTGCAACAGCTCTACCTAATACATAGAGGAAAACATAGAAGCTTGTCAAGGTGAGGAGACAGAGAAGTATGGCCCCAAGGAGAAACAGGTCAAGACTCCAGAGGATGAACTAAGCCAGGAGGAGATAGCCAACCTAACGGATGCAAAGTTTGAAACACTGGTGATAATGATGCTCACAGAAATGATTGAGTATGGCAAACACGTAAGGGAAGAAGTGAAGCCTATACTAAGTGAAATGAATAAAAATCCACATGAAACCAATGGTGAAGGGAAGGAAGCTGGGGTTCCAATCAATGATTTGGAACATAAGGAAGAAATAAACAGTCAACCAGTACAGAATGAAGGAATAAGAATTGAAAAAAAATGAGGAGAGGCTTAGGAACCTCTGGGACAACTTTAAATGTACCAACATCCGAATCATAGAGGTGCCAGAAAGAGAAAAAGAAGAGCAAGAAATTGAAAACTTATGTGAAAAAATAATGTAGGAAAACTTCCCTAATTTGCTGAAGGAAATAGACATACAAGTCCAGGAAGCACAGAATCTCAAACAAGCTAGACCCAAAGAGGACTGCACAAAGACACATCATAATTAAAATGCTGAAGTTTCAAGATAGAGAATCTTAAAAGCAGCAAGAGAAAAGAAGAAAGTTATCTACAAAGGAGTTCCCATAACACTGTCAGCTGATTTCTCAAAAGAAATTTTGCAGGCAAGAAGGGTCTGGTAAAAGGTATTCAAAGTGATGAAAAGCAAGAACATACAACCAACACTATTTTATCCAAAAAAGCTATGATTTAGAATGGAAGGGCAGATAAAGTACTTCCCAAACGAGGTAAAGCTAAAGGAGTTTATCATCACCAAGCCATTCTTATATGAAATGTTAAAGGAATACATTTAAGAAAAAAAAGGTCAAATCTATGAACAGTAAAATGACAACAAACTCACAACTATCAACAACTGAATCTAAAAAACAAAAACAAACTAAACAAACAACTAGGAAAGAAACAGAACCATAGATATGGAGACTATATGGAGTGTTGTCAGCAGTGAGGGAGAAGGGGGAAAATGAGGGAAAAGGTGCAGGGATCAAGAAGCATAACTGATAGGTACAAAATAGACAGGGGGATGTTAAGAACAGTAAAGTAAATGGAGAGGCCAAAGAAGTTATATGCATGACCCATGGACATGAACTAAGGGATGAAGGAATTGCTGGAAGGGACCGGGCAGAAAGGGGCAAAGGGGAATAAAATTGGGACAACTGTAGTAGCATAATCAGTAAAATATACTTTTTAAAAAGTCTCTTCTTTTCTAAGGAAGAAGTAGAGAGTGCGAATGGATGGCCAGGCACTTATCTTTATCTTCTTTTGACTAATGGACAGTTTTCTGCACATCTCGCAGATGTTTGCCTAAATATTAATTTCAATTCATATTTTATAAATGCTTTTATGTTGTGTGTTTTAGGAATAGTTAATAAAAAGGTGGAATAAAGCATTAGGTGACTCTAGCTTTCTATTGGCTTAATCTGTTCAATATTGCTGAGAGAAGTTTTAAGCATTTTAAGAGTCTGATATCAGTAACTCTGAAAAAGAGCTTATTACAGTGCCTTGTAATACAGTATGGAAGCTCCTATTATCAAGGCACTGACTTCATAATAATCTGGGAAAAGTAGAGTTCAATTTCTTTTTGCTCTTTTTACTTAAATAAAAATTCTACCTATATTAAATACTAAAAATATGAAAAAAAAGAACTAGAAGGTGACATGAAAGAAAACTTTTATAATCTTAAAATAAAAAAGACCTTTGAAAAGACTTCACACAATCCAGAAGTCTTAAGAGAAAAGATAGGTACATATGACTATAAAAAATGAAATGATTCTTCATTGTAAACAAGTACTATAAAAATGGTATTTTTTTTGAAAACCAGAAAAACAATGAAATGAAGGCAAATGAAAACTTGAGAAAATTATTTCAATGCATATGACAAAGGACACATCTGGTAACATATAAAGATTATTTGTAAATCAATGAGAAAATAAATATCACTTCCCTAGTAACCAAATAACACGATAGTGCATAAAAATAGACAAAAACAATCTTTGAATTTATAGAAAAAATCCTCAACTTCACTCATAATAAAATAAATGTAAATTTAAACCAGTGAGTTTAAATTTACAGATTCCTGAGTTACAATAGGCTTTAAATTTATACTAAGCTTTCTGAAGGGACACAGGGATAAGCAATAGAGCTGCACAGCATGAGCAAATTCCTAAGTAGACCAGCACAGAGGTGGGTATGAGTCACCTGGACACGCTTTTATACCCCTGTATTCTGGTGACTGAAGCCTATATGCCAGTTCACAATTCCTTCAGGCCAGGAGCAATGTCACCTTGCAGTTGAGGCACACATTCCATAATTATTTAACTTTAACCTTTCTTGAGAAACAGGACTTTTAGGCCTTTGTCCCAGGCATTCCTGGGTCAGCCCAAGGTCTGAGGTTAACCCTTACCTCCTGGGTTGTAACATCAACTGATAAGAGCAGAAGGCACTATGACACACTGTTCTGGGTAAGGTGTAGTATAACTGTCACTCTCATATATTGTTGGTAGGAACTTGGGAGGGCAATTTGAACATACCTATCAATATTTTAAATGCATGTTCTCTTTAAGTTAGTAATTTCAATGATAGGGATTTGTCCTACATATATATTCAAAGAAAAAACATTTACTACAGCCCTGGTTATATTAACAGAATGATGCAAACAACCCAGAAGTTCACCTATAGGGGTCTAATGAAATAAATCAAGCCAAGGAAATAGCATTGAGCCATTACAAAATGAGAGGCAGATTTATATGCACAGATGTGGAACAATCTAAGAGCTATAAAAACTGCTCTGACATAGATATCAAAAGGGAATGCATGTAACTATACAGTTGTGTTTGAATAGACTACCTCTAGAAATATTAACAAGGGACTGGTAACTGTTTTTAATGAAAGAATGGAGAATGACAGAGAGAAAGAGGTCCACGTTTTTCCCCACACTCTTCTATATTCTATGAATTTTTTAAAAAGAAATCATGTGTATGTATTAACCATTCAACAAATGAAAACAAAATAATACATATTTTGAGAAAAGTGTTGTTAACTTAGGGTTATTGTGGCTATGAGAAAAAGCACATTATTCCCCATTGAATGAAATAAAATATTTAACTTATTTTAAAAAATCCAAGTAGGAGACATAAAACTATTGTCAAAAATAGAATAACTTGATTTTCATCAAGTTGAATTATCATGACAACATTGGACATTAGAGTTATATTATGGAAACAGTACCAGAGGACTTAAAAGCAGAGTCAATAATCATTTTTTTCATTTTTTTTCCTTATATTTCTTACTTAACCCATTGCTGTCTGGTTGGGAGTTTCAGAATTACCAAATCCAATCACCACTTTCTAAATTTTACCTCATTTGAATTCTTGGCCTCCCTTTTTGCAGGGTATGGTTCAGTATAATTTTTTTCTTGAAATTGTCTTATTTCTTGGCTTTCATGACACAATTTCAGAATCCTCTATCTTTTCAATCTCCAACTGATCCTTTGATTTCTGCCTTAGAAACACCTCTCTTCTCTTTATCCCAACATAATTGCCTTAAGTTCTCTTCCTACTGCATTACTGAGCACTTCTCAGGTGGTCCATTTTCTGGGACCCTGCTTCAGTCCAGGTTCTACAAGGTTACACACATCTGTGTGTGGTTCAGAAACATACACTGACTTGTCCTTTTAAGGTTAATGTCTACACTTTAAGTGGCATTTAAGGACCCTCACACTCATCTGCAGCTTCATTTCAACCTCCCTCCACTCTCACACACATTTTTTTAAAGTACATTTTATTGATTATGTTGTTACAAAAGTTCCAATTTTTTTCCCCTTTGCTCCCCTCTGCCCTGTACTCCCCTTCCCTCCAGCAATCCCACCCTCCGTTAGTTCATGTCCATGGGTCATGCATATAAGTTCTTTGGCTTCACCCTTTCCTATATTATTAACATCCCCCTGTCTATTTTGTAACAATCGATTATGCTTCTTAATCCCTGCACCATATCCCCAATTCTCCCCCTCCCACCCCCCAGCTGATAACCCTCCAAATGATCCCCATACCTATGATTCTGTTCCTATTCTGGTTTGCTTAGTTGGATTTTGTTTTCATTTTTGAGATTCAGTTGTTGATAGTTGTGAGTTTGTTGTCATTTTAGTGATCATAGTTTTGATCCTCTTTTTCTTAAGTAAGTCCCTTTGACATTTCATATAATAATGACTTGGTGATGATGAACTCCTTTAGCTTCACTTTGTCTGTAAAGCACTTCATCTGCCCTTCCATTCCAAATGATCGCCTTCCTGGGTAGAGTAGTCTTGGTTGTACATTGCCTTTCATCACATTGAATCAACTGTTTGCCTGTCTCTTCCTGCCTGCGAAGTGTCCTCTGAGAAATCAGCTGATAGTCCTATAAGCACCCTCCTGTAGGCAACTCTCCGCCTCTCTCTTGCTGCCCCCAGGACTCTCTCTTTATCTTTCACCTTTAGAATCTCAATCATGATGTGTCCTGGTGTGGTCCCCTTTGGGTCTAGCTTGTCTGGGACCCTCCGTGCTTCCAAAACCTGTATGTCCAGCTCCTTCACTAAATTTGGGAAGTTTTTGTCATTATTTTCAATTCTTGCTTCCTCATTCTGTACTAGTTGACTGTTCTTTTCTTCCTTATGTTCCAAATCATTGATTTGAATCCTGGTTTCCTTCCCTTCACCATTGGTTTTGTGTGGATTTTCTTTCGTTTCACTTAGCATAGCCTTCACTTCTTCTCTTATGCATTTTTCATGCTCAAGCATATCTGTCAAGCCTGTGAGCATCTTTATCACCAGTGTTTTGAATTCTGAGTCTTTTAGGTTGTCTATTTCTTCACTTGTGAGGCTGGCTATCTCCTCATCACTTAGTTCTCCCACTGGAACCTTGATCCATTTCACCTTTTGGGCCATACTTCTCTCTCTCCTCCTTCTGACAGGCTCCTGTGTTTGTTTGCCTCTGTGTTCCAGGAAGAGCTGTCACTCCTGTTATGTTGTAAGGGGTGGAGCCTTAGGGATTCATCAGTATAGGGCAACCTGTTTCACCATGTTGTGGTGCTGTATGTGGGGTAGGGGTCTGAGAGGGAACAATGCAACCTGCCCAGCATGCGCCCCTTTTCCAGGCACCTGTCCCACCTCCGCACCAGACCACCTCCCCTCTAGCCATTGCCCTGGCCGTCATTACCAGAGTGGATGGGTCTGTGGACATTTTAGGACTATGGGGGCCCTTTAAACAAGCAGACTCTGCCGAGTGCCTGGCAGTTTCTGCCTCCACCCCAAGCCCCACTGGTCTGTACAGTCAGAAGCAATGAGGCTTGAGTTTCCCCGGTGCTGGGACTGTGAGCCACTAGGTCTGGTGAGGAGCTGGGAATGCTCCCCAGGTGTCCCTCCTGACCTTAAAATGTGTGACTTTGCCTTCTGCTGGCCTGCCCCTGCTGCCACTGCTGCTGCCACCACACTGCATCCTCTCCGCCCTGGCTCCACCCACCCCCCCCACTTGCCTGGATGAGCACCTCCTCTCCACATCTCTGTCCACTGGACTTCCATGCAGTTTGATACTCTGGAACCTCCAGTTGTTTGCAGTTTCAAGGCAGTTGCACTCCTTTTCAGTTGTGGAGGGAGATGCAGCGTGTCCACCCACGCCTCCATCTTGGCTGGAAGTCCACACATTGTTTCTTAAGTAATCTTGCTTACAGGTAAAGAAAACCAGCTGGGGCTTTTTTATAAAATATGGGACTTTTTTGGAGGGAGCCAGTGGCATCTCCTGAATGACCAAGCCTCAAGGAAGGTCTAGGGCTACAGTGCCCTCAGGCAGCACTGGAGCCAGAACCTGAATGTGGCTGGGGCTCCTCCGCCTCTCATCACTGCTCTTTTCTGGAAATTGACTCCTCACTTCTCTCTTAATATTATAGCTTCAACCATTAAAAGTAAATGGATTGTCTCCGTCCCAATTCCAAATACCCCAGGAAAGTGATTCTATGGCTCAGTCTTGGCTAGGTGGGAAGAATCAGTAAAGATCATGGTGGCTTCCCCCTGAAACCATGTGGATGAAGTTGGGAAAGTACAGCTCCCAGTCTTGTGACTGACTCTTTGCAGCCACATGCTCTAGATGTTCAGACCCCTTAGTATGCACCTCCCAATCTGCATTTCCAACACATTCCTCCTTCCTTCAGCTCCTATGAAATCTTCTAAATAACACTCCTCCCCCCTCCACACACGCAAATGTAGAGGTGATGCCTGTTTCTCCTGCAATTTTATAGCTTCTTGTACATATTGTTATTAGCACTTGCTGCACTGTCTTCTAAAATATTAGTTTACAAGTGTGTCTGAATGTTTCCTGGTTTTTCTCTATCTTTCGTACCTTGCATTATTGTCATTTAACAAGGAGGAGGGAGGGAAAAGAGGATCTCTCACTCCCTAAGAATCATTCTCATGTTTGATCTCATTTCTCCCCCTTGGCTGTCTAGGTAATCTTGCTTGGTGTATTGGGGACTGAAGGCAGAGCTGGGGACTTGTTGTCCTCTGATAGGATTGACATTTTAAGGGCCCTGGTCTCTGTTATCCCTTGTACTGAGAACGATGTGTACTAGCTTAGAAAGCCAGGAGATAGGACAGGTGGGAGGGAAGATGCTGAACAGAAAACACATTCTCCAGGGAATTGCTGAGCGCATCGCATCGGCAGCATACAAAACTTCTCCAGTGTTTTCTCAGCTGGGACCTGGTTTCTATTAAAGTCACACCTGGTTCCCAGGAATTAGGCCTTTGAGAGGATTTCCCTCTCATCTTTCACAGAGAAGATGTAATGCCAGACTGCAGGCAGCTTAGCTGCTGCCTTTGCAGGAAAGCTCTCCTTCAACTGTGGTTATGGCAGCTAGTCCCAGAAGTACCTGCTCTTGACCATTCTCCAGTGTTTTTTTGGGCTGTAAATGCTGCCAGGTGGCATTTAGATACTTCTTATTAAGTCCTTGCTCAGGTGCTCCTTTATTTTTAAATTATCACACTTTTAAGGATAAAAATGGTTGCAGAAACAGGATCCTGTGGCACACATTAAATTCTTGCCCAAAGCAGAAAACCCTGGGGGAAGAACTGAAGAACAGGGTGACCTTCACCTCCAAACGTGTCTTGTGAACCCAGAGAAGGCTAAGTCTGAAAGTAAGTTTAAGATCATGCTGTTAGATCATAGCAATCAATGGCAGTCCAAACCACTGCGAGACTTTGAGGAAGCTGATCAATCAGCGGTGTTGTAGACAAGAAGGCCCTGACTCACGCCTGTATGTGCTTTCAAAGCTCCTCCAGTCAAGCTCCCTGAGTGGCATGTGCTCATCCTTCTCTACAGACAGAAGGCCTGGGACGGCACTCTGAAAGTCCACTTGGTTTAGGCTGTAGGCTCCCCAAGTCTTAACCGGAGGCCTTATCCCAGGAACTGGTACTCAGGATACTTTCAGTAGATATTTTACATAACCAAAGGGAGTCCTTTTGTCTGTCCTCCAAGCCCCTCCCCCCAGGCTACCTCTTGCAGTGAGTGATACAGTGGCTGCCCAGGCCAGAATCCCAAGGTATTCCTCCTTTTCCCCTTTTTTAGATACATTGGATTAATAATTAAATTCATTCAATTTGACCTAAAAAATATCTCTGGATTTATCCCTTTGTAGCTCCAATGCAAATATCGCTCACTTCTCTCCCCAACTCACGCAACAAGTCTTCTATTCCGAGCCCTAGTGTTGTTTTCTCCCATCCACCCACCCTCCTACTGTCCAAAGATAATCACCAACCCACACATCTGGCATGCATTCCCTCCTGAAAACCCTTCAGCTGCCTCTGCAGCTGAGTGTCAAGAGTTGAGGTGGCTATCCTTATCTATACACTTTCTCTTTTGTTCTTGGGGTGTCTATGTGTTCTCTGGGCTCTGTATGCCTGAGGATGTTTTGCCCATATATGTTGGGCATGTGAGTATGCCTGGGTCTGGAGGTGAACATTCATGTGCTTGAGGTTGCATAGATGCAAATATATAAATGCTGCTTTATTTCTCTGCATATTTAAGAATCTATAAATGGGTGCCTGAGGATCTGTATGTACTGAGTACGTGTTCACATGGGCATTAGTGTGCAAATATTTGTGTGTGCATATGGGTATGTATTCCTGTGCAATCCTGCGTATTTTCTGTCCTCTGTTGTTTGTTTGAGACTGACTATCTGGGAGGGTGAGTGATTGCTGTCGATGGAGAATGTCCCAATAGGAACAGTGTGAAAGAAATAATTTCACACTCCCTGAAGAGCAGATCATGTGTTTGTTCTTGATGAGAGAATGGTTTCTAAAAGTCAGCTCCTTGCCTCTCCTGCTATGAAGCATCGACTGATTGCTGGCTGTTTTTAAAGCTCATTCCTTCCTTTCTGCAATTCATCTGAGGTTGGGAGCACAGAGATAGGTGGGCCTTCATCTTTCTTTGAGATTTACAGAGTCAGGGAGAACTGTGGGACAGTTTGTGTGGGGAAGGCTAAATGTTCTAGGCTCCTGAAGGAGAACTGGTGCCATGCAGAATTTGGAGCAGAGAGCAACTTTTCATTGCTGTGGCTCTTCTGGCTTTAGGACCATTTATAACAGAGCAGAGGAAAATGAAAGCTTTATAGGGAAGTGCTTTTTGAAAAAAGATGGTTGAGAAGTGAGGAGTGAACAAATTCAAGCAAGATAACCTAGGTGGTGAGGAGTAAATAGTGTTAACAGCACCAGGGCAAGCAGGTTGAAGTTTGAACCTCAGTCCCATTTTCCTTCAGGGTTTTCTTGTCCTGGGTTCATCCTTAGATGAGACAAATACAGTTTGTACTCTCTTTCTCTTCTTGTCCCACAACCCACCATCTTATCAACCTTTGTGCCTCCTTTGAGTCGACTCTGACAACCAAGCCATATCATTACCATGCTTGTAATGATGCCAGATAAACCTAAAACAAAGGAAATATTTGCCACATCAGACAACATGGCCACAGTTACAGTACTCCCCATCAGTCATTGTGTAAATGAGGTGACTGAAGCCTTAGTAAAACAGTGCCTCGTCTCTATCATGTATCAGCCACAGAGCAGCAACTGTAACTCAAGTGTCCTGACACCCCATTGAGTGCCCTCTCTATCACACAAAGACAGGTTTGGATGATTTTTATTTTATTTAAAATCTGAAAATAACTTCCACTTATGGGACCATACAAGTGAAGTGGAAACTCATGTAACGAGAGTTAGGAAAAGAGATTGTGACAGTGGAATAGAAGACTTTCATCTGGAAGAAATGTCCCTGACTTTGAAGAGGCAGTTGTAGGGAGGTTTGATGTAGGCCAGATATGAAGAGTTCTAAGAATGAGCGGCATAGTAGCCAACTTAGACAGTCACTTTAGTTCAGTTCAACTATCATTGCTTAAGACCTAGTACAGGCGAGGAACTGGGAAGGTGTGAAGCATCTAGAGAAGGCCAAGACTTGACCCTGCCTTCAAGGAGGTCACTGGCTGGTTGGGGAAGCCAGAAAGTAAAGAATTTTCCCAAATACAATGTGTGATAGAAGCTCAGATGTCAGTATGCAAGGATTGCTACAGGAACACAGAAAAGGCATTTTACTCCACCTGCTAGGACTCAGCAGACACACATATGTAAGTGTAATGTACAGTGTATGGGGAACTATATACCTTTGGTCTAAATGGAGCTTAATGTGCAAGGTGAGAATGGAAAGAAGAAAATCTGAGAGTTTTCTGAAAAAATGATGACATGGGTCCTTTGAGGCTATGATAAAGTGCTGAAAATGAGTATCATCAAAAATATTTAAGCAGGGTGAGAAATGGATCAGACTTGTGTTTGGTCATCTTCCTCTGAGACCACATGCAGGAGAGGATTTAGTAAAAGAAGATCAAAGGTGGAAAATCAATGAGATAGTAACCTTCAGGTAAGAAATGAAGGGAGCTGGAACCAGTGCAGCAGAGAAAGAGAATAAGACATGGATTTGGAAAATATTTAAGAGATAAAAGTTAGAAAAAATGGTAATAGGTTGGTGTAGAGGAGGAAGAAAAACTTTGTGTTCATGACATTGGAACACTGTTGATGGATGGTGATCTCATCAGTTGGGTAAGGAATATTAAGTTTGAGGAATTGAGACATGTGGAAAGGGAAGATGAGGTCTGAACAGATGTGTTTGAGGTCCTATGGGACATTCAGATAAAGATTTCAAAGAACCATTATGATCTGAAGTTTAGAGAAGTCAAAATTGGGATTAGAGATTTGAAAACATATAACCCGATAGGAGGCTACAGCATCCAAGGAAGGTGTATAAGAACAAGAGTTGACAAAAACAAAAACAAATCTAAAGAAACCCAACCTTTAAGGGACAATTACAGGATGGAGAAGGAAAAATTGGAGAAAAATTGAGAAAACCTAGAGGGTGTGCTGTTGAGGATGCTCAAGCACAGGCCATCTCAAGCTGGTAGACTGGAAGAAAATAAAGGATCTGAGGGACTGGATGTCTTTATAAGTTCAAACACTTCCATGAGTATAGAAATAAGAACTGGAGAATAGTTGGCTGTGGTAATAGTGAGAATGATTGCTATGACCATGGGATTGGACTTCACACACAGGTTGCTGAGGTCAAGGATGTCAAGTCTGCATAATGATAATATGTTGGATGGAGTGAGCATGTTGAAGTCTCTCAAAATGACGAAACAGAAAGGTAATAAATTAATAACTGGCACAACAGGGGTTGAGATTAGTTATGCCTGATACTTGAACTATAAATTGGATTTTATTTTCCCAGCTCTGTCACTTCCTGTGCTATTCCTGGTTTTCAGAACCACCTATTCCTAATGGCACAATTTTTGTATGGGTGCCTTTCCCAAGTGCACCTTTCTTCTCCCAGGAGACAGGACAGGGATTCCACATAAGAACTTTGGTGTTTTTGTGAGTCCCTTGGCCTCATCTCTGAGGCTACAGGGACTCAGAGAAGTCACAGACTCCTGGGAGACAAGGTTATCACTTGAGCCATCACTACTTTCTCTTTATTGTTATGTATTGGTTAGCTTGGCTGACTTACATCCAGAAAATTGTAGGGTGTGTGTATGTGTGTTTATGTGCATGTGATTTGTTGATGACAACTACCTCAAGGAAGGGAAACAGAGTCCATACTTATTGGCATCACCAATTGATTCCTTAAATAGAGAAAGGTCTCTGGGTTGGTCTGTGGGGGAAACAGCATGGGAGGCCTATGAAACTGTCTCCATAGTCAGGCTGGGAAGGGACCCTGAGGGACAGAGGACTAACTAATGACAAAGTAGGCATGGGCCTCTGAGAGCCACTGTAGAAAGGCCACCAAGCCCAGAACTGATCTGGCCAGAGACATGACCTGAAAATAGAAGTAAAAAAGGCTTAAGCCATTCTCTGACAGTCCTATACTTCTGAAGGACATTTTTTTTTTCAATTACTTTTATAGAGCTACCACTCCTGTGGTTTATTCCTAAAGCAGTGTGAAAAGAACACAGTGTATGGCCAAAAGTAACTTCAAAACAATTCATATTTTCTTGTTCATCTGAAGAACCATGAAGAGAAAGCACAGTCTCTGGCAATACTTTTAAATTCTCCTTTTCTGTTTCTCATGTTGCTTCCCTCATTGCATCTGTTCCTTGGGACTTGGTCTTCACAGGACCCTGAACATGGTCACAGGCTCTCACCCCCAGGTGCCTCATTCTCAGTCTCTCTTTTCTCTCCATTCTCCAACACAAAAGCCCTAATGGTTGTATGACAAGGTTGGAGATCCTGGACGTTAGGGAGGAGGAGACTGCAACAGATCAAGCTAGAATGCTTCAGCGAGTGTGTGCTGGCCTGGGCAAAGCTATTTTATATTAATAAAGCTACTATTTTATCCCATAACCTTCCACCTAAGTAGTGTGATGGACTCCACAAAGAAATTTTCAATAACTCAATAAGACCACTTCTGTTTGCATTCACCTGTCTCTTGTCCTACTTTGCCTTTTTACTGCATGTGTATTAGCCCTTGGAGAGCCTCCAGGTACCTGGCTGAGTTCACCCAGGCCCTTGTTACCAACCTCAGGACCAGGAACAAGCAACATTGTAATGCTCAGATGAAGCATTTAATCCCCTTCCTGGCTAAGACCAATGTAAGGAGTTAAAGGGATCCTGAAAACAAGAAGCCACGTGATCTGGGTATCATAATGAAAGCAAGTGTGGGACTCTCTTCACCTTCAGAATCAATTCCCATGTCTTCTGTGATATACTGGTGAGCAAGTGCCCAATGCTTGCAGATTTTATCTCATGGCCCCTGTGCCTTTGAAGAACAGTAAAGGCCAAGTCTTCAACCAGCATTGGCTGAGGACCAGCTTATCTCCTCCACCTGTTGGAACCATGCCTGGGTGAGCTCCACTTCTGAGGTGTGAAACCCAGTAGACCTCCCTTTTTGCTTCTTCGGCTTGAGCTTGTATTTCCTGCAGTTAGTCCATTCCCTTCCCTATATCCTCTGTCTTGACTCCATTTTCCTGTAGTGGCAATCAAGTCCAAAGCTGCTTATTAACTTCTGATTGTTTAAAGCTCCCTTCCTTATTGCTTCAATGTGTTTAGATGCTTCTGAGCTTCCAAGAACTATTTTCTTACCTAAATTGATTAGCATATTTTAGAATATGGAAGCAACCATTATTCACTGAGTATCTGCTGTAGAGATCTTGGGTGAGTTACTAAATAATTGTCTCTCAGCCCCAAGACCCTCCTCAATTTCTGCTCCATGATGCTGGAGCTGGGATTCTGCAAACCATATTCTAGCTCAGCCAGCTGCTCTGTTATGCTAGGCTTTGCCAATAGGAGGTGCTGGAAGGAGAGTACAGGACTGGAGGAGGGAGTGGGGAGCATGCTCCTTTCCTTAGCAAAGCTTCTTCACTTTGGCAGAGGCATTTCCTTTCTGGGGCAGCCACTGAATCCAGTGTGCATATTTTCCAACCCTCACAGAACTAGAATTATGGCACAGTACACCGCTCCTCATTTTTTGAGACCCAGCACTGGCTGGTGCCTCTTTTCTAAGTCTGACTTTCAGCTTAAGAGGCTCTTCCTCTACTTTTTCTAAGTTTTTTTTCAACCGCAGTTTACATCCAGTACCATTTCACACCAGTTTCAGATGTACAGCAAAGTGGCTGGAAAACCATGTATTCTACAGAGTGGTCCCCCAACCTGACCCCATACCCAGTTATCTCAACATTATTGACTGTATTCACCATGTAGCAATCCACATCTCTGTGGCTATTCTGCAACTACCAATCTGAACAGCTTCATCCCTTCACCTTTTCACCCAGCACCCCAAACGCTTTCCCTCTGATAGTTGTCAGCCTGTATCTATGTGTTTGTTTCTATTTAGTTTGTTTATTTTGTTCTTTAGAGTTCACATATAAGTGAAATCACATGGTACTTGCCTTTCTCTGACTGGCTTATTGCACTTAACATACTACCCTCTGGGTCCATTCACACTACTGTGAAAGGTAAAATTTCTTTTTTATTGCCAAGTAGCATTTCATTGTATAAATGTACCACAGCTTTTTTTATCTAGTCATCTGCTGACGAGTGGCTATTGTAAATAATCCTGCAGTGAACAGAGGTGCTTATTTTCTTTTGAGTCAGTGTTTTGGGTTTCTTAGGATATATTCCCAGAACCAGAGTCTCTGGGTCATATGGCAATTCCATTTTTAATTTTAAAATATATTTTATTGATTATGTTGTTATAATAGTTCCCATTTTTCCCCTTTGCTCTCCTCCACCCAGTACCCCACTTCCTTCCAGCAACCCCATGCCCCTTAGTTCATGTGCATGGGTCATGAATATAAGTTCTTTGGCTTCACCCTTTCCTATATTATTCTTAACATCCCCCTGTCTATTTTGTACCAATTGATTATGCTTCTTAGTCCGTGCACCATTAACCCATTTCTCCCCCTCCCACCTCCCAGCTGATAACCCTCCAAATTATCCCCACCATACTTATGATTCTTTTCCTATTCTGGTTTGCTTAGTTGGCTTTTGTTTCTATTTTTTAGATTCAGTAGACAGTTGTGAGTTTGTTGTCATTTTAGTGATCATAGTTTTGATCTTCTTTTTCTTAAGTAAGTCCCTTTGACATTTCATATAATAATGGCTTGGTGATGATGAACTCCTTTAGCTTCACCTTGTCTGGGAAGCACTTCATCTGCCCTTCCATTCCAAATGTTAGCTTTGCTGGATAGAGTAATCTTGGTTGTAGGTTGCTTTTCATCACATTGAATACTGCTTTCCAGTCTCTTCCTGCCTACAAAGTGTCCTCTGAGAAATCAGCTGATAGTTCTATGAGCAACCCCCTATAGGCAACTCTCTGCCTCTCTTGCTGCCCCCAGGACCCTCTCTTTATCTTTCGTCTTTGACATCTCAGTCATGAGATTGTCTTTGAATGTTGCCATTCTAATTATGATGTGTCTTGAAGTGGGTCTGTTAGGGTTCATATTCATTGGGACCCTCTGTGCTTTCTGGACTTGCGTGACTTTTTCTCTCATCAAGTTAGGGGAGTTTTCTGTCATTAGTTTTTCAAAGAGGTTTTCTATCCCTTGCTCCTCTTCTTCTCCTTCTGGTATTCCTATGATACCAATATTATTACATTTCATATTGTCCTGCAGTTCTCTTAAAACCTCTTCAGTCTTTTTCAGTCTTTTCTCATTTCGTTGCACTGTCTGGGAATTTTTTTCTACGTTGTCCTCTAGCTCACTGATCCAATCTTCTGCTTCCTCTAGCCTGCTTTTAATTCCTTCTACTGTGTTCTTCAATTCAGAAATTGTATTCTTCATTTCCTCTTGGCTCTTATTGATAGCTTCTATGTCCTTTTTCATGCTGGTGTAATTCTCAGTAAGTTTCGTGTAGTTTCCCTGGAGTTCTTCATAGTTTTCTTTGAGCTCGCCAAACTCATTGAGCTTCCCTAAAATGCATGTTTTGAATTCCATGTCTGATAGTTTGCTTACCTCTATTTCATTTAGCATTCTTTCTGGGGAGTTCTCCTTTCCTTTCGATGGGGGGTCGTTTCTCTGTCTTCCCATTTTTGTGACTCTTCTTGTTTGTTTCTGCTTCTTAGATTGATCTGCACTTCCTGGAACTGCCCCTGGTGGCATCAGATCGTGTACCAGTCTGGCCTAGGCAGCTAACTGGAGACTACCAGGGATCTACTGCCTTTGTCTGTCTCCTTTAGTTGTTAATCTGTTTAACCTGTGATCAGCCATCAGGCTTAAGCACCAAGGGTGGGGTAGATTAATTAATGTGCACAGGGCTTTTGCTTCCCCTCTGTCTGATGCCACTTGGAGGGGAATGGTCTGCCTGCAGCACAGGGAATGAGTCAGCACTTGGACCCGGTCGGCCACCCCCTCAGTTCTTCCCTCAAAGCCACCACCCCAAACTCTCCCCAAGCGTCTTCGGTCCTCTCTGCCCTCCCTCTGCTTGAGCCCAGGTTAAGTGGGTGCCAAAATATTTTTGTGTGTGATCCACTTAAGAGCTCTTTTTTTCCAGCTGTATTTTTTCAGGCCTCCAAAAAACCGTATGGCTTTTTGTTTTTCACAGCTGGATGCTATTTTACTTTCCACTCTGTTGCTGTAGGCTGGGAAGCCCAGCTCAGGATTTAGACCATGCCCTTCTCAGGGGGAACCCCTGGCTGCTGAGCTGTTTCTCAGTTCCTTCAGCTGCCACCTGTGGTAGCCCAACCAGCCCTTATGCATCTCCACTCTTCCTACCGATCACGTTGTGATGAAGTGGCCTTTTCTGTCTCTCTGTGGATATAAGACTTCTCTCCAGCTAGTGTTCAGTTGGTTATTCCAGATGATTTCTCTACAGTTAAGTTGTAAATCCAGATTGGTCCTGGGAAGAGGTTAGTGAGCTTCCACTTACTCCTCCGCCATCTTGGATCTCCAAATATAAAAAAAATTTAAAGAACTCAGACAATTTGTCTAAGTTTTAATAATTCCAACCTCTTTCCATTGTTCCCTCAGTCCTAGTGTCATAGCATTAGTAGCTGCTTCCTACAGTTACTTCCTCTGTAATACCTGAGTTCTCTTTTTACCTTTTCAGTTACCTATTAATAACTTTATATAGAGTTAACAATTCTTTGTGTTAAATTATCCTGTTCACATAATTGTTGTGGATTCTGTCCCCATGGGACCCTAGCACAGATATCAATTTGGCTGATTAGCCTCAGTGACTGTCCACACATGAACTGGCCATCTTATGGCTTCATGTTCATGAACATCATTTAGTGCCAGAATACATCAGCTCACTGTAGGAAATAGCGGGTCTCAGTCTCAGTGCCACTTCATCTTCACAGACTCTCTGTGGTGCATTCACTCTAAACATAGCTCCAAATCCTTTCTTCAAACCCTGGTATCCTACTTCCTGCTAATTTCTTAAATTTCATGCCAATATTTCCATAGTAAGCTGCAGGGCCACAGCCAAGTCTCCAGGGAACCCAGACCTACTCAGTATACCCAGGCCATAGCTTTGAAGTGTAGACAGGGTTCCTTTGGCATTGACTAAGTCCAAGCTTCCCCAAAGAATTCTGAGAACCTGGGTGTCTGTGGAGCTGGTGAGGTAAATAACGAGTGATGTCATGTCTATTTGTCACGATACTACTACAGAAATGTGAAAGGGAGTAGCTTAAAGGAAAGAGGGAGTTTATTATTTTTCATAAAACTAGACATCTGGGATTAGAATCTAAGTGTGGGTGTTCACTACATGGTGCTCTGTACCACAGACTTCTTCTCTTTCTGTTATGCTCTTCTATGCTTACAACTTTCATTCCCATGGTCACCATTTGGTGGAAAAATAGTGGTTGCTCCTTCTCCAGCTTCCTGTTCATGTCCAGTGTAGGGAACAGAAGGAAGTAACTAGGGGAAAGGGGCAGTGCTATCTATAAAAATAACTTTCCCAGATTTTCCTAGCAGACTTTCTCTCATGTCTCATTGGCACATGGCACTTGCTCTAAACTGCAAGGGAGATTGCAAAATGTAATTTTCCAACTGGTACATTGCTTGTCCAAGTTATTCTGGCAGTAAGAGTGAAGGGAGTAATGGATACAAGACAGGTACATTGCAGTGTCTGTCACACATGCAAATGTGGTACTCTGAGTGCAACATGCTGACTGGAATGTGGGGAACCAGTATGTATGGTACAGAGGGCTATAGTCACTGTGTGGAGCCAAGACAAGAATATGGGCCTATAAGCCTTAACCAGCTGGCAAATGTACCCACATACTAAGCTGCCAGTCCCACACTCTGGCGGATTTAGAAGTAGAATAGGAATGTAGTGTACTCTTTGAAGCTAATGAAGCCTGCTTGCTCTGTATATCCCCAAAACCTTAATGGTAGAATGTGAAAACAAAATGTTTAAGTAAAAAGAGATATCTGGACTTCTATGATATGTCTTGGCACCTCACAGTCTTGCTACCTATCTCCCTATGCTGACTCATGCTTCCCTTTGTTATTACTCCCAACCATTTGGTGGAGCTCTGCATCCTCATCCCATGCATTTCTGCATGTAGCAAACTCAATAAAAACCTTGACTGAGGAAAGAATGATCAGTGATCTCCTATGAGAGATACTCACCCTTCTCTCTCCTCAGACAATTCGTTTCTGAGTCAGTTCTTGCATCTGCGCTGAGGGAGCTGTGGAACAGGGCACCTCTCACTGGAAGGTCTCAGTCACTCCCTAGTTTTACTTTCAACATCACGAGTTTCCTCAGTGTTCTTGTGGCTCAGGGTATTTTGGTAGCCTTGTGGCTAATGCTTGCCTTGGGTCCTTACATCCTGAATGTAGCCTTTGGGCACTCGTGGAGAAAACAAACTTTCAGGTCATACAGAGCTTGATATTCTTAATCTGAAATTCAGCTGTGTACACCTTAGGTTTAAGCTCCAGTGAGCTTGGTCCCTTGGCCCCACCAATAATATATCATAGTGAAGCTTGGAAACCCCAGCTTGACTTCTCAACCCTGGGCCCCCTCTCACCTCAGCTTCCTTAGCTCTCTTTGCAGTATTTTCTAGCCTCCCCCAGTTGTCACCCTATATGCCTTGTGTTGACTTCCTCCACTTGCATAAGGACAGGTGTGGCAGAGTAGGATATTTGCTGGAGGGTAGGCAGTGAGTAGGAAAACAGAGAGCCTGAATTTTCAGCAAACTCAGGGTTTGGCAAAACTAGAAAAGCTGACAGATTAATAGTCATAGTCTTACCATTTTTTCCCCAAAGGAGCCTCAATGAAATGATAAGGAAAGGGGACAGAGGCCTGTCAGGAAAGGGCCAAGGTGGTGTGGCAGGGTCCCTGGAGAGGCTGAGGAGATCTTTTCCTGGTGATGGCAGCATGGCAAGATAGACAGAGTATTTGGACATCCTGGGGACTTCACAAAGACCTCTCGGAGCCCCATCTTAGCAGGACCAGGTTTTGCACCTGACATGGCTTGGATCTATCCATGAACTCATGGCAGCAGAGATGGGCTGGAACAAGGCTTTCTTGTGGCCATTTCCAGTTTCATCTGCTATTTGTTCATTCTTCCTTTCTTCCTGCTTTTCTTGGAAGCTCCTCAACTCCCAGCCTACATTCCCCCTGTAGCTTCCTGATTCATGTGCTGGGCATTTGCTATCTGAGGCCTGGTGGGCACTGCTGGATGCTCAAAGACTTTAATCAGATCTGTAAACACACACCTCCAGCAGGCTCACTCTTCGGGCCTCAGAAACTTCTTGCTTAAGTGAAATCTAAACAACCTTTAATTACATATCACCTCTCAAGGACCATTTAAGAACCAAACCAGTATTTACAAATGGATTTGAAGTTTTCTCCATAAAGGGAATTAATTCTATCTGTTACCTCTCAGTACCTAGAAAAGCAAACAAAAGAGAAAAAAGGCTGACTTTGTTCAGTGATGTGGGCAGAACCTTAGGATTTTATCCAATTGGAAACACAAACTTATAATGTATTTGACCATAGGGAACAAGAATTCCTTCAGAGGGAATTCTTGTTCCTCCTGAGTAGAATTTACCCAACTCAAAGAAGCAAGGAGGTAGACAGCAGGAGTGTCAGTACCTTTCTTCCATGGCAGGGCTCTGATGGCATCTTGGAGAAGCCTCCCTCTGAGAGTTTATTCCAGAGATTTTTAACCAGTGTGCTGCAAGAATTTTTAGTGGGCAAGTGCTCCTCATGGTTTAGGGAATTGTAGCCCTGGCCTGAGCATGAATGCCACTGGCAATCTCAGCTGTGCATGTCTTTTAGTCTCAACATAAGGCTGTGTGTGGAACATAACTGAAACCATTCAGAGGGTTGCCATGGGAATTAGATTTGAAAAATTCTTATTATGCTTTAGAACTTGCTCTGCTTTTTTTTTTATCTGTAGTTTAATATAAACAATTTCTAGATAGGAATGTATGAAACCTTGCACCTAATGCCAGTGTGGCACCAAGATGTTTAATAAATCATAACACAGACTGGTCACTGTGCCCCCTGTACTTATACATGTAATCTGTTATTGTTAGCTGTAACCCTAATGCCTCCAAACTATTGATGATTCATGAATCTTGGCCTTATATCTCTCATGTGTATCCTCCCCAATAAAAGGCATGAGGGAAGAAGGTCTTAATTGCTGGTCTCCACTAGAGAGGCAGTCACCTTCCTTCCCCAGACATAACAAAGTGTCCTGGGTAAAAGTTTGTTCCACTGTGGTCACTCAGACTCTGCTGGACAGAGCAACTTCCAACCGAGCCTAGAGTGTGTGCGGCACCTTCACCATATTTTTCCCTTAGGTTGTCAAATAAAGAAATGACAACAGTCAACACGTCAATAACCATCCAGTGTGAATGAATCAAAATTATATATATTTTTTCATCAGATCAGCAAAAAATATATTTTTTGGTGGGCTGCAGAATTTTAATTATTACCATATTTTTTACACTATAAGATGCACCTGACCATAAGATGCACCTAGGTTTAGAGGAGAAAAACAAGAAAAAAATATTCTGAACCAAATGGTGTACTAAAATATTTAATAAAGTATAACAGAATAATATTTCAACCATGTAAAGTGAACAGCAGTCAACAGTGGTATTAAGAACCACCATTACTGTCATTAACAAATGAGGAGAGACTTTAAGGTTCAGGTACTTTTAGTTTTATGGAAACCCCAAGAACTCATCATTGCTAGTGTCAGAATTTATGAAGCTCAGTTGGTCACAATTACTGATATCACTTTCTTCGATTTCTTCATACTGACCAGACACCTTGAGATTTAGCAGTAAAGTGGGACATTTAAGCATTCCCAGGGGGTTCACATGGGCCCACTGCTTCCTCTTTTAACAGCTGTTGCCACTGCTGACAGGTCAGGTAGTACACATTATGGTCTGTGATGCAATATTTGCTCCATAAGATGCTCAGACATTTCCCCCCCACTTTTGGGGAAAAAAAGTGCATCTTATAGAGTGAAAAATATGGTAGTTTTTTTGTGCCATGAGACAAAATGCTTGAAAATTGCTGATCCAGTAAGTATAATTCTTTAGCCAGGCCACTGTTCATTGCACCCAGAGTGGGCTGTAGTCTTCTTGATGAGGTCAAAGCCTAGATGTCCTGCATCTGGGGGGTCCCAGGCTCAGGGAGCCAGAGTGGCCCCTCTCCCCAGAAGGGCAAAGTCAACTCATCTCAGTGGCCAATGTCTCAGTTTCCCAGTTAGCCCAGCTGTACTTTATTAAGACTAAACCTGTACCCTGAATTTTAAACTTTTTTATCTATACAGTATTTCCTTACTTATCATGGGTATTACATTCGAGACACCCCCACGATGGGTGAAAGTCCATGAAGTAGGAATCTTACATTTATTTTAGTATTTATATATATTTTAAGGCTTTATAAACCTTTCCCACACACTTATAAACCATTCCCAGCCCCTTATTAACCTTTCCCACTCCCTTATTAACCTTTTCCACACTTTTATAAACACTACTTGTGTTCTTAAACATATTCTACACTCTTAAACCTATGTAACAACTTTAACAACATATGTATACAGTACCACAAAATCCCACGATATAGCAAAAAATTCATGATAAATAATTAAATATAACATATTAAAAAATCCCGTGATACAGTGAGGCCGCAATAAGTGAACTACAATATAGAGAGGGACTACCGTACCCTGATGCCACCCTTAATTTTGCTGATACTCTTAGCCTCTGGAGCACTACTGGCCAATAGAAATTGAATGAAAACCACCTATATGGTTTGATATTTTATAGCAGCTATATTAAAAAAGTAAAAAGATGCAGGTAAAATTAATTTTAATAATATATTTTACTTAATCCAGTATATCTCAATAGTTATTATTGGCATTCAACATGTAATCAATGTAAAATTATTCATGAGATATTTGATTTTTTTTGTTTGGTACTACATCTTTGAAATCTGATATTTTGCTATTATAGCACTTCACAATTCAGACTAAATATATTTCAAGCATGTAGCTACTCTATTGAACTGCATAGATCCGTAGACTGGTGTGTCTAAGACCTCCAAATCCTGGCAAGGGTTCTCTTAGTTTCTGTTACAGTTAATTTTAAGTGTCAATTTAACTGGAACATGGAGTGCCCAGATATTTGATTAGACATTACTTTTGGGTATGTTTGTAAGAGTGTTTCTGGGTGAGATTAATAGTTGAGTGGTAGACTGAGTGACATAGATGGCCCTTTCCAATATGGGTGGGCACCATCCAATCAGTTGGAGGTCTGAATATAATCAAAGGCTGAGTCAGAAGAAATTATATCTCTGCTGGTTTGTCTTTGAGTGGAAACATTGGTCTTCTTCTGTCTTTGGACTTAGACTTGGTCTGGAACTTATACCATCAGCACTCCTGGTTCTCTAGCTCACTGACTGCAGATTTTGGGACTTCTCATTCTCTCTAATCATGTGAGTCAATTTCTTATAGTACATTGTGTGTGTATATATCTTTATATATATCTTATAGGTCCTGTGTCTCTGGAGAACCCAGACTAATACAGTTCCCCATAGACTGAATACATGAAACTACCATGTTGATACCCAATATATGAAGATACCATTTGGCATTTGGTGGGTCCACATTCCATGTATCAAGGTGCAGCAAGGGCAACTTCTGAGATAATATGGATCTGGATTCAGGATAAATTAGTAGGCAATTATGGAGTGTGATCCAAATAACAAGGTGGCATTGAGGAGCCACCAGAAGAAGGTGGAATCAGAGAATGGAAATGGAAGTCCAGAAAACTGGAAATCTGAGGAATGATGGTAAAACTAAACCAGAAAAGTGAGAGGAAGGTATCTGTCTCAGTTAAGTTGAGAAAATTAATTTTTGTGGATGTGGCTGAGTTTTGAAGTTCATTGAACCTGAGGTTTACCTTCCTTGAGAATATTAGGAGATCACTACCTTCCGTAATGTTTTTGGTACTAAGACCATCTTTCAACAATTACCTCCTGGATTACTCTTGTCTGCTTCCTGGCTTCAGTATTTCTTCCCTCTCCAGTGATCGTTACATGAGGTAAATCTGAGCATGCAGGTTAACTTCTTGCTTGAAACCATCTTGCCTGTGGAAAGATGTCCAAGCAGCCAGGAGTATATTTGAGAACCTTCATATCTTATCTTCCACTTGTCTTCTCAACCATTCTTATCCCCATTACACACATGGCATTATGCTCTTTGCCCCACAGAACTTTCTTTTTCACATTTATGCTTTTACATACTGTTTTCTTCTTGTCTAGAAATCACTGCCATTTCCATTTTTCAAGTGAATTCTTCTACTTTTCCTCTGAGATGAGTGTAGGTACCACTTTCTCTAGGACTCTCCCCTGACATTCTCTCTTCTCTTCATTCTAGGTTAGATTAGATGCTGGTGTCTTGTATTCTCAAAAACACTCTCAGCTTCCCTTTGTAAAACACTCATCTTACTACATTTTAATCACCTGTTTAGATGTTTGCCTCCCACACCAGACCAAGGATCTTGAAGGCAGTTCCATATTCTCAGTACATAACACTGAGCTTGGCCTAGGATGGCTTCAGAAAAGTTTATGCAATGAACAATGCATGGGTTTACTCAGCTTTTGTGAAGACCATCAGTTAGAACTGGGGTCTAAAAAATCTGCCTGCTTGGAGCTTACTTCTGGCCAAGATGGAGGCGTAGACAGACATGCTGCATCTCCCTCCACAACTAAGAAGAAATACAACTACATCAAAACTAGAAACAACCAGAAGTTCCAGAAAACCAAAGTGCATGGAAGTACAGCAAACAAGGATATAAAGAAGAAATACTCATCCAGACAGGTAGGATGCACAAAACCCAGGTGGAGAGAAAACGGTGTGGTGGTGGCAGCAACAGCAACAGCAGCAGGCCGACGGAAAGTGCAGTTACACATTTTAAAAAGTCAGGAGAGACACCTGGGGAGCGTTCCCAGCTCCTCATCAAAGCAGCTCGCTGTCCCAGCTCCAGGGAAAATCAAGCCTTATTGCTTTTGACTGTGCAAACCAGTAGGGGTTGAGACGGAGGCAGAAACTGCCAGTCTCAGCAGAATCTGCTTGTTTAAAGGGCCCCCATAGACCTAGAACATCCACAGACCCACCCACTCTGAGAACGATGGCCAGGGAGGCAGCTAGAGGGGTCCCAGTCTGGTGTGGAAGTGGGAGAAGTGCCTGGAAAAGGGGCGAGTGCTGGGCAAGTGGCATTGTTTCTTCTCAGACCCCTCTCCCGCATACAGCGCCACAACGTGGTGAAACAGATTGTCCGTTACTGATGAATCCCTAAAGCTCCACCTTTTACAACTTACTAGGAGTGACAGCTCTCCCTGGGACATGGAAGCAAACAAAAACAGGAGACTTCCGGTCAAGATGGAGGTCTAGACTGACAAGCTCCATCTCCCTCCGCAACTAAGAAGGAATACAACTACCACAAAACCAGAAATAACCAGAAGTTCCAGAAAATAAATGGAAGTCTAACATATAAAGTTAAAAAGAAGTGGTGCTCATCCGGACAGGTAGGAGGGGCGAAGCCGGGGAGGAGAGGTCAAGCTGTGCTGTCCGCAGCAGCAGCAGCAGTGATGGCAGCAGAACAGCGGTAAGCACAGATACCTGTATTTAAGGGGAGGCGAGAAGTGCCTGGGGAGCACCCCTGGCTGCAGACCAGACCCATCAGCTTGCGATTCCAAAGCCAGGGAAGGCAGACCCCCATTGCCTTGGACTGTGAGGCCCGGTGGGGGTGGGTATGGAGGAGGAGGCTCCCAGTCTCTCAACAGAGATTGAACGACAGGAATCCATCTTGGACCCCCACTCTCGCAGAAAATTCCTTGTTATGATGAGTGCACAGGGTTTTGCCCCCTATAGTGCCCATCAATGTATATTCCTTCCTATCTTGAGTGAGGAATTTATCCATTGTTCTCCTGGTTTCTCCAACTTTGCATCCTCACACCCATTGCCCTCCTCAGTAAACAAAGGGGTCTTTTAGAATTTATTTTCCATAGAAAGCAGTGGAGAAATTGTCAATAAAAAATTATGTTTCTTTGTCACATTACTTGTCCAATCCTGATGGATGTGCACTGGGAGCAGAACACATAATTTTAGAAGTAGCTCACTCTGAATTTTGTTCCCCTCCAAGCTCAGGGATGGTGTAGTTGATAGGACTACCTTCTGTCAAGAGAGCCTAAAGATGGCATCAATTGTGTTTATAAGGGGGTCTTGTGAATATTTCATGGCCAGGGATGGTTCTTGCTAGGGCTATTTTATTTCTTCTCAGAGCTGGGAGGAAGTTGCTGTGAGAGAAGAGAGAGCCAGTGGCCTAATTCTAAGTAGAGCCCAATAGTATGTAAATAATTCATATATTTAAAATAACAAAATAAATATTTTATGGATCTTTAAAATTCAGGAACGAGCTGCATTCTTGAAATTCACAAATTAAAAACCTTGGCATGATGTCACCAAGATGGCAACATATATTTTTCCTAACTTTGCTCCCCTTGCAGGAAGAACAACTAACAACTATTCATGGACAAAACACCACTGAGGGAGCCCTGGAACACAGGTTGAGGCTGAAGCACCCCTTGCACCACAGAGACCCTGACAAAGTACATGGTAACCTTACTGTTCCTCCCCCTGCGCCTCCTATTCCTCCAGCAGGAAGAGAGAACGCAGTGGTGATATCCAGCACCCCCAACCCCTGCAGCATTGTGGCTCACTTTTTGAGAGCCCTTGCTCTGGTTTGCCCTACAGGAATTTCAGGGGAATCTGTGGGGCTCAACTACTGGGAACCTGATTAAAAGCTAGCCGTTAGGCACAAATAACGTTGCACAGTAAAATATTGCTATTAGGGGACATGTGTAACTCCTAGCTGACAGAATTTCACAGTCAGGGACCTTACAGATCAAGTCTGGTTGCCTGGCCTGCCTCTTACAAGATACTGAGGAATAGATCACCTTTTCCCCTTTCTTATGAGGACTCTGTGCCCTGTGAACAACAATCTCCATCCAAGCAGAGTGGGATCCTTTGTCCTGCTCACTGCTTTCACTGAGGGAAAATTTACAATCAATTCCTGACCATCTTGGGTACATATGAGAATTCCTGTTAATAAAATTTGGTGGAGGGTACATCATTATAACACAGAACAATAAGGTTGGTAGGTGTTGCATAATTTTTCTATTTGTCTCTATTGCCCACGAGGATTTCAGAGATGTTATGAAATACTTGTTGCAATATGACTAGAATATTTCCTCAAAGGGGTTTTTATTATCACTGTATTTTTATTTCTTTTTTATTGGTTATGCTATTACAGTTGTCCCAATTTTTTCCCCTTTGCCAGCCTTCACCTGGTACCCTCCTTCCATCCAGCAACCCCCCTCCTTATTTCCTGTCCATGGGTTGTGCTTATAAGTTCTTTGGCTTCTTCATTCACTGTATTTTAAAATATAATTCTTTTTGATGGTTTTAGAATTATAGAAGTAGTGTATGACCATTATGCAAAATTTAGAAAATACAGAAAAGCACAGAGAAGGAAATAAAAGGGATCCATAATTGGTCACATAGAAATAAACACTGTCATTATTTTGAGGGAGAGAGAGAGAGAGAGAGAGAGAGAGAGAGAGAGAGAGAGAGAGAGAGAGAGAGAGATGGCCTAATTTCTATGCTTAAGTGTCTTTTTTCTTTGTTCTCTTATTAGCCCTCCTACCTCTGGTTCCTTTGTTATCTAGGTTAAAAGCATTCTTCCCTCTTTTATATCACAGGCTCTGACTGTGGCCCATTTTTGGAATTAATTACAGAAATTTCTCTCATCATATAGAAGATAAAACTTGTGTAACTTGCTTTGATGTAATGATCCTGGAGGATTGATGAAAAAGATTGAAGGTAGAATTTCTCAACCTTGACAGCAGGGCCATTTCAGGTTGAATGATTCTCTGTTGTGTGGAACTTTCGTGTATATTGTAGGATGTTTGGCAGCATCTCTATCAGATGCCAGTAGCAAAACCCCTTCTTCCAAGTTGTGACAACCAAAAATGCCTCCAGACACTGCCAAATGTCCCAAAGTGGGAGAGGACAAAATAAACCTGGGTAATAATGTGTCCTGCTTAACACCTAGAAATTAGGGATGCCAGGGTTTCTGGACTCTTTTTTTAAAAATGTTTTATTGATTATGCTGTTACAGTTGTCCTAATTTCTTTTCCCTCTGCTCCCTTCCACCCAGTGATGCTCCCTCCCTCCAGTTGTTCCCCCCTTAGTCCATGCCCAATGGTTGTGCATATAGTTCTCAACATCTTCCTATCTACTCCACTCCCTCCAACTATGCTTCTTAATTCCTGCATCATCCCCCTCCTTTTTCCCCCTTCCCCCTCCCCCCTGACCTCCCCCCTATATGTTCTCCATACCTATAATTCTTTTCCCACTCTCGTTGCCTACTTAGTTTGTCTTTGTTTTGGTTCCCTAGCTTCTGTTGTTGGTTGTTGTGATACAATTTTCATTTTAATGTTCATAGTTTTGATCCTCCTTCTCCTAAACAAATCCCTTTAACATCTCATATAACAGTGATTTGGATCTGATGAACTCTTTCAGTTTTACTTTGTCCTGGAAGCACTTTCTCTGCCCTTCTATTCTGAATGACAGCTTCGCTGGATAGAGTATTCATGGTTGTAGGTTTTTGCTTTTCATTACTTCGAATATTTCTTGCCAGTCCCTTCTTGCCTGCACAGTCTCCTTTGAGAAATCAGCTGATAGTCTAATTGGGACCCCTTTGTACCTAATTCTCTTTTTCTCTCTTGCTGCTTTTAAGACTCTTTATCTCTAATTTTTGACATTTTGATTTTAATGTGTCTTGGTGTGGTTCTCCCTGGGTCCACTTGTTTTGGAACTCTCTGTGCTTCCTGGACCTGTAAGTTTATTTTCTTCCCTAAGTTAGGGAAGTTTTGCTTCATTGTTTTTTCACATGTTTTTTCAATTTCTAGTTCTTCTTCACCTTCTGGCAACCCTATAATTCAGATATTTACTCTCTTATAGTTGTTCCAGAGGTTTCTGAGCTTCTCCTAATTTTCCTCACTTTTTGTTTTCTCTTTCTGCACTGGTTGACTGATGTTCCTTCCCTATGTTTCGATTTGTTGATTTGATCCCTGGTTTTGATTCTCTCACCACTTGTTTCATATGTGTTTTTGTTCATTTCAGCAGGACTAATCTTCATTGTTTCCTTGTCTTGATTAAGTCCTGCTCTTATTTCTGTAAGCTGTCTTATAACTATAGCTCTGAAGTGAGCCTCAGAAAAGTTATCTATCTGTTTGTTTGTTAATTCATGTATTTGCTTTTTGCAGCAAAAAGGACATGACACAATGCTCCATCAATCTCAACACATGGGAAGTTCAAGCAGACGACCGCCTAGCCTGGAGGCTCGCGGTCAGGCAAGGTACGTCACGCGCAGAGGCTGCGCGCAACGAGGAGGCGGCCCAGAAAAGATCGAGGCGGAAGCAGCGTCAACAGCAGCAACAACAGCCATCTGCCTTCACCTGTAACAAGTGCGGCAGGGATTGTCACTCCCGAGTCGGACTGCACAGCCATTCTCGGCGGTGCAGATAGACTCTCAGGAAGCTACGCCATCGTCTCTCGAGACGGACGGCTGCCGACGACGACTACATGTATTTGCTTTCTGGTCAGCTGCGTGATTGGGATCGTTATCATTATCCCTGCCATCCTGGCAGTTTTTTGCTTCCTGGGCAGAGCTGTCACATCTCCTGTGCTGTAGGGGGCGGAGCCCCATGCACTCATCACTTCCGGGCAACCCTTCTCACCACACTGTGGTGATTTGTGTGGAGGCGGGGGTCCAAGATGGATTCCTACCATTCTCTCTCTGCTGAGAGACTGGGAGCCTCCTCCTCTATCCATAACCCTCTGGGCCTCACAGTCCAACACAATGGGGGTCTGCCTTCCCTGGTGTTGTAATTGCAAGCTGACGGGTTTGGTCTGCAGCTAGGGGTGCTCCCAGGCACTTCTCACCTCCCCTTAAATATGGGCGTCTGTGCTTACCACAGTCCCACCGCCCATTGCTGCAGCTGCCGCAGCCAGCACAGCTTGACCTCTCCTCCCCAGCTTTGCCCCTCCTACACATCCGGACAAGCACCACTTGTTTATAACTTTATACGTTGGACTTCCATGTGGCTTTATTTTCTGGAACTTCTGGTTATTTCTGGTTTTGCAGTAGTTGTATTCCTTCTTAGTTGTGGAGGGAGCCAGAGCGTGTCAGTCTAGGCCTCCATCTTGGCCAGAAGTCTAGTTTTTGGGCTCTTAATTGGTCATATTTTAGATCATAAAATGTCAAGAAGATAAACATGTTAATAAACTTTCTGAAAATATGAATATCAATAGCTGTATTCTTATTTTTGTTTCTAGTCAATGCCTTGATTGACAGAATGAGTGTTGTTATAGAGACCTGAGAAGTCTGAATTTGGAAATCCTATCAGTCAGGGGTTAGTCAAAGACAGAGTAATCACTCTAGGTTTTTTAATTGAAAAGGGAGTTAATAGGGAACTAGGAGCTTACAGAATCTTTTGAAGAACTTGGCAGGAGAGTGAAGGCCAAGGAGGGTGCTTCTGGCTTTCAGGAACTTTGGAAATCAGGAATCATAGAGAAATTTCCTTGGAGATCAGAAGGGTGCAGGAATACCAGAGGGTTTGCTACTAATGATTCCAAGAGCTTGTAGCAGCAATGTGAATCATTTTTAGAAACAGCCATTAAAGCTGCTGGTGCATCCACATAACTACAATTTGCTGATGCCTGTGAGCTGCTAAGGAACAAAGTAAGAACTTCTTCTCTTTTGCCTTCCAGGTCTCACATAAATGCCTCTCAGGATTCCAATCAAGATGGAGGCATAGGTAGACACACTTCGCCTCCTCATGCAACATAGAAAGAATTACCACCAGATCTCAAAAACAACAACCAGAACCATCAGATAATCAAGCTCTATGGAAGCCCAACAACCAAGGATTTAAAGAAGCCACATTTATCCAGATAGGCAGGAAGGACGGAGTCATGGAGACAGGGAAGACAGGTGGTGTGTCTCAGATGGGCAGTGGTGGTGGAACAGATGGTCCCACATTCATGTGTGGTGAATAAAAATCATGAAGGATTCCTGGGGAGAGAGTGATCCCAGCCCTGGGCCAGATTGTACAGCCCAGGGTTCCAGCACAAGCAAAATGAACCTCCATTACCTCTAGCTGTAAAAACCAGTGGAGGTTGTGGTGGCAGAAGAAACTGCTGGATCTTCACCACTTATAGGGCCTGCATGGTCTTAAGAGTGTACACACACCCAATGGCAGCAACTGGAAGGACACCAGTTATATCCAGGAAGTGGGTGCAGTGACTGGAAATTGGGCAAATGCCAGGAAAATCACCAGAATTCAGGAACCAGCGTTATTCCCTCTCCAAGTTTCCCACCGCAAACAGAGCCACAAAGTGGTGAAGCAGGTGTTCCCACCCTGGCCATTACCTAAGGGTCAACCCCACACAATTTACAAGTGCCTTTGTTACATAGGTCACGCTACTAAGACAGAGAGTAAAAGCAGTTTTATCTAATACATAGAAACAAACACAGGGAGGTTGCCAAATTGAGGAGACAAAGAAATATGGCCCAAATGGAAAAACAGATCAAAGCTCCAGAAAAAGAATTAATCAAAAAGGAGATAGTCAACCTATCAGATGCATATTTCAAAACATTGCTGGTAAGGATGCTCAGAAAAATGATTGAGTATGGCAAACACATAAGGGAAGAAATGAAGGCTACACTAAGTGAAATTTTAAAAAATCCACAGAAAACCAACAGAAGGGAAAGAAGCTTGGATTCAAATCAACAATTTGGAACAGAAGGAAGAAACAAATATTCAGCCAGAACAGAAAGAAGAAACAAGAATGCAAAAAAATTGAGGAGAGGCTTAGGAAGTTCTGGGACAACTTTAAATATATTAACATTTGAATCATAAAGGTGCCAGAAGGAGAAGAGGAAGATCAAGAAATTGAAAACGTATTTGAAAAAATAATAAAAGAAAACTTTCCTAATTTGGTGAAGAAAATAGACATACAAGTCCAGGAAGCACAGAGAGCAGAGAGTCCCAAACTAGTTGGATCCAGTGAGGACCACATCAAGACATATCATAGGGTGGGGATTGACTGTGGCAGCGGGAATGGGAGGTGGAGTGGGGCAGGGGAGAGCAATGGGAGAAAAATTGGGACAACGGTAAAAGAACAACAATAAAAAAGGCAAAGAATAAATAAATAAATAAAATGCCAAAGGTTAAAGATAAAGAGAATCTTAAATGCAGCAAGAGAAAAGAAAAAGTTACCTACTAAGGAGTTCCCAGAACACTGTCAGCTGATTTCCCAAAAGAAACTTGGCAGGCAAAAGGGGTTGGAAAGAAGTGTTGAAAAGCAAGGACTTACAACCTAGATTACTCTGTCCATCAAAGTTGTCATTTAGAATGGAAGGACAGATAAAGCACTTCCCAGACAAGGTAAAACTAAAGAGTTCATCATCACAAGCCAATATTACATGAAATGTTAAAGGAACTTATTTAAGAAAAAGATCAAAACTATAAACAGTAAAATGACAACAAACTCACAACTATTAACAACTGAATCTAAAAAACAAAAACAAACTAAGCAAACAACCAGAACAGGAATGGATTCATAGGTATTGAGAACATTTGGAGGGATATCAGCTGGGAAGGAGAATGGTGAGAATGGGGGAAATGTTTCAGGGATCAATAAGCATAATTGATAGGTACAAAATAGACAGGGGAATGTTAAGAATAGTAAAGTAAATGGAGAAGCCAAAGAACTTACACACATGACCCGTGGACATGAACTATATGGGGGATTGCTGAAGGGAAGAGGGGTACCAGATGGAGGTGGCAAAGGGGGAAAAATTGGAACACCTGTAACAGTATAATCAATAAACATACTTAAAAAAATGCCTATCAGTAGCTGAATCTAAAGTCCTGAGAGAAGGGAGTCTTGCAAATTAGTTTCCAGGCTTTCCCCCATGTAGTACTAGGAAGGAGCTGAGAAGGACAATATTATGCAGACTGAGACAACTGAAAAGACTGTTATTGGCCAGGGGTTCTTAATGAAAGTGTTTCTCTCATAGCATCAGGTTTAAAAAGGGGCATAGGCTGCTGCCTTTTTGATATATTGATAAAATAACCTTAAGATTATTTTATCTAAATTGTTTACCACATCTTGTTCATTGTCAAGAACTATAGAGACTATAGTTATAGGATGTATGCGAGGGATGAAGTTTGCTGGTGTCAAAAAGATAAACAAACATGCACTTATATAAAAATATGTGAAAATGTAGAATAGTACTGCATATATAGTTTCATATACTATTTTTATTTACTGTTACCTCATGAGGTCCCTGGCTAGAATCCATTATTGCAAATGTTCATCTTACTTTTATCATGAAAAATAAGCTTAAAAAACTTGAAAATGAATTATTGCTATTAAAAAACACAGCAAAATATTGGTTTTGTTGTATATATTTCAAAAGCATTACTTAAAATATTATATATTTAGACATGTAGATTTACATTTATTCATACATCTTTGTCCCCAAATTTGGTAAACTCCTTAGGCACATATTTCTAGAAATGAGTTACTCATTTATTATTATTATTTTTTCTGTACAGCTTATCGTTTTTCTTTTTGGTACAGTGTATCTTTCTCTGTTTTTTAATATGCTTTATTATGCTGTTACAGTTGTCTCAATTTCTTTTCCCTTTGTTCTTCTCCACCCAGTGACATCCCTTCTGCTAGTTGTCCCCCATCCTCAGTCCATGCCCATTGGTTGTGCATATAGATCTTCTCAACATCTTCTTATCTACTCCACTCCCTCCAACTATGCCTCTTAATTCCTGTACCACCTCCCTCCCTTTCCCCACTTCCTCCTCCCTGCTGACCTCCTGCCTATGTGTTCCCCATACCTATAATTCTGTTCACACTCTCATTGCCTACTTAGTTTGTCTTTGTTTGGTTCCCTAGCTTCTGTTGTTGGTTGTTGTGATAGTTTTCATGTTAATGTTCATAGTTTTGATCCTCTTTCTTCTAAACAAGTCCCTTTAACATTTCATTAACAGTGGTTTGGATCTGATGAACTCTTTCAGTTTTACTTTGTCCTGGAAGCACTTTCTCTGCCCTTCTATTCTGAATGACAGCTTCGCTGGATAGAGTAATCATGGTCGTAGGTTTTTGCTTTTCATTACTTTGAATATTTCTTGCCAGTCCCTTCTTGCCTGCAAAGTTTCTTTTGAGTAATCAGCTGGCAGTCTTATTGGGACCCCTTTGTACATAATTCTCTTCTTCTCTCTTGCTGCTTTTAAGATTCTCTCTTTATCCTTAATTTTTGACATTTTGATTACAATGTGTCTTGGTGTGGTTCTCCCTGGGTCCACTTGTTTTGGAACTCTCTGTGCTTCCTGGACATGTAAGTCTATTTCCTTCCTAAGTTAGGGAAGTTCTGCTTCATTACTTTTTCACATAATTTTTTCATTTCTAGTTCTTCTTCTTCACCTTCTGGCAACCCTATGATTTGGATGTTGGCCTGCTTATAGCTGTCTGTTAAGTTTCTGAACCTCTCCTCATTTTTCTCACTTCTCATTTCCTCTTTCTGCACTGGTTGACTGTTTGGTCTTTCCCTGTTCCGATTTGTTGATCTGATCCTTGGTTTTCTTGCCCTCACTACTAGTTTCATATGTGTTTTTGTTCATTTCAGCAGGACTAGCCTTCATTCCTTCCCTGTCTTGTTTAAGATCTGCTGTTAGGTCTGTAAGCACTTTTATAAGCAAAGCTCTGAACTGTGTCTCAGAAAGATTTTCGATCTGCTGCTTCGTTAGATTAGAAATTTGCTGTCTGGTCAGCTGTGTCACTGGGATCTCTATCATGATCTGTGCCATCTTGAACAGTTTTGTGTTTACCTTTGATTCCTGGGCAGGGCTGTCACACCTCCTACGTTATAGAGGGCAGAGTCCCATGCACTCGTCACAACCAGGTGACTGGTCTCACCACGCTGTGTCGTTTTCTGCAGGGGTAGGGTCCAAGATGGATTCCTGTCATTCATTCTCCACTGAGAGACTGGGAGCCTCCTCCTCCATCTCCAACCCCACCAGGATTCACAGTCCAAGGCAACGGAGGTCTGCCTTCCCCGGCTTTGGAATCCCAAGTGGACGGGTCTGGTCTGCAGCCAGGGGTGCTCCCAAGGCACTTCTTACCTCCCCTTAAATACGGGTGTCTGTGCTTACCGCTGTCCTTCTGCCATCGATGCTGCTGCCTCAGACAGCTCAGCTTGACCTCTCCTCCCTGGCTTTGCCCCTCTTACCTTTCCAGACAAGCACCACTTCTTTATAACTTCATATGTTGGACTTCCATTTATTTTCTAGAACTTCTGATTATTTATGGTTTTGTGGTAGTTGTATTCCTTCTTAGTTGCGGAGGGAGATGGAGCTTGTCAGTCTAGGCCTCCATCTTGACCGGAAGTCTGTTTTTGTTTGCTTTCATGTCCCAGGTAGAGCTGTCACTCCTACTACATTTAAGGGGCGGAGCCTTAGGGATTCATCAGTATCAGGCGACCTGTTTCACTATGTTGTGGCGCTGTATGCAGGAGAGGGGTCTGAGATGGAACAATGCCGCTTGCCCAGCACTCACCCCTTTTCCAGGCACTTCTCCCACTTCCGCACTGGACTGGGACCCCTCTAGTTGCTGCCCTGGCTATCGTTCCCAGAGTGGGTGGGTCTGCAGATGTTCTAGGTGTATGGGGGCCCTTTAAACAAGCAGACTCTGCTGAGAGGTGCGATTTTTCTGCCTCTGTGTCCCACTGGTTTGCACAGTCAAAAGCAATGAGGCCTGATTTTCCCTGGAGCTGGGACAGTGAGCTGCTTTGATGAGGAGCTGGGAGCGCTCCCCTGGTGTTCCTCCTGACTTTTTAAAACCTGTGACTGCACTTTCCACTGGCCTGCTGATGTTGCTGCTGCTGCTACCACCACACTGTGTCCTCTCTGCCTGGGCTCCGCCCCTCCTACCTGTCTGGATGAGTATTTCTTCTTTGCATCTTTGTTTGCTGGACTTTCATGCACTTTGATTTTCTGGCACTTCTGGTTGTTTCTAGTTTTGAAGTAGTTGTATTCCTTCTTAGTCGTGGAGGGAGATGCAGCATGTCTGTCTATGCCTCCATCTTGGCCAGAAGTCTCTAGAAATGAGTTACTTGTTTAAAACCTGACATTAATTGGTTTACCCAATGTTCATAGTAATTAACTACCACCAGCAATATGTGAGATTTCCTGTTACCTGTCACTTTGTGAGCACTCAGAGCAAACCCATTTTTAAAACAAAACAAAAGTCATTTTTATATACAAATATTATTTCATTGTTGTATAATTTTATATTTCTCTGATTTTATCAATGGGGTTGAACTATGTGATTTTTTAAATTTAAGTCTTGTTCCTGTCTTTAAAACAATTTGCTATAGTATAACGTAAGCTCAAGATACAAAATTCAAACTAAGCAAAAAGACATCTGGTGAAAAATAAGATTCTTTTTTACTCTTTTACTTGTTAATCAGCCTATTTCCCAAGAGACAACCAAATACCTATTTTTATTTATTTATTTTTCCAAATACCTATTTTAAGATTATACTCCAGAGAGGTTGTACATAGATGTAAGCTGAGATATATATTTGAATGTATATATGTGATTTATAATATGTATACTTTATATATATAATATGTATTATATATAATAGGTATAATTCAAATATATACACACATACACTCATTACTTTTACCAAAGGTTAGAGTGTTATGCACGCCATCTCAAAACTTTAAATAAATCAATGTAAATTAGAGTTCTTTCCACATGAAGATATTTCTTGTTCTTCTTAAAGGTTATAACATTCTATTTTATGCATGTGCTATGATGTATTTAATCAGTGTCCTATTAATGAACATTTGAGGTTGCTTTTGATTATTTCTAACAATGCTCTACTGAATAACTTTGCATCTACAAATTTTGCAAACGCACATTTATATCTCTAAGATAGTTCCTAAAATTTAAAGTGCCTAAGCATAAATTATATATATTTTAAATTTTAATGAGTATATGCACAGTTTTTTCTAGTTTAATTGTCAATTCACTAGTGTTTATTATTGAGAGAAAACAATTACCTATATACTTTTGAGTCATATGGGGACCTTAGCCTAAGAATTTATTCTAATAATAATAGCTATTGCTTATTATCTACTGGTCAGTCAGAGCACTGAGTACATACAAAAAATAATTTAACATTATCACCCATATGCACTAGGTATCATTATGAATGTCTTCATTTTGCTGTTGAGGAAACTGAGGCATAAGAGTTCAAATACTGTGCCTAAGGCCATTAGGGGAAATGAGTGGAGGAGCTAGGTCTGAACATACAATATAGATCCATAGCCAAAGTAAAGTATTTTATTACAATCAACCTGAACTAGTTTTCTGTTTTTTTTTCTTAAAAAAATTTTTTTTTCTAGGAAGTGTGGATACTGGTAAATTTAGGGATTTTTATTTCTTGGGTTCTTCCATCCCATAAACTATTTCTTATAAGTAGCAATTTCAAATCTTTGTCTAGTTCATTTGCTGTTTAAAGCAACAGTCCTTAGAAAAGTATAATAGAGTGGTAGATACTTGCTAATCTTTGGCAGGCCCAAAGGTACATGTGTTTTTGATGATTGTAACTTTAGTCCTTTTTCATACTGTTTTCATTTTTTAAAGATTTTGAGGTAGACAATCATTTAATCTATGACTGTTGTTAATTGATCTCTTTGATGATATTATACCTCTTATTTATTTTTCCTTTATTAGTGTATTGGCCTGAAGGTCCAGAACACTGTTGTGTAATTTTTTTACTTTATTTTCATTGGTGACACTATTATAGATGTCCTCATTCCCCACACCCCTTTGCCCACCTTCATCCCCCTTCACCCTCCCTTCATAACACTGTTGTTTGTGTCTATGGGTCATGCATCCTATCACCTTCTTTCATCTAGTCCCCCTTCCCTCCTCCCCTCTGACAGCTGTTAGTCTGTTCCCTGTGTTCATGCCTTTGTTTCTATTTTGTTCATTAGATTCCACATATAAGTGAGATCATACCTGGAGATTATTATGCTAAGTGAAATAAGCCAGTTGGTGAAAGATAAATACCATTCAATGTCTCTTTCTTGCTTCAGATTTTAATGGGACTGAATTTCAATGTTCATAGTGCACACAATGTTGGTTCATATTCTGGACAGAGATTTATGATTATGTTCAAAGACTCTCTGTTCATCACTAAGAGTTCTTAATTAGGAGTAGGTGTTTAATTTTATTACATGCTTTCATAAGGGTCACATTTTATCATATTAATTGATTTACTATCTTTGAGGATTAGATATGTTGTGGTTGTCTATTACTGTGTAAGAAACTGCCCCAGAGCGGTGGCTTAATGCAATAACCATTTTTTTGCTTATGAATTCGTGAGTTGACCAGGCTCAGTGAGGCAGCTTTAGCTTGTGATAACTCATATGTTTGCAGAGAGACAGACAGCAGTGTGTGGGCTGAGGTCCATCCTGAATGTTTCCTCACTCTCATGTCTGGTTCCTAGGCAGGGAAGACTCACATTGCTGGGGCTGGAGCATCTGGGGCTCTGTGGGTGTCTCTCACTTTCTATGAGGTCTCTCCACCTGTGTCCCAGGGTAGCCAGATTTCTCATGAAGGATCCCAGAGTGAGCAGCCTGAAAGAAACTAACAGAATATGCACATCCCATTCAATCTTAGCACCAGAAGTCATGGGACTTCTGCTCCATTCTATTTGTTGAGGCTGTCACAGAAGCCAGCCTGTTCAGATTCAGAGGAAGGGGACACAGACCTCATGTCTTCAATTTAAGACTCACTCTTTACTCAATTTCTCCAGTTATTGACCCATTCAGGATATTCAGGACTTTTAAAATTGTTTTGGTAACTCAGATATTTCTTAGGAACTCATTAAATATTGATAATTTTAAATTTACATACACTTTAATATTTTTATACATTTGTAAGTATCCTTTTTGGTATGTTAATTTTATTCTTCATTTATGATTTTGGTTACTTATATGTATATGTATCTTGATTTTATTATCCTGAAATGTATCTATTTTCATTCTTCTTTCTTTTTTTATCAGACACACTGTTATTTAATATGCCTTTCAACTTAACTATTAAAGTTTTTGCCAAGCAATTGATTGGAAAGTTAGTGTTATGTGCAAAACACCTTTCCTTTCTTTCTTTTTCTTTGTTTAGAGTAAGACATATTAGTTTTTATTTTGACCTTTTCAGACATGCTCTTTCACTACCTGTGAAATTTAAAAGAAAGTTGAGCACATGTTGATGGCACCCCAAACTCTCTTTAATTTTTGTAAACATGCCTCAGTTACAAAGTGAATTAACTCAATCAAAACTACAGGTTAAAATATTACTTCTTCTTTCTCCCTTTATTCAGATGAATCCTGCCAGTTCTGTAAAGGGAAGTCCTAGAACTTTGTTGCTTGATAAACTATTAAAAAGTTCCATAAAAAAGAGATTACTTTTTTTCAAATGTAATCTCTTGGTTTTGGTTTTATTTTCTCCTTCCCTTGTGTGGTAAATTATTTTTTGATTTATTATATTTTTCTTGAGTTCTTAAAAATCTCTTTAACTTAATAATTTAGTTATATTCTTTATTTTTAATAGCAGACATATTTACATCTAAAGAACTTGCTGTTAAATTTTGCTTTAGCCTTTTCCCCTGCATTTTGACTTGGAGATGGAACTGACTTGGTAACCAGAAGGAGAGCCAGGAAACACAGGGACCACAGCAGGCAGCATCCATGATTTTTTTTTTTTTTTTTTTTGTCAGCTCTGTGTGCCTGTGGGATTCCTGGTAAGCTGGGTTCTGGGCTGGGCTCTTGCCAGGCAGGTGTGATGAGGCCAAGTGATGGAGGCTATTAGTAAGAAAGTGATTGAAATGGTTACCATGGAGCCTGCCTTTGGTTGTTTCTATTAAGACTTATAACCTGGGATGCTTAGGGCAGGGGGAGTGGGGACTGAGGGCTAGGGGTGGGGGATAAGAATTAGAAAGTGAGAGGTGAAGTTGTAGTGGGAGGTGAAAAGTGGGGGTGAGAGTGTAGAGCAGGAGGTGGAGTGCAGTTTCTGTTTTTGCTGTAAGGCAGTCTGGACAAGACCAATGTGCTCAAGAGGGCAGGAGCTCCAAGTCACCCTAATACTGGTAAGCAGTCCTTGAATGGTCTTGGGAAGGAAACAGTCTGGCTCCCCTGAGAGGCATGCTGGAGGTGAAGGGAAATAGCATCCACCATCCACAGGGAGCAAAACAAGTACCAAGGTCTGAAACAGAGTATTTGTTTAGTGAAAGGACTGATATAGGGAGGAACTGATTTAGGGCACACAAAATACTTTAAAAGATTGCACTTAAAAATTCACTCTGAAGTCAGCACTGCATGCATCCCAGTATGACAGATGGTTGGGAAGCAGGATATTGTTTTTAAGAATATTTAGGTTATAAAGAATAAATACATAAATGAATAAAAAATAAACAAAACTCATAAAAAGAGGGCACTTGCTGGAAGAGTTCTATGAGAGCTGTCTTTCTCTCTCCCCTTCACACTTCAAGGACAAATTCTCCAACTTGAAAATTCTCCAGTTCAAGTGACAGATTGTCTGTATTCCATCCACAAACTATATTCCTTAGCTGTGACCTTGAACAAGTTGCTTTATCTGCCTTTGCCTCAGTTTCCTCATTTGTAAAATGGGGACCAAAGTAGTACCTATTGCCTAGAAATATGAGTAAGGTTTAAATGAGTATCCATTCCTGTCTATCTATCTATCATCTATCTATTTATCATCTATCTATCTATCATCTATCATCATCTATTTATAATTTATCTATCTATCATCTACCTATCTTCCATCTAATTTATCTAATCTTTCAACCCCAGCAGGCATAAGATAAGCACCGTCAATTCATCTAAGTTATTATCTTCTTTTTCTCCCCTGGATATATATATATATACAGTCACCAAGCCATGCCAAATCTCTCCTTTGAGTGTTCTCATCAACCTTCACTACAACCAGATGAGTGTCCTCAAAACTTTTAGGCACCCTGACACAAGCCTTAACTTCCTCAGTTTACCCTGCACAACTTTCCAAACCAAACATTTGAAAGCATAGCTCTGCTCTAGTGGTTTTCTTCTTATTTTATAATTCTTTATGTTTAAGTTCCCTTGCTTGACATTCAAGGCTATAATCCATCCTCTACTATAGAGATATCTCTCTCGGCAGCCGTCCATCTCGAGAGATGATGGTGTAGCTTCTTAAGAGTCTATCTGCACCGCCGAGAATGGCTGTGCAGTCTGACTCGGGAGTGACACGGTATCTGTCTCCTCCCGTGTTGAATCGACATCTTGCGATGACGCTGGAGTGTCCTCTCCAGTGAAGCTGAAGCTACAGAGCCTGGGCAGGGTGATATGGAGGGTCTGCTGTTGCCCATGCAGCAGACCCCCCCTCTCTTCGCAGCTGAAGGGTCCAAGGGAAAGACGGAGTCAATACAGCTTGGCTTCAGGTGCGCCGCAGGAGTTGCCGGTGTTGACTACAATGTCAAACCGCCTTAGGGACTCCGGCTCTGGATTTTCTGTCGGGGTTTACTCCCTTAGCCTTTCCCCTGAAGAGGTATGCCGCAAGGCAGCGGAGGTTTTTTGGAGTCAGAGTTTTCCTTCTCTGATGTGCCCTGACTGGAAGATCGAACCAGCGACACTTAGCTCGCAGGCCGACGCTCAATCCACTGAGCCAAACCAGCCAGGGTTATAGAGATATATACACACATATACATATAATATAGACATGTGGGCCCGCACATACATACCTATTTGTGTACTTATATACACACATATAGAGAGTTTACATAAATAATAACATTATACATCTTGGATAAGATTTACCCCTTAACTCCCCATTTTTTTAAAGTATACTTTATTGATTGTGTTGTTACAATAAACCCAGTTTTTTATTCCCTTTCCTCCCCTCCACCCAGCACCCCCCTTGGTTCATGTCCATGGGTCATGCATATAAGTTCTTTGGCTTCACCCTTTCCTATATTATTCTTAACTTCCCCCTGTCTATTTTGTATTAATCACTTATGCTTCTTAATCCCTGCACCATTTTCCTATTTCTCCCCCTCCCCACTCCCAACTGATAACCCTCCAAATGATCCCCATACCTATGATTCTGTTCTATTCTGGTTTGCTTAGTTGGATTTTTGTTTTTATTTTTTAGGTTCAGTTGTTGGTAGTTGTGAGCTTGTTGTCATTTTAGTGTTCATAGTTTTGATCTTTTTTTCTTAAATAAGTCCCTTTAACATATCATATAATAACTGTGTGGTAATGATTAATTCTTTTAGCTTTACCTTGTCTGGGAAGCACCTTATCTTCCCTTCCATTCTAAATGATAAATTTGCTGGATGGAATAGTCTTGGTTGTAGGTTCTTGCTTTTCATCACATTGAATACTCCTTGCCAGTCTCTTCTAGCCTGCAAAGTTTCTTTTGAGAAATCCACAGATAGTCTTACAGGCACCACACTGTAGGTAACTCTTTGCTTTTCTCTTGCTACTTTTAAGATTCTCTCTTTATCTTGAACCTTTAGCATTTTAATGATGATGTGTCTTGGTGTGATCCTCTTTGGGTCTAGCTTCTTTGGGACTCTCTGTGCTTCCTGGACTTCACCAAATTAGGAAACTTTCCCTTCATTATTTTTTTCACATAAGCTTTCAATTTCTTGCTTTTCCTCTTCTTCTGGCACCCCTATGATTTGGATATTTGCACATTTAAAGTTGTTGCAGAGGTTGCTAAGCCTCTCCCCATCTTTTTCAATTCTTGTTTCCTCATTCTGTACTGGTTGACTGTTTTTTTCTTCCTTATGAACCAAATCATTGATTTGAACCCTGGTTTTTTTCCTTTCACCATTGGTTTTGTGTGGATTTTTCTTCATTTCACTTAGCATAGCCTTCACTTCTTTCTTTATGCACTTGCCATACTCAAGCATATCTGTCAAGCCTGTGAGCATCTTTATCACCAGTGTTTTGAAGTCTGCATCTGTTAGATCGGCTATCTCCTTGTCTGTTATGTTGGCTATCTACTCATCGCTTAGTTCTCCCACTGGAACCTTGATTTATTCCCTCTTTTGGGCCATACTTCTCTATCACCTCATCTTGACAGGCTCCTGTGTTTATTTGCCTTTGTGTCTTAGGTAAGCTGTCACTCCTGTTACATTGTGAGGGGTGGAGCCTTAGGTATTCATCAGTACAGGGTGACCCATTTCATCATGCTGTGGCACTGTGTCAGGGGGAGGAGTACGAGAGAGAACAATGCCACCGCTCAGCACTTGTCCCTCTTCCACCTCTGTATGGGGACTGGCGCCTCTCTAGCTGTTGCCATAGCCATCATTCCCAGAGTGAGTGGATCTGCTGATGTTCTAGGACCATGGGGGTTCTTCAAATAAGTGGATTCTGCTGAGAGACCGGGAGTTTCTTCTTCTGTCCCAACCCCCACTGCTTTGCACAGTCAGAAGAAATGAGGTCCTTATTTTTTTTTTGGTGCTGGGACCCTGAGCTGAGCAGCCTGGTCTGGGGCTGGGAACACTCCTCAGGTGTCCCTCCCAACTTTATAAAATGTGTGACTGTGTTTTCCACCGGTCTGCTGCTGCCGCTGCTGCTGTCACCACACCGTGTCCTCTCCACCCCGGCTCCACCCCTCCTACATGTCTGGATGAGTATTTCTTCTTTATATCTTTGTTTGTTGGACTTCCATGAAGCTTGATATTCTGGAACTTCTTGTTGTCTCTAGTTTTGAGGTAGTTGTGTTCCTTCTTAGTTGTGGAGGGAACGTAGCGCTTCCATCTTGGTGGGAAGTCTGTCCATTTCTTTATATATTGAGCTAGTCCATTCTTTTTTTTAACCAGTATTTTCCTGATACACAGGTTCTTGGTTTTGTGAAGGTGTTTACCCCATTCTGCATGTCTGTGTTTTAGGAAAGATGGACTCAGTCCTCTGTCCCAAGAAGGGATGTTTTGGTTTGTTTATAATAGTCATTTTAGTTTCATTCCCCTAACAGAGTTCTATGGAACTGTTAAAAAAGAAGGAAATAAATGTGTTAGCATGGTTGTGTTCCCCTAATCTTTATTTACAAAAACAGATCAAACCACCTGGCTGCTGTGGCTCAGTGGATTGAGCGTTGGTCTGCAAGCCAACTGTCACTGGTTCGATTCCCAGTCAGGGCCCATGACTAGGTTGCACGTCAGGCCCTCAGCTGGGGGCGCAAGTAAGAGGCAACCACACAGTGATGTTTCTTTCCCTCTCTTTCTCCTTTCCCCTCTCTCTAACAAACAAGCAAACAAATAAATAAATAAATTTAAAAAAAGAAAAGAAAAGATCAGAGTTTAAATCAGTAGTTCACTGATTCCCAATTTAGATTCATAGAATTATAAAATCCCATGACTGGAAAGGACATGCCCTCTCAGCCAGCACTTGAGCCTCCTCCGATATAGTCTTACAAAGCCCTGATCCCACCTCTGCCTGGATGCATCCAGAGCTAGGTGGCTCCCTACCTCCTATATGTGGTCAGTTCTTATTCTTAGAAAACTTAGCAGTCAATAAATATTTGTTGGAAAGATTTGGTAAATAAATAAATATTTAAAATATTAAAGTAGCTCAATAAATGAAGACATGGAAAAGCAAGGGGAAAATATTACCTATACACATGGTAATTTACTAATGTTGGTGATTGGAATGGAAAAGAGGCATAATCTGATTAGTGAGATGTGGGGGCTAGTGGGAAAGTCTTCTTTGTTCTTAAAAAGAAGCACGAGGAAGAGATAGCCCCCTTTTTTTCTCACTGGGCTATCATGTCTGGATGTGATGCTTGGAGTTGCTGAATTGCCTTGTGGTCATGAGGAGGCCTCATGAGGGCCAAGCCAGGACATGAATGAGGCAAAGCTAGGGCCACCACAGAACAAGTACAAGGGCACATGGGTGGGCTTCTGTGTTGTGAGAACAAATTTTATTAGCCTTGAAATGATTCTGATTTTTTTCTGTCTCTTGCAGCTGAGCATTTTCTAACTGCTGCAGCTCCTTTATCATAGTTCTGTTTTATCTGCACAAGGGTCTTTCCAGGATGGAGAAGGCAGAGTGCCCCTGGCTGTATGATGTCACTCCTGCTAAATGGGGGAGATTCTTCTTAGACTGGCTTCTACATTAGAATTCCTTATTATTTTTTTTTTCAATTTTTCTGTACTGTCATTGATTTTAATGGCATGTTGAGAGAAGTTGTAGCATGATCAGCTGAATGGCATTTTAGCCCAGATTTGTTATCACGTCCTCACCCTATGTGTCTCCATAAACAAATTCTTTTCCCAGGTCTTACCTCACCAGTTCTGAGAAGACTTTCTTATCTATCCATTTCTTTATACTGTTTTCTTCCTTAACATAATTCAATTTTTGGATCTAGCATTGCTTCAGAGCCCAGCACCGTACTAAACTCTTTATATACACATCTCATTTAATCCTTATAACAACCAGTTCAGTAGGTGTTATTACTGACATTTTACAGTTGAGAAATTTGAAGCCTAGAAAGGTTACATGACTTTTCAAAATTACACAGCTAACAAATGTCAGAGAAGGTACTTGAGACCAGGTCTGTCTAACTCCATGCTTTACTCTGACCATTACACTGTTTACTGTACTAAATAATCAGGCATGGACTTATATGTGTGTGTTCCCATGGGCTTCTTGAAGGTGAGGACTACATCTTATTTACTCTGTCACTTGCTCTATTCATAGTCTTGGCACAAAGGAGAAATGTAGCGTGGGGATGTTGAACTCAGAAAGTTTATTAGGGAGTACTTTGGTGTCATCACCTATGGAAGGGAAAGGTAGGGAAGGGAAGAAAAGGGAAGTGAAGGGAAAAGAAGATGAGGGAAGAGAAAGGAGTAGGATTGGGTAAAAGGAGAAGTTCATCTATGATGCAGTCTCAGTTGAAACTTCAGCTGATCCTATAGGGAGTTCTGAAGGTGGGATGAGTCTTCAGAGTTGTTCCCATTTGGGAACAGAGAGCTGAGCCTTTATACACTGTGTACATCATCAATGGATATAGGTTGCCCCAGGAAGAGGGCATAGCATGAGTAAGGAGCCTTCCTTCATCTGAGTCACTCTTTGAAGAGGACAGCTGAGGACATTCAGGGCAGCACTTCCAGCAATTAGAAGAATAAATAAGTTCTTCATTTCTGAAGGGATCTGGTGGTAACTCATAGCTTCTACCACCCCATTGTGTATCATTTCCTCTAGGACCCTCTCCCCAAAAGTAATGGCATTCCTGAGCTGTTGCCCACCTCAGGTGAAGAATTGGAGTAGACACAGCAAGGACATGTCTCCTTTACCCAGCATCCAGTAAAACATAGCTTCAACAATGAAAGCCTCTAAGAACTTCTTGCTTGTTTGGGGTCTGTGTATCTGATCCAGATGCTCCTCACCTTGCTCTCTCCTCCCATGAGGCTGCGTCCTCCTGCTTCAGGGATTGTTGTTTAGCTTGGCTTGAATATCAGGCTTCCCAGAGTCTGATGTCTTGGAGCATTACCTCACTCTCTGGCTCCAACAAGCCTTCTCATCATTGTCCTTTGTACCTCCAGTAGAAAGTGCCCTGACTCAATCCCCAGAACAGTTGTGATGACCACAGAGCATGGTGACTTGAGCATAGCAAAAGCCTTACCTCTCACTGCTAGCAGGATGCCAAAGCTGCCTTGAATTCCCCCTGAAGCCTCAGCTGTGGCCCTTGGAAGATACCACACGCTAGATAGGCAGGCTATGGCTATCAGATGAAGTTACCCACAGGTAGTGGCAGAAATGGGAGCCAGAGGTGTTGAGTGACACCATTCTTGTCTGAAACTCAGTGTCCCTTTTGCTCACAAACTTGTGTCACTCTAAAGAAAACATGCTCAGCTTCAAATTACTCCCACGCAGATCAAAACCATTGGTCAAACCAAGCCACAGAGATGAGGCTAGTGGTCATATTTTAAGGGTTAAGGCCAAACTCCTTCTTCGTGAAACTGTGGGCTTGGGTGGCCCTGGCTCAGACCTGAGGGCTAACTTACAAGAAAAGCACAGAGGAATGTAAGCCACAATCCCAGAGGCTTTCCAAAAGTTATAAGAAAGCTAATTAGTTTTGAAGGACTTTGACAAAGGAACCCAAGAGGAACCAGATCAGTGAGAACATACATTACACTCAAGGAACTGAGATGGTAACAGCTAGTCCAACTCTAGTGGCTGGCATCAGGTCTCCCTGGGGGCCCATCCATAATGCAGTGCAATGAGGCCATTTGTCTGCAATGAGACAGCCTGAAGGACAAGCAGCACCATCTTCTGCCTTTGGAGGTGACCTTTATAGTTACTACTTCCTCAATCAAGAACATTAGCTGAGTTTCTACTCTGTCAGTTATTGGCACAGATTCACAGCTGATGACATCTCAAATGTTATCTGCTCTCTATCAACCCAAAAGCAGGAGGGTAAACATACAGGCTCATTTGTTTGAGGGATTCTACAGAATATTTTCATTACAGAGAATTTCAAATATACACATACATAGAGTGAATAATAGTATGACTCTCCAATTTTGATCCCACAATGCCAAAAGGTGTTACTTATCTACTCTCATGTAAGGTCCACTGAAGCATATTCTGACTTTGTATCATTTCATTTCTAAATAGTCGAGTATATCTCTAAATGACAATGACTTCTAAAACATAACTGCAGATCAATAAGTAACAATATTTTTATTATCATCAAATATCCAGTCAATATTCAAATTTTCTTGATTGTCCTATAAACATATATTTTTGAACAGCTGGTTTACTTGAATCAGTGCCCAAACAAAATTAAACAGGTGAATTTTACTACACGGTGGGTGCTGTAGCAGAGGTGTGGATATTTATGGCAGAGCTTATTACTAGGGATCCCTGGGTTTACATCTGGTGGGGTTCACATTGGCTTTAGAATTTAGATCTGTGAACATGAACAAGTGAACCTTTCAAAATCCCAGCTCCTCAAGTCCATAACTCATGGGTTGATGTGAATAATAAATGTGATATTCATTGCGATGATTAGCACAAAGTCTAGCCTACACTATGTACTCAATAAAATTTTAATATAATTATAAAACAATAATAAAAACAAAAGAGGTGGTGTTTAATTTAGATCTGTAAATATGTAGCCTTGTGCAAAGCAGAGGAATGTGGACTTTCAGGTAGAGATAATACACTGCTTTATGTAAAGGCAAGACTTGGAAACCTGGTATATTTGACAAATAGTGAAAAGACCCATGAGTTGGGGGCATCAGGAGTTGAGACTGGAGAAATATGTTGTGAGAAGACTATATATCAAGGGTCTTGTGTATAGAGCTAAAGAGTTGGGGCTTAATATTGTAGGCACAGAGGGGTGACAGCAGACTGTGGGGAAGGGAAGGCATTGGATTCTTCTGGCAGCAGGATGGAGGGGAAAGCTCTAGAGAAGGGGGCCAGGCACAAAGTCACAGCAAGAGTCATGCAAGGAGACAATGATGCCCTGAAAAAACCAGTAACTGTGGGGATGGAGAAAACATTGCTGAGGAAGCCTGGACAGAATTTTATGAAAGATTAAATGTTGACAGGTAAGGAGGGGGGGATAATTTAAGAATGACTCCAGAATTTCTGGTTTAGCTACCAGGGATGTCATTGAGAGTGCAAACACAGGAATCTGAGAAAGTTTCACTGATGGGTATAATGAATTCATTTGGGATGTGTTCAGTAGGGACTGTCTACAGGACACCTAGGTGACAAATCTGTTCTATGTATTAAGGCAACTTAAGAATCACTTAAAAGGAAAATTAAGAAGTAAAGCTTGTGCTTGGTTCTTCTTTTCTGCCTACACAAGGCCCTGCTAGGAAATCTGACAGCTTCTTGTACTAAGAAGATTCCAGGAGGAACTGATGGCCTTTTCAGAGGCTACATTATAAATGCAGTGTTGCATGGTAAATGAATAAAATCCACACTCATTTAAAATGTATTTGGTCACTGGACAATGTGACTTTTACAAAGACAAAGAACTCTGCAATCCACCAAGTCACAATTCTTGAATGTCCACACACTTTGAGGATATGATGGCCTTGATCAAGCAGCTCATCATTTTATCTCACCTCCCAATATTATCCCATTCCCCATCTTCAGCTCAGATTAAAGTGGCCTAACATGAGGCCAAATATTTTGCTTAAGATAAGAGTTGTATTTGTAAAGCAACTGTCCAAATGTAAAGTGGTTATTTTAGAGAGAAAGGGAGTTTCCTGTCATTGAAGGCTAATTGGCCATTTGAGCAGGCATATTAGTAGAGGGGGGTTGACACCTTGAGTTGTTGGTGCTGTGGAGGATGGATTAGAATACTGTAGGATATGCTCTTTGTTGTGCACCCAACAGCAATTTTCCCTGCTTCCTTGATGTAAGACCCTTATTTTGTTCAATTGCTGACCCACCTATCAGAATTGCTTTGGGAGTTGATTTTAAAAGTGAACTCAATTTCCTTGACCTGTTTCCATTGAGTGGTAGGGTTCATGTTCCCTCCCCTTGAATCTGAAGAATTGTGGTCACTTCAATAAGTAGAATGTGGAGGTAGAGGCACTATGTGACTTCTGAGGATAGGTGATAAAAGATTATGTAGCATTTATTTGATTCGCTTGTTAACATTTTATATGAATGTTCCCTCTTGGAATTTCTCCACCATGTTGTGAAGCAGCTCCAGTCACATGGAGAGGGTAAATGTTGGTGTGCTGATAAAAATTCCCAGCTCAGCTCAAGCTTTGAGTCTTCTAAGCCCCATGTCAGGCATGGAAATGAAGAGGCTTCTGAATGAGCCCTGGATCTTCAAGTCACCCCACCAATACAGTCCTCTGAGCTGAGGTGCCATGTATCATGGAGCAGTGCCCCATCACAGTTCCTAATCCACAGAATCTGAGAATAAATTAAAATGATTGTTGTTCTATGTCACTATGTTTTAGGGTGTTTTATTGTGTAGCAACAGAAATTAGAATAACATGAGACTAGTTCTGAGCAATGAGATGTAAGTGGTTATTCACTGGGGAGCTTGTGAGAAAAATTTTCTCTCTGAAAAGGACAGTAATTTGAATTAAAAAACCCCCTTTTGTCCTGACTTTGTCATGGTGTTTGTAGATCTTTTTTTTTAAATATGCTTTATTGATTATGCTGTTACAGTTGTCCCAATTTCTTTTCCCTTTGTTCCCCTCCACTCAGTGACCCCGTTCCCTTCAGCTGTCCCCACCCCCCACTTAGTCCATGCCCATTGGTTGTGCATATAGTTTGTAGTGTTGAATATGATCGGAGACATGGAGGCAATTCCAGCAGGCAGAATGATTAAACGATTGGGGGGCTGTAGCACGCTCTGGCTATCAGCAAAAAGAAAGAAGCATTACCGCCCTTTTATTAGGATTTCAAGTGTTATTAAAAATAGAATAGGGAGGGTGAGCTTTACAGCCAACAGTGAAAGAATTTTTACAATGTATAATTCACGTGTAAGGTACAGCCAGGGTAACTTATGATTTAGATAGTAACTATCAGGAATACAAAGCAGACCTGTTAATCCTCAAGGCTGGCTCCAGTCTAAGATGTTATCTACAGGGAGGCAGATGGAGTACTTACCAGACGTCTTTGTTATCAGGATTCCATGACCCAGTGGCCTGGACAGCCTAAAGTCGCAGGCAGATACAAGACCAGCTTGTCTCCTGAATCACAGGACAACTGGATGGAGAGGCATGGGAGAATGACCCTTCCCAGAGATCTGAGTTCCTGCTACAATAGCTTTTCTCAACATCTTTCTATTCCACTCCCTCCTACTATGCTTCTTAATTCTGTACCATCTTCCTCCCTTTCCTCCCTTTCTCCTCCCTGATGATCTCCCCCCATAATGTTCCCCATACCTATAATTCTGTTCATATTCTCATTGCCTACTTAGTTTGCCTTTTTTTCTATTCCATAGCTTCTGTTGTTGGTTGTTGTGATACAGTTTTTATTTTAATGTTCATAGTTTTGATCCTCTTTCTCCTAAACAAATCCCTTTAACATTTCATATAACAGTGGTTTGGATCTGATGAACTCCTTCAGTTTTACTTTGTCCTGGAAGCACTTTCTCTGCCCTTCTATTCTGAATGACAGCTTCGCTGGTTAGAGTAGTCATAGTTGTAGGTTTTTGCTTTTCATTACTTTGAATATTTTTTGCCAGTCCCTTCTTGCCTGTAAAGTTTCTTTTGAGAAATCAGCTGATTGCCTTATTGGGACCCCTTTGTATGTAATTCTCTTCTTCTCTCTTGCTTCTTTTAAGATTCTCTCCTTATCTTTAATTTTTGACTTTTTGATTATAATGTGTCTTGGTGTGGTTCTCCCTGGATCCTGTGTTTTTGGAACTCTCTGTGCTTCCTGGACCTGTAAGTCTATTTCCTTCCCCAAGTTAGGGAAGTTCTGCTTCATTATTTTTTCACATAATTTTTCAATTTCTAATTCTTCTTCACCTTCTGGCAACCCTATGATTTGGATGTTGGCCCATTTATAGCTGTCCCATAGATTTCTGAGCCTCTCATCATTTACCTCACTTTTCATTTCCTCTTTCTGTGCTGATTGACTGTTCCTTCCTTATGTTTCAAATTGTTGATTCAATCCCTGGTTTTCCTTCCCTCACCACTAGTTTTGTGTGTGTTTTCATTCACTTCAGCAGAGCTAACCTTCATTTCTTCCCCATCTTGTTTAAGATCTGCTGTTAGGTATGTAAGTGCTTTTATAAGCAAAGCTCTGAACTGTGCCTCAGAAAGATTTTCTGTCTGTTGAGCCATTATATTAGATATTTGCTTTTTGGTCTGCTGTGTGATTGGAATCTCTATCATAATCTGTGCCATTCTGACAATTTTGTGTTTACCTTTGCTTCCTAGGTGGGGCTGTCACACCTCATACACTATAGGGGGCAGACGCCCATGCACTTGTCACAACTGGGCGACCCTTCTCACCACACTATGGCATTTTGTATGGGAGCAGGGGTCCAAGATGAATTCCTGCTGTTCACTCTCTGCTGAGAGACCGGGAACCTTCTCCTCTGTCCCTATGCCCTCTGGCCCTTACAGTCTGAGGCAATGGGAATCTCTCTTCCCTGGAGTTGGAATCACAAGCTGACGGGTTTTGTCTGCAGCTGGGGGTACTCCCAGGTGCTTCTTGCCTCCCCTTAAATATGGGTGTCTGTGCTTATCAAAGTCCCTCCGCCATTGCTGCAGCTACTGCCACCAGCCACCAGCACAGCTTGACCTCTCCACCCTAGCTTTACCACTCCTACCTGTCTGGACAAGTACCACTTTTTTATAACTTCATATGTTGAACTTCCATGTAGCTTTATTTTCTGGAACTTCTGGTTATGTCTGGCATTGTGGTAGCTGTATTCCTTCTTAGTTGTGAAGGGAGATGGAGCATTGTCAGTATAGGCCTCCATCTTGGCTGGAAGTGTCTGTTGGTAGATTTTGATGTTTGAAAGGAGGGTCTCCATCCTGACACCTTGAAGGAAAAACTAAGGGAGTGGTAAGGAAGTCTTTTATGGCCCTGGCAGTGTTTAGCTGGGAACATCCTTCTGTGAGATATCTCGTTACATATGAAAGTAAATATCCAAAGTGTTTAAGCCACTTATACTCAGGTTTTCTATTGCTCACTGGCTGAATTAATTACCTTTAGAGACACTTCCAATTCAGAACTCTGGTTTTATTGCATTTTTTTCTCTCTCTCTGCTTTGTTTCAGAAATGCTGATTTGTTCCCACTCTATTAGAATTCTTCACACTCTTCAAAAGTTAGTATCCTTGTAAAAACTTTTCTCATTATCTCCCATAACAAGTAACCTATATTTATCATTGTATCTCATGACTAAATTCATGTATTAGCCTGTAGACATTTTCATATCTACCAATGATAACTCTACCACACTGAATCAACCAATGTATCACATTTCTCCATTTATCAAATCTCTTTTTTATGCCCCTCATTATGGTTTATAGTTTTATTCAAAAATGTTATTTTATATACACATATATGATGTCATACAATACATGATGTCATAATATACATGTATTAATTATTGCATATATATATTCCCTAGATTTTATACACTATATATTCTCAATTGTTTTGTTGTTGTTTTTGTCTTTGTGGGTATTATTCTACCAAGATATGGAAATTTATTTTTTTTATGCTAGTCACCATATTTAATGAGTGACTATGGTATGTGGGAGTTAAATCCTCTATATTTCCTGTTGCTACAAAAGCAATAATAATTTCCAATATTTTGAAAATTTTTAATATCCAAATAGCCTTAGAAAAATTAAATTCTTGAATTCACATGAAACTATGAGCAAAGTGTCATTATATTTTTCTTCATTTTATATGTAAAAAAACCATCAGGGACTTCTGGTCAAGATGGAGGCATAGGTAAACTTGGCTCTCCTACTTGTGCAACCACATCAAAATTGCAACTAAAATATAGAATAACTATCAGTCATAACCATCAGAAATCAAGTTGAATGAAAATCCAACAACTATGAAATAAAAAAAAACCACATCCATACAAACTGGTAGGAGTTGTGGAGACACGGAATAGGTTGGTCTCATCCATGTGTGGTGGATAAAAATTTGGGAGGAATATCTCAGGAGTGAAAAGTCCTAGGCCAATACCAGTCTCCTCAGCTCAGTGCCTGGAAGATAAGCCCCATAACTTCTAGCTTCAAAAACCAGCAGGGATTAAGTCAATGGAAAAAACTTCTGGAGCCCCAAGCAGTAACCCTTAAGGAATCCACACACAAACTTACTCAGATTCACTCCATCTGAGCTCCAGCACTGGGGTATCAGCTTGAAAGGCACTAGTAGCACACATGGAGGAACTGAAGTGTCTGGCATCAAGGTGGGAACAGTGCAACAATTTTCCCCAAGACAGAAAGGCAGAAAGAATCCATTGTCTTTTTTCTGATTCTCCCCTGCCCCCACCAACAGAGCCATAGAGCCAATAGGTCAATGCCATACCTGAGACTCCATCAACCTTGCTAACACTATTTGACCCACCCTGGAGATCCCCTGAGACTTTGTCCCACCCAGTTTATGGCCCATCCAAAATGTTAATAATGAACATATGAATGGCTGGTCTTGGCTTATGCTTTATAACTTCCTAAATCCTATCAAACAAGCAACAACTGGCTTCAGTGAGCCCCCAGCCCAGCATTTATTGCTTTGTGGCCCTGAGTCTGACACTAGCAACAGCCAGCCTAGATTGCTTGCCTGGGAATCTCCAAGCCAAGCACAATTAGCAGCCATCTCATATTGCTTTATAGTTCAGGCAGAGTGGCCCCAGAACACAGGTAGACCCAGAACCTGTGCACCCAGTAGACAGCTATAGATCACTTCAGAGCACCACCACCCTACCTGTGCACAGATGAACCTCCACAGAGGGAAGAGGTTGGCGGTAAGTGGTCACAGCCAGTCCTTGCAGCTGACTGGCCTGGGTAAATCCGTCCTATTGACCTGCCAATATCAATCAAGTCCCAACTACAAGAGGAGGGTGTACTCAGTCCACATGGAGGACACACCTCAAGTACCAAGTTTGGCTGATAGGGGAGACTGTACCTCTGGACCCTATATGACACCTACTACATCGGGCCATGCTACCAAGACAGAGAGTCATAGCAACTCTTCCACAGGGAGGCTGCCAAAACAGTGAGACAAAGAAACATGGCACAAATGAAAGGACAGATAAAGATTCAGAAAAAGAACTAAACAAATTGACGATAAGCAATCTATCAGATGCACAGTTAAAAATACTCGTTATAAGGATGTTCAAGGAATTTAGTGAGGACCTCAACAGCAGAAAAAAGATCCAGTCATAAATGAAAGATACACTAATTGAAAGAAAGAACAATTTACAGTGAAACAACAGTAGAGTGGATGAAGCTGAGAATTAAATAAATTATTTGGAACATAAGGAAGCATAAACAACCAAGCGGAACAACTGGAAGAAAAAAGAAACAAACAAATAAGGATAATGTAAGCAGCTGTTGGGATAACTTCAAGCATTTCAACATTCATGTCATAGTGGTGCCAGACAGAGAAGAGGAAGAGCAAGAAATTGGAAATCTATTTGAAGAAATAATGAAAGAAAACTTTTCTAATTTGGTGAAGGAAATAGACATGCAAGTCCAAGAAGCACAGAGAGTCATAAACAAAATGGATATATAAAGACTCACTTCAAGATACATCATAATTAAAATGTGAAAGGTTAAAGATAAAGAGAGAATTTTAAAAGCTGCAAGAGAAAAGCAGTTAGTTACCTACAGGGGAGTTCTCATAAGACTGTCAGCTGATTTCTCAAAAGAAAGTTTTCAGGCTAGAAGGGATTGGTAAGAAATATTCAAAATCATAAAAAGCAGGAACCTACAGCCAAGATTGTTCTACCCAACAAAGATATTGTTTAGAATTGAAGGGCCAATGAAGAGCTCCCCAGACAAGAAAGAAACTAAAGGAGTTCATCATCACCAAACAATTATTATATGAAATGTTAAAGGGACTTATTTAAGAAAAATAAGATCAAAACTATGACCAATAAAATGGCAATAAATACATATCTATCAACAATTGAATTTAAAAAACAAATGAAGCAAACAAGAACAGAGGCAGAATTATGAATACGGAGAACATTTTGATGGTTGCTAAATCAGAGGGGGTGTAGGATAAAGGGTGAAGAGGTGAGAGGATTAAGAAATACAGAAACAGTGAAATGCTACTTGGCTATCGAGAAAAAAAGAAATATAAATAGGTTCCTTCTTTCTTTCTGCTATACATTTTTCCATTGTGTAAGTGTTCCACAGCTTTTTGATCCACTATCTTTCCGTTGTAACAGGAGAAAAGAGAATTTGTGTTTTTTATTTTCTTTTATTATATTTTTAAGTCTTTAATGTATTATTTACATTAAGATTTAGTCCCCTTACACTCCCCTACCCTCAGCAATCACCATTCTGTTGTCCATGCCCATGAGTCCTTTTTACTTTTTGCTCAATCCCTCTATGCCCTGACCACCCCCACCCCACTAGTTGTCATCCTGCTCTTCATCCATGAGTCCATTACTGTTTTCCTTGTTAGTTCAGTTGTTTCATTAGATTCCACATATGAGTGAAATCATATGGTATTTGTCTTTCTCTGACTGGCTTAATTCACTTAGCATAATGTTCTTCAGGTCCTTCTCCTGTTGCAAAGGGTAAAATTTTCTCCTTTTTTATGGCTGATGTATTCCATTGTGTAAATGTCCCATAGTGGTTTTATCCACTCATCTACTGATGGACACTTAGGCTACTTGCATATTTTTGAGATTATAAATAATGCTTCAATGAATATAGGGGTGCTTGTGTTCTTTTGAATTAGTGTTTTGGGTTCCTTTGAATATATTCTAGAATTGGGATCACTGGGTCAAAAGAAAGATCTATTTTTAATTTTTTGAGGTATCTCCACACTGCTTTCCACAGTGACTGCACCAATCTGTATTTCCACCAACAGTGGAAAAGTATCCCCCTTTTTCCAGATTCTTGCCAACACTTGATGTTTGTTGATTTATTGATGATGGGCATTCTGACAGGTGTGAGATAATATCTCATGGTGGTTTCAATTTTTATTTTTATTTTTCTGATGATTAATGATGTTGAGCATCTTTTCATATGTCTATTGGACATCCGTATGTCCCCTTAGGAGAAGCAACTATTCAGGTCCTCTGCCCATTTTTTAATTGGCTTATTTAATTTTTGGTGTTGAGATTTGTAAGTTCTGTATAAATTTTGGATATTAATACCTTATCAGATGTATGGGCAAATATATTTTCCCATCCTGTGTGTTGTCTTTTTATTTTGTTGTTGTTGTTTTCCTTTACAGTGCAAAAATCTTTTAGTTTGATATAATCTCATTTGTTTATTTTTTCTTTTGATTTCCTTACCTGGGGAGATATAGCTGATAAAAAAATTGCTGAAAGCAATGTCTGAGATTTTTCTGGATATGGTTTCTTCTACAATTTTTATAGTTTCAGGTCTAACATTCATGTCTTTGATCCATTTTGAATCTTGTGTGTGGTGTAAGAAGGTGGTCTAATTTCAGTTTTATGCACATATTTGTTCAAATTTTCCAATACCATTTATTGAATAAACTATCTTTACCCCATTGTATGTGCTTGCTTCCTCTGCCAAATATTAATTGATTATAAAGGTGTGGGTTTATTTCTGGGCTGTCTAGTCCATTGATCTGTGTGACTGTTTTTATGCCAGTACCATAATGTTTTGATTACTATGGCCTTAAGTATAGTATGATATTAGGTAGTGTGATCCCTCCAACTTTATTATTCTTTTCTCAGGATTGATGTTGTTATGTGGGGCCATTTATGATTCCATATAAATTTTTGAAATATTTGTTCTGTGAAATACATCATTGGAATCTTGATAGGTATGATATTGAATCTATAGATAGTTTGGGGTAGTATAGGCATTTTAATGAGAATCCTTCCTATCTATGAACACAGTATATGCTTCTACTTCTTTGTACCTTCTTCAATTTCTTCAGTGTCTTACAATTTTCTGAGTACAACTCTTTTATATCCTTGGTTAGGTTTATTCCTAGGTATTTTATTCTTTTTGAAGCAATTGTGAATGGGATTGTTCTCTTAGTTTCCTTCTCAATTAGTTCATTATTGGCATGTAAAAGTGAAACTGATTTGTGGATATTAATTATGTATCCTGCTACTTTGCTGAATTCAGTTTTCAGTAGTTGTAGTTTCTTGGTGGAATCTTTGGGGTTCTCTACATACAGTATCATGTTATCTGTAAATAATGACAATTTTATTTTTTCCTTTCAAATTTGGATGACTTTTATTTATTCTTCTTTTCTGATTGCTGTAGGTAGGACTTCCAGTACTATGTTGAATAAGAGAGGTGAAAGCAGAAATTCCTGTCTTGCTCTTGATCTTAAGGAAAATACTTGTACTATCTGTCCACTGAGTATGATGCTGCCAGTGTGTTTGTTATATATAACCTTTATTATGTTTAGGTGTGTTCCCTTTATTTCCACTTTTCTGAGAGTTTTTAAAAAGCATATATGGGTCTGGGTTTTATCAAATGATTTTTCTGCATCTATTGATATGATCATGTCATTTTTACCCCTCATTTTGTTTATGTGATGTAGCAAATTTTTTGATATGTAAATATTGTACCAACCCTGAATTCCTGGAATAATTCTCACTTGATCATGGTGTACGGTATTTTTGATGCATTGCTATATTCAATTTGCTAATATTTTGTTGAAGATTTTATCATCTATGTTCATCAGGGATAGTGGCTTATAATTTTCTTTCTTTGTAGTTTATTGGTTTTGGAATTAGGATAATGCTGACCTTGTAAAATGAGTTTGGGATCCTTCTTTTCTCTTGAATTTTATAAAATAGTTTGAGAAGAATAAGTGTTAGTCTTTCCCAGAATGTTTGGTAAAATTCACATGTGTAGCCATCTGGTCCAGGGCTGTTGTTTGTTGGGAGTTTTTTTTTTTTATTACTGCTTCAATTTTTCTAGGTGTAGTCTGTCTATTCAACTTATCTGGATCTTCCTGATTTAGTTTTGGAAGACTGTATGTTTCTAGGAATTCAACCATTTCATCCAGGTTGTCCAGTTTGTTGGTATATAGTTGTTCATAATATTTTCTACAGTTCTTTGTATTTTTTGTTTGTCAGTTATTATTTCTGCTCTTTCATTTATGGTTTTATTTATTTGGGTTCTTTCTCTTTCTTGATGAGCCTGGTTAAAGATCTGTCTCTTGATTATCTTTTCAAAGAACTGGCTCTTGGACTCATTGATCTTTGTATCATTTTAAAAACTCTACTTCACACTAGGAGGGAGGAAGATGGTGGTGGAGTAAGAAGCAGTGTTGTCTGCTTGCTCCTATCATGAAAAGCTTGGGATATGAACAGGGAGATGAGTGAGTGAGTACAAACTACAGCGGACAGCTGGAGTGGGGAAGGCAGAGTGAGAGTGGAGTGGAAAAGGGCAGAAGGCTCGCCAGTGCTCTTGGGAGGAGTTCCTGGACCCACAAAACCCTGCATTCCTACTGGACCACACAGAGGGACAGCTGCAGACCGGTTCACCACCCAGGGACAGATTGGGTGGACCTTACATGCCACATGAAGGGGTTTGCATTCATGTTTAGCTACTATGTCCTTTTCCCCTCGCCTATGCTCTGAGTCTTACCTCTCTCTATTCCAGCCAAGCCCCAGAAATTCTGATGAAGAGTTTTTATGTCCTCTTGGGTCTCAGACTTGAGCCCTATCCCATTATTACCATCTTCCCTACCAGACAGTGGCCTTCAGACCTTGGGCTCTTCTGTGGACAAACATGCATTTGGGAATCTGGCTGACCTGGGCTGTTATCCTTTCTCTGTCCCTTATTAACTGCACAGATATGAACAAGTGACTTCACTGCTAAAACCTCAGTTTGCTCATCTTTAAAGTGGGGAAATTAGCAGCTTTCTGATACATATAGTCACTGGTAGTGTGCATGTGAGTGTGTCTGGAAAACAGAAGCACCTTCCTTCTTTGCACAGCTTCTGGGCTCTTGTAGTGTTATTTGGTGTGAAATCAACAACGAACTGACCTTCAACAGTGCATTCATGTCTTTTTATTTTTTTGCTATGTTGGTCAGGGGCCCAATAAGAAGAATGGAAAGCTTAAACAGGGAAATAATCTAGAAACTTTGGATCTGCAGAGAAAAAATAATACAAATATCTAAGTGCCATGTGTACAATATAAATTCATAAGACATATTGTGCATTTAAAAATATATATCACCACAAATATATTCTAAGTGTCACATAATGGGCTTAGTTTTCTGATATCTCAAATAGATCTTCCAGACTGTCAAGTATATTTCAAAAATGAGTATCTTTTTAATGGTCCATGGTGTGTAACCTCAGCAGAATAGGAGAAGATTCATTATTTCTCATGGTGCTAAGTGACTTGTACATCCAGAGGTGGTCATGGAGAATGACAATTTTTTTTTCAGTTTGGGGCTTAGGAGGGTAAGGAGGTAAGATACTATATAAATGTCCTGGGTGGGAGTTGAAAACCATGCTAAATAATGGGAAAGAGCAGAAGGGAGGATGGGGAACCTCTATAGAGCTAGATGAACAACTTAGGCTGTGAAATACTAGCCAGCATGAGCCTGAAATGCTGTTTAAAATTCTGGCTCAACTGTGCCTTCTAGGAGGGAAAAGAAAGGATTTGTCACCACTGTTATAGGGATGGGAAGGGAGGACAGAGGATGGGAGTGAAAGTATATTGGGCATCAACTGCAGGAAGGACACTTTATCTAGATTATTTTATTTAATCCTTCTCCAATATTTAAGGGGTAGTGGTGGTGGCATTTTTATCTCTGTTTTGTTGACAAAGGAAAAGGCTCACAGTGAAGTAATGTGTTCAACCTTATACTGCTTGGTCCTGGAATGCAGGTCTGTGTGACTGACTCCAAGTCCCACTGTGCCCTGGTAGAGGCTGAGGGGTTGACCCCTTTGAATTTGCTGAGGCCTGGCCTTCTGGCTATGCTTCCCTGAAGAAGTCAGTGACCAAATGATCTTCAAGAACTTCTGATGCTCCCAGTCATTAATCATCAGCATCTACAGCACACAAAAGCTACTCAGCCAAAGCAGGTTTTCCTACACACATCCAGAGAGAAATGCCAAAGTCCTTCCTTGGGTATTTTTCTCTTTGACAAACTCCACCGTCAACCCCAATAAGTAGAACTGTCAATCAGAAGACCAAAGGAGAGGGGTGCAAATAACATACAGCCTGGACCTAGGCACTGTTAAAGTGATTCTGCCTGACTCGGAGGCTTTTTTCCAACCTCATTACAAATGGACATTGGGATTCTCCTTCTAGTAAGAAGCTGCTCAGCTCTCTTGGCCTGGGAAGATAGAGCTCACTGAGGCATTGGAGTGTCTTTGATCCTATGACAATCTAATGTGAGGGACTGCTCTGGGGGACAGGATAGTGTCCAAAGTCCTGTTCTTGCAGAGAAGACTGCGGAGTGTGAGAAGGGTCATCAGTGACATGGGACCAAGTGATTAATGGGAACTGGATTGTGGAGGGAGGGAGAAGGAAGCTTTGGAGCGGCAAGGATGTGGAAGTGGACAGGATGAACTCTGAAACTGCAGTGTTGCAGCTCCTACTCATTTCTAATCATGGTGTACTTTTGCTAGGGGAGAGCAAGGCTTGTTAAGATGGAGAAGGAAGGGAAGAACAACGCATGCCCTGTCTTGAGTAGGTGGGCCAGAGAGTGCCCACCTGAAGCAGGGTCCACAGTCCCAGGTGGCTTCTCAGAGGAGATTTAAGTCTCACACCCCTGTTTCATTTGTGGCTTTTCAACCTAGTCCCCTCCATTCTGCCTCACCAGGCCCTGTCTCTGACTGTAGGAAGACTGGCTCCTGAGATAATACAGACCTGAGATAAGCAAGATAAAGGATCCACAATCCATTTGATATCGTTTCAGCCATGTTCCCAGTCCCACACATACCCAGGACTCTGGTAAGGTTGGTGTGTCCTATATTCTTCTGAGGCCTCCTTCCTTTCCTTGTCAAGAGTATCTTCACAGGACATCTACCCCTCAGGCCTAGGGCTCTGCTCCCAGTCTTTCCCTCACCCCATTGGGGCTGGCTCTGATTTCCACAGTACTTTGGGAAGTCTTTTCCCAGCCTTGCCAGCCAGCTCTGCCCTCCAGGTCCTCTCCCCAGCCCCAAGTCCATAGCTTGAGGATTCATGTTCACTCTGTCATTAGGGGTTGCCATGGTGGTTATTAACCTGTGGTCTGTTCAGAATGGCCACTGTCTGTCCTGTACCAGACAGGAGCTATTTTCGATATTACTTTCACACACACCATTCTGCACCAATTCTTTTGCTGTTGATTTTGCCATACCTAACTAGGTTTGTCTGGAGATAACACATTATTAATCTGATCTTAAGTGACACATTGGATCCCAGCCTATAATGAATATTTACTGAGTCAAGTGCTCCTGAATTCTTGGTGGTCTTTTTAAAGCACTTTCTATAATCTAACTTATTTAGGCCCTGAGGCAGGACCAATAACCCAGCTTTACAAATTATAAAACTTCCCCAGATGGAGGCAATCTATTCAAACCCTGGCAATCACACTCCAAAGCCAGCATTTTCAATTGCTCTGGCACCCTGCACATCTAGCCCAAATGTTGGCATGGCTCTGGGTTGGTCTAGACTATCTAGCATTCCTGGAGTTTGGATGGAAATCCATGCCCAGAGCAGCCTTTCAAAGACAAAGAGGTGAGCAGTTTCACACAGACTTTGGAGAGAGAGATATATTTTGGAATCAACAGCCTTGAGATTTTTGTCAAGTTGCTGTATGTTGAGCCTCAGGTTACTAATCTACAAAATGGGTTGAATAATTGCTATTCTGCAGTGTTGTGTGTGTGTGGTTAAGCAAAATAAATAGAAAGTGAGCATGGCACTTTGAATGTTATGAAAGCTCAGCTGGCTCTGCTCTAGTATGCATGAAAAATTTCTTTGGTGACACAGACTTTGTAGCAAGTTGTTGGCCCAGGCTGCTTGTGCTTGAGGCAACCCTGGACAAATGCCATGGAAATGGCTCTCCTTGTTAATTGTAATAACGAATGACTATAACAGAGGACTCATGAAGTATCATTACCAAGAACCTTTTCTGTACAGTCCTTTGGACAAAAGTTTTGTCTTCTTATAGTGGCTCTTCCTGTTTCTAGCCATCTGGACAACAAACCAGTGTTGGGGGATCAGGAGGAAGAAAGTTCAGGCCTGTTCCAAAGCAGTTTCCCAGGCACCATAAGAGTTTGCGGTACTTGTTACAAGAATGGCCTTCCAAGAACCATGGCCTTACTGGGTCTATGACCTTGTGTAGACCTTGTGTAGACCACTGCTTTGCTTTGCTCAATGGGACACCAACAAATGTATTGTAAGTGTAGGTTTGATAAGTACCTGACCACTGCAGCCTGCCTTCTTGGGATACAGCTTGCGAAGAAGGCCTAGCTAGCCATGAGAAGGGAAAACTGAGTGCCAAGAGTCCTGGTTATACTTGTCAGTCAGACATGAGTGAGGCCATCAGCCCCCAGCTAACTTTCCATAGCTACACATGCATGTTGCTTTCCTCTCTAAAATTAGAGAAGTGCTGGGGTTTTCCCCATGTGTCCCAGGGCCTGGCTCTTTCCCCCACTTCTTAGCTCCAAAAGATAGAAGTCCTTTTAATCTACTTTTTGTGGGATGTCTCTGCCACAACTTATCATCACATAGCAGAGGGTGGTTTGCAATAGCCTGCTATATTGAACATGCTACTCTTTTTTAAAAAATTCATTATTTATTTATTTATTTATTTATTTTTTATTGTTTTTCAATTACAGTTATCCCAATTTTCTCCCATTGCTCCCCCCACCAAGCCCACCCCTTCTCCCACAGTCATTCCCCACCCCGTTGTTCATGTCCATGTGTCATTTATACATGTTCTTTGCTTAGCCTCTTTTCCTACTTATCTCCCTTCTCTCCCTCCCCCCTCCTCCCTGATAACTGTTATTCTGTTCCTCATTCAATTTTGTTCATTTGTTTGTGTTGTTCATTAGTCTCCTGTATCAGGTGATATCATATGGTATTTTTCTTACATTGCCTGGCTTATTTCATTAAGCATAATTCTCTCTAGTTCCATCTATGTTGTCGCAAATGGCAGGAGTTCTGTCTTTCTTTCTGCTGCATAGTATTGCATTGTGTAAATGTACCACAGTTTTTAATCCACTCATCTACAGATGGGCACTTAGGCTGTTTCCAGCACTTGGATATTGTAAACAGTGCTGCTATGAACATAGGGGTGCATAAGTTCTTTTGAATTGGGGTTTTAGGATTCTTCAAATATAATCCTAGCAATGGAATTGCTGGTTCAAAAGGCAGTTCCATTTTTAATTTTTTGAAGAAATTCCATACTGTTTTCCATAGTGGCTGCAGCAGTCTGCATTCCCACCAACAGTGCACTAGTTACCATTTCTCCACATCCTTTCCAGCACTTGTTGTTTGTTGATTTGTTGATGATGGCCATTCTGACAGGTGTCAAGTGGTATCTCATTCTGGTCTTTATTTGTATCTCTCTGATGGCTAGTGATGTTGAGCATTCTTTCATGTGTCTATGGATCCTCATGTATTCTCCTCAGAGAAGTGTTCGTTTAGGTCCTTTGCCCACTTTTTAATTGGGTTGTCTGTCTTCTTGGTGTTGAGATGTGTAACTTTTTAATATATTTTGGAGATAAATTCCTTATCTGAGGTATCATTGGCAAATATATTTTCCCATATGGTTGGTTCCCTTTTCATCTTGCTGATGTTTTCTTTTGCTGAGCAGAAACTCTTTAGTTTGATGTAGTCCTATTTGTTTATTCTTCCCTTTATTTTCCTTGCTTTAGGAGATATATTGGTGAAAATATTGCTACATGGGATATCTGAAATTTTTCTATTTGTTTTCCTCTAGAACTTTTATGGTGTCATGGCTTACATTTAAGTCTTTGATCCATTTTGAGTTTATTCTGGTGTATGGTGTAAGTTGGTGGTCTAGTTTCATTTTCTTTTTTTTTGTATGTCCCTGTCCAGTTCTTCCAGCAGCATTTATTGAAGAGGCTCTTACTCTATTTTATGTTCCTTTCCCCTTTGTCGAATATTAGTTGACCATAAAGACCTGGGTTTATTTCTGGGCTCTCTATTCTGTTCCATTGATCTATATGTCTGTTCTTATGCCAGTACCAGACTCTTTTGACCACAATGGCTTTGTAGTATAGTTTGATGTCTGGTATTGTGATTCCTCCTGCTGTGTTCTTCTGTCTCAAGGTTGTTTTGGCTATTCGGGGTCTTTTTTTGGTTTCATATAAGTTTTTGGAGTATTTGTTATAGGTCTGTGAAATATGTCATTGGTATTTTTGTAGGGATTGCATCAAATATGTAAATTGCTTTGGGTAGTATGGACATTTTAATGATGTTGAATCTTCCCATCCAAGAACATGGTATATGCTACCATTTTTAGTTTTAGGGCATTGTGATCTGAGAAGATGCTTGATATAATTTCAATTTTCTTGAATTTGTTGAGGCTTGTTTTGTGTTCTACCATGTGGTTTATCTTTGAAAATCTCTCCTGTGCATTTGAAAAGAATATATATTTTGCTTCTTTGGGGTGGAAATTCTATATATATATCAGTTAAGTCCAGTTGATCTAGTGTGTTGTTCAGTGCCTCAATATCCTTGGTGTTTCTTTTCTTCAAAGATCTGTCTATTATTGATAATGGGGTGTTAAATTCCCCTACTATGAGTGTGTTGCTGTTGATATCCTTCTTGTAGTCTTCCAGTAATTTCCTTATTTATTTTGGTGCTCCTATGTTGGGTACATATATCTTTAGCAGGGTTATATCTTCTTGATGGATTTTTCCCTTCAGTATTATGAAATGCCCCTCTTTGTATCTTTTTATGACCTTTGCTGTGAAATCCATTTTGTCTGATATAAGTATTGCTATCCCAGATTTTTTTCATGTCCATGTGCTTGGAATACTTTTTTCCATCTTCTCACTTTCACTTTGTGTAAATCTTTTTTTTTTTGAGGTGTGTCTCTTGTAGACAGCATATATGTGGGTCATGTTTTTGTATCCATTCTGCTACCCTTTATCTTTTGTTTAGAGCATTTAATCCATTTACATTTAAGGTTACTATTGACAAGTATTTATTCTTTTCCCTTTGTACCTGTGTTCCTCTCCCTCTCTCTTTTCTTCTTTTTCTTAAAGCATTCCCTTTAGCATATCTTGCAATGCTGGTCTGGTGGAGTTGTATTCTTTTAGTCTTCCTTTGTCTGGGAAACTCCTTATTTCACCTTCCATTTTGTAAGAGAGCCTTGCTGCACAGAGTATTCTTGTTTGTAGGCCTTTGTTTTTCATTGCTTGAAATAGTTTTTTTCATTCCCTTCTGGCTTGTAGTGTTTCTGTTGGAGTTCCCTTGCATATTATTTGCTGTTTTTCTCTTGCTGCTTTTAAGATTCTCTCTTTGTTTTTGAATGTTGCCATTTTAATTATGATGTGCCTTGGATTGGGCCTTTTGGGGTTCATCTTTATTGGGACCCTCTCTGCTTCCTGGACTTGCATGAATTTTTCTTTCATCAAATTAGGAATATTTTCTGTCATTACTTTTTCAATCAGGTTTTCTATTTCATGCTCCTCTTTTTCACCTTATTGTATGCCTATGATTTAAATATTTTTTTCATTTCATCTTGTCCAGCAGTTCTCTTACACCCTCTTCATTTTTTTCAGACTTTTTTCATTTTGTCGTATGATCTGGGAATTTTTTTCTTCATTGTCCTCTAACTAACTGCTTCATTTACCCTGTTTTTGATTGATTTTACTGTGCTCTTCAGTTCAGAAATTGTATTCTTCATTTCTTCCTCGTTCTATTGATAGTTTCTATGTCCTTTTTTTATGCTGGTGTAGTTCTCTGTAAGTTCCTTGTAGCTTCCCTGGAGTTCTTTGTAGTTTCCATGGAGTTCTTTGTAGTTTTCTTTGAGTTTGTCAAGTTCATTGAGCTTCCTTATAACCATTCTTTTGAATTCCATGTCTGATAGTTTGCTTACCTTTGTTTCATATAGCACTCTTTCTGGGTATTCCTCTTTTCCTTTAATAATGGATGCTTCTTGTTTGTTTTAGTTTCTTAGATTTGTCTGCTTTGATTTCCCACCTTTGTGGTATGAGATTCTGTATAGGAGACCTGGGGGATTCAGTGATGCAGCCTCTTTAATCTCCTGAGCCTGATGCTCTTGGGATGCCCTTTATGCCATTTGTTTAAGCTGTCTGGTTGTATTTCAGTTACTCTTTGGTGGATCGTTCCCTCTGGCTAATTGATTGAGAGTCACTCTGCCCACCTTGTCTTGTGTTCTTTTGTGGAGATGCTGTTAAAACATAAACACACAACCCAGGCAAGAAACCCACACCCTCCAAAACATCTCCCACACACAGTCACACTATCAGTAGCAAATAAGCCAGTATTAATATAAATGTAGAGAATTTAAGACTATTATACTATAGGAGAAACAGATAAGAGTTGTTTTAAATGAAAGAAAAGTGCATTTTGAGAGGGAAGATGATAGAATAATAATAGTAGCAAGTAGGGTCAAGGCTATGTGAGACAGTAAGTAATATTTACATTGTATGTTGAGAAAGGGAGGGAAGAATGCAGAATGAAGTGAGAAAGTGGAAGTGTGTAGTATTAGGTTTATATAGCAGTTATATGCTATATGTTTCCTGTGAGAGGGAAGGTAAACAAAACAAACAAAATTAAAGAAAAATAGGAGGGAGAGAAGGTAGGAAACAGGTTAAAGAAAGAGTTTTTACCCAGTACAACCTTTGGGCACTGTCTTCTTTTTCTTGATCTGCCCCTGGTCAAAATTCCATGGGTTTCAAATATTTCCTGGCTTGCTGGCTATGAGGAGATCTAGCTTGATTCTGGAGTTACTATCCTCTCACTTGTGGACCTGCTGCTGCTCTGCTGTGAGCTGCCCTTAGATAAGTCCCCTCCCTGCTGGTCCTGCGGCACCCATAGCCTTCCTCAGGCCTGTCTAGTAATGCTGTTTTGCTGGTGGGCCAGCACGCACATGCCAATAGTCTCTACCCAGCCTCAAGTCCTGTCTCTGCTCCTCCAAAAAAGTCTCAGTGTTGCCTCCAAGCTGCAGCACCAACCTGTGTCCCTGCCTGTACACTTGCATGTGCCACTTGCCTGCCTGGGTCCCTACCAAGTCTGCAGTTCCACCACAACTTTCCCATATGGGCCTTCTACCTTGGCTCTGTTCTGCTTTTTTGTTTGGTGGAGCCTTGGTGCTAGTGCCCGGAGCTCAGAGTTTTCAGCCCCAGGTTGCAGCTAAGAGAGTCTCCACCTAGACTCAGTTCATACAGTTTATCACAGTCCGGGCTGTTCACTGTCTTCCCATGCCTTTGGCTGTTTCAGACAAACCTTCTCGCTGACCCCCTCTGGGACTTTGCTGGTTGGTGTACCTATGGTAAGGGGAAGCTTCCAAGCAGATCCCAGCTAATGAGCCAGTCAGCAGCTGCCCCTTTCAGGTGTGGTGCGGCAGATGAACATGTTATTCTTAAAGTGTGTTATCAAGTGGGTCCCACACACCCTCCATTTCTCAGCATCCTGGGGTCCATCACACACTGAAGTCATACCTGCCCAGTCAGTCCTGCTTCTATACATAGAGTAAGTTTTATGCATTTACATACACTTAAAAAAATCTACACACCAGGTCCTGCCCAGATTTACAGTAGCTCATTTTCTGTGTGTGTCAAAGACAGTACTTGCACTTGAAATTAGGCTCCCTGTTTATTCTTGGATTGTAGAGGCAGACCCATTAAGAATGCACAGTCAGCCTGACACTCCTCTCTGCAAAGGGTGTTAAATACTCACATGCCATAGTTCCATCAAGGAGCAGGGATAAATATGGCAGGCCTGAAATGGGTCTAAATTGCTCTTGATGGCTCTATTCAATAATGTTGGTCTTTTCCTTACAGTGCTATATAACAATAGTCATTTTCAAAATGTGTTGCTGCAGTTGTTTTTAAGGAAGAATTGGCAATTTTGACCTACAGAGTAGTAATTTGCAAATGTTATTTTTTAAGCCATTCACTGGGAGATCCAGGAAGCCCACAAGTGCTGGCCTTGAGATGAACGTGGCTGTAACTGTTGATAGGCCCAAGTGCAGAGAGAGAAAAGCTGTGGTAGTGATGTTCTAGTCAGAGCTGAGGACAGGGAGAGGCAGAAGCAAGAACTTTATTATAGACAATTGGGCTCAGAAGTACCTGAATAAACCTTTTTTATTTCGTTTTGCAGGCACATTTTACATTATCATCTCTTCACTTTATAGCCTCAAATGGGATTCAATTCAGGGAAGTAACTGCGTTAGACAAAGGGACAGTGGCTTCTAGAATCACTTATGAGAGGTAGCTGTTAAATGCTCTGAATCTGCCAGAACATCTGCTGAGCACTTAGATTCATAAGAAATTGTTTAAGAAATTCTTGGACTTGATTGAGCTTGAAAATTGCAGGTTCGAATGATTAGTTCTTTAGTTTATGATATTTGTTTATGTGGGTTTCTAAGTTTTAGATGTTTGTGCCTATTTTATGTGTAGTGATCTGAAGCATCACTATCCTGGCTGGTTTGGCTCAGTGGATTGAGCGTCGGCCTGCGAGCTAAGTGTCGCTGGTTCGATCTTCCAGTCAGGGCACATCAGAGAAGGAAAACTCTGATTCCAAAAAACCTCCGCTGCCTTGCGGCATACCTCTTCAGGGGAAAGGCTAAGGGAGTAAACCCCGACAGAAAATCCAGAGCCGGAGTCCCTAAGGCGGTTTGACGTTGTAGTCAACACCGGCAACTCCTGCGGCGCACCTGAAGCCAAGCTGTATTGACTCCGTCTTTCCCTTGGACCCTTCAGCTGTGAAGAGAGGGGGGGTCTGCTGCATGGGCAACAGCAGACCCTCCATATAACCCTGCCCAGGCTCTGTAGCTTCAGCTTCACTGGAGAGGACACTCCAGCGTCATCGCAAGATGTCGATTCAACACGGGAGGAGACAGATACCGTGTCACTCCCGAGTCGGACTGCACAACCATTCTCGGCGGTGCAGATAGACTCTTAAGAAGCTACACCATCATCTCTCGAGACGGACGGCTGCCGATATGATCTGAGGCATTTCTATCCTGTTTTACTCTGCTCTTTGGAGGGATATTAATTTCAGAGTTTCTCCCTGTATTCCTCCATATTTCTAGCTAGACCAGTCCATGAAGGCTGACAGACTATGTCCTTGATTTGGTGGGCAAATGTAAGAAGTGGGGCAAACAGTGCTACAGGGCACAAACAGATGTGACTTTCAAAACACAACACTTGGGGATTTGGTTTTCCTGAAGCCTAAAATTGTGAAGATATTTTGTTAAAGGCTTTTTAAAGGCAAAAACAAGGAAGAGGGAGTGGTACCTCCCCCCCAAAAGAGGTCAAAGGTCAGGACAGGCATGGAAGGGCTGGCTTGAGGGTAGGCCACCTACACATTGCCTAGAAGCAGCTCTGCAGTGGTCCCCAACCATTTTGGTACCAGGGATTGATTTCATGGAAGACAATTTTCCATGGACTAGTGAGGGGGAGGGGATGATTCAAGTGCATTATATTCAAGCCCCCCCCCCTCCTGCTGTGCAGCCTGCTTCCTAACAGGCCTGGCCAGTACTAGTCCAAGGCCCAGAGGTTGGGGACCCCTGGATAGAGGGAGCAAGACCTTGGGGAAAACAGCTGCAGTGTATACCCCCAGGGAGAATGTGTCCCAGAATTTTCAATCTTAGTAGAAACTTCCGTAGCCTGTCCCATGTCATGGAAGGGAGCATTGCTGGTTCTCAAGGGCCCAAAGAGGTCTCAGATCATGAAGGTGTAAGTAGCAACCATGATGGGAACTGGAGGCCATCCTGCTGGTTTACTGGCATTGCTTATGGGTCCATTTGTTGTTAACTGGAGAAGGAAGGAGGTCCCAGGAAAGAATGAGATCCCATTTCCTCTTTTCTTCAAATATTTTATTATTTTATCAAAGCTATATTTAAATTAATGTGAAGGCTGATTAATAGGTTAAGAAAAGGCATTATCATTCCCAGTAGATGAAGGCCTGTAGGAGGAGATCAGGTGGATGGGACTTTTGGTTTGTTATTCAGTTTTCGTGTCCTCAAGATTTCATAGAAAACCTGGGAAATCAGTGGGAGAGGCTCTGTGGGAGGATCCGGACCCTTATAGGGGTATGTGACAGGGTTTCAGTGTGGGTAAGAAACTAAGCAGCAGCAGGAATATGGCCAGGAGGATCGAATGACTCTAACTTTTCTGCTTTAGGTTCACATGGCCAATGTCCAGGGTTAGGATACAGCAGAACACTTCAGTGGGGATGTGATTAGTGTTCTAATGAAAGAGCTGCATCATCGCATGGTCCTGTCAAATAAAATATAAGAATCTGGGTTAGATTCACCAAAACATTTTCAATTAAAAATAATTAAAATTGTTAATAGCTGAAGGAATATTTGTACTGACAACCCTCAACACATCTTTCTGTTCAATTACTGTGCTTTAGTCTGAACTGACAGCTCTGTGCCTGGTGACAGCTGTCACCCTGTCTATTGATCAGGATGGGCTAAGTTGCTGTGGTAACAACCCCTAATCTCAGTGGCTCAAAACAATAACATTTGTTTCTCTCTCACATTAGATCCTCATTGAAAGTTGTGTAGGGAGCTCTGCTCTGTGTCATCCTCTTTCACATAGGGAGGGAGGCTCTTTCTTCATAATTCTTGGGGAGTGATATCCCTGTCCAAGGTGTTGTGCTTCAGAGAAGAGCTTTCTTTGAAATTGTCTGTGTCCCTCTTGGCTGACTGCCACCACACAGGACAGTCAGACACCCTGAGACTGGACCTAGTCCTTTGTGGGTCCCAGCTGCTGGGATTGTATACCTAGAAATTTTCTAGGTCCCCCTCCCTTGTATGGGACTTGCTGGGCCATAACCAGCAGAGCTATCTTAGTGGTGTTCTCTGATCCTGATCCAGGACTCATAATGGTTACAGCCCTTATTTCTCCCTTTTGGGGTACTTGCCTTCTCTTAGGTATGTGGGGTAAACCAGATGCCCCAAGGAGTCTCTCGGCCCAACTTTGCATTCATGGAATTATCTAGGACTCAGAGGTGAGACTCAGGTTCCAGAGGACTTTTCTGGGAAATGAATTACCACTGCTCACTACCATGGTATTTTTTTATGGGACGATGTGAGATTGGGCCACAGAAATGATGTCAATATTCTGATTTTGGTGACTCTCACTCATGCTAGAAACAGAATGAATTCAGGATTCTGAAGTAGCTATAGCCTACTTCTGGCTGACATGCTTGACCTGTGTGTGAGGGTCTGTATGTCACCAGGTATATTCTAACTTGTGCTGCCTCTGAGCAACTTCAGCCAAAGGAAGAAGGGGTGGTTTGTTTCAGGGGTCCTTTACACTGTGTACCTCCTCATCCCTGGCTACACCTTAGTCACTCCGTCCCCTCCTCAGCTTTCATGACAAGTGTCTGGTAGTTCCTGGAGTTGGCTGTGCCTATCTCTACTGGGGATCTTTAAGGCTATTACTTTGTAATGCAGTAAGCCCTTCTTATCAATGTCCTTTATTGGTGTTGTTTCATGTGGTGATGTTGTGCTCTCCCAGCTGGTCTTAAGTCATTGCAGAATCAGGGACAGAAGTTACTTGTGCAAATGAGATGACTCTTCTCTCTACCCATTGGTCTCTTGTCTATTTCCCATATGGAGGTAGTGTATGAAAGGCAGATATGTGGTCAGCATTGATAGAGATCCCACTTTAAGAATGCAATGATTTTAGCCTAAAGAGTTCAAGGGAAAACATGCTTGGAAAAAGTGGTGTTCTACTTTTATGCTATTAAAATACTAAGCACAGGAAACTAATGAACAGCACAAACAAACAAGCAAAATTGAACCAGAGGCATGTAAACAAGGAGCAGACTGACTGACCAGGGGAGAGTGAGGGAAAGGGTCCATTCAAGGAACTAGTATAAATGACTCATGGACATGGACAATGAGGTGGGGATTGACGGAGGGATAAGGTGTGGACAGGGTGAATGGGTGCAATGGGGGAAAAAGTAGGACAACTGTAAGAGAAAAACAATAAATAAATTTAAAAAAATACCAAATAGTAAATTTAACATGACCAGAAAATGAATTATCTCACATTTTCTTGTGTAATCTGGTTAAAATTTGCATTTATGGTCATCACAGAAAAAAAACCACAATGATGACTCATAAGAAACTCATTGGAGTGAGCTCAACATGACTACCAAGTGGAGGCCTTTCCACTTGGTGGTGTTTAGTGCCTCTGAATTTACCAGTCAGTTCATCACTGAGGAAGTGGCCCAGGAGGAGGTGGGCCTGGAGGGGAACTTCTGCCTACCCTAGGCCATGGTGGGACATTTCCAGAAACTAAATTGAGTGCTGGAGAGGGCCCTGGAGTTGGGAAGACTGGCACTATCATTTGAAGTTGGAATAAGAATGTTTATATCACTAATCCAGCCTCACTTGATGAAATGGCTAAATAGGCATCAGTTGTTCTCAGTTGTGTAGAACCATAACAATTTTATAGAGAACCTATAGTAAAAGCATGTATTGAAATGTAACTAGGTGTATTGACATCTCTGGAGAACCCTGGTTTCTGAAACTAATACAATGGAAGAATCATGAGAAATCTTAAGAAAAAAAGGCATTTATATGATTGGAAGCAGTAGCTTTGACTCCATTCCAGCAGATCTGGGATTAATATATACCATAAATAAAATGAATGGTACTTTGATTGTGATGGAAAATTTCCTGACTATACATTCAGGACCCAAGGGGTTGTGCATGTATGATGGTACTTGGATATCAGCAGTTTATGGTGTTGGAGATCACAATAATTTTGAAAGACTATGAAAAACCCAAATCTGAAACTTGTCCCAATTGTTGGTCCAAAATTGAAAAGAAGGTGGCCAGTTTCTTACTGCAGAGAACTCAACAGTTATTCCATTCCCTTCTTGGGAGTGGATGGCTGTTATGAAGTGGACTCAGCATTACTTGCATGAAAATTTAGAGCAATCACCTATTCAGTATGCTGCTTATGTAACTATGGGAGGTATCACCTCTGTTATTAAGCTGATATTTGCTAGACTCTTCTTTTTATTCTTTGTGAGGTTTGGTATTGGAAGGCAACTTCTCATAAAACTCCCATGGCTCTTCTCCTTTGGTTATTTTTCAAAACAAGATTAGACACAAAAATGGATTGATGCCCCATCATTTACAATGACATTCTTTTCCGAGATACAGCGAAGGATTTGGTTTTAATAAGAACAAACTCAGTATACTCAGGTGAAAGCATCAGAGGCTGGTTATGTGGCTACTTCCATAGCCATGGTCCAGGCAGCCATGACTCTTCTAAATAATGCCTCTGATCTTCCTAAAGTGGGTGGGGTCTTCACAGTTGGAGTAACTTTCTCTAGAACAAGTTGATTTACAGATTCAACCAAGTTGGCATTGAATTTAGTGTTGTGAGAAGATCTGAAGTCTAAACATTTGAAGAATTAATTGGTCATAAAACCAATGAATTATCAGCTTTTTAAAATTTGATATTTGAAATTCTTCTATTAGCCTGTCTGACTGTATGGGGAGAAATTACCAGTTCTAAAATAGGTACACATTAAATGCAGGTAATTATACTAGGTAAACCTAAATTTCAAATCTTAGCTGAGTTTGTGATTTTATTGCTTGTAAGAGAAGTAATATCTGATTGAATTTTTCATTGAAGCATTCATGGTCAATGTTTATAAGTGAGGTAACAATCAGATAGTGGAGTTGATGTCTGTACCTGTGTGGCTAATAAATTTCTTGATGAGGCCCCAGGCTGGTGTTCATGTTAGGCTGCATTTATATATCTTTGTGCATATAACATTTTTATTTTTGTTTTCATTAAAATTTTTTTATTGTTTATGCTATTACAGTTGTTCCTTGCCATGATATTGAATGAATTTTACTTTCCTGATGAGTTTCTCTGTGAATGTGTGGGCCTTTGTCAAATGAAACTGTACTTTCTGCTAATTTAGCTTATTTTTTTCACCCATCCACATGGACTGATTTTGGATTTACCTAAATTGGATAATAAAGGATTGCCAATTAAAAAAAAAAAGAAAGTCATTGGAGGCCAGTATTCATGGATGACATGAGAGATGATTTAATAGCATCATCAAAGCTGTAACCATGATTAAATAAATGAAATTAAGGAATGTTAGGAGTAAAAGTATTTATATTATTTCAATATAATCATGTTCCAAAGAGCCATGACCTCTTGATGACCTTCTGAGTATTAACAATGTTGCTATCTGTGTGAGTGTGTGTATGAAATTAACTAGGAATGGTGCATTTGACGATAAAAACATGAACAGATGCTTTCTAAACATTAACAAGGAGAAATGATTTGCTAATTGGACAACAAACAAATACACAAGTACCTGTGTACCTAATTATACTCATGAAACTATTATTACAATCATGATAATGAACATATTTATTGTTCCCAGAATTTTCCTTATGTTATTTTATAATCCTTTCTGTTCTTCCCCAATAGCCACACCCTTCAGACAACTACTGATCCATTTACTATCACTACATGCTAGTTTTACTTTTATACAACTTTATATAAATAAAGTAATACAGTATATACAAGTCTTTATATGAATACATGCTGATTTCAATTCTTTTAGGTAAATACCTAGGAAGAGAATGGCTGCTTCATTTGGTAACTTTAGCTGCATCCCACAACTTTTGGTTTGTATTGTGCCCAGTTTCATTCAGTTAAGGGGACATTGTAATTTACTATTGATTTATTCTTTGATCCATTGTTTATTTAGAAGTGTGCTACTATATTTTCAAATATTTAGTGATTTTACACATATGTTTCTGTTATTGATTGCTAGTTTAATGCCATTATAATGAAAATACACTTTATATAACTTAAGTCCTTCAGAATTTACTGAGACTGATTTTATTGCCTAAAATATGGTCTTTCTTAGTAAATACTCTGCACTTACTCAAAAAGAATGTGCAATTGTGTAACCTTCTGTTGTTGGTTGGACTGTTTGATAAATGTCAGTTAGGTCAAGTTGGTTGCTGACATATTTTAGTTTATAATATCCTTACTGATTTTCTCTCTCCGTGTTGTATCAATTATTGAAAGGGATGTGATGAAATCTCTAACACTGTGGATTTGTCCATTTTTCCTTGCAGTTATATTAATTTTGATTCATTTTATAAAAAGTCCTGTTATTAGGTGGATATACCTTTATAAGAATTATGTCCTCTTGATGACCCCTTATCATTATGAAATATCTTTCTTTACCCTTGGTTATATTCTTTGCTTTGAAATCCTTTTGAATAGTGTTAGCATAGTATATCTTTCTTGATCTTTTCACATTTAGTGTTTTTATATCCTTACATTTTGAGTAAATTTCTCTTAGGCAACATATAATTGATTTTGCTTTAAAAAGGAAATCCAATTTGATAAGCTCTGCCTTTTATTGAAGGTGTTTATAGACCATTTATATTTAGTGTAATTAATAATATAATTGGGTTTAATTTCCCTGTTTGGTATTTAATTTTATTTTTTCTCATTTGTTCTTTGTTACCGCTTTCTTCTTTTATGCCTTTTTTTTTTTAAATGAGGATATTTTACTCCATTTTTTTCTTCTATATTATTAGCTCGATCTCCTTACTGTTTTATATTAGTGGTTACATTAGTATTTATAGTATACATTTATAACTTATACATTCTACCTTAAAGTAGAACATATACCATTTCATTTATAGTATAAGAAACACAAAACTATACTTCTATTTCCCCTCATAACCTTTACACTTTTTAACTGAAATATTTAATTTTACATGTGTTGTAAATCACCTAATATAATGTTACTATTTCATTTTAAACATTAGTGATCTGTTAGACAGATTTAAGTAATAATTTTCTTACATGATTAACACTTCCAGTGCTCTTTAATACTTTGGGTAGATCCAGATTTATAACTGAAATTATATTTCTTCTGTCTGAAAATGTCTTTAGCATTTATTGCAAAGCAAGTCTCCTGATAATGGATTACTTAAGTTTTTGTGTGTCAAACATTTATTTTTGTCTTTATTGTTGAGGGATGGTATTATTGGTTATAGAATTTTAGGTTGGCTTTTTTTGTTTGTTTGTTTTTCTTTCACTATTGTAAAGATGTTGTTCTACTGCCTTCATTGTTGTATTGTTTCTGACTTAGAAATCCACTGCCACTTTATATTTGTTTCTCTTTTTAAATTTATTTTTCTGTGTGCTTTCTAAATTTTTTTATTTTTAATTTATTTCTTATTTTATTTATTTATCATTTTTTATTTTTTATTACAGTTGTCCCATTCTTCCTCCATTACTCCCCCTCCCACCCTGCCCACCCCTTCTCACACAATCAATCCCCACCTCATTGTCCATGTCCATGGGTCATTTATACTAGTTTCTTAACTAAACCCTTCCCTTTCTTACCTTCCTTCTACCACTCCCTCCTGACCCCTGGTCACTGTTAGTCTGCTCCTTGTCTACATGCCTCTGGTCGAATTTTGCTCATTTGTTTGTGTTGTTCATGAGTCTCCTGTATCAGGTGATATCATATGGTATTTGTCTTTTGTTGCCTGGCTTATTTTACTAAGCATAATTCTCTCTAGTTCCATCCATGTTGTCGCAAGTGGTAGGAGTTTCTTCTTCCTTTTTGCTGCATAGCATTCCATTGTGTAAATGTGTCACTGTTTTTTGACCCACTCATCTGTGTGCTTTTAAGATTTTGTGTTTATCATTAATTTTCAGGAATCATGTGCTATGGTAAAGTTTTCTACATGTTTCTTGTGCTTAGAGTATATTGAGATAGTTGGATTGGTAGTTATAATTTTATCAATTTGGAACAATATTAACCATTATTTCTTCAAATATATTTTTGCCTACCCATCTATACCTTCTCCTTTGAGGACTACAATTATAAGAGTAGTAGTTTGTGTGACATTTTCACACAACTTTCAGATGCTCTGTTCATTTTTCAGTTCTTTTTCTATTTTTATTTTAGGTTAGATATTTCCTATTGATATGCCTACAAATTATTAATATTCTTTCCCTGGCTGGTTTGGCTCAGTGGATTGAGCGTCGGCCTGCGAGCTAAGTGTCACTGGTTCGATCTTCCAGTCAGGGCACATCAGAGAAGGAAAACTGTGACTCCAAAAAACCTCCGCTGCCTTGCGGCATACCTCTTCAGGGGAAAGGCTAAGGGAGTAAGCCCCGACAGAAAATCCGGAGCCGGAGTCCCTAAGGCGGTTTGACGTTGTAGTCAACACCGACAACTCCTGCGGCGCACCTGAAGCCAAGCTGTATTGACTCTGTCTTTCCCTTGGACCCTTCAGCTGCGAAGAGAGGGGGGGTCTGCTGCATGGGCAACAGCAGACCCTCCATATCACCCTGCCCAGGCTCTGTAGCTTCAGCTTCACTGGAGAGGACACTCCAGCGTCATCGCAAGATGTCGATTCAACACGGGAGGAGACAGATACCGTGTCACTCCCAAGTCGGACTGCACAGCCATTCTCGGCGGTGCAGATAGACTCTTAAGAAGCTACACCATCGTCTCTCGAGATGGACGGCTGCCGCCGCCGCCGACGATTAATATTCTCTTGCCCTAGTAGCTAATATGCTGTTGAACCCACTTAATGGATTTTTCAGCTCAGTCATTTTAGTGTTCGTAATAAAAATTTGATGTGGCTATTTTATATTTCTGTATTTTTACTTCACATGATCAATTTTTTCTAGCTTGTTATAACTATACTTGTTTTAACGTACTTCACTGCTAATTCTATCATCTCAGTCATTTTTAAGTTAGTATATTTTGATTGACTTTTGTCCTCATCTTGAGTTACATTTTCCTGCCTCTTTACATGCTTGCTTTACGGCACTGTGAATTTTGTCTGCAGAGTAACGGGCCTTTTTGTATAACCTATCAATATTGATGTTTTGAAGCTTTGTTCTGGTAAACAGTTAAATTACTTGGTAACAGATTTTGGTTTTTGCTTTATTCTTTGTTAGACAGGACCAGGTAGATAGGCGTTTGTTCTAGGGAGAATTTCTCTCACTACTGAGGTAAAACTGTTCTGATTACTGATGTCCTGTGAATTATAAGGTTAGATGACTTTCTTGTGTTGGTGGTGAATCACATCCTTCAGTAGTTTATGAAGAAGATAAATTACTTAAGGACATATATCTTAATACATTTTCATACTTATATATGGCTGGTAGTTCATTTGGGTATGAACTGTAGTGTGAATAGAAAAATATTTGTTCAGGGTATGAAAGCATCTTTCTATTGCTTCAAGTTTCTAATATTGCTATTAAAAATTTCAAATTAATCTGTTTTGATCTCTTATACATTACCTGTTGTGTATTTTGAAAAATTAGAAAACCTCCCTTGTCTCACTTTTCTGAAGTTGTATTATGCAGAATATGGGAGTGTACCTAATTTATCCATTTTTTCCTGGGGATTTAGCAAGCCCTTTCAATATCAAACTTATGTCTTTTAAGTCTTGAAAATTTGCTTGAATTACTTTGCTGATCATTTTATTTCATTTGTTTCTTGAAAATCATGTTTCTTTTATTTTTGGTTTTTCAATTACAGTTGTCCCATTTTTCCCCCATTTCTCTCCCCCACCCAGCCCACCCCTTCTCCCACAATCATATCCCTCTCCATTGTCCATGTCCATGAGTCACTTATACATGTTCCTTGACTAAACCCTTCCCTTACTTATCCCCCTTCTCTCCCTCCCCTCTCCCCCCTATTTACTGCTACTCTGCTCTTTGTTCTATTTAGTTCATTTGTTTGTGTTGTTCTTTAGTTTCCTGTATTAGGTGATATCATACGGTATTTTTCTTTCTTTGCCTGGCTTATTTCACCAAGCATAATTCTCTCTAGTTCCATCCATGTTGTTGCAAATGGCAGGAGTTCCTTCTTTCTTTCTGCTACATAGTATTCCATTGTGTAAATGTACCACAGTTTTTTAATTCACTCATCTACAGGTGGACACTTAAGCTGTTTCCAGCACTTAGCTATTGTAAACAGTGCTTCTATGAACATAGGGGTGCATAAGTTCTTTTTAATTAGTGTTTTAGAATTTTTCGGGTATAATCCTAGCAGTGGAATCTCTGGTTCAAAAGGCAGTTCCATTTTTAGTTTTTTGAGGAAATTTCATACTGTTTTCCATAGTGGCTGCACTAGTCTGCATTCCCACCAACAGTGCAATAGGGTTCCCATTTCTCCACATCGTTGCCAGCACTTGTTGTTTGTTGATTTGTTGATGATGGCCATTCTGACTGGTGTAAAGTGGTATCTCACTGTGGTTTTTATTTGCATCTCTCTGATGGCTAATGATGTTGAGCATTTTTTCATGTGTCTATGGACCTTCTGTATGTCCTCTTTGGAGAAGTGTTTGTTCAGGTCCTTTGCCCATTTTTTAATTGGTTTGTTTGTTTTCTTGATGTTGAGTTGTATAAGCTCTTTATATATTTTGGAGATCAGTCCCCTGTCTGTGATGTCATTGGCAAATATGTTTTCCCATATGGTTGGTTTCCTTTTCATCTTGCTGATGTTTTCTTTTGCTGAGCAGAAACTCTTTAGCTTGATGTAGTCCCATTTGTTTATTTTTTCCTTTATTTCTCTTGCCTTAGGAGATGTATCTGTGAAGATATTGTTATGTGAGATATCTGAAATTTTCCTGCCTATGTTTTCCTCTAGGAATTTTATGGTGCCATGGCTTACATTTAAGTCTTTGATCCATCTTGAGTTTATTCTCATGCGTGGTGTAAGTTGGTGGTCTAGTTTCATTTTTTATGCAAGTTCCTATCCAGTTCTCCCAGCACCATTTGTTAAAGAGCTCTTCTCACTCCATTTTATGTTCCTTCCTTCTTTATCAAATATTAATTGACCATAGAAGCCTGAGTTTATTTCTGGACTCTCTATTCTGTTTCACTGATCTATATGTCTGTTCTTATGCCAATACCAGACTGTTTTGATCACAGTGGCTTTGTAGTATTGTTTGGTTCCATATGAATTTTTGAAGTATTTATTCTATGTCTATGAAATATGTCATTGGTATTTTAATAAGGATTGCATTGAATCCATAAATTGCTTTGGGTAGTATGGCCATTTCAATGATGTTGATTCTTCCCATCCAAGAACATGGTATTTGCTTCCATTTATTTGTATCTTCCTTAATTTATTTCTTCAGTGTTACATAATTTTCAGAGTACAGGTCTTTTATCTCTTTGGTTTAGTTTACTCCTAGGTACTTTATTTTTCTTGTTGCTATAATAAATGGTATTTTCTTTTTTGTCTCTGTCTCTGATATTTTACTGTTGGTGTACATAAAGGCTTTAGATTTCTGTATATTTATTTTGTATCCTGCTATTTTGTCAAATTCACTTATTATATCGAGTAGTCTTTTAGTGGAGTTTATAGGGTTTTCTAAGTATACTATCATGTCATCTGCATATAATGATAGTTTTACTTCTTCTTTCCCAATTGAGATGCCTTTTATTTCTTTTTCTTGTCTGATTGCTCTGGCTAGAACTTCCAACATTATTGTTGAATAGGAGTGGAGAAAGTGAACAGCCTTGTATTTTTCCTGATTTCAGGGGAAATGCTTTCAGTTTTTGTCCATTGAGTATGATGTTGGCTTCAGGTTTTTTCATATATAACCTTAATTATGTTAAGGTATGCTCCCTCTATTCCCATTTTGCTGAGTGTTTTCATCATAAATGGGTGTTGCATTTTATCAAATGCTTTTTCTGCATCTGCTGATATGATCATGTGATTTTTGTCTTTCATTTTGTTCAGGTGATATATCATATTTATTGATTTGCGAATGTTAAACCATCCTTGCATCCCGGGGATGAATCCCACTTGATCATGGTGTATGATCTTTTTGATGTATTGCTGGATTCTGTTTGCCAATATTTTATTGAGGATTTTAGCATCTATGTTCATCAGTGATATTGACCTGTAGTTTTCTTTTTTTGTTGTGTCTTCACCTGGTTTTGGGATTAGGGTAATACTGGTTTCATAGAAAGAGTTTGGGATTTTTTCCTCTTCTTGGATTTTTTGGAATAGTTTGATGAGTGTAGGAGTTAGTTCTTCCCTAAATGTTTTGTAAAATTCGCCTGTGAAGCCATCCGGTCCAGGGGTTTTGTGTGCAGGGAGATTTTTGATTACTGTTTCAATTTCCTTCTTTGTTATTTGTCTGTTGAGACTTTCCACTTCTTAATTCAGTTTTGGAAGGATATATGTTTCTAGAAATTTGTCCATTTCATCTAGGTTGTCAAATTTCTTGCCACGTAGTTGTCTGTAGTAATTTACTATTATTTGTATTTCTGTGGTATCAGTCATGATTTCTCCTCTTTCATTTCTGATTTTGTTTATTTGGGTCTTCTCTCTTTTTTTTCTTGATGAGCCTGGCTAGAGGCTTGTCGATTTTGTTTATTTTTTCAAAGAACCAGCTCCCTGTTTTGTTGATCTTTTGGATTGTTTGTTTAGTCTCTATGTCATTTAATTCTGCTCTGATCTTGATGATTTCCTTCCTTCTTCTTGCCCTAGGCTTTGTTTGTTGTTGTTCTAGTTCTTGTAGGTTTAGGGTGAGATTTTTTATTTGAGATTCTTCTATCCTTTTCAGAGCCAAAATTCATAAACCATCAATTAGGCTTTAGCCACCTGGATTACAGTTGACAGTTACTTATTACAGATATCAATATAGAGGGCACAGTGACCAGTCTGTGTCAGGACCTATTAAATATCTTGACGCCACAGAGGCATTAGGTGCAAGGTTTCATACATTCATTGCTACAGATTTTTTTATAGTTAACTAAGAGATAAGAAATGCAGAGCAAGCGGTAAAGCATAAGAACCATTCTTTAAATTCAATTCCCATGGGAACCCTCTGAGTAGCCTTCAGTCCTGTCTGCCTCACAGCCTTTAAGATTTCTGCTGAGACTTATAGGCCTCCTGGGGGGTACCTGGCTTATGGCTTGGGCTACAAATCCAGAAGCTACAAGGAGTCGAGTCGACAGCCGTCCGTCTTGAGAGACGATGGTGTAGCTTCTTAAGAGTCTATCTGCACCGCTGAGAATGGCTGTGCAGTCCGACTCGGGAGTGACACAGTATCTGTCTCCTCCCATGTTGAATCGACATCTTGCGATGACGCTGGAGTGTCCTCTCCAGTAAAGCTGAAGCTACAGAGCCTGGGCAGGGTGATATGGAGGGTCTGCTGTTGCCCATGCAGCAGACCCCCCCTCTCTTCGCAGCTGAAGGGTCCAAGGGAAAGACGGAGTCAATACAGCTTGGCTTCAGGTGCGCCGCAGGAGTTGCCGGTGTTGACTACAACGTCAAACCGCCTTAGGGACTCCGGCTCCGGATTTTCTGTCGGGGTTTACTCCCTTAGCCTTTCCCCTGAAGAGGTATGCCGCAAGGCAGCGGAGGTTTTTTGAAGTCAGAGTTTTCCTTCTCTGATGTGCCCTGACTGGAAGATCGAACCAGCGACACTTAGCTCGCAGGCCGATGCTCAATCCACTGAGCCAAACCAGCCAGGGTCAAGGAGTGATTCCCCACAATACACCAGAATAAACTCAAGATGGATAAAAGACTTAAATGTAAACTATGACACCATAAAATCCTAGAAGAAAGCATATAGAGTAAAATTTCAGATATCTAATATGGCAATACTTTCACCAATATATCTATTAGGGCAAGGAAATAAAGGAAAGAATAAACAAATGGGACTACATTGAACTAAAATGTCTCTGTACAGCTAAAGAAAACATCATCAAAATGAAAAAGGAACCAACCGTATGGGAAAATGTATATTTGCCAATGATACCTTAGACAAAAGTGTGACCTCCAAAATATATAAAGAGCTTACATGATTCATCACCAGGAAGACAGGCAATCTGATTTAAAAATGGGCAAAGGAAGTGTCTACTTCTCCAAGGAGGACATGCAGAGGGCCATAGGTATATGAAAGAATGCTCAACATCACTAGTCATCAGAAAGATGCAAATTAAAACCACAATGAGATACCACCTCACACCAGTCAGAATGGCCATCATCAACCAATCAACAAACAACAAGTGCTGGCGAGGATGTGGAGAATATGAACCCTAGTGCACTGTTGGTGGGAATTCAGACTGGTGAAGCCACTTTGGAAAATAGTATGGAATTTCCTCAAAAAACTAAAAATGGAACTGCCTTTTGAACCAGGGATTCCATTGCTAGGATTATACCCGATGAATCCTAAAACACCAATTCAAAAGAATCTATGCACCCTTCTGCTCATAGCAGTACCACTTACAATAGCCAGGTGCTGGAAACAGATTAAGTGCCCATCAGTGGATGAGTGGATCAAAAACCATGGAACATTTACACAATGGAATACTATGCAGCAGAGAAAAAAAAGAAACTCCTATTTTTTGCTATAGCATGAATGGTACTGGAGAGTATTATGCTAAGTAAAATAAGGTAGTCAGTGAAAAACAAACACTTTATGATCTCACTTAATACAGGACCCTAATGAATAAAACAAACAAATGAGCAAAATAGAACCAGAGGCTTGGAAACTAGGGACAGACCAGCAGTGACCACAGAAGAGAGGGAGGTGAAGAAGGGGGGAAAGAGGGAGAAGGGCCTATTCAAGGAACTAGTATAAGTGACTCATGGACATAAACAACAGTGTGGGGATTGACTGTGGGAAGTGAGGTAGGTGAGCCAGGAGAAAGAAATTGGGGGAAAATGGGACAACTGTGACAGAACAACAATACAAAAAGAAAAAGAAATCTCATGCATTGGCCCTTTAAGGGTTTCTCTGTTTCCAGCCATCTCTCCCTGGTAGACAGAAACTCTGCTGCTTTTCATAGCTGGATGTTATTTGGATTCCTTTATGGCTCTGGTGCTGTAGGCTGGGGAGCCCAGCTTAGCATTTAGACCCCACTCTTCTCAGGGGGGACCCCCTGGTCTCTGAAATTTCCCTCTGGCCCTTCAGCTGCCACCTGTAGGAGCCCAGTTAGCACTTTCTTGTCTCCTCTGCACTCCATACCAGTCACTTTATGGTGGTTTCTTCTGTCTGTCCATGGCTATAAGGCTCCTTTGCAGCTAGTGTTCAGTTGGTTATTCTGGGTGATTTCTCTACAGTTTATTTGTAATTACAAATTGCTCCAGGAGGGAGGTTAGTGTAGCTTTCACTACTCCTCTGCCATGTTGAGTATCCCAAACATTTCTTTTGTTTTCTGATTTTCTTTTTTTTTTAATTATTACATCATATTATTACTTTTTTTAATGACTACAATGTCTTCTTATTTCTCACTGGTTACTCTTTTCTGTTTGTTGGTGTTTAGTTCATTGTATTTCATGTTAAAGGCTGTCCTCCCATGTTTGATAGACCTTGGTTGTCTTCTCAAGTTTAAGAGTCAAATGGCTTAATAAATTATCACACACTCTAAATATCTGCGTGTGGCTTCTGAGCTACCAGCTTTATTGTAGGACTGTCAGCTTGAAACATTTACTGGGAAACATTTGATAACAGTATTGTGAATTTTTTCCTCTTGAACTAATTACAGTCTCCAGAAAAGACTATGCCCAGCTCCCACTAGGAAGGTTTAGCCTGGTTGTCAATGTTATGGTAGCCAAGGAGAAAGAGGGTGGCCAGTGTTTAGGACACAAAGTTCTCTAATCCCCCTGCTTCCTATGTGTTACTTTGCCCCTAACTATGTACGGTGTTCCTCTGTTCACATACACCCTATTATTCTCTTCAAAGAGAAATTATTCATACCAGCTGAGATGGAGAAGAGGAAATTGCCCAGTGGTGTGAAATGAGAATAAGATCTACTTATTTTTTAGAATTTACTGTGGGCCAGGTATGTTATATGTACTTTACAAATCTTAGCTTACAAAGAAAGAAGAGGTGCTAATACCCCCATATTTCAGTTGCAGAAACTAACATACTAAGTGGTGAAACCAACTTGCCCAAGACTTCTCTTGTTTATGAAAGCACATATTAGTATGATAGTGAGCTCTTAAGTGGTGATGAAGTAACCTGCCTAAGAATTCATGTCCAGGAAGTGACCAGCTGGGACCTGTGGTCAGACTGTTGGGTGGTTTAATGTGTCATCTTGACTGTACTTCACTTTCAGCTTGTGATCTGACAGTTACACAACTTTCAAATGATTTTCTTTTTCTTAGCCATCCCCACCATGCTACCTAACTTCCAGAGGTGATATGCAGTGCTGCCAAATTATAAGCCTTTTGAGGAGCCTACATTTTTTCCCACTGTTGAATTAAGACTGCTGAGTTGGTTACCACACATCCATCTGCCTCACAAGTCCTTGCCAGCTTCCAGCTCCTTTTAGCCCACTGGTTTCAGTGGCCAGAGCCTTGGTACATTTGTGGCTGATTCACCTTCAGTTACTGCCATTTACTGACCTCCTCCTACTTTATGGCAGGCACTTTGTTATGTGTGCAGTGCACAAAAATGAACTAGTCAAACTTGCTGTCCTAGAGCTAGTGATCTAGCATGGCAAACAAAGCTCACTATTACACTAAGGAATAGTGCTTTGATAGAAACATAAATAAAATGTGCTGGGAGGGAGCACAGGGAAGGAGTGATGAATTTTGCATGAAGGGATGAGAAAATGTTTCACATGTACTATAACACATGCATCAGTTTTCAAGAGAAAGTGTGACTGTTTTAGGCTATGGAAGTAGTGTTTGTAAAGTGAGTGATGATGGAGGCAAAGAGGCCAAGGAGAATGAGAAGAGGCATACAGTGTGAACATGTGTTGCTATTTTTTTTGCTTGTCAGGAGCATAGCTAGGACATGGGTGGCATGGTGTTTATCCAGGTAGAGATAAGATGGTTGAATGAGCAAAGTCCAATGACCTAGCTGAAGCCATCCTACTGAGCAGTAATTTTAAAGCATTATGCTGTGCTACACTGGTATACCTCAAGCACTTTTAAAACATGAAACACCAGACTATGTAGTCAAGGGCACTAACCTCTTTTTTTTTTTTTGGATTGTTGAGTAAAGTAATGACAACCCAATCCCTGTCTAGGTCATTCAATTCTCTTAGGCATAGATGCTTTTCTTCCTAAGGCTCAGCATATCCCCTACTAGATTATGGTGCAATTCAATATTGGTTATAAGGGTGGGAGCTGGAGAGAAAGTAAGTCATCTCCTGAGAGGATAACTACTGTCCTGTGAAAGAAAAAGTTCTATATTCCCATCTCACATTGGGATAGCATTAGCAGAACTTAATAGTGTTAGAGCACTTCTCAAAGCTCAGAAGATTTATAGGAATCTGAAGAAGCAAACTCCTTGGGGGAATCCATCCACATTGTCCTCATCCCATGTGTCAGAGTTCTAGGTATTCACAGTCAAAGACCTAACTTCAGCATAAAATACCTAACTTGGTTCAGCATTCAACCATCTTGAAATACAACCACTCTATTCAACTTTGGGTTGGTATTCAGAATTTTATTTGTTCACTGCATGAGATAAGCACTTTTTGTTTTCAACCAAAGAGACCTTCTGACTCTAAGACTAAAAATATTCAATTGCTGGTTAATTGTTCTCAGCCTTTCATTATCTATCTATAGGGTGTCAATGAAACTTAATAGCAACCACTCAATTCCATTATCCTAATATTTATCATTTTCCCCATGTATTTCAAACACCCAAATTACCATACTGATCAGTGCATTCTCCTACACTGCAGTATTCTCCCAAGTTACCACATTGAAGTTTTGACAATTGGGCCGTTCCTTTGTGCCACAGTCTGTCCATGTTCTATTGATGACCTGGACGGTGCCATTGCCAGCTTGGCTGTGATCTACTCACAAACTCTACCTTACTGAGTGTTATGTTGGAACCGCAGGGCCAGTTAGAGCTAAGAAGCAGACACTGAGCTGGACATAGAAATTCAAAATATTTGTTGGGAAATAACACTTGTGGAAAAGCAAAGTGAGTGAGCAGAATTGAGTTATGGAGCGGTGAGATGGCAATGGCAGTGTGAAAAATTCTCTGCCAGCTCAACAGGGAGCCCTAGAGCAAAGACTGTGCACTGTAGGATTAGCACATCAGGCAGAAATTTCCACACCCTTGTACAATTGCTTTGCTCAGTCATTGGCTGAAGGCTAACCCAAGACAAGCATGACTTTAGCTACCACCGCCTGCTTTAGTCATTGGCTGGGCTTCCCTGAGAATAGTATGCCCTCAATTCAACAGCTGTGGTGGAGCCTGAAGAAGCTAATAGCTGGAGGCTGTCAACTAATTGCACTTCTCACTGCTAGGCAATGAATTTCTTCTTTAAGGGAATCTGAGCACCACATCTTTGTGTCTAGAATAGCAAAAAATATCTCCAAAACTGTAAAGATGAATAAAGCTGGGGGACTTAGAACACTGAGCATAATACAGACTTATTTTACTGCTGTAAAATTAGAGAATATGGTATTGAAATAATAGACAAATACATCAAAAAATAGAATAAAGAATTCAACAAATAGAATAGAGAATTAGAATCATGCTTATACTCTGAATTAATTTTTTGAGAAAAGCACCAATGCATTATAAAGAAGAAAGGAAAATCTTTTGAAGACATTTATATTAATTTAGAATAAAATAAACCTTAATCTTTACCTTACATCATGCACAAAAATTATTTTGAAATTTATTAAAAGCTTAATCTTAACATCTAAACTCATGAAGCTTCTGGAATAAAAAGCATAGAAGAACGTTTTTGTAACCTGGGAAATGCAAATATTGGGTTGACCAAAAAGTTCATTTCTTTTTTCTGTAAGATGGCTCTAGTAGTGCTTAGTTGTTTTCAACTTCATTCAAAACAATTTTGTTAAATTGTATTGTGACAGCTGCCATATCAATGTGCATTTTTAAAAAAACATCAAAATTGGTGAATTTTTGTGTATCCACTTTAATATTGGAGATGGAAAAAAATACCCAACATTTCCAGCATATATGCTTTATTAGTTCAAGAAAGGTAAAAATGCCAAGTGAAATGCAAGTAATTTGTGTAGTGTATGGAGAAGGTGCTGTAACTGATCGAACATGTCAAAAGTAGTTTGCAAAGTTTCATGCTGGAGATTTCTTGCTGGATAATGGTCCCTGGTCAGGTAGACCAGTTGAAGTTGATAGAGATCAAATTGAGACATTATTGAGAACAATCAACATGATACCACAAGGGGAAATAGCCAACACACTCAAAATATCAAAATGTTTTTCTCATATTCCAGTGTACCCACCAGAAGGAGAACTGATCTCATGCTTAAATTTCAAAGTGTGTTTACACTTGATGTCAGTGTTCCATATTATTTTGCCCTTGGAAGATAATGACTGTGGTAAAATGGGGATTCCATTTGTGGGTCATAGGTTGACTTGTCAAGTAGGGGTGAGTCTCCATGTGGCTAGCAAGAATTGAAGAGGCTTTAGTGTTGTCTGTCTGGGATCTTATTTCTGGCTGTGTCTTGTGGCAGCTGCATAACTTTGAGCATGTTACATATTCTCTATGGTTATTAGAAGGATAAAAACAATGACACGTACTCAAGCACTTTGAGAATTACACGCACTAGTATGTCTGATTGTCCTACCAAGAAGCCTGGCATCAGCAAATGCTAACTACCAGTAAATTTTCCTCCCCTGCTGCACTTTCTTTTCTCTTCTTATAGGTCTGAGATGGAATCAGCCTAATAATATATTCCTGTTATCTTGACAATGGAAAAAAATTCTAAGAGTTAGGAAGTACTAGGCAAACTTGATGCTCCGTATTAGACAGGTTTGTTCATGAACATCCACAACTAAAGCTTTGAGTGTGAAAAACTGCCCAAACCCCTTCTCATCTGACCTGGCAGAGATCTACCCAGGATACCTTACATTGACACACAGCATGATCAAGGTGGCAGAACCATGAGATCAATGCCATCAATGGGTAAGAATGAAAAATAATATTTCATTAAACCTGATGCTGAGTGGAGAAAAAGTCCTGAAATTCTATACATCTATCACTGTCAAGGGCAGAAGAATAATGGCCTGACTCTGAATGCCTGCCCTACTTTGCTCATGCAAAACAGATTATGGGCAAAACAAGAGGATATGTTTCCATGCTTGATATGATCACAAGAGTGAGGAATTTGGGGACCCCAAGAAGAAAAATGAGAAACATTCAGCACTGAGAGGAAAGCACCCTCAACTTCCTTGCATTTTGTTCCTCATTCCAGCTCTGCTAACTCTGCCAGACTAGCCACCAACTCTTCTCTTTCCAGTTACAGCTGTACTTCTCTTAGCAACTGTCAGCAAACAGTGGCCCGTGGGCCAAATTCACCCTGCCATCTGATTTTATGAATAAATGTTTATTGGAACACACATTCATGCCCACCCATTTGTTTCTGCATTCTTCATGCCTGACTTTGTGATACCATGGGAGAGTTGAGTAGTTGCTACAGAGGCCTGATGGCTTGCAAAGCCTAAAATATTTACTCTCTGGACCTTGAGAGGAAAATATTTGCTGACCACTCTCCTTCAGAATAGAATACACAAGCAAAACCTAACCTGTGCTCCATGGAACACTATAATCCTGGGAGTTGAAGGAGTGTAGCATTTTTTTTTTTTAAGTCTCAAAATTTAATGACTTTAGCGTTCTCTAGATTATGCATCTCAGTTTCTGAAAAAATTCTCAAAAGTCACATTATGCTTATATATACCATGAATCTCTAAAGGAATGGATGTTTTAGTCTGAAACTGTTAGCCTAATTTTGAAAAGAAAATGCCTGAGGCAGAGGCCTTCTGTGTTATTACTTTATTAAGAAGTACAAACCCAAGGAGTATGACAGAGGGAAAAGGTGGGGGGTGGGGTGGCAAGAAAAGCAGACAGAATAATGAGGTTGTATTCAAGCAGGATGCCACCAGGCAGGGCTGATGCTGGCTCCTGAATACTCTGTGCTTTTAGATTGTCCACAGTGAGGGAGAAAATTTACCCATCACCCTGTGTGGACTCACTGTCATCACCCATGGTGACAGCAGACAATGTAAGGCATAGGTATACACTTGCAAGGAGATGCTGTGGGAGTCCATACAGACCAATGGTCAAAGATGCAGCTAGAACAAAAGAGAGATGAGCCCAGACTGTTGTGGCTCAGTTGGTTGTGCATCATCTCACAAAGCAAAAGGTCATCGATTTCATTCCAGGTCAGGGCACATGCCAGGGTTGTGGGCCCAGTACCTGGTTGGGGTGCATGAACAGGCAACTGATTGATATGTCTCTCCTTCTTTTTCTCCCTCCCTTCCCATATCTTTAAAATTAAATCTAAACATAAATAAATAAAACCTTTTAAAAAAAGAAGTATGAAGTAGAAACGATGCCAGAAGTTCTGATACCAGAGAAGACTGAATGCTGAGTTTCCCAAAGCTATTTGAACATGAAATCATTGCTTTCATGAATGTCCAACTCACATGTTAAGAACACCTGCATTCTTCACAACAGTCTCCAAACTTACCAGGCTACACCCGTGTAGGGGACTGATCCTTGTGGTTTTGGGAATTGTAGTCCAAACTGTGAGCCAGCCTCCCACCCCCCACCCCCACCCCATGGGGAGGCCTTTAAGTCTCAATGGAAAACCAGAAGGCTAGGAGGCAGACAGGACCAAAGGCCACTCAGAGGGTTCTCATGGGAATTGGATTTAAAGAATGCATATTATGCTTTAGAGCTTGCTCCACTTTTCTTATTTCTTAGTTAACTATAAATAATCTGTAGCAAAAAATGTATGAAGCCTTCTACCTGAGGTCAACAGGGCATCAGGATGCTTAGCAGACCCTAACACAGACTGGTCACTGTGTTCTTTATATTGATATCTGTAATCGGTAACTGTCAACTGTGACCCAAGTGTCTGAAAGCTTATTGATGATTCATAAGTCTTGACCTTGTATCTCCTGAGTCCCTTCCTCAATAAAAGGTATGGGAGATGAAAGTTCTGCTTTCTTCTCTACTAGAGAGATTAGCCACCTCCCAACCCTCCAGACAAAATACAGTGTCCTGGATAAATTTTTTCTGCCATGGTCCTAAAACCTCTGTGGGACAAAGAGTTTCTGACCAAGCCAGGGCATTGGAGGCAGGACAGCCTTACATCTGCTCTCTGAATTTCCACATCTCCCAAACAGCATATGGCCTGAAGCCTGCCCTTCACAAAATACCACTGACCCCTTCTGAACACCTTCCAAGCCAGTGACCTCCTCTCAACATCCATCTCCCACCTAGACAGGTAACCAAGCATTATGAAAAGGGCATACACATACCTTGGGATCAGAGAACAAACTTTAAAAATTAGCTCTCTACTCACCAGCCAGGGGATCTCTATCAGGTTACTGAAGTTCTATGAGCTTCTATTTCCTGAACTCTAGAAAGAGACTGACAGCATTGGGTGCCATGAGAAATTATAAGGTAACCCATGCAAATGGCCCTGTCCACAATAGTTGTGCAATACACTGCAACTGGCATTATTGTTATTATTATTATTATTATTATTACTGAATCATTTGAAGTTGTGAGCCTTGCCTATCCATGAGTACCTCTCTTTCCTTGTTTCCCTGTTGTCTTCTCCTAGTTCTCCTTCACCCCTTTTTTCTATCTTTCCAAGTCACCTCCTGATGTGGACTAAATTGTGTCCTTCCAAAATTTATCTGTTGACGCCCTTGCCAGCAATGTGACTGTGTTAGAGATAAGGACTTCATGAAGGTAATTAAAGTTAATTGAGGTCATATCAAGTGACCTCGATCCAATGGGATTAGTATCCTTATAAGAAGAGACACCATAGTTCTCCCTCTCTCCAAGGGGAGGCCATGTGAGGACATAGCAAGAGGAGGCCATCTATAAGCTAAGATGAGGGTTCTCACCAGCAACTATCCCTGCCAGACACTGATCTTGGGTTTTCATTCTCCATAATTGTAAAGAATAAATTTCTGTTTTAGCCACCAAATATGTGGCACTTTGTTATAACAGCCCTAGCACACTAATATAACTTTCCTGCTATTATTCTTGCTTTGAACTGGAGGTGTTCTTTTGGGTAGTAATGCCTCAATTCTCTCTATTCTCTCTGTCCACTTCCCTCTGACTCACAAATCCATATATTCAACCCTGACTTCTCTCCTGAGCATTTAGAACCAGATTTTGAAAGCTCTGTTTGACATCTCCATTTGGATGTCCCTCTGGCATACCAAGCTCATCATGTCTACAATCAAACTCATCATGCTGTCTCTGAGAGCTCTTCAATGTCTTCTGTAGAATAAGGAAGCATATAAAGAGAAGTATATAGTTGTACCGAAGGATGGAAACAGAGACAGGCAGCTAAAATTAGAGCTAACATTTGAAAACTGATTCTATGTGCCATATACTACACAAAATCATTTATATATGTCAGCTGGTTAAATTTGATAAATTACTCCCATTTTACAAATAAAAAAAATTGAGAAAAGCTGAAAAACTTGCCTGGATTACCCAATCAGCAAGTAATAAAACAAAGTTTGGAAACCAGGCAATCAAATTCTAGAGCAGCGATTTTCAACTTATTTTTAATCTCTTGGAACACATAAATAATTACTAAGACCCAACCAGCATGGCTCAGTTATCTGGGCATTATCCTACAGGGTTTAGTGGGTTACAGGCCAGTTCTCCTTTGGGGCATGCAGGAGCCAATTGATCAATGTTTCTTGCCCTCTCTTCCTCCCTCCCTTCCCCTCTCTCTAAAAATAAATAAATAAAATATTTAAAAAAAAAGAAATATCAGAAATGAATTTAAAATTTTTTAAAAATAAATCTACCACTGAAATTGTGCCGCACACCAAAATATATATATTTTTTGTTGATCTGACAAAAAACAGTTATAATTTTAATTTATTCACACCAACAGCTATTGTTGTGTTGACTATTCTAGACACAAAGATGTGGTGCTCAGATTCCCTTAAAGAAGAAATTCATTGCCTAGCAGTGAGAAGTGCAATTAGTTGACAGCCTCCAGCTATTAGCTTCTTCAGGCTCCACCACAGCTGTTGAATTGAGAGCATACCATTCTCAGGGAAGCCCAGCCAATGACTAAAGCAGGCGGTGGTAGCTAAAGTCATGCTTGTCTTGGGTTAGCCTTCAGCCAATGACTGAGCAAAGCAATTGTACAAGGGTGTGGAAATTTCTGCCTGATGTGCTAATCCTACAGTGCACAGTCTTTGCTCTAGGGCTCCCTGTTGAGCTGGCAGAGAATTTTTCACACTGCCATTGCCATCTCACCGCTCCATAACTCAATTCTGCTCACTCACTTTGCTTTTCCACAAGTGTTATTTCCCAACAAATATTTTGAATTTCTATGTCCAGCTCAGTGTCTGCTTCTTAGCTCTAACTGGCCCTGTGGTTCCAACATAACACTCAGTAAGGTAGAGTTTGTGAGTAGATCACAGCCAAGCTGGCAATGGCACCGTCCAGGTCATCAATAGAACATGGACAGACTGTGGCACAAAGGAACGGCCCAATTGTCAAAACTTCAATGTGGTAACTTGGGAGAATACTGCAGTGTAGGAGAATGCACTGATCAGTATGGTAATTTGGGTGTTTGAAGTACATGGGGAAAATGATAAATATTAGGATAATGGAATTGAGTGGTTGCTATTAAGTTTCATTGACACCCTATAGATAGATAATGAAAGGCTGAGAACAATTAACCAGCAATTGAATATTTTTAGTCTTAGAGTCAGAAGGTCTCTTTGGTTGAAAACAAAAAGTGCTTATCTCATGCAGTGAACAAATAAAATTCTGAATACCAACCCAAAGTTGAATAGAGTGGTTGTATTTCAAGATGGTTGAATGCTGAACCAAGTTAGGTATTTTATGCTGAAGTTAGGTCTTTGACTGTGAATACCTAGAACTCTGACACATGGGATGAGGACAATGTGGATGGATTCCCCCAAGGAGTTTGCTTCTTCAGATTCCTATAAATCTTCTGAGCTTTGAGAAGTGCTCTAACACTATTAAGTTCTGCTAATGCTACCCCAATGTGAGATGAGAATGTAGAGCTTTTTTTTTTTTTTTCCCCCCCACAGGCAGTAGTTATCCTCTCAGGAGATGACCTACTTTCTCTCCAGCTCCCACCCTTATAACCAATATTGAATTGCACCATAATCTAGTAGGGGATGTGCTGAGCCTCAAAGGAAGGAAAGCATCTATGCCTAAGAGAATTGAATGACCTAGAGATTGAGTATCTGCAAGACTAGGTTCTGAATGTGCTCAATCAAAGGAGTCAGACCATAAGATTCAATAATAAATACAGGATTCAATACCCTGGAAGGAATGTAGGGGTTGGTGAAAATTTGCTGTTAAGGGTATATATATATGTAAAATCTGGAAAAAGCAATGGCCCACATTGAGTCATGTCAAAATGCCCAAATTTCTGTGGCAGGTGGAATAGGAATGGATTAAAAGGATCAGGAAGTGGGAAGCTGAAATAGATATATTATCTGAGGCTAAAAAATCACCAAAGAATTATATTCTACCAGAAGGCCTTGGGTACTCATTCGCTAAGGTCACAAGGAGAGCACTTACCAAGCAGTTCAGATATGACTCTTCTTACAGGCTGGGGCTAATGGTTGGAGAGGTTGCCACAAATTTCAGTTTGTTAGTAGCCTTGGAGATGATAGCCTTTTTCCTCCCCACAAAACCATGGAAGCTAGGTGGTGCTGCTTAACTCTGAGAAGTGGATGTTTGTGGGTGGAGTTGAGGGAGCTGCAATGAACATATGGTTGTCAAGGTTAGAGGAGCAGCTAAAATGACTTGACTTGCAAAAATATGTGGATATGGTTAATAGAACATGGCATCTCTAGAACCAAAATAGTTGGGCAGCCAAAGAGGGTACTGCTTAACCTTCATAAACAGAGAAAAACAGAAACCACAATGAAGACTGGAGAAGCAGGAGACTAGAGTAGTAACTGAAATAAAAATTTTCAATTTTTTCTCAGTTTCTTGACCTGCATCAGATTTTAGACTTGGGATCTCTTTGTTGAAGTGATTGTCAGACTATCAGAGGAAGGACAATGCAATACTGCAAGTGGGCACTGTATTCAATTGTGTATTTTTCCCAATAGACCTATGGCCATTTTCTGACTATACACTAGGAAAAGGGTAAAACTTAATCATTTTGAGGAATTTAGAGAAAGAGTCTGAATTGACATTGATACCTCAAGACCCCAAACATCATCATAGCTCCCCTTAGATTAGGACCATTTACCATGGAAGAAGCACTAAGCCACCAATTAGACAAAGTTATTCAGCCACCACAGTGCTTGTGCAATGGACACAAAAATGAAGTGGCTATAGGAGAAGAGAGATAGAGGTTATAGAAGGCCCCAATGCCTTGGAATTAGACTCAACATGGTCAATCTATTTACTGCCTTCACAGAATGTTGTATCTGTTGACAATAGAAACTTACGTTTTGCACCTTGGATAGTGTTATTCCTTAAGGAAATTAATCATCTGGTCAATGGCAAATTGACTATAGTAGTCTGTTCTATTTTAGAAGGCGCAGGATTTTATTTTTCCAGGAATGAATACATATTGTGACAATAGGTTCACATTTTCAACCATGGACTTCAGCCAGGACCATTATCCATGGAATCCCATGCACCATAATGTCTGACCAAATAACCAACTTTATATTAAATGAGGTGTGGGTATGGACCCATGGCCATGGAATTCACTGGTTGTAATGTATACATCACCACCCAGAAGATGCCAGCCAGATAGATTTTTGGAATGGTCTGCTGAAGGCATACCTGAAGCATCAGTTCAAGAGTAGTACTCTAGGTGACCTGGGAAAAACACAGGTGGGGGCTGACCCTGGCCTGCACTACCTGGAAAACCCTATGGCCAGCATACCCAGTGGATAGCTATAGAACACTTTGGAGAAACACCACCCTGCCCCTGCACAGCTAATCCTCCACAGAGGGCAGAGGTTGGTGGTAAGTGGTCACAGTCAATACTTACAGCTGACTGGCCTGGGTAAATCCCTCTCATTGATCTGCCAATAGCAACCAAGGCTCAACTATAAGAGGAGGGTGTACTCAGTCCACATGAAGTCTGCATCTCAAGTACCTAGCTTGGGTTATAGGGAAGACTATGACACTGGACCCTACAGGAGACCTACTACATTAGGCCACACTCCCAAGACACAAAGTCAAAAAAGCTCTACCTAGTAACAGAAACAAATACAGGAAGGCTGCCAAAATGAGGAGACAAAGAAATATGGCCCAAATAAAAGAACAGAGCAAGACTCCAGAAAAAGAGCTAAATGAAATGGAAATAAGCAATCTATCAGATGCAGAGTTCTAAACATGGGTTCTAAGGTTACTCAAGGAACTTAGTGATGACCTCAGTAGCATAAAAAATTTCCAGTCAGAAACAAAGAATACAGTAATTGAAATAAAGAACAATTTACAGGGAAAAAAACAGTAAAATGGATGAAGCTGAGAATCAAATCAATGATTTGAAACATAAAAAAGAAAAAAACAACCAATTGGAACAACAAGATGAAAAAAGAATCCTGAAAAATGAGGATAGTATAAGCAGCCTCTGGGACAACTTCAAGAGGTCCAACATTCGCATCATAGGGATGCCAGAAAGAGAAGAGAAAGAGAAAGAGAAAGATATTGGAAATCTATTTTAAAAAATAATGAAAGAAAACTTCCCTAATTTGGTGAAGGAATTAGGCATGTAAGTCCAGGAAGCACAGAGTCCCAAACAAGATAGATGCAAAGAGGTTTATTCTAAGACTCATCATAATTAAAATGCTAAAGGTTAAAGATAAAGAAATAATCTTAAAAGCAGCAAGAGAAAAAAAGTTACCTACAGAGGAGTTCCCATAAGACTATCAGCTGATTTCTCAAAAGAAACTTTGCAAGCTAGAAGAAATTGGCAAGAAATAGTCAAAGTTCATGAAAAGCAACCTACAACCATGATTGCTCTACCCAGTAAAGCTATCATTTAGAATCAAAGGGCAGATGAAGAGCTTCCCAGACAAGAAAAAACTAATGGAGTTCATCATCACCAAGCCACTATTATATGAAATGTTAAAGGGACTTATTTAAGAAAAAGAAGATCAAAACTATGAACAAAATGGCCTAGTGGTTATGGATTGAATAATGCCTTTTAACCCTGTTGCCAAATCTGTTGCCCCCAGAATACAACAAGGATGCCAGCCTGTAAAACCAAGCATGCCGTGGTCCGGGGACAGCCAACTGACCTGGAGTCTGCAAGATCCTTCCTTGTGTGGGAAGGCCACCCTCCCCTCCACACCCTGACTCTTATTAGGGATTTCTGGACCCAGGGGTAGGTAGGAGGATGACCATGCCCAGTTTGAAGCAGCTAGAGGAGCACGAGACCTTCAACCATTGTCCTTTATAAGATTATAAAGGGTCTTAAGTCTGAGAGGGGAAAATTGTTATTTTTATTGTTATAAAATTAATTAAAAAAAAGAAGAATATAAAAAAATAAAAATAAAATGGCTATAAATACAAATCTGTCAACACCTGAATCTAAAAATCAAACTAAGTAAACAAGAAGAACAGAGACAGAATCATGGCTAGAGAGAGTGTTTTGATGGTTGCTAGATGGGAGGGGTATTTGGGGGAATGGGTGAAGAGGTGAGGGGATTAAGAAATACAAATAGGTAGTTACAGAATAGCCATGCGGATGTAAAGTATAACATAGGTAATGGAGTAGCCAAGGAACTTATATGCATGACCCATGGACGTAAACAATGTTGTGAGGATTTTCTGATGGAGAGGAGAGGGCTGGGTGGAGGGGGGGCAAAGAGAGAAAAATCAGGACAACTGTAATAGCATAAACAATAAAATATAGTTTTAAAAAGTGCAATATTCTGCACAGATGGGGTACTGTCATCTAGAAGTGGCACATGCATTGAAGCACAGACTTTTATGTGATTTTGTATCCTTAACAGGATCAGTCTGTCAAGAAGGAACCCAGCAATGTAATATGAAAAATAGAGACATTTATTGGAGAAGGTACAGGAAACATTGTACGTAGGACAATGTTGCCTCAGTCCCCTTCAAAGTAGGCCACTTGGGACCTGACACAGTTCTCCCAATTTTCACCAGCTTCCCCATCATATTTTCCTGAAACTCATCAAAGGTCTGAAATCTCTTCCCTTTCAAAGGTGACTTTAGTTTTGGAAAAAAAACAGAAGTTGCAGGGTGCCAAATCCAGGCTATAAGGTGCTGAGTCACCTGGAGGATTTGATGGTTTACCAACAAACTGCATGAGATGTGATGTATGAGCAGGCACATTATCCTGAGAAAGCTGCCAATCACCAGTTAGTTGCCCATAGCTGTGGCCTTCTGAATCATCTGAATTGTTTCTGTGGAGGAATGTTCAAGCTTAACGCAAAATTTGATGCATATTTGTTGTTCCACTCACTCAGTCACTTTGAATGTGATGGCCACACAGTGCACATGCTCACTCAATGGAGTCTACAACCCTCACTGACTAGCACAGTGAAATCATCATTGTTTATGTGTCATTGTTTACGCAAGCACATTCCAGTCCACTCTCCTTGGCTTCCAGGTTACATCATGTCATGCAAACCATTCTTGTTATATTAACAGTGGTTAGATTTTTTCTGGACAGATCATATAAATGTGGGGAACAAAGGGTAGAAAGGAGTGGCCCTAGTTGATTGAATTTCTAATGACTCACTGGAGGAATTTGTGCTGCCCACATGCAATTCTGAGATTGGCAGGGTTATAGGGTTTGGTTTCCCAGAGGTGTATATATTCCTCAGCAGGGGTCCAGTTTAGCTAAATATAATGAATGTCTGTCTGGACCCTCTGGGTACCTTATGTCCAGAAATCAGCAGGAAGGAAAGGAAGTCATCATCTCATAATTGACTCTAATCAGCGAGAAAAGTTAAACCTCTGTTACACAAAGATGGGGTGGGGGGGAGCGCAGTGACAGCTGAGGACAAAAGAAATTTAAAATTTATATTAGAAATAGGAGCTGATGAGTATTAACTGCAACATTAAGACCAGCTTTAGAGATGGACTCTAGTTCATCCCACTATCTTCCCTCTTTGAAGTTTCACCTTAGGAAAAGAGGCTCATCAGAGCCCTAGAGGAAGTGCTCCCTGAACATGTATGGACAAGTAAATCTGCTGGCATGAGGGGTGGACAATGATAAATATGGAGGTGTGTCCTCAGAGTTTACTTAAAAAAGATGCTTGCTGTGCAACAGAGAGAAATGTGGTCTTCAAAATATGCCTGACATATTTTTAAAAGTCAGATTTATTGAGATATAATGTCTGTACATTAAAATCAAACTCTTTAGTATAAACTTCTATGAGTTTTGATGAATGCATATAGCCATATGTCCATGAATAAAATCAAGATAGTGAACATTTCCATCACTTGAAAAAGTTATCTCAGCACCTTTGTAGTCTGCCTGTTCCATATCTCCACATTCTGATAACCACTAACCTATTTTCTGTCCCATTATTCATGACTTTAAAAAAGAGTCATATAAGTATGTTCATACAGTGTGTATATTTTTGAGTCTGGCTTTTATAACTTATTATAATATAGTTGAAATTTAACCAAGTGTTTGAGTAGTTTTCTTTTTTTCCTTTTATTGCTGAGTTGCATTCCATTGCTTAATGAACCACAGCTTGTTTATCCATTTTTCTGTTGAAAGACATTTGAGTGTTTCTTTCTATTGGTAATTATGAAAAAGCCACTTTAAACATCTGTACTCAGTTGTTCTGTGAACATGTATTTTGATCTCAGTTGGGTAAATATCTAGGAATGGAATTGCAAGGTTGTTCACCAAATGTGTTTTACTTTAAAATAAATGGTCAAACCATTTTCTAAGTGGGTGTGGACTCCCATTAATAGTGTATGGATTGTTCTAGTTGCTTTATATTATTTCCAGAATTTGGTATTGTCTTTTATGGGGGTAAATATTAGCCATTTTAATAGGTGTATAATGGCATTTTATTGTTGTTTTAGTTCAAATTTCCCTAATGATGAATGACATTGAGAGTCTTTTCATGTTTATTTTTGCCATCTGAATATCTGTTTTAGTGACTTGTCTGTTTAAATATCTCTTCCTCTTTTTATCATGCTATTTGGTTTTATGAATTCTTTATATTTTCTGTATTCAATTTATTTATCTAATATGTGACTTACAATTTTTTTCTCCTAGTCTGTGGTTTTCTGTTCAAAACAGACACATAGGTCAATGGAATAGAATAGAGAGCTCAGAAATAAACCTACACCTTTATAGTCAGGTAATATTCAAAAGAGGATCCAAGCACATTCAATGAGCAAAGGATAGTCTATTCAGTAAATGGTGTTTAAAAAATTGAACAGATACATGCAGAAAAGTGAAACTAGACCACCCTCTTATACCACACACAAGTATAAATTCAAAATGGATTAAATACTTAAATGTTAGATCCAAAGCCATAAAAATTGTAGAAGAAAATGCAGGCAGAAAAATCTCAGATATTGCTTATAGCTATATTTTTACTGATATATCTCCTAAGGCAAGGGAAACAAAAGAAAAATTTAAAAAACTGGGACTAGAGCAAACTAAAAAGTTTTTGCACAACAACAGAAACATCGAATGGGAGAACATATGTGCCAACACATCTGATAAGGGGTTAATATCCAAAATTTATAAAGAACTTACAAAACTCAACACCCCTGCAAAAAAAAAATTAAGAAATGAGCTAAGACTTTAATAGAGACTTTCCAAAGAGGACATAAAGATGGCAAATAGACATGTGAAAATATGCTCAACATCACTAATAATCAGAGAAATGTAAATTAAAACCACAATGGTGTATCACCTCACACCTGTCAGAATGGCTATAATCAATAAATCAACAAACAAATACTGGTGATGAAGTGTAGAAAGGGGAACTCTTTTGCATTGCTGGTGAGAATGCTGATTGGTGCAGCCACTGTGGAAAGCTGTATGGAGATAGCTAAAAAAATTAAAAATGAAACTACCTTATGATCCAGCAACTCCACTTCTGAGAATATATTTAAAGGAACCCAAAACTCTAATTTTAAAGAATATATGTACCCCTATATTTATTGCAGTATTAATTACAATAGCCAAGATATGGAAGCAGCCCAAGTGCCCATTAGTACATGAGTGGATAAAAAGACTGTGGTGCATTTACACAATTGAATACTACTTCCTGTACAAAAGAAAGAAATCTTACCTTTTGTGACAGCATGCATGGACCTGGAGAGTATTATATACTAAGTGAAATAAGCCAGTCAGAGGAAGACAAATACCATATGATATCACTGATATGTGGAATCTAATGAACAACATACTAACAAAAAATAGAAATAGACTCATAAAGACAGAGAACAAAATGTCACACATCAGAAGGAAAAGAAGTGGGAACTGGGTGGAAAAGGTTAAGGGATTAAGCAGACAACATGATGATTACAAGAGGGAAAGTGAGGTGGAGGGAGGTAGAAGAGGATAATGGGGGGATAAATGGTGATGGAAGGAGACATGATTTGGGGTGGTGCACTTATAATATAATATAAAATATAATACCATATAATATATAATATAATATCATATAATATATATAATTGATGTATTATAGAATTGTATACCTGACACCTATATAATTACATTAGCCAATGTTACCTCAATAAATTCAATTTTTAAAAAAGAAAAGAAAGAGAAAAAAAAGGCCTTATCATGCAATTATTTATAGTCCAATTGAGGAACAACACATAAAATTTTCTCATAGTTAAGTTTTAATAAGAGTTTATCAAATGATAGAATGAGAGCTATATTTACTAAAGGGGATTAAAAGACTTTTTTTTAAAAAGATAACTTTTAATTAAAATTCTCTTATTAAAAAAATAAAGAGTAGAACTACTATATGATCCAGCTCTCCACTTCTGGGTATTTATCTGAACAGTACAAAAACACTAAATTGAAAAGATATATGCATCTGCATGTTTATTGCAGCATTATTTACAATAGTCAAAATATATAAACAACCTAAATGTCCACTGATGAATGAATGAAGATTATGAAGTATATTATATGCAATGGAATACTTCTCAGCCATATAAAGACAAAATGTTGCCATTTGTGACGACATGGATGGGATCTGAGGCTATTATGTTAAGTGAAATGTCAGATGGAGAAAGACAAATATGGTATCATTTCACTGATATGTGGAATAATAAAAAAATAAACTAAACAAAACAAAAATAAGCTCATAGAAGCAGACAAAGTAGATGCCACAGAAATGTCTCATTACCATCTGAAGCATTCTCCTATATCCTTAATTGTTTTCAGGGATCAGATTTCCTGAGGGAGTTGTGAAAATCAGCCTCAGCTACTCATCTAATGGAAGAAATTGAATCACCCAAGACCTGGATTGGAGGTTGGGCAATTCTTAAAGGACCATTGATAATCTTTATGTCCAGCCAGGGTTAAGTGATGCTGGCTTCCTGGTGTTGCTGAAGTCTGTAGTCTCAGTCTGCCCCATTGAAAAAGTTTATTTCTGTTATCTCAGAATATCAAATGTTTTTTAAATATGTTTTATTGATTATGCTGTTACACTTGTCCCAATTTCTTTTCCCTCTGCTCCCCTCTACCCAGTGACTTCCCCTCCCTCCAGTTGCCCCCCCCCCCAACTTAGTTCATGCCCTTTGGTTGTGCATATAGTTCTTCTCAACATCTTCCTGACTAATCCACTCCCTCCTATTATGCGTCTTAATTCCTGCACCATCTCCCTCTATTCCCCCCTTCCCCCCTTCCCCCTCCCTGCTGACCTCCCACCTATGTGTTCCCCATACTTATAATTCTTTTCCCACTCTCATTGCCTACTTAGTTTGCCTTTGTTTCAATTCACTAGCTTCTGTTGTTGGTTGTTGTGATACAGTTTTCATTTTAATGTTCATAGTTTTGATCCTCCTTCTAAACAAATCCCTTTGACATCTCATATAACAGTGGTTTGGATCAGATGAACTCCTTCAGTTTTACTTTGTCCTGGAAGCACTTTCTCTGCCCTTCTATTCTGAATGACAGCTTCACTGGATAGAGTAATTATGGCTGTAGGTTTTTGCTTTTCATTACTTTGAATATTTTTTGCCAGTCCCTTCTTGCCTGCAGAGTTTCTTTTGAGAAATCAGCTGATAGTCTAATTGGGACCCCATTGCACATAATTCTCTTCTTCTTCCTGATGCTTTTAAGATTTTCTCTTTATTTTTAATTTTTGACATTTTGATTATAATGTGTCTTGGTGTGGTTCTCCCTGGGTCCAGTTTATTTGGAACTCTCTGTGCTTCCTGGACCTGTAAGTCTTATTTCCTTCCCCAAGTTAAGAAATTTCTGCTTCATTATTTTTTTCACATAAAATTTTCATTTCTAGTTCTTCTTCTTCACCTTCTGGAAATCCTATAATTTGGATTTTTGCTCTCTTATAGTTGTCCCAGAGGTTTCTGAGCTTCTCCTCATTTTCCTCACTTTTCATTTCCTCTTTCTGCACTGGTTGACTGTTTGTTCCTTCCCTATGTTCCGATTTGTTGATTTGACCCCTGGTTTTTGTTCCATCACCACTTGTTTTATATATGTTTTCATTAATTTCAGGACTAGCCTTCATTTCTTCCCTATCTTGATTAAATCCCACCATTATTTCTATAAGCTGTCATAACTATAGCTCTGAACAGAGCCTCAGAAAGTTTATCTATCTGTTCGTCTGTTAATTCGTGTATTTGCTTTCTGGTCAGCTGCGTAATTGGGATCTCCATCATTATCCCTGCTGTCCTGACAGGTTTGTTTACCTTTCCTTCTTGGGTGGGGCTGTCACACCTTGTACGCTATAGCGGGTGGAGCCTTGTGCACTCATCACTACCGGGCGACCCTTCTCACCACAGTGTGGTGCTTTGCATGAGGGCGAGAGTCCAAGATGGATTCCTGCTGTTATTTCTCTGCTGAGAGTCTGGGAGCCTCCTCCTCCATCCCCATGACCTCTGGGCCTCATAGTCCAAGGCCATGGGGGTCTGCCTTCCTTGGTGTTGAAATTATGAGCTGATGGGTTTGGTCTGCAGCTAGGGGTGCTCCCAGGTGTTTCTTACCTTCCCTTAAATAGAGGCATCTGTGCTTACTGAAGTCCCACCGCCCATCGCTGCAGCTGCCACTGCTGGCACAGATTGACCTCCCCACCCCAGCTTTGCCCCTCTTACCCATCCAGATGAGTACCACTTGTTTATAACTTCATACGTTGGGCTTCCATGTAGCTTTATCTTCTGGAACTTCTGGTTATTTCTGGTTTTGCGGTAGTTGTAGTCCTTCTTAGTTGTGGAGGGAGATGGAGCATGTCAGTCTAGGCCTCCATCTTAACCAGAAGTCTCTCTAATATTTTTAATTATGGAATATGATTCATGACAAAAAGTTCTCTTCAATTTGGAGTGAGGATCAGAAAAATACCTCTCTTTATGTCATAATAATGGCAGAGTATTACTTTCAGTAATAGAATTGGGGTTGAGGCTCCCGCCTTGTGGTACATTTTCCTCTTAATTCTCTCAAATGAGAGGAAATAAGCTACTACTGCATCATGACCTGAAGTATGAGCTCACTGTTGCAGGATTTCTCAATTCTGTCCTGGTGGTACAGTTATTGGTAGAGTATAAGCACTAAACTGGCTTTATGAGCTCAGGCCACAGGCAGTTTCTTCTCTTGATCTGTATTCCTTCTGAGGCAGAGTCATAGGCTTGGATTGGCTGTTGCTGCCAAAATTCTCAGTTCTCTACAATTTTGTAAGAAAGAGTATACATTCATTCCAGAACAAGAAATATGCTCAAAATTCTTGTAAAATATTTTGGGTATTATAGATTTCCCCCCCTTATTGGAAAATATCATGGTTGTTTAAAAAGTAAGGAGAATAGGCCTTTCATAAATTGCCTCACAGTGCCATATTTCTGTAATTACAATATATTTTAATCTGAACTTCCTTACTTATTATTTTAATCTGAAAATACTTTCAGTGTTAACTTTTATGCCTTCTTAGTTTCCAGTTGCATAATTTTAGATGAGGTTTTCATCTTTCAACAATATTGCCTATTACCATCTTTGATAATTTTTTAAAGTCTACTATCTCACATTCTTCCCTAACCTTATAAAATCCCCTCTGTCTTCTGCCATGACTCAGACATTCTCTTGTACAAAGCCATGAGTTGGGAGACTGAGTCTTGTGTTAGCTTCTCCTTTCTTAATGTTGTATACTCTTTTCTCTTACAAAGTTATGGTTTTTAGAAAGAAGAAAATTAAAATATAACCATTGTCTCTCTGTTCTTTGTGTTTTTTACCCCAGGTTTCTAAAATCTCTAGATGTGCAGTTCATTTTATTTTGATTTTATTTGCTCCCAGGTGACGTGAGTAAAATTCATGGTCTTTGTGCTGGGTAATATCATAGGACTTGTGTGTGTCAGGAGGAGAACATATCTATCATAGCAATGCACAGTCATTTAAAACAGGCATTTTGATTACTATTTTCCCAAACTCAGCCAGGCTAGTTTAAGGACTAAAGGTAAGACTCTAAAAAGAATATTACTGGAATATTCAGGATACTAGAATCAAGATCTAAAAAATGTCTAGAGCCAGGGTAACTCTCTCTGTTTCTTCAGGGTTGCATATTCTCACCTCTGTGCCTCTATGCCATCCATGCATTCCTCTCTATTTTATGCATGTGAATAAGGCCAAATATGGCTACTTGCAGCTTAGTTTCTCATAACTTCCCACTTCAAATGTACAGCAAAGATTGACTAACATCTCCAATTTCAAACTCCTGTTAGGGAAAATCTGTTGGTGCAGATTTTGTCCTCTTATGTCAAACAGGAAGGCGAAGGTGCATCTCTGTGAGTGGGGTGATAGTTCTCAGAAAAAAAAGAGTAGTAGTATACAGACTGGAAAGAAACCACAATGTGATCTGCTACAGTGTCCCCTCATAGGACTTCACTGACAACCACACTTTCCTGGATGTGAAAGGTGTAATTTTCCCTCCAATCTGTTTACTTGACATCTCCACAGAGTCTGCATGTTTCTATTTCTCCAGAATGCCTGGTATTCATCCTCCAAAGGAAGAATCCTGAATATGTGGTTATACTCTAAAATAAGCCAGATAGTCTTCATTATTTAATCCTTCCCTCTGTGTGCCAGTTTCCTCATCTATAAAAAGTGGACGTAAGAATAGTTATAGCTGATGGATGAGACCACTGTAATATTAAGAGGTTAGCTAATAGGCCCAAGATCCCTACTATACAGTGGTGGGGCTGGAGTTCAAATTGCTTTTTTAGAGAGAAGGGAAGGGGAAAAGAGAGACAGAGAGAAAAACATAGATGTAAGAGAGAAACACTGATTGGTTGCCTCCCATACAAGCCCCAACCAAGAATCAAACATGCAACCTAGGTATGTGCCCTGATTTTGAATACAACCTGCAAGCTTTCAGTGTTTGGGATGACATTCCAAGAAATGGAGCCACACTGACCAGGGCTATAGCTGCTCCTTTTTATTTTTTTTAATAAGAAATTGTTTCATGGGTTTCTTTAGGCATTTGTCTCTTGGTTCTAGACCAATCATCATTTAAAACATTTATACCCTTCCCATGGATGTTTAGGCTGAATTTTTCCTCTATGGGATTCATGAAAACATCAAATCAACCAATCTATATGAAAAACTATTCAAAGATTGATGAAGGATTACCTGACACTAGCTCATAATTAAGGCTATTTAAATGATCATCTCCTTCTGACTTCAAGTTAAAAATGGGTGTCTGCAAGATGTCTGGTTACTAGGTGGTGGATCAAATGGTTATCACAAAGTTTACCCTTCATACCAGTTTTTCTAGGCATTGACATTCAGAAAGAGAAAAAACTGCAAACATTGGAATCTTGTGAAAGTTTTATTAGAATTTAAGATTTTTGTGCTTTGGAAAAATACTCTAGAAGGTGGGCTGAGGTTATCATATCTGTGCTCTGTGTTCAGCAACAGCAATGGTGATGGCAGTACAGTTGTGTTGTAAGAGAAAAGATCTGCCCCATGTAATGATGTCTGTGTGTGTCAGTGTATTTGTCTGTGTGGGTATGTGTGTGTGTGTGTGTGTTCATGACAAGATTCTCTGCTCACTGCAGTCATTTCTATTTTTATTTCAGCTTAAAGTCCTCTTGTTGAGACGAGTTGGTCTCTGGACACAGGCTTGATATTTAAGTATGATCTTGACGAAGAGTTCACAATTTTGTTATCTTCAGTTTTGTTTCAAAAATCCAAATTCAATTTTTTTATTCAGTCTCCATGTCCTTCTCTGTTTTCCAAATCAAATCTTTATTGGAAAGATAAGTGAAATTGCCACCTGAACTTCCAGACCAACCATCTTTTTGTTGTGGACCCAGCCACCCATGGGTCCTTGCTTTTTCTGGTTTCTTTTCTTGAACTCTGTTTCTGAGGGATGCTTCATAAGCATTATGCCTATCTAGTGGTTTGAAGTCTCAAGTTCTTCTCTAGAATTCAGAGACCAGGTCATCTCTTCTCCCTCTATTAATGTCAATGTTGAGTTTCGAAAGTCCCATAGCTAGTCAGTGGAAGAGCTGGAACGTCAATGCAGGTGCACCCTATGTGAAAGGGCAGCTGTCTTCATGGCCCTGTGCAGCTCCCCTTTTGGAGGGTCTCATCATTGCCCTATAAAAACAAGCTGTTGCTGTTTCCCCAGAAAGACAGGTTCTCCCTTTTTGGTGTGTTTCTCTGAATGAACAGCAACCTCTGGGTTGACCTGTGGATTCCACTCTTATATAAGGCAGATGTTAAAGAGACTATTGATTAAGATGCTGGCTTGAGTCCTGCACACTGCCAAGGACAAAGCACATTTCTAGTCTAAGTTTTCTATGTTGTTTTCCTTAAGACACAGTTGTACTTTCTCTGAAAGGGAGAGCTGCCCCAGGATGATCCTACCCCCAATACCTACATAATAGGCTGCAGGATGCAGAGACCAAGAAGATCCAAATTGTCCCAGAGTACTCCCTACCACCACAAATAAGACATTTGAGGATATACACTGGTGTAAAAAGGATGTCTGTGTGAAAATATGTGAAAATATTGACTATTTTCAGCTCTGGTATGCTTTAAAGCTTGGAAAATCAGGAGCCATGTAGAGGATTAACCTAATCTGTTTCCTGCTGTGCTTCCACTAAGACAGGCTCTCTGAAGGCCTTGCTGCCTGACTTTCATTAAGAATGTTGGTGAGCAGCTGGACACTGGCGGGAGTCGAGCCAAGGCACTGCTGGATTAGAGAAAAACCACCCAGGAACAACCTGTTTAGTGAGGATAGCGGAGGAAAAAGGGACGAGATGGGATTTCTGACCAGGGTGGCTACCCGAGCTGCAGCTGGAAGTGCGCAAAGGCTTTTTGGTGACCACAGGCTTCCCCAGAGAGGAATCAGGAGGAGAGCGCATCTCTTCCCGCTGGCAGAGATAGGATTCGAACAGGTGGCATTGGCGCTAAAAGACAAGAAACAGCGTACTGCTGTGTATGTGAGAACGTAATTTTTCTTTATATTTTTCCCTTGTGAACTGCAGAGAGGGTTGGAAAGTTTGGGGGTGATAGGACATTCTTGAGGAGCACAGGCACAGTGGTGCACTTGTCCATTCCCCAACCCTCCCCTTGGGTTGCGCAGGTGCGCATAGGGAAGTGCCCTCATTCACTGGCCAAGGTGCACGGTGCCCCTCAGACACACCCTAACAGACATAAGATCAGTGCCCCAACGGGCGCAGGGAGGGCCCGCTGGACACGCAGAAGACCACGTGCAGACACCCCCGGCCAGCTCCAGTGGGTGCCAGGCCGGAGTGCAGACCACTTGCTCAGAGTCTGCTCGTGCCCACCCAGGTAGGTGCGGGAATGTTGGGCGGCTGCAGTGTGGGAACAGCAGGTGGCAGCGACTCACAGACGCTCACTTCCACTGTGCACAACTGTCCGGGGCCCCGCCCTAAGAGGTGAGAGACAAACTTCCAGAGAGCAGCTCCAGCTCGGCAGGCCCGAGGCTAGCTCTCAGGCTGCCTTGCATGTGCAGGGGTGCACGTACAAAAGCACCTCGGCCGCCTCCAACAGGTGCCAAAGGAACACACCATGCCGGCCAACGTGGGTGCACATCGCTGCGGCAAGGAACAGGAACCTCTGGCCTGCCTCATTAGACTAGGTGAGGAAGCAGAAAAAGAAGACGACACACAAAGGCTGAACTGAGTAAAAACATTCCTTTTATATACTTTTTAAAATTTCTATTTCTATCTTAGTTTTTTTATTTGTATTTTTATTTTACTTTAAATTTTTTTAAATTTTTTATTTTTAATTCTGAATTTAATTTTAATTATAATTCTTACTTTTTTATCTTTCCTTAAAAAAATACACAAAAAACTATATCTCTAATTTGTTTCATACAGTCTCTCCTTCTCATCCTTCCTCTTTAATTTTTGTTTATTTGTTTGTATGTCTAGTTTAGCCTCCCTTTCACTCTAAATAAATAGAATATAACTACTATGTAAATCCAATACTATACAATCCCACTTTCGTACTATATTCTGCATTCTTCCCTCCTTTTCTTCTTTCATTATTAACATACAATGTAAATATTACCTACTGTCTTGCATAGTCTCAACTATTATTAATCTATCATCCCTCTCTCAAAAATCATGTTTTTCCTCCCTAAAAAACAACTCTAGTCTATTCTTCCTATAGTATAAAAGCTCTAATCTCTCTACTTTTATATTAATACTGACTTGTTGGCTGACGATAGCAGGATAGAGGGTGGGGGATATTTTCGAGGGTGTGGGTCTCCTGCCTGGGCTGTGTGTTTATGTTTTTAACAGCATTTCCACAAAACAACTCAAGACAAAGTGGATAGAGTGACTCTCAATCAACTAGCCAGAAGGAAGATCCTAACAAAAAAAATATGAAATATAACCAGACAGCATAAACAAACGATATAAGAGTTACCCCAAGAACATCAGGCTCAGGAGATCAAAGAGACTGCACCACTGAAACCCCGAGATCTACCATAAAGAATCTCATACCACAAAGGTAAGAAGTCAAAGCAGACAAATCCAAAAAACAAAAACAAGAAGAATCCAACACGCTAGGATGCAGAAACAACCTCTCAATGAAAAGAAAAGAGGAATCCCCAGAAAGAGAGGTAGATGGAACAGACATAGCCAAAATGTCAGACATGGGATTCAAAACAATGGTGGTGAAGAAGCTCAATATACTCAACAACCCCAAAAACAACTATGACAACCTCCAAGGAAGTTACCAACAGCTCAAAGAAAATTACAGGGAACTTGCAGAGAACTACACCAGCATAAAAATAGACATAGAAACTATTAACAAGAACCAGGAAGAAATGAAGAATACAATCCCTGAACTGAAAAACACAGTAGAATCAGTCAAAAGCACACTAAACGAAGCAGAGGATCGGATTATTGAGCTAGAAGATAATGTAGAAAAAAATTCCCAGACAATACAGCAAAATGAAAAAAGATTGAAAAAGTATGAAGAGTAAGGGAATGACAAGATAGCATAAGTAAACAACATCAGAATCATTGGAATTAGAAGAGGAAGAAGAGGAACAAGAAATAGAAAAACTGATAGAAAAAATAATGACAAAAAATTTTTGCATCCTGATGAGAGAAAAAGTAATGCAAGTTTAGGAAGCACAGAGTCCCAATGAAGAGGAACCCCCAAACACCCACTCCAAGGCACATCATAATTAAAATGGCAACATTCAAAGACAAAGAGAGAATCCTAAAAGCAGCAAGAGAAAAACAGCAAATAACATACAAGGGAGCTTCGATAAGGCTATCGACTGATTTCTCAACAGAGACACTACCAGCCAGAAGGAAATGGTAAAAAATATTTCAAGCAATGAAAAACAAAGGCCTACAACAAAGAATACTCTACCCAGCAAGGCTCTCATTCAAAATGGAAGGCGAAATAAGGAGTTTCCCAGACAAAGGAAGACGAAAAGAATACATCTCCAGCAAACCAGCATTGCAAGAGATGCTAAAAGAAATGTTCTAAGAAAAAAGAAGAAAGAAAAGAGGAGAGAAACACAGGTACAAAAGGAAATGAATCAATACATGTCAATAATAACCTTAAATGTAAATGGATTAAATGCTCTAATTAAAAGACATAGGGTAATGGAATGGATAAGAAAACAGGGCCCACATATATTCTGTCTACAAGAAACACACCTCAAAACAAAAGATTTACACAGACTGAAAGTAAAGGGATATAAAAAAATATTCCAAGCAAATGGACCTGAAAAAAAGCTGGGGTAGCAGTCCTCATATCAGACAAAACAGATTTCAAAGCAAGGGCAATAAAAACAAGTAAAGAAAAACATTTCATAATACTTAAAGGAACAATCCATCAGGAAGATATAACACTGATAGACATATATGCAACCAACACAGGAACACACAAATACATAAAGCAAATACTAGAAGACCACAAGAAGGATATTAACAAGAACACATTCATTGTAGAGGACTTCAACACTCCATTATCAACAATAGACAGATCATCGAAGCAAAGAAACACCAAGGATATACAAGCATTGAACAACACACTAAACCACATGGACTTAACTGATATATATATAGAACTTTCCACCCCAAAGAAGCAAAATATACATTCTTTTCAAATGCACATGGGACATTTTCAAATATAGACCACATGATAGGACACAAAACAAACCTCAATAAATTCAAGAAAATTGAAATCATATCAAGCATCTTTTCAGACCACAATGCCTTGAAACTAAAAATCAAACTCATAGGAGAAAATCAAAGACATCCAAACTCATGGAGAATGAATAACATGCTATTAAATAATGAATGGGTTAACAATGACATCAAAGAAGAAATCAAGAAATTTCTAGAAACTAATGATAATGAACACACAACAACCCAAAACCTATGGGACACAGCAAAAGCAGTCCTAAGAGGGAAGTTCATAGCAATACAGGCATATCTGAAAGGATAGAAGAATCTCAAATAAAATATCTAACCCTCGTCGTCGGCAGCCGTCCGTCTCGAGAGATGATGGTGTAGCTTCTTAAGAGTCTATCTGCACCGCCGAGAATGGCTGTGCAGTCCGACTCGGGAGTGACACGGTATCTGTCTCCTCCCATGTTGAATCGACATCTTGTGATGACGCTGGACTGTCCTCTCCAGTGAAGCTGAAGCTACAGAGCCTGGGCAGGGTGATATGGAGGGTCTGCTGTTGCCCATGCAGCAGACCCCCCCTCTCTTCGCAGCTGAAGGGTCCAAGGGAAAGACGGAGTCAATACAGCTTGGCTTCAGGTGCACCCCAGGAGTTGCCGGTGTTGACTACAACGTCAAACCACCTTAGGGACTCCGGCTCCGGATTTTCTGTCGGGGTTTACTCCCTTAGCCTTTCCCCTGAAGAGGTATGCCGCAAGGCAGCGGAGGTTTTTTGGAGTCAGAGTTTTCCTTCTCTGATGTACCCTGACTGGAAGATCGAACCAGCGACACTTAGCTTGCAGGCCGACGCTCAATCCACTGAGCCAAACCAGCCAGGGCTTATCTAACCCTAAAGCTACAAGAACTAGAACAACAATAACAAACAAAGCCTAGGGCAAGGAGAAAGAAGAAAATCATCAAGATCAGAGCAGAATTAAGTGACATAGAGACTAAACAAACAATCCAAAAGATCATCAAAACTAGAAGCTGGTTCTTCAAAAAAAATAAAATCAACAAGCCTCTAGCCAGACTCATCAAGAAAAAAAGAGAGAAGATCCAAATAAACAAAATCATAAATGAGAGAGGAGAAACCACGACTGATACCACAGAAATACAAAGGATTGTAAGAAATTACTACAAGCAACTGTATGACAATAAATTTGACAACCTAGAAGAAATGGACAAATTTCTAGAAACATATAACCTTCCAAAACTGAATCAAGAAGAAGTAGAAAGTCTCAACAGACCAATAACAAAGAAGGAAATTGAAACAGTAATCAAAAATCTACCTGCACACAAAAGCCCTGGATCGGATGGCTTCACAGGCGATTTTTACAAAACATTTAGGGAAGAACTAACTCCTACCCTCCTCAAACTATTCCAAAACATCCCAAACTCTTTCTATGAAGCCAGTATTACCCTAATCCCAAAACCAGGTCAAGACACAACTAAAAAAGAAAATTACAGGTCAATATCACTGATGAACATAGGCGCTAAAATCCTCAACAAAATATTGGCAAACTTGATCCAGCAACACATCATAAAGATCATACACCACGATCAAGTGGGATTCATCTCAGGGATGCAAGGATGGTTTATATTTGCAAATCAATAAATATGATATATCACCTGAACAAAATGAAAGACAAAAATCACATGATCATATCAACAGACGCAGAAAAAGCATTTGCTAAAATGCAACACCCATTTATGATGAAAACACTCAGCAAAATGGGAATAGAGGGAGCATACCTTAACATAATTAAGGCTATATATGAGAAACCTGAAGCCAACATCATACTCAATGGACAAAAACTGAGAGCATTCCCTCTGAAAGCAGGAACTAGACAAGGATGTCCACTCTCTCTACTCCTATTCAACATAGTGTTGGAAGTCCTAGCCACAGCAATCAGAGAAGAAAAAGAAATGAAAGGCATCCAAACTGGGAAAGAAGAAGTAATACTATCATTATATGCAGATGACATGATAGTATATCTAGAAAACCCTATAAACTCCACTAAAACACTACTCAATATAAAAAGTGAATTTGGCAAACTAGCAGGGTACAAAATAAATATACAGCAATCTAACTGTACACCAACAATAAAATATCAGAGACAGAAACAAAAAAGAAAATACCATTTACTATAGCAACAGCAACAAAAAAAATAATGTACCTAGGAGTAAACTTAACCAAAGAGATAAAAGACCTGTATTCTGAAAATTACATAACATTTAAGAAAGAAATTAAGGAAGATACAAATAAATGGAAGCAAATACCATATTCTTGGATGGGAAGAATCAACATCATTGAAATGGCCATACTACCCAAAGCAATTTATAGATTCAATGCAACCCTATTAAAATACCAATGACATATTTCACAGGCCTAGAACAAATACTCCAAAAATTCATATGGAACAAAAAAAGGCACCGAATAGCCAAAGCAATCTTGAGACAGAAGAACACAGCAGGAGGAATCACAATACCAGACATCAAACAATACTACAAAGCCACTGTGATCAAAACAGTCTAGTACTGGCATAAGAACAGACATATAGATCAGTGAAACAGAATAGAGTCCAGAAATAAACCCAGGCCTCTATGGTTAATTAATATTTGATAAAGAAGGAAGGAACATAAAATGGAGTGAGAAGAGCCTCTTTAACAAATGGTGCTGGGAGAACTGGACAGGGACGTGCAAAAAAAAATGAAACTAGACCACCAACTTACACCACACACGAGAATAAACTCAAGATGGATCAAAGACTTAAATGTAAGCCATGACACCATAAAAGTTCTAGAGGAAAACATAGGCAGGAAAATTTCAGATATCCCATGTAACAATATCTTCACGAATACATCTCCTAAGGCAAAAGAAATAAAGGAAAAAATAAACAAATGGACTACATCGAACTAAGAGTTTTTGCTCAGCAAAAGAAAACACCAGCAAGATAAAAAGGAAACCAACCATATGGGAAAACATATTTGCCAATGACATCACAGACAGGGGAATGATCTCCAAAATATAGAAAGAGCTTTTACGACTCAACATCAAGAAAACAAACAAGCCAATTAAAAAATGGGCAAAGGACCTGAACAAACACTTCTCCGAAGAGGACATAGACACATGAAAAAATGCTCAACATCATTAGCCATCAGAGAGATGCAAATAAAAATCACAATGAAATACCATTTTACACCAGTCAGAATGGCCATCATCAACAATCAACAAACAACAATGCTGGCGAGGATGTGGAGAAACAGGAACCCTACTGCACTGTTGGTGGGAATGCAGACTGGTGCAGCCACTATGGAAAACAGTATGGAATTACCTCAAAAAACTAAAAATGGAACTGCCTTTTGAACCAGAGATTCCACTGCTATGATTATACCTGAAAAATCCTAAAACACTAATTCAAAAGAACTTATGCACCCCTATATTCATAGCAGCACTGTTTACAATAGCTAAGTGCTGGAAACAGCCTAAGTGCCCATCTGTAGATGAGTGGATGAAAAAACTGTGATACATTTACACAATGGAATACTATGCAGCAGAAATAAAGAAGGAACTCCTGCCATTTGTAACAACATGGATGGAACTAGAGAGAATTATGCTTAGTGAAATAAGCCAGGCAAAGAAAGAAAAATACCATATGATATCACCTAATACAGGAAACTAAAGAACAACATAAACAAACGAACTAAATAGGACAAAGAACAGAGTAGCAGTCAATAGGGGGAAGGGGGGAGGGAGAGAAGGGATAAGTAAGGGAAGGGTTTAGTCAAGGAACGTGTATAAATGACTCATGGACATAGACAATGGGGAGAGATATGATTGTGGGAGAAGGTATGGGCTGGGTGAAGGAGAGCAATGGGGAAAAAATGGGACAACTGTAATTGAAAAACCAAAAAATAAAAAATAAATAAATAAGTAAAACAAAAAACAAACAAACAAACAAGAATGTCATGGTCATTGAGTTGAATCAGGCCCTGATGCAGGTGGGATCGCTTTGGGGGAATATATTCTGACAGACTCTGTGGCAAACCAGTTGCTTTAGACATGGCCAAGAAGGAGAACGTGGTTTTGTTTGGTGATAAAAGAGATCGTAGTTTTCAGGGAAAATAGGAGAGCAGAGAATTTCTGATGAGAGTTTTAAGCATGTTTTCAAGACCCCTAATGCTACAGCCCCAGGAGTCAAGACATGTTTGGGTTAGGCTTTGAATAATGCATCAGGACAAATGGTTTGGTTCGGAAGCCCTGGGCAATCTCACCACATTTTATGTATAGAAAGAAAGAGAAAACTCAAAATGTATGAAGCACATACTAAAAGTGCACGATACTTTATGTTATTTTTTAATTAAAAAAAACTTTCAGCATAAGTACTATTATTATCCCCATTAAAAAAAATTAAGATATAGATCATCAGAAAGATTCAGTAACTTGCTCAAGGTCACATAGCTGGTTAGTGGTAAAACCTAGATTTAATAGTGTAACCCATGATTTGGAGATGATAAATCAGTGTGTTTTGTCTTACACATGGCTTTTTCAAATGATGACCATTAACATAGGGTTAGCTTTGTCAAACATACATGCACACACACACATTAATAGCGCAAATAATGACATGGGTATCTGTAGGGAAAGTGTGTAATTACTTGGACACAGATGTGTTTACTGAGAACAAATTTCTAATTAACTTCATTTCTTTTGTTGATAAGATTTCTGGATATAAAAGGTTGTGAGGAGTGGTCTTTTAAAAAATATATTTTATTTATTTATTTTTAGAGAGATGGGAAAGGAGGGAGAAAGAAAGGGAGAGAAACATCAGTGTCTGCTTGCCTCTCATGCGCCCCCAACCAGGGACCTGGCTGGCAACCCAGGCATGTGCTCTGACTGGGAATTGTACCAGTGACCCTCTGATTTGCAGGCCAGCACTCAATCCACTGAGCCACACTAGGCAGGGCAGGAGTGATAATAATAATTTTTTGCCAGGAATAGCAACTGTGACTACACATCACTTCTAATAGACTGGTTACATACAGGATATTGCTGTGACTCCCCACCCTTTGTGAGTATTTTCTTACTTCATTTAGCACTTGACCCCTGCTTTTAACTTTGCACAGGTTCTCACATTTTGAGTCTGTATGATGTTTCCAGCTTCTGATACGTTACTGGATTACTAACTCTGTGTCACAGTTTGTCCCACATTTCTAACTGTCACAGAACCCCTTTAATTTTGGAGATCCCTCTCTCTTAGTCTGTTTTGAGGAAGGCTTATATTTCAAGTTCTTATATAAACATAAAGCCCTGGCTGGTTTGGCTCAGTGGATTGAGCTTCGGCCTGCGAGCTAAGTGTCGCTGGTTCGATCTTCCAGTCAGGGCACATCAGAGAAGGAAAACTCTGACTTCAAAAAACCTCCACTGCCTTGCGGCATACCTCTTCAGGGGAAAGGCTAAGGGAGTAAACCCCGACAGAAAATCCGGAGCCGGAGTCCCTAAGGCGGTTTGACGTTGTAGTCAACACCGGCAACTCCTGGGGTGCACCTGAAGCCAAGCTGTATTGACTCCGTCTTTCCCTTGGACCCTTCAGCTGCGAAGAGAGGGGGGGTCTGCTGCATGGGCAACAGCAGACCCTCCATATCACCCTGCCCAGGCTCTGTAGCTTCAGCTTCACTGGAGAGGACACCCCAGCGTCATCGCAAGATGTCGATTCAACATGGGAGGAGACAGATACCATGTCACTCCCGAGTCGGACTGCACAGCCATTCTCGGCAGTGCAGATAGACTCTTAAGAAGCTACACCATCGTCTCTCGAGACCGACGGCTGCCGACGATGGATATAAACATAATAACTGCCTTGAACAGGTAAGTACACAAGGGCAGCCTCCTGAAAAGGGAGTGGAACTAACCTTGCATCTAAAGCAATACAGGGAAGGTATAAAAATGAGTAGGCAGGCTGAGCTAAGTTTTATTCACTGAAAGGACAAATAATATTTTAACTCAGAGTAAAGTGAATGGGTCAAAACATCCCTGTATCTGATCAAAATGTGGGACAAAGGAGGCACCACCTCAATTGTGTAATAGGGTGTATATGTCCAAAGTGGAAGGGATGGTAGCTGTTTTGGTTATCTGTCACAGTGTAACAAATCAGCCCTAAATAGAGTGGCTCAAAAAAACAATAACTGATTTAGCTAAAGAGTCTGCAGGATGAGTAGGGCTTAATCGGGGTGCCCTGTTGCTGTTGAATCACTATCAGTTGGAGTGGCTCTACTGGGGTCAGGTTCTACCTCTTAGATGGCTCACTCATGTAGTTGGCAAGTTGTTGTTGGCTATTGGCTGGGAGCTTAACTGGGCTTAGTGTTGGAGGTCTTAGTTCTTTTATGCATGGGCCTCTTTATGTGGGTGCCTGCAACAGGCTGCTTGGATTACTTCACAGCATGGTCTCTGGGCTCCCAGAGAACTAGACACAGCTGCATTACCTTTGAAGACTCTGGCCTCATGCAACTACAATGAAGAGACATAGTAGTTTGAAAAAAATGATTAACTTATCATTTTGCTGCAATTCTATTTGTGGTGTCAGTCACAGAGGCCCGTCCACATTCAAGGGGAGGAAATATAGACTTCAGTTCATGATTGGAGAGGTATCAAAATCACATTGTAAGAAGAGCAGGTGGGATGGGAGATATTGTTGTGGCCATTGTTGGAAAATGAAATCTGCTACTGAGGCTACGAGAGAGTGCAGAAAGGAGGCTATCAAATGTCTTTCCAGGCTTTGGTTTCAGGATATGTGATTTTTGTCTCAAATGGATTGTTATTTCTATGAGGTGATTAACCGATGTTGGGAGAGCTCATGAAGAAATTAGTATGTTTTGTTTTAAAAGTATTGAAACTTTAGTGATAAAGGCAGTCCATTAATTGCCTTATTTCTGTCCAGTTACCACTTTGGTACTACTAGCAGTATGTTTCTTCATTCTGGTCTGGTCTGAGGGAAGTGGAAGTCTCTTATAATTAGAAAAATTGCAGAGGAAGGCCTAAAGAATTTGTGTAGAACATCACCTGTGTGTGTGTGCATTGGTGCCTTCCAGAAAGTAAGTAGTACCATGACCAACTAGAGCTAAGAGGTGCTTGTATAAATGGTAAGCCCTTAAGACTGACTCAACATATGGATAGATTTTGGCATTGTCTAGACACTGGGCCAGAGAGGCTCAGGCCCTGGAGCCAACATGGAAAAATTGATGTGCTGGGTAGAGGTTTACAAGGTTACACATGCATATGAGCCCGATGAGCTTTATTATGGGCAGAAAGAGGCCTTTGGTCAGCAAGCCATGGCTCTAGTGACATGGAAATGGGTGGGGTTAAGACCTTTAAAAATCATTAATTGTGTATTTCTGTAAACATAACTTTTCTGTGTGTTTCAAATGTAGCAGAAAAATATGGTAAAGTATACTGGGTCAGAGAAGCACACTGCCACGAGAATGATCAATGTTGAGGGAATCAGTGATTATAGGTTTATTTGCTTAAGAAACTTGTAGTTCTACTAAACAGTTACTGAGGTTCAATGGGGGAAAAGCAACTGTCAGTGGGTTAAATGTATCTGTATATGTAAGGGCTTACATCTGGTTGGATGAATATATGTCCACGTGGGGTTAAATTTCACTTTAAATATGTGATTTTCTTACTGGGTCTTACCTACCCCAAAAGGTATGATTCTGTGTTTTTTTTTAAGGCTTTACTATGTCTTTAAGTTGCCAAAAACTAGAAAATTCATGCATCATTTGAATATAAAATAGTTTTATAAATTGAAACTTTCTTAGGATTAGGTGTTAAATTACCAACTTTACATTTTTTCTCTATTTAGTTTAGATGTTTTGAATGTTTTATTAATTATGCTGTTACAGTTGTCCCAATTTATTTTCCCTTTGCTCCCCTCCACCCAGTACCCCTTCTCTGTCTAGCAGTCCCACCATCCTTAGTCCATGTCCATGAGTTGACTTTACCCTTTCTTGTACTATTCTCAACATCCCCCTGTCTATTCTGCACCTTCCTACTATGCTTCTTAATTACTGTACCATTTTCTTCTTTCTCCCCCTCTCTTCCTCCCAGCTGACACTCCTCCATATGCTCCCCAATACCTATGATTCTGTTCCCATACTTGTTGTCTGCTTAGTTTGTTATTGTTTGTATTTTTTAGATTCTGTTTTTGATAGTTGTAATTTTGATGTCATTTTAATGTTCATAGTTCTGATCTTCTTTTTCGTAAATAAGTCCGTTTAACATTTCATATAATAATGGCTTTGTGATGATGAACTCCTTTAGCTTTACCTTGACTAGGAAACACTTCAACTGCCATTCAGTTCTAAATGATAGCTTTGTTGGAAAGAGTAGTCTTGGTTGTAGGTCCTTGCCTCTCATCTCTTTTAATATTTCCTGCCAGTCCCTTCTTTCCGCAAAGTTTCTTCTGAGAAATTAGCTGATAGTCTTATAGGTACCGCTTTGTAGGTAATTCTCTCCTTTTCTCTTGCTACTTTTAAGATTCTCTCTTTATCCTTAACCTTTAACATTTTAATTATGATGTGTCTTGGTGTGGTCCTCCCCGGGTCTAGTTTGTTTGGGACTCTCTGTGCTTCCTAAACCTGTTTGTCCATTTCCTTTCCCAAATTAGGAAAGCTTTCCTTCATTAATTTTGTTACATAATTTTTTAATTTCTTGCTCTTCCTCTTCTCCTTCTGGCACCCCTATCACTCAGATGCTGGCTCATTTAAAGCTATCCCAGAGGTTCCTAAGCATCTACTCATTTTTAAACATTCTTGTTTCCTCCTGTACTGGTTGACTGTTTATTTCTTTCTTGTGTTCCAGTTTGTTGATTTGAACCCTGGTTTCCTTTCCTTCACCACTAGTTTCATGTGGATTTTTCTTCATTTCACTTAGTATAACCTTCACTTCTTCCCTGTCATGCTTAATCTTTTCTGTCAAGTCTGTGAGCATCTTTATCACCAGTACTTTGAACTGTGCATTTTTTAAGTCGGCTGTCTCCTTGTCTGTTAAGTTTGTTATCTCCTCCTTGCTTAGTTCTCCCACTGGAACCTTGATCTGTCTCCCCTTTTGGGCTGTACTGCTCTATCCATCTTGACAGCTTTCTGTGTTTGCCTCTGTGTCTTAGGTAGAGCGGTGACACCTGTTACATCGTAAGGGGCTGAACCTTAGGTATTTGTTAGTGCTGGTGACTCATTTTACCACATTGTGGCACTGTATGTGGGGGAGGGGACTGAGAGAAAACAATGACGCTTGCCCCATACTAACCCCTTTACCAGGCACTTATCCCCCTTCCTGTTCTAAACAAGCTGCCTCCATTGAGAGACAGTAGTTTCTTCCTCCACCCCAATCCCCCACTGGTTTTCACAGTCAGAAGCTCTATTTTCCTCAGCACTGGAATTGTAAACTGTGTGGTCTGGTTTGGGGCTGGGATTTCTTCCCAGGTTTACAATATATGACTGCCATTTTTCTCCATGGCTACAGTCCCTGTGCCACTGCCACTGCCCCCAGCCCTGCTGCCACTAGCTGCACCACCAGCTGTTGCTTCCAAGCACTGCCCCTACAGCTGCTGCTGCTGCACTGAATCTTTTCTCTTGTCCCAGCTCCACCCCTTCTATCTTTCTGGTTGAATATTTATTCTTAATTTCTCTGTTGTAGTCTCAATTTTCTGATTTTCTGGTTCTCTTTTAGTTTTTAAGTGGTTGTAAATTCCTTTTTAGTTGTGAGGGAGATGCAGAGCATCTACCTATGCCTCCATTTAGGCTGGAACTTTACATTTTATTTAATTATATTTGTCAGTCAGTCAGACAACATGCATTTATCAAGGGCTAGCTCTGTTTTGGGTATTGGTTTGGATGCTGTTAAGATGGTGAAAGAATAACCAAATCTCTGCCCCCAAGAAACCTTAGACTAATTTGGTGAGAAAATAAACAAGCAGATAAATGCAAACATATGTACACATGCATATAAATCAGATAGTTTCAGGAACTGGTAAGTGCTATGAAGAAAATAAAAGTTAGTAATATAATATAACTTGGCTGGAGATAAGGGAAATTTTAACTCAAAACATCAAGGAAGGTCTCTCTGAAGAGTGGCATCAAAAAAGCAAAATAAACAGCTATTTGGAGATCTAGCTGAATAGTATTTCAATATATATTTTTACATTTATTTATTGATTTTAGAGAGAGAGGAGAGGAAGTGAGGAAGGTGAAGAGAGAGAGAGAGAGAGAGAGAGAGAGAGAGAGAGAGAGAGAGACATTGATTTGTTGTTCCAATTATTTATATATTCATTGGTTGTTTTTTGTATGTACCCTGACAAGGTCAAACTTTCAATCTTGGAATATTGGGACAATACTCTAACCAACTGAGCTACCTGGCTAGGACCCAAGAAGATCTTCATGGGATAAAGTGGACAGCTTGGGAGGATATAAAGAATGCCATTAACTGGTGAATGATGAGCATGGGAGCAAGGGCAGGAGAAGGATTTTGGAGAGGTAGACAGGGGTGTAATAACACTGGACTTTCAGCTATGGTGAGGAGCTACTGGAAGAGTTTTCAGCACGAGTGATGCTATCTGGTTTGCATTTAGGATGATTGTTTTGGATATATGTGAAGAATAGGCAGACTGACTGTAGAAGAGCATGTTAAGAAGCAGTAGGCCCTTGCATTAGTCCAGATAAGAGGTGCTGGTAGCTTAGTCTAGAATGTAGCAGCAGTGATGTTGAATGGTGACTTGATTCCTCCTATGTTGTAGAATTTGAACCAATTAGGTTTACATGAGCTTCAGATGTGAATTTTGAGAGAAAGGAGCAGGGATAACTATTTGTTTTATGACTTGAAGAACTCAGTAGATGGTCATATCATTTTCTGAAAGAAAAAGACTTGGAAGAAACAGCTATAAGCATTGGGTGTGGAAGTTAATATTTGACCAAGCTAACTTCAAGATGATTGGTAGACATCTATGTGAAGGTGTTGATTTGACAGTTGGGTATCTGGCTTAAGGTGGAAATCAAGGCTAGAGTGATATACTTGAGATTATAGACTAGGGTTGGCACTTAAACCAATGAAACTTGATTATATCTTTTAGGGATTGAGGAAAGATAGAAAAGAGAGAACAAGAAAGCCAAGAATAAAACTCTGGAGTTCAATATAGACAGATCAGTGGGTGAAGAGTAAGAAAAGACAGATGGAGTTGTTACTGAGGTAGGAAGAAATTCAGGCAAGTGTGAAGCTTTGGGAACCTGGAGAAGATGGTGTTTCAAGAAAGACATCATAGTCAATCTCATCCAAGGAGGCCAATAAGACTTATACAATGGGCACTGAGTATGAATTATTGGGTTTAACAGTATGAATGTCTTAAATAGCCTTGATAAAATTCATTTTAGTGGCATGGTGGTGATAGAATGTGAGGCATAAAGTGGATACAAGTGTGTAATTTTTCACAAGTGCTAAACAGGAAAGATCTGAGAGGAATGCATGGTCAATTGAAGTTTTATTATTATTTTTAAGTGGGCAATATTAATACAGAATCTGAGAAGATGGGGGAGAGAGATGATGATGATGATATAAGCTAAAATTGTTTTTATTTGATTGAATATATTTTATTTCTCTGTTTTAAGGTTTGAGGTGAGGTCATCAGAAGAGTGGGAATGTATTTTACATGGAAAGTAGTAGTCATGACTGTTAATGTTGAACATTTACTTGAGTTTTGACCACATAAACCAAAAGTGAGGCTACTAAACATTATTGTGCACTCTTAGAAGTATAGTTTAATGTAGGGTTTGACAGATTTATCCTGTAAAGGGATAGAGTATTTTGGCTTTGTGAGTCATACAGTTTCTGTCACACTATTCAACTCTGCCATTGTAACATGAAAGCAGTAAAAGAGAATACATAAATGAATGAATATGGCTATAGTCCAGTAAAGCTTTATAAACACAGAAAGTGGTTCATATTTGGTCTAAGGATTGTAGTTTTGAGACTCCTGATTTATCTGATTAAGTGTGGTGTGAGAAGGCAGAAGATACATGGATATCAATACATCTTCTTTTTTCCCAAATAAGTACAATGGAGTGAGAGAGGTGCCAGGAGACTAAAGGTGTTTACCAATGATTTAGATAAATGTGTTGTATTGCAACCTCTAAATTGGGGAAGGAGAGAAGTGAGAACTTGAGGGCAATGATGTATAATACAAAAGGGGAAGGATCAAGAATTCTAGGTTCCAATAAAATTAGAGACTGACAGAAATGACAATATCAAAATAAGTGAGCTGGAAAATTAGGAGGAAGAGGCTATTTAGAGACAGGACATATAACTGAGATTGTTTAGAAGTGGGATAGTTACTGGTGGTAACAATAGTTAGGAAATATTTTTGGAGCAAAGGGTGTCAAGAAACTGAGAGGGGAGGTTGTTTATTAAATCACCTATATGTATTCTAAGAATAATTATGTAAGTAGTATTGAAAAGAAAGACTATAATCCAGGATCTAACATCTTTAATAAATGTGGAGAGGTGACCATGAAGTCAGCAAATGACCACATTGATAATGGGCAATGAGGGTAAAGTCCAATGACTTGGACTTTAAAACAGTTGGAATTTTTGTGAGAGAAAAAGGGGTGCTTTCATGAGGAGCATGAAGGATACAGACCCTGCTTCCAGACACGATGGAAAATGCCTGTGTGAGAGAAGGTGCCCATCACTAAAAGAGCTACAGAATACTTGATGTACACTGGGAAAGCAAGAAGTTCCATTAAATTAAGAAAGGGAAAGGAAATCAGGAAAGTCAAAGGCGAATTCCTGGAAGCATTTATTAATGATGGAGTAGGAGTTCCAGTGGTCACAGAGGCTGTTCTCTTTAAGCTTATGTTGTGGCTATTGGGGAGAATACATGACAGTGAACACCTTGCTGCCCTCTTTCCTGGAAAAAGGGTGTGGGTGGGTATAGTGTGACAGTCAGAGGGACAGGGCAATGAAAGGACAATGGTCCCTTCTGTGATGCATGAAAATAAGTGCTTTAAATTCTTTTTATTATAGTAAATATGATGACTTGTTCAGAAATTTAAATTGAAATGACTAGAAGCTTGTTTAAATAATTATTTTTTAAGTTTTTTTTTAAAAGTTTATTTTTTATTGATTTTTTAATGCCTTACTTAAATTCAGGATAATTGTCTTCCTAAAACATTTCTGGAAGGTGGATGAAGGTTTTTCAACCTGTGTCATATTTCTCAGCCTTGGTGTGGGGTAATTCAGACTAGATGGTAGCAGAGGCTCCTGGCCACATGGAGAAAAGTCATCTGGGTTGTTCATAGTTAAAGTTTAGAATTTCTCTGAGGGAAATATCTTTGCACTAAGGGGAAGGGCATCTGTTAGTACCTTTTAGTGGTATCTGAAGCTCATTTTTTCTCCCACTGACAGAAAAAGTCTCTGGTAAATCCAGCAGAATAAGACACCACAGGAAGGGTGTGCTCAATGCCTGTTTGGTTACAGCTGAGTGCATCATGGGAAATTAAAACTGGGTTTGCGTCTCCATGAATGGATATGGATTAAAGTGGCATTTCCTTTGCTCACATAAAGGAAAATAAAGGAGAATAGTACCATATGAGAAAGTGATATGAGACAATTTGGGAATGGAAATTAGGCTATATCACTAAAATGTTAATTATATAATTACATTCTTCAGTTGAGTGATTGCCATATTTGTTCTTAATTTGCTTAGGAAAAAATTTTTATGAGCAATTATTGTGAAATTTTATGTACTCTGGTAAGATGTGGGTGAAGACACAGTGGAACGTAAAACTATGGATGCAAAGCAGTAGGCTCTATTGGAAAGATTGCTACTGGACTCTGACAAAATTTGAGAAGTACTAAGCCATTTTGAGTTCATGGGCATATGTGTGTGTGTGTTTTATATTTGGAAAAGATTCCAGAGTTGTGCAAAAAATGACTGGGAACTGATTAAAATACGTTGGGGAAATGCCTGAAGACAATGAAATTGGGAAATGCTTCAAGACCTGCAGAGGTAAGCAGGCTCTCCAGCAGCTTCCTGGAATGCCACAGCACAGTCTTATTGAAGAAGACCAATTTTCATTTAAAATTGTAACTGACATCCGTGAATAGTTTTCTGCAAAGAGTAGAGGTTGATAAATGGGTTCTAAGTAATTGTCAACCTATAGTAGTTTGAATTTCAAAAGATGTTAGTAATCTCCAAGAAAATGTTAAGATAATTTTATGGAACATATCTGAAGGATAGAAAGGTGTATAGTATTAAGTAGCAAAGGATTGATGCATTAATTCAACAATTACCATTTATTATAATTTTTTTCTTATTTTTATCCATGTGCCAAACATCATTCTAGAGGTTGGGGGCAAAGTAATAATCAAGACAGGGAAATCCCTATCCTCATGGAGCTTACATTGTTGTGGAGAGAAACAGACTGTAAACAAAGTGAAGAGGAGAAACATGAAGTTCGCAGGTAAGTGCTATGGAGAAAACTAAAGCTTGAAGGTGGGTAAAGAATGCTGGGGTTGGGGAGTCAGTGGAGGCTTTTCTGAGAAAGAGAATTTTAACAACAATTTCAGGATATGAGGGTGTAAGTGGTGTGTAAGAATGGTCTAGACAGAGGAAATAGCAATTGCAAAAACTGTGACCCTGAAGCATGTTTTAATATGCTCATTCTGGCTAAAATGTGGAGAATAGCTTATAGGCCAGTAAGAGTGTAAGCAGAAAGACCTGTTAAGATATTGTTGAAGTATTCCAGGTGATAAATGATCACTTATACCAAGGTGGTAACAGTAAATGTGGAAAGTGTCAGATTCTGAATATATTTTCAAGGAAAGCTAAAAGGATTTGCTGACAAATTGGGTGTGGGATATAAGAGGGGAGTTGAGGATGGGGCTAAAGTCTGGGTCTGAAAGTACTGGAAGAATGAAATTGCCTTTAATTGCACTGTTGAAGACTCTGGAAAGTTTTGGTGGTGAGGAAGGCCAGAACCACAGTTTTATACTTGCTGAATTTGAGCTGCTCCTTAGGCATCCGCAGAATGAAGTGTAATGGTAATTGGGTATATGGGTCTGGATATCAAAGAGGCCTAGTCTTGGGCTGTCAATATGGATGTTATCAGCATAATTAATGACAGTATCTAAATCCAGTGTCATGGATTTAGATACACTAAAGGAGATGTGTAGATTAAAAAAAAAAAAAAGTAAAATGAGGACTGAGAATTGACCATTGTCCTTAGCAACCTGGAAGTCACTGGTGACTTTGACAAGAGTGGTGGTGACTTTGACATGGAGTGGGTGCAAAAGAGAACTGGAGGTGAAAAATTGGAAATAGCAAGTAAATACAATTCTTTGTATTAGTTTATTGAAAAGGGCAATCAGAGATATAGAGTATTAGTTGGAAGGGAAAGGAGATTAAAGGAAGTTATCTATTTTTTAATATAGAAGAAATAACATCACATCTGTGAAAAATTTATTAGTGAGAGAAGAAGTAATGATACAGAAGAGGAGGAGAATCCAAGCTTCACTTGTGAGCTAGTGAGAAGGGTGGAAATCTTGTGTACAATGAAAATAAAATAGTTGCCTTGTGCTGGGAGTTAGAGCAGTTTGTTTAATGGACTAAGGGAGACTGTATTTGGGCCTTGATTCTGGTCAGTGCATAGAGGTGCTGGAATTTGTTCAAGGTGCCTAATGATTGCATTTGTTGGATTTAGGAAGTACGCGGGAAGAGTGCAGAAAGTGTAAAGCTAGCTAAATCTGCACACTTTATTAGTGAGCTTGGGGTCAGGGTAGATCTGATCTGTGATGCTTCAAAAGTAGAGCATAGGGTTGGTAAGACTGCAGAAGTCTCCTTCTATACCCAACACCAATTCACCCACCTCCACCCAAGATCCATCCATAGGTATAGGTCATTTTGTCTTAGTACCCATTTCTACATTATTCTTGTTATATATTCCAGGGTTCTAAAAGAGTAGACAGAAATAAATCCTGGGTGGAGGAGAGGGCTGTGATCTAGAAAGTGCCTGTGTGAACAATTTGTGAATAATTGGCTGGTAAAGTTTTTCTTTTTGTTTTGTTTTAGCGGTTGCCCTAGAGTTTGTAATATACATTTACAACAAATGTAAATGAACTTTCAAATAACACTACACTGTTTCACAGGGGTAGTTATCTTATAAGAGATTTCTAAATTCCTCTCTCCCATCCCTTATAAAATTGCTGTCATTCATTTCACTTCTTGTTATTAGTACCTAACTTATTGTTGCTATTATTATTTTGGACAAACTGTTACCTGTTAAATCAGTGAAGAATAACAAATTAAAAAGCTTTGTTTGGCCTTTATTTATTCCTTTTCTTGTGCTCTTTCTCTGCAGACATCTGAGTTTGTGAACTACATCATATTCCTTTTTTTCTGAAGAAATCTCTTTAGCAGTTAACAGGTTTGCTTGTGACAAATTCCCTCAATTTTTGTCTGAGAAAATATTTCTCATTCATGTTTTAAAGATAATTTTACTTTAGGGTACAAAATTCTAACCTTTTTTCTTTCAACACTTCAAATATTTCACTTCACTCTCTTCTTGTTTGCATGGTTTGGGAAGAGAAGGCTGATGTAATTCTTATCTTTGTTTCTCTACAGGTAAAGTGTTTTTCCCTCTTGACTTCTGAAATTTTCTCTTTGGCATTCATTTTCCACAGTTTGTGATATTCCTGGGTATAGATGTTTTGGGTATTTATTATGCTTTGTGGTCTCTGAACAGCTAGATCTGTGATTTGATTTCTGTCACTAATTTTGGAAAATTCTCAGCCTTTGTATCTTCAAATATTTCTTCTGTTTTTCTTCTCCTTTCCTTCTGGTATTTTCCATCATGCATATGTTATACCTTTTCTAGTTGTTCTGTGGTTCTTGTCTCTCTCTCTCATTTTGCTGCACTTTTTTAGTTTCAGAAGTTTCTATTGACATATTGAGCTCACTGATCCTTTTCTCTTTGCTGTGTCCACTCTACTGATGAGTCCAACAAAGTCATTCTTCATTTCTGTTACAGTGTATTGATACTTGATTTCTACTACTTCCTTTTGATTCTTTCTTAGAGTTTCCATATCTCTGCCTGTATTATACTTATATTCTTGCATGTGACCCACTTTTTCTATTAGAATCCTTAGTTTATTAATCATAGTTATTAAAAAAACCAATCTGACAATTTCAATATCTCTGTCATAACTGAATCTGGTTCTGGCTGTTGGTTTGTATCTTCAGACTACTTTTAACTTTAACTTTTTTTTTTTTTGGCCTTTTAGCATGTCTTGTTATCTTTTTGAAAGCTGAACATGATATATTTGGTTAAAGGAACTGAAGTAAATAAACCATTAGTATTAAATTTTAGGTTTATCTGGCTAGGAGTTAGGCTACTTGGTTACAGTTTGCTATAGTTTTAGGTGTCAGAGGCTAAATTTTATTCCAGTGTCTTTGTTTGTGTCCCCTTGTTGTCTTAGAGTTTCCCTAGAGACTCCTTCTTGAGTAAGCCTAAATTTTGCAGTTCCTTGTAGCTGTGATCTCCTGTTACTACATAGAATTCCTGTTGATGTGATGGTGAAGTGTGTTGGGGGGAAGCTTTCTACTTGCTTATAATCATGTAACTATCTTGTGGGAGCTATAAACCTAAAAAGATCAGGGAATTGTTATATAGCCTTTGATCCTCCAGGGATCCCAGGAACCTAGTTATAATGTCAAGACTGACTACAGTTTCCTTGGTTCTAATATAGCCATTTTTCTCAGAGTTTCAAGAAGTCTTTAAATGCAGTATAAAGCATATTTTTATTGTTGACACTATTATAGATGTCTCCTTTCCTTCCTCCTTTGCCCATTTCCACCCAGCCTCCACCCCTCCACGTCCCTCTGGCATCATCTCAATGTTGTCTCTGTCTCTTCTTAAGGGAAACTGTATTACCAATCCCAACCAATATGGGTTTTACCATAGTCTAACCAAGGAGAAGGAAGAAAAATATCCAATTTCAGCCACCTCTAGACTTCCTCTGTCACCTGAGGGGGGATGGGAAGAAGCTACAAAGCACTTGTAGAGGGCATGACATTGACCATGGGTGGAAGGGAGAGATGAGGGTATATTGCAAAAGAAGATTTTAAAAAAAGGTCAGATGTTACATCATTGGCATAGACTATGTGAAGATAAGAAAATAAGGCTTGTGAAAGGAGCAAAACAATATTGATAATTGATGAGAACTTGGACATGAGCTGGCCTAGAGTCACCTTTAGGGGAAGGTAACCCACAAAGAAAAATAAAGAAATATATAGTCAAGTTTTTGTTTCTGTATTTCAGGCTTAATTAGCTTTAAATGGCACAAATTCAGGACCTAGACTGCTGGGGATTAAAACCCAGTTTTGCTGCTTGCTAGCTGTTTAACATTGGACAAGTTAATCACTCTCTCCCTAGAGATACTGTGAGAATGAAGTAATTTTGATAATTATAAAGCTGTTAGAATACAGCCTAGTCTGTTGTCATATTGTGAGTACTATGAAGAATATGGATCCTAAAGTACATAAGTGTGGACTGCTCCCTCTGAATGATGCTGTAAGTATGGGTATGCCACTGCATGGCTGTCAATTGTCAATGTAGAGAGTTAGATTCAGTCACTGAAGAGATTTTTTAAAGTGCTATACTCAGCAAAAATACTTTATTTCATCTAGACAAGACCTTTGATAGGACCTTTCATGATTTTCCTGTGGGCAAGTTTGAAAAGCATTGATTGGAGTCAGGGTTTTAAAGGGACCATGTTGACTGTTCACCCCACATGGTATAAAATACATGATCAAGGTCAATTTGGAAGTTTTCCAGGGGGTTTGTGCCTCTTTTGACCACAGCTATTCTGCCGTACACAGTCTTAAGTGACTTTGGTGAAGATATAAAAGGCATGCTCATTGGAGCTATGAGGGATGTACAGTCATATATGTAAAATTAAAGAATTTGGATCCCAAAAGATATTAATCAGCCTAAGCCTTTCTTGCTTGTCTCACTGTAACTGCTAATATTTCTCTTTTTATTGCTATGCTATGCTGTTGGAGTTTTCTTGTGTACACTGTAGATTCATACCTCTACACCCTTTCCTCATGCCATTCCTTCTCACTTTTTGGAGAATGCTTTTCTCCATCTCTAGGGAATTTTCAAGGCCATTATACTTTAATCCAAGCACAGGGAATTGCCCACAGTTCATGAAGGCTCAAGATAGACTCAGGGATTCGTTGGTAAATTCTGGCTTTGCCTCAAAAAGCAGGACACAGAAAAGCATCTGTCCCTATGGACTCAGTTGATACACATCTTTATTTCATGCTGTGTAAAATGCTGTTGACCTTGTTAAGGAAGCAGATCTTCCCAGTGGGGACTTGTTCATATTCCAATTTGGTCACACAACTGTCCTCTGCACAGTCTTCTGCATTAGCAGTGACAAAGGCTACCAGGTTTATAAAATAAATTGAACTAGTCAGGGAACATCTCTAAAATCAGTTTAGTGTTCTCCCACAATAGTTTGTAATCTGTTCTGTCCGCTTTCCATTCCCCGTGACAGGGTGTAGGGAGATCCTACAACTGTTCTTGTCTTCAGATTTAACAAGTTTAGACCAATTTAAATCAAACTTCCTTCCATATTAAGTTTGAAGCCTGTCGTCTCAACCTGCTCAGGCCTGACTCTCTGCTCACTGATCAACATTGACATAGGGGCCATGTTTGTTCTTCGACTCTTCACTAACATTGCTCCACCTCTTCCCACACACTTGGACCATTTGTGTCCTCCTGGACTCAGGCTTGAAAGAGGGATTTCTTTATTTATTCAACAATATTCACTGTGTTCTTAATTTGTGCCAGACACTGTTCTGAGTTCTTGGTATGGACCAGTATAATAATGGCCCTACCTTCATGGAACTTATATTCGAGCAGGCAAGGCAAAATATATTAATAAAAATATATTAGATTTGAAAACAATAGAGGCTAGGGGGAGAAGCAGAGAAGAAAAGGGGAACTGGAAATTCTAGGAATGGGGTTTTACTATTTTATATATAAAGTCCAATGAAGAACTTTCTGGTAAAGTGACATATGAGATAAAACCTAAGGGAAATAAGGGAGTTAGCTGTGGAGAGATATGGGAAGAAAATTGAAGCAGTAGAGACCAAGTATCCAAGAAACCCAAAGATTCGAGTATGATGGGGCAATGAGTGGATGAAATGTAGCAGTTGCTGGGGCAGAGAGGAAGCTGAGGGTGGGGACAGTCATGTTGGGCTCCTACGTCATGGCGGAGATTTGAGCTTTTACTTTGGTTAGGCTGAGAAATCATTGAAGAGTGCATATAGATGAAGGATATGATCTGACTTATTTTTCAACATGATTTCTCTGATTTCTGGGTGAAAAAAACTATAGAGAGTAAAGGTAAAAAGTGGGGAGACCAGTTAGTGGATGATTGCTGTGATCTAGGCAAGTAGATCTAGGTGGCTTACACGAGAGAGATAGGAGAGGAATAGTCATATTCTGAATCTTTTGAAGGTAAATCGAACAGGGTTTGTTTCTGCATAATATTTGGGATGAAAAAGAAATAAGGGACTTCATAGCTGTGCAAAATCTTTTTAGTTTGATGTAGTCCCATTTGTTTATTTTTTCTTTTGTTTTCCTTGCCTGGGGAGATATATAGATAAAATATTGCTATGAGCAATGTCTGAGATTTTGCTCCCTATATTTTCTTCCATGATTTTTATGGTTTCAGGCTTAACATTTAAGTCTTTAACCCATTTTGAATTTATTCTTGTGTGTGGTGTAAAAAGCTGGCCTAGTCTCATTTTTTTCTGCACATATCTGTCCAATTTTCCCAACACCATTTACTGAATAAACTATCTTTAGCCCATTGCATGTGATTGCTTCCTATGTCGAATATTGACTATAGCCCTGGCTGGTGTGGCTCAGTGGATTAAGTGCCGACCTGTGAACCAAAGGGTCACTGGTTTGGTTCCCAGTCAGGGCACATGCCTGAGTTGTGGGCCATGTCCCCAGTTGGGGGCACATGAGATGCAACCACACATTGATGTTTCTCTCCCTCTCTTTCTCCCTCCTTCTCTCTAAAAATTAAATAAATAAAATATTTAAAAATGTTAATTGACTATGAAGGTGTGGGTTTATTTCTGTGCTCTCTATTCTGTTCCATTGTTCTATGTGTCTGTTTTTTTGACAATACCGTGCTGTTTCGATTACTATGGCTTGATAGAATACTTTCATATTTGGTAGTGTGATTCCTCCAACTTGTTCTTTTTTTCTCAGGATTGCTGTTGCTATGTGGGGCCATTTGTGGTTTCAAATAAATTTTTGAAATATTTGTTCTAGTTCTGTGATAAACACCATTGGAATCTTGATATGAATTGCATTGAAGCTATAGATTGTTTTGGGTAGTATGGACATTTTTATGATGTTAATTCTTCCTATCCATGAATATGGTATGTGCTTCTACTTTTTTGAATCTTCTTCAGTTTCTTTTTTTAATGTCTTATAATTTACAGGTCTTTTATATCCTTGGTTAGGTTTATTCCTAGGTATTTTTTTCTTTTTGAAGCAATTGTGAATGGCATTGTTTTCTTAATTTCTTTTTCTGTTAGTTTGTTATTGGCATGTAAAAATGCATTTTACTTAGCATAACCTTCACTTCTTCCATTATGCATTTGCCATACTCAAGCATATCTGTCAAGGCTGTGAGCATCTTTATCACCAGTGTTTTGAACTCTACATCTGTTGGGTTGGCTATATCCTCATCTCTAAGTTCTCCCACTGGAACCTTGATCTGTTCCCTCTCTTGGGCCATACTTCTCTGTCTCCTCATCTTGACAGGCTCCTGTGTTTGTTTGCCTCTGTGTCTTAGGTAAGCTGTTGCTCCTGTTACATTGTAAAAGGTGGAGCCTTAGGAATTCATCAGTACAGGGCCACCTGTTTCACCATGCTGTGGTGCTGTGTATGTGGGAGGGATCTGAGAGGGAAAAATGTCATTCACTCAGCACTTGCCCCTCTTCCAGGCACCTCTCTCACCTTTGTATGGGACTGGCATTTCTCTAGCTGTTGCCCTGGCCATTGTTCCCAGAGTGGGTGGGTCTATGGCCATTCTAGGACCATGGGGACCCTTCAAACAAGTGGACTCTGCTGAGAGATGGGCAGTTTCTTCCTCTGCCCCAACCCCTACTGGTTTGCACAGTCAGAAACAACGAGGCTCTTATTTTTCACAGGTGCTGGAACCATGAGCTGTGCCACCAGGCCTGGGGCTGGGAACGCTCCCCAGGTGTCCCTCCTGACTTTTTGAAATGTGTGACTGTGTTTTCCACTGGCCTGCCACTGCCACTGCCACCACTGCCATATCTGCTGCCGCCACTGCACCGCGTCTCCTCCACCCTAGCTCCGCCTCTCCTACCTGTCTGGTTGAGTATTTCTTCTTTATATCTTTTTTTTGTTGGACTTCCATGCAGCTTGATTTTCTGGAACTTCTGGTTGTCTCTAGTTTTGAGGTAGTTGTTTTCCTTCTTAGTTGTGGAAGGAGATGAAGCCTGTCTGTCTACGCCTCCATCTTGGCCAGAAATCAGTGTATGATCTTTTTGATGTGTTGCTGTATTTAGTTTGCTAATATTTTGTTGAGGATTTTAGAATCTATATTCATCAGGGATATTGGCCTATAATTCTTTTTCTTTGTAGTGCCTTTATCTGGTTTTGAAATTATGATAATATTGGCCTTATTAAATGAGTTTAGGATTTTTTCCTCCTCTTGAATTTTATGGAATAATTTGAGAATGAGAGGTGTTAAAACTTTTTGGACTGTTTGGTAAAATTCACCTGTGAAGCCATCTAGTCCAGGGCTTTTGTTTGTTGGGAGGTTTTTGATTACTGCTTTAATTTCACTAGGTATAATCTGTCTTTTCAGATTCTCTGATTCTTCCTGGTTTAATTTCACAAGTTTGTATGTTTCTAGGAATTCATTAATTTCATCCAGGTTGTACAGTTTATTGGCATATAATTGTTCATAATATCTTATTACAATCCTTTGTATTTCTTGGGTGTCAGTTGTTACTTCTGCCCTTTCAATTTTTTTTTGTTAATGCCCTTTCATTTTTTATGTTATTTATTTGGGTCCTCTCTTTCTTTTCTTGATGAGTCTGATTAAAAGTATGTCAATTTTGTTTATCTTTTCAAGGAAATAGCTCTCAGATTCATTGATCTTTTGTATCATTTTTTGGACTCTATTTCATTTATTTTTGCTCAGATCTTTATTTTCTTCTTTCTACTCATTTCCGATTTTAAAGAAAACCCATAGAATGGGAGAATACATTTACTGATACATCTGATAAGGGATTAATATTCAAAATTTATAAAGAACTAACAAAACTCAATACCAAAAAATCAACCCAATTAAAAAATGGGCAAAGGACCTGAACAGGCACTTCTCCAAAGAGAGCATACAGAATGCCAATAGACATATGAAAAGATGCTCAACATCACTAATAATCTCCAGAGAAATGCAAATTAAAACCCCAGTGAAATATTATCTCTCAAAAAATCAATAAACAAATGCTGGTGAAGATGTGGAGAAAGGGGAACTCTTTCACACTGATGGTGGGACTACAGATTAATGCAACCACTGTGGAAAGCAGTATGGAGATATCTAAAAAAGGTTAGAAATAGATCTGCCTTTTGACGCACTGATCCCACTTCTAGGAAAACATCTAAGGATACCCAAAACACTAATTCAAAAGAACATAAGCACTCCTATGTTCATTGCTGATATATGGAAGCTTCCCAAGTGTCCATGAGTAGATGACTAGATGAAACAACTATGGAGCATTTCCACAGTAGAATACTACTTGACTGTATAAAAGAAGAAAGTTCTACCTCTTACCCTTTGCAACAGTATGGATGGACCTGGAGAACATTATGCTAAGTGAAATAAGCCAGTCAGAGAAAGACAAATCCATATGATTTCACTCATATGTGGAATCTAATTGACAATATGAACTAACAAGCAAAATAGAGACAGATTCATAGACAGAGGTCAGGATGACAGCTAAGGTGGAGGGTAGAGAGTAGAAGGACTGATAAGAGAGGAAAAAGTGTTCATAGACATGGACAACAATGTGGCTGGTGTTTGCAGAGCAGAAAGGGGAGTTAAAGGGGGTTAACATATAATGGAAAAAAGACAGTAAAAAATTAAAATCATAAGGAAGAGGCAATATACTTATAATACTGCACATATTTATTAAAATAAACACATGTGTAAGTGGAAAAAGAAACAAAACTAACTTTTCAATATGTCAGAAAAGAAAAAGAAGTAAGGCACTTCAGATAACTTCACTAGCAAGTGGACTGATAAATCTGTCATTTACTGAAATAGAAAAGACTGCAGGAGAAACAGGGCTAATTTGGGAGTTAGTAAAAAGCAGAAGTTTCATTATTTTGAACTCATTAAGTCTGAAAGTGGAGGTCAAAGTGCGCTTCTTGTAAACAACAACAAAAAAAAAAAAAAAAAAAAGAAAATATTAAGCTGAGTGAAAGAAGCCACACACAAAGGACCATATATTGTATGATTCCATTTATATTCCATTTATATTAAATGTCCAAAATAGGCAAATCTATAGAGGAGAACAGTAGATTAGTAGTTGCCCAGGGCTGGGAGGCAGAGGTGATGGGAGTGACAACTAATGGGTCCAAGGTTTCTTTGTGGGGTGATGAAACATTCTAGAATGGATTGCGGTGATGGGTGCACAACTCTGAATAAACTAAAAACTATTAAATCATAAAAAAAAAAAAAGAATCTAGACTGAAGATTTGATTCAGGGAGTCATAACCATAGATACTCGACATAAAGGAGTAGGAGGGAATTTGGACAGAGCCTGCAACTGTGCACTATGAAGATGATATGGAAATGAAAAGGTGCTGCAGGTTTGAGGAGAGGGATGAAGCTGTGAAATAGAAGGGGGAGGAAAAAAGACAGAAAAATGTGATTGCAGGATTGTAGCAGCCCTACTGGCACCTTGAGGTTAGAAATAATGCATTTCAACAAAACCTAGTCATCTTAGTTTTACTTCATCCTCATTCTGCATCCTGCATGAAAAACATTTTTTTCAAAACAAAATTTTATGGGTTCTTTGGAAATCCCTGCAGAAAAACCTCTTATGTACCTCTTCATTCCCTTTGTGACTCATGTCAGGTACTATGTGCCTAAGCAATCCTGGTGTGCTTGCATCTTGGCTGTTCAACCCTTGTTCAGAGTCCTTTCAAAGTGACTTGAGAGTCTTTTTCTTTTTTTCACTTTTCACAGTATCTACTTGCCCCATGAAAATCCTTTCATACATTCCTCTTCTGAGGAATGTGAACATGTAGCTGACTCACTGTTGTCCTCTTTTCTTGCCCAATCATTGTTCAGACTTGTACAAGTGACAGTTGGTAAACTATCTCTTTTCAATCTACAGTTTAGGAAGTACACATCAGGTTCTTTCAAGAGCTTTCTAGGCAAGAATTTTTTAAGCCTTCATGTTTCTACATCCCAGAAGGTCTCTAACTGAAGAATAAAATGATAAGGACAGTCTCTGATATCTCTGTATTATATATTTTTAAAAACATTTTACTTGGAGCCTTCTAGGCAAGGACTTTTAAGCCTCCATGTTTCTAAATCCCAGAAAGTCTCTAACTGCAGAATAAGATGACAAGGACAGTCTCTGATGTCTTTTCATGAAGTATTTAAATTTTTTTTTACTTGGAAATAATTTCAAACTTACTGAACTATTGTTATAATAAGAGTAGCATAAAGGACACACACACACATTCTTTATCTTCTTTCACCTATTGTTAATGTTTTACTCCATGGGCTTCATCATTTGTATGCAGATTGTTAGATAAATAAGTTTCTATTTCTTTCCCTCTCTCCTTAAATAATTCTGTATTTATTTCCCAAGGATAAGGATATTCTCTTACATGATTACAATACAGTTCTAAATTTCATAAATTTAAGTTGATATAATTATTTCATCTAATCTATCACCCTATATTTCAAAATAACAGTTGATCTAATATCTTTTATAGCATTTTCCTCTTTAAGTACAGGATCCAGTCTAATACTGGGTATTGCATTTAGTTGCTTGCCTCTTCATTAACTTTAATCTAGAATATTCCCACATAATTTTATGACACTTTCAAAGAATACTTTCTTTCCTCAAAAAAAAAATTCTTATTCCCTAATATTTCCTTGTAACAAATTGCGGTTATATGTGCTTTATTTAAAAATCGAGATAAAGGTCAGTTACCATAAAATTTATCTTTTAAATACATGTACAATTTCATACTTTTTAGTATATTCACAAGCTTGTGCAACCATCACTCTCTCTAATTCTAGGATAGTTACATCACCCCCAAAGGAAACATAGTATCTATTAGCAGTCACTACCCATTACCCACACCTCTCAGTTCCTGGTAATCATTAATCTACTTTTGGCTCTATGTTTTGTCTATTCTAAACATTTCACATAAATATTACCATACAAGATATGGCCTTTATTTCTGTCTGGCTTCCTCGATTTATTGTAATTATTTCAAGGTTCATCCTTGCTGTATATGTTAGTATTTTGTATATAAATAACATACCATTGTAAGAATATACAACATTTATTAATACATATGTAAGTTGGTGGACATTTGAGTTGTTCTCACTTTTTAGCTATTGTGAATAGTCATTGTTGTTATGAAAACTCGTGTACAAAATTTTTTTATGTGGACATATGTTTAATTTATCTTGAGAAACTGTCAAACTATTTTCTAAAGTATCTTCACTATTTTACATGACTACTAACAGTGAATGAAGGGTCCAGTTTCTCCACATTATTGTCAACATTGTTATTGTCTTACCTTTTGATTATATCTATCCTAGGGGGATGTGAAGTGGCATCTCATTGTGGTTTTTATTTGCACTTTCCTAATGATTTTTGATGTTGAGTATCTTTTTTTTTTTTTTTACATTTTTTGTTTAAGATTTTTTTCAAATACAGTTTACATTAAATATTATTTTGTATTCATTTCATGTGTACAGCATAGTGGTTAGACAGTCATATACCTTACAAAGTGTACCCTTGATATTTCCAGCACCCACTGGCACCACACATAGTTATTCTAATATTATTGACTATATTTCTTATGCTGGACTTTACATCCCAGAGTGTCAATGAGGTGGGGGATGTTGAGTATCTTTTCATGTGTTTCAATTGCCACTTATATATCTTCTTTAAAGCAATGTCTATTTAAATATTTTGCTCATTTAAAATTGGGTTCTCTTCCTATTGTTGACTTATAAGTGTTCATGATATATAATATTATAATTGCTAGACTTTTATCAGATACATTTTGCAAATGAACTCTCTCATTCTGTGGCCTGTATGTTCACTTTCTTGATAGTATATTTTGGTGCACAAAAGTTATTTGACACCATATGTAGTTATTACAATAGTATTTACTATATTCCCTATGCTGTACTTTATATTCCAGTGACTGTGTTTATAACTGGCAATTTTCACTTTTTCATCCCTCCATTTGTTCACCAAGACCCCTAATCTCCCTTCCCTCTGGCAACCATCAATTTTTTCTCTGTATCTATGAATTTGTTTTTGTCTGTTCTTTTATTTTGTTTTTTAGATTTCACATATAAGTGAAATCACATAGAATTTGTCTTTCTCTGTTTGACTTATTTATACACTCAATTCTATTCCATTGATGTAAATACATCTATCCTTATGCCAATACCACACAGTTTTTTTTTACTTTATATTTGCAGTAAGTTTTGAAATTGACAAATGTAAGTCCCAATTTTTGTCTTGCATTTTCAAGACTGTTTTGCTACTCTGAGACCCTTGCATTTCAATATACATTTTAGGATCAATATGTTCATTTCTGAAAAAAGAGGCCACTAGAATTTTGATAGAAATTATATTGAACCTGTAGATTTCTTTGGAGACTATTGCCATCTTATTAATATTAAGTCTTCCAATCCATGACACAGATGTCTTTCAATTTATACAGGTCTTTAATTTTTGCAAATATGTTTTCTATGTTTTAATTTTTAAATCTTGCCCTTGTTTTTTGATAAATGTATTTTTAAGTACATATTTTTGTTCCAGGTAAATCTTTATTTCTTCCTTTTGGTCCAAATTTTTGATTCAAATTCTGGCTCCTTCCCATCACTATTGGTTCCCTGTGTATATTTCTTTATTTCACTTTGTATAAGCTTTACTTCTGCCTTCATTTTGTAGCTGGACTCAATCACTTCTCCAAGCATCTGATCACCAGTGTTTTGAACTCTTCATCTGATAGGTTGGCTATCTCTGTTTTGTTTAGTTCTTTATCTGAAGTTTTGTTCTGTTCTTTCATTTGGGCCATATTTCTTTGCTTCCTCCATTTGGTAGCCTCCCAGAGTTTGTTTCTGTGTATTGAGTAGAGCTGCTTTGATTCCATGTCTTGGTAGTATGGCCTAATGTAGTAGGTGTCCTGTAGGGTTCAGTATTACAGCCTCCCCTATCATCCAAGCTAGGTACTTGAGGTGCACCCTTTGTGTGGGCTGGGAATACCCTCCTTTTGTAGTTGATCCTTGGTTGCTGTTGGCAGATCAATTGGAGGGATTTACCCAGGCCAGTCAGCTGCATGTACTGGTTGTGACCACTGACCACCAGCCTCTGCCACCTGTGGAGGGTCAACTGTTCAGGGTTAGGGTGGTGGTGCTCTGACATGGTCTATAGCTGTCAATTGGGTGTGCTGGCCCTGGGGTTTCCTGAGTGGTACAGGCCAAGGTCAGCCCCAAGCTGTGTTTTGCCTGGCGTACCCAACATGAGCTATAAAGCAACCCAACATGGCTGCTATTTATCTTGGGCTTGGAGATTTGCAGGTGAAGCCAAGCTGTGACTCTAGGCTGGCTGCTGGTAATGCTGGGCCTGGACCTCACTGAGGCCAGCTGTTGCTGGTTTGATAGGATTTAGGAAGTTGTGCAGCATAAGCCAAGACCAGCCATTCATATAGAAAAGAAGCTTGGATTGACCCATAAATTGGGTGAGGTGGAGTCTCTGGGGATCTCCAAGGTGGGTCAAACAGTGTTAACTAGGGAGATGGAATCTCTAAATGGCACCAGCTTACCAGTTCTGTGGAGGGAGGGTTTAAACAATAGACAATGGCTTCTGCTGTCCTTGATGCCAGATACTTCAGTGTCTCCCAGTATTCCACTGGTGCCTTTCAAGCTGCTACGGCACTGTTGGAGTTCAGAGGGAGTGAGTCTGAGTAGGTAGGTCTCTGTGTGTGTTCTTTAAGAGGAACTGCTTGGGACTCTAGAAGTTTCTTCAACTGACTCAATCCCCACTGGTTTTTGCAGCCAGAAATTTTAGGGATTTATCTTCTTAGTACTGGAATCCTGAACTGGGAGTCCTGGTGTGGGGGTAGGACTCCTCACTTCTGATATATCCCTCCTGAATTTTTATGCATTTCACATGGGTGAGATATCAGTCTGTTCTGCATCTGTGCCACTCCTACCCATCTCAATGGATGTGATTTTTAAAATTTTGTAGTTGTCAGACTTCCATTCAACTTGATTTCTGATAGTTTTGGCTGATGGTTCTCTATATTTTATTTTATTTTTTTTTAAATATATTTTATTGATTATGCTGTTACAGTAGTTCCAATTTTTTCCCCTTTACTCCCCTCCACCCAGTATCTCCCTCCCCCAGCATCCCCCCCCAAGTCCATACCCATGGTTCGTAAAAAATAACTATCCCTCCCTCTCAGATATTAAGACCCTTTGTAATCTTGTAAAGGACAATGGGCGAAGGTCTCAAGCTCCTCTAGCTGCTTCAAGCTGGACATGGTCGTCGTCCTACCTACCCTTGGGTCCAGAAATCCCTAATAAGAGTGGGGGTGTGGAGGGGAGGGTGGCCTTCCCACATGGGGAAGGATCATGCAGACTCCAGGTCAGTTGGCTGTCTCCGGACAACGGCGTGCTTGGTTTAGCAGGCTGGCATCCTTGTTGTGTTCTGGGGGCAACAGATTTGGCAAAAAGGGTTAAAAAGCATCATTCAATCCATAACTACTAGGTGGCAAAAGGCAGGGATTAATTTTTCAATGTTCCACATTAGGAGAAAAAAAAAAAAAAAAAAAAAAAAAAAGGGCTTCTTTGGAGGAAGGTGTGCTAGGCACATCTCTCCTGTCCAAAACCCTTTTGCCCATTTTATTTAGTTTGGGCTGAGGGAAATAGTTTATGTTTCCCCCCTCTCAGACCTCTGGGCCCTTTCTGTCCAAGCCATTAGGATAGAAAAGAGAATTCAGTTTTAAAGTGAAGCCCACAGACCACCCCATTCTTCACCAACTCAGCCATTTAGTTCAGCTTTCTATATTTTAGTTGTAATGTTGATGTGGTTGTGTGAAGAGGTGAGCCATCTTCTACAATTGAATTTTGTACTCTGATATTTTATCCTATAACCTTTGTAAACTCATTTGTTAGTTTTAATTGTGTGTGTGTGTGTGTGTGTGTGTTTGAATTCCTTTGGAGTTTCTGTATGCAAGATTATGCCATCTGGAAACAGAGATGATTTTACTTCTGTCTTATTCCAAACTAGAAAACTTTAATGTCTTTTTTTTGACCAACCGCTCTACCTAACCCGTCCAATACAGTGGTGAGTGGAAGTGATGGAGCAAATTATCTGCCTTGATTCTGACATTTAGAAATAAAACTTTCAGTCTTTTATTGTTATGTGTGATATTGGCTGTGGGTTTTTTAAAATCATTTTTATTGTTATTCTATTCCAGTTGTCTCATTTTTGCGCTCCTCAACCTATCCCTCCCCCTGCTCCCACAGTCAATTCCCACAGATTTGTCCATATCTGTGGGTCATTCATACTTGTTGTTTGTCTAGTCCCTTTTCCTTCTTTCTACCATTATCTGCACCCTCCTTTTTTATATATGCCCTTTTTCATGTCTGAGAGTGCTCTGCTATTCATGAAAGGGTATTAAGTTTTGTCAAGTGACTGTTTGGTGTCTATAGAGATAATTTGTGCTTTTTGTCCTTATTCTGTTAATATATTAATATGATTTTATCACGTTGACTCATTTTTTGTATGTTAACCTGTGTTGCATTCCTGGGATAAATCCCAGTTGTTTGTGGTATATAATTCTTTTAATGCATCATTGGCTGCACTTTGGTAGTGCATTGTTGAGGATTTTTGCATCTATATTCATGAGGAATATTTAGCTGTTGTTTTCTTTTACTTGTGGTGTATTTGTCTGATTTTGGCATTAGGGTAATACTGGTCTCCTAGAATAAAATGCAAAGGTTTTTCCTTATCTATTTTTTCAAAGAGTTTGTGAAAGATGGATTTTAATTATCCTTTAAATGTTTGGGAAAATTCATCAATGAAGCCATCTGGTTCTGGGTTTTTCTTCATGGGAAATTTGATTACTAATTTAGTCGCTTTATTAATTATATGTATATTCAAATTTTCTGTTTCTTCTTGAGTCAATTTTAAGAGTTTGTGTCGTTCTAGGAATTTTTTCATTTCATCTAGGTTATATAAGTTTTTTAGTATTTTCTTTTAATCCTTATAATGTCTGTAGGGTTTATAATAGCCTCACTTTCATTTCTGACTTTAGCAATTTAAATATTTTTTTCTTGTTTATTCTAACTAAGTTTACTGATTTTGTTGATCATTTCAGGGAACTAGTTTTTGGTTTCATTGTCTTTCTATACTATATCTATATTATATATATATATTATATATATTTTTTTCTATTCTATTTCTCTAATTTTTATTTTCTCTTCAATCAACTTGCTTTAGATTTAGTAAACTTTCTTTTTAGGTTTTCCTATTCCTCCAGTTTCTTAAGGTAGAAGTTTAGTTTACTGATTTGGTATTTTTCTTGTTTTTAAATATATACATTTACAACTATAAAATTTCCTCTGAGAACTGCTCCTGTTCTACCCCATAAGTTTTAGTATATTGTGGTTTTACTCTTATTTATCTCTATTTTCTAAGTTCCTTTGGACCCATTGGTTATTAAGAAGTGTTTTATAAAATTTCTATATATTTGGACTTTCCCAAATTCCTGTCTATATTGATTTCTACTTTTATTCTATTTTGTTTGGAGACCATATTTTATGATTTTAGTACTTTTAAATTTGAGACTTCTTTTGTCATATAATATGTGATCTATCCTTTTTTTTTAAGATTTTTAAAATTTATTTTTATTTTTATTTATTTATTTTTTTATTTTGGTTTTTCAATTACAGTTGTCCCCTTTTCCCCCAATTTCTCTCCCCCACCCAACCCACCCACTCTCCCGCAATCATATCCCTCCCCGCTGTCCATGTCCATGAGTCTTTCATACAGGCTCTTTAATTAAACCCTTCCCTTACTTATCCCCCTTAAAATTTATTTTTAGAGAGAGGAGAAGGGAGGGAGAAAGTGAGATAGAGAAACATCAATGTGTGCTTATCTTTTGCATGCCCCCAACTAGGGACTTGGCCTATAACTCATGCATGTGCCCTGACTGGGAATCAAACCAGTGACCCTTTGGTTCACAGGCCAGTGCTCAATCCACTGAATCACACCAGCCAGGGATGGTCTATCCTCAAAACTGTATTATGCTGTTGTTGAATGGAAAACTTTATAAATATGTTAGATCTACTTGGTATTTAGTGTTGTTAAGTCTTGCATTTCCTTATTGATTTTATGTCTTGTGTTTCTATTTATTGTGAAAGTGGGGGAAAGTGAGCCACAGCAGGTGGTCAGGATGAGGCCTGGGCTAAATTTTTGTGGTCGAACACAAAATGTCTGCAGAGTACAATTTTCATTGAAGGCCAAAAATAGAATTAGAAACTGAACTAGTTTAGGTCAGAGTGGTCAGTGTAGCACAGGTAAAGTTGAAAGCCAAAAACAGAATGAATGGGTGTTGCTGTTTCAGAGACAAAGAACATTGGTGCCAAAATGGAGATCAGGAGATCCAACAAAGTCCAAGCAAATAATTCTTTCTGGGAAGGTATCTTGAGTTGGGCAGAATCTCTTCTGATGCCTTATTTCTGTCTTATTTTATTTGTGCATTATCCTCAAGAGGATGTTCCAACCTCTTCTAAAGGCATCCAGGACTTCTGACAGTTGTTGAGTTCACTGAGTAACTATAGAAAAAGAGCACTGTTTGGGCAAACAGGCTGTTCAGGGGCCAAACCAAACTGACCTTATAGAGGGTCTGGGACTGCTGCCAGCTCATGGTAAAAACTGAATAGAGGCAGCTGCCTGTTTGCTCTTTCCAGGTTGTGGTGTATTTTATATGCCAGCCAAATTTCATTGAAATTTATTTATTTATTTTGTGCTTCTGGAAAGTCCTTGCAATTTTACTTGGGAGACAATATAGTGTTATGAAAAGAGAGCTTTGAGTTCATAAATCCTGAGCATGCGTAGCTCTAACAGCTACTGTAATTTAGGCAAGTAATTAAACCTTTGTCACACAGACATGTATGCATAGTCATGCAGAGATGTGCACCTACACACAGATACTTATATTGGCACATATATATGAGAGTATAGATGATGCATGTATTACTTAACTTATATTTAAAGCCATAGTTCCCAGTGATCAAAGAAAGGGAGCTTGTGGCATCTTTTTCTTCTTCCCTTTTCCTTTTGCCTGTGTGTGTGTGTGTGTGTGTGTGTGTGAGACAGAGAGAGAGAGAGACAGACAGACAGACAGAGACAGACAGAGAGACAGAGAGACATGCAGTATCTCACTCAGTTGGAAAAGCAAGCTCAAATACATAAGGATCTGTTGCCCAGAGAGAGAGAGAGAGAGATATCCTGGCTTTAGGCAAGTCAACCAGTGGCTCTGTTTTGTTCTTGAAATTGACTCTTTATTTCAGCTGAACTAACTGGATGAATCAGATGTTAAGACATTAGATAGAAGAAGAGGTAGAATAGTATTACTGCTGGCAAGGGACCATTTAATCTTGTAAAATAGATATGAATATGCCTAGGCTATCCAGAGCAGGACTAATTGAGGACAGAGGTGGGTCCTGGACAGAGCCCAGGCTGCATATGAACATTTCAGTACCTTTCCTTTCTTTTACCCTCTCTGTGCTCTCCATCCTCATGGAAATTATGTGCTGCTGCTGCACCTGGATTTGGTTGCTGTGGTTACAGCTGTAGTCCCTAGTGGAGGAGGGGTACATAGCTGTATTTTTATAAGGGCAAATTGTGCTGACATTTAAATTGGAGACATCACAGTATAGTGCAGCTGCCAAGGTATGAGAGAGTATGCTCTCCCTTTGCAATTGGGTTAGTTGGAATATTCTTGACTCCTCTTTCTTGGTGTTTGTGTATGTAGAAATATGTGAACTCATTTATTAGCTTTAACATGTTCAGATTCTGGTTGAGAACAGGGAGAGAGGCTTTCTTCAGTGAGATTTTGCAAGGTTAGGGCTCAACAGATGCTACAAATGATATCAAAGTAAGGGGGGGGGTAATCGGGTATTAGCACAAAGCCATGTCCATTAAGTCTAAAAGAAATGACAAGGGAAGCCAAATAAGAAGAGCTGGAGATGACATGGCAGACAGGAGTCAGCAGTCTAAGGATGAGGTAGACAGTAGCACCATGAGGGGATCAGACCAGTACTTTATTTTGGGTAGATGCTCATGTTGACAGTCAGCATCTAGGGAATGGTACCTGTGTGGGTTGCTGGAATTTGCCAGGTGGATCTAGCTTGAGGATGCCCATGACATTTGGAAAGTGGTAGAGCTAACCAGGCTGCTGAGCCAGGGCCTCCTCCTCATCATTTGATAAGGTGCTATGTTTAAGGCTAAATTAATTGCAAATGTTTTCTTTTGAGAAGTAATAGGCTTGAAGTATATCAATCATATTTACCCACAGAAGTGGATTTGCTGCTGCAGCTTGTCACTGTTGTTGATTAGTCAATTGGTCAGTCAATCAACAAACACCTATTGGGTTTCCACTCTGTGCCAGGGCTAAAGGTGCTGCTCTTTTTTTCAACTCCAGCATCCTTTCTTAACTCAGCATCCACACTCAAGCATACCCTCACTGAGGACATTGGTAAATAAAAATTCCAGAGCCCTGAAAAAGTCTCTGATTGGCCATTAGTCTAACATTTTCCTTTTAATATGCAAATATTCAAGGGCTCCTTGGGGTCCCTGTGCCAACTGTTGGCTCAATTAGCCAAGAGTCCAGGAAAGCACCAATGGAGGGCCTGCTTTGCCCACTGGTCAGTCCAGAGAAACTGTTCACACAGACAGGTTTGTATATACAAAGCTATATTATATAGACTTTTGTTTGATATTTGCCTCTGTGCAAATACCTGAGTATCTGCATATGTCCATGTGTGTAAATATCTATGTGTGTATATGTATATGGGTAAAAGACCTCTTGCTGTAGGTACTTGGAAGTCAGAGAGTTATGGGTTTGAAGATTGAATATTTCTTTTATTAGCTCTGTGATTTTGAACAAACAATATTAGATTTTCCAACCACAGTTTTCTCATTTGAAAAATAGAAATAATTATATTTCAGAGAAATTTTTGTGAATATTATATGTAGTAATTAATATAAAACATCTGGCATAGAGTTTGACATAAAAAAGACAATTACAAATATATCAGCTCCTGCCACTTTATATACTTTTTCCTCTCTAGAATAATAAGATATGCCTCAGATTTTGTGTCATTATTCTCAACTGATGGAGGATCAAATGGCCCTCAAAGCAAGCATATCATTAGCTTGAATGGTAGACAATTTTTAGAATTTATAAAAGTTTATTTACACACCTGATATTCTCATAATATCCATTAGCTAAAGTAAAGCAACCAAAATCACGTTGACTGGTGATATTCAGAAGATTGAGAATGCACAGTTAGAGGAGCTGTTATCACAAAGCAATGCCTAGTCCATGCTCTCAGAAGGAGGATAGGGCTCTCTCATGCACAGCTACAGTCAAGTGAAGGAGAAAATGACATCTTTGCCTCCTTTCTTTGTGTTTGGCAATTACTAGCCTGTTGTTTCATACCAGGCAGAGCAGGGATCCTGCAGAAGGTGTGACAGGTCCTGAGGGGTCCTCCCAGCTTGGTCTAGAAGTAAGCTCAAGGCCACTCCTGACAGGTTCTACACTGGTGAATAATGCCTCAGTCTGTGCAGGAACCTCTAGTTTGTACCTTCTGGGAGGCAGTTCACTGTTCTTGCAAGGCTTTGGTTCTGTATTTGGGACTCACAGTCAGCTGTGACAGGGGTTCATGTGCAAGCATGGTGATTATGTCTTCACAACATTAAGCAGGAGTCACAAGGGGCGTATAGCCATTCTGTCTTGTTGAACCCAAGTGCATAGAATTAAGGAGAAAAGCTGTAGCTTAAACTTTAAACATTAAGGTTTAGTTTTTTGAAGAATCCTCATACTGTTTTCCATAGGGGCTGCACCAATTTGCAGACACACTAAAGTGGATGAGGATTCCCTTTTCTTCACATCCTCACCAGCAGAGGTTATTTGTTCACTTTTTGATAATAACTATTATGACTGGTCTGAGGCGGTATCACTTTGTAGTTTGATTTGTGTTAGTGATAATTATTAGTGATGTTGAGAACCTTTTCATATTTCTGTTTGCCATCTCTATGTCTTCTTTGGAGAAATGTCTTTTTATAATTTCTGTCTAGTTTTTGATCATATTATTTTTTCTTATTAATTTGTTTGAGTTTCTTACATATTTTTATATGTCCTATATTCATTGCAGCATTATTTGAAACAGACAAGATATGGAAGCAAACTAGATATCCACTGACAGATGAGTGGATAAAGAAGATGAAACATAAACATGGAAAGACAGAAAAGGCCACTTCATCACATTGTGACTGGTAGGAAGTTCAGAGACACTAAAGGGTTGGCTGGGTTCGCACTGGTGGCAGTTGAAGGGACTGAGAAACAACTCAGCAGCAAAGGCTTTTCCCTGAGAAGGGAAGAATCTAAACCCCCAACTGGGTTTCCCAGCCTACAGCAACAGAGTGGAAAGTAAAATAGCATCCAGCTGTGAAAGTGAAAAGCCACAGGGTTTTTTGCTGGCCTAAAAGAAACAGCTGGAGACAAAGACCTCTTAAACAGATCATGTATGAAAATATTTTGGCTCCCACTTATACTGGGCTCAAGCAGAGTGGGGCGGAGAGGACTGGAGATGCTTAGGGAGTGTTTGGGGCAGTGGCTTTGGGGAGAGAACTGAGGGAGCAGCCAACTGGGTCCCAGTGTTGACTCATTCCCCATACTTAGGCAGACCATTCCCCTCCAAGTGGCATCAGCCTGAGGGGAAGCAAAAATCCCAGTAGAAGGAATTAAGCTGCCTTACCATCGGTGCTTAAGCCTGATGGCTGTTCACAGACTGAATAGATTAACAACTAAAGAAGACAGACAAAGGCAGCTGATCTCTGGTAGTCTCCAACAGGCTGCCTAGGCCCAGACTGGGACATGATTTGATGCCACCAGGGTCAGATTCAGGAAGTGTAAATCAATCTAAGAAGCCGCAACAAACAAGAAGAGTCACAAAAATGGGGAGACAGAGAAACAACCCTCCATCAAAAGGAAAGGAGGAATCCCCAGAAATAGTGCTAAATAAAATAGAGATAAGCAAACTATCAGACATGAAATTCAAAATATGGATTAGAGGGAAGCTCAACGAGTTTGGTGAGCTCAAAGAAAACTACAAAGAACTCCAGGGACTACAGGAACTTACTGAGAATCACACCAGCATGAAAAAGGACATGAAAAGGAAATGAAGAATACAATTTCTGAATTGAAGAATATAGTAGAAGAAATTAAAAGCAGGCTAGAAGAAGCAGAAAGTTGTATCAGCAAGCTGGAGAACAACATAGAAAAAAAATCCCAGACAGTGAAACAAAATGAAAAAAGACTGAAAAAGAATGAAGAGGTTTTAAGAGAGCTGCAAGACAACATGAAATGAAAAAAATATCCATATCATAAGAATACCAGAAGGAGAAGAAGAGGAGGAAGGGATAGAAAACCTGTTTGAAAGAGTAATGACAGAAAACTTTCCTAACTTGTTGAGAGAAAAAGTCACACAAGTCCAGGAGGCACAGAAGGTCCCAATGAAGATAAACCCAAACAGGCCCAACCAAGACACATCAAAATTAAAATGGCAACATTGAAATACAAAGAGAGAATCCTAAAAGCAGCAAGAGAGAAACAGCTAATAACATACAAGGGAGCTCTGATAAGGCTATCATTAGATTTCTCAACAAAAACACTACAAGCCAGAAGGAAATAGAAAAATATATTTCAAGCAATAAAAAACAAAGGCCTACAAACAAAAATACTCTACCCAGCAAGGCTCTCATTCAAAATGGAAGGTGAAATAAGGAGTTTCCCAGACAAAAGAAGGCTAAAAAATACATCTCCAACAAACCAGCATTCCAAGACATGCTAAAGGGTCTGCTTTAAAAAGGTGAAGAAACAGAGAGAGACAGAGAGGAAACCAAGTACAAAGGAAAAAAAAAAGACAATATAAGCACCTATTAATAATAACCGTAAATGTAAGTGGATTAAATGCACCAATCAAAAAACATAGGGTAGCTGAATGGATTAGAAGGCATGACCCACATATATGCTGTCTACAAGAGACCTGCCTTAGAACAAAAGGTCTACACAGACTGAAAGTGAAGGGATGGAAAAAAGTATTTCAAGCAAATGGACATGATTAACAAGATGGAGTAGCTGTACTTATATCAGACAAAACAGATTCCACAGCAAAGACCATAAAATAGACAAAGAAGGACATTTTATAATTCTTAAGGGAAAAATTCATCAAGAAGATATAACCTTCATAAATATATATCACCCAACATAGGTGCACAAAAATATATAAGAAAAATATTGGAAGACTACAAAAAATATATCAATAGCAACACACTCATAGTAGGAAAGTTTAATACCCATTGTCAAAAATGGACAAATCTTTGAAGCAAAGCAACATCAAGGATATTGAGGCATTGAACAACACTCTAGATAAAATGGACTTAATTGATATATATATATATATATATATATATATATATATAGAACTTTTTACCCCAAAGAAGCAAAATATACATTCTTTTCAAATGCACATGGGACATTTTCAAAGACAGACTGCATGGTAGGACACAAAACAAGCCTCAATAAATTCAAGAAAATTGAAATTATATCAAGCATTTTCTCAGATCACAATGACTTGAGACTAGAAATCAACCTCAAGGAATAAACTCAAAAACATTCAAACTCATGGAGAATGAATAACATGCTATTAAATAATGAATGGGTTAACAATGACATCAAGGAAGAAATCAAGAAGTTTCTGGAAACTAATAATAATGAGCACAAAACAGCCCAAAACCTATGGGACACAGCAAAAGCAGTCCTGAGAGGAAAGTTCATAGCAATACAGGCCTACCTAAAAAGGATAGAAGAACTCTAATAAAAAATCTAACCATACAGTTACAAGAACTAGAGGAACTCTTTGTTATAAACAAAGCCCAGAGTGAGTAGAAGGAAGGAAATAATCAAGATTAGAGCAGAATTAAATGACATAGAGACTAAACAAAAATTCAAAAGATCAATAAAACCAGGAGCTGGTTCTTTGAAAAGATAAACAGAATAGACAAGCCTTTAACCAGACTCTTCAAGAAAAAAAGAGAGAGGACCCAAATAAATAAAATCAGATATGAAAGAAGAGAAATCACAACCAATACCAAAGAAATATAAAAGATTATTAAAAAAATACTGCAAACAACTATATTACAAAAAATTTGACAACCTAGATGAAATGGACAAATTTCTGGAAACATCTAATATTCCAAAACTAAATCAAGAAGAAGCAGGAAGCCTGAACAGATCAATAACAAAGAGTGAAATTCAAGCAGTAATTAAGAAACTTCCAACACACAAAAATCCTGGACCAGATGGCTTCACAGATAAATTTTACAAAACATTTAGGAAAGAACTAACACCTATCCTTATCAAACTATTCAAAAAAACCAAGAAGAGGGAAGACTCCCGAACTTTTTTTATGAAGCCAGTATTACTCTAATTCCAAAACCAGATCAAGACACAACAAAGTAAGAAACTATAGGGCAACATTGCTGATAAACATAGATGCTAAAATCCTCAATAAGATATTGGCACATTAGATCCAGCAACATATTAGAAAGATCATACACCTTGATCAAGTGAGATTCACCCCTGGGATGCAAGGATGGTTTAATATTCACAAATCAATAAATTTAATACACCACATAAACAAAATGAAAGAGAAAAATCACATGATCATTTCAATGGATGCTGAAAAAACATTTAATAAAGAACACCACCAATTTATGATAAAAATACTCAGCAAAATGGAATAGAGAGGGCATACCTCAACAAAATAGAGGCCATATATGAGAAACCAGAAGCCAGCATCATAGTCAATGTTCAAAAACTGAAAGCATTCACCCTAAGATTAGGAAGAAGACAAGGATGTCCACTCTCTCCACTCCTATTCAACATAGTCTTGGAAGTTCTAACCACAGCAATCAGACAAGAAAGAGAAATAAAAGGCATCCACATTGGAAAAGAGGAAGTAAAACTCATTATTTTCAGAGGGCATGATAGTGTACATAAAATACCGAATCAATTCCACTAAAAAACTACTTGGCTTAATAAGGAAATTTGGCAATATAGCAGAGTACAAAGTCAATATACAGAAATGAAAGGCATTCTGTACACCAACAATAAAATTATCAGAGATAGAAACTAGAAAAAAAATCTCATTTACTATAGCAACAAGAAAAATAAAGTACTTAGGAATAAACTTGATCAAGGAGGTAAAAGACCTGTACTCAGAAAACTACATAACACTGAAGAAAGAAATTAAGGAAGATGCAAATAAATGGAAGCATATACCATGTTCATGGATGGGAAGAATCAACATCATTAAAATGTCCATATTACCCAAAGCAATTTATAGATTCAATGCAATCCCTATTAAAATATCAATGACATATTTCACAGATATAGAACAAATTCTTAAAAAATTTATATGGAACCAAAAAAGACCTCGAATAGCCATAACAATCTTGAGGAGGAATCATAATGCCTGATCCCAAGCTATATACAAGGCCAGGTGATCAAAACAGTCCGGTACTGGCATAAGAACAGACATATAGATTAATGGAACAGAATAGAGAGCCCAGAAATAAACCCAGGACTATATGGTCAACTAATATTTGACTAAGGGGAAAGGAACATAAAATAGAGTGAAAAGAGCCTCTTCAACAAATGGTTTTGGGAGAACTGGACAGAGACATGCAAAAAAATGAAACTAAAACACCTACTTACACCATACACCAGAATAAACTCAAGATGGATCAAAGACTTAAATGTAAGACATGACACCATAAAAATGTTAGAGGAAAACATAGGTAGAAAATTTCAGATATCCCATGTAGCAATATTTTCACCAATATATCTCTGAAGGCAAGGAAAATAATGGAAAAAATAAACAAATGGGACTATATCAAACTAAAGATTTTCTGCTCAGCAAAAGAAAACATCAGCAAGATGAAAAGGGCACCAACCATATTTGCCAATGATACCTCCAACAAGGAATTGATCTCCAAAATATAAAAAGAATTTATATGTCTCAACACCAAGAAGACAGACAACCCAATTTAAAAATGGGCAAAGGACCCGAACAAACATTTCTCCAAAGAGGACATACAGTAAGTCCATAGGCATATGAAGGAATGCTCTACATCACTAGCCAACAGAGATGCAAATTAGAACCACAATGTGATACCACTTGACACCTGTCAGAATGGCTATCATCAACAAATCAGCAAACAACAAGTGCTGGTGAGGATACAGAGTTAAGGTAACCCTAGTGCCCTGCTGGTGGGAATTCAGACTGGTGCAGCCACTATGGACAACAGTATGGAACTTCCTCAATAAACTAAAAATGGAACTTCCTTTTAAACCAGCAATTTCATTGTTAGGATTATACCCAAAGAATCCTGAAACCCCAATTCAAAAGAACTTATGCACCCCTATGTTCATAGTAGCATTATTTACAATAGCCAGGTGCTGGAAACAGCCTAGGTGCCCATCTGTAGATGAGTGGATCAAAAAACTGTGGCACATTTACAGAAACAAGTAAACTGTAGCTGAAAGAAGAAAGAACTTCTACCATTTGTGACAACATGGATGGAATTAGAAAATATTATGCTTAGTGAAATAATCCAGGCAACGAAAGACAAATATCATATGATATCACCTAATACAGAAAACTAATGAACAACACAAACAAATGCAAAAAACTGAACCAGAGGCATGTAAACAAGGAGCAGACTAACAGTGATGGGTGTTGGGGGGGAAGCAGGGTAAGAAGGGGATGGGCCTAGTCAAAGAACATGTATAAATGACCCATGGACATGGACACAGGATGGGAATTGACTGTGGGAGAAGGGATGGGCAGGGTTGAGGAGAGCAATGGGGAAAAAAGTGGGACAAGTGTAATAGAAAAACAAACAAAAATTTTTAGTGGGGGAATAAATTGAAGGCCAAATAAATAAATAAATGAGCCAGAAAATTCCACCCCACCCCCAGAAAAAATAAAATAAAATAAAAACTTCACATGTAGGAAAGTGAACAAAAGAAAATATAAAGTATGGAAATGCAATTTTAGTGAATATTAGAAGGAGAAGGATTTTTCTTCACACTGTATATTTTTCTCCCTACCTGATCTCTCCAGAATTTGGCATTCTGAAGAAGTAAGTAATGATATAAGTGTCTTTGCATAAAACTAATAACACCAGTTGTTAATAGGAGTTTTGCTGACCATGACTTTGACTGGAATATCATGCCTAAAGGAGGCATGCTTGGGCTCTCATTGTCACCCAAAAGCCCTGAGGAATTGGGGTTGACTTTCAAAGGTAATAAAAGCTCATGAGAAAAAAGGCTTGGTATCTTGGTTGGTTGTGTGGTTCATGGCAATCTTTCCAGGGAAGGAACAAAGGTTGCTTTCCTGAAAGATGGTTAGAAGGAACCTTAAGGCACATGGAAAACCTGAACGACTTGGAAAAGACAAGTGTTTACAGGCAAGGATGAATGGCAGGTATGTGGCTCAGATTCTGTGCCCTGAAGGGCAGACTGAAGGTCACCCTAAATATTCCTAATGTAGGTTCTAGCAAAGCAGACTTAAAGATCATATGTAATTATTTTCTGCTCTTGTTGTGTTTATGCAAATAAACAGGATAAATTAAAACTTGACTTAATACAGTCCCTTTAATGACAAGGAGGGTAATCTTAAGGAGAAAAATTGCAATTCAAGGAAAATCACAATGCTCAGTGGTAGACTATAAACTAGTATAGCTAACTGTCTTTAAATTTATTTTCATGTAAAGTTTGTTTTCATTTGAAAGTTAAACTAGGTCTGTGACATCATCAAAGATGCTTAATTTACAGGCAAGAAGAATGTCAAATGCCTTGCAACTGGATGTCTTCCTGATAAGTCAGTTTCACAGATCTAGAGACTGGTTTGTGGGTGAGGTAGCATAAACTAACATGTGTGTTCTGTTTTCATAGAGCATAAGTCTATTATCACATTACCTGAGCGATTGTCTGTACATATGAGCCTCACTTAATCCTGTCTGCATTGCTGCCCCCTAAGACTCAATGGTTTGGCTGGACTAAGTGGTTGGGTTGGTGAAGTATGGGGTGGTCTGTGAGCTTCACTTTAAAACTGGTTTCTCTTTTCTGTCCTAATGGCTTGGACAGAAAGGGCCCAGAGGTCTGAGAGTGGGGGAAACTTAAAACATTCCCCTCAGCTTATACTAAGTATAGCAGGCAAAAGGGCTTTGGACAGGTGTGACGTGCCTTGCACACCTTCCTTCAAATGAGCCTTTTTTATTTCCTAATGTGGGATATTGAAAAATTAATCCCTGCCTTTTGTCATCTACTGGTTATAATTTTAACGATGCCATTTAACCCTGTTGCCAAATCTGTTGTTCCCAGAATACAACAAGGATGCCAGCTTGTTAAACCAAACATGCCATTGCCTGGGACAACCAACTGACCTGGAGTCTGCAAAATACTTCCCGATGTGGGAAGGCCACCCTCCCCTCCACAGCCCCACTTTTATTAGGAATTTCTGGACCCAAGAGTATGTAAGACAATGACCATGTCCAACTTGAAGCAACGAGACTTTCGCTTATTGTCCTTTATATGATTGCAAAGGGTCTTAAGTCTGAAAGGAGGGAATTGTTACAAAGCAGGGTCCCCCCCCCAATTAATTAATTAATTAAAAGAAGATGATACACACACATACAATGAAATATTATGAAGTAACAAAAAGAATGAAATCCTGCTATTTGTAGCAACATAGATGGATCTCATTGGTATTATGCTGAATGAAATATGTCAGGCAAAGAAAGAAAAATACCATATAGTTTCATTTATATGTGGAATCTAAAAACAAAACAAAGCAAATAAAATAAAACAAAAACAGACTCATAGTAACAGAGATGAAACAGATAGTTGCCAGAGGGTAGGGTATAGGTAAAAAAGGTGAAGGGGAATATACTTAATAATATTGTAATAAATTTGCATGATAACAGATGATTAGTAGAATTAGTGGTTTGGTCACATTGTAGGGTATAAAAATGTTGAATCTCTATGTTGTACACCTGAAACTAATATAACCAATATAAAATTGTATACCCACTATACTTAAATAAAAAAATAAATTTAATAAAAAAGTAAAATTTAGGGTAGACATAGGGTAATTTCTCTCTTAGAGTATACACCAGAACAGATATTCTGACATGCTGGTTCATCTCTCTTTATGACATTTTCTTTAGCAGTGTGTCTTGGGAAGTGTTAAGGTGGAAAAGGGGTGAAATCAAGCTAATTTCTTCTTCTTGCCCCACATGGATACACTGATTAATATAAGCAAAATGTCAGAGGACCCTATTAATTTCTACTTCATCTCCCAAGTAACCTTTCGAAGCAAGCAGTACCCTTGTTTCATCCTTTATCTGGGGAGTGAGTTCAGCCCCACCAAGCCATGTAGAATATAAGTGAGGGAAAAGGAGAATTTTCAATGAAAACTCAGGGTTCTGATACCAAAAAAGAAGTGGCTTAATGTTTCTGGCAGACAAAACAACACATAACCAATGTATTAACTCTATTTAGCTTTCACTAATTTTTCTTCTTCTTTAACATTTGGGGTCATTTGGGCTCCAGACTTAATACCTAAGTCTTTGTTCTTTGTATTTTCTTTTCTTTTCTTTTTTTAAATTTAAGCTTATTTCTCCCTCCTAGATTAGAAATTTCAGGACTGTGCCTTATCTGGGAAAAAATGCAATGAATTTAGAAAGAATAATACTTGTTTGAAACCAAATGTAGGTTTCCAAATGCTCCATCTGCATTATGACCATCATTAATGATCACCACACCACTAGCAACATCATCACATCATCACCATTGTCATCGAATACCTATTTCTTGAGTAGTTAACATGTGCCATGCCCTAAACGTCTTTAATAATTATCTCAACATTAAATTTGTTTATAATAATTCCATCAGGAAATATTCTTCATTTCCTCTATTATACAAATAAGAGTAATGTGGTAGACAACACAATAAGTAAAGCCAAGATTTGAGCTGGATCTGCCTGACCCTCATTCCATGATTTCAACTACTGTTACATGCTACTCTGCATCCCCCCAAATAATTTTAATAGTGATATTTTACTAAACATTGGATATTAACATCATTTTTTCTTCTTCTAAGGCACTATTTCTTAATATACGGTATAAGAATCATCTATATAAAAATCACCTGGGGTTAGATGTTAAAAATTCAGATTTCTGAGCACTATCCAGAAATATTTTTTAATTGAGATATAATTGACATATAACATTATATTAGTTTCAGGTGTACAACATAATGTTCTGATATTGTGATATGATCACAATAACTCTAGTTAACATTTATCACAGCACATTGGTACACTTTTTTCTTGTGATGAGAACTTTTTAGATCTACTCTCTTAGCAACTTTCAAATATACAATAAAATATTGTTAACTACAGTCACCATGCTGTACTTCACATTCCAGGTTTTATTTATTTTAAAACTGGAAGATTGTACCTTTTGGTCATATCCATCAATCTCTCCTACCCCCTACTTCTTGCCTCTGGAAATCACCAATTTGATTTTAGATTCCACATATAGTGAGATCATATGATATTTGTCCTTCTCTGTCTAATTTATTTCACTAAGCTTAATACCCTCAATGTCTATCCATATTGTTGCTAATGGAAGGGTTTTTTTTTTCTAATGGCTGAATAATATTACATTGTGTGGGTATGTATGTGTGTGTGTATATATATACATATATATAAAATCACATTTTTTTATTCATTCATCTATTGATAAATCCTTAGATTGTTTCCATGCTGTGGGCATTATGAATAACACTGCAATGAACATTGGGGTGGAGTGCAGATATCTCTTTGACATAGTACTTTTATTTTCTTCAGATAAATATCCAAAAGTGAAATTGATGGATTATACAATGGTTCTATCTTTAATTTTATGAAGAACCTCCATACTTATTTTCTATAATGGCTTACATTCCCACCAACAGTGAAAAGATATTCCCTCTTCTTCACAATTTTAGTAGCAATTGTTATTTTTTGTCCTTTTCATCATAGCCATTCTGACAAGTGTTTGGTGATATCTTATTGTGGTTTTGATTTGCATTACCCTCATGATTAGTGATGTTGAGCATCTTTTCATGAACCTGCTAAACATCTGTATGTCCTCTTTGGAAAAATGTCTACAGTAGTTCCTCTCTATATCGCAGTTCACTTATCGAGGCCTCACTGTATCATCGAATTTTTTAAAATATTATATTTAATTATTTATTGTGGATTTTTCGCTATATCACGGGATTTTTGCGGTACTGTATACATATGTTGTTAAAGTTATGTAGGTCTAAGAGTGTAGAATATGTTTAAGAACATAAGTAGTGATTTTTTAAAAGTATATTTTATTGATTATATTGTTACAATAGTTTCAATTTTTTCCCCTTTGGTCCCCTCCTCCCAGTACCCCCCCTCCCCCAGCAATCCAACCCACACCCCCCTAGTTCATGTCCATGGGTCGTGCATACAAGCTCTCTGGATTCACCCTTTTCCATATTATTCTTTAAAAAAAGAGATTAATTAATTAATTAATTATTTGTTTATAACAATAAAAAATAACAATATCTCCCTCTCAGGCTTAAGACCCTTTATAATCTTATAAAGTACAATGGGTGAAGGTCTTGTGCTCCACTAGCTGCTTCAAGCTGGGCATGGTCATTGTCCTACCTACCCTTGGGTCCAGAAATCCCTAGTAATAGTGGGAGTGTGGAAGAGAGGGTGGCCTTCCCACATGGGGAAGGATTTTGCAGACTCCAGGTCAGTTGGCTGTGCCCAGACAACGGCGTGCTTGGTTTAACAGGCTGGCATCCTTGCTGTATTCCAGCCACTTAGTTCAGCCTCACCATTGAGTCTCAGGAGGGAGCAATGCAGACAAGATTAAGTGAGGTTTATATGTACAGACAATCACTCGAAAACAGAACACACGTGTTAATTTATGCAACATAACCCACAAACCAGTCTCTAAATCTGTAAGACTGTCTTATTGGAAAGACATCCATTTGCAAGGTATTTGATATTTTTCTTGCCTGTAAATTAAGCATCTTTGATGATGTCACAGACCTAGTTTAACTTTCAAATGAAAACAAACTTTACATGAAAATTTTTCTCCTTAAGATTATCCTACTTGTCATTAAAAGGACTGCTTTAAGTCCAGTTTTAATTTATCCTGTTCATTTGCATAAAACTACAAGAGCAGCAAATGACCACATATGATCTTTAACTCTGCTTTGCTGGAACTTACGCAAGGAATATTTAGGGTGACCTTCAGTCTGCCATTCAAGGCACAGAATCTGAGCCACATACCTGCCATTCAGAGTTGCCTGTAAACACTTGTTTTTCCAAGTCCTTCAGGTCTTCCATTGTGCCTTAAGGTTACTTCTAGCTATCTTTCAGGAAAGCAACCTTCGTTCCTTCCATGGAGAGATTGCCATGGACTGCACAACTAACCAAGGTACCAGGCCTTATTTTGTGTGTGTACCTTTATTACCTTCGAAACTCAATCCCAGTTCCTCAAGGCTTTTTGATAACAACCAGAGCCCAAGCATGTCTCCTTCAGGCATGACATTCCAGTCAAAGTCCTGGTCAAAAAAACCTCTATTAACAACTGGTCTTTTTAGTTTTATGCAAAGAACCTTATGTCATTGTTTACTTCTTTAGAATTCCAAATTCTGGAGGGATCAGATAGGGAGAAAAATATACAGTGTGAAGGAAAATCCTTGTCATTCTAATATTCAATAAAATTGAATTTCCATACTTTATATTTTCTTTTTTTCCCCACTAAAATATTTCATTTGCTTGTTTTTCTATTACAGTTGTCTCACTTTTTTCCTATTGCTTCTCCGCACTCTGCCCACACCTTCTCCCACAGTCAGTCCCCACCCAGTTGTCCATGTCCGTGGGTCATTTATATATGTTATTTGACTAGACCCTTCCCCTTCTTATCCCCTTCTCTCCCTCCTTCCTCCCCCCTTGTCACGGTTAGTCTACTCCTTGTTTACATACCTCTGGTTCAATTTTGCTAATTTGTTTGTGTTGTTCATTAGTCTCCTTTAATAGGTGATAGCATAAGGTATTTTTCTTTCATTGCCTGACTTATTTTGCTAAGCATAATTCTCTCTAGTTCCATCCATGTTGTTGCAAATAGTAGAAGTTCCTTCTTTCTTTCTGCTACATAGTACTCCATTGTATAAATGTACCACAGTTTTTTGACCCACTCATCTACAGATGGGCATTTAGGTGTTTCGAGCACTTGGCTATTGTAAATAGTGCTGCTATGAACATAGGGGTGCATAGGTTCTTTTGAATTGGTATTTCAGGATCATAAGTAGTGTTTATAAGAGTGTGGGAAAGGTTAATAAGGGAGTGGAAAATGTTAATTAGGGACTGGAAACAGTTTATAAGTGTGTGGGAAGGGTTTATAAAGCCTTAAAATCCTACTTCACGGACTTTCACCTATCACGGTGGGGGGCAGTCTAGAATGTAATACCCAGGATAAGTGAGGGAATACTGTATTTACATATTCTGATCATTTTTAATCAGATTGGTTTTGGGGGTATTGAGATGTTTTGAGTATTTTTATATATTTTAGATATTAATCCTTTCTCAGATACATGTTTTGGAAATATTTTTCCTATTCTGTAAGTTGCCTTTTTTATTTTATTGGTGGTTTTCTTTGCTGTGCAGAAGCTTTATAGTTTAATGTAGTTCCACTTTTTTTTTTCTTGCTCAGAAATATTGAATTAGAATCCCTGGGGGTAGGGTTGAATAATGATATGTCTCTCACATGATTCTTGCTAAAGTTTGAGAACTGTTGCTGAGAGAATAAGAGAATGTTCAGTCTTAGTAGTTATCCTCAAGTTTTTAGTCAGCTCCTCTTAATAGCACTCATGATAGCTGCAACTTTTATAGCTACAAGGTGTACTGTAAAATCAAAGGGAAACCCACTGGGAAAGGAGAAGCCAAGAGCAGGCATGGCCAAGGTCAGTTGAAACAATCTGACTGTAGAGTTCGAACTTGCATCTATAAGTGTGTGAGAAACTCTAGCTTCAAAACTACCTTTTAATCCAGTGATTTCACTGCTAGGATTATGCTCAAAGAATTCCGAAACACCGATTCAAAAGAATCTGTGCACCCCTCTGGTCATAGCAGCACTATTCACAATAGCCAGGTGCTTGAAACAGTCTAAGTGCCCATCAATGGATGAGTGAATCAAAAATACTGTGGTACATTTACACAATGGAGTACTATACAGCAGAAAGAAGGAACTCCTACCTATTGTGACAACATGGATGGAACTTGAGAGTATTATGCTTAGTGAAATAAGTAAGGTAATGAAAGACAGATACCATATGATCTCACCTAATACAGGAACATAATGAACAAAAATTAAAAAATGAGCAAAATAGAACCAGAGGCATGTAAACAAGGAACAGACAGAAAGTGACCAGAGGTGGGGGGAAAGGGGAGAAAGAAGTGTCTATTCAAAGAACTAGTATAAATGACCCATGAACATAGGCAATAGGGTGGGGGATAGCTGTGGGGGATGAAAGAGGGGGGCGGGACAGGGAAAAGAAATGGCAAAAATAATGGGACAACTATAATAGAAAAACATATAAAAAAGAAAGAAAGAAAGAAAAACCATTACAGAGAAAAAAATTTTTTTAATCAGCTCAGCAATTGCCATGACTGGCTCATTCTCATCCTTCAGTTCAGTTTTATTTTCTTCTGCTCTATCTCATTATGCTTATTTTCTTCATTGTTTATAATCTTTTTATATTAAATTATTTATTTTCTGATTTGTTCATTTTTTAATATGAAAAATAGAGACATTTATTGAAGAAGATACAAGAAACGTTGTACACAGGACTATGATGTCTCAGTCCTCTCAAACTAGGCACCTTGGGACCTCATACAGTTGTCCCAGTCACCATCAGGTGCCTCGTCATATTTTCCTGAATCTTATAAACAATCTAAATATTCACTTTCTATTTATTCAATTATTCCTACTTCATAAGGACAGGGACTGTCTTTCTAGAGGAAAGTCACCATGGAATTTACAGAGCTTAGTATATTCCTGACATAGAGTACATGCTTACAAATATTTGACAAAAGAATGCATTAACCTCCTAGTGATGACCTAAAGATTGACACCAGAGTGCTGCAGAGTGGGATGCTTTGTATCATTTGAAGTTGAACCTCAGCAACCATGGGAAAATATTAGAAGAACAAGGAATAACACAGTATACTGAACACCTGAAATAAATACTGTCAACTCTAATTGACAAATAAAAATAATAAAATAAAATATTTTAATATGCTTTATTGATTATGCTGTTACAGTTGTCTCAATTTCTTTTCCCTTTGTTCCACGTCACCCAGTGACCCCCTTCCCTGCTGTTTTCTCCCCCACTAAGTCTGAGACCATTGGTTGTGCATATAGTTCTTCTCAACATTTTCCTATCTACTCCACTCTCTCCTACTATGCTTCTTAATTCCTGTACCAGCTCCCTCTCTTTCCCCTTCCTTTCTCCCCACTGACGTCCCCCCAGAATGTTCCCCATACCTATAATTCTTTTCCCACTCTTGTTGCCTACTTTGTTTCAATTCCCTAGCTTCTGTTGTTGGTTGTTGTGATACAGATTTCATTTTAATGTTCATTGTTTTGATCTTCATTCTCCAAAACAGGTCCCTTCAACATTTCATATAACAATGGTTTGGATCTGATAAACTCCTTCAGTTTTACTTTGTCCTGGAAGCACTTTCTCTGCCCTTCTATTCTGAATGACAGCTTCTCTAGATAGAGTAATTATGGCTGTAAGTTTTTGCTTTTCATTACTTTGAATATTTCTTGCCAGTGCCTTCTTGCCTGCAAAGTTTCTTTTGAGAAATCAGCTGATAGTCTTATTGGAACCCCTTTGTATGTAATTCTCTTCTTCCCTCTTGCTGCTTTTAAGATTCTCTCTTTATCCTTAATTTTTGACATTTTGATTATAATGTGTCTTGGTGTGGTTCTCCCTGGGTCCACTTTATTTGGAACTCTCTGCTTCCTGGACCTGTAAGTCTTATTTCCTTCCCTAAATTAGGGAAGTTCTGCTTCATTATTTTTTCATATAATTTTTCCATTTCTAGTTCTTCTTCACCTCTGGCAACCCTATGATTTGGATGTTGGCCCACTTATAGCTGTCCCATAGGTTCCTGAGCCTCTCCTCATTTTTCTCACTTTTCATTTCCTCTTTCTGCACTGGTTGACTATTTGTCCTTTCCTATGTTCTGATTTGTTGATTTGATCCCTGGTTTTCTTTCCCTCCCCACCAGTTTTGTATGTGTTTTCATACATTTCAATAGGGCTAGCCTTCATTCCTTCCCTGTCTTGTTTAATATCTGCTGTTAGGTCTGTAAGCATTCATGTAACCAAAGCTCTGAACTGTGGCTCAGAAAGATTTCTTGTCTGCTGAGCCATTAGATTAGATATTTGCTGTCTGGTCAGTTGCATGATTAAGATCTCTATCATGATCTGTGTCATCCTGACAGTTTTGTATTTACCTTTGTTTCCTGGGTAGGGCTGTAACACCTCCTACACTATAGGGGGATGGATGTCCATGCACTCGTCATAATTGGGTGACCTTTCTCACCACACTGTGGAGTTTTGTGTGGGGGCAGGGGTCCAAGATGGATTCCTGCCGTTCACTCTCCTTGGAGAGACCAGGAGTCTCCTCCTCCATCCCCATGCCCTTTAGTCCTCACAGTCCAAGGCAATGGGGGTCTGCCTTCCCCAGTGTTGGAATCACGAGCTGACGGGTTTGGTCTGCAGCCGGGGGTGCTCCCCTGGACTTCTCACCTCCCCTTAAATACAAGTGTCTGTGCTTACCACCATCCCACCATTGTCACCAGCACAGCTTGACCTCTCTGTCCCAGTTTCACCCCTCCTAACCGTCCGGACGAGCACCACTTCTTTATAACTTTATATATTGGACTTCCCTGTAGCTTTATTTTCTGGAACTTCTGGTTATTTCTGGCTTTGTGATAGTTGTATTGCTTCTTGATCGGAAGTTGTCTCCTCATCTTGACAGGCTTCTATGTTTGTTTGTCTCTGCTTCTTAGGTAGAGCTGTTGCCCCTGTTATGTTGTAAGGGGCAGAGCCTTAGGGATTTATCAGTACAGGGCAACCTATTTTACCACATTGTGGCATTGTATGTGGGGGAGGGGTCTGAGAGGGAACAATGCCACTTGCCCAGCACTCGCCCCTTTTCCAGGCACTTCTCTCACTTCCGTGTGGGACTTGCGCCCCTCTAGCTGTTGTCATGGCTGTTGTTCCCATAGTGGGTGGGTCTGTGGATGTTATAGGACTGTGGGGACCCTTTAAACAAGCATAGTCTGCTTAGAGATTGGCAGTTTCTGCCTCCACCCCAACCCCTACTGGTTTGCACAGTCAGGAGCAATGAAGCTTGATTTTCCCCAGTGCTGGGACCATGAGCTCTGCTGTCTGGTGAGGAGCTGGAAATGTAACACCAGGTGTTCCTAACTTTTTAAAATGTGTAACTGCTTTCCACCACCCTGCAACTGCTGCCGCTTCTGCCACCACCACACACATACTCTCCACCCCGACTCTGCCCCCCTACCTGTTTGGTTGAGTATTTACTTTTTATATCTTTGTCTGTTGGATTTTCATGCAACTTGATTTTCTGGAACTTCTGGTTGTCTCTAGTTTTGAGGTAGTTGTATTCCTTCTTAGTTGTGGAAGGAGACACAGCATGTCTGTCTACACCTCCATCTTGGCCGGAAGTCAGGAAACCAAAATAAAATATTTTAAAAAGAACACAGCACATCTAGAAGAAAATAAAATAACCCAGTGAGTAAGATCTAGGGCAGGCCTCTAGTCCAAGCAGAAGTCTGAGTAAATTTGGAGCCTAGACTGAGGAAATATAATAGGTTTGTGTAAAAAATAAACCCAAACAAGGAACAGACTGACAGTGACCAGAGGGAAGAAGGGAGGGGGAGACGGGTGGAAGAAGGAGAAGGGTGTAGTCAAGAAACTAGTATAAATGACCCATAGACATGGACAACAGGGTGGGGAGTGACCATGGGAGTGGGGTGGGGGGCGGGGCAGAGGAGAGCAATGGGGAAAGAATTGGGGCAACTGTAATAGAACAACAATAAAAGATTTTTAAAAATAAACCCATTTGGCCTTTAGTATGCTGGATCTTGAATTTAGGTAAGATTTTCTTATGCCCATGATTAGGGTAGGTTTTACTTACATATTCTGCTTGGCTGGGTCATGACCAATTATGGAGTGGATAAGGTGGAGTCTGAAGTGTGTAGTTGTCAAGTGTTTGATGAGGAAAAAAAACAAAAACAAAAAGCTCTACCTTTAAAGTCATCCTTTTTCCTGGGAGAGGATTCCTAGGAAACACAAAATAGATCATTTGACCTCAAATAACTAAAAATTTACTTTGTGTCATGGGGAGCAAATGTAGCAATAGAGGGCATAGAAGGCCGATGATACAAAGAAACCTAAGATGAATTCATGATTGCTATCCCTGATAGATGTAAAATATGGATATTTGGGAGTATTTCTTTTTTAAAAAAAGTTGTTTATTTGTTTGTTTGTTTTATTTATTTAATTTTAGAGAAAGGGGAAAGGAGAAAGAGGGAGAGAAACATCACTGTGTGGTTGCCTCTCAATTGCGCCCCCAACTAGGGACCTGATGTGCAGCCTAGTTATTTGCTTTGACTGGGAATCAAACCAGCAACACTTGGTTCACAGGCTGACGCTCAATACACTGAGCCACACCAGCCAGGGTTTGGGAGTATTTCTAACATAACCATCCCACAATGATTGGGAGGAGACCTTTTCTGCCAATCTCAGGCACTATCTTGTGAGATGTTTGAGATGTCACCTTTACTTTAGGTGACAGGGATTCTTCTCCCCTGCTTTAGAGCTTCCTGTATCCCTTGCCTCCTGCTTTTGATGAGGGTTTTTGGAGCAGGTGATGTAAAATTGTCTCCTTGGCCCAGATATTGAAACATCTTTCATTAATGCTAAGACACTACATCAAGTGTTTTAATATCTTCATGTCTCAGCAAAAGAATGTTGAAGGGTTTTAATTCTGCTTCTAATTTATAACTGTTCTCTGTCTCTAAAAAGTTATTGGTAAAGATTTTCATATAAAATGAATGCACACTAATTAAAATATTTGGAAAAGATTGGTAAATAGGGAGGCAAAAACAAGCATTAGTAATCCTAACCACCCCCAAACAACTGCTGCTGATATTTTGGTTTATTACCATTTTGAATTTTATTATGAATAGCTTTTTAAGTCTTTTTGTTTGCTTACATAGTAGTAATCATGCTGTATACACAATTTTGTATCCCTAACTATAAAATTATAATGATAACATAACAGAAGCTTTCTTTCCATGTTATTATAAGTAGTTCATAAATATCAATTGTGTATACCAGAACTGATTTAATCATGTCCCTACTATTAGGCATTTAGGTTGTTTGCAATTTTTGAATAATGCTGTGATGAACATCTTTGTAAACAAAGTATTTTACACATTGGGAATTTTTTAAAACTTTGTGTAGATTTCTTGAAAATGGAGCCATTGTGTTTGTGTATGTAAATGGCCTCTGCCAGCAACAGAGAAGTGCCACCCTTTCCTCCAGACTCTAGACTGCCGTCTATGGAAAAATTATCTCAACAATTATACTGTAATTATTGCAAGGTGAATAATGACTCTGGGGGTTATACAAACACAACTTGCACAACTATTATTGGCATACCTTATATAAATATTTCAAACATTCCAAATTTCTTTCCACAATTTTTATAGTAATTTATTCTTCCAATAGTTATATTTAAGTATGCCATTTCACCTAACTTTAGTTATATAGAGAGTTATTTTAATTCTAATTTGGAAAATAGTATTTTACTTATTTGTATTTCTTTAGATAATGAGTTTTAAAATGTTAATTTGTTTTAGTTTTCTAGAAAGAACAAAAACTCTACTCTTACCAGAGATAGCTTTTTTCCTTTTTTTTTTCCAACAAAGAAATGTTAAGCAAAAGTTGATAATGACCCCAGCTCTGGATCCCCAGCTAGACAGAAGGTGTTTTGTGGCACATGCTTAAACTTCTGCTTTCTGTCTTTGTGGCTGCTAAAGCATGTCATTGGCTCTTTCTGCTTCCAACCTTCCTTTCCAAGAAGGTTTCTTCCTACTCTTCTGTTGACTACTGGGATTTTCTATTAGAGCACTGGAGATGTCTTTGAAGGGGTCCAGAATGAAAGTATCTCAGCATGATCTGATATAATGGAAGCTTCTCCCCTTGCTCAGCAGCTTACTAAAGACTTTGAGTGGTTGTGGAGGTATACCGCAGTAAATTCTGTGCTAAGAAGCCCTTACCCCTGAGATATGAGCCAGTTGCTAAGATCCCCTGTCTAAATCTCTGAATTAGGGTTCTCCTTAGAAACAGAAGCAATAGTACACACACACATGCACACACACACACACACACATGCACGTACACAGAAGCATAATTCATTTTATTGTACTTTATTTTATCATGCTTTGCAGATGTAGCGTTTTTTTTTTTTTTAATTGAAGGCTTGTGAAAAACTTGCATTGAGCAATTCTAGTGGTACCATTTTTCCTACAAGCTCAGATGATTAGTATTCTTTACAAATAAAAAAATTTAAATTAAGGTATGTTTATTATTTTTTTCATGCATAATGCTGTTGCACACTTAATAGACTATAGCCTAGTATAAATATAACTTATATGCACTGGGAAAACAAAAAATTATTGTGACTCACTTTATTGTAATATTTACTTTATTGTAGTAGTTTGGAACTAAATCTGCAGCATCTCTGAGGTATATATGTATGTTTACATATGATATAAATTGGCTTCTGAAATTATGGAGGCCCAGATGTCCCAGGATTCTCTGTATGCAAACTAGAAAACCAGGAATATCTCTTGTGTAATTTCTTTCAAGTCCAAAGGCTCGAGAACCTGGAGCACACATGTCCAAGGTCAGGAGAAGGTGGGTGTCTCATATCAAGCAAGGAGAGCAAATTCACTCCTCCTTACCTTTTTGTTCTATTCAGGTCCTTAATGGATTGGATGATGGCTACCTGTATTAGTGAAGGTGATCTTCTTTACTCAGTCTACCAACTCAAATGCTAATGTGTTCTGGAAGGACCCTCATAGACCCACCTAGAAATAATGTTTTCTCAGCTTTCTTGGAATCCTCTAGATCAGAGAAAGACATCATTTAAATTCTTTTTCCCATCATTTAAGTTGACACATAAAATTAACCATCACAAGCCCACAAGGGGCATAGACTGTTGGTGAAGTTTTTTCTGAAGCTCTGGTCCCACCATCAGTGCCTCCCTCTTGACACTATGATTCTCTCAGCCAGAGCTCATGCTTACAATTTAGTTATTCAACCAATGTTTATGGTTTCTCTTGGTTTCTTCAGGAACTGCTCTAGGCACTAGGATGACACACATAGTAGTCACCAAGAACAGACAAGCTCCCTGCCCTTATAGAGATTGTAGGACTTGGCAGGGCAGAAAAATGAAGAGGTAATTAAATAGGTAAATGAGTAAATGAAATAAAATATAAAAGGTGATTCTCTCCTGAATGACTGCAGGGTGTTTTAGAATGGATAATAAATAAGGGAAGACTCTTTTGAGGAGGTGACACTTGAACTGAGATCTGAAAGACCCTGTTGACTAGATATGTAATGAAGGAAATAATACCTATTAAGACATTACTAGGTTCTTTGGGGATATAATTTTATTTAACTCATATTAAAAGATGTAAGGTGGTACCTGATACAGTGATTAAGTAACTTGTTCAAAATCTTGTAGCTTTTAAGCATCAGAACCAAATTTTTGGCCATATATGTGCAAGTCCAAAGCCTATGACCTTTCCACAGAGCTACATCATATATGAAAGGGAACTTATACACCAGTGTCTGAGCCCCTGCTGTCTCTGAGTGGTCTGGAAATTAGTGAGGGAGAAGAAAACCAAGGACAAGAATAATACCCTCTCTTTTACCCCTGAAGCTCTCTGTGTTTGGTGGGAAAGGCTGGCACAGTAAATAGAGAAACATAATTAATTGGTTCAGAAAATTTTACATGTGACCCCCTCAACTTCCAGAGAAAGTTAACCTCTACTGAGGAGATATATGATACATTTTTTTTTATCATGTTGGCCATCAGTAAATAGAAGCCTCGTCCTTGGTGAAGGCCCAAGTTGGAGCAAGACTGAGTCCCCATGATGCCCATTTCAACCTGTTTTGGCAATGTTGAGACTTCTAGGAACTCTTTTGTCTATAAGCTGATTTTAAAGTTATCTTGGTTTAGAAGTATATGATTCTGGAAGGAGAGTAGATTAAATTACCCCAGAGATTGTTAATGGAGCTCTTTAACCCTGATTTCTTGCTGATTTCTGACATTTGTGGGAAGAGAATCTGACTGGACAGATTCTTTGGCCAACATAACCGATGGTCATCCCTGAGATTTACTGCATCCAGGCCCAGCACAGTGGAAACTTTGACAGCTTAATTGTGTTCTTACTCAGTTACCCACAATAATGCATTTTCCTGCAGAGCTGGTATCTTTCATAAGAAGAACAATGGGGTAGACTGCTGTCACAAGAGCCTGCCAAAGCCTAATCTAAATTGCCCTTGAACCAGTGATAATAAACCAACTTGATACAAATAGACACCAATTTTCAGAAATGTGAGCTGTCCAAGGGATGCTTTTGATTTAAACAATAAAGGCAAATGTGATAAATATCAGATCTGCAGGGAAGTAACTTAAGCTTATTCTATGGACCAGAAGCAAGGTCCACTGGAAATATATATTTTTTGTTCCATTCTTGAATGATCAAGAGTTTGTCTTCACTCTCTTTAAATCATAGGTTTTATTTTTGGCAATATGTTTCAAAAGACTGAACAGGTTTGCAGTCTTGGGGATCTTGGCCTATTTGAGAGACTAAACATTTGAATTTCTGGGTAAGACTAACTCCTAGGAGGTTGCAAGAAATTTTGATCCTGTCTTTCACCAAGGATGGGAAATAGAAACTGAAACAGGGAGTCCCCTTGGAAAGAATGATTGGGATCAGGCCAGCATGGTTTGGTATTACTCTGTTTAGTACAATGTTTATTAAGTACTCAGACCCTGCTCTGAACACTTGGGCTGGGAAACCATATAATCCTGCCCCAGCTGTCCAGATACTAAAAGTTGAGTAAGTCAGATGTGAAAAGACACTTGACCTTCATAGCAGGAAATCAACCAATGATGCATGTACCCTTCCTGGGGATAAGTCCCTGGTTTGGCACCTTTCAAGCATCGAGAAGAGGAGAAAGGAGAAAGTGTATGTCCTTTTCTTTCTCTTTATTTGCTCTTTAATAGAGCAATGAATCTGCAGCAGATTTTGTGTTAAATTTTGTGTTAAGCTTGAACATTCCTCCATGGAAATAATTCAGATGACTCAGAAGGCTGCAGCTGTGGGTAACTGGTGATTAGCAGCTTCATCATGACAATGCACCTGCTCATGCATCACATCTCATCTTGTGCAGAGTTTTTTGGTAAAACATGAAATCACCCTGGTTATTCAGCCCCACTACAGCCCATATTTGGTGCCCTGTGACTTCTGGCTTTTCCTACAACTAAATTCACCTTTGAAAGGGAAGAGATTTAATACATTCATAAGGTTCAGGAAAATATGACAGAACAGCTGGTGGTGATTCCAACAAAGGATTTTGCAGAGTGTTTTGAGCAGTGGAGGAGATGCTAGGAGAAAGAACTGTGTGAGGTACGAGGGTGCCTACTTTCAAGGGGACTGAAGCGTCATTGTCCTATGTACAATGTTTCTTGTATCTTCTTCAATAAATGTCTCTATTTTTCATATTGCATGGCTGGATACTTAGCAATTTCCCTATTGTTGCATATTTAGTTTTTTAAAAAATTATTCATAGTTATAAATGATATAATAAACATATCTGCCTATGAATGCTTTATTGTATTTTAAATATTTTCTGAGGATATAGTGCTAGAAGTATAATTATTACATCAAACTATATAAATATACTGAATACTCCTGATATAATGTGTTTGTGTATGTGCGTGCACATACATGCATGTGTACAAAGTCAAATTGTTTTCTGAATCTATTTTCCTAAATTTTGTATACTATATTAAATTACCACAATTACCACAATAAGCTTTGCTAATTATATAAAATCTGATTTTTATGTTGAAAAATAAGTGAAATATTTTTCAATTACATTCAGAGACTAAAATACACCTGAGAGCCAAATGTGTTGTGAGCCACCAGGATGCAGAGCAGCTTTATTCAGTGGAGAACAGTGCTGAAACAGGAAGCTTATCCTGACTTCTCAGGGACCCTGTCCTCTCACCCAAAGACATATAGCAACCACATGATTGTTAGAAGCAAAACATAGTGCCCTTAAAGATAAGATGCAGGGTTGACAGACTTCATCTACTTTAATTCCTGTCCTGACTGAAGCTTACTTGTGCTACGAATTTGAAGAACATAGATATCACTCCCAGTTCTATACTAAGATAATGATGTGGAAATAAAACTTATAAATAATAAGCCAAAGTAGGAACTTTGAGTAAGTTTTGGAACCATAAGGAGATCCAAAAAAGGATAAATAAATTATATTTATATATACTAATTATATGCTAACAAATATTTAATTGTATTATAATTACAGGTATATATTTCATATATTTCATAATTTTCATAGGCACACTACTTAAGGCTTCCAATTTTTCTATTAAATTATGTTTGTTCATTATTTATAACAACATTTACTCAAGTAGATGAGAATGCATCATAGAGTATATAGAATCCTCATCTGAGTTTAACCACCAGCACAATAACAAAAATAATAAAGCTAACATTTATTGCTTACTATGTACAAAATATTATGTTGGCTATTTTTATATACATGCTCCCATTTAATCATCAGAGAAGTTCAGTGGGAATGGGATTATACCATTTTATAGGTGAGGAGACTGAGATCTGGAGAAGTTAAATGACTTTCCCAAGTTCACATAGTGAAGAAATATGGGTGTCATAGAGATAAAGGATATTCTCAGTGTGAGAAGATGGATGAATTTGAGGCTCTATCTCTGATTCTCTTGCTTTGAAAATCAAGGGGCCTTGCCAGGATGAGTTTTATTGATTTATTGGGGCATTATTCCTGAGTGGGGCACTGACCTTTCATTTAATTGATTCAGCCATAGCCCACCTAGGTTTGGTGTGGTCCATGGTTGAAAACTGGAGAAAAAGGGTATAACTTGTTTTTTACAATGAACCCAGAAATGCATTGTTATCACGGAGGAGGTAGAACAGTAGAACCTCTCCTAATTTTTTTTAAAGATAACTAACTATAAAGGTATGTTGTTGTTTTTTGTAATTTAAAAAGTAAATTTATAGTGGCAAAGTCATAAGGTAAAAAATTCTGCCCTGGCTGGTGTGGCTCAGTGGACCTAGCACTGGCCTGCAAACAAAAGGGTTGCTGGTTTGATTCCAAGTCAGGATACATGGCTGGGTTGCAGGCCAGGTCTCCAGTTGGGGGTGTGTGAGAGGCAACCACACATTGATGTTTCTCTCTTTCTCTCTCTCCCTCACTTCCTCTTTCTAAAAAAATGGACAAACCATTTAAAAAATGCTAATAATCCTTTAAAAACATTATTTGGTTTTGTGAGAGTGGCTCTCAATTGTTTTGCCTACTCACAGTAAATTGTGTTCTCTGCAAATACTACCATGCACCACAGTGAATTGAGAGGGCCCTGAGCACCAGTGTGGAGTTCACACTCAAAACAGGGAAGCTCTAGAAGGAGGTTCTGAGGCTGGTGACTGTTTCTACTGAAGGAAAGACCTCAGAGGAGGAACCCACAATATGATTTTCCAACTAATTACATGGGCGTTTTCTGAATGTTGCATGTTCAAGTTTTTTATAAGACTTACATTTTCTACCAGAAGTTCAGCTCAACTGATACTTTCAAATGTATCATCAGCAAGGAATATGAAATTTTAGTTAAAAATTAATAGTCAATTATAAAATTTTATGAAAAGTAAAACTGTACCTACAAACTAACTAGAAGATAGTGATAGGAACATAGCATGGCAAAAATGTATGGTGGATGCTAAGGCTATACTTTGAGGAAAATGTATAGCCTCAAATACAATCATTTTTAAAAAACGAAACCTAAAATAAAGTTATCACGCATCTTAAATATTCAAGTGTTAGGCAGCAGCTAGGAATGAGTAGTTAGAAGGGAAATAAAGGCAGGGCCCTCACTATTACAATCTAACAAAGAACTTAATACAGGAGGCTAGAAGCAAAGGGAGACATGTCTTACCCATTGACCCAGCAGTCCTGAGTCTGGTCTGATAAGATTGCCAGGCATTCCAAACAACACGAGCAAAACTATGATAGTATAGAAGAGGGCAGAGTCCTTGAGACTGGGCTTCTGTAAGTTTCTGTAACAATTTTACTAAGATTTCTGGGTGACCTGAACATCTCGAGGCCTGGAAGATAGAGGGAAGTCTCTGAAATTCTATGTACTCTTTCTGTCAGAACATGGTCACAGCTAGACTGACCGCCTGGACTTTTGATGTATGCAAATTAATCCTATGCAAATTAACCTGGTACCAGCCTCTCCCATAGGAAATGAAAATGGACTTTGTTCATTCCCAGAAGAAATGTTGATGGACCTAGCATGATATATTAACTGGCCTGGTGGGGGAAAAGCAGGGAGATGCAAATTAACCTGCCGAATGTGTTGATGAGTAAACTCACCCTAACCAAAATGTATGTTCGGAAAGGTGTAGAGATGGTGCCTGCAGACGCACATGCAGGCAATTTCTACAGGCCCTTGTGGGTGACCACGAGTATCCATTCCCCCTCCCTTCCCCCTTCCCCCTTCCTCTTTTTTCCCCTTCCCCCTTCCCTATCCCCTTTCTTTTTTTCTCCTTTTCCCCTTGCTCCAATTGGACCTCTAGTTGGTCCAGGAGTTTCTTCTTTCCTCCAACCCCCTTCCCCCTCTTTCCTCGATAAACCTGGTGTAAAATCCTGGACTGTTCTCTGGGTGATTTCTCAGAGCAAGGCTACCTGGCAATTTCCATGGTCTGGGAAAGAACTCTCACACATACCTACACTTTGGTAGTCATGTCTCCCTGGGGGAAGCTGGCACCACCTTTATCCCCCAATCAGTATGTAATTCCCTCACTTCCATCCTGCCAACTATATAAGTCCTCAGAACATAGGTCCTCTTGCCTCTGGCCACCCTTGGCTCTTTCAACTCTTGCTTTGCCACTCAAGCTCTTGCCTTTCATCCCCACCTTAACTGGGCCCATTCTCTCCCATGAGAACTTAACACTAATAAACCCTGCTTTCACGCTAATAGACTTGCTGATCTATAATTTGCTGAGTCAGCAAGAAGAAACAAATTTGTCCCATAACATAAATGGTGCCAAGACTCGGATCTCACCCTTTGTCTCCAGCAGTTTGGAATGCACTGGGTATGGTCTCACTGGCAAGGTTTTCTTGCCTTTCTCACCTTTGGGGTAAAGGAGATGCTGTACTGTGGGGTGGGGAGGGGTGGCATTCAAATGCTAGGCTTGTGTTTGGAGGCAGAAACAGTGAAATCTGAAATGAGTGCTCGGGTTTCGCCCTAGCTCTGAAGAGAAAAGAGGCACTTCCTCCCTCTGACCCAAGTTCTCGGGCATCCCCACATGAGTGGGAGCCTCACGGAGGTGTCTGGAGTCAATCCCTAAGTTGTGCAAGGTCTCATAGGGAGCTTCCATTACTGTAACATAACTTTGGCTCATCAGTGGATGTGCAAAATAAGGGCTCATCATCCAGCACTCTGAGCCCTTCTGGCTGTTTTAGATAGTCAGGGGACAAACTGAGACACATAAGAGAGTTAGGGATGGCCAAAGGGGTAATGGCCTTTGGGAAACCAACTCATAAACAGCACACTTTGACCCACCACATAGATTCTTTAGCCTTTTCTGCCCCTAAACCTAGACAGAAGAAAAGTCAGTTTAAATCATTGGCCTGTTGTAAACTTGCAGCATCCCTCTTCACCCCAGATGGCTTTTAGCACCTCAATTTGCACCCAAATACCCCTTGCAAGAGCTGCAAAGGGGGTCAATATTACATTTGCCAGGTGAATGTCTTACTCTCTCCCTCTTGGGAAATTGCCATTGGCATGGCACAGGTCAACCATTTAAAAGCCACAAGGGTGCTTGCTACAACAAAGACACCCATGAAAGGATAAGGTGAGATGTGAACCTGGACAGAATGCTAGGTTTTCTACCAGCTGCAAGCAGAAGTCCACTCAACAAGAGGCACATTATAAAAGCAATCACACTCCCATCCCTGTGGTGCATTCCCCATTTAGGATTAGTTCTCGAAAGGAAAAGCAAGATTTTAGCCTTTAGCACAAAGTCCTGGCTTTTCCAGGTACTGTTCTCCTAATTTTGCCTTTTCTTCGCTTAAATTTGCCTCACTCATAAGCTGCCCGCCACTTTCATGTCATAATATACTCCTTAGTTCAAATGTTTGGCAAGCTACTCAGGCTTAAATTTTAAAAGACTTTTCCCTATGACTTTGGGGTATTACAAAGGGTCCCTAAAATATCTCAAGGATTTATTCTTTCTTCTTACAAAAAAGAAAAATTTATACTAATCAGATTTATTTAATATATTTGAAATACATGGAAAGCTTTGTCAACTAAGGACTTATACTTTCACTTATAATTCTGATGCTTATTTTAGTAGGTTGTGTCTTGGAGAAAGGACTGTGCAAGTTGCAGAAGGATTGCATACATTGCAGAGGGTCTGTTAAGTCATAGATGGTCTCTGCAAGTTGGAGAAGGAGTTGAGGAAGTGAAAAAAGGGTGAGAAAGAATAAAGGAAAGAGATACATATTATGGGAAGGAAGGCCATTGAAGTAACTCAAAAGGGAAATATAAATGGGGAAAAAAGAAATAAGAAAAAAAATAAGGAGATAAGTCTTTGATACAACTGTAACTTCTAGACCTAGGAGCTCCTAGGTCCTGGAAACAATAGGCTTATTAACTCTATGCTCAAACTCATTACTGGTTGCAAAAACAGTAGGCTGCCCTCCTCTTCACAGAAGGAAAAAAAAAGGTGACACTTAAAAACATAAGCGGTTTTTTTCAGCAACACCCCTCCCCCACCCCTGCCTTAGGCTGAGCCTGATATCTCTGCTGTTTTTTTTCTCCACCCTCTATCCTAAGCAGAGGTGGGGTAGAGGGAAGGCATTCTAAGAGTGGAACAGACCGCTCATTCCCAGGGAATGGCTGCCACTGTTTAACCTCTCAAATTCCACTAAGCATTTTTAGCTCCCAGAAGGAAGCAGGAACTACCAGCTACTGCCTGTGTCCCCTTGCTGGGCAGTCCTGCCACTGCCTACATTCCCTTGCAGGGCAGTTTAGCCTATTCCAGGTAAGGCCCTCAGGATTTTCAGGATGCCGAGAAACCGCAGCTTGTCCCCCCCCCCCCCCCCCTTTCTAGATGGGGAATCGGGAGTCCTTTTCTGTCGGTAGCCCCTTAAGATTTATCCTTTCTAATTGATCACAGTTTGAGCTTCAAAACTCTTTTTTTAATTTTTGATTTATTTATTTTTTCAATTACACTTTATCCCCCATTGCTCCCCACCTACCTAGCTCACTCCTTCTCCCACAGTCAATCTCCATCTCGTTGTCCATGTCCATGGGTTATTTATACATGTCCTTTTACTAAATGCTTCCCCTACGTACCCCCCCCCCCAAACTGTAGGTCTGTTCCTTGTTTACATGCCTCTGGTTCTATTTTGCTCATTTGTTTGTGTTGTTTATTAGTTTCCTGTATTAGGTGATATCATATAGTATTTGTCTTTCATTGCCTGGCTTATTTCGCTAAGCATAATTCTCTCTAGTTCCATCCATGTTATTGCAAATGGTAGGAGTTCTTTCTTTCTGCTCATAGTACTATAGTCCCTCTCTATATCATGGTTCACTAATCACAGCCTCACTGTATCGCGGGATTTTAAAAAATATTATATTCAATTATTTATCACAGATTTTCGCTATATCGCAGGGTTTTGCAGTATTGTATATGTATGTTGTTGAAGTTACGTAGGTTTAAGAGTAAAATATGTTTAAGAACATAAGTAGTGTTTATAAAATTGTGGAAAAGGTTAGTAAGGGAGTAGGAAAGGTTAATAAGGGACTGGGAACAGTTTATAAGTATGTGGGAAGGGTTTATAAAGCCTTTATATATATATATATATATATATATATATGTACTAAAATAAATGTAAGGTTCCTACTTCATAGATTTTCACCTATCACAGGGGGGTCTAGAACATAATACCCGTGATAAGTGATGGAATACTGTATTTCATTGTGTAAATGTATGGCAGTTTTTTGATCCACTCATCTACAGATGGACACTTAGTCTGTTTCCAGCACTTGACTATTGTAAATAGTGCTGCTGTAAACGTAGGGTGCTTAAGTTCTTTTGAATTGGGGTTTCAGGATTCTTTGGTTATAATCCTAGCAATGGACTCACTGGTTCAAAAGGGAGTTCCATTTTTAGTTTTTTGAGGAAATTCATAGATTTCCATAGAGGCTGCACCAGTCTACATTCCCACTAACAGTTCACTAGGGTTCCCTTTTCTCCACATCCTCGCCAGCACTTGTTTGTTGATTTGTTGATGATGGCCATTTTGACTGATGTAAAGTGGTATCTCATTGTGGTTTTTATTTGCACCTCTCTGATGACTAGTGATGTTGAGCATTCTTTCATATGCCTATGGACCCTCTGTATGTCCTCTTCAGTGAAGTGTTTGTTCAGGTCCTTTGCCCACTTTTAATTGGCTTGTCTGTCTTCTTGGTGTTGAGATGTATAAGTTCTTTATATATTTTGGAGATCAATCCCTTGTCTGAGGTATCATTGGCAAATATATTTTTCCATATAGTTTGTTCCCTTTTCATCTTGCTGATGTTTTCTTTTGCTGAGCAGAAACTCTTTAGTTTGATGTAGTCCTATTTGTTTATTCTTCCCTTTATTTTCCTTGCTTTAGGAGATATATTGGTGAAAATATTGCTACATGGGATATCTGAAATTTTCCTATCTATGTTTTCCTCTAGAACTTTTATGTTGTCATGGCTTACATTTAAGTCTTTGATCCATCTTGAATTTATTCTGGTGTATGGTATAAGTTGGTGGTCTAGTTTCATTTTCTTTTTTTTTGCATGTCCCTGTCCAGTTCTTCCAGCAGCATTTGTTGAAGAGGCTCTTACTCTATTTTATGTTCCTTTCCCCTTTGTCGAATATTAGTTGACCATATAGACCTGGGTTTATTTCTGGTCTCTTTATTCTGTTCCATTGATCTATATGTCTATTCCTATGCTAGTACCAGACTGTTTTCATTACAGTGGCTTAGTAGTATAGTTTTATATCAGGTATTGTGATTCCTCCTACTGTGTTCTTCTGTCTCAAGATCGCTGTGGCTATTCGAGGTCGTTTTTGGTTCCATATTAATTTTTGAAGTATTTGTTCTAGCTCTGTGAAATATGTCACTGGTATTTTAATAGGGATTGCATTGAATCTGTAAATTGCTTTGGGTAAATGGACATTTTAATGGTGTTGATTCTTCCCATGCATGATCATGGTATATGCTTCCACTTATTTGTATCTTCCTTAATTTCTTTCTTCAGAGTTATGTAGTTTTCAAACTACAGGTCTTTTATCTCTTCGGTTAAGTTTATTACTAGGTACTTTATTTTTATGTCAAATAGTTTTTTAGTAGAGTCTATAGGGTTTTCTATGTACACTGTCATGTCATCTGCAAATAATGACAGTTTTACTCTCTCATTTCCAGTCTGGATGCTTTTCCCCCCCTTTCCTTGTCTTATTGCTGTGGCTAGAATTTCTAAGATTCTGTTGAATAGGAATGGAGAAAGTGGACATTTTTGTCTTGTTACATATCTCAAAGGAAATGCTTTCAGTTTTTGCCCACTGAGTATGATGTTGGTTTCGGGTTTCTCATATATGGCCTTTATTATGTTGAGGTATGCTCCTCTATTCCCATTTGCTGAGTGTTTTCATCATAAATGGGGTTATACTTTATCAAATGCTTTTTCAGCATTTATTGATATGATCATGTGATTTTTCTCTTCCATTTTGTTTCTGTGGTGTATTAAATTTATTGACTTGTGAATATTAAACCATCCTTGCATTCCAGGAATGAATCCCACTTGATCATGGTGTATGATTTTTTTAAATGTGTTGCTGGGTCTGGTTTGTCAATATTTTATTGAGGATTTTAGTATCCATGTTCATCAGCGACATTGGCCTGTAGTTTTCTTTCTTTGTTGTGTCTTGACCTGATTTTGGAATTAGGGTAATACTGGCCTCATTGGAAGGATTTGGGAGTCTTCTCTCTTCTTGGATTTTTTGGAATAATTTGAGAAGTGTAGGCATTAGTTCTTCCCTAAATGTTCTGTAAAATTCACATGTGAAGCCATCCAGTCCAGGGCTTTTGTGTGCTGGGAGTTTTTTGATTACTGCTTCACAGTAATTTTACTCTTTGTTATTGGTCTGCTCAGGCTTCCTGCTTCTTCTTGATTCAGTTTTGGAAGATTATATATTTCTAGAAATTTTTACATTTCATCTAAATTGTCAAGTTTCTTGCCATACAGTTGTTTGTAGTAATTTCTTACAATTCTCTGTATTTCTTTGGTATTGGTTGTGATTTCTCTTCTTTGATTTCTGATTTTATTTACTTGGGTCCTGTCTCTTTTTTTCTTGATAAGTCTGGCTAGAGGCATGTTGATTTTGTTTATCTTTTCAAAGAACCAGCTCCTAGTTTTATTGATCTTTTGAATTGTTTGTTTCATCTCTGTGTCAGTTAATCCTGCTCTGATCTTGACGATTTACTTCCTTCTACTTGCTCTGGGCTTTGTTTATTATTGTTCCTCTAGTTCTTGTAGATGTAGGGTTAGATTTTTTATTTGAGATTCTTCTCTCCTTTTTAGGGTAGGCACATATTACTCTGAGACTTTCTCTCAGAACTGCTTTTGCCGTGTCCCATAGGTTTGGGGCTGTTGTGTGTTCATTATAATTTGTTTTTTGAAACTTCTTGATTTCTTCCTTGATGTCATTGTTAACCCATTCATTATTTAATAGCATGTTATTCATTCTCCATGAGTTTCAATGTCTTTGAGTTTTTTCCTTGAGGTTTATTTTTAGTTTCAAGGCATTGTGATCTGAGAAGATGCTTGATATAATTTCAATTTTCTTGAATTTGTTGAGGCTTTTTTTGTGTCCTACCATGTGGTCTATCTTTGAAAATGTCTCATGTGCATTTGAAAAGAATGTATATTTTGCTTCTTTGGGGTGAAAAGTTCTATATATATCAACTAAGTCCATTTGGTCTAGAGTATTGTTCAATGCCTCAATATTCTTAGTGTTAATTTGTTTTGAAGATTTGTCCATTGTTGACAATAGAGTGTTAAAGTCCCCTACTTTGAGTGTGTTTCTGTCATTATCCTTCTTGTAGTCTCCCAAAATTTTTCTTATATGTTTAGGTGCTCCTATGTTGAGTACATATATGTTTACAAGGGCTATATCATCTTGATGGATTTTCCCCTTAAGTATTATGAAATGTCATTTTTGTCTCTTTTTATGGCCTTTGCTGTGAAATATGTTTTTTCTGATATAAGTATTGCTACCCCAGCTTTTTTTTCATGTCCATTTCTTGGAATATGTTTTTCCATCTTTTCACTTTTAGTCTGTGTAAATCTTTTGTTTTGAGGTGTGTCTCTTGTAAACAGCATATATGTGGGCCATGTTTTTGTAATCATTCTGCAACTCTATGTCTTTTGATTGGAGAATTTAATCCATTTACATTTAAGGTTATTATTGACAGGTATTCATTTCCCTTTGTACCTCTGTTCCTCTCCCTCTCTCTTTTTCTTCTTTTTCTTACAGCATTCCCTTTAGCATCTCTTGCAGTGCTGGTTTGGTGCAGATGTATTCTTTTAGTCTTCCTTTATCAGAGAAACTCCTTATTTCACCTTCCATTTTGAAGGAGAGCCTTGCTGGGTAGAGTATTCTTGGTTGTAGTCCTTTGCTTTTCATTGCTTGAAATATTTGTTGCCATTCCCTTCTGACTTGTAGTGTTTCTGTTGAGAAAGAAGTTGATAGTCTTATTGGAGCTCCCTGTTATGTCATTTGCTGTTTTTCTCTTGCTGCCTTTAGGATTTTCTCTTTGTCTTTCAATATTGCCATTTTAATTATGATGTGCCTTGGAGTGGGCCTTCTTGGGTTCATCTTCATTGGGACCCTCTGTGCTTCCTGTGCTTGTGAGATGTTTTCTTTCCTCATGTTTGGGAAGTTTTCTGTCATTACTTTTTCAATCAGGTTTTCTATCCCTTGTTTCTCTTCTTCTGGTATTCCTATGACACAGATATTGTTTCGTTTCATGTTATCCTGTAGTTTTCTTAAACCCTATTCATTCTTTTTCATCTTTTTTAATTTTATTGCATTATCTGGGATTTTTTAAAAATATGCTCTACTGAGTATGCTGTTACAGTTGTCACAATTTCTTTTCCCTTTGTTTCCCTCGACCCAGTGACACCCCTCCCTCCAGTTGTCTCCCCCTCTCAGTCCATCCCCATTGTTGTGCATGTAGTTCTTCTCAACATTTTCCTGTCTACTCCACTCCCTCCTATCATGCTTCTTAATTCCTGTTTCATCTATCTCCCTTTACCTCCTTCCGTCTCCCTACTCACCTCCCCTCCTAATGTTCGCTATACCTATAATTCTTTTTCTACTCTCATTGCCTACTTAGTTTGTCTTTGTTTTGGTTCCTTAGCTTCTGTTGTTGGTTTTTGTGACACAGTTTTCATTTTAATGTTCATAGTTTTGATCCTCTTTCTCCGAAATGGGTTCGTTTAACATTTCATTAATAGTTGTTTGGATCTCATGAACTCTTTCAGTTTTACTTTGTCCTGAAAGCACTTTCTCTGCCCTTCTATTCTGAATGACAGCTTCACTGGATAGAGTAATTATGGCTGTAGGTTTTTGCTTTTTATTACTTTGAATATTTCTTGCCAGTCCCTTCTTGCCTGCAGAGTTTCTTTTAAGAAATCAGCTGATAGTCTTATTGGGACCCTTTTGTACATAATTCTCTTCTTCTCTCTTGCTCCTTTTAAGATTCTCTCTTTATCCTTAATTTTTCACATTTTGATTATAATGTGTCTTGGAGTGGTTCTCCCTGAGTCCAGTTTATTTGGAACTCTCTGTGCTTCCTGGACCTGTAAGTCTATTTCCTTCTCCAAGTTAGGGAAGTTTGGCTTCATTATTCTTTCACATAATTTTTAAATTTCTAGTTCTTCTTTTTCACCTTCTGACAACCCTACGGTTCAAAATTCGGCCCGCTTATAGGTGTCTCATAGTTTTTTGAGTCTCTCCTCATTTTCTTCACTTTTCGTTTCCTCTTTCTGCACTGGTTGACTGTTTGTCCTTCCCTATGTTACGATTTGTTGATTTGATCCCTGGTTTTCTTTACCTCACCATTAGTTTCATATGTGTTTTTGTTCATTTCAGCAGGACTAGCCTTCATTCCTTTCCTGTCTTGTTTAAGATCTGCTGTTATGTCTCTAAGTGCTTTTATAACCAAAGCTATGAACTGTGCCTCAGAAAGATTTTCTGTCTGCTGCTTCATTAGATTAGATATTTGCTTCTGGTCAGCTGCATCACTGTGATCTCTATCATGATCTGTGCCATCCTGACAGTTTTGTATTTACCTTTGTTTCCTGAGCAGGGCTGTCACACCTCCCATGCTATAGGGCGTGAAGCCCCATGCACTCCTAACAACCAGGCGACCCTTGTCACTACACTGTGGTGTTTTCTGTGGGGATGGGGGGTCCAAGATGGATTAGTGTCATTCACTCTTCTCTGAGAGACTAAGAGCCTCTTCTTCCATCCTCACCCCCTCTGGGCCTCACAGTCCAAGGCAATGGGTGTCTGCCTTACCCAGCATTGGAATCACAAGCTGATGGGTCTTGTCTGCAGCCAGGGATGCTCCCCAGGTGTTTCTTGCCTCCCCTTAAATACGGCTGTCTATGCTTACCACTGTCCCTCCATCATCACCACCGCTGCTGCCACCAGCACAGCTTGACCTCTCTGCCCTGGCTTCGCCTCTCCTACCTGTTCAGATGAGCACCACTTTTTTATAACTTCATACATTGGGCTTCCATTTATTTTCTGGAACTGCCAGTTATTTCTGGTTTTGTGGTACTTGTATTCCTTCTTAGTTGTGTAGGGAGATGGAGCATGTCAATCTACGCCTCCATCTTGGCCAGGAGTCTCCTGTGTGTGTTTGCCTAGGTCTCTTAGGTAGAGCTGCCATACCTGTTATATTGTAAGCGGCAGAGCCTTAGAGATTCGTCAGTACAGGGCAACCTGTTTCGTCATGCTGTGATGCTGTATGTGGGGTTGGGGAGTCCAAGAAGGAATAATGCCACTTGCCCAGCACTCACCCCATTTCCAGGCACTTCTCCCACTTCTGTATGGGACTGGTGCCTCTCCAGCTGTTGGCTTGGCCGCTGTTCCCAGAGTGGATGGGTCTGCGAACATTCCAGGACTGTGGCATTCCCCTAAACAAGTGGACTCTGCTCAGAGACCAGCCATTTCTGCCTCTGCCCCAACCCCCACTAGTTTGCACAGTCAAAACCAATCAGGTTTGACCTTCCCTGGCACTGGGACCGAGAGCTGCGTGGTACAGTCAGGAGCTGGGAACACTTCCCAGGTGTCCTTTCTGACTTTTTAAAACGTGTAACTATGCTATCTGCTGGCCTGCCACTGCCACCACTGCTTCCACCACCACACCGTGTCCTCTCTGCCCTGGCTCCACCCCTCCTACCTGTCTGGTTGAGTATTTCTTCTTACATCTTTGTTTGTTGGACTTCCATGCAGTTTCATTTTTGGGACTTCTGGTTGTCTCCAGTTTTGAGGGAGTTGTATTCCTTCTTAGTTGTGGAGGGAGATGCAGCATGTCTGTCTATGCCTCCATCTTGGCCAGAAGTCCTCTGGGATTTTTTTTTTTTTATGTTATCCTCTAACTGATCTGATCCTCTGCTTCATTTCATCTGCTTTTGATTGCTTCTACTGTGTTCTTCAGTTCAGAAATTGTATCCTTCATTTCTTCCTAGTTCTTATTGATAGTTTCTATATTATTTTTCATACTGATGTAATTCTCAGTAAGTTCCTTGTAGCTTCCCTGAAGTTCTTTGTAGTTTCCCTGGCGTTCTTTGTTGTTCCCCTGGAGTTCATTGTAGTTTTCTTTGAGTTTGTTGAGTTCATTGAGTTTCTCATTACCATCGTTTTGAATTCCATGTCTGATACCTTGCCTCTATTTCATCTATCCCTTCTTTTGGAAATTTCTCCATTCCTTTTAGTGGGGTGTTGTTCTGCCTCTCCATTTTGGATGGCTGTTTTTTTCTGTTTCTGTTTCTTAGATTGATCTGCTTTTATTTTCTGCTTTTGTGGTGTGACGGTCTGTGGTAGGAATCTGTGTGATTCAATGGTGCCGAATCCTTGGTCTCCTTAACTTGATTCTCTGGATGCCTTTATGCCTTTTATTTGGACTCAAGTAGTATTTTGGTTTTTGTTTTTGTGTTGCTCTTTGGTGGGTCCTTCCCTTAAATTAGCTGAATGAGAGTCACTCTGCCCACTTCTGACAGTTGTTGGGCTGCCTCTTGCTTATTCCTCTTGTAGGGGAGTAGTCTGCTAATGAGATTTCTCCTGTAGCACTGAGGTTGAGTCTGCCCTGGGATCTAGTCTGCTGCTTCCTCAGCTTTTTCTCCAGAACCAGCATCCAAAGTTTTCCAAAGCTCCTCTAGTTCATTTCACCTTCTTTTGGCTGCAGCCCTGGACAAGCGTGGCAAGTGCATTTTTGCCCAACAGCCGGCAGGCAGGCTGGGGCAGCAAGAGGGTGTGAGGGTTGGGGGGCATTCCCCTGTGTTGGTGTGCTGACCAGGGACATTCCTCTATTCTGGTGGTAGGGCCAGGGGTGTTCTCCTGTGCTGGACAGGTGCTTGACTCATGGCAGTGGATGTGGGGGCCAAGCGCGCCCCTGCGAGTGGGCTTCTGAACATGTGCTCCTCAAGGATCTTGCCCCACCCCTAGCCTTTCCTCACCGATCCACAAAAAAACAATCAATAAATTAAAAAAAAAAAAAAGACCGCTTCTCCCAGCCTCCTAGAGCCAGACTTCACCTGGCCAACTCCTGGCTCTGCCAGTGGGCACAGCCTGGATCTCCACCTCCGATTGCTCTCAGGGGAGACACAGGGGCATTGAAAGTTTTGTGCTCCACTGGCCGCTGCCCAGGGAGCCAAGCTTGCCAGAACTCATGCCTCTCCCATGTCTCCTCCATAAACCTCATGAGACGGGTCGCTCAGAGGCAGCCTCCTCCGCTGCCAGTAGTGCCAAGGTTCAACTCCTGCCAGTATCCAGATGTTAACAGATGCTCTGTCCATATTTAGCTGAAACTATAGACCAGTCTTGGGAGCAAGCAAGGGCAGCCTCTTCTCACTCATCTGCCATCTTCCTTCATATGATCCTTAAAACCTAATGAAAGATCAACTGCTCTTTTCTTGTAATACAGCATGGCCCCAATATCAACTAGCGAATGGGGAGTTTTATCCACTATATGGGACCACAAACTATAATACAATTCTACAACTTAGTTTTCTTTTGCAAATGCCTAGGCAGGTAGTAAGAAATTCCCTACCTACAGGTATTCTTCTAGTTAAGGGGCAGAGGATACCTATTCTACAAATGTAAGCTATATCCTACCACAATGCCATCTGATAGACATTCCATAGGCATCTTCCCACCTATATCCCTGTCCAACAACTGAGAAAGAGAAGCCAGGGCTCAGGAGAAGAAAAAATGGAAGGAGACTAGGCATGCCTAAGTTTTAGCTACACTTGCAGGACATTCACATTCACTTCACAGAGACCCTGCACAACCTGCTCCAAAAGACATTTAAGTGTCATGCGTGCTGAGAGAAGGGGCACTGGGCAAAGGAGTGTCCTAATCAAAATAAGCCACCTCATATGCCCTATTACAAATGCAGAACTACAGGCCGTTGGGCAGACCTCTGTCCCTGGGGCTACAGCAGCCCTGGGCCTGAGGCTGCAGCTGCCTTGAAAATGGAAACTCAGGACTGAAGCTGCCCACCCCAGTTGACTCCACCTCACAAGGTCACCAGTACTGGACTGGAGCCTAGGGTACACATGAATGTGGCATGTAGGACAATAACTTTCTTGTTAAATGAAAGGGCTACCTACTCTGTCCTTACTTCCTTCTCTGGACCCCTTTCCTCCCAAACGTTCACTGTTCTGGGTGTAGCAGAAAAGCCCACCACTAAAAACTTCACCCTTCCTTGAAGTTGCCTCTGGAACACGTAGTACTTCATTCATTCTTTTCTCATAAGTCCCAGAGTGCCTGACCCCCTGTACTTGGATGTCATATTTGCCAGAAGAGGAACCTGTGTTTCTAAAGGTCATGAAATACTAATGCATTTGCAAAATGTTACATCCTAGGACTTACGCTAAAAATAAAGTTTCAAATCATACCTTTAAACATTACAAGAATTTATAGGACTTGGGAATAACTAACTGAATTGGTGCCTCATCCAGTACCCCACATCCTGGCACTGAAGCCTCATGATAGGGGTCATCAGCTGTGCGGACAGAAGCCACAACTTGAGACCTTCACTTGTGAACCCATCAAGGACCTAAACTCCTCTTCAAGAAACAAAATCCTGTTACAAATATGTAACATAATAACTGAACTTTTATGTAACTATTTCTAAGACTCTTTCTACCAGCCTATCAATATGCTCTGTCTCCTCCCCAGAAAGGAATTTCTCTATCCCTTATCAGATAATATCCTAAGTCTTCCACTCTATTAATCTTTTTGTCAAATTTGTCACATCTAGAACAGACAATTCTAGGTCAGAATAATGACTCTTTGGGAATTCCAGCCCATTCCCACTTTGAGAAAAACTAGCCAACAAACTTCAACCCTCATAGCAGGCCCCTACAAGAACATCACTCATGGACATCTCCTCCAGCTGACAGTCAGCAAGTATAGGAACCCACACCACAACAGTACCTCCTTTCAGCAAGAAGCAACCAGAGAAGTTGTTGCCCAAAGTCCACACTGAAAGTGACCAGGGGGGAGGGGGAGGGTGGTAATCAAGGAAAGAAGGGGAAGGGACTAGTTAAAGAACATGTGTGAATGACCCATGAACATGGACAGCAATGTGGGAATCAAATGTGGGAGTAGGGGGGAGTGGGACGGGTGGAGGAAGGCAAAGGGGGAAAATTGAGACAACTGGAATAGAATAATAATAAAAAATGATTTAAAAAAAGATTTGGGTTTCTGTTACTTGAGGGGGGAAATGTTAGGTAGCAGCTAGAAATAAGTGATCAGAGGGGAAATAAAGGCAGGGCCCTCACTATTACAATCTAACAGAGAACTTAATACAGGAGGCTAGAAGCAAAGGAAGACATGTCTTACCGATTGACCCAGCAGTCCTGAGCCTGGTCTGATAAGATTGCCAGGCATTCCAAACAACCCAAGCAAAACTATGATAGTATAGGAGGAGGGGAGAACCCTTGAGACTAGGCTTCTGTAAGCTTTTGTAACAATCTTACTAAGATTGTTGGGTGTCCTGAACATTCCAAGGCCTAGAAGGTGGGAGGGAAGTCCTTGAAATTCTATATGTACCATTTCCACTATCTGAGAAAGAACCCCCACACATACCTGTGTGTGGGTAGTTATATCTTGCTGGGGGAAGCTGGCACCACCTTTACCCACCAAAAAATTAGTAACTTCCTTACCTCCATCCTGCCAGCTATGTAAGTCCTCAGAACAAAGGACCTGATACCTCTGGCCACCGAGCCTCTGGCCACCATGCCTCTGGCCACCCTTGCTCTTTCTCCCCTTGCTTTTGCCACTCAAGCTCTTGCCTTTCACCCCCACCTTAACTAGGCCCATTCTCTCCCATGAGAACTTACTACTAATAAACATAGACGTGATGATCTGAAAATCTTTACTGTGTCAGCAAGAAGCACCGAGTTTATCTCATAACAAAAGAACAGGATAAATCAAAATAAAATAGAGGAGGCATTAAGGGCTTAGTAGGAATAAATAAAATAGAACATAAATAAGATAAACACAATATGGTTTTTTGTGATTTTTTCTTCCCCTGTGTAATCCTGGAGTATTCTGCCCAGATCCTGACAAAACTTTCAAGTGCAGACCCTGAAGGGCATTAAAAAAGATCCACTCCAAGCAGACACATATTGCATTCCTAAAAAGTACTTCTCTCAGTGTCTAGGTCTGCTTCCTTGCTGAGCTTGATAATAATAACAGTACTGGCAGTAACTGCTATCTTTACTGAGTACTTGTCAGGGCCCAGGGGCCTTGATGCATCAGCTCACTAATCCTTCTAACATCTCTATGTGGTAGAGATATTTTCTACTATTTTTAAAACTAGGAATGAGGCATAGCTTAGATAAGATTCATTCATTAAATAAATATTTATTGAGTGTTTACCTTGTGTTAGGCAGTCTTCTCAGTGCTGAAGATACAGTAATAAACAAGAGATTAAATTCTCTGCCTTCATGGATTTTTATTCTAGTAGCAGCTGCCCAGAGTTACCCACAGTGGAAACAGGAATCTGGTCTGTCCTTTACTGTATGAAGCATTGCCAGTCTGCATCCTTTAAAACTTGAGGCAGCAGAGGGGACTAAAGTCTAAACTCAACTGAGCACCGGTCACATGGCCTCATGAACCTCATCCACACCCTGGGAGAGTATCAGCACCTGTTTTATTAGGGAGTTGACACTTCAATGAGGTACTTTATTAAAGGTGTAGAATAGTACCTGGCACATAGAAGAAGCTTAGTAAATCCTAGCTAGTGCTATTAGTATTTACTTTATTATCATCTGGTCCTGATCTCTTTCAACTCCCATACATCTCTCCTGAGCTGAAGGCCCAGCACCTACGCTTAGTAAATAAGTTAATGTGGGCTTTTGTCCTCTTGGAATGTCCTGCCTGATAGGAATGCCTTTGTTGACCTAGAGGCCTTGGGTCATGCCAGGTAGTCTAACAATGACTAAAGGTGGGGGCTTTAAGCTAAAAAAATAAAAAATATGATATAGCGTGGGGGCTTTGGGTCATGCAGCATCAGCCAAACTCCATAGAGACTAGAGACTGAAATCAACCATTTGTTCAGTCTATCAATTAATCATGTCTGTACAACGGAGCCCCATTAAAAACTCTGAACACTGAAGGTTGCGTAAGTTTCCCTGATTGGCAGTACTCTGTGCATGTTGTCAGCCATAATTATCAGAAGAGTAACAATGTCCTGGTTTCATTGGAGAAAACAATGGGATGCTCTGTGTTTGATTGTTCTCCTGGACTGTGCTATGTACCTTTTTAGCTGACTTTAATCTGTATGTTTTTCTTTAAGAAACCATGACTGCAATAGCTAACAGTGAGTTCTGTAAGTCCTTCTAGCAAGTTATCAAATCTAAGGGTAATTTTGGAAACCCCTTAAACTTGCAACTGATATCATATGAGAGGGTGGTCTTGTGGACCATTCTCTCAAACTTCATGGTTGTCTGATTTCAAAATGCTGAAATAAACCTTCCCAGATTTTACCTTGGAAGATGGTAGATTGGGAGTCCAGAATTCCTATAAGATACACAAAAAACTCACAGATAAGAGGGGAAAAAAAGTGAAACAAACTTAAAATAATAAAAAAAATTCCTCTTTTGCATGCCAGAGTCAAAAAGTGTTGAGCTACAAAGCTCCAGCAGTGGCCGAGGCAGTCTGTGCCCCTTGACTAGAAATAAGGGAGTCACAGGGAGGTTCTAAAACCAACATCCAGAAGGCTTGGGGCTCTGCCTCTGGCAAAGGCAAAGGTGCCCCTTGGGGTCTGTAGCTATAATAACTTCCTCCATAGCCTCAGAACATTTTCTTCCTTATTTGTTTATTCATGTTCCTTATTATTCCAAAGAAATTTAAAGTATATACACACACACACACACACACACACACACACACACACTCCAATTTCTTCACTTTCAAAAAAAAAAAGAAAAACATAAGAACCTGAAATGGAAGGGAAAGGGAGGAGGGAGTAAACAAGGAAAGAAGAAAAAGCTGGGTTACGGTTACTACTCAAAGTGCATGCCATAAAATTTAATCAACATATATTCATTATATAGTTTAAAACCCCATGTTCTTATTCATTTGTTTATTTACTTCCTTTACTTATTTTTGGCCTACTTAATCAGTCTTTGACATTTGGTAGCACTAAAAGCCTTCTACTGTAATAGTTTATGTCAGTTTTCTCCTGCATTCCTAATGCTTTTTGCCCTACAATTTGATGCTGTGTAATTCATTCATTTCCAAAGGTTCATGATTCTTAAGGTCTTCATTATGAGCTATACCTTCTATCTATCTATCTATACTATAGAAAGCAACCTTTTCTCTACTTAATACATTTTGCCTTGAATTATACTCTGGTTCAGAAATGGGTACCTCTGGGTTATTTTCATTTGTAGGCAGCCACTATAACCTTGAATAATCTTTTAATTTTTTCAGTGTTATGTGGCTTTGCTTGTGCCTTATAAAAGCAAAATATATCTGTTTTTTGTTTTCAACTCAATCTAAGAGATTTTGATTTTGAGAGAAGAGTTTAAAACAGTTGTATTTCTTTTTCTAGAGTTGATGCTTGATGTTTTCTCATACCCACATTAACATGTCTAAAATAGAATTCTGGATTTTCCTCACCCAATTTCCCCCAAGTATCCATTACTTCCTCAAGTATTCCCTCCCCCATCTTCCTTACCTTCATAAACTGTATTACCATATACCCAAATTGTTCTATATTTATGAGTAAATATGGGTTTGTTTTTCTAACAAGCATCTTATTTGCATGGAAGGGTCAGTCATGGCTTTGGAGCAAGTGGAAGAAGCATTTGCATAGCCCAGCTACTTTGTAAAGTTTGTGGGAGTGGAGCAGGCTGGCAGGCTGGAGACACCCCTCAACTGCCAAAATAATAACAAGGTTTTTGCTTGGAAACTGAACTTTCTTCCATGTAGCTATTCTACTGTATTTTCATTCTTTACTCCCTTTTGTCAGTGTGTATTGGAGAGCTCTGTAGTTGGTTCCTTTCTATTCAGCTTCTTCCAAACTCACCACACTAATGTTTGGAAGTATCTCCCAGCATATCAAATGCTGTCTTCTACCGTCTTTAGAGAGTACCACATTTTTCGCTCCATAAGATGCACTTCTTTTTCCCCAAAAGTGGGGGGAAATGTCTGTGTGTCTTATGGAGCAAATATTGTGTCACAGGCTGTGTTGTGTATTACCTGACCTGACAGCTGTTAGAAGAGGAAGCGGTGCGCCCATACAAAACCCCAGGAGACACATAAATGTCCCACTTTACTGCTGAATCTCAGGGCATTTGGTCAGTTGCTGTCCACCTATGCCCATGATCCAAACCCTGGGAGAATGCAGAGAGCCATCTGACACTCCCAGCTACAACCACTGACCTGTCGAATCAGCAGAGGCTAATAATGGGTATGAGGCACAGTGCCAATTACCAATTGTCTTTGACACTGGGTGGGGTCTGTGTCAGTAGAATCACCTCCAATCACTAATCACTGTGTCTTAAACTCTGCCAATCACGAGAGGAAGATGGGTGGAGCTGAAGTAACATGTTCTCGGCTGGCTACTGGCTCCATTAGATGCTGTCTCATCTACCTTCATCCTGTTTCTAGTGCACACCAGATTTCTGTGTGAGAAGGCCAGCAGTAACTGAGTGAGCAGCCATAAATGCTGAAGTTTGTAGTATATAATGGGAGTTATGGTGGGGTCACTGTTCTAGTAGTAACACAGGTACTGAGGGGATTAAGGGTAATCACTATCTGTAACAGGCATTGGGGGTAGTCCACTACAACCTGTAACTAGGATAGTGATACTTTTCAGTGACTACTACAGCTAATGATACCTCTTAACTCCCTCAATGATAAGAGAGTGGAAGAAACAGGAGGATGAGCTGCAAAAAAATAGGTAAAAGTAAGCACACTTTTCGTGGGCATGCTGCAAAGTAGCCACTGTTGGATGTGGACATGGAAGAATGGATCACATGTCACCGGAATAATGGCTTCTCAGTCTCTATAAAAATGATAATATATGAAGCCAAATGCATTGTTGTAGAGAAAGGCATTCAGGATTTTACTGGATCACCATTGTATGTTACAGATTTATGAAGTGATGTGGCCTTGCTATGTACACCAAAACTAGAATTGTGCAAATAATGCCAAAAAAATATGAATCTAAAATTCTGTCTTTTCATAAATTTGTAATTAATGCTAGAAAGAAAAATTATTTCAAAATTGGCCAGATTGGGAATATGGGTGAAGTTTCACTAACCTTTGATGTGCTTTCCGAAAGGACTGTTGATCTGAAAGGTGCCAAAACCATAACTGTGAAAAAGTCAGGACATGAGAAAACCCATTACATGGTTGTGTTGTCCTGCTGTGCAGACGGCATCAAATTGCCACTGATGGTAATATTCAAAAGGAAAAACTTTCCAAAAGAAGTGATTCCTCAAGGAATTGTTGTGCATGTTCCTGAGAAAGAATGGATGAATAAAAATGGAATGAAAGTATGGGTTGAAAAAGTGTGGTCCAAACATCCTGGAAAGCTTCTGAAAAAACCTGCCTTATTAGTGCTTGACCAGTTTAGAGCACATATTAATGAAACTACAAAAAAGAACTTTAAAGAAGTGAAGACTCATCTAACTGTAATTCCTGAGGGTCTTACCAGCCAGTTACAATCTCAATATTTCCATCAACAAACCATTTGAAGTCTTTATGTGAGAAGAATGGAACAAATGGATGGCTGCTGGTAATCAAGATCTGTCTGATACCTACTGGATAAATGAACAGGCCCACTATCATTCAAGTTTGTGAATGAATGCAAACATCATGGCACTCAGTGAAGGATGAAACCATTGTACAGTCATTCAAAAAATGTGGAATTAGCAATGCCTTAGATGGAACTGAAGATAGTATCATATATGAAGATAGTGAAGAAAGTGATATCATTGATTGTGAGCAACTGAGCTTCATAAATTCTGACACTAATGAGGATGAGTTCTTGGAGTTCTCAGAAAACTAGAGGAGTACTTGAACCTTAAAGTCTCTCCTCATTTATTAATGACAGTGATGATTTTTCTTAATACCTCTGTTGACTGCTGTTCACTTTACATGGGTGAAATATTCTTTTATATTTTATTAAATATTTTAGTACCCCATTTGGTTCAGCATTTTTTTTTCTTGTTTTCCTCCTCTAAACCTAGGTGCATCTTATGGTCAGGTGCATATTCTAGTGCAAAAAATATGGAACTTATTTGGTTTTGGCCTAAGGCCTCGGCTTCCAGAACATCTGTTTGTGAGGGCATAGTGGGAGAGAATTCTCTTTCTAGCTATGTAAAATCCAGGTTTTATTTATGTATTTATTTTTTGCTTTTTTAAAATTGTTGTTCTATTACAGTTGCCCCAATTTTTCCCTTGTTGTTCTCCACTGCTCTGCCTGCACCCCTCCTGCTCCTACAGTCAATCCCCACCCTGTTGTCCATGTCCATGGGTCATTTATACTAGTTCCTTGACTAGATCTTTCCCCTTCTTTCCCCCCTCTTCTCCCTCCCCCCTTTCCTCTGGTTACTGTCAGTCTGTTCCTTGTTTACATGCTTCTGGTTCTAGTTTTCTTGTTTGTTTGTTTTGTTAATTAGGTTCCGATTATAGGTGAGATCATATGGTATTTGTTTTTGCCACCTGGCTTATTTCACTAAGCATAACACTCTCCAGTTCCATCCATGCTGTCCTGAAAGGTAGCAGTTTCTTCTTTCTGCTGCATAGCATTCCATTGTGTAATTGTGTCACAGCTTTTTAATCAGGTACTTTGATAGAGCCCTGGCCTACCTACTATGGGATTGGTGGAGGAGCTCTTGGTCCCTGCTAGCTCAATGTCAAACCTTTTCCAGAAAGACCTCCAGAGGTCACTTTCAGATAACCCTACCTATTACTCAACAGAGTATGATTTCCAAGATCTCCAAATTTTCTTTAATAATAGGAATAGCTTAAGTTCCTATTTAACCTTGAGAATCTACAAATCTATGGTTTTAATCCAATCTATGTCTATCATAGATTATCACACAGTTATTGCTGCATTTTAATATTTTGAAATATTTTTGGATATACAGAAGACTTTCAAAGATAGTACACAGGAGTCCTGTATAACTGTGAAGGGAGAATAATGCCTCTCCCCCCTACAATATGTCCTTGTCCTAATCTCTTGAACCTGTGAATGTCTCTTACATAGCAAAAGGGGCTTTGAAATTCATTAAATGAAGACTATTGAGATAGTGAGGTTATTCTGGAGTGTCTGGGTGGGCCCAATGTAAGTATAGGGGTCCCTGTTAGGAAAAGAGGGAATTTGGAGAGCAAAAAATATATTTGAAAATGTTACTCTGCTGAATTTATAGAGGGCCATAAAACAAGGAGTGTAGGGAAGCCTTTGGAAGCTGGAAGAGTCAAGTCAACATTGTTTAATAGGTACTGAGTCTTAGTTTTGGAAGATTATAAAGTTCCGGAGATGGATGGTGGTGGTGGTTGCACAATAATGTGAACATACCTTCATTAAACTGTACATCTAAAAATAGTTAAAATGGTAAATTTTATGTTGGGTATATTTCACCACAAATTTTAAAAGGGCAAAGAAACAGATTCTTCCCAAATCTTGATTTTAGCTCAGACTTCTGACCTCCAGAAGTCTCAGATAGTTTTTCTTGTTTAATTTATGGTGATTTCTTATAGTAGCAATAAGCAACTAAAACAATACCTCTCACTCAGCTTTTTCTAATGTTAAAATCTTACATAAACAAAGTACAATTATTAAAACCAAGACATAAACCCTGGTATAATACTGTTAACTTCACATGTTATTCAGATTTCCTCTATTTTTTATTAATGTTCATTTTTATGTTCCATGATCCAATCCAGGATACCATCTTCACTTAGTTATCATTTCTCCTTAGTCTACTGAATGTGACATTTTCTCAGTCTCTTGATTTTATGACCCTGGCACTTTTGAAAAGTAGTTGTCAAGTACTGATGGTGAAAATCTATCATTTTAGGTTTGTCTGATGTTTTCTCATGATGAGTGTGAAGTGTGGATTTGCGGGAAGTGTAGATCTTCACATCATATCAGAAGATATTATGTAATGGGGTATTGTTATTGGTAATGTTAACTTTGGATAAGATAGTGTCTGCAAGTTTTACCACTGTAGTTACTTAATTTTCCCTTTTTTGAACTCTATTCTGTAGAATTGTTGCAATTTTGTTTTATGATTTTCATTAAAGATATACAAGAAGTTTATGAGTCAATAAAACTGATTTTGAACGCCAGGTATACCAATTCCTACTTGTAAAAAACTGAAAAAACAATTTCATCTCCATGTGTTTTTGTTCCTCAACTATTAAATTGGGAGAGTGATATCTGCTGTGGCTGTCCTGGGGTTTAAATAAGACAGCATATCTATTTACCTAGGAAATACTTTTTTTTCCCATTTTTATATTATTGTTCTATTACAGTTGTCCCATCTTTCCCACATTGCTCTCTCCTGCCCTGCCCACCTCCCCCATCTCCCACAGCCAGTCCCCACTCTGTTGTTCATATCCATGGGTCATTTATTTTAGTTTCTTGACTAGACCCTTCTCCTTCTTTTCCCCCTTCTTCCCCTTCTCCATCCCTTCTGGTCACTGTCAGTCTGTCCCTTGTTTCCATGCCTCTGGTTCTATTTTGCTCATTTGTTTTGTTCATTAGGTTCCTGTATTAGGTGATACCATATGGTATTTTTCTTTCACTGCCAGTCTTATTTCACTAAGCATGATACTCTCTAGTTCCATCTATGTTGTCGCAAAAGATAGGAGTTCCTTCTTTCTTTCTGCTGCATAGAATTCCATCATGTAAATGTACCACAGTTTTTTGATTCACTCATCCAATGATGGGCACTTAGGCTGTTTCCAGTGTTTGGCTATTGTAAATAACACTGCTATGAACATAAGCGTGCATAGGTTCTTCTGAATTGGTGTTTCAGGATTCTCCAGGTATAACCTTAGCAGTGGAATCACAGGATCAAAAGACAGTTCCATTTTTAGCTTTTTGAGGAAATTCCATACTGTTTTCCACAGTGGCTGAACCAGTCTGCATTCCCACCAACGGTGCATTAAGGTTCCCTTTTCTCTGCATCCTCGCCAACACTTGCTATTCGTTGATTTGTTAATAATGACCGTTCTGTCCAGTGTGAGGTGGTATCTCATTGTGTTTTTAATTTGTATGTCTTTTATGGCTAGTGATGAGCATTCTTTTGTATGCCTATGGACACTCTGTATATCTTCCTTGGAGAAGTGTCTGTTCAGGTCTTGTGCCCATTTTTCAATTGGATTGTCTGTCTTCTTGGTGTTGAGTCATATAAGTTCTTTATATATTTTAGAGATCAATCTCTTGTCTGAGGTATCATTAAAAATATGTTTTCCCATATGGTTGGCTCCCTTTTCATCTGCTAATGTTTTCTTTAGCAGATCAGAACCCTTTTAGTTTGATGTAGTCCCATTGCTTTATTTTTTCCTTTATTTTCCTTGCCCTAGGAGATATATCATCAAGAAATATTGATGCGTGGGATATCTAAAATTTTCCTGCCTATGTTTTCCTCTAGTACTTTTTGGTACCACAGCTTACATTTAAGTCTTTGATCCACCTTGAGTTAATTCTGGTGTATGGTGTAAGTTCATGTTTTGGTTTCATTTTTTTGCATTTCCCTGTCCAGTTCACCCAACACCATTTGTTAGAGAAGATATTTATACTCCAATTTTATGCTCCTTCCTCTTTTGTCAAATATTGACTATAGAGACCCTGGCTGGTTTGGCTCAGTGGATTGAGCGTTGGCCTGCGAGCTAAGTGTCGCTGGTTCGATCTTCCAGTCAGGGCACATCAGAGAAGGAAAACTCTGATTCCAAAAAACCTCCGCTGCCTTGCGGCATACCTCTTCAGGGGAAAGGCTAAGGGAGTAAACCCCGACAGAAAATCCGGAGCCGGAGTCCCTAAGGTGGTTTGACGTTGTAGTCAACACCGGCAACTCCTGCGGCGCACCTGAAGCCAAGCTGTATTGACTCCGTCTTTCCCTTGGACCCTTCAGCTGCGAAGAGAGGGGGGGTCTGCTGCATGGGCAACAGCAGACCCTCCCTATCACCCTGCCCAGGCTCTGTAGCTTCAGCTTCACTGGAGAGGACACTCCAGCGTCATCGCAAGATGTCGATACAACACGGGAGGAGACAGATACCGTGTCACTCCCGAGTCGGACTGCACAGCCATTCTCGGCGGTGCAGATAGACTCTTAAGAAGCTACACCATCATCTCTCGAGACGGACGGCTGCCGACGATAGAGACCTGAGTTTATTTCTGGGCTCTCTGTTCTGTTCTGTTGACCTATATGTCTGTTCTTATGCCAGTACCAGGCTGTTTTGATTACTGTGACCTTATAATATAGTTTGATATTAGGTATTGTGATTCATCCTACTTAGTTCTTCTGTCTCAAGATGGCTGTGGCTATTTGGGACCATTTTTTGTTTTATGTAAATTTTTGAAGTATTTGTTCTGGCTCTGTGAAATATGTCACTGGTATTTTAATAGGGATTGCATTGAATCTATAAATTGCTTTGAGTAGTATGGATGTTTTAATTATGCCGATTCTTCCCATCCATGACCATGATATATGCTTCCATTTATTTGTATCTTCCTTAATTTCTTTCTTCAGTGTTATGTAGTTTTCTGAGTACAGGTCTTTTACCTCCTTGGTTAAGTTTATTCCTAGGTACTTTATTTTTCTTGTTGCTATAGTAAATGGGCTTTTTTCTAGTTTCTATCTATGATATTTTATTGTTGATGTACAGAAATGCCTTTGACTTCTGAATATTGACTTTGTACCCTGCTATTTTTCTAAATTCACTTATTAAGCAGATTAGTTTTTTGATGGAGTCTATAGAATTTTTTATGTACACTATCATGTTCTCTGCAAATAATGACAGTTTTACTTCCTTCTTTCAAATTTAGATGCCTATTCTTTCTTTCTTTTTTCTTGTGTGATTGCTGCAGCTAGAACTTCCAAAACTAGTTGAATAGAAGTGGAGAGAGTGGACATCCTTGTTTTGTTCCTGATCTTATGGGGAAAGCTTTTAGTTTTTGCCCATTGAGTATGAAGTTGGTGGCAGGTTTCTCATATATGGCCTTTCCTATGTTGAGGTATGCTCTTTATATTCCCAGTTTGCTGAGCGTGTTTATCATAAATGAGTGCAAAACTTCATCAAATGCTTTTTCAGTATCTATTTATATGATCATGTTATTTTTATCTTTAATTTTGTTTATGTGGTGTATTATGTTTATGAATTTGTGAATATTATATCATCCTTGCATCCCTGGGATGAACCCCGCTATTTGTGGTATATGATCTTTTTAATGTATTGATGGATCTGGTTTGCCAATACTTTGTTGAGGATTTAAAAAAAATAATCTTAACTGTCTTTACATAATTAAAATGTTATAACCAGTGAGAATAAAAACTCCCTTGTGTTCTCAGGCATGCTTAAGACCAAATGCCATTAAGGGCATACATAGGAAAGCTCAGGATCAACTTTATGGGTTACATGTTCCTTCAGAAATTTCATAAATCATGTTTTTAAAATTTTATTTAAAGATAATGTAAAAAAACATTCAGTGCATATCCTCACCATTTTGTGTACCATCTTTAACTTTCTCCAATATAGAAATATTAAACATAGTAATAATAAGAATGTACATCTTTTTTAAAATATGATTTATTGATTATGCTGTTACAGTTGTCACAATTTCTTTCGCCTTTGTTCCCCTCCACCCTTTGATACACTTCCCTCCAGTTGTCCCCCCCTTAGTCCATGCCCATTGGTTATGCATATAGTTCTTCTCAACATCTTCCTGTCTACTCCACTCCCTCCTACTATGCTTCTTAATTTCTGTTCCATCTCCCTCCCTTTCCCCCCTTCCCCCTCACCACTGACCTCCCCTCATAATGTTCCTCATACCTATAATTCTCTTCCCACTTTCGTTGCCTACTTAGTTTGCCTTTGTTTCAGTTTCCTAGCTTCTGCTGTTCGTTGTTGTGATACAGTTTTCATTTTAATGTTCATGGTTTTGATCCTCTTTCTCCGAAACAAGTCAATTTAACATTTCATTAACAGTGTTTTGGATCTCATGAACTCTTTCAGTTTTACTTTGTCCTGGAAGCACTTTCTCTGCCCTTCTATTCTGAATGACAGCTTCACTGGATAGAGTAATCATGGTTGTAGGTTTCTGCTTTTCATTACTTTGAATATTTCTTGCCAGTCCCTTCTTGCCTGCAGAGTTTCTTTTGAGAAATCAGCTGATAGTCTTATTGAAACACTTTTGTACACAATTCTCTTCTCTCTCGCTGCTTTTAAGATTCTCTCTGTATCCTTAATTTTTGACATTTTGATTATAATGTGTCTTGATGTGGTTCTTCCTGGGTCCAGTTGTTTTGGAACTCTCTATGCTTCCTGGACCTGTAAGTCTATTTCCTTCTCCAAGTTAGGGAATTTCTGCTTCATTATTTTTTCACATAATTTTTCAATTTCTAGTTCTTCTTCTTTACCTCTGACAACCCTATGGTTTGAAGTTTGACCCACTTAGAGGTGTCCCATAGGTTTCTGAGCCTCTCCTCATTTTCTTCACTTTTCGTCTCCTCTTTCTGCACTGGTTGACTGTTTGTTCTTCCCTACATTCTGATTTGTTGATTTGATCTCTGGTTTTCTTTACCTCACCACTAGTTTCATATGTGTTTTTCTTCACTTCAGCAGGACTAGCTTTCATTGCTTCCCCATCTTGTATAAGATCTGCTGTTATGTCTGTAAGCATTTTTATAACCAAAAGCTATGAACTGTGCCTCAGAAAGATTTCTTATCTGCTGCTTCATTAGATTAGATATTTTCTGTCTGGTCAGCTGCATCACTGGGATCTCTATCATGATCTGTGCCATCCTGACAGTTTTGTGTTTACCTTTGATTCCTGGGCAGGGCTGTCACACCTCCCATGCTGTAGGGATGGAGCCCCATGCACTTGTCACTTCCGGGCAACCCATCTCCTCACACCGTGGCATTTTTTGTGGGGGTGGGGGTCTGAAATGGATTCCTGCCATTCACTCTCCACTGAGAGACCGGGAGCCTCCTCCTCTGTCCCCACCCTCTCTGGGCCTCATAGTCCAAGACAATGGGAGTCTGCCTTCCCTGGTGTAGGAATCGCAAGCTGACAGGTCTGGTCTGCAGCGGATGCTCCCCAGGCGCTTCTCACCTTCCCTTGAATACAGGTGTCTGTGCTTACTGCTGTTCCACCATCATCGCCACTGCTGCTGTTGCCAGCACAGCTTGACCTCTCCACCCCAGCTTCACCCCTCCTACTTGTCCAGATGAGCACCACTTCTTTATAACTTCATATGTTGGACTTCCATTTATTTTCTGGAACTTCTGGTTATTTCTGGTTTTGTGGCCATTGTATTCCTTCTTAGTTGTGGAGGGAGATGGAGTGTGTCAGTCTAGGTCTTCATCTTGGCTAGAAGTCTCCTGTTGAGAATTTTAGCATCTATGTTCATCAGTGATATTGGCCTGTAGTTTTCTTTCTTTGCTGTGACTTGGCCTGATTTTGGAATTAATATAATACTGGCCTCATAGAAAGACTTGAGAGTCTTCCCAATTCTTGGATTTTTTTGAATAGTTTGAGAATGATAGGAGTTTGCTCTTTCTTAAATGTTTGGAAAAATGCACCTGTGAAGCCATCTGGGGTGGGGTTTCTGTGTACTGGGAGCTTTTTGATTACTGTTTCAATTTCACATGTTGTTATCAGTTTATACAGATTTTTTTGCTTCTTCTTGATTCAGTTTGGAAAGATTATATGTTTTCAGAAGTTTGTCAATTTCATCCAATTGTCAAATTTCTTGTCATATAGTTGTTGTAGCAATTTCTTGCATTCCTTTGTATTTCTGTGGTATCAGTCATGATTTCTCCTCTTTCGTCTCTGATTTTATTTATTTGGGTCTTCTCTCTTTTTTTATTGATAAGTCTGCTTAAAGCCTTGTCAATTTTGTTCATCATTTCAAAAAACAAGCTCCTGGTTTTATCAATGCTTTGGAATTGCTCTTTTAGTCTCTATGTCATTTAATTCTGCTCTGATCTTGGTTATGTCTTTTCTTCTTCCCAGTCTGGGCTTTGTTTGATGTTGTTTCTCTAGTTCTTGTAGATGGAGGGTTAGGTTGTTTATTTGAGATTCTTCTAACCTTTTTAGATAGGCCTGTGTTGCTATGAACTTCCCTCTCAGTATTGCCTTCACTGTGTCCCATAGGTTTTGGGCTGTTTTGTGTTCATTTTCATTTATTTCCAGAAACTTTGATATCTTCCTTGATGTTATTGCTAATCCATTCATTATTTAATAGTATGTTTTTCAATTTCCATAAATTTGAATGTTTTTGAGTTTTTTCCCTTGAGATTGGTCTCTAGCTTCAAGCCATTGTGATCTGAGAAGGTGCTTGATATAATTTAAATTTTCTTGAATTTGTTGAGGCTTGTTTTATGTCCTACCATGTGGTCTATCTTTGAAAATGTTCCATATACATTTGAAAAGAATTTATATTTTGCTTATTTGGGGTGAAAGTTTCTGTATATATCAATTAAGTCCATTTGATCTAGAGTATTGTCCAATGTCTCAATAGCTTTGGTGTTTCTTTGCTTGGAAGATCTTTTCATTGATAATGGGGTGTTAAAGTCTCCTATTATGCATGTGTCGTTGTTGATATTCTTCTTGTAGCCTTCCAAGGTATAGACTTTACCCATGGGCAGCTTACAATATTACAGGAGTGAGAATGCATAACATGAGGACCTATTTTAGATATCAGGAAAGTCACTTAGCACAAAGCCTGGTTTATGTATAAGGCTGGGATGGATGAATGGATGGATTCTCTTCTCTTTCCCATGTGTAGCCCTCTCCTGCCTTTCTCAGCTTCTCAAATGAACTGGGTAAGATAACAACAGCATGTGCAACTGTTTTCTAAGTGTACGTGACAGTGGAGCCACTTATTGCTTAGAGCTTGTTGCAAGCCTGGTGTTGTGCAGAAGAGCTGTGGGGAAATGTAAGTTTAGCACATTGATCTCTTCACATACTAGTTGTCTGAGATGAAATTCACTTAAAAAAATCAGTTTTCATCATGTTCACATTTTCACTAGCATTTCACAGAGGTATTTTGGCGATGTGCAGTTCCAGATCATTTCACTTCTAAAGAAGAACTTACTCTCTCCAAGGATTAGTGTATGTGCATTTGAGTGTGTGTAAAATTTAAAAAGCAAATTTAAAAAAATTTAAACGAACCTTTACATTCTGTCACCAGGTTTAACAACTATCAGGATTTGACCATATTCATTCTTTTTTTACAGAACTATTTTAAAGTACATTCCAGACACCATATCACTTTACTCCTGTTTTATTTGGTTATACATCCTCAAAAAACACCAACTATTTCAGACATAATGACAAATCATTGTCACTGGTAAAAACAAAAATAATGTTTTGGTGTCATCTAATAAGAATGATGAGTTTGGGAAGGCTCAACCTGTTTTAGAATCAAGTGTAATGTTGACTTCCAGTTGGGATATTGGCTGTCTTCTGCCCATGCAAAACTATTCTCTAAGCCTGACAGTGCCTCAGTATCCCCTCCAACTACAGAACTTTGGAATGAAAGAGTTGTTTAGCATTTCTTGGCCAACCTGAGGCATTTTGGGATAGTATATCCTGAGTCCAGAAGATAGACAGAGGTCCCAGAAGGTGAGAGACATGTTTATAAGTTCAATGGACAGAAAGCTTTGAAGAAGTCACAGATGTCGTTTCCATTCACACAGGATTCTGTTGTTATTCAGGGACAGACCAAAAATGTAATTGTTCTAAATAGCTCAGTGCATTGCAGTAATGTAAGATTAAGCTGATTATGTTGTGATCAAACATAAAGCAGCAAAGTACATTGCTTTCTAAAACACTGTGTTTGTGTTGTGTGAGGTAAATGAAATGACAACAAAATATTTTATCTTTGTGCAAATATGGGAAAGTTTGAAATCTCCTCTTCACCCAAACTATTGAAATGAATGCAGTGTTTTTAAATTGGTGGTCCTGTGAATCCACCTGGTGACACAATGGTGGCAGCAGACACCTCAGCCCAGGCAATTTTTCTCTGCATTTTGCTTCTCTATTTATGATTCCATAATTCTCTGTGATTACACTGAAAGAGTGTAGAAAGCCACTGATATGGCAGGCAGCTGACAGTTGGACATGTCTGTTGAGGGTTCAGGCAGCCCTTTCTTCACAGAATATTTAGGGACTAGGACATATGTCCCTTCCTCCTCTGTGAGTCTGTGCTGTTCAAACATGTGGTAGAGATGTGACAATCAGACCAGTCTCTTATTACATGGCCTCATCCCAAGAGAAACACATTGCTGGATTCCTACCTTGAAATTGATACACTGAGGATTCCCAGCTCCCAATTTCTCAGCAGGAGGGAGAATGTGATTGAATGTTGCCCAGCTGTGGGCTTCTCATTAGAGCAGGAGCTGTTGATCAGTTATTCCTTTACTTAACAGCTGAACAAGCCTGTTACACAGTGCCCAAAGTGCTTCTTGTCTGGGACAAACAGGAAAATTATGGCTTTCATATGTATAACACTGATAGTTTCTTCTGTTATTTACCTCAATAAAGCAGCTCAACCCAATTTGTGCAGACCACTGAAGGCTCCTGGTTATATTTAGCTAAAAGATTTCATTTAAGGAGCAAGTAGCTAATGATCTGGAGCACATGCAGCTACAACAGCAGTCCTCATAAAGCTGGAAATCACAGGGAGAATAAGCATAGATCATTTGCCTGGTGGGGGAGTGACTGAACTTTGAAATGCGCTGACAAGTTCTGCTCGGTGTCCTCAGCTGTTTTACACAGGCGGGCCCCAAAAGCAAGAGATCTAATGTGAACTTTGCCCTCTTTGTGGTTATTGCTCCCATCTTTTGTTGTCAGCTACCAGCGGTGGACTTCCTAGGACTCAGGCCAAATGTGGTCAGCAGAACCCTGACAGAACTCAGAAAAGGATCATGGATATCCATGGCAAGGAAGAAGCTGTCTCACTGTGTCACACTCAGGAGCCAAGTTTAGAAAACAGAAGAGGAGAACAGAGTCAATGCCAGGGAGGACAATAACAATGGAATTTTAAAGAAGTAGGAGCTAAAGAAATCACCTGGCACACAGGCTCTGTGAAGCCCCTGGTGGAATGTGCACAAGTGACATGGGCATAGTCAAAGCATAGGGTGCCATGGAAGTAGGCAGCAGGCTTTTGTTATAGGAGAAAGAGCAAAGCTTGCGTCAGGCTGACTACAGGGTGATTCAGACATTAATTTCTTCTCAATTGGAGTAATCCTTGAATGTTCTCAGCCTCAGCTTTTTAACTGTAAGAGGGAGCCATCTCATAAGATTGGTGTGCTTTAAAGTAAGAGTAATAATATTAAAAAGAAAAAGGCAATTCACTGTGCTTGGCATATAAACATGCTCAGAGTCTGATGACTACTTTTGGTCTTTATCCTTGTCTTTATTACTGTTTAGTGTCTTGACCAAATATAAGCTAACAGCAGGGAATCTTTCTCAGTTTACTGTTTTCTTGCTTTTTAACAAAGAAAAGATGTGGCTGCTAACTCCACTCTGGTTGTTTTCTTGAATCACTGGTTGGATAGTTTGACTTTATAGCCAGCTTCTTTGTGAATATTTTGTGAATATCTCACACCAGGATAGGATACAAAATGACATTTTTGAATTCAGTGTCTTTGTGAAGGGAACACAGGGAGGGCCATTTACAGTTTTAAATATACATTTTGTGCAGGTGTCTTTTGTAAACTGACACTTAAGGAGAATTACATGTCAGTCCCTGCAATGTGCATGCATTTTCTAACTTAATTCTCTCATCACTTAAAAGAAGTTAAAATACATGCTCCTTTTTTATAGGAGATGAGACGAGGCAACTTGCTCATGGCCACAATAATTGACTTTGGTTGTTCAGAGATGCTCTGTATCTTTTGTGCTCCCTTCACAGTTTGACAGTTAACTATTTAATAAATCCTAACAACAAAAAAATCTTACCACCACCACCACCACCATCACCATCACCACCAAACCCCTACATTTTCAAGTCTCTTTTGCTGCCGTGCATATGGTTTAGATTCTACCAGTTAGATGTGAGTCATCAGAGGAAGCAGAAAGGCTATGTGGTAACCACTTTATAGTGGGAGGAGAGATAGAGGTGACATGGTTGTGGAGCATGCAGCAGCAACTTCTTAATGGGAACCAAACTTCCTGTTGCCCTTCCTTTTCCGAAGAGTATGTAATTTTTCTAAAATTCATGTAAAATTTTCCACTGTCTACTACTCAGAACCTCAACTGGCAACCTGGTTTGGGCTTTGATCTTTATTTCTACAAAATCTGTTACAACTGAGAAAAATTATCTGCCGCCCATGTCTCCTGCTGCTACTCCACCAGTATTCCTCTGTGCCGACTGTGGGGTTCAACAGAGTCCAGGGTCTCCCCAGTCTGGCCTCTGCCTAAAAGCCCAGGCAGAGCTATCATATCAGCTCCTGCTGTCTCTTTCCTGGCAGTTAGGTTTGTATATTCAACAAAACCCTAGGGAAACTTTGGGGTTTCAGGGTTGAGCCCTCTCACAGATTACATCCCACTGTGATTCCCCATCTTGCTTTTTGGGAACACCGAACCACATTAACTACCTACCATGACCTCTCTCTACAAAGTTGGAAGAGAACAGATGCTTTCATGACTCATCTGCTCTGGTCTCAGCCTCATCATCTGTTTTGGGTCCAACCACAGCTCTAAGCTGAGAAGAAACCCTTACAGCAATTTATCAAATGGGCCTTTGCTTATAAGCTGGTTGATTTCTTGAGTGCCCCAGCTTTCTAGTGTCATTTGTTGGTCTTTTTAATTTTCATTCCATATCTAGCTTGTTAATAGTATATTTATAGACTGGAGAAATCTATGCTATCATTTTTCTCCATAACCTTTAGTTGTGTAGCCAGTATAGTATTCCTGCCACAGAAAATGTCTTCCCTGTTCACTTGTCACTTGGTGGGGTGCTAGACATAGAACAAGAAGTCAGTTTGCAAAATAGAGGGAACTGGGCACTCCCCTGAGAAATTCCTTAAATTTTAAAAACTTTATCAATTTTTAGCCTGTTCAGGTTTCTACTTATTGTGTCAATTTTTGTATTTTATGGTTTTGTGGAAAATTATTCTTTTCATGAGTTTTTACAATGTTATAATTTTACAAGTATGCAGGATACTCACTTATAATTTAAAACAATCTCTTGCATATAGTTAGCTACATCTTTGTCTCCCTTTCAAATTTTGTTAATTTACGTCTTTTCTCTTTGTCTCAATTAGTTCAAGCATGAGTTTGTTTCTTTCATTAGTATTTCCAGAGAAAAAGTTTTTAGATATAGTTTTACTATCTTTCCGTTAATTTATAGTTACTTTTGTTTACTTTATTAACTGTGTTATCTTCCTTTTCTTCCCTAAGATTTCCAAGTGGAATGCTTAGCATCATTATTTTTGCTTTTATATTGTAGAAGAATCATTTAAATCATCTACTTCTCTAATTTTACAAATGAGGTCTCTTGTGTCAGGATCCTATAAGTTTTGCTATTTTAAAAATTATTTTAATTATCTTCTGACTTTACAGTTATTGTATTCTTCATTTATTTCCTCATCTATGTTATGCAGTACAACATGAAACTTAAAAGTGTGGCTTTGTCATACCATTGGATGGGTTTGAAACCCAATTTCTATATTCACCAACATGTGGCCTTCTACACTGACAGATGGTGAAGATAGAACAGATAATATAAATGTTTTGCCTAAACAATTCTATATGTGTTCATAGCCAAGTCCTGTGGTGCATACTCAAGGATCTCTGAATTGTTGGGGTGTCAGGCATATGGCTGACAGTCACAGGCATCTTGGCAGGGGTATTGCAGCTGCAGCCTTTGCACATGTAAATAATGTGTGCTCCTGCACTCACTGCTGCGTACCTGGGTTCTTTCTTTGGGTTTCCTATTTGTTCATATGCTTTCATCTATGGAGCACACCCTGTCCCCCACCTATACAACTCCCTTTCTTTACATGGTGTAAATTATTCAACTCATAAGGCAGTATACATATTCTTACCCTTTTTCTGTTCTGCTTTTTTCTAGTCTTTTTGTTGTAGAGGCCATGCTTTCTTTGTTCTTAGCTTTGAAATATAAATATTCTTGTTTCTAACAATTAAAGTGACTACTTGAAGACAAAAAAAAGGACATGCTTATGCAATCAGCCAGGTGTGATGAAATGCAATTATTTTAAACTCTTTATAGAATATGAGAAGTTATGGCTTTTTAGCTTTTTTCTGTAACTCTTCCTTTCCCATTTTTTATTAATTTAAGCTGGGACTTAAATTTTGGGGAAAAAGTGTGTCTTATTGAGTGAAAAATAGGGTAAATTAAATAGGCCACAGATGTTCTTCAATCATGAAACTATTGTTAGGACATGAAGTGAAAGTTTCTCTTTATTCTTTGACAGAAAAAAAAATCAAGCAGTCATGATTTCTAAGCAGAGAGGCTTGGAGCAGACCTATGGGCTCTATCCCATGTTACAATTACAGAAACAGACTTCAGAGAACCTGGCAAGAAAGAACAGTGATGGCCCACCAACCCCTCTGTTCCTATGAAAAGGTAACTCTCTCACCTGGTGATGTCAGGGATCTCAAAAAGGGATTTTCCTGAGGGGTTTCCTGTCATAGGAATGCAACTGCAAAGTATCAGCAACCCTGCTCTTGCCTTCTCCTGTCACCAAGGAAATTCACCAATTAGGAAGCTCTGGGTCTTTCAAATGAGTAAGGAATCTGCCTTCCAGCAGAGGACACAAATGTTGCACGTAATAGTTGAGTATGAATGAACACTCATTTTGAATGGGAACCAAAAGAAAGTATGTCCTTTGGTTGTTTTTCACCAGGTGGGGGAGGCCATCCAAATACTGACCCACGTTAAAGTAATTGCCCAAATCTGTGTTTCTCTAACTTTTATGAGTATTAGCATCACCTGGGAAACTTAGGAGCCATTCAAAGACCCAGGACCTAGCCTATGTTAATGCACCTGGGCCACTGTACTCTTTTTAACAGCTCTCCAGATGGCTGTGATACCTCAACTCTGAACCACTGCCCTAAATCAGAAGCATGCCTCATTTATTTTTAACAGCTCTCTGATGAATTGCACCTTTCCTGAACACCACCATGACCTACCTTTTATGTTTTCCTGAAAACCCTCAAAAAGACTCTAAGCCTCTACTATTTTGCGCCAAAAGTACTGAAAAGTTATTCGAAGCTCTGACTCATCTAATGAAAAAATGCCAATGTTTTTTCAGATGTGAATGGCTGAGTCTTGTTCTTGTTTCCTGTCTAGCTAGATCTCCTCTCTGCTTCACTTCCCATCTTATACCACTGGCAGAGGCACACCAAAACACCTGGTAATTTTTTTGGTGACTTTGCTGTTCTTATTGAAAACTTTTCTTTCTTTTTTTGTAACTTTTGTTTCCTCTAAACTCTGTACCAATGACATCATTATTCATCACATTCTCCTGTGTCCCCCACTCCCACAGTCTGCTCTCATACTAACAGCAAGAATGATCCTTTAAAACCATGTCTCTTCAAATCCTCCAATTACTACTCATGGTAAGCCTAAATACCATCAGTGGCTTTGTACTAATTTGGTTCCCAGTGTATTTCTGTCCTTCTGTCTCAACACTCTCTCCTTTGGTGTAGTGGATGATTTGACGGGTCACCTCTTCAGGACTGAAAGAATTGTTTTCTGCAGTCTCCAGGCCCCTAATGAAATCATTTACTGATGGAGAATACTGTTTCTTCCAAAATCATTCCCCTTCCTGGGGCAGCCTACTGATGACTGGTGAATAAATGAGCAGAGTCTGGAAACTCTGAAGGGCCATTCCAGCTTGAGAGCTCCCTGAGTGCCTATCTGGGTCCTCATCATGGTCCAACTGTTCCTCTTTTCACTCCTGCTTCCTCACCCTTCCTTTTATACATGTGGATCCTGAGTGTGCTCCCTAAATACTCTTCCTCCACAATCATGACATTAGTCTTCTTCCTAGGGATCCTCATTTGCAACACTTGGTCAATTCTCTCAAGTTCCTCTACCCACTTGCTTGCTTGAAGAGTGTCAAGCCTTTTCTTCTGTCTTATTTATTGCTTCTCCCTTTACAATTCTGATGGCTTTCTTCCTCACTTGAAGTCTCTGGTCAAATGCCACTGCATTAAGCAGGCCTTTGTGATCTCCCTATATAAAATTAAACTCCTTTCTCATTATTTTATTTTCCACCACTCCTTATGCCCTGCTGACTGAAATATTTTTGTTTACTATGCCTTCCTCTACAGTGTATATGTTCCATGGGAATATATGGTTTATTACTTTTTCTCCAGTGTCTGGCACATAATGAGAACCAAATATGTATTTGTTAAAATAATGAATAAATGAGTGAATTTGATTTGCTTTCCTGCTTTAAGCCTGCAAATACTTTCTCTCTCCATGCCTCCTGTTTGGTTGCAGCTGAATGGCTGGGATTTCCAGCTAGAAAGAGCACATTCTAGAATCCATACTTCACTTGCTGGTTTGGTAAGGAGAGTACAAAATGATGGGATTCTTGAAAGAATGGCTAGAGAAAGCCCATTTTCTCAGGTGGGGATGGGGGAATAATCTGACTTGCTTATTTTCTTCTTCTTCCTTATCCTGCTGTATTTGAGCTGTCATATTTCAAAGTGCTGGACATGGATCTCCATGTCTGCAGTCCTTCTGCCTGTAACCTCATCGCTGCCTGTTATATGTGAGTTACAAGGGGAGTTGTCACCACAGTTATCAGCAGCCCTTTACTTGGCTGCAGAAGTAGACATCATTTCTTAGTATCAGTTATTACTGCTGAGTTTTTCAAATTCACTCAGTCCCTGACTTCATACTTATATACTTCTCTTATGTATTAAAATCTTTCTTTATTATGAAGAAAAAGCCTTTGTGACACAGTATGTCTGTTAAGAGAATTGAAAATTACCAACTCCTAAACCCACACTTACCCTATCCTTAATAAACTCTTTTTTTCCCCACATAGGAATATGAGACCTGAACATTTCTTTCCCACTGCGGGCTTTTACAGTGTGAAGAAAGCCATTCACTTATTCATCTAATTTCTAGAAGATCTTGACTGTGGAGGGCTGTTTGTGCCCAGGTAAATGAGCAGTGGCTGGTTCAATTAACTGATAAAAATCTATTAGCACAGATCCAAACCATCTTGTTTCAACACAGAGCATTAAGAACAACTGTCAGGGTGGCTGTCATTTCCTGCTGGTGAAATATGAGGGTCCTGTGTGACCTGGACCAGAAGGTGGCGCCATACACATTTAAGGGACATTTCATTTTTAAATGTCAATGGGCCCTGCACAAGTAGCAATTTGTGCGAAGTTGCTCTAATTGGGTGGTTTGAAGAGCAAAACCCACCTTTTCTGTCTTCAGCAGGTCTTGCCCTTTGAGAAGGCTGGGGTATTCACAGTCTGCCTATTCCCTTCCACTGTCGAGTGCAGTGGGGAGAACAGAGGCACAGGAGCCTGAAGACTTACTTTGAAATCCTGGCTTTACCATTTATAGTCTGTGTGCCCTGAGCATGGTACTTAACCTTGGCTTTGCTTAATGCAATTTAAGATTAATAAGAACTCTGTCATTAGGCTCTGAGGATTAAATGAAATAATGTATGCTAAGTGTATTACATATTGTCAGGTCTCTATACCTAGTCTTTGTTTGAATTGGAAAAAAGCACTGTTCTGGGGTGATACAGCCCCTCAAACTGACGTGGTGAGTGGAGATTGGACTAGACCACAGTCCCCACTAGCCCCTACCTGGGCAAAGTGCCTCTGTAGCGCATTCCTCTCTGCTCTTCTCACAATACCTGGGGACCTGTATCTAGAGTTTGTTGATATGACCAGGCTCATTTTCAATGACCAAGCATGGCAAGCATTACCTCCTGGAAGAGGAGAAAGTTTCAATGTTACTCCTCTGGAGGGAGATAAAAGAGAGATAACCAGGACAATGTAACGCTTAAATCTTAAAATGTACATAAGTATGCTACAGAGCCAGAGTGAAAGAAGAAAAAAAAAAGCACATTAATTGAACAAAGAATTCTTGGAGATCTGAAGTGGAAGCTTAGCCCTCAAAGCAGCAAATTTTAGCTGCTTGGAAAATTGATTTGTTAACTTCTGGGATGTTGAAATTTCTGGATAACTTAGCAGGGTGTCTAAAATGTGGGTTCCTATGAAGGATGACTTCGAGCAGTTTAGCTCTAGCAATGGGACAGGTTGCTATGGAAACCCTGAATCGGGAAGTTGCCCATGACTTGGAAAAGCTGTCAATTAGATCCATGCACTTAGGGAGTCTAATGAAAACAGACACTTGTCATTTTTCCAGCAGCTATCTACCATTATATACATTTAAAATATGCCCATGGAAGGAAAAGCCTGCAGTTAAGTTTAGCTGTTTATTTTTAAAGAAGTCCCTTGTGTGGCTTTGACAGGGCACATTTTTTTCTCTCCTTCTACATTAAAGGAAAAAAGTGAGGCTCTCTAGTGTTGAGCAGAAACACAATTAGGAGAGTCCCTTATGGTGGATCATTCTAGGCTGTTGGAGGGAGCCTCAGTGCTACAACCCTTATTTACATCACAGTGGGGGTGGGGTTCTATGGGCCTTCCCTTCATATTCGGCCCTTTCAAACTGGGAACCCACACTGACTGACTGACAGGTACTTTCTTTTTAATGGTGTAGATAGAAAAAGAAACCTTCTTTAGACATCATTCTCTCCAAATGTCAGATGCTGAGGAATAAGGAATTGTAGGTTTAGGTTTTGCTTAGACTGACTTGTCATCTGATGTCAACTGTTGGGATCTGACTTTCTCTGAGAACACAAATCAATAGTCAGTACAGAGGCTACAGTCGCAAGAAAAATTGGTTCCAAGATTAGTTATTACTATTTGTTTTCAGTTGAATGTGTGTATGTATTTGCATATTTTTACCCAAACATACTATTTTTGAGTTGCAATTTTCAGAAAAACACATACACTTTTATCATGGGTATGATTAATAATAAGATAGAAACATTTTTTTATTTTTCAAATTAGGCTGGGAACCAAGGGCCTAGTGGTCATGAGCCATGTCAGGCATACAAAGAGCTGAAAGCACCTATTTATTCAAATCTGTCTTTATCTAACCCATTATTCAGCCAAATGACAACTGAAAATCCAGTTTCTCACTTTGGGAATTAAAAACTGGTGCCTTCTTGACTTCTGAGTTCAGGGCATCCTACTCTTCTTATTCATCTTTTAAATGTCAAATCATAAGTAGGTCAACAGAAAACAGTGCTGTTAGTTCTCCAGTTAAGTTTGGTTCATAAGAATGTAGCAAACTTCACCATATTTGGTTTGTAGCAATATTTGAAAATTGCACTTTATGTTCTGGATCTGATTGCTTCTGGTAATTATCACATCTCTATTTGTGGCAAAAAGGCTAACAATATTGATATGGAAAGGCACAGATATTGCTTGGTCTCACTGATTGGTTTGGGGGGAGTGATTATATATATTCCCAAAGTAGATATATTATGTGGTTCCAGACAAAGATTATCTTAAGAAACCCTTTGGCAATTAGTAAAATAAAAACGGAAAACAGTAAATCCAAGTCAGATATTTGTCCTCAAAGTTCTCTCCTCTGATATCAAACACTATAGATAGGTGGTTGGCAGAATGATTACCCACATCAAATGTATTTAAGTAGGAAGTGTGGCACAATAGCTAGAATGTAAGACTTGGAATGTGTTATCCTACTAACTGTGTAATTTGGGGAAAGTCACTTACCAATCTGGCTATCACTTTTACCACCTATATTATAAGAGTTGCTTTACTTAAGCACAATATTTTTTAATAGTTCATTACCATTTATCCCCCCATAACCTCTTACACCTCTACCAACCACCTTCCCCTCTGCAATCACCACACTGTTGTCCATGTCTATGAGTTCTTTTTTTTTTTGCATCATCCTTCCGCCCCAACCCAGATCTATCAGCCTGATCTCTATGAGTCTATCTCCAATTTGCTTGTTAATTTGTTAATTAGATTCCACATATGAGTGAAATTGTATAGTATTTGTCTTTCTCTTACTTATTTCATTTAACATAATGTTCTCCAGGTTCATCCATGCTGTTTCAAAGAGTAAAATTTTATTTTTTATGGTGAGGAAGTATTCCATTGTGTGAATGTCCCATTGTTGTTTTATACACTTATCTACTGATGGCATTTGGGCTGCTTCCAAATATTGGCTATTGTAAATAATGCTGTAATGAACTTAGGGGTTCATATATTTTTTCATTTAGCCTGCTTTTGATTGATTCTACTGTGTTCTTCAGTTCGGAAATTGTATTCTTCATTTATTCCTGGTTCTTATTAATAGTTTCTATGTCATTTGTTATGCTGGTGTAGTTCTCTGTAAGTTCCTTGTAGCTTTCCTACAATTCTTTGTAGTTTCCTTGGAGTTCTTTGTAATTTCCGTGGAGTTTGTCGTATTTTTCTTTGAGATTGTCAAGTACATAGAGCTTCTTTATCACCAGTCTTTTGAATTCCATGTCTGATAGTTGGCTTATGTCTATTCCATCTATCTCTCTTTCTGGGGAATCCTCTTCTCTTTTTATTTGGAGGTTGTTTCTGTGTCTTCCCATGTTGGATTATTATTATTTTTTTTTAAATTAGATTTGTCTGCTTTGATTTCCCACTTTCGTGGTATAAGATTCTTTATAGGAGACCTGAGTGATTCAGTGGGGCATTCTCTTTGATCTCCTGAGCCTGACGCTCTTGGGATGCCCTTTATGCCATTTGTTTATGCTGTCTGGTTGTATTTCAGTTACTCTTTGGTGGATCCTTCCCTCTGGCTAGTTGATTGAGGGTCACTCTGCCCACCTTGTCTTGAGTTCTTTTGTAGAGATGCTTTGTACACAGTCTTTTTTTTCCTGGATGCACACCTGGTCAAAATTCCATGAGTTTCAAATCTTTTCTGGCTGGGTGGCTGTGAGGAGATCTGGCTGGTTTCTGCGGCTGCTTTTCTCTCATTCATGGGCCTGCTGCAACTTTCTTCTGTGAGTCGCACTGAGTTGGGTCTCTCCCCACTTGTCCTGCGGCACCCTCCAGCAATCCTCAGGCCTCTCTAGCAACATTGTTCTGCTGGCAAGCCAGTGCCCATGTTCCTAGTCCCAACCCAGCCTTGGGTCTTGTCTTCACTCCTTCTCCCAAGAATTCTCTGTGCTCCAAGCCACAGCACTGGACTGCATCTGTCCCTGGCTGGCAGTGTCTCACTGTTCACCTGTATGCACTGCTTGCCTGCCTGGGGTCCCCACTGAATTTGCGTTTCCACCGCAGCTCTCCTGTATGGGTCCCTTTCGCCAGCTTAGTTCTGCTCCTTTTTGTTTAGTGGTGCTGTGATGCACGTGTCCAGGGCACAGGGTTGCCAGCCCAGATTTGCCAGGCCAGGGAGTCCCCACCTAGGCTCAGTTCATACAGCTTCCCACAGTCTGGGCCACTCGCTGTCTTCCCACACCTCCAGCTGTTTCAAGGAAACCTTCCTATTGTCTCCCTCCGGGACTCCGCTGGTCCCAGTGCCTATGGCGAGCAGCAGTTTCCAAGCAGATCCCAGCCAATGAGCTGATCTGCAGCTGACCCTTAGTGGCGCCAAGGTGGGGGGCCCAGAGACTGGGTTGGAGGGCCCAGAAACTCCCCTTGAGAACATGGGCGAGCCTTCTGCCCTTTTCCACTCTGCTCCCACACTCTCTTCCCTGCTCGCACTATTTGAAATCTGCACTCATTCACTCGTCTCCATGTTTGTACTCCATGCCTTTCCACAATGGGAGCAAGCAGACAACACTGCTACCTAATCCGCTGCAATCTTTGAACAGCCTATTTTTTCAAATTAGTGTTTTGGGTTTCTTTTTCTTTTTTTAAGATTTTATTTATTTATTTATTTGTTTGTTTATTTATTTATTTTACTTTTTTAGAGAGAGGGAAAGGGAGAAAGAAAGAGAGGGAGAGAAACATCAATCGGTTGCTTTTTGCATGACCTGGCCTGCAACTCATGCATGTGCCCTGGTGGGGAATCAAGTAGTGACCATTAGATTCTCAGGCTGGTGCTCAATCCATTGAGCCCCACCAGCGAGGGATGGGTTTTTTCAGATAAATTTCCATAAGTGAAATCTCCAGATAATAAGGCAGCTCCATTTTTAATTTTTTGAGGTAACTCTGTACTGCTTTCCACAGTGGCTGCACTAATCTGCATTCCCACCAACAGTGCAGAAGTGTTCCCTTTTCTCCACTTCCTCATCAGCACTTGTTTATTGACTTACTGATGATAGGCATTCTGACAGATGTGAGGCAATATCTCATTGTGGTTTTAATTTGCATTTCTCTGATGATTAGTGACATTGAGCATCTTTGTATGTTTATTGGCCATCGATATTCTCTTTGGTGAAGTGTCTATTTAGATCCTTTGCCCATATATTAATTGAATTGTCTGATTTCTTGATATTGAGTTTTAAAAGTTTAAAAAAAATAAATTTTGGATATTAACCTCTTATCAGATGTATCATCAAATATGTTCTCCCATTCAGTGGGTTGTCTTTTCATTTCATTGATGGTTTTCTTTGGTGTGTAAAACCTTTTCAGTTTGATGTAGTCTAATTTGTTTATTTTTTCTTTTGTTTCCCTTGCCTGAAGAGATATATCAGAAAATATTTTGTTATGGTCATTAGGCCTGATGAACACAGATGCCAAAATCCTCAACAAAATATTTGCAAAGTGCATACAAAAATACATCAAAAGGACAAGTGGGATTTATTCCAGGGATGCAAAGGTAGTACAATATTCACAAATCAATAAATGTGATGCACCACATAAACAAAATGAAGGATAAAAGCCACTTGATCATATCAATAAATGCAGAAAAAGCATTAAAAAATACAGCACCCATTTATAATAAAAACTCTCAGTAAAGTGGGAATAGAGGAAACATGCCTCAATGTAATAAAGGTGATATGTGACAAACCCACTTCCAGCATCATAATCAATGGGAAAAATACAAGTATTTCCCTAAAGATTTGGAAGAAGACAGGGATTTCCCCTTTAACTTCTCTATTTAACATAGTACTGGAAGTCCTAGACACAGCAATCAGACAAGAAGAAATAAATGACATCCAAGTCTGAAAGAAGTAAAACTGTCATTATTTGAAGATGACATGATACTGTATATAGAGAACCCTAAAAATTCCACCAAGAATCTACTAGAACTGATAAATAAATTTAGTAAAGTAGCAAGATACAAAACTAATATCCAGAAATAAGTTGCATTTTTATACACTAATAATGAACTATCAGTAAAGGAAACTAAGTAAACAATTTCATTCACATTTTCTTCAAAAAGAATAAACTACTTAAGAATAAATCTAACCAAAAATGTAAAAGACCTGTACTCTGAACATATAAGACACAAAAGAAAGAAATTAAAGAAGATACAAATAAATGGAAGTATATACCATGTTCATGGATAGGAAGAATTAACATCATTACAATGTTCATAATACCCTAAACAGTCTATAGGTCCAACGCAATTCCTACCAAGATACCAATGATGTGTTTCACAGAACTAGAACAAATATTTTCTCTATGGAACCATGAAAGACCCTGAATAGCAACAACCATATTGGGAAACAAGAACAAAGTTGTAAGAATCTTGCTACTTAATATCAAACTATACTATAAGAATATAGTAAACAAACAGCATGGTACTAGCATAAACACAGACACATAGATCAATGGAACAGAATAGAGAGCTCAGAAATAAACCCACACCTTTATGGTCAATTAACATTTGATGAGACAAAAACATACTATTGGGTAAAGACCACCTATTCAATAAATAATGTTGGAAAATAGGACAGATGTGCATAAAAGTGAAACTAGATCACCTTCTTACATCACACACAAGAATAAATTCAAAATGGATTATAGCCTTTAATGTTAGTCTAGAAATAATAAAAATCCTAGAAGAATACATAGGCAGTAAAATCTTGGACATTTCTTTTTTGATACTGTAAGTGCAAAGCCAGCCATGTGACCTTTAGGAGCTAAGCAAATATCTCCTTCCTGGGTGGGCAGGAAGACCCTACTCCCACAGAAGCATGAGTTGTACAATAGTTTTCCAGTCTAACCACAAGGACATTTGAGAACTAGATTGTTTGTCTTGCCCCTGCACAGCATGAGCAAGAGTCTAAACACCTCTCTTTTATACAACAAATATTGCTCAGGAAGTGTACTCACCAACACATTCTTCTAAATGTTCTTGCATGAAAAAAAAATATGATGCTCTGAGTGGGTCTTTCATTTGGTAGTTATAGGATTGTGATGTTGTGGAAACATAGTAGTTTAGATTTTCTTAAATTTTATTATTTACTACTTGATATGGTAGCACAACATTAGAATCTTAAAATAAACAAAGGGGTGGTCATCTTTCCTAATAAGCTCACTAATGACAATAATTATATAGAGGAAATTATTCTTCTCTGAGCAGTTTCTTCTCTGATTCGATGCTCTCTGTCAGCAGAAGGTAAAATTACATCAATTACAAATATGATCTTGGCTGTGACTGCTGAATTGACCCTTTGAAGGAACTTGGATTATATCTGAGTCTGCTATCTGCAAAGAGACAAGCTGTCTTCAGAATTGCTTTTGGTGTCCTATTATGTCATTGTGAAATTACAGTTAGTAATCTTGCCAACAGTTTTCAGATTTGGTGCAGATAAACTTGAACACATTTGATTTTCTGGTTTCCAGTGTTATTTAGAGAACTGCATGATTTAAAGCACTTATTTTATTTTACTCAATTCTCATCATAGTCCATTCATATCATAATACTTTTATTCTCCATTTCATTTTTATATGATCTTATTAGTTGGGAGTAACTCAAGTAATATTTTTTCTTTACTATGGCCCTGTCTCCTCATTGCTTTGTTAGAATTCAGAGATTATATATGTTTTACTAAATCAGAATTCATCCACCCTCTAACCAACAGTTTTTATAACCCTGTTTTTATTCCTAAATCTTGCTAGAAATGGAATTAAATCAGTCCCTTCTGTTTCATGCAAATGACATTTACAACAATGTCTTTAGAACACAGACATGAAATATCTCTCTTAAATTATCAAGACTGATAGTTTTGCAATAAACTGCACTCCATGGTGTCCCTGTGCTATCTCCGTGAAAGTGGAAAGTAAGTTTTGGATTGAGAGTAAATCTAGCTCTCAGGCCCTAAGGAACATGGCCCTATTGTGGTGACCTATTGTATGGTGACTTAGCAAAAGTACAAGATGTGTGAAAGTCATTGTTCTTGGATATGTGGCTGTCTCCAATCAGGCTTCCAGATGAAACTCACATTCCTTGTTTTCAAGGAGCCAGTGGTACTGAGTGAGCTCACCAAATGCAGGGATGCTGGCCTGATTCAGGAGTATTGCTATTTCTCCTGAATGAATTGTTTGCTTCTGTATTGCAAATCTCACTGGTCACAGGGCAGAATAGAAGTGCTCTCTTATTCAAGGAATGTTCTCATGTAAGAAATGCAGATTTTTCCTTACAGCATTTTTACCCTCCACCATAGCAGTAGAGGGAAATAAGATGATCCAAATACCAGTTGTTCAGTTCAATTTGACAAAAAATAAGTGAGAGTCTGCTGCTCCAGTAGTAGTGAGAATAAGAAGAGATAAGATATACCTTCTTATGAGGTTTCATAACCTGAGTGGATTTGATGTGCAACATGCTAGACTTAGTGATATGATCAATGGGAAAAAGAGAATCGGGGCTGGAATAATGGAAGTAAACCAACTCTGGAAGTTTCCTCTATAAATAGGTGGCCAGCATTGTATTGTACTGCATGAAAGATGTTCTAATACCTTATATTCAGTATCCTAAGGAATGTGACTCCAGGCCAGGCTGATCCTTGAAGTTGTGTGGATGGAGTATCAAGGGCTACATGATCTGTCCATGAGATACAGCCCTTGCTATTGGTTCTTTACAATTTTCCTACTATAGAAGCTAGTGAGTCAGGACACTGATTCCTGAAACAAGGGCCAGTGTAAATTAAGCCTACTGTCAGAGTCCTATCTACAAAAACAGGGGGTGAACATGGTTTCATTTTGCACATTGAATCCATAACCCTCATTCTCTTTTATACATTTAATTTAATTGGCTTCTGAGAACCAAAGATTCAGTTTTTTTCTACCTCACTGGTTACTCTTCCCAGTCTCATCTCATTACTGGTTCCTCCTTTTCTGACCTCTTATTACTGGAATGCCTCCAGGCTCAGTGCTTAATCATCTCTTGATTGACACTCACCCCTTCATCAAGTCTCTTAGCATTAAATGGCATCAACATCTTAACAACTGTCATGTCCATTTCTAGTGGAGGTCTCTGTTCTAAACTGCAGCTTCACTTATTCAACAGTTTACTCAACATCTCTATTTGGGTCTCTCAAACTCAAGAGGTCCAGCTTGGAACTCCTTCTTTCCACCTGTTCCTTCACAATCTTCCAAAAGCTCATATGATGGCAAATCTGGTTTTCCAGTTTCTTAAGGAAAGAAAACTTGAATCATCCTTCTTTCTTTCTTTTTCTCACACATGACATTCATTCTGTCAGGAAATGCTGTTGGCTCTGCCTTCAGAACATATCCATGGTTCATGGCTTCCTTTATTACCACTCTGCGGTTAGCAATCAACATGTCGTCAACATCCTGGATGACACTAGTGATTTTCTAACTGCCTTTTTTCCTGCCCCCCCATGCATGATAAATTTTCAATGCAGTAGCCAAAAAGAGTCATGTGATATCTAAGACAGATCATGACATGCTTTAAAAACTGCAAGGATTTTATTTTACTCACAGTGAAAACAAGTGTTCTTATGAGGGAGGGTCTACAGGGTCCAGCCTCTGTGACTTCTCAGATCTCATTCTCTCAGGCCTTTATGTCCAATGGCTCCATTCTAGCTCTTTGACCTTTCTAGCACCCAGATAGCCTCCTACTAGTCTCCACATTGGACGCTTCTTCTGCTTTCCTCTAATTATAAACATATGTACCTTCCTCGCCTTCTTCTAGTTTTTACTCAGTTCTTGCCTTCTCATTATGGCCTACTCAGATTACCCTATTTTAATTTGCAACCTGCATCCACCCTCCCCACCACCCTCCTTTGCCAGGAATTCCTGGTCTTTAGTAAACTTGCCTGACTCTTTTTATAAACCACAGAAATTATCACCTTTCTATGTACTATTTTTTTCACTTATTTACTATATTTGTTGTTTATCTTCCCTCCATCCTCCCCTTCCCCAACACTAGAATGTAAGGTCCATGTAGATAGGGTTTGTAAAATTTGTTTTGTTCACTGTTCTATCACAAGCATATTGAAAAGGGTCTGTTAAATAGTGGACACTCAATAATTTCATTGAATTAATAAACCCAGCAATTCTTTGCTTTTTCAATTAGAATATTATTTTTAAGTACTGGAAGATTTAGAGTTTTAATCTGAAAGGGAGTGGTAAATGGCTTCTTAACTCACTTGTTTTATTCGGTTCTGGAATGCATTTTGTCATTATTTCGCCACAGAATTTAGATATAATACAAAATGTCATCAGCTTTTCCCCTCTGAAAAAAAAGAGATACTCAAGTATTTGAGGACAGTCATACTTTTCACAATTGAGTGGCTTGCACTACATTTTGGTCTTTGGGTTTCTGGGTATATTATTCTCTACATTAAACCTAAGCTGTTATAGCCCTAGTGTGCTAGGTCAGCATGTGAGAGATAACTGACTCTGTCACTGAGATATGCCAGTTGGGTAAGCCACCTGAAGCCATAGAAATCATCTTCACTGGCATTATCAGAGCCATGAAAAACTGCTTTGATCACATTTTTTATTTTGAGTTCTTGTGTGTGTATCCTTCTCTTAGAAAAGAGAATTATGTATCTTGCCCAATTCTTCATGTAGAACACTAAAAAGACATGCATTCAGGGCTTAAAATAATGAAATCCATGTTTTCTTCAATAAAGAATCAAGATAAGGAAATAATATTAACCCTACCTTTTTAAAGAATATAACAAAATCATTGATATTTAAGTGCAAATTCTTGCATAATCCAACGCACCTAGAGAGTGCTCCAGTGGTGATTTCAAATGTAAACAATGCTTTATAGTATATTTAGGTTTTGATGCTGCCAGAAATGCCTTTAATTATTATTTTTTAAGTCTTCGGCAACAAAAGACTATCGATTCTAATAGCTACCCTCTTCTCTATCTCTTTATATCCTTTTGGTGCAAAGAAAAATACGTTATAGATGGCTTTGCAATATAAATGAAACAGGAGATAAAAAAGGAACAGGCCCTGCTGAACTAACATTCTGCTTTTCCTATGAAAACATTCCTGTGATTCTTAGCAATTCTCTCAAGGCTGGGTAATAAAGATTGCATTGTAGATGTAAGAGTCTTAATTAGTAAAATTGACAAGAAAATACTTATCTCTTTATATTGAATGACAGGAAAACACAAGTTAGGGAATTTGTCACTTATGATTGAACAGAATCATATTTTAGTCTTACATAGTTGTCTTAGCCTGATTTGTTCATAGGCAGGTTTTTGTTTAGCTTTCTGAATCATAAATATTCTGAATTCTTAGCTTTTCTTATCAGCAAAGAAAAGCAATTTTAACATGGGGATTGAACAAACAAAGTACTTTAGGCTCTTTACAATTTCCCTACCATAGAAGCTAATTTTCTGCTTAAAAGGGAAACTCACTATTTACTTCATATTTTTTCTTGAGGAAAGAGAGGAGATTTTATTTTATTTCCTTATTTTTTAAAGGAAAAGAAGACTTGTAGTTTTAAATTACACAAAACCAATTTTGAGAAACCTTTTCTATTCATATTATGTCCCTTAAAACAATCATCTACCCAAACAACTATTTCTTCTAAAATAGCACAAATATTTGTGAAGCATTTGTCCACTATAAATACTACACATATATACCAAGAACCAATTTATTCTTTGCAAGCCAGTGGTTTCATCTAATAGTAAAGAGGCAGATCAATCATATGTGGTGTTATTTGCTATAGAAAATTTACCAAAAGGCTGCTCTGATTCTCTGTGAGCACAACATTTTTCATTAAATGTCTGTTAATCATGAGTCTTATCAATAAATAACTTGTAACTCTTTTCCTTATATAAAATAAGGCATTAAAAAATGCCTCTTTTGGCTTCTGGTCAAGGTGGCAGAGTAGGTAACCATGGTACTCCCAACCTCCTACAACCACATCAAAATTACAACTAAACTACAGAAAAACCATCAAGAGACACCTAAAATCTATGAACAAAAATCCTATAACTAAGGATATAAAGAAGCCACACCGAGACTTGTAGGAGAGGAAGATATTTGAAACTGGTTAGTCCCACAGCCACGGGTGGCAGTTAAAATTGGGAGGGATATCTCAGCTAATGAGGTTCCCCTGAGGAGCAAGTGATTCCAGCCCCACACCAAGCCCCTGGCCCAGTCCAAGTTTCCAGTGCCAGGAAGAGAAGTCCCCATAATTTCTGGCTGTGAAAACCAGGGGGGATTGTAGGTGAGTGAGAATGGGTGGCTGCTATAGACTCAGGAACTCATCTTAAAGGGCCCCTTATCACTCTAACTCCAGTGCTGCGGCAGCAGCTTGAAAGGCACTAGAGACATATGGGGAGGAACTGAATTGCCTGGCATTAGTCCAAGAGCAGGAATGAGACAGAGCTGCCTCCAATGCCCCAGCTTGGTTGGAAACTACTCTGTCCAGCAGAGGTTTCACGACCACGGCGGAACAAACTTATCCAGGACACTGTATTTTGTCTGGTGGGTAAGGGAGGTGGCTGTTCCCTCTAGTGGAGAAAGTGCAAGACCTTCATCACTCACCTTTTTTACTGAGAAGGGTATGCATGGGAGATACAAGGTCAAAATTCATAAATCATCAATAGCTTTTAGGTGCCTGGATTACAGTTGACAGTTACAGATTATAGATATCAATATAGAGGGAACAGTGACCAGTCTGTGTTAGGGTCTATTAAACATCTTGATGCCACACTGGCATTAGGTACAAGGTTTCATACATTCCTTGCTAGAGATTGTTTATGGTTAACTAAGAGATAAGAAAAGCAGAGCAAGCTCCAAAGCATAATAAAAATTCTTTAAATGCAATTCTTATGGAAACTAATGGCCTTTGGTCATGTCTCCCTCGCAGCCTTCCTGTGTGCTGTTGAGACTTAAAGACAAGCCGGAAGGAGAGGGAAGGGAGTCTGGCTCATGGCTGGGGTTACAGTTCCCAAAACCACAAGGAGTGGTTCCCCACACAGGAGAGGCAGTTTTCTCCCAGACAGAAGTGCTAGCAGAGGCCATTATTCTTTTGATGAGATCTCCCCCTACAGAGCCCGCAGGCTGGCACCATATCTGAGCCTCCACTGACCTGGCTAACACTGTGAGCCCCACCCTGGTGATTCTCTGGGATCCCTGCCCCACACAACCCTTGGGTTCACCTAGATCTTCTCCAGGGGCTTTTACATACAAATGGGCTGCCTTGGCTCATGCTGCAGGTTTTTCTAAATTCTCAAAGGTTCACAAACCCTAAACAAAGAGCATCTAGTCTTAGCATGTTCTGTACATCTTGCAACGTGGCCCCAGGCCTGGCAGTAGTGACAGTCAGCCCTTGTTCTCTGCTTGGCCTCTCTAGGGTACCTCCAAGCCCACAAAGTAACAGCCATCTGCAGATCATTTTCTAGCTCATATGTAGTGGATGCAAGCAGGGCACAGACAGTGGTTGAACTTGGTCTACTCTTCCTGAAAGACCCTAGAGTTAGTGTATCTAATGAACAGCTTAAGACCAGTTTGGAGCACCACAAAAATGACACCATGAGTGACGCATTCAAAGGATGGACTCATCAGACACTAGAGCCCCACTGAAGAGAGTCCTAATCCATGGGGTCAGCTCCTGCACAGCACATTCTTTGCTGTGATTGTGGTCAGTCCTTGCTACTGATGGGCCTGGGAGTAAATACCTCCCGTTGATGTGCCAACAGCAAGCAAGTCTCAACTACAACAGGATGGTATACACAGCCCACAGACAGGTTACACCTGGAGCATCCTGCTCTAGTGACCTGGGAGGTGGCACCACTGGGCCCTATAAGACACCTACCATATAACGCCATTCTATCAAGACCAGGAGACTAGAAGATTTATGTAGTAAATAGAAACAAACACAAGGAAGCAGCCAAAGTGAGGAGACAAAGAAATATGTCCCAAATGGAAGAACAGAACAAAACTTCAGAAAAAGAACCAAACAAAATGTAGACAAGCAATCTACCAGATGCAGAGTTCAAAATACTGGTTATAAAGATGTTCAATGACCTTAAGGGAAGAATAGATGAACAGTAGAAGCTTCACCAAAGAGATAGGAAACATAAAAATAGAGATAGAAAACATAAAGAAAAACCAGTCAGAAAGGAAGTATACATTAACTGAACTGAAGACTCGTCGTCGGCAGCCATCCGTCTCGAGAGACGATGGTGTAGCTTCTTAAGAGTCTATCTGCACCGCCGAGAATGGTTGTGCAGTCCGACTCGGGAGTGACACGGTATCTGTCTCCTCCCATGTTGAATCGACATCTTGCGATGATGCTGGAGTGTCCTCTCCAGTGAAGCTGAAGCTACAGAGCCTGGGCAGGGTGATATGGAGGGTCTGCTGTTGCCCATGCAGCAGACCCCCCCTCTCTTCGCAGCTGAAGGGTCCAAGGGAAAGACGGAGTCAATACAGCTTGGCTTCAGGTGCGCCGCAGGAGTTGCCGGTGTTGACTACAATGTCAAACCGCCTTAGGGACTCCGGCTCCGGATTTTCTGTTGGGGTTTACTCCCTTAGCCTTTCCCCTGAAGAGGTATGCCGCAAGGCAGCGGAGGTTTTTTGGAGTCAGAGTTTTCCTTCTCTGAAACTGAAGACTACTCTACAGAGAATCAACCATAGAGTAGGGAAAGCAGAGTATAAGGAAGCAGAAAACACTTATTCTGAACAGCAAAAAGAAAAAACAATCCAAAATAATGAGGCTAGTTTAAGAAACCTCTGGGACAACTACAAGCATACCAACATTCTCATCATGGGGTGCTGGAAGGAGAGAGAGATAACAAAGAATTTCAAAACTATTTTAAAAAATAATGACAAAAAATTTCTCTAATCCAGTGAAGGAAATAGACAAGCAAGTCCAGGAAGTGCAAAGAGTGCCAAACAAGGTGAACCCAAAGGTGCTCACACAAAGACATATCATAATTAAAATGCCAAAGTTTGAAGGCAAAGAGAGGACATAATAAGAGACAAGAGGAAAGTAGTTACCTACAAGGGAGCTCCCATAAGACTGTCAGTAGCTTTCTCAACAAAAACTTTAACTATTTCATGCCAATCCCTTCTGGCCTACAAAGTGATTACAAAGCAACGATCTATGACCTAAACTACACTACCCAGAAAGGCTATTGCTTAGAATTGAAGGCTAGATAAACAGCTTCTCAGAGAAGAAAAAGATAAAGGAGTTCATCACCACCAAGCCAGTGTTACCAAAAATGTTAAAAAAATCTTCTTAGAAAGAAAAATAAAAATATGAATAATAAAATAGTAGTTAATACATATCTATCAATAATTATTTTAAATACAAAATGGATTAAATGTTCCAATCATAAGACACACAGTGACTGAATAGATAACAAAACAAGATTCTTACATATGCTGCTTACAATAGACTCACTGCAGATCAAAAGGCACACTAAGACTGACATTAAAGTGATAGAAAAAGATATTTCATAAATATGGAAACAAAAAAAGCTGGCATAGTTATACCAGTCAAAACAGACTTTAAAACAAAGGCTATCCAACAAGTGAAAAATAAGAACCTAGCAATTCCACTTCTGGGTATTTATTCAAAGAAAATCAAAACACTAAATTAAAAGGAAATATATTAATACATCCATGCATTTATTGCAGGATTGTTTACAATAGCCATGCTATGGAAGCAACCTAATGACCATCATAAGATGAATGGATAAAGACATATAACTCAGGCATTAAAAAAATGAAATCTTGCCATCTGCAACAACATGGATGACCCTAGAGTGTATTGTGCTGAGTGAAATAAATCAGACAGAGAAAGATAAATGCCATATAACTTCACCTATATGTGAAACCTAAAAAGGAAAATAAATGTACAAGCAAAACAAAAGAAGACTCATTGAGATACAGAGACCAGTTTGTTGGTTGTCAGATGGAAGGGGAGTTGCAAAGGGCTAGAAAAAAATGGTGAAGATATTAATATGTACAAATTAGTAGTTACAAAACAGTCATGGGGATATAAAGTACAGCATAAAGAATATAGTCAATAATATTTTAATAATTATGTATGGTGCCAGTGAGTACTAGATTTAGTGGGGTGATCACTTCATAAGTTATATAAATGTATACTCACTGGTTTGTACACCTGAAAGTAACATAATATCGTACATTAACTGTAATTGAAAAATAAAAAAATTTAAAAAATGAAAAAAAAATTTCAAAAGAAACAAATCCAATGCCCCAATAGATTAATTGGAAGTTTTGGCTTACATGACTAAATTAATTTTGGCACACTAAACATTATTATTATTATTATTTCAGAGAAGACATTGCACCTTTGAAAATAAACCACATGCTAGAAGGAGACTTGACTTGGGGTGGTGGGGGTGGTGAACACACAATATGACAAACAGGTCATGTACTATAGAATTGTAATCCTAAAGCCATATAATTTTATTAACCAATGTCACCCCAATAAATTCAATAAAAAAGAAAATAAAGTCAATATGGAGCAAGTTTAAACAAAGAATAAATAAACCACATGTATTGACTTCATGTCTACTAGGTGAGGTTTTCTTGAAGCAACAGCTGCAGTAAGGTTTCCTGGGACCCCACGAGCTGGAGGGTGGACAATGCTTGGGATGGCTGGCACCAATTTCTTTCTTTCCATTGATGAGGATGTGGCCTTGCATTGTAAGCTTTGCTTAATTTTGCTCAGAAACTATGAAAGTGTCATATTTACAATATTTTCCTCAAAAAAGGATGTCTCTTAGTGGATATTTGTCTACTCTGGTAATGTAAGTACAAAAAAAAGTGTCAAAAATTAAGAACTGGCTTCCTTGTACTTCTGGCTGTGCCTAACCTCACCTGCAAGTGTCAGTGGAAACCTAGGATTCAAGAACAAGCTGTGCCTGTTTTTGCCCAAGGCCACTGCCATGTTTCTGTTAATGTCTGTGTACTTTGCCATGAAAGTTAAAAAGTTATATAGATGTATGGGTGTATGTATGTCTGTTCTCAACCCACAAATTCAAAAACTGTTTTCAGAAATGCAATAACACACTAAGGACTAGGAGTTAATAGAGTAATTGGTTCAATCAATCCTATTTCAGATATTTATCATTTTTTTTTTTAGTCATGTTTTATTTTTTAGGTGCTTGTGCTAAATCACTGTAGGTGAAAATTCACTTGTCCCACACATAGAGTTATGTTCCTACTTAAGTCCCCTCTTTTATTTATATTTACAACTTCAGTGTGAGTGAAATTACATTTTCAAACTCTTAAATGGTTTTATTGAAGTAATTTGATTTACAATAAACTGCACATATATAAAGTGTACAATTTGTTAAGTTTCATAGATGTATATCCCCAGGAAACAATCAAAGAACCATTTCACAGTCAAGATAGGAAACATATCTATCACCCCCTCCCCTGTTACCTTGTGCTTAACCACTAATTTGATTTCTGTTATTGTAAAAGAGTTCGCATTTTCTGGAATTTAATATAAATGGAATAATAAAGAATGCACTATTTTTGGCTTGGCATCTTTCATTCATCGTAATTCCTCTGAAACTCATTCATGTTGTGTGTGTATGTAGTCCACCCCGCCATTTTTATTGTTCATCATACAAACATACAGCAATTTATTTATCTTATTGATGAACATTTGTTTCCAAGTTGTTAGCTACTATAAACAAAACAATTATTAACACTAATGTACAAGTCTTTTATGAGTATTTGCTTTACTTTCTCTTGGGTAAATACTTAGGAGTGGAATGGCTGCGTCATATGGTAGGTGTATGTTAACCCTTTTTTGACAGTGCAATTGTTTTACAAAGTGTTTGCACCATTTTATATTCTTACCTGCAGTGGATGAGAGTTCCAGTTTCTCCACATCCTTGACAACAGTTGTAATGGTCAATCTTTTAATTTTTTAGTTTCTAGTAGGTGTATAATGGAATCTTATTGTAATTTTAATTTTTAATTCCCTAATGACTAATGATGTTAAGCCAATGACTGTTGACTAATGTGTATGCACTTATTTAGTATCGTTTTTGGTGAAATCCATTTAAATGTTTGGCTCATTTTGAATATTTTTATTATTTACTTTTATTCTTTTAGAGTTCTTCATATATTCTAGATGTAGTTTCTCTTATTTTTTCTATTGTTCTTGTTATCTATTTTATTGACTTCAATCTAATTTTTATTCTTATTTTGTTTTTAGATTGTTCTTTTTCTAATTTATCAAGATAGAAGATGAGGTCATTGATAAAAGAATCATTTAAAAGAAAAAAAAGAAGATGAGGTCATTGGACTGAAAACTTTATTTTATTTTATTTTAAAAATATATATTTTATTGATTATACTATTAGAGTTGTCCTGATTTTTCCCCTTTGCACCCTTCCACCTGGTACCCCCATTCCCTCCAGCAATTCCTCCCTTAGTTCATGTCCATGGATCATGCATATAAGTTTTTTGGCTTCTCCATTTCCTTTACTAGTCTTAATATCCCCATGTCTATTTTGTACCTACAAATTATACTTCTTAATCCCTGTACATTTTCTCCCATTCTCCCCTTTCCTCATCCCAGCTGATAACACTTCACATGATCTCCATATCTGTGATTCTGTCCCTCTTCTGGCTGTTTGCTTAGTTTGTTTTTTAGATTCAGTTGTTGATAGTTATGAATTTATTGTCATTTTAATGTTTATAGTTTTCATCTTTTCCTTTCTCATATATAATTCCCTTTAACATTTCATATAACAATGGCTTGTTGATGATTAACTCCATTAGTTTTACTTCATCTGGGAAGCACTTTACCTATCCTATTCTAAATGATAGCTTTGCTGGATAGAGTAATCTAGGTCCTTGCTCTTCCTCACTTTGAATACTTCTTGTCAGCCTCTTCGTGCCCACAAAGTTTCTTTTGAGAAATCAGCTGACAGTATTATGGAAATTCCTTTGTAGGTAACTCTCTGCTTTTCTTTTTCCACTTTTAAGATTCTCTATCTTTCATCTTTGGCATTTTAATTATGATATGTATTGCTGTGGTCTTCTTTGGGTCCATCTTGTTTGGCACTCTCTGTGCTTCCTGGACTTGTATGTCTATTTCTTTTACCAAATTAAGAAAGTTTAATTTTATTATTTTTCCAGATAAGTTTTGAATTTCTTGCTCTTCCTATTCTCATTCTGGTACCCTTATGACTTGGATGTTGATAAATCTGGAGATGTCCCAGAAGCTCCTTAGTCTAGTCTTATTTTTTTAATCCTTTTTTCTTCTTGCTGTTCTGATTAAATAATTTTTTTCTTCCTTATGTTCCAAGTTTTTATTTGATTCTTGGCTTCATCTTCTCCACTGTTGACTCCCTGTAGGATTTTCTTTATTTCACTTAATGTAACTTTCATTTATGCCTGGATATTATTTATGCTGTTGAAATACCTAATGAGTTCTTTGAGCATCATAATAACTATGTTTGAACTCTGCATCTGATAGGTTGCTTATCTCCATTTAGTTTAGTTCTTTTCTGGAGTTTTGTTCTGTTTTCATTTGGACCATATTTTGTTGCCTCTTCAATTTGGCACTCTCCCTATGTTTGTTTCTGTGTATTAGGTGTAGCTATTTTGACTCCCTGTCTTAGTAGCATGGCCTATTATAGAAAAGGCACCTGTAAGTCATATGGGGCAGAGCCTTAAAAATTCAGTGTTTAGTGATATAAACTTTCCCTCTAATACTGCTTTGGTTGCATTTCACAACTTTTGATATGTTGTGTTTTCATCATTATTCAGTTAAAAATACAAATTTTCAGTTTTTATTTTTTCTTTGACCTGTGAACTATTATTTTTGAGGCTAGATAAACCCACACATTATTTAAAAGCATAATTAAGAGAGAATTAAATGTAAATGTAAATGAGGAAGTAAGCACAGGCAGTAGGGATTGCTCTGCAGTGCAGGTCAGTGTGGAGAGTGAAGGGAAGACTGAACAGAAAGAACAGAGTGCAGTGGATCCCAGTAGTGGTGAGACCTGCTTAAATTATTTTCAGAAGGAGTATTTTACCATAAGTGAGAAAATACAGAAACAGGTCAGAGTCTTCATAAGTTGGAATACTGGTTACTTGAGAATTGAAATAAACAGGCTTGACAATGTGTAAAACCAGAGCATCAGCCTTGGGCAGGTTTCATTTCTTCGGGTGACTTGAAAGGAACAGAAATCTCTGGGCAGGTTGGTGGTAAAGAGGACTGATGAATTGGAAGACATTCTAACCATCTTCATTTATAATTCTATCCCCAAAGAAATTATACTATCTATACTAAGAGAGAAGGATGTTCTTGACCTAGGAAAACAAGTAGACTATCCAAAACTTTTATCTTTAACCTGCCAATTGCTGATCTAGTAAAAGAGAAGGCATTTTAAAATAAAAGAAAATGAAAAACAGCATTCATACAACACAAGTCTAAATGGAAAATAGAAAATAAGAATCACTATTATTAAGCTTTAAAACATTTTCTTAAAATGAAAGTAAAACAAGAAAACAGTAACAAAATACTCTCTATCAGGAATTGTACAATATTAAAAAAAAATTGTAGACACTAAAAAACACCTTGATTCAATATTTAAAATTTTAATTCAAAATTAAAAACTAGTAAGAAAAATAAACCAAAAACATTTAAAAATATGAAATGGTAATTCAGAAAATAATTTGAAGATAAAGGACAAATAATTTAAGAAATAAATATTAAATTAAAGGTGCCCCAAAATAATGGACAGAAATAGTAAAACAGAAATAAAAGTAAATACAATTAAGAAACAGGTTAAAAGAATCAGAAGAAGTTCAAGAGGTAAGCAAAGAAGATCCAAATTATCTGTTATATATTGAAATCTCTGACAAAAATTATAAGGAATGAAACTAATAAACTATAATCCAAAAATATGTAAATATAAATATATGTATTTACATTAAAAGTGTTATACTATATGTTTGGAAAATTGATAAGTAATGATCAGCTCTGGGACTCAACCTTGGTGAAACCTTTAGACTTTAAAGATAAAGAAAAAAAAAATCCTTTGGGCATTTAGGGAAAAAAGATTAGTTAGCTGATAAAGAAAAGAGAATCAGTGTGGCATCAAACTTCTTCCCAGCAACCTATAAAGCAAGAGCAAAGGGAACATCATTTTTAAGAAACAAGGGAAGAAAGTGATAGTAAGGATTGTTCATGCCCAGAAAAACTGTTCTCCATGTATTAGAGCTATAAAAACAATTTTAAATATTAAAAAACTCTGGGAATATTGGATTCAGAAACCTTCCTGAACAGAAGCAAAGAGTACCTTAGTCTTAGTCATTTAAGAACTACAGAAACAGAACTTCAGTGGTGGAGCTTGTTTTGTCATGAGAAGGGAATGGATGGCTAGAAACAATATCCTTTTTAGGCACACAGAATCTATTGCATTTAATATAACCTTGGATCATTCTGTGAAAAGCAGAATGGCTAAAGGCTACATGCTGATCTCACATGGTAGGTGTGTATCACTGTATACTGTATACAATTAGCTACAGAGAAGAAAAAAAAAAGAATCTGAAAGATGAGTTTCACTTCTACCAAGAGCTACTCGGGAGCTTTGGCAAAGGCTGGTGGTGCTGGTGACCTCTCAACCACTTGCATGCTGCCCTTGCCCTGAGGAAGGTATGAGTTCGCTCTGCCTGCTGTCCATGCCAGCTTGACTAGAAATGCAATGCAGGTGGACAGACCTGAAATCAACCAGGCCAAGATGTTTCCTATATGAGTGCTATCTGTGATGAGCTGCTAAATCTTAAAAAACAAATGGAAAATATGTTCTCTGTGGATTACTTCCTCAGTTGTGGCTGCTTAAGATAGCAGACAACTCAATGACAGAAATGAAAGGCAGGAAAATGAAGGAGACTGCAGTCCACTTATGAAAATTTGCAAAGAATCTATGAATTTGAGTCATACAGACAGGAGTAGACTGTCTTTCCCAGGGGAAATGACAAAGAAAGTGAGAAGTTCTAATTGCTTCCAGCATTCTTCCCATGGGTATTTGAATGTCTATGTTGCTTAATGAAGACAGTGTTCTGTGCCTTTTCATATTAAGTTAAATTTTGAAGGGAGAGAATGTGTTCTTTGAACTTTATAAAGACCCTAAGCCTGTCCACATAGCATCCTTGGTTCCAGTAGTAGGACATGGGCATCCTTGAATGGTTTTTAAGGATTTCTCCCCTCTCTTTACATCCCCTGTGAAATAAACCCTTGCTATTCAAGTATGCCTGGTACCAGCAGCACTAGTATTACTGCAGAACTTATTAGATAGGCAGAACCTGCATTTCTAAAGTCTGTCTCAAACTTGAAGACAAAGGTAAATTGCCTGCATATCCTGATAAAAGCAGATATTGTGTCAGGATTTTGGGGTGAGGCCTGGAGTTCTGCATTTCTAGCAAACTCTCAAGTAATTTCAGTGGTCTGTTCTGTGCATCACACTAGATCACATATTCAGTTCCCTCCTGGAAGGTGTTTGTTGAAGGAACCCTTTCTGATATGCCCTGGACACTAGTGTCCTCTGTTTCCCTATAAATATCTAATAATATCAATAAGGCATCATATGTGGGGAAAATGTTCTGAGGACCCAGAGCTAGGTTTTGTCTACAGTGGTTATTTGTAGACTAAATTTCCTTTTCTAGTCTTTTCAGAAAATCTCATAGAGACATGAATCAGTTATTCAAACCTACCTTAAAGTTTTTAGTGTTTTCTTCCCCATTGTATAAATTGAAGAAAGGGCTGGCTCTTAATTTTCAAGATATCAGCAGTAATATAATAGTAAAATTCAACAAAAAATAATCCTATTTGATCTTGATTGTTCATCATAATTACATGGGGCCTTTTATTTATTTATTTATGTTTATTTTATTATTATTACATTAAATTTGTACTCTAGGATATGTTCATTCATTTTAGAGAGGGAGGAAAGGAGAAAGAGAGAATCATCTGTTGGCTGCCTCCCATACATCTCCCAAATGGGGATTGAACCTGCAACTTTTTGGTGTACAGGATGACACTCCAACAAGCACAGCCACCCGGCCAGGCTATTTATTTATTTATAATTTAAAAAAATGTTTTTTATCCTCATTGTATTTTTTTTCATTACCATTTAGTCCCCTTATCCACCCCTCTCCCCAGCAATCACCACACTTGTCCATCTCCATGAGTCCTTTTTTTTTTCTGAATCCCTCAACCTCCTAACTGCCCTTCCACAACTAGCTGTCACCAGCTCTCCATCTATGAGTCTTTTTCTGTTTTGAGTGTTAGTTGAGTGACCCAGTGATCCCACTTCTGGGAATATATTTGAAGGAACCCAAAACACTAATTCAAAAGAACATAAGCACCCTTATGTTCATTGCAACATTATTTACAATTCCCAAGATATAGAAGCATCCCAAGCACCCACTGATAAATGAATGGATAAAACAACTATGGGACATTTACACAATGGAATTCTACTTTGTGATTAAAAAAAAGAAAAGAAAAGAAAGTTTTACCCTTTGCAACAGTATGGATGGACCTGGAGAACATTATGCTAAGTGAAATAAGCCAGTCAGAGAATGACAAAAATGTTTTAATTAGTTGACATTTCATATTATATGTTTCAGGTGTACAATATAGTGGTTAGACATTTATATAATTTATGAGGTGCTCTTCTCATAACTCCTGCATCCCCTGATACTATATGCAATTATTATGATATTATTGACTATATCCCCTATGCTATACTTTACATCCCCAAGACTATTCTGTAACTACTAATGTGTACTTCTTAATCCCTTCACTCTATTCACCCAGTCCCCCAACTCCCTTTCCATCTGGCAACCATCAGTTTGTTCTATCTATGTTTGATTTGTTTATTTTGTTTTTTAGATTCCACATATAAGTGAAATCATATGGTAGTTGTCTTTCTTTGTCTGACTTATTTCACTTAGCATAATGTTCTCTAGGCCCATCCATGTTGTCACAAGTGGTAAGATTTCATTTTTTTTATGGCTGAGTAATATTCTTTTAGATATATGTATGACATCTTCTCTAGCTGTCTTTCAATTAAAGCACTTAATCCATTTATATTTAAAGTAATTATTGGTAAGTATGCAATTATTGTCATTTTATTGTTTTCTGATTGCACTTATAGTTCTTATTTCTTATTCTCTTGTTCTCTTTTGTATGTTGATGACTTTCTGTAGTGTCATGTTTGGAGTGATTTATCTTTGTTTCTTATATATCTCTGATATATTTTTGGTTTGAGTTTACCATATATTTTATATATGTCAAGCTATGTTTATGGCAGGCTATTTTAAATTGATGGTTGTTTAAGTTCTGTTGCAAGCAAATGATATGTTTCATAATATAGTCTGTCCTATAAGTTAGTCTCCAGCCTTTGTCACAGACCAGAGGCACCAGTCTGCCTATACAGCCACCAGTCCTGCAGGAAACACTGTCACGAGGAATAACTGTGAGTCAACACAGGTGACTATGCTATTCACTCAGCTTTTATTAATGCTGATGCAATCTAAATCTAAAATAACCCAATAACAATAATAATCACTCAGAAACAATCAGCAATAACATCACAGAAAAGAAATAGGGAATAATGAACCTGAGTCCCAAGAGTCCAGAACAGGTCTGGGTCTGGGAGGCAGCTGGTCAGCATCTTGTAAGGCAGAGTCTATGGTGACTTCAGATCCAGCTAGGGCAGGGTCAATCAGAACAGCAGAGCATCTGGGCTGTCTCCACTATCTGTTCAAAGGCCTTTTCTTTCATACTCTTGTATTATGCAACATTGCATCATCCTTTGATTAACACATGTTGTTTTGTGCCACTTTGATAAGGATGTTTGATTATGCTGTTCTATTGTACATGCTCTGAGAGTGTGGTATTGCCCTTCAGATAAGCATATGTTGTCTACCACTCTACTGTGAATGCTAGAGGGGTTGCATCACCCCTCAGAGCCATTGCTCTACTGCACATGCTCTAAACATGGCTCCTTAGTTGACAGGACTAACACCATCTTAGTTCACTCCTGTTCTCCCCAAGTTTGAACACATTCTAAAATCCCTATCATTTTTACTCACTTCCTCCACATTTTGTCATTTTTTTTTACTTCTTGTGTATGTGTGTGTGTGTGTGTGTGTGTGTGTGTTTGTCTGCATCTCTTAATTTACTATTGTAATTACATATAATCTTCCTACTTTTATGTTTTAATCTTTGTACTAGCTTTACTTTAGTGTTGGTTAATCCACTGCTTTTATTATATGTTTGCTTTTTTTAAAATGCAGTTTTCTAGGACTCACTTCAGAGATATTGAATCAGAACAGGGACCGGTAATAGGTATCTGTGCTTTTAAAAATTTCAAAGCTGATTGTGATGCTTAGCCAGTTTGATAACACTAACTATTCTGTGTAAATGAACCCTCTAAAATTGTATAACCTGGTAGTACAAGGTCAAACAAACAAAAATGGACAAAATAATAATAATATTGAAGATTCAAACAACCCAATTAACAAGTTTGATTTATGGAGAACTATAGAACTGGGTACTCAGTAATTGAAAAATGCACATTCTTTTTCAAACATACATGTAATAGTTATCATAATTGTCCATTAACACTAGGTTTTTGAGTTTCAGGATTCCAGAAGTAGAATCACTGCATCTAAATGCAGCTCCATTTGTAATTTTTTGAGGAAGTTCCATACTGTTTTCCCCAGTGGATGAACCAGTCTGTATCCTGCCCCCCATAGTGTAGTAGGGTTTCCTTTTCTCCATCTCCTCACCACACTCGTTTGTTGATTTATGGATGATTGCCATTCTGACAGATGCGAAGTGATATTTCATTGTGGTTTTAACTTACATCTCTCTGATGACTAGTGAAGACCATTTTTTTTCATATGTCTATGAGCCATCTATATCCTCCTTGAAGAAGTGTCAATTCAGTTCTTCTGCCCAGTTTTTATATGGGTTGTTTGTCTTCCTGGTATTGAGTCATATATGTTCTTTATATATTGTGGAAATTAAACCCTTATCCAAAATATCATTGGCAAATATGTTCTCCCATACTGTGGGTTTCCTTTTCATTTTGATGATGGTTTACTTAGCTGTACAGAAGTTTTTTAATTTGATATAATCTTGTTTGTCTACTTTTACTTTTTTTTCCTTGCCCTAGGAGATATATTGACAAAAATATTGCTATGTGAGATATCAGAAATTTTACTGCCTATGTTTTCCTCTAGGATTTTTATAATATCATGACTTCTATTTAAGTCTTTTATCCATTTTGAGTTTATCCTTGTGTACAGTGTAAGTTTGTGATCTAGTATTTATTTATTTTTATGTACCAGTCCAGTTTTCCCAAATCTATTTATTGAAGGGACTGTCTTTACTCCATTGTATGCTCTTGCCCCCTTTGTCAAATATTAATTGACCCTAAAGTTGTGGGTTTATTTCTGGGCTCTCTGTTCTGTTACATTGATCTATATGCCTGTTCTTATGCCAGTACCAGACTGTTGTGATTATAGTAGTCTTATAGTATAACTTGATATCAGGCATTATGATACTCACAACTTTGTTCTTTCTCAAAATTGCTAAGGCTATTTGGGGTCTTTTTTGGTTCCATATGAATTTTTGGGATATTTTTTATAGATCTGTGAAATATGCCATTGATATTTTAATAGAATTGTATTGACTCTATAGATTGCTTTGGGGAGTATGGACATTTAATGATGTTAGTTCTTCCAATCTGTGAACACAGTATATGCTTCCACTTATTTTTATTCTCCTCAGTTTGTTTTGTCAGTGTTCTATAGTTTTATGAGTACAGGTATTTTACCTCCATGGTTAAGTTTATTCCTAGGTATGTTATTTTTGTTGTTGTTGCAATAGTAAATGGGATTTTTTTTAGTTTATTTTATGATAGTTTATCATTGGTGTGTAAAAATCCCACATATTTTTCAGTATTGATTTTGTACCTTGCTTTGTTTGATGTTGCTTTTTAGTTTTCTTTTTAGGTGTTGGGTTAAAAAAATTTTATTTGAGATTTTTCTTGCTTCTTGAGGAAGGCCTATAATGATATGAATTTCCCTCTCAGGAATACTTTCACTGTGTTCCATAGATTTTGGGTTGTTGTGTGTTCATTTTATTTGTTTCAAGGTAATTTTTGGTTTCTTACTTGATATCATTGGTAATTCATTCGTTATTTAATAACATGCTATTTAGCCTCCATGTACTTGAAATATTTTGAGTTTTTAAAATTGAGATTGAAATTCTAGTTTCATTCCATTGTTATCTGAGGAAATTACTTGATATGATTTCAATTTAAAAAATTTCATTAAGGCTTATTTTGTTTCCTAAGATGTAGTTTACCTTTGAGAATGATTCATGTGCACTTGAGAAGAATCTGTATTCTTCATTTTGAGGATGAAATGTTCTGTAAATATCAGCAAAACCCATTTGATCTAGTGTGTTGTTTAAGGTCACTGTTTTCTTGCAGGTTTTTTTTTTTTGGTCTGGAAGATCTATCCATTGGTGATAGTGGGTGTTAAAATCCCCTACTATGATTACATTGTTGTTGATTTCTTAAAGTCCACCAAAATTTTCTTTATATATTATGTTGTTCCTATATTGAGTGCATATATATTTTCAAGGGTTATATCCTCTTGTTGGGTTGATCCCTTTAGTATTATGTAGTGACCTTTCTCTCTTGTTATGACCTTTGTTTTAAAGTCTATTTTGTCAGATATAAGTATTACTACCCCAGCTTTATTTTTGTCTCTATTTGTAGATAGAATATATATGTTATGTTTTCTTATCATTTTTTTTGATTGGAGCATTTAATTCATTTACACTTAAGCTTATTATTGATAGGTTTTTATTTATTGCCATTTTTTCTATATGTGTACCTATGTTCTCCTCTCTCTCTAGCTCTTCTTACAGAAGTCCCTTCAACCCCTCCATTCCAGACTTTCCTCAGGTGATTCCAGCCTACACCAACATCACTTCTCCAGAGCCCAAGGTGAGTGGTTAAAAATGAAAAATCTGTGCTTTGGTCCCTTACAAACAAGCAAACAAACAAACAAATTAAAAGAAAAAACAGAAAAATCACAGCTTTGTCTCCAGCAGGCTTTGTCCCTCCCCAGCAGACAGAAACCCTACTGTCTTTCATCACTGGGCACTATGTGGGTAGTTGATCCTGACTCTGACACTGTGCATGAGCCCAGTTTAGTGTGTCCAGGCTTCAGTCCTCTCAAGGGGAAGATCCCATAGCCACACTATTCCTCTGTACCCTTAGCCTGCCACGCATGGGAGTGAGCTGGCCCTTTTTGCAACTGCACCCTACCAATCTTGAGGTGATTTCTGCTCATTCTTGGTTAAAAGTTTCCTCTTTAGGTAGACTGGTTGGTAATTCTGGGTGGCTGTTCCTCTGTTTAGTTTTATTTCCAGTTTCAGTTTGATTCTGGGAGGAGGTGTAAAAATGATCCTAATACTCCACTGCCATCTTGCAACCCACCCCCATCCAAAAATTTTTTTAAATTAAAATATCACATATTCAGAAATTAAAAACACATTTTTCTACTATAGTCATTGAAACTGGCCCTTCAAAAGGATGCAGAGTTGAAAGAATTCCATATGAAGATATTTATAAACTTTCTTGAGTTCCAAATTTTGTTAACATATTAAAATCCTAAAGCATAAAAAACAAACAAACAAACACACTTTTAAGTACTATATAGGTAAAAGGTAAAATCATAATAAATACTAGACAATTCTTAGAATAGAGAAATAATAAAGCTACTAAATATTGAACTTTGTGGGGTGAAGGGAAGTGGTAATTCAAGCTAATATTAGGAGAAGAAAATCTGAAAATCTGTAAACTAAAATTACAACTTAAAAATGTTAAGGTGAATAGCAGACTAAGAACAAAAAGAGCAGAAAAAAGAAATATAATGCAAATTTAAAGTTGGGTCATTTAAAAGATCACTTGGAAAATATCCATAAAGATTAGATAAAGGCAGAAAGGAAAAAATTAAAAATAAAAAGAAGGCATGCTAAATATATGACAAAGATAATAATGGGATACAAAAATGGGACATGCCTATAAATGTAAAAATCAACATAAAATTACCAGAACATATAATTTATCAAAATTGAGCCATGAAGAAATAAAAATCAACAAAATTAAGTTAATTGCTAAAATATTTCTCATTCAGAAAACAAAAAGCAATGAGAACAACAACAAAAAGACTAAAGCAGTTTTACATTTGAAGTCTAAAAAACACTTAAGTAATGGAGAATTCTAATAGTATATATATATATATCGTCGTCGGCAGCCGTCCGTCTCGAGAGACGATGGTGTAGCCTCTTAAGAGTCTATCTGCACCGCCGAGAATGGTTGTGCAGTCCGACTCGGGAGTGACACAGTATCTGTCTCCTCCCATGTTGAATCGACATCTTGCGATGACGCTGGAGTGTCCTCTCCAGTGAAGCTGAAGCTACAGAGCCTGGGCAGGGTGATATGGAGGGTCTGCTGTTGCCCATGCAGCAGACCCCCCCTCTCTTCGCAGCTGAAGGGTCCAAGGGAAAGACGGAGTCAATACAGCTTGGCTTCAGGTGCGCCGCAGGAGTTGCCGGTGTTGACTACAACGTCAAACCGCCTTAGGGACTCCGGCTCCGGATTTTCTGTCGGGGTTTACTCCCCTAGCCTTTCCCCTGAAGAGGTATGCCGCAAGGCAGCGGAGGTTTTTTGGAGTCAGAGTTTTCCTTCTCTGATATATATATATATATATATATATTCTACTAGGTAATTTTTTTGTAAGAAGAATAATAAAACCATATAAGGACAGTACAAGAAAGAAAATTACAGGCCAATCTATTCATGAACATAGATGGAAAAGTCTTAAAATATTTGTTGAATAAATTCATAGTATATAAAAGGTTATGTATCAAGTCTGGTATGAACTATCTATGAAAAGCAAACTATTATTATTGTATTTTATCACATTAAAGAAATAAGAAGAAAAGTGCATTAATACATAGACATCCACAGTGTCCATGTGCATTCAGTAATAAAAATTTTTAGAAAACTAGAAAATAATAGTAATAGAAAGAAACTTCCTGAATCTGATAAAAGGTACTTATGAACAACTTATTTCATATAATGTATCCAGTAGTGAAAGTCTAAAACCATTCTCTTTAATATCAGAAGCAATATACATAACTTTAGTCTTGTTCTGGAGTTCCTAGCCAGTGCAGTGAAATAAGAAAATAAGAAAAAAATATAAAAGTAGAATAAATCTATTATTTGCATATGATATAAATATAAACATGGCTAGCCTAAACACTGTCCATGCAAATATTTAGAAATAATAAGAATACTTTGAAATATTGTGACACATCAATTCTATATTCAAAAATTAACTGTATTTCTATATACCAGAACAAAGAAGAGAAAATTTTATTATTTTATAAGATGACTTTAGCAAGAACAACTAAAATGTAATGGGCCAAAGAATATATTTAACAGGAAATATTCTTCTATTAAAATTATAAAAGTGTATTATTTCAAATAAAATTCAAATTAATAGAGGAATATATTGAGTTCATGGAAAGAGAGGCTTAATTTTTTCTTATCTTCTGTTTTTCATTTTTATGTTTTTAATTTGGTCACATTGGTTAATAAAATTATATAGGCTTCAAGTGTATAATTCTACAATATATCATCCATCTGTTGCATTGTGTGTTCACCACCAAAGTCAAATATCCTTCTATAACCATATATTTGAGCCCCTTTACCTTTTACTATTTCCACCCCACCCTACTTTCCTTCTGATAATTACCATACTGTTATCTGTGTCTGTGAGTTTTTGTTTCTTTGTCTTGTTTGTTTATTTACTGTTTTCAATTTTATATCTCAAATATGATTGAAATCATGTGGGTCTGGACTTTTTTGTTTCACTTATTTTGCTTAGTGTGATATTCTCAAGATCCACCTGTGTTGTCGCAAATGGCTGTATTTCAGCTTTTCTTATGGCTGAGTAGTTTTTCATTGTATATATGTACCACATCTTCCTTATTCAATTATCTTTTAAAGGACACTTCAGTTGTTTCCATGGCTTGGCCACTGTGAATAATGCTGAAATGAACATAGAGTGCATATATCTTTTCAAATAAATATTTTCAATTTTGGGGGGTAGGTGCCCAGAAGCGGGGTTGCTGGGTTATATGGTAATTCTATCCTTAAGTTTTTGAGGAGCCTCCATACTGTTTTACATAATGGCTGTACTAGTTTACATTCTCACCAGCATTGAATGAGGGTTCCTTTTCTCCACAACCTTTCCAACACTTGTTGTTACTTGTCTTGTTGGTAACAGCCATTCTAACAGATGTGAGGTGGTATTTTATTGTGGTTTTGATTTGAATTTCTCTAGTCACTAGTGAAGTCGAGCATCTTTTCATATACCTGTTGGCCATTTGTATATATTTTTAGGAGAAGCCTCTTTTCAGGAGATTCAATTTTAAGGTATCAATTTCCCTCCCAAAGGACCTATAGATTCTTTTGATTTGAATAATAATTCTAACATTCTTACCAAGCCATTATTACATGAACTGTTAAAGGTACTTAGAGAAGAAAAATAAGTTAAAACTATAAACATTAAAAGGACAACAAATTCACAACTATCAACAACTGAATCTAAAAAACAAACTAAGCAAACAAGCAGAACAGGAACAGAATCAGATATGGATATTATTTGGAGGGTTGTCATCTGGGAGGGGGAAGGGGGAGAGAAGGTGAAAAGGTGCAGAGATTAAGAAGCATAATTGGTAGGTAAAAAATAGATAGGAGGATGTCTAGAATAGTATAGGAAATGGGGAAGCCAAAAACTTATATGTTTGATCCATGGACATAAACTAAGGGGTTGATTGCTGGAGGGTATGGGGTGCTACTGGGTGGAGAGGGACAAAGGGAGAAAATTTCAGACAACTGTAATAGCATAATCAATAAAATATATTTAAAAAATAATAGTCCTAACAGTTTTTCTTGGAACCTAACAAGCTGATTATTAAATTTATTGAGAAAACAGTGTCAAGTAGAACACATTTCAAGAGGAAAAAACGTTGATGAAAAAAATGCCCTATTGAATATCATTACATTATAAAGCTGTAAGGATTATTAGTTAATGAATAAAACAGGACTTAGAGTCTAGAAATTGAAACACTTGGACTATGATGGAACTAGCATTGCAGGCTTTTATAAAAAAATAAAATAAACAATTTTGTTGGGATAAGTGATTGTACTATGTATATGAAAAATGAAATTAGATTATCTTATACAGTTCTCAAAAGTCAGTTCTAGGTGGATTAAATACTTTAGTCAGAAAAGAAATACTTAAACAATTTCTAGGAAAAAATGTAAGAAAATATTTCTATAACTTTGAGGTAGAAACCTATTTCTTAATCAAGACACAAAAAAAGCAGAAACTATAAACTTGATTAACTTGACTACAATAAAATTACAAGAGCTGGTCATCAGAACATAAAGAAGGAGAAAATACTAGCTATAAACTTGGGGAAATAATTTTTCATTGATATAACTAACAAACTATTGGTATCCAAAATGGACAAAGAATTCTTCAAACTCAATAAGAATTAGACTAAGAAGTACACAGAGTAAAACAATAAGCAAGAGGCACAAATAATACAGAAGAGAAAATGCAAACAGTAATAAAAAGAATATAAACAAACTCATTAATATGAAGGAAATACATTTAAATATAATATAATTGATATCTCTCAGAATGGCAAAACTTAATGCCAAATAATACAAGGATTAGTAAGAAAGTGGATGCTAATTCTTATTAACTATTGGAGGAAGGTTGATTTCATAAAACCACTTTGGAAACAGTTTGGCATTAGCTAGTGAAGCTGAAAATGGGCCTCTTCCTGTGCTCTGGCCATTCTCTATAGCACAGGTATACTCATGCATGTGTAGGAGGATCCGTGAACAAAGATGCTATTTGTTTGTGATATCCCAAAATTGAAAACTATTGTCAGTTGAGAGAAAAATGGAGAAACAGTGTCATGATCATATAAAGATATACTACAATTCTATAATAGTATAACAGTGATCAGAGAAGGAAAACTCTGACTCCAAAAAAACCTCTGCTGCCTTGCGGCATACCTCTTCAGGGGAAAGGCTAAGGGAGTAAACCCCGACAGAAAATCCGGAGCCAGAGTCCCTAAGGTGGTTTGACGTTGTAGTCAACACCGGCAACTCCTGCGGCGCACCTGAAGCCAAGCTGTATTGACTCCGTCTTTCCCTTGGACGCTTCAGCTGCGAAGAGAGGGGGGGTCTGATGCATGGGCAACAGCAGACCCTCCATATCACCCTGCCCAGGCTCTGTGGCTTCAGCTTCACTGGAGAGGACACTCCAGCGTCATCGCAAGATGTCGATTCAACACGGGAGGAGACAGATGCCGTGTCACTCCCGAGTCGGACTGCACAGCCATTCTCGGCGGTGCAGATAGACTCTTAAGAAGCTACACCATCGTCTCTCGAGACGGACGGCTGCCGATACGATAACAGTGAGAAATAAATGTATCACATAGATGAATCTCTTATTACCAAAAAAGTAATTTAAAAATTTCATAAGAACCCATTTTGAATAATACAACTTTTGTAAATTACAAAAAACATACAATAAATAAGAGCCAAGGAAATATTAGAATTAATGCATGTGTGTTTATGCTATATAGAAAAGAAAATGAGTAATAAATAAAAAATTTAGGAATATGCTTACCTTTAGATGGGAGAGGGAAGGGTATGATTTCATTTTCATGCAGAACATTGGGAAGTTTTGTATCTTAAATCAGATGGTGAGTTCATAGGTGTTTATTGTTATATCTTTCAAATAATGCATTATTTAAGTGTCTTAAATGTATGATAATAAAATATTTGAAATGAGTGAGTCAGTCTAATATATTTTTTAAGTATTAAAATTCCCTACAAACAGCTGCTCTGTAGCTAAGGCAAACCTTTGTGATATCCCAATTTTTTTTATTCCAATTTTTGAGGCAGTTCTTATCCTCACCTAGAAAATGAATCCATTAAGCATCTGTAGTTAGGCCTTCAACAACACACATTTACTTAAGTCCAGTAGATTGTTCTCTTTTTTTCATTTTATCTGACCGCTCAGACAAATGTCTCCTTCCTAACTGTTTTCCTGAGACATTTTCTCATTTTGACTTCTAAGCCACACTCAGTTTCCTTACTATTTCATGACACTTTGTTGACTCCCTTTATCAGTCATGGAAAACAGAGACCACATTAGGTATTTCAGCAGAGAGAATTTAATATAAAGAACTGGTTACACAGCTGTTAGGGTGTTGCGAAAGCAGGAAGCAGTTAACACCCCAAGAGCTGGTAAACATATAGAAGACATTGGGGTTACCAGAACAAAAATGTCAGAGCTGGGCTCAGACTCCGAAGAGTGGATACTGCTGATTTCTCTGACATGTCAGAGAGGACCAACACTTCTGGGGATAGGAGCCACCTGTTGTTGCTCTCTGGAACCATAAAGGCTGCAGCTGAGGCAACACTGACAGAAGTAGCAAGCACATAGGAAACAGGAAGGGATAAGTCCAGTCTGTCTCCTTCTTCTGCTGGTTTCTAGTTTCCTTCAAGTGTTTCCTAAACGGAAACTGTATGAATGAGAATAAATTTTGTTTTCAGAGTTCTAGCTCCAATATCACAAAGAGAAATATTGGGTTGTGGATTGGAATCTGTGAGAACATAACATATTGACTATCATTTCTTACCTGCCTTTAGCTTCAAGTATTGGAGAATCTCAGATCTTAGTCCTCAGCCCATTTCTCCCCCCTCCTCTATATTCTCTCTTTATGAAATCTTATCTGGTGTCATGCTCTATGTATTAGACAAACCAGGCTACTCCAAAATGTGTTTCTCCAGCTTTCCCTTGATTTGCAGACTTGTACATATTATCTACATATTTTACAACTCTAATTGAATTACAAAAAAACAATTGCAAAATCAACACTTGCAAAATGGAATTCTTACAGTTGCACACTTGTTTCACATCAGTCTTCCTCTTCCCAGTTAAAATCGCCTGGTTCACACAGTTGTTCAACCAAGAAACTCAGATATAATTTTTGTTTTCTTCCTTTATATCACCCCCTCCCCACATCCAATGCATCAAAAGTCGTGAGGTTTAACCTCTAAAATACACTCAGAACCCTCACCTTCACTCAACAGGCATGGCCACGACTGTGACAAAAATTGCTTTTCACATGGACCACAGCAGTAGCTTTTCAATTGCTGTCCTTTCTTATGTTTTTTCATTCCCCTTAACTAGTCACACTGTAGCTTAAGTGATCTTTTAAAAATGTAAATACTATATCATTCCTCTACTTAAAATCCTTCATGGATTTTCATTAACAGTCACAAAAAGTCCTTCAAACCCTGCATGATTAGGACCTCATTTCTCCATTCTTGTCTCACGTTGTCTCTTTCTAGCTTGCTGCTTTCTGGTCACAGTGCATGGCTGGCTGGATTGTCTTTCAGAACTTAGTTTAAGATTACTTCTTCACAGAGTCCTTTCATTATTGTCTGGGTAAAGTAGTTGCCTTGCCTTCCAGTTACTGTCTTCATTTCTATTTATTGCCTTCATATTAATACTTGTATTTGAAATATTTTTGACTAGTTTAACAGCTAAACTCTTAAAATCTGTGTGGGTGGTGACTCTGTCTTTAAACCCTTGTATATCCAGGATCTATAACACTGTCTCACACACTGTAAGTGTTCAATAAATATATATAGGATTAATGCAAGCCATGAGCACAGGCTAGCTTTCAATCATCTTCATGTTCATTGTTTAGGGAGAATTTAATAAATAGTAGATCATGATGTGATAGAAATCTTATGACATATAGTAATATGTTCAATTGCCTAAAGATGAACTATTATTGGTATAAAAATCTCTCTTGTGCCTAGAAAGTAGCTTATAAAGATCATTCTATAAAAAGAAGAGGAAGAGTCTAGTCAGGGAACTAGTATAAATGACCCATGGACATGGACAACAGGGTGGGAATTGACTGAGAGGGAGGCAGTGGGAGGGGTAGAGGAGAGCAATGAGGAAAAAAAATGGGAAAACTATATTAGAAAAACAATTTTAAAAATTGTGCATCTAAGAATACTACCACCAGTATCCCAGATACCCAGTCATTTACACCTTCAAAATCCTGCTGGCCACTTTCTCCAACCAAAATTGCTGTTGAGAACCAGGTCATTGGAATCTGGTTGCCTCTCTGCCTCTGGACAGAGTTCATGGTCTCCATTTAATTTTAAACAGCCAAACTGATCCCACTGCTGCTGAGCATTACTTTTGAAATTGCTTATTTACATTCTTTTCCATTGGTGGACTACCACATAGTTCAGCAGACAAACCTTGGAATTCAGCAGATTGAGATTTAAATACAGTTTTCCCTGCTCATTTTCTAGGCATCTCTGGAAAACTGGAAGCTTCCAGTTTCCTCATTTGTAACATGCCAATTCTAATATTTATATGGTGTTTCTGAAGATTAAAAGATATAAAATGCACAAAGTATCTAAAGGGTGTCTCGCACAAAATAGGAATAAAATTGCTAGAAATTATGTAAAACTAAGCTCACAATTTTTAGAATCTAGAAATGTTCTGGCAATATTAGCCCACTTCCCTTTCTTCTCATTGTATTCATCAGAAAAGAAAAGTTTTCCCTCTCTGTGCTGTCTTAGGTTTGCTCCCCACAGTCATCCCTCTGTCCCTGTCCATCTTGCTCTTGTCCAGGGAGGCTGTGTGGGCCCTTTGTCCTCTGCTTGGAGCCAATATAAAGCACTGGAAGGAGTGAAAGTGGGGCACATACTCCTTAGTTTCTTCACTGAAGGGCTGCCAGCTGGGCCTTGTCCCTCACCCACAGATCTTAGGTCCAACAATAGGCCCTCTGTATAGTGAGCTATCTGTCTCTGTGTTGCTATAGCTGCTTTTTCCCCATTGCTGCTTTGGGTGTAAAGGGTGTAACTACACTCACTTGATATGTTGTGTTTCCTTTAGTTATTTCCCTAGATCCTGTACACAGCCTTGTCAATAGTCCTTCTTTTTAAATGTTCTGTGTATTATTCTGATTTGGGCATGCTGTCTGTTTCTGGAAGAATTGGGCTGATACAGTCTTTCAAAAAAGCCAGTGGTGTAGTCTCAGACCTAATTCTACACTCTGGTCTGAACGCACATATGCACACACATGTATGTTGTCATGTATTCATTTTTACTATTTCCCTTTGTAGGACACACTGAGTCTTCTATTGCCCCTCTCTAGATGTACCCATTTGGTCCACTGAAGCCACCAACTAACCTGACTGTAGTCCATGGGGCTCTCTGCCATTGGTACCCCCATGTAGGGCTGGACTCTGCTTTCCAGTTATGTCTCCAATTAGCCATTTGACACAGGTCCTAATTGGAGCAGGTAATTTCAGTTTCAGTCTCCTTGGTCTGGGGACAACATCTATGCTGTGGGTCTCTGACATTTGAGGAATAAGATATAAGCCACTTCCTAGTCGCTGAGAATTACCATTCTACTGTGTGTTTCTATGCATTTTACTGCTCTAGATTTCCAATGTAAGAGGAATTATACAGTATTTGCCTTTTTGCAACTGGCTTATTTTACTTAGTATAATGTCTTCAGAGTTCATTAATGTAGCATATATCAGAACTTCGTTCCTTTTTAAGGCTGAATAATAGTACATTTTATGTATATACCATGTTTGTTATATCCATGCACCCATCGATGGACACTTGGGTTGCTTTCACTTTTTGGCTATTGTGAATAATGCCACTATGAACACTGGTATATAAGTATTTGTTGACATCCCTGACTTAATTCTTTTCACTATATATCCAGAAGTAAAATTTCTAGATCATATGTTAATTCTATGTTTAATTTTTTTAGGAACTGCAATATTGTTTTCCATAGCAGCTACACCATTTTACACTTCCACTGATAGTGCACATTGGTTTCAATTTATCTGTATCCTTACTAATATTTGTTATTTTCTGTATTTTTTAAAGTAATAGCCATTCTAATGTGTGTGAAGTATTATACAATTGTGGTTTTATTTGCATTTTTTCTAAGGATTAGTGATGCTCAATATCTTTTTATTTACCATTTGTATATATTTGCAGAAATAGCCCTTCAAGTCATTTGACCAACTTTTTCTTTTTTTCTTTTTAATTTTATTTTTTGGTTTTTCAATTACAGTTGTCCCATTTTTTCCCACATTCTCCCCACCATCCAGTCCACCCCTTCTCCCACAATTATATCCCTCCCCGTTATCCATGTCCGTGAGTCATTTATACATGTTCTTTGGCTAAACCCTTCTCTTACTTATCCCCCTTCTCTTCCTCCGCTCTCTCCCCTATTGACTGCTATTCTCCTTGTCCTATTTAGTTCATTTGTTTATGTTGTTCTTTAGTTTCCTGTATTAGGTGATATAATACGGTATTTTTCTTTCTTTGCCTGGCTTATTTCACTAAGCATAATTCTCTCTAGTTCCATCCATGTTGTCGCAAATGGCAGGAGTTCCTTCTTTCTTTCTGCTGCATAGTATTCCATTGGGTAAATGTACCACAGTTTTTTGATCCACTCATCTACAGGTGGGCACTTAGGCTGGTTCCAGCACTTAGCTATTGTAAACATTGCTGCTATGAACATAGGGGTGCATAAGTTCTTTTGAATTAGGGTTTTAGGATTTTTTGGGTATAATCCTAGTAGTGGAATCGCTGGTTCAAAAGGCAGTTTCATTTTTAGTTTTTTGAGGTAATTCCATACTGTTTCCAGAGTGGCTGCACCAGTCTGCATTCCCACTAACAGTGCAGTAGGGTTCCCATTTCTCCACATCCTCTCCAGCACTTATTGTTTGTTGATTTGTTGATGATGGCCATTATGACCGGTGTAAAGTGGTATCTAATTGTGGTTTTATTTGCATGTCTCTGATGGCTAGTGATGTTGAGCATTTTTTCATGTGTCTATGGGCCTTCTGTATGTCCTCTTCGGAGAAGTGTTTGTTCAGTTCCTTTGCCCATTTTTTAATTGGGTTGTCTGTTTTCTTGACGTTGAGTCATATAAACTCTTCATATATTTTGCAGATCAGTCCTCTGTCTGAGATATCATTGGCAAATATGTTTTCCCATGTGGTTGGTTTCCTTTTCATCTTGCTGATGTTTTCTTTTGCTGAGAAGAAACTCTTTAGTTTGATGTAGTCCCATTTGTTTATTTTTTCCTTTATTTCTCTTGCCTTAGAAAATGTATCTGTGAAAATATTGTTAAGGGGCATATCTGAAATTTTCCTGCCTATGTTTTCCTCAAGGACTATTATGGTGTCATGGCTCACATTTAAGTCTTTGATCCATCTTGAGTTTATTCTCATGTGTGGTGTAAGTTGGTGGTCTAGTTTCATTTTTTTGCACATCCCTGTCCAGTTCTCCCAGCACCATTTGTTAAAGAGGCTCTTCTCACTCCATTTTATGCTAATTCTTCCTTTATCAAGTATTAGTTGACCATATAGTCCTGGATTTATTTCTGGACTCTCTATTATGTTCCATTGATGTATATGTCCTTTCTTATGCCAGTACCAGACTGTTTTGATCACAGGGACTTTGTAGTATTGTTTGATGACTGGTATTGTGATACCTCCTGCTGTGTTCTGTCTCAAGATTGCTTTTGCTATTTGGGGTCATTTTTTGTTCCATATGAATTTTTGGAGTATTTGTTCTAGGTCTGTGAAATATGTCATTGGTATTTTAATAGGGATTGCATTGAATCTGTAAATTGCTTTGGTTAGTATAGACATTTTGATGATGTTGATTCTTCCCATCAAAGAACATGGTATTTGCTTTCATTTATTTGTATCTTCCTTAATTTCTTTCTTCAATGTTATGTAATTTTCAGAGTACAGGTCTTTTATCTCTTTGGTTAAGTTTGCTCCTAGGTACTTTATTTTTCTTGTTGCTATAGTAAATGGTATTTTCTTTTTTGTCTCTGTCTCTGATATTTTACTGTTGGTGTACAGAAATGCTTAGATTTCTGTATATTTATTTTGTATCCTGCTATTTTGCCAAATTCACTTATTATATCGAGTAGTCTTTTACTGGAGTTTATAGGGTTTTCTAAGTATACTATCATTTCATCTGCATATAATGATAGTTTTACTTCTTCTTTCCCAATTTGGATGCCTTTTATTTCTTTTTCTTGTCTTATTGCTGTGGCTAGAACTTCCAACACTATGTTGAATAGGAATGGAGACAGTGGACATCATTGTCTTGTTCCTGATTTCAGGGGGAATGCTTTCCGTTTTTGTCCATTGAGTATGATGTTGACTTCAGGTTTCTCATATATAGCCTTAATTATGTTAAGGTATGCTCCCTCTATTCCCATTTTGCTGAGTGTTTTCATCATAAATGGGTGTTGTACTTTATCAAATGCTTTTTCTGCATCTATTGATATGATCATGTGGTTTTTGTCTTTCATTTTGTTTAGGTTATGTATTATATTTATTGATTTGTGAACATCGAACTATCCTTGCATCCCTGGGATGAATCCCACTTGATCATGGTGTATGATCTTTTTGATGTATTGCTGGATCCTGTTTGCCAATATTTTGTTGAGAATTTTAGCATCTATGTTCATCAGTGATATTGGCCTGTAGTTCTCTTTCTTTGTTGTGTCTTGACCTGGTTTTGGGATTAGGGTAATACTGGCTTCATAGAAAAAGTTTGGGATTTTTCCCTCTTCTTGGATTTTTTGGAATAGTTTGAGGAGGGTAGGAGTTAGTTCTTCCCTAAGTGTTTTGTAAAATTCACCTGTGATGCTATCCAGTCCAGGGCTATTGTGTGCTGGGAGATTTTTGATTACTGTTTCAATTTCCTTCTTTGTTATTGGTCTGTTAAGACTTTCCACTTCTTCTTGGTTCAATTTTGGAAGGTTATATGTTTCTAGAAATTTGTCCATTTCTTCTAGGTTGTCAAATTTCTTGCCATACAGTTGTTTCTTACAATCGTTTGTATTTCTGTGGTATCAGTTGTGATTTCTCCTTTTTCGGTTCTGATTTTGTTTATTTGGGTCTTCTCTCTTTTTTTCTTGGTGAGCCTGGCTAAAAGCTTGTCAATTTTTTTTATTTTTTCAAAGAACCAGATCCTAATTTCATTGATCTTTTGAATTGTTTGTTTGGTCTCTATGTCATTTAATTGTGCTCTAATCTTGATGATTTCCTTTCTTCTTCTTGATCTAGGCTTTGTTTGTTGTTGTTGTTCTAGTTCTTGTAGCTTTAGGGTTAGATTTTTTATTCAAGATTCTTCTATCCTTTTCAGATATGCCTGTATTGCTATGAACTTCCCTCTTAGGACTGCTTTTGCTGTGTCCCATAGGTTTTGGACTGTTGTGTGTTCATTATCATTAGTTTCCAGAAATTTCTTGATTTCTTCTTTGATGTCATTGTTAACCCATTCTTTATTTATTAGCATGTTATTGATTCTACATGAGTTTGGGTGTCTTTGATATTTTTCTCTGAGGTTCATTTTTAGTTTCAAAGCACTGTGGTCTGAAAAGATGTTTGATATAATTTCAATTTTCTTGAATTCGTTGAGGCTTGTTTTGTGTCCTATCATGTGGTCTACCTTTGAAAATGTCCCATGTGCATTTGAAGAGAATGTATATTTTGCTTCTCTGGGGTGAAAAGTTCTATATATATATCACTTAGGTCCATGTGATTTAGTGTGTTGTTCAATGCCTGTATATTCTTGGTGTTTCTTTGTTTTGAAGATCTGTCTATTGTTGATAATGAAGTGTTAAAGTCCCCTACTATGAATGTGTTGCTGTTAATATCCATGTTGTGGTTTTCTAGTATTTTCTTTATATATTTGGGTGCTCCTATGTTGGGTGCATATATGTTTATCAGTGTTATATCTTCTTGATGGATTGTTCCCTTAAGTATTATGAAATGTTTTTCTTTACCTCTTTCTATTGCCCTTATTTTGAAATCCATTTTGTCTGATATGAGTACTGGTACCCCAGCTTTTTTTTTCATGTCCATTTCCTTACAATACTTTTTTATATTCCTTTACTTTCAGTCTGTTTAAATCTTCTGTTTTGAGGTATTTCTTGTAGACAGCAAATATGTGGGTCCTGTTTTCATATTTATTCCGTTACCCTATGTCTTTTAATTGGAGCATTTAATCCATTTACATTTAAGGTTATCATTGACCTGTATTTATTCATTTCCCTTTGTACCTCTGTTCCTGTACTCTTTCTTTCTTCTTTTTCTTAAAACATTCCCTTTAACATCTCTTGCAATGCTGTTTTGGTGGAGATGTAACCTTTCAGTCTTTTTTTGTCTGAGAAACTCCTTATTTCACCTTCCATTTTGAATGAGAGCCTTGCTGGGTAGAATATTTTTGGTTGTAGGCCTTTGTTTTTCATTGCTTGAAATATTTTTGACGTTTCCCTTCTGGCTTGTAGTGTTTCTGTTGAGAAACCGGTCGATAGCCTTATCGGAGCTCCCTTGCATGTTATTTGTTGTTTTTCTCTTGCTGCTTTTAGGATTCTCTCTTTGTCTTTGAATGTTGCCATTTTAATTATGATGTGCCTTGGATTGGGCCTTTGGGGTTCCTCTTCATTGGGACTCTCTGTGGTTCTTGAACCTGCATGACTTTTTGTCTCATCAGTTTAGGAAAATTTTCTGTCATTTCTTATCCTATCAGCTTTTCTTTTCCATGTTCCTCTTCTTCTCCCTCTCTTATTCTGATGATCCTGATATTGTTTCTTTTCATGCTATCCTGTAATTTCCTTATATCGTCTTCATACTTTTTCAATCTTTTTTTATTTTTTTCCTGGGAATTTTTTTCTACATTGTCCTCTAACTCACTGATCTGATCCTCTACTTTGTTTACTCTGCTTTTGACTGATTCTACTGTGTTTTTCAATTCAGAGATTGTATTCTTCATTTCTTCCTGGTTCTTGTTAATATTTTCTATGTCTTTTTTTATGCTGGTGTAGTTCTCCGCAAGTTCCCTGTAATTTTCTTGGAGCTGTTGGTAACTTCCTTGGAGGTTGTCATAGTTGTTTTTGAGATTGTCAAGTATATTGAGCTTCTTCACCACCATTGTTTTGAATCCTGTGTCTGACATTTTGGGTATGTCTATTCCATCTACCTCTCTTTTGGGGGATTCCTCTTTTATTTTCATTGAGAGGTTGTTTCTGCATCTTAGCATGTTGGATTCTTCTTGTTTGTTTTTGTTTTTTGGATTTGTGCACTTTGACTTCCCACCTTTGTGGTATGAGATTCTTTATAGGAGATCTTGAGGTTTCAGTGGTGCAGTCTCTTTGATCTCCTGAGCCTGATGTTCTTGGGGTACCCTTTATGTCGTTTGCTTATGCTGTCTGGTTATATTTCAGATGCTTTTTGGTAGGATCTTCCTTCTGGCTAGTTGATTGAGAGTCACTCTATCCACTTTGTCTTGAGTTCTTTTGTGGAGATGCTGTTAAAAACATAAACACACAACCCAGGCAGGAGACCCACATTCTGAAAAATATCCTCCACCTTCTATCCCGCTTTCATCAGCCTATGAGCCAGTATTAATATAAAAGTAGATAGATTAGAGCTTTTATACTATAGGAAGAATACATAAGAGTTGTTTTTAGGGAGGCAAAATACGATTTTTGAGAGAGGGAATGATAGATTAATAATAGTTGAGATTATGCAAGACAGTAGGTAATATTTACATTGTATGTTAATAATAATAAAAGAAAAGGAGGGAAGAATGCAGAATATATTAAGAAATTGGAATTGTATAATATTAGATTTACATAGTAGTTATAGTCTATTTAGTGTGTAAGGGAGGCTAAACAAAACAGACAAATTAACAAAAATTAAAGAGGGAGGATGAGAAGGAGAGATTGTATGAAACAAATTAAAGAGATAATTTAAAAAAATTTTTAATAAAATTAAAATTAAAAATCAGAAATTAAAAAAATAAAATAAGATACAAATAAAAAACTAAAATAGAAATAAAAATTTAAAAAAAAGAAAAAATGCAAAAAGAAAGTTTTTACTCAGTTCAGCCTTTGTGTGTCATCTTCTTTTTCTGGATCCACAGGTGGTCTAATGAGGCGGGCCAGAGGTTTCTGATCCTGGAGGCAGCAGTGTGCACCTGCGTGTGGTCTTGGTTGCGCACCCGCCGTGGCCAGCGCGTTCATTTAGCGCCTGTTGGACCTAGCCGGGGTGCTTGTGCGTGCGCACATGTGCACACGCATGGTGTCCTGCATGCTAGCCTCAGGCCTGCCGAGCTGCACCCCAGGAGTCGGGAGTCAGTCTCTCACCCCTTGAGGCATGGCCCTGGACACTTGTGCATGGTGGAAGTGAGCACCTGTGAGTCACTGCCACCTGCTGTTTCTGCACTGTAGCTGCCTGCTGTTCCCACACCCGCCTTGGCGGGCATGAGCAGAGCTTGCACAAGTAGGCTGTGCTCTGGCCTGGCACCCACTGGGGCTGGCAAGGGGTTTCTGTGCACGGTCTCCTGCGCGCCCAGCGGGCCCTCCCTGCACCTGTTGGGGCACTGATCTTATGACTGTTGGGGGGTGTCCGAGGGGCACCCGCACACACAGCTAGTGACCTGGCTGCATGCCTGGGCCAGTGGATGATGGCACTTACCTGTGTGTGCCTGCACAACCAAAGGGGAGGGTTGGGGAGTAGGCGAGCAGGCTTCTGTGCCTGCGCTCCTCAAGAATGTTCTATCACCCCCAACCTTCCCTCCCCTCTCCACAGTTCACAAGAGAAAAATATAAAGGAAAATCACATTCTCACATGCACAGCAGTACGCTGTTTCTTGTCTTTCAGCACCAGATGCCACCTGGCCCACTCCTGGCTCTGCCAGTGGGCAGAGATCCGCTCTCCTCCTGATTCCTCTCTGGGGAAGCCTGTGGTCACTAAAAAGACTTTGTGTACTTCCAGCTGCAGCTTGGGTAGCCAACCCACTCAGAAATCCCATCTCGTCCCTTTTTCCTCTACTATCCTCACCAAACAGGTCATTCCCAGATGGTTTTCTCTAATCCAGCAGTGCTAAGGCTCGACTCCTGCCAGTGTCCAGCTACTCACTGAGATTTTCTGTCTGCAATTAGTCCAAACTACAGACAGGTCTCAGGAGCCAGAAAGCGCAGCCTCCCCTCACTCCTCCGCCATCTTCTCCTCTACACTTGTCATTTTTGACCATTTTAAATTGAATTCAATTTTAGTTGTTGAGCTGTAAGACTTTTTAAAATATTCTGGATATTAATCCCCTATCAAATATAGGATTTGCAGATATTTCTCTTATTCCATGGATTGTCTTTTTAAACTGTTGATAGTGTCATTTGAAGCACAAAAGTTTTAAATTTTTATAAAATACTGTTAATCTGCTTTTTAAACAAAACTATAGTAGATGAATGGCTCTTAGCAAATGAGAACTAAAGAATTGAACTAAGCTATATACATTAACCTGGCCCTAAACTGTAGTTCAGAGAGACAGATTTTTCATCTCTTAAGTGAACAGAAAACAGATCAAAGGCTACTTGCTTATTCTGTCTATTAGCAATCAATAAGCTTATATAGGGAGGTCAGAAAATAGAGACTAATCAGTAACATAATTAATTCCCCAAAAGCAAAATTAATAGCAGTGATCATTAAAAATATGTAAAGAAGAAACAAAACAAATTATGTTAAAAAAGAAGTTCTTAAGAGAAATCTGTGTAAAAACACCCATAAAATACTCTATAGAAGAAAAAATATACAGTAATTTTGAACCAAATCAAATTCTCTGTCCAAAGTGAAACCAGCAAAAAGACATTTTAGATATGAAAAATTTTAAAAACTTATACATATATATATATAATTTTATGAAAGAATTCTTGAAGATTTACATCTGCCAACTTAAAGATGAAGTAAACAAAATAACTAAAAATGGAGAAGTCATAGAATAAAAAACTGGAAGAATATCTGAATTGGAAGCCAACTGGCTACCAACACGAATCATCACAAAGCCATGGGGGAGGTGGCATATAATGTGAGGGAAATGGGCTCAGTGCCCTTTATAAACCTCTTTGGGAATTCTCCTGTGAAAATGTGATATGCTTCTTCATACAGTGCATTTCTGAGAAGTTTGGGTTCATGCTTACATGACTGTAGAATAAACCAGAGGGTGATATAGCAGAAAGACTACTAGAATTGATTTTCTTTCTTGTGTCACAAGTATATTACTTATCTCAAAATATTTCAAGGAAAAATGTATAGAGAAATATGGTGCCTAGTTGAGTACTTCTTACACAATATGCTAAAGAAGCTGAATATTAATCAAATTAAACAAATTAGATAAGCATTTTTATATTGTTAAACATCAATAACAGGTGATTGTTCAATAAAAAATGTGAGAGAACTTGCTTATGAGTTCTTTATAGAAAATAACTCAAAGTTGATCACAGCTCATTATAGGTTGAAAATGTGAAGGATCCCCTTAATAATTGATTTTATTCCAAGCAGCAAGATAAAATAAAGAATATATAAGTAGAGAGAGAATGATTGAATTTTATCCTGAGCTAAGATCAATCATATCTGAACATAGGATCTTAGAGCCAGCAGTATGGGGATTAGAGTGGGTCTGGCAGCAACATGTTGATAGTTGACCACACACTTTCCCTAAATTAAGGGTCTTAGGACTAGGTGTATGTAGGGATCTGCTGTGTAGCCAAGACGTCTCATGAAGAGGCATGAACAAGTAATTTCTAATTTGAAGAAGAGAGACGTGCAGGGATTGGGTAATGGGTGGGCCATTATAGGAAGCAGTGGTTTTTGTTTCACACTGAACCATATAATGGAGGAAAGGATAGTACAGGGAAGGTTTATATAAATTTCCATACCATCTATTTGGGGTAGTTTATGGTTCCATATAAATTTTTGAAATATTTGTTCTATATCTGCGAAATATGTCATCATAGTAAAAATAGCCTCTTCAATAAATGGTGTTGGGAGATCTGAACAGGTACATGCACAAAAATGAAAGTAGACCACCAACTTACATGATACACCAGAATAAACTCAAGGTGGATAAGACTTAAATATAAGTCATGACATCATAGAGGTCCTAGAAGAAACATAGGCAGTAAAATTTCAGATATCTCACACAGCAATAGTTTCACCAATATATCTCCTAGGACAAGGGATATAAAGGAAAGAATAAACAAATGGGATTACATCAAGTTAAAAATCTTCTGCACAGCTAAAGAAAACATAAGTAAAATGAAAAGGGAACCAACCATATGGGAAAACATATTTACCAATGATACCTCAGACAAGGGATTAATCTCCAAAATATATAAAAAACTCATATGACTCAACATCAAAAAGACAAACAATCCAATTGAAAAATGGGCAAAGAACCTAAACAGATACTTCTCCAAAGAGGACATACAGAGGTCCCATAGGCATATGAAAGAATGCTCAACATCACTAGCCATCAGAGAGATGCAAATTAAAACCACAATGACACATCACCTCACACCTGTCAGAATGGTCATCATTAAATCAACAAACCATAAGTGCTGTAGCAAGAATGCTAGAAAAGGGAACCCTTTTGCACTATTAGTAGAAATACAGACTGTTGCAGCCACTTGTGAAAAACAGTATAGAATTTCCTCAAAAAACTAAAAATAGAACTGCCTTTTGATCCAGCAATCCCACTGCTGTTATTATACCCTAAGCATCCTGAAACACCAATTCAAAAGAACCTATGCACCCCTATGTTCATAGCAGTGTTATTTACAATAGCCAAGTGCAGGAAACAGCCTAAGTTTCCATCAGCAAATGAGTAGATTTAAAAAAAAGTTGTGGTACATTTATGCAATGGGATACTATGCAGCAGAAAGAAAGAACAGATTTTTACCCTTTGGGACAGCATGGATGGAACTGGAGAGTATTATGCTAAGTGAAATAAGCCAGGCGGTGAAAGACAAATACCATATAATTTCACCTATAAGTGGACCCTAATGGGCAAAACAAATGAACGAGCAAAACAGAACCAGTGACATGGAAATAACAAACAAACTGACAGTGTCAAGAGGGGAGAGGGAAGGGAGATAATGGAGGAAAGAAGGGGAAGGGTCTAGCCAAGGAACAAGTATAAAGGACCCATGAACATGGACAACAGGTTAGGGATTGACTATGGGAGCAGAGGGGTGGGCAGGGCAGGGGAGAGTAATGAGGGAGGGGGAATTGGGACAAATGTAACTGAACAACAGTAAAATAAAATAAATCAATAAAATTTTGAAATCATCGTATTTTTCTGATGACATTTTCATTCACAAGTGCAATGGTACCATCTCCCCAGGAGATTGAACATGCTCTGCATCCTTGGATGTGTCTGCCTAACCCTGTACACATGTCTGCATTCAGGCCTGACCCAACTCAAGGAAATGCTGGCAGGAATCTGATTGGAAAATCTACTTGTACCAATAGTGCTGTTGAAACTTCTCTGATACTTCTGGTCTGGTGATTGGAAGAAAAATAATTTGATTTTGACACACAGACCTTGGACTGTTACATAACAAAGTGAAGAAATTTCTAATTCATTAGTGTGTTGGTTTAATGCTCCCTTAGTCATCTGTGGCTATTCCATGGAATTTTGGCCAAATGCAGATGATTTTTTGTGATCTGATTTGAGATTATTTATGCTTCTGACCCCTCCATGTACAGTCAAAATTAGATGAAGTTAGTAAAGTAAGAATTTGGTGTCGGTTGTAACACTTGAATGAGTTGGCATGTCATGTGTGTGGTAAGGAAGGTTCAATAGTTATTGTTTGGGAAGACGTACTCAATCAGAGAACAGTGAGACAATCTAATTATGCTCCTATGAGGTGCCAAGTGCCTTTCATAAACTAGGTCAATTATCAACATATTCTTTAAAAATCTATTGTGGGAAAAAAAACAGTGAAGTTAAAAGCTTGTGTGCAGGTTGTGGCTACAGTTTGAATTTGAGCCTTGTTCCAGAGGCAGTACTACAAAGGAAACCAAATGTTTTATTAGTTATGCTCTATAGCTTGGGTCAAACCTTGGTCTAGAAGCTGCTGCCTTCAGTAAGCCTTCCATTTCTACCTCATACCTGCTCCCACAATCCCTCTACCCCTGATCAGGGAACTACCTGTAGGAAGGACTTGAATAGGACTATGCCAGGGGGATGCAATCATTTTTATTTTACTTCTTCTCCTCAGGCCTGTGGCTTAGAGCTGTTTTTCATCCATCAAGGTAATGATAGCCCTTCTTAATTAAACATGATTTTTCTTTTTAGGGAAAAAAAAAAAAAAGCTCCAAGGAAACATCAGAGTTAATTAGAGAAAGTGATAGTGTAGCTGCTGACAGAAAGGAGCCCATCAAAGGCAATGTTAAGGGGGATCCCAAATCATCAAAGCAGAGCCATTCAGTTGCAAATTGCTTTCTATTTCAGCTTTGTAGGGCAGAGGGTTCTCTGGGATCTCACTGTTCTATAAGCACAAGGCTCTCTACTAGTGGTGTCTAAAGAGAATACCAGATACCCTAAGGGAAAAGGAGCTTGAAGTTAAAATGACCCCTCACTGTGATTTTGAAGTCCACAAGGTTTAACTGAAGGTTTTCTCATTGTATGAGTTTTTTGTGTAAATGGTGACAAACAGAACATTTATTCTCTGAGATGAGCAAAAGTCATTAGTATCTTCGATTTTCAATTCAAGTTCGATAAGAAACTGTGTAAGATTCTGTGCTGGGTACTGGCTACTTTTGTCCACTTCATATACTTTTTGCAATGCCTATTTTTGACACACAGAGTGATTTAAAAAGATTAAAATTCTAAAGTTAAAAAAGAAATTGTTGGAGCTTTTGGCACCATATGAAATAAACAGCATTCCACTCCTGTTTCGGGACCTGTGATAGTTGCTTTCAGTTTGCTTCAAGTCTCTCTTAGCTTCTCAGTTTTGGCTTCTTTCTCCAGCTGCCAGAGGCTCCCTTTCCTTTTCTCATGCCCTGAAACTCTAACCAGATAGTCTGGATTTCTTCTCTTCCAATGTATTACTTGAAGAGGGAGTACCATACACTTTGGGGTTCTACCTTTCCTCCCCAGCTTTATTGAGATATAATTGACATATAACATTGTATTAGTTTAAGATGTAAAACATAATTATTTGATATTTGTATATATTGTGAAATAATTACCACAATAAATCTAGGTAACATTTATCACCTCACATATGTACATTTTCTTCCTGTGATGAGAACTTTTAAGATCTAGTGTCTTAGCAACTTTCAAATATACAATACAGTATTGTTAACTCTAGTCACCCTGCTGTACATTATATCCCAGGACTTACTTATTTTATTGCTGGACATTTATGCCTTTTTACCGCCTTCAGCTATTTCCCCCATCCACCACCCATGCCTCTGGCAACTATCATTCTGTTCTCTGTATCTACAAGTTCAAATTTTGTAGATTCCACATAGAAGTGTGATTACATAGTATTTGTCTTTTTTTTGTCTGACTTATTTTACTTAGCATAATGCCCTAAGTTTCATCCATGTTGTTGCAAAAGGCAGGATTTCCTCCTTTTATTACACATTTGTTTATTCCCTCATCAATGGACACTTAAGTTGCTGCATATCTTGGATATTGTAAATAATGCCGAAATAAATATAGAGGTGTGAGTATTGCTTTGAGATAGTGATTTCATTTCCCTTGGGTGTATATTGGGTTTAATTCTATTGCTTCTCTGATACTGTTCCTATTAAAGTAACTCATTGTGTCTACTCATCAAATCTAATTGGGCTTTTTTGTTTAGGTCTGTATCATTTTGGGTTCTCAGCAGCAGTTACGTGTGACCACATACTCTATGGTCTCATAATTCTAATGCCCAGTGCCTGTCCCCCTTTACTTTTCCTATTTGTCAAACTCTCTCTAATATGCTTTAACTATGTTTTCTGCTCCATTTTTATTTGAGTGTTTTTATTTTTATGTTTAAACATTTGTTTGAATCATAATGAAAATAAGGCCTGCATAGCATAATTGTTTGCTATGTCTTTTAAAAGGTTTTAAATCAAGGTATTGACAAAAAACTTTTTGTAAAAGGACAAATAATAAATATTTTAGTCTTGTTTGAATCAGAATGAAATTAAGGTCTGCATAGTGTAATTGTTTGCTATGTGTTTTTAAAGTTTTTAAATCCAGGTATTGGCAAACTTTTTTTGTAAAAGGCCGAATAGTAAATATTTTAGGTTTTTTTTTGGCGGGGGTGCACATGATCTCTGTCACAACTACACTCAACTCTGGTATTGCAGTGCAAAATCAGCCATACACAGTTCATAAACAAATGAAAATGGTTGTGTCCTAATAAAATTTTATTTACAAAAACAGCATGGTGGCCAGATTTGGCTTATAAACCATAGTTTGCTGACCCTTCTTTTATTCTATAGGTGCTCATGTTCTCCTGTTTCCTCTATTCAGTTAGTTGAACAAACTATAGCATTTGTTCTGTTAAAATATCTAGAGTTTGCTGATTACATGTTCGTTTGTCTCCTGTATTTCTTATAAATTTCTAGTTAGATCTAGAGGCTTTCTTCTTCAGACTCAGTTTGAATGCTTTTTGAAATGATTAATTCAGAGGTGAGAATGTGTATGTCTGTCAAATGGCTCATAATATGAAGTTCATTCTCTTTTTATGATGTTAACAGCTATTAATGACCTTTCCTAGATCTAACATTTCTTTAGGGCTTGCAAAATGGTGCTTTTATAATTGCATCATTTCTTCTTCATTTACTAGCTAGAAAATTTCTGTAAAGAGGAAACTTGCCATCATCAACTATTTGCTTCCCCAGTGATACATTTTGTATAGGAAAGGCAGAATAAGTGTTTGATATTTCCTTTTATTTACCAGTTATCAAAATAATGGGTTGACAATTGTCCTAAAAAGTTAACCAATGAGGGAATTTTTTTCAGTTTAACTTTGAACTATGAACTTAAGATTTGAAGTGTTTCAAATCCATTGTGTTAATATCTTTTTGATGCTTCAATTGTGCCATTTTTGACTAGTGGATATTCTTCAAAGTAACTCCTTAATCCTTTTGGCAAGCTCTCAGTGGGTTTTAAGATATTTTTTGGTTTCTGGTATAAAGAGATGTTCAAGACATCATACACATTTATTGCTCTTGACCTGGAATTAAGAAGTCCTGGTTTCTTTTAGTGGGAAGTGGTATTTAGAGACCACAATCTGGGTACTAAGGGTGTTCTTTATTACTGGGTTGATTTTTATTTCTGGGCTTTTTTTTTCCTTTATTTTGTGAACAGAGTCAAGAAATATTTTAAAGTTAAACTCATTCTGGAATCTTGGTGATACTTCCATTCAAACACATAACCAAGAGATTTTATACAATTCTGTTTATTCTGTATCCATTCATATTTCTTTAATTTAAAATTACCAAAATACTTTTTTTGTGTGCTATTCCACTATAGTGGTATGCTACCACAAGGTTATGTTCCTTTGTTTCATTGATTTTAGAAATTTAAAAATTTAATTTTGTTTTATAATTATATAAAAGGTAAAAGCTACATATCAGAGAAGTATAGTTTCTTTTACACCTGCCTTTCTGTTTCTTCACCTAATCTACAGGTAACCATTCACTTTTTTGTTTATTTATTTATTCCTCCATATTAAAAATATCAAATAGTTATATATCTGTATCACACTTTCTTATTAGATGAATAGTAGCATATTTTCTTCATATTGCCTTTTTCAGATAATAATATTTCCTGAAGAATATTCCATAGCAGTATATAGAAATATACCCAATTCCTTAATCTGGCTGCATGGTACTCCACGTTGCGGATGTACCATATTTTATTTGATCTCTCTCTTGTTAATAAACATTTGGATAATTTCCAGTCTTTTGTTGATTAGGTATCTCCCCAGCTAACTTATGCAGTTTTCTTTTTCTTTTTTTCTTCTTTTTTAAATGTATTATCCAGATAGATTCATAGAAGATGGACTGACAGTTGACAGGGTAAAAGTGCATGAAGTTTTTCTAGATATTGCTAAATTACCCTTCATATATATATTTTTTCATTTGGTATTCCCGCTGACAATTTATAAGAATGCCCATTTCCCCATAGACTTTTCAAACAAATGTTATCAAACTTTTTGGAAATTTTCCAATTTGAAAAATAGTATATGTGGAGTTTTAATTTTTATGTCTCATAATAGGTGAGACTGAGTATCTTTTCATATGTTTAAGGAACATTTCTCTGATCTGGGTCTTTGAGTCTCTTGCCAGTTTTTTTAAAAGATTTTATTTACTTATTTATATTTAGAGAGAGAGGAAGGGAGGGAGAAAGAAAGGGAGAGAAATATCAATGTGTGGTTGCCTTTTGCATGCCATCAACTGGGGACCTGGCCTGTAACCCAGGCATAGGCCCTGACTAGGAATCAAACCAGCAACCCCTTGATTTGCTGGCCAGCACTCAATCCACTGAGCTTTTTTTTTTTTTTTAATGAAAGTTTACTTGGTTTCTATTTTGTAAAAGCTTTATATCATAAGGACATTAAGCTTTTGTTATATAAATTGCAAATCTTTTTCTCAACTTGCCATTCAGCTTTTGAAATCTCATATGGTTATTTTTGCCCTGGAGATTGTTTTCATTTTGATGGGAAGTATATAAATAATTTTTCTTATTGCATTTGGATTTTAAGTCATAGTTAGGAAAGTTTCCTCTGATGTCAGATTATGGAGAAATTTGCCCTTTTTTTTTGTAGTACCTTTTTTTTTCTTTCAGTTAAATACCTGATCCATTTGAAATACATATCTGAGCATGGTGTGAGAAATAGATTCAATCTTAATTACATGATTACCCAGTTATTTCAACAGCACTTACTAAATAGTTATTTTTTCTTACTGATTAAAAATATTGCCTTTATTATACACTAAATTTCCATGTAAAATTTGCTCTATTTATTGATTTTCTATTCCTTATTTGTATGTATGTTTATTTATACATTAATACATACTTTAAAAAATTTAATCTTTATTGTAATTTTTATTTCCATTTAGTCCCCTTACACCCGCTCCTCCCAGCAATCACCACTCTGTTGTCCATATCCATTGAGTCCTTTTCCCTTTTTGCACAATCCCTCCACCCCCCAACCCCCCTCACTAGCCCACTAGCTGTTATCTGCTATCCATCTATTAGTCTGTCTCTATTTTGCTTGTTAGTTCAGTTTGTTTATTATATTCCACATATGAGTGAAATCATATATTTGTCTTTCTCTGGTTGGCTTATTACCCTTAGATTAATATTTTCCAGGTCCATCCATACTGTCAGAAAGGGTAAGACTTTATTCTTTTTTATGGCCAAGTAGTATTCCATTGTGTAAGGATTTATAATTAATTTTATTAACAAAAAGGTCTAGCCATAACAATCTCCACCATCCCTCATTCTTCTTTTACAATGTTTTTCTGGCTATTATTGCTTGCTTGTTCTTCTAAATATATGTTATAATTAACTTACATAGCTCTAGAACACAATCTTCTGTCATATTCTTGCTAATGCATTGAATTTCTATATTAACTTAAAGGAGAGCTCTGTGATATTGATTGCTTCTACCTAAGATTATGGAATATCTTTCCACTTATTGATGGCTGATACTTTAGATTTTTTTTTCTTTTGTTTTCAGATTCTTTATGGCCATATTACCTCTACTTTACCTTTTTGCACTTGATGACTTGAAGATCTAGTTGAATCACACTTATTTCTTCTAAAGTGGAGACACCAAATCTATGTTACCAGTCCTTCCTCCTTCTTTGAGTGCCAAACCCAGATATGCACATGTGCTACCCTTTTATTTGTGCTGTTTTTCAAAACTGATATTAATTATAATATGTCTTCATTGGCCATGCCCACACGAGACTCCTGTTTTCTATTGTTTAGGACTATTGCTCAAAATTTTGGGCTGCTTTAGCATCTTCTGTTTAATCATCTGCTAAATTCAAGAGGCACGAACCTATTAATCATGGGAAATATTTGGAGAGTGAAATGATTCCTAGAGTATATTAGTTGGTAGAACTCCACTTTCAGTTGTGAATTATGTTAAAAAAAACTAAAATCAGAAAGGCTGAGCTTGCTAAAACTGTCTCCAAGTGGCAGACATCAGTCATTTCTCCCGAATTTTATATAATCTTCTAAAACTGGCAGTGGCACAGAAAAAGAAATATAGCAGAGAGAGAAATTCCTTTCCTGTGAATCAGAACACTGAAAGCTTCCTGCTTGTTCCTCATTCCCTGCAGTAAAACTGGAACTTTAAATAGAACCTTAATAATGGAACAATCTCCAGGTTTATAGATTTTCTTTAATACATTCCTTAACCTACTCAGGCATGTTTTTGTTTCCAGCATAAAGCAGACTATAATTCCAGATTCTTGATGTTCTTAGTTGAAATGTTAAAATGAATACAGAAATTAGTACAAAAGTAATTCAATCTGCTCTAGTTACAAAGGGATAATAATATAAATATCTGATAGGCAATAGTCATTTATTTTATTTTATTTTTTTATAATTCTAATTAATTAATTAATTTTTTAACAAAGTTACTTTATTTTATTTTATTTTTATTTTATTTATCTGTTTTTAGAGAGAGGGGAAAGGAGAAAGAGATGGAGAGAAACATCAATGTGCGGTTGCCTCTCACGTGCCCCCAACTGGGGACCTGATGTGCAACCTAGTCATGTGCCCTGACTGGGAATCAAACCAGCGACACTTGGTTTTCAGGCTGATGCTCAATCCACTGAACCACAGCAGCCAGGGCAATAGTCATTTATTTAATGTCACAAAGTATAAGAGTTTGATTTTAAAAATATATAAAATAAAATTTAAGGTCTGTAAAGAAATAAATATCAGGATGTGCAAAAATTTAGGTCAGGACACAAGGTCAAGATTGCTGGAGTTGGGAGGTGGGAAGATCCAGAAATAATGACTAGAGAATTCTAGATATTTACTACTGATGAGCTACTTGTTCATTTCAAAGATTCCTACTGCCCAAGTTAAAAAGAGAAACATAGTAATCAACTTCATTTCCTATGTTGGAGTTATTAAATGGTAGACTTTCAGTGTCTTCATCAAAATCTTTTTGGATGTACTCACAGGTCTTTATCAATTCTTCTGTGGTAATGCTTAATATCAGGCAAAAAAAAAATGCAAAAGTATAGCCTAACTAAGAAGGAGATTCTTTTTAAAGTATATTTTATTCATTATGTTATTACAGTTGTCTAATTTTTTTTCACTCTCCCCACCTCTGCCTGGTACTCCCTTCCCTCCAGCACCCCACCTCACCTTAGTACATGTCCATGGGTCATGCATATAAGTTCTTTGGCTTCTACACTTTACTATTCTTACCATTCCCCTATTTTGTTCCTACCAATTACACTTCTTAATCTCTGTATCATTTCCCCAATCCCCCCCCTTCACATTGCCACTAGTAATCCTCCATATGATCTCCATATCTATGATTCTGTTCCTGTTCTAGTTATTTGCTTAGTTTGTTTTTGTTTCTTAGGTTCAATTGTTGATAGTTGTAGATTTGTTGTCATTTTACTGTTCATTATTTTGATCTTTTTCTTAAGTAAGTCTCTTTAACATTTTTTGTAATAATGGCTTGGTGGTGATGAACTCCTTTAGCTTTACCTTGTCTGGGTAGCATTTTATCTGTCCTTCCATTCTAAATGATAGTTTTGATGAATAGAGTAATCTTCGTTATAGGTCCTTGCTTTTCACCACTTTGAATACTACTTCCAGTCCCTTCTTGCCTGCAAAGTTTCTTTTGAGAAATCAGCTGATATTCTTATGGGAACTCCTTTATAGGTGACTCTCTTTTCATTGCTTTTTTTTCAAGATTCTCAAACTTCCAGCCAAGATGGAGGCCTAGAAAGACATGCTGCATTTCCCTCCACAACCAAGAAATAATACAACTATCTCAAGAATTAGACAAACAGAGTCCAGAAAATTGAGCTTCATGGAAGTCCAACAAAGATATAAAGAAGAAATACTCATCCAGACAGGTAGGAGGCGCGGAGCCAGGGTGGAGATGTGGAGAGTGGTGGTGGCAGCTGTGGTGGCAGCAGCAGGCTGGCAGAAGGCACAGCCACACATTTAAAAAAGCAGGGAGGGACACCTGGGGAGTGTTCCCAGCATAAGACCAGACCACACAGCACCGGGGAAAATAAAACCCATTGCTTCTGACTGTGCAATCCAGTGGGGGTTGAGGTGGTGGAAGAAACTGCCTATCTCTCAGCAGAGTTACTTGTTTAAAGGACCCCCATGGTCCTAGAATGTCTGCAAACCTACCCACTTTGGGAATGACAGCCAGCGCAACAGCTAGAGAGGAACCAGTCCCATATGGAAGTGATAGAAGTGCCAGGAAAAGAGGAGAGTGCTGAGCAAGTGGCATTGTTTCCTTTCAGACCCCTCCTTCGCATAGAGCGCCACAACATGGTGAAATGGGTCACCTCTACCGATGAATACCTTTCATCCCTTACAACATAACAGGTGAGACAGTTCTATCTAAGACACAGAGGCAAACAAACACAGGAGCCTGTCGAGATGAGGAGTCAGAGAAGAATAGCCCAAAAGAGGGAATGGATCAAGGTTCCAGTGAGAGAACTAAGCAATGAGGAGATAGCCAACCTAACAGATGAGGAGATAGCCAACCTAACAGATGTACAGTTCAAAACGCTGGTGGTGAAGATGCTCACAGGCTTGATCGTCGTTGGCAGCCGTCCGTCTCGAGAGACGATGGTGTAGCTTCTTAAGAGTCTATCTGCACCGCCGAGAATGGCTGTGCAGTCCGACTCGGGAGTGACACGGTATCTGTCTCCTCCCGTGTTGAATCGACGTCTTGTGATGACGCTGGAGTGTCCTCTCCAGTGAAGCTGAAGCTACAGAGCCTGGGCAGGGTGATATGGAGGGTCTGCTGTTGCCCATGCAGCAGACCCCCCCTCTCTTCGCAGCTGAAGGGCCCAAGGGAAAGACGGAGTCAATACAGCTTGGCTTCAGGTGCGCCGCAGGAGTTGCCGGTGTTGACTACAACGTCGAACCGCCTTAGGGACTCTGGCTCCGGATTTTCTGTCGGGGTTTACTCCCTTAGCCTTTCCCCTGAAGAGGTATGCCGCAAGGCAGCGGAGGTTTTTTGGAGTCAGAGTTTTCCTTCTCTGATGACAGGCTTGATAGATATGCTTAAATATGGCAAATGCATAAGGGAAGAAGTGAAGGCTATGCTCAATGAAGCGAAGGAAAATCCACACAAAACCAATGGTGGAGGGAAGGAACCCAGGGTTTAAACCAATTATTTGGAACATAAGAAAGAAAAAAACAGTCAACCAGTACAGAATGAGGAAACAAGAATTGAAAAAAGTGAGGAGAGGCTTAGGAACCTCTGGGACAACTTTAAACATGCCAACATCCAGATCATAGTGGTGCCAGAAGGAGAAGCGGAAAAGCAAGAAATTGAAACCTTATGTAAAAAAATAATGAAGGAAAACTTTCCTCATTTGTTGAAGAAAATAAACATACAAGTCCAGGAAGCACAGAGAGTCACAAACAAGCTAGACCCAAAGAGGACCACACCAAGACACATCATCATTAAAATGCCAAAGTTCAAGATAAAGAGAGAATTTTAAAAGCAGCAAGAGAAAAGCAGAGAGTTACCTACAAAGGAGTGCCTATAAGACTACAAGCCGATTTCTCAAAAGAAACTTTGCAGGCAAGAAGGGACTGGCAAGAAGAAGTATTCAATGTGATGAAAAGCAAAGACCTAAAACCAAGATTACTCTATCCAGCAAAGGCATCATTAAGAATGGAAGGGCAGATGAAGTGCTTCCCAGACAAGGTGAAGCTAAAGGAGTACATCATCACCAAGCCATTATTATATGAAATGTTAGAGACTGATTTAAGAAAAAGAAAGTCAACACTATGAACACAAAAATGACAACAAACTCACAACTATCAAAAACTGAATCAAAAAAGTAAAAACAAAATCCAACTAAGTAAATCAGAATAGAAACAGAATTATAGGTATAGGGATCATTTGGAGGGTTATCAGCTGGGACGGGGAAGGGGGAGAAATGGAGAAATGGTGCAGGGGTTAAGAAGCATAATTTGTTCGTACAAAAATAGACAGGGGGAAGTTAAGAATAATATAGAAAATGGTGAAACTAAAGAACTTATATGCATGATCCATGGACATGAACTAAGGGGGTGTGGGATTGTTGGAGAGAAGTGGGGTCTGGGTGGAGGAGGAGCAAAGGGAAATTAAAATTGGAACTACTGTAACAACATAATCAATAAAATATACTTAAAAGTAAAATAAAATAAATAATTTAAAAATCAGTTTCCAGGAGCTGGTGGAAGGAGCAAATGGGGAGTGACTACTAATGAATTTCTTTTTGATATGATAAAAATGTTTTAAAATTAGATAGCGGTGATAGCTGCACAACTCTGAATATATGAAAATCGACTGCATTGTAACACTTTAACAGGGTATATTTTATGGTACATGAATTATATCCCAATAAAGCTGTTATCAAAAAAATGTTCTATATGTGTCTTGGTGTGGTCCTCTTTGGGTCTAACATGTTTTGGACTTTCTGTGCTTCCTGGATTGTATGTTTATTTCCTTCACCAAATTAGGGAAGTTTTCTTTCATTATTTTTTCACATGAGCTTTTAATTTCTTGCTCTTCCACTTCTCCTTCTGGCACCCCTATGATTCAGATGTTGACACATTTGGAGAAGTCCCAGAGTCTTCTTATTCTCTCTTCATTTCCTTTTTGAATTCTTGTTTATTCATTCTGTACTGGATGACTAATTATTTCTTCCTTATGTTCCAATTTATTGATTTGAGCCCTGACTTCCTTCCCTTCACTATTGGTTTCCTGTGGATTTTTCTTTATTTCACTTAATGCAGCCTTCATTTCTTCCTTTATGCTGCACTCAATGAGTTTTCTGAGCAACCTTATCACCAGTGTTTTGAACTCTGTCTGATAGATTGGCTACCTCTGTTTCACTTAGATCATTTTCTGGAGTCTTGATCTGTTCTTTCATTGGGGCTATATATATTTTTGTCTTCTCAATTTTGCATCCTCCCTGTGTTTGTTTATTTGTATTCAGTGGAGCTGCTTTGACTCCCTACCTGGGTGTACCTGTTATGTTGTAAGGGATGGAGCCTTGGGTATTCATCAGTGTGGGACAACTGATTACACTGCTTTGTGGCACTGTATGTGGGGGAAGAGTCAGAGAGGGAACAATGCTGCTTGCTTGGCACTTGTGTCTTTTCCAGTCACTTCACCTACTTTCTGTATGGGACTGGCACCTCTCTAACTGTTGCCCTCGTGGTGGTTCTCAGAGTGGGTGGGTTTAAGTACATTCTAGGGCCATGGGGGCCCCCTAAACAGACTCTCCTGAGAGACCAGCAATTTCTTCCACTACCACCACCCCCACTGGTTTTCACAGCCAGAAGCTATGAGGTTTATTTTCCCTTTTCCTGGTGCTGGAACCCTGTGCTGTACAGTCTGGCCTGGGTCTGGCTTTTATGCAACACCCGTGGAACCACCTGTTCTGCTGGCTGCTGCCGCTGCCACACTGCATCTTCTCTCCATCTCCGCACCTCCTACCCATATGGATGAATATTTCTTCTTTAAATCATTAGTTGTTGAACTTCCATACAGTTTGATTTTCTTACAGTTCTGGTTGTTTTTTGTTTTAAGATTAGCTGTGATCCTTCTTATGGTTGTGTGAAGAGGCAAAGCATGTCTACTTGCACCTCCATCTTGGCTGGAAGTCTTAGAGGGTTCTTCAGTAGGAGATTTTGAGACACTATGATTTATAACTCAGGCCTCTCTAAGATCACAGTCTCTATAATCACTGTGTGATGCCTAGAGGAAAGGAGATTTTTAGTTCACCTGAGAATGATTGTTCTTAAAATACTCTGAATTACAAATCAGAAGATTATATAGCTGTATTTAAAGGGAGCTATTTTCTGAAGTGCCAATAGAACTTCATGCTTTATTGATTCTAGAAAATCATCATTTTTAAAGCATATTTTCACTTTATAGACAAATCAGTGGTCACACCAGAGCCCTACATAATGCCTTTCTTTAAAGGTACCATTATTGGTTTTACATAGTGGGGCCCCAAAGCCTACGGATGTGAAATCTAAAAGAATTATGAATAGAGCTGGTCCTGAAACACCAAGAACATATCTCATGATAGTTTCCCCATTTATGTAGCTCACAAAGCTGGGAGGATGAGTCTGCAGAGCTGTAAGCTCTTAGTGGGCATTTCTGGTTTCATTAAACTCTTCTTAGAAGTTGTGAGTTAGAAAATATTTTTTTGGAAAGTCAACATGCAAAGCATCCTATTCTCAAAATCATTGACCTAATTAATAATTAATGAAGTTTTTATTGACAGAGCAATGGCACATAAACTTTCAGCTTGTGTTATATGCTGCTTCTAAGTCATAGTACTGGCTATAATTTATGAGATGTAATGAGAATGTGGGCTACAGCATATGTCTCCAGTGAAAGAAAGCAATTGCAATCCTTTCACAGTGTCACACTAAGCCTTTTAGTAATGAACAGAAAGTGGTACAGAGGAAATATGTCATTAATTCATTTCACCAGCCTTTGCTTGCTGGAAAACCTGGGTATGGGCTACATTCAGATGGTATGAGTGTACTTTCTCCTGTGACATTTGGGTTCCCATATCATCTCATAGGTCAAGGAATTCCTGGGGCTGACTTCTCCAGAGCTACTTCGAGGAAGACAAAGAAGACTGGGGGCCCTGTCACCCATAATTTCTGCTGTTTGGACTATTCTATCTGCTTTTCATCTAAGAAGTAAAACAAGGGAGGATTGAAAATATGTAAGTCATAAAAATAAATCTTTCTCTTCTCTTCTTTTTCCTTCCTTCTTTCCTTCCTTCCTTCTTCCTTTCCTTCTTCCCTCCCTCCCTCCCTCCCTCCCTTCCTTCCTTCATTCCTTCTTTTCCTTCCTTCCTTCCTTCCTTCTTATTTATTCTGCTTTTCTACTATTTCCATAGCATTCCCTATCACTTGACTGAACATAACTGGTTATTTGCATTACTATTCTTTTTTTCCAAACAGAGGAAAGCATGTGATTTTGGAATCAGATAAACCTGTGTTTGAATTTCATATCTGGTAGTTACATATTTGAGCAAATTATATAATTTCTCTGAGCCTCACTGTCTTTGTAAAATGGGGACAGTGCTACTTTCCATGAAAAGTTGTTGTAGGGTTTAAATAAAATAAACACATTGGTCAGTTCTTGGAACACAGTGGACTAAATAAAAATAACAGTTTATGTTCTGACCTTTCATGTGGTTAGATGTCAGGTACAGGCTCCTTCAAAGACAGGAACATTCTGTGGAAGAATGGGAAAGCATATGGAAGCTTTGGGAAGCCATAGATTACTCTCAAAATAGCTCAGACTCTTCATTGCTGGCTCTTCTTTTCAGGGCTCCATGCTGAGATAGCTTAATATCTGGAATCTTGGCACTGAGAAGACTAAAGGAGCCTCAGAACCATGGGGCTTCTGGGGCTTCCTGGACAGTGGGGTTTGTTTCTTCCAGAGAAAGTTGTCTTCTCCAAGAAATATAAGTGATGGCAGAGATGTCAGGGCATGGAGGACTGGAAGGTCAGGCCAGGCCTTGGAGGAGATAGGCCTCATGGAGCTCTTAGGTTTGTCTAAGTCCTCAGAATATTGTTGGGTCCCCCAAAAGCAATCAGTCTGGGACTCACTCACACTAACCAAACTCACAAAAGACCAACATGTGAACTAGATGCCAAATTATTTTGTGTTCTGACAGATATTCTTTCCACTTAGATCACTCCTTTCCAAATATCAAGGACTTATACAAGCGATTAGGGATCATCATTATAATCCTCAGAACCACCGTTTACTGAGTGTCCCCTATGGGCTGAGTACAAATATTCTCACAATCTTAGGTTGGCTTTCCCCCAAAGCTGAGATTACAACTTGAATGAAGTTAGCTTGTTTTGATATGTGACACCAGGAAATAAAATGGAGGGGTGGCTGGGGAGAGTGAAATAGAAAAGAAAGGAAAGTGATCCCAGGTTTTGTTATTGGACAGATTACTGTTGTGTGCAACTGAGGCTCAATCCCATGGGAGACCCACAGGGCACATGAGATGTCTAACATAACCTTTAACCTTTATAGTAACCCTACAAGGTAGAAAACACTAGTGTCATTTCACTGATGGAGTAATTGAAGCTTAGAGAGGTGAAGTAACTGGTTCATGATCATGAAACTTTAAATGATAGGGCCAGAATTTAAATGTGGGCTTGTGTTAACTTTAAAGCATGTTCTAGGCTTTTCTGCTATGATTCTGGGATAGACAGCTTTCATTTGGCCCTCTAAATTCTCTATCCAGACTTCTCTGCCCCAGGTAGGTAATTTATGAAAATTACATCAAAGTGCTCTCTTTTCCACTGGCTTATGGCTGGAGTGTTATAAAGGGGAGTACTAGCAAGAGATCAGAAAGAGGGAGGGTGGTATGATCAAGGTAGTTATTTCTTTGGCTTCCTCCCTTCAACATTAACTGATACTGGCTATGTCTCCAGGTGAAAGATCACAGCTCTTCCCAGGATGTGTGTCCATACTTTTCTTTTCCTCCTTATTCTCATGAGTGACCCCTTCCTTGCTCCTTCAATCCTAGGGAGGCAATGTTATTAGCCACTTGAGATTACTTTATAATCTTCCCACACCTCTCTGAATTGTCCCAATTTGAATGCTGTACCCTGATGTTGGAACCTTGATTGATACAGCTGCCTCCCAGAAGTAGATGGAAGAGTGCCAAGTCATAGCATGGGTGGTCTCACTCCATCTGCCTCCATGTCACTTACCCACAACCCAGAACACTAATGACCAAAGACTCCCTGGATTGGGTCTACTCTCTGTTCACTGGGCAGTGGTGAGAAACATCAGTACACTGTTGCTCACAGTTTATTCTTATCTAAGTTCCATGCAGACAAACTTTGTTCCATACACACAGTTTCTCTCAGGTAGATAATAATTTAACAATAATAGCTTAACCTTCAGCTATGCTTCACTTTGATGCCCAGGCCCAACTCTGCCTTCTTTAGTGGGGATAACTATTCTTTGAGGTGTTCTTGCAAGTGTCTAATCTTTTCTGTTCTGGATAGATTATGCTCATTTTCCTCATGGGGAACCATAGTGTTTTCAAGTATTTTGGAGACAGAGAATAGCTACCAATTTAATTCATCAGGTGGTATGTCTGTTGAACTGATGCGCCAACTACCTCCTTGATGCCTGGACTATCTTTCCTTTAGTAGCCCAGACTCAGCTGAAAGGAGAAAGAGAAGAGGTGTGCCTCTGCCCCCTCTGCAAACTCTAGCTCCACTTTAATGCATCTGAACACCTCTAGGTATTCAACAATTTCTGCATTCATTTTGAATAATAATAAAAAGGCCAGCTCTGGGTTTGAACAAACATGTTCTTATTCAAGGTTTAAAATATTTCTTTTATGGTTCCCCTGCTGGGCCTCTTATTGTTTCCCTTTCCTCGGAACATGAATGATTGTTTATTAAACACAATAATAATAATAAAGTGGAAGTAGGGTCTCTTAGCTGGCATTAGTTCAGATTCCAATTTAATCTTTCCCTAGCCTCACTTCATTATAACTCTATTTGCTTGTGTAATGCATAACCAGCATGTGTCATGGTGAATGAAGTAAAGCTTCAGAATAACATATCAGTAAGATGATTGTTAACATAACACATGGTACCTCCAGTCTATAATTTAAAAAAATAATAATGGTAACAAACTTACTTCACTGCATAGAACCCAGGAGCTTTGAAGCAGCAAGGGCTGCTTTCCTTAGCAAAGAGATCTCTCTGTTAATGGTAGGACAGGGAGTGATATTTCCTGACCTTTCAGATGGGTGATCAGGGCTCTTATGGACCTCTGAAATGCTAGCAGAGGCACGAACCTTCAAACCTTTTCTTTCCAGAAACAGCATGCTTAAGATGATGAATTTTGCCTTTTAGAGATATGACCTCAGCTCTTTCAACAACATGGGAATAATAATAGCACATTCTTCAGCTATTGTACAGATTATAAAACATAACATACTGCAAGGGGTTAGCAGTGTTTAGCACAAAGCCGGTGCTGAATGCATGTTAGCTGTTTTCACTATTGTGAAAGATTACATTCTAAATAACCTTAACAATTGTCACAGATCATGATTGTCTCAAAAGTTCTTGAATCAGGATTAGAGAAAATGAAGATGATGCTGTTTAGCACATGGGTCTAACTAAACACTAAGACTCAGAAGTGGAAGAAAATTTCATAGAAATGGTCTTTAGTTATAATAAGAGGAGAGGACATCTTATAGTTTGGGGTTGGAAGCAGCTATGCAAGAACATTTCAGGTTACATAAAAAAGGTGGTTGTCAATCCAGATCCACCATAGTGGCGGAGTAGGTGAAAGATACAATCACCTCCTCCAAAACCAAACTAGAATTGCAACTAAAATATAGAAGAATCAACCTGAATAACCAACTTAAGACTGGTTGAACAGAAGTCTTATAACCAAGGATTTAAAGAGGAAGCCATATTAAGACTGGGAGGAAGGGTGGAAATGCAAAAAGTGCTGGGCCCACTACCACAAGAGGCTGAAGTTCCAGGGGGATATCTCAGCTGCAAAGGTTCACTCTGAGAAGTGTGGTATCTCAACTCCACACCAGACTTCCTGCCAAGAATATCAGAGTTAGGAAGAGGCATTCATATCACATCTGGCTGTGAAAATCAGTGGAGATTCTGTCCATCAGGGAGAGCTGAGATTCTGCTAGATACACAGGCATCCTCTTAAACGGCCCATGAACAAAATGTCCTTCACAGCCACACACCATTAGCTCCAGTGGAGGGAGGGCAGAGCAGACTAGAGTCATTTGAAGAGAGACTGGGATTTGTAGCTCTGGGAAGAGAGCTTAAGGGACAGTCACCAGAACCCCTGTGCTGACTTCCTCTCTCACACTGCAGACACCACCTTTCTTGGGTGGAGCACTCCACTCCTTAAAGCATCAATCTGGGAGAATGCAAAGACCGCATCCTCTGGACTTCCTGTTGCCCCATCCCACAGAGTTCACACCCTGCTGAAGAGTCAGCTGCCTTGGCCTGGGTGCAGAGGTTGGCAGACTCATTGTAGGGGTTAGTGACTGAGTTGTGTGGCTCTGGAGTGAGACCATATCCCCCACTTTACCATGAAACTGGTTGGTGTCCCTCCCTCACAGCAGATTTGATTGCCCCACCCTCCAGTCTTCAAGAAACCCTACCCTCCAGAATCTTGGTGGCTCTGCCCTGCTGAGGAGGTCTGGACAAAATGTTAGAAAGAGTGCCTTGTGTAGCTCTGGCTTTGGGACCACTCCCCCAGCTTTCCCCAAGCCTGAAAGATACCTCCCTCTCACAGAGACCCACTAGACCCACTGTCCCAATTGACAGTGGCCCCACCCTGCTGAGCTGATGCTCTCCAGGAAGTCTAGGTAGAATCCAGGCCAGACTGAGTTGTGTGGCTCTAAGACGGAGGCCATTCTCTCTCATATACATGACCAGTGCAAAGCTTTGCCTTCACATGGCCAAATATTAATCTCTTTGGGCCTAATAAACTCTACTTGCCTCACCCTGATTACTCCCTGTGACACTTTCCCACCACAAAGTGTACAAGCATCCAACAGGTGGCAGCTATACTTGGTATAACTTGGGACACTTGCTGAGCAGCCTCCAACCCAACACTGGCATCAAACTTGAACCTGTATAAATCTGGTGAACATCACTCACCCATACCTGGTGACTCACTGAGAAGCTATTTCATGCAACTTGAGTATCACCAGAGGCTGTTTCAATGACTGAGCCTAACAGAAAGCTGGCAGGTGGAGGTAGAACTCAGTATGCTTTGGACCTTTTTTGACTTATTTCCAGGTTCAGTGCTGGTGGAAACCAGCCTTGGTGCACAGCTTGGTTCTTCCCAGGCACAGCAAGGCCCAGGAGAGGCAGCCACAAACTGTAGATTATTTTGTATCTATAAACATGTTGACAGAGCTAGTAATAGGCAGCATCTGATGTTGACCTGTACCAGAATCCCTCCTGAAAGGCCCCAGAATACATAAATTCAGTGGAGAGCTTCAGCCAACATCAGAGCAGGATCAAATTAGCTTCATAAATGGCATAGCCAAAGAAAGCTCTCAGCAGGCAACAGACACTGCTGAGGCAAATTCTACTTCCTATGGTCAGCACCTGTACAGCAGCTTGTATACAGTGGTTGACATCGACCCTTACAGTGAGCCAGTCTGAGGGTTGATCCCACACATGAACAGGCCAATAGCAATTAAAACTTAGTTACAACAAGAGGGCTCACAAAACCCACACAAGACACATTCCTAAAAATGATTCAGTTCAGGTGATCAAAAAAGACTTCTACTGGGTCCCACATAACATCTACTACATTAAGCCAACCTACCAAGACTGGGAGATTTAACAAATCTACCTAATACAGAGAAACAAACACAAGGAGGCAGTCCAAATGGGGAGACAAAACAATATACCTCAATTAAAAGAACAAATAAATCTCTAGAAAAAGATCTAAATACAATGGAAGCATGCAATTCACAAGATATGGAGTTAAAATAATAGTTACAAGAATGCTCAAGAAACTTAATGAGAATTTCAAGGAACTTAGAGAAAACTTCAACAGTATGAAAAAGAATGTAGATACTATGAAAAAGAACCAGTTAGAAATGAAGACTATAATATCTGAAATAAAGAATACACTAGAAGGAGTAAATAGTAGGTTGAATGAATCAGAGCATTAAATCAATGATTTGGAAGTCAAGTTGGCAGAAAACACCCAATCAGAGCAGCAAAATGAAAAAATAATTGAAAAATGAGGGTAGTTTATGGGACCTTTGGGACAACATGAAGCTTAACAACATTTGTATTGTAGGGGTACCAGAAGGAGAAGAGAAAGAGCAAGTGATTGAAACCCTATTTGAAAAAACAATGACTGAGCACTTTCCTAATGAGCTGAAGGAAAAAGACATACATGTCCGGGAAGTCCAGAGAGACCCATACAAGATGGACCCAAAGAGGCCCACACTAGAACACATCATAATTAAAATGGCAGAGTTTAAAGATGAGGAGAGAATCTTAAAATCAGCAAGAGAAAAACAGTTACCTACATGGGAGCTCCCCATAAGACTCTCAGCTGATTTCTCAACAGAAACATTTCAAGCTAGAAGGGATTGACATGAAATATTCAAAGTGATGAATAGTAAGGGTCTACAACCAAATGACGTCACACAACAAGGCTATCATTAAAAATCAAAGAGGTAAAATCTTCCCAGATGAGAAAAAGCTAGAGTTTTTCACCACCAAACAAGTATTACAAGATGTGTTAAAGAGTCTTCTTTAAAAAAAATGAAAATTAAAACAAAAATACAGAAACATAGTTATAAAGCATAAAGTGGAAATAAATACATGCCTATCAATAATCATTTTTTAATGTGAATGGTTTAAATGCTCCAATCAAAAGACATAGGTTAGCTGAATGCATAAGAAAACAAGGCTGAATGTATGTTGTCTAAAAGAAACCCACCTCAGAATGAAAGATACACACAGATTAAAAATAATCAGTTGGAAAAATATATTTTATGCAAGTGGAAATGAAAAAAAATCTGGGGTGACAATACTTAAATCAGACAAAATAAGCTTTAAAACAGGCTATACAAGAGACAAAAGAGGAAACTACATAATGATAAAAGGATGAATAAAATAAGAGAATATATGCCAGCCTGTTAAGTCAAGCAGGCTGTTGTCCGGGGACAGCCAACTGACCTGGAGTCTGCACGATCCTTCCCCATGTGGGAAGGCCACCATCCCCTCCACACCCCCTCTCTTATTAGGGATTTCTGACCCAAGGGTAGGTAGGACGACGACCATGTCCAGCTTGAAGCAGCTAGAGGAGCTCAAGAGCTTCACCCATTGTCCTTTATAAGATTATAAAGGGTCTTAAGTCTGAGAGGGAGGGATTGTTATTTTTTATTGTTAAAACAATTAACTAAAAAATAATAAGGAGAATATATGAAAGGGTGAAGCCAGAGAGCTTGTATGTACGATCCATGGGCATGGACTTGGGTGGGGGGGATTGTAGGAAGAGGGGCGTGCTGGGCAGAGGGGAGCAAAGGGGAAAAAATTGGAACTATTGTAACAATATAATCAATAAAATATACTTAAAAATAAGAAAATATAATCCTTTATGCACACAACAACATTGGAACACCTAAATATATAAAGCAAATGTTGATGGAAATAAAGAGATTAACAGTAATACAGTCAAAGCAGTTAATTTTAACACACCACTAACATCAATGGATGGATTTTCCAGACAAAATAAAGGAAACAGGGGCCTTAAATGACAAACTAGATTAGATGGATTTAACTGAGGTCTTCAGAGCATTTCACCTCCAAGCAGCAAAATGTAGATTTTTCTCAAGTGCACATAGAACATTTTTTAGGATGAATCACATGTTAGTGTACATAATGAAAAAGGGGAGCAATCTAACAAGGGGCTAAAACTCTTGTAAACATATATGCAGCCAACATAGAAGCACCTGAATATATAAATCAAGTATTGATGGACATAGAGAAACTGGTAGTGATACAGTCACAATAGGAAAAAATTTTAATGAATTTATTAATTAATTTATTTTGGGGGGGGACCCCCACTCTGTAACAGTTCCCCCCATCAGACTTAAGACTTTTTATAGTTTTATAAAGGACAATGGGAAAAGGTCTCATGCTCCTCTAGCTGCTTCAAAATGGACATGGTAGTTGTCCTACCTACCCTTGGGTCCAGAAATCCCTAATAAGAGTGGGGGTGTGCAGTCAAGAGTGGCCTTCCAATATGGGGGAGGATCTTGCAGACTCCAGGTCAGTTGACTTCCCAGGCAACAGCATTCTTGGTTTAACAAGCTGGCATCCTTGTATTCTGGAGACAACAGATTTAGCAACAGGGTTAAAAGGCATCATTAAAACCCTAACCAGTAGATGACAAAAGGCAGGGATTAATTTTTCAATTTCCTACATTAGGAAAAAAAAAGGCTTCTTTGGAGGAAAGTGTGCAAGTCACGTCACACCTGTTCAAAGTCCTTTTGCCCACTACACTTAGTTTGGACTGAGGGGAATATTTTAGGTTTCCACCTTCTTATACCTCTAGGCCCTTTCTGTCCAAGCCATTAGGATAGAAAAGAAAAACCAATTTAACATGAAGCCCACAGACCACCCTATACTTCACCAACCCAACCACTTAGTTCAGCCAAACCATTGAGTCTAAGGAGACAGCGATGCAGACAGGATTAAGTGAGGCCTGTATATACAATCAATCAGGTAATGAGATCATAGAGTTATGCCCTATGAAAACAGAACACACATGTTAATTCATGCAACATAACCCACAAACCAGTTTCTAAATCTGCGAGACTGTCTTATTGGGAAGATATCCAATTGCAAGGCATTTGACATTCTTCTTTCCTATAAATTAAACATGTTTAATGATGTCACAGACCTAGTTTAACTTTCAAATGAAAACAAATTTTAAATGAAACGAAATGTAAAGACAGGAAGCTGTACTAGTTTATAGTCTACCACTGAGCATTGCAATTGTCCTTGCATCAAGATTTTTCTCCAAGAGATTACCCTCTTTGTTGTTAAAGGGACTGCATTAAGTACATTTTTAATTTATCCTGTTCATTTGCATAAACACAACAAGAGCAGCAAATGATCACCTATGATCTTTAAGTCTGCTTTGCTGGAACTTACACAAGGAACTTTTAGAGTGACTTTTAGTCTACTCTTCAGGGCACAGAAGCTGAGCCACATACCTGCCATTCAGCCTTGCCTGTAAACACCTATCTTCCAACTCCTTCAGGTTTTCCATTGTGCCTTAAGGTCCCTTCTAGCCATCTTTAAGAAAAACAACCTTCATTCCTTCCCTGGAAAGATTGCCATGAACTGCACAACCAACGATGGTACCAGGTCTTTTTTCTTGTGGGCTTTTATTACCTTCAAAATAAATCCAAGTTCCTCAGGGCTTTTTGGTAACAACCAGAGTCCAGGCATGCCTCTTTTAGGCATGACATTCCAGTCAAAGTCTTGGTTAACAAAACCTCTATTAATAACTGGTCTTATTAGTTTTATGCAAGGAACCTGATGTCATTACTTACTTCCTCAAAATGCCAAATTCCAGAGGCATCAGGTAGGGAGAAAAATATAGTGTGAGGAAAATCCTTGTCCTTCTAATATTCATGATAATAGCATTTCCATACTTTACATTTACTTTTGTTCACTTTTCTATATGTAAAGTTTTTGTTTTTTTGTTTGTTTTTTTGCAGGGGGTAGGATTTACTGGCTCATTTATTTATTTATTTTGCTTTCATTTTTCTCCCTCCCCCATTAAAAATATTTGTTTGTTTTTCTATTACAATCGTCTCACTTTTTTCCCCATTGCTTTCCCCCACCTGCCCACCATTCTCCCACAGTCAATCCGACCCCGTTGTCCATGTCCACGGGCCATTTATACATGTTCTTTGACTAGACCCTTTCCCTTCTCTCCGTCCCCCTTTTGCCCTTGTCACTGTTAGTCTGCTCCTGGTTTACATGCCTTTGTTTCAATTTTGCTCAGTTGATTGTGTTTTTAATCAGTTTCCTGTATTAGGTGATATCATATGGTATTTGTGTTTTGTTGCCTGGCTTATTTTGCTAAGCATAATTCTCTCTAGTTCCATCCACGTTGTCACAAATGGTAGGAGTCCCTTCCTTCTTTCTGCTACATAGTACTACATAGTGTAAATGTACCATACTTTTTTGATCCACTCATCTACAGGTGGGCACTTAGGCTGTTACCAGCATTTGGCTATTGTAAACAGCACTGCTATGAACATAGGGGTGCACAGGTTCTTTTAAATTGGTGTTTCAGGATTTTTTTAGTATAATCCTAAAAAAAAATTGCTGATTCAAAAGGCAAGTTCATTTTTAGTCTTCTGATGAAATTCCATACTGTTTTCCATAGTGGCTGCACAAGTATGCATTCCACCAACAGTGCACGAGGGTTTTCTTTTCACCTCATCCTTACCAGCACATTTTGTTTGCTGATTTGTGATGATGGCCACTCTGACTGGTGTGAGGTGGTATCTCATTGTGTTTTTATATTGCATCTCTCTGATGGCTAGTGATTTGAGCATTCTTTCATATGCCTGTGGGCCCTCTGTATGTCCTCTTTGGGGAAGTGTTTGCAGGTCCTTTACCCATTTTTTAATTGGGTTGTTGTCTTCTTGGTGTTGAGTCATATAAGTCCTTTATATACTTTGGAGATCAATCCCTTGTCTGAGGTATAATTGGTAAATATATTTTCACATACAGTTTGATCCCTTTTCATCTTGCTGATGTTTTCTTTTGCTTAGCAGAAACTCTTTAGTATTGACTTTATAGCCTGCTATTTTGCCAAATTCATTTTTAGATTGAGTAGTTTTTTTTGTGTGTGTGTGGAGTCTATTTGATTTTCTATGTACACTATCATGTCACCTGAAAATAATGACAGGTTTACTTCCTCTGTTCCAGTTTGCATACCTTTTATTTCTTTTTCTTTTTTTATTGCTGTGGCTAGAACTTCCAAGACTATGTTGAATAAGACTATAGAGAGTGGATATCTTTGTCTTGTTCCTGATCTTAAGGGGAATGCTTTCAGTTTTTGTGCATTGAGTATGATGTTGGCTTCAGGTTTCTTGTATATGGCCTTTATTATGTTGAGGTTTGCTCCCTCTAGTCCCACTTTTCTGAGTGTTTTTATTATAAATGGGTGTTGTACTTTATCAAATGCTATTTTAGCATCTATTGATATGATCATGTGATTTTTTTAAAATTTAGTTTATGTGGTGCATTACGTTTATTTATTTGTGAATATGAAACCATCCTTGTGTCCCTGGAGTGAATCCCACTTGATCATGGTGTATGATCTTTCTAATGTATTGCTGGATCCAGTTTGCTATTATTTTGTTGATGATTTCAGCATCTATGTTCATCAGTGATATTGGCCCATGCTTTTCTTTCTTTGTTGTGTCTTGACCTGGTTTTAGAATTAGGGTAATAGTGGCTTCATAGAAAGAGTTTGAGAGTCTTCCCCCTTCTTGGATTTTTTGGAATAGTTTGTGAAGCATAGGAGTTACTTCTTTCCCAGTGTTTTGTATAATTCACCTGTGAAGCTATCTCATCTAGGACTTTTTTGTGTGTCAGGATTTTTTTTATTACTGCTTCAATTTCACTACTTGTTATTGGTCTCTTCAGGTTTTCTGCTTCTTCTTGATTCAGTTTTGGGAGATTATGTGCTTTCAGAAACTTGTTCATTTCATCTAGGTTGTCAAATTTCTTATGATACAGCTGTTGTGATAATTTCTTACAATCGTTTGTATTTCTGTGGTATCAGTTGTGATTTCTCCTCTTTCATTTCTAATTTTATTTATTTGGGTCCTCTGTCTTTTTTTTCTTGATGAAGTCTGATTAAAGACTTGTTGATTTTGTTTATCTTTTCAAAGAAGCAGTTACTTGTTTTAGTAATTTTTTGAATTGTTTGTTTAGTCTCTATGTCATTTAATTCTGCTCTGATCTTGATGATTTTCTTCCCTCTTCTTGCCCTAGGCTTTGTTTGTTGTTGTTCTAGTTCTTGTAGCTTTAGGGTTAGATTTTTTATTAAGGATTTCTCTATCCTTTTTAGGTAGGCTGGTATTGCTATGAACTTTCCTCTCAGGAGTGCTTTTATTGTATCCCATAGGTTTTGGGTTGTTGTGTGTTCATTATCATTTGTTTCCAGAAACTTTTTGATTTCTTCCTTGATGTCATTATGAACCCATTTATTATACAATAGCATGTTATTTATTCTTTATGAGTTTAAATGTCTTTGAGTATTTTCCTTGAGGTTGATTTCCATTTTCAAGCCATTATGATCTGAAAAGATGCTTGATATAATTTCAATTTTCTTGAATATGTTGAGGCTTGTTTTATGTTCTACCATGTGGTCTATCTTTGAAAATGTTCCAATTACACTTAAAAAAGAATGTATATATTTATTTCTTTGGGGTGAAAAGTTCTATATATATCAACTAAATTTATTTGATCTATAGTGTTGTTCAATGCTTCAATATCCTTGGTGTTTCTTTGTTCGAAGATTTGTCCATTGTTGACAATGGGGTGTTAAAATCTCCTACTATGATTGTGTTGCAGTCTTTATGCTTCCTGAAGTCTTTCAAGATTATCCGTATATATTTGGGTGGTCCTATGTTGGGTGCATCTATGTTTACAAGGGTTATATCATCTTAACATATTTTCTATTAAATATTATGAAATATTCTTCTTTGTGTCTTTTTATAGCCTTTGTTGTGAAATCTGTTTTTTCTAATATAAGTATTGCAACCCCAGCTTTATTTTCATGTCTATTTGCTTAAAATATTTTTTTCCACCCCACACTTTCAATCTGTGTAGATCTTTTGTTTTAAGGTGGGTCTCTTGTAGACAGCATATGTGTGTGTCATGCTTTCTAATCCATTCAGCTACCCTATGTCTTTTCATTGGTACATTTAATCCATTTACATTTAAGGTTCTTATTGATAGGTGGTTATTTATTGTCATTTTTCTTCTTTGTACATTTTTTCCTCTCTGTCTTTCTCTGTTTCTTCATCTTCTTAAAGCAGACTATTTAGCATCTCTTGGAACACTGGTTTGCTGGAGATGTATTCTTCTAGCCTTCTTTTATCTGGTACTCCTTATTTCACCTTCGATTTTGAATGAGAGTCTTGCTTGGTAGAGTATTCTTGGTTGTAGTTTTTTGTTTTTCATCGCTTGAAATATTTTTTGCCGTTCCCTTCTGGCTTGTAGTATTTCTGTTGAGAAATCTGATGATAGCCTTATCGGACCTCCCTTGTATGTTTTTAGCTGTTTCTCTCTTGCTGCCTTTATGATTCTCTCTTTGTCTTTCAATGTTGCCATTTTAATTATCATATGTCTTGTAGTGGGCCTGTTGGGTTTATCTTAATTGTGACCCTCTATGCTTCCTGGAGTTGAGTGACTTTTTCTATCCTCCAGTCAGGGAAGTTTCCTGTCATTACTTTTTCAAACAGGTTTTCTATCCCTTGCTCCTCTTCTCCTTCTGATATTCCTATGTTACTGATATTATTACGTTTCATGTTTTCCTGCAGCTCTCTTAAGACCTCTTCATTTTCTTTCAGTCTTTTTTTATTTCGTTGCACTGTCTGAATTATTTTCTATGTTGATCCAATTTTCTGCTTCTTTTAGCCTGCTTTTAATTCCTTCTACTGTGTTCTTTGAATCGGAAATTGTATTCTTCATTTCCTCCTGGCTCTTACTGATATCTTCCATGTCCTTTTTCATGCTGGTGTAATTCTCAGTAAGTTCTTTTTAGTTTCCCTTGAGTTTTTTTGTAGTTTTCTCTGAGCTCGGTGAGCTCATTGAGTTTCCTTATATAATCCATGTTTTGAAGTTCATGTCTGATAGTTTGCTTTTCTCTATTTCATTTAACACTCTTTCTAGGGATTTCTCCTTTCCTTTTGACGGGGGGTTTCTTCTCTGTCTCCCCATTTTTTGTGACTTTTCTTGTTTGTTTCTGCTTCTTAGATTGATCTGCACTTCCTGGATCTGCCCCCGGTGGCATCAGATTATGTACCATTCTGGGCCTAGGCAGCTTGTTGAAGACTACCAGAGATCTACTGCATTTGTGTGTCTCCTTTGGCTGTTAACCTATTCAACCTTTGATCAGCATCAGGCTTAAGCACTGAGAGTGGGACAGATTAATTCCTGCAGGTGGAAATTTTGCTTGCCCTCAGCCTGATGCCATTTGGAGGGGAATGGTCTGCCTGCAGTATGGGGAGTGATTCAGCACTGGGATCCAGTCTGATGCTCCCTCAGTTCTCTCATCAAAGCCACTTCCCTAGATTCTCCCCAAGCATCTCTCGTCCTCTCTGTCCTTCCTCTCCTTGAGGCCAGAATAAGTGGGTGTCAAAAGTATTTTTGTACATGATCCTTTTAATAGTTCTTTCTCTCAGCTTTTTCTTTTTTCTTTTCTTTTTAATATGCTCTTTTGATTATGCTGTTACAGTTGTCCCAATTTCTATTCCCTCTTCTCTCCACCACCCAGTGACCCCCCTCCCTCCAGTTGTCCACTCCTTTTAGTCCATGTCCATTGGTTGTGCATATATTTCTTCTCAACCTCTTCCTGTCTACCTCATTTCCTCCTACTATGCTTCTTAATTTCTGCATCATCTCCCTCCCTTATTCCCCTTCCCACTCTTCACTGACATTCCCCCAATATGTTCCCCATACCTATAGTTTTTTTTCCCACTCTCATTGCCTACTTAGTTTGACTTTGTTTCAATTCTCTAGCTTCTGTTGTTGGTTGTCATGATACAGTTTTCATTTTAATGTTCATAGTTTTGATCCTCCTTCTCCTAAACAAGTCTCTTTAACATCTCATATAACAGTGGTTTGGATCTAACAAACTCCTTCAGTTTTACTTTGTCCTGGGAGTACTTTCTCTGCCCTTCTATTCTGAATGACAGCTTCACTGGATAGAGTAATTGTGGTTGTAGGTTTTTGATTTTCATTACTTTGAATATTTCTTGCTAGTTCTTTCTTGCCTGAAGAGTTTCTTTTGAGAAATCAGCTGATAGTCTTATTGGGACCCCTTTGTATGTAATCCTCTTCTCTCTTGCTGCTTTTAAGATTCTCTCTTTATCCTTAATTTTTGACATTTTAATTATAATGTGTCTTGGAGTGGTTCTCCCTGGGTCCAATTTTTCTGGAACTCTCTGTGCTTCCTGTACCTGTAAGTCTATTTCCTTCTCCAAGTTAGGAAAGTTCTCCTTCATTATTTTTTCACATAATTTTTCAATTTCTAGTTCTTCTTCTTCACCTTCTGGCTACCCTATAATTCAGATGTTGGCTCTCTTATAGCTGTCCCAGAGGTTTCTGAGCCTCTCCTCATATTCCTCTCTTTTTGTTTCCTCTTCCTGCTCTGGTTGACTGTTCCTTCTCTATGTTCCGATTTATTGATTTGATCTCTGGTTTCCCTTTCCTCACCACTTGTCTCATATGTGTTTTCATTCATTTCAATATGACTAGCCTTCATTCCTTCCCCATCTTGCTCAATATCTTTTATTAATTCTGTAAGCTGCCTTATGACTATAGCTTTGAACTGAACCTCAGAAAGATTTTCTATTTGTTCATTGGTTAATTTCCGTATTTGCTTTTTGGTTAGCTCTGTGATTAGTATTTCAATTATTATTCCTGCCATTCTGACTGTTTTCATTTATCTTTTCTTTTTGGGCGGGGCTATCACACCTCCCAGGCTATGTTGGGTGGAGCCCCATGCACTCGTCACAACCGGATGACCTTTCTCACCAGACTTTGGTGCTTTGTGTGGGGGCGGGGGTCAGAGATGGATTCCTATTGTTACTCTCTGCTGAGAGACCGGGAGCCTCTTCCTCTGTACCCACACCCTCTGGGCCTCACAGTCCAAGGAAATGGGGGTCTGCCTTCCCCAGCCTTGAAATCGTGAGCTGATGGGTTTCAACTGCAGCTGGGAGTGCTCTCCTGGCAGTCTTGCCGCCTGTCACTGCAGCTGCTGCTGGCAGCACAGCTTGATCTCTCTGCCCCTGTTTTGCCCCTCCTACCCACCCAGACAAGCACCACTTGGTTATAACTTCATACGTTGGACTTCCCTGTAGTTTTATTTTCTGGAACCTCTACTTTTTCTGGCTTTGTGGTGGTTGTAGTCCTTCTTAGCTATGGAGGGAGACAGAATGTGTCAGTCTAAGCCTCCATCTTGGCCAGAAATCCTCTCTCCAGCTTTTTCTTTCAGGCCAGCAAAAAACCCTGTGGCTTTTCACTTTTTAAAGGGGGATGCTATTTTACTTTTCACTCTGTTCCTGAAAGCTGGGAAGCTCAATAGGGGGTTTAGACCCTATCCTTCTCAGAGGTAACCCCCAGCTGCTGAGCTGTTTCTCCATCTCCAGCTGCCACCCGTGGGAGCCCAGCCATCCCTTTCACATCTCCATACTTCCTACCAGTCACGTTGTGATGAAGTGGCCTTTTCTGCCTCTCCATGGTTATAAGACTTCTTTTCAGCTAATGTTCAGTTGGGTATTCCAGATGATGTCTCCACAATTAAGTGTATTTCCAGATTGGTCTGGGAGGAGGTTAGTGTAGCTTCCACTTACTCCCCCGCCACCTTGGATCTTCCTATAATAGGAAATTTTAACACCCTCCATGACATCAATGAATTTATCCACCAGACAGAATATCAACAAGGAAATATTGGCCTTAAATAATACATTAGAGGAGATGGATTTAATAGATATATTCAGAGCATTTCACCCAAAAGGAGAAGAATGTACATTTATTTCAATTGCACCTGAAACATTTTGTAGGATAGGCCAGATGTTAAGACAGAAAACAAGTATCATTAAAGTTAAGAATATTAAAATCATATCAAACATCTTATCTGATCATAATTGTATGAAACTAGAAATAAATCACAAGACAAAATGGAAAAACACACAAACACATGGACGCTGAATAGCATATTACTAAACAATGAGTAGGTTCCCAATGAGATCAAGGAAAAAATCAAAAGTTACCTTGAGGAAATTAAAATGAGAACACAAAACCTATGAGACATAGTGAAAGTATTCCTAAGAGTGGAATTCATAGAAATACAGGCATACTTCAAGAAGTAAGACAAATTTCAAATAAATGCTCTAACATTACACCTATAAAGTTAGAAGAATAATAACAAAGCCCAGAGTGAGTACAAGGAAAAATAATCATGAAGATCACAGGAGAAATAAATGAAAGAGTCTTAAAAAATACAGTAGGTCAATGAAAGCAAGGCCTGGTTCTTTGAAAAGATAAAGAAAATTGACAAATCTTTAACCAGACTCATCAAGAAAAGAAAGAGAAAAAGCTCAAATGGATAAAATCAGAAATAAAAGAAGTAACAACTGACACCACATACATACAAAAAATGTAGGAAAATATTATGAACAACTATATGTAAACAAATTGGACTTTCTGGATTAAGTGTATTAATTCCTATAAATATACAGTCTTCCCAAAACTTCATCAGAAAGAATCATAAAATCTGAATAGGTTGATTACAACTAATAAAATTAAAGCAGTAATCAAAATACTCTTAACAAAACAAAGTCCTGGTAACAGTCAGATTCACAGTTGAAGTTTTCCTAGCATTCGAAGAGGAACTACCACCTATCTTTCTCAAACTATTTCAAAAAATTCAAGAAAAAGGATGACTCCAAGCTCATTTTAGGAGGTCAAGATTATTCTAAGTCCAAAACCACATACAGGAATTACAAAGGAGGGGAATTATAGGCCAATATCTGTGATGAACATAGGTGCTAAAATTCTCAACAAAATATTAGTAAACTAGATCCAGCAATACATTAAAAAGATCATACACCATGATCAAGTGAGATTTATTCTGGGGATGCAAGGTGAAAGACAAATATCGTATAATCTCACTTATAAGAGGAATATAATAAACAAAATAAACTAATGAGAAAAATAGAACCAGAGGCATGGAATCAGGGAATAGACTGATAGCTATAAGAAAGGAGGAGGGAGATGGAGACTGATTATAAGGTGAAGTGATCAAAGAATATACGTGAAGGATTCATGGACATGCACAATGGTGTGGGGGTTGATAATGTAAGTGGGGGCTGGTGTGGATGGAAGGAGGCAGGGGGGGAAATAGGACATCTGTAATATAAACATTAAGACATCAAAAATGAAAAAAATTGAAAATCTGTAAATCAATAAATGTAATACACTGTGTTGAATAGATGTGGAAGTGAAATTCGATAAAATCCTGCACTGATTTATGATAACAAAAAAACTCAGAAAAGTGGAAATAGAGGGAAAATATCTCAATGGAATAAAGAACATATATGACAAACACACAGCAAACATCATACTCAATGGGCAAAAACTAAAAGTGTTTTTCTTAAGATCAAGGACAAGACAGGGATATCCACTCTCATCACTCTAATTCACTATGGTACTGAAAGTCATAGTCACAGCAATCAGAAAAGAAGAAGAATTAAAAGGCATCCAGATAGGAAAGGAAGAAGTAAAACTGTCATTACTTATAAATTACATATTATTGTATATAGAGAACCCCAAATGTTCCACAAAAACATAGTAGAACTGGTAAGGGAGCAGAATACAAAATAAATATCCAGATATCATTTACATTTTTAAGAAGATTTCATTTATTTATTTTTTGATAGGAGGGTAGAGAAAAAGAGAAGGAGAGAAACATCAATGTGTGGTTGCTTCTTGCACATCCCCCACCCAGGCATATGCCCTGACAGGGAATTGAACTGTTGACCCTTTAGTTTTCAGGTTGACACTCAATCCACAGAGCTACTCTAGCCAGTGCCGGCTGCATTTTTTTAAATTAATTAATTAATTTATTTTTGTTTTTCAATTACAGTTGTCCCATTTTTCCCCCTTTGCTCCCCCCACCTGCCCCACCCCTTCTCCCACAATTATATCCCTCCCCATTGCCCATGTCCATGAGACATTTATACACATTCCTTGACTAAACCCTTTCCTTACTTCTCCCCCTTCTCTTCCTCCCCTCTACCCCCTCCCCCTAATAACTCTTATTCTGCTCCTTGTTCTACTTAGTTCATTTGTTTGTGTTATTCCTTAGTTTCCCGTATTAGGCGATATCATATGGTATTTTTCTTTCTTTGTCTGGCTTATTTCACTAAGCATAATTCTCTCTAATTCCATTCATGTTGTTGGAAATGGCAGGAGTTCCTTCTTTCTTTCTGCTACATAGTATTCCATAGTGTAAATGTACCACAGTTTTTGATCCACTCATCTACAGGTGGGCACTTAGGCTGGTTCCAGCACTTAGTTATTGTAAACAGTGCTGCTATGAACATAAGGGTGCATAAGTTCTTTTGAATTAGGGTCTTAGGATTTTTCATAAGTTCTTTTGAATTAGGGTCTTAGGATTTTTCAGGTATAACCCTAGCAGTGAAATTGCTAGTTCAAAAGGCAGTTCCATTTTTAGGTCTTTGAGGTAATTCCATACTGTTTTCCATAATGCCTGCACCAGTCAGCATTCCCACCAAGAGTGCAGTAAGGTTCCTGTCTCTCCACATCCTTGCCAGCACTTTTGTTTGTTGAGTTGTTGATGATGGCTATTCTGACAGGTGTCAAGTGGTATCACATTGTGGTTCTTATTTGCATCTCTCTGATGGCTAGTGATGTTGAGCATACTTTCATGTGTCTATGGGCCTTCTGTATGTCCTCTTCGGAGAAGTGTTTGTTCAGATCCTTTGCCCATTTCTTAATTGGGTTGTCTGTTTTCTTGATGTTGGGTCATATAAGCTCTTTATATATTTTGGAGATCAGTCCCTTGTCTGAGGTATCATTGGCAAATATGTTTTCCCATGTGGTTGGTTTGCTTTTCAACTTGCTGATGTTTTCTTTTGCTGAGCAGAAACTCTTTAGTTTGATGTAGTCCCATTTGTTTATTTTTTCCTTTATTTTCTTTACCTTACGAGATGTATCTGAGAAGATATTGTTATGTGGTATATCTGAAATTTTCCTGCCTATGTTGTCCTCTAGGACTTTAATGGTTTTGTGGCCTACATTTAAATCTGTGATCCTTCTTGAGTTTATTCTCGTGTGTGGTGTAAGTTGGTGGTCTAGTTTCATTTTCTTGCACGTCACTCTCCAGTTGTCTCAGCACCATTTGTTGAAGAGGCTCTTCTCATTCCATTTTATGTTACTTCCCCCTTTATCAAATATTAAGTGACCATATAGTCCTGGGTTTATTTCTGGACTCTATTCTGTTCCATTGATACATATGTCTGTTCTTTTGCAAGTACTAGACTCTTTTGATCACAGTGACTTTGTAGTGTAGTTTGATGTCTGGTATTGTAATTCCTCCTGCTGTGTTCTTCTGTCTCAAGATTGCTTTGGCTATTCGGGGTCTTTTTGGCTCCATAAGAAATTTTGAAGTATTTTTTCTAGGTCTGTGAAATACATCATTGGTATTTTAATAGGGATTGCATTGAATCTGTAAATTGCTTTGGGTAGTACAGCCATTTTGATGATGTTGATTCTTTCCATCCAAGAACATGGTATTTGCTTCCATTTATTTGTATCTTCCTTAATTTCTTTCTTCAATGTTACATAATTTTCAGAGTACAGATCTTTTACCTCTTTGGTTAAGTTTATTCCTAGGTACTTTATTTTTCTTGTTGCTATAGTAAATGGTTTGTTGTTGTTGTTGTTGTTGTTTCTGTCTCTGATATTTTATTGTTGGTGTACAGAAATGCCTTAGATTTCTGTATATTTATTCTTTACCCTGCTATTTTGCCAAATTCACTTATTATATCAAGTAGTTTTTTAGTGAAGTCTACAGGGTTTTCTATGTGTACTATCATGTCATCTGCATATAATGATAGTTTTACTTCTTCTTTCCCAATTTGGATGCTTTTATTTTTTTTTCTTGTCTGATTGCTGTGGCTAGGACTTCCAACACTATGTTGAATAGAAGTGGAGAGAGTGGACATCCTTGTCTTGTTCTTGATTTCAGGGGGAATGCTTTCAGTTTTTGTCCATTGAGTATGATATTGGCTTCCGGTTTCTCATATATAGCCTTAATTATGTTAAGGTACGTTCCCTCTAGTCCCATTTTGCTTAGTGTTTTCATCATTAATAAGTGTTCTACTTTATCAAATGCTTTTTTCTGCATATATTGATAGGATCATGTGATTTTTGTCTTTCATTTTGTTTAGGTGATGTATTATATTTATTGATTTGCAAATATTGAACTATTCTTGCATTCCTGGAGTGAATCCCACTTGATTGTGGTGTATGATCTTTTTAATGTGTTGCTGGATCCGGTTTGCCAATATTTTGTTGAGGATTTTAGCATCTATATTCATCAGTGATATGGGCCTGTAGCTTTCTTTCTTTGTTGTGTCTTGACCTGGTTTTGGAATTAGGATAATATTGGCTTCATAGAAGGAGTTTGGGATTTTTCCCTTTTTGGATTTTTGGAATAGTTTGATGAGGGTAGGAGTTAGTTCTTCCCTCAATGTTTTGTAAAATTCTCCTGTGAATCCATCCGGTCCAGGGCTTTTGTGTGCAGGGAGATTATTGATTACTGTTTCAATTTCCTTCTTTGTTATTGGTCTCTTGAGACTTTCTACTTCTTGTTGATTTAGTTTTGGAAGATTATATGCTTTTAGAAATTTGTCCATTTCATCTGGGTTTTCGAATTTTGTGCCATACAGCTGTTTGTAGTAATTTCTTACAACCCTTTGCATTTCTGTGATATCAGTCGTGATTTCTCCTCTTTCATTTCTAATTTTGTTTATTTGGGTCTTCTTCATTTTTTTCTTGAGGAACCTGGCTAATGGTTTGTCCATTTTATTTATATTTTCAAAGACAAACTCCATCTTTTGTTGATCTTTTGAATTGTTGTTTAGTCTCTATGTTATTTAATTCTGCTCAAAAAATTTTTTATTTAGTTTTTTGGTTTTTCAATTACAGTTGTCCCATTTTTTTCCCCATTGCTCTCCCCCTCCCAGTCAACCCCTATTCCACAGTCGTATTCCTCCCCATTGTCCATGTCCATGAGTCATTTACACATGTTCCTTGACTAAACCCTTTCCTTACTTATCCCCCTTCTCTCCCTCCCCCCTCCCCCCTCCCCCCTATTGACTGCTATTCTGCTCCTTGTCCTATGTAGTTCATTTGTTTATGTTGTTCTTTAGTTTCCTGTATTAGGTGATACCATATGATATTTTTCTTTCTTTGCCTGGCTTATTTCACTAAGCATAATTCTCTCTAGTTCCATCCATGTTGTCACAAATGAGAGAAGTTTCTTCTTTCTCTCTGCTATCTTGATGAATTTCTTCCTTTTACTTGCCCTAGGCTTTGTTTGTTGTTGTTGTTCCAGTTCTTGTAACTTTAGTGTTAGATTTTTTATTTGAGATTCTTCTATCCTTTTCAGATATGCCTGTATTGCTATGAACTTCCCTCTTAGGACTGCTTTTGCTGTGTCCCATAGGTTTTGGGCTATTGTGTGTTCATTATCAGTTTTCAAAAACTTTTTGATTTTTCTGTGATGTCATTGTTAACTCATTCATTATTTAATAGCATGTTATTGATTGTCCATGAGTTTGGATGTCTTTGATTCTTTTCTCTGAGGTTGATTTCTAGTTTCAAGGCACTGTGGTCTGAAAAGATGCTTGATATAACTTCAATTTTCTTGAATTTGTTGAGGCTTGTTTTGTGTCCTATCATGTGATCTATCTTTGAAAATGTCCCATGTGCATTTGAAAAGAATGTATATTTTGCTTCTTTGGGGTGAAAAGTTCTATATATATCGGGTAAGTCCATTTGGTTTAGTGTGTTGTTTAATGCCTGTATATCTTTGGTGTTTCTTTGCTTCAATAATTTGTCTATTGTTGATAATGGAGTGTTGAAGTCCCCTACTATGAATGTGTTGCTGTTAATATCCTTCTTGTGATCTTCTAGTATTTTCTTTATAATTTGGATGCTCCTATGTTGGGTGCATATATATTTATCAGTGTTATATATTCTTGATGGATTGTTCCCTTAAGTATTATGAAATGTCCTTCTTTGTCTCTTTTTATGCCTCCTGCTTTGAAATCTGTTTTGTCTGATATGGGTATTGCTACCCCAGCTTTTTTTCCATGTCTGTTGCTTGAAATATTTTTTAAAATTCCTTCACTTTCAGTCTGTGTAAATCTTTTGTTTTGAGGTGTGTTTCTTGTAGACAGCAAATGTGTGGGTCCTGATTTCTTATTCATTCCATTACCCTATGTCTTTTAATTGGAGCATTTAATCCATTTACATTAAGGTAATTATTGACATGTATTTATTTATTTCCCTTTGTACCTGTGTTCCTCTCCCTCTCTTTTTTCTTCTTTTTCTTTTTTTTTCAGATTTAATGTGTTTTATTGATTAAAATATTACATTTGTGCCAATTTCCCTTCCCTCTGCTCCCCTCCACCCGGTGGCCCCCCTCCCTCCAGTTGTCCCCCCCTTTTAGATTATGTCCATTAGTTGTGCATACAGTTCCTCCCAACCTCTCTCCGTCTATTCCATTCCCTCCTACCTTGATCCCCAATTCCTATATCATCTCCCTCCCTTTCCCCATTCCCCCTCCCTGTTGACCTCCCCCCAATATGCTTCCCGTACCCACAGTTCCTTTTCCACTCTCGTTGCCTATTTAGTTTGCCTTTGTTTCATCTCCCTAGCTTCTGTTTTTTTAAACCAGTCCCTTTAACATCTCATATAACAGTGGTTTGGATCTAATGAACTCTTTCAGTTTTATTTTGTCCTGGAAACACTTTCTCTGTCCTTCTATTCTGAATGACAATTTCGCTGGATAGAGTATTCGTGGTTGTAGGTTTTGGATTTTCATTACTTTGAATATTTCTTGCCAGTCCCTTCTTGCCTGTAGGGTTTCCCTTGAGAAGTCAGCTGATAGTCTAATTGGGACCCCTTTGTACATAATTCTTTTCTTCTCTCTTGCTGCTTTTAAGATTCTCTCTTTATCTTTAATTTTTGACATTTTGATTATAATGTGTCTTGGAGTGGTTCTCCCTGGGTCCAGTCTCTTGGGAACTCTCCTTGCTTCCTGGACCTGCAAGTCTATTCCCTTCCCCAAGTCTGGGAAGTTCTCCTTTATTATATTTTCACTCAATTTTTCAAGTTCTAGTTCATCTTCCTCGCTCTCTGGCAAACCAATGATTCTTATGTTGGGCCTTTTATAGCTGTCCCAGAGGTTTCTGATCCTCTCATTGTTGCTTCCCATTTCCTCTCGCTGCATTGGTTGACTGCTTGTTCCTTCTCCATATTCCAGTTTGTTGAAATGAACTCTGGATTTTTTTTCCCTCACCCTCTGTCTCGTATGCGGTTTTGTTCCTTTCGTTATGAAAGTTTTTCGCTTCTTTCTTATCTTTTTCCTGCTCTTTTGTGAATTCTGTAAGCCACCTGATAACAATGGCCCAGAACTGAGCCTCTGACAGGTTTCTTATCTGTTCATCTGTCAGGTTCTCTATCTGCTGCCTGGTGAGTTGTGTCACCGGTATTTCTATAGTTGTCTGCCTCATTTTGACAGATGCGTTTTGTTTTCTTGTGCCGGCTGTCCGGGGCAGTGCCTGTGTACACGTCACAAATCAGCGACCGGCGCCTGCCTGTCCGCGACCTATTTCGCAGCCCTGTGGTGCTTTCTTTGGGGGCGGGGGTCCAAGATGGATTCACACAGTTATTCAGCTAGGAGACCGGGATCCGTCCTCCCACCCCCCTGGGCCTCACTGTTCAAGGCGATGCGGCGGCCGCTCTCCCCAGCGCCGGAGTCACGCACCGCCAGGGGCTTGACCGCAGCCGGGATTCCTCGCTGCCCCGCCACTGTCCAGGTGCGACTGCAAACAGCACTGCCCTCTTTAACTCTTACCTGCCCAAATGGCACCGCTGGTTTATAACTTCATATGTTGGACTTCCGTGTAGTTTTATTTTCTGGAATTTCTAGTTATCCTTTGTTTTGAAGTAGTTGTATTCCTCTCTAGTTGTAGAGGGAGACCTAGCGTGTCCGTCTAAGCCTCCATCTTGGCCGGAAGTCTCTTCTTTTTCTTAAAGTACACCCTTTAGCATCTCTTGCAATGCAATGCTGGTATTGTGTACATGTATTCTTTTAGTGTTCTTTTTTCAGAGAAACTCCTTATTTCACCTTTTGTTTTGAATGAGAGCCTTGCTGGGTAAAGTATTCTTGTTTGTAGGATTTTGTTTTTCATTGCTTGAAATATTTTTGACCATTCCCTTCTGGCTTGTAGTGTTTCTGTTGAGAAATTGGTCGATAGCCTTATCGAAGCTCCCTTGTATGTTATTTGCTGTTTTTCTCTTGCTGCTTTTAGGATTCTCTCTTTGTCTTTGAATGTTGCCATTTTAATTTTTATGTGCCTTGGAGTGGCCCTTTTGGGGTTCCTCTTCATTGGGACTCTCTGTTCTTCCTGGACCTGCATGACCCTTCCTATCATTAGGGTAAGAATATTTTCTGTCATTATTCTTCCTCTTCCCCCTTTTACATTCCAATGATCCGGCTATTATTTTGTCTCATGCTGTCCTGTAATTCCCTTAGACCTTCTTCACACTTTTTCAATCTTTTTCCATTTTGTTGTATTGTCTGGGAATTTTTTTCTACATTGTCCTCTAATTCACTGATCCAATCCTCTACTTCATTGAGTTTGCTTTTGATTCATTCTACTGTGTTTTTCAGTTCAGAGATTGTATTCTTCATTTCTTCTTGGTTGTTATTAATAATTTCTATCCTTTTTTATGCTGGTGTAGTTCTTCGTAAGTTCCCTGTAATTTTCTTGGAGCTGTTGGTAACTCCCTTGGAGGTTGTCATAGTTATTTTTGAGGTTTCAAGTATATTGAGCTTCTTCACCACTATTATTTTGAATTCCATGTCTGACTTTTAGGTTATGTCTATTCCATCTACCTCTCTTTCTGGAGATTCTTTTTTTCCTTTCATTGGAATGTTGTTTCTGCGTCTTACCATGTTGAAATCTTCTTGTTTGTTTTTGTTTTTTGAACTTGTCTGCTTTGATTTCCCGTCTTTGCAGTATGAGATTTTTTATAGGAGATCTGGGGGTTTCAGTGGTGTAGTCTCTTTGATCTCCTGAGCCTGACGTCCTTCAGATACCCTTTATGTCATTTATTTATGCTATCTGGTTATATTTCTGTTACTCTTTGGTGAGATCTTCCCTCTGGCTAGTTGATTGAGATTCATCTGCACACCTTGTCTTGAGTTCTTTTGTGGAGATGCTGTTAAAAACATAAACACACAGCCCACGCAAGAAGCCCACACCCTCAGAAATATTCTCTACCCTCTATTCCACTATTGGTAGTCAATGAGTCAGTATTAATATAAATGTAGAGGGGTTAGGACTCTTATATCATAGGATAAATAGGCAAGAGATGTTTTAAATGAAGAAAGAGATGATTTTTGAGAGGGGGTTGATAGAGTAGTAATAGTAGCAGGTAGTGTCATGACTATGCAAGACAGTAAGTAATATCTACATTGTATGTTAATAAAAATAAAATAAAATAAAAATAAAAAAGAGAGAATGCAGGATAAAGTAAGAAACTGGTAGTGTATAGTATTAGATTTATATAGTAGTTGTATGCTATATATTTATTGTTAAAGGGAGGCTAAACAAAACTAACAAACAAACAACAATTAAAGGTAAAAAAAGGGGAGGGAGAGATGATATGAAACAAATTAAAGAGATAGTTTAAAGAGAAAAAATATTTTTCTCCCTTCTCCTTTCTTTCTTCCTTAAAAAAATTTTTTTTCCTTCTTCTTTCACTTAAATTTAAAATTAAAAAGAAAGTTTTTACTCAGTTCAGCCTTTGTGTGCAGTCTTCTTTTTCTGGATCCACACCTGGCCAAAATTCCATGAGTTTCTAATTTTTTTCCTGATCAGCTGGCTCTGAGGAGCTCTGGCTAATTTCTGTGGCTGCTTTTATCTCACTCAGGGGCCTGCTGTAACTATCTGCTGTGAGCCGCAGCGTTGGGTTTCTCTCAACTTGTCCTGCAGCACCCTCCAATAGTCCTCAAGCTTCTCTAGTATAGCTGTTCTGTTGGCGTGCCAGTGTGCATGTTTCTGGTCCCTGCCCTGCCTTGGATCCTGCCTTCACCCCTCCTCCCAAGAAGTCTCTGTGTTCCGAGCTGCAGCACCGAGCTGTGTCCTTCCCTGGCCGGCAGCGCCTCTCTGTTCGCTTGTGCATTCTGCCCATCTGCTTTGGGCCATGACTGAGACCATGTTTCTGATGCAGCTTTCCCGGCCCAATTCCACTTTTTTCTGATCAGTGGCACCTCGATTGATGTGCACGCCTGGTATGTGATGCTGCCAGCACCAGTCTCAGTTTACACAGCTTCCCAAAATCTGGGTCACTTGCTGTCTCCCCTTTCACCTGCTGGACTGGAGCTCTGACCGAGACCGTGTTTCTAATGCAGCTCTCCTGGCCCAGTTCTGCTTCTCTCTTTTAGGTGGCACTGTGATGCGCGTACCCGGGGGCGTGGAGTCGCCAGCCCAGACCTGCCTGTCTGGAGGATCTCCACCTAGATTCAGATCATAGAGTTTCCCACAGTCTGGGCAACTCGCTGTCCTCCTGTACCTCTGGCTGGTTCACAGAAACCTTTCTATTGTTTCCCTATGGGACCCCGCTCTTTGCTGCGCCCACAGTAGGCAGCAGTCTCCAAGCAGATTCTGGGTGGTGAGCCGGTCTGCAGCTGTCCCTCTGGGGTGCAGTCCTATAGGAGCGCGGGGCCTGGTGGGTCCAGCGACTCCTCCCAAGAGTGCTGGTGGGCCTTCTGCCATTTTCCCCTCTCCTCTTGCTCTCCCTTCCCTACTCGAGCTGTCCCAAGCTTGTACTCACTCACTTGTCTCCCTGTCCATCTCCCAAGCTTTCCACAATAGGAGCAAGCAGACAACACTGCTACTTACAACACCACCATCTTCCCTTAGAATCTGCTTTTTTTATATACCAATAATGAACTATCAGAAAGGGAAGCTAAGAGAACAAATCTATTTATAATTAAATCAAAGAAATAATACCTAGGAGTAAATTTAACCAAGGATGTAAAAGACCTGTACTAAGGAAATTATAAGATACCAAAGGAAGGAATTGAAGAAGATACAAATAAGTGGAAGCATGTATCATGTTCATGGACAGGAAAAATTAACATTGTTAAAATGTCTATACTACCCAAAACTATTTATAGCTTCAACTCAATTCCTGTCAAAATACAAATGGTATATTTCATAGAAATTGAATAAGTAATCTAAAATTTTATATGGAGCTACACAAGACCCAGAATAACTATAATAACCATGAGAAAGAAGAACAGAGTTGGAGGAATCATGCTACCTGATATCAAACGATACTACAAGTGCATAGTAATCAAAACAGCATAATAATAGCATTTAAAAAAAACATATGGATTGATTGGCCAGAATGGAACCCAGAAATGAACCATGTCCATATGGTCAATTTATATTTGACAAAGGAAGCAAGAAAATACTATGGGATAAAGACAGTCCCTTCAATAAATGGTGTTGGTAAAAGTGCTGGAAACAGCCCAAATGACCATCAGTAGATGAGTGGATCAAAAAACTGTGGTACATTTACACAGCATAGTACTACACAGTGGAGAGAAAGAAGGAACTCCTATCTTTCCTGACAACATAGATGGAACTAGAGAGTATTATGCTTAGTGAAATAAGCCAGATGGCAAAAGACAAATACCATATGATCTCACCTATAAGAGGAACCTAATGAACAAAACAAATAAATGAGCAAAATAGAACCAGAGGCATGGAAACAAGAAATAGACTGACAGTGACCAGAGGTGATGGGGAGAAGGGGTATAAAGGGGAAGGGTCTAGTCAAGGAACAGGTGTAAATGACCCATGGACATGGACAAAAGGGTGGGGATTGACTATGGGAACGCAGTGGTGAGTAGAGCAGGGTAGAGCAATGGAGGAATATTGGGACAACTGAATAGAACAACAATAATAAAATAAAATAAAATTCTAGAACTGCTTTTTAAAGCTAAAAAATTGATACTGGGAAAATTGGACAGATACATGCAAAAAATGAAACTAGACCACATTCTTACAGCATACACAAAAATAAACTCAAAATGAATACTTAAGTATAAGACTCTAAACCATAAAACCTTAGAAGAAAACACAGGTAGTGAAATCTTGGACATTTCTCATATCAACAGTATTTTTCTGATATATCTTCTCAGGCAGGAAAAATAATACATAGAAAAAATAAACAAACTGCATTGCATCAAATACAAAGTTTTTTGGTCAATAGAGGAAACCATCACAAAAAAATGACAACCCACTGATTGGGAGAATTTATAAAGAATTTATACAACTCAACACCAAAACAATGAACTATCCAAATAAAAATTGACTAAGGGGCCTGAATAAACACTTTTACAAAAAGGATATATAGGCATTTGAAAAGATGCTCAATGTCACTAATCATCAGAGAAATGCATATTAGAACCACTATGAGATATCACCTTATACTTGTCAGAATGGCTGTCATCAATAAATCAACAAATAAGTGTTAGTAAGGATGTGGTAGTAATGTACATTGGTGCAGTCTTGGTGGAAAACAGTTGAGTTTCTTCAGAACAATAAAAAGTGAAACTGCCTTATGACCCAGCTATTTCACTTCTGGGAATATATCTGTAGAAACCCAAACCACTAATTCTAAAGAATATCTGCACCCCTATGTACATTGCAGTGTGTATTTATAACAGCTAAGTTTTAGAAGCAGCCCAAATGCCCATCAGGAAATGAGTGGATAAAACAACTGTGGTACATTTACACAGTGGAATACTACTCAACTGTAAAAAAGAATAAAATCTTACCATTTGAGACAGTGTGTGTGGACCTGAGGAATATTATCTAAGCAAAATAAGCCAGTCAGAGAAAGACATGTCACATATGATTTTAGTTATGTGTCAAATTTAATGAAGAAGATAAACTAACAAACAAAATAGAAACAAACTCATAGATACAGAGAAAAGATTGACAACTGTCAGAAGGAGTTGGGGTTCTGGGTGAAAAGGTGAAGGAACTAATGAAAGAAAAAGAAACCCTCATAGACACAGACAACAGTATGGTGATTACCAGGTGAAAAGGAGGTTGGGGGGAAGTAGAAGAAGATAGAGACAGGATAAATGGTAATGGAAAAAGACTTGACTTTGGGTGCTAAACACATAATACAATATATAGATGATGTACAATATTATAGAGCTGTACATTTGAAACCTATATAATTTTATTAACTGATGTCACCCTAATAAAAAGAAGATATACAGATGACAACCAAGCACATGAAAAGGTGCTCCATATCATATATCATGAGAGAAATGCAAATTAAAACAATATACTAATATGCACCTATTATAATTGCAAAAGTACAGAATGTGGACAACACCAAATGCTGATAAGAATATAGAACAACAGGAACCCTCATTCATTACTGGTGAGAATACAAAATAGTACTGCCATTTTGGCAGACAGTTTGGTGGTCTCTTACAAAACTAAATATATCTTACCATACGAAGCAGCAATCATGCTTCTTGGTATTTACCTGAAGACACCGAAAAGTTATGTCCACACAAAGACCTGCATACAGATCTTTAGAGTAACCTTATTTCTAATTGCCAAAACTTGGAAGCAACTAAGATTTGCTTCCAAAAGTGAATGAGTAGATAAATTATGGTACATGAAGACCAAAAAAAAAAAAAAACTATCGAGCTATTAAGAACTATGAAAGAAACTTAAATTCATATTACCAAGTGAAAGAAGTCAATTTGATAAAGCTATATATTCTGTTAATCCACATATATGACATTCTGGAAAAGGCAAAACTATGGAGACAGTAACAAAACTGATGGTTGCCAGGGGCTGTGAAAAAAGGAGGGGTAAACAGGGCAGTGAAACCATTTTGTATGCTACCAGAATGTTGAATACATATTATACATTTGTCCAAACTCATACAGGGTACAAAACCAAGACTATGGACTTTGTGTGGTTATGATGTGTCAATGTAGGTTCATCAATTGTAAAAAGTATACCATTCTGGTGGTGGATGGTGATAAGAAAGGCTATGTATGTGTGTGGGAGGTCTCTGTACCTTCCTGTCAATTTTTCTGTGAACATAAAACTGCTCTAAAAAATTAAAGTCTTATAATAAAAAAAACATTTGTTGCCAGACTGCTATATATAAAACAAAGATAGGATTGAGGAAGAAACAAGAATCTGGGGTCTGAGAATGAGATGCTTGATAGAGTAGGTGCAGCAGGATGTGGGCCTAAGGTTAAAGGAAGTTAGAAACCTGGAAGTACAGAAGTAACCATGAGGTGTTTGAAGCTTTTTGTTGTATAGTCTTGTGATAAAAACTTTTCCTTCCCTCTCCTCTAGAATAACCCCAGGTACATTCATCTGGTTTACAAATTCTTTTATGTGAATGAATTCTTTAGGGGGGCCCAAGAGTTGATGAGTTCTACCAGTGGGTTATTGTAGGTAAAGTGGGAGTTTTATGAGACATAGGAGGCAGAGAAAGAGAAGGCACTGGTTTCTGGGTTATAGTAAAAAACACATCTTAGATATCATCTGTCCCTGTCTCAGCCAGCTATGGCAGCATCCATATGGGGATCTGTTGTCCTCCTAAGGATGGGTACTTGGCCAAGCACACATGTCCTATTTGGAGTTTGGCCAAGTTAGTTCACAGTAAAGCAAGTGCACTCCTCCCCCACCAACCCTCTGCAAGCAGTGGAAATATTTTAAAATGAGGTCATCTACAGAATTTATATTCTTAAGAATTTTCATTGAGGCTCATGCTTTGGTTAGTTTAGAACCAGTAAACTTATTGAAGGAAAACCTAAAAGCAGTTACCTGTATACTATTATGGCAATTTTGGTCCTAGCCATTCATGTTGAAGACAACTAGTTCTACCCGGTCACTCCCAGGTGACTCACATGAGGCTGGTCCTATGACCTGGCAGGGATGTAGCAAGTCTATGGAAGTAGGGAGTATGTTCCAGAATTTAGACTCAGCCCATTTTTCTGATTACATGTGCATTATTGAATAAATAATATTCCTAAATAACACTAAGATTTTTCTTGTATTCTGACACTCTGTGCATCTTGGGGTTAAGACAGATCCAGTTGTTCACTCTAGTCACAGGATCTCTGGTGAACTCCAGCTAGTCATGTGGCATATAAACACACTATCAAATCTGGGCAGAGTGTATCCCCTGAGATTTATCTGAGGCCTGGAAAATTTTGTTCTTGGCTATTGATTGTCCTATTGTCTCTTAGGATTGACATTTTTCCAGAGTCAATCTCAAAGGCATGATGTCAGGATACCCTGGTTATAGGAACTCCTCCAACTGAGACATCACATGTCCTTACTGCTCAGCTGGGCCCTTAGCTGCCCAGGCAAAAAGACTGAGACCTGGGCATTCAACAGTACTGGAGGAAGTTTTTGTTTTTAACTTTACTTATATTATTGACACTATTACTCACCTTCCCTTTGCTCACATCCACCCAGCTCCTGCCCCACTTCTTCTCTCTGCCCATCACACTATTGTCTGTGTCTATGGGTTATGTGTATATGTTCTTAGGCTAATCTCTTTACCTTCTTTCATCCAGTCCCTCCCTTCCCCCTCCCCTCTGATAGCTGTCAGTCAGTTACATATATCTATGTTTCTGTTTCTATTTGTTTGTCAGTTATTTTGTTTATTAGGTTCCACATATAAGTGAAATTATTTGGTATTTGTCTTTCACTGACAGGCTCATTTCTCTCAGCATAATATTCTCCAGGTCCATCCATGCTGTTGCAAAACATAAATGTTCCAGGTGGCCTCCTTCTCCCTGACCTCCACCCTGCCCCTTGGCTACAAATCCAATCCAAAGGAAAAAAAGAAGGGAAAAGGAGGAAAAATTAAAGATTTGGTGCTTTATCTCTTACTCGGTCCTGGGTCTACTGGCAGATTCAAAAAAATAGTATTGCGGGGATGGGGGATGTGTTTTGATTCACAGAGTTCTTTCAGTAACATTTTGCATATGTGTGTGTTCAGTCTCTTAAATAGGGTTTTGATTGGTGTTTTGTTTCTGATTTTAAATGTACCATTCATTAAAATTGGAAGAGTGCACTGTGGCCAGCTATGTGATAGACTGCAGATGAGGAGGGCAACAGTGAGCTGGTGGTTGGGTTGTCTGTGGTGGAAGACACGATGCTGGGTGGTGTGAAGGACTCATAGCCAGAGCTTATTTTTTATTACAGCTATGCAGTATTCCATTGTGTAAATGTACAGCCTTTTAATCCACTCATTGCCCACGGGGCACTTGGGTTGTTTCCAGAAATTGACTATTGTAAATAATGCTGTTAAGAACATAGGGTTGCCCATAATTTTTTGAATTGGGGTTTTGAGATTCTTAGGATATATTCCCAGAAATGACATATCACTGGGATAAAAGGCAGTTACATTTTTAATTTTTGAGAAAACTTTATATTGTTTTTCACAGTGGCTGCACAAGAGGGTTTTGACCTCTTCTTTTCTGAAGCCCTTTCTTCCTCTGGTTTCTGAAATATTGAATTCTCTGGCTCCCTTCCCCCTTACTGGTGTTCATTCGCTTTTTTTTCTTTTTCTTTTTTTCTTTTTTTGCTGGTCCTTCCTTATTCTTTTAATCCTTAAATGTTGGATGCCCCAGGGATTATCTTGCTCTCTTCTCTGACCATCTTTATGTGTACTGTGGGTGTCTTTATCTAGTTCTATGACTTTAAATATTACCTATATGCTAATGCTCTCACAGTTTTGCTTCTCCCCTTGGAATTCTAGCCATATATCCAACTGCATAGTTCTCATTCCCACTTAGATGGAAATAGTCATCTCATAGTCATCTTCAACTATTCATGTCTCAAATTGGACACTTGATTTTTCTCCCTTCTCCTCTTAAGGTTACACTTCCCCAGTATCTTCTAAATTAAAACACATTGCCCCAATTCACATTCTTGGTCAGGCTCCTTTCTTTTCTCTCACACTGCATATCCAGTTGATCAGAATATCTTCAGAGTCTGATCACTGCTCACTAAATTCCAAGCCATCATGGCCTGTCACCTGGTCCCTCAGTGCAGATTCCACTGATCTTCCTGCCTTCATACATTCTCATTGTAGCCAAAGGGATGATTGTAAGGTTTGAATTGGAACATGACATTCCCATTCAATAAGTGGATATTACTCTTTGAGTCAAATTCCAAGTGCATGCCAAGCTTTTCAAGGCCTTAAATGATGTCATACCTGCTTTGACCTCATCTTCTCACCAGCAATTTTGGCCTCCTCACTGTTTCTTAAACTCACAAAGGATTTTTCTGCCCTGGAGACTTTGTGCTTGTGCTTCTATCTGCCAGGATTGATCTTTTCTCAGATATTCCCATAGCTCAGAGTCTCACTTCATTAAGCTTTTACTTAAATGTTCTATCTTCAAAGAGTAGTTGTGGACCATATCATTTGAAATAGCACCTCCCATCACTATCTATCCTCCTTTTTGTTCATAGTAATGATTACTTACTGTGTTGATATTACCTATTGATCTATTGATTTGTTTACATGACATCTCCCTTCACTATATTATAAATTTTGTCTGTTTTTTTTCACATCTATATTTTAAAAACCTAACATAGTATCAAAGCAGGCACTCCATAAATATTCACTGAATGAATGAAAGTACTGGTGTATTAGAAAATAAGAAAGCATGTGGGCTCCCAGAATGAAAAAACATACATACATACTCAACAGAAGTAGATTCACTTAAACATTTGTAGTAGCGAATCAATCTTTTGGGCAAAGGGCTTCCTTTAATACTTGGCAATGTTCCTGCATATGAAATTGGTAGAATGTTGCAGTAATGGAGGCTTGTGGACAAGCTTATTCCTTTTCTTTGAAATAGAAAAGATCTTATGTGTTTGAGTCTTGACACTGATGTGCAGCAGCTGCTCTCAAAGTTATATAATCTTTCTGATTGTTTGCCTTGGTTGTATAAAAGTTGGATATAAATAGGGCCTCCACTGCATAGTTTTTGTACCGATCAGGTGTAGCATACATAATATGCTTAATATTGTTCCAGGCACATAGTATATACTCAATAAAGAGTAGCTGCTCTGAAGATGATGATGATGATGATGTTGGTGGTGATGATGATGATGATGATGATGATGAAGCAGAAAAAGAAGAAAGCAGAGGTGGAGGAATCATAATGTTGCCAATTGGAAAGCAGTATGGATTGGAAAATGATTAAGGAGACTGAGAGTTCAAGGCTTCCTCCACTATCTGAGATGACAGTAGACATGGAATAAATATATATTGGATGGGTGATTCTCATAAGTCAATGTTTTTTTTTTTTCCTGTGAGAAGATTTTTTTCCCCAACTTTATTGATTATATTGTTACAATAGTTCCAATTTTCTCCCCTTTACTCCCCTCCACCCAGCATCTCCCTACCCCAGCAATCCCCATACCCATGGTTTGTAAAAAATAACTATCCCTCCTTCTCAGATATTAAGACCTTTTATAATCTTGTAAAGGACAATGGGCGAAGGTCTCAAGCTCCTCTAGCTGCTTCAAGCTGAACATGGTCGTCGTCCTACCTACCCTTGGGTCCAGAAATCCCTAATAATAGTGGGGGTGTGGAGGGGAGGGTGGCCTTCCCACATGGGGAAGGATTGTGCAGACTCCAGGTCGGTTGGCTGTCCCCGGACAACGGCGTGCTTGGTTTAACAGGCTGGCATCATTGTTGTGTTCTGGGGGCAACAGATTTGGCGAAAAGGGTTAAGAGACATCATTCAATCCATAACTACTAGATGACAAAAGGCAGAAATTAATTTTTCAATGTTCCACATAAGGGGAGAAAAAAAAAAAAAGGGCTTCTTTGGAGGAAGGTGTGCTAGGCACATCTCGCCTGTCCAAAACCCTTTTGCCCACCATACTTAATTTGGGCTGAGGGAAATAGTTTATGTTTCCCCCCTCTCAGACCTCTGGGCCCTTTCTGTCCAAGCCATTAGGATAGAAAAGAGAAACCAGTTTTAAAGTGAAGCCCAGAGACCATGCCATTCTTCCCCAACCCAGCCATTTAGTTCAGCCAAACCATTGAGTCTCAGGAGGCAGCGCTGCAGAAAGGATTAAGTGAGGCTTATGCATACAGACAATCACTCAGGTAATGCAGTCATAGGCTTATGCCCTTTGAAAACAGAAAACACATGTTAATTTATGTAACATAACCAAAAAACAAGACTCCAAATCTGTAAGACTGTCTTATTGGGAAGACATCCAGTTGCAAGGCACTTGACATTGTACTTGCCTGCAACTTGAATCTCTTTTGGTGATATCATAGACATGGTTTAATTTTCAAGTGAAACCATATTTTAAATGAGAAGAAACTTTTAAGACGGTTAGCTGCCCTACTTTATAGTCTACTAGTGATCGTTGTGATTTTCCTTGAATAGTGATTTTTCTCCCTAAGATTACCCTCCTTGTCTTTAAAGGGACTACATTAAGTCCATTTTTAATTTATCCTGTTCACTTGAATAAACATAACAAGAGCAGCAAATGATCACTTATGATCTTTAGTTCTGCTTTGCTGGAACTTATGCAAGGAACATTTAGGGTGACCCTCAGTCTGCTCTTCAGGGCACAGAAGCTGGGCCACATACCTGGCATTCATCCTTGCCTGTACACACCTGTCCTTTCCAGGTCTTTCTGGTTTTCCATTGTGCCTTAAGGTCCCTTCTAGCCATCTTTCAGGAAAACAACCTTCGTTCCTTCCCTGGGAAGATTGCTGCGGACTGCACAACCAACCATGGTAGCAGGCCTTTTATCTCGTGGGCTTTTATTACCTTTGAAAGTCATTCCCAGTTCCTCAGGGTTTTTTGGTAACAACCTGAGCCCAAGTATGTCTCCTTTAGGCTTGACATTCTAGTCAAAGACTTGGTCAAAAAAAAAAAGGAACCTCTATTAACAACTGGTCTTATTAGTTCTATGCAAAGAAATTTAAGTCATTACTTACTTGTTTAGAATGCCAAACTCTGGAGAGATCAAATAGGGAGAAAAATATACAACGTGAAGGAAAATCTTTGTCATAATATTCACTGAACTGGCATTTCCATATTTTCATTTTTCCCCCACTAAAAAATTTTTTTTGTTTGTTTTTCCATTACAGTTGTCTCACCTTTTTCCCCCTCTTGCTTCTCTGTACCCTGCCCCTCCCTTCCCCCACGTTCAGTCCCCACTCAGTAGTCCATGTCCGTGGGTCATTTATACATGTTCTTTGACTTGACACTTCCCCTTCTTACCCCCTTCTCTCCCTCCCACCTCCCCCCTTGTTACTGTTAGTCTACTTCTTGTTTACATAGCTCTGGTTCAATTTCCCTCATTTGTTTGTGTTGTTCATTAGTTTCCTGTAATAGGTGACAGCATAACGTATTTTTCTTTTGTTGCCTGGCTTATTTCGCTAAGCATAATTCTCTCTAGTTCCATCCATGTTGTTGCAAATGGTAGAAGTTCCTTCTTTCTTTCTGTTACATAGAACTCCACTGTGTAAATGTACCACAGTTTTTTGATCCACTCATCTACAGATGGGCACTTAGGTTGTTTCCAGCACTTGGCTATTGTAAATAGTGCTGCTATGAACATTGGAGTGCATAGGTTCTTTTGAATTGGTGTTTGAGGATTTTTCGGATATAATCCTAGCAGTGGAATTCCTGGTTCAAAAGGCAGTTCCATTTTTAGTTTTTTGAGGAAATTCCAAACTGTTTTCCATAGTGGCTGCACCAGTCTGCATTCCCACCAGCAATGCACCAGGGTTCCCTTCTCTCCGCATCCTCTCCAGCACAAGTTGTTTGTTGATTTGTTGATTATGGCCATTCTGACTGGTCTGAGGTGGTATCTCATTGTGGTTTTTATTTGCATCTCTCTGATGGCTAGTGATGTTGAGCATATTTTCATATGTCTATGGGCCCTCTGTATGTCTTCTTTGGAGAAGTGTTTGTTCAGGTCCTTTGCCCATTTTTTAATTGGGTTGTCTGTCTTCTTGGTGTTGAGTTGTATGAGTTCTTTATATATTTTGGAGATCAATCCCCTGTCTGAGATGTCATTGGCGAATATATTTTCCCATATGGTTGGTTTCCTTTTCATCTTGCTGATGTTTTCTTTAGCTGAGCAGAAACTTTTTAGTTTGAGGTAGTCCCATTTGTTTATTCTTTCCTTTATTTCCCTTACCTTAGGAGATATATCAGTGAAAATGTTGCTACGTGGGATATCTGAAATTTTCCTGCCTATTTTTTCCTCTAGGATGTTTATGGTATCACGGCTTACATTTAAGTCTTTGATCCATTTTGAGTTTATTCTGGTGTATGGTGTAAGTTGGTGGTCTAGTTTCATTTTTTTGCATGTCCCTGTCCAGTTCTCCCAACACCATTTGTTGAAGAGGCTCTTTTCATTCCATTTGATGTTCTTTCCCCCTTTGTCAAATATTAGTTGACCATATGAACCTGGGTTTATTTCTGGGCTCTCTATTCTGTTCCATTGATCTATATGTCTGTTTTTATGCCAGTACCAGACTGTTTTGATTACCGTGGCCTTGCAGTATAGTTTGATATCAGGTATTGTGATTCCTCCTACTGTGTTCTTCCTCAAAATTGCTGTGGCTATTTGGGCTCTTTTTTGGTTCCTTCTAAATTTTTGAAGTATTTGTTCTAGGTCTGTGAAATATGTTGCTGGTATTTTAATAGGGATTGCATTGAATCTATAAATTGCTTTGGGTAGTATGGACATTTTAATGATGTTGATTCTTCCCATCCATGAGGATGGCATATGCTTCCATTTATTTGTATCTTCTTTAATTTCTTTCTTCAGTGTTATGTAGTTTTCTGAGAACAGGTCTTTTACCTCCTTCGTTAAGTTTATTCCTAGGTATTTTATTTTTCTTGTTGCTATGGTAAATTGAATTTTTCTTTCAGTTTCTATCTCTGAGTTTTTATTGTTGGTGTATAAAAATGCCTTTGATTTCTTAATATTGACTTTGTATCCTGCTATTTTGCCGAATTCACTTATTAGGTTGAGTAGTTTTTTTGTGGAGTCTATAGGGTTTTCTATGTATACTATCATGTCATCTGCAAATAATGACAGTTTTACTTCCTCTTTTCCAATTTGGATCCCTTTAATTTCTCTTTCTTGTCTGATTGCGGTGGCTAGAACTTCCAAGACTATGTTGAATAGGAGTGGAGAGAGCGGACATCCTTGTCTTGTTCCTGATCTCAGGGGGAATGCTCTCAGTTTTTGCCCATTGAGTATGATGTTGGCTTCAGGTTTCTCATATATGGCCTTTATTATGTTGAGGTATGCTCCCTCTATTCCCATTTTTCTGAGAGTTTTTATCATAAATGGGTGTTGTACTTTATCAAATGCTTTTTCTGCATCTATTGATATGATCATGTGGTTTTTGTCTTTCATTTTGTTTATGTGGTGTATTACGTTTATTTATTTGTGAATATTAAACCATCCTTGCATCCCTGGGATGAATCCTACTTGATCGTGGTGTATGATCTTTCTAATGTGTTGCTGGATCCGGTTTGCCAATATATTGTTGAGGATTTTAGCATCTATGTTCATCAGCGATATTGGCCTGTAGTTTTCTTTCTTTGTTGTGTCTTGACCTGGTTTTGGAATTAGGGTAATACTGGCTTCATAGAATGAGTTTGGCAGTCTTCCCTCTTCTTGTATCTTTTGTAATAGTCTGAGGAGGATAGGAGTTAGTTCTTTCATAAATGTTTTGTAGAATTCACTTGTGAAGCCATCCGGTCCAGGGCTTTTGTGTGCTGGGAGTTTTTTTATTACTGCTTCAATTTCACTAGCTGTTATTGGTCTATTCAGACTTTCTGCTTCTTCTTGATTCAGTTTGGGAAGATTATAGGTTTCCAGGAATTTGTCCATTTCCTCTAGGTTGTCAAATTTCTTGCCATACAGTTGTTCGTAATAATTTCTTATAATCCTTTGTATTTCTGTGGTATCAGTTGTGATTTCTCCTCTTTCATTTCTGATTTTATTTATTTGGGTCCTCTCTCTTTTTTTCTTGATGAGCCTGGTTAATGGCTCGTCAATTTTGTTTATCTTTTCAAAGAACCAGCTCCTACTTTTGTTGATCTTTTGAATTGTTAGTTTAGATTCTATGTCATTTAATTCTGCCCTGATCTTGATGATTTCCTTTCTTCTACTTGATCTGGGCATTGCTTGTTGTTCTTCCTCTAGTTGTTGTAGCTGTAGAGTTAAATTTTTTATTAGAGATTCTTCTAGCTTTTTTAGGTAAGCCTGTATTGCTATGAACTTTCCTCTTAGGACTGCTTTCGCTGTATCCCATAGGTTTTGGGTTGTTGTGTGTTCATTATCATTAGTTTCCCGAAACTTTTTGATTTCTTCCTTGACGTCATTGTTAACCCATTTATTATTTAATAGCATGTTATTCATTCTCCATGAGTTTGAATGTTTTTGAGTTTTTTCCTTGAGGTTGATTTCCAATTTTAAGCCATTGTGATCTGAGAAGATGCTTGATATAATTTCAATTTTCTTGAATTTGTTAATGCTTATTTTGTGTCCTACCATGTGGTCTATCTTTGGAAATGTTCCATGTGCACTTGAGAAGTATGTATATTTTGCTTCTTTGGGATGAAAACTTCTATATATATCGACTAAGTCCATTTGATCTAGAGTGTTGTTCAGTGCCTCAATATCTTTGGTGTTTCTTTGCTTCTAAGATCTGTCCATTGTTGACAATGGGGTGTTAAAGTCCCCTACGATGAGTGTGTTGCTGTCTATATCTTTCTTGGAGTCTTTCAAAATTTTCCTTATATATTTGGGTGCTCCTAAGTTGGGTGCATATATATTTATAAGGGTTATATCTTTCTGATGGATTTTTCCCTTAAGTATTATGAAATGCCCTTCTTTGTCTCTTTTTGTGGACTTTGCTTTGAAATCTGTTTTGTCTGATATAAGTATTGCTACCCCGGCTTTTTTTTTCATGTCCATTTGCTTGAAATACTTTTTTCCATCCCTTTACTTTCAGTCTGTGTAGATCTTTTGTTCTAAGGTGGGTCTCTTGTAGACAGCATATATGTGGATCATTCTTTCTAATCCATTCAGCTACCCTATGTCTTTTAATTGGAGCGTTTAATCCATTTACATTTAAGGTTATTACCGATAAGTACTTATTCATTGTCATTTTTCCCCTTTGTACTCGTGTTCTTCTCTGTCTCTCTCTGTTTCTTTATCTTCTTAGAGCAGACCCTTTAGCATCTCTTGCATTGCTGGTTTGGTGGAGATGTATTCTTTTAGCCTTCTTTTGTCTTGGAAGCTCCTTATTTCACCCTCCATTTTGAATGAGAGCTTTTCTGGGTATAGTATTCTAGGTTGTAGGCCTTTGTTTTTCATTGCTTGGAATATTTTTTGCCACTCCCTTCTTGCTTGTAGTGTTTCTGCTGAGAAATCTGATGATAACCTTATTGGAGCTCCCTTGTATGTTATTAGTTGTTTCTCTCTTGCCGCTTTTAGGATCCTCTCTTTGTCTTTGAATGTTGCCATTTTAATTATGATGTGTCTTGAGGTGGGCCTGTTGGGATTCATCTTCATTGGGACCCTCTGTGCTTCCTGTACTTGCGTGACTCTTTCTCTCCTCATGTGAGGGAAGTTTTCTGTCATTAGTTTTTCAAAGAGGTTTTCTATCCCTTGCTCTTCTTCTTCTCCTTCTGGAATTCCTATGATACGGATATTATTACGTTTCATGTTGTCCTGCAGCTGTCTTAGAACCTCTTTAGTCTTGTTCAGTCTTTTTTCATTTTGTTGCATTGTCTGGGAGTTTTTGTGTAGGTTGTCCTCCAGCTCGCTGATCCGATCTTCTGCTTCCTCTAGCCTGCTTTTAATTCCTTCTACTGTGTTCTTCATTTCAGAGATCGTATTCTTCATTTCCTCCTGGCTCTTATTGATAGCTTCCATGTCCTTTTTGATGCTGGTATAATTCTCAGTAAGTTCCTTGTAGTTCTTCTGGAGTTCACTGTAGTTTTTCTGGAGTTCTTTGTAGTTTCTGCTGAGCTCATTGAGCTTCTCCATAATACATGCTTTCAATTCCATATCTGATAGTTTGCTTCCCTCTATTTCATTTAGCACTCTTTCTGGGGACTCTACCTTTCCTTTCGATGGGGGGTTGTTTCTCTGTCTCCCCATTTTTGTGACTCCTATTGTTTGTTGGTGCTTCTTAGAATGATCTGCACTTCCTCGATCTGCCTCTGGTGGCGTCAGATCATGTACCAGTCTGGCCCTATGCAGCCTGTTGGAGGCTTCCAGGGATCTACTGCTGTTGTCTGTCTTCTTTAATTGTTAATCTATTCAATCTGTGATTAGCTGTCAGGCTTAAGGACCATGGGTGTGGCTGCTTAATTCCTGTAGGCAGGGCTTTTCTTCCCCTCAGGCTGATGCCACTTGGAGGGGAATGATCTACCCACAGTACTGGGGATGAGTCAGCACTGGGATCCAGTCGGCTGCTCCTCCAGTTCTCCCCTCAAAGCCACCGTGCCAAACTCTCCCCAAGTGTCTCCAGTCCTCTCTGCCTTCCCTCTGCTCAAGCCCAGGGTAAGTGGTGGCCAAAATATTTTCATATGTGATCCACTTAACAGTTCTTTTTCTCCTGCTGTTTCTCTCTGGCTAGCAAGAAACCCTGTGGCTTTTCGCTTTTCACAGCTGATACTATTTTACTTTCCACTCTGTTGCTGTAGGCTGGGAAGCCCAGCTGGGGGTTTAGACCCTGCCCTTCTCAGGGGGAATCCCCGGCTGCTGAGCTGTTTCTCAGTCCCTTCAGCAGCCACCCGTGTGAGCCCAGCCAGCCCTTCCACGTCTCCGCACTCCCTACCGGTCAAGTTGTGATGTAGCAGCCTTTTCTGTCTCTCCGTGGTTATAAGACTTCTTTCCAGCTAGTGTTCGGTTGGTTATTCCAGATGATTTCTCCAAAATTAAGTTGTAAACCCAGACTGATCCTGGGAGGAGGTTAGTGTAGCTTCCACTTTCTCCTCCACCATCTTGGATCTCCCCTGTGAGAAGATTTTGATAGCTAGGCTCAGGGTCCCAGAGCAAGCATGGAGACTGTATGACTTTGTATCACTCTCAGTACATGGCTTCAGAAACAGGAAAGTATGTTAGACTCACTCTCAGCTCATTCTTCTTCTGCAAAGGTCTATTAGTGTCATCATCCTGGTCATTCAGTAACCCAGGCCCTTGTTCTCAGCAGTATCAGTAATTCAATGACTCACATTTTCTTCATGGTCCTTTCCTCTCACTCACTATCACCATTGGTTTCTGTGTGTGGCCAACTATGTCTTTGTCTTTTCCTGCCTTTCTTTCCCTTTTTACTTTCTACTTCCTTTCTACTTTCTACTTCCTTTCCCCACTTCTTGTCTCCTTCATTTTCCCTATTTCCCCCCCAACACATACTCTTTACCTCCACCTTCCTTACCTCTTCTGCAAAAAGATAGTCACAGAACTGTCTGGGATAGGTGTCCAAGTGGCTGGTCACTGTCTGGGGCTGCCCCAGAGAGCAGATAGCACCACATATTCTGAAGGGAGCAACAAAATGCCTCTCTTGTCTCCCTCTTTCCCATATCCACTATAGGCAGGCTACTATCTGGGCTCAACAACCCTGGAAAATTACAAAGAGGTTTAGAAAGGGAATGAAGATTATTAATTTTTCTACCTAGTTGTATCTCAGGGAGATTAGAAAGAAACATCTAAGGTTGGGTGGTCCAGAGTAATAGACATTCACAGGGAGGAAACTTTTGGGAAATAACACAGTTCTGGGCTCTGAATATTCTTACTTCTAATCCTAAGCCTTCTAAGAAATTATCTGTGCATTTTTTTGACAAGTCACTTTCCCTGTCTAGGCCTTAGTTTCCTCACCTGAGAAACAGCTTAAATTGTCTTCTAGGACAACTCTGCCTCTAGGCTCCTGATGATTTTATTTTGAGAAATGATATTCTGTTTTACTCATGGTATTTGACACTTTACCCATATCTGGTACTGATCCTAGAACAACTGTGGCCTCATCTGTTGTCTATGCTCCTGTGGCTACACCTCAATGTATTGAGCTCCTATTTTAGTGTGGATTTTAGTGTGGATGTTTATCCTTTGACCTCTGACCAGCATATGCACATACATTTTCTGCAAAAAAAAAAAACCTTCAGATTGTTCTATGGATGATTGTGGCATGAACAAGGTCAATCTGCAACTTTTAAGTCTCTGTTGAGGCCCTTTCCAGTTACAGTCACTCTTGGGGCTCCATCTGCATGCCCATGGCACAGACAGAGAACTGAAGAGCCTCCTTCCTGTCCAAATATCTCTGGGTTTTCGAGGTACTTACTATTTCTCACTCTTATCATGTGGCTCTAATGAAGGATTTCTATTATAATATTCCCACACCCATTTACACAGGGCTGGACATGTGACACAAATACCAATCAATATCCTTCCCTGGGCAGGGTGGTGAATACAACTTTTTTGCATTAGCATAGATGTAGAACTTCCAGCATCCATGTCCCCTGTCCTATGTAGAAATTAGTTCTGAAAAAGAGTGAGTAAAACAAGTCCTCAGAAAAAATCAGAGACAATAGATGGGAAAGGGAATCCTGGTGGCATTTGAGTCTTTTGTTCTGTATCTAAGGCCTGGGTGATCCGGGTTTCTACCTCTCAGAAGCTTGACTATTGGGTTATTCTTTAAGTTCAGCTTGGCAAACCATTGGGAGCCCCCAATAAACTTCCCTTTTTGCTTGAACCAATGTGATTTGGTCTGTCTCAGGTACACTCAAGTACAGTGGGAAAGCAGCAAAGGTGGCTGAATTAGTCAGTGTTCTCCAGAGAAACAGAACCAGTAGAAGATTGATTCCAGTAGGTGAAATTTATTATAAAAAATTGGCTCACACCCTGACAGGTGTAGCTCAGTTGGTTGGAGTGTTGTCCTGTAAACTGAAGGGTCATTGGTTCATTTCCAAGCCAGGGAACATGCCTGTGTTGTGGACTCAATGCCCAGTTGGGGTGCAAGCGAGAGGCAACAATAGATGTTTCTGTCTGTCTGTCTCTCTCTCTCTCTTTCTCTTTCCCTCTCTCTCCCTTCCTCTCTCTAAAATCAATAATCCCCACTAAAAAGAAAAGAAAAGAAAAGAAAAAATTGGTTCATGCAATTATGGAGTCTGGGTAATCCCATGATCTACTATCTGCAAGTGGGAGACCCAGGAAGATTGATATGTAGTCTAAAATATTGAGAGGTAGTGAGCTGATGTTGTAGATTCCAGTACTGTCTGAATATCTGAAAATCAGGAATGCCAAGGGCAGGAGAAAACCGATGAACCATCTAAAGTAGTCAGACGGAAGATATGTAGTCTAAAATATTGAGAGGTAGTGAGCTGATGCTGTAGATTCCAGTACTGTCTGAATATCTGAAAATCAGGAATGCCAAGGGCAGGAGAAAACTGATGAACCATCTAAAGTAGTCAGACAGAAGAGAACCAGACTTCTTCAATTTTTGTGTTCTATTCAGGCCAACAGGTTGGAGGATGCACACTCACATTGAGGGGGGGCATATGCTTTATTCAGTCTGCCATATCACATGATAATCTCTTCCAGAAACACCCTCAATGACATACCTAGCGATAATGTTTGATTAGGTATCTGGGAATCCTGTGGCCTAGTCAAGTTAACACATGAGGCTGCCCTGGTTGGCCGAATTATGCACTAGCTAGGGAGACTTCAACTTCCTTGTTATGTCTTGACTCTGCAACCTGCTTGCTATGTAACCATCTGTAATCTATTTACCTCTTCTGTCACCACTGGTAGTTCATTTGGCTTATGAGTGAACCTTCAGCCTCATAAGTTTAAAAAAATAATTAAATAGTCTCTTGGGGTGTTATTCCAGCACAAACATCCCATTTGTAATTCTAGGATGAAATAAAGGCATTAGATACTATATTCTGAGAAAGCACTCTCTCCATTTCCTTCCTAAGCCTCTGACTTGGCACCACTGCCTTTCTTGTTTGCAGCTGCATTTTCCTCCATCCTGGCCTGCAGCCTCTGGGTATTTCACCCAGGATTCTGAATGACTGGCATGGATTCCCTAGATTCCACCCCTGGCTCTTTGTTGAGATGTCCTCTTTGCTCCAGGAAGGCTTGAGATGGTGTTACAGGAGACTAAGGAGAACTTGAAGGTATAGAGAAGGGAGAATGTGAGTCCCAGGAGTTGTTGTAACACCACATTGGCATGCTTCTCTCTCAGAAATATAATGTATAGTTCCTGTCTCATGTAACAATTTAATCAATACAAGAAACATTGTATATACCAGTGGCTAGGCCTGAGAGATATCTGTCCCTCCACTTGTTCACTGAATACAACTATGGTGTCATATCAAGTACAAGAGTGTACGAGTAGACTCTCGGCCAGATGTTCCTGCACTTCAGCAACAACAACAATCTGTTCTCTGGTACTTGATCAAATTATTCAACCCAGTTTCCTCATCTATAAAAAAGGATGTTGTGAGAATTAAATAAATTAAGGCATAGTACTTGGTACATGGTAAACAACATAAATGCACATCAATATTTGTGCTAAACAATTTTATTTTGAAACATTTATTTAAAAGATGGATGAACCAGAGAGTTTGAAGTCTGGTTTTGACTTAAGTTTCAAATTCTGACTATATTTTACAGATATGAGAATTCTTCTTTTTCCAGTAAACTTACCCAAAGGAAATGTGCATAGAAGAGGCAAACAAACACATCCAAACTAGTGTTTTAATCTCATATCTTGGAGTACTTTTATATGGATCTCTCTATAGCTTTTATACAGGTCATTCCATTGTTTTGAAGACTCTTTCTAGTATTAGACCCACCCTCCCTACATAGACAGTTTGATACTTACCTACACATTTTTTGGGAGATGATCTTATCCAATAAATATTTTAAATAATTGCTGTTGAAAATTGCTCACAACATCCAAAGGAATATATTCATAGCACTCATTATGGTTTCTGACAGGAAAATTGCCTGTCTTTTGAAACAAACAAAATAAGCTTGTCAATGATTTCTGTAGAACACTTCTATTATTTTCTTTTTACATAAAATATTATAAAACAACTTTTTTTATACAGTAACTAAAAGAAAAAAGGAAAGAGAAAAATGGTTTGCATGAATACAGCTATCCAACTGAAAAGGATCAAAAAGGTTTCAGTCGTTGGAAAATGGGTCGCACATGAACTGTCTCCAGAGAATCTGCAACAACATGTTGCTTGTTGTGAATCATTGCTTTTGTGATACCTTCAGGCACCATTTTTGGGTAGGCTTGTTACAGGTGCTGAGATGTAGATCCTTTACCATAACGATAAATGCCACTGATCAGATCAGTTGAGGAGGAAGAAGAGTTCAACAACCAAAAGGAGGACTTCATCTAAAGAAGATCATGTTGAGTGTGTGGTGGGATATGGAAGGAATTGTCCATTATAAACTGTTAGACAACAATCAGACACTGCTAATTTTTACTGTGAACAACTTCGTCATTTGAAAGCAGCTTTGAACCAAAAGCGACCCTCCTTAGTCAACAGAAAGAGTGTCATCTTCCATCACTATAATGCTCGTCCTCACACAGCTCGACTCACCAAAAATTTCTTGAAAGAGCTTGGTTGAAAAATACTGCTTTATCCTTTATATTTTCCTGACCTTGCTCCTTCTAATTATCACTTGTTTCAGGGACTACAGAAGTATTTTGATGGTCTTAGGTTGACATCAAGAGAAGAGGTTGACATCAAGAGAAGAGGTTGAAAATGAGTTGGATTTATATATTGCTTCAAAACCTAAAGAATTTTACAAGTGTGGCATTTATGAGCCAGTGGACAGATGGAATGAAGTTCTATAAAGCAAAGGAGGTTATGTTAATGAGTAAATATTTTCATAATCATGGGCTTTTTAATTTTTAAAATAGACCTCGAAATCAGACATTATTTTTGCACCAACCTTATATCTTACCGAATGAGAAACAACTTTTCCCCTCTCCGATTATGTATGTTACACTGGTCTCCTCCAGTGTCAGGAAACAGGGAGGTAAAACACTCTTTATTTCAACCTATTGTGGTAATTTCCAATAATGGCAACAATTATAAGACAGAAAATGATGCTATAAAACAATCTTTTTCTAACTTCTTTCTATAGGAGTGATCAAAGAGATTGAAGGAGGGAAAAATTATTCCAAACCCTGTTAAGTCTTTTACAGCACCCTTTATCTAGAATCTTAGAAATCCTATAAATAAAAATCCCCACAAATGAACACATTCCTCAACATTATATTCACAGGAAAATGCATGCACATAAATATATGCACACATATCTACATTTATTTTGGGGACTTTGAAAATTTGTCTTCTGAGACCAGAGGGAGACAACTCATAGTAGAAGGATTTCTGGACGGGAACTGGAGAAAAACCCTGTTTATGTGAACTTTCCCCAATGCTACCCAGTTGGATTTTCACATCTATGAATGGAGAAGTTGGATGGGATCTTATAATATCTCTTTCTCTTTTAATATTGCTACTGAAATGGAGGGTCCTCTTGGGAGTCAGGCAAGGCTATAGCAATGCTGGCCCCAAGCTGGGCCTAGGTGTAGCAAGGTGCTGTCCCTAGTGTTGAGGGAAAATCATCAGCAATACCGAAACCCAGGGAAGGGGAGACTTTTACTTCCAGGGTTCCTCTTGATTGAGGCTCGCAGAAGATTGTTTCCTTCAACTTCAATTTAGCGGATAAGAAAAAAAAGCTTGTGTTTAAATTACATGTTAGAAGAAAGGCCAAGAATCATGTTCAAGTATTCCCACATGCATAATCCCACATGGGTATTGCCACATGGATAATTACAGGGACCACTTCCAATATCACAGATCTGTTTGGAGTCTTTGGGGAATGAGAATATAAACAGCTCTAGGTTTGTTTGCAGGGAGGTGACCAGTCATTATGAGAGGACTGGCTACAGGAAAATCTGTATATTAGCTAGGGTTACTTTGGTTCATCATAGGAGCAAAGCAAGCTTAATTAACTGTCCTCTCTTACCCTCATGCATCTGCAAGGAGCAATATTAAGTAGTAAGCGGAGGGGATAACAGTTGCCTCAGACTCATACTGTGGTTTGAGCTGTCCTCACATGACCTTCCCAGGGTGGGACTCTCTTTGGAGTACAGAGAGCATCTCTAGTGTGCTGTGCTAAGAGTCTGGGGTTATCTGGCTTCCCTTGGCACAGAGGTATTTGTGATCTCCTAGAGTACAAACTGCTCATCAGAGATGACCAGGTTTCTTCCTTGAAGTATAAAGGATGAGTGAGAGGACAACTAATAGGTGGCACTCTACAGACTTCATCCAGCTTTCCAGGAGAAGGGCCTGTAGCTTCAGGAGACAATGAAAAGAGAGAGATAGAGGGGGTCAGAAAAAATATAAATCCAGGGAGAGTAAATGTGAACAGGATAGGGGAAGCATTCAAAGGATGAAAGCGAGAAGGGTGATAGAAGTGAAATAAACAGAGAGGGATAGAGAGAAAAATAGAATAAACAGAAGCACAATTCATGGAAAGGAGAAAGAAGGAAATGAGAGAACACCAGAAACACATTACAAGAAAGTAGACAGAGGTCTGAGAACTCTCTTTGGGAGGAAACCAGTTGCCAGTGACAGCACACCTGTAATGGGACTTTTCCTCCATTTTTCTGGTGCTGGCTCCAATTCCTAAAGGAGCTAGAATAGTCTATGACTTATAGACTCATGACTCATAGACTGGAAACCCAATGAAGTTCATCAGTGGCCCCAGTGTGAGGCCTTGTTTGCATAAAACTGAGCCCTGGAGGCTGGTAGAGAAGTAATGTTTAGGTACAACAGAGTAGGAGCAGGATAGGGCCAAGGATGCTACAACAGTTGTAAGGCTGGTCACTCGTAAGGCTTAGGGAAGGTCCAAAGCTCCCAAAAGTTAATAATGACATCTAAGTCATCTGGTTTTCTAGAAGAGGTAAGGCTCCAGGGGTCCTGGGTGTATGGATCAGTCATGGAACAAGAGCCCAGCAGGTGACCAGAGAGTGAGGGACAGGATAGAACCCCTAAAGGGGAGAACACTCTAAGTATGACCACTTTGCTCAAATAGGGCCACTTCTCTTTACCCTGCTGTATGTATATTTGTTCTGAGCAGTTTTCTCTCCCAACCAGTAAATGGAAGAGCTTCAGTTTGAACATAGGGCTGTCTGAGGCCAAAGCACACAATGTCTTTGTTGGACAGAGAAGTGTCCCTATGGTTGTGAAATATGGGAATAGAGATGAGCAATGGGGAGAATAAGAAACGAGTCACCCCTGTAATTGTGCCTTGTGTCAGATGGATGGCACCTGCAGAGATAGCATATACTCAGCCTTGAGATTATGAGGATGAGAGGAGGGAAGTGCAGTGGAAACCAGAATCTAAGGTTCCAGGACATGCAAGTCCATAAACTACAGTGAGAACCCCAGCATGGAAGAAACTGGAGGAGCACACACTGTCTCAAGGATGGAGGTAGAATGTTGTGAATTCCACTCATCATCTCTTTAATTTGGGATTCCTGCTCCTGACTCACTGCACCTCAATGCCTGATTTGACTACCTGACAGGACAGACTCCCAGAGCCTGCATTTCTCCTGCTGTTTGTTTAAATGCTGGGGCTTCATCCTGCATATCCAATCAGAACTAAATTTGTTTTTCAGAGAACCAGGTATATGTTTCCATGGAAACACATACTCTCAGTGAGGTTGGGGCAGGGGGACTAAGAAAGGCCAATAGGAGCTATAGTCTTGGAAAGAGCCCAGAAGATATTCCTTAGTTTATTTGGTGTGCTGCCCCAATTCACCATATAAATTAAACATCTCAGCACACACTAATGGTTCTAACTGGGGTCATCATAAAACAGTTTCAGCAGCCTGGGACCCAGTCAAGGTCTACAGTAATAAAAACTGTTTTCCCAAGAAGATTTTTTGAGTAATTCACAGTTATCTTTTCGGTTACATGACATGGTATCTGTTCATGGAGAACCCAGGAACTGACCTCAACAAGGTTTTCTTGTCAGCAGAGGTGTAGTAGCAGTTTATGAAAAAAGCCTACACTCTGGCTTCAAATAGACCTGCATTCTACTCTCACCTCAGCCATTTAGTATCTGAGTGCTCTCAAATATATTGCCTTAGGACCTCAATTTTCTTATTTCTAAATTTTTAAATTCTTATTTCTAATTTCATAGCAGGCCATTGTACTGTATGACATTAAAAATTGCTGATTACTTACAATTCCTTCAATGTCTTGCTTTGTTGAAATTTTCTTAGCCCAGGTTTATTTTTCGAAAGACATTGGACAGGTCACCATACTATAGTTGGAATAATTTTGGTCTGAAGTGACAGAGACCCAGATTGAGTTAACTTTCTTATTTAATATTATCCAGGAAAATCCTCTTTGAGGGACCTGGAATCTCCCAAGAAATGTCATTTTGTAGTAAAGCTTCTTTCTTTGGTCAGTTTGCTCCTTAAAGTAATTATACCCTGCAATCCTTAAAGAAATTATGAAGCAACCTGTTAACAATACAGCAAAGACAGTGTTATATAAAGAGTGGCACCAGCTGACTGACTACTTCAGCTTAAGTGTGAAGTGGCACTTATTGAGAATTTTTCAGGGTATTGTTTATATAATTACAAGAAGGGCAGAGTTTCAGTTAGTCCCTAGGTCAACTGGAAATAGGAACATGCATATTGCTAGGGTCATCTCTCTGTCCCTTAACATATATTTTTATTTTCACCTACTGGCTTCATCCAGATTTTGAGAAATTCAGTTGTTTATAATTAGCCATTCTCCTGTTAATTCCCTTGGGTGATCTTCATCTGTCAGTTCAACTTTGAAAATCTGGACCAGTGGCTTACCCCTAGATCATGTAATTATGATGAAGGATCAAGGATATATGTCCAGCACAGATATAAACACAAGGATCCTACCTATGTATTTAAAGACTATTCCAGAGATGAAAGATTTTGACTTAAGTAGTAATTCCAACTGGTCTCAATTCTATCCTTCTTAAGGCACGGTCCCTTATATGAATCCTAATATAAAACGGAAGATGAGGTCAGGTCCTTAAAGGAGGGATCCAGGAAGATTCTGTGGGGCATATCTTAAAGCTTACATATTCTAGGAGGACCTGGTTCTTTTCTTCTTCTTTTTTAAAAAAATTATTTTTTACTGGTTTTTGGTGTACAGCTTAGTGATTAGACAATCATATACTTTACATAGTGTTCTCTTAATATTCCCAGTACCCACCTGGTACCATACATAGTTATCACGATATCATTGACTATATTTCTATGCTATACTTACTTCCCCAAGACTATTTTTTAACTATTGATTTGTGCTTCTTACTCTCTTCACCTAGCTCTGTTTCTGTGGTATAGTGGTTATCCATTCACCTCACATATGAAAAGTCCCTGGTCCTTTTTTGGTCACTTCCACATCATCAAATGATTATTCCTCTTGATTAGAAGAGTTCAGTGAAACCCATCATTTTCTGTTCATCCAAACATCCTTCTTAAAGGATCTGTCTGACTCAAGACTAGGAAAAGGCAACCTTACAGATTATGTGATTTCATTAGATTACCAGAGATGTTTGACTCAGGGTTCACCCTTAACTGGAGCTCAGCCAAATAGAATCTTGCTTCCAGTACAGTAGCTAAGGTTACTTTGGTTTATAATAGAAACAAAACAAGTTTAATTGATTACCCCCTCTTACCCTCATTCAAAAGAACTGTTGTACAACCATGATTTTAGAAAGAAACAGCCAGTTTTGGGATATCCTCTATAGAACAGGATCTTTCTACACTTTTAAACCATGACCCAAATAAGAATTGCATTTTACATTTGCTCCAGGAAGCATGCATATACAACTAAAACAAAAATTGTATGAAACAATAGTTTCCTTACTATGTATTTACAATATACTATAATATTTTCTAATATCATATATTTTATTCTACTTAAAATTTTTGTTGAAAGTTCCAGTCAAGGTAGGTCTTTGAGGTGAAAGTCTCTCAGAGCAGGGAAAACATCTGGAGCATCCTCAACAGATCTATTCTATGCCAATTGTAGAACATTAAAGTTTTGAGCAGAAGAGAAAAATGCCCATTGGTTCTCTCTCACTTCTCTCTGTCTTCTGAGAATAGCTTAGTCCCCTGGGAGGGTAAATGCATGATAATTGATATTGCCTTGGAAACCTGATTTTCTTCAAATGATTGTGATATGCTTTGACTTTTATTGTCTTATTCTAAAATATTTATCCAATTAGGAAATTATCCTTCTTCTGTCTCTCTTAAATTGTTAACTGCTTATTTTCATATTGTGTTAGCTTAGTGCATTCCTTTCATTTAATATCTTGTTTATGAATGTGTAATGAACACTCCTACTATTTAGTCCTTCTTATCACTTCGTCTTAATTTCTTTATCCTAGGTTATCATGTAGTTATTTTTGCTGTTATTATTCAATTAAATCTATGTATTTCACCCAGCTTATGGGTATAATAGGATCACAGCCTCCATCTGAAGAATAATCACAACTTTTACTCCAACATTTAGCCAATTAGAACAGTAGATACATACATTGGTTTGTGTGTGCTTGAAAATTTAGCCTTCTTATAAATATGCAGGTGACAATTACAGATTCCCTTTTCTGTCTTTGGTCCTAGCTTCTTTCACCCAGGGAGATTTATTTAGTGATGCTTTGGGATGTTCCCATGCAGGGATGTCTCCCAACCACCACCTGCCTTAACTGGTACAAACACACTCAACCCTATGTGGAACAAACTAGGAGTGTAGTGCTGTTTTCCAAGTCTTATAGAGATTTCAATGACAGAATTGTTAAAATTTTAGTTTTTAACTCATTTTAAACTCAGGCTCTTCTCAGTAGGTCTAAGAAAAGATGGCTCAGTGGAAATATGAAGGGCGGCTATTTTATGGAACTCAGTATTTTACTTCCTCTTTAATATCATGCAGTCTTGTGATTATTATGTACTTCAAGTTTCAAGCTCCTTTTACCCTTGTGGTAAACACTTCCTAAGAAACTCCTAGATGAAGTTCCCCTGGGGCATGCCCTGTCATTTTTCTAGGATATACCGCACATGCATGAGTGTACATACACATGCATCAATGAAATCTTATTGGCTTAAGTCTAATTTTTTTAAATGGATAAATTTTATTCTCAAACTATAAATAGGCCTGCTGGAGGCATGTTAGAAAGAGGTCATCTGGAAGGGAAGTCTATACTTGAGGAAAGAAGAACACACACCTGTTTCTTCAAATTAACCTGAGAGTAGTTATCATGAATCTTCTGAATGCATCTTCATTTTCTTGGTAAAACGGATGGCTGATCAGAGGAAACACAGAAGTATTTAAATTAATTACATATATATGTAATTAATATATGTATATATAATATAATATATCATATATAAAACACTGTGGAAGACAATTTTTGTTAACTTAGATCTGACACTTGTTTTTGACTAACTTTTGGCATCTGAATTCAAAAATTACTTCAGTTTTTCTCTCTCACGTCAACTTTTTAAGGTACAGGATACCTTCCCTTTGTCCCCAAAATCATACAAAATGTACATACAAAGGAAAATAAAGAAAAAAATTACCTGTTTATTTAGAGTTATTTTATTCATATAAAGACTATATATTGTAACTGTAAGTCAAATTGTGTACAAGTAGTGAAGTTCTGCTACCAAACATACATATTAAGGTATTTTGTCCTTTCAAATGACAGGCTAGGAAATGCCAAAATGAGATACTTGAAACAGTTTCCTTCAGGTGACAAAGCTTTAACAAATTGCTTCATGAGACCCAGTTTTATGTGCAGAGGTGGGAATAGAATGTTTTTTCTGTCAACAAGTGGCTCATGTAGAATGTTTGGGTCACCAGGTTTGAGGTCAGATCTTAGAGGCCAATTCAACTCCACCCAATGTTTCTCATGAGTTCTGCTGTCCCACATATACAGAAAACAGGGATACTTGGTGTATCTGCATTGCTGACCAAGAAGGAAGCAGACCATTTTAAGGTCAACACAGATGATCCAATTGTGCTTGTAATATTGCAATAGATCAATGACTCTCTTTGTATCTTCATATTCTTCACAAAAACAAACTGAATGGCCCATTGGGACTGCACCAAATGAATTGCCATTGTGGAGGAGGACACACTTCAAACTCCACTTTGAGCTACTGATGAACAGTTGCCATTCAGTTGCATTCTAAATTGGAATTCCAAACTCCTCCATTAAACCACGTGTGTTATTGCTATACACAAAGCTACCATCACTTCAAAAGTACTGCAGAAATGCACTTTCTCTTGATCAAAAGTAGGATACCTTTGCTTCTTTTTCAAGCAAGTTTTTTCATGCAGTCTTGATGCTAGGAGTTCTGAAGCTTTTTTGGATAGTCCCAAATTTCATGCCAAGTCATTCAACTAATGCTGATCAAATCCTTTACAAACTGAGTTACCTTCAATTTCAAAATCTTCATTGTTGCTGTCACTTAGTTCTTCATCACACTTCTGTTTTTTGAAAGAGGGTAGTTCAATGAAAAATGGCACTGGGATTTCAGCAGAATGAGGCAGTGGGCATATAGCTGACGGTAGACTAGGATACTCTATTTTACATTTATTTTTCTTGTTATATCCTGACGTTTTCATTATACAAAAGTAACAGTTACTTGAATGATCCCTGGGCTCTTGCCAAACCATAGGTATACCAAATGGCAATTTATCACATGTTCCCTTCATCTACATCTGTAAACTCTTGACACACTGCTTGCACACCTTGTGAGGGGCCTAAGACTTACCTTGATCACCAAGTTTTACTTTAAAATATGGAAAATAGGCTTGTCTGACAAATGTGCTGATGTTTGTCCTTTGGGAATGGTGAAACTGCCACAGATATAACAAAATTAATCAGGGTTGTTTAGGCACTTACGATGAGAAATAGCAGAGGCAGACATGATCTGAAGGAAAGGAAATAAGTACATATGTAAATAAAAAATAAATTCTGTTAACTCCTTGTATACAGACAAGAACTCAGACTACACTTTGGAATACAATTCACTGCACACAACTTCTCACCACACTGTCTCATGTGTAACTAAATAGCCTAGACAAGTATGAACCTGCTGCTGGTCTCCAAGGTCATCCCCCATCCTTCCCCACTCGAGGGAGGTTTGCTCTCAGCCATTAGGAGAGCGCTAGTGCTTCCCGTGATCCAGGCTCAATCCAGCCTAGAGTGGTCGCATTAAGATAAACTGCAGAGAAAAACTTGACGTGGTAGAAGAAAACTGTTGCAGTTTTGAAATCAGCCTTCCTATTTAAATGTAACGCAGTTGAAAAATCAAACTCAACAGGAATTATGTTAAAAATTGAACCCCTATGTAATCTAAATTGATGAATAAGTATCACTGTTTCAGATTTTGCATTGTCCTATACTTCCATGACACTGTCTTGGTGAGAAATATGTGATCTCTATATTACCCAGTCTGTCTCATAGAAATTATATTATGTGCACTGTTCATTGGAGAAGAAGTATACATAACAGGGTGCTGGTGATGGGGGGTTACACTTAATGCTCATGGTTTAATTTTCTGAAGCAACCAGTTTTTCTTCATACTTCTCATAATAGTCACTGGAAGGTGATGTAATAGGTTTCAGAAATATTTATACTTTCGTAATTTATACTTCTGATTACAGGATTGTTTTGACATAAAGATTGTCCCAAATAAGAATTTGGCATATTTAAATTTGACCCAATATGTTTTTTTTAATGAACTTTTTCTTTCTCATTGCAGAAAATAGGAAAGCACAGTCACATATATCACACCACAGGAAGAGTCACATATAATCATATCACCAAGAAATTATTTGAGAATATTTTTATTACTTTAAAGTGTTCAGACTCTTTTACTGAACATCCTTGGTGATTCCAGGCATGTTCTTCAATGTTTCTGAGTCTTAGTTCTTTTTTTATTTCTTAAAAATAGAAATATTTGTATCCTAATTGAAATAACAGGGTTATTGTGAGCATCAAATGAATCAGTTTATGTAAAATATAATAATTCTTAGCACATAGTAAATGCTCAGTAAGTGCTAGTTTTTAACACTATTATCATTGTTATTACCCTTATAGTGACTCTTATTATTTCTTTATAGTTTTATTCTTTTTTCTTGTTCATATAATTTCATATACTGCTTATTCAGAAATATTTAAAAAATAAACATTGCCCAAATTTATTGTAAAATATTGGTACACATAATTAAAAATATTGAAATAATATTCTACTTACATTCCAATCCTTAATTTACTTAACTATTGTTGGATATTTATGTTGTTTATAATTTTTCAGTATTACAAGTAATGAGACAAGAAACATCTGTGTGTAAGCTTTTGTTCATGTGCTTAAGCCTATTTCTTTTGCATGGAATTACTAATTCAAAAGTAGCACTTGGAATACATCACATAAAATTATTTTCTAAAAACATTGTGACAAATTAAATTCCCAAGAGCAGCATATAGTTGAGCATATTTCACTGTACCCTTGACAATATTTGGAATTTTTTCTCTTTTTAAAAAATATTTTCTTGTTATTCTATTGCAGTTGTCCCCATTTTTCCCCTCCTCTGCCTAGTCCACCCCCTGTGAAATTCTTGTTAACATTATTTATTAATTTTATAGGTGACTGTATGTTAAGTCATACATCACATATTTTAAGGAGTCCACTGTGTGCCAGTCACTATACTAGACAGAGTAAAGTGGGAGATGACAGACTCAGTCCCTGTTCTCATAGAAATTATATAATGGGGCAGATTTAAACAGGAGAGAAGCAATAACTCAGACAGTCATTTAACTGTGTGTATGATGTATGCTATAAAGGAGAAGTAAATGCTACCATGAAAAATTGAAGAAGCAAACTGACTTAGTTTTCAGTAATCAGGAATGATTCTCTCAGAGAGTTATACTTCATTTGAAACATAAGAATGAATAAGAGTATCATGGCCAAGGACAGGTACAGGGAAGGGTCTCCAGTCAGGGAGAATGAGATGTGCAAACACTTGGAAAGGAAGAGAGGTTGACTGTTGAGACATACAAAGAGAGAGCCATTGTTGTGTGGCACTGAGAGGCCAGGAGACATCCAGGTACAAGACCGGCCTGAAGACATAATGAATAACAGGGCCTTATCCTAAAAATCACAAAAACCAGGTAGCTTGATTATTAGAAGGCAAGCAATAGTATCACATTAGTGTCTCACTGAGACTAGTTTGGCTAGAACATGTACAGAATGGTTTGCAAAGAGGAGGGAGAGATGACTCTTGAAGTGGAGGAACAATGATTACTTGAGCTAACGTGGTTGCAGATACAGACAGGATATATATACACACACATATATAGTGTGTAATATATGTGTATATATATATGTGTGTCACCCTGGCTGGTTTGGCTCAGTGGATTGAGCATCGGCCTGCGAGCTAAGTGTCGCTGGTTCGATCTTCCAGTCAGGGCACATCAGAGAAGGAAAACTCTGATTCCAAAAAACCTCCACTGCCTTGCGGCATACCTCTTCAGGGGAAAGGCTAAGGGAGTAAACCCCGACAGAAAATCCGGAGCCAGAGTCCCTAAGGCGGTTTGACGTTGTAGTCAACACCGGCAACTCCTGCGGCGCACCTGAAGCCAAGCTGTATTGACTCCGTCTTTCCCTTGGATCCTTCAGCTGCGAAGAGAGGGGGGGGTCTGCTGCATGGGCAACAGCAGACCCTCCATATCACCCTGCCCAGGCTCTGTAGCTTCAGCTTCACTGGAGAGGACACTCCAGCGTCATCGCAAGATGTCGATTCAACACGGAAGGAGACAGATACCATGTCACTCCCGAGTCGGACTGCACAGCCATTCTTGGCGGTGCAGATAGACTCTTAAGAAGCTACACCATCATCTCTCGAGACGGACGGCTGCCGACGATATATATATATATGTGTGTGTGTGTGTGTGTGTGTGTGTGTGTGTGTGTGTGTGTGTGTATCTTTAGGAAGTAAAATGGGTCACTTTTTTTCTCTGAAAGATAAAAGAAAAAAGAAGCATATATTAAATATTATTTTCATATTTCTGGTATAGACAATGGGTAGATAATTATGGTAATTATAATAATTATGATCTATGTGTCTAGAACCCAGATAAGATTTCTAAGGTTGTGAAGTAAGTTTAGTGATTATTAATACATAAATGGTAGGTATATGTAGGTATTTTAAATCATGGAAGTTGATGGGATCACTTAGGGACAAGCATGAAGTAAGAAGAGAAAAGAGCCTGGAATAAAATCCTAAAGTTCAGTTCTCAGACAGAAAAACATAAGCTAGAAAAGGATGGAGAAGAAGTTGCCAGTGATGTAGAAGCTAAAGCAAGGTCTGGGAAAGGAAAGAGGGGTGAGGTCCAGGTACTGATACAGCAATAGCTTTAAAATAGGAGGAAGAGCACTTTCTTATTATGTTAGGAGGGAAAGAGGAGAGGATAGGTTCATATGCAGACAAGTTTATAAAATTGGTTTTGGAAACTTGAGGGAGTTATGTGCTGACTTAAATAATTTCAGTAAAGTTTGAGACAAAAATCATCACCTGAATGGGGCAGAGAGACAAGTTGATTATCTGTAGAATATTGATAAGATATTTTAAATGCTGGTCATAAAAACATAATCAGGTGATTAAGTACTAATAGTTGGTGATCATGTATTTTTAGTGATGTCCAGGGGCTTGATGGAAGGAAGAAGGAGTTTGGGAATTCAGAGGTTTGGAAGGAGATGATGGGCTATGCAAATCAAGTTAGTTGAGGAGAAAGATGGAGATAGATGAGTGGGAGAAGTTGGAGAGATCAATGGGTTGAATGTCATGATGGAGGCAAAACACAGGTGCTGTGAGGACTGCTGAACAGTAGAAAGAAGATTATAGACTTTTTATTAGAGACCTCAGAGAAGGTGTTGTTATAGGACAGCCAGTGCGTATTGGGGTAGGATGTGGACTGAAATGGACAGGTAGAGAGAGTTCTACAGAAGTAAGAAGGTTGAGGAAGGAAAAAGCTGTAGTATTTAGCAAGTAGGACATTCTGTGGAGCCTTAGGAATGACAGATGGTAGGAACTGAAACACAGAAGGAGCAGAAGAAACGGGTGCCTTTGGGGAACCATGGAGATTATAATAATGAAATAAAAAGGAGATGGTGATGCAGCCAAAAGAATTTATCCTCATTATTTTCATTTGTACATTTTTAAGTGGCATTTTACAGGTGTATAATTTGTACATTTTAAACTTTAACCTGGCTCAATGGGTTCACACTTGTTATCTACATTCCATTACTAGCCTTTTGTGACTTTTCTGTTGATGGCTTTTCTTTTTCAGCGTTTCAACTGATTTATTGTTTAAGCAATTCATGTTAGGATTATTAAATTTCTGTCTGCTATTTGTTTCAAATACTTTTCTAAATTTAATTGTAGATTTGGGACGAAGTTATTCACAGAAAAATCAGGGTCAAGTACAAAATGTAAGGTTTTTTTCAAAATTTATTTATTTATTTGTTTGTTTATTTTTATTTTTAGAGAGAGGGGAAAGGAGAAAGAGAGAGAGAGAAACATCACTCTGTGGTTGCCTCTCACTCGCACCCCCAACTGGGGACCTGACAGTGCAACCTAGTCATGTGCCCTAACTGGGAATCGAAGCAGAAACACTTGGTTCGCAGGCCGACGCTCAATCCATTGAGCCACCAAAATGTAAGTTTTAAAGCAGCATATATCTATGTTTTTCTTTGTTGTTTCCTTCATTAATCTGAAATTTAAAACATTCTTGAAGAGCCAAATATTTGATTAAAATGTATTATGTTAATTTTTATTATACATTTTAAAGCAGTTGTTACATTTAGCACAAAACTTTTAATGTTTCTTCAAATTTCCTCATATTTGGTGGTAGACTATTTTCTATAATTTTCTTTCCAAATAGCCACCATGAGGAGTTAACTTTCCCACTGATTCCAAGCTACCAATGTGACCTCAATGAGATTACAATATTCCTGAAAATATATAACAATTGTTATCTCAAGCTGGTATATGTGGCTCCAGCACACCACTGTTTATTCTGATTCATTACTCTCTTTCTAGAGAACTTCATCAGACTTCATCTTTGACTTACATACCTTGATAAATTTTGAAATAATTTCATCAATTTCCCCTTTATATCAATCAGTTTTATGATAAGAAAATTAAATCAATGTAGTAATCAAATACTATTTAAAATTATATAGTGTATATTAAGATTTCTGATCTCAAGAATTTTTAAGAATTCATGTAATATTTTATAGCTATATTTTTTATATATTTCCACGTTTTTCTTTCTAGGGTATTTATAATGTTATTCCTTTTATTTTTATTGTTCATGCAATTCCATGAAGCTGGATAGCCCTTGATATAATGTATAAACTAGAATTATCTTTGTAAAACCACTTTGCAAGGATCAATGCTTACCAACTCATTGTTGAACTCATAATTGAATTTTAAAGCCAATTCAGCATTTACAACTAATTTTTTAACTTCACTTTTTATTTATTTTTAAAATTTATTTGTTTTAATTGTTGTTCTATTATAGTTGTCCCATTTTTTCCCCCATTGCTCTCCACTGTCCCGCCTAACCCTCTTCTCCCCCAGTCAATCCTTGCCCTATTGTTCATGTCTGTTGGTCATTTATACTAGTTCTTTGACTAGCTCCTAAGTTCTTTTTTTTTCTCATTTAAGGCTAACAATACATTTCAAAACTACTACAAAGATATTTTGTGTATAGTTCACCCAGCTTTCCTCAAAGACAACATTTTATGGAATCATAGTATATCATCAAACCAAGAAATTGACACTGGTGCAATTCAATATAGATTATTTGGATTTACAAGAAGCATTCCTTTAAAATGGAATAGAAGAGAATAGAATAGACTAGAAAGAATACATTAGAGTAAATCATGAGTAATAAGGATTTGTAGTTTTATAAAAGTAGAATGCCAGGACTGTGATAATATGTTTGAAAAACATTGAGCAAAGCTCCCTTATTAATTGTAATAATCTTTTAAATATTTTACTGAATTTCTTGGGATATTGGTTAGTAAAATTATACAGGCTTCAGGTGTACTATTCTATAATGCACCATCCATACTCTTTTATAATGCATCATCTGTATATTGCATTGTGTGTTCACACCCAAAGTAAAATCTCTTTCCATCATCATTTATTGCTCCTTTACCGTCTTCTACCTTCACACCCCCTTTTCCTTCTGGTAACCATCATATTGTTTTCCATGTCTGTAAGTATTTTGCTTAATCCCTTCACCTTTTTCATCCAGCTCCCCCCAAATCGCCTCCCCTCTAACAGCTGTCAGTCTGTTTTCTGTATCTGTGAATCTCTATTTTGTTTGTTTATTTTGTTCATTAGATTATACATATAAGTGAGATCATATGGTATTTGTCTTTCTCTCATTGGTTTATTTCACTTAGCATAACACTCTCCAGGTCCATCCATGCTGTTCCCAAAAGTAATAATCTTTTCTAGTATCTAGGTAGTTTTTGATGAGGGCAGTTATATCTTTGCTTTTTTGAAAATATTTGAAAACAGGCACCTTTGTTCTGTGTAAAAGGCACTAACCCTCAGGAAGAAAGCACATCACTTCTTGGCTGAATGCCTCTCTGTCACTTTGCATCCTCATCTATCACCTACCTATATGTATATTTATCTAATCTACCATCTATCTATCCATCATGTATCTATCATTAACTATAATATTTTATTAGTCACTAAATTATTGTTTATGTTGTTCTTTAAATACCTTTTTATTAAAGTATAGTTGACATTAAATATTATGTTAGTTTTGGGTACATAACAAAGGGATTCAACATTTCTATACCTTACAATTTAATTTGGTTACCACAAAAAGTCCAGAAACCATCGATCACCATTCAAACTTAGTACAATATTAATCATATTCCATGTACTGCACATTATATCCCTGTAATGTATTTATTTTATAACTGGAAGTTTGTACCTGTTATTATCCTTCACTCTTTTCACGCATTACCCCCCTCCAATCCTGGAACCATTAGTTTGTTCTCTATATTTGTGAGTCTTTCTGTTTTGTTTTATTTCATTTTAATTTTTTTTGGAGTAGGCAATGGGTTTATTGAGGGGAAAGGGGGAAGGGAGTGGAGGGGAGAGGCAACTTCTGGGCCACCTGGAGGGCCTGTAGGAGCAAAGGGGATGGGGAGGAAGGGCACGGGAACTCCCAGTCCTCCACGCAGGGATGCAGGAGTCCCCTAATTTTTAAAAATTATATTTTATTGATTATGCTATTATAGTTGTCCCAGTTTTTCTCCCTTTGCCTCCTTCTTCTCAGGACCACCCCCCACCGACTCCCTCAGGCAATTCCCACACTTTGTTATGTCCATGGGTCATGAACATAAGTTCTTCAGCTACTCCATTTCCTATTTGTTAATTTATTGTTTTGATTTTAACTTACACATATAAGTGAAACCTTATGGCATTTGTCTTTCTCTGACTTATTTCACTTGGCATGATTCTATCTAGATCCAACCATGTAGTCACAAATAGCAAGATTTCACTATTTTCTATGTTTAATTGCATATATATATACTACATCTTCTTTATCCACCCATCTATTAATGGATACCTAGTTTGCTTTCATATGCTGGCTATTGTAAATAATACCACAATGAACATAGGGGTACATATATCTTTTCTAATTAGTGTTTTGGTTTTCTTCAGATAAATATACAGAAGTGGAATTTGCAGATTGTATGGTAGTTCTATTTTTAATTTTTAAAAAACTTCCATATGGTTTTCGCAGTAACTGCACTACATACATTCCCACCACCAGTTCAAGAAGATTCCTGTTTCTCCACATCCTCCCCAATAGTTGTTGTTTGTTGACTTTTTAATAGTAATACTGACAGGTGTGAGGTGACATCTCATTGTTTTCATTTGCATTTCCCTAATGATTAATAATGTTGAGCTTCTTTTCACATCTCTGTTGACCATCTGTATGTCTTCTTTAGAGAAATGCCTATTAAAGTTCTATACCCATTTTAAAAATCAAATTGTTTATTTTTTTATATTGAGTTGCATGTCAAAGAGTTTACTAGCTATATTTTCTTCTAAGAGTTTTATGGTTTCAGGTCTTACATTTAAGTTTTTAATCCATTTAGAGTTTATTTTTATATACAGTGTAAAAAAATGGTCCAGTTTCATTTTTCATGTATCTATCTAGAGTTCCTAATACCATATATTGAAAAAACTTTTTTCTCCATAATATATACTTGCCTCCTTTGTTGTATGTTAATTAATTATGTAAACAGAGTTTGTTTCTGCATTCTCTATTCTATTTTATTGATATATATGTCTTTTTAAAAAATGATAATTTATTTATTTGTTTATTTATTTATTTACTTTTAGAGAGAGGGGAAAGGAGAAAGAAAGGGAGAGAAACATCACTGTGTGGTTGCCTCTCACTCAGGCCCCCAACTGGGGACCTGATGTGCAACCTAATCATGTGCCCTGACTGGGAATCGAACCAGCGACACTTGGCTCGCAGGCCAATGCTCAATCCACTGAGTCACAACAGCCAGGACCTTGATATATATGTCTTTTCTTGTGCTGGTACTATACTGTTTTGGCCACTATTAGCTTTTTATTATAGTATGAAACCAGGGAAGTTTGTAACTCCAACATTGTTATTTAAGAGTTCTTTTCCTATTTCATGTTATTTGTGATTCCATATGAAATTTAGGATTATTTGTTCTATTTCTGTGAAAAATGCCACAGGTATTTTGGATGGGGATTGCTTTGAATCCATAGATTGCTTTGGGTTAGTATGGATCTTTAATGATGTTAAGCCTTCCATTTATTTGTGTCTCTTTCAATTTCTTTCTTCAATGTCACAGTTTTCAGAATGCAGGTTTTTCTCTTCCTTGGTTAAATTTGTTCCTGAGTAGTTGATTATTTTCACTGTAATTATAAGTGCAGCTGTTTTCTTAATTTCTCTTTCAGATATTTCACTATTAGTGTATAGAAACATAACAAATTTCTAAATATTGACCCTTTTACTTCCTCTTTTCCAATTTGGTTGTCTTATTTCTTTATCTTGTCTGATCATTGTGGCTAGAACTTCCAGTGCTATGCTGACTAAGAGTGGTGAAAGTGGACACCTTTGTCTTGTTCCTGATCTTAAGGGGAATGTTTTTAGTTTTTGCCTGTTGAGTATGATGTTGGCTGTAGGTTTCTCATATATGGTTTTTACTGTGTTGAGGTATGCTCCCTCTATTCCCACTTTGCTGAGTGTTTTTATCATAAGTGGGTGCTGGATTTTATCAGATGCTTTTTTAGCACCTATTGGTATGATCATGTGATTTTTGTCTTTCATTTTGTTTAAATGCTGTATTATGTTTATTGACTTATGAATATTGTATTATCCTTGTATCCCTGGGTTCAATCCCACTGGATCATGGTGTATGATCTTTTAATGTATTTCTTAACTGAGATAGCCAGTATTTTGCTAAAGATTTAGCATCTATGTTCATCAGAGATATTGACCTGTAGCTTTCTTTCTTTGTTGTGTTTTTACCTGGTTTTTAAATTAGAATGATAGTGGCCTTATAAAAAGAGTTTGGGAGTCTTCCTTTTTTTTGAAAAGTTTTTGAATAGTTTGAGAAGGATAGGAGTTAATTCTTCCTTAAATGTTTGGTAAAATTCACCTGTGAAGCCATCCCGTCCAAGACTTTTGTGTGTTGGGAGTTTTTTTATTTTTATTTTTATTACTCCTTCAATTTCACTAGCTGTTATCAGTCTGTTCAGGCTTTCTCCTTCTTGATTCAGTTTTGGAAGATTGTATGTTTCTAGAAATTTGTCCACTTTTCCCAGGTTGTCCAATTTCTTGATATATAGTTGTTCATAGTAATTTTTTACATCCTTTGTATTTATGTGGTATCAGTTGTAACATCTCCTTTTTTGTTTCTGATTTTATTTATTTGATTCTTCTTTTTTTTTTATGAGTCTTGTTAAAGGTTTGTGAATTTTGTTTATGTTTTCAAACTACTGAATCTAATAAGTGAATTTGGAAAACTAATGGGATACAAAGTCAATATTCAGAAATCAAAGGCATTTTTGTACACCAACAATGAAATATAAGAAAATGAATCTAGGAAAAAAATCCCATTTGCTATAGCAACAAAAAAAATAAAATAAAATATCTAGGAATGATTTTGACCAAGGAGGTAAAAGACCTGTACTCATAAAACTATAGAACATTGAAGAAAGAAATTAAGGAAGATAGAATAAATGTAAGCATATACCATGTTCATGGATTGGAATAATTAACATAATTAAAATGTCCATACTCCCCAATGCAATCTATAGATTCAATGCAATTGCTATTAAATTACCAATGCCATATTTCACAAATCTATAACAAAATTTCAAAAATTTATATGGAACCAAAAAACACCCTGAATAGCCTCAGCAACCTTGAGAAAGAAGAACACAGTAGGAGGACTCACAATACCTCATATCAAACTATACTACAAGGCCACTGTAATCTAAACAGTCTGATCCTGGCATAAGAACAGACACAGAGATCAATGGAACAGAATAGAGAACCAAGAAAAAAAAAAACCAAGTCCCTATGGCCAATTAATATCTGACAAAAAAGGCATGAGCATACAATGAAGTAAAGATAGCCTCTCCAATAAATAGTGTTCAGAACATTGGACTGGTACATGCAAAAAAATGAAGCTAGACCATAAACTTATACCCTACACCAGAATCAACTCAATATACATAAAAGAATTAAGTGTAATCCATGACACCATAAAAGTCCTAGAGGAAAACACAGGCAGGAAAATTTCAGATATCCTATGTAACAATATTTTACTGCTATATCACCTAGGGAAAGGGAAATAAAGGGAAAAAATAAATAAATGGGACTACATCAAATTAAAAATCTTCTGCGTGGCTAAAGAAAACACCATCAAAATGAAAAGGGAACCAACTGTGTGGGAGAATATATTTGCCAATCATACCTCACACAAGGGTTTGATCTCCAAAATATATAAAGAACTCATATGGCTCAACACCAGGAAGACAAACAATCCAGTTAAAAAATGGCAAAGGACCTGAACAGACAATTCTTCAAGGAAGACATAGAGGGCCCATAAGCATATGAAAGGATGTTCAACATTACTAGCCATCAGAGAGATGCAAATTAAAACCGCAATGAGATACCACCTCATATCAGTGAAATGATCATCATTAACAGATGAAAAGAAAAAACAAGTGCTGGCAAGGATTTGGAGAAAAGGAAACCCAGGTGCCCTGTTGGTGGGAATGCAGACTGGTGCAGCTACTGTGGAAAACAGTTGGGATTTTCTCAAAAAGCTGAAAATGGAACTACCTTTTGATCCAGTGACTCCACTACTGGGATTAGAATATTAAAAAGGGAAGGAAGATGGTGGAGTGAATTAAGAGAGGGGAAATGTGTCATAAACATATATATATATATATATATATATTCATTTATTTATTTATATATTTATATATTTATATAGTGCGTGAGAGAACCAACACAAACACAGAAAATAATAATAAGGAAGATGAATAAGAAAAGAAAAAAGAAAAAGGCCACAAGTTAGTGAAAAAATTTTACCACAGCACTAACATTAACCTATGAGCTAAGATTAATGTAGAAGGGATAACAGTATGAGATTAAAAAGAAAGAAAAAAAGGGAAGCTTAAGGTATGTCTGGAGGAAAGGGAAGTCATTTTGAGATGATAAAGGGAGAAGAAATAACTCATATTGAGGAATGAAAACCGGGCTAAACAGGGAAAAATTCAAATTTAAAGTGAAGGAAGGAAAGGGCCGGAGGAAGGTACAGATGGGTTAGGAGAGAGAAACAATAAGATTTGAGATTTGACATAGAATGTCACAGACTGATCAAGCTGGGGTGAGAGTAAGTGTATTTTATTATTGAAAAAAAGAATAGGCTGAAGAGGTGAGAAAAAATGAGTGCAGATTGGAAATGAGTGGTAATAAGAGAAAGTACAGAATTTAAATGAAAAATAGGAGGAGGAAATGGCAAAATTGAGAAAAGGGAGGGGCAAAATATGAGATTTAAAATAAACTAATATGGACTATTTACATATAACGCATAGACAGGGAGGATAAACAATGACTATTAAAAGGATATGTAGAAGACAACTCCTATAGAAGGTCACAGTGGAATTTGTCTCTGTATTTTCTGTATTTTTCTACTTTCCTCTCTTTCTGGAACTGCCCTGTTGACTTCAGCTTGTGTCCAAGTCTGGATCTAGGCAGCCTAATCTCAACTACTGGAGCTCTTCTGCCAGGGTCTCTCTCTTTTGCTTTTTACTCTAGTCATTCTGAAACCCACAGTCAGACTTAGGCACCATGGGGTGGGTCTGAGTACTTTCTTCAGGAGGGGCTACTGCTTCCCCTCTGTCTGTTGCCACGGGAAGGGAACTGTCCAAATGATTTCTCCTGCAGCACTCAAGGGCTCCAGTCCACCTTGTGCCCTCACGGGAGCCCGGGGCAAGTGCACACGCAAGGTCTCCTTAAGAATTTCGCCATGCCTGCAGCCATTCCTCCTGGATCAGCAAAAGTATATGAACAAACAAAATTAAAATGTTGCTTTATGCCTCTTAGAGCCAGACCCCTCCTGGCTTACTCTCAGCTCTGCCAGTGGGCCCAGCCTGAGTTTCAGACCCCAACCCTCTCAGGGAAAATTTTCTGGGCACTGTAAAATCTCTCCGTGCATGGAGCTGCGGCCCATGGGTGCCAACCCTTTAGCGTCTCTTCCGCGATCTGCACCCGACAGGTTGGTAGGAAGCAGCCGCCTGCCTCTGCCTTTGTACATATGGTTTATCAACAAGTAAGCCAAAAATCCAGACCCAGGGAAAGGCCAGCAGACCTTTTCATTGCGTCCCTTCCAGATATCGCTGGACAGAGCGGCTACTGTGGGAATGCAGCCTCCAGGCCTCTGCATTTCCCTGGCCTTCACCCCCTCAGATCCTTGCTACTGAGTTGATCCACCAGCTCCCTTCCCAGTGCAGTCCAAGGTGCTAGGCTGGGTGCTTGGGCCCCTGGTGACTCCCTTAGAAAGTGCGGGCAGGGGTTCCTTCTCTCTCCCACGCTGTTCCCACACACCTGTCCCTGTTTGCCCTATCTGAAAGCCAATCTCACCTACTCTCTGCTCTCTGTCCTCCAAGTCTCCTTCACAATAGGATCACACCCAGCAGTGTGCTGACTACTCTGCCACCATTTTCCTATCTCCAGAACATTTCTAATTTGAAGAAAATTAAACCAATTTCAAAGGAAAAATAAACTATTTTGTCTGATAAAAGTATTGCTAATTCAGGGCTTTTGTTGTTGTTGTTATTTGTTTCTATTTGCATGAAATATCTTTTTCATCCCTTCACTTTTGGTCTTTGTCTTTCAAAACAAAGTGAATCTCTTGTAGTCAGCATATTGATAAGTCTTTTTTTTTTTTTAAATCCATTCAGCCAGTCAACGTCTTTTGATTAGAGCAGTTAGTCCACTTACATTTAAATAAATTATTAATAGATATGTTCTTATTGCCATTTTGCTAATTGTTTTTGGTTATCTTTGTAGTTCTTCTATAACTTAGTTATTTAGATTTCAGGTTTCCATTTGATAATATCTCAAGTTCTGTGTGTTTTAGACACTGGGAAATTAGGATAATTTTTTCAGAATAGATTAATTTCAGATGGAGTATCTGTGAGTGATTTGGGTGAAGGAAATAAGGCAGCCTGTCACTGTCAGGTCTTCCTGATGCTAAAATTTGTAACAACATTTTGATTGAACATATAGTTTGTCTGCTTATAGGGTATGAAAATTTAAGGATAAAAATTCTTAATTTGTTTTCCTGGTGGGTCCCAGTGAGGAAGGTGCTTGTGCATTTAAAACAATGGCTCCCTTATGTTATTATGGTTATGATGGAGGGATTTACAGGAGGCGCCAAAGCAGGTATATGAATTGAATCAGTGGTGGCTTCCCAAGCACAGGAATGACTCCTGAACTGAATCTTATGGACCATTGAGAAGTGCTCAGATGGATGACATGTGGAAGGCGTACAGACTGAGGAGGGAACTCAACAAAAATGCTCAGAGAAATGAGAGATTGTGGCATTGGGAAATAAACAGAGCACTGAGACTTTTCTTCTCTTCACTGGTGTATTTGGGGAAAATTTATACAGAAAGTGAAGAAAATACACAATTTTTGCTGATGTAAAATGGAAGAAGGACCTTGGAAGTCAGAAGAGAGGGTGGGCAGAGGGGTGATACTACCTTTTGAAGCATTACTTCACCTGTAAAAAAGAAAATCCAGTAAGAGAGATCACCAATAAGTCTTCAAAATATTACAAATGAATATAATTTTCATCAAACATTCAATTGGGAGCTTGCCAGTTCTGCACTCAGAGTTCTGTTCCTTATGACAGAACTGTCCCAGCCCTGGTATTAGTATGCCACTGCTCTTGCATTCATTCTGCTGCGTCAGTCTGTTGTTTCACAGCCAGCATAAATCAATAGAAACCACCTGGGGGACAGAGATTATTGGAGGTTCGTCTCACAGTAAAAGCAGAACAAACCCCAAACCACAGGCATACCCACAGCCTGAACCCACAGGCTTCTTGGAGGCCCTGGAAGGCAGGAAATCATTCCAGCTCTCTGCAGAGGGCCATGGGTTAGGCATAATAAATTGTTATTCACTCTTTAATGCTTACCACCTGCATCCCTTAAAACCTTGGGCAGTAAAGAAACATTTGGCCTATTGTGAAAGGAAGTCTAATGGAGCTATGTGCCCTCATCTGCTCAGTGTGGCCTCCTGTCTTCTCACAGCCAGTGACCCTGCACATACACAAGTGTTGGGTGTGTGAACCTAATGGTTTGGCTGTTTGATACAGTTAGTCACAGCCAGATACCACCTGCATGTGATTGACCATTGAGAGAGCATGTTTTTCTTCACTTTCTCCTAGAACTTAACCCTGTTTAAGCTTGCGATTTGAATATTTAAAAAGAGAAATATGCAAGACTTGATCATTGTAGTGAATGTTGTTTTACAAATCATTTGAGGAGAGCTTTCAAATTCCAAAAGAACTAAAAATATTCTGTAAAATCCTCTTTTGGAAATATTGTTGAGAAATATAGATTTCCCTCCAGATGCTGGAGCTAGGTCAAGGACCTGGGAAAAGGAGCACATAGATGGAGATGACCAAAGCCCCTCATCCTGGGTGCGATGACTTCTGTCACTAACCCTGAGTCAACAGAACTTAGCTCCTTACCCTTCTGACTCAAAGGACTGGAGGCCTAATGCTTGTGCTCCTTATATTTCCCCTGAAATTTGCCCTATGCCAAGGCCTTGATGTTGAGAAGAGGTTTCCCTCCATAGTGCCTGAGGCTGCACAATGGTACCTTGGAGCATGTAGACCTATACCAATTAAGAATCTGGCTGTGAAGAACCTAGAAAAAGAAACTGTTGGCCTTAGTCAGGGAAATTTAAGGTGTTTGTGAGCCCCCTCATTTCCAATGTGTAATTTGCTCTTGGAATTTGCCACCCAATGTTGAGTTTGTCATTCTCCTCACCAAGGGTAAGTCACATTTTTTGGGCCAAACCTGCTTCTATTCTTCCTCCTTACTGGAGAATCTTAATCTAGTTTGAGAAGTAAGGATCTCTCTATCAATGACCCAAATGTTTTGTTTGTGAAAAAATAATTGGAACCTGAGACCTTCAAAACTCAGGCTTTTGAAATACAGAAACCTCTTGCTTTCATGGTGTATCAGTTTTTCCAATAAAGAAATGTGATTGCTTGCTGAAGGGTGTGGAAAGTGCAAGGAATGGGTACAAATAGCTGTTGGAGACTATATTTCAAAATACCCTCCCATAACCCTTACGTGATGAAGAGTAAACTTCTAGGTGGTTGGATGCCCACAGTCCCCAACAGTGTTTGAGATCGCCTTGAAAAGTCTTGTAATAACACATTAATAAGAAGTGAGACATAAATATTGAAATCAAATAAACTGATTTTCTGGTGATGAGATTACCTAGAGAATATAATCGATTTGAAAACTACTACTATTATACTTCAAAATGTAGATGAGTGGCATAACAAAAAATAGACAAAAGTAAATAAATTATTTTACTCTAACCTCCATCAATATGAAGATATAAAATCCACCCCCACCAGCAATAAAAATTTTATTCACAGTAAGAAAAAATAAGTTGGATACACAATGGTGGTTTCAGGACTTCATTTTATTTTTCCCTTTTAACTTTCATATGGGACATGCAATATTATCTCCATTGCTATTTTTCTAATAATAACTTTGAGTATAAAAAAAGCCATTTTGCTGCTAAGTTACAGTGCTACATCATCTTGGAATCGATAGAGCAATGGAATCTAATACATGTATACATTCTAAAAAACAAAAAACAAACAAAAAATCCAAAATTTTATGTACAATGGAACATAATAAAATTGACAGAAAAGGACTACCTACTTAGCAAATATTTAAATCAAACATGACAGGTTAAGGAAAAAGGAAAAAGGGTTTAAAGAGCTTATTTTTCAAATGCATAGGCACTCTCGAAAACACAGTAGTTTGATATGAAAAGAATATTAACAAAGCACATATACAATTATAAAGAAATAATTAAGAAGTGCCCATCATTCTTAGTATTCAAAGAATAGCTAAAGTAAAAGACCTATAGAAATCATTTTGAAGCTATTTAAAAAGGAAAATAAAAATTTATGATAATAGAACTTGAAGTTGGCCAGTGTTATGGTTCTACTGGCATGATTATTTATTGTTCGTGGAGTTTTAAGTACAAAGAACTCCTTTGAATAGTGTTGTGGAAATATTTAGTCAGAAACCTAAATTCATATTTAATGACCCAATAATTTCAGACCTTATGAATTTATTCCACAAAAATAATTGCTAGGAAAGAAAAAACTTTCCATTTGCACAGATAGGTCACATAGGTTTGTTTTTGGTTTTGTTTTCTGAAGAGAAAGTAGTGTGATTTTTCAGTCAGTGTGTACACTGAGGAATCAGATGCCCTTGGACTCCTCAGTGAGCTTTCCCACTCAACTGCCTGATGACCTTGGGCAATTAATCTGACTTCCTTGTGTCTCAAATTCTTCATGCAGATAATAGTGTTGCAGCCTAAATTGTGGGTTGTGAGGATCAAATGAGTTAAAAAATGTGAGGCACTTAGAAAATGCTGGCATGTTGCAAACACTCTGTTGTATAAACTATAATTATACCAAAAAGTTTAAAACAGGAATCAGCTTAACTATCCCACATTAGGAGGATTGTTTTAAAATTATATTGCTCTGACCTGTCATTTTATAAACCCATGAAGATGGTATTTTGAGAACTCTGAAAAATAAGTTTATTATGAAATACTCAGTAAAATAATGACTAAAAGTTCTGAGTTCACAGTAATCCAAACCATGCAAAATATGTCTGAAAGAGGAAAGAGAAAAGCTGTTCTATTAAAGTGGCTGGATTATGGGTGATTGGCAGATTATTATTTTTTAATATTATATTGCCTTTTTAAATTAAAAAAGCAATAGCATAATAAAACGAATGTCTTTTAAACAGTGCCTTTGGCTTTTACTGTTCTGGTGTGCAAAATCAAGCACACTTGAAATAACACCACTTGAGAAATGGTGGGGAGTGTTTATGTCAAGGTGGGTGCTGACAGCTGGCTACATGCTCACCTTCACTCTGAAAGTTCTGCATTATCTGTAGTGATAAGTCACATGATCCCTCTTGGAAGATCACCTCCCTGTCAGTAGAAGTGAAATTCTTTGTTTTTCTGCTTTTTAAAAAAATTGTGGTTGTAATGTTTTTTTTTAAACAGCTTTATTGATGTATCATTGATATACAAAAAACTCCCCATATTTAATGTACATAATATGAGTTTAGACATATGCATATACTGGTGAAACTATTACCACATCCAAGGCAATAAATATATCCATCATCTCCAAAAGTTTCCTCCTGACACCCTTTACAAATTTTTTGTGGTAATACTGGAAAGGGGGAATGATGAATTGTTGATCAACAGGTAAAAAGTTTCAGTTATACAAGATGAATAATTTCTAGAAATCTGTAAACATAGTACTTATAGTTAGCAATACTGGATTACATACTTCAAAACTGTTACAGAGGAGAGATTCTTTATTTTTCATTGAAAAAGTCTTAAGAACCTTGGCAACCTACTATTAATGGAAGTTTAAAATGAAAAACCTAAATGTTCCTTCCTGATGAAAATGTAGGCAATGAGAGGACTGAGATTCTGGTCATGTGTTCTGGTCTCATCCCGGGAGAGGTGAATTTGCCCCATAATGATGACTAAAAATGGAGGACTAAGTTATAAGAATAACTAAGTGAAGATAGTCTAGAATGTTTGTCAAAATGCTGATCTTCTAGATAATAATGGTTGAATTACTGGTCTGTTACTTAGTTGTGTGCTTGGGCATGTTTCTTTTCTTATGTGTGGAACTGGGGAAACAAACCTTAGTCTGTGGGGTTTTTTTAAAGTATATTTTATTGACTATGCTACTACAGTTGTCTCAGTTTTTTCCCCCTTTGCCCTCCTCGGCCTGGTACCTTCCTTCCCACTGGTAATAACCCCCTCCCTTAATTCATGTCCATGGGTCATGCATATAGGTTCTTTGGCTTCTCCATTTACTTTACTATTCTTAACATCCCCCTGTCTATTTTGTACCTACCAGTTAAGCTTCTTGATCTCTGTACTTTTCCCCCATTTTCCCTCTTCCCCCTCTCCACTGATAATCCTCCATATGATCTCCATATATATGGTTCTCTTCCTGTTCTTGTGTTTTCTTAGTTTGTTTTTGTTTTTTTTAAGATTCATTTGTAGATAGTTCTGCTATCCATATTTTTAATTTTTTTTTCTTAAATAAGTCCCTTTAATATTTCATATAATAAGGGCTTGGTGATGATGAGCTCCTTTAGCTTTACCTTATCTGGGCAGCACTTTATCTGCCCTTCCATTCTAAATGATAGCTTTGCTGGATAGAGTAATCTTGGTTGTAGGTCCTTGCTTGTCATCACGTTGAATACTTCTTGCTAGTCCCTTCTGGCCTGCAAAGTTTCTTTTGAGAAATCAGTTGATTGTCTTATAGGTACTCCTCTGTAGGTAGCTCTCTTCTTTTTCCTTGCTGCTTATAAGATTCTCTCTTTATTTTTAACCTTTGGCATTTTAATTATGATGCATCTTGGTGTGGTTTTCTTTGGGCCTAATGTGTTTGGGACTCTCTGTGCTTCCTGGACTTGAATGTCTATTTCTTTTGCAAAATTAGGGAACTTTTCACTATTTTTTTAAGCAAAGTTTCCAATTTCTTTCTCTTCCTCTTCTCCTTCTGGCACCCCTATAATTCAGATGTTGATATGTTTAAAGTTGTCCCAGAGGTTCCTAATCCTCTCCTTATTTTTTTCAATTCTTGTTTCTGCATTCTGTACTAGTTGACTGATTATTTCTTCCTTATGTTCCAAATCATTGATTTGGACCCTGACTTCCTTCCCCCCACCATTGGTTTTGTGTGGATTTTTCTTTATTTCACTTAGTATAGCCTTCACTTCTTCTCTTATGCATTTCTCGTACTCAATCATTTCTGTGAGCATGGCTATCACCAGTGTTTTGTGCCCTGTATCTGTTAGGTTGGCTATTTCCTCCTTGCTTAGTTCTCCCTCTGGAACCTTGATCTGTTCCCTCTTTTGGACTATACTTCTCTGTCTCCTCATCGTAACAGCCTTCTGTATTTGCCTCTGTGTATTAGATGGAGCTGTAGCACTTGTTATATTGGAAGGGGTGGAGCCTTAGGTATTTGTCAGTGTGGGGCAACCAGTTTCATTGCTTTGTGGTGCTGGATGTGGGGGAGGGGTCAGAGAGAGAACAATGTTACTTGCTTGGCACTTGCCTCTTTTTCAGTCACTTCACTCACTTTCCTTATGTGTCTGGCACACCTCTAACTGTTGCCCTGATGGTGGTTCCCAGAGTGGGTGGGTTTGCATGTGCTTTAGGACCATGTGGGTCCTCTAAATGGACTCTCCTGAGAGATGGGCAGTTTCTTCCATTGTTTTAACCCACACTGGTTTTCATAGCCAGAAACAATGAGCCTTTATTTTCTTGGCACTGGAACCATGAGCTGTGTCGTCTGGCCTGGGACTGAGACTGTTCCCAAGGTGTCCCTTCCAGTTTTTATAATATATGACTGTTCTTTCTGCTGGCCAGCCACAGCCACTGCCTTACCACCAACATTGCACCACATCCTCTCAGCCCCAGCTCCTTGTCTCTGTCCCTCCTAGTTGTCTGGATGAGTATTACTTCTCATTATGCAAATGACTTTGGTTGTTCCAAGGCCCCAAGGAGATGGAAGGGGTTTGACTGTGGAATAGTGAGGAAAGCGCATACAGAGCCTGTGAATGGTCAGAACTGGTTACCATGCCAGCTGCATCACAGGCCATGGTCAGGGATTTAAAAATAAGGTGACAATCATTTTAGGAAGAGGAGAGGAGATCCACAAAGTTTGCAGAGGGAAGAAAGAGAGATCCACACGGTTAGCAAAGAGGGCAGAGAAGAGATCCACACAGCTTTGAAAGGGCAGAGAACCATGCCTGATCCAATGCAACATGGCACATGTTTTCCTGCACTGTTATATGGAGGCTGATGATATCATACCCCAGATCCTGAAGGAGACAGCTGACAGACAAGGGATGGGGAACTTCTGGGCATGTTTTTGGCTTCTAGTATTTTGGGGGGCAAGGGAAATGCTGGGTCCCATGCAAGAACAGGTCTCTGAGGTGAAGTGCTAACTGCCCTCCGCAGGTTGGAATATTGTAAATAAAGACCTGTTTTCCTCAACACTAGTTGTTGGGGTTTGCACCATGGCACCATGTGAAAGAACCCCCATTTGCTCTGTAACACTTGCACTGTGCCCTCTGTGGAAAGCTGTTGTACCATGATTTCTGCTTTAGGCACTGAAGACAGCCAAGGACTCTATGTCAATGCCTAGCTTTCCAGTATCTCTATGATGTTCTCAGGTATGGCCAAGAATAAAGGGAGGGGGACTGTATGCCAACTCTCCTGCCTTATTTCTGTTGACCCATGGTAAGGAGCTATGGGAGGTGGGTACCACTTTCACACCCAGAGGAACTTGAGGGTACCTCACTTTCTTTCCTGGAGAGCTCTACACCATTTTCTTCTTTTAATCCACAAATTCTCCTTTATCTAAAGAGCAAGGACTCTTTCTCCACAAGCCAAGCCTCTGTATTGGGGATACTCAAAGTGTAGTCCCTGGACCAACAGCATCGGCATCAAGTGAAAATTTGTTTGACTTGAAAACTTTGAATTCCACACCCCAGATCTACTGAATCAGAGGCCCTGGGGTTGGAGCTCAGTAATCTCTGTTTTAAAAAACACTCCAGGTAATTCTGATGCATATTAATGTTTGAGAACCACTATTTTAAACCCTGAAAGAAGTTCATTTTGATGTATAGAAGACTTCATAACAAAGAGAGAAGTTCCCATTTGACTTTTGTATCAAAATCTCATTACCCAGCATGGTCAAATCCAGTGTTCAAACTTCCTTCAGCTCTCCAAAGTTTGCAGACTGAGCCTTTGCCCTTCATGTTCATCATATTTATGTTTCTTTGAACAATGTGTTCATTGTAGATAAACTTTGATGCCTCTTCACTGTGTTGATGAGTCCTCAATAGAATTTAAAGAAGTGGAACTAGTCTTTGTTACAGGATGTGGGTAATTAGTTGGCATGGGGACAGGAGTTAAAGTAGCCACAGAGTGGTGAGAAGGGAAAATGGTGCAGCCTGGTTTGGAACTAATGCCCTATCCCTGGGACAGTGGGTGAATGCACATCCAGGATCAGTGTGAAGTTGGTTCTGAAACAGGGAGCTGAACCCTCCTAGGATGGGGAGAAGTAATGTGGCCAGTGCTGGGGATGTCTAAGTTCCTGGAGCAGTGGCCATCATAGAGGAGGATGGTGAGGACCATTCCTGACAGTGGAACCTCTGGGAGGGAAACAAGGAGTTTGGGCAGAGGTGGCTGTCACAGGGAGAAGGAGACAGTAGCTGCAGAGGTGAAAGTGATGTTGGTGCATCTGCTCAGAGGGAGCAGTGGCACCTATGAGCAGGTAGGGCAAGGTTTGCTCTGCTGACTGCTGAAGGAAGTATTAAGGAGCATTCACCAAGCCTCTTCTTTGTTGTTTAGTGTGCTGTTGTGGGTGGGAGTTGCATGAGTGGGTCAGTGGGTGAGATGTCTGTATGTGGAGAGATGAAAGGCAGGACCAAGATTCTCCTAACATAAAGAGAAAAATTATTAACTCCATAAACAGGAATTCCATACTCACCATGTATCAGGTGACATGCCTTCCCAGGGCCTATACCAAGAGTTATATTTCTAATTACATCTGTAGTTTCATGTGCCTTTCAATTTTACCCTCTCTCTCTGATTCATGGGTCAGGTTTTGTTAGTGTTGGTTGATTGCTTTAATATGACATACCTCATGTCAAGCTGAGGTTTCTGTAGATACAAATAGAAAGTTTGCTTTCTGAGTCTTTCAGAGACTATTTCTAGCAATTTATCAGGAATGGCAGTATGCTCTTTTGGGCAAGACATTTACACTCTGGAGAAAAAATAAAAATAAACAAAACATTACCCTAGAACAGAGCTGTTTCATTTTATTTTTCTGTTTTGTTTTGTGTTTGATTGTTCTTGTCACTCATGCCTGTTTCTGCCAACTCACTTCCAAAGAGCTTCTGAGCACATCGACTGAGATCTGTTGGACTTCAGATGTTCTCCATAGAATTCTGGTGCTCTCTAGTCTCCTGCAGACACAGTCCAGAAGGTTTACAAGAATGAAAAAATAATAAAATGAGAAGGAAAGGGCATAACTGAGGGCATTCACTGCAACAGATCATGAGTGTGGCTCAGTGGGCTCAGATAAAGCTATTGACTTTGATCTTGAACATTTTTGTAGTTTGAAGTCAAAGTTGTAATGTTATGTATGCTACAAAACCTTGAGAAAGTTTAACTCTTGTTCAAAATATTTAGACAGTGTTCATGATTGTGACCTAAAAAAATAACTGAATTTTTGAAGCTAAGGGAAGATAAAAAAACTAATCAATCAAAATCCCTTAATGCCCATGTCAGAAGAACTTAGGAGATACTCAATTAAAATTGGGATCAGTAATAGTGTTATGAACATACGTTAATAGGAACAAGTCTGAAGTCAGCAGATACTTTAAGTTACTTTGGCTTTTATGTTCAACCCCTTTGTCCCTGTGGACAGTCTTTGAACAACCCATGTTTTGTTATCTATAGATGGAGCCACATGGTGATAATTCACAGCCTCTTTCATTTTAGATAAGCTTATAGTTTCCATTTGTGATACAAGTAGAGCTAAATAGTGCTGGGATTCATTCCCATCATTTCTTTTTAATGTGTAGAATTTATGTAAGTTCATTTAATTCTCTAATGTGTGGCTGCTGGAAGTTGGAAAGGACATATCTGGATCCGAGTGCTTCTCTTGGCAGGAATACCCAGTAACATCAGGAATCCATCTGTGGGTTTTTTTCCCCTTAGAACTGATGACTGACTTCTGTACATCACAAGGGACCTCAAGAAGTTATCATTATTTAACCGAGGAAGAAATTTTTTAAATGATACAATTGGAGCCACAGCTTAACTATTATAATTTGTGAAAATGGTGTTTTGCATGTAAGCTTGAGATGTCACACTGCCTACAGCTGTGTTTCCACAGGGTACCACATGATCAATCAAACTACACCAGAAAATAGGAACCAAAGAGTTCTTTGTCCTCCCTAGGTTATCATAATAACTCCTGCATCCACAGCTAATCCAGAGGCGGCACAATATTGGTGATATAATAAAAATATGACATTTAAGAAAGAAAGGTTAAGCCCTGGCTGGTGTGGCTCAGTGGATTGAGCATTGGCCTGTGAACCAAAGTGTCGCCAGTTCGATTCCCAGTCAGGACACATGCCTGGATTGCAGGCCAGGTCCCCAGTTGGGGGCACATGAGAGGCAACCACACATTGATGTTTCCCTCTCTCTCTCTTCCTTCCCCTTTCTCTAAAAATAAATAAATAAAATATAAAACTTAAAAAAAAGAGAAAGAAAGGTTAACTTTATTTGCACACCATTTTCCAAAAGAATAGTGAGTGTGGCGATTTTAAAATAGAGCTACATGTTCTTTGACCATCTTCACAGAGAGGTGGGTATATGTCCCATGCTCTGGAAGCTGGATAGACTTGTGACTGATTCAATTTAGATGCAATGGCACAAGGCATTCTTTGTGACTTATAAGGGTTGGTCATGAAGGCCATGCAGTTTCTGCCTCAGTTTCTGCAACATTCACTCTTGGAGCCCTGAAACCAACTCCTATATTTAATTGACTATTTTACATTTCCTCCTGATGTCTAATGAGCATCTCAAATATAACAAGTCTAACTGAAAACTCTTGATTCATCTCCATCTATAAATCTGTTCCTCTCTACTATTTATTTTCCTAAATAATATCCAATTACTCAAAACTAATATCTAGGATACATTCTTGGCTGTTCTTACTTCTCAGAACATTCTAAGATGGTTCTATAACCAGTATCTGTCCTAACCCATAACTACTTCTCTTTCTTAATAAAATCTTGTGTCAATAAAACACTGTTTTTAAGTGACACTAATTCAGTCTCTTAAGTGATCTCCTTGTTTCTGAACTTTTCCAAGTATAACTTCCTTTTTTTAAAAAGTTTTTTAAAATTCTTTTTCTATTACAGTTCCATTTTCCCCCATTGTTTTCCCCCAGCTCAGCCCACCCCTTCTCCCACAGTCAATCCACACCCTGTTGTCCATGTCCATGTCCATGTTCATGTGTCATTTATACATGTTCCTTAACTACATCACTCCCCTTATTACCCCCCTTTTCTCTCTCCCACTTCCCCCCCTTGTCACTGTCAGTCTGCTCCTTGTTTACATGCCTCTGGTTCAATTTTGCTCATTTGTCTGTGTTGTTCATTATTTTCCTCTATTAGGTGATATCATACGGTATTTGTCATTTGTTGCCCAGCTTATTTTGTTAAGCATAATTCCCTCTAGTTCCATCAACATTATTGCAAACGGTAGGAGTTCTTTCTTTCTACTACATAGTAGTCCATAGTGTAAATGTACCACAGTTTTTTGATCCATTTATCTACTGATGGGCACTTAAGTTGTTTCCAGCACTGGGCCATGGTAAATAGCGCTGCTATGAACATAGGGGTGCATAGGTTCTTTTGAATCGGTGCTTCAGGATTCTCTGGGTATAATCCTAGCAATGGAATTGCTGGATCAAAAGGCAGTCCCATTTTTAGTTTTTTTTTAGGATATTCTATATTGTTTTCCATAGTGGCTGCACAAGTCTGCATTTTCACCAACAGTGCACTAGGGTTCCCTTTTCTCCACATCCTTGCCAGCACATGTTTGTTGATTTGTTGATGATGGCCATTCTGACAGGTTTAAGGTGGTATCTCATTGTGGTTTTAAATTGCATCTCTCTGATGACTAGTGATGTTGAGCATTCTTTCATATTCCTAGGGACCCTCTCTGTATGTCCTCTCTAAAATGTTTGTTCATATCCTTTGCTCATTTTTTAATTGGGTTGTCTATCTTTTTGGTGTTGAGTTGTATAAATTCTTTATATATTTTGGAGATCAATCCCTTGTCTGAGGTATCATTGGCAAATATGTTTTCCCATATGATTGATTCCTTTTTCATTTTGCTGATTTTTTTTTATTATTTTTTGCTGAGCAGAAACTTTAGTTTGATGTAGTCCCATTTGTTTATTCTTTCCTTTATTTCCCTTGTCTTACGAGATATATCGGCAAAAATATTGCTACATGGGATATCTGAAATTTTCCTGCCTATGTTTTCCTCTAAGACTTTTATGGTGTCACAGCTTACATTTAAGTATTTTATCCACCTTGAGTTTATTCTGTTGTATGGTTTAAGTTGGTGGTCTAGTTGCATTTTTTTTTATGTCCCTATCCAGTTCTCCCAGCACCATTTGTTGAAGAAGCTCTTTTCACTCCATTTGATGTTCCTTCCCCCTTTGTGAAATATTTGTTGACTATATAGACCTGGGTTTATTTCTGGCCTCTCTATTCTGTTCTATTGATTTATGTCTGTTCTTATGCCAGTACAAGATGGTTTTGGTTACAGAGGCCTTGTAGTACAGTTTGATGTCAGGTATTGTGATTCCTCTTACTGTGTTCTTCTTCCTCAAGATTGCTGTGGCAATTCAGGGTCTTTTTTAGTTCCATATAAATTTTTGAAGTATTTGTTGAAGGTCTGAATTGGTATTTTAATAAGGAGAGCATTGAATCTATAAATTGCTTTGGGTAGTATGGACATTTTAATAATGTTGATCCTTCCCATCCATGAACATGGTATATGCTTCCATTTACTTGTATCTTCCTTAATTTCTTTCTTCAGTGTTATGAAGTTTTCCAAGGTCTTTTACCTCTTTGGTTAAGTTTATTTCTAGGTACTTCCTTTTTCTTTCTTTTTTTCCTCCTTTAATTTAATTTAATTAATTAATTTATTTATTTTTAAATTTTATTTTTTGGTTTTTCAATTACAATTGTCCCATTTTCCCCCATTGCTCCCCCCACCCAGCCAACTCTTTCTCCCACAGTCATATCCCTCCCCATTGTCCATGTCTGTGAGTCATTTATACATGTTCTTTGACTAAACCCTTCCCTTACTTATCCCCCTTCTTGTTGCTATAGTAAGTGGGATCTGTTTCTTGTTTCTATCTCTAATATTTTATAGTTGGTGTATAGAAATGCCTTCAATTTCTGAATATTGACTTTATATTCTGCTATTTTGCCAAATTCAATTATTAGGTTGAGTGTTTTTTTTCATGGATTCTATAGGGTTTTCTATATACACTATCATGTCACCTGCAAATAATGACAGTTTTACTTCCTCTTATACAATTTGGATGCCTTTTATTTCTTTTTCTTGTTTTATTGCTATGGGTAGAACTTCCATGACTATGTTGAATAGGAGTGGAGAGAGTGGGCAGCCTTGTCTTGTTCCTGACCTTAAGGGGAATGCTCTCAGTTTTTGCCCATTGAGAATGATGTTGACTTCAGGTTTCTCATACATGGCCTTTATTTTGTTGTAGTACACTCTGTCTTTTCCCATTTTGCTTGTGTTTTGATCATAATGGGTGTTGTACTTTATCAAATGCTTTATCAGCATCTATTGATATGTTCATGTGATTTTAGTCTTTAATTTTGTTTATGTGCTATATTATGTTTATTGATTTGTGAATATTAAACCATCTTTGCATCCCTGAGATGAATCCCACTTGATCGTGGTATATGATCTTTTTGATGTATTGCTGGATCCTGTTTGCCAATATTTTGTTAAGGATTTTAGCATCTATGTTTATCAACTATATTGGCCTATAGTTTTCTTTCTTTGTTTTGCCTTGACCTGGTTTTGGAATTAGGGTAATACTGGCTTCATAGAAAGAGTTTGGGAGTCTTTTCTCTTCTTGGATTTTTTGAAATGATTTATGAAGGATAGGAGTTAATTCTTTCCTAAATGTTTTGTAAAATTCACCTGTGACACAATCTGGTCCAGGTGTTTTTGTGCCGGGAGTTTCTTGATTACTGCTTCACTTTCGCTAGTTGTTATTGGTCTATTCAGGCTTACGGCTTCTCTTGACTCAGTTTTTGAAGATTATATGTTTCCAGAAATTTGTGCATTTCATCTAGGTTGTCAAATTTCTTCTGATAGAGTTGTTCATAGTAATTTCTTACAATCCTTTGTATTTCTATGATAGCGGTTGTGATTTCTTCTCTTTTGTTTCTGATTTGGATGCTCTTTTTTTTTTCTCGATGAGCCTGGTTAAAGGCTTGTCATTTTTGTTTATCTTTTCAAATAATCAGCTCCTAGTTTTATTGATCTTTTGAATTATTTGTTTAAGCTCTATGTAATCGATTTCTGCTCTGATTTTGATGATTTCCTTTCTTGTACTTGCTCAGGGCTTTGTTTGTTGTTGTTCCTCCTGTTCTTGTAGATGTAGAATTAGATTATTTATTTGATATTCTTCTATATCTTTTTGGTAGGCCTGTATTGCTATGAACTTTCCTCTCAGGACTGCCTTCACTGTATGCCATAAGTTTTGGGTTTTTGTGTGTTCATTATCATTTGTTTCCAGAATCTTTGATTTTTTTCCCTTGATGTCATTGTTAACCCACTCATTATTTAATATCATAGTATTCATTCTCCATGAGTTTTGATGTTTTTGAGTTTTTTTCCTTGAGGTTGATTTCCAGTTTCAAGTCATTGTGATCTGAGAAGATGCTTGACATTATTTCAATTTTCTTGAATTTGTTGAGGCTTGTTTTGTGTCCTACTATGGAATCTTTCCTTGAAAATATCCCATGTGCACTTAAAAAAATGTATATTTTGCTTCTTTGGGGTGGAAGGTTCTATATATATCGATTAAGTCCATTTGATCTAGAGAGTTCTTCAGTGCCTCAATCTCCTTGGTGTTTCTTTGCTTTGAAGATCTGCCAATTGTTGACAATTGGGTGTTCAAGTCCCCTACTATGTGTGTGTTGCTGTCAATATCCTTCTTGAAGTCCTTCATTATTTTTCTTATATATTTGGGTGCTCCTATGTTGGGTATATGTAAGTTCTCAAAGGCTATATTTTGTTTTTTCTTTTTCTTTATTTATTTTTATTTTTAAGTATATTTTATTGATTATATTATTACATTAGTTCCAAATTTTTTCCCCTTTCTCTCCTCTGCCCAGTACCCCTCTTCTCTACAGCAATCACACCCTCCTTATTTCATGTCAGTTGGTCGTGCATATATGTTCTTTGGTTTCACCCTTTCCTATATTATGCTTAACAGCCCCTTGTCTATTTTGTACCAACAAATTATGGTTCTTATTACTTGCACCATTTCCCCATTTATCCCCCTCCCACCTCCCAGGTGATAATCCTCAAAATGATCCCCGTGCCTATGATTCTGTTCCTCTTCTGGTTTGCTTAGTTGGATTTTGTTTTAATTTTTTAGATTCGGTTGTTGATAGTTGTGATTTTGTTCTCATTTTAGTCTTCATAGTTTTGATCTTCTTTTTCTTAGGTAAGTCCCTTTGAGGTTTTATATAATAATGGCTTAATGGGAAGGGACTCCTTTAGCTTCACCTTGTCTGGGAAGCACTTGGTCTGCCCTTCCATTCTAAATGATAGATTTGCTGGATAGAGTAATCTTGGTTGTAGGTTGCTTTTTATCACATTGAATACTGCTTGCTTGTCCCTTTCTGGAGCAAAGTGTCCTCTGAGAAATCAGCTGATAGTCCTATAGGCATTCCCCTGTAGGCAACTCTCCACCTCTCTCTTGCTGCCCACAGGACTCTGTCTTTACCTTTTACCTTTGGCATCTTAGTTATGATGCATCCTGGTGTGGTCCCCTCTGTGTCCAGCTCACCCGGGAACCTCCGTGCTTCCTGGACCTGTATGTTCATCATTTTTGCAAAATTTGGGAAGATTTCCTTATTTTTATTTAATTCTTGCTTCCTCATTCTGCTCTGGTTCAATGTTTTTTTCTTCCTTGTGTTCCAAATCATTGATTTGAACCCTGGTTTTCTTTCCTTCACCATTGGTTTTGTATGGATTTTCCTTCATTTCATTTAGCATAGCCTTTACTTCTTCTCCTATGCGTTTGCCATGCTCAAGCACATCTGTCAAGCCTGTGAGCATCTTTATCACCAGTGTTTTGAACTCTACATCTGTTAGGTTGACTATCTCCTCATCGCTTAGTTCTCCCACTGGAATCTTGATCCATTTCCCCTTTTGAGCCATACTTCTCAGTCTCCTCATTCTGACAGGCTCCTGTGTTTGTTTGTCTCCATGTCCCAGGTAGAGCTGTCACTCCTGTTACATTGTAAGTGGTGGAGACTTAGGGATTCGTCAGTACAGGGCCACCTGTTTCACCACATTGTGGCACTGTATGTGGGACAGGGGTTCGAGAGGAAACTATACGACCTGCCCAGCACTCGCCCCTTTTCCAGGCACCTCTCCCACTTGCACAACAGACTGGTGCCCCTCTAGCTGCTGCTCTGGTCGTCGTTCCCAGAGTGGGTGGGTCTGCTGACATTCTAGGACCGTGGGGACCCTTTAAAGATGCCGACTCTGCTGAGACCCACAGTTTCTGCCTCCACCCCAACCCCCACTGCTATGCACAGTCAAAAACAATGAGGCTTGGTTTTCCCCGGTGCTGGGGCTGTGGGATGCGAGGTCCAGTGTGGAGCTGGAAACACTCCCAAGGTGTCCCTCCTGACCTTTTATTTTATTTATTTATTTATTTAAAATTTTTGAAAAATTAATTTTGCTTTGTTTTTCAATTACAGTTGTCCCATTTTCCCCCCACTGCTCCCCCCACCCAGCCTACCCCTTCTCCCTCAATCATATCCCCCCATTGTCCATGTCCATGAGTCATTTATACATGTTCTTTAACTAAACCTTTCCCTTACTTATCCCCCTTTTCTCCCTCCCACCTCTCCCCTAATAACTGTTATTTTGTTCCTTGTTCTATTTAGTTCATTTGTATGTGTTGTTCCTTTGTCTTCTGTATTACGTGAAATCATATAGTATTTTTCTTTCATTGCCTGGCTTATTTCAGTAAGCATAATCCTATTTCCATACAATTGTCGCAAATGGAAGGAGTTCCTTCTTTCTTTCTGTTGCATAGTATTCCACTGTGTAGATGTACCACAGTTTTTTAATCCACTAAGCTACAGATGGGAACTTAGGCTGATTCCAGCACTTAGCATTGTAAACAGTGCTGCTATGAACATAGGGGTGCAGGTTTTAGGATTTTTCAGGTATAATCCTAGCAGGGATATTGCTGGTTCAAAAGGCAGTTCCATTTTTAGTTTTTTGAGGTAATTCCATACTGTTTTCCATAGTGGCTGCACCAGTCTGTATTCACACCAACAGTGCATGCAGTAGGGTTCCCATTTCTCCACATCCTCACCAGCACTTGTTGTTTGTTGATTTGTTGATGATGGCCATTCTGAGGTATAAAGTGGTATCTCATTGTGATTTTAATTTGCATCTCTCAGATGGCTAGTGATGTTGAAAATTCCTTCATGTGTCTATGGTCCCTCTGCGTATCCTCCTTGGAGAAGTGTTTGTTCAGGTCTTTTGCCCATTTTTTAATTGGGTTGTCTGTATTCTTGGTGTTGAGATGTGCAAGTTCTTTATATATTTTGGAGATCAATCCCTTGTCTGAGGTGTCATTGGCAAATATGTTTTCCCATGTGATTGGTTTCCTTTTCATCTTGCTAATGTTTTCTTCTGCTGAGCAAACTTTTTAGTTTGATGTAGTCCCATTTGTTTATTTTTTTCTTTATTTATGTTGCCTTAGGAGATATATCAGTGAAAATATTGCTATGTGGGATATCTAAGATTTTCCTGCCTATGTTTTCCTCTAGGACTTTTATGTTGTCATGGCTTACATTTAAGTCTTTGACCCATCTTGAGTTTATTCTGGTGTGTGGTGTAAGTTGGTGGTCTAGTTTCATTTTCTGCATGTCCGTGTCCAGTTCTGCCAGCACGATTTGTTGATTTGGCTCTTCTCATTCCATTTTATGCTCCTTCCCCCTTTGTCAAATATTAGTTGACCATATAGTACTGAGTTTATTTGGGGACTCTCTATTATGTTCCATTGATTTATATGTCTGTTCTTATGCCAGTACCAGACTCTTTTGATCACAGTGACTTTGGGGTCTCTTTTGGTTCCATATGAATTTTTGAAGAATTTGTTCAAGGTCTGTGAAATATGTCATTGGTATTTTAATAGGGATTGCATTGAATCTGTAAATTGCTTTGAGTAGTATGGACATTTTAATAATGTTGATTCTTCTCATCCAAGAACATAGTATTTGCTTTCGTTTATTTGTATCTTCCTTAATTTCTTTCTTCACTGTTATGTAGTTTTTCCAGTACAGGTCTTTTATCTCTTTTGTTAAGTTTATTCCTAGGTACTTTATTTTTTTTTGTTGCTATAGTAAATGGGATTTTCTTTTTTGTTTCTATTTCTGATATTTTATTGTTAGTGTAAAGAAATGCCTTAGATTTCTGTATATTTATTCTGTACCCTGCTATTTTGCCAAATTCACTCATTATGTCGAGTAGTTTTTTAGTGGAGTTTATAGGGTTTTCTATGTATAGTATAATGTCATCTGCAAATAATGACAGTTTTACTTCCTCTTTCCCTATTTGGATGTTTTTTATTTCTTTTTCTTGTCTGATTGCTATGGCTAGAACTTCCAACACTATGTTAAATAGAAGTGGAGAGAGTGAACAGCCTTGTTTTTTTCCTGACCTCAGGGGGAATGCTTTCAGTTTGATGTCCATTGAGTATGATGTTGACTTCAGGTTTCTCGTATATAACCTCGATTATGTTAAGGTACGCTCCCTGTATTCCCATTTTGCTGAATGTTTTCATTATAAATGGGTGTTGTATTTTATCAAATGCTTGTCTTCATCAATTGATATAATCATGTAATTTTTGTCTTTCATTCTGTTTTGGTGATGTATTATATTTATTGATTTGCAAATATTAAACCATCCTTGCATCCCTGGGTTGAATCCCACTTGATCGTGGTGTATGATCTTTTTGATGTTTTGCTGGATCCTGTTTGCCAATTTTATTGAGGATTTTAGCATCTATGTTCATCAGTGATATTGGCCTGTAGTTTTCTTTCTTTGTTGTGTCTTGACCTGGTTTTGGGATTAGGGTAATACTGGCTTCATAGAAAGAGTTTGGGATTTTTCCCTCTTCTGGGATTTTTTGGAGTAGTTTGAGGAGGGTAGAAGTTAATTCTTCCCTAAATGTTTGTAAAATTAGCCCGTGAAGCCATCTGGTCCAGGGCTTTTGTGTGCTGAGAGATTTTTGATTACTGTTTTAATTTCGTTCTTTGTTATTGGTCTGTTGAGACTTTCTACTTCTTTTTGGTTCAATTTTGGAAGGTTATATGTTTCTATAAATTTTTCTATTTCATCTAGGTTGTCAAATTTCTTGCCATACAGTTGTTTGTAGTAATTTCTTACAACCCTTTTTATTTCTGTTATAATAGTCGTGATTTCTTCTCTTTCATTTCTGATTTTATTTATTTGATTCTTCTCTCTTTTTTTCTTGATGTACTTGACTAAAGGCTTGTCAATAATGTTTATTTTTGCAAGAAACAGCTCCAACTTTTGTTGATCTTTTGAATCGTTTGTTTAGTCTCTATGTCATTTAATTCTGCTCTGATGTTGATGATTTCCTTCCTTCTATGCGCTCTGGGCTTTGTTTCTTGTTGTTCTAGTTCTTGTAGCTATTGGGTTAGATTTTTTATTTGAGATTCTTCTATCCTTTTCAGATATGCCTGTGTTGCTATGAACTTCCCTCTCAGGACTGCTTTTCCTGTGTCTCATAGGTTTTGGCTCTTCTGTGTTCATTGTCATTAGTTTCCAGAAACTTCTTGATTTCTCCCCTGATATCATTGTTAACCCATTCATTATTTAATATCATGTTATTTATTATCCATGTGTTTGGGTGTCTTTTATTTTTTTCTTTGAGGTTGATTTCTAGTTTTAAGGCATTGTTGTAGTCTGAAAAGATGCTTGATATAATTTCAATTTTCTTGAATTTGTTGAGGCTTGTTTTGTGTCCTGTCATGTGGTCTGTCTTTGAGAATGTCCCATGTGCATTTGAAAAGAATGTATATTTTGCTTCTTTGGGGTGAAAAGTTCTATATATATCAGTTAAGTCGACTTGTTTTAGTGTGTTATTCAATGCCTGTATATCCTTAGTGTTTCTTTGCTTCGAAGATCTATCTATTGTTGATAATGGAGTGTTAAAGTCCCCTACTATGAGTGTGTTGCTGTTAATATCCTTGTGGTCTTCCAGTATTTTCCTTATATATTTGGGTGCTCCTATGTTGGTGCATATGTTTTTAGAATTATATTTTCTTGATGGATTTTTTCCCTTAAGTATTATGAAATGTCCTTTTTTTGTCTCTTTTTATGGCCCTTGCTTTGAAATCCATTTTGTTTGATATGAGTATTGCTACCCCAGTTTTTTTTTTTTTTTTTTTTTTCATGTCCATTAGCTTGGAATACTTTTTACCATCCCTTCACTTTCAGTCTGTGTAAATCTTTTGTTTTGAGGTGTGTTTCTTGTAGACAGCATATATGTGGGTCCTGTTTTTATATCCATTCCACTACCCTATGTCTTTTAATTGGAGCATTTAGTCCATTTATATTTAACATTATTATTGACAGATATTTATTAATTTCTCTTGTACCTATGTTCCTCTCCCTCTCTTTTTATTTCTTTTCTTTCTTTCTTTCTTTTTTTTTAAAGCATTCCTTTTAGCATCTCTTGCAATGCTGGTTTGGTGGAGATGTATTCTTTTAATCTTCCTTTGTTGGGAAACTCCTTATTTCACCTTCTATTTTGAATGAGAGCTTTGCTGGGTAGAGCATTCTTGGTTGTAGCCCTTTGTTGTTCATTGCTTGGAATATATTTTGCCATTCTCTTCTGGCTTGTAGTGTTTCTGTTGAGAAATTTGATGATAGCCTTATTGGAGTTTCCTTGTATGTTTTTAGCTGTTTCTCTTTTTCTGCTTTTATGATTCTCTGTTTGTCTTTCAATGTTGCCATTTTAATTATAATGTGTCTTGGTGTGGGCCTGTTTTTGTTTATCTTCATTGGGACCTTTTATGCTTCCTGTACTTCCATGACTATTTCTCTCATCAAGTTAGGGAAGTTTTCCATCAGTACTTTTTCAATCAGATTTGCTATCCCTCGCTCCTTCGTTCTCCTTCTGGTATTCCTATGTTACTGATATTATTACATTTCATGTTGTCCTGCAGCTCTCTTCTACCTCTTCTTTCTTTTTCAGTCTTTTTTCATTTTGTTGCCATGTCTGGGAATTCTTTTCTATGTTGTTCTCCAGCTCACTGATCTGATCGTCTGCTTCCCTTAGCCTGCTTCTAATTCCTTCTACTGTGTTCTTCAATTCAGAAATTGTATTCTTCATTTCCTCCTGGCTCTTATTGATGGTTTCTATGTCCTTTTTCATGCTGGTGTAATTCTCAGTAACTTCCTTGTAGTTTCCTTGGAGTTCTCTGCAGTTTTCTTTGATCTCACTGAGCTCATTGAGCTTCCCTATTATCCATGTTTTGAATTCCATGTCTGATAATTTGCTTTCCTCTCTTTCATTTAGCACTCTTTCTAACAATTTCTCCTTCTTTTTGATGGGAATTGTTTCTCTGTCTCCCCACTTTTGTGACTCTTCTTGTTTGTTTTTGCTTCTTAGATTGATCTGTACATCCTGGATCTGCCCGTGGTACTATCAGATCATGTATTAGTCTGGGCCTAGGCAACCTGTTGGAGACTACTAGAGATTTACTGCCTTTGTCTGTCTCCTTTAGTTGTTAATCTATTTAATCTGTGATCAGCCATCAGGCTTAAGCACCAAGGGTGGTGTAGATTAATTTTTGTGGGTGGGGCTATTGCTTCCCCTCAAGCTGATGCCACTTGGAGGGGAGTGGTTTGTCTGCTGTATTCGGAATGAGTCAGCACTGGGACACGGTCGGCTGTTCCTTCAGTTCTCTCCTCAAAGCCACTGCCCCAAACTCTCCTTAAGCATTTATAGTTCTCTCTGCCCTCCTTCTGCTTGAGCCCATGGTCGGTGGGTGCCAAAATATTTTCATACATGATCCCTTTAAGAGTCTTTGTCTCCAGCTGTTTCTGTAAGACCAGCATAAATATAATCTTGCCGCTTTTCACTTTTAATAGCTGGATCCTGTCTTACTTTCTGCTCTGTTGCCATAAGCTGGGAGGCCCAGCTGGGGGTTTTGACCTCGCTCTTCTCAGGGGAACCCCTGGCTGCTGAGATGTTTCTCAGTCCCTTCAGCTGCCATTTTTGGAATCCAAGCTAGTTAGCTCTTTTGTGTCTCCATACTTCCTACCAGTCATGTTGTGATGAGGCGACCTTTTCTGTCTGTCCGTGGTTATAAGGCTTCTCTCCAGATAGTATTCAGTTGGTTATTCCAGATGATTTCTCCATAATTAAGTTGTAAGTCCAGACTGGTCCTAGGAGGAGGTTAGTGTAGCTTCCACTTACTCCTTTGTCATCTTGGAACCACCACCATTACTCCCTTCTATACAGAAACCAGAGTGATCTCAATAATTCCACCTACCCATAAGCTGATGTGATGAACAGATCACATATAAGTGCTTTACTTGATCCAACCTTTCAGACCCATAAGTGAAGAAGTCTCCAGATGATAACACAGCTGAATTAACCTCACCCATTCAAGTCTTTCCCGCTGAGGGTCTTAGACATTATGTATCAGAGAAAGCAAGACATCTCTGCTGTGCCTGATCAAAATATCTGACCTGCAGAATCTGAGAGCATAATTAAATCATTGTTGTCTTATATCATTAAATTTTAGAGTAGGCTGTTGTGCAGTAGTAGATGTTCAGACAGTAGGTGAAGCTGGAACTTACACAACATTAATAGCCACACACTATATAATCCTTGTTCTACATTTGGGAGAGTAAGGCAAAGCAAAGTATTTCCAGTCACTTGGAGTTGGGGTTCAGTATGTAAATGTTTTAATCATGGATAACTGTGCCTTAACAGATAAACATATAAGGGGAGAATCCTGAGGGAATTACAGGTGGGGTACTAGTCACCAGTACAGTAAAAAGAAGCATGTGCCTATTAACATTTATGACTTCATTGGCAGGGATTATCGGTGTATTAATCAATGTCTGTTATGGAAAAACACAACACCACATTTTATAAAAGTAGTTTAAATTGCTCATATAGGTTGTTACAATTAATTATGTTGAACAACCCTAAAACAGAGTCTGGAGGCTTTGGCTAAAAATAAGTGACAAATACTTATTTAAGGGTCTTGGAGTTTAGAAACTGGGAATACCTCTAGCAAAACCCCAGAAGTGCTCCAGAAAAGAGAGAAAAGTTAAAAGTTCTTATAGTAAAAGGTACATTCTTAATAATTATTAGTACTGCATTCTTAGCCCTAATTGGTCCAGAATGGTTAACAGTCAGATGTCAGGCAGTCTAGATGATGGATACCAGGTGATCTAGGGGATGGGTACCAGGAGGGCTTAGTCACTTCTGGTGGTCTGGATAATGGATGTCAAATGGATGTATATGTGAGTCCTTCAGTGTATAATCAGAGGGTTATCTGATTACAGATGTGTAGTCAGCCTTTGACACAGGACTGACTGGGAAGTTAAAAATAAGTTAAGTTCCCAGGCTAGTTAAAACAAAAATAGAGTCTTTCCTCATGCCTCAACCTTCGTAATGTTAATAATTTCAGCAGCTAGGTTAGAATGTCTTCATTTTATGTATTTCCTATCTTTACTCTCCTCTCATCTGTTACCACTAACTTAATCAAAAAGTAAATTTTTGCACCTTCAAGTAAAGACTTCAAAAATAACTAGGTTTAAGCATGGGATTAAGTGATATCATCAGGATCTGATTGCTCCCTATCTCTCACTCAGCTTCTGATTTTCTATTCTTAGGTAAGATCTCCTAATATGGTAGTAAAACTTCTCCCAGCAGTTTTAGTGCAGTAAAATTACAGGTATAACATTAATAGAGGTAGAGATTCTTCCTCTCCCTTTTACTCCACTAAATATTTCTGAGTCAGCTTTGATTGGTCCTAACATGATATAATTAGATTGTGCTAGTTACAACCACAAAATCTTGCTTGGGTTCAAGCAATAGCAATAATGCCAACTTGGACTCAGTTCAAACATGTTTTACTTTGCCTTATTGCCAAAGTATCAAGTAAGAGGGACAAAAATCACACATATAGATAAGAATGCAACTGTGTGGATGAGGCTTCCCAGTGACCTGCTTGTTTTACTCATAGGCAGGTCCAAAGTCTTAGCAACTCCTATGGAGACATTCACTAGGTCAGATAACCACATGCCTTATTCTCCTAGCCACTTCAACACCCAGAAACAACTTCTACTATGATCCAAGGCAATAATTATGTTATTCAGCAAGCAATGATCCAAAAGAAATATCTGGACCTTCAAACTATTGCTCTGATAGCACTTTAGCAGTCTCTTCTTTTCTGCAGTAAATGTCAAGGTCTAGGAAGTTTCTATTATACCTACTTAGGGTCTTCCCATGGTCATACCTGACTGGTTTACCACACCACCTCCGACTCTGACTCTGATATCCTAATTGTATGGATTAGGGTCACATGCCCATTCTTGGACTTGAAGTAATGTCAGCCCAACCCAACATATATATTCAAAGGCAAGAGGAAGGGTTACTTACAAAAGATACTGGTACTCTTTTCAGAAAAAGGGAGACTGGGTGCTTGGAAGGCAAAAATGTGTACTAGAATGGTTTTCCCTTATTCTGAGTACCAGAGACCTTGAGCATAAGTTCCTGCCTGTTCTCAAAAGCTTGGATTCTGGGAAAGGACAGGCCATTAATATTCTAACTCTGGCTCTTCTTTTCCAACACCCAACATTGTGCATACTTTTTCAGTTGCCATGTACTTATTGAGGAACATTGTCAACATATCTCTGAATGTTGTGCCCACTTGGCTATTGTTCCTCCAAACTTTGTTGCTGTCCACTCTTCTCTAGTGTGTATTGTCTTAGCAATTCTATTCTGACTGTAAGGGGGATTTTCCAAGTTTGTTTCCTAAATGGCAAAGTTCTGAGTTCCTTCCAACTTCTGTGTTTTCTAAGATGAAATCCTTTCTATTTCTCTGCAGTTGAGTTTTCTCTAGCCAAGAATTACTTTTTGTTAAATCATTCCTTCGAAATGTTTTCTTTATAACCTCTGAAATGCACTGACAGATGGGTGTTTGATCTTCAGAATATATAATGAAGATTTATTTTCTAAACTGTTAGAACAGACCAAGGTTATTATACAAAAAACAAACAAACAAACAAAAAACCTAACACAGTGCAAATTGCACTCAGTTCAACCAAAAATGATAGTTTTATTGGTTATGACTTTTCCCTCTGAATCATCTTGAAAATATAGATATACCTGCACACAGATTTCATATCATCATGTTGATTACCTTGCTGATAGATAGTAATTTTTCAGAAGACCAGAACTTCCCTGAATTCCATAAACATTATATTCAGGAAATCATTTTTAAACTGTTAACCGAGACTGTGTAATGGTTCCAGTTGTTTGACTCTTCTTTGTCCTTCAGAAAAGAATATCTGGGTACCCTATTTGGGCAATGCCCCCCCCCAAAAAAACCCACATTTACAAGATAATCTTAAGTCCAATTTATACCTGACAATTGAACTTCTGAGTATCATACTAGGATGAACAAATGAATTTGCTACAAAAATCTCCAATTTTCTAGAACCCAGCCCAACCTGCTACCCTTGCTGGTAACTAACCACTGAGTCACTTGACTTTCTAAAGGTTTCCATTATCTTTCTTACCTTGCAGCCTTTTCCCCTGTTTCTCTGCTCAAGGGTTGTTGCTTAGAAATTTGCTCACAGGTTGAATTCAGTTGTATTATTATAGATTGCTTCTTTTTCTCTCTTTTAAACAGTAGCAGGCAAATAGAGTGCAAATTAATACCATAAAATAATTGGCCTCTCTGTCTGAAATGTGCATAGAGGCTGTAATGTCACTACTCAGTAGCCAACAATTCATGCTGAATGTTCTGGTGGATGAACTGCCTCTATGCCCAGAGTGAGCAGTATAAGCAAACCATAAAAATATAAAATGGACTAAACCAACAACTGACATTATGGAAATAAAACACTAGCTGGCCAAAAACCACAATGTATCAATTAGTGGGATCTTTGTATGTGGCAGACAGAACTCCTGGTTCTGAAAACGAAATGCTACATACTTTATGAAGTCATATAATATTTCCTTTGTATTCAAAGCAGGCAAACACCTGCAGTATATATTGGAAAAGCTCAGATGATGGTGTTAAAGTTAGCATTAAATCAATTTGAAGTTTTTATCAATTAAGCTTGGTTGACACAATGACTATTATAATCATCTAATAGATTGGTCTGTTTACTTTTCTCTCCACTGTTCTCTGTAGAAATTTAAAGGACACAACTTATTTCCATCATGTGGAGGGAAGATAAGAAATTTTGATTGCCTGATTATTTCAAGTGAGACTTCACAGGATGGCTGAGCCTTTGTGGGGTCCTCCAGGCATATGTAGGCAAACATTATTAAGTCTGTAGGTTCTCCCAGAGTTGAGAGGTTCAGAGAACTTAGCCAGATTCACAGGAGCCTGACCTTGTTAGAATCTGGAGACAACACGTGTTTTAATCAGACTAACAGGGATCAAAACTCTGGCCTTGCCATTTATTAGTTTGTTGATGTTAGGAATATTTCTTATCCTTTCTGAATTTCAGTTTCCTCTTTTGGAAAATGGAGAGATTTCCTACCTAATAAGACTATTGTGAAAATAAGGAAAATAGACGTAAGTAACCCAGCCTCCTGTCTGGCATACAGTAGGCACCACAAGCTATGGTTATTCGCTAACAGTAGGTAAACCTGATGGAAGAACAGTGGCTAGTTACCTAATCAGGGAGGTAAAATTACACCCCAGAAAGGAATGAAGGTGTTTTGTGTCCATAAGTTCACGAATTCAGAAAAGAGTTCTCTGGATACCCTTCAGGAAGAGTGTTTGTGTTTTTTTTGTTTGTTGTTGTTATTGTTGTTAGTCTGAGACATGATTACTTTTACCCTTGACCACTTTGGAAACAGGTAAATCTTCTTATTCTCTGTGTGTGCTTTGAAACTTTAATGGATCTTCCTGAGTTTCAGTTCCTCTGTAGTAGAATGGACACAGTACTTCTGGTTTTCTATTATTGTTGTGAAGATTAAATAAAATGACATGTGTGACACTTGGCATAGCACCTGGACCTTTGTAAAATAAATGTAATAATTAATAACTAAACAAATACTGGAGCCCCTTCTCTTCCTTCAGTTATAAGGATAAGCTTTACTGATATTTGCTCCAAACTTCTAAGAAGACAGGTCCCACAGGTGTGGGCACACACTTTCTCTCCTAAGTGGCCCAGTCATTGTCCGTGCACAGACCTGCCCATGTGCCCTTGTTCGTGTGTTTCAGGAAAAAGAAGCAGGACTGAAAATAAAGTTGGCATTATTGGTGGATGAAAACTTCATCGACTTGGTTTTGATGAGGGAATAAAATTGTTTTGTTAATTAATGAAAACACTCTATATTCTTCAGGATCAGAAATGGAGAAGATGGAAAAAGAAAAGTAGAATTCAACATTAGCTTTGGTATATCAATTGCTGGAATTATAGTCAGTGCTACAGATATGAAAATTAACACCTTTCTCTCTTGAGTTAGTTTTCTATTGCTGCTTTAACAAATTGCCACAAATTCAGCAACTTACGTAGCAAAAACTTAGTATCTTACAGTTCTGTTAATCAGAAACCTAACCAGGTTTCACTGGACTAAAAAAAGGTGTGGACAGGTCGAGTTAGTTTCTGGAGACTCTAGGGAAGGATTCATTTTCTTATTCCTTCAAATTGTTGGCAGAATTCAGTACTTTGCTCTTCTAGGATTCAGGCCTCGTTTTCCTGTTGCCATCCTCAACTTCTGAAAAATTGGCAAGTCTTTCTCACAACACAATTTTTTGCCTCCCCTCCTTCCTTTTCACTTTTAAGGACTCATGAGATTAGATTTGGCCCACCTGACAAACAGGCTGAATGAGTGGATTGCACTTGAATGGTAATTTGGTCCTGAATTCTTTTCTTAGATAAACCAGAATAATTTTCCTATCTTGGATTCTTACCATAATCACTTTTACAAAGTCACTTTTGCCATGAAGGTGACATATTCTTGGGTTCAGGCATTAGGATATAGATGTCTTTGGGAGACCATGATACTCCAAACCACATCTCTGGACATATGTAGAGGAAGGGAGAGCAAAGTGAAAATAAATCTGATATTTTTAAAAATTTTATTTATTGTTTTTTCTATTATAGTTGTCCCATTTTTTCCCCTCATTGCTCCCCCCACATCCTGCCCTCCCCTTCTCTCACAGTCCATCCCACCCTGTTACCCTGTTGTCTGTGTCCATAGGTCATTATACTAGTTCCTTGACTAAACCCTTCCCCTTCTTTTTCCCCTTCTCCATTCCCCTTCCCCCTGGTCACTGTCAGTCTGCCCCTTCTTTACTTGCCTCTGGTTCTATTTTATTCATTTGTGTTGTTCATTAGTCTCCTGTATTAGGTGATATCATATGGTATTTCGCTAAGCATAATGCTCTCCAGTTCCATAAACATTGTCGCAAATGGTAAGAGTTCCTCCTTTCTTTCTGTTGCATATACTCCATTGTGTAAATGTACCAGTTTTTTGATCCACTCATGTATAGATGAGCACTTACGCTGTTTCCAGCACTTGGCTATTGTGAACTGTGCTGCTATTAACATAGGGGTGCACAGGTTCTTTTGAACTGGTGTTTCAGGATTCTCTGAATATAATTCTAGCAATGGAATTGCTGGATCAAAAGGCAGTTCCATTTTTTAGGTTTTTGTGGAATTCCATACTGTTTTTCATGGTGGCTGCACCAGTCTGCATTCTGCTAACAGTGCACTAGGGTTCCCTTTCTTCATAACCTCATCAGCACTTGTTGTTTGTTGATTTGTTGATGATGGCCATTCTGACCAGTGTGAGGTGGTATCTCACTGTGGCTTTAATTTACATTTCTCTGATGGCTAGTGGTGTTGAGCATTCTTTTATTTGCCTTTGGACCCTATATATGTCCTCTATGGAAAGATATTTATTCAGGTCCTTTGATCATTTTTTAATTGGATTATCTGTCTTCTTGATGTTGAATTATATAAGTTCTTTATATATTTTGGAGATCAAACCCTTGTCTGAAGTATCATTGGCAAATATGTTTTCCCATGCAGCTGGTTCCCTTTTCATCTTGCTGATGTTTTCTTTTGCTGAGAAGATACTCTTTAGTTTAATGTAGTCCCATTTCTTTATTCTTTCCTTTATTTCCTTTGCTCTAGGAGATATATTGGTGAAAATATTGCAATGTGGGATATCTGAGATTTTCCTGCCTATGTTTTCCTTTAGGGCTTTTATTGGGTCATGGCTTATGTATAAGTCATTGATCTATCTTAAGTTTATTCTGGTGTAAGTTGGTGGTCTACTTTCATTTTTTTTTCCATGTCCCTGTCCAGTTCTCGTAGCACCATTTGTTGAAGAGGCTCTTTTTGCTCTATTTTATGTTCCTTTCCCCTTTGTCAAATACAATAGAGGCCTTGTAGTATAGTTTGGTATCAGGTATTGTGATTCCTCTTATTGCGTTCTTCTTCCTCAAGATTGCTGTGGCTATTTGGGGTCTTTTTTTGTTCCATATACATTTTTGAAGTATTTGTTCTAGGTCTGTGAAATATGTCACTGACATTTTAATAGGGATTGCATTCAATCTATAAATTGCTTTGGGTAGAATGAACATTTTAATGATGTTGATTCTTATCATCCATGAACATGGCATAGGTTTCCATTTATATGTATCTTCCTTAATTTCTTTCTTCAGTGTTATGTAGTTTTCCAAGTACAGATCTTTTACATTACTAGTTAAGTTTATTCCTAAGTACTTTATTTTTCTTGTTGCTATAGTAAATGGGATTTTTTTCTAGTTTCTATCTGATATTTTATTGGTGTACAGAAATGCCTTTTATTTCTGACTATTGACTTTGTATCCTGCTAATATGCCAAATACACTTATTAGGTCGAGTAGATTTTTTGTGGAGTCTATAGGGTTTTCTAGGTATACTCTCATGTCATCTGCATATAATGATAGTTTTACTTCTTTCCCAATTTGGATGCCTTTTATTTCTTTTTCTTGTTTGATTGCTGTGGCTAGAACTTCCGAGACTATGTTGAATAGGAGTGGAGAGAGTGGACATTCTTGTCTTGTTTCTGATCTTAGGGGGAATGTTTTCAGTTTTTGCATATTGAATATGATATTGGTTCAGGTTTCTTGTATATGGCCTTTATTATATTGAGGTATGCTTCCTCCGAGTGTTTTTATCATAATGGGTATTGTCTTTTATCAAATGCTTTTTCAGTATCTATGGATATGATTATAATTTTTGTCCTTCATTTTGTTTATGTGGTGTATTACATTTATTAATTTGCAAGTATGAAACCATCCTTGAATCACACTTGATAGTGTTGTATATATATTTTTAAGTGTTGCTGAATCCAGTTTGCCAATATTTTTTGAGGATTTTAGCATCTATGTTCACCAGTGATATGGCCTCTAGTTTTCTTTCTTTGTTGTGTCTTGGCCAGGTTTTGGAATTAGAGTAATACTGGTCTCATAGAAAGAATTTAAAAGTCTTCCCTCTTCTTGGATTTTTTGGAATAGTTGAGAAGGATAGGCATTAGTTCTTCCCTAAATGTTTTGTAAAATTCACCTGTGAAGCCATTCGGTCCAGGGCTTTTGTATGCTGGAAGTTTTTTGATTACTGCTTCAATTTCACTGGTTGTTATTGATCTATTCAGGCTTTCTGCTTCTTCTTGATTCAGTTTTGGAAGATTATATGTTTTCAGGAATTTTTCCATTTCATCCAGGTTGTCAAATCTCTTGTCATATAGTTGTTCGTAGTAATTTTCTTACAATCCTTTGTATTTCTGTGATATCGTTGTGATGTCTCTCTTTTTGCTTTTGATTTTGTTTTCTTTGGGTGCTATCTCTCTCGCTCTTTTTTTTAATTTTTATTTATTTTTTTTATGAGCCTGGTTAAAAGCTTGTCAATTTTGTTTATCTTTTCAAAAAACCGGTTACTAATTTTATTGATCTTTTTGTTTGTTTAGTTTCTATGTCATCTAATTCTGCTCTGATCTTGACGACTTACTTCCTTCTATTCGCTCTGAGCTTTGTTTCTTGTTGTTCCTCTGGTTCTTGTAGCTGTCAGGTTAGATTTTTTATTTGAGACTCTTCTATCCTTTTTAGGTATGCCTGTATTGCTATGAGCTTTACCCTCAGAGCTGCCTTCACAGTGTCCCATAGGTTTTGGGCTGTTGTGTGTTCATTATCATTTGTTTCCAGAAACTTTTTTATTTCTTCCTTGATGTCATTGTTAACCCATTCATTATTTAATAGCATATTATTTATTCTCCATGAATTTGAATGTTTTTGATTTTTTACTTGATATTGGTTTCCAGGTTCAGGTCATTGTGATCTGAGGAGATGCTTGATACAATCTAAATTTTCTTGAATTTGTTGAAGCTTGTGTCCTACTATGTGGTCTATCTTTGAAAATGTTCCATGTGTACTTGAAAAGTATGTATATTTTGCTTCTCTGGGGTGAAAGGTCCTATATATATCAATTAAGTCCATTTTATCTAGAGTGTTCTTCAATGCATCAATCTCCTTGATGTTTCTTGGCTTTGAAGATCTTTCCAGTGTTGTTAATGGGGTGTTAAAATTCTCTACTATGAGTGTGTTGCTGTTGATATCCTTCTTGTGGTCTTCTAATATTTTCCTTATATATCTGGGTGCTCCTTTGTTGGGTGCATATATGTTTACCAGGGTTATAACTTATTAATGGATTTTTTAAAAAGTATTATGAAATGTTTTTCTTTGTCTCTTTTTATGGCCTTTGCTGTGAATTCTATTTTGTCTAAGTATTGCCACTCCTACTTTTTTTTCATGTCCATTTGCTTGGAATACTTTTTTCGATCTCTTCACTTTCAGTCTGTGTAGATCTTTTGTTCTGAGATGGGTTTCTTGTAGACAGCATATACATTGGTCATATTTTTCCATCCATTCAACTACCTTATGTCTTTTGATTGAAGCATTTAATCTATTTACATTTAATGTTATTATTGACATTTATTTATTAATTTCCTTTTTAACCCATGTTCCTCTTCCTCTCTCTTGTTCTTATTTTTCTTGCAGCATTCCCTTTAGCATCTCTTGCAATGCTGGTTTGGTGGAGATGCATTCTTTTAGTTTTCCTTTGTCTGGGAAACCTTATTTTACCTTCCATTTTGAATGAGAGCCTTGCTCAGTATTCTTCATAGAATGCCTTTCTTTTTCTGCTTGAAATATTCTTTGTTATTCTCTTCTGCCTTGTAGTGTTTCTGTTGAGAAATCAGCTGATAGTCTTACAGGAGCTCTCTTGTATGCTATTTGCTGTTTCTCTCTTGCTGCCTTTAGGATTTTCTCTTGTCTTTGAATTCTGCCATATTAATTATGATGTGTCTTACAGTGAGCCTCTTTGGGTTTATCATCATTGGGAACCTCTGTGCTTCTTGGACATGTGTAACTTTCTCTCCTCAAGTCTGGGAAGTTTTCTGTCATTACTTTTTCAAACAAGTTTTCTATCCCTTGCTACTCTTCTCCTTCTGGTATCCCTGTGATATGAATATTATTATGTTTCATGTTGTCCTGCAGCTCTCTTAAAAGTCTTCATTATTTTGCAGTCTTTTTTCATTTTGTTGCACTGTCTGGGAATTTTTTCTACGTTGTCCTCCAGCTTGCGATCCTATCATCTGCTTCCTCTAGACTGCTTTAGATTCCTTCTACTGTGTTTTTCAGTTTTGAAATTGTATTCTTCATTTCCCCCTGGCTCTTATTGATAGCTTCTGTGTCCTTTTTCATGTCGGTATAGTTCTCAGTAAATTCCTTATAGCTTCCCTGTAGTTCATTGTAGTTTCCCTGGAGTTCTTTGTAGTTTCCCTGGAGTTTTCTATAATTTCCTAGAGTTTGTTATAGTTTTCTTTGAGTTTTTTGAGTTCATTGAGCTTTCTTATAACCATTTTGAAATATATGTCTGATAGTTTGCTGTTTCATCTAGCACTCTTTCTGAGGATTCCTCTTTTCTTTTCATTGGGGGGTTGTTTCTTTGTCTCCCCATTTTAGGTGACTCCTCTTGTTTGTTTTTGTTTCTTAGATTTGTCTGCTTTGATTTCCGAACTTGGTGATGTGACCTTCTGTAATAGGAGACCTGGGAGATACTGTGGTGTAGTCTCTTTAATCTCATGAGCTTGATGCCTTTGAGATGGCTTTTATGCCATTTGTTTAGATTGGTTGTATTTCGGTTTTTTTAAAGTATATTTTATTGATTATATTGTTACAATAGTTCCAATGTTTTCCCCTTTGCTCCCCTCCGCTCAGCAACCTCCTCCCCCAGTAATTCCCCCCTCCCAAGTCCATGCCCATGGGTCGTACATACAAGCTCTCCCACTTCATCCTTTCATATATTCTTCTTCTTTTTTTAAATAAATAAATAATTATTTTAACAATAAAAAATAACAATTCCTCCCTCTCAGACTTAAGACCCTTTAAAATCTTATAAAGGACAATGGGTGAAGGTCTCGAGCTCCTCTAGCTGCTTCAAGCTGGACGTGGTCATCATCCTACCTACCCCTGGGTCCAGAAATCACTAATAAGACTGTGGTGTGGAGAGGATGGTTGCCTTCCCACATGGGGAAAGATCATGCAGACTCCAAGTCAGCTGGCTGTCCCCGGACAACGGCGTACTTGGTTTAACAGTCTGGCATGCTTGTTGTATTCTGGGGGCAACAAGTTTGGCAACAGGGTTAAAAGACATCATTCAATCCATAACCACTGGATGACATTCATTTCAGTTTTAGTTGTTGTTTTGTTGCTCTTTGGTGAATCCTTCCCTTTGGCTAGTTAATTGAGAGACACTCTGACCACCACATCTTGAATTTTTTTGTGGAGGTGCTATTAAAACATAAACACACAACCCAGGAAAGAAACTCACACCCTTAAAAATATTTCTCACCCACAATCACACTATCAGCAGCAAATGAGCCAGTATTAATATAGATTTAAAGAGATTAAGACTATTATACTAAAGGAAAAACAGATAAAAGTGGATAAATGAAAAAAAGATGATTTTTGAGAGGGAAGGTGGAAGAGTAATGACAGTGGTGAGTAGGGACATGGCAATGTGAGATAGTAACATTGTCATTATATGTTGAAAAAGGGAGGGAAGAATGCAGAATGAAGTGAGAGAGTGGAAGCATATAGTATTAGGTTTATACAGAAGTTATATGTTATATATTCAGTGCAAGAGGGAACATAAACAAAAGAACAAGATGAAGATGAAGAAGAAGAGGGAGGGAAGGTAGGAAACAGATTAAAGAAAGAGCTTTTCCCCAGTAGAGTCTTGAGGCTATGATTGATATAGGTGGGATGGGAATGAGAGGGAAAAAGGAAAGAAAGAAAAAAATTAAGAGATGTACAAAGGAAAGGGAAGTGAATTTGAGATGATAGAGTGTGTAGGTATACTATGAATGAGGAGTGAAAGCCAGGCTAAGAGAGGGAAAAATTTTTCAAATTTAAGCTGAAAGGGTGGATATTAGTCATAGTAGGAGAGAAGATAGAATTTAAGACCAAAGTAAGAAGAGGAGATCAGATGTTAAAGTGGGGTAATAAAAGGGAGGAACGGCATATTATATTTGGAATAAACTATAATATAACAACTAGTGACTTAAAATGCATAAACTGGGAGGGCAAGAAAATAGCCAATGAAGAATACCATGGTGGAATTCATCCCAGTAATATCTGTTTTTTACTGATTTCTTCTCTTTCTGGATCTGCCCCTGGTCAGAGTTCTATGGGTTTCATATCTTCCTTTCTGGTTGGCCATCTGTGAGGAGATCTAGCTGGATTCTGGGGCTGCTATTTTCTTGCTTGTGGGTCTTCTGCAGCTCTCTGCTGTGAGCCACACTAAGTTGGATCCCCCTCTCTGGTCCTGTGGTACCATCTAGCATTCTTCATTTTTGTTTAGCAACTCTACTTTGCTGGTGAGCTGGCACGCATGCCCAGTCTCATGTCTTGTTTCCACTCCTCTTCCAAAAAAGTCTCTGTGTGGCTTCTAAACTGCAGCACTGGTCTGTGTTTTTGTCTGGCAGAGCCTTGGTGCATGTGCACAGGTGCAGGGTTGCCTGTCCTGGGGGTCCCTACCAAGTCCCGAGTTCCGCCTCAGCTGTCCTCTTTGTGGGTCCCTCTCTGCAGCTCAGTTCTGCATTTTTGTATGGACGAGCTTTTGTGCATGCACACCTGCGGGTGCAGGGTTGCCAGCCAAGGGGTTCCCTACAAAGTCTTAATTCACACAGTTTCTTGCAGTCAGGGCTGGCCTCTGTCTTCCCGTGCTTCCGACTGTTTCACCAAACCTTCTCACTGACTCCCTCCCAGATGTTTCTGGTCAGGGTGCTTACAGTGGGAGTGCAGTTTCCAAGAAGATCCCAGCTAAGGAGTTGGTCAGCAGCTGCCTCTTTCAGTTCAGTGGAGGCACTTGGCTGGAAAGCGGGGCAACTCCGTTGGGAGAATACAGGCCATTGTTTTGGCCCTCTCCCATGCTCCTTCCATGCTCCTGTCCCTATTCATCCTAACTGAAAGCCACGCTCACTCACTCTCCACTCCGTGTTTGTACTCAAGTCCTTCCACAATGGGAGCAAGCAGACAACACTGCTACTTGCTCCGCTGCCATCTTTTCCTCCTCAAATCTGAGATATATTGATTTCACTACAAGTGAAAAAATACATATAACAAATTAAACATGTAACAGATTAAGATATTTAGAAGACAAAGAAAAAAAGACTGTAGTAAATAGTTACAGGTCCTGATAACTACAGTGTAAATTGCTCTTTAAAGAATTTTTGACAGATTGGTAAATTACAACCTATACAGTCCTAATTAGTTTTGTCATATCTCCAATTCTCTCGGATTTTTCAAGTTTCCCCCCCGACACCCACATTTTACTAGTGGCTCCAGGGTTGGTTGTTCTCCCAGGAAAATTGAGGCTAAACAAAGAGAATGACTGGATTTGTGTGTGTGTGTGTGCACACTTGTGTGTGTGTGCATTTTAAATCATGTTTGCTTTTTGGCTGAAGACATAAAAGCACAAAAATATGAAATGAACTATGTTAACCTAAAAAATAATATGACGCCACAAGGTGGGACAGTATCACTGAATAAAAATAAGAGAGAATAATATGGGACTAAAGGTTAAGTAGCAATTAGAATCTCAGGTGCAGGGATACAGCAGCAGAGATGACTGCTGGGGCTCCGAGGTGCAGCTATCTATAGGCTAGAATCTTTTGTATTTCTGTATCTCTACTTTCATACATGTCTAATGAAATAGAGTCAGGGTATCAAAATTGATTTCTCCTTCCAGAAAACCTGGTTATAGGAGCTCATTTTATTCATTTTCAGAAGAAAGAACTCCACTTCTCATTGCAATTCAGACTCCCGTGGATATACCATTATGGGAGTAAGTAGCCTAATTCTAAATATCAAGATAATCTCCAAATATCTCTGCCTTTTTTCCCTCTCATAACCTATTCTGGCTTTCCAGTGAGAAGTCATTCTAATCAAGAGCCATGTCGTGTCTTCTGAGTCTGAAGCCTTTGCATTTGTGCTGCTTGGCACATGGCCATTCTGTTGGTACAGTTTCTCCTTGTGCTGATTGAAAGGTCTAACTCCTGTCCCAAAATTTGGAGATAATTTTGTTCCTGTATCATTACTTACTAATATGGTCATCTTGATGTTTTACCTAGGATCATCTTGGGCTGCTACTGGGTCCCTTTTAAAAAGGGGGGGACTTTATATGATAACTCTCCTGTTTATGTTCTTATTTCAGGTTTTTTAGCCTTTATTCCTCATTGCTATAGAACTTGGCACAACTTCTGTTGGTGTTAAGACCAGGTGTATGACCCTAAACACAACACATGCATTCAATCACCATACTTAGGTTAAGTGGGACATTTCAATTTTTATACCTTTTCTTTTCTGTAGGTTACACAGTAGGAGATATTCTTGAGATAACAATAGTGTCATTTCCTCTAGTGTGCCCCACAACCTACATCCCATAGCTATGACAGGTTAGAAACAAATTTCACTATGCAAAAAGTAAGGGAGTGGTTGGCTGAAAATGCATTCATGCTGGGAGGTGTGGCTATCACAGGAAATAAATGTTCTATTCCCAAGAGCAGAATCTGATAGCAGATAGGTGACAGCAAATCCTGGGAATTATACCATTTTCATGTACTTTATCATCTTCTGAGTATCTGTCAAGTGATATTTAATAATAGCAAGCTTTGTAGAACACAGGGGACAAACAGGCTGGGTGAGTGGATTGCACCTTAATGATGATTTGGTCCCTGAATCCTCTTCTTAGATCTATAGCTAGAAAGAGGTTGAGGAGGAAGATGGCAGAGGAGTGAGGGGAGGTTGCGCTTTCTGGCTCCTGAGACTTGTCTGTAGTTTGGACTAATTGCAGACAGAACATCTCAGTGAGCAGCTGGACACTGGCAGGCATCAAGCCTTGGCACTGCTGGGTTAGAGAAAACCATCTGGGAACGACCTGTTTGGTGAGGATAGTGAAGGAAAAGGGGACAAGATGGGATTTCTGACTGGGGTGGCACCCCGAGCTGCAGCTGGAAATACACAAAGGCTTTTTGGCGACCACAGGCTTCCCCAGAGAGGAATCGGGAGGAGAGCGGATCTCTCTCCACTGGCAGAGACACGACTTGGTCATGTGGCATCTGGCACTGAAAGACAGGAAACAGCATACTGCTATGCATGTGAGAACATGTTTTCCCTTTATATTTTTCTCTTGTGAACTGCAGAGAGGGGAGGAAAGGTCGGGGGTGATAGGACATTCTTGAAAAGCGCAGGCGCAGAAGTGCGCTAGCCCACTCCCCAACCCTGCTCTTGGGTGGCGCAGGAGTGCACAGAGAAGTGCCCTCATTCAATGGCCCAGGTGCACAGGGCCGCGTGTCCAGGTGCCCCTTTGACACACCCAAACAGACATAAGATCAGTGCCCCAACGGGCACAGGGAGGGACAGCTGGGCACACAGAAGACAGTGCGCAGACACCCCTGGCCAGCTCCAGTGGGCACCAGGCCAGAGCGCAGACCACTTGCACAGGCTCTGCTTGTGCCCGCCCAGGTGGGTTTAGGAACTGCGGCAGCGGCGGCATGGCAACAGTGAGCAGCAAGCAGCGGCGACTCACAGACGCTCACTTCCTCTGTGCACAATTGTCCGGGGCCCCACCCCAAGAGGCGAGAGACCAACACCCAGTGTGAGGCTCGGCAGGCCTGAAGCTAACCAAAGGCCACCTAGCACGTGTGCACAAGCACCCTGGCCAGCTCCAAAAGCCGTCAAAGGAACACCGGCCACTGTGGGCTCACACCACTGCTGCAAGGAACAGGAAACTTTGGCCCGCCTCATTAGGCCACCTGTGGATCCAGAAAAAGAAGACAACACATAAAGGCTGAACTGAGTAAAAACTTTCTTTTTATATATTTTTTAAATTTTTATTTCTATTTTAGTTTTTTATTTGTATCTTATTTGAATTTTTTAATTTCTTATTTTTAATTTTCATTTTTATTTTTATTTCTTTAATATTTTTCTTTAAAAAAAATCTCTTTAATTTGTTTCATACCACCTCTCCTTCTCATCCTTCCTCTTAATTTTGGTTTATTTGTTTGTCTGTCTAGTTTAGCCTCCCTTTCACACTAAATAAATATAATATAACTACTTTATAAATCTAATACTATACAATTCCACTTTTTTACTATACTACGCATTCTCCCTCTTATTCCTTTATTGTTATTAACATACAATGTAAATATTACCTACTGTCTTGCATAGTCTTGACACTACTTGTTACTATTATTAATCTATCATCCCCTCTCTCAAAAATCATATTTTTCCTCTTTAAAAACAACTCTTATCTATTCTTCCTATAGTATAAAAGCCCTAATCTCTCTACATTTATATAAATACTGGCTCATTGGCTGACGATAGTGGGATAGAGAGTGGAGGATATATTTGAGGGGGTGGGTTTCGTGCCTGGGCTCTATGTTTATGTTTTTAACAGCATCTCCACAAAAGAACTGAAGACACAGTAGACAGAGTGACTCTCAATCAACTAGCCAGAACAAAGATCCTACCAAAGAGCATCTGAAATATAACCAGACAGCATAAACAAACGACATAAAGGGTATCTCAAGAACATCAGGCTCAGTAGATCAAAGAGACTGCACCACCAAAGATCTCCTATAAAGAATCTCATACCACAAAGGTGGGAAGTCAAAGCAGACAAATCCAAAAAACAAAACAAACAAGAAAAATCCAACATGTTAAGACACAGAAACAACCTCTCAATGAAAAGAAAAGAGGAATCTCCAGAAAGAGAGGTAGATGGAATAGACATAGCCAAAATGTCAGACATGGAATTCAAACCAATGGTAGTGAAGAAGCTCAATATATTGACAACCTCAAAAACAAGTACAACAACTTCCAAGTAAGTTACCAACAGCTCCAAGAAAATTACAGGGAGCTTATGGAGAACTATACAAGAATAAAAAAGGACATAGAAACTATTAACAAGAACCAGGAAGAAATGAAGAACACAATCTATGAACTAAAAAACACAGTAGAATCAATCAAAAGCAGGCTAAATGAAGCAGAGAATAGGATCAGTGAGTTAGAGGACAATGTAGAAAAAATTCTAAAACAATACAACAAAATTTAAAAAAAGATTGAAAAAATATGAACAAGATGTAAGGGAATTACAAAATAGCATGAAAAGAAACAATATCAGAATCATCAGAATAAGAGAGGGAGAAGAAGAGGAACATGGAATAGATAAGCTGATAGGAGAACTATTGACAGAAAAAATTTCCAACCTCATGAAAGAAAAAGTTATGCAAGTTCAAGAAGCACAGAGGTTCCAATGGAAAAAAAAAAAAAACCTAAACAACCCATTCCAAGTAACATCATAATTAAAATGGGAACATTCAAAGACAATGACAGAATCCTAAAAGCAGCAAGCGAATAACAGCAAATAAATAAAAGGAAGCTCCAATAAGGTTATCAACCGATTTCTCAACAGAATCACTACAAGCCAGAAGGGAATGGTCAAAAATATTTCAAGCAATGAAAAGCACAGACCTACAACCAAAAATACTCTACCAGTAAGGCTCTCATTAAAATCGGAAGATGAAATAAGGAGTTTCCCAGACAAAGGAAGAATAAAAGAATACATCTCCATCAAAAAGCATTGCAAGAGATGCTAAAGAAAATGTTTTAAGAAAAAGAAGAAAAGAGGAGAGGAACAGAGGTACAAAGAAAGATGAATAAATACATGTCAATAATAACCTTAAATGTAAATGGATTAAATGCTTCAATTAAAAGACATAGGGTAACAGAATGGATAAGAAAACAGCACCCACATATTTGCTGTCTACAAGAAACACATCTCAAAACAAAAGATTTACATAGACTGAAAGTAAAGGGATATAAAAAAGTATCCCAAGCAAACGGACATGAAAAAAAAGCTGGGGTAGCAGTACTCATATCAGACAAAACGAATATCAAAGCAAGGGCAATAAAAAGAGACAAAGAAGGACATTTCATAATACTTAAGGGAACAAACAACAAGAAGATATAACACTGATAAACATATATGCACCCAACATAGGAGAACCCAAATACATAAAGAAAATACTAGAGGACCACAAGAATGATATTAACAACAACACACTCAGTAGGAGACTTTAACACTCCATTATCAACAATAGACAGATCTTCAAAACAAAGAAACACCAAGAATATACAGGCATTGAACAACACACTAAACCACATGGACTTAACTGATATATATAGAACTTTTCACCCCAAAGAAGCAAAATATACATTCTTTTCAAATGAACATGGGAATTATTCAAAGATAGACCATGTGATAGGACACAAAACAAGCCTCAACAAATTCAAGAAAATTAAAATCATATCAGGCATCTTTTCAGACCACAATGCCTTGAAACTAAAAATCAAACTCAGAGGAAAAAAAATCAAAGACACCCAAACTCATTAAGAACGAATAACATGATATTAAATAATGAATGGGTTAACAATTACATCAAAGAAGAAATCAAGAAATTTCTAGAAACTAAATGATAATTAACACACAACAGCCCAAAACCTAAGGGACACAGCAAAAGTAGTTATAAGAAGGAAGTTCTTAGCAATACAGGCATATCTGAAAAGTATAGAAGAATCTCAAATAAAAAATCTAACCCTAAAGCTACAAGAACTAGAACAACAACAACAAACAAAGCCTAGGGCAAGAAGAGGGAAAGAAATCATCAAGATCAGAGCAGAACTAAATGACATAGAGACCTAACAAACAATTCCAAAGGTCAACAAAACTAGGAGCTGGTTCTTTGAAAAAATAAACAAAATCGACAAGCCTTTAGCCAGGCTCATCAAAAAAAAAAAAAAGAGAGAGAGAGAGAGAGAGAGAGAGAGAGAGAGAAAGAAAGAAGACAGAAATAAACAAAATCAGAAATGAAAGAGGAGAAATCACGACTGATACCTCAGAAATACAAAGGATTGCAAGAAATTACTACAAACAAGTTTATGGCAAGAAATTTGACAACCTAGAAGAAATGAACAAATTTCTAGAAACATATAACCTTCCAAAACTGAATCATGAAGAAGTAGAAAGTCTCAACAGACCAATAACAAAAAAGGAAATTGAAACAGTAATCAAAAATCTCCCGGCACACAAAAGCCCTGGACCGGATTGCTTCACAGGCGAATTTTACAAAATATTTAGGGAAGAACTAACTCCTCCCCTCCTCAAACTATTCCAAAAATCCAAAAAGGGAAAAATCCCAAACTCTTTCTATGAAGCCAGTATTACCCTAATTCCAAAACCAGGTCAAGACACAACAAAGGAAGAAAACTACAGGCCAATATCGCTGATGAACATAGATGCTAAAATCCTCAATAAAATATTGGCAAACAGGATCCAGCAATACATTAAAAAGACCGTACACCACGATCAAGTGGGATTCATCCAAGGGATGCAAGGATGGTTTAATATTGGCAAATGAATAAATATAAAACATTACCTAAACAGAATGAAAGACAAAAATCACATGATCATATCTATAGATGCAGAAAGAGCATTTAATAAAGTACAACAACCATTTATGATGAAAACATTCAGCAAAATGGGAACAGAGGGAGCATACCTTTACATAATTAAGGCTATATAAGAGAAGCCTGAAGCCAACATCACAGTCAATGGACAAAAACTGAAAGCATTCCTTCTGAAATCAGGAACTAGACAAGGCTGTCCACTCTCTCCACTCCTATTCAACATAGTACTGGAAGTCCTAGCCACAGCAATCAGACAAGAAAAAGAAATAAAAGGCATCCATATTGGAAAAGAAGAAGTAAAACTATCATTATATGCAGATGACATGATAGTATACATAAAGAACCCTATAAGTTTCTCTAAGAAAACTACTTGATATAATGAATGAATTTGGAAAAATAGCAGGGTACAGAATAAATATACAGAAATCTAAGGCACTTCTGTACACCAACAATAAAATGTCAGAGACAGAGACAAAAAAGAAAATACATTTTACTATAGCAACAAGAAAAATAAAGTACCTAGAAATAAACTTAACCAAAGACCTGTACTCAGAAAGTTACATAACATTGAAGAAAGAAATTAAGGAAGATACAAATAAATGAAAGAAAATACCATGTTCTTGGATGGGAAGAATCAACATCATCAAAATGGCCATACTACCCAAGCAATTTAGAGATTCAATGCAATCCCTATTAAAATACCAATGACATATTTCACAGACCTAGAACAAATACTCCAAAAATTCATATGGAACCAAAAAAGACCCTGAATAGCAAAAGCAATCTTGAGACAGAAGAACGCAGCAGGTGGAATCACAATACCAGACATCAAACAATACTGTAAAGCCACTGTGATGAAAACAGTCTGGTACTGGCATAAGAACAGACATATAGATCAGTGGAACAGAATAGAGAGCCCAGAAATAAACCCAGGCCTCTATGGTCAACTAATATTTGATAAAGAAGGAAGGAACATAAAATGGAGTGAGAAGAGCCTGTTTAACAAATGGTGCTGGGAGAACTGGACAGGGACGGGGAAAAAAAAAATGAAACTGGACCACCAACTTAAACCACACACGAGAATAAACTCAAGATGGATCAAAGACTTAAATGTGAGTCATGACACCATAAAAGTCCTAGAGGAAAACATAGGCAGTAAAATTTCAGATATCCCACGTAACAATATTTTCATGAGTACATCTCCTAAGGCAAGAGAAATAAAGGAAAAAATAAACAAATGGGACTACATCAAACTAAAGAGTTTCTGCTCAGCAAAAGAAAACATCAGCAAGATGAAAAGGAAACCAACCATATGGGAAAACATATTTGGCAATGATATCACAGACATAGGACTGATCTCCAAAATATATAAAGAGCTTATATGACTCAACATCAAGGAAACAAACAACCCAATTTAAAAATGGGCAAAGGACCTGAACAAACACTTCTCCGAAGAGGACATACAGAAGGTCCATAGACACATGAAAAAATGTTCGACATCATTAGCCATCAGAGACATGCAAATAAAAACCACAATGAGATAACACTTTACACTGGTCAGAATGGCCATCATCAACAAATCAACAAACAAATGCTGGCAAGGATATGGAGAAACGGGATCCCTACTGCACTATTGGTGGGAATGCAGACTTGTGCAGCCACTATGGAAAACAGTATGGAATTACTTCAAAAAACTAAAAATGGAACTGCCTTATGAACCAGAGATTCCACTGCTCGGATTATACCCCCCAAAATCCTAAAACCCTAATTCCAAAGAATTTATGCACCTCTATGTTCATAGCTGCACTGTTTACAATAGCTAAGTGCTGGAAACAGCCTAAGTGCCCATCTGTAGATGAGTGGATCAAAAACAGTGGTACATTTACACAATGGAATACTATGTAGCAGAGAGAGAGAAGGAACTCCTGCCATTTGCTACAACATGGATGGAACTAGAGAGAATTATGCTTAGTCAAGCAAGCCAGGCAAAGAAAAAAAAATACCATATGATATCACCTGATACAGGAAACTAAAGAATAACATAAACAAATGAACTAAAGCAGACAAGGAGTGGAATAACAGTCAATAGGGGGGAAGGGGGAGGGAAAGAAAGAGGATACATAAGGGAAGGGTCTAGTCAAGGAATGTGTATAAATGACTCATGGACATGGACCACGGGGATAAATATGATTGTGGGAGAAGGGGTGGGCTGGGTCGAGGGAGCAATGGGGGAAAAATGGGACAACTGTAATTGAAAAACCAAAAAATGAAATAAAATAATAATAAAGTACTTTCTACATGAAAAAAAGGACACAAGTTTGTTTTCAGAGCAGTGATCTAGAAAGAAAATAAATTATATTTATTATAATTGCTAAGCATGTTTTCCTAAGGTGGATAAAGTTAGTTATTACTTAACCAGACCATCAATTTAGTTTACTTTATCATTTATTAAGCTACTGTTTATATTAAGACCTGTGCTAGGTGCTAAAAAATTTAATATGTGTTGCCTTTAGCAAAGATAAGGCTTAAAGTCTAGTATGAGAGAAAAACAATTTCAAAAAGCAAATAGCTCAAGGTGGAATATAATTAGTGTGCAGATAGAAGCACTAAATACTAATGGAACAGAAGTAAGTCATAACTAAGGAAACAATACAGGTAGAAATAATAGTAGCTGTAATATTAATAGAGTCAGTATTTACTAAGTATTTGTCATGTGCCATGCAATTGTTGTCCTACCAGAAATCATAAAGACCTCTAAAGTTACAAGACATGAATGGGTGGTACTGACCTTGTATCAAAAGATAAACTGATAGAATTAAAGAGACTCATATATATGGGATATAGGTTTTAGAAAATCATGGAATTTTATTTGTGGATAAATAATAGATTATTCTAAAATAAATGGATTAAAGCCATTTTTGAAAGTCAAATAAAGTTGATCTTCAACCTCACAGATATGTAATTATATATGTGTATAAATAAAGAAGAACCAAATAAAAATCTTTAAAGAATTTTAAAAATCTATAAAAATATTTTAAGAATTTTTTGGTAGAAAAGTTTTTCTTGATGTCAACAGAGAATTCAAAAACTACAAGGAAAAACATCTACTTATTTGATTACATATAATTTAAACCATTTGAACATCTAATATTTAAAACAAAGTTAATTATTTTAAATGAAGTATTTGCCAACACCAATATTACTAATAGGACAATTATTTGTTCTATAAGACAATTATTTCTTATAAATCAGTAAAAAATAGATAGTGATGAAATAAAAAGTAAGAGATGAACAGGTTATTCAAGCAAAAGAAATGAACAGAGAGATCTGGTAAGATCACTGGGGAGAAGTAGAATTGGCCATAGGAAGAGTTTGCTGAGGCAATGGAAAACAATCTAGGCTGGGATTGGCTGAGAAGCTGAATGCCTCCAGAACCCATGGAAATCAAAATAAGACTGGCTTTTTGGCTCAGGCATTTTCCTGGCTCCTGATTTGGCTCTCTCTCAGGCTCTGTATCTGGCTCTTGCTCTCAAGCTCACTCTGAGGCTCTTCTTACTTGAGGATGCATGAATGATCATGCTGCAGCTGCCTGTGTTTCCCAACAGATGGTATTTCAGTTGGGAAGGAACTCTGGGCACAGCCTAGGATAGGGCTGGCCTGGCAGAAGGTGGCAGATCTATTCTTTGGGTGTTCTAGAGGGAACAGGTTCTGAGGCAGAAGCCTGCCATTCTTCCAAAATTGTGTAGCTTTTGTGTATTATGTTGTTTTAGTTTGTAAACTAATCCTACAGAAACTAACAGGGGAAAAGCTAGAAGAACCCAGGTGTTAGAGTTTAGCCTTAATTGACAGGCTTAAGTAATTAAAGCTGTGACTTGATAGGCTTAATTGACTGCTTTTAAATAAAGACTCCTTTTCTATATCACCAAACCTTTGCCTTTGGAATCTTGTCTAGAAGGTGGCAGCAGGCAGCGTTACTCCAACTTGCTGTTCAGTAACAGAAATACCAATGACTAATACATATTTTTTAAAAAGATAGCTTTACTAGTAATCAGAAAAATGTAAATTAAAACAATGTAATACCACAGTTTTACTATCACATTGCCAATATAAAAAACAAAACCAAAAAGATGTGACTGTATCCAGAGATAGTGAGAGGGTGAGAAAAGGGTGCTCGAAAATAGATACACTTTATTGTCTATCAGGCACCTCCTCTGTTTGGGAAACTGCCCTTCTCTGCATTAAAGCCCCTGGGGGTAGTCATGTTTTCACAGCAACTTCTCCACAATAAAAAGCAGGAAAATTCATAGGAGAAGACCATGTCCTTTTATGTTTTTTTTTTTTAATTAAATACTTTGTATTGAGACAATGGTAGATCACATGCAGTTGTAAGAAATACAGAGACATTCCCTGAACACTTTACTCAGTTTCTTTCAGTGGCAACGTCTTACAAAATTATAGTACAATATCATAGCCAAGATAAACAACATAGATACAATCAAGATATAGAGCATTTTCTTCACCACGGGGACCCCTCATGCTATTATTTTATAGCCACACCACAGTCCTCTCCTTCCCACCTCCTCTTTAACCCATGCTCCACTGACTAATCTGTTCTCCACTTCTTTTTTTTAATCCTTTTTATCACATTTAATTTTTTTTATTTTGTTTACTTTATTATTGTTTAATTACTGTTGTCCCTATTTTTCACCCATTGCTCTCCCCTGCCCTGCCCAAACCCCTGCTCCCACAGTCAGTCCCCACCCTGTTGTTCATGTTCATGGGTCCTTAATATTTGTTCCTTGATTAGACCCTTCCCCTTCTTCCCCCCATCATTCCTCCCTCCCTCCCCTTTGGCCGATGTCATTTTGTTCCTTATTTCCATGGCTCTGGTTCTATTTTGTTCATTTGTTGGTTTTATACATTACATTCCACTTATAGGTGAGGTCATATGGTATTTGTCTTTCACCACCTGGCTTAAATCACTTAGTATAATAGTACTCAGTTCCACCCATGCTGTCACGAAAGGTAGGAATTCCTTCTTTCTTTCTGCTTCATAGAATTCTATTCAGAAAATATACCAGTTTTTTGACCAACTCATTTACTGATGGGCATTTAGGCTATTTCCAGCACTTGACTATTATAAATAATGCAGCTATGAATATTGGGGTGCAGAGGTTCTTTTGAATTAGTATTTCAGGATCTTAGGTTATAATCCCAGCAATGAGATTGCTGGATCAAAAGGCAGTTCCATTTTTAGTTTTTAGAGGAAATCCCATATTGTTTTTCATAGTGGTATCACCAGTCTGCATTCCCACCAAGAGTGCACTAGGGTTCTTTTTTCTCCACATCCTTATCAGCACTTGTTATTTGTTGATTTGTTAATAATGACCATTTTGACCAGTGTGAGGTAGTATCTCATTGTGGTTTTAATTTGCATTTTTCTGATCACTAATGATGTTGAGCATTCTTTCATATGTCTATGTGCCCTCTATGTCCTTCTCAGAAAAGTGTCTGTTCTTTGCCCATTTTTTAATTGGGTTCTTGGTCTTCCTGGTGTTGAGTCATATGAGTTCTTTATATATTTTGGAGATCTAACTCTTGTCTGAGGTATCATTACAAATATTTTTTCCCATACATTTGGTTCACTTTTCATTTTCTTTAGCCATGCAGAACCTTTTTATTTGATGTAGTCCCATTTGTTTATTCTTTCCTTTCCCTAGAGGATGTATCTACAAAAATATTGCTGCATAGGATATCTGAAACTTTACTGCCTATGTTTTTGTCTAGGACTTCTATGGTGTCACAGCTTATAATTAATTTTTTTATCCATCTTGAGTTTTTTTGGTGTATGATGTAAGTTGATGTTCTAGTTTAATTAATTAATTAATTTATTTATTTATTTATTATTTATTTATTTGCATGTACCTGTCCAGATCTCCCAATACCATTTATTGAAGAGGACATTTTATGCTCTTGCCTCCTTTGTCAAATATTAATTGACCATAGAGGCTTGGGTTTATTTCTGGGTTCTCTATTCTGTTCCATTGATCTATATGTCTATTCTTATGCCAGTACCAGACTGTTTCAATTACAGTGGTCTTATAATATAGTTTGATATCAGGTATTGTGATACCTCCTACTTTGTATTTCTTTTTGAAATTGCTGAGGCTATTCAGGGTCATATATGGTTCCATATAAGTTTTTGAAATGTTTGTTCTATATCTGTAAAATATGTTATAGTTTTCCAAGTATAGGTCTTTTACCTCCTTGGTTAAGTTTATTCCTAGATACTTTATATTTCTTGCTGTTATAGTAAATGGGATTTTTTAAAACTAGTTTCTGTTTCTGACATTTCATTGTTGGTGTACAAAAATGCCTTTGATTTCCAAATATTGAATTTGTATCCTGATATTTTGCCAAATTCTCTCATTAGGTCAAGTAGTTTTTGGTAAAACCTATAGGGTTTTCTATGTACACTATCATGTCATCTGCAAACAATAATAGTTTTACATCCTCCTTTACAATTTAGATGTCTTTTATTTCTTTTTCTTGTCTGATTGCTGTGGCTAGAAATTCCAATACTATGTTGAATAGAAGTGGTGAAAGTGGATACCCCTGTATTGTGCCTGATCTTAGGGGGAAAGCTTTTAGTTTATGCCCATTGAGTATGAGGTTGGCTGTAGGTTTCTCATATGTGGCTTTTTCTATGTTGAGGTATACTCCCTCTACTCCCACTTTGCTGAATCTTTTTGTCATAAATGGGTGTCATACTTTATCAAATGCCTTTTCAGCATCTATTGATATTATGATTATGTAATTTTTTCTTTAATTTGTTTATGTGATGTATTACATTTATTTACTTGTGAATACTACAGCATTCTTTTCTTTTCTTTTTTTTTTTTTTCACTGTGCGGTTGCCTCTCATTCGCGCCCCCAACTGGGGACCTGACATGCAACCTAGTAATGTGCCCTGATTGGGAATCGAACCAGCGACACTTGGCTCACAGGCCGATGCTCAACTCACTGAGCCACAGCAGCCAGGTACTACAGCATTCTTGAATCCCTGGGCTGAATTCCACTTATCATGATGTATGATCTTTTTAATGTATTGCTGGATCCAGTTTGACAATATTTTATGGAAGATTTTATCATCTAAGTTCATCAGCAATATTTGCCTGTAGTTTTCTTTCTTGGTTGTATCTTTACCTAGTTTTGGAATTTAGTATAATACTGGTCTTAGATAAAGAGATGAGGAGTCTTCCCTCTTCTTGATTTAAAAAAAATTTTTTTTTGAATAGTTTCCGGAGGATAAGAGGTAGCTCTTCCCTAAGTGTTTGATAAAATTCACATGTGAAGCCATGTGGTCCAGGGCTTTTGTGTGCCAGGAGTTATTTTATTACTGTTTCAACTTGACTAGCTGTTATCAGTCGATTCAGGCTTTCTGCTTCATCTTAATTCAGTTTTTGAAGATTATAAGTTTCTAGAAATTTTTCTGTTTTACCAAGGTTGTCAATTTTTTTGGTATGTAGTTGTTCATAGTAATTTCTTACAATCTCTTGTATTTCTGTGGTATCGGTTGTGATTTCTCCTCTTTCATTTCTGATTTTATTTATTTGGGTCCTCTTTTTTTCTTGATGAGCCTGGTTAAAGGTTTGTCAATTTTGTTTAGCTTTTAAAAGAACCAGCTCCTGGATTTATTGATCCTTTGAATTGTTCTTTTAGTCTCTACATTATTTAATTCTTTTCTGATCTTGATTATTGTGTCCCTTGTACTTGCTCTTGGGTTTGTTTGTTGTTGCTCCTCTATTTCTTATAGATGTAGGTTTAAGTTGTTTATTTGAGATTCTTCTGTCCTTTTTAGTTAGGCCTTTATTGCTATGCATTTTCTCTCGAGACTGCCTTCGCAGTGTCCCATAGTTTTGGGGATGTTGTGTGTTCATTTTCATTTGTTTTCTGAAGCTTTTTGATTTCTTCCTTTATTTCATTGTTAACCCCTTCATTGTCTAATGGCCTGTTATTCAGTTTCAATGAATTTGAATGACTTGAGTTTTTTTCTTTGAGGTTGGTTTCTAGTTTCTAGCCATTATAATCCAAGAGAATGCTTGGTATGATTTCACTTTTCTTGAATTTGTTGAGGCTTGTTTTGTGTCCTACCATGTGGTCTATTTTTGAAAATGTCCCATGTGCACTTTAAAAGAATGTATATTTTGCTTCTTTTGCGTGAAAGGTCCTGTATAAGTCAATTAAGTTCATTTGATCTAGAATGTTGTTCAGGGTCACAACAACCTTGTTGATTCTTTGTTTGGAAGATCTATCCATTGTTGACAGTAGGATGTAAAATTCTCTACTATAAGTGTGTTGTTTGTTGTTGATATCCTTCTTGAAGTCCTCCAAGATTTTCCTTATATATTTGGGTGCTCCTCTGTTGGGTGCATATATGTTTACAAAGGTTATCTCTTCTTGATGGATTGCTCCCTTAAGTATTCTGAGGTGTCCTTATCTGTCTCTTTTTATGGCCTGTATTTTGAATCATATTTTGTCTGATATAAGGATTGCTTCCCTGGACTTTTTTTTTCCATGTCCATTTGCTTGGAAAAAATTTTCCACCCCTTCACTTTCAGTCTGTGTAGATCTTTTGTTCTGAGGTTGGTCTCTTGTAGACTGCATACATGCAGGTCATGTTTTCTTATCCATTTAGCTACCCTATGTCTTTTGACTGGAATATTTAATACATTTACATTTCAGGTTATTATTGATAGATATTTATTCATTCCCATTTTTCCCTTTGTACTTGTGTTCATTTCTCTCCCTCTCCCTCTCTCGCTCTCTCTATTTCTCTTTATCTTCTTAAAGCAGTTCCTTTAGCATGCCTTGCAATGCCAGTTTGGTGGAGATGTATTCATTCAACCTTCTTTTGTCTATGAAACTCCTTATTTCACCTTCCATTTTGAATGAGAGACTTGCTGGATAGAGTATTCTTGGTTGCATGCCTTTGTTTTTCATTGTTTGGAATATTTTTTTGCCATTTTCTTCTTGCTTGTAGTGTTTTTGTTGAGAAATCAGCTGATAGCCTTATCAGAGCTCCCTTGTACATTATTAGCTGTTTCTGTCTTGCTACCTTTAAAATTCTCTCTTTTTCTTTGAATTTTTTCATTTTAATTATGATGTGTCTTAGAGTGAGCCTCTTTGGATTGATTTTCATTGGGACCCTCTGTATTCCTGGACTTGTGTGACTTTTTCTCTCATCAAGTTAGGAAAGTTTTCTGTAATTACTTTTTCAAACAGGTTTTTTTTTCCCCATTGCTCCTCTTTCTCTCCTTCTATTATCTCTATTATGCAGATATAATTATGTTTCATATTGTTCTTTATCTCCTTTAATCCCTATTCATTCTTTTTGGGTTTTTCTTCATATTCTTCTGTATGGGGATTTTTTAATGCTTTGTTCTTCAGCTTGCTGACTCAATCCTCTGCTTCATCTAGCCTGCTTTTAATTCCTTCTATTGTGTGTTTTATTTTTTTAAGTATGTTTTATTGATTAGTTGTTACAGTAGTCCCAATTTTATCTCTTTGCTCCCCTCTGTCCAGTTCCCCACTTCCCCCAGCAATCCCACCTCCCTTAGTTCATGTCCACCGGTCCTGCACATAAGTTCCTTGACTTCACCCTTTTCTATCTTATTCTTAACTTTCCCTTGTCTATTTTGTACCAACCAATTATGTTTCTTAATCCCTGTGCCACTTACCCATTTCTCCCCCTTCCCCCTCCCAGCTGATAACCCTTCAAATGATCCCTATACCTATAATTCTGTTCCTGTTCTGGTTTGCTTAGTTAGATTTTGTTTTTACTTTATTGATTCAGTTGTTGGTAGTTGTGAGTTTGTTGTTATTTTAGTGTTCATAGTGTTGACCTTCTTTTTCTTAAATAAGTCCCTTTAACATTTTGCACAATAATGGCTTGGTGATAATGAACTCTTTTAGCTTTACCTTGTCTGGGAAGCACTTGGTCTGCCCTTCCATTTTAAATGATAGCTTTGCTGTATATAATAGTCTTGGATGTAGGTTGCTTTTCATCACATTGGATACTGCTTGCCAGTCTCTTCCTGACTGCAAAGTGTCCTCTGAGAAATCAGCTGATAGTCCTATAGGCACTCCTCTGTGGGCAACTCTCTGCCTCTCTCTTGCTGCCCCCAGGACTCTGTCTTTATCCTTCACCTTTGGCATCTTAATCATAATGTGTCAAGGTGTGGTCCCCTCTGGATCCAGCTTGCCTGGGACCCTCTGTGCTTCCCGGACCTGTATGTCCATCTCCTTCACAAAATTTGCGAAGTTTTTGTCATTATTTTTAATTCTTTTTTTCTCATTCTGCACTGGTTGACTGTGTTTTTTTCTTCCTTATGTTCCAAATCATTGATTTGAACACTGGTTTCCTTCTCTTCACCATTGGTTTTGTGTGGATTTTCCTTCATTTCACTTAGCATAGCCTTCACTTCTTCTCCTATGCATTTGCTGTACTCAAGCATATCTGTCAAGCCTGTGAGCATCTTTATCACCAGTGTTTTGGATTCTGCATCTATTAGGTTGTCTCTCTCCTCATCTGTTAGGTTGGCTATCTCCTCATCGCTTAGTTCTCCCACTGGAACCTTGATCCATTCCCCCTTTTAGGCCATACTTCTCTGTTTCCTCATTCTGACAGGCTCCTGAGTTTGTTTGCCTCCACATCCCAGATAGAGCTTGCTCCTGTTACATTGTAAGTGGTGGAGCCTTAGGGATTCATCAGTACACAGTGACCTGTTTCACCACGTTGTGGCACTGTATGTGGGGGAGGGATCAGAGAGGGAACAATGTCGCTTGTTCAGCACTTGCCCTTTTTTTGGGCACTTCTCCCACTTTTGTAAGGACTGGCACCTCTCTTGCTATTGCCCTGGCCATTGTTCCCAGAGTGGGTGATCTGTGGACATTTTAGAACTGTAGGGCCCTTTAAACAAGCAGACTATGCTGAGAGACCGGCAGTGTCTGCCTCCACCCCAGCCCGCACTGGTTTACACAGTGAGAAGCAATGAGGCTTGATTTTCCCTGGTGGTGGGACTGTGAGCTGCGCAGTCTGTTCAGGAGCTGGGAACACTTCTCAGGTGTCCCTCCCCACTTTTTAAAATGTGTGACTGCACTTTCTGCTACCACTGCCACCGCTGCCACTGCCACCACACCACGTCCTTTCTGTCCCAGCTCCACCCCTCTTACCTGTCTGAATGAGTATCTCTTCTTTATATCTTTGTTTGTTGGACTTCCATACAGCTTTATTTTCTGGAACTTCTGGTTGTCTCCAGTTTTGAGGTAGTTGTATTCCTTCTTAGTTGTGGAGGGAGACCCAGGGAGACCCAGCGTGTCTGTCTCAGCCTCCATCTTAGCCAGAAGGCCCCTATTGTGGTCTTCATTTCAGTAATTGTATTATTCTTTTCTGTCTCTTATTGATATTTTCTATGTCCTTTTTCATGCTGATGTAGTTTGCAGTAAGTTCCTTGTATCATTCCTGGATTTCTCTGCTGTTCTCACTGAGCTCATTGAGCTTCCTTATAACCATTATTTTGAACTCAAGGTGTGACAGTTTGCTTTCCTCAATTTCATTTAGTAGCTTTTCTGGGGCTTCATCCTTTCCTTTTGAGTGTTAGTTGTTTTTTATTTCCCCATTTTACTTGACTTATTATTTGTTTCTTCATATTAGATTGGTCTGCTTTACTTCCCTGTTTCCATGGTGTGACCTTTAGTTAGGAGTCCTATGGGGCTCTGTGGTGTAGTCCCTTTGAGCTCCTGAGCTTGATGCTCTTGGGCTGCCCTTTATGCTATTTATGTGGGTTCTCTGGTTGTAACTGGGTTTTTGTTTTTGTTGAATTATTCTTTGGTGGGTCCTTCTCTCTGGCTGGCTGACTGAAATTCACTCTGTTCATCATGTCTTGTATACTGTTGTACAGATGCTGCCAGAACAAAACCAAACAGCCCAGGAAACAGACCCACACGCACAAAACTTGCCCCCACCCTCAACTACCCTATCAGCTGCAAACAAGCCAATATTAATAAAGGTGTAAAGAGACTAAGACTATTTTAAGAAAGGAAAAACAAATATGAGATGATTGAGAGAAAAGTGATTTAGTGAGGGTAGAGGGGAGAGGAATAATAAAAGTAAGGAATAGAGGTGAGGCAAGGAGAAAAGAAAGTAAAATTTAATCATAAGTAAAAAAGGGAGAAGGGAAGACAGGATAGAGTAAGAGAAGGAAAGCAGATAGTATTAAGTTTAAACCAAAATTTAAAATTATATATATAATATACATATCATATATATTATATATAGAGAGAGAGCAAGAAGAAAAAAATAAGAATAAAAAATATATATTTATAACAAAAATAGGTACTTAATTGGAGAAAAAGGTCCACAACAACACCATCAACAACCAATGAGCTAAGATTTTTATCAGAGGATTGGGGATAAGATATATGAATGTTAAAAAGCTATGCAGGGGAGAAATTTGTACCTTGTTGTGCCTGTCTATTCTCTCTTCTCTGTTAGGTTAGCAGATTAGGGCCCAAGGAACTGTGTAGCTCCTGGTGTCTAGTGAAGGGCCTTTTGAGAGCTTTTTCTTCTTTCCCCTGTGGAAGTGTTCCCAGCAGGATACTCCTAAGCCTAGACTTACTGATCTGCAAAGCCTGGAATCCTGTGGGTGAGGGTTTGGCTCTCCTGTCTGTGAGAGGTTCTAGCTGGATGCTTCAAAACTCAGGCATTCAGCTTCTGCCTCTCAGTCCTGAACCTGCTGCTCTCTTGCTGGAGGCTCTGCGAACTCTCCACTCTGAACAGGCCTCTGCTCTGAGCTGAGTTGGGCCAGGTCCCACTCACTGGTCTTGCAGTTAACTCTAACCCTCAGTTTTTGATTAACAGAGCTGCTGTGCCCGCGCCACAGGTGTGTGAGCCCTGGGTCCCTGCTAAGTCTCAGATCTTATCTCAGATCCCCTTTTAAAAGTCTCTGTGTGGTCCCCATATTGCAGCACCAGTCCCTGGGGGCCCCCTTCTCCAGGTGCTCCCCCTCCCCCCAAATCACACAGTCTCTCACGGTCAGAACTGGCTTCAGTTTGCCCAAGCTGACAATTTCGTACAAAGTTTCTCACTGGATCCTTCCTGGATAGTGCCAGCAAAAGCCCTGCAGCTATACAGTAACACAGGGTGGTGGCGGAATGCTGACCCTGCTCTGTGTAAAGATCATCAGCCTAGGGCAGGCCTGCTCCCTCATGCAGTTTCTAGGGCCCACACCTCCCAGGCTTTCTCTCTCTGCCATGGTAACTCATGGCTCCTGAGCCGATCCACAGCTGTTCCTATGTGCAGTCAGAAGCACTAGGCTGGGAAGCACTTGGAAAGCACTGGCCATCAGTTTTTGCCCACTCCCATGTAGTCCCCATGCTCGGGTCCATGTTCATGCTCACTCAAAACCTCTCTCACTCACTCTCTACTCTGTTTTTACTCCAAATCTAGTTCAGGATGGAAGCAAGTAGACAAGGCTGCTAGCTATTCTGCTGCCTCCTTCCAACCAATCTTTTCTCTGTTTCCATAATTTTGTCCTTTCAGAACGTTATATAAGTGGAATCATATAATATGTAACATATGGAAATTTTTTTTCATTCGGTATAACTTTCTGGAGATTCATCCAGGCTCTTATATGAATCAATAGTTCATTCCTTTTCTCTGCTGTGGAGCAGTCCATGGTGTGGCTGTACCACATTCAACAATCAAACTTTGAAGAAATATAGTTGTTTCCAATTTGGGGTTTATAATGAATAAATACTTCATAAACATTCATTTGGAGGCTTTTATGCGAACATAAGTTTTTATTGATCTGGGATGAATGCCCAGGAGTATGGTTGTTAAGTTGTTGTATAGTAGTTTTTAATAAAACATCGTCGTCGGCAGCCGTCCGTCTCAAGAGACGATGGCGTAGCTTCTTGAGAGTCTATCTGCACTGCCGAGAATGGCTGTGCAGTCCGACTCGGGAGTGACAATCCCTGCCGCACTTGTTACAGGTGAAGGCAGATGGCTGTTGTTGCTGCTGTTGACGCTGCTTCCGCCTCGATCTTTTCTGAACCGCCTCCTCATTGCGCGCAGCCTCTGCGCGTGACGTACCTTGCCTGACCGTGAGCCTCCAGGCTAGGCGGTCGTCTGCTTGAACTTCCCATGTGTTGAGATTGATGGAGCATTGTGTCATGCCCTTTTTGCAGATGTCTTTGAACCGCAGTTTTGGGCGCCCTGTCATCCTCTGGCCTTCTGCTAGCTCGCCGTAGAGGAGGTCTTTGGGAATACGGCCTGCATCCATTCTTTTGACATGGCCGAGCCACCTGAGGCATCTCTCACTAAGAACTGCATGCAAACTGCTCATGTTGGCTCACTTCAGCACCTCGGTGTTGGGGACCTTATCCTGCCAGGTGACATGCAGGACGCGTCGCAGGCACCTCATGTGGAAGCTGTTGAGTTTCCTTTCGTGCCTTGCATAGGTGGTCCACGTCTCGCTGCCATAGAGGAGAGTGCTGAGTACGCAGGCTTGGTAGATGCACAGTCTGGTTTTCTTAGTGAGGCTGGAATTGTTCCACGCTCGCCGGTTCAGTTTGGCCATAACTGTGGCTGCCCTGGCGATTCTCCGATTGACCTCCAAGTCGACTGACAGAGAGCTCGAGATGGTGGACCCGAGGTAAGTGAAATTGTTGACAATCTCCAGGGTGTATCCGTCGATGGTGATGCATGGGGGAGTCCCCATGCCTTGAGCCATAACGTTCGTCTTCGTCAGGCTGATGGCTAGCCTGAACTCCTTGCATGCGTGGGAAAGGCAAGTGACTAGCTGCTGGAGTCCCTCTTCGGAGTGTGATGTCAAGGCTGCGTCGTCGGCGAAGAGCATCTCACGGATGAGCACCTCTTTGACTTTGGTCTTGGCTCATAGACGGGCCAGGTTGTAGAGCTTGCCATCGGATCTGGTGTGAATGAAGACACCCTCGCTGCAGTCCTTAAAGGCGTATTGGAGGAGCATGGAGAAGAAGATTCCGAACAGCGTAGGCACGAGGACGCAGCTCTGCTTTACTCCGCTGCTGACTGGGAAGGCCTCAGAGGTTGCGCCGTTGTAGGACACCGTGCTGTGCATGTTGTCGTGAAAGGACATGACCACAGCAAGCAGATGTGGTGGACAGCCAATCTTCCATAGCAAGCTGAAGAGTCTGCTTCGACTGACCAGATCAAACGCCTTCGTGAGGTCGATAAAGGCGAGGTAGAGTGGTTTATGCTGCTCGTGACACTTCTCCTGCAGCTGGCGTAGGGAGAAGATCATGTCCACTGTTGATCGGCCAGCTCTGAAGCCACACTGGGACTCTGGGTAGACGCGAGAAGCAAGGGTCTGCAGGCGGGCAAGAGCGACCCGGGCAAATACTTTGCCGACGACGCTGAGGAGAGAGATGCCCCGGTAGTTGTTGCAGTCGCTGCGGTCTCCTTTGTCCTTGTACATGGTGATAATGTTGGCGTCTCTCATATCCTGGGGGATGTAACCCTCCTTCCAGCAGAGACAGAGTAGATGGTGGAGTGGCTGTAGCAGGACTGGTTTCCCGCTCTTTAGGATTTCTGGAGGGATTCCATCGCTTCCTGGTGCTTTCCCGCAAGCGAGGCGGTCGATGGCTTTGCCGAGCTCTGCCGCAGTAGGTGGGGTGTCTAGCTCCTCCATGACTGGTAGGTCTGGGATGGCGTTAAGAGCAGTGTCTGTTACGGTGTTCCTTGTCGCGTACAGCTCGAGGTAGTGCTCAGTCCACCGCCGCATTTGCTGTTCCTGGTCAGTGATGACCTCACCTGTCTTGGACTTAAGGGGGGCGATCTTGGAGGGGATTGGGCCTGTTGCTTTCTTGATACCCTCATACATTCCTCGTGCGTTGCCTATATCGGCGGCTTCCTGGATGCTTCTGCACAGGTTTAGCCAATAGGTGTTGGCACAGTGGTGGGCAGTCTTCTGGACTTTGTTCCTGGCAGCCCGTAGAGCTTGAAGTGTACTGGGAGTGGGCGTGGCCTTGTAAGCCAGTAGGGCCTTCCTCTTAGCCTCGATCACGGGTTCCATTTCTTCCCAGTGAGCCTCGTACCAGTCAGCGTTCTTCCGCTCTTTCTTCCCGTAAGCAATAATGGCGGAGTTGTATATGGCGTCGCGGAGAAGTGACCAATTGGATTCGATAATGTCGTCTGCCGCCATTCCCTCGCCGAGTGCATCTTCCATCCTGTTGATGAATTGCTGGGTCTTAACTGGGTTGCTGGCACAACTGGTGTTGATGCGTGGGCGACCCTTCATCTTGGAGTGGTGCAACCTCTTCGACGTTATGCGCACCTTGCTTACCACGAGGGCATGGTCCGTGTCGCAGTCTGCACTGTGGTAGCTGCGGGTGAGGAGGGTGCTGCCAATATCCATTCTTCTGGTGATGATGAGGTCAAGCTGGTGCCAGTGGCGGGAGTGGGGGTGCCTCCATGACACCTGGTGGATCTCTTTGCACTTGAAGAATGTGTTTGTCACGCACAGGCCGTGGTGACACGAAAGCTCAAGCAGTCGCTGACCATTCTCATTGATCTTTCCTCTCCCAAAGTTTCCAAGGCAGGTGGGCCAGGCCATGTGGTCAGCTCCTACCCTTGCATTGAAGTCTCCAAGGAGATAAAGAGTGTTACTTCTGGGGATCTTGGATAACGCTTCGTCCAGTGCATGGTAGAACTGTTCTTTCTCTTCGGTGGTGGCACAGAGGGTTGGGGCGTACGCGCTAAGAATGCTGACTGGGCCGAAAGTTGTTGACAATCAGAGGGTAAGTAATCTCTCTGTGCCTCCTGTGGGTGGCTCTATGGAGTTAACAAGCGTGTTCTTCACAGCGAACCCAACACCGTGCTGTCTTGGTTGGTCCGGAGACTTCCCTTGCCAGTAGAAGGTGTAGTTGGTTTCTCTGATAGTTCCGTTGTCGGCCAACCGGGTCTCCTGTAGAGCCACAATGTCGATGTTTAGTCGTGCCAGTTCCCTGTTGATGACGGCGGTTTTCCTGGCATCATTGATCCAGGGAAGGTCTTCAGTAAGTCCGGGACACATGGTCCTGATGTTCCAGCTAGCGAGGCGAAGAGCTGGAGGCTTCTTTCTTGTTGTTTGCTTGGAATTGCCTGGTGCGAGTGTTTTGTGGCCCACTTTTCAAGAGACGCCTCTCTGATCCCCACGCACCCAGTGGGGCAGGTGAGCCATGGCGAGACGGCACCTAATTGGCTGGGGGCTGCCCAGCTTGAGGTGGGCGGTAGCTGTCCAGTGAGGTGCGATGACCTCTCCCACCATCAGAGGAGACACCTGGCGCTCGTTTCCTTCGCCAATTGGATGAGCTTATAACCGGTATCTGTCTCCTCCCGTGTTGAGTCGACATCTTGCGATGACGCTGGAGTGTCCTCTCCAGTGAAGCTACAAAGCCTGGGCAGGGTGATATGGAGGGCCAGCTGTTGCCCATGCAGCAGACGCCCCCTCTCTTAGCAACTGAAGGATCCAAGGGGAAAGACAGAGTCAATACAGCTTGGCTTCAGGTGCGCCGCAGGAGTTGCCGGTGTTGACTACAACGTCGAACCGCCTTAGTGACTCCGTCTCCGGGTTTTCTGTCGGGGTTTACTCCCTTAGCCTTTCCCCTGAAGAGGTATGCCGCAAGGCAGTGGAGGTTTTTTGGAATCAGAGTTTTCCTTCTCTGATGTGCCCTGACTGGAAGATCGAACCAGTGACACTTGGCTCGCACCCGACGCTCAATCCACTGAGCCAAACCAGCCAGGGGGGTTTTTAATAAAACAACACAAAACAAAAAACAACTTGTCGAACACCGTTCCAGAAAGGCTGTGCCATTTTACATTCCTATCATGAGTGGTCCAGTTTCTCTATACCTTTGCCAACACTTGGTGTTATCAACTATTCTCTTTTATTTAGGCATTCTGATATTATTCACTAACATCTGATTATGATTATAATTTGCATTTCTCTAATGACTGATATTGGACATCTTGGGTATCATTTTATGAAACTTTCCATCTTAGTTTAAACCTTCTGTTTTTAGTAACATTTGTTTGACACTTCTGTAGCAGGGGAAAGATGTACATAATCTAGTTATTGTGTAGTCTAGCTGTTTTCAAGTTGGGGTAGGATCCAAGATCTTTATTCAGCTTCTGTTAGCACCCATGGTGGGGTAGAGTGGGGCTCTTCATTACTGTGGTGTGAGGCTGGGTATTCCAGATTCTCACTGGGCCTTGTATTATATCATCCTGGCTGAGAGTTAGGAGTGCCTCCTTAATGTTCCCTCTGTATTCTCCACTGACCACACCAGATAGTGGACTCATTATCATGTAGCAGGGACAAAGGTCCTAGCTCTCTACTAGACCTCCTGTAGTTAGGGTGATGGATGCCTCTTTACTGCCAGTTGGAGACAGAAGTCCAGGATTCCCACAGGTCTCCACTGCACCAGAAGGGTAGTTGGGGAGAATCATTGCCACCAGCAGGGATGAAATTCTTGGTTTCCTTCTCAGCCTTTTCTCATAACCATGATGGTGGTGGTGATGGTGAGGACTTAGGGCATCTTCTTTACAAGCCTATCAACTATGGAGATCTAGGTGGTCTACCTAGATCTCCTTGGCAGGGTTTGGGATGAGACAATATAGACATTCTTTTGTAGTGAGAATAGGGTAGTTATTGTCTAATACTTTTTACTTTGCTAGGCTCTTGATGTCCTGATACTTTGGCTAAAAAGAAGGTTTTTTGTGGGGCTTTAAAAAAATCTGTGCTCATTGGAATTTGGTAGCTGGCTCCTTCAGCTATAAGTCTGGGGTACATAAAGGAAAAAAGGAGATTTCACTGTGTTATTCATTGGATCCTGGGGTGTCTAATCTGTCTGGCTTCTTTTCTCCAGCTTCCTGAGTCTTATGTTTGTTTTACATAAAATGTCCACAATTTTAGCTGTACTTAACAATAAGATTAGGGAAAAGTATGTCAGTATCATCTTGCTTCCTCTACAGTGACTTTATAATGCCATTTGATGTCTTCTAAATAGAGTTCTTCTCATTTGTCTGCTTCACACATTTCTTAAATATTATCATAATAAGTTTAAAATATTTTTATCAAATGTGATTTATTTTGTTAAGAGAAACAACTGCAAAATTAGAATTTAAATTAAAATTTAATTAAATATACTTATGCATTTTATATTAATTATGGGACATAATTATTATTTAGGTCCTTTAAGATCTAATAGTTTTCATAATATAATAATACTCTTTATTATCAAATTTATGCTTGAGAAACCTGTTTCATTTGGTTGTTACTGAGAATTGATTATTTTTCTTTAATTTCTGTCTACCATAGAAAAACAATATTGATTTAGTATATTTGTCTTATACCCAGTCATCTTTTCAAGTACTATTTTTCATTTCATTAGTGTTTTTTTTATTTTTAACTAAAATCTCTTGGATTGTCTAGGTATACAATTATATTATCAGCAAAAAATAATTTTAATCATTTTCTCTTAATAGTAAAATGGTTTTATGAATGTTAAAATAATGTCATGATTTTCTCCTAATTTTCAAAGAAATGTTTATTGCTTCATTAATATTGTGATTGAACAACAACAATAACAATGCCTAGCAATATAAAGATGGTTGAATAAAGGTTGACTTATCCACAAAATTTAATGCTCACTGAATGTGGAAATAAGTTAACTTGGATAGATTTCAATTCTGAAGGTTGAAGTGAAAAAAGCATAATGCTGTAATATAATGACATTTTTAAAAAATAATGAAGCCTGGTACCTTGGTTGGTTGTGCAGTCCACGGCAATCTTTCCAGGGAAGAAATGAAGGTTGTTTTTCTGAAAGATGTCTAGAAGGGATCTTAAGGCACAATAGAAAACCAAAAATACTTGGAAAAGACAGGTGTTTACAGGCAAAGTTTAATGGCAGGTATGTGGCTAAGCTTCTGTGCCCTGAAGAGCAGACTGAAGGTCACCCTAAATGTTCCTTGCATAAGTTCCAGCAAAGCAGAACTAAAGATCATAAGTGATCATTTGCTGCTCTTGTTGTGTTAATTCAAATAAACAGGATAAATTAAAAATGGACTTAATTCAGTCCCTTTAATTTCAAGGAGGGTAATTTTAGGGAGAAAAATCGTGATTCAAGGAAAATCACAATGCTCAGTGGTAGACTATAAAGTAGTGTAGCTAACCCTCTTTAAAGTTTCTTTTCATTTAGAATTTGTTTTCACTTGAAAGTTAAACTATGTCTGTGGTATCATCAAAGATATTTAATTTACAGGCAAGAAGAATGTCAAATGCCTTGCAACTGGATGTCTTTCCAATAAGACAGTCTTACAGATTTAGAGACTTGTTTGTGGGTTATGTTACATAAATTAACATGTGTTTTCTGTTTTCAAAGGTCATAATCCTATGATCTCATTACCTGAGTGATTGTCTGTACATATAGGCCTCACTTAATCCTATCTGCATCACTGCCTCCTGAGACTCAACGGTTTGGCTGAACTAAGTGGCTGGGTTGGTGAAGTATGGGGTGGTCTGTGGGCTTCACTTTAAAACTGGTTTCTCTTTTCTATCCTAATGGCTTGGACAGAAAGAGCCCAGAGGCCTGAGAGGGGGGAAACCTAAAATATTTCCCTCAACCCAAACTAAGTATAATGGGCAAAAGGGTTTTGGACAGGTGAGATGTGCCTGGCACACCTTCCTCCAAAGAAGCCCTTTTTTTTTCCTAATGTGGGACATTGGAAAATTAATCCCTGCCTTTTGTCATCTAGTGGTTATGGATTGAATGATGTCTTTTAACCCTGTTGCCAAATCTGTTGCCCCCAGAATACAACAAGGATGCCAGTCTGTTAAATTAAGCATGCCGTTGTCCGGGGACAGCCTACTGACCTGAAGTCTGCATGATCCTTCCCCATGTGGGAAGGCCACCCTCCTCTCCACACCCCCACTCTTATTAGGAATTTCTGGACCCAAGGGTATTTAGGACGATGACCATGTCCAGCTGGAAGCAGCTAGAGGAACTTGAGACCTTCGTCCATTTTCCTTTATAAGATTTTAAAGTGTCTTAAGTCTGGGAGGGAGGGATTGTTATTTTTCATTGTTAAAATAATTAATTAATTAATTATTTTTTTTTTTGAAAGAAAAGAAGATGAGTATATGAAAGGGTGAAGCGGAAGAGCTTTTATGTACGACCCATGGGCATGGACTTGGGGGGTGAGGATTGCTGGGGGAGGGGGTTGCTGGGTGAAGGGGAGCAAAGGGGCAAGATTTGGAACTATTGTAACAATATAATCAATAAAATATACTTAAAAAAATAATGGAAAGGGTACCCTGGTCAGTGTGGCTCAGGTGGTTGTAGCATTATCCAGTAAACTAAAGGGTTATGCGTTTGATCCCCGGTCAGGGCACATACCTAAGTTGCCAGTTCGGTTACCATTTGCGGTACTTACAGGAGGCAACCAATCCAAGTTTCTCTCTCACACCAATGTTTCTCTCTCTTTCTCTCTCTCTCCCTTTCCTCTCTCTCTAAAAAACAATGGAAAAAGTCTTTGGGTGAGGATAAAAATAAATAAATAACAGAAGAAGTATCTCTATGAAGTTGTATATACAATGTGTATGTATATGATTATCTACATACAGAGAAAGCTATGAAAGGTATCAATTACTATAAGTCATACTGGCAGTGGTAGATGAGAAGAGAAGGCAAGGTAAGCAAAAGCAAACAAAAGAGACTGCATTGAGATGTTACAAGGAACAGCACCTACAGCTACAATCCCATCCATGTTAAATTACACAGAGCTGTGTAAAAGAGACACATAAAGAGATCATCAAAGCAGTATTAGTGGTGATCATGATCTCAGGATGAATTTCAAGAGATCTCACTTTTACTGTTAATAAATTATTCAAAATGCTTACTGTGTAAATGCATTATATGACATAAAAACACAAGTTTTTTTATGCAGAAATTAATAAACAAAAAAGCCAAATGCAGTATGGGCAATTGCAGCTCAAATATCAATCCAGGCTTTTGTAATCTGTTCTATATTGGTTAAGCAACTGATGGAAAACATAAGAAACTGGAAGACTAACAATTAAAACCAGATAATTACTCTGAATATCCTGGCTTGAAGGGAAAACTTTGCAGTAATCTTTTGGATGTTTAAGACTGTGCACAGCTCCAGAAGTCTAGAACACAGGAAGTAACAAACAAGTTCTCAGTACATCAGGATAAATAATTTCTGATAGGTTTTATTTTCCCCTTGGGGTCACTGTAGGCAGGGTTCCAAGTCTTAAGTAGAGACTCCAGTTTGAGTCACATGCTCAACATCTGGCCAGAGAAGGCAGGATTTCATTGGTCTAGTCCCACCAGGACTACATGTGAGAGAGAATGGGAATGATTTGCCTTACCCCAAAGAAAGGGACAGCCAGTCTGAAAAGGTAAAAGAACAATACCAAATGTTCATACAGTGGCTCACAGAGACTGAGTTTGGATCCTCTGGTGGAATATCCACTGCTTAGTCCACATTCATATGAGCTTCTCTTGGTTCCCATGAACAAGAGGCTTCAGTCTGCTTTCTTCTCCACTAATTATATTCAAGGGACTTCTTTTCCTTTAGGTATCATAGATTCCACTACTATTTGTCCTTCACATCAGTCTTGCCTATTGGAGTTCAGGTTCACTGCTTTAAATGGACACAATAAATCAAAACATAGTAAAAATATGAAGATACATTATAAACTGTCTTAGTAGAAGGAATAATTGACCTGAGGAAAATCAGGTTAAAAGAAGTTACTACCATGAAAAATTCAAAATTCATTGGAACACCATGGTTCCCCAATGATAAAAGAGGAATATATAACTGGTGGAAGAAAATATCCCTAACTAGTCTACCCTGATAGGGGCAGTTGTTTATTGAGATGAATACCATCTGTTCAAAATAAGTCAAGAAGACTCTAAGAGAGGAAATTATCCTTCCTGACATGAAGAAGCATACTAGTAAGGACCCTGTTTAGCATCTATAGTGGCATTCTGCCTTGAGGTATCTTTTTATGTGTGGTTTCTGAAAAATGATGAGTGGCTTAAAGCAACAATCATTTATTCTTCCTCTCAGGTGTGGGTCTGCTGGTGTAACTGCTTCTTGCTTCAATACACAGGTTTCCTGGACACATCTCTGGATCCTCTCACTCTAGGACCTGTAAAAGGGGCAGTAGCCACTCAGGGAAACTTCTCTATTCTTTTCTTTTTTAAAAAAATTTATGTATTTATAGACAGAGGGGAAGGGAGGGAGAAAGAGAGGGAGAGAAGCATCAATGTGTGGTTGCCTCTCTTGCTCACCCCCAACTGGGGACCTGGCCTTCAACCAGTCACATGACTGGGAATCAAACCAGCAACCCTTTGGTTCTCAGGCTGGTGCTCAATCCACTGAGCCACATCAGCCAGGGCAGGAAATTTTTCTCACGGCAATGGCATAAGTGGGAAAGGAGAAGCATCCCCATGCAAGCACATTTTCAGATTCTGTTTGAATCACATCTGCTAGCATCTCATTGATTAAAGCAAATCATGTGCTGAACTTGGCATCTAAAGGCTGGAATTTTCTATTCCTGTGGAGGTTGTGGTCCTGGCCAGAGTGTAAATGGTTTTTTTGTTTGTTTGTTTGTTTGTTTTAGCAACAATTGAAAACCACCTCAGTCCCCACAAGAGGCTGCCTGAGTATGTTGAGAGACAGTCAAAAGTCAGAGCTGAGCAGATGTGTCAAGGAATAGCTTCCTTTCAAGTGGACAAACAAAAAGGAAAATTTTAAAAAACTGTTGAAAGAAAAGAGAGAGGGTAAAAAGAGAAGGAAGAAACATGGAACTGTATGCTATTAACCATCATTATTTGGAGTGACAATATAATACACGATTAGGATTTTCTATACCATTTTCAGCATTTTCTACAATGGATACCTAATGTTTTTATAATCAGAAAAAGCACATGCATACATACAAAAAGAAAATGTTCTCTAAGGTAACCTTTTCTTCTCAGCTAATGAAAGCAAGAATAGCACAACATTGATGGAAAGGAAGGGAGAGGAGTTTTTTTTTAATTTCTGTAACTTTTAAAGGAAAAGTGAATGTTCCAAAAATATTCATTTCTTTTATGCTATTTAAATTCTACACTCAGGGTAGAGGCTAGAGATCACATTTTTATAAAGCATTATTATTATTATTATTATTATTTTTGTAGAGCAAGAGGAATTAATGTCCATTCTCAATTCTGTTATGAGGAGAATAATTTATTGGGTCAAAGATGACAACTTTTTTCTTTTATTCTCTCTGTTTCCTCATCTGCAAATTGAGGAGCTTGAAACACAATGATCTCGAAGGTTCTTTGAAGATCTCACATATGGTACACTATTATTCTTCCTGAAGCTTAGTTATTTACTATTTAAGAATGCATGCTCAAAAGTGAAAGTCCTAATTCTTTACTCTGCCTTATATTGACATTTTTATAGTAGCTAGCTCAGAAGCATATGTGGACAGTTTATTATTGTTTTCCAGTTGTAAAAATATTAATATGTACTGTAGAAATTTATAAAAATAGTGAAAAGAAACCTACAATGCCACCAGTAGTGCCCTTTCACAGTATGTTTTCAGTATTTTTTCAGCGCATGTAGATTTTAATATATCTTTTAATTATATCATCTAATTTTTTAAAAATCTGTTGTGACAGATCCTTGGGCAATTGCATGATCTTCTAATCAGTTATTTATAATGGCTAGGTGAGATTTAATAATTTTAAAAATTATTTATAAACAGTATTTTTTTTTTTTTATTTCTTTGATTCATTCTTTAATTTTAAAACAAGGAACAATTTTAAGAGGATAAGTTTCACATACTTTAAATCACTTACAAGTTTATTTCTCAATTATAGCTCAATAAAGCCAAAAATATAAATAAATAAAAATAATGCTTTTATTTTAAAGATATTACTTAAACTTAATTCATGTATAGACTAATATTTACAGTTGGCAATAAAAATTATTGTATTTCATGGTTTGCAATGCTTCACTGTTTTTTTTTTTTTTTTTTTTTTAAGTATATTTTATTGATTATATTGTTACAATAGTTCCAATTTTTTTTCCCCTTTGCTCCCCTCCGCCCAGCACCCCCCTTCCCCAACAATCCCCTCTCCAAGTCCATGCCCATGGGTCGTACATACAAGCTCTCCCGCCTCACCCTTTCATATATTCTTCTTCTTCTTTTTTTAAAATTAATTAATTAATTAGTTAAATATTTTAACAATAAAAAATAACAATTCCTCCCTCTCAGACTTAAGACCCTTTACAATCTTATAAAGGACAATGGATGAAGGTCTCGAGCTCCTCTAGCTGCTTCAAGCTGGACATGGTCGTCGTCCTACCTACCCGTGGGTCAAGAAATCCCTAATAAGAGTGGGGATGTGGAGGGGAGGGTGGCCTTCCCACAAGGGGAAGGATCGTGCAGACTCCAGGTTGGTTGGCTGTCTCTGGACAACGGCATGCTTGGTTTGACAGGCTGGCATCCTTGTTGTATTCTGGGGGCAACAGGGTTAAAGGACATCATTTAATCCGTAACCACTAGATGACAAAAGACAGGTATTAATTTTTCAATGTCCCACATTAGGGAAAAGAAGGGCTTCTTTGGAGGAAGGTGTGCCAGGTACATCTCACCTGTCCAAAACCCTTTTGCCCATTATACTTATTTTGGACTGAGGGAAATATTTTAGGTTTCCCCCATCTCAGGCCTCTGGGCTTTTTCTGTCCAAGCCATTAGGATAGAAAAGAGAAACCAGTTTTAAAGTGAAGCCCACAGACCACCCCGTTCTTCACCAACCCAGCCACTTAGTTCAGCCAAACCATTGAGTCTCAGGAGGCAGCAATGCAGACAGGATTAAGTGAGGCCTATGCATACAGATAATCACTCAGGTAATGAGATTGTAGGCTTATGCCCTTTGAAAACAGAAAACACATGTTAATTTATGTAACATAACCCACATACAAGTCTCTAAATCTGTAGGACTGTCTTATCGGAAGGAAAATCCTTGTCCTTCTAATATTCACTGAACTTGCATTTCTATTCTTTATATTTTTATTCCCCCCCACTAAAAAATTTTTCTGTTTGTTTGTTTTTCCACTACAGTTGCCTCACTTTTTTTCCCCCTCTTGCTTCCCTGCACCCTGCCCCCCCCCACAGTCAGTCCCCACCCAGTTGTCCATGTCCATGGGTCATTCATACATGTTCTTTGACTAGACCCTTCCCCTTCTTACCCCTTCTCTCCCTCCCATCTCCCCCTTTGTTACTGTTAGTTTATTCCTTGTTTACATACCTCTGGTTCAATTTTGCTCATTTGTTTGTGTTGTTCATTAGTTTCCTGTAACAGGTGACAGCATAAGGTAATTTTCTTTTGTTGCCTGGCTTATTTCGCTAAGCATAGTTCTCTCTAGATCCAATCATGTTGTTGCAAATGGTAGAAGTTCCTTCTTTCTTTCAGTACTTATTCATTGTCATTTTCCCCCTTTGTACTCGTGTTCCTCTCTGTCTCTCTGTTTCTTCATCTTCTTAAAGCAGACCCTTTAGCATCTCTTGCAATGCTGGTTTGGTGGAGATGTATTCTTTTAGCCTTCTTTTGTCTTGGAAACTCCTTATTTCACCTTCCATTTTGAATGAAAGCCTTGCTGGGTAGAGTATTCTTGGTTGTAGGCCTTTGTTTTTCATTGCTTGGAATATTTTTTGCCATTCCCTTCTGGCTTGTAGTGTTTCTGCTGAGAAATCTGATGATAGCCTTATTGGAGCTCCCTTGTATGTTATTAGTTGTTTCTCTCTTGCTGCTTTTAGGATTCTCTCTTTGTCTTTGAATGTTGGCATTTTAATTATGATGTGTCTTGAAGTGGGCCTGTTGGGGTTCATCTTCATTGGGACCCTCTGTGCTTCCTGGACTTGCGTGACTCTTTCTCTCGTCATGTTAGGAAAGTTTTCTGTCATTAGTTTTTCAAAGAGGTTTTCTATCCCTTGCTCTTCTTCTTCTCCTTCTGGAATTCCTATGATACGGATATTATTACGTTTCATGTTGTCCTGCAGCTGTCTTAGAACCTCTTCAGTCTTGTTCAGTCTTTTTTCATTTTGTTGCATTGTCTGGGAGTTTTTGTGTAGGTTGTCCTCCAGCTCGCTGATCCGATCTTCTGCTTCCTCTAGCCTGCTTTTAATTCCTTCTACTGTGTTCTTCAATTCAGAGATCGTATTTTTCATTTCCTCCTGGCTCTTATTGATAGCTTCTATGTCCTTTTTCATGCTCACGTAATTTTCCATGAGTTCCTTGTAGTTTTTCTGGAGTTCTTTGAAGTTTCCGCTGAGCTCATTCAGCTTCTCCATAATCCATGTTTTGAATTCCATATCTGATAGTTCGCTCCCCTCTATTTCATTTAGCACTCTTTCTGGGGATTCTACCTTTCCTTTTGATGGGAGGTTGTTTCTCTGTCTCCCCATTTTTTTGACTCCTATTGTTTGTTGGTGCTTCTTGGAATGATCTGCACTTCCTGGATCTGCCTCTGGTGGCATCAGATCATGTACCAGTCTGGCCCTAGGCAGCCTGTTGGAGACTTCCAGGGATCTACTGCTGTTGTCTGTCTTCTTTGATTGTTAATCTATTCAATCTGTGATTAGCTGTCAGGCTTAAGGACTGTGGGTGTGGCAGCTTAATTCCTGTAGGCAGGGCTTTTGCTTCCCCTCAGGCTGACGCCACTTGGAGGGGAATGGTCTACCCGCAGTACTGGGGATGAGTTAGCACTGGGACCCAGTCAGCTGCTCCTCCAGTTCTCCCCTCAAAGCCACCGTGCCAAATTCTCCCCAAGTGTCTCCAGTCCTCTCTGCCTTCCCTCTGCTTGAGCCCAGGGTAAGTGGTGGCCAAAATATTTTCGTATGTGATCCACTTAAGAGCTCTTTTTCTCCTGCTGTTTCTCTCCGGCTAGCAAGAAAGCCTGTGGCTTTTCGCTTTTCACAGCTGATACTATTTTACTTTCCACTCTGTCGCTGTAGGCTGGGAAGCCCAGCTGGGGGTTTAGACCCTGCCCTTCTCAGGGGGAATCCCCGGCTGCTGAGCTGTTTCTCAGCCCTTTCAGCTGCCACCCGTGGGAGCCCAGCCAGCCCTTCCACGTCTCCGCACTCCCTACCGGTCACGTTGTGATGTAGTGGCCTTTTCTGTCTCTCCGTGGTTATAAGACTTCTCTCCAGCTGGTGTTCGGTTCGTTATTCCAGATGATTTCTCCAAAATTACATTGTAAATCCAGACTAGTTCTAGGAGGAAGTTAGTGTAGCTTCCACTTACTCCTCCGCCATCTTGTTTCTCATCAACAGTATTTTCAATAACGTATTTTTTGACCATTATGTTCTTTCAGTATTTGTTAGGAATCATGAGCTTTAAGATTTGACAGCCTGAGCATGAAATCCTGGGTATATTACTTACACACTGAGACACTGAACCAGGGTCTTGACTTACTTAAATTTCATTTTCCAGGTCTATAAAATAAAAATGAAGTCCATACTGTATATAATTTTTAAGCATTTTTTATTATATTGTTACAATAGTTCTAATTTTTTCCCCTTTGCTCTCCTCTGCCCAGCACAACCCCTCCGCCAGCAATCCCACCCCCCAAGTTCATGCCCATGGGTCATACATACAAGTTCTCTGGCTTTACCCTTTCATACATTCTTCTTCTTATTCTTTATTTTTAATTAATTAATTAATTAATTAATCATTTTAACAATAAAAAATAACAATCCCTCCCTCTCAGACTTAAGACACTTTATAACCTTATAAAGGACAATGGACGAAGGTCTTGAGCTTCTCTAGCTGCTTCAAGCTGCACATGGTCATCATCCTAAATACCCTTGGGTCCAGAAATCCCTAATAAGAGTGGGGGTGTGGAGGGGAGGGTGGCCTTCACACATGGGGAAGGATCATGCAGGCTCCAAGTCAGTTGGCTGTTCCCGGACAACGGCGTGCTTGGTTTAACAGGCTGGCATCCTTGTTGTATTCTGGGGCAACAGGGTTAAAAGACATCATTCAATCCATAACCACTAGATGACAAGAGACAGGTATTAATTTTCCAATGTCCCACATTAGGAAAAAAAAGGCTTCTTTGGAGGAAAGTGTGCCAGGCACATCTCACTTATCCAAAACCCTTTTGCCCATTATACTTAGTTTGGGTTGAGGGAAATATTTTAGGTTTCCCCCTTCTCAGGCCTCTGGGCTCTTCCTGTCCAAGCCATTAGGATAGAAAAGAGAAACCAGTTTTAAAGAGAAGCCCACAGACCACCCCATACTTCACCAACCCAGCCACTTAGTTCAGCCAAACCATTGAGTCTCAGGAGGCAGTGATGGAGACAGGATTAAGTGAGGCCTATATGTATAGACAGTCACTCAGGCAATGAGATCATAGGATTATGCCCTTTGAAAACAGAAAACACATGTTAATTTATGTAACATAACCCACAAACAAGTCTCTAAATCTGTAGGACTGTCTTATTGGAAAGACATCCAGGAAAGCAGAACTAAAGTTCATAAGTAATCATTTGCTGCTCTTGTTGTGTTTATGCAAATAAACAGGATAAATTAAAAATGGACTTAATTCAGTCCCTTTAATGACAAGGAGGGTAATCTTAGGGAGAAAAATTGTTATTCAAGGAAAATCACAATGCTCAGTGGTAGACTATAAAGTAGTGCAGCTAACCATCTTTAAAGTTTCTTTTTTTTAGAATTTGTTTTCACTTGAAAGTTAAACTATGTCTGTGACATCATCAAAGATGCTTAATTTACAGGCAAGAAGAATGTCAAATGTCTTGCAACTGGATGTCTCCCAATAAGACAGTCTCGCAGATTTAGAGACTGGTTATGTTGTGTAAATTAACATGTGTTTTCTGTTTTCAAAGGGCCTATGATCTCATTACCTGAGTGATTGTACATATAGGCCTCACTTAATCCTATCTGCATCACTGCCTCCTGAGACTCAATGGTTTGGCCGAACTAAGTGGCTGGGTTGGTGAAGTATGGGGTGGTCTGTGGGCTTCACTTTAAAACTGGTTTCTCTTTTCTATCCTAATGGCTTGGACAGAAAGAGCCCAGAGGTCTGAGAAGGGGGGAAACCTAAAATATTTCCCTCAGCCCAAACTAAGTATAATGGGCAAAAGGGATTTGGACAGGTGAGATGTGCCTGGCACACCTTCCTCCAAAGAAGCTCTTTTTTTTCCCCCTAATGTGGGACATTGAAAAATTAATCCCTGCCTTTTGTCATTTAGTAGTTATGGAGTGAATGATGTCTTTTAACCTTTTTGCCAAATCTGTTGCCCCCAGAATACAACAAGGTTGCTAGCCTGTTAAACCAAATATGCCATTGTCTGGGGAAAGCCAACCCACGTGGAGTCTGCACCATCCTTCCCCATGTGGGAAGGCCACCCTCCCCTCCACACCCCCACTCTTATTAGGGATTTCTGGACCCAAGGGTATTTAGGATGATGACCATGTGCAGCTTGAAGCAGGTAGAGGAGCTTGAGACTTTTGCCCATTGTTCTTCATAAGATTATAAAGGGTCTTAATATCTGAGAGGGAGGGATTGTTATTTTTTATTGTTAAAATAATTAATTATTTATTTATTAAAAAAGAAGAAAAAGAATATATATAAAAGGGTGAAGCAGGAGAGTTTGTATGTATGAATCATGTGCATGAATTTGGGGGTATTGCTGGCAGAGGGGGGGTTCTGGGTGGAAGGCAGCAAAGGGGAAAGATCGGAACTATTGTAACAATATAATCAATAAAATATACTTAAAATAAATAAATTAATTAATTAAAAGAAAAAGAAAAAATGAAAATGTCCCATGTGCACTTGAGAAGAATATATAGTTTGTTTCTTTGGAGTTAAAAGTTCTATATATATAGACAAAGTCCTTTTAATCTAGAGTGTTGTTCAATGCCTCAATATCTTTGGTGTTTCTTTGCTTCAAAGATCTGTCCGTTGTTTACAATGGTGTGTTAAAATCCCCTACTATGAGTGTGTGCTGTCTATATCTTTTCTGGAGTCTTTCAAAACTTTTTTTTTACCTATTTGGGTGCTCCTAAGTTGGGTGCATATGTTTACAAGGGTTATATCTTCTTGATGGATTTTTCCCTTGAGTATTAGGAAATGTCCTTCTTTGTCTCTTTTTATGGCCTTTACTGTGAAATCTGTATTGTCTGATAAAAGTATTGCTACCCCAGGTTTTTTTTTTTTTTTTCATGTCCATTTGCTTGGAATACTTTTTTCCATCCCTTCACTTTCAGTCTGTGTAGATCTTTTGTTCTAAGGTGTGTCTCTTGTAGAGTGCATATATGTGGGTCATGCTTTCTAATCCATTCAGCTACCCTATGTCTTTTGATTGGAGCATTTAATTTATTTACATTTAAGGTTATTACTGATAGGTACTTACTCATTGTCATTTTCCCCCTTTGTACTTGTGTTCCTCTCTGTGTCTCTCTGTTTCTTCACCTTCTTAAAGCAGACCCTTTATCATCTCTTGCAATGCTGGTTTGATGGAGATGTATTCTTTTAGCCTTCTTTTGTCTTGGTAACTCCTTATTCCTTCCATTTTGAATGAGAGTCTTGCTGGGTAGAGTATTCTTGGTTTTAGGCCTTTGTTTTTCATTGCTTGGAATATTTTTTGCCATTTCTTTCTGGCTTGTAGTGTTTCTGCTGAGAAATCTGATGATAGCCTTATTGGAGCTCCCTTGTATATTATTAGTTGCTTCTCTCTTTGTTTTTGAATGTTGGCATTTTAATTATGATGTGTCTTGAAGTGGGCCTGTTGGGGTTCATCTTCATTGGGACCCTCTGTGCTTCCTGGACTTGCATGATTCTTTCTCTCTTCATGTTAGGGAAGTTTTCCCTTATTAGTTTTTCAAAGAGGTTTTCTATCCCTTGTTCTTCTTCTCCTTCTGAAATTTCTGTGATACGGATATTATTATGTTTCATGTTGTCCTGCAGCTGTCTTAGAACCTCTTCATTCTTGTTCAGTCTTTTTTTATTTTTGTTGCACTGTCTGGGAGTTTTTGTCTACATTGTCCTCCAGTTCACTGATCTGATCTTCTGCTTCTTCTAGCCTGTTTTTAATTCCTTCTACTGTGTTCTTCAATTCAGAAATCATATTCTTCATTTCCTCCTGGCTCTTAATGATAGCTTCTATTTCCTTTTTCATGCTGGTGTGATTCTCAGTAAGTTCCTTATAGTTTCCCTGTAGTTCCTTGTAGTTTCCCTGGAGTTCTTTGTAGTTTTCCATGAGCTCACTGAGCTCATTGGTGTTTCCCATAATCCATGTTTTGAATTCCCTATCTGACAGTTTGCTCCCCTCTATTTTATTTAGCACTCTTTCTCTGTACTCTACCTTTCCTTTTGATGAGGTTTGTTTCTCTGTCTCCCCATTTTTGTGATTCTTATTGTTTGTTGCTGCTTCTTAGATTGATCTGCACTTCCCGGATCTGCCCCTGGTGGCTTCAGATCATGCATCAGTATGGCCCTAGGCACCTTGTTGGAGACTTCCAGGGATCTACTGCCTTTGTCTGTCTTCTTTAGTTGTTAATCTATTCAATCTGTGATTAGCCATCAGGTTTAAGGACCGAGGCTGTGGCAGCTTAGTTCCTGTAGGCAGGGCTTTGCTTCCCTTCAGGCTGATGCCACTTAAAGGGAAATGGTCTGCCTGCAGTACCAGGGATGAGTTAGCACTGGTACCCGGTCAGCTGCTCTCCCAGTTCTCCCCTCAAAGCCACTGCACCAAATTTTCCCCAAGCATCTCTAGTCCTCTCTGCCTTCCCTCTGCTTGAGCCCAGGGTAAGTGGTGGATAAAATATTTTCATACGTGATTCACTTAAGAGCTCTTTTTCTCCAGCTGTTTCTCTCTGGTTAGCAAGAAACCCTGTGAATTTTTGCTTTTCACAGCTGGATACTATTTTATGTTCCACTCTGTTGCTATAGGCTCGGAAGGGGGTTTAGACCCTACCCTCCTCAGGGGGGGGCCCCGGCTGCTGAACTGTTTCTCAGTCTCTTTAGCTGCCACCCATGGGAGCCCAGCTTGCCCTTCTGCATTTCTGCACTCCCTACCGGTCACGTTGTGATGTAACGGCATTTTCTGTCTCTCCGTGGTTATAAGCCATACTGTATATAATTTTTATAAGTAAATAAGATTATATACTCTCTATGTAGTATTTCCTGAGGAGGTGCAATACAGCATGGTTGTGCAGCAGGTAATATTTCAAGTCATAAATCATATGCTTACATTCCATCCTGAGTGTCTTCACTTTCATTTCACAGTGGCCCCTTCTACTTCAGAGTGATTGACACACCTCATCCACTGTGGAACCAGAAAACAAAGGTTGTAAATACTTGAAAACTAAAGTTCCAATATTCTCAGTCTGAGTAGAAGAAAGATAAATCAGTATATATACTTGCAAAGCAATTGTTCCTGCCTCCAAACTAAGTAAAATACAACATAGGCATATCATAGTAGGAGCTCAAGGCACATGAGCTATTCTTAGTATTTCCAGTTTTTTACTCAATACATATGAAACATTCTTGTAGGTAAATTTTTTCATATCTTTTATTGTTTTCTTAAGACAAAATCTTGGGGGCAATAATTTTTTAAGATGGACATTAAAAAAAAAAACTGTTAATCAATATAGAAAATCTTGCCCTCCAAATGATTTAGTAAATTTACCCTTTAATGATAGGATATGCTTTCCCATGTTTTCACAGAAATTAGAATAAATAAATAGCTAAATTTTGGTTTTCTAATGTTAAGAGTATCATTTACATGCTTATTGCAAAAACATTTGGAAATTCTGAAAAAACAAGTATGTTTTTGACAAGATTAGTTCTGCATCATTATTTTTAAGGCAAGCAACTATTCCATGATAAGAGAGTTTTATTTAGTCAGTCTATTTAGAATAAGCTTTTAGGTTAGATATATTATTTTGCTATTTACTAAATTTATGAGTCTCTTGAGCATGTATTTTTGTGAACTTGCCAAAATATGTTCTTAATATAATATCTTTATTCATTCTAATACATCTCAATCTGACATTTTTAGTGTCTTCTAGGTAACCAGTCATATTATTTGAAAACTGTAATGATTTTAGCCTTTCCAATTTATAATCATTTTCCCCTTTGTGGCACTACCTTGAAGTTCTGGAAAAATATGAAATAATTAACTGATGCCAGGTTTTCTCTTTTTCTCCCCCTGACTTCAGTAGGAATTCTTAATAATATAAACAATATTTTCTATTGATTTCAAATGGCTGTTTGATAATCATGGGAAAATAAGGAGTTTCCTAGTCTGAATTTTCATAGTTAAAAAAATAATAGTGGAAAGAAGGGGAAGGGACTAGACAAAAAACATGTATAGGTGACCTACAGACATGGACAACAGTGTGGGAATTGACTGTGGGAATGGCAGGGGCTGGGATGAGAAGATGAGGGTGGGGGGCATATTGGGACAGCTGTGATGGAATAGCAATAAAGAAGCGTAATTTAATAAAAAGAAAAAGAAAAGAAATATCTAAACTCTTTAAAAAAAGAAGCAAGTGTTGAAATTTGTCGAATGTTTTTCATCATTTATTGGTATGTTCATTCATTTTTCTTCTATTAGCTATAACGTGGTGAATTAAATAAATGGATTTCTAATATTAAACTCTCTTTGCATTTTCAGAATAAATTCTATATGACTTTGAATCTATTTTATAATATACTTCAGGATTCAGTTTTCTAAAATTTTGGTTTTGACATTGCAGCAATTCTACCACCACCACCATCATCATCATTAGTGGCAAACATTATCAGCTCTAAACTGAATGATACAATGCCTTAGAATGTATTTACATCAGTTTTAAACAATCACAGTCATTCTTTTTAATTTTTGGCTTTATTGAGGTACGATTGACAAATAAAATTGTAAGATATTTAACCTTTACAGTTATTAAGGTAGATATTATAATCTCACTTTAGAGAAAAGATTTAGAATAATTAAGTATCCAAGTCACAAAATTTTTCTTTCTTACTTTTTTTTTGGTGTGTGTGTGACTTGGACACTATATTCTATAGAGTATGTGTTTAAATATATACCTATTTCACTTCCAAGACTACATTTTAAATCATTTTATGTGTCTCTATATTTAGTGGAAATATTCATCTGTACATTATTTCTTAGTGTTCTCTTTGACAAGTTTTATTATCAGGGGTATACTATACTAGCCTGGTAAAACAAATTGAAATGCTTTATCTTTTAAAATGTTATTAAATATTTTAAATGATGTAGAATTAATTTTTTATCCATATTTGAGAATATATCTATTTTATTATTCCAGAAAGTATATTTTTGAAAAGCATTTTTTCTTATCAGTCTTCCTTTATCAGACTAACTCATTTTGTTGGTCTTGTCAAAGAAAAGAGCTAATTTCATATGCCACTTGTAATGCTTTCTCTCTACTTTTTTTTTTTCTTGTTTCATTTTGTGTCAGAACATTGTGGCAGCGGGACTGCCCGCCAGGACTTTTGATGTATGCAAATAAACCATATGCAAATTAACCAGGTCCAGCCTCTTCCATAGGCAATAAAAACGGACTTTGCTCATTCCCAGAAGAAATGTTGATGGACCTAGCATCACATATTGACTGGCCTGGTGGGGGAAAACCAGGGAGATGTAAATAACCTGCCAAATGTGTTGATCGGTAAACTCACCCTAACTGAAATGTATGTTTGGAAAGGTGTGGAGATGGCGCCTGCAGACACACAGGCAAGTGATTCTTATGAGCTTGTGTGGGTGACCAGGAGTCTCCATTCTTTCTTCCTAATCCCCTTCTCTCTTCTCCTGCTCCCACAGGCCCTCAAGTTAGTCCAGGAGTTTTCTCTTACCTCTAACCATTTTTCCTCTTTTCCTTCAATAATAAACCTGGTGTAAAATCCTAGACTGTTCTCTGGGTGATTTCTCAGAGCAAGACTACCTGGCTACAAAGTAGACTTTCTCCACAGAAATTGGGATGGGGGAGTAAGAAAAAATGTTTTCTGAACAATAATCTTTTTTCTCCAGTGGCTAATGTGGCAAATTTATCCTTTTATTCATTATGTCAGGAATATACTTTGTCGTGTGAAATTGGCTTAAAAATTATTAGGAAATACATTTAAAAGAAGAGCTGCTAAACACCCTTTATTTATAATACTTGAAATTATTTGATTGGCCAAGAGGTCTTTATTGCATTCTCAGATTTGGTAAAAATGGTAATACATAAGAAATTATGTGCCTTCAGAATTGAAGGTTGATAATAGTTGCAAATATTTTTATGGTTCAGATGTCTCCATGGAGAATTGATCAATGGGTAATTGCTGTGCTTGAAAACAGACTCTTCTTTGACAAGACATTAAATAAAGGGAACCTGTATCCGAAGAAAGCTGCAAGTTTGAGAAAATACCTAGCAAACTAATGCTCCTTTAAATGAAATTTTTCCGTTGTGAAAATAAGGTGGTGTGGTGACCTGGATAATATTCTCCAAACATATTCAGGTCTTAATTCTTGGAACCTGTGAATTTGATCTTATATGGCATAAGGGACTTCATAAGTGTGATTAAATTAAGGATTTTAAGATAGAAAGATTGTTCTAAATCATCTAGCTGTGTCCTAAATGTAATCCCAAGTGTCCATATAAAAGCAAGGCAGAAGTGGATATACAACTCCTTACTACAGAAGAGAAGAAGACAATGTGATGATGGAAACAAAGATTGGAGCAATGCAGTTTAAAAATAGAGGAAGTGGTCAGAAGCCAGGGAATATGAGGACCACTGAAAGCTGTGATAACCAAGGAAAGATTCTCTCCTAGAGGCTCTAGAAGAAATGTGGCCCTGCCAATATTCTGATTTTAGCCCAGTGAAACCCATTTCAGTCTTCTGGTTTCTAGAACAGTAAGACAATACATTTACATTGTTTTAAGCCACCAAGTTTGTGGTTATTTTGTACAGTAACCAGAGGAAACAAATGCAGATGGTGCCTGAGAAAGTTTGTAGTTTTAAAATCAACCTATAGATTGGAAGACTCTACTTTGCAAACATAATCACAAAATGTTGTTCAATGTGCAATATTTGATTAAATGAGTTTCTGTAGAAACTAAGTGTGTTTTAGCTTTTACTCATTTGAAGAAATGGTTTGTGTTAAAAACAAGGAATGGAGGTTCTCAGCTTACTATGGGTTGATGTGTGTCCAACAAAAAGATATTTCAGTCCTAATCCCCAATACCTATGAATGTGACCTTATTTGGTAATACAATTATTGCAGATGATCAAGTTAAGATGAGGTCACTAAGGTGTGTCCTAACCAATATGGCCCTTGTCCTTATCAGAGAGGAAATTTGAACCCATGACAGATGTGCACATGGGGAGAATGCACATGAAGACTGGGGCTATACTGCAGAAACCAAGAAACACAAAAGATCACCAGTCAACTACCAATAGCTGTCAGGGAGGCATTGAGCAGGTCCTTCCTCACAGCCCTTGGAAGGAACAACTCTGCAACACTTTGTCCTCAGACTTCCAGTCTCCAAAACTCTGACACAATCTGTTTATGCTGTTTAAGTCACCCAGTTGTGGCTTTGTTTGAGCAGCATGGAAAATGAATACATAGATATGGATGAGAATTTGTGCATCAAAGTTTTTTTTACCAAACCATATCATGGGCAACTAAATCTGCAGGTCCTCTTAATTATTATTCCTAAATACTTATGCCAAGACTTCCCTCTGGAATTAATTTTAATCAAGTTTTGTTTTGTTTTGATTTTTGTTTATATTTAAATTTTAAATGCATGAATTCTTAAGTAGCTAATTCTATGTTTAATTTGGCCAGCTGCCTTGCTAACAAATGTAAACCAAGTTTTTGTCTTTGTCTCTCTCTATAACTCTGCCTCTCTGTCTCTGTTTATCTGTCTTTCTCTTTGTCATTAACTCTCTCCCACTCTCTCTCTCCCCCAGAGAGCTATAAACAGTAAAGTCCAGATTTCATGGACCATGGACTACACAGGATTGTTCTTAACTGAAATCTATTGTTATGGGCTATCAGTGAAACTTTTCATAAGACCTAATGAGAGCAGAGCCCATCAGGTAATGAGGAGATCACAGAAGGTTTACAGAGATAAAGCTCTTCATTGTCTCTTTATTTTCCATCTATCTATAAGTTTCAAAAGCTGGAACTGAAGTGTTTGTATCTTTTGTAAATTTTGGTTTTGGGTTGGCCTGCTAGCCTGCTGAGTGGTAATTCTGTTTCTTAGGCCAGGGAAAAGAGAGAACACAAATGGCAGACTTCACAAGGCCTCGAATACACCCAGTTCCAGAGGCGTGAGGGATGCACATCCTCAAGGACTGATATTAGGGAGTTCTGGGGGTTGTGCACCTTTATTTGATTTATCTGTTCACATCCCTCTCTCTTATCAGAGGGCCACATTTCCCAGCCTCAGGTTTGGAGACTGCCATCTATGGAACCTCTGAGACCTGAGGGTAGGGTGCTAGGAGAGCACTCAGAGCAGCTTTCTCCTGGTGCATTGTGGAATGAAGTCAGGTCCCAGGTGCTTTGTTCCTGCCTGTCAGCTCCATAGTGGGACTGCACAGGAGGCTGCTGCAGGGACTGACTCCTCTTTTTGTCTTACTTCTAGAGAGTTTATTTCTGAAACAAGAGCTGTTGAGGTGATGCTGGGTGGAAGGTAGGTGTACTAGTGAGTGAAGGAGAGATGCTTATTAGTTTGGTTTCTCTAATGTGAGGAATTGTAGATATGAAATGTTTAAAGTTATTGTAACCAGTTTTAGTGACACCTACAACTGAGAAATGACATTTTTTGTAAGGTGTAAAGAATAATATGATGGGGATTTATAACACAGAAAGGTTCATGTGATCTTATTCACTCTACCATTGTTCGAGAGTCAGATAACCATAATAGCTAACAGTTTTAAGAGTTCAAGTACCACATACTGCTTTATCTATTTTTCCTGAAATATTTCACTTAGTCCTCATAAACACCGCTAAGGGTGAGGGTTATTATCATAACTACTTTTGTAGGTGAGAATACTGAGTTAGAGAGGGTTTGAGCTTCACTGAGCCAGCAAATCAGAGGCAAGTGTTGCTTAGCAATTTAGCAAAGAGGAAAATGGTTTTAACACTTTATAAATGATAGGAACTTATTTACAAGTGTTTAGAAGGAGCTGAAAAGAAAAATGAAAAGCAATATTCCTGTAAGACTGAAAATATATTGCCTAAAAATTTCATCAGTATCTGGAGTGTTGTTATGTATTTTCTACACCTGGAACTGGGGTGTTTGTGTGTGTGATTTGTTTAGATCTTTAGATGATTAACATTATAATAACTAGTTTGTTTTGCTATTATAATATATATTTTGTTCTTATATTGAAACTAAGTTTGTTCCCTAAGATATATTTATTAATTCATTTTCTTACTTAGTGATTGAATGTATGTTGATTAATGCCTGCTATTTGCACATCCTGTGCTAGGCACTGAGGATACATCAGAAAACAAGACACATTCTTTGCTCTTACAATTTTTACATATAAGCTTTATTTTGTCTGCACCTGCTATAGTATTAAAGCAAAATTCATCATCTAGGCACTCGGAGAATAAGAAATACAAGGTCAAAGGAGAAATGCAGTCCTGGGGGAGCTACCAGAAGTCAGGACAGGGGCTGTGCTAAGCCCAGTGCTTGTCTAAGCTATTTTATTCCCTTGTTTCCTTCTCTTTCTTCTTAAGCCAATAAACAGATGCAAGTAGTCCCCAATTAGTCTAGCCCCAAAGGTTCCCTAAAAGCTCAGTACTATGGGGAGCTGAAGTTCAGCATTTGCTGGACTCTAAAGGTCAGTAGCTTATCCATGCAGCTGCTGGAGCATCCTATTCCTTTTTTTGATCATAGACTTTGTGCTAAGCTGTAGCCATTTGCTTGTATGAATGTAGATGTGAGTTGTTTTATTTTTCTCTCCATCCTCCACTGAAATACAATTAAAAGGTCAGCCAAGGATCTTAAACAAATTGTGCCAGGGGGCAGGAGAGAGGAAGCAGAGGGAGTGCTTTGTTAGTAGATTAGCTTGTTTATGACAGAGCTAAAACCATTTTGTTTCAAGTAGAGTTTTATGCATTTGTCAATAAAACCAGGATTAGAAAGGGCAAAAATCATCCTGTTTGTCACAGAGTCCCTGCATGTTTAAGAATCCAGCCCCAGAAGAGTGGCTGCCTAGTGTTTGTACTCATCCTAATAACACTCCTGCTCTGGCCATGCTTTGTTGCAGGAAACCCTGGAATGAGGACTTGAATACAAGTTTTTATGCCAAGATACATTAGTAAGGAAGTGAGGAAATGAGAGAAGGAAGGAATGGAAGTTGGAATAGGATATATTAATGTGTAGGTTACTACTGTGGGCAATTGGAGCTCAGTCTAGCAGTAATCTCTAGGAGACAGTGTGGTACATGCTTGAGTTGAGTAGTCCCACCCCAAAAGTGAAAATACATTATATATGCACAAACTGCCTTTGTTATTGGGAGAAGGCTTTTCCCAGGGTTCAGTTTCCTGGGACTCTATGGTATGCTGAGACAGCTTTGCAACCAAAAAGTACAGGGCTTGCAGGAGAAAGTGGATGTGCAGGATGATACTACCTTATGCTACAGCACTAATACTGATAAGAATGAAGAACAAATATATGGTGATTTCACCAGACCCTGAGCCATATCACCTGGTCAGTGTTACAAGGATCATAACTCAGAAATGAGCAAACAGTTATCCTCTGAAGGTGATTGATGGAAAAGAAAAGGCAAGGAAAAGCAGGATGCACTGGGGCCTGAGAATCCAGCCCTAGGCCTGGACAACTGGATCAAATCTCCCTGAAACAACATATGTATCAGAGGTTGGAACTAGCAGCCCATGGGCTTCCTCTTCCTTAGGTTGCATTTTATTTTGCCAATAGTATGTGTGTTTAAATAAATTTCTTGCCAAATTATGCTAATCTAGAGGGTTCACACAAAACTCTGACCTCCAGCATCCACTAAAAACAAACAAACAAACAAACAAAAACATCTGGTAGGATCTGGCAATGCTAGAACTGCCCACAATTCCTGGGAGGTAAACACCAACTACCCTTCTTAAATGGGCATCGACTTTCTTTCTTTTCATTTAAAAAAATTTTTTTTTAATATGCTTTATTGTCATGGACTTTCTTTGGTCACAATATCAATCACTATTACTGCTTAAATTGTCCTCTGGCTATAGAGACTATGAGTACTTACTTACATTTATCAGAGAGCTTGTGCTTTTGCTTTTCTTATATCTTACATCATGTATTTATATCTCCTACCTGACTTCTGTAAGCTATTGAGTGAGGAACCCCTTATTTTTATAATCTAGTCCCTTCACAACTACACTCTGTGATAGGCTAATAAATAACTGATTTCTCAGAATTTTTTTGGTCCTGTATGACTCCATCCTCACAGTCAGAAAAGTATTATAATTCTTGACTGTGTTATTTAAGATATTCAAGAAAGTTCCTTTATCTTGACTCAAGTTCTCTCAACTTATATCCCATACATAATAAATTCTCCAGGCAAATTTACCAAATTATGATATCCAGACTAAATCATAATAATTATGCTTTCCTATCCCAAACCAAATTCATCATCTCACTTAAAACTGATTATTCCTCCTTGTAATCAAATTGAGAAACAATAGATTTATTCTTACTCCTCTCTTTATGTCACAGGGCACATCCAATTTATCAGCTATTTTTTTTTCATTATTACTTTCAAAATAAAATATAGTTCCAACTGCTATATTCCATATCACCCCCAAAGCTACCATTATAGCATAGGCCACTATCTCTTCTCTTTTAGGCTGTATTATCTTAATGTGGTTATCTGCTTCCACCATTGCTACCCAGCAGTCTATGCCCAACACAGCAGTCAGTCTGATTCTTCTAAAAGCTAGCTCATATCATGCCATCTTTTGCTCAAAGCCCCCTTCCCATGTTCTCTCTGATCTTATCTTCTATTGCCTTCCACCCTCTACCCCCATCAATCTGTTCCAGTTATACTCACTTCCTTGCTTTTCCATGAAAACCCTAGATATGCTCATTCCTTAGAACTTGTAAACTTGCTGCTTCCTTCTGCCTGTGAAATTATTTCCCTGTATGCCTACAAATTGTACTGTCTCATTTACTTTAAGACACAGATCAGATATCATCTTTGTGAGATCTTCTCTCACCACTCTTAAAGATTGTAACTCACACTCTGGCCAGTGTGGCTTAGTTGGTTGGAGCACCATCTTGTGGACTAAAAGATTGTGGGTTCAATTCCTGGACAGGGTACATGCCTAGGTTGATGGTTAAGTCCCTTATCTGGGAGCGTGCTGGGGGGCAACCAGTTGATGTTTCTCTCACAAAGATTTCTCTCTCTCTCTCTCTCTCTCTCTCTCTCTCTCTCTCTCTCTCTCTCTCTCTCTCCTCCATCTCCCTCTGGAATCAATCAATAAATATATTTTTAGAAATTCTTATTTTTATTTTTCTCTATCTTTTATCACTACCTGACAATATTTAATTTATTCACTCAGTACCAAAACCCCCACCATGGCAGGAAATTTGTCTGTTTTGTTCAATGAGTTATCTACGTTTTCTAGAATAGGACTTGACTCTGAGTATCTGTTCAGTCATAATTCAGATGAATCCACCAATACCTTTTCTTGCCTGATTCTCCCTTCCTTGGACAGGAAATTTCCTCTCAATAACTAACTGAGACTTACCAATGTCCAGAACTTAGGTACTTTCCACATCCTCCAGGAAGCCTTTGTGATCATTATAGATAGTCCAGTCTGACTACTATATTTTCTGAAGCTAAAATTACAAATGAAAAAAAAACATTGGAAATGATCACATTTATCCAGAAAATTGAGATGAAGATTGTGTGGTCTTCATGACAACCTCAAGAAGTTGGAGGCAGAGTGACCAAAAATTTATATGTGTTTATATATATATATCTCCAATCTATAATAAATTTATTACACACACACACACACACACACACACACACACACACATATAAATAAAATCTATGTTAGAGTACCATCTGTGCAATAAAGCCCTTCTATTTGAGCTTACTGAATCACTTTCCCAGACTCTATGAGGCTGGAGTTAACACACTCATGAATCCTCTGAGTAATTGAGACAGACAAAGATGCAAGGGAAGAAATGAGATATTTATAACTTTTAGTGTATTGGTTATCTGGTTGCTGTGTAACAAACCACCTCAGCACCTAGTGACCTAAAACAATGTGTTTATTATTAATCACAGAGCTGTGAATGAGCAGTTCTGTTGATCTGCTCTGGGCTCCCTCCAATGTTTTCTGGGCTTATTTAGGTACCTTAATCAGCTGGTGGACAGGCAGAGGATTGGCTGATCTAGGGTGGGCTCACTCTCATTTCTGGTGGTTAATTGGCTGTAGAGCAAGTATGTGGGTGATTGGGTCACATACTTGTTTTTCAGCATGATGGCCTTGGATTGTCCACATGGGGGTGCCAGGTTTCCCAGAGAGTACATAGAAATGCATTCAGTTTGTTGAGGGCACGGCAAGTTCACAATTGTGTAGTGTTATTACATATATTACCTTAAGAGTTTGCATTTGAATATTTTGATTTTCATAAAAAAGTTGGAGACAAAACAATAATTGTAAAGTCAGCATCTTTGAATCCATGCAGATATATTAGCTGAAACCTCCAAATACAGAACAAAAGAACTTTAAAGGACAATATCCTGCTTTGCTTCAGAAAACCTTGAAATTTACTGAGCTACATATACCATAAGCATGGCCTTTCAAGCTTGAGGATAGGACACATGAGAGCCTAAAGCATTATGGTCCCTTCAGCAGTCAAGACCCAGAGGGTTTGAAAATTCTTTAAGCTCCAGTCTTGGTTTTTTTGTGCATTGAAGCAAAAGGAAAGGATGCAAATGAACATAGGAGGAGAAACAGGACTGCTGATGAACTTGAGGACATTTTGGAATGAAGAAATTCAGTGTAGATCAGCTGGGTGAGGGAGGAAGTAGGATTGAGACCCAGTCTAATCAGAGCCCTTTGACTTTTGGACATGGTCATTCCGCAGGACACTATCTAGCACCCCAGATTGTTAAATGGGGCCAAATTCTAGGCCCCAAATTCTAGGTGGTAGGGTAGGATTGCAACAGAACTAGTTTAGGGAACTATTTTCTCTTTCTTGCTCACACCTTAATATTTTCCCAAACTTCTTTATATGAGCCAAGTCATAATTTAATTTTATTCAAAATTAATGTATTTCACTTTGTTTTCATTAATGATTATTTTGGAGACAGCTTGGTTAAAACCTTCCCACTCAAGAAATTGCTAGTCAAAATATGTTAGGAAGGAAGCTCAAACATGCATTGCTTGCCTTATTAAAAATTAACTCAGGCAGTTGGAGAAGAATACAATGTGTGCTCTTGCCTTACTTCAACTGGTTATCTGTTTCTACCTTTACCTGCCTACTGGGTTTCTCAGTGTCTTACTACACATGGGCTGTGGGGCTAGGGACAGTGGCACTGTTAGATGCATTTCACAGAAATGAGGCTGAGATTAAAATTCCTTACTCACACCCACACAGAATAAAGGAATGTTATCAAAACTAGAGATGATTATTTGGATAAGGTCAGTGTTTCTCCTCAGGTACTATAGAAGGTCAAGGATAAGATCTGGGAGTTTTCTTGTGCAGCAACTCTGTGAAAACTTCTCTGCTCTAATCCCTAACTTACTCTCTGGATACTTGGAGGAAAGATATTAGAAACTGTAGTTTGCTTTTCTAGTTACTCTTCCCTCAATCTGTTTTTGAGTCCCCTGCCTTTGGACTCCATTGGACCCTTTGTGTTAACTCAGATACGCATTCGTTTCTACAAGAGTTTATTGAGCCCTTATTAGCCCCAGGCTTTTTCCCAGGTGGTGCAACAGGAAGAGACATGCCCCCTTCCCTCCTGGAGGTTGCAGTCTGGCAGGGATATGGGTAATAAGAACCTATTGCAACAAAACAAGTCCTATGATAAGGCAAGTGCAGGGTTTGTGGAGGCAGAAGGGGCATCTGGTTTGGCCTAAATTATTAAAAGACCTATGTTTGGGAGCACATTTCCCATCCCTACCTTTGCCTTCGTGGACTTGAGAAGGGTAAAAAGCTACTGGAAAAGAGACCATCACCACCAGCCAGAGTTGGGTGAATTGCTAACCTGACATGGACCACCTCAGACAAGTCTCTAAAGTGGGTCACCACCCAGAGTCTTGAAACCAAATATTTTGCAGGGATCTCAATGCTCAAAAGAGGGAGAAAGGCCATTGTATTTTCTACACTTATCCATACTTTTTAAAAAGATTTCATTTGTTTATTTTTAGAGAGAGAGGAAGGAGAGGTGAGAGAAAAACCATGATATGAGAGAGAAACATTGATCATTTGCTTCTTGTATGTGCCTCAAAAACCAGGGAACAAAGCCACAATCTAGGCAGACACACTGATGGGGATCGAACAGGTGGCCTTTTGTTTTGTGGGATGACACTCAACCAACTGAGCGCCATCTGTCAGGTCTCACCCATGCATTCGGATCCCCTTGCCCAGAAGTGCCATTTTCTATCCTACCTCTTGTTATTTGAGGATACCCAGTGTTATGTCAGCCATTCTCTTCAAAAGTTTCACAGACTGGATATTATTTAATCCTCCCAACAATGTTTGGAAGGAATTATAATTTATCTACTTTACATCTATAGAAACTGAGGCAGAGAGCAGTCTGTTAACTTACCCAAGGTCACACTACTACAAATTGACTTTAACTTCTGTGTGGGGTGTGGAACTATGCAAGGTCTAATAGGTCCAAGACTAGGCTTAAACCCTAAGTTAGACCAAGAACCAGTGGGAAAGACTATAGCCCTTAATACACCATTTAAAAAAGCTTAGCAACCATTAGGTTGGCATTGGGTTGGTATTGTGAGAAAGGGGTCTGAACTAGAAGATGTGGGCAAAATATCAGGATCCCTGGAATATGGAGATAATGGGCATAAAGGTGCAGTGATGTGGCTCCAGTAAATCTGCTTCTATCCGGGGCAGATCAACCCAGACCAGCCTTTCACATGAGTTAAAGGGATGGGGAGTGAAAGCAAACATGATCTTGGCATTTGCTCATGTCAAGGGTCCGGGATCAGTCAATATCTGGGCATAAATCATAAACTTGAACACACCTAAGTGTCTGGTCTGAAAGATGCTTGTCTGTGTGTTGCAGTCCACTGAAGACCCATTCCTGGCCCACCTGCTCTGAACAGAAAACAAGGCCCTCCTAGAAATTTATTATAACCAGTTAGATCTAAGACTCAGCTTGAACTTCTCATCCTAGCATTGGGACATATTGTAGACTATAAGTACTTGTACCTGAACTTTAAGAACTCAGGCAGAGCCCAGTTTCTCCTTGTTGGTTATACCCCTGGTTGGCCATTGCCCTAGTGATCGGATTCCCTTTCTGCAATATGAATCCATTTTCTCAGGATTCTCTCTTTAGGATTCTGAGGGAGGAAAGAATCATCCTCTTCTCCTATACCAGAGCCACTGCCTTTGGGACCCTCTGTGGGTTTTTTACTATGATCTAGAAGTCATAGAGATTTCTTTGTGCAACTGGATATTAAGTCTTTAATCTGGGTACTTAGCAAAAGCACCACCTTCCAACTATGAACCATTGCTGGTAAAAAGCACTAGGACTTTATGTCTGTGCCTCACATAGTTGCAGGCAGATGCAAAGATCAGAGTAAGACAATGAAGAATAGACCCATCATTCTCACTATTATATAAGTGAACACTCCAGCATTAACTCCTCAATTTACTCTGTTCGCCCTCTATGTAGACACCAGAGAAGGTTCCTAAAGCTGCTTTTTTCTTTCAGGGAACTTCTGGGACTCTATTATGCAAATAATATAGCCTTAAGTAAAGAATGCTCTCCAAGACTACTGGCAATGTAAGCCTCTTTATTATTAGCAAATACTGTTTTCAAATTCAAAGCTATTTTTTTTAGCTCAGCTCCTCTCCAATCTTTCTTTTTCCTCTGCTGCAGTTACCCCCAAATACTTGCATATCCCTGATCCAGCCCCTTGTTTTTGTTCATATTGTTCTCCCTGCTTGAAAGGTCCTACCTACTGTCATTTTACAAAACTGCCCTTCCTTTAAAGACTAGTTTTTTTATGGTAAAACTTTATTTTATGCCTCCTAGAAGAATATAAAATTAATGCTTTCATGCTTATTAATCTCTGTCATAAGGTTTTCTTATACCTCTTCTTGTGGTTGGCTTTTTACTCTAGTGAGTCTTTCCCACTAGATCAGGAGCTTCTGGAAGGCAGCAGCAATACTTAATTTTGTATCCTGCAATGCAAACTACAGTGTCAGTCTTGAACAGAATAATTCAGTTCATGTGTAGGGGTTGTAACAATAATCTACTGCCAGGCCCTTCCTAAACACCTTCCTGGCCTAAAGCTGAGGGGTGGTGAGAAAGATAATAGACTTCAGATTCAGACAGACTTGACGCAATCCTGGTATAATTGCTTACTGATTTCACATTACTTATCTCTCAGAGCCCTCAATTTCCTCCTATGTAAAGCAGGATTACAAATACGTGATGAGAAATAATGCCAGAATCTAGATGTCTGAATACTGGACTCCTGTTGTGACACTTCCTGACACATGAGGGAAGGATGAGAGTATGTATAGAGGAATGCCAGAGACTCAGTCTTGACTACCAGCAGGAGTTCTAGTTCCAAAGGCCCATATGGATCCCACTCTCATGACTTGGTTTTCCCTTATATGGACCAAACAGAGTAGCTATTCTCTTAGTCCAAGACCTAAACTTGAAGGCATGCTTCAGAGGTTTCTGCACACAAATCCTTTCTTTAAAACTCCTTCCTGGCTCCCCATTAGCTATACTAAGACAAGAGAAGAAGGCAACCATGAGTCCTGTTTTACTTACTGGATGCAGAAAACAACACCCTCACCTTTGGTGCCCATAAAATAAAGGAAGAATTTTCTGTAGTCTGGGTCTGTTTAGAATCTTTTTACTTTTCCTGCAAAAATTTCTACCCAGCTGGACCAGGCTGTTTGAGTAACTATGTTCCTTAGTTTGCCAATTTTAAAGTTCCCCCTTGGTAGTGAGATAGTAGGCATATAGGTGTTTGGGGGGAATCTCCTCTTTATAATCAATTATTTGAACAATAACATTATGACCTGGATTAGGTTTAGAGTAGAAAAAATGCTGATATTTGTGTCATGTTTTACCTCTTACCAACTGTAACACATTGGGGAGTTTTCTTAATACCTAAAAGCTTCAACTGTAAAATAGAGATGATCATATCTATACCACCTTGAGCTGTCATGAGCATCCAATGAGGAAATGTGTGTGGAGATCCCATGATAGTAATTGGCATAATATACATTAACACTTTTTTTCTCTCTTGAAAGGTAACTCAATAATATGCTTTTCCTATTTGTCTACAAGTAAGTTTCTTAAGAGAGAAGCCCAAGAATTCAGGACCAAAAGCTCATCACTTTCTATAATTGAAAGGAAGAGCACTCTCAAAACCTAATTCTAAACTTTCTGCAGAAGCAAATTTTTTCTATAACTCCATGATGCTCTTGGAGCCTTTCTGACCTACTTAGTACCTGCCTATTTGACAAGCTCGAACCTAGTAGCATCTGTTCCAAGTTGCTCAGATCATAGCAGCTGATTTTGCCTTATGGAAAGTCATGTACATTGTTGACCCAGAAGGAAGAAGCTTCTTGGATTTTTTTTTTCTTTTTTTAGTTAAAGTGGAGCCATTGTCATTAATTAACATGTCCGACCTAGCTATCAGAGGACTCAACATACTGTTACTTGAGGTCATAAAACCCAGTGGTCTGCCTCTAGTTGCTCTTTCTCAGACCCCTCTCAACATCACTTCTGTAGAAAGGGGTCTCCTCTTTGATAGATGGGCTTGAAGCAGAGTTGAGGGAACCATTCAGGTCAAGGAGACTAGCTCCATGTGTGTGTATATTAGGTGTTCAGATTTTTTTTTCCCAAAAAATATCTTAAGAAACAGGAATGATAATGGCAAAGTCATAAGGTGTTTCAAGAGCCCCAGTGAACCATACTAAAGTCCTTTCAAGTCCACTTTCTGACCTTAACCAGACAGAGATATGGGGAGCAAGCTTGGGTAATCTCCTCTTAAGAGAACCAATATAGTGCAGTAATTAAAGGTATTGGTTTTAGGGTCAATCCCTTGTAGCTGTGAGACTGAAATTTGTGCAGATGTGTGACCATGGCACAGGTCATAAACTTCTCTATACCTAACTTGCTTCCTCTGTGCAATGAACATAATAATACAACCTAATTCAACTGATATAAAGATTAAATAAAAAATGCATGTAAAATGTGAATGAAGTGTTTGACACTGCTCAATAAAAGCTGCAAAATCTACTTAAGAGTGATGAACTCCATATCACAGTGTAAATTCCAGAGTTTAGAAACTAGTGAATGACAGGAATCCAAATGAATTTTGATTGGATTGATTTATCAAAAAAACGAAACAGTAATAGTTTGCCTGGGGAAAATGTTAATTAGTAGAAAACTGAGGAATTTTTTATTCCAATTTAAGCTTCAAAAAAAGCTTTGTATATTATAGTTCTCAACTTTCTATTTCAAATGAGACATTGGACTTGTCTAAGCCAGAGGTTATTGAATTTCCTAATCTGATTCCCAAGCTTTCATTTATTTACCAATTCATTTCCCTTTGCTGTCTCCATGATCTTACTCACCACAATGGAGGATGAACTCACTAAGACAGAGAACCAATTCACTCATCCCCAGACAAAGGCAGAGTTTCCCTTCAGTGTGTATCTACTTAAGTGTTGCACTGACCTCATAAAACGGCTGTGCAATAATGACCCTTCCCCTTCCCTCTGGCTATGGTTCATTCCTGCCACCTTGTATTATGTCCTCCAGATGTACAGAAACCATAGATGTTCCAGCCATGTGTATGTGCATACACGTTTGCCTCCAGACACACATCCACATGAATACATAAAGAAGTTGCATATAGTGGACATCCACACAAACATACATTTACTCTCAGAAACACTGAAATACATAAATTCACAGGGAGGCCACATTTAATCAATATGAAAAACAATTCTTGTAAACACATTTGCCCATACGTACTCTCACACATATTTGCATCACATGCATACACTTTAACCATGTCATGTGACTAGTATGTGAGAGCTGAGAGTGTATAAAGTTCTTATTCTAATCACATTTCTTTTTATGAAGAGCTTACTATAGATCCCTAGATCAGCAGGACAATTCCATATCCTATTATAATCTGCCAAAAAAATAGATAAATCTATTAGCCTGCTTTTTGCTTGTTTCATCATTGTGACAGCCTCTCATGGGTCTATATCCATCAAGCTCTCTCACCATCTGACAGCCAAGTTTCCACCACTAAGATGCAGGTTATAGCTCTTTAATCTCTATTTAATTGCTCACTAATAATATCAATACTGTCTTCTTCTATTAATTGATTAAAAAAACAGTCTTGGCAGAAGTGAATAATGAAATTTGGTAGCAACCAATCATGGAATGAATTTTTTTGTCATCAAGGTAATCAGGAAGATATAGTGATCAAAACACACCTTGCTCTATTTGCAGGTATTTAGAATGCTAGAACTGGCAGGGCCTTTGGAATTCAATTACATCAGCAATTCTCAAACTGTCATCCACAAGCAATTAAACAGTTTTATTTATTTTATTTTATTTTATTTTTTAGGAAAAACAATATTTTGTGATTATGTAAGTCTGACATACAAAGCTCTCGCATTTTGGAATTTTAAATCAATATTAGCATATTAAAAGCTCTGACATTCCACAATTTGAGAAACAGAGTTTCTTTTATTTTTTCATTTTTTATTGTTCCTCTATTACAGTTGTCTCATTTCCCTCTTGTTGAACAGAAGAACCTAGTTTCATTGCTCAGCTGATCTTCACCAAAACTTATTTGACAATAAAGTCACATTTCTTATTGAACACCATTTGTATTATTTATTGCTGCACAATGAATCACCCCAAATTTTGTGGCTTAAAACAACAAAGATGAATTATTTTTCACAATTCTATGGATTTCCTGTGCTGAAAGGTGCAAGATGGGTGGGCAATTGGTGTTATTGCCTCACTTCTCCTCCCCATGGTTTTTCATTCTCTGAAAGGCAGCCTTACAAAATGGGCTCATGGCAACATTTCAATAGGGTGAACAACAGAAGCTACAAGGCTTCTAAAGGCCTACCCTTGAAAGTCAAACAACATTATTTTTGCTGTATAATATGAAACCAAGCAGGTCACAAGGCCAAGCTAGATTCAAGGGGGATATAAATTAATGTCCACCATTTATGGAATGACAGTCATATTGCAAAGGGACAAATGGAATAGAAAAAGAAATTATTATGGGCATCTTCAAATATAATCTACCACAAGCCACTGGACAGATTTGGAAGACTGTTTAGGAACTATAAATGTAGAACAAACTCCACATTTTCTAGATTAGGATACAAAGACTCATGTATAAAATGATTTGCCCAAGGACACATATCTGATAAACAACAGAGATGAGATAAGAATCTAAACCCCCGACTCCAAGTCTTTTGTCTTAACCATTGTGCTTTCAAAGGGTTCTCAAATGACCAAAAATGACTTGAATGATACTCCAACACTTACTCTCTGGATTTTGGGAGCCTCAAACTCTGATCCTGATCTTCTAAGCAAGTCCAGCTGGGCTTGTCAGATCATGAATAACTGATCAATAAACCAGAGATTCAGCTTTCTATGTTTTAATTCCATGAATGATAGGCTCTGGAAATAGCTGAACTTGGAGACTTTGAATGATATGAGCTAGTCTCATAAGCTTCTTATTATATAAAGTAACCCTTTTATTCCCCATTTTCTAAACCATATTGTCTGAATATCTACTGAATCTTGTACACTTATGATTCATGGTCAGATCTTCACTTAATTCCCTATATCTCTTGAACCACAATTCATCCCAACCCTTTGACATCTCATAAGTAAATTTACAAAATATTACTTTTACTTGGCAACTTACCCTAAACATGTCCTCCATACTATTACAATGCTTTCAAGAAAATACTGGAATAACACCACTTCCATGAATTCTTGCTTCTCTATTTATTATCAATATGTGACCTTACTTTGCATACTCTGCAATACTTTCTTGAGTCTACTGACTATATATCTTTTACTTGAGTGTATTCTAAGTTAATTTTATCCATATCTATCTATCTCCACCTTTTATTTATTTGTATCAGCTTTTCATTTATTCTATTTTATTAAAGTACCAGTTGTTTAATTCTTGGACTCTAAGATATCTGATGGAAGGGGCCACATCTTAAAGGCTTTTTGCAAATGATCAAAATCAATTTTGTTACTTTGTGCCCGGGGAATACTTAGTGGTGATGACAATCAATATTTTCTGGACACAGGCTCTTAGAAGAATTGCTTAAACATTTTGCAATAATTTGGTTTTAAATGTTCCACCTTTCTTTGCTTAAGAAAGCTAATGAAAGAGAAACATTAATCTGAAAGCTAATAATTACAGAAAAATTTACAAGTATATATAACTTCACTAACAGTACATAATACTGTAGCTTTATCTTCCCTCTGTAACACATTTATTATGCTCAGAAGACAACCTTTTCCTAGATCACTTTCAGCTGATGTGCCACAGCATGAAGGAATATGAAGATTTCATCTACTTCCTATTCTTAGCTTATTACAAGGCACAAGGAACAGAAGGATGATCACTCTCACGGCTGTGATTTATACATGAAGAGCAAGGTGTTAAGTTCCCAGACCATTACTTAAAACTAAGGTTATTGGAAACTAAACAGAAGGGGAAAAAAAGAGGGTATATTAGAAACACTGTCACTCTCAAATAAACTCTGAAATATTTCTCTGGAATGCTGTTAAAATTTAGCTCAAACCATCATTTGTTTATCTGTTTGATTTTCACTGAGGTTGAGGCTAGAAGAAGCAGAAGATAAATAACGCATGTAGTGTCTATACTTGAGAATTGAGAGGCAGGTTAAATGATGAAGTTCATGGGTCAAGGATAAAATCTCCTTTGAGCCACTTCAGATTTTAGGAGGTGCAGATCTCCCTGGGACTTGATATTAAAGCCTTCTGAGTGTGAAACTTCATCCAATTGGCAGGATACAGTGGCAAATAACATTTTGGAGACTGACCTAATATGATAAGCAATTAAATCACATTCCCCTGAAATTCATCTTTGCAAATATTATCTATGCTCAAGTCAAGATAAAAAGTCAAAGAGTTCAGCCTGCGAGCCAAGTGTCGCTGGTTCGATTCCCAGTCAGGTCACATGACTAGGTTGCACATCAGGTCCCCAGTTGTGGGTGTGAGTGAGAGGCAACAACACAGTGATGTTTCTCTCCCTCTCTTTCTCCTTTCCCCTCTCTCTAAAAATAAAATAAACAAACAAACAAATAAATTATTTTTAAATAAGTCAAATAGTGAAAATGTATTTGTTTCAAAATAAAGTGACTTCTAACATAAATTGTACCAATCTCTCTGTACGTTAATCCTCCTTTCTAAAATTCTCCATATCACCTAAAACGTATTTTCTCTTTAAACCACTTGCCCTCAAATCACCCATTGTTTCCTACCTCACTTTCTATTTATTGACTCGCTAGAATGAGTAACACATTTTGGTGCTATTTCTGCTTCATGGTTACCCAAGTTAATTGTATGTAATTGTGGATTACTTATAATTCTTTGGAATTTTATAAGTCAGAGGCAAAAGCAGAAGCAAAGCGGTAAGGAACTTCTTAGGTAGAAAGCAATATTTCTGCAACCTCTAAACTGGGGATTGGAACAAGTTTCCTGTGAAATGTCAAGTTTCAAAGTATCAGATTTATGAAAACACTAAGGCAAAAGGCTTCAAATTATGCTTTTAGAAAAATAGAACACCAAGGGAAAGCCACATGCAATCGGTGAGGTAGAAGTTTCTCTCTCTTTTTTTTCCTTTTTTTTTTTTTTTTTTTGGTTTTTCAATTACAGTTGCCCCATTTTTCCACCATTGCTCTCCCTCAAGCACGCCACCCCTTTTCCCACCATCATATCCCTCCCCGTTGTCCATGTCCATGAGTCATTTATACACGTTCCTTGACTAAACCCTTCCCTTACCTATCCCCCTTCTCTCCCTCCCCCCTACCCCCTATTAACTGTTATTCTGCTCTTTGTCCTATTTAGTTTGTTGTTTATGTTGTTCTTTAGTTTCCTGTATTAGGTGATGTCATATGGTATTTTTCTTTCTTTGCCTGGCTTATTTCACTAAGCATAATTCTCTCTAGTTCCATCCATGTTGTCGCAAATGGCAGGAGTTCCTTCTTTCTTTCTGTTACATAGTATTCCATTGTGTAAATGTACCACAGTTTTTTGATCCACTCATTTACAGATGGGCACTTAGGCTGTTTCCAGCACTCAGCTATTGTAAACAGTGCTGCTATGAACATAGGGGTGGATAAGATCTTTTGAATTAGTGTTTTAGGATTTTTTAGGTATAATCCTAGCACTGGAATCAATGGTTCAAAAGGCAGTTCCATTTTTAGTTTTCTGAGGGAATTCCATACTGTTTTCCATAGTGGCTGCACCAGTCTGCATTCCCACCAACAGTGCACTAGGGTTCCCATTTCTCCACATCCTCGCCAGCACTTGTTGTTTGTTGATTTGTTGATGATGGCCATTCTGACTGGTGTAAAGTGGTATCTCATTGTGGTTTTTATTTGCATCTCTCTGGTGGCTAATGATGTTGAGCATTTTTTCATGTGTCTATGGCCCTTCTGTATGTTCTCTTCAGAGAAGATTGTTCAGGTCCTTCGCCCATTTCTTAATTGGGTTGTTTGTTTTCTTGATGTTGAGTCGTATAAGCTCTTTAAATATTTTGCAGATCAGTCCCCTGTCTGTGATATCATTGGCAAATATGTTTTCCCATATGTTTGGTTTCCTTTCCATCTTGCTGATGTTTTCTTTTTCTGAGCAGAAACTCTTAAGTTTGATGTAGTCCCATTTGTTTATTTTTTCCTTTATTTCTCTTGCCTTAGGACATGTATCCATGAATATATTGTTACATGAGATATTTGAAATTTTCCTGCCTATATTTTCCTCTAAAACTTTTATGGTGTCATGGCTTACACTTAAGTCTTTGATCCATCTTGAGTTTATTCTCATTTGTGGTGTAAGTTGGTGGTCTAGTTTCATTTATTTGCACGTCCCTGTCCAGTTCTTCCAGCACCATTTGTTAAAGAGGCTCTTCTCACTCCATTTTATGTTCCTTCCTCCTTTATCAAAGATTAGTTGACCATAGAGGCCTGGGTTTATTTCTGGACTCTCTATTCTGTTCCACTGATCTATATGTCTGTTCTTATGCCAGTATCAGACTGTTTTGATCACAGTGGCTTTACAGTATTGTTTGATGTCTTGTGTTGTGATTCCTCCTGTTGTGTTCTTCTGTCTCAAGATTGCTTTTGTTATTCGGTGTCTTTTTTGATTCCATATGAATTTTTGGAGTATTTGTTCTAGGTCTGTGAAATATGTCATTGGTATTTTAATAGAGATTGCATTGAATCTGTAAATTGCTTCGTGTAGTATGGCCATTTTGATGATGTTGATTCTTCCCATCCAAGAACATGGTATTAGCTTCCATTTATTTGTATCTTCCTTAATTTCTTTGTTCAATGTTACGTAATTTTCTGAGTACAGGTCTTTTTTCTCTTTGGTTAAGTTTATTCCTAGATACTTTATTATTTTTTGTTGCTATAGTAAATGGTATTTTCTTTTTTGTTTCTGTCTCCGATATTTTATTGTTGGTGTACAGAAATGCCTTAGATTTCTGTATATTTATTTTGTACCCTGCTAGTTTGCCAAATTCACTTATTATATCGAGTAGTCTTTTAGTGGAGTTTATAGGGTTTTCTAGGTATACTCTCATGTCATCTGCATATAATGATAGTTTTACTTCTCTTTCCCAATTTGGATGCCGTTTATTTCTTTTTCTTGTTTGATTGCTGTGGCTAGGACTTCTAACACTATGTTGAATAGAAGTGGAGAGAGTGGACAGCCTTGTCTAGTTCCTGATTTCAGGGGAAATGCTTTCAGTTTTTGTCCACTGAGTATGATGTTGGCTTCAGGCTCCTCATATATAGCCTTAATTATGTTAAGGTATGCTCCATCTATTCCCATTTTGCTGAGTGTTTTCATCATAAATGGGTGTTGTACTTTATCAAATGCTTTTTCTGCATCTATTGATATGATCATGTGGTTTTTGTCTTTCATTTTGTTTAGGTGATGTATTATATTTATTGATTTGCAAACATTGAACCATTCTTGCATTCCTGGAATGAACCCCACTTGATCGTGGTGTATGATCTTTTCAATGTGTTGCTGGATCCTGTTTGCCAATATTTTATTGAGGATTTTAGCATCTATGTTCATCAGTGATATTGGCCTGTAGTTTTCTTTCTTTGTTGTGTCTTGACCTGGTTTTGGAATGAGGGTAATACTGGCTTCATAGAAAGAGTTTGGGATTTTTCCCTCTTTGGATTTTTGGAATAGTTTGAGGAGAGTAGGAGTTAGTTCTTCCCTAAATGTTTTGTAAAATTCTCCTGTAAATCCATCTGGTCCAGGGCTTTTGTGTGCCGGGAGATTATTGATTACTGTTTCAATTTCATTCTTTGTTATTGGTCTGTTGAGACTTTCTACTTCTTCTTGATTCCGTTTTGGAAGATTATATGCTTTTAGAAATTTGTCCATTTCATCTGGGTTTTCAAATTTTGTGCCATACAGTTGTTTGTAGTAATTTCTTACAATCGTTTGTATTTCTGTGGTATCAGTTGTGATTTCTCCTCTTTCATTTCTGATTTTGTTTATTTGGGTCTTCTCACTTTTTTTCTTGATGAGCGCAGCTAGAGGCTTGTCGATATTGTTTATTTTTTCAAAGAACCAGCTCCTAGTTTTGTTGATCTTTTGAATTGTTTGTTTAGTCTCTATGTCATTTAATTCTGCTCTGATCTTGATGATTTTCTTCCTTCTTCTTGCCCTAGTCTTTGTTTGTTGTTGTCGTTCTAGTTCTTGTAGCTTTAGGATTAGACATTTTATTTGAGATTCTTCTATCCTTTTCAGATATGCCTGTATTGCTATGAACTTCCCTCTTAGGACAGCTTTTGCTGTGTCCCATAGGTTTTGGGCTGTTGTGTGTTCATTATCATTAGTTTCCAGAAACTTCTTGATTTCTTCTTTGATGTCATTGTTAACCCATTCATTATTTAATAGCATGTTTTTCATTCTCCATGAGTTTGGGTGTCTTCTATTTTTTTCTCAGAGGTTGACTTCTAGTTTCAAGGGATTGTGGTCCAAAAAGGTTCTTTATATGATATCAATTTTCTTGAATTTGTTGAGGCTTGTTTTGTGTCCTATCATGTGGTCTATCTTTGAAAATGTCTCATGTGCATTTGAAAAGAATGTATATTTTGCTCCTTTGGTGTGAAAAGTTCTATATATATCAGTTAAGTCCATGTGGTTTAATGTGTTGTTCAATGCATGTATATCCTTGGTGTTTCTTTGCTTGGGTGATCTGTCTATTATTGATAATGGAGTGTTGAAGTCCCCTACTATGAGTGTGTTGTTGTTAATATTCATCTTGTGGTCTTCTAGTATTTGCTTTACGTATTTGGGTGCTCCAATGTTGGGTGCATATATGTTTATCAGTGTTATATCTTCTTGATAGATTGTTCCTTTAAATATTATGAAATGTCCTTCTTTGTCTCTTTATTGCCTTTGCTTTGAAATCCGTTTTGTCTGATATGAAGACCGCTACCGCAGCTTTTTTTTTCATGTCCATTTGCTTGTAATACTTTTTTATATCCCTTTACTTCCAGTCTATGTAAATCTTTTGTTTTGAGGTGTGTTTCTTGTAGACAGCAAATATGTGGGTCCTGTTTTCTTATCCATTCCATTACCCTATGTCTTCTAATGGGAGCATTTAATCCATTTACATTTAAGGTTATTATTGACATGTATTTATTCATTTCCCTTTGTACCTCTGTTCCTCTCCTCTTTTTTTCTTCTTTTTTTTAGAACATTCCCTTTAGCATATCTTGCAATGCTGGTTTGGTGGAGATGTATTCTTTTAGTCTTCCTTTGTCTTAGAAACTTGTTATTTCACCTTCCATTTTGAAGGAGAGCTTTGCTTGGTAGAGTATTCTTGGTTGTAGGCCTTTGTTTTTCATTGCTTGAAATAGTTTTGACCACTCCCTTCTGGCTTGTAGTATTTCTGCTGAGAAATCAGTCGATAGCCTTATCAGAGCTCCCTTGTACGTTTTTTTGCTGTTTTTCTCTTACTGCTTTTAGGATTCTCTCTTTGTCTTCGAATGTTGCCATTTTAATTATGATGTGCCTTGGAGTGGGTTTTTCTTTTTTGTTGTTGTTGTTCCTCTTAATTGGAACTCCCTGTGCTTCCTGAACTTGTATAACTTTTTCTCTCATCAGGTTGGGAAAATTTTCTGTCATTATTTCTCCTATGAGTTTTTCTATTCCTTGTTTCTCTTCTCCCTCTTTAATTTCAATGACTCTACTGTTGTTTTTCCTTATGCTATCCTGTAATTCCCTTACATCTTCTTTGTACTTCTTCAATATTTTTTCATTTTGCTGTATTCTCTGGGAATTTTTTTCTACATTATCTTCTAGCTCAATAATCCTATCCACTGCTTTGTTTAGGCTGCTTTTGACTGATTGTACTGTGTTTTTTAGTTCAGAGATTCAATTCTTCATTTCTTCCTGGTTCTGGTTAATAGTTTCTATGTCTTTTTTTATGCTGATGTAGTTCTCTGCAAGTTCCCTGTAATTTTCTTGGAGCTGTTGGTTACTTCCTTGGAGGTTGTCATAGTCCTTTTTGAGGTTGTCGAGTATGTTGAGCTTCTTCACCACCATTTTTTTGACTTCCATGTCTGACATTTGGGCTATGTCTCTTTCATTTACCTCTCTTTCTGGGGATTCCTCTTTTCTTTCTATTGAGAGGTTGTTTCTGCATCTTAGCATGTTGGATTCTTCTTGTTTTTTTTTTTTTTTTTTTTTTTTTAGATTTGTCTGCTTTGACTTCCCACCTTTGTTGTATGAGATTCTTTATAGGAGATCTGGAGGTTTCAGTGGTGCAGTCTCTTTGATCTCTTGAGCCTGATGTTCTTGTGGTACCCTTTATGTCATTTGTTTATGCTGTCTGATTATATTTCAGATGCTCTTTGGTAGGATCTTCCTTCTGGCTAGCTGATTGAGAGTCACTCTATCCACTTTGCCTTGAGTTCTTTTGTGGAGATGCTATTAAAAACATAAACACACAACCCAGGCAGGAGGCCCACACCCTCAAAAATATCCCCCACCCTCTATCCCTCTATCATCAGCAACAAGCTGGTATTAATATAACTGTAGAGAGATTAGGGCTTTTATACTATAGGAAGAATAGATAAGAGTTGTTTTTAAGGAGGAAAAATATGATTTTGAGAGAGGCGATGATAGATTAATAATAGTTGAGACAATGGAAGATAGTAGGTAATATTTACATTGTATGTTATTAACAATAGAAGTAAAGGAGGGAAGAATGTAGAATATAGTAAGAAAGAGGGATTGTATAGTATTGGATTTATATAGTAGTTATATTCTATTTATTTAGAGTGAAAGGGAGGCTAAACTAGACACACCAACAAATAAACAAAAATTAAAAAGGGAAGATGAGAAGGAGAGATTGTATGAAACAAATTAGAGATATAGTTTTTTTAAGAAAAAGTAAGAATTATAATTAAAATTAAATTCAGAATTAAAAATAGAAAATTTTAAAAAATTAAAGTAACTTAAAATACAAATAAAAAAACTAAGATAGAAATAGAAATTTAAAAGGTATATAAAAGAAATGTTTTTACTCAGTTCAGCCTTTGTGTGTCATCTTCTTTTTCTGCATCCATAGCTGGTCTGAGGCGGTCCAGAGGTTGCTGTTCCTTACAGCAGTGGTGTGCGTCCACGGTGGCTGGCATGGCGCGTTCCTTTGGCATCTGTTGGAACTGGCTGAGGTGCTTTTGCATGCATGCCCCTGCATGTGCAAGGCGGCCCGAGAGCTAGCCTCAGGCCTGCTGAGCTGCTCTCTGGGATTTGTTCTCTCGCCTCTTAAGGTGGGGCCCTGGACACTTGTGCACAGTGAAAGTGAGCGTCTGTGAGTTGCTGTCACCTGCTATTCCTGCACCACAGCTGCACGCTGTTCCGCACGCACCTGGGTGGGCACCAGCAGAGCCTGTGCTAGTGGTCTGCGTTCTGGCCTGGTGCCCACTAGAGCTGGCCAGGGGTGTCTGTGCACGGTCTTCTGCGTGTCCAGTGTTCCCTCCATGTGCCTGTTGGGAGACTGATCTTATGTCTGTTGGGGTGTGTTGGAGGGGCACCTGGACGCACAGCCCCGCACACCTGGGCCAGTGAATGAGGGCACTTTCCTATGCGTACCACATGACCCAAGGGGACGGTTGGGGAGTGGACGAATGCACTTCTGTACCTGCGCTCCTCAAGAATGTCCTATCAACCCCAAACTTTCCTCCCCTCTATGCAGTTCACAGGAGAAAAATATAAAAGAAAATTACATTCTCACTTGCACAGCAGCATGCTGTCTCCTGTCCTTCAGTGCCAGTGCCAGTGCCACCTGGTTGAGTCATGTCTCTGCCAGCGGGCAGAGATCTAGTCTTCTCCCAATTCCTCTCTGGGGAAACTTGTGGTCACTGAAAAGCCTTTGTGTACTTCAAGCCGCAGCTCGGGTAGCCACCCCAGTCAGAAATCCCATCTTGTACCTTTTTCCTCCACTATCCTCACTGAACAGGTTGTTCCCAGATGGATTTTCTCTAATCCAGCAGTACGAAGGCTTGACTCTTGCCAGTGTCCAGCTGCTCACTGAGATGTTCTGTCTGCAATTAGTCCAAACTACAGACTGGTCTTGGGAGCCTGAAAGCGCAGCCTCCCTTCACTCCTCCACCATTTTCTCTTCCGAGGTAGAAATTTCTCAATGGTGTGTGTGAGGGAGTCAGTGGGAAAACTATCATAGCCTATATATAAATTGCAATTACAAGTTCTATTGAGTCAACACATCAGAAAGCAACCCAGGAAGACAATGTAATCTACTATATCAGCACAGAGATTATTCTAAACTTTATATTTAAAGGCAAAGGGACTAGCTAAAGCAATTCTTAAAAAGAAGGTAAAGTGAGAGAAATCAGTTTACCTAAATTCAAGCCTTATTATACAACTACAATAATAAAGACAAAGTGATGATTACAGAAAGATGGACACATAATGGAACAGAGTGAAAACCAAAAAAATACATTGATACAAATATACCCAACTGATCTTCTGACAAGATATAAAATCAAATTAATAGATTAAAAGAGCTTTTTCAACAAATAGTGCTGTAATAATTGACTATTCATAGATCAAGAAAAAACATCAATCCGAGTCTCTCGCCATATACAAAAGTTAATTTTAAAAAATCATAGAATTCATGGGCTTAACTATAAAAGTATAAAAGTTTTAAAAAATGTATTCAGGATGTAGAGTTATTCAAGGAATTCTTAGAGGTGACACTGAAAGCACAATCAATAAAAGAAAAATAATTGATAAATTGAATTTCATCAAAATTAAATACTTTTATTTTGTAAAAAGACCCTGTAGAGAAGATGAAAAGACAAACTAGAAGAGGGAGGCTTAGACTAACATGCTTGGTCTCCCTCTACGACTAAGAAATACAACTACGTCAAAACAAAGGAAAACCAGAAATTCCAGAAAATAAAACTACATGGAAGCCCAACGTATGAAGTTATAAACCAGCGGTGTTCATCTGGACATGTAGGAGGGGTGAAAAAATGTGGTCCTGTCTGTGGTAGCAGCGGCCATAGCAGCGGGACTGCGAGAAATGCCAGGGGAGCAATCCTGGCTACAGTAGAGATGCTGCAGCTTGCGATTCCAACGCTGGGAAGGGCAGTCCCCTTATTGCCTTGGATGGTGAGGCCCAGAGGGTGGGGGGACGGATCCTGGTCTCTCAGCAGAGAGTAACAGCAAGAATCCATCTTGGACCCCTGCCCCCACACTAAGCGCCACAGTGCAGCGAAAAAGGTCGCTGATCACCGCCAGTTGCCGGGTAGTGACCAGTGCACAGGGCTCCACCCCCATAGCCTGCTCAGGAAGCAAAGCTAAACACAAGTCTGTCAGAATGAAGCAGACAACAATTGAAATCCCGGTGATGCAGCTCACCAGGCAGCAGATACGGAACCTGACAGACGAACAAATAGAAAACCTTTCTGAGGCTCAGTTCATAGTTATAGTTATAAGGTGGCTTACAGAATTAACAAAAGATTTGGAAGACAGGAAAGCAATGAAAGCTACTCATACTGAAATGAACGAAAACACATACAAGACAAGTGGTGAGGAAATAAAATCCAGAGATCAAATCAACAAACCAGAACATAGGGAAGGAACAAACAGTCAACAAGTGTAGAAAGAGGAAACAAAAAGTAAGGAAAGTGAGGAGAGGCTCAGAAACCTATGGGACAGCTTTAAGAGAACGAACATTCGAATAATAGGATTGCCAGAGGGCAAAGAAGAAAAACTAGAGATTGAAAAACTATGTGAAAAAATAATGAAGCAGAACTTCCCGAACTTGGAGAAGGAAATAGACTTACAGGTCCAGGAAGCACAGAGAGTTCCAGAAAAACTGGACCCAGGGAGAACCACTCCAAGACACATTATAATCAAATTGTCAAAAATTAAAGATAAAGAGAATCTTAAAAGCAGCAAGACAGAAGAAAAGAATCATGTACAAACGGGGTCCCAATTAATCTATCAGCTGATTTCTCAAAGAAGACCCTGCAGGCAAGAAGGGACTGGCAAGAGATATTCAAAGTAATGAAAAGCAAAAACCTACAGCCACGAATATTCTATCCAGCGAAACTGTCATTCAGAATAGAAGGGCAGAGAAAGTGCTTCCAGGACAAAGTAAAACTGAAGGAGTTCGTTAGATCCAAACCACTATTATATGAGATGCTAAAGGGACTGGTTTAAAAGAAAGAGGATCAAAACTATGAACATTAAAATGAAAACTGCATCACAAGAACCAACAACAGAAGCTAGGGAACCAAACAAAGGCAAACTAAGTAGGCAACGAGAGTTGAAAAAGAACTATAGGTATGGGGAACATATTGGGGGGAGATCAGCAGGGAGGTGGGAGGGGGAAAGGGAGTGAGATGGAACAGGAATTAAGAAGCATAGTAGGAGGGAATGGAGTAGACAGGAAGAGGTTGAGAAGAACTATATGCACAACCAATGGACATGGACTAAAACGGGGGGACAACTGGAGGGAGTGGGGCCACCAGGTGGAGGGGAGCAGAGGGAAAAGAAATTGAGACAACTGTAACAGCATAATCAATAAAACATATTTAAAAAAATACAAACTACACTCTAGAACAAAATATTTGGAAACCACATATTTATTAAAGGACTTGTACCTAGATTATATAAAGAATACTCACATTTCAACAGTAAAAATAACTATTCAATTAGAAAATGGGCAAAATATATGAAAAGTCATTTTATTGAAAAGGAAGTACAGCTGACAAATAAACATGGAAAATATATTGAACATTATTAGTCATTAGGAAACTGAAAATCAAAACCATAAAATATTGCTATGTACCCATTAGAATAGCTAAAATAATTTTTAAAAATAGTGACAACATCAAGTGCTGATGAGGATGTGAAGAAATTGCATCTCTTTTATTGTTCCTTGCAGGAATACAAAATGGTACAGATACTCTGGGCAATTTTGAAGTTTTGTTAAAACTAACCATACAACTTACCATATGGCCCAAAAATCACACTCTTGGATATTTCTTCCAGAGAAATGAAAACCTGTATTTATACAAAAAGTACACAGGACTGTTTATAGTAATAGCTAAAAACTGGAAACAAATCAGATGTCTTTCAATGAGTAAATGGTTAAGCAAAGTGTGGTGCAGCCATACCAAGGAAAATTCTCATTAATAGAAAACAATGAACTAGTGATATCAGGCTCTTGAGGGGCTTATGTGAGGGTGAAAGTAGGTTTGGATATAAAAGGACAACAAGAAAAGCTTGTGGTGATAAAAATGTTCAATGTCATTTTCCTGGTTGTTGATAATGCACTATAGTTTTGGAAGATGTTACCATTATAGGAACCTGGGTAAGGGTACAGAGACTTGGTTCATATTATTGCTTATAATCACATGTGAATCTATAATGATCTCAAAATAAAAAAGTTTAATTAAAAAATCCACAAGAAAAAAAAAAGGATTTTTATATAAAGCAATTTGCATTTGGAAGATATTACAGAACAGATGAAAACTAAGAATAAAATTAAAAGTAAAATTTTATACTGTTAAACTTTGATGTATAACTTTCTAGACTTTTTTCTATACATATATAAATAAAAACACGTATTTTTAAATGGGATCATGTCATGTATATAGTTTTTTGTAATCTAGATTTTCAATTAAATATATGTGATAAATATACATATTTCATGTTTAAGAGTTTTGTTCACTTTTGTATCTCCAGTGTCTCAGGTCAGGTTCGCTATTTAATAATTATATTATTCATGAATAAAGAAATAAGATATTACCAAATTGTTCTCCAAAATTGTTCTCAAGACCAGTCTGTAGTTTAGGCTAATTGTGGACAGAGCATCTCAGTTAACATTTGGATACCAGTGGGAGTTGAACCTTGCCACTGCCGGCAGCAGAGGAAGCCATCTGGGGGCGACCTGTCTGGTCAGGATCATGGAGGAGAGACATAAGTTCTGGCTGATTTGGCTCCCCCGGCAGTAACTGGCAGTGCACAAAGATTTTTCAATGCCGCTAGGTTTTCCCTGAAAGGAGCTGGGGACGGAGATTGAGGCCGCGTTCGCTGGCAGAGCCAGGAGTTGGCCAGGTAACATCTGGCTTTGAGAGGAAAGGAGCAGCATATTGTGTGTGTGTGAGTGTGAGTGTGAGTGTATGTGTGTGCGTGTGTGTGTGTGTGTGTGTGTGAGAGAGAGGGGTTTCTTTTATTGTTTTTTGCAAATCAGGGAGGAAAGGCTAGGGGCAGGGTGAGATTCTTGAGGAACGTGTGCGCAGGAGTGCACTTGGGTCACCCCACCCACCCTGGCTCAGGCCGCACATACTCAGGAGAGCCCTCAGCCTGCCTGCCCCAGGCTGTGCACATGAGGGAGCAAACTTGCCCCACTGGACCTGGGCTGTGACTGAAGGAGTGTGACATGAACTAGGGGTGCTTCAGAAAAGTTTTGGGTGCTGGTTTTGGAGGAAGAGCTGGGGGAAGCAAGCCAGATCCCAATGCAGACTCATCCCCAGTGCTATGGAAGAAACCTTTTAAGCAGACTACAGTACTCCCCTCCAAGTGGCATCAGCCACAGGGTGAGCAGTAGCCCCTCCCAGAGAAATTACTCGGCCCTGCCCTCGTGATGCTTAAGCCTGACTGCAGATTATGGAGTGACTAGCAAAAAAAAAAAAAAAAAAAAAAAAAAAAACCTAAAGAGACAGACACAGGCAGTAGAATGCTAGTAGGCTCAAATAGCCTGTTTAGATCCAGACTGGGACATCAGGGTTATGTCCAGAAAGAGAAAAAAGTGGAAAAAAACAGAGACCAATTTTACTGAGATCTTCTGCAGAACTTTTCTGTCACCTGCATATCCTTTTAACCGTCATTTTTATCCTCACAGTCTATGCATTATAAATAACTAGTCCTTATATTATAGTTTATTTCAAATTTTTTATTTTGCTCCTCCCATTTCTTAATGAATTATATCATCTGATTTTCTCCTATTTTTGTTTTAAATGCTATATTTTCTCTGAATACAACTCACTTTCAATCTGCACTCATTATTTCTTACCTCTCCACAAAATTTTCCCTATCATTAGTTATCTCACATTCTTTTTTTCATCATAAAATACACTTTCTCTCCAACTTGATTAATCAGTGCACATTGAGTGGGAGAGAGAGGTAGTGGTGACATTTCTGCAACTTTATTCATAGCCCTTCACTATTCTAGTATTTCATATTTCAAATATTATCATCCCCCTCTCCTACTCCATGGTACTTTCCTCTAGCCCTTTCCCTCTTTCATTTTAAATTTGAATTTTTCCCTGTCTTAGCCTGGTTTTTGTTCCTCACTCTTAGTATTCTCTCTCCCTTTATCATCTCAAAATCACTTCTCTTTCCTCCAGACATCACTTAAGTTTCTCTTTCTTTTTCTTTTTTCCTTTTCTTTATTTTTTTAACACTTACTCCCATCCCACCTATATTAATGTTAAGGCTTAAGTGGCATCCCAAAAGCATCAAGCTCAGGAAATCAAGGATTCTGCACCACTGAATCACACAGGATTCCTACCACAGAAGGTCACACCACAAAGGCAGGAAATAAAAGCAGATTAATAAAAGAAGCAGAAACGAACAAGAAGAGCCACATAAAATGGGGAGACTAAGAAACAACACCCCATAAAAAGTAAGGAGGGATTCCCAGAAGGAGGGATGGATGAAATAGAGGCAACCAAATTATCAGACATGAAATTCAAAACAACAGTAATGAGGAAGTTCAATGAACTCAATGAACTCATAAACTCAGAGAAAACTACAACAAACTCTGGGGTAACTATAAAGAACTACAGGGAAACTACAAAGAATGCCAGGGAAGCTTTTAGGAACTTACTAAGAAATACACCAGCATAAAAAAGGACATAAAAACTGTCAATATGAGCCAGGAGGCAATGAAGAATACAGTTTCTGTACTGAAGAACACAATAGAAGCAATCAAATGCAGTCTAAATGAAGCAAAGGATCATATCAGTAAGCTAGAGGACAAGATAAAAAAAAAAATCCCAGATAGTGCAAAAAAAAACCCAAAACACTGAAAAAGAATAAAGAGGATTTAAGAGAGCTGCAGTACAACATGAAACATAATATCCATATCACAGTGATACCAGAAGGAGAAGAGGAGTAAGGGGCAGGAAACCTGATTGAAAAAGTAATGACAGAAAACTTCCCAAACATGAGGAGAGAAAATGTCTCACAAGTACAGGAAACACAGAGGATCCCAATAAAGATAAATCCAAAAAGGCCCACACACCAAGGCACATCATAATTAAAATAGCAACAGACAAAGAGAGAATCCTAAAGGCAGCAAGAGAAAAACAGAAAATAACATACATGGGAGCTCCAATAAGGCTATCAGATGATTTCAAACAGAAACACTACAAGGCAGAAGGAAATGGCAAAAACATATTCCAAACAATGAAAAACAAAGGCCTACAACCAAGATTACTCTACCCAGCAAGGCTCTCAATCAAAATGGAGGGTGAAATAAGGAGTTTCCCAGACAAAGGAAGACTAAAAGAATAAAACTCCACCAAAACAGGATTGTAAGATATGCTAAAGGGAATGCTTTAAGAAGAAAAAGAGAAAGGGAGAGGAACATAGCTAAAAAGGGAAAAAGTCACAATGAATAAATACTTGTTAATAATAACCTTAAATGTAAATGGATTAAATGCTCCAAAAAAACCAAACAAACGAACAAACAAACAAACACAGGGTAGCAGAATGGATATGAAAACATGAACCACATAATGCTGTCTACAAGAGACGCACCTCAAAACAAAAGATCTACACAGACTGAAAGTGAAGGGATGAAAAAAAACTATTTCAAGCAAATTGACATGAAAAATAGTTGGGATAGCAATATTTATATCAGACAAAACAGATTTCACAGCAAAGGCCATGAAAAGAGACAGAGAAGAACACTTCATAATTCTTAAAGAACAATTAGTCAAGAAGATATAACACTTGTAAACATATGTGCACCTGACATAGGTGCAGACAAATATACAAGAAAAGTCTTGGAAGACTACAAGAAGGATATTGACAGCAACACACTGATAGTAGGGAACTTTAACATCCCATTGTCAACAATAGACAGACCTTCAAATCAAAGCAATACCAAGGTTATTGAGGCATTGAAAAACACTTTGTATCAAATGAGCTTAGTTTATATATGTAGAACTTTTCACACCAAAGAAGCAAAATATGCACTCTTTTCAAGTGCACATGGAACATTTTCAAAGATAGACCACATGGCGGGACACAAAACAAGCCTCAACAAATTCAAGAAAATTGAAATTATATCAAGCATCTTCTCATATCACAATGGCTTGAAACTGGAAATTAACCTCATGGAAAAAACTCAAAAACATTTAAATTCATGGAGAATGAGTAAAATGCTATTAAATAATAAATAGGTTAACAATGACATCAAGGAAGACATAAAAAAAGATTCTGGAAACAAGTGATAATGAACACACAACAACCCAAAACCTATGGGACACTGTGAAAGCAGTCCTGAGAGGAAAGTTCATAGAAATACAGGCATACGAAAAAAGGATAGATAATCTCAAATAAAAAAATCTAATTCTACAGCTACAAGAACTAGAAGAACAACAAACAAAACTCAGAGCAAGTAGAAGGAAGGAAATCATCAAATTCAGAGCAGAATTAAATTACATAGAGCTTAAACAAACAATTCAAAAGTTCAAGAAAGTCAGGAGGTGGTTTTTTAAAAGATAAACAAAATCAACAAGCTTTTAACCAGGCTCATCAAATTAAAGAGAGAGCACCCATATAAACAAAATCAGAAATGAAAGAGGAGACATCACAGCCAATACCACAGAAATACAAAAGATTGTAAGAAATTACTACAAACAACTATATCACAAGAAATTTGACAACCCAGATGAAATGGACAAATCTCTGGAAACATGTAATCTTTCAAAACTGAATCAAGAAGAAGCAGAAAGCCTAAATAGACTGAAAACAACTAGTGAAATTGAAGCAATATTCAAAAAACTCGTGGCACACAAAAGCCCTGCATCGGATGGCTTCACAGGAGAATTTTAGTAAACATTTAGGGAAAAAGTAAGTCCTATCCTTCACAAACTATTCCAAAATACCCAAGATTATGGAAGACTGGGGACCTGACGTGCAACTTATTCATGTGCCCTGACTGGGAATCGAACCAGCAACACTTGGCTCGCAGGCCGACACTCAATCCACTGAGCCACAGCAGCCAGGGCTTAGATTTTTATTAAATGAGTGGTCTTGTCCAAAAAATAGATGTGTTTGTGTGTGTGTGTGTGTGTGTGTGTGTTTATTAGAAGTACAGATGAGGGTGGTAAGAATATTGGGCAGAACAAGATAATATCTAAATAATTCTACCTTGGCTTCCCTTGCCCTCACCAACTGAGATGACTCAGCAGGTGGCCTTATTACCAAGAAAACTCCACCCTGGTCCACATGGAGTGTTCCAAAGCAATCTGAATTGTCTTCATGATGAAGTCTAATTATCTCCTAGAAAGAAATTATCATCAGTCCTCCTCTTGGCAGTACTGTGAGACTGAGAATGAGGTGAGATGGGTGGATAGGCAATGTTAGTAGCAAATCTTAAGGATAAACTCAAATTCCCATCACTTCTCACCTTTATTTCTTTTTCTTCTTATTGAGGAATAATTGACATATAATATATACATATGTTGTAAAATGATTACCTCAGTAAGCTTACTTAAAAATATATCACCCTACATACTTATGATTTTTTTTCTTGCAATGAGAACTTTTAAGCTTTAGTTTCTTAACAACTTTCAAATATGCAATATAATATTGTGAACTATAGTTACCATGCTGTGAAGTATATCCCCAGGAGTTATCTCATAACTGGAAGTTTGTACCTTTTGACCATCTTCAATCTTCATTCTTTATTTTATTTCATCCTTCATTTATCCTTCATTCTTAAGAGGAGAGTTCTACATGTTCTCAGGAACAGAATGAAATTCCTGACCCAACAGAGGGTCTTTGGTGGAAGATGGCTGAGGGAACTGGGCTGAGGAGACTCCACTATTCTTCTTTTAGGTTTTGGATCTACTCATTTTGAAATTTTTTTAAAATTTACTCATTATCAGGGATATTCTTGTTTGTCTAAGAAATGGATATCTGGATGCCTCCCTCTCAAAAGGAACCCAAAACCCAACATTAAGAAGTAACCAGAGTGAGGTTCAGAAGAAAGGATTATTAGGAAAGCTGCTTGGCAGCTTCTTGACCATGACATGTCATGAACTAAATGGGCCATGAAGGTCATATAGGTCTGAGACCATTTGGAAGAATATAGACTGGCACTTAAAAATGGAACACTGGTCAATAGCTGAAAAGGGTATTGTCCAGTGTGTATTTTAGGTAGTAAGGGTACATTACCTCATGTGGTCATTTAAGGATTGAGGGTATTAGGGTCTTAGGCATCCTAGTTCCACCTTGAGATCCAATTAATGGGGTCTATAAGGGGGTATGGGGCAACCTGTGTAGAGTATAATAAGTAGGCCTATAATTATTTTACCTGATATTTTTGTAGCTTTAATGTAAATTGAGTCAGCTGCCTCAAGCAGCAGTGATAACATATTACAGAAGGGAGAATGTTACTTCAGCAAAGCACTAGGATAGGAAAAATTATATTCCTGTGAATATGTTCAAATTTTCTCAGAGACTGTAAATAGAAAGAAACTGGTAGTCTGAGAGACTTCTCTTGATTGACAGTGTCTTATCCTGGACTCTATGCTTCAGACCTATTTCTTGATGTCTCAATACCACATGACCATGATGCTGGAGATCATAGCTTACAGAACTACATACTTCCATGACTCACCATAGCATCTGGTTGGCTTTTGTGGTTGGTTCATGAGAGGGTGGCAGTATGGAGATGTTACTTATTTGTTAGCGGAATTCTGTGAGAGTCTACCTTTCTTCTGTAGTGGATAGAAGAGTGTTTATGTAGAAAAACAGCCTTCTCTTAAGAGTCCATTCTCTAATTTTCTGTCATCTATCTATCTATAATGCTTCACTAAACTCTTCCTATTATACTATTATTATCTACAAGTTTCTATCAATAAATTGAGACTTAGAAGATTATTATATAAATTAGATTATATAAATATGTATTATATAGTATTATATTGACATATTATGAAATAGGTGATAGGATTAGAATCCAGGAGCTTCATAAAATTAACCAATTTTTATTAGGTTGCACAGCTCAGTAAAGTAGAAACATAGAACTGATCCCAGGCCTTCTGGCTCCAAGCGATTGTGTGTAACAGACATGACAATTCTGTTTTCACAGTGTCTGGAACATTGCAGGTGCTCATCTTGTAGAGTAAATGAATAAATATCTAGAAGTCTTTGGATCATGACCGGATTACCTTATTCTTTGTTTGTTTGTTTGTTTGTTTTGGTCTGCTCTGTCAGCCTAGGCAGGTACTCAATTTTCTTATGACAAAGTCCCTCAGCAACCTTTTGTCCCCTTGGGAACTTTCTATAGTTTCTCCACCAAGCTCTTTACTAGTCCCGCCAAGGAGCAAATGTTTTTATTGGAACAGCATGAAATGTGACATTACTCATAGATTCTGGCAGAAAATTAGTGGTAGTGAAAACTAGCTCAGCGCAGCTGAGCATGATTGCACCTCCTCCTCAGCAGTAAGCTGAAGGACTGCAGGGAGTCATAATGGTGTAATGATAGCTAATGGTGAGGAAACAATGGACCCGAGGCCCATAAATCAATCAAAACACAGGAAATGCTTGAGCTCATCTGAGCATTGTTCATGGGTGTGGGTCTCTTATTGAATTACTATATTTTCTTACATAAGGGGAAAGTATAGCAATTTGTCCCAGAAGGCTAAGATATTTTAAGGTTGGCAAATAGGAAAATATAAGGCCTATCTATAGGCTCCAGAACTTCAAGATAATTCTTGCTTGGTCTGGGACTTATTCCCTATTTCAGGTATGTGCCAAAATTTTAGTCTTGGTCTATTTTTTTAATATGCAATGAACAATGAGACACAATATTTAAGATAACAAGAGACTAGTTTTAGTCAAATGTTTAGAAAATTGCCTTTGCATTTTCCAATTCAACCAATATTACTAACAACCTCAATTACTACAATGGTTTTAGTCCTCCCTGTACTTGCAAGGTCCTGGGGGAGGGGCATAGTGGTAGAAAGGAGGGGAAGAGACTAGACAAAGAACATGTATGAATGACCCACGACCATGAACAACAGTGTGGGAAATGACTGTGGGAGTGGGGGGTGGGATGGGTGGAGGAGGGCAAAGGGGGAAAAATTGGGACAACTGTAATAGAATAACAAAAAAAAAAAGATTTAAAAAGATTCTTTTGTTTCAAATCTTTACCTTTTAGGAGGAATCAAAATAAATAGTTGGACCTCAAAGCTGAAAATTTTTTCAAACCTTTTCATGGTTTCCTCTGGAGCAGAAATGATTGGCAACAATGACATGTAATGGAAACTCCATAAGTCACTTGAGGCAAATTCAGGTGCAGCCCCTTCTTCCTGTTCTTTCATAGAAATATTAAACAATGAGTTAGCTCAGCTTATAAGCAGACATTTCTAATGTGAACTTTGTAAGCATGCCAAGTTATGTTTGTAGAAATAATATAAAACATTCTGGAAAAAGAAACACATGTATCTTGAGGCAATTTATTTGATAATAACAGTTCACAGTCATGGATTATTATTTCAAATTTTTCCAAAACAAAGTTATCTTGCTTTTTTGTTGGAAGTATATGGTGAGACTCAGAAGCTTCAGGACTATGGTGAGGCATTTCTCAAGGAACTCCTGAAAGATGCTTACATATGAAATTATAACAACTACCTTTCTATCGTTGAAGATGATACTGAGTTGTACATGAGAGACCCATTAAAGCTTTTTTTGTGTGTTCTTTGCATTGGTAGAAGTCTTTTCTAAGGTGAGGCTCTCTGTGTTCCTAAAGGGAGGTACCTGCTGAACAAGCTGCCACAGATTAGAATGGGAAGAAGGAACTTCCTGGGATAATTATATAACTCTTCCAGTTCCTTGAGTAATCTACTGGTTTTCAGACAGAGGCATATTGGACAATAGTTCTCTGTCCTCAATGTACCAAAACACACAATCTCTGCTATAATTTATTTTAAGGGAGTATGGAAATGATTTCCAGCTGAGGATATTAAGACTAGAAATAGAGCAGGGTTGTGACCCAGAGAAGAGGGTCATGACTTATTATGAAAACAAGGCAGAAAAGAATAGCAAAATTATTCCAAAAAGAACAATTAGGCAGCATTTTCTACAAAATCACTTTCTCACAGCAATAATGGGTAGGGAGACTGATCATGATGCTTCTGGCAAAAATTGCTCCAGAGATGGTCTTTTTATTTTTACCAGCCCTGACTTCTGCATTTGAACTCAGAATAATTTTGTTCTGTCAACTGGTTTTGTTTCGACCCTTTTTCATGCCCAAGCATTTAGCCTAAATCATACCAAGAATACTATATCATTCCTAGTGATCATGCAGTTTCCTTTAAACTATATGAAGCAATGGCTTATCCTAGTCCCGGGCTTCTTTCTGTTTTCTGTTTTATTACCTCAAGTCCACCCTGTTATTACCAGAGATAAAAGTAAATGAAAATTCCAAGGGAATGCAGCTGAGATTTTTCACTACTAGGTTTCTGACTTTGGGCTATATATTGCTCCAGGAAGACAGCCTCTGGGTACACTATTAGGGAATCATACTGAAAATCCTTTTGCCCAGATCTGGACAGAGAAGTTCCAAGCATAAATGATGTCTAGGGTGGTGAGGGCTGAATGAGTACTTCCTGTTTCCTTCTCCAATCAGTGTCTACTTGAAAAGTTCAACAGATATTTGGTCTCCTTACTTGTCATTCACTCACTGTAGATGATGGGGTTAGGAAACATTGTGATTTGCACCATGACACAAAGATATTTGGGTAAAACTCAAATATGGAATGTTTGGTCTACTGTTCTGAGATTGAGAATAAAGTGTGGATCTCAGAGGTGCTTCATGGATCTAATGATGTGCACATTTTCCCTCATAGATGGATATCGTTTTACTAGAAGAAGCAGTAAATTACGCAGAAGAAGCAATTAATTACCCAAGACTTTCCCTGAAATGTGGGTGAAATCAAAGAGTGAGAGCTGAATAGCAAATTTTCAAGTGAAAAAGTCTTATCTTAGGCAAATAAGGGTTTCTGGTTATTGACTCATTCAAATGCCTGGATAGAAGGTGTCAAGAAAAGTGAACTTTACACCTTCTTTAGCTGATAAACAAATGCCTCATTAGAAAGAAATAACTAATATTTCTATCAAAGTGAAGTTTTCATGTTTTAACAAATGCCAAGATAATAAGCCAAATACTATCAGAATCTTTTAATCTCCCCTAAAGTCCCATTTCTAGGTGACCTGGGCCAAGCTGTGAGAAATGCTTGGCAAAGCTAACTAATCACTGGAGGTCATGAATAAAGACATTGCCACTTCCTATGACTTGTAGGACTTTCCTGAAGTAGCTGAGAACTGGTGATAACAAACCACAATAACACTGAGTTTAGAAATGGATTTGAATTTTGTTATTATATATTTTGGAATTTTGGCAGTTTTGATGGTAAAAATGCATCAAAGGGTAATATGCCTCAAGGACAGTCAGTGTTAAATCAATATTAATTAAATAGGCTTATTCTTATTTAATAAAGCACTGAAGTGTGGAGGAAGGAATATGCTGTGACCATTTTCTTTAATTTTCTTTTGCCATCTGTCAGGTAACATAAGACTTTAAGTTCTCATACATCAGCATTTTTAAAATATAACCAATTTTCAGCTCAGGTTGCTTACTTAATGATGTATTTACTATGTCTCAGTTAAGATTGACCAGAGATAAAACTGTATTAATAAGCAGAAAAGAACTGGGAGGAGCACTCATAAGGACAATGGAAGTTTTAAAGCAAGAAAAAAGACTGAAGTTAGCTATTTTAATCATATCAGAAATCCCAAATGGTGTGAGAGTGCATAGGCTTGAGATAACAAGTACTATCTTCACTGTGAAACATATAGAAGAAATCATTTGTGGGCCTGCTGAATTGTGGAAAGGCAGCCAAATAGTCTTTGTCTTCCATTTCATATCCATTAAAGACCAATGTCCTTATTCATAACTTAGCAAAATAAAAACGCAGATAAAGAGGGGCAAAAAGATTTATTGAAAGGTCAAAGACCATCCTATCAATTAGTGGTATCCATTCAAGTGTGTAGATATTTTAATGCAGTGGTCTTTAAGACCTGTACTTCACTTCTATTGATGTTACTAAAAGCTGAAAATGTAAGGTGGGGAAAAGTCATGAGGCATATTCCAAGACTTATAAGAACAAAGCTTTTATAAACATATGAGATACTTTTACCAACCACAGAACATCAAAACATCATTCTGAGTTATTTACATATAAAAGCTTCTCTCAAATATCATTAGAACCACCTCCATGGTGCTATCCAGAGTGTTGAATTAGCAGTGTTAAACACTAAACCCTATTCTCAATTGAGAAGTCAGAATCATTTATCTCAGGGTCTGACTCCCTACCCTATCTCTATCTCTTTTCATCCTGTGCTCACTGCATAAAATTCATGCCAATTTTGAACTCCACTATATAACTTCAGTATATATATGTTTGGACTAACCTAGGAACTATCTTTATATCATGACTCCTTTAACCATAGCAAAGAGCAATAAGATACAGTCCTTATCATTAATAACATTATTACCTGACAGGTTGTATCAAATAGTTAAACAAATGAATGTAGGCACTTGGTTGTGCCTGGCATATAATATTTTGTGACATCAGAAGGAAGATTATTTTCTGGTATAAAAATAAGAAAACACAAACAAACATTTCTGACAAATACACAGTTTAAGTCACTTCTGAGTTAGACTTGGGATTGAATTAGGTCAGAGATGGAGTTGTCCCTGTCAAAGAATTAGGTTTCCCACCTGAAAAGTGATGCCATAAGGGATACCAATTTTTGACATGGATCTCATCTATGACTTCCTGAGAGTAGGTTGTTTAGAAACAAGAACAAAAAGGTATTCTTGTATCACCACTACCACCCAATCCTTATCCTATGATACACAGAGTCTCTAGCATGTAGTTTTAATTCTTTAGAATCTGATGAATAAATTATTTTAATTACAGTACTTATTTTCTCATGTTTCAACTGAAAATAAAATAACTCACTTTAGTGATCAAGGATAATTACCTACTATGGAAGGTTACAACATTCCATGCTAAGATTGATCAGTTCTTGATTTATGCCATACATCTTATTGAATCCAATGTAAGTGATAAGAGAATGTAATTTATATGCATATGCCAATATAGTAATAATTTTTTTAAAGTTCTGGGTTTTTCTTTCTTTTATATTTTATTGAATTTATTGGGGTGATATATATTCCCAAAATCATACAGGTTTTAAGTGTACAACTCAACAACACATCATTTGCACACTGCATTGTGTGCCCATTGCCCAAAATGAAAACATATATTTTTTCTGACTTCATTCCTTCACCTAATCCCCTCACCTCTGACAACTGGCAGTCTGTTGCAAGCATCTATGCCTCTGTTTCTATTTTGTTTATCAGTTTATTTTGTTTGCTAAGTTCCACATATAAGTAAGATCATATGGTATTTGTCTTTCCCTGACTAGCTTATTTAACTTAGCATAATACCCTCCAGATACAATCATGATGTTTCAAAAGGTAAAATTTCCATTTTTTAATGGCCAAGTAGTATTACATTGTGTAAAATATACCTCAGCTTTTTTTATCCACTCATCTGTTGAAGGACGCTTGGGCTGCTTCCATATTGGCTATTTTAAATAATGCTATGAATTAAACAGGGGTGCATATATTCTTTCAAATTAGTACTTTAGGGTCCCTGGCTGGTTTGGCTCAGTGGATTGAGCGTTGGCCTGCGAGCTAAGTGTCGCTGGTTCGATCTTCCAGTCAGGGCACATGAGAGAAGGAAAACTCTGACTCCAAAAAACCTCCGCTGCCTTGCGGCATACCTCTTCAGGGGAAAGGCTAAGGGAGTAAACCCCGACAGAAAATCCGGAGCCGGAGTCCCTAAGGCGGTTTGACGTTGTAGTCAACACCGGCAACTCCTGCGGCGCACCTGAAGCCAAGCTGTATTGACTCGTCTTTCCCTTGGACCCTTCAGCTGCGAAGAGAGGGGGGGTCTGCTGCATGGGCAACAGCAGACCCTCCATATCACCCTGCCCAGGCTCTGTAGCTTCAGCTTCACTGGAGAGGACACTCCAGCGTCATCACAAGATGTCGATTCAACACAGGAGGAGACAGATACCGTGTCACTCCCGAGTCGGACTGCACAGCCATTCTCAGCGGTGCAGATAGACTCTTAAGAAGCTACACCATCGTCTCTCGAGACGGACGGCTGCCGATAGTACTTTAGGATTGTTTTGTTTTTGATATATCCCTAGAAGTAGGATCACTGGGTCCAAGGCAGTTTCTTTCTTTCTTTTCTTTCTTTCTTTCTTTTTTAAGGAAACTCCATACTGTTTTCCACAGTGGTTATACCAGTCTGCAACAATGCACAAGAGTTCCCTTTCCTCTGCATCCTCACCAACACTTGTTGTTTGCTGATTTATTGGTGATAGCCATCCTGATAGGTGTGAGGTGGAAATTCTTTTGAAGGAGTTTTAGCTGTATAAAAGTTTTGCTTCAGGACAGATGAGTGAACTGCAATGATGCAATTATATAAAATTTTCCACCCAAAATATTTGAAAAATTTAAATCCCTACCTTCTCTTTTTTGAGGTAAGCCAGGAAAAATAGCTTTAAAATGTTAATAGAAAATAATCTTGTTTTTATGTTGCCTTTAGCATTAAACACTTACAGGTAGAAAAAGATAAGAGAGATAAGAAGCTGAAGAGAAGGGGGGATTTAGATTTTTCAAATATTTTGGGTGGAAAATTCCATATAATTGCATCATTGCAGTTCACTCATTTGTATTTTTTACCGCTATCGAGAACATTTCCATATTTAGTAAGAATCCAGAGCAATGCATTTACTTGTATTAAGAAATAATTTGGTCATGAGAACCAATATTAAGCTGGCAATAGCAAATTAAGCACCACTCATCAAATAGTACCCACATATGTTGTGCTCATTTAAGGACCTGGAGATATTGAATAATCACAGGTGTTCAACGCATCATGGAAATTTTTTTACTATATTATTTTGTGATATGGGCTTAACTGTATGTTTCCAAAATTATTTTGAGACCTTAACCTCAATGTGACTGTATTTGGAGATAAGATTTTAGGAGGTAATCATGGGGAAGTGAGGCTATGAATGTGGGATCCTGATCCAAAAAGATTGGTGGTCTTATAAGGGAAATAAGAGAGAAATCTCTCTCTCCCTCTCCATGTGTATATACCAAGAGAAAAGATCATGTGAGCACATAGTAAGAAGTTTGCCATGTAGATTAGGAAGAGAACATTCACCAGAGCCTGATCATGCTTGAACCCTGATCTTGAACTTCCAGCCTTCATAATTGTGAGAAAATAAATTCATATTGGTTAAGCCACCTAGTCTGAGGTATTTTGTTATGGCAGGCTGACTATCATGCCTTGTCATAGGAGACACAAATCCTTTATGAGGAAATGCACTCATACTTGCATTTTTATTATTTGAGCAACTCAATCCAATTTCATGGTGTAAATTGGCTTTCTTAAAGCAACACAACTCTCTAACCCTACATAACTCTGGAACTTTTTTTTTTTCATGCTTCATTGACCTGGTAACAGATCATGAATTTTTTCCCTGTCCATGAATAACCATTAAGAGGTCAACAAAGGGTTCAGAAAGTCTTGTGTACTCTTTGCAAATGTCAGGTAATTGATAAATGCTGCTGATCAGAGTATATTTGGTTAATATTTGGCAGTTTCCCATGTAACATTGGGTGCATAAACCTTACTTTCTAAAAAAAAAAAAAAATTGGAATCAGATTGTGATAATGTATCCTACAACCTGACAAATATGTGGTTTGAGAGGATACAAGGTTTCATTTAGAAAAATATATTACTTTGAATCTTTTTACAGTGTAGCATATATTAAAAGTAGAAGTAAATACTTTTTAGGGATTAGAACAAATAAATTATGAAAGATTAAATGGCAGTTGGGGGAGGGAGGAAGATGGTGGAGAAGTGAGGGGAGGCTGTGCTTTCAGGCTCCCGAGACTTGTCTGTAGTTTGAACTAATTGCAGACGGAACATCTCAGTGAGCAGCTGGACACTGGCAGGAGTCAAGTCTTGGCACTGCTGGATTAGAGAAAAACCATCTAGGAACAACCTGTTCAGTGAGGATAGTGGAGGAAAAAGGGATGAGACAGGATTCCCGACTGGGGTGGCTGCCCGAGCTGCAGCTGGAAGTACACAACGGTTCTTGGCGACCACAGGCTTCCCCAGAGAGGAGTCAAGAGGAGAGCGGATCTCTGCCCATTGGCAGTGACAGGACTCGACCAGGAGGCATTGGCACTGAAGGACAGGAGACAGCGTACTGCTGTGCAAGTGAGAATGTAATTTTCCTTTATATTTTTCTCTTGTGGACTGCAGAGAGGGGTGGAAAGTTTGAGGGTGGTAGGACATTCTTGAGGACAACAGGCACAGGGGCGTGCTTGTCCACTCCCCAATCCTCCCCTTGGGTCGCTAGGGTGCACAAAGGGAAGTGCCCTCATTCACTGGCCCAGGTGCGCAGGGCCACAAGTCCAGGTGCCCTTTGGACATGCCCCAACAGACATAAGATCAGTGCCCCAACAGGTGCAGGGAGGGCCCACTGGACACACAAAAGACTGTGCACAGACACCCCAAGCCAACTCCAGTGGGTGCCAGGGTAGAGTGCAGACCACTTGCTCAGTCTCTACTGGTGCCCGCCCAGGCAGGTGCCAGAATGGGCAGGCGGCTGCAGTGCAGGAACAGCAGGCGACAGAGACTCACAGACGCTCACTTTCACTGAGCACAAGTGTCCAGGGCCCCGCCTTAAGAGGCGAGAGACCAACTCCCGGAGCGTTGCTCAGCAGGCCTGAGGCTAGCTCTTGGCTTGCCTTGCAAGCACACAGGCACACTAGCACAAAGGCACCTTGGCCAGCTTCAATAGGTGTCAATCTCTCACTTCCATTGTGCCCAAGTGTCTGGGCCCCACCCTAAGAGGCAAAAGACCAGCTCCCGGAACACGGCTTGGCAGGCCTGAGGCAAGCTCGTTGGCCAACTTGCATGTCTAGGGGCATGCACAAAGGCACTTGGGCTAGCTCCAACAGGCACCAAAGGAACGCACCATGATGGACACCGTGGGCACACACCGCTGCTACAAAAAACAGGAACCTCTGACCCACCGTATTAGAGCAGCTGTGGACGCTGAAAAAGAAGATGACACATAAAGGCTGAACTGAGTAGAAACATTCCTTTTGTTTTTTTCTTCCTTAAAGGGAAAAGAGAGGAAGGGCGGGAAAAAAAACTATATCTCTAACCTGTTTTATACAATCTCTCCCTCTTATCCTTTCTCTTTAATTGTGGTTTATATGTTTGTGTGTCTAGTTTAGCCTCCCTTTCACTCTAAATAAATAGAATATAACTACTATATAAATTCAATACTATACAATCCCACTTTCTTATTATATTCTGCATTCTTCCCTCCTTTTCTTCTATTGTTACTAAAATACAATGTAAATATTACCTACTGACTTCCATGGTATCAACTATTATTAATCTATCATCCCCTCTCTCAAAAATCATATTTTTCCTCCTTAAAAACAGCTCTTATCTATTCTTCCTATAGTATAAAAGCTCTAATATCTCTATATTTATATTAATACTGGCTCATTGGCTGATGATAGTGGGATAGAGGGTGGGGGATATTTTTGAGGGTGTGGGTCTCCTGCCTGGACTGTGTGCTTATGTTTTGAACAGCATCTCCACAAAGGAACTCAAGACAAAGTGGATAGAGTGACTCTCAATCAACTAGCCAGAAGAAAGATCCTACCAAAGAGCATCTGAAATACAACCAGACAGCATAAACAAATGACATAAAGGGTACCCCAGGAACAACAGACTCAGGAAGTCAAAGAGACTACACCACTGAAACCCCCAGATCTCCTTTAAAGAATCTCATACCCAAAGGTGGAAAGTCAAAGCAGAAAAACCAAAAATCAAAATAAATAAGAAGAATCCAACATGGTAAGATGCACAGATAACCTGTCAATGGAAAGAAAAGAGGAATCCCCAGAAAGAGAGGTAGATGGAATAGACATAGCCCAAATGTCAGACACAGAATTCAAAACAATGGTGGTGAAGAAGCTCAATATACTCGACAACGTTAAAAACAATTATGACAACCTCCAAGGTAGTTACCAACAGCTCCAAGAAAATTACAGGGAACTTGCAGAGAACTACACCAGCATAAAAAAGACATAGAAACTATCAACCAGAACTAGGAAGAAATGAATAATGCAATCTCTGAACTGAAAAACACAGTAGAATCAGTCAAAAGCAGACTAAACGAAGCAGAGGATCGAATTAGTGAGTTAGAAGATAATGTAGAGAAAAATTCCCAGACAATACAGCAAAATGAAAAATGATTGAAAAAGTATGAAGAAGAAGTAAGGGAATTCCAGAATAGCATAAGGAAAAACAATGTCAGAAACATTGGAATTAAAGAGCAATCAGAAGAACAAGGAATAGAAAAACTGATAGGAGAAATAGTGACAGAAAATTTTCCCAACTTGATGAGAGAAAATGTTATACAAGTTCAGGAAGCACAGCGAGTTCCAATGAAGAGGAACTCAAAAAAACCCACTCCAAGGCACATCATAATTAAAATGGCAACATTCAAAGACAAAAGGAGAATTCTAAAAGCAGCAAGAGAAAAACAGCAAATAACAAACAAGGGAGCTCTGATAAGGCTATCAAACGATTTCTCAACAGAAACACTACAAGCCAGAAGGGAATGTTCAAAAATATTTCAAGCAATGAAAAACAAAGACCTACAACCAAGAATACTCTACCCAGCAAGGCTCTCATTCAAAATGGAAGGTGAAATAAGGAGTTTCTCAGACAAAGGAAGACTAAAAGAATACATCTCCACCAAACCAGCATTGCAAGATATGCTAAAGGGAATGTTCTAAGAAAAAAAGAAGAAAAAAAAAAAAAAAAAGAGGAGAAGAACAGAGGTACAAAGGGAAATGAATAAATACATGTCAATAATAACCTTAAAAGTAAATGGATTAAATGCTCCAATTAAAAGACATAGGGTAATCGAATGGATAAGAAAACAGGACCCACATATTTGCTGTCTACAAGAAACACACCTCAAAACAAAAGATTTACATAGACTGAAAGTAAAGGGATATAAAAAAATATTTCAAGCAAACGACCTGAAAAAAAAGCTGGGGTAGCAGTCCCCATATCAGACAAAACAGATTTCAAAGCAAGGGCAATAAAAAGAGACAAAGAAGGACATTTCATAATACTGAAAGGAACAATCCATCAAGAACATATAACACTGATAAACATATATGCACCCAACATAGGAGCACCCAAATACATAAAGCAAATACTAGAAGACCACAAGAAGGATATTAACAACACACTCATAGTAGGGGACTTCAACACTCCATTATCAACAATAGACAGATCATCCAAGTAAAGAAACACCAAATATATACACGCATTGAACAACACACTAAACCACATGGACTTAACTGATATATATAGAACTTTCCACCCCAAAAAAGCAAAATACACATTCTTTTCAAATGCACATGGGACATTTTCAAAGATAGACCACATGATAGGACACAAAACAAGCCTCAACAAATTCAAGAAAATTGAAATCATATCAAGCATCTTTTCAGACCACAATGCCTTGAAACTAAAAATCAACCTCAGAGAAAAAAATCAAAGACACCCAAACTCATGGAGAATGAATAACATGCTATTAAATAATGAATGGGTTAACAATGACATCAAGGAAGAAATCAAGAAGTTTCTGGAAACTAATGATAATGAACACACAACAGCCCAAAACCTATGGGACACAGCAAAAGCAGACCTAAAAGGGAAGTTCATAGCAATACAGGCATATCTGAAAAGGATAGAAGAATCTCAAATAAAATATCTAACCCTACACCTACAAGAACTAGAACAACAAAAGCAAACAAAGCCTAGGGCAAGAAGAAGAAAGGAAATCATCAAGATCAGAGCAGAATTAAATGATATAGAGACTAAACAAACAATCCAGAAGATCAACAAAACTAGGAGCTGGTTCTTCGAAAAAATGAACAAAATCGACAAGTCTCTAGCCGGGCTCATCAAGAAAAAAAGAGAGACTTCCGGCCAAGATGGAGGCTTAGACGGACACGCTAGGTCTCCCTCTACAACTAGAGAGGAATACAACTACTTCAAAACAAAGGATAACTAGAAATTCCAGAAAATAAAACTACACGGAAGTCCAACATATGAAGTTATAAACCAGCGGTGCCATTTGGGCAGGTAAGAGTTAAAGAGGGCAGCGCTGTTTGCGGTCGCACCTGGAGCGGCGGGGGGGCGAGGAGTCCCGGCTGCGCAAGCCCCTGGCGGTGCGCGACTCCGGCGCTGGGGAGAGCGGCCGCCGCATCGCCTTGAACAGTGAGGCCCAGGGGGGCGGGAGGACGGATCCCGGTCTCCTAGCTGAATAACTGTGTGAATCCATCTTGGACCCCCGCCCCCAAAGAAAGCACCACAGGGTTGCGAAATAGGTCGCGGACAGGCAGGCGCCGGTCGCTGATTTGTGACGCGTACACAGGCACTGCCCCGGACAGCCGGCCCAAGAAAACAAAACGCATCTGTCAAAATGAGGCAGACAACTATAGAAATCCCGGTGACACAACTCACCAGGCAGCAGATAGAGAACCTGACAGATGAACAGATAAGAAACCTGTCAGAGGCTCAGTTCTGGGCCATTGTTATCAGGTGGCTTACAGAATTCACAAAAGATCTGGAAAAAGATGAGAAAGAAGCGAAAAACTTTCATAACGAAAGGAACAAAACTGCATACGAGATAGATGGTGAGAAAAAAAAATCCAGAGTTCATTTCAACAAACTGGATTATGGAGAAGGAACAAGCAGTCAACCAATGCAGTGAGAGGAAATGGGAAGCAACAATGAGAGGATCAGAAACCTCTGGGACAGCTATAAAAGGCCCAACATAAGAATCATTGGTTTGCCAGAGAATGAGGAAGATGAACTAGAACTTGAAAAATTGAGTGAAAATATAATAAAGGAGAACTTCCCAGACTTGGGGAAGGGAATAGACTTGCAGGTCCAGGAAGCAAGGAGAGTTCCCAAGAGACTGGACCCAGGGAGAACCACTCCAAGACACATTATAATCAAAATGTCAAAAATTAAAGATAAAGAGAGAATCTTAAAAGCAGCAAGAGAGAAGAAAAGAATTATGTACAAAGGGATCCCAATTAGACTATCAGCTGACTTCTCAAGGGAAACCCTACAGGCAAGAAGAGACTGGCAAGAAATATTCAAAGTAATGAAAATCCAAAACCGACAACCACGAATACTCTATCCAGCGAAATTGTCATTCAGAATAGAAGGACAGAGAAAGTGTTTCCAGGACAAAATAAAACTGAAAGAGTTCATTAGATCCAAACCACTGTTATATGAGATGTTAAAGGGACTGGTTTAAAAAAACAGAAGCTAGGGAGATGAAACAAAGGCAAACTAAATAGGCAACGAGAGTGGAAAAGGAACTGTGGGTACGGGAAGCATATTGGGGGGAGGTCAACAGGGAGGGGGAGTGGGGAGAGGGAGGGAGATGATATAGGAATTGGGGATCAAGGTAGGAGGGAATGGAATAGACAGAGAGAGGTTGGGAGGAACTGTATGCACAACTAATGGACATAATCTAAAAGGGGGGGACAACTGGAGGGAGGGGGACCACCGGGTGGAGGGGAGCAGAGGGAAGGGAAATTGGCACAAATGTAATATTTTAATCAATAAAACACATTAAATCTGAAAAAAAAAAAAAAAGAAAAAAAGAGAGAGACCCAAATAAACAAAATCAGAAATGAAAAAGGAGAAATCACAACTGATACCACAGAAATACAAACGATTGTAAGAAATTACTACAAACAACTCTATGGCAAGAAATTTGACAACCTATAAGAAATGGACAAATTTCTAGAAACATATAACATTCCAAAACTGAATCAAGAAGAAGTAGAAAGTCTCAACAGACCAATAACAAAGAGGAAAATTGAAACAGTAATCAAAAATCTCCCTGCACACAAAAACCCTGGACCGGATGGTTTCACAGGCGAATTTTACAAAACATTTAGGGAAGAACTAACTCCTATCCTCCTCAAACTATTCCAAAAAATCCAAGAAGAAGGAAAAATCCCAAACTCTTTCTATGAAGCCAGTATTACCCTAATCCCAAAACCAGGTCAAGACACAACAAAGAAAGAAAATTACAAGCCAACATCACTGATGAACATAGATGCTAAAATCCTCAATAAAATATTGGCAAACAGGATCCAGCAATACATCAAAAAGATCATACACCACGATGCAGTGAGGTTCATCCCAGACATGCAAGGATGGTTTAATATTTGCAAATCAGTAAATATAATACATCACCTAAACAAAATGAAAGACAAAAATTACATGATCATATCAATAGATGCAGAAAAAGCATTTTATAAAGTACAAAACCCATTTATGATGAAAACACTCAGCAAAATGAGAATAGAGGGAGCATACCTTAACATAATTAAGGCTATATATGAGAAGCCTGAAGCCAACATCATACTCAATGGACAAAAACTGAAAGCATTTCTTCTGAAATCAGGAACTAGACAAGGCTGTACACTCTCTCCACTCCTATTCAACATAGTCTTGGAAGTCCTAGCCACAGCAATCAAACAAGAAAAAGAAATAAAAGGCATCCAAATTGGGAAAGAAGAAGTAAAACTATCATTATATGCAGATGACATGATAGTGTACATAGAAAACCCTATAAACTCCACTAAGAGACTACTCGATATAATAGAAGAATTTGGCAAAATAGCAGGGTACAGAATAAATATATAGAAATCTAAGGCATTTCTGTACACCAACAATAAAATGTCAGAGATAGAGACAAAAAAGAAAATACCATTTACTATAGCAACAGGAAAAATAAAGTATCTAGGAGTAAACTTAACCAAAGAGATAAAAGACCTGTACTCCAAAAATTATGTAATATTGAAGAAAGAAATTAAGGACGATACAAATAAATAAAAGCAAATACCATGTTCTTGGATGGGAAGAATCAACATTATCAAAATGGTCATACTACCCAAAGCAATTTATAGATTCAATGCAATTCCTATTAAAACACCAGTGACATATTTCACAGACCTAGAACAAATACTTCAAAAATTCATATGAAACCAAAAAAGACCCTGAATAGCAAAAGCAATCTTGAGACAGAAGAACACAGCAGTAGGAATCACAACACCATATATCAAACAATACTACAAAACCACTGTGATCAAAACAGCCTGATACTGGCATAAGAACAGACATATAGATCAGTGGAACAGAATAGAGAGTCCAGAAATAAACCCAGGCCTCTATGGTCAACTAATCTTTGATAAAGGAGGAAGGAACATAAAATGGAGTGAGAAGAGCCTCTTTAACAAATGGTGCTGGAAGAACTGGACAGGGACATGCAAATAAATGAAACTAGACCACCAACTTACACCACAAATGAGAATAAACTCAAGATGGGTCAAAGACTTAAGTGTAAGCCATGATACCATAAAAGTTTTAGAGGAAAACATAGGCAGGAAAATTTCAGATATCTCATGTAACAATATCTTCATGGATACATGTCCTAAGGCAAGAGAAATAAAGGAAAAAATAAACAAATGGGACTACATCAAACTAGAGTTTCTACTCAGCAAAAGAAAACATCAGCAAGGTGAAAAGGAAACCAACCATATGGGAAAACGTACTTGCCAATGATATCTCAGACAGGGAACTGATCTGCAAAATATATAAAGAGCTTATATGACTCAACATCAAGAAAACAAACAACCCAATTAAAAAATGGGCAAAGGACCTGAACAAACACTTCTCTGAAGAGGACACAGAAGGTCTGTAGACACATGAAAAAATGCTCAACGTCATTAGCCATCAGGGAGGTGCAAATAAAAACCACAATGAGATACCATTTTCCACCAGTGAGAATGGACATCATTAACAAATCAACAAACAACAAATGCTGGTGAGGATATGGAGAATCGGGAACCCTCATGCACTGTTGGTGGGAATGCAGACTGGTGCAGCCACTATGGAAAACAGTATGGAATTACCTCAAAAAATTAAAATGGAACTGCCTTTTGAACCAGTGATTCCACTGCTAGGACTATACTGAAAAAATTCTAAAACCCTAATTCCAAAGAATTTATGCACCCCCTTGTTCAAAGCAGCACTGTTTACAATAGCTAAGTGCTGGAAACAGCCTAAGTGCCCATCTGTAGATGAGTGGATCAGAAAACTGTGGTACACCACTTACACAGTGGAATACTATGTAGCAGAAAGAAAGGAGGAACTCCTGCCATTTGCAACAACATGGATGGAACTAGAGAGAATTATGCTTAGTGAAATGAGCCAGGCAAAGAAAGAAAAATACCATATGATATCACCTAATGCTGGAAACTAAAGAACAACACAAACAAATGAACTAAATAGGACAAAGAGCAAAATAGCAGTCAATGGGGGGGGGGAGTGCGAGGGAGAGAAGGGGGATAAGTAAGAGAATGGTTTTGTCAAAGAACGTGTATAAATGACTCATCGACATGGACAACTGGGGGGGGGATATGATTGTGGGAGAAGGGGTGGGCTGTACGGGGGAGAGAATTCGGGGAAAAAATGGGACAACTGTAATTGAAAAACCAAAAAATAAAAATAAATAAATAAATAAATAAAATTGAGAAGACTGATGTTTAAAATAAAAAAATAAAAAATAAAATGGCAGTGGGGGTTAATCCCTTATTAAATATATAAATTGCAAATATTTTCTCCATTCTGTAGTGTGCCTTTTCATTTGTTGATATTTGCCTTTGCTATAGAGAAACTTTTTAGTTTGATGTAGTCCCACTTATTTATTTTTACTTATGTTGTCTTTGGTGTCAAATCTTTAAAAATCATTGCCAACACCAATGTTGAGGAACTTATTCCCTATGTTTCAAGTCTTATGTGCAAGTCTTTAATTCATTTTGAGTTGATTTTGTGTATAGTGTAAAATAGGAATCTACTTCTACTCTTCTGCATGTGGTTATGTAGTTTTTACAACACCATTTATTGAAGAGAGTATTCTTTTCCCATTGTATGTTTTTGGCTACTTTGTCATAAATTCATTTTCTTTATATGCATTTGTTTCTTTCTGGGCATTTTATTACGTTTCATTGATTCATGTGTGTTGTGGAGCAAGTGCAAGAACCAAACTGTCGGAGACAACCAAATTAGAATTTAAAGAGTCTTTATTAGCTGGCCAGTGACTGCCCACCCATCCACAAGCTGGACTTAGGTGGACAGCCCCCATCTTAGGGATTGGGGGTTTATAAAGCATTTCAGGTGCAGGAACTTGGACAGAAATACAACTTGTATAGACAAAAATTTTCCACTATTCCCCAGGTTATTGCTCAAAGGAATAGGTCACTGCTCAAAGGAATAACAGTTAGGTTAAGTTCCCTGTTCTGCTTGGTCAGAGCATGCAACTGCAGGGGTCCTGAGTCTGGGACCCAAGTTCAGCTAATTACCCTACTGGCTGGACATCTGAAAAATACCCTCTAACAATGTGTCTGTTTTATGCTAGCACCACATTGTGTGTGTGTGTGTGTGTGTGTGTGTGTGTGTGTGTGAGTGTGTAGCAAGGGGTTAATATTCAAAATATATAAGGATTCTATGTGACTTTAAAAGAAAAAAAATGAACAATCTGATTAAAAAATGGGCAGAGGAACTGAATAAATATTTTGACAAAAACAAATGCCTAACAAGTACATGAAAGGGTACTTAACATCACTAATTACCAGGGAAATGCAAATCAAAACTACAATAAGATATGACCTTTCACCTGTTTGAATGACTTTCATCAAAAAGACAGAGATAACAATTGTTGGCAAGGATGTGGAGATAGGGGAACCCTGTCACTGTCGTGTGAATGTAAATTGATTCAGCCTTTATGGAAAACAGTATCAAATGTCCTCAAAAAATTACAAATAAAACTACCATATGATCAAGAAATTTCACTTCTTGCTATATGTGCAAAAGAAATAGAAAGAGGATATCAAAGAAATATCTGTGCTTCCATATCTATTACAACATTATTCACAATAGCTCAAGCTATGGAAAGTGCCCATCAGTGAGTGAATGAATAAAGATGTGAGATATATGAATATTATTCAGCTGTGAGAAAGAAATCCTGCCATTTGCAACAACATGTATGGACCTTGAGTCCATTATGCTAAGTGAAAGAAGACAGAAAGAGAAAGACAAATACTACCTGGTATCATTTATATGTAAAGCATAAATCCAACAATCAAGAACAAAGCGTTAAGAGGGAAACAGTAGAAAATTGGCTGCCAGAGACTAGAGGGGGTGTTATAGGGAAAGGTTGGTAAAAGGGTACAAAGTTTCAACTATAAGATGAATAAGGTGTGAGGTTCTAATATGTGATATGGTGAATATTGTTGATCACACTACATTGCATAATTGAAATTATATAAAACAGTATTACTTAAATGTGCTCAAACACACACAAAAAGGTAAACATGAAAGGTGATGGATATATAAATTAACTAAATAGGGGGAATCCTTTCACAATATATATATACATGTATCAAATCACCATGATACATGCTTTACATATTTTACACTTTAGTCAATTATACTTCAGTAAGGCTGAAATATAAACAAACAAGTAAGGAAATAAAGTGGCAGTGCAGAAAGAAAATGATCCAAAAGCTTATTTAATTTAAAATGTTTGATTGAGCATCTTTGGTTGGAGAGGTTACTAATTTATAAGTGGAGAGTGATATTTTTCATGTAACTACAACCCTGAGATAAATAGACCTCTCTAGAACTATTAATAATCTTTAACTTAAGCCATAGAAATTATTTTTAAATCTACATTTTTACTTTTAATTATAACCAGAAAATAACCTGGATTATAAAAAGGAGTGAATTAAGGAGATGTTATCTGACAAGATTCAATTTATGTGAGTAATACCAGGAGTTTACCAGATGAGACCAGTGGGCACTTAGGTATTAATCAACATTAGTCTGTGGTTAACTAGCATGCCGGCTCACTATGATTTTCTCCCTAGTGCTGATTTGTCTTCATCTGAGTTTCTAATCGCAACAAATTATCTACCTAATTTTCATCTAGTTTATCTAGTTATTCAAACAAGACATTCTCAGTCTTAAAATCTCAATCCCCACAGAAATAGATCTCCAAATATATATGCATTTTTAATTCTCACCCAATGATATGTTTATTAGTTTTTGAAGAGAGAGTAAAAGGGAAAGAGAGAGTGAGAAATATTGATGTGAAAGAGAAGCATTGATAGGTTACCTCCTATAGACATCCTGACCAGGGATTGAAGCAGCAACCTAGGTATGTGCCGTGACCAGGATGGACCAAAAAACTTTTGGTGCATGGGATGACTCTCCAACTACCTGAGCCACCTGGCAAAAGCAGTCCTCAAATATTTTTTATTTCATATTTTAAACAGTTTTCAAATCTGTCTGCTGCTCTCATCCACACTTGACAACCTAACAGTAAGTTCCCATTCTCTCTCTTTCTCAAATGAAGTAGATTTTTATTTACTTTGCTAATGTCAAAAGAGTAACCATAGACATTAAATCTGGAGTGTGTCCTAAAAGTCATATAGCCCAATCCCTTACTTTGAAGATAAAGAAACTTAAGTTCAGAAATATCATTACTCTGTTGAAGTTAGCAAGGAACTTGGACAACTTAATTCCAAGACCAGGGCATTTTCGATTACCCCATTCTTGTCTTTCATTTCTCTATATTCATATTGTGTAAATCAGTACTCTAGAGCATTCACATGATCTATTGTTCTGCTTCAGCTCCTTACACAGTTTTTGTGTCTGTTCTTGCCCCTCCGTTCCAGTCTCTAAATCTGAACCACAGAGGTACAATGTTACTGATCAAATCACTCTCACACTCAATAGCTTTTCAGTATCCTCCTAGCACTCTTAGGCTACAATGCAATAGACCCAGAGTATCTGAGAGTTATCTCACTAGAATCATTTCAAGTCACATTTAATTTTTTTTTTTTTACTGTGATCAAGTCAAACTATTCTTGACAGTAAAGTTCCTGATAGGGTTACAGATCCTTGTGAATTAGGCTCTACATGTCTCCATCACCCACTCTACCCTTTCCCAGCAATGTCTTAATTATTTTTAATTATTCTTCAGATTTCAAACTGATATTACTAAGAGAAGCATTCTCAAAATCCCCAGACTAAGCAAATTTTAGAATCCTGAATCTGTTGCAGAAATATCGTCGTCGTCGTCGGCAGCCGTCCGTCTCGAGAGACGATGGTGTAGCTTCTTAAGAGTCTATCTGCACCGCCGAGAATGGCTGTGCAGTCTGACTCGGGAGTGACACGGTATCTGTCTCCTCCCGTGTTGAATCGACATCTTGCGATGACGCTGGAGTGTCCTCTCCAGTGAAGCTGAAGCTACAGAGCCTGGGCAGGGTGATATGGAGGGTCTGCTGTTGCCCATGCAGCAGACCCCCCCCTCTCTTCGCAGCTGAAGGGCCCAAGGGAAAGACGGAGTCAATACAGCTTGGCTTCAGGTGCGCCGCAGGAGTTGCCGGTGTTGACTACAACGTCAAACCGCCTTAGGGACTCCGGCTCCGGATTTTCTGTCGGGGTTTACTCCCTTAGCCTTTCCCCTGAAGAGGTATGCCGCAAGGCCGCGGAGGTTTTTTGGAATCAGAGTTTTCCTTCTCTGATGTGCCCTGACTGGAAGATCGAACCAGCGACACTTAGCTCGCAGACCGACGCTCAATCCACTGAGCCAAACCAGCCAGGGCGATTGCAGAAATATATATATTATAATTGTAGTAAAATAATTTTATAATTTAGTACAGTTAGCCCTTGAAAAACATGGGGTTTGCACTGTGTATGTCCACCTACATATGGATTATTTCTAATAAATACCTGTACTGTTTTTGGTTCATGATTGGGAGTACTAACTGCATGCATTCATCCAGGCCATTTTATATAGAGGACTTGAGCATCCATGGCTTTTTGTGGGGGTTCTAGAACCAATCCTTCACAAATGTCAAAGGTCAATTGCCAGCCAAAATGGAGACCTGGACAGATACACTGTATCTCCCTCCACAACTAAGAAGGAATACAACTACCTCAAAACTAGAGACAACCAGAAGTTCCAGAAAGTCGAGCTGCATGGAAGTCTAACAAACAAAGATATAAAGAAGAAACACTCATCTAGACAGGTAGGAGGGGTGAAGCTGGGGTGGAGAGGATGCAGTATGGTGGTGGCAGCAGTAGCAGCAGCAGAGGCAGGCCGGTGTAAAGCAGTCACACATTTTAAGAAGTCGGGAGGAACAACCTGGGGAGCTCTCCAGCACCAGACCAGACTGCAGAGCTCATTGTTTTATCACTAGGTAAAATAAAGCCTCATTGTTTCTGACTGTGAAAACCAGTGGGGGTTGGGGTAGAGGAAGAGATTTCCAGCCTCTCAGCAGAGTCTGCTTGTTTAAAGGGCCTCCATGGTCCTAGAAGTCTGCAGACACACCCACTCTGGGAACCACAACCAGGGCAACAGCTAGAGAGGCATCAGTCCCATACGGGAAGTGGGAGAAGTGCCTGGAAAAGGGGCAAGTGCTGAGTAAGTGGCATTGTTCCCTCAGACCCCTCCCCCACATACAGGGCCACAATGTGAAATGGGTCACCTGTACTGATGAATACCTAAGGCTCCACCCCTTACAACATAAGACACAGAAATAAACAAACATAGGAGCCTGTCAAGATGAGGACACAGAGAAGTATGGCCCAAAAGAGGGAACAGATCAAGGTTCCAGTAGAACTAAGCTACGAGGAGATAGCCAACCTAAAAGACATAGAGTTCAAAACACTGGTGATAAAGATGTTCACAGGCATGACAGATAATCTTAAGTACAGCAAATGCATAAGGGAAGAAGTGAAGGCTATGCTAAATGAAATGAAGGAAAATCCACACAAAACCAATGATGAAGGAAAGGAACCAGGGTTCAAATCAATGAACATAAGGAAGAAAAAAACAATCAAACAGTACAGAATGAAGAAATAGAAATTGAAAAAAATGAATAGAGGCTTAGGAACCTCTGGGACAACTTTAAACATACCAACATTCTAATCATGGGGATGCCAGAAGGAGAAGAGGAAGAGCAAGAAATCAAAAGCTTATGTGAAAATTAATGAAGGAAAACTTCCCAAATCTGGTGAAGGAAATAGACATATAAGCCCAGGAAGCACAGAGAGTCCCAAACAAGCGAGACCCAAAGAGGACCACACCAAGACACATCATCATTAAAATGCCAAAGGTTAAAGATAAAGAGAGAATCTTAAAAGCAGCAAGAGAAAAGCAGAGAAAAGCAGAGAGTCACCTACAAAGGGGTGCCTATAAGACTATCAGCTGAGCCCTGGCTGCTGTGGCTCAGTGGGTTGAGCGTCGGCCTGTGAGCCAAGTGTCGCTGGTTCGATTCCCAGTCAGGGCACATAACTAGGTTGCATGTCAGGTCCCCATTTGGGGGTGCATGAGAGGCAACCACACAGTAATGTTTCGCTCCCTTCCTTTCTCTTTTCCCCTTGCTCTAAAAATAAATAAATAAATAAAATTGTATATATAAAAAAAAACTTTAAAAAATAAAAGGATAAGCTGTACAGAAAAAAAAAAAGGCTATCAGCTGATTTCTCAAAAGAAATTTTGCAGGCAAAAAGGGACTGGCAAGAAGTATGTGATGTGATGAAAAGCAAGAACCTACAACCAAGATCACTCTATCCAGCAAAGCTATCATTTAGAATGGAAGGGCAGATATGGAAAGGCAGATAAAGTACTTCCCAGACAAGGTAAAGCTAAAGGAGTTCATCATCACCAAGCTATTATTATATGAAATGTCAAAGGGACTTATTTAAGAAGAAGATCAAAACTATGAACATTAAAATGACAACAAACTCACAACTATCAATAACTAAATCTAAAAAATAAAAACAAAATCCAACTAAGCAAATCAAAATAGGAACTGAATCATAGGTATAGGGATCATTTGGAGGGTTGTCAGCTGGGACAGGGAAGAGGGAGAAATGGGGAAATGGTACAGGGATTAAGAAGCATAATTTGTTGGTACAAAACAGACAAGGGTAAGTTAAGAGTAATGTAGGAAATGGTGAAGCCAAATATCTTATGCGCACAACCCACAAACATGAACTAAGGGGGGGTGGGATTCCTGAGGGAAGGGAGTACTTGGTGTAGGGGAGAAAAGGGAGAAGAAATTGGGACAATGGTAACAACATAATCAATAAAATATTCTTTTAAAAAATGTCAAAGGTAAACTAAGTTTTGAGAAGTCAAAAGTTATATGCAGATTTTTGACTTCATGAGGGTTTAGTACCACTAACTCCCACATTGTCCAAGAGTCAACAACAGTTACAATTAACATACAAGTATGTATTATAATACCTTTCACATAGTAAGATCTATTTAAACAAATATTGATCAAGTAAAGTTTTGTTTTAGTAATTTGCTGTCAAACTTATTTCAAGAGACTCCACTGTAGCACAAAATGGATTTAAATTCTCTCTTTGGAAGGTGGGCAATTAGAGCCCAAGAATCTGCCCTCAAAGTTTGTCATTCTTGTATAAAGGTGATGTTTATTGTGACATTGAGACCCAGAGTCAGGGATGAGGTTGGTGTCCAATTCTTAGGGTTTTATGCTAAGCAAGTAGATTTGAGAGTTCTGCTTTTGTCTATGAGAGCAATCTTTCTAAAATGCAGCTATGTTTGCTCTGAATGTCCCTTACTGGATGGGCCTAGGCCTAGCCAGTTCTCCATGTCTCTTACAACTACACCCCACTACATTTAGTATTAACTATGTCTTAACACTAGTAATTGATTTACTCCATGCCATAGTGCCTGTAAATGGGACCACTTAATTTTTGCACTTAGTCTTATAGAATGATCAAATAATTAATTGACCCACATTGTAGAAATGTAGCAGTTTTGCTTATAATAGCTATTACTGGACAGAGTGTGTTCTGCTCAGCTGTTCTCAGAGCATGACACTGTCTTATATCTATTCCCAACTTCTACCATCTCTTTCAATGTGTCATTTAATCAACCAAGAAATTTAAAATAAGTAAAAAAAATATAACTTTTGTAAAAAAATAAAATTAAATAGAGATAATTTTTAAAAGAAAGAAATTAAGACAAAAGATTGGGCTCTAACCTATTCATAGATAAATCAAAATTAAGAAACTGAGGACTAGCATCTGGTCAAGATGGCCTCATAGGCAGATGTGGCTTGCCTGTTTGCACAACCACATCTAAATTAAAACTAAAATATACAAGAACAATCAGAAATAGAGTTGAATGGAAGTCTGGCAACTAGAGAATTAAAGAAACCACATCCATTGAGACAGGTAGAAGGGCCACAGACACAGAATGGGTTGGTCTCTCGCCACATGTGGTGGATAAAAATCTCAGGAGCAAGGAGTCAGCTGCACATCAGGCCCCCCAGCCCAGGATTCCATTGCCAGGAAAATAAATTCCCAAAATTTCTGGCTGCAAATTTCAGTGGGGATTTAATTGGTGGAAGAAACTGTTGGAGCAGAGACTGATTTAACAGCAGATGCACTGGGCATGCGCCCTGGGCCCCGACTTCCGAAGGACCCCGCAAGTTTACAACTTGTATGTAATTAAAATTGCACATATGAAACCAAATTTGGTGTCACTAGAAAAAGTGTAAAGTTCGGGTTTTGCAGGGCCCTTCAGAAGTCGGTGCCCATGGCATGTGCCTGGTGCAGCTGCCATTAAATCTGCCTCTGTCTGGAGCCCCAAGCATTTCCTCTTAAAGAATCCACACACAGACTCATCTACTTGGACTCATGCCCTCTGAGCTCCAGCACCAGGATAGCAGCTTGAAAGGCACTAGTGGCATACAGAGAACTGAAGTGTCTAGCATCAAGGCCAGCAGAGTCCATTGTCTCTTTTCTAGAGCCTCACCCCACAGAGCTGGAAAGCTGGTGCCATATCTGAGACTCCAGCACACTATTTGACATCTCCTGCAGATCTGCAGAGACTCTGCCCCATCCAACTTATAGGCCCACCAACCTGCTTTTCCATATAAATTGCTGGTCTTGCCTCATCCTTCACAACTTCCTAAATCCTATCAAACCAGCAACAGCTGGCCTCAGTGAGGTCCAGGTCTGGCACTAACAGCAGCCAGCCTAGATTCACAGCTGGGCTTCACCTGGGAATCTCCAAGCCCAGCACAAGTAGCAGCCATCTCAGATTGTTTTATAGCTCAGGCAGAATACCCAGGCAAAACACAGGTGGAGGCTATACCACCCAGGAAACCCCAGGCCCAGCACACCCAGTGGACAGCTACAGACCACATCAGAGTGATAGGGGATTCAAATGATGGAAAATTTTATTTTCAGGTAACAGCTAATAAGCTTAGTAATAAATGTATGTAAAAAGCTATTGTTTCAGGAATTGACGGCATGATCTACCTTGACTCCAGGAGACCATAAGCAGTTCCAACTTTGTGCCTCAGGAGAACTGCAAACAATCAAGATGGTATCCGAGCCATTATACTCCACAGTGAGATGACCACCATCCAGAACACAAAGGCCACTGCCCAGAGCACAAAGATCACTGCCCAAAACACAGATGAAAGAATGCTGCAGCTTTCATCTGATTAACTTTTCCCCTGAATTTCAAACCTCTTACCTACACTTTTCTTCTCATTATAAAAAGGGTCCATTTGTAACAGAATGAAAAACATTCTGTTAGTGTACAAACAAGCCATCTTCTCAGATCATCAACCATCCGAACAAAGAATTCCTAAAAATTCAATCCTTGTCTCTACTTATTGGGTCTGCTAGATGACAGGAAGCATGAGCACCAGCTTTTCTGGTTTCAAGAGCACCACCACCCTGTCTCTGCACAGCTAACCATTGTGGAGAGTGGAGGATGGTGGTCAGTATCACAGCCAGTCCTTGCAGCTTATTGGCCTGGATAAATCCCACTCATTAACATGCCAACAGCAACCAAAGCTCAACTACAAGAGAAGGGTATACTCATCTCACACAATTGGCACACCTCGAGTACTCAGCTTGGGTGATAGGGAAGCCTGTGCCACTGGACCCTACAGGACACCTACTATAACAGACCACACTACCAAGATAGAGACAAAACAGTTTTACCCAGTACACAGAAATAAACATAGGAAGGTTGCCAAATTGTGGAGACAAAGAAATATGGACCAGATGAAAGAACAAAACAAAACTTCAGAGAAAGAACTAAATGAAATGGAGATAGCCAACCTATCGGATGCAGAGTTCAAAACACTGGTGATCAGGATGCTCAGAGAAATGACTTAGTACAGCCACAAAACAAAGGAAGATGTGAAGGTTATGCAAAGTGAAATAAAGAAAAGTGTACAGGGAATCAACAGTGTTGGGAAGGAAGCCAGGACTCAAATCAATGACTTGGATCAAAAGGAAGAGATAAACAATCACCCAGAACACAAAGAAGAAGGAAGAATTGAAAAAAATTAGGAACCTCAGGGATAACTTTAAACATAAAAAATGGCCAAATCATAAGGGTGCCAGAAAGAGAAGAGAAAGAGCAAGGAATTGAAAACTTAACTGAAAACTAATGAAGGAAAAATTTCCCAATCTGGTAAAGGAAATAGACATATAAGTTCAGGAAGCATAGAGTCTCAAACAAGTTGGACCCAAAAAGGATCACACCAAGACACATCATAATTAAAATGTCAAAGATTAAAGATAAAGAGATAATCTTAAAAGCAGCAAGAGAAAAGAAGAGTGTTACCTGCAAAAGAATTCCCATAGGACTATCAGCTGATTTCTCAAAAGAAACTATGCAAGCAAGATGGGGCTGGCAAGAAGTATTCAAAGTGATGGAAAGCAAGAACCTACAACCAAGATTACTCTCTCAGGTAAAGCTATCATTTAGAATGGAAAGGCAGATAAAGTAGTTCCCAGACAAGGTAAAGCTAAAGGAGTTCATCATCACTAAGCCATTACTATATGAAATGTTATAGGGACTGGTTTAAGAAAAAGAAGGTCAAAACTGCAAACATTAAAATGACAACAAACTTACAACTATCAACAACTGAATCTAAAAAATGAAAATAAATTAAGCAAACAACCAGACAGGAACATAATCACAGGTATGGGGATCATTTGGAGGGTTATAAACTGGAAGAGGGAAGGGGGAGAATAAGGGGAAAGGTGCAGCGATTAAGAAGTATAATTGTTAGGAACAAAATAGGAAGATGTTAAGAATAGTATAAGAAAGGGTGAATCCAAAGAACTTACATGCACAACCCATGAACATAAAGGCGATTGTTGGAGGAAAGAGGAACACCGGGTAGAGAGAGTCAAAGGGGAAATATCTGGGACAACTGTAGTTTTATAATTAATAAAATATTCTTAAAAAAAGAAACTGATGAAATGTAGCAGAAAGAATGATGAAGAGCATTGACTCAAAGACAGTAAGAGTGCAAAGTCAGCTGTCTACAAAAATGAGGATCATCAGAGAGAAGTTAGAGGATAGCAGAGCTTAAGTATTCTCACCACGCACACACATGCATGTATGAAATGTAACTATCGGGTGATGGAAATGTTAATTAACCTGATTGTGATATTTCACAATGTTTGTGTTTATCAAAATATCACTCTGTACACTTTAAAATATATATTTTTATTTGTCAATTATACCTCAAAATAACTCAAAAAAGAGAAGTGTTCTAAACCATTACAAGATTATATATTTCTAGAAATGTATCCATTTCATCCAGATTGTCCAGTTTGTTGGCATTCAGTTATTCATAATATTTTCTTACAATCCTTTGCATTTCTTTGCAGTCAGTTTTTTTTGTCTCCTCTTTCATTTCTGATTTTATTTATTTGGGTCCTCTCTCTTTCTTTTTTTTTTCTTAAACCTGGTTAAAAATTTTGTCAATTTTATCTTTTCAAAGAACCAGCTCTTGGGTTCATTGATATTTTGTATCATTTTTTTAGACTCTATTTTATTTATTTCTTCTTTTATGCTTATTATTTCCTTTCATCTGCTCACTTGGGCTTTGTTTGGTGTTCTTTTTCAAGTTCCTGTAAGTGTAAAGTTAGATTGTTTATTTAAGCTCACTCTTTCTTTCTTTCTTTCTTTTTAAAGATAGATCTGTAATGCTGTGAATTACCTTCTTAGGATTCCACTCCCTGTGTCCCACAGATTTTGAATTGTTGTCTTCTCATTTTCATTTGTTTCAAGGTCCTTTTTGATTTCTTCCTTGATTTCTTTGTTGACTCATTCATTGTTTAATAACATGTTATTTAGCTTCCATGTCTTTGTGTATTTTTGAGTGTTCTTCTTGAGATTTATTTCTAGTTTCATAGCATTGTGGTCAGAAAGATGCTTAATGTGATTTCAATATTCTTGAATTTGTTAACACTTGCTTTGTTTCCTAACATGTGTTTTATCCTAGAAAAGTTTCATGAGCATTTAAAAAGTGTGTATATTCTCCTCCTTTGGGTTGTAATATTCTGAAGATATCAATTAAATCAATCTGATCTAATGTGTCATTTAAGGCCACTGTCTCCTTGTTGATTATCTGTCTGGAAGATCTACCCACTGAAGTCAAAGTAGTTTTAAAATCCCTAAATATGACTGTATTTGATTATCTCTCCCTTTATGTTCACCAAGATTTGCTTTACATATTTAGGTGTTCCTCTGTTGAATGCATAAATGTTTACTAGGGGTATTAGCTCTTGTTTGATTATTACCTTTATCATTACACAGTGTCCTTTGTCTTTTAATATAGCTTTGGTTTTAAAGTCTATTTTATCAGATATAAGTATTGCTACCCCTGCTTTTATTTCTTTCCATTTGCATGAAATATCTCTTTTCATGCCGTTACTTTTAGTCTATGTGTATTTTTTTATCTGAGGTGGGTATGTAGGAGGCCGCATATATATGAGTATTGTTTTATTATCTATTCAGCTACCCTATGTCTTTGGTTGGACCATTTAAGCCATTTACATATAAGTTGATTATTTATAGATAAGTATTTAGTGCCATTTTATTATTAGGCTATTTTCCTGTTTATTTTCTTTCTTTTTCTTCTTGTTCTTCTTAATACAAGCCCTTTAATATTTGTTGCAGTACTGGTTTGGTGTTAACAAACTAACATAGCTTTTTCTTGTCTGGGAAGCTCGTTAGTTCTCCATCCAATTTAAATGATAGTCTTTCTGGGCAAAGTAACCTTGGTTATAGGCCTTTGTTTTTCATCTCCTTGAATATTTTATGCCACTCCCTTCTGGACTGAAATGTCTCTGTTGAGAAATCAGATGACAGTCCTATTGGTGCTCCCTTGTAGGTAACTACTTACTTTTCTCTTGTGGCTTTTAAGTTTCTCTCCTTGTCTTTAAGCCTTGCCATTTTCATTATGATTATCTCAGTGGAAGTCTCTTTGGGTCTAACCTTTTTGAGACTCTGAGGTTTCTGAACTTGTGTGTCTTTTTCTTCACCAGATTAAGAAAATTTTCAGTCATTATTTTTTTGAATAAGTTCTTGATTCCTTGTTCATTCTTTTCTCCTGGTTTTCCGATGACGCAGATATTTTATGCTTCATGTTGTCCAAAATGTTTCTTAAGTTCTTCTCATTTTTTAAAATTCTTTTTTTCTTTTTGCTGCTCTGCTTGGGTATTTTTCTACATTGTTTTCAAAATTACTGATTTTGATTCTCTGCTTCATCTAAATTACTGTTTATTCCTCCCAAGTATATAATCATTACTCCAAAATCTCCATCTGATAAATTATTTGCCTCCATTTCATCTAGTTTTCTTCTGTATAATTTTCCTGTTCTTTCATTTGGGTTCTGTTCCTTTGTCTTCCAAATTTTGCTGCTTATTTTTTATTTGTTTCTATGTGTTAGGAAGATCTGCAAAGAGTCTGGTGCAGACCTTTCTCAGATGCTGTTTGTGAGTGGCCCTGGGCAACCTGTTCATAGCTGTCAGTGATCCACAGATTGTTGCTCCCTCTGCTGGGTTTGGGTGTGTGCAGAAAGAACCAGGCTGCACACCAAAGCTGGATTTTACCAGCACCAGGTGTGGGTGAGCTAATGTCTCAGATCTCCCAGAGATCCACCTTAGTTGTTAAATTAAATCAGTGATATTCCTCAAGCTGTACTCATCAGCCCAGCTTTAGCTCCACAGAGAGGGATAGAGTAATTTCTGTGGGTGGGCTATTGCATGCTTCAGGATGATGCCCCTTTGAGAATGCTCTGCCTGCAAAAAATGGCCCTGCTATACGGTGAATGACTCAGAACAGGTATTCTGGTGGCTGTTCTTTCAGTTCTCTGAAAGAGAACCAGCCCCAGACTCTCCTCAAGCACCTCTAGTTCATTCTGCTCTCCCTCTGCTGGAGTGTAGGGTAACTGGCTGCAAATGAAATTTTGTGTGTTGGCCCTTTGAGTAGCTCTCTGCATCTCCAGCTGTCTCTCCATGGCAGACAAAAACCTTGCTGCTTTTCACAGCTGCCTGTTAACTGGGTTCCTTTCTGGCTTTGGTGCTGTAAACTAGAGAGCCCAGCTTAGGGTTTAGACACCGTACTTCTCAGGGGGAATCCCCCCAGCTGCTGAAATATCACTCTGGAACTTCAGCTGCTGCCTGTGGTAGCAGAGCCAGCTTTCTCACTCCTCCTCACTCCCTACCACTCATGTTGTGGTGAAGTGGTTTCTTCTGTCTGTCCTTGGATATAAAGCTTCTGTCCAACTAGTGTTTAATGGTATTCAAGATGATTTCTCTACAATTTAGTTGTAATTCCCGTTTAGTTCTGGGAGGTTAATGTAGCTTCCATTTACTCCTCTGCCATGTTGGGTCTAACATACATACATATTTGTATAAAGCTTGGAAAACCTTTTACTTTACAATAATCATATCTTTTTCTTATTCCATTCTAGCAAAAAAGAAATTATCTTTTGGTCTTATATCTTTATTTGTGCAAATAGACATCTGGGGTGATAGAAAACTAATATTAAAGGTTTGAAGGGGTTATAATTGTGGTCAGCTCTGGCAAGAGGGATGGAAATAGAGAGAAACACCTTTCACTTTTCATTCTCTAGATTTTAATACTGTTTCAATGTTTTAATATTCATATTATCTGAATATTTGTCAACAGAGGTTACCTGAGAAGAATTCATAGCCTAATTTTTATTTTTGTATTTGTATAATTTGTCATATATGCATATACCAATAGGTCATAATTGCATTTGAATACTTTTAAAATAAATAAATGTAAATATAGACTACAATAAACTAAAAATAATAAAACTAAAAGTAAGTAAAACTAAAGGTAAATAAGTAGCCAAAGTTTTAAAGTAAAAAGTAGACACAATAACATAAATCTTTTACAGTTAAAGAAAATGTGTGGGAAAAAAAAAACAAAGAAAATGTGTGGAGAACTAACACTTTTGAGCTTTCAATATACTTTTGGTATGTAAGAATTTTAAATCTCCTTTAAATTACTAATAAACAAATAAGCAAAATTACCCAAGTGCATAAGTATATAATGTAAAAATAACATGTAAAGGCTGATGTGTCATTAAAATGTACTAAAATTAATATTAAAATTCAAAATAAGATAAGGGCAAATAGGACAAAACAAAACAAAAAGTCTAAGTAATTAGGAGATATAAAAGAATAAAGAGTTAAGATAAACTAAAACAAATAAAAAGATAACTAGTATATTTATACAAAGAGAAATTAAGTTTATTTAAAATAAAATAGAACCATTTTAAAAATAAAAATAACTAATAAATGTAAAGGCTATATCAATATAGAATATGCCAATGAAAAATATGATGAAAAGTACTAAAATTATGAAATAGCATAGAAGAGAGTAGATGAAATTTTAAAAGAAAAATATAAAATAAAACTAGTCCAATCTCACATTTTCTATTGATTGTTAAAGTTAACTAAAAGAGACCAGGATCCCAAAATGTCCTGGGTGTGTAAGTTTGAATGGTGCACATGCTAGCTGATAATAACTTAGGACAGATTCAATTTGGACACTTACTTCTGTGTCACATTTATTACAAAATACAAACAAACAAAAAAATAGGAAATACATATAAGGGAAAAAATTTAAAGCAAAAACCAAAACAACAAAAATAAAAGATTGTTTCTATGATACTTCTTGCAGTCCTGATTCAGGTTATAAACAATACTCTCAGCAGAGAACAAAAAAGAAACATGCAAAAAAAAATAAAACAGTATTTTAAAAGTCAATAATATGATGAAGTATTATTAAATATAAAAATAATAACTCACAAAGAAATTTAGATGACAGTAACATGAAAAGTAAGCTAAATATTACTAAAATCAAATAATGGTAAATGATAAGTGCTTAAAAAATAGACAACAGGTGGCTGAAAGAAAAATATTAAAGGAGGCAGCTGTGCAATGTCCAAATTCAATCAGCTTCCTCGTATGACATAACAAGACAAAGAAAGTGTTACTTTAATTTCCCTTTTTAATGAAAGCCATGGGTATGGACTCTAGGGATAGGGGAGCTAGGGTACAGTTCAGCATTTTGCGATAAGAAAGGGTTAAGGAAAAACAGTGAAGATCATGGCATGAGGCCCAACCTGCATGAGAATTAGAGTTGCAAGATTGAGAGTTCCAGTAGCTGGATTTCCAAACCCCAGCATGCAGGCTATATCTGGTTTCCCAGATATATCTGCTGTTAGGTGTTACTAAATTGCTTGTTTTGTGGTGTGAAATGGAACCCATGTCTTCACCATGAACACACGCATACATGCACACACATACATCACTAATGATTTGGATAATGGGTTTGTTTGGCAATATTTGTTGAGCACTCAGAATTTATTTCATTTTCATTTCAGCCCAAGTAAGGTAGTGATCATTACTTTACCCATTTAATAGATGAGGAAACTGAGTTATGGAGAGGATAAGTGATGTTTCCAGGAATATAGAATTGGAGAGTGGCAAAACCATGGTATAAACCCAGTAAGTTTTTCCAGGCTGGACTCGACTGTGTCAAAATAGTCTGTGATTTGAGAGGTTCAAAATCAGAAACTTCCCATGGGAAGGGAGCTAATAGTTAAGAATTTGAAGATCCTTCTACTCTATCTTCCCTCAGGCCTTAAACAAACAGGAGTCCTAATCTCATTTTAAACCAAAGATTTGATGATAAGGTAGAAAATATTTGTAATAAGACTTCAGTCAAAATATTGAGAGGACTCAGTTTTTGTGTTTTCTTTTCCTGTTGGGCTCCTCCTTTACCCTGGAAAAAGAAATATACCACCTTTCTGGCATCCTGTGGCATGGCTTGGCACAGCAGAGACAACTTGCAACAGCTGGAAGTGCTTGCTTCTTTGAAAACATGACAAAAAGGAAAACTTGTTTGCTACTTCATTCAGCATCATCTAAAGCCTTTAAAGAGAATTTAGCCAATTAGTCTGGATTGTAAAAATCCTCAATGATTTCAGATCAATGCATTGCTATGATTGGAAATCACTTCCCCAAGCTTATCCAATTCATTGGATGAAGAGATGGATATCTCCCTCTACAAGGAAGTGAGTTTGCTTTCCACTCGGATGGCTGTTTCCTTGACTTGTTCACTGGGTATTAATTAACTGATGTCTTTTTACATTCCTAGGCCCTGCTCACTTGTTTCGTGTTTATGTTAAATGAGGTATGTAAAGGCAAAGCAGAGAGAAACAAATTACATAGGAAAATGCAGCAAAAGATGTAGCATAGGAAGATCTTTCTAAGTTCCAGATCATCATAGTACTTTTTAATCAAAGATCAATAATGCATACCTGACACTGCTCATAAGTCAAATTTTGATTCTTTATCTGGACCTTCCTTGGTCACCCATAACTTTCCATGATCTACTGCCATCCATTTCATTTGTACTCCTTGATCATCACGCTTTTCTCTGTGTTTCACCTGTGAGATAGGTGTCCTTTACTCTCTGCATTTTACCATCTACCCCATCTCTCTGCCTTCACCGTATCTTCCTGATATGATCCTCCATGCATCCTGTCTTGGGCCCACATGTAACTATGTTTCTGGATCACGGAAGTTCCCCAAAATCAAACTAGCAGTTCTCTTTAACAGGCATGGTAGTGGGGAAATGAGTACTTTTACATTGTTCATTTGAAAAGTGGTACCACAGCCTTCCCACTCTGTGGCCCCCTAACATGGAGAGCAGTATTTATTAGCTAGGAGGATGCAGCTATGCTTTCCAGGTTCAGCCTTTCTTGTTGGAGCAAAGTTGCACACCAAAGACAAACATCTGCATAGAAAATTTGTTTCAATGTCAGAATGTCACCTGACTGGCTATCATCCAAAAGACCGTAATGTTTCTTAATACCTAAACTATGTCATGAGCTTTGCTTGTTTACAGAAACTGAAAAACATCGCCAGGCAAACACCAAAGTGCTGAGCACAGAGACCAAGATGGCAATGAGGTATTGTGTGCAAAAAGAACAATGTGCAAAATGGATGAGTGCAATAAAAAATATACACGTGCCTAAAAGAATTTAATCACTCCACACCATAGTCTATAAATACAGAAGGCTCCTTCCCAGGTCGGGAGAAAGAACACTTAGAGCATGAACTCACCCTTCTCTATTCTTTGATCATAGAATAAAGTTTGTCTCCTTCTTTACCAAACTCAGTCACCTTTTCTTGGTGTAAGTTGCCCTGCATAGAAGGACCTTGGGCCCAAAAGGGTCAGTAATAAGAATAAATTTCCCTTTAGTACGAAGTTCAACTAAGCTTTTAGAAACAATATTAAACCACACTCTTGAGTGTCCTGTGTTGTTGTTGTTGTTGTTCTTTTACAGCCATGACCTTATTCTGTTAATAGGAATAGCTGACCTTATATTTGAAAGGCCAATGAAACATATTCCTTTCAACTGTTAGATTTTTTCACTTGGCTTCCACTGTCACTGACCACTTCCATCATCCTACCACCAGTGGTAGGGCTACCATTCAAGTTCCAGAATCAGACTGAGTGATAGTAGAGCTGTGCTTCAACACACAGTCAACTCACTGAAATTTTTAAAATAATAAATCATGAAATATTTTACATATGAAAAACTTTAAAATATATAATAAACACCCATGCACAGTGCATCCCAAAAGAAGAAATTAGTTGAGGCCCCTGTATACCCCTCATCAATTGCGTTATTTGGAGGTCCTTCACTAAAATGTGCCCAGGATACTGATCTGCTATTATCTCACCCATACACTTCTTTCTGCTGCTGTTACCCATCTAACCATCCCTAAAGAACATGTAGCATTTACTTGCATGTTTCTGAACTTTATGTAAATTGTATTACACTAAAAATATTCTTCTGCAATGTTTTTTGTTTTTGCTCAACGCCCTATTTGTAAGATCTGTTTACTTATTTATGTTGATTTTCCAGCTCTGTTTACTTATTTTCAGTACTATGTGTGAATATATTTCTATACATTTTATTATGTGAATATATTACAATTTTCTTACTATTTTGCTATGAACATTTTTATATACAGCTCCTATGACACAATTTTAAGATTGTCCATAGAATATATATGCTGGTATGAAATTGCTAGGTAGTAAGATTTCTAAATAATCACCTTTATCACATATTTACAAATAGTTTATAAAGTGTTTGTACCAGTTCATATTTCCATCAATAGTGTAGTACATGTCTCTACATCTCTACACACTCATCATTACTTGGAACTTTCATACTTTTAAATTTTTGCCAAGATGCTGATGTGGAATAATATTGTATGTGGTTCAAATTTTAATTTCTCTAATTACCAGTGAGATTAGGTGTCTGTTGTATGTTTCTTGGTCACTTCGATTTATTTTTCTGCCAATTCCTAATAGTAGTTTTTGTGTCTATCTCTGCCCTCAAGCCCTTCTGTCCATTTGCAATTACACAGGAGCCTAAAGCCTATAAATACCCAGAAATTTGCTTATTTTGTCTTTCTGACAAGGCAGTGGGTTCTTTTTTCTACCAGCTGAAGTTTCCCATATAATTATTTGTGGGGGACCGCCCCTTGTGGTTTTGGGAATTGTAGCCCAAGCTGTGAGCCAGGCTTCCCACCCCTGAGAGGCCTTTAAGTCTCAACAGAAAACTGGAAGGCTGAGGTAGACAGGACTGAGTGCCACTCAGAAGGTTGCCATGAGAATTGGGTTTAAGGAATACATATTAAGCTTTAGAGCTTACTCTGCTTTTCTTATCTCTCAGTTAACTATAAAAAATCTGAATCAAAGAATGTATGAAACCTTGCACCTAATGCCAGTGTGGCACCAAGATGTTTAATAGACCCTAACACAGACTGGTCACTTTGCCCTCTAAATTGATATCTATAATTTGTAACTGTCAACTGTAATCCAGGCACCTAAAACCTAATTGATGATTTATGAGTTTTGACCTTGCATCTCCCATGCATATCTTTCTTAATAAAAGGCATGAAGAACAGAGGTCTTGCACTTTCTCCACTAAAGGGAACAGCCTCCTCCTTTCCCCTGCAGACAAAATACAGTGTCCTGGATAAATTTGTTCTACCATGGTTGTGAAACCTCTGCTTGATAGAGAAGTTTCCAACCAAGCTGGGGCGTTGGAGGCAGCTCAGCCTCAATTATTAGCACAGATATTGGAAGGGTGAGACGGTTTGCAGTACCAAGGTTCCTGGTGTGCAAAGGACTGAATAGTGCTATTTGTATTAGAGCAAAGAGGCAAAGGGCCATGAAACATAAAATAATAATGAAATGATTTTAAGTTTCAAAAAAGAATTCTTTATATTACAATTTAATAGGGTTGTCTTAATCAGATGATTTAATAAAATATGTATCAGAAAACAGAGTGTCTGAGACTAAGAAAAGTGAAATGTTTTAATCAGTGAAAAATATTTTTTCTTCTTGTTTTAGTGTTCCTGTGGTGTAACTGTACCTGCAGGATAAGTGTATAAGTCACCAGAAAAAAAAAACCAAAACACGATTCTCTTGCTCATTTTTCTCATTCTTTTTACTTACGAATTACCTTTGGGTTGATATTTGAGAGAGGAGTCAGAAGTGTGTAACCATAAAGTCTATGTCAATAAACACATGAAGGAAAAAGGCGAAAATTAAAAGAGGGATAAAATTATCTAGTAAGTTCAAGAAGGGGTGCTGGGAGCATGCCATAGATGCTGCATTGGCCTAGCTCTAGGCTATGGGCTTTCTGGAGCAGAAAACCCCTGATTTCATCAGAGTAATGCTAGGAAGCATCACTTAGATCCTTATTTGTGTTGTTTTGAGAGCTGCAAAGAAGAATATAGAATCACTTTTGTAATTATTTTGATTACTTATGATTTCAGAAAAGAGCAGATCTTATAGAAATCTGACATTCATTGGAATTATATAACTATTCTGAAGTCATACCACCTAGGACCTCTTAAAAATTCTACCTTCTTATCCTGGAAACCTAGAAGCTAAATTGAGAGTTCCCATTGAAATGTAACTATAGTCTGTTAAGGTTGAATGTGTGTATTCTCAAATTTGAGACACAGTCTGATATCATGGAATAAACACTGAATTAATTTATAATAAAAAGGAACCCTCCAGGATCTGATCTTTCTTAGACATTAGCATATGGGGTGGGTTTAACCTCTTTCACTATGTCTTTGCCTCTATAATATGACGTGAATCATTCCCTCCCTGCCAATCTGATAGAACTGTTGTGAAAATCAATTAAAGAGAAAGGATCTAGTCAAGGAACAAGTATAAATAACCCATCCATGGATATAGACAACAGGGTGGGGATTGACTGTGGGAGCATGGTGAGGGGTGGACAGGGCAGGGTAAAGCAATGGGGGAAAAACTGAAACAACTGTAATTAAACAACAATAAAATTAAATGATATGTAAAAAATAAGCTCTTTACGTAGGGTTTAAAAAATAAAATATGTATGCAATTATGAAAACTATACTGCAATATCACAGTGTTTGGCTAGTTATTTTTTACACCATTAACCATGTTGGAGAGGTGACTATGCCCTGTGACTTGTGGGGTTTGCTGCCCTAATGGGGAGATGTATATAACTGGTAGTCTGCAGCTACCCTGCACAAAAATGAGAAAACAGAAAAAACTGAAAAAGAAAACTACCTATGTATACTACAATTTTGTGCCCTGGACTTGGAAGTTTATTACAGGATATTGTGTGCACATTTCTGAGTAGACTTGGTAAGGTTTTGCCCTCCCATTTAGACACTTATTGTACTCAGAGAACTGCTGTAACTTACCACGGGTAACAGAGGGACCAGTGTGAAGCACACTCAAACATCTCCCTGGCGGCAAATGTCTTCCAGAAGATGAGGGGCATGCAAGTTGGGGAAGACAAACTGTTCTGTCAGGAAGAAATATGACAAGTGTGAGATTGCTATCTATTTTAAAAAGAAAACCTGCCTCGTTTAAGGTGTCTTATGTTCTTAGGCTACAGACTAGCTAAGCACACAGACTCTATTGCCATTAATACATCCAGAATGACAACTTAAACATTACTTTTGAGTGATAACTTGGTCCAGTGGGTGTGTTTGCATACAGATAAGTAGAAAGCCTGGAGAGGGACTCAGGAAATGGGGAAAGAGAAACTCAAGTTGAGCAAAAGAAAGAGCAAAAAGTGGCTAGGACTTCATAACACCTTAGGACAGAGACAAGAGCAAACCACAAATTCCAAACAATGATGGGCTTAAATATCTAAATGTGCTTTGGAGGAATTGCCTTTAGATTCCTGTCACTAGCCATTCTGTATTTTGAAACCCTTTGACAAATTGCTGAAATCTATGGAAATTTTCTATGTGAAAAATAATGTAGATATTTGTACAGGCAAAGTATTTTGTATAACATCCATAAAGTTAAGGATTTCTAAGATCCATCTATGTACCTCTCCCAGCATTCAATGCTGACCTTCATCATTTATATGATGTGAGATGGTGTGATATATTGCATTATATAATATGATATGATATTCTGTAACAAGAAGAAAATATTCACTTGGTTGAAAACATAACTGAAATACATGGGTATAGGGAGGCATGAGCATTTTGGGAGAGACCTTGCTATGGGGAAGTTGTCTTTACCAACTCTTGGCTTCTGATTTTTGTTTACAATTAGAAGAGGATATATTTTAGATGGTACATTTATTGCTCTATTGGTATTAAGCCTAAGTAAATTTCCTGGTTCCCCAGAGATGCTGCAAGGAGTCCTACAAGACAGTGAGGGTCACTATTACAGGGATACCATTCAAATAGGTTTTAATGTGAATGGTAGCCTCTGGGATACTTCTGGGTGGTGGCTTTTACAATAATTTGTTCCTCTAGGGTGACTTTATCACCATTACAGTCATACAAGCAGGGATACAAACAACTAGGAGTAATTACAGAAGCCTTTTGTCGCATCCTCATCTCTAGGCTGGAGAAGATCAGCATGTCATCACATGGAGATATCCAAACCAGAGGGTGACATCTCCTTTAAAAAAAGACCCACAAACAGATCTTTAAAGCACTCACAAAGAAGAAAAATATCTTTGTGCTTGAGCTAGTGCCAGAGCAAAGCTGCATGTGGCTTTGGCGCTTGTATTTCTGTATCTGGGTGTTATTGGGTGAGAAAAAGTATATGGACCAATTGGCAGTAATACAAGCTGTTGAATAGTCACTGCTAGATCTCTCCCTTTTCCCTAATGTTCCTGTCAGAGGGTAGTCAGGACACATGTGAACCCTGCACCAGTTCTTCTGAGTAAGGGAAAGGCCCCAGTTCCAGCCTGAAGTACAATGTTTATCAAAACTTGCCATAAAACAGTTTTTTTAGGGTTGTCTTTCTGACAAGGTTTTACTTCAGTCTGTGGAAGTATTCATGGTGGAACCATCCAGAAACCATAAGGTAAATGATATTTGTCTTCTCATTTTTTAAAATAATTGGATCACTTTGGGCTACTTGCATGATTCGGGGGTGAAAGTAGTCACCTCCAGAGAGTGCCCTGAAGATTTCTGAAGTTCCTAGGATTCTAACAACTGATTTTTTTTTCTTTGCCATTGAAGGTAATTGCATTCCACCTGTTAGAACAGCTGGGTTTGGGCTCTACTATCCAAGTACTCTTGGGAACAAGAGAAGACAAATAAGCTTTACAGACTACTTGCTATTTATAGCTTGCACTGCCTAACCCTGCTTTTCCATAGTTGTTATAGAGTCATTCATTTAAAGGGTAATCCTCCATCATTTCTTCTTAAGTGAAATGTTTTAAACTTTATTAACCTCTCTCTGTTTAGAAACATTTATTGGAATTCAAATCTACATGTCGGCTTAACTGTAGAAACCAATTTAAAATAGAAAATGAGTTTCAAAGAGGAGTGGCAGTTTGGATGTTTGTGACAATGACATAGTTATACTAAATGTCAAATTTATGTCAAAGGTCTGCGGTACCAGAGCCTCAAGGTACCTATTGCTGTTTGCTGTTTCACAGAATGGGTTTTGTCCATTTTCCATTGATACCCAGAGAATAATAAGAGAGTTAGAAGTTACCCTAGGAACATCCAGGTTACCAAATGCAAGCCTTCCTCTGACTGTCCAAAAGGACTGGAGTCTCAGAAGCTATTTTATCTACACTATTCTATAGTTTCTGCCATGTTGCCAATACCAATGACTCCTTTTATTCATCCATTCCTTATTCATCCAGAGAGACAGGTGTAATTGAAGAGAATGCTAGAGTGAAGAGTCTTGCAGTATTTGAGAGCAGGTGGCTCTCAGTTGCAGATATCTGAACAATATACATATATATTTTGTGTAGATAACAGAAAGAGCTACTTTTAAAAAATTATTATTTAAAAATATTTTAATTTTTTTTCAATTACAGTTTGCATTGAATAACATTTTAAATTAGTTTCAGGAGTACAGCATAGTGGTTAGACAATAATATATTTATACTTAACAAAGTGTTCCTTCTGATATTTTCAGTAACCAATTGGCACAATATACAGTTATCACAATATTTTTTTACTCAATTTCTTATCCTGAAGTTTACATCCCTGTGACTATTTTGTAACTACCAATCTGTACTTCTCAATTCCTTCACCTTTTTTACCCAACCCCTCACCCCAATTCCATTTGACAACCATTAGTCTATTCTCTGTTTCTATGAGCCTGTTTCTGTTTTGTTTGTTCATTTATACTGTTCTTTAGATTCTGTACATAAGTGAAATCATATGGTATTTGTCTTCCTCTGTCTAGTTTATTTCACTTAGCATAATACCTTCTGGGTCCATCCATGCAGTCGCAAATGGTAAAATTTTGTTATTTTCTGTGGCTAGGAAATATTCCATTGTGTATATGAACCATTGCTACTTCATCCACTCCTCAATTGATGGGGACTTGGGTTGCTTCCATAATACTGCAGTAAACATACAGGTGCATATATTCTTAGTGTTTGGGGTTTCTTAAGATATATACTCAGAAGTGGAATTGCTGGGTCCTAAGGCAGTTTCATTTTTAACTTTTTTGAGAATCCTCCATAGTGTTTTCCACAGTGGTTGTACCAATCTGTAGTCCCACTAACAGTACACTAAGGTTCCCTTTTGTTCACATCCTTGCCAACACTTGTTTGCTGATTTATTGATGATAGCTATTCTGACAGATGTGAGGTAATATCTCATTGTGGTTTTAATTTGCATTCCTCTGATAGTGACATGGACATTTTTTCATATGTCTACTGGTCATCTGTATGTCATCTTTAGAGAAGTCTCTTCATGTCCTTTGTTCATTTTTTTAATTGGACTGGTGTGTGTGTGTGTGTGTGTGTGTGTGTGTATTGAGTTGTATGAATTCTTTAGAAATTTTGGATATTAACCCCTTATTAGATTTATTGTTGGTAAATATGTTCTCCTATTCAGTGGATACCCTTTTCTTTTTGGTAATGGTTTCCTGTCACCAAACTTTTCAGTTTGATGTAATCTTATTTATTTATTATTTCTTTTGTGTCCCTTGCCCAAGGAGCTATATCAGAGAAAATATTACCAAGAGAAGTACCCAAGATTTTCCTGCCTATCTTTTTTTCTCTAGGAGTTTTATGGTATTGAGTTTTATATTTAAGTCTTTAATCCATTTTGAGTTTATTCTTATATATGATGTAAGAAGGCAGTCTAGTTTCATTTTTTGCATGTATTTGTTTAATTTTCCCAACACTATTTATTGAATAGACTGTCTTCATCTCATTGTACTCTCTTGCTTCCTTTGTCAAATATTAATTGACCACATAGGCATTAGCTTATTTCTTCTATTATGTTGCATTGATCTATATGTCTGTTATTATGATGGTACCATGCTGTTTTGATTACTATGGCTTTGTAGTGTAGTTTTATATCAGGTTGCAGTATTCCTCCAACTTGTTTTTCTTTCTCAAGATTGCTGGGTCTTTTGTAGTTCCATATAAATTTAGGATTATTTGTTCTAGTTCCATGAAAACAGACTGTCATCTGATAGGGCTTTTGTTCAATCTATAAATTACTTTGGGTAATATGAACATTTTAACAATATTAATACTTTCTATCCATAAACACAGTATATACTTCCACTTATTTGTAACTTCTTCAATTTCTTTCTTCAGTGTCTTATAATTTTCTTTAAAATTTTAGTAAAATTTGCCTGTGAAGTCATTTGGTCAAAGACTTTTGTTTGTTGAAAGTTTTGATCACTCTTCAATTTCACTAGCTGTAATTGTTCTGTTTAGCTTTTCTGTTTCCCTCATTCATTTTTGAAAGATAACATGTTTCTAGGACTTTATTTCTTCCAGATTGTCGAAGTTGTTGGCATATAGTAGTTCATAATATTTTCTAATAATCCTTTGTGTTTCTGAGGTATCAGTTATTACTTCTAGCTTTTTTTTCTAATTTTATTATTTTGGATCCTGTCACTTTTTTTTCTTGATGAGTCTAGTTAAAGGTTGATGGATGTTGCTTAGCTTTTCAAAGAACCAGCTCTTGGTTTCATTGATTTTTTGTATTTTTAGACTCTATTTTATTTATTTTTGCTCTGATCTTTATTATTTCCTTTCTTCCACTCAATATGGGCTTTATTTAATGTTCTTTTTCTAGTTCTTTTAAGTGTAAAGTTAGATTGTTAATTAAAGACTTTTTGTTTCTTGACATAGGCTTATATTGGTATGAATATCCTTCATAGAACTGCTTTATTGTGTCCCACAGATATTATATTGTTGTGTTTTCATTTTCATATGTCTCAAGGTATTTTTTTATTTTTTCTTTTATCTCATTGCAAACCCATTCATTGTTTAGTAACATGTTATTTAACCTCCATGTATTTGTCTGTTTTTCAAATTCTTATGGTAATTGATTTCTATATGGTTTCAATCTTTTAAAATTTATTGAGACTTGCTTTGTGTTTTAACATGTGATCCATCCTAGAAAACACTTCATGTACACTCAAAAAGTTTGTATAGTTTTCTGCTTTGTGGTGAAATGCTCTAAAATATTAATTAATTCCACTTGATCTAGTGTGTCATTTAAGGCTGTTATTTTCTTGTTGATTTTCTGTGTGACAGACTATCCATTGATCTCAATGAGATATTAAAAACCATATTATGATTATATTACTATCACTCCCTTTATGTTCATCAAAATTTTCTTTATATATTTAGTTGCTTCTATGTAGGATGAATAAATATTTACAAGGATTACATCCTCTTGTTGAATTGACTCTTTTATCATTATATAGTGTCCTATTTTGTCTCTTATTATAGCCATTTTTTGAATTCTATTTTTTCTGATATATGTATTGCTACTGCAGCTTTTTCAGTTTATTTCCATTTGCATGAAATATCTTTTTCCATCTCATTCTTTTGGTCTGTGTTCATCTTTCCTTCTGAAGTGGGTTTCTTGTAGACAGTATATATATGAGTCTTGTTTTGTATTCATTCAGCTATCCTATCCCTTTTGATTGAAAAATTTAAGCTATTTACATTTAAAGTGACTATTGGTATGTGTTTATTGCCATTGTATTATTCAAAACTATGTTTCATTGCTTTTTGTTTTTTATTGTACTTGAAGAAGACCATTTAACACTTCTTGTAATACTGGTTTGATGGTTATGAACTTCCTTAGTTTTGTTTGTTTGTTTTTGTTTTGTTTTGTTTTGTGTTTTTGTCTGAGAAGTTTTTTAATTATCCTTCAATTTTAAATGCTAATCTTGCAGTAGAAAGTAGTCTCACTTGTAGATCCTTGCTTTTCATCACCTTGAATATTTTGTGTCAAATCACTTCTGGTCTAAGATATTTCTGGTGAGTGGTCTTATAGGAGGTCCCATGTTAGTAATTAACTTTTTTACTTGCTTCTTTTAAGATTGTCTCTTTGTCTTTAATCTTTTCCATTATAATTATGATGTGTCATGGGGTAGGCCTTTTGGATTCATCTTGATTTGGATTTCTGCAATTCCTGAACTACTGTGTATTTTTTCTTCACCAAGTTAGGGAAGTTTTCGGTCATTATTTCTTCAAATATTTTCTTAATTCCTTGCTCTCTTCTTATTCTGGCACCCCTGTGATGTGTATGTCATTACACTTCGTGTTTCTTCCAAGGTTCCTTAAACTATTTCTATTTCTTTTTTTATTGCTCTGACTGGGTTTTTCCTACTACTTTGTCTTCCATATTACTTATTTGATTCTCTGCTTCATCTAACCTAGTGTTTATTCCTTCTAGTGTATTCTTGATTTCAGATTTGGCATATTTCATTTCTGACTCATTCTTTTTCATGGTCTCTGTGTGTTTCATACTTACTACATCTCTGTTTAAGTCCTTACCAATTTCATTTATTTTTCCCCTAAGTTTCTTGAGCATTTTTTTAAAATAATTTATTTATTTATTTGTTTCTTTTACTTTATTTTTAGAGAGAGGGGAAAGGAGGAAGAGTGGGAGAGAAACTTCACTGTGTGGTTGCCTCTCACTCACGCCCCTAACTGGGGACCTGACATGCCACCTAGTAATGTGCCCTGACTGGGAATCGAATCAGCGACACTTGGCTCACAGACCAATGCTCAATCCACTGAGCCACAGCAGCCAGGGCTTCTTGAGCATTTTTATAATCATTGTTCTGAACTCTGTATTTGGTAGATTGCTTGCCTCCAATTCACTTAACTCTTTTTTTCTGGAGATTTCTTCTGTCCTTTCATTAGGGACATGTTTATTAGTTTCCTCATATTGGCTGTGTTTTTGTTTTTGTTTCTGTGTATTAGGTAGATCTACTGTGCCTTCTAGTCTTAGTACTTTAGCCTCATTTAGTAGGTGTCCTGTGGGATCAGTGGTACTGTGTCACTGATTACCTGAACTGGCATGTGTAGGTTTTGTGAGCCCTCCTGTTGTAATTGAGCCTTGATTGTTATTGGCCCATTAATAGATGTCATTGATCCTCAGGCTGACTGTCTGAGGATAGAACCCAACCACAGTGTACAAATTATTTTGTGGATGCTAACCACGAAAAGTATAATTCACCTCTGCAGGGTCTGGTGCCTGCTGAGATCCTCCTTTGGATGTGCCACTTCTGAAGGCAACTGGATCCTGCTCTGATGTTGTCTGAAGCTCTCCCAGGTATATTGGTTCTGGAACCTCTTGGGAAAGACACTGGTTCAGGTCAGTACCAAACACTGTCTGTGACTGCCCCTTGGCAGCCTGTTTGGAGACACAAAGCAATCCGCAGTTTGTGGCTGTCACTGCTGGGACTGAGTGTACTTTAAAAAAACAAGCTACACACCAAAGCATGATTTTACCAGCTCTCTGAGTCTTGTGGTAGGAAAGCAAAAAGCCCCAAACACCCTGAGATCTGCTTCCACCTGCCAGCTTCCTGTTAGGCTCTGTGACTGAAAGAGCTTCTGGTGGTATGTGAGTTATAAAAGGCCGATTCTCACCGAGTCACCAGGCAGGGGTGAGTGTTGTTTACCAGATTGATATAAGTTCAAACTGGGTGTCAAGGCTGGATCTGAGGGCACTCAACAAAAGTCCCAGGGTATGCCAAGGCTGGCTGCCACCCTCCAGGTTCTTGTAGACCTTTGTGGTAGGATGAGGTCTCAGAGGGTCATCAGGGTGAGGCAAGCAGAGTTTATGAGGCCCAAACAGACGAAGATTTGAATATGTGAAGGTTGGGAATGCAAGGAAACAACAGTCCCTCTCCTAAAATCACTCAACTCAGTCCATCCTAGCTTCTGCCCAGACCTCATGGAAAGCCCGAGATAGGCAGGACAGGGCCACTAGTAGTTGGGAGCTTGGGGCTGCCAGGACTCACAGGGTGTGGCTAGTGAATCTCCCATGATGGGGAGGTGCTGGTCATGATCAGGATATGGTGGGGAAATAGTCCTTGCCTCAGAGTCAGGCAGCTCATTCACTGATCCCCCACACAGAATCTTCCTGGACCTCTACACTCTGGGCCCAGACAGGTAACTCCTCTGCAGGGCATGAGCTTCATGGGAGGAGGCAAGCAGGGAGTCTGGAGGATAGGGCAATTGTATCTCCTCAGGTTGATGCCGTATGAAGTGTCCTCTACCCAAGACAGATGGTTTTGTGCTGTGGGAGAAGGACTCAGCACAGGGATTCTGGCAGCTATTACTTCAGCTTTCTCTAAGGAGTCACAAAACCCAGTCTCTTTTCACATGACTTTTGTCCACTCCACTCTCCCTTTGCTGGACCCCAAGGTGACTTGCTGCAAATGAGATTTTGTGTGCTGGCTGTTAAGAGGACATTTTCTCTTTCCCTGGCAGCCAGAATTCCAGCTGATTTGCACAGCCAGATGTTATGTGGGTATCTCTTCCTGGCTTTGGTGCTCTGGGCTTGAGAGCCTATCATGGGGTTGAGCCCACACTTCTAATGGGGGATCTTTGCAGCTGAGATATTCCTTCAGATTCTTAGGCGCAACCCATGGGTATGTGGCCAGCCATTTTTTGCATCTCCATCTTTTCTACCAGACTAGATGTAGCTACTTTTATAAATTTTTTGTTATAAGACATGTTCAGCTAGTCTTCAGTTCTTTATTCAGGTTGATTATTCTATATTTTAGTTGTAATTCAAGTTCAGTCCTGGGAGGAGGTGAGTTTAACTTCTACCTACTTGACTGTCATCTTGGATCTTCTCCAGAAAGAATTTCTAAATAAAAGTGTATATAATATGGACTAATAAATGGCAAGAGAGAGTTTTCCTATGAAGACCAAAAATATTCTTCATTTTTTATTAATACAATTATAATCATCTAAAAGTGGTAAGGTATGGATATTGCCTTCACTAGGCTATTGTAAGGAGTAAGTAAGTTACATAAGAAGATGATTATTGCAGGATTTGACACATAATACAGGATAAAAAAATACTTTTCACTCCCCTCCCCCCTTCCTCCTTTCTGCCTTTCCAATTCTCCTTTCCTTGATTATGTTGATGGCAAGGGAGATGTAAGTTTAGATAGGATTTTTCACAAGCAAGCTGTTGAATTTATATCTATCAAAACCCATGTATTGAAAGAAATAACAGTGACAGGTTCTTTCAAAATTTTCAGCCCATTTTCACCCTTGTGATTGTTGATGGTAAACACTTGGAACTGTGAAATGTTTCCTGATCATATTTCCTCTCCTGTCACTCATGGAGGTCCTTCTTTGCTGTGAGAACTTGTTCCTAAGTCTGTTACCAAGAGGGCTGATGGCAATGTTGTAGAAAAATAAACATGGGCTTTTAAAAATAACATAAAAGGAGGTATGTGGTAGTGAAGTATTCAGAGACCTGGAACTCAGTATATAATCATAGAGTCTTGAGTTGAGCTTATTTTTTGAAGGGCCTCTGTGTGGCCCACTGGTGCAGGACTGTTTGATTCACCCAGATCTAGCAGTGGTCAACAGAACCAGTTGTTATACAAAGATCTGAAGTCGCTGACTAAATAGATTACAATTTCAAAGGGGCACTTAATTAAACAACGGAATACAAGAAACTCAGAGAATATGGGTGTTTCAAGAGAATAAACTCTAACCACCTGGTATTTTCCCAAGAAAGCTTCTGTCAGAGTTGTTTTAAAAAGGAAGCCAATTATGTTATGCTCATGTGCACAAACCTTCTCTAATTGCCCACTGACTTCGATGTAAAATTTTAAATCTCTTTTCATGGGTTAGTGAAACTCATGCATTTACATTTAATTCTGAGAACCTAAGACATATGAGATAATTACCAATTTTAACTCTTCTTAAACTTCTCTGTGTCTCAAAGACATCCACGTAGAGCTGAAACTAGAAATAGAACCTTTGATGATGCTCAGAGAAAGATTCTTGGAGAGAACAATTGCTCTCATGTCATCATGAGTGATGTCCCTGCCTGTGACTCATGAGAGTTACCTGTGAAGAATTTCAGATACTTCGCAACAGCTGGTGTGAGGTTCCTAGTGACCCAGGGGACTAGGATTGAGGCTTGTGTATTCCCTCTCTCAGGCCCAGCTCCAAGAACAAAGCTGGCCAGCTATCTTGTTTCCAGGTTTCTGTTTACTATGTACTGGTCTGCTGACCTCAAAGGTACATTATTACTTACTCTTTCTCATACCCTGATCAACTGCAGGGGAATAAATTATGAATAGAGAAATTAAAACCATGCTTTGGGTTCTGGTTTTCCAAAGATACCACTTAAAAGAAACAATAGAATGCTGGGTCACAGGTATATTACAAAAATTTTTCAGCCTTAAACACATTTCATAAGGTATATTGTGGAGAAGTGGAGGATGCATAGCCATTGTTTAAAAGCCAAAAGTGGGCAGTGGACCCAGTCAAGAATTGGTGGAAGATAAAACAATATTTTCTTCTCAGTTCACAAACCATCTGGCGGTAAACAGTGTCCTTGACCAGTGGTTTCCAAAATGGGTAAATAACACTAAAAGGGTGCTCAAGATTGTTCATGGCAATATGGATAGAAAATATTAGGGCTTCTATTTTTTATATTTTACCAAAAATAATGAAGTTTTACTAAACTTTATTAAGTGGACTAATGGTGGTATCTTTATTTAGTCCACATGTTAGATGGTCCCACTCCAAGTGCAGCTGATGCAATATCAAGGTTCAAAAATGGGTGCAGTGTAGAGTGGTACCTTATACTTCATTCATTTTTTTGTATATGGTAGCATTTTGCAGTTTCTGTCTGCCTGATTAAATGGACTTATCACTTATAAAATTTTAACTAAACTAACTTTTATAAAGAACAAATGGTTGAAAAAATCTTGCAAAGAAACTGCAGATTGAGTACAGCATAATGTATTCCTTAGGATGCAAGCAAAAGAGAATGGTGATAAAAATGAGAGTGTGGATATTTCCACTCATAAAATGAAAATGATCAGCATTGAGAGGTAAAAGCAGTGGCAATATAAGATCTGAAAAGAATCAGCCAAAAAATCACTTATCCAGGAGGTTATTTGAAATATTTTTAAAAACACTATAATCTGAGAAAGCTTTGCCCTAAGTCTATATTTTGTCTTTAGGTATTAGCTAAGTAACAACACAAAGCCCACATGATAAACAACATGTTTAAAAATATGATTTATTTCATTTTATATTAGCCTTTTAAAACTTACACTTCTGTGTATATTTTATAATAGTCATTAACATACTAGTATAGAAGTCCACTATATACATATATGTGGAGTTAAAGTACAGGCATACACATGTTGAAAAAATGCCCAAATAATTTTATCAATGAGGAGCATTATCAACACAATGCTCTAGAAAATTATTATAATCAGAAGAAAAACATCCCAATGTTACCGAATTTTAAGTATTGCTAGACCACCCCTCCATCTACTTATCATTGTATCATGAAATGATGAGGGAGATTTTTTTAAGTATATTTTATTGATTGTGCTGTTACGGTTGTCCCAATTTTTTTCCCTTTGCCCCTCTCCACCCAGTACCCACCTCCCTTCAGCAATCATGTCCATTAGTCATGCATGTAAGTTCTTTGGCTTCACCCTTTCCTATACTATTCTTAACATCCTTCTGTCTATTTTGTTCCTGCCAATTATGCTTTTTGATCCCTGCATCATTTCTACCTTTCTCCCCCTTCTCCCTCCCAGCTGATAAACCTCCAAATGATCCCCGTACCTATGATTCTGTTCCTATTCTGGCTATTTGCTTAGTTTGTTTTTGTTTTTGTTTTTGTTTTTTTTTAGATTCTGTTGTTGATACTTGTGAGTTTGTTGTCATTTAATGTTCATAGTTTTGATTTTCTTTTTCTTAAATAAGTTCCTTTAAAATTTTATATAATACTGACTTGGTGATAATGAACTCCTTTAGCTTTACCTTGCCTGGGAAGCACTTTATCTGCCCTTCCATTCTATATGATAGCTTTGCTGGATAGAGTAACCTTGGTTGTAGGTCCTTGCTTTTCATTACTTTGACTACTTCTTGTCAGCCCCTTCTTGATAAATCAGTTAATAGTCTTATCAGAATTTCCTTGTAGGTAATTCTCTTCTTTTTTTTTTTTTTTTCTGCTGCTTTTAAGATTCTCTCTTTATCTTGCTCCATTGGCATTTTAATTCTGATGTGTCTTGGTGTGGTCCTCTTTGGGTCTAGCTTGTTCGGGACTCTCCATGCTTCCTGGACTTGTATGTCTATTTTCTTCATTGGTTTAGGGAAACTTTCTTTTATTATCTTTTTAACTAAGTTTTCAATTACTTTCTCTTCCTCTTCTCCTTCTGGTACCCCTAAGATTTTGATGTTCATATGTTTAAAGTTTTCCCAGAGGTTCCTAATCCTCTCCTTGTTTTTTTTTTTTTTTTTTCAATTCTTGTTTTTTCTTTTTGTCTGGGCGACTGTTTACTTCTTCTGTTTGTTCCAAATCATTGATTTGAATCCTGGCTTCCTTCCCATCATTGTTGGTTTCTGTATATATTTCTTTTTTCCTTTGTTTCACTTTGCATAATCTTCCCTTCTTTATTTACTTTGTGGCTGTACACAATCATTTCTCTGAGTATCCTGATCACCAGTGTTTTGAACTCTGTGTCTGATAAGTTGGGTATTTCTCTTTTTAGCTCTTTTTCTGGGATTTTGTTCTGTTCTTTAATCTGGGCCATATTTCTTTGCCTCTTCAAGTTAGCACCTTCCCTGTGTTTGTTCCTATGTATTAGGTATAGCTACTTTGACTCTGTGTGTTGATAGTGCAGCCTAATTTAGTAGGTGTCCTGTAGAGTCCAGTGGCACAGCCTCCCCTATCACCCAAGCTGGGTACTTGAAGTGTGTCCTTCATGTGGGCTGAGTACACCCTCCTCTTGTAGTTGAGCTTTAGTTGCTGTTGGCAGATCAATGGGAGGGATTTACCCAGTTCAGTGAGTTGCAAGGAATTGCTGTGACCACAGACCACCAACCTCTGCCCTCTGTGGAGGACCAGCTTTGTAGGGGCAGGACGGTGGTGCTCCAACTTGGTTATAGTTGTCCACTGGGTGCACTGGTCCTGCAGTTTCTGGGTGGAATAGGCCAAGGTCAGTCCACATGTGTTTTTTCCCAGGACACTGTGTGTGAGCTATAAAGCAATCTGAGATGGCTGCTATTTGTGCTGGGCTTAGAGATACCAAGGCAAAGCCAAGCTGTGAATCTAAGGTGGCTACTGATAGTGCTAGGCATAGAGATCACTGAGGCAAGTTGTTATTTGTCTGATAGGATTTAGGGAGTTGTGAAGCAAAAGCCAAGACAAACCATTGATATGGAAAAGCAACCTGGGTGGGCCTGTAAGTTTGGGGATGGGGGCCAGAGTCTCTAGGGATCTCCAAGGCGGGTCAAACAGTGTTAGCTAGGTTTGTGGAGTCTCAGATATGGCACCAGCTTGCCAGCTCTGTGGGGGGAAGGCTTAGAAAAGAAATGGCCTCTGCTGACCTTGATGCCAGACACTTCAGTTTCTTCCTGTATTCCACTAGTGCCTTTCAAGCAGCTACCCCAGTGCTGGAGCTCAGAGGGAGTGAGTCTGAGTAGGTGAGTCTCTGTGTGGTTTCTTTAAGATGAATGGCTTGGGGGTCCAGCAGTTTCTTCCACCAACTCAGTTCCCCCAGTTTTTGCAGCCAGAAGTTGTTGGGGCTTATTCCTGGCACTGTAACCTTCGGCTGGGGTGCTTGGTGTGGAGGTGAGATACCCTCTCAAATATTTATCCACTACAGGTGTGTGAGAGGCCAGCCAGTTTCATGTCTGTACCCCTCCTACCCATATCATTAGATGTGGTTTCTTTAATTCTGGAATTGCCAGGCTTCCATTCAACTCAATTTCTGATATTTCTGGCTAATAGTTTTATATTTTAGTTGTAATTTTGATATGGTTGTGTGAATAGGTGAGCCATGTCTGCCTATGCTGTCATCTTGACCAGATTCGAGGGAGATTATTTTAATCACTTCCTTCATAAAATATCAGAAAAGCAAAGTTCCATAATTGAGTAAATTCATCTTCTTCAAATAGAAAATATGGACTTGTTATGATATTTTGGTATGATGGATTATCTTTTGCACAGAACTTTATTCACCTCTTGCTGAATGCAGGCTGGCTCTCCTTCCATGCTAAGAAAAGCAGGTATATCTCAGTGTATAGGAGATTCCAATAGACTCTTCAGTACATGCTCTGTAAGAGAGAGGCTTGAGTGAAATCCTAGGAATTTCAGGACATGTTGTCTTCTCTGGAGGCTGTTCTGGTTGAGAGAAGAAAAAATAATGAGGTTCATTCTTGATGAAAGGAAAGTGTTGTGTCAAATAATCCAGATTAAACAGTGAGCTCATAGCTATAATCAGGATGGAGACATGAATCTCAGGCTTATAGAGTGCTTTGTGGTGACATTAGTTCAATCTGATGGTTCATTGTCAAAGGGCGAATAAAAACAACAACTTCTGTTGTTAAATCTAGATTTAGCAAATTCTGGATTGAATACCTGCCACGTGTTTGGATGTTGCAATGATATAGGTCTGCTTACTACAACTTAAAATTGTTCTAGAAAATTTTAAAAAACAAGCAACTCCAGAAAAAAAAGCAACTAGTATAGTGGGGAGAGAGAATTAGAAGACTATGGTCAGAAAGTCTTAAACTTCCATTTGTAAGATAAATATGTACCAGGGATGTAATATAGCATATGATGACTATAGTTAACAATACTGTGAGATATAGAGAAAAGTTGTTAAGAGAGTAAATCCTAAGAGTTCTTATCACAAAGAGAAAAATATTTTTCTTGCTTTTTTTTTTTCTTTATATTGTCTCTATATGAGATGTTGGGTGTTAGCTGAACCTATTGTGGTAATCATTTCACAATGTGTATAAATCAAACCATAAAAAGGGAGCTAGTATAGTAATTGAAACAAAAAACAAGTGAGGATAGAATATAAATAATTCTAAGCCTTAGATGAATGTGGAAGGATGGATAAGGAATAACTTGTTAAAACCTTTGTCTGTTTGTTTGTTTGTTTTTACTCATTAATAAGAATGAACAAGATGAAGAGAAGAGGTGTGAACTAGCTGAACCAATTATGAGTACAGGGGCACCATGATATTTAGATTTCCTAAATAGCCCAAAGTCATATTGCTGATCAGGTAAGGTATCTACAGCAAGACTCTAAATCTCCAGAACAGCTATGAAATCCTCACATGAGTGTTTTCTTTCTTCAAATAGCTTCTTTTTCTAAGCCATTCCCCTCTGCCTCATCCCAAGAGTCTCCTTTTTCCTGATGGGTTTTGGTCAGGAAAAGGAAAGCACTATAATAATCCAAGCAGGAAGATATTTCATATAGAAAATTACATTAGATGATCTTGAGGAATGATAGGGAAAGCTTATAATGGCTTCTAGGAAATCAATATGTGGTAGAATAAACAGAAACCATCATGTAGTACCTCATCCGTATGCAGCACTGAAGTGGGTGATTCACTAAAATGTGCTTCAAACCCCTGGCATATACTTTTACCATCTGGTGAAACCCATACATCTGCTCATATTTGTCACAAACACAATATGACTTCAACTTTTCTTTCCTCTTCCATCACTCATATGAATGTCTCTCATTGGCAGAATCTAAAGTAGAAATTGGTTGGTTGGGAAATGCAGCTCCTAAGCTTGTAGCCCTTGTAATGTGGGAGAGAACATAGAAAAAAATGGTGCTGAATTTCCAATAGATGATCTAGTACAATCATGCTTTGTCACTGGGAGTAATTAACATTTTTCTGCTCCACTGAGTGTTTCCATACCAGGTCAGAATTACTTAACATGGGCCTTTGATAGGTACTTTATCACCAATAAACTGATGTGAGCTGATATCATATTTTTAATGGAGTTAAGGTCTAAGAAGAAAAACCTCATTCTCTTTCTCTAGGTGGGGCTTCTCCTTGCTCTCTACTGATGCCATATTATCCTGGACCTATTCTGCAAACTCTCCTGCACTCCCTTAGCATTGTTTTGCTCTCCACTACCATACACCTCTCTCACTCAGCCACAAAATAGGCTTATTACTCAGACTTCTAGAGTGAAACAACAGGCATTATACTATTGCATTTGATTTAGTTTTTCAGATTATCCCTGTGAACTTAAGATACCTTCCTCTAGGACTGCAGACACTATGAAATAAAACGCCTTGAGTAATGTCCCAAATTACTGATCATGCACAAAAATGGTTTTCCTTTTTTTTTTCTTGTTTACCTTAGTGTCTGGACTTAAGAGAAATATTTTTTATTCACATCTTCTTTGTCAAAGAGTTCTAGACTTAGGGCGGGTTTTCAGCTTCAATTGCTCAGTTACCACTTGCCTCTTAGTTATAAGGGGGTAAATACCATGATATGAACCTGCCCCAAGAACTGAAAAGAATGGAATGTGACATATGTAGATAAACCTGAATTTGAGCTATTCGCTCCTTTTCTCTGACATCTAGCACATCTCAACAAGGAGACTTGTGTTGATGTTTTGAAGAAAGAAATTAAAAACTAAAGATCTGGGAGGGGAGGGAAGATGGCGGCAGAGTAAGTAGCAGTGTTGTCTGCTTGCTCCTATCGTGGAAAGCTTGGGAGATGGAAAGGGAGACGAGTGAGTGAATACAAATTTTGGACAGCTCGAGTAAGGAAGGGAGAGCAAGAGTGAAGGGGAAAGGGGCAGAAAGCCCACCAGCACTCTTGGGAGGAGTCATGGGACCCACCAGGTCCAGTGCTCCTACAGGACTGCACCCCAGAGGGACAGCTGCAGACCGGCTCACCGCCAGGGTTCTGCTTGGAGATTTCTGCCTACTGTGGGCACGGCGAACAGTGGCGTCCAGTACGGGAACAATAGAAAGGTTTCTGTAAACCGGCCAGAGGTGCAGGAGCACAGCGAGTAGCCCAGACTGGGAAATTGTATGAACTGAATCTGGATGGAGATTCCCCCAGACAGGCAGGTCTGGGCTGGCGACCCCATGCCCCTGGGTGCGTGCATCGCAGCACCAATTAAAAGAGAGAAGCAGAACTGTGCCGGGAGAACTGCATTAGAAACACGGTCTTGGTCAGAGCTCCAGACCAGCAGGCAGAGCGCGCAGGCAAATGGGGAGACGGCGAGTGACCCAGACTTTGGGAAGCTGTGTAAACTGAGTCTGGTGCTGGCAGCACCACATGCTGGGCGCGCACATCCATCGTGACACCACTGATCAGAAAAAAAGTGAAATTGGGCCAGGAAAGCTGCATCAGAAACACGGTCTCGGTCAGGGTCCAAAGCAGACGGGCAGACTGCGCAAGCGAACAGAGAGGCGCTGCCGGCCAGGGAAGGACACAGCTCGGTGCTGCAGCTCGGAACACAGAGACTTCTTGGGAGGAGGGGTGAAGGCAGGATCCAAGGCAGGGCGGGGACCAGAAACATGCACACTGGCACGCCAACAGAACAGCTATACTAGAGAAGCTTGAGGACTATTGGAGGGTGCTGCAGGACAAGTTGGGAGAAACCCAATGCTGCGGCTCACAGCAGATAGTTACAGCAGGCCCCTGAGTGAGAGAAAAGCGGCCGCAGAAACCAGCCAGAGCTCCTCACAGCCAGCCAACCAGAAAAAAATTTGAAACTCATGGAATTTTGGCCAGGTGTGGATCCAGAAAAAAACGACTGCACACAAAAGCTGAACTGAGCAAAAACTTTCTTTTTAATTTTAAATTTAATTGAAAGAAGGAAGGAAAAAAAAGAATTTTCTTTAAAGGAGTAGAAGGAAAGGAGGGGAAGGGGAAAAGAAAGGAAAAAATATTTTTTTTCTGTTTAAACTATCTCTTTAATCTGTTTCATACCATCTCTCCCTCCCATCCTTCACCTTTAATTGTTGTTTGTTTGTTAGTTTTGTTTAGTCTCCCTTTCACACTAAATATAAAGCATACAACTACTATATAAATCTAATACTATACACTACCACTTTCTTACTTTATCCTGCATTCTTCCCTCTCTCTCTTTTTTATTTTATTTTATTTTTTATTAACATACACTGTAGATATTACTTACTGTCTTGCATAGTCTTGACACTACCTGCTGCTATTACTACTCTATCATTCCCCCTCTCAAAAATCATCTCTTTCTACATTTAAAACAACTCTTATCTATTTCTCCTATAAAATAATAGTCATAATCTCTACATTTATATTAATACCGGTTCATTTGCTACAGATAGTGGGATAGAAGGTGGGGGATATTTCTGAGGGTGTGGGTTTCAGGCCTGGGCTGTGTGTTTATGTTTTTAACAGCGTCTCCATAAAAGAACTCAAGACAAAGTGGGCAAAGTGACTCTCAATCAACTAGCCAGATGAAAAGTCTCACCAAAGAGTAACAGAAATATAACTAGACAGCATAAATAAATGAAATAAAGCGTATCTGAAGAATGTCAGGCTCAGGAGATCAAAGAGGCTGCACCACTGAAACCCCCAGATCTCCTATAAAGAATCTCATATTGCAAAGGCAGGAAATCAAAGCAGACAAATTCAAAAAAACAGAAAAAAAATACAAGAAGAATCCAACATGGTAATATGCAGAAACAATCTCCCAATGAAAGGAAAAGAGGAATCCCCTGAAAAGAGGTAGATGGAAGAGACATAACCCAAATGTCAGACATGGAATTCAAAATAATGGTGGTAAAGAAGCTTAATGTACTTGAAAACCTCAAAAATAACTACGACAACCTCCAAGGAAGTTACCAACAGCTCCAAGAAAATTACAGGGAACTTACGGAGAACTACACCAGCATAAAAAAGGACATAGAAACTATTAATAAGTACCAGGAAGTAATGAAGAGTACATTCTCTAAACTGAAAAACACAGTAAAATCAATCAAAAGCAGGCTGAAAGAAGGAGAGGATCAGATCAGTGAGTTAGAGGAAAAAGTAGAAAAAAATTCCCAGACAATACAGCAAAATGAAAAAAGATTGAAAAAAAGTGAAGAGGGTCTAAGGGAATTACAGGACAGCATGAGACAAAATAATATCCGGATCATTGGAATACAAGAGGAGGAAGAGGAAGAACAAGGAATAGAGGGCCTGATAGAAAGAATAATGACAGAAAATTTTCCTACCCTGATGACAGGAAGGGTCATGCAGGTCCAAGAAACAGAGAGAGTCCTAATGAAGATGAACCCCAAAAGGCCCACACCAAGGTACATCATAATTAAAATGGCAACATTCAAAGACAAAGAGAGAATCCTAAAAGTAGCAAGAGAAAAACAGCAAATAACATACAAGGAAGCTCCGATAAGGCTATAGACCGATTTCTCAACGGAAACACTACAAGACAGAAGGGAATGGTCAAAACATTTTCAAACAATGAGAAACAAAGACCTACAACCAAGAATACTCTACCCAGCAAGGCTCTTATTCAGAATGGAAAGTGAAATAGGAGTTTCTCAGACAAAGGAAGACTAAAAGAATATATCTCCACCAAACCAGCATTGCAAGAAATGCTAAAGGGAATGCTTTAAGAAAAAGAAGGAAAAAAATAAAAGAGGGAGAGGAACACAAGTACAAAGGAAAATGAATAAATACATGTCAATAATAACCTTAAATGTAAATGAATTAAATTATTCAATTAAAAGACATAAGGTAGTGGTATGGATATGAAAACAGGACCCACATATTTGCTGTCTACAAGAAACACACCTCAAAACAAAAGATTTACACAGACTGAAAGTGAAGGGATTTTAAAAAATATTCCAAGCTAATGGACATGAAAAAAAAAGCTGGGGTAGCAATACTCATATCAGACAAAACGGATTTCAAAGCAAAAGCCATAAAAAGAGACAAAGAAAGACATTTCATAATACTGAAAGGAACAATTCATTAAGAAGATATAACACTGATAAACATACATGCACCCAACATAGGAGCACCCAAATGTATAGAGAAAATACTAGAACACTACAAGAAGGATATCAATAGCAACACACTCATAGTAGGAGACTTTAACATCCCATTTTCAACAATAGACAGATCTCAAAGCAAAGAAACACCAAAGATATACAGGCATCAAACAACACTCTAAACCAAATGGATTTAACTGATATATATAGAACTTTTCACCCCAAAGAAGCAAAATATACATTCTTTTCAAATGCACATGGGACATTTTCAAAGAAAGACCACATGATAGGACACAAAACAAGCCTCAACAAATTCAAGAAAATTGATATCATATCAAGCACCTCTTCAGACCACAATGCCTTGAAACTAAAAACCAACCTAAAAGAAAAAAATCAAAGATATCCAAATTCATGAAGAATGAATAACATGCTATTAAATAATGAATGGATTAAAAATGACATCAAAGAAGAAATCAAGAAGTTTCTGGGAACTAATGATAATGAACACACAACAGCCCAAAAGCTATGGGATACAGCAAAAGCAGTCTTGAGAGGGAAATCCATAGCAATACAACATATGAAAAGGATAGAAGAATCTCAAGTAGAAAATCTAACCCTAAAGTTACAAGAACCAGAACAACATAAACAAATGAACTAAATAGAACAAGGAGCAGAATAACAGTTACCAGGGGAGAGGGGGAAGGGAGAGAAGGGGGATAAGTAAGAGAAGGGTTTAGTCAAGGAACGTGTATAAATGACTCATGGACATGGACAATGGGGAGTGATATGATTGTGGGAGAAGGGGTGGGCTGGGTAGGGAAAAGCAATGGGGAAAAAATGGGACAACTGTAATTGAAAAACAAAAAAATAAAATAAAATAAAAAAGTTCTACAAAGGTTATAACTATAAAAATAAAAATAAAGAAAAATAAAAAAAAACAACTAAGGCTCTAAAGGCATTAATTTAAGGCTCACAATTAGAGAAATTATGCTTTAAATCTTTTTAGTCAAGCTTGAAATTAAAACTAGAAGCATAGAGCAGTGATAATTAACCGTACCTGCTTTCTCCTCATATCCAGCAGTACTGAAGGCTTGGAAGACACTGGTATCCAGGTAGAATGCTCTGCTTATGAAAACACCATAGGATTTTCCTCAAAGCCTTTGAAGATCAGCATCGGAAACCTGTGGACTAAAACTGATGCCATAGAGTGTCACATTTTCCTCTGTAAGCCTCCTCATAGAGCATTGAGGAGTAATATTGATCCAAGATGCACTGGTCACAAATGACATTTCCTTCCACTAAATTAAAAAGAATAAGAGAGAATTTTAATTAATTGAACAAAGTCTGGATACTTTATCTTACACTGAGATTTTGATTTTTAAAGGAAATGCATTTTCTAATTGTATCCTGCAGATAGATAACTCCATTATTCCACTCATTTGTTGGAATTGTAAAATATTAAAAAAAAACCAAAAAGCAAACTTGCCAACATGCTCAAGTTTTAGATTTTGCAGCTTGTCATTGTTACACAGGCTCTGCCACAATGTCTGCTGGAATACAACAAGGGGAGCATAGAGAGAGAAAAGCAAGGCAGGAATGTGGAAAGTTAAACCCCAGGTATTCATCTGTTTATTAAAACTGATTCCCAGGCACATTTACCAGTAGATTTAACTGAAATGCCCAAGTTGGTGACTCAAAAGCCATAACATCATATCCTAAGACAGTGACCTGTAGGCTGCATTCTAATGTCCAAGGAAGGTGATCACAAGACCATATTATCACATCCAAAGTGTCAGAAAGTCAAATTCCTGTTTATAATGTCATGATAAGGGAAGAAGATGATGAAACTACATTATAAAATCCAACATTATGATCATAATGACATTATAACATGGGTGTGGGGGGTATGTTTGTAGAGCCAAATAATTTCAAAGAGCAAAAGCCAAAAGGCCATATTGTGATAATCAAAATGGTAACCAGAGGCTATATATTATCGTCATCATCGGCAGCCATCCGTCTCGAGAGACGATGGTGTAGCTTCTTAAGAGTCTATCTGCACCGCCGAGAATGGCTGTGCAGTCCGACTCGGGGAGTGACACGGTATCTGTCTCCTCCCGTATTGAATCGACATCTTGCGATGACGCTGGAGTGTCCTCTCCAGTGAAGCTGAAGCTACAGAGCCTGGGCAGGGTAATATGGAGGGTCTGCTGTTGCCCATGCAGCAGACCCCCCCTCTCTTCGCAGCTGAAGGGTCCAAGGGAAAGACGGAGTCAATACAGCTTGGCTTCAGGTGCGCCGCAGGAGTTGCCGGTGTTGACTACAACGTCAAACCGCCTTAGGGACTCCGGCTCCGGATTTTCTGTCAGGGTTTACTCTCTTAGCCTTTCCCCTGAAGAGGTATGCCGCAAGGCAGCAGAGGTTTTTTGGAGTCAGAGTTTTCCTTCTCTGATGTGCCCTGACTGGAAGATCGAACCAGCGACACTTAGCTCGCAGGCCGACGCTCAATCCACTGAGCCAAACCAGCCAGGGTTTACATAGAGTAATCTTTGAAATAGATGCTGCCCACAATTCTTCTCCCAGGATCAAGCGGGGGACACTTCATTATCCTGGGTGGTTATCCTGCCTTAGAAGCCTTCTCACTCATATTGGCTAGCATAAAGGGTGGTGTTCAAACTACACAGAAAGCAGATGAAAAGAGCTGAGCTGAATAGCAGTGTCATTAAATGGGATTAGAACCCAGATATAGCCAAGTTCCAGAAAGGTGTCTGGATTGGGAAGTTGAGGATGGCAGGCCACCTCAGCAGGCCCAAGGAATAATGGTCATGATGATAATATGGTTAAAGTATGGCTACCCACTCTGGCCAGGATTTTGTTCTGGAGCTAACAGCAGGGAGCCTCATGGTTAGCCCCTGGGAGATGCTCTGGGGGAGCATAAAGTTGACAGCCTAGACATTTGGGCCAATTCTTCCAGCCCTAATATACTTTTCACTGAGTGGTAGTACAGTGAGTATAGCGAGAAGGCATGATCCCAGAGCCTTCAGGAGAAGGCACAAATATATTGATCAAATAGGGCAGATATTGATCTATAATTAGGTGTTTTCTATATGATATTAGGTGTTAAAATTTGTTGGATGAACTAAATAGAACAAGGAAGAGAATAACAGTTATTAGGGGGGAGGGGGAGGAAGAGAAGGGGGATAAGTAAGGGAAGGGTTTAGTCAAAGAACATGTATAAATGACTCATGGACATGGACAAGGGGGGATATGATTGTGGGAGAAGGGGTGGGCTGGGTTGGGGGGAGCAATGGGGGAAAATGGGACAAAAATGTATTGGAAATAATTTTCTCTTTTTAATCCTAATCAACACTATTAATAATAGCTGAAATGTGTCAAGTGCATACCACATGCCAGTAATTGTGCCATTTTTTTTTCCACAACTTCTTTTCAAGATAAGTATATGTTATTCCAGTTTATGTATGAACAAACAGGTAGATAGAAGATAAGTGTATTGCTAATTTTTACTTAGCAATTTAATATCAGGGCCAGAAATAAATATGAGTCAGCTCTTACTAATTATAAGCCTTAATTATAAGGCTTAAACATTTAGACATAGAGAATTACTTTGTAGGCAGCATAGTTACAGACAACTAGACCAGCTTCTTAACTATTTGCTTCTATTTGGAAAAGCCAGTGGAACTGGATTTCTACTTTTGGCTTATAACTTTCTAGCTGTCTTACCTTAGTTACTGCATTTCTTTGGCCTCAATGTTCTCATCTATAAACTGGGAAAATAATGCCCAAATCAAAAATATTAGCATTGAAAGGATACTAATTTATGATCACTTCTAATTTTATTTTATTTTATCACATTCCATTTCAAAGGGTCATTCATCATCTTGGATACATCTAATAACAGGGACCTTGCCACTTCCCTGAGATTCTTATCCTAATTCATTACAAACAACCTGATTATTAGAGAGTTAGCCTTGTTTTAGTTCACTGTGGAAAGCAGTATGGAGATACCGCAAAAAATTAAAAATGGGTCTGCCTTTGACACAGTGATCCAACTTTTGGAAATTTACTTGAAGGAACCCAAAACACTAATTTGAAAGAACATAAGCACCCCTATGTTCATTGTGGCATTATATACAATTGCCAAGATATGGAAGCAGCATAAGTGTCCATCAATAGATGAGTGGATAAAACAATTATGGAACATTTATACAATGAAATTCTACTCAGCCATAAAAAAAGAAAATTTTACCCTTTGCTATAGTATGGATGGATCTGGAGAACATTATGCTAAGTGAAATAAGCCAGTCAGAGAAAGACAAATACCACATGATCTCACTCGTATGTGGAATCTAATGAACAAACTTAATTAACAAGCAAAACAGAGACAAACATAGATGGAGAGCAAATGATAGCTGGTGTAGGGGGAGGTTAGGGCATGGAGGAATTGAGCAAAAAGGAAAAAGGACTTATTGGACATCGACAACAATGTGGTGATTGCTAGGGAAAGGGGAATATAAGGGAACTAAATGATAATGGAAAAAATACAATAAAGATTAAATGAAATATAAAAAATTGTTCAATGTCTTTAAAAAAAGTTAGTCTTTTATAATAACATGCTTGCCCTGACGTCAGTTCTTTAAGTTGACATAGCCTATGTCTAATCCTATTTCACATTACTGTTTTTTTCATATTATAAAGATAATGATTATGGCCTCTTGGTGTTTTGCTCTAAACACCTATAGTTACTTTACCCTTTCTCAACTGAGAAGCTTGTGAATTCTATCCTTCAGACTCCTCATCTCTTTGATAGTGACATTTTATAATTTATTTTTACAATTTTATTTTTATTTCCCAAGAAGCAAATGTTCATTATAGAGAAAAGATAAACATGAAAAATGAAAATAATAATTTTTTTACTTTACTGAAATGCTTGAAAGTTTATTATTTTTTAAATTTGGTAATTGTAGTTTTCCCATTACCATTTAACCCCCTTAGAGCTCTCTTCCGTCTGTAATCACCACACTGTTGTCCATAAGTCTTTTTTTCTTTTTGTTTGAGCCCACCATCCCCTAACCACATCCTTCAATAGTTGTCATCCTGCTCTCTATCTGTGATGTGAATTTATGATGCAGTGTTTGTTCTTTCATATCCTTCCTGGAGATCTTCACGCCTTGGCTATCAGGAGTTACCTGAAGTCTACTCTGACATGCTGCTGTTACTATCTCAATAGGATAGCTGTCCTGGCCTGATATTAGGTGATAAAATATAAATCTTCTTAAGTTACACATTAGAGATAATTGAGAAATGGATGAAGAAAGCAGGCTAAACCCTATAGAAGTAGATTAATCTGTCTCATTTTGTGCTACCATTATCTCAAATTACAAATTCACTGTGGTTTTTATCATATTTATACAAAGGGAAATTGCCTGCTCAAAGAATTCAAGAAATTGGATGGGACTAGTATACTTTGGCCAAGAACAACATCCATTCCCCAATCTTGGGTGATAGGAATCAAAACCTATTTTCTAAAGTCAAGTAATTAGTCAGTTTATCCAGTCATCATTTTCTATGACAATCTTCTCTGTAGAATTTTTTATTAGTATCCTGGGAGTTGTCTTGTTGAGGTTGGAATTGAAATCATAATTTTCTTACTTGTCTTAGTACTTAAAATTCTAAGTTTATTCATATTATAGCTTCAAATTTCAAGTTCTCTCATGGTTTCAAATACCCAGAATATTTTGGACATTTAGAAATAAAGCTCTGTAGCCATTGTGCTCTAGGAAAACGAGCACTCCCAAATGCAGATTCCATCCACTAGACACAGTTTCTACAGTCTTACATGTATTCCCTAAAATACCAGTGCATAATATGCAATGGGAAAATGCATATGGTCTCTATTAGTGTCTTAGCTATCTTAATGCATATATAATACATGCACACAGAAACAAAGAAAAAACACAGAAAGCATTGGTTTTGAGGTCTAGCTTTGTCATTTCTGTCAACGCTTTATTATCTCCTGTTCTTTCCAAACAAAAATTATTTTTTGGGGGGGGTACTAAGCATTTCTTGTATTCACTGCTAGTGGCCTTGATTATAAGTGTCCATTGGGTTGATGATAATGTTCCAAATTTGTAGCTGACTTGTGGGACAGTTCTCCTGCCCTTCAGATACTTAAAGCTCCAGCATTTGGCAGCTCTGCAATTCATAATAAAAGGACGAGGACTAAATGGAAAGAGCATAGAAGAAAATCAGAGTGAGATACTCTTGGATATTTAAATTTAGACCCAAGTCATGGGATATAATTTTCCTCCTGAGTTTTTTGTTTATTTGTTTTGTTTTGCTTTTTTCTTGGAAAAGGGTATGGAAGTAATGAGAAATTTGAATTCCTGAAGCTAGGCACTAGGAAATATACAAAACTTTGCAGTATAAATTCAAATTGCACCTCACTATTGTATCTTCAGCTCCTGGCACTTAGTGGTTGCTCAATAAATCTTGTTGAAAAAATAAAGCATTTAATAATGAATGAAAGCTGAATGACTTTCTTTGCTTTGTATCTTTTCCATGTTTATTTTCTTCTTTCTTAGATTTTGCAAAGTCTTTTTAGAAATCCAATGCTCTTTCAACTGCTTAGGGTTTAGGTTTTACAAACTTGTATCCGTAGTTGGGCCAAATGTTAAAAGTAACATATGGGAAGTGAATTAACCTTGGAGTCATTAAGGGGGTAGAATGAGCAGAAAGAAGTGTGAATGGAAGAAAGAGAAGGCAACTGTTTGGTCAAATTCAAGGATCTAGGTTCATCCATGGAATAATTTTGATCTTTGTTATTAATAAGATTCTGATTCCTTCATATATAGGACATTCTGCAAAGCTGTCTTTGTTTAAGTGAAAAATCAGAGACTGAGTGAAGATTGTTGAAAACTAAGCTGCCAGAATCTAAGGGTGAAAAGTCAGAAAGTTTCATGTTAGGGGAAGGGAACCACTTCAGGAAGAACCACACTTGGGACTTCTTTTTACCTTACTGACCCTGCACTGGATCACATGGGCTCCAGAAAACATTCTGCTTTCTGAGTTTTAAAACTATAGTTTGCAAAGTGTTGCCCTATAGAAGTCAATAAAGAACACTAGAAAAACACCTCAGAAAAGAATGAGTGAGATGTGCCTTAAATCTAACTGAACTACTTCATCCACTCCCCAAAAGTGTTTGCCTGTTTGTTTGTGTGTTTGTTTTTATGAGCTCGTGACCTGTGTGTTGAATGGGCTCATGAAAAGTGCACATGTCACAGAAGTTCCTATTCAGCACGCAAGGACAGATACTGGAGTTGGTCACTCAGACTTTATCTGGGATCCCAAATATTCTATCTTTAGACCTCAAGTACTCTTTCATTTTGGCACAGAACATCATCTGAAGGGTGCTATTAGCTGAAGAACAGAGGTATAGCAAGAATCGGTTTGCTAAGGATTTTCCCTCACCCCCCACTGCCACCAGCTCCATGCTCAGTATTCTTCTGTGCTTTGACTGTTCCCTACCCACACATCATGCTCTATGGTCCCCTTGTACTGATTGACTCCAGGTGCATTTCCATAGACACAATCATAGTCTTGTCCACTGGCAGAGATGAAAATGAGTGTGAACAGTGTTTTCTTCCCAGGCAGATCGGTCATGGTTTATCTTCTTGGAGGACACTCCACATTTTCTAGGGAAAAATATTCACATGGACTTTCTCTCTGAGTAGAAGAGTAACCCATGTGCCCTTTCTGCCTGTGCTCATCTCTTTCCAGCAACCCATGCATACTGCTTTTTATAGGAAGGAGGAGGTCAGGCTACTGGTGTCAAATCTCTGTGGGATGTACAAAGACTCTCCCAAGGAAACAAATATCCACCTTCCCAAACTATGTTAAGGGAGACAAAAAAAAAAAAAAGTGCACAGACAGAATTATAGTGAAATGCCTTGGATAATCAGCACAAAAGGTAAAGTATTTGTGAAAGATTTCTTAGGTCTTTCATTTTTGAAAGAGATATCAGCCTTTAAAATAAGCAAGACTTTCCTTCAAGATCTAAGAAACTCCATGATCTCTCTTTGAGCTTTTAATGACAACACCCCCATCGATTATTTCAATGGAGGACTTCAGAATTCAATAACTTAAGGGGAGGAACATAGCATTGGGAAAGATGAAAGAAAAAAAGGAGAGGCATGATCTGCCCCAAAATAGCCCAGCATAATTTCTTTATCCTGATGTTCATTAAGGAAAAATATGTAACTGCTTGATATAAGATAGTTCATGAAGTTCAGTTTTTGAGTCACAAAATAGCACTGTTTTATTGCTCAATTTAGTAAAAAATATTTTAAAAATAAGAATCATGGGAGAAACACAAGCTACATTGATGAAACTGAAATACCAAATGCCATTGCATGGAGAGACCTATTACTGTCACATCAGATCAGATCATCCCCTAGCCCCTCACTGTATATTTTAGCTTTGTTCTCTCTCTGCTCAAGGGGTCTTTGCAAATGCAAGTGTCCTGATCTTTGGACCCATAGGGCACATGTTGAAGTGTTAGGAAATCTCCAGAGGCACCTGGGCCATTCACAGACTGATTGGTGGTACAATGAGAAGATTTAGACAACAGGGGAGTTGATTGCTTGTTATAAGATATGAGTTGTTATAGTAATGGCAGGGATAGAGAGAATTAGAAAGAGAATGGGGATTTTATTGCAATTTGACAAAGAGCCCAATTCCTGCACTCTCATTTAACACGTTAAATGCCATGTCAGTCATCGGTGACTGACACTATACTAAATGGAAAGGAAGACAAAACAGGCTTGGCACTTAACGTGTTTTAAGATTGGTTCACAATAGAGCTTGCTCCTATATGTTGGCATGATTAAACTAGTATCCCGGCTTCTGATAGCCAAAATGTTATGCTTCTTTATTTTGTTACACCAGTGCCTTATATGGCCATGGCAACTAGAATAAAAACTGATGATGGATAAAAGCTTTAAGGTAAAGTGATTGCAGAAATTCTCTCAGAAATAATGTAGTACCCTACAAGCTCCCTGATGATAATGCTTCTCTGGTTGGCAGATGGAAATATTTCTCAGTCTTTAAAGCTTTATCATTCATTACCTTCTTTTCTATTTCTATCACTATTTTCTTTTCTATTTCTATCACTATTTTCTTCATATTTCAAGTCTCACAACAGAGAAGAACAAAATCAAATGTGAAAATAATGAATCTGTATGTGAGTAGATGAAAATGACAGAGTGCATCAGAGAGGAGTTTCTGATTTTAATCAGGATTAGCAGGCACCAGAGTTTTGGCTTCAAACTTAAAATCCCACAGTGAGGTAATTATCAGCCATTTAGATATGGGTCCCTCAATTGCACAGACCATGCTATCTACATGGACATGGTGTGTGTGTCTGAGGATGGAATTGGAATGAGGGGGAAAAAAGATGCTTAAGAGGAACAGGCATAGGCCTGAGAACATTTGAACCTGAACTCAAGGCTTTCTTCTCCAGGTATCATGTTCACATTATGTGCAGCTAGGGCAGAACACTTCTTCCAGGCTGTTGTACTAGATCCACTGACATCCTATAGGGGATACAAGATCTTACCAGAAGAAATCATTCCTACTTCATGTGGGGTGGGACTTGCTTGGTAGAGATTAGACACAACAAATTTAGCAAATCTTTTCAGCCATTTCTAAGATGAATTTTCTTCTGTGAAAATTTATCATGAGTTTCTCTAACCGCAGCAAAGAGGAGATCCTGACATGCATATAGAAAAGTAAAACATCTTCTAAATTTGAGGTAAAGAAGGATTTCTTAACGAGGACACAAAAAGCACAAATCAAAAAAATAAAGTGGTATTTTTGATAACATTATAATTAATTTTCTATTTATCAAGATATACATATGCAATGAAAATTCAAAATATATAAAAATATATTTGCAACACATATCAACCACTTCCCCCCAAAGGAAATAATATACAGAACAATATAAAATTCTACAAATCACTAAGAAAACAAATAAACTGGGTAAAGAAGGGTTTCAGCAAAAGTATAAACAGAATATTCACAGAAGAAATCTGAATACCCAGTATAGATATCACAAAGTGCTCCATGTCTTTATAATCATGAAAATTCAAATTTAAACCACAGATTTTACACTAATCAGGCGGGCAAAATTTAAAAGTCTGATGATATCATGTTGGCAAGGATGTGAAGTCACAGGGATGTTATACTTCGCTAGTGAATACGTATATGGTATACATTCTTTAAAAGCAGTTTGAGCCCTGGCCAGGTGGCTCAGTTTGTTGGAGCATCATCCTGTACAGCTAAAAGGCTGTGGATTCGATCCCCATTCAGGGCTCGTATGGAGGAGCAACTGATAGATCTTTCTCTCTCACATTGATGTTTCTTCCCCCGCCCCTCTCTTCCTTTCTCTCTGAAATCAATAAAGATATCCTTGGTTGAGAACTAAAAAAAAGATAATAATTTGACAATAACCAGTAAAGTCAAAGTTGCCTAAATCCCTAAGCTGGTAATTCCGCTTCTTCATTTGTACTGCTGAGGTATTCTTGAATGCGTATGCTGGCAAACACGTAGAAAAGAACCAAAGCAACATTATTTCTTGTAAGTAAGATCTGGAACCAAGGCAAATGTCCATCATCCGTTTGAATATATTATAACTAAATTATGATATATTCATAATTGATTTATGATATATTTATATCGTAATTTAAGTATGATATAGTAAAAAAAACTGGAATGCCACACAATAGTAAAATATAAGAACTAGAGCTACATATATCAAACATAACTGAGAAAAAAGATGTAAAAAACATGACTAAATATGTAAGAACTACATATATATTTTATATAACAAATATAGATTTATATTTAAAACATGCAAAACATACTGCTTGGAGATTCATTGAAATTTTAGTTAAAATATGAATACAGAAATAGAAATAAAATTACTAAATTCAGGATAGTGTTTTTCTGAGAAAGGAAGGAAAAGAACTGGGGAGAGGTTCAAAGAGGTATTTGGACATGTTTTATTTCTGCTGACAATGTTTTATTTCTTATTAGAGATATGGATGCAAAAGTAGTCAATGTATTGCTTTACTATATATTTGTATGTCTTAAATGTAGTAAATTACCTTTTTTTTTTTAAAGAAGCCATGGTAGCTTGTGATATCTGGTAGAGTTCTTCTTTTCTTCAAAGCAAAAGATCATTCTTAAGAACATTCTTTACACTTTTCCCAAAGCTATATAATTCATTCAAAAAATTAACAAGAAAAAGAACTGGTAAAACAAACAACAAACAAAAAACCTATTTCACACTGGGAAGATGTTATGTCACAGCTAAGTGGACCTGTCCAGCATATAGAGGACATTTGTTTTTGTCGTGTGTGTGTTTAACCACCTTCCATCTTTGTTTCCTTTGTTAAATATCTCCATTTCCTTCTGAAGGATTCTCTCTCCTCCATTCACCAGCAGGTGATTGTATAAACTTTTGTGGAGGATATGACCCAAGTCAAAGCTAGTCATTTCGCTATAGTAATTGATTCAAAACAAATTGGACAATAAAATCAATGAGGTTCAAAACATTTTGCAGGGGGCAATCAGAAAGTGATTTTTGTCCTTGTCTTCTGCATTAGTGAGACCAAGAGAGAATGTGAACTCCAAAATGGCTTTTAGGCTTTTTGTACTAGGAGGCTCTCCAGCCTGTCTGAGCATAAAGACTGTGGTGAGGAAATCCAAGTGAAAAAAACAGAATGGGAGAAACTAGATCCTGGTGGATATGTCAAACTTTCAAATCAAGCTGTGTTTGACATCAGCCTCACCTCTGAGCTCTTCAAAACTTGAAGGTCAATACAGCTACTTTATGAATATGATTTGACCTTTTTTTCTTCCTTTCTTGAAACCAAAATGATCCTAACTAATAAATCTTTCATTAGCAGTAAAATATTAAAATAAACTCTCCTGTAATACAAGTGATCACAATTTTGAATGAAAGCAGAGCACTCTGCCCTCCATGCCCACCCATCTCCCACCTGCCAATTCGTTAGTTCCCCTGAAACCTTTCCTAATCACCTCAGCAGCTAACAAAAGAAACACAGCAGGATCCACTCAGATCAAACACCTTGCCCCTTTGTCACAGAATTGCCTAATTAAAACAACTGAAATTGCCTTCCAGAAACTAAGCCCTTCTTCTGACTAGAGACACTTATTCCAGCCAAAACAACACTTGCTGAAAAACCAGTGAGGGGGTCATTATCTTCACTTTGAGCACCTGGGAAAAATGAAGGCAAAGAAGATGAGTCTGTGAGGAGGCAATTTGTTTCTTCTTTCAGATGTTTCATAACAGAGGTGATGGTCTAAATTTAAAGTCTTTAAACAGCATGTACCAAGACTAATGAAAATCAAAGTTCAAGGGCTTGTTTCAATTCTGATGAACAATCCACCTATTTGTAAGGATTTAATGACTAGCTGGGGAATATTTAAAATTTGCATTTCACTTGCCACTTTAGGATTTTTTTCCAAGAGCATTTAATCTTATTTCCTCTTTCTCTGTTCTTTAAAAGGTCTTGACTTGCTATTCTTAAATGAAATTATCCTTGTCTGCTTCCTCTTCAGTGAAATGAAACCAACTTTAAATAACTCACATATATGGCTGAATTTTTAAACATTTTGAACAAATAGTTTCTCTCAAAATCCCTATATGTTGTGATGTGTTCTGTTTTATTTCATTTCATTTTATTTTAAAATATCTTGGTTAAGACCCACTAAACTGGCTACTGCAGAAATTATTATTTTTTCTTCTAGAGTTGCTTTACGTTTGTTTAGAAAAATCTTTGAATTGGCAAAGTTATTATTTTCTTTAACTTCATCTTTTTATCTAATCGAAGAATATTTTCTCAATCAGTAAATGAAGATAATAGGACCTGGGAGCCTTGTGAGTGCCATTAGTTTCCCTGTACATGGTTCCAAAGGGATTTTTCCAGAGATTTGTCTTTTACATTCAGGTGCATTTAGTGTCTGTCCTCAGGCCTGCACAAAGAAGATTGATTCTACATTTCCCAAGCTTTTTTCCCAACTACCAGTGAGGTTTATCTAAAAGACATTAGAAAATAAGGGGCAGGTGGGGAGGGGAAATCACATTTCTTCCTCTTTTCTTGGTACTGGCATGTCTCCCATTGATTCCTATTAGCAATAGTCTGATTCTAGTGTCTATCTGATTGGCTAGGCTCCTAGCCTCTGTAGACACCTCCTTAAATTGGTCTCTTGTCCTAGGAGTAGAAGCAGCTTTCTGTTGCTGCAAATCTTTTTATTGCTTTCTCATCCCCTATATGATTTTGTGATGCTTCCAATGACTTTGTTAACTAGTTCTCATACTTAATTCTTTCCATGGATCTACTTGGCATTCATTTTTTCTTTAGACCGATATATTACATTGATATGTGTTTTTAATCTGACTCACATCTTGAACCCTAGTTCTGGAAATGGGTGGATTTCTAGGATCAACATTCTGGAGAGAAGGGTATCATAGAAAAAATAGGCTCACCATTCTGCATGAAGTTTTCTCTTGAAGAATTTGCAAATTCTTAAGAAGCTGAGAAACCAAAAAGGTATGTAAGATGTTAAAAAGCTAAGCAGAGATCTCTATAATCTCAAGGTATGAGAGAGAAACAAGCCATCTTAATTCCCGATTAAATCAACATAGTTTTCCCAAAGTAATCTGTTAAAATAAAATCAAATTATATCTGAAAGAATATAAATCATTCGAAGCCTCTTTACTTAAAAAAAAAAGAAAAAAATATATATACAATAAAACCAAACAAATATCTCAGAAAAATGACCATATGGATGAAAAATTAAACTGGAGAAAAGAAACACAGATATAATGTAATAAACTCCAGATATGCAATGTAATTCCAGAATTTAGAGTTATCAGGTACTTTTAATAAAGTATAGTTCACATGCTTATGAAAATTAATAAACATTTCAATGGAGAACTGGAATCCATAAAAAGTGAAATGGAAATTCTAGAACTGAAATAATTTCAATAGATGGGTTCGACAGAAGTTTGGTTGCAACAGAACTGAGTAATAGGGAACTAAAATAGTGAACTAAAATATATACAGTAGAAAATATGTAGATTGACTCTGAAAGAGAAATATATAAAGGAAAAAATAGTGCATGCCAAAGAGTCTAACTACGTGTAATTTAAGTCGCAGAAAGAAAAAAGATAAAGAAAAAAAGGAAGGGGGCAGAAGAAATGCTTGGAGAGTTACAGGCTAAGAATTTCACAAAATCTAATGGCAGACTTCAAGACCAAATTCAAGAGGTTCTACAAATTACAAGCAGAACAAATACAAAGAAATTTATACTTGAACACCTTATAGTAGAACTGCTATAACCAAAGTCAAAGTGAAAAGCTGAAAAGCAACCAGAGAAAAAGAAGACTCATTAGCTTTAAAGGAGCAACAAGACTGATACAAACAACATAAGGTAAAACAGGACCAAGTTCTAAAAGGAAATATTTGCTAAGCTGGAGTTCTATACTTTCAAAAATGATGGTAAAAATGCTTTTCAGAAAAACAAGCAAAAAAAGAATTTTTTGCAGTAGTCCCATACTAAAATAAAGAATAAAAATATAGAAAAATGTGTCATAAGTATCAAAAGCTTTATTGAAATTATAAAGACATAAATTTGTCTTCATTTAATAAGATTAGTAACATAAGCTTAAATACATACCTAACGCAAAATGATATGTGTAAAACGATATTAACAAATCCAAAGTCATAGTTGAAGACTTTAGCATTTCTCTCAGAGTAACTGGTAAGAAAAGAAGTAGTAAGTCAATGTTTCTATAGAAGAATTTCACAATACAATAAACAAATGTCATCTGAATATATATGTATGTATATATGTCTATATATATAAACTATTTTGCATGCACTATTTTATCCTTATATACGTATCACTATACACAAAACCTCCAAATATATTATCATTTTTTTCAATTTTAAAATTTTTGGAAGTTTTACCAAAATAGTCCATAAGATGCCTTAAACCCACCTCCAAAAATTTCTAAGCTTTGAAATTATACAAATATATACTCTAATCATGGTATAATCCATCTAGAAATAAAATGTCCAAATACCTGAATATTAAGCAAAAATGAATCTGAATGAACTGTGGGCCAAAGAATGAATCACAATGGAAATTAGAAAATATTTTGACTCAAATAATGATAAAAATAAAGCATATCAACCTGTGGATGTACCTAAAGCTATGCTTAAAAGAAAACTTATAGCCTAAGTTTATATATTATGAAATAAGAAGATCGAAAATAGATGTTTAGAACAACTTATAGCATGAATTATAAAAAGTCAGGAAAAAAGACACAAATAAATAAGGAGTACATAATTACTGCTATCTACAAAAATATGGATATACCTTACAGACAAAACACTGAGTGAAAGAAACCAGACACAGCAGTACGTACATGTTATATGCTTCTATTCATATAAAGTGCAAAAAAAAAAAAAAAAAAAAAAAAAACCCACAAGAATAAACTGTGATGATAAAAGTGAGAATAGTTGTTATTTTTGGACATGTAATGATGTGAATGCTGTGAGTGGGTCCTTTGGGGTGCTGGTAATATCCTATAACGGGGTTGATAAATTTTTCTGTAAATGATCAGATGATAAAAATTTTAGGTTTTGTGGGACATATGATCTCTGTTGCAACAATTCAGCCCTGCCCTTTAGTGTAAAAGCAGTCATAGACAATACATAAAAGAGTATGAATATTTATGAATACTAGAAATTGAATTCCATATAGTTTTCATGTAAATTTTGTGAAATATAATTCTCTTTTTGATGTTCCCAACCATTTGTAAATGTAAAAAATATTCTTCAATTGCAAGCTGTACAATAACAGATGGCAGGCCAAATTTGACCCCAGGTTGAATGCTATTTTTTTATGTAGCTTGAAGTTAAGTGAATATGTTCATTCTGTAATAATTCATTAAGTTGAAATTTAAAATTGGTGTATCTTAATACTGTATATTGTATCCCAATAAAACTCTTTAGTGAAAAATGCTGAAAAAAATCTAGGTAACCTTGAGTTTGCCAATCAGTTTTTAGGTACAACTCCAAAACTACTATCCTTGAAAGAAAAATATTGATAAGCTGAACTTGATTAAAATTTCAAACTTCTACTCTTTGAAAATCCTTGTTAAGAGAATGAAAAGACACATCACAGAATGGAAGAAAATATTTGCAAAATATATCTTATAAAGAACTTACATCCAAAATATACAAAGAACTTTTAAACTCAACAATATGAAAATAAACAAGCCAATTAAAAATGAGCAAAAGATCTGAACCAACACCTAGGCGAAGAAAATACACAAATAGTAACTTAGCACATTAAAATATGCTCAATATTTGTCATTGGGAAATTTCAAATTAAAAGAACAATTAGCTACCACTATACATGTATCAAAAGGGCTAATATTAAAAAACTGACAAAAACAAGTGATGAGGAGAACAGAGAATAACAGGAACCCTCACTCATTGATGATGGGAATACAAACTGATGCAGCCACTTTGGAAGATAGTTTCGCAGTTTTTTATAAAGCTAAATGTAGTCTGACAATACAATCCAGCAATTGTACTACTAGATATTTACCCAAATGAGTTGAAAACTTATGTCTGCACAAAACGCCTTCATACAAATGCTTATAGTATTTGTCAAAACACATTGTATCACAAAAATTGAATTTTAATGTACTTGTATGTATATCAAAAATTATATAGATGGGCGTAGGCTCTCAGAATGGAATTCAGACTACCATAAAAAGATTTTTCTGTGTTACAAATATATTGAACAAACTCATTGTAGGGAATGAGGGAAGGGTTCCTGATGTAAGTAACTTTGGAAATGAATGTAACATGTGAGACTAAAGGCAAAAAGAAATGTGCATAAGTGCTGTGCTCTAGCTGATAAAGATCCCCCTCCCCCCCCACACACACAAATAGGAGTAGAGTTTAACTAATATGAAAGTGCTCTACATGTATACTGGAACAGAAACATTAAGAAAAAGAATGGCAGATGTTGAGAGCCAGATTTCTCACTGTAGCAGTAGGAGTTTATAGATAAGAGTGAAGGGAAGTCATGATGTGTCTTCAGACATACTCCTTTCTTTTATGCTTCTGGGTTAATCACCATAGTTAGTAATAGGCAAATTCCTGGAAGCCATTTCAACATATGGCAATAATCAATAATAATTTAACAAAGAAGGTACTGAACACAAATGAAATGTATCCCTAACTCAATGTTTTATAGGTGGAATCTCAAAAAGATGTAGAGTATTTCCAGAGCCATCTGATCTAAGAATAAATGCAACTGTGATAAAGATAATCTATAACCAATTCAGTTATTAAATACAACAACTTGGTCTTATGAATTTTACAAAAACACTTTTCATGTGAACATATTGCTAGGACATTTCCCAAAGCCTTGGAAAGACCTGGGGCAGTGTAAGTAAGCTTTATATGTTTTATGATAACTCATTCTCTCTTTGTTACCCTTTCTTACTCTGTAACTTGACTTTTGACTCGTAACGATATCATTGAAGGAATAGAAATTCTTAATTTTTACGTCATCCAAAATATAATCAATATTATGTCATCAATAATTTCCTCATTTACTGTTTAAGAAATATTTACCTACTCTAAAGTTATAAAAATATTTTCATATAAATATTTTCATGTTATCTTACAGAAAAATTATTTTTTAATTTTACAGATTTGTTCCATATATATATATATATGTATATATATATATATATATATATATATATATATATATTTTGCTCTTAACAAAATTTTAAGTGTGCAATACATTATTAAATAAGTACAATGTTGGACAGCAGATTTCTAGAACTTTTTTTTTTTTACTTCATTAATTGATTTTTTTTATAACAATAAAAAAAGTATTATTCCCCCCCTCAGACTTTAGGCCCTTTGTAATCTTATAGAGGAGAGTGGGCGATGGTCTTCTGCTCTTCTAGCTGCTTCAAGCTGCGCGTGGTCATCATCCTACCTATCCTTGGGTCCAGAAATCCTTAATAAGAGTGGGAGTGTGGAGGGGAGGGTGGCCTTCCCACATGGGGATGTTCCTTTAATATTTTGATGTACAATCTCTTTTAAATTGATTATTGTAAATGGTGAGGAATAAGAGTCAAGATTTATTTTTAGTACAAATATTGAAAATTGTACATATCATTCAACAAAATGCATATATGAAAACAAAATTACATAACTATGTTAAAATACATGTATTCATAAATATATACATTAAAAGCACTTTTTACATGTATTTCTGGTTATACAATACCCTATACTTATGACTTTTTAAACCCAGAAATTTTAATATGCCTATTTTTACCATCCTTTATATAAAATATTTTTAAAAATCTCTTCTGTTATTTCTTCTTTTGACCTTGGAATATTTAGAAGAATACTACTATATATTTGAAGTCAACAATCATTCTTATTGTCATTCCCAGGGTGTAATGAATCTTTTTCATCTGGGTGATACTTTTCTATTTTTCTTTGTTTCAGCAGCTTTGCTATCATGTGTCCTGGTGTGGATTTATGTTTATTCTGGTCAGATTTTTAACACTTCTTAAATCTATTGCTTGATGTCTTTTATATATTTTAGAAAATTCTCAGTAATTAATACCATATCAAGAGTAACCACACAATTCACCTATAGCTTCTGCCTCATTATCTCTCATCTCTTTCTAGGATACAATTACACATGTCAAATTTTTCACTTTTATCACATGTTGCTTTTTCTCTTTGTTTTCCTTCCTTTTGAATAATAGTGCACCAAATACTGTAATTTCTTTTGACCTCCTATCTTTCTAGTTCACTAAATTAATCTTTAATTATATTTAATCTGATGGTAATTCCGCTTGTTGAGTTCACAAATTTAGTTCATATATTTTGCTTCTGATTTTTATTCGATGCCTAATATTATAAAGTATGTCAATATTTCCTATATTGCCCTTTAATTTCTAGATTACATTAATCCTAATTATAATAAAATACTTTAATATCACTCAGAATATTCTGAATGTTTTAATCTTTTAGCTTTGATTACATTTTTTGGATGCCAAGTAATATATAGAATCAGTCATTATATATGAAAATTTGGAAAGATAATTTGAGTATTTAGATGACATGTTCTTTTTATCTTTTCCTCCTCTACTCTCTGAATTATTGAAATAAAAAAACTTAACTGTTTTGATAATTGTCTCATCTCATCAAACAGGTTCTTAAATATTTTGTCAAGATTTTCTAGATGTTCTGGATGGAAGTATTGATGCAAATCCAGTTAATTCTTTATTACTTGTAACAGAAGTAAGGTGATCTACTTTTAAAAGTTAGATGTAGTTCTTTATTTTTTATTGTTTAGGTTTTGTATTTCAAAAATATTATTTTAATTACTATTGGTTTATAATATGCTTGTGTACTAGATGGCAAAAAAAATGGCCATAAATTATTCTATTTTTATATTCATGATTTTAAAAAATTTTATTTATTGTTTTTCTATTACAGTTGTCCCACTTATGCCCCATTGTAACCCCCTACCCCATTGTCCATGTCCATGGGACATTTATACTAGTTCCTTGACTAGACCTTTTCCCTTCTTTCCCCCTTTCACCCCATTCCCTCTCACCCCCTGGTCACTGACAGTCTGCTCCTGGTTTACATACCTCTGGTTTTATTTGGCACGTTTGTTTCTTTTGTTCATTAGTTTCCTGTATTATGTGCTTTTATATGGTATTTGTCTTTCACTATCTGTCTTATTTCACTAAGCATAATACTCTGCAGTTCCATCCACGTTGTTGCAAATGGTAGGAGTTCCTTCTTTCTTTCTGCTGCATAGTATTCCATTGTGTGAATGTACCACACTTTTTTTGACCCACTCATCTAAAGATGAGCACTTAGGCTGTTTCAAGCACTTGGCTATTGTAAATAACTCTGCTATGTTCATAGGGATACATAGAATCATTTTAATTGGTGTTTCAGGATTCTTCAGCTATAATCATAGCAATGGAATTGCTGGATCAAAAGGCAGTTTCATTTTTAGTTTTTTAAGGAAATTTCATAGTGTTTTTCATAGTGGCTGCACCAGTCTTCATTATCACCAACAGTGCACTAGGGTTTCCTTTTCTCCACATCTTCACCAGCACTTGTTGCTGATTTGTTGATGGTGGCCATTCTGACTTGTGTGAGGTAGTATCTTATTGCTGTTTTAACTTGCACTTCTCTGATGGCTAGTGATGTTGAGCATTCTTTCATATGTTTATGGAACCTCTGTATGTCCTCTTTGGAGAAGTGTCTGGTTAGGTTCTTTGCCCATTTTTTAATTGGGTTGTCTGTCTTCTTGGTGTTGAATCTTGTAAGTTCTTTATATATTTTGGAGATCAAACCCTTATCTGAGGTATCATTGGCAAATATGTTTTCCCATATGGTTGGTTCCCTTTCATCTTGATGTTTTCTTTTGCTGAGCAGAAACTTTTTAGTTTGATGTAATCCCATTTGCTTGTTCTTTCCTTTATTTCCCTTGCTTTAGGAGATATATCAGTGAAAATATAGCTACATGGGATATATGGAATTTTACTGTCTGTGCTTTCCTCTATGACTTTCATGGTGTCACTGCTTACATTTAAGTCTTTGATCAATCTTGAGTTTATTCTGGTGTATGGCATAAATTGGTGGTCTAGTTTTATTTTTTTGCCCATCCCAGTCCAGTTATCCCAGCACATTTTTTGAAGAGGCTCTCTTCATTCCATCTGATGTTCCTTCACCTTTAGTCAAATATTAGTTGACCATATAGACCTGGATTTATTTCTGGGCTCTATATTCTATTCCATTGATCGATATATCTGTTCTTTGGCCAGTATCAGACTCTTTTGATTACAGTGGCCTTGTCATAATTTTTGATGTCAGGTATTGTGATTCCTCCTACTGTGTTCTTCTTCCTCAAGATTGCTGTGGCTATTCAGCATTTGAAGTATTTGTTCTAGGTCTGTAAATATGCCCTTGGTATTTTAATAGGAATTGCATTGGATCTATAAATTGCTTTGGGTAGGATGGTCATTTTAATGATGTTAATTCTTCCCATTCATGAACATGGTATATGCTTCCATTTATTTGTATCTTCCTTAATTTCGTTCTTTAGTGTTCAGTAGTTTTCTGAGTACAGATCTTTTATGTCCTTGGTTAAGTTTATTCCTAAATACTTTATTTTTCTTGTTGCTATAGTAAATGGGACTTTTTTTCTAGTTTCTGTCTCTGATATTTTATTGTTGGTGTACAGAAATGCCTCCAATTTCTTAATATTAACTCTGTACCCTGCTATTTTGCCAAATTCACTTATTAAGCTGAGTAATTTGTTAGTGGAGTCTATAGGGTTTTCTGTGTACACTATCATGTCATCTGCAAATAATGATAGTTTTACTTCCTTTTTTCCAATTTGGATGCCTTTTATTTCTTTTACTTCTCTGATTGCTGTGTCTAGAACTTCCAAAACTATTTTGAATAGAAGTGTAGAGAGTGGACTTCCTTGTGTTGTTCCTGATCTCTGAGGGAATGTTTTCAGTTCTTGTCCACTGAGTATGATGTTGGCAGCAGGTTTCTCATATACAGCCTTTATTGTGTTGAGATATGCTCCCTCTATTTCCACTTTGTAGAGTGTTTTTATCATAAATGGGTGTTGTACTTCATCAGTTGCTTTTTCAGCATCTATTTTAAGATTATGTGATTTTTGTCTTTCATTTTGTTTTGTGGTATATTACATTTATTGATTTGTAAATATTAAACCATCCTTGCATCCCAGAGATGAGTCCCATTTGATTGTGGTGTTTATTCTTTTTAATGTGTTGCTGGATCCAATGTGCCCATATTTTGTTGAGGATTTTAGCATCTATGTTCATCAGCAATATTGGCCTGTAGTTTTCTTTCTTTGTTGTGTCTTGATCTGGTTTGGGAATTAGGGTAATACCGACTTCATAGAAAAAGATGGGAGTCTTCCCAAATCTTGGATTTTCTGGAATAGTTTGAGAAGGATAGTAGTTAGTTCTTACCTAACTGTTTGATAAAATTTGCCTCTGAGGCCATCTCATCCAGGTCTTTTGTGTGCCAGGAGTTTTCATGATTTTTTAAAATGTGACTTTGAAGCTCTTCTCACCCAGAGATGAAATATATTTTTACATTATTGAATCTGGGCTTAGCCATTTCTTTGGCTAATAATACATTAGGAAATATAATGCAAACAGAGCTTTAAAAAGCACTTGTGCATTGTAACTTTCTCTCTTTTGTAACTATTATTATTCACCATGTGATTGACGTTGAGATTTTTTATAGAATGATTAGAGACACAGCATGTGTCGTCCTAGACAACAGTGATTCAGTCACCAGATATTTTAATGAGAGCAACTTTGTCCATATAGTCCCAACTACCTAAGACAATCATGGGGGAAAAAAATGCCTATTTGTTGTTTTAAACCACTAAGTTTCAGGGTAGTTTACTCTACAACAAAAACTAACTTCAACAGAAACCAGTCTTAGAAATAAGTGGCTAACCTAATACAAACATACAACATTTAGCATTGCTTTTGAGACTGGGTGGTAAGTGGAGGCTAAACAAAACACAGTATTCCCTCACTTATTGTGGGTCTTATGTTCTAGACACCCCCATGTGAAGTAAGAACCTTACATTTATTCCACACTCTTAAACCTACATAACTTTAACAACATACATATATACAGTACCACAAAATCCCACGATATAGCAAAAAATTGCGATATAATAAATATAATATTTTAAAAATCCTGCGATACAGTGAGGCTGTAATAAGTGAACCACGATATAGAGAGGGACTACTGTAATCTGAAGCAAGGGAGGAAAAGCGGGAGGAATTGTGAATAAATTGTTAGTGGATATTGGGAAAAAAAACAATGACAGATGGTTATAACAAGTTAAAGTAAGGTGATATGTTTCACGTTGCAGCTTAAAAATTATCAAAACTATTATTTTGGGTAATTACAAGATAGAAAATATACTTAATGGAATTTATTTATTTTCTCATGGTAAGTCAATTGTTAAAAGAGTAAATTAGCTTATTTTAGTTGCAGAAGATAGGTTATGGGAAGAGAGAGGTAAGGTAAAAAGTGAATAGTCTGCAAGAATTTAGAGGAAATGAACTGTTGCAGTTTTGAAAATAAAACTGTTTCCAATTTCCAATTTCTCAGGCAGGAGAATAATCTCAAGATTAGAAAATATCTCCCTGTAAAGATCATATAAATGACAACATCCTATATTAAGATCTTAGATATTACAGATAAAGTGGTACCCAGTGAGCCTCTTAGCTATACCAAAGACCTTCCAAACCTTATTATAGAGTTGTTCACAATATTATAACATACCAAAAAAGAGAGAAGCCTGTGTTTCTACTGAATGTAATGTTTCAAGTTAGACACTTAGGAAACCCACAAAGTTGTTAAAATAGTTATAATAAGCAAAGCACTGATATTTTGAACTCTAGAAGATTGTAATGATTCAAATTACAGAAAGACCTCTGGGCCTCCAACTTTAAACAGGTAGCAAGAAAGCTAAAAGCTTATTAACTTCAAAGAGAGGCCATTATGTATTGAAAAGGAAGACCTTTCAAATCAGAGTCAAGAGAAAAGGACTATATTGGAATGAGGAGCTGCTTCTAGGGAGTAGAACTGGGCTCTTTCATTTACTATTTCTCCTTCTGAGATCCACTAATTCCTATGAGGTCATTATATTCTTTTCATCCCTCTTTAACTTCTAACTAAACTTAGGACCATGAGGCATTTGGTGGGAGAACACTATCTCCTATCATTTTTCTTCTATATATGATTCTATGTACTGACACTGCTCCACTACCTAGGCACTAGTGCTACTGCAAACCCAAAGCAAGACTTTGGCCCCAACTCATTCCTCCGTTATAACCTCATCACATTGTTTGCCCACAGCAATGAACAATAGACTCTCTATGCTTGTTGAACATGGGGAAGAAAAAGTGAGTCATCTAAAGAAAATAAAAATAATTAAGATCTCAAAAATTATTTTTAGTAAAATTGGCTTGTCACTACATAGTGAAATTGGCTTGTCACTGTGTCAGTTCAATCCTTGTTTTTTATCTTCCAAAATATTCTTGGATTTAATAGATAGAGTAAAATTTTATATTTTTTTAAATAGAATTCTAGCTGCTTAGCTGATAGTAGAGTGTCCTCATGTAGGAAACAAGGAAATAGTGACTCCCAAACCAGTAGAAAATCAGTCATAACAAAGGGCAAATGTAATTAAAGGGTCTCTGAGAAGGGAGTTGACAGCATTAGCATATTTACAAATCACAATAGGGGCATTTAGATAGTCGCATTAGATTGTAACTCTAGAGTAACCAGTAATGGAGAAACAGGGAAGAAGGAGAGGGGTAGGAGAGCTAATCGCCTTAGGGTGGGGAACCTAATCTCTTTCACTTTAGGGTGGGGAAGCTAATCACTTTCAGGTGGGGAAGCTAATCAATTTTACTTTAGGGTGGGGCACTTTACTTTAAAACCAGCTTTCTTTGTCTACTTTGCGCGCACATTCTCCTGGCTGAGGGGGCGCCCAACTCTGCAGACTCATAAATAAATGCCTTGCTTTGCTGGTCAAGTCCTGTGTTCCAGTTTTTATTGTGAGCGTTTCTCACATTCATATTATTGTGTTCCAAGAATTTCTCAAATGAAGATGCTATCTGAAAACCACCTACCAGCAACATAAATAGTATTTGGAAAGTCATATTTAAACATTATTCAGGACAGATATTTAGATAATAATCCTTTTGGATTGAAGAAGTTTTCATTTGTTTGCTTCAGAAGATTTTATATATATTTCAACTGAATTTAAAGGAAGACATTAATTGTTACAGAATGGGGGTGGCCGGGGGTCCCCAGAGCCTACAGGCTGGGGGATGGGGAAAAGGAAGCAGCTTTTAAGATGCTTTTGCATGCCTGGGGCTAGTGGCTAGTGTCTTTGTTATGCAAATGGTTTTGATACTTCCAAGGCCTCAAGACGATGGGAGGAGTCTTGGACCGTGGGATGGTATGGAAAGAGCACACAGAGCCTCTGTGGGGTTCTGTGAATGGTCAGACCTGGGTACCATGCTCACTGCGTCACAGGACACAGTCAAGGATTTAAAAATAAGCGGCAGACATTTTAACCACACACACCATGCGTCTTTGAAAAGGAAGGTACTCCATGCAGTTTTGAGAAGGTTCTCCGTGCTATTTTGAGGAGAACACCTTGCAGCTTGGAGAAGGAGGAATACCTTTGTGATTTTGGAAAGGAAAGGCTGGGAACCCACACGGTTCTGAATTAAAAGCTGGCGGGCACCACAACACAGAAAAGCCTCCCTAGTCAGAATCGAATGATTGGCAGCTACTAGTAAAGCTGAACTGTGTCCAGGAAGTCGTCGTCGTCGGCAGCCGTCCGTCTCGAGAGACGATGGTGTAGCTTCTCAAGAGTCTATCTGCACCGCCGAGAATGGCTGTCCAGGAAGTAGGGAAACGGTATCTCTAACTTTTCTAAAACTAGCCTGGTTTGATAGGGGGAGGCAGAACTATGTGTTTGTGGGTGTTTTAAGGAACATAAGACTTAATGGCAGAAATCCACAAATAATCTAAACCTATATAACTATTAAATAAACAATTCTTTTTCTTTTCAATAAACTTTGGTATGGAGAGTTATAATTCTGGTGGTGGGCAATCAGGCCCCTAACAAAACAGTCTGTGGGTTCTGTTTCAATTGGAGAGTCGAGCGGTTCTGTTACATAATGACATGTAACAAATCCATGATTTCTGGTTGCTTTCTTGAATGATATTGTTCCACTTCTCTATAATTAAGAAGTCTTAGTCATGTCAAGCTTTCCTATCAAGAAACATTTTTAAATACCTTGAATTTGAAACATAAATCTACTTACTCTAGCCTATTTCTGTTTATTTTTATAGAATTATTTTTTCTCTGTGGGCTAATTAGAAATGTAGTCTGTGTTTGCTGTTACGATCTATTCATGCTCTAGGCCAAATTCTCACTGATTCCATTGAGTACTTAACATTAAAAGGAGCAATGAGGCAAAATTCTTATTTTCTACCTCAGAGTCCTAGTCTCTTGACTTTGGTTCTTAGATTAAGATAGCATGGCTACTTAATTACTCAGATGAACATCAAGAATGCAAAGTATTTTATTCCTCATGTTTCTTATTTTTTAATACCTCCCAGATGCCAGACAGCAGTCTACTCTTAAATTTGAAGAAGGCTCATAGATCCTTTCTCCTGACTGACAGTCATAAAGAGACCACAGCTTCATTTCCTCCTTTCTTATCCCAGTAGCCTCTCTTTGATGACATTCTACATAACTGAATAGCAATGCCAGGAATATTTGAGTCTTCAAACCACTTTATCCAACCTTCATTCTGAAATGAGGAAGCCAGATAGTCTTTCCAATAAAGGAAAAGGGATTTTCTATCATAAATGGGCAGTAACATTCTTGATTAGCTTGTCTAATTTACATGCCAACAAACCACCAAGGTCATACATGCTTCATGTCTTCAATGGCAACTCAAATATAAAATTGTAATTCCAGGCATACAAAAGATTGATGGAACCATCACATGAAAAATGTTTTTAAGTTTAATTTTTCCTGGAGCAGAGGAAAAAAATAGAGATAATTTAGATAAACAGATGGGCTAAGGAAATCTGCTTTCTATGGCCCATTCAGATTTATTTGTTGCATAACAAGTTGCCTAAAACAAAGTAACTTAAAACCACATCTTTAATTTGCTCGCAACCTTTTGGGGCAAAAATTTGGAAAGGGCTCATATTACTTAGCTTTTGTCATGTAGGTGCAATCAAATATTGGCTGGTGTTACAAAACTGTGGAAGCTTGATAGGCTGAACTTGAAAAATAAGTCATTCACAAGTCTGGTAGTTATTGCCAGTTTTCATCTGGGAACTCATCTGGGCTATTAAACTAGTGCATATGCATGACTTTTCCATTATGTAGGTCTCAGTGTAGTTTGACATTTTACACAATGACTCAGGGCACCAAAACTGAGTACTGTAGCTCAGGAAAAGGAGGCCGCATCACCTTTTGCGACTTAGCCTTAGAAATCACATAGAATCAGTCTGCTACATTATATTGGTTCCATGTGAGTAAAATTTCTGCCCATTGTCACAGGAAGGGGTATTAGACTTAACCTCTTAATGGTGGCTGGACAAGGTTAGAGAAGAGGATATGGAAACACAAGATTGATATCTTCAGGTGGGCCAAGAGGTGCCACAAAGCCACTGCTGAATGTATAACTGAAGAAGGCAGCTAGGTCTTCAAGAAACATACACAGAGAAAAAGTGGAAGGTGAATATGGGGTCAGGAAGATTGCTGAGACCTCCTTGTCAGTGTTTTCTTTTACAAAAGAACATGAACAACAACATGGTCAATTAAATTTCTTTGTTTCTCATGTCCAGTCACTCTGAGCAATGGACTTTACATATTGAGAGAAAGGTGTAAAAGGCACTCTTTTATCACCAGTTGATTAATAAAGAAACATTGATTAAAGTTGGTACCCACCAACTAGAGCAAATATTGTATCTCTCTGAATCAAGTGGACAGTGACATATCATTCTGAGTCGCAGGGGAAAGAAAAAACTTGTGACAAAGCTGCCAAATCATGGAGTATGGGGTTTTATTTCTGTTTTCTTTTCAAAGGCTGTGCTACTTAGCAGTATTTTAATACTCTAAAGACTCAGTTTCTTTAGTATGGGAGGGTTTGTTTCTTTTTTTATATATAATGCTTTAGAGACCTTTTTCATTAGGTTACTACATAGGGTGGAGTGAAAATTTCCTCAGGGGACCTTTACTCTTTCTACAATTAGAGATGAAAAGTGACTTTTAAAGACCATAAGAGTGAAATTACTGTGTGTTTGAGACATTCTTTTGCATGCCTTTCTATCTCAGTTTATCTTGAAAACAATTTTGAAATGATAATAGTATTATTTTCTTTCAACAGATGAATATATACTCATCTTTAAAAGATAAATCCTAAATAAGATTCCCATACTTAGTGTTCTATGAATCAGAATTTTTAAAAAATGTGACAAATGACAAAGCTCTGCTCTCCGCGCTGCTCTTTAATGCTTTTTAGTCTCCTAGTGAAGTTCAGAGAAATTGTTTGCCATTAACATTTTTGTTCTTCCTAGTCTTCACTAGACTGTTACTTTTATTTAACTCATAGAGGAAACCTCAACATAAATAAAAACAAAGCAGAAGTGAAGCTACGGAAATTCCTCTTATAATCATGCTGAAACCCAAAGCTAGGTAGTCAGTCCTATAGTCAAAGGTGGGCAGTCTTAAGACAGTTTGAATGAGAGAGAACTACTGCTGCACTTTTAAGACTGCAGTTGAAGGGCAAAAGAGAAGCACCTTGGGCCCTTTTGCAGATATTGTTCCTGTGTAGGTGAAGCAAATGTCAACCCAAGTCAAATGGGACTAATCAAAAGCTCAGTGGATAAAATAATTACAGTCAAGAGATTGCAGAGAATAGAAATACAGCACTCCAGCATTCCTTGTATCTTGGTTTTCAGAGAAGGAAAACTCTGACTCCAAAAAACCTCCGCTGCCTTGCGGCATACCTCTTCAGGGGAAAGGCTAAGGGAGTAAACCACGACAGAAAATCCGGAGCCGGAGTCCCTAAGGCGGTTTGACGTTGTAGTCAACACCGGCAACTCCTGCGGCGCACCTGAACCCAAGCTGTATCGACTCCGTCTTTCCCTTGGACCCTTCAGCTGCGAAGAGAGGGGGGGTCTGCTGCATGGGCAACAGCAGACCCTCCATATTACCCTGCCCAGGCTCTGTAGCTTCAGCTTCACTGGAGAGGACACTCCAGCGTCATCGCAAGATGTCGATTCAACACGGGAGGAGACAGATACCATGTCACTCCCGAGTCGGACTGCACAGCCATTCTCGGCGGTGCAGATAGACTCTTAAGAAGCTACACCATCGTCTCTCGAGACGGACGGCTGCCGACGACATATATAAATTTATGACAACTGTAAAATTAAATTTAAGAAAATACTATTTGATCTAGTGTTACCATTATTTTATTCATTCAATAGTTTGTTTATATATCCAAAAATGTGCAGTGAGCTTCTCTTATATGCCAACCACTGAGGATATATTGGTACACAAAGAAAGCATGATCTTTGTCTTCATGGATAGTCTACTTGGGAAAGCATACACTAAATAATTTTAAAATACCATGAAGTTATCAATTTTGATAAGTACTATGACAGAAACTCATAGAATGCAATGATGAGGATTAATGTAAGCTATTCCAGAAGGATCTGCAAAAAATGTCTTGCTGTGAGGCTAAGACCTGAGTGACAGAAGGAACCATGAGAAGAGCAATCTAAGCAGAAATGTGAGGTTTGTGGGGATGAAAGTCTAGAAGTGGCAAAGTGTGTATGGCCTGTCAAGAACTAAAGGAAATTATACTATACCATGGAGTACAAGGAAGACATGGCAAGGTGAGCTGAGGGGATAAATCAGGACCAGGGCATGTAGTACCTGTGGGCTGTATGCAAAGTTTTGATTTTATTCTCAGTGCAGCCGGTCGCTGTTGGAAGCTCCTTGAGAAAACAATGTTATTATGTAATTTACATTTAAATAGTCATTTGTGGATGAGATGAGTGTTTAATCCTCAGCAGTTTTCTGAAGGCTTAAATAATAATGAAATGTACAAGTACTCTTTTCCACAGAGCCAATAATGGAATATAACCTATTTTCTTTTTACTTCTTCCACATTTATTTAAATTCCTAATGAGCAAGGTAGCAACAGGTAAGGAAATTCATGGTTACCAATCAACTCAAGTTCTGATGTATAGTCCTGCTATAACCAGAACTAGCCCAACCAACTCACATGATGGAGTATCCTCAAAACAGATGGTAGTCAGCTGAGCTTAGATTGGTGGAGACTGAAGGAAAATACAACTGATAGGAAGTTGGAGAGGAGAGAACATTCAAATCTTATTAAAGTTCAGTGAAAGTGGGGCTAATATATGAAACATATTACCTACAGTGAAGGTAACTTCTTCAGTGTTGATTGATCCTTTGAGTTCAAAGAGAACTGTCTATGCATTTGGCATGAAATGTGAAACCCATTTCTGGGTAGAGGCTGCCAATGCAGGTCAAGATTTATAGCCCAGTGGGTGCAGCAGTGAACACAGGAACAAAGCAGAGTGCCATTCTTGTAGATGGTTTTGTATTTGGTAGCAGCTCCAAGTCCAAGCAGATGCCTTCCCACTGACTTGTGGGGAGGGCACTCTCCATATACTTCTAGGTCAGAGTCTGCTTGCATCAATATTGGGCCTAGACTGAACCTGCAGGTCTTGAGGTTAGCCTTGTTGGCAGCTGGGAGTGGCTGGCAGGATTTGGAAATATTCCTCAACCTTTGTCTTTCTGAAATGATCTCCCTTAGGAGGATCTTACTGCTGCTATCAGACAAGTGAAATATTGGTGTTTAGCTCTGTCAATGGAAAGTATAACAACACTGTGGTTTGGTAGATGTTGTGGAGGGTTTTTTTTGCTTTTAATTTCTTTTTTTGTTTTGGTATTTTTAATAATGTTCTTCCTTCTCCTCCTTCTGTTTCTGCTTTTTCTTCCTCTCCTCTTCCCTATCCCCCTTTTTATTCCCTTTCAGTTCTATTTTTCCTTCACTTCCTTTCCTCCTTTTCCATATTTGACTTCTACTCTTCCTCCTCCACTCCTTTTCTTCCTTGTCTCCTCCTCCTTTCATCTTCTCCTTCCTACTCCTCCTCTTTCTTCTTTTTCTCCTTTAGTTGTATGCCCCCCCCCAAAGTGAAAGTAACAATAATAAAACATTGATTCTTTACACACACACACACACACACACACACATCCTTTATTTGGAAAATCTATTCTGTTAACATTTTAAACCAATCTCAAAATGGACATTCTTAAGAGGAGTTATTAAGGCTAAAGATGGCTCCTGGGAGCCAAGTTTATCATTGGTTCATAAAGTCATCTTGCACCTATGGTCTAGATAAAGTCCCAAAATTTTCAAAATGTCTGTGGGTGAAAATATTCACCACTTATTCACCACTTACGAGCCACTAACTACATGAGGTACCTCTCCCCAAATGACCTTGCCCCAGGAAGTCAATATCAGAACCCAGAAGAATGTCTTCTTAACATGTTACTAATTAAAGTTCGAGATTAATCTAGGTAAGAGGGAGCTGGGTGAAAAGGACCTATGTGAAGTTGGGATCAGAGTTTATTCTTGGTTAAAGTTTAGATAGGTGTTGGGTTAGGGCACAATTAGGATCTGGCTTAGTGATCAAGCTGAGGGCAGGGTTAGGGGATACTCTAAAACCAGGGCTTAAGTGCACTGTGGTTTACTGAGGATTCATTCTCTTTGGACATATCCTCGGTCTGTTGCAAAAGTGGCAGGTTAGTCTGGGCTGCAATGTTGAAGGCTGTGGGACCCAGCAACTCTGACAGTAACACAGACTGATGTTCGCCACTCTAATCTTGGGAGGAAATCCAGTGCTTGCTTTTGCTTAATGAAGGCATTTCAAAGTGTTAGGTCAGATTACCTCAGAGGACAAGAAAGTGATGATAGCTTTTTATTTCCCCCTGTAGTGGTGGGAGAAAAAAGTGACAGTCCTGGGCATGCTCAGCAAGTCATGGGTATCAGCTGGTGCTTTTCTGCCATAAGGTGCAAGAGATCTCGCTGCTCTGCATGTCTAGAATAAAGCCTAGACTGATGCACAGCATGTTGCTGACATGTCATTGTGAAACCCTAACTCCCCAGCAACAAAATTCCTGCTCAGAAAGAGGCAGCAAGTCATGCACAGGCTGTACATGGCACTATATGAGAGAAACCAATGTAACAATTAAACATACTGCTAAATTATTTTCTTAAATTTCCTTCTCAAAAAGTTTCATCCAGGACTGGTCACTGCTTCTAAAGCAAGGGGATGAGACTGGAGTCCAAAGAAGCCCTCTGGAAGTGTAAGAGCCACAGGAAAGAGATCCCTAATAATCAAAGTCTTCGCTATAATAAAAAGATAATCCTGGGCAATGACAGAACAGCACAGCACAGAGAGAACGAAGACTGAATCCTGACCAAAACCCAACGTTCTTTCCATCCCACCTGATGTGAGGAGGCTGAAATATCAAACATAGCATATTTCTGAGTATCTTCAGCTAACTCTTGTGTAGTAATCAGCAATTGTTAAGATTCCAGATTTGAATGAACACAAGAGATGGGGTGAGAATAATACAATAGAGGATAGTGGAGACTTTGAAGAATACGTGTCAATCTGAAGTCGAACAATTAGCTATTCAGTTCTGGCAAACAGTTGTCATGTTAAAATCTGGAGTCAGTATTAGCAAATCTTTCAAGGTTTAAGAATAACCATGTATCTATTAAACAGCGTATCTTGTTTTTATTTTTTATTTATTTTTTACATTGTGTTTTATCCATATTTACTTTCTTTTTCATTTTTATTTGTTTATTTATTTTTGTTTTTGTTTTTCAATTACAGTAGTCCCATTTTTCCCTCATTGCTCACCCCCACCCAGCCCATCCCTTCTCGCACAGTCATATCCCACTCTGTTGTCCATGTCCATGAGTTATTTATACATGTTCTTTGACTAAACCCTTCCCTTACTTATCCCCCTTCTCTCCCTCCCCCCTCCCCCCTATTAACTGTTATTCTGTTCGTTGTTCAATTTAGTTCATTTGTTTGTGTTGTTCCTTAGTCTCCTGTATTAGGTAATATCATATGGTATTTTTCTTACATTGCCTGGCTTATTTCAATAAGCATAATTCTCTCTAGTTCCATCCATGTTGTCGCAAAGGGCAGGGGTTCCTTCTTTATTTCTGCTGCATAGTATTCCATTGCGTAAATGTACCACAGTTTTTTAATCCACTCATCTACAGATGGGCATTTAGGCTGTTTCTAGCACTTGGTTATTGTAAACAGCACTGCTATGAACATAGGGGTACATAAGTTCTTTTTAATTGGGGTTTCAGAATTTGTCAGGTATAATCCTAGCAGTGGAATCACTGGTTCAAAAAGCAGTTCCATTTTTAGTTTTTTGAGGTAATTCCATACTGTTTTCCATAGTGGCTGCACCAGTCTTCATTCCCACCAACCGTGCAGTAGGGTTCCCATTTCTCCACATCCTCACCAGCACTTGTTGTTTGTTGATTTGTTGATAATGGCCATTCTGACAGGTGTCAAGTGGTATCTCACTGTAGTTTTTATTTACATCTCTCTGATGGCTAGAGATGTTGAGCATTTTTTCATGTGTCTATGGACCTTCTGTATGTCCTTTTCAGAGAATTGTTTGTTTAGTTCCTTTGCCCATCTTTTAATTGGGTTGTTTGGTTTTTTTTGATGTTGAGTCATATAAGCTCTTTATATATTTTGGAGATCAGTCCCCTGTCTGTGATATCATTGGCAAATATGTTTTCCCGTATAGTTGGTTTCCTTTTCATCTTGCTGATGTTTTCTTTTGCTGAGCAGAAACTCTTTAGTTTGATGTAGTCCTATTTGTTTATTTTTTCCTTTATTTTCTTTGCCTTAGGAGACGTATCAGTGAAAATATTGGTATGTGGGATACCTGAAATTTTTCTGCCTGTGATTTCCTCTAGGATTTTTATGGTGTCAAAGCTTACATATAAGTCTTTGATCCATCTTGAGTTTATTCTGGTGTGTGGTGTAATTTGGTGGTCTAGTTTCTTTTTTTTTTTTTAAGTTTTAAATATTTTATTTTGCTTACTTACCCCAACCTTCTTCCTCTGGAAATCCTTGTCAACACTTCTTTTTCTCCTGCCATGGCCCACTTTTATTTTATTTTATTTTATTTTTAAGTATATTTTATTGATTATGTTGTTAAAATAGTCCCATTTTTTCCCCTTTGCTTCCCTCTGCCCAGTACCACCCTTTCCTCCAGCAGTCCCACCCCGCTTAGTTCATATCCATGGGTCATGCATACAAGTTCTTTGGCTTCACCTTTTCTTATATTATTTTTAACATCTCCCTGTCTATTTTGTACCAACTGATTATGCTTCTTAGTCCCAGCACCATTTCCCCATTTCTCCCCCTCCCCCCTCCCAGCTGATAACCCTCCAAATGATCCCCATACCTATGGTTCTGTTTCTATTCTCCTTTCCTTACTTGGATTTTGTTTCTATTTTTTAGATTCAGTTGTTGATAGTTGTGAGTTTGTTGTCTTTTTAGTGTTCATAGTTTTGATCTTTTTCTTAAGTAACTCCCTTTGACATTTCATATAATAATGGCTTGGTGATGATGAACTCCTTTAGCTTCACCTTGTCTGGGAAGCACTTCATTTGCCCTTCTATTCCAAATAATAGCTTTGCTGGAGAGAGTAATGCTGTTGCAGGTTGCCTTTCATCACATTGAATACTGCTTGCCAGTCTTTTCCTGCCTGCAAAGTGTCCTCTGAGAAATCAGCTGATAGTCCTATAGACACCCCCCTATAGGCAACTCTGCCTCTCTCTTGTTACCCCGAAAACTCTTTTATCTTTCACCTTTGGCATCTCAGTCATGGTGCATCCTGGTATGGTCCCCTCTGGGTCCAGCTTGCCAGGGATCCTCCATACTTCCTGGACCTGTATGTCCATCTCCTTCGCAAAGTTTGGGAAGTTTTCCTCATTTTTTTCAATTCCTGCTTCCTCATTCTGCACAGTTTGACTGTTTTTTTTTCTTCCTTGTGTTCCAAATCATTGATTTGAACCCTGGTTTCCTTCCCTTCATCATTGGTTTTGTGTGGATTTTCCTTCGTTTCACTTAGCATAGCCTTCACTTCTTCTCTTATGCATTTGCCATACTCAAACATGTCTGTTAAGCCTATGAGCATCTTTATCACCAATGTTTTGAATTCTGTGTCTGTTAGGTTGTCTATCTCCTCATCGGTTAGGTTGGCTATCTCCTTGTCACTTAGTTCTCCCACTGGAACCTTAATCCATTCCCCCTTTTGGGCCAAACTTCTCTTTCTCCTCATTCTGCCAGGCTCCTGTGTTTGTTTGCCTTCGTGTCCCAGGTCGAGCTGTCACTACTGTTATGTTGTAAGGGGCGGAGCTTTAGGGATTTATCAGTACAGGGCAACCTGTTTCACCACGTTGTGGCGCTGTATGTGGGGGAGGGGTCCAAGAGGGAACATGCCACCAGCCCAGCACTCGCACCTTTTACAGGCACCTCAACCACTTCCGCACTGGACTGGTTCCCCTCTAGCTGCTGCCCTGGCCATCATTCCCAGAGTAGGTAGGTTGGCGGATGTTCTGGGACCATGAGGGCCCTTTAAACAAGCAGACTCTGCTGAGAGACTGGCAGTTTCTGTGTCTACCTCAACCCCCACTGGTCTGCACAGTCAGAAGCAATGAAGCTTGATTTTCTCTGGTGCTGGGACAGTGAGCTGCACAGTCTGGTGAGGAGCTGGGAGTGCTTCCCAGGTGTCCCTCCTGACTTATTAAATCGTGCGACTTAGCTTCCTGCCAGCCCGCCTCTGCTGCTGCTGCTGCTGCTGCTGCCACCACACCGTGTTCTCTCCACCCCAGCTCCGCCCCTCCTATCTCTCTGAATGAGTATTTCTTCTTTATATCTTTGTTTGTTGTATTTCCATGTAGTTTGATTTTCTGGAACTTCTGGTTGTTTTTAGTTTTGAGGTAGTTGTATTCCTTCTTAGTTGTGGAGGGAAACACAGCATGTTTATCTACGCCTCCATCTTGGACAGAAGTCCTAGTTTCAGTTTTTTTGCAGGTCCCTGTCCAGTTCTCCCAGTACCATTTGTTGAAGAGGCTTTTCCCACTCCACTTTGTGATCCCTCCTCCTTTGTCAAATATTAGTATAGTCCTGGGTTTATTTCTGGGCTCTCTATTCTGTTCCATTGATCTGTATGTGTTTTCTTATGTCAGTACTAGACTGTTTAGATCACAGTGGCTTTGTAGTATAGTTTGATGTCTGGTATTGTGATTCTTCTTGCTGTATTCTTATGTCTCAAGATTCCCTTGCTATTCGGGGTCTTTTTTGGTTCCATATGAATTTTTGAAGTATTTGTTCTAGGTCTGCAAAATATGTCATGGGTATTTTAATAAGGATTGCATTGAATCTGTAAATTGCTTTGGGTAGTATGGCCATTTTGATGATGTTGATTCTTTCCATCCATGAACATGGTATATGCTTCCATATATTTGTATCTTCCTTAATTTATTACTTCAGTGTTATGTAGTTTTCCGAGTACAGGTCTTTTATCTCTTTGGTTAAGTTTATTCCTAGGTACTTTATTTTTCTTGTTGATATAGTAAATGGGATTTTTTTTTTTTTTTAGTTTCTATCTCTGATATTTTATTGTTGGTGTACAGAAATTTTTGATATTTCTGTATATTTACTTTGTACCCTACTATTTTTCCAAATTCGTTTATTATGTCGAGTAGTTTTTTAGTGGAGTCTATAGGGTTTTCTATTATACTATCATGTCATCTGCAAATAATGACAGTTTTACTTCCTCTTTCCCAATTTGGATGCCTTTTATTTCTTTTTCTTGTCTGGTTGCTGTGGCTAGAACTTCCAACCCTATCTTGAAAGAAGTGAAGATAGTGGACATTCTTGTCTTATTCCTGATTTCAGGGGGAATATTTTCAGTTTTTGTCTATTGAGTATGATGTTGGCTTCAGGTTTCTCATATATGGACTTCATTATGTTGAGGTATGCTCCCTCTACTCCCATTTTGCTGAGTGCTTTCATCATAAATGGGTGTTGTACTTTATCAAATGTTTTTCTGCATCTATTGATATGATCATGTGATTATTTTTTTTCTTTTTGTTTAGGTGGTGTATTATATTTACTGATTTGCGAATATTAAACCATCCTTGCATCCCTGGGATGAATCCCACTTGATCGTGGTATATGATCTTTTTAACATGTTGCTGGATCCTGTTTGCCAATATTTTGTTGAGAATTTTAGCATCTAAGTTCATCAGTGATATTGGCCTGTAGTTTTCTTTCTTTGTTGTGTCTTGACCTGGTTTTGGAATTAGGGTAATACTGGCTTCATAGAAAGAGTTTGGGATTTTTCTGTCTTCTTGGATTTTTTGGAATAGTTTGATGAGTGTAGGAGTTAGTTCTTCCCTAAATGTTTCATAAAATTTGCCCGTGAAGCCATCTGGTCCAGGGCTTTTGTGTGCACTAACATTTTTGATTACTGTTTCAATTTCATTCTTTTTATGGTCTATTCAGGCTTTCTGCTTCTTCTTTATTCAGTTTTGGAACGTTATATGTTTCTAGAAATTTGTCCATTTTATCTAGGTTGTCAAATTTCATGCCATACAGTTGTTAGTAGTAATTTCTTACAATTGTTTGTATTTCTGTGGTATCAGTTGTGATTTCTCCTATTTCATTTCTGATTTTGTATATTTGGGTTCTTTCTCTTTTTTTCTTGGTGAGCCTGGATAAAGACTTGTTGATTCTGTTTATCTTTTCAAAGAACCAGCTCCTACTTATGTTGATCCTTTGAATTGTTTGTTTAGTCTCTATGTCATTTAATTCTGCTCTGATCTTGATGATTTCCTTCCTTCTACTCGCCCTGAGGTTCGTTTGTTGTTATTGTTCTAGTTCTTGTAGCTGTAGGGTAAAATTTTTTATTTGAGCTTCTCCTATCCTTTTCAGGTAGACCTGTATTGCTATGAACTTTCCTCTCAGGAATGCTTTTGCTGTGTCCCATAGGTTTTGGGCTGTTTTGTGTTCATTATCACTTGTTTACAGAAACCCCTTGATTTCTTCTTTGATGTCATTGTTAACCCTTTCATTATTTAATAGCATGTTATTCATTCTCCATGAGTTCGGATATCTTTAATTTTTTTCTTTGAGGTTGATTTCTAGTTTCAAGTCATTGTGGTCTGAAAAGATGCTTGATGTAATTTCAATTTTCTTGAATTTATTGAGGCTTGTTTTGTGTCCTATTATGTGGCCTAGCTTTGAAAATATTCCATGTGCATTTGAAAACAATGTATATTTTGCTTCTTTGGGGTGAAAAGTTTTACATATATATTGGTTAAGTCCATTTGGTTTAGTGTATTGTTCAATGTCTCAATATCTTTGGTGTTTCTTTGCTTTGATGATCTGTCTATTGTTGAAAGTGGGGTGTTAAAGTCCTCTCCTATGAATGTATTATTCTTGATATCCTTCATGTGGTCTTCTAATATTTTCCTTATATATTTGGGTTCTCCTATGCTGGGTGCATATATGGTTACCAGGGTTACATCTTCGTGATTGATTGTTCCCTTACGTATTATAAAATGTCCTTCTTTGTCTCTTTTTATGGTCTTTGCTTTGAAATCCATTTTATCTGATATGAGTATTGCTACCCCAGCTTTTTTTTCATGTCCTTTTGCCTGAAGTACTTTTTTCCTTTCCTTCACTTTAGGCTGTGTAAGTCTTTTGCTTTGAGGTGTGTCTCTTGTAGACAGCATATATGTGGGTCATGTTTTTGTATCCATTGCACTACCCTATGTCTTTTAATTGGAGCATTTAATCCATTTACATTTAAGGTTATTATTGACTGGTATGTATTCATTTCCCTTTGTATCTGTGTTCCTCTCCCTCTCGTTTTCTTCTTTTTCTTAAAGCACTCTTTTTAGCATGTCTTGCAATGCTGGTTTGGTGGAGATGTGTTCTTCTAGTCTTCCTTTGTCTTGGAAACTCCTTATTTCACCTTCCATTTTGAATGATAGCCTTGCTGGGTAGAGTAGTCTTGGTTGTAGGCCTTTATTTTTCATTGCTTGAAATATTTTTTGCCATTGCCTTCTGGCTTGTAATGTTTCTGTTGAGAAATCAGTTGATAGCTTTATCGGAGCTCCCTTGTATGTTATTTGCTGTTTTTCTCTTGCTGCTTTTAGGATTTTCACTTTGTCTTTGAATGTTGCCATTTTAATTATGATGTGCCTTGGAATGGGCCTTTTTGGGTTCATCTTCATTGGAACCCTTTGTGCTTCCTGGACTTGCATGACCTTTCTCTCATCAGGTTAGGAAAACTTTCTGTCATTACTTGTTCTATCAGGTTTTCTATACCTTGCTCCTCCTCTTCTCCTTCTTGTATCCCTATGGTTCTAATGTTGTTTAGTATCATGTTGTCCTGTAGTTCTCCTAATCCCTCTTTTTGCTTTTTCAATATATTTTTCATTTTGTTGTATTGTGTGGGAATTTTTTTCTACATTGTCATCTAACTCAGTGATCCAATCCTCTGTTTTGTTTAGCCCGCTTTTGATTGATTCTACTGTGTTCTTCAGTTCAGAAATTGTATTCTTCATTTCTTCCTGGTTCTTATTAATGGTTTTTATGTCTTTTTTTTGTGTGTGTGTGTGTGTGCTGGTGTAGTTCTCTGTAAGTTCCTTGTAGCTTCTCTGCAATTCTTTGTAGTTTCCTTGGAGTTTCGTGTAAGTTCCCTGGAGTTTGTCAGAGTTTTCTTTGAGATTGTGAAGTACGTTGAGCTTCTTTATCACCATTCTTTTGAATTCCATGTCTGATAGTTGGCTTATGTCTATTCCATCTATCTCTCTTTCTGAGGATTCCTCTTTTTCTTTCATTGGGAGATTGTTTCTGTGTCTTCCCATGTTGGATTCTTCTTGTTTGTTTGTTTTTCTTAGATTTGTCTGCTTTGATTTCCTGTCTTCGTGGTATGATATTTTTTTATACGAGACCTGGGGGATTCAGTGGTGCAGTCTCTTTGATCTCCTTTGTCTGACACTCTTGAAATGCCCTTTATGCTGTTTGTTTATGCTATCTGGTTGTATTTCAGTTACTGTTTGGTTGATCCTTTCCTCTGCCTAGTTGATTAAGAGTCGTTCTGTCCACTCTGTCTTGAGTTCTTTTGTGGAGATGCTGTTAAAACATAAACACACAGCCCAGGCAAGAAACCCACACCCTCAAAAATATCCCTTACCCACAATCCCACTATTGGCAGCAAATCAGCCATTATTAATATAAATGTAGAGAGGTTAAGACTATTATACTATAGGAGAAACAGATAAGTGTTGTTTTAAATGAACAAAAGATGATTTTTGAGAGTAAAGATGATAGAATAATAATAGTAGCAAGTAGCATCAAGGCTATGTGAAACAGTATGTAATATTTAAATTGTGTGTTAAAAAAGAGAGGGAAGAATGCAGAATAAAGTGAGAAAGTGGAAGTGTATAGTGTTAGATTTATATAGTAGCTATATGCTATATGTTTAGTGTGAAAAGGATGCTAAACAAAACAGACAAAAAAGAAACAAAAATTAAAGTAGAAGAAAAGGAGTGAGAGAAGGTAGAAAACAGATTAAAGAAAGAGTTTTTAGAAAATAAAAAATAAAAATAAATAAAGATAAAAAAGAAAAGAAAAGAAAGGGAAGAGAAAAGAAGGGAAGAGGGGGAAAAAGGGGGAAAGAAAATGAAAAAAACAAAAAAGCGTTTTTACTCAGTTCAGCCTTTGTCTGTAGTCTTCTTTTTCTGGATTCACACCTGGTCGAAATTCCATGGGTTTCAAATCTTTTCCATCTGGCTGGCTGTGAGGAGACATGGCTGGTTTCTGTGGCTGCTTTTTTCTCACTCGTGGGCCTGCTGCAGCTCTCTGCTGTGAGCCGCACTGAGTTGAGTCTCTTCCCCACTTGTCCTGTGGCATGCTCCAGCAATCCTCAGACTTCTCTAACAATGTTGTTTTGCTGGCAAGCCAGTGCGCATGTCCCCAGTCCCCTCCTAGCCTTGGGTCGTGTCTTCCCTCCTCCTCCCAAGAAGTCTCTGTGCTCCAAGCTGCAGCACTGGGCTGCATCTACCCCTGGCTGGCAGCGTCTCACTGTTCACCTGTGCACACTGCTTGCCTGCCTGGGGTTCCCACTGAGTCTGCGTTTCCACTCCAGCTCTCCTGTATGGGCCCCTCTCCCCGGCTCAGTTCCACTCCTTTTTGTTTAGTGGTGCCATAATGCGCACACCTGGGTCGCAGGGTTGCCAGCCCAGATTTGCCAGCCCAGGGGGTCCTCACCTAGATTCAGTTCATACAGCTTTCCACAGTCCTGGCTGTTTGCGGTCTTCCAACACCTCTGGCTGTTTCAAGGAAACCTTCCCACTGTCTCCCTCTGGGACTCTGCTGGTCCCAGCGCGTATGGCAGGTGGCAGTTTCCAAGCAGATCCTGGCTAATGAGCTGGTCTGCAGCTGCCCCTTTGGGGTGCGGTGCAGCAGTGGCGCCGGGCTGGGGGCCCCAGCGACTGGGTTGGGGGGTCCAGTGACTCCTTTAGAGAGTGCAGGTGAGCTTTCTGCCCTCTTCCACTCCAGTCCCACAATCCCTTCCCTGTTCGTGCTAACTGAAATCTGCCCTCACTCAGTCCTCTCCATGTTTGTACTCCAAGCCTTTCCACGATGGGAGCAAGCAGACAACACTACTACCTACTCTGCTGCCATCTTTAGATCCTGTCTCTTTATTTTTCTTATTGTCAGTATTACAGATGTCCCCATCCCCCACCCTTTGCCCATCTCCACCCAGCCCTCATCATCCCCTCTTCCCTCTAGTCAACACCATAGTGTTATATATGTCCATGGGTTAAACTATATGTTCTTTGCATAATCCCTTTCCCTTCTTTCATTCAATCCCCCTTCCCTTCTGACTGCTGTTTGATGTGCTTATGCCTCCATTGTTTTTAAAAATTATTGTGTAATTTTATTGAAAAACATAGTGTGGACTGAACCTGACACATCTACAGTGCTGCATCTGTCCTTGGGCTATCATTTGTAACCTGGAGCTTTGCAAAGGTAATGGTTATGTATGGTGGTTCTGCTCACTCTACTCCAATTGAATTATCTGTGGAACTCTGGGTCTGCTGGTAAGAATAGCAACAAAGTGAGTTTTATGTACAGCAAATGAGATTGTGAATAGATGACCTGGCTGTAAATTCCTTAGATACTAGAATAATATGACAGACTCTCACCCCTGGAGAGAAATCTATGGAACTATGGTGTTTTTTTTCCCCAGGGTTTTAGGGATCAATCCATATTTCATGATTTGACCAGTCTCAAGATCTTGGCTTCAGAATTTACAAACAGCCATGTCTGATGAGCACAATCTACTATGTGCTCTGTACTCTCAGCCTAATCTGATCAAATCCCCTGTGTTTTTCATCCAGGGCTATAATTGCAACTGACAGATGATACAGTTTCAAAGACAGGAGATTTCACAGCCTGGAGAGGACTGAGCAGACAAGCCATGCAGGGACAGTGGTGCAGGAGGTAAAGGTCAGACACCATGCCTGGGCCTCGTCTATGATTCCAGTCTCTGTGAGCCCCAGAAAAACAGCTCTTGATTTTACCAATTATTTGCAGCCCACTCCTTTGGTAGATTGTCTCTAAATATTTCTTGGGCAGCTCAGCTCTCCTCAGAGCCTCCACAGGAAACTCAAGGCCTTCTTCCTTGTTTTGTTAATTCATAAAATATACTTTGTTTTAGTTGAAGAAAAATTCCTTTGTTTAAAAATTAGAAGAAGCATTGTTCCATGGAGAACAGAATGCAAAGCATTGCCCCAGCATCTGTCTGAGGCCAGCCAGACCTCAGGGAATGGCCAGCAGAGAGCTAGGCCTGCAGTGTCCAGCTTCAATCTGTGCTCTATACTCTTCAGGTCAAGAGAAGCTCTGGACGGGAGAGGTGGACATTCTCCCAGGACAGAGATTGTGCAGCTGTGGAAATCTCAAGTCTAAATCCTAAAAGTCTGCCTTGTAAGGAGGTCCAGGAGAGAAGGATACCCCCCCCCCCAGCCAACACACACACGCACACACAGCCAGGGCCCATGGTTTGGAATACTGCGCATAGGAAGCTGTGTCCAGTTGTGTTTGGTGACTATATCCCTTAGTCATGAAACAGTAGACACAGATGAAATTTATGGCTCATCTTGCCACCTGGCATAAACCCAGTTTATCACTCTTCTCTTATGCAGCTCCCAGGCTGCTGGAAGTACTTCCCATTCTGCTCTGAATCCCTGAAAGAATACATGGGCCAGGCTAAGGGCACAGAGATTGTCAGCTGGCTCTTGACTTTCCTCTGTCTGTCTCAGAATCAGCTGGTTTGAAAATTATAGCCACTGCATTTCAAATATTTGTTAGCATCATTGACCCTGATTCATATCATAGAAAAGTAAAATGGCCACATTATAGCTATATAGGATTGCAAAGTTCCTATTGTGGCCCTTCTACCTGTCCCCTTCAGACTGGAGAGATACAAAATCATCCCTGGGGAATTCCTAACTAGGATGGATACATACTCACCAAGGCCAGAACACAGCACCACAGACATGTCCATGGGCCAGCGAATATCCACCTTCTCTACTTTCATCAGTCAAGTGTTGGCTATCTTACGCTGCATAACATGTGGGCCCCACATCTCAGTGGTTTACAACACAAAATGCTGATTTCTTACTCATATCCCACATCTTTAGTGGATAGAGTGTGGTTATGTCCCACACTTTTCTTCATTCCAGGTCTAAAGATGAATAATCACACTATGGCTCTTAAAGATTCAACTAATGAGTGATGTCAATTACTTAAACTCATATTTTGTGGACAAAAGCAAGTCACTGGGCCAAGTTGGAATCAGTAAGAAATGGAAATAAAATAATTGTGTTTGAAGGAATAGCAACTTCTTGGGAAAGATAATACACTATTTCCACCCTTATTCTCTGCAGAGTATATAGTGGCTTGTATAAATGAAGAATAAAGCTCAAAAAATAATCTATTTATTAATTTAACTAATATTAATTATCTACCATATGTCAGACACTTCCAGCCATAAAGAATAAAACAAATCAGAACAAATTCTTACTCTTATGAAGTATATATTCTGGGGGGAGACAGTAAACAAAGAAACATGTAAATAAGTGGTATATTTGTGATTAGTGCTATGAAAAATAATACAGCAAAATAAGAGGGAAAAAGGGCTCCAGGACATATTCAGGTGCCTATGTAATGTTTTATTTAGAACTTGAGGCTGCTGTCTGGTTTTAAGTCAAGGCATGTCATGATCCTACTGATCCTGCTCATCTCCAGTTACTCTGGTTACTGTCTGGCAGAGGAAGAAGTCTGAGGACAAGGTAGATGGAAGATTTTGTGGTAATTAAGGCTAGAGTCGGTGGTGGTTTGGATAAGGATGGTGATGGTGGTGGTGGTGGTGGTCAGAGGGTATGAGAAGTGGTCAGATTCTGATATATTTTGAAAATAGACAATAGATTTGTTGATGAATTAGATTTGTGGAGCATGAGAAAAAGACAATTTAAAGTTGACTTGCATATTTTGTTTTGAGAAGCTAGAACAGATGGCTTACATTTATTGATATGGTAAGCTGCAAGGGGAGAGGTATAGAGGTTAATGGAAGAGGGCACCTAGGAGTTCAGCTTCAATCTTATGACATTTGATACTCCTGCTGGACATCCAGATGTGGTTTTGGAGCTCAGGAAGATTTCAGGCCAGAGACTTAAATGTTTGAGCCTATTTGTTTGCTATTTAAAGCCAAGAGGCAGGATGAGATGATTCAAGAAATGATGTGAACAGAGAAATAGCCTGAGGTCAGAACCTTGGAGGCAGAGAGACTAGTGACTGAAGCTGAGAAGGAGTGCCCAGATAGGTAGCAGTGAAACCACACAAATGGTATCATGAAGATATGTTTAGAAACACAAGGAGGAGGGTTTGCTCAGCATTGCCCAGTGGGGCCAGAGGGAGGTGAGCACAGCCACTGCTTTTAGCCAAAGGTGGTAGGGAAAAACAGCTGTTCAGAAGGATTTCTAGGGGAAGATGAGGCACAGGGTCCCCACCTTTCTGAATCCTTTCAGCCATAGTCACTGAGGAGTCTCAGCTTTCAGGCTGAGCACACCCGAGCCACTCTTAGCCCAGAACAGTAGGCTATTAGCTGACTCAGAATCCACCCTGTGGAGTCTGGGGGCCCTTCAGGACTGTTGGGTCTCAGGAACTTGTTAATTTACTGAATAATACTTGTTTAATCACATGTAATCCACATAAAACTGGCCCCAATACAGGGTGATGTTTTTAGAAGCAAAACTCAGATAATATCCAAAGAGCATTGAGAAGCAACTGCATTATTTATTGAGGGATCTTTAAGAAACACTAAATGGAGGTTACTTGCCAACCCAAATCCAAAATTCTGAAATCCCTTTTCTCAGTCTCTTTTCTACCCTCAGTCTCTTTCCTATCCTTTCATTTTTAAGTTGCTGAAATTGCATCTCAATCTCTCCTCTCACATCTGCAAACTCCCATAAGCCCTTGGTAAACATGACCTAGGCCAGCTCTTTACTCGCTCTCACTCTCCTCTTGTCTCTGGGTCTATCGTGTCTTTTCTTTCCTATCATGCATAGCTTGCTGCCCTTTCTAATGTAGATTAACTTAGCCTTTCTGGTGTTCTTTCAATTTTCTTCTCTACCATTATAAGATCAATAAAATAAAGGCCAGAAAGCTGGCCAGGCAAACACAGAAATCTTCTCAAAAGGTAAGGGAAATTGGAAAATCATGCACCATGGTTACCCATCATAGGAAGTTTATTTGTTCTCCTTCAATTTGCTTGTGCCTTCAACTCTGTTCTTGGGCCAGGAGCCACATAGGATTCTCATGTCTGCCCAGGTCCATCAACAGGTCTCTAGTCAAAGGCTCGAACCCTCTTCCTAAGCCCTGCTTGCTGCTAAAGAACTAGATTTTGTTTCTGTTTTGACCTATTTCTCCTCCTTCTGGGACATGTGGGTTAATTTCACCCTTTGAGGATTTCCCAAAGGCAAAAATAACAACTCCAGCTGCCAGCCACTGAAACAAGAGGAGATTTATTTGATTTATCAGAAAGTACATAGTGCCAGAGAGATAAAAACACAAGGTTAACTTCAGGTCAGATGGTCTCAACTCCTGTCAAGTCAGGCCTTGCCAAGCAATCATTTTTCAGGCCCTGTGGCAATCTTGCTAGGTCTGGTATCTGATCCCCAAAGAGCATCCAGGAAAAAGAATAAGAGGCTCTGAGGAATCAGAGCTGCAGTCCTCTGGGGCTTCCCCAGATCTCTATGTCCAAGTCTGCTTTAGAGCCTAGCATGGTGAGGGGCTGCTGCCTTCTCCCACCTGTGCTGTGTGGTCTGTTCAGAGGTGGAGGATGACCTTCACTCCTGATATTAATTACAAGGTCACTGCAGGGGTAACGTCATCAGCTTCAACTGGGCTTAAGGAAGAGAGGGGTAGGGTCTGCTGCGGAGGATTAATGTTGCCACTTTAGTCCCCTATGGGAGGACAGAGAGTAGTTAAAAGTTGAAATTGAAAGTTCCACGGGAGTAGAAATCAAAGCTTACTTAATATCTCCTTAAACATACAACCCTACATATCTCCTTATACTGAAAATGATAACCATTTCCTTGATTACTGAACCTATATTCTAGAAAAAATGCAAGATATTTCAAAATGAGTGATTAGAGAAGTTTGTGCATATATGTATAATGTGTGTGTGTGTGTGTGTGTATTTTGCCCCTATGTGCTCTGAACCTTTCCAGTGTCCTATTCCAAAGAAGAACTGAACATCAATCTTATAAGTCAGCAAGCTTGGTGGAAACAGACATCATGTTTATCGTGTTCATTTCCATACCCTCAGAGGGGATCCAGGCCAGAGTTAGGTGTGTTGAACTGACAAAAGCAGAGAATCATCAGGTTCATTGCAGGTCTATCTACTTAAATGGACACATACACACTCCCTTGTAGTACCTGACCCACCACATCAAGTGCCCACAAGTAATCCAATGCCAGAACTGAATTTGAGTTTGCAAAGACTCCTAGAATGTTTAGACTCGAATCACTCCCCCTCTCTAATCTTACAAAGTATATGCTGAAAGAAACCATTAGCTCGTGACTCATATATTTTACTTATTTCTCTTCTTCTTCAGCAATAGTCTAACAAGAAGCATAAAAATGGTGAGACTAAAACAAAGTGTCAATTAAAAATGTGTCTTAAAACATGTCAGTTTCAAGATAAAAAATTACTGTGTACTAGATTGTGGGCCTCCCTTCCTATGATAATCATTCCCCAGACACCCAAAGCTGGTCTTTATTTTCTTCTTTGATATAATATAGACTTAGATGGGGCAGTAGCCAGAATATGAGAGGATAAGACAGTTGTAACATAGCTGCTTCCTTTTGTGAGAGGCAATGTTGAAGGGGAGTGAGATGGGTGCTAAAAAGTGTTCATCAGAAGGCACAGAGAAGCTTTCCTGGGAGTTCCAAAGCATATCTCTGAGAAGTGCAACCAAATACCAGATGGCTGTACAGTCAGGTATCAGGGATACAAAGGTAAAGACCTCTAAGAATTCAAGTAGGAATTCTGCTTGTTTCTCTGGTCTGATTTTATGGAACATTATTTGCGTGCTTTGCCCTAATACCAATCTCATTATTTTATACAGATAAATAGTATTCCATTGAATGAGTATACTTTAATTTAGCTCTTTCCTTATTAATGGACATTTAAGTTATTATTCTTTGTTGTTACAAACAGTACTGTAATCTGCACGTAGCATTATAATTTGTGCTATTGTTTCTTAAGGTAGATTTCTAAAATTTGGATTATCATGTCATAAGAGAAGACATTTTAAATTTTGGTAGATACTGCAGTTAAACAGAAAATGATGCAGCAATTTAAGTTCTCATCAGCCAATAAATGAAAGATCATAGTGGTTACCAACAGTCAGGTGAGTTATAATTCTTTCATAGTTTTATTTGTCTATGTCATAATCAATATCTAATTACTTATGTGCTTATTTATAAATAAAATATATTATTTGTTAACAATTTAATAATTCTTAGTATGCCTTTTTGTCAAACTTTTAATGAAATTGTTGACCTTTATTCTTATTGAATTGGTTCTGGTATTTTTTTATTTGCAAAAAATGTTTTGCTATTATGGATAAGAAATTTATGTCTTTGTATATGTTGCAATATTCTTCTAAGACAGAAAGCATGTCTGTTTCACATATGATAGTTCTTTTTATCAATTCATGCAGTTCTGGCCCAGAGTGGGTACTCAATAAACGTGCATTAAAGAAATGAATGAAGCCCTGGCCAGGTAGCTCAGCTGGTTAGAGCATCATCCTGATATGCCAAAGTCACTGGTTTGATCCCCAATTAGGGTAATATAAGAAGCAACCAATTAGTGCATGAATGGGTGGAACAACAAATTGATGTTTCTCTCTCTCTCTCTCCCATCCTCTCTCATTCTTTAAAATCACTTTAAAAAATGAATGGATGCATAAAACTATAGAGGTGATGAATGCAAAGACCATTGTTTGATTTTTAGCCTTTCAACATTAATTTATTGACTAATATCAATCCTCTTGTTCACCTGGGCCCCTATAGTACATCTTGTTTTCTCCTAAACAAAGAAAATTCTTCCATGGTAAACATTCAATATTTTCCTCATGTTTACTTCCCACATCATCTATGGACCTCTTACTGATGTGAACCTAACTTCTCTTCAACCTCTTGACAGGAGATGATGATTGTCCAAGGAATGATCTTTAATGATGAAATGTAGTTACTGGCATATGTCAACTTTGTTTAGTGGTAGTAATTTGATCACTAAATAAGATTACAATATTATTTCATTTGGGCTTGGCTTACCAACTGTGACCTCCTCTAATTATTTGTATATTGGCTCATGCAAATGAGACATCCCCTTCCTTCAGAGAAAAGATTTTTCAGAAGATGATTTAACCTGAACAGAATACAACAATCACAACCTATGCACGATAATTTTATTAACTTAACCCTCCAAATCACTAAGAAAAGTCCTAATACAAACAAATGTCAAACTACATCTTCTTTAATGAAAAATCACACATATTTTTAAAAAATATTTTACTTATTTTTAGAGAGAGAGGAAGGGAGGGAGAAAGATAGGGAGAGAAACACAAATGTGTAGTTGCCTCTTGTGTGCCCCCAACTGGGGACCTGGCCTGAAACCCAGGCAGGTGCCCTGACTGGGAATTCAACCAGTGACCCTTTGGTTCACTGGCCAGAGCTCAATCCACTGAGCCACACTAGCCAGGGCTCAAACATACTTTAAAAGTAATCTTTGCCTCTTTCCTAATATTCCTAGATAAAACCTGAATTATCACCTCCTGTTCAGAGACATAAAACATATTGGCAGTGATAGAAACAGAGCTATGTCTTCTACATAATACCTGGAATTTAATGGCATACCTATGCTGTAATTTGTCAGGCACTGAGCTAAACACTAAATCTCTTAGTGCTAGTTCCCACTTAAGAGGACTCACAGTGGATGAGTGCAAGTATTATCCCCTCCAACCTCCCAAAATTGCAGAATACATGACCTAAAGGGCACCATGAGCTGAAGGAACAAATAAAATTATAGGGACACATACCCTTATAACAAGAGGCCTGTTAAAGAGGAAAAGATTCTGATTCATTCCTTTATATCATACATATCACATTCAACCTCAAGGGGTTCAGGGTGCGGTGGGGAACCAGCAGTGGACCAGGAAAGTAAAAATTATAGGAACATCAAGGAACATTCTCTTTCTATTAAAACAACAACACAGAAATATGTAGAAGAGGTCAAATACATTTATAAGGTTCTATTTATTTCAGTTTACCTGGAAATTCTTACATAGCTAGTATATGCCTAGAACTAGGATGATGGAAAGGATAATTTTTCTGCTTTGAGAAAACTGGGATCTAATTGAGGAGTGAAAGCATATACATTACAATTAGAATATTACACAAAAGAAAACATTTAGAATATGGTCCTAAGTTCAATTCAGAACTTGAGAACCAAATACTGAGAACCAAGTTTTAGCACATAAAGCTTTCAAAGAAATGTAGAATATAAGGTAAAGAAAACAAATCCCTGTACCCTAGAAGTTTACCATTAAGTTGCCAATAAATGTCTAGGATGATCATAAATTTAATAAGCCCCTTCAGCAGAGGCAACATGACCTTATGACAGAATGCTCCTCTCCACAAGGCTCAATGGGAACAAGCTTTCCAAAACACATTTTTAAACTTCATGTGCCTTGGTTGGCTTGGCTGGAATAATATCTTCCATTGACTGAGTGAGTCAATGGACATGAAGACACCATGTCACTGCCAAGAGTGAGACATTAGGACACTACAAAGATGTTTGTGATGCTAATATCTTAGATGTAGTCGTGGAGATGAGCAGAAGGGACAATAATTTTTGACCTACTTTATCTCCTGATTTTCCAGGGATTATCCTACCTGCCTGCTTACCATTTGGCCTTATTTGGGTACTAGATCTCTTTGTGATCTGAGTCAAGAAAAAACTGGGAACCCCAGGATTATAGCCTGACTTCTAAACAGGGACAGGAGATATGCAATGTGCTAGGTGAGGAAATCCATGACTAGAGGCTTACCCGGCATCAGTGCATTGAGCAGAGGTGGATGTCAGGACCTTTGGGGAAACTGCTTAGCTAAAACAGGTCAGAACTGAAGTTAAGTTCTCCAGCTTTTACCATGAGCTCTATATTTTCTCTAAATCTATTTCTGCTTTAGTTTATTTTGATCTAAACACTGTAGGCAAACAGTATTAACAACGTTTGTTTTCTATTTGATCCTAAATATGATATGATATTATAAAATCTTTTACCTCAAACAACCAAACCAATCACATCATCATTTAAATTTTTAGCTTCCGAAAGAGTAAGCCACTGAAGTCAAATAAGAACCTTTTTCTGAACATCCCAAATGAATTTAGTGCATGGCTGAAGATTTAGGGTAGTCAGGAGCCTGGGAGATAAGACACAACAGTGGAGCAACCCTGAGATGATTCCACCCCTCAGGAAAGGAGAGGACTCATTGGAAACCATTGAAGAAGGAAATGAAACAGAGGAATCAACCCATATGAGTTGTGGGAGAATCTGGTTGTAGAGTGTTCTCATACATCTTGGAAGCTGTCCAGGACAACTGATTATTTACTGGTTCTTACTTCTAATCTTGCCGTATCTAATTAGGCTTTCATCTTTCTGACTCTCGGAAGACAATTTTTAAGCTAATGTTAAGATATAGATGGAGGCAGTGAGAAAATCTGTAATCACAGCACATTTATAATTTAAGGGAGACCCATCTATTATGCAGAATCATCCTGTTGTTTCCAATCCAAAGATGATGGTTGACAACAGAAGGCTTCCCTGTTAGTCTGCTGCATAATAGAAAAGAGAATAATTTAGGATAGCTAATGGCTAGGGATACTAACTCTATCTCAAAGCTTCTGCCACTTATTTTCTTGTCTGTCTGCCCTCTTTTGGGTAGGCTTGAGGTGGCAAGCCGGGTTTGAGGTGGCAAACCAGGCAAGAGGTGAACTTGGCCACTTGGACTGAGAAGTCAGAATGGAAAATGGCATATATTTGATCTTCAGTTATCTTCAAGGGCCAGAAAGCAAAGAAAATACTAAATTTATGTTGTTTAAAGATGGAGTTTAATTCAGACATGCAATTCTAAACAGGGCTAACAGGTAAGGGGAGTGGGATAGCATGACAATGATATTATTGGGAAATTATTGGAAACCTAGTAGAGAGAATAAGGATCTTAGAGAAGCAAGAATGCCAATAGTAAATAGAGAAGATTTAAGGTGGACAAATAAAAGGTGGTCGTAATATTCCATTGTCTAAGGTCCCATGTACCTGGTTGATTTGTGATCATGGATTTGTAAGAGCTGAGTCAGTTGGTTCAAAAAGCTGGGCCAGAGAGCCTCTTCCTTCCTACTATTAAAGGCCCATAATTCTTTTGCCCAGTGATGTCAACTGGACATTATAGTTGTAACTATAGTGTATAGTTTTGTAACAGGAAGTCCAAGGGGTGGGAAAACACCATCAATTACACACAGAGCTCAAGCTGGCTGATAAAAGAGGAAAGGCTCGCCAGTAATTTATATTTAAATATATGGGTTATGTGTTTGTCTTTTTGAAAGCCCATCTGGCTTGGCTGCTGCTCCTGACACAGTGGACTCTGAGACATATTGAGCATACTAGCCCAGTAGAGACAGAGGTTTTTGGATGTTATTTCAGTGGAGGGGGGGAAACCAAAACTCTAAAGCCTGTACAATATGAAGCTTAGAAGAACATGTGATTCATTGTAAGAAAACCATTCTGTCTTAGAGGATACTACTACATCTCCCACCCACAGGGGCCTCAGTCCATTCCTCAGCCTGGATTCTCACACCTCACCATTCAGGCAATGTTAGGTGAGCATCACTTCAAGGTCTTTGCACCATTTGTTCTCTCTGGATGCTAATGTCCATTTCCCCTACTGGCTGTAACACTCACAGTTTTTACTCTGGTGGAGGCTGTTTCGGATGCAGCCTTCAGGCTTTCTTCAAACTTTTGGAGTGTCTATTCCTGACTGTGATCCTAGACATTAGTCTTTTCCCTTTGATCTTGTGTGTTCACCTAAAGTGTGTTCAGACTTGTGATTATCTTTGCAGACTTCAGCTTTTTAATATGAGCCTAGATAGCACCTGGGACAGAACTGCCACTGCTTTTGAAAATGCCATAAATCTCTCTTCTAACCTATTATTGATCAAATTGTAGCCCTCTTTCTCTCATTTCTAGAAGAGTGTGACTGCTTTTGGCCTTTTACTCCCATCACCTCCATAGCTCACTGCACTTTAGCCTCCCTTCCCATCACCTCACAGAAAACTGCTCTCTGGCACTGACCTCTTACACAGGCATCTGAGACTCACTACAGTATTTGGCACAGTGAGCTGCTCCTCTCTTGAAACCTCATCCTTTTCTTTTCTTAACATTACATTGCCTTGGGTTTTTGTCTGTGGTCTTCATTGGTCTCTGTTCTTCCACTTGCCCTACAAATATCCATGTTCAGCAGGTTTCCTTCTTATCAGTTGCTGGCTGAGTCTAAGTATAAATGTTGGCTAAGCCTCCGTGCTGTGACATTAAACTACTTGGGTGTGAATCCCAGCTTGGCCATTTCCATTCTTTCTGAATCAGTTTCCTGTATATAGGAGAAACACCTATTATACCCAACTTATAGTGCTATATGAATTAAATGAATGAGTATATGTGAAGTGGTCATACAGTGCTCACCCAATACATGTATCATGTTTCGATTTTTACTCCCTCATCCTCTCTATGAACTTTACCAGCTATATATTCTTGATTCTAAATCTATTTCAATAACTCAAAATTCACCCTTAAGTTTTATACCTGCATTTCTATTATCTACATTCCTGAATTTATCAGAGGAACACACAGAGCAGCATATACAGATCTAAAGTCATTACTTCCTAAAACCAACTATTTTTCTATCACTGTGCATCTGTTAATGAGATTGCCATTCATGGGGTTGTAATAATTAGGATTCCCAGAGTCATCTGTTATTCCCTCTTTCAGCTTCCACAGTCAATTTTTAACCAAAACCTGACTATTTACTTTTCAAAATAGTTCTTAAATCTTTTTTATAATACTTTCTAAGCTACAATTCAGCTTGTTATCGTTTCTCTCTTGGACTATTATGTTAATTTTCTTCTTCCATTTTTACTCTTTTCAAATCTTTGTTTTAAAACAATGACATGTTTCATTCCTGTTCTTAAAAAAATAAAGAAAAGAATAGGAACAACTAGAGTGCATTTATGGAGTCTCCAATGCCAACGAAGTAAGTTACAGCTATGCAGTCCTACATCTTCCCAGCTCCAAAAACTGTCCATTACTACTTCCAACTCTATTTGCCACTTTTGTCTTGAAGAATCTACATTCTGATACTGAAAAGGTTTCATAATTTTACAAACAAATCACACCTCTTCACCTCTCTTTATCATTATTTTCCCCTTTACTGTATTTGACAAAAATGTCACACAGGTTTAATGTCCAAATAAATACAACTTTTTCTGGGCAGCCTCTCCCATAGCCCCCTACTTCTGTTCCCCAAAGCCAAGGTAGATGCACCACTTCCTCTTCTGAGCTCGGTCTGCTCTTTGTGCAGACCTGGATACTGAAGTTATAACAGTAACATTAAGTCTCTGTGTCTCTCTCTTAGTTGTGTGTTCTTAATGATTTCCTTATCTCATATATCTGACACATATTAGCACACTGAATACCTATCGGTTTCAATTTTCAGAGACTCTTTCTTCCTCTTGTCAACTTCCCTACCAGGGAAGCCAAACCTGTTGTCTCTCCCTTTTCCACTCAGATATTGCCAATGTCATTGTGCTGGCAGTGGGTTCTCTCAGCCTGCTGACATTGTCACTAAGATGGGCACTTGTCTAGAGGTAAATTTACCTATAATACATTTGAGTAAAACTAATTTGGTTAATGGAAACTTTTATAAAGACACTCTTAAAATCTATATTTATATAATGCAATGAATTTTATGGAATACACACAATATTACACTTTTAGAATGAGTACTTGCAACTTGTTAGTAATATTTTGATATGTGTCGTCTACTTTTGAGTATTTGGAGAATTTTTAAATTCAAAAATTTTCCATTTATGAATTTTACATTATGTCATATGGAATTCATCAACTGCATCCATTTTTGTGTTCTGGCCTACATTTTGCTCTTCGGGGGCTATTTTAGGAGACTGAACTATGTGGACCTATGAAGCACATCAGCTGATACCTAATTTAATATTTTAGTGGAGCATTGTACTTTGACACTAAGAGTGAAAATCATTTTGTTCCATTTCTCAGTTTTATTTAATAATCAACACCATAAAGTAATGTTTGATCAAGTCAGACACTACAACAATATAACCTAAAACTTTGAAATTTTTATATTATTTCTTTTACTAACAACATAGAATACACTCATTAAATAAAAGCTGGACTACATGAAAGAAAAGAGTAAGAAAAGTCAAACTTTCTTGGTTATCTTTCATAAAAGTCCATATTGATCGAAGATGGTGGAGGAGTAAGTGGAAGCTACACTAACCTCCTCCCAACACCAGTCTGGATTTACAACTTAGTTTTGGAGAAATCATCTGGAATAACCAACTGAACACTAGCTTGAGAGAAGTCTTATAACCATGGAGAGACAGAAAAGGCCGCTACATCACAACGTGACCAGTAGGGAGTGCAGGGACACAGAAGGGCTGACTGGGCTCCCACGGGTGGCAGCTGAAGGGACTGAGAAACAGCTCAGTAGCCGGGGGTTCCCCCTGAGGAGGGCAGGGTCTAAAACCCCAGCTGGGCTTCCCAGACTATAGCAACAGAGTGAAAAGTAAAATAGTATCCAGCTGTGAAAAGCGAAAAGCCACAGGGTTTCTTGCTAGCCAGAGAGAAACAGCTGGAGAAAAAGAGCTCTTACTTGGATCACATACAAAAATATTTTGGCCCCCACTTACCATGGGCTCAAGCAGAGGGAAGGTAGAGAGGACTAGAGTTGCTTGGGAAGAGTTTGGCACAGTGGCTTTGAGGGGGGAACTAGGGGAGCAGCCGACCAGGTCCCAGTCCTGACTCACCCCCAGTACTTCAGGCAGACCATTCCCTTCTGAGTGACATCAGCCTGAGGGGAAGTGAAAGCCCTGCCTACAGGAATTAAGCTGCCATACCCTGAGTCCTTAAGCCTGATGGCTAATCACAGATTAAATAGATTAACAACTAAAGAAGACAGACAAAGGCAGTAGATTCCTGGAAGTCTCCAACAGGCTGCCTAGGGCCAGACTGTTACATGATCTGATGCCACCAGGGGCAGATCCAGGATGTGCAGATCAATCTAAGAAGCAGCAACAAACAATATGAGTCACAAAAAATGAGGATACAGAGAAACAACCCCCCATTGAAAGAAAAAGTAAAATCCCCAGAAAGAGTACTAAATGAAATAGAGGGGAGCAAACTATCAGATATGGAATTCAAAACATGGATTATGGAGAAGCTCAATGAGCTCAGCAGAAACTACAAAGAACACCAGGGAAACTACAAGGAACTTCAGAAAAACTACAAGGAACATACTGAGAATTACACCAGCATGAAAAAGGACACAGAAGCTATCAATAAGAGCCAGGAGGAAATGAAGAATATAATCTCTGAATTGAAGAACACAATAAAAGAAATTAAAGGAAGGCAAAATATACATTCTTCTCAAGTGCACATGGAATATTTTAAAGATAGACCACATGGTGGGCCACATAACAAGTCTCAACAAATTCAAAAAAAAAATTATATCAAGCATCTTCTCAGATTACAATGGATTAAAATTGGAAATCAACCTCAAGGAATAAGCTCAGACACATTCAAACTCATGGAGAATGAACAACATGCTATGAAATAATGAATGGGTTAACAATGACATCAAGGAAGAAATCAAAAAGTTTCTGGAACCTAATGATAATGAATACACAACAAACCAAAACCTATGGGATTCAGCGAAAGCAGTCCTGAGAGGAAAGTTCAGAGCAATACAGGTCTTATTAAAAAAGATAGAAAAATCTCTAATAAGAAATTTAACTCTACAGCTACAAGAACTAGAGGAAACACAAGCAAAGCCCAGAGCGAATAGAAGGGAGAAAATCATCAAGATCAGAGCAGAATTAAATGACATAGAGACTAAACTAACAATTCAAAAGATCAACAAAAGTAGTAGCTGGTTCTTTGAAAATATACACAAAATTGACAAGCCTTTAACCAGGCTCATCAAGAAAAAAAGAGAGAGGATCCAAATAAATAAAATCAGAAATGAAAGAGGAGAAATCACAACTGATACCACAGAAATACAAAGGATTGTAAGAAATTATTACAAAAAACTATATGGAAAGAAATTTGACAACCTAGGAGAAATGGACAAATTCCTGAAAACATATAATCTTCCAAAACTGAATCAAGAAGAAGCAGAAAGCCTGAAAAGACCAATAACAACTAGTGAAATTAAAACAGTAATCAAAAAACTCCCAGCCCACAAAAGCCCTAAATCAGATGGCTTCACAGGTGAATTCTACAATACATTTAGGAAAGAACTAACTCCTATCCTCCTCAGACTATTTCAAAAAATTCAAGAAGAAGGAAGACTCCCAAACTCATTCTATGAAGCCAGTATAACCCTTATTCCAAAACCAGGTCAAGACACAACAAAGAAAGAAAACTACAGGCTAATATCGTTGATGAACATAGATGCAAAAATCCTCAACAAAATATTGGCAAACGAAATCTAGCAACTTATTAGAAAGATCATACACAATGATCAAGTGGGATTCATCCCAGGGATGCAAGGATTGTTCAATATTTGCAAATCAATAACTATAATACATCACCTAAACAAAATGAGAGACAAAGAACACATGATCATATCAGTAGATGCAGAAAAAGCATTTGATAAAGTACAACACCCATTTATAAAGAAATCTCAGCATAACGAAAATAGAGGGAGCATACCTCAACATAATAAAGGTCATATATGAGAAACCTGAAGCCAACATCATACTCAATGGGCAAAAACTGAGAGCATTCCGCCTGAGATCAGGAACAAGACAAGGATGTTCACTCTCTCCACTCCTATTCAACATAGTCTTGGAAGTTCTAGCCACAGCAATCAGGCAAGAAAGAGAAATAAAAGGCATCCAAATTGGAAAAGAGGAAGTAAAGGTGTCATTATTTGCAGATGACGTGATAGTATACATAGAAAACCCTATAAACTCCACTAAAAAACTACTTGACCTCAAAAGTAAATTAGGAAAAATAGCAGGGTATGAAGTCAATATTCAGATATTGAAGGCATTTCTGTACACCAACGATAAGATATCAGAGATAGAAACTAGAAGAAAAATCCCATTTACCATAACAACAAGAAAAATAAAGGACCTAGGAATAAACTTAACCAAGGAGGTAAAAGACCTGTACTCTGAAAACTACATAACACTGAAGAAATAAATTAAGGAAGATACAAATAAATGGAAGCATATACCATGCTCATGTATGGGAAGAATCAACATCATTAAAATGGCCATACTACCCAAAGCAATTTATAGATTCAATGCAATCCCTATTAAAATACCAATGACATTTTTCACAGACCTAGAAAAAATACTTCAAAAATTCATATGGAACCAAAAAAGAGCCCGAATAGACACAGCAATCTTGAGACAGAAGAACACAGTAGGAAGAATCACAATACCTGATATCAAACTACACTAAAAGGCCACAGTAATCAAAACAGTCTGGTACTTGCATAAGAACAGACATATAGATCAATGAAACAGAATAGAGAGCCCCAAAATAAACCCAGGTCTATATGGTCAACTAATATTTGACAAAGGGGGAAGGAACATCAAATGGAGTGAAAAGAGCCTCTTTAACAAATGGTGTTGGGAGAACTGGACAGGGATATGCAAAAAAATGAAACTAGACCACCAACTTACACCATACACCAGAATAAAGTCAAGATGGATTAAAGACTTACATGTAAGCCGTGACACCATAAAAGTCCTAGAGGAAAACATAGGCAGGAAAATTTCAGATATTCCATGTAGCAACATTTTCACTGATATATCTCCTAAAGTGAGGGAAATAAAGAATAAACAAATAGGACTACATCAAACTAAAGAGTTTCTGCTCAGCAAAAGAGAACATCAGCAAGATTAAAAGAGAACCAACCATATGGGAAAATGTATTTGCCAATGATATCTTAGACAAGGGGTTGAATCCAAATATATAAAGAACTCAAAGGACTCAACACCAAGAAGACAGACAACCCAATTAAAAAATGGGCAAACCTAAACAAACACTTCTCTGAAGAGGACATACAGAAAGTCCATAGACACATGAAAAAAGCTCAACATCACTAGCCATCAGAGAGATACAAATAAAAACCACAATGAGATACCACCTCATACCAGTCAGAATGGCCATCATCAACAAATCAACAAACAACCTGTGCTGGCGACGATGTAGAGAAATGGGAACCCTGGTGCATTGCTGGTGGGACTGCAAACTGGTGCAGCCACTATGGAAAACAGTTTTGAAAATCCTCAAAAAACTAAAAATGGAACTGCCATTTGAACCAGCAATTCCATTGCTAGGATTATATCCAAAAAATTCTGAAACACCAATTCAAAAGAACCTATGCACCCCTATGTTCATCGCAGCACTATTTACAATAGCCAAGAGCTGGAAACAACCTAAGTGCCAGTCTATAGATGAGTGGATCAAAAAACTGTGGTACATTTACACAACGGAGTACTATGTAGCAGAAAGAAAGAAGGAACTTCTACCATTTGCAACAACATAAATGAAACTAGAGAGAATTATGCTGAACCAAATAAGCTAGGCAATGAAAGAAAAATACCTTATGCTATCACCTATTACAGGAAACTAATGAACAACACAAACAAATGAGCAAAATTGAACCAGAGGTATGTAAACAAGGAATAAACTAACAGTAACTAGGTGGGAGGCGGGAGGGAGAGACGGCCGTAAGAAGGGGAAGGCTCTAGTTAAGAAACATGTATAAATGACCCACAGACATAAACAACTGGGTGGGGACTGATTGTGGGAGGAGAGGGGACATGTTGCGGGGAAGTAAAAGGGGGAAAAAGTTGGACTACTGTAATAGAAAAACAAACAAAAAAGTTTTTAGTGGGGGAAAAAATGAAAATATAAAGAATGGAAATGCAAGTGTAGTGAATATTAGAAGGACAAAGATTTTCCTCCAAACTATATTTTTCTCCCTATCTGATCCCTCCAGAGCTTGGCATTCTAAACAAGCAAGTAATGACATAAGGTTCTTTGCATAAAACTAATAAGACCAGTTGTTAATAGAGGTTTTATTGACCAAGACTTTGACTGGAATGTCATGCCTAAAGGAGACATGCTTGGGCTCTGGTTGTTACCAAAAAGCCCTGAGGAACTGGGATTCACTTTTAAAGGTAATAAAAGCCCACGAGATAAAAAGCCTGGTACCTTGGTTGGTTGTGCGGTCCACAGCAATCTTTCCAGGGAAGGAATGAAGGTTGTTTTTCTGAAAGATGGCTAGAAGGGATCTTAAGGCACAATGGAAAACCAGAAGGGCTTGGAAAAGACAAGTGTTTACAGGCAAGGCTGAATGCCAGGTATGTGGCTCAGCTTCTGTGTCCTGAAGGGAAGACTGAAGGTCACCCTAAATGCTCCTTGCGTAAGTTCCAGCAAAGCAGAACTGAAGATCGTAAGTGATCATTTGCTGCTCTTGTTTGTGTTTATGCAAGTGAACAGAATAAATTAAAAATGGACTTAATGCTGTCCCTTTAATGACAAAGAGCATAATCTTAGGGAGAAAAATCATGATTCAAGGAAAATCACAATGCTCAGTGGTAGACTATAAAGTAGTGCAGCTAACCATCTTTAAAGTTACTTTTCATTTAAAATTTGTTTTCATTTGAAAGTTAAACTATGTCTGTGATATCATCCAAGATGTTTAATTTACAAGCAAGAAGAATGTCAAATGCCTTGCAACTGGATGTCTTTCCAATAAGACAGTCTTACAAATTTAGAGACTTGTCTGTGGGTTATGTTACATAAAGTAGCATGTGTATTCTGTTTTCAAAGGGCATAATCCTATGATCTCATTACCTGAGTGATTATCTGTACGTATAGGCCTCACTTAATCCTGTCTGCATTGCTGCCTCCTGAGTCTCAATGGTTTGACTGAAAGAAGTGGCTGGGTTGGTGAAGAATGTGGTCGTCTGCGGGCTTCACTTTAAAACTGGTTTCTCTTTTCTATCCTAATGACAGAAAGGGCCCAGATGTCTGAGAGGGGGGAAACCTAAAATATTTCCCTCAGCCCAAACTAAGTAAAATGGGCAAAAGGGTTTTAGACAGGTGAGATGCGTCTGGCACACCTTCCTCCAAAGAAGCTCTTTTTTTCCCTAATGTGGGACATTGGAAAATTAATACCTGTCTTTTTTAATCTAGTGGCTATGGATTGAATGATGTGTTTCAACTCTGTTGCCAAACGTGTTGCCCCCAGAATAAAACAAGGATGCCAGCTTATTAAATAAAACATGCCTTTGTCTGGGGACAGCCAGCCCACATGGAGTCTGCACGATCCTTCCTCATGTGGGAAGGCCACCCTCTCCTCCCTACCCCACTCTTATTAGGGATTTCTGGATCCAAGTGTAGGTAGGACGACAACCATGTCCAGCTAGGAGCAGCTAGAGGAGCTTGAGACCTTTGCCCATTGTCCTTTATAAGATTATAAAGGGTCTTAAGTCTGAGAGGAGGGATTGTTATTTTTTATTGTTAAATGATTAATTATTTAAAAATAAGAATAAGAATAAGAATAATATATGAAAGGGTGAAGCTGGAGAGCTTGTATATACAACCCATGGGCATAGACTCGGGGGTGGGGATTGCTGGGGAAGGGGGGTTCTGGGAGGAGGGGAGCAAAAAAGAAAAAATTAGAACTATTGTAACAATATAATCAATAAAATATACTTTTAAAAAGTCCATATTAAAATTAAGATGAATATCTCCAGTCTTTTTCTGCTTATTGATGCAATTTTATTTTATCATTAATAGTTTTATTTAAATAGTTTAATTTTATCTGGCATTTTTATTTATTTAATAATTTACAGAAACCAACATTTATAAAATATGTGGTATGCATATTTCCCCCTGGTTTACCAGTAGTTGTAGTTCATTCATATTCACTGCAGAAAATATCCCATTTTGTAAATATACTGGAATCTGGTTATCTATATATCAGTTGATATTTTTTGCTGAGATTTATTTTAGGGACATTAATGTTTATCTAATATGCATATTTAATCTTATATCATATTCGTCGGCAGCCGTCCGTCTCGAGAGACGATGGTGCAGCTTCTTAAGAGTCTATCTGCACTGCCAAGAATGGTTGTGCAGTCCGACTCGGGAGTGACACGGTATCTGTCTCCTCCCGTGTTGAATCGACATCTTGCGATGACGCTGGAGTGTCCTCTCCAGTGAAGCTGAAGCTACAGAGCCTGGGCAGGGTGATATGGAGGGTCTGCTGTTGCCCAAGCAGCAGACCCCCCCTCTCTTCGCAGCTGAAGGGTCCAAGGGAAAGACGGAGTCAATACAGCTTGGCTTCAGGTGCGCCGCAGGAGTTGCCGTAGTTGACTACAATGTCAAACCACCTTAGGGACTCCGGCTCCGGATTTTCTGTCGGGGTTTACTCCCTTAGCCTTTCCCCTGAAGAGGTATGCCGCAAGGCAGCGGAGGTTTTTTGGAGTCAGAGTTTTCCTTCTCTGTATATCATATTACACATTAGATATATAATATAGAATTATCTACTATATAAGTACCTAATATACAGATACTCTGTATTATATTGAAAATAACTATTATTGATATATATGTATATAGAATGAAAAGGATCAGAGGATAGACATTTCCAAATATACTGGTCAGATGGTATGCTTCTTTCCAGCTTTGTCAGTAGCTATAAAGTTATTTTCTAAATAATATAACATTCACAAGTATATAAATAAACTGATTGCTCTAAAATTTTTTCAACATTTGATTTAATCATTTAGTTATAATTTTGTATAATTGACATTACATTTTTTATAATTGAAATATAAAAAACTGCACATGAAGTATATAATTTTATTATATACTTTGTAAAAGGGGGGGGGGACCAAAAAAACCCAGAATTTATTTATTAAGACTTGTGTATTTATTCTCACCTGTTTAAACTTAGTCACCTTTAAAGTACTCTATTTAACACAATACATCTATCAAGGCATTTATTTCCACTGCTCTAAACAATTTTTGAACTCATTGAGTTTGATGCCTTTTAGTGCTTTTGCTGGTTTTTGTTTCACCTGTTCCATATTGGCAAAAAACTTTCTTTTAAGGGTTTTTTTCATCTGGGGAAACAAACACACACACAAAAAAACAACAACATCCCTTGGAGTAAGATCAGGTGAATAGGGAAGGCAGGGCATAGGGATTCATGCTGTTTTTGGTAAAAAAATGACTGAATACTTGGCAAGGCGTGGGCAGGTGTGACTGTAAATTACCCATTATGAAATGGGCAAATGTGTTGAAAATCTTCAAAAAAAATTCCCTGAAGCCAAACAGAGCCTTTTACAACAATGCCAGCTGGCACATTGATACAGATGTGTTCCCAGTCAGGGCACATCAGAGAAGGAAAACTCTGACTCCAAAAAACCTCCGCTGCCTTGCGGCATACCTCTTCAGGGGAAAGGCTAGGGGAGTAAACCCCGACAGAAAATCCGGAGCCGGAGTCCCTAAGGCGGTTTGACGTTGTAGTCATCAGCGGCAACTCCTGCGGCGCACCTGAAGCCAAGCTGTATTGACTCCGTCTTTCCCTTGGACCCTTCAGCTGCGAAGAGAGGGGGGGGTCTGCTGCATGGGCAACAGCAGACCCTCCATATCACCCCGCCCAGGCTCTGTAGCTTCAGCTTCACTGGAGAGGACACTCCAGCGTCATCGCAAGATGTCGATTCAACACGGGAGGAGACAGATACCGTGTCACTCCCGAGTCGGACTGCACAGCCATTCTCGGCGGTGCAGATAGACTCTTAAGAAGCTACACCATCGTCTCTCGAGACGGACGGCTGCCGACGTTCCTAGAACACCCACCTATGGGGAGGAAACTATACTACAAGGTGTCTGCCATCCAGAAGATAACTTCAATATTTTTTGGTGTAATACAGTGCACATATAGTACAGAATTTGATGTATACACCCATGAAGTCATCAAAACTATCGAGATAATAAATATCATTCGCCCACCCCCCAATTTTTCTTATTACCTTTCATGATCCCTCCAAGATGCCCTTCCCAGCCATTTCTCTCCATTCAGTGTAACTACTGACCAAGTTTCTGCCATTATAGATTAGGGTGAATTTTCTAGACCTGTATATAAATGGAGTCATATAGTACATAATGTTTATGTCACTCTTTCACTCAGCATAATATAAAAAAACGTTGTGTTTAAAATAATCCATTCCTTTTTAATGCTGAGTATTATACTGTTTCATAGGTCTATAACAACTTGTTTATTCATTGATCTGTTGATGTACATTTGGATTGTTTCCAATTCTTGGCTATTTCTATTAAAGTTTTATCAACATTCAGATACATGTTTTTGTATGTTTGCTTGTTTTCATTTCTCTTGAATAAATACCTAGGAATGGGATGACTAATTATGCACTGGTGTATGTTAACTTTTTAGGAAACTGCAAAAAGTTTTTCAAATTGTGCCATTTTATATTCTCCTCAGCTGAGCATGAGAGTTCTAGTTGCTCTACATTTTTGCCTTTATTTGGTATGATCTGTCTTTTAAATTTTACCCATTCTAATAAGTTTAAAGTGGCATCTCATTGTAGTTTTAACTTACAAATCTTAGAGACTAATAATTTTGAATATCTTATTTTAAGTTTATTGGGGTAACATTGGTTAATAACACTATATAAAAATCAGGTGTAAAACTTCATATGATATCTCTATACTCTAGTGTATTCATCAAAGTCTAGTCTCCTTCTATCATCATGTATTTGATCCCCTTTACCTTCTTCAATGTGAGAGAGAAACACACGCTCCCAACGGAGGATCAGATCTGCAACCCAGGTATGTACCCTGACCAGGGATCGAACCTACAACCTTTTGGTGTATGGAATGACTTTCCAACCAACTGAACCACCTGGCCAGGGTTGTTTCTCTAACTTTCATTCTTACCAGTTGAAAACAGGCTGTGGGATATAAAGTCTAAAAGGGTCAGAATGTCTGAATTCTTTTCCCATTTTACCACCCGCTTTAGGAGTTACGTTCTAGTTTTCCACAACTAAAATAGGAAAATTCTCCCAGGAATATAGTTAAAATAACATCTGTGAAACAATTTGAGAGTTTTAGAATCCTCAAATTAGCAGAAATCTTAGAAGTCATTTAATGTAGTATTTCCCAACCAAAGGAACAATATTTTTTTCCAATTCATTTCCCTTTTCTCCACCCCCTCTTCCTGAACAGCCTCCCTCTCCCGCCTTCCTCATGTCTTCCTGGTATCCAAGATAGAGAATTGATCTAGTTTACATAATATGTTTAGTGTATTTAACTGTAAAGGAGGAAAGAGGAAGGACATCTCTAAAATCAGAGAAGGAAAACTCTGACTCCAAAAAACCTCCGCTGCCTTGCGGCATACCTCTTCAGGGGAAAGGCTAAGGGAGTAAACCCCCACAGAAAATCTGGAGCCGGAGTCCCTAAGGCGGTTTGACGTTGTAGTCAACACCGGCAACTCCTGCGGCGCACCTGAAGCCAAGCTGTATTGACTTTGTCTTTCCCTTGGACCCTTCAGCTGCGAAGAGAGGGGGGGTCTGCTGCATGGGCAACAGCAGACCCTCCATATCACCCTGCCCAGGCTCTGTAGCTTCAGTTTCACTGGAGAGGACACTCCAGCGTCATCGCAAGATGTCGACTCAACACGGGAGGAGACAGATACCGGTTATAAGCTCATCCGATTGGCGAAGGAAACAAGCGCCAGGGGTCTCCTCTGACGGTAGGAGAGGTCATCGCACCTCACTGGACAGCTACCGCCCGCCTCAAACTGGGCAGCCCCAGCCAATTAGGTGCCGTCTCGCCATGGCTCGCCTGCCCCACTGGGTGCGTGGGGATCAGAGAGGCGGCTCTCGAAAAGTGGGCCACAAAACACCCGCACCAGTTAATTCCAAGCAAATAACAAGAAAGAAGCCTCCGGCTCTTCGCCTCGCTAGCTGGAACATCAGGACCATGTGCCCCGGACTTACTGCAGACCTTCCGTGGATCAAGGGTGCCAGGAAAACCGCTGTCATCGATAGGGAACTGGCACGACTAAACATCGACATTGCGGCTCTACAGGAGACCCGGTTGGCCGACAACGGAACTATCAGAGAAACCAACTACACCTTCTACTGGCAAGGGAAGTCTCCGGACCAACTAAGACAGCACGGTGTTGGGTTTGCTGTGAAGAACACGCTTGTTAACTCCATAGAGCCACCCACAGGAGGCACAGAGAGATTACTTACCCTCTGATTGTCAACAACTTTCGGCCCAGTCAGCATTCTTAGCGCGTACGCCCCAACCCTCTGCGCCACCATCGAAGAGAAAGAACAGTTCTACCATGCACTGGACGAAGCGTTATCCAAGATCCCCAGAAGTAACGCTCTCTATCTCCTTGGAGACTTCAACGCAAGAGTAGGAGCCGACCACATGGCCTGGCCCACCTGCCTTGGAAACTTTGGGAGAGGAAAGATCAATGAGAATGGTCAGCGACTGCTTGAGCTTTCGTGTCACCATGGCCTGTGCATGACAAACACATTCTTCAAGTGCAAAGAGATCCACCAGATGTCATGGAGGCACCCCCGCTCCCGCCATTGCCACCAGCTTGACCTCGTCATCACCAGAAGAATGGATATTGGCAGCACCCTCCTCACCCGCAGCTACCACAGTGCAGACTGCGACACGGACCATGCCCTCGTGGTAAGCAAGGTGCGCATAACGTCGAAGAGGTTGCACCACTCCAAGATGAAGGGTCGCCCACGCATCAACACCAGTTGTGCCAGCAACCCAGTTAAGACCCAGCAATTCATCAGCAAGATGGAAGATGCACTCGGCGAGGGAGTGGCGGCAGATGACATTATCGAATCCAATTGGCCACGTCTCCGCGACGCCATATACAACTCCGCCATTATTGCTTACGGGAAGAAAGAGCGGAAGAACGCTGACTGGTACGAGGCTCACTGGGAAGAAATGGAACCCGTGATCGAGGCTAAGAGGAAGGCCCTATTGGCTTACAAGGCCACGCCCACTCCCAGTACACTTCAAGCTCTACGGGCTGCCAGGAACAAAGTCCAGAAGACCGCCCGCCACTGTGCCAACACCTATTGGCTAAACCTGTGCAGAAGCATTCAGGAAGCCGCCGATATAGGCAACGCACGAGGAATGTATGAGGGTATCAAGAAGGCAACAGGCCCAATCCCCTCCAAGATCGCCCCCCTTAAGTCCAAGACAGGTGAGGTCATCACTGACCAGGAACAGCAAATGCGGTGGTGGACCGAGCACTACCTCGAGCTGTACGCAACGAAGAACACCGTAACAGACACTGCTCTTAACGCCATCCCAGACCTACCAGTCATGGAGGAGCTAGACACCCCACCTACTGCGGCAGAGCTCAGGAAAGTCATCGACCGCCTCGCTTGCGGGAAAGCACCAGGAAGTGACGGAATCCCTCCAGAAATCCTAAAGAGCGGGAAACCAGTCCTGCTACAGCCGCTCCACCATCTACTCTGTCGCTGCTGGAAGGAGGGTTACATCCCCCAGGATATGAGAGATGCCAACATTATCACCATGTACAAGAACAAAGGAGACCGCAGCGACTGCAACAACTACCGGGGCATCTCTCTCCTCAGCGTCGTCGGCAAAGTATTTGCCCGGGTCGCTCTTGCCCGCCTGCAGACCCTTGCTTCCCGCGTCTACCCAGAGTCCCAGTGTGGCTTCAGAGCTGGCCGATCAACAGTGGACATGATCTTCTCCCTATGCCAGCTGCAGGAGAAGTGTCACGAGCAGCATAAACCACTCTACCTCGCCTTTATCGACCTTACGAAGGCGTTTGATCTGGTCAGTCGAAGCAGTCTCTTCAGCTTGCTACGGAAGATTGGCTGTCCGCCACATCTGCTTGCTGTGGTCATGTCCTTTCACGACAACATGCACAGCACAGTGTCCTACAACGGCGCAACCTCTGAGGCCTTCCCAGTCAGCAGCGGAGTAAAGCAGGGCTGCGTCCTCGCGCCTTCGTTGTTCGGAATCTTCTTCTCCATGCTCCTCCAATACGCCTTTAAGGACTGCAGCGAGGGTGTCTTCATTCACACCAGATCCGATGGCAAGCTCTACAACCTGGCCCGTCTATGAGCCAAGACCAAAGTCAAAGTGGTGCTCATCCGTGAGATGCTCTTCGCCGACGACGCAGCCTTGACATCACACTCCGAAGAGGGACTCCAGCAGCTAGTCACTTGCCTTTCCCACGCATGCAAGGAGTTCGGACTAGCCATCAGCCTGACGAAGACGAATGTTATGGCTCAAGGCACGGGGACTCCCCCATGCATCACCATCGACGGGTACACCCTGGAGGTTGTCAACGACTTCACTTACCTCGGGTCCACCATCTCGAGCTCTCTGTCAGTCGACTTGGAGGTCAACCGGAGAATCGCCAGGGCAGCCAGAGTTATGGCCAGACTGAACCGGCGAGCGTGGAACAATTCCAGCCTCACTGAGAAAACCAGACTGCGCATCTACCAAGCCTGCGTACTCAGCACTCTCCTCTATGGCAGCGAGACGTGGACCACCTATGCAAGGCACGAAAGGAAACTCAACAGCTTCCACATGAGGTGCCTGCGACGCGTCCTGCATGTCGCCTGGCAGGATAAGGTCCCCAACACCGAGGTGCTGAAGCGAGCCAATATGAGCAGTTTGCATGCAGTTCTTAGCGAGAGACGCCTCAGGTGGCTCGGCCATGTCAAAAGAATGGATGCAGGCCGTATTCCCAAAGACCTCCTCTACGGCAAGCTAGCAGAAGGCAAGAGGATGACAGGGCGCCCCAAACTGCGGTTCAAAGACATCTGCAAAAAGGACATGACACAATGCTCCATCAATCTCAACACATGGGAAGTTCAAGCAGACGACCGCCTAGCCTGGAGGCTTGCGGTCAGGCAAGGTACGTCACGTGCAGAGGCTGCGCGCAACAAGGAGGCGGTCCAGAAAAGATCGAGGCGGAAGCAGCGTCAACAGCAGCAACAACGGCCATCTGCCTTCACCTGTAACAAGTGTGGCAGGGATTGTCACTCCCGAGTCGGACTGCACAGCCATTCTCGGCAGTGCAGATAGACTCTCAAGAAGCTACGCCATCGTCTCTCGAGACGGACGGCTGCCGCCGCCGACGACGACGACCTTCTTCATTTTCTCCACATCTTTCTTCCCCTATAGTAACTATCGTTCTGTTGTTTGTGTTAATGAGTTATTCTGTTTGTTTTGTTTGTTAATTTGTTGTCTTTTGTTTTATGTCCCATATATAAGAAAAATCATATACTTTTTTTTCTGACTTTCTTCATTTAACATGATATTATCATGATCCATCTATGTTGTCAAAAATGTCAATATTTTATATTTATTATGGCTGCGTAGTATTTACTTACCATTGTTAATCTTTTTTTTCCTGAAATCTTTCATTCATTTTTAAAATTTGGCCGTTTTTTTTCTCATTATTGAATTTTGAGACTTATTTTTATATGCTGAATATGTCATTTATCAGAAATAAGACATGCAATTACTTTCCCAGTGCTTATTATATCATTCTGTTAAAAAATGTTTTGAAGAACATAAGTTCTTAATTTTGATAATATCCAATATATCATTATTTAAAAAATACACAGAAAATGTTTATGGTGTTTGTATTAGTTTCTGAGTGCTGGTGTAACAAAGTACCATAAACTGGGGGGCTTACAAAAACAGAAACTTATAATCTCATAGTTTCAGAGTCTTGAAGCCTGAAATCACGGTGTCAGCAAGGCTGCTTCCTCTGGGGAGTTGTGAGGGAGAATCTATCCCATACCTCTCTCAGTGATTTGTGATTTGCTAGCAATCTTTGGCACACCTTGGCTTGTAGTTGCATATCTGCAATCTTTTGCTTTTATGTGATATTCTCCCTCTGTCTCTTTTTAGAATATTCCTTGTGTACATGCCTGTCTCTATGTCTATATTTATTCTTTTAATAAAGACATAAATCATATTGTATTAGGATCCAACTTGATAGGTCTATTTTAGATCAATCACCTCTGGAAAGATCCTATTTCCAAATAAGATCAAATTTTGAGGTATCAGGAGAGAAATTAGAGGGACAGAAAATTTCCTCGTTGATGGATATTGTCATTAGATGCCTATGCACTTTTTGTGCTTGAAGTAACCTTGAGAGGTGCCCTCAGCCTGCTGGAATAGGCACACAGCCAACCTGCCTGCCAGCGTGCAGAGGTGCCCTTGTCTCACCCACACAGGCGCACAACTAGTCAACCCACTGCCAGCCCAGTGCCTTGGACCCACCCACCCCAGGTGCACAACCGGTCAAACTTCCCCTGGCCTGCATGAGGGAGTGCACTTGTCCCTGACTGAGGCCAAAGGAGGGTGAAGTGAATTAGAGACATTTCATAAAATGTTTTGGACACTGGCTCTGGAAAAAGTTGGGAGAGCAGCGGACTAGATCCCAGTACAGAATAATCCCCAGTGTTATGGGAGAAATCTCTTAAGTAGACCACTCCCTTCCAAGTGACATCTGCTGGAGGCAGTAGCTCAACAACTATATATAAGACGGTCACCCCACAAAAGGAAAAGATGAAAGTAGATCAATCTAAAAAGCAGAAACACACAAGACCAGCCAACAAAATGGGGAGGTGGAATAAGACCCCACCAAAAAGGAACAACACCCAACCAAAAGGAAAGGAGGAATTCCCAGAAAGAGGGATAGATGAAATAGAGGCAAGCAAAGTATCAGACATGAAATTCAAAACAATAATAATCAGGAAGTTCAAGGAACTCAACAAACACAAAGAAAACTACAATGAACTCTGGAGGAACTACAAAGACCTCCGAGGAAACAACACAGAACTCCAGAGAAGCTACAAGGAACTTACTGAGTACTACAGCAGCATGAAAAGGAATGTAGAAACTATCAGTAGGAACCAGAAAAAAATGAAGAACACAATTTCTGAACTGAAGAAACAGTAGAATCAATCAAAAGCAGGCTAAATGAAGCAGAGGATTGGATCAGTGAGTTAAAGACAATGTAGAAAAGAAATCACAGACAATGAAACAAAATGAATAAAAGGCTGAAAAAGAATGAAGAGGGTTCAAGAGAATTGCAGGACAGTGTGAAACTAAACAATATCCATATCATAGGGATAGAAGAGGAGCATGGATAGAAAACCTGATTGAAAAAGTAATGACAGAAAACTTTCCTGACTTGATGAGAGAAAAAATCATGTAAGTCCAGGAAGCAAAAAGTATTCCAATGAAGATGAACCCAAAAAGGCCCACTCCAATGCACATCATATTTAAATGGCAACTTGGAAAGACAAAGAGAGAATACTAAAAGCAGCAAGAGAAAAACAGTAAATAACATACAAGGGAGCTCTGATAAAGCTATCAACTGATTTCTCAACAGAAACACTACAAGCCAGAAGAGAATGGCAAAAAATATTTCAAGCAATGAAAAACAAAGGCCTACATCCAAGAATACTCTACTGAGCAAGGCTCCTTTTCAAAACAGAAGATGAAGTAAGGAGTTTTTCAGACAAAGGAAGATTAAAAGAATACATCTCCACCAAACCAGCATTACAAGAGATGCTGAAAGAAATGCTGTAAGAAAAAGAAGAAAAAGAGAGAGGGAGAGGAACACAGGTTCAAAGGGAAATGAACAAACATCTGTCAATAATAACCTTAAATATAAATGGATTAAATGCTCCAATCAAAAGACATCGCGTAGTGGAATAGATACAAAAACATGACCCACATATATGCTGTCTACAAGAGACACACCTCAATACAAAAGAGTTACACAGATGGAAAGTGAAGGGATGGAAAAAAATATTCCAAGCAAATAGACATGAAAAAAAAAAAGCTGGGGTAGCAATAGTTTTATCAGACAAAACATATTTTAGAGCAAACGCCATAAAAAGAGACAAAGGACATTTTGTAACACTTAAGGGAACAATTCATCAAGAAGATATAACACTGATAAACATATATGCACGCAACATAGGAGCACGCAAATATATAAGGGAAATATGGGAACACTACAAGAAGGATATCAACAGCAACACACTCATAGTAGGGGACTTTAACACCCCATTGTCAACAATGGACAGACCTTCAAAACAAAGAAATACCAAGGATATTGTGGCATTGAACAACACTCAGATCAAATGGATTTAGTTGATATATACAAAACTTTTCACTACAAAGAAGAAAAATATACATTCTTTTCAAGTGCATATGGAATATTTTCAAAGATAGGCCACATGGTAGGACACAAAACAAGCCTCAAAAAATTTAAGAAAGTTGAAATTATATCAAGCATCTTCTCAGATCACAATGCCTTGAAACTAGAAATTAACTTCAAGAGAAAAGCTCAAACACATTCAAATTCATGGAAAATGAATAACATGATATTAAATAATGAAAGGGTTAACAATGAGATCAGGAAGAAATCAAGAGGTTTCTGGAAACAAATGATAAAGAACACATAACCACCCAAAACCAATGGGACACAGCAAAAGTAATCCTGAGAAGAAAGTTTGTAGGAATGCAGGCATACCTGGAAAGAATAGAAGAATCGTGAATAAAAAGTCTAACCATACAACTACAAGAACTAGAAGAAGAAAGACAACAAAAGCCCAGAGCAAGTAGAAGGAAGGAAATCATTAAGATCACAGCAAAATTAAATGACATAGAGACTAAAAAAACAATTCAAAAGATCAATGAAAGTAGGAGCTGGTTCTTTGAAAAGATACACAAAATGACAAGCCTTTAGCCAGGCTCATGAAAAAAAAAAAAAGGAGAGAGAGAGAGAGAGCACCAAAATAAACAAAAACAGAAATGAAGAGGAGAAATCACAACCAATACCACAGAAATACAAATGATTGCAAGAAATTATTATGAACAACTGTATGGCAAGAAATTTGACAACCTAGATGAAACATATAATCTTCAAAAACTGAATCAGAAAGAAGCAGAAAGTCTGAACAGACTGATAACAAAGAGTGAAATTGAAGCAGTAATAAAAAAACTTCAAGCACACAAAAGCACTGGAATGGGTGACTTCACAGGCAAACTTTAAAAAACATTTAGGGAAGAAATAACCCCTACCCTTCTCAAACTATTCCAAAATATTCAAGCAGAGGGAGGACTCCCAAACTCTTTCTATGAAGCCAGTATTACCCTAATTCCAAAATCAGGTCAAGAAACAACAAAGAAAGAAAACTACAGGCCAATATCAATGATGAACACAGATGCTAAAATACTCAATAAAAATATGGCAAAATGGATCTAGCAACATATTAAAAGAATCATATAACATGATCAACTGGAATTCATCCTAGGGATGCAAGGATGGTTTAATATTCACAAGTCAATAAATGTAATACACCACTTACACAAAATGAAAGACAAAAATCACATGATCATATCAAGAGATGCAGAAAAAGCATTTGATAAAGTTCAACACCCATTTATAATTAAAACACTCAGCAAAATGGAGCATACCTCAACATAATGAAGGCCATATATGAGAAACCTGAAGCCAACATCATACTCAGTGGACAAAAACTGAAATCATTCCCCCTGAGATCAGGAACAAGACAAGGATATCCACTCCCTATAGTCCTATTCAACATAGTATTGGAAGTTCTAGCCACAGCAATCAGACAAGAAAAAGAAATAAATGACATCCAAATAAGAAAAGAGCAAGTAAAACTGTCATTATTTGCAGATGACATCATAGTGTACATAGAAAACTCTATAGACTCCACTAAAAAACTACTGAACATAGTAAGTGAATTTGGAAAAATAGCAGTGTACAAGTCAATATTCAGAAATAAAAGGCATTTCTTTACAACAACAATAAAAAGTCAGAGATAGAAACTAGAATAAAATTCCATTTTCTGCAGCAACAAGAAAAATAAAGTGACTAGGAATAAACTTAACCAAAGAGATAAAAGACCTGTATTTAGAAAACTACATAACACTGAAGAAAGAAATTACAGAAGATACGAATAAATGGAAGCAAATACCATGTTCATGGATGGGAGGAATCAACATCATTAAAATGTCCATAGTACCCAAAGCAATTTATAAATTCAATGCAATCCCTATTAAGATATCAGTGACATATTTCACAGACCTAGAACAAATACTTCAAAAATGTACATGGATCCAAAAAATACACCAAATAACCACAGCAATCTTGAGACAGAAGAACACAGTAGGAGGAATCACAATATCTGGCATCAAACTATACTACATAGCTACTGTAATCAAAACAACCTGGTACTGGCATAAGAACAGACATATAGATCAGTGGAACAGAATAGAGAGCCCAGAAATAAACCTTAGTCTATATGGTCAACTAATATTCAACAAAAGGGAAGGAACATAAAATGGAATGAGGAGAGCGTCTTCAACAAATGGTGCTGGGAGAACTGGACGGGGATATGCAAAATAATGAAACTAGACTACCGACTTACACCATACACCAGAATAAACTCAAGATGGATCAAAGACTTAAATTTAAGATGTGACACCATAAAAATCATAGAGAAAACAGGCAAGAAATTTCCAGATATCCCACGTAGCAATATTTTCACCGATACATCTCCTAAGACAAGGAAAATAAAGAAAAGAATAAACAAATGGGACTACATCAAACTGAAGAGTTTTTTCTCAGCAAAAGAAAACATTGGCAAGATGAGAAGAGATCAAACCATATGGAAAAACATATTTTCCAATGGTACCTCAGACAAGGGGTTGATCTCCAAAATATATAAAGAACTTACATGTCTCAACACCAAGAAGCCAGATGGCCCCATTAAAAAAATGGTCAAAGTACCTGAACAAACATTTCTCCAAGGAGGATATACAGAAGTTCCATAGGCATATGAAAGAATGCTCAACATCGCTAGCTATCAGAGAGATGCAAATTAAAACCACAATGAGCTACCACCTCACATCGGTCAGAATGGCTATCATCAACAAATTAACAAACAACAAGTGCTGGTGAGGATGTGGAGAAATGAAAACCCTAATGCATTGCTGGTGGGAATACATATTGGTGCAGCCACTGTGGAAAACAGTATGGAATTTTCTCAAAAACTAAAAATGGAACTGCCTTTTGAACCAGCGAATCCACTGCTAGGATTATACACAAAAAATCCTGAAACCCCAATTCAAAAGAATGTATGCACCCCTATGTTCATAGTAGTGTTGTTTACAATAGCCAAGTGCTGGAAACAGCCTAAGTGCCTATCTGTAGAGGAGTGGATTAAAAAACTGTGGTATATGTACACAATCGAATACTATGCAGCAGAAAAAAAAGAAGGAACTCCTGTCATTTGGGATTACATGGATGGAACTAGAGAGAGTTATGCTTAGTGAAATAAGCCAGGCAACAAAAGAAAAATACCACATGGTATTACCTAATACAGGAGACTAATGAACAACACAAACAAATGAACAAAATTAAACCAGAAGCATGTAAACAAGGAACAGAGTAACAGTTGTCAGGTGGGAGGGGAGTGGGGCGAGGGAGGGATGGGGGCTATAGTAAAGGAATTAGTATAATTGACCCATGAACATCACAACGGGGTGAGGATTGACTGTGGGAGAAGAGGTGGGCTTGGAGAGGGGGAGCAATGGGGGGGAAAGTAGAACAAATGTAATAGAAAAACAATAAAAATTAAAATTTTAAAAATAAATAGATAAATGAATTTTAAGGAAATTTCTGAGGTATCAGAGACTAGAACTTCAACATATCTTTTTTGTGTGAACACATCTATGCTTTTGACAGTGTAGCATCTGAGATATTTTTACCTAACCTAACTTCACAAAGTATTTTTCCAGTGTCTTTTTTCCTACAAATTTTACCATTTTATATTTTAAATTTTAGGTCCATGATTCACTTGATTTTTGTATATGGTATTAAGTATGAGCTAAAGTTCTTTTATTTATTTATCTATATATTTTTAATTTTTCCTTATGGTTATCCATTTTTTCCACCACTTATTTAAAAGACCATCCTTTCTTCATTGAATTGCTTTTGCACCACTGTAAAAAGTGAGTTCTTGATATTTATGTGGGTCCATATCTGGACTCTTTATTCAATCTATCTTGACACCAATATCACACTGTCTTGACTATTGTTCTATCTTTTCAAATAGATTCTCCTTCTCTAAATATCTCTCATTTCCTGTGAAATTCCAATGGATTTTAAGTTAGACCTTTTAATTTTGTACGTTTAATAAATTTTCCGTTCAATTTTCTGTATTTTTTTTACTGATTTTTGTTTTTTATAATTTCACTCAATCATATCTTTTAATTATTTCACTCTTCAGTTTCATTGAGTTAGCTATTGGACTTATATTGCACCTTTTAACTTTAATTACTAGTCTTGTTCTACTTCTTGAACTGACTTTGATAATTTGAAAAATCTATTTTGGTATATTTTATATTTTCTTGTTCTTTAATCATAGTTTTACTCTTTCCCTTCAAGCTTATATTCCTAAGTAATAATTCAAATATTGGACATTTCACAGATCTGATTTAGCTATGCTGTTTCTTCCTCCCTTTACTCATGGTAGTTTTATTCACTGTATGTCTTTTGTTTTCATCTTTAATCAAGAAGACTCGTTCATTGAAACTTTAAATATTGAAATTATATGACATTTATTTAGAATTTGCTTTGCTCCAGAGAAGATTTGCCATTTCTTCTATCAAACTTAAGCTTTCTCTTTGTTTGTTCATTTTGTTTTTTCAGCTACTATCATGGGTAAATGTAAACAAATCACTATATTTACCAAGAATTTTTAATAGTTTTCAACAATTGTATTTATCAGTTTATCTAGTTCCTGGACCACCTAAAATTTAAATATCCAGGCTTTTATATTTTATGTAGCCATTTTCCTAATGACTCGTGTGTCAAGAATGTGATTATGTAGTTAATAGCTATTGATTAAGCACATATTCAAGCCTTTCTCTTCAATTATGTTATCTTATGCTCATCCCCGATGTTACTAGGTTCCCTGTAAATATTAATTTTGATATTTGTATATAATAAATATATCATTAAACTAGTATTGTTCAAATTATTATTGACCCTTTAAGTCTTTATTTTATATGTGATATTTATTTTAAGGACATCAAAATTGTCTCTTTTTAAAAAATATTTTACTTATTTATTTTTAGAGAGAGGGGAGGGGAGGGAGAAAGAGAGGGAGAGAAACATCAATGTGTGGTTACCTCTTGCACATCCCCAAGCAGGAGCCTGGCCACAACCCAAGTATGTGCCCTGACTGGGAATTGAACCAGCAACACTTTGGTTCACAAGTCAGCACTCAATCCACTGAGCTACACCAGCCAGGGTAAAAATTCTCTCTTTTTTGTCATATCTTTTACTGAATTTTAGTTTCTAACATCATCACTGCAGAAGTCGAATAAATATAAAGTTCTATTTTTTAGAGATCTATCACTTTATTTTTAAAATCTTTAATTATTCATCCATCAAGAATTTATCTTTTTGTGGTATATGAGTCTCTGAGCACATGCCTATTTATAGCCTTATAAAAGAAGAAGCCATGGTGATCCAGTTTACCTGTCCTCTTCATCTCATTTTTCATTTTCTTCAAGACTAAACAATAATCAGTAAGACAAACATGTGCTCTAAGATGATTTTGTTCTACTCATTATAAAGAAGACATTACCATATCTAATACATTTACTTTACTTCCTCTAAATATGTACACTTTTGATTAGTACATTGAAATACTTTTTTGTTTGAAATGTATAAAAATAGACTAGATGGAAAAAATGTACCTAAAAGAATATAAAAAAAATAAGATTCACAATAGTTGTTTTAAAATCAACCTATAATATAAGAAATATTTGATGCACAGGCATTTCAAATTAATGTCTAAGTTAAATTATTAGTAGAATCTAGTAGAATTGGTGTAGGCAAATTTCCCAGGAGCCTGAATCCTAAACTACTCTCAGGTCCACAACTAATCCTCAGGAAATGGTTATGCTAATTCTGATCTCTACAGATTCCCCTTAGGAATTCATGTACAAACACTTTTTGTTTTGTCATCTCACAGTCCTGCATACAACCTCGATCCTGCATGTGTGAGTAGAGAATCTGGCAGCCATCTCCGAGAATACCATCTAATGCAATTGCAATATGTGTGAATAAAACATTTTTGAATGCAAGTTGCCTAGCAGATTATTTTTAATGATATAAAAACTATTCATTTGTTGATAATAGTTTAGTAGAAGAATTCCAGATCCCCTGAATCAAGTGGGTTAAATTATTTTATGAGGAGTTGTTAGTGTTAATCATTGTAAATGGTGTCTATTTTTTATATTATTATTATTTTTTATTTACAAAAATAAAAATTAGGAACTTTGCATTTAGTTCAGTTCAGCCCATGCCTTTCCAGCTACACAGGCCAATGTAAAGTCTCTGGGTTATTAGTCTGGAGGCTCATGGCTCTGGCTCAAGACCTGTTTAAACAGGGCTACTGGTTGTGGGACAGTCTTATGGACACCTGATGAATTGCTTCTGCTGTCACCATTGGGGACATCTCTCCTTGGCCTTACTCTTGTGTCCCTACCCCATGTTGACTTGGCCCTTATTGTGAGATTTTGCTATGACGAGGCTCTAGGTTTGATAGAAAAATCCCTCTTTACATATACAGAAATTTTGCTGTTTAACTTAGTTCTACTCATACTTGAAGGGGTTTATTTACAAAAATATCTCTCTAGTCTGTGCACTGATGTCCATGCTCATTGCTTCAGTCTTGGTTCGGGCATTATCACAGGAACTTTTCCTGTTGACCCTAGTTTATCAATCTCCATACAACTTATTAACCACACTAGAATTTGGATGAACTTCTCCAAGACACAAATGCACTTTGACCCTCTGCTATTGTTAGCATTGATAGTTATAAATAAGGAAGGTATCAAACAGGATCAGATATTAAACTTAAACTGGGAATCTGAATCAGATATTAGATTAGCACTCTATTAAGCTTATTAGAAAGCTATAGCACTTGCAGGCTCATTCACACACTCCAAGGGAATGCCTTGAGGAGATTTAATCTTCCTTCTGAGTGGTCAGGAAATCTCCCCAGAGGTGCTGCCAGCCTCGTACTGGATTATCTGAGGGACAAGAAGGGAATAATTTCTCTGGTGGGCACACAGCAGTAGAAACCAAATGACATAACAGAACTTTTTGACATGCACAATTGAAGTCATAAAGGGGCAGAGCCTAGCCTGGGGAAGACCAAAAAGGTAATCAGATTGGATAGAAATCCCAGAACTCCAGTAGGTCTTGGAAATCAGTTGGACAGGGGAAGGTCTGACTCAGTACTGGGAAGGTTGGAAGGTTTGAATGGCTACTTGATCATTACTAAAAACCAAGAAAATATATGAAAGATAAACAGAAGCCTTAGGGCAGTTGCTTTTAGAACCTGCTGGCCCTCTATGTCCTCCAGGGTATATTATTTCCCTTAAACTCCAAGGAATCTTGCCATGATGTTTAAACTCCACATGTGTGTCATATGTTGCTTGAAATTTCTTTCTCTAGACACCACAAAAGAACTTGTTTTCACTGGTAACACTTGCTTTCCATAAAAAGTCTTATGCTTACTTAATGTCTAAAGTCTCCTGTGATCTTTTAAAAAATCCTTACCCAAGAATATGTTTATTGATTTTAGAAAGAGAGGAAGGGAGACAGACAGACAGACAGGCAGACAGACAGAGAAAGGAACATTGAGGCCAGAGATTCACTGATCAGTTGCCTCCCATTCTCTCCCTGACCTGGGATCAAACCTGCAACCTAGGTATGTGCCCAGACCAGAATTATACACACAATTTTTTGGTTTATGGGATGATGCTCCAAGCAACTGAGCCATCCAGCCAGGGCATGTCTCTTGTGATCTTGTCTGTGCCTACCTCACTAGCCACTGTTCTGTTCATCTTCACAATCTAATTTTCAGGGAAGGGAACCAAACTGCCTGTGTTCCTCTGGAGTTTTTGTGCATTTGTGAAAGGAACCCCACCAGAATCCCTCCCCAGAGGTCCAAATTTATCAAACCTCAAACAATCACTGTATCTTTTGAGAAACTTCCTATTTCACTTGAGGTCTCCTTTGTCTCTGTTTAATGGCCTATATATGCCTTAAACATCCATCCCCTACACAGCAGTTGCCTTTCATATCCGTTTGCCCATCCCCTTTTATGGTGTAAGCTAGTGTTTTCCAAAGGCTAATTTTGGAGCCAGGCAGTCTGAATTCTTATCTTTACTGTATTACTTATTAGCCATGCCATCTTGAACAAATTATACACTTTCAGCCTCTGACTCACATTCCTCATCTATAAAACAAGGATACTAATGGTGTGCAGTTCACAAGAGTGACAGGCTGATTAATTAAAAAGAAAAGTACTGAGATTCTTGAAACAGAATAAACACTCAGTAATTGCTATATTTTGTTAATATCAAAAACTTTGTGGAATGAATTGAGCATGTGTTCTATGTAAGACAATATCAAGGATTAGCATGTGACAAAACATCCTTAATTGGCAGAGAATGTATAAGTTTATCTAGTTAATTTTCATAGAAAAGTTGTGAGGTAGGTGCTTTTATTACTTCCATTTACATATGAAGAAATAAGGACTAGAGGGAGGTTATTAAAATTGTTCCAAGTCTTAAAACAAATATGTGGGGAAGTAGTATTTAATTACAAGGAACCTGACTCCAGACTTCTAAATCTTAACCACTAAATCCTCCTCAAAACATTTTTTTGTTTCTCTAATGCATATTTGTTGAATAACTACATTTTTAAAATAATATGTAGATTTCCCCTGTATATATTTTATATATATGGTACGGTATGAAAAATTAAAGAAATGTCCTCATCTAAAAGATCTTTGGGACTTCCAGTCAAGATGAAGGCCTAGACAGACACGCTGTGTACCCCTTCACAACTAAGAAGGTGTACAACTACCTCAAAACTAGAGACAACCAGAAGTTCCAGAAAATAGAGCTGCATGGAAGTCCAGCACAGAAAGGTGTAAAGAAGAAATACTCATCCAGATAGGTAGGAGGAGAGGAGCTGGGGTGGAGAGGATGTGGTGTGGTGGTGGCAGGGGCAGCAATGGCAGCAACAGGCTGGCGGAAAGTGCAGCCACATGTTTTAAAAAGTAAGGAGGGACACCTGGTGAGCATTCCCAGCCCCAGACCAGACCAAACCGCACAGCACATGGTCCAAGTGCTGGGTAAAATAAAGCCTCATTAGTTCTGACTGTGCAAACCAGTGGGAGTTGGGGTGGAGGCAGAAACTGCTGGTCTCTCAGCAGAGTCCGCTTGTTTAAAGAGCCCCCATAGTCCTAGAACATCCGCAGACTCACCCATTCTGGGAAAAACAGCCAGAGCAACAGCTAGAGAGGTGCCAGTCCCATATAGAAGTGGAAGAAGTGCTTGGAAAAGGGGCAAGTGCTGAGCAAGCAGTATTGTTCCCTCTCAGACTCCTCCCCCACACACAGAGACACAATGTGGTGAAACAGGTTGCCTGTACTGATGAATACCTAAGGCTCTGCCTCTTACAATGTAACAAGGGCAACAACTCTACCTAAGACATAGAGGCAAACAAACACAGGAGCCTTTCAAGATGAGGAGACAGAGAAGTATGGCCCAAAGGAGGGAATGGATAAAGCTTCCAGTGGGCAAACTAAGTGTCGAGGAAATAGCCAACCAAACAGATGAGGAGATAGCCAACCTAACAGATGTAGAGTTCAAAACACTGGTGATAAAGATGGTCACAGGCTTGACAGATATGCTTGAGTACAGCAAATACATAAGGAAAGAAGTGAAAGTTATGCTAAATGAAATGAAGGAAAATCCACACAAAAACAATAGTGAAAGGAAGGAAACTGGGGTTCAAATCAATGATTTGGTTCATAAGGAAGAATAAATTAGTCAACCAGTACAGAATGAGGAAACAAAAATTGAAAAAAATGAGGAGATGCTTAGGAACCTCTGGGACAACTTTAAATGTGCCAACATCCAAATTATAGGGGTGCCAGAAGGAGAAGAGGAAGAGCAAGAAATTGAAAGCTTATGTGAGAAAATAATAAAGGTAATCTCCTCCAACCAAGACTACTCAATCCAGCAAAACTATCATTTAGAATGGAAGGGCAGATAAAGTGCTTCCCAGACAAGGTAAAGCTAAAGGAGTTCATCATCACCAAGCTATTATTATATGAAATGTCAAAGGGACTTACTTAAGAAAAAGAAGATTAAAACTATGAACATTAAAGTGGCAACAAACTCACATGTATCAACAATTGAATCTAAAAAATAAGAACAAAATTCAACTAAAAAAAACAGAATAGGAACAGAATCATAGGTATGGGAATCATTGGGAGGGTTATCAGCTGGGAGGGGGAAGGAGAAGAAATGGAAAAATGGTGCAGGGATTAAGAAGCTAATTGGTTGGTACAAAATAGACAGGGGGAAGTTAAGAATAATATAAGAAATGGCAAAGCCAAAGAACTTATATGCATGACCCATGGACATGAACTAAAGGGGGTGGTATTCCTGGATGAAGGGGGGTTCTGGGCAGAAGGGAACAAAGGGGAAAAATTGGGGACTACTGTAACAACATAATCAATAAAATACACTTCAAAAAGATTTTTTGAATTTTGCCATTTCTATAATTTATTGATTTTGGTATGGAAAAACTATATAGTCATGGACATAGAGTGATAGTTTGGGTATACCATAGATTAAAAAGATATGTGTTATAAATTCCTGCAGAAGGGCCATATCCCCTAGAACAGGGTGCAAAGATGTGGTGAGGGGACACTCAAGAGGCAGCATTGTGTAGGCAAGCAGACCTAGGGATAAGGAAGATCTCGTTTCTCATTCTGCTTCTGCCATGTATTAGCTGGCTCATTCAATTAATAGTTTATCAACATCTATTTAATGTTTTGTGTACTCCTGGTATGTTTCAGGAATTACTACTTCTTTCTGAATCTCAACTCCTCCTTATGTAAAACAGTCATGGTAGTTCTTACCTTGAAAGATGTTTAAGAAGATTAAGTGAGAAATATAAAAACATGTAACAAAGAACCTTTTCTCTTCTATTTTTTAAATTGTTCTTTTATAGTTGCCCCAATTTTTCCCCTGTTGCTCTCCCCTACCATGCCTCACTGCCAAGAACCTTCTATGTATGATTTTTATCACACTTTTTCTAGGCTGTCCCCAGTCAGGGGCCAAAGTATGGGTTCAGTTATACATAAGGAGTCAGGAAAGTGATTATAAACCCCAGAAGAAAAAGTAGGATTATCAAGCTAAGGTCCAGGAGAAACTATGGGACAATCAGTGGAACCAAGGACAGATACCTAAAAGCAAGAAGCCAAGTGTATGAGGCTGGGCAACAATGGGAAATCATGTTGAGATTAAGTTAGAAATGGGGCAGGATGGATTCCTGATTGTTACATTCATTTCTTGCTAGTGATTAAGGTTCATCTGTATGTCTGGCTAGAGTCTGAGAATGCATGCTCTTAGAAGAGAGAGTCTTTTCCTCATTCCCTGTATCTTTGAGGGATTTTCCCCCCAAAAATGCCTCTGGCCTTCTGCCCCACACTTTCTCCTACCTATAAATATTAAATGAACTTCTTGAGTAGAGGACATGAATGCCTGGTCCACATTTCTCAATAGATAATCTATCTCAATAAGTAATCTATCAAAGATTCTGAGCATGGGGTGTGGGATTTCTCCTGCACATTGTAGGATGTTTGGCCACATCCCTAGCCTCTAGATGCCCACATATACACATGAGGTACCCATAGCATCCCCACAGTTGTGCTGACCAAAAACATCTCCAGATGTTGCAAAATCACATTTAGAACCACGTGAGAACCACTGCTCTAAACATATGTGGGGAGTTGGCAGACCACTTGGACTTGACATTAAATTGTGTTATATTCTTTAGCTTCATCAACAACAAAGTTTATATTTTGAGCTTCTTTTTTACTCTTCCTTTAAACAATGTACTACTGACTCAGAAACCAGATGAGGGTATCTTCAGAGAGCTCAGAGAGTTGCTTAATGTGGGTGTGTATTGTATGTCTCAGTTGAAGTGGATCTGTCAGATGAGTGCTTCATCCCTGGAATAATTATTTTTCTCACACAGTGTTTGAACAGCTATAAAAAGGAAGGCTCCAAGATTTGCCACTGACCTGATGTGTGGCTAAAATTTCAGGGGGAGGCTCTATTTGGTCTCCTAAATATTTAATTCAGATAAACCATGCAGTGTCAAAAGCTGGGTCAAAGTCAAGCACTGACCTGTTAGCTTGTTGGCAGCCTCATCTCAGCCACCAGCTGGTAGGTAGACCAGTTGGCTCTGGTCCTCGCTATATTTTCTGGAAAGGTGGAGGTAAGATGCTCTCTCTCTCTCTCTCTCTCTCTCTCTCTCTCTCTCTCTCTCTCTCTCTCTCTCTCTCTCTTTGTCTTTTTTAAATTGAATTTATTGGGGTGAGATTGGTTAATAAATTTATATGGGTTTCAGGTGGACAATTCTATAACACAGCATCTGTATATTGTATGGTGTATTCACCACCCATGTAAAGAGGTAAAATGCTTTCTGATGCTTAGAAAATTGTCTTCAGGGTTTTGGTGAGCAATCAAAGCCAACACTGGGCCTGTGAAGTATGGCCTGGGCATTCTGGAGGCTATCTGCCAAACTTGGGTCATGTTCCCAGCTAAACATCATCCACAGGCACTGTGCCCCAGACAGACTCAATCTATAGGGCAGAAAAGCTTCATTTCCAGCTCTGCAGAGTTATCAGCCTTTAAGTTAATTAATAAATCATCAATGCATTTTTGGTATGAAAAATGAAATATTTATGCTTGCCAGAGTAATATTTCTGTCTTGCAGCCCCATGTTCTCTTGATGCTTGATGGAGGATGAAGTAAATACCAGCTGGTGTAGAATAAATGGAATAAAATTACTCCCTACAAAGTTAAGTGAATATTAAAACACAGAAATCACAGGCACTAGCAACTCATTCTTCTCCAACTCCACTGTCCAGTAAATGGCATCTTGACCTGATATTGGCTTTCCTAGAGCTTTAGCAGAGGTTTCAGTAAAAGGCGTAGCTGTCCGCAGTGTGGAAGCAGTTGCAACACAGGCTGCTGAGAAAGGCAGGGAGTTTGCCACCTCCGAAGAGCATATAGAGACTTCCCTGATGCCTGACCAATAGTGTGATATTGTGAAAGGAATGTGGCTTTGAAACTAGATACACCAAATTCTTCACCCAGCCTCTGAAATTTATAAGCCACGTGACCTTGGTCATGGTCCTTTACTTCTCTGTACCTCAGTTTACTTAGCTAGTGAATAAGCATAATACTGCATTATGCAAGGAGAGAACTATGTGTCTGAAATTAATAGACAAAATTTTGCTTGGTGACATGGAGATAGAGATGAAATGTGAGGAGAACTGTAAGGAGATTGGGTAAATGATCCACCAATGGTGAGGTTACAGTGGTAGAAAAGCAAAGGTAAGCACACCTGTGAAAGGAAAAATTAGCAAGTAATTTAATGACTGGAGAGGCAAAGTTGTGAACCCAGCAGCTGGAAAAATAGAAATGCCCATGAGAGAAATTGGGGTGTCCAGGAGTACATTCTTCATAAGGAGAGGAAGCAGAGATTAGTCTGTGTTTGGGGTTGGTGGTGAAATTGAAATAGCCTGAAAAGAGCAAGAAATCAGGAAGATTTCTCCAGCCTTGGAAAAGAGTTTGTATGCGTGTGTGCGTGCATGTGCACGCGCATGTGTGTGTATTCTTGTGCATATGCATGCAAGGTTTTCTGGCCCCCTCCATAACTCCCTATACCACATAAGCACAATCTCTACTAAGCAAAACTTTCACTATGCAAAGGCTACAGAGTTCTCTCTATTCCTTTCTAAGCTCCTCTCTGTTCTTTATTTTCCATGTTGAGTACTTCATACACAATCCAGGTACTGCAGATTAGGCCTGTTTATGTTTTTGGAGACTCAGCTTCACACTGCTCATTGTTTTCCTTTCACTTGAATCTCACACTTAGGCCCAACCTTACCTCTGTGCAGAATCACTGTGTCATCAGCCCTGCCCAGTATCCAGGGCAGCAGGTTCATTGTGCCTACTGAGCCTAGATGTGGTATAAAAGGTAACCATATTTTAATGGAATGACACAGGATCCCCAAGACCCTGCTCTTAGAAATCAGAATCTGTCTTGAAGATACAACAAGGCATTCATGAAACAATTAGAGAACCAAAAGTGTGAGCAGCTGAGTGTTTTAATATTTAAACAGGTATTATAAGTAGAAAAAAAGTTCACTTTTCTTAGCACTTATTGTAGCAATCACTATTCTAAGAATATCACATAAATGATCTTATTTAATCCTTATAGCCATCTTGTAAGATAGGTGTTTCACAGTTGGGAATGCAAGCTCAAAGATTCTAATTTGCCTTCAGTCAAAAAGCATGGAAGTGATGACAATGACCCAAGTCTACGCTCTTCAAGTCCTATGTCCCTTTCTTTTTCCTTCTACATTTATTCCTTTCTTCCTTCACTTTTTTCCATTCCCCTCCTTTCTACCTTCTCTTTTTCTTCTCAAAATATTTTACAAGTTGGAAATATTATTAGTTGGTTACCATTAATTATGTTTAAGTTGATAATATGCCAATTAAAAAAAATAGATTTCTTGAAAATGATTATGGTCATGTGACATATTCTGGCCAATGGTATATCACTGGAAAGGATGAACTCAGATTCTGTGGTACCTGGCTGTCCTTCCTTTCCCTTCCTTGAAGGAAAACTTGATGTGCAAAGTAGAACAGCTATGTTATGAGAACTATGTGATGCACACATAAGGCTACCTGAAATGAAACATAGGACCTTGATCCTGAAAAACATTGTGGACCTGCCATACCAGCCCTGGACCAACTGATTTGGGACTTGCTCAAATTATTATATTCAAGGTAGTGTTACTTGTAGTAGAATGCAATTTCTAACTCTCTTTAGCTGGAGGCACTAAAACAGTTTTAAATCCCAAATTCCAATTCTCTACTCAACAGAAACCAGTGGGAATAGGAGATTGGTGTACATTTTCCTATACTCACTCTATGCTTGCTCCATTTACAAACATATATATATTCACATATATCTCTTTAGTATGTTAATGATGTGTTCTACCTATTTTTCTGTAACATGCTCTGTCCCCTGTATGTCTGTGAAACATTGAGTTTTAAAATAAATGGAAAAAAATGCTATCTCATCCCCATATACTACCATGTACAGAACAGCCTCCCACAGCAATGGGTTTTTTGGCCCCAATCGTCAAGATTCACATAGAAAGCCCTGGTTGCTGTGGCTCAGTGGATTGAGTGTCAGCCTGCGAAGCAAGTGTCGCTGGTTTGATTCCCAGTCAGGGCACATGACTAGGTTGCACACACATGCAGCTATGGACACATGAGAGGGAACCGCACATTGATGTTTCTCTCCCTCTCTTTCTCCTTTCCCCTCTCTCTAAAAACAGATAAATAAAATAAAATAAAATAAGTAGAGTAACCTTGTTAAAAATATATATATATATTAAAAAAAAAAAAGATTCACATTGAAATGTCAATACCTAAGGACTTCCGGCCAAGATGGAGGCTTAGACAGACGCGCTAGGTCTCCCTCTACAACTAGAGAGGAATACAACTACTTCAAAACAAAGGATAACTAGAAATTCCAGAAAATAAAACTACACAGAAGCCCAAAATATGAAGTTATAAACCAGCGGCGCCCTTTGGGCAGGTAAGGGGAGCGAAAGGGGGCGGTGCTGTTTGCGGTCGCACCTGGGACAGCGGCGGGGAGAACAACCCCGGCTGCAGTCGAACCCCCGGCAGCTCGCGACCCCAACGCTGGGGAAAGCAGCCACCACATCACCTTGAACAGTGAGGCCCAGGGGGGCGGGAGGACGGATCCCGGTCTCCTAGCGGAATAACTGTGTGAATCCATCTTGGACCCCCGCCCCCAAAGAAAGCGCCACAAGGCTGTGAAATAGGTCGCGGACAGGCACCGGTTGCTGGATTGTGACGACAAAGCACCACGGCACCGCAAGAAAGACTGCCGAACGGCGCCGGTCGCTGGGTCTTTACGAGTACACAGGCACTGCCCCCTACAGCCGGCCCAAGAAAATAAAACGCATCTGTCAAAATGAGGCAGACAACTATAGAAATCCCGGTGGCACAGCTCACCAGGCAACAGATGGAGAACCTGACAGATGAACAGATAAGAAACCTGTCAGATGATCAGTTCTGGGCCATTGTTATCAGGTGGCTTACAGAATTCACAAAAGATCTGGAAAAAGATGAGAAAGAAGCGAAAAACACTCATAACGAAAGGAACAAAACCACATACGAGACAGATGGTGAGGAAAAAAAATCCAGAGTTCATTTCAACAAACTGGAATATGGAGAAGGAACAAGCAGTCAACCAATGCAGTGAGAGGAAATGGGAAGCAATGATGAGAGGATCAGAAACCTCTGGGACAGCTATAAAAGGCCCAACATAAGAATCATTGGTTTGCCAGAGAGCGAGGAAGATGAACTAGAACTTGAAAAATTGAGTGAAAATATAATAAAGGAGAACTTCCCAGACTTGGGGAAGGAAATAGACTTACAGGTCCAGGAAGCACAGAGAGTTCCAAAAAAACTGGACCCAGGGAGAACCACTCCAAGACACATTATAATCAAAATGTCAAAAATTAAAGATAAAGAGAGAATCTTAAAAGCAGCAAGAGAGAAGAAAAGAATTATGTACAAAGGGGTCCCAATTAGACTATCAGCTGACTTCTCAAGGGAGACCCTGCAGGCAAGAAGGGACTGGCAAGAAATATTCAAAGTAATGAAAATCCAAAACCTACAACCACGAATACTCTATCCAGCGAAATTGTCATTCAGAATAGAAGGACAGAGAAAGTGTTTCCAGGACAAAATAAAACTGAAAGAGTTCATTAGATCCAAACCACTGTTATATGAGATGTTAAAGGGACTGGTTTAGAAAAAGGAGGATCAAGACAATGAAATCTAAAATGAAAACTGCATCACAAGAAACAACAGAAGCTAGGGAATTGAAACAAAGGCAAACTAAACAGGCAACGAGAGTGGAAAAAGAACTATAGGTACGGGGAACATATTGGCGGGAGGTCAACAGGGAGGGGGAATGGGGAGAGGGAGGGAGATGATATAGGCATTAAGGATCATGGTAGGAGGGAATGGAATAGACAGAGAGAGGTTGAGAAGAACTGTATGCACAACTAATGGACATGATCTAAAAGGGGGGGACAACTGGAGGGAGGGGGGCCACCGGGTGGAGGGGAGCAGAGGGAAGGGAAATTGGCACAAATGTAATATTATAATCAATAAAACACATTAAAAAAATGTCAATACCTAAGTTGAAAGACGTTGTGATAGAGTATTACATAATATAGTTGTATTATAATTTATTTAAACAACCCCTACTAATCAACACTATATTGCTTTTTGACATATATTTGAGATTATGTATAAATATTTTATTTAAAAAAGCATTTTTATACATGGAATTGCTTGGACATAGAATATGTACAGTTAATATTTTGATACTGCTGCCATATCATTTACCAAAAAAGACTTCTTTAATATACACACCCACTAAAATGCAATAAACAATATCTATTTCCCTGAACCCTCACTAGCATTAGATATCATCAATCTTTTTAATCTTTGTGAACCATTGGAATTATTGTTACTTAGTTTGCATTCTCTGATATGAATGAGGTTGAACATCATTTTGTCTGTTAACTGGCCATCTTATTTCCTTTTATGTGAAATGTTTCATCCATATTCTTTACCCATTTTCTTTCTGGTTATTGTTTTTTTAATAATTGATTTTTAGAAGCTCCTCTATTATATTAAATGTTTACATTAAGTTTTTTAATTGAATATGTTAAAGCTGTGGTCTGTCTACATTTTCCTACTGCCTAATCATTTAGGAAAAAAAATAAATGAAGGTTTTAAAAGTTAGGAAAGATTTTGTTTATAATTATTAATTAAACCAGATTTATCTGGGTGCCTCACATAGGTCATGCAGGTTCTATGGGAAAGGAAGTGGGAGGAGAGCTCACCCCTGCCTTCCAGTAACTATGTCTAGATCTGGATGAAAAACCATGCATATATTGCTTTTACTTTAATTTTTTTAAATATCCTTTCCCCTTTTATTTTTTTCCATTTTCTTATTGTTGTTCTATTACAGTTGTACCACCTTTCCCCCATTGCTATCCTCTGCCCCACCCAGCTTCCCCCTCTCTTGTTGTCCATGTTCATGTGTCATTTACATTAGTTCCTTGACTAGACCCTTCCCCTTCTTTCTCCCCTTCTTCCCCACTCCCCTCTGATCACTGTCAGTCTGTTCCTTATTTCCTTGCATCTGGTTCTATTTTCTGTTTTGCTTGTTTGTTTTGTTCATTAAGTTCCTGTATTAGATGAGATCAGATTGTATTTTTATTTTGCCTCTTGGCTTATGTAACTAAGCATAATACTCTCCAGGTCCATCCATGTTGTCACAAAAGGCAGGAGTTTCTTCTTTTGTTCTGCTGCATAGAATCCCATCATGTAAATATACCACAGTTTTTTTTAATCTGTTCATCATACTGATGGGCACGTAGGCTGTTCCTAGCATTTGGCTATTGTAAATAACACTGCAATGAACATAGGGGTGCATAGGATCTTCTGAATTGGTGTTTCAGGATTCTTCGGGTATAATGCAAGCAGTGGAATCCCAGGATCAAAAGACAGTTCCATTTTTAGTTTTTTGAGGAAATTCCATACTGTTTTCCATAGTGGCTGCACCAGTCTGCATTCCCACCAACAGTGCATTAGGGTTTTCATTTCTCTGCATCCTTGCCAGCACTTGTTGTTTGTTGATTTGTTAATGATGGCATTCTGACTGATGTGAGGTGGTATCTCATTGTGGTTTTAATTTGCATCTCTCTGATAGCTAGTGATGTTGAGCATTCTTTCATATGCTTATGGGCCCTCTGTATATCCTCCTTGGAGAATGGTTTGTTCAAGTCATTTCCCCATTTTTTAATTGGGTTGTCTGTCTTCTTGGTGTTGAGTTCTATAAGTTCTTTACATATTTTGGAGATCAATCCCTTGTCAGAGGTATCATTGGCAAATATGTTTTCCCATATGGTTGGTTTCCCTTTTCATCTTGCTGATGTTTTTTTAGCAGAACAGAAACTTTTTAATTTGATGTAGTCCCATTGGTTTATTTTTTCCTTTATCTTCCTTGCCTTGGGAGACATATTGGCAAAAATATTGCTACATGGGATATCTGAAATTTTCCTGCCTATGTTTTCCTCTAGGACTTTTATGGTGCCACAGCTTACATTTAAGTCTTTGATCCATCTTGAGTTTATTCTGGTGTAAGGTGTAAGTTGGTGGTCTAGTTTCATTATTTTTGCATGTCCCTGTCCAGTTCTTCCAGCACCATTTATTGAAGAGGCTATTTTCACTCCAATTTATACTCCTTCCTCCTTTGTTAAATACTAATTAACCATATAGACCTGGGTTTATTTCTGAGCATTCTCTTCTGTTCCATTGATCTGTATGTCTGTTATTATGCCAGTATCACACTGTTTTGATTACCATGGCCTTGTAATATTGTTTGATATCAGGTATTTTGATTCTTTTACTATGTTCTTCTACCTCAAGATTGGTTTGGCTATTTGGGGTCTTTTTGGCTCCATATAAATTTTTGAAGTATTTGTTCTAGGTCTGTGAAATATGTCACTGGTATTTCAATAAGGATTGCATTGAATCTATAAATTACTTTGGGTAGTATCGACATTTTAATGATGTTGATTCTTCCCATCCATGAACATGGTATGTGCTTCCATTTATTTATATCTTCTTTAATTTTTTTCTTTAGTGTTCTATAGTTTTCAAAGTACAGGTCATTTACCTCCTAGGTTAAGTTTATTCCTAAGTACTTTATTTTTCTAATTACTATAATAAATGGAATTTTCTTTCTTCTATCCCTGATATTTCATTGTTGGTGTACAAAAATGCTTTTGATTTCTGAATATTGACTTTGTACCCTGCTATTTTGCCAAATTCATTTATGAGGTCAAGTAGTCTTTTGGTGGAGTTTATAAGGTTTTCTATGTACACTATAATATCATCTGTAATAATGACAGTTTTACTTCTTCTTTTCTAATTTGGATGCCTTTTATTTCTTTTTCTTGTCTTATTACTATTGCTAGAACTTCCAAAACCATGTAGAATAGGCATGTAAAGAGTGGACATCTTTGTTTTGTTCTTGATCTCAAAAGGAGTGTTTTCATTTTTTCTCCATTGAATATGATGTTGGTTTCAGGTTTCTCATATATGGCCTTTATTATGTTGAGGTATGCTCCCTCTATTCCCACTTTGCTAAGTGTTTTCATCATAAATGGGTGTTGTACTTTATCAAATGCTTTTTCTGCATCTATTGATATGATCATGTGATTTTTATCTTTCATTTTGTTTTTGTGGTATATTATGTTTATTGATTTGCAAATATTAAACCATCCTTGCATCCCTTGGATGAATCCCACTTCATCGTGATGTATGATCTTTTTAATGTGTTGCTGGACCCAGTTTGCCAATATTTTGTTGAGGATTTTAGCATCTATGTTCATCACTGATATTGGCCTGTAGTTTTCTCTCTGTGTCTTGACCTGGTTTTGGAATCAGGATAATACAGGCCTCATAGAAAGATTTTGGGAGTCTTCCCTCCTCTTGGATTTTCTGGAATAGTTTGAGAAGGATAGGAGTTAGTTCTTTCCTAAACGTTTTGTAAAATTCTTCTATGAAATCATCTGGTCTGGGGCTTTTGTGTGCCAGGAGTTTTTTGATTACTGCTTCAATTTTACTAGTTGTTATCAATTTATTCAGGTTTTTTGCTTCTTCTTGATTCAGTTTGGGAAGATTACCTGTTTCCAGATATTTATCCATTTTACCCAGGTTGTCAAATTTCTTGTCATATAGTTGTTTATAGTAATTTCTTACAATTCTTGTATTTCTGTGGTATTGGTGGTGATTTATCCTTTTTCACTTCTGATGTTATTTATTTGGAGATTTTCTCTTTTTTTCTAGATGAGTCTGGTTAAAGGCTTGTCAATTTTGTTTATCTTTTCAAAGAACTAGATACTGGTTTTATCAATCCTTTGAATTGTCCTTTTAGTCTCTATGTCATTTAATTCTGCTCTGATCTTGATTATTTTCCTCCTTGTACTTGCTCTGGGCTTTGTTTGTTGTTGTTTCTCTAGTTCTTGTAGATGTACGGTTGTGTTGTTTAATTGAGAGTCTTCTATCTTTTCCAGGCAGTCCTGTATTGCTATGAAATTCCCTCTCCGGACTGCCTTCACTGTATCCCATAGGTTCTGGGCTGTTGTGTATTTATTATCATTTGTTTCCAGAACCTCTTTGATTTCTTCCTTGATCTCATTGTTAACCCATTTATTATTTAATAACATGTTATTCAGTCTCCATGAATTTGAATGTTCTTGAGTTCTTTCTTTGAGGTTGGTTTCTAGTTTCAAGCCATTGTAAAGTGAGAAAATGCTTGATATGATTTCAATTTTCTTGAATTTGTTGAGGCTTGTTTTGTGTCTTACTGTGTGGTCTATCTTTGAAAATGTTCAATGTGCATTGTTAAAGAACGTATTTTTTCTTCTTTGGGGTGAAAGTTTCTGTATGTATCAATTTGATCTAGAGCATTTTTCAGTGTCACAATATTCTTGGAGTTTCTTTGCTTTGAAGGTCTATCCATTGTTGGCAATGGGGTGTTAAAGTCCCCTACTATGAGTGTGTTGCTGTTTATATCCTTCTTGAAATCCTCCAAGATTTTTCTTATATATTTGGGTGCTCCTATATTGGGTGCATATGTTTACAAGGGTTTTATATTCTTGATGGATTATTCTTTTAAGTATTATGGATGTCCTTCTTTTTCTATTTTTATGGCTCTTGTTTTGTAATCTATTATGTCTGATATAAGTATTGTAGCCCCAGCTTTTCTTTATGTGCATTTTTTTGAATTATTTTTCTATCCCTTCACTTTCAGTCTGTGTAAATATTTCATCCTGAGGTGGGTCTCTTGTAGACAGCATATATGTGGGTCATGCTTTCTAATCTTTTCAGCTACTCTATGTTTTTTGATTGGTGCATTTAACTCATTTACATTTAAGGTTATTATTGATAGGTACTTATTCATTGTTATTTTCCCTTTTTGTACCTGTGTTCCTCTCTGTCTCTCTCTGTTTCTTTATCTTCTTAAAGCAGAATTTTTATCATGTCTTGCAATGCTGGTTTGGTGGAGATGTCTTCTTTTAGTCTTCCTTTGTCTGGGAAACTCCTTATTTCCCCTTCCATTTTGATTAAGAGCCTTTCTGGGTAGATTAGTCTTAGTTGTAGGCCTTTATTTTTCATTGCTTGCAATATTTTTTGCCATTCTCTTCTGGCTTTCAGTGTTTGTGTTGAGAAATCTGATAATAGCCTTATCGGAGCTCCCTTGTATGTTATTAGCTTTTTCTCTCTTGCTGCTCTTAAGATCCTCTCTTTGTCTTTGAGTTTTGCCATTTTAATTATGATGTTTCTTGAAGTGGGCCTATTTGGGTTCATTTTTATTGGGACCCTCTGTACTTACTGGACTTCCAGGACTTTTTCTTCCATCAAGTTTGGGAAGTTTTCTGTCATTACTTTTTCAAACAGGTTTTCTATACCTGCTTCTCTTCTTCTCTTTCTGGTATTCCTATGATACAGATATTTCTACATTTCATGTCCTGCAGCTCTCCTAAAACCTCTTTATTCTTTTTGCATCCTTTTTGCTTTGTTGCACTGTCTAGAAATTTTTTCTATGTTGTCTTCCAGCTCACTGATCTGATCTTCTACTTCATCTGTCCTACTTTTGATTCTCTACCATGTTCTTCAATTCAGAAATTCTATTCTTCATTTCCTCCTGGCTCTTATTAATGGTTTCTATGTCTTTTTTATGCTTGTGTAGTTCTCAGTGAGTTCTTTGTAGCTTCACTGGAGTTCTTCATAATTCCCTGGAGTTCTTTGTAGTTTTCTTTGAGCTTGATGAGCTCATTGATCTTCCCTATAATCATTATTTTGAATTCCATGTCTGATAGTTTGCTTACACCTATTTCATTTAGCACCTTTTCTGAAGATTTCTCCTTTTCTTTTGATGGGCAGTTTTTTTGTTTGTTTGTTTGTTTCCCCATGTTTGTGGCTTTTCTTGTTTATTTCTGCTTTTTAGATTGATCTGCTTTGACTTCTCATCTTCATGTTGTGAGTTTCTGTCATAGGAGACCTATGGGATTCAGTGGTGCAGTCTCCTTGACCTCCTGAGCTTGATGATCTTGGGATGCCCTTTATTTCATTCATTTGGACTGTCTGCTTGTACTTGGGTTTTGGTTGTTGTTGTGTTGCTCTTTGGTGGGTCCTTCCCTCCAGCTAGCAGACTGAGTCACTCCCCCCACCATGTCTTGTATACTGTTGTAGAGATGCATTTTCTTTACTTTCTGGGTCATGTCCCAATCTGGGCCTAGGCAGGTTGTTTGAGACTACCAGAGATCTACTGCCTTTGTCTGTATCTTTTAGTTGTTAATCTATTCTGTCTGTGACCAGCCACCAGGCTTAAGCACCAAGGGTGGGGCAGATTAATGCCTGCAGGCAGGGCTATTGCTTCCCCTCAGGCTGATGCCACTCGGACTAGAGTTGTCTGCCTGCAGTATGGGGGAATGAGTCAGCACCGGCAACCAGTCAGTTGCTCCCTCAGTTCTTTCCTCAAAGCCACTGTCCCAAACTCTCCTTAAGCATCTCTAGTCCACTCTGCCTTTCCTCTGCTGGAGCCCAATATATTGTCATACGTGGTCCCTTTAAGAGCTCTTTATCTCTAGCCATTTCTCTCAGGACAGCACAAAACTCAATGGCTTTTTGCTTTTCACAGTTGGATGCTGTTTTATTTCCACTCTGCTGTTGTAGGCTGGGAAGCCCAGCTGGGGGTTTAGACCCCACCCTTCACAGGAGGAATCCCAAGATGCTCAGATGTTTCTCTGTCCCTTCAGCTGCCACTTGTGTTAGCCCAGCTAGCCCTCTTGCATCTCTGCACTCCCTACCTGTCCTGTTGTGATGAAGCAACATTTTCTGTCTGTCCATGGTTTTAAGGCTTCTCTCCAGCTAGTGTTCAGTTGCTTATTCCAGGTGATTTTTTTACAATTAAGTTGTAATTCCAGATTGGTCCTGGGAGGAGGCTAGTGTAGCTTCCACTTACTCTTCTGCCATCTTGGATCTCCTACTTTAATTATTATTAGGCATTAAATGATCAATAACAGCACCTCTCTTTCATACACAGCTAGCTGAATCTATTGAACATAAAGAAAAAAATTAGCAGACATTAGCAGAAGGTATACCAAAGTAGCTCTTCTTTTACTTAAAATAATGACACTGATCTCCAGGACTGGAATGACAGGACTGATCAGTTACTTTGTTGGCTACATGGCAGAGGGCAATAGAGAGCATGTGCCCTATGTTGGCAGAACCTGCTCCTAAGAGAGAGATGGAGATTCTGAGTCACATCCTCTAAGTTTATTCTTTCCATATTTACCGATCAGATAAATCACTCCACACACTATGGGGGAAGATTGAAAAGACACAGAAAGGCCAGGAGTGTTATGTGAATGATGACTTTTCAGCTGGAAAGAAAGGACGGGGAAAGGAATAAATGCCATCTACCTCTCTGTTATAGAAGACCCCTGTAAGACCTTTACTTCCTGAACTATTTTAACTTTGAATGATTTGTATAACAGTGTGTCTCTTTTTCCTTCCCATCTCTCCTTTTCTATATATCACATATTATTTCTTCCAGCTTTTGCACTGATCTTTGGGATGTGATAGCAGCTTTCTTTATGTTCAAAGTTTTCATATTTCCATTTCTGGCTTTCCCTGATTATCCTCTGCCTCCCTCCTTCAGCTTTCTAGGTGAGACATTTTTATATACACAAGTATTTAGGATAGCTAAATAAGTAGACCTTTGTAATTCTGTTTTGTTCATAATGAATTGATACTGATCTTCCTCTAAGTCAGTGTCCATTGTCCCTTCCACATTCCAAGGGAAATGTTATGTTTAGTCACTATTTATACTAGGTATTTTTTTATAATTCTTATTTACCCTTTCTCCAGGGTACCACCTCAGCTCTTTTCTCATTCCCTATGCCAAGTAAACACATGATTCAGCTGCCAATTATACAAGGACAATTCCAAAATTTATCTATTCCCTAACTTAAGCCATGTACAAACATGAACACACACATATACACACCTCTGTTTTCAATGCATCATGAATATTTCCACCTGTCTGTCATGTCGCTACTTTAAACTAAGCATGACCAAATCCTATTTTTCATTCTATGTTTGTCTCAGTTAATATCATTAGCTTCTGTTCAATCAAAAATTTAGGTATCTTGTGCGATGATATTTTATTTTATGAAATATAAGTTCAATCATTATTTGATTTAAACTTTCAAGGGCTCCATACTACCTAAAAAGTAAACAACAAAATCCTTGGAATTCTAAATGTCTTTTTATAGTCCATTAGATGATTAATATTATATGTCAATTCAGCTGTCCATGCTGCCCAGATATTTGGTGAAACATTATTCTGGATATATTTGTGAAGGTGTTTTTTGATGAGATTAACATTTAAATTTATGGACTTTGAGTAAAACACATTATTGTACATGATTCATGTGGGTGCCATCCAATAACTGAAGGCATCTTTGGAAGAAAACTGACCTCTCTTGAGCAGAGAGGAATTCTATCTGCAGACACCCTTCAGACTTGAACTGCAGCCTCACCTCTTCCTTGGATCTTCTACCTGCTGAGCTACTCTGCAGATAATGAATTTAACAAGCCTCCACAATTGTATGAGCTAGTTACTTAAAATATAAGTCCATATATGCACATATATACTGTTGGTTCTGTTTCTCTGGAAAACCCTAATACAGGATGTGAGTTTCTACCTCTAAATGAGAATATTCACTTTTTTGAGTATTAAAAAATATCAGTCAAATAATCAAACAAAAATCCAACAAGTAGAGAAACAATTCAAAAAAACCCACCAACACAACTTTGTGATTTGACCTTGTCAAAGCTCTGTCATTCCAGATACATGACACATTCTTTAATGCCTTTGTGCAGAATTACATTCTGATCTCTCATCTTGGTATACTCTTCCATATTCCCTTTACCTGACATTTTCAGCTACTCCAAATGGATTTAGCTGTGACCTTCTCTGTGCTCCCATAACACTGTGTTTCTATCTTTATTTGTTCAGTTCCCACACAGAATGACAATTATTTATGTCTGTCTTCCTCTCTAGGGCTTATACTTTAATACCATTGGGTGTTTAATCAATAATTATGGAATAGAACACCTTTAATCTACAATGAACTTCTCTCCATTAATTTTTTTTTTTGCATGCAGTAGGTATAATCAATTCCTCAAAAGAAAATAAAAATCTGCACTCAAATGCTGTCTGCCTCATCACTTCTTTCTACATTTGGAATGTTGTCTTAACCTCCAGCAGGAATCCCAGGAGACAAACATTAGTGCCCCCTATGGATCTGAGATCATGCAGCCCAATGACATCTCTCAAGAACTCATGACCAACAAGACCAACAGCTAGTACTGAGCATGAGCAGAAGATAACATTAGAACAGGCTGTTGCTTCTTGCTATACAGAGTAGTAAGTGCAGAAATCATTATACTGAGACCATCCCTGACTTTCTGTATACTCTGGAGAAGTGACTGAGTCCTTTTTGTTAATTAAACTTATTGGGGTGACATTGGTTAATAAGGTTATATAGTTTCAAGTGTACATTTCCATGATACATGATCTGTATATTGCATTGTGTGCCCACCATACAAATTCAGGTCATCTTCCGTCACTATATATTTGGTCTCCTTTACTAACCCCCAACTACCCTCCCTCTGGTAACCGCCATACTGTTGTCTGTCTGTGTCTATGAGTTTGAGTTTTATGTCTCACATATGAGTGAAATAATATGGTTGTTAGTTTTTTCTGATTTACTTATTTTTGCTTAGCATAATATTCTCAAGGTCCATCCATGTTGTTGCAAATGGCAGTATTTCATCTTTTTATGGTTGAGTAGTATCCCATTGTATATATGTATCACATACCACATCTTTATCCAAACCTCTGTTGAAGGACACTTTGGTTGTCTCCATGTCCTGGCCACCATGAATAAGGCTGCTGTGAACATAGGGGCACATAAATAAATCTTTATGAGTAAATGTTTTTGAGTTTTTCAGGTAGATAACCAGAAGTAAAGGAAGTAAAGGCAAAAATAAATGAATGGGACTATATAAAGATAAAAAACTTCTGCACAGCAAAAGAAACTGACAACAAAACAGAAAGGTTACCAAAAGAACAGGAGAGAGTATTTGCAAACAATAGCTCCGACAGGGGGTTAATATCCAAAATATATAAAGAACTCATACAATTTAATAACAAACAAACAAACAATCCAATTACAAAAATGGGCAGAGGACCTGAACAGACACACCTCTCCCAAGAAGACATACAAACAGCCAACAGATATGTGAAAAGATGTTCAACTTCACTAGCTATTAGGGAAAGGTCAAGTCCTTTCATTAGAGATTAGGGTCTGCTTGACAGCAAGGCAAGGGCTCTTCTCTTTTCATGACTCCCTATTGTGAGCAAAACTAAGTAGACAAATCGTGTACATTTCTTAGTAACTGTCAGTAAATATTGCCTTGAGTTGATTAGCAGAATAGGGCATATCTCAGTTTGGGAGGCTGGCTTACTGAAGTAAAATAAAAGTATGTGTTAAGTTATGAGAGATGCCAGGAAGAATCTTGTCCCTTTCCAGAAGTTCTATCTACACCATTACAAGCCATTACCTCATCAGACATCATAGTGTTTAGCATGAGATGTATAAATTTCAATTTTGACCTTAGCCTTATTATATGATATTGGGCAATTATTGTCCTTCTTTATTTTCAATTTCCTCATCTATAAATTATGTTTCACAAATCCCTTCTTACACTTGTAAAGAGTATTTGAATTAACATGTGAAAGTGCCCATCACCAGAAGTCCCTCAAATGATGTTTGTTGAATCTGAGTCTTCAACATACTCTTTATTATAGGCAATCACACTTTCCCCCACACCTACTGTGCTGTAAACCTTGCCAAAACACTCAGTCAATATTAATCTTGAAGTAAAAAAACAAAACAAAACAAAACAAACAAACAAAAAAACACAGCAAGCTCATTTGAGAAACTTCCAACAGCAAAACAACATCTATTAAAATTTGAAAACGGCATAAAAACTATATGGCCACAATAGTCTCTTTCTGTTTTCCTTGGAAACTAAAGGTGAACATCATATTTCTAGTTCTTGACGTTTGCTGTTTAGTTCTAAAAGAAACAATTTAAATGCTGGTTATTAGAAGCTGTCAATAAATTTCATAAGTGAAGCAAATCTCAGGTGACTGACAACTACAAATTAATTTTACTTTCTTTAAACAACTACCTAATGTTTGTGCAGCTAAGCCTCACTGTATGTGCTCCTGTGGTTTAATGTTGCATGGTCTGAATGTTATCATGCAGTGCATATTATTTGTCTTCACTCAGCTTCTTAATGGGGAAGAAATCACAGTTTGTTAACAGACAACTGGGTGATAGAGGCCTGCAGTTTAGAATTTTGACTGTTGAGAAAAAATCAGTAGCTGTCTTAGGATGCAATTATAGCAGGAATGGTCCCACCTTTTGGGGGACCCATTCAGTTCTATTTGTGATTTCTTTTTGCATTCATTCAGCAACAATTGATCAAACCCTATGTTAAGCGCTAGAGATGAAAAGAAGAATGTCACTCGATTAGTTGCTACAAAGATACCGCAGGCTAAGAGCAAAAAATATACAAATAAGGACCAGCTGTTATAATTACAGCTGTTAAGAGGCTGTGGGGATATAAAGAAGAGAATGATTATTTTATGGGCAGAGCTTGGGGTGTAGTGACCAGCATAAAGTAGGAAGTGCTTTACCCAAAAATGTCACATATTGTTTGGTATTTGTTTTCTTATTAAGTGTACAGCTCAATTAATTTTTACATATGTGTACACCCATCACAATTAGCATCTAGGCCAAGATATTAGATGGGGAGTTTCTAGCTTCCAAAAGGTTTGTTTTGTTTTGTTTTTCCTCTTCCTAGTCAGCTGTCCCCATCTCCAAGAGATAGTGTTCTATCACTATAGATTTATTTTGCCTGTTTTTGAATTTCATATAAATAGGTTTATATTTTGTGTTCTCTCTTGTAACTGTCTTCTTCAACTCAACATTTGTCTGTGAGATCCATCCATGTGCATTGTGTACCTGTAGCTCTTTTCATTGCTATGAAGTCTGTCTTAGACACTGGTATTTGAAAGATTGATCCAAATTGCTCTCAGCTGGACATTTGGGAGGAAGGAAGCATGACATACATTTAAGCATAGTACATTTGGAGGATAGCTGTAGTTATTTTATAGGGATTTGGACGTTCATATAGATTACACAGGAAAAGCATGGAAGCTACACTGGGAAGAATGTAGACTATATTGCAAGATGTTTAAACTCTGTTTTCAGAGATCATCCCCCAACATCTTCACAGGGGTTTAAATGGGAAGTGTAGTATAATCAGATCTAAGTCTTAGAGCCATTATTATGATGTAAACATGATAAGTGCATGGAAGCACAGAATCCAGCATCAGGGAACCAGATGATTAAGCCATTATAATAACTCAAGAGGTTTGATTTAGGGTCAAGGGAAGGAGAGAAGTGGAATAATCAGAGCAAGATTAACATGTTCCAAGGTACTGAGGCAATAGAGAGAGCAAAGAATCAAAGAAAGTGGTTGGATTTCTGGCTTAGAAGCTGACTTCTAGCATGCAAGGCAAAAGCAGTTAAAGAAATGAGAAATAAGCTCTCAATTTGGCCTTTCTTCTGAAACTGAGATGGGAGAGTGAGCATAGGCATCCTGGTTCTGCCAAGACACTTGTGCCTCTCCTGCCCTCCACCCCAGCTATACTGGCCCTGCCACAGGCTGACCTCAGTAGCACAGCCCTTAAGGGAAGATGGATCAAAGCACCCCACAGAATTATGTGCATTTAGTTTACATCTTGGTCTGAAACCCCCAGGTCCGCTTTTGTGTCATTTTGCTATTTCAGATAACAACCTATCAGGGATTTTTAGTCCAACACTGTGGCGGTGCCCTTTTGGAGAGAATAACCCCAGTAGTGTTGCCAAGAGCCAGTGACATTTGCCATGTTTGAAAAGGCTTTATTTTGAAGAAGGATTATTGATTCTTTTTCACATTTTATATCATTTCTTTGATGTTGTCCTTGACTGGCCCCAGTGAGCAACGCTCAGCTATGCTTATGTCTCCTTGACACAACAGTTCACCCAAAAAAGAGGTGGTGTTCCTCCAAGTAGCACTCACCCTGAGCTTGACCACTGAAAAGGTCATTGTGTCCCTGAATATTTCATCACATAAAGGAGCATCTTCAAGCCTCAGCAGGGTTGTTGAAATATGTAGATATGCTTGTAAATGAACATAGGTCATGACAAAGTGCACAGAGTATGGACTGAATGATGTCAGTGCACTTTACTAGAATAAGGGATAGCAACTTGAGACTACATCATTGCTGTGGTCCGCAGTTTCCAGAGAGAAGTAGGATTGGTAAGAAAGGGTAGCAGAAGTTTGTAGTAGACAAAGAGAAAATTAGAAATAGTTCACTGAAACTGCTCACAAAATATTGACTCCCAAGGAATAAATATTGAAAAGAACTATTGGGTATGGAGGACATCCCTTCAACAGGGGCATTGATTTCTGGATTTTAAAATCAGAAATCCACTAACCCATATATCTCAGGAATCTTGACATTACCTATTAGTGTTAGAAGTGAAACTTCACATTCAAAGGCAATAATGACTTGGGGAGTCTAATAGGAGCAGTGAAAAGGAAGAGTCCAAGTCACATTGTGTGAATTTGAAATGTGTTATTTATTTTCTATTTTGTATGTTCTTTAGTAGTACACTGCCTTCAGGGTATCAGCGAGGAGAATGAAAAGAACATTGCATACCAATGAATTTCTAGGACTAGGAAACAACTTTTATTAAATAACTTAATTTCTCCATAGAAGGGCTGGTCTAGCATCCCAAATAGAGTAAATCCTCATATAATGTCAATGAGATTTTAGAAATTGTGATATTAAGTAAAACAGAATGCCATGAAACTACTTTTACCATAGATTAATCACTATAAACAAGACTTAAGTTCCTATTGCATAGTTCTGGTCACAAAAACATCACCAAACTTCTAAATAAAGTTCCAAACACTTCTAATATTAAACATTAAAATAAATGTGAGCTACACATACATTAAAGAAAGGTTAACAAAAACAAGTAAGAACATTCTTTTTCAACCTTCTGATTTCAGGTCTGGGTCATGGGTGCCAGAGCCTCTTCAGAAAGTTCAGGGAGCCAGGACAGGGTCACCCTGGACAGAATCACAGGGTCACTCATAACCATGCTCACACCAACACGTACCCTCACTCAGACTGGGCCAATGCAGACACACCAATTCACCTCACATGCACTTTTGGGGTGTAGGAGTAAAACAAAGTCTCCCAAGAAAACCCACACAGACATGGGGAGAACATGCATACTCCACACAGATGTTGACCTCAGGTGGGAATTGATTTTTCTTTTCTCATCAAAGTTAACAGAATAATGTTAAATGATGTATTCGAGAACCTGTTATATATCAGAATTTATATATATCGTCGTCGGCAGCCGTCCGTTTCGAGAGACGATGGTGTAGCTTCTCAAGAGTCTATCTGCACCGCCGAGAATGGTTGTGCAGTCCGACTCGGGAGTGACACGGTATCTGTCTCCTCCCATGTTGAATCGACATCTTGCGATGACGCTGGAGTGTCCTCTCCAGTGAAGCTGAAGCTACAGAGCCTGGGCAGGGTGATATGGAGGGTCTGCTGTTGCCCATGCAGCAGACCCCCCCCCTCTCTTTGCAGCTGAAGGGCCCAAGGGAAAGACGGAGTCAATACAGCTTGGCTTCAGGTGCGCCGCAGGAGTTGCTGGTGTTGACTACAACGTCAAACCGCCTTAGGGACTCCGGCTCCGGATTTTCTGTCGGGGTTTACTCCCTTAGCCTTTCCCCTGAAGAGGTATGCCGCAAGGCAACGGAGGTTTTTTGGAGTCAGAGTTTTCCTTCTCTGATGTGCCCTGACTGGAAGATCGAACCAGCAACACTTAGCTCGCAGGCCGACGCTCAATCCACTGAGCCAAACCAGCCAGGGTAATTTATATATATATATATGATAAATGATATATATATATATATATATCATGTAAGTATATAATACATGTAAAACTACATGTAGTTGAGTAGTTACCTATACTTTTAATGACTTTGCTGTTCTGCCAGCACTGAGATTGTTAAATAGAGAGTTCATGAAACCAACTTGGCATCAGGTAATTGAAATGGGTTCACAAAAGATGGACAACCCTATAGCCTTCCATCTTTTGTCTTCTCTGAATATATTCTTTCCTTATGCCAATGTCATCATGGACCCCAATAGTATTTCTGAAATGTAGCATCAACCTCACAACATTTATTAACCCAATTAAACATTTACAGTAGAGTGTGCTCACTTCATATGGCTGAATTATCTGGTCAAGAATCTATGGTACAAAGACAGGGCCTGTAATTTCGCTATCTTCTGTCAGATAATACAGTAGTCCCTCTCTATATTGCAGTTCACTTATCGCGGCCTCACTGTATTGTGGGATTTTTAAAAATATTATATTTAATTACTTATAGCAGATATTTTGCTCTATTGTGGGATTTTGAGGTACTGTATACTTATGTTGTTAAAGTTACGTAGGTTTAAGAGTGTAGAATATGTGTAAGAACATAAGTAGTGTTTATAAAAGTGTGGAAAAGGTTAATAAGGGACTGGGAATGGTTTATAAGTATGTGGGAAGGGTTTATAAAGCCTTAAAATATATATAAATACTAAAATAAATGTAAGGTTCCTACTTCACAGATTTTTACCTATTGCAGGGGGGAAGGGGTCTAGAACGTAATACCCATGATAAGTGAGGGAATACTGTATATGTTTTTCCCCTTTAAAATGCTTTTTGTTTCCATTCCCTGTTTAACATTAACAAGAACAAAATACTTCCATTTATATGTTTGTATCAGCCTTTATATTACCTTTCCATGGATGTCTATGTGTTACAATTTACAGCTTAATACAGTACGTCTCAAATATTAGTGCACATTATAAGCACATAGAAAATTGGTTTAAAATAAAATGTCCAAGCCAGCTCCAAACTTACTCCGACTCTCTAAATAATGTAATAATAATAATAATAATAAATATTAGTATTTTTCTGATGACCTCCATAGGCTTAATCAACTTGAACTCTCCTTTAAAATTTATCCTAACCTGAGGCTTGGAAACAAAAACATCCCATGATTGGACTGGGTTCTGGTTCTCCAAGTTCTTGCCATTTCTGAAAGTTATTAAGTCTTTTGTCGGCTTGCAGCATGATCATCAGTTAATTTGCTTCTTGTGTTTTGGATTATTATAGGTATGACTATCTGGCCTGCCACCCAGTTTACTATTGCACATATCACACTTCCCATACACTGGGAAAGAAAGAATGAGCTTGCATATGGTGATTCTGTAGTCCGCAATGTCCCTTACAGGAGCATAAAGTCGAGAAAATGATACTTCAGACAAACTGCCAGAAAGTGCAAAAGGCAAAATTAGGAAGTATCTCAACCTAGCAACTGGTAATGTTTCAGGAATATTTATCAGAATTCTAAAGTACATCAAAGTAAAAAACCAACAGAGAAATCATTTCAGCAAGTGGAACAAATGTGCCTGTGATGAATTCTGTTGTATATTAGTCACAGGGCTGCTATTCACAAGGTTTGGTTTCTTGTTTACCTCATGTAAATGTTTTCACTTCTTGGATGACTTTAAGACCTCAGAAATCTTTTGAAAAATATATGAATGTCTTTCTTTTTAAAAGAATATATTAATTGAAGTAATATTGAATTCGGTAATAAATACAAGATTGCAGTGCCATAAGAAAACAGACGTAAATTTCTTGTGCATGAAACAGTACAATGTGGATATTCCTAGTCAACAAGTAGCTTTTCTCCAGACAATGATTAAAGAATCCACACTTCTTCCACGTTTTGGTTTCACCATATTCTTGGGCCTCAGGTTCCTCCAAAAATACCTGCTAGATGTGGAAATAGAGGATGAAGACAGTGTACCTGCTTCTTAAACGTTTCTACCCCAAAGTAACAGAAAGCATTTCTGCTCATTTATCTTTGGTGAGGCCTGGAATCATAGGGTCAAAAAGTCGGCAACTATAACCTTTGGCTGGGCATCCACTTTGCATCATCAACTCTATGGCAAAGCTGATTTTAATCCCTTGTTAGGTGGTTCTAAGTCTTGAGACTCACCTCAATATAAAATTTCCTTTCATATGCATATTGTGTATTTGTACTCCCTAATGATAGAAAGATGGTCAAAAGGTCTTTTTCTTCTGCCGCCTCTTTCTGAGTGAACCCTGCCCTGTCTCAGTAGCCATTTAATTATGGTCCTTCCTTAGATGTATTGCTTCATTATAAGATTAATTCACTTAGTAACAATAGTTGATTCTATTAACATGTAATGTTGAACTTGATATTTTTCCTACAAAATTTGCCAGAAATTATATTCTAAAGGGACCAGGGCTCATTCTGGTAAAACATAATTTTTAAAATAACATGTAACCAGAAATGAAATGTTATGAAAACATTTTTAAATAATTTTGTTTTGCAAATGTAAATGACAAACTGCATCTGAAATAGATATGTTGAAGAGTCTGAGTTGTAAGTAGCTAGGTATTCATACTTCCTACTAGAATATGTCCTACCAGGGTATGGCATAGTTCTAGATGTTTTATACTTAGCTGTAAAGTCAAGTTGTTATATATGCCAAGACAAGATGTTACCAGAGTTGTCTCTTTCCCAAGGTTGGCTAATGACTGGAAGTGTCTATGGTGATGAATATATGGTGAAGATCTTGCAGAAGTCCTCCCAGCAAGAGAGAACTATCCATGCTCAATACAATGTAACTGGGAATCAGGGTATAGCTCTATTTAGAAAATCAGCCCCTCTCCTGGGAGGAGCTGTGTGATGCTTCAACCTGTATAACATCTTGCTTCTCAGGCTAAGACTAAAGAGGCAGAAGATGATCTTTCTATGCCATATCAAGATCAGCTATACTTCTTTTATAACTTATGTATTTATTAATATTATTTACTTTTTTATTTTTCAATTAGTTGATGTACAACTAACTAGTTTCAGATGTATAATACAGTGATTAGAAATTTATATAACTTAGGAAGTATCACCATGATAAATCTAGTACAAGTTTGACACCATACGTAGTTATTACAATGTTATTGACTATTTTTTATGCTATACTTGGCATCCCCATAATTATTCTGTAACAACAAATACATACTTTTCAATCCCTTCACTTTTTCACGCACCCCTTCAATCCACCTCCAATCTGGTAACTATCAAAATGTTCTCTATATCTATGAGTCTGCTTCTTTTATGTTTGTTCATTTATTTTATTCTTAGATTCTACATATAAATGTAATAATAGAGCATTTGGGGTTTATGAACCTTTGAGAAAATTTAGGAAAATCTTCAGAATGAACCAAGATAAGTCACTTGTATGGAAAATCAATTGGAAGTGGCCTAGGTGGGCTCAAAAGTTGTGAATCACCATGGCTGGGCTCACTGTGTTAGCAAGGTTGATGATAACTCAGATATGGTGCCCATCTGCTGGCTCTGTTGGGGGGAGGTCTTAGCAAGAGAACAGTGGCCTCTGCAAGTACCTCTGTCTGAGAGAAAGCTGTCCTTCTGGACTTTGCTCTGATGCCAGAAAATTCAGTTCTTCACTGTAAGTCCATGGCAACTTTTGAGGTGCTGCCCCAGTGTTGGAGCTCAGAGTAAATGAATCAGTGTAAGTCTGGACAAGGACCTTTTAAAAGAATCACTGGTGGCTCTAGCTGCTTTTCATCTCACTCAGCAACAGAAAGGGACAAAAAGAGGGAGAAAATCATCTATGTGAGAGAAAAATATTGGTCAGTTGCTTCACACATGCATCCCAGCCAGGAACAGAACCCACAACCCAGGAATGGGCCTTGACTGGGAATCTAACCTGCAAACATTTGGTTTATGGGACAATGCTCCAATCAAATAAGCCACACTAGCCAGGGCAGGATCAGTTATGCTCTTGATCATCTTTGAGAACTAATTGTTCTGTCATTGGTGTTGACTTTGCAATTATATAAATTTTCTTGGTTTCATAGATAAGTGCAAGGCACATACCATTGACATTTACCAATTTCTATTCCACTTCACTGTTAACAGTCATAATCCTTAAGCAATTGAAATTTTTTATTGAGGACTTGCCATGTGCCAGGCACTATAATAGGTGTGAACACAAGAAAAATTAATTTATATGTTACAATAGTCATTTGTGAGGGTAATATATTATCCCAATATTACAAAAACCACAGAGGCTTAGAGATGTTGAGTTTCTTGTTCACAGTCAAAACAATTTAATAATAAATCTGTTTCCATGTCAAGCCTGTCCAGCCCCTAAGCCTGAGCACAAGTTTCAAGGTGCAGTGGGTTTTGCTTCTCATACATGCTTCCTCACTTATTCTCCCAGTAATAATGAGCCACATGCTAACACTATCACAGTGAGCCAAAAAGACATGGTTTCTCTCAGTGTGAAAAATTCACGTTAGTAGTGACAACTGCAATTAAGTTAAAATTCCATAAATAATCATTTAAATACATTTGCGATAAGAGCTATAATGAAAACTTCAGGGCACTGTAGAGAGATTTAGGAGGGTGTTAAAGAATCAGGAATGTCCCTAAGAAGGAGGCACTTAAGCTGGGACCTAAATTTAGCTAGACATTAGCCTCAGAAAAAGAAAAAAGGGCATGCTAGGCAGAGGAAGTAGAGAGAGGGAATGGACTGTAGAGATCCAGAAATGGGGAAGGCCAATGCCGTTGGACTATGGAGAGCCAGACATAGTGCTAAAAGAGAAACTTCATGAGGCAGGCAGGGCTGTCATCATGAAGAGCCCAGAATCCATAAAGATGGTGGAGAAAAATGCAGAATAGTTTCCTAACTATGCATATTGCCAGAGATTCTGGAAGGTTAAATGTTGCTATGGGCTCTGGCTTATATATTTAAGTGTCTTTATAAACATAATCATTGACAGTGCATTAACTTTTTGTGATCAGGTACTTTATATAGGAATAGCCTGTTTCATCATTTATTACAGAAGTTTAGGGAGAATAAAGGGCTCAAAATGTTATCAATTGTCAGAAAACTAACTAAGGCAAATTTTCTAGAATAGTGAGTTAAGATATGTAATTTGTAAGTTATTTCAATATACTGTATATACAAGTAATGGCATTTTGGATGATCAAACTGTAAACAATTTGAATATAATACTTTGAAAATTAAAACTACAGTAACATGGTTTAATTTTATCTGAGTATTCCAGTCAAATATAGCATCTTACTAGGTAGTATATATCATTCTCTTGTTCAACTTCTCAACTTCCCAGCAAAATTGCAAATGATGACATGAGAAAATATAACATCAAACAACTAAAAAGCTTACATAAAATTAAAAACACTGATTTATGGAAATCCTGAAACCTGGATTTCCTCCAGATAATAATTGTCCATTGAACACCTACTGGGTTCTGCGTTAAGCACTTAATGTGTGAATTGCTTCATATGCTTTATAAAATCCTTCCAAGAACCCTATTAGCTAGAACTTTTACTTTTAAAATTTTAAGTTATAAGATTAAATGTCAATAATTTAAGTAACTTCTTCAAGATCACGTGACTGATAAGGGGGTAGTATTGGACCCTCTGCTTTTAACCACAGCACCTCCTGCCTCATGGCTTCTCCCACTGAGAAATATAGGGTGTCAATGAAAATCCCCTAAACAGAGGCAATGGAGAATGTTTCGGTCTATCTTGCCAATCTCACTTATACCTATTTGGGACTAAGGTCACCGATTCTAATATAAACGCCAAATTATTCTTCAGAAAGTTAGAGTTGTGCCTGTGCGAGCATAGACTATTGCTAACTATTGCTAATCTGCTTTTCTCTCTCTTTTTTTTCCCCTCATCCCACCATTTCTAGAAAGAGTTGGTCCACTTTCTCCTCTGCAAATGTGGCCTGCAATCTTCTCCCCCTCACCCCGCACAGTGTTCTGGATTCATATATAACATTCCCCTGTGTTGAGCCAAGATGCTGAGTTAATCCCATCTGGCCTTATAGCTCTTTGTCATCTTTTCTGCAGTGGAATAGAACAGTGAGTTGGCTTGGGTCCTGGTGTGTCTCATCCAGTAGGTGAGGTAACCTGGAGGATGCAGGGGGTGATTCAGGTGTGGAAAGCTCAGTACTGCAGACAGCACATGAGATGGTTCTTGACAGGTCCTTGGAGCCAAGGCATCTTATTTAGATGTATTCGGGCCATAAGTGTTTTCTTGTAAATATGCAAACAATCTTGAATGGTCAGGCAGCTCAGAAGTATGATGCTGTCCCTGAGTCATGATCTATGTCTTTTACCACACCTCACATCTGAGATTTTGTAGTGGTCATTGTGGTTCCTGACTTGGTCAATGTTACACCTAGAACATAAATCAGGTGAGTGAATGAACTATATTAATATAACATTGTTTCTGTTATATTAGGGGCATTCAGAGATGCAAAATTAGGATTAAAGAGAAAAGTATTAACCTTCTACGGGTAATGTTAAAAAACCTCTATAGAAGGGTGTTATAGGAGAGATGGCCTTTGCAATATGACTGATGGGGGAAGGAGGACATAGAGGAAGCAAAAGTTTTATAGACACAAATGAATGTAACTTACTGAGAATTGAATAAACATGGCATTGTTAATATAAATTAATCTGTTGGTATGAATATTGTGGTGAGCATTCCTTGTGGCCACTGCATATGTACAAAGAGACATGAATTATAAAAGAGCATGTAGGAGTTTTTGAATCACCAAAAACAAGGAGTAAAATGGTTTCCCTTTGCCAGCTTCAGAGAGTAAAAAATCAGGGATGATAAAGTGAAGAGGTTATTAGACTATAATCATGCTCATTCTTTAACAAGGAAAAAAAAGAAAGGAATAACTGAAAAGCATTCTTATCTAATATTCACATATTCTTTCTTATTTTGTTTGGTTAATAGCATTCTTGCCCCCTTGTATTTGATCATCAGTCCCTTCATACCTTGCTCAACCTACTGTATTCTGACTTCTCCTTATTTCACATAACCCATTCTTGCCTAGTTACTTGTAACTGACGGTCTCCTCCCTAAATCTTGTCAACCCTAAGTATTGAATATTCTGCAGCCTTTGTCACTGTCAACACTTTCCATATTTATTTGAAATGATCCTAGCGTTTTCCTGCTTTTGCCTTTCATAGCACTCCATTTTCAGGCTTTTCTCTATGGTGGGCACTCACTTGTTTGTATTTCTGGCACTTGTTTTTCCTGATAGTAGCTCCTCCCTCTTCAAATTCCATGAACACAGTTGCAGAGGGAGCAGTGTGGCTCTGGCCAAAGTGGACTGGTCCAGCATTGGGAATCACACCCAAGTGGGACCAATCATTGTCTTATGTATTGGAGAGAGCACAGGCACTGAGGGAAGCAGTTTTGGGGGGACTTTGATAGAATATCTCATTGGATATATGAAATCTCAAATACACACTGCAGGACCTGATGGTAAGTTTCTTGCCATGTGTACTAAAGAAATGCATCTTTGGTAAGACAGTGCCGGATTGAGCAAATGCAGAGAGAAGAGAGATAGAGAAAATAACTGCTAGTGTTTGAAACTTGGGTCTGTTCCTTATTGTGAACCCTCTCTTGCCCTTGGTTCCTGTTTCCAGAGATAGCAAAGAAAGAATATGGAGGTTTTAAGTAAATGGGCAATGGGAAAAGCCTAATGTTGCTGCAGCCATAATACCTAATGATTTGGAGAGGAGATCCTTGAAGGTAAGTTCAGGTACACTTTGCAAAAAAGGTAGAATAAACCCTATGCAAATAGGAACAGCAAATGTGCCCCCCCACTAGAAGCCTCATTCAGATATTTTTTCAGCTTTTATAGAAATTCCAGAATATTGGTATAGATGAACAGGCTGGTGCTCATATACATTGTGAAAATTATATGTGGTCTCATAGATAATTATAGGTGGGATAGATGTAAGACTGAAACTGCTTCCTACACTGACTGTGCTCTTTTCAATGTAAGAGGGATTTCCCAACACATTTATTTTATCTTTTCATTGTTTCCTTCCTCATCTTCCTCTGTCTTCTTCTTCCTTGTACCACTCCTCTTCCTCTTCCTCTTCCTCTTTCTCCACCTTTTTTTTCCTTCTTGACAGGACATTTTTTAATGAACTCTAATGCAGAAATTTAAAATATAAGCAGATCTTTCCTGACAGAAATGGGAGTTGAAGCCAAAGTCCACTATTTTCTCTGGCAAGTCTTGGTCTTTATTAGTAGAAAATACCACATGGACTGTTTTCTAGTCAATTAATCAATATCTAATCAATTATTATCTCTCCTGTACTTGGATTACCAAAATGATACATCATATAAAATTCAAATATATAAATATCCAACACTGAATATAACCAAATGTCCTTGTTTTTACCAAATTTATAGGCAAGAAATGACATAACATTACATTTTCTATTTGCATATTCTTTATTATCAGTATGAGCAAAAATAGTTTATTTCTGGACATTTATACATTTTGTCTTTAAGATGAACATTTGGTCATGCACTTAATTTTTTTGTTTTGCCTTTTATCTTCTTGGTACAAAGGAACACATTATATATAGTGTAAACATGAATGCTTCATGTCTTATATATATGTTGCAAATAATTTACATCAATCTATGATGTCTTTCAACCTGATTTATAAAATATGTGAAAATATTGAATAAGAAGAGGTCACTGTGAAGGCACATAAATATTGCTATTTTTATGTCAGAGTAAGATCTGGATTTAAATCTTGACTCTTCTGCTCACTGTCTGCACTTTTGGAAGTTGTCTAATTCTCTCTTACCTTTTATTTCTCATATATAAAGAAGTTGATATTAGCTGAATAATATAGTTTTGAGAGGATTAATTGATACAGCACAACTTAAAGCACTGTGAAGATATAAAAGCACCATACATATTTAAGTGACCTATTTTGATTGCATGCTTTCCAATGGGGAATGGTGTGTTTCTCAGTCTGAAATAGACATAATCAATGTCTTTCAAACAAACAAAATATTTCAAATTTAATAATGGATGGATCCTAAGTGAGGATTTTCTATGCTTTAGTTGTAATTTTGATATGGTTGTGCAAGGGGTGAGCTGTATTTACTTACACTTCCATATTCTCTGAGAACTGTCAGAAATCCAGTAGAATGGACATCAAACAACTATGGAATTAAAGAAACCACATCCACCCAGACTAGCAGGAGAGGTGGAGATGTGGAAATACAGAACAGGTTGGTCCCATACCAATGTGTGGTGGATACAAAATTGGGAGGAATATCTTGGGAGAAAGGGGTCCCAGCCCCACACCAGGCACCCCGGGCCCAGGGTTCCAGTGCCAGGAAGATAATTCCTCATAACTACTGGCTGCAAAAACCAGCGGGGCTTGAGTCTGCAAAAAACTACTGGATTCCCAAGCAGCTCCTCTTAAAGTATCTATATATGGGTTTACTCAGACTCACTCCCTCTGAGATCCAGCACTGGGTTAGCAGCTTGAAAAACACCAGTGGCATACAGGTAGGAACTGAAGTGTCTGGCATCAGGGCGAGAGCTAGGGGACAGCTTACTCCCAGACAGAATGGCAGGCAGAAGTCATTGTTCCTTTCCTGAATCCTTTCTCCAACAGAGCCACAGAGCTGGCAGGCAGGTGCCATATCTGAGATTCCATCAACCTGAGTCACACAGTTTGCCCTGGTCTTGTGATTCACTGAGGCTCTACCCCAGCAAACTTACTGGACCACCAAAACGGTTAATCATGTCTTTTTCATATGAATGGCTTATCTCAGCTCATGCTTTACATATTTCTAAATCCTTTCAAAAAAAAAAAAAAAAAAGAGCAGGCCTTATTAAGCCCCAAATCCCTGTACCTTTTGGTAAGTGGCCCCAGGCCTGGTACTAGTAATAACCAGCCTAGATTCACAACTTGGCTTTGCCTTGGAATCTCCAAGCCCAGCACCACTAGCAGCCATGTCAGATTGCTTTAGAGCTCAGGCATGGTGTCCTGGGATAAACATAGGTGAGTGCTGGCCTTGGCCTACACCACCCAGGAAACCCCAGGGCCAGTGCACCCACTGGACAGCTATAGACCACATCAGAGCATCACCACCCTGTCCCTGCAAAGCTGATTCTCCATAGAGGGCAGAGTTGGTGGTCAGTAGTCACAGCCAGTCCTTACAGCTGACAGACCTGGATAAATCCTTCCCATTGACCTGCCAACAGCAATCAAGGCCCAACTATAAGAGGAGGGCATACTCATTTCACATGAAGAATGCACCTTGAGTATCCAGCTTGGGTGATAGGGGAAACATGTCATTGAACCCTACAGGACACCTGCTACCAAGACAGGGAGTCATAGCAGCTCTACCTAATACATAGAAACAAACACAGAAAGGCTGCTAAAATGAGAAGACAAAGAAACATGGCCCAAAGTAAAGAACAGATCAAAATTCCAGAAAAAGAACCAAACAAAATGGAGGTAAGCAATATCAGATGCAGAGTTCAAAACACTGGTTATAAGGATGCTCAAGGAACATAGTGAATAAAACAACATCATAAGAAAGATTCTTTCAGAAATGAAAGATATACTAATTAAAATAAAGAACAATTTACAGAGACTGAATAGTAGAGTAGATGAAACTGAATATCAAATCAATGATTTGGAATATAAGGAAGGAAAAAAAAACAAACAGAACAAGGAGAAAAAAATAATTAAAATGATAATAGAAAACTGAGGATAGTGTAAGGAACCTCTGGGACAACTTCAAGCATCCCAACATTCACATAATAGGAATGCCATAAGGAGAAGAGAAAGAGCAAGAAATTGGAAATCTATGAAAAAATAATAAAAGAAAACTTCCCTAATTTGTTGAAAGAAATAGACATGCAAGTCCAGGAATCCCAGAGAGGTAGAGAGTTCCAAACAATATATATGCAAAGAGACTCACTCCAAGACACATCATAATTAAAATGCCAAAGGCTAAAGATAAAGAAAAAATCTTAAATACAGCAAGAGAAAAATCATATTACCTACAAGGGCATTCCCAATAAGATTTTCAGCTGATTTCTCAAAAGAAACGTTTCAAGCTAGAAGGGACTGACAAGAAATATTCAAAGTCCTGAAAAGCAGGGACCTACATGCAAGATTTCTCTACCCAGTAAAGCTATCATTTAGAATTGAAAGGCAGATAAAGAGCTTCCAAGACAAGACAAAGCTAAAAGGGTTCATTATCACTAAACCATAATTATTTGAAAAGTTAAAGGGACTTATCTAAGAAAAAGAAGATGAAAACTATAAACAATAAAATGGCAATAAATACATATCTACCAACAATTCAATCTAAAAAACAAACTAAGCAAACAAGAAGAACAGAGACAGAATCATAGATATGGAGAGAGTTTTGGTGGTTGCCAAATAAGAGGAGGTTTGGGGGAATGGCTGAATTGGTGAGGGAATCAAGAAGTACAAATTGGTAGTTACAATATAGACATGGGAATGTAGAGTACAGTACAGGGAATGGAGTAGCCAAAGAACTTATATATATGCATACCCATGGACATAAACAATGGTGTGGGGATTTCCTTATGGAGTGTGTAGAGGGGTACTGAGTAGAGGGAGGAAAGGGGGTAAAATTGGAACAACTGTAATAGCATAATAAATAAAAAATAATTTAAAAAATAATAAATGACCTTCAGCACTATACTTCAGGTCATTGTTGTGCAATCTTGTCTTTTCCCAACACTAATAGTACTGATACAGACTGGGTGGCCTGCTCAGCTTTTGTCTTTTTTGGAATGACAATAAGAATTGCCTTCTATGTGAACTAACCTATTCACTTAATGAACTCTGTGCTTCAGTCTAACGTGTGTTATGTACCAGTCTATTTGTATGTTTTTAATCAAACACATTCCTTTTATTTCTGCTGCTCTGTTTTCCAGAGAACTAAATTTTCCAAGCTTCGTTGGCTGCTGGCTTTGTTTACTAATTTTTCAGTGGTTTAAAAAAGAAAAATTTTATTAAAAATGTGTATATAATCAAATTTGTCAATCATTTACTTTGTAGCCTCTGAGTTTTATTTTTAATATATTTGGAGAGATCCTGCCCTACATAAGAATATGAAAGTATCATCTAATATGTTTTATAATGTATTTTATAACATTAAAAGGGAAAATTACAATATATTATCTATAATTTGTTTCTGTGTATTGTGTGAGGTATTTATATTTTTCTACCAGAATTGTCTCAATACCATTTATTGAATAATTTATTTGTTTCTTACTGATGTAAGGCCACCTTCTGCATATATTAAATTGCTAGATATACACAGGCAGTCTTTTTCTGTTTCAATGAACTATTCATTTATTTCTATACATTTTTGTACCTTTTTTGTTACAAATTCAGAATCTTTTTCTTTTCCAGGTTCCCAAACAATGTAAATGATACAAAGAGACTTGTCCAATCAAGTTCCATCATCAAAACTTTGGCATAAAACCATGCAGGTCAAATGCTCTTTGGGGTAGATATTTGGCTGTATTCACAGGCTCTTCGATGGAGTAAAAGTATATTTAAGCTATGCGTAAATTCTCAAGACAAGTTGTTATTTAAAATTTTACACAGTTATTTCTTTTATCTAGATATATAAGTACATTTTTACAGAATAACTTTTAAGATATTTTTCTAATATAATTCCTTTGATTTGCATATGTGTATCTGTGTATTTTTGCATGTGCACATGCATGTATGTGTTTGTGTTTCCTTGACTGCCTGCCAGAGTTGTGTATATACTTGCTGATATTTGTAAGGAAAAAAATTTAAATCTTACTCATAAACCTATTTTTACTATTAAATTATGATGTTATAATTGTTATGTTCTTAGTTTTATTTATTTTGAGTTCATTGTAATATTTGAGTAAAATGTTTCCCCTTCCAGTACTACTATTTAAAGAAAATAACAAAGGAAGCCGAACAAGGATACATATAGGCTCAATTTAGAGGTGTCTGATAATAACTTAATTGCAAGATACTGGGGGTGTATAGGGAGGAAAAAGGGTAACATACAGGAATAGCCAGTCTTCTTCTGGTGGCTCACATCTAAGCTTCTTACTCTCTGGTTACATGTTCAATTGATGCTAAATTCTCACCAATATTACTGATAAGATTAGACATTCTTGAGGAGAGGGGTGAATAAAGAGAGTGTGAGAAGAAATATGTGTCCTCTATCACTGTATTGACTGTAGTTACTCAGGTTTGTGAAAATACCTTTAGAAGAATTTTATAAAATTTTATTTTTCCATACACATTTCCTCCTTATCAGATATTAAATACTATCACCAGATTGGGTGTGTTCTTTTAGCTGTGTATTTACATATAAATATATACAACAAATTTCAAGAAGTGATTAATTTATTTATATAGATGAGATTATTCCATATGAATTGTTCTGTAAAATGCCTTTTTGAAAATTAGACAATGGGCCTTAAGGTTTCTCTAATTAGCAGATATAGGTTCATAAATATTTTAATAATTATGATACTCCATTTTAAAGGTATAAGATAATTAAGTGAATTACTTTCCTACTGGCAATATTTAGATTGCTTTCTAATCTGGGCTACTATAATTAATAAAGTAGTAAATGTTACAAAATATAAATTTTATATACCTTTGTGGTTGCCTTTTCACTTTGACATATAATTAATAATTAATAATTAATAAACTCTTTCTAAAAGTTGTCACCGATTGCATATCTTCCAACAATGTGTAAGAGTACCCACTATTCTAAACCCTTACCTATATCATGTATCATACATATTTTTAAGATTTCTACTCTGATAGACAAAAACCATGACATGTAATTTGTATTTAGAAATACATTTTCTTGTCTATTTGTCAGTATGAGAATTCTTATGTTTCTATCTTTGAACTTTTTATATTTGTAGTTTGTATTTCTTTTTACTGTGTTTTAGGAGTACTGTTTTTGGATATCAACCTATTATTGTCTATAAACATTGTCAAAAATATGTGTGCAGTTTACTTTTAACTTTATAGCTATTTTTATCATATAGAACTTTTAGTATTAATGTAGTCAATTATGTCAATCTTTTGCTTTAATTTATACGTTTTGCATCTTGTTCAAAAATTCCTTCAGACTGTTGATGCGTGTGACTTTTATTAAAATTTCTCTCATTTGTAGTTATTTAAGCCACATGTAATTTATTTGGAGGTGGTATTAAGTAGGGGTGTATTTTTATACAATTACTACATTTAAAAATATTTATCTTTGTATATGTCAAATTCCCAAATGTATGTAAGATTTTCTGGTTCTTTTTCACTGTTTTTTTTTCTATTGTTGTGGTAATTTATTTGTGGTTTTGTTCTACTACTACAGTATTGATACTATTGTTTAGTTACCACAGAACTTTATAGTAACTCCTAATATCTGCAGGAACCTAAGGACAGGTTTCCTCAGCCACTTCAGAGACAGAGAAGTATGAAAATCTCTTTAAGAAACATTCTCCACAGCCAAGGAAGTGGTTTTCACAAAGCCTACCTAGACAGATTTCATTAGTCCTATGGACAAGTGACTTAACTTTTCACAATGAAAGTGTTCAGTGTGAATACTCCATGCCTTCCACAACTCTGTGTATTGAAGAAAACAGATAACATTTTTATTCATAGATTTCTGGCCCATGGGTAGCTACAAACAAACATGATGTACATAAACCAGATTCAATGACTAGATAGGCATTTCAATTATGACCTTGTATAAGGATAAGGATAAAATAAATATTTCATGATGTATCAGATAAAATGTTTATACATTCATCAATGTCTTTTTCTTAGTTTTCCTAGATTCACTGGATAGTTACACTGCATTTCTTATCTTTCTTTGCAGTTTTATACACAAATGAATGTCAGTGGAAATAATAGGTAAGACTGGATAGTCAAAATTCTCATTTTGGATTTTATGTGAGAAATAAACTTTTATCAGGTTTGAGACATAAAACATTTTAGGGTTTGTTATGGCAGCTCACACTATCTTAACTAATACCCTAGATATTTTCTTTTTTACTTTTTTGCTTAAGATATGTTTTACTTCCAGGATTTGAAGGGCAAAGTATTTAATTAATCCTAGAATTTACTCCTTATATATTGTCTTTCCTTTATTCTCTCTATTCTACTGTACCCACTAGCATATGTTGGTCCTTATCAGTCAATCCACCGTTGTGTCTACATTTTTCTTTCATGTGTTTAATTTCTGTGCTGCCTTCTGGGTAATTTTTAGAGATCCATCTTTTATTTCACTGTTTCTCTATCCAATTATGCCCATTCTGTTTTTAACCTATTCCTTGAGTTTTTAGTTTAAATAAGTGTAATTTTTAATTTCCAAATGTTTTGAGTTGGTTTGTTTTTTAAGATACATTCTTCAGACATAGCATCTTCTTTTGTATCTTTTAAATTCTTTTTATTTTTAAAAACATTCTAAATAAACTTTTTATATTATGTAACTAATAATTCCTCTGTTTAAGCTCCTTGGAGATTTAATTCTCTTGATTGTTCAGTTTACTTTAGCTCATAGTGGCTTCTTCCTCTGTTTGAGCTCATTTTCACCAGATATTTATTTGTGAAAAAGCTGAGAAAGCCGGCTTGTCTTTTTCTCCTCAAAAGGGTGTCAAGGACCTGGAACCACTTTAAGTTCATATCCTGAACTTGTATTTTTTGACATTCAGATAAATGTAACCCTCTTACCTGTGTATGGGCGGTGATGCAATTATGAATTTTGGAAGAATTTTTTTTTAATTTACCCTGCGCCATGATCAAGGCAACTAATATTTCTTGTTATCTGTCTTTGAAAACAGGTATTTTTCCCTGAGGGTGTAACCCTCTGAGAGATTTATATGGTGGATTCAGTCTAACTCTAACATTTTCTCTTAAAAACTTTAAGATTGTTAAGAGTTAAACTTGAGTTTATTATTACAAATGGGAAATGACCTTAGGACAGCCAATCTTCAGTTTTAGCTCATGATCCTGATGACTTGTGTCCTCTTATATATTAGACTATGAAAATTTTTCTAACGTTCTTGAGAATTCATCAAGGAAATTAAAAGTCTCTATTGCATTTTATCTGATATTTCCAGGTGGTTTTAAATTAGTGTGTTTTCATAAAATACAATCAACAACAATTATAGATGCAGGATATATTTTCTCCTTAAATTTTATATCATTAACGTACAATGGATTCTTTTTCCTTGACCAGAGTTTTGTTAAATTGATCTTTTTGCTGTTATTCTCATGACTAGACTTCCTACTCCACATATATTTTCTACTAGTTGTTACATTTAAACATAAAGCTTCCTATCAACATCAAAACTGGTTGCTAACCACAGCCCACCAGTAGGCGGCCACAGAACAAGGTAAAGATTGTAGTATGATTTGAATACTCTTTCCCCCCTGGACTCTTATGTTTGGGGACGAGGACACATATTTAACAGGTGAATTAAGTTTCAGGTTGTATTATCTGTAACTATTTAAAGTTAATTACTTTTGTCATTATGTATTCTCCCCATATTAAGATCTATTTCTCAATATAAGCAATATATAAGTCCTTTCCACTGAAGTCTTAAAAATCTCCCTTTCCTCATATTTAAATCCAAGTTTTGATAGAGGTAGAATCTTTTAATTCAAAATTTTTTATTCTTGTTTGTTATTTCCTAGAACCCAGTGTTTTAGATGAGAAGTTGATGTCAGTCTTAATCTTAAAAGGCTACTGGCTAACCTCAATGTATTCTGCTTTGTATCTTTTATTCCTTGCTGCTTTGACTTTTTAAACTGTATGTTGGGATAACTTTTTATCTTTATCTTCCAAATCACCCAAATAATCTTTTTCCATGACAACTCTGCTATCCAACCTTTGTATTGTTGTAATTTTTAGTCTTATTTATCATATTTTTAATTTTTAAGAACAAATTACTTTCTATTTTTCAGAGAATCTTTTAATCTCTATGAACATGTAAATATTACAAAATAGTTAAAATCTTTGTGTGTTCAATGCTAACTCTAATTCCACGAGTGTCATTTCTGTATGTTCATTTTGATTTCTACCTATCACAGTCTTAGGTTTTTTTAAATTACTTTTTCCTCTAATGTCAGGTGATTATTTTTTTCCACTTGCTCACATCCATGTATTAATGAGCATATAGATTCAGCTATGATCTTGTTCATAGGAGTTTCTGTGGTAAATGTGAGCTATATTGTCATAGAAATGAGTGCTGAGGCCAACTGTGTCCAGTGGACAGGGCGGTAAAAGAAGACAGACTTTGCCTTAGAGGTGCAGAAGGGTCCTATCTGGATAATGTAAATGTCTCTGCCCCCAACATGGAGAGCTCAAAGTCACTTCAGTAGAGGCCCCCTTGACAAAATTTCTATAGTCTGTGAAAAGAGGTCCTGTAGGCTTTATTCAGTTGAAAAATGTAGTAGAGAGCAAGCCTAAAAGCATAGAGTTGCAGCTACTATTTTGTAATATCTTAATACAGTCAAAAAAGTCCATACTCTTTTACAGCTCCTTTGTTCTTGCTCTCTATATTCTTGTTCTCACAGATTTTTTTCTGGAAAATTTAATTTTTCATAGGTTCCCTTTTCCATTTTTATAGATTTCAAAATTCCTCAGCTATAATAGGTATAGGGATCCATATTCTTCTATTAGCTTAATACCTTCCGGAAGTATTCTGTATTTCTTTCCTTTTGAAGGCATTGTTCTCAATGTTTTAGCATTTAACATTTTTCCTTATATCAGGGTAATTTCATAATTTTCTTGATATTTTGAGAGAGAAAAAAAGGAAAATATATATGGTTAGTGAGTCATAAAAATGAGAACTAAGATTCTCTTTTTGCCTTTCAGTTTTAAAATTCAGAGACTTCACCATCACCACTCTGGGTAGTTTTTAATAAAGATTTTCAGTGTTAAGTTTCAATCCTCAACTCAATAAAACTTCTTTTTTCTTTATTTATTGCTTATTCATCTGCTTTATAGTGCTTTTCTTGAATGTGTATGTCTTTGCACATACTTTGTCTTCATAGATTCTAGCCTGGAACTTATATTCATTACCTATCTTTTTCCTGTAGCTCTCCACTAGATATTTTACAAAACAGATTTTTAATCCACTGTTTTCTACAGTTTCTAACCTGAGATTTCCTCCCTTCATTCATTTTACACTTTTTGATAATTTTTCACCTGAAAACAATACTTTATGTTTGTTGATTTTTCCACAGATTTATTTTAACATCACATTTTTAAGTACATGAAATAAAATATTTCTTGAAGTTCTTTTCTTTCTGAATATAAGCTGTTTTAGAGGAAAACATTTATTTTATTCCTGTTTCTTTAAAATCATAAATTTTTTTTCATTTTGCTTTTTTAAAGTATATTTTATTGATTCTGTTGTTACAGTAATCCCAATCTTTTTGCCTCTGCTCTCCTCTGCCCAGTACCCCACTTCCCTTCAGCAATCCTACCTCCCTTAGTTCATGTCCATGAGTGGTGCATATAAATTCTTTGGCTTCACACTTTCCTATATTATTCTTAACTACCCTCTATTTTGTACCAACCAATTACGTTCTTAATCCCTGCACCATTTCCCCATTTCTCCCTTTTCCCCTCCCAGCTGATAACCCTCCAAACCATCTCCACACCTATGATTCTATTACTATTTTGGTTTGCTTAGTTGGCTTTTGTTTTTCTTTTTTAGATTCAGTTGTTGATAGTTGTGAGTTTGTTGTCTTTTTAGTGTTCATAGTTTTGACCTTCTTTTTCTTAAATAAGTCCCTTTGACATTTCATATAATAATAGCTTGGCGATGATGAACTCCTTTAGGTTTATCTTGTCTTGGGAGCACTTCATCTGCCCTTCCATTCTAAATGATAGTTTTGTTGGATAAAATAATCTTAATTGTGGGTCCTTGCATTTCATCACATTGAATACTTCTTGCCAGTTCCTTCTTGCTTGAAAAGTTTCTTTTGAGAAATCAGCTGATAGTCTTATAGGCACCCCTTTGTAGGTAACTCTGCTTTTTTCTTGCGGCTCTTAAGATTCTCTCTTTATCTTGAACATTTGACATTTTAATTGTGATGTGTCTTTGTGTACTCCTCCTTGGGTCTAGTTTTTTGTGACTCTCTGTGCTTCCTGGAATTGTATGTCCATTTCCTTTGCCAAATTTGGGAAGTCTTACCTCATTATTTTTTCACATAAACTTTCAATTTCTTGCTCTTCCTCTTCTCCTTCTGGTACCCCTATGATTCGAATGTTGGCACATTTAAAGTTGTCCCAGGGGTTCCTAAGCCTCTCTTCATTTTTTTCAATTCTTGTTTCCTTATTCTGTACTGGTTGACTGTTTCTTTCTTTCTTATGTTCCAAATCATTGATTTAAACCCCAGTTTTCTTCCCTTCACCATTAGTTTTGTGTGGATTTTCCTTTATTTCATTTAGCATAGCCTTAACTTCTTCCCTTATGTGTTTGTCACACTTAAGCATATCTGTCAATCCCATGAGCATCTTTATCACCAGTGTTTTGATGTCTGTTAGGTTGGCTATCTCCTCGTTGCTTAGTTCTCCCACTAGAACCTTGATCTATTCCCTCTTTTGGGCCATACTTCTCTATCTCCTCATTTTTACAGGCTTCTTTGTTTGTTTGCCTCTGTGTCTTAGGTAGAGCTGTCTTACCTGTTATATTGTAAGGGGCGGAGCCTGAGGTATTTGTCAATAGAGGGTGACCCATTTCACTATGTTGTGGCGCTGTATGTGGGAGAGGCGTTTGAGAGAGAAAAATGCTGCTTGCTCATCTCTCACCCCTTTCAAGGCACTTCTCCCACTTCCATATGAGAGTGGTGCTTCTCTAGCTGTTGTCCTGGCTGTCATTCCCAGAGTGGGTGGGTCTGTGGATGTTCTAGGACCATGGGGGCCCCTTAAAAAGGTGGACTCTACTGAGGGACCAGAAGTTCTTCCTCCACCCCAATCCCTACTAGTTTGCTCATTCAGAAGCAATGAGGCTTTATTTTCCCCAGTGCTGGAACTGTGAGCTGTGTGGTCTGGTCTGGTGCTGGGAGCACTCCCTAGGTGTCACTCCCTACTTTTTAAAACATGAGATCATGCTTTCTGCCAGCCTGCCACTGCTGTCACCACAACACCGTGTCCTTTATGCCCCTCCTACCTGTCTGGATGAGTATTTCTTCTTTATTTCTTTGTTTGTTGGACTTCCATGTAGCTTGATTTTCTGGAACTTCTGGTTGTCTCTGGTTTTGATGTAGTTGTATTCCTTCTTAGTTGTGGGGGGAGTCACAGTGTGTCTGTTTAGGCCTCCATCTTGGCTGAAAGTCTTCATTTTGCTCTTAATGAAGAGGTGGTTACCTCCACATTTGTCTAATATTGGGAATCAAGACAGGCATGGTTAGCAACCATGCAGAGCACTGTCGAGATATTTAGGGCAGAAGACTGAGAGGCATGTGTTAATTTGCTTACAGTTTCTTTTGTGAATGGATATATAGTGGTTTGCAAACACAAGGGAGAGATGAAGAGGTAAATTTAACTTTAAATGCATGCTCTGCTGAAGTCTTCCTGTTTTTTACTTTTTCTATTTATTTATATATTTATGCATTCATTTAGTTATTTTTGATGATAGCTTAAAGATATCAGAACTAGTATAGCTGTTTGGAAAAAGATTGGTCCTCCTTCACCAGGAGCCAATTAAAGTAGGACCTCCTTTCTTTAGTTGCAGTGGACATAAAGTGCTGGTTACCACTAGCCCTGGTAGGGCTATATTCAAACTGGGTCAATTATATAATGGCCAAATGTTGTCTTCAGGCCTTGCTTCTTAAAACCTGTAATTGATTTTGGGAATTTGCTGGAGGGCCTCCTCTCACTCCCAAGCACATGCACTTCTGTTGGTCCTTTACTTTATCCAGAACTTTTACACTTCTTTTCAGAGTCTTTGAATTTTTGTTTTGTCATTGGGTGCCATATTTCTTTAGTTTCAAGTGGTGATATATGTTTCTCCCAATTTTGTATTTCATTATTTATTTCAGTGTGGTTGTCAGAGAGACTCATTATGTGTGCAGTTTAAAACTTACTTTTGAACTGAAAGCCCTGCTGATTTTATGCTCAGCCATTTCAGTTCTACTGTAATTCTCTAATACAGATTTTAATTCTGGATTTTGGCTGTTCAGATGTCTTATAAGTCCTCTGATCATCCACTGCCCTGTAAATCTCATCTTCTTTATTCCTCATCTCATTCTGTTGAATTTTTATCTGTCTTTCTTCTGTTTAAGGTTTTCTACTCTTGTTTCACTGAGGATATGGGATATGTCATATTCTATTTTATTGAAGATGCCAAGCTGTTCTCAATATTTTATTTGCAGCCCATTCTGACAATTTGCTTATCATTTTCAGAGCTTTTCTAGTCCACTGTGTCTCTGGGGTATGATCTTGTTTCACTCTATGATATTTTATTATGTGTTCCTTGTGTGTATTTCTCTGTTATTCACTATTAGGGTCAACATATAATTTATTATTCACAGTAAGACAATTTGAAAGAGAGTACATAAATGATTAAATTAGAGAAACAAGATGGCGGAGGAATAAGTGGAAGCTACACTAACTTCCTCCAAGAACTAGTCTGGATTTACAATGTAATTTTGGAGAAATCATCTGGAATAACCAACTGAACACCAGCTGGAGAGAAGTCTTATAACCACAGAGAGACAGAAAAGGCCGCTACATCACAACGTGACCGGTAGGGAGTGCGGAGACGCGGAAGGGCTGGCTGGCGTCACACGGGTAGCAGCTGAAGGGACTGAGAAACAGCTCAGCAGCCAGGGATTCCCCCTGAGAAGGGCAGGGTCTAAACCCCCAGCTGAGCTTCCCAGCCTAAAGCAACAGAGTGGAAAGTAAAATGGTATCCAGCTGAGAAAAGCAAAAAGCCACAGGGTTTCTTGCTAGCCGGAGAGAAACAGCTAGAGAAAAAGAGCTCTTAAGCGGATCACATATGAAAATATTCTGCCCCCACTTACCCTGGGCACAAGCAGAGGGAAGGCAGAGAGGACAGGAAATGCTTGGGGAGAATTTGGTGTGGTGGCTTTGAGGGGAGAGCTGGGGAAGCAGCCGGCCGGGTCCCAGTGCTGACTCATCCCCAGTGCTCCAGGCAGACCATTCCCGGCCAAGTGGCGTCAGCCTGAGGGGAAGCAAAAGCCCTGCCTACAGGAATTAAGCTGCCACACCCACGGTCCTTAAGCCTGACGGCTAATCACAGATTGAATAGATTAACAACTAAAGGAGTCAGACAAAGGCATTAGATCCCTGGAAGTCTCCAACAGGCTGCCTAGGCCCAGACTGGTACAGGATCTGACGCCACCAGGGGCAGATCCAGGAAGTGCAGATCATTCTAAGAAGCACCAACAAACAATAGGAGTCACAAAAATGGGGAGACAGAGAAACAACCCCCCATTGAAAGGAAAGTTAGAGTCCCCAGAAAGAGTGCTAAATGAAATAGAGGGGAGCCAACTATCAGATATGGAATTGAAAGCACGGATTATGGAGAAGCTCAATGAGCTCAGCGGAAACTACAAAGAACTCCAGAAAAACTACAGTGAACTCCAGAAGAACTATAAGGAACTTACTGAGAATTATACCAGCATCAAAAAGGACATGGAAGCTATCAATAAGAGCCAGGAGGAAATGAAGAATACGATCTCTGAATTGAAGAACACAGTAGAAGGAATTAAAAACAGGCTAGAGGAAGCAGAAGATCGGATCAGCGAGCTGGAGGACAATGTAGACAAAAACTCACAGACAGTGCAACGAAATGAAAAAAGACTGAACAAGACTGAAGAGGCTCTAAGACAGCTGCAGGACAACATGAAACATAATAATATCCATATCATAGGAATTCCAGAAGGAGAAGAAGAGGAGCAAAGGATAGAAAACCTCTTTGAAAAACTAATGACAGAAAACTTCGCTCACATGAAGAGAGAAAGAATCATGCAAGTCCAGGAAGCACAGAGGGTCCCAATGAAGATGAACCCCAACAGGCCCACTTCAAGACACATCATAATTAAAATGCCAACATTCAAAGACAAAGAGAGAATCCTAAAAGCAGCAAGAGAAAAACAACTAATAACATACAAGGGAGCTCCAATAAGGCTATCATCATATTTCTCAGCAGAAACACTACAAGCCAGAAGGGAATGGCAAAATATATTCCAAGTAATGAAAAACAAAGGCCTACAACCAAGAATACTCTACCCAGAAAGGCTCTCATTCAAAATGGAAGGTGAAATAAGGAGTTTCCAAGACAAAAGAAGGCTAAAAGAATACATCTCCACCAAACCAGCATTGCAAGAGATGCTAAAGGGTCTGCTTTAAGAAGATGAAGAAACAGAGAGAGACAGAGAGGAACACGACTACAAAGGGGGAAAATGACAATGAATAAGTACTGAAAGAAAGAAGGAACTTCTTCCATCTGCAACAACATGATTGGAACTAGAGAGAATTATACTTAGCGAAATAAGCCAGGCAACAAAAGAAAATTACCTTATGCTATCACCTGTTACAGGAAACTAATGAACAACACAAACAAATGAGCAAAATTGAACCAGAGGTATGTAAAGAAGGAATAAACTAACAGTAACAAAGGGAGAGATGGGAGGGAGAGAAGTGGTAAGAAGGGGAAGGGTCTAGTCAAAGAACATGTATAAATGACCCATGGACATGGACAACTGGGTGGAGACTGAATGTGGAAGAAGGGGGGGGCAGGGTGCAGGGAAGCAAGAGGGGGAAAAAAGTGAGACAACTGTAATGGAAAAAACAAACAAACAGAAAAATTTTTAGTGGGGGGAAAAATAAAAATATAAAGAATAGAAATGCAAGTTCAGTGAATATTAGAAGGACAAGGATTTTCCTTCACACTGTATATATTTTCTCACTATCTGATCCCTCCAGAATTTGGCATTCTAAAGAAGTAAGTAATGACCTAAGTTTCTTTGCATAAAACTAATAAGACCAGTTGTTAATAGAGGTTTTTTTTGTTTTGTTTTGTTTTGTTTTTTTAACTAAGACTTTGACTGGAATGTCATGCCTAAAGGAGACATGCTTGGGCTTTGGTTGTTACCAAAAAGCCCTGAGCAACTGGGACTGACTTTCAAAGGTAATAAAAGTCCACGAGATAAAAGGCCTGGTACCTTGGATGGATGAGCGGTCCATAGCAATCTTTCCAGGGAAGGAATGAAGTTTGTTTTCCTGAAAGGAAGGGACCTTAAGGCACAATGGAAAACCAGGAGGACCTGGAAAAGACAGGTGTTTACAGTCAAGGCTGAATGCCAGGTATGTGGCTCAGCTTCTGTGTCCTGAAGAGCAGACTGACGGTCACCCTAAATGTTCCTTGCGTAAGTTCCAGCAAAGCAGAACTAAAGATCATAAGTGATCATTTGCTGCTCTTGTTGTGTTTATGCAAATGAACAGGATAAATCAAAAATGAACTTAATGCAGACCCTTTAATGACAAGGAGGGTAATCTTAGGGAGAAAAATCACGATTCAAGGAAGATCACAATGCTCAGTGGTAGACTCTAAAGTAGTGCAGCTAACCATCTTTAAAGTTTCTTTTCATTTAAAATTTGTTTTCATTTGAAAGTTAAACTATGTGGCATTATCAAAGATGTATAATTTACAGGCAAGAAGAATGTCAAATGCCTTGCAACTGAATGTCTTTCCGATAAGACAGTCCTACAGATTTAAAGACTTGTATGTGGGTTATGTTACATAAATTAACATGTGTTTTCTGTTTTCAAAGGGCATAAGCCTACGATCTCATTACCTGAGTGATTGTCTGTACGTATAGGCCTCACTTAATCCTGTCTGCATTGCTGCCTCCTGAGACTCAATGGTTTGGCTGAACTAAGTGGCTGGGTTGGTGAAGAACGGGGTGGTGTGGGCTTCACTTTAAAACTGGTTTCTCTTTTCTATCCTAATGGCTTGGACAGAAAGAGCCCAGAGGCCTGAGAAGGGGGAAACCTAAAATATTTCCCTCAGTCCAAACTAAGTATAATGGACAAAAAGGTTTTGGACAGGTGAGATGTACCTGGCATACCTTCCTCCAAAGAAGCCCTTCTTTTCCCTAATGTGGGACATTGAAAAATTAATACCTGTCTTTTGTCATCTAATGGTTATGGATTGAATGATGTCCTTTAACCCTGTTGCCCCCAGAATACAACAAGGATGCCAGCCTGTTAAACCAAGCATGCCGTTGTCTAGAGACAGCCAACCAACCTGGAGTCTGCACGATCCTTCCCCTTGTGGGAAGGCCACCCTCCCCTCCACACCCCCACTCTTATTAGGGATTTCTTGACCCAAGTGTAGGTAGGACGACGACCATGTCCAGCTTGAAGCAGCTAGAGGAGCTCGAGACCTTCGTCCATTGTCCTTTTTAAGATTGTAAAGAGTCTTAAGTCTGAGAGGGAGGGATTGTTATTTTTTATTGTTAAAATATTTAACTAATTAATTAATTATTTTTTAAAAAAAGAAGAAGAATATATGAAAGGGTGAGGCAGGAGAGCTTGTATGTACGACCCATGGGCATAGACTTGGGGAGGGGATTGTTGGGGAAGGGGGGTGCTGGGCGGAGGGGAGCAAAGGGGAAAAAATTGGAACTATTGTAACAATATAATCAATAAAATATACTTTAAAATAAATAAATAAATAAATAAATAAATGATTAAATTATATCCTTTAATTTGTCAATGGATTAATACATCAATTTGTTTTATTACATTATATACCTATAAAATAGTTCTAATGCAAAAATCCTAAATATAAGTATATTAGTGAATCCAATTCAATGATATGTTAAAACAAATAATATTTAATTGTTTCTGTATGCTGACTTAATATTTGAAAAATCAATCAATGTTATTTACACATTTACAAAAAGAAAGGAGATACATCATGAGATCACTGTGACATATATATCAGAAAGCATTTTGTAAAATTCTACAGCACTCATGTTTAAAATACATACATATATATATATATATATATATATATATATATATATATCTCTAAAAAATAAATAGCAAATTGGGATGAGTACCACCCAAAATGTCTACAGTAAACATTATATTTATTTTTGAAATATTGGCTTTTCAACTTAAAATTAAAAAATGGGACAATATGCCTGATCTCATTGCTTTCATTTAACTCGATTGGACGTCCTAGCCAGTGCAATCAAAACAAAATACTACCTTTAATAGTGGATTCTAATACTTCTTTAGCAATTTTTGTCTTTTTGTTTCCATGCAGTGAGGAAAAACACTAGAGCCTCATAATGGAAAGTAAATTTTGGTAAAAATTGTGTAAGTTACAGACTGATCACCAGCTTTTTTAAGAGATGGAATTTCAATATTTTTAAAAAAATGAAATGTGCTCTTACATTTTTTCATTCCCTACTGCCTAAGGGCTTACCATGGATTTCTTAAAAAGCATTACAAAACAATAAAATAAATAGTTTCATACTTGTAACATGTAATTGATGAAAGCACAGTGGCAACAGGACTCAGAGAATTGACAGGACTGTTTATATATTATTTTCCACATGTATTTCACATATGTCTAATTTATAAGTCACCACATATGCTTCTCACTACTTAAACCAGAAACCAGCAATTTCATGTCTGATACGTTACAGAAAAGACCACAATGAACCGGTATATTAGGTAGCTAGCTGGAATAGCAGCATTGAATAACTGAGACAAGAAGGAATTAGCTAAACCTGAGCACAATTTGTTCTATCAACAAGCTTCCTGCATGCAGCCACTGGAATGTAGGGTTTACTATATTGAATTTGGGTGAAGTTAGGAAGGGAGGAATGGTTTATTGGTGGTCATCTTGCAGATCTCTCATTTTAACAGGTAGTTGAAGTACCTTTGTGTAGTACCTTTTTAGCAGTTTCTATGGCAATTACAATATGCAACATTATTTTTAAAAATTCTACCTGGAATCTATATAGTGCTACTTCTGTAACCATGTAGGTTCTTCAACTCTCTCATCTCCCTTTTGTCATATGTATCACATCCAGTTGCATTAAAATGTAAAGCAATGTACAGCCTTGCTTTCAATAGCACATGCATTTTTAATAAGCTAAGAGAAAAAAGTTAAACTCATATTTAACATTTCAATGCTCTTCATTTGTTCCTGGAGGGTCTTGTTTCCCTCTGATATCATTCATTTCATAATAAGTAAACTTCCTTTGAATATTTCCTGTGCAAAAAAAATATAGCAATAGTGAATTACTCTAGTTTTCTTTTATTTAAACATGCCTTAGTAGCTAGGTCACAGCTTTAGAGGACAAGCTGGAGGGTGGTGCATACCCAGGACATAAAGGAAGACCTGGGTGCATGTCTGCACAGTCCAACCAGGAAGGAAAATCCCAGGGGCAACATCTGGTAGTAGAAAACCACAAAGCTTTGAAATATTTATTTTTAGAATGTAAAAGATCAATGTTGGATAAAGTATCAAGATTCAGAGGAAGAAAAGAATAGTGATAAGTATTATGTTGAAACCAAGGTGAAAACAATAAAGGATTTTCTCTGGTCATTAAAACACAGAAATCAAAGTAGGAAACTTTTTCTTATTGATACATGTTTGGTTGGACCACGCAAACCTGGAGAAAATGAATAAATTCTGTTTTTGAATATGTATAAAGTAGGTGATTCTGTTGCTCTATTTTTAGAAGAAAATTTTAATTGACCAGTTATAACCAGGAAGCATAATAAATATGTTTTAAGAATTGTTCTACAGCACAAAGAGTGGACAGACTGTTATTTTCAAACTTTACTCCTCAACCAAATGACACACTTTGTACAGTGTGGATATTATGAAAGCCACTGATGGGGCTGTTGAAACTAATAACATGGAGCCTGGGGACAAAAATGTCTATTGGGAAGGTTTAAAATTAAAATTTATCTTATTCAGTGTGTCCTATTTAGTTATAGAATAAATTGTGTTTGAATTCTTGGAGAGGAAATGCTTCATTTGCATTGACTCACTGTGATAACACCCTCAAAACTTTTATATTATACATTAAGGAGAGCTGGATGCGAAGCCCCAGAGTCTATTGCCAGAGCTATTTGCCTACATCGCTTGACTGCTTTTCTGTTTTCTGGCTGCATTTTCAGTCTGGCCCTCTCTACACCATGGGAAACGGGTCAATGTTAGCCAAAAGCCACATCATGATCCCAAAAGAAGAGAGAAAACCTCCTCTTATAGGAGCTACTAGTAAAACTCTGCAAAGGACTATTGTTTTGCCTGGATCACCTGCCCTTGAAAGAGACCTGTCATTGTGGCAAAAGGATTAGGGCTGTGATCTTAGCCAGGCCTGTATCTCATAATTCCTGTGAGAATCACATTGGGTGAGTGATGAGCCTCTTATCAAAAGGAAAAGAGGATTCTGCAGAAAAATGAAAAAATAGATGTTCACTTTGAAAAGCAAGAGTAGAAATATGAAATGCTTGACACTTTCTCTAAATTTTGTCTCGCCTCTAAATAGTATCTATTTTTGTTTCATCACCCAAGCCCTTGAAATAGGTATTTTGGTGTTTTTTTCTCTTATTTTGTTTTTAAGCTAATTTCAAGTTCATGGCTATTATTTTAGGGTAAATCAGTTTATTAGAAGCTCACTCCCACTTACTGAATGTTAATCTCAGAATTTTTAAACTTAGCACAGAGAAAAAATCTACACAATCTTTATGCCATACACGATTGGTTGATGTTGTATTTCTTACTAATCCCAGGAAGTGGAGCTGATCCAGATTTAAGATTACTCAGAAAAAAACATTCTTATACTTCCAAACTTTTTACATGCATGTGCATGAGTTTGTTTATAATAAGATATTGAAATAAAAGTTTTAACCAAAGTATTACAGATGCTGCTTATAAAGCAAATTATAGCAGACCAAAAGGCAGGATTCCAAAACAAATGGCTGATAACTAATTTTATGACTCACAATCACCTTAAACAGTGAGATCTTTCCAGAAAGTATCCAGCCACATATTATAAAAGTAGAGACATTTATTGAAGAATACAAAATACAAGAAATATTGTATATAGAACTGACAGCCTTGGTTCCCATGCCATCTCCCCTCCCACCTCCTGCTTGCAGCTGTCTGGAAGTTTCCCGTGATAGTGGGGAGTGTAAAGCCATGCTCTGTTCAACCTTGATCAACCCCCAGATTCACACCTGCACGATAACAACTGAATTCAATAGTGCCTTTTTTCTTTCCCCTATTAAACAGTCCCCTCCTTCCCTAGGACCCCCGATTCAAGCCGTTTGCAGCATGGCTTCCTCCCCACTTGCTAATTCCCTCAAATAAACTTATTTTCTTCTGCTCGCTGCATGCTCATGGTTCTCTGAGTGACACTGTTCTTACAAGGACAATGATGCCTCAGTCCCCTTCAAAGTAGACACCATGGGACCTTATACCGTTCTCCCAATCACCATCAGCTGCCTCAGTGTATTTTCCTAAGTCATGTTGATGGTCTTAAATCTTTTCCCTTCCAAGGTGATTTTAGTTTTGGGAAAAAACAGAAATCACAAGGTGCCAAATTTGGATTGTACGGGGGCTGAGTCACCTGGGCGATTTGATGTTTCACTGAAAACTCTGCATAAGACATGATGCATAAGGGAGTGTGTTGTTGTGATGAAGCTACCAATCACCAGTTGCCCATAGCTGCAGCCTCCTGAATCATCCAAATGGCTTCCATGGAGGACTGTTTAAGCTTAACACAAAATGATGCAGATTTGTTGTTCTACTCACTCAGTTATTCTGAATGCAATGGCCACACAGAACACATGCTCACTCAACGGTGTCTACCACCCCCACTGACTAGAGCAGTGAGGTCATCATTGTTCATACATGAGCATTCCTGTCCACTTACCTGGACTGTCAGTTTACATTAATATTGCACAAACTGTTCTTGTTATTCTAACAATGGTTGAACTCTTTTCCAGATAGACCTCATATAAAAGGTGGAGAGAATGGAGATGAAAATAAGATTTCATGATGACATTTCTTTGGCAAGAACTTAAGTGGTCCCTGATTGATTCCCACCAACAGGGATAGGTGGTGAGGATTCTACATCCTTCACTTCAAGGCTTGAGACAGAGGTTTTCACAGAAACATGACTAAGGACTTGTGTGTGAGGGAGACTGGAAAGGGGATTGAACCCTGTGCAGGTAGTTGGAGGACAGGCAACATAAGCCAGTACACTGCCTTATTAGTGTGAAGGAGGCAAGGTGCTGCTGCTTCTGGGAAGCAACTTAATTTTCCTCTGTTGGAAGTTCAAAGAGGAGTGAGCATTTTCTGAGAAACAGATGCATACTGTTCACGGGGAGCCAGTCTAGGGCTATTTTGTGGCTTTCTCAAGAACACTATGTCTATGTTTTCCTCTAGAACTTTTATGGTGTCATGGCTTATGTTTAAGTCTTTTATCCATTTTGAGTTTATTCTGGTGTAGAGTATAAGTTGATGGCCTAGTTTCATTTTTTTGCATGTACCATTCTAGTTCTCCCACCACCATTTGTTGAAGAGGCTATTCTAACTCCATTTTATGCTTCTTCCCCCTTTGTCAAATATTAATTGAGCATAGAGACCTGGGTTTACTTCTGTGCTCTCTATTCTGTTCCATTGATCTATGTGTCTGTTTTTATGCCAGTACCAGACTGTTTTGATTACAGTGGCCTTGTAATATAGTTTGATGTCATGTATTGTGATAACTCCTACTTTGTTTTTCTTTTTCAAGACCCTATGTTCATAGCACCATTATTTACCACAGCCAAATGCTGGAAACAGTCTAAGTGCTCATCAGTAAATGAGTGGATTAAAAAACCGGGGTACATTTACACAATGGAATACTACATAGCAGAAAGAAAGAAGGAGCTCTTAGTTTTTGTGACAAAATGGATGGAACTGGAGAGTATTATGCTAAGTGAAATAAGCCAGGTGGCAAAAGACAAATATTATATGATCTCACCTGTAAGAGGAACCTAATGAACAAAGCAAACAAATGAGAAAAATAGACCAGAATCATGGAAACAAGGAGCAGACTGACAGTGCCCATGGGGGTGGGGGAGGAGGATAAGGGGGGAAAGAAATGGAAGGGTCTAGTCAAGGGCAGGGGAGAGCAACAGGGGAAAATTTGGGACAATTGTAAAAGAACAATAACAAAAAAAGGTAATTAATAAAAAAAAAACTCAAATAACCAAACACTATGTAAAGAGATGGTGAAACTTCAATGATAACAGAAATTTAGATCTCTACAAACAGGAGATGGGGAAAGTGAATAGTTGAAGGAGTGTGGGAAACTGTATGTGAGATACCTTAGTGGGGAGTCTCCAAATTTTTGTAAAACTACACCAAGAGAGTAACTATCACCATTTGCTAGGGCTTAAGAATTCAAAGACATCTTGTGGAAGTTCCAGCTCTAGAAAGAACTTCCCTTTCATGTTGTCTTCTCCTGTCTACTTGGAATGATTGATGTAAAGACACAGATTATTACTTTTTCCAATTCCAACTAGCTAGTGTTTTTTTTTTTTTTTGGAGATTATTATGTGTTTTGAAACTTGACATTTTTGTTTTTTAAATTGTGGCTGTGCATGCAAAGTAAAGAAAGGAAGAAATTATTATTATTTAAGATTGAAGCAGTCAGTCATAGAGCCTAACAAATACTGAGATATCAGTCAAAAAATTTTTTTTATTATATACTACAATTTTCTCTTATGCAAAGTGCTGACATTTATACACATTCAAAAAGAGAAGAGGTGAGCAATTGATTTTGTTCGAGGATCCTGGAGAGCAGCAGAAAGGATGTGACATTTAAAACGGGTCTTAACAAAGTTGAACAATAAAGAAAGCAATATGAGCAATCATGGAGTTTTGAAATTACATAGCTCATTACAGGCAATGAGGACAATTATGGTATGTACATATAGATAGTAGGGTTTGGAGGAGAAAAAAGGTGAATTTGTGAAAGTGGCCTGAAGCCTGTGTATTAAAAATACTGTGTACCATGTGGATTTACAATAAAATAACGAGATGATAGTAAGCTATCAAATTTCTAGTATCAAGAAGTTTTATAAAAGTATTTGTGTTTTAGACAGGTAATCTCAGTATGCTGAAAGAAATGTAGGAGGGATAAAGATTAGAGGCAAAAGTATGACTGTAAAGAGTTAAAATAGCACAGTTGCAGGGTATTTCTTACCTGAAATATGGAAGAGGTAGTGGAGGTAAATTTGCTAGCCTTGGTGATGAGCAGAAGGTGAGTATTACTGAGGAGTAGCTCAGAACAACACACATTGTTTGGTTTGAGGTCTGGTAAAACAAAACTAATTAAAGTAGGAAATTCAGGTTTGAAGGTGTGAAAAATGAAGCTGATTTTGAAGATGTTATTGTCAACCCACCTGTAAGATATCCAAACTCAATATTGTTACCAGGTAATTAGAGATTTCACTGGTTCAGGAGCTAAGAGGTGGGAAAAGATTGGCATTTATAAGTTTATTTCTAGGTGGGTAGAAACAGACATTGCAAATCACATTAGAAAAAGTGAAAGGAAGGACTTGATAAACAAGAGAAAAAGCTGACAGAGGCAAGAGAAGCAGAAAAGAATGACATCATAGGAATCAAGGAAAGAAAGAGAAGTTTAAAAAGTGATGGGGTTTAATACCATCATCGACATTTCCAGATAAACAAATATAATGAGACATGAAAAGTGTTCACTATGCTTCGTGGTTAGTCAGTCTTATTTCGTTTTCGCTGGAATTGAATTATTTTACAGAGTGGAATTTCAGCAGTCAGGGTGCCATGTAGAGGCAACCAATTAAAAACAGTGAGTACTGCCTTGGCTACCTAAAATATAATTGTGGAAGGGAAGGAGAGAGATGGAGACCTGGGTGGTTATAGATGTACCAGTTTTAGAATGGGAGAACCGTAAATTAGCTCACTAGTACCCTCTGTGACTTCTGCAATGATTGGGAGCAGCACAGGTGGGTAACAGCCTCTAATATACAAGTATTCTTTCAAAATATGTTCCTTGTCTTTGTCCCCCTTAGTCAACTTTATTAGTTTAGATATAGGGAAAATATTTAACAATTATTTAAGAAAATTTGGATAGATAAAATGCAAATAGTCTATTTGCAGATGATCTAGAATTAAGTGGTAAGTGCTTTCTCTTTGATCTCCATGCTATTGTATCTCTAAATTATTATTATTTTTGTATTTCTCTTAAATACAGAAGGGTTATAGGATGACAAATCACTTATTGTCTGTTTTTTTTCCCTGTTATTTATGGTAATTCTATTTAGCACTTGGTTGCCTATTGATTTATATAGTGGGTATGAAACCAAACAGATCTGAACTCGAATACTACTTTTATTGCTTCTTAGGTGTATCGTCGGCAGCCGTCCGTCTCGAGAGACGATGGTGTAGCTTCTTAAGAGTCTATCTGCACCGCCGAGAATGGCTGTGCAGTCCGACTCGGGAGTGACATGGTAGTATCTGTCTCCTCCCGTGTTGAATCGACATCTTGCGATGACGCTGAAGCTACAGAGCCTGGGCAGGGTAATATGGAGGGTCTGCTGTTGCCCATGCAGCAGACACCCCCTCTCTTCGCAGCTGAAGGATCCAAGGGAAAGACGGAGTCAATACAGCTTGGGTTCAGGTGCGCCGCAGGAGTTGCCGGTGTTGACTACAACGTCAAACCGCCTTAGGGACTCCGGCTCCGGATTTTCTGTCGGGGTTTACTCCCTTAGCCTTTCCCCTGAAGAGGTATGCCGCAAGGCAGCGGAGGTTTTTTGGAGTCAGAGTTTTCCTTCTCTGATGTACCCTGACTGGAAGATCGAACCAGCGACACTTAGCTCGCAGGCCGACGCTCAATCCACTGAGCTAAACCAGCCAGGTGTATAATCTTGACCAAAAATTAACCTCTCTGAGACTCAGTTTCCTTGGCTATAATGTGAACATAACACTACCTTCCCTTTAAGAGGATTAGTGATGAGTCATGTTAGACAATTCCAAAGTGATATATATGTAGTAGATGCTTAACAAACTATAGATGTTAACATTCAATATAACCCAGATTTCCCAAAAGATGGTCTAAGGCACACTTGTCTGAAGACATTTCCTCGGGTAACAGTGTTTACACCCTCCCGAAAGTTACATGTTCATTAATATATTAAAGGTTTAGAGAAGTCAAATGATAGGGGCATCTGATTTAATGTGTAATGAAGGTTTCAAAACTTGCATGCTATGCTCAGGTGTGAAAAAAAAGAGAAAATTTTTATATGATTAATTTTACTTTTTGTTTCCTTTTTTATTTTCAAGATCCTTTATCCTCCTATATAATGTGTGTATTAGGAAAGGGGGGTCTACTTTTCACAAACTTTGTCATTTAAAGTCATCTCATTCTCCTACATTTAAAAAAAAATCATTTTCAAGTCAACTCAGTATTATTTGATAAACTAAAAAATATTTAGTGGCATTCAAGGCACAAACTGCTTAAAAGGGTTGGTTTAGGTCCTCAAGGAGGTTGGGAAAGGACTACTGTTTCACACAAGAGCTCTTGTGCCATCCTCTGGATCTATGAGACTGGTGTGGTGAAGTTTCTTGCTTGGACACCTGGCATCTGGTGAGCATCAGTTGCTCAAATTCATGGCTGGTGAAATCCATGATCCATTTTTATATCATAGTTCCCTGGTGGCTCCATTGCTAACTTAGCCTCACTATAGCGCCTTCAAAATTTAGGCCAAATCTTCTAACTGCTAGATGTCCCCTGCCATCAAAACTTTTTTTTTTTCTCACATTGACCTCAGGGAAAGCCCCTAGATCTTAATTCTTAACCATCTTCCCCCTGCATCCTGGAGGCCCATAGAACTTTGGATTTCTTTCATGCCACATGAGAGCACACAGAGAACAGGAGTATTATAATTTGCTTTCTTTTTCTAAACATACAACGCAGCTGCTCCTGTGACATTTCTGAGATCTCTGATGAAGGTGCTCTCTCTAAGAATTTCAAATGTAACTTCCTGTCTCTCTTTCATCCTCTTCTGGAGTTTTAGCAACTAAGATTCCCATATTTGATTTCTAGACTTCTTTATGTTCCTCTTATTTTCACCTCCCACAAGCAGGAGAACTTTTCTTTCTCCTTTACTTTTGATGAGAAATGAGAAGATCTTTGGACATTTTCTCCTTCTTCCCTGTAGTGGGTTTCTATACTCTTATATGGCAACTTTATTTTTCTCTAAGGTAATAAAAAGCTGTTTTCAATTGATGAAAACCCATTGGGGGATCATGATTTAAGAAGCGGGACGCTTTATTATCTTAATTTGAGTTATACATTTTGTTAGCCCAATTTTCCCCAAATTTATTTACATACCTGCATGTGTATCAGTTTTTAAGCTATTCATTATTGTCTGTCAGCTCCAAATCCATCTTTCCATGTTTAGTTTTGTGAAGTTAAGGTGGGGTCTCTGCAAACCCCATTTCTGTTTTACTAACTGCTCCCTCTAGGGGCACTACTGGAAGACACCAGGCTGAAGAGGAGGAGAACAGGTATGCCCTTTCCTGTCTGTTTCTGCTTCCTACTGCTTCCTTTTCCTGTGTTGCCCCACAATACTTCTTCACCCTTGAAGGCTCAGTTTCTCCCTGTAGCAGCAGCTAAAGCCAATTTTCATTTTCCCAACACTTGCAGTGCCAATTTCATTATATCTCTTTCAAAGACAACAGCACCAACAAGTCACCACCCCCTTAGAGGGTTGGGCCAAGGCCCCTGGGATCCTCTCCTTTAAGCTCAGATACTAGCCTTAGTGATCCGAGTTTTAGTTCTCAGTGCCCCTCCTCTGAAACTTCTAAGTTTGAAAATATTCAATCTCTTACCTTTGTTCCCCAACTCTAGGCTGGGAGTTGCCATCATACCTAGTCAATAATTTTGTACCTGGTTGAGAATTCTGTGTATTAAATATTCTCTGTTAAAATTACTAGTATAATTTCTAGCTCATGAAAGGATCCAAGCTGATATAAACTTCACTAGACCTAGTATTGTGTAAAAGTCACAATGGAATGCACTCACCTAACCATTTGTTAGTGGAACTGGAATGGTGAGGGTGGTGATGGGATGGTGACTGTTGTCAAGTATGTCTGTGTGAACACACCTGTTGGTCATGTGTGTATGCTCACCTATGCTCAGCAAGGTGATCCTCATCCTGCTGGATAGAAAGCCACTAAGGACTCAAATATAGAAAAAAGAAAATTCGTGTTGAGACTAAAACAACTTAGTGAATCTCCATTAGACTTTCCCCATATTCATAGGGGAAAGTCTAATGGACTTTCCCCATTTAACAATTAGAAATTTGAATGTGTATGAAAGGGAGCTTTTAAGACAAAGAAGTGTAACTGTGGTACCAACATGGCCAGATTAAGAAATACATGTTTTGTTTTGCCTGTGCTGTGAGCACATTTTGTGTTTTTAGTGTGCTCTGCTTTTTGTATCCAGAATACTGCATTTCAGTTCAGTAAAATAATGCCTTAAAAAGTGTCTTTTATAATCCTGGCACTGAGCTAAATTCATATAGTATGGTCCCTGTCCTCAAGAAGTTCACTGTTTGCAACTGAAAGTGTAGTCCATGAACCAATAGCATCTGCACCATATGGAAGCCTGTTAGAAACATAGAATTTCATGCCCCATCCCAGATCTGCTAAATTGGAGTCTCCATTTTAAGTAGGTTCCCTGCTAATTTTTATGCACATTAAATTTTGACAAACATTGTTCTAGAGCAGTGATTTTCAACCTTTTTCATCTCATGGCACACATAAACTAATTACTAAAATTCTGCAGCATACCAAAAACTATTTTTTGCCTACTGCCATAAAATAGGTACAATTTTGATTCATTTATACCAGGTGGCTACTGTTATGTTGACTGTTATCATTTTTTATTTGACAATCTAAGAGAAAAGAACTCAGTGGCCCTGACTAAATAGTCAGGTATTGCATATTTTAAAAATGTTTGCAGCAAACTGGTTGAAAAACACTGTGCTAGAGTATGGGATAGTGCAAGGAAGAAACAATTCTACTTCAAGTAAAAATTACATGTCTACCATCCATTTCCAATCTCTATCTCTCTTATTTTGGGCTTTCTGTATCCCCTCAGAAATAACCCTCACTATACAGCATTGCTAAATGTTAAAAAAAATGGGGGATGGGACATTTTGGGAATTATAGTTTTCCCAGGTTATATATATTAAACTAGGTGAGGGCAGCAAGAACTGTAGGATAAGCATAAAAATAATGCTTTGAGTAACAAAATTAGTTTAAAGAGAAAAAGAAAAAATGGGTTAAAGGTCATCACATATTTTCCAGGACCTATATTTTCATTCTTTACTGGGAGAATTATGATACAATTGTTTGTCAGGCTAGTAGAGCTGCCTGCTAATAGAACAAGGATCAGGGGATGGGCACCCTGTGTCTAGTAGTATCTCAAAAGAAAATTTCTATTAGGCTCCAAAAGGGTATTTGGCTATCTAGGGCTCTCCACTTATCTGATACATTGGTGAAGCTATAGTCATCATAGACGCTGTCTCCCTATTCACAGGCTGAGAATATACTCACAGAAAGATTTGAGGATGTGGCTTTGATTGTGTATAGAAAATAGGTTAAGGCTCTGGCTTTTGTTTTGGGGTGGTACAGGGAGAGAGGGGTTTTTACAAACTTTGAAATCTTACTTGCGTGAGGCTGAAGGTCTGGGCTAATCTCTAACCTGGGACTGCCTCCAGACCTGGAAGAGTCAAGTGGGAACTAGTGATAGACTACACACAGAGTGGATCCCCTGCAATCTTCCTTTGAGAACCTTCAGAAACAGCAAACTACAAATAAAGAACTGAGATAATTTGTATCTCTGCCAAATATTTCACTTTCCTGTGGTATGCAATATTGCGGCCTGTGAGAAAATGCTGCAGCATAACAGATGTGGAAGACTCAAGGGAAAAGTATAACTTTGACAGTTGCTATGAAAATAGATCAAGTTTTAAAAATATCTGATTCATGTTTTTAGTAAGATAAAGAAGAGCCATGAAACAAGAAAATGACATAAGGAAAAAACAGGTGAGATTAAAAGGCAGAATTTTGAGATAAAATGGCATATGCTAGAAATTTTGAAGTCTGCCAAAGAAAAGCTATATCTGGTTTAAAGTCGGCATTAGAGTCAAAAAGAAATAAAATTGATGGTGCAGAAAATTGTGTTAGTGTTGAAGGAAATCTTTGAGAAATTATTCCAGAAGTCAGAAGAAAGAGCTGAAGATGATAGTGAGGAGACAGAGATTTATAGTGTTGTTTGGTAAGGGAGAGACAAAAGAGAGAGAAATATTAAGAGAGAGAGGAAATAATGGACAGAAAAGGCAAACAACAGAAAACCACAAATAAATTATAGGCATTTTCACAGAAGATTTTCTCTACATATAAAATGAGCCAGAGATGCTGGAGAAAAATGGTTATAATAGAATTTTGAGCTAAGAAAAATACACTGGTGTAAAAAAAGCATTATAAATCAATAGGGACAAAGGTGATTATTTAATACTTAGTGCTTTCATAGAAATTTGAAGATGGCGGAGGAGAGAGGGGAGGCTGTGCTTTCTGGCTCCCGAGACCCATCTGTAGTTTGGACTAATTGCAGACAGAACATCTCAGTGAGCAGCTGGACACTGGCAGGAGTCGAGCCTCGGCACTGCTGGGTTAGAGAAAACCATCTGGAAATGACCTGTTTGGTGGGGATAGTGGAGGAAAAAGGGATGAGACAGGATTTCGGACTGGGGTGGCTACGCGAGCTGTGGCTGGAAGTACACAAAGGCTTTTTGGCGACCATAGGCTTCCCCAGAGAGGAATCGGGAGGAGAGCAGATCTCTGCCTGCTGGCAGTGATAAAACTGGGCCAGGTGGCATCTGGCACTGAAAGACAAGAAACAGCGTACTGCTGTGCATGTGAGAACGTGATTTTCCTTTATATTTTTATCTTGTGTACTGCAGAGATGGGAAGAAAGGTCGGGGATGACAGGACATTCTTGAGGGGCGCAGGCGCAGAAGTATGCTCACCCACTCCCCAACCCTCCCCTTGGGTTGCGCAGGCAGGCACAGGGAAGAGCCCTCATCCACTGGCCCAGGTGCAGGGGGCCACGCGCTCAGGTGCCCCTCGGACACACCCCAACAGACATAAGATCAGTGTCCCAACAGGAGCAGGGAGGGCCTGCAGGGCATGCAGGAGACCATGCACAGACACCCCTGGCAAGCCCCAGTAGGTGCCAGACTGAAATGCAGACCACTGCGCGGGCTCAGCTTGTGCCTCCCCAGGTGGGTGTGGGAATGAAGGGTGGCTGTGGCGTGGGAACAGCAGGCAGCAGCGGCTCACAGACACTCATTTCCACTGTGCATAAGTGTCTGGGGTCCCGCCCAAAGGGGGAAGAGACCAACTCCCGGGGCGCAGCTCGGCAGTCCTGAGGATAGCATGAAGGTACTTGCACACAAGCAGCCGGGCCAGCTCCAACAGGTGCCAGAACCCCGGCCACCATGGGCGCACACCGATGCTGCAAGGAACAGCAACCTCTGGCCCACCTCATTAGAACAGCTGTGGATCCCAAAAAAGAAGATGACACACAAAGGTTGAACTGACATCTCCACAAAAGAACTCAAGACAAAGTAGACAGAGTGACTCTCAATCAACTAGGCAGAGGGGAGATCCTACCAAAGAGCATCTGAAATATAACCAGACAGCATAAACAAACAACATAAAGGGTATCCCAAAAACATCAGGCTCAGGAGATCAAAGAGACTGCACCACTGAAACCCCCAGATCTCCTATAAAGAATCTCATGCCACAAAGGTGGGAAGTCAAAGCAGACAAATTCAAAAAACAAAAACAAACAAGAAGAATGCAACATGGTAAGATGCAGAAACACCTCTCAATGGAAAGAAAAGAGGAATCCCTAGAAAGAGAGGTAGATGGAATAGACATAGCCCAAACATAAGACATGGAATTCAAAACAATGGTGGTGAAGAAGTTCAATATACTTGACAACCTCAAAAGAAATTACAATGACCTCCAAGGAAGTTACCAACAGATCCAAGAAAACTACAGGAAACTTATGGAGAACTACACAAGCATCAAAAAGGACATAGAAACTATTAACAAGAACCAGAAAGAAATGAAGAATACAATCTCTGAACTGAAACACACAGTAGAATCAATCAAAAGCAGACTAAATGAAGCAGATGATCGGATCAGTGAGTTAGAGGACAATGTAGAAAAAAAATTCCCAGATAATATAACAAAATAATAAAAAGATTGAAAAAATATGAACAAGATGTAAGGGAATTACAGGATAGCATGATAAAAAATAATATCAGGATCATCAGAATAAAAGAGGGAGAAGAAGAGGAGTAAGAAAGAGAAAAGCTGATAGGAGAAGTAATGACAGAAAATTTTCCCATCCTGATGAGAGAAAAGGTTATGAAGTTCAGGAAGCACAGAGAGTCCCAATTAAGAGGAACCCTAATAAACACACTCCAAGGCACATTATAATTAAAATGGCAACATTCAAAGACAAAGAGAATCCTAAAAGCAACAAGAGAAAAACAGCAAATAACATACAAGAGAGCTCCGATAAGGCTATTGACTGATTTCTCAACAAAATCACTACAAGCCAGAAGGGAATAGTAAAAAATATTTCAAGCAATGAAAAACAAAGGCCTACAACCAAGAATACTCTACCCAGTAAGGCTCTCATTCAAAATGGAAGGTGAAATAAGGAGTTTCCCAGACAAAAGAAGAATAAAAGCATACATCTCCACCAAACCAGCATTGCAAGAGATGCTAAAGGGAATGTTTTAAGAAAAAGAAGAAAGAAAGAGGAGAGGAACACAGGTACAAAGGGAAATGAATAAATACGTGTCAATAATAACCTTAATTGTAAATGGATTAAATGCTCCAATTAAAAGACATAGGGTAACGGAATGGATGGGAAAACAGGATCCACATATTTGCTGTCTACAAGAAACACACCTCAAAACAAAAGATATGCACAGACTGAAAATAAAGGGATATAAAAAAGTATTCCAAGCAAACGGACATACATGAAAATAAAAAGTAGGGGTAGCAGTCCTCATATCAGACAAAACAGATTTCAAAGCAAGGGCAATAAAAAGAGACAAAGAAGGACATTTCATAATACTGAAAGGAACAATCCATCAAGAAGATATAACACTGATAAACATATATGCACCCAATATAGGACCACCCAAACATATCGAGAAAATACTAGAAGACCTCAAGAAGGATATTAACAACAACACACTCATAGTAGGGGACTTCAACACTCCATTATCAACAACAGACAGATCTTTGAAGCAAAGAAACACCAAGGATATACAGACATTGAACAACACACTAAACCACATGGACTTAACTGATATATATAGAACTTTCCACACCAAAGAAGCAAAATATACATTCTTTTCAAATGCGCATGAGACATTTTCAAAGATAGACCACATGATAGGACACAAAACAAGCCTCAACAAATTCAAGAAAATTGAAATCATATCAAGCATCTTTTCAGACCACAATGACTTGAAACTAGAAATCAACCTTAGAGAAAAAAATCAAAGACACCCAAACTCATGGCGAATGAATAACATGCTATTAAATAATGAATGGGTAAACAATTACATCAAAGAAGAAATCAAGAAATTTCTGGAAACTAATGATAATGAACACACAACAGCCCAAAACCTATGGGACACAGCAAAAGCAGTCCTGAGAGAAAAGTTCATAGCAATACAGGCATATCTGAAAAGGATAGAAGAATCTCAAATAAAAAATTTAATCCTAAGGCTACAAGAATTAAAACAACAACAAACAAAGCCTAGGGCAAAAAAAAAGGAAGGAAATCATCAAGATCAAAGCAGAATTAAATGACATAGAGACCAAACAAACAATTCAAGAGATCAACAAAACTAGGAGCTGGTTCTTTGAAAAAATAAACAAAATCGACACACCGTTAGCCAGTCTCATCAAGAAAAAAAGAGAGAAAACCCAAATAAACAACATCAGAAACAAAAAAGGAGTTATCACGACTGATACTACAGAAATGCAAACGATTGTAAGAAATTATTACAAACAACTCTATGGAAAGAATTTGACAACCTAGAAGAAATGGACAAATTTCTAGAAACATATAACCTTCCAAAACTGAATCAAGGAGAAGTAGAAAGTCTCAACAGACCAATAACAAAGAAGGAAATTGAAACAGTAATAAAAAATCTCCCTGCACACAGAAGCCCTGGAATGGATGGCTTCACAGGTGAATTTTACAAAACATTTAGGGAATAACTAACTCTTACCCTCCTCAAACCATTCCAAAAAATCCAAGAAAAGAGAAAAATACTAAACTCTTTCTATGAAGCCAGTATTACCTTAATTCCAATACCAGGTCGAGACACAACAAAGAAAGAAAACTACAGGCCAATATCACTGATGAACATAGATGCTAAAATCCTCAACAGAATATTGGCAAACAGGATCCAGCAATACATCAAAAAGATCATACACCATGATCAAGTGGGATTCATCCCAGGGACGCAAAGATGGTTTAATATTCACAAATTAATAAATATATCACCTAAACAAAATGAAAGACAAAAATTACATGATCATATCAATAGATGCAGAAAAAGCATTTGATAAAGTACAACACCCATTTATAATGAAAACATTCAGCAAAATGAGAATAGAGAGATCATACCTTAACATAATTAAGGCTATATATGAGAAACCTGAAGCCAACATCATACTCAATGGACAAAAACTGAAAGCATTCCCCCTGAAATCAGGAACACGACAAGGATGTCCACTCTCTCCACTCCTATTCAATATAGTGTTGGATGTCCTAGCCACAGCAATCAGACAAGAAAAAGAAATAAAAGACATCCAAACTGGGAAAGAAGAAGTAAAACTATCATTATATGCAGATGACATGATAGTGTACATAGAAAACCTTATAAACTCCACTAAAGGACTACTCAATATAATAAGTGAGTTTGGCAAAATAGCAAGGTACAATATAAATATACAGAAATCAAAGACATTTCTGTACACCAACAATAAAATATCAGAGACAGAGACAAAAAAGAAAATACCACTTACTATAGCAACAAGAAAAATAAAGTACCTAGCAGTAAACTTAACCAAAGAGATAAAAGACCTGTACACTGAAAATTATGTAACATTGAAGAAAGAAATTAAGAAACATACAAATAAATGGAAGCAAATAACATGTTCTTGGATGAGAAGAATCAACATCATCAAAATGGCCATACTACCCAAAGCAATTTACAGATTCAATGCAATCCCTATTAAAATACCAATGACATATTTCACAGATCTAGAACAAATACTCCAAAAATTCATATGGAAAAATAAAAGACCCTGAATAGCCAAAGCAGTCTTCAGACAGTAGAACACACCCAGAGGAATCACAATACCAGACATCAAACAATACTACAAAGCCACTGTGATCAAAACAGTCTGGTACTGGCATAAGAACAGACATATAGATCAACCGAACAGAATAGAGAGTCCAGAAATAAATCCAGGACTATATGGTCAACTAATATTTGATAAAGGAGGAAGGAACATAAAATGGAGTGAAAAGAGCCTCTTTAACAAATGGTGCTGGGAGAACTGAACAGGGACATGCAGATAAATGAAACTAGACCACCAACTTACACCACACATGAGAATAAAATCAAGATGGATCAAAGACTTAAATGTAAACTGTGACACCATAAAAGTCCTAGAGGAAAACATAGGCAGGAAAATTTCAGATATCCCACATAACAATATTTTCATGGATACATCTCCTAAGGCAAGAGATATAAAGAAAAAATAAACAAATGGGACTACATCAAACTAAAGAGTTTCTTCTCAGCAAAAGAAAACATCAGCAAGATGAAAAGGGAACCAAACATATGGGAAAACATATTTGCCAATGATATCTCAGACAGGGGACTGATCTCCAAAATATATGAAGAGCTTATAGGACTCAACATCAAGAAAACAAACAACCCAATTAAAAAATGGACAAAAGAACTGAACAAACACTTCTCCAAAGAGGACATGCAGAAGGTCCATAAACACATGAAAAAATGCTCACCATCATTAGCCATCAGAGAGATGCAAATAAAAACCACAGTGAGATACCACTTGACACCTGTCAGAATGACCATCATCAACAAATCAACAAACAACAAGTGCTGGCGAGGATATGGAGAAATGGGAACCCTACTGCACTGTGTGTGGGAATGCAGACTGTTGCAGCCACTATGAAAAACAGTATGGAATTACCTCAAAAAACTAAAAATGGAACTGCCTTTTGAACCAATGATTCCATTGCTAGTATTATACCTGAAAAATCCTAAAACCCTAATTCAATAGAACTTATGTACCCCTATGTTTATAGAAGCACTGTTTACAATAGCCAAGTGCTGGAAACAGCCTAAGTACCCATATGTAGATGAGTGGATCAAAAAACTGTGGTACATTTACACAATGGAATACTATACAGCAAAGAGAAAGAAGGCACTCCTGCCATTTGCGACAACATGGATGGAACTAGAGAGAATTATACTTAGTGAAATAAGCCAGGCAATGAAAGAAAAATACCATATGATATCACCTAATACAGGAAATTAAAGAACAACATAAACAAACAAACTAAATAGGTCAAGGAGCAGAAAAACAGTCAATAGTGGAGAGGGGGAGGGGAAGAAGAGGGATAAGTAAGGGAACGGTTTAGTCAAAGAACCCGTATAAATGACTCATGGACATGGACAACGGGGAGGGATATGATTGCGGGAGAAGGGGTGGGTTGGGTGGGGGAGAGAAATTGGGGGAAAAGGGGACAAGTGTAATTAAAAAACAGAAAACTAAAAACAAACAAAAAAACAAACAAACTTAATAGGACAAGGAGCAGAAAAACAGTCAATAGTGGAGAGGGGGATGGGGAGAAGGGGGATAAGTAAGAGAAGGGTCTAGTCAAGGAACGTGTATAAATGACTCATGGACATGGACAATGGGGAGGGATATGATTGTGGGAGAAGGGGTGGGCTGGGTTGAGGAGAGCAATGGGGGAAAAATGAAACAAGTGTAATTGAAAAACCAAAAAATAGAATTTAAAAAATAAATAAAACTTAGTGCTTGGATAATTTAGCATAAATTAATCTTTATGTCACACAATGCTGGAAAATGAATTTTATGGATTTAAATACATGGTGAGGTAAAAGTAAGTTTATAGTTGTGTGTGTACAAAACAGTTTATTCTTATATTATTATTAAGTATTGTATTTTCTTATGTATGAACAACTGTAAACCTACTTTTGCTCCACTCTAAAAAACACAAAACAATTCAGTAAAATAGTAAATATTTATTAAAGTTACTCATGGAGGAGAGCTTCCTAATTGGATGCAATAAAAAAATTGTCATTAAAAAGTGGGCTGATGTGACTAAATTAAAATTAAAGAGTAAAGTTATTTCATGTCAATAGAAAGAAAAATAAAGCTGGAGTTTCAATATTTCTATCTGACAAAATATACCTTTAAACCAAGCCTATAGTAAGAGACATAGAAGGTCACTACATAATGATAAAGGGAAAAATCCAACAAGAGGATATAACCCTAGTAAATATTTATGCACCCAACATAGGAGTACCTAAATATGTAAAGCAAACCTTGAGGGACCTTAAGGGAGAGATTAACAGAATTATAGTCATAGTAGGGTATTTTAATATCCCATCAACATCAATGAATAGAGCTTCCAGACAGAAAATCAAAAAGGAGACAGTGTCCTTAAATGGCACACTAGGTCAAATGGGTTTAATTGATATCTTCTGAGCATTTCATCCTAAAGCAGCAGAATATAAATAATTTTCAAGTGCACATGGAATGTAATCTAGGCTAGACCACATGTTGGAATACAAAATAAGTCTCAATATATTGAAAAAGACTGAAAACATATCAAGCATCCTCTTATCACAATGCCATAAACTATAAATCAATAACAAGAAGAACACTACAAAGTATACAAATACATGGAAGCTAAATAACATGTTATTAAACAATGAATGGGTCAACAACAAGATCAAGGAAAAAATCAAAACATACCTTGAAACAAATGAAAATGAGAACACAACAACCCAAAATCTATGGAACACAGAGTAAATGATCATAAGAAGGGAATTCACAGTATCACAGGCCTACCTCAAGAAACAAGAAAAAGCTCAAATAAACAATCTAACTTTACACGTAAAAGAACTTGAACAAGAACATCAAATAAAGCCTAAATGAGTAGAAGGAAATAAATAACAAAAATCAGAGAAAAAATAAATAAAATAGAGCCTAAAAAAAGTTACAAAAAATTAATGAATCCAAGGACTGGGTTTTTGAAAAGGTAAACAAGATTGACAAACCTTTAATCACAATCATCAAGAAAAAATGAGAGAGGGCTCAAATAAATAAATCATAAATGAAAGAGAAGAAATAACAACTGACACAAAAGGAATACAAAGGATTTAAAGAAAATATTATGAACAACTATATGCAATAACTTGACAACCTGAATGAAATGGATATATTCCTAGAAACACACAGTATTAAAAAACTAAATCAGAAAAAATCAGAGAATCTCAATAGACAGATTACATCTAGTGCAATTTAAACAGTAATCAAAAAACTCCCCCAAAATGAAACCCCTGGACTATATTTCTTTACAGATGAATTATACAAAACATTCAAAGAAGAGCTAAGACTTCTCCTTCTCAAACTATTTCAGAAAATTCAAGAGGAGGAAGACTCCTGAGCTCATTTTACAAGGTCAGCATTATTTTAATTCCAAAACCAGATAAAGACACTATAAAAAAAATTAAAGGCCAATACCCCTGAGGAACATATATGCTAAAATCCTCAATAAAATTTAGCAAACCAAATAATAGCACATCGAAAAGATCATAAATCATGATCAAGCAGGATTTATTCTAGGAATGCAAAGTTGATACAACATTGGTAAATCAATAAATGTGATGCATTATATAAGCAAAATGGAGGATAAAAACCACATGATATAATCAATAGATGCAGAAAAATCTTTTGTTAAAATTCAGCACACATTTATGATAAAAACTCTCAGAAAAATGGGAATGGAGGAAACATACCAAAACATAATAAAGGCCATTTATGACAAATCCATGGGCAAAGAGTACAAGTGGTCCTCTTAAGACTAGGAACAAGATAGGGATGTCTACTTTTGCCTTTATTATTCAACATCGTACTGGAAGTCTTAGCCACAGCAGTCAGACAAGAAGAGTAAGTAAAATGCATCCAAATTGGAAAGGAAGGAGTAAGTGTCTTTATTTGCAATTGACATGATACTGTACATAGAGAACATTTAAGATTCCACCAACAAACCACTAGAACCAATAAATGAATTCAGCATAGTAGCAAAATACAAAATTAATACTCAGAAATCTGTTGCATTTTTATTCAGCAACAATGAACTATCAGAAAAGTGAAATTATAAAAACAATCCAATTCATGATTGCTTCAGAAAGACTAAAACACCTAGGAATAAATCTAACCAAGGATGTAAAAGACCTGTACTTGGAAAATTATAAAACACTGAAGAAAGAAATTGAAGAAGACACAAATAAGTGGAAGCACATACCATGTTCATAGACAGGAAGAATTAACATCATTAAAATGTCTCTAATACCCAGATCAACCTATACAGTCAAAAAAATTCTTATCAAGATACCAATAATGTATTCTATAGAACTAGAACAAAATATGTCAAAAATTTACATGGAACCACAAAAGGTCCTGCATAGCAAGAGCAATCCTGAGAAAGAAGAACAAAGTTGAAGGAATCATGCTACCTAATATCAAACTAGACTATAGGGCCATATTTTTCAAAAAAGCATGGTACTGGCATGAAAAGACACATACATCAAGAACAGAACAGAGAACTGAGAAATAAACCCACACCTTTATAGTCCATTAATATTTGACAAAAGAAGCAAGCACATGCAATAAATGGTGTTGGGAAAAATGGATGGATACATGCAGAAAAATGAAAGTAAACCACTTCTTACACCACACACAAGAATAAGTTAAAAATGAATTAAAGTCTTAAATGTTAGACTTGAAACCATAAAAATTCTAGAAGAAAACATAGGCAGTAAAACCTTGGACATTGCTTATAGCAATATTTTATCTGATATATCTCTTCAGACAAGGAAAACAAAAGAAAAAAATAAATAAATGGGACTACATTAAACTAAATATTTTTGCACAGCAAAGGAAACCATCAACAACAACAACAACAACAAAAATCGACAGAATGGGAGAACAAATTCGCCAATGTATCTGATAAGGAGTTAATATCCAAAATTTATAAAGAACTTATAAAACTCAATGCCAAAAAAAAAAAAATGCAGTTAAAAAATGGGCAAAGGACGTGAATAGATTGAATAGACAAATCTTCCAAGAGGACAAACAGAGGGCCAATAGACATATAAAAAGATGTTCAACATCACTCATTATCAGGGAAATGCAAATTAAAACCACAATGAGATATAAACTCATGCCAGTCAGAATAACTATTATCAATATATCAACAAACAACAAGTGCTGGTGAGGATGCAGAGAAAGGGGAAACCTTTTGCATTGTTGGTGGGAATGCAGATTGGTGCAGCCACTGTGGAAAGTGGTATGGAGAGACCTCAAAAAATTCAAAATAAATCTGCCTTTGACCTAATGATTTCACTTCTGGAAATTTATCTGAAGAAACCCAAAACACTGATTCAAAAGAACATAAGCACCCCCCCACGTCCATTCATTGAAGCATTTTTTTTAATTGCCAAGAGTGGATAAAACAACTATGGGACATTAACACAATGGAATACTATTTGGCTGTAAAAAAGAATAAAACTTTACCCTTTGCGACAGCATTCTTGGATCTGGAGAACATTATCCTAAGTGAAATAAGCCAACTAGAAAAAGATAAACACCATATGACTTCACTCTAATGAACAAACTAAACTAACAAGCAAAATAGATTTAGACTAGTAGATAGAGAGCAGGCTGACAGCTATAGAGGGGAAGAGATTAGAGGTGGAGGGATCAAGCAAAAAGAAAAAAGACTTGTGGATATGGACAACAGTGTTGTGATTACAAGGGAGAGGGGGATATAATGGGGATGGATGATAATGGAAAAACACAATAAAAAAGAAAAAAAATAAACTAAGATTAAAAAGTACAATCAGTGTGTGTCCAAGCTTAAAAAGGCAACTCCTATCTGAAAATTATGTTTCATTAAATATGACAAACAGTGAAATCTCAGTGTCTTGCCCAAGTAAATTTATTCAACCAGTGATGGCTGTGAGAACCAGTACTCAACTCTTGACTTTCATATTTGGTCAGGTAGATTAAACAGTGTGCCTTGACCATGAATAGACCTGCACAACTTAAGATCACTCTATGTTATTCTCCTTAACTCAAGATAAAATGGTGTTATGGTTGATCACCTCAGAGCTCAATCATTCTCCTATAAGGAATTGGTTTATGTAACTACTAGTGTATTTATAATAATGACCCAAAAATTAATATGATTTTTACACTCTCATTATGCCTACTTCATCAACCATACTGATACAGAAATTTGCCAAAACTCAGTTTACCCACTTAAGGAAATGAAGAAGTAAATATAGATTAGAAATACCTTGAGGTAAGATGGGAAGATGGAAAAGGCCAGTAGATCTGCTCATTGTCATTTATTCTGAGCTCTCCCTTCAATACAGAATAATGGGAAGGGGCTCATGTGTCCAGATGCCTCTTCTTTTCCTTTCCTGGTATATGCAGCTTTTATTTTTCTCTATTTTGTTCCTCTCTTTTGACCCTTGCTTTTCTTCATTTTTGCTTTTCCTCTTTTCCTAATAAAATGGACTATTGACTTTGAAATGAGACAGTGCCATCAGTTCAGCCATGTAATGACTTTTAAAACTTTCATAAATTGTTTATGAGCTATAGTTTTTCTCTTTTGCAAAATGGAGAGAAGAATATCTAGTCTCCATGATTTTGTGGATATTAAATGAAATTATGCATGTAAAATGCTTGGCAATAGTAGCAGCTCAAGAAATATTGAGTTCCTTTTCCCTGGTAGCTCACCTGCCTTCCAAGTTCTTTACTTAGCTGAGCTTTTCTGGCTGTATCAGATTAGACAATCTATAAAGCCTACCTGTTTGAAGCCAACTTTTGAAATGTCAGGTTGCTTAGCAGCAGCAGGAAATGAAGGGATAAGGTCAGAGTAATTCTATAGTAGTCTCCTGCCTCACAGGCAATCATCCCTCTTGTTTCCCCACCTAAATCTCAACCTCCCACCTGCCTATACCTGATTTACTCTGGTCTTATCAATTTAAATTCTTTATACCAGAGGTGGTCAAAGTGTGAAGTTCTCCATATTCAAGTGGCTTCCAGGACATAGACTCTGCCTGAGGAGGGGTTTGCTCAACAATATTCACAAAGATTCAAGGGTTCCTCTCCTGGACTTTTATACATGGATGTTCCCTGTGGGTTAAAAATAACTGTTATCTCTCCCTCCAAAGCTCTCCAGACTTGTGGTTCTTTCATTCTTTCCGAGGCTGGCAGGGATTATCTAACCTCCTTCTAGACAACCCTAGAAATAGGAAACTTGCTGGTTTCTAAATGAAATTATCCAGCCTCCTTTTGCTACAATGGGCACTGTAACATCCTAATCAGTTTGAAGCATGAGTGTTTGGTGGTGTTCATTGGTACAAGGGAAATGGGGTGGGGTGGGGAAGTAAACTTTTAAGTAAAGCACATAAAAATAACACACTTCCGTAAGTCACAGAAAATATAGATGGCCTTTTATTATTCATCTTAAGTATCAATAGATTACCTACTAAGTGCTAAGATCTGAAAAGATTAAAAACAAAGGAAACACAATTATGGTATAGAAATACTCTCTCTCTAGTGGAAGATACACTTGTATAAACAAATAAGTGCACTTTGGTTTCCATAACTGTTGTGATAGAAATCTGAGGAGCCCCTTGGAAGCATGTGAGGGGTAGGGTGATGGTGGTGATCAGAAATGCTTCCTAATGAGGGTGACTCTTGAGGTTACCCTGCGGGGCTTTGCTGCACTTACTTGCATGCTTTCAGAGATATCTAAAAGAACCCCTGCTTCTTACTACTGCTGAAACACCCATCCAGACATCACGTGGCCTTTCATTATTTTGATAAGTTTCTCAGATAAAGTCTTATTCAACCAGAGATACAGATTTCAGTTTCAATTATATTTTCTGAGAAAAACTTATAAGATACAATTTAAGAGAAATGCTGAAAATGGTTTCATAGAATCCCAAATATGTCATCCTTACTCTAACTTCTATGCTGAGTTCCTAGCAGAATACCCGCTGTAGGCAGAATCTATAAATCATTCAGGGAAAAGCAGCAACAAGGTGATTGGGAGACATCAGCATCCCAGGAGCAGCTTATCTTTCCATAGTTTAGTCCATCTTATTAAATGGACATAAAAATACATGGAGGAAATTAAGAGGCTTAGAATGGGCTAATGTGGTCTACTTTCTCTCACATGCCACTATCCTCTAAGTATCCATTTTTAGTCTTTTCCAAGGAATTTTCCTATCTACACATTTTCAACAGAGTGTTTGCATAAGCCTTTTTTTGTGAAGCACATTTAACCAATCAGTGAAATATTTTATAGTTAATTCCAATAAAGAAGGAGGTTTAGCATCTTCTGCCTTACTGTGGTCAATTACATTTGAATTAAAACCATAAAGTAAATCTGCAAGGGAGCAGACTTCAGTAATGCACACAGTTTTTTGGGTTTTTTTTCTGTTGTAGTTGTTGTTGTGCTTTTGTTTTTTCACCCTGTGTGTGCTCAGAACACTTGCATACAAACACACTACAGAGTGCAAAATGGCTTCCTTAGTAACTATTTGAAGACTTGGAGCCACATTAGGATAGAGAGAAGTCACTTGATCTCCGATATTGAATATTAGACTACCAATTTCCATATTGTCACGTGAAATAACTCAGGCAGGAAAAAAAGCCCTCTCTTGTATCAAGGAATGCAGGTAGTCTGTTCTTGGTTCTAATTTCTGGAAGGTAAATTAATGAACATGGCTTCTTGAGTTTTAGAATAGGAGCGCCTCCAATTCTGGGCTAAAAACACCCAATGAGTATGATTGCTTCTCAGTAAGATGGTAATGTAACAAATTTGAAGTTCAAAGAGGAAGAAGAGAATCACTGCTCTATACAGGTACATGTGTTAAATGTGCTGAGATGCACAAAAGGTAATTAGCATGCAAATTGAATTCTGAAGAGGAAAATACAAATAATCACGTCACTAAGAACCTATCTACAGTGGATTTTTGGTGCCAGAGTTTGACCTACAATCCTCTGTAACGAGGTGATAACGAGCTGTGAAAGCCCAAAGGAGCAATTGGGTAGCAATCCTTATAAGGTAAGTAAGTATTTTTCCATATGCATGATCAGTCCTGGAATGTAGCAATAAAATTACTAATATCAGCTGCCATTACATCCCTCAGAATGCACATGTTGTTTTGAAAATGACACTGGGTTTCTCATCACTTTGGCCAATGTTTCTGAATTGAAAATTAGAAAGTGTATTTGTCAGTTCTAACATCTCACAAAATTCTATGGCTTCCAGTCACAGTTTGTTATTATTCCTCAAGATCTTTCAAAGTTGTCAGATATTCCCTTGGAACTACTTAGACATCAGGAAACGAGAGCAGAACTGGCAAAATAGAAAGAAGGGGGCATTTAAAGATCATACAACCTTCATCTACGTACCTTTGAAAACATTGGACCCTGGCCTACTCCTCATACACAGAATTAATTCTAAACTCAGGCAAAAGGGAATATGGGTTTCCTTATCTACCCTTTGAATTCATGATGGAGACTCTCTTGCTCAAGGTGTCTTCCTCACAGCAGAGAAATAAAACTGAAGTCCGGTCCTCTTAAAGATTGAGACCTTGTCTTGCTTTTCCTGGGGAATTTTAATTCTCACCCTAAGCCCTAGAGCACAAACTAAAGCCTGACTTATTCTTTTTAAGTTCTAGCTCAGAATGGCTGGTGGTAGGCCTTACCCCAGCTAGAGATAAGACAGATGTACTCAAAACTGTCAAAGAAGGAGGCCAAGAAGAGAGCTCGTAAGAAGACATAAGCTATCACAAGAGAAGTAAAGAGGAAAAGTCAGAAATCTGCAATACATCCATGCCAGAAAATTATCTGAAAAGCAACAGAATACATGTTTTTTAATCCAGCATAGATTGGTTGAAAAACACCATAAGTATAAAAATGAGTCTGAAACAGTGATGGAAGGCTTGCAGTATAAGAATATATATCCACGGAACATGAAGACAGAAATAGTTTGCCCAAAGGCTGATCCCAGCATCTTTAATTGGAAGTTTCCTTGTTTGGCTCACTTTGATCCTGATGCTCTAGAGGAGGCTGAACCATTTTATACAAGGTCTGTCCAGAAAAAGTCCGGCCATTGTTAATATAGCAAGAATGGTTTGCACAACATCATGTAACCTGGCAGCCAAAGAGAGGGACTGTAATGCACAAGCATAAACAATGATGACTTCACTCTACTAGTCAGTGGGGATGGTAGATGCCCTTGGGTGAGCATGTGTACTATGTGGCCATCACATTCAAAATCACTGAGTGAGTACAATAACAAATCTGCATCCAATTTTGCATTAAGCTTCAACATTCTTCCATGGAAATTATTTGGATGATTCAGGAGGCCAGAGCTATGAGCACCTGATGATTGGCAACTTCATCACAACAACATGCCCCCACATGCATCACGTCTTGTGCAGTTTTTTGGTGAAAAATGATCATCCAGGTGACTAAGCCCCACTACAGCCCAGATTTGGTGCCCTGTGACTTCTGGCTTTTCCCAAAACTAAAATTACCTTTGAAGGTAAGAGATTTCAGACCATTGATGAGATTCAGGAAAATACAACAGGGCAGCTGATGGTGATTGGGAGAACTGTGTGAGGTCTCAAAGTGCCTACTTTGAAGGGGACTGAAGCATCATTGTCCTGTGTACAATATTTCTTGTGTTTGTGTCTTCTTCAATAAATGTCTCTGTTTTTCATATTACATGGTTAGCTACCTTCTGGACAGACCTCATGCATGTTGATTGGATGACAATTATCTTCCTTGCTCTTCTAAAACCCCCGTGTTCCGGCTTTCTGGCTCCTGCTGACCACTGAAAATCTCTTTGTTGTTCTTCCTGATAGGTTGTAAAAAAATGTCTAAGATACAGTGAGAACCAATTGCAGGGAATATGGCCTAGTCTGTACAGGTCAGATAAAGCCTGTCAAGTGAAGTGGCATTTAGCAGGAGATCTGAAGGATAAGGAGGAATTTGGCCAGGGGAATAGCTGTAGGTTGGGGCATTTTATCAGTCAGTAGGCATGGCCCATGCAAAGATCCTGTGGCACAAACCTGGCATGATAGCCGGTTCCTTTGTCCTGGGTTAACCACCCTCCAACAGGTTCTTCCCAGCAACCCTGGAGTTAGTTCTGGACAGGAGAAAGGGAATGAAAGTATGTGTAGAGATGCCCAACCTGCTAGGAGAGTAAGGGTCTAGGGAATGGAAAAAATAAACTAGTGCTCAGAAAATCTAGTGTCCTATTTCCTATCGCTTTGGTCAATGTTTCTGAATTGGAAATTTAAAAGTATATTTGACTGTTCTGACATTTCACAACATTCTATGACTTTCGGTCACAGCTGGAAAGAATGGCAAACTTTGGTATCAGAGGAAGTTGTTCTAAGGAAAAGTTTTGTATAGACAGAGCCATTTTCTTCTTTTAGTATTAAATGATTTGGAACTCACTATATACTTATTCAGCTAGGCCTAGCAATTACCAAACAGCTAAATGGTCAAGAATTTCTATAAAGTAAAACATAAATGACTAATATTTATGTTTTAAAGTCTACCCTTTCAAATCATCACTATTTTAACCCTCGGCAAAGGAATTCCCTGCTGACACTAGGATTTGAATGACAGAAAGAATCAGCCACTATATTTTGTTTCCATTTGGATCACATTATCAACCTGTAATTTCTCCATATTAGAAAATAACACTTTACTTCCAAATAATGAGCAGTTGGATGATGGCATTGCCCCCTGCCACCTAATGCCAGTGCCATGTACATCCCACCAGATGGAGGCAGAGGCAGAGATTTGTTACCTCTAGTTACTTACAGATAGTACCCTGTGGCCTCTGAGACTTAGAGCCATACCTTTTGTCAGACACAATACTGCCCAGAGGCCCTGCTTTCCACTTGCTCTCACCCAGACAGCTCTGGGACCCAGGAAGCTCTTGGACCCAGGAAGCTCTTGGCTTCCTCAGATGAGGAGCATTCCCGAGCATCCTCCACAAGACTGCTTCCTTTCCTGAGTAACAGGAATACTGTCCTCTGAAGGCTTCAGGTCACAATGGGTTGCTCATAGAAATATATTTACAGGGACATGGTTCAAATAAACTTTTCTTCAGAGAAGTCCTGTCTAGATATAATTCATTCTGAGAGCCTTCAAGCATATAATTCTGAGGTTCTACATCCAGGGTGACGGTACTAATCATTTTGGTCTCAGAATCTCCAGAAGCAACTGTATCAGGAGGAGGTTGCACCACCTGCACAACTATCTGACAAGAGGAGCACAGACTAAGAAGGAGGAATAAGAACTTGCAGCCATTCAAGTCCAGGGAAACCAAAATCACAGCAAAAGACCAATGGTTGCTAAAAAGCTGAGTCCGTTTATTGGCACCTACTGTTTTCTGTGGGGATGACATGGGTGTAATTTTAAGGAATGGTGTGAGTTCAACACTGCAGACACGCAGAGCTAAGTTGTGTTCAGGGATGCCCATTAGAGATGCAACATGGCTGATAAAAATCAGGAGCTTGGCTAAGAAGCTGGGAATATTCCCCAGGAAAGGAGAATGGCATGACACAACTTTACCCAGATTTCCAAGGACCAGAGAAACAGAGAAGCCTTGGCTTCCTCTCTGAATGTGTTTGTATCCTCTATAAACAAGCCCCTGAGGCCTGATGGGCTTGTTTGTTCTAGTAGTCCTGCCTATGGCCACCTAACTGATTATGGTGCCCAGCTAGGAAGGAGGTTGCACTGGGATGGGCCACAAGCATGGCAAAGAATCTACATGACACTTATAGTTGGATGACACCTCTGTGCTCAATAGAGAGTGTTCATATCATTGCTCTGGCTCTGCCATAGGCAGGAACAGAACGTGGCTGATGCTGGTCTTTGGGATGTTAATTTTGCCTAGATCTGGATAGAGCACCATCAAATACACACTGTCCATGCACATTCAGGCCTTATTCTGATTTCTAGGGTCTTTATTGTCAAGTTCATAAAGTACTCCTCAAAAACTCCATATTCCTTTCTTTAGTAAGAAATACAATCTTATAGAAAAGTACCAATGTGGAAGTGAGGCAGACAAGATAAAACCCACATTCTGGCCAACTGTATGACCTGGGACAAGTCATTAATCTCCCTGTCAGTATAGAAAAAGACAGATTATATCAACTTGAAATTTTAAATGCTGGCATGAAGAATAAATGATATATTATATACCAAAAGTCTAGCATTTTCTATTTTCTTAGTTCAGCATGTCCCAAACTTGTTTAACAACTTATTCTCTCTCTCTCTCTCTCTCTCTCTCTCTCTCTCTCTCTCTCTCTCTCTCTCTCTCTCTCTCTCTCTCTCTCTCTCTCTCTCTCTCTCTCTCCCTCTCTCTCTCTCATTCTCTTCCTCTCTCTTTATCCCTTCTGTTAATATCTGCATAAATCCTTAGGAAAATCCCAGCAGTCCTTATATGCTTATTTGCATTTCTCAGCCTTCTCCCTTCCTATGTAAATGGGATGTAGACCCTTAAGTTGGGGCATTGTAATTCCTTTGCCTCAAGCTAACTGGCTTCTGTTGGTTGTCAAGATACTGCAAACTCTCCTTGCGGATCTCTAAGTGGCTCTTTTCCAGTGTGGTCTGATGGGACTATAATAATTTGGAAATCTTTGCCAAAATGACTATGTTTCACTGTGACCTTCCTATATTTGTCATTTTATAGGACATATGTTTGTTTTTTGGCAATTAAAGCTGTTCCTAGAGCAATGATGAGCTGAGAATTTTATTCAAGGACCCTCTTCTAGTATCATATTGCTCTACCATCAAATTCCATCAGGGTCACATAAAGAAAGACTTCATATCACCATTGTCTATGTTGCTGAATGATTGGGGAGGTTGGGAGAAGGGAACTAACAATGACTGGACCCCTCTAAATGCTCCCAGAAGACCATATGTTGGGGTCACAAGACACTGGGCTAGAGCTCTACAGAGGTAGCTCACCCACTGAAAGATGGGGCAACCATCCTATTTACAGATGAACAAAGGCCCAAAGAGCTTATTCACCTCTTCCATGTTTATGCAGTTATCAAATGGTGCTAGATATATGCAGTGTGTCTTTCCTACTGTAGAATGATGTCCCTTCACTCTTCTTTAGAAAGTCTGAAGGTTTAGTGTTGCCCTCTTATGAATTGCTCTGCCTTATGCTATTTGTGGATTGCACACAGAAACAGAGCTGGCTTTGTCAAATTGACAGTTGTTGCTATGAAGGTCCTGAGGACCATGAATCCTAGAGGATGAACTTTTGCCACTTGACCTGTTGTTCCAAGAGATGCCTGAGTGATTGATCTCCCTACTGGGCCATGACAGCGCTCAGTTCAAGGATCAAAGCCAAAGGTGTCTGAGAAGGCATTGGAGCAAGAGTGTGCCCTTCACAGAAGTCATGAAGACAATATCCCTGCATAAAAGGAGTAGTATAATTAAATATGACTAGAAGATTAAATTAAACTTGCCACACAAACCAAATTTTATGTTAAGATTTTATCCTACGTCCAACAGGACTTAAAGATCTCTTTGGTTTACAATACACGCCACAAAAAAAATGTCCTATAGCTTATTCTCATTCTGTAGCTGATAGTCATTTTTTAAAAAATTCTTACAATAGGTACAATATCAGGTTATTTTAATTAGTTTTTCTATTAAAACACATTTGCAAGTATAGCCTGGCTTAAACTCTAATGGAGTCATAGTTTGTAAATGCTCAGTTAAAGATTTAGGTGAATATGATTGTTCCATTAGTAATTGTGCTGAAAATTTGTTCATGGAAATTAGATTTTTGATGCTGCTACATTTCCCAGGTGGCACATTATCATCTCTTTAGCTACATTTTCCACTGGGTTATTGCTGTAGCCTGGCTTCAATGTCAAAACAATTGGGAAAACAGTATCAGATTATAAACAGACCCAGTGACACCCTTTTGCCATTTGGGAAAAGTGGCATAATTTTCAAGGGATAACCTCATCAAGCCAATGACCTTACAGAAGGTCACACCCCTGTGGACCAGCTGTCCGCTCCCTAGGTCATGAGTGATATTGAATTACATAGGACTGAGGTTTGGAATATGTGAGCTGCTGGAATAGATGGGGCTGGCAGAGGCAGCCCTGAAATTGTCCGTGCATAACTGCATCTGTGCCAGCTTATCATTATTCCCTCGAGGCTACACAAGGATCACATTAATACACTGACAGATGACTCCATAGGAGAACAACTGGGTAGAAAGTCATCCTTGCTTGGAAATGATTCAGTGCCCACCCAATCAGGGTAGGGGACAGAAGCCAATCCCCCCTAAATCCTTCTCCATCTCTCTTTCTCTGATGCACCTTGATCAGCTCACTGATAATACATCAAGGGTTGCAGGGGTATTTCCTTTTAGTAAATCCATCTGAGAAGAGACTCTGGCATGCTGGACTGCATCAGAACTGGCCACTGAGAATGTGTTATATTTGTAGAAGGGTTCTATAAGCATTTTGGGAAGGAACAGCCACTGAGCACTTTGGACTTAAACTCATGGTCAGTTAAACTCTGATGTAAATGTTTCACTTTAGCAGGAGAGGGAAGATGCTGAGACTTAGAGCGAATGGAAGACTGTAGGTATAGGTTTTTTCAGATGAATCCTACAGAGATTATGCTTTGAGTTTTGTTTTTTTTTTTTTTTAGGGAATGGGATGAAAAAGTGGACTAGCAACACCAATAGAATTGCTGTTATGATAGAGTGAAAATGAAGACAGACGGGTCATGTGTTGGGAGGCCAACAAAAACAAGGATAAAGCTTTCTTTTCTTCTGAAAAAATAATCCTGGTTGAAAAGTGGGCTAATAAGGACCTAGAAGAGAAAGAAAGAGAGCTGAAAACAAAGTAGGCCATTTTTGAAGGAAACTCAGGGCATAGCCTATGCTGCTATGAAGGTAAGTGGTGGGAAGGTAAGATTAGAACTTCACACTGGCAGCCACCAACAAAGCTGTTCTGGCCTCCAGAAAGACTCACAGTTTTTTTCAGGGCAAGTGGCCCACGGAGAGCTTCCCCTGCCAGAACAGATTTGCTGCTCAGGTAGAGGAGTGTAGATAGCTGATAGCCTTTAGCCATTAGTAGAGTCCATCTTGGCTTTCAAGTTGAGGTCACACTACTGTGTAGGAAGTCCCTGTCAATGAGTGAGCATGGTGGTGGTGCAAGTGCCTAGACATTTCCTTCAAAAGGGGGGCCTTTTTTAAAGGGCAGTCTTTGCTCTCCTCCCATTGGACATGCAGAGTCTTAATTAGAAAGAGTTGGAGTTTAATAACTGCTCTGAGTTCTTGATGTGGAAAATAATAATTGCCACATGCCATTCTTATTGACAGCAAGAACCTCAGAGGCTACAACAATCTTTGAGAGACCCTTGGAAAAAATCTTGTTTCCTCAGTCACTGCCAGCCCCAGAGCAATTCTCACAAACATGGTCACAGAAAGAGAGAGAGCCATCCAAAACTCTGATGATAACTTCTTAGGACTATTTGGGGTCTAGTTCCATGCTCCAGTCTATACCACAAACTGCTCCAGTCTATACCACAATACCATAGCTGGAACTTAATCTTCCATTTTTTTCTTTGTTCCATCTTTCTCTCCCTTTTCTACTTTTCTCCTCTCTTATTGATTTTATTTTGTCTTCCTTAACTGTCCTTAATTTATGCATTTAAGAAATTTTTCTGATCTCTTGCTAGGTCCTAGGTCACATAAATAAGTTATTGTGGGTACTATAAACAAGTTTATTGTATGAGAATCATTAAACAAACAAAAATAATAAGGTAACACAACTTGGGGCAATTAGAAAAGGCTTCACAAAATATGTAATTTATCCTGTGGCACAGAATTAATTTATATTATGCCTGGAAGTTTGTGAAGAACACTGAATACTTCTTAACAGGGCAGGATGAGAGCTTAGAGCCTTGTGAGTCTTTCCTGGTCTTCATAAGCCTATTTTTGTGAGTGTTAGTTTACATTGGATTTATGAGTGTAATCTCTCCAGAGAGAAAGAAGTCCTCCAACTCAAGTGGCTTCACTAGATTTTTTCTTTCCTCCAAGCATTTATATTCACTTAAACCCATGAACAGCCACTGATTTGTGTGTAACTCAAGAAAATGTGGCTAAATGAGTCAATTATTGAAAAACCAGGAAATAACAAGGATTCAAAATTGAGGTAAGCTATTTTTTTAAATGTATGATTACTATCATTGGTGACATCTCACAGAATTTATGTTCTGAAGCATGTTTTTGGCAGTGGCTTGGGCTGCTCATGGACAAATCATTCTTTCACCCTCATTGCAATATACATGGGCTCTAATAAATTACACCCAGTTACCACCAAGTTCTGGATTATGTTTTTTCATCCACTTTATAAATTAGTCACTTCTTTCAAATTTAACAAAGTTCTAAATTCATATAGGATTTTAACTGAGTATATTTAGTGGATTGATGTTTATATGTGATATTTTTAATTCACGGGTAACTGAAGTCTACTACCACACACACACATCCTCTTCCTCTTGCATTGCTTCATTGCCCATCTACTCCCTGGTAGAGTTTTTGTCACTAGGAACACTATAGTACCTGTCTCAAACTCACCAAGGTGACCATCACTCTGGGTAATTCTTGCAGTGGGAGGGTTTCCCCAATTCTGTTGGAAGCAAAGCCCCTACTCTGTCCATCTCTCATGAACCATTGTAGAAATGGTTCAGCCTTCTTGCACCACCTATAGTGACAGGCCCGTTGATAGCAACTCAATGAGGTCATCTTTTCAGAAAGTCAAATATTTGCTTGCATGCTGCTGCTATAATTCCTAACATTTGTTACATTGAGCTTGTCTGGGTCTTCATAAAATCCTATTGAGAAAAAAGGAAAGCTTCCCCCTCATTCATATTCACTCATTTATTAGTTCAACCATCTTCTCATGCCCTTTGTGTCCCTCTCTTGTCTTTTCCTCTACACAATGTATACACACACACGTACATACTCAAAATCTCCCCCTTTCCTCTATGTTCACCATATCTTTCCCTGCCTGTGGAGGAAAACAGGAAAAAGCATTGCCATCTAGCAAACTTATCTCTTAAACAGACTAATACATCTGTTCCAACATATTTGATATGGAGCAAGTTTATAGAAGTTTTTTAGATTTTCTAGAGAATTAGTCCTGTATTTCTTATTTGATGCTAAGCTCCGATTCTCAATACACAGAGGCAGTGTGGTCACTGGGGTTTCTTTTTAAGTATATTTTATTGATTATGTTGTTACAGTAGTCCAAATTTTTTTCCCTTTGCTCCCCTTTGCCCACTAACCAACTTCCCTCCAGCAATCCCACCCTCCTTAATTCATGTCCATGGGTCATGCAAAAAGTTCTTTAGTTTCACCCTTTCCTATATTATTCTTAACTTCCCCCTGTCTATATTGTACCAACCAATTATGCTTCTTAATCCCTGCACCATTTCCCCATTTCTCACCTTTCCCCCTCCCAGCTGATAACCCTCCAAATGATCCCCATACCTATGATTCTGATCCTATTCTGGTTTGCTTAGTTGGATTTTGTTTTTATTTTTTAGATTCAGTTGTTGATAGCTGTGAGTTTGTTGCCATTTAAATGGTCATAATTTTAATCTTCTTTTTTTAAAGTAAGTCCCTTTGACATTTCATATAATAATAATTTGGTGATGATGAACTCCTTCCTTTGTCTGGGAAGCACTTTATATCTACTCTTCCATTCTAAATGATAGCTTTGCTAGATAGAGTAATCTTGGTTGCAAGGCCTTGTTTTTCATCACCTTGAATACTTCTTGCCAGTTCCTTCTTGCCTGCAAAGTTTCTTTTGAGAAATCAGCTGACAGTCTTATAGGCACCCCTTTGTAGGTAACTCTCTGCTTTTCTCTTGCTGCTTTTGAGATTCTCTCTTTATCTTTCACCTTTGGCATTTTAATGATGATGTGTCTTGGTTGGTCTTCTTTGGGTCTAGCTTGTTTGTGACTCTCTATGCTTCCTGGACTTGTATGTCTATTTTCTTCACCAAATATGAGGAGTGTTCCTTCATTATTTTCTCACATAAGCTTTCAGTTTCTTGCTCTTCCTCTTCTTCTTCTGGCACTCCTATCGTTCAGAAGTTGGTACATTTTAAGTTGTCCCAGAGGTTCCTAAGCCTCTCCTTATTTTTTTTCAATTATTGTCTCCTCATTCTGTACTGGTTTACTGTTTTTTTATTCCTTATGTTCAAAATCATTGATTTAAACCTCAGTTTCCTTCCCTTCATGATTGGTTTTGTGTGGATTTTCCTTTGTTTCATTTGGCATAACCTTCACTTCTTCCCGTAGGCATCTGCCATACTTAAGCACATCTGTCAAACCTATGAGAGTCTTTATCACCAGTGTTTTGAACTCTACATCTGTTAGGTTGGCTATCTCCTCATTGCTTAGTGCTCCCACTGGAACCTTGATCTGTTCCCTCTTTTGGGCATTACTTCTCTGTCTCTTCATTTTGAGAGGCTGCTGTGTTTGTTTCTCTCTGTGTCTTAGGTAGAGCTGTCACTCCCGTTATGTTATAAGGAACAGAGTGTTAGGTATTCGTCAGTACTGGGTGACCCATTTCACCATGTGGTGCTGTATGTGGGGGAGGTTTCTGAGAGGGAAAAATGCCACCTACTCAGCACTCGCCCCCTTTTTAGGCACCTCTCCCACTTCGTATGGGACTGGCACCTCTCTAACTATTGCCCTGGCCCTCATTTCCAGAGTGGATAGGTCTTCAGACATTCTGGGGCAATTGGGGCCCTTCAAACAAGCGGACTTTATTGAGAGACCAGCAGTTTCCCCGTCCACCCCAACTCCCACTAGTTTGCACAGTCAGAAGCAATGAGGCTTTATTTTCCCTGGGGCTGGAAATGTGAGCTGCGTGGTCTGGTCTGGTGCTGGGAGCACTCCCCAGGTGTCCCTCCCAACTTTCCAAAACATGTGACTCTGCTTTTCACTAGCCTGCTGCCGCCACTGCCGCTGCTACTATCACCACACCATGTCCTCTCCACCCTGGCTCTGCCCCTCCTTCCTGTCTGGATGTGTTTTTCCTCTTTATATCTTTGTTGGACTTCCATGCAACTTGATGCTCTGGAACTTCTGGTTGTCTCTAGTTTTTAGGTAGTTGTATTCCTTCTTAATTGTAGAGGGAGATACAGTATTTCTGTCTAGGCTTCCATCTTGGCTGGAAGTTCCGGGACTTTTAAAGAACATCCACCATATAAGGCCTCTAGACAATCCCATGTGGAAGGAATATTAGATGAGCATCCCAAATGGCAACCCCATCAGTTTGTGACATTGGTAAAGTTAGTTAACTTGTCCCTGCCTAGACTTATAAAATGGGATAATAATTACATTATCTTCACTATAGGGCTATTATGAGAATTAAATGAAAAAAACAGATAATTGACCAAGTCCCTTATACAGTACTTAGAATAGAGCAAGTGCTACCTAAATGTTTGATGTTATCATTTCTGTTTCCTGACCTGACAAAAAAAATTGCATAGTTTACAGTCACAGGAAAAAATAGAATTCTAACATATGCTTAACAATTTATACTGCAGATTTTCTGTTGTTTTGAAAATTCTTTAATTTCCAAGTGTAGTTTTGTTCGCCCCTCTTGGCCACTGAGTTTTCGGTTAGGATGGTAAGAAGGAATAATTCCTTTGGTTTCCCGTTTTTCTAGTACAGCATAAATGGCCCATATATTATATTTGGTCTAATGTCTCAAGCAATCTGTTCAGTGTTTTACTTTTTCACAAAACGAAATGTTAATGCTTGAAAGATCATTTACATATGGCCTACTAGTTATTTAAGAAAACAGCAATTAAACATGTTGAGATAATTAACAGTGTGTATATGAGTAACAATGCTTGTTAGATGCTAGGCATTAATGGACTAGATGCCAAATAAATGTAATCCACACCTCAGTTAAGATTTCTTTGTTAATTATATTAATTAACAAATTTAAAACAACAATCCCATTCATTCAAACAAAATGAGTATTTTAAAAGTTGAAATAACTAAAGGAGATGGGGAGTCTTCATTCTGAGAACAAGTGTAATGAATTAACCTTATTTTCTGTCCCCACCAGAGGACAGTGTAATTAAGGATAAGGCCTAACCTGCTGCACTACAGGCCTCTACACAATGGCCTCATCTGATCCTTTTGTACACATAATTTGTTTTCAAGCTAACTTGCCTGCTGGTATTCAGCAAATGGAATTGTTCTGCAGCTGTGATTCATGTATTCTTTCCTGGATCTGAGTCCTGCTTTGATCCCACAGTACAGATTCTAAATGGAGCACATGGAAACATCTGTGCAAACTCTCAGGCTAGCTCCTTGGCTGCCTGGCCTGGGGTTACAGACCTACCATATGGGCAGATAAGGGAACTCTCATATTCACTCATTTTCACAGCAACATTTCACAAGCCCAGGACTGCTCCCAAGATCATCATGATCTGTTTCTGAGGGGTGTGATCACCAGAATTACAACTGGAGCGTCCAAGAACACATGTTCCTCTACTGTCTGTGGAACCACTCACACATGAAGCAGCCCCAGTGAGGGCAGCCTGATCTAGGGAAAACACCTTGGATTGACCATTTCCACCACTTAGTAGCTGGGTGGTCTTGGACAAGATTGCATGCCTCAGTATTTCTAAACCTGTAAAATGGGGGTCATATATTTTTATCTACTTCATGGAGTTATTTTGAGGATTAAAATGACATAATTCCTTGACTGTTAATGCTCTTCCACTTGTTTCACATGATTTCTTAAGCCATTAGGATTCAGGCAGCTGCAGCTAAAAAACTTAACTTGAAAGGGACAGAGGGAAGAGGGTAGGGAGGGAAACTTAAACCTCAAATTCTTTGTTGACTGCTGCATGAGTCTGCAGTCACCAATGTAAAAGGCTCTGGCTGCATGGCTGACAGTCAGGCTACAAATATATGGGGCAATATAAGGGAGGTGAATAAGGCAAGTGACGATTGGAATCTGGGTTTGGTTTTCAGGGTATTTTTCATGGGAAGGGTCTATGACAAGGAGGGAAATTGGCATCAACTGATCATCTGTATCAAATTTGACATTGTATCTGATGTTTTACTTATATTGTTTTCACTTAGTCGGTGAGGTTCAATGCTCTCATTTGAAGCCATGTCTCAGCCTCCGATTACAGAATCCTGGTGTATACTTCCTGCCTAGTTTCCTTTCTCCTGTAGAAACTATTTTGTCCAGAGGCACAGACTCTTCAGTAAACTGGTTCTCAACTTCCATGGCCCACAATGTGTTCTTGGGGCCGCCCCAGCTGCGAAGCCCCAGAGAGGATGACTGCTCAACCTGGGTGAGATGATGGAAGAGACCCTCAATAGACCTCCATGGGCCAGAGCTCCCACATCCCAAGTAATGCAGTCCTATTCTTTTCACATCATGCTGTCTTGTGAGAAATACAGTTGGCTTTGGGGTCTCTGTATTAAAATCACTCTGTCTTCAAGCTCAAAACTTAGCATAAAGTCTTTTCCTGATCATCCACACACACACAAAAAAAATACTAAATGAGATTCCTCAGTTATTATTTTACAATTTCTGACTCCTAAAAATGAAGCAAGATTTCAAACATTTTCATTTTTCCAGATTTTTACCCTACTTCTTCCCCGTGCCTTATTAGTGCTCCTGATATCTGCTCATCACCCCAACCTGGTTGTTATTAATTATCCAACATTATCCCAATAATTACCTCCTCCAGGAAGCTTTCCCTGACTATGCCTCCACCACAATATGTAGGTATGGGTGTTCCCTTCTGAGGCTTCAGCAATCATAATTACACTGAGCATTACATGTCTCTTTGAAGCCCTGCATCCTTTACTATACCGAGTACCTCCAGGCAGATACTGTGTCTTGATCTCTGTACTCTAATACCTACATATCCATTCCAAGAACTAAATAGGTTCACCTCAAAAAAATGTCATAAATAATAAGGTCAAGAGGTTGAGGTCCCATAGAATCTAAATATGGTTTCAGCAGTCCAGTAGGATGGACACAGATGAAACACATTAACATATGCCAACTACACTCCCTGGAAAGAGAATGAGATCTATTAGAACAGGTACTTTAATCCAGACACCTTCAATAGGCTCATCTGAAACCACAGTGACTAGAAAGGAAGGTCATCAAAGTCCCATAATTTAACAAATACAAGAGATAATCTTGGCAAATTATATTAAAGGAATCACTTCTTCATCAATTGCCTTTTGCTTGGACTTCATGAAAGCGCAGTCTGAAATCAAAATTTTCCTTTCATTGCTGTCTTTTGCTTCTAGGCATTTTGCCCTGCTATGGAGCAGCACTTCTTAAACCCCCATGTATATAAGAATGACCTAAAGATATTGTAAAATGCTGATTCTGAATCAGGTCTAGGATTAGATCTGAGATTCAGAGATTTCAACAGACTCCTGGTTAAGTGCTGCTGCCACTGTTCCATGAAACACACTTTCAGTAGCAGAAGTTTAGAGATGTCATTTTCTTTTTTTTTAAGATTTTTTTTTTTTTTTTTTTTTTTTTTTTTTTTTTAGTTTTAGAGAGAGGGGAAGGAAGGGAGAAACAGAGAAAGAGAAACACTGATGTGAGAGAAAAACATCAATCACTTGTCTCTCATACACACCTCAAAGAGGGACTGAACCCATAACCCAGATATGTGCCCTGCCCAGAAATTGAACTGACGACTTTTGGCATTACAGGATGATGCCCAACCAACTAAGCAATACCAATCAGATCGAGATATAATTTTAAATTTTGCTGTGCATTCAAATCACTTGGGAAGTTTTATAAAAGCACTGGTTTCTGGGCCCCAACTGAGATCATTTAAATATTATAATATGGTTGAGGCCTTCGAGTGGTATTTGGTAAAATGTCCTCCACAGATTCCAGTGGAAGCCAGGGTTGAGAACAGTTGACCTAAATCAGTTGTTCTAAAAGTGTAGTCACCAGAACAGTAGCATCAAAATCACCTGGGAACTTGGTAGAAATGAAAACTTGCAGGGAATAGATAAATAAATTGGGGTATATACAGTAAATTGAATATTATTTAGCAATGGAAAAAGAATGATGTGCTGATACATGCTACACATAAATAGATCTCAAATAGTATTACACTAAGTGAGAGAAGGCAGCTGCAAAAGATGACATAGCATATGACTCCAGTATAAGCAAATCATAGACACAGAAAGCAGAATAGTGGCTGCCAGAAGATGGGAGTGGAAACTGGGACTGACAGCAAACATACACAAAGGATTTTCTGGGGGTGATGAAATGTTCTAAAACCAGATTGTGGTGATGGTTGTACAAGCAGGTCAGATTATTAACAATGGTTAATTTTGTGGTGTATAAATATATCTCAATGAAGCTGTTAGAAAGAAAAAGAAAGGAACATGAATTCTCTGGTTGCACCCCACACCTACTAAACTGGAGTTCAGCAGAGCTCAGCAATGTGTGTTTAAGAATCTTTCCCACTAACTGAAGAGCACTCACATTTGAGAACCCTAGGCCTAGAGTGGGAGGGTCTTGAGAGCTGCCTGCTGCTGGAATAAGGGTCCTGGTAACATTTGTAGGGTAGAACCACCAGGAAACTGCTATGAGGAATTGCAAAATGGAAGCAAACCAGACTTACAGAAACTGTGGAGTAGAAACTCTTTGTATTTGAAGGAAAAAGCTTACATTCCACACCTCAATCTGTACCCTTGATGATTGTCTCAACCTGGGAAAATTATTTGCATTTTCTCACCATCAGTAACTTAATCTGTAGCTGGAAATAAAAATATACACTTATCAGGATTGCTGTGAAGATGAAATTAGAGAACAAATATGAAAGCTCTTCACAGTAATAAATTCATATCAAGCACTGGTATAGTATACATTGAGGAGAATAATAGATATGGGTCCATTTTTCCTTCACATAAACTGCTATCATCCAGCCTCCTCTGAGAAGCTCATCCTGAAATTTTCTGTGCATTGGGGAAGCTTCACTGCTATATTTAGAATGTTATTATTCCAGCAAATGCAAATTCTTCTGGATTATTTCTTGCCTCTGGAGTCTTCCTTATTTAAGGCTGCTTATTTTCAAAATCATATATATCTTCTATGAGGAAAAAGCTTCAGGACAATTCTCTGGATTCCATTTCATCCTCTTTGCTATCACAAGAGCAGAAACAGTATTTTCACTGAGGAAAGTGCCACCCTTGAAAGACTTCCCATCTTATCTTGCAACCAAGGAATTTGTCTTTGCACTTGCTGACCAAGTAAATGGACTAAATATCACAAGAAAACAACAGAATTTTGTTCCCCAAAGCTGTCCATTGAATGTGCTAAGAGAATTTTAGTTAAGCCTCAATGAGACAAGAAACAAATAGAATTAGCCTTTAGTGAAATAAATTTTAAGGTGACATATAGCATCACAGCAATTAGAGCTTATGTCAAGACATAATCAACTAATCATTGGTAATCATTGGTAATGCAGATGTGAATCAAGCTAATTTCCAGACAAACAGCTCTTCAGATAGTCCTACTGAATTGCAGGCATAGGTTTTATAATGAGTAGCATTTGGACTAAGAGAAAAAGGCAAAAAGGGCTGTAATGTAGGGCAGGAAGACTAGGAAACAGTACTAAATCCTCAGTCACTGTCTGGTGTCCCCTACTCCCTTGCCAACCCACAAAATGACAGAGTCACTATCTTTCTCTCTGAAGTCCTGTCATGTCCTCAAAAGACAGTTATTTCAGTAGGCTTTGTCTTCCAGTTGTTAGGTTAATATAGGTCTTAATTTGTGATTGGAATGGAAATGACTTCATCCCAGCCAACACAATTTGTCTGCCATCTACCTCTCATTTACAGCCATTTAAGGACGTCTCTGTTTTCTTGTTCACTGATATGTCCTATGCAGAGAACACTGCATATTGCATCAGAACACTATGCATTTAGAATGTTTCATTAACAGTTAATATCCAAACAGCTCCTGTGAGGGGTGGAGGGGGCATTATTATCTGGAATTTATCAGATAGCATGTTGTAGATCTGGGGTAAAGCGTGCATTTTAAACTCCACAGCCTATGCTCTGAATATGGTCTCTCTTCGCCTCATCCCATGCTTATACCTAGAAACAGGCAGCAAGTTTGATGCACTGGAACTTGAACCTCCAGTTCATCTCCTAGTTTCGGTGTGATCTCAGACAATAGAGGCATATAAGCCTTACATGTTCATGTAGTGACAAGAGAACAACTCCATGTTCTCTGTTTGCTGCTCTATGAGGCAGCTCTGATTGTTTGAGCCAAACCCACCTCTGCCAAAACCTCTGAGTCCAGTTCTTCCCATAAGCTCTTTAAACAGCTTGCTCATCTTGTCTACAACAGTAAAAACCCCTGGTACAACAAGTGAGGAATTGCTTGAAATTCCAATTAAGCCAAGTCTTACAAAAGCCTTTCCCATTATCTCAGTAAGCTTCTTTCTACATTAACAGGCTCCACTTAATTAATTCTTCTTGCTGATCTGTGGACATGCAATACTTTATTATGACCTGAGAATTCAAAAGCAAGAAAATAAAGTTAAGATAAGCACTGCCCTAAGCTCTGTCATCAATTCAGACAGCATCTTATCACCCTGTCACTGGTTGTAGATGTTTCTTACATCAAAAAAGAAAGCACCTTTCCAGAGACAGCTGGAGAAGGTTCAGTAAAGGGATCTTCAGTGTCTTTGGAATAAACAAAGGCATCTTCTGGGAGCTGCTTATATAGCTGTGTCACACTGTTTCCGAGACAAGAAACTGAAGCAGCAGAGGGATACCACTCTTATCCACATTACTTGCCCAACAGGGAATGCAAACGAGGGGTTTCTTGCATGGTCAATGCATGGTGATGACAATTTTTGCATTCTGGGTTCTGACATATTACTGTCAGATGCCCACCGGCCAGGGGTACCAAGATGTAGAACCCATCTTATTGATGTAGACTTCTTGTCTTGTGTCTGGTCTGCTCTGATAGTCTCCCAGCTATCCAAACACCTAGTGGCAGAGGCCTGATCTAGTTCTAATGAGATCTACAATAGAGATAATGAGGAAGTGGATCTCCAGTCCACCTTAACCCAGTCTGTTTAATGCCCAATTTGAGAAAGTGAAGTTACCTGTACAGGGAATATAAAATGCTTTCCCTCGTTCTTCACAGATTGTGTGTCTCTCTGATACCTGACATTTTCTTGCGTTGTTTCCTCACTACTGAATTCATCTCAACAAGGCTTATTTTTGTTGTTGTTGCTATTGTTCTTAACCCCAGCATCTACCAATCCCTGAGTTAAATTTTTTTTCTCAAACTTCGCAGTGTTTCCCTTTAGTGTAGTTGTTACTCCAGATTTGCTCAGACTTTAGTCCTCTGCATGAGAGTCGTAGTCCCTTGGACTCAGACACTTTCTCTGGATAGAAAAGCCAAGGCAGGCAATCTTAGTTTGCAGTTGAACATGATTCCTGGGAACAAGGGGTCTATCTGGTTGTGTAGGTGCCTGAAATGCAGAAAATAATGATAATGCTGCAGGGGGAGAAAGTGCATATCCACTCTAACAACCGTTTTAGATTTTAGCAATGCCAGGATAATGCTTTAATAAAATTGACACCACACCCACAAATATATCTATTTCCTCAAACGTACCTATTTTTTTCTCTGTGGCTCAGGTACTGGGCTGTGTGAGGCAGAGTCCTCATTTTTAGTGTTTTATTGCTCACCAAGCAGCATGAGCAGGCAAGAAGGCAAGTGAATATAGGGCTGAGTTGTTATAGTCATGTCTATTTCTCAAGACTGTGCAGAATGACAACCTCCATTTTGATGAAGAAGACATTCTGAAAGTATTTCTAATTGCTTTTATTGAAAGGGATAAAAAAGAAAAAAAAACAACTCTAGCAGATAAAGTGAGATGGCTTCTGGGAATAATATCTGCCTCACAAAATTACGCTTGATTTATGATTTTGCATTACTGAATACTAGGATTCTACCTCCATGTTTCTCTCCATCCCCACCGATGCATTGTTTATTTCAAGCTAGAGCCTTTTCTTGTAGGGACTATCACAGCAGTCTCCTGTCTCGTTCATTGACCTCCCAGCTTCATGAAGCAATTAAAGCTATCTTCTCAAATATAAAATTGATCATTTCAGGCCCCTAAAGGAAACCCTACAATGGTTCTACATCTCCCTCTTCAGGATGGAGACCATGTGTCCACATCATGGAGCTGTGAGGGTCAATGAGGAGCCACTCAGTCAAAGCAAGCATCCACTGGTCATTGATAAACGCCCCCTCCCCCCCCCCTCCCGTCCCCAGCACTTCTCTCCCACTGGTTTATCTTCTTCTCTAATTACAACATTTTTTAAAATGTGTATTGGCTTCCTCAGCATCTGGGGATTTCTGATAACTAACATGTACTGTACTTGGTAAATGTTTGAATGGCTTAATCTATCCCTCCACTACTTATGGAGAACTGCTTTAGATCAAGTGATGTTCTAGGCGCCAGAAATACAGTCATAACTCCAGGAAAGCTCCAGGTCTCATTGAGTTCATCTGGACAATGTCAGAAAGCAATGTCATATTAGTTGTCCAGAAAGGTCTCCCTGTTAAGCAGAAACCTGAAGAATACAAGAAAATGACTCTTACAGGTATCTGATGAAAGAACAAACCCTGCAGAAGGAAGAGTTGATGTCTTACCTGAGGTAAAGCCATGCTTCTGGGATTCACAGAAGAGTGAGAGGCTAGTGTGGCTTGGGGAGAGGTGCTGTGGAGAGAGAATGAAATGAGAGTCAGAGTACAGGAGACACGTGGACAAATGCAAAAATGTTGAATTTTACTCAAAGTAAGATGAAAAAACATTGGAGGATTTGAAACAAAGAAGTAACATGACCTTAGATTTTCAAAAAACTTTATAGGCTGCTGCATGGAGATCAAGTAGACTGAAAGGGGGCAAGTTAGGGAATGGAAGAACACTTGGGATAGTATGGGATGAGGGTAAGTCATTAGATTCTGGGTACATTTTGATGTAATGGTAACTAGATTTTCATATAGAATGGATGAGGAGTAGAGAGAAAGAAAATAGTTAAGAAACAAGGAAGGACAGCTCCAAAATTCTTGACCTGGATAATCATAATAAAGGGGTAAATAATAACAGAGATGGTAAGTATTCAGAGACTAGAAAGGAGGTCAGATATTTTTTCACAGTGATATTGAATGCTCAAATTCCTTCTTCACCTACAAGCATTTCCCTGCCACTGCCACCTCTTTAACCCACTCTACCTATGAGGAAGTTATTTATGATCTATAGATCAAATCTAGGTTCTTGAAGCTTCCATCCCCTGGTCTCATTTCAGTCCTGGAATGTAAGTCATTAAAGCCATGGTCTATTGTCACTGATTGTGTTCCTCAAGTGATTTCCCTTCAGACTAGGACTAACATCCTCAATTTCTTCACCCTCCTTCAGCCCTTTGCCCATGTCAGCTACTCATATATCTGGTTTGTCTATGTTGCCTTTAAAATTGGTATTCAGGGGAAACAAAAGCTATCACGTGGAGTTGAAAAGAGAATTCTAGGCTAACCTCTCTAGAATCTTTACCTTCTTTCTGCAGTTAGGAATCACATTATCTACAGTAACATCTTATTTCCAACTCTGCCTAACTTTGTGCACAGTGTTAATGGAAGACTTCCTCACACTGAACTGCTGCCATAGCATCCCAGCCCACATGGCCATTCTCATCTCTTCATCACAGCCATTTCTTCATACTGGCTCCAGGGTGAACCAGAGCCTCTGTTACTCCCAAAGCCTTTCTATTAAATTGGAATAAAAACTCAACTATTTGTCCTAGCCTAAGTTTCCTACCACATCACATATACTCTTGTAACACATCCAGCCACTGCCTCCCCAAGGCTGGGCACGTACAATTGACTTGAGCTTCATACTTTTCCCTCAATACCTTCCATGGTTGATTTAACCTCATCTTTCTATATTCATTTATACTATTGCCTCCTTAGAAAACCACACCTACCTTGACTACTTTATCTGAAGGAATATAGAGTTACTCCCTACCTGTACTCTCATTGCTGCTGTAATATTTGTAATCAATTGCCTAACTCATTAGCTCTATTGTTTAATGGCTACCTCCACACTGAAATGGAAACACCACTAGGATAAGGACTGTTTCTGTCTCGTTAACTGCTATAGCATTAGCTTCCACAATGCCTGGCAACTAATAAAAATGCCATGACTAAAGGGTGAATAGAAGACTGTGAAGCACACTAATGTGTAATTATAAATGCAAAAAATAAATAAATAAATAAAGTGAAAGTTGACCTATGTCTACAAATAGACTGCTGATACAATTTTGATGTGAATCCATCTGAAATTTTTCTACAAACACCCTTTTCTCATAAAGATAAAATCATATAAATGTAATGTATAATTTTTTTTAATGTAGCATTATATTGTGAACATCACACAATAAAAATATACTGGTAATCATATAAGTTTATTAATATACACATCTTATATTATAAATTATATATAATGTGTGATAGAATTCTTAATGGTTGACTTATGCCATATAACGTTCATGTACCATAATTTAAAGTACAGATAATCTATTTTTATATATTTAATCTCCTTTCCCCCAATTTTAGAACAATATTTTGTAGAACAAACTTAGCTTACATTTCTCCTTTTATACCTAAAAGTAGGTTAACTGAATTATATTTTACTGATCTTTTACTTGTTAATTTGCAAGGGTTATGGTTTTATTTTAAGATTAAAGATACAGACTCTTTGCCAGTCATATATTTTTCTTCAGTTTTCTACTTCAATAATTAATTTATACTGAGTTTCTTTCTATTTAACTTTCCTATTTTCATTTAGTAAAATCTATTAAGAATTTTCTTTATGGTTTCTATCTTTGATGGTATTATTATAGGGTTCCTCCAGAATAATATTTAACATGTATTGTCTATTATTTAACTGTGTCCATGCTTTTACTTATTACTTACCTCATAATGCATCAGAAAATTTTGGTGTATATTGTGCAGTGAGTATCTAAATTATGCTTTTCTCTAGTGGTGTACCAATTGCTTCATTTTAAAAGTAAGCAATCTTTTTCCCCCGTGGCTAAAAAAAATCTCTTTATCATATGTGTTATTTAGATGCTTTGTTGAATATTTTGGGGTTTCTTTTTATTGCTTATTATTGTCTTTCCCTGTATTAGTTACAACATATTTTTATTACAGTTATGCATCTCTTAGTGATAGGGATGGGTTCTGAGAAATGCATCAATTACGCAATTTCCTTGTTGTGTGAACATCATAGAGTGCACTTACATAATGGTATAGCCTACTACACATGTAGGCTATATGGCATATCATATACCTAAATGTTACAGCCTAGGCTATAAACCTGAACAGCATGTTACTATGCTAAATGAAATAAGATTAAATCAAACACAAGAGAAAGTGATGCAATCAAGAGACACAGCAAACACAAGATGTATGAGGCTGCTGCCAGTGTACCCCATCATATTGTTTTATAACACACTTTTTTTTGCAAGTAGAAATAGTATACTCTAAAAGAATGATAAAAGTATAGTAAATACATAAATCAGCAACATAGTCATCTTATTATCATTATAATATATGAATTGTACATATACTTTTAGATGGCTGGGAGCATAGTAGATTTGTTTATACCAGCACCATCACAAACACATCATTCCACTATCACATTATTATGGTAAGGCTGTCACTAAGCAATAAGAATATTTCATCTCCATTATAATCTATGGGGCCATTGTCATGTATACAGTCAATTGTTAATCAAATGTCTTCAAGTGGAGCATTACTGTATTTAATGCTCCCAAATAATGCATACTATGTAATACTTCAACTCTATGACTTTGAGCAAGTTACTGAATCACTCTGAGCTTCAGTGTTCTTATGTTTGAAATGAGGAGAGTATCCACCTCACAGGCTAGTTATGAGAGCTACATGATGTAAGGCATACAAAGAGTTTATTTTCTTCAGTAAAAAATTATGGTTTTGCGCCAAAGAACCCTGCAGATAACTTACTACATTTTTTGTAATATATCTGATACTAGAAAGAAAAAAAATCCAGATGGCTATTTCTGAGTTGCAAAATAAAATTTTAAGTGTATTATAGTTATATGTAAACTAGCTTTCTTATGTTTCAGTATTTCTAAATTTTTGTTGTTGTTGAATAAATTATTTTGATTTGCCAGGTAGTCAATTGCCTGTTCCTTTTCCATTTTCCTATGTGTATATCATTTTTATATTTTCTGGCTTCTTGTACTGGCCATAGTAACGTTCAATAACAGCAATACACCCTAGAGCATTTGGGGCTCTAGTGTCAGTGTCACTAGGATGTCACTTAAACCTAAAGGTGGCTACTGATTTCAAACTGAGGATTTATTCTTATCTCCAAGCGGTTTACATTAAAATGATATATTTGATTCTACATAGAAATGAAATTATATGGTACTTGTTTGTCTCTTACTAGCTTATTTCACTTAGCATAATACTCCCCAGGTCCATCCATGCTGTAGCAAAAAGTAAGATTTCCTTCTATTTTTATAGCCAAGTAGTATTCCATTGTATAAATGTACCACAGATTTTTTATCCACTCATCTACTCATGGGCATTTGGGCTGTTTCTGGATTCTGAACACACAATACAATCATCGGCAGCCGTCCGTCTCGAGAGACGATGGTGTAGCTTCTTAAGAGTCTATCTGCACCGCCGAGAATGGCTGTGCAGTCCGACTCGGGAGTGACATGGTATCTGTCGCCTCCCGTGTTGAATCAACATCTTGCGATGACGCTGAAGCTACAGAGCCTGGGCAGGGTGATATGGAGGGTCTGCTGTTGCCCATGCAGCAGACCCCCCCTCTCTTCGCAGCTGAAGGGTCCAAGGGAAAGACGGAGTCAATACAGCTTGGCTTCAGGTGCGCCGCAGGAGTTGCCGGTGTTGACTACAACGTCAAACCGCCTTAGGGACTCCGGCTCCGGATTTTCTGTCGGGGTTTACTCCCTTAGCCTTTCCCCTGAAGAGGTATGCCACAAGGCAGCGGAGGTTTTTTGGAGTCAGAGTTTTCCTTCTCTGACAATACAATATACAGATGATATATTATAGAACTGAACTCTTGAAACCTATATAATTTTATTAACCAATGTTTACCCAATGAATGCAATAAAAATATAAAAAATAAAAATAAATATAATAATGTATTTGATGCAAGTCTTTATCAAATACCTTTTGTGCTTAACTTTCTGATAATACAATGGGCTTTTTTCCTATTAAAAATAACATATCAAGAATTTTCACAATTTCTGTATCTCCCTTTTTTACTGGGGTTAACACTTGCATGTCTATAGCATATTATTTTTAAAGCTTTGAAATACTTCATTTATGTTAATACAACACATATTAATTGCGAGATTGAGTTGCAGGTTTTCCTTTGGTCCTTTTCTTCAAGTTTTGCATCATTTTCATGCTAGTTTTATATATCTAATTGAGAAGTTTGCATTAGTTTCTTATATTTTGACTGTTTAACACTGACTAAAATTCTTTCAAAGAGTTATTATGGAGGAAGTTTGTTGACAAATTTTATTATTTTCTACCACAGTTAATGACCTATTTCTCTCTTTTAACTTTTATTGACTAAATGTTACTAATTTACATTTTTCTAGAAAGTCATGCATTTATCAGTGAATTTCACGTTATTAAACTTATAATAACACATTGCACCTCATTGTAATTATTTCACTCATTCTCATGTCTGTGTATAAACCCTACTTTGCATGCATAATGTTATATGTTTTTTGTTTTTATTTTTGCTATATTCATACTGCCAGAGATGGATTTATTTTATTGCTCTTTTCTAAGACTCAAGTCTTTGATTTCTTAATTTTATTGCATCTTATTCAAATTCATTAAATTCTGATTTTATTTTTATCAAGTATTTCTAGTTCTTCTTTGGGAATTTTTCATTGTTCTTTGTTTTTAGAATTGAATGAAAGTGTATTTTATTGTTTTCTTTTTCACTTTTAATAGTAAATTGTATAATTATATAAATTTTCTTGAGGATAGCTTTGTGTGAGGTAATCTAAACTGTGATGATAGCTTGATTCTTATTAAGTTTTTTTAATGTAAAGTTAATTTTGTTTGATGCTTCAATCAAAATTAAAAATCAGAAAATATTTAGACCTTTTGCTTAATTATCTATTATTTAGTTTTAAATCTATTAATTGTCTTTATAATTATGAAGTAGCTGTTTTGTCTAAGGTTGTTACTTAGAATTAAGTATTTGGTTTATTTGCATTACAATTAATTGTGATGAGAAGAAATTCTACTTGATATCAGTGAGATTCTCTTTTTTAGTATTGGATATAAGCTCTGTGTATAAATATTACATTGGCATAAAAAAGTGTATTTTCTATAATTATATAATTGATATGTATAAATAAAAATTAATCAATGAAGTTCTCCATATCATTATTTTTAATTTAGTCTTCCTAGTGTTTCATAGGATGAAATTTGTGTTTTGAACTCTTCTAATTATAATATTTACTCTTGGGTTTCTTACAGCTTTTTATTTATATTATTCAATGTTTTATTATTCATTTTGTAAATATTACATATATGCATTGTAGATTATTCATTTTAAATTATAAAATCACTCTCTTGGTATATTTTTATGTTTTTGTCCTTCCAGTCTCTTTTGACTGCTATTAATTTTGCTATATCTGCCTTCTGTATTTTCATTTGACTAATCTGTTTTTGCTCTTCTCTTTGGTATTTTTGTCCTAGGTTTATTGAAGTGTAATTGACAAATAAAATTGTAAGATATTAAGGCACCTAACATGATGATTTGATATATGTATATATTGTGAAGGAGTTATTCCTATCAGGTTAACACATCCATCATTGGTCATATTTACATTTTTTTTTTTTTGTGAACACATTTACCTGCTATTTTCTTAGGAAGTTTTAATTATACAATACAGTGTTATCAAGTATAGTCATCATGTTTTACACTAGATCCTCAGACCTTATTCATCTTACAACTAAAGTTTATACATTTTTACTAACTTCTCCCTATTTTCCCCACCCTAGCTCCTCAACTCCAGTCATCTATTTTCTGTTTCTCCTCAAGTTTTTGTTTTAGGACTATCTGTTTGTAAGTAGCTATATCCTAGATTGCTTGTGTGTTTTGACTCTGAGACATTACTCTTTAATAATTTACTTTATTTTTATAGCTAATATGTTTTGGCTTACTTCAATTCTCTTCTAATTTCTTACTGTCACTTTTGTTTTTTCTTCTTGATTTGTTATTCTTCTAAAAGATTTTGAAGTTGTAGCTTTCATGGGTAAATCAAAACTGTGTTAAAGCATTCTACTCAATTAAGTAAAAATCAACTTTATTCAGGCAGTGGATGAAAGTCATGTCTGAATAAGTGACAGTGGCCCAGGCTCATCCCTCTAGGACCCCCCTTATTACCAACTGAAATCACCACAAAAGCTCCTCTCAGGACCAAGAGGAAAATTTCTTTCATGCTCAACCTCATTTCTTTCCCTTCCTTCACCCCACTGTCTTATATGCCAGGTAACTGAGATTCATTATTAATTTAAACTCTTATTTTAAAAAATTTAAACCTAACACAAAAATTATAGTACATGAACATTGGCATTCTGTTTACCTAAATTAATCAAGTGGTAGCATTTTTCACATTTACAGTATATCTGTGTGCACATGTGTGCTGAATCATTTGATATGTGTGTGGTATTTTAATAACCCTACATCTCTAAATACTTTAGCTCAAATTTTCTAAGAACAAGGACATTATTTTTCAAATAACAAAAAAAGTTAACAAATAATGGAAATTTAATATTGATAGATTGCTGTTACCTAACATAGAACCAATATTTGAATGCTACTAATTTTTCAAATGATGTCCTACCTAACTGACCAAAGGCAATACCATCATTATTGGGACAAAACCATCCTAGGAGTTTTCATCACAAGAATTTTTTTCCTTTCTTCCTTTTCTGTTTTATGTCTATCTAAAGGAGATAAATACTAACTGAACCTTTTGTGTTAATGATTTTAGAATATACCTCAACAAACTATCACCTTAAACTTACACAGTGATGTATATCAATCATTTCTCAATATATTTAAGAACAATTAAAATAATAAGAACAAAGCACATGCTTAATATCATGCACTGAAAAAAGAAAAATCAAAGATGAGGAACTAATCCAAAATAAAAGAGATGTTGAGGACCTGACAACTGAGTGCTTTTCACAACCCTAGATGGGACTGGAAAAGAATAGCTCTAGAGAAAAGCCTGGAAAACTATTTCTGTAAAGAGCCAGATAATAAATATTTCAGGCTTAATGGACCATATGTTCTCTGTTGCAACTACTCAACTCTGTGGTTATAAAATGAAAGCAGCCATAGACAACATGTAATAAATTGACATAGTTTTGTTCCAATAAAACTTTACTTATGAAAACAGATGGCGGGTAGGATGTATTTGCAAACCCCTGCTCTAAAGGACATTAATAGGGCAACTGGCAAAATTTGAATATGAACAGAGGTTCAGATAATTTTATCTTATCAGTGTACAGTTTTTTAAACCAATAACTGTATAATATTTATGTTAGAGAATGTCCTTCTTAGGAACCAAGATTATAGAGGAAAAGTTGAGAGAGAGAGAGAGATTTTTAATGTGTATGTTTTTCTGCTTCTGACCCAGGCTTTAATCCAGTACCATGCCTTCTGTTTAGTCTTCTTTAATGGGCAATGGTTTCTCCTCATTTTTTTCATTTCTTTCTCTTTCATGATTTTGGCATTTTTCTTTTCTTTTTTTTTGATTTTCTTTTTTTTTAAATATATTTTATTGATTATATTATTACAATAGTTCTAATTTTCTCCCCTTTACTCCCCTCCACCCAGCATCTCCCTCCCCCAGCAATCCCCCCCACCACCAAGTTCATACCCATGGTTCATAAAAAATAACTATCTTTCCCTCTCAGATATTAAGACCCTTTGTAATCTTGTAGAGGATAATGGGCGAAGGTCTCAAGCTCCTCTAGCTGCTTCAAGCTGGACATGGTCATCGTCCTACCTACCCTTGGGTCCAGAAATCCATAATAATAGTGGGGGTGTGGAGGGGAGGGTGGCCTTCCCACATAGGGAAGGATTGTGCAGACTCCAGGTCAGTTGGCTGTCTCTGGACAACGGCGTGCTTGGTTTAACAGGCTGGCATCCTTGTTGTGTTCTGGGGGTAACATATTTGGCAAAAAGGGTTAAAAGACATCATTCCATCCATAACTGCTAGATGACAAAAGGCAGGGATTAATTTTTCAATGTTCTACATTAGGGGGAAAAAAAAAGAAAAAAAGGGCTTCTTTGGAGGAAGGTGTGCTAGGCACATCTCACCTGTCCAAAACCCCTTTGCCAATTATACTTAGTTTGGGCTGAGGGAAATAGTTTAGGTTTCCCCCCTCTCAGACCTCTGGGCCCTTTCTGTCCAAGAGTCAAACTATTTTTGTTGGTTGGTTGGTTGGTTAGTTTTGTAGACTATCTTTCAACTTATGTTTGTTTTAAGGTTAGATTCATGCTATTCATTATTTGACAGGACTACTAAAAAAGCAATATTCTGTTTCATTCAGCACATCACATCAGGAGACATATAATGCCAATTTAGTTTATTATAGGTGAGGTTAACATTGATCACATAGTAAACATTGGGTTCTCCGAATTTCCCCACTATAAAGATAATTTGGTAAATCATTCTTAATTTATTATTTTCATATATAATTAAAGAGCCCTCATAGGAGTTCACTTTATACTTACAAAAAAGAACCATCTGCATTGTGTTGGTTAGCTTTGAACTCAACAGATGCTCATGAGATCTTCTAAGAGTCAATATTTGTTTCTCCACATTAAAAAAAAAAATTACACTTCTAGAAATATAGCTGAAGAAACTCAAAACATTAATTTGAAAGAACATAAGCACCTCTATGTTCATTGTAGTGTTATTTACAATTGTCAGGATATGGAAGCAGCCCAAGTGTTCATTAGTAGATGAGGGGATAAAACAACCATAGGACATTTATGCAATGGAATACAACTTGGTCATAAAAAATAAGACAAATGTTTCTTTTTTACAGTATGGATGAACATGGAAAACATTATGCAAAGTGAAATAAGCCAGTCAGAGAAAAAAACAAATACCATATGATTTTACTCATATGTAGAATCTAATGAGCAAACTGAACTAACAAGCAAACTAAAGACAGGCCCATAGATAAAAAGCAGGATGACAGCTAAGGATGGGGAGGGTTGAGAGTGAAGTAATTGGGCAAAAAGGAAAAAGGACCCATGGACATAGACAACAGTGGGGTGATTGGAGGGGAAAGGGCTATAATGGGACTAAATGGTAATGGAAAAAAATACAGTAAAAATAAATAAAAATTAAAAAATTATTTTCATTATATTTGTGCATAACAGTACAACACAGAGGTTGTGCCTCTTAATCACGTGGGTGGGCCTCCTGCAGAGGCCCAGTATGCTTATGAACATAGTCTTCTATTTAAAAGGTTATTGTGCAAGTCCTAAATAACTACCACAGCTGGATGTGAGTTGGTGACTTTGAGTCATAGAACTTTCAGGGCTGCTATAATTTGCATTATTATAGTTGGAAGGTTTTAATAAAAGTTATACATTATAGTAACTTAGATTTTTTTCTAATGAATTTGGGTCTTAATATATTGATGTACAGCAACACTGCTAATTAAGTATTCAGAAAACCAAAAATACCAAGTTTAAGATATTAAATGTTTCAAATGATGTTTAGAACTGAAAAGGTATTGGTCTGGTTATAAATGTAACCCACCAAAATGATTTTCTTTGTTTTAGCTGCACATTTCACAGGGCATTGACCAAAAAGCTAAGACACAGGGAACTTCATTTGGGTGGACCTCAGGCACATGCACATCTGTCATCAGGTCTACTTTAATAGCACAGTATCTTTGCACAGTGATGAACATATGATGGGTTGCATGTGAAATGAATAAATTGATAAGTGAATTAAAATAAGAGAAAGAGTGGGAGTTTTCAATCCAAACACAACAATGGGACCATGGGAAATAAGGCAACATGTGACGCTCACTTGCAGTGAAAAATGCAAAGTGCTTTGTAAAGCCAATGAATGACAAAAACTTTCAAGCTTGCCACATTGAAGCTGAACTAAGAAATCGTTTTGCGTTCCTTAGCCTGAATGAATGGAGCCATGTAGTACATTGTGTCTATCAAAACAAATATACCCAGAAGAATGAAAGGAAGGAAATTGCTGAGAGAGTAAACTCAGAAATCAGTGTCCTTTCAATTATCTTTGGAAGAGATAAAGATTTATAGAAGGATGTTTGTTCAGAATGATCAATGGTTTCCTGTCTGGGACTGGGTATGAAGCAGAAAATTATCATTTCCTATGGTGAGTGGAGGACACAAATTTATCTCTCTTTTCAAAGGCTACGCTTGACTGGAGGTGCAGAGAGCAAGCACACCTAACTTAGGCTCTTCCATCACTATCTTCATGGAAAGGCATTCAATAAATTCACCTTGGGAAAATACCCAGCAGTGCATTTTATTCCTATAGGAGAGTTTGATAGCCATTTATTTCAGACTTGGGCCAGCAGAACCTATGGGAAGAAATAAGGGTGAAAGGAATGTAACAGGGTGCTAGGTTACAGCCAGAGCACACAGTTGCCTATCAGGCTCTGAGATCTGGGGGCAGAATCAGTGTTGAGCAAAGATTAGCCTGAGAAGTCCAGCACCACTCCAGCAAGAGCCAGGAAACCCAAGCTTCAAGCTGGAGCTGATGGTGAGAAAGAAGAAAGATTAAGTATGGTTGCTGCTTTGCTTTTGTTGTCCAGGCATACACTGAGTAGTTTTTATCCCAAGAGCATTGATCATTCCCCTCAATACCCACACCATTTTCTGTATTTCATAAAGGTCCAATCCACATTTGGGCAGCAATTCTCACTGCGGGTCTGAGAGGAAGCAGAGACTTTTGGCAACAACTGGTGGTAGAATAAAAAAAAGATTTTACAGCCTGAAGCTCCTGATAGTAATGAGAATCTTTGCTCCCCAAGGATCCTGTGCCATGTCCTCATTCCTTCCTACCCATCCTCCTTAACTATTCTTTCTTACTAAGAGAACACACTACCTTGTTAAAGCTATCCTGGATAACTACAGCCATTCTCTATGTGTGTAATCTGCTTCTAACCCAGTTTTCCATCTGAGTTAGCAAGGCCAAGTGAGGTGAAACAATTTGGCCTTGAACCCTAGTGAGCCAATGACTGAGTCTATATTCTACCTCTCTCATCGCAGGGCTGCTAACAACAGCCACTATGTTCCTGAGCCTTTCAGCTATACTTAGACAGATCCAGAATGATATCCACTTAAACACCAGATGGATGTTTGCCAACCCAGGTCAGCTGGCAAGTCACTCTGAAGAGTCCATCAATCTTCCTAAGCACCATCAATCCTTCTCAATCAACTGATCAACCAATTTTATAAATTAGTAAAACACACTTTTCTAAAGGACATGCCTGTTGCCCAATCATTCCTTTTAGCACCTCTATCATTGGGGACCATTTGAAACTTTTTAAATCCTTGCCTGAAGATATGTTTACTGATTTTAGGGAGAGGGGAAGGGGGAGAGAGAGAGACATTGATCAGTTTCCTCCCATACACGCCAAAAATGGAGATCAAACCCACAACCTAGGTATGTTCTCTGACCATGGATTGAACCTGTAACCTTTCGGTATATGGGACGATGCTCCAAACAATTAAGCTACACAGTCAGGTCTGAAACTTTCTTTTTTTAAAGCATGAAGGGGACTTCTGGCCAAGCAGGAGTCCTAGACAGACACATTACATCTCCCTCCACAACTAAGAAGAAATACAACTACCTCAAAACTAGACACAATCAGAAGTTCCAGAAAATCAAGCTGCATGGAAGTCCAACAAACAAAAGATATAAAGAAGAAATACTCATCCAGACAGGTAGGAGGGGCAGAACCAGGGCGGAGAGAATGAGATGTGGTGGTGGCAGCAGCGGCAGCAGTGGCAGGCCAGTGGGGATATTTGGGGAGCACTCACAGCACCAGAACAGGCCACACAGCTCATGGTCCCAGTGTCAGGGAAAATAAAGCCTCATTGCTTCTGACTGTGCAAAACAGTGGGGATTGGGGTGGAGGAAGAAACTGCTGGTCCCTCAGCAGAGTCTGCTTGTTTAAAGGGCCCCCTATAGTCCTAGAATTTCCACAGACCCACCCACTCTTGGAATGATGACCAGGGCAACAGCTAGAGAGGTGCCAGGCCCATACGGAAGTGGCAAAAGTGCCCGGAAAAGGGACAAGCACTGAGCAGATGGCATTGTTTCCTCTCAGACCTCTCCCACACACACAGTGACACAACGTGGTGAAATGGGTCACCTTGCACTGGCAAATATCTAAGGCACCACCCCTTACAATGTAACAGGTAAGACAGCTATACCTAAGACACAGAGGCAAACAAACACAGAAGGCTGTTAAGATGAGGAGACGAAGAAGTATGGCACAAAAGGGGGGATGGATCAAGGTTCCAGTAGGAGAACTAAGTGATGAGGAGATAGCCAACCTAACAGACATAGAGTTCAAAATATTGGTGATAAAGATGTTCACAGGCTTGACAGATATGCTTAAGTATGGCAAATGCATAAGGAAATAAGTCAAGGCTATGCTAAGTGAAATGAAGGAAAATCCGCACAAAACCAATGGTGAATGGAAGAAAACAGGGTTCAAATAAATGATGTGGAGCATAATAAAAAGAAGAAAAAAAATTCAACCAGTACAGAATGAGGAAATAAGAGTTGAAAAAAATGAGGAGAGGCTTAGGAACCTCTGAGACAACTTTAAACGTGCCAACATCCAAACTATAGGTATGCCAGAACAGGAAGAGGAAGAGCAAGAAATTGAAAGCTTATGTAAAAAAATAATGAAGGAAAACGTCCCAAATTTGGTAAAGGAAATAGACACACAAGTCCAGGAAGCATAGAGAGTTCCAAACAAGCTAGACCCAAAGAGGACCACAACAAGACACATCATAATTAAAATGCCAAAGGTTCAAGATAAAGAGAGAATCTTAAAAGCAGCAAGAGAAAAGCAGAGAGTTACCTACAAAGGGGTGCCTATAAGAAATCAGAGTTTCAGCTGATTTCTCAAAAGAAACTTTGCAGGCAAGAAGGGACTGGCAAGAAGTATTCAAGGTGAGGAAAAGCAGGGACTTACAGCCAAGATTACTCTATCTAGAAAAGCTATAATTTAGAATGAAAGGGCAGATAAAATGCTTCCCAAACAAGGTGAAGCTAAAGGAGTTCATCATCACCAAGCTATTATTATATAAAATGTACAAAGGGACTTACTTGAGAAGAAGATCAAAATTATGAACATTAAAATGACAACAAACTCACAACTATCAACAAGTGAATCTAAAAAATAAAAACAAATTCCAACTAAGCAAACCAGAATTGGAACAGAACCATAGGTATGGGGATGAGTTGGAGTGCTATCAGCTGGGAGGGGGAAGGGTGAGAAATGGGGAAATGGTGCAGGGATTAAGAAGCATAATTGATTGGTACAAAATGACAGGGGGATGTTAATAATAATATAGGAAATGGTAAAGCCAAAGAATGTATATGCACGACCCATGGGCATGAACTAAATGGGGTAGGATTGCTGAAGGGAACAGGGGTACTGGCCAGAGGGGAGCAAAGGGAAAAAATATTGGGACTACTGTAACAACATAATCAATAAAATATGCTTAAAAAAAAAAAAAGCGTGAAGAGCAGGCATGAGAACCTTTAGAGGAACTTTCTTATTCATTGCCTGGAATAAGTTATTTTCCAGCCTATTATTCTATTCTTTTATAAAATTTTGTTCTTTTTAGAAAGCAACAAAACTGTTTGTAATCTGATGCATTAACACAGTTTCTCTTATTAGCAATGAAAAAATTTTTAGAATTAGTTTTTAACTTGGCAGTTTTAATTGTGGATGAATTTCCAAATCTGATCAGAGTACCCAAGACATATTGGACTGTGGCTTTATATTTTATTCTAGGAGGGGAAAAAAAAACTCTGCTTTTAGTTTGCTCAGAGTGGTTGCTTAGCATAATGACAACGAAGAGCATTGGATTGATGAAGGGCATGGATAATTCAGACAGATGGGAACACTGCCTTGAAGGGCTTAGAGAGACACAGGCAGAGCTGCATATGAGCAGGGCCAGCAGACAGCAAAGTGTTGGTCAATGAGCCTCCTGTGGGCAGAAAAGAATGGAAATGAGTCAAAGCCTCGTGGACACTGGAAACCATAGGTGGAGGTGGGGCAGATTCAGTTTAAATCTCATCTCCCACACCAACTCTGGATCTGGTGACATTGGCAGGAATGGGGAGCATGTGACATATGTGAAACATTTCAAATTTTCTATGCCTGTGCAGACCACATTATCTGACAGGGAATTCATTGGGTCAAAAAGCAGAACTTACTGGGGTAGGACATGCAGATCAAGCTTTCTATGTATGGGGACTCTGGCTCTGGGATGTTCAACCCAAGAATTGAGCCCAGAGACTTGCATGGAGCATGGAATTAATAATTATTTCTGAATGAATGAAACAGGGAACATATGATTGGATAAAATTTATTTCCTTTGAAAAATCCTAATTCCTGCAGGTTCTGTGCTTTGGACACAATGTAAAGATCCGAAGTGATCCTGGTAATGTAGCCAACCACTCCAGGGCTGAGAGTAAGTCTGAAATATTAGCCTAGACCAACCAGATTTCTACTCACAGCACACTAATGGAGAAAGACAGGAAGCAGGGATAGTAACTAAGCTTGGTCCAGAGTGTACTGCGCCCCAGGCACTCTTTCAAATATACTGCATGTCATCCTTTTAATCCTCACAATAAATCTATACAGGGGGGCAAAAATAGGTTTCCAGTTGTTTGTATGTAAGAATACTACAATAATTAATAAATAATACAAGAATAAATTCTGTGTTTTAGGTACTTAAAACTGTACAACTACTTTTGCCAACCCCTTGTAATGTAGACACAGTTATTAACCCTACTAACAGAAAAATGAAGCTTAGAAAAATTAAATAACTTTCTCAAGACATCACACTGGGACTGACTCCAATGGTAAGAACAGTAGTCGTAGTCCAAGTACAATAACCAGATAGAGGCTGTTTTAGAGGAACATGGGACATGGGAATTGGATGGCTGATAGTCAGGTGGAAGGTGGTTTGTGGCTTAAGGTAGTCCATTCGGTTTGGCAGAAACCTCTGCCAGGGACTGAATTTCAGGTACAAGAACTTCCCCTAAGAAGAGGCATGTGGCAGTAACTAGATGAGAAACTGTGACCCCAGAGGGGTGTGGTGAGCCAGAAAGCAAAATGAGAAATGAGGGAAAAGAACAAATATATTGGGGACATGTGGTGGGGATTAGTGAAAGCCTACAATCTACCACTGATAACAATGATCCAGTGTTAAGCCAACAAGACAAATCCAGTCCTACCTGTAAATGGACTGGCCTGCTGAAACTCAATGAGCTTTGCTCAGGGCCTAGATGGCTTGGATGTAAAGGTTCCAGGCCTCAAGGACTCAGAAGCTGCATGACTGCTGAGATCAGAACCCAACACAAATGTGCAAAGATAAGCACAAAAGTAAGTGGTCTGTCTCATGGGGGAGAGAATAGGTGGCAGGCAAGCAGTCTTGGCAAGAGGCTGAGGTGAAACCTGGTATCCATAGTGGCCATTCACACAGATGATGAGCAGACAAAAGCAGACATTAAAAAGGAGAAGATGGAGCTGCATTTAGGGAGCCAACAGAAACTGCTTAGCCTCTGGCAGAGGTCCACCCAAGTCAGCCTGTCCATAAACCTTGTGCCTGTACATCCATTTGAATACAATGAATTGCTTAAAGAATATCTGACCAACATATAGGACAGAGAAGGGAAAGGTCAAGTAGGTCACTGGAAAATCTTTGGAAAGACTCCTATTGACAGTTCTGCCTTCCACCTGGGTTTAACTTTAGGAGCTCTCTCTGGTTTGGGACTAAAACTGGGACAATTAACAACCCTCCTTTGAGCAGTCTAGATTTAAGTGCTGCCTTACCCAAGAAGCCATGAGACTTGTTTAGGTTCTGTCTTATGTTGGGGGAGTGATGATGACCTTCTCTGCAAGCTGCATGGTCCACAGATTAAAAAAAACTTCAGTTGTTCTTCAGTATTAAATAGGGTCAAAGGGAAACATTGAGAGCACTGAACCATACATTAAGGAATGGATGGTAAGTAACTACATGCAGTTATTTTTTAAGTATATTTTATTGATTATGTTGTTACAGTTGCCCCAATTTTTTTTCCTTTGCTCCTCTCTTCCCAGTACCTCCCTTCCCACCAGCAATCCCACCTTGCCTTAGTTTATGTCCATGGGTCGTGCATATAAATTCTTTGGCTTCACCATTTCTATATTATTTACTTCCCTCTGTCTATTTTGTACCAACCAATTATGCTTCTTAGTCCCTGCACCATTTCCCCATTTCTCACCCTTCCTTCTCCCAGCTGATAACCCTAGAAATGATCCCAACACCTATGATTCTGTTTCTGTTCTGGTTGTTTGCTTAGGTTGTTTTTGTTTTTATTTTTAGATTTGGTTGATAGTTGTGAATTTGTTGTCATTTTAGTGTTCATAGCTTTGATCTTTTTCTTAAGTAAGTCTCTTTAATATTTCATATAATAATGGCTTGGTGATGACGAACTCCTTTAGCTTTACCTTGTCTGGGAAGCACTTTATCTGCCCTTTCATTTTAAATTATAGTTTTGCTGGATTGAGTAGTCTTGGTTAGAGGTTCTTGCTTTTCATCACATTGAATACTTCTTGCCAGTCCCTTCTTGCCTGCAAAGTTTCTTTTGAGAAATCACCTGAAAGTCTTATAGGCACCCCTTTGTAGGTAACTCTCTGCTTTTCTCTTGCTGCTTTTAAGATTCTCTCTTTATCTTTAACCTTTGGCATTTTAAATATGATGCTTCTTGGTGTGGTCCTCTTTGGGTCTAGCTTGTTTGGGACTCTCTATGCTTCCTGGACTTGTATATCTATCTCCTTTACCAAATTTGGGAAGTTTTTCTTCATTATTTTTGCACATAAGCTCTCGAATTCTTGCTCTTCCTCTTCTCCTTCTGGTACCCCTATGAATCAAATGTTGGCACGTTTAAAGTTGTCCCAGAGGTTCCTAAGCCACTTCTCTTTTTTTTTTTCTTTCAATTTTTGTTCCCTTATTCTGTATTGGTTGACTGTTTTTTTCTTCCTTATATTCCAAATCATTGATTTGAACCTCAGTTTCCTCTTTCAACATTGGTTTTATATGGATTTTTCTTTGTTTCATTTAGCATAGTCTTCACCTCTTCCCTTATTCATTTGCTATACTTAAACATATCCGTCAAGCCTATAAGCATCTTTACCACCAGTGTTTTGAACTCTTCATCTGTGAGGTTGACTATCTCCTCATTTGTTATGTTAGCTATCTCCTCATAGCTTAGTTCTCCCACTGAAACCTTGATCCGTTCCCTCTTTTGGGCCATACTTCCCTGCCTCCTCATCTTGACAAGCTCCTGTGTTTGTTTGCCTCTGTTTCTTAGGTAGGGCTGTCGCCCCTGTTACATTGTAAGGGGCAGAGCCTTAGGTATTTGTCAGTACAAGGTGACCCATTTTACCACGTTATGTCGCTGTGTGTGGGGTAGGGGTTTGAGAGGGAACAATGCCACTTCACTTGCTCAGCACTCACCTCTTTTCCAGGCACTTCTGGCACTTCTGCATGGGTCTGGAGCCTCTCTAGATGTTGCCCTTGTTGTTGTTCCCAGAGTGGGTTGGTCTGCAGATGTTATAGGACCATGGGGGCCCTTTAAACAACCGGACTCTGCTGATATACCAGCAGTTTCTGTCTCTGCCCCAACACCCACTGGTTTTCAGTTAGAAGCAATGGGCCTTTATTGTCCCTGGCACTGGAACCGTGAGCTGTGCAATCTGGTCTCATGCTGAGAGCACTTCCCAGGTGTCCCTCTAGACTTTTTGAATGGTTGACTGCACCTTCTGCCAGCATGCCACTGCAGCTTCTGCTGCCTCTGCTGCTGCCACCACACCACGTCCTTTCCACCCTGGCTCCACCCCTCCTACCTGTCTGGATGAGTATCTCTTCTTTATATCTTTGTTTGTTGGATGTCCATGCAGCTCAATTTTCTGGAACTTCTGGTTGTGTCTAGTTTTGAGGTAGTTGTATTCCTTCTTAGTTGTGGAGGGAGATGCAGCATGTCTGTCTAGATGTCCATCTTGTTCAGAAGTCCCACATGCAGTTATGTTTGATGCACACACTCATCAAGCTGTAATTAATATACTTTGGGATTCTGCATATTGCTAGATCCCTTCAACACCAAATTAAAGAGCTGCTTGATCATTTTGGTCAGTTATTTCCAAAGAAAATATCTTTCTTATCATGTCTTCTTCCTTTTATCTACTTCTCCCTTGTTCGAATTTCACTACCACAGACTAGAAAGTTATTGAAGCCTTTGAAACTACAGGGACCAGAGCTTAGATGTCTTCTGTATCACTTATTAAGTGCATATCCTCTGGCAAGTTGTTAAATTCTCTGAGTCCATATCCTTCACTGGGGAACCAGAATAACAACAGTCACCCCCATAGGATTGGTTTAGGGTTATATGACATCATAGAGGTGAAATACCTTAAAACATGTTTAGCGAGAGGGAGACTAAGTAAATGATGTCTCTTTATTTATTTTCCTTCCATATTCTGCCACACATTGGATTCATTTTACATTTACTTCACAGTTTTACACTAACTACAGAGAACTTTTCAACCTGTGCTTTCTCAAAGTTTGGATTTTAATTTAGAACCTTCATCAACTATATAAAAAGCTCTAGTTACTGCTGTTCCTAATTTGCTGTTCTTCAAACATGTGCACTTCTTGAACTTTGAAAGGTATCTTTCCTACTTCTAAATTGATTACTGGAAATTGGTTTGGCTTCTCTTCTTTTACTTGCATGTTTTGGAAGAAGTTTTAGGGTTGTCATGGCTTTTCAAGGCAAGAGAAGTATTTTCAAATTAAATAACCATTAAAAATTTTCCTCTGATTGACAAAGTCATTGATTTTTTACAATTCCAAACATGACTCTAGGTAAACCATCTCTTGCATTGCCATAGTAACATAGACAAAGTAAAAAGTAGCTTCTAGTCACACTGTTTTTAGATATGAACCCTCTTGTGCTTGGAGCTGAGAATAGAGCCCATATGTTTGGACTGAAGTGGCCAGGGCTTTGTATTTGGCAGGGAAGTAGATCCCTGTCTGGTCAGGGCAGAGTGTTCATATTATTGATAGTAATTATGTTGACAAAAAGGAAAAGTGTAAGGGCACCTCGTAATTACCAACAGAGGTGCTTGAATAGTGGCAACTGTCTTTCAGGGGCCCAACAGATTGATTCTTCAGTAGGGACTCATATCCCCAATGGACAGAGATGCGTCAACACCTCTGATAACCCAAACATGGCAAGCCAAAGTGATTAATCTATTTTCAGAGAAAGCTATGCACAAGGAAATCAGATGAGGTGGCAGGTAAAGTAAGAAGACTGTAGGTAGCCCTGGCTGGTATGTCTCAGTGGGTTGAGCGTCAGCCTGCAAAGAAAAGGGTCACAGGTTTGATCCCCAGTCAAAGCACAGGCCTGGGTTGCAGGACAGGTCCCCAGTTGGGGTCACCAGAGAGGCAACCATACATTGATGTTTCTTTCCCTTCCTTTATCCCTCCCTTTACCTCTCTCTAAAAATAAATAAATAAAAAATTTTTTAAAAAATGTAACTTAAAAAAACAAAACTGTGGGTTTAGGAGCCATATCAATTGTTTTAAATTGCACATATGTGGTGAGACCCCCACAAAAAAGTGGAATTATATTCTGGAAGGTGGGCCCTTTGTATTACAGGCTTCCCACACTAGATGAATGTTCTAGGTAATCATCTGTATCAGTGTACCAGCTGGCATTTCTGTGAGAGGCTGCATTCAGCTTCAGTGAATTTTTTTGAAGACTCAGCATGTTTGCCCATTGCACGATGGGTGATTTACAAGTGCACCTACTCACACTGAACTGAGTGTGCAGAGTTTTTGACCAAAAATAGCATGCCACAGCCTTGCTATTCAACTGATCTTACCCTAAGTGACTTTTGTTTGTTTGTTTGTTTCCCTGAATGAAAGAAGTCCTCAAAAGAAAATGTTTTGCCAATGTGAAACAGGTGAAACAAAAAAAGGCAGAAGCACTAAAAGGCATCAAAATTGATGATTTCAAAAACTGTTTTGAGCAATGGAAAAAATGTTTTGATAGGTGTATTGGTCAAATGGATAGTACTTTGTAGGTAAGAATAAATACCATTTAATACTTATGTGACTTCATATAGTATTTAAGTAATCTGTGCCTCAGTTTCCTTGTCTCTAAAATGGCTAGATAATATCAGCCTCATGGAATTGTTAGTAAAAATTATAATGTAACTGCAATCTGTCTATCACATAACAATCACACAATAATCGTGAATCCAAACCAGGGTCATCTTTTGTACTCTGAAGGTAATGACCTTCAGATTATTCATTCTCCAGAGGAATTATTTTTAAAACATAAATCAAGACATACAACAGCTTAAAATTCTCTAGCTGCTTCTTATTACATTTGGACAAAAATCCAGGGTTATAATTTTATAAAATTTGGCTCATTTCTTAGGACACTCTGACTTCTTCTTCTCCCAATTTCCCACTTTGAGTGCCCTCCACCTGAGACTTTCTCTTGATTTTTTAAGCATGCCAAACTTGTTATACCAGATGTTTGCATTCTTGGCTACTTCTCATTACTCATTTCCAGGCTTTTGAATAACTTAAAAGAGGCCTCCTGGACTGCTGTCTTGGTTGGATTTTTTAGAAACAGAGCCTGAGAAAGGGGTTTAAGAGCACATGGTTTATTTAAAGTATACGCGTAGGAAAACTTGTAAAGGGGTGAGGATCGCAGGGAGGGGAAGGGGAAAAGAGAACAAGGATGAGGTCTTAGATGTGTTTTTAGGTAATGTTTAGCCTTGGACTGACCTACGGTTGTGGTGGTGTGGGGAAGGGAGAGGGGGTGATCTGGAGCATAAATCAAGTTGGTCTGCCTGAAGTAAGGACCCAAACTTCTATACCACCATATCAATCAGTCATTGGTTGCCCCACAAGCATATCCTAGTAGCCAAGGACAATTCTCCCAAAAAGATTGTAGGTTTAAGCAACTGGCCATAGACTTATTCTCCAGAAGCTGAAGGATGTATGCACTGACTTATAAATAGGATCTAGCATGGCATCAGTTCACCTGCTGCAACCCTTGCTCCCCTATCATCATCTATGTACTCTGTTACAGAAATCAAATTCAAATCTTTGGCTTAATTTTATTCTCTGATGGTTTTCTTGCTTAACTATTTGTTGAGTTTTCTGTCTCCCTGACTAAACTATAAGATATTGAGAGAAGCAGTCCTTTCTGTTTTGTTCATGGATACATCTCTAGAACCTAGACCAAATGCAGGTTCAGTGATGAATGTTGATTGCAACTCACCTTTTCCTTATGAAATGGGAAAAAAAGTTTATGTTCAGACAAAGAATGTGTCAAAAACAGTTGGAGAAGACTGAATTGCCCTTGTCACAGTCACCTTCTCTCTGGCATTCCTTTGTTTCCTGTATCGTTTTCATGTTTCTGCAGTGAAAATTTTGCTGGCTCTTTTCTTTTTTTTTTAAGCATTCAAAGAATCTTGTTTAAAAACAGTGTTTTCTAAAACAATTATAGCTGTCACCAGGGAGGCAAAGTCAGCTTTCAGCACCTATCCTGAAATATTTACGGAACATATTTGAAGAAAGGGAAAGGAAGGAAAAAACTGTCCCTAGAAGCTTATCTTCACAGTTTATTTAATATGACTTCATCCAAAAGATGTTCCTCAACAAGATAATTACTACTGAGGCCAAATTTTATGAAGTAAGTACTTTCTATAGACAAAGTTATTCTTCCCTGAATCCCCCAGATCTCTCAGTGTATTAAAGCACAACCTATTATGTGTATTACTGTTATTGTCTCCTCCTCCCTTTGTCTTTGGGGAAAAGAGATTATGACCAAATAGCAACATGCTAGAGGATTAATAGGATAATGAAATGTGTACCTCTGCTTCACACTGTGTCTATACAAATCAAACACACAGAGTACCTGTTGGATAATAATATCTGCCAATAGCTTTCCTAGTAGCCTTTGTGAAAGTTCCAGTTTCCCATGGACCTTCCAATCCTCAAAAATGCAAAGATTGTCTGAGAAATTCTGGACCATTTAATTAAGAAACTGGGTACATGAGGAAAACAAGGCAATTCAATTGCATGAATAAAGGTGTAGGGATACAGACATGAGGCCTGGAGCACTATGATATAAAATAATCATATGCTATATGGAGCACTTACAAAGAATCAAGCATTCTGCTAAACAGTTTCAAACATTATATCATAGGATTCTTAACAAATGCTCTGAGATACACAGTACATAATAAGGAAACTGATTCATACAGAGGATATGCAAGTTGTCCCATATCACATAAGTTGGTTTGGTGGCTATTTTTCATTTTTGTCTGTCTCATATCTATTTGCCATTATTCTGACCATAGTACTATGAGAACCCTTTCTCCAACTTTTAGTGCATGTTGTATGAGAGAGGCTGACCCCATTCCATGACTTATGTCTGGCTAATGAAATTGTTCTATTATTCTGGCCATTTTGTGAGTTCAGGATGGGCACATGGCCCTAGCCAGGCCAGTGAAACTCAGTTCCTAGATTAACCTGGAAATGTTAGCAAAGAAAATATCTCAGTTAAGTGTAGTTAATTGAGAACAACTTGCTACCTTCAGAGCAGAGCTTGGTGACAAAATGCTGACATAAAAGAAAAAAAAAGACATGTAATAAAGAGGGACATGTTCCTGATGCCATAGTTTTAGCAACTGCATTGCACCATTGTAAAAGTAGGTGCTACTCAAGGAACGTTTTAGGAAGCCAATATATTTTCTTTATTTCATAATATAGTTTAAAGTGGATTCCTCCCTCTAGCAACTGGATGAATCTCAATATGAATTAAGTAATGGTTGACCTTGTATAATATCTAAAAAAATGACTGATCCTCAGTGCTTGTGTACATAGCTGGAATGTAGTTATACTCCAAGGATCATGCAAAAGAAAAGAATTGGATACTTAATGTGCTTTTCCTTCTGAACATTTGGCTATTTTAAACACAGTTCTTATTCAACTAGACCAGGGGAGAAAGAATGAGAGAAGGAATATCAGTTGAAACACTAAAGGAACATGGGGTTAGAATCAGATAGTACTTGCTTCAAATCTCATCTCTGATATTGCATATCAATTGACTTCGGAGAATTACTGAACCTCTTTGCACCTCAGTTTTTCTTATCAGCATAATGTGAAGATAAAGCCTATCTCATAGGGCTATTTTAAGAAATAAGTAGCAGTATGCATGTAAAGTGCTCAACCAGGATAGCCACTCTATTAATATGCAGTCCCCAGACCACCTCAGGCACAACCTATCTGACTCTGACTCTGACTATTGAAACTCAAGTGCTTAGGAGTTCTCCACCCCTTCCAAACACAAATAACAGTTACTGATTTTAGGACAAGTAAATAAGGTAAGTTTGGGCTTAGTTTAAAGATATAAATAACTGGGTATATGTGTACTTTATAGAGTCTTCTTAGAGGGAAAGCATGTTTTTAAATAAAACCACCCCACCTGATAGAATATTTCATTTCAGTCAAATAACTTGTTGTCTTTGCCACCTTGTCAAATGACTGATTTGACTGACTTGTCTGTTCCCCTGAATAAAGGTTGGCTGGACTGATCAAGCCAATGAAGTTTCTTGACAACTTGTAATAATAATAAGGCCATCCTTCATCTTTATGCTGGCCCTTGAATGGGGAACAGGTGTGTACAAGGTCACCCGCACTTCAAAGAGCCTCTTAAAGTCAGTGACACATGATAATGGAAAGTCTAATTAGAGTTGGGGTATAAATAATGCTTAGAAAAAAGTTTGAATAAATTTATTCCCTAAATAAAAGGACTCTGCCTTTACCATCTTTCTGCTATGGAAAACCTATGGGGCCAGTCAAGGGCCATGTGCATTGTAGTAAGGAGTAAAACTGCAACTGGAAGGGGATAGATAGAGCGATGACCAAGTCTCAGGCTTGGCTGCAATATTTACAGTTCATTTATTCAACAGGCATTTATTGAGGACATACTCTGTGTCAGAAAATGTTCTGGCTGCTAGGATATATAGAAAACTTCCATCCTCATGGAGCTTAAAATTGATTGGGAGAAGACCAACAAAATTAGTAAAATAATAGTATTTTAGAAAATTATAAGTACTGTGAAAAAAACAATAAAGTAATAAAGGGAAATAAGAATGATACATGCCAGAGTGTAGAACGTAAAAAGTGCAATTTAAAATACGGTGTTGAGGAGGCAGAAAGATTGCATCAGATTAGGTAGCAGTGTTGTCTGCTTGCTCCCATCGTGGAAGGACTTGGAGTACAAACACGGAGTGGAGAGAGTGAGTGCAGATTTCAGATAGCGCCAACAGGGAAGGGAGTGTGAGAGCAGCATGAAAGAGGGCAGAAAGCTTGGCCCAAGTTCTCCAAGCAGAGTCACTGGGCTTCCAAGCTCAGCACCTCTGCTGCACTGCACCTGAAAGGGGCAGCTCCTGACTGGCTCATTAGTTGGGATCTGCTTGGAAGCTTTCCCTGCCATAGGCACACTGACCAGAAAAGTCCCAGAGGGAGTCAGCGAGAAGGTTTGGTTGAAACAGCCAGAGGTGTGGAAAGACAGTGAACAGCCCATACTATGAGAAACTGTAATGACTGAGTCTAGGCGGGCACTCCCTTGGCTGGCAACCCTGGACTGAAAACTCTGCACCCCCGGCACAAGCACCAAGGCTCCACCAAACAAAAAAACAGAACTGAGCTGGGGAGAGAAGCCCATATGGGAAAGTTGCAGTGGAACTGCAGACTCGGTAGGGACCCCAGGCATGCAAGTGGCACACGCAGGCGTACAGGCAGGGACACAGGCCAGTGCTGCAGCTTGGAGGCAACACAGAGACTCTTTTGGAGGAGGAATGGAGACAGGACCCGAAGCTGGGCAGGGACTATTGGCATGTGCACAGGCCCACCAGCAGAACAGCATTGCTAGACAAGCCTGAGGAGTGCTGAGGGTGCCAGAGGAACAGCGGGGAGGGGACTCAGCCAAGTGCAGCTCATAGCAGAGAGTGAGATAATAGCAGCCCCAGAATCCAGCTAGATCTCCTCACAGCCAGCCAGCCAGAAAAGATTTGAAATCCATGGAATTTTGACCAGGCGCAGATCCAGAAAAAGAAGACAGCGCCCAAAGGTTATACTGGGTAAAAACTCTTTCTTTACTCTGTTTCCTACCTTCTCTCCCCACTACTCTTCTTCTTTAATTTTTTTTGTCTGTTTTGTTTATCCTCCCTCTCACACTAAACATATAGCATGTAACTGCTATATAAACCTAATACTATACACTTCCACTTTCTCATTTTATTCTGCATTCTTCCCTCCCTTTTTCAACATACAAGGTAAATACTACTTACTGTCTCACATAGCCTTGACCCTACTTGCTACTATTATTATTCTATCATCACCTTCCTCTCAAAAATCATCTTTCTTTCATTTAAAATAACTCTTACCTGTTTTCCCTATAGTATAATAGTTTTAACCTCTTTACATTTAAATTAATACCGGCATATTTGCTGCTGATAGTGTGATTATGGGTGGAGAATATTTTGGAGGGTGTGGGTTTCTTGCCTGGATTGTGTGGTTATGTTTTAACAGCACCTCCAAAAAATAACTCAAGACAAGGTGGGCAGAGTGACTCTCAATCAACTAGCCAGAGGGAAGGATCCACCAAAAAGTAACTGAAATACAACCAGACAGCTTAAACAAAGGGCATAAAGGGCATCCCAAGAGCATCAAGCTCAGGAGATCAAAGAGACTGGACCACTGAATCCCCCAGGTCTCCTATTCAGAATCTTATACCACAAAGGTGGGATTTCAAAGCAGACATATCTAAGAAACAAAAACAAACAAGAAGCATCCAACATGGGGAGACACAGAAACAACCTCCCAATGAAAGGAAAAGAGGAATCCCAGAAAGAGAGCTAGATTAAACAGACAAGCGAACTATCAGACATGGAATTTAAAAGAATGGTTATAAGGAAGCTCAATGCACTTGACCGACTCAGAGAAAATGACAACAAACTCCAGGGGAATTATAAAGAACTCCAAGTAAGCTACAAAGAACTGCAGGGAAGCTACAAGGAACTTACGGAAAAATTCACCAGCATAAAAAAGGACATAGAAACTATCAATAAGAACCAGGAAGAAATGAAAAATACAATTTCTGAACTGAAGAACACAGTAGAATAAATCAAAAGCAGGTTAAATGAAGCAGATGATTGGATCAGTGAGTTAGAGAACAATGTAAAAAACAATTTCCAGGCAATACAACAAAGTGAAAAAAGGACTTAAAAAGAATGAAGAGGGTGTAAGAGAACTGCTGTACAACATTAAAAAAAATTCAAATCATAGGGATACAAGAGGGTGAAGAAGAGGAGCATGGGATAGAAAACCTGATTGAAAAAGTAATGACAGAAAATTTTCCTAACTTGATGAGAGAAAAATTCATGCAAGTCCAGGAAGCACAGAGGTTCCCAATGAAGATAAACTCAAAAAGACACACTCCAAGGCACATCATAATTAAAATGGCAACATTCTAAGACAAAGAGAGAATCCTAAATTAGCAAGAAAGAAACAGCAAATAACATACAACGGAGCTCCAATAAGGCTATCAACCGATTTCTCAACAGAAACACTACAAGCCAGAAGGAAATGGCAAAAAAATATTTCAAGCAATAAAAAGCAAAGGCCTACAACCAAGAATACTCTACCCAGCAAAGCTCTCTTTCAAAATGAAAGGTGAAATAAGGAGTTTCCCAGACAAAGGAAGACTAAAACAATACATCTCCACCAAATCAGCATTGCAAGATATGCTAAAGGTAATGCTTTAAGAAAAAGAAGAAAAAGAGAGAGGGAGAGGAACCCAGGTAAAAAGGGAAGTGAATAAATACCTGTCAATAATAACTTTAAATGTAAATGGATTAAGCATTCCAATCAAAAGACATAGGAAATAGATACAAAAACATGACCCACATATATGCTGTCTACAGAGACACACCTCAATACAAAAGATTTACACAGACAGAAAGAGAAGGAATGGAAAAAAAATATTCCAAGCAAATGGACATGAAAAAAAAAAAAGGTGGGTAGCAATACATATATCAGACAAAATAGATTTCACAACAAAGACCATAAAAAGAGACAAAGAAGGGCATTTAATAATACTTAAGGGAACAATCCATCAAGAAGCTATAACCTTGGTAAACATATATGCACCCAACATAGGAGCACCCAAATATATAAGATAAATCTAGGAAGACTACAAGAAGGATATCAACAGCAAAAAACTCATAGTAGGGGACTTTAACACCTCATTATCAACAATAGACAGATCTTCAAAGCAAAGAAACACCAAGAATATTGAGGCATTGAAAAACACTCTAGGTCAAGTGGACTTAACTGATATATATATAACTTTTCACCCCAAGGAAGCAAACTATAGATTCTTGTCAAATTCACATGGGACATTTTCAAAGATATACCACATGGTAGGACACAAAAAAAGCCTCAAAAAGTTCAAGAAAATTGAAATTATATCAAGCATCTTCTCAGACCATAATGCCTTGAAACTAGGAATCAACCTCAAGGGAAAAAAATCAGAGACATTCAAATTCTTGGAGAATGACTAACATGATATTAAATAATGAATGGGTTAACAATGATATCAAGGAAGAAATCAAGAAGTTTCTGTAAATTAATGATAATGGATACACAACAGCCCAAAACCTATGGGACACAGCAAAAGCAGTCCTGAGAAGAAAGTTCATAGCAATACACTGTGAAGGCAGTCCTGAAAGCAATATAGGTCTATGTAAAAGGAAAGAGGAATTTCAAATCAACAACCTAAACCTGCATCTACAAGAACTAGAAGAACAATAACAAACAAAGAACAGAGGAAGCAGAAGGAAGAAAATCATCAAGATCAGAGCAGAATTAAAACACATAGAGATGGACCAACAATTTCAAGATTAATAAAACCAGGAACTGGTTCTTTGAAAAGATAAACAAAATCAACAAGCCTTTAACCAGGCTCATCAAGAAAAAAAGAGAGAAGACCCAAATAAACAAAATCAGAAACAGAAGAGGAGAAATCATGACCGATATCACAGAAATACAAAGGATTGTAGAAATTACTACAAACAACAGTATGGCAAGAAATTTGACAACCTAGATGAAATGGACAAATTTCTAGAAACATATAATCTTCCAAAACTGAATCAAGAAGTAGAAAGTCTCAACAGACCAATAACAAAGAAGAAAATTGAAACAGTAATCAAAAATCTCATGGCACACAAAAGCTCTGGACTGGATAGTTTCACAGGTGAATTTTACAAAACATTTAGGAAAGAACTAACTTCTACCCTTTTCAAGCTATTCCAAAAAATCCAAGAAGAAATAAAACTCCCCAACTCTTTCAATAAAGCCAGTATTACCCTAATCCAAAACCAGGTTAAGACACAACAAAGGAAGAAAACTACAGGCCAATATTACTTGTGAACATAGATGCTAAAATCCCCCCAAAAATATTGGCAAACAAGATCCAGCAACACATTAGAAAGATCATACACCATGATCAACTGGGATTCATCTCAGGGATGCAAGAATGGTTTAATATTTGCAAATCAATAAATATAATACACCACTTACACAAAATAAAACACAAAAATCACATTATCATATCAATAGATGCAGAAAAAGCATTTGATAAGGTATAATACCCATTTATGATGAAAACTCTTAGCAAAATGGGAATTGAGGGAGCATACCTCAACATAATTAAGGCTATATATGAGAAACCTGAAGCCAATATCATACTCAATGGACAAAAGCTAAAAGCATTCCCCCTGAGATCAGGAACAAAACAAGGATTTCCACACTCTCCACTTCTATTCAACATCATGTTGGAAGTTCTAACCACAGCAATCACATAAGAAAAAGAAATGAAAGGCATCCAAATTGGGAAAGAGGAAGTAAAACTGTCATTATTTGCAGACGACATGATAGTATACATAGAAAACCCTATAAACTACATTAAAAACTACTCGACATAATAAGTGAATTTGGCAAAATAGTAGCATACAAAGTATTCAGAAATCAAAGGCTTTTCTGTACACCAACAAGAAAATATCAGAGATAGAAATTTTTTAAAAATCCCATTTACTATAGCAACAAGAAAATAAAGTACCTAGGAATAAAGTTAATCAAAGAAATAAAAGATGTGTACTCCGAAAATTATGTAACACTGAAGAAATTAAGAAAGATACAAATAAATGGAAGCAAATACCATGTTCATGAATGGGAAGAATCAAGATTATTAAAATGTCCATACTACCCAAACCAATTTACAGATTCCACACAATCTTTATTAAAATACCAGTGGTATATTTCACAGACCTAGAACAAATACTTCAAAAATTTATATGGAACCAAAAAAGTCCCCGAGTAGCCAAAGCAATCTTGAGACAGAAGAGCAGAGTAGGAGGAATCACAATACCTGACAACAAACTATACTACAAAGCCACTGTGATCAAAACAGTCTGGTACTGGCATAAAAACTGACATATGGATCAATGGAACAGAATAGAGAGCCCAGAAATAAACCCAGGTCTATGTGGTTAACTAAGGGGGAAGGAATATAATATGAAGTGAGAAAAACCCCTTCAACAAATGATGCTGGGAGAACTGGACAGGGATGTGCAAAAAAATGAAACCACACCACCAACTTACACCACACACCAGAATAAACTCAAGATGGATCAAAGACTTAAATGTAAGCTGTGACACCATAAAAGTCCTAGAGGAAAACATAGGCAGGAAAATTTAAGCTATCCCACGTAACAGTATTTTCACTGATACATATCCTAAGGCAAGGGAAATAAAGAAAAGAATAAACAAATGGGACTACATCAAACAAAAGAGTTTTTTTTTCAGTAAAAGAAAACATCAGCAAAATGAAAAGGAAATCAACCACATGGGAAAACATATTTGCCAATGATATCTCAGACAAGGGATTGATCTCCACAATTTTAAAAAACTTACAGATCTCAAGACCAAGAAGACAGACAGCTCAATTGAAAAATGGGCAAAGGACCTGAACAAACACTTCTCCAAGGAGGATACAGAGAGGGTCCATAGACACATGAAAGAATGCTCAACATCACTAGCCATCAGAGAGATGCAAATAAAAACCACAATGAGATATCACCTCACACCAGTCAGAATGGCCATCATCAACAAATCAACAAACAACAAGTGCTGGTGAAGATGTGGATAAATGGGAACCCTAGTGCACTGTTGGTGGGAATGCAGACTGGTGCAGCCACTATGGAAAACTGTATGGAAATACCTCAAAAAACTAAAAATGGAACTGCCTTTTGAACTAGTGATTCCACTGCTAGGACTATACCCAAAAAATCCTGAAACCTCAATTCAAAAGAACTTATGCACCCCTATGTTCATAGTAGTGTTGTTTACATTGGTCAAGAGCTGGAAACAGCAGCCTAAGTGCCTATCTGTAGATGAATGGATTTAAAAACTGTGGTACATTTACGCAATGGAATATTATGCGGCAGAAAGAAAGAACTTCTACCACTTTCAACAACATGGATGGAACTAGAGGGAATTATGCTTAGCAAAATAAACCAGGCAATGAAAGAAAAAAACCATATGATGTCACCTGATACAGGAGACTAATGAACGACACAAACAAATGAACAAAATCGAACAAGGAACAGAATAACAGTTACCAGGGTGGTGTGGGGAAGGAGAGAAGGGAGTTAAGTAAGGAAGGGTCTAGTCAAAGAACATGTATAAATGACACATGGACATAGACAATGGGGTGGGGAATGGCTGGGAGAAGGGGTGGGCCGGGTGGGGAGAAGCAATGGGGGAAAATGGGACAACTGTAATTGAAAAACAATAACAAATGAATGAATGAATTAATTAATTAAAATAAAATACAGTGTTTACTGAAGACCTGAATGAATAGGAGGAAAAAAAACAGAAAAGAAATGAAGAAAAGACAAAATAAAACGTACTGGATTTCTGGGACAAGAGTGTCCCTCTGAATGAGAGATCTGCCTTGCATGTTGAAAAATAGCAAGAAGGAATCAAGGGGCAGAGTAGGAAGGTAGGAGGTGAAGCAAGAGCATGGGTGGGGTGCAATGGTAAGGGTAGGGACTAGAATGTCTGAAGCTTTTCCTCCCAGAGAAAGGGAGCCGTCTGTAGACTCCAAGAAGCTCTCACTTACGTCTGAGTTCCTCTGTTTCTCTGGACTGAAAATAGACTCTGGAGGCACATGGGGAGGAGAAGAAGACGTGGGTAAACTTGTGTTTTACAACAATGCAGGTGACCTATGAGAGTGACTTAAAGTAGATGGCAGCAGTGAAAAGGATGAGGAATGGCCAACTTACAGAATAATGTTTTAGATTTTGCTCAGGCCTCATCAAGGGGTGAAGGTCAAAAGACACCAAAGAGAAGTCTAAAGACTTACATAAAATTGACAAGGTCTCATGTCAAGGCCCTTAAGGCAGTTTAGCAAAGTGCCATGTTGAAATCATAGGTAAGAGTACATGTTTATAATTCCTCAGGCCTTAAAAGTAAAGCAAAAAGAGATAAGAGAGGTAGAGGACATCTGCGAGAGTGTCATGGCTCAGGAGCAAGACCAACAGTGGTGGCGGTGTGTGAAAGGTTAACAGAGCCCCATTGGATGTCTGATGCACAGGAGGCAGAAAGGAGAGACCCCCAAGAAGTGTCAATGGGTAAGTGAGGGTGTCTGAAGTGGACTGCCTCTGAGAAACAAGGTGTAAATGAGGTTGTTTCGCCCAAGTCTACAGGCTGTGCCTTGTGCAGGTGGGGAAAGTGTGAATGGGAAGGATGAGGGATGCCAAAGGATGGGCTCACCAATGTTTTCTTTTTGTGGCAAATCAACCAACATACAAAGTGGATCCTTCTTTTCCTAGGAATGACATTGATTGAAGACGATCCTCCCAAATTTTATTGCAAAAAAAAAAAAAAAAAAAATGAAGACCAGCTCCAGGTGAATGTGATTTCCTGCCTCCCTGATGGGTGCTGAAAGGAGGAAAGTTTATCTTTCATGCTTCTTCCTCTGCATCAGGAGGGCTGCACTCACCACAGGGCCACATGCATTTTTCACCTGGACACAGTCCCAGTTCCACTACAGTCAGATCTCTATTGTAAATCTTCCATATCCTTTAGGCTAGAGCTGAACCCCTTGCAGAGGCCTAAATCTGAATGTGAAAGGAAATGAAAAAGAAAAGAAGGAGGCTCCTCACCTTAACCATTTCCCCTCAATCAAGCATCCTCCTAATACTTCTCTTGTATAGTGCTGTATTACTCTCAAAACACCCAAGAAGCAGGGTCTTGAAGGTAACTATATGAACAAATTGAAAACAGTTAAGTGACTTGCCCCCAGGTCGCCCCCAGACCAAGTTTTACACCCTGACATCCTGATCGCTGTGATCTACCCTGCTGCCTTCATTGCAGGCTCTAGGAAGGAGACGTTGAACCTGTCCCTATCTCTGGTTAAACCACTAGAGAATGTTGCACACAAAGCAGTGCCATGAGGCTGCTGCTGCCCATGCCCCACCAGGTAAAAGGCCACAGATTACTGAGGAGAGGGAATGAGGGCAGGAGCTTATATTTTCTAAGCACATCCTTAGTGAAACATTTTATACTCAGTCTTTTACATATAAGATTTCATTTAGCCTTTGCCATAGCTCCATGAAGAAGATATTATTTCCATAAGGAAGCTCAGAGCATGTCCCCAGACGACAAGTGATTTTCTGGAGGGTAGGCACAGCTCCAATATGTTTCAAAATTTTGTGTTCACTGGTGATTGAGTCCTAGGGAGCCTTGTTTGTTAGGGTGAGGTCAAGGGCAACTCTCTGATGCTTTATATCAAGAGTCACAGAAATTAAATTCAGAAAATCAGGTTTGTCAGAATATTGAGGTGAGAGGTCTCTAAAGAGGCATCCTGGATTCATTACTCATGCTTATTGGTGATCCAGGGTAGATTGTTACCTGGTCCCTTTCAGTATTCAAGAGTGACAAAACCTCACACGTTGCCTAGTCTTTTGGTTTCCTCTGCTATAACTATATTGGGTATCAGGAGTTACTTCCTCCCAGGTTTCTTGTAAGGACTAAGGACACACTGTTTTAAAACATTTAGTGCTATGCTTACTGTGTGCTGAATAAGTCCAGCAGTAGCACTGGTGGTTGAATAACTAGTACTTGTATACACAGTCATTTCACTGTCAATAGTAATTTGCTCCCAGGGTCACATTTATTTGGAATTGTTTAGAGTTGGCATTGAAATGAGGAGGAAAGAAATGAGAAGGCAAGAAAAGAGAAAGGAGACAGGTTAGGAAAGGTGTTGACAGTGCTTGAGAATGCTGGTGGGACCATGTGTGGGATCATGCATAAGACCACATGTGGACCCAAGAGGCTGCTGGCAGCCAGGATCACCTTCCTAGGAGATGATTGGGCCCAAAGATGAAGTGATAAGCATCCAGAACTGGAACCATGGTGATGTAAAAGAGAGGAAGAGGAGCCTTCTCTTATATGCAAGATTATTTTCTTTTGAAAAGTGTTTTAAGCAGCAGAGCTTAGGTGTGGCTGGGAAAGTCACCTCTTTGAGAAACTTCACCTTCATTTCTGCTTCATCAAGATGCCAAACCATCTCCTGTCTGATCAGCCAGCCCTCTACTTCAACATATGCAGTGGGACAGGCTGCCTGGATGTGTTTGTCATGCAAATAAATTTTAAATTTTCTACTTGGCATTCCTCTCCCTTACTCCTAACCCTCACACACAAGCTCCCATCCCTTCTGGAAAATCCTTTTCTGCTCTGATAGCTTTAAGAATCATTATTTCTACTGTGCTTTCTACTGAAAAAGACAAAAGAGGAAATGTTAATCCTCAACTCAGGCTGTGGCTTCTAATTATCTTATTAAAACCATTTGAGTTCCTTAAGCCTTTTATACTGGTGGCCTCAGGACAATCTTCCTATTGTCTGATGTCAATTTTAAGTGAAATTTTAATACCTGCTGATGAATGTGAGGTGAAGAGAACTTTGCTTTAAAAAATATATTTATCAAAACATGATTATCACTTACAGATAGTCTCAACCTTTAAACGACCTGCAATGAGAAAGGGCAGTTTGGAGTGTTTACCCTTCACAACTTGAACTGGCACAGACTTAGAAAACAGGAAGCCTTGCTTGTTTTAAAATATAAAATAATAAATTTTCAAAACTGCCTTTGTTGTTAGGCTGAAGGCAGCTTCCCTATTCATTTGTCAAATTCATGGTTCTTATTGCCAACAAAATGAGAGAAACAGGCAGAAGAGAAGAGAGAAAATATTTTTTTCAAAAGGGAAAATAAAGATCAGTTTTTTATCACGATCATCAGTGCTTCATCTCAGTGATGGCAGACAATACATCAAAAATTTGAGTCATTTTATGGAAGCCTTTTTAGATACAACATAATTTATTTTTATTTTTTAAGGATCTTTTTAACTTATTTATATTTTTTAGAGATAGGGAAAAAGAGAGAGAAAGAAAGGGAAAGAAACATCAATTTTACATACCCTCAATCTCACATGTACCCATCTGGGACCTGGCCTGCAACCCAGGCATGAGCCCTGGCTGGGAATTGAATGGCAACCCCCTGGTTTGCAGGTCAGCACTCAACCCACTGAGCCACAACAGCCAGGAAAGATACATCCAGAAAAGATACATCATACTTTAGATACATCATGCCTTGATGATTATCTAAGCAGATATGAGTTAAAGATAGAAAAGTAATGTCATTAGAAAGTTCCATGGTCCACAAAATAGACCACCCTGAGAAGCCCAGTTAAGTTTAGGATATCAATAACCCCTTAATCTGTCCTATAAGACCATCAGGATCCTTCATCTGCTTGCATAGCCTTGTCTCTTAAAGTGTTAACCCTTCTCTCTCAAGATTTGTGCTTACATCATATTGAGTCACATCATTCACTTCTCCAAACCATCTTGTCCCTAACACTTCCAGGATGTCTCTATCTATGCTTTCCACTATCATCTTCTGCCTCAGTCCTCTAGCCCCTGCCCACCTAGCAAATTCAGTACAAATATGACCTCTGTGATACTTTTTCTGACCCCACAAGCAGCCTTGGGTTCTTCTTCTCTGATGTTTCTGCCCAGCTCTGTTGAGCCTCAGTCATTGTCAGACAATGGCAGAAAGAATAATGTAACAAAAAATCCTGTCTTTATTTATTTCCAAGTATACATTATTAAGGTTTATAAACTCCTGGGTATTTCTTTTGTACATATGGAGAAACTGAAGCATAGGGTTGTTTTAGCATCAAGAAGTCATATATTGAAGGGAATACATGCTAAGTTTTTAGTGTGCTGGGCAATCCTTACTTGTGGATTAACTATACTGAGCCCAAAAATAATTTTATGAAAACTTTCATATTGGACACAAATGAACACCAATGTAATGAATCCATTTAATTCAATTCAACAAACACATACCTGTCTCCTGCTAGTAACCAGGCACAATACTGGCTGCTAGTTTGGGGATCTACCAAGAGCTTATCAAGATGCTGTAAATTGAGTGAGGAAGTAGATAAGGCAACCCTATCTCATTTGGGGTAAATGCTAGTATATGGGGGTTGTTGTTTTGGGGGTTTTGTTTGTTTGTTTGTTTGTTTGTTTTGATAGTGAGACCAATTGGATTTCTTGTATTTTTCATTCATAATTTCCAGTTATGCCCCCTCACGGACCCACAAAAAGTTCAAAAGCCTATAATACAACAGTATAACCATTTCTTTTTAATGAGTATTTTTAGGGTACTCACTCCCTTTTGCCTAAAGCTATCTCTTTTATGAAACAGCAGCCTTTCAGTTATTTTCTATTGTAAAATGATGGCTTCCACGTCCTGGACACTTTCCTAGACCCCTGTCTGGCAGTGTTACTCTCTAAATATACTGACCCGGTCTAGAGCTTGTGTCTAGCTGTGGTTTGAACCATGCTCACTGTACCTTAACTATCACCTTTCTTTGTGTTGCCAGCTATTTCCATAATCCATCTCATGATGGCACTGACAATTCTTTCCAGATTTTGGCATGTGATCCAGCATACTAGATATCTACCTATTAGAACCCTTTTCTATTCCTATTATGGATAGAAATATCATCACTGTTTTAATAAGTCCATAATAAACAGAATAAAAACTATGTGCAAACTCTTTTATGAAATGATTTTTACCCTGAGAGTCATGGAGCAAAGATGGGGTACTAATATAAGGTTATCCAATATTTTATTTTAACAAGTAAGGGCATTATTTATTTATTTTTTTAAAAATGAAAGAGACAAGCACGCCCTCACCTCCACTACTATCACCGCGCTACATATCATGGTACAATAGCACATGCTTAGCCAATATTTGTGAATAAATGGATGTGAAAATAAATAGGATTTATAGGAAATAGGTTCCGCTGAATTAAAAATTATCTCCAATAACTCTTTAGCTCAGTGTCTATTGATCTGGTTGCAAGAAAAGTTCCATGTGTCAGAGGGCCATAACTAAGAGAACAGTTTACTGCCCTTGTATGACTAAGTAATTTGTCTTGAGTGACATGGTCTTCTAAACCCTACATATACCCTGCCTTCCAGCAGGCTATATATTCTGGTTCTACAATCTTGATACCCCACTGCCACCAACAGAATGGCACAAATATTCTCCAGTATCTCCCAATACCCACAGCTGTGAAAGTTCAGAGATACCTGTAGTCATCCCAGGACTATGCACACCACTGACTCAATGTCAGCTCTCCCTTTCTCATTCCTCAACTGATTAACCCTAACTCCAGTCATCCCTGTCTCCTCAGCCTTCCACAATAGTGCCTGCAAAAGTAGGCTATTCCAGCTCAAAAATCTTTAATGACTTTTCAGTAAGCATAGAAAAAACTCCAAGTCCTTAGACAATATTAAAAGGCTTCCATAACCTGACTAATGTATTTTTCAATCTCAATGCCTTTCTGCAGTTTGTCTTAACTCCTCTATGGACCTTTCAATATCTACTTTGCCTATTTGTAAGTGTCTGTGTCTTCTCGCTTCTGCTAGAGAATGACCTAGATGCCTCCCTTACTCCAGCACGAAGTCCTGCAAAATACTAACGTAAGTTACAACTGTTAGATGAATAAATAAAATACCACAGACACAGATAAATAAAGCTGCACCTTTACTCAATTACTCATATTGTGATTTGCCACAGAACTTAGCACAGTATTAGGTACATCATAAGTACTCAGTGTATAGGACCTGAATAAAGCAAGGATAGAAGGCAAGAAGAAAAAAAGAAGGTAGAAAGAATAGATAAAGGGAGACATGAACTCAAAGGAGGTTAGGATTTAAACTATATGACAGTCCCATTAATTTAGATTTTTCAATGGGCCCACAGGCAAAGGTGGGCATGAACAATGGTTGGTAAGTAAGAGATTCAGATACTATGAATAAACTCTGCTCACAAAGAGTCAAGAAATTGGGAAATAAAGCCTCCAGTCACAGGTCGTAGGAGTCCCTGTCCTCATCAAAGGAGAAAATAAACTGAATGGCTAAAGTAAAGGTAAGTGAAGGTCACATGCAGAAGTTCCCAATGGCTTCCAGATGAAGCCTGTGTTCATATGCTCTGTGTCCAGATATCCTTCCATATGTGAGTTCTGCTAACCAATAGTACCAGGCCATCATCAGACACTTGTTTGTAGTCCTCCAAAGGCAGCAGCCACACAAAAACAACTATTTTCCATATGTGACTCTTCTAGAACTTCTTCATGATTTACTTTGATTATTTCTCAGAGAGTTTCAACTTGTCCTGCTTCATTTCTCCAGGACCTCAGTTTATAACTTTACTATGATTTTCCACCTTTACCTTCTAGACTTTGAATTAGTCACCTCCTCCCATAACTATGGAAAGTTTAATAACTATAATGAATCTCTCATTCCACAGCACTTGTAGCGGATATCCTTTGTGATTGAGCCCTAACTAATAGAAATGAGGAGGCTTCTATACTTCCAATCTGCTTTAAATAGGAAGCAGCCTGAGAAAGCTACTTCACTATAAATATGGACCATTTCTTATGTAAAAGTAGATGTATTAAAATGTATTCAGCATTTGTTTCAATCATGTATGATAAAACAGCAGACATAGAAATGGTGGTCATGAAGGAAGAAGTTTATATTCACAGATCTCTGAAAGCAGGAGACATGCATGCCATGGCATGCAGGGCCATATGGGGAAGGATAAGGGTAGTCAGAAGACAGAGAAGGGTAAGAAGAGAAAGTATGACCCAAGGCCCTATTGAGGATTTTGTAGAAAGGAATGTGTAAGCCAGAGTAGCTGTGGTGAGTAAAAGTGGGATTAGATAATTTGAATAATTTTTTGTGGGCTCTAGGCCATATGGGTGGTCCCACGTTGTCCAGTATTTTGTCCTGTGTTGATAGTAGGGCAGAAGAAACATTTTCTTGGTATGTGTGAGAGTTTGATAAAGAAGATGGTTTGGGGTATAGGCTCCATATTGGTTAATATGAAAGGCATATATAAGGAGAGAGGTTTACTATCCCTAGGCAGTCTCTCCAGGATGAATGTGCAAAAGGCTATATAATCAAGAATACAGAAAATAAGAATATATAGTCAATATAGGAGAGATGACTCTATAAGGACTCAGACAACAAAGCAAAGATCTGAGGGGAACCAAAGCCAACAAAGCTAAGATCTAAAAAATCTAAGATCTGAGGGAGCAAAACTGGGCCCTAGTCAATATATATTCCTTGCCTTCAGAACAGGGGAAATTGTGACATAGGCCCAGCTGGATTTCAAAATTGTTGTGGAACAATGATATTTATATGAATCATATCTCCTCCCTCTGTGGACATGAGTTTCTATTATAGTTGGACTATGCATGCTCCATATCATTGCATGTTGGTTGTAGCTCTTTAATTTATAGACCATCAAAGCAAGAAGAACCATACCAAAGAACCCACCTCAAGAAATGATACATCAGGGTAAATTTCTCAAACACACTTGGACATGATTAAGTGACAAGATCCTGGATCTCATGCCTAAGTCTGATGCTATAATTGAATTAGACTTTTGTAGTTCCTGAGATGTGAGAGAGTGTATTTTGCATGGGAGGAATGTAAATAATTAGTGGCCATTGGTGAACTGTTAATAATTAAAGATTTTTTTTTTCTCTTGCACTCTGCTCATCTGGAAGAGAGACCTATTACCCTCCCCTGAATTTGGACTGGCCTTCAGACCTCCTTTGTCTATCAGAGTGTGATAGAAGTGATCTTGTGTAACTTGCAAGTCTGGACCATAGGAGCGTTTGAGTAGTAGGAGCACTTTCTTTTGGAGTCCAGTTGCTGCATGGTGAGAAACTCAAGCAGGATAAAGAGGTTAGCTAAAGAACCAGCAAGTTCTGAAGTTGCCAGCTCCAGCTGAGCTTCCAGCCAACAGTGCTAACAAACATGAACCATGTGAGTGAGTTCTCTTGCTTTTTCCAGCCCAATCATGCCTACAGGTGATTATAGTCTGAGCCAATAAAATGAGAAGCAAAAACACCCTGGCTAAGCTCAAATTGAACTATAAAATTGTGAGAGACAATAAATAGTGTTTATTGTTCGTAAACCATGGTTGAGGGGGGATGATATAGCAATAGATAGCTGAAACAACAAAAAGCAGCAAACTTAGAAATGCTTCTAAAAAAATCTAAGTTATTGATCCCAGCCTATGATCTCAGGTTTTCCCACTACGCATTTGTCTAATATCCTACTTGCCTCTACCTTTTATCAGAAAAGACAAAGCAAAGCAAAACAAACAAAAACAAAACAAAACAAAACCACTTTTCTTTAAAAGAAAGAGAGCCACAAATCAGGCTTTTGAAAGAACACATTAAGTCTTTTCTCTATTTGAACAAATTTTTTTGTAGTTTGGGAAGTTTTCCTTTCCAATTCCTTATGTTAGCACAGACAAAGAAATACCCTTAAATAAAACATGTTAAAAATTTGTTTGGAGATTGATGATCCTGGATAGAGAATTAACAAGCATGCTATGTGCTCTAGCCACTCTGTTTTCATTTTGTTTTTATATTGCTGCTGGCAAATCTACATAATATAAAAGTATATCTCCACAGTCTTATACAAAAGTTTTTAATTTCCTTTTATAGATTGACGCCTCTGAATGAAGGGGTTGCATGTTTTTTCTGGTTCTAGCTGCTCTCTTTTCATTTGCTATTGTATTGCTTTTGGCAAATCTGCATATCATAAAAAAAAAAAAAAGATATTTGTGTCTGCTTGCCTGAAGCTTATTGATGTCTTTCCAAAGTTGCCTAACACATGATTAAGATTATGCAGGAGAATCATCATGACTTGAGGTCCAGATTAGGGCAACCTAATTTGACTGGTGCCCTTGAGCTCTTATATTCCTCAACCAGGTGAAGCAACCTATAGTTGTGAGATATATACACAGGTAGGTTGCTGGAATTGGTGAATAAAAATAAAAGATATACAGTTAAATTTAAAGTTCAGATAAACAGTAAATAAATTTTAGTACAAGTATATCTTATGTAATATTTGGCCATATTTAAACTAAAAACATACTTAAATTGAATGCTCTATATTTTGACAACCCTATCATATGTTTCAGTAACATATGAGTAGGCCAGGAGTTTTTCTTATGGTATACATTATTTTATTTATTTTTTCTTTTTTATTGAATTTATTGAGTTGACATTATATAGATTTCAGGTATACAATTTCACAATATATCATCTGTATACTGGATAGTGTGTTCACCAACCCAAGTGTTCTTCCATCACCATTTTTACAGTTCTTAATTATTGTATCTGTGAGTCTTTCAACTTTTTTTGCATTTTAATTTTTTTTTATTTTGTTGTTATTCAATTACAGCTGTCCCATTTTTCCCTTGTTGCTCTCCCCTACCCTGCCCACCCCTGCTCCCACAGTCAATCCCACCCTGTTGTCCATGTCCATGGGTCTTTTTTACTTGTTCCTTGACTAGACCCTTCCTCTTCTTTCCCCAGTTGTTCCCCTCCCCATTCTCCTCTGGTCACTGTCAGTTTGTTCCTTATTTCCTCATCTCTGCTTCTATTTTGCTCATTTGTTTTATTCCTTAGGTTCCACTTATAGGTGAGATAGTTTTAAAAGCTGTGTCTTTTTTTCTACTCTGTGGGATCCATAGTAATGTAGCTATGCATTAACATGTAGCATGGAAAAGATGATACAGATTTCTGGGAACACAGAGCAATGGGAAATACTCCTCACATCTCTTAGGCATTTATAATACTTGTAAAGATGAAGGTTTCACATATGTTAAATCATGCAATCCTCTCCACAACTCCAACCTCACCACGTGGCTATGAGAAAATGGACACTCAGAGAAGGGCTTGCCTACAGGCTCAGCTCTCTGACCAGACCAACCTGGTTCCCGAGCCCATATGCCCATAGTCTGACAATATGCTGATCACTGGTGAGGCATGTCAGGAGACTGAAGAGTGTGAGGAGAGGATAAAATTCTTGCTATTTTACTGTCACTCTTGTGCATTCAGTGTGTTTTCTTGTTGCATGACATTTGAGAGGCCTGTTTATAACTATATATTTTATTGAGGACAAATGAAGGTAAGAGAGAAAGAGGAAAGATGTGGAAAAGACATAAAATGTACCTCTTTTTTAAACCAGAAGGGGGAATAAATTCTTATCTAGTGACTCAAACCCTACCCACTTGTTCTTGTCATATCTAGATGGTAGCAGATCCTCTTCCACGGACAGGGATGGGATTGCTCTGCAGTAAACGTGTGGTTAAGTGATCCTTGTTATCACTCAAATTCTGAGTGAAAGTCTATTTTACATGGAAGAACCCTTGGCACAAGGTAGAAATAGTAGGACTCCTCTTCTGAAGCTTTGGAAAAGGTCTTTCTGTCTTAGAATATTGTAGAAGGGAACAAAGGGAGAAGAAAATGAGGACACAGCACAGTGTCAAGTAAGTTATGGGATCTGGTGCTTTGTAGTTTTGACCTATGTTGTTTGATGGGGAAGATGAACCTTGGTGAGAAAAATTTAGAAATTTAATTATAAGAACATAGTGAAATATCACCCCCATGTGGAGGGACTTGGATCCAAGGTGTTAGCAGATTGATATCTTTTTTATGAAAGACTGTCTTTTAGCCAGGTTAAGTAACTCCAAACTTGGGTTCTATTTTCCATCACTCTTTTTCTTATACTTGAGAGCTTGGAATAAGCCAGTCAGCATTTATCCTTGAACTTGACTTAAATCATTTTCTGGAGAGATGCTGACATGAAGGGAAACCAATGGCCCAAAGCTGAACAGAGCAAATGAATCACAAAATGATTTTGTCCCTGCTGAATCAAGTGGTTCAGATGTAGTTGGGAACTAGGGTACAGAGTAAGGGTCCTATATGGTCCTCAGCCAATCTGAGATGCCATGCCACATACTTTTCTTCCATGAGTCCATACTGGTTTATATTACTGCCAGGATTAGGATTTGGGAGTGTTCACAGCAGGTATTAAACAGCAAATTCACTAAATGTACTCATGCTTACACACCGATTACCCCAGATAATTGTGGAAATACCTTTTCTGCTTTCTGAAAGATGTTTATTTGTATCTTCTATGTGTATTTCTGAAATGGAAGCTGGGGTATTTCAATAGTTTCACAGGAATCCATGACTCCCTGGTAGAAAAGTCACTAATTAAACATTATTGCTTTAGAGGGCTTGTATGAAGAATGATTTGATATATTGGCTAGAAGAGAAACTGTCTTTTATTGTTTTATTTTAAGGCAGTTTTCAAGGCATGGATTAATTAATATTCTGAGTAGCAACTGTATACCAGGTAAATGCAGTGCAGGGATTTGACAGGTTCAAACCCTGGAGTCTTCTAATCCATCTTATGATGTGGACATGAGTACCCCTGGTTCACATGTGAGTTGACCTGGATTGAATAAGACATAGCAAACACATTATCCCAGGTTAATCATTGCAGGGAAAGCACATCTAAGCAGGTCTAACTCATTCCAAAACTATGCTTTCTGTTGCCTCTCCTTTGCTTCTTGGTTCATTGAAAACCAGTTTGTTCTTTTGCTACTGGACTGGTACCCTGCCCCTATCTTTACCACCTATAACTGCCTGAGGGACTTTTCTTGCTCTGGAATCCATTTTGCTACCCTAACCAAAAAATTAGAAGCATGACAGAATTAGCTCTCTCACCTCCAGGGTTCCCCACGCATTGTTCTTCAGTGAGTCAATGTTATGTATGTTGTGTATACTGTTTTCTAGTTCCCTTTTGAGGCCACACCAGTCTCTGACATTGGCAGCTGTTTTGCTAACTTACTCTTCTTTTGACTGCCTTAGTTTTCTTGTGCCTTTTCTCCCTCCCCCTAGTGGTGCTTCTTAGGTTATCTCTTATAATTAGGCCTCATGGCCTAATTTTGAGGAAACTCCCAAATGTGGTTTCAGAGATGGAGAGACTGAAGAAGTGGTGTGTGTGTGTGTGTGTGTGTGATGAAGAAGTGGTGTGTGTGTGTGTATGTATGTGTGTGTGTGTGTGTGTGTGACTCTGTGTGTGTATATGTGATAATGTGTGATGAGAAGGGTGATACAGGGTGATAGTCTAAAACAAGAACTACTACTGTCATATTTCTACTTTTTCATTTATGAATGTGATTTAAAACTACTTACCTTACATAGCTATTCAAAATATTTAATTGCATGATGTATGAAAAACTCCTGCCCATAGTAGGTGCTCAATAAATGTTGAGCAATTATAGAGCTGAAAGGTCATGACTTTGAGCTTGACCTATATTAAACAGTTGGATATGAACTCTGCATCTGTCACTTTCTAGCTCTATCATTTTGGGTAAATTACTTAAACCTCAATGCCTTTATCTGTGCAATTGGCATAAATATACACTTCCCACAAAACAGTACTGAAGACTGAAGTAAGCAATGTGTTCAAAGTAGCTACAGACAGGACACTGTAAACCCCTAGATTATGAGAGTACTTTTGCTTCTGCTTTTTCCACTTCTTCAAGAACACAGACAGAGCCTCTGGGTAGTGTGGGTTTTCAACCTTCTTAGTTCTACTCTAGCAGGAATTAAAACCACACTTACAGTTTCTCGGAGTGATTGATAGGTGTTTCATGATGATTTTATCATTTGTTAGAAGGTGAGTCACTCAACAATTTCCTGGGTTCTTCCATTAAAACCCAATCCCCAAGATACACTCTAATTGCCCACAAATTTCTGCGAGGCTTTATAGTGTAATTGCTATTCATGGTCCAATTAAGGGACAACTGCAAACTGAGAAAAAATGTACTTTATTACTTCAATTTTGAAAGTCATGCATCCTGGATCCTTAAACTACTCCAGGTCTATAGGGTTCCATTATAGTGTGAGGCCCATGTTGTTACAATGAGGCTTGTGGGACTGCCTTCCCCCTGCCAGGCTCCTGCAGGAGAGCTGCCAGACTAACAGTAGAGCTTCCACAAGCTTCAATGTTTTGCAATCTAGATGACAGAGGGACAGCTGAACAAGGGCACTTGTTCTTTCTGGTGTGCCTTAAGGACTTGAAAGAAAATCATCAGGACTTTTTAGAGTTTCAGCTACCAGGGTGGGTGGGAGGGAATCTGCTAAATTGGAAGATGGCCTTCCCTCAAGGGAAGGCAGTTTACAAATGCTTAGGAGGAAAGCAGGTATGACCTAGGGGGCTTTATTCGTTCACATGCTGGCCCATTTGTTTCCTCTGTAAATTTCCCAGAGACTTTGGTATGTAATGTTCATAGATTTTCCCATTTATGTTATTTCTTCATGCATAACAATGATCTGCCAGCTTTCATTTCCTTTAATGATCTTCTGAATGAAAGAAATATTCCCTTCTTTTGTCACATGTCTGATGCTGGCCTTATTTCAGAAGTAGAACGGGTCTTGCTTGATGATGACCTAAAAAGGATCAGTCCCCACAAATTTTCAGGCTGGTGGCAAGCCCTATCCAAGAAGGAGGGTATCAGAGAGAGGCAGGTTGGAGCAGGGTAAAGAGTGAGACTTTTAAAGTCAAATATGCAAGAATTTTTTTTATAGCTCTTCCCCTTTCTCAATCTCTGGAAAGTAATTTGACTGTTTTATACCTCAGTTCTCTCAGCTGTATGATGGAGCCAATGCTTACAGATACTGAGAGATCAAGGTAAGTCTCTCAGTAATAACACAAGACCCCCAGGAATTATGAGTCAGGTGCTCTATTCCACCCTGGCTTCTCCAGAGAAGAGCAAATATCAATAAATGCAAACATCTCCTAATTTTAAAGGACACTTAAAACAATCTACTGTACTTACTTGTTTACATTTGTCTCTTTCTCTTCTAGATTGTGGACTTCTTAGAGATAGGAGCTAGGTCTAATTTTCATTTGTAGCCCCAGTAATCACTAATCAGTAAACTTTTACTTAATGCAAATGCCAGCTATGTACTGAGGCTCAAATAAGGACAGTAGTCCCTATTACAAGAAACAGTGCAGCCTTGGATGGATGCTGTCTTAGTTCTGGGCAAGAAGGTGATAAACTGTTCCAACCAATGCCCTGGGAGAAAAAATAGTTCCTAGAAGCAGGGCTAGCGTGGGGTGGGGGCTGTTAGTCCAGGGGTTATTCCACACAGAAATCCAGGACTTCCAGAAGGGTTAAAGGTTTCAGTCCAAGAGAATGTGGGAGCAGAGCTAGGAGGAGCTTGGCTAGGACAGATAAGACTGGTCATCCTGGGAGAGAGAATGGGAGAACACTGAATAGGCCCACAACTCCTTATGCAATATGGGATTGAGCTATTTTTCTGTAGCCCTTCTAGAAATCTTGATATAAAATTCTTCACAGCAAATAAGTTTTTCAGTGATGTAGATTCCTGTGGAACCCCAGAAGAATCACAATACAGTAGTCACTACTCTGAGCAAATTCTCAAGACACTTGGCTGGGGTGAAAGGACAGGAGACCCTCCTGGGCCACAGTGCTCTCACATGCACACACACAGGACAGGAGGAGTTGTGTGTCAGTCTGTGCGATCACAATCCAAGAGACAGGAGCAAGCTGAGCGGCACCACAGGCTTCCCGTGGTTCTCACTCACAGCACCCATACAGAGAACCCCTGCACTCTGGAGCTCAGCACTCCCATGAACACTCCTCTTGGTAAACGGCTGGGCTCCAAAAGCATTTGTGCACATGCCTCAGGTATTCCTTTCCAATGTCATAGCAGATGGTAAAACCGGAGCGACAGGAGGAGGAAGGGAAATAGAAGAGGAGGGGAGGAATAGAGGAAAAGAAAGAAGGAGGAAATCAGCCACAATAAAATGACTCTATGGTACAGTATGTCCAGCCTCAGTCTAAATAGCTTTCCATTTCCAAAGTCCAGTGAAGAGCAATTTATCTAAGTTCTTATGAATGCTTTGCATAGGGAACACCCCTGCTGGGAGTGCCTCTATGCACAAGAAGCCAGCTGCCCTGCACAAATTAGTAATGGGGGAGGGGGGGGCGCGCATGGTAACTCATCATTACCATTGTAGCTCCCATTAGAGTCGATGGATGGGAATTACTTCCCTGCAGCCGCTGAATCATCCAAGCTGTCACCTCTTCTCTGATGATGCTCACAGCTTAGCCTAGCAAGTCGTTTTAAATGAGAGACACATTAAAGGCATTGTGGAAAGGGTGCATCCCCAGGGGGCTAGCTCATGCCTGCCCAGAAGCCCAGGCAGGTGAGGTTGAAGCCTGCTATCTCCTGCTTTATGACTCCTTCCAAAGCAGCCAGATACCGTCATTCAGTTATTGGGTCACATTCTATACAAGGAAAGAGGTCATAAAAATAGCACCTCGCATTTGAAAAAATATTTTTAAATTGCCAAAGTGCTTTTCATACCTGTCATCTGACTCAGTCTTCACAACACACTTCTCCACGAAATAGGAAAATATCTTATTTGACAGTAAGAAGCATTGTATGGCAAAATCCCAACATCCTGCAGCAGATTCCCCAAAGTTCTGCCTCCATAGTCTGCCTTCCTGAGGTTGTAACTTGAAGGGAGGTAGGGGTGAGGCACATCCTGTCCCCAGGGGGGCTGTCTCCAATGTCCAAGCACCTCCAGCCTCCAATCTAATTGACAGTTGCATCTTGTTCATGGCTCCTCCCAAATATTTATGTCACTGTTTGCCCCACCATTCTTTCCTGGTGCACACTGCCAATGTCTCCCCCTCACCCTCAGTCTTTCTCACCTTCACCCATTCCCCCCACTGAAGACAGGAAAGAGTGAGATGACAGGTGCATTTCCTAAAACACAACTATGAACATGTCACATGGTTACCAAGATTTCTCTGGTGGCTCATCAGGATAATATCTAGGGTGTGGCCTGGTCCACAGATCTGTTACTGAGTTCTCAAGTGTTGTCATTCATGCACCTCTAAATGTTCTGTACTGCACTGTTACTGACCTCTGACCTTTCCACGCCCTTCTGAGCTTTTTTCATGCACTTGTCTTCCAGGCATTACAGTAATTGTATTAACTGTACTAATAATGACAGCAAGAAAAATAAGGATGATGGTGAAGATAATAAGCATATTTGGTTAGTAGTTGATCATCATAGAATTTAACTCCTATATTTACTCACATATTTACCCCATGGCATAGCCTATGTGGAAAATATAGCCTCTCTCATCATCCAGATCTGAAATCAAATGTTATCTCCTAGAGTGGCCTTCCCTGATAATCTTCCCTAAAATCATCTGCCTTTCTTCATCTTTTGCTGTACTTGTCATCTTATTTTTATTTTGTCTCAGCTTATCTTATTTATGCATCTGCATGGTAATATCCTATCTCTAACCTCACTGCCACTAGCAGAGTATGAACTCCTTGGGAATAGGGACAGTCTATCAGGCTTGTGCCTAGAACATGCCCACAACCATGTTGTTAAGTGACCCTGGACCACTTGATGACAAGGAATATGAAGTTCAAAGAACTTAATTAACTTGCCTTAAGGTCAACCAACTACCAAGGAGGTAGAGACAAGAGCTGATTCAGGGTTTTCTGACCTTAAAAGTGGGGCTGGCCATCCGAGGTTTAAAAAGCCTTCCAGGTGATACTGACACAAGCTAAACTTCGAGAGTCACTGCTTTAGACCAAGGACTAACATCAATAAGCAAATTTAACACAACTCCGGCTGGATTCCAGTGTCCCTCAGGTCACGTGGTCTGAGTTAAAGACAGTATAAGGTGCACTCACCCAGACACTGCTGGAAGAGTCAGCTCCTGCTCACACTGCCTCACTTGGCACAAAAAGGTTCTTCCCTGTACAGTGTCATGCTGGCCTTCCTTCTATAAGAACCTCATGCTCTTTGACAGGAGCACTGAGTGAAGGAGCCCTCCCTCTCACCAAGATGCCCTCCCACCCTACTGTGCACCATTTGTGTCTAGGGTACATCATCTCATTATGGTTTCCTAGTGTTCCAGAGTCCTACCTGGACCTTAGCGCTTCCTTAGCTGGGTCTCTAGCTTGACTTAGTACTCTTCTCAGAATGCCAAGCTATCCTTCCTCTTTTAGATTCAGCAAAATATCCTGTTTTGCTTTATGCATTTATATTCTCCCTCAGAAACTGAATTCATATCACTACCAGGATTCCTGATACTGAGAACTACCACCCTCCTCCCATTCCAGTGCAGATTGTAATGGCCTACTAGAGATAATGGGGTAGGGCTAATTGTTAGTTTTCTTCATAGTTGGGCACCAGAAATACTTATTTTCCAGAGTCCTCTCTGCACTGGACTGAACCTTTGCATAAAAATCTCAGCTTCTCTGGGGGCCAGGTGTTGAGGAGTGAGCCCTTTCCCAATAATCTTAAGTGCTACACTGGCTCACTCTCGGTGATGAGAAGAAATTCACTTCCAGAGTGGTCTGTTTCACCTTCCCACAGTGCTGGCTTTTAGAATTTCCTCTTACGACCACATCCTACTTCTCTTTAACTTCTGCCCATAGCTTTTGGCTCTATAGACCCCTTTAGCCTACAACTCCCACCTCAAATTACTCACTGGTGACTCCCAAGTTATCACTATTGCTCTAGGTATGCTTAGTGCATTATCTGATTTGCTCATTACTAGGTCTATATTTTCTCTTTAATGAAATGAGGGCTAAGAGAACCTGCACCAGTCATACAGTGCTGCAAAACAGGCTGCAATATTTCCAGTATAGGTATGTAGATCTCGGTGCTGATAAGAGATGGGACAGATCTGTGCAAATGTGTCAGTGACTGCCTGGAGCTCCCCAGAAGTGTAGCTCTGAGCAAATGAGCGTTCTTACTTAAGTATAGCTTTCTTTTATTTTTAGAAATGCTTTGTGGAATTGGAAGCTTAGAGGGACATGGGAGAAGTATGTGAACTTTCTCAAATCACTGGATACATATTATGGGGACATAAGAGAGAAAGCCTGCAAGGGGAGTGAAATGTCAAGGAGTAGACAGTGAAGAGGGTGAAGCTATGTGCCAGGTGCTAGAAGTCCTGAGTAGAACATAGCCCAGGCCAAGACTGTAGTGCTCCCATTTATCTGTGTGTGTGAGTTCCTGTGGGTTCCAGCCATATGAGACCTCAGTCATCTGAGTAGTAACATTATGAAAAGTCTGACTGAGCAGTGCATCAGTAAGCTCCTGCCCCATAAGTTCATTAGGTATGGAGATCAACTTGATTTTCAGGGATAAAACTGAAGTGCAGTCCCTTAAATATCTCTGGGATATCATCATGAGTTCTGGAAGCAGACAAATCTATACTCAAATCTTGGCCACTCATCAACTCTACGACTTTAGACAAATTATTTAACCTATTTGAATGATAAATTTCCAATCTCTAAAATGAGTAAAAGAATGTATACCAAAGACATATTTGGAAGAGGAAAAGAAGTAACATTTGTAAGGTGATAGAAAATATTTTCATTAGTATTAAATGGCAGGCTAAACTTCTCCTGGTTTGACCACTTTTGCTTACTTCAATAGGGTTTCCTTATCACTGCATCCCAGAGTAATGATGCTATTAGCCAACTTTCCAGCCACATGACCTGCATTTAACACCCTGCTCTATTTTCTTCCATGCTTATTTCCTGTTGTCTGGCCCCATGTGCACTTTTCCTACCTCCCTTTGAATCCAGATTAAATGAAAAAATAGCTCATAGTTCCACCATCTCTAACTAACATATTGGGACCCACTCTTGTTTTACAACCTAGATAAAATTCTAGCCACTTGCAACTAGGCTGGGTGTACAATGACCCAATTTGCTATTGAGAAGAGAAAGCTCAAAGGTTTAAAGTAGCAAAATGGCAGTGGAAGGAGTGCTAACATGTATTCCTGCTATAGGGATATGCCTGTTATTCAATTTTATATCTCAAGAATGAGGCCTGATGCTATTTTGCTGAAGAAAGGTGGGAAACAAGATAGAGTTTGACTGGTCAACCTGGCAAGATGGGAGCTGAGAAAGAGGCAGAGACATCAGACGGCAGTGGAGGGGCAGAAGAAGAGGTGTCCTCATGGAGCACAGACTTGAGACTCAAAACAAAATATCCATAAAGATTCCAGGCAAGGCTTGGGACCATAACATAGAACAAATTCTTAAAGGAGAAACAGAACTGTGAGTGGGCACCATGCCTGAACCTTGGAACCAGAAGTTATTCTTGCAGCCTGGGTTTCTCCTCAGATTGCTGTTGCTGAGTATTCATATCTCCTCTCCCATAGAGGGGTCCACCTGTATCTTGAAGTGTGAGCTCTTAAAGCCTCTTTTTGACTTAGCCTGGTCATTTCATTCTGCCAGCACTGCACCTTATGGGGAGATGCCAGCATTCTAGGCACTGGTCTACCTGGAAGTTGGGTGATGTGCAGCAGTCCAATCGAGTCATAGAGGCCAGACCTGGGCTTAAAAACAAGCTTCACCACACATTACCTGAATGACTTCACAGCAACTTTTTAGCATCTACAAATCTCAGTTTCTTCATTTGTAAAATTTTCATGTTAGATTAAATGAGAAAACTGATGGAAATCATATAATACAGTCTGACTCACAATAGGATTATTAAATGTATCATAAACATATGTTTACCTATAGTTTTGGGATAGGAATATTAATCAAAGTTATTTTATTTTATACAGATATGAATCATTTGTTAGGAATCCTTTCCATGAAAAAGACATTGTGTCAACTTCATGAGCGATGAAAGGAAACAAAGTGTGACTCGCAAGCTCAAGGGATTTATGAATACATAGGAAAGATAAGAAAAAATTGTTATTTAAGAAGTAAAATGAGACGTAGATCAATAAATATAAAAATTTCATGTCATTGAAGGAAGAAAAGTGACTTGTTTACCAAGTGGCTGCTCTGTCTCAGGAACTATGCTAGAATCTTACAAACCTTATTTCCCATAATCTTCCCAACTACATTGCCAGATAGGTTCATTGTTATCTCCATTTAATAGTTGTGAGAACTGAGACTCAGAAGTAGCAGATGACTTTCAAAGAATCTCCAGCGAGAGGGATTTTATACTGTCTGACTCTCAGGTTCTTCTCATTCTGGAATACCTTTTTGATGCCAAGAAGAGAGAATATAGAGAGGAAAGATGTTTACAATGGCCCTAGAAAAAAGAGAATTGTACTATTGCTGCAACTTTACATTGGATAATAGGGAAACTATAAGTTACACTGAAAAAGAGAGGTGGGAGTCATGTACATTTTTCCCCTCAAATTATAACTGTGAAAACACAAGCACGGCTTCTCTCATCAGTGCTAAGTGTGAATAATGTGGGCTGTACTGGCAAAGTAACCTTGTGCAGGATATCTGATGGTTCAGTGAGAAAGCCTCCAATGATGATTAATTGGAAGTTGGTCTAGAACATCTTCATGAATAAATGGGCCATGGATCTCTTCCAAACTGTGGCCTCAGAAAATAGATCATAAATAAAGATATAAGAAATAAATATTTTTAAATAAAAAGTAAAACAAAGGCTAAAATAATTTAGTTTGCAAGCATAAGGAATGCAATCTTGTAGATAGAAGGTTGGAGGTGATAACATTTACATAGCAGCAAATGTCCCAAACATTGTGTTTGGTGTACACTGATTGGACTTTATACAATAGAATACTGAGGTGGGATTACACTAGACCTTTACCTAGAGCATCTGGTATTGATGCAATGAGGATATAATCAGGAAGCTGTCAGGGGTTCCTATAGTATTGAGAGATCCTGCATGAAAGGGAAGCCCACACAGGGGAAAGCTCAAGCTAAGGAGCTAGAACAGAGAGATAGAAATACTAGGTCCTGAAAGCAGTATTAACCTCTGAATATAGGTGCATGTGAAATTGGTCCATCCCTGCATTCTGTGGTTGTGTAAGCTATTGCATTTTCTCTTTGATTTAGCTCATCTGAGTTGGAGTTGTGATTACTTATAACCATAAGAGTTCTGACTAATGTAGAAGTAAACTCATTTTATATCTCCAGCAATGAGGACAATGCAGAGCATATAGTAGATGCTCAAAGATATTATTGGAATGAGTAAATAATATGCTTGATCCTTACAAGCAATTATAAGCAATGACTCAGAAGTATTATAGCTACAGTGACAGAAATAGAAGTAAAACTATTACCTCTTGATTACAACTTCAGTTACTTTATATGGACCTTTTCTAATTTGAGGAAAATCTTATGCCTCTAGTATATATGAGGTCTGTCCAGAAGGTATCCAGCCACGTAATATGAAAAATAGAAACATTTATTAAAGAAGATACAAGAAACATTGTACATAGGACAATGACACCCCAGTCTCTTCAAAGTAGGCACCCTGGAACCTTACATAGTTCTCCCAGTCGTCATCAGCTGCCCTGTCATATTTTCCTGAATCTCATCGATGGTCTGAAATCTCTTCCCTTTCAAAGATGATTTTAGTTTGGGGGGGAAAGCCAGAAGTCACAGGGCACCAAATTTGGGCTGTAGGAGGGCTGAGTCACCTGGGTGATTTTATGTTTTACCAAAAAACTCTGCATGAGATGTGATGCATGAGTGGGCATGTGTGTCAATCACCAGTTTCCCATAGCCATGACCTTCTGAATTATCCAAATAGTTTCTATGGAGGAATGTTCAAGCTTAACACAAAACTTGATGCACATTTATTGCTCTACTCGCTCATTTTTAATGTGATGGCCACACAGTACACATGCTCACTCAATGGCATCTATGGCCTCCACTGACTCACACAGTGAAGTTGTGATTGTTCACACATACACATTCCAGTCCACTTTGCTTGGCTGCCAGGTTACATCGACGTTGCACAAGTCATTCTCATTATATTAGCAATAGCAGGGCTTTTTCTGGACAGACCTCTTATGTAGGGATGTTTTTTTTTTTTTAATATCTTCCTGTGTTTTATAATTTTAAAAATTCTCCATAAGTAATTTTTTATCATAAGAGATCCACCAACCCTAATCCACTCCTAATTCTATTCTCAATCACAGTTGGGTATGTATATTAATAGACCTTCTTCTATGAATTTAATATAAGGTTAATTAAGTATCAAGTTGATGATAATCTTTGAATTAAAAGTAACACTTTAATTTTCTTCAAAGTAATACAAAGAGTATATGGGAGGAGACAGTTTGTGGGGTTAAGATAAAACAGACTAAACAGTGTTGATGGTTATAGTAGGATAGATACATGGAGGCTTCTCACTCTATTTTATGCACTTTCCATATGTTTGATGTATATTTACAAAACATACAAAAATCAAAACATTATAAAATAAGAAGGTGCACAGTGTAAAGAACTGAAGAAAAAAGGAAAGAAAAAAGGAAATATAAAACACATTGTACTCCTACTACCCTGAGTTTACCATAGTTAACTGTATATTCTTGTATGTATACCTTTCCAAATCTTTATATATGCATAAACACAAACACACACAGAAGTTGTGTTTTTTTGTCTTTTATTTAACTTAAATTAGATAAAATTACACATTTTTAATCTGTAATTTCTTCTGTTTTTGTTATTACTATTTGGGAGGAACAATCTCTACCTTTCCAAGTTTTCATGTCAATATTTGATCTGCTTTATCTTAATAATGTTCCATTCATATTAAAATTTTTCTATATTAAATAACTCATTTATTTGTTTACACACTTCCAATGCACGACCAACTATTGTATCCAATTTTTGTGACTTTATTGAGATTTAAGTCACATAACATATAATTTACCCATTTATGGTTAACAGTTTAGTGCTTTATACTATGTTTATAGAATTGGACAACCAATACAACAATCTAATTTTAGGATAACTCTCAAAATTAGCAGTCACATTCTATAATGACCAGCTCCTCCACAGTCCTCAGCTAATGTCTATCATTATACGTTTTCTGTCCTGAACATTTTGTATAAAAAGATATTACACAATATATGGTCTTATGTAATTGGCTTCTTTCACTTACCATGTTTCCAAGGGTTATTCATATTAAAACATGTGTAGCACTTCATTCCTTTTTATTTCCAAATAATTTTATTGTATAGATATATCTTGCTTATTCATTCATCAGCTTATGGTCATTTGAACTGTTTCCATTTTTTAAGTATTCATGAATAATGTTCTATGAACATTTGTGTCCTAGTTTTTGTGTGGACTTGTGTTTTGTTTCTTTTGGGTATATACCTAGGAGTGAAGTTGTTGGGAATATGCTAAACCTCTGTTTAGCAATTTGAGGAACAGTCAAACTGTACAGTGAAATGGGTGAAATATATACTATGTGAATTATATCTCTATAAAGATGTTTAAAATGTTTAATTATTTTCCTTTTAGATTTGTTTTTAAATAGTTTAGCACTACTAGAAAAATACTGAGCTATTTTCACTCTAGCAGATTGGAACTAGAAAGTTTTCTATACTTGTGTGGGTTGTGACAGTTGCTCAGTTTATAGGTCCTTGGTCATTCTCTGCTTGGCTTAGTGGGGAGTCATCCTATATATGCACAGATAATATTTTTTAAAAACCCATAAAATCTTCTGTTGTTTTTTTTTCTCTGTGACTTCCTCCTTTCTGGTATCTGCCTTAGAATTTCTAGCTGCCTCAGCATCCTCCATGAATTCTTTAAAAAATATGCAAAATATATAACCTTTTATTTATTTTTATTTTTATTAAATTTATTAGGGTGACATTGGCTAATAAGATTATATAGGTTTTAAGTGTACATTTCTATGATTTGCATATTGCATTGTGTGCCCATCACCCAAAGTCAAACAATCTTCTGTCACCATTTATGTGTTCTCCTTCCTCTTTTACTACCCTCTCACACCCCTTTCCTGTGGTAACCACCTTACTGTTGTCTGTGACTGTGAAATCATATAGTTCTTAGCTTTTTATGACTTATTTGTTTGGTATACTATTCTCAAGGTCTCTTTAAGAAGATTGAAATTATATTTAAGTATATTCTCTAACTACAATACTTTGAAATTAAATATCAACTGCAAAAAAAGAAGTAAAGAAACACACAAATATGGGGAGATTAAACAACATACTGCTAAAAAAATGACTGGGTCAAAGAAGAAATAAAAGGGACTTCTAGCCAAGATGGAGTCTGAGACAGACATGCTGCATCTCCCCCACAAATAAGAAGAAATACAACTACCTCAAAACTAGAGACAACCAGAAGTTACAGAAAATCAAGCTGCATACTCATCCAGACAGATAGGAGGGGAAGACCTGGGGCAGAGAGGATGTGGTGTGGTGGCCACAGTAGCAGGTCAGTTGAAAGTGCAGTCACACATTTTAAAAAGTAAGGAGGGACACCTGGGGAGCACTCCCAGCACCAGGTCAGACCTCACAGCTCACGGTTCCAGCACTGGGGAAAATAAAGCCTCATTGTTTCTGACTGCAAACCAGTGGGGGTTGAGGTAGAGGAAGAGACTGCCAGTCTCTCAGTAGAGTCTGCTTGTTTAAAGGGCCTGCACAGTCCTAGAATGTCTGAAGAATCACCCACTCTGGGAACAATGGCCAGGGCAACAGTTGGAGAGACACCAGTCCCAAATGGAAGTGGGAGAAGTGTCTGGAAAAGGGTCAAGTGCTGAGCAAGCAGCATTGTTCCCTCTCAGGCCCCTCCCCCACATACAATGCCGCAACGTGGTGAAATGGATCACTCATATTGACAAATACCTAAGGCTCTTCCCCTTACAATGTAACAGGTGTTGACAGCTTTACCTAAGACACAGACACAGAGGCAAACAAACACAAGAGCATAACAAGATGAGTATGGCCCAAAAGAGGGAATGGAACAAGGTTCCAGTGGGAGAACTAAGCATGAGGAGATAGCCAACCTAACAGACATAGAGTTCAAAACACTGGTAATAAAGATGCTGACAGGCTTGAAAGATATGCTTAAGTATGGCAAATGCATAAGGGAAGAACTGAAGGCTATGATAAATGAAATGAAGGAAAGCCCACATAAAACCAATGGTGAAGGAAAGGAAATGGGATTCAAATAAACAATTTGGACCAAAAAGAAGAAAAAACAGTCAACCAGTACAGAATAAGAAAAGAGAATTGAGAAAAATGAGACGATAATTAGAAACATCTGGGACAACTTTAAAGGTGCCAACATGCGAATCAGATGGGTGCCAGAAGAAGAGTAAAAGCAAGAAATTGAAAGCTTATGTTAAAAAACAATGAAGGAAACTGTCCCAAATTTGGTGAAGAAATAGACATACAATTCCAGGAAGCTCAAAGTCCCAAACAAGCTAGACCCAAAGAGGACCACACCAAGACACATCATCATTAAAATGCAGAAGGTTCAAGATAAAGAGAGAATCTTAAGAGCAGCAAGAGAAAAGGAGAGAGTTACCTACAAAGGAGTGCCTATAAAACTATCAGCTGATTTTTCAAAAGAAACTTTGCAGGCAAGAAGAGACTGGCAAGAAATATTCAAGGTGATGAAAAGCAGGGACTTACAGCCAAGATTACTCTATCTAGCAAAGCTATCATTTAGAATGGAAGGGCAAATGAAGTGCTTCCCAGACAAGGTAAAGCTAAAGGAGTTCATCATCACCAAGCCATTATTATATAAAATGTTAAAGGGACTTATTTTAAAAAAAGAAGATCAAAACTATGAACATTAAAATTACAACAAACTGAACTATCAACAACTGAATCTAAAAAATAAAAACAAAATCCAACAAAGCAAACCAGAATAGGAACAGAATAATAGATATGGGGGGATCATTTAGAGGGTTATCAGCTGGGAGGGGGATGTGAGAGAAATGGGGAAATGGCACAGGGATTAAGAAGCATAACTGGTTGGTACAAAATAGACAGGGGGATGTTGAGAATAATATAGGTAGGGTGAAGCCAAAGAAATTATATGCATGACCCATGGACATGAATTAAAGGGGGTGGGATTGCTGGAGGAAAGGGATGTACTGCGAGGAGGAGAGCAAAGGGGAAAAAATTGAGACTAATGTAACAATATAGTCAATAATATATACTTAAAGAAAAAAGAAGAAATAAAAGGTGAGATCAAAAGATATATAAAGACAAATGAGTGTGACAACACAATATATCAAAATTTCTGGGTTGCAGCAAAAGCAGCAAAAATAAGAAAGTTGATATCATTACAGGCCTGTCTTAAAAAACAAGAAAAATTTCTAGTAAACAACCTAACGTTACATTTTAAAGAACTAGAAAAGAAATAATAAAAGCAATCCAAAGTTAGCAAAAGAAATGAAATTTAAAAATTAGAGCAAACTTGAATGGAATAGAGAACAAAAACTATACAAAAAGATTAATTCAATGAAAAGATGGTTCATTGGAAAGACTAACATAATTGACAAACCCCTGACTAAATTCGCTAAAGAAAGAGAGAAACACTCAAACAAAATAAGGAATGAAAGAGAAAAAGTTACCACAGACACCACGGAAATACAAAGGATCATTTTAGAAAGCTATAGAAGACACACACTACCAAATTCAATAACCTGGAATAAATGAATAAGTTCTAGACTGAATCATAAAAATTGGAAAATGTAAATAGACTGATCAACAATGAGGAAGTTGAAACAATCATCAAAAATTTCTCAAAAAATAAAAGACCAAGACTATATAGCTTTACTAATGAATTCTACCAAACATTCAAAGATTTGATATCTACCATTCTCAAGCTCTTTCAAAAGATTGAAGAAGAGGCAATACCCCCTAACACATTTTATGAGGCCAACATAACCCTGAAAACAAAATCTGGCAAGAATAAGACACAGAAAACTACAGACCAATGTCTCTGATGAATACAGATGCAAAAATCCTAAACAAAATACTAGCAAGTTGAATACAACAATATATTTAAAAAATAACACATCACCATCAAGTGAGGTTCATTCCAAGGGCACAAGGATGATTCAACATATGCAAATTGATAATACACCACATTAACAAAACAAAAAATACAAATCATATGTTCTTATAAATAAATGCAGAAAAAGCATTTGATAAGACACAAGATTCTTTCATGATTAAAACATTCAATAAAATGGATATAGAAAGAAAGTATCTCAACATAATAAAGGCCATATATAACAAACCTTTAGCTAATATAATCACTGGTGAAAATTTGAAAGTTTTTCTCTCTAAGATCAATAACAAGACAAGGAAGACCACTCTCACTACTCTTATTCAATATAGTTTTGGAAGTCCTAGCCAGAGCAATCGGTCAAGAGGAAGAAATAAAAAGCATTTAAATTGGGAATGAAGGAGTAAGAGTGTCACTTTTTGAAGATAATATAATTCTGTATATAGAAAACCCTAAAGACTCTACCAAAAAAAAAAAAAAAAAAAAAAAACTATTAGAAATAATAAAATACAGTAAAGTTGCAGGATACAAAATCAACATACAGAAATCCACTGTATTTCTATATACCACCTATGAAATCTCAGAAAAATAAATTTTAAAAAAGTATTTTGTAATTGTAACAAAAAGAATAAAATACCTAGGAATAACTTAACAAAGAATGCGAGGGACCTATATACTGAAAACTACAAAGCATATTCAAAAGAAATTGAAAAAGACTCAATGAAATGGATTGGAAGAATCAACATAGTTAAAATGTCCATATTACCCAAAGTAATATACAGATTTAATGCAATGCCCATCAAAATCCCAATGTCACTTTTTAAAGAAATAGAATCCCCCCAAAATAATCAGACTTGTGTGGAACTGCAAAAGACTCCAAAAATAGCTAAAGCAATCATGAATTCTGATTTCTCTTTTTAACTTGGTGGAAACCACAGTTCTATGCTTGGTCTCTCCTTCCGTATCACTAGAAAGTCATTCTTTAGAAAATGACTCAGAAATCTAGGGTGATTATAAGGCTCACCTCATTTGCTTCTCTTCACAAGAGATCACACTTCTTTCCTGCCCATTTGAATTGGTTCTTTCATATATTTGGCCCATGTTTATATTTATTTACAGAAGGAAAGTAAACTGGTATTTACTTAATCTTGGTTAAATACACAATTTTTACATTTAGCCCCACCTCCCCAAATGGAATACATAGACAATATTACTAACAGGACCAATTATTAATTATTTTCTTCCATTTCCTAATTATGAGTAAGATTTCATAAAGTCACTAGAAGTTGGATCATTATAGTTCATAACCCTTTTCCAAAGGAAGGAACATACTCTGTTGTGATTAGTTTCCATATGAACATTGGATGAAGAGAGCTGATCAAACAGTGATAAATCTACTCTGAATTTCAGATATTTATTTGGATTTTAAAGTCACCTGTTTTTACTTAGAAAACAAGGGCACAGATCCTAAAATCATTCCATGAACTCAATGAGGGAAGAAAAATGTATGTTGCTGAAATTTCTTAACTCATCTAATCAACAGAAGCCATAGCTATATGTTTACAATCTATCACTTCTTTTTAGCGTGAACCTCTTTCCCACAATTACAAAACGACAGAATATTTTGATCTGCATCCCAGGATCTGCTGACTCTGGGCTATGTGGGGATGAGGTCACAAATTATTTCTCCCTGTTTCTCCATTTCTGAGCTTTGTCTTAGCATAGGGTATATGTGAAGTCATTCTGGACATGGAATGTATAAGTGCAAAACATCATATGCATGCCCTAGACCCATGTCCAAAATAGTCTCTCAAGAATCTTTAGAATGTTAAAAGTCATATTTTTAGAAAACTTTAAATGAAAAGAAGAGGGAGAATAAAAAGATTAAACAATAGAGGTATATGAAGTCAAGACCAATAGAGTGATTTTTATCCCAATCAACGGTTGAGTTCTTTCTCCTGGGATCAGTGTCCTTGAGATCCTATGAGGCCAGCACAGTGAGATGTAATCAAAGTATATGAAAGATGAGATATTTCTTTTGATCCAAAAGTAGAGGAAGTTGCTCTGGAAGTAACATTACTCCTTAATTGTTAACACTGCACTTCATATCATTTTCTCCTCTGCTCAAATTGGGCAAAAACGTGGATTACAGCATGGGCTGTAAAACAATATCATGGTGAATTCACCGAATATGGTAAAATAGGTAACTCCAGGACTCTTTTCATCAAGAAAAAATAAATAATAAGCTGGAAAATCTGTAAGAATTAACTTTTTTCAGAACTCCAGAGTTTAGTAAAAAAGTTACAATAACCAGGAGAAGATTTGATAAAGAAGGAAGAGGCTGAACTCTCTGGAATGTCAGAAGCCATGAAAGGTGGCAATTGAACACTTGGTGCAGGTTGCAAGTACCACAGGCAGTAATCAAAGTCGTATTCTCAAAAAATTGTGGTTTTCAGGTTCACCTTTTCTAATAGCTTCCTCAAAGTCTGGTACAAGGGCTTGTGTTGGTTTTGCCTGACTTGGAGAATTCCCAGGGTTAGATGGCTTCCCAGGAAGCTTTTAGTGGAAGTACTTAAAAGCAGAAGTATTGACTATAGCAGCCTGCAGCAAGGGAAAACAGTCAGAACATGAAATAGACACACCAAAATTCCTGGGAAAGAAGAGGATAAGAAATGAAATTTATGGGGAAAATAAACTTTAAAAAAACTCCTATATACAATGGACAAGTAATAAGATGAAATTTATTCCCATGGATGAATGCATTCTCAATAAAGTTCTGAAAAGACTTTATGCTTGACTTCTGGCTGATTGTCAGACTCCAAGCAGGAAGTGAGGTCTAAGGCAGAATAGTAAATGGCCTGGTTGAACGTTAAAGACTTGACAAAACAGAGAGTCAATCTACAAAGACTGGAATAATTATTTTTGATTTTGGCTCCAGGTATTTAAGGAAACTCTTTTGAAACACAAGTTGACTAAGTCAACAGAGATATCAGTGGTCCCTTATAGCAGATAACATATATTTTAGAATAATAGTTTAGAAAAGTGATTAACAAACAAACAACCCAATCAAACAGAAACACAAGTTCAGGGAGAAAAAGAATATGATTTCTACAGTTGCTACAGTAAAAAATTCAGAAAGTCTGGTTTTTAGCAAAATTAGTAAAGCATGCACAGAAATAACAAAGTCTGTCCTAGTCATGGGGAGAAAAAGATATTAGAAACTATCCTTGACAAAGCACAAAAATTAGATTTACTGCACAAAGAATGTATTAAATATGGTCAAAAAACTTTTAAGGTCGTTGGTGGAAGATGGTGGTGGAGTAGGGGCGGTGTTGTCTGTTCACTCCTACCACGGAGGACTTCAGGAGCGAACACGGAGAGGAGTGACTGAGTGCAGATTTCGGATAGCGTGAACAGGGAGGGGAATGTGGGAGCAGCGTGGAGGGGGGTGGAGCGGTCTACTGTGCACTCCAGGCTGAGTTGCTCTGGACCTGGCATCTGCCTGTACTGTTCCAGAGGGCTCGTTAGCCAGGAGCAGCTTGGAGGGTCCCCCTGCCAGGGGCACACTGACCAGCGAAGTCTCGTTGGGAGTTAGCGAGAGGATTTGGCTGGAAAAGCCAGAGGCATGGGAGAACAGTGAACAACCAGGACTGAGAGAAACTGTGAACTGAGTCTAGGTGGAAACCTCCCTGACTGCAACCTCTGACCGAAAGCTTGGCACTAAGGGCATGCACAGCACTCATGCTAGGGCCCTACAGAACAAAGGGATGGTTTTGGGACAAGGAGAGGGGCCCATGCAGGAGAGCTGCTGCAGAACTGCAGACTGGGGAGAACTCCTAGGCAGGCAGGTGGCACTCGCCCTGGTGCTTTGAGCAATCGTGCCAGAGCCCTACAAAACAAAGGGGCAGTTTTGAGGCAAGGAGAGGGGCACACATGGACGAGCTGTTGCGGAACTGCAGACGGGGGGAGAACTCCTAGGCAGGTGAGCAGTGCATGCCCCAGCGCTTTGAGTGATCACACAGGAGCCGTACAGAACAAAGGGATGGTTTTGAGGCAAGGAGAGGGACCCACACAGGAAAGCTGCAGCGGATCTGCAGCCTTGGTGGGGACCACAGGCCGGGAGGTAGTGCACGCAGGCATATAGACAGGGTAGCTAGTGGATTCTGTAGCTCAGGAATAGAGACGCGACTGGAGGCAGAGCAGAGATTACTGGCAAGCACACGCTGGCTCAACAATAGAAAAACGTTGCTAGACAAGACTGAGGAGGGCCGAGGGTGCCCCAGGAGGGGATAACTAAACACAGCTCACAGCAGAGTAGCGGCAGGCCCATGAATAAAAGAATAGTAACTGCAGAATCAAGCTGTATATCCCACAGGCAGCCAGCCAACCAGAAAAGATTTGAAACCCAGGGAATTTTGACTAGGGGCGGACCCAAGAAGAAAAAAAAAAATAGAGACTACCTAAAAGTTGAATTGAAGGAAGATGGCGGAGGAGTGAGGGGAGGCTGCGCTTTCTGGCTTCCGAGACTCGTCTGTAGTTTGGACTAATTGCAGACAGGACATCTCAGTGAGCAGCTGGACACTGGCAGGAGTCGAGCCTTGGCACTGCTGGATTAGAGAAGACCATCTGGGAACGACCTGTTTGGTGAGGATAGCGGAGGAAAAAGGGACGAGACGGGATTCCTGACTGGGGTGGCTACCCAAGCTGTGGCTGGAAGTACACAAAGGCTTTTTGGCAACCACAGGTTTCCCCAGAGAGGAATCAGGAGGAGAGCGGATCTCTGCCTGCTGGCAGAGACAGGACTCAACCAGGTGGCATTGGCGGTGAAAGACAAGAAACAGCGTACTACTGTGCATCTGAGAATGTGATTTTCCTTTATATTTTTCTCTTGTGAACTATGGAGAGGAGAGGAAAGTTTTGGGGTGATAGGACATTCTTGAGGAGCGCAGGCACAGGAGTGAGCTCACCCACTCCCCAACCCTCCCCTTGGGTTGTGCGGGTGCGCATAGGGAAGTGCCCTCATTCACTGGCCCAGGCGCACGGGGCACGCGTGGGGAACATGCCACCCCAGCCACCATGGGTGCACACCACTGCTTCAAGGAACAGGAACCTCTGGCCCGCCTCATTAGAACAGCTGTGGATGCAGAAGAAGATGACACACAAAGACTGAGCTGAGTCAAAACATTCTTTTTATATAGTTTTTTAATTTTTATTTCTATTTTAGTTTTTTTATTTGTATTTTATTTTATCTTAATTTTTTAATTTATCATTTTTAATTTTAAATTTAATTTTTATTTTTAAAAATATTATTTCCCTTAAAAAATCTATATCTTTAATTTGTTTCATACAATCTCTCCTTCTCATCTTCCTCTTTAATTTTTGTTTATTTGTTTGTGTGTGTAGTTTAGCCTCCCTTTCACACTAAATAAATAGAACATAACTACTATATAAATCCAATACTATACAATCGCACTTTCTTACTTTATTCTGTATTCTTCCCTCCTTTTCTTTTATCATTATTAACATGCAATGTAAATATTACCTATTGTCTTGCATAGTCTCAACTATTATTAATCATTCCCTCTCTCAAAAATTATATTTTTCCTCCTTAAAAACAACTCTTATCTATTCTTCCTATAGTATAAAAGCTCTAATCTCTCTACAGTTATATTAATACTGGCTTGTTGGCAGACGACAGCGGGATAGAGGGTGGAGGATATTTTTGAGGGTGTGGGTCTCCGACCTGGGCTCTGTGTTTATGTTTTGAACAGCATCTCCACAAAAGAACTCAAGACAAAGTGAATAGAGTGACTCTCAATCAACTAGCTAGAGGGAAGATCCTACCAAAGAGCATCTGAAATATAACCAGAGAGCATAAACAAATGACATAAAGGGTACCCCAAGAACATCAGGCTCAGGAGATCAAAGAGACTGCACCACTGAAACCCCCAGATCTCCTATAAAGAATCTCATACCACAAAGGTGGGAAGTTAAAGCAGACAAATTAAAAAAAACAAAAACAACAAGAAGAATCCAACATGGTAAGACACAGAAACAACCTCTCAATGAAAGAAAAAGTGGAATCCCCAGAAAAAGAGGAATATGGAATAGACATAGCCCAAATCTCAGACACGGAATTCAAAACAATGATGGTGAAGAAGCTCAATATACTCGACAAGCTCAAAAACAACTATGATAACCTCCAAGGAAGTTAGCAACAGCTCCAAGAAAATTACAGGGAACTTGCAGAGAACTACACCAGCATCAAAAAGGACATAGAAACTATTAACAAGAACCAGGAAGAAATGAAGAATTCAATATCTGAACTGAAAAACACAGTAGAATCAATCAAAAGCAGACTAAACAAAGCAGAGGATCAGATCAGTGAGCTAGAGGATAATGTAGAAAAAGATTCCCAGACAATAAAATAAAATGAAAAAAGATTGAAAAAGTACGAAGAAGATGTAAGGGAATGACAGGATAGCATGAGGAAAAACAACATCAGAGTCATTGGAATTAAAGAGGGAGAAGAGGAATGAGGAATAGAAAAGCTGATAGGAGAAATAGTGACAGAAAATTTTCCCAACCTGATGAGAGAAAAAGTACGTTTCCAAAGGATCGGGCTGAAAATTATCTTCTAAAGTATTCACTTAGGCGTTATCTAACCCTGGGGCAAGTCTTAATTGGTACTGTTTGGAGATACCAGAATTAATTTTCTATAATAATAGCAGGGTGCCTTGTTACATTTATGTATTGGTTCATTCCCTCATTGAACAAACATTTATTGAGTGACCTTTATGTACTGGGCACTGGGAAAGTCACTTAAGAGAAATGATAGAATTTGTAAGATATGGATTTTGCCTATTGTAGGAAGAAGGAAAGTAAACAATCATAGGGCAGTGAGATAGGGCTTCAGGTAAACACTCTGGGTTGTGATAAAGGGCACACTTATTGTTCTCAAGAGGTATCACAGGAGCTTTAACCAGAGAGGACACTTTTGATTTAGCACTTGCATAGTAAATGAAGAGGGCATGTACAAAAATGAGTGTTATGTGGTAGAACCAGGGGAGATGGGAACACATGATTCTTTCAGTGGCAGACCTTGGTGCCCAGGTTGGGGGGGAGGAAATGGGGCACAATGATCATGGGAGACCAAGCATGCCCAATGGGGCAAGGGTGATCCCACATCCTAGAGAATCTCCTGTGTGGTAGGAAGGGTTTTAACTTTACCTTGCAGGCAACTAACAGGCGTTGACAATGTGAACACAAGCCACCTCACTGGTGGCTGTCAGGGCTGTAATTTTCCTGGCCCTGGACTCTGTACGGGTGGCAGATGTTAAATTTCATATCCTGCAAGCTCCAAGAGGGGACTCTAAATTCCTGGTTTGAAGGAGAAAATTTTATTATTTATTAACTATGAGATTGGACAAATTAACTCTCTCATACATTGTTTACTTAAATTGAGGGTGAACTGGAATGCTTTGATGGGTAAATATCTCTATGCATAAAATGCCTTGCTCACTGCTTTCGTGGAGATAAAGAACATTGTGATATTTACCAAGATTCCCTCATCGCTGCCCCTTTACCCAGGCATTCCACTTTCACCACCTGTGTCAATCTGAGCTTTAGAGTTGCAAAAGCCAAATCTCTAGCAATAGGCTAAAAATTTGGGAGTTTGAGTCTGAGGGGAAAACAAGATTTAGGATCTGTCTTTCTGTTCTATTCCAAGCTTTTGGGGAATGATGACAATTACCCAAATAGTTCTGGGGAGGTCAAGGATAGAAGGAGCTGGGCTCCTGATTCATTTCCTGTAGCTGCTATTATACATTACCACAAAGTTGATGACTTAAGAGAACACATATTTATTCTCTCACAATTCTTGATGAGGCAAAATCAAAGAGGCCACAGTCCCTCTGATGGCTCTCAGCTATATTCTGTTTCTTTGCCTTGCCAAATTCTTTGAGGCTGTCTACATTCATGGCTGGTGTCCTCTTCATTCAACTTCAAAGCCCACAACTTCGAGGTTCTTCAAATCTCGCTCTCTCTGCTAAAGCACAGCATTGCTTTCTCTCTTCTGTGTCAGTAGTCAAATGTCCTTCTGCTTCCCTATTCTAAGGACACTGTGATTACATTTAGGATCCAAGTGAATATTTCTGAATAATCCCCCAACTCAAGATCCTTCAATTAATCAACATCTGTAAAGCCTTTTTAGCAGTTTAAGGTAATATATATAAAAATATCAGGACCTATCCATCTTTGGGGGCTATTATCGAGCCAACCAGGACCCCTTTCAAGAGTAAAGCCTGCAGATCCCTAGAGCAGAGCCTAGACTGGGGTGAGGCCAGTGAGAACTCAGGACTTAAGAGAACTCAGGATTTAAGAAGGCTCTTACTTTCAGGTCATTCTGAGTGAGGAATTAGCTCCTGAAAATGAGCACTTCCTGAAGTTGTGTGCACTAGACACCTCACTCACCTCAGTGTAGCCCTGGTCCTATCATTGAGTGCCTTAGTAGGGATATGTTTAGGCAATAAGCCTGAGACAGTTCAGCAGAGTCCCTACTGGTTCTAGGAGCTGGGATGTTTTTGCCTGAGTGTGTGTGTACAGCAGGGCACAGAGTAACAGACAGGAAGAAAGATTTAGAGCAGTAGGATAATTTTTCATGATCACAAATGTAACACCCCAGTCTAGTACACTCCAGATTGGAGCAGGTTTCAGTCAGATGGAGCCAGTCTTGAAGAGTTGTTGAAAGTAGGAGCACAGGCCAGATGGAGAATGAAGTTATCTCAGATCTTGCCAGCATGGATGCCACTGAGGACCAGATGAACATGCCCTGGGAAGTAGGTACAGTAACAGGGTAAAGTGATAGTAAGATTACAGATTGGCAGCAATGAAACCTCCTGGAGAATGAGGTCTCAAAGAGAAAATAAAATACTACGGATATTATACATCTTCTACACACATCCACAGCGTCTTGTTTATGATTCCCATTGAGCAATAGTATTCCTTTCCTTCTGATTTGTCCCACCAGGACTAGAGTGCTGTTTGTGCCCCATTTGTTCTGGAATTCCCATCTCCAGAAAATTCAGTGAAGCACAGCACTTTCTCCAGCCCCAGGCTTGGCTGTCTTACTCCACACCTCCTCCTTCTCCTCCTCACACACTCCCAGCTGAGAAGACAGTGACTTGAGCTAATTATATAGGAACAGGAGAAAAAACTCACACACATTTTTTCCCCAATAGCTGCTGAGGTTTTCTATTTATTTGTCCACTATTTATAACTCACTCAGACAAGAAGGTCTTATCTCCTCATCCCACCACCACTCCCTAAATGAAATATTTTTAGGGTGGATCCAGTTTTATATAAATTGGTTAGACAGAGGAGCACAGCATATATAATCCATATTGAAAGAGATAAGGCTTTCTCCTTGTATGTGAAATAAATATAACTAACAAGCAAAATGAGCACAGATAGGGAAATTAATTTACTCCCCTACATAATTGGTAGATGCAGGATAAATGTATCTGCTTAGCTCCCTAATTATAATAATACTTAGCAGTTACATGAAACTCTTCATCATCAGAAATACCACCCTCTCCTAACACTAAATAATTAATCTTCAGCACCTTTGTGTGAGCATCTTATCTGAGCAAAAAGAAGTACCATGAGGTTGGAAGGGAGTGAAAAATCAGGTTGAGAGGCAAAGGCTACTCCTTATCATTAAAACAGAAGCCTCTGGACCCTCTGTGTATCCTCCTTGGAGAAGGGTTTGTTCAGGTCCTTTGCCCAATTTTTAATTGGGCTATCTGTCTTCTTTGTGTTGAGATGTGTAAGTTCTTTATATATTTTGGAGATCAATCTTTGTCTCAGGTATCATTGGCAAATATATTTTCCAATATGCTTGGCTCCCTTTTCATCTTGCTGATGTTTTCTTTTGTTGAGCAGAAACTTTAGTTTGATGTAGTCTCATTTGTTTATTTTTTCCTTTATTTCCCTTGCATTAGGAGATGTATCAGTGAAAATATTGTTACATGGGATATCTGAAATTTTCCTGCTTATGTAAACTCTAGGATTTTTATGGTGTCACATCTTACATTTGATCCATCTTGAGTTTATTCTGGTGTGTGGCGTAAGTTGGTGGTCTAGTTTCATTTTTTTGCACATCCCTGTTCAGTTCTCCCAGCACCATTTGTTGAAGAGGCTCTTCTCATTCAACATCACTAGCCATCAGAGAGATGCAAATAAAAACCACAACAAGATACCACTTTATACCTGTCAGAATGGCCATCACCAACAAATCAACAAACAACAAGTGCTGGCAAGGATGTGGAGAAATGAGAACCCTAGTGCATTGTTGGTAGGACTGCAGACTGGTGCAGCCACTAGGGAAAACAATATGGAATTTCCTCAAAAAACTAAAAATGGAACTGCCTTTTGAACCAGCAATTCCACTACTAGGATTATACCTGAAGAATCCTGAAACCCCAATGCAAAAGAACTTATGCACCCCTATGTTCATAGCAGTGCTGTTTACAATAGCCAAGTACCCATCTGTAGATGAGTGGACTAAAAAACTGTGGTACATTTACATAATGGAATACTATGTAGCAGAAAGAAAGAAGAAAATCCTGCCATATGCGACAACATGGATGGAACTAGAGAGAATTATGCTTAGTGAAATAAGCCAGGCAATGAATGAAAAATACCATATGCTATCACCCAATACAGGAGACTAATGAACAACACAAATAAATGAACAAAATTGAACAAGAAACAGAGTAACTTTTATCAGGGGAGAGAGGGGAGGGAGGGAACGGGGTAAGTAGGGGAAGGGTTTAGCGAAGGAACTAATATAAATAACCCATGAACATGGAAAACGGAGTTGGGATGGACTGTGGGAGAAGGGGTAGGTTGGGTGGGGGGTAGCAATGAGGGAAAAAGTGGGACAATTGCAACAGAAAAGCAATAAAATTAAAATTAAAAAAAAAATAAAAAGCAGAAGCTGATCCACATGTCCCTGTTTCCTGGCCTCATGGCCTGGGAGCCTTGGAATAATCTTTCTACCTCAGGTGACCCAGGTCTCCGTCATCTACAGAGAAAAGTCTACCACCAAGACCCTCAGCCTGTGGATGGCCACCTTAATGGCTGTGTATCTCAACCTTCTCCGTCTGTAGTGAATGAGACCATGAGGTACCTGAAAGGAGCCCTGTTGCCCAGTGCCATGCTTTGAGGAGCAATCAGCAGATGAGTCTTCAGTCTATTGACCAGCCTTATGCCCACATCTTGAGTTGATGTCTGCTTAACCCTGTTCTTTCCTTTTTCTTGTGGTTGGTTTCAGTTTCTGGCCTCACTCTTATCAACTCCGAACTTCTAATGTAGACCTGTACCTCTCACTTTCACAAGATACCAGAAATTTCTTTGCCTCCAAACTCTGTGACCTTGTAGCCCCTTTAGATCAAAAGCCTTAAACAGACACAATTTCAATCTACAGTAGAGTCAGGTTTACAGATCAATCCTCCTGAGCAAAGAGAGTTGCCTACTTCCATCCTGGAAGAATCCATTCCTCTATCCACCTCTTCCAGTGTCTTCCTCAGCTGGCTCTTCCTCCTGCTGGGAGCTTCCACCACAGACCACGACAGCTATGGAAGGAGCTCGGCCCAGATCAGGACTCAGGTTGCTGGTGAAAGGGAAGTATGCCCTGCCTCTTTGCCCTTTGTACTTCATACTTGCCATCAGCTGTGCAGATGCCTACTGTTGTCAGATATTGCAACTACACTAGTATTATAAAAGAAAGAAAGAGAGAGAGAGAGAATACCAATACAATCATTGTGTTTGGTACTCAAAAGACCATCAATAAAATACGTTAAAAAATTAAATTTCAGTCCTGGCCAGTTAGCTCAATGGATGGGATTATCATCTCACACACTAACATACACCAAAAGGTTGCAGGTTTGATTCCTGTCAGGGAACATGCCTAGATTGCAGGTTCAATCCCCAGCCTGAGTGCATATGGGAGGCAACTGATTGATATTTCTCTCTCACGCTGATGGCGTTCTCTCTCTCTCTCTCTCTCTCTCTCTCTCTCTCTCTCTCTCTCTCCCTCTCTCCCCCTTTCTCTCCCTCCCTGTTTCTCTCTCTCTAAAAACAATAAACATATCCTCAGGTGAGGACTTTTTTTAAATTAAATTTTGAATTATTTGCTGAGGCCTTTTTTTTGTGAATTTCAGAGAAAAGAATAAGTAAAAGGAAGCTCATAGCCAAACAATGGAAAGCATCTAGAACTCTGAGATTTTGCTTTTATCTTATAGCCTAGGGTGGGAAGAGGGGAGATGATCAATAAAAACAATGTTACTTAAATTGCACCTTCATTATATTTTATTTTTCCCTTAGTTTCATAAGCATATTAGACCATAAAAATATTATTTACATTTAAAATTTGTTAAAACTGAAAGTTTCTATAATGGGATAAAAATTATAAGTTCTAATTATATAGTTCTGAGGCAATATAATTATGCAATTGTTTTGTGTATATATATATATATATATATATATATATATATATATATATATATATATATAACACAACAGATATCTTCTCTCTTAATTATCAGGTTTATCCTAAACTATGGAAGGAGATCTAACTTCTGGATTTCTACAAATTATATCTCCATAGTTAAGTTAACAATATATTTCTGGTTAAGTCATATGTATTGGGAAAAAGGAGGAAGCAAAGAAATGCATGAGTTTGCTACATCTTCTCACCAATGTGTGGTTTGTACATGTTCTTACCATATGCCTTTGAGATGGTGATTCTTAACTCCATTCACAAATCAGAAATCTAAGCTTATAGGTTCTATCTGATGCTAAATCCCCACAGCCTACTTCTGTTTGCCACACACTGAGCTAGTTCAGAGCATCAGCCAAGATGTGGAAAGTGACAGTGAAAGATTCTGACAAAGATAACACCCAGCAGGACCCGGTGCTGCCAAGAAATCATTGAGGTACCAGAGTATGGGAGAAGGATCACACTCATTCTTCAAGGAACCCAGAGTTGGAATGATTGAAAGCTTCAGGGGGTTGGGTTTCCTTCAACACTAAAAGGAGACTTCTGAGCTCCCACAAATAGTGGGCTGGCCTCTGTAGTAGCCAGTTTTCTGGAGATTAATGGACATCGGAAAGGAATGGATTTGTCAGAGATGTAGAAGAAATGCAACCTTCAATCAGACAATTGTTTTTCTTGAGGCCATTTCCAACTCAGAGAAGCTCTGACTCTGTATTTAAACTCCTAAAGTCTCAGTTTCCTCATCTTCAAAATGATAGAAGTTCAATTAAAGCTTTACAAAGTGCTTCAAATTTTATAGATATGTATATGTGTGTGTTCTTAAATGAAACCTACACTTAAGTATAACTTTGGAAGACTCTACATTACATAACCTGTATTCAGCAAGCTATCCACAAAAGAATGAATAGATTGTGTATCATGACCTGTGATTAGTTGATAAATAAAATCATTGGGGAAAAAGAGAATAGTTACCTTTCTTAGATTGATCAAAAATTACTGTCAGGAATGATGTTCACAGGTGGATGGCTGGAGTTTTTCTGAGAGGATGCCTATCCTATTTTTCTAATAAAAATAGCCAGCATGTGTTCCATATATTTTATACCTTCTGCTTTCCAAGTGTATGCTATGTGTTTCCCATATTTTATCTGAACATCACATTATTAATTATCATTCCCATTACATAAAAGGAAAAAGTGAAGCTCAGATAAGATAAGTGATATGCCCAAAGTCCCCAGTCTGATTCTAAAGTCCTTGAATTTTCCACCATACTCTTTGTCCAAAGATAATCAGTGAAACCAGATTAAAGAGTTAAAACATAATGCATTCTCATAATATTTGAGAAATTATTTTTTTAGGTAATGGGGGCCTGTCAAGAATGTGACACACTTGGATGGTGGAAACCCTCTGCCCATCTCTGATTCTTCAGCATTTCCTCTGTGTTAGACATGGGAGAGGACTTGCCTTGTCAGCTGCCTTCACAAATGAGCACTATGGCATAGGTGCCACACATACCCTAGGCTCGGTTGGAAGTTGCTCTGTCCATCAGAGGCTTAATGACGACAGTGGAAGACACTTTTACCCAGGACACTTTATTATATCTGGGGGAAGGAAGGTGACTGCCTTTCTAGTGGAGACCAGCAGTACCTCGTGTCTTTTATTGAGGAGGATACATATGAGAGATACAAGGTTAAAATTCATAAATTGTCTGTTGTATTCAGATGTTTGACAGTAACAGATAACATACACTAATTAGGGAATCACACTGACTGATTAGAGTCAAGGTCTATAAAACATTCGGACCAGGTGCAGGGTTCCATATATTGCCTGCTAAAGATAGCTTATACTACATTGCTGATAAGGAAAGCAGAGCAAGTTCTAAAGCACAATGAGCTTAACAAGCGCTCTTTGATCTAATTCCCATGACAACCCTCTGAGTAGTTGGCAGTTATGTTCCGCACACAGCCTTATGTTGAGACTTAGAGACAAGCATGGCCAGAATGCTGGCGGCTCATCATGCTCAGGCCAGGTCTATAATTCCTTAAACCATAAGGAGTGGTTGCCCACAGAGCACATTGCAGAACACCTGGAGAAAATTTCCCTTCACACCCAGATCTCTTATGAAGAAACCTCAACATGGATTCTCACCACACCACTTAAATATTCATCCACAGATCCAGTTTCCCTAACCTTTCCAGTACCACCATCTGTCCTCAGCTATAACACCTTAAAAGATTAAAGTCAAACACATTTTTTTCAGAAAAAATTTTACTTCACACTTACATATACTGTACTGACAATGGGCTGCAGAACTTTCCCTCCCCAAAACTTTCAAAATAGAAGGTCTCTGTTCAAAGTAGAAGTGTATGCTACAATGTTCCCATAAAAGAAAACAAGAGGAGTCTCAGAGCCACAAGTATTCTGTTTCAAAGTTCAGAGAAAACACAAAGTATGCCAGCCTAGAGGGGATAGATGTTGAGGGAAGGGGGAGAGAGACATACAAACTATTCTATGTTTAAATTTCAACATACGGGCCCCTCCTTTTTCTAGAATGACAAATACTGACTTCCATATTTTGATAATTAATGATATAAAAAGAAAGGCTGAGCTACATTTAAACAATATTATATTAGTTTCATGTGTACAACAACTTAGTGTATCCCTAAAATGAAACCTGTCAAGATCCAGGGTTGGTAGGAGGCCCCTTGCAGGTGCTGGAATGAAGGGAATGAAGGACAGATATCGCTAAAGACTAGTGATGGAACATGTCACTTGAGCCCTAGGACAAGAAACAGTGCTCTCTATGGGTCAAACTCAAAGCTCAACAGACCTCTGTGCCTTTACTATTTATCAGGTTAAGTGGAAATGTCATTGAAAATTCAAATGAAGCAAATTCTCCACATCATTCTCATTAATACAACTGGGCTAATTCTTATAGTCCATGTTACATGGTATTCCTAGCACCAGAACCCATTTCCCAGGTCCACACAATGTAGCCCATCTCTGTAGCTGAGCTACATCCCTATTCCTCGCTATGGTCAACTAAATTATAGAACAATCAACCTGGATAGCCATCTGAAAACTAGCTTAACAGAGAAATCTTATAACCAAGGATTTACAAAAGAAGGCACATTGAGATTGGAAGGAGGGGCAGAGACACAAAGAGGGCCAGTAGAGACACTTGTGTGATAATTGAGTATCTGGAGGGATATCTGAGCTACAGAGGTTCCCTCTCTGGAGTGAGGGGTCTCAACTCCACTCTTGACTCCCAGCTCAGAGCACCAGTGCCAGGAATAGTAGCCCACATAACATCTGGCTGTGAAAATCAGCAAGTTTTCTGTCTGCAGGAGTGAGATTGTAGACTACTGGAAACCCAGGTGACCTCTTAAAGTGTCAGCACCAAAAATTTTATTCTGGGCATTCCCACTGGGATCCAGCAAAGGAACAGTTACCCAGAGGTGATTGGAGTGACATAGGGAGAGATTGAGTTGTGTGACTTCAGGGAGAGGGCTGGAAAAATATTCACCAATGTCCCTGAGTTAAGTCCACCTCACACACTGCCTGCAGACACCACCTTTCCTGGGATGAACAACTACTTCTGTAAGGCATTAGCCTAGGGAGCTATACTAGCTCCAACCTGACAACTCCCTGAGGCCCTACCCTCCTGAGTTCCCAAATGGCTTGGGATCTGCTGGTTGAGACCAGCCTGGGCCTACATTGCAGTCTTTCTTGAAAACCTCTCCAGAAATTCCAGACAAGCTTATGAATCTAATGAACTGCTAGAGACACACAGGGGAAAACTAAGTTGTATGACTTTAGGACAAGGACTGTTTTTTCCCCAGTGCCCAACCAATACCACTATTCCTGTGTTGGGCCTGCCACGCCCATAGCATCAACTTGGGGACCAGCACTAGCCATACCTTGCCAACTCCCTGAGACCTCATCCTGCTAATCTCAAAAATAGCTGTGGGATCTGCTGGTGGTGGCCAGCTTGAGCCTGCGTTGCAGTCTTTCTCAAAAAGTACTTGAGAAATTCCAGGAAACTTTGGGGGTATCAGAGACACATGAGAAGATGCTTAGTTGTGTGGCTCTGAGGTAAGGGACATCTTCTCACATGTCCAATAGTCACCATGGTTCCTGTCCCCCCATATGGCCAGACCTCAATTATTTAATCTGATGAATTCTAATGGCTCCACCCTGAGGACTTCCTGAGACCCTGCTTTACTGAAAAAGTTTGCAGGCCCCAGGAAGGTGGCAGCTGACCATGGTATAACCTGAGACTTTTGCTGAGTGTCTTCAGACCCAACACAGGCTCCAACTTTCAATCTGTATAACCCTGGGGAACACCACTCACCCCTACTTGGTGACTCACTGAGACCCTGCTTCATGTAACTCAGGTTCTGCCTGAGGCTCTTTTAGTGGCTGAGCCTAATGGATAGCCAACAGATGGAAGCAGATCTCATGGTGCTTTGGGCCTTTAGCTGAAAAAGCTCATGCTCAGTACTGGTGGCATCTGGACTAGGTACATTGTATGGCTCCTCCCACATGAAACCAAACCCAGCATAGGCAGCCACCAATCAAGGATCCTTTTGTAGCTCCTAACTGGTAACCCAAGGCTTGTTCCAGAAGTGTCTGATATTGACCTTCACTGAAGTCCTTCTCCAAAAAGGCCCACAACCAACATACCCAGTGGTTGGCTTCATACCACATCAGAGCATGACCTAAATAGCTTCACAAGCTGCCCCCAAAAGAGGTATCTCAACAAGCACCTGATGCTGCTGGAGCAAACTTCTCTTCACACCATCAGCCCCTGCACAGCAATTCATACACTGTGGTTGGGGTAAACCAACCATAGTAAACCAACTCAAGGGTCAGCCCCACCCATGGATGGGGGCAACAGCAAGATTCAAATACAAGAGGGTGACTCACATAAACCACACAAGGAATACCTGTAGCACCAAGCTCAGGTGATCAGAGACACAGGGCCGCTGAGCCACAAAAGTTATCCACTACATACGGCCACCATAACAAAATTAGGAGACATAAGATATCTACCTTATAGAGAGAAAAGCATAGAGGGAGATAGCCAAAATGATGAGACAAAAAAACATGCTTCAAATGAAAGAACAGGAGATATCTCCAGGAAAAAATAGTTAAATAAAACAGAGGCAAGCAATGAACCATATACAAAGTTCAAAACAATGGTTATAAGGGTGCTCAAGAAACTCAGGAGAAGAATGGATGAACTAAGTGAGAAATTCAGAAAATAAATAGAAAGCACAAAAAGAATATAAACTGTAAAAGAACAGGTCAGAGGGGGGAAAAGATGGTGATCGAGTAAGCAGCAGTGTTGTCTGCTTGCTCCCATTGTAGAAGGACTTGGAGTGCAAACATGGAGCAGAAAGTGAGTGAGAGTGGCTTTCAGATAGGGCAAACAGGGAGGAGAGTGTGGGAGCAGCTTGGGAGAGCAGAAACCACAGCCTACACTCTCCAAGTGGAGTCACTGGGCTTCCCAGCTTAGTGCCTAGTCTGAACCAAAAGAGGCAGCTGCTCACTAGCTCATTAGCTGCGATCTATTTGGAAACTATGCTCTTGCTATAGGCACCCTGACCAACAATGTCTGCGAGGGAGTCAGGGAGAAGGTTTGGTGAAACAGTCAGAGGTGCAGGAAGACAGAGGCCAGCCATGACTGTGAGAAACTGTATGAATTGAGACTTGGTAGGGACCCCTGGGCTGGCAACCCTTTAGTAGTGTGTGCATGCACAAAGGCTCTGCCAAACAAAAATGCAGAATGGAGGAGCTGCAGAGAGGGGCCCATACAGGGGAAAGCTGAGGCAGAAACCCAGGACTTGGTAGGGACCCCTGGGTAGACAACCCTGCACAAAAAGACTTTGCCAAACAAAAATGCAAACCAATGCTATAGTTCAGAAGTCACACTGTGGGAGACAGGCAGACATGGTTAGAAAGCCTTTGACAACCACTGTGTGGAGCCCAGTCCTGCATCTTAATCAGTTGGTTTTTGTCTTTCATGCTTGCTATGAATCCCACCCTCCAGGTGGTTTTAAAGGTAGAATAGAAATACAAAGTGGCTTTTAAGGGAAAGGAAACCTCCTCTGTTTTTTCTGAATAGCCCCAAATTCTTGTCAGTAGAATGTGAAAAACAGAAGAATTAAGTTAGAGGAAATGTATTTGAACTTGTGTAAAATACCTGGGCGTTTAAACCCTGTATTGATCTTCATTTCCCCATGTAGAAAGTAGATAAAAAACCCCGACTAATAAAGAAACAGAGGAGATTTTCCTCAGGGGAAAAAAAAAAAAAAACCCTCCCTTCCTTCCTCAGATGGTGAGTGTCTGAGTAGTTTCTTCATCCATTCCGAGGGACACAAAATCTACCACAGGTGTTGCACCAACGTGGGCAGAGGACTCACTGAAGTGGCACTGGCTACAAGCTGAGGACTGTGAAGAGCCTGCCTAGACAGAGGGAAAAATTGGCCAAATCATCCTGAATGGAGGGACAGCAGCAGCATCTTCAATGGTAAGGCGTCCAGTGTGCTTAATTAAAGAAAGGGAGCTTTCTTTCCTTTTCAAAAATTTCTCCTTTCCTTTCTAAAAACTTCTCAGCTGTTCTGTTCCTGTCTATGTACTCACATTCATTTTCACTCTCTCTCCTCTCAAAAAAAAATTGCCACAACGCTGAGGGCATGGGGCAAGTAGCTAACATGCCCGCTAGAGGTACTCGCCGCTGAACAAGACTCCCATGACAGGACAAGCTGGAACGTGAACCGGGACAGAAACACTAGGTTTCTTGTCAGACAGAAGACAAAGTCCACGCAACACTAGGCACACTGTAAAAACAATCACAGCCCCATCCCCATGGCGTTTCCCAACTTAGGATATATATATATATGAAAGAGAGAGAACTAAATAACTTTCTTTAATAAAAATTCTGTTTCTATTTTCTTCCTATCATACAGACGGGTCTTTCTAAAGAACAGGATGTTTATTTCCACCTGCTCTTTCAGTTCCTAAAAGCTGTAGAATGTCAAGCGGAAAAAAAAAAAAGAATTTACTTAATCTATTGTGGACAGTAAATTTGCACTACCCCTAGTTCCCAGATAAAGGGTCATATGATTTAGTGATTTGGGAAACAGTAGGACAGAAACTTAAATGTCTCCAGGAGAACGGGATCCCCATAGGTCATCAGAATTTTGTTACTTCGGGTGTAGTTTGTACAGCTTTAATGCCCCTGCATATTCCTTCAGTAAAAACTAAAGTCAAAGTAAGCAGGGAGGAGATTTTCAGTTTGGAGGGTGATACCACCATCTCAAATATTCAGGAGAAGGAAAACAAGAGATTAAACACCTATGATGAGAACATTGCCAAGAAAGCATTAAATCCACCACTCTTGGACCACCCTGCCCACGGCGCCTCTCAAATGACATAAAGGGCATCCCAAGAGCATCAAGCTCAGGATATCAAAGAGACAGTACCACTGAACCTTCCAGGTCTCCTATTACAGAAGTTCACACCATGTAGGCAGGAAATCAAAGCACACAAATCTAAGAAACAAAAACAAACAAGAAGAGTCAACTAAAATGAAGAGACAAAGAAAGAATCCACAGCAAAAGGAAAGGAGAAATCCCCAGAAAGAGTCCTAGATGAAACAGAGGCAAGCAAACTATCAGACATGGAATTCAAAATAATGGTCATAAGGAACCTCAAGGAACTTGGCAAACTCTGAGAAAACTACAACTAACTCCAGGAAAATTACAGATAAATCCGGAGAAAGTACAAAAACTCTAGAGAAACTACAATGAACTTCAGGGAAGCTACAAGGAACTTACTGAGAACTACACCAGCATGAAAAAGGACATAGAAACTATCAATAAGAGCCAGGAGGAAGTTAAAAATACAATTTTTGAACTGAAGAACACAGTAGAAAGAATAAAAAACAGGCTACAGGAAGCAGGGGATCGGATCAGCAAGCTGGAGGACAACATAGAAAAAAATTTCCAGACCATGCAACAAATAAAAAAAGACTTCAAAAGAATGAAGGGGGTTTAAGAGAGCTGCAGGACAACATGTAACATAATTATATCCATATCATGGGGATATTGTAGGGAGAAGAAGAGAAGCAAGGGTTAGAAAACCTGTTTGAAAAGGTAATGACAGAAAACTTCTCTAACTTGAGGAGATAAAAAGTCACACAAGTCCAAGAAGCACAGGGAGTTCCAATGAAGATAAACCCAAAGAGGTCCACTCCAAGACACATCATAATTAAAATGGCAACACTCAAAGGCAAAGATAGGATCCTAAAGGCAGCAAGAGAGAAAGAGCAAATAACATACAAGGGAGCTCCAATAAGACTATCAACAAATTTCTCAACAGAAACACTATATGCTAGAAGAAAATGGTAAAAAATACATCAAGCAATGAAAAACAAATTCCTACAATCAAGAATACTCTACCCAGCAAGATTCTCATTCAAAATGGAAGGTGAAATAAGGAGTTTCCAAGATAAAAAAAAAAAGGCTAAAAGAATAGATCTCCACCAAACCAGCATTGCAAGAGATGCTAAAGAGTCTGCTTTAAGAAGATTAATAAAAAGAGAGAGAGAGAGAACACAGGTACAAAGGGAAAACACCACAATGAATAAGTACTTATCAATAATAACCTTAAATGTAAATGGATTAAATGTTCCAAGAAAAATCCATAGGGTAGCTGAATGAATAAGAGAACATGACTCACATACATGCAGTCTCCAAGAGACACACCTCAAAACAAAAGATCTACACAGACTGAAAGTGAAGGGATGGAAAAAATATTTCAAGCAAACAGACATGAAAATAAAAGAGGGGATGGCAATATTTATATCAGACAAAATAGATTTTATAACACAGGCCATAAAGAGAGACAAAAAAGGACATTTCATAATACTTAAGGGAACAATCCATCAAGATATAATCCTGGTAAACATATGTACCCAATATAGGAGCACCCAAATATATAAGGAAAATCTAGGAAGACTACAAGAAGGATGTCAATAGCAATATACTCATACTAGGGGAATTTACCACCCCATTGTGAACAACAGACAGATCTTCCAAGCAAAGAAACACCAAGGATATTGAGGCATAGAAAGACACTCTAGATCAAATGGACTTAGCTAATATATAGAACTTTTAATCCCAGAGAAACAATCATACATTCTTGTCAAGTGCACATGAAACATTTTCAAAGATAGACCACATGATAGGACACAAAACAAGCCTCAACAAATTCAAGGAAATTGAAATTTTATCAAGTATCTTCTCAGATCACAATGCCTTAAAACTGGAAATCAATCTCAACAAAAAAAAAAACTAAAAAACATTCAAACTCATGGAGAATGAATAATATGCTATTAAATAATGAATGGATTAACAATGACATCAAGGAAGAAATCAAAAAAGTTTCTGGAAACAAATGATAATGGACACACAACAGCCCCAAACCTATGGGAAACAGAAAAAGCAGTCCTGAGAGGAAAGTTCATAGCAATACAGGCATACCTAAAGGATAGAAGGATTTCAAAATTAAAAATCTAACCCTACAGTTACAAGAACTAAAACATCAACAATGAACAAAGCCCAGAGTGAGTTGAAGGAAGGAAATCATCAAGATCAGAGCATAATTAAATGACATAGAGACTAAACAAGCAACTCAAAAGATTAATAAAATCAGGAGTTGGTTCTTTGAAAAGATAAACAAAATTGACAAGCCTTTAGCCAGGCTCATCAAGAAAAAGAGAGAGAACCCAAATACAAAATCAGACACAAAAGAGTACATATCACAACCAATGCCACAGAAATACAAAGGGTTGTAAGAAATTACTATGAAAAACTATATGACAAGAAATTTGACAACCTGAATGAAAAGGATAAATTTTTGGAACCATATAGTCTTCCAAAGCTGAATCAAGAAGAAGCAGAAAGCCTGAATAGACCAATAACAACTAGTTAAATTGCAGCATTAATCAAAAAACTCCTAGCACACAAAAGCTCTGGACCAGATGGATTCACAGGCAAATTTTACAAAAAACTTAGGAAGAATAACTCCTATCCTTCTCAAAATAGTCTAAAAAATCCAAGAAGAGGGAAGACCTCCAAACTCTTTCTATAAAGCCAGTATTATGATAATTCCAAAACCAGGTCAAGATAAAACAAAGAAGATAATTACAGACCAATATCACTGATAAAAATAGATGCTAAAATTTTCAAAAAATATTGGCAAACAAGATCCAGCAACACATTAAAAAGATCATACACCATGATCAAGTGGGATTCATCCCAGGGATGCAAGGATGGTTTAATACTTCCAAATCAATAAATGTAATACACCACATAAACAAAATGAAAGACAAAAATCACATGATTATATCAACAGATACTTAAAAAGCATTTGATAAAGTATAACACCCATTCATGATAAAAACACTCAGCAAAGTGGGAATAGAGGAAGCATACCTCAACATAATAAAGGCCATATATGAGAAATCTGGAGCCAACATCATACTCAATGGAAAAAAACTAAAAGCATTCCTCCTAAGATCAGGAACAAAACAAGGATGTCCACACTTTAAAGTCTTATTCAACATAGTCTTGGAAGTTCTAGCCACAGCAATCAGACAAGAAAAAGAAATAAAAGACATACAAATTGGAAAAGATGAAGTAAAACTGTCATTATTTGCAGATGACATGATAGTGTACATATAGAACCCTATAGACCTCACCAAAAAACTATGTGACCTAATAAATGAATCTGACAAAAAAGCAGGGTACAAATTTAATATTCAGATATTGAAGGCATTTTTGTACACAAACAATGAAATATCAGAGATAGACCTAGAAAAAAAATTGCTATTCTAGCAACAAGAAAAATAAAGGAGTTGGGAATAAACTTAACCAAAGAGGTAAAAAACCTGTACTTGGAAAACAAATGAGCAAAATAGAACCAGAGGTATATAAGCAAGGGGTGGACTAACAGTAACAAAGGGAGGGGGAAAGGGAGATAAGTGGGTAAGAAGAGGAAGGGTCTAGTCAAAGAACATGTATAAATGACTCATGGACATGGACAACTGGGTGGGGATTGACTGTGGGAGAAGGAGTGGGCAGGGTGTGGGGAAGCAATAGAGGAAAAAGTGGGACAACTATAATAGAAAAACAAACAAACAAAAATTTTTAGTGGGGGGGAGAATGAAAGCAAAATAAATTATAAATGAGACAAAAAAATCCCTCCTCCCCCCCAAAACAACCCTCACATATAGGAAAATGAACAAAAGAAAATGTAAAGCATAGAAATGCAATTTTAGTGAATATTAGAAGAACAAGAATTTTCCTTCACACTGTACATTTTTCTCCCTACCTGATCCCTCCAAAATTTGGCATTCTGAAGAAGTAAGGAATGTCATAAGGTTCTTTGCATAAAACTAATAAGACCATTTGTTAATAGAGGTTTTGTTAACCAAGACTTCAAATGGAATGTAATGAGTAAAGGAGGCATGCTTGAGCTCTGGTTGTTACCAAAAAGCCCTCAGGAACTTGGATTGGCTTTCAAAGGTAATAAAAGCACACAAGAAAGAAGTCCTGGTACCTTGCTTGGTTGTGCGGTCCATGGCAATCTTCCAGGGAAGGAATGAAGATTGTTTTTCTGAAATATGGCTAAAAGGGACCTTAAGGCACAATGGAAACCCTGAAGGACTTGGAAAATACAGGTCTCTATAGGCATATGACTCAGCTCCTGTGCTCTGAAGGGCAGACTAAAAGTCACCCTAAAGTTTCCTTGTGTAGGTTCCAGCAAAGCAGACTTAAAGATCATAAGTGATCACTTGTTGCTCTTGTTGTGTTTATCCAAACAAACAGGATAAATTAAAACTGGACATAATGCAGTCCCTTTCATGGTGAGGAAGGTAATCTTAAGAAGAAAAATCACGATGCAAGAAAAATCACAATGTTCAGTGGTAGACTATAAAGTAGTGCAGTTGAGGATGTGGAGAAACAGGAACCCTACTGCACTGTTGGTGGGAATGCAGACTGGTGCAGCCACTATGGAGAACAGTATGGAATTACCTCAAAAGATTAAAAATGGAACTGCCTTTTGAACCAATGACTCCACTACTAGGATTATACCCAAAGAATCTTGAAACCCCAATTCAAAAGAACTTATGCACCCCTATGTTCATTGCAGCACTGTTTACAATAGCTAAGTGCTGGAAACAACCTAAGTGCCCATCTGTAGATGAGTGGATCAAAAAACTGTGGTACATTTACACAATGGAATACTATGTAGCAGAAAGAAAGAAGGAACTCCTGCCATTTGCAACAACATGGATGGAACTAGAGAGAATTATGCTTAGTGAAATAAGCCAGGCAAAGAAAGAAAAATACCATATGATATCACCTAATACAGGAAACTAAAGAACAACACAAACAAAGGAACTAAATAGAACAAAGAGCAGAATAGCAGTCAATAGGGGGGAGGGGAGAGGGAGAGAAGGGGGATAAGTAAGGGAAGGGTTTAATTAAAGAGCCTGTATGAAAGTCTCATGGACATGGACAACGGGGAGGGATATGATTGTGGGAGAGGGGGTGGGTTGGGTGGGGGAGAGAAATTGGGGGAAAAGGGGACAACTGTAATTGAAAAACCAAAATAAAAAATTAAAAAAATAAAAAATAAAACTCAATGAGGGGAAAAAAAAAAAAAGTAGTGCAGTTAAGTGTCTTTACAGTTTATTCTCATTTAAAGTTTGTTTTCATTTGAAAGTTAACCTAGGTCTGTGACATCATCAAAGATGCTAATTTATAGGCAAGAAGAATGTCAAATGTCTTGCAACTGGATGTCTTTCCAATAGGACAGTCTTACAGATATAGAGACTGGTTTGTGGGTTATGTTACATAAATTAACATGTGTTTTCTGTTTTCAAAGGGCATAATCCTATGATCTCATTACCTGAGTGATTGTCTGTACATATAGGCCTCACTTAATCCTGTCTGCATTGCTACCTCCTGAGACTCAACAGTTTGAGTGAACTAAGTAGCTGGGTTGGTGAAGCATGGGGTGGTCTGTGGGCTTAATTTTAAAATTGGTTTCTCTTTTCTATCCTAATGGCTTGGACAGAAAGGGCCCAGAGGTCTAAGAGAGGAGAAACCTAAAATATTCCCCTCAGCCCAAACTAAGTATAGTGGGCAAAAGTGTTTTAGATAGGTGTGACATGCCTTGCACACCTTCCTCTGAAGAGCCTTTTTTTTTTCTTTCCTCCTAATATGGGACATTAAAAAATTAATCCCTGCATTTTGTCATCAAGTGGTTATGGATTGAATGATGCCTTCTAACCCTGTTGCCAAATCTGTTGCCCCCAGAATACAACAAAAATGCCAGCCTGTTAAACCAAGCACCCATCGTCCGGGGACAGCCAACAGACCTGGAGTCTGCAAGATCCTTCCGCATGTGAAAAGGACACCCTCCCCGCTATGCCCGCACTCTTTTTAGGGATTTCTGGACCCAACGGTAGGTAGCACAACAACCATGTCCAGCTCGAAGCAGCTAGAGGAGCACAAGACCTTTTCCCATTGTTCTTTATAAGATTATAAAGGATCTTAAGTCTGAGAGGGGAGAATTGTTATTTTTTATAGTTATAGAAAAATAATTAATTGATTTTTTAAAAAAGAATAATATAGGAAAGGGTGAAGCCAAGGAACTTATATGTATGACCCATGGACATGAAGTAAAGGGGGTGGGATTGCTGGGGGAAGTGGGTACTGGGCAGAGGGGAGAAAAGGGGGGAAATAGGAACTATTATAACAACAAAATCAATAAAATATATTTAAATTTTTTAAATAAATAAATAAATAAAAATTAAAATGAAGAAATAATAAAGCATGGGGGAATTCCAAAAGTCACAGGAACCAATCTGAAAGAGCTCCTAGTGACCAAAGTTGGAATCATTTGAGCAACAAAATGAAAAATGATAATATTTGATTATAGTCCAAAGAATAAAATAAATATCCACAAGTCCCTACTGTTAAAAACACATAACTGAATTAATAAATGAGGTATAAAGAGTCACTTGTCCTTACAGAAGAATTCCAATTAATAAAAATAGAAAAATGGATGAAATGGTAAGTCACCACCAGAATGTCACAGTAATAATTGCTGCAAACAAAATCCGCTGATAAATTTAGTGAAAGAAATATTACAGAGAAATAGGTCATTTGTGTATCTTTAAAGTATCTCTCCTGAAATATAAACTACTACACATGTCCACAAATTCTTCAATAGATTTTCCGGGTTGTGAAGTTTAATTCTTCACTCCTTAGGCACGGGTCAGATTTAGTGAGTCACATATAACAAAAAGAGTAAGGAAGGGGAAAAATAATAATGATAAAGCAGAGGAACCTGGCAGGAAAGAATTTAATTAAGTGGTCAAGTTAAGATCACCTGTCACATTGATGTCATGTGCTCCTGATAATACTATAATATAAAAGTGCTATCACCTCTCATATGTTCTTCTAAAAAATGTACAACTTCAGTTTAGTAATGACAAAACATCATAAAACTATAAGTAATGGAACATGTTATAAAATACCTGACCAGTACATTTAAGAAGAGTCAAAATCACCAAAGGAATAATTGAGGAATTATCCATGGACAACTAAATGCAATCTACAATACAGGATTGGATCCTAGAATTAAAAAGACAATAGTGGAAAAACTGAGGAAATCTGAATAAAGTCTATAGTTTAGTTATTAGTATGATTCTTGTGTTACTTTCTTAGTTTTGACAATTGAACCATGGTTATGAAAGATGATAACATCAGGAAAAGCTGTGTACAGGATATATAGTAACTATCTTTGCAACTCTTCTCTAAGTATAAAATTATTTCAAAAAATTAAAGAAACAAAGTGATATGGGGTCTAATAATATTTCACTTTGGAAATAAAGAACTCCTGGATGGGTGGCCTATTTCATTATCCTTTTTTGAATTATTACTAACCTTCAGTCAATATTAGTGGTCTCCATGTCTTAAGTGTATAGAAATTTTTTCCTGACTGAGTCACTGTTTGGTGTTATCCAAGTTGAAGTAGATTGAATTTGTTATATATATTTAACCATCTGCATATAGTTTGGTTTCTGTAAATATTTATCATAAGTCTCACCAATTTAAAAATAAAAAATAACTCTTACAATCATTTTGCACATCTTTTATGCCATTGTGCTGACTGTCTCATAAAACAGAGTACATTTTTTCTTCTAAATTGTCTAATAGTCACTCTCTGTGACACATGCTGTGTCTTGTTAAGATAATTTTTAAAAATATATACTGTATTGTCTGTTTCATTATTTGTATATATCTTTTGTTTTGCTTGTGATTTATCCTGCAATTAACATTTCCCAATACACTTAGATAAATTCAGTGGCCTTTCTCTGTCTCCTTTTCTGAGGCTGGCAGAATCCCAAACCCAATACACCCATGATAGTACAAAAACAATCTCCCCAAAATCTATTCCAAGGAATATGGCTGTCTCAAGAAGATCCCAGATCAAAGAAGCTCATGATAAAATTAATATTAAAAATTCTGTATAATTTATTATTTTCTTGGAAATTTCAAAGCATATTAAAGTCCCTCAAAATCTAATAATTGTTTGACTTAGAGGTTCCCAACTTATTTTTTATCTAATATTTATCAACCATGGAAGCCACTTTGTACTATAATAAACAATGTACTATAAGGGCCAAAATGGATTGTTGCAATTCCAAACTGGCTTATAGCTCACAGTGGCCAGTCCATGCATGAAAATCCATTTCTGAGGCTGCAGCTGCATATATAGATATGTTATATAGATAGATAAAAGAAAGATGGGTGAGTGGATAAATGATAGACAGATAGATAGATAGATAGATAGATAGATAGAGCGAGGCATTGTTTAGACATATCCTATCAGTACCCTATTGAATGTAGAGTAAAATAAGAATGGTAGAAGGGAGACACAAGGTAATGCCTTACAGATTACATGGGAAAAAAAGCAAACAAAAAACAATGTTGAATATTTGCATAATATTTTATGGTACTGTTCATATGTGCTTCCATTACCAATATCTCTTCTTTATCCATGTAAGCTCCAAGTGATAAGAAAAATATTATAGTCATTAATAGATTATGAATGCTTAGTAATAGTAATAGCCTGGCAAAGACTTGGTTATAAATAAATATGGTTTACTTCCAGCCAAGATGGAGGCCTAGGTAGACACACTGCATCTCCCTTCACAACTAAGAAGGAATATGTTTATATCAAATAATATAAAAAACAGTCAGAAGTTCCAGAAACTGAAGGGAATTCCAACAAAATAAAGAAGAAATACTTATCCAGAAAGGTAAAAGGGGTGGAGCCGTGGCTGAGAGGAAGTGGTGTGGTGCACCAGTGATGGCAACAGCACCATCAGCACCTGGGTGGCAACACCAGTGGTGGCTTTGGCAGTACCAGGGTGGTGACACCACCAGCAGCACCAGTGGCACCAGGGCAGTAACACTGGTGGTGGCACCCATAAAACTAGGATGGCAATGCCCACGGTGGCGCTGGCAGCTCTAACAGCACTGGCAGCTGTGGCATTCACACTAGCAGTGGTGAGGGCAGAGACAGAGGCAGTGCAGTGGCTGAGGCTCACTGGTGGAAAGCACGGTCACACATTTTAACAGTCAGGAAGGAAACCTGAAGAACTATCTCAGCCCCAAACCAGACCAGGGAGTTTAGAGTTCTATAGCCAGGGGAAAATAAAGCATCATTGCTTCTGACTATGAAAACCAGTGCAGACTGGGGTGGCAGAAGGAGCTGCCAGTTCCTCAGCAGAGTTCATTTGTTTAGCAGAAAAGGGGTGAGTGTTAGCAGATGGCATTATTTCCTCTCAGAGTGCTCCCCCACATATAGCACCACAACTTGGGGAAACAGGTCACCCCACACTGACAAATACCTAAGACTTGGCCCCTTAGAACATAGCAGGTGCGACAGCCCTACCCAAGACACAGAAGCAAACACAGGAGGCTGCCAAGTTTAAAAGACAGAGAAATATGGCTCAAAGAAGGGAGCAGATCAAGGTTCTAGTGGGAGAACTGAGCGACGAGGAGATAGCCAACCTAACAGATGTACAGTTCAAAACACTTGTGATAATGATGCTCACAGACTTGACAGACAAGATTAAGTATGACAGGGAAAAAGTGAAGGCTATCTACTAAGTGAAACAAAGAAAAGCCCACACAAAACCAGTGGTGAAGGGAAGGAAACCAGGGTTCAAATCAATGGTTTGGAACATAAGGAATAAATAGTCAACCAGTACAGAAGGAGGAAACAAGAATTCAAAAAAATGAGGAAAGGCTTAGAAACCTCTGGGACAACTTTAAATATGCCAACATCCGAATCACAGGGGTTCCAGAAGTGAAGAAGAAGAGCAATAAATTGAAAACTTATGTGAAAAAATAATGAAGGAAAATTTCCCTAATTTGGCAAAGGAAATAGACATACAAGTCCAGGAAGCACAGAGAGTCCCAAACAATCTAGACCCAAAGAGGACCACACCAAGACACATCATAATTAAAATGCAAAAGGTTAAAAATAAAGAGGTAATCTTAAAAACAGCAAGAGAACAGAAGAGTTACTTACAAAGGAGGTGCTTATAAAACTATCAGCTGATTTCTCAAAAGAAACTTATTAAGCAAGAAGGGACTGGCAAGAAGTATTCAAAGTGATGAAAAGATTACTCTATCCAGCAAAGCTATCCTTTAGAATTGAAGGGCAGATGAAGTGCTTCCCAGACAAGATAAAGCTAAAGTTCATCATCACCAAGCCATTATTATATCAAATGTTAAAGGGACTTATTTAAGAAAAAGAAGATAAAAAATATGAACATTAAAATGATAACAAACTCACAACTATCAACAACAGAATCAAAAAAATAAAAACAAAAACAAACTAAGCAAACAACCAGAAGAGGAACAGAAGCTTAGGTATGAGGATATTTGGAGGGGTATCAGTTGAGAGGGTGATAGGGGAGAAATGGGGAAATGGTGCAGAGATTAAGAAGCATAATTGGTCAAGGAACTAGTATAAATGACCTAGGGACATGGACCACAGGGTGGGAATTGATGTGGTAGAGGGGGTAAGTGGGTGGGGTAGACGAGAGCAATGGAGGAAGAAATTGGACAACTATAATAGAAAAACATTTTTAAAAAGAAGAAGCATAATTGGTAGGCTCAAATTAGACAGGGGGATGTTAAGAATGGTACAGAAAAAGGTGAAGCCAAAGAACTTATATGCATGCCCTATGGACATGAACTAAGGGGAATGGGATTGTTGGAGGGTAGGGGAATAAATGGATGGAGGGAAGCAAAGGGAAGAGAAATTGGGATGACTGTAATAACATAATCAATAAAATATACAAAAATATAATAAATAAATAAATATGGTTTAAATAAATGAAATTTATAAAAGCTGATTTTCTAGGGTTATATCTTTTTGGAAAAATGCATAAAAAGATGAGTTTTCAAGAATAATGATAATAATAACATTATGTTATGCACTGAAAATTTCAAAAGAATTGAGTTAAAAAATAAATATAAAATTGTATAAAATTAATTCAAAGATAAAAATATCCTGTGCTTCCAAAAGTAAATATCCAACAAAACAAGTTAAAAAATAGAAAAAATCTGCAAATAAAGTGAGAAGGAAGAAAGAAGATAGAACAGTAATTTCAGAAGAAATCTTTATAATAAAATACAACAGATAGTATCTATTGATCAATAGACATTTTAATGTAACAGATAATTTCCATAATGTATTAAAGATTCAAATTACCAAAGTTATTACAAAATGAAATAGAAAAATTGAATATCTATATAACATGAAACAGATAGTAATATTTTTAAGAATGACCCAAGTGAAGCCTCAGTTCTCATTGTCTATAAAATCTAATTCTTGAAAATATTCAGCAGAAGACAATTTCCACATAGCTTACTATAATCTAAAACCCAGGAGAAATAAAGCAAACCAATTTAATTTGTAAGGGAAATAAAACCCTGATATTTTAATAAAGACAGGATAATACAAACAGAAAACTATAGATCAATGAACATAGATTTGGAAACCCTCTATTGTTTTTTAATCCTCACCCGAGGAGGTCATGCTTGTTATTTATTTATTTATTATTTTTTTTAAGAGAGAGGGGGAGTGAAGGAAAACGAGGTGGGAGAGAAACATTCATGTGAGAGAAGGACATCAGGTCAGTTGCCCAGGCATGTGCTCCAACTGGGAATGTAACAAGCTACTCTTCAGTTTACAGGACAGCACTTCAACTAACTGAGAGCCATTCCAATCAGAACATGGAAACCCTCTTAGCGAAATAAGCCAGGCAACAAAAGAAGAATACCTTATGCTATCACTTATTACAGGAGACTAATGAACAACACAAACAAATGAGCAAAACTGAACCAGAGGTATGTAAACAAGGATAGACTAACAGTGACAAGGGGGGAGGTGGAAGGGAGAGAGGTGGGTAAGAGGGGGAAGGGTCTAGTCAAGGAACGTGTATAAGTGACCCACGGACAAGGACAACTGGGTGGGGACTGAATGTGGGAGAAGTGGGGGGCAGGGTGCAAAAGAAAAAATAAATAAATAAATAGATAAATAAATAAAAGAAACCCTCAATTATTTCTTAATAAATTATTGGCTCACAAAAATAATTCCACCATGACTAAATAAGGTTTACTCTTTTAAACACAAAAGTAGTTAAGTATTAGGAACTTTAATAAAATATCAACTGGTCAAATAAAAAAACAAAGCAAAATAAAATTAATCTCAATAGAAACCAAAAGCCTCATTAAAGTAGAAGGTCTTTTTGATAAATGTTGTATACTAAGAATCAATGTTCAAAATGATAACTAACTGAAATAATAACTGTGTTTCCATAAACATGAGGAATCAAGGATGAGTGCTGTTATTATTGCTCTTTAATACTCCTTTGGATAATCAAGTTACTTGTAATAACAACAAAAATAATGGTATTATCAAGAATAAGTTCTTGAATTACCACTACTTTACAGTTTTAGTTCTTGTATCTATTATGTTATTAAAATGCCATGTTTCTCTGAGGTCTATCAATGACAAAAGCAGTGGTATGACCTTCCCAAAGACTGAGAATCGTGGCTTCAAATATGGACTTTGCAGGAAACTAGTTTTATGACTTTAAGCAAAGGTAAATGAACAAAAATGCCCAGACAATTCATAGGAGAAATAGAAACAAATGAACATTATAAGCAAAGACATGGGGGAAATTTTTTTTTAACAAATAATCAAAGAAATTTGCATTAAGGCAATGGTACTTTTTTTTATTTATAAAACTGGAAAAATCTAAATAAGATAAATATATGACCCTAGGAAGAATAAAAAATATTTTTTTCTCTTGTATAATGAAAGTAACAATGAGATGAAAAGAGAAAATGCCAAGGATTAGAGATGACAATATGTGTTAGGAGCATAAAAAGTTTTTAGTTCTTGACAGGATTAAATAAATTGTTCACTATTTGGGGAGTGGAAAACTTATTTTTAAGTAGGTTCTCGTGTATGTAGTTTCATAATAGTGAAAGATAGAAAACAATCCACTGTCTCAATAATAGTTGAATGTTGAGTAAGCTACAGTTGATCCACTTGAATATTACATTCAGCTGTTAAAATTGTTTTCATAAGCCATGTAAAGCATTGAAATACATTAATTATAACTGAAAAAAGGTGAAAAATAGAATTAACACTTTGATTATAACAAAGATATTTGTACCTAAAACCTACGATGATATCGGTTATAAAACTAACCAGTGATGACCTTAAGCTGCACCTTCTGGAGGCTGTTCAAAAGAATGAAAAAGGCACCAGTCCTCTGTACAGTGCACATCTTTTTTTTTTCTTTTCATATCAACCTCTCTCTACAAATGTTACTGTAAAGCACTACTTCTATCACAAAGCTGCAGCAGAAAGCTGTTGATGCCGGATATCATACAGTGACGGTACTTTCACTTTAAGGAGTCAGAGAGCTGCACTTTCATCCAGCCATTAATGATAAAAGCAGGGATCCAGCAGGTTGCAGTACACATGGTAGGGAAACCAATCATTGTGAGTGACGTGACTTGAAAAAAATTGCTGAGAATTGAGCAATTAAGAACTTGAATCGTTGGTGAATATGCAGATTGGTGCAGCCACTGTGGAGTTACTTCAATAAATTAAAAGTGGAACTGCTTCATGACCCAGTGATTCCACTTCTGAAAACATATCCAAAGAAACTGAAACACTTGTACCCCTACGTTCATTGCAGACTTATTTAAAATAGCCAAGATTTGGGTTACGACTGGGCTTTAAAAAAGGAAGGAAATCTTACCTTTTGGGACAGCATGGATGGACCTGAAGAGTATTATGCTAAGTGACATAAGCTAGTCAGTCAAAGACAAACACCATAGGATTTCACTCATATATGGAATCTAATGAACAAAAAAACAAACAGGCAAAATAGAAACAGACTCATAGATAGAGAACAGACTGACAGCTGTCAAAAAAGAGGGAGCTTAGGGGCTGGGTGAAAAGGTGAAGGGATTAAGAAAAAGAAAAAAAGAAACCTCACAGACACAGACAAAAGCATGGTGATTACCAGAAGGGAGGTAGAAGAGGGTTTATGGGGCATAAATGGTAATGGAAAGAGGCTTGACTTCAGGTGGGGAACACACAGTATGATATACAGATGATGTATTATAGAATTGTACACCTGAAACCTATATAATTTTATTAACCAATGTCACCCCTTCAGTTAAAAAATACTTGAAAGAAAGCTGAGCAGTCCAGTGAAAATATTCCAACACAGGGCCCCTGAAAAGATCTCCATTACGTGAAAACAGGTGAATCCAATGGAACAATATTCTTATTAATGATCTGATTAAGAGTTAATACCAGTTTTTTAGTACTGAGGTCAGTACTTGAGGACTTGCATCCATAGGTAAATATAAGTAGATTTGCCTCTGGACACTAAGTTTCCTGAGTGAGTGGATTTGTTGCATTTTGTATAGAGGTGATTTGAGTTATACAGATGGAGAGAACTGATGTGTATGCATGTGTGTACATGTACACACGTGTCTTCTTTCTAAGCAGGTAACTATATAAGAACAAAATACGAGTTTGATGAAGAATGAGTTTCTGCTTGAATAGATGGAGGATTAAAGCCATTGTGTTCTGGCACAAAAATACATATGCCCTTAGATTTTAGCCACAGTTGGTAAAATTTGGGCATATTGTTTTTCAAGGGTTTGGAATGTAAGTATTTCAACATACAATGTTTTTGTTCCAGTTAATGCTTTATAAATAATACCCCAAAATGTATTGGCTTAAAACAATAACATTTATTTTGCTCATAAATCTACAATTTGAGGAGAGCTTGGGAAAGGTTACCCCATATAAACATGACCTAAAGTGGCCCCAAGGTGGAAGATTGTAAACATCTGAAAACCTGTTTATTCCTATGTCTCACAGTTTTTGAGGACTTCAACTCTTTATTTTCTCTCCACATGGTTTCTCCTTGAGACTTCTTCATGTGGTCTCTCTACATAGGTTAGCTTGAACTTCCTCACAACAGTGTATACTTGTCCAGAGAATGAGTATCAGAGAGAGAAAGAGAGTAGAGAGGAGACAGAAACAGACAGAAAGAGAGCAAGAGAGAGAAACAGACAGAAAGAGAGAGAGAAGTAGAAAAAATGAGGGAGAAAAGAAGAGAGGAAAGGAGGGGAGGAAAGTGGAGGGGAAGGAAGGGGAAAAAGAAGAGACCAAGCAGAAACTAAATTCCCTTTTGTGACCTCGCTTGGGAAGTCACAGTGTCATGTCTACTGAAATTCTATTATTCAAGGCAGCTATGAAATTTATCTCTTGATGGAAGAGTGTCACTGTAAGAAGAATGTGTGAGATCAGGTAAACTTTGGCACCCCCATCTTTACAAATTATCATCTCCCATACTCCATTCTCTGGCCACAATAATTCCTACCTTTCTCATATCCAAAATACACACATTTCTCATTCTAATAACGCAGCATTTCAAAATTCTGGTTTTTGCACCCAAATCACATGCAGTTGCCAGTGAAGCTCCTCAGGTGGTATTTCTTAAGGATAGCCTTTCAAGTAAAGTGTCTTTAGATCTAATGACCTTTGAACTAAAAAGGCAAGTCATATACCTGTTACCCACCCAGCATACAATAGTGGTGCAGGCATTTGTTAACTGCTATGGACTTCCTTGTTCAAAGAAGAGAAAATGGGAGGGACACTGTAGCTACTGCTCTATTTCTAAAATCCAGCTGGACCATGATCTGGTAACCTAAATAGAGCCCACACCAAATTCTTGCCAACAATTCTTGGTGGTCCTTTTTTCACTCTCTAACTTTCTGGTTCTGTCCTCTAAGTCCTCATTCTTCCTCCCACCCACATACATAAAAACATGACTGCTGTTTGTAGCAAGGTAGCTTACCCAGAGGGCTTTCTGACAGTAGTAGTTTAGATATCCAAAGGCCTATTTTCATTTTGTATTACCTTTACCTCTTTCAGTATGATGTGATCTCATTCTTTTTAAATTTTTTGGATTTGTTATGAATCAATTAACTATAAACTCTAATAGACAAATGTTGCATGCATAAATCTGCTTCAGAAAAGTTTTTCCTAGAATTTCTGTCAGCTGTGTAACATGGCCTTCTGTGTAGTGGAAAGGATCTTTCAGCCATGCATTTTGTCTGGCTGACTGACTCCCTCAAACATGACCTTAAATCTTTCTGAGGCCTTAATAAATCATCTTTCAGTCCCACCCTGGCTTTACTATTGTTGTTAAACCCTTTCTTAATTTTGAAGCTAGGAAGCTGAGAATAAGAAGCAGTTGTATTTTTTAAACCCAGTAATCCCTGGCTTTTTTATATTTAACAGTTCTTTCTTTAGCTTATCTCTTTCTTCTTACATTTTATTATATGCAGGTAAAAGAAGTCTTGCAATATCTTCAACAGTTTGCCTGGAAATTTCCTTACCTAGACCATCCAGTTCATTAGGTACACTTTCTATTTTCCACATTATGACACATAACAGAGTTGCTAAACTTCCTGAAACTACTTAAAGGATCCCCTTTTCTTCAGATTTCAACGATTTAATACATTTTACTTTCCTTTAAGTCCTCACCAATAGACTCTGAAAGGGCCATTATGCTTCCTCTAGGTTCTTCCAACTGTCTATCACTTAGTCACAGAGTTACTCTCACAATTCTAGGTTTTGCTTATGGATGAATACCACATCCATATACAAATGTCTGTACCAATTAACTAGTGCTGCACAATCCAGCCCAAAAGTTAGAGGCTTAAAACAGTAACATTTAGTTGGGGCATGAATCTGCAATCTGTGCAGGGCTCAGGAAAGGCTGTCTTCACTCTATCATCTGGGTGGCTTCACTCTATCATCTGGGCGGCTCAAGGCCTAGAGGTTTGTTCACTCATATGTCTGCCATTTGATGCTGGCTCTCAACTGGGGCCTCAGGTTCACTAAAGGTAGAGTCTCCAAATAGGCTATCCTGGGCTTTACAGGGTATGGTGACTGGCTTCCTATGGAACATGCATTCCAAGAGAAAAAGAGGGCCAGGCAGAAACAGTTTTGCATTTAGGACCTATCATAGATAATTGTCATGCATTGTCACTTATACTAATTCTCTTCGTTGTAACAGTTACAAAGTTCTTCCCAGGTTTAATGGAAAGGAACAGAGACTAAACCTGTTAATACAGGGATATTAACATTGCATTGTAAAAGGAGTGTGTGGGATGGGGTATATAGGCATATTGCTGTAGCAATCATTGGGAAATGCAATGTAAACAGTTGTTACCACAGACTATGCATTAAGTCATCCTAAATACATCATTTTAAAAATTCATTTACTATTCATTATTATAACAATCCCTAAGCCAGGTGGTCCAACCAAGAAGAATCAGAATTTTAATCTGGGCAAAATCTGTACTGAATTTTTAATCAGGTGTAATTTTGTCTGAATTTGTAGCATATTAAAATATAAAAGCTCTGGCTGCTGTGGCTCAGTGGATTGAGTGTCGACCTGCAAACCAAGTGTCGCTGGTTCAATTCCTAGTCAAGGCACATGACATACTCACCCAGACAGGTAGGAAGGGCAGACCCAGGGCGAAGAGGATGAAGTGTGGTGGCAGCAACAGCAGCAGTGGCGGTGGAGGCGGCAGCGGCAGAGGCAGCATGCTGGTGGAAAGCACAGTCACACATTCTAAAAAGTCAGAAGGGACACCTGGGGAGCACTCCCAGCACTAGACCAGATAACGCAGCTCACAGTTCCAGCTGTGGGGAAAATAAAGCCCCATTGCTTCTGACTGTGCAAACCAGTGGATTTGAGGCAGAGGAAGAAGCAGCTGGTCTCTCAGCAGAATCCACTTGTTTAAAGGGCCCCCAGAGTCCTAGAATGTCCGCAGACCCACCCACTCTGGGAACAACAGCCAGGGCAACAACCAGAGGGGCGCCAGTCCCACACAATGTGGGAGAAATGCCTGGAAAAGTGACGAGTGTTGAGCAAGCAACATTGTTCCCTCTCAGACCCCTCCCCCAAATACAGCGCCACAACATGGTAAAACAGGTTGTCCTCTACTGATGAGAAAACCTAAGGCTCTGTCCTTTACAACATAACAGGAGCAACAGCTCTACCTAAGACACAAAGTCAGGAACCTGTCAAGATGAGGAGACAGATACATATGGCCCAAAAGGGGGAACTGATATAGGTTCCAGTGGGAGAACTAAGTGATGAGGAGATAGCCAACCTAACAGATGCAAAGTTCAAAACACTGGTGATAAAGATGCTCACAGGCTGGACAGACATGCTTAAGTATGGCAAATGCATATGGGAAGAAATGAAGGATATGCTAAATGAAACAAAGGAAAATCCACACAAAACCAATGGTGAAGGGAAGGAAACTGAAGTTCAAATCAATGACTTGGAACAAAAGGAGGAAAACAATAGTCAACCAGTACAGAATTAGGAAAAAATAATTGAAAAAACTGAGGAGAGACTTGGGAGCCTCTGGGACAACTTTAAATATGTCAACATCCAAACCAAAGGGGTGTCAGAAGGAGAAGAGGAAGAGCAAGAAATTGAAAGCTTATGTGAGAAAATAATGAAGAAAAACTCCCCATATTTGGTGAAAGAAATAGACATATGAGTCCAGGAAACACATAATGTTGACATAATTATGTGGTAACACAGCATGCACTTTGAAATTAGATGAAGGATATAATGTTAAGCAGTCTTCTGACTTTTTCCAAAGTCCTTAAATTTTGTAAATTTCATATATGATCTGAAGATATCAGTGTCAATATAGTAAGATTGATGTGTGGGTTAAGTGCAGTAAAGTGTGAAGTGATCTAGATAATATCTTTTTTAAAATTTTTATATTTATTTTTAAATTATTTGTTTGTTTGTTTGTTTTTAGAGAGAGGGGAAAGGAGAAAGAGAGGGAGAGAAACATCACTGTGTGGTTGCCTCTCACTCATGCCCCCACTGGGGACCTGACGTGCAACCTAGTCATATGCCCTGACTGGGAATCAAACCAGCGACACTTGGCTCGCAGGTCGACGCTCAATCCACTGAGCTACAGCAGCCAGGGCTTAGATAATATCTTGTACAGTATAATCACTCACTAAAATTTAGCTTTATAATCACTCTTCCTCTTCCCTTTGTTCTCTTTCTCCCTGGACCTAGAAATAAAAATAAGATTTGATTTCACCTTTGTAGATATAAAATGACTTTGATTTGCTTCCAAACCAAAGGAGATTGGGGAAAAGAGGTTGGTAAACAAATCATATAATTAGAAGATGATACAATGGAGAAATGAATAAAAAGTTTTTAAACTCAGAAGTATAGGATATTTTGATTACCTAGGATACTACAAAAATTTCCATTTAACTAAAACTTAGTGTATGAATGTGTCTTGTGAAGAATGAGGCTGAATGAGTGTGAACTCCTGCCTAAAGGATCCAACTTCGATCCAACTCTTAATTCTTGTGTAAGTCAAAGACTTGAGAAAACCTCACTCTGTTGATCTCCCCTTCATTATAAAGAAAAAGCTAAGTAAGATCTTTCAGCTTAAAAAAAATGGAGGGATTGAGCAAAAAGGAAAAATGACACATGGACATGGACAATTGTGTGGTGATTGTTGATGGGAAGAGGGTATAAGAGGACTAAATGGTAACGGGAAAAAATACAATAAAGATTGAATTTTTTAAAAAAAATGGAAAGGTCCACTAGTTGTTAACCTACTCCTATTTTAGTATATAATTCAGAAGTAAAGAATATTTAACTATGAATATCTCTATTTTTATTTCTGGAAGATAGTATGTCACTGTATCTTTCTAATCAGAGGGCATCCAAAGGATTTTGTTTATTAAAATCAATAAGTCCAAAGCTCTTTGGTGTTTATTTAAGCCAATCTATTTTTATCTTTAACTGTCTGCTGAAAGAAAGCATGTCTCTTCTAGGAAGCAGTTGGATTTTATCAATTCTTCGTGGTCCATTATCAGCCAGCCAAGATTCAAGGTCATTGTTTTAGAGTGTCTGCTCCCTTGCAGAGCTCCCTCGAACTGATGAGTGCCTTTCAATTTGGTAGATGGGAACAGACTACTTTGGACTATATGAAATGCAATTCATCACCCTGCCCAATGCTCCCAGCTAGTCTTGTCTGTGTCTGACCACTTGAAACTTACAGCAGGTGAATGGAGCTCCTCACTTTCTCTTGTCTTCTGTGAATGTAAGATTGGTCAGTTGTGATTTTTTTTTTTGCTATAAAGCAGTCGACTTCTGCCAAAGACTATATAACACTTCACTGAATGTCAGAACACTAACAAATAACCCGATGTTGATTTTTCTAATTCAAACACATTAATGTATATTATTAAAATTATTTACTAACATTATAAATATTAATATAAATAACCAAGACTCATTTGGGGTTTTTCTTTTAATGCCATATTTTACCTTTTCATGTCATTTTTGGCTACTATCATTATTAATTTATTATTTGTTTTTTTATCATTGAATTGTCCTATTCTAGCTCCCAGTTCTTTTCTAAAATTTCTTATTTTTCTATATTTAAGGCCATAAAGTATTCAATGTTTACTGACTTTTCTTTTACATTTTTGTTTTATTTTTTAATGTTTTATTGATTATGCTGTTACAGTTGTCCCAATTTCTTTTTCCTCTTCTCTCCTCCACCCAGTGACCCCCTCCCTCTAGTTGCCCCCCCCTTAGTCCATGCCCATTGGTACTGCATATAGTTCTTTTCAACATCTTCCTATCTGCTCCACTCACTCCTACTATGCTTCTTAATTCCTGCATCATCTCCCTCCCTGTCCCCGCTACCTCCTCCCTGCTGACCTCCCCCCAATATTTTCCCCATACCTATAATTCTTTTTCCACTCTCGTTGCCTACTGAGTTTGCCTTTGTTTTGACTCCCTAGTTTCTATTGTTGGTTGTTGTAATACAGTTTTCATTTTAATGTTCATAGTTTTGACCCTCCTTCTAAACCAGTCCCTTTAATATCTCATATAACAGTGGTTTGAATCTAATGAACTCCTTCAGTTTTACTTGTTCCTGGAAGCACTTTCTCTGCCTTTTTATTTTGAATGACAGCTTTGCTGGATAGAGTAATCGTGGTTGTAGGTTTTTGCTTTTCATTACTTTGAATATTTCTTGCCAGTCCCTTCTGGACTGCAGAGTCTCCTTTGAGAAATCAGCTGAGAGTCTAATTGTACATAATTCTCTTCTTCTCTCTTGCTGCTTTTAAGACTCTCTCTTTATCTTTAATTTTTGACATTTTGATTATAATGTGTCTTGGTGTGGTTCTCCCTAGAGCTAGTTCTTTTGGAACTCTCTGTGCTTCTTGGACCTGTAAGTCTATTTCCTTCCCCAAGTTAGGGATGTCCTGCTTCATTATTTTTTCACATAGTTTTTCAATTTCTAGTTCTTCTTCATCTTCTGGCAACCTTATGATTTGGATGTTCGCTCTCTTATAGTTGTCCCAGAGGTTTCTGAGCTCCTCCTTATTTTCCTCACTTTTTGTTTTCTCTTTCTGTACTGGTTGACTCTTTGTTCCAATTTGTTGATTTGATCCCTGGTTTTCCTTCCCTCATCACTTGTTTTGTATGTTTTTTTGTTCATTTCAGCAGGACTAGCCTTCATTCCTTCCCCGTCTTGATTAAGTCCTGCTATTATTTCTGTAAGCTGTCTTATAACTAGAGCTCTGAACTGAGCCTCAGAAAGATTATCAATCTGTTAATTCATGTATTTGCTTTCTGGTCAGCTGTATGATTGGGATCTCTATCATGATCCCTGCCATCCTGACAGATTTGTTTACCTCTTCTTCTTGGGTGGGGCTGTCACACCTCCTAATCTATAGGGGGCAGAGCCCTGTGCACTCGTAACTACCGGGTGACCCTTCTCACCACACTGTGGCACTTTGTGTGGGGTGGGGGTCCAAGGTGGATTTCTGCTGTTCACTCTCTGCTGAAAGACCGGGAGCCCCCTCCTCCATCCCCATGCCCTCTGGGCCTCACAGTCCAAGGCAATTGGGGTCTGCCTTCCCCTGCATTGGAATCGTGAGCTGATGGGTCTGGACTGCAGCCAGGGGTGCTCCCCAGGTGTTTCTTGCCTCCCCTTAAATATGCTTGTCTGTGCTTACTGCTGTCCCTCTGCTCATTGCTGCAGCTCTGCTGGCAGCACAGCTTGATCTCTCTGCCCCAGCTTTGGCCCTCCTACCCATCCCGACAAGCACCACTTGTTTATAACTTCATGTGTTGGACTTCCATGTAGCTTTATTTTCTGGACCTTCTGGTTATTTCTGGTTTTGGGGTAGTTGTAGTCCTTCTTAGTTGTGGAGGGAGACAAAGTGTGTCAGTCTAGGCCTCGATCTTGGCCGGAAGTCTCTACCAGCTTTTTTATATCTAGGTATATCTCTGCTATAAGTTTTGAATAGCAATATCCATTTTTATGTTTTCTCTAACTGAATTCTCTATAATTATGTGTTATGTATGTATATGCTTTACTTTTCAGGGAGTGCAATTATTTGCTCCTAGTTTGCTGTTAATTCTTAATTATATTGTGTTTTGCTTAATGGATATAGATTACATGAAATCTATTTTTGTAATTTGTTAAGATTTCCTTTGGGTCCTAACTCATAATCAATATTTGTGAATGTTTTATATGTGTCTTTTAAAAAGTACAGTTTGTAAAATTCTAACTAATACATACTTATTTGCTCAAATAAATTTATTTCATTATTCAAGTTCACAAAACAATGTGCAATTTCTACAGCATTCAAATTTTATTTGTTCCAATATTTTATTATTCAATATGCCTACACTTATTTTGGTCTCCTTATCCATTCTGTCATTTTTTAGAGAGGTGTAATAAACTCTCTCACTAGGTTTGTAGCTTTGTCAATTTGTCCTCCATGGCTAATCATTTTACCTTTATGTATTTCAAGCTATATTGCTGGGTACATAAATATTAATGACCATTATATTTTTATAGTGGATTATTCTTTTCATCAAAATGAAAAATTTTGTTTATTTCTTTTAAAGTTTTCATTTCAAATTCTACTTGATTCTTACTTTGTTTAGATTGCAATTTTAAAAAATGTTCTTAATACATCTATTGATAATAATTTTTAATGTATATTAAATATTCTCCATATTTATTTCAAGTCCTAATTATCTCTTTCCCCCACTTTTTGGTCTTTATATATCACATTTCTGTTAAGGATTTTTAAATTGTTTTTGTTCCTCCAATGACCTGATGGTTATTAATTTTATTTCCATTTTTCAAGTGTTTACCCTGAGGTGTAGTAAACACATGTACTTCAAGTTATATTTGTCAAACAAAATCTGGCTAACATTAATTCATATCTATATCATTACTTCCCACCAACCATTTCAGTTCTCTACCCCACAAGACATAGAAATAAACCCACATTTCCCTTTTATTTTCTCTACTGAGTTTAAGGTTTTCCATTGGTTAACTATGGCTTTTTCCAAAATAGTTGGTGATTATATTTCTGAATGTTTTGGGGTTTTTTTTTCCATTTGAGAGTTATTTGGCTTAATTGGGAGCCGTCTGTGAGTCTATGCAGTGTGCCTGAGGAGAGAATGAGATGCATCACCTTCTCCTATGGATTTCTGGGGTAATTGCACCATGTTGAAACCAGCACCCAAACTCATTGCTTCTTCCCTTAGTGAGGCTGTTTTCTGGCTTTGCATATGCTGCTTGGGAAAGATGAATTGTTGTACTGGTGTCTAAAACCTGGGCTAGTTAGGTATCTGAACTGATCACACTGTTTAGGGACACCAGACCCCATTCTAGTCCCAGAATCTTCCATAGTTAGACTTGGAGAGACTCCGGAAACCCTTCTACCATGTTAACAATCTTCTTCTGTGCCCATTTTTCTCTTTGGTTTTATTTATATTTTTCATCTAAAAGTATCTCTTTTATGTGTTTCAGATTATTGTATACTTTCTACCAAAAATAACCTTTTATGTCTTCAGTAACTTTTTGGAATCATTGTAATTTTTTTCACTATTTATTGTTTATCTGTTTTTGTTGTGGTGGTTGCTATTGTTTTGGTTTAGTTCAGTTGATTTTCCATTTACTATTTCTTACTATATAAAGCCATTCAAGTTGGGATTGAGAAAAGTTGTAGGCATAAAGCTCATTTGGCCATTTTGAAAATAAAATGTATTTCTTGCTAGCAAATTGTCCATTTTTATTGAGTTGTCATATTCATGATGATAGACTATAATGATTTTAAAATAAAATTTTTAATTTATCTGTTTTTACCTCCCTTGTCATTCCAGTGTTTTGTATTGTTTTAGTCTCTTTCTCCTAAATTAAGCTTATTAGGATTTTATGAATTTTACTGGACTAGCCTTGGAGGAAATAAGATTTTATTAATTGCCCTGTCTTATCATTTAGTTGTTTTCTATTCCTCCAATTTTAGTTCTTCACTAATTTCTTTTTATTTTTTTGTTCTTGTATTGTTTAATTTTTTTCTATATGGTTATGTGTTGCTTAATGACAGGGTTATGTTCTGAGAAATGTGTCATTAGGCAATTTCATCATTGTTCCAACATCACAGAATGTACCTACACAAACCAAAATGGTATAGCCTACTACACACCTATGCTATATGGTATAATCTATTGCTTCTAGGCTACAAAGCTGTACAGTACATTATTGAATACTGTAAGCAATAGTAACACATTCATAAGTATTTCTATATTGAAACATATCTTAACATAGAAAAGGTACAGTAAAAATACAATATTAATCTTTTTTTTAAGTTGTGCACCTGTATAGGGCACTTACCATTAATAGAGCTTGCAAGAGTGGAATTTGCTCTGGGTAAGTGGTGACTGAATATGAAGGCTATTACTTTAGACTTCATTAACACTGTAGTATTACACTGTAACATTATGACAGCTATGATGTCACTAGGTAATAGGAATTTATCAGTTCCATTATAATCTTATAGGACTACCATTTTATATGTAATCTCTTATTGACCAAAACATCATAATGCAATGCACGACTGTACCTTATAAGCAAACACTCTACTTTTATTGTCTTTAATAATAAAAATGCCCATGTAAATTTCCTATAGGTATATATGTAGTTTGCTGTCACATATTTTAGGATGCACTTTTCTCCTTTTCAGATAGTTTTAATACATTTTTAAATTTTTTTGTCATTAAGAAACCTTTATTGGGTTATATTTACATTGCCCTCCAATCCTAATTAAGGGAAAACTAAAAACAGAAACAATAAATCTGAATAAGAGCCCCTCAAGAGTTCATAAACTATTAATATAAAGCTCGTAATTAATAAATAGAAGCAGAATTTTCAAATTTGTATAAAAATTCTTATAATTTAGGTAGATGTTTTCCTCACCCATTATAAGTCTTTGCAGCACAATATAAAGTTATGCTATTCTGAAATTTGTACCAACTGAACCAAAACCACAGCAAGGGTCATGAAAAAAATTTATCTTTCACGACCTAAAGGCCAAAACATTTTTGAGTTATAAAAGGGTAACGATGAGAACCTAACATTTTTCTGTATTCACATCTGCCTATCTATATAAATGAAAGTCAGTAAGTTCTTAATAGCAGAGGACTCCTCTACCTCACTCTTCTTTCTCTTTTATTTAATCTTTATTGTATTTTTCCATTACCACTTAGTCCCCTTATACCCCCTCCCTCTAGCAGTCACACACTGTTGTCCACATCCATGAGTCATTTTTCCTTTATATTCAATCCCTCAAACCCCTCACCTTCCCCCCCACTACTGACATCTGCTCTCCATCTATAAGTCTGTCCCCAGTTTCCTTGTTAGTTCAGTTTGTTCATTAGATTCCACATATGAGTGAAATTATATGATGTTTGTCTTTCTCTGACTGGCTTAGTTCACTTAGCATAATGTTCTCCAGGTCCATCCATACTCTCATAAATGGTAAAACTTTTTTTCTTTTTCTTAGCCAAGTAGTATTCCATTGTGTAAATGACCCATAGTTGTTTTATACACTCATTTACTGATAGACACTTGGACTACTTCCATATCTTGGCAATTGTAAATAACACTGCAATGAACATACGGGTGCTTATGTTTTTTTGAATTAGTGTTTTTGGTTCCTTCAGATAGATTCCCAGAAGTAGGATCACTGAGTCAAAAGACAGATCCACTTTTAATTTTGCTTTCCACAGTAGCTCCACTAGTCTGCATTCCCACCAATAGTGTAGAAGGGCTACCCTTTCTCCACATCCTCGCCAGCACTTATTGTTTGTTGATTTATTGATGATAGCTATTCTAACAGGTGTGAGATGATATCTCATTGTGGTTTTAATTGGAATTTCTCTGATGATTAGTGATGTTGAGCATCTTTTCATATATCTATGGGCCCTCTGTATGTCCTCTTTGGAGAAGTGCTGTTCAGGTCTTTGCCCATCTTTAATTGTGTTGTTTGGTTTTTTGGGGGGTGGGGGTTGGTATTGAGTTTTGTAAGTTCTTTATAAATATTTGATATTAACCCCTTATCAGAAGTATATGTGAATATTTTCTCCCATTATGTGGATTATTTTTTATTTTGTTGATGGTCTCCTTTGCTGTGCAAAAACGTTTTAGTTTGATGTAGTTTCATTTGTTTTTTGTTTGTTTGTTTTTTATTATTGTTGTTGTTCTTTCCCTTGCCTGAGGAGATATATCCAATAAAATATTGCTTTGAGCAATGTCCAAGATTTTGCTGCCTATGTTTTCTTCTATAATTTTTATGATTTCAGGCCTAATATTTAAGTCTCTGACCCATTTTGAATTTATTCTTGTGTGTGATGTAAGAAGGTGGTCTAGTCTCATTTTTACGCATGTATCTGACCAATTTTCCAAACACCATTTATTAAATAAGCTGTCTTTAACCCATATTATGTGCTTGCTTCTTCTGTCAAATATTAAATGACTATAAAGGTGTGGGCTTATATCTGGGCTCTCGATTCTGTTTCATTGATCTGTGTGTCTGATTTTATGCCTGTACCATGCTGTTTTGATTCCTATGGCCTTATACTACAGTTTGAAATAAGGTAGCATGATTACTCCAACTTTGTTCTTCTTTCTCAGGATCACTTCACATGTGGGGCCTTTTGTGGTCCCGTATAAACTTTTGAAATATTTGTTTTAGTTCTGTGAAATACATCATTGGGATCTTGATAAGAATTGCATTGAATCTATATATTGCTTTGGGTCATATGGACATTTTAATGATATTAATTCTTCCTATCCATGAACACACTATGTTGCCACTTATTTATATCTTCTTCAATTTCTTTCTTTGGTGTCTTATAATTTTCCAAGTGCAGGTCTTTTACATCTTTGGCTAGGTTTATTCCTATGTATTTTGTTCTTTTTGCAGCAATTCTCAATGAGATTGTTTTCTTAATTCCCTTTCTATTAGTTCATTATTGGCATATAAAAATGTAACTGATATCTGGATATTAATTTGTATCCTGTTACTTTGCTACATTCATCAGTTCTAGTAGTTTCTCGATGAAATCTTTGGGGTTCCCTATGTACCAGATCATGTCATCTGCAAATAATGACAGTTTTACTTCTTCTTTTCCAACTTGGATGCATTTTATTTCTACTTCTTGTCTGATTGCTGTGGCTAGGACTTCCAGTACTTTGTTTAATAAGAGAGGTGAAAGTGGACATCCCTGTTTTGTTCCCGATCTTAAGGAGAATGCTTGTAATTTTTGCCCATGGAATATAATGCTGGCAATGGGTTTGAAATATATGGCCTTTATCATGCTTAGGTATGTTTCCTCTAATCCCACTTCACTGAAAGTTTATATCATAAATGGGTGCTTGGTTTTATCAAATGCTTTTTCTGCATCTATTATTATGATCATGTGTTTTTATCCTTCCTTTTATTTATGTGGTGAATCACATTTATTGATTTGCAAATGTTGTACCAAGCTTGCATTCCTGAAATAAATCCCACTTGATCGTGGTACATGGTCCTTTTGATGCAGTTCTGTATTTGGTTTGCTAAGATTTTGTTGAGGATTTTAGCATCTATGCTCATCACAGATCTTGGCCTATAATTTTCTTTCTTTGTAGTGTCTTTATCTGGTTTTGGAATTAGGATAATGCTGGCCTCGTGAAATGAGTTTGTAAGCCTTCCCTCCTCCTGAATTTTATGAAAGAGTTGAGAAGGAGAGGTGTTAGTTCTTCTTAGAATGTTTGGTAAAATTAACCTGTGAAGCCATTCAGTACAGGGCCTATGTTTGTTGGGAGATTTTTGGTAACTGGCTCGATTTCATTAGGTGTAATCTGTCTATCCAGATTCTCTGATTCTTCTTGATTAATTTTAAACTACTGTATGTTTCTAAGAATTTATTCATTTCATCTAGGTTGTCCAGTTTGTTGACATATTCATAATATTTTCTTACAATCTTTTGTATTTCTTTGGTGTCAGTTGTTATTTCTCCTATTTCATTTCTGATTTTATTTATTTGGATCCTTTCTCTTTTTTACTTGAAAAGTCTAGTTAAAGATTTGTCAATCTTGTTTATCTTTTCAAAGAACCAGCTCTTGAATCCATTGACCTTTTAAATCACTTTTTTAGACTTTATTTCATTTCTTTCTGCTCTGATTTTTATTATTTCCTTCCTTCTACTCATGTTGGGCTTTGTTTCTTATTTTTCTCCAAATTCCTTTAAGTGTGAAGTTAGATAGTTTTAATTTAATTAATAATTTCCTTTTTGATTCAGAGTTTATTTAAGGAGAGCATCTTAATTAATATATATTATTATTATATTAATTTTTATTTATTATTAATGTTGAAATTTTTTACAAATCTGTGAATAATGAAGGAGGCTAAGATTTCAGATTTTTAAAATTTGGATCTCATTTAATTTTGTCAAAGCAAAACAATATATATTAATACTAGATAATATTACCTCTGTAAATGTATCAGATCAAATCCTTTTATTTGATAATCTAAATTTTCTTTGTCTATGTACATTTATTATCTACTTAATTTCTCCTTTCTGAAAAGTTTTAATAATATTTTTCTCTGTAATTTTTTACATTTTTTAATTGTTTTTCTATTACAATTATCCCATTATTTCTCCCATTGCTACCACCCACCCAGCCCACCCCTTCTCCCACAGTCATTTCCCACCCCGTTGTCCTTGTCCATGGGTTATTTATACTAGTTCCTTTACTAGACCCTTCCCTTATTTACCCCCCTTCGTCCCCCACACTGATAACTGTTATTCTGTTCCTTGTTCAATTTTGTTCATTTGTTTGTGTTGTTCCTTAGTCTCCTGTATTAGGTGATATCATATGGTATTTTTCTTTCATTGCCTGGCTTATGTCGCTAAGCATAATTCTCTCTAGTTCCATCCATGTTGTTCCAAATGGCAGGAGTTCCTTCTTTCTTTCTGCTACATAGTACTTCATTGTGTAAATGTACCACAGTTTTTTAATCCACTCATCTACAGATGGGCACTTAGGCTGTTTCCAGCACTTGGCTATTGCAAACAGTGCTGCTATGAACATAGGGGTGCATAAGTTCTTTTGAATTGGGGTTTCAAGATTCTTTGGGTATAATCCTAGTAGTGGAATCACTGGTTCAAAAAGCAGTTCCATTTTTAGTTTTTTGAGGTAATTCCATACTGTTTTTCATAGTTGCTACACCAGTCTGCATTCCCACCAACATCAATTTATCTCTTATGGTTTTTACTTTATGCACTTGGTTACCATTTTGTTTCATTATAAAGAAATTTATTTTCATAATTCTTTACACATAATATATTTCTTCTTCTTGATTGATGCATTTGGCTTTAATTTAGCCCTGGTACTTTCATTGTATTACATGTTAAATTTATCTTTGAATATTTACTTCAAAATTTTGATAGTTTTTTTAAACCCAGTATTTTAAAATATCAAGTGTATTTATGTGTAACATTCTGAAAGTCAATATAATGACACAAGATTTCTAAGTATTCATATGTATTGCACCAGCTAAAATATTTGGTTTGTTCCTTACATGCTAATTTGTACTTTTTACTATTAAATTGTATATTATTTATTGTTGTTGTCACTTACACTTTTTATTATTCTTAATTTTTCTAGCTCAGGCCATTTTCTCTTTAACATCCTTATTACTTTAGAAATCCTAGTATATTTTTAAACTATCTAATATATTACTCTCACAATTACAACATTATTAATTTACCTTATTTTATCAATCAATATAGCAATTATTAAATTGTTATATTGACTGATAAATTAAGGCAAGTTAATAAATAATCTTTAATTAAAGATTTTAATCACATATTTCTACTTCTCTTTCACCCACTATTACAAAAAATGAAAGCTTTTAAGATTTTAAATCCTTTTAAATCTCTAGTTTCTTATTCTAAAACTTTAGGTTTTACCTGAAATTATCTGAATACTTTTAGTTCTTATGATAAATTAGGTTTTATGTAATAGGTTATTATATTATAGACTTGCCCTGATATTTTGTGTCTTCTCTCTTATTTACCTTTACTTAAATTTTAGAGTACAAATTGTCAATCATATTGCGATTATCTATTTATACTATGTTTATAAATGTGTGTATAAATGTATATGTATGTATTTTTAGACTCTGTACAATATATCATTGTTTCCTCTTTTTGTCATCTTTATTTGATAATTATTCAATTAAATTGTCATTGATAAGAATATATTCACATCTTTTTATTTTTGTCATATAAGAAAACTATGAAATATATTTTGTGAATACTTTAACATAAATGTACATACAGACATATACATACAAATACACACAAAATTTTCTTGCCATAATAGATGGTTGATACCTTCGCTGGGTATAAAATTTTGTTTCACAAGTCTTTTTTCTCAATAGTCTGTATTTGTTGTTTTGTGTACTATCAGTAAACTAAGATTACCTGATTCTCTTTTCTTTGTATAAAATCTATTCATTCTACCATACAAAAATGAAGAAAATTTATTTTAGTTGATATTATTTATTTATTCTAATCTAGCTCTTCCATTTATCCCTTTTTTGTAATTCTGATTCTTTGTCAGTTTTTCTTAATCTTTTTTCTCATGAACTTTATTTCTTAGGAATTGAATTCGTCGTCGGCAGCAGTCCGTCTCGAGAGACGATGGCGTAGATATAATTGAATTATATCTATTAAATTTATTCGACTTTTCAAACTGGAAGACTAATATGTTTCTCTGCAGTAATCATTCTGCTTTTCAGTCTGTATTCAAAATTTTTAATTTAGGTACTCCAGACAACACCAGCATATGTTTTTGTTGTTAGGCTCTTCCAGACATAGAAATAGGGAACTAAAAGGTTTCAGGTATCTCTAGCTTGTTAATTTTTCAGAGCCTTCATTTGTTTTCTCTTCTGCTGATCATCACATATCTTAAAAATCAGATATTTCACTCTATCATTGTATTTAATGGCTTCAGTGAATTAATTCATATCTTACCTACTTATATAACTTTGGACCTACTTATGACAAATATGTGTCTATCTTATTTCTGACTTTGAGTTGCATATAAAGTCTTCATTTAGTTAATCGCCTTTGCCAATTTTCTAATTCTTCTTCTTCTTCTGAGTACATACTAGAAATAATCTTACTGTACAAATAAATATTTAGCACCATGTTAAAAATGCTTTGCAATATTGTATTACTATAAGTGTGGTTGTTATAACTTAGTATTTGTACATTTGTTGTATTTTTACAAATTAATTTATAATTCAATTATGTTTTAAAATATTTTTAAAAATTTTTCTTATGTAAGTCATGTACACAGAGACTTGTTTATTCTATCTATCTAAGCTCTAATATTAATTGTAGTACACTGGATTTGTCAACTCAGCTCAATTAAAAAGATAAATTATCTCTTTTGAGTAACTAAATAGCCAGTTTAATCAATCACAAAAGCTGTCTATGAGCAAGAGGGAATTGTTTTAGCAAGACAGAAAATACAAAAACTGCAAAGCAGTTATGTAACATTTTCTCTGGTATGATTTATTTTCCCACGGTTTTTCTTAGGACACCAGCTCTAACTCCAGTCCAGGTCCCTCAACTTCATTGGCCAGCTCTTTCTTCATTTGGCATTACTCACATAGAATACAGTGACTTTTCTCTCTTCAAAACATGGTGACCTGTCAGCAGGGAAACAAAACACACATGTGCATTTTCATATCCTTCATCTTATCCAGCTCTCCCCAGGAGTCAAGTTTGTTACTGGAGACTCATTTTGCTTTAATAATTGTATCAAGTGAATGGAGGCTTTGAGTATAGGTAGAATTTGGAAAATGTGTTTTAGGTACTAGATAAATATGAAGAGGGTTACCCGTGGCCTCTGTAAGAAAGCCATAACCAGAGCTTACATCAAGCTTCATTCTCTAGATAAAGATGTGACAACAAATAGATTGATAGTGGTTTCCTTGGCCAGAGAATTCCAGGGATAAGGCAAATCTCTGTCATAACACCAGAATTGCTGTAGTCAGAATAATGCCTCTCCCCCAAAGATGTCCACATACTAATGTTCAGGATCTATGCATATATTGGGTCACATAGCCAAAAAGGAATTAAAGTGGAAAATGAAATTAATGTTGCTAATCAATCAGCTGACCTTGAGATAGAGAGATTACCTTCGATAATCTGCATGGGTCCAGTGTAATCACACATGTCTTTGTAAGTGGGAGAGGGAGGCAAAAGAGAGAATCAGAGATGGAGATGAGCTGAGTGAGGTCAGACTCATTCAGTATGAGAAAGAGTCAAACTGCCATTGCTGGCTTTGACAATGTAGGAAGGGAGCCAGGAGCCAAGGACTGTGTGGGAAGCTATGGAAGACTGAAAGGCAGGCAACAGATTTCCCCTTAGAGCCTCCAAAAAGAAACACAGCCCTGCTGACATCTTGACTTTAGTTCAGTGAGATCAACTTTGAACTTCTAACTTCAACCTCTATAATATAAGACTATATAGTAGTGCTGTTTAAGTCACTGCATTTCTGGTAATTTATTATAGCAGTCATCTAAAACTAATATAAGGGTGAAATCAGTATCAAAATGAAAGATTGTATCCTCTTTGTCCATTAATTCTTATGTCCTCAAGTTCTTTCCTCTCACTTTCTCCTTCAACTCCTACCCATATCCCTCTCCCTTTAACATCTCCCTTTCACATTATCTCCCTTTCACATTCTCTATTAGATTCTTCCCCTTTTGTATTTTCACTTATCCCATTTTTTTGCCCAGAATTCAAAGAGGTAGAAATCAGAAGTAAGAAAAAGGTAGTATAAGGATATTTGAGGTTTCTTGTCATACACTTTTATTTTTTGAGAAAGAAATTATACTGAGCTTCAGCATAGTAAATCAATGAACATGACAATATTCCAGCAAAAACCTATAGAGCAATAGGAACAGTGCATGGCTCATATAAAAGCCCGAGTTCAGCTGCAATTTGCTCACATCTACTGACTCTTGCTTTTACTAGAAAGTGCTCCTCCATGAAAAAGTTTATCAGAGTGTAGCTCTTAAAATAGAAAAGATTTGTATCAAGATGCACAACTGAATGAATACACAGGATAAAAATTCTGAAAGTTTTCATTAACTAAAAAAAATAGGAAATACAAAAATTGTACAAGCTAAATAAAAAAACAAAATGCCAAGATATGCTATTATATATTGGATGCTGACAATTGCGATATTGTAGTCAAGTTTTACCTTTAATTGTGAAATATTATGCAAACTTTAAGATTTGGATTTTGGTCAAGGAGTCAATCTGGATGGAAAAGACATAAAAAGTTCTCAATCAATCCACCTTTTCATACTTCCTATTATTGCTTTTTCCCAGAAGTTTTAAGAACTATATAAGTTTCATACTTCGGAGAGGACCCTAGGCAAGATGCTTGACATGGTACATTCCCAAATAGTCTATGAAGACTAGAAAAGGAAAATAACTAAAATGGCTTATATTTTAACTCACATTTTGTGACCCAAGTACTAGATGAAGAGTCAGAATGATACACATGACATATTTTATACATAATCACAGACATAGAATAAACAGGAAATCAGGAGGTGATAAGACCCTAACAAGCCAGTGCTGAAAAGTAAATATCCAGGATGGGAGCTTTTTGTGAAAGAGGTAGTTAAAGATTAAGGGGCAATTGAAATTAATCTGTTGAAAGGTATTCCCAAGTGACTGATTATTGAGTCACATTAAAAGTGGGAGGGGGAGCAGTGGGGGGAAAAGTGGAACAACTGTAATAGAAAAACAATAACTAAGTCTAAAATAAATAAATAAATAAATAAATAAAACCACAATGAGATATCCCCTCACACGTGTCAGAATGGCTATTAAAAAAAAGTGATGTTAGGATTCCCACAGAGAGAGTTCTTAGGGAACCACTGGGAATGCAGAATAAGTAGGACCTGAAGTCCAGGTACAGTGAATTTCTGGTCTGTGGCTTTGGCCTTCAAGATGATACCACGATTGTAAACTATCATTAACACTTAGAATACACCATATTTTTTGCTCCATAAGATGCCTATATTCCCCCAAAAGTGGAGGGAAAATGTCTGTGCCTCTTATGGATCAAATATTGCCTCACAGACTGTGATGTGTATTACCTGACCTGTGAGTGATGGCGACAGCTGTTAGAAGAGAAAGAGATGGGCCTGCGCAAAACCCCTGGGGATGCTTAAATGTCCCACTTTACTGGCATCTGGCTAGTATGAAGATAGCAAAAAAATGATATCATTGATTGTGAGCAACTGAGTTTCAGAAATTCTGACACTAGCAATGATGAGTTCTTAGGGTTCCCAGAAAACTAAAAGAGTACTTGAAACTTAAAGTCTCTCCTTATTTGTTAATGACAGTGATGATGGTTCTTAATACTGTTGTTGACTGCTGTTCACTTTCCATGGTTGAAATATTATTCTGTTATATTTTATTAAATATTTTAGTATACCATTTGGTTCAGAATATTTTTTTCTTGTTTTCCTCCTCTAAACCTAGGTGCATCTTATGGTCAGGTGCATCTTATAGTGCAAAAAATATAGTAATCTATACTCCTTACCATGACCCTTCATGACCTGTCCCTATCTAGTTTTCCAGCTTCATCCCATTCCATTAAAACCCTATTCATGTCATTTTAATCATAGTTGCCCTCATTCTGTTTCGGAAGCACAGTAATCTGAAATCACACATTGATTCATTTGTTTGTATCTTCAGTCAACAAAATAAGCTCTTTGGATGGCAGAAACTGTGTCTCTTCTCATTATATACCTATGTGTGCTATAGCAGCCAACCCATTGTAACTGCTCAGGATATATTTGTTGAATGAAGGAATGAGTATTGTACTGTCATATTGTGTTTCCCAAGGCTAAAGACTAAGGCTCAGGCTACATTCAAAGTTTTGACTGTAAACTTTTACTGTAACATGAGAGAAAAACATATCATGAAAATTTTTAAATTCAGCAATAAAGTCTATGATTATAGTTTTTCTACTAAAGAAAATGTAAATGTCTCTACACAGTTTCTAAATTCATTTCTTTCCTGATTTCCACAGAAGTTTATAAGTTTTTGTACTCCCTTCTCTGTTCACTTTCTTGTATTTTTCTGAAATTATAAAGTGGCAATTTCTGGTCTTTGCTGGCCTTGTACTAGTCTATATTCACTGGGGCAATAAACGGGCAGATCACATCACCAAATATCAAGCAGTCAGAGCTGGTATTCAGCTCAGGAAGCAGGTTCTGTGGAAAGGGTCAGGCCCCTAAAGATACCTTGGCAATTAGTTCTGGACCTCCAAGCACAGCTGCATAGAAAGGACCTAGCATTGCATGATCCACCAAACTTATTTCTAATGTACCTTTGGGGGATGATGTTTCTCTGAGGCCAACGCTTATTTAACTTAATTAATGCTAGTGCCATGACCCTAAATGAAGCAGAGCAGTGTCCTCAGAGCCAGGAATGTATCTCCCCACAAGCACTAGTTATTTCCAAGGACAAATCTACTTAATAAGTTGATAGTATCTATTTAGCAAGGAAAAGAGGGACAGAGAGAGAATGAGTAGGGAAGAAGAGAAGAAGGAAAGAAAAAAGAGAGGGGGAGAGAGGAATGAAGGTGCGATGGCAAAGAAAAAGTAAAAGGGGGGGTAAAGAGAATGAAATGGGAGAGGGAAAAGTACAAAACAAGAGCATATAAAATAAAAGACGCAAATAAATTTTTTTTAAATTTCAGTCAAGAAAAGCTGCAAATGTCTTGGATTTCTGGGTTTCTCTTTTTGGCTAGGTGGTGCTCATAATTGCTTCTTATCTTATGTTTCTGTCTTTTTGTTGTGTACAGAGAGAGCTTGGGAATTCATCCAGAACTCTGAGTTACGTTTAGGCACATGCATTTTAGATAAGAAAGTATTAAGTGATGACTTAAATGAAGCCTTAAAGTTACTTTTCAGTTTTTCTCTGAGAATCTCAAGACCCTTCTCATGCCCGAGAGATGGCTTATAGGGGAAATTCTGACCAGGCACTCACTTAGGAAAGACAAGTGCAAATTTCCTCCATGGGAGGGACAACCATACAGTGAGGACGACATTTAGCAGCAGACCTCAGGTGAGTACTCTTTGTATAATTTACAATTCAGCAGCTCATGTGGTACCACAAGAAGAGTGAGGTTGTCATATGATTGATATACCTGTGGGTTAATTGTGAAGTATGCCAGGGCTGTGGTGTCTGACTTTAGACACCATGTCTGGAAGAGGCACACTGAGGATGACATGGATGAATAAAGGAACATACGCAGGCAATCGGCCTTTCTGAATGGTTCACCATTCTCTTGGTCATCTTATGTTCTCAACCTCCTTCTATCATATTTCTGCCCACCCAAAGCGTGTTCCTAGGGATTGACCACCAACCACATGGTGACCATGGGGGGGAAGCCATTTTATTTACTATGACCAGAGCAGCTACATAATTTATTATCCAAACTAGAACTTCTTGGGGAATGAGAAAAAGTGCTAGTAATAATTAAACCAGAATGACAAATGTATGTAAGACCACTCTAGGAAAACAAGAATGCATAGTCACACCACTCACAATGCTTCCTGCATTGATTATAGTGGATTGGGTCAAAAGTTGGTGCAAGACATGTCAAACTAAACCAAGTCTTTCTCTATGTATTTGAGAACTGGTGGTAAATAGGGTTTTCCTTTCCTTTTTGGTAGATAAAGTTACTAAATGCCAACATGTCAGTGGTTGTGTTTCCCACAGTGTGTCCTGGAGAGACTAGGGGAATAGGTATGGAGTCAGAAGAAAATAACCTGGAACAACACGTGATATCATGTGTGGCACCAATGTTCTTGCATCCCACCTCTCTGAAGCTTCCTATGCTCTTTTCTCTGCACATCAGCCTGTTTTTCAGAGAAGAGAAGGCGGTGGTGAAAGACATCAGAAAGACTGAGACTGTATCTCACAAATACTGACTTAACACTCACCAACACTTGCACTCATCTGGAAATTATACAATAATGACCTCTAATTTAACTTAAGCACTCTCTTATGTCCATCAATTGAATATTGAACAAAATGTATTAGGAGCCTATTATGTTTCCATCTCTAGGATAGAGTGGTAAACATAAACAGAACAGACAACTTGTTTGTGCTCATGCAATTCACATTCTGGTTGAGGAGAATAGAAAATAAACAAATAGATAAATAATTCCAAATAGGGGAAAGTGTTGAGGTAATAAGCAGGGTAATGAAATGGAACATGTCTAGGTAGAGAATTTTTTTTTACTAAGGTAGTCAGAGTAGCCCTCTTTTAGGAGGTGGCATTTGAACTGACACCATCCTAATAGGAAGTGTTATTTTAATTAGCTCTGCTGTGTGTTCAGACATGGTAAAGGATTTCAGAACCATTTCAAAGGCTGAACAGGCATCTTCCTCTCTACCTCTGATTCTTAATGTGTAGGTCTCAGTAATGACCCTATCTAATTTACCTCCCAACAGAAATCTCTCATTTCTTCCTTTTTCTCACTTGCAACATTTGTCTACAAAATACCCTTGAGTCTACCTCCAAAATATCTCATCAAATATCAGGACATAGGACAACAGCACCTGGGCTCAATACCCTTGTAAATACCAAAGGGCAGAAAGCATTTTTGTTTTCTTCACTACTGTATCTCTAGGGTCTTGCATAGGCTTCAACATACTTTTTGTTGACCAAAAGAACATCTGATTATGGAAATTACTTTAATCAGTGTCCTATTTTTTATACGATAAAAGCTAAACAATTTATGAATGAATCCAAGCTTGCCTGTCCATCTTCACTTCCAACAACTAACACTCTAAAGTCACCGTATCTATGCCTGCCCTGTTCTTTCATAACCCAACAGCTTTTAATACCTGCTATGTTTTTATGCCTAATTCATGTGGGAGAAAAATGGTTTTTATCTTAAGGATGTAACTGAAACATGATCCCCTATCTGGAGTCTTTCTTGAATCCATAATTGTATTCTCATATCACTAGATATTATATCACCTATAGATGTGTATTATCAATATCTTCTTGCACTATTATCTCACTTATTATAAATTGCTTCAGACAATTTTTATTCCTCCTATTGCTAGTTGCCCAAAATTTATCACAGTGGTAGGCACAGAAGTAGGTGCAAAATGGTAATTGACAAAAACATGAGGCTGCTACTGCTTTATTGCTAAAACTGAAGGTTGTAGACATTGATCCAGTGGATCTATGCCTTCAATAAATCATTGGCTAGATAATAACTAATTATTAATAGCTAGTAGAAATCAAAATGATCACTCACACAATATACCCAAAGGTGCCTTGAAAATCTTTAGTTGTATGGTACTTATGTATGTATGCATGTATGTATGTATGTATGTATTTTTCATTGTTTAAAATTAAATAAATTTGTCTCAGACAATGTCATAATTAGTTGTGTGTTAACACACACACCAGCTAGCCTTAATTCATTCTGGATTTTTTCTAATGTCAAAGACTAAATAATTCCTCTAATACACAAACCATTTCAAAGTAGATTTAAAAGATTAGAGTTAATTTGCACACATATTATTTTGAAGCAAATGTGTCTTTGATTGTCACAATAACGGTAAGGGCAAAAAATAACATTATATTCTAACCTATTTGTGACATTCAATGCAAAATTATTTTGTCACACGTAACTTAACCAACTTAATTTATCCGCCATGACCAAAATGACTCATTCTTCAAATAGAAGGCTGCTTTAACACCAGCACACTACAATAATAAAATTCAACATTCTCTGTATGCTAGTTTTCTCACCTCTACAGTAAGAATAATATCTCATACATATCCACCTTGTTTTTCTAATGAGGATTGAGTTAATATGTGTAGTCCTTTAAAATATTGCCTAACACTTATTAAATGCTGTATAAATGTTAGCAGTCATTATTGGTAGTAGTAAACTAGTCATATCTGTAAACACTAACACATGCTAAATAAGGCTAAAAACCATGAATTAAAGGCATTTTCTGAATTAAAGACATGAAAAAGTAGTATCTTATGGCCAGAAAGGGCTAAAATTGTATCTGAATCCATGCAAGTATCTCTCTAAACATACATACGTGATTATTCAGATACATTTTCTCTCAGAGTAGGAGGGACTGAACTTTAGAATTGATTCATTCATTAAAACCTCATTATGACTATTTATTTTATTTTCCAAATTATTAATATTAAATAATACTAATTTCTAAAATTATTAATATCATTAGGTTAACAATATTATAATAAATAAAAGAATTAGTTGTAATGTAAAAATATGTGAATAAATACTACATTATATATATTACAGATCATAATAAAAGTAAATAGTAGAAGCAATAAGATAAAATAATATAACCAATGTTTATATTTTAAAATGTATTTTGCATATTAAATATACATAAAACCTTTTACACAGTAAATATTCTCATTAATAATAAAATTTTAATAACAACAATGTGTTTGAATATGCATCATTATTTTTAAATATATTTTCTTTTCAGTCTAGGTCATACAGAAATTCAAAACTCTGGCTCTAAGTTCAGCTTATTTTGATCATAAGTTAAATGTCTGTATTGCCTGAAAAAGATGTCTTGCAGAGATTTATGCATTTAAATGAAGAAGGCCATCATTGGTTGTACATAATTAGTGATAGTATAATTTTTCATCCCAATTATGCAGTGGTATTTGCAGAAATTGAACTTCTGCATTTCCATGATTCCTAAAGTAGGTGAGTAGTTCTTACACATTAATAAGAAAATATTTCATTTTGCTATTTTAATAAATTTGAAATTCCATATTTGGAAAGTTTTTAAACATGTAAAACATACAATTCCAATGTTTGTGTGTTTTGTGTGTATGTGCCATGTTTTATGATTTTATTTTTTCAATTGACTTATTAACTATACTTATTTATTTTGTGGTTTTAGTGGTTGCTTTTGGGTTTACAGTATGCATCTTTAACTTAGCACAGTATAGCTTCAAAAAACATTATAGCTCTTCACATGTTATATAAGAGCTTCTTAACAGTGCATTTTCATTTCCTCTCTCCTCACCTTCTGCTATTGCTTTCTTACATTTTACATCTACATATATTATAAAATGCATAGCACATGTTTTTTCTTTAAATAGTCAATTATAAAGAAATTTGAATTAAACAAGAAAAATTTTTTTATATTTATTCACATATAATATAATATTTTTCATTATTTTATGTAGTTACAATTTCCATCTCATCTAATTTTTCCTCTGTTAGAAGCATTTCTTATAATGCAGGTCTGTTTCCTGTAAATACTTCGAGCATCTGTATGGCCCCCCGCCTCACACACAAACTATCTTCATTTTACCTTCATAATTGAAGAATATCTTTTGGGGCATACAATTCTAGGTTGACAGTTCTGGGTTTTTTTCCTTAGAGTATTTTAAAGATGTTTTCCTCATATTATTTATAAAGAGAAGTCTATTATTTTTTTCCTTTTGAGATTTATGTTTAATGTCTTATTTAAGAAATTGTTGCCTAAATACAGGTAACTAAGATTTAAATGTAAAGCCTAAACCTATAAACTTTCTAGAAGAAAATATCAGAGAAAATATTGTGACCTGTGTTTTCTTTTCATTTTAAGCCACTGCTATTCAGATAGTAGAAAGACAAGTCACAGATTAGGAGAAAATATTACTAACATAAATATCTTTATTCAGAACACATAACCAACATTTAAATATAAATAAAGCAAGCAAAATTGTTTTAATTAGGCAGATAATTTGAATAAAATTTGTTGTAAGAAGATATATGAATAGTAAGTAAGAAAAAAATTAGTAATATCATTAAAATTAGGGAAATTAAAATTATGACCACAATGAGACACTGCTACTACACAGTCACTAGAAATGCAGAACTTAAAATATTTTGACTCACAGCTGGATGTTATCTGGGTTCCTTTCCAGTTCTGGTGCTGTAGGCTGGGGATTCCAGCTTGGGGTCTTGGGGTTTAGACCCCACACTTCTCAGGGGGAACCCCCAGCCACTGAAATATCCCTCCAGAACTTCAGCTGCCACCCATGGAAGCCCAACCTGCCCTCTCGTGGCCCCTCTGCTCTCCCTACCAGTTACATTGTGATGGAGCAGTTTCTTCTGTCTGTCCTTGATTATAAGGTTTCTCTCTAGCTAGTGTGCAGTTGGTTATTCAGGATGATTTCTCCAGACTGGTCTTGGGAGGACGTCAGTGTAGCTTCCACTTACTCGTCTGTCCTCATACACATAGATCAATGGAACAGAATAGAAAGCTCAGAAATAAACCCATAACTTTATAGTCAATTAATATTCAACAGAGGAAGCAAGTACATACAATGGGCTAAAGACAGCCTATTCAATAAATGGTGTTTGGAAAACTGGACAGTTACATGCAGAAAAATGAAACTAGACCACCTTCTTAAAGCACTCACAAGAATAAATTCAAAATGAATCAGAGACTTAAATATTAGACCTGAAATCATAAAAATCATAGAAGAAAACATAGGCAGCAAAATCTCAGGCTTTTGATCAAAGAAATATTTTATTGGATATATCTCCACAGGAAAGGTAAACAAAAAATAAATTGGACTATATCAAAGTTCTTTGCACAGCAAAATAAATTATCAGCAAAATAAAAAGACAACCCACAGAATGGGAGAACATATTCACCAGTACATCTGATAAGGGGCTAATATCAAAAATTCATTAAAAACTTACAAAACTCAACACCAAAGAAAATCAAACAACCCAATTTAAAAAATGGTCAAAAGACCGGAATAGTACTTCTCCAAAGAGGACATGCAGATGGCCAATAGATATATGAAAGGTGCTCAACATCACTAATCGTCAGAGAAATGCAAATTAAGACCACAATGAGATATCATCTCACACCTGTTAGAATAGCTATCATCAATAAATCAACAAACAAGTGCTGGCAATAGTGTCGAGAAAGCAGAACCCTTTTGCACTGTTGGTAGGAATGCAGACTGGTGGAGTCATGTGGAAAGCAGTATGGAGATACCTCAGAAAATTAAAAATGGATCTGCCTTTTGACCCAGTGATCCCACTTCTGGAAATATATTCAAAGGAACCAAAAACACTAATTCAAAAGAACATAAGCACCCCTATGTTAATTGCAGCATTATTTACAATCACCAAGATATGCAAGCAGTCCAAGTGTCCATCAGAGGATGAGTGGATAAAACAGCTATGGGACTTACACAATGGAATACTACTTGGCCAAAAAAAAGAAAAAAAGTTTTACCTTCTGTGGTAGTATGGATGGATCTGGAGAATAAGATGCTAAGTGAAATAAGCCAGTCAGAGAATGACAAGTATCATAATATTTCACTCATATGTGGAACCTAATGAACAAACTAAATTAACAAGGAAAATGGGGACATACTCCTAGATGGAGAGCAGGATGACAGTAGTGAGGAGGGGAAGGTGAGAGGTTGGAGAGACTGAGCACAAAGGAAAAAGGACTCATGGACATGGACCACAGTGTGGTGATTGCTGGGGGAAGTGGGGTATAAAGGGGACTAAATGGCAACTGAAAAAATACAGTAAAGATTAAAATTTTTAAAATATTAAAATAAAAATGGTTCACATTACCAAATGTTAGAAATGGTCTGTAGTTATTTGCACTCTCCTATGTTGCTAATGGAAATGCAATTTGATAATTTCTTATAAAGTTAAATATATACTTGTAACAGGAGACCAAGGACTCCTATTCCTAGATATTTATCTAAAAGGAATAAAATTTATGTCCACATAAAGTCTTGCATACAAAAGTTTATAGAAGCATTATTAAACATAACCCACATCTGAAAATAATTCAAATTTTCATTCAAGTAGTAAGTGAGCAAACAAATTGTTTCATATAAATATAATAAAAAGAAATGGGCCAATGACACATGCAACCACATGAATAACTTTCAAAAGCATTATTTTAAATGAAAGAAGCCAATAGAAAAAATAATTTATAATTACAACACAATAATATAAATTAACTTGTTGATATCAAACTCAAATTAGAGGGGACAGAAACAGAGAATGCAGCAGAAAAAGTTGAAATATTTTAATTTTGGTCACATGCTATCAAGAGTCTAACTCCATTTTTTTAATCCTATCCCGAGGACAATTCTTTTTTCATTGCTTAGAGAGAGAGGGAAAGGGAGAGAGAAAGGGAGAATGAAAGGCAAGAGAGAAACATTGATTGATTGCCTCCCACTGGCACCCAGATCAGGGATCAACCTACATATTTGCCCTGACCGGAATCAAATCCACAATGTTTCAATTACTAGATGATGCTCCAACCAACTGAGCCATATTGGCCAGGGCCTGACTCTTTTTGATGTCTGATAGCTTATTGTTTTTAATCTCCATCCCTCCTTTTCTCTTTCTGTCCCACATCTAAGCAAGCAAATAAGGAAGCCCCTACCACCCCTTTGAACAAAGTTCATGCAATGAACCATGGCTTTCATGCAGGAACAGGCAACCTGGCCCTAGTTCCTAACCACCATAAAAACCCTAAGACAATATCCTTTCCCTGCTCTCTTAATCCATTTTAGAGCTGCTTGGGAAGCCCACCCTGCTTTCCTCAGAAAGTTTAATTATGTGAATAATAAATATTTATACACTCTCGTAGTGTGTGTGTGTGTATGTGTGTGTGTGTGTGTGTGTGTGTGTATGGTGTTATCAGGCTTGAATTTGTACCCATTTTTTTCAGGGGGAAATCCATCCCACTTCTGTTGGATAAGCAAAACATGACATCAAAAACGTACAAATGTAAGCTCATTGAATTCCAAGCACATTTATAAAACACACACACACACACACAGACTCCTAGGAATATCAGTTAACATGATAAAACCAAAATGAAAGAGAGAAACCAGAGAGAAACAAAACAGCATACATAGGAATAATAATCTGAATGCCAACTCTCTTCTTATCAAAAACTATGGAGCTCAGAAGACAGTGAAAATACGTCTTCAAATTAAGCTCAACCCAGAATTCTTTATCTTTAAGAGTGCAAATAAATACATTTTTAGATAAAGAAAAATTAAGAAAATTCATTGGCATTGGTCCAAAATATAAAAAATACCACAACTTGGAGGTAGGTGCTACTAACATTTAGCGTTAAGTGCCAACACACAATATAGCACACAGATAATGTGTTGTGGAACTGTGCACCTGATATCTGTATAATTTTGTTAACCAGTGTCACCCAATAAATTCAATTAAAAAACAAACAAACAAACAAACAAAAAATTTTGGCCCAGTAGCTCAGTTTGTTGGAGCATTGTCCTGTACACCAAAATGTTGCAGGTTTCTCTTTCTCTCTCTCTCTCTCTCCTCCTTCCTCTGTCTCTTTCTTTAAAAAGCAATGAATATGAACTCAGATGAGCATAAAAAAGTTTAGCATTTAGGATGCATCCAAACATCCTACAATGCACAGGATATCCCAAATAATAAAGAGTTATACAGTTAATAATATTAAGAGTGCAAATATTAAGTATCACTTTAGTCAAAATATTTATGATAGTGTAATTCTAATGTAAGAATTGACAAAATAGATCAATAAAATAGACCATGATTTTAACCAGTATGCCACAAAAATTTTAAAAACATGCCATACTTATTTAGTTAGTGGCACTGACCTCGTTTCCATTAGATTGTCAAATTAGAAAATGACAGCAGCTAATAGAACAATAGACATCCAGTATGAATTAATCAAAATTATACTTATTTTTTTGTCAAACAGGCAAAAGTATATTTTTAGTGTACCAGAGAATTTTAGTAAGTGGTTTATGTGTATGTACCACGAGATGAAAAGGATTGAAAATTACTGAAATAGACCAAATGATACAAAAATTTATTCAGCCATTCTTTTTAACAAAGTCACCAAAAATATTTATCATGAGAAGGAAATTATTTTCAACAAATAGTTCTAGACTATCTGGATATCCTTTTAAGAAAAAAAAGTGGACCTTGACTCCTACCTCCTACTATACACCCAATTAAGTTAGATCATAGATTTAAATGTAAAAGTCCAAACTAAACAAATTTTAGTGAAAAACATATTTTTGATTTAGGAATATTCTTAGCTAGGTCACAAGAAAGCAGTAACACCAAATAAAAATTTGATAAATTAGATTTCATTGTGGTTTTTAAGAAATTCTGCTAATCAAAAAAAAAAAAAAATACTGTTTGGATTATAGAAAAGCGTAATCTGAGAGCTAATTAAACAGCACACTTGTAAGTAATTCATCCATCAAAATAAAACAAGACAAAACAAAGGAACATTTAAAATATTTGCAACTGAATGATAATAAAAACACAGCTTTTAAGGTTGGGGGAGATACAATTAAAGTAGTGCTCAGAGGAATATTTATGTCTTTAAAGGTCTGTATTAGAAGAGAAGAAAGGTTCATTAACCTAAACTTTGACCTGATGAAGCTAGAAAAATAGAAAAGTAAATACAAAACAAGCATAAGGAAGGAAATAATAGAGATTACACTGAAAATCAATGAAATAGAATACAAAAACATAAAAATATCAATAAATCCAAAATTTTTCTTTTAAAATATAAACAAAATAGATAAACCTAAACTGCTCACTAAAAGAGAAAAGACACAAATTATCAAAATCAGGACTGAGTGAAAGAGTGAACATCACTACCAATCCTATGCAAATTAGTCGATTTAGATGAAATATAAATTATTAGACACAAATTATCAAAACTGACACAGGAAGAAATATAAAATCTGAATAGACATATAATGAGTAAATAAGCTGAATTAGTAATAGAAAATATTTTCACAAAAATAAGTACATTCACTGGTGGGATCTATCAAATATTTAAAGAATGTTATTTAAAAGTAATATAAGCCTTTCACAAACTGTTCTAGAAAATGGATAAGCCAGGGGAACAGTTTCTATTTTATTTTATCAGTCTAATACTAATTATTATAGATAACAAAGCCAAAGATATGAGAATAAAGTGACAAACACAAAAATTAGTGAACTAAATCCAACAACACAAGAAAATGATCACATAATATAACCAAGTGAGATGCATGCTAGAAATTCAAGGTTACTATGAAATCCAAAAAGCAGTTAGTAATACATCACATTAATAGAACAAAGGATAAAAACCACATGACTATCTTAACAGATATAGAAAAAGCATTTGACAAAACATCTATTTATGATCAAATTCCTCAACAAACTAAGAATAAATGAGAATGTCCTCAACAAGACAATGAACATCTATGAAAAACCTACAGCTAATACTGTATTCAATTATAAAAGACTGAATATTGTCTCCCAAGATCAATAACAATGCAAGGATATCTGTTCTAGCCACTTTTATTCTATATTACACTGAAAGTTTTATCCAGTGTAATCACACTGAAATAAATCACATTCAGATATGAAAGGGAAGTAAAATTGCTTTTATTTGTATGCATGATCTCATATGTAAAAAATACTGAGAAATACATACACACACACACACACAACTACTAGAACTAATAAGAGAGATCAGCAAGTTCATTGGGTTCAAAATCAATATATAAAAATCAAGTGTATCTATATATTAACAATAAAAATTTTGAATATTAAATTAAGAAAACACTCCTAGTCACAAGAGCATTATAAATAAATTTTTAAAATAGGGAAAAATTTAACAATTTTCTATACACAGAAAACTATAAACATTGCTGAAAGAATTTAAAGGAGATCTAAATAAATTGAGTCATCCATGTTTATGGATTGGAAGATTCAATATTGTCAATATAGCAATTCTACCAAAATTGATCAATACAACCTGTATCAAAATCTAGTAGCCTTTTAGGAAACAATTGACAAGTTGATTATAAAATTTATATGAAAGTGTAAAGGACCCAAAACAACCAAAGCAGTTTAGGAGGAAAAAAAAAATCTTTGATGCAAATAACAGATTCTACTAAAATGGTCTAAACTGATACTGAATTTGTTCACACACTCACACTTCTACAACAAATAAAAAAATGTGAAAGAACAAATTCATGTCCAAATAACTTAATTCAATAGATTTTTTTTATATACTATAAGCTAGTTATTCTTCCAGCTGCTAGAGTTACAGCAGTGAACAAAACAGACCAGATCCTTAAAGTAAGGAAATGAACAATAAGCAAATAAATCATAGTTATGTCAAATTGTGATGAGAGCAATGGATAAAACTAAAGTACAACAAGAGAGATAGAATATTATTTAAATAAGATTGTCTGGAAAGCAGCACTTATAAAGAGATATTTGACCATAGAGTTGTCGGCGGCGGCGGCGGCAGCCATCCGTCTCGAGAGACGATGGTGTAGCTTCTTAAGAGTCTATCTGCACCTCCGAGAATGGCTGTGCAGTCCGACTCGGGAGTGACACGGTATCTGTCTCCTCCCGTGTTGAATCGACATCTTGCGATGACGCTGGAGTGTCCTCTCCAGTGAAGCTGAAGCTACAGAGCCTGGGCAGGGTGATATGGAGGGTCTGCTGTTGCCCATGCAGCAGACCCCATAGAGTTGTAGGACATGAGAAAAGAAGATATCCAAATACGTGTGTTTGGAAGAGAAGTATTCCAGGCAGAGGGCATTCCAGGCAAATGAAAAATCCCAGGGGTGAGAGTCTGCTATGGGCTGAAGAACAGGAAGAGATCAGTGTGGCTCAAGCAATGAGCAAGGAAACTGGCAGCTAAAACATGAAGAGAATATGATATACTTCTTAAGCTACAGTTAAATCAAGCTCTAAGAATGAGTTTTAGAGAAAATAAAAAGTAATCCAGAAACAATAGTTGATCCAGGTAATCAAAATTCAACGGGTTTCAAAGCTGAATGCTAAAATTTGCCATTATGTTTGGTTTTATGAAAACTATGTTACTGAATGGGGAATCCTTAATTTGGATGCTGTCTCTGAGCAGTCAGCAGTTTCCAGGCACTGCGCATGAGAAAGGGACTTCCTAGTCAGGAGTCTATCATTTCCTGTTGCCCTTGGCCGTTCTGACCAGTAGAGGAGATGGTGAGATGAGCCCCCACTGCTTGAGGATACAAGCCATTAAGAATATCCAGATTTGTATCATTGCTCTGTTTTTTAAGTAGACTGAGTCATTTTGCTTTTCACTAGCAAACAAACAAGGAGAAAATGTTTCGGTTATTTGATAGTGTTTCCTTTGATAGCGCTGTTTTCATGGTAAATTATTCCATCCACTGGTATCTCACTCTCTGTGAGCTTAGTTAATGTGAACATGTTTATATTCTGGTGTTTTTTTGCAAATTGTTGTTTATTTACCCAGTATCCATTTTCCTTCCTAATTGTTAGCTCTTTCATGACAGCTCATCTTAACCCTGCTTCAGGGCAATGGGCCTAACTGGTAACTCCCCACACATCAGCCCCTTGCAGTGTTGTCTGGGAGCACTACAGGAATCCAGGCCTGAAATAATACCCACAGTTTCTGCCAGAATATAGTAGTTAGTTCAAAAATTCAGAAGAAACCCAGTCAGTCCAATCAGACATAAGTGGATATATCTGAAAAGGGTGAAGAGTTTTGTTTTGTTTTTTAAATCCCCTTATTAAAAAAAAAAAGAATCACTAGATATTAAGGTTTGTTCTTTAGCTAGGTGTTGTCATACAGAAGTGAAGCTTGGAACAGCCTCAACTGGTTTCCTTCTAGCATCGAGTAGATACCATGAGGAAAGCAAAGCCAAGAGAAAGGTTGCGAGATGGAGCCAAGGTCCAGATAAACAAAGAAGCAGTGACCTAACTCCATAAATCTGTTTCATAATATTAGGCACTCTGAATTCTTTCTGTTTTCTGTGGCTTAAAACATTCTGACAAACTTAAATTTCTAGAATTGTGGATATTTGAACCTGACTCTGAAACATAGTGACTTTATTCTGTGACTTATCCTTATGAAATTGTCTACAAGTGCCACCCAGCAAACCTAAATTAGCAAAACAATGTATAAGTGATAAAAAAAAAAAGTGTTCAAAGTCAATGTTGACAAGACTGTGGGGAAACATGCACAGTTGCACATTGCTTTTGGCAGAGTAAATTGGTTCAGTCTTTCTAAGGAGAAATCAGTTACTATGTAATAAAACCTTTAAAATTGTTCACAGTTTTGACCCAGAAATTCTACTTCTGTGATTATAAAAGTTTAGGTAGTCATAGAAATACAATTGAAAATAGAGGGAAAAACGCGAAACCTGGAAAATAACCCAATTACCAAGCAAATGTAGAGGATGTTAAATCAATGTAAAGAAACACTATGTTGCCTTTCCAAATAATAAACATTAGGACTATGTCCAAGTTGGAATTAATATGAAATAAAGTAAAAATGAAAATAGTAGAACACAAACTGGTAAGAATACATTATCCTCTAAAACATCAGCTTCTCCTTGTATTCTCATAAACTATCAAATCAAATGATCTTTCTCAGTTGTGGGTAAGGTTACTCCTCTGCATACACACACGCATGCACACATACACACAGACATATACACACCACTACCTTCCAACAACACGCACAATGCAGCAACTCTAAGCAGCCCTGTGTGCCAGTTGTTGAACTAAGCAGTGGAGACACAAAGGAGACAAAGATAAATACGTGTCTTCCTAAACTCACAATGGAGTGTGGAGCACTGCAGATCAACATGAAAACACATAAGTGAACAAGGTATATAAGGCCATGGTAGAAATAAGTATGGCAATGTGAGTTTGTGACTGGGAGAATATGGTTGGGGTAGCAAGGGTACAACTCATCTAAGGAAGAGATATTTAAGCTGAGATTTGAAGAATGAGAAACCCGTTTCAATGAGAAAATCCCTTCAGTGAGCTGGAGAAGAAATGGTACATGGGGCCATCAACAAGCATGAAGGCCTGAGGTGAGGAAGATCTTAGCATGTTCAGGAAGAAAAAAGGGGCCAATGTGGCCAAAGCATGAGATTTTCCAGGTTAAGAGAGATATGTGATGACTTCTGAGAAGAGGCAACAAGCCAATCATGTAAGGCCTTCCCTGCATTTATAATTAAGTGTAATGAAGGCCATTATACCGTTTAAACTGGGGAGCGAAATGATCTGATGGTTTTGGGGTTTTTGTTTTTTTGTTTTTTTGGTTACCCAGAGTCAACCACAGTCTGAAAATATTTAATGGAAAACTTCAGAAATTAACAATTTATGTTTTTTTAAATTTAAGTATAGCGGATATATAATATTGATTATATTAGTTTCGGGTATATAATACAGTAATTTGACATCTTTATATCTTATAAAGATATAAAAAGTATATCTTTTATACTCCATTAATTCTAGTAATCAACTGTTGCTGTATAAACTTATCAAAATATTGTTAACCATATTTCCCTTTTCTTTTAACCCATCCCCCCACCCCTCCCTTCTGGTAACCATGCTTTTAGTGCCTGTTTCTATAAGGCTATTTTGTTTTGTTTGTTTTATTTTCTTCTGAGATTCCATATGCAAGTGAAACCATGCAGTATCTGTCTTTTTCTGCCTGACTTATTTTACTTAGCATGGTACCCTCTAGATTTATCCATTTTGTTGCAAATGGCAAGATTTCATTCTATTTTTAAAGGACCACTCTTTGCTATGTAAAGTCAATTACAGGGGTCCACCTTTGGAAGCAAGGAGATGGTGAGGAGGCCACAATAGAATCCCTGTGAAAAATGATGGTGGCTTAGACTAGGGCAGCAGCAATAACACTCACAGCAGCAGAGGCAACTTTTGGAATTAGTACAAATGGAACATATGAATGGATTCAAGGTGAGGTACAGACTACAGGAGATTCACGAAGCCCAAGTCCCAGAAATGTGGGTCAAAATTCCTGCTACTTCACTGCCAGTGCAGAGTCTGGAGCCTGGGGATATTCCTAATGACCAATCCCATGTGATCTCCAAATGGAATATGCAGGCAGGCGTTTGTATCTAGGGTATATGATGAGAAGCATGAACCAAGACATGAAGCTAACAGAGTTTGGAACTGGGGAATCAAAACCAGGGATAAAGAGGAGGACACAGATCCTCTGAGCCACAAGGAAGAAGCTGCACTCACATTTTCTGTTGTTCCTGCAGCAATGGGCTGAGGCAAGTTGTTTGTCCTTGGATTGAGGTCCTTGCCCATGACTCTATCGCCCACCTTTGTGCAGAAAGCTTCCACATCTATACTTTGGACCTAGAACTCTTTCCAAAGACGTGGATTGAAATAGACAACATTCTTCTGGACATCTTTATCTGGCTGCCCTACTGTCATCTGATAATCTTCATCTTGCTTTGTTAGATTTTTCTATTTCAAAGAATATTAATGCCTGATAGACTTGTAACTTATGGACCACAATTGCTTCATAGTTCTCTCTGATCACAGGTCTTTTCTAAGAAGTAGCAGTCATTCTCTCCCATTAATCCTTCGTGAAAACCTGCATCTCTTTGTTACCTCTCACCAGGTATTAACAGTTACCTATAGATCATCTCTACCTTCATTATTCATCTCTGTAGTCCCAGAACCTGGTAAGTGACTGAAATATATTAGATATTAGATGCTCATCACTTATTTACTGAAATGATGGAATCATGAAAACTTATCTATTAGCATGCAAGGACAAGTCAGAAATGAAATATCACATTTGGAACATCACATTTGTGAGAAAAAATATCGTGGGGATGGAGCTGCCCAAGGACTTAGAGGAGGCTTTTATTGCAGTCGTGCCATAAAGATTCCTTATCTTGTGCTATGTGGATCCCAGTGTACCCATTAGAGCTCAACCAGAGAAGTAGAACCACTGGGGTGCGAATGTTCTGCAGAAGTCAGGGCCCTTTGTTACAGAACTAAACATACACCTGCCTCAGGGGTCAGAGAATGAGAAGGTGAAATAGTTGCAGGCCCAGTTACAACCTCATGCCACAGTATTAGTGAGCTGATAAGCAACAATATGTGTGAGCTGTAAGATTGCTGTTGCTTTATTTCTGCCTCCCAACCCCCTAAGAATCTCCCTGTGCCTGCCACCCCGCAACTGGAAACATAAAGAAAGGAGAATTTCAGGGTGTGTAATTCAACTTGGCCAAGTTGACATCTTATTATAAAGCCATTACATCCAGAAATGTTGATGCTAGAATTAAAGAAGAAGATCCTGAAAGCTCTAATATTTGATTAACCTGATGCATCAAAATTATGTTATACTTTCTAGGATAATTCCATGATCAACTATCACTCTTCATAAGGGACACTCAAATCCTGAAACTCACTTGAAACAGCCTCTATTAATACTTATAAGCTGCTGAAAAGCACAAGGTTAAGTCAGAGAAAGCACTTTCTCCTAAAATAGAAAAGTTAAAGACCTACTGGCCCTGTTTCAGGGAAAATCCAGTGCTCCAAACACTGTGAAACAGGAATATTTAAGTCCAATCCTACTACTGGGATTGACTTTATTATATGTACACTGAGGATTATCTTATCTATTAATTATAGGAAGATATATAGATGGATAGATTCACATTTAATTATTTGCATAGCTCTGAGTATCCATACTATTAAAAATAATAATTTCTAAAAATTATAACCATTTAGTTCAGAATTTCTCCTGAGCCTATTAACACAGAGGACCTACCACATGAGATAAAATAAACAGTGTTTCAGCAACATTCTGACAATACTCACAATAATAAATTTGACAGGTCTAGTCAGTCCTTAGAGTGTCCTTCAACTTAATCAAGTACTACCACACAGAAGCATAGTTTAATAAAGTGGTTTACAGGGGTCCAGTAGGATGTACCTGAACTGGAACAACATTTTAATTTATTAAACAGTGTGTTTCTGTTTCTCCAGATACTATTTTTTTATTCCTTGGTCTTCCCCAGTTAAGCCTCAGCGAGGATTATTATTAGAGCCTTTAAAATTTCAAAAGCCTAATTCTGAGCAGACTAGGGCATCAAAAGAAAAGAAAAAAGAAAAAGTAAAAAGCATACTACAGCAGAACATGGCTCCCACCTCCAGCCACGTGCTAGACAAAGTCTCCTAGGTCAGGAAGAAGAAAGAGGCTGAGAGGACATGGCATAGAGTAATGGATAATAAAGTTGGGGTTGAGGTGGCTCGACCTCAAGGAAACAAAAAGGTTGAAGAAAAAACAATGGGTAAGAACAGACTAGGACATGCTGCAGTAACAAACACCCTGCAAATCTCAGCGGCTTAAATAATAATATTATTGTTATTTTATCTCAGATATTTATGTATTTATTATTTATTTATTATTTATGTATTTATTTAACATGCCTATCAAAGGCCATTTTTAGAACTCTGCTCATTCTAGTTATTCAGTTTCTGGGCTGATAAACACCTACCATCTTGGATGTGGCTAAGTTGCCATGTCTGAGGAAGAAAAATTGCTCTTTTGATCCTGAGAATTAAATGCTCCAGCCTAGATGATATATATCCCATCTGCTCCAAACTCACTGGCCAGATCTGGTCAGATAGTGCTGTACAATCTCAAGGATCTACAGGTGCCATTCTACACATACCTGGAAAGAGAAGAGAAGGGGCTGTCTGTGAGCAGCAATAAGGACAAATGCAGTCAGCATCAAGAAATGCCCTGCCTCCATCTGAATGAGTATCATGAAAGTGCATCCTGAGCCTATCTGCCAGGAGTACCTGTGATACTTAACTTTATGTGTCAACTTGACTGGGCTAAACAATGTCCAGGTAGCTTATTAAACATTATTTCTGGATGTGTCTGTGAGAGTGTTTCTGGAAGAGATTGGCATTTGAATACGTAGATTGAGTAAAGATCTGCCCTTACTGATGCAGATGGGCATCATACAATCCACTGAGGGCCTAAATAGAACAAAAAGTCAGAAGAAGAGCAAATTTTCTCTTTTCTTGAGCTTGGATATTCACATCTCCTGCCCTAAGATGTCTGAGCTCCTGATGTTCTCAGACCTTCAGACTCCATGGAAGAATAAACTTCTCCTGCTACTCAGGCCTTTAAATGCAAACTGAATTTTATCACCAGTGTTCCTGGTTTGCTAACTTGCAGATGGCAGATTGTGGGACTTAGTATCATGGTTCTCCAGAGAAACAGAACCAAAATTAGGAATTAGTGTTTTGGAGGCTGTTTGCTTTGGAGAAGTGTTGTGCATTACCTTTCATGGAAGTGAGTTTTTCTGTCTCCTCCCCATTGCAACCCATGATGCCCCTATGGACAGCAGTCAGCAGCTTGCCAACTACCTTTTATTTAGGAGTTATGCACATCAGTCCTACAAAATAATGCTCTGTACTCTTCAAAAGTACCAGAGATTCTAATTCCCTGAAATAGAAGGTAGGGATGAGGGCATGGTGGCAGTGATGAGAAAGAGAATGATTATCTTAGGTAGAAATAGATAGCACTCCCTTAGGTAAGCTCCATTATTGTGGCTGTTATTCATTTATAAAACATTAATTTGGAGTGGTCTCTATATCTCAGTTTCTGTGGTATGTAATGAGTCATTTTGTTATATTTATTCATAGAATAAGTATACTGCAATCTTTGAACAATATGAAATGAGGTTGTAGTAATCCAAGATTCCATGATTTATTTTATTTCTAATAATTTTATGGGAAGACTGTACCTGGTACTTTCTGTATGCATACAGGCCAGGTTGTTGATAATAAAATGCATGAACTTTAGAGTCAAGCAGAGTTTAGTTAAATTCTGTCCCTAGAGAACCAGTATACCTCACATGATATATTTCACCTCTCTTAACTTTTCTCATCTAAAATAAAGACAGTTTTATATTTCAAGATTGGATTCCCTTATCTTAAAATGGAGATATCATTCATATTACAGTGTTAATTAGAAGATTAGTATTTTTAAATGGAATCTGATTAACACAGAGCATGGCACTGTGGAGAAATTATTGTTATTGTTACATTATATTATATTAGTTAAAATGCAAGATATATATTGATTAGTTTCAACAAATATTTATTCACTGCTAATATTAATGAAGTTTTACAGAGATGAATCAGATATGGTTAAGGGGCCCTTGAGATCTCCCTGTCTGGTGATGTTGGTTTAAGAACAATGTCATACTATACTCTGCAGAAAATGGTCTCATAATGGAGATGAACCCATATGGAGGAACAGGTGAGAGTGACAGTTCCTGATGAAAGTGGGTGAAGACAGGAGATTGATAAGGACAGAAAGAAGACACTGAAGTGTGAGCATATCCAGTATGTAAGTGACATGTAGGGAGTCTATAATGGATAAAGGAAAAATAACTGAAAGAAGTTATTAGATACATTCAACTTGTCTAAATAATGTAGGAATAGACAGACATTGCTTCAAATCTTTACAACAAAATAGGTGATTTGGGAATTGGGAAATCCCTGAATCTCAGTGTTGTACCAAGAAGGTAGGAATCTTAAAATCTATCTCACAACATGTAGCATACAATAGGCATTTAATAAGTGCTTTTTTGTTACTTTTAAATTGGCTTTGTTAGACTATGAGCAGGTTAACAATGAAAAGACATCATACATTAGGTATTAAATTTTTTAAATCCTCACTCAGGATATGTTTTACTGATTTTAGAGAGGAAGGGAAAGAAAGAGAGAAACACCCTTGTAAGAGAGAAATGTTGATCAGTTTCCCCTCATATACACCCTAACCTGGGATTAAAACTGCAACCTAGGTATGTGCCCTGACCAGGAATTGAACCCACAACCTTTTGGTGTATGACATGATGCTCCAAATAACAGCCACCCAGACAGGGCTAAAATTTTTGTGAGTATTGATTTTTATTCTATAATACTGCTTCTAAAACTCCACCCTTGAAATTAGTCATGCATGTACTCAAAGATTTACTGCCATGATGTTCATTCATCTCATCCTTATTTAGCAGATCAAAAAGTTGCATGGTGGAGGAAGATGGAGGCAGAGTAAGTAGCTGTGTTGTCTGCTTGCTCCTATTGTGAAAAGCTTGGGATACAGACAGGGAGACGAGTGAGTGAGTACAAACTATGGACAGCTTGAGTGGGGAAGGGAGAGCAAGAGTGGAGTGAAAAAGAGCAGAAGGCTCGCCAATGCTCTAGGGAGGAGTCGCTGGACCCACCAAACCCTGTGTTCCTACTGGACCACACAGAGGGACAGCTGCAGACAGGCTCACCACCTGGAATCTCCTCAGAGACTGCGGCCTACTGTGGGCGCGGGGACCAGCGGAGTCCCATAGGGAAACAATAGAAAGGTTTCCTTGAAGTGGCCAGAGGTGTGGGAGGACAGCAAGCGACCCAGTCTGTGGGAAGCTGTATGATCTGAATCTGGGTGGAGATCCCCCGGTGGGCTGGCGACCCCACGCCCTGGGTGCGCGCATTGTAGTGCCACTTAGAAGAGGGGAACTGGGCTGGGAGAGCTGCATTAGAAACATGGTCTTGGTCAGAGCTCCAGACCCATGGGCAGGGTGTGCAGGTGAATGGTGAGATGGCAAATGACCCAGATATGGGAAGCTGGGTGAACTGAGTCTGGAACGGCGGCACCACATACCGGACGCACGCATCCATCGCAGCGCCATTGATCAGAAAAAAGTGGAATTGGGCCAGGAAAGCTGCGTTAGAAACATGGTCCCAGTCAGGGCCCAAAGCAGGCGGGCAGAGCACGCAGGTGAACGGTGAGGCGCTGCCACCCAGGGACAGTCACGGCCCCGTGCTGCAGCTTGGAACATAGAGACTTCTTGGGAGGAGGAGCGAAGACAGGATCCAAAGCAGGGTAGGGACTAGGAACATGCACACTGGCACGCCAACAGAACAGCATTACTAGAGAAGCGTGAGGACTGCTGGAGGGCGCTGCAGGACAAGTGGGGAGAGAGACCCAAATCTGTGGCTCACAGCAGATAGTTACAACAGGCCCCTGAGGGAGAGAAAAGCAACCATAGAACCCAGCCAGAGCTCGTCACAGCCAGCCAACCAGGAAAAAATTTGAAACTCATGGAATTTTGACCAGGTGTGGATCCAGAAAAAGAAGACTACAGACAAAGGCTGAACTGAGTAAAAAACTTTCTTTTAATTTTTAATTTTTTTCTCTTCTTTTTTATAAATTTTTTTCTCTTTCTTTTTCTCTTTGAACTATCTCTTTAATCTGTTTCATACCATCTCTCCCTCCCATCCTTCATCTTTAATTTTTGTTTGTCTGTTTTGTTTAGCTTCCCTTTCACACTAAATATATAGCATATAACTACTAAATAAATCTAATATTATATGCTACCACTTTCTTACTGTATCCTGCATTCTTCCCTCTCTCTTTTTGTTTTATTAACATACAATGTAAATATTACTAACTGGCACAGACTTAACACTACTTGCTACTGTTATTACTCTATCATCACCCTTCTCATAAATCATCTTTTTCTTCATTTAAAACAACTCTTATCCATTTCCCCTACAGTAAAATAGCCCTAACCTCTGTACATTTATATTAATACTGGCTCATTTGCTGCCAATAGTGGGGTAGAGGGTGGGGGATATCTTTGAGGGGGTGGGTTTCTTGCCTGGGCTGTGTGTTTATGTTTTTAACAGCATCTCCACAAAAGAACTCAAGACAAGGTAGACAGAGTGACTCTCAGTTCACTAGCCAGAGGGAAGGTGCCACCAAAGAGCATCTGAAATATAACCAGAAAGCATAAACAAACAATATAAAGGGTACCCCAAGAACATCAGGCTCAAGAGATCAAAGAGACTGCACCACTGAAACCCCCAGATCTCCTATAAAGAATCTCATACCTCAAAGGAGGGAAATCAAAACAGACAAATCAAAAAAAACAAAAACAGGAGAAACAAGATGGCGGAGGAGTAAGTGGAAGCTACATTAATTCCTCCCAGAACTAGTCTGGATTTACAACGCAATTTTGGAGAAATCATCTGGAATAACCAACCGAACACCAGCTGGAGAGAAGTCTTATAACCACGGAGAGACAGAAAAGGCCGCTACATCACAACGTGATCGGTAGGGAGTGCGGAGACGTGGAAAGGCTGGCTGGGCTCACACAGGTGGCAGCTGAAGGGACTGAGAAACAGCTCAGCAGCTGGGGATTCCCCCTGAGAAGGGCAGGGTCTAAACCCCCAGCTGAACTTCCCAGCCTACAGCAACAGAGTGGAAAGTAAAATAGTATCCAGCTGAGAAAAGCGAAAAGCCACAGGGTTTCTTGCTAGCCGGACAGAAACAGCTGGAGAAAAAGAGCTCTTAAGCGGATCACATACAAAAATATTTTGGCCCCCACTTACCCTGGGCTCAAGCGGAGAAAAGGTAGAGAGGACTGGAGACGCTTGGGGAGAGTTTGGTGTGGTGGCTTTGAGGGGAGAGCTGGGGAAGCGGCCGGCCGGGTCCCAGTGCTTACTCATCCCCACACTGCAGGCAGACCATTCCCGGCCAAGTGGCGTCAGCCTGAGGGGAAGCAAAGGCCATGCCTACAGGAATTAAGCTGCCACACCCACGGTCCTTAAGCCTGACAGTTAATCACAGATTGAATAGATTAACAACTAAGAAGCCAGACAAAGGCAGTAGATCCCTGGAAGTCTCCAACAGGCTGCCTAGGCCCAGACTGGTACAGGATCTGACGCCACCAGGGGCAGATCCAGGAAGTGCAGATCATTCTAAGAAGCACCAACAAACAATAGGAGTCACAAAAATGGGGAGACAGAGAAACAACACCCCATCGAAAGGAAAGGCAGAGTCCCCAGAAAGAGTGCTAAATGAAATAGAGGGGAGCCAACTATCAGATATGGAATTGAAAGCATGGATTATGGAGAAGCTCAATGAGCTCAGCGGAAACTACAAAGAACTCCAGAAAAACTACAGTGAACTCCAGAAAAACTACAAGGAACTTACTGAGAATTATACCAGCATCAAAAAGGACATGGAAGCTATCAATAAGAGCCAGGAGGAAATGAAGAATACGATCTCTGAATTGAAGAACACAGTAGAAGGATTTAAAAACAGGCTAGAGGAAGCAGAAAATCGGATCAGCGAGCTAGAGGACAATGTAGACAAAAACTCACAGACAGTGTAACAAAATGAAAAAAGGCTGAACAAGACTGAAGAGGCTCTAAGACAGCTGCAGGACAACATGAAACATAATAATATCCATATCATAGGAATTCCAGAAGGAGAAGGAGAAGAGCAAGGGATAGAAAACCTCTTTGAAAAACTAATGACAGAAAACTTCCCTAACATGAGGAGAGAAAGAATCATGCGAGTCCAGGAAGCACAGAGGGTCCCAATGAAGATGAACCCCAACAGGCCCACTTCAAGACACATCATAATTAAAATGCCAACATTCAAAGACAAAGAGAGAATCCTAAAAGCAGCAAGAGAGAAACAACTAATAACATACAAGGGAGCTCCAATAAGGCTATCATCAGATTTCTCAGCAGAAACACTACAAGCCAGAAGGGAATGGCAAAATATATTCCAAGTAATGAAAAACAAAGGCCTACAACCAAGAATACTCTACCCAGCAAGGCTCTCACTCAAAATGGAAGGTGAAATAAGGAGTTTCCAAGACAAAAGAAGGTTAAAAGAATACATCTCCACCAAACCAGTATTGCAAGAGAAGCTAAAGGGTCTGCTTTAAGAAGATGAAGAAACAGAGAGAGACAGAGAGGAACACGAGTACAAAGGGGGAAAATGACAATGAATAAGTACTGAAAGAAAGAAGGAACTTCTACCATTTGCAACAACATGATTGGAACTAGAGAGAATTATGCTTAGCAAAATAAGCCAGGCAACCAAATAAAATTACTTTATGCTATCACCTGTTACAGGAAACTAATGAACAACACAAACAAATGAGCAAAATTGAACCAGAGGTACGTAAACGAGGAATAAACTAACAGTAACAAAGGGGGAGATGGGAGGGAGAGAAGTGATAAGAAGGGGAAGGGTCTAGTCAAAGAACATGTATAAATGATCCATGGACATGGACAGCTGGGTGGGGACTGAATGTGGGAGAAAGGAGGAACAGGGTGCAGAGAAGCAAGAGGGGGAAAAAAGTGAGACAACTGTAATGGAAAAACAAACAAACAGAAAAATTTTTAGTGGGGGGAAGGAATAAAAATATAAAGAATAGAAATGCAAGTTCAGTGAATATTAGAAGGACAAGGATTTTCCTTCACACTGTATATATTTTCTCCCTATCTGATCCCTCCAGAATTTGGCATTCTAAAGAAGTAAGTAATGACCTAAGTTTCTTTGCATAAAACTAATAAGACCAGTTGTTAATAACGATTTTTTGACTAAGACTTTGACTGGAATGTCATGCCTAAAGGAGACATGCTTGGGCTTTGGTTGTTACCAAAAAGCCCTGAGCAACTGGGACTGACCTTCAAAGGTAATAAAAGTCCACGAGATAAAAGGCCTGGTACCTTGGATGGATGAGCAGTCCATAGCAATCTTTCCAGGGAAGGAACGAAGGTTGTTTTCCTGAAAGGAAGGGACCTTAAGGCACAATGGAAAACCAGGAGGACCTGGAAAAGACAGGTGTTTACAGGCAAGGCTGAATGCCAGGTATGTGGCTCAGCTTCTGTGCCCTGAAGGGCAGACTGAAGGTCACCCTAAATGTTCCTTGCGTAAGTTCCAGCAAAGCAGAACTAAAGATCATAAGTGATCATTTCCTGCTCTTGTTGTGTTTATGCAAATGAACAGGATAAATTAAAAATTGACTTAATGCAGTCCCTTTAATGACAAGGAGGGTAATCTTAGGGAGAAAAATCAAGATTCAAGGAAGATCACAATGCCCAGTGGTAGACTATAAAGTAGTGCAGCTCACCATCTTTAAAGTTTCTTTTCATTTAAAATTTGTTTTCATTTGAAAGTTAAACTATGTCTGTGGCATTATCAAAGATGTTTAATTTACAGGCAAGAAGAATGTCAAATGCCTTGCAACTGGATGTTTTTCCGATAAGAGAGTCCTACAGATCTATAAACTTGTGTGTGGGTTATGTTACATAAATTAACATGTGTTTTCTGTTTTCAAAGGGCATAAGCCTACGATCTCATTACCTGAGTGATTGTCTGTACGTATAGGCCTCACTTAATCCTGTCTGCATTGCTGCCTCCTGAGACTCAATAGTTTGGCTGAAGTAAGTGGCTGGGTTGGTGAAGAACGGGGTGGTCTGTGGGCTTCACTTTAAAACTGGTTTCTCTTTTCTATCCTAATGGCTTGGACAGAAAGAGCCCAGAGGCCTGAGAGGGGGGATACCTAAAATATTTCCCTCAGTCCAAACTAAGTATAATGGGCAAAAGGGTTTTAGACAGTTGAGATGTACCTGGCATACCTTCCTCCAAAAAAGCCCTTCTTTTCCCTAATGTGGGACATTGAAAAATTAATACCTGTCTTTTGTCATCTAGTGGTTATGGATTGAATGATGTCCTTTAATCCTGTTGCCCCCAGAATACAACAAGGATGCCAGCCTGTTAAACCAAGCATGCCATTGTCCAGAGACAGCCAACCAACCTGGAGTCGGCACGATCCTTCCCCTTGTGGGAAGGCCACCCTCCCCTCCACACCCCCACTCTTATTAGGGATTTCTTGACCCAAGGGTAGGTAGGACGACGACCATGTCCAGCTTGAAGCAGCTAGAGGAGCTCGAGACCTTCGTCCATTGTCCTTTATAAGATTGTAAAGGGTCTTAAGTCTGAGAGGGAGGGATTGTTATTTTTTATTGTTAAAATATTTAACTAATTAATTAATTATTTAAAAAAAAGAAGAAGAAGAATATATGAAAGGGTGAGCCATGGGCATGGACTTGGGGAGGGGATTGTCGGGGAAGGGGGTGCTGGGCGGAGGGGAGCAAAGGGGAAAAAATTGGAACTATTGTAACAATATAATCAATAAAATATACTTAAAAAAAAAAACAAACAAACAAGAAGAATCCAACAAGGGAAGATGCAGAAACTACCTCCCAAAGAAAGGAAAGGAGAAATCCCCAGAAAGAGAGGTAGATGGAATAGACATAGCCTAAATGTCAGACATGGAATTCAAAATAATGGTGGTGAAGAAGCTCAATGTACTCAAAAACCTCAAAAATAACTACGACAAACTCCAAGAAAGTTACCTACAGCTGCAAGGAAATTACAGGGAACTTACAAAGAACTACACCAGCATAAAAAAGGACATAAAAACTATTAATAAGAACCAGGAAGAAATGAAGAATACAATCCCTGAACTGAAAAACAGTAGAATCAATCAAAAGCAGGCTAAATGAAGAAGAAGATTGGATCACTGAGTTAGAGGACAATGTAGAAAAAATTCCCAGACAATACAACAAAATGAAAAAAGATTGAAAAAGAATGAAGAAAGTCTAAGGGAATTACAGGATAACATGAGACAAAATAATATCCGGATCATTGGAATAAAAAAGGGAGAAGAAGAACAAGGGATAGAGAACCTGTTAGGAGAAGTAATGACAGAAAATTTTCCTAACCTGATGAGAGGAAAAGTCATACAAGTCAAAGAAGCACAGAGAGTCCCAATGAAGAGGAACCCCAAAAGGCCCACTCCAAGTAACATCATAATTAAAATGGAATCATTCAAAGACAAAGGGAGAATCCTAAAAGCAGCAAGAGAAAAACAGCAAATAACATACAAGGGAACTCCAATAAGGCTATCATCAGATTTCTCAACAGAAACACTACAAGCCAAAAAGGAATGGCAAAAAATATTTCAAGCAATGAAAAACAAAGGCCTACAACCAAGAATACTCTACCCAGCAAGGTTCTCATTTAAAATGGAAGGTGAAATAAGGAGTTTCTCAGACAAAAGACTAAAAGAATACATCTCCACCAAACCAGCATTGCAAAAGATACGAAAGGAAATGCTTTAAGAAAAAGAAGAAAAAAAAAAGGGAGAGGAACACAGGTACAAAGGGAAATAAATAAATACATGTCAATGATAACCTTAAATGTAAATGGGTTAAATGCTCCAATTAAAAGACATAGAGTAGCGGAGTGGATGAGAAAACAGGATCCACATATTTGCTGTCTACAAGAAACACACCTCAAAACAAAAGATTTACACAGACTGAAAGTAAAGGGATATAAAAAAGTATTCCAAGCAAACAGACCGGAAAAAAAAGCTGGGGTAGCAGTACTCATATCAGACAAAATGGATTTCAAAGCAAGGGCCATAAAAAGAGACAATGAAGAACAGTTTATAATACATAGGGGAACAATCCATCAAGAAAATATAACACTGATAAACATATATGCATCCAACATAGGAGCACCCAAATACATAAAGAAAATACTAAAAGACCACAAGAAGGATATTAACAGCAACACACTCATAGTAGGGGACTTTAACACTCCATTATAAACAATAGACAGATCTTCAAAGCAAAGAAACACCAAGGATATACAGGCATTGAACAATACTCTAAACCACATGGACTTAACTGATATATATAGAAATTTACACCCCAAAGAAGCAAAATATACATTTTTTTTCGAATGAATATGGTACATTTTCAAAGATAGGCCACATAATAGGACACAAAACAAGCCTCAACAAATTCAAGAAAGTTGAAATTATATCAAGCATCTTTTCAGACCACAATGCCTTGAAACTAGAAGTCAACATCAACAAAAAAAAAAAAAAAAAAAAAAAATCAAAGACATCCAAATTCATGGACAATGAATAACATGCTATTAAATAATGAATGGGTTAAGAATGACATCAAAGGAGAAATCAAGAAGTTTCTGGAAACTAATGATAATGAACACACAACAGCCCGAAACCTATGGGACACAGCAAAAGCAGTCCTGAGAGGGAAGTTCATAGCAATACAGGCATATCTGAAAAGGATAGAAGAATCTCAAATAAAAAATCTAACCCTAAAGCTACAAGAACTAGAACAACAACAACAAACAAAGCCTAGGGAAAGAAGAAGGAAAAAAATCATCAAGATCAGAGCAGAATTAACTGACATAGAGACCAAACAAACAATTCAAAAGATCAATGAAACTAAGAGTGGGTTCTTTGAAAAAAATAAACAAAATCGACAAGTCTTTAGCCGGGCTCATCAAGAAAAAAAGAGAGAAGACCCAAACAAAATCAGAAACAAAAAAGGAGATATCATGACTGATACCACAGAAATGCAAAGGATTGTCAGAAATCATTATGAACAACTGTATCACAAGAAATTTGACAACCTAGGGGAAATGGACAAATTTCTAGAAACATATAATCTTCCAAAACTGAAACGAGAAGAAGCAGGAAGCCTGAACAGACCAATAACAATTAGTGAAATTAAAGCAGTAATCAAAAAACTCCCAGCACACAAAAGCCCTGGACTGGACAGCTTCACGGATGAATTTTACAAAACATTTAGGAAAGAACTAACTCCTACCCTCCTTAAACTATTCCAAAATATCCAAGAAGAGGGAAAAATCCCAAACTCTTTCTATGAAGCCAGTATTACCCTAATCCCAAAACCAGGTCAAGACACAGCAAAGAAAGAAAACTACAGGCCAATATCACTGATGAACATAGATGCTAAAATCCTCAAGAAAATATTGGCAAACAAGATCCAGCAATACATCAAAAAGATCATACACCATGATCAAGTGGGATTCGTCCAGGGATGCAAAGATGGTTTAATATTTGCAAATCAAAATATAATACATCATCTAAAAAAAAAGAAAGACAAAAATCACATGATCATATCAATAGATACAGAAAAAACATTTGACAAAGTACAACACCCATTTATGAAGAAAGCACTCAGCAAAATGCGAATAGAGGTAGCATACCTTAACATAATTAAGGCTATATATGAGAAACCTGAAGCCAACATCATACTTAACGGACAAAAACTGAGAGAAATCCCCCTAAAATCAGGAACAAGACAAGAACGTCCACTCTCTCCACTCCTATTCAACATAGTGTTGGAAGTTCTAGCCACAGCAGTAAGAGAAGAAAAAGAAATAAAAGGCATCCAAATTGGGAAAGAAGAAGTAAAACTATCCTTATGTGCAGATGATGTGATAGTATACATAGAAAACCCTATAAACTCCACTAAAAAACTACTCAATATAATAAGCGAATTTGGCAAAATAGCAGGGTACAAAATAAATATACAGAAATCTAAGGCATTTCTGTACACCAACAATAAAATACCATAGACAGAAAAAAAAAAAAAGAAAATATCATTTACTATAGCAACAAGAAAAATAAAGTACCTAGAAATAAACTTAACCAAAGAGATAAAAGACCTGTACTCTGAAAATTATGTAATATTTAAGAAAGAAATTAAGGAAGATACAAATAAATGGAAGCAAATACCATGTTTTTGGATGAGAAGAATCAACATCATCAAAATGGCCATACTACCCAAAGCAATTTACAGATTCAATGCAATCCCTATTGAAATATCAAGGACATATTTCACAGACCTAGAACAAATACTCCAAAAATTCATATGGAACCAAAAAAGACACCGAATAGCAAAAACAATCTTGAGACAGAAGAACATAGCAGGAGGAATCACAGTAGCAGACATCAAACTATACTACAAAGCCACTGTGATCAAAACAGTCTTGAACTGACAAAAGAACAGACATATAGATCAGTGGAACAGAATAGAGAGTCCAGAAGTAAATCCAGGACTATACAGTCAACTAATATTTGACAAAGGAGGAAGAAACATAAAATGGAGTGAGAAGAGCCTCTTCAACAAATGGTGCTGGGAGAACTGGACAGGGACATGCAAAAAAAATGAAACTAGACCACCAATTTATACCACACACAAGAATAAACTCAAGATGGATTAAAGACTTAAATGTAAGCCATGAAACCATAAAAGTCCTAGAGGAAAACATAGGCAGGAAAATTTCAGATATCCCACGTAACAATATTTTCATAGGTACATCTCATAAGGCAAGAGAAATAAAGGAAAAAATAAACAAATGGGACTACATCAAACTAAAGAGTTTCTTCTCAGCAAAAGAAAACATCAGCAAAATGAAAAGGAAACCAACCACATGGGAAAACATATTTGCCAATGATACTTCAGACAAGGGATTGATCTCCACAATTTTAAAGAACTTACAGATCTCAACACCAAGAAGACAGACAGCCCAGTTAAAAAATGGGCAAAAGACCTGAACAAACACTTCTCCAAGGAGGATACAGAGAGTGTCCATAGACACATGAAAGAATGCTCAACATCACTAGCCATCAGAGAGATGTAAATAAAAACCACAATGAGATAGCACTTTACACATGTCAGAATGGCCATCATCAACAAATCAACAAAGAACAAGTGCTGGTGAGGATGTGAAGAAATGGGAACCCTACTGCACTGTTGGTGGGAATGCAGACTGGTGTAGCCACTATGGAAAACAGTATGGAATTACCCCAAAAAATTAAAAATGGAACTGCCTTTTGAACCAGCGAATCCACTGCTAAGATTATATCTAAAAAATCCTAAAACCCTAATTCAAAAGAACTTATGCACCCCTATGTTCATAGCAGCACTGTTTACAATAGCTAAGTGCTGGAACCAGCCTAAGTGCCCACCTGTAGATGAGTGGATCAAAAAACCGTTGTACATTTACACAATGGAATACTATGCAGCAGAGAGTATGAAGGTACTCCTGCCATTTGCAACAACATGGATGGAACTAGAGAGAATTATGCTTAGTGAAATAAGCCAGGCAAAGGAAGAAAAATACCATATGATATCACCTAATACAGGAAACTAAAGAACATAAACAAATGAACTAAATAGAACAAGGAGCAGAATAACAGTCAATAGCAGGAAGGGAGAGAAGGGATATAAGTAAGGGAAGGGTTTAGTCAAGGAACGTGTATAAAGGACCCATGGACATGGACAATGGGGAGGGATATGATTGTGGGAGAAGGGGTGGGCTGAGTCAGGGGAGCAATGGGGAAAAAATGGGACAACTGTAATTGAAAAACCAAAAATTAAAGTTAAAAAAAAAAGTTGCATAGTGTAAATATCCACCAATCCAGGTGTGCATATGTAGATAAAGTGAGTGAAAGGATTCCAATAATTTATGGTACATTCATTCAATAAAATTCTGTGCAGGCTTTAAGTTTTAAGGCTTCAAATAGTCACATGAGAGGTAAGACGCACTTCTCTTTCTGCCTCTGTGAAACCATGTTCTCATTGTTCCCCCAACCCTAATCCTTCTGGCCTCTCTTTTTTCTGTCTTCTTCACTGATTTTTCCTTCTCTTGACAATTGCAACACTCCTCCAAGGGGCCCGACTAATTTACACCCCATTCCCTCACTACGTCACCCAGACCAGTGCCGAGGCAATGTCCCACCTTCATATCTCCAGTCTCAGAATCTCTGAGCTTCATATGAACAAATCTAATGGCCTTCCTAAAAACGGCGCTTGGATGTTTCACAGCATTTCAAATCACGAATGCCTAAAACAGATCTCTCGGTTCCTCCATTCCACCTTCCCCCAAAAGAAAGTAACTCAACGTTAGTTTTTTTCCAACATGATCCATATTAGTAAATATCACACCCTTTATGAAACTTTGAAGCTAGAACTGACACTCTCATCCAAGCAATTAACATAGACAGTTGGTCTCTTTCAACTGTACCTCTCAGAGGCATGTACTTTTCTCCATCTCTGATGTTCCTGACCCAGGCCCAGCTGCACTGCCGCTGCCCGAACTGCAGGAGCCTCCTAAATTAGGCTCTGTGCTTCTGATGTGTCCCTACACTCTGCTCTCCACACAGCAGTCAACACCATGTTTTAAAACAGTTTATGAGATTACATAACAAACTCTCTTGCTTAAAATCCATTTGTGGGTTTCAATTCATATAAATTAAAATACTCCTGTAACTCCCAAGGCCCTGGCCGCCCCCTACAATTCGTGTCTTTAATTTCGTGACTTCCTAATTTCTCCTGCCTCAGCCACATTGTCCTTTCTCCTGTCGCTTGCAGATACCAAGTTCCTTTCCGTACACCAAGGCCTGCCGCCAAGGGTTGCTGCTGCCACCATCTGGGACTCTTCTCATGACTGTTCCACTCTCAAACATGTCTCAGGTGCACCATCACCTGACTCTAGGAGCGCACTCCAGCCCAGCGAGGCTCCTGGTCAGCACCGGGTTCCCATTAGAATACTTGACTGTGAGCTCTAATTTGGGGTTCACTGGATGCAGTTTCTCTCTTCGCACTGTCAGCTCCAGGTGGGCATGGAACTGCTTGCTGATCCACACTGTATCCTCAAATCTAGGAGGGAGCCTTCACAAAGGTGGCATCAGTATGTGCTTTATGAATGAATTTTTAGTTAATGCTAAAAATCTGGTTTCTAACAGTGTCATCCCATTATGCTGGTAAAACATGAAATATAAAGTAAGTGTGTGGAGGTGTGTCTGTGTGTGTTGAGTATTGTCTGTGGACTGTGTGTGCGACTGTGACATGACTGGATGTGTGGGGGGTGTAGTGTATGTATGTAAAGAGAATGGAAAGATTAACACCAAAATCTTAACATTGGCTATTGCTGAGTGAGGTATAAAATTTTTTAATTTTTGTTTTTCTAAGATTCTACAATGCATATATTTCTTGAAAAATAAGAAAACTTATTTTTTTAAATCCATCAATATTCAATAGGCAGAGCAAGCTACCTGATCTCTGGAGGTCATTGGTAAGCTACTAATTTCTGAGAATTCCTGTCTCAAGCAGGCATAATGAGCACATATTTGAGTTTGGCCAATTTGTTGATTTTAATTTGCTCAGGAGTGAATCCATTTCCTGAGGCCTAATTTCTTCCCCCTACATCTCCTTCTTAGTAGGGTGAAAAGGTGCTGGCTCCCACCTGCCTCTCTCTCATTTGGGCTTTTTTTTAAATAAATCTTTTGAGTTGAAGAGAGGTAACCAAGATCAGAGGACAGAAAGGAGATAAGGCCTTGAGCTTAATTCAACCTGCATTTTAACCAGCTAGATACATCCCACCAAGGTGATTACAGAAGACCGCCAGTCCTGCCTTGCCTTCTCCAGCGGAGACTCTCATCTTTCCACCAGCAGGAGCTGTCCTGCCCCAATTCCCAGGGCAGTCAGGTGTCAGGGCACTGAGTCACCCTCCCTGAGGACTGACCTAGAACATGCAGTTCCAACATTGATGGCCTGACTCTTCCTTCTGCGGGGAAGCTCAGAATGCCCAGAGGGCCAGGTCAGCTCAGCTTCACATTGTCAGTTTCATCTAAAGATAATTACCACCCCCCTTAATTACACCATGAATGTTTGAAGTTCTCTGCAAGCTAACTCAGTTTGCCTCACTTGATTATATGACTTTTTTGAACTCTTCCTTCTGTAATATGCATAACATTTCCCCACTCTTGACAGAATTAAAATTCTTTTCATCCTTAGGGATCATTTCAAGTACCAGCCCTGTGGGAGCATACTGGGTGGTGTCCACCTTGTCCTTTTTGTATGCCCAACTAAAGTGGCTCACCTTGTCCTGGGCCAGTGGAGACAACAGGCCTTCTCACAGACACATTAGCAGTTACACATAGAAATCCCCACCAACTAAGAAGGAAGCATCATGCCTTGACACACTGCCCAAGGTCGCTCTGCATGGCACAGCTCTTCTGCCATTTCCTTGGGGCTCCACTCCCTAACTTTCCACTCTCTTTCCACGCTCTAGAGTGCCCCATTCCCAAGGGCAGCCTTGGCCTGTCACATGCAGGGGCTTGTTTGAAAGTGATGGATCTGACCCCTGGCCAGGTCCTCAGCAACATTTGCTCTCTAGAATTTGGAATTTCACACTGCAAGGCAGAAAGTCTCTGCAAAAATCATGCACATTCTCCACCAATTCCCTTTCCCCTTTCTCTTGGCCAGAGGAGGGAAATTTGGCACCAAGTAAATAGTGTCTATTTACATATTTGACTCTTTCAGCACACTGAGTTCCCTGAAGGCAGAGACCTGTCTCCATTGTTTGTCTGGCAGCAGAAGGCTAGGGGAGTATTTGGATACATTAAGGAGCAAAAAGCAATTGACAGTCAGTCCCTAGTGGTCCTTGCTGGAACCCAGGCAACACTGAGTCTCAGTGTAGGTCATTGTGCTCCATCCTCCCAGGGCATTAGATCATCACTTCATTACTGTGACTCTGTGGGGAATAGAACCCCTTTACAGAGTCTTGTATGTCCCTATGCCTGGCATCATGGAAATGGACCTCTGTCTTGGCCCCAGTGCTTAGATCCCTTCCATTGCTGCGCATGCATGTGCAGGTGTACGTGTTTGTGTGTGCAAGTGAAGGGTGCTACTACCTGAAGAATGAATGCCAAGTTTCCTGCCTAGACTCTAGTTATTGGCTGCCTGCATTTTAGCCTGTACCTACCTGTGGGTTCCCCCTCACCTTTCTCTCTAAATCCCCAGTGTTCACTACTTCCCTGGGGCTAAAGATCATCATAAACTGACTTTATTAAACATTACCATTGTCTATATGATAAAGTTATTTTTAGTATTAATCATGATAATAATGATCAGAAATTAAATGAAAATTTTGCATTGAATTTTAATTTCTGGAGAAAATAAAATTACTTTGTTTCATATTTTAAAATTTAAACACAAACTTCAACTAAAGTAACTCAAGTTCTGTTTTTTAAAATTACCTTTAATTTCCAATTGAACATTTAAACAGAGATGTACATATAGGGTAAACACAGGGGTTAGAGACACAAATTGGAATTGTAGCAAATATGAACTCAAATAATTATGAACTTTTACAAACTTACTCTTGTAGCTGAGTCAGTGTGTGTCAGGGCCAAAAGGATAACTGGTGTTTTTCTAAATTAATTTCATTGTTAAATATAATATTTATTAAAGTCCAAGTAATACAACTTCAATAATAACTAGAGTAATTGCTTACCACTTAAATTTAGAAAAAAAGATGTTTTGGGGGAAGAAAATATTATTACTGAAATTAGTTAAAATCACTACAGCATAAGAATAATATTGGTATGGGCTGAATTATGTCTCTCAAAATTCTCATGTTGAAGTCATAACCCCCAGTACCTCAGAATGTGACTGCATTATGGAGATAAGATCTTTGAAAAGGTAAAGTTAAAATGAAACCTTTAAGAGGGTCCTACTCCAGTCTGACTGGTGTCCTTATAAGAAGAGGAAATGTGAGCACACAAAGGAGAGACCAGGGATGAGTGCAGCCAGAGGAAAGCCCAGGTGAGGACACAGTAAGAAGACGCTATCTGCAAGCTAAGGGGAGAGTCCTTAGAAGAAACCAACCTTGCCGATTTCTTGATCATGGACTTCCAGCCTCCAGAACTGTGAGAAGTAAATTTTAGTTGCTTAAGCCATCGGTTTATGGTACTTTTTGATGGCAGCCCTAACATGTAAATGTACAGCAGATTGACACTTAGAAAGTTCCAGTATTGTTTTGAACTTCTCTCAGAGGATGCATCCCTGACTGCTGCCCCAGGTGGACTACACCTCCTGCTTATCTCCTCAGAGTCTGCTGATGCCCTGAAAAATGCACCGAGCCTCTGCTCTCTACAGTGTTTTCCCAGGTGCCCTTCCAGCCTCAATTGACAGCTCTAGTGCCAAGCAATGCCCATCCCTTGCCCATCTCCAAGCTATAGGATACTGTGAATCCCTGATAAATCCACAAAGATGACCAGCACATGAGTGTTTCATGGAAGAAAATCCACCACAGCCACAGAGGCAAGGAAAGATACTTCCCAGGAGACACCTGCCCAGGATCACAGTGGCTTGGGTGGTTCTTCCATGGGAGATGCCCACAGCAGAAACCCCAGAGCCATAGGCAGGCTCTTCACAGACCAGCTCCCACATAGATGGTCACAATCACAGAAGCAAAGGCAGAATTTTCTATAGAGCTGTTCCATATACACAGGCTTAGAGTCATGGACAGACCTTGTAGATAAAATACCCTTATCTGCAATCACAGACGCACCTAGGATTTCTCTCAGATTTAGACAGAAGCAATCTCTTCAGACAGAAATGATCTTTAGACACAGATGGGTATTTTAGAAAACGCACTCTGGCCTGGAGATCAAAGAGGCCCAACAAATATTTCATTAAAGATGCCCTGCAGAGATGACCTCCAAAGTTCAAGACAATGACATCATAATGTCAGAGAAAGGAAGAAGGAGGCCACAGATAGCAAGTGTCGTAGAACCTCCACATAGATGCCTGCCCTTCTATCTCCCCTCTTGGCCTACTACCCAGATCTCTAGATCTGCCAAGGGATAGCGGTAAGGCCTTTCAATTTCTCCTCCCTCTGCCATAAAATCTCAGGGTGCAGCCACAGTCCCTGGGTCTATTTCAGGATGCTGTCCCCATACCCATGAGCTTACATTGGAGGAGGGGAAGTCACTGTCACAGGTCTTGGTGCTGGGGCCATTTCATAAAGAACAAAGGTCTGCAGAGGACAAATGAAGCCGCTGAAACCACACTAAGTTTGAAAGGGCCAGTGAGGTGTTCTCTGCAGTCTTCAACAAATTCCCAGCTTTCTTTTTAAGCAAGTAGCACTTCTCTAAAACTGACTTGAATTAGGAATCTTAATGACCCAAGTAAGGACTGAATGCTGAGAAAGGCGGAGGAGAGAGAGTGAAATACAGCTTAAGGAGGATATGATAGCTGAAGAGCAGGGTGGGCTCACACTCTCCATGGCCCTCTTTTTTCTTTTCTCCTTTCTCTCTCTTTTTTCTCTCCCAGCCCCCAATAACATAGCCATCCACATCCACTCTCACTCGTTTACTCTCTCTCACTAATTCCAGCCCCTCCTTCACTGCCCCTGTACTCAACTCAGTGTCCCTCCTTTCCTCTCCTTGTCAGTCTCTCTCCAAGCCCAGTGCTGCAGGACAAAAACCACATTTACAGTCTGGGTCATTATGCCTCCCCTTGGGATTCCACTGCTGAGCTCTTTCTGGCTGGTAGTGGCTCGGAAGAGGTAAATGCCCCAAAGGGATCTCAGACAGTTTTCAATTATAGATCCAGAACATCTGAGGGCAAGATGGAGGAGGGGCTGGCAGACAGGAGGAAAGAGGATTTTAGCTTCAATACAATGTAAGCATTGGAAATTTCTATCTGGCTTTCCATAACCTCTTCACCTACTCTGACACACCTGCAGGGATATATGAAGGGTGGGATGGCAATGGGAGCAGGTACCTTCATGGAGAGAAGGATTTTATCACTGACATTGAGTTTAAAATTTCAGGAGCACAGAGGTAATATAAAGCAGACTAACTTTCAGTCGGTTTTAGTATTGTTTTCAAATTCCTTGCAGACAGTATAAGTCCTTACTGTGTAGAACCAGGGCAGACTCCCCCACTGCTGTCCACCAGGGCATTAGGGACCATTCCCACTAGTAAGCACAGTCAATCCCTGTCTTAGGATCAAGCAATTCAGATTGGCATGCCCTCACTGTAAGGTGTGGACAAATTGGAGAGAGGCAAAAAAGCAAAAACAGATTAATGCCAACAGAGATGTCTAGTGGGATCTGGAGTTCGCCTTGTGGTAGCAAATGTGGTTTCTCGGGTTACAGTGGTTTTCAAACCTTCATAGGTGTTCACTTACTTACTTTTAGACCATTTTACTTGCCTTTTTTCATCAGGATCAATAAAGAATACTGCTGTGTGAATACTGAGGGTTTCACCCTCCTCTTCAGGGGGTCTGGGCTTCACAAAAGAAAAGAAATCATGAAAACAAAAGATTAGAGGAGGTTGAAAGGACTGAAATTTAAAAAGGAATTAGTTTCTAATTCTGGTTCTCCCCCTCTCTTAACTAGGTGACCATAGAAATTGTCTCCATCTTTTAGCTTCAAAGAAATGGGAACATAAATACTTGATTAAATCACCAGCAAGCAAGAAAATGATTGACGGGACATTTAAAAATATATTCTATAATAGCAATTGAAGAAATCATTATCATAATCATGCAAGATTCAGAATATCAAAGTCAGGTACTTCAAGGAACCAAACCTCAAAAGTTTATGAGTCTGATATCCACAATGGAGCCATGAGAAAACAAAATGAAAATTTAGTGTGAGGAAAATGCACTATGGTATCAAAACGACAGGTGTTCATATCATGGTCTATTAGCTGTATATCTTGTTTTATTGTGCTTTGACTTATTGTGTTTTTGAGTTATGATTTTGACAAACTGAAGGCAAAGTCCTCCACCAGCAAAAAGATTACAACTCGCTTTATTGTGACACTTGCTTTATTATGAGGCTCTGGAACCAAAACCACGATATCTCTGGATATGCAATAGTAATTATAATATCACTGCCATTGGCATCAGTTGCCTCACTTGCATAAGGGAAATAACTTTTTTCATAATGGTGAAATAAAGAAATAAAAGTGGAGTAGTTGTACCTCTTCTTGTAGTAAGTATCCTGTAGTTTAGGTGGGATGGTCCCCATTCTACCTACCAGAGATAATCAGAGAGACCAAGTCTTTATTTCTTTGGCCATAATGACTGGATCAAGTATGGACATATAACCTGACCTGATTCAATGAGCAATATGTCTGAAACTTTCATTGAGAAAGAAGCCGTCCCCTTCTTCCTGTTGTTTCTGGGAGGAAGATACTCTCTAAGTTTAGAGCTGTGACTACCACCTTGCCACCTCAAATGGAGAGCCACACAAAGGGAAATAGGAATGAAAGATCTGGAGATGTGTTCCAAATGACTGCATATTGAACCCTTGGGTCCAGCCATTTTAAGTCAGCTCTTCATGGGTATTTTCAGCTACATGAACCAATACATTGATTCTCACCTTTTTCTTTTTTTAAGATATTTTAGGTTGGATTTGTTTTAATTGCAACAGAAAAAGAAGCAAATAATAAAGTAATTAGTATCAAGAATGACCTATTGAAAGTGATAACCCCTAACGTAGTGTTGACTGAATCATTGGAAGATGATGGGAACCCATTCATTTCTGGATGGGAATTTGTCCACTCATACCATGAAGATGTGAGCCATGCAAGTTCACTTATATCCAAAATTGTCTTGCTGCATCTTTGTTTGTTTGTTTTTAATCCATTTATCTTTGAGGGGGAAAGAAAGATGACCTTAGAAATGTGTTTTTATTGTCAAGAGGATTAAAGAAAATCACCCACTATAAATGCACCTTCCTTTCACTCTTGTTTAGCTTTAAAGCTGTGAACCAGCTTTGTCCAAGGCTGTAGAGCCAAGGCCAGGACTCCAGGTACTCCTGAGTACTAACTGAGTGAAGCTTGCCTTGTGCTGTCATGGCCTCCCACGATGACTGTGTTTAACAATGTTTATGTAGGATCATTCTGCTTCCCTGTGAGAAATCGGGCCTACTCAATGCTGCCCAGGCAAGGAGGAGCCTGGGCTTGGGATCTGTGCCAAGGTCTGTGGGTCAGGGAAGGCGAATGAACATCAGGTCTGGTCAATTCATTTATCTGAGTTTTAAGGGGAGCAATCTGAATGGACTATATGGGGAGAAATCAACCCCACACCAGAATCCTGAAGGGCTCATCAAAGAAGGGAAATATAATTGCCGATAGTAGTTTCCAGAGAAATCTGACAGGGGTCAGTGGATTCCTTGATGCTATCTATTCACTTTCCTCAGTGAAGTAAAGGTGATGGATCAGCAATGAAGGGGAGACGCTTCTAGACCAGCAGAAGCAGGCATTCTGGCCCAGCCATCCACTGGGAGACCCCTTTGGTTACCATGGAAACAGCTGTGTGAAGTGAAAGAGATGGCATCCTTTAACTCAGTTTAAATGCAAATTCTGCGGGTAATTAAGAGGCAAACCACATTAAGAACATTACAGGAGATATGTAGTCACTGGAAAGGTAATAAATGCCTTTCTTAAAATAGATATAATGAAAAATTTGACAGTTTGTCTCAGTAAGAAATGCCGTCTTTAGAAAAACCTCAGCCATTTCTAGATTTTGAAATCATCATTCTAGGGGGCTTTTTTATTTCTTTTTTTGTTTGTTTGTTTCTTTTTATAATAAAAGTTCGGGCTTGCACTGGTTTTAAAATGCTTCTCATTAGCAGGTGTCTCCTATCTTCCCTGGAGCACTCATTGGAGCTTTATGAGCTGGGGTTCTATCAACATTTCAGCTTCAATTTTCCAGTTGTTGTTGAAGAATTAATTGATTTAAAGGGAAAAGTTTCTCTTTTGTTTATTTTCCTTTGGACTTCTTTTTGGAGTCAACATGCATGTGGGCTCCTCAAAAAAGAGGCCCTGGGTATTTGGACCACCTGCCCTACCTACCCCAGCGTGCCTCCACAGGCCTCTGGTACTTCCCCAAGTAATTGGAAGGTTCATCTCAATAAACTCAAGTAAGAGAGAAAAGTGCCCTATTCAGGCATATTTTGTCTGGGAATTAAAAGTTCCATAACTTGCTCCCCTCCAGATGAATGGCCTGAATTAGGTCTGAAATGGCAGCAGGGTAGGCCTGTGCGGCTGCACTTGAAAAAGGCAGCAGCTTCTTAATTAGAGTTTCATTGCTTTTTGACGCCTACACACCTAATGAGGGGCGCTTGGCTCTGACTGGAAGGGACTGTGATTGCTGAGAGAACAGCTTTCAGCAGAGTGGCTCCCACGCCCACACTGCTTTGCATGGGTGTGATTCTTGCTTTCCCTTAGGCCTTGACCAGTTTCTGCCTTACATTATTAAATTCACATTTTAAATTTCATATGTGGAATCTGGCCATTTTAGAGTCAGCTTGAAGCAGTGGATTTTTAGGGGTGAATATGATATTAGGGATGGAGAGGAGTGTTTTGTTTTTTAACTCCCTTTAGAACTCTCATTACTTATATTTGCATAATTAAAATTTAAAGGGAACTAAAAAGTGAAAGCAATATTAGAGTTTATCTAGTCTATGGTGTCTTAATTTGGGGCCCATATATTAGTGTCAAGATAATCATAAAGACCTTGAAAAGTGGGATACATCCTATTGCTGCTGTCAGGAACCAAAATGGATCTGTAACATAAAAAATAAAAAGATGAAGAACTAATGCTATATTATAACATCTACTGCAAACAGGTGGTCCCTGTTTATGAACTCTTGGATGAATGAATGACTAAAACTATGTGATTATGGTTTTGCTAGTCCACTGAAGACAGTTTCCATTTACTTCCATCTCATCTCTTCTCACCCCTATCAGGCAGACAAACAGAGATAAATACATCATTAAATGAAAAGAGAAAAGGAAGGCAAATGACAAATTAACAAGTAAACTGAAGATATAAATTTTGTTTTAGCATATCCTGGATGCTCTTCTATAATCCTGAGAGTTTGACACAAAAATACTGCTCTCCACAGGGTATGCTGTGACTGGAAGAGTCCACGTGCTGAACAAATGGATGAAAAACTCTAAGTGCAATATTCAGAGAGGGCCTCAGCAAAGATGGTTCCTTTCCCAAAGTTACTGGCCAATGTCTTGAATTGACAGTTATGCCATGGGTCCATGCTTTTTATTGGAAAAAGAAGCTGATTCTGACACAGTGGCACATGTGTCCTACCCTGCCGGATTCTGAGCAGCCCCTGATGGAGCCTACAGCCTACCTCTAACAATAGGAGAGCAGATTCGCCCTATCCGAAAACCCTGGAGACTTGCTTCAGATTTATTTTTTCAACCTTTAAAAAAGTCGTTTCTCCTAATATGACCAAAATACTTTAGTCAACCTTGAAACAAGTAAATGATGTCTGTGTAATCCAAGAGACATGAGTAAATAAGGAATCGCCTTCTTACTAAAGCTGCCTCACCAAACCTCAGGGCACAGATACATAGTCCAGCCTTTATGACCTGCGCAAGCAGTAGGATGCCTGGGTTAAAGAGTTTTTTAGTAAAAGAAATGCACTGATAATATATCTGAGAGTGATCTGGTGAAAAACAAGTTCAGACAAGTAATTAAAATGTAAGTTAATGATAAATGGCAACTCATAGTATGCTTAACGGCAAAGAGGTACATTATAAGCCCAAGCTGTCTACAATCAAGTACTAAGATGAGGATGGAATAGTCAGTGAAGGAGCTTTGCCTAGGGTGGGGTGGGGTTGGGCTTTTATTTACCTGCCCTTAAAGGATCAATCAAGCCCTAATACAGTATGTAAAGAAGTACCTTCATGCAAAACAAGGAGAAGAAAATGGAGAGAAGCTCTGAGAAGGACATTCTATCACCTGTGTAGGTGAGAGGTAAATTAACTTTTGAGAAATGAGTACGTTTCCCAGTAGAGTGGATCAGAAATCAATGAAATTCCTTAACTTCATTCAAGCACAGATCTTGAACCTCACCTCTACCTCAGTTTCATCTTCTGACAGATGAGGATATTATCATTTTATTTGTCAGTTTGTTTTCTGGACCCAATAAAATGTCACGGGTAGAGACTCGATCCCATCACCTCATGGTGGTAATTATTCAACAGAGGGCAGTCCACCTCTTTCTCTACCTAAATATTTTGAAATAACCCCCAAAATACCACTAGAAAGCAGTGATTGAGAAAGATTGCTTTTTCATCTAAGCAGGTTCCCTCTGGTGCTCTAATTATAGTAAGAGGGTTTTTTATTTTTATGACAAAAATTAATTTTCAATTACCTCTATTTGAAGATAAACTGGTGAAAAGAATTCCAAAGAGATGGCAGAGTAAGATGAATAAGAAGGAATCTTTCCCCCTAATGCTCATCATTATTAATACTAAATCATCTAATTTAAGGAGTTTTCAACAGCAACAGCAGTAACAGCAGCAATTATAGGGAACAACAAAGGCTTGTAGGAATGGAAAGAACATAACATTTTTCCTTTCAGCCATGTCACTTCCACAGCACTGGAGACCTACCTCTTTATTCATCCATGCTTCCACATTGGTAGTGGGGTCCCGTATAGGTCTGTGCTACTGCTGAGGGTCTAGAAGACCATCTAAAAGTATATGGACCCCTGAGGCAGTGTCAGGAGCAGTTCCCACCTCTCACCCAGCTGCGGTCTGGGTAGTTTCCTAGTGCAGCCAGACGGTGGTAAAGTCTTTGTGGCTTTCTCCTCTGTGCTTCCAGAGCCATCTCTTCAGTTGCCATCCCAGGGAATACTCTGTGCTTCTGGTCACACTGGACAGATGAGTGGAAGAACTCAAGCCACTACCTATTCTACTTTCTGCTCTTGGGTCTGGGCGAGGGCATTGCCACACCCAAGATATAAGAGAAAGAGAAAAAAGTGGCCTCTACAATTAATTTCTCCTTTAAGACTAGACTCATGCAGACTGGCAATGAGCTTTAAAGCAGCTCCTTAAAGCAATTAGGGAAGAATGAAGATCAGCACGTCATACAAAGTACAAAATCCTTACACTTATAAACAAAATGTAAACATACAGGTGCCACAACAAGCCAAAAAAATAATAATATTGGAATAAGCAGACTGTGGATCTTCAGAGAACCAAATGCTGACATATAAAATGCACTTAAGAAAAATAGCCCACAGACAAACCCCTCATTCAAAGCACCTATCCTTTTGTTCCCTGACATGCTGGGCAGGCCTTCATTAAAGTCATCTTTGTTCTGGGGATCTGTGAACGTGTGTTTTTACTATTGAGGTCCTAAATGTCTACACTACACCTTAGTTGTTGTAATGAACTGAATGTTTGTGTCCCACCAAAATTTGAATGTGGAAACTCCAAGTTCAGATGTGATGGTATTTGGAAATGGGGCCTTTGGGAAGTAACTAGATCATAAGGTGGAGCCCTTATGAATGAAATTAGTGAGTTTACAGGGAAAGACTGGCCATGGGACCTTGCCAGACACCAAAACTACTGGTTCCTTGATCTTGGATGTTTTAGCCTTCAGAACTGTTAGAAGTAATATTGGTTATTGCCAATTTATGGTAATGTGTTATAGAAGCCCATACTAACTAAGGTAGTTATTTTTCAAGCTCGAGTGGCCTGGTAGTGCCTCTAGTGGGTATGACTGTTTGGGATTGTTTATTGAATGAATGTTTTAGGAAATGAATGACAATAAATAACATGGAGATTCAACCTCCAAATGGTCAAAAGTCCCAAGGATGGCATCAATAATTATAGATCTAATAGAAGAAAAGTTGCATAACTAAAAAGAAAATATTTAAAAGATTTGAGATAAGATATTGAAAGGGATTGTCAGATGTTGGACAGGGATAATAATAAGAAAATATGCCAAGGCATATCTTAGCGGAGAGAAAAGCTTTCAACTTTAAAGATAAAGAAAGACTCCTACATGCTCTTATGCCTAAAAGGAAAAAATAAAAATCTTACATGCCATTCTTCAAAAAAAAATTCTTTGACTTACAAGAATAAAACCCTGATTGTTCCTAATTCAAACAAGAAAATGGAACAGTTGATCTTACAGACAGAGAAACTTTTCAGAAGAGATTATGTTTGTTTTGGCATAACCTGCTATCCCTGAGAATCACGGTGCCCTCCCCAGGACTGTATCTTCAAAGGCTCCAGGCAGCATGACTGAGAACAAGCTGCCTATGCCTTTGTGAGAGGAATGTGGGCCTCAAGGCACCTTGTCACAATGCTGAAGCTCTGGACTCCCACTGACTGCCAACTGTCCCAGAGACAACAGTGAGAGGAACCAGCACAAGAACTGTGAAGAAAACAGTTAGCATCCCACTCTCAACTGTGATCTTTGAATAAGGCTGCTTGTAGGTAGGGCCTTGGTTGATGTCTAGGAACTTAGATTTCAGGAGTGTTCCCACCATGTAATTCATGCTGAACACCTGCTTTCCTTCTGCAAATCTGAAATTTTAATACATTCCAGAGATAAGCTGCCTATATGATAAGCCCTCAGTACAAAACCTCTTCTCTGAGTCTCTAATGAGCTTCCCTGGTTGACCACGCTTTACATGCTGCTAGGGGAATTAAGTGTGTCCTGTGTGATTCCAATGGGAGAGGAGTCTGGGAGCTGGAGGGTGGTCTCTACTAGACTTTGCCTCATGAGCCTCTTTTTGCCAATTGTGCTTAGAATCCTTTTGCATATAATAAATTATAGCCACGAGTACAATTATGTGCCAGACTTGTTAGTACTCGGAGCAAATTTAGTATCAAATTTCTGATCTTTTTTACTCTATGATATGAACTGATCTAATTGTCTCCATCTAGATAAGTATAAGAACCTTTAGGGTAACTCTATACATTAAATTCAGGAAGAGAAGCTCAAGAACAGCAAGGTAAAAGATGGAGGAACCAGAAAAAGTCAGCCTCTGGGTCCCAGGAATATCACGCAGACATCTTTGGCAAGAGAGAGGTCTAGATGATTCTTGAAATCTCCACTAACATGTTGAGCAGATGCTCAACATTCTTCTTGAGCACCCTGGTGTCCTGCCAGGTCCTTGCGCATTCCTGCTGGGATGATAAAGAGCTTTATAGACCTCTTAAAACATAGACATTTTTTTCCAGCTGTGCCATCTGGTCGTTTTTCTTTTCAGACAGTCAGCAGAAAAATTCATCTGTTGAGACATAGATGGGGCAGTATGTGTTGGGGAGGGTGCAGATCTATGTGTGTTTATGTTTATCTGTTTATGTGATAGGCAGAGGAGTTATAGGGTGGGTATGTCAGGGGAAGAGCACATGAAAAGTATCCTGACACCTGAGAAACATTATGCCTCAGATGTTTCCTGAGGTGCATGTGTACCAGAGCAAAGAGAGATCAGCCTCAGCCTTCTACCTTACTACCCCTGCTGGGACCTTCCTATTGGGATAGCTTTGCTCCTATTCTGAGAGCAAACCAAGTGAATCCCTGGAAATCCCAGAAATTGGATTCTTCTGCACCCACACCTTTGCAAGGCAAAGCCAGGTACCTCTGAGATGAAAAAATGTTACCATTGGCATAGTCAAAACACAGTGCCAGTCTCTCTCTCAATTAACTGGCCATTATGATTTACTTTGCAAGAACAGCTGCTGTCAATACCTGTCTAACAATGAGCATTGAAGCACCATTTTTTCTTAGAAATCTAATATTCAAAGAACTCTCTAAAGATGATCTGTGCCCCTAAATTAGCCTATATAATCTAAAATATCTCTGAAATATCCTAAATATTTATCTGTATATACAATAATAGGTACTCAATAATGAAAATTAATTTTCTATAGGTCTTCAAGGAAGATGATTCTTTGACCTTATTTCAACTGATATCGAGTACTATTGAACATTTATTGCCTGTCAAGGTACTCTGCTGATCCTTGTTAGGTAGCTCTAAAACAAAACAAAACAAAACCCAGAGGTTCAGAGAGTATTGTAAGAGGTTACAGAAAGAAAGTGGAATGGTCATGGATTGATTACATGTTAACCTGATTGCAAATTCATGTTACTTCTGTCATAGCAGAATTTCTAAACCTCAGCATTATTGACAGTTGGGGCTAGATAATGCTTTGTGTGGAGACTGTCTGATGCTTTGTAGGAATGTCTGGCAGAATTCATGGCCCCTACCACTATATGAAAGTAGTATTATGACAACCAAAACTTCCCAGACAACACCAAATATCCTCAAGGCAGGGAGATAAACCTCATTCCACCTATCCTACCTTCTTCTGAGAGCTCTATAGCAAGCTGCCTCTAAAGCCTTGATACTTGAAATGTGGTTTGGGGACCAGCAGACTCTGTATCCATGTCACCTAAGAGCTTATTAAAAAATGAAGAATCTTACTCCTCTTCTCAGTCCTACCAAATCAGAATGTGCATTTCAACAAGATCAGCAAGATGATGATCTGAGTGCACATTAAAGTTTGAGAAGTGCTATTCCAAGGTATCACGTGGTCAGTTGCTCCCCACAGATTCTCCTGGACAAATTCAGTCTCTGGAAATAAGATTCCTAACAGAATGCTCATAGTTTAAATCACATTGATTCAAAGTTTGAAAAAATTTTGTCAAAAGATCATAAATTTTATAAATTCCCTTGTTTATCACATTATTTTCCTAAAAGCAATCACCTTGTGATAGGATAAGCAGGAAACTAGGCTTTAATCAATTTATCCATTAATTTATTTATTAATTCTTGTCAAGGAATTTTATTCTGCAGGACACCAGAGATACGGGGTGTGCAGCAGCCTGGACTGCCATCTGGAACCCCAGCCACTCCCTACGATGCACAGCATGAATCTCAGCTGCGGGATGCACATATTTCTCTGTTTTTCTCTGGCCTCAAACCATTGTTCACAGTCCACACATTTCTGAGAGTGCAATCTGGATTCATTGTATCTGCACAGAACCAGTAGTGCAAGAAACCATGGAAAGGGGATAGTGACTTTCAATCTGTCTATTTATCTGCTTGAAATGTACAGTATGAGCCAGCCTATAACCTTAAGGTTAATGACTGATTCACACAGAGAAAGGCTTAGTCCACCATCCACTGCTCTAGAAAAAGAGTACTGGAGAGAGTTTGGGTTTGAAAATCAGAGTTGTTCCCTTCTCACTATCAATAATTTGACAGAAACAGTTTGAGTATGGTACATTCACTACCTACTAATGTTATAAAATTTAGAAATGAAACCTAGAGTAAGGAGGGGAAAACCATATCCTTATCATCAAAGGCCACTGTTAGCATTTATTAAGCATTAAGGACAAAAATTAGGCTATTTGGTCTTCAGAACACAACTTATTTTAATAAAAAATTCATTTTTTAGTTACAACTCAGGCTGGACATCCCCTAAACCACCACCAACTTTCCTGTCTAAAGTTCATTTGGAGTCAAAAGAATGCAGACAAGAGATCATTTTTTCCCTGCCACCAATAGAAACTGAGCAGAAAATAAACTCTGAGGCTCTGAAACTTATAAGACATAAGATGATCTGAAAACTAGAAAGAATTACTGTCACAAAGCTGGAGGGCGAGTGTATTTCAGTCACTGGGAGTCAGAACCATCAGACAGGGAAAACTGAAAGGAAGAGGAACACAGGAAGAGAAGAGTAAGCAGGGAGCCCAGAGAAGAAGGGATACATAATGAAGGTATGACAGTCCAAGGTACCAGTGCTAGGAGAAAAAGTCCCTGTAAACCCAGCTGGGACTATGGCTGAATGATATGGAGGGCTGCTAGAGCCCAAGTATTCTTAAAAGGCCTGTGCACAGACTTATTTGACTTAACGCACTCTGAGTTGTAGCACTAGGGCAGTAGATCAAAGGACTTACTGGGAGAAACTGAATTGTGTAGAGCATCAGGGCAAGGGCTGGAGGAGCAGCTTTCTTCCAGGCTGAAGTGCTAGCAAAAGTCATTGTTTCCTTGCTGAGGCCTCACCTCATAAGAGACAACAGAGAGGCATCATATTTCCGTCTCCATCAACATAATACAGCTAGCTCTGCCTGTTGATTCCCTGAGACCCCAACCCACACAACTTGCTGGGTCCACTCAAGCCATTTCCAGTGGCTCTTCCATACAAATGACATGTCTTTGCTCATGCTGAAGACTTCCTTAAAATCTCTCAAACAACCAGCATATGGCCTCAGCATTGTCCATATTTCTAAGTGGCCCCAGGCATGACACTAATAGCAGCCAGCCTTAGCTCATAGCTTGGCATGACCTGGACCTGTCCATGCATAGCACAAGTAGTAGCCATCTGAAGATCTCTTTGTAGCTTATTACAGGTGTCTCTGGGCCAAGCACAGGCAGTGGCTGACCTTGGCCTGCACATCCTGGGAGGCTCCAGAGCCAGGACACCCAGTATATAGCTTCAGACCATGCTAAAGCAGCATCCAACCACCTCCATGAGTGACACACTCCAGGGGCAGACTCAGCAAACACTAGAGCCCTGCTGAAGCAAGTCCTGCTTGGTGTGTTCACCCCTTGCATAGCAGAACCTCCACAGAGGTGATGACTAGTCCTCACAGCTGGTCAACCTGGAAGAAAACATTCCCATTGACATGCCAACAGTAATCGAGGCTCAACTACCACAGGAGGTTGTACACAACCCACATGGGATGGAGGTAGGGGGAGGGCCACACCTGGAATGCTCTGCTTAGGTGACCAGGAGACTGTGCCACTGAACCCTACAAGACACTTACTATATAAGGCCACTCTACCAAGACTGGAAGATGTAGCAGATCTACCTAATACATAGAAATAATCACAAGGAGAAGAAAAAATTATGTGTCCTGAATGAAAGAACAGAATAAAAATCCAGAAAAAGAATAAATAAAATGGAGATAAGCAATCTACCAGATGCAGAGTTCAAAACAATGGTCATAAGGATGCTCAATGAACTTAGTAAAAGAGTAGACGAACTTAGTTAGAACTTCAACAAAGAGATAGAAAATAGTAAAATGGAGATAGAAAACATGAAAAAGAACCAGTCAGAAATGAAGAATATGCCCAGGCTGCTGTGGCTCAGTGGATTGAGCATTGGCCTGTGAGCCAAGTGTTGCTGGTTTGATTTTCAGTCAGGGCACATGACTAGGTTGCACATCAGGTCCCGAGTTGGGGCCACAAGTGAGAGGCAACCACACAGTGATGTTTCTCTCCCTCGCTTTCTCCTTTCCCCTCTCTCTAAAAATAAAATAAATAAATAAACAAATAAACAAACAAATAAAGAAATTTTTTTTTAAAAAAACAAAGACTGTAACAAGAGATATAGAAGGACCCAGCAATTCTATTTCTGGGTATTGATCCAAAGAAACCCAAAATATTAAATAGAAAAAAATATGCATTCATATATTCATCACCACATTATTTACAAAAGCCAAGATATAGTAGCAATTTATGTATCCATTAATACATCAATAGATGAATAGATAAAGAAGTAGTGCATATATACGATGGAATATGACTCAGCCATAAAAAGGAATGAAATCTTGCCATCTGCAACAACACAATGGACCTAGAGGGTATTGTGCTGAGTGAAATAAGTCAGAGAAAGGCAAATGCCAGATGATATTACTTATATGTGAAATCTAAAAAGTGAAATAAACAAACAAAGCAAAAAGAAACAGAATCATAGATACAGAGAACGTTTTCATGGTAGCCAGATGGAAGGGGAATTAGGAAAATGAGTAAAAAATATGAAGAGATTAAGAAGTACAAATTGCTAGTTACAGAACAGTCATGAGGATATAAACACAACATAAGAAGTAGAGTCAAGAATATTGCAATAACTGTTTATGGTATCAGATGGGTACTAGATTTATTGGAGTGAACACTTTGTAAGTTATATAAATGTCTAATCACGGGGTTGTTCATCTGAAACTAATGTAATATTTTGCATCGAATGCAATTGAAAAATAAAAAATTATTGCAAAAGAAAAATATATTAGGCACCTACATACCAGGTTCTGTTGTTAGCAGTAAGATGCAAAAATGAGAGGGTGCTATCTTCATCTTGAAGTAATGTGATGTAGTAAGGAAAACAGAAATGGGAACCTCCTTTCCAATGCATGCTACATGCTGGAATGAAGGTGCTAGAGATATCATTAACAAAAGAAAGCCACAGTCCTTATTGCTTATTTTTTAATAGCACCCTACAGAGTCTTTGGTCATACAGAGAAGATCAAAACTGTACTGTCTTGCAGTCATTTGGAAGTTTTATTTGTTTCTTCTTTGTTTATTTGTTTAAATCTCATAATGCCAATTGCCATTAGGGGGCAGACTGGGTCATGGCTCAAAGTACTCCATTTTAGTGCATGAGTGTGTGTGTTGTATATGCATATATATATCTATAATAGTTTAGATATGTTCATACATATGTAAATATATATATATATATACACATATATTAACCATCAAGTAGTGTGGGTATTAAAATAATGGAAGAAACCTGATAGTTCCCTCCATATTGTGTAATCCTCTTCTTCTTCAGGTTTTATCCCCCCCCACCCCGCCCCGGCTCAGGTTTCTACCATTATTTTGATACCTATATCCCATATGATTGGTGGGGCATTATCTATCCCCAGAGAGATCAGGGAGGTTGGTCTGAGCTGTAAACTTTACCCCACCCCTTGACAAGATACCTAGACTTGAGAGTCCCATCTGGAATCTAATTTGCCAATTTGAGGGCTTTAGGGAATTTTGAACTGTGGCATATGGCTAAAATAATTGACTGGATTGTTTTGTTGTTATTGTTGTTGTTGTTGTTTTTCAGTTAAATAAAGACTCTAGTTTATTGGTATGGAGAAGAGAAATTCTTCCAAATTGAATGTCAGTAGATGAAAGGGAAAAAACCCCATAGCATTGCCTAAAATCTAAGAGAAGTGTATGCAGAGACTAAGATGAGAAGATTTGATGATCACAGAGTTGTATTCTTTAACAGATACGCAAATGAAGACTGATATAGGGCAATGACACTGCCTGATCCAAGGTAGATACATGTCAGCTGCCCAAGACCTTAGGTGTAGAGATTAGCAGAGCTCTTCCACATTTGTCTGAAGCCATCTCAGCGTGGATAAAATGCAATGGAATCAGAGGGAAGAATGTAACATCTGAAAAGTCCATAATTACCTCAAAAGAAGTTACACTTACAGGTCTAGGCCACCACCTCTGTAACTGATAGCTAGAACAGATGACCCAATACAAGCAAAAGCAGAGCTCAAATTGCCAAAGCCTAACAATTATAACAGTAGGTGGTTTAGCTGGTACAGCTAACCTTTTCCTTTCAATTCACTTTGGGTGTTATCAGGTCATTTATACAGTTCATTGGAGTTGTCCTTTACCCAACATTTCCCAATTTCACCCAACCCTCATAGTCACACCACCTTTCCCTTCTAGGCCCCTGTCTCACCTATTATAATATGAACAGTACCAGACTTGTCCTCATCACCCCTCTGAGGCCATATTTTCCTCTTCCATACATCATTCAATCACCCCACTTTGAACTGTCTTATCTTTTCCCTGTGCCCCCAACTCCTTGTACCTTTGCATAATAACTGAAATTCTCATGCAACTCTTAAGAGTTGGGCCTGGAATGAGGGGATTTCATATTTGGTAGCCAAGTTTTTTGAGATCAGGCACCTTTATTATTTGGATTAGACTTTAACAAGTAAGTAGGAATGTGTTGGGTGGGACAAAGAAAGGTCATGTCCAAAAGCACAGAGGTATGGGAACAGAGTGGGTGTGTAGAAGCTGAGGAAGCAGTAGTGGCAACGAGGAGCTATGGCACAGGGCTTAAGGGAAGAAGTGGGTGATATATCTGTTATGTATAGTTGTGACATCCTAAAGAAAAAAGTCACTCATTGGTCAATCTAAAGGATGAACTAGAAGCAGGGGGACAAATGGGATGCTATTTAAATAATCCTAGAGTGCCTGAAAAAAGACAGTGGCAAAGCAAGCTAGGACTTTAAGAAACACTTCTGACATTAGAGCAGTCATAACTATAATAAAAGTGAACAGTGGTTAAAACAGAAGTGGTCTTGAAAATGTTCCTGAGGTTATTAACTTGATTTAACTGAAACTTAACACTTTTAAAAAGAATTGTCATGGAATATTTAATGTCAACTCTGTCCTTCTCTATGCAAAAGATATCCACTGGACCTGACACAGACTCATTGGGTGGTCAATATTTGTGCATCGTGGCCAAGTCACCAAGCTGCAGGAGCAATGACAGGTTGCACTAGAGCAGGCTGGATTCCATTCCATTTGGGTCCTTTGTGCCAGGGCTGTTGTCCTGCCTACAGGGATGCTGCTAGCAAGAAGCATACCCAGACTCTCAGTTGCAAGGTTGTAAATTTCAGCGAGGCTATTCAATATTCATGTAATTACCCCAGAAAGTACATTTGACATTTCATAATTATGGCAGAATATTTATCATTTGCTCTGTTACCAAAGCATACATGGAAAAGTAATCCCCAGGGATCCTTGTTATCTGAAATGGCAACAGTTATTGAATCCATAAATTTGATGGATCAATGTCTTTCTTCTTTATCTCTCTCATAATTTACAAATGGAGGTAAAACAATATAAATGAAGCAGGCTGCTTTCCTGCATGGAGCACAGCTGTTCCACAGAAAGGGCTGTCCCTTATCAGCTCTGCCTGCACCTCCAGTCTCTTATGTTTTGGTATCTTTTTCAAAGTGGGCCATACAAACCCAGAGACCCCAGACAGACTCTTAGCCACAGCTCAGGGTCCGAGGCATAGAGGCCCCCAGCTGTAGGCTGGGATTATTACAGCCTTGTCCTGCAGCCTCAGAACCACCAAACACAAATTCAATTTTCAAAGGACTCCGGGACTCTGTGGATAGATTAAGAAGACTCTGCCTGGCACACTGCACCCCCACTGCACACAGCTTCCCAATACAGACTGAGATCTTCAGCAGTGATATACCATAGGGTATATCACCTAGATAAGAGAGGGAAAATACACCTTGTGCTAACCCATTCCAGTCTTTCATGAACCAGAGCTGAAGCGGAGCTTCTATATGGGAAAATCACTTCCCACAGTTGGCTGGTAGTGCTCAAAACACAGACAGCCTCTTCATGTGGGGGCAGGGGTGGTGGTGGTGGTGGTCAGCAGCAACTCTCCCCAAGCTGGGAAGGGGGTGTCTTTCCTCCACAGCCAGACAGAAAGTGATGACTTTCTCCACCACCAACAGACTAGTGAAGATCATAGAGTACATTTACACAATCTAGGTGTTTCTAGGTGTTTTTGCCCAAAAGAAAGCAAAATAGTTTTTTCATAAGTGAAGTAATAAGATCAGCAAACCAGAAAGTTATTTTCAGGACTATGAATCATTTTGACCTATTTTAGTATCAAAGATAAATTCTATGTAAAATGTGTTTTTTATATATACACATACACAATAGGTATATATGGTTGTGATATATATGCAATGCATGTATATATACATATATATGTCTAATGCGGGAGTGTCTGAGTAAGTTGATATATCCTTACACATGTGTATGTTTACATTTATGCATGTATATATATGTGTACACACACGCACACACACACACACACATACAAATGAGGTCTGTCCAGAAAACATCCGGCCATTATTAGTATAACAAGAACAATTTGCACAACATTGATGTAACCTGGCAGCCAAGGGGAGTGGACTGGAATGCACATGTGTGAACAATCCCAACTTCACTGTATGAGTCAGTGGGGGTGGTAGATGCCATTGAGTGGGCATGTGTACTATGTGGCCTTCACATTCAAAATGACTGAGTAGAGCAATGAATCTGCATCAAATTTTGCATTAAACTTGAACATTCCTCCACAGAAACTATTTGGATGATTCTGAAGGCCACAGCTATGGGCAACTGGTGATTAGCAGCTTCATCGTGACCAGAGGCAGATTAAGGTTGGTTGAGGCCCTGGGCACAGAAGAAAATAAAAAAATTTTAAAAAAGAGAGAAACAGGGAAAATAAAAATACATGTTAACCATATTTTATGCAGCGTAGTAATGAAACCAAACTTGGTGTCATTAGAAAACAGGGTAAAGTTGGGGTTTTGTGACGCCCTTCAGAAATTGGGGCCCAGGGCACGTGCCCAGTGCATCTGCTGTTAAGTGCGCCTCTAACACAACAATGTGCTCGCTCAAGCATCACATCTCCTTTAGAGGTTTTTGGCAAAATATCAAATCACCCAGGTGACTCAGCCCCTCTACAGCCTAGATACGGCACCCTGCGACTCCTGGCTTTTCCCAAAACTAGACTCACCTTTGAAAGGGAAGAGGTTTTAGACCATCGATGAGATTCAGGAAAACACAATGGGGCAGCTGATGGAGACTGAGAGAACTGTGTGAGGTCTCCTGGTGCCTACTTTGAAGGAGACTGAGGTGTCATTGTCCTCTGTACAATGTTTCTTGTACTTGTATCTTCTTCAATAAATATCTCTATTTTTCATATTACACGGCTGGTGTAGTCATCATTGTTTGTGTATATCCGTTACAGTCCCCTCTCCTTGGTTGCTGGGTTACATCAATGTCATGAAAACTGTTCTCATTATATTAACAATGGTTGAACTTTTCTCCAGACAGACCTTAGAGGATAGATAGATAGATGACAGATAAATAAATAGATATATATACATATGGATGTAAATGTATATGAATGGTTGTAAATATCCATACTATCCATGGATGTGTATAACATCATTGTGTATATTGGTATTTATCATTGTGTTTGTGTTTGTATGTATGTATGTGTAAGAAATGTGTATGCATGCACATGAATGAATATGTGTATATGTGGGTCTAAGTACATATAGATTAATAACAGTTGATATTTGGTTTAAATTTATACATAGCTAAATATGTGGCAACTACTACATTTTTACAGCTATTATCTCCATTTCTTCTCACTGTGTCTTCAAAAGTCTATAATTACTTTCATTTTATTGATGCAAAAAGTTAGGATCAGAGAGAGAGAAGAGGATTTGTCCATAACAAAAGGCAACACTGGGATTACAACTAAGTCCCCAGCGTGTAGATTTAGTGCACCTAATGTGTGAGTCATACACACACACACACACACACACACACACATTCTTCATGCATGTTGTGTAAGGATGTGTGTGCATGCATATATGTATGAAAGGGTTGTCCGCATAGGGATCTCTGTGCACAGAGGCCTTGACAAGGGCATGCAAGCATTCCTCTTAGGCTCCTATGGACCTCCACTGATTGATCCATTTAGTTCTCTAAAAGACGTTTCTTCACTAGGCAATCTCTTCATGGGATGCTTGTCTGTCTGTGGCTCCTTGGCCCTTTTAAGTACTGCTGCTGCAACAGCAAAAGCAATACAGTATTCCCTCATTTATCATGGTTATTACGTTCTAGACCCCCCTGCAACAGGTGAAAATCCATGAAGTAGGCACCTTACATTTACTTTAGTATTTATATATATTTTAAGGCTTTATAAACTCCTTCCTCACACTTATAAGCCATTCCTTGTCCCTTATTAACCTTTCCCACTCCCTTATTAAACTTTTCCACACTTTTATAAATACTACTTATGTTCTTAAACACATTCTACACTCTTAAACCTATGTAACTTTAACAACATATGTATACAGTACCACAAAATCCCACAATATAGCAAAAAATCCTCAATAAATAATTAAATATAATTTTTTTTTAAATCCTGCGATACAGTGAGGCCACGATAAATGAACCACAATATAGAGAGGGACTGCTGTAACTAGTTATGGGGCCAGCTACTTTGACAAGGCCACCCAACTCTTCAAGTACATTCCATAGGCCGCCAGAGCCAGGGGTTAAGAGGTCCTGGACTTCCAAGCAATGAGCTCTGGAAACAGAGGAGTCCTGTTAGCTTGCTCCTAGTCATGAAGAAAAGGAGCACCTTCAAGTTAAACTCTGATCCCACCCTAAAGTGGTTATGAGGCTCTGGAGCAAGTCACTAATGGTAAAATAGAACTATCATGTCTCTTACACAAAGTTGAAAAAGTGAGAATGGAAATAAGTGTCTGGTGTGAGGCCATGCAGGCCCAGTGCCCTAAAAGCCAGTGTCCTCTCTGCTTAGGAGATGCTAAACCGACAGGCAGGAGGGTATTTTCCTGTTAATCTTATTTATTTCAAACTAGTTCATTGTGTATATGAGAACCAACTTTCACCTGCTTCCACTTCCAGATGATTGTAAGGGAGGGAGACTCTGAGCCAGCAGCCAATCCACAGAACAAATCAGTGAGAGTCAGGTTCCCAGGAATCTGAACTGAGGTGAAGTGCTAGCCTCTATGGAACATTTGAGTGGGGGTTCTATATATGCTGAGGTGAAGGAAGCTGTCTGCAAAGGAACACAGAAATACTGCTGGAAAATAAAAAGAATCAAGAGACCATGTGACCCCTAGAGATCAGGAAGGAACCTTGATTCTTAATTTTCCAGTTCTGTTTATTCCCTTCCAGACCTGACTCCACATCTTGCTTTAGGTTCTTTAAGGCAATACCCTTCTTAAAAAGCCTCCCTTTTGTTCATGACATTTGGAGTGGGTTTCTATTCCTTGCTATTCAGTGACACCTGAATTAAAAACATTCAGCCATTTCTGAGGCACTATAAGTTCTAGAACATTCCTAGCATTCTCTTGCTGTTGGTGGAGACACACCAAGTCAGGCACCACTATTTTCAGCACTATCTAGTTTATGGGCTTACTGAATAAGAGGCTGTGGAAAACTTCAAAGATCAGGGTATGTTAACATTGCTGAGCAGAAAAATGGCCATGAAAATTTAATATATAGTTAAGGATCTCAAATTTAAAATAATCTCAAAATCATCTAATGCAATAGCTGCACACTGTGTGCTACAAAAAACATAATACCTGTAGATCTCATGGAAGACATATGACATATATGTGGTACCAAGAGTGACAACTGGTATCTCTCTGTTCTTTAATAGGAAATAAAATTGGTTTAAAAATGTATGCTATTCTGGTTCTGAATACTTTCCCTATATTTTTGTGACTTCCTGGATGCTTTTGTGTTATGTCACATAATTTATACTCACTGTCCCAACACCTCCCCTCCTTCAGTGATATACCACTTCTGCTATGGGCTGACCCTGACTCGGAACTCAGCCCCTGTCCCTTGATTTTTTGCAGATACCATTTGTGCTGGCTGTTTGTCTGCGAAGGTGCCTTTCCTGAAGAGATATGACAGCACTGCACAGCCAACAGCCTGAAACCAAGTGACAGACAGCTGGTCCTCTTCTCAGCAGCCTTGTAGACCCCTGCCCACCCTCAGCTCTCTGCCTGGCAGGATCCTTTCCACAGTTCCCTGTGCTCACCTTCCCCTCATCCTCTCTCCTGGCTTGCTCCACCCTGCACCTCCTCTCCTCTTTCTGTTCATCTCTTTGGTCCATTCTTCCTATAATTCCTCTACTAAACGGTTATCGCTCCTTGAAATACCCCAACCCATGTACACAATCTCCATAGGGCCTCCAGTCGTATTCAAAAAGGCCCATTAAGGCTTGTTTTTAACCAAGCATAATTTTCTCCCTGAGTAGATTCTGCTCCCAACATCCAAAATAACATTATTTTTCTCCCTCTTGCACAGGCAATCAAAGCAAACAAGGCCTTCTCCAAGAGACCAGGGACCTCCTTCTGTCCCTAATCTCTTTTGTAACTCTATCCCTTGGCATTTCTGTCTTGTCAACCTCTATCTGACGCAAAATGTCTCCACATTCCCCAAAACAAAACTCAGGTCTGCATGGCCTGACTTTTTTCCATAGGCCTTTTCCTCTGTCTGGAATACCTGACCTTTTCAACTGTCAAATTCTGCCCCATCCTTTCTAAACTCAGCTCAAATATTGCTTTCTCTATGATTTCTCCCTCAATTCCCTGGACTTAGAAAGAATAAAATGGTTCCTCCCCTAAATCGCCTCACACCTGTGTTTTCATCTCCAGAAAAATTGCACCCCCCCCCCCCAATCATAGTGTACAATCAAGGGAGCCTTTGATGGAAGAGCCAGGTCTCTCTGATCTGTATCTCTGCATATATTGCAATGGAAAATAATCATTGCTCTGAAAGTATGATTTAAGCAAATGTATAAATGGTGAGTTACCCCTGGCTGGTTTGGCTCAGTGGATTGAGCGTCGGCCTGCGAGCTAAGTGTCGCTGGTTCGATCTTCCAGTCAGGGCACATCAGAGAAGGAAAACTCTGACTCCAAAAAACCTCCGCTGCCTTGCGGCATACCTCTTCAGGGGAAAGGCTAAGGGAGTAAACCCCGACAGAAAATCCGGAGCCGGAGTCCCTAAGGCGGTTTGACGTTGTAGTCAACACCGGCAACTCCTGCGGCGCACCTGAAGCCAAGCTGTATTGACTCCGTCTTTCCCTTGGACCCTTCAGCTGCGAAGAGAGGGGGGGTCTGCTGCATGGGCAACAGCAGACCCTCCATATCACCCTGCCCAGGCTCTGTAGCTTCAGCTTCACTGGAGAGGACACTCCAGCGTCATCGTAAGATGTCGATTCAACACGGGAGGAGATAGATACTGTGTCACTCCCGAGTCGGACTGCACAGTCATTCTCGGCGGTGCAGATAGACTCTTAAGAAGCTACACCATCGTCTCTCGAGACGGACGGCTGCCGACGACGATAAATGGTGAGTAGGTGATGTGTATTCTGTGCTTACTGTATGCCAGGCAGTATTCTAAACGCCTTACATGTACTAATTTAACTACCTATGTGCAGTGCCTCACCACAACACTATAAATATTATTAGGTATTTAACATGTGAATTTCCTAAGGTTCATCAGTGTTAAAGAACTTATACAAGATCACTCAAGTGGAAAGTGCTGGAGCTGAAATCTTAATCCAGCCTAGGCTCCTAACAATTATGCTGATCTCTGAGAAATGGAAATTTTGTTTGACGATGTTCAGAGGGTAATGGAGGGTTCTTTGAGGACAATGGTTTCAGGTTTACTCAACCATGCAGGAGATATTTACTAGGGGGCTATGTCGATAGTGTACTAAAATCAAAGGACACAAAAGCAACTGTGATCTATAGCTGGAACTGTTAGGCTCTCCAGAGTCAAACAGCTTTGGTGGAATTCTTCATTTATCTTTCAAATTGGGTAGGAAATACTTATCATAGATAATTTTTAATATTGCTGTTGTGTAATATAATGAGGGAGAAAGACACACACACACATGTACAATAATTACATCAGGTCTGGTAAATGCTACAAATCCTTGAAGGCTCATGTGAGGCCACTAGTTCTAATAGGGACTTGAGGTATGCCTTGGGCATTCAGAGAAGTACCCCCAGTGCTTTGGCTGTAATCAAGGAACAGGAGGCCCAACAAGGACCCAGAACTATGACTGTGGGACTCTAGTCCTATTGAACTGGTCAGGTAGGGAGGAAAATGATCCTTTCTCTAATACTCTAATGCCATTTGTATTGTGTTTTCTTTGGCAAAATAAGTGTCAGCCTCTTTGCTAAAATTAAATTCTAAAGCCCTCATAGAAAGATTCCAGTTCCATAACTAATATTGACATAAGGACAATGAAAAGTATGTATAGGACAGTTTATTTGAGCCCATGGAAACAAGTGTTTATTGCTCTCATTTGGTGATAGAATTAACATCTAGTAGCCTTTGTGGGACTTCTCTTATGAACACACGGAAGAATATGAGTGTGCCTATGAGAGGACACACGAGAGAGAATGCTGTTCTGGGGTAAGTTGAGTGTTTTTGAGTTGCTTTTTCTAAAAAGTCCTGAAAATACTTATTTCTGATGCTTGGAGGTATCTTGTCCCTCTGAAGGATATAACTGTCATGTTCCATGGGGGTATATGGCTCAGGGGCGGCTCACATGTAAATGTTAAAAACTAGGGGAAATAAAGTATTATTAGGAAGAAAAGTAGTCATTTCATATTCATACATACAAACACACAGATTTCTAACTGGATACACGGTGTTGTTTAAGGGGTGGGGGGAAATGGAAAGAGTTGATGTCATAGGTTGAATTGTGTCCACCAAAATTCATTCCTAAATACCAGTAGCTCAGAATGTGACTAAATTTAAAGACAGGACCTTTAAAAGGCATTTAGGTTAAAATGATGTCATATATGTGGGCCCTTATCCAATATGACCAGTGTCATTATAACTAGAGATTAGCACATAAACACATAAATACACACAAATGGAAGACTACACGAGGACACATGAGGTGGCTAATTACAAACCCAAGGAAAGCCCTCAGAAGAAAACAAACCTGTCCATACCTTGATCCTGGACCTCTAGCCTCCAGACCTATGAGAAAATTAATTTCTGTTGTTTAAGCTACTCTGTTTGAGGCTTTTGGTTGCAGTAGCCCAAGCAAACTAATACAGTCAACAATTGGCCATTAACTCTCAATTAAATTTAAGTAAAGAATCTGGGACTTCCAGACACAGTCTGCTTTTCCCAGGGCAGATGAGCTATGGATCCTTGAAGAAGGTGGGGGTGAGGGGCTCACAGAACTATGGAGGAAAAGGCTGAGCTGGAGGCACATTTCCAACTTTCTCACCCTGCAAGGTCTTTCTAATGCAGCCACCCTATTTCTGCCAGTTGATCCCTGTTTCTTCCCCTGGTCTGTGCTCATGATCAATCTTTGGTTTCATTCTGTATCTTGGATTTTCCACCATCACACCATTCCTGTTTCTCTCAAATCTGCATTATGCTCTTCTCCCAATGGTCACATGCAGACATGCTGGGGACACACTCCTAGGGATTACTCTCATATCTCTGCTCTGTCCAGACTTTTGGCCTGAATAAATGTAAAGATAAAATATCACACACATGTTTACCCATAATATCTGCCAGTTCTTCAGGCTCCCTTGACTTGTAACTCATTTCACATAATCATGAACAAGTTGACATTTTTGAGGTTAATGACACAGTTGCTTATAACACAGGCAGGGTTTGAAATCAAACACTTCATATGAACTGAACTGAAAGCCTATGGAACAGCTTTTATTATGCTGCTCAGTGGCATCCAAGAAAACTAAGTTGTCCTTTGGCACTGATACAACCATCCAGAATCCATGTCCTCCATCTAATTTGCACTCCTAAAAAATTTTCCAAGTCTTTGCACTTCAGCAAGTGTCTCATGACTTTTAAAATAATGTACATCATGACCCAACTAGCTGCAGATGCTAAAGGTGAGATAGGGACTTGCTGAAACTGAAGAATATAAATCGATTGTTCTATATGCAATGACCTACAATGGGCAACAAAAAAATTATGCTGAGAAATTATATGATAAATATCATGAATATTTTTGACCAGTTACAATTAAAATTAGGATCTTCTCAATTACATTACAAGCAACATATCACCAATTTTCTCATTTCTTTTTAATGTTAAGAGGTTGAGAAATGTGGAGGTCTTCTTCTAGACCTCTCCCAACCCCTGACATTTCTGGATAGTCAGTCCTTCTTCCTGTCTGTAAAGTAGGTCCAGAATCAATTCAACCACCTCAGTAGTGAAATAACTAGCCCACACTCACTTCTTTGAAATGCCACCTCTTCATATTTTGGGGCCTCAGCTACCCACCTATACCTTCTTAATGCAGAGGAGTATGCTGAATGTTATTTTTTTTCTTTTTATGTTGTCTTTATAAATGTAAAAAGAAAATAAGGCATAGTAGTTCTAATACATTTAAAAATGTGTTAGAATTATAAAATTAAAAATATTAATATTTCAACTTCTTCTCACCTCCCAATCGCATTGAATTGAATTAATCATTAGCAGTTAGATCTGTGTGTATCATGGTTCGCCTTTCTCTCTGATTATATAAATGTTATTTTCATTTGTACTGTTTTACAGAAGTGTAAAACAAGCTCTTCACCTTGATATATTTTCATATAGTAACCAACCCCTCATGGCCATCCTTCTGATTCACACACATGTATCTCAACAAACCATAAAATTTCATAGAATATTCTGTGGGTTATTCAACCATCCCCCTTCTGGTGGATACTTACATTGTTTTATCTTTATGCTTTATTTTTGTTTTGTTTTAGATACTTCAAATATTGCTGTGATCAGCATCCTAGGATAGTAGACATGTGTTTGTACTATCGACCTCCCAAAGGTAAAAATATATAGATGTTTTCAATTGCACTTAATACCTTGATATTACTTTTCTAAAAAGTTACAGCAATTTACAAATTCATCAGCAATGTGTGTGTATTTCCCCATACATAAACTTGTTCAGATGTTATCCAGCTAGACAGCATATCAAGGTGTGGGAATTTCTGATATATTCAGGAAATCAATCATTAGTGCCATGTGCAATTATGATTTCAGCTACAAATGTCTTCAAATTTCCTCATAACATAAGCTATATTAACTTGTATTTTTTCAGTTGCAGGTGAAAGAGATGTAATCTTATGTATTTGCAAGTGAAAATTCCATTTTTGCTACATATAGTATCTTTTTTATTATAGTTTCGATTTTCTTTTTTAAAACATGAATTTATTCAACAATTCTATAATTATTCTCCTAAATTTTTACCTAGAATTTTTGTGTTAGATAGGTTTTGTGTTGGTATATTGGGTTAGATATGAGTACCCTAATAGTTTAAGATTTTCTTGAGAGTAAAGAGATATTGGGCATGTTTTAAGGTCCGTATGACTCTCAATAGCCTGTACTCTATATTTCATGTAAGAGAGGAATTTGTGGAAACATCGGTGGAAAAAAAAAAAGAAGAGATGAAGGAATGGAAGGGGAGGAAGGGAAGGAAAAGAGAGGGAGGAGAGAGGGAGGGAGGAAAAGAGGAAGAAAGAAAGTCAAGTTGAAAAGAAGGAAAGAAAGATGAAACTGTCTTTCTGATCATTTAGAAAAAAAAAATTGAGGTTTTTATTTTTTTCTATATTACCCAAGATGCTGATACTTGTTTCTGAGTGTAGCGTAGCTTTCATGGTTGTTAAGACTGGGTGGTATTGGTGGTGAAGGGACTGCCTCTACTGATAATGAATATTCTTCTATATATTCACTTCTCTCTTCAAAAATTCTGAAATGGGAGTCTGACATATTTGAGTGTAAAATTTTGAACTGCATTTATTAACTGGTTTGCCTTGGAAAAGTTGTCCAGTATCTCTGGGCTCATTCTCCACACTGTAAAATGCAGTGACAGTGTCACCCTTAGAGGTTATACAGGAGACTTCTGTGGGATTACAAGGCAAAGGGCTGACACAGAGGATGCAGTAAAGATGAACCCATGCCAGCTTTGTTCAGTCAGTCCTGCCCACCAGATTTCCTTTGACTTACCCATTCTACTACAGACATTATCAAAAAGAGAAAATGTTTGAGTTGGAGGAGGTTCCCACACATTTCATCTCCTTGCTCTCTCTCTCTCTTTCCAGGCCCCATATTTATTGGAGCCCACAATTGTGGCCAGGTACCAAGCTTCTCTCTCTGTGTTGTTGGTTGTCATCTAACATTTGACATTCCTTCCATTTTTCTGATCACAGGGCTCTTTAAGAAACTGATGAATGATTTCAATCCTTACCTAAGGGGAACAAACTCATGTAAAAGCTTCTCATAAGTATGTGCATGCAATTTTGGTGTAATAGATACCCCATGTGAAGCCCATCCTTAGATCTCAGTTAAGACCTGGATTTGGAAAGTGGTAGTAGGCATCAAGCCAATGTAGCCCACCCCTACATCCTCCATGGTTGATATTTTCTTCAAAATGCAAGCTTCTATGGTAGCAGCAAGTTCATTAGGTAGCATTAGCCCATCAGAACCCCAAATTTGAACCTTAAGGCCTCACTCCACAACATAAGTGGTAATGCACATGTTAGGCTTGGCATACTGTCTGTCCATTCTTCATCAGCAAGGCATGGATAGATGATTCTGCCTAGATAGAGGGACAGGGAGGTGTCAGAGATTTTTTCACATGCTCTCTCTTGCTTACTTGGAAGTTTTTTAATTAGTTCAAGAAAATTCAAAGTGACTTTCTTTTATAAGTGACTATCCATCTTCTTTAAACCTCACAACAACCCTGAGAAGGAGGTTGTTGTTCTTTATTTCAGATTATGGATATGAGAGTCTGAGAGAGAATATAACTTGATCAAGGTGACATCAACAGGAGAAGTCAGGAACCAAATCAAGGCTTAAGCCCTGTGCTTTAATATCCCACTGTGTTTTTCCAAGACAAGACTGTGATAAATAGTCTAGTACTTAACAACCTAATGATAAAAGTAGAATGCTAACTGAAGAGAATGAAGAAGCAATCCATCCTCAAGAGTGTTCTCCTAAATATACAAAAACATATCCTGAAGACATGGGATATGGGGCCTCACTGATAGGATGACTCCGGGAGCAAGAATATAAATGAATAAAACTGAGAACAGCTTTAGAAGTAGTCTCAATGAATTTTATCAGAGATACCATATGCCCTTTCTAAGCTCAATCATCCAGAAGTTGTGATGTGACTTCCTTCTCAGAGCCAGGCCTGTACTGGTGCTAGGGATGGAGAAATAAATAACACTTGATCCTGGTCCCCAAGAACTCACAGCCTGCTGAGGGTCAGACCAATGCAACACAAAGCAATAATAAGGTGTCCAGAAAGTTCTGTGGAGGATGAAAAGAATCAGTAATTGTTCCCAAAGGTGATCAGAATCCCCTTCAAAGTGGTGATGTGACAGCTTGGTATAGGAGAGGAAATGTAGCAGTTTGTCATGCAGAACAGAAAAAGGGAAAATTTCAAGCAATAATTTCTGAAATACCAAAGGTTTTACACAACAAATATTTAAATTAGTTTATTTTACATATCCAACAAGGATCTGGGGTGGGGTTGAGAGGAGTCACTAAGACACCCAGGCTGAATGGGAGACCTCCGAGGTTGTCAGGCAGGAGAAGAGACTACATGGAGGAGAAACACGGGATGTTGAATAAATGAGTCCAGAAGTAACACTTTATTCTCATTCCTATTTAATTGACTAGAACTAGTCACTGGACACCACCCGAAGGCAAGAAGAACCAGAGCTGGGTCAATACTGGCTCTCTTCCATAGTTTGTTTAGGAAAATGTGAATTGTTTGATTCGTTGGATCATAGCCACATGTTGTGAACATACCAGGACAGTGTGCACTGAACAAATGATTTATATCGTTTTTGTCTCTAAAGCATTCTGTCTGTAAAGCATTTTACCCTGATAACTTATTAGAAAAAAAGTATATGTGTTTGTATAAGGAAAAAGCAAAAACTAAATATTTTCTTTGGTGTTCACAGACTCTCAGAAGATCAAGATAATCCAGAGTCTACTCTAAGGAAATACCACATGTGGGAAAGGGTTTATAAGACAAATGAAGAAAATAATCCAATTCTGAAACGTTTTTTTAAGGTAAACTTGTTAACAGCTTGGAAAAATGATTTCCCAGCTTGGTAACTCATTTCACTTTCTGGGAAGTCTGCAACAGACATTTCAGCCTGTCACTATACCAGGAGACATTAGCACCTCTGTATCACTTCCCAGCCGCACTTGGGCATCTCCTCAGTCCAGCAGTCCTGCCTCTCCCACCCCAACCCCCAACCCCATTATACTGCTTTTGTTTGTTTGTTTGTTTCTCTGGAACTGCCTTGTACCTCTTGTATCCAGTGACTTGTTCTCTCAACACTGTTACTATGGAGTATATATTATATGCTCTTTCCTGGCCTGAATCATCTTCATAGTCTCTGACTCATACTTTGGGATATTTTATCATTTTTCCTTTCTGCATAGTCATCTCATTTTATAACTGTATATTTTCTTCCCTGCTTCTGTCCTTCAGGTCAAGAGTTGTTGGTACCTTAGAGAAACCATGCCTTGCTCCACCCAGGTGAGGTTTCAGCAATTCCCACTTAATCACAGCGGGAACCTCCTAGCCAGCCTCTCCACCCTCAGGCATGCTCTTTTCTGTCTATTCTTCCTATCTCAACCAGAACAGAAGCCACAACACAGTGGTTAAAGGCATGGGTTTCACAGTCACACTCAAGTCCTAGCTATTTAACTACTTTGGATCTCGGTTTCTTCATCTAAAAAAATACGAATGATAACTAGACCTACTGCATTAAGTTGTTGTGATTAATAAGTGTAATAATGTATAACTCACTTAGCAAAGTTCTGATAAAAGTGCAAGTGTTTTATATATTTTAACCATCATCATCATCATCATCACAGTAGACCCCTCTATGCTCAAGACACCAGTTATCCCAGCATCATGAGTCTCCATGGCTTTATATACCACAAAGTTAGGATGGAGATGATTTTGCTCTGAGGGTCCACCCATAGGACCCACACTAGCAAGTCAGCCCCTAAGACTGACCATCATTATTAGCGTCATCACAGTTGCAGCAATGTTTTGAAATCAGATTTCACAATGTAGTATAGAAGACCATTCCTGGGAACTCAGAAATCCCATGCACATGAGTCTGAAAACTGGGAGAAACAAGCAAGTATCAGAAACAAGATCTAGGCACTCAGACATCCAACAGCCAACACAACTGCAAAAAACCTCCACAGTGATTGCAAAGTAGAGTCTACTGTCAAGACACCACCAAGCTCAACCTCTCAGTCTGCAAAGCTTCCTGAATCCTTCTCTCTAGGATGGATAAAATTCCTAGTAAAACAAGGCCCGGGGGAAAGTTTTAAATCCACATAATATATTGCTGCATTTGCCACAAACACTTGATTTAACAGAACTTCTTCTGTGTGCTTACTCCTTGCCCTGAGGATAGAACATGAACAGAGTGATCAAGTCCCTGTTCTCATGGACTTACTCTTTAGCAGGAAAGACAGATAATAAACCAGTAAAAGTAAGTAACAGACCTTTGGGTAATGGTAAGACCCACAGATAAAATATAACAAGGTAATAAGAGTGAAAAGGTTAGACAGGGTTTTTTTTCCAAAGGTGAAGGGGACAATGTGTGACCACTGGGAAGATGAAAACTATCGTTATCCAAGTCTTGTGTGAATGGGATAAGAACACACAAAAACTGGAAGTTTTGATGGAAGGCACAATTGATGGGTGTTGGCATCTAGGAGGAGATCAACAAAGTATGGATGTTGTTATGTCAGAACCAATTGGGTGGCCCAAGGACAGAGCTGCTGGCCTAGGGAGGGAGGATGAAAGCCAGATGGTAGCACCAAAGACAGACAGCTCCCCAGGGTAGGGCATATGAATGAGCTAGTGACAGCTGTCTCCTGCATTCAAAGATGCTGCTGTTGTTGCCTCTGATGTTGCCTGGACAGCAGGTTTCACATGCATAGGGCTGGCTGGGAACCAAGAAGTCCTTTTTTTTAAGTATATTTTATTGATTATATTGTTACAATAGTTCCAATTTTTTTCCCCTTTGATTCTCTCTGCCCAGCACCACCTCTCCCCCAGCAATCCCACCCTCTACCCCCACCCCCCATCCCATAGGTTGTACATACAAGTTCTCTGGCTTCACCTTTTCATATATTATTCTTTTTTTTTAGATAATTAATTAATTAATTTTTTTAACAATAAAAAATAATAATCCCTCCCTCTCAGACTTAAAACCCTTTATAATCTTATAAAGGACAATGGGCAAAGGTCTCGAGCTCCTCTAGCTGCTTCAAGCTGGACATGGTCATCGTCCTACCTACCCTTGGGTCCAGAAATCCATAATAAGAGTGGGTGTGGAGGTGGGGGTGGCCTTCCCACATGGGGAAGGATCATGCAGACTCCAGGTCAGTTGGCTGTCCCCAGACAATAGCATGCTTCCTTTAATAGGCTGGCATCCTTGTTGTATTCTGGGGGCAACAGATTTGGCAACAGGGTTAAAAGACATCATTCAATTCATAACCACTAGATGACAAAAGGCAGGGATTAATTTTTTAATGTCCCACATCAGGGAAAAAGGGGGCTTCTTTGGAGGAAGGTGTGCCAGGCACATCTCACCTGTCGAAAACCCTTTTGCCCATTATACTTAGTTTGGGCTGAGGGAAATATTTTATGTTTCCCCCCTCTCAGACCTCTGGGCCCTTTCTGTCCAAGCCATTAGGATAGAAAAGAGAAACTCATTTTAAGTGAAGCCCACAGACCACCCCATTCTTCTCCAACCCAGCCACTTAGTTCAGCCAAACCATTGAATCTCAGGAGGCAGCAATGCAGACAGAATTAAGTGAGGCTTATACATACAGACAATCACTCAGGTAATGAGATCCTAGGCTTATGCCCTTTGAAAACAGAACACACATGTTAATTTATGTAACATAACCCACAAACAAATCTCTAAATCTCTAAGACTGTCTTATTGGGAAGACATCCAGTTGCAAGGCATTTGACATTCTTCTTGCCTGTAAATTAAACATCTTTGATGATACCATAGACATAGTTTAACTTTCAAATGAAAACAAATTTTAAATGAGAAGAAACTCTAAAGATGGTTAGCTACACTACTTTATAGTCTACCACTGAGCATTGTGATTTTCCTCGAATCACATTTTTTCTCCTTAAAATTACCCTCCTTGTCATTAAAGGGACTGCATTAAGTCAATTTTTAATTTATCCTGTTCATCTGCATAAACACAAGAGCAGCAAATGATCACATATGATCTTTAGTTCTACTTTGCTGGAATTTACACATGGAACATTTAGGGTGACCTTCAGTTTGCCCTTCAGGGCACAGAAGCTGAGCCACATACCTGCCATTCAGCCTTGCCTGTAAACAGCTGTCTTTTCCAAGTCCAAGGGGTCCTTTTTGCATTAAAGCACAGACAGGGTTCATTCTGTTCTGTTAGGTCAAAATAAAGGGCCATTGATCTCAGAAGATGCTCATCCTTGGCTTTGGTGTGAGCACAGTGCATGAGGACAGATGATTGTAGCTACATATGATAACTGAGAACAGAGGAATGTGGCCACCTCAGTAGATCAGGGAGTGTTCTGGAGAGAAGCAGCTGGCAGCCTTCAGTGTGCTCTAGGAAGCTAATGAAAATGGTCAGGATAGAACATCTGGTGAGGTCAGAGCCCAATCCAGACACCTAGGAGCCTTTGTTCTCCCTCACTAATTGTGCTCCTGCTGGTGTCACAGGTCAGAGAGGGCCATGGGGCTCAGGAAACACAAGTTAACAAGTACATGTTCACATGCAAGCACAAGAAAACCAATTAGAAAAGGTCAGCAGGCAACCCACCTGGCCTTCAATTGCTTCTCTTGGGAACGTTTTCCAGTTTTCTGTGAACTTAATCACAGGCAGCTCCATGAACTCTCAAAAGCTGTGATGAAGAACACATGGGGTTTTCCAAACTTTTCCCTTCTGTAAGGACAAGGATGCCACCTGGAATTCATGGCTGAGATTCCAGGAGGGGTAATTCCTAAAAGTGTGAGCCACTGTTTATAGCTCAGTGTGATTCTTTTCTGAGAAATAAGTGCAAAAATTTGATCTTGTCTCAAAAATACCTACACCCCCAAATAACTTTAAGAATCGCAGCTCTTACAGTTTCCCTGTGCCAGACATTATCTAGAGCCTGTGAATCACCCCTCAGGGGAGAAATTTTTCTCCTGAAGGGACCTGAAGTGAAGAAGGGAAAAAGACATCACACTGGGCCAAACACTGTGTCAGCTGCTTCACACCAGCATTTCATTCAACTGTCTCTGTTGCCTACAAGGTTGTATTATTTCCCCCAATTTATACACAAGGGAACTAAGGCCCCAAACAGTTGAGCAGGTTGCCCAGGATGAACACACACCATGAGAGAATTTAAAACCAGTGTTGTCTGATTCCAAACTGTGTTTTTCCCACCTCATCATAATGATTCTTCCATTTAACTGTTACAGAGTAGTTGGGTCTCAGGGTACAACCACAGCAATGCATCAGGTCCAGACAGCCCCACCTTCCAACCAGCCCATGAGAATGTCTGCCCTCTTTAAAGGCCTCTTCTGGCCTTGAGGTTTTAGCATAGGCTCCCACTGATTCTGGGTTTTTCAGAATCCATAAGTACTTGGATGGATCAGTGAGTAACATGCCTGCTGGCATAAGATTTTAGCACAAGAAAACCCAAAGAATGGAGCTTCGATCCCTTTTAAATTTCTCATTTACAGATAAGCGAACCCAAAGTTATACCTTTTTTTGGTGCTTCACTTGGCCAGGCTGGGAAGGACATCTGGACTTGACTTGCCCAGTGAAAAGAGTATCTGTCTTTTTAGATGTCTTATCTCCTCACACCCTTTCTTAGATCTGGATGGAGCCTAGAGTATCTTTTCTCACAGTTCAGGCATTATCTCTGGCCTTGCAACAAGGTATGTGTACAGTCACGGCTTTGAAGTTAAATCAGTCTGGATCAAATTCATCTCTGCCATGTTGACCTATATGACCTTGGGTAAATGTCTTAAGTTGTCTGACCCTCAGTCTCTTCCTATAGAAATGGAGAAAATAATATATATCTTACTGGGTAGTTGTAGGATTCAATAAAATCAAGCATATAGACCATCCAGTAGGTGCACCATACATGGTAGATACCTCTTACTATATTCTGACAATACTCATGTTTGTCATGATTATTAGCAGGGCTTGCCAAAACTCAGAAAGAGACTATACTGCTGGCCCAGGTGTAAGCTTTTGCTCTTGGGCTGGTCACATGCTCTTCCCTTGCCAGTTGCTCTTATCAGAGGAATCAATTTCACACTTCCAGATAGTTCCACACTCCAAATTGTGTTTATTTTAAAATAATGAATAATGGCGTCATTATCCCCACTGCTCTCCTGGGTGCTCTGCGCTGAGTTTTCTTTTTCATTAGCTGAGTTTCACTGCAGCAGATAAACAGGGAAGTGCCTGATCTGAATACAGGGAGGAAAGGATGGCCCACCCCACCTGTCTCCCATCTCTCTCAGTGAAACCTTCCCAGGAGGCTGTCACAAGGCTTCTGTGGCCTAGGGAAGCAGGCAAATGTTTCAGCAGGCTCTAAGAGCACTGAAAAGACAGGAAAGGAGGCAACAGTCAGGTCTCTGCCATCCTCTGTGTCTCCCTGACTCTCAGGTGACAGCCACTGTTGAGGAAACCATAAGGGAACTGGGGGAAAGGAAAAATAGTATTGTGCATAAAACAAACCAACAAAAGCATCACCCATGGCATTGAACACTAAGTAAACTCAAGTTGCTCAGATATGTGACAATGACAAGACGTACTCATTGTAGAGATGTCAGTGATGCAAACCTGGTTCAGCTATGTTTCTTTTCCTTTTGTGACATCAAACTATATGTCACATCTCTTCACTTTCCTGATGATGAGGATGTGGTAACAATCATTACAGGTTTTCGTTGCTTTTAAGAGTGGAAGCTGAGGGTCTTCTTCCTTCTTTCCATTCCTTTCCCTTGTGTAGGTAGAGGGTGGGAAATTACATACAACCCACCAGCTGGATAGGCATTAGTAATGGATGTAGTCAAATGCTGGGTTAAGAATTAGCAAATGTGTGGTTTTGGATGTTGTTATGAGCTATGCTGTGTCCCTGAAATATTAAATCTTAACCCCCAGTAGTTCAGAAAGAGACTGAATTTGGAGTCTTAAAGAGGTAATTAAGTTACAATGAAGTCATTAGGGTGGGCTCTAACCCAGTATAACTGATGTCCTTATAAAAAGAGGAAATTTGGACAAAAACACACACAGAGGGAAAACCATATGAGGACACAGAGAGAAGACCAACATTTATAAGACAAAGGAGAGGGGTGTCAGAAGAGCCAACCCTGCCAATGACTTAATCTTGGACTCCCAGCCTCCAGGACTCTGAGAAAACATGTTTGTGTTGTCTAAGCCATTCAGTCTGTGGTGAATAGTTTTCCCAGCCTGGGAAAACTAATACAAATGTCATCTTCTCTGCCATACTGCAATGAGGGACATGACCAAAACAGCTTTGAACTTATCATGAGTTGGTGATACAGGAAGATCGTTCGGTTACTGCCTCAAATAATATAGAGGTTTCCAACCTACACTTTGGATATTATAGTCAAATACCACCATACATGCAATTATAGAACTAACTTGATCAATTGAAGGAGGGAGACATCTATCATACAACTTTAAATGTGTGTTCATTTTTGGACCACCATCCTGGGATATCCTCTACATGCATATGGTTTTTTTAATTCTGGGATTATATTGCACAATTTAATCTTCATTTTTTGTTAAAATATTAATTTGTTTCTAGGAAAAATTTAACATCTCTTGTTTTTATAAACCTTCTTTCAACTTTTTCATGTTTGGGCCTGTGAGAGTTTGCTTCTTCTGCTTTTTCCCCGCTGCTTTTCCTGGCATTTTTATCATAAGATAAATACTTCTAACCACTGGCTTTATTCTACTTCCTGCGTGTGTGACCTTCCCAGGACTGTATAATGAAGTTCTGAGACTCATTTAGGTTTTCAGAGAGAAGGTCAGAGCAGGTGACCTATCCAAGGTCAAAGATTCTCCCAGGAGTAGGTGATAACTGTGTTATGAATAAAGTGATGATTTGCCTCTTTTTTCTCTGCACATGTATTTCCCATGAGGACCTTGTAGAGAGAGGTGACTTGTCAATGGCATCTGTAGCTAATTAGATTGTTTCTAGATTCTCTTCCAAATATCACAAAACATCAGCTGAATATCTTCAAATAACCCTGACATCCAGGAGAGTAACAGCTATAACATAATTAACATTTTGCATCTGTTCAAAATCTCAGCCAAGCTGAGAGATTCTGAGGATGGAGAGCTGAGGTTTTACTGGTCTGTGCATTGATTGCTATCTGTCCCATGTTAAACCTCAGCTGATGGAAGCAGATCTGCATCCACCTAATGAGATCCACAAGAAGAAAGGGAGGAAGAAAGGTTTTCTAGAAGCAACACCACCAGTGTAATAATAAACATACCTAAACCCACATTTTGATATCTGAATACAATCTCAACTAAAATGAAACAGAATTCTTTGGAAAACAGCTCAATTCCAAGGTTTAGAAAGAGGAAGTACAAAATAAATCTGGATCATTAATCTGCCCCACAAAGTGACAAAGTACCACTATGGACATGTGTTTTATTGAGATATAATTCATATACCATAAAAATCACCATTTAAAAGTTTAAAGGTGTACAATGAAGCGGCATTTAGCATATTTACAGAGTTGTGAACACATCACCACTATGTAATTTAATAATGTTTTTATCACCACCCCCCAAAAAAGCAAAACTCTATAGCAGTTACTCCCCACCCTCCAGCCCCTGGCAAAAAGTAAACCACTTTACTGTCTTTATGGATTTATCTATTCTAGATTTTTTTTAAAAAATGAAATTATATAATATATGGCCTTTTGTGTGTGGCTTCTTTCACTTAACATAATGTTTTCAATGTTTATCCATGATATAACATGTATGAGTACTTTATGGCTAGTTTTCAATGAATAATATTTCAGTATATTGATATGCCTCATTTATCTATTCACTAGTTGAGTTGTTTTCACTTTTTAGCTATTATAAATAACACTGCTATGAACATTGATATATTTGTTTTTGTGTGAACATGTGTTTCAATCTTCTTGGGATATTACTAGGAGTGGAATTTCTGAGTCATATAGTAACTCTAGGTTTAATATTTTTAGAGATATTATTTATTTATTTTTAGAGAGAGAAAGGGAGGGAGAAAGAGAGAAACAGAAACATCGATGTGAGAGAGAAACATCTATCAGTTGCCTCTTGTACGTGTCCCAACAATGAACCCACAATGCAGGCAGGTGCCCTGACCAGAAATCAAATCAGCGACCTTTTGATTTGCAGGACAATGCCCAACCAACTGAGTTATATGGGTCAAGACTAGGTTTAATTTTTTGCTAATCTTTTTGAGGATCTGTCAGACTGTTTTCCATAGCAGCTACAAAATTTTACATTCTCATCTAATATGTATTAGGGTTCCAACTTCTTTACATCCTTGCCAATATATGTTATTATCTGGCTTTTTAGATTAAAAGCCAAAGAGTGGGTATGAAGTTGTATTTAACTATGATTTGATTTGCATTTTCCTAAGAACTAATGGAATCAAAAGTATTTTCATGTATTTATTGCCATTTCTATATCTTCTTTGAAGAAATGTTTATTCAGATCTTAACCCATTTTACATTGAGTTACTTATTTTTTGTTGAGTTGTAAAAATACTTTGTATTTTTTGGATACTAGATCATAATCTGATATATAATGTGCCAACATTTCCTCTCACTTGTGGGGGTTCTCTTTTCATTTTCTTGACATCCTTTGCTTCACAGGTTTTTACTTTTGATGAAGCTCAATTTATCTGTATGTTCTTTTGTTACACACACTTTTGGTGTCATATCTTAGAAACTATCACTTAATCCAAGGTTATGAAGATTTAACCCTATGTTTTCTTGTAATAATTTTATAGTTTTAGGTTTTATAGTTAGGCCTTTTATTCATTTTTGAGTTAGTTTTTGTAAATGGTGTAAGATAATGTTTCAACTTTATTTTTTGCATGTGGATATCCAGTTGCCCCAGCATCAGTTTTTAAAATTATATTTTATTGATTATGCTATTACAGTTGTCTTGATTTCTCCCTTTCCCACCTCTACCAAGTAACCCCACTCCTTCAGACAATCCCCCACCATTGTTCATGTCCATGGGCCATGCGTATAAGTTCTTTGGTTACTCCATTTCCTATGTTCTACTTTACATCCCCATGGCTATTCTGTAACTACCAATTTGTACAACTTAACCCCTCACATCTTCACCCATCCCCCCACAACTGCTTCCCATTTGGGAACCATCAAAACACTCTCCCTATCCATGATTCTGTCTCTGTTCTTCTTGTTTGCTTAGTTTGTTTTTTAGATCCAATTGTTGATAGATATGTATTTTTTTGCCATTTTACTGTTCACAGTTTTGATCTTCTTTTTCTTAAATATGTCCCTTTAACATTTCATATATAATGGTTTGGTGATGATAAACTTTTTTGGTTTTTTTCTTGTCAGAGAAGCTCTTTATCGAACCTTTGATTCTAAATGATAGCTTTGCTGAGTAGAGCAATCTTGGTTGTAGGTCCCTGATCTTCACGACTTTGAATATTTTTTGCCAATCCCTTCTAGCCTGCTAAGTTTTTTCTTGTTTTGTTTTTGTTTTTGTTTTTGAGAAATCAGCTGTTAGTCTTATGGGAACTCCACTGTGAGTAACTAACTTATTTTCTCTTGTTATTTTTAAGATTCTCACTCACTTTATTTTTAACCTTTGGCATTTTAATTATGATGTGTCTTGGAGTGGACCTCTTTGCATTCATCTTGTTTGGGACTCTGTGCTCCCTGGACTTATATGTCTATTTCCTTCGCCAAATTAGGGAAGTTTTCTTTCATTAATTTTTCAAATACATTTACAATTTCTTGCTCTTTCTCTTCTACTTCTGGCACCCCTATGATGCAACTATTGGACCTCTTGAAGTTGTCCCAGTGGTTTCTTATAGTTTCCTCATTAATTTGAATTATTTTTTTCTTTTTGTTGTTCTGATAGGTTGTTTTTTGCTTCCTTATGTTAAAAATTATTGTTTTGTTTCTCAATTTCATCCATTCTATTGCTATTTCCCTGTAAGTTGTTTGTTTCAATTAATGTAGTGTATCCTTTGTTTCTGACTGGATCTTTTTTATGCTGCTGAGGTCCTCACTAAGTTCCTCAAGTATCCTTATAACGAGTGTTTTGAACTCTGCATCTGATAGATTGTTAACATTGGGGAACACAATTGTCGTTGAGTTAGATCTAACTTAAGTTTGACTAACTTTTGGCATCTGAATCCAAAAATGACCCCAGTTTTTCTCTATCACATCAACTTGTTAAGGTACAGGATACCCTCCCTTTGTCCCAAAACTTACACAAATGTACATACAAAGGAAAATAAAGAAAAAATTACCTGAGTATACGGTTTATTTAGAGTTATTTTATTCATATAAAGGCTTTATATTGTTACTATAAGTCAAATTGTGTACAGGTAGTAAAGTTCTGCTACCAAACATACATATTAAGGTATTTTATCTTTTCAAATGACAGGCTAGGAAATGCCAAAATGAGATACTTGAAACAGTCTCCTTCAGTTGGCAAAGCTTTAACAAATCGTTTCATGAGACCCAGTTTTATGTGCAGAGGTGGGAATATAATGTTCTTTCTGTCACCAAGTGGCTCATGTAGAATGTTTGCATTACCAGGTTTAAGGTCAGATCTTGGAGGCCAATTCAACTCCACCCAATGCTTCTCACAAGCTCTGCTGTCCCACATACACAGAAAACAGGGATACTTGGTGTATCCACATTGCTGACCAAGAAGGAAGCAGACCATTTTAAGATAATCCAATTGTGCTTGTGATATTGCAACAGATCAATGACTCTTTTTATGTCTTTATATTCTTTACAAAAACAAACTGAATGCCCAATTGGAATTGCACCAAATAAATTGCCATTGTGAAGAAGGACACACTTCAAGCTTCACTTTGATCTATCAATGAACAGTCACCATTCAGTGGCATTCTAGGTTGGAATTCCAAATTCTTCCATTAAACCATGTATGTTATGGCAATACACAAAGCCACTGTCACTTTGAAAGTACTGCAGAAATGCACTTTCTCTTGATCAAAAGTAGGATACCTTCGCTCCTCGTTGAAGCAAGTTTTTCTCATGCAGTCTTGAGGCTAGGAGTTCTGAAGCCTTATTGGATAGTCCCAAATCTCATGCCAAATCATTCAACTCATGCTGATCAAATTCCTTATGAACTGAGTCATCTTCAATTTCAAAATCTTCATCATTGCTGTAACTAAGTTCTTCACCATACTTCTGTTTTTCAAAAGAGGGTAGTTCAATAAAAACTGGCACTGAGATTTCAGCTGAATGAGGCGCTGGGTACATAGCTGATGGTAGACTAGGATATTCTATTTTACATTTATTTTTCTTGTTATATCCTGATGTTTTCAACTATACAAAAGTAACAGTCACTTGAATGATCTCTGGGCTCTCGCCAATCCATAGGTATACCAAATGGCAATTTATCACGCATTCCCTTCGTCCACATCCATAAACTTTTGACACATTTCTTGCACAACTTGTGAGGGGCCCAAGCCTTATCTTGATCACCAAGTTTTACTTTAAAATATGCAAAATAGGCTTGCCTGACAAATGCGCTGATGTTTGTCCTTTGGGAATGGTGAAACTGCTACAGATATAACAGAATGAAACAGGGTTGTTCAGACACTTACGACAAGAAATAGCAGAGGCAGACATGATCTCAAGGAAAGGAGATAAGTACGTATGTAAATTAAAAATTAATTCTGCTAACTCCTAGTATACAGACAAGAACTCGGAATACACTTCAGAATATGATTCACTATCTGGAGTGGCACACGACTTCATACCACACTGTCTCATGTGTAACTAAATAACGTAGACAAGTATGAACCTGTCACTGGCCTCCAAAGTTGTCCTCCACCCCTCCCCACTTGAGGGAGGTTTGCTCTCAGCCAATAGGAGAGCACTACTCCTTCCTTCGATCCAGGCTCAATTCAGCTTAAAGTGGTCGCATTAAGATAAGCTGTAGAGAAAAACTTGATGTGATAGAAGAAAACCAACTGCAGTTTTGAAATCAGCACGTCTATTTAAGTCCAAAACACCTGGAAAATCGAATTCAACATGAATTATGTTAAAAATTGTTCCCTTGTGTAATCTTCATTTTATTTAGATCTTTTTCTGGAGTTTTTATCTATTCTTTCATTTGTGCCATGTTTGTCTTCTTGTTCTGGCAGCCTCCCTCTGTATGTTTCTATGTATTAGGTAGAATTGTTTTGACTGTGTCTTGGTAGTGTGGCCTAATGTAGTAAGTGTTGTGTAAGGTCCAGTGGCACAGCCTCCCCTATCACCCAAGCTGGGTACTCAAGGTGCACCCTTCCAGTGGACTGAGTACACCCTCCTCCTGTAGCTGAGCCTTGGTTGGTATTGGTAGATCAATGGGAAGGATTTTCCCTAGCCAGCCAGGACTGGCTGTGACCACTGAACACCAACCTCTGCCCTCCATGGAGGATCAGCTGTGCAGGAGCAGAGTGGTAGTGCTCCAATGTAGTCTGCAGATGCCCACTGGGTGCACTGGCCCTGGGGTTTCATGGGTGGTGTGGGCCAAGGTCAGCCTCTACTTGTGTTTAGCCAGGACCATCCTGCCTGAGTATAAAGCAATCTGAGATGGCTGCTATTTGTGCTAGGTTTAAGGATTCCCAGGAGAAGCCAAACTGTGACTCTAGGCTGACTTATCTAGGCCTGGACATCACTGAGGTCAGCTATTGCTTGTTTGATAGGATTTAGGAAGTTGTGAAGCATGAGCCAACACCAGCCATTCATATGGAAAAGTAGCATGGGTGGGTCTCTAAGTTGGGTAGGGAAGAGTCCCTGGTGACCTCCAAGACAAGTCAAACAGTGTTAGCCGGGTTTATACAGTCTCAGATATGCTGGCCAGCTCTTTGGGGGAGGAGTTAGCACAGGGACAATGGCTCCTGGTGGCCTTGATACAAGACGCTTCAGTTTCTACCTGTATACCACAGTTGCCTTTCGAGCTGCTAAACCGATATTGGAGCTCAGAAGGAGTGAGTCTGCGTAAGTGAGTCCGTGTGTGGGTTCTTTAAGAGGAACTGTTTGGGGCTTCAGCAGTTTCTTCCACCAACTCAACCCTTGTTGGTTTTTGCAGCCAGAGGTTGTGGGGACTTACCTTCCTAGCACTGGAACCCTGAGCTGGGAGGCCTGATGCGGTTTTGGGACTCCAAGCTCCTGAAATAACACTCTCAAATTTTTATCCACCACATGTGGGTGAGAGACCAGTCAATTCCACATCTATGCCCCTATTACCTGTCTCAATAGATGTGGCTTCTTTAATTCACTAGTTGTTAGATTTTCATTCAATTTGATTTATGGTGATTCTGCCTGATAATTGTTCTATATTTTAGTTATAATTTTGATGTGATTGTGTAAAGCAGCAAGCCATGTCTTCCTACTCTGCCGTCTTGACTGGATCTCTAATTTTTGCTTTTTGGAGGATTGTTTTTTGGGGTTTTGTTGTGGGTTTTTTTGTGCTATATTTTGTAGTTTTTGTTGTACCATTTTTACACCTCTTTTGTTAAATTTAAACCTAGGATTTAATATTTAAATGCTGTATTAGTTTCATTTTTAGATTATTATTACAATACTCACTGTGTGGAAATATAAATAATTGTCGTGTTGATTTAAATCTTATAAACTTTCTGAGCTTATTCATTAACTCTAATAAATATTTTTGTGGGTTATTTAGGTTTTCTATATTTAAAATCATGTCATCTGCAAACAGAGATAGCTTTACTTCTTTCTTTCCAATATGGATGCCTTTCATAAAATTTCTCATCCAGTTATCTCAGCTAGAATCTCAAGTACACTGATGAACAGAAGTAAAATAAATGACATCCTTGTCTTATTCCTGACAGCTTTTCACTATTAATTATGATATTTATCATAGATTTTTTATAAATGTCCTCTTCCAAGTTTGTTAAGTTGTTTTTTTGATGGAAGGGTCTTGAAATTTTCAAATGCTTCTTTCTGCATCTGTTCAGATGAGCGTGTGTTTTTACCTTCATCCTATTAGTAATATGGTGTACAACATTCATTGATGTTTATGGATTGTATCAACTTTGCATTTCTGGGTTAAATGTCACTTGGTCATGGTGCATAATCTTTTTTATATACTGCTATCAGTTTACTAGTATTTTGTAGAGAATTTTTATGTCTATATTTGTAAGAAACACCATTGTTTACTTTTTTTCTTGTGATATTTTTCCTGATTTTGCTATCAATGATGGACTGATATAATTAGTTTTAAAATGTTCCTTCTTCTTTTTTTTTTGGAAAAGTTTATAAAAAAAACAAGTGTTAATTCATCTCTAAATGTTTGGCAAAATTTACCAGTGAAACCATAGGGTCTTGGGCTTATCTTTGTGGTAAAATTTTTTTATGACGGACTCAATCTTTTTACTTGTTAATAGTCTTTTCAGATTTTGTTTTTCTTGAGTCAGTTTTAGTAATGTGTGTCTTTATAGGAATTTGTTCATTTTATCTAGGTTATCTAATTTATTTGCATATAATTGTTCCTTAATAATCTTTGTTATTTCTTTAAATTTGTTAGTAGTGTTTCTTCTTTCATAGTACTGTCCCCCTCTTCATGGGATATATTTAAGGGTCATAAGAGCCAGACTGAAGGGCTCTTACTAGCCAATTCTGGTACTAATTGAGCACCAAATATATAATGACATAATGGGTTTCACCCATTAAAAAGAGTAATAAATACTGAGTTCATGCTAATGTAACTAATATAAGTAAATAAATGATTAAATTAGTAAATAGAGAAGGGATAGTATTTCTTACAATAGCATGCCAACTAAATATAGAGGGAATTATAAAGTTATAAAATCTTCATTGATACTAAAACTAGTGATTTAATGTTTAATGGGGAAAAGCATATTTATATGGTCTCAAAGTATCCCCCCAAAACTATTTATTATAAAAGAGAAAATAGTAATTTCACAGTTGAGAAACCTGATGAATACCACGTTCATATTCACAGTTAATATCACTAATACTGGAGATATGGAATGATGTAATTATTGATTTCATACATTGAAGACAGTACAACACTTCTGTTCTATTTTTGCCAAACAAAAAAAAAAAAAACATGAAAATAACTATGAAGAAACATTAGACAAACACAAATGATGGGCATTTTATAATGCCTGGACTCTTCAAAAACATCAAAATAAGCAACATAAAGACAAACTCAGGAATTCTTTCAATTAAAATTGAATGAAGTTTCATGACAATCAAATGCAATGCAAAGTCTTAGATTAGGTACTGGACTGGGAGAAGTAACCTTATAATTTACATTATGGGACCAATGGACACATTACTTAACCATCCTGTCTCATTTTCATAAACTGCCAAATGGAGGTAAATCTACACATCTCTTAAAGTTATTAGTACGTGAAATGAAATATCATTATAAAATATATAGCATAAGACCAGGTACAATAAATATTTAATACAAACTCATTGATACTATAGTTTCTGTATCCTCTATAGCCCTCTTATTGTACTTCATGATTTATTCTTGTTGTTCTCATCCTACCAATTTAATCTATGACTAATTTTGCAACTCTCCTAACCAGTGTCAGGTTGTGAAAACTTTGCTTCTGATTTTGGCTTCGAGTTATGACCACAAGAGGTGCAACTCTGATACCTCTGTTTCTAGATTTATCCAGGAACCCAAGCTATACCAGCTGATAATGTTACATACATACAGTGTGTGTGTGCGCACTCAGCCTCTTCTGATATGAGGCAAATTTGTTCTCAATGTCAAATTTCGCTTTCTCAGTAATATTTTCTATGATTACATTTAAAATGGCAATTCACTACCACCCATGAGCCTCTAGCTTCTTTAATATTTCTTCATTTTTCCCCTCATAGTACTTATTATACTTTAATACACTGTAAGTGTTTAATTGGTTGTTTTGAGTATTTTCTCTCTACCCTCACTGAAACGTAGCCTCCTTGAGGGCAAGATATCTTGGCTTATTTTTCACTGATTCATCTCCAGCATCTAGAACAGGACCTGATGCTTCCTAGAGACCTGGTAATATTTGTGAATAATGAATATTTTCATTTGTTAGGTCAGTGCTATTGTGCTGCCTTTGATGAAACCTGAGAGTCACACACAGCAGCCACTGTGAGAACCTATGGTCGTTCATTATGCTGATTGTTATTTCTCAAACTCAGCTTTACCAAAAAAAACTCAGAAGTTCATGAGGTCATGTAAAATTAAAAAGACTTGGAATGAATTTTCTAAGATCTTGTTTGAGATCAAGAATTATAGAGATAAGAGAAACAAGATGGCGGAGGAGTAAGTGGAAGCTACACTAACTTCCTCCCAGAACTAGTCTGGATTTACAACGCAATTTTGGAGAAATCATCTGGAATAACCAACCGAACACCAGCTGGAGAGAAGTCTTATAACCACGGAGAGACAGAAAAGGCCGCTACATCACAACGTGACCGGTAGGGAGTGCGGAGACATGGAAGGGCTGGCTGGGCTCACACGGGTTGCAGCTGAAGGGACTGAGAAACAGCTCAGCAGCTGGGGGTTCCCCCTGAGAAGGGCAGGGTCTAAATCCCCAGCTGAACTTCCCAGCCTACAGCAACAGAGTGGAAAGTAAAATAGTATCCAGCTGAGAAAAGCAAAAAGCCACAGGGTTTCTTGCTAGCCGGACAGAAACAGCTAGAGAAAAAGAGCTCTTAAGCGGATCACATATAAAAATATTTTGGCCCCCACTTACCCTGGGCTCAAGCGGAGGAAAGGCAGAGAGGACTGGAGATGCTTCGGGAGAGTTTGGTGTGGAGGCTTTGAGGGGAGAGCTGGGGAAGCGGCCGGCTGGGTCCCAGTGCTGACTCATCCCCACACTGCAGGCAGACCATTCCCAGCCAAGTGGCGTCAGCCTGAGGGGAAGCAAAGGCCCTGCCTACAGGAATTAAGCTGCCACGCCCACGGTCCTTAAGCCTGACAGCTAATCACAGATTGAATAGATTATCAACTAAAGGAGACAGACAAAGGCAGTAGATCCCTGGAAGTCTCCAACAGGCTGCCTAGGCCCAGACTGGTACAGGATCTGACGCCACCAGGGGCAGATCCAGGAAGTGCAGATCATTCTAAGAAGCACCAACAAACAATAGGAGTCACAAAAATGGGGAGACAGAGAAACAACACCCCATCGAAAGGAAAGGCAGAGTCCCCAGAAAGAGTGCTAAATGAAAGAGAGGGGAGCCAACTATTAGATATGGAATTGAAAGCATGTATTATGGAGAAGCTCAATGAGCTCAGCAGAAACTACAAAGAATTCCAGAAAAACTACAGTGAACTCCAGAAGAACTATAAGGAACTTACTGAGAACTATACCAGCATCAAAAAGGACATGGAAGCTATCAATAAGAGCCAGGAGGAAATGAAGAATACGATCTCTGAATTGAAGAACACAGTAGAAGGAATTAAAAACAGGCTAAAGGAAGCAGAAAATCGGATCAGCGAGCTGGAGGACAATGTAGACAAAAACTCACAGACAGTGCAACAAAATGAAAAAAGGCTGAACAAGACTGAAGAGGCTCCAAGACAGCTGCAGGACAACATGAAATGTAATAATATCCATATCATAGGAATTCCAGAAGGAGAAGAAGAAGAGCAAGGGATAGAAAACCTCTTTGAAAAACTAATGACAGAAAACTTCCCTAGCATGAAGAGAGAAAGAATCATGCAAGTCCAGGAAGCACAGAGGGTCCCAATGAAGATGAACCCCAACAGGCCCACTTCAAGACACATCATAATTAAAATGCCAACATTCAAAGACAAAGAGAGAATCCTAAAAGCAGCAAGAGAGAAACAACTAACAACATACAAGGGAGCTCCAATAAGGCTATCATCAGATTTCTCAGCAGAAACACTACAAGCCAGAAGGGAATGGCAAAATATATTCCAAGTAATGAAAAACAAAGGCCTACAACCAAGAATACTCTACCCAGCAAGGCTCTCACTCAAAATGGAAGGTGAAATAAGGAGTTTCCAAGACAAAAGAAGGTTAAAAGAATACATCTCCACCAAACCAGTATTGCAAGAGATGCTAAAGGGTCTGCTTTAAGAAGATGAAGAAACAGAGAGAGACAGAGAGGAACACGAGTACAAAGGGGGAAAATGACAATGAATAAATACTGAAAGAAAGAAGGAACTTCTACCATTTGCAACAACATAATTGGAACTAGAGAGAATTATGCTTAGCAAAATAAGCCAGGCAACAAAAGAAAATTACCTTATGCTATCACCTGTTAAAGGAAACTAATGAACAACACAAACAAATGAGCAAAATTGAACCAGAGGTATGTAAACGAGGAATAAACTAACAGTAACAAAGGGGGAGATGGGAGGGAGAGAAGTGGTAAGAACGGGAAGGGTCTAGTCAAAGAACATGTATAAATGATCCATGGACATGGACAGCTGGGTGGGGACTGAATGTGGGAGAAGGGAGGGACAGGGTGCAGAGAAGCAAGAGGGGGAAAAAGTGAGACAACTGTAATGGAAAAACAAACAAACAGAAAAATTTTTAGTGGGGGGAAAAAAATAAAAATATAAAGAATAGAAATGCAAGTTCAGTGAATATTAAAAGGACAAGGATTTTCCTTCACACTGTATATACTTTATATACTTTCTCCCCATCTGATCCCTCCAGAATTTGGCATTCTAAAGAAGTAAGTAATGACCTAAGTTTCTTTGCATAAAACTAATAAGATCAGTTGTTAATAGCGGTTTTTTGACTAAGACTTTGACTGGAATGTCATGCCTAAAGGAGACATGCTTGGGCTTTGGTTGTTACCAAAAAGCCCTCAGCAACTGGGACCGACTTTCAAAGGTAATAAAAGTCCACGAGATAAAAGGCCTGGTACCTTGGATGGATGAGCGGTCCATAGCAATCTTTCCAGGGAAGGAACGAAGGTTGTTTTCCTGAAAGATGGCTGGAAGGGACCTTAAGGCACAATGGAAAACCAGGAGGACCTGGAAAAGACAGGTGTTTACAGGCAAGGCTGAATGCCAGGTATGTGGCTCAGCTTCTGTGCCCTGAAGGGCAGACTGAAGGTCACCCTAAATGTTCCTTGCGTAAGTTCCAGCAAAGCAGAACTAAAGATCATAAGTGATCATTTCCTGCTCTTGTTGTGTTTATGCAAATGAACAGGATAAATTAAAAATTGACTTAATGCAGTCCCTTTAATGACAAGGAGGGTAATCTTGGGGAGAAAAATCAAGATTCAAGGAAGATCACAATGCCCAGTGGTAGACTATAAAGTAGTGCAGCTCACCATCTTTAAAGTTTCTTTTCATTTAAAATTTGTTTTCATTTGAAAGTTAAACTATGTCTGTGGCATTATCAAAGATGTTTAATTTACAGGCAAGAAGAATGTCAAATGCCTTGCAACTGGATGTCTTTCCGATAAGACAGTCCTATAGATCTATAAACTTGTGTGTGGGTTATGTTACATAAATTAACATGTGTTTTCTGTTTTCAAAGGGCATAAGCCTACAATCTCATTACCTGAGTGGTTGTCTGTACGTATAGGCCTCACTTAATCCTGTCTGCATTGCTGCCTCCGGAGACTCAATGGTTTGGCTGAACTAAGTGGCTGGGTTGGTGAAGAATGGGGTGGTCTGTGGGCTTCACTTTAAAACTGGTTTCTCTTTTCTATCCTAATGGCTTGGATAGAAAGAGCCCAGAGGCCTGAGAGGGGGGAAACCTAAAATATTTCCCTCAGTCCAAACTAAGTATGAATGGGCAAAAGGGTTTTGGACAGGTGAGATGTACCTGGAATACCTTCCTCTAAAGAAGCCCTTCTTTTCCCTAATGTGGGACATTGAAAAATTAATACCTGTCTTTTGTCATCTAGTGGTTACGGATTGAATGATGTCCTTTAACCCTGTTGCCCCCAGAATACAACAAGGATGCCAGCCTGTTAAACCAAGCATGTCGTTGTCCAGAGACAGCCAACCAACCTGGAGTCTGCACGATCCTTCCCCTTGTGGGAAGGCCACCCTCCCCTCCACACCCCCACTCTTATTAGGGATTTCTTGACCCAAGGGTAGGTAGGACGACGACCACGCCCAGCTTGAAGCAGCTAGAGGAGCTCGAGACCTTCGTCCATTGTCCTTTATAAGATTGTAAAGGGTCTTAAGTCTGAGAGGGAGGGATTGTTATTTTTTATTGTTAAAATATTTAACTAATTAATTATTTTTTAAAAAAAGAAGAAGAAGAATATATGAAAGGGTGAGCCATGGGCATGGACTTGGGGAGGGGATTGTCGGGGAAGGGGGTGCTGGGCTGAGGGGAGCAAAGGGGAAAAAATTGGAACTATTGTAACAATATAATCAATAAAATATACTTAAAAAAATAAAAAATAAAAATAAAATACTTCTACCCCCCCCCAAAAAAAAGAATTATAGAGATAAAAGCAAATATTTGGGACTATAAGAAATATAAGGAAATGAAACATCTCAGAAAGTTGCTACTTTAAAAAAATAGATTACCTTGATACCAAGAGAAATGGGATCACTGGACAAGTGTCTCCATTCAAATGCTAGGAACAAAAAGGAAGTAGAAATAAAGTGATTTTAAATGTGGACGGTGGACTGTGAGGTGTAAAAGAAGTCTCAAAGTAGTCCTGGTGATAGTGTGCCACAACCATTTTCTAAATTCTTCAAAATGAGCAATATCTTAAATGTATACACTGAAAGAAAAGTATGAACAGACTGTTCTTTCTTCATGCTAAGGAAATGCTAGTTCATAATTTCACAATTAAACTCTTGGGAGACTTCTTACGTCACAGGAATGTTTATGTATCATTCATCTCACACAGCTGGAATAGACTCACTAGAAGGACTGACATTCTGGTAATCCTTCCACCAAGAATATTTACTCCCCTCCCCAACATTTTCTCCTCTTTCCACAAGCCTCTAAAAAGCATTAGGTCTCCACAATGATCTTTGATTTGCAGCAATGGTGTGAGTTCTGATTATACTCTATACTCATCGCTCATCGGCAGCCGTCCGTCTCGAGAGACGATGGCGTAGCTTCTTGAGAGTCTATCTGCACTGCCGAGAATGGCTGTGCAGTCCGACTCGGGAGTGACAATCCCTGCCGCACTTGTTACAGGTGAAGGCAGATGGCTGTTGTTGCTGCTGTTGACGCTGCTTCCGCCTCGATCTTTTCTGGACCGCCTCCTCATTGCGCGCAGCCTCTGCGCGTGACGTACCTTGCCTGACCGTGAGCCTCCAGGCTAGGCAGTTGTCTGCTTGAACTTCCCATACTCTATACTATGATCCAGGAAAAGAGTTGCCAGAAAAACTAGAAATTTACTTGTGTCTTCTAAGTGTTGGTGTGCAGAGCAGACACTGACTCTTATGTAACCATGTGGGCTCTTCACAAATGTGTGTGAGTAAGAGGTTTGGAAATAGCTCAGATTTGGAGGTGCTGGGAACATGCACTGTTCATTATAGCATCTTCTTTGACGTTCAGTACTGGGCAACATGACTAGACTTAATGTGTGATGGGGAACAGAATCATGGCTACACAATACATAGTTCATTCTTGTATTATTATATATTAGTTATTGTATCATTTTTCATACAAACAACTGTAAACATATTTTTGTCCACCCCCGTGTATACATATACTCATGCTTTTTGCTTTTACTCTGTTAGAACTCAAGATAGAAGAAGAGTGTATCTTAATTGCTCACTCAAACTTCAACAAAAACAATTGCATGATTGAGTTTACAGAGATTTCAAATCAAAATTAGGTATGTAACAGTATTTTAATATCCAAAGCACATTCCCATAGATAAGATTTGTCTTCCATCAAGAATAGAATGAAGAGAGAATAAGGGAAAACCTAACAAAGAGCTTGTAGAAGGTAAGGGGCAGGGTGTCAGGAAACTTGGTTGTTTAGAGGGGTAGTGCTGCCTAGTCCTTCCTGGGCCAGCCCTGGAAGGAGGTGTGTGGTGGGCTGGCTGTAAAATTAATTGAATTTCACAAGGTTGCTTACATTCCTGCTGACCCAAAGTGCTTCACAAAAAGGGAAGCATCACAGGAGGCCAAAGCAATGGCAAGACCAAGGCTAGGCACTGCTGTGAGCTTTTCTTTATCCAACTCCTGGCTCAAAATAGCTTGCTTTTTAGCACCCTAGTGAGAGCCCCCACAGGTAAGAGAGGAAGAATTGTGTGGTCTTTAAGATACCAGCTGCCCTCCACTCCAAGATGAAGCCATCAACCTGCAGTAGCCCTTCCCCTCTTAGGGCCACAGAGCCCTCACCTGTAAAGAAGGTATTCTGAGTACAGGAATTTTAAATTCCTTCCAGCTGTGACACTGTAGTTATCTAAGGATTTGAGGATCAACTCAAGCCTTCCTTTAGCATCAGTTCCCCATCCCCCATTAATATGCATAATCTGTAGGGCACAAGCTTCCTGCCTAATTTTTCCACTTAGATATTAACCAAGACACAGCTAGGTTACTGTGTACAAGCTTCACAAAAATAATATAAGGGATAAATGAGGAGTCTTATTTTACTAATAAGGAAATAACAGCTCAAATCATTTAGAGGACTTACAAATGCCAACAAATTTATAAGAAAAAGAGCTGGAATTAAAATTTAAACTATAAACTCCAAAGGCAGGGGCCGTTTCCTACCCACACAAAAAATGAATTACTTCTGTGACCATTCCCATAATTTCATTACTGAATGCATGTTTATTAATGAATGGCTGTCTAAATGAAGATATGATTTATTGGGTTATATTTATTAGAGCATTTGATTGGTGAGTAGAAACATTATTGCTAATAACATTTATTGCCAACAAATTCTGACTTCTTCAAATATTTCTAAGATTATTCTGTATGACCTTCATCTATTCATACCCTCATGCATTAAAAAAAAATGGCACCTATAAGGTGGTAAGCACTGTGCCAGGGGTTGGTACAAAGAAGAAATACTACCTGAATACATAGTACATACTTGCTTGTGGGAGGACAGTCCAAATTAAATGAATATGGGGAGGTCACAGGAGGGCTCTGTGCTCTGAGGCTAAGTTGCCCTGGGAGCTGAGAATGTGTCCTGGAAAAACAGCTCAGGTTTTCCTGCTTACATGGTGGTTTAGTTACAGGATGTGCGGGTGTTAACCAGGTGAGGGGGCCAAGAGTACAATCAGTCTCTGCAGCGGACAGCATGTGCACAGGAGCTTCAGTGAGAAGGCGCATGGTCCGCTGCAGGAAGAGAAAGAAAACTGCAGCCGCTGAAATGAACCTAAGAGGAGGCTGAGGTCCACACCTCACTAGAGCCTTCTAATATTCATATCTGCAAACTTTTCTACATTCACACTCATCAGGACCTATTCCAAGCCCCCTTTCTCTGGGGAGCTCCGTCTTAAAAGGCTGATCCCTCCATTCATGGTCTGCAGCTCACTCCCACCATCTTCCAGGACCTCACATTGTGACATTTTCTCTGGGTTCAACCTCACTGATGTCTTTTTCTTCTGCAAAATTATCATTAGTGTACAAATGCACCCTGATATTTCCTGTCTTAAAAACCTACTACACCAACAGTCACAATTCTTTAACATCTGCCATGATGCTTCTCTTTTTCTTATAGATAAAATTCTCTTTTAAATTTATCTGCATGAGCAATTCCTCACCTCTCCTCTCTCTCTGTCTCTCTCTAACATACACACAGGCACAATTTTTTAAATTGGAAAATACAAGGTAGGGCAAAAGAAGTAGGTTTACAGTTGTTCATATGTAAAATAATACAATAATTAATAAATAATAATACAGGAATAATTCTTGCACTCACAACTGTAAACCTACATTTGTCCACCATTGTATATCACACAATTTCAAAAACACAACAACCAACTAATTGCAGCCGAGGTGAGAAATAGAACAGAATGCTGTCGGCACCTCAGAGCCTCCGCTCTGCTCCTCTCAATTCTTTCTCTACCTTCCAAAGTTAACTATTTTTAAATTTACTTAAGCACTTGCTTACTTTACTTTGTGGTTTAACCACCAATACTTGCATCCTTACATGCTATAGTTCAGCTTGTCAGATATTTTAAATTTATATTAATAATATTTGGATCTAGTTTGTTTCCATCAACATCATGTCTGTGAGATTCACCATGTTATTGCACAAAGCTATAATTTATACATTTCCATTGTTAAAGTTTCATATTATATAAACATACTTCTTTATCCATTCTATTTTGATAGACTTGAATTTTTCACATTTTAGGGCTCTTAAAATAATGCTGCTATGAACCTCCTTGCCCATGTATATTGATACATACCTACAGATATTTGTTTTGAATGTGCAGATGGATATAAAAGTGAAGGATATAGGCTTTATATATCTTCAACTTTAATGGATAATGCTAAATGTTTCCAAATATACTTACACTAACTTATACTTCTACTGAGTGTATAAGAGTTTCTTCTGTTCCATATATTTTTTCAGCATTTTCTTTCTTTTTCTTTTAGGCATTCTGGTGAGTACAATATTGTATTATATTATGACTTAAGTTTACATTTCTCTGCTTATCATAAAGTTGAGCACTTTTAAAAATAGATTTAATGACCAATTGGACAAACACTTTGGTAAAAATGTTTGTTCAGGTTTTTTGCCCATATATCTATTGAATAGTTTATTATTTTTTCTTAATGAAATAGTTATATATTCTATATGTGAGTGTTTTGCTAATTATATGGGCTGCAAATACCTTCTTTCACTCTGTAGTTTTTTTTCTTTCTTAATAGTGTCTTTCGTTAAACAAAATGCTTAATTTTAATACTCTCCCATTTTTTAATATTTTACTCTAAGCTTACAGATATTTATGTATTATTTTTCAAAGCTTTTCCTATACCAATATTGTGAGCATATTTTTAAGCATTATCTTCCAGAAGCTTTATTGTTCTGAAATTTACATATAGATTTATAGCCCTCCTGAAATTGATCTTTCTGTTTGTACAAGATTGGGTCAAATATCATTTTTGTCCATTTGGATATCCCAATGACATGGCACCATTTATTATTTATTATATTTATTTTCCTACTGCTCTGTAAGTCTTCCTTTGTTTAAATCAAGTGACTACTTATGAATAGGTATGAATCTGAGCTGATTATTAGTTACTTGGTATACCTGGATAATTATAAAATATCATACTGCATTATGTATGATATTTGAACAGAATTCTTTACAGATATCTTTCATCAGGACAAGGTAATTCCCTTCTATTCTGAGGTTGCTGAGACATCAATAATAAATGGATATTAAATTTTATTAACATTGTTGCATCTTTAACAATTATCATATAATAGTTCTTTCTAATTCTGTTAGTGTGGTTAATTGCATTATTTGATTTTCTAATTTTTAAACCAATCGTATCACCTGGAATTAACCCAATAGTCATGAAGATTTATGTGTGTGTGTGTGTGTGTGTGTGTGTGTATGTGGGGGTGTATATATATATATTCTATAATATATATTATAGACTCTGTTTACGAAAATGCTTTAGGTGAGTTTAACTTGTTTTATTTTTTTTAACTTCATAAGATAGTTGCTTAGGTCACAAATTTTCCACCTTTTATTCTTTTATGATATTTACATTTTAGGTTATAAAGTTTTCTCTAAGATTACTTTTACTTACATCCCAAAATTTTTGATAAAAAGTGTATTGTCATTCAGTTAAAATATTTTCTAAATTTATTTAATATTTATTTTGAAACATGAGTCTTTTAGAACTGTATTCTTTAATTTTTAGACATACAGAAATGTCCTAGTTATCTTCTTGTTATTATTGAGTTCTAGCTTAATAAAACTGTGGTCAATGAGCCTACTCTGTAAAATTTCAGTCCTTTGAAATTTGTTGAGCTTCCCTTTACCATCAAGCATATGGTCAAAGTTGGTAAATGCTTCATGTATAACTGAAAGTAATGTTTTTTCTGTGTTTGTTTTGAGCAATGATATATATATAACCTATTCTGTCAAATTTGCTAATCATTTTTGTTCAAATCTTTTATATCTTTATTGATTATATTTGCCTGTTTCTTTTATCGGTTACTAAGAGAGGAATGTTAAAAGCATGGATGGAACTGAAGAGTATTATGCTAAGTGAAATAAGCCCAATAGTGGAAGACAAATACAATATGATCTCACCTATAAGTGGAATCTAATGAACAAAAACACACAAATGAGCAAAACAGAACCAGATATGGAAATAAGAAACAAACTGACAGTGACCAAAGGGGAGGAGGGAGGAAGAAAATGGGGGAAAGAAGGGGAAGGGTCTAATCAAGGAACAAGTATAAAGGACTCATAGACATGAACAACAGGGTGGGGAATGACTGTGGGTGGGGCAGGGGAGTGCAATGGGGGGAAAATTGGCACAACTGTAATTGAATAACAATAAAATAAAATAAATAAATAATAACAAAAAAGCAAAACTTACAGCTACGACTTAGATTAGTCTATTTCTCTTTGCCCTTCTGTCAGTCTTTGAACTAAATATGTTATTAAGATCCTGCATATTAGAATTAACAATTAAACTGTTAGCATTATGAAATGTCTATCCAATCCTACACACTTTCTTGAACGTATAGCTCCAGCTGTCCACTTAACAGCTCTCCTTGATGATCTAATGGGCATCTCAAATATTACATATCTGAAACAGAAGTCATTTTTGTCCATTTGGATTTTCTCTGTTAAACTTCCCATTTCTCTAGATTTATCCCTTTTAATAAATAGCACAGCCATTATTCCAGTTACTCAAATTATAAACTTAGCCATATTTCATGATTTCTCCTTTTTCCCCCCAAGTTTACTAGTTTAAGCCCAAGGTGTTAACCAAACTATAATCCTTCTCATTTCCAAACCTGTGAATATGTTACTTTACATGGAAAATGGGCTGGTTTGGCTCAGTGGATTGAGCGTCGGCCTGCAAGCTAAGTGTCGCTGGTTCGATCTTCCAGTCAGGGCACATCAGAGAAGGAAAACTCTGACTCCAAAAAACCTCCGCTGCCTTGCGGCATACCTCTTCAGGGGAAAGGCTAAGGGAGTAAACCCCGACAGAAAATCCGGAGCCGGAGTCCCTAAGGCGGTTTGACGTTGTAGTCAACACCGGCAACTCCTGCGGCGCACCTGAAGCCAAGCTGTATTGACTCCGTCTTTCCCTTGGACCCTTCAGCTGCGAAGAGAGGGGGGGTCTGCTGCATGGGCAACAGCAGACCCTCCATATCACCCTGCCCAGGCTCTGTAGCTTCAGCTCCACTGGAGAGGACACTCCAGCGTCATCGCAAGATGTCGATTCAACACGGGAGGAGACAGATACCGTGTCACTCCCGAGTCGGACTGCACAGCCATTCTCGGCGGTGCAGATAGACTCTTAAGAAGCTACACCATCGTCTCTCGAGACGGACGGCTGCCTCCAACATGGAAAATGACCCATTTAAGAATTCTGAACTCCAGAAATATAAAAGAATAAATTTGTACTCTTTTTTGTTTATTTATTTTTAGAGAGAGGGGAAAGGAGAAAGAGAGGGAGAGAAACATCACTGTGTGGTTGCCTCTCACTCGCGCCCCCAATTGGGGACCTGATGTGCAACCTAATCATGTGCCCTGACTGGGAATCGAACCAGTGATACTTGGCTCGTAGGCCGATGCTCAATCCACTGAGCCACAGCAGCCAGGGTTTAAACCTGTACACTTTTAAGTCACTAAATTTGTGGTAATTTATTAGACCAGCAATAGAAAACTAGCATACCCACATTCCCAGGAATGTAAACTGATATATAATTTTTCATGTTCTGTCATCATAAGGAACACTTTTCAAGTGATCGAGTCCCTGGATGGTAACTGGGGCTGTGCCTTAGAAAACCAGGTAAATATTAAACAAAACTTTAAAATTTAAATCAATAAAAAAATGGGAAATTTGGTTCTACAAAAATTACTCATTTGCATCAGTTAGCCATGAATTGGTAAATTAGAAGTAGAAGTCAATCCCCTTTTTGTTCCCAATTAATGCTCTTTTTTTTTCCCCCTACTGGCTTTTATTTACTGAAACTGTGTATATTATTCTAAATCCACTAAGACCAAATCAGTTTGAATACTTCCATTCCTTTCTAGAACTATTGAGTTGTAACTTATAGGGTAAAACTTTATAGTTAAAAAGTGTAGTTCATGAAAAAGAGAATTTCTACTCATTTATTTAGCCTTTATTTAATCCATAATCCATTCATTCACTTACCAAACAATTATTGAGTAGCAAGGATGTGACAGACACTATTATAGATATTAAATATGGGATTGACTAAGGAAAGCAAGAGATCTCTTCTCACAGAATTTTCATTCTGGAAAGAGAAGACAGATGATAAAGACCCAAAATAAATAATAAACTGCCAAGTAGTGACAACAGTCATATTGTGCTAGAGAGTAGTGGGGGCTTGGAGTAGTCATAAGAGGCTCCATGAGAAAATAATATACAGTATGCCTGAATGAAAAGAAGGATCCAGTCATAGGGAAAGAGTTTTCCGGGTAGAGGTGTTGCAGTGTGCTGTGTGATCAAATGGATTTAATTTGCACTGTGGAATGCAAGGCACATGGTAAAACTGATGTGGTTATAAATTATAATTTTGTTTTGTTTTGTTTGTAAAATAGATGTCATTATAAGCTTGTTACTTATCTGGCTCAATTTTTATCTCTAAAATGGTATAATAAAACACACTACAATGAATTGTGGTAAAGAATAAATTAGATAAAACTTGTGGAAATGCTTAGCATATATTGGAGAGGAAATGCATTCTGTATTCTCTTCCTTTAAAATAGAAATCACATGATGCTTAGTCTGGTGCAATTATTTATTTCAAAGGCACCCCCTAAGTCTCAAAGGGACATAGGGGAGTGGAGTCAGAGTAGACAACCCAGAGAAGTCTATTTGCAGCTGAGAAAAGAAATTAAATGGTGAGACTATGTAGTAGCCAACAATGGCTAAGGAAACATCCCCACTTGGAAAAGACAAAGCATTGAGATGAAAAATGGTTATAGAGAATAGCAGGGTTGTGCTGATCTAGTAATCAGGATCAGAGGGAAAAGGTATAATTTGTATAACATCCAACTCTCATTTGTCAGTTTAAGAACAATGTCCTCCATTTGATTATTTTCTCAAACCAACTAATTAAAAATGTCTTTGCCCAGTGAGAGACCATGATTGACAATGCACTGTCTTAAACCTACAGCTGTTAAACAGTGTGTTTCCTTTATTCTAACATTTGCATTTAAATGGGTGAGTTGTCATCACTCTGTGAAATTATCTATGCAAAACCTATGCCCTCTCTAGGCTCTTTGGGACAATAAGCTCCAAGCCCTCACTATTGAGCAGGCTGAGGTCAGCCACAGCAGGGATGGGGTTAATGGCTTAATACAAAGAGCTCTCAATGGTGTGTGTCAAGTGCCATCGGGAGGCACAGCCACAAGGCGAGCTGCCGGAAACCTAGCAGTCATTCCTAGGAAGAGTGCCCAGAGCAGTTCCCGAGAGGAGGCAGAGAAACCCAGACTCCAAGGGTGCAAATGAGGATATTATTAAACATCTGTCATGTGCAACATTCTTCACAGGGGATTATCAGGAATGCAAATTTCAGCGAGAAATGCTATCTTTCCTTAAAGATCAGACATCTTCAGCTTATGAATATTACTCTACCAATGCAATCTATCCTCCATCCTCACCGCTTACTGAAACTGACCTTCCCATTGGTAAATAGAGTATTTACATTTTAGACTCCTGCAAGGGAAAGTCTTTGACCTTCTTAGCATATTTCTTTATCTTGGGTAATATAATAAACAAAATACAATTTTCTTGCCACTGTTTTTCTGTTCTGTATTAGTCTCCATTCTCAGGTCTTTGTCCACATCTATTCCTTAGATATTCTGTTTTCTGGCCACTGCTTTTGAGTCTCTTCTCTTCTCTCTTTGCATGTTGCTGCTGGCAATACCAACCATGCTCAGGGCACCAGCTACCAACTAAACACTGAATATTTTTTCTGGAATAAATGTTTTCATCAATTCAAAATTCACAGTCATGTGTCTGGGCTTTGAATAGACAAATGAGCATATATATATAAAATCTCTTGACAGAGCATCAAAGGGATGATTTACATCACCTGGCTACCTTGCAATCAAAATATAACTATCACAGACACAGGTGACTATAATGAGCCTAGAGCCACTTTATCTAAATTTCCACTATTTTCAAACATGTTAGCAATTTTACAATTTGAAATAGCACAGGTCCCGATCCCATGATAAGGAAAAGCATACTAACTCACACAAAAACTGGCATCTCCTGGCCTTTTGATACCTTGTTAAGGTTGCCTAGAATCCCGATTCCGTATTTTGTAAAATTTTAGCTTTCTCAGAGATTGTTTTTAAATATACAAAAGACAAGTTCTCATGATGCCCTTTGGAACTGATTTCAGCTGCTACTGGATTTCAATAATTTCTGGGTTACTTTCTATAAATGCTATTTCCAGTTCTACAGCATGTTGCTATGAATAACATTCTCTTAGATCCCCCCCCACACACCCCTTCATTCTTAGATAAAGGTTTTACTGACAAGTGTGTGTTTGTGTGTTATACACTTTGAGAAAATTGGTTATATATGGGAATGGAGACATTTAGAAAAATTTTAACCTAGCAGCATACAAAACAATAGACATCTCTGTTCTTAAATTTTTTCTTAGAGACTTCCTATTCAGATAAAATGTAGACTAGTTTCTCTTTGATTCTTCTCACTAAAAACCATAACTCCTGGAAATAATGCAAGAGCCAATTAAGAAGAACTCTGAAAGTTTGAAAGGGAAAGTCAAACTGATTAAGGAACTCAGAACTAAAGGAAGATCATAAAGGAAGGGCATCTTAGGTCCTCTCATTTCACCCAAAAATGGAAAGCAATTCACACCCAGCTTTTTCAAACCCCCAACCTACCAACAGAAAGCAGCACAGTTAAGATCATTCCTCTGCCAGATCAAGTGAAAGTCAGGTAAGTCTGAAAGCAAAGTATATCATACCACACAAGCAGCCTGGTCTGGGAAGCACTCTTGTTTCCTCTGAGCTGTAAATTTCCTTTGCCCATCTAGAGACACCAGGCAGTCCTGCCTGGAGAAACCCTCCCACCTCCCCAAGAAGCACCAGCAGGGATTAGTGACAGTCCCACAAAACATGATAAACCAAGCAGACCAAAATAGCACTGCAAAAGTATTGAAAAATTAAATTATCTTTGAAACCAAAGTAGTACAAAACCTGGATGCTAAATCTAAACAGGGTGACTGCCTGCTGAAATGAGGTTTACCTAGGATCCATGATATCATATAATAAAAATGTCAGAATGCAATTAAAAATTAAGTGATAGCAAGAATCAGGAAAATTACAACTTGAAGGAAAAAGAATAAACTTATAACAACATTGAGATATGTCAGATATTGGAATTATGTGACAAGAATTTAAAATGAACTGTCATAAAAATGCTTCAACAAGTAACTACAATTCTTTAGAAACAAATGGAAAGATAGAACATCTCAGCAAAGAAACAGAAGTTATAAAAAGGAAACAAAAAGAAATCATAGATCTGAACAATATAATAACAGAAATTAAAAATAAATCATGAGATGGGCTCAATACTAGAGTGGAGATGACAAAGATTAGAATCGGTGAAATTGAGAAGAGAGTCAATATAATCTACCCAATCTGAACAATATAGAAAAGGCAGACTAAGATAAAAATAAGCACCCTCGGCTACTTGTGAAAATATAATAAAAGGTCACCATGTTAGCATTAACATTTATATGATCAGAGTTCCAGAAGAAGAGAGAAAGAGAGTGTTCCTAAAAGAGTATTTGAAGAAATAATATCTGAAAACTTTCAAATTTTAGTGAAAGACATAAATTTCAGGATTCATGAAGTTGATAAAAGACCATTTAAGACAAATCTAAATAAATTCATGCCAAGACACATAATAAACTTCTGAAAACTAAAGACAAAGAACTCTTAAGTGGGAATTCTATATTCAGTGAAACTCTATTTCAAGAACAAAAAGGAAACAAAAGACATTCTAAGATGAAGGAAAACTATAAGAATTTTTCACTGTCTTGTCCTTAAAGAATGACTAAAGGAAATTCTTCAAATAGAAAGAAAATAATTGAAGTAATCATAGAGCATAATAAAGGAAGAAAGACCTATTGGAATAAACATAAATATAGGTACATACAATACAAAATCATTTTACTCAAGGTTTTGAAAATCATATTTGATGGCAAAAACAAAAATTTTAAATTATGTACTTCACTTCAAGTGATGAAATTTCTTCACTTGACTTCCTACCATAATTTTTTCACTGGAATTTATGGCACAGATCTCTTGGCTTCATTTTTTTTTTCTTTTGTACCTTTCTTATTTGCTTGTTCAAAAAAACTTCATATTTTCCTCCCCACATTAAGCAAAGGAGATATTGTTTTTGCAATCTTTGGAAATAATGTACCAAAAAATTTCCCCCAAGTTTTGGACTATTTTTAAGAATATTTTATTGATTATGCTGTTACAGTTGTCACAATTTCTTTTCCCTTCGCTCCCTTCCACCCAGTACCCCTTTCCCTCCAGCATTCCACCCCCTTAGTTCATGTCAATGGGAGATGCATATAAATTTCTTGGCCTCATCTTTTCCTGTACTATTCTTAACAACCCCCTGTCTATTTTGAACCTATCAATTACGCTTCTTAATCCCTGCACCATTACCCCCATTCTTCCCCTTCCTCCTCCCAGCTGACAACCCTTCAAATGATACCTCTACCTATGATTCTTTTCTAGATTCTGTTGTTGATAGTTGTGAGTTTGTTGTCATTTTAATGTTCATAGTTTTGATCTTCTTTTTGTTAAATAAGTCCCTTTAGTATTTCATGTAATAGTGGCTTGGTGATGATGAACTCCTTTAGCTTTACCTTGTCTGGGAAGCACTTTCTCTTCCCTTCCATTCGAAATGATAGCTTTGCTGGATAGAGTAATCTTGGCTGTAGCTCCTTGCTTTTCATCACTTTGAATACTTCTTGCCAGTCTCTTCTTGCCTGCAAAGTTTCTTTTGAAAAATTAGCTGATAGTCTTTCCTACCCCTTTGTAGGAAACTCTCTTCTTTTCTCTTGCTGCTTTTAATAGTCTCTCTTTATATTTAACCTTTGGCATTTTACTTATGATGCATCTTGATGTGGACATCTTTGGGTCTAGCTTGTTTGGAAATTTCTGTGCTTACTGGAATTGTGTGTCTACTTTCTTCACCAAATTAGAGATGTTTTCTTTCATTATTCTTTTATATAAGTTTTTAATTTCTTGCTCTTCCTCTTCTCCTTCTGGCACATTTGGATGTTGGCACATTTAAAGTTGTCCCAGAGGTCCCCAAGCCTCTCCTCATTTTTTAAAAATTGTTGTTTCTACATTCTGTACTGGTCGACTGTTTATTTTTTCCTTATGTTTCAAATCATTATATGAACCCTGGTTTTCTTCCCTTCACCACTGGTTTCATGTGGATTTTCCTTCATTTTATTTAGCATAGCCTTCATTTCTTTCCTTATGCATTTGTCATATTTAATCTTATCTGTCAAGTCTGTGAACATCATTATCACCAGTGTTTTGAAGTCTACATTTGTTAGGTTGGTTATCTCCTCATCATTCAGTTCTCTCACTGGAACCTTGACGTGCTTCCTCCTTTGGGCCATACTTCTTTGTCTCCTCAGTTTCAGTTTGACAGCCTTCTGTGTTTGCCTCTGTATCTTAGGTAGAGCTGTCATACCTGTCTGGATGAGTATTTCTTCTTTATTTCTTTGTTGGATTTCTTCAGTTTGATTTTTCTGGAGCTTCTGGTTGTTTTTTAAAGTTTTGAAGTAGGAGTATTCCTTATTAGTTGTGAAAAAAGGCATAGAGTATCTACCTATGCCTCCATCTTGGCTGGGAGTCCTGGACTACTATATAAAGCTTTTATTAACATCTTTGTATGTGTGTGAGTCTGTATGTGTTTTGTAGACATATGAATACACACTCTTGATTGTGTACCTACAAGTGGAATTATGGAGTTAGAGGATAGGCACATTTTTTAGCTTTAACAGGCACTGCTAACGAGTCATCTGAAGTCTGGATAGGTTTGATTGTTCCAAATTCTCATATACACTTGAAACTGCCAGCATTGTTCATTTTAGCCATATTTGTGAGATATAGACACATTCCATTGTGGTTTTAACTTTAATTTCTCTGATGACTAAAGATGATCACATTTCGTATATTCATTGGACATTTAGATATCCTCCGCTGTAAAGTAACTGTTGAAGTACTTTCCAATTTTTTAAAATAAATTATAGAATAAATTAAATTGTTTTTTCTTATTGATTCATGTGTATTGTTATGTAAAATTTATAGACAATAGATCTTGTCAGACAAATAGACAATAGAATAAATAGATAGAATATCATCTCTCAGGCATGTCTATATTCATTTTCTGGTTGCTGATGTTTTGGATATAAATTCTTATTTGAGCTTCCAACTGATCATTTTTCTTTAATTATTTGTGCTCATGTTCTGCTTGTAAAAGTTTTGTGCACCCAAAGGTCCTGGATATGGCCCTATACTTTATTCTAGAAACTTTATTGTTTTATCTTTCACATATGCTTTATGAAGTAAGGGTTAGGTTTTCTAATACAGATGTACAGATGTCAAATTATTTTATCTTTTTTATTCAAAAGACCATTTTTTTCCTTTATTGAATAGGAGTAGTACCCATCTCCTAAATCAAATGGTTATATATGTGCAGTTCTACCCCAGTAGTCCAAAGATATATGTCATTTTTTTACCTGTCTATCCTTGTATGATCACTACATTATCTTTTTAAACAACTTATTAATTTCCACTGAAATAAAATATATCTTAGATAAATTTAATCTTCATACTCATGACTATGGCTGTTCTTCCATCCATTTATGTAAATCTTCTTTAATTTCTCTCAGCAATATACTTTAGTTTACAGTTCACAAGCATTACATATGTGGCATTAGATATACACTAAGTTGTTAGATATTTTATGATATTGTAAATGCTAATTTTGAATGTCATTTTCCAATTTTGGTTGCTAGACTATTAATATACAATTGATTTTTGAGTACTGACCTCATCAGTAGCCATGTTAAATTCACTAGTAAGTTCTATTAGTTTGGGGATTCTTTGGGTTTTTCTATACACAGGATCTGTTGTCTGCTAATGAAATAAATGATTCTTCCTCACTTTCAAACTGTGTTACTTTATTATTTTTTCTTGCTATATAAAACCAATTATAGCTTTTAATAAATATTACATAAAATAGTAACTGCAAACATCCTTGTGTTTTATTTGTCAGTTATTCACCACAAAGGGTTCACTATTTTACCATTAGGCAAAATGTTTACTATACGTTTTTTGTAAATATGTTCCTACACATTAAGAAAGTTCCCTTGTAATCATTGCCTACTAAACATTTTTGTTATGAAGTGATGTTAATTTTATTAAATACCTTATTCTTCTTCAGTTAAAATGATTTGCATTTTTATACTTTCTTTTATTATTATACTAAAGTATTTTGGTTGATTTTTTGAGTGACAAATCAACCTTGCAATACTGAATATGTATTAACCATTTATCGTTGTGTATTATCCTTTTCATACAATGCTGAATTTTATTTGTTAATAGTTTGTACACTATGCAAATATTTTCATGAGAGTTATGATGTATAGTATTATTTCCTTATATTTTTTATGATGTTTTAGTAACAATATTATAATGGTCTCATAAAAATGAGCCACAAAGTATTACATCTTTATTTATTCTCTATATTAATTTATAAGAGACTTTTATGGTTATATCTTAATTATTTAAAAGAATTCATCAGTAGAGCTATATGAAATGGGCTTGAGTTTTCTTCATATGTTTGTTTTGTTTTATTTTATAAATTGAAAGTTTTTTGTTGTTTGAAGTATTTTGGATCGTTAATTGAAGAATTTCATAGATAAAAGAATTTCTATCTTTTTAGATATATTTTTAGTAAGTTATATTTTTAAATATTTCATAAAAATTTGCCTCGAGATCCAAGATGGCAGAGAAGTAAGTAAAAGCTACACTAACCTCTTTCCAGGCTGGACTTACAACTTAATTGTGGAGAAATCATCTGGAATAACCAACTGAACACTAGCTGGAAAGAAGTCCAATAACCAAGGAGAGACAGAAAAGGCCGCTTCATCACAATGTGACTGGTAGGAAATGCGGAGACGCGAAAGGGCTGGCTAGGCTCCCACAGGTGGCAGCTGAAGGGACTGAGAAACAGCTCAGCAGCTGGGAGTTCCCCCTGAGAAGGGCAGGATCTAAACCCTCAGCTGGGCTTCCCGGCCTACAGCAACAGAGTGGAAAGTAAAACAGTATCCGGCTGTGAAAAGCGAAAAGCCACAGGGTTTCTTGCTAGCCTGAGAGAAACAGCTGGAGAAAAACAGCTCTTAAGCAGATCACGTACAAAATTATTTTGGCACCCACTTACCCTGGGCTCAAGCAGAGGGATGGCAAAGAGGACTAGAGACGCTTCAAGAGAATCTGGCACAGTGGCTTTGAAGGAAGAACTGAGGGAACTGCTGACTGGGTCCTAGTGCTGACTCATTCCCCATACTGCAGGCAGACCATTCCCCTCTAAGTGGTATCAGCCTGAGGGGAAGCAAAAGCCCTGCCTACGGGAATTAAGCTGCCCCATCCTCAGTCCTTAAGCCTGATTTCCGATCACAGATTGAATAAATTAACAACTAAAGGAGACAGACAAAGGCAGTATATCTCTGGTAGTCTCCAACAGGCTACCTAGGCCCAGACTGGTACACGATCTAATGCCACCAAAGGCAGATCCAGAAAGTGAAGATCAATCTAAGAAACAGCAACAAACAAGAAGAGTCACAAAAATGGAAAGACAGAGAAACAACCCTCCCCCCCTTCAAAAGGAAAGGAAGACTCCCTGGAAAAAGTGCTAAATGAAATTGAGGGAAGCAAACTATCAGACATGGAATTCAAAAGATGGATTATAGAGAAGTTCAATGAGATCAGTGAGCTCAAAAAAACTACAAAGAACTCCAGGGAAACTATAAGAAACTTATTGAGAAGTACACTAGCATGAAAAAGGACATAGAAACTATCAATAAGGGCCAGAAGGAAATGAAGAATACAATTTCTGAATTGAAGAACACAATAGAAAGAATTAAAAGCAGGCTACAGGAAGCAGAAGATTGGATCAGCAAGCTGGAGGACAACATAGAAAAAAATTCCCAGACAATGCAACAAAATGAAAAAAGACTGAACAAGAATGAAGAGGTTCTAGACAGCTGTAGGACAGCATGAAACATAATAATATCCATATTATAGAAATTCCAAGAGGAAAAGAAGAGGAGCAAGGGATAGAAAACCTGTTTGAAAAACTAATGACAGAAAACTTCCCTACCTTGATGAGAGAAAGAGTTATGCAAGTCCAGGAAGCACAGAGGGTCCCAATGAAGAGGAAGCCCAACAGACCCAATTCAAGACACATCATAATTAAAATGGCAACATTCAAAAACAAAGAGACAATACAAAAAGCAGCAAGAGAGAAACAGCTAATAACATGCAAGAGAGCTCCAATAAGGCTAGTATCAGATTTCTCCGCAGAAACATTATGAGCCAGAAGAAAATGGTAAAAAATATTCCAAGCAATGAAAAACAAAGGCCTAAAACCAAGAATACTCTACCAAGCAAGGCTCTCATTCAAAATGGAAGGTAAAACAAGGAGTTTTCAAGATAAAAAAAAAAGGATAAAAAATACATCTCCACCAAACCAGCATTGCAAGAGATGCTAAATGGTCTGCTTTAAAAAGATGAAGAAACAGAGAGAGACAGAGAGGAACACAAGTATAAAATGGGGAAAATGACAATGAATAAGTAACTATCAATAATAACCTTAAATGTAAATGAATTAAATGCACCAATCAAAAGACATAGGGTGGATGAATGAATTAGAAAACATGATCCACATATATGCTGTCTACAACAGACCCATCTTAAAACAAATTATCTACACAGACTGAAAGTGAGGGGATAGAAAAAAAGTATTTAAAGCAAATAAACATGATAAAAAAAAACTGGGATAGCGGTATTTATATCAGAGAAAACAGACTTCACAGCAAAGGCCAAAAAGAAACAAAGAAAGACATTTCATAATACTTAAGAAAAAAATCTATCAAGAAGATATAACCTTTGTAAACTTATATGCACCCAACGTAGTAGCACCAAAATATGTAAGGACAATTTTGAAAGACTTCGGGAATGATATAGACAGCAACACAGTCATAGTGGGGGATTTTAACACCCCATTGTCAACAATGGACAGATCTTCGAAGAAAAAAACAACAAAGATATTGAGGCATTGAACAACACTCTAGATCAAATGGACTTAGTTGATATATAGAGAATTTTTCACCACAAAGAAGCAAAATATACATTCTTTTCAAGTGCACATGGAACATTTTCAAAGATAGACCACATGATAGGACACAAAACAAGCCTCAACAAATTCAAGAACATTAAAATTATATCAAGCATCTTCTCAGATCACAATGGCTTAAAATTGGAAATCAACCTCAAGGAAAAAACTCAAAAACATTCAAACTCATGGAGAATGAATAACATGCTACTAAATAACGAACGGGTTAAAAATGACATCAAGGAAGAAATCAATAAGTTTCTGGAAACAAGTGATAATGAACACACAACAACCCAAAACCTAGGAGATACAGGGAAAGCAGTCCTGAGAGGAAAGTTCATAGCACTACAGGCCTACCTAAAAAGGATAGAGAATATCTAATAAAAAATCTAACCCTATAGCTATAAGAACTAGAGGAACAACAACAAACAAAGCCCAGAGCGAGTAGAAAGAAATAAATCATCAAGTTCAGAGCAGAATTAAATGACATAGAGACTAAACAAACAATTCAAAAAACTAACAAAAGTAGGAGCTGGTCCTTTGAAAAGATAAACAAAATTGACCAGGCTCATCAAGAAAAAGAGGGAGAGGACGCAAATAAAATCAGAAATGAAAGAGGAGAAATCACAACCGAAACCCTACAAATACAAAAGATTGTACGGAATTATTGTGAACAACTGAATGGCAAGAAATTTGACAGCCTAGAGGAAATGGACAACTTTCTGGAAACATAATCTTCGAAAACTGAATCAAGAGGAAGAAAAAAGCCTGAACAGACCAATAACAACTAGTGAAATTGAAGCAGTAATCAAAAAACTCCTGGTACAAAAAAGCCCTGGACCAGATGGTTTCACAGGTGAATTTTACAAAACATTTAGGGAAGACCTAACTCCTAGCCTTCTCAGATTATTCAAAAAAAATTCAAGAAGAAGGAAAACTCCCAAACTCTTCTATGAAGCCAGTATTACCCTAATTCCAAAACCAGGTCAAGACACAACAAAGAAAGAAAACTACAGGCCAATATTGCTGATGAACATAGATGCTAAAAACCTCAACAAAATATTGGCAAACCGGATCCAGCAACACATTAGAAAGATTATACACCACGATCAAGTAGGATTCATCCCGAGGATGCAAGGATGCCTTAATATTTGCAAATCAATAAATGTAATACACTATATAAACAAAATGAAAGACAAAAGCCACATGATTGTATCAATAGATGCAGAAAAATCACTTGATAAAGTATAACAACCATTTATGATGAAAACACCCAGCAAAATGGAAATAGAGGGAGCATACCTCAACATAATAAAAGTCATATATGAGAAATCTGAAGCCAATATCATACTCAATGGGCAGAAACTGAAATCAGGAACAAGACAAGGATGTCCACTCTCTCCACTCCTATTCAACATAGTCTTGGGTGTTCTAGCCAGAGCAATCAGACAAGAAAGAGAAATAAAAGGCATCCAAAATGGAAAAGAAGAGTAAAACTGTCTTTATTTGCAGATGACATGATAGTGTACATAGGAAACCCTATAGACTCCACAAAAAAACTACTCGACCTAATAAGTGAATTCGGCAAAATAGCAGGATACAAAGTCAATATTAAGAAATCGAAAGCATTTTTATACACCAACAATAAAAACTCAGAGATAGAAACTGAAAGAAAAATTCAATTTACCATAGCAACAAGAAAAATAAAATACCTAGGAATAAACTTAACCAAGGAGGTAAAAGACCTGTACTCAGAAAACTACATAACACTGAAGAAAGAAATTAAAGAAGATACAAATAAATGGAAGCATATACCATGCTCATGGATGGGAAGAATCAACATCATTAAAATGTTCATACTACCCAAAGCAATTTATAGATTCAATGCAATCTCTGTTAAAATACCAATGTCATATTTCACAGACCTAGAACAAATACTTCAAAAATTTATATGGAACCAAAAAAAGCCCAATTAGCCACAGCAATCTTGAGACAGAAGAACACAGCAAGAGGAATCACAATACCAGACATCAAAGAATACTACAAAGCCACTGTGATCAAAACAGTCTGGTACTGGCATAAGAACAGACATATAGATCAATGGAACAGAATAGGGAGCCCAGAAATAAACCCAGGTCTATATGGTCAACTAATATTTGACAAAGGGGGAAGGAACATCAAATGGAGTGATAAGAGCCTCTTCAACAAATGATGTTGGGAGAACAGGACAGTGACATGCAAAAAAAAAAAAAAAAAAAAATGAAACTAGACCACAAACTTACACCATACACCAGAATAAACTTAAGAAGGATCAAAGCCTTAAATGTAAGCCGTTGCACCATAAAAGTTCTAGAGAAAAATATGGGCTGGAAAAATGCAGATATCCCACATAGCAAAATTTTCAATGACTTATCTCCTAAGGCAAGGGAAATAAAGAAAAGATTAAAGAAATGGGACTATATCAAACTAAAGTTTCTGCTCAGCAAAAGAAAACATCAGCAAGATGAAAAGGGAACCAACCATATGGAAAAATATATTTGCCAGTGATACCTCAGACAAGGGATTGATGTCCCAAATATATAAAGAACTTGTACAACTCAACACCAAGAAGACAGACACCCAATTAAAAAATGGGCAAAGGACCTGAACAAACACTTGTCCAAAGAAGACATAGACATAGGAAAGAATGCCCAACATCATTAGCCATCAGAGAGATGCAAATAAAAAACATAATGAGATACCACCTCTTACCAGTCAGAATGGCAATCATCAATAAATCAACAAACGACTTGTGCTGGTGAGGATGCAGAGAAAAGGGAACCCTGGGGCACTGCTGGTGGGAATGCAGACTAGTGCAGCCACTATGGAAAACAGTATGGAATTTCCTCAAAAAACTAAAATGGAACTGCCTTTTGAACCAGCAATTTCATTGCTAGGATTATATCCGAAGAATCCTGAAACACCAATTCAAAAGAACCTATGCACCCCTATGTTCATAGCACACTATTTACAATAGCCAAGTGTTGGAAACAATCTAAGTGCCCAACTGTAGATGAGTGGATCAAAAACTGTGGTACATTTACACAATGGAGTACTATGTAGCAGAAGGAAAGAAGGAACTTCTACCATTTGCAACAACATGGATAGAACTAGATAGAATTATGCTTAGCGAAATAAGCCAGACAATGAAAGAAGAATACCTTATGATATCACCTATTACAGGAGACTAATGAACAACACAAACAAAGGAGCAAAATTGAACCAGAGGTATGTAAACAAGGAGTAGACTAACAGTAACAGGTGGGGAGGGGGACGGGGAAGGGTCTAGTCAAAGAACATTAGAAATCACCCATGAACATGGAAAATTGGGTGGGGACTGACTGTGGGAAAAAGGGTGGGCAGAGTGTGGGTAGCAATCGGAAAATTAGTGGGACAACTGTAACAGAAAAACAAACAAAAACTTTTAGTGGGGGAAAAAAGAAAATATAAAGAATGAAAATGCAATTTTAGTGAATATTAGGACAAACATTTTCCTTCACACTGTATATTTTTCTCCCTACTTGATCCCTCCAGAATTTGGCATTCTAAAGAAGTAAGCAATGATATAAGGTTCTCTACAGAAAAGTAGTAAGACCAATTGTTAATTGAGGTTTTGTTGACCAAGACTTTGACTGGAATGTCATGCCTAAAGGAGATATGTTTGGGCTCTGGTTGTTACCAAAAAGCCCTGAGGAACTGGGGTTGACTTTTGAAGGTAATAAAAGCCCACGAGATAAAAGGCCTGGTACCTTGGTTGGTTGTGTGGTCCACGGCAATCTTTCCAGGGAAGGAATGAAGGTTGTTTTCCTGAAAGATGGCTAGAAGGGACCTTAAGGCACAATGGAAAACCAGAAGGACTTAGAAAAAACTGGTGTGTACAAGCAAGGCTGAATGGCACCCTAAAGGTATCTAATGTAAGTTTCAGCAGAGCAGACTTAAAAATCAAATGTGATCATTTGCTGCTCTTACTGTGTTTATGCAAATGAACAGGATAAATTAAAACTGACTTAATACAGTCCCTTTAATGACAAGGAGGGCAATCTTAAGGAGAAAAATTGTGATTCAAGGAAAGTCACAATGCTCAGTGATAGACTATAAAATAGTGCAGCTAATTGTCCTTAAAGTTTCTTTTCATGTAAAGTTTGTTTTCATTTGAAAGTTAAACTATGTCTGTGGCATCATCAAAGATGCTTAATTTACAGTCAAGAAGAATGTAAAATGCCTTGCAACTGGATGTCTTTCCTATAAGACAGTCATACAGATTTAGAGACTGGTTTGTGAGTTAGATGGCATAAATTAACATGTGTTTTCTGTTTCCAAGTGATAGTCTGTAAGTATAGACCTCACTTAATCCTGTCTGCATTGCTGCCTCCTGAGACTCAATGGTGTGGCTGAACTAAGTGGCTGGAATACAACAAGGATGCCAGCTTGTTAAACCAAGCATGCTGTTGTCTGGGGACGGCCAACTGACCTGGAGTCTGCAAGAATCTTCCCCATGTGGGAAGGCCACCCACCCCTCCACATCCCCACTCTTATTAGGGATTTCTGGGCCCAAGGGTAGGTAGGATGATGACCATGCCCAGCTTGAAACAGCTAGAGGAGCATGAGATTTTTGCCCATTGTCCTTTATAAGATTTTATTGGATCTTAAATCTGAGAGTGAGGGACTATTATTTTTTATTGTTATAAAAAATAATTAATCATTAAAAAAAATAATATGGAAAAGGGTGAAGCCAGAGAGCTTGTATGCATGACCCATGGACATAAACTAGGGGTGGAGGTGTGGGATTGCTGGGGGAGGAGGAGGTACTGGGTGGAGGGGAGCAAAGAGGAAAAAATTGAAACTATTGTAACAATATAATCAATAAAATATACTTTAAAATTTTTTCCTCAATTATCAATATATTGACATAAAGGTTTATTATCTTTCTAATGTCTGTTGGCTTTAAAGTGTTGCAACACTTTTATTCTCAATTTTAGCAATTTTGTTTTTCTCTCTTTGGATTTGATCAGTCTTGTTGGTGTCTTATTACTTATTAATCTTTATAAACAGTTGACTTTTGACTTTTTTGATAAAATTGATTGTGTAACTATTTTTCTAATTTCATTGTTTTGCTTAGATTTTTATTATTTCATTCTTCTTACATTATTTGGGATATACTATATGCTTGTGTGTGTATATATGTGCATACATACACAATATATAATCTTCTCTGCTTTTTGCTTCTTGAATGTCTATGCTTCCATGTGGTATCCCTTAAAATTAAAAAAGTACTTATTTCATTTAATTTCTCTTTGAAATGCATATCTGTTGGCAATGAATGTGATCAGATTTTTATTGAAAATGACATTTTCACCTTTATTTTTAAAGGCTATTTGCAGGATGCAGAATCTATATTACCTTTTTTTCTTTTTTCTTTCAGCACTTTATTTCATTGCTTGTGGTTTCCATTGCTTTTATTGAGAAGTCAGCAGTCTTATTACCACTACTTTCTCAAAGGTAATGCTTCATTTTTCCTTGGGTCGCCATTAAGTTTTTCTTCTTATATTATCTTTCAGTAGTTGTAGTAAGAAAAATATGGGTGTGTGTTCTTTGTATTGATCCAGCTTTCAGTTTGCAGAGATTTTGAATATGTGAGTTGATATATTTCTTCAGATTTCAAATATAAACTATTTTATCTTCATATGTTATCCTCATATGTTTTGTCTCATTCTCTTTCTCTCCTCTCAGGAGTCATCACAATTGGACTGCACTACACTTTAAATTAGCTACCACATCTTATGTTCTATTTGTCTTTTTTGTATTATTTTTTCTATGCTTCACTATGCATTATTTTATATTGTTCTGTCTTCAAGTTTACTAACTGACGTACCCAGGGTGCTATAAATTTATTCAATAAATTCTTAATTTTGGATATTAACTTTGCATTTATAGGACAGTCTTAAATTCTTCCTACCTCTTCTAATTCATTATTGAAGTAATCCATTTTTCCTTCTACTTTTCCTCTTTTTCCACTATCTTTAACACATTTACACACTTGATTTGAAGTCCTGTAATGCTAACTCCCATGTCTTTCTCTGGATCTGCTTCTATTGACTATTTTATTTCTTGACTATGTGTTACTTTCCCAGTGCTTTACATATTTTGATTTATGATTAAATGCTGTTCCCTATGGTCATGTAGTAGAGGTTCTTGATCATGTTGTCTTCTTCCAATGAGTGCTAAGTTTTAATTCTTTTAAGCATATGAATCACTGCCACATCATTTTGCTCTTATTGAGATGTAGTCTTAGGATTTGTTAAAGTGAATCTATTTAAATTTGACTTTTACTCATGAAATGTATTATTTACTTTTAGGCTATAATCCTCATCTCACTCAAATGATCTGGCCTTTGTATAATATTCACTTGTTATTAGAGCACATGAGACAAAAAGAGACCATCATTTGAAACATAAGACAGATACTCAAGAAGTTTCAATGTGTTAATATCAAAATATGTTTTCTGACCACAGTGAAATTAAATAATTAATGCAAAGAAAATAATGAGGGAATAACTCATATTTTAAAGAAGAAATCTCAAAGCATATTGGGAAATATTGGTAATGAGTTTAAATAAATAATAAAATCCAGAATAATAGCAATAGTAAAAATCAAAATTTTGGAGAGTGGAGGTGGAGAATAAAATTAATTTAGTAAAATGCTAGCAAGACAATGATGAAGAAAAAGAGACTAAATAAAATTTAGGTAGGCCTGTATTGCTATGAACTTCCATCTCATTATAGCCTTTACTGTCTTCCATTGGTTTGGGGTTGTTCTGTGTTCATTTTTATTTGTTTCCAGGTACTTTTTAGGTTCTTCGTTGATCCCATTGTTGACCCATTTATTATTTAATAGCATGTTATTCAATCTCCATGTATTTGAATGTTTTCAGTTTTTTCCTTAAGGTTGGTTTCTAGTTTCAATTCATTGTAATCTGAGTACATGCTTAATACGATTTCAATTTTCTTGAATTTGTTAAGGCTTATTTTATGTCCTGCCATGTGGTCTATCTTTAAAAATGTTTCATGTATATTGAAAAGAATGTATATTTTGCTTCTTTGGGGTGAAAGTTTCTGTATATATCAATTAAGTCCATTGGATCTAGAATGCCATTCAGTGCCACAATGTCTTTGTTGATTCTTTAGAAGATCTATCCATTGTTGACAGCGGTGTGTTAAAAATCCCCTATGATGACTGTATTATCAATATCTGTCTTGACGTCCTCCAAGATTTTCTTTATATATTTAGGTGTTCTTATGTTGGATGGATATATATTTATAAGGGTTACATTCTCCTGTTGGACTATTTTTTTTTAAAGTAGTATGTAGTGACCTTCATTGTCCCTTCTTATGGCTTTTGTTTTGAAGTCTTTTTTGTCTGATATAAGTATTTCTACCCTAGCTTTCTTTTAGTGTCTGTTTGCTTGGAATCTGTGTTTCCATCTCTTCACTTTTGACCTGTGTAGATCTTTTGCTATGAGGTGGGTCTCTTGTAGACAGACAGCATATATGTGTGCCATGTTTTCTTACCCATTCAGCTACCTTATGTCTTTTGATTGGAGCCTTTAATCCACTTATGTTTAAGGTTATTATTGATATGTGCTTAATCATTGCCATTTTTCCCATACATGTGTTTCTCCCTCTCTCTCCCTCTCTCTCTCTCTCTGTGTCTCTCTCTCTTTCTTCTTCTTTTTATAGCAGTCCCTTTAGCATCTCTTGTAGTGCTAGTTTGGTGGACATCTACTCTTTTAGCCTTCTTTTGTCTGGGAAGTTCTTTATTTTGCCTTCCATTTTAAATGAGAACCTTGCTGGAGAGAGTAGTCTTCTTTTTAGTTCCTTGCCTTTCATTACCTGGAATATTTCATGCCAACGCCTTCTGGCTAGTAGTGTTTCTATTGAAAAATCAGCTCATAGCCTTATTGGAGCTCTTTTGTATGTTACTAGCTGTTTCTCCCTTTCTGCCTTTAAGATTAACTCTTTGTCTTTAAAATTTGCCATTTTAATTATGATGTGTGTTGGAGCAGGCCTCTTTGGGTTCATCTTTATTGGGACCCCCTATGCTTCCTGAACTTGCGTGATATTCCCTCACCAAGTTAGGAAAGTTTTCTGTCCTTATTTTTTCAAAAAGGTTTTCTATCCCTTGTCCCTTTTCTTCTTCTTCTGATAATAGGCAAGTGCTGAAAACAGTGTAGGTGCCCATCAGTAAATAAGTGGACAAAAAAACTATACTACATTTACACAATGAAATACTATGTAGTAGAAAGAAATAAGGAACCCCTACCGTTTGTAACAACATGGATGGAACTGGAGAATATTATGCTAAGTGAAATAAGTCAGTCAGTTTAAGACAAATACCATATGATCTCACCTATAAGAGGAATCTAATGAATAAAATAAACTAACAGACAAAATAAAACTACAGATACAGAAGCATGGAACAGACTGAAAGTGACCAGAGTGTGGGGGGATGGGGAAATGGTGGAAATAAGGGGAAGAAACTAGACAAAGAACATGCATGAATGACCCATGTGTACGAACGGAGTTGCTCAGAAAGCCATCAAGACACAGCAAGAGGAAAAATGAAGTTTATTGAGGGAATTATCGAGGGAGCCATGCCGCAGGTGCTCTGACTCTGAACTCCTAGGGAAGTAAAGGTTGCTTTATAGGGGGAAGAAAAAAGGAACTATTGAATTTAGTCATCGCCTGCTTATCTTGCAGCTGCAAGCATGATGGGCTGATCAAAGGCAAATGTGGCTTGGCTTAACACACCCCGCTATCGAGGGGAACTCCTGGCCCAAAATATCCCTTTCTCCTAGGCAGCTGCAGGCGGGATGGGGTAAAGGAGAGGGCATGGGAACTGAGGTTGTCATTCTACCCTTTTTGTTTTAATAAAAGGAGGCAAGGAGTGGGGTGTGTTTTGGGGGGGTGGCAGAGACCGGTTGGGAGAGGGGTCATTGAATCTCTCTTCCATAACGAATTCCTTCTGAGTTAGGGTGATGGGAGGGGGTTGACTGCCAGCTCAGGGGTCATCTCTTGCCACAGGTAGATATCTGAAAGATATTAATAAGAGTATATTATGGACGGTAGAGGCTGTTATGGATTGAACTGTTTTTTGAATAAAGTTAATTAGCAGTTTGAGGAAGCAAGGGCCAAGGGTGAGGAATAACAGGAGGAGAAGCAGAGGGGTTATGAGAGGCACTAAGATCACTTTGAAGGGAGAGGAGAAGTATGAGAGGAAGATTCCAAACCATAAATTTCCATAGGCCCATTCCCTAGCTTGGGTAATAATGTCGATGTGCTTTCTCAGTAGTTGTAATTTTTTTTTTATTATGCCTGTATTGTTAATGTAAAAACAGCAAGTTTTGTTTAGTATGACGCAGATTTTTCTGCTTCGGCTGTGAGGATATCCAGGGCCCTCTTGTTTTGGAGAACTACATCTGCTAGGCTGTTTAGGGATTTTTGCTGTTTTTCTAGAGCTTGGAGGATGGCATTTCAAGGTTCTTGAAGGGACAAAGAGAGATTTACTACTGATTTTTTTAATTGGGGTATTTTATGAACCAGAGGAAGCTTTTATATATGGAGTGTCCTATTCCAGGTTGTTCAAGGATAAGGTTGTTGTACGCATGTCTGCCAAACTCAGACTACTGCTGGTCTCATTTGTGTCAGAGGTGGGACAAAAGGGAGCTCTCGAGAAAGAAGTGAAGGTTGGGGATTGCCTTGGAAGTGGCCATTTGCTGGGGGCTTAGTGTAGAGGCATCTAGTATTAGAGCAACTATTATGCAGGTGCTAGTCTAGTAAGGAGGAATTATTAAGTGATATCCCAACCTTTGAAGGGAAATAGTAGCACTATGTTTTGCTTTGGTGATGGCAATGTAACTGGAGTGTGTTTAGTTTTTTATTGACTGGTATTAAACATTATGGAGGATTTTGTGAAGAAATGTTTGGCTGTATTGATTAAATTGAAAATCTAAGATCCATGTAGGGGTAGCAGGAAAATCTAAAGTGTTGGTATGATTGTGAATTTGGGCTAATATGTAAGGATGAATAGAAGCTCTTGGTCAGCCTTTATAGTGTGTGAAGGCTAGATCTAGGGTGTGGTTGCAGGGAAGGGAAGGGTTGAGTGCACCTAAGGAACAAGGCTGAATGTGGGTGCCATTGACATGTCTGAAGTGGATGAAGAGAGCGGCAGGACCTATAATATGAGTGACGGTGGCTACTGGCTGGGCCGCTCCAGGGAGATCTGCCAAACCCATGTAGTAGGGGGATGGGAGAAAGTGGGCAGTAAGGTTATATAAGGTGGTGAGATTGGGTAGTAAGGCGGTTACCTCAATGTCTGGGTGGTGGGAGGAGTGGGGGCAGATTTAGAAGTTGGTTGGGTTGGTTAACCACGCTATTCACTGTATTGTGGGCTAGAGGATGTTGATATGAGGTGACAAAGGTTAGAAGGGCGATAACTGTAATTGTGAGGGAGTCAGCATGGTTACGGTGATTTGAGTAAGTCAGCAAGGGATATAACTATGATGAAAGTATAAAAGTAAATTTCATCAGGGGTGTAGTCAATTGAGAGTGCCCTGTAGCCAGGCATTCGAGATGCATTCTAAAAACTGAAAGATAGTAGCGGGGAGGGGGTTTTTTTGTATAATAAAAGTTTTTGTGAGATGAGATGAGTAAATAATGGGGCCCGTGGAAGGCTTATTTAGAGGAGGGTCGGGCTCAGGTGATTTTTATTATCGGGTTTCTAGTGGTGGCATAGGAATATGTGGGCGGTGTTGCTTGTGTCTTCCTAGATGGGGATGAGCTGAGTGATGGTGGGTTCGAGATCCAAGGTTAGAGGAGATTCAGGTACTTGAGGAGCAAGTTTAATACAGGAGAAATGTACCTAATATGGGATATACTTTTAGCTGGGTTAGCAGGTCAGTGTGATGTATTGTTTGGGATAATGAAGCATGTAGTGGTTTTGTGCTTATGTGAAATTGGTTATGGAGTTTGGTGAGGATATGTTGAGCAAGATTATTGGGGAGAATTATTTTGTTATGTAGATGAAACTACTTATTTTGTTGGGTTGCTTTAAGCTTAACTAGGGTGTGTCTTTCTTTCTCTGTATAAGGGGGTTCCTTGGTAGGTATTGTAAGGAGGATGGAAGAGGCATGGGCTTGTTTTTCTGTTTTTTTTTTGTTTTTTGTTTTGCCTTATTATTTGCTTTGTGATTTTCCTGAGCTATGAGATCTATCCTGGCTTGATGTCCCTTGCAGTGGATAACTGCTGCTTTTGTCAGGAGCTGAGCCACTTGAAAAAGTTTGAGGATGAGATGTTTGTTGATGATGGGAGAGTGTTTAGAGGTGAGATATCTCCTTTTTTGTAAATTGATATGTGTGAATGTATGATGTGATAGGTACATTTGGAGTCAGTGTATATATTGACCTGATGATTTTTTGCAAGGGCCAAGGCCCAAATTAGGGCAATAAGTTATGCCTCTTGGGAAGAGGTATGGGAAGGCCAGTGTCCTGACTCAATGACGGAGGCAAGGGTAGTGATGGCATATCCTGTTCCCCTTGGGTTGGTCTTGTAGGAGCTTCCATCTATAAACCAGGATTCTGCCTGGGGTGGAGGGGTGTCTTGTATGTTGGGGAAGGGGTGTAAAAAGGAGGATATATGTTGAGTGCAGTTATGGCTATGGGTGTGGGAGTCGAGGAGGGGAAGTAATGAGGCAGGGTTGAGGGGGAGAGCTGATTTATGTAGGGAGATTTAAGGATTTTGAGGTAGTTGGGCATGTAAGAACTGAATTTGGGATGGGGAAGCTACAGCGATGGCCTGGTGGGTTAGTATGAGAGGAGTGGACTGCTACCTGGGCAAAGGGAATTAACTTAAGGGTTTCTTGACTGAGAATTGATGCCACTGCTAAGGCGCGGAGGAAGGCTTACCACCCTAGGAAGAGGGAATTGGGTAATTTGGAAAAATAAGCTGTAATCCATTGGTCTGGCCCATATTGCTGTGCTAAGAGCCCAAGAACAAAACTATCTTTTGTGTTGGTGTATAGAAGAAAAGGTTTATTTGGGTTTGGAAGGGCTAAGGCTGGGGCTTGGCCGAGTGCCATTTTGAGTGTGGTAAAAAATTTAAGGAGGGCTCAAGAGTTTTCTAGGGGTTCAGACAAGTCTCTAGCTGTTGTCTGATATAAAGGTTTGGCTAGGGATTTAAAATTAGGTATCCAAGTTCTGAAAAAATTGGTGATGCCTAAAAATGATAGGAGTTCTTGTTTAGTATGAGGCAGGGGGAAGGTAGTTATTATGTCCTGTCTTTTTGGAGTTAGGTGTTTATGAGTGGGGGTGATGGAGAGCCTGAGATATGTGACCTGAGTTTGAGAGAACTGGCTTGTGCTTCTGATTGGCAAGAAAGTTTAGGAGTTGGGAGGTATAAAGATGAGAAAGGTTCTCAGATGGACTACAGAGGAGGAGATCGTCCATGTACTGTAGGAGGATGCTTGGGGAAAGGTCAAGCTACTGTAAGTCATCTGCTAGAGCTTGACTGAAGAGGTGGAGACTAGCTAGAAACTTTTGAGGCAGGACCATCTATGTCAGTTGTTGGTTTATTTTCATGGTTGGGTCAGTCTAGGTGAAGGCAAAAAGGTCTTTGGAGACTGGGGAGAGTGGGATAGTGAAGAAGACATCTTTGAGGTCCAGGACAGTAAAGTGGGAGGTTTGATGTGGGAAATGTGACAAGAGGGAATAAAGGTTGGGGATGATAGGGTTGATGGAGATGGTGGCCTCATTGATTGCACGTAGATTTTGAACAAGACGGTGAGACACGTTGGGTTTTTTTACTACTAGGATGGGGGAATTGGTGGGAGAGGTGGCAGGTCGAAGCAGACCTGATCCCAGAAGGTCTATAATTGGCTTCAGACCATTTAAGGCTGAGGGGGTTAATGGGTATTGAGGCTTGTTGGGGATATGGGAGGCATTTTTTTAGGGTTACAGAGACCAGAATGTGGTGGGAGGCAACAGAAGGATTGTTTGTGTCCCAGACATCGGAATTGACTGCTGTTAGCCAGGATGGCAAGGGAGTGTCTGGGATAATGTGAAGGAACTGCCCTAAAATTAGAAGAAGAAAGAAAGGGGTGGGATTATCTGGTGAGGGCATGGAGTCAAAACAACCAAGAGATATAGATGTGTGCAGTTTGGTTAGAATATCACATCCAAGAAGTGGGGTTGGGCAGTGGGGCAGTACTGGAAAGGAGTGGGTGAATTCTGATTTCCTGATGCCCAATGAGACAGGTTAGGGGAGGGGTACTTAGGGGTTGGGTCGCCTTGCCATCTATTCTTACAACTGATATGGCAGAGGGAGTTAGGAGCCCCAAAAATTTGGGCAGGACAGAATACATAGCTTCTATGTCAAGGATAAAGGTGACAAGCTTACCTGCTACCAATATGTTTGCCCTGGGTTCTGCAGCGGTGATGGTGAGAGGCAGGGCTCCTGAACCCAGGCCCCATCAGGCAGTTTAAAGTCCGAGGAGGTCTGGGACTAAGAGGCCCATGTCTGGATCTGCTGCCAGGGTAGGCAGTCTAGTCCCCTGCTTAGAGGCCATTGGACAGTCAACCTTCCAGTGACCTGTCTTTTGACAGAGAGGGCAGGGACCCGGAGGAGGTAAGTGGGGGGTTTGGACAGAACTTTGCCCAATGTCCCTCCTGACCACACTGGAAACAGGGGCCCAGAGGCTTCCTGATGGTGGAGACTTCATTCTTAGGTTTATTTTGCCCCTTCGAGGAGTTCCCCAGTGCATTACCTAGCAAAAGATAGTGCTTGTATTTCCGTTCCCGTCGCTCCTTTTCCCTCTCCTTTTTTTATTTTTCCCCTGTTCCTCTTGCTGGTTGTTGTATACTCAGAAGGCAACCTAAATAAGTTCACTATGGGGGATCTTGGGACTCACCTCTAACTTTTGGAGCTTTTTTGAATGTCTGGGGCGAAGTAGGGTCTAGATTTGTGTATTTTTGGATGGATTCTGTGAGCCTTGTTAAGAAGGTGGCTGGATTTTTACTAGGACCCTGGGTAATTTTGAGAGTCCTGTCGTAGTTGATAGCTTTAAAGCCTGATTTGCACATCCCAGCAAGGAGACACGCAAGGAAGTGGGACATGTATACACATGACACAGTCTCTACCAATGACCTTGCAGAGGAGATAGAGACTAGAGGGGCGAGGCAGATCAGAAGAGAAGGGGGCCAGGGAAGGGGAGGGAGGGATGGGCCTGTAGGATTGAGTATGGGGAGAAGAAGTTCCAGAGTCTTGGAGGGCTGAGGACTGTGAGGAGTCAGGTGACTGGGGTTCTGAAGGGGGTGAGGGGGTGTCCGGTGTAGGGTGGTGGGTGGTCCCCAGGATCAAAGGTGTCCAAGTGTAAGAGGCAAGGAAACTGGTAGCTCCCAAACTAGTAGAAAATAATTAGCAGCAAAGGGCAAATGTAATTAGAGGGTTTTTTGAGTCAGAGTTAACAATATTAGGATTAGAAAAGGGGCATTCTCTGTTCCAGCACAAATGCCTCTGAGACAAAGGACATCTGAAATCCGAGGGGAGGGTGTACACTACCAAACCCTGGGAAACGGGAAAATGCAGCTAGACAGTCCAGCAAACAAGACAGGGAAACTCCAAAGAAGAGCTGAAGATAGACCTATAACCAGATCACCCTTAATTAACTTAGTTAATTGCATTATATTATAACTCCGAAGTATTCAGCATGGAAAACGGAGAAGGAGGAGGGAAGGGTGGTTTTACTCGAGTTAGAATAAGAACAGTCAGCTTGTTATGGTCAAGATGGAGGCATAGACAGACATGCTGTGTCTCCCTCCACAACTAAGAAAAAATAGAACTACCTCAAAACAAGAAACAACCAGAAGTTCCAGAAAATCAAACTGCAGGGAAGTCCTACAAACAAAGATATAAAGAAGAAATACTCATCCAGACAGGTAGGAGGGGCGGAGACAGGGCAGAGAGGACATGGTGTGGTGGCGGTGTGGTGTCAGCAGCAGTGGCAGTAGCAGCGGCGACAGGGGCACGGCAGCAGAAAACATAGTCACACGTTTTAAAAGTCAGGAGGGATGACTGGGGAGTGTTCCTTGCTCCTCACCGGACCTCAAAGCCCACAATCCTATCACTGGGGAAAATCAAGCCTCATTGCTTCTGACTGTGTAGACCAGTGGGGGTTGGGGTGGAGGCAGACACTGCCAGTCTCAGCAGAGTCTGCTTGTTTAAAGGGCCCCCATGGTACTAGAGCATCCTCAGACACACCCACTCTAGGAACAATGGCCAGGGCAGCAGCTAGAGGGGTGCCAGTCTGGTGCAGAAGTAGGAGAGGTACCTGGTTAAGGGGCAAGTGCTGGGCAGGCAGCATTGTTCCCTCTCAGACTGCTCCCCCACATACAGCACCACAACATGGTGAAACAGGTCACCCTGTACTGACAAATCCCTAAGGCTCCTCCCCCTACAATGTAACAGGAGTGACAGCTCTACCTGGGACCCAGAGGCAAACAAACACAGGAGCCTGTCAGAATGAGGAGACAGAGAAGTATGGCCCAAAAGGGGGAATGGATCAAGGTTCCAGTGGGAGAGCTAAGCGACAAGGAGATAGCCCACCTAACAAATGAGGAGATCAACCTAACAGATGCAGAATTCAAAATGCTGGTGATAAAGATGCTCACAGGCTTGACAGATATGCTTGAGTATGGCAAATGAATAAGAGAAGAAGTAAAGGCTATGCTAAGTGAAATGAAGGAAAATCCATACAAAACCAATGGTGAAGGGAAGGAAACCGGGGTTCAAATTAATGATTTGGAACATAAGTAAGAGAAAAACAGTCAACCAGTGCAGAATGAGGAAACAAGAATTGAAAAAATTGAGGAAAACTTCCCAAATTTTGCAAAAGAGATGGACATACAGGTCCGGGAAGCACGGAGGGTCCCGGGTGAGCTGAAACCAGAGGGGACTGCACCAGGACGCATCATGATTGAGATGCCAAAGGTGAAAGATAAAGAGAGAGTCCTAGGGGCAGCAAGAGATAGGCGGAGAGTTGCCTATAAGGGGGTGCCTATAGGACTATCAGCTGATTTCTCAGAGGACACTTTGCAGACCGGAAGGGAGTGGTAAGTATTATTCAATGTGTAGAGAGGCAACCTGCAACCAGGATTACTCTATCCAGCAAAGCTATCATTTGGAATGGGAGGGCAGATGAAGTGCTTCCCAGACAAGGTAAAGCTAAAGGAGCTCATAATCACCAAGCCATTATTATATAAAATGTCAAAGGGACTTACTTAAGAAAAAGAAGATCAAAACTATGAACACTAAAATGACAATAAACTCAAAACTATCAACAACTGAATATAAAAAATAAAAAAATTCAACTAAGCAAACCAGAATAGGAGCAGAGTCATAGGTATGGGGATAATTTAAGGGTTATCAGCTGGGATGGGGAAGGGGGGGAAATGGAGAAATGGTGCAGGGACTAAGCATAATCATTTGGTACAAAATAGACAGGGGGCTGTTAAGAATAATGTAGGAAAGGGTGAGGCCAAAGAACTTATATGTACGACCCATGGACATGAACTAAGCGGGGTGAGGTTGTTGGAGTGAAAGGGAATACTGAGCAGAGGGGAGCAAAGGGGAAAAAAATGGAACTACTGTAACAACATAATCAATAAAATATACTTTAAAAATATCAAAAACAAAAAACAAAAAAACAGCCAGCTTCATCCTTTCGGTAAGCATCTTTAATTTTTGGCTGCGCCCAAAGCTGCAGGTCTGTGAATAAACAACTGCGTTGGTTACTGCTAAAATCCTGTGTCCCAGTGTTTTATTATGAGTATTTTTTATACAAGGAATAAGAAGGGGTTAGAGCGGGTGCAGAAGGTCAAGAGGAAGGTGGCTTTTTCTGGACAAAGAGAATTTGGTGGGTAGTGAGCTGTTCACAGAGAGTGTTTGCTCCGAGGAGTCCAGAAAGCCTGAGCATAGGGAAGTTCTGACTGAGCACTCAAATTTAGGGCCAATCTGCCCAGAGTGGTCTCGGATAGACCAGAAAACAGGACCACCAGAATTAAAATCTGCTTATAATAAAACTCTCAGAAATTTAGACATTTTAGGAAAATTTCTTTATCTAATAAAGGTTATCTAAAATAAAATATACCCTGGGTGGTATGACTCCAGCCTGTAAACAAAAGGGTTGCTGGTTCGATTCCCAGTCAGGGCACATGCCTGGATTGCAGGCTGGGTCCCCAGTTGGAGAAGTGCAAGACGCAACCACACATTGGTGTTTCTCTCCCTTTCTTTCTCCCTCCCTGCAAGTGACTCTGGGTCCCTTGAAATGGATGAAGAAACTACTCAGACACTCACCATCTGAGGAAGGAAGGGAGGGGTTTTTTTCTGAGGAAAATCGTCCCCATTTCTTTATTAGCCAGGGTTTTTATCTACTTTCTACACGGGAAAATGCATAAGAAAAACATGCAGCCCTTCACCAAATGGTTGGGAGTAAAAACAAAGGGAAATGCAAATCAATACAGGGTTGAAACACCCAGGTATTTTACACAAGTTCAAAAACATTTACTTTTACTTAATCGTTCTGTTTTTCCCATTCTACTGACAAGAATTTGGGGCTATTCAGAAAAAAAAAACAGAGCAGGTTTCCTTTCCCTTAAAAGCCACTTTGTATTTCTATTCTACCTTTAAAACCCCCCTGGAGGGTGGGATTCATAGCAAGCATGAAAGACAAAAACCAGCCAGTTAAGACCCAGGACCAGTCTCCACACAGTGGTCAAAGTCTTTTGAACCATGCCTGCTTGCTCTCACACCTCCCTTTCCATCTCTAAAAATAAATAAATAAAATCTTTTAAAAATAAAGTAAAATAATAGTCATGTCTACATTTGCTATGATACTGAATAGTTAAATAATAATGTTTACTACTGTCACTTCTATTCAACACTTTGTGGTGATCTTACATTTAAAATGTGACTCTTAAGGACAGCATAATGACTGTAGGAGCAAGGTGAGTGGGTGAGTGGGGCGGGGGAGAGCAATCAGGCAAAATTGGGACAACTGTAATTGAACAATAAAATCAAATAAATGAAAAGAAAAAAGAAAAAGAATATCCTAAATGCAGCAGGGGGAACACTAAGCAGTAGTGGTCATGTAGAAAGATGAAATACACTTGATGAGTCTTGAGCACAAGAGGTGGTTGGCCTGGAACCTTCCTGCTCTGTGGTGGAGGCTACATCCATGGCCAGAAGATTCCTGTGCACTGAGGCTGTTTTGCAGAGAATGTTATTAGTGGTAAAAAAATAGGCAAAGTTCCCAAGAGTAACTGCCCAGTCTTCAGAAATGGTCTACAGGAAAGAAAGTATTTTAAGCTCCTCTTCACACAAACATTGATCACACCTACTGTGCTCTTTGCAACAATTCTACTGTAAATGATTTCACAGCACTTGGTGTATACTGATTTCTGCCTAAAGCGAATAGTGCTTGAGCTCTACTGTTTGCCCAAACTTGTAGTCCCGCAGGGAAGAGGGGGATTTTGAGAAAGTCACTCTCTTCAATGAGTACACTACCTAGAAAGAAAATGTTAGTAATTAAATATGTATAAGAAAAAGTAGAAAGTGATGAGGTCGCCGCAGGTAAGGAGGGATGGTACTATTGTTTGTGAACTCCTAATAGTATATCTCAGGCAGCCTAGAACTGCCCTTTGCAGATTCATCTTGAGAGGCTGTGTTCTTTGTTAGGCATTTTATTTGTCTTCTCTCTGTACTCATCCCTTGCAAGCTAGTGGTTTTACCATTGTATCTATATTCCCGCAGTGTTATTCAGTCCATATATAAATATGCTATTAGTGGCTTGGGCTCCATCCTGGGCTGATGTTGCAAATATAACCCAGTATATCCAGCACTGTGTTAGCAAGGGATTAAGTCAAATCCTAGGTGAGCTTTTAAAATCTTTCTTCATCTAAGGTATGCATAGCTTTATATAAGCCACAGCCCCAGGACAAGATTCATAACATCTTTTTTCAGATGCAAGAACCATATGCAAGAACTCTGCCCTTGTTTCATGAAATTCATTGGCTCAGGACCCCTCCCCAAGCAGAGTGCATTCATTCCCAATACCCCACAGATGTCACATTCATACCACCTGCTTCTGCCTACTTCCAGGTGTAGAACTCAACAGGGGAGCGATTTGAAATCTCTTCATCAGAGGCTTCAGCTATGCTCTGGGCCCTGAGAGGTTCCTCTGGTTGGTCAGCACAGCTCATCCATCACTGCTGTGCTTAAACAAAGGGGGATTCAAGGCATGTACTCCCAGTGCCATTATGACCAATGGTCCATGCCATCTCATTTCATCTCTAGGATACATTGGGAGGTCAACAATGCCATCAATTATAGACTTGATTTCATACAAAACTTATTAGAATAAAAAAATTCACTGACAGTCAGTTATACCAAAAGAAGTAGAAGTTAATATCTGTATTTTGAAGATGAATAAATTGGCTCAAACAATTATAAGCTGACTAGGACTAAGAGTCTATTAAGGTTAGAACAGAAACCTGACTGCATCTGTTGGGCTTCAGAGCCTGCAGAAAGTGCTGTTTTAGCGGTGAAGTGGGATGGAGCTCATTTCAGCCACATGCACAGATTTGTCTTAGACCTTGAAAAATGACAAAGGAATATGGCTTTTTAGACAGTGGAAACCTATAAGGGCTATGTTTTAGAACTCAGAAATACCATATATATTTCAAAAAACTAGTCCCTTCATGCTAAAGCATTTTTCTCTAGAGTTGTCAGTTAAACTAGTCCGTCTGCGCCCTCAATTCCAATTAATTCACAACTTTTAGTGCCAACCACTAGATACTGACATCATGCAAAAGACTAATAAAATCTTATCTTGTCTATAAGGATACCAGAGGATAAGATAGAAGGATATCTGAACAAACATGTTCACCACTGCCTATATGTTAAAAGAATGATGACAGGCTAAATGACCAGTTAATATTAGAAGCACAGAGAAGGATATTTTCAACACTCCTTAGATAAAAGGAAAGGTTTCATAGAGAATTAGACATGGGAGCTGGATCCTGAAAGTTATATAGAGTTGCAGGAGGTGCAAAGAGTGTGGGCTGTGGGTATTCCAGGTTGAGGGAACAGACTGTGCAAAGGCCAAAGTACAAAGCACACAATACCACTTTCAGGAATTGCAAATGGTTCTCTTGCTCAGACCCCTTGCTCCGTCTCCTCCTCCCAGGCACAAAGACTGACTAACCCCAGCCGAGACATTATGAATTCACAGGCCAGAAGCAGGTGAACCAATGGAGCTTGAAGCTTCTAAGCCACTGCTCTCTGTTCCAGGCTTGTCATTGGCCTCATCTCATCAGCAGCACTCCCTGAGGTGTGTATGTGTGTGTGACATCTGATCATAAAACAAGAACACATTTCTCACACTTATTTACTTATTGTCTCTACAGAGTGGCCAAGCCACCACCTTGTTACCTTCTTTCCATATAAAGAAGAAACACAAAGAAGTAGCTTGTAAAGAATGTGAGATGTGAGATGTTATCCTGGAGACATGCCACACAAACAGCAACCTGCTTCACTTCAGGGCATCAGGGCAGGGAAGGACATGCTGGTAGGATACTAAGGAACTGGAGAGAAGGGGAGGGAAGAGAAGGGTTTGGGAAAGGTGCTGAGAATGAGGTGGGGCAGGGATGAGGACAATTTGTCAGCCTGATACATCTTTCCTTTTACTTTTCTGTTCTTTTCCAAATACATTGCATTGTCAGATTTCATATCCAGCACATCCTCTAAGGTCTATGATGACTATTTCTAAATACATTACCTAGTTTTTTTGGGGGGGCCATTTTTCTTTCAATCCAGCTCAACAAAGTTTACCCAGCTTTGTCCCAAATCCAGGAACTATACTAAGAACTGAACTATAAAAGAAAATAAGGCAAGTACTTCATTCTCATGTGACTCACAATCTAGTAAGAAAGAACATCACATGATGCAGCCTGCTAATAAAGGACTGTCAGGGCAACAAAAGAATGAAGCAAGCACAGGAGTGGAGCGGATGTAGAAAAGGGAGTCTGGGGGCCCAGGGCAAGGCTTCTTTGAGGTGCTTCCTGAACTAGATGCTTAAAGATAAATGGGAAGTATATAAATATTATATATAAAGTATTTATAACTTTATGGATAATGATAATTGCTCCTAATAGATGGGTCATGTAGTATTTATGCTGACTAACACTGCACCAATGTAAATATAACAACTGCTATAATATGAGGAGAAATAAATGGAACTATAATCAAGTTAGGAAACTAAGCCAATTCTCTAATTCTTTAACAGACCAAATAGGCAAGAATAAATAGTTTCAGGGGAAAACTGAATAATACAGTAAATAAAGTTAATTTGCTAAGAGTATATATTTTTTACTCCACTTTGTTTTTAAATGACCATAGGATACTGGAAATAAGGTAAAACATAGTATGACATTCTGAACACACAGACCCTTTGTACAATCTAGCTAAATGACCAGGCAATATTAAATTTAAATATTATATTAAGATAATAATTTATATTATAAATAATTTAAATTATATTAAAACAAATTAAAATTAACATCTCTATGAGACACTTCATAAATATCAATAAGACAACCAACATTCTGATTAATTTTTTAATGTTTTATTGATTATTCTATTACAGTTGTCCCAATTTCTTTTCCCTTTGTTCCCCGCCACCCAGTGACATCCCTCCCTCAGTTGTCCCCCCCACTTAGTTCATGCCCATTGGTTGTGCATATAGTTCTTCTCAACATCTTCCTATCTACTCCACTCCCTCCTACTATGCTTCTTAATTCCTGTACCACCTCCCTCCCTTTCCCCCTTCCCCTCCCTACTGACCTCCCCCCATAATGTTACCCATACCTATAATTCTTTTCCCACTCTCTTTGCCTACTTAGTTTGCCTTTGTTTCGATTCCCTAGCTTCTGTTGTTGGTTGTTGTGATACAGTTTTCATTTTAATGTTCATAGTTTTGATCCTCTTTCTCCTGAACAAGTCTCTTTAACATCTCATATAACAGTGGTTTGGATCTGATGAACTCCTTCAGTTTTACTTTGTCCTGGAAGCACTATCTCTGCCTTTCTATTCTGAATGACAGCTTCGATGGATAGAGTAATTGTGGTTGTAGGTTTTTGCTTTTCATTACTTTGAATATTTCTCGCCAGTCCCTTCTTCCTTGCAGAGTTTCTTTTGAGAAATCAGCTGACAGTCTTATTGGAACTCCTTTGTATGTAATTCTTCTCTTCTCTCTTGCTGCTTTTAAGATTCTCTCTTTACCCTTAATTTTTGACAGTTTGATTATAATGTGTCTTGGAGTGGTTCTCCCTGAGTCCAGTTTATTTGGAACTCTCTGTGCTTCCTGGACCTGTAAGTCTATTTCCTTCTCCAAGTTAGGGAAGTTCTGCTTCGTTATTTTTTCACATAATTTTTCAATTTCTAGTTCTTCTTCTTCACCTTCTGGCAACCTATGATTCAGATGTTGGCCCACTTATAGCTGTCCCAGAGGTTTCTGAGCCTCCCTCATTTTCCTCACTTTTTGTTTCCTTTCTGCATTGGTTGACTGTTTGTTCCTTCCCTGTGTTCCGATTTGTTGATTTGATCCCTGGTTTTCTTTCCCTCACCACTAGTTTCATATGTGTTTGCATTCATTTCATCAGGACTGGCCTTCATTCCTTCCCTGTCTTGTGAAAGATCTACTGTTAGGTCTGTAAGCACTTTTATCAGCAAAGCTCTGAACTGTGCCTCAGAAAGATTTCCTATCTGCTGATCTGTTAGATTAGAAGTTTGCTGTCTGCTCAGCTGCGTCACTGGGATCTCTATCATGATCTGTGCCATCCTGAACAGTTTTGTGTTTACCTTTACTTCCTGGGCAGGGCTGTCACACCTCCTATACTATAGGGGGCCGAGCCCTGTGCACTCATCACAACCAGGCATTTTCTGTGGGGGTGGGGGTCCAAGATGGATTCTTGCCATTCAATCTCCGCTGAGAGACCGGGAGCCTACTCCTCTGTCCCCACCCCCACTGGGTCTCACAGTTCAAGGCAATGGGGGTCTGCCTTTCCCAGCTTTGGAATTGCAAGCTGACGGGTCTGGTCTGCAGCTGGGGGTGCTCTCCAGGCGTGTCTCGTCTCCCCTTAAATACAGGTGTCTGTGCTTACCGCTGTCCTGCCTCTGTCACTGCTGCTGCCGCAGACAGCACAGCTTGACCTCTCCTCCCCAGGTTTGCCCCTCCTACCTGTCCAGATGAGCGCCACTTCTTTATAAGTTTATACATTGGACTTCTATTTATTTTCTGGAACTTCTGGTTATTTCTGGTTGTGGAGGGAGACAGAGCATGTCAGTCTAGGCCTCCATCTTGGCCAGAAGTCTCCTGTGTTTGTTTGCTTCTGTGTCCCAGGGACAGCTGTCGCTCCTGCTACATTGTAAGGGACGGAGCCTTAGGTATTCATCAGTAATGGGCGACCTGTTTCACCACGTTGTGGCACTATATGTGGGGGAGGGGTCTGAGAAGGAACAATGCCACTTGCCCAGCACTGACCCCTTTTCCAGGCACTTCTCCCACTTCAGCACCGGACTGGCGCCCCTCTAGCTGCTGTCCTGGCCATCATTCCCCAGAGTGGGTGGGTTTGTGGATGTTCTAGGTCTGTGGGGGCCCTTTAAACAAGTGGACTCTGCTGAGAGACTGGCAGTTTCTGCCTCCATCTCAACTCCCACTGGTTTGCACAGTCAAAAGCAATGAGGCTTGATTTTCCCGGGAGCTGGGACAGTGAGCTGCTCTAGTGAGGAGCTGGGAATGCTCCCCAGGTGTCCCCCCTGACTTTTTAAAACCTGTAACTGCACTTTCCGCAGGCCTGCTGCTCTTGCCACTGCTGCCACCACCACACTGTGTCCTCTCATCCCGGGCTCCGCCCCTCATACCTGTCTGTATGAGTATTTCTTCTTAAATCCTTGTTTGCTAGACTTCCGTGCAGTTTGATTTTCTGGAATTTCTGGTTGATTCTAGTTTTGAGGTAGTTGTATTCATTCTTAGTTGTGGAGGGAGACACAGAGTGTCTGTCCATGCTTCTATCTTAGCCAGAAGTCAAGAGCATCAACATTCTGATTAATTTAATTAAGAGTTAAAAGATAAATACACAAACACCGAGAATGAGAAAGCAGGCCCAACTACAGATACAATTAACTAAATATTTTAAAGACTTGTATATAGTTTGTGAGGGAACATATCATATAGTTTTCTTTTTCAATAATATATGTATCTGGTTTTAGACTCAGGATAATGCCATATTTATATGAGGAAGGCAGCATCTCCTCTCCCTCTGGTGTCTGTAAGAGTTCTTCAGACTGGAATTCTTTCTGCCTTGAATGTTTGATAGAATTCATGGGTCACACCATGTGAGCCTAGAATTTGTTTGTGTCTCTAGCAAAGAGCATAGGGTTGGATCTTGTTTTGTTTTGTGTTTTTTCAGTCTGAGAAGCTCTGACTTTTCTTTTTTTTTTCAATGTGTGGTTGCCTCTCACTCACGCCCCCAACTGGGGACCAGACGTGCAACCTAGTCATGTGCCCTGACTGGGAATCGAACCAGCGACACTTGGCTCGCAGGCCGACGCTCAATCCACTGAGCCACAGCAGCCAGGGCCTGAGAAGCTCTGACTTTTAATTAGTGTTGAGTTCATTTGCATTCTATGTGCCTATTCTTATGGTTGGTTAAAGTCCACAATTTTGCTATTCATTTTCCATATAATGAATGGAAATGTTTGATATGTCTTCTGTTGTTCTTTTCTTACCTTTTTTCTTTATTGGGGAGGGGTCTGTAAAAAATTTGTTGAATACTGTAAAATAATATCTTGTATTTCCTCTCAAGTTCTTACAAGACCTATTTTGTTACTTTGTTAGCAGTTGCTCTAGGGCTAACAAGATGCTTTTTTCAATAACTAGTGAGATTAGTATTGTATCACTTCACATCTGATGGTTTCCACTTGTGATGTTACAACTTTTCACTTCACTCATCACACCTCCCATGTATCACCTTTCAAATGGAATAACTAAAGAACAGTATAATTTTATTTACACAGTCACTTTCTTCAGTGCCCCTGTCCTTTTTTTTCCATATCCATTATAAATCCTTCTTTATGATGTTATTATTATTATTTTAAAGCTATTTAATATTTATAAGAATTATAAGTAGAAAAAAAGTGCACCATCTTTTATGTCTAACTGTTCATTCAAAATTTCTGTTGTCTTTCTTTACTTCCTAGGCATCAACTGAGTTTTTCTCTGATATCTTTTTTTTTTCTTTTTGGTTTTAAGGATATTATTTAAATATCATCTATTGCAAGTCTGCTGGCAACACATTCTCTCAGTTTTGGTTTATTAAACCTTATTTTTGAGAGGTTTTAGTTTTTATAGAATTCTGATGGACTGACTCCACCACCACCCAGCATGCTGAAGATGTCATTTCAGTGTGTTCTGGCCTTCTATCTTCATGATGAGAAGTGAACGGTCCATCTTACCATTGTTCTCATGTACATAACAAGACTTTTTTTCACTGGCTGCTTTCAAGATTGACTATCATATACACAGAAGTGGTTTTCCCTGTGTTGATCCCGCTTGTAGTTCATAAAGCTTCTTGTATCTGTTAGGCACTTTTTCATTACATTTTGTAATTTTTCATTTACTATATTTCAAGTGTTTTTTTCTGTATTATTATTAGTCTCTTCTTCTTCTGAAAATCCTATTTATAAATATGTTAGACTGCATGATATTGATCAACATATCCCTGAGGTTCTGTTGAATATTTTTAATTTTTATTTTATCTCATCTTCAGAATAGATGCTTAACTGGCATCTGTAGTCAAATCCACTGTCTCATTTCTGTCCTCCATCTCCAATCTTTTAATATAACTGTGTGATGAACTTTTCACCTCAGTCAATTCCAAAGTTTGTATTTGGTTATTTTTTATGGTTTCCATTTCTTTGTCAAGATTCCTGATCTCTTCACTCAATAAAATACTTTTTAAAACTATTCAAACATTTTTTGTTGTTGTTGTTCTTGAAACACTTTCATAGTAGCTGCTTTAAAGTTTTGGTTGCATTTTGATAACTTCATAATAAGAAATATTTTGTAGTCAGTATCTATCCACATTCAGCAGTTTTGTTTTGTTTTGTTTTTTAATACAGGACATGATTGTGTTAAGTTGTATGGACTTTGGATCCTGTTATCTGCTTCTGAAGAGTACTGGCTTTTGTTCTTGAAACTGAGTAGGTCTGTTTTACCTATTATTATGGAAGATCTGTTGAAAGCCAAATATGTTCTCCTAGTCTCTCACTTGGCAAGACTCCACCTTCAAACTTTCTCTCTCCTCAGAATCTTGTTTGCTTTCAGACTTTGCTAGAGTGGTCTAAAGTAGCTCTTACTTGAGAATGTAATCCTTCTTTGGAACAGAAGGCCTGTATGGAGTTTCTATTCATAACCTTCCAACCAATCCTGAGCACTGCTTGAACTGTCATATGTTCCATTCTCTGTTCTGTAGCAGCTACCCCTTCTAAGTCTCACTTTACAAGTACACAACCTTAGGTCTTAATGGGGACTCATGAGGACTCAAGAGGAAGCCTCTGCTCATCTTTCTACTCTCTAGGGCCTGCTATCAAATTTCACTACCTTTAACTATCTCAAGCCTCAATATCAGCCTTCTCTAAACAGTGATATTGCTGTTTTTGCCTTGGACTGCAGCTCACTGCAGTGCTGGTACAAAATTATCCACTGGCAGAGAACTGAGCTGTGATGTAGGTTGCTGGATGAGTTATCCTTCTTTTACTAGGTGCAGCATTGGCTTCTTTGGCTGAAAGATTACCTTATATGTTTTGTCCAGTTTCATGTTTTTGACCAAAAAAATGACCTAATGCCAATTCCTCTGTCATTGTCAGGGCAGAAGCCCCCCTTTTTTTATTTTATATTATACACACACACACATTATATATATATATATATATATATATATATATATATATATTATATATTAATCTGCTAATGATCACTTGTATTGCTTCTGTTAGCTATTGTGAATAATGCTGCTGTGAAGATGGGTGTACAACTATCTCTTTGAATCTTTTCTTGAAAATTTTTTATATACTCGGAAATTGAATTGTAAGATCATATAGTAATAGTATTTTTAGTAACAACCATACTGTTTTCCATTAGTTACACTAGTTTACATCCCCACCAGCAGTGAACAAGGGTTTCAATTTTCCAAATCCTCACTAACCTTTATTTTCTGTTTTTATGACATTAACCACCCTAATGTCTGTGAAGTTAAAACTTGTTCTGGTTTTTATTTGCATATCCTTAATTATTAGTAATGTTGAGCAGATTTTCATGAGTTTGTTGGTCATTTGTTTATCTTCTTTGGATGACTATCTACTCAAGTCCATTGTCTGTTGCCCACTTTTAAACTAGGTTGTTTGTTTTTAGGGCTGAGTTGTAGGATTTCTTTATATATTCTAAAAAGTAATCCCTTATCAGAAGAAGTCCCAGTGTTACACAGTAACCAAATAAACATTTTAAAGATATTTATTATACCCTACCCCTCCATTGTTTAAAACTCTTCAGAGGCTACCCACTGTGTGTAGTATGAAAAGCTTGCCCTTGACTACTAGGGAATGGCCAGCCCCCTTGGCCTCTCTACCTAAGAGATCTTATGATGCTTCCTAGAACTTGGAAACTTTTTTACCTCAGACTATTTGTCCTGTCAGACTATTTGCTCCTGAATTTTAACTATCTCAGCTTTTCATATGAACAACATCTTCTCATTTTCTAGAATTCAGCTGAAATATCAGAAGAATTCCTCCACTCATCATCTTGTAAACATAGCAACTACTCCTTCCCTGCCTCATTACTTTTTATTAAAGAGTTCTGTTTATTCTCTTTGTGGTATTAATTTCAACCTAAATGTTGTACTTATTTACTTGTGTATTATTTATTTATTCTACTACAAGGAGAGATGGGTACCTTCCTCACTATGATTTGTGATGCATAAAGAATGACTGTATATGTCTCATTCACTCTCATAACACCTTGACTAGAAATGCAAAGAAGCTTCAATATTCACACGTATGTTAATATTATCAACTGTATTTGTAGATCAAAATAATCTTAATAGTTCCTGAGACTTTAATGAAAATTAAGTATCTATACTTGTTAAAACTTTAAAATCAGAGGAAGATGCTGAATGAGTGAGGAGAAGCTGCCTTTGCTTGCTCCTGAGACTGGTCTATAGTTTCAGCTAAATGTAGAAGGAGCATCTCAGTTAACAACTGGATACTGGTAGGAGTTGAACCTTAGCGCTGCTGGCAACAGAGAAGGCCGCCTCTGAGCAACTTGTCTGGTGAGGTTCACGGAAGAGACATGGGAGAGACCCAAGTTCTGGCTGGCTTGGCTCCCCAGGCAGTGGCTATCAGAGCACAAAGCTTTTTCCAGGCCCCTGGGTTTCCCCTAAGAGCAGTTGGAGGTGGAGATCCAGGCTGTGTGCACTGGCAGAGCCAGAAGTTGGCCAGGTGGCATCTGGCTCTGGGAGGCTGGGAGCAGCATTTGTGTGTGTGTGTTTAATTTATTGATCATTTTTTGTGGATCGGGGAGGAAACGCTAGAGGCAGGGTGAGATCCTTGAGGAGCACATATGCAGGAAGCCATCCACTGGGGTGAGCTCAACCCCACCCACCCACTGCCCCAGCTGAGCGCCCACCTGGCACAAGGGTACACCCCTGCCTGCCCATCGGCTGGCGCAGGGAAACATTACTTGTCCATGCACAAGCCGGTTAGGATGGAGGAATGCCTCTGGTCACCGTGGCACACCTACTGGTATGGGGGAATGCCCCTGGTCCACCCACCTGGAGCGCAGGGGAACATCACCAGCCCATGCAGCCCACTGTCAGCACAGGGTAATGCCCCGGCTCACCGACTAGCATAGGGGAATGCCCCCAGACTGCCCGCTGGCACAGAGGAATGCCCCTGGTCAACCCGCATGCCTACCGGCACAGAGGAACACTGCCAACTCATGCACCCACCCACCAGCATGGGGGAACACCTTCTGCCCATCTGCTGGCAGAGAGGAATGCCCCCCAGCCCTTGTGCCTGCTCACTGTCCTGGCCCACCTGCCGACTGATAGGCAAAAGCACACTTGCCATGCTCAACCTGGGCTGCAGTGGAAAGAAGGTGAAATGAACTACAGGAGCTTTGGAAAACTTTGGGGGCTGGTTCTGAAGAAAGAGCTGGGGGAGAAGCAGACCAGATCCCAGGACAGACTCAACCCCAGTACTATGGAGAAATATGATAATCAGACTACTCCCTTCTAAGAGACATCAACCAGAGGCAGCTCAACAACTGTCTGAAGTGGGTAGAGTGACTCTCAGTCAGCTAATTTAAGGGAATGATACACTAAAGAGCAATACAACAACAACCAAAACAAAAATACTACTGGAGAGTCCAAATAAAAGGCATAAAAGACATCCCAAGAGCATCACGTTAAGGAGATCAAGGAGTCTATACCACTGAATCACACAGGATTCCTACCACAGAAGGTCACACCACAAAGGCAGAAAACAAAAGCAGATGAATCTAAGAAGAAGAAACAAACAAGAACAGACACCCATAATGGGAAGGTGAAGAAACAACACCCCACCAGAAGGAAAGGAGAAATTCCAAGAAGGAGGGATAGATGAAAGAGATGCAAACTAACTATCAGATAAGGAATTCAAAACAATGATAATGAAAAACTCAATGAACTCAAGAAATTCAAAGAAAACCAGGAGAACTACAAAGAACTCTAGGGAAACTACAAAGAACTCCAGGGAAGCTACAAGGAACTTACTGAGAACTACACAAGCATGAAAAAGGACATAAAAGCTATCAATAAGAACCAGGAAGAAAAGAAGAACACAATTTCTGAACTGAAGAACACAGGAGAAGCAATCAAAAGCAGACTAAATGAAGCAGAAGATTAGATCAGTGAGGTAGAGGACAACACAGAAAAAAAATCCCAGATAATGCAACAAAATTAAAAAAGACTGGAAAAAAGTGAAGAAGGTTTAAGAGAACTGCACGTAAACATGAAACACAATAATATCTGTATCACAGGGATACCAGAATGAGAAGAGGAGCAAGGAATAGAAAACCTAATTGAAAAAGTAATAACAGAAAACTTCCCAAACACAAGGAAAGAAAAAATTTCACAAGTATAGGAAGCACAGAGGACCCCAATGAAGATGAACCCAAGAAGGCTCACTCCAAGGCATATCATAATTAAAATGACTACATTCAAAGACATGAGAGAATCCTAAAGGCAGCAAGAGAAAAACAGCAAATAACATACAAGGGAGCTCCGATAAGGCTATCAACAGATTTCTCAACAGAAACTCTACAAGCAGGAAGGTAATGGCAAAAAAAGTATTTCAAGCAATGAAAAAAAAAGGCCTACAACCAAGAATACTCTACCCAGCAGGGCTCACTTTCAAAATGAAGGGTGAAATAAGGAGTGTCCCAGACAAAGGAAGACTAAGAGAATACATCTCCACCAAACTAGCATTGCAAGACAGGCTAAAGGGAATGCTTTAAGAAGGAAAAGAGAGAGGGAGAGGAACACAGGTAAAAAGGGAAATGAATAAATACCTGTTAATAATAACATAAAGTTTAAATGAATTAAATGTTCCAATCAAAAGACATAGGGTGGTGGAATGGACATGAAAACATGACCTACATATATGCTGTCCATAACAGACACACCTCAAAACAAAATATATGCACAGACTGAAAGTGAAGGGATGGAAAAAATATTCCAAGCAAATAAACATTTAAAAAAAAGCTGGGGTAGCAACACTAATATTAGGCAAAACAGATTGCACAGAAAAGACCATAAAAAGAGACAAAGAAGGACATTTCATAATACTTAAGGGAACAATCCATCAAGAAGATATAACTCTGGTAAACATATATGCACCCAACATAGGAGCACCCAAATATATAAGGAAAATCTTGGAAGACTACAAGAAGGATATCAACAGCAAAACACACATAGTAGGAGACTTTAATACCCCATTGTCAACAATGGACAGATCTTTGAAGCAAAGAATCACCAAGGATATTTAGGCATTGAACAACACGCAAGGTCAAATGGACTTAGTTGATATATATAGAACTTTTCACTCCAAAGAAGCAAAATATACATTCTTTTCAAGTGCACAAGGAACACTTTCAAAGATATACCACATGGTATGACACAGAACAAGACACAACAAATTCAAGAAAATTAAAATTATATCAAGCATCTTGTCAGTCAAAATGCCTTGAAACTGGAAATCAACCTCAAGGAAAAAACTCAAAGACATTCAAAATCATCAACAATGAATAACATGCTATTAAATAATGAATGGGTTAACAATGACATCAAGAAAGAAATCAAAAGGTTTCTGGAAACAAATGATAATGAACACACAACCCAAAACCTATGGGATACAACAAAAGCAATCCTGAGAGGAAAGTTCCAGCAATACGGGCCTACCTGAAAAGTATAGAAGAATCCCAAATAAAAAAAACTAACCCTACATCTACAAGAACTAGAACAACAACAACAAACAAAGCTCAGGGCAAGTAGAAGGAAGAAAATCATCAAGATCAGAGCATAATTAAATAACATAGAGGTTAAATAAACAATTCAAAAGACCAACAAAAGTAGGAGCTGGTTCTTTGAAAAAATAAACAAAATCGACAAGTCTTTAGTCAGGCTCATTAAGAAAAAAAGAGAGAGGACCCAAGTAAACAAAGTCAGAAATGAAAGAGGAGAAATCACAATCGATATCACAGAAATACAAAGGATTGTAATAAATTATTACAAACAGCTGTGTGGCAAAAAAACTTGACAACCTAGATGAAATGGACAAATTTCTAGAAACATGTAATCTTCCAAAACTGAATCAAGAGGAAGCAGAAAGCCTGAATAGACCGATAATAAAGAGTGAAATTGAAGCAGTAACCAAAAAACTCCTGGCACACAAAAGCCTTGAACCAGATGGCTTCACAGGCAAATTTTATAAAACATTTAGGACAGAACTAACTCCTATTCTTCTCAAGCTATTCCAAAAAATCCAAGAAGAAGAACAACTCCCAAACTCTGTCTATGAAACCAGTATTATCCTAATTCCAAAACCAGGTCAAGACACTACAAAGAAATAAAACTACAGGCCAATATCGCTGATGAACATAGATGCTAAAATACTCAACAAAATATGGCAAACAGGATCCAGCAACCATTAGAAAGATCATACACCACAATCAAGTGGGATTCATCCCAGGGATGTAAGGATGGTTTAATATTTGCAAATCAATAAATGTAATATACCACATAAACAAAATGAAAGATAAAAATCACATGATCATATCAATAGATGCTAAAAAAGTATTTGATAAAGTACAACACCCTTTTATGATGAAAAAACTCAGAAAAATGGGAATAGAGGGAGCATACCTCAACATAATTAAGGCCATATATGAGAAACCTGGAGCCAACATCATATTCAATGGACAAAAACTGAAAACATTCCCCCTGAGATCAAGAACAAGACAAAGAAGTCCAATCTCTACACTCTTATTCAGTATGATTGAAAGTTTTAGCCACAGTCATAAGAAAAGAAAAAAAAAGCATCAAATTAGAAAAGAAGAAATAAAACTGTCATTATTTACAGATGATGCGATAGTGTACATAGAAAACCTTATAGACTCCATAAAAAACTACTTGACATAATAAATGAATTTGGTGAAATAGCAGGGTACAAGTCAATATTCATAAATTGAAGGCATTTCTGTACACCAACAATAAAATACAGAAATAGAAACTAGAGGGAAAAACTCCCATTTACTATAGGAACATAAAATGCAGGGGGAAGAGCTTCTTCAACAAATGGTGCTGGGAGAACTGGACAGGGACGTGCAAAAAAATTAAACTAGACTACCAACTGACACCAACACAACAGAATAAACTCAAGATGGATCAAAGACTTAAATGTAATTCATGACACAATAAAAGTGATAGAGGAAAACATAGGTAGGAAAATTTCAGATATCCCATGTAGCAATATTTACACTGATATATCTCCTAAGGCAAGGGAAATAAAGGAAAGAATAAACAAATGAGACTATATCAAAGTAAAGAGTTTCTGCTCAGCAAAAGAAAACATCAGCAAAATGATGTATCATTTGTCAATGATACCTCAGACAAGGGATTGACCTCCAAAACATGTAGAGAACGTATACATCTCAACACCAAGAAGAGAGACAACCTAATTTAAAAATGGGCAAAGGATCTGAACAAACACTTCTCCAAAGAGGACGTACAGAGGATCCATAGACATATGAAAGAATGGCCAACATCACAAGCCATCAGAGAGATGCAAATAAAAATGACAATGGGATATCACTTTACAATAGTTAGAATCGCCATCATCAACAAATCAACAAACAACAGGTGCTGGCGAGGATGTGAAGAAAAAGGAACCCTAGTGCACTGTTGGTGGGAATGCAGACTGGTGCAGCCACTATGGAAAACAGTATGGAATTTCCTCAAAAAATTAAAAATGGAACTGCCTTTTGAACCAGTGATTCCAATGCTAGGATTATACCCAAAGAACCCTGAAACACCAGCTTAAAAGAACCTATGCACCCCTATGTTCATAGCAGCACTATTTACAATAGCCAAGTGCTGGAAACAGCCTAAACGCCCATATGTAGATGAGTGCATCAAAAAACTGTGGTACATTTACACAATGGAATGCTATGCAGCAGAAAGAAAGAAGGAACACCTACCATTTGCAACAACATGGATGGAACTAGAGAGAATTATGCTTAGTGAAATAAGCCAGGCAATGAAAGAAAAATACCATATGATATCACCTAATATAAGAAACTAATGAACAACACGAAGAAACAAGGAAATTGAATCAGAGGCATGTAAACAAGGAACAGACTAACAGTTACCAGGGGGGTGGGAGGAAGGGTGAGAAGGGGTGTAAATAGAGGGAGGGTTTAGTAAAGGAACTAGTATAAATAACCCATGGACATGGACAATGAGGTGGAGATTGACTGTGAGAGATGGGGTGGACTGGGGACAGGAGCAAGGGGAGAAAAAGTGGAAAACTGTAAGAGCAAAACTATAAATAAATCAAAAATTAAAATAAAACCTTTGAAATCTGAAATGAGGTAAGGTTATGTACTACTGCCAATATTATTTTTTCAATTTCTATTGAGATACTATTGACGTACAGCACTGTGTAAGTTTAAGGTGTACAACATACTGATTTGACTGATATATATTAAGTGAGTCAAAAATTATATAAAATGATTACCACAATATGTTTAGTTAAAATTCATCACTGTCTATAGGTTCAAAAAGATAAGTTTTTTACCTTGAGATGAGAACTCTTAAAATGTACTCTTTTAACAACTTTCAAATATACCATGCAGCTATATTAACTATAGTTATCATGTTGTATACTACATCCCCAGTACTTATTTATCTTATAACTGGAAATGTGTACCTTTTGACCACTTTTATCCAATCCTCCCATTCTAACCCCATTCCCACCTCTGGTATTCACAAATCTGATCTCTTCTTCTATAAGTGTGTGTTTTCTTGTATTTTTTGTTCTTTAATTCAACATATAAATGAGAACATATAGTACTTGCCTTTCTCTATCTGATATATTCCCAGCAGTAGGACTGCTGAATTATATAGCAGTTTTCTTTTCGATATCTTGAGGAACTGCCATAGTGATTTTCATAGTGGCTGCACCAACTTACATTCCCACTAACAGTGCATAAGGGTTCTCTTTCTCAACATTTTTACCAGCATTTTTTTATCTCTTGATTTTGTGATAATAGCCATTCTAACAGGAATGGTTTGGATTTGCACTACCACTGTTATTAAATATCAGTCTGGAAGTGGGGTCAAAAAAAGAGTTGTATATATTAGAAAAAAAAAACCATACTAACCAAAATGAGTTTCCAGTAAGATAAACTGGCCCCTTTTTCCTTGGCAGAGTATGTGACTAGCTAATATACTTCACTATGAAATTAACACACTTTGATTAGAATCCTGGTTTACCACTTACTTGCTCTACCACCTTGGTAGCAATCTCTCCAAATCTCAGCAGCAATGAGATGTGTGACTCATATACAGTACTTTGTTCAGGGCTTCACCATCAAGTAGGAACTTAGTAAATGTGAGTTATTATCTTTTTAAACAATGTTTACAAGATGAGTTTTTATTTTGTGAATAAGAAGAAAGTCTATTAAAAATTGAATGAAAATCAAAGAATCTTAAAATTCAGAACTGGATATAATCTTTTCTGCTGCAACCTCTCCTCTATTGCACAGACCTTCTTTTTCCATCAAGTTTTCACCCTTTTGATGTCACTGAATCTGAGAACTCTGAGGCATAGCAAGTAGAGGACATGCTTTGAATGAGTCTGTAGTGACTGGCAGAGCTCTGAACTGGGTCCCTCCTATACTGTCTCCTCTTCCAACTAGCCTGTGAACTAGGGGGGATATTGTTCTTCCTTACTTTCTTGTTCTCTGTACCTGGCTGTGACCAGGTGCAAGATAAATTTTGTTTGAGAAAGGAAGGAGAGGAAGATGCATGGGAAGAAGGGAGGGAGGAAGGGAAAGTAGAAGTTTTCACAGACCCACTCAGTCATGTTACTAGTATTATTATATTGAATTCCTTGCCTTTTCTTCTTCAGCAGAAGTTCTTAAAATAACCTGAACCTATGATCCATGAAACTGAGAAAGAAATCAAATCAGAGGTAATCTGGTTTTGCCCTGACTCCCTTTTTCATTGTCTCTGAAGCAATGAGGAACAACTGAGAGACTGTTCCAAGCAGGGGAAATTAAATGTGTTCTGTCAGACTGTCCATGTTAGCCTGTATTTAAAGCAAACATTATAGAGCTTTCTGAAAATCACTTAGGCTCAAATTTCCTCTCAATCTTTCAATATCAGGAGAGTCATACCCCAATGGGTTAGTTTCTTTATTCCCCCTCTTCTTTTTTGCACATATCTTGTGTGTCTGAGGAAAGGCATTTTCATCAGCGGTCAGAGCACTGTGCAATTAGCCAAACCCTTTGAGTAGTCAGACAGTGACAAAATTAGCCTGAATTGTTTACATAAGTTATTTTATTAGCAAAATATGAGTTCATGACAATAGAGATTCCCAATAAATGCTTAGAAGAAACCAGTCACAAGACTTTTCTGTGGCATAAGAGGTCCAGCCCTGAGCTCTGTTCTATGAAGATATAAATATGAGAGAGAGGGGGGGGGGTATGTCAGGACTTGGGGAGGTCAACAAGAACAGGACGAATAAAATAGCCAAAGTTGCTAAATCTCTCTCTCCCTTTGCCTTCCATATTCTATGCACTGTTTTCTGGTCTAGGAACTGCCAGAGGAGAAGAACAACACAGTATTACTCCTATGGACTGAGACCTGCACTTATCCATGCTGGGAATGAAAGCTCTTTCCTTGAGGACCTTACAATCCCTCAGTGAAAATAGCTCCAAAACCTTTGGAATGGATCAAGCACTGTGTAGAGCTATTAGTAAACCACCAACTATATAGGAAACAATAAAGAAAGCAGAGATATATGGACACTGAACTGGTCACATAGGTGGTCTCTGAGACTAGAAACAGGTTGGACAGCAGAAAGTAGTAGAAAGGAGAAGAATCCTGGAGGTTGACTTAAGCAATGTGTGCATGTGGGTGGGGGATGAACATGTTAAGGGGAGTGGAGAGCAGCTGTGCTGCAGCAGAGCTCCTAGGAAGGAAGCAGCAGAAAGGCAGCAGGTAAAGAGGCTGGATGAGAAGGGGAGACAGAGTACAGACTGATTTGTTTCAGGTTCACAACATTTTAGATTTTAGACTCACTCCACAAGTTGGAATATTTTATCAGACAGATATTTCATAAATGCACCTTCATTAATTCTTTCCATGGAAGGTATTATGATTCCCAGTTTACAAATAAGGAAACTGAGAAGTTGAAAGATGTTAAGAAACTTATCTATGGTCTCTTACAAAATTTATGTTATCCCTTGAGTCTCCAAGAGAGATGAGTGTTTCTTGCAAATGTAGTCCCAGTGAGAGCTGATGATTGAGAGCTTATTCAGAATTCAGAATGATCTTTGATTTGTTGGGCAATGTCCATGCCCTATAGGGGTTGGTGCCTGGTGGGAAAGTGCTAGAATGGCAGGTGCCATACAGACCAGAATTGTTCAGAATAGCCACATATTTACCTTTGAAGGAGGAAACCAGGCTGACAATACCCCTAGAAGCCTAGGCTCATATACCTCTAGAAGCTTACCACCACTGGCTAAATCATCAATGAATCAGGAATGATCATTTGGAGTCACTGACAGGTGGCAACCTTCACTTATATTCTTCCACAGTGTCAAAGACAAATTCATATGTTGAAATCTTAACACCCAATGTGATGGTATGAGGAGGCAGAACATTTAGTGGGGGTGATAAGGTCTCAAGGGTGGAGCCCTCATGAATGGAATTAGTGCTCTTACAAAAGATATGCCAGAGACCTCTCTTGCCCCTTCTGTCATTTGAGGACACAGCAAAAAGACAGATGTCTCTGAACCAGAAAATGGGTTCTCAAATTAGCTGGGATCTTCATATTTGACTTCCCAGCCTCCGGAACTGTCCCTTTTCAGCCACCCAGTCTATAATAATATGTTATAGCAGCCCAAATTGACTAAGACAGAAATCATCATTGTTTTTTAAGAAGGTAAGAGAACATCAAGTTCTAGGCCCTGGATGAGCCATCCTCTCTACTTTCAGAACATCTGAGCTAAGAGGAAATCACTTTGTGAGTGAAGAGACACTAAAGAGAGAAAGATCTCATGCAGAAGTCTCCTCCTCTTGGTATTTTCATTGAAACAGGAGTTAAGGAAGAAGGAGGTTGTGAAGGTGCAGGGAGGTGACTGTGGACCAGGGTGAGCAGGTGTATCAGCTCTAAGACCCAGGGAATTGTCTGTGTAAGACCAGGAAGGCAAAGATTTCATGAGAACTGCTGGGAAGCCTTACAAAATCCCCTCTTCACACCCTGAGAAAATTACAGTCCCCCAATAGTGACAGAGTATAAGAAGGCTCAGGCTGTGGTTAGGGTATGAAATGGTAATAGCTGTGTACAGCAATTGCACTAATCTGACACATATATTAGCCCATTAAATACCACACTAATATTTTGGAAGAGGCGATAAGGCTTCAAGGTCAAAGAATGATTCAAAATCATACATTCTGTAAGCTCTGAACAAATATTATTTGAATGAATTAGGATTGTTCTTGACTGGGGCTAAGGCTCAGACAGTTGCCAGGTTACAACCTAACTCTGTGGCCAGAGCCAGAGTTAAAAATGGAGGTTTTTTCAGGGCTTAATGAGCCTGGGGACCATTCCAGTTTGTGACTAAGGTTAATACTTGATATGTGACTAAGATCAATGCTTAGGCTAAGCTCTGAGCTCTATCTGAGACCAAGCCCATATCAAACTGTGGACTTACTAGATTCATGCTTCAAGATCTTTCTTCTACTACTTGTAGTCTATTCTGAAGACTGGGGCTCATTTCTATCCACATGCCTCTTCCCTGCTCACCTCTAAGTTGACAGTCAGTATCACAGTGCCCGACACCTCTCCCACATGCATCCTTCCTCCATTGCAAACCATAAGCTACCTAGGGTCCTCAGCACTAGGCCCTGCCTCATGCCCAAGACAGAGAAGACTCTGCTTAAAATGACAATAGGAAGTTTTCAGGTGACACAAGATGCTGTCTCCTGTATAGCCCATGCTATCCTCACATCTTCCACAAGGAAATGTGCTACAGGATGTGACTTTAAAAATAACAAAACACAACCTTGGGGTGGGAAAGAATCCACAATTAAATCAGAGCCAATTTAAATGCAGTTAAACTTAACTGCAATTCAATTGCCAAATAACCAAAATGGTCCCTAAAAGTCAATCTTTGGTGGGCCTTTGTGCTGTTCCCTTCTGCATGTCTTCTCATGGCCTCCTGGGATAGATTGTGCAGCTGGAGACTTGGGGCATTGCGCTTCCCACATCACTGGTTCCTTATTCTGTTGGCTCATATTCATTTCCTCCCCTGAAGACACACAAACAGAATCCCAAACTACAGTGACCTAAATCTGTAACATATGATGCAATTAGTAAAAGTGCATTAAGAGCCAAATTGGTCCTCCACTGCCACTTTTCTAATAATGAAATGAAGGAAAGCCTAGGAAAACAATTACAAAGAAAAAAGCTAAAACATGGTATGAACTTCCCCCAGGAGGAAGTTTCTGAGAATGGGTTCAATCTCATAATACAAAATCATGTCTTGAAGAAGACAACTGTAATACTTCCTTTGCAGAATACAGCATTTCTAGAAAGAAATTTGACAATATGTAACTTAAAACTTAAAAATGCCTAAGACCATCACTCCACTAACTTCACTTCTGGGAAATTATTATAAGAAAACTACAAAAAAAAATGTAAACCAAGATTTATTTCAAAATTGATCATAACCATGAAAACTTGAAAATAACTTGAAAGGATAGAAATATGGGAAGAGTTAAAGAAACTGTGATGGGAACAAGTTATGGAAACTTTCACATCCATTAAAAATAATGTCCACAAAGAATTCTTATTGGATAGGAAGATACTTATAGCAGAATTTTAAACCAACTGTTTTACTTATCAACTGATATCTTCATCTAGTAATGAATTCTGATGCTCCCTTCCCCTCTCTCTAAAAACAAATATGTAAATAATCTTAATTTTAAAAAAATAAACAAGCACAGACAATGTGATGTGACACCTGATCTTTGATACCACCTGTACACAAAGAAAAAAAAATTTGCCTACCCACCTTAAGTTTATTGGCCAAGGCCCTGTAAATTCAGACCAAAAAAAAAAAAAAAAAAAATAGAAAAAAATTATTAATATGGGCATCTCAAATATACAAGGGAGTAGGCAGCCAGAGTAATTCAAAGGAGTGGGTAGAAATTGGGCTTATACAGCTTCTTAACAACAACAACAAATTTTATATGTATATATATATATATATATATATATATATATATATATATATACACACATTTTTAGAAAAGTGACATGACACGAAAAAAGGACTTTCAGAGTCTAAGAGCAAGTTGTGGGAAAGCAAAAGCAAATTTATGGGGAAAGTTATGATACATAAGGAATACTTTTTAGCAAGATTTGTTATACAGAGTTGTCTGATACAGTCTCTGGGCTGATAATGGTCTAGAGTTATCTCCAGTGATTAACTTTTGTCCTTCCTGGTGACGTGGACACCTTTGCAAATGTATGTTCTACTTTCAGGCAAGTAGAGGGAAGGAAGAGAACTTTTCTTGTATCTGCTTCTTCTCAATTACTTTCAGTTCCAAATAATCCTGTGCAAAGTGGTATATTTTGGTGTGGCATATCCTGCTACCCTACACAGTCCTGTAACCAAAAAGCATTATGACTTTGAAAAACTGGATACCCTTTCCTAAGGGATATAACATATCTAGTTTCCACTTTTGAAAAATAGGGATAATAAAATCTCTCCATTATAGGATTTAATAAAATTGAATTAGGTACCATAAAACTTCTAAAATAATGCCTGGAACAGATTAAGTATTAAATAATTTTATCATCATTATAATAATTATAGATGACAGTTGTAAGGATCAAATGAGATCATGACTATTCAAGGCTTCTCCAGATGCAAGAGATTCTAATGCACATGTGAGGATAAAGTATTTTACAGATGTTAGGAGTGATTCCTATCCAGAAAGTCAGCTGTGAAAAGATAGTTGGAGATCATTGGAGAATTTAGATTCCTGGGGCCCGATCTGACAGAAACAATCAGCAGGGGCAGGAGCAGTAGAGTGGAACGAAGGTTCCCTGACTCAAGTCTGCCTCACTGTTCTCAGTTCCCTCCTGCTCAAGGGGGAGGAAGAAAAGTTCCCTTATTAAAACAGTTAAGGGAAGTTTCCGTGAATTTGCCCTCTCACATGCCCCGCACCATTGCCAAATACTCCACTTATCCCCAAGGCTGTTGGTAAGTAATCCGTAATATTTTTCCATTTTCAAATATTGGGAGGTGCTGCCTTGATGCCCTTGAACTCAAAGGAAGAAAATATGTGCATTCCACAGGCTTCATCAGCTGTCAAGCAAAATGATCAACTGCCTTGGAACAGGGAGATTCATATGAGAAAAGCTTTCAGAAATGGTTCAGATCAACTCAGCCTTGAAGAGAAGCAGCAGGAAGATGCCTTAGGGAGGGTGCTTGAGTTTGACAGGGAAAGAACAGAATGGGTTCAAGTTAGGAAAAGTAGACAAAGATAATAAAGCTCTTAGGGGTGGATGTAAAGCTGATGGATGCCAGTGGAGCTGGGATGAAAGCCCATGAGAAAATCAGGTGACTAGTGCTCTTCCTTTAGAAATGGTTCTTGACAATTTAAATAAAAATTCAGTCTCATTAATCATAATTCTGGTGGAGAAGTCAATAATGAAGCAAAGTGACACTAACAAACTTTGTTTAAAATTCAGAATTTCTAACAATGTCATAGGGACCACACAGAACCTTACTTGGTTTTACTCAGTCAGTGCTACACTCAATGGATGCTACAAGTAGACATCTTGCATGATCTTCTTCTGATATTCAACTTACTGTTTACCCCTTCCTCTCTCTGCTAAGTGACTATGCTTTCTCCAGACCTCCTTTATTCCCCTCTTACTGCTCTCCCATGACCCATATTGGGTCCTCCCCAAGCTGATCTGGTATCCCCCGAAGTTCCATTATCTGTTTTCTGTCAGAGCTCTTAAACTCAAACTCCTTGAGTTTCAGGGAAGGCAGGTGAATGTGTTAATGAATCAGAGTAGGGTGGGGCATGCAAAACTGGAAATTATATGTTGTAGAAAGGATTCCAGTTTCTTTTTCTGGAACCATTGCCCAGTAAAGATTTGTTCATCTCCAGTGTCTGGATGTTGTCTCTCCCAAATGTTTGAGTTAGGATCCCACCTTGTCTCAAAAAGGAAACAAAGTTTGAATTTCTACTGAAGTCAATGAGGTGCAGAGGAGCCAGCAGATGCAGCAGGAGCAGGAGTGCAGCCATCTGTCCAATATGTCTCCATTCCCTTTGGACCTTTGGCTGGACCAGTTCAAACCCCATCCTGCTTTAATCTTGATCTCAGCTGAGCCTCCCGGGCTTTCTAGCAATATTTGGGAATCCAAAAGGACCTAAAAGTCCCATGCACAAAGCATGTGCAAAAAAGGTGTCCCCAATGCTGCCTATCACATCATTCTGGCCTGCCTCTCATTTCAGCCACAGTTGCAGTGGATTGTCTCATGCAAGCTCAGCCTAACCTTGCACTTCAAGCAGGAGCCAAATATCTGTCAGCATTCCTTCTTGGCCAGGTCATTATCAGACACCAAGATAATGTGCTCAGCCTATGTACAAGCAGAGCCAGAAGTACATCAGAATTATACCAACCTTTTCATCTCCTTCTCATGCTTTGTTCCTACACCTCAGTCAGCTATGACTGAGCTTCTCAATAGGTTCCTTAGAACATCAAACCCTCAAAAGCATGTGCTTTGCCTTAACTTCTTCCTTTACCCACCTGGATGACTCCAACTCATTTTTAACAATATAACTTATTTTTCCCCACTCTATAAAATGATCATTCCTCTACCCTCTTATTAGTGGTTTACAGTATGCTTAAAATCCTACAGCCACCAAATATACCATTTTGCACATGGCCAGTATCAAAATTAGTAAATACTTTATGGGAATTTATTTTCCACATAGAAGTCATTCAATAAAGGCTGAACTTTCATTTGAGCTACAAAAAAACAAACAAACAAACAAACAAAAAACAAGAGAATGAAGGAAATGAATATAAATGCAGCAAACCTGACCACAAGAGTCTTAATTATTTAATGAGTCAGAGTGGGGGATTGTATGATTGACTACATCATAGAATCCATGAGGTTATGAGAAACGGTCAGAGCTAGCTAGAGATCAACATTATTAAGTTCAGAAATACTTATGAAATGCCTATTTTATGCCAGATAAAGTATTTAGTAAGACTGAGCTTATATGATAAACTACCTCAGTATTCACCAAGCTATAATTACTTTAAAAGTAAAAAAAAAAATGTTTATTTGGCTTAAATAAATATTAAAACTTTTAGTATCCCTAAAGTAAATTTTGAGTTCAGGGTGATATAATATCTTAGCTATGAATGGTCCCCTTTTCCACTGTCAGTTTTGATTGACAATAGGCTGTTCACACCTCATATTTCTCTGAATTCAACTGAATTCTGAGTCTGAGATAAGGTATGCGGCGAAACAGCTGCAATCAATAAAAGTTACAGGAACTATCGAGAAGTAAGACCACCCTTCACCCCCACCAGATTTATGGCTTAAAAACAGGAGAGACCAGCTCAATCCAACATGGCAACTAATTTCAATTTGCAGTAATGCTTAGCCTCATTATATGTTCATTGTAATACATCAGCATGCTAAATGACACACCCGTGCCACCAGGAGAAGAAACAAAAGCTCATATAAAGATACGAAATGGACAATAGAGTTCCTCTGAGAGATCTGCACCTCTTTCCTTGGAAGATCCAGAATATTCCTCCCTCTTATTGAATACCTTAACCCCTAATTAAACCTCAATAAAATAAGCAAATTCTGCTAAAGAAGGGGCTGCTCTCTCTTTGGTGTAGTCCATTCTTTGTCTCACTGCTTCACTAATAAACTCACTTTCACATTAAACTCCATGCTGGCTCATTTTTGAATTCTTTCCTGCATAAAGCCAAGAACCTATACTAGATCACAGACTCTCAGGCTTCCAGACCCACAGAAAGCCTGCATAATAACCATTAAGGATAATTGTGAAAATCATTAGGAGTAATTACCATTTTGTTGATATGTATAGGAGGATGAAATATCAAAGGACTAAGGAATCTTTTCATCAAAATTTTGAATTTGTTGCTCCCTGGTCAGAGTCCTTAGGTCACTGTTATAAAGGTAAAATTGATGGTGCCCTAGTGTTGACTTTGTAACTTCTCTTCATCACCTGTCCACTTCTGCAAATGTCTGGAGAGGCAGCTTGTGATAACACAAATGACAGGGAACCAAACTGAGTGTGCCCTTTATTTAAATGTTCTTAAGCTTGAACAAATTGGTTTTCCTCTTGGAACCTTGGTTTATTTACCTAAAAGGTGGGGAGAGGGATTGTGTATCTTACAGAATTAAACAAGATGATACAAGTCAAATGAAGCTGTCCCAGTGACAAAGATTCTTTGGTTAATCAACCTTCAGTCAAGTTTCTGAACCTTCTACTAGTCTATCCATGCACTTACTAATAAAATGCAGTTTTAACAAGAATGCTGCTAAGTCAATTTAGCAAGACTCCCAACCCCTTGATATTTGATTATTGTCAATAGAAAATGGGGTATTTTCATGAGAAAAGCATTTCTGGGGACCCATACAAGGGATGTCGACATAAGATTTATTAGGGTGGAAATAAATGACTACCCCCAGGTTCCCAATATCTCATTTCTGTCCATCTCACTGTGGAAAATTCCAGCCTTGTCTTCACCATGCTCAGAAGAAAGGCCACTGTTCAGATTCTGTGCCATGCCAAAACTTAGTCAATTTCATTCCCTGTCTCCATTTGCCTTAGCTTCTGTTCTCAGCTGCTTCTGGCAGGTGCTGCTTGCCACACCCAGGCTTGTGCTTGGAGGCTGTGCTTGGAGTTCATGCAGCTACCAGGCTACAGGCAGCTGTTAGACCCACATGGCTCCTATAGAGAGAGAACACATAAGTGCACAGGCGAGCAGGTGTACTGAGTGAGAGGGAGCTTGACTTTGCTAGTCTGAGATTATATTACCCTGAGCCTGGGAAAGACCAAGTGCTCTGTCAAAATAACCAGTTTTCCAGTCCTTCATTGGCTTATGTCAGATCCTTCCCCATAACCAATCATTCCAGGGTTCTGTGTCCCTAATTCAATCTGATTCTTTTTGCGTGTTAGACTGACAGGCCTCTATGGTTGCCATCTTGGCTCCAACTGCACATGCTTCATAGTAGTACCTCCATGTGAGCCATCTTGACCTCTTCTGGGCATATACCCAGCAGAGGAATTTCCCCTTTATTGTTTATTCTTCCCCCCATAGTCTGGGCAAATGGACCAGTTGTACCCCGGGAGATTGGAAAGCTGGTTCTACCTACACAGAAGAGGGAAGGGTGTTAATCCCCTCGGTGGGGCAATGCTGCAATCCCCTGGGGTACCTAGGAATGCTGCAACTTCCAAATAAAACAGGTTTATTATCCAATTCAGCTCCCCAATTTATTATACTTAATAATATCTTGTTCCCTTTGCTCCCTTCCTTTATTAATATCTACCTATACTAACATGATTAGGTTTCTCATCCTTTAGCAACCCCTACGTGATGTCTGATCACCTTGGCCTGCCTTCAACAAGAATACTGTTAAATCAGTTGAGTTAGAACCTCTCCTACTCCTGATATTTTTTAGTAATTTTCCATTTTTTGGCACCACTCTTCAGCTTGGCTTTAAATTCCCACTTGACTATCTGTATTCAGAGCAAAGCCCTATCTCTTATCCCCTGTAAAATTCCATTGCAGTGGTCCCATAGCAATGATCCTAAATAAAGTCTGCTCTACCATCTTTAACAAGTGTCACTGACCTTTTTTTTTTCTTTAGCAGCAGTCCCTGGGAATAATGTTTCCCCTTTGCCTTTCCCCAGAATCAAGATCACTGTTTTTAACATTTTTCACCTCAATTTCTAAGATTCTTGATAGCCATCTTCCCTACCTGCTCTTCTAGCCAAAATGTTAGTGTTAGAAACAATTAAGAGGAAAAATAATTTGGAGAAAATAGCCCAAGGACAAAAATTCCTTGTCTCTTCTTTGTACTCCTAAGGGCTGCAGAGCTGCATTTTCCTGACAACACTAGATGCAACTTAAATAAGAGGAGCAGGTGTCCTAGAGAAAGCTGGAGCTTCTGGAATTTGCTTTGTTATGGAAAATGAAAATATTTGAAATGCATGTGTAAATGTCCACTTGTTATTGTTATAGTCTCATACTTAATTTCTTCATCTTCATTTCTGATTGCTATTTAATCAGCAATAGCTTGGAACACTTCAAGCTTTTATTTTCTTCCTCTGTTAAGCAGGTAATGATCTACAAACAAACACTTGAATAAGTGCTACCTAAAGGGAGTTTTTCATCTTTTTGTAATGTAAAGAATTCCTTTATCATGCCACTGAGCTCACCCTCTAACTGAGTTTTTGTAAGTAGGATATTCAAGTACTCCATTTACCTCTTCTATTTAGAACATGATTACAAATGAAGGGGTATATATTGGCTTCCCATTGCAGCTGTAATAAATTACCACAGATTCAACAGTATAAAATAAAAAAAATTTTTTATTAGCTCAGCTAAGTTCTATACTCTGGGTCTCACAAGCTAAAGGCAAGATGTGGCCTGGCTAAGGTAGTTTTGGAAGATCTGGGAAAGAATCCATTCCCAACTCATTTAGCTTGTTTGAGAAATTCAATCTTATCTCTCATTAGGGGGTGCTTTCTGCTCAGTCCTAGAGACACTTAGGTTCATTCTTACATGGTCCTTTCTATCTTCATACTGGCAAAGGTAATCAAGTCCTTCTCACTCTTCACAGCTGTCTAACTTTTCCTTATGCTTTCTCTTCTGCTACTAACAGAGAAAGTTCTACTTTAAGGACTCATGTGATTGGATCACATTTACTAAAATAATCTCCCTTTGTCTAGGTCAAGTGTGCTATGTAATATAGCACAACCATGGAAATATCTCTTCACATTCACAGGTTCTAGGTATTACAGTACAGACTCTTTAATGCTATTCCTAGAACTTCTGTCTACCACATGTACATTTCTACATAAGATGGTTTCCCATTCTGTTTTCTCGTCCATCCTCTCCTGAATGTTTTGTCTTCTTGTTCTTCACATTGCTACACAAGAAAGATTGGGAGAGTGAATAAAACTGAGCAGAGTACCAGTGGCAGAGTGAGATATTAAATAAAAACAGAGATTGCTTGACAATTTTTTTGAGCTAACATCATTGAAATATCAGAGCTTCTGAGACTGAATCCAACTCAATTTCTGAACTATCCGGCTAAGACTAAGGAGGAATATAAACAAACTCAAAGTTTCCTATGTTAACAAGAATATTTCCATCAAGCCTGTTCATTTAACTAAATTCTTTGAGGTGCTAGATTATATAATATATATAATGCCCGACAATGCCTTTTGATTGGAATAGGTACTCAATATTGTCTATCAACTATGAGATTAATAAAACCAGAACCAGAGTAAATAGTTATGGAAAAGATTTATTGGTAAGAAAGAACTTTATTAAAACCAGATATTTATTTATTTATGTATTGATTTATAAATTTATCTTAATGATATATTTATTTATATTTAAATATGTGCCATAGTGTGCTATCACTAAAGCTAAAATCATTTGTTAAAATCTCCCATGTGCTCTGGGTCAATCAAGCCTCATCCACAAGACAAAATACAGGATAAAAAGTATCTAGCCCAAAATTCCTTACCTCATGCATTCATTTTTAGTACACATTTAACATTTACCATGTGTCAGATGCTTATGTGGGTATGAGAGAGTCACTGATGTAGGTAAGAGAGAGACATTAATGTGGTCATAAGTGAACAAAATCAGCCAGGACCCTGTCCTCAAGCAACTTCTCTTCTAGGCCCTTGTGTTGTGAGTAGCCATGCAGGTATAAAGTTGGGGTCTACAGGACAGTAACAGCTGAAGGTAGATATGTGTCAAGTGCTGGAGATAATGTGATAGGTCCAGAGTTTGGTCAGAGTAGCAGCCAAAGCCAAGATGCTGTCTTTGTTATACATGAAAAGTACTCTATTGCCCCCTAGAACTGCCAGACATTACCAGTGATGGACTCACTGGAAATGTGATGGAATCAAACAGGAAGACTTAACCTAGAGACATCAAACAGGCTTATTTGTGGAATATATGAGTTCCATATCATTCAAAACATACAGAAAAATTTGGTCTTGCTTAAGAATTTGGGTAAGATAATGATTTGAGCACAGGAATCTAACTGCCTCTGTATTAAGTAATTTAATTAGAAGGATTGACAGACAATAAAAATAGGAAAAATGGAACTTACAGCCAAGATGGAGATGTAGGTAGACATGATTCACTATCCTCCACATCAAAAGAAGAAATACAACTACCTCAAAACTAAAAACAACTATAACTACCAGAAAATAAAACTGCATGGAAGTCCAACAAACAAATATATAAAGAAGTAATACTCAGCCAGACAGGTGTAAAAGTTCTACCTAAGACACGGAGGTGAACACAGGTGACTGTTAAGTTGAGGAGACAGAGAAGTATAGCCCAAAAGAGGGAGAAGACCAAGGTTCCAATGGGAGAACTAAGCAATGAGGAGATAGCCAACCTAACAGATGTAGAATTCAAAGCAGTGGTGATAAAGATTCTCACAGACTTGACAGACATGACTGAGTATGGCAAATGCAAAAGAGAAGACATGAAGGCTATCTTAAATGAACAAAGAAAAATTCACATGAAACCCATGGTGAAAGGAATGAAACTAGGGTTCAAATCAATGATTTGGAACGTAAGAAAGAAATAAACAGTCAACCAGTACAAAATGAAGAAACAAGAATTAAAAAAAAAAAAAAAAACAAGATGAGGCTTAGGAACTTCTGGGACAACTTTAAATGCACCAATATCGAAATCATAGGGGTGCCAGAAAAAAGAAAAGAAAGAATAAGAAACGAAAAACTTTTATGAAGAAATAATAAAAAAATAAATAAACTTCTTTAATTTGGCAAAGGAAATAGACATACAAGTCCAGGAAGCACAGAGAGTCCCAGACAAGCTAGACCCAAAGAAGACCACACCAAGATACATCATCATTAAAATGCCAAAGGTTAAATATAAAGAAAGAATCATAAAAGCAGCAAGAGAAAAGAAGAGAGTTACCTACAAAGGAGTACCTATAAGACTATCAGCTGATTTCTCAAAAGAAAGTTTGCAGGCAAGAGGAGACTGGCAAAGAGTATTCTAAGGATAAAAAGCAAGAACCTACAGCCAAGATTACTCTATCAAGCAAAGCTTTCATTTGGAATGGAAGGGCAGATAAAGTGCTTCCCAGACAAGGTGAACCTAAAGGAGTTCATCATCACCAAGCCATTATTATATGAAATGTTAAAGGGACTTACTTAATAAAAAGAAGAATAAAACTATGAATATTAAAGTGACAACAAACTCACAACTATCAGTAACTGAATGTAAAAAAAAATAAAAATAAACTAAGCAAAAACCAGAACAGGAACAGAATCATAGGCATAGAGATCATTTGGAGGGTCATCAAGTGGGAGGGGGAAGGGAGAGAAATGGGGAAATGGTGTAGGGATTAAGAAGCATAATTGGTAGGTTCAAAATAGACAGGGGAATGTTAAAAATAGTATAGGAAAGGGTGAAGCCAGGGAACTTACATTCACAATCCGTGGACGTGAACTAAGTGGGGAGGAATTGCTGGAGAGAAGCAGTGTACTAGGTGGAGGGAAGCAAAGGGGAAAAAATGGGACGACTGTAACAGCATAATCAATAAAATATACTTAAAAAATAGGAAAAATGTTTCTTCAGGCCTGGGTTGCAACAAAATGTGAAAAATAAATGAGGAATTTCTAAGGTACACCTTATTTTCATCCAAGGGAAAATAAAGAGACATGCCTAAATCTTGAGGATGGCATGGAATAGGCTAATAAAACAGTCAATGAGAGAGCTGGTTCATAAAATAACTTCACAAAGTAAATTTGACCAAATCCTCAAGTGAAAGATGTGAGAACAGATGAGAAATACTCCCTTGAATCTAGCACAGGATAGAGGAGTAAAGAAAGCTCCTTGAAGCTAGGAAGGGAGCACAACTACTCTACTTAGAGGAGTGTGTCCCTGAGGGAAGTGAGAAAACCCCAATGGAGTTCCACTCCCCAGTAACCACGAGAGATAAGAGGCAAGTCTGTGAGACAAGACCAGCATCAGGTGGCTCTCCTTATTCCTTTTTTTTATTTTTCCTTATTTCATGTTTTAAATTTTATTTTTAATTATATCTTACATACAATATTATATTAGTCCTAGGAATACAACATAGTGATTAGACAGTTATATACCTTACAAAGTGATCACCCCTATAAATCTAGTACCCATCTGGCACCATCATAGTATTACAATTTTTTTTTTACTATATTTTGTATGCTGTACTCCCATTCCTTTTTGAACTGATGTGGGCAGTATTTGAAAACAACTGTACTGAGTGTCCCCAAGCTCATGACTTTGGAGAAAGTGCCCGGTGCTGCTAACCTAGGCTCTTCCCTGATATAGTTAACAGCAAAGCAACACAACAAAGGTTCTCACTTACCCAGCACTCACTACATATCACACATGAGAAATGGAGACACATACCAAAACCTCCCAGTAATATAGTGTCAGTGAATAGTAAAGCTAGGATTCTAGATGAGATAGTGGGGTTCTGGAGGTCCAGCTCCTTCTGACTTCATGTTGCCCCTTCAGGAAGGACATAGGGCACTGTTATAAGAGGTGGAAAAGTTCAAGTGGAAGCCATGGCAGAAATCTGGCCCTATTGCTACATCACCAAAGAGAAGAGAATCAGAGGAATGACACAAATCTAATTGAATTATCCAAGGCAGGGGCTTCCTCTACACTATGCTCAGAATGCAAAATTGCTGAATTTGTTTCATCATTTACCCCAAAGTGCCTTTCTTTCCCCTTTGTGTGGTTTGAGAGGATTTGGAAAGAGGTCATCATCATTCTCTAACAGAACCCATATTAGTTACAATTTTACCAAAAAACACTACTGATTAATTGCAGTATTTGAGTTCTAAGGATGATCAAAGTAGAGAAATCACATTTAGGAAAATAGCACTTGAGAGCCAGGAATATAGAGAAGTTTCGCCTTGTGGCTGGTGTCTTTTTTTTTTTTTTTTTTTTTAATTAAAATTGTCCCAATTTTTCCCCTAGTGCCCTCTGCCACCCATCCCACCCTTGACTCCCACAGTCAATTCCCACACTGTTGTCCATGTCCGTGGGTCATTCCTACATATTCTTTAACTAGTCCTTTCCCCTTTTCACCATTATCCCTCTTCCCCATTCACTCAGGTTACTGTCAGTTTGTTCCATGTTTCCATGCCTCTGCTTCTATTTTTCTCCTTATTTTGTTCATTAAATTCCTCTTATAGGTAAAATCATATGGTATTTGTCTTAAACCAACTGGCTTATTTCACTTAGCACAATATTCTCCAGTTCCATACATTCTGTCACAAAAGTCAGGAGTTCCTTCTTCCTTTCTGCTGCATAGTATTCCATTGTGTAAATGTACCACAGGTTTTTAATCCACTCATCTACAGATGGGCACTTAGGCTTTTCCAGCACTTGGCTATTGTAAATAACACTGCTATGAACATAGGGGTGCATAAATTCTTTTGAGTTGGTGATTGGATCAAAAGGCAGTGCCATTTTTAGTTTCTTGAGGAAATTCCATACTGTCTTCCACAGTGGCTGCACTAGTCTGCATTCTCACCAACAGTGCACTAGGGTTCCCTTTTCTCCACATCCTCGCCAGCCCTTGTTGTTTATAGATTTATTAATAATTGCCATTCTGACCAGTGTGAGGTGATATCTCATTGTGGTTTTTATTTGCATCTCTCTGATGGCTAGTGTTGTTGAGCATCTTTTCATATGTCTATGGGTGGTCTGTATGTGCTCGTTGAAGAAGAGTCTGTTCAGGTCCTTTGCCCATTTTTAACTGAATTGTTTGTCTTCTAGGTGTTGAGTTGTATGAGTTCTTTTTATATTTTGGAGATCAAACCCTTGTCTGAGGTATCACTGGCAGATATGTTCTCCACACAGTTGGTCACCTTTTCATTTTGATGATGGTTTCTTTAGCTGTGTAGAAGCTTTTTAATTTGATATAGTCCCATTAGTTAATTTTTTTTCTTTAGTTCCCTACACCTAGGAGATATATTGGTAAAAATATTACTACATTAGATATCTGAAATTTTACTGCCTATTTTTCCTCTAGGACTTTTATAGTGCCATGAACTATATTTAAGTATTTTATCTATTTTGAGTTTATTCTGGTGTATGGTGTAAGTTGGTGGTCTAGTTTCATTTTTTTTGCATATACCAGTCCTGTTCTCCCAATATCATTTATTGAAGAAGCTATTTTTACTCTATTGTATGCTCATACCCTTTTTGTCACATAACTGACTGGCAAAACATAGATTTATTTCTGGGCTTTCTATTCTATTCCATTGATCTATGTGTCTGTTCTTGTGCCAATACCAGACTGTTTTGATTCCATGGGTTTGCAGTATAGTTTGATATCAGGTACTGTAATCCCTCCTACTTTGTTCTTTCTCAAGATTCCTGAGGCTATTCAGGGTCTTTTTTTGTTCAATAATAAGTTTTGAGGTATTTGTTCTATATCTGTGAAATATGCCAATTAGTATTTTAACAAGAATTGCATTGAATCTACAGATTGCATTGGGTAGTATGGATATTTTAATGATGTTAATTATTCCAACCTATGAACACAGGATATGCTTCTATTTACTTATATCTTCCGAATTTCTTTCTTCAGTGTTCTATAGTTTTGTGAGTACAGGTATTTTACCTTCTTGGTTAAATTTATTCCTAGGTAGTTGATTTTTCTTGTTGCTATAGTATATGGGATTTTTTCCTAGTTTCTATTTATGATATTTTATTGTTGGTATTCAAAAAATTCATCTGTTTCTTTTTTAAGTATATTTTCTTGATTATGCTGTTACAGTTGTTCCAGTTCTTTTCCCTTTGCTGCCACCCACACCCAACCCAGTATCTCCCTTCCCTCCAGCGAGCCCCCCCCCCCTTAGTCCATGTCCATAGGTCATGCATATAAGTTCTTTGGCTTCTCCATTTACTTTATTATTCTTAATGTCATTTTATACCTACTAGTTATGCTTCTTGATCCCTGCACTTTTTCCTCCTTTTGCCCCCTTTCTCCTCCCAAGTGATGACTGCCCATATGATCTCCATATCTATGGTTCTGTTCATGTTCTAGTTGTCTGCTTAGTTTGTTTTTGCTTTTTTAGATTCCTGTGTTGACAGTTGTGAGTTTGTTGTCATTTTACTGTTCATAATTTTGATCTTCTTTTTCTTAAATGTGTCCCTTTAACATTTCATATAGTAATGGCTTGGGGATGATTAACTCCTTTAGCTTTACCTTGTCTGGGAAGCACCTTATCTGCCCTTCCATTCTAAATGATAGCTGCTGTACAGAGTAATCTTACTTTTCATCACTTTGAATACTTCTTTCCAGTGCCTTCTTACCTGCAAAGTTTCTTTTGAGAAATAAGATGACAGTCTTATGGGAACTTATTTGTATGTAACTTTCTTCTTTTCTTTTGCTGCCTTTAAGATTTCTCTTTATCTTTATCCTTTAGTATTTTAATTATGATGTGTCTTGGTGTGGTACTCTTTGAATGTAGCTTGTTCAGGACTCTGTGCTTCCTGGACGTGTATGTCTATTTCCCTTGCCAAATTAAAGAAGTTTTCCTTCATTATTTTTTCATATAAGTTTTCAGTTTCTTGCTCTTCCTTTTCTCCTTCTAGTACCCTTATGATTCAGATGTCAGTACAGTTAAAGTTGTCCCAGAGGTTTCTAAGTTTCTCCTAATTTTTTTAAAATTCTCGTTGCTTCATTCTGTACTGGTTGACTGTTTATTTCTTCCTTATGTTCCAAATAATTGATTTGAACCCAAGTTTCCTTCCCTTCACTATTGGCTGTGTGTGGACTTTTTTTTTTTTTCCATTTCACATAGTGTAGCCTTCACTTCTTCCCTTATGTGTTTGCTGTACTCAATCATTTCTGTGAGCATCATTATCATCAGTGTTCTGAACTCTGCATATGTTAGGTTGGCTATCTCCTCCTCACTTAGTTCTCCCTCTGAAGCCTTGATCTGCTCCCTCTTTTGGGTCATACTTCTCTGTCTCCTCCACTTGACAACCTCCTGTGTTTTACTCTGTGTCTTAGGTAGAGCTGTTGCACCAGTTATATTGTAAAGGGTAGAGCCTTAGGTATTTATCAGTGAGGGGCGACCTGTTTCACCACTTGTGGCACTGTATGTTGGGGAGGGGTAAGACAGGGAACAATGCCACTAGCTCAGCACTTGCCCCTTTTCCAGTCACTTCACCCACTTCCTGTATGCAACTGGTGTCCCTCTAACTGTTGCCCTGGTTTCAGTTTCAAGAGTGGGTGGATTTGCATACATTCTAGAACCATGGGGGCCCTCTAAGTGGACTCCCCTGAGAGACCAGCAGTTTATCCCACCACCCCAACTCCCACTGGTTTTCGCATCCAGAAGTAATGAGGCTTTATTTTCCCATTGTATGAACAATGAGCTGAGTGGTCTGGCCTGGGACCAGGATTACTCCCAGGTATCCCTCTCAGCTTTTATAATGTGTGACTACTCTTTCTGCTGGCCTGCCACACTCACTGTCTTGCCACCACCACTGCCACCACACTGCATCCTCTCCACCTCAGCTTCCATCTCTGCCCCTCCTATTTATCTAGATGAGTACTAATTCTTTATATCTTTGTTCGTTGAACTTCCATGGAGTTTGATTTTCTGGTAGTTCTGGTTGCTTTTGTTTTGAGGTACATGTAAGTTTTTTTATGGTTGTGGAAGGAGGCAAAGCCTCCTTCTTGGACAGAAGTTGAAATGCCATCAACTTGTGTATTAAACATGGAAGTAATCCCAGGAGCAGGAAGAGTGTTCTCAGAGAGCTGGCCTCACCTGACCAGCACATGTGTTTTCTGGTGACCACTGTCACCAGAAAAGGAGGGAGCTGGTGAATGTAAACATGAAGGCACAAAGTAGCTGGGAGATTTAACCATGAAAATGAGACAAACTCATCTTCTCTGTTTCCAACATGGGTGGAAAGGAGACTGCAGAGACAATGGTCTTTCCCAATTCTCAAAAGTAAAGCATCCACAATCAGACTACATACAAGATTATAACAGAGATGAGGAGTAAGGCAGCCCTGTGTTCAAATGCCATCTCTGCTATTTATTCCATGAGGCACCTGGACCAACTTGCTAACTCAGGTGAGTTGTAAAGTCTGCTGTCATATGGAGACTAACCCCTCTCTCCTATATCAATAAAGAAATCAAATATTACGAGTGTCTTAGCCTGGCAAGTAACTGTCACTTACACATAGACCCATTCTCAGCCCTTTTCCACTCCAGTTTATTCTCTACATATCAGCTTGGTACCCAAAGTTAACTTTTAAAATCATAGACAAGATCATGAAATTTCCCCATTTCAACCCCTCCATGGCTCACCATCTCCTTGAGAACAAATCCACAGACTTCCCCATAGTCTGCACATGTGCCCTTGGCTGCTGCTCCTAACTCACCTATGTCCCCTCCTCTTTGCCTGTTGGACTCTGTCTCCGCTGATGGAATCCCTGCCCTCCCACTCACCAAGCATACCCACTCATAACCTTAATGTGCTGTTCCCCAGATACTTACATGGCTCACCCCTTCAGTTCCTCAAGGTCTGTGATCAGAGGCTGCATCTTCAGAATACTCTTCCCTGGCAATCTATCAAAAATAACTATCTTTTTATGTTTCATCTCTTTACTCAACTTTAGTCCCCTTCTAAACATTACATTATCAATTTATTTATCTACTGTCTGTTTGCTGTATCACACTGTGGGTTCTAGTCCTTTAAAAAATTCCAGTGCCTAGACCTGTACTGGAATACAGAGATAATCATAAATGTGAGTTACACTTGGCCTCCATTTTTTATTCCCCATCTTCTCTCATTACTATGGAATCTTACTTCAGAAGATATGAGAATCAGAGTTCTGTTTTCATAGCTGAAGGAGTCAAGCCACACATGCTATTATAGGCACCACGACCCTCACCTGTTAAAACCACTTCCTTCTTTGTGTCCTTACTGCTTCCTGAGCTTTACATCCATTTCCATGCCAGAGAGAAACAGGATGGGATAGATTGCTTCCAGACTGCATGCCCCAGCTTTGGGTCTCCAGGTCCAGATCTTCAGTAAGTGCCCTTGTGAGGCAGTAAGTGCTGCAGCTGGTGGCTGGTATCATTAGAGGTACCTAGTAAGCTTTATGGCATTCAATACATAATAAATACTAATTTACTAGCAGATGATTACTGTACAACTGCTGCTATGATGAGCCATTCAGGAGGAAGCAATAACAATGAGCAAATAGAAAAGAAAATAAAAAAAATCTGTTGTACCACGCCTAAAAATAAATCTAGGAACACAGATAGATTCATCAAGGGTTGAAATATTTTCTTGTCAAAAGCACAGGGCTAATAGCTGTGTTTAAATTTGCCTTTTCTGCACAGCTTCACTCTGCTATGCTAATACACATTACTCCACCCCTCACAGTCACATGATGGCAGAGGGAGCCACTTTGGGACTACAGAGAAGGTACACATTGACTTCTTGTCATAGTTTGTGACCTGGATGGTGACTCAGGTGTACTATGTTCTGGAAATGTGATTTCATTCTGATTCCTGAAGACCAGCACTTGCGAGCTCAGAAATGGGCAATAATTGGGTAAATGGTCTCATAATAGACCCTAGTCACTATATATATAAATATACCATGGGCTATAATTCCTTTTAAAAATTCTTGTACTTGTCAGAAGAATTTAAGGGGAGGAGAGCAGTATTTTACAGTTTTTGTCCCACTAAAAGAATATTGCTGGATGTCGGAATGCCTAATAGCAACAAAACACATGGTGCCAAAGATTGGATTCTGTTAAAAGTTGATGGATATGTATGATTCCACTTACAGAGTAACCTTGAAATGACAAAATTATAGTGATGGAGAGCTAATAAGTGGTTTCCCAGGGTTATTTTTAAGGGAGGCATGACTACTCGGAGGTAGCATGAAGGAGTTTCTTTGTAGTAACAGTTCCCTACAGCTAACAGAAGGGGGAAAAAAACCTGATGAAACCCATATAAAGTCTAGTTTAATCAACAATATTGTGCCACTGCCAATTTTCTGGTTTTAAAAATGCACTAAGATATGTAAAATGTTTTCACTGGGGAAAGCTGGCTGAAGAATATGCCAAAGCTCTCTATATTCTTTTTGCAGCTTCTCTGAGTCTAAATTTAGTTTAAAACAAAAAGTAAAAAAAAAGAGAAACTGCAAAAAGTATTATGAAACTGGATGACAGATGTTTCAGTTCTGTTATGTGAACTAACCACACTTCCCGTGCCTCTCCCACTGTTGTGACTACAATACCTAGAGAATATGATACCTGAAGGAGCTAGGACTCTGAAACATAAATAGCAGGAGGTGGATTGAGAAAGAAGACCAGAATCCAAAATACCATGAAAATACTGGTGAATTTACATGTGTTTTCCTCCAGGATCCCTTGACTTGAATGCAATTCAAACTGAAACCTAGTGGTAACCATCAGCTCAGAGAGACATCTGGAAAAATCCTTCAGTTATCACCCCTGGAGCTGAAAATAGAACTCTGAAATCTCAGATAAGAAATCCCAAAGAATAAAAAATAAAAAATAAACAAATGTAAAAACCTCTAGAAATAATAAATACATTTAACAGGGTTGCAGGACACAAGTCAATAAAAAAAGCATCAGTCTTTTTTCTACATACAGTAGTCTCCTCTTACCTATGGGGATATGTTCCAAGATCCCCGGTGAATACCTAAAACTGCATGTAGTACTAATTCGTCGTCATCGTCGTCAGCAGCCGTCCGTCTCGAGAGACGATGGTGTAGCTTCTTAAGAGTCTATCTGCACCGCCGAGAATGGCTGTGCAGTCCGACTTGGGAGTGACATGGTATCTGTCTCCTCCCGTGTTGAATCGACATCTTGCGATGACGCTGAAGCTACAGAGCCTGGGCAGGGTAATATGGAGGGTCTGCTGTTGCCCATGCAGCAGACCCCCCCTCTCTTCGCAGCTGAAGGGTCCAAGGGAAAGACGGAGTCGATACAGCTTGGGTTCAGGTGCGCCGCAGGAGTTGCCGGTGTTGACTACAACGTCAAACCGCCTTAGGGACTCCAGCTCCGGATTTTCTGTCGGGGTTTACTCCCTTAGCCTTTCCCCTGAAGAGGTATGCCGCAAGGCAGCAGAGGTTTTTTGGAGTCAGAGTTTTCCTTCTCTGATGTAGTACTAATTACACACACACAAACGCACACACACACACACACGCCAAATATATATATTTGATTTGTATCAAGTAAATATATATATAAATATATATTTCATGTTTTCTATACATATGTACCTACTATAAAGTTTAATTTATATATTAGGCACAGTGAGAGATTAACAACTAACAATTACTAATAAAATAGAAAAATTATAATACACTGTAATAAAAAATTTTGTGAATATAGCATTATTCAGTAAAATAAGGCTTACTTGAACACAAGCACAGTGATAACACAACAGTTGATCTAACAACCAAGATAGATACAAAGTAACTAACAGTGGGTAATGTATATGGCATAGACACAATAACCAAAGGGATGATTTGTGCCCAGGGCAAGATGGAAAAAACAACGTGACATTTCATCATGTTACTCAGAATGGCATATAACAAAACAAATGAATCCTTTATTTCCAGAATTTTTCATTTAATATTTTCAGACCTTGGTTGACTGAAAGTAACTGAAACTATGGAAAGCAAAACTGCAAATTAGGAAGGACTATTGTACTAATAATGTAACATTAAAACATAAATTAAAACAATATGTAAATAGCTCCAACAAAAATATTAGTTTGGCTTACATCTAAAATAATCAATTATAATATTTTTATACTGAAAAAATTTTACAAAGAACTAATGAATTAAAGACTTAAATAAATGGGGAGATCTATCATGTTACATTGGACTGAGTCTTTGTTTTTCTCCCAAAATTCATATGTTGAAGCCTAATTTCCAGTATGATGATATCTGGAGTTGGAGTCTTTGCGAGGCAATTACTTCAGGAGGGCAGAGCCCTCATAAATGGGATAACTGAATTTATAAGAAGAAACATGAGAGATGATCCCTCTCTCAGCCACATGAGGATACGGTGAAAAAGTAGCTGACTAGATGGCAAAAAGTGAGCTTTCACCAGATACTGGTAATACTAGCAGCTTCATCTTGAATCTCTCAGCTTCCAGAACTGTTAGAAATAAATGTTTCTTGTTTAAACCATCCAGTCCATGCTATTTTTGTTATACCAGCCCTACTGAGACACATGTTCATGGGTTAGAAGTTTCAATATGGTATAGACGTTATTAATTCTTCCCAACCTGATCTGTAAATGAATGTAATAGCAAAATTTCAGCAAAACATAGTGTAGATTTATTCAAGGATTCTAAAATTTATATAGAAAGGTAGAAAAACTTGAATAGATAGAATAATTTTGATTAAAAAATAAATTTATAGTAATCACACTGTCCAATTTTAACACTTCCTATAAATCTATAGTAAACGAAGTATTGTGGTATTAGTAAAGGGAGAAAAAAAACACAGATTAGTGAAACAGAGTAGAGTGTTCAAAAGTAGATCCACACAAATATGGCCTATTGATATTTGACAAAGCTCCAAAAACAATTCAATGAAGACAAGGTAGTCTTTTTCAACAAATGATGTTCAACAATTTGACATATACAAACAAACAACAACAACAAAAAATTAACCTGCATCTCACATCCTATACAAAAATTAATTTCAGAATTGATCATACATTTAAATGTACAATGCAAGATTATAGATATTTTAGGAGAAAATCTTCATGGCCTAAGGTTATGCAAAGAATTAGAATTCTTAGATAAAACACCAAAGCCTGATATATAAAACAATTTTTTGATAAATTGGACCATCAAATTTAACAAATTTTACTCTACACTTAATCAGAAGAGTGAAAAGACAAGCTACATATTAAAGGAATATAGTAATAAATCACATATCTGATAAAAATACTTCTATGCATAATAATACAGAACACTCAAAACTCACAGTGATAGAACAAACAGAACATTTAAAAGTATACTTTATTGATTATGCTGTTACAGTTGTCCCAATTTTTTTTCCTTTGTCACCTTCCACCTGGTACATCTCTTCCCTCAGCAATCTCCCTGCTTAGTTCATGTCTATGGGTTGTGCATGTAAGTTCTTTGGCTTCACTCTTTCCTATACTATTCTTAACATCCCCCTGTCTATTTTGTTCCAACCAACTATGCTTCTTGATCCCTGCACCATTTCCTCCGTTCTCCCCTTTCCCTCTCCCGACTGATAATCCTCCAAATGATCCCTATACCTATGATTCTGTTCCTGTTCTGGTTTTTGCTTAGTTTGTTTTTGTTTTTATTTTTTTAGATTCAGTTATGGATAGTTGTGAGGTTGTTGTCATTTTAATATTTATAGTTTTGATCTTCTTTTTCTTAACTAAATCCCTTTAACATTTCATGTAATAGTGCCTTGGTAATGATGAATTTCTTTAGCTTTACCTTGTCTGGGAAGCACTTTACCTGCTCTTCCATTCTAAATTATAGCTTTGCTGAATAGAGTAATCTTGGTTGTAGGTCCTTGCTTTTCATCACTTGGAATACTTCTTGCCAGTCCCTTCTTGCCTGCAAAGTTTCTTTTGAGAAATCAGCTGATAGAATAATGGGAACTCCTTTGTAACTCTGCTTTTCTATTGCTGTTTTTAAGATTCTCTTTATCTTTATATTATTTTGCCTTTTTTTATTGTTGTTCTTTTACAGTTGTCCCAATTTTTCCCCTGTTGCTTTCCCCTGCCCTGCCCACCCCTACTCCCAGAGACAACCCCCACCCTGTTGGCCATGTCCATGGGTCATTTATAGATATTCCTTCACTAGACCCTTTCTCTTCTTTCCCCTCCTTATTCCCCTCCTCCCTCTCCTCTGATCACTGTCAGTCTGTCCCTTGTTTCCATGTCTCTTGTTCTATTTTGCTCATTTATGTTTTTTTTTTTTCATTAGGTTCCTAAAATTTTTTTCTTTATCTTTAATCATTGATATTTTAATTATGATATGTCTTGGTGTGATCTTTTCTGGGTCCAATTTGTTTGGGACTCCCTGTGCTTCCTTGACTTATATGTCTATTTCCTTCACCAAATAGGGAACTTATATTTTTTTCATTATTTTTTCAAATAAATTTTCATGCTCTTGCTCTTTTTTTCCTCCTTCTGGCACCCCTAAGATTCAGATGTTAGTATGTTTAAAGTTGTTCCACAGGTTCCTAATTCTCTCCTCAGTTTTTCAAATCTCATTTCTTATTTTTGTTATAGGTGAATGTTTCTTTCTTTTTATTCTAAATTGTTGATTTGAATCCCATTGTCCTTCCCATCACTGTTGGTTCCCTGTACATATTTTTAAAGTATATTTTATTGATTATGTTATTACAGTAGTTCCATATTTTCCCCCTTTGCTCCCCTCTGCACTGTACCACCTTCCCTCCAGCAATCCCACCCCGTCTAGTTCATGTCCATAGGTCATGCATATAAGTTCTTTGGCTTCACCCTTTCCTATATTATTCTTAACAGCCCCCTGTCTATTTTGTGCCAACCAATTAAGCTTCTTAGTCCCTGCACCATTTCCTCCCTCCCTCCTCCCAACTGATAACCCTCCAAATGATGCCCATGCCTATGATTCTGTTCCTATTCTGGTTTGCTTAGTTGGGTTTTGTTTTTATTTTTTAGACTCAGTTGTTGATAGTTTTGAGTTTGTTGTCATTTTAGTGTTCATAGTTTTGATCTTCTTTTTCTTAAGTAAGTCCCTTTGGCATTTCACATAATAATGGCTTGGTGATGATGAACTCCTTTAGCTTTACCTTGTCTGGGAAGCACTTCATCTGCCCTTCCATTCCAAATGATAGCTTTGCTGGATAGAGTAATCTTGGTTGTAGGTTGCTTTTCATCACATTAAATACTGCCTGCCAGTCCCTTCCTGCCTGCAAAGTGTCCTCTGAGAAATCAGCTGATAGTCCTATAGGCACCCCCTTATAGGCAACTCTCCGCCTCCTTCTTGCTGCTCCCAGGACTCTGTCTTTATCTTTCACCTTTGGCATCTCAGTCATGATTCGTCCTGGTGCAGTCCCCTCTGGGTCCAGCTCACCCGGGATCCTCCATGCTTTTCGGACCTGTATGTCCATCCCCTTCGCAAAATTTGAGTTTTCCTCATTTTTTCAATTCTTGTTTCCTCATTCTGCACTGGTTGACTGTTTTTTTCTTCCTTATGTTCCAAATCATTGATTTGAACCCTGGTTTCCTTCTCTTCACCACTGGTTTTGTATGGATTTTCCTTCATTTCATTTAGCATTGCCTTCACTTCTTCTCTTATGCGTTTGCATATCTTCTCAAGCATATCTGTCAAGCCTGTGAGCATCTTTATCACCAACGTTTTGAATTCTGCATCTGTTAGGTTGTCTATCTCCTCAACTGTTAGGTTGGCTATCTCCTTGTCACTTAGTTCTCCCAGTGGTACCTTGATCCATTTCCCTTTTTGGGCCATACTTCTCTCTCTCCTCATTCTGACAGGTTCCTGTGTTTGTTTGTCTCTGCATCTCAGGTAGAGCTGTCACTCCTGTTACGTTGTAAGGGGTGGAACCTTAGGGATTCGTCAGTACAGGGAAATCTGTTTCACCATGTTGTGGTGCTGTATGTGGAAGAGGGGTCCGAGAGGGAACAATGCCGCCTGCCCAGCACTCGCCTCTTTTCCAGGCACCTCTCCCACTTCCGCACCAGACTGGCACCCCTCTAGCTGCTGCCCTGGCTGTCATTCCCAGAGTGGGTGGGTCTGCAGACCTTCTAGGACTGTGGGGCCCTTTAAACAAGCAGACTCTGCAGAGACCGGCAGTTTCTGCCTCAACCCCAACCCCCACTGGTCTGCACAGTCAGAAGCAATGAGGCTTGATTTTACCTGGTGCTGGGACTGTGGGCTGCGAGGTCCGGTGAGGAGCTGGGAACACTCCCCAGGTGTCCCTCCTGACTTTTTAAAATGTGTGACTGTGTTTTCTGCCAGCCTGCCACTGCTGCCACTGATGCTGCCACCACACCACATCCTCTCCACCCCTCCTACCTGTCTGGATGAGTATTTCTTCTTTATATCTTTGTTTGCTGGACCTCCATGCAATTTGATTTTCTGGAACTTCTGGTTGTTTCTAGTTTTGAGGTAGTTGTATTTCTTCTTAGTTGTGGAGGGAGACACAGAATGTCTGTCTATGCCTCCATTTTGGTCAGAAGTCCTCCTGTATATTTTTCTTTATTTCACTTTGTATAATCTACACTTCTTCCTTTATTTTGTGGTCATACTCATTGAGTTCTCTGAGCATCCAGATCACCAATGTTTTGAACTCTCCATCTGATAGTTTGGCTATCTCTGTTTCCTTTAGTTCTTTTTCTGGGAGTTTGTTCTGTTCTTTCATTTGGGTCACTTTTCTTTTTTTTTTTTTGCCTCTTCAAATTGGCAGCCTCCAACGGTTTGTTTCTGTGTATTGAGTAAAGTTGCTTTGATTCTGTGCCCAGTGGTACAGCCTCCCCTACAACCCAAGCTGGGTACTTGAGGTACATTCATTGTGTGGGCTTAGTATACCTTCCTCTTATAGTAGAGCATTTGTTGATATTGGCAGATCAATGGGAGAGATTTACTCAGAGCAGCCAGCTACAAGGACTGGCTATGACCACTGACCACCAACTTCCACCCCCTGAGGAAGATCAGCTGTGCAGGGACATGGTGGTGGTGTTTCTACATGGTCTATAGCTGACCACTGGGTGTGCTGGTCCCGGAGGTTCCCAGGTGTTGCAGCCAAGGTCAGCCCCCACCTGTATTTTTCCCAGGGCACCCTGCTTGACCTATAAAGCAATCTGATGAGCTTGGAGATTCCCAGGAAAAGCCTAGCTGTGAATGGAAGCTGGCTGCTGCTAATTCCAGGCCTGGAGTTCACTGAAGCCAGCTGTTGCTTGTTTGAGAGGATTTAGGAAGTTGTGAAGCATGAACCAAGACCAGCCATTCATATGGAAAAGAAGCTTGGGTGGGCCCATAATTCAGGTGGGGGCAGAGTCTCTGGGGACCTCCAAGGCAGGCCAAACAGTGTTATCCAGATTGATGGGAGTCTCAGATATGGCACCACTTTTCCAGCTCTGTGGGGGGAGGGTTCATAAAAGGGACAATGGCTTCTGCTCACCTTGATGCCCGAAACCTCAGTTTCTCCCTATACACCACTAGTGCATTTCAAGTTGCTACCCTGTTGTTAGAGCTCAGAGGAAGTGAATCTGAGTAGGTGAGTCCATGTGTGGGTTCTTTAAGAGGAACTTATTAGGGCTCCAGCAGTTTCTTCCACTGCAATCCCTACTGGATTTTGCAGCCAGAAGTCGTGGGGACTTCTCTTCCTGGCACTGGAATCCTTAGTTGGGGATTCTGGTCTGGGGCTGGGACTCCACGCTCCTGAGATAATCTTCCCAAAATTATATTCACCACATGTGGATGAGAAACCAGCCTTTTCCATGTCACCACCCAACCTATTCATCTCAATGGATGTAGTTTCCTTAATTCCATAGTTGTCACACTTTCATTCAACTCAATTTCTGACAGTTCTGGCTGATAGTTGTTCTATATTTTAGTTGTAATTTTGTTATGGTTGTGCAAAGTGGTGAGCCACATCTGCCTATGCTTTCATCTTGACCAGAGCCCCCCAAACAGCACATATTTAATGGCCAAAAGAAGTTGACAGATGCTTCACCAAATTATCTATATAGATAAAAAATTATCTATATAGATAAAAAATTATCACATAAAAATGTTTAACATAATGAGACACTGAATGCAAATTTAAACCATGATGAAATATAACTGCCATCTATTGAATGTTCAAACTACAAACTACTGACAATATGAAGTGGTGACAAAAATGTGGAGCTAGTGTACCTCTCATATAATACTGGTCAGAATAAAAAATGATGCAGCCACTGAAACTGCTTCTGAGGGAAGATGGCAGCGGAGTAGGGACGGTGTTGTCTGCTCACTCCTGTCACGGAGGGATTTCAGGAATGAATGCAGAGAGGAGTAACTGAGCGAGTTAGGATTTCAGATAGCATGAACAGGGAGGGGAGTGTGGAAACAGCATGGAGCGGGGTGGAGGGATCTACTGCGCACTCCAGGCTGAGTTGCTCCGGGACCCAGTGTGTCTGCCATACTGTGCCAGAGGGCTTGTCAGCCGGGAGCTGCTTGGAGGCTCCCCCTGCCAGGGGCACAGCAACCAGTGAGGTCTCACAGGGAGTTAGCGAGAGGATTTGGCTGAAGAGGCCGGAGGAGTGGGAGAGTGGTGGGCAACCTGGACTGGGAGAAACTGTGTGGACTGAGTCTGGGTGGAGGCCTCCTCGGCTTCAACCCCTGACGGAGGGCTCGGCATTCAGGGTGCACGCAACACTCACGCTGGGGCACTGCAGAACGAAAGGATGGTTTTGGGGCAGGGAGAGGGGCCCGCACAGGAGAGCCGCTGCAGAACTCCAGACTGGGGGAGAGCTCCTAGGCAGGCAAGCGCGTGCAGGCGTATAGACAGGGAAGTGAGCGGATGCTGTTGCTTGGGAATAAAGACACGACTGGAGGCAGAGCAGAGATTACTGGCAAGCACACGCTGGCACAATAGGAAAACACTGCTAGACAAGCCTGAGGTGGGCTGAGGGTGTAGCAGGAGGGGACAACTAAACGCAGCTCACAGCAGAGCGGTGGTAGACCCACGAATAAAAGACTAGCAACCGCAGAATCAAGCAGGATCTGCCCACGGCCAGCCAACCAACCAGAAAAGATTTGAAAACCAAGGAATTTTGACTAGGGGCAGACCCAGGAAGGAAAAAAAAAAAAAAAAAATAGACTGTGCCTGAAAGCTGAATTGAGTAAAAACCCTTTCATTCTTTTATTTCTCACTCTCTCTCTCTCTTACTACCCCTCCCTTTCTTTCTTCTTCTTTCTTTTTCTTCTTCTTTTCTCTTCTCCCCTTCCCTCCTTTCTCTCACTCTTGCATCTCTCTCCTTCATCCTATTTTTTGTTAATTTTTAATTCTAATTTTTCTCCCTCTATTCCTTCCTCTTCCTTTCTCTTTATTTCCTTCCCTCCCCCTTGTTCTCTTCCTCCCTTCTTTTCCTTTTTCTTTCTTTCCTTCTTTCTTTCTAAGTACTTTTAAGTTTACTAAATTTTTTTCTTTTTTTCTCCCCCTTTCCCTTTCTATTCATTTCTTTTTTCTTTCCTTTCCTTTCTCTTTTCCCCCTCTCTCTCTCTATTCTTTCTTTCTTTCTCTCTATTCTATTTTATTTTTTAATCTTTTAAGTTTTCAATTTTAATTTTAATTTATTCCCCTCCCTTTTCTCCCTCCTCTTCTTCTCTTTTTCTCTTTCCTCCCCTCCCCTTTCATTCTTTCTCTCTCTTTTGCATTTCTCTCCTTCATCCCATCTTCTGTTAATTTTTTAATTTTAATTTTTCTCCCTCTCTACTTCTTTCTCTTCTTTTCTTTTTATTTCCTTTCCTCCCCCTTATTTTCTTCCTCCCTCCCTTTCCTTTCTCTTTCTTTCCTTCTTTCTTTCTAAGTACTTTTAATTTTATTAATTTTTTTTCTTTATTTTGCCCCCTCTCCCTTTCCATTCACTACTTTTATCTTCCCTTACCCTTCTCTTCTCCCTCTCTTTCTCTATTCTTTCTTTCTTTCTCTCTATTCTATTTTATTTTTTAACCTTTTAATTTTATAATTTTAATTTTAATTTATTCCCCTCCCTCTTCTCCCTCCCCTTCTTCTATTTTTATCTTTCTTACCTTCTCTTTCTCTACTTTCTCTTTACTTTCTCTCTCTCTTTCTTTCTATTTTCTATCTTGTATTTTTATTCTTGAAAAACTCTTTCTCCAATCTGTTTTCTACCTTCTATCCCTGATATCCCTCTGCTTTAATGTATGGTTGTCTGACTGTTTTGTCTATCCTCCCTTTCACACTAAACATATAACATATAACTACTATATAAACCTAATACTATACACTTCCATTTTCTCACTTCATACTGCAATCCTCTCCTCTGTTTCAAACATACACTGTAAATGTTACTTGCTGTCTTGCATCACCTTGACCCTACTAGCTAATATTATTACTCTATAACCTCACTTCTCAAAAATCACCCTTCTGTCATTTAAAACAACTCCTATCTGCTTCTCCTATGAAATAAGAGTCTTAATCTTTCTATAATTATATTAATACTGGCTCATTTGCAGCCGATAGTGAGACTGTGGTTGGGGGAGATTGTGGAGGGTGTGGGTTTTTTGCCTGAGTTGTGTGATTACGTTTTAATAGCACCTCCACAAAAGAACTCAAGACAAGGTGGGCAGAGTGACTCTCAATCAACTAGCCAGAGGAAAAGACCCACCAAAGAGTAGCTGAAATACAACCAGATGGCTTAAACAAACAGCATAAAGGACAACACAAGAGCATCAGGCTCAGAAGATCAAAGAGACTGCACCACAGAATCCCCCAGGTCTCCTATAAATAATCTCATATCATGAAAGTGGGAAATCAAAGCAGAAAAATCTAATAAACAAAAACAAACAAGAAGAATTCAACATGGGGAGATGCAGAAACAACCTCCCAATGAAAGGAAAAGAGGAATCCCCAAAAAGAGAGATAGATAGAACAAACATAATCCAGCTATCAGACACAAAATTCAAAAAAATGGCTATCATGAAACTTAAGTACCTTGACAACCTCAAAGAAAACTATGACAAACTTCAAGAAAATTACCAAAATCTCCAAGGAAACTACAAATAATTGCAGCTACAAGTAACTTACAGAAAACTACACCAGCATAAAAAATGACATAGAAACTATTAATAAGAACCAGGAAAAATGAAGAATACAATCTCTGAATTGAAGAACACAGTAGAATCAATCAAAAGCAGGCTAAACGAAGCAGAAGATTGGACCAATGAATTAGAGGAAAATGTAGGAAAAAATTCCCAAACAATACAAAACAAAAAAAGATTAAAAAAGAATAAAGAGAGTTTAAGAGAGCTTCAGGAAAACATAAGACAAAACAACATCAGAATCATAAAGATACAAGAGGGAGAAGAGGAGGTAAAAGGGATAGAAAACCTGATTGAAAAAGTAATGATAGAAAATTTTCGGGACTTCCGGCCAAGATGGAGGCTTAGACGGACACGCTAGGTCTCCCTCTACAACTAGAGAGGAATACAACTACTTCAAAACAAAGGATAACTAGAAATTCCAGAAAATAAAACTACACGGAAGCCCAACATATGAAGTTATAAACCAGCGGTGTCATTTGGGCAGGTAAGAGTTAAAGAGGGCAGTGCTGTTTGCGGTCGCACCTGGAGCGGCGGGGCGGGGAGGAATCCCAGCCGGTCAAGCCCCTGGCAGTGCGCGACTCCGGCGCTGGGGAGAGCGGCCGCCGCATCGCCTTGAACAGTGAGGCCCAGGGGGGCGGGAGGACAGATCCTGGTCTCCTAGCTGAATAACTGTGTGAATCCATCTTGGACCCCCGCCCCCAAAGAAAGCACCACAGGGCTGCGAGATAGGTCGTGGACAGGCAGGCGCCGGTCGCTGATTTGTGATGCGTACACAGGCACTGCCCCGGACAGCCGGCCCAAGAAAACAAAACGCATCTGTCAAAATGAGGCAGACAACTATAGAAATCCCGGTGACACAACTCACCAGGCAGCAGATAGAGAACCTGACAGATGAACAGATAAGAAACCTGTCAGAGGCTCAGTTCTGGGCCATTGTTATCAGGTGGCTCACAGAATTCACAAAAGAGCAGGAAAAAGATAAGAAAGAAGCAAAAAACTTTCATAACGAAAGGAACAAAACCGCATACGAGAAAGATGGTGAGAAAAAAAAATCCAGAGTTCATTTCAACAAACTGGAATATGGAGAAGGAACAAGCAGTCAACCAATGCAGTGAGAGGAAATGGGAAGCAATGATGAGAGGATCAGAAACCTCTGGGACAGCTATAAAAGGCCCAACATAAGAATCATTGGTTTGCCAGAGAGCGAGGAAGATGAACTAGAACTTGAAAAATTGAGTGAAAATATAATAAAGGAGAACTTCCCAGACTTGGGGAAGGGAATAGACTTGCAGGTCCAGGAAGCAAGGAGAGTCCCCAAGAGACTGGACCCAGGGAGAACCACTCCAAGACACATTATAATCAAAATGTCAAAAATTAAAGATAAAGAGAGAATCTTAAAAGCAGCAAGAGAGAAGAAAAGAATTATGTACAAAGGGGTCCCAATTAGACTATCAGCTGACTTCTCAAGGGAAACCCTACAGGCAAGAAGGGACTGGCAAGAAATATTCAAAGTAATGAAAATCCAAAACCTACAACCACGAATACTCTATCCAGCGAAATTGTCATTCAGAATAGAAGGACAGAGAAAGTGTTTCCAGGACAAAATAAAACTGAAAGAGTTCATTAGATCCAAACCACTGTTATATGAGATGTTAAAGGGACTGGTTTAAAAAAAAAACAGAAGCTAGGGAGATGAAACAAAGGCAAACTAAACAGGCAACGAGAGTGGAAAAGGAACTGTGGGTACGGGAAGCATATTGGGGGAGGTCAACAGGGAGGGGGAATGGGGAAAGGGAGGGAGATGATATAGGAATTGGTGATCAAGGTAGGAGGGAATGGAATAGACGGAGAGAGGTTGGGAGGAACTGTATGCACACAACTAATGGACATAATCTAAAAGGGGGGGACAACTGGAGGGAGGGGGGCCACCGGGTGGAGGGGAGCAGAGGGAAGGGAAATTGGCACAAATGTAATATTTTAATCAATAAAACACATTAAATCTGAAAAAAAAAATTTTCATAACTTGATGATAAGAAAAGTCATGCAAATTCATGAAGCACAGAAGGTCCCAAGGAAGATGGGCCAAACAGGCCCACCCCAAGATACATCATAATTAAAATGGCAATATTCAAAGACAAAGCGAGAATCCTAAAAGCAGCAACAGAAAAACAGCAAATAACATATAAGGGAGCTCCTATAAGGCTATCAACTGACTTCTCAACAAAAACAATACAAGACAGAAAGGAATGGCAAAAAATATTTCAAGCAATGAAAAACAAAGGCCTACAACCAAAAATACTCTACCCAGCAAGGCTCTCATTCAAAATGGAAGGTGAAATATAGAGTTTCTCAGACAAAGGAAGACTAAAAGAATACATCTCCACCAGACCAGCATTGCATGAGATGCTAAAGGGAATGATCTAAAAAGGAGAAGGAAAGAAAAAAAGGAAAGGAGAAAAACACAAGTACAAAGGGAAATGAATAAATACCTATCAATAATAACCTTAAATATAAATGGATAAAATGCTCTAATTAAAAAAACATATGGTAGCAGAATGGATATAAAAACAGGACCAACATATCTGCTGTCTACAGGAGACACACCTCAAAATGAAAGATTTACATAGACTGAAAGTGAAGGGATGGAAAAAGTATTCCAAGCAAACAGACATGAAAAGAAAGCTGGGGTAGCAATACTTACATCAGGCAAAACATATTTCTAAGCAAAGGCCATAAAAAGAGACAAACCATGACACTATATAATGCTTAAAGGAAAAATCCATCAACAAGATATAACCCTTATAAACATATATGCAACCAACATAGTAGCACCCAAATATGTAAGGACAATTTTGAAAGTCTTCAGGAAGGATATAGATAACAACACATTCATAGTAGGGGACTTTACCACACTGTTGTCAACAATGGACAGGTCTTTGAAGCAAAGAAACACCAAAGATATTGAGGCATTGAACAATAGTCTAGACCAAATAAACTTAGTTGATATATATAGAACATTTCACCCAAAGAAGCAAAATATACATTCTTTTCAAGTGCACATGAAACATTTTCAAAGGTATACCACATGGTAGGACACAAAACAAGCCACAACAAATTCAAGAAAATTAAAATTACACTAAGCATCTTTTCAGATCACAATGGCTTAAAATTGGAAATCAACCTTAAGGAAAAAAACTCAAAAACATTCAAACTCATGAAGAATGAATAACATGCTATGAAATAATGGATCGGTTAACAATGACACCAAGGAAGAAATCAAAAAGTTTCTGGAAACAAATGATATCAAAAACAACAACACAAAACCTCTGGCATACAATGAAAGCAGTCTTGAGAGGAAAGTTCATAACAATACAAGCCTACCCAAAAAGGATAGAAGAATCTCTAATAAAAAATCTAACCCTACAGCTACAAGAACTAGAGGGCGAACAACAAGCAAAGCCCAGATCAAGTAGAATGAAGGAAATCATCAAGATTAGAGCAGAATTAAATGACATAGAGAATAAACAAACAATTAAAAAGATCAACAAAAGTAGAAGCTGGTACTTTGAAAAGATAAACAAAATCGACAAGCCTTTAACCAGGCTCATCAAGAAAAAAAAAGAAAAGACCTAAATAAATAAAATTGAAATGAAAGAGGAGAAATTACAACTGATACCACCGAAATACAAACGATTGTAAGAAACTATTATGAACAACTGTACCACAAGAAAGGTGACAACCTAGCTGAAATGGACAAATTTCTGGAAACATATAATCTGCCAAAACTGAATCAAAAAGAAGCAAAAAACCTGAATATATCAATAATAACCAGCGAAATTGAAGAAGTAGTCAAAAATCTCCCAGCACACAAAAGCCCTGGACCGGATGGCTTCACAGGTGAATTTTATAAAACATTTAGAAAAAAAGTAACTCCTATCCTTCTCAGACTATTCCAAAAAATCCCCCAAAAGGGAAAACTCCCAAACTCGATGTATGAAGCCAGTATTTCCCTAATCCCAAAACCAGGTCAAGACACAACAAAAAAAGAAAACTACCGACCAATATCGCTGATGAACATAGATGTTAAAATCCTCAACAAAATATTGGCAAACCGGATCCAACAACACATTAGAAGGATTATACATCACGATCAAGTAGGATTCATCCCAGGGATGCAAGGATGGTTTAATATTTGCAAATCAATAAATTTAATACACCACATAAACAAAATGAAAGAAAAAAACCACATGGTAATATCAATAGATGCAGAAAAAGCATTTAACAAATTACAACACCCATTTATGATTAAAAAAAAAAAACACTCAGCAAAATGGGAATAGAGGAAGCATACCTTAATATAATGAAGGCCATATATGAGAAACCTGAAGCCAACATCATACTCAATGGGTAAAAACTGAAAGCATTCCCCCTGAGATCAGGAACAAGACAAGGATGTCCACTCTCTCCACTCCTATTCAACATAGTCTTAGAAGTTCTAGCCACAGCAATCAGACAGGAAAGAGAAATAAAAGGCATCCAAATTGGAAAAGAGGAAGTAAAACTGTCATTTGTAGATGACATGACAGTGTACATAGAAAACCCTAGACTCCACGAAAAAACTACTCGACCTAATAAGTTAATTTGGCAAAATATCAGGGTATAAAGTCAATATTCAGAAATCGAAGGCATTTCTGTACACCAACAATAAAACATCAGAGATAGAGACTAAAAAAAAAAAATCCCATTTACCATAGCAACAAGAAAAATAAAGTATGTAAGAATAAACTTAACCAAGGAGGAAAAAGATCTTTACCCAGAAAACTACATAACCCAGAGGAAAGAAATTAAGGAAGATACGAATAAATGGAAGCATATACCATATTCATGGATGGGAATAATCAACATCATTAAAATGTCCATATTACCCTAAGCAATTTAGAGATTCAATGCATTCCCTATTAAAATACCAATGACAAATTTCACGAACCTAGAACAAATACTTCAAAAATTTATATGGAACCACAAAAGAGCCCAAGTAGCCACAGCAATCTTGAAGAAGAAGAACACAGTAGGAGGAATCACCATACCTGATATCAAACTATACTACAAGGCCACGGTAATCAAAACAGTCTGGAACTAACAAAAAAACAGACATATAGACCAATGAAACAGAATAGAGTGCCCAGAAATAAACCCATGCCTTTATAGGCAATTAATATTTGATAAAGGAAGCAAAAACATACAATGGGGTAAAGACAGTTTATTCAACAAATGGTGCTTAAAAAATTGGACAAATACATGCAGAAAAATGAAACTAGACCACCTTCCTATGTCATACATAGAAATAAGTTCAAAATGGATTAAAGACTTAAATATTAGACTCAAAACCATAAAAATCTTAGAAGAAAACAGACAATAAAATCTCAGATATTTCTCAGAGCAATATTTTTTCTGATATATCTCTTCAGGTAAGGGATAGCAAAAAGCAAACAAATGGGACTACATCCAACTAAAAAGTTTTTGCATAGCAAAGGAAACCATAAACAAAATGAAAAGACAACCCACTGAATGGGAGAACATATTCATCAATGATATTTCTGATTAGGGGTTAATAATCCAAAACTTAACACCAAAAAGAATCCAATTAAGAAATGGGCAATGGACTTGAATAGACATTTCTCCAGGGAGGATATACAGCATACAGATGGCCAATAGGCATATGAAAATATTCTCAACATTACTAATCATGAGAAAAATGAAAATTAAAGCCACAATGGGATATCCCTCACACATGTCAGAATTTCTATCATCAATAAAATCAATAAACAAAATGTGTTGGCAAAGATGTTGCAAAAAGGGACCCCTCATGTTGATGGGTGCAGCCACTATGGAAAGCACTATGCAGTTACCTCAGAAAATTAAAAATAGAACTTCCTTATGACCCAGAAATCCACCTCTGGAAATTAATCTGAAAAAAAAACAAGACACTAATTTGAAAGAATATATGCAAACTTATGCTCATTGAAGCTTTACTTACAATAGCCAGAATTTGGAAGCCACCCAAGTGAACATCAGTAGATGACTGGATAACAAAAGTTATGATGCGTTTACACAATGGAATATTATGTGGCCATAAAAAGTAAGGAAACATTGAGTTGGCAAAAAAATTCACTTGGTTTTTTGCATATGATGGCTCTAATAGCACTCAGCTGTCTTTAACTTCATTCAAAACAATTTTGCTTGATTTTATTGTCAGAGCTGTGATAGCAACATGCATTAAAAATAAACATCAAAATTAGTGAATTTTTGTGAAGCCATTTTAATATGGAAGATGGAAGAAAATACACAATATTTTTGGCACGATATGCTTTATTATTTTAAGAAAAGTAAAAACACAACTGAAATGCAAAAAATGATTTGTGTGGTGTATGGAGAAGGTGCTGTGACTGATCGAATGTGTCAAAAATGGTTTGCAAAGTTCAATACTGGAGATTTCTTGCTGGATGATGCTCCATGGTTGGGTAGATGTTGAAGTTGAAAATGATCAAATTGAGATATTAATTGAGAACAATCAGCATTATACCATGGGGGACATAGACAACATACTCAAAATATTCAAATCAATAAGGTTATTGGTGAAAATGAAAAATGTGTCTTTTATTTTACAGAAAAAAACCATACAGATACTTTTTGACCAACCCAACATTACCCTTTGAGACAGCATAGGTAGACCTGGAGAACATTATGCTTAGTGAATAAACCAATCAGATAAAGACATGTACAGTATGTCTTTACACATATGTGAAATCTAATGAATGCAGGAACTAACAAGCAAAATAGTGACAGACTCATAGATAGAGAGCAGGCTGAGAACTGCTGGGGGGGAGATGTGGCTGGATGCGGGGAGTGGAGGGATTGAGCAAAAAGGAAAAAGAAGAATCAATAAAATATACAAAAAGAAAAAGAAAAAGAAGAGAAAAAAACTTGTGGACACAGACAGCAACAGTATGGCGATTGCCAAGGATGAGGGTGTAGAAGGAGGTGGAGGAAATGGGGAGATAAATGGTGATGGATGGAAACTTGACTTGGAGTGGTGAACACAACAATACAGTGTGTGAATGATGCATTGCAGAATTTTGCACCTGAAACCTGTATAATTGTATTAACAAGTGTTCAATCCAATAAACTCAATAAAATGGGGAAGGGGGGAAGAATCATGTTGAGTGATAGAAGCCAATCTCAAAATGTTACATATCACATGATTTCATTCATAGGACAACCCCCAAAAGTCAAAACTATTGTGATGAAAAACATATCAGTGGTTGCCCGACTTTGTGAGTGGGTGGGAAATATGAATATAAAGAAAGAGCATGAGAGAGTTATTTTGGAGTGATGAAATTGTTTTGTATGCTGATTATGATGGTAAACAAATCTAGATATTTATTAAAAATCACATAAATGATAGTAATTAAGACACTGTGGCATTAACAAAAAATAGACAAATAAATCAAAGAAATAGAATAGAGAGCATAACAATTGGCCCACACAAATATATCCTATTGAACTTTGACAAAATCAAAGGCAAATCAATGGAAAATAATCTTTTAAGCAAATGCTGTTGGAACAACTGGACATTCACATACAAAATAAAACAAAACAAAAACAAATCTAGATAAAGACCTTATGTGTTTCACAAAAATTAATTCAAAATGGATTATAGATTTAAGTGTAAATACAAAATTATGATAACATAAGAAAAAATCTAGGTGGCTGGATTTGATAATGATTTTTTGATTACAACACAAAACAAAATCCATGGGAAAAATATTGATAAACTAGACTTCATTAAAATTAAAAACTGCTCCAAGAAAAACTCTATTGAATAAAAAACAACTATAGACTGATAGAAAAGTTGCCAAAAATATATACAATAAAAGACTAGATTCTAAAACATATGAAGAACTTTTAAAACTTAAAAATAACAAAGCAAACAAAATTAAAATTGGCCAAGATCCAAATAGACAACTCATCAGAGATAAAGAGTCTGCAAATAAGCATATAAAAAGATGTCCCACATCATATGTCACTAACAATGACAAATTTAAAAAACAATGATAAACCACTACACATTTATTAGAATAGCTAACATCCAGAACACTAACATCAAATCAATACTAGAAAAGATTTGGAGCAACAGGAACTTTCAAACGTTGCTGGTGTGGATGCTAAATGACACAGCCTCTTTGAAAGATAGTCTGGCAATATCTCACAAAGCTAACCAGTATTAACATTCAATCCAGCAATAATTCTCCTTGATATTTACCCAAATGAATTGAAAATTAAGTTAACACAAAAACTTGCATGTAAGTTTTATAACAGCCAAATCTTGAAAGCAACCAATGTGTCCTTTAATAGGTGAATGAATAAATAAACTGGTATGTCCAGAAGTGAGCTATCAAGCCACAAAAAGACACAGAGGAACTTTAAGTACATATTGCTAAGTAAAATAAATCATTCTTAAAAGTCCATGTACTGTAGGATTCTAACTATATATCATTCTTAATTAGAAAAACACTAAGACAGTAAAAACATCAATGTTTTCTAGGGATTGAAGGAGAAGAGGGGAGGACTGAACAGGAAAAACAGGATTTTTAGTACAGTGATACTATTGTGTACCTGTTGTAATGGTGGACACATGACATTTACATTAGTCAAAACTCATAGAACTATACAACACAAAGAGTGTGTCATAATGTAACCTATGCCCTTTAATAACAAAATATCAATATTGGTTCAGCAATTATAACAAATATACTACATTAATGCAAGATATTACTCATTGCGTATGGGGTATGTGAGAATTCTGGACATTCTGTAAATTTTTTTATAAAACAAAAACTACTCTAAAATATGAAGTTTATTAATTAAAAAAGCATAGAACTATACCATAAAAGAAAAAGAATACTGTATTGATCATTTAAAAAACAAGTTGAAATTAAAAGCAATATAGGTATACAACAACCAGGAGAAGTTTATATGTGCCTACAGGGAAATTCACTCACTCATCATTCAACAAATATGTATTTGCAACCCCATGGATCACTTATGAAATATAATGTAAAATGTCCTCTTAGAGTACTATCATTTATTCTTCCTGTTCTTTCAATCAGTTATTTAGTATCATTTAATTTCTGTCTTGTGAGACTCTCCAGTCCTGTATAGATTTTTCCTTCTTCCATAGTCAGATTTTCTAGCTGATCGTTTTTTGCCCTTATCCTGCCTCTCTTGTCCTTTTGCTAATCCACCTGGAAAATGTGCAACCACTCAACTACTTTCCTTTCTCACCTCACACATAAGACACTGAACACTGCTAAAGAAACCCTCCTTCAAGCAGATGCTTGAGATGGTGGTCATTGGAGCATCTCAGATTTAAAGAAGGTGTCCAGCTCTACCTAATATCTCTTACATGTTTCTTATGAGATGTTTTTCCACAATGGTGATTTTAATCCTCCATTTTCTTAAATACCTGACCCTCCCATCTTTTGTTCCCTCAGTGGTTGGCCTTTCATCACAAATGAAATAAAAATCATCACATGAGATCTACCAGAAATTACCACTATTAAACCAGCCAATGCAGCCTCATGCAGAATCATTGTTCCCTGTTTCTATATTAAAAAATGAAATACCTGTTCCTCCAGGACTGCTCTTGATTCCTTGGGACCTCATCCTACTAATTGCACCTTTCTGTATTCTTATTCTATTATTTTCAAAGTATCTTTCTCTACAAGATTTTTACCAAAAGCATTCAAACTTTATTAAATCTTTCCCACTTCTGAAATAAAAATCCCTCTTCAAATAAACATTGGAGTCCTATCCTATTTTTGTTTGTCTTTATGGATAGCCATCTACTGCTGTTATCTCTGATCCCTCAGCTTCCACTCATTTTTCAATTCAAGTCATCTGAATCTATTCCATACAAATTATACACAGAGAGATACTAATGAACTGTTTGGTGCCAAATCTAATGGTACTCTATACACAATTTCTGGACAACCTCTTTTACTCTTATACATTCACCAGTAAATCTTAACTCTAGTATTGTCTTCCTTCTGAATTTCAAGTTTATAACCAACTTCCTATCAGTATTCTCTATTTATATTTACAAAATTATCACAAAATTAAAATGCAAATCTGAATTCATTATCTTCTCTTGTTCTCTAATAGGTCTGGCCACAATTGTTTATCCAATAATCTAAGCTAGAATTCTGGAGGCATTCCTAACATATCCCTCTCTTTAATTCCTCATACTCATTGGTTCTAACACCTAAACATCTTTTGAATACTACTTATTTCTCTCCAATGTCAGTCACAATTTAAGTCAACCCACCATCATATTTCATACGAATTATACATTTAGTCCCTTAACTGATCTCTTGCCTTTAATTTTGTTCACCTCTGGTATATATTTTTACACAAGAATCAGGGTTATCTTTCTCAAGTAAGGTTCTGATATTACTTCTCTGGTTCAAATACTTCATGGTTTTTTTCCTTTAAACTAAAATTTTATCTCAACAGAGGTGACAATCTTTCACAATTTGACCCCATTAGGGCTCTCCTGATTCAGCCGCCGCCACTTCCCATTTACACTCTACTTTACAATTGTTTTAAATAATGCAGAGTCCCCAGAACTTACTATTCTCTCTCATGCCTCCAGATGGTACCCTGACTCCATAGACTCTCTTGAACTTTTTTTTACCAACTTGTTTCTATCTATCATTTATTTCTCAGTTTAGATATCACCTTCTTTAGAAATGGTTTTCTGGGATAAATATACCACAATATTCTGTTTTTATTTCTATACAATCCTTGGCATGCTATATTGTAATAGTTGGAAGTTTGCCTGGTCTCACACTAGTGAACTTTTTGAGAGAAAATTTAAAATGTTGTGTCTTATTGATCTTTGTGTTCTTAGTTTCTAGCCCAGTAGACAATCGACAAATGTTTTAAGAAGGAAGATAGAAAATCTCAAAGGAGGGAAGGAAGGGATGGAGGGAGGGAGGAAGGACAACTCAACTACATGCTTTTTAAGATCACAGCTATATAAAGTGACATGGGATTATGGGTGAATCCTCATTAGTTTTGAAACACTGTTTTTAACATTGTTACATTGCTTCAATAAAAACAACAGAATTCATGTTCTATAGACCTGCCTGTCAGGTAGTACTCCTGGTGTGGCAGAGACTGCCCTATGTTATCCAAAAAGTGTCACCTCTTCATGACACATACCTGGACTACTTTCTTAACCTGTCTCTCAGTTTGGCCATGAAACAAAGTCCCAGCAAAGAGAATGTGAAGAGTAGTGATGTATTTCACTTTGAGACTTAATAGGGAGATCCAAGACGGTGGAGTAAGTGGAAGCTACACTAGCCTCCTCCCAGGACCAATCTGGAATTATAACTTAATTGTCAAGAAATCATCAGGAATAACCAACTGAACACTAACTGAAGAGAAGCCTTACAACCATGAATACTCAAAGAAGGCCACTTTATCACAATGAGACTTGTAGGAAGTACAAAGATGCAAAAGGGCTGGCTGGGCCCCCTTGGGTTTCAACTGAAGGGACTAAGAAACAGCTCAGCAGCTAGGAGTTCCCCCTGAGAGTGGTAGGGTCTAAACCCCAAGCTGGGCTTCCAAGCCTAGAGCAACAAAACAGAAAGTAAGATACCACCCAGCTTTAAAAAGTGAAAAGCCGCAGAGTTGTTGTTTTTTGTTGTTTGTTTCTTTGTTGTTTTTGAGGGGGTTGTATATTTGTTTTTGCTGGCCTGAAAGAAATAGCTGGAAACAAAGAGCTCTTAAAAGGATCACATACAAAAATGTATTTGATATATTGGCACCTATTTACCCTGAGCTCAAGCAGAGGGAGGGCAGAGAGAACTAGAGACACTTAAGGAGAGTTTGGGGTGGTGACTTTGAGGAGAGATCTGAGGGAGCAGCTGACCATGTCCCAGTGCTGACTCATTCCCTATACTGTAGGCAGACCACTCCCCTCAAAATGGTATCAGCCTGAGGGGAAGCAATAGCACCACCCTCAGGAATTAATCTGCCCCACCCTTGGTGCTTAAGCCTGATGTTGATCACAGATTGAATAGATTAACTACTAAAGCAGAAAGGCAAAGGCAGTAAAGTCTTTGGTGGTCTCCAATAGGCTGCCTAAGCCCAGACTGGGACACAATCTGATGCCACAAGGGGCAGATCCAGGAAGTGCAGATCAATCTAAAAAGCAGAAACAAACAAGAAGAGTCAAAAAATGGGGAGACAGAGAAACAACCCCCTAATAAAAGGAAAGGAGGATCCCCAGAAAGAGTGCTAAATGAAATAGAGAAAAGCAAACTATCAGCCATGCAATTCAAAATATGGATATTTTGGGAAGCTCATTGAGCTCAAAGATAACTACAAAGGACTCCAGAGAAACTACAAGGAACTTACTGAGAATTGTGTGTGTGTGTCGGCAGCCGTCCGTCTCGAGAGACGATGGTGTAGCTTCTTAAGAGTCTATCTGCACCGCCGAGAATGGCTGTGCAGTCCGACTCGGGAGTGACACGGTATCTGTCTCCTCCCGTGTTAAATCGACATCTTGCGATGACGCTGGAGTGTCCTCTCCAGTGAAGCTGAAGCTACAGAGCCTGGGCAGGGTGATATGGAGGGTCTGCTGTTGCCCATGCAGCAGACCCCCCCTCTCTTCGCAACTGAAGGGTCCAAGGGAAAGACGGAGTCAATACAGCTTGGCTTCAGGTGCGCCGCAGGAGTTGCCGGTGTTGACTACAATGTCAAACCGCCTTAGGGACTCCGGCTCCGGATTTTCTGTCGGGGTTTACTCCCTTAGCCTTTCCCCTGAAGAGGTATGCCGCAAGGCAGCGGAGGTTTTTTGGAGTCAGAGTTTTCCTTCTCTGAGAATTACACCAGCATTAAAAAGGACATAGAAGCTATCAATAAGAGCCAGGAGGAAATGAAGAATACAATTCCAAAATTGAAGAACACAGTAGAAGGAATTAAAAGCAGGCTAGAGGAAGCAAAAATTCTGATCACTGAGCTTGTGAAAAACATAAAAAAATATTCCCAGACAATTTAACAAAACAAAAAAAGACTGAAAAAGAATGAAGGGGGTTTAAGAGAGTTGCAGGACAACATAAAATGTAATAATATCCATATCATAAAAATAACAAAAGGAGAAGAAGAGGAGCAAGGGATAGAAAACCTGATTGAAAAAATAATGAGCCCTGAATGCTGTGGCTCAGTGGATTGAACGTTGGATTGCAAGCCAAGTGTCACTGGTTCGATTCCCAGTCAGGGCACATGACTAGGTTGCACGTCAAGTCCCCAGTTGGGGGCACAAGTGAGCAGCAACCACACAGTGATATTTCTCTCCCTCTCTTTCTCCTTTCGCCTCTCTCTATAAATAAATAAATAAATAATTTATAAAAAGATAAAGAAAGTCATGACAGAAAACATCCCTAACTTGATAAGAGAAAAAATAATGCAAGTCCAAGAAGCACAGAGGGTCCCAAAAAAAGTTGAACCCAAACAGGCCCACTGCAGGGCACATCATAATTAAAATGGCAACATTCAAAGACACAGAGAGAATCCTAAAGGCAGCAAAAGAAAAATAGCAAATAACATATAAGGCAGCTTGAATAAGAGCATCATCAGATATCTCAACAGAAACACTACAAGCAGAGAGGGAATGGAAAAAATATTCCAGGCAATGAAAAACAAAGTCCCACAATCAAGATTACTCTACCCAGACAAAAGAAGAATACATCTCTACCAAAGCAGAATTGCAAAAGTTGCTAAAAGGGTCTGCTTTAAGAAGATAAAGAATCAGAGACCGAGGGGAGCACAGGTACAAAGGGGGAAAATGACAATGAATAAGTACCTACCAATAATAACCTTAATGAAAATGGATTAAATGCATAAATCAAAAGACACAGAGTAGCTGAATGGATTAGAAAGCATGACCCACATATATGCTATCTACAAGAGACCCATCTCAGAAAAAATGATATACACAGACTTAAAATAAAGAGATGAAAAAAAATATTTCAAGAAAATGGAAAAAAAAAAGCTGGGGTAGCAATACTTATATCACACAAAACAGATTTCATAGCAAAGTCCATAAAAAAGAAAACAAAGGACATTTCATGATACTTAAGGGAAAAATCCATAAAGATGCTATAACCCTTATAAACATACATGCACCCAACATAGGAGCACCCAAATATATAAGGAAAATCTTGAGGGACTTCAAGAAGGATATTAAAAGCTATACACTCATAGGAGGGGACTTTAATGCCCCATTGTCAACAATGGACAGAACTTTAAAGCAAAGAAACATCAAGGATATTGAGGCATTGAACAACACTCTAGATCAAATGTACTTAATCAATGTTTATAGAAATTTTCACCTCAAAAAAGAAAAATATACATTCTTTTCAAGTGCATATGGAACACTTTCAAAGAGAGCACATGGTAGGACACAAAGCAAGCCTCAACAAATTCAAGAAAACTGAAATTGTATCAAGCATCTTCTCAGATCACAATGCCTTGAAACTGAATATCAACCTCAAGGAAAAAACTCAAAAACATTCAAACTCATGGAGAATGAATAACATGCTATTAAATAATGAATGGGTTAACAACAACATTAGAGTAAAATTAAGAAGTTTCTGGAAACAAATGATAATGAACACAAAACAACCCAAAACCTATGGGATACAGCAAAAGCAATCCTGAGAGATCCAAGATAGCGGAGGAGTAAGTGGAAGCTACACTAACCTCCTCCAAGGACCAGTCTAGATTTACAACATGATTTTGGAGAAATCATCTGGAATAATCAACTGAACACTAGCTGTAGAGAAGTCTTATAACCACGGAGAGACAGAAAAGGCCACTACATCACAACGTGACCAGTAGGGAGTGCAGAGACGTGGAAGGGATGGCTAGATTCCCACAGGTGGCAGCTAAAGGGACTGAGAAACAGCTCAGCAGCTGGAAGTTCCCCTGAGAAGGGCAAGGTCAAAATTCCCAGCTGGACTTGCCAGCCTACAGCAACAGAGTGGAAAGTAAAACAGTATCCCGCTGTGAAAAGCGAAAAGCCACAGGGTTTCTTGCTAGCCTGAGAGAAAAAGCTGGAGAAAAACAGCACTTAAGCAGATCACGTATGAAAATATTTTGGCCCCCACTTACCCTGAGCTCAAGCAGAGGGAAGGCAGAGAGGACTAGAGATGCTTGGGGAGAATTTGGTGAAGTGTCTTTGAGGGGAGAACTAGGGGGGAGGGAAGCCGACCGGGTCCCAGTGCTGACTCATCCCCAGTGTTGCAGGCAGACAATTCCGCTCTAATGGCATCAGCCTGAGGGGAAGCAAAAGCCCTGCCTACAGGAATTAAGCTGCCCCACCCTCAGTCCTTAAGCCTGATGGGTAATCACAGATTGAATAGATTAACAACTAAAGGAGACAGACATGCTGCCTAGGGCAAGACTGATACACGATTTGACATGACCAGGGGCAGATCCAGGAAGTGCAGATCAATCTAAGAAACAGCAACAAACAATAAGAGTCACAAAAATGAGGAGACAGAGAAACAACCCCTCATCAAAAGGAAAGTTAGAATCCCCAGAAAGAGTGCTAAATGAAACAGAGGGAAGCAAACTATCAGATATTGAATTCAAAAGATGGATTGTGGGAAAGATCAATGAGCTCAGCGAGTTCAAGGAAAACTACAAAGAACTCCAGGGAACTCCAGGGAACTCCAGGGAAACTACAAGGAACGTCCTGAGAATTACATTAGCATGAAAAAGGACATAGAAGCTCTCAATAAGAACCAGGAGGAAATGAAGAATAAAATTTCTGAATTGAAGAACACAGTAGAAGGAATTAAAAGCAAGCCAGAGGAAGCAGAAGGTCAGATCAGTGAGCTGAAGGAGAACGTAGACAAAAACTCCCAGACAGTGCAACAAAATGAAAAATGACTGAACAAGAATGAAGAGGTTCTAAGACAGCTGCAGGACAACATGAAATGTAATAATATCTGTATCACAGGATTTCCATATGAAGAAGAAGAAGAAGAACAAGGGATAGAAAACCTCTTTGAAAAACTAATGACAGAAAATTTTCCTGACATGAGGAGAGAAAGAGTCACACAAGTCCGGGAAGCACAGAGGGTCCCAATGAAGAGGGAGCCCAACAGGCCCACTTCAAGACACATCATAATTAAAATGGCAACATTCAAAGACAAAGAGAAAATCCTAAAAACAGCAAGAGAGACACAACTAATAACATACAAGGGAGCTCCTATAAGGCTATCATCAGATTTCTCAGCAGAAACACTACAAGCCAGGAGGGAATGGCAAAAAATATTCGAAGCAATGAAAAACAAAGGCCTACAATCAAGAATACTCTACCCAGCAAGGCTCTCATTCAAAATGGAAGGTGAAATAAGGAGTTTCCAAGATAAAAAAAAAAAAAAAAAAGACTAAAAGAATACATCTCCACCAAACCAGCATTGCAAGAGATGCTAAAGGGTCTGCTTTAAGAAGATGAAGAAACAAAGAGAGACAGAGAGGAACACAAGTACAAAGGGAGAAAATGACAATGAATAAGTACTTATTGGTAATAACCTTAAATGTAAATGGATTAAATACTCCAATCAAAAGATATAGGGTAACTGAATGGATTCGAAAGCATAACCCACAGATATGCTGTCTACAAGAGACCCACCTCAGAACAAAATATCTACACAGACTGGAAGTGAACGGATGGAAAAAGTATTCCAAGCAAACAGACATGAAAAGAAAGCTGGGGTAGTAATACTTATATTAGGCAAAACAGATTTCACAGCAAAGGCCATAAAAAGAGACAAAGAAGGACATTTCATAATACTTAAGAGAAAAATTCATCAAGAAGATATAACCCTTGTAAACATATATGCACCCAACTTGGGAGCACCTATGTAAGGAATATTTTGAAAATCTCCAGGAAGGATATAGACAGCAACACACTCATAGTAGAAGACTCTAACACCCCATTGTCAACAATGGACAGATCTTTGAAGCAAAGAAACTCCAAAAATATTGAGGCATAAAAAACAGTCTAGACCAAGTGGACTTAGTCAATATATATAAAAATTTTCACCCCAAAGAAACAAAATATACATTCTTTTCAAGTGCACATGAACTATTTTCAAAGATAGACCACATAGTAGGACACAAAACAAGTCTCAACAAATTCAAAAAAATTGAAATTATATCAAGCATCTTCTCAGATCACAGTGGCTTAAAACTGGAAATCAACCTCAAGGAAAACACTCAAAAACATTCAAACTCATGGAGAATGAATAACGTGCTATTAAATAATGAATGGGTTAACAATGACATCAAGGAAGAAATCAAAAAGTTTCTGGAAACAAATGATAATAAATACACAACAACCCAAAACATATGGGATACAGTGAAAGCAGTCCTGAGAGCAAAGTTGATAGCAATACAGGTCTACCTAAAAAAGAGAAGAGTCTCTAATAAAAAAGTTAACCCTACAGTGACAAGAACTAGAAGAAGAACAACAAGCAAAGCCCAGAGCAAGTAGAAGGAAGGAAATCAACAAAATCAGAGCAGAATTAAATGACATAGAGACTAAAATAACAATTCAAAAGATCAACAAAAATAAGAGCTGGTTCCTTGAAAAGATTAACAAAATTGACAAGTGTTTAACCAGGCTCATCAAGAAAAAAAGAGAGAGGACCCAAATAAATAAAATTGGAAACGAAAAAGGAGAAATCACAACGGATACCACAGAAATACAAAGGATTGTAAGAAATTATTACAAACAACTGTATAACAAGAAATTTGACAAACTAGAGGAAATGGACAAATTCCTGGAAACATATAATCTTCCAAAACTGAATCAAGAGGAAACAGAAAGCCTGAACAGACCAATAACAACTAGTGAAATTGAAGCAGTAATCAAAAAACTCCTGGCATACAAAAGCCCTGGACCATATGGCTTCACAGGTGAATTCTACAAAACATTTAAGAAAGAACTAACTCATATCCTCCTCAGATTATTCCAAAAAATCCAAGAAGAGGGAAGACCCCCAAACTCGTTCTATAAAGCCAGTATTACACTAATTCCAAAACCAAGTCAAGACAACAAAGAAAGAAAACCACAGGCCAATATTGCTGATGAACATAGATGCTAAAATCCTCAACAAAATATTGGCAAACCAGATCCAGCAACACATTAGAAAGATTATACACCACAATCAAGTGGGATTCATCCCAGGGAAGCAAGGATGGTTTAATATTTGCAAATCAATAAACGTAATACACCACGTAAACAAAATGAAAGACAAAAATTACATGATCATATAAACAGATGCAGAAAAAGCATTTGATAAAGTACAACACCCATTTGATAAAGTACAACATCAAAATGGGTATAGAGGGAGCATACCTTAACATAATAAAGGCCATATATGAGAAACCTGAAGCCACCATCATATTAAATGGGAAAAAACTAAGAGCATCTCCCCTGAGGTAAGGAACAAGACAAGGATGTCCACTCTTTCCACTCCTATTCAACATAATCTTGGAAGTTGTAGCCAGCAATCACACAAGGAAGAGAAACAAAAGGCATCCGAATTGGGAAAGAGAAAGTAAAATAGTCATTATTTGCAGATGACGTGATAGTGTACATAGAAAACTCTATAGACGCCACAAAAAAAACTACTCGACCTAATAAGTGAATTCGGCAAAATAGCAGAATACAAAATCAGTATTCAGAAATTGAAGGCATTTCTGTACACCAACAATAAAATCTCAGAGATAGAAACTAAAAGAAAAATTCCATTTACCATAACAACAAGAAAAATAAAGTACCTAGAAATAAAATTAACCAAGGAGGTAAAAGACCTATACTCAAAAAACTACATAACCCAGAAGAAAGAAATTAAGGAAGATACAAATAAATGGAAGCATATACCATGTTCATAAATGGGAAGAATCAATATCATTAAAATGTCCATATTACCCTAAGCAATTTACAGATTCAGTGCAATCTCTATTAAAATACAAATGACATATTTCACAGTCCTAAAACAAATACTTCAAAAATTTATATGAAACCAAAAAAGAGCCCGAATAGCCACAGCAATCTTGAGGAAGAAAAACTCAGTAGGAGGAATCACAATACCTGATATCAAACAATATTACAAAGCCATGGTGATCAAAACACTCTGGTACTGGCATAAGAACAGACATATAGATCAATGGAACAGGATAGAGAGCCCAGAAATAAACCCAGGTCTATATAGTCAACTAATAATTGACAAATGGCGAAGGAACATCAAATGGAGTGAAAAGAGCCTCTTCATCAAATGGTGTTGAGAGAACTGTGCAGGGATATGCAAAAAAATGAAACTAGACCACCAGCTTACACCATACATCAGAATAAACTCAACATGGATCAAAGACTTAAATGTAAGTCATGGCAGCATAAAATTCCTAGAGAAAAACATAGGCAGGAAAATTTCAGATATCCCACTTAACAATATTTCACGGATACATCTCCTAAGGCAAGAGAAATAAAGGAAAGAATAAACAAATGGGTCTACATCAAAGTAAAGAGTTTCTGCTCAGCAAAAGAAAACTTCAGCAAAATAAAAAAGGAACCAACTGTATGGGAAAATATATTTGCCAATAATACCTCAGACAAGGGATTTTCTCCAAAATATATAAAGAACTTGTACAACTCAACACAAAGAAGACAGACAACCCAGTTAAAAAATGGCCAAAGGACCTGAACAAATACTTCCAAGAGGACATACAGAGGGTCCATAGATATATGAAAGAATGCTCAACATCACTAGCCATCAGAGAGATGCAAATAAAAACCACAATGAGATACCACCTCATACCAGTCAGAATGGCCATCATCAACAAATCAACAAACAACTTGTGCTGGCAATGATGCAGAGAAATGAAAACCCTGCTGCATGGCTCATGAGAATGCGGACTGGTGCAGCCACTATGGAAAACAGTTTGGAATTTTTTCAAAAACTAAAAATAGAATTGCCTTTTGAACTAGCAATTTCATTGCTAGCTTGTATTTGAGTTCTTTCCTGCACAAAGCAAATAATCCATAGTGGGTTGTGGACTTGAGGATCTATCGACCTGAGGAACACATGCATCGAAAGGACCTACTTGAGCAGTGAGGCACCCAACCCTGAAATTTTTACAACCCCATTTTCAAGAAAATATTTTAGCTATATGTAATTCCTTATGCCTACGATCTGGTTCTCAAATGTAACTACACCACTTTCATCATATAACTTGGGACAAGTGAATTAGTACCTCATTTAATCATTTTTTTCTTATCTATGAAACAAGGAAAATAATAATATTACAAGTGAGTATTAGAAACACACTGTAGTGCCAGCATGGTTCATAGAGAATGCTCCATGATTTTAATTTCTCATCCCTTTTCCTCCAATGCTCATTACATTATTGGCCTCATAGTGACCACACAAGAAAAAGGTCTCTCTCTCTAGTTTATAATTTAAAACACTGAGGCTGAGAAAGATAACTGATTACAGTTACAAGCACTAAGATGCCCCGCCACTTCTCCTTCCCCTTTTCCTGAGCCTCTCATGGAATCTGCATTGATGACTCATTCCAGGCTAAGGGATTTCCCAGAAGTTGGCCTTTCAGCTGAAAACCAAGACAGTTCTAGTCAAACTGGATGGTTGAGCACCCTAGGTCCTCACTCATGGACTTAACTGCCATTTCTGTTTTATTTTTTAATTTTTTCTGCTTAGGGGACATCTCATTGACTTTACCCATTATCCCAGTGAAATCACTCTTCTGCCAGAATCTCTGTAACCCTCATATGCTAAATCCTATTACCATCCCCGTGTCTCCCTGGTCTTAATCTTTCTTCTCACTCCATTTCAGGCTGTTTAAGCCAAAGAGAAAAGCGGTTGTCGCATCTTCAGTATGATAATGTCCTGTTAGATTCACCTGACAGAACTGGATCTCTGATCTTTCTTAAACTTTCCCAGAAAAGTATCTTATGGCTTTTTATAGGCACCTATCAGTCCCAATTATTCTCATCATCACCTTCCCAATATTCCTTGGGTTCCTGGACACCTAATGCCCTACTTTGACATACCAGGATCTCACCTTGGTCCTGAATGTTCCCCCCATAGGCAGTCTCTCAAGCTACAAACACATAATGCATTATGTAATTTGTTCAAATTTCCCAGTAGACCCTGAACACCCCACACACACAAACACATAGACACAAAGAGAAAAAAAAGAACACTAGTAGTTCCCTAAGCATGTGAGCCTTAGATTCCATAACACCTGGGTTCATATCTCAGGTCACCATGTTGTGTGATTTTAGAAAAGGCATTTACTTCTTTGAGCCTACTTTTCTTTGCTATAAGAGACAGTAAAATGATCTTTTTTTTTTTTTTTTTTTATCATTAATGCTCTTAGAACTGTACCTGGTACACAGTAGGCACTTACAAACTGCTAAATTCCTTTCTTTTCTTAAACTAGGCACCATTATTTATCTTCCCCAGGTCTTTTAGGCTGCATTGGGGACCCTGATGTGGTCTTTAGTGGGTTTCCAGCTGGACTGTAAGGGCCCTGCAGGTGTTGATTGTAGTCAGTGTCCACAGATGCAGCAGCAGTGCCATCTTGTAGGGGCCAGAGTCTCTCCATCTTCTATGCAGGACATGTGGTGACTAAACACTCCTGGGAAGTACCCTGAGTCACTCCCAAGCCCAACTGAGTCCTCATAGACTATACAGTGCTGAATGCACATGTGGGCACTAACTGAATAAAGCTTTCTCAGAATCAATGTGGCCTGACTCCAAATAAGCTATTTAATAAGCAAAAGGAAATGCTATGGACTGGCCTCTACTGTTCATTTCCTAATAAATAGCATATTTTGCTCACTCAGAACGAATTTAAGTGCAGAAATAAAACAATTAAAAATATCTCATTACTAAAACGTGGATGTACTTTTCTGCAAATGAAGCATTATGATGTACAGGGAATGACTTCAAGCAAAGCTGAACTTGGCTGTGCATGTACGCGCAGTTGCAAAACGGTCCCAACTGGGTTAGGCCTTGGGCTGTCTTGGCTAACCATCTTTTATGGGACAGGGGAAGACAAGAGCACTATCTCCAGCCTATAGCCATAGCACCCACATCAGTAATGAGACAAAACAAGGTTATTGTTATCCACCTAAACAGCCATGTGAATTACTCTTCCTATACCCTGGGCTCCAGTCTTCTCTACTCCAAAATCCTGCACTTCTGGACATCTTCACTGAGTTATAGCCACACCCTGGGGTCATATCATTATCATCATGAAAGTAAGAGTCAAATATCCACCTGCTTCTAAAGAGCATACCGCCTTTTAAACTGTGCTAAGTGCTTCACAAATACTATCAAATTTAATTTTCATTACAAGCTTTTGACATCAGAATTATTATTATCTCTACTTTAAAGATTAAATAACTGGGTTCTGAGTTCACACAACTATTAATTAAAAGAAACAAGACCCATACACAGGTGTGTCTAACATCAAGCTATGCATTTTTATTGGTTTCACATTACTGCCTCTTTTCTGCAATCTCTAATTTAAACTTTCAGTGCCTAACTAGTTTCCTTCTTAACACTGCCCTAATTTAAGCCTCATAGTTCTCCTTTATCTTTCCAGTGTATCAGCCTCAGCACAGTTTCACTTTCTTTCCTGTCAGTTTGTTTGCTGCTGTCAATAATTTCAACTACATGTTTACCAATTCCCTCTCCTCCCTTTAATTTTTCTCTGCATAGGCTCTGATGATATCCAGGCCTAAATTGACACAACCCCCTGTTTTTCCCTTTTCTGCCCTGGAGATGAAGAGTGCTGATGGGTAAATTCCACTACACAAGTATGAAGAGCTGTTAAGCTTTCGGTCTCACTCAAAAGTTCTTTCTCCTGCCCTAGTTGGTTCCCTTGCCTATTCCCCCTCAGTGATTGCTCTCAGTGTTATCTTTATCTTCACCCTACAAATCTCTTGCCCTTATTCTCTCAGCTGACAAATAAGTAGTTTGTGTCACTGAGAAAATTTAGATCATTAAGCATGGCCTCCTTCAACTTGTCTCTTAATTCCCCTTACCTTCCCTATTTCTGTCCACCCAGGTTTAAAATATCCTGGTCTTCAGTAGGACCTCACCTGGTCTCAAAGCTCTCCAGATGCCATCTTGCCATCAGGTGTCCACTGTGTCCTTCTGTTTATCATCAGTCACTTCATTCATTCTTGAGTCTCCTACCATCTCCACTTGGCCCCTATGGAAAGACTAATGTCATAATTCTCAATTCATTCCTCATATTAATGAAAATTTGTAGCTTCTATCATACCCTCCTTTAGAAACGTACTCTTCCAATAACTTCTGTGATGAAACATTTTTACTCTTAGGGTGGGCTACTCAGGGTTTTATCTTTGACCCTCTTTTCTTCTATATATGCTCCCCACTCCTCCACGATATAGGTATACATTTACAACTATAAATACCATCTATAAGCTGATTATTACAAAATGAATTTACCAAGTCTGGACCTCAACTGAAGAATCGAGATTCGTGCTTATTTAGTAAAACATATATGTCAAAAAATAAAACCAATCTCCTCCTACTAAATTACTTTTGTAATCTGTTTTAGTTAATTGTACTAGCATTGATAAAACTCCAAAGTCAAAACTTAAGAATGACGTTTTACTTTTTCTTTTTTAAACAAGAAATAGAAACAAGAAACAAAAAACATTGTACATAGGACAATGACACCTCAATCCCATTCAAAGTAGGCACTTTGGGACCTCACACAATTTTCCCAATTGCCCTGTCGTATTTTCCTGAGTCTCATCGATGGTCTGAAATCTCTTCTCTTTCAAAGGTGATTTTAGTTTTAGGAAAAGTCAGAAGTCAAAGAGCACCAAATCTGGCCTGTAGGAGGGCTGAGTCACCTGGGTGATTTGATGTTTTGCCAAAAAACTCTGCACGAGATGTGATGCATGAGTGGGCGAGCTGTTGTGATGAAGCTGCCAGTCACCAATTATCCATAGCTGTGGCCTTCTGAACCATTCAAGAAGTTTCCACAGAGGAATGTTCATACTTAACACAAAATTCGATACAGATTTGTTGCTCTACTGGCTCAGTCATTTTGAATACAATGGCCACACAGTACACATGCTCACTCAATCGCGTCTACCACCCTCACTGACTAGTACAGTGAAGTCATCATTGTTCATGCATGCACATTTCAATCCAATCTCCGTGACTGCCAAGTTACATAGATGTCGAATAAACCATTCTCATTATATTAACAATGGCTGGACTTTTTTCAGATAGACCTTGGTTTACATAAAATATAAATGCTTTCTGATTACTAAACAGTTTATGACCATGTGTTACGGCAACTAGAGCAAAGCTTGTTAAAATCTTTAGGTACTGACTTTCGCTTTGCTGAGATAAACATTTTTGAACTTGCCATAACATGTTTTCTTGGAGATCTTCATTCTGTGTCATTTGAATAATCATCTGGAAAAGTTTAGAATGATACTGAATTAATACTTCATGGGTCTGTCCATATCTGTCCTGTACATGTAAATCCAGAAGGGTTATTCCATTTTTATCTGGCAGCTACTTGACTCCTCCTAATAGAGGAATCTGTGCTGTATCTTTCTTATCATGACTGCAAGCAAAGTACAAAGGAATGGCTCCTGATACATTTGGCCTGTTAATATCAGCACCACTGTCTAGTAAGCATTGCGCTGTCTCTTGCGACCATTCTGACAGACCACATGCAGCGCTGTACAAGGTCATGGAATAGTCCTGTTCGCCCATTCACAGCCAGCCAGTGTATTGCTGTAAGACCATGATTACAAATGTTGACATCAGCACTGTATTCTAATAATTTACTGATGCATTTCTTATTCCTATTTCTAGTTACCAAATGGAGTACAGCCTGAAATATGAAAGTTAAGATTTGCTCCTTTCTTTAATAGCAGAATCAAGCATTGCACAGAGCCACAATTTGATGCAATGTGAAGCAAGCTTCTTTTCACGTGTCCAAATGCATAAGTAACATCAAATTTCAAATTTGATAGTAGTTCAGAAACAGACCTGTGTTGATTAGCCACAGCCATTGGCATTAACATATAAACAGCAGTTTCATTATTGTCCCACAGCTCCACGATGTGCGCTGGGAGCAGCGGGTGAGTCAGGCGGCTGAGTTGCTCCGTTGCTTTCTCGGTCCTTGGCACGCCCTCTGCGCCTCTCCAGCCAGGGTCGGTGGGATGGGAGGCCGTTGTGCGCCCTACATTCCACCCAGACCTGTTCTGCAGGTGGAGGCACCGACTCACCCCGGCACGGGCCATCGCCTGGGGCTGCAGGGACTGCTCCGCGCCACGCGTTCTCTGTTGGAGTCTCCGACATTTTACTTTTTTTGTATCAATTACTCCCATACATATGCCTAATTAATATTAAGTTCCATTGGTTTAATCTCATTCATTTATTATAAAGTATTTATTCAAGTAAATTCACTTGCAATTTATCCTTTGCAAGTGAAGTAAATATCAGTTACAGCATTTTGTGCAACACATTCTGTGAGGTATTGCGCTACACATGGAGAATATAAGGACAAGCAAGAAACAACATTCTCTGCCTCATGACTCTTAAAGTCAAATGGAGAGGCAGAGGCATAAATAAAATAAGCATCAAACAAATGAAACACTGCTAAGATACATCAGGAAATGATGACTGAGCCAGGAACTGAAAGTTGAGGGAAAGATAAAGAGTTAAATAGATGAGGATAAATGGGTTCATGCAGGAAAATGACCTGCCATTGAAAGGCCAGAGTGACTGAAGCAGAAATTGGGGGAAAATTGTGTAAAATGAGACTCTTCGGATTCTTCAGTCTCATCTAGGGAGGGGAAAAGCTGACCATACAGAACTTTAGACTACATAAAAGAGTTATGTCTCTGTTCTAAGAATATTGACAAGACAATTGAAGACATCTACAGATTTTAAGCATGTGAGTATGTGCGTGTGAGAGAGAGGTAGAGAAAGAGGGAGTGAGAAATAGAGACAGAGATTCAAATTTGAATTTTGAAAAAATTACTCTGGCTGAAGTGTTACAACCAGCTTGGTAAAGAACAAGAGTAGATATAGGGAAGTGTTTAAGCTGCTATGGCAGTAGCTGTGGCAGGAGACAGGTGATAGTCCTGTTAACAAAAAAAAAAAAAAGTTTAATCTGTAATAGAAAATACAAAACATTTATTTGAGCAAGAAAAAGAGGAAGGACCCTGACTGGTGTGTTTCAGCAAGCTCAGCATTGTTGCACAAACCTAAAGGTCACCAATTGGATTCCCATACCTGGGTTGTGGGCCCCGGTAGGGGAAGTGTGCAAGGCAACCAATGACTGTTTCTCTCACACATCGAAGTTTCTCTCCTTCTCTTTCTCTCTCCCTTCCCCTTTCTCTAAAAATAAATTTTAAAAAATTTTAAAGAAAAAGGGGGAAGATGGATTGTGATGCAGGAGGCACACATTCAGGTAGGAACCTAAATAGTGATTTATGGAGGACAAAGAGAGGCAAGGTTGTTTTTTTTTTAAAATTATTTATTTATTTGTTTGTTTGTTTATTTATTTTATTTTTAGAGAGAGGGGAAAGGAGAAAAAGAGGGAGAGAAACATCACTGTGTGGTTGCCTCTCACTCGCGCCCCTAACTGGGGACCTGACATGCTACCTAGTAATGTGCCCTGACTGGGAATCGAACCAGCAACACTTGGCTCGCAGGCCGATGTCAATCCACTGAGCCACAGCAGCCAGGGCTGAGAGGCAAGGTTTATAAGGTCAAAAACCACAACTACAATTTCATTTAAGTTGTCTATGCAAATAAAGAATGTTGACTAGGTTGATTAGTTAGGTCCATTATGTAAATGAAGGATGCTGGTTGGTATAATGGATTGGTTCCTATCAAAGTTAAGAATGCAGATGGTCTAGTAAGGAGGAAGTAACGTTCAGGATGTGGTCTCATGGTTGCCTTAAAAACTCAAAACTCTTCTTCACAGCCTCTTGCTTCCATTGTGTTCCTTTGACTTTCTTTAATGAGTGTAAAGGAAGTGGGACTAGAGACAAGTGGATAGGTTAGTGAGTTATTTGGGAGGTAAAATCAATAGGATGCAATGATGTGTTGAATATTGGAGATGAACAAGAAGGTGGCAGAATATCTGATTACTACATAGATTCCTGGCTTTTATAATTGGATGGATGATGATGCCATATACTAACTCAGAGAACAGGGGAAGAGCATTGTGTGATGGGGAAGAGTACTAAGAGACTGTTGGAGAGATCTGAATTTCAATTCAAGACATTTTGGTTTGTAGGGACTTTCAGCCTTCCAAGAAGAATTTGAGATTCCAAGTAGGAAACTTAGAGGAAAGATGAGTCTGGATATAAATATGTAAATATTTGCATGTAGTTGTTTAATGAAGTCATGGTATAGATGAAAATATTCAGGGAGGAAAACTTGAGTGACATTATAAGAGCCTTTGACTAAACTAGATCTTCAACAATTATTAGTAGAGTAGAAAAGCATGGATTCAGAAAAAAAAAAAAAAAAGACAAAGCAGTGCCCACAGAAGTGAAAGGAAAACCAGGAAAGTGTTGTCTCATGGAAGCTAAGGGCAGAGAGTATTTCAAGAAGTGGGACAAGATCATCAGAGCCAAAAGGTTCTAAAAGCTCTAAGAGTTCAAGAAGGATGACATACAAAAAAATGCCTCTATTTAATAGAGCTACTTGGAGGTGGAATTATGGGAATGAAAGCCACATTGGAATGGTTGAGGAGTAGATGGAAGATAAATAAAGACACTTTCTCTTGAGAAATTCAATGAAAGAAGAGGGGAGCCAGAACAACAGTGGTAATGAATATGAGACCAACATTTGACTTGTATTTAATGGAAAGGGGCTGAACACAATTAAAGGTTAATAGAAAAATCTAGTTAACAGGAGGAAGCTATGCATAAGGGAAAAGAAAGATAATTCATCTTTTTTTTAATGCTCTGGTTGGAGCAGTTATAAATGAGATCTAGTGTTCAATAGGAGATTTGATCTTAGGTCACAGGTGGGAAGGCTTCTTTGTTATAACAAGAAAAAAGGGGGAGTAATTGAGGACAGAAACAGTTCATTTCATAGCTCTGTAACTGGGAAAACAAGGAAATTCTTGTTTCGTAAGTTCTATTTTATTATTCCTATCAAGTAGATACAGAGTAAAATAAGCTGAGCAAGGACTTCTTGCTTCAAGAAAGTTGGAGAAGACATGGTTTCCTATTCTTCCCTCTAAATACATATACATAGAGAATATATTTTAACATTACATATGTCAACCGATGGTCTTTAGTGTCAATTCAATGCCTACAGGAATCCCCAATTAGGATGTGGTGAAGAAGATAACTTTATTCAGTGCACACAGCTCAATTGTGATATAGTACAGCTGTGAAAACAGCATGGCAATGCAGCATCCCTGGGCCCAGGCTCCTCTCTGGCTAGACAGCTCTCTGCTCTGTGTCAGTCTGTTTTGCTCTGCACTGGTCTGATCTGATCTACTTCATTCTGTGCCAGTATGCTCTGGCCTGTGCTGGTCTGCTCTGCTCTGCTCTGCTCTGGTAATTCTTTGGTGTTTCAGCTTAGCCAGAGAAACATCGTCTTCACTCTTCAGTGGAAAGAGAAAATGCACTCCCAAAGGGAACTGGCTTATATAAACTGAAATCCCACCCCCGGTCACTAATTACTCTGTCTTCATGCAAATGAGGACTCCAAATCCTCTCAATGACTGACCCAAAAGGTACTGTCATGGTTGGTCAGAATGGAGCTGCTCTTGTTACCATAGGTAGTTAACTAGTTATTAATAAGAAAGAGAGCAAGAGAATTAGATATTGAGCTTAATAAACTGGGGAACATGAGTTTGTTTGTTTCACCAGGAACCCACAGTTTCACATTGCAGGGGATTACAGCATTTTCCCACCAAGGGGATTAACACTCCTCCCTCCCCGCCCCTCCCCTTTGGTACCAGATTGTTGGGGAAGCACAAGGGGGGGACTGTTTGACCATAAAGGCCTGTCAGTCTAACTAAGGGGTGGACTTATCAAAAGCCCAAGAAAGCTAGGAATTTGGCTATTTTAAAGAAGCTGCTGAATATAATCCTAGGGGAAAAAAGAAGAGCTCTCTCTCTCTCTCTTGCTTGGTGATTCATACTCATCACATTAACTCACACCTCCTCTCTACATAACCTGTGATATTAGCAGGCATGTGGCCACTGGACACATGAACTCCAAACGCAGGCTTCAGGCAGGAGCCAAGGTATAGCAGCAAAGCAACAGATCACAGACAAAAATGCAAGACAAGCTAGCCAGATGAGGACTGAGACCACTTAGCAACCAGTTGGGGGCTGGACTGGATTAAGCTTTAATATGGCAAATTCTGGGCACTGGCTTTTGTCTGGCCCTGATTTTCCATGGCAGGTTGGAGAGAGATGAAAAATTGGAAACCCAGTGGCAGATTTCCACCTGAGTAAACAAACCATCCTGCCACACTACAATTTCCCACGCATGGGTCTTTGGAATACTTTCTTCACAATCCCACAGAAGAACCTGATTTCCACTGGTAATATTTTGATTGGTTGGTGAAGACATTGCTGGGAATATAGTGAGCAATTCTGAATGAATAGGGAAAGCTTCAGTCCTGCTGGTTGAAACAAAATTCCAGGAATTCCTTTGCAATGGTTGGTTCACATGGCAGAAACAGTGCATGCAGGCAGTGCAGTGAAGAGGCAGATAGATCAGTGTAGGCTTATTCCTGAAGAGTGGTTTGCATGAGATGCCTGCACTGTGTTTCTGCCATCTGTGTAGACTGTTTTACCAGGAGTTCTTCTTAGTAGGTATCTTCTTTCTCAGGGTGCACATATGTAAAACACATAGATGACTCTGAAAGGTGACAAGAAGGTATCAGAGTGGCTGGGTTTGGGAATGAGAAGGAACAACATAAGAGTGAGTTGGTTTTTTTTTGTTTTTTGTTTTTGTTTTTTAGTTTCATATATTTCAGACATAGAGCTGAAGAAGGCGGCAACCTGAGAACACTAATAGGCATAGACTTTTTAAAAACTTCAACAAAAGTCTGTTCTCTCTAGCCAAAGGATCAGGAAATGGATAGTCTAACAAGAGAGAAAACTATAAGCAATGATTGCTCTACTATAATAAAATGTAACTCAAAAAACTGTGGCCCACCTCTACCCAAGCCAACAAAAGTCAAGTGCAGAGTTTAGATTTCTACCCTTGTTAGGTTGCAACAAAGCACCTCTCCTCCAGCTGAGGTACTAACAGATACCAAAAGAAAAATTTACACATTTTCCGTAGAAGACCTGGGAGAGGGTCCAGACTTTCATGAGTGTCCAAAAGTAAAACGGCAACCCCTATCATGGTGTCAGTGGAGCACTAGTGGGAAAACTTCTATCTCTACTCAGAAGTAACAGAGGTCCCCAATCTTGGATGTCAATGGAGGCCAAGTACTAAACTTGAACTTCTATTTCTACACGAAAGTAACCAAGAAGAGCTTACGCTGTGTCCTACCAGAGAAATTTCAGTTAGATGAATTCAGCTAAAGAAGTTTCAAAGACAACCCAGAGCTTCATAGCATAATACTTCAAATGTCCAGATTCCCATTGAAAATAACTCATTATACCAAACACTCAGAAGATCTCAAACTGTATAAAATGAGATGATTACTAGATACCAATGCTGAGATAACAGAGATGTTAGAATTATATGACAAAGATTTTAATACAGCCTTAACTAAAAGATGCTTTAATGGACAATTAGAAATGCTCTTGAAATAAAGAAAAAAGAAAAAAGATAGTCTCAGCAAAGAAATAGAAAGTTTCAACAAATAAATAGAAACCATAGGAAAGAACAAAATGGAAGTAAGCATACTGTTACCTATTAAGGAAAACTAATTTTCATAGTAGTGAAATTATCAGAAACCATGCAGACAAAAAGGAAGAATAAAACATTTTTCAAGTGCTGAAAAGGAAATAATTGTCAACACAGAATCCCTTGTCTAGCAAAGATATCCTCAGGAAAGATAAGGAAATTGAAACAGAATCAAATAAAAAAAAAAAAAAGTTAAGAGAATTTGTCATCAACAGATTTACCCTAAAAGAATGAATAAAACAAGTTCTCTAAAAAGAAAGAGAATGATAAAGAATGAATCTTGGAACATCAGGAGGAAAAAAGAACATGTAAACACAAGTTTTGGTAAATACAATAAATAGACTTCTCTTCAATTTACAAAATTATATTTGACAGTTGAAGCAAAAATTATAACATAGCTTTATGTGGTTCTAAATCTATGTAATGGAAATATTTAAGGTGATTATATGATTAATAGAAAAAGTAAAACATGGAGAAACAAGATGGCGGAGGAGTAAGTGGAAGCTACACTAACTTCCTCCCAGAACTAGTCTGGATTTACAACGTAATTGTGGAGAAATCATCTGGAATAACCAACCGAACACCAGCTGGAGAGAAGTCTTATAACCACGGAGAGACAGAAAAGGCCGCTACATCACAACGTGACCGGCAGGGAGTGCGGAGACCCGGAAGGGCTGGCTGGGCTCACATGGGTGGCAGCTGAATAGACTGAGAAACAGCTCAGCAGTTGGGGGTTCCCCCTGAGAAGGGCAGGGTCCAAACCCCCAGCTGGGCTCCCCAGCCTACAGCAACAGAGTGGAAAGTAAAATAGTATCCAGCTGAGAAAAGCGAAAAGCCACAGGATTTCTTGTTAGCCGGAGAGAAACAGCTGGAGAAAAAGAGCTCTTAAGCGGATCACATATGAAAATATTTTGGCCCCCACTTACCCTGGGCACAAGCAGAGGGAAGACAGAGAGGACTGGAAATGCTTGGGGAGAGTTTGGTGTGGTGGCTTTGAGGGGAGAGCTGGGGAAGCGGCCGGCCGGGTCCCAGTGCTGACTCATCCCCGGTGCTGCAGGCAGATCATTCCCGGCCAAGTGGCGTCAGCCTGAGGGGAAGCAAAGGCCCTGCCTACAGGAATTAAGCTGCCACGCCCACGGTCCTTAAGCCTGACAGCTAATCACAGATTGAATAGATTAACAACAAGCCAGACAAAGGCAATAGATCCCTGAAAGTCTCCAACAGGCTGCTGAGGCCCAGACTGGTACAGGATCTGGTGCCACCAGGGGCAGATCCAGGAAGTGCAGATCATTCTAAGAAGCACCAACAAACAATAGGAGTCACAAAAATGGGGAGACAGAGAAACAACCCCCCATTGAAAGGAAAGGTAGAGTCCCCAGAAAGAATGCTAAATGAAATAGAGGGGAGCCAACTATCAGATATGGAATTGAAAGCATGTATTATGGAGAAGCTCAGTGAGCTCAGCGGAAACGACAAAGAACTCCACAAAAACTACAGTGAACTCCAGAAGAACTATAAGGAACTTACTGAGAATTATACCAGCATCAAAAAGGACATGGAAGCTATCAATAAGAGCCAGGAGGAAATGAAGAATACGATCTCTGAATTGAAGAACACAGTAGAAGGAATTAAAAGCAGGCTAGAGGAAGCAGAAAATTGGATCAGCGAGCTGGAGGACAATGTAGACAAAAACTCACAGACAGTGCATCAAAATGAAAAAAGGCTGAACAAGACTGAAGAGGCTCTAAGACAGCTGCAGGACTACATGAAATGTAATAATATCCATATCATAGGAATTCCAGAAGGAGAAGAAGAAGAGCAAGGAATAGAAAACCTCTTTGAAAAACTAATGACAGAAAACTTCCCTAACATGAAGAGAGAAAGAATCATGCAAGTCCAGGAAGCACAGAGGGTCCCAATGAAGATGAACCCCAACAGGCCCACTTCAAGACACATCATAATTAAAATGCCAACATTCAAAGACAAAGAGAAAATCCTAAAAGCAGCAAGAGAGAAACAACTAACAACATACAAGGGAGCTCCAATAAGGCTATCATCAGCTTTCTCAGCAGAAACACTACAAGCCAGGAGGGAATGGCAAAATATATTCCAAGTAATGAAAAACAAAGGCCTACAACCAAGAATACTCTACCCAGCGAGGCTCTCATTCAAAATGGAAGGTGAAATAAGGAGTTTCCAAGACAAAAGAAGGTTAAAAGAATACATCTCCACCAAACCAGTATTGCAAGAGATGCTAAAGGGTCTGCTTTAAGAAGATGAAGAAACAGGGAGAGACAGAGAGGAACACGAGTACAAAGGGGGAAAATGACAATGAATAAGTACTGAAAGAAAGAAGGAACTTCTACCATTTGCGACAACATGATTGGAACTAGAGAGAATTATGCTTAGCGAAATAAGCCAGGCAACAAAAGAAAATTACCTTATGATATCCCCTGTTAAAGGAAACTAATGAACAACACAAACAAATGAGCAAAATTGAACCAGAGGTATGTAAACGAGGAATAAACTAACAGTAACAAAGGGGGAGATGGGAGGGAGAGAAGTGGTAAGAAGGGGAAGGGTCTAGTCAAAGAACATGTATAAATGACCCATGGACATGGACAACTGGGTGGGGACTGAATGTGGGAGAAGGGAGGGACAGGGTGCAGAGAAGCAAGAGGGGGAAAAAAGTGAGACAATTGTAATGGAAAAACAAACAAACAGAAAATTTTTTAGTGGGGGGAAAAAATAAAAATAAAAAGAATAGAAATGCAAGTTCAGTGAATATTAGAAGGACAAGGATTTTCCTTCACATTGTATATATTTTCTCCCTATCTGATCCCTCCAGAATTTGGCATTCTAAAGAAGTAAGTAATGACCTAAGTTTCTTTGCATAAAACTAATAAGACCAGTTGTTAATAACGATTTTTTTGACTAAGACTTTGACTGGAATGTCATGCCTAAAGGAGACATGCTTGGGCTTTGGTTGTTACCAAAAAGCCCTGAGCAACTGGGACTGACCTTCAAAGGTAATAAAAGTCCACGAGATAAAAGGCCTGGTACCTTGGATGGATGAGCGGTCCATAGCAATCTTTCCAGGGAAGGAACGAAGGTTGTTTTCCTGAAAGATGGCTAGAAAGGACCTTAAGGCACAATGGAAAACCAGGAGGACCTGGAAAAGACAGGTGTTTACAGGCAAGGCTGAATGCCAGGTATGTGGCTCAGCTTCTGTGCCCTGAAGGGCAGACTGAAGGTCACCCTAAATGTTCCTTGCGAAAGTTCCAGCAAAGCAGAACTAAAGATCATAAGTGATCATTTGCTGCTCTTGTTGTGTTTATGCAAATGAACAGGATAAATTAAAAATGAACTTAATGCAGTCCCTTTAATGACAAGGAGGGTAATCTTAGGGAGAAAAATCAAGATTCAAGGAAGATCACAATGCCCAGTGGTAGACTATAAAGTAGTGCAGCTAACTGTCTTTAAAGTTTCTTTTCATTTAAAATTTGTTTTCATTTGAAAGTTAAACTATGTCTGTGGCATTATCAAAGATGTTTAATTTACAGGCAAGTAGAATATCAAATGCCTTGCAACTAGATGTCTTTCCAATAAGACAGTCCTACAGATTTAGAGACATGTATGTGGGTTATGTTACATAAATTAACATGTGTTTTCTGTTTTCAAAGGGCATAAGCCTATGATCTCATTACCTGAGTGATTGTCTGTACGTATAGGCCTCACTTAATCCTGTCTGCATTGCTGCCTCCTGAGACTCAATGGTTTGGCTGAACTAAGTGGCTGGGTTGGTGAAGAACGGGGTGGTCTGTGGGCTTCACTTTAAAACTGGTTTCTCTTTTCTATCCTAATGGCTTGGACAGAAAGAGCCCAGAGGCCTGAGAGGGGGGATACCTAAAATATTTCCCTCAGTCCAAACTAAGTATAATGGGCAAAAGGGTTTTGGACAGGTGAGATGTACCTGGCATACCTTCCTCCAAAGAAACCCTTCTTTTCCCTAATGTGGGACATTGAAAAATTAATACCTGTCTTTTGTCATCTAGTGGTTACGGATTGAATGATGTCCTTTAACCCTGCTGCCCCCAGAATACAACAAGGATGCCAGCCTGTTAAACCAAGCATGCCATTGTCCAGAGACAGCCAACCAACCTGGAGTCTGCACGATCCTTCCCCTTGTGGGAAGGCCACCCTCCCCTCCACACCCCCACTCTTATTAGGGATTTCTTGACCCAAGGGTAGGTAGGACGACGACCATGTCCAGCTTGAAGCAGCTAGAGGAGCTCGAGACCTTCGTCCATTGTCCTTTATAAGATTGTAAAGGGTCTCAAGTCTGAGAGGGAGGGATTGTTATTTTTTATTGTTAAAATATTTAACTAATTAATTAATTATTTAAAAAAAAAGAAGAAGAATATATGAAAGGGTGAGCCATGGGCATGGACTTGGGGAGGGGATTGTTGGGGAAGGGGGGTGCTGGGCGGAGGGGAGCAAAGGGGAAAAAATTGGAACTATTGTAACAATATAATCAATAAAATATACTTAAAAAAAAAAAAAAGTAAAACATGGAAAGGGGCCCTGGCCAGTGGCTCAGTCAGTTGGCAGCAACCGATCAAGGTTTCTCTCTCACATCTATGCACCTCCCCCCTCTTCTCTCTCTCTCTTTCTCTCTCTCTGTCTCTTGCTCTCCCTCTCTCTCCCTCCCTATCTCTCTAAATTTAATAAATATATCTTTAGGTAAAGAGTTTTTAAAAGACAAAGTAGGTAAAGATACAAGAGACATTTCACCAAAAAAATATTCAGATGGCAAAATAAGATGTTCCATACCATTAGGCATTAGGGAAATAAAAATGAAAATCACAATGAAATTTCACTACAAATCTATAAGAATAGCTAAAATAAAAAATATTGACAACACCAAATGCTAGAGAGGATATAGAGGACCTGGATCACTGCTATATTGGTGATGGAAAAGAATTTGGCCATTAAAAAAAATAAAACTAACATGTAACTTTCATAACAACTGCAACCTGGTGATTGTACTCCTGGATATTTATCCCATAAAAATGAATACCTATATTCCCATTAAAACCTGAATGTGTATGTCTGTGGCAGGTTTATTCATAATAGGCAAAAACAGGAAATATCCAGATGGCCTTCAATGATGAACAGTTATAATAACAGTGCTATATCCATATCATGAAATATTACTCAGCAATAAAAAGGATCAAACTATTAATACACACAACAACTTGGAAAAATCTCCAGAGAATTATCCTGAGTGATAAAAGCAAATCCCAAAAAAGTACATACTGTATGATTCCACTGGCTTACAGTTGTTATGAAAGTTACATATTGGTTTTATAAGAAACTGCTAAATTTTATCATTCTTAAAATGACAAAATTATGAAAATAGAAAACAGATTAGTGGTAGCTAGGAGTTAGGGAGGGGCAGAGGGCAGTGGCCTTGGCTATAAGTGTCCATCAGTAGATGAGTAGACAAAAAAGCTGTGGTACATTTACACAATGGAATATTGCGTGGCCCAAAAAAGAAAGAAACCTTACCTTTTGCAACAGCATAAAAGGACCTGGAAATTATTATTCTAAGTGAAATAAATCAGTCAGAGAAAGACAAATACCACATGATCTCACTTATATGTGGAATCTAATGAACAAAATAAAATGACAAACAAAATAGAACCAGAGGCATAGATACATGGAACAAACTGACAGCTGTCAGAGGGAAGGGACTAGATAAAAGAAGGTGAAGTGATTAGCCAAAGAACATATATGTATAATCCATGCACAAAGATAACAGTGTGGTGATGGCCAGAGAGAGGCGGGGGGCAAGTGGGTCCAGGTGGGCAAAGGTAGAGGAGAGGAAATGGAGATATTTGTAATTATGTTAACAATAAACATAAAGTTCAAAAAAAGAAAAAGAAAAACATATTCATGGTACTAAGTGTGAAGGAAGGGCAGAGGGAAGTGGATGTGGCTATAAGAGGATAACATAAAGAGTCCTATGATGATGGAAATATTATCTATCTTGGCTATATCAATGTCAATATACTGATTGTTATACTTACTACCCTAGATGTTACCATTGGAGGAGACTGACTGAAAGGTACATTGGATTTCTCTGTATTATTTCTTAAAACTACATGTGAATCTATAATTATCTCAATTTTTAAGAGTTTAATTAAAAATGTTGAGTGAAAGAAAAGGAGACATGTTCATGGCATTGAAAAATTGTAAACAGTTTCTGGGGAAAGTGAAGGTTGAATTGGCCAGAAAGTCCTAGTAGAATTTTTAGGTCTCTGTGAAACTGGTGATCATGAATTTATAACAGCAATCTGCTCTATTGTGTAGCTTTTATCACCTATGCTCCAGTCACTATCTAGGCATAAGAATAGAGAAACCAGGTGGTTGGATTTATTTAGGATACAGGTGTCACAAAACAGGTGCAACAACAAGAAATGAGAGCCAATTTTTCTCAAATACATTTCTGTCCTTTTCATCCTCCCTGCAACTGCCTTGACTTAGAATGGCGTTCTAACTCTCTGAGCTATGGACAGCACTTCCTCATTCTCATTCCTATTGTCACCCTTTCCCCCATCTTACCACTTCATCCACTGCCAAAGAGAGCCTTAGGATAAAGTAAGTTGACCCAGGTTTGCCCTTAGTGGCTCATCGTTACCTAGGGAGCATTTTATCAGAAGTGCAAACTGCTTTGGCCCTTCAGAGTTTACCCACCAATTCCTCTTCCAGGCCTTGCCCACCAGTTCTCAGCCACATAGTACTCCCCAATATCCTCCAGCTCTTCCCTTAGCTACAGAGCTACCCCCTCACCAGCCTTGTTATTGAGACAGCTTGCTGTCCTGGGCCCCAGAGGAACAAAGCCTCCTGCAGCTATGCAAACCCCCCCCCCCCCAGTCCTTTATACATAAGGTCAATTGTGTTAGTCAGAGTTTTCCAGAGAAACAGAACCTACAGAAAGTGTGTGTGTGAAGAGAGAGACAGAGACAGAGACAGAGACAGAGAGACAGAGAGACAGAGCGCTGGCAAATCTGAAATCTTTAGGGCAAACTAGCAAGTTGGAAATCTAGGGCAGTTTGAGTCTGAAGATGGAATGGAGGAAGCATTCTGTCTTCCCTTGGGACCTTGATCAGCCTACTCACAACATGAAAGGTCGTCTGCTTTTTTGTTTAAAATCTATTGAATTAAATGTTAATCTCTTATAAAACATACTTTCATGAATTACCTAGTCTGGTGTTTAACCAAATATCTGCGTACAATGACCCTAGCCAAGTTGACACTTAAAATTAACCATCATATCCATGATAGCTGGAGTGACCACATAAATTATCTCTCTAATTGAAGCTATTAATAATTCTGCTGACACTGCAGGCATGAACTGGGACTGCCTCTAGCAGACCAGGATGTAAGGACACCCTCCTGATACTTTGATATCCCCATGGGATATTGTATGCTGTAATATCTCTATGGGAGTTTCTATGCATCTTGCATCCCCAGAAGAAGCTGGTGCCCAGAGTGCTGTTGATAAATGTTAACCACCTCTTTTAGCCCATCCTGGGTTCCATTTATCTCACCATGCAGTCCACTCAGGTTCTCCCCATCCATCTGATATCTCTCAGACTTGTCCAGCAAAGGATGGCTTTTGTTAAGCTCTGCTAAGACACATGTGTCTCTCATGCCTCCAAAGAAACAATACTCAATAACAAGGAGAAAAGAAGTTATTATCCTAACTTAAGCATACAGAGGTCATAACCCCAGGGTCAAGGATAGCTGCCATTGGGTTAGGGGCTACTGTACACAAGCCCTTGCTCTGCCTGGTCTGAGTATTGCACTGAGTCCCCCAGAACCTTAACTTGGGGTCCCTGTGTCCTGCCTTGGTCTTGCTGTCAGGCCTGCTCAGTCCTTAGAATGTTTTCAGGTCTTTGCAAAGGGTCTCTTCATAAATAAGAATATCTGACCCCCTATCCTGCAGAGGGTCCTTGTATAATCCTGAAGCAATTGGACACAATTAGTATCTTGACTGCTAGTTCTATTTTGATCAAATTCCCTCTCTTGAAAACTGGAGCACTCAGTCATGCCCATGTACCAGACTGAAAAGCATAACTAGAACTTCAAATCTTTGAGACGAAGTCTAACTTTTAAAAATCACTTCCTATGAGTGCAAAGAGCTGGCACCAAGCCCCATAGTTAGGTTCCTGCTAACTGCTGGCATGCACTCCTCTCATATTACTCATTCTAGTCTCCCATGTCACTGTGCTATGCCCATTAGTCAACGAGGTGCCTAAGACTAGCTATTGCCTCCCAGTTTCCTAAGCTTGCTCTTGTGTGACTAGGCACCTGTAGCACCTGCATTTTTATGTGGTTCCACTGTGTACTCAGTTTCAGCACCAGTCTTTGCACTTCGCCACACTACACTGTCTGCTTTCAATTACTGGACCCCTGCCCATACTTCAAATCTGGAACCTGTCCTCCCATTTTGTTGCTGCAAGGAGAATATTCAGTGCAGCGGTTAAGTACAACAGCTTGGGGGGTCAGACAGACCTGTGTTGCTATGTAATCTTGCATAAAATCTCCTGGCCTCCATGATATTATGCCACTGTGTTTTTGTGAGGTTTAAATGGTGAGGAGTATCTAAAGAGTTTCTCATAGTACCTAGAACTGAGTCACCCTCAGTATAGATGACTTGTAAGGCTTGAAATCTGGCCCTAGTGTTCTGCCACACATCCTTCTCTCTGGATGGTAGCATGCTGATAGATGCTTTACAATAAGCTCTTTGAATAAAACAAAGCTCTAATTTATAGTGTTTCTGATTTTCATGGTGTAAATGCTCCCACGATAGCCAATTTCATGTTACTAAACACAGAGTTGGAAAAAGATATGCACAATAGACTCTTGTGAGCTGGTAAGAGCACTCTCCAACACACCACTGACACTGGAGCTGCCCTGGCCCTGTGAGTCTTCCTTACCCTGGCCCTTTTATGAAGAATTCCTTTATAACCCATGACCAAGAAGCTATTATTGTATGGTCTTTCAGAGAGCTGCTTCCTTCACTTCACTGGGAGTGATCCCGTTTCAAGTACATAGTTTCATCTCTCCAAACAACATACTGCAGACGATTCTTATCTGAAAGGAAACTTGGCCTCTTCCATTGTGACTACAGGTCACTTCATGGTTTTGATGGTAAGATCTGTCCCTCTAGGAGCTTTCAGAACTCTCCGCATCACCCCTGCTTATCTCACAGCTGCAAAGAGCCCTTAGCTGCAACTTTTACTTTTTCTAAGTAAGAGACCCCAAGATGTCCATCCTTGCTTATTAAGACCAATATTTCCAAGAATAACAATTAGAAAAACTGAACAAAATAAAAGAACCATCTGTCTGAAGGTGTTAAAAAGCAACCGAAGCAGCCAAGAGCCAAGAGCCACAATCTTGTGGAGAAGTGCGTGGGGCTCTCCTCCTTGGCAGTTTCCACTTTGGTGTTCAGCAAGGGGCTGAGAAGACAGTCTGAAAGCTGAGTGGAACCCAAGGAAAGATTGTCAGTTAAACAAAGCTTTCCACATATCACAGAATTGGGGGAATGAAAGTTGGAGATTGGGCTAGTCAAGGCAGCCAGGTCTTAGAGAACCAAGATCCTGGGAAAGGCAGCGCATAGTGAAATAAGAAACACATTCTGTGAGTTTTTCTGTTGAAGCATTTGTTTATTTTTAAGCTATGCAGAATAATAGACTAAGAAATTGAGGGAAAGGGGAATGAAGAATGGGAGTGGAGTCTTTGGCTATATCATTGTGTGATGGGGAAACAAAAACTAGAGATGAGAATAAGCCATGAGGAAGGAATTGGTAAACATTCCAGGACTTCCTCTGTGATCCCCGGGGAACTACAGCCCAGGAGTGGAATGAACCAGGAGTACACAGGATCTTATAAAAAATGAAATGTCAGATCAAGTCAGTTCAGTTTCTGATTGATTGAGGTTATCTGTTTCATTCTGGTTGTCTGCTATATGATAAAGTGAATTATCTCTGGGAAAAGTGAATATCTTTTTCAGTCTCCAAAATTTATCATATACAATGTCCAACTTTCAATAAAAAATTGCCAGGCATAAGAGAATAATAATAACTTCTGGTTTCTGGTCTGTCACATAAGAAGCTTGGAAGTTATCATGCCATCTTAACAAGTAAAATTCTGGACAAACTGAAAAATCAACTCTTAGATCTATCAAAGAAGTAAGGTTGCTACAGGGCAATTTAGGATTCAGCTGCCTGCCACCATGCACAATCGTAAAACAGAGATTGGTGGAGGAAAAAGGTTTTTATTTATTTGGGGGAGCTGAGATGTCCCCGGCTCCGAGCCATTCTCTTCTGCAAAACACATAAATCCCCTTGTTCCTAAAATGACTGAAATCCACAGCTGTGCCCAGAGGTCGCCCTCCATGCTTAGCAGTCCTTTTTGAACCCTAAGGCCGCTACACAGATGGGTCTCCATCTTTTCAGCTCCAGGTTCTCCACTGCCCTGCAGCAGCTTTCTCCCTCTCCTGGAGCCAGGGCTTACTGTCAGAGATCACTGCAGCTGGTCGACATGCCAGGGGCTCCCTCCATGGGGCCCCGGAGCCCAGGGCTGCTCACACCTCTGAGGCTGAAGAACTTTCCTGGCTTGCGTGTCCATGTGCTGCTCTCAGGGTGAGAGAACAGAAGCAGTTCAGTACTTACGGGCTGTGGCGAAGGACTGTGGCGAAGGGTCACAGTGTCATCAGCCTGCCACTGGCCAGGTGCACATCCCACGTGATCCTGCTCCAGACAGTGTGAGTAGGGCAAGGCAAGAGCCACAGATGGGGCCTGGCGTCCTTCAGGTCCTTCGAACGCTCTGTGCCCCACCCTGACTGAGGGTGAGGGGTGGGGAAGAGAGAACGAGCTTCTGCTTACCTACTGTTTTAAATCTTTCCCCCCAAATCCCACGTGCTGTGGAAGTGTCCAAATCCCAACCAATTCCAGGGAAACATCCACCATGAGCATCAGCCCCGCATAGTGTCCTTGCCCCGCCTCCAGCGGCAATAATCTGGAAGAGGGTATGAGTTTCCCAGCTGCATGCAGGGCAGAAGAATCTGGGCCAGGGCTGAGACATCTAGACCCCACACAGCCCACGCAGGCTTTGTGCAAGCAAAGTCACGAACTGCCCTACATGTTACCTGAGGATATGGAAGCACTAGGTGGCTGGCTGCTGGGTTGCCAGTATAATGCAGAAGTAGCTTGTCTGTTGTTGCCTTGGGCAACCTCCCTTCAAGGGCAGCCCCTCCCTTCTCCTGGATGGCAGGCTTTCCTGCCACCTCGGAATTCCTTTCCTGCTCCCCACGTGGGAGCGGGGTTGGGGGAGGAGGGCAGCCTCTCATGATGGATTGGGGCTGCCCAATGTTGTAGTTTCCCCCACTGCCCAGTGACCTAGGCAGACCCCCAGTTACAAGGTCACAGGGCAAACTACTATACAAAAATTATAGAGATAAATCAGCAGATATAGAGAATCACAACTTACCAGAGTGGAAATCCATAAAGCAGAAAACTCCATGGGAAACAACACAGGGTAAGAAAACCTGGACTGAAATGAACAAATTGCTGGGAGCTCAGTGTGGACAAGTCTCAGAATTAGGAACCCCAGGGCCTCTGTGAGAGGGGTCCCCTTGTAAACATGGGTGGCCTGGCTGGATTGCTGGGCAGAGGGATGTGGGGACCCAAGAACAGCATGAGAGGCTGCACCCTGCTACTGATAGGGGATGGAGAGGTGGGGAAGTTCCAAGGACAGCACATGAGCAGTTGCACTGGCAACCAGGTGGAGCAGCATGGTGGAGGGAAATACCCTTCTATGTGCTTCCTCCATGCAGAAGGTTTTCTTTGTTTTCCTCTCTTTCCTGGAGGCCACCGGGCCACTTGGGCCAGAGTTCTGGGGCTGGGAGGCCCTGGAGACCACGTGGCCCCAGAACATTCCCTGTGCCCCTCCCAGACTGCTCTGTGGGCCTGCCTGGGCAGGAGCATGGCAGGCACTGGGCCAGTAGGGCAGAAAGGGAGGAAACCTGGGTGGTGTGGCCAAGCAACTAGCCCAGCTCCTCTACACTGCGAGGAAGCCACAGTGGTGCTGGTGACTGGAGCTGTGTTGGGCTGCCCAGATCCTGCCCAGCCAAGCACACAGACACAACTGAGGGCAGCGGAAGGAGGAAGAGGGTAGCACTGTGAGTTGGCTCCCCAGACACACAAACTCGAAAGGATGCCTGAAACCAGACAGTGACTGGAAACCAGCTAATCAACCCGTGCTTCTTAAAGGACGGCACTTCTGGGTGGAAGAAGAAGTTCCTGGTGCAATCTTGAACTGAGCTGGCAGAGGATGGCAGGGTGATTTTCTTTGGGTGTCTTAGAGGAAATGGGCTTTGAGGCAGAAACCTGCCGTTATTTCAAACTATATATCCTTTGAATAAAAGACTTCTTTCCCTTTCTACCAAATTCTGCCCCCAGAGATTTTTCTTATTGGCAGCAAGCAATAGGACCCCACTGGTTTTTTGGTTACACCCTCAAGGTTTTATTATTTTTATCTCCAAGAGCCCTACCTGGTTATCATAATGAATAGCAAAGAAAAACCTTCTCATGTTTCCAACAAGAGAAAAGAAATAAACCAAAGTATTCTGTTCTCTTAAACGAGGGTTAAAGTCAAGAGATGCTATCTCACCAAGCTTAACTTATTGGGGTTTATCTGAACCTAGCCAACATGGGAGAAGAGAAATACACAGTCCTAGTCCCCTCTAGTTATCCTGTTGCAGGTTATTGACAGCCTCAGTGCCCATGCCCTCCCCCAGCCCCTGCAGCTGCCTGGGAGATAACGATGTTTTGGGCTGGGAGTTCCCCAAGATAGCAGGGTGCGTCAAACCAGACCGAGTCTGGCCTTGATCAGTCCATCGTACTTGCAGCTGCCAGATAACCAAACGGCCGACTAAACTCAATAGTCCCTTTTTTCTTCTCCCTATAAAGCAACCCCCCTCTCCCCTAGGAGTTTGAAATTGGAGCCACCTGTGGCATGGCTACCTCCCCACTTGCTGATTCCCCCAATAAACTTCTTTTTCCCTGCTCACTGCGTCTTAATGGCCTTCTGAGTCATTCCATTCTTACAGTTAGCTCATGATTTTGATGATAATAGCTGCTCTTCTAGGGCTTCCAGAATTCTGTGTATCACCTCTGCTTCTTTAATATAAGAGAGGAGGGGTAAAAAACATATTAAGTTCACAGACCAGGAACACAGGCTCACTAAAAATCTGAGATCTAATCATAGGACTCTATTCCCCAGCTCTGGCTGGTGTGGCCCAGTGGATTGAGCTCCAGGCTGTGAACCAAAGGGTCGCTGGTTTGATTCCCAGTCAGGGCACATGCCTGTGTTGCAGGCCAGGTCCCCAGTTGGGGGCATGCAAGAGGCAACCACATATTGCTGTTTCTCTCTCTCTTCCTCCCTTCCCTTCTCTCTAAAAATAAATAAATAAAACCTTTTAATTTTTTTAAAGAATGCTTCCCTTACCCCTACGCCTTACCACCACATTACTAAAGGCCTATTTACTTGTTTCTTTTATTAAGTACATCATGTCTAGATTTTAGCAAAAAAAAAATGACAAGTTATGCTAAAAGGAAAAAAAAATTTAAGAGATAGAGCAAGCATCAGAGCCAGACTCAGATATGGCAGGGATATTGAAATTATTAGACCAGTGGAGATAACAGGGAAGTAGACAATATGCAAGAATAGATAGGTAAGGTAAGCAGGGAACTTGATTTTTTTTTTTAAGAATCAAAAAGACAGAGATAAAATAACATTGTAACAGAATGTTGATAGTGGAGGAGGCTGTGCGTGTGTGGGGATAAGGAGTATATGAGAATTCTGTACTTTCCACTTGATTTTGCTGTGGACCTAAAATTACTCTGTAATTAACACTTATTAAAAATAATATTATTATACTAAAAATGAATATATATAAAATGTGGAAAAATTAAAGAATGAAAAAGCAAATTAAAAGCATAACCAGTTGAGTCCTGGCTGGTGTGGCTCAGTGCCGGCCTACAAACCAAAGGGTCACCAGTTTGATTCCCAGTTAGGGAACCTGCCTGGGTTGTGGGCCAGGTCTCCAGTTGGGGGCATGTGAGGCAACCACACATTGATGTTTCTCTCCCTCTCTTTCTCCCTCCCTTCCCTTCTCTTTAAAAATAAATAAACAGAATATTTTTAAAGCAAATAAATTTTAAATAATTAAAATAAAAAATAAAAATATAACCTATTGAAATAAACAGATTATAAAATCAGACCCATAAGTGATCTAGGATTTGGACAAAAAAGAAAAGAAAGATGTGATCAGACTGTAAAAAAAAAATAGGTTGAAAAGGTTAAAAAAGGAAAGTAATGTAAAATACATCAAAGAACTTAAGGCACTTACATATTGTGCTTTTAAAAAATATTTAAATACACATAGAGGCACAGAAAGAAAAGAAAAAAGGTGGTTAAAATTTTACCAAAACTCACAAATGACAATAACTCATAGATTCAAGAAATTCTAAAAAACCAAGCATGAGCAATTCAAAGAAAACCATACATAAGCACATCATAGTAAAACTGCCAAAAAACCAAAGACAAAGAGAAATCTTAAAAGCAATCAGAAGAAGAAACAATACTTTCAAAAGCAACACAAAAGTACTGAGAAGTGAATTCAGCACAAATTCTGGAAGACAGAAAACAGATGAGCAATATTTTTAAGGTGTGGAAAGAAAATAAGTGCTGACCTAGAATTCTGTGACTTATGAAATTATACTTTGAAAGAAAAAATAAAATAAAGATGTATTTCTATCCATTCCTCCTCCCCAAAAGGGGGTGATATTGGTCACCAGCAAACTGACAGCTAAAGAAATTCTTAAGGCAGTCGTTGAGGCAGAAGAAAAAATAACCTTATAAAGAAGCAGAGAAACAGAGGAAGAAATGAAGAGACACAGAAAAGATAAATATACTGGTAAACCCAAATGATTCCTGACTCTGTATAACAATGATAATGTCTTGTTGGAAATATATGTAGAATTAAAATAGTAAAAGGCTGGAAATAAAATAATAAATAGATTTAGAGTGTTTTAAAGTCCAGACCTTCTCTTGGGCCTGGAAAATTATGTATTATATCTTTTAGATAAATTTTTAAAGAATTTTGATCATATAAGAATATATAACCAACAAACTAACAGAATATTGAACAACAAAGCATTATTTTAACTACAAAGAAGGCAAAAAAGGAGATAATTAACATAGAACAAGGAAGGGAAATAGAAAAAAAAAAAGATTATAGCTCTAATCCAAATACATTATCAATTACATCAAATGTGAATGAATTCAATTAAAAGTTTTAAAAGACTTTGTTAAATTTGACACACACACACACACAGAACTTTAATCTGCTTACAAATGCCACACCTTAAATATAATAACACAGAAAAGTTGAAAAGAATGAAATGAGAAGATGTCAATTTCCCCCAAATTTACGTCTAGATTAAATGTGATTTCAATAAAAATCTCAAGAGGATTTTTGTGAGAAATAGGAGGGTGATTTCAAAAATTGTGTCTAAACGCCAAGGACTAACATATTACCAAGTAACAAGACTAATCACAAAGCCTCAGTAACTAATTTAGTGTGGTGTTAGTGCAAAATGGACACATGGCCCAATAGAAAAGAATATGAAAACAAGCCAGTACAAGCAAGATTTCCTAATTTATGATTAAGCTGACACTGCAATGTGATGACAAAGGGAATTTTTTTTTATGAATGGCACTTGAATAATCAAATATCTGTATTTGTATTCTCACCTCTATGTCACATCCTACTCAAAAATCAATTCCAGGAAGATTGTACAGTAGATGTAAATGTGAAAGGCAAAACAATAACAAAATATCTAGAAAGAAACATGAAGACTATATTCTGGCTTGAGTTAAGTAAAGCTTTGAGAAACAGAACAGGACATGTTGAGCATTGAGGATAAGAGAAAAGGTGATACATAAACCTTCATTTAAATTAAGAGTTTCTGTTTATCAAAAGATACAAGAGAGAAAGAAAGAGAGAGAGAGAGAGAGAGAGAGAGAGAGAGAGAGAGAGAGAGAGAGAGAGAGAGAGATGAAGAAAGAGAGAGAGAAATCAAGCCATGAAAGAAGAGAGGTAGTTCACAAAAAGAAATATTCAGATAGACAAATGTAAAAGGCTCAATCTTGTTAGTCAGCAGGAAAATGTAAATTAAAACCATGATTAGCTATACTACATTCCCACTAAACTGGCTGGAATGAAAATATCTGACAGCACTAGTGTTAGTGAGAATGTGGAACAACTGCAACTTTCAAGCATTGTGGGTCAAGTGTATAAATCAGTACAACCATTTCTGAAAACATTTTAGTAGTATCTACATAAAGTACAACAGATGTATGCCTATGATCCAGCACTCCCAACACAAAGGCACATATAAATTCACCAAAAGGCATACATAAATTCATTTAAAAATGTTCATAGGGACACTCTTTGTAGTTATGCAAAATAAAAACAAACCAATAGTCTACCAACAGTAGAATGCATACATTGTAACATTTATATAATTAAGTCCTCCATAGCAATGTAAATGAACTTCTCCCAGAAACAGATAAATCTCCTAAATCGATGCTGAATGAAAAAAAGCTGAACCAGCTCTGGCTGGGTAGCTCAGTTGGTTGGAGCATCATCCTGTGCACCAAGAGGTTGCAGGTTCAATTACCAGTCAGGTCACATACCTAGGTTGTGGGTTCGATTTCTGATTGGGGTGCATATAGAAGGCAACGGATTGATCTCTCTCTCTCTCAAAAATAAAATAAAGCTGGATCAAAAAATGAGTCCATCTATACAGATTTCAAATATATATGAGATAAGTCAGTGGTTATAGATTAATTGTGGTTACCTTTGGGGTTCTGGTAGTAGCAATTGGGAAGCTGTTCTACTTTTGTTTTAGTTGGTGGCTATGTGAGAGCAATCAGCTTCTTTAAATGAATCAAGCTGTGTACATTTTTGATTTGTGCACAATTTTTTTTTATTGTGGCTTTGTAGTTGGGCCCTTTACTACATATTTCTTATACTAATGATGGCCGTCATTCATTATTTGCTATGTGTTACCCACTGATGCTGGTACTAGGTGCTTTATTCCACTTTTCTTTTTTATCCTTTGTGATGACATTGCTGCCCTAATTGTACTGATTTCATAGATGTGGAAGCTGATGCCCAGAGAGGTTACATGACTTATGGTCATATAGCTAGAAAATAACAGAACCTGATTTCAAAACCACAACTTTCTGATTCTAACACATTGTCCAGACAACAGGTTGCTGACTGAGGATGATTTAGCCACTGTCAATGTCAGACCTAAAATGGCGGCAGAAGCTAAAAATAGGCACAAATAAGTGTAAAATCTCAGCATACACACTCTTTATTGTTCAAAATTCTGTGTTTATTTTTTGTATCAAACATGAGGAACTTGAGTCTTACTTCAAGAAGCAAAGGGTTCTCACCCCAGGAAGCCACTGAAGGTCCAGAGATTTATGGCATTTATGACTATGAACTTCACCCCTCAAACTATATTCCTGTGGACTCATCAGTGCCTCTGGCAACTTTGGAGGTGCTCCCTCTGCAGACCCTGATTCTTTTTGTCTGCATTTCATTATTAGCACACCTGGAAGTCAGATACTGAGGGCACTGATTGAACAGCTCACAATCAAATCATGCCTCTCCAAGTAAGCCAGACTGCTTTTCATGTGCTTTCTGGGAACAATCAGAATCATTACCTGAGTGGATCCCAGGAACAGAAGTGACAGCTGCTAGCACTGGCAGCTCCCAGAGGGACATGGATGGGGCACATAGCAAGCAATCTAATGCTAGGTGAAAATGGAAATGCTGCTTTCTCTGCCCTGGCCAGCACTCCTCCTGCTGCCCAAGCTGGAAGCAAGTGTTGCGTATGTGAACGCTACAAATCAGATGATTGGCTGAGCTCAGAGACTGAGCAGTTGCCACCAAGAAGTGAGATATTATAGGTATGTAGATCACCCCAAGAGCTGCCATTTATGAGGGTGTATTTGTGCAGGCAGCTTACGGGCATTGTCATTCTACAGGTAAGGGAATGGAGAGGAGCCGCAGAGGTGATAGTGATGGGATTAAGAATACCCATCTAGAGAGCAACAAAGACCATATTTTAAGCCAGATCTTTCTGGGTCTTAGTTTGTACCTACTCTGTGAGTACTAGGACATACATGTGGCTCCACCTTAATGCAGAAAAAAACATAATTTGGCCTCCAAGAAGCAAAGGCAAGCATGCTTTTGCTTTGTCAGGACCAGCCCTGGTTGTCTGGATCTGTGTAGTTTCCACAAGAGACTCAGATGTCAAAAGAGGAGAGCTTATGAAGTGGGAAATCTTCATTCTAGCAATCATGGATCACAGATAGCTCTATAGATTCATCCTCTGCACCTCAAACCCAAGATCACACAGCTGGAAAATCCAGAACCAAAATAAAAAACCAGGTCTTACTTATTTTATTGGCCTTCAACATTTGTCTAGTTTGAGGTATAAGGAACACCGATTCCTGCTTACTAAACCTGCTGCAGCATGAACCAGGCCTTTGAGAACAAGGCAAGTACAGGCTGTCTCAGGCCCTGCACTGACATTTGCAATGTAAATTATTAATACTGGGTCATAGGTAGAAGCATGGGCTCTCCACCTGACTTCCTGGACATCACATCCCTTCTCCACAGCATAAACACGACATTCAACTTCTCTGAGCTTCATTTTCCTCCTTAGCTACCACGTATGGTAACAATAGGAACAAAGATGATATAGGGAAAGCTTTGGCACATAGTAAACACTCAATAACTTCCAGCTATCATTATCATTTTAACTAGGGAACTCTCACAGAAGTCAATGAGGTGGGTATTATTATCATTAATATATGAAGGGACCAGTAGACTCAGAGAAGTAAAAATACAATGTGTTTAAGATGCCATGGCCAGAAAGAGGATTATGGTCCAGACTCAGCCAGTTTCAATATCTGTTCCCTAGCCTTATCTAGACCACCTTCCCATCTGTGCACCAGGTTTAAGGCATGTATCAGCATCACGCACTGCCCCTGCATCTAGCGGCTCTCCATGTGCCCTGACAGTGGGACTTCTCTGCCTCTGGATTAAAGTCCAGGAGGCCCTGCTTGCAATGCATTTTTCCCATTATCTCCTCTTATCACTGTTCTGTAATTTTTCTCCCCCCAGGTGAGAACCAAAATGGAATTACACCTAAACACAGGCACTGAGAGAGTGGAATAAATGTCCTTGCCTTACTTCCAACTTTAACAGGCAATGGCTTAGAGGTTTTATGAGAGAATTTACAAATATATTGGAAAATATGGACCCTGTTTTTTTGGAGGAAATGCATGCACCCACAATAACTCAGCAATATGGCAAACAATTTCAGAAGTTTCTCAAGCCCCTCTGAGATTTATCCAGGTGTACAGTTTGCTCTCTGCAGAAGAAAGGCCCACTGCAGGAAGGTATCGCCTCAGAAAAGCAGCCTGTTTTCTGACCCTGACTCCCTGCCTGGCTAAGGGCAGCTTCAGGGAAGCAGGCACCTGGCCCAGACTCTGGTTAAGCATGACCCTGTCAGCTCAGGCTAGCGACACCTCTTCACTGGTGCACAAGCGTACATTAACCAACACTCCCTGAGGCCACCAGAATGGAGGCTGAGGGACCTGGTGGGGCTAGTGCCACTGCATCTTGGGACAGAGCAGGTCAGCACGGGCCCAATACTGAGGCACAGCAGATGTGTTCCTACTGAGGGAAAGCCAGCTGTGCAGACAGTAACATGTGCCAGGAAGTCAGAGAGATGAGGAAGTGTGAATCCCAGCACTGTCACTTACCAGCTTTGGGATCATATCTTTTGTCTCATATTCCCTTTGTATAAATTTTGGATAGTAATTTCTACCTTGCAGGGCTGACCTCAGAATGAGAGAGCATTTGTATGTAAAGGGAATAATACAGTCCCTGAACATTATACCCGATAAGTAAACGGTAGCTGATGTGGATATGATAATAATGTGTGCTCTTATTCAGAAACAATTAGCATGCCCTTAGGGAATGCCTGAGACTTCTTTGCATATTTCAGGGATTCTCATTGAAAATCAAGAGGATTTCAAAGTAAGGTTTGTTGGACAATTTGCTGTGCACATCTGGGTGCTTGACCAGAAAAAGGTGACTTAGCAGGAGATATGTCCTCTGTAGCAGCTGATTACAGAACAGTGCTGGGCTGATTGTTACATTAAGACTCTGCAGTGGGCAGGGAAGCCCTTCCCTGGACTCTGTTTTCCAGATCTGATGGGCAGAGCTTCATCTCCTTGCATCACTGAGGTGCATTGCTGTGTGTGCTACATTCTGCATGTGTGTGCTACATTCTGCATGTGTGTGCCTTAAAGAGTGAGTATGTGCAGGGACTTCAGTATCTGTGCATATGTGTATATGTATGCATGTGCCTGTGTATGACTTATTTTGTGTGTTGGCAAATATTCTGTTTTCCTTTGATCTTGGATACCTGGTTGCCCCTGGCAACTGTATTCTTGAATCTGGCAATGACTGAGCACTTCCTGAAACACATTTGGTCACACCTCCCCTCCTTCAGATCCTGGCCATTGGCTATTGCAAATTTTTCCAGCAGGAGTTTTTCTTTTGTTGTGGAAAGAACCTCTCCTCTCTCTGGAGCTCAGCACCCAATATCAAGTTCAGAGGTGAGAGAATGAAAGCTGGAAGGAAGACCTGATATCATTGAGAATTGTCCCTCCCTCCTTTGTAAGAAGTGACTATTAGCTCACCTGGTTTATCTGAAATGGGTGCACCTCTTTCATAAGTAACCTTTCTAACTACATACCAGGGAAATGGAAAAAAAGACAAAATTAAAATTATTGGGATAGGAAATTATTACCTATCTGGAGTTGCCTGGTACGAAGGGTGAGTAAAATAAAAATCAAGCACAATTTTATTTATTAAAAGCAACTGCTGGCATGAAATAAAATAATGGTTTAGTTATAGTAGATGTTGCAATAGGAACAGAAATGCTATCTCTTTTATTATGTCCAACTCAAAGAAAGGTCAGTTCAGATTTTTGGAGCTGTCAAAACCAGGAGCACAAAACAAGGCTTTTGTTAAGATATAGATATTAATCTGTGAGCATGTACCTTTGGGAAAGAAAGATGAGTTTCCCAAGAATCTTTACTCAAAATGAAGGCAGAGGCCCATGAGTAAGGAACCCCCTAGTCTTGGAAGCATAAGTTCACACAGAGATCCAAGCTCTCCATGGGACCTTGCCCATATCTGTGAGTATCAAATTAGAGGGCATAGGCCAGAGAGTGGTTTTATTCTTCTTTTATGTGTCCTTGGTCTTCTTTCAGTGCTTGCAAAGATACAATTAGGTATGGAATTTGTGTCACTTTGGCAAGATTTGGAAGGACAGGGCTGCTTTTTATTAAGAAAACACAGCCTGCCCTGACTGGTGTGGCTCAGTTGGTTGCGTGTCATTCTACAAAGTGCAAGGTTACTGATTCAATTCTGTCAGGCAACATACCTGGGTTGTGGTTTTGGTCCCTGGTCAGGGCATGTGTGGGAGGCGATTGATCAATATTCCACTCTTACATTGATGTCCCTCCCTCTATTCCCCTCTCTCTAAAAAGAAATAAAAATATTTAATAATAATAATAAAAGAAAAGATAGACCTCTGGGAGTCCTATTCAGATTCATCTGCCTTCAGATAATCTTGGATGTCTGCCAAGTTTCTGCACCCCCCCCCCCCCCCCCCAGCCTTTGGAGCTTGTTCCCAGTGTTGGAGAAATCTCTCATTGGTACAGAGACAAAGGATTAAGGGCCAGGCATTCTTCTTTCACTTTCTGGAAGTTGAGATCTTGATCATGAAAACCACACTCCTCAGGTTAGTCCTACTTGACCCAAGGCTGACAGCAGAGTTTTTTCTCCTATGAAGGCTGAAGAGGTAGAGCTGGGAGCATATGAATTTTGGAGACCAGGGCTCAGGCTGGTGATCAGGGACTATAGAGAGGACTGAGAATATGGGAGTTCATTGTGCAATGGTACCTAAGACCCTCTGAGAGCCAAATGCTGAGAAGCCAAGTTGTGCATCCTCAAATAAAGATGGCCACTTTTTAAAGGCTAAGGCCTAAGCACAGGGAGACAGCTTATTTTAGGTCTGAATGAGTGTACAGATGAGAGAAGAAACAAAAAATCAGCTAACACTTAAAAAGAATTCATTCCACAAGGCCATGAGAACACTTTTCTGTACAGCTAAATTCTATCCTAGGAGCTTTCTAAGAACTCACATGTTCAAGGAAACTGTTTGGTTAACTGAAAATTAGAATTGCTTCTCAGTATGTTCCTCACATTGCCCCATGGTCAACATGGAGGAATCTAGATATAAAGGGTTAGGGGGGCATGCTTCCACCTCAAAGCATATCTGAGACCCACTTGAACAGCAAAGTTTTACTGATGACTGCCCATGCCAGTGGGGCAGAATCCAGCTCTTGGCCACAGCATTCAGGAGAAAGCAGATAGCATTTTTTCACCCCAGAGAAGAAGAGGGTAGGGAGCAAAGGCAGGTTTTATTATTAAACAACTTTAATCCAAATGCTGAGTATTATTTGCAGTGTCTGAAGGCACAAAATATACCTAAAGTGTATGGAATAGTCTAAACAGAGTTATAAATTCAAAGAGCAAAGCATGAAAAAAAATGATACATTCTGAGCTGAGACAGAAATCTGAGTTGGGAGGTTTTTTGTTTTTTTTTATCCTAGAGAACTTGCTTGAATATTAATCATTTTCCCTCAATCAAAGGTTGGAAAATCTTTTAAAATAACATAAACATGGTGAAGAATCACACCATGAGGGATGTGCTCTCTCTCTCTGTCACACGTACACACATGCACACCATGTGCACCATCTCTTTCCTCTCCCTGACACCCATTCTAAGCAAAGCTATCCAAGAAGACATCCATGATATTCCCCAAAGACAGGTCATCTCAGTAGAAAAACAGACTTGGGGTGAGATAAGGCAGTGAGACCGTAATTTGATTTAAAAAATAGAGATATATATATGAAAAATTGACCATCTAGGGCAGAGCCCCCAAGATGTTGATGGAAAGAAAACGGAGCCAGCTCTTCCTCAGGGTAACAATGGCTCACCTGGGCATCACTGTGAGCATGCACCCAGCTTCTGGCTCTGCTTGCTCTGATTGAAGAATGTCAGTCAGTGCATCTCCTGGTAGCACTGATATCAGGCCATTCTTAGCATCCAAAGATAGATAACAATTATAAACACTCTCCTCCCCAGGGTGCTTTCAGCTGAATGTGTGATGCAGCCATTCCTTACTGCTCAATCATGTCATTTGGGACTTCAGGAGAGAAATCAATCTTGGACTAGTTATCACCCTCATAAACACATCTCTGGAGTAACTCTACAATGCTATCAGAGAAGCAATCAATAGGACTTTGTGTTTTTCCATAACTGCATACACAGGCTCTCATCTGCCTGATTACTTCTGGAGAGGGAGCCTCACCCCTCCATGCCCGTGTGTGCTGCATTAACATTCTGGCAGGTGAGGAGAGCAGAATAGCCTTAGTCTGCAGGAGGAGAAGAGCTGAAGTGATACAGCTAAGATCACACAAATTACTCTGCTCCTACTGGTGTTTTTTCTGGTTCTATAGTTTTAATTGCCCCAGAAAGGGGAATAGAGGGAGGCAGACTGTCAGGTTGTCCTAACCTTAAGAAGCAGAATTTCCCAGAAGATTCACCAGCTCAGGGATAAGCCCAGATTTCTCAGAGACTATAAGATGCTCTCAGCTAGGAGGACCCCTGATAAGAGCTGTATTACAGCTTGAAGGCTTCTGGAGGTCAAGGGAGATGGCAAAGCAGGGAATGAGGATGCATGCTGGGTTCTGGCCCTGTTTGGCAGACTGTCTTCAGGGTTTAAGACCCAAAGACAACTTTTTATTTGGGGGTCCACTACCCTGGCACATGAAAGTAACTCGTTTTCACATTGAACCAAGTTATGCTGTTCCTTCTCGAAGAGGCCAGTCTCCTTCCTACCTGAATGCAAGTGGTTCATTTTATCATTCCCAGCCTTCCCCATCACCTAGATCACTAGTCTGTTTACCTAGGGCCCTCTCTCCACTCCAACAGCATCTTTTTATCTGAAACCACAAAGCTTTTACTCCTTGCATCTATGACCAGACTTTCCTCTCTCACCTGGGGCCATGGGTCCCAAACCCAAGAGAATATTCTCCTTCTACCTGGTCTCTCCTCCCACAACCTCCCCTGGTTTGCTCACCATCCCTTGCATTTCCCTCTACTATGAACCTTTCACCAGGCCAAGCCCACTTTTGCCCTGCCCTCCCCAAGGCAATGTTGGGGCCTGTCTCCCTTCCCTCATATTCTATCACTTGATTTTTCTAATTAGGTAAAGGAAGAAAAAACAAGGACAACAGTAGAACATATCAACATCAAAGCCCCCAGAGACCATACCTCAGTAGGGACACTTCTCTTAGGCCCACAATGCACTGTGACACACTGGGGTGACCAATGGGACTTCCCTGTGTCCTGGGAGCCTCTTCTCTCCCATGCTGACAGGAACAGTTGATCACAGTATGGCACAGTGACCCAGTTGGCCAGGCCAACGCTGGTCAAGGCTCACTCTTTTATCTACCCGAGAGGACTAAAAGAGGAACAAGGGGTCAGGAGCGGAGGAAAGTGGGAGGAAACCATGGACACAACAGCAAGCAGCATTTGGGCTCCTCCAAAGGGACCTACTTCTCACCTTCTCCTCTCTCCCAGCAGGAAGGGCTACTTATCTGATCACCCCTCCTGCCCTCAGAAAGGCTCAGGAACAGGGGGCTTCTTTGGCACTTCAGAATGATCACAAGTAATTTGCCTTTTTATTCATATAGAACAAAATTTACAAAGCCATTCGTACAGTTTTTGTGTTTTTTTTTACTGACTTCGAAAATTGGGAATATTCAAAATACACTTTTACCCCACTCCATTCTGTCATTATTTACAAGTATGTACAAGAAAAATGAAAGTCTGTGTGTAGGTGTGTGTCTGTGTGTGGTTTGTGTTGTTTCCTTGTATTAAAAAGCTCTGCTGGTTGGGTGGGTGGATGGGCGGGCGGGAGGGCAGGCGGCGTGGTCAGATGGAGGTGCCATGGGAGGTGTCCAAGGCCTCTGGAAGGACGCCTCCAGGCACAGGCTGGAAGGACATGGGGATGGGGGTCTTCACCGGGCTCTGGCGGAACAGCCCCCCGTTGGGTGACCTGTGTTTGCACTGCATGGAGGGCATGGTGGCCGAGCTGCTCAGCGGCAGTGGCAGGTTGCTGCTGGGCCCTGATGAGAGTGTCCGACTGCTGCTGTGGCTGCTTTGCTCAGGCAGGAAGGTGCTGACCGAGAGCTGGGTGTTCTGGTACTCCCGTGTCGGCTCCAAGGCCTGACTGGGAGCCAGACCCCCCATCTCCAAAGCCGAGAGCTCAATAGATGCTGGGGAAATCTGCTTGTGGGCAATGTCTTCATCCATTAGACTGTTCATGCGCCGATGGACCTGCTCCAGATTCACTTCTTTGTCCTGAAGGGAGAGCACAGGAAGGTCAGGCTGAGCCCTATAATGAGTCCACGCTGGCTGTCTACAACTCTAAGGCCTGGAGACCCCATGTCTCTTTGGCTGGTTGGACAGTGGGTGAGCATGCTCCTATTTCTCCCACCTCCTCTCGGCTGTGTCCAGCCCTCAGCTACCTGGGACCACCAGCCTAGAACAGTGTCCTTAGGGAGCAAGGATTCCACAAGCTAGCCGTGGTAGCATGTGCCTCTCCTTCACACTCCGCTTAGAATCATTGTCTTCACACCCAATGATCTTGGGAGAAGATACTTTGAAGAACTGGCAGACACAAAAGGAGGAAGTTTACCTGGGGAGTAAAAGAGAATGATCCTTGAGCCCCTAATGTGCCCCATATATTTGCCATTTAGAGTTTATAATGCCCAGAAGACTTGGTGTACTCAACCCCACCTTATAGAAGAAGCTTGGATTCAGAAAGATAAATGAGTCCTCGGAGACACACCCCAGTGAGAGGCAGAGGTAGTGCCTGTAGCAGGAGGTGAGATCCTGCCTCACCCTGAGGCTTGTTTTCTCCCTGAATAAAATCTCCAAGGATGCAGGGAGGGGGCATGTCCCTGTCGGGAAAGCTCATGGGGCCCAGTTCCTGGATAGGGATAGGGATGGGGGTGAAGGGTGGGGATGGCAAAGGAAGGGACTTCCCAGGGGTCAGCTGACATTGCTGGTATGATGAGGCCTTGGCTGTTAAGATTGGTGTTGTCCTAACTCCTGAATCGCTACATATGATGAATGATATCAAGAAAATTATTTTGTTTATCTGCTTAAGAAAGAAAATAGAACAAATGTCACTCCTTTCATATAACTTGATAATTTGTCAACAATGTCAGAATAAACCAAGGACATCACACTGCTTTAAAGCTCCTTAAAAACAAAGACAATACAATCTGCTTCCTTGGTTTCCTATAGTGAAGTGAGGCACAAGACCAGGTGCCCATTGGATGAACCACAACAGCCCCTTAATGAGGCATTAGAAGTTGCAGACCTATTTTCAGGCCTGGTGAGTGCTGATGTGCTAGGCAAGGTCAAGTCATGCCTCCTGTCTATACTTACCTGATGTCAAACTCCAAGAGAAATACCATGTCAAAGCCCAGTGCTGATACAGAACACCACAGACTGTGTAATGTTAACATTCTTACAGTGGAAAGAAGAACTTCTCCACTGCCCATCTTGTAGAGTTGTTAGAAAAACCAAGAAATGTGAAAGTCCTTAATGTGCTTTCAAAAGAAAAAAGAAGAAACCACACAAATATAAGGGTCATTCCAGTGGCTGTTTGAGCTCCCATAGTGCTAGAAGAGTATTTACCCCAGGAAGTGGAAACCCTGAATAACTGCTTTGAACCCCCCTTCACTTGAGTGCACAACCATGTGTCTGACCCTCATGATGACTCAACCCAGCTTTTCTTAGGCAAGGAAGCTGCTTCTGCAGTTCACTCCTTAATCCTAACATCCACTGGGGTGGAGAAAACAGAGCCACTGCTCTCTCTACACCTTTGTTGAGTTCAACAAAGACTAGTGCACAGAGCTAGGCTTCCAATGTGACACCTGCTGTCCTTTCCCGGAACCTCTCCCAGGACAAAAAACTGATAAAATTCCAGGGCAAGAGTAAACCTGAGAATAAGAAAGCCAACTGGTTTGAGGGTGGAAGAGAATATAGGGTATGGCTTGGTGTCGTAGATGGAAATAACATCAGATATCATGGGCACAGCTCCGTGGATAGAGCCAAGATTCTAGTGATCCAAAGCCCCACTCAGCAGAACTCTGGTTGACGATGAGAGACCATCTCTGAGTTGGGATAACCCTAGGGTGGCAAATGTCATGGGTAAAATTGGGGAAAGTGGCTGGAGACCACTAAACCCTTACATCGCCCAACTAAATATGATGCATGCAATGTCTTTGACTGACTCCTTCAACTGTTTGTAAAATATATAACAAAGCAAATTCAATTTCTTCTTAATTACCTTACAGCATAGTTGATCCTTTTCTCTGTGTAACATTTCCTTCACTTTACTTATGTTTTTATTCTTGCATGCAAAACTATTTCTAATACTATTTTTTTAAACTATTATGTTGGGTACTGGCTATTTCAGTGCCACTCGCACCAGTTCACCCTATTTAAGAAACTTGTGGTTTATTTGCGTTGGGGGAATTATTTCTTCCCTTCTTGATAGGAGTGTAAGTGCCCTGACTACCTGTAACAAACAGGCAGGACTATGATCCAAGCAAAGACTGAATTTGAATCCTGAACAAAGAGCTAAAGAGACAGAAAGTGGTTGATGTTCCATCCACTACAGAAGTAGTGCTTCAAGAAACTTGTTGCTCCATGACCATCATTCTGGATCTTGTCCCCCAGCCCTCCAGACAAGGCTTGGCTCCTGCTTATCACCCTGCCTACTTCTCCTGCCTTCTCATGGCTGCTGTGAGCTCCTTATAAGCTTGTGATATGGCTCCTTTATCTGCATAAGCCAAAGTCAGTCCCACAGCTGTGTTGGGAAATATTTGTATCTACACACTATTTTCATTCCAAAATGTTTGAAAGACACAAGACTGGAACCAAAGACCCTAAAAGTTGGAGAAACTGAGAGGTAATTTCAGACATCCTTGTGTTTAATAATGTAACTCCCTTCTCTTTCCAGCCAGCAAAGCTTGGAGAAGGCTGGACAAGCAAAGTGCCCCTCTGGCAGAGCCTTTAGTTTCCATCAAAGGAAAACTGATGATCAAGTAAGTGGTCCTGGGATCATTGGGAAAATTAGTTAGTTGCATAATCTTGCCTTTCCACCTTTCTATTTTCCTTTCAGGGCTTTAAGGATCCCATTAGATATGGAAAGAAGTAAAGTTTAAGAGCAGACTAATTTAAAGTGGGAGATAAGTGTCTTAGTGCCAGATGTGTTCTCTCTGGATCCTGACATTTAGGAGAAAGGGCTTCACTCTTTTTATCAGTCAAATGAGCACTGGGCCAGGACAGGTGTTCAGAAGATGCTCCCTGTTTTGCTGGGGTCTAGAGACAGAGAAAGAAGAACTTCCTATCAAAGAAGACCACAGGAAGGTGGAGAGTTAAGAGTGGAGGAAAAGTGAAAGGAGCCTCTCTACCAAATGCCAAGGGAGCAAACATAAGGAGAGCCTTGGGGGAAGACCCATCAACCAAAATCCACTGAAGAAAAATGTGAGCAAAGTAGGTCTTCAAAATAAAATCCTTCACCAGTGAAGTACAAGGAAAAGGTTTGGTGGGGAGGAGGTAGAAGTGTTACAAAGTGGTAGGGAACAGGAACCAATCTACCATAATAACCACAGCTGTGAGGAATTGATCAGGTAACGTCAAAGCTTCTAGAATAAAGACTATCCCAGAGTGTTGTTGTGAAGATGGTCAAATTTTTCTAGTGTTAGTATTTTTGAAAGAAAGAGCTTGAATAAATAGTTTCATCAACCCATATATACATTTTTTTTCTTGCCTTAAATTAAGGACAAATGAAGCAGTTTCAGGAAGGACTTCAAAGCATGCAGTGGGTTTCAACCTCAACTTGAGGTTATTTATTAGCCTGTAACCTGTCCACATCAGGACAAAGACAGTACGTTCACACCACTTGAACAAACCTTCAAGGGTTACCTCCCACCCCAAATGGCAGTCAAGAATTCATTCTCTGTGCACCAACGGGACCTCATTCTATCCAAATTCTATTCCTGGAAGTAGCCCCAACACAAAGCAAACCCTGGAGGAAGAGAGTGCCATCACAAGCTACCTGCATTGGTTGTTTAACTGGACAAGTAAATGAGTGGAACTGCAGCAAAGACCTCTGCATTCTTTCTGTAAAACATATGAGGCCTATTTCTGAGTCTTCCAACATGTCCTCCATGGTGCCTGTTCCCACCCTCTCCAGGGCCAGAGCTGCATTGCAGAGACCTGGAGAAACCCTGGAAACCCTGGAGCACTCTTATTGGATCACCATAGCACACACTAAGTCATTTTTGGCAACCCCCGGGCCAAGGAGAGAGGCAGAAATAACCCACCTATTCAAGAAAAGAGTTGATCTGAATAATTATCTATATTTTAGACAAATGGGGCATTCTATTATGTTATGCAAATTCAAATAATGAACTTTTTAATGTGAACTACATCAGTTTATACCCTCATTATCTCAAGGTTTTGGTGTTCAACCAAGTAATGACAACGGTGGAGAGAGACTTGGAAATTTGTTCCTCCCTTCATTAATTTACTGTTGGTAACTAACCTAGTGAAATATCCTTGAATATGACATAAGATTTATTGATGGCATTAATCCATGAATCCAGCTGAATTCCAGCTCTGAATTTCTTACCTCATACTAAACATGATGACAGATGTATCAACAGAGGTTACTGGGGACCCTTTCCCAGATGTTGTCTTGCAGAGAGATAAAGTTCTATAATTAAGCCACTGTTCACCAATGTGGAAATAACACAGTATACTGGAAAACAGTAATTAACTAAACTATCATCTATGTAACATCCAGGCACACGTGGGACTCATTAGAACTGACTTTGTTTGGCATCCAAAGGCTCCTACTTTAAGTCAGGCAGGAACAAAATGTATTGAGGGACTTCCCATCTGGGATGCTTGTAGGAGGCATCTTTGGGACCAACCAAGTGGTAGATGAGACCCAACAGCTGAGGGAAACACCATCAATGTGATTTTCTTAAGTGTTGCTCCAAGAGACTTTCCTGACCTCAAAGAGCTGGGTTGGGAGTCTGAGACTAATGGCTGTGTAAGTGCAAAGAAGCTGAATGTTAAGTCAATGAAGTGATCTCAGGAGAAGCTGGGCAGGTTTTCAGAGCATGATGAGAAAAAGTTCTGATGGGCCCAACTGCAGATTTTGTAGGGGAGAGCAATGAGAAGAGGGAGCTAATGACTGTAACAGGGATACATGGGATGAACTAAGGTGAACAGTCTTGCTCAAGGTTGCATAATTCCACAGTAGGGGAGTGTCAGGATCAGAGCCAACATCAGCCCAGCTCCTAAACCAGGGCTGCATGTTCCCAATTTTCCCTTGGCAGGATGATGTAGACCAGTGTTTTCACCCTTGCCAGAACATCGAAGCACATGTGAAGCTTCTAGAAATTACAGTTGTCCAGATCTACCTAATACAACCCTTTGGAGAATGGATCCCAAGCATCTGTATTTCTAAAAGCCCCAGGATTAATGAACCCTGATGTTAGCAAGAATTGGAAGCCATTGATCCAGCTTCAATGATTTACACAACAATTGAACATTAATAACATTTTCTTCATAGGCACCCAGACTGGTTCATTCCTTCAATAAATACTTTTGAGCTCCTACCACCAGATGAGCTAATGTTCTCGCTAAAGCATCCATCTTGGTCCCTGGCACGTAGAAGGTACTCAATAATTCAGTTATATTCATCATCCCTTAACAAGAGATTCCACTGTTCCAGAGACCGGGCAGTGATGGGAATGCAGAGGTGGGAAGTGCCAGCAAACATGAAGCAGAGACAGGCAGGTGCGGCATCAGTGGCAATTTGGAATCACCCCTGGCATGAAGGCAGCCCGTGGAGGTAGGCAGGGGAGGTTTTACAAAGCGGAGTCATGTTTGAACTGCTTGTGAGATACCCACTGGTGTATGATAAGTGTTAATGCCTTCTTTCTGGGAGGCCCTGGGCTAAGGGCTGAAACACACACTCACTACCTTTCCCCTCATGCTAACTGATCTGATATCAACAATGTAGCCACTGAGCCAGACTTAATTTTCACAAGAGAGAAACGGGTTCAATTTCTCTCTGGCTAAGGGAAGAATTTTCCATTACACTCTTCATTCTCCAAACCCTCTGAAAATGTTAAGAGGAAACTCCTGTTCCTGTGCACACCTGACAGAAGGCCCAGTGGCAGATGTTTCCTCCGTATGCCAGTTCTGCCCAGACCACTTCTAAGTCCCACTTCCCCAGAGGTGAGGAAGCCTCCCTCAAATGTTGTTGAAGAGACTCGAGGAGAGTTAAGAAAGTAACATGTCATTTTCTTGGCACAGGGAAGGTGGACTAAAGCTGTGGCTGGTCATCCCTACATCCCTTTCTGCCCATCACAAGCTCCCCTTGGCCACCATTCACCAAGCACATCCCACGGGACAGGTGCTGCACAAGGCACTTCACACACCTTCCCTCTTTGAACCCCAGGGTACACTGTGAGTTTGGCATAAGTGAGAGAAAAGGTACCAGAGAGGAAATCTCCACATGGAGTTTAAAAATCATCAGAGGCATGGAGGCAGGGAAGCATGTAGAGTCAAAGAAAGGATCCCAGGATCAAACCTCCCACAAAGAGCAGGAGGGCATGCAGACCTAGGTCAGCCCACTGGCCACATGGAGAGGTCCATCTGCTCCTCTGGCCACCCGGGCCCTCGTCAGCTCCTGTTGGCAATGGATGCAGGGCCCAGGGAGGGCAGGCAAGAAAGGAAGCAACAAGCTTCCAGCCAGTGATGGATGATTCATCCCTCAGTCCTCGTGTCATCTCCCATTTGTGCAGTTCTCATCTTTATTTCATGAATATTTTACTCTGAGAGCAATGATTCCACTTCCCCATAAATCTAGCGGGTGGCTCTTAACTGCATCTGCAGCGCTTGGTGCATTCACCTGCATTGGGTAACTATATAATCGTCTGATTCCTTCGAAAAAATATGAGCTCAAATCCACATGAGTATTATGGGGCTGAATGCACATTACTACTCTTCCTCAAGCAGGTGTCTAAACTCAGAAGACATCCATGCACGCCATTAAATAAGACTAGGACTCCACCCAAAGACAGGTTTCTGGCTCTTAATAAACATGGCCAATGCCCCGAAATAAAGCATTCAAAGATGAACCAGACACTCTCACCCAATTACAAATTCTGCTCCATAAAACACAGCCAAGCAGTAACACAAAGGTCTGGATTAAATACCCTCATTATTTGTTGAAGGTTTTAATGGTATGCTTCTAAAATCCTATTATTTCTATTGCTTTCCTGGTTCCTATTCCCTTTATAAGGTTCAACCCCCCTGGCATCTAAGTCCTTCAGAGAAAGTCCCTGCTTTCACTCCAGCACCTTCCATACCCCGCTCCTTGCTGGTGCTGACACCCCAGCCCCCGAAGCTCTGGGAGGTGTGATGACGTTGTTTATCCCCATGCTGTTCAATGCAATTGAAAGGCAACTTCTTCTCATCCCAGTTCTAGGATTTGTACAAATTCTTCAACACTAAGCTCTAACAACCCCAGCCCCCAAGAACTCTTTCCTAACGAACACCCTACCCTTGATGGTGCCACCAAGCCCAGACTGGCTGGGTGCCTCTCCGCACTTGATGGAACCTGCTGCTCACTTCAGGGTGGCCCCAAACTGCAGGACAGAGAGTGCTTGGTTAACTCATCTGTCCCTGCTGCCTATGTGAAGGAAAGCCCCTGAGGACAGGAGCTGTCCTCTTATAGGCACATGAAATAAAGGAGAAAGAAGAGAGAGGGAGAAACTGCATTTGATAAGCAGAAACCCATAAAAACAGGAAAAAGATAAAACATTTCTTTTTTTTTTCTCAACACAACACCCAAAGGTGCTAGAGGAAAGGCAGCTACTGTGCTTTTCCAACCTGCCTCTTCTTTGGTTCTTCTTCCTATCTGGAAGCAAGTGAGCAGGGGCCTGGAAAGAAAGCTCCATATTTTATAAGTGGGACTGATGTATTCCATCCTCACCTCTCGTGCCTGAGATCCTGGACATATGCAGAAGGCATAATGGAAGCCAGGTGCTTTCTGGGCCAAGAGGGAGCAGCTCCTCATGCTCACTCGGACATCCCTTGTTTCCTGGTCTCTCTCTCTCTCTCTCTTTTCACTTCGGCCTTTCACTTTCGGTCTCTCCAATCTCTCTCTCTCTCTCTCTCTCTCTCTCTCTCTCTCTCTCTCTCTCTCTCTCTCTCTCTTTTCACTTCAGCCTTTCACTTTCGGTCTTTCCAATCTCTCTCTCTCTCTCTCTCTCTCTCTCTCTCTCACACACACACACACACACACACACACACACACACACACACACACACACACACACACATGCACTCACAGTTCATTCTGGGCTATCCAGGCTGGGCCTGTCTCTAAATACTAAGCTGGGAGACATGGCTGAAAGCAGACAAGTACTTCCAGTAGAGGAAGAATGGCTGCTCCCTGAGCCTGGCTCACAAAGAACATTCTGGAGGGCTGAGCCTGAGTCTGTTTCCCCTGGGTTTCTACTGCACCACACCATCCCAGGTCAGCACCTCCATGACAGTGCGACGCTCATCCACCTAGAGAATCTCTCCTGCTCCTCTGACCCAAGGGGAATTTGCACAAAGGAAACAGGCTGGTGGCTTAGGTGAGCTGGTCCTCCCGGGCCCAACTGGGAGTGGTTCCAAGACCATGCCACCCAGATGCCCACTGGGTGGGAGAAGCAGGTGGTGAGAGTCTGTCTTCACCCTCAGCCTGACCAGGGCTCCATTACAGACTGATGTATGGCGTGTGGCCAGCCAGTCTCTCCAGGTGGCAGAGACGGTGGCCATGCATATGCTGCCTCTTCGGTGCTGGTTTCTTTACTGCTTCTTGTTTGAAATTTATACTTGTTCGTCTCCACATAAACTGTAAGTGGAGCTGTGACTCTGAAGTAGCTGAGGTGTATATAACCTGTAGTGACAGCCCTGTGATGCTACGGTGCCCGTGTGTAGGTTTCTGATGGCAGGGCATCATTACAAACCATACTCTTCACCACCCTCACACTTAGAGGAGTTGTCTCCAGGGACCTTAATGAAGGTTTCATATTTTTTAAAAAATTCGCTTGAAGAAGAGCAAAAACCCAATGAAAAGGAAGTATGGAGGGCAGAATCAGGTGTGGTTGATACAGGAAGGAAACTGTGACTAGAACCTGAAGTCTGGACAGTCACAAGGTTCCCTGTGCTTGGGTGTGTCTAGTGGAAAGAGGGCAAGGGTAGGTCCTCCAAGGAGGAGCAAGAGCGGGAGGAATGGGCAATGGGAGGGGCACAGGCTCATCCCCCCTCCCATGCCGGGGAAGCAGGCCTGTGGCCCTTGGTGAGAAGCCAAAGAGAACCAGGAAGGAATGCAGTCTCCTTTCTTACCCTACAGTGGGTCCCTCCAGGTGAGGGGGGAGGTACATAGCTGGGGCAGGGTAGGGAAGGGCTCTCTAGTGCTGCCCATGCTGTACCCACTCAGATAAAACCAGGACTTGTGTGGCCATGGCTGGTGCCTTGATACTTTGTTCAAGCATGAAAACATCCCCTCCATTTGTTCTCTGGCTTTAAAATCAAAATAAAATAATGACACCATCCCCTAATATAAAACACTGTTGTCTCCAGACAAGTGACTCAGATAAATAGTAACAGAAAGAAAAACATCCAGCAGGTAGCCCAGTAGCACTGTCCAGTCTCTAGACTGCATGAAGGAGAAGCAGGACCCAGGGCACAGACCTCTTTGGGGGTCTCCTGGTGGCACCGGTTGCTGTTCCACCACAACTCCAGGGCAGCCACCAGGCAGGCGAGGAGGAGGCCAACAGCCAGGATGCAGAAGACACCAGCAAAGCTGTGCAGCTTGAGGGACTTGCCATCAGCCTGGGCACTGGCATGGCTGATAAGGTCACAGCGGCCTGTGTGTGGCCACCACTTCTGTTTAAGAACATCCAGGTCCCCGGTGTCTTGCAGCTCCAGGATTCTGCAAGATACAATCCACATGAGCCATGGGAGTCTTGGCCCCTTCCCCACCATGGTAGCCCCACCGCAAACAATGCTGGATCATCATAGAAGCTCTCTCTCTCAGTTTTCCCCCTCACAATCCGTTCTTTACTCCACAGGCAGAATGTTCTTTCCAAAATCACATAGGGTTTTGTCACTCTCCTCCTCAAAAGCCTCAGTGTGCTCTCTCACCCTGTCCCTGGCCAGGGATAAAGTCAAACAGCAAAACACATAAGGACCCATCACGCGGGATCCTGCAGCACTCCCTGAGGATATAATCAGAAAATATAGAAATAGATGAGACACACACCCAGTCTGTGGACTTAGGATGTTCATGCTTACAAAATGCTTTCTCTCAAACTTCAATAACTATCCTAAGTCTCTCCCACTAGAATTCACTAAATCATTCATTCATGTATTCTACTTAAGGAGCATCTTCATTGTACCAGTAGCCAACATCGCTGAGCTTATGGTCTAGAGACACATACACAAACATGAAAACAATCAGAGCATCGATGTGGAGACAAGCTGTGACTGTACAATGAAACGAAGGTGGAGTGCTCAGAAATAGTGCCCTGGGATGGTGGCCTAAATTGGAGGCTTAGGGAAAACCTCATCAAGGAGGTGACAGGAGTGTTAACAAGTATTCTCAGTGCTTAACAAATTGTATTCACTCCTCAAATCAATCCTTTGAGCTGTTTACTTCCATTTTCCCATTTTTACAGAGAAGGAAATTGAGGCACAGAGAGGTGAAATATCTTGCCAAAGTCCCTCTGTGGTTGGTGGCAGGGTTATATTCAATGAGGAGAAGAACCATCCAGAGACTAGAACCATGTTTGAAATGAGGCAAATGTTTGGCATGTCTGAAAAACTAAAATATGGCCAGTGAGACTGATGAGGGTGTAGCACAAGGGGAGGAGGACATTGGAGCTGAAGTCCAGGAAGCAGGCAGAACCAAGAGCATGGGCTCTGAGAGGGTGGGAGGGAGTTTGGATTTTATCCTGTGTGGCAACCCCTACTGTTCCCATATTCTCCATGTAGGTGGCTGGGAGCTATTTTATGGGCTCCCTCTATAATCCAGGGGTATGAACAGTGAGCTAGTGGTAGCTGGTAGCCTCCAGGCTCCTCATGCCCATGCTTTTCCATTTGGGGAGGGGGACCTTTAAGCCCAGTCTATGATGATACATTTAACTGACAACACTCTCTGGACCTCTCTGACTCTTCTGGGTGTATACAGTTTGAGAGTGGTGGTTCTTCATAACCAAGAGAAACTCACTGTCAACTGCCCGGTTGGAGCAGTCTCTGCCCTGAATCTGCATTGCAGGCCAGCTGTGACAAAGGCTGAGGCTGAGATCAGTGCCCATACAGGGCTGTCACTAGCGGACAGGGAGGGTAACAGCCCCAGAGGGTTCTCTGACCTGTTAGCATCATGGATGCAGCATAGCATGGCCTCTCACTGGCTGGGAATAGCCTGACTCAGTGCACAGAGAAGGCTTTGGAAGCACCAGATCTCAGCTGGCTGGCCTCGGACAAGTAACTTGCCCTGTTAATCTCAGCTTCTTCATCTTTGCAACAAAGACCCTGGATTCCCAATAAGTGAGTAGATCCTTCAGGACAGGGGCTGTGTGTTACTCTCCATGATTTTCCCTAATCAAGCACAGTGGCCAGCACAAATTGGGCCATCAATAAGTGTATGAATTTATTAACTGAATATTAAAAACAAATCTAAACTAAAACGGCCATAGTGAGATGAGATAACATCCACTGAGTGCCCAGGACAAAAGATTTAGAATGTGGCTGTGCATGTAGAAGCTTGGTCCTTGAGATAAGCACATGCTTTACATGCTGTATTTGTGTGGCATGGGATCATGTTCAGTATGCTGCTGAGGTCAGAGATCTCTCACATGGCACTTCCCATGATTAAGTGGGCAGCTGCAGTGTCCTCTGTGACTGAGGACATGTCACAGAAGCTACATGTCTCTGTGTCCATTGGTCTATGCTGGCTGGCCATTCATTAATTCTCTTTTGGTAGGTACGAGTAGGCTGAGCCTCTGAGCTGTTATGGAAGCCCAGACTGGATATTCAGGACCTCAGGGCCTCTGAGAAGACTTATGGCTGAAGTACTGGCTCACCATAGAGAGAGAGAGAGAGATAAGCTTCGTGTTCACTGGCACAGATTTTGCTCTGATGGACATCAGTGCATAACCCAGACTCTGACATCATACTAGCCATATTACCAAACCTCTCCACTTGAGCTCTCTCATCACTAAACTCTGAGATCACAATAAATGCACCTAGCTCACAGAATTATTGTGACAAAATGAAAGGAGGGAACATGTGTCAACTGCTCAGCTGACGATCATAAAAAGCTGGTTAATAGTTGCAGTCTAGCGTCCACATTGACCAGCAGTCCTATCAGCCCAGTATTGACATGAACTGCCTTTTACTGAGAACACAGTGGGAACTGATGAATTCATATTGTTTAATACTCCTAAGAGCCTAAAAAGTAGTTCTTACTCTGGGTGTTTTACCTATTGAAGACCTGAGGCTCAGAACCTAGACGACTTTCAGTTAGAAAGTGACAAAACTCCTATTCAGAGCTGGGTCATGCTGACCCAAGAGGCCAATGCTCTTTCTAGAACAGCAGGTGAGTGCAGCCAGCCTGTTCTCTGAGAGTCATGCTCTGGCACAGGGGATGGCAAGACTGGCCAGAGTACACTGTGGGGCTAAATCCTGCTCTTCCGCTCATTGACTTCAGTGTCAGGCAGGCTTCTTCATCTTGCTGATGTGTCTCTTCTTTTGGCTCCTTATAATTGTATGCATTTTTATGCCCAATATTATTCCAGGGCAAATGTAAGGCAAGTTAAGAAAAACATCAACTAAAATAAAGAAAAACAAACAAGTAAAAAAGAAAATTTAAATATGTAAGTAACAGAGGAAAGATAAAACAAGTCACAGGCACAAAATGACTCCTAGAATGAGGCCAAACTAATGCACAGTATAATAATCTATATTGCTTATGAGGGAGCCAGAGCGATAATAGTCACTTCCTGAAGCCAGTTTTTCTTCTTTCCAGACAGATATAATTGCAGGTGTTTTCCTTCAATCAATAGCTGTGGAGCCTGCTACACAATAGGTGCCCTATAAATGGGTATTAGGTTGCTACACATTTATTGAATGCATGCTCTGCTTGCCACGGTCCATAAATGGGCTATAGCTCTTAACCCCCACAACATACATAAGTTGTAGCCTATAGACCCTGCCCTTTGCCAAAGCAAGGGATCATAGGCAAATTCAAAGAAATAGCTTAGTTCCCAGGACTAAGGGAAAGAAGGTTCCAGTAGTTCCAGACAAGACTGAGATCTGTTATTTACACAAAACCCTTTTTTCTGTTCATAGCATAGAGCATTGATTTCTGGATGTGTCGCCTTGTTCCTCTTAGGCATGCTCTAGCTGGGACAGCTCACATTTCTGCATGCACCAAACAGCAGAGCCTGTTAAAGAGCCATTGGCAGCAGTCAGTTGACAACGTGAGGTCTGAGCATCCCCCCAGGTAGACACCCATGTGCCCAGGCCATGGGTGCTTCCAGCCCATTAGGAGCTGCAATATATAGAGAAATAACATAATTGAGGAGGCCAGTGCAGCCCACTGGGGACATTTACCTACAGTCATAGAACACATGGCTTTCTGATTCAAGCAAAGAGTAATAAATCATTTCTTGCCAGAATAATAAAGAAACTGAACTAGCCACTTTTGTTTATGATGACTTTGGGGTTGAGGGAGCAGCCTGAAGGATCTCTATTGGGAGAAATTTTCAATAGAGCCTCGCAGTCAATAAGTGGAGAGATAATGCATGGTCCTGTTCTAGGGCATGCTTGCCTCTCTGGGACCCCACACCTCCATGGTGGTCCTGGTCTATTGCCCTCTAGAGCCACACAAAGGACATCAAATTCCTTCTGCATCCAGCAAGTCTTAGTTATTGGGGGTGAGCAACCACCCTCTCCCCACTTATCTCCTTTGGATTGAATTTTCCCAGGTTCCCCCCAACTTCGTTGAAATCCCCGCTGCCCTGATTCCATTGAACAATCCAGCTGGGAGTCAAGCTCTCTCCTTCCTTTCTGCATCAACGTTCACGTCAGCAGACTTTCAGGAGATCTCTGAGCAGAGTGAGTGCACAGGAACTCTGTGCTTCCCTCACTAGGTAGCCCTGCGCTTCTGTGAGCTCTGTCCTAGAGCACATTAGCTATCTGGTGCTGTTGCTGCTGCACTGCCACAAGCTCCCTGGTCAGCCGGCTCCAGAGAGGTGCCCACAGGTTGACAGTCTATGGAATATCCTGAGCCTCCTGTCTCAGAACACAAGCTGAGGTAAACCTCAAGAACACTAGTGTGTCATGCATCTGGAGAGAAAACATTCTCTCATCAATTGCCTTCAATCTGAGCAGCTGATAAATCACCACTCCTCCTTCTCTCTTGTCACCTCTCTCTGCTCCAGGGAGCAAAGGGAGGCACAGAATGTACACTCGATTAAAATCCAGAGAAAACACAAAAGCCTCATTTGACTTAATTAGTTCTACCCCTTTGCCCAGTTTTGCAAACGAGCTTCTCAGTAGATGAGTTGGAGGCCCTCCTCCTCAGCCTCCCCCAGATGGGGCCTTGGCTCAAGTGCTCATGATAAGATCCCAGTCAAAATCTCAGAGGTAGGAGAAGGAGGGTGGTAGGTCTGACAGTAACATGGGCATTGGGGCTCCAGGATCTGCATTCTCCTTCCAACTCGGACAGTAGCTGGCTCAGTGACCCCAGGTTAAACTGATGATCTCTAATGACATCTGCCCCTCCAACGGGTGATCCTCAGTGCTGGAATGTGTGCATTAATCAGGCAACTTAGGTTTACCCCTAAGCCTGTCCACCCCGTGGGCCTTTTCACTTGGACACTTCTGCCACATTTTGGGTTTTGATGGAGCAAGGCAGAGCCTGTCCTTATGGATGCTTTTCTAGGCTCTATAATTCTGTCCCCTTCACCGACCAAGATGTCATTCACAAACATGTGTGAGTGGTGGGCTTAAGGCTTAGATGGCCCTGGGAATAAGAGTTCCTGTTATCAGGCTGCTTCCTGGCAAAAGGCTACTGAGCTTACCCATGCTCTTCACTTCCATCCTCTCTGGTAAGGCCAGGTCACCTGGCCAAAGACTAAGGCAAGCAACTATGGCAGAAAACAGGGATGGTTGATGAGAGGCTATTTTATTCAAGAGGGCTGACTAGGTGTCCAGACAGAGCCTTTGGAAACTTGATCATGCCCCAGGGAACAGAGAAGACCAGAGTCAAGGGATAGATTCACACCAGCAAATTACATGGGAAGCTAAGTATGAGCCAATGCAAGCTAGATGCACTGTATTCATTTCTGGTGGAGGGTATCCATGTGCATCATCTTAGTCTAAATACTCCCATCTATACAGTCCTTGTCTCAACTTCCCCCAACACACCTACCATTTGCTAGTAATAATTATCAGGAAGCTGATTTGGGGAGGACAAGGAAGAGGCATGTAATGAGGACCAGGTCCCTCTCTGCCCAAGCAGATAGCACCCACCCCCTAGTCTATGTACAGATAACTATGGAGTCCATCTGCTTCTCTGACCCCACTTTCTTTCACGTCTCCACATTGACTCTTCCTACTTTGCATTTATCTTAAGAAGGAGATAATGGAGAAAAGAAGGGGAAGGGACTAGCTAAAGAACATGTATGAATGACCCCTGGACATGGATGACAGTGTGGGAATTGACTGTGGGAGTGGGGGGTGGGATGGGTGGAGGAGGGCAAAGGAGGAAAAATTGGACAACTGTAATAGAATAACAATAAAAATATCTTAAAATAAAAAATGTAGTTATTGGGCCTTTGCCAGATACTATTAATTATTCATTAATTTTAACTTACTGGGTCTATCTGGCTAACTCCTATTCATCCTTCAGGCTACAGGTGTCATCACCTCTGAGAAGCCCTCTCTGCTCTCCTGGGTCTGATCAGATACCCTCTTTCATCTCCAGAATATCCTCTCCTTCACACTCACTGCCCTGTGCTGACATCGCCTTCTCACATCACATTTCCCAGCAAGACCACGCACCTTCATGGGGAAAAAAATCATATACTTTCTCTTCTTTAGCCAAGGACCTGACACAGAACTGGTTGGGGGTTGGGGGAGGGTTGAGTGCTGGCACATAGTCGGTGCTGAGAAAAATGCAATTAATAAACAAGTTTGTGTTGGCTCTCATCTCTTAAGAGGAGGATATCCTCCCACCCCAGGAGACGGAGTTACCAGAGTTGTGCTGACAACTGTTCCTACCTCTGGGAGAAGAGGTCCCTGTAGGGGCTGCCATGCTGCAGGGCGATCCCGTAGCCCTTGCTGCTGCCACTGTTGGTGATGACAGTCACAGAGCAGTCGTCGTCAGTCAGGGCTGCATACTCCACCACGGCCACATCCCACAGAAAGGCATAGTTCCCCTTCTTTGCCTGAAAGATCAAAATTATCATGCACTCAGACAGGTCTGTCCTGCTGTAGTAGTTTAAAGCAGTGAGGAATCTCAATGGGAGGATTTGAGGGACCCTCCTAAAGAGCTCCTCCTGCCCACCAGCCAGCACAGCAAACTCTCCTCCAATTTTCTGGCCTACAGATTCCACCCCTGGTTGATGCCATTGACTGAGGTTAGACAGAAAAGGATGTGATGTGTACTCTAGCAGGCTCAGTGCAGCACATCTCGCAGTGGCGTGGACCTGTTCCTCAGAGTAGCGGGCTCACCTTGGAGATGGCAAGAAGTCTGACCTCAGGGAACTGAGATTTTTTCTGACCAGAGATTTATGGGGGAGAATAATAGTATCCATTTAATATTTCTACAAAAAACCTGACTGGGACCTGCTTAGGGTGAACATGGGAGATAACCCCAGGTTCAGCGACCCCGAGTGGCTGTGTCTAATTATTTAAATCAGGACCTTAGTGTGCATGGGGACGAACCCATTAAGGACAGGGTCCTGATATTATGGTGCCAGGCTAGGTTTCTGCCATTTGCCTTTCACTGCCCACACAAGAGTATGCACATACACACAATGCACAAACAAATGTGTGCACATGCCCACATGCACACATTTATGTATACACATGCACACACATGTGCATGCATGTGCACATGCACACAGGATCAAGTTTTTGGTGTCACTCTTTCCATATCAATGCAATAGGTGCAGATTATTCCTTTAGGGATTTGTCTGCAGCCACAACTGAAGTCCCATGCCAGCACAACCATCCATAGCAGACACTCAATTCTATCCTAAGCCATTTTTCCTGGAGTTTAAGCATTGAGAAAAAAATGTTAGTGGCATTTTGGAAGGAGATGCAAACTAGAAACTGTCACTTAGCCAGCTTAAAATAGAGCATAATATTCTTAATGAAGCAAAGTTTTTGGTTTTATTTCTATAGTGAGCATAAGCCTCTTTGCCTTTTCCTTGCCTCCCACCACAGCTCCCTCAGATGCTAAAAGAACTCAGTCTGGGTTTGGTGGCAGGGCTGAAACATCACAGGTAAAAAAAGGCCACACTGGCAAGCCACCAGCTTCATGGTGTTGTCAAGGGTGTGTTCCTGTTTCCTTCTTTTATTCAGTTGAGTCTTTAGGTCCACTGAGACTTTCCTAAGAGTACCATAGCTGCTTACATGAAGCTAGTCAAGAGTTGAATTCCTTTGGAACCTGAAGTGTCAATTGGCCAAAATGACTCATTTTCTTACCACAAGTTTTCCATCAGAAGGATCTGTGAGCAGAACATGGCATCCCTGGGACAGGCTACTCCTAGGCATGCACGCAATTTTGCCCAAGGGTGTTTTAAAAAATAACACACACCTGTGCCACCCATCGACTTTCACCTCAGGAAGCAATTCAAGAATTACATCAAACTCATTCCTTGGCCATACCAATTTCAGAAGTCCCTAAAGGACTTTGACCCAAGTTGCAAAATTACACTCATCTCTCTCCCTCCACATGGGAAGATAACAGTCTTTGAAACTTTTTTCCTGCTGGTAAACAAGTTTTCTCATGAAAAGATATAAATTTTCAGCCTCTTAGTAACCAAGCTTCTCAGGAAACTGTTGACTTATGACCTAATATTTGGCTTTAGTCTGACTTCGGAGAATTTTACATCCATGCTCTCAATTCAACATGACAATCAGACATTGTTATTTGTACGATTTCAAAAGGGCATGTCATGCTGAAGGAAGAATTACCTTCACATGATGTTCCACAAAGGAAAAAGAAATAAGCTGGACCGGATCTAGTGGAAACTGATTCTGACAAAAGCCTGGCATGGCCATTCTGATGGGGCACTTGGATTTCTTCAAGCTTTAAGCATTTGTGGCTCCAATTTGGGCTACATGACAGGTGAGCGCAGGTGCATTTACAGTCCTGCCAGCCTCAGCTGAGAAGGCAGAAAAGCATATGGCATGAATGCTGGCAATGTCTCAGGAGCAAATCCCTGCTAACCAGGAATGTAGCCGAGAAGAGATGGAAAAGTATTGTAGAAGTTCTCTTCTTAAGATGCTGAGTGACCCCAGACCCCCAATCTCCTCAATTACAAACAGGGAATAGATTTCCTACTATATTTCTTATGCCTGCTTTAAGAAGCACATGGCTGATCCCTAATCTACCTGATAATGACAGAACAGGAGGGATCCTGAGGGGCTGATATGCAACATCTTGTGTGTGGGCCACATCAGAAGCTCCAGCTCCAGTGGGGCTCTACTCTTACAAAACTCTCTCCAGTCCCAGCCTCCCTTCCTCACTTCCTCAGCATCCCAGAGCTTCCTAGATCCTCCTTGCTCAGCTCCATGCTGAGTAAAATGCAGCACCAACACCTTCCTTGGGCTTCTTAAGTTCATCAGTTTCAAGTAAAACTTTCTGGACCTCACAGAGTCTCCCTGATCTTCTTGGTGTGTCATAGACCCTGTATGAAACAGAAGGCTTCTTAGATCTTATCATGTTCTCAGTAACATTTCAGACTCCAGATCTAAGAACTCCAAACATTCCACCCATCATGAATATGTCCCTATTACATAGACCCTCTTCTTGCTCCATGCAAAATGAGCCCTATACTCCTCCTAAGTTCTAAGATGCACCTTTACCTTGTAGGATCAGAATAGGTTTTCCATGCGGCCCCTGATAATTATGTATCCACCTTCTTACTCTGTGCTCCTTATCCACAAGCTTCTACATATGTGGGAGACAGCAAATATATCAAATACCTGCCTCCAGGAGAGCCAAGAATTTCCTCTCACTCCCCTCCTCTCACAAGTTCATCCTCTTCCTATTTTAAATCTGAGCATTTACCGCATTTTCTTCCAAGGTCTGCTCCCTCTTTTTTGGGCTCAGCCTATGATCTATTATCTACTTCCACTGGGATCATTTCATTTTTACCCCTCTTCCCCCAGTCTCCATCCCTCAACTCCATGTCAGAGACCTCTCCCACTTCAAGACATTTTCCTTTCCTACTTATATTAACTACTGCTTTTTGTTGGGAACTTTTCCCCAGTCTCTTGAGAAGACAGAGTACTGGCAGGAATCTAGTCTCTTCTCAACTGTGTTCCATTTCCTCACAGGGGGAGAAGCATGAACTGGAGCTGGGAATCTATCACCCAAGTGACACAACAGGTCATTAGAGTTGGCATTTTTGCCACTTTCTATTCATACCAACTTGTTCTTCCTTGTGTCTCCCAGTCCCATTTTTCCCTACTCCCAAGGTGGCTATAGATAATGAATTGAAGAAGGATGTTATCTGAGAATAGGTATGACAGATGGTGAGCTGTTTACAAATAATTTGTTGACATCTTTTTATAATGTCTAAAAGATAAAGGTGATATCATAGATTTGTGTTCTGCATTAAAACAAAAAATATTGTATTTCACCTCTTTAAGGGGTTAAATTACCTTTATCTGGCTTGCTCATTTACAATATTAAATGTATTCTGAGTTTCTAATGACTGACTTAATATGCTTCAATGCCATGGAATGTGCCTGTTGGAAAGTAAAGCTGGAGACAAGACAGATGGATTCAGCTTATCCTCCCTTGAGCCTTTGGCTCTATATAAAGCCCAGGTGGGCAAAGCAACCCAGAGAGCCCTTTAGGACTAGCTCTGGGGTCCTGGGAGTAGAGCCCAAGATTCCTCCAGGAGCTGTGGAAAGCATTTGCAGATCATCTAAGGAAGTGGAGGGTTGAAAGTTAACATCACCTAGAAATTTAACATTTCCACATTTTTAAATTGATAATATCCAGTGTTAGGTTTTGATAAAGTGAGCATGATTCTTCATGGCTATAAACATCACAGAAAGTCACAATCCTTCAGAAAGTAATGCAGCAGTACATAACATAAACATTTAAAACTACTCATATTCTATACCCTAGCAAATCAGGTATTTAACTGAGAAAGTAAGCCAAATACATCTGTATGCATTTGTATCTTAAAGATATGATATTTTAAATCTAATATTGCCTATGAAATAAGCATAGGAACAGTTTAAATATTTAATTTAGAGAAATAATCCAATAAGTTATGGTTCACAAAGTTGATGCATTTTTATGCAAGAGATAATAATTATAAAGAATACACAAAAACACAGAAATACATATATAATATCCAGCCATGTAATATAAAAGAGACATTTATTGAGATACAGGATACAATAAACATTGTACGTAGGACAATGACACCTCAGTCCCATTCAAAGTAGGCACCTTGGGACCTCACATTCTTCTTCCAATCGCCATCAGCTGTCCTGTTGTATATTCCTAAATCTCATCGATGGTCTGAAATCTCTTCCCTTTCAAAGGTGATTTTAGGTTTGGAAAAAGCTAGAAGTTGCAGGGCATCAAATATGGCCTGTAGGGGAGCTAGATCACATGGGTGATTTGATGTTTTGCAAAAAAACTCGACATAAGATGTGAGGCAAAAGCAGGTGCACTGTCATGATGAAGCTGCCAGTAACCAGCTGCCCATAGCTGCAGCCTTCTGAATCATTTGAATAGTTTTTGTGGAGGAATGTTCAAGCTTAAGGTAAAATTTGATGCAGATTCATTGCTCTACTAGCTCAGTAATTTTTAAGGTGATGGGCACACAGTACACATGCTCACTCAATGGAATCTCCCACCCCCACTGACTAGTACAGTGAAGTCATCATTGTTCACACATGTACATTCCAGTCCACTCTCCTTGGCTGCCAGGTTATATGGATGTCCAGCAAACCATTCTTGTTATATTAACAATGGCTGAACTTTTTCCAGACTATACACACACACACACACACACACACACACACACACAAAGTACAATAGGATGAGTTCACTATCATTACTGTTCTATAAACAGGTGAAATATAATATGCCCAAAGATTGACGTGATTGTTGTAGAACTGAATGGGAGTAGTGATAATTCTTAGGACAAATTGATTAAAATGTCTTCTTTAACCTTGTTACATAATCTATGCTATCACACACTACATAGGCACCAAATATGATCTTCATCTTCTTGCATGCCCTTGCTGCCTGGAGGTGCCCTTGTCTATCTACAGAACACAAAAGCCTGGCAGAGCACTCCCATTTCCCAGGGCACTGGCTCTGACACCACCCAAACACTTGGGAACGTGTCCTTTACATGCCCAACCTGCATCTAAACATTTTTCTTCATTTTACTCTCACCTTCCCGTTAAACAAACAAACAAAAAGAAAGAAAGAAAGAAGAATACAAGAAAACAAAAGGCCCTTGGTTCACACACAGAAAGAACAGACACGAGTACTTTAGAGAAAGGAGAAAAGAACAGCTTTGACATTAGAGAAAGTCAAGGGCATTTGGCATCCATCCCCAAGATGGCAGAACAGCAGCAGATAGATAGGCCACGCCTGGCTAACCTCCCAGCAAGCATCTTAGCAAACAGGACCCAAGCCCTTCCCTGAAGTCCATGCCATCCCCAGTCCACCTGCACACTGGAGTGCTACAAATGGAAAGGGACTGAGACCAAGAGGGTGTCTTGCCCCAGTGCTCAGAGCATCTTCCCTCACATTGGAAGAACACAATCAGTCTGTATTATTGGAGAAAGATAGGGCACCATAAACCAAGCCACGGGTGAGCTGGATATTGGATGACTCACTCTGCTGCTCCACACTGGTAATAAAATGAGATTGCACGGCCTTTCATTGCACCACTGATTCCACCCTGCTCAGAACTCACTTGGAGCACAAACTTTCAGAGACAACAGCCTTCAAGGGAAGAACTTCATTATGCCCTTGTCCTCCAGTCTAACTGCTTTTGGAAGGGGCAAGCAAACACATTGTTCCCTAAACAAGAATGCTGGTTCTGCCAACATCAAACACAAGTGCTGTCAGAAAGGAAGTGCAGGTGTCTGCAGTGTCAAGTACAGGGTAGGTGTGAGGCACCTGCTGAGTGCTGTGGCCTCCAGAAACCCGATTTCTTTTCCAACCACATTATAATTCCAAAGGGTGGAATCCCACTTTTTAGATGAAGTAACTGAGGCTCAGAAAAATAAAGCAACATGTCCCAAATAAACCTAGATAGTGAGTGGCAGAGCCAGCTCAACCTGAGGTCCATCTGTTTCCAGAAAAGCCTGTGCTCTCTGCTCTCCCTACTGGGACTCATGGGGGTAAAGCAAGGAAATTGCTCCTGGGGTCCCTGTCCTCTGCGCACATCCCAGGGAATGCTGCTGGTGACAGAACACACTGGAATGGCAATGACTGTCTTTCTCCAGCTTTACAAACAGAGAAGGTTCATGGAGCTGCTGAAACACCAGGCAAGGGAGGACATGGGGGCCTGTGCCATCTCTGAATGGGCTTGTCAGGATACCAGAAACCCAATGCATCCTTCTGAGTTTTCACCATCTAGTGGCACGCCCACTGCCCCTCCATACCCACCCCTCACCCCAGCAAAGCAGAGCTTGGCCCTCTTGAGCAACCCATAACTTTGCTCCTCTGGTCATATTCATGAAATGGTAACACACTGCCCCATACATTCTGCACCCTGGCTACAGTTATACCTGTATATGCACTGTGCCAATCACAAATGAAACAAACCCAGGCCTTCTGTGAAGAAAAGAACAATTTTACAGTCTGCTAGCAGGAGTGTGGGCTTGCATGTATTTCTGAAATGGCAATTTTGTGGGAAGAATCAAGTGCTTTTAAAATGTGCATATGCAGCGATTCCACCCCTAGGGATTTATCCTAAGAAATTGTTCAGTTTCTGAAAAGATGTTGGTGCAGACTTTTCAGTGCAACACTATTTAAACTAGCAAGAATTAGAAGGAATCTGAATGCTCAACAACTGAGAATTATCCAGGTAAATGACAGTATTAGATGATGGACTATTATGTTACCATTACTGTTGTGTTTTAAAGGAGCATTCATTGCTAAGGGAAACAATTGTTCATAGTAACTAAGAGGCAGCCTGGGTTCTGGACTCCAACTGTGTAAATTCAAATTCCAACCCCACTGCTTGCTGGCTGTGTGAATGCAGGCAAGTTGCTTACCATCTCTGGGCCTCAGCTCCACTGGACCTCGGACCACTGGATATAAAATGGTGCATCCCTCACAGAATTCTGATAAGGATTACATTCCTCAATAAATGTGTCATACTTAGGGCCTTGCGAGCATATGGGAAGTGCTCATCGGTCATCGTCATCGGCAGCCGTCCGTCTCGAGAGACGATGGCGTAGCTTCTTGAGAGTCTATCTGCACCGCCGAGAATGGCTGTGCAGTCCGACTCGGGAGTGACAATCCCTGCCGCACTTGGTACAGGTGAAGGCAGATGGCTGTTGTTGCTGCTGTTGACGCTGCTTCCGCCTCGATCTTTTCTGGACCGCCTCCTCGTTGCGCGCAGCCTCTGCGCGTGACGTACCTTGCCTGACCGCGAGCCTCCAGGCTAGGCGGTCGTCTGCTTGAACTTCCCATGTGTTGAGATTGATGGAGCATTGTGTCATGTCCTTTTTGCAGATGTCTTTGAACCGCAGTTTTGGGCGCCCTGTCATCCTCTTGCCTTCTGCTAGCTCGCCGTAGAGGAGGTCTTTGGGGATACGGCCTGCATCCATTCTTTTGACATGGCCGAGCCACCTGAGGCGTCTCTCGCTAAGAACTGCATGCAAACTGCTCATATTGGCTCGCTTCAGCACCTCGGTGTTGGGGACCTTATCCTGCCAGGTGACATGCAGGACGCGTCGCAGGCACCTCATGTGGAAGCTGTTGAGTTTCCTTTCGTGCCTTGCGTAGGTGGTCCACGTCTCGCTGCCATAGAGGAGAGTGCTGAGTATGCAGGCTTGGTAGATGCACAGTCTGGTTTTCTCAGTGAGGCTGGAATTGTTCCACGCTCGCCGGTTCAGTCTGGCCATAACTGTGGCTGCCCTGGCGATTCTCCGGTTGACCTCCAAGTCGACTGACAGAGAGCTCGAGATGGTGGACCCGAGGTAAGTGAAGTCGTTGACAACCTCCAGGGTGTATCCGTCAATGGTGATGCATGGGGGAGTCCCCGTGCCTTGAGCCATAACGTTCGACTTCGTCAGGCTGATGGCTAGTCCGAACTCCTTGCATGCGTGGGAAAGGCAAGTGACTAGCTGCTGGAGTCCCTCTTCGGAGTGTGATGTCAAGGCTGCGTCGTCGGCGAAGAGCATCTCACGGATGAGCACCTCTTTGACTTTGGTCTTGGCTCGTAGATGGGCCAGGTTGTAGAGCTTGCCATCGGATCTGGTGTGAATGAAGACACCCTCGCTGCAGTCCTTAAAGGCGTATTGGAGGAGCATGGAGAAGAAGATTCCGAACAGCGTAGGCGCGAGGACGCAGCCCTGCTTTACTCCGCTGCTGACTGGGAAGGCCTCAGAGGTTGCGCCGTTGTAGGACACCGTGCTGTGCATGTTGTCGTGAAAGGACATGACCACAGCAAGCAGATGTGGTGGACAGCCAATCTTCCGTAGCAAGCTGAAGAGGCCGCTTCGACTGACCAGATCAAACGCCTTCGTGAGGTCGATAAAGGTGAGGTAGAGTGGTTTATGCTGCTCGTGACACTTCTCCTGCAGCTGGCGTAGGGAGAAGATCATGTCCACTGTTGATCGGCCAGCTCTGAAGCCACACTGGGACTCTGGGTAGACGCGGGAAGCAAGGGTCTGCAGGCGGGCAAGAGCGACCCGGGCGAATACTTTGCCGACGACGCTGAGGAGAGAGATGCCCCGGTAGTTGTTGCAGTCGCTGCGGTCTCCTTTGTTCTTGTACATGGTGATAATGTTGGCGTCTCTCATATCCTGGGGGATGCAACCCTCCTTCCAGCAGAGACAGAGTAGATGGTGGAGCGGCTGTAGCAGGACTGGTTTCCCGCTCTTTAGGATTTCTGGAGGGATTCCGTCGCTTCCTGGTGCTTTCCCGCAAGCGAGGCGGTCTATGGCTTTGCTGAGCTCTGCCGCAGTAGGTGGGGTGTCTAGCTCCTCCATGCCTGGTAGGTCTGGGATGGTGTTAAGAGCAGTGTCTGTTACGGTGTTCTTCGTTGCGTACAGCTCGAGGTAGTGCTCGGTCCACCGCCGCATTTGCTGTTCCTGGTCAGTGATGACCTCACCTGTCTTGGACTTAAGGGGGGCGATCTTGGAGGGGATTGGGCCTGTTGCCTTCTTGATACCCTCATACATTCCTCGTGCGTTGTCTATATCGGCAGCTTCCTGAATGCTTCTGCACAGGTTTAGCCAATAGGTGTTGGCACAGTGGCGGGCGGTCTTCTGGACTTTGTTCCTGGCAGCCCGTAGAGCTTGAAGTGTACTGGGAGTGGGCGTGGCCTTGTAAGCCAGTAGGGCCTTCCTCTTAGCCTCGATCACGGGTTCCATTTCTTCCCAGTGAGCCTCGTACCAGTCAGCGTTCTTCCGCTCTTTCTTCCCGTAAGCAATAATGGCAGAGTTGTATATGGCGTCGCGGAGACGTGGCCAATTGGATTCGATAATGTCATCTGCCGCCATTCCCTCGCCGAGTGCATCTTCCATCCTGTTGATGAATTGCTGGGTCTTAACTGGGTTGCTGGCACAACTGGCGTTGATGCGTGGGCGACCCTTCATCTTGGAGTGGTGCAACCTCTTCGGCATTATGCGCACCTTGCTTACCACGAGGGCATGGTCCGTGTCGCAGTCTGCACTGTGGTAGCTGTGGGTGAGGAGGGTGCTGCCAATATCCGTTCTTCTGGTGATGACGAGCTGGTGCCAGTGGCGGGAGCGGGGGTGCCTCCATGACACCTGGTGGATCTCTTTGCACTTGAAGAATGTATTTGTCACGCACAGGCTGTGGTGACACAAAAGCTCAAGCAGTCGCTGACCATTCTCATTGATCTTTCCTCTCCCAAAGTTTCCGAGGCAGGTGGGCCAGGCCATGTGGTCGGCTCCTACTCTTGCGTTGAAGTCTCCAAGGAGATAAAGAGCGTTACTTCTGGGGATCTTGGATAACACTTCGTCCAGTGCATGGTAGAACTGTTCTTTCTCTTCAGTGGTGGCGCAGAGGGTTGGGGCATATGCGCTAAGAATGCTGACTGGGCCGAAAGTTGTTGACAATCGGAGGGTAAGTAATCTCTCTGTGCCTCCTGTGGGTGGCTCTATGGAGTTAACAAGCCTGTTCTTCACAGCGAACCCAACACCGTGCTGTCTTGGTTGGTCCGGAGACTTCCCTTGCCAGTAGAAGGTGTAGTTGGTTTCTCTGATAGTTCCGTTGTCGGCCAACCGGGTCTCCTGTAGAGCCGCAATGTCGATGTTTAGTCGTGCCAGTTCCCTGTCGATGATGGCGGTTTTCCTGGCACCATTGATCCACGGAAGGTCTGCAGTAAGTCCGGGACACATGGTCCTGATGTTCCAGCTAGCGAGGCGAAGAGCTGGAGGCTTCTTTCTTGTTGTTTGCTTGGAATTGCCTGGTGCGAGTGTTTTGTGGCCCACTTTTCAAGAGACGCCTCTCTGATCCCCACGCACCCAGTCGGGCAGGTGAGCCATGGCGAGACGGCACCTAATTGGCTGGGGGCTGCCCAGCTTGAGGTGGGCGGTAGCTGTCCAGTGAGGTGCGATGACCTCTCCCACCGTCAGAGGAGACCCCTGGCGCTCGTTTCCTTCACCAATCGGATGAGCTTATAACCGGTAACTGTCTCCTCCCGTGTTAAGTCGACATCTTGCGATGACACTGGAGTGTCCTCTCCAGTGAAGCTACAAAGCCTGGGCAGGGTGATATGGAGGGCCAGCTGTTGCCCATGCAGCAGACCCCCCCTCTCTTCACAGCTGAAGGATCCAAGGGGAAAGACAGAGTCAATACAGCTTGGCTTCAGGTGCGCCGCAGGAGTTGCCGGTGTTGACTACAACATCAAACCGCCTTAGGGACTCCGGCTCCGGATTTTCTGTCGGGGTTTACTCCCTTAGCCTTTCCCCTGAGGAGGTATGCCGCAAGGCAGCGGAGGTTTGGAGTCAGAGTTTCCCTTCTCCTTAGCCTTTCCCCTGAAGAGGTATGCCGCAAGGCAGCGGAGGTTTTTTGGAGTCAGAGTTTTCCTTCTCTGGTGTGCCCTGACTGGAAGATCGAACCAGCGACACTTAGCTCGCAGGCCGACGCTCAATCCACTGAGCCAAACCAGCCAGGGGGATGGGAAGTGCTAAATAAATGATAACCAGTTTTATACTGTTTTTAATGTAAAAAAAATCTTACAACAGAATATTTACAGTGTGATACCCTTTTTAAATTAGTATGTAAAAACTTATTGTTTACGAAGAATCGAAATCAAGCACCAAATACCCAAAACAGTCATATTTGGGTGATGCCATCATGGGTGACTTCTGTTTATTTCTTTCACTCTCCTGCGTTGCCCATGTTTTCTGAAGCTCAGCAGGCATTTGTTCTGTGATTGCAGCTGTCCAAGAGGGTAATGTTAGTGATTTAGCCTTGTTCCTTGAGCACAGTGTAATGGGAGGAGCAGGATTCTGGATGAAGACAAACCCACTCCAAATCCCAGCTCTTCAGTGAGCCTAAAGTTTTGGGGGCTTATAATCACTTCCTAAAGGATTATTCTGAGTGTGAAATTACATGATGCGAAGCACTTTGCCTGGTACATAGTGAGGATTCAACATAAGCTCCATCCCCTTCTCCTTCCTATGATTCTTGCTTGATTCAGATAAATCTGTCAGCTGTTATTCCTCCACTGTGACCAAGTCACCAATTGCTCTGTGTGAGTGTGTGGAGAGTATGTGCATGAGTGTACAAGGAGAATGTGTGCACGTGAGTGTATGCATTTGTGCAAGCACGCTTAAGAATATGTGTGTGTGCATGTGTGAGTATAAGCCCATAGACCCCAGAGAAGCAACAGAAAAGTGAATGCAGGTATGAAGCACATGGAGAACCACAAAGGGTTCAGGAAAAGCAGACCTTTAGCTGGAGATAAGGAGCCAACCTTTCCCTGGTCCCTCAGAAGAGTAGAGAGACTGTCTAACACAACATACAATGTAAGGCAGATCATGAGCAGGACCCTCAGACATGTTCACAGTTCTTCTCAGGAGTCTGTAGGGAAACCTGCCACTCTTTACCCGGATCAGCCCCTGGGCCAGCAAAAGCAGGCACACCACCAGGCTCATGAGAGGGCCAGATGGCAACTGAACTCTCCCACAATTAGTGGGCTGCTTTCCTGAAATGTCCACAGGATATGAAGTCAATCTGGCTTCAAATCAGAATGAATAGAATAGAGCTGGACAATGAGATAACACAACCAAATGGGAGGCAAGGCCATCCAGCAGAATTGCTGTGTGTGTGTATGTGTGTGTGAGTGTGCGTGTGTGGACATAAGGAACCCACCATGGTGGTTCCAGGGAGGCTGCCCATTGCCTGGCCAAGAGGACCTAGATGATAAAGGTGTGCTAAGGCAATAGCAGCAGACAGTAGCTCCTGATTGCCAGGTACTAGTTTTGCAAGATAATTTCTTCAAATAACTTCCTGTCCCATCCTGGTATTCCCATGTTCTAGAGTAATACAGTCAATAGTGAGGAGCACAGCAAGGACTAGAGAGGGTGGCAAGTAATTCTAAGGCAACCTATGTCCTTATTCTTATATTATCTTCTCATTGATTTATTAACTTTCTTTATAAAATTTTCAACTCCATCTCATAGATAGCACTGCACGGTATTTTGATGAGAGCAAAGGTCTAGAGATAGGCACACCAGACCTTCCCCTATTGTCCTTGGCCAGCTACCTGAACTCTCTGGGCCTAAGAGACCCCACTGGCTCATCATAGAAACAGACAACATGGCAAGTGTCTGATGTATTGAAGGAACTCAAACAATAAGACACTATCCTCATGATCATGATAATCATCACCAGCCCCATCTTTATATCTTAAGGGTTAGATCCTCATTAAAATGCAGTTGCATTGGGGGAAAATAATACTTGAACTTATCCTCACTCAGGAGCCTGGTAAATTAGAAAGACTATTAGACTGGGTTATAATCTTAGCCCAGTTACTGACTCACTACCAATTTATATAAATGGAAACCATTTATATAAAATGCTTAAGGGCTTAAGGGCTTCTCCAGCTTTAACATCCTCTATACCAGTGGTTATCAAAATGTTTTCCCTGGCGCTTCAGGATAACTTATCTCAGGCTCCATACCAGACCCACTGAGTAAGATTCTAGAAGTGTGGCCCAACAATCTATGTTTTAATAATCTCTCCAGGTGATCTTGATGTGTGCTAAAGTTGAACTCCAATGATATAGAACACAGTATCAATTAATTTCTGGTCTTTAGAGAGCATGTTTAGTATTATGTCTCTAGGGTCTTGGTTTGGAGCACTAAATAACAGGAGGAGAAATCATAGAGTTGAGAGACCAAGGCTATTAAGAACAAATATTAAAGGGAAGTCACAGTTATATCATCTTCCTGCAGAGTGCTCTACTTGATGCTTTCTCATGCATTCTCTTTTCAGAAAGTTCAGGACAAACTTCCATAGAACAAACCATATTTTTCCAAGGGAATCAAGGCTCTGGAAGGACTATGCCCAAATCACAGAGTCAGCTACAGGCAGAGCTTGAATATCTCCCCAGATTTCCTTGACTACAAACATCTTTCCACCTTCTACATCAGAAGTTCAACAACATTGTCCTCAGAGAACCACACAGAGCCCCCAAGCAGTTGCCTCTATTATACTACAGCTTTTTTCTCTTCTGCTGCTGAGTTCTGGTCAAGCTTTTGCTAATGACATCTGCCTACAGCACCTGACCGCACAGAGGCTTTGTGGCTACATTCCCCTTCAGGGCATCTGGCACTCTGGGAAGAAACAGTTCTACTTAGTAAGCTGAGTATTGTCCTTGTGGGAGATGGTTTCTCATATCTCCAAGGGAGGAGCTGGTTTGGTATAAAGGAAAAGGAAAAGTCCTCACTTTGGAAGAATCAATGTCTCCTCCCTAAAAGTCTGAAATTGCACACCATCAGCATGGCAAAGGGACACACTGATTTTCAATGATTTATCAAAATTTAAAATTGTTCAAGGACCATGATAACATTCTAATCTGAGGTATTCCATGGAAAAGATTAAAAATGATCTAAAAGAAAGAGTAAATTGGCTTGTGCAGACACAAAATAGATTACAACGAGAAAAGGATACAGAATGAAAAATGTCATCCTAGGGAAGGAAAAGAACCTAAGAATATATGAACAGAGGACAGGCATCCATGTGGTCAAACATCCAATAAACAAGCACAGGGATAAGGCCATGCAGACACTCTATGTGCATATACATGCACACAGTAGATTTTAAGTCTCTAGGCCATTCATGTCCTTTCACTATCCAAGCATGATATCTGGCATACAGTTGGTGCTAAATGAATACGAGTAAAATGATTAGTGAAGAAAGGAAGGGATGAATAGTAAAATCTGGGAAGCCTGGGCATGAATCAAAGCAAGCTGGGTAGGGTATGTCCTATTTACCCCTCCAGGTCTGCCCCCCACCCTTGCCCTTTCTGCTCTCTCCTCCAGACGTGACCCTCAGAGACAGCATAAATAGGTATCCTTAGCCTCTGGCTAAGAGTCACTTTCTAAGATTCCAGAACAAATCACATACGAACACAACAACAATCATAACTAAGCACCATTCATTCAAGCATATGTCTTCAAACTTAAGAGGGCATGAGAATCAATGGGAGGGCATGTTCAAGTACAGATTACTAACTCACCCCAACCTCCACTCCCACACTCAGCTTCTCATTCATTGGGTCTAAAGTGGGACCCAAGAATTTCATTTCTAACAGATTCTCAGATAATGCTGATGCTGCTGGTCCAAGGATCATGCTTAGATAATCACTGTATTAAAATATACTCTTTTAGGCATTCATATCACCTATAATCTTCATCATAACTCTGGGAAGACCCAGTACTGTTATTCCTATCTTTCATATAACTTTGTTTAGTAGTTAATTTGCCCAAGATCTCATCTCTGGCACAAGATGAATGCAAGAACCAAACCCAGTTCTTGTTAACTCAAGTCCCACACTATTCACTACATTAAGTTGTCTTAACTGAGCATTTTACTTCATTGAGACAAAGTTCAAGTGAGACCCATAAAACTATAGCCCGAGGCCAGGGTGGCTTTCCTCTTAGTGTTTTTTTAGCCATGAAGTGTTGGAAATTCACAATTCAAACTATAATGCTGGAAGGAGAGAAAAGCAGTAAAACTGCATGTGATCAAAGTTAATATTAAAGATTATCCCTTAATGTGCTAAGAGACCATCCCTGTGGCTTTATGTTGAAGAATCTCATTCTGTAACCCTACTTGCGACTAAGTATTCCTTTATGGTCTTTGCTAAAACATCAGCCTTGAGAATGAGAACTCATACAATAGCCTTATGGCACTTTGAGGAGCTACAAAGGAGGTCACATTCTACCCAAAAAGATTCTAATGGACTCCCATCACTCACAGAGCAAGCTCTCAGCTCTACTTGTCAGGATGAATAGCTTTTTAAAGTCAAAGAATCAGAAAGATTTGCCGCCAGAGGGGCCTGGCAGGGGCACTGCCTTAATAGAAGCCTGCCACATAGCCCAGGGATGACAAACACTACAAAGTGCGGTGATCACCCCTCAGCGCCTTGGGTATAACTAACGGAGGTCTGAGATCTGGGTCGTATAGAACAGGTCCAAGATCTTTTCCACATGGAGAGTCTCAAAATAGTAGATATACACAATTTCACTTCTGTCTTCACCATTTCCTTGCCATTTCTGTTTTCTTTATCTGATCCCTGGGAAGCATGCTTTTTACTGTTCTCTCTGCTCTTTCTGATTTAAGTTAGTCCACCTCTCATCCCTCACACTTCTCTCTCTCTCCCTCTCCCTCTCTCTGTCTCTCTCTCTGTCTCTCTCTGTCTCTCTGTCTCTCTGTCTCTCTCTGTCTCTCTCTCTCTCTCTCACACACACACACACACACACAAACACACACTAAAAATTTTAAACATAAGATTCAAAGACAAGATTAATACTTGTATATTGGAGAGTAAAGAGACTCTTAGAGTTACCTATCCCAGTAGAGACCACTACTCCTACCCAAATAGGTTTCCTATTATTGATAATGGCAATTGTGATGATCATGGTAATAATATTAGTAATAGTATTGAACACATGCATGGTAGAAAGAGCCTGATAATCTTCAGGCAAATTTTTAAAATCTTCTCCTTATTTTCAAAAGAGAAATATCATAAAGTACCCTAAAAGGTAAAGATAAAATAATATAATAATTTTTTTTAGAAATGCTATTTCTCTTCCCTCTTTATCCCCTTTTGCTCCTGGACAAACAACATTATATTAACAAAATGTAAATAAAAGTAAGCTAAGAAATTTCCAAGAACCTGGCTGATGCAATAAACAAAAATTGTTTTCATAAGCAATCACTTCTTGACTTTAATTTAATCAAATAACAAACAATTCAGTTTAAAATGTAAAAACTTAAGTCACAAAATCCAAAGGCAATAATACTCAGTGGAACAAATAAAGTGAAATCAGTCCATTTATAACCAGCACTAAAGAGAAGCATATCAGACTTGGGTACAAAGTAAATTACAGGGCAGAGGAAATCTGAAAAATAAAATCACATTTAAGAGGAGTAAAATCCTACTACCCTTCTAATGAGGAGTTTGAAAATAATCTAAGTTAACATGATGGCATGGATATTGGTTTGAGTCCCTACCAAATTACAAAAATTGCAAAAGAAAGTTATTGAAGAATTCAAAACGAGATTTGCTTGGCAATGCTCAAAACCCAAAGCAAAGCAATTTAATAAAGGAGGCAGTGGGGGTTTCCCCTGATCTTTGGACTGTATTATTGTTACAAAGTGGGGGTCTCTCCAAAAATCCCCAGAGCCTGTGGGTTAGGGGGTGGGGAAAGGGAACAACTTTTAAGTCGCCTTTGCATGACTATGGCTAGAAGCTTAGTGTCTCAGTTATGCAAATGGCTTTGGTTCTTCCAAGGCCCCAAGAAGATGGGAGGGGTTTTGACCATGGAATGGTATGGAAAGAGCATACAGAGCCTGCACAAAGTTCTGTGAATGGTCAGAACTGGTTACCACACCCACTGCATCAGAAGATGCGCTTAGGGGTTTAAAAATAGGTGGCAGACATTTTAGCAAGGTTCTCCATGCAGTTTTGAGAAGAGAGGTTCTCCATGAGGTTTTGAGAGGAGGAGAGGAGATCCATGTGGTTTGCAGGAAGAAAGAGGTCCTCCATGGGGTTTTGAGAAGAGGAGATCTCCATGCAGCTTTGAGAGGAGGAAAGGAGATCTACATGGTTTGCAAGGAGGGCAGAGAAGAACTCCATGCGGCTTTGAAAGGGCAAAGAGAGAACCATGCATGATCCAGTGCAACATGGCACATGTTTTCCTGGACTGTTACACGGAGGCTAATGACATCGTACCCCAGATCCTGAAGGAGATAGCTGACAGATAAAGGATGGGGAACTTCTGGGCATGTTTTTGGCTTCTAGCCTTTTGGGGAGCAAGGGAAGTGCTAGGTCCCATGGGAGAACAGGGCTCTGAGCTGAAGTGCTCACTGTCCTCCCCAGGTTGGAATATTGTAAATAAAGACCTGTTTTCCTCAACACTAGTTGTTGGGTTTTACACCAAGGCGCCATGTGAAAGAACGCCCCTTTCGCTCTGTAACATTATCCCAAACCCATCAGCACCAAACAGAGTTAAGCAGCAGAGCATTAGAAGGCCATCTTAGTCAATTGTATGGGATCCTGCTCCAAGAGAATGACTAGGATACTCTGCCCTCCCTTTCTCTCCTCACTCCTTCCTGCTCTCCCTGCAACTGGATGCCAGCATCCTAGTCATTCACACTGAAGAAATGCACATGGCTGCATTTCTGCACACTCATCTTTTACTCATTGAGCATTTATTTGGTTTGATTTTTTCCAAAGGATAGAAGGCTTTGGATGTCCAAGTGCTTTGCCGCTGTGCCTTCCTCTGCTCCAGGGCCTGGGCACAGATGGACAAATGAATAAGGGGTAGGCCCGGCCCCAGGGAGGCTTTGAGTCTAGTGAGGAATGTGACAGAGCAGGGCATTGAGGATGGAATTACTACTGATCAAGTTGTATACTAAGATGCACAGTGTCTGAAGAAAGCCCCTGGCCCTGTCTGGAGGATGGAGGCACTTCAGGTGTGGCACAGGAAGAATGAATGCTTTGGCTAAGACTAGAAGGATAACCAGAAACCAGCCTTGCCAACAAAGGAAGGACATGGCATGCCAAGCAGCATGCATCATGGTGTACAACAGTGCAGAGAGAGGAAAGGACCACTCAGCTTTCCCTCCCGTGACTAGAACACACAGTGAGTGGCAGAAGGGAGCTGAGGCTCCTTTTTGATCATGTAGCTCCTCCATTTTTGCCAAGTGTCACAAGGTAATGCCACAGGTGCTGGTTTAAGAAAAATACTGGGTTCAAATCTTGGGTCCAATACTAACTAAAGCTTGATTTTCAGCAAGTCTCTTGCCCTCCTCGAACTTTAGTCTCCTCATTAATAAACAGGCTGTGTTGACACACAACTGAGCTAATGCACAGGAGAAAATACCAGGCTTGGTCCATCCCAGGCCTCTCTATTGATTAAAATTTTGATTAAATTGTCCAAACATTGACCCAAGGCCCCAACGGAAGGAAGGCTTCTGAGTAAAGTAAGAAAAAAGAAAACAACAAACATCTTTTTTTTTTTCTGAAATAACATACTGTCCATAGTCAGTCTTTGTTTTCACTTTGACCTTACACTAATTATAACTCTATTTTAGAAGGAAAGGATCAAGCACAGTCTTACCTATTAACTGAGCTCAGTACTAATAAAGGAGTTAATGTAATAAATAACTGGATAAAAGACGTAATACTTCAAATAGTAAATCATTGTAGAAATATACATTTGGGGAACAGGTTTGTATGTGCATCAATTATGATTATTAAATAAAGATATTTAACTATGATCTTACTCAATTTCCTCAAACCCACCAAAAATTCATGGGTCACTGATGGCAATGCTAAATGTGGACCAAGAAACAAATGAGTTGAAATAAAAGTGATTTCTTCTGACTCTAGTCCCCAGAATAATAAAGCAAAATGTAGCGCTCTCTTTCTCTCTCTCTCCATATATATATATATATATGCATATGCGCATATATATATATATATACACACATCTATATAAAGAGGAAAAAAGGAAAAATCATAATAAAGTACATGAGAAAAGTAAAATTAAAAAAATTTATAAAAAATTTTCTACAAAAACCCACAGGATTTGATTATAAAAACAAAAACAAAAAACACTGAAGCCTGAGTATTCTTTTTATACCAAAGATAATAATAAAATTAATTCACAGTCCTGCTTACAACAATACTCAGGAATACTGTGTCGAGAACTTTAAATATTTATATACTTTTTTGACACCATAATTCTACTTTTAAAAATTTGACCTGAAGCCCTACTGGTGTGGCTCAGTTGGTTGGGTATCGTCCCACAAAGTGAAAGTTGCCAGTTCGATGCCTGGGTCAGGGCACATGCCTGGGTTGCGGGTTTGGTCTCTGGTTGGGGCACAGATGAAAGGCAACAACCAACGTTTCTCTCTCACATCGATGTTTCTCTCCCTCTCTTTCTCCCTCCCTTTCCTCGTTCTAAAACTAAGTAAAAGTTTTAAAAAAGAGTTTGACCTGAATAAATAAATATAATAAATCTATTGTCATGACGATGTTCATTCCAATGTTTATAGTTGTGAAAAAGTAGAAATGACCAAATGACAATTGAGAAGAAAATGTTTAAATAAATTGTTTTAGATCTATTTCATGAAATATTAATTAGCCACTAAAATTATTTTTATAAAGTTTTACAACAGTGTTAGCAAAAGGCAGAACAAGTTCTATTTTTACAATATCATTTTTATATACAATTTTGAAGACATTCAGAAAAGACTACATAAAAACAAGATTTCCTAGTTCTTTATTTACACATATTTGGTTCTTTTCTACTTATTTTTAGAAATATTCTAAACTTTTCATATTCGTGATATTCTACATTTAAATCATAAATGTGTAACCTAAAATTTCTCCTCAAAATATCTCATTATTTTAAACATTGATATAGATCAGGGGCTATTTAACCTTAGTGCACTTGGAGTTGGGATGGACCAGAGTTAAAGCATGTGAAAAAAGCTCAAGCATATTAGGTGGCCAAAACACCTGGAATTAAGCCCAAGACCCAAGAAGGGGTTCTGTAAACAGTGACTGTCAAGCAGAGAAAATTCCACTTCCCATTATCTCCTATAAGAAAACTACACATTTAGTAGAATTAAAAATGGGTTTTGCTCATATGCCGTACAACTGTCTTTTTTTCCTTTCTGGTTTCCATTATATTTCTGTGTGTTTTACTTCCTGTTTGTCACATTCTCACATTTATATCTTCAAAATTGAAAAGGAATTTGGCATTTGGATTGCAAAATGTTTGTGCATGATAGCATTACCTAGGAAAGCTTCCCTCAATCTCACTAAGTAGCAAAAATCCCAGCTCCCTGTCCCAGAAGCCTTTCCCACATTAAGTCACAATTATTTGCTGTCCTCCAGAACTCAACAGAGATACCTTGAAGAAAATGACTAAATCTGATGCTTTACATTTAGAGCTGAATGATAATGAAAATGCCACATATAAAACATCATTGGAGTCAACTAAAACAGTGCATGGAGGGAAATATACAGCTTTAAATACATATATTAGGGAAGAAAGTGATAATAAAAGCAATTATCTAAAATTTTAACCTTAAGAAGCTAGAAGACATAAGAACAAATTAAAACCAAAGTAAATAGAAGAAAAAAATCAACAAAAAAGCTGAAATCAATAAAATTTAACAACAGATAAAATCAATAATGTCAAAGTTAGTGTTTTGAAAGGAAAAAATGTGTTCATGAAGACTCAGGGTTGTAAAGATATCAATTTTCCCTAAGTGACCTATAGATTCAATGTAATAGGTATTAAAATCCCAAGTTTTATTAGAGAAATTGACAAGGTGGTTCCAAAATTTAAATGGAAATGCAAAGGATCTAAAATTGCCTGACTCTTGTTTAAAAAAAAAAAATTGGAGGATCTATAATACCTGAATTTTTTTAGATTTTATTTATTTTTTAGAGAGAGGGGAAGGGAGGGAGAAAGAGAGAGAGAGAACCATCAATGTGTGGTTGTCTCTTGTGCACCCCCAACTGGGCAACCTAGGCATGTGTCCTGACTGGGAGTTGAACCAGCAACCCTTTGATCTGCAGGCCAGCACTCAACCCACTGAGCCACACCAGCCAGGGTCTATAACACCTGAGTTAAGGGATATAGTTAAGGAGCAATTCTAAAGCTACAGTGAACAGGACAGTTTTGTATTGGCATAAAAATAGGTATACTGTATAAATCAATGGAACATAATAGAGAATCCAGAAATAGACCAACACATATATTGCCAGTTGATTTTTAATCAAGGCATCTAGTCTACTTGTTAAGTAAATATAACTCTTTTTAATAAGTAGTGCAAGGACAACTGGATATACATATGGAAAAGAAAAAGGGAACTTGAACCACTTCTTTAGATGCAATATATGCATAATGTAAAAACTTCTAGAAGGGAACTTGCAACTTTCTTAGACATGTCACAAGAAAGCATTAACCCTAAGTGGAAAAGAAAAATCAACATATGGGGTTTTATCAAAATTAAAATTTTCCACTTCTCAAAAGATAGCATTAAGAAAATGAATGGGTGGGATTTAGAAGATGGCGGCGGAGTAGGTAGCAGTGTTATCTGCTTGCTCCCATCGCGGAAAGGCTTAGAGTACAAACACTGAGACAAGTGAGTGAGGGTGGATTCCAGATAGTATGAGCAGGGGAGGGAGTGTGGGAGTGGAGTGGAAGAGAGCAGAAGACTCGCCCGCACTCTCAAGGGGAGTCACTGGGCATCTCAGCCCGGAGCTGCCGCCGGACCACACCACAAAGGGGCAGCTGCAGACCAGCTCATTGGCCGGGATCTGCTTGGAAACTGCCACTTGTCACAGGCACTGGGACCAGAGTCCTGGGGGGAGACAATGGGAAGGTTTCCTTGAAATAGCCAGAGGTGTAGGAGGACAGTGAGCAGCCTGGACTGTGGGAAGCTGTATGAACTGAGTCTAGGTGGTGACCCCCTGGGTTGGCAAATCTGGGCTGGCAACCGTGCACCCCAGGTGCGTGCATCACGGCACCACTAAACAAAAAGGAGTGGAACTGAACCAGGGAGAGGGCCCCATACAGGAGAGCTGGGGTCGAAACACAGACGCAGAGGGGACCCCAGGCAGGCAAGCAGTGCACCCAGGCAAACAGTGAGACTCTGCCAGCCAGGGACGGAGCACAGAGACTTCTAGGAGGAGGAGTGAAGACAGGACCCAAGGCTGGGTGGGGACTAGGAACATGGGCACTGGCTTGTCAGCAGAACAATGTTGCTAGAGAAGCCTGAGGATTGCTGGTGTGTGCCGCAGAACAAGTGGGGAAAGACTCAACTCAGTGCGGCTCGCAGAAGTAAGTTGCAGCAGGCCCATGAGTGAGAGAAAAGCAGCCACAGAAACCAGCCAGATCTCTTCACGGCCAGCCAGCCAGAAAAGATTTGAAACTCATGGAATTTTGACCAGGTGTGGATCCAAAAAAAGACTGCGCCCAAAGGTTTAACTGAGTAAAAACTTTCTTTCTTTCTTTTTCTTTCCCCCTTTTTTCCTTCTTCCCTTCTTTTTCTCTTCCTTTTAAAAAAAATCTTTCTTTAATCTGTTTCCTACCTTCTCCTTTAATTTTTGTTTGTCTGTTTTGTTTAGCCTCCCTTTCACAATAAACACATACCATATAACTGCTATATAAACCCAATACTATACACTTCCATGTTCTTACTTTATTCTGCATTCTTTCCTCTCTTTTCTAACATACAATGTAAATATTACTTACTGTCTTGCATAACCTTGACCCTACTTGCTACTATTATTATTCTATCATCTTCCCTCTCAAAAATCATCCTTCTTTCACTTAAAACAACTCATATCTGTTTCTCCTATGGTATAATAGTCTTAACCTCTCTACATTTATCATTTTCTGCTGAAAAGTGGGATTATGGGAGGGGGATATTTTTGAGGGTGTGGGTTTCTTACCAGGGTTTTGTGTTTATGTTTTAACAGCATCTCCACAAAAGAACTCAAGACAAGATGGGCAGAGTGCCTCTCAATCAACTAGCCAGAGGAAGGATATACCAAAGAGTAACTGAAATACAACCAGACAGCATAAATAAATGGTATAAAGGGCATCCCAAGAGTGTCAGGCTCAGGAGATCAACGAGATTGCACCGCTGAATCCCCCAATGTCTCCTATAAAGAATCTCATACCACAAAGGCGGGAAACCAAAGCAGACAGATCTAATAAGCAAAAATAAAAATAAAAATAAGAATCCAACATGGAAAGACACAGAAACAACCTCCCAATGAAAGAAAGAGAGGAAAGAGAGATAGATGGAATAGACATAAGCCAACTATCAGTAATGAAATTCAAAAGAATGGTGATAAAGAAGCTCAATGTACTTGACAATCTCAAAGAAAACTACGACAAACTCCAGGAAAATTACAAGGAACTCCAAGGAAACAACAAAGAATTGCAGGGAAGCTACAAAGAACTTACAGAGAACTACACCAGCATAAAAAATGAAATAGAAACTATTAAGAACCAGGAATAAATGAAGAATACAATTTCAGAACTGAAGAACATAGTAGAATCAATGAAAAGCAGGCTAAATGAAGCAGATGATCAGCTCAGTGAGTTAGAGGACAATGTAGAAAAAAATTCCCAGATAATAAAACAAAACAAAAAAAGATTGAAAAAGAATGAAGAGGATTTAAGAGACTGCAGACAACATGAGACTAAACAACAATAGAATCATACAGATACAAGAAGGAGAAGAGGAGGAGCAAGGGATAGAAAACCTGATACGAAAAGTAATGAAAGAAGGTTTTCCTAACCAGATGAAAGAAAAAAAATCATGCAAAGTCCAGGAAGCACAGAAGGTCCCAATGAAGGTGAACCCAAAAAGTCCCACTCCAAGGCATCATTAATTAAAATGGCAACATTCAAAGACAAAGTGAGAATCTTAAAAGAAGCAAGAGAAAAACAGCAAATAACATACAAGGGAGCTCCAATAAGGCTACCGACCAATTTCTCAACAGAAGCACTACAAGCCAGAAGGGAATGGTCAAAAACATTTCAAGCAATGAAAAACAAAGGCCTACAACCAAGACTACTCTACCCAGCAAGGCTGTCTTTCAAAACAGAAGGTGAAATAAGGAGTTTCTCAGACAAAGGAAGACTAAAAGAATACATCTCCACCAAACCAGCATTGCAAGAGATGCTAAAGGGAATGCTTTAAGAAAAATAAGAAAAAAAAAAAAAATAGAGGAAGAGGAACACAGGTAGAAAGGGAAATGAATAAATACCTGTCTGTAATAACTTTAAATGTAAATGGATTAAATGCTCCAATTAAAAGACATAGGGTAGTGAAATAGATAAGAAAATAGGACCCACATATTTGCTGTCTACAAGAAACACACCTCAGAACAAAAGATTTATACACACTGAAAGTGAAGGGATGGAAAAAAGTATTCCAAGCAAACAGACATGAAAAGAAAGCTGCGGTAGCAATGCTTATATCAGACAAAACAGATTTCACAGCAAGGGCCATAAAAAGAGACAAAGAAGGACATTTCATAATACTTAAAGGAATAATCCATCAAGAAGATGTAACCCTGGTAAACATATATGCACCCAAAATAGGAGCACCCAAATATATAAGGAAAATACTAGAAGGCTACAAGAAGGATATCAACAGCAACACACTCATAGTAGGGGACTTTAACACTCCATTATCAACAATAGACAGATCTTCGAAGCAAAGAAACACCAAGGATATTGAAGCATTGAACAACACACTAAACCAAATGGACTTAACTCATATATATAGAACTTTTCACCCGAAAGAAAAAAATATATACATTCTTTTCAAATGCACATGAGACATTTTCAAAGACAGACCACATGATAGGACTCAAAACTAGCCTCAAGAAATTCAAGAAAACTGAAATCATATCACTCATCTTTTCAGACCATAATGCCTTGAAACTAGAAATCAACCTCAAGGAAACAATCAAAGACATCCAAACTCATGGAGAATGAATAACATGCTAGGAAATAATGAATGGGTTGACAATGACATCAAGGAAAAAATCAAGAAGGTTGCGGAAACTAATGATAATGAACACACGACAGCCCAAAACCTATGGGACACAGCAAAAGCAGTCCTAAGAGGGAAGTTCATAGCAATACAGGCCTTCTTGAAAAAGATAGAAGAATCTCAAATAAAATTTTAACCCTACAGCTATAAGAACTAGAACAACATAAACAAATGAAGCCCAGGGTGAGTAGAAGGTAGGAAATCATCAAGATCAGAGCAGAAATGACATATAGACTAAACAAACAATTCAAAAGATCAACAAAAGTATGATCTGGTTCTTTGAAAAAATAAACAAAATCGACAAGCTTTTAGCCAGGCTCGTCAAGAAAAAAAGGGAGAGGATCCAAATAAACAAAATCAGAAACAAAAGAGGAGAAATCACGACTGATATCACAGAAATACAAAGGATTGTAAGACATTACTACAAACAACTGTATGGCAAGAAACTTGACAACCTAGACAAAATGGACAAATTTCTAGAAACATATAATCTTCCATAACTGAATCAAGAAGAAGTAGAAAGCCTAAATAGACCAATAACAACGAATGAAATTGAAACAGTAATCAAAAATCTCCATGCACACAAAAGCCCTGGACCGGATGGCTTCACAGGCGAATTTTACAAAACATGTAGGGAAGAATTAACTCCTACCTTTCTCAAACTATTCAAAAAAATCCAAAAAGAGGGAAAAATCCCAAACTCTTTCTATGAAGCCAGTATTACCATAATTCCAAAAACAGGTCAAGACACAACAAAGAAAGAAAACTACAGGCCAATATCACTGATGAACATAGATGCTAAAATCCTCAACAAAATATTGGCCAACAGAATCTAGCAACACATTAAAAAGATCACACAGCACGATCAAGTGGGATTCATCCCAGGGATGCAAGGATGGTTTAATATTTGCAAATACATAAGCATAATATACCACAAAACAAAATGAGAGATAAAAATCACATGATCATATCAATAGATGCTGAAAAGGCAACTGATAAAATACAACACGCATTTATGATGAAAACACTCAGCAAAATGGCCATAGAGGGAGGATACCTTAACATAATTAAGTCCATATACGAGAAACATGAAGCCAACATCATACTCAATGGACAAAAACTGAAAGCATTCCCCCTGAGATCAGGAACAAGACAAGGATGTCCACTTTCTCCATTCCTATTCAACATAGTGTTAGAGGTTCTAGCCATAGCAATCAGACAAAAAAAAAAGAAATAAAAGGCATCCAGATTGGAAAGAGGAAGTAAAACTTGCATTATTTGTAGATGACATGATAGTATACATATAAAGCCCTATAGACTCCACTAAAAAACTACTTGACATAATAAGCGAATTTAGCAAAATAGCAGGGTACAAAGTAAATATACAAAAATCGAAGGCATTTCTGTATGCCAACAATAAAATATCAGAGATAGAAACTTAAAAAAAAAAACCCATTTACTATAGCAACAAGAAAAGTAAAGTACCTAGAAATAAACTTAACCAAAGAGATAAAAGACCTGTACTCAGAAAACTACGTAACACTGAAGAAATAAATTAGGGAAAATACAAATAAATGGAAGCAAATACCATCTTCATGTATGGGAAGAATCAACATTAAAATGCCCATACTACCCAAAGCAATTTACACATTCAATGCAATCCCTATTAAAATACCAACGACATTTTTCACAGACCTAGAACAAATACCTCAAAAATTTATATGGAGCCAAAAAGACCCCGAATAGCCAAAGCAATCTTGAATCTGAAGGACACAGCAGGAGGAATCACAATACCTGACGTCAAACTATAGTGCAAAGCCACTGTAATCAAAACAGTCTGGTACTGGAATAAGAACAGATTTATAGATCAAAGAACAGAATAGAGAGCCCAGAAATAAACCCAGGACTATACGGTCAACTAATATTTGACAAAGAGGGAAAGAACATAAAATGGAGTGAGAAGAGCCTTTTGAACAAATGGTGCTGGGAGAATTGGACAGGGACGTGCAAAAAAAATTAAACTAGACCACCAACTGACACCACACAGCAGAATAAACTCAAGATGGATCAAAGACTTAAATGTAATTCATGACACCATAAAAGTGATAGAAGAAAACATAGGCAGGAAAATCTCAGATATCCCACGTAGCAATATTTTCACTGATACATCTCCTAATGCAAGGGAAATAAAGGAAAGAATAAACAAATGGGACTACATCAAACTAAAGAGTTTCTGCTCAGCAAAAGAAAACATTAGCAAGATGAAAAGGAAACCAACCATATGGAAAAACATATTTGCCAATGATACCTCAGACAAGGGATTGATCTCCAAAATATATAAAGAACTTACACATCTCAACACCAAGAAGACAGCGCAATTAAAAAATGGGCAAAAGACTTGAACAAACACTTCTCCAAGGAGGATACACAGAGGGTCCATAGACACATGAAAGAATGCTCAACATCACTAACCATCAGAGAAATGCAAATTAAAACCACAATGAGGTACCACTTTACACCTGTCAGAATGGCCATCATCAACAAATCAACAAGCAACGAGTGCTGGCGAGGATGTGGAGAAATGGGAACCCTACTGCACTGTTGGTGGGAATGCAGACTGGTGCAGCCACTACGAAAAACAGTATGGAATTTCATCAAAAAATTAAAAATGGAACTGCCTTTGAACCAGCGATTTCAGTGCTAGGATTATATCCAAAAAATCCTGAAACACCAATTCAAAAGAACTTATGCACCCCTATGTTCATAGCAGCACTGTTTACAATAGCCAAGTGCTGGAAACAGCCTAAGTGCCCATCTGTAGATGAGTGGATTAAAAAACTGTGGTACATTTACACAATGGAATACTATGAAGCAGAAAGAAAGAAGGAACTCCTGCATTTGTGACAACAAGGATGGAACTAGAGAGAATTATGCTGAGTGAAATAAGCCAGGCAATGAAAGAAAAATACCATATGATATCACCTAATACAGGAGACTAAGGAACAACACAAACAAATGAACTAAACTGAACAAGGAACAGAATAACAGTTATCAAGGGGGAGTGGGGAGGAAGAGAAGGGGGATAAATAAGGGAAGGGTGTAGTCAAAGAACATGTATAAATGACTCATGGACATGGACAACGGGGTGGGACATGACTGTGGGAGAAGGGACCAGCTGGGTGGGGGGGAGCAATGGGGGAAAAATGGGACTAATATAATTTAAAAAATAAATAAATAAAAGAAAATGAATGGGCTATTCATTTTCAGACTGGGAGTTACAGACTGTGAGTTATATTTGCATTACTTATATTTCATCAAAGACCTATATCCATAAAATATATTTTAAAAAACTCATCTAAATCAAGAGTGAAAAGAGGACATTCCCAGGGAAAATTAACAAAAGACTTGAGCCCACAATTCATGAAAGAAGCTATTTGGATGGTCAATGAACACACAAAAGAGAGCTGGACATCATTAGTCACGAAAGGAATGCAAATTAAAACCATGAGATAGCCTTCACATCAGATATCCTCAAACTGTCTAGTCAAACAGACTGAACACACTAAATGTTGATTAGGATGTCCAGCAACTGAAACTTATAAGTATATAAGTCGGTTACTACTAGTGGGAGTGTAAAATAGGATAACCACATTGGAGTTAGTGAAGCAGCTCCTTATCGACCCAGGAATTCTACTCTTCCACATTATACTTAGCAAAGAGAAATGGAAACATACCTCCACAAAAAATGTATATAAATGATCATCCTGTCTTACTCATAATAGTCATAAATTTGCAACAACTGAAATGTATGTCAACTGGAGAACAAAAAAACAAACTGAGGTCTGTTCATACAATGGAATGCTCTATTATTCAAAGGGAAAAAAGAACTGAGCACTGACATTCACAACTTTATAGATAAATCTCATATTTTGTTGAGCGATACAAACTAAGCACAAAAATGCATATTTTATATTATCTTATTTATATGAATTACAAGAACAGGTAAATTAAATATGCAGCACTGAAATTTATAAGTGGTGGCTTCTAGGAGTAGGGAGAGGTATTTAGGAAGCGGCTTGAGAAAAGTTCTCAAGCTGATGGAAATGTTCTATATGTTGTCTTGGCTGGAGATTACATCATTATATACACGAAATAAACAATACATGTGCACTTTGTTGTATGTAAAAAATACCTCATGAAAAACAAAGTGATTTTTGCCTTTATACTTTCATTATCTTCTTTGCGTGATGCAGAGTAGGTACTAAAGCAGTTTGCTGACATCCTCTGAATGTCATCCTTGTGCTACAATCCACACTGGACACTGTCCACTTTATGCATTGGTAAACGCACAAGTCTGGGCAGGCTTTCCTCAGTCTCATAGATAGCTCAAAGAGCTGAATTCACTTGATCAAAGCCACGGATTAAATTAGCTTGAAATTAGAACTTACATAACCAAACTCCTAAGTAGAAGCTATTCAAACTATACTTCTTGAGTGGGTGAATTAGTGAATAAATGAATGAATAAAGAGAAGAGACTATCTAACTTGCAAAATGGATATATGTGCTTTTTGAACAAATACAAAAGACATAAATTATTATTCCACATAAGAAGGAAGGAGGCATATAGGATCCCCAATCTGCATTAACTTAGAAGCAGAGAAAGGATAAAATATATGTCTCAGAGCATGACTGCAAGGCCCATAGCTTTCCACTACACAGGGCCGTCTAGTTTGTATCAGTCCCTTCTCTAGACTACGAGACCTGTATCAAGGATTCCTTTTGTCAACTTGACTAAAACCTCCTGATAATTCCCAAAATACAAAGGGGTACCATCCATGGAAGCCTCTCCCTCTGCCTCAGTAGAACTCCCAGCATGCCATGGAACTAAGATGCTTCCTCACCTCACTCCCTCCAAATGGAGAGCACCTTGGGGCACTGAAGTTCCTGATCCTCCCCACGGAGGTGGCAGTCCTCCTGTGACCACTCTCTCTTCCACAGGACGTGGTCCTGGACACTCTGCAGGGACTGTATGCAGTGACAGCAGCCCTTGCCACAGAGCAGGGAACAAGGGGAAGGAACAAGTGCAGGTGCTAACGGGTAATACTCCCACACAAGCTGCTGCCAGGGCAAGCACTGGATCAGTGTGGAAATAAATAAGATTTGTGAGCCCATTTTCTTCCTGCATTTGCATTTGCACTTTATGACCTCAGAGATATTTACTGAGTGGAAAAAACCACCTTTTGTTACAACTGTTGGACTCAAAAGCTACTTCCCTCTGAAAAATACTATCTCTAGCTTCAGGGTTTGAAACAAACTATTGTCTATTTATTTAAAGAGTTCAATGAGCTGTGAAGACTGACATTTAAACTATTAACACTGTATTCCATTTGACAATGTTATTAAATATTAGATCTGATTTATGGAAAGGCTTAATAAATTGGCAGTCTAGGTCAGCCCTGGCACTGCACAGAAATTGGGTTATGCTGGGAGTTACTTGATAGAGTTCATGAGCTAAAGAAAATAAAATCCCACCACCAACATTAAAGTCTCATGTAACAGAGTTATTATCATACAAATTTGAACCACTTGCCAGTTCAATTCTGCATCTCAAATTTTCTCTAATTGATATTTTTAATAGATTGAAAATCAAAAGAGAAAATCACACACTTAAATAACCTTTGCTATGATACATGGAAGGAGAGCTAAGGCTTTCAAAAATGGGAACCAGAAATATATCTTGCTATTTTGATGTAAGAAAAGGAAAGAAAATAAAAGCCTAAGTAAAGAGTATGCACAGGGGAGGAGACATGCTGAGGTATAGAAATGGGGTTGTGACCCCTTGGAAAGGGACAGGTTGGAGGGAGACTCTGATGACTGTGCCATGGTTTATTCATACTTATGTGACCTTCAGCAGCCACTTAATCTCTCTGAGGCTCAGGCCCCACTTCTACATGCTAGAGATAATACTAAGCAAATAGTTTTGTTCTGGATGAAAGAAAGACTGTATGTAGATCATCTGGCACAGTGCCAGGGGCACAGAGCCTGCTCAATAGATTTCATGGGGAGACTAGGCCAGGCCAGGAATAAAGCTGGGTGCTGATGCAGTGAGGGAGAATCCTCTGGGCCACCAGAGTTAGACCTGAGTAGGACAAGAAAGGACAGTCTGCAGGCAGAGCCTGTATGCTACTTGATGGCACAAAGCTAGATGACACACCACTAGACATGCCCACATGCTATTAGATGACATCGAGCTATGTGATGTGCTGCTGCATGAGCCCATATGCTATTAGAGGATACAGACCCAGGGCCAGTTTTCCTGGACCACACATTGCTCATGTTTTTCTGTAAAGGGCCGGGAAATAAATATTTTAGGCTTTGGGGACCTTACGATCTCTGTCAGAACTGCTCAGATCTGCCGAAGTAGCAGAAAAGCAGCCATGGACGTTATGGGAATGGATGTGTGCGGCTGTGTTCAAATAAAACTTTATTTACAACCACAGGTGGTGGGTCAGACTTGGTCCCTGGATGGCAGTTTGCCAGCCTTTGGTCTAGCCTTTCCTCAGGTCTGACAGGTGCAGGTGGCTGAGGGAAATGAAAGCAGCTTCTCCCTTCTCTCTGAGGACCAGAGGGTCTTCCCTAAGAGATGGCTATCCAGAGATAAGCCTGAAAGGGACCCCAAAGCTATTTCCCGTGTCCTTTCCATCACAGAAGCCATGGAGGGTAATCAGCTAATTGGTGGCACTAACTACCTACCCATTTTATGTGACTCTTCTCAGTCAGACAGCAAATAGATGACTCACTCAGGAACAATTAAGTATTTATTGAGATTTACTGGATGCCGGGGAGGGTGTTGAAAGACCTATATGTTGTAGGCTCTTAATAAATAAATGAAACTTCCCTCTCCTTCCAAATTCCTTCTTACTCTCTTCAGAAGAGCCCAGAAAGAGCTGCCCCCTCCTTGTCTGGGTGGACTCTGGAAGAAGGGAGTGGGTCACTGTGGTGGGGGCAATCATGATACTCACAACCCCTCCTTTCAGCTCTGATTTGGTGGAACAGTGATCACCTCTTGCTAAGCAGTTTCCCACCTAAACTGGTGTCAAGTCATTAATGCGCGGCACTCCCAAAGAGAAAATAATAACATCTCTCTGAGGTTACCCTCCATACCAAGCTGCTTAACTTGAGCAGCAATTGGACATTGCTCCACTACCAAGCACTCTCCAGAAATGGAGCAGAGTCACCAAAGAAAAACTGAAAATTAGAAGTGGGGTCGTCTTCACCTCACTGAAGAAGTTCCCTGTGACATCCCTTAGAAGCATCCCCTCCTCCCCTTCACAGGTGGTCCGCTCTGCACAGAAGCAGGCTCTGTTTGTGAGTTAGAGAAGCCACTCGCCTCTGAATATCAGTATTAGGCCCATATTTCCCAATATGCTGGATTTTTCCTTACACTGTTTGGATTCAGAACATGACCCTCACTCAGGGCATGGCCATCCCCAACCTGGTCTGCTGATGCCCTGGATTCACCAAGTTTCTGAAGCCATGGCCTGGGGGTGATGGACAGCACCGTAGGGGCAGGGGACAGGAAGAGTTTCAGAAAAGCATATAGGTGCAGTAGCCATCTGAACAGTCACAGGAAGGATGATCCGAGAGTGAGTCTGAGCTCTCCTTCCAGTAAAAAGCACAGCGCACTCCATTTTCAGAGAGCACTATAAACTCACTTTATAACACTAGTTATAAAAATCTTAACATTTGTCTGGTCCTGGCAGTCCATTTTTTAAAAATATCCAAATGCAAGAGAGAGATGTGTGACCCCAAACCTGGCTTGGGGTTTATAAGATAAAGTATTAATAAAGGTAACATATTCCATGTACTGAAAAAAAAAAAAAAAAAAAAAAAGGCTCAATACCATGAAGCTATAGGTATTTATAAGGAGTCCTTTATTTACATCTTCCACTTCTTATTTTTTTTAATTGTTTTATTCATGAGTAGGACCCTAAATATCATCAGATGGTGAATGATTTCTAATGTGCCAGCAAAGGACAAGGGTTAAGCAGGGTGATAAGGAGATGTTTCCCTGATGACCCGTCTCCAGATGTACCACCTCTCAGAGGGCTTTAATAGTGGTGTCTACCTTCGTGACATGCACCAGGAGCAAGAGTAGGCAGCACAGGGAGCCTGAAAGGAGAGAAGGAGCTGGTGTGTGAAAGTCAGACTTGGTCTGGCTCAGTCTGAACTTGTTTGATGGAGCAGGTAGGTGCATAGAAGGGAACTGATCACAACCCTTGGTTCCAGACACCTGTCCTTTTATGGCCATCTTTTTTAATTAACTCATTTATTACTTACTGTAATGAGGAATAAAATTTTTAAAAATACTAACCTTGAATCTAAAGCTAACACTGAACTTGACTTATATCCATGAATAATAGGCTTCTCTCCTTCCTGTGGCTCTGCCTCTCCCCTCTGCAGTAACCACTATCATGAATCTTGTGTTTTATCATTACTATGGATGTGTGTATGAGTCTCATGTATTTTGTAAAGGGTATTGTGTTATAAGTTACTTTCTATTAATTGACCCATATGAAATTGTATCTAATGCCTTTCATTTACTCATTATTATTCTGATAAGATTCATCCATACTATTACACGAAGCTAGAGTGGATTCATTTCATTGCAGGTTATATATTTTTTTACCTTGTCAATGCTCACTTGGATTGTTTCCAGGGTTTTGGCTCCAAAAGCAATGCTACCGTGGCCTTTCTTGTCTCTGAAATGCATATGGAAGTTTATCTGGGGTGAATGCATAAGAGTGGAATTGCTGGATCATATTCCATTTTATAAGAGAACGACAAACTAGTTTGTAAAGTGGTTGTACTGTGTACACTCCCACCAACAATTGACCACCTGTTACTCCTGTCCTTTCCACCACCTCTTACTTCATGCCAGTCTAATTGGTGTAAAATGAAATATCTTTATGGTCTCAATTTACATTTCCTGGATCACTAATGATTTTGAATATCTCTTCACATAATTATTGGCCATATGCATTGTCTCTTCTGTGAGAGTCCTGTGCAAGCCTTTTGCCCATTTTTCTATTAAATTGTTTGAACTTTTCTTATTGATTTATAAAAGTTCTTCATGTAATCTTATTAATCTTATACTGATTTTATATATTGTAAATATCCCCTATGACTGTGTTACTTGCTTTTCTATCTTTTTAGAGTGTTTTGTAATGAACAGAAGTTTAATAAGTCAAAAGTAGCTATCTTTTCTTTTATAACAAGTGCTTTTTATAGCATTGTTGCAATGAATCTTCATAAGCATCCTATGTGGATGGAGTATTTGCTCTCTATGAGAGATAAAGAAAGCAGAGAAGAGAAGCTCTAAGGCCATTTGGCCCAGGCCTTACATTAATGAGAAGCCCTAAATCAACTTCGTATTCATTTTCTCCAAATGAGGTCACCTACCGCCACAAAGATTCCCTGTCAGGAATGAAAGAAGACCAACAGCTAGAGGTCAGAGCACCAGCCTATGTAGTGCACTAAGAATGAAGAGGTTTTAATAAATCTTGTAAGCATGGAAATAGAAACATTTATGTTGCATTTTATCATTTTTGTTAGGGTATCACTTGGTTAAATGTAAACATTCAAACTCTATTATAATGTGAACTTTTTTTTTTTTATTTGGGGGCATGGGATTTACATTGAACTTTACTGCTTCAATGCACAACAAAATACTAAAATAGTTATTGAGTTTAATGGTGTTCCACATATTGTGCATGGACACAAAAACATTAAGAAGTCTACTCAGTATCAATATTATTTTACAAACAATCAGAATATTTTAAGTTCATTTTGGTGCAGAATTTTGTAACTTTAACTTTAAAACCATTTTTTATTATTGTTCTATTACAGTTGCTCTCCGAACTTTTAAATGTATTAAGTGTTTAAAGAAACCCCAAAGTTGTCTAGGCCTCTCTCAACTCGGAGAGTTTCCAGACAAGAAGAGTGGTTGCTCAAGTTCACACAGCTGGTGAATTGTGGAACTGGGACTAATGCTCAGAGGTGGCAGGCTACAGAACCCAGACACTTGCTGCTTTTCAAAGTGGCTCAGTGACAAGAAGCCATCCTGAACTAACTGCAGTGTAAGGACGCATGCCCATGGGGTTCTCACTACAGCCAGCCAGCCATATACCTCCCCTGGGCAGAGGCCACACTCAGCCCAAACACCCACTGCTTCTGAAGCAGGATTCCGCCTTTGCCTCCCTCCCTGAGCCTCCTTGGGGCTCTCCTGGGAGGGCTGGAAGATTGCTGAGGACTCTTGTCATCATGAAGAGCAGGGTGGTGGACCCTGGTGGCCCTGAAGCTTTCCCTAGCATGTCCCCTTATATCCACTGCCTTCTTTAGTAAGGTCAAGCAATCCCCAAGCAGCTAAGGACATGGAACGCAGGTGTGTGTGTGCATGAGTGCATGTGGGAGTGTGTGTGACAGTGTGTGAGAGCCTGTGAGATGGTTCCACGGACATGGAATCATACCTGAGGCAGGCTGGACAGTGATGCACGGATGTGTATGAAGTAGTGTGTGTGTGAGAGAGAGAATGTGCATGAATGTGTGTGTGTGGAACGTGCCACAGAAGGGGTGGCAGGTGGAGAGGGAATGGAGGGGAGAAGAGCTGAGACACCCTGGACAACTGCCCTGCTCAGAGAGGCAGTGGTACTGGACAGGAGGGCACATCTTTCTCACCTCATTCACTGATGGCCACAGGGATGGTAGCTGCTAGATGTGAAGATCACTGGACAGAGGCCACCACTAGAGGCATGTTTATGACACCTGCCTTCATCTCACCATCTTCCTCCTCACTGACCTCCACAATGACCTCCAAAATGTATGGTGGACAAATGCCAAACTCCTCAGCCTGAAACCCCTGGCATCAGACCCTAACAGGAGCGTGACCCACTGTCTCTGATTCTTATCTCTACAATGTGATAACAATGATTAATTTGGTTTATAGTGGAAATTAATTGAAATAAATGGGCAAAGTCTGAGTGCTGAAGAATATGATGACTTTTCTCCACCCTTCCTCTCTCCTGGCTTCTTCCAGCCCTATCCTCCTTCAGTTTCTCCAAGCACAGCCTCCATCCTGGGCTTGATGCCCTTACCACCGTCTCCCAAGCTCACCCCTTCTCCACAGCAGAGACCCAACAGTGTACCACCCTCTCCCAAACTTCGTTCCCTCACCCTCTCCACCTCTTGCCTGGTTCTCTGTTTTTTCTTTTGCTGAATGTTTTCACGTGGGGTAGGCAGGCACCTCTGGGCTACTATTTTATGAGCCCACAAGGAAGGAGGTTCTTCTCTCATGTTTCATCTGCCTGCTTTGCACTGACTGTTTGAAAACCAACCGTTTGGCACCTAATGAGCGTTCCCTCTGCTTCTGTTGCCAAGATTGCGCACCTAACTACAGAGTACATGTGTGTCCCCACTTGACACTCACATGCCTGGGAGAAATGCCTATCTAACTTGCTGAAGATGGATGACTCTGCAGGTGACAGGGCTGTTCAAAAAGATGCCCATCTTGGGGATGAGCAGGCCCACAGCACCTGTCACAGCACACACATGCCCAGGTGGCAAGCTCCTGCCTACCTTCCTGATGCCTTCTGAAGGACTGGACACACAGTTGTCAGCTCCTCCATTCTTGCTGATGGTCCTCCAGAGCTCAGCAAACGTACTGTCCTGCTCCAGGGGGTTGGTGCCCTTGGCTCGGAAGTACTCGTACACAGCAGAGTCCCGGACGGTGCCATAAGACATTTCTACTTGTTTGGACAGGTCCTGGAATGTCCTGAAATGCAAAAAGGTTGTGAGCCGTGGGTCCAGGTTGCCCACTGAAGGAATATAATGGGCTGCAAGGCCCTCCTGAGGTCCAAGCCCAGCTGTGACCCATGGTCCACGTTCTTCTCTCCCAATCTCCAGCAGCACAGATCCCTCAGCCCAGAGCATGACCTACCAAGGCCTCCTTCTATCCAAGTAATGTTTTCTCACCATAGATTAACTCAGTAAAATTATAACAACTAAAACCAGGTCCTGTGCTGAGTTTGAGGGACAAAAGAATGAATAAGACATGCTTCCTATTCTCAAGGAGCTTACAGTCTATCTGTAGAAACATATGAACAGACAATCACAAAGTAAAAGAGTCAGGGCAACATGAGAGGCTGCATGCTGACAGTCTCAACTCAAAAGCACAGGAAAGAAAAACATGTTGGCAAGAGTGATGACAGTAACTGGTGTCTGACCCTGAGTGCTGGAGTGAGTTAGACACACACCCAGGGACTGTGCCAATTAAGAGGCATGTGTCTCTAAATCGCACAGCTGTTTTGGAGTTCCACCACGTTGTCAGCTTTTGAGCATCTCCCGCCAATTTGTTTTTCAATAAGGAAATAAATATGAGTTTTTATATGGTATCACTTCTTTTTTTTTTAAGTGTTGGCCATTATTTAAAAGATGGTGAAGATAAGACAAAACACTTCTGATGGCCTTGGGTTTGTTGTACATGAAGGAGAAGCAGGTAGCTCAGGCCAGGTACACACTAGAGGAAGGGAGTTTGTCAGAAAGTCCCAGAAACAGCCCAAGGGGCAGGTGCGAAGGAGGAGAAAAGCCCTCCAGTGTTAGAGGCAGTCAGACCAGGAAGGACCAGTTGGTACAAAGTTCTTACTTACCCCGAGATGAGCAGTACCTGGCTCAGTGTGTTGAGAGAATGTCACACATAGAATAGAATTTCAAAAAACAAAAATGTTCAGTGGTGAGCCAGGCTCTTACTCCAGGCTTCAATCTGATTGGTCTTTACTTACTTCTCTTCTGGAAATCTGTCTCTCCTTTTTTTTTTTTTTTATCAACCAGAATATCATCCCCACTTCTCACTGAGTCATTGTTGCAAGGAAATCTAATCTTCTCAACATGACCTACAAAATCCTTCATCCCTCATCTCATCTGCAGCTGTTAATCCCCCTGCACACAGCTCCATAGCCAATGTTGAAATGAAAACTCCCACACAGTCCCCATCTATGGTACCAGGCCATGGGCTCCCTCTGCCTAGAATCCCTTTATCTCACTCATCCACCTGATACACTTCAGCAAACCTTTTGATGATCCAGCTGCCACCTCTCCACAAGGGAAGCTGTGGCTACCCCTCACCTCCCTGTGACATCTCTACACTTTGCACGGCTCTAGGACAGCATGCTCTCCTTGACTTCAGAGTGCAGCACACCACGGTTAGGTCAAGCAGGAACTCTGGAGTCTAACAACTGGCCTTGCCTCCCACCTCCACCATCACTAACCTGGGCAAGTTAGCTAAACTTGTGCCTCAGTTTTCAAATCTTTTAAAAATAAGTTTAGAAGCAGAGCCTACAGCAGAGGGCTACAATGGATATTAAATGAGGTTATGTGTATTCAGCTCTTAGAGCAGCGCTTGATGCAAACTCAGTGCCTAGTAACTGGCAGCAATTATTCTGTACTATTATCATCTGTATGTGTCCTCCATTAGATCCTAAGAATTTGGAGGACTGAAGCTGAAGCTGCCCATCTTTGCATTTGCTGCACAACACCGGACCCAGGCTGACACCAGCCTTCACAGCACATGCACTGAGGAGCCAGCAATGAATAGTTCCTCTTGCTTTGGAAACATGCTCCATGGCAATCCTTCAGGCCCTGCTACATGGCCCAGAATCAGAGCTCAGTATTCTTTTCAATACATTACAGTTGAAAGAAAACATAAAATAACAAATTTGATGAAGAAATCTTTCTAATTATTGTTCATTATTCATATTTAATTGAAGCAAGATGTTGCTTTGCTTGAAGGGCCCCAAGGGCTATAACTCCATCATAATTTTCCTGTAAAGGGGGGGGGGTGTCTTTTTTCCCCACATTTTAAATTTTTTCTCATATTAATACAAACACAAGCCTTTGATGAATGGGGAACATCAGGATGAATTACACAGTTGAGTCTAAATACTGAATTGCTATACATGGCTGCTGTTTCCATGAATATGGATTGAATGTGTAACTTCCAAGGAGTTCAGCCCTACTGTTCCATCCCCACATTTGAAATTGAGATGTCCTCTTTCTTCTTAGTATTTATTCACAATTGTGCTCCTGCCCAGAGGTTCAAGGAGCATCTCTAGATGACAAACAGGCATCCCAAATATTTATTGATTCACCTCCATCTCTATTTCAGTAGAGCTGTGTTCTCACCCCCAAAATACCACCCCCACCTTTGTTATGCCAGCCTCATGGCTCAGCCCAATAGACTCCATCCATCACCTATCATAACCTTTAGTCTATGTAGATGTATGTTTCTCATCTCAAAGGCACATTTTCTCTTTCAAGGAAGATTTCCAAGCTAAAGTGCCCAGCACCCAGTGGGTACTACCATAATATTTCAGTGAATATACCTATAAAAAGCTATTTGGAGGTTTGAACAGGAGAGCCCAACTACTCACACACTAAAGCTGTCTTCCTGGGGTACCCATCATCTTCTCAGAGTGCACAGTTTTAGAAGGGACATGTGGGGAGGAATAAAGGGGGCAGCCAAACATCCACACTCAAGCCAACATTGGAAGTCAGCAGAAAACAGATGTTCCCATTAAGCAGGATGCCCTCCAAACAAGAGAGGGTACCTAGCCTGAAGAAAGCTGCACTAGCACACTTAATTTAGCACCTTGGCAAACTAGTCTCTTCAGCAACAACAAAAACTGCTAGAAAGTGCCCCCCCCCCCCAATAAATGAAGAGCTGCTCATCATAGGTGGGGTTTCTATAAACCTAAGGTACATGATTAACTGTCTGAAATCATTCAACCAGTTTTACCAGCAGTTACTGATTACCTACTAAGTAAGGCTCAGTGACACATAAAGCAAGGACCAAACAGTGGAGATCCTCATGGGGTCCACAGAGAGGGATGGGTGAGTGGTCAGAGAAGCAGTTAAACAACATGAGAAAGACTAAAACAGAGTTCTGCATGGGGGATCCTGGAAACATAGAGGAGGAGCAGTCAGCCTTCAGGAAAAAAAAGAAAGAAATACTTCCTAGAAGTGGAAACATTAGGCTGAATCATGAAGGATGGATGGAAATAGCCAGATGGAGAAGTAAGGGGTAAAGAAGGCACTAATATGGGTAAACACACGGTTCATTTGGGAGACACACCATGGGGCAATTTGTATCAGCTAAAACAATATAGGTTTTGAAATCAGACAGACATGGGTGTGAATCCTGCTTCTGAATGGCTTGGCTGTTTGAGATAGATCAGTAGCTCTCAAAGTGTGGTGCTCAGGGCCATGACATGAGCACCACCTGGAACCTCTGAAGAAATGCAAATTCTTGGGCCCCCCTCAGATCTACTGACTCAGAAACTTTGGTGTGGCCCTGGCAATTTGTGTTTTTACAACCCTCCAGGCGATTCTGATGTAAGCACAAGTTCTATAACCACTGACTGAGGCAGGCCGTTTAATGTCTGAGGTCTTCATTTTCTTAATTCATGTCTTTCTCACAGGATTGGTAAAGATTAAAGATCACAGACTTATACACCATATAGTCAATGTTTAATAAATGCTAGCTCTTCTGTTAAGCTACCAAAAAATCATTGAAATAGTTGTATGACTTCTCAATATGATAAGTCAAATAAGGCCACATGAAGGAGTGATGGGTGGTGGCACCCAGGCAGTCACACCTAGATGGAAGTAGCTATGGGCAGACAGCACTTCCAGGCTCACAGCATCTGCCCATCTGTCTCCCCAGTAAGATGTCTGTGTTAGATCTTGTCTCCTTTTCATTGCCAAGGTACATGCCAATGACTGACTAACGGTGCTCAGTCTGCTGTCTTCAGGCATCTGCCTGAAGTGACAAACTGAGAAAGTCTGAACCCCAGGATGTGCATGGAGACACCAAATTTCCCTGGTAGGCAACCTAGACCCTAGTTTTTGTAGCCCATGATAGTAACTGCCTAGCAGAAGCCTCCCTGAGGAAGTTGTGAGCATCTGGGAGACAGAAGCTGCTAGAGAAGATGTCTTCAAAGGCATCGTCCCCAGGCTGTCCACCTGGTCTGGATTCATTAATCAGGTGTCAAGGTGCAAGCATGTGCATACTGTAGCTTACTCTTTATCTCTGTGGTCTGTTGCCTATCTCTGTACTTCACCTTTCAGTAATGTTCACTGTTGGCATCCTCCCGTGGCAAAGCTTAGACTCCCTTCCAAGTTCCGTCAATATCTCTCACTCACATGCAAACTAAATGAAACTGAATTTGGGGCCAATAGGAGCTTCTTTGTATCTCCTCACCTGTAGGGTTTATTTTTGGGGTCTCTCTTAACTGAAAGCATAGCTGACTCCTATGAGGACATGAGAGTATTTTGTAAAAGGACTTTGAAAGTATCTCTTGCCTCTGAGAGTGGTTTCCTCCAATTAAATATGCACTTTCTGGTAGGACCCACAAGGTCTCCTTCAGCCATGGCCAAGGACAGTCTATCCAGCTCAGCACCACCTCCCTTACCTTTCTCCATAAATCAATCTTACTATTTCTAGATACATTTTCATTAAAAGAGAGAAATATGTTTGTAACATGAGAAAAATCAATAATGCAGAATTTATAAATACATCTTTGCATGTTCCAGAAATATTTACATTGGCAATGGAGACAAATACACTTCCAACAAGAGCAGAATCAATATACATCACATGTAAAACAAATTCCAACAACTGTGGGGCTGCCATAATCATGGTCCTGATACATGTAAGTCCCAAAACCCTATTATTCTTCCTTAAAGAGAAAAGAGAAAAGAAAGTAGTAGAGTGACCCAAAAGGCACAGGAGAAGAGAGCACTCATCTCTGTTATTTGCTGGTGTTAACTACTGCCCCATATATCTTTACTATCATTCCACCATCTCACTTTTATCTCTCTTGTGTCTGACTCCACAAGACATGATACTCACAAATCAGTGGGGATTGCCTGGTTGTGTTTCCACAACCTGTTTATAGGACCTTCAGGTATCAGAGCTGCCATCTCCTCATCTCTCCTGGGTCTTCTTCCCCAAGGCTCTCCCCTGAAACCTTGTGTTCGCTCTAACATTTCTCCCATGCACTGCTCTCCCAGCCTGAGCTTTGCTGCATTTCCCATTCTCTTCTCCCCCAGACCCAAACTTTCAAGGTGAAGGCTGAGACACTCCAAGAAGCAAGTTCAGCCTTGGACTCTGAAAGACTTTCCAGAGCTCTTTCTTTCATTCATTCATTCAAGAAAACACATTTCCTGAGCATCTGCTAGTGTCAAGCACTGTGCTAAATCTAAAGATATGGCATGAACAGCACAACGTTTCTGCTCTTATGGAGTTTACCTGGTGGAGGTGAGGACAGAAAGATAAACATATAAACAACAACAATAAAGGTAAAAATAATTATGTAATCCAGGGTCAGCAAACATCTTAGAAAGGTACAGATGGTACATATGTGGGTAATGAGAGCCACATACTACTCTGTTGCATATTTCTTGGTTTTGTGTGTGTGTTTTTAAAAATTAAAACACTTTAAAAGTATTTTAATAAATAAAAAGTCTTAGCTTTCAGGCTGCAGGAAAACAGGCTGTAGATCAGATGTGGCCTATGGGGGCAGAGTCAGTCAACCCCGGATGTCATGTAGTCAGTGATAAAAAGTGCAATGAAGATTAATAAAGCCAAATGAAGACTATGGAAAATGATGAAGTGATAATATAAAGTGTGTTAGCCATTGGAGTGGACATCCAAAGCATGTGTTTCTCTAACATCTTTCTTTCCATGGGCTGGGCTAAGAGGAGATGAGACGAGAGATTGTTGAGGGTGGGCTGAGACAATGGAAGCCTGGTCTTCTGAGGCTTGGGGCTTGTCAGCCTCTCCTCTTCTGGAATAGTTTCCTCAATGCCTTCAGGGGACCTCTAGGAACCCTGGGGAAGGTGATGCTTTGGTCTCACACAAGGCTCCTTGTATCCAAATTCCATCATCAGAGTGACTGCAGAGCAGAAGCCCAGCTAGGGATACTGTCAGGTTCATGCAGTGTGAGGACACTTAGGATGAGAGTCATGTGGCCCATGGCAGGAAAACACATCCTTACAGGACATGGGAGCCCACAAAGCCACAGAGGGCCAGTGTGTACCAAGTGCCCTGCTGAGATGTGCTCAACTCCTTCCCCAACCTTCCCTCCACATTCTTTTCTCTCTAAATCCAATTTCTTTGATTACTGTTTATTTAAAAGATAACCAAAATAAACTACTATGGAAAAAAACCTCAATGCATTTATATATAGTGTATTTCCATTCTTCTAAAATGAAACATTAATAAATGTAAATAAATATAGGGATAAAAGTAGGAGGAATAAGCACCAAATAATTGTGAGGCTTCTACTTTATACAAATATATTTCTGTAAAATTTCTATTTTTATTACACTGTAAACACAAGTGTAAACTGAATGATTTAAAAAATCCTTCTGTTGCCTGAAGTAAGTCAGCAATAGGCCTTGACAACTTAGCTCTGTGTCATCCTCTCTCCTCCATCCCCCTCCCACTCCCCAGTGCAGCCAAGATCTACTATGAGAAGAGACACATCTCTCACCCCTCATCAAATGTCTTCCCTGCTGGCTGTAGGAAGCAGGCTCCAGGGGGCTGTGATAGTTGTATCTTTAGTACCCAGATTAAGATAACGCAGAGCAGCCCAAGCCATCCTAGGTATCCAGGGCCCATTAGGACATAGACTCCCTCACCAGTGCAGGCTGGAGTTTCCCTCACCTGTGAACATCCTGCCTGGATTCAGCCTGGGCCAAAGCAGAGCAGGGTGGCCCAACATGAGTTTCTGAAAGGAAGGCAAGTGCGTCATCTGTTGCTGACTTGCCAAACTCGGCCTGGACCCTGGAAGTGAGCAGGGTGCAGTGATAGGTGGGAAGGGTGGGGGCTGTGAGCATGTATCACCACAGTCAAGTTGAATAATGGTGGTCAGGTATTAGGCCGAGGCCCTGGATTGTGGCAGAAGTTGAACGTCCACATCCTTCACTAAGTCAAATGTAGAGACCTCTAATGCCATTGGCAAAAGGGCTTGGCCTGTGGAGTCTTCTGCGCTCCAGTTCTGCCTCCTCCCAGCCCCTGCTCAGGCTACCCTGTTCCTGGGTGCTAGCCTGGCAGATGTTCTGTTCTCTCAGGCCTCCCAGACTTCACTGAGGCTCATTGCCTGTCTGCATGCAAGTACCCTGCCTTCTTTTATCTATTTATTTTTTATTGAATTTATTGGAGTGACATTGGTTCACAAAACCATATAGGCTACAAAGGTACCACTCAACAAGACATCATCTGCACATTGCATTGTGCACCCATCACCCGAAGCAAAGTCTCCTTCCGTCCTTATTTTCCCCTTTTTGTCCACTTCCACCTACCCTTAGCCCCCTTTTTCACTGGCTATCAACACGCTGTTATCTGTGGTTCTGCATTACACATAAATGGTTTGGGGTTTTTTCTGTTTTTTGTCTTTTGCTTAATCTCTTTACCTTCTTTCAGCTAGTCACCCCAAACCCCTCCTCTCTGACAGCTGTCAGTCTGTTTCATGTATCCCTGACTCTGTTTCTATTTTGTTCATCAGCTTATTTTGTTCATTAGATTGCAAATATAACTGAGATCACCAAGATGAGCCCAAAGAGGCCGACACCAAGATACATCACAATTAAAATGACAAAGGTTAAAGACAAAGAAAGAATCTTAAAAGCAGTAAGAGAGAGACAGTCACCTGCAAGGGAGTTCCTATAAGGCTGTAGCTGATTTCTCAACAAAAAACACTTCAGGCCAGAAGGGATTGGCATGAAATACTCAAAGTGATGAAAAGCAAGGACCTGCAACCAAGACTATCCTAGCCAGCAAGGCAAAGCTAAAGGAGTTCATTACCATCAAACCAGTATTGCAAAAAATATAAAAGGGCCTACCCTGCCTTCTTTATGTGACTAAAACCCATGTGCCCTCCACGAATCAGCTCAGCTGTCATCTCCAGCAGGAAGACTAGATCCGTCCATACCATGTCCCTCTCTGTGTTCTCATCTTAACTTACTCTAATGTTTACCCTTTAGGCTGTTGATGTGTCTGCCTCCCCACTTTGACAGTGGGCTCCCTCAGAGCTAGACTCTGTGTACATCTCTAGATCCCTGTCACCCCACGTATGGTCTGACAGACAATAGGTGCTGAGTTCATGTTTTCTGGAAGAATCAAACCTGGTTTAAAACAATTCTGTGTTTATAGTTGACTATGGCTGGGAAAAATCCAAGTTGAAGACCAGTATGATGATGGGTCTAACTTTAGAATCATGACCACTACCCACAAGTGTATCCTAATGCTGCCTGGAAATACTCTAAATTCCTCTGTTTAATTCATCTTCCCACCCTCTTAGGTGACTTTCAGAAAATGACCCTGCTTCCTATTTCCTAGCAGAGTAGAAGCAATCAGTAGAGAACTTTGCCTCTCCATAAAGAATTCCTTTTCTAAAACCACCAAATTTCTACCTGTCCTCTTTTTAAAGTGGTAGTTCCACCTGTATTCCTATCTATGTCAAACTTTATTTGCCTCCTGCATCCCAGACTTTCTTTTTTTTTTAATTTTATTTTTTGTTATTCAATTACAGTTGTCCCATTTTTCCCCCATTGCTCCCCCCTCCCAGCCAATGCTTCTTTCACAATTATATCCCTCCCCGTTGTCCATGTCCATGAGTCATTCATATACGTTCCTTAACCTGACCCTTCCCTTACTTATCCCCCTTCTCTCCCTCCCACCTCCCCCCTACTGACTACTATTCTAGTCTTTGCCTATTTAGTTCGTTTGTTTGTGTTGCTCTTTAGTTTCCTGTATTGGGTGATATCATATGGTATTTTGTTTTCTTTGCCTGGCTTATTTCACTAAGCATAATTCTCTCTAATTCCATCCATGTTGTCGCAAATGGCAAGAGTTCCTTCTTTCTTTCTGCTACATAGTATTCCATTGTGTAGATGTACCACAGTTTTTTGATCCACTCATCCACAGACGGGCACCTAGGCTGTTTCCAGCACTTAGCTATTGTAAACAGGGCTGCTATGAACATAGGGGTGCATAAATTCTCTTGAATTAGGGTTTCAGTATTTTTCGGGTATAATCCTAGCAGTGGAATCACTGGTTCAAATGGCAGTTCCATTTTTAGTTTTTTGAGGAAATTCCATACTGTTTTCCATAGTGGCTGCACCAGTCTGCATTCCCACCAACAGTGCAGTAGGGTTCCCGTTTCTCCACATCCTCGCCAGCATTTGTTGTTTGTTGATTTGTTGATGATGGCCATTCTGACAGGTGTAAGGTGGTAACTCATTGTGGTTTTTACTTGCATCTCTCGGATGGCCAATGATGTTGAGCATTTTTTCATGTGTCTATGGACCTTCTGTATGTCCTCTTCGGAGAAGTGTTTCTTCAGGTCCTTTGCCCATTTTTTAATGGGTTGTTTGTTTTCTTGATGTTGAGTCGTATAAGCTCTTTATATATTTTGGAGATCAGTCCCCTGTCTGTGATATCATTGGCAAATATGTTTTCCCATATGGTTGGTTTCCTTTTCATCTTGCTGATGTTTTCTTTTGATGAGCAGAAACTTTTTAGTTTGATGTAGTCCCATTTGTTTATTTTTTCCTTTATTTCTCTTACCTTGGGAGATGTATCTGTGAAGATATTGCTACATGTGATATCTGAAATTTCCTGCCTATGTTTTCCTCTAGGACTTTTATGGTGTCACGGCTTACATTTAAGTCTTTAATCCATCTTGAGTTTATTCTCATGTGTGGTGTAAGTTGGTGGTCTAGTTTCATTTTTTTGCATGTCCCTGTCCAGTTCTCCCAGCACCATTTGTTAAAGAGACTCTTCTCACTCCATTTTATGTTCCTTCCTCCTTTATCAAAGATTAGTTGACCATAGAGGCCTGGGTTTGTTTCTGGGCTCTTTATTCTGTTCCACTGATCTATATGTCTGTTCTTATGCCAGTACCAGACTGTTTATCCTGCATGTCGCCTGGCAGGATAAGGTCCCCAACACCGAGGTGCTGAAGCGAGCCAATATGAGCAGTTTGCATGCAGTTCTTAGCGAGAGACGCCTCAGGTGGCTCGGCCATGTCAAAAGAATGGATGCAGGCCGTATCCCCAAAGACCTCCTCTACGGCGAGCTAGCAGAAGGCAAGAGGATGACAGGGCGCCCAAAACTGCGGTTCAAAGACATCTGCAAAAAGGACATGACACAATGCTCCATCAATCTCAACACATGGGAAGTTCAAGCAGACGACCGCCTAGCCTGGAGGCTCGCGGTCAGGCAAGGTACGTCACGCGCGGAGGCTGCGCGCCACGAGGAGGCGGTCCAGAAAAGATCGAGGCGGAAGCAGCATCAGCAGCAGCAACAACAGCCATCTGCCTTCACCTGTACCAAGTGCGGCAGGGATTGTCACTCCCGAATCGGACTGCACAGCCATTCTCGGCGGTGCAGATAGACTCTCAAGAAGCTACGCCATCGTCTCTCGAGACGGACGGCTGCCGACGACGACGACGACGACGACCAGACTGTTTTGATCACAGTGGCTTTGTAGTATTGTTTGATGTCTGGTATCGTGATTCCTCCTGCTGTGTTCTTCTGTTTCAAGATTGCTTTTGCTATTCGGGGTCTTTTTTGGTTCCATATGAATTTTTGGAGGATTTGTTCTAGGTCAGTGAAATATGTCATTGGTATTTTAATAGGGATTGCATTGAATTTGTAAATTGCTTTGGGGAGTATGGCCATTTTGATGATGTTGATTCTTCCCATCCAAGAACATGGTATTTGCCTCCATTTATTTGTATCTTCCTTAATTTCTTTCTTCAATGTTGCATAATTTTCAGTGTACAGGTCTTTTATCTCTTTGGTTAAGTTTATTCCTAGGTACTTTATTTTTCTTGTTGCTATAGTAAATGGTATTTTCTTTTTTGCTTCTGTCTCTGAGATTTTATTGTTGGTGTACAGAAATGCCTTAGATTTCTGTATATTTATTTTGTACCCTGCTATTCTGCCAAATTCGCTTATTATATCAAGTAGTCTTTTAGTGGAGTTTATAGGGTTTTCTAGGTATACTATCATGTCGTCTGCAAATAGTGATAGTTTTACTTCTTCTTTCCCAATTTGGATGCCTTTTATTTCTTTGTCTTGTCTGATTGCTGTGGCTAGGACTTCCAACACTATGTTGAATAGACGTGGGGAGAGTGGACAGCCTTGTCTAGTTCCTGATTTCAGGGGGAATGCTTTCAGTTTTTGTCCATTGAGTATGATGTTGGCTTCAGGCTTCTCATATATAGCCTTAATGATGTTAAGGTATGCTCCCTCTATCCCCATTTTGCTGAGTGTTTTCAACATAAATGGGTGTTGTACTTTATCAAATGCTTTTTCTGCATCTATAGATATGATCATGTGATTTTTGTCTTTCATTTTGTTTAGGTGATGTATTATATTTATTGATTTGCAAATATTAAACCATCCTTGCATCCCTGGGATGAATCCCACTTGATCATGGTGTATGATCTTTTTGATGTATTGTTGGATCCTGTTTGCCAAAATTTTATTGAGGATTTTAGCATCTATGTTCATCAGTGATATTGGCCTGTAGTTTTCTTTCTTTGCTGTGTCTTGACCTGGTTTTGGGATGAGGGTAATACTGGCTTCATAGAAAGAGTTTGGGATTTTTCCCTCTTCTTGGATTTTCTGGAATAGTTTGAGGAGGGAAGGCGTTAGTTCTTCCCTAAATGTTTTGTAAAATTCGCCTGTGAAGCCATCCGGTCCAGGGCTTTTGTGTGCAGGGAGATTTTGGATTACTGTTTCAATTTCCTTCTTTCTTATTGGTCTGTTGAGACTTTCTACTTCTTCTTGATTCAGTTTGGGAAGGTTATATGTTTCTAGAAATCTGTCCATTTCTACTAGGTTGTCAAATTTCTTGCCATATAGTTGTTTGTAGTGATTTCTTATAATTGTTTGTATTTCTGAGGTATCAGTCGCGATTTCTCCTCTTTCATTTCTGATTTTGTTTATTTGGGTCTTCTCTCTTTTTTTCTTAATGAGCCTGGCTAGAGGCTTGTCAATTTTGTTTATTTTTTCAAAGAACCAGCTCCTAGTTTTGTTGATTTTTTGGATTGTTCGTTTCGTTTCTATGTCGTTTAATTCTGCTTTGATCTTGATGATTTCCTTTCTTCTTTTTGCCCTAGGCTTTGTTTGTTGTTGCTGTTCTAGTTCTTGTAGCTCTATGGTTAGATTTTTTATTTGAGATTCTTCTAGCCTTTTCAGATATGCCTGTATTGCTATGAACTTCCCTCTTAGGACTGCTTTTGCTGTGTCCCATAGGTTTTGGGCTGTTGCATGTTCATTGTCATTAGTTTCTAGAAATTTCTCGATTTCCTCTTTGATGTCATTGTTAACCCAGTCGTTATTTAAGAGCGTGTTATTCATTCTCCATGAGTTTGGGTGTCTTTGATTTTTTTCCCTGAGGTTGATTTTTAGTTTCAAGGCATTGTGGTCTGAAAAGATGCTTGATAGGATTTCAATTTTCTTGAATTTGTTGAGGCTTGTTTTGTGTCCTATTATGTGGTCTGTCTTTGAAAATGTCCCATGTGCCTTTGAAAAGAATGTATATTTTGCTTCTTTGGGGTGAAAAGTTCTATATATATCAGTTAAGTCCATGTGGTTTAGTGTGTTGTTCAATGCCTGTATATCCTTGGTGTTTCTTTGCTTGGATGATCTGTCTATTGTTGATAATGGAGTGTTGAAGTCCCCTACTATGACTGTGTTGTTGTTAATATCCTTCTTGTGGTCTTCTAGTATTTGCTTTATGTATTTGGGTGCTCCTATGTTGGGTGCATATATGTTTATCAGTGTTATATCTTCTCGATGAATCGTTCCTTTAAGTATTATGAAATGTCCTTCTTTGTCTCTTTTTATTGCCCTTGCTTTGAAATCCATTTTGTCTGATATGAGGACTGCTACCCCAGCTTTTTTTTCAGGTCCATTTGCTTGGAATATTTTTTTATATCCCTTTACTTTCAGTCTATGTAATTCTTTTGTTTTGAGGTGTGTTTCTTGTAGACAGCAAATATGTGGGTCCCCAGACTTTCTTTCCTTCTTGAGTGCATTGCTCTTCCAGCTGTCAGTTCGATTTCCTACATCATGAAATTGCTTCTCTCTATGGATCATTTCCATTGGCATGTTCACACACATATATTCTATCATTTTTAAAAAGTCCTACTTTGAGATTAGAGGCTTTTCCAACCACTCTCTAGTCTTCTGGGGAGTTATCTATGGTTACCACCTCTGTCATATTCTTCCCATTTCCAATAATCCTACCTTGATTAAGTTTTCATTCTACTACTGAACTGAAGCTGCTTTTGTCAAGGTCATTAATGAGCTCCCAAATATGATAGCCAATCACCACTCTCACTTTAACACCCACCAGAGAATTTGACAAACCTTGATCATGCCCTCCTTCTTGAAAACCTTTTCTCACTTGGCTTCTGGAACACCACTCTTTCTTAGTTATTGCTGTATCACCAATGCCTATAGCTGCATGACCAATCATCCTGGTTTACACAGGACAGAGAGATTTCCTGGGGCACAGGACTTTCAATACTAAAACCAGGCAAGTTCCAGTCAACTTGGGATAATTTGTCCCCCTACCTGTAACAGAGAGTGGAACAGAGGGCTGTATAAACATGGGTTATATGCATAAATAATACATTAATGAATTAGATTTTTTCTCACTTTTAAAAAATATAGATTGTATATTCTGTTGGAAGTCTTCATCTAGGTTTTATGAGCCCTGTTTCAGGATAAGGGTGGCTCAGTCATCTGCAACCACAGTGATAGCTTGAGGAGCTTGAATGGAAATGCTTCAGCCCTGGGCCAGAAGGCAGAGCACAGAGTTAGCCCAGGCACTAACCACTATGGACCCCAGGGGTCCCCATGCTCCCTCCTCAGGGTCTTGAAGCTTCAAAATCCAGCTTTCTTATGGATCTAACGAAAGACAATATTAGCTAAGAGAATCCTATTGGGCCTGATCCCCAGCAACCTCTGTCTGCTTCCCCAGTTCCCTGCCCAGCTGCCCCTAACCCTCCCACTTGGTGGAAGCCCTCAACAAATAGCCTTGAGAGCCTGCAATACGTCCATGCCAAGAACATGGCTGCCTCCAAGCTCTCAATATCCACAAATATTTGCTGCCACAAATCAATAAGAAAGCAGTATGCACCATTAACCTTTAATATATCAGTACTAGGGCTCTTAATCCATTATAAGGCTGTCATAAATGTGACTGAAATGCAAATCAGAGCAGCAGCCCTTTGGGAGGCTGTGAAGGTGCCTTCGCTGCCTCCTGGCACAGCCTGCATCCTCTTCTGCAAGAGAGAAATAGCCCAAGCCCCTTCTCTCCCTGCTGGCTTTTGTTTTCACCATCCTTCCCTCCCATTTCTCCTTTGTCCCATGTGTCTGACTGAGCCCCTCTATTATGCCAACTTCCTCGGCAGGCAGTCGCTTGGTATGCTAAAAGAAAGCTATAATAATGCTAACTTGCAGACACTATGCTAATTCTTCATTTGTATTGCTTCACTTAACCTTGGAAATACTTTTTCATAAAGTTATTATTATTCTCCCATTTTACAGATAAAAAAATAAAGACTAAAGGAAATAAAGTAAGTGATGGAAGGTCACAGAAGCAGCAAGTAGGAGAGCTGTCTTCCCACTCTGGGCTACTAGATCCAAAAATCCATCCACTTAATTGTCAGTAATGGTAAGCAGTTCACAGGTAAGTGAAAAGGGTTAACAAATAAAATGATAGTCAAAACCATTGTGCAAAATACATTGCAGGAAGTAAGCTCAGAGTCATCGGTACATGATATGAAATCACCTCCAGTTTGAAAGATGAGAGATAGGGGTGAGAAAAAAGATAGAGGGATAGCAGGAAAGGAGAAAGCAAAATTGACACAGAGAGGAGAGGAATAAAAGATGGGAACATCTAACAGTTTACTCTGGAAAATAATGAAAACTAAGAAGCAGTAAGAATAGGATCGAGGGGATAATTACTCATAAAATAATTACAAGATAGTATAATGCGATGAAAGTTCAAAAATAATGGGAAAAAGCGCTTACAGTCATGATTGCCAACATAAATCAAGGTTCAACTACAACAGGAGGGTACACACAGTCCACATGAGTCAGGGGAGGTACATGTGGAGTGTCCAGCTCAGGCGTCTTGGGAGGCTGTGCCACTGGACCCTGCAGGACACCTACAACATAAGGCAGCTCTACCAAGACCAGGAAACATAGAGGCTCTACTTGATACATAGAAATAAACACAGGGAGGCAGCCCAAATGAGGGGACAAAGAAACAAGCCCCAAATGAAAGAACAGAACAAAATTCCAGAAAAATAAAATTAAACTAAACAAATGGAGACAAGCAACCTACCAGATGCTGAGTTCAAAATACTGCTTATAAGGATGCTCAATGAACTTAGGGGAAGATTAGATGAACTTAGTGAGAACTTCAACAGGGAGATAGGAAACATAAAAAAGAACCAGTCAGAAATGAAAAATATGCTAACTGAAATGAAGAGTATATTACAGGGAATCAAAGCAGAGTAAATGAAGCAGAGGATCAAATCAGAGATTTGGAAGATAAAGAAGCAGAAAACACCCAATCAAAACAGCAAGAAGAAAAAAGAATAAGAATAGTGTAAGAAGCCTCTGGGACAACTTCAGGTGTACCAGCATTTGTATCATGGGGGTACCAAAAGGAGAAGAGAGAGAGCAAGAAATTGAAAATCTATTTGAAAAAACATTGACTGAAAACTTCCCTAACCTAGTGAAAAAAATAGACATACAAGTCCAGGAAGCATAGAGTCCCAAACAATATGAACCCAAAGAGGCCCAAACCAAGACACATCATAATTAAAATGCCAAAGGTTAAAGACAGAGAATCTTAAAAGAAGCAAGAGAAAAGCAGTTATTTGCCTGCAAGGGAGCTCCCATAAAACTGTCTGCTAATATCTCAACAGAAACTTTCTAGGCCAGGAGGGATTGGCAAGAAATATTCAAAGTGATGAAAAGCAAGGACCTACAACCAAGATTATTCTACCCAGAAAAGCTATCATTTAGACTTTAGGGACAGATAAAGAGGTTCCAAGAAAAAGCTAAGAGTTCATCACCTCAAAATCAGTATTATAAGAAACGTTAAAGGGTCTACTTTAATAAGAAGAACAAGAAAAAAAGATAAAAAAAATATGAATAATGAAATGGCAATAAATATATACCTCTCAACAATTACTTTAAATGCAAATGATTAAGTGCTCTGATCAAAGACACAGTGGCTGAATGGATAATAAACCAAGACCCTTACACAGATTGTCTACAAGAGACTCACTTCAGATCAAAATACACAGAGAGACTGAAAGTAAGGAGAAAGAAAAAGATATTTCATGACAATGGAAACAAAACAAAACAAACAAATAAAAAATCTGGGTTAGAAATACTTATACCAGATAAAATAGACTTTAAAATAAAGGCTATCAAGAGACAAAGAAACAGCCAGCAATTCCAATCCTGGATATTTATCCAAAGAAACCCAAAACACTAAATCAAAAAGATATATGCATCCATATGTTTACGTCTTCATTACTTACAATAGCCAAATATGGAAACAACCTAAGTGTCCATAAATAGATGAATAGATAAAGAAGTGGTTATATATGCAATGGAATATGACTCAGCCATGAGAAGGAATGAAATCTTGTCATCTGCAACAACATGGATGGATGTATAGGGTATCATGCTGAGTAAAATAAATCAGACAGAGTCAGATAAATGCCAGATGATTTCACTTATATGTGGAATCAAAAAACAAAATGAACAAACAAGCAGAACAGAAACAGACTCACAGATACAGAGGACATTTTGACAGTTGCCAAATGGGAGAGGTGTTGGAGGATGGGTGGAAAAGGTAAAGGGATTAAGAAGTACAAAGTGGTAGTTACAGACTAATCACGGGTATGTAAAATACAGCATAGGGAATATAATCAATAATATTGTGATAACTATGTATGATGCCACGTGAGTACTAGATATATCATGGTGATTGCTTCATAAACTATGTAAATGTCTAATCTCAGAGTTGTTCACTTGAAACTAAAGAGAAAATACCAGTACATGTGAGCCTGTTATTAAACAATACAAAACCAGCTGTAATTAAATGAAGCTACAACATGCTAGTCACTTTGAATTGGTTTGTAGAAAAAAAATTCTAACAAGGATATAGACTCTGATGGAAAGGTTAGGAAAGGCAGTTGAAAGAATAAAGGTATATCCTATTACTTGTAAGTCTTGTTTGGGTTCAGGGAAAGAAGGGACCCTACTTTGTGCCAAGTGCCAACTGAGGGTTGGCTTGTTTCATTTTCAGAAATACCCTCTGTGGTAAGTTATTCATCCCACCTTACAGTGCCTGAGAAACCTTCCCAAACCAACTCCAACTGAGGATGATTGGACCATTCAGTTATAGCTGGTTTTCTGTTGAACAAAAGCTCTTCTAGCATCATTAACAATGACAAGTGCCAGCCACACCACCCCAGGAACCCACAAGCCAAAGAGCTTCCATTTGGCACTCTCTCTCTGGCTGGTGACAGACTGTCTGCTACATTCCCCAGGTGGGTACCATCACCCTGTTCAGAGGAACACTGCCTACAGATACAGCATCAGGATGTTGGCATAACTCAGCATGGTCCCGCTTTTTGTCTTCTAAGATAATTATTCAGCACATTAACTTCTTAGGATTTGGACAAGTTCTGCTCATGTCTAGCAGGAGACTGTCTGACAGGAGCAGAATGCCCAGCAGCTGTGGAACACTAGATCAGCCAGCATGGAAGTTGATGGAAAAAAAAACCATGGCTTCTACAGAAACCCCATGAACAAAAAGAAGGACACTGGCATTTAGGGGGCATCCAAACAGACCCAGGCCTTGCGTTAGTCCCTCCCTTATTGGATCCTCCAAATAGCCCCGGGAGGAAGTTACCACAGTCCTCACCTTTAGAGAGGAATTAACTTTTCCAAGAACGAGAGATGCACCAACTTGCCCAGGACCCTCCTGAGCATGTATACCAGTTTGTTCTGGCTGCAAAGACCTAGCTCTACACCTTGACCTTTTACCTCTTGAAAAGCAGGAGCAAATGAGGGGAGCAACACAGTCCAGTGTGGTGCTACCCTACTGGGAGTCCAGGGCCTGGGTTCTGTATTTACCCAGGTGACAGGGTGCCTGCTGGGCTCTGAGGGGCACCTGTACTGTGGTGGCAGTACAGGGAAAGGGTCCAGAACTTCTTTAATGGAGTCAGACTGTGGCTGTAAATATCACTCTGCCACTTACTAGCTCTGTGGCCTTGGACTAATCACCCAACCTCTCTGTGCATCAGTTTCTTCTTTCACACGACAGGGGTAGTCACAGTTTGAATGAATTCAGGCAAAGCACTGAGACTAGTGCTGGCCCATGGGAGACACTCAATAAATGGTTGTCTCAATTGTCCCAATTATTCAATGAGAGAATTACACTGTATCATAGCTATAAAATGCCAGTCTTCATGACAAGTCCAGAAGTGGCTTGCTGGGCTAGCATAGTGTTTGGTCTGAATTTGAATGCTTTTAACTTGGGCATATGATTTCTGAGCCACTGCAAGCCCCAGCACTCCTCTTGGTATTAGACCCACATTAACATTCTCTGTCTGGCCTATAAACATTTGCAATTAAAACCCCTAAGCAAGATAATCCCTCAGGTCTTCTCCCCCTTTGATTATTTCGTGATTCAATGGCATGGGCTGGAACTAAAAACCTTATCCTATTTATGATTCTCTCTTCCAACAAAGCAGCATGGTGGTCCGTTTTCTCTGAAACACGGTAGTTTCCTCTGAAAACTGAATCTCATTTTGAGATCTGTCAGGATCTCAGAGCTACTGTGGAGAGGACCTCACAAATAGGCCACTAGCAATTAAAATCCAGTTTGTTTTGATACAAGGAGCTCTGCACCTACTGGGCCCTTGCAACCACCTCCACAGAAGTAAGGGCTGCAGAACCTTTTCTCCAGGTCACACTGAGGCTGCAGCCACACCATACCTGACAGGGCAAGGCAATTAACCATCTTTAAAGTCATCCACACTTAGCAACAAAATATTGTCCCCATGGTGTCTTGTGTTGAAAGAAAATGTGTAAAACCCAGCCACAAACCCAAAGCAAAGCCAACTCCTTCCTCCATGGGGTGAGAGTGTCTTTCAGCAGGGAGAGTTGATGATGAATTTTAGGAGGAGGTTGCCTGCCCTCTCCTAGAGAAACGAGCATTCCATGGGACCCCTCAAGGGACTATGTTACTCAAAGATGGTATTTTCCGCACCTGCTGTCCCTCCAGAACACTGTGTCTGCCAGAAACATGGTTCACACTTGAATGTGCCCCTCTTGCTCCATTCCCCAGGCATCTGGCCAGGCAGGATGGAAATTACGACTCTTGTCTCCTGGGATTCTGAGCCTAGAGCACCAGATCAAGCTGTACCTGGATCCTGATGCCCAAATCACAAGAGTTACCCTGTAAAAAGTGCATTTATATTTGTTTGAGTAGATAGATGAGTGATGTATATGCCACACATCTCTGTAGCCTAATTCTTTTCTTCTATTCTGGAGGTTCTAGTCAAGTAAACAACTTAGGGGATGCTCCCAACTCTCTGTAAAGATATTTCTGAAAATATCCTTCATGGGTCTGACCAGTCAGGCTAGAAAAAGCCTAGGGCAACAAATTACAGGGAGGTGACATGAGGAGACCACTAGGTAGAAGAGGGCTCAGTGGAAGGATGAGGGGCTCCACGAGCCACAGCAGAACACAATGAGGGAGCAGTCAGAAGACCAAGGTCATCCCTAGGGAGTCCCACCTCCCTCCATCCCTGCACATTGTTTTCTCATAACGCAATGCTCAGTGCCAACCAGAGACAGTCTCCCTTCTCCATTCGAACCACAGGACTTGTCTCCCAGAGAAGAGGCTGTGTTCCCCCCATGCCTGAACTGAGTCATGTACAGTATTTTTCTCATGTCAGGCCTAATAGGAAAACTGAGTTGACCTGATCAGAGCTACACCCTGCATTGTGGGAGGCACTGCTCCCTGCTGGTGTGACAAGGTTCCCAGTGGAGGCTGTGGTGAGTTCTGACCATGATTCTTATCCGCACAACATTCCACAGCTCCCCATTCCCCTCAGAACAAAGTGACCCCTCCTAACACAATTCTCTAAGCCTTGCAGGACTATCTGTTCCACCTGGTCCTCCAGGCACCACCCCTACACTTTATGTTCTAGCCAGACTCCTTCCCAAGTTCACTGTGCTTTCTCTCACCTCTGGTCCTTCCCTTCTGCCACAAGGGACATTTCTCCTTTCTAAATACACAGCTACTTCCTCATATTCTGAGCCATGAGTTACAGGTCACTATTTCAAGGATTCAGTCTAAGATATTCCCTCTTTCATGGGTTGAGCTGTTCCTCTCCCCACATAGATATGTTGGAGTCCTATCCCATAGTACCTAAGAATGTGACCTTATTGGAAGGCAGGGTATTTAAAGAGGTCATCAAATGCAATGAGGTTGTTAGCAAGGGCCCTAATCTAATATGACTGATGTCTTTATAACAAGGGTAAACTTGGGCACAAACAGTCATGCACAGGAGGAGAACATCATGTGAAAACGAAGGCAGAGATTGTAATGCATCTATAAGCCAAGAAATGCCAAAGATTGCCAGTAAACAGCTAGAAGCTGGAGAGACACGTGGAACAGATTCTCCTTCACAGCCCCCAGAAGGAACCAAACCCACTAACACCTTGATGCTGAATTTCTAGCCTCCAGAACTGCAAGACAGTAAGTGTCTATTGTGTAAGCCACCCAATTTGTAGTACGTTGTTACAACAGCTCCAGGAAACTAATATACTCCTATGTGCTGACAATCCCAACACTTCCCCATCACAGCACTTGTCTCACTGAACTGTATTGAGTCATTGGTCTGCTGGCTCCTCTGATTTTCCAAATGCCACTCCATAAAGGGGAAGACTATGTTTCTTCATTCACCATTTTGTTTTAATTTTAATTTTTAGAACCTAACATAGGGCTAGGCACATAATAGGAACAAATGATCTTTGCCATAGGAACATATGAATGAATAACTCAATTAATGACTGAATGATACAACCCTCGGTTATGGGCAACCCTTGCAGTATGGTCATATATTATTTACATGGTGATGTTACTGTAGTACTGTTACCATACCAGTTCCCAGCCCAATCTAGGTACAGTAAGTGCTCAATGACTGCCTGATAAATAAGGAAATACATGAGTCAGTCAACCTGTGAAGAGGTTTGCACTCTCCTAGAATGTAGAAGATACAATTTCCCTCTAGCATGACATGTATACTCCTTGTGATGAGCCCAGCCACATAGAATAGTCACTTGATCTTAATGTGAAGAAGAGCTGGATCATGGATGCGTCAAGATGCCCAGTAGGGCAGCTCCTATCTGGGACTCTGAGATCACAGCCTCCTTGCTCAGTTAGTCTGAGGGGCCGTATGTACAAGCCTCTAGCAAGAGGACTCATGCCGTTTAAAGAATGGCTACTATGTGTCAGACACCCTGTCAAATTCTCATGAAAGCCAAGAGTGAAAAGTGCATATATACATCTCCTCCACTGAGGAAGCCATGGCATATGGGACAGGTGACTTGTCAGTGGTCCTGAAGCCGACTAGTGTGAGCAAAGATTTTCTAGCAGTGTCTGACTCCAGAGTGTTCTTCCCTTGGAATTAGAGGATTACTTTGAGACTAGACTTATATTTCAGGCTTCACAATTTATGTTTTCAGTTTTTTATATCTTATAATGTCTGAATGTATTCATGTTTTTTAATCCCACATGAGCTGATGAAGCATTTTCACAGCCCCATCCAACCCTAGATGCGCTTGTGGAACCCAAGCATGAGCTCAGCCTCTTCATTAAGAGCCGAGCTTTAAGCCACAACTTTGCGTTCCATGGAGGGGGTGACAGAAGTAATATTAGAAGCTGAGGAAATAAAACTCAATGGGGCACAATAGGTCCCCTCTCAACTTGGAGACTTTCCTTTCAACTTTGAACACTGATATTTTATTAAGCGATGTATGTCTGTGAAAGTCATTGATTTTGATACAAGCAAGCTTACACTTGAATCCTGGCTCTGGTGCATACCAGTTGTGTGAACTGGTTCTCTGCTTTAGCTTCCTCATCAGCAATAAGAGCTCAATGTAGTAAAAATTAAATGATAAAACTTATGTATAGTGCTTAGGCAACTCCTACTGCATAATTGTACAATATAGGAATATATGAATGAATATATATATATACACACACACACAAGTATAGAGTATATATAGTATATTGTATAATATAGTAAAATAATAGTAATTCAATAAATGACACTCATTGGTGTCATCATCATCATCATCATCATCATTGTTATATAATCATCATTAATGATGCTGTTGAAGTAAATTCTCTATCAGAGGCAGGGAAGTGGGTGTGACTTATATTTCAGTGAACTCTTCTGTCAGGTCCATACACTCCAGTTTCCTTTCCAAGTTAGCAAACAGCAGCTCCAAAGTCACATCTGGGCAGTGACCAACCCACATGCCAAAAGCTTTGGGGCTCAAAATAAAGGAGACTAACACAAAGATCCAATGGCCTCTAAAAAATTCTTTCATCCACACTCCCACTTTCCCTTCCTCTTCCCATGATTGTAAAGGGTTAACATAGTAATTAAAGCATGAGATCCTAATTCTTAAGCTATTAATTAAAGTGAAAACTGCAGATGGTGTTTAATAACAACCTAGTCCCAGCAGGTTCCAGGCACTCTACCTAAATCAAACATATCATAAAGTTGGCGTGAGAATCACAGAGCCTGGCACTGCCACATCTGGCCGGGGACACATGTTCTCACCTAGAGTGAAAGCACCAAACCATCTCTATTACCTATGCAGATGTAGCCTTAAATTGCTTGACAGTCTGATTCCACTCCACCACCTCCTGGAGCCAAAAATAAAGTAGTATTGATTGCAAAGATTAATAATGGAGCTCAAGAAGAAAAATGGTACAAAACACCTTTTTCTCTCCCATCGTGATATAAATGCCTGCCACCCCTGCAACCTAATTTTGTCACCCAGCACACAGGAGCATATTAATTAAAATGACACCAAGGACTACAAAATTTGAGCTCTTGGGTGATGACTGGAAATACATAAATATGCATCTCCAGGCTGTCTCAGGAAGGGAGGTGCATTGCCAGGCAAGATCGGCATAATTCCACCACAGGAAGGGTGGAGAGAAGTGTGTCCAGCTCAGCCATGGAGGTTATGGCTCTGGTTCTGGCAAATAAGACCAAGAGTGACTATCTGATATCCCACCACTTTTGTAAAGAACTAGACATTACTTTTATAAATGTCTGCTCATATGGCCTGGGGAGTAGCTGATTTTAAATGGGTAGTTATTATGCACTCAACTTTCACAATATACTGACAGATAGAGTGGTGCCATTTATAGATGAGGAAACTGAGGCCTAGCTAGTCAATGGCTCAGCCACAATTCAAAACCATGTTTAACTAAACCCACTTGCCCACACTGCTCTGATGAAACAGGAGGCATGGAAGCCAGGGTAGAATGAACATGCTTTGTCCAGGGTACCCATTCTGGGATGGTGCTCCTGCTGGGGCAGCCCTCCCAGAGTCAGAGCTTCCCTCTGCAAGGCCATCGCCTCCTGCAGTCCATCACACAAGGAGAGGCTACACTGGGACTCTGACTCCCCAACTAGGGAGACTCTTCTCCTCAGGGAGGACAGGTGCTGGCAACCTTGAATGGATACATACAAGATTTAATTGGGTTTAACTTGTAAGGCATGAGGAAATCGTGGATGATTTTAGAAACTCTCATGTTTGTATTTTTTTATTTACATCAATTTCACTGTAGTCAGCAAATCAGTCTTAACTGCCAACTGTGTTGTATGACCTGATTTCATATACTATAGGGGATGTGACATCAGCCCATCCTGAGCTTCCTTGCAGTCATTACCTGTTGGGCATCTCCATAAGCATCTAAAATTTATCTGTCCCAACTGGACCTTTTTGTGCCCCTCTGAGTCTGCTCCTCCCTTGTGCACCTCATGTCAGGTCAGTTATCACCAGCTACCCAGGCCTTTGACCAGGACTGGGGCTGCCCTGCCCCCTCACTTCAGCTTTTCTCCCATCTGTCATATCCTAACAGGTATCATTAAGCTGACCTCCTCAATGTTTCTCAGATCTCTCTCTTCCTCCAACAGTGCCAATGCCCTAGTTCAGCAAAATGCAGAGTATGTCATTGGGCTGTAAGGAGGTGAGAACTAAGCAGGAACAGACAGACAGACAGAGAAGAGCTGAGTCTCATTAATATCAGAAAAGTAGAGTAGACCCCCTCCTCAGCATCCTATATGTAGCACCCTCTTCTTCTTTAATTAAAGTCTTATATATATTACTTCTCATATTTGCTTGCTTGCTTCCCTAATAAGCTGTTATTTACAAAAAGAAGAAATACAAATAAGAGATTATTTGTGAGTGCTTACTAACTACAGAGCACTGTTCTGAGTAATTGCAGAACAACCCTTTTAGGTAGACCTATTACTATTAACAATCCACAGAAGAGAAATCTTGAGACCAGAAGGTTAAGTAAGTTGCTCAAAGTCATGCCTCCATTAAATACTGGGTCCAGGACATAAGGCCAGGCAATCTGGCACCCTAGCCTGCTTTCCTAACAGTACTTTCATGCTTTAAGCTCCATGAAAATATTACATAGATCTGATTTCTCCCTCATTGTGTCCCCAGAACTGAACATAGTGCCTGTAACATAATAAATAATCAATAAAGAGTTGGTGAGTGGATGAGTCCAGCTTGTACTACTGCTGAGTGTATCATTACTATAAACCCTGATGATAGTTCAGTAACGCTCTGCTCCTGGTCCTGCTGTCTGACTCAGCTTCCTTCCCCTATAAGGAATGGCACCTCTTCCTTTTCCATGTCTCCATTGATTCAGGCTCAGCCAGGGTTTCCAATGGGAGGGCACCCACTATTCCCACCATTCTCAAAGTCCCAAGCAAAAGCCAGTCTTGCAGCAATCACTCACATCTTGCCAGCTAAGTGCTCCCATATTCAGAGAAAAAGCCTCTGCTAACCTGCTGTGTGTTTGGGCCACCATTATTATGTTCTAAGGCACATTAGTCATGTGAGGGCATCAGGCACCCACACACCTCCCACAAACTGTCAGACACAGGCGTAGGAAATGCTCCAACACAGAGGTGCCAAGAGAAATCCTAGGGAGGAAAGTGCAGCTCCAGCCCTGCCCTTCTTAGCCAAAAGCAGAGAGGAGAAATATAAGAAGGGAATGCACGAAGAGATCCAAGTCCCTTCTGTGTGTGAGCAAGAGAGTGCATGGCTATGAGAGTATGCAGGGGCAGGGGGCACCTTTGGTGGGTCTGTGTGGGCTGATATGTGTTTTCTCCCTGTAGAACTCTGCAGCAGAGGGAAAAATTCTGTTCTTGACCTAACACTGAAGCCTGTTTTTCTTGGTGTTCTGAACCAAGAGAAGCCACTTCCAAGTTATTTTGTGGGAAGTGGGAGGAAAATTTAGAAGTCATGTAAAATTACCTTAATTCATAGACCAAGAAAAGGAGGCCCAGAAGGGACAGTCACAGAGGGCATAAGGACACAGTTGGCAAGTAGCCAGGACTCTCAGCCCCTGTTCAGTAGTCTCTGCACATTGCCTGAGGACTGTGGCAAAACTCACCACTGCTGAAAGGTAGACTTCATCCCCTGTTCCAAATTTGGAGTAAGACATGACTCCTAAGGGACAGCCACCAAAATTAACACTCAATGTGGCACATCAAATAGTCACATTGGTCTATATGTTTTCAATGGCTCATGACTCTTCCCATGAGTCCAAGAGCCAAGTCATGACAATGGAGTGTGGTCTAAGAAGTCCAGATCTCTGGAGGCCAGTGTGAAAACAAAGTGACCTAGAGGACATACTTACAACCGCTGGGGATCTGCACTGGCACAGCCAGGTGTTTGGAAATCACATTAAGAACCCCCTTAACTCTAATACAAGATAACACAGAGTTACTCACAAGATTCCTACTCCAGGCCCGAACAAGCATGAAGCCCCACCCCATCTTGCCACAGCCAATGCCTATTTCATGGCCAAAATCCAAATCCATGGCGCCATGCAGAGTGCTTTATAGACAGCATCTCTTTTCGCAATCATGGCAGCATTGGGAAGCCACTGTTATCTCACAAAGAAAGGAACTGGGGATCTGGGAGGACTCTGAGAGCCTCTTGAGGGGCAAATGATACCCAATGTGAATAAGTCAGCAGGGGAAAATAAAAAGCAAAGCACATACACATATAACAATGCTCACACTCTCTGAAGCCCTTAGCTCATCCCCCATATCTCCACCCCTCATGTAGATCCTGACCCAATTTCCATCCAAAGCTTCCTCCTGTACCTCCAGTGAGATTCTCAGCTTTGCCGCTTGTGGCTTTCTACCTCTGCCCTGCATGGTGGATCAAGTTGTCTAAGGAAGGACTGCAGGCTCCCTCTCCCAGAATATATTCTGTTATGTTTTGGCTTACGGTGAGGAATACTGGCAAAACTGTATCATAAAAAAAAAAAGAATTTTGTTTCCTTTAAAAATGTCATGAAAATATTTTTATCAAGTCAGTTTATTGAATTGTCTTTCTCATGTTTTTTAGGAAATAAATTTTTTTTAGGGAGTTTATAATTGAATACATTTGGGAAATGCTGAACACCACGACTCTTCTTGCAGGCTTACAATACATTATTATATAGTAAAGACTCAGAGAGAGCCTTTAAAAGAAAACCTTTAACTTTATTTAGCCCTACTATTTCTATCTCAGGAAAATAGTGTTGCTGTGAATTCACTTTGGAAATGCTGGTGTACAGACTCTCCCAAAACCAGACGGCTCCAAAATGGACATCAAATGCTGAGTCAGCAACAAGATGTGTATTAGAAGCAGAGTCTTCAGGCCTGTTTTGCCATTTACATGCCCATTGTATTTCCATATTGAATAATTAACTGAAGGAACACTGCCCTCAAGAAAGAAAGACTACAAAAAAGATACCTCAGAAAACGTTCCAAAAACAACATCACAAGTTAAAATGGGACCCAGGCACAAGAGAATCAAAGACATAATGTTGGGTCTATAAAGACAAAACTGACAACAACTTAGAGCATGAAAAGCACATGTAAATCCTCCACAGTACCCTCAGTCTTGCATCTGCACCTTCTGCTCCCACCCCTCAATCAATGGGGCCCTCATCACATTGTGTCAGCAGACTCTGGAAACCACCTCCTGGAAACTGCCTTCTCCCTTGACGTCCATTTTGGTAATACACTGGTTTGCCTTTTCCCTTTCATCTCAAACTGTCACCTCTTCCTTCTCCTCTTTCTCATCCCATCCACTTTTAGATGGTTTTCTGCTTCTCCCTTATCCATCAGACCCCCTCCTTCTCACAGGGTTGCTACAAACACATCCAGAATAGCAAAATAGGGGTCTTCCACTCTGAGAACTCCACCACTCCACCCTCTTATTCCAAAGCTAGCTCTTCCTCCTGGCTTCTCTATTTCTCTTAAGGACACTGCCAACCCTTCAATCTCCCAAACATAAAGTCCTAGGCCTATTTAATAATCCTTTCCTTTCTAAATCTACCATATTTAATCAATAGAATTCTATTATTGCCAGTCCTCTTTTTTTCATTCCTACTTTCTTTCCCTGTCACCAGCTAATGTAGCATTCTCCTCTTAGGCCCCACAATTCCAATCTCTGTGCTTTAGTCCAGCTACAAATTCCTCTCAAATCACTCTTGTGCATTTATAGATTCCTTTTTTAACTTGGCTTGAATTAAAAATTGTTTACTCTTATTTCCCATATCTCTGCCTGTCCTACTTGCCACCGTGTCCTACTTCAGATGTGAATCCATTTCTTCTCCCCTTATCATCCATCCTTCCAGACTACATGCCCTTCTCTTTGGCCCTTTTCTCTGGCTTCTATGCTATGAGTTGCCCATTAGTTACAAAGCTGTGGGCTAGTCTGTTCTCTCCATGTAGTCACCTAAATGAAAAAGTCTGCATCTTTCTCCATGTGGTTCTAGATGTCCCTCAGAAAGCCTCCCACAGACTAGCTATCCAGGAAGTGTGTGTTCAGGAGAAACTAAAACAACGAGAACAGCGTTAGCGCACCCTGCTGCACAGCTCAACGCCCAAGAAAGACACATTGTAAACGTCCTGTTTCACAGATTTATTAGTTATAAAAGCTTATATGTTATATCTCATATGACATTTTACAATTTTCCACGAATCAGATTACATTGCTTAAAATGACTATCCCACGAAATCAGCTGCAGTCATTTATCCTATTTGAATGATGACTCTGAGAGTTTTAGGGTTATTCAGGATCACAGAGTGAGTATTCTGTGGGACCTTGCCACAGCAGTTAGCACAGGAGAGATAGTTGACACTGTAGTTTTTTTAAGTGCTACATGTATCTCTCCACAGTAGAGACAAATGGATTACTTGCCACTGACACACCTAGTATATGTTAATGGGAGGTTCATTCATTACTCATGCAAATCATAGCGAACGACACACTATGTCCTTCATCCCAAGGGGAGATATACAAAGGCAAACCTTAGGTACAAAACTCAGAAATGTAGAGAATTGGTCTACCTAAACTGATGATATATTCTATTGAAGTTTATTTAAAATGTTTTTTCAGAGCTCATTTCTGGGTTCATATTCAGTGCTCTGTCAATGGCTTTACAGCTGTTTCAGAAGCAATAAGAGATTGTCCATCAGGCTCAATGCTATTGGTTTGTGTCATATCCTCTTAGGAAAACTGTCCCCCAAAAGAGAAACCTATCTCAGGAAAAGTACTGAGAAATTATTCACACTATTACAGGGTCCAAAAGGAACCTACTGTGAGTGTCTAACCTGGAGCAGCACATTCATAAGTCATGGCTGGGAAGGAGGGATGAGCTGTACTAGGGCTGCCAATTAACCCTGCATTGACAGTCTAGAATGCAAATGCCCTACTCTTCCACCCCACCTCCTACCCCAGTTTCTCCCAGGTTAGGGATAATAAAGAACTCAACTCAGGGCAAAAAACTGCGGAGGACCTTGACCTTAGAGCAATGATGACTGTTCGTGGGAAAGACTGGTTTGAGAAATGGCATTTTATGTGTGTCACTTGGGTGTTCCCTGATCCAGTTCTGCAGACTATGGTTCAAGATCCGTAAGGGAGATGTCTGAGAGAATGACAAAGCTAATTAATTAAAATGTGTTTATGTAGTGGAAAGTAAACCTCTACTTCTCTTTCCATTTTTATCTCTCCCAAACAGAGGGAGATCATAAGAATAATGAAGTCAATGTTCAAACTTCAGGGACAAGAGGAATAATGTCTTTTCAGTGTCCAACAGGGGCCCTGGTATGGAACCCAGAAAGACAACCCGCACAGACGAAACTAGAAATGTCAATTGTACAGGTGTCTGTTTGTGCTTGGTTCTCAACCCCTGAGGCAGTATCGAAGGCCAGGGTGGAGTCCATGTCAGGAAGGCAAGGGGAGGCACTGTGAGCATTGCCCCAGACACCCTGTGAAGGCAGGGACCTGTGGGGAGGCCATGAGTGAAATGAAGGTCCACACTAAGGCCCCAGGTACAGAATTCGAGGCGTGGACAAGAGCAGATGGCAAATGCTGCCTCCTGCCCTGCCTGTCACCAGGTAGTTTTTACTAAAACAGGCTGGGTAATGCCACAGGGGTAAGCTGCAGCAGTTGGGGGGAGTTTATGTCAGCACAGAACATGGGTTTATTCTAAGTCCCTGATCATGGAAGGGACATCAGCCAGACCTGCTAATGGCACATGAGTATTGCCCTCCACGAAGGGAGCGCCCTCTCCCAGAAATTCCCTCTCTCCCATTCCCTCCACAGGGGGCAGCCTGCAGACAACCAAATGACATGGGGCCATAAAAGACCAGCCCCTTTGTCTGACTAAGGGTAGACCCAACTCTGTGCGGCTCTTTCCCGCTGCTAGCACATCCTTGATTATTAATTTTTTCCTGTCTCACCCTATTTCCTTCATTCTGCTTTTTTTGAGATTCTCCCCCTTCCAGCCACATGCCTATAAACCATTTGTGCAATAATCCTCAGCTCTGGCTCTGCTTACAGGGATCTGAACTAGAGGCAAGAGGCCTGGAGCTGCGGGGTCACACCAAAATGGAGATACAGACTCCAAGGAGCCCCTCCCTGCCCCAGGTTGGCAGATGGAAGCTTGAAAGACACCCGCATCCAAGTTACAGAAACCTATGAGGCACAGAAGTGAGCATGTCGTAAGCGCCCATTAAATCCACATTTTCATATGGCTGGCTCTCTGCACGCCTGCATTTCTGCTCTCCCCAAAGTCCTCAGGAGCCAGGCTCTGTAAGGACAATTAATTTCACTTGCTCACCACGTTCAAGCACAATTAGTCACTGACTTTGCCATTAGTTAATGGCAAGCACAGTTATCAGAACCATCATTTTTCTGTTTGGGGAAGAAATAAAATAAACAAGGCCTAGATTCTATAGTGGCTGCTGTTTGTAGACAAGCTGAAGAACCCATTCTTCAGCTCCCATGTTAGGACTGCACATTCTTAGCTGTCCTGATGATTTGAGACTGTGTGATGGGTCTTGCCTCCTCTGATAAACTCAGAGCCAGACTTCTTAACCCCCAAGACAGCCAGAGTCACCTCAGTGTTAAGTCTGGAATCTATTTCTAAAACAGGATCTCAAGATCCAAAATGTTCACCAGGACAAGAGATAACGTGGAACTATGTCAGGTAAGTTTTAATTAAGACCAGGTCAAGGCAGACTAAGAATTCTCAGACAGCCAGCATGCCAGCACAAATTGTCCAGTGAGCAGTGGTATTGGGTCTGGCTTGAGTCATCCTTGTGATTTGGGGGTTAAGTGGGGAGAGCAGGGATCATAGGTCAGTGAGTTCCTGAATGCAACAAAAATTGGGAATTTAAGAAGAGGGAAAGAAAAGATACTCAGTAATGAAACTAGACCACTGACTTACACCATACTCCAAAATAAACTCGAGATAGATAAAACAACTTAAATATAAGTTGTGACACCATAAAAGTCTCAGAGGAAAACATAGGCAGTAAAATTTCAGATATCCCATGCAGCAATATTTTTGCCAATAATTCTCCTACAGCAAAATGAAAAGGGAACCAACCATATGGGAAAACATATTTGCCAATGATACCTTGGACAATGTTTTGATCTCCAAAATATATAAAGAAATTATACAACTTGACACCAGGAAAATAAACAATCCAATCAAAAAATGGAGTAAGGACTTGAACAAACACTTCTCCAAGTCAACAGGCATATTAAAGGATGTTCAACATCTCTAGTCATCAGAGATGCAAATTAAAACCACAATGAGGTACCACTTCATATCAGTCAGAATGGCCATCATTAACAAATCAACAAATTACAAGTGCTGGTGAGGATGTAGAGAAAAGGGAAATTTATTTATTTATTCCCACCTTAGTGCACTGTTGGTGGGAATGCAGACTGGTGCAGCCACTGTGGAAAACAGTATGGAATTTCCTCAAAAAACTAAAAATGGAACTGCTTTTTGATCCAGTGATCCCATTGCTGGGATTATACCCTAAGAATCCTAAAACACCAATTCAAAAGAACCTATGTAACCCAATGTTCATAGCTGTTATTTACAATAGCCAAGAACTGGAAACAACCTAAGTGCCCATGACTAAATGAATGGATCAAAAAACTGTGGTACATTTACACAATGAATACTACACAGCAGAAAGAAAGAACTCCTACCCTTCATGACAGCATGGATGGAACTGGAGAGTATTATGCTAAGTGAAATAAGCCAGGCAGTGAAAGACAAATACCATGTGATCTCGCTTATAAGAGGAACCTAATGAACAAAACAAACAAACAAACAAGCAAAATAGAACCAGAGGCACAGAAATAAGGAACAAACTGACAGTGACCACAGGGGAGGGAGGAGGAGGATAAGAGGGGAAAGAAGAAAAAGGGTCTAGTCAAAGAAGTATAAAGGACCCATGGACATGGATAACAGAGTGGGGACTGACTGTGGGAGAGGGGGCAGAGGTGGGTGGGGCAGGGGAGAGCAACAGGGGAAAAATTAGGGCAACTGTAATTGAATGACAATAAAATAAAATAATATATATTAAAAAAGAAAAGAAAAGACATCCAGTAATCCTAATGGAGGACCTACCATGTGTTAGATGCATTCACATAGTGGTCTCTATTAACCTTTTCAACAGCCTATGGAGAAGGGATTCATATTTCTAAGAGCCCAAGAAAACAGAGCTGAGAAGATACAAACCTACATCAATCAAGTATCAAAGTCTTGGTGATTATCACCTCATTGCATTCTACACTTAATACTTTCCTGAAATCCTAGCTGGATGGACCTTCCCTGGAGAGAATAAAATCTTGGGTCTGAACCTGAGTGTCTCCTAGGAGGTAGTGTTTATGAGCTAAGCTCTGAATTAAAAGCATAACATTGGAGGTAAATAAACTGTAAAGAACATTCCAGGGAGTAGGAACAGCATGAATAATGATGGACAAAAGAAGCCACAATGCATTTTGAAGACTGGTGAGGTTAGAAAGAAGTGAATTGATTGAGCTGCACCTTGCAACATACAAAAAAGGCAGCTCTAGAGAGTAATGGTATCAGAGCCTCCTCCAACATCAAGAAAGCACTGGTATCTGTAGAAGGGATCTAAGAAGGGCATGTGCAGGTATGTGCTCTTTCTTTTTCTTTTGTCACATGGCACTCAAAACCAAGAATCCCATTTCTCCAACACTCCCTACCTTGCCCCCAAACCCAAACTTAAAGTTGGCCAGAGTAGAGGCAAGGCCTAGAGTGAGCTTCCTGGCAATAACAGAATCATCACTAAATCCTGAGTTTTTCAATTGAGGCCTCGGGGTGGTAGGGCTCAAGCCTGTGCTGGCTGCCAAGAGGAAAAATCACCTTTCTGGCCAATGACCCAAGAGAAGTCTCAGCTGGAATAATTCAGCAGAGAAGTATGTTTTTTTCTTGTTGATGTCCTAAAGGAAAATATCAAAGGCTGAATGTAATGCTCTCATTTCTACTTCTGCACCAGTCTCCTTCCAACATGTTCAAAGACAATTATAGCTCCAGGCTACCCTTTGCCCTTTCTCAGCCCTAGGAGCTGAAATTGTAAACTGGAAACAGTGCACATCTAAAAGGATCTATATCCAAAAATGAGCTTGAAGCTTGGCTTTTTTTGCAGCTGGTGGCCGAGAGGTCTCATCACCTCAAGTGGTCTTTGCACCTCTGTTTTCTGGTTCCCTTTTTCACTAGAATCTGTCCTTTAATCTAATTTTCTCAAGTCTTCTTAGAGACTTTGCCCTCTAGATCAGCCCCCTCCTCTTACCTCTGGTTACTCTTGGTATAAAAGTATGATTATGTCTGCCCCATCTGAAAACAGTAACTACAACATCCAAATATTCCTGGACAGCTCTTTCCCCACCCCTAACACTGCCTCAACCATAGCTGAAAGCTACTGCCTTCTCTCTTCTGCCTTTCACTATTGAAGTTTTCAATAGTCATATAGCCTCACTTCTTCAACTTTGATTTATACTCCTTGAAATGTAAATTACACCCTTAGCATGCAACAAAATCTCTCTCTCTCAGTGGATAAAGGAGAGGGAGCTACACTCAGCCAAGTCCCATGCTGCTGCTTAACATGCATCATTATAGGTAATCTACACCTGCCATAAGAGAAAATAGGCTCTCATAAAATGCTGATGGCTTAATTTGCCATTTAATCCAGTGTTCTTTCCAGTCTTAAATGTCTCATCTCATTTAGAGATACACTATCCTCCTGTTGACACATGGCCTAACTATCATGGCAGTGATTCTAAGTGGTGGTCAGGGACATAGTTTCAAACCCCCCCCCCCCAAGGGATTCTGATATCAACTCCAGACCAACCACCTCCACTACCCCTGCTGCATCCCCACAGTGCCTGCTCCCTGGAACCCTATGACAACCCCTCTCCCTAGGCCCCTCTCCAGTCTCCCTAACCATATACTTCCCTCCTTGTCCTTGGCCATCTCCTAGAACGTGACTCCTATCCAAGGTTCTGTGCAAGCCCTCCTGGGTTTGCAGTATACAGCATCTCCACTGGGAATTCATTAGCTTCCATAATAATAAGTGCACTTCCTGGCAGGAGCCTCTGAAGTCTCTGGGTTTAACAGGACCTACTTCCCTCAGACCATCAGTTATACATTTCTGTCTGTTCCTCAACCCATCCAAGAGGGATCTGGGAAGGCCTCTTAGAGGACGTAACAACAAAAGTTAAGGGAGAGGCAGGGCCCTCAAGAAGCAGGACAGCAGGGTCTTCAGGAAGAAGGAGAAGAACACAGAGCATAGGATATAGAGACAAGGAGTCCCTGATTTGCTAGACAAAATGTGTTACTGGTTGGGGTAGAAATGTGCATGAGGCAAAAATATTTCCCAAGAAAATGATACCCATCTAGATGAAGAAACTAAAAGAGGATCAAGTGATATACAAAGGCAGAAAGTATCCATAATTAATCAAATTCAGGACACAGTGGCAATCATCTGTAAGAGTCCCTGCAGTAACATGAACACACTTCAGTCCCCATCACTGAGGCAGCCCCACTGCCCGTAAGGAGTAGTGTGAAAGTGTTGAACAGGCAATGGTCAAAATGGCCTGGGGAGGGGTAGTAGATTAGCGTGGGTGGTTTTACAGAAGTGCCATGTCACTTTGAGAGGGCACCTGAGCTCCACTGCAACTGCTATAAACTTGACCATGTCAGGCCACAGAGTAGACAACAACACTGGCTTGTTCCGGCTTTAGGTGCCCAAGTCTGCTCCTCCAGCCATTACATGAAGGTGCTGGAGCTGCCAGTAACACTGAAGAGTATATGTGAGAATAAGTGTATGTTGAGTGGGAGGAGAGTGCAGAATATGGCAATGGAATTAGGCAGCAGACAGATCCAGAAAGGCCACGCTTAATACCCTTCACCCAGCTCTTCTTTCCAGGCCATATCCCACCAGGATCCAAATTATGCCATCACCCTCCACTCCATCTTCTTCCATTGGTGCTTCTTCCCCCACGGATGCTGCCTGAACACCATACCCTCGCACTTGCCCTAGCCTAGGAGCTCACAGCTTCTCATCCCAGTATATTCATACAAGCACATCTCTCAAATGCATCACCATGACCATGGCTGATTCCTGAAATCATTATTCACCTAGAAATACTTGATCTCATGTGCAAGGCCATCCATCCCAGAACTTGGTCCAATCTCAGGTCCAAGTTTATCTTCCTGGCTCCTCTATGATCTCTGTTCTCCACCTATTCTGAACCCTGGAATAGAGTAAAGACCACTGAATGAATTATCTGGCCACTTCCTGGGGGCCCACCACTGCATCCAGCACTTTTAAATGCATTATCAGATATTATTATTTTCATTTATTTCTGGGGATGGCGTGGGGGACAGGATCAGAAAAGTTGCACACAAGGTTTATTAATTTCCAGGGCATGGATTCAAACCTTTGTCTAACAGTCTCCATATTTTTGCTCCTTTCACACCAACCTGTTACCTCCCCAGAATACACTATGGATTCCCACCTCTGCTTTTACCCAACATGCATTGCCGTTTTACCTGGAATGCCCTGCTGCTTGTAATCACTTTAAGTCTTACACCTCCTTCACGGCCCAGCTCCTTTCCTGCCACCTCAGCGGAGAATAATTATTTCTTTCACGCTTTGGCCCACACACCTGACACATCACTCTGGTTGTTCTGCTGGAATTGTTGCTTTTCTCTTATTTTCCATGTCAAATGGAAATCTCTCTGATGGAGAGAACCTTTTCTAAGCATGACAGTATATCTCCCACTCTCCCCACATGTGCTCAGCACTATGTTTATACAGAGCTGATGCTCAACCAAAGTTGAAGAGATATCAGGGTACCTGAGGCAATTATTCCAAAGCATGTTCTCAGTGAACTCCCAGGCAGATTATGCACTAGCAAACATGGAGAGTGCATCCTATCTCCTCCCACATCCCGGCCTGGAGTACTCTTTACATGGGAGCAGCAGAAAAGAACAGCAAGATGATGAAAATAGGAAGACAATCTTGCCCTCTCAGAACCAGTAGGCTTCTCTATGGCAAGAGACAAGGGTCCCAAAAGGCCTTGAGGATGGAGGGGAAAAGTAATGAGTCAATATGAGAATAATGAGGAATGAATCCTAGAACTAGAGCTTCCACAAGCTGTCAGGTCAGAGTGAGCAAGGCTCTAATTTCTTAGATTCTCTATTTTACGCTCAGTGAAATGGTAATAATATGGTATCCACCTTACACAGAATTAGAATGATAATAAAATTATGAGACATAATAACATTATGTTTTAAGATATTTACTAGCAAGCCTAGCACACAGTGGTTGTACAGCAGTTACAGTGTGTGGTCCATGGAGTGAATGTTCAATAACAGACTCTCAAAAATAAATAAGTAGGAAAGGAAGATGGCAGAGGAGTGAGGGGAGGCTGCGCTTGCTTGATCCCGAGACCTGTCTGTAGTTTAGGTTAATTGCAGACAGAACATCTCAGTTAACATCTGGATACTGGCAGGAGTTGAGCCTTGGCACTGCTGGATCAGAGAAGACCATCTGGAAGTGACCTGTCTGGTAAGGATATTGGTGGAGAAAGGAATGAGATGGGATTTCTGATTGGCTTGGCTCCCTGAGCTGCGGCTGGCATTGCGCAAAATTTTTTTAGTGTCCCTAGGTTTTCCCAGAGAGGAATTGGGTGGAGAGCGAGGTTCTGCCCACTGGCAGAGCCAAAAGTGGGACAGGTGGCATCTGGCTCTGAGAGGCAAGAAATGCATACTGCTGTATGTGTATGAATGTGTTTTTTCTTTTCTCTCTTTTTTTTTTTTTGCAGATAGCGGAGGAGAGGCTAGGGGTGGAATGAGATTCTTGAGGAAGACAGGTGCAGAAGCGCACTTGCCCACTCCCCAACCCTCCTCCTGGGTCGTGTGAGCCCGCACACAGAAGTCCCCAGTCCACCTGCCCAGGCACGAAATCAACGTGCCAGCCACAGCACCCAGGCGCACCACCCCCCTCGTGGACCTGCCCCAACAGGCGGAAAACCAGCTCCCTGGCCTCCACACCCAGGCTCCCTCAGGCCCACCCCAACAGCTGCACAACAAACCCATCTACAAGCAGGCAGAGGCCTCCCCCTCAATCGGAACAGGTGAGCAACCAGTCTGTTTTGGACCCACCCGCCCTGGTGCACAACTGGCCAACCCGTTACCCTGGCCTGCGCCAGGGAGTACACTCGCCCCTGGCTGAGGCCAGAGGATGGTGAAGTAAACTAGAGGCACTTTGTAATAATTTTTGGGAGCTGACTCTCGAGAAAGAGCTGGGAAAGGAGCAGACTAGGTCCCAGTACAGAATCATCCCCAGTGCTACAGGAGAAATCACTTAAGCAGACTGCTCCCCTCCAAGTGGTGTGAGCTGGAGGCAGCAGCTCAACAACTGTATACAAGAAGGTCACACCATAAAGGCAGAAAATGAAAGCAGATCAATCTAAGAAGCAGAAATAAGACCAGTGCCCCAAATGGTGGGGGCAGATTAACACCCCACAAAACAGAAGCAACACCCCACCAAAAGGAAAGGAGGATTTCCAGAAGAAGGGATAGATAAAATAGAAGTAAGCAAATTATCAGACATGGAATTCAAAACAATAATAACAAGGAAGCTCAGTGAACTTGACAAACTCAAAGAAAACTACAACGAACTCCAGGGGAACTACAAAGAACTCCAGTGAAACTAGAAAGAACTCCAGGGAAGCTAAAAGGAACTTACTGAAAAGTGCACCAGCATAAAAAGGACATAGAAACTATCAATAAGAACCAGGAAGAAAAGAATATGATTTCTGAACAGAAGAACACAGTAGAATCAATCAAACGCAGGCTAAACGAAGCAGAGGATCGGATCAGTGAGTTAGAGGACAATGTAGGAAAAAATTGCCAAACAATGAAACAAAATGAAAAAATACTAAAAAAAAAAAAATGAAGAGGGTTTAAGACAACTACAGGACAACATGAGATGAAACAATATTCATATGATAGGGATAAAAAAAAGAAGAGAAGCATGGGATAGAAAACCTGATTGAAAAACTAATGACAGAAAATTTTCCTAACTTGATGAGAGAAAAAGTCATGCAAGTCCAGGAAGCACAGAGGATCCCAATGAAGATGAACCCAAAAAGGCCCACTCCAAGGCACATCATAATTAAAATGGCAACCTTCAAAGACAAAGAGAGAATCCTAAAGGCAGCAAGAGAAAAACAGCAAATAACATACAAAGGCATTTTGATAAGCCTATCAACTGATTTCTCAACAGAAACACTAAAAGCCAGAAGGGGATGGCAAAAAAATATTTCAAGCAATGAAAAACAAGGGCCTACAACCAAGACTACTCTACCTAGCAAGGCTGTCTTTCAAAATGGAAGGTGAAATAAGAAGTTTCCCAGGCAAAAGAAGGATAGAAGAATACATCTCCACCAAACCAGCATTGCAACAGATGCAAAAGGGAATGCTGTAAGGAAAAAAAGATAAAGAAAGAGGGAGAGGAACACGGTACAAAGGGAAATGAATAAATACCTGTCAATAATAACCTTAAATGTAAATGGATTAAAGCTCTAATCAAAAGACATAGGGTAGTGGAATGAATATAAAAACATGACCCAAATATATGCTGTTTACAAGAGACACACCTCAAAACAAAAGATTTACACAGACTGAAAGTAAAAAGATGGAAAAAAGTATTCCAAGAAAATGGACATGAAAAGAAAGCTGGCGTAGCAATACTTATATTTGACAAAACATATTTTGCAGCAAAGGCCATAAAGAGACAAAAAAAGGACATTTTATAATACTTAAGGGAACAATCCATCAAGAAGATATAACCCTGGTAAATATATATGCACACAACATAGGAGCACCCAAATATATAAGGAAAATATTTAAAGACTACAAAAGGATATCAACAGCAATGCACCGTAGTAGGGGACTTAAACACCCCATTGTCAACAATGGACAGATCTTTGAGGCAAAGAAACACCAAGGATACTGAGGCATTGAACAACACTCTAGACAAAATGGACTTAATTGATATATATAGGAGTTTTCACCCCAAAGAAGCAAAATATGTATTCTTTTCAAATGCACATGGGACATTTTAAAAAATAGACCACATGGCAGGACACAAAACTACCCTCAACAAATTCAAGAAAATTGAAATTGTATCAAGCATCTTCTCAGATCACAATTCCTTGAAAATAGAAATCAACTTCAAGGAAAAAACTCAAGGACATTCAACTCATGGAAATGAATAATATGCTATAAAATAATGAATGGGTTAACAATGACATCGAGGAAGAAATCAAGAAGCTTCTTGAAGGAAATGATAATGAGCACACAACAGCCCAAAACCTAAGGGACACAGCAAAAGCAATCCTGAGAGGAAAGTTCATAGTAATACAGGCCTACCTAAAAAGGATAGAAGAAAATAATAAAAAATCTAACCCTACAGCTACAAGACTAGAATAACAACAAAGCCCAGAGCGAGTAGAAGGAAGGAAATCATCAAGATCAGAGCAGAATTAAATGACATAGAGGCTAAACAAACAATTCAAAAGATCATCAAAAGTAGGAGCTGGTTCTTTGAAAAGATAAACAAAATCAACAAGCCTTTAGCAAGGCTCATCAAAAAAAAAAAAAAAAAAAACGGAGAGAGTACACAAATAAACAAAATCAGAAACAAAAGAGGAGAACTCACAAGCAATACCACAAAAATACAAAGGATTGTAAGAAATTACTACAAACAACCATATAGCAAGAAACTTGACAACCTAGATGAAATGGAAAAATTTCTAGAAATATATAATCTTCCAAAACTGAAACAAGAAGAGGCAGAAAGCCTGAACAGACCAGTAACAACTAGTGAAATTGAAACAGTAATCAAAAAACTCCCAGCACACAAAAGCCCTGAACTGGATGGCTTCACAGGCAAATTTTACAAAACATTTAGGGAAGAACTAATGCCTACCCTTCTCAAACTATTTGAAAAAAAACAAGAAGAAGGAAAACTCCCAAACTCTTTCTATGAAGCCAGTCAAGACACAACAAAAAAAGAAAACTACAGGCCAATATTGTTGATGAACATAGATGCTAAAATCCTCAACAAAATATTGGCAAACCAGATCCAGCAACACATTAAAAAGATCATACATCATGATCAAGTGGGAATCATCCCAGGGATGCAAGGATGGTTTAATATTGACAAATCGATAAAGGTAATACACCACATAAACAAAATGAAAGACAAAAATCATATGATCATATCAATAGATGTTGAAAAGGCATTTAATAAAGTACAACACCCCATTTATGATGAAAACACTCAGCAAAAAGGGAATAGAGGGAGCATACCTCAACATAATAAAGGCCATACACGAGAAACCTGAAGCCAACATCATACTCAATGGGCAGAAACTGAGAGCATTTCCCCTGATATCAGGAACAATACAACGGTGTCCATTCTCTCCACTCCTAATCAACATAGTATTAGAAGTTCTGGACACAACAATTAGACAAGAAAAATAAAGGGCATCCAAATTAGAAAAGAGTAAGTAAAACTTTCATTATTTGCTGATGACATAATAGTGTACACAGAAAACCCTATAGACTCCACGAAGAAAACTACTTGACCTAACAAGTGAATTTGGCAAAATAGCAGGGTACAAAGTCAATATTCAGAAGTCAAAGGCATTTCTGTACACCAACAATAAAATATCAGAGATAGAAACTAGAAAAAAATCCCATTTACTACAGCAACAAAAAAATAAAGTGCCTAGAAATAAAGTTAATCAAAGAGGTAAAAGACCTGCACACAGAAAACTACATAACATTAAAGAGAGACATTAAAGAAGATACAAATAAATGGAAGCATATACCATGTTCATGGATGGGAAGAATCAACATCATCAAAATGGCCATAGTATCCAAAGCAATTTATAGATTCAATTTAATCCCTATTAAAATACCAGTGATATATTTCACAGACTTAGAACAAATACCTCAAAAATTTATATGGAACCAGACAGACCCCAAATAGCCACAGCAATCTTAAGACAGAAGAACGCAATAGGAGGAATTATAATACCTGACATGAAACTATAGTACAAGGCCACAGTAATCAAAACAGCCTGTTACTGGCATAAGAATAGACATACAGATCGATGGAACAGAATAGAGAGCCCAGAAATAATCCCAGGTCTCTAGGTCAACTAATATTTGACAAAGGGGGAAGAAACATAAAATGGAATGAGAAGAGCCTCTTCAACAAATAGTGCTGGAAGAACTGGACAGGGACTTGCAAAAAATTGAAACTAGACTACCAACTTACACCACACACCAAAATAAATTCAAGATGGATCAAAGATGTAAATGTAAGCCGTGACACTATAAAAGTCCTAGAGGAAAACATAGGCAGGAAAATTTCAGATATCCCACGTAACAACATTTTAACAGATATATCTCCTACGGCAAGGGAAATAAAGGAAAAAAATAAACAAATGGTACTACGTCAAACTAAAGAGTTTCTTCTCAGCAAAAGAAAACATCAGCAAGATGAAAAGGGAACCAACCATATGGGAAAACATATTTGCCAATGATACCTCAGACAAGACATTGATCTTCAAAATATATAAAGAACTTACACATCTCAACACCAAGACAGACAACCCAATTAAAATATGGGCAAAGGACCTGAAAAAACACTTCTCCAAGGAGGCTATAAAGAGGGCCCATAGGCATATGAAAGAATGCTCTACATCACTAGCCATTAGGGAGATGCAAATAAAAACCACAATGAGATACCACTTTATACCAATGAGACTGGCCATCATCAACAAATCAACAAACATCAAATGTTGGCAAGGATATGGAGAAATGGGAACCCTACTGCACTGTTGGTGGGAATGCAGACTGGTGCAGCCACTATGGAAAACAGTATGGAATTTCCTCAAAAATCTATATATGAAACTGCCTTTTGAAGCAGTGATTCCAGTGCTAGGATTATACTCGAAGAATCCTGAAACACCAATTCAAAAGAACCTGTGCACCCCTATGTTAATAGCAGTGCTGTTTACAATAGCCAAGTGCTGGAAACACCCTAAGTGCCCATCTGCAGATGAGTGGATTAAAAACCTGTGGTACATTTACACAATGGAATACTATGCAGCAGAAAGAAAGAAGAAACTCCTGTCATTTGTGACAACATGGATGGAACTAAAGAGAATTATGCTTAGAAAAATAAGCCAGGCAATGAAAGAAAAATACCATATGATATCACCTGATACAGGAGACTAATGAACAACACGAACAACTGAACAGAACTGAACAAGGAACAGAAAAACAGTTATCAGGTGGGAGTGGGGAGGGAGAGAAGTGCGGTAAGTAGCATAAGGGTTTAGTAAAGGAACTAGTATAAATTACCCATGGACACAGACAACGGGTTGGGGATTGACTGTGGGAGAAGGGGTAGGTTGGGTGGGGAGTAGCAATGAGGGAAAAAATGGAACAGTTGTAATAGAAAAACAATAAAAATAAAATTTAAAAAATAAATAAGTAAATAAATAAATAAAAAGCCCTGAACTGTAAAGTATACATATTTCTAAGGTATGATACTCCTATCATGACCAATTTTAAGCTAGAAACATGATGTCACTGAAGTATTGCTAGTTGGTTCTAAAACGCTACTGATTGTGGCTCACACACACACAAAAAAGTGAATCCCATTTGCCATTCTCCTCACCTTTGTGTAAAATGCAGACTTCTTTGCTGGGTGGAAAAAGAAACAAAAACTGTGATTCCAATTTGGGCATGAAGAGGTGGCTGAGACCTCCTTAGTCAGTCTTCCCCAGCAGAGGCTATAGCCTCCTCCAAGCGTGCCTGCAGGGACTCAACATAGACTTGACTTGGTTGAGTCACTTTGTCTGAGGTGTAGCCAAGGTCATGGAATGTAGGTACTTGGAAAGAATTACAAGGTTTGCTGTTCCGAGAATCCTCTTCAAATGTACATAAAGAGCCTCCTATAGCATTCTCCTCCAGGAAAGAGCTCATAGCTAGACAGCCTTTCAGATGTGGTCATTTCCCAATTTCCAAGGATGTGAAGAATAGCCTACACTTTCCCTCATGATTCATTTCTACTTTTTTCTTCAGTTTGCCTCAACCTCTCTTCACAATCAGTACTTCGGCGATACCCAGTTCCCATGGCAACATATTCAGGGAGCAGCCCTCACACCCGGCTGATCAGCACTCCCAAATAAATCGCAGCCAAATAAATCTATGGGCCAGTCATGTAGCATCCAAAAAGTCAAACTGACTTCCTTCATTCCATTCTATTCCTGGCTTTTGCTGAAATAGTTAAGTCCATGAGCTCCACCTGTGATCTCTTATTAAATGGTACTTCAGCCACAACCTTAGTGTTCTCTTTAGAGCAAGCCTTCTCTCTCTCTCTCTCTCTCTCTCTCTCTCTCTCTCTCTCTCTCTCTCTCTCTCTCTCTCTCTCTCTCTCTCTCTCACTCTCTCTCTCTCTCTCTCTCTCTCTTTCTCTTTTGGCAATATGGATAAGTTGAGAATTTTCCAAATCTTCAAGTTCTGGTTCCTTCTCACTTAACAATTCCTTCTTCAATTCCTCCTTCACCTCACATTTTACTATAATCAGAAGAAACCAAGCTGCTTTTTCAACACTTTGCTTAGAAATCTCCTCAGGTAAATATCTAATTTCATTGTTTATAAGTTCTGCCTTCCACAAAACACTAGACCATAGTTCAGTGAAGTTCTTTGGCACTTTATAGCAAGGACTGCCTTTCCTCAGTTACCAATACATATTCTTATTTTCATTTGAGTCTTCACTAGAACTTCACTTAACATCCATATTTCTAGCATGTAACTTAAAACCCTCTCAGCCTTTACCCATTACTCAATACCAAAGCTGTTTCCACATGTTTAGGTATTTGTTACAATAGCATCTCACTCTCAGTACCAACATCTGTATTTGTCAGCTCAAATAGACTGGTGGCTTGAAAAGCAGAAATTTACTTTCTCACAGTTCTGGAGGGTATGATCAGGGGGACAGCATGGTCATGTTCTGCTGAGAGTTCTCTCCCAGCTTGCATATGGCACCTTCTCACTGTGTCCTCATAAGTCAGAGAGACCTCTCTTTCTCTCTTTATAAGGCCACAATCTTATGAGATTAGAGCCCCAACCTTATGACCTCACAATCTTTTTACCTCTTAGAGACCACTGAGTCCATATCTCCAGACAGAGCTCCATTGTAAGTTAGAACTTCAACATACGAATTTTGGGATGATACAATTTAGTCCACAGCACCCACTAACATTGCTTTTATTCAGTATTATACTGGAGGTATTATTTAGTACATTAAAGGAAAGTGGGGATTAAACTCTAAGGAATGCAAAATATAAACAAAATCTTGATTTTTCACATATGATAGATTCTCTCACAAGAGAATCTATAAATTACTATAATTAATGACTTTTCTGAATATATGCCAAATAATTTTTTTATGGACTAGTAACATATACATTTAAAATAACATTTAAAAATTATAGATACCATTTAAAATACCAAGAAAATTCCAAGAACCAAGTAATAAATCTATCAAAAGATATTTATATATTTATAGCAAAACAATATTAGATAAATTAAATGGAGAGAAAGAACGCTTAAATAAAGAGACTGCCATTTACATGAATTGGAAAACTCAATAAGAAAGAAAAAGAAAGAAAGAAAGAAAGGAAGGAAGGAAGGAAGGAAGGAAGGAAGGAAGGAAGGAAGGAAGGAAAAAAGAAAGAAAGAAAGAAAGAAAGAAAGGAAGGAAGGAAGGAAGGAAGGAAGGAAGGAAGGAAGGAAAAAAAGAAAGAAAGAAAGAAAGAAAGAAAGAAAGAAAGAAAGAAAGGAAGGAAGAAAGAAAGGAAGGAAGGACAGAAAGAAAGAAAGAAAGAAAGAAAGAAAGAAAGAAAGAAAGAAAGAAAGAAAGAAAGAAAGAAAGAAAGAAAGAAAGGAAGAAAGAAAGGAAGGAAGGACAGAAAGAAAGAAAGAAAGAAAGAAAGAAAGAAAGAAAGAAAGAAAGAAAGAAAGAAAGAAAGAAAGAAAGAAAGAAAGAAAGAAGAAGAAAGAAAGAAAGAAAGAAAAAGAGAAGAGAAGAAAGAAAAACAGAGGGAGGGAGGAATGGAGAGAGAAAGGAAGGAAGTGAAAGGAAGGAACAATATACTATGTTCATGAATAGAAAGACTCATCATAATAAGGCCAATTATCCCAAAATTTATCTACAAATAGATCATGATTTTGCTTTTGTAAAATCTAATAAGCTTATTTTTTAATTATTAAAAAGAATAATGCTTCAAAGGCAGTTCTGGGAAAGAAAGCCAAAGATGAATGTGGCAATTACAAAAGTATAATAGTGCATAGTGACAGACAAAAAGATCACTGAAAGAGCCAAGAAAGCCCAGACAGAGTTGCACAGACATACAAAGCCTGCTTATGTGATAGAAGAGGCACTGGAAACCAGTGGGGCTTGTCAAAACCCATAGAACTTTAGAGCAGAATAAGTGAACTTTAATGTCTACACATTTGAAAAATCAACCAGGATTTGGGGGAAACTTGGATAGAATATAAATTATTACAGGAATCTAATTGTAATACAAATATATGACATCATCTCTGAAAGGTAAGGGGAAGAATAGGATAACCTAAGTAACTTTAGAAAATGGAGTTGGGCTGGGAAGTATAAGCCTAAAGACAAAAAGAAATGACCATGAAACTGTTCTGGTTGGTAAATTTGTCTCTCACAGAATGAGTGAATAATTCTTGGACTGTTGTATACATATATTGGAGACAAACAAATAAATGAACCATGGACAGTGAGATCCAGGTTTCTGACTGTTGGAGAGGAACATTACAGATAAGCAAGGGGAGAAAACTAGAATAAACACGTGCTATTGGATTAGAATCAGAGACGACAGTATGAGTTCATGTTTAGCTTAGTAAAGACACTGATGAATAGACAAAGAAACAATTATAGCCACATAAGTTAGTACATATATAGATATTTTCTGTGTCTGACCTCTGAGAAGGTCTAGAAGAGTCTCTAGAAACTGATACCCAGTTAAAATGAGCACACTTAAAGTCCATGTCTTAGATTCTAATGTTTCTTAAACAAAAGAAACCAGACAACTTGGAGAAATGGCTGATTCTAGAGTTGGAGCACGGACTATACAAGATGGTCATGTAGCATTTTTTTTAGTGTCAGAAAGCAAGGAAATTCTAAAAAAATCAAAAGGATAGGGGTGTCCCTAAGGGATACAGGAGCCACCCTGAAAGCGCTCCCAATAGCCAAAGCCGAAATAATTTGAGTAACAAAATACATATGGTAGTATTGGGTTATACTTTGAAGAATAAACTATTAATTCATACTAATGTAAATTAATGACTAAATAAATAAGTAAAAGGGAGGAGAAATGGTAAATCTCCCTTACAAAAGAATTCCAAAATAACTTGCATAGCTACTCCCTCCACCAGGAAGAGAACTTAATATCCTTTCAACTTTGAGCATGGGCTGTGTAAATGACTTGCTTCTAAAGGACAGTACAGAGAGATAAAAAAAAGTAACTTCACATTGGAGAAACCTGGCAAACAGGACCTTGGCCAGGTGAACAGGGCTCACATCACCAGTAATAAGGAATGTCCATAGACCAGAGAGCCGATGTGGTATGTTGAGAAAAGCATTTCTTCCTTATGATCTTCTTTGTAAAAAAGGGGGAAAAAATTTAAAAATCAGGCAAACATAAATTGAGGGACACTCTACCAAATACCTGATCAGTTCCCCGCAAAACTGCCAAGGTCATGAAAATCAAGGAAAGTCTGAAAAAACTGTCATATACCAGAGGAGATGGAGACATTAATTAAATGTGATGTGGTATCCTGGATGGGATCCTGAAACAGAAGGACAGTAGGGAAAATTGGTAAAATCCAAATAAACTGTGGCATTTAGTTAATAGTAATAAACTAATGTTGCATTTTATAGTGATAAATTATAGCATTGTAATGAAAAATGTTAACACTATGGGAAACTGGGTAAGGAATATACATGAATTCCCTATGATTTGTGCACCTTTTCTGTAAATATAAAGTATTTTAGGAGAGAAATGGTCTGCCTGCAGTACTGGGAATGAGTCAGCACTGGGACCCGGTCAGCTGCTCCCCCAGTTCTCCCCTCAAAGCCACTGCACCAAACTCTCCCCAAGTGTCTCCAGTCCTCTCTGCCTTCCCTCTGCTTGAGCCCAGGAGACTTCTGGCCAAGATGGAGACCTAGACAGACACACTGCATCTCCCTCCACAACTAAGAAGGAATACAGCTACCTCAAAACTAAAGAGAGCCAGAAGTTCCAGAAAATCGAGCTGCATGGAAGTCCAACAAAGATATAAAGAAGAAATACTCATCCAGACAGGTAGAAGGGGCGGAGGTGGGGTGGAAAGGACTCAGTGTGGTGGCAGCAGCAGTGGCGGCAGCAGCGGCAGTGGCAGGCCAGCAGAAAGCGCAGTCACACATTTTAAAAAGTTGGGAGGGACACCTGGGGAGCATTCCCAGTACCAGACCAGACCACACAGCTCACAATCCAAGTGCTTGGGAAACCAGTGGGGGCTGGGATGGAGGAAGAAACTGCCAGTCTCTCAGCAGAGTCTGCTTGTTTAAAGGGCCCCCACAGTCCTAGAACATCCACAGACCCACCCTCTCAGGGAACGACAGCCATGGCAACAGCTAGAAGGTGCCAGTCCCATACAAAGTGGGAGAAGTACCTGGAAAAGGAGCAAGTGTTGAGCAAGCGGCATTGTTCCATCTCAGACCCCTCCCCCACATAAAGTACCACAATGTGGTGAAATGGGTCGCCCTGTATTAATGAATACCTAAGGCTCAGCCCCTTACAATGTAACAGGAGCACAGCTCTACATAAGACACAGAGGCAAACAAACACGGGAGCCTGTCAAGATGAGGAGACAGAGAAGTATGACCCAAAAGGGGGAACGAATCAAGTTTCCAGTGGGAGAACTAAGCGACAAGGAGATAGTCAACCTACAAACAAGGAGATAGCCAACCTAACAGACGCAGAGTTCAAAACACTGGTGACAAAGATGCTTACAGGTTTGACAGATATGCTTAAGCATGGCAAACGCATAAGGGAAGAAGTGAAGGCTGTGCTAAATGAAATGAAGGAATATCCACACAAAACCAATGGTGAAGGGAAAGAAATCTGGGTTCAAATCAATGACTTGGAACTTAAAGAAGAAAGAAACAGTCAACCAGTACAGAATGAGGAAACAAGAATTAAAAAGGAGGAGAGGCTTAGGAACCTCTGGGACAACTTTAAACATGCCAACATCAAAACCATAAGGGTGCCAGGAGAAGAGGAAGAGCAAGAAACTGAAAACTTACATGAGAAAATAGTAAAGGAAAACTCCCCAAATCTGGCAAAGGAAATAGACATACAGGTCCAGGAAGCACAGAGAGTCCCAAACAAGCTAGATCCAAAAAGGACCACACCAAGACATATCATGATTAAATGCCAAAGGTTGAAGACAAAGAGAGAGTCTTAAAAGCAGTAAGAGAAAAGTAGAGAGTTACCTATAAGACTCTCAGCTGATTTCTCAAAAAAACTTTGCAGGCAAGAAGGGACTGGCAAGAAGTATTCAAGGTGATGAAAAACAAGGACTTAAAACCAAGATTACTCTATCCAGCAAAGCTATCATTTAGAGTGGAAGGGCTGATAAAGTGCTTCCCAGACAAGGTAAAGCTAAAGGAGCTCATCATCACCAAGCTATTATTATATGAAATGTCAAAAGGACTTACTGAAGAAAAAGAAAATCAAAATTATGAACATTAAAATGAAAACTAACTCACAACTATCAACAAGTGAATCTAAAATATAAAAACAAATCCAACTAAGCAAACCAGAATAGGAACAGATTCATAGGTATGGGGCTCATTTGGAAGGTTATCAGCTGGGAGGGGGGATGGGGAGAAATGGGGAAATGGTGCCAGGATTAAGAAGCTTAATTGGTTGGTCCAAAATAGACAGGGGAAAGAATAATATAGGAAGAACTTATATGCACAACCCATGGACATGAACTAAGGAGGGTGGGATTGCTGGAGGGAAGAGGGGAACTGGGTGGAGGGGAGCAAAGGTCAAAGAAATTGGGACTACTGTAACAACATAATTAATAAAATACACTTAAAAAGAAAAATAATAAAGTATTTTAAATTAAAATGTTTATTTAAAAGTATCAGAGGTCAATGCATGGACCCTTCAATAAATGGTGCTATAAAAATTGTTTATTCATAGAAGTAAAATGATATTCTCAAAATAAATTGAAGATGAATAAAAGATGTGTATGTGGAAAATCAATACTGTATCATTTTTTAAACAAATAATACCACTTGGAGTTAAGAATAATTTTAAAAAACACACAAATATAACAATCCTAAAGGGAATAAACTATAAAGTTGACTATATTAATATTAAAGTCTTCACAATAAAAAACATTGAAAGGAAAATATAAGCCACAGACAAAAAGAAAATACTTTTATACATGTAACAGATAAGTATGTAAGCTTGATAAAGTTAAAACAATGCAATTGAAAAAAAGCAAAAAATGTGAATAGGAAATGTACAGAAGAATAAGCCAAGTGGAAATAAACTTATGAAAAATGCTAAGGACACTGAAAAGTAATATGGTCATAAAATATCACATCATACTCCTCAGATTTTCAAAAGTGAAAAGTGTGAAATCATCAAACATTTACAATGCTGATAAATAATGAGTACTCTCTTCCACAGCTATTGACAAGGTAAATTTGCAAAACCACATTAGAGAGCAATTTATCAACACCTAACACAATTAAATAGACCTATGTGAGTCAACAATTCTACTTCTAGGTATGTATCCCAAGAAGTACATCTATATGCTCACAAGACACATTTAGAAATGCATACTGCAGTGCTATCAATACTGGCAAAATACTGGAAACAATCCAAATGTCAGTCGTCGTCGTCGTCGGCAGCCGTCCGTCTCGAGAGACGATGGTGTAGCTTCTTAAGAGTCTATCTGCACCGCCGAGAATGGCTGTGCAGTCCGACTCGGGAGTGACACGGTATCTGTCTCCTCCCGTGTTGAATCGACATCTTGTGATGACGCTGGAGTGTCCTCTCCAGTGAAGCTGAAGCTACAGAGCCTGGGCAGGGTGATATGGAGGGTCTGCTGTTGCCCATGCAGCAGACCCCTCCTCTCTTCGCAGCTGAAGGGTCCAAGGGAAAGACGGAGTCGATACAGCTTGGGTTCAAATGTCAGTAGAGAGGTAAATATATATGAATGTAGAGTTAAAATATACCCCACTGCAGTATCTAAATTAATGGATTACACCTATATGCATAAAATATTGATTGTAAAGGGCATTATATAGATTTTCTACTCTATGTAGATTACAAACAGTATAATGCTATTTACTTGAAAACATTAAAATATTATACTGAATATATTAAAGATAAAAATATATTAAAATATTTTAAAATGGATATTAAATATGTTTAAATAATGACATGTATGTATATTCACTACTGAATTCACATCAGTAAATGCTCATGGGTAGAATTTTAAAAAAGAAACCTGGTGATATGTTCAAATGTGTATGTATAATATTTTATTTTAGAAACATAATTTGAAGCAAATTGATTAACATTTGTTACATGTGGGTGGCGGGGCATAAGTGTTTGCAATATTATTTTTTCAAATGTGGTCATGTGTTTAAATGTTTTGTACAAAAACCAAAATAATTAATGAGATGTGACCTATGATAAGAATACAACCCCAAAATTCATTTGTTATAGAACTAATATCTGGCAATTCTGTGTTATTGTGGTTACAGGAAAGAAATAAAAATGTCATTATTTTTAACAATGTAAATATAATAACTAGCAAAAAAAAAGGAAAGTAATGCTTATGGAAATGAGAGGACATCTGTTTATGATAATTTTGTTTTCTTCCTTATAGAGATTCAAATAATTGAAGCAGGTATGGTTTTTCTGACTTGACTTTATAGCCACAGAAGAATAATTTAGTAAGTAATAATTCCTGTGATGAAGAAATATCTATCAAATTCCTGTAATACCTTTAGTTTTACTTATATTTATTTTTCCTCAAAGTCAAGTAAAAATAAATCTAATGATTTTACTAAAAATCGGTTTGGTCATATGATGGCATTTTTCCTAGATTACCTCTCTATATCCATGTATAAATATGCAGAGCTTGACACCTAAAACGATTTTCTCCAAATAAAAATGTTGATTATTTTGGGATGAGGAGAAGAATTTTGGTGATTGCTATTTTTTTGTATTTAAAATTTTATGGTAAGAATAAGAAGTATTTATTAAAAATACAATTATTATTTTAAGACTCATAAGGCAATGAGAATAAAATACAACATACTAGAAACAGGCAATCTATGATAAGGAATTTTAAAGAAGGGAACACAAACTAAATTGGAAAAGTTCAAGAACAACTCAAGGAGAGCAGACTTTGGACCTGAAAACGACTGGTTCACAGACTGTATTTAAAAGTTTAGGGGATACAGTATCTATTCATGACACATTTTCAATAGAGGGAGTTGACAATTAATACTAATATGTGAAAAGTTCTGCAAAAGCACAGGAAAAGGGGCATTGTCCACAGCATCTGGTAGATCTCAGAAGGATTTATAGAGTATGAAATATTAGAGTACATTCTCAGATGGAAAATCATGAGGTTTCCAGGAAGATTAGAGGGGTAAAGTATTCCAGGATGGAAAAAAAAATGAAAAAGCACAGAAACGAGGCAACTTGTTGTAATTAAAATATCAGAGCATGAGAAGGAACAGAGAAAGCTGAGGCTGCAAAGGAAGGCGAGGATGGTTAACAGTACTAACTTCAGGGATTTCTGAAACAGTTTACACTTCTTGTAGAGAATCGTTAACAAACTTTTCCTTGGAGAGAGGTGGTGCTGGAAAATAACATATTCAAATTTGTCTTTTAAAAAGATACTCTGAAGGAACTGAATGAAAGAAAAGAAGAGAAAAAAATTAAAGACATCCAAAGGCAGGGAGGAAGTCGTCCAGGTGTGTGTGAGCACCTGCTCCTGGGGAAATACTTTGAGAAATAATTATGAGGCAGACTGAATCTATACATGGCAAATGATTTCCTGTGGGAAACAGGATCAGGCAAGGATGAGTGACCAGGTGGATGGGGATGCTCTTCAACTAATGAATAATGTTGGTGAACGGTTTGGGGTAGAGCTAATGAGCTAGGTGTTAAACAGGTTGAGTTTAGGTGCCTGCCCTGGACCAGGGCCACAGATGTCACATCTCCAGCATTTGGTGGTAATTGAAGCCTTCAGGGTGGATAGATTGCCTGGGAAGGGCAGCAGAGTGAGCTGAGCTGTGAGCTGAATGTGTAAGCCTAGAAATATACCAATTCAGGCATCCCCTATTCTGTCCTGTACTTAAGTGGTTGATTATTTTTAGGCAGCCAGTCAGATTACATTTATCCGTCTTGTTGGTTTCAGCACTTTGTTCCATCTTGTTCATATCATCTAGAGTCTTAATTCAATCAATCAAAAGATTAGCCATCCCAGACTTCCCAGGTTAAAGTGGTTTCTGTCTAGTACACACTGCTCTCCCAACTTCTTAATAAAATAATCATAAAAATTATAAAATGTCACACAATCACTCAAAAATTAAAACTTTATAAAATAGCAAATGTTCCAGTTCTTTATAAACATTTTTTGGAACTAGTACAGAAACTCTAAGAAGAAAACAGCCAGAAGTGAAAAGTCAACAAGATAAGATGTAAAAGAAAATGGTTTATAAAATGAATTGCAGGGGAAAAACTGTAACCACTCAAATGAAATCCACACTGACAGTTGAGAACACAGAATAAATTATATGAAGGACACACTTTAAAAGTTGCCTCTGAATCTAGAGTAAAAGAGCAAAGAAAATAAAATGATAGTTGCAGAGACCAGATCACCACCCTTGGAAGGTAAGGGTTACTAAGATTCATGTAAACAACTTTGGAAGGAATAACAAAAGTTATGGTTGAAGAAAAACTTCCTCAAATACAACAAAACAATGAAAATAGGAATATGAAAACTGAAAGGAAGGCTATCCAATGAAATGAAACATATACTACTTGTACACATACTAACAAAAATCTGTCAAAGATATCCTACAAAAATTCAAGCTCTAACAAAGCGAGAGAAGGTGAGGGAGCTCCAAAGGAAGAAAAATAAAGCTGGTCAGTTATTCCTGTAAAATCTGCATGCTATAGAGAGCATCAACTTGGATCCAACCAGTTATCCTTCATATATAGAAAACCAGAAACAAAACTTATCTGCAGAAATGAAGGACTTTAGAAAAGAACAAAATATCTATATTCTGTTGTAGAAATATCTACTGAAAGCATTCTGCATCTAATCAGGAGTTAACTAGATGGTAAGAGCCTAATTGTATAAAATGATTTTCAGATTTTCAAAAAAACTGATCAGCACACACAACTTATCAAAATTATCTTAAGGAGGAAGATTTTAATAAGCCATACCTGTTTGAATGCTCCAGGAATTAAATCTACAATAAAATAATTATATATTGAAATACACATTCTTGTATTTTTGTACTTTGATTTTTTAATATTTGTCTTTAATCAGCATGTACTTTCATAACTTTTATATAAAACATATCATGTTCTTTAAATTTTTGCATCATCTGTGAAGTTGATTAGTATGCCTTTGCTATCTTAACATAAATCTTTGATGATTCTTGAATAGAATGGTTCCAATGATTTGAACCGTCTGTCAAATTAAACCAAATATTATGTTGTTAATGCTCTGGGGCAGTTTTTAACAAATTGCAAATACATTTATCTATAAATCACCTTCCCCATATTATCCACAAGATTATTATGTAAGACCATGAAATGTATCGCTGAAATCAAGATATATCATTTCTATAGAGTTATTCTCATTTGCCAGTCTAATAAACCTACCAAAAACAAACTGAAAAATGTTAGCCTAAGCCAACATGACTTGTTCTTGGGGAATCGGTACTTTCTCCTAGGGATCACTTCTTCCTTTCTGAGTATTCACTAATCTTCTTTCAAATAAATCATTTATAAATTTTGCCATGGCTGAACATGAAATTCACTAGACAGCAAATCAAAAACTGAATAATTCAATTGTTTTTCAAAAACTTAGATATTTAACCATCTTTTATACTGATACCATTCCCATTTTCAAATATTATTAGTGAACTTGTATATAGTTCAGCAAATTTCCAGTGTCTTTTAGAATAATTCTCCAGTTGAATCTGGGAGCAAGATTTTTAAAAGGTGTCCAGGGAAAAAATGGGTTTATTTAGTTATTGAGGAACAAGTGAGCACCAAGATCATGCTGGATCTTACGAAGTTTAATTTCGTTAAAGAACATAACATGCCACTGAACTAGAGTTGAACTGGGTCTTTTTTATTCCTATTTTGGAGGTGATGTGACTAAGGCTTGGATCCATGAAATGAGCACTTAAAATCACACAGATAGTGAGCCACTTTGCTAGCACATGGGTCTAATCCAATAATTTTTACATCACAGCAATGATGCTGCTTTACTTTATCATCTGTTAATACCACACAGTATTCCTGAAACACTGACATTCTCTTTCTTTAGGACATTTAAAAAATCAAAACTAGAGTTTAAAAATCAATTCTGCCAAAACTTTACATTTGTTTTCTCAACATTTTCCCTCAGTTGATGCTAATTTCTGTAACTTGGCCCTACTTGACATGTTTTCAAGCAATATCCTTGTTTTTTGTTATTACTCTGTGCACTACCTCCCATGGGAAAGACCCTGGGCAGCCACCTGCTGTCCCCTACTACCTGGCATCATTTCTCTTTTGGACCACTACCATTTTATTACTTAAAGACCTTTTCCTCTAAAATTTTAGAACTTTTCTTTCATGTAGTCTGAACTTCCAAGTTATGCTTAGCTTTTCCTTATATTTCATGTCTATTATAATAAATTTAAATGAAACAGTTTCTCCTTCTCCCAGACTTTTTCTTTCTGCAATTTCAGTTACTAATGATCAGCTTCAGTCAGAGAATATTAAATTTTTCCAACCATTAACACTGTCTGCTCCTGACATCCAACCATCGTCACCATCATGGCTTGATGAGCCAGAATCACTCAAAGCAGATAATGCTCCTTCTGATGTATTGTCAGAAGGTAATAGTAGCTTAATGCTTCATCACAATGCTTACACCATTCACCTCACTTCCTCTCACCACATAGGCATCTTATTAGCTTATATCATCACAATAAGATTTTTGGAAAGAAAGAGAGACCATGTTCACAAAACCTTTATTCTAATATATTGTTATAATTGTTCTTTTATTATTAGTTATTATTGTTAATCTCTTATTGTGCTTAAGTTGCAAATAAAACTATCATAGCTATCTATGTATATATATAGAAAAACTATAGATATAGGGGGGCTACTGTACTTGCATTATCAATTATTTTCCTTCTGTAATAATTACAATGATAACAGCTCCACAACTTCCCAAGTTTGTTATAAATATTCTTATTGTTTTCCAAGATGCTTGACCTGGGCATGGTAGAAGGCAGGCACTGAAGACCAAAAACACTTGAGTTACTGGAAGATAGATGGTTCTACAGTCACTGAACACCAAGAACAATGGCCAACTCATCTAAACTACCTTGTTTCCACTTCAGAAGATTCTCTTCCCTCCTTTCACCAGCACCTCATTTATGCTCTTTTCTCTCTACATCCAGCCATTTCTTCCTCTGCCTTTCAATGCTCTTTTTTTAATTATTTATTTTCCTATTCACTGTAGGTTAACCGAGTCTGTCAAGTTCCTTCAGACAAGAGAACTTGCACTTAACTCAACTGCTACCAAGTTCTACCTAAGCACCAAGCCCTTTGAATGTGACATTGTTTCTACCCTCAAAGAGCTCAAGGTCTAATGAAGGAGAAGTTTTATAAATAAATGTCAATAATTCAATTTAATAAGTCTGATAGTAGAAACACAAAGAGGAAAATTAATGAGCAATTAAAATCCAATTTAAGAAGTTTTACACAGAATCTGCCATAGAAAATAATAAGGGAAAGAAAATCCTACAAGACAAAAAATTCAAAAGAAATAAAAAAACCTGCATCTTAAAAAATTCAACTCTAAAACTAGCTAAATACAGGAATTATATTGAGATATCCAGTAGGAATCACTGTATATTTATAAGCAAGGGACTATTTGATAAGCATTTATTTTCAAAAATATGTTTCTTCTGGCAATATGGGGAAAGGTTTGAAGATGCAAAAACAGGAGAGAAAAAGAAACATCAGCAGGCTGTTTAATAAACTAGTGGTCATCAGGACATGTTAGTGGCAGAAAAATGACACATATCTGGGAAATTCAGGAGGTAGAATGGATATAATCTATTGACAGAGTAGTTCTAAAGAGTATGGAGCAGGTAAGCTTTCAGAATGACTCCAGTTTCTGCTTTATTAAAAGATTATTTCAGGAGAGAGAGAGAGAGAAGAATGAACAGGTGGAGCACCGGATTTTTAGCACGGTGAAGTTACTGTGTAAGCTACTCATTATGCACTTATCAAAACCTATGGAATATACAACACAATGAATGATCCCTACATACACTATGACCTTTTGTTAATGATAATTTACATTATGTTGGCTTGTGAATTGTACCACACTAATGCAAAATGTTAAGACCAGGGGAAAATGAGGGGAGAGAGCATATGGAAACACTATACTTTCCACTCAATTTTCCTGTAAACCTAAAACTGTTCAAGAAAAAAAGTGAATTATTAAAAATAAATAAATAAAGTTGACCCTGGCTGGGTGACTTACTTGGTTGGGAAGTCATTCTGTACATCGAAAGGTTGCAAATTCGATCCCAGTAGGGGCTTGTAGGGAGACAACCAATAGGTGTGTTTCTCTTTCTCCCTTCTGCCGACCCCTCTCTCCACCCCTTTCCCCCTCTCACTAAAATCAATAAACATATCCTCATCCTCAGGTGAGGATTAAAAATAACAATAATTAATAAATAAAACAGAAGAAATACCAATTTGAAGTCTTCCAGCATCTTGGGTATGCCACTTTAGGTCAGCCATAGAGGAAGGTCTTCTTCTTAAAAACAGTCTACAGAGTAAGTCTGTGAAAGCCCTGTCTCTACACTTCCTTTGGAACCCAGCATTCTGCTTCAGAGGACTAAATTCATGCCTTTGATGTTCCTTTTGTAAAAGGATGCTGCAGTTCTGGATGTGACAAGAGAGAAGAGGGCATGCACCCCGTCACAGGAGTTGCACAAAATGTTTTTGTCCCTTATGAACCAAGATTTCCTGAATTATATAATTCCTCTAATATTGTGCACTCATACACCTGAACATAAATACAAAGCCGACAGCTAGTTTGTGCATAGAGATGACTTATCACAGCTATAAAATCTGGAGTTTTTCAGTTCATGAATCTCATGATTCAAATGTGAAATAGTACATAGACTGAAAACTGCATTTCACACAATTTTACTGGATACATAGACAAGAGCAATAGAAGAATAAAAAGGAAAAAAATAATAAGATGTGAAAATTCTCCAATTTGACCTTTATAAAAAGATGTCCTATCAACTCTTTGCCAAGTAGATCAATGAATATACCCAACATAATATCTGCCCTCAAGATAAGTAATATTAGAAAAATATAAAAAATAAAAACACAAAGCTAGCTCTTTCCTTGCATGCAGATATATAAAAGGAGTGTGACCAAAAAAAACAGGGAACACAGAACACATGAAATTAGAGTACAGGAAACAGTAATGATTCCTAGCTATTGTAGACACAACTCTAGGAATAAGCAATTCATCACTTCCAAAGGGTGTTTACTCAACTTCAGACACATCTGATGCCAAGAGAACCGAATTCTCTATATAGAGACCAAACAGAATAGATCTACCTTCAATAATTAATTCATCAACTTAACATATGTGTTGGGAGTACACACTGTGTGCTATGGACTTAATGTTTGTGTCTCCCCCTAAGTTCACATGTTAAAGTCCTTACCCTCATGTGATAGTGTATAGAGGTGGGGCTTTTGGGAGGAAATTAGGTTTAGATGAGGTCATGAAGATGGGGACCCCATGATTACATTAGTGACCTTATTAGAAGAAAGACCAGAGCCCCCTCTCTTTTTACCAGCAGGTAGAAGGTAGCCATCTGCAAGCTAGGAAGAGGGTTCTCACCAGGACCCACATCTGCAAGCACATAGATTTTAGACGTCCCAGCCTCCAGAACCATGAGAAATAATTCCTATTATTTAACACACCCAGTCTATAAGGTTTTGTTATGGTAGCTGAGCTATGTCAGGCACTGTGTTGAGCATTGGTTATGTAATGGGGAAAAACTCAGTGCCCAGATCCATGGAGTTTATTATCTGGAAAGTTTATTATCTGGAAGGATAGATACATATTAAATAAAAAGGAAACTTATAAATACATAGTTACACAATGTGATAATTGCTAAGAAAGAAAAGTACTAAAGTCTAGAAAAGAGAAAAATAGAAAAGGGTGATTTAAATTGAGAACATTTTCTTCAATATATAGGTTTAGAATTATGTTATTTAAATTTTACTGGGGATTTTCTAGATTATTTTAGTGATTCTGATTTAACTTAATTATAGTGGTATAACATGCTCTTTAACATTTTACTGTTTTGAAATTTAGTAAGATTTAACTCTGTGACAATGAATGATCTATCTTGTTAGATGTTCCATGAACACTAAAAAAAAATGTGTACTGTGAAATTGCTGGGTGTAGTGTTCTAGAAATGTCAATTATGTTGTTAGCTGATAGTGTCATTTAACTTTTCCATAGCCTTACTGCTCTTTAGTTTATGAAAATTTTAGAGATTAAAGTTAAAATTTGGACTATTTTAGATTTTTTTATGTCTCCCATTAGATTTGTCAGATTTTACCTCATATATGTTGGCACTTCATTATAAGGTATATACATATTTAGAATTAATTCCAGTGAAATTGAGTCTTTTGTCATCATAATAAGCTGTGACAATGATATTTAACCAGTGTGCCACAAGAATGTTTAAAACATGCAATACCTGACTATTTAGTCAGGGGCAGTGATCTCTTTTCTCTTAGATTGTCAAGTTAAAAAATGACAGCAGCCAACACAACAATATTCATCCACTGTGAATGAATCAAAATTATATTTATTTTTTATTAGATGAGCAAAAAAGTATAATATATTTTTTGGTGTGCTACACAGTTTTAGTAATTAGTTTACATGTGATATGAAATGAAAAAGGTTGAAAATAGTTGCTCTATGGCATAAAGTCGGCTTTGTCTGATATTAAGAGAGCTTCCTTGGCTTTCTTTCTTTCTTTTTGTATGTTTTATTGATTATGCTGTTACTGTTGTCCCAACTTCTTTTCCCTTTGCTCCCCTCTACCCAGCAACTACCTCCCTCCAGCAGTCCCACCCCCCTTAGATCATGTCCATGGGTTGTACATATAACTCTTCTCTACATCCCCCTGTCTATTCTGCACCCTCTTACTGTGCTTAATTCCTGAACTATTTACCTCCTTCTTCCCACTTCACCCTCCAGCTGACAACCCTCCACATGTTCCCCCTATCATTCTTTTCCCACTCTGGGTGTCTGCTTAGCTTGTTTTTGTTTTTATTTTTTAGCTTATATTGTTGATAGTTGTGATTTTGTTGTCATTTTAATGTTCATAGTTTTGATCTTCTTTTTCTTAAGTAATCACTTTAACATTTCATATAATAACAATTTGGTGATGACGAACTCCTATAGCTTTACTTTGTCTGAGAAGCACTTTACCTGCCCTTCCATTATAAATAATACCTTTGCTGGATAGAGTAATCTCAGTTGTAGGTCTTTGCTTTTCATCACATTGAATACTTCTTGCCAGTTCCTTCTTGCCTGCAAAGTTGCTTTTGAGAAATCAGCTCAAAGTCTTATAGGCACCCCTTTGTAGGTGACTCTCTTTCTTTCCCTTGCTGCTTTTAAGATTCTTTCTTTATATTTAACCTTTGGCATTTTAATGATGATGTGTCTTGGTGTGGTTCCCTTTGGGTCTAGCTTGTTTGGGACTCTTTGTGCTTCCTGGACCCCATATGTCCATCTCCTTCCCCAAATTAGGAAGTTTTCTTTCATTATTTTTTTGTAAAATTTTTCAATTTCTTGCTCTTCCTCTTCTCCTTGTGGCACCCCTATGATTTGGATGTTGGCATATTTAAAGCTACCCCAGAGGTTTCTAAGCCTCTCCTAGTTTGTTTGTTTTTTTGTTTTTTTTTTTTTAATCCCCGTTTCCTCCTTCTGTGCTGGTTGACTATTTCTTCCTTATGTTCCAATTCAATGATCTGAACCCTGGTTTCCTTTCCTTCAAATCTAGTTTCATATGGGTTTTCCTTCATTTCCTTTAATAAAACCTTCATTTCTTCCCTATCATGCTTAATTTTTTTCTGTAAAGTCTGTGAGCATCTTTATCACCAGAACTTTGAACTCTGAGTCTGTTAGGTTGGCTATGTCTTTGTCTGTTAGGTTCACTATCTCCTCATTGTTTAGTTCTGTCACTGGAACCTTGATCTGCCCCCACTTTGGGGCTGTAGTTCTCTGTCTCCTCATCTTGAGAGCTTTCTGTGTTTGCTTCTGTGTTGTAAGAAGAGCTGTGGCATTTGTTATGTTGTAAAGGGGAAAAGGCTTAGGTATTAGACAGTGTTGGAGACCCGTTTCACTGTGCTGTGGTGCTGTATTTGGGGGAGGGGTCTTTCTGGCTGAATATTTCTTTTTTCTTTCTTTGCTGAACTTCCCTGTAGTTTCTGTTTCTGAATTTTCTGGGTTTTTTTGTTTGTTTGTTTTGTTTTGTTTTAGTTTTGAAGTGGTTATAAATTCCTTCTTAGTTGTGATGCAGACACAGCGTGTCTTTCTTTCTTTCTTTCTTTCTTTCTTTTTTTTAAGTGTATTTTATTGATTAGGTTATTATAGTAGTCCCAATTATTTTTCCTTTGCTCCCCTCTGCCCAGTACCACCCTTCCCTCCATCAATCCCCCCCCCTTAGTTTATGTCCATGGGTCATGCAATATAAGTTCTTTGGCTTCACCCTTTCCTATATTATTCCTAACTTCCTCTGTCTATTTTGTACCAACCAATTACACTTCTTAATCCCTGCACCATTTCCCCATTTCTCTCCCTTCCCCCTCCCAGCTGATAAGCCTCCAAATAATCCCCATACCTATTATTCTGTGCCTATTCTAGTTTGCTTAGTTGGATTTTCTTTGTATTTTTTAGATTCAGTTGTTGATAGTTGTGAGGTTGTTGCCACTTTAATGTTCATAATTTTGATCTTCTTTTCCTTAAGTAAGTCCCTTTGACATTTCATATAATAATAGCTTGGGGATGATGAACTCCTATAGCTTTACCTTGTCTGGGAAGCACCTTATCTGCCCTTCTGTTCTAAATGATAGCTTTGCTAGATAGAGTAATCTTGGTTACAAGTCCTTGCTTTTTATCACATTGAATACTTCTTGCCAGTCCTTTCTTGCCTGCAAAATTTCTTTTGAGAAATCAGCTTACAGTTGTAAAGGCACTCCTTTGTAGGTAGCTCTCTGCTTTTCTCTTGCTGCTTTTAAGTTTCTCTCTTTATCTTGAAACTTTGGCATTTTAATGATGATGCGTCTTGGTGTGGTCCTCCTTGGATCTAGCTTGTTTGCAACTCTCTGTGCTTCCTGGACTTGTATGTCTATTTCTTTCACCAAATTTGGAATGTTTTCATTCATTATTTTTTAATGCACGTTTTCAATTTCTTGCTCTTTCTCTTCTCCTTCTGGCATCCCTATGATTTGGATGTTGGCATGTTTAAAGTTGTCCCAGAGGTTCCTAAGGCTCTCCTTAATTTTTTCAATTCTTGTTTCCTCATTCTGTACTGGTTGACTGTTTTTTTCTTCCTTATATTCCAAATCATTGATTTGAACCCAGGTTTCCTTCCCTTCACCATTGATTTTGTGTGGATTTTCCTTTGCTTCATTTAGCATAGCCTTCACTTCTTCCCTTATGTGTTTGTGTTTGCTGTACTTAAGCATATCTGTCAAGCCTGTATCTTTATCACCAGTGTTTGGAACACTCTGTGTCTGTTAGGTTGGCTATCTCCTCATTGCTTAGTTCTCCCACTGGAACCTTGATGTGTTCCCCATTTTGGGCCATACTTCTCTGTCTCCTCATCCTTACAGGTTCTTGTGTTTGTCTGCCTCTGTGTCTTAGGTAGAGCTGTCACTCCTGTTACAATATAAGGAGCAGAGCCTTAGGTATGTGTCAGTAGAGGGCGACTTGTTTCACCACATTGTGGTGCTGTGGAGACTGGGAAGGCATCCGAAAGGAAACAATGCTGGCTGCTCAGCACTCGCTCCTTTTCCAGGCACTTCTCCCACTTTCGTATGGGACTGGTGTTGCCCTGGTTGTAGTTCCCAGAGTGGGTGGGTCTGTGAATGTTCTTGGACTATGGAGGCCCTTTAAACAAGCAGACTCTGCTTCGAGACCAGCAGTTTCTTCCTCCGCCCCAGCCCCCACTGGTTTGCATAGTCAAAAGCAATGAGGCTTTATTTTTCCCCGGCACTGGGACTGTGAGCTGCACAGTCTGGTCTGGTGCTGGGCACGCTCCCCAGGTGTCCCTCCTGACTTTTTAAAATGTGTGACTGCACTTTCCGCTAGCCTGCCACTGCTGCCATAGGTGCTGCCACCACATTACGTCCTCTCCGCCCCAGCTCCACCCCATCTACCTGCCTAGATGAGTATTTCTTCTTTGTATCTTTGTCTGTTGGACTTCCATGCAGCTCGGTTTTCTGGCACTTCTGGTTGTCTCTAGTTTTGAAGTAACTGTACTCCTTCTCAGTTGTGGAAGGAGATGCAGCATGTCTATTTAGGCCTTCATCTTAGTCAGAAGTCCCACAGCATGTCTTTCTATGTCCATCTTGGCTGGAAGTCACCAACTTTCTTATGCTTACTGTTTTCACAGCATATCTTTTCTTTCCTCTCAAAACGTATGAACCTCTATGTTTAAAATGCTTGCAGACATAATGTTTTCTATAGTTAATGATGGAGGGTCTGATTTGATCAGACCTGTTACTCCATCTTGGCATATAGAGGAAGTGCCATGTTCTTTTTCATGAGTACCATTAATATGCAATCCCTTCCTTTTCCAGTTTGTATTGCCCCAAAGGCAAGAACTGATATGTAACTGTTAAAATGCATTTGTTAGATGCAACCAATTGCTTCAGGCTATTGGAATTATAAAGATCTTTTTTTTTTTTCTCCCTAATCAGAGTCAGAGCTTTTCAGACTTCAATTTGAATACACATCATTTGGAGACCTAATTAGATGTAGATTCTGATTCAGGAGATCTAAAGTGAGGCTCCAATTTATGCCAGCAATGAGGCCATGTGTGCCACACTTTGAATGACAAGGGTCTACAGGACTTGCTAATTCACAATCACTCAGGTCTTCTATTTCTAAGGTTACAAATTTGAATGATATGATGGTGGAAAGTGAGCATGTGAGAGTGTGAAGCTAGCAGGGGCAAGTGAAGATTGCTAGTGCAACTAAGAACAATAACATTTAAGTATCTTAAACATTATGCTCTCCCCAAAAGTTTTTAAGGTAAATTCAGATTATATTCATGTGTTTATAATCTCTGTTCCATGTCTTTAGCCATATATTATAATTTAAAATATAATCCTCACATCCTAATTGACAATGATCCATGTGTAAATAGCCTTTAAGTTCAGCCTGCAAAGAGCGATCAATCCACCTTCGGTTTGTCAATGACTTTTTAGATAAAACACCAACAGCATGATTGATTTAAAAAACCCGATAAGTTGGTTTTAGTTGTCCTAATTAATAACTAGCCCTGTCCTGTTTATACTTCCCCTATTTTATTCACAAATATATCTTAAAATTGACACGGTCTCATTAAAACCTATATATATTTCTCTTTTAATATATATTATGTGTGTATATATCTATATATATTTTAAAATTAATATACTGTAAGACTTTCACTTACCAATATATAAAGTTCTTCCATGTGTTTTCATGGCTTAATAATTCATTTCTTCTTAGCACTGAATATTGCATTGTTTGGATGTATCAGTTTATTCATCCATTCATCTACTGAATGCTTCCACATTTTGGTAAATAAAGCTGCTATGAAGATTCATGTGAATGCTTTTGTGTTCATATGTTCTTTCAATTAATTGGGATAAATATCAAGGAGTATGACTGCTGGGTCACATAGTCTGAGTACATATACTTTTGTAAGAAACCATCAAGCTTTCTTTGTGTGTGTGTGTGTGTGTGTGTGTGTGTGTTTTATTTTTTAACTATATTTTATTGATTATGCTGTTACAATTGTCCCAACTTTTTTCCCTTTGACCCCCTCCATCCAATAACCTCCTTCCCTCCAGCAATCTCCCCCACCTCAGTTCATGTCCATGGGTTGTGCATGTAATTTCTTCAGCTTCACCCTTTCCTATACTATTCTTAACATCTATCTGTCTATTTTGTCTCTACTAATTATGAGTCTTGATCCCTGCACCATTTCCCCATCTCTCCCTCTTCCCCCTCCCAGCTGATAATCCTCCAAATGGTCCCAAACCTATAATTCTATTCCTATTCTGGTTGATTGCTAGTTTGTTTTTGTTTTTATTTTTTAGATTCAGTTGTTGATAATTGTGAGTTCATTGTCTTTTTAATGTTCATAGTTTTGATCTTCTTTTTCTTAAGTAAGTCCCTTTAACGTTTCATATAATGGCTTGGTGATGATGAACTCCTTTAGCTTTACCTTGTCTGGGAAGCACTTTATCTGCCCATCCATTCTAAATGACAGCTTTGCTGGTTAGAGTAATCTTGGTTGTAGGTCTTTGCTTTTCACTACTTTGAATACTTTTTACCACCCTCTTCTAGCCTGAAAAGTTTCTTTTGAGAAATCGGTTGATGATCTTATGGGAACTCCTTTATAGGTAACTCTCTGCTATTCTCTTGCTGCTTTCAAGATTCGGTCTTTACGTTTAACCTTTAGCATTTTAATTATGATGTGTCTTGGTGTGGTCCTCTTTGGGTCTAGCTTGTCTGGGACTCTCTGTGCTTCCTGGACTTGTATGTTTATTTCCTTCACCAAATTAGGGAAGTTTTCTTTCATTATTTTTTCATGTAAGTTTTTAATTTCTTGTTCTTCCTCTTCTCCTTCTGGCACCCCTATGATTTGAATGTTGGTATGTTTAAAGTTGTCCCAGAGATTTCTAGGCCTCTCCTCATTTTTTTAAGCTCTTGTTTCTTCTTTCTGTTCTGGGTGAATGTTTATTTCTTCCTTTTGCTACAAATCATTGATTTGAATCCCAGCTTCCTCCCCACCATTGTTGGTTCCCAGTGTATTTTTCTTTCACTTTATATAAACTTCACTTCTTTCTTTACTTTGTGGCTGTACTAACTCATTTATCTGAGCATCCTGATCACCAGTATTTTGAACTCTGCATCTGACAGTTTGGCTATCTCCATTTCATTTAGTTCTTTTTCTGGGGTCTGTTCTGTTCTTTCATTTGGACCTATTTCTTTGCCTCCTCAATTTGGCAGCTTCCCTGTGTTTGTTTTTGTGTATTAGTTAGAGCTGCTTTGACTCTGTGTCTTGGTAGTATGGCCTAATATATAGTAGGTGTCCTGTAGGGTTCAGTGGTACAGCCTCCCCTATCACCCAAGCTGGGTACTTGAGGTGCAGCCTTTGTGTGGGCTTAGTACACCCTCCTCTTGTAGTTGAGCCTTGGTTGCTGTTGTCAGATCAATGGGAGAAATTTACTCAGGCCATTCAGGTGCAAGGACTGGCTGTGACCACTGACTACAAACTTCTGCCTTCTGTGGAGGGTCAGGTGTGCAGCAGCAAGGTGGTGGTGCTCCTATATGATCTGTAGCCGCCACTGGGTGCACCGACCCTGGTGTTTTCCAGGTGGTGCAGGCCATGGTCAGCCCTCACCTGTGTTTTTCCTGGGGCCTCCCTGTCTGAGCTATAGAGCAATCAACCTGAGATAGCTGCTACTTATGTTGGGCTTACAGATTCCCATGTGAAACCAAGCTATGAATCTAAGCTGTCTTCTGTTAGTGCTGGGCCTGGAGCTCACCGAGGCCAGCTGTTGCTCCTTTGATAGGATTTAGAAAGTTGTGAAGTGTGAGACAAGAACAGCCATTCATATGGAAAAGCAGTTTGGGTGGGCCCATAACTGGGGTGGGGAAGAGTCTCTGGGGATCTCCAAGGTGGGTCAAACAGAGTTATCCAGGTTTATGGAGCCTCTGACATGGCACCAGCCCACCAGCTCTATGGGGGGAGGGTTTAGAAAAGAAACAATGGCCTCTGCTTGCCTTCACGTCAGACTCTTCAGTTTCTCCCTGTATACCAATGATGCCCCTTAAGTTGCCACCCAGTGCCGGAGCCCAGAGGAACCAAGTCTGAGCAGGTGAGTCCATGTATTGGTTCTTTATGATGAACTGCTTGGGGCTCCAGCAGTTTCTTCCACCGACTCCGTCCATGCTGGTTTTTGCAGCCAAAAGTTGTCAGAACTTATCTTCCTGGCCCTGTAACCCTGGGATGGGGGGTATTGTGTAGGGCTGGTACTCCTTACTCCTGAGATATCCCTCCCACATTTTTATCCACCACACATGGGTAGGAGACCACCCTGCTTTGTGTCTGCACCCCTCCTACCAGTCTCAATGGATGTGGTTTCTTTAATTCCATAGTTGTCAGACTTCCATTCAAGTAGATTTCTGATGGTTCTGGCTGATGGTTGTTCTATATTTTAGTTGTAATTTTTATGTGGTTATGCAAAGAGGCTAGTCACATCTGCCTATGCTGCCATCTTGGCTGGATCCTCTTTCAAGCTGTCTTCTAAAGCAACTATACCATTTTGAATTACCACTAGCAATAAAAGGAAGTTCCTATTGCTCAACATTCTCACCAGCATTTAGTGGTGTCAGTATTTCAAATTGTGGCCATTCTAATAGGTGTTTTTCAATTTTTTAAAAGATTTATTTATTTAGAGAGAAGGGAAGGGAGGGAGAAAGGGAAGGAGTGAAACACTGCTGTGTGAGAGATACATCCATCAGTTGCCTCCTGTACTACCCCAACCAGAGGCCTGGCCTGCAACCTAGGCATGTGCCCTGACCAGGACTCAAACCAGTGACCCTTTGGTTCGCAAGCCAGCATTCAATCCACTGAGCCACACCGGCCAGGACTCAATTCTTTAATGTTATATGATATTGAGCATCTTTTCATATGGCTTTTGGCCATGTGTATATCTTCTTTGGTGAGGTGTCTCTTCACATCTTTTGCTCATTTTTAAAAAATGGGTTGTTTTCTTCATTATTATATTAATAGTTCTTTGTATATTACCTGATATGTATTTTGCAGATTTTCTCCCAATCTGAGACTTGTCTTCTTATTTTAATTGTCTTTGTCACTGAATACTTTATGTTAATTAAGTCTAATTTATCAATTTATTATTGATTTTTCCTTTGGTTTTTGAATCTAAGAAGTCATCATCAAACCCAAGGTCATCTAGAATTTCAGTTTATAATAAAACTGCAAAAAATGATACACTACTTAAAATCAAAAGTTTGTAGCAAGCTTTATGGAACAATGGTATTTCTTTACAACAAGATGATTGAAAGGAAAATTAACAGGATAAATTAGGCTACTGGTGAGTTCAGTTTTCTTTTTTTAATTTTTCCCCTCTAAAAATGTGTAGATGCATGGGCATAAGGAAAACCTCCTTTTGAAAAATCAGAAAGAAAAAATTATTCCAAACTCACTCTACAAAGCTAGCATTTCCCTGATAGCAAAACAAAAGACATTATAAAAAGAAAAAAGAATATTATAGGCCAGTGTTCTTGATGAACATTGATGTAAGAATTCTCAACAAGATATTAACAAGCTGGATTTGTCAATACACTATAAGGATTATACACCACGACCTAGTGAGGTTTATCCCAGAAATGCAAGGATGGTTTAACATCCATAAATCAATCAATGAGATATATCACATTAACAAAATAAAGTATAAAATACTTATTTGCAAAGTACTATTAATACTTATAGGGGGATTATGATTATTATTGAATAGTTTTATATTAGTTTGAAAATTTATAGGTTGAAGATCATTTGGATTAATAAGAAAGGTATATTGATAGAAGATATATATATCAATCATTCATCCTTCCAGAAATATAATAAAATGAATAGGCAATTTTTTTAATTAGAGGGAATAATATATCATAAACCTAGGGAAGGATGCCACTGACTTAACAGATATTTTGGGGTGATGGGAGCAAGTTAATTGGAACAGTAATGGGAGAATCAAATTTACCCTGCATCATCTCAGTGGATTTACCTTTCTATCTACATAGACAAAGCAGTGCTAAGTAGCAGCAATGGAAGGCCCCTCATTTCCTCTGGGCTCTGCAGGGTACAGTGCACAGAAACCCCAGTTCATGAGCATTTGTCTGTGATACAGAGAATAGAAACACCAGAAAAAAAAGGTTTAAAAAGCTACACTATGGATTTTCTCCCTGTTGAAGGGCTGGATTAATCAGAATTCTAGAAACTGAAACTCTGTCACTAGGGCAAAAACTCAAAAGAGAAAGTTTTCCACTAAGGCACAGGACTGGTTATAGCAATTTACATCACAATCTCTACCTATATTTGCAAGCCAAAGTTAAGTTCTGAGAGGATGACTCTACCTGCAGTCAGGTGAACTACTGGGAAATCCAAGGAGATCCTATCTACCTGTTTATGAAAGGGTTCAGAATCAAGGAAAAGCAAACTGAACATCAAAAACAATAACATGAAGGCATAAAGAAAGGAAGCAGCATTAAAAATAATGTATAACTATACTTATATTGCGTCAAAGATACTAAAAACATATTGTTAGAAAAATATATGCTAAGAAAATGAAGTAAAAAATTTAAAATATTTGTTTCTCTATAGGTATAATTCATTATAGTAAGTACTCATGCCATAAACTAGCCAGGGCTCAATTCTTAAATGTTATATGATAACATTAAAGTAGCTAAGAAATAAAAGAGATAATAACAGAGTGGGAGGAAGAAAGAATAAATGGAAATAAAAACATATGAGTACGATTTATATACTCATTAATGTTGAAAAAGCATTTGGACACTGGAGAAAATCTAATCAGAAATGTGGAAGGCACACTGAAAAACTCTTCCAGAATAAAAATGAAACATAGTGAGAAAATGATAAAAAAGAATACAATAGATATGGAGAACTCATAGCATTGACATATAAAAAAGTTAATATCCCTAGAAAGAAGACAAAGATATGTGAGAAAGATAAGGTAGACAAGAAATATTTAATAAATGGCAAAATTATTGAGCTAAAGTTGAAGTTTCTTTTTGAATGTTAATAGGAATCATGAAATTCCAAGCACAATTAATCATGTGTAGGTTGATTATTTATTAAATATTGATGTATGTTTTAAAAATAAAAGATATTAGTAAAGTTAACTACAAAGAAGAAAGCATATGAAAGGAGCAGAAGTGAAGGAGGAAAAGAAGGAGAGAACAATAGAAAAAGGAGAAAAATAATCCTAAGGAGGAAAAGGTAGAGAAGAAGTTGAGGAGAAAGATGAGATGGGAAACAAGGAAAAACTGAAAAATGAGGGGAGGAAGACATTCAGAAGGAGGAAGAAAGAGGAAGGGTAGGGAAGAGGAAGAGGAGAAAGAAAAAGGGGAAAGAAGGAGAAAAAAGGGAAGATGAAGAGGAAAGTGGGAAGGTGAGGAAGGAGATAAAAGAGAAATGGAGGGGGAAGGAGAGGAAGGAGAACAGGAATAAAACAGATGAATAAAGAGACTGGGCATGAAGAAAGAGAAAAGGGAGAGAGGAGGAAGAAGAGAAGATTTAGGAAATGGAGAAGGAGGAAAAAGAAAAGGAGGCAAAGGAGGGATAGAAAGGAGATAGAGAAAAAGGGGGAAGATAAAGGAAATAGTAGAAGTGAAAGAGAGGAAAGGAAAGAGGAGGTGAATGGGATATTCCCATGCTTCACTGTAGTATTACATATAGGAAGAGCAATGGAACAAATTCTATGGAATTCAGGCAATGAAGCAAATTCTATGTGATATTAAGGGAGAATTATGACACAAAATATATTATATACCCAGATAAGTTTCATTCATGTGTATATACAACTGAAAAACATTCTCAGATATGTTACCTCAGAAAATATATTACTGTTGCTAAAATATATTGCTAAAAGGGCTACTCTAGTTGGACAAAAGTTCAGCAAAAAAAAAGATATGAATAATGGCTAAGTTATGGAATAAAGAGAGAGTCAACAAGCATGGAAACCATTGGAACATAGAATTCAGGCCAAGTAATGACTCCAAATATGGATGGGAAGAAAACAAAGGAATGAAAATGCCAAATACATATCTTAGAGAAACCATAAAAAACAATTTAATAAGAAGAAAAGAAAGAACCATTGTAAACTGGGCCTAAAATCTTAGGTTCTATCAACAACAACAAAAAAATGGTTAAGTGGAAAGAAAAGGAGATAAAAGTATTCTAGTATCATCTTACATAAGAAGAAATATAGCTATATGGTCTCACTCTTAATTCTGAAAGGGAAATAGCAGTGTACAGTGTTACCTTGATATCAAAACTAACCAAAAACAGCACAAAAATAAAAATACAAACTAATATTTCTAATAAATTTAAAATAAAAAATCCTCAACCAGAATAGTAGCAAAATCCAACAATATATGAATAGAATTATAAATCATGACCACATGAGATTCATTCAAGGTATACAATATCTGAAAAACAATCAATGTAATCTACCATATTTATAAGCTAAAGAAGAAAAATCATATGATCATATCAATCAGTGTGAAAAAGGCATTTGACAAAATTCAATACTCATTCGTAATAAACATTCTCACCAAGTTATAACCTATTGGTTTAATGCAATTACAACTGTAATTAATGCAATTTCTGTTAAAACCACAGAAAAGTTTTTTGCAGGTATAGGCAAGCTTATTCCAAAATTTATATGAAAAGATGTAGGCCCTAGAATAGTTAAAACCATCTTAACAAAAAAAGAAAAAGGGAGGAATTACTCTGTCCAATATTGAGGCTTACTCTGTAGCTACAGTAATCAAGAAGTGTTGCACTGGCAAAGGGATAGGCACATAGATCAATGGAACTAAATAGAGAACTTAGAAATAGACTAACACTAATATGTCCAGCTGATTTCTGACAAATTACTAAATAAGGTAGACTTTTAAATAAATTGTGCATCCATAGACAAAATATAAATGAATAAATAGAACTCAAACTAAATCTTATACAAAAATTAGCTTAAAATTGATTGTAGACTGAAACATAAAACTACAAAAATTTTAGTGAAAAAGAATCCCCAAAATGGATTATTTTCAGGGTCTAGGGCTAAGCAAAGAATTAGACTTGACACCAAACACATGACCCACAAAATAATAAATTTATAAATTGGAACACATAAGAATTAAAAACTTTTATCTGTGAAAGACCTTGTTAAGGGGCTAAAAAGACAAACTACAGAGTGGTGAGAAATATTTTCAAACCACATATCTGGAAAAGGACTGGTATTTGTATAAAGAACATTCAAAACTCAACAATCATAATCAAACAATCCAATTAGAAAATGGGTAATATACATAAAGAGATATTTCACCAAAGAGGATATACAGATAGCAACAAGCACCCGAAAAGGTGTTCAACATAATTAGTCATTAGGGGAATGCAAATTAAAATATCATGAGATATCACTCCATGTCTATCAGACTGGTAAAATATAAAGAATCATGATAACACTAAATGCTGGCAAAGATACAAATTAATTGGATCATTCCTACATCACTAGTAGTACTGCAATGTAAAAGGATACAGTTACTGTGGACAATAGTTTTATAGCTTCTTATAAAACTCAATATGCAATTACCTTATGACCCAGCAATTGCACTCTTGGACATAAATAAAAATAAATGTGCACATAAAAACCTACACACAGTGTTCACAATGCCCTTATTCATAATTGCCAGAAACTGACAGCTACCCAGGTGTCCTTCAATGGCTGATTTGTTAAACAAAATGGTACATCAGATACTACTGAGAAACAAAAAACAATCAACTATTTTCTTATGTTGTTCTATTGTAGCTGTGCCAATTTTTCCCTGTTGCTCTCCCCTGCCCCGTCCACCCTCTCACTCCTACAGTCAATCCCCACCCTGGCAATCAACTATTAATATACAAAACAACCTAATACATCTCCAGATAATTATGCTGAAGGAAGAAGCCAAGCCCAAAAGTATGATTTCATACTTTTGGTCATATTTGAAATGACAAAATTTTAGAAATACAGAACATGCTAGCAGTCTCCAGGGGTTAAAAACAAAACTGCAGGGGAAGAAGTTTAAAGGAGAGGGTTGTGGTTATAAAAGGATGACTTATAAAAGGATGACACAAGGCATCCTTATACAAATAAAGTTGTTTAGATCTTTTCTGTGATGGTGGATCCACAAATCCACACATGACAAGATTATATGGAACCAAATATGTGCACAAACATACACACACACACACATACACAATACAGAAATGAATACAAGAGGAGAAATCCAAACAGAATCAATCAATTGTATTCATGTCAATAAAATGTTACCATTGAAGGAAACTGATTAAAGAATGAGATCTCTGCATTATTTCTACAACCACATATAAATCCGTAATTATCTCAATAAAAATGTCAATTGAAAAAAACCCTAGATAATATCATCCTGAATTTTGAATCCTACGCAAGGAGTCTGAATGCTTATTAACAAGACAGTTGGATAAATGGTGACAGAAGGAGACTTGACTTTGGGTGGTGAACACATAATACATATACAGATGAAATTTATCTTAAAACTCATATAATTTTATTAGCCAAGGTCACCCCATAAATTCAATAATAATTTTTTTTAAATAGGCAGTTGGTAGTCATAGAAGCTGGTTGAGGATGAATGACTTGATTAGCACTGTGGATCAAAAGAATCCATACAATGACAGTGAGTATGATGAAGTAAAGGAGAAATTACTTAAGGCAGGGATACAGAAACCATAATGAGGGATCAAGTAACAGGTGATACTGAAACAGATACTGTGCCATGGGAAGTGAAGAACAGATCTGTGCCTGTGATCACATCAGTACCACATGTCCAACATACATTCATTTTGTCCAAGTTCTTTGGTAATTTACAGTTTGTGGGAATCTGATCCTAAAACAAAGGCATTTCCATATTTTTAATATTTTGGTAAAATGTAGAAACATTTTTAGTCCTTGGTTTCAATATATTCAAAATTTTATAAGTTAAATAAGTTGTCTAATCACTGAAATGATTAGCATGTCTTAAAATAACTTTAAGGTGTTTGAAGTTTCGATAAATATATTATACTTGTGGTATTAATTTTAATTGAATGCTTAGAAAATTTTGATTAAATCAGTTTGTAATCAATGTTTAAATGTCTGAGAAAATTTAATCTGTTAATTTTTAGTGTTTTCATTTATTAGTCTAAGATGCATTTAAATGTTCAGAGAAATATTATTTAATGAATTTGTACATTTATTTAATTGGGCATGAAATAAAATATAACAGGAGTGAAGCTCTTCATGCATTAAAGAACAGCTTCTCTATCTCTGTAACACCAGGCCGACCCTGGCAAGTTCACAACCTCTCTTCACGGCCTCTCAGAGCTGAATGGCTCCAGCTCTGGAAGGAAGAATGGTCTTACCTTATGGGGTTGTCCATCCTGGACACTGTGAGGAAGGCAGCAAGATTGGCCGTGTAGGAGGAGCACACAATGAGGGTGAAGAGCCACCAGCTTCCCATCACGATGCGCATGGCCATGGAGTTCACTGAGGATTCGCCACCTGCAGGAGGCAGGCAAAGTAGATTGGCCCTGGGCTTCTGCTCCCACTCCCCACCCCATGGAGATGCTCTGGGCACAGGGAGCCTCCACTGGTGATGGGCTGGGGAGCAGCAAAGTGATGCCATCTTGTTATGGGAGCTGTGACAATTCTGGCAAAGAACCCTAAGACCAACCAATCCTGGAAAGGGATGGAGGACCACAAAATATAGAAAAGCCAGGACTGGGCTTTTATTGATGTGATATTTGTCAAAACACAAGGGATAAAGTCCTAATATCAAAATCTTCCAGTGAGGAAACTTCCATTCTGCAACCTGGTTGATGTAAGGTCCCTTTCCAATTTCAACTTCACATAGAGTAGTCTCAAGAATTCTATAAATATAGAATTACCTTCTTCCAGGAGGGTTCCCTAGCTTTCTTTTAAACCTCAGAAATATGATGTGCCAAATCACTTTTATTATTATTCAGCCCTCACTAGATTACTTTTTCCCTAGGATTTTCAGAAATTACTACATGTCACTTTACAGCAGAAGCTGCCTCTTTGAGGTCACTTTTTTTCTCTCCTTGGTCCCAATGTGGTAGCAGAAAAAAAGCTTCTTACTGACTATTCTTATATAACCTCACAAACAAATGATACATGTCTGCATGGCACAAACAGGGCCAAAACTCATGTTCAGAACTTTCAATTTGTTGTTTCTGGTCAAAATTGCACAATCCTATAACTCTGAAGGTATTTTCCTGACGTCTCAGAGATAGGAGAGTTCATACCTCAAGAATGGCTGAAGCACTGCTTAGATGATTGCAGAAACAATTGTCATGTTTTTCCCATGAAGACTTCAAATTTAAGCAAGATTTAGTTTCATTTCACAGCCTCATGTGCATAGCAATCAATTTAATGTGGGAGGGGAAGAAAGTGCCAAGCAGAAGTCCAAAGTTAATTTTATCTCAAGTGGAGAATCAGGATTTGAAGTTGAATTCCTTGTTATCATTTCATTTAATTTTTATTTGATGTTACTCATAGAAATTGAGTGCAGCATAATATCAGTACTGTCCTAGAGATTAAATAAAATTGCATTTAAAATGACTTTGGCAACATGCATCTAATAACTTTGCCAGTGGATAAGTTAAGTTCTCCCAGGCTCTTGGGGATACTCCATCAGGAAACAAGGGAAGTACCTTGCTGTACAAAGGCCCCATAGACGATCCAAATGGCACTGTGTAAAGTGGCAGATGCAGATGGCCGAGGCTGCGCAGCATTCTGAGTCCTCATAGCCTGTATCCGGTTCAACACAAATATCAGCACACCAACGACAGGGATGGCTGCTGCAATGCAGGCCCAGACAGCAAAATCAAATGGAGCAAAAAGAGAGAAGATGCTGATTTTCTCCTCGGGCTTCTTGATTAAGATCCCCACCGAGTAGTCCATATATCGCTTGCTGAAGTCCACAACGCTTTCCCTCTCTGGGGTGATGGTGATGGCGGAGATGGCCAAGTCTGCTCTCTGAAAGGCAAAAATATCTCATCAGATGGCAGTCCTCCACTTACTGCAGGGTCCCACCCTGTGTCAAGTTCTGCCGTCTGCCCTTTGAGTGATCCCGGTCAAAGGAAATGTAATTTTTGAGTTGACACCCTGTGACCTTGAATATTTTAAGGCAAATTCAACATGAAGTTGTCTGTTATTACCTCCTTTATCTTGCAAATTTCTCTGCCGAACATTCAATACTCCTAGAGACCTCTTCTGAAGAGTCTATAAAACTTTCAACTGTATAATTTATAGTTTTGTAGTTTTTCTTCACTTCCTTACTGTGCCCCCTAGCAAAGTTTAGCTATCTCCTTTCTTATGCTGGTATTTCTGACCACCACCACCAACAACAACACACACACACACACACCAAGAAGTCTCTTTTATCTTCTTCTATGAGTATCTGCATCCTTCCTATTCTTCAAGGCCACAGAGACATTCTGTTTTTCTATCAAGCCTCCCCAAACTCCATTCTACACACTAATGTCTTTCTTTTCTAAAATACTTTAGAAGTTGTATGGTGAGTTTCACAACTACCTTGAATCTCATTACTGTATCAGTCCCTGATTGCTTTATATGTAGACTCTATGCCAGAGAGTAACATCCACCAAGAAAAAAAGCGGTCCTCTGCTTCTTTTGTTCTTTTACCTCCCTTAACTCGTGGCCTGCGGACACGTGGTTGATTCTTCGTATAGTAATGCCATGTTGTGAAGGGACTCTTCAAACATGCTGCACTGTGACCTTAAATGTACCTGCCATAATTTTGCTTTCTAAGATGAGCTTAATTTTAAGGATAACTGAACACCCCCATTAAGACAGAACCAGACTAACAGACAAAGCTGCCAAGACTGGTAGAGGTGAGGATCCCTATTCCTAGATGAATGTTGACAAGGCAGTCGTGGGCTAGAGTACCCCCTCAGCCACAAGAGTACTAAAATGTACAGTAATCATCTTGATCATAGCTCTTGGGCCTTTAAGGAGGAGGCATCCTCATAACTAGGTTTAGTTTTAAATGAATAATTATAAAAACATACCTAACCTACATATTCAAATTGGGGAAACATATATAGAAAGATTTTATCACGTTTAATATGTGGGCTAGAGGGGCAGATATACTGATGTTCTAAACTGGAACCCAACAACACATCTAGAGAAAAGAGAAAAATGTTAGAGGTGATAATGTTGGTGATCTCCTCTTACACTGGCCACACTTGCATCTGTAGCTTTTGCCTTGGCTTCTCTTAGCACAAACCCAAGATCCAGGAGTTTTGTTTGATTGTTTTAGGATCTAGAGAATTTGGAGCACAGTTAAGTACTGAGAAAGGAGTCTAGTGAAGCAGCACAGGTTTGCAACATAGGATGCAGGGAAACTATATGAAGCCAGGTCTAGAGGAGATACAAGGGAATTGACAGGTGGGAGGTGACCTATAGCAGAAGGAAAAACACTCCCCCCCTCTGAACTTGAGGTGAGGGCCCTTATCTGCAGATGTGAATTTCATAGGAAACTGAAGCAGAATTTCATGCCCCAAAGTCTTCACTTCTTTCCGTAATGTAGGAGCACAATCTTTTTTTTTTTTTTTTTAATTAAGGATAGGTTATTAGGTTGCTTGATGAAGAAGGTAAACTTTTGAAACATTCTCTAAGAAATGTTGCTAGAGGACCCAACAAAGAACAAGTTGTGGAACTCAAGCTGTCTCCAAGGCACAGCTGAGATAGGCATCACACATTGCTCATATATCCATCTGGATATAATTGTGGTTTTCTTCTCTCACTATGTGCAGCAAACTGAATATCAGAGTCAGAGGATAGATAACACAATCAAGTCAGGGTTTGGGTGCAAGAAGAAATCAAAACATGGAGAATCACATAGGTGAAGGGAATCACAGGGCTTTGTCTGGTCAACCACAGAGAGCACACCAGACAGGTAAGTAAGCATGAAGTATAAGAAGAGCACAGAAACCTTAGCGGAGGATGAATTTCAAATCCATATGCTAAGTGGAAAGGGCCAGACACAAAAGACCACAAATATTATGTGACTCTATTTATACTGAATGTTCATAAAAACACATCTATAGAGATAGAAAGTAGATTGATGATTGCCTAGTGCTGGGGTTGAGAATGGGATTAACTGTAAATGAGTATGAGAGATCTCATTGGAGTGATGGAAGTATTCTTAAACTATATTACGGAGATTATTGCACAACTCAGTAGATTTCCTAAGAATTATTGAACTGAAATGGGTTAATTTTATAGTATGTAAGTTATATTATGATAAGGTTTTTTTAAAAAGCCTGGGGAAACTTGGAGAACCATGGGTTTCTGATCTGCCTTCATGAATTTACCAAGCAAAAGAGCTGTGTTTTAGGAGCAAAGGCCCAAAGACTCTGAAATGCAATAGGTTGTAGTCATGAAATGGGACAGTGACAGCAAGGTGCTAACAAGATGCATGACTGTGTGTGATGGAGAGAAGGACAAGCAAAGGTCACTGGAGGTGAGAAGTTCAAAGCACTGTGATTCCAGTTGTCCATAGGCACATCAGAGATATCAAGTCCTCAGTGAGGATGCAGGTTCTACAGCAGAGAGGAAGAGTAATGATTCTAAATTAGTATGAGGAGCTGGGGAATGCCATGTCACCTGTACATAGCAATGCAAGCAATGCAGACACACCCACTCATTTGCACACACACACACACACATGCATGCATACACACCCCACTGATAGGCCACGTGGGAGAGGAGAATAGGCACTTACCAGTACCCCACCATGAGAGAAGTAGGTTCCTACTTCAGCCCAAATGTGGGGGTGGGTTTCATGAAGGGTGTACTGCACAGCAGGCACAGTGGATGGGCTTTAAAGGCATGGGATCAATGGACACAGAAGGAAAACAAAGAGTACCAGAAAATTAGAAAATGAAAGAACAGAGATGGGTATGTAGGGAGAAGAGGTGTTGAGACAAAGAGGGCTTTAGTGTTTGGAGAGTGGTAACTGTGATCTGTTTAGTTGGTCCCAAGGTTCCAAGTGCTCAATGGGCCAAATTTGGATATCACCCCAGAGGCAGACTAGGGTACCCCACCCCATGGACCTGCTTTTGGAACCTACCTTGCTGATGAGCTCCCCGATCATCCCGTTCCAGGAGGTGTTATGGAGCTGGTGACCATACCTGCCATCAGGGGCCTGGTAAATCTCATATTTGAAGCCCAGAGCCTTGGCCAGTGCATCCAGGACGTCCATGGAGAACCCTTTGTAGCGCTTGGGCTGTCCAAGGATGTTCTCAGCCACCATCACAAAAGGCTCTTCCTGGGGAGAACAGAATGAATGTTCTTCAATTAAATAACATGTTAATTAATAAACATCTTTCCAGGGTATTACTGGAGCGACCAATTTAATGAATTGTAACTTTAGAATGTTTGCAGACATGTGCATGTATTTATTTACCCAATTTAGGCCTAGAGTCTGAACCTCTCTGCCTTTTCCTAAAGTAGTTTATGGACACTGAGGGTACAGTGACAGGAAGATCCCTCCAATCAGCATGTTGATGGAGGAATGGAGATTTACTTGTCCTGTCTTATGTTATTCCAGGCTCTTCCCAGAATCCCATCTCCCAGATAATGTGGTTTGTTTTCATTCCTTCATTTGTGACATCCACAACTCTATCCTTAGGAAATGCCATAATTCTTCAGGACCCATATAAAAATGTGGATATTTCTCTCCAAGATAATAAATAACAATAAAGTTCTGTGCTATTAGATTGAGAGAAGATAGTATCGCATCTATCAGGTTGTACTAGAAAACTGATGCTAATTAATGGACCATGATCATATCATAAATCAAAGGATAGGATAAGATTAAATCCCAAGACCCAAGTCCAAAGCCATTCCACATTCACAGTCACGTGTGCTCCTGTAGGGCATGTGGCCATCTGGAGAACAGCTCAGTCTTCTCCACCACAACCCTGTGAAACTTAACAAGAATAAGCCTTTTGGCAAACAACCCAGAGAATGTGTCTCCTTAATTTAGTATTTTTGAGGCAAACAGAATATAATGCTTGTTTGTGGTATGCATATAGGGAATGCCTGAACACCGCTGCCAAAGGTTTCTAGAGCTGAGGCACTAATGCCGGCTAGGACAGAGGGGATCATGCGGACCACATCTGACCAGCTAATAAGAGAACTGACCAGTTAAGTTACAGTTTTACAAAGATTTTTTTAAAAATTGAAAGGAAGATGTTCCTAAGGTCTCTTAAAGTTGTAAAAGTCTATGCTTCTAGGACAACTGTGCAGAAAAACTGCAACAGATAGTCTTTATTATGAACTTTGTGTCTCATGGGCCCAACAGTGGTACTGAGTGCTGAGAAAATGTCCTCCTTCTAGCATCTTTCTAAAGACTCTGGCTGCCAGCAAAGCTCTCCTAAGGACCACCAGTAGGTCAAGAACCTGTTTACATCCAAGAACAGGTAGAGCAGCTGTGCTCACTCTGGTGCCTGCTCTGGTGCCCAGCAGTGAATCTGGCTTAGTGGTCCTTCCCTAGAGCAGCCCAGTGATGTCCATGGAAGGCCTCAGAGGCAGGAGCTCCTGGGGGAGAAGGTCCAATGTACTCTTCTTTCATTACTCACAAAATTATTTGAATGAAAGGTCTTATGAAAATTCAAGCCACTACTCAAGATCCCATTTTCTCCAAACCCAGCACTAAATCCAACAGATAGAAGCCTCTGCCTCAAAAGCCTGAAGAACAAACCTCCCCAATAGGCCCATGATCCTACCAAGACAGTCACCACTTTGAGAGTCAGTCCTTGGAGGCGGCTGCCCATGGGCCTTTCTTGCAGGCTGCCATTCAGGCCCTTTTCTGAGTCCCACGTCGCCAGCTGTGAAGGAAAAAGGGGGTGTGAGGGACAGAGCACATATGCCCACTGTTGGAACTTGCTTTTTAAACTGGGATCCTGAATTAGACAGGTAGGTGGACTGTACTCTCTGAGTTTCTCAAAGACCCAGAGCCATATTAAACCCTTAGAAAAGACAAAAGTGGGACAGACAGAATTTCACTTCCCCATCAGCTCGTCTGGATCTTGGGGAATTGCCACATTCTTAAACGGAAACCAATGGGTAAAAACTTGTTTCTGGAATGAACATCTATGTCCAGTTTTATTCTTTCCACTCACTGAAGCCATGTCACTCTGTCTCCCACAGTGTCCTCTTTCTCTAATTACTCCTTTGACTCACCCAGCCCAGAGAGGTCTTGAGTTCAGCCACTGTCACCACCAGCCAGTATAGGATGACACACAGCAGTGAAGCAGGTAACAAAGACCCAAGTATACAGCTTGTCCTGCCCCCTGGTGCCTACTGCAAGCAGGTCAAGAGCTCACTGCTTGTCTTCATTCTAGTGCAAACTTCATAGTTTTCCCTGACAGGCACATAGAGGACAAGAATACACGTGTTCTCAATCTACTGTACCCTTCTGAGTCTGTAGGGTCTATCCAATAGCCCAATGTGTCTCTGACAGGCACACTCAAATGGTTGTAGAGACCCCATCTTGGCTCAGAAACAATAGGAAACAGGTGTTCTTGTGACTGCTTCCCCTCCTTGTATCCCTGCAGGGCCTGAGCAGCAATGATGAAACTTTCATCTCATCAATAATTCTCAATTGTTAATTGGCAACATGTAAAAAAAAAAAAATACAGATCCTGGCCCCCATCTCAAGCCAACTTAATCAGGATCTCAGCGCTTGGTCATGGGTAAAGTTAGTGCTTCCTCACGATCCTGATCGACAACCCCTAATCTTCCAGGTCACTGAGCCTCTAACTTTGCTGCATATTAAAATCGTTTGAGAGGGCTTTTGAAACATTCTCTAGTCCAGGCCCAATCTGTAGTGAGTGAACTAGGTATGGATATTTTAGCTCTCCATGTGATTCTAATGCATAGCCAAGATCATGAACCACATATAGACTAAAACAGTGATCCTCAGATTGTGACAGGAACACAAAACACCCATGGACTTTTTTGCACACACTTTCTGATTCCAGAGCCTGAGATTATTTCTATCTAATACGCTCCCAGGTGGTGCTGCTGCTGATTCATGGACCACCATTTAAGTAGCAAGGGATTAAAGATTCAGACTGCCACAGGCAGCATCTACTCCTCATCAGGGAAAATACACAGGACCCCTAGTGATGCCAAGAGGAACCATCCCGCTATGGGAAAGTGCTACCAGGGGCCCTAAAGGTGCCACCAATAGTGCCATTTAAGGACACTTCTACTCTCCCAGCATTTCCTATAGCCTTAACATCTGCAGCAAGATCTGCACACTTAGCCTTTCCTATGAGGCCACAGTTCTAGACCAACCCCGAAGCCTTGAGCAGAAACATCAGAATGATATATGTGGTTCTAGAACTAGTTTTAAATGGACCTGGAAACTCCTGCTGTCACTAAGGACATGATACCAACTAAGACCCACTCCTTCCAAATTAATAGCATGCTTGGCAGTGATGAATGAATCACTTAGTTAAGAGCATGGCTATGTACTCTGAGGAGATTTCTGACAGCCACCACTAATTTTAGGAACAGTGAAGTAAAGAGCGAAGTTAAAATCTACCCAATACCCTGTTCAAGAACATCAAAAATACCAAACTCTGAGAACTGGAATAATGAGAAGGAAACATCATGGCTGTTTCTTCATTGGGTCTCAGAAAATAGCACTGGGACCAGATTTAATTCCTACAGCTGAATTAAAATGCTGGTCAAAGGGAAGAGAACAAACTTAGCCAAAAAGAGTCAAGGTATTGATTCCCTGCCTTCTTTGGATGCTCCTACATGGACCCAGGGAATTCCTGGTGTGTATTTGGGCTGCCTGCATCTCCTCCACTTAACCCTGATATGTGGTCTGTTGCACCTCCTGGGTTGGGTGGTATTACAAAAGCCCCCTTCAACACCTCAGTGACCCAGAGTGTCATAATGGAGACAGTCTTGTCTTATCCTCGTGATGATGTATCTGTTTCAGGAACTGTATATTCTGCCCTGCACCAGGATTTGAATTTCTAACACCTACTGCTAAACCTCCCTGGCATGGGTGAAGGGACATCTCAACTCTCTGATGCCTTGGCTTGGAAAGTGCTTGCAATGGGGCTCTGTGTGTCCTTGATAAACCAGGCTCTGCCTGTCTTTATATTGGGATTGTAATTAGTCACGAGAATAGAAAATGGACGCCGGAAGAAGCAGTTGAGATGAAGCCAGGTCCTTCTAGGATTTCAGCTCAACTCCAAGGAGGATTCTGCCTCTCAATGCCTATCCAAACCACCCTGTGCTTCTAGCCCACTACCTGGTTCCAGGCAGTAGCACCTCTGCCCCAGAACATTGCGACAGCCTCCCCATTGATTACCCTCAACCGCCCTCTTATGGTCTTCTCCAATGTGCTTAGAGGTACCTTTATAATAAATAAACTCAAACATGAACTGTGTTAATTAAATCATCCTAATGACTTCCCATTTCCTAGAGGATAGACCCTAACACTTCTAAGCTTGGCCTAAAAGAAAGGCTTCTCTATTCCAGGCCCAAGGCTGACTCTCAGCTTCAATTCAATTTATATAGCCACAGTGCACTCCACCCCACCCCCCAAATCCCTAACATTTCTCATATGCATCATGTTCCCTCCTGATTCTCTGTATCCAGTTTCTTTGCCTGAAATGTCATTTCTCTTCAGCTGAGCCTGGTAAACTTTTATGTTTTTGAATGTTTTCACTTTAGAATAGTTTTTGATTTACAGGAAAATGGTGGAGGTTGCCCAGAGACTATCCAATAACTCCATCCCCAGGTTCCCATTATTGTGCTATTAGTAGGATACACTCCTCACAGCTCATAATGTGCTCAGCCCAGTCATCACCGTTTATGCAAAGCTGCAGTAGAAATGATCTCTAGTGCTTCCCATTCTAGCTCTAAGTCTATGATCCAGCTGTGTTATCTGGGTTTTTCACCCTGTCCCCTGGGATCAAAATAGTGTCTTTTAAACAGTCTTGAGTTTCAGACTTTCAAACTAGACCTTGCCTTGCTTATTTCAATGTCAGGGTTTCCAACCTTGCCTTGAAGGTCATGTTCTCCTAAAGATCAACTTATTATGTAACTGATAGATTTGTGGAAGATGAAAACTTGGTGTGGAATTAGCATATGTTTATGAGTCATCAGACCTATGTTCTAGTTGTGTTTTCCCCACTTACCTGAATGACCTCAGACAGCACATTTTACAGCATAGTGCTTAAAATATAGAAGGCAGTGAACAAATATTTGTTGAATAAATTTAACTTGACTGAAATTCCATTTTCGTACCTGTAAAATGGAATAGAAATACCTTCCCTGCCTACCATGTTGAGGGGATGCTCAAAGGAGAAAATCATTTTACTATAAACTATTATAAAATAAATTAATAATCACAAAATAAAGAATCAAAGTATAAGACTATGTGTACATTCCAACCTTAATTATGCTTTTTAGAAAAGGTGGTAGCAAAAGTGGGAGGAGATATGTTGAAATGTATTATGTGAATATGTCTAGATGGTAGAATTATGAAGCTATTATTACTTATTTATGCTTTTCAAGGTTTTTAACAGGTTTTTCACTACTTTCACAGAAAGGAAAACAAGCTTTTGTTAAAAACAAGTAGCACAGGCAATCAAGCAAAATCCTGTCACATGCACTTGTATGATTGGCTGAATGGAAGAAAGCCAACAGTGTCAAATTATCTGTTGATACATCACAGCCAATCTGAGTCAGAACACACTAAATCAGTCATCTTGTTGCAAGGAGCTGTGGCTGAGGGGTGCCCATCTCCTAGATGAGGCACACTGCAAGTTGGTCCAGCACAGCAGTTCATTCTATGACCTCTCTAGCGCCCACAAACTGATTGAGTCTGGAGACAGGGCAATGGCAACTGTGGAGGCCCAGATCCATGAAGACAGGCACTCTTTCCATAAAGGAAGAGGGATAACACTATGTTAGTTACTACTCAGACAACCCCAATGCAAGGCCATTGAAATAAAAATAGAACTTCATGAGAGGGAAAGACAGTCCTACAAGTATATCCTATTCCTTTTTTTTTGGTCTGAAAATAATTAGGGCTTAAAGTTTATTTTTTTATTATTTTTGTTTTCTTTTTTAAACACAGATTTCTCTCTCCCTGGCCTTCAGGCATTCTGTACTCTGACAAAAAAAAAAAAAAAAACTTCAAAGTGAACCAAAATTCTGCCTTCAAACACATCAAAGGGCAAGCATGTTGCAGGATCCAGGATCCTTCAAGTTGGGCAGGACTTTATTACACCCTCACATGAGCCCAAAGTTGAGAACCCAGGCTGAGTGAACCCCACTATTTCCAAAAATCTTTGTGCTCTTGCCCAGATCCTACAACCACTGGGATAAAACCTTTATCATATCCGTGAGAAGCCATCCCACTGAGCATCTTATACATAAGACCAGAACAGAAAAAGACACAGTCCAGACAAAAGACTTCAGTGGATTTTTTAAAATTAAATAAACCCTTTAAATGGATTCCCAAACTTGTAGCTGACCAAGAACAGGAGAGACTGCATACCATTTCCCTGCTGTAGGTGCCTGATTCTCCTGGTTCAAAACACCGAGGAAAATGTTTCAGTCAATAAAAGCCAAATGAGGCCCATGGACTTCATAAATGGGGAGCCAGAAATACCTTTTACCCAAAGAAGGCCTAACACTTGGTCATACAGCCGCAGATCATTTCATTTGTACACAAGTGCATCTGCTGTGACTTTCCCTTGAATTTTGTTTATGGGATCAACGAATTTATGGCCACAGACACCCACTTAGACAGCCTACCTGTCGAGATCAGTGCCTGAAAAACTAATTTCCAGCACTGTTAAACAAAACAAGAGATGCCACTTCTTGATAAGATGGCTATGATTTTTGCTCATCACCGAGATCTGCTCTGCTCAGACCAGAGGTACGTATGGAGCCAGAGGTTATAGCACAATCATCACTTGAAGGGAGATATATGCTTTCAAAATCTGATTATGACAAACGACTCTTCATGAGATCAGCCAACTAGAGAATAAATTTAATAAACCACTGGTCTCAGGCCAACATATTTTCTGAGTCAATCGGGGTGTTCATGTTAGTGTTTTGAGTTGTGAGATGTGGGGATTTGGGACTTTATGGCCCTGCCCTTAATAAATGCAGGACTATTAAACCTCGGTGTGGCATTCCTCCTGTAGGAGATTGGACTTTTGGGACTGTAATCTAATTATAGAGATGTCTTAAAGTGGTAAAGAAGGAGCAGAGAGGCAACCCAACTGCTTTATAGCTGAGACAGAATATGACCAATTTTACATATAGAGGGAGGGAGGGAAGAAAAGTTGGTTTGCTTGATCCCAAATCTCATATTTAACTATAACCAACAAAACAATAGGTCAATAACCTATCCTGTCGCATTTCACAACTGAGTGAACCATACTTTGGTGGTAAGCTTGCCTAGAGTGAGCACTGGAAACTGGAAGTGAAGTTTTTATGACTGCGTCTGTAGCCCTCACAGCTGTAGTGGGAATCCCATGTGAACTGTACCCTCATCAACCAGTAACTGCCATCAGCTGAGGCAGCCTCAGCTGAGATACAGGCTTCAGCAGTTACAACCACAGAGCCTTTATCATCATGGCAGTACATGGACTTTTCTAAATAACAAGGCGTCTATCAGCTTTTGTTCATTTTTTCCATTGTTATTGGAAAATAAATGCATTCACTGTATGCTTCAAAGGATCACAGCCTTTGGTGGGGATGGGGCAAAGGGAGAACCTACATCTTGAATCAGCTTGAATTGGGCATTTGGCTAGCGCTGATTTCAGGTAGTTAATTTTAAGCTATGGCTAACCACAGGGATAACACAACACAGTATCTCAGAAACAGAATATAAGCATCTGAGGATAGACTATTAATATTTGTAGCCAAGGTTCCTGAAGTAAGGTCTAACTTAAGAATTCATTTTCGGAATTACAGTATGTCTGGGCTCCTGAGGTATGGGCCTCAGAGAGCGTGCACCACAGGAGATGACCATCATGTCAGATGTCCCCAAAGAGGAAGGGGCCAGGACCACAGCTGAAGCTTAGACACACTGTGTAGGACGGAGGAGGAGGCTCACTCGGAGGCAGGGGGAAGCTGGAAGTCTCTGCTCAGGACCATTTGCACAGGGAATTCAGTATTTGATGAAAGTTGTACTCTCTTAAAATGAGCCCCAGGAGAACTTGTGCTAAATGTACATACAGCAGACCCATGAGACACTGAAAGAAGACAAAACAGACTGGAGTGTTATCACATATGCGGGCTTCATGAAAAAACTGTAATGAGGATGAGAGAAAGATATGCCCCCCCAGTGGTGCTGGGGTGTAAGACAAGGAAAACTAGCAGAAGTGCCACTGAGGCTGGCAACCAGGCCACTCATGGTGAGACCATGGATATGTCCAAACCCTAGCCTCTCCTATCTGAAAGTCCAGAACACATAGGGCCCACTTGGGCCTGCACAGGGATAGAAGAGGTGCCAGCAATGGAGTCTTTCCATCACATTCACAGGGAGGATGGAGGCAGTTCTAATTCTGCTTGACATATAAGAAGCAGGAAGATGATGTGGCTTTCATTGTAACAAACAAACAAAAAGTCATCTACTCAACAAAGGAAATGAGAAGCCCCTCCAAGGAGAGATGGGATACAAGAAATGTTTCATTTCTGCCAGAGCATGGGGCAAAAGAGTGGTAGTTATACAAGTGTGTAAGAAGAAAAATAAATAAATTTTACCAAATTCTTAAAGACCAAGTGTGGGCCAGCAAGACAGTGAGCTCCCTCACATTCATCAGCACTTCCATCACATCTCCACCAGGTGGACAGGGAGGGGGAAAAAAAAAAAAAAAACAGAAGAGAGCATCCAAAAGTTATGGGACAATATTAGATACATACATATCCAATATAAGACTTGTATTCAGTATATGTAAAGAAATCTTATAATTCAATTATAAGAAGACAAACAACCCAATTTTTAAAACCAAAGAAAAGACATTAGAAGATATGTGAAGATAATAAGCACATGAAAAAATATATATGTTCAAAATCATGAGTTATGAGGGAAATGCAAAATAAGACCACAGGACATACCATTAAACTTCAGTGTGGCTAAAATCAAAGATTAACATTACCAGTTGGTGGTGAGGATTTGGAAATCAAAAGTTGAAGGCACAGTGGAAGACAGTTTGGAGATGTTCTATCAAGTTAAACATACACTGAACTTACCAACCAGCATTTCCCCTCCTAGTCACTTACCGGAAAAAAGTATAAAGTATGTCCATACAAAGGTCAGTATGTGGATGTTCATGAAAGCTTTATTCATAATAGCCAAAAATGGAAATACTTCAAATGTCAATCATGGTGATTAGTAAATGGATATACAAAGTGTGGACTATTTATTCAATGGAATACTACTCGGCAATAAAAACAAACAAGCTATCAACATGTGCAACATCCTGGGTAAAGCTCCAAAGCGTTACACCAAGTGACTGAAGCCAGACACAGAAGATCACACACATTATGATTCCATTTATATGACTTTCTTGAAAAGGCAATATTATACATCCTGAAAGTAATTCCAGTGGTTGCCTGGGCCAGGAATGGGATAAGGATATTCACTGCAAAGAAGAAGGAGGGCTATCTGAGGGTAATGGAAGTATTCTAAATTTTGAGTGTTGTGGTGATGTTAGTACTGTATGCATTTCTCAGAGCTAACCAAACACTGTACACCTAAAATGGGTAAATTTATTACAGATAACTGCATCTAAATAAACTTGTTTTATACATACACACAAACATATTGATAGTGATTTAAAGAAAGGATGAAGCCATGTGCTGGGGAGGCAAGGTAATGGCACTAACCTGTACCGTCATGGGACCCAACTATGATCCTTTGGCAAAGATGATGACCCTTTAGCAACAATAATGATGATACTAACCATGACCAATGTTAGTACACTTGGGTCATCATGCTTGAACTACCTAGAGATACAGGGTATCAAGGGAACAAGAAATGTCTGTCAATCTAGAAAATCTGAATGCACCTTTATAAAGGTTTAGAAAGAATGTAAGTACAATTTTGCCTTCAAATAGTTCCTTAGTGTGCATGGAAAAATAGTTTTCATAACATTAAAAGAGTATGATCCATCTTTTCTTAAAGCTATATTCTTTTTCTGAGATGGTAGATGAGCATGCCTGAGACAAAAAGGTAGCTGTAAAAGTTATTGCTGACATTAGGTAGAACAATAGGATTATAGGAATGTCCATCTCTTGCTCTGTACAATTCTATAATGTTTCAATTGTTTTACTAAAAGGAAGCATTGCTTCCATTATCAGAAGAAAAACAATAAAGCTATTTCCATTTTGGGACTGTATTGCAATATAGCTTATAACTGCAATGTTGATTTTGTATCTCTAATTGTTTTAGGTACATTATTTTTGTCTCTCTAAATAAACTGCATGTTCTAGCAAAGGCAATGTCTGCAGTGAAACAAGCCAGGCTGGAATTCTGGTTCTTCCACTCTCATGCAGAGAGACCCCTGGCCAGTCATTTGAATTGATCATATTCTTTCTCTGGGCTCAAGTGTCCTCATCTGTTACTAGTTATTAACAGATATTAGTTATTGTTACTGACAAAATACTCTTTTCTCTTAGGTCTATACTAGGCTTGGGTCCATACTGGCAGCAGAAGAAATTCTTGCTAGTTTAAATTGACTAGAATTAATGTTACTATACACAGTATATCCACTATACATCAGTCTGAAGTCAGACAAGACACTTCAGACAACCGGTTCTATGAGATCTTGCATTGAAAAAAGCAGCAAGTGTCTCTCCTCATACTTTCTCTAAATTCTGGGTCATCTCCTCTCCCTAGAACACTCTTCTCTTCCTTTGTTCTCTGCCTCTTGCTTATCCTCTGGAGATCATTCTAGAAATCCATCCTTGCACCTTTTAACAAGACTGTCTCCTTCTGACAATCCCATCCCACACAATATATTAAAACTCATGTCTATTTACTCTCAAATATACAATATGTCTTAAGGCAGGGACTGTCTCTCCTTCATTTTCATTCACTCAATAAAATTTTATTAGAAAAATTAATGAAATTAACCATCCCTTGGGCACTTCCTCACTGACTGACTGGAATTACATGCTTTTCCCAAAATCTAGTTCCCAGCTTATGTCCCATATCTGAAGCTCCATACAGAGCATTGTCACTCAGTACTCATTTATTTATAATGATTGAAAGTGCCAGGGCTGGATTTTAACTCTTTTTTAAATTATATTTTATTGATTATGTTGTTCCAGTACTCCCAATTTCTTTGACCTTTGCTCCCCTCCACCCAGTACCCCTCTTCCATCCAGCAATCCCACACTCCTTAGTTCATATCCATGGGTTGTGCATATGTTCTTTGGCTTCACCCTTTCCTATATTATTCTTAACTTCCCCCTGTCTATTTTGTACCACCCAATTATACCTCTTAATCCCTGCACAATTTCCCCATTTATCCCCTTACCCCTCCCAGCTGATAACCCTCCAAATGATCCCTGTACCTATGATTCTGTTCCTATTCTGGTTTGCTTAGTTGGATTTTGTTTTTATTTTTTAGATTCAGATGTTGATAGTTGCTACTTCGTTGTCATTTTAATGTTCATAATATTGATCTTCTTTTTCTTAAGTCCCTTTAACATTTTATATAATAATGGCTTGGTGATGATGAACTCCTATAGCTTTACCTTGTCCAGGAAGCACTTTATCTGCCCTTCCATTCTAAATGATAGCTTTGCTGGATAGAATAATCTTGGTTGCAGGTCCTTGCTTTTCATCATATTGAATACTTCTTGCCAGTCCCTTCTGCCTGCAAAGTTGCTTTTGAGAAATCAACTGAGAGTCTTATAGGCACCCTTTGTAGGTAACTCTCTGCTTTTCTCTTGCTGACTTTAAGTTTCTCTCTTTATCTTTAACCTTTGGCATTTTAATTATGATGTGTCTTGGTGTGGTCCTCCTTGGATCTAGCTTGTTTGGGATTCTCTGTACTTCCTGGACTTGTATGTCTATTTCCTTTGCCAAATTTGGCAAGTTTTCCTTCATTATTTTTTCACATAAGCTTTCAATTTCTTGCTCTTCCTCTTCTCCTTCTGGCATCCCTATGATTTGGATGTTGGCATGTTTAAAGTTGTCCCAGAGGTTCCTAAGCCTCTCCTCATTTTTTCAATTCTTGTTTCCTCATTCTGTACTGGTTCACTGTTTTTTCTTCCTCATGTTCCAAATCAATGATTTGAACCCATTTCCTTCCCTTCACCATTGGTTTTGTGTGGATTTTACTTCAATTCATTTGGCATAGCCTTCACTTCTTCCCTTATGCATTTGCCATACTTAAGCATATCTGTCAAGCCTGTGAGCATCTTTATCACCAGTGTTTTGAACTCTACATCTGTTAGATTGACTATCTCCTTGTCTGTTAGGATGGCTATCTCCTTGTCACTTAGTTCTCCCATTGGAACCTTGATCTGTTCCCTCTTTTGGGCCACAGTTCTCTTGTCTCCTCATCTTGACAGTCTCCTGTGTTTGTTTGCCTCTGTCTTAGGTAAAGCTGTCATACCTGTTATGCTCTAAGGGGCGGAGCCTTAGGTGTTCATCAGTATTGGCAATCTGTTTCACCATGCTGTAGCACAGTATGGAGGGATTTGAGAGGGAACAATGCCGCTTACTCAGCACTCACTCCTTTTCCAGACACTTCTCCCACTTCCATATGGGACTGGTGCCTCTCTAGTTGTTGCCCTGGCTGTCATTCCCAGAGTGGGTGGGTCTGCAGACATTGGAGGACTGTTGGGGCTCTTTAAACAAGCAGACTCTGCTGAGAGACTGGCAGTTTCTTCCTTCACCCCAACCCCCACTGGTGTGTACAGTCAGAAGCAATGAGGCTTGATTTTCCCTGGCACTGGAATAGTGAGCTGTGTGGTCTGGTCTGGTGCTGAGAGCACCTCCCAGGTGACCCTCCCTACTTTTTGAAAAGTGTGGCTGCACTTTCCGCTGGCCTGCCTCTGCCACCGCTGCTGTGCTGCCGCCACTGTTGCCACCTACATACTGAACCTTCTCTGCCATAGCTCTGCCCCTCCTACCTGTCTGGATGAGTATTTCTTCTTTATATCTTTGTTTGTTGGACTTCCATGTAGCTCGATTTTTCTGGAACTCTTGGTTGTCTCTAGTTTTGAAGTATTTTTTATTCCTTCTTAGTTGTGGAGGGAGATGCAGTGTGTCTGCATAGTCCTCCATCTTGGCCAGAAGTCTGTGTGGACTGGATTTTCTCTTTTGCTTTTTTTTTTTTGAAAATTTACTTTATGACTTCAAGTCATAAAAAAGTTGGTAAAAGGGTCAAAGGACCTAAACAGACACTTCTCCAAGGAGGACATACAGAGGGCCCACAGACATATATAAAAGGGTGCTCAACATCACTAGCCATCAGAGACATGCAAATTAAAACCACAATGAGACACCACCTCATGCCTATCAGTATGGCTATCATTAACAAATCAAGAAACAACAAGTGCTGGCAAGGATGTGGGGAAAAGAAGGCCCTAATGCACTGTTAGTGGGGATGCAGACTGTTGCGGCCACTGTAGAAAACGGTATGGAATTTCCTCAGAAAACTAAAAATGGAACTGTCTATGACCCAGCAATTTCACTGCTGGGAATATATCCTAAGAATCCTTAAACACCAATTCAAAAGAACCTATGTACCCCTATGTTCATAGCAGCGCTATTTACAAAAATAGCTAAGTGTTGGAAACAGCCCAAGTGCTCAATCAGTAGAGGTGTGGATTAAAAATCTGTGGTACATTTACACAATGGAATACATGCAGCAGAACAAAAAGAGGAAGTGCTACCTTTGGTGACAGCATGGATGAAACTGGAGACTATTGTCCTAAGTGAAATAAACCCATCAGCAAAAGACAAATACCATATGACCTCACTTATAACTGGAATCTAATGAACAAAATAAACTAACAAAAATAGAAACAGAGACATGGAAACATGGAATAGACTAATAGCTATAGGAGGGGATGAAGAATGGGGAATGGTAGAAAGAAGGGGAAGGGACTAGTCAAAGAACATGTATGAATGACCCATGGACATGGACAACATAGAAGGGATTGACTGTGGGTGAGAGGGGTGGGCTGGGTGGAGGAGGGCAAAAGGGCAAAATAGAAATTGGGACAACTGTAATAGAATAAACAGTAAAAAATAAAATAGTGTTATCCTTCAAAATAAGTTAGTAAAATGAATGATTCCAAAGACATTTTTAATCTACTTTTTATGCCTTTGCCTTCTGACCCTTGTTACATAAAGTGTGGTCTATAAACTAGGTCACCTGGGACTTGTTTAAATAAAGGAATCTTGGCTCTATCCCATGCCCATGGAGTCAGTGTCTGTATTTTCACAAGATTCCTGGGCCATGCACAGGCATAAGAAAGGCTGAGAAGCACAGTTTCTACATCATGCCACTTTTATTTTTTCCCCGTATCTTTATAAGCTGCTTTACTTCTCTCCCAATCCCTCTCTTATCTGCCTCCTATCTAATCCCCACCCAGTAGCCAGAGTTTTCTTTTTTGCTTTGTTTCTTTTTCAATGAAAATTGTTTTATTTAACTCTCCTTAAAATTCTCAACTGGTTTCTTGTTAAACTCAGATTAAAAAGCATATATATTTTTCATAGCTTGTAAGACTGTCCAAGATCTGGCCCATGTCTGCCCTTCAACCTCATCTCATGCCACACTTTCCGCCTTGCTCACTACACCTCACTGACACTGGCCACCTTTCAACTACTCTCTCAAGCCAAGGTCTTTCCTGTGTATACACTTCACTTCCCTGATATGCTTATCTCTAGCTTTCACACCCCATGGTTGGCTCTTTCTCATCTGGCAGGTTCTTACTCAGTGAGTTGATGAGCTAGCTATCCTCTTAAAAAAGCCTTCCCAGATCACTCTTCCACAGTACGCTTAATAGTTGTAAGCACAGAACTTGGTCATTTTCTTCATAGCTCTCACATACTGCAATTTCTAAAACTACCCCCTAAGATAGAAATTGCCTGTTTTGCTTACTTTTACTCAGTATCATATATTCAGCATCTGATATAATTTCTGGCATGTAGCATGCACTTAAAAGATATTGTTGAATAAATAAAGAGATCAATGAACTAGTCTAGGGGTTGGCAGATTTTTCCATAAAGAGCAAGACAGGAAATAGTTTAGGCTTCTGGGGCAATATGATCTCTCTGTGGTCCATTACTCAATGAGTGTTGTTGTATTCCAATAAACTTTACTAGATTTGGCCCAAACACCATACTGGACTGATCCTTAATAATTAACACCTTTATTTCTATTGTTGCCTCCATCTAGAATGTTCTACCCTCCAATTGAACTTTTCAAAACACGATCCTTTCAGGTTTAATTTGTCATTTAAAAAAACTGTTTAATTGTCATGTTTTCAGGAAACCCATTTTATCCTTCTGACAGAAAGTGACAGATCTCGCTGTATCCTTATAACATTACACTTATCCCTTTTCATGGTACTAATCACATCCAGATTTCTCTGAAAGTTCCTGCAGCAAATTGTATTTTCTAAAAGTGATTGTGACAATATTTTCCATCTCATGTGCTCTTCTATAATGTGACTTCCCCCTCTCTATCAAGAAGTGAAGTTTAATTCTGCTCTCTTAAAATCTGATCTGAATCTGATGTTGTGTGTCTTTGAGGTTCAGTCAGAAAAGGCCACCGAGCTTCTGCTTGACTCTTGGGATGCTTGTTCTAGGACAGGGACTTTCAGCCTTGGCATCATTGATATTTTGGGCCAGATAACTCTTTGTTATGGGGGGGGGCTGTCCTATGCATTGTAGAACATTATTAGCATGCCTGACCTCTACCAACTAGATGACAATAGCATTTCCTCTCCCAGTAAAACAATCAAAAATATTTCCAGACATTGCTAAATATCCCTTGGGAGACAAAATCACTTCTTTAAAACCCCCTTTCAAGGAGAAGTCACCTTCCATGGAAAAAATTCAATAGTCCTGAGACCACCATGATAGAAAAATCACATGCAGTTACTCTGGCAACAGTTTCCAATGAATTCAGCCTTCCCGCCACCTTTATGAAAACACTAGACATGTGAATAGACCCTTAAGATCTGCCCATCAGCCAGTTCAGAACCATCAAGTGATCTCAGTTAATGTTAAAAGAATCACCAAGCCAAGCCCTGACCAAATTTATGACATGCAGAGTACTTAAGTATAATAAAATTTCTGTTTACAATAGCAAGTTTAGGACATTTGAAAAGAATTTGGTACCTGGAAGTATAGAGGCACTATAAAGAAAATATAAAATATGTGGAATTGGCTTTGAGACTGTGGAGAAAGAGAAACCTAGAGGGACCTTAAACTTTTAGTGGAAGCAAAATGGGGCTCAAGGAGACTGACGGCAACAATTTAAAGGAAAGTAAGGAAAATATTATTAAAAACTGGAGGAAAGGGTCCCCTTCTTAGGCAGTGGCAGAAAATTTAGCAAAATTATCACTAGCAGTGATACGGAAAATAGAAAAATATCCTTTATGAAGTGATGGATCTTTCTAAAAAAGTATAAAGCAGAGTATTAAAGTACTTAGAATGTGAGCATAGATATATGGACAGTTCATAGAGAGACTAAAGAATTTTGTTTTTAAAATTTAGAGAATATATATAGAAGCCATGATTTGTTGGCTGCAACAATAAAACTATTTCTTAACTGCAGTCTATTCTAGCATAAAATTCCAAAATAATTGAGGCTCTTGATGCAAAGAACAAACCCCACAAGCTACTCAGAAAATATGAACCCATGAAATCAAAAGTGAAACTGTAAAACCCTTTTTTAATACCTAAAAAAAACTTGAGGTAGCGTCTTGTAGACCATTCCGAGAGGAAAAAAAGTGGCTTTATACAATCTGAAGGGTGTGTACAATAGCTTCTAAAACTACATAGCAGGCTGTTAGAGAGCTCAAGGGAAAGAACCTGTCTCCAAGAAATCTATAGGGACGGTCTTCATCTAATGTAGTGAATAACCAATAAACTTAATTTAAAAACACACACAATGTTTAAAAGAACTGTAATGACAGAAGCATAGACAGCTTAGACTAAACAGGATAGAGAGAATGTAAAATAAAAAGAGACTTTTAGATCTCTGAACTTCTTATATGCAAGGAGTAGTTGAGAAAACTGTTCAGCTGTAAACACAGTATGCATTTTTCGAGAAAGTAAGGATGGCTTAGATGGTAGAATCAAGAGCTCAGAGGACGAATCAGGTGGAGAGTCATTCACAGGTAGCAGTAACAGGCCATAATCAAGATGCTAATAACATGAGCCCAGATGGATATCAGAATTGCTCTCCAGACCTTCAACCATTATGTGCCTCCCATCACCTCTCTCCCTTATGAATGACAATGTTTACTGCAGTTATCCTATCACTGTCTTACCTTTATTATCCTATCACTGTCTTACCTTTATATATTAAGTATGGGTAGGTCACATAACTTGTCTTTTTACACTGAGGTCTTCAGACCGAGAGGAACTATACTTGTATAGCTGAATCCCTAAATCTGCACCCAAAGAACTTTATTCCCACCTTGGCCTGATTTAGATTATAAGATCCTGGACTTCCATCTGATGTGCTAATTGAGTGAGATTCTGGGGCTTTTGAGGGAAGGAATGAGACTAGTTTTCATTTGGGAGGGGTGTGGATTATAGTGCCCAGAGAAAGGACCACAGCAGACTGTGTATTTTCCTAGGATAGGAACAACATCATCTATTTCCCATGTTCTTCTAAATGGTGGCCTTGCCACTTCCCCATCAATATGTAGAGCCTAACCCCTTTTCTTCCCCTTGAACTTTGACTGTTTTCACTTGGAATTTATAAATAATGGTGAAAATGACACTGTGGTTTCTCAGGTTACATTCTAAGTGGCCATGCCACATCCACTTGGTTCTCTTGTGACACTTGCTCATGTAATACATCCAACAGCCCTGAGACCAATGTGCGGACAGGCCACTTTAAGTCCCCTGGAAGACAGTTCCTCATGGGCTCATGCTTCTATCACCTCACCAAGGTGCTAAACATACAAGTGAAGCACTCTTGAACTCACCAGCTGAGTACAACTAAGTGATCCCAGCTGATGCCACGAGAAGCAAAAATCACCCAGCCAAGGCCTGCCCAAACAAAGTCCTGACCTGTAGAATCTGTAAAATATAATATAATTGTTTCTGTTTGAAGCCACTAAGCTTTGGAATAGTTTGTTATGCATCAATAGTAAGGAAAGGGCTGGTTCATCCCTCTGTATTCTCACAACATTTCAAGTCCCATACAATACAGACTTGTTTTTACTCTACAAAGCACTGTCACACATTACATCTCATTTTATTGCCACAAACACTTCGTGACTAAAGCAGAATAGGAATTATCATCAGTTTTTCCAGTGGAGAAACTGAGGCTCAGACTTGTTGAATATTTACTAAATATTTTAGGGAGGCTGTAACCTCAAGAATTCTGAATCCATGGCCACTGGTCTCTCCTTGAAAGTGTTCCCTCTGCACATAGTAGGGCCTGCATAAGCATTCCTTTATTTCATAAAGGAGAATGAAAGAACAAACGTCCCAAAGGCTGTTAACTTCCATCATAATGGAATCTCATCTAGACTCTGAGGCACAGAACCCAGACACATTGCTGAGGTCAGCATTCTCTCAACATTTTATTGACCTTCTGGGAGCAAGATCATTACACTGATGCAACCTGGAAACCTCACAGGTCTCGTATCTCTTTCCTCCTGACCCTTCTGTCTAGCCGTACATTTTATAGATGTCTCCAATTGCACAGAAGGCAAATGGAGCCTCATTCCCCTCAGCACTAGAGTCACACAACTAATATTAACCCAGAAAATCATTTATAAAGGTGACAATAAAAGAATTAAAATCTACCCATGAAAGTGATTAGTATATATAAACTGAGAGTGAAATTTGAAACTAGAAACCAAGAGACAGAGTTTTGAAAACTTTACGTGGGATAGTACATGCCTTGAGTTGACTATGCAGACAGTGCAGGAGGACAAAAATGTGCCTTCCCACTTCTTCCATTCATTTTAATAGTTCATAATCAGAAGGTATATGATATTTAGTTCAAGTATTAACAATTCTTCTTTAGATTGCACATGTAACTCAGATCTGAAGGTAACCCAAGTAAAGCATCTTTATTTCCACAATACTAAAAACAGAAAATTCACAATGCACTGTTTTTTAAGATTTTCAGAGCACTCTGCCTCCGGTGAGCTAAGGCTATGCACAGGGAAATGAGTCTTAAGAGTAAGGGGCTTCTGGAGGGGGCGACGGCTGGGTGAGCCCTGGGATGAGCGCAGTGTAAACATCTTTGCTAAGAGATGATTGAGATCCTGAATAGGGCGCCTTGGGCCAGACTGGTACACGATCTGACGCCACCAGGGGCAGATCCAGGAAGTGCAGATCAATCTAAGAAACAGCAACACACAATAAGAGTCACAAAAATGGGAAGACAGAGAAACAACCCCCCATTGAAAGGAAAGGTAGAATCCCCAGAAAAAGTGCTAAATGAAATAGAGGGGAGCAAACTATCAGATATGGAATTCAAAACATGGATTATGAAAAAAATCAATGAGCTCAGCGAGCTCAAGGAAAACTACAAAGAACGCCAGGGAAATTACAAGAAACTACAAGGAAACTACAAGGAACTTACTGAGAATTACACCAGCAAGAAAAAGGACATAGAAGCTATCAATAAGAGCCAGGAGGAAATGAAGAACAGAATTTCTGAATTGAACACAGTAGAAGGAATTAAAAGCAGGCTAGAGGAAGCAGAAGATCGGATCAGCGAGCTGGAGGACAATGTAGACAAAAACTCCCAGATAGTGCAACAAAATGAAAAAAGACTGGACAAGAATGAAGAGGTTCGAAGACAGCTGCAGGACAACATGAAACATAATAATATCCATATCATAGGAATTCCAGAAGGAGAAGAAGAGGAGCAAGGGGTAGAAAACCTATTTGAAAAACTAAACACAGAAAACTTCCCTAACATGAGGAGAGAAAGAGTCATGCAAGTCAAGGGAGCACAGAGGGTCCCAATGAAGATGAACCCTAAAAGGCCCACTTCAAGACACATCATAATTAAAATGGCAACATTCAAAGACAAAGAGAGAATCCTAAAAGCAGCAAGAGAAAAACAACTAATAACATACAAGGGAGCTCCAATAAGGCTATCATCAGATTTCTCAGCAGAAACACTACAAGCCAGAAGGGAATGGCAAAAAATATTCCAGTCAATGAAAAACAAAGGCCTACAACCAAGAATACTCTACCCAGCAAGGCTCTCATTCAAAATGGAAGATGAAATAAGGAGTTTCCAAGACAAAAGAAGGCTAAAAGAATACATCTCCACCAAACCAGCATTGCAAGAGATGCTAAAGGGTCTGCTTTAAGAAGATGAAGAAACAGAGAGACACAGAGAGGAACACAAGTACAAAGGGGAAAATGACAATGAATAAATACTTATCAGTAATAACCTTAAAAGTAAATGAATTAAACGCTCCAATCGAAAGACATAGGGTAGCTGAATGAATTAGAAATGTGCTGTCTACAAGAGACTCACCTTAAAACAAATGATCTACATAGACTGAAAGTGAAGGGATGGAAAAAAGTATTTCAAGCAAATGGATATGAAAAAAATCTGGGGTAGAAATACTTATATCAGACAAAACAGATTTCACAGCAAAGGCCATAAAAAGAGACAAAGAAGGACATTTCATAATAATTAAGGGAAAAACCCATCAAGAAGATATAACCCTTGTAAACATATATGTACCAAAATAAGTAAGGAAAATTTTGAAAGACTTCAGAAAATATATAAACAGTAACACACTCATACTAGGGGAATTTAAAAACCCATTGTCAACAATGGACAGATCTTTGAAGCAAAGAAACACCAAAGATATTGAGGCACTGAACAACACTCTAGATCAAATTGACTTAGTCAATATATAAAGAACTTTTCAACACAAAGAAGCAAAATATTTATTCTTCTCAAGTGAACATGGAACATTTTCAAAGATAGACCACATGATGGGACACAAAACAAGCCCCAACAAATTCAAGAAAATTGAAATTATATCAAGAATCTTTTCAGACCATAATGGCTTAAAACTGGAAATCAGCCTCAAGGAAAAAACTCAAAAACATTCAAACTCATGGAGAATGAATAACATGCCATGAGATAATGAATGGGTTAACAATGACATCAAGGAAGAAATCAAAAAGTTTCTGAAACTAATGATACTGAACACACAACAACCCAAAACCTATGGGATACAACGAAAGCAGTCCTGAGAGGAAAGTTCATAGCATTACAGGCAGGTCTACCTAAAAAAGCTAGAAGAATCTCTGATAAAAAATTTAACCCTACAGCTACAAGAACTAGATGAAGAACAACAAGCAAAGCCTAGAGTGAGTAGAAGGAAGGAAGTCATCAAGATCAGAGCAGAATTAAATGACATAGAAACTAAACAAACAATTCAAAAGATCAACAAAAGTAGGAGCTGGTTCTTTGAAAAGATAAACAAAGTTGACAAGCCTTTAACCAGGCTCATCAAGAAAAAAAAAGAGGACCCAAATAAATAAAATCAGAAACGAAAGGGGAGAAATTCCAACTGATACCTCTGAAATACAAAGGATTGTAAGAAATTATTACGAACAACTGTATGGCAAAAAATTTGACAACCTAGAGGAAATGGACAAATTCCTGGAAACATATAATCTTCCAAAACTGAAACAAAAAGAAGCAGACCAATAACAACTAGTGAAACTGAAGCAGTAATCAAAAAACTCCTGGCACAGAAAAGCCCTGGACCAGATAGCTTCACAAGTGAATTCTACAAAACATTTAAGAAAGAATTCACTTCTATCCTCCTCAGACTATTCAAAAAAGATCCAAGAAATGGGAAGACTCCCAAACTCATTCTATGAAGCTAGTACTACCCTAATTCCAAAAACAGGTCAAGACACAACAAAAAAAGAAAACTCCAGGCCAATATCGTTGATAAACATAGATGCTAAAATCCTCAACAAAATATTGGCAAACCGGATCCACCAACACATTAGAAAGATCATACATGACGATCAACTGGGATTCATCCCAGAGATGCAAGGATAGTTTAATATTCGCAAATCAATAAATGTAATACACCACATTAAAAAAATGAAAGACAAAAACCACATGATGATATCAATAGACGCAGAAAAAGCATTTGATAATGTACAACACCCATTTATGATAAAAACTCTCAGCAAAATGGGAAAAGAGGGAGCATACCTCAATATAATAAAGGCCATATATGAGAAACCTGAAGCCAACACCAAACTCAATGGCAAAAACTGTGAGTATTCCCCCTGAGGTCAGGAACAAGACAAGGATGTCTACTCTCTCCACTCCTATTCAACATAGTGTTGGAAGTTCTAGTCACCGCAATCAGACAAGAAAGAGAAATAAAAGGCATCCAAATTGGAATAAAGGAAGTAAAACTGTCATTATTTGCAGATGACATGATAGTGTGCATAGAAAATCCTATAGACTCCACCAAAAACTACACGACCTAATAAGTGAATTCAGAAAAAATAGCAGGGTACAAAGTCAATATTCAGAAATCGAAGGCATTTCTGTACACCAACAATAAAATCTCAGAGATAGAAACTAATAGGAAAATCCCATTTACCATAGCAACAAGAAAAATAAAGTACTTAGGAATAAACTTAACCAAGGAGGAAAAAGACCTGCACACAGAAAACTACATAACATTGAAGAAAGAAATTAAGGAAGATACAAATAAATGGAAGCACGTACCATGTTCTTGGATGGGAAGAATCAACATCATTAAAATGTCCATACTACCTAAAGCAATTTATAGATTCAATGCAATCCCTATTAAAATACCAATGACATTTTTCACGGACCTAGAACAAATATTTCAAAAATTTATATGGAACCAAAAAAGAGCCCGAATAGCCACAGCAATTTTGAGGAAGAAGAACACAGTAGGAGGAATAACAATACCTGATAACAAACAATGCTACAAAGCCACGGTAATCAAAACAGTCTGATACTGGCATAAGAACAGACATATAGATCAATGGAACAGAATAGAGAGCCCAGAAATAAACCCAGGTCTATATGGTCAACTAATATTTGACAAAGGGGGACGGAACATCAAATGGAGTGAAAAGGGCCTCTTCAACAAATGGTGTTGGGAGAAATGGACAGAGACATGCAAAAAAATGAAACTAGACCACCAACTTACACCATACACCAGATAAATTCAAGATGGATCAAAGACTTAAATGTAAGCCATGGCACCATAAAAGTCCTAAAGGAAAACATAGGCAGGAAAATTTCAGATATCCCACGTAGCAGCATTTTCACCGATACATCTCCTAGGGCAAGGGAAATAAAGGAAAGAATAAACAAATGGGACTACATCAAACTAAAGGGCTTCTGCTCCACAAAAGAAAACAGCAAGATAAAAAGGGAACCAACCATATGGGAAAATACATTTGCCACTGATACCTCAGACAAGAGGTTGATCTCCAAAATATATAAAGAACTTATATGACTCAACACCAAGAAGACAGACAACCCAACTAAAAAATGGGCAAAGGACCTGAACAAACACTTCTCCAAAGAGGACATACAGAAGGCCCATAGACATATGAAAGAATGCTCAACATCACTAGCCATCAGAGAGATGCAAATAAAAACCACAATGAGATACTACTTTACACCAGTCAGAATGGCCATTATCAACAAATCAACAACAACTTGTGCTGGTGAGGATGTGGAGAAATGGGAACCCTGGTGCATTGCTGGTGAGAATGCAGACTGGTACAGTCACTATGGAAAACATTTTGGAATTGCCTCAAAAAACTAAAAATGGAACTGCCTCTTGATCCAGTGATTCCATTGCTAGGATTATACCCAAATAATCCTGAAACAGTAATCCAAAAGAACCTATGTACCCTTATGTTCATAGTAGCACTATTTACAGTAGCCAAGTGCTGGAAACAACCTAAGTGCCCGTCTGTAGATGAGTGGATAAAAAAAGTGTGGTGCATTTACACAATAGAATACTATGTAGCAGAGAGAAAGAAGGAACTTCTACCATTTGCAACAACATGGATGGAACTAGAGAGAATTATGCTTAGCGAAATAAGCCAGGCAAGGAAAGAAAAATACCTTATGCTATCACCTATTACAGGAAACTAATGAACAACACAAACGAATGAGCAAAATTTAACCAGAGGGCATAAACCTATGATCTCATTACCTTAGTGATTGTCTGTACATATTGGCCTCACTTAATCCTGTCTGCCTCGCTGCCTCATGAGACTCAACAGTTTGGCTGAACTAAGTGGCTGGGTTGGTGAAGTATGGGGTGGTCAGTGGGCTTTTCTTTAAAACTGGTTTCTCTTTTCTATCCTAATGGCTTGGACAGAAAGGGCCCAGGGGTCTGAGAGGGGAGAAACCGAAAATAATTCCCTCAGCCCAAACTAACTATAATGAGCAAAAGGGTTTTGGACAGGTGAGATATGCCTGGCACACCTTCCTCCAAAGAAGCCCTTTTTTTCCCTAATGTGGGACATTGAAAAATTAATACCTGCCTCTTGTCATCTAGTGGTTATGGACTGAATGATGTCTTTTAACCCTGTTGCCCCCAGAATACAACAAGGATGCCAGCCTGTTAAATCAAGCACGCCGTTGTCTGGGGACAGCCAACTGACCTGGAGTCTGCACAATCCTTCCCTATGTGGGAAGGCCACCCTCCCCTCCACACCCCCACTCTTATTAGGGATTTCTGGACCCAAGGGTAGGTAGGACGATGACCATGTCCAGCTTGAAGCAGCTAGAGGAGCTCGAGAGCTTCGCCCATTGTCCTTTATAAGATTGTAAGTCTGAGAGGGAGGGATTGTTATTTTTTATTGTTAAAATTATTAATTAACTAATTATTTTTTTAAAAAAGAAGAAGAATATATGAAAGGGTGAAGCCAGAGAACTTGTTTGTATGACTCATGGGCATGGACTTGAAGGGGAGGATTGCTGGGGGAGGGGTGGTGCTGGGCAGAGGGGAGCAAAGGGGAAAAAGTTGGAACTATTGTACCAATATAATCAATAAAATATACTTAAAAAATAAGAGTAATGGATTTTGGGCCATCTCCACTCTGTGCATCTCCATTCTGTGCAGGTAAGAGTATCTGCTTCTTTCTGGCCTCCAAATCTCAGAGTAAATACTCAGTAAGGACATTTGTAACTGAACTGAAATGAATGAAATTAAGTAAAATGTTCACAAGACCCCTTTTTAATGAAGTGGCAGTACAGTATAGTATAATGTGGTATAGCTGAAAATTTTGCAACTTAAGAATAAGGTTCCCTGAGAAATATCATATGACCATAGAGAATTAATTTGAATATCCTATGTCTCATAGTCATCACCTGAAAATTGACAATAAGAATTTTCATATACTTTCTCCACTAGTGAAACCATGTATGAAAAAAAGGGTTTAGAGCTATAAAATGAAACAAAAAGTTGATGTTCTATAAGTGCCCATCAGTAGATGAGTGGATCAAAAATCTGTGGTACATCTCGTATCGTATCGTATCGGCAGCCGTCCGTCTCGAGAGACGATGGTGTAGCTTCTTAAGAGTCTATCTGCACCGCCGAGAATGGCTGTGCAGTCCGACTCGGGAGTGACACGGTATCTGTCTCCTCCCGTGTTGAATCGACATCTTGCGATGACGCTGGAGTGTCCTCTCCAGTGAAGCTGAAGCTACAGAGCCTGGGCAGGGTGATATGGAGGGTCTGCTGTTGCCCATGCAGCAGACCCCCCCTCTCTTCACAGCTGAAGGGTCCAAGGGAAAGACGGAGTCAATACAGCTTGGCTTCAGGTGCGCCGCAGGAGTTGCCGGTGTTGACTACAACGTCAAACCGCCTTAGGGACTCCGGCTCCGGATTTTCTGTCGGGGTTTACTCCCTTAGCCTTTCCCCTGAAGAGGTATGCCGCAAGGCAGCGGAGGTTTTTTGGAGTCAGAGTTTTCCTTCTCTGATGTGCCCTGACTGGAAGATCGAACCATTGACACTTAGCTCGCAGGTCGACGCTCAATCCACTGAGCCAAACCAGCCAGGGATACATCTACACAATGGAATACTATGCAGCAGAAAGAAAGAACTTCTACCTTTTATGACAGCATGGATGGAAATGGAGAGTATTATGCTTAGTGACATAAACCCATCAGTGAAAGACAAATATCATATGATCTCACTTACAAGAGGAATCTAATGAGTAAAATAAACTAACAAGCAAAATAAAAACAGAAACATGGAAACATGGAACAGACTGACAGTGGCCAGAGGGAAGAGGGGAGGTGCATAATGGTGGGAAGTAGGGGAAAGGACTAGTCAAAGAACACGTACGAATGACTCGTGGACATGGACAATGGTGTGGGGATTGACTGCGCGAGTGGGTGGTGGGCTGAGCGGAGAAGGGCAAAGGGGGGGAAATTGGGACAACTGTAATAGAAAAACAAAAAATAACCTAAAAAATAATACTAAAGCAATCATTATCTTTGGCAGAATGCATTTGGACAGACTTTAAACTGAATACTATCTTAATCATATGCTAATTTTGACCGAGAACAAGCTACTTTACCCTTTTACCCTTTTTAGTCTCAGGGTTTCCTTCTTTAAAATAAATAATATAATAGCATTGATGGCAGGTTCTTGTGAGTTTTAAAATCCACCAGTGTTCTGATTACTTCCAAATTTATATTCCTAGATCAGATTTCTTCCTTGGGCTCCAGATTCCAGTGTTCAAGTTATAACTTGACATCTCCATTTGAATATCAGATAAATAGCTCAGGGTCAAAAATCTCTAAAACATGATACACATCATGCAATAATCTTTTATTTTCTTCCTCACCTCAGTTACAAGCACCATCATTCACTTAGTTGCTTAAGTCAAAGATGGCAGAGTCATCCCTGATTTCACCTCCCACATAAAAGCCACCTGCTTTTGATTCTACATCATTCTGAAATATATCCTGAACCTGACTAATCACTATTGCTGCATACCAAATCCCAACCATCATTACCATTAAGATCATTGAAACTGCCTTGTAATTGGTATCCCTATTATTATTACTATTTCCATGCCAGCTGTACATGGTTACAGGCAGTTACTGTTTATCAAATATCAATATGTTCCTTTAAATTTTGAAGCCTCAATTTAGTAAGGTTGGGGTCACCTCTGAAGAATATCTTCTTCATGCAGTGACTCAGGGATCCAGACAACATCGATCTTATGATTATAGCCTCCAGACACGTGACCTCCATGGCTTTAAAGAAGAGATGAAAGGATAAACACATGTACTTTTATATACTCTGGACCAAAAGGAGAACTGCTTTTGCAACCATTTCATTTGTTAGAACTTAGTGCATGGCCTCATTACTAGCATATGGCTTTTACATGGAAGGTGAAGTAGGTGAAGTGAAGGACATCTCTGAAGTTTTTGCTTAAGCAACTAACTTTGCATGAACAAGAAATAAACTCATATTGTACTAAGTCTCTGATAATAGCACAGCCTGGCTTATTCTGGCCCTAGTCTATACTTCACACAGCAGGCAGAGTGATATTTCAGAAACATAAATGATTTCATATCACTCTTTATTTAAGATGCTCCATTAGCTTCCAATTAAAATAAGATCCATACTCCTAAGCATGACCTACAACATTCTCCATGATCCCTGCTTAGTTCTTTAATAAAAACCTATCACTTTCTCCTAGTTATCTAAAACAGCCACTCTGGCCTTCTTTCTGTTTCTCAAACATTCCAAAACTGTTCCTAGTTTAGAACTTTTGTACATGTTTTTCCTCTAGAAACATTTTACCCTGTAAGTATTCTGCATTGGCTTCTTTGTATTAATCTGTCCTCATTTTCTCCAAAAGGAATCCGTGTCAATCCTATCACAGTAGACTCCCTAATTCCCCTTCTCTCTTATTCTCCTGTTTCGTTTCTGAATAGTATGCATGGAATTATTTAAATTATTTTATATAATTGCTAAAAATTTTTATACATGTATAGTTTATCTCCCTTCACTAGAATATATGATACATAAGGACAGAATTTTTTTGACCCATTTTCAGCAGTTCCCTCAGCCCTTATTAAAATGCCTGGCACAGAGAAAGCACTCAATAGAAGCTAATGATTATTACTGTCATTATAACAAATAATGCAGATATGCATGCCTATTTTTATAGCTAGCTAAATTCCAACAGGAACATCTATCTCAGTGCAGACAGGTAACTGAAGTGTGGATCTCAAAGAATCCTAAAATTAGCTTTTATGGAGCTTTCCCTCACCCAAAACTCAGAGAAGATTTAGCTCAGAAGTACAAGACTCTTCTGACCCATTTTCACTTAAGAATTTGGTCATCTGATCATCATCACGACTGGTTAAAAGGTGTGATACTCTTGTGTCAAAAACAGGGCTTCTGCCCTCCCCTCATAAACAGAATGCCTTGCAACATAAAATATTTGTGAAAACTAAAAAGGAAGGAAACCAGTAATTATATGGAAAAACTACAAATATTTCCATGAAAGAGAATATGCAATTACCTAACAAGCATGAAAATATGTTCAACCTAACAACGTAAGACAAGTTCTAGTGATAATGCTATTTCTTGCTTATAAAAAATATTTTTGAAAGTAATATACCTAGTGATGATAAAGTAAAATGAGAAGAATACAATCCAGGGTACACTGATGCAACAAGAGTCTAGCAAGTACACCTCTTGACCCATCATTTCAGTTCTAGGAGACTTTATAGGGAAGGAAGTTCACATATTAAAGACAAAGAAATTATCCACAAAGATGATCATCAGGCAACTAAATATAATGGCAAAAACAAACAAAAAATAATACTTTAAAATCCAACTATAAAGAATTGTTAGTTATAAGATATAATGTTGCGCAATGTTAAAAATTGTTATTAGAGATTGTAATACCATTAGAAAACATAAGACCTTAAAAATGTTAGGTAGCTATAATTAGGAGAAAAATTTTGTAACTGTTGAAGAAATGTTTAGTTAGTAGAAATAGAATGTGTTGTGCCAGTGGGTTGATGGAAGGCCCTGGGAGAAAAGAACCTGAGATAAAGGGAGATTCTGAGTGTTTACATTCTTATCATCTCAAGAGAGAAGGGAGCCAAGAGTAGATCAGAACCCAACTAAGCAGAGCAGAAAGTCTGGCTTAGTCTGAATTGCAAAACCATCCCTTCTGGTTGCCCTGGTTACAGCCCCCATTCTCTTGGAAATGCGGTTATAAATGGGCCAAGTCACATGTAAATTAACTGAGCAGATATTAGTGATGAATAGAATTGGCTCTAACAAGCTCTGCCCTGGGGCAGGTCTGGGAAAGGATTTGGAAAGGGTCTATACAGGAGACAAAGGTGACATTAAGGGACAATGTCACATTCAAAATAAAAACGTACTGTCCAACAAGTCAGTGAGTCCACATATCTTTACTTGTTGACCCTGGATATAAAGGAGAGGAAACCTCAGTTCCAAAAAATGGTACAGCTCAATCTCCACATTGGTTTTTGGGGTCAGTAGAGGCAAAAAGTGGGAAATTGTGATTACATGATTTTAAAAGGAAAAAAGACAAATGATAAATACATATCCTTATTACAACCATATATATTTAATACTATGTATGTTATGTAGAATGGAGATATGTAATAGATCATAATAAATAGACAAATAATTAGATACAAAAGTTAATAATGATTCCATTAAAGAATGAAATTATTGCTGGTTATTCTTTAGAATTCAATGCATTTTCTAAAAATTTTCTTATTAAAGTGTAGTTGGCCCCCATGTTTATTGTAGCATTATTTACAATAGCAAAGACATAGAAGCAACCTAGGTATTCATCTATGGATAAATGGATATTTTTAATACAATAGAATATTTCTCTGCAATAAAAAGGAATGAAATCTTGCCATTTGTAACAACATGGATGGACTCAGGGAGTATTATGCTAAGTGAAATAAGTAAGACAAGAAAGACAGAGACCATATGACTTCACTTATACATGTAATCTAAACAAACAAACAAACAAAACAAAACAAAACAAAAACAGATTCATAGACAGAAACAGATTCAGAGACGAAACTGACAGTTGCCAGAGAGAAGGGGGCTGTGATGGAGGAAACAGGTAAAGGGAAATAAGAAGTACAAACTTCCAGCTCTAAAATAGAATTTAATACATTTAAAAACTTTTTATAATGAGCTTGACTTGATTTTATAATGAGAAAAATAAACTGTAATTTTAAATCAAATCATGCTTTTATGTGGGAAGGTAGTGTGCATGGCTCGGAAGCCCCCAGTACGGCCATGTCAGTGACCAGCTGAGACTCACCACTATCATTCCCCCATTTATGCTACCTGCCTACTCTGCCAGGAGAGAGGCACATTGGCCTTCCCAAAGTAGCCTTTCTTCAGTCCACATTCTTTAATGAAGATTGGAACAAACTGGAGAAAGGGTCAATGTGCCCCTTAAGTCTATCTTTATGATCCTTGTAATTGATACAAGACCAAAGCACACAATCCCAGCCCTCAGGCCCTTTATGAGGTAGAATTGTTGGGAAACACATCCCTGGGCCAGCAGTGAGCTCTCCGAGATCCGTGCCAGCGGGATCAAGTCCAGAAATGCTGACCTGCGCTTACAGGGTAAAGGCTGAGATGTATCTGACCACCTTCTCCAAGATTCGGCAGAGTCTTGTAGGTGACCTCATGTCATGGTCTCACATTTCCTGGACACTACTCGTTCAGTGAAATAATGTTTAACCTCAAAACAATATATGAATGCTTATTTATGAATAATATACATATATACCAACATACTGTATATATTATAAAGCAGAATTTTACAAGTGGAGATGAAGATACAATAAATTATTCTTAAATGTCTTGCCAGACTCAATAAATCATATTATCATTCGGGACTATTTCAAGCCCAAGTATATGCTTAACCCACTGTAAATTGAGTTTAATATCTTAAATTGTCTTATTAATAACTTGGAATTTTTAAACTAACATCCTATAAGATTAGAATATATTGCCATGGTTTTTACCTTATAATATAGCTGACAGGAAGCTAAGACTAAGATCTGGAGAAATGTCCACTCCTTCACTTTCATACACTTAGCTGTGTTTGCCTTATCAGTACTATCTCCAATCTGTAAGTTATATAACAGGTAACTTTTAAGCTGTTTTTAGAACTCAGTAATACCCATGAATCCCTTAACAGGCAAATATGAATTACAATAATTATAATTTATTGAAATTAAATAAAAACTTGAGCACTCAGGCAAACCATCTGTGTTCTGAAATCCCTACCATTCCCTTGGGTACCTCTCATTGCACACAGCAGTGCTGCGTGTAGTGGGGTCCATGGATCAATGCCAGCCCTCAAACTGTTTCTAGTCCTCAATAAGTGGGAAGATGAAAAGTGTTTATAAACATCTAGCACTCTGACAGATTACACTGTGTAATATAACTTAACTAAAAGAGGGAGGAAGTTCTCTATTTCTTATGTATTTTATTTCATTTTATCTTTTTAGAAATTCATGTTATTATACTCACTAAAAATAGTGGTTGGTGGCAGACTGAAAATCAAAGGAAGCTGTCCTTGACTGCAGATCATTGGGAAGCTCTGCCATGTGTGAATGGGACTGCCAGGCACACAGGCAAAGCCCAGCGAAGGCCTGAAGAATTAGGCTGATAAAGATACAATGAGGCATTTTTAGATTCAGACAGTTTTATTACTTATACAGGCAGAGAAAGAAGAGGAGCCAAATGTGCTAGCTCCCTGGGTCCTTTTGAGCACATGCCAAATGTGACGGCACTGAAATGAAAGGGTCTGGAGGATTGTGACACAGATGGTGGGGTCGCCCAATGCTGAGGAGCCAGTTCTAGACTTCAGCTAAGCAGTTAGATAGCCTACAGCTAAAGCTGGTGTACAGAGTCTCATATCCTACAAGATCCTGAGAAGCAAGGAGAAACGGTCTCAGAACAGCCTCACAAGAGAAATAGGGAGGACAGCAGGAGATGACTGTATTGCAATGCCTCGAAGGCCTTCCTTGCTCATGTTCCAGGAGGGTCCTAAGGCATTCCCCCAAGACTTACTTTAGCTGCACTTCAAGCCTTAGCCTGTGTGGTCTGTCTGTACACATGCAAGACTGTCAGAGCATCATGGCAGAACCATTCCCCTACAAGCCCCAGTGTCAATGTAGATAGTAAACATTGCAAAGCGTCATTTCCTCTCCTAATGGACCATTTCACTCATGAGATCACTGACCTAGTGAAATCCCCATATGATGTTAAAATCCACATCCCAGCAGCCTAAATGACTACTTACTCAACAGACAGGGGGAAAAGGGCTCACTTCCATCACAGGTGTCATTTTCCAAATCTGGGCAATGATTCACAGAGTTATTTCTTCTATCAAATCACCAGTATGTTGATTAATTAAACAAACATTTATTGAAGCCTGCCAGATGCCAGAACCTGGCAGGCATAGGACACAGAAATGAATGAAGCATAGTCCTTGTCCTAGAGAAATTGGTGACCTTGAAGGGAAAAAGGTACAATGAGAGAAAGTAATTAAAATCATGGGTTACTCCTTAGAAGAGGGTTTGTGAAAAGACAGAGGAAAGAAGAATCCTCTGAGCCTAGAAGACTAGTGAAAGGTATGACAAAGAGAGTGATATATGATATTAAAGAGTGACTAGGATTTCCCCAAATAGAGAATAATAGAAAGGCCATTGCTCCTTAAAGGAAGAGCATGTGCAAAGTAATGGAGATGAAAAAAAGCATGCTATGCTCAGAGACCCCCCTTCCTCAAAGGAAAGAGCCCCCTTTCCTTGATTTTCATCCAGTGGGCCAAGAAAGAGACAGTGAGGCATAATAGAAAGAGGTTGTTGGGGAGAGTCAGGCTCAAATTCTAGTGCCTCCCCTTACACACACATGATCCTGGGCAAGTAACTTAGCCCCTTTGATTCTGTTTCTTCACCTGCAAAATAGTTAAAGTATACCTTAAAGAGTCATTTACAGGATTAGGGTAGGCTTTATATAAACTGACTGGCATATTGGAGGTACTGAGCTTATTTTATCATGATTTTTCTTAAAACACTTGGAATGTTTTTGAATCAGCCTAGTCTTCCCAGCACACAACAGCCCTCGTGTTGTTTGAGGCAGCCTAATGGTGCACCCGAAAGTTTTCAATTTTCTCACCAGCTCTTCCCAGTGCTCCTTATGGAACATGTGTTTGAGTTGCCCTTTTCCAAACACAATGCAATTTGACTTCATAGGTTGGCAGAGGGGCACCTAGAAAGGGCCAGGACTCTAAGCCTAGTCTGACCTGGGCAGGTGTTTCAGTTATCTGTTGCACCAAAACAAACTCCCACAAAACCTAGTGACCTGAAACAGTCAATTTATTATTTCAAATAACTCAGCGCACTAACGGGGCTCATTTCTGAGACATCATTCGGCTGGTGGATCAGCAAGGGGCTGAAAGGACTGGGCCTTGCTCTCCAGGTAGCTTTCATCCTGGGCTCTTCCCAGTGTGTCCAGTTCAAGGCAGCATCCCAGAGTGCAAAGCTGAAGCTAAGCTGTCCCCTGAGGCTGTGGAACTTCTGCAAAGTCATTTGTGCATATAAGCACAGCTGTGCCAGAGGCCAGTGAAGGAGAGTCCGCTGAAACCCTTAGTCCCTCAGTTTCTCCTCTGTTGGTTTGGTCTAGTTCTCATGCCTTAGATCCGGCACTTAGCTCAGGGTACATCCCAACAGCTAGATCCCTGGAGTTACAGAACACAAGTAGCTGGCAGACTGTAAGCACATTTTGATCAAAAAGTGCAGTCACCTCTGCTTAAGCTTGAAAGCTACTAACTCTGTCTCCCCATTGTACACAGTGCTGGTAATGGTGCCTACCTCATTAGGATGCCTTGATGGTTAGAGGAATTCTTACTTGTACAGTGCTCAGAATAGCACCCTTTACTTATTGATTAAGTGAAGCAAGAAGGGATGAATAGCTCAGTGCATGGGACAAATGGACAAATGGCTGGATGCCTGTGCATATATGTGGGGCGGCGGGGGGGGAGGGGGGATGAGAGAGATAGATCACTACGGTGAGGAACGTTCTAGTGGTGTCCAGTTTGTGGCTGGGCATCAGTCTGTCCTTGTAGCTGTGGGATGGCCTCTGAGAGTTCAGAGTGTCACGGTCTAATTTTAGGATGGAATGACTGAGGGCCAGGACCAGGAAGGAGGCTTGTACAATTTGCAGAAGGAGTCTGTTCAGGCCTTTCCTATCCAAGTCACCAAGATATGGGGCCCTGGGGCGGGGGTGGGCTCCCCGTCTGGAAGAGAAGAGCAGTGAAGGCACTGTTCCCAGGGGCACACATGCTGAACGGAGGAACCTGAACTCTCACAGAACCTAACGCAGCAGGTGATTGTGCTGTCCTCTCTTCCTGGACTCTGGCATGGCACTTCCGCTTAGGCACACCTGGATACCTGTGCTGGGCTCTGATGGCAAAGCAGACCTGCAAGCACACATGATGAGGGTTCAGACACCAGGCGGCCCCTCCAGCACCACACTCAGCAGACACTCCTTCACTGGCCTCCGGCACAATTTCAGTGCCTCTAACTTCCCTTTGAGGCTCAGTCACCCCTGTTCCATAGGACAAACAAGCCCTTGCTTAGGAATACCTCCCTGCTCATTACCTGTGGGTGAGATGGAAAAACTTTCCCATGGCCCAACCCAGTCCTGACCCAGCTGAGAAAGCAAGCTGGCCCTGCTGTAGCTGTGGAGAGAACAGTGCCCACAGGCCGAGAGGAGCTGCTACCCACTCTGCACACGGGTGGAGTGAGGGGCAGAAAATCTGCCCAGCTGTCTTCTGTGGGGTCTGGCATGCACAGAAAACACATACAGTCTGCGATCAGGGAAGGTGAGGAGGGACTACTAGGTCTGGGTGGTCTTACAAACTTTCAACAAGGTAGTGGCTCACCTTGTTGTTGGAGTAAGGCTGGGAAGGAGCTGAATTTGGACAGAGCTCAGCAATAGCTTGATTGGTGTGACAGAGCATGCCAGGATGCTGAAGAGTGGATGCGGGAGGCAGAATCGGGCCGTGTGCTGTGTACGGAGTTGAAGCCAAACCACCAGGTTCAAACTCTAGCTGCACTCCAAACATGCTGTGTGAAACTAAGCAAATTATTTAAATCTCCAAGCCTCAGTTTCCCTACCTGCAAGGTGGAGACAATCATCTTACCCGCTGTAAGATTACATGATAAGGCTGCTTTAAAAAGTGTCTGGTACATTCTGGGAGCTCAGAAAGCCTGTAGCATGCCCCTATGCTGGGAAATATTCAAATATTCAAATAGACTAGGAAGACTAGGTGACCAGCGGCCAGGGCTCATGTGTCACAGCACCCCCTGCACAGCCTCACACAGGCACTGAGGATGCCCTTGCAGCTGTACCAGCAGGAGTACAAGTTAGTGGTTAGAGGAATCTCTGCATCTGTCACTTCCTAGCTGTATCCACAGCCTCTTTGTACCTCAAATTTTTTACCTGTAAAGTTAAGTTAATAGCTTTTTCAATTATCTTTTACTGCATTATCAAACAATTGTGAAACATAGTGGCTAAAAGACAGAAATCATTTTCAAGAATTTTATTTTCTTTCTCATGCTTTTGCATTTGGACAGAGTTCAGCGGTAGCTTGTCTCTGCTCCATGAAGAATCAGTCAAGGAGGATCAATGAAATCACAGGATCTACTTCCCTGATGGCTTCACTCACATGGTGGGTCAGGTGGTGGGGCTACTGTCTGGACCTCAGTAGGAGCTACTGGCTGGGGTGCCTCAGTTTCCCTCCACAGTTTCTCACCATTGCTGGGCATGGTGACCTCAGGATGGTCAGACTCCTTACATGGCCACTGGTGTCCCCCAGAGTGCAAAGTGAAGGCTGTCAGATATCTGATGGTTGAAGTCAGAACCGCCTCAGCATCAGTTCAGTTCCATTGTGTGGATTAATAAAGGTCACAGGGCAGCACAGGTTCAGGGAGAGGGCACTAGAAAAGGGTGTGACTATTTGGAGGTGTGATTCATTGAAGACCACCAGAAGGACAGATCACCACAGTCCCTTTTCCCTCATAAGGCTATTGAGGGGATTAAACATCTTCATGAATCTATAGTACTTGTCCAACCCCGAGTGACCTACTCATACTAAGAGGTAGGACAGTGGAGTGTCAAATCTAGACACTTACTAGCAATGTGATCTGGAACAAGCTGCTTAATCCCCATGAGCTTCAAAGTCCTCATGTTGTAGGAATTAGAAAAGTAGGTGTCTGTGAAGGGTTTAAAACCCTCTAACAACACTGAAGTTAAACACTAGTGTTTAACCTTTCATCATTTGGGGCACTAAAGTGCCTGACACATAGTAAACATACAGAGTGTTTGTTGTTATTTTAATCCTAATCAGAGCCAAGTCAAATCTCATAGTCTTTCTATGGATCAAGTCGCTAGCATCAGCACTTCCCACAAAGTAAAGTGACTTCTACAGAAGCACTGTCTTCAGCCTAGTACCTGAATGCCAATCAAGGTCATCCTACCCTCTGCCACCCTCCTGCTTCCTGCCAGACAGCCCAGTTTAATGGAACTTGCTGCTGGCTCCTGGGCCAGCTTGGCCTGCTGGCATCCTGACACCCCCAGGGCCTGGTCAAGCAGCTGAATGCTTTTGTTCTTGCGAGAATATCTGCAGACTACCCCAGCCAGTCCCCACCCCTCTGCCTTACCGACAAGGAGCATACTTGTTTCTTCGTCTTCATGAACAAACAACTCCCTCTTGGAATGCATCTTCCTGACTTTCTCTTGACTAATCACTACATGGAAACAACACTTGATAACCAAAGAGAACTGTCCTCCTGGGTGGTAAAAGACGATTTGCACAGTGATAGAAAAATAACATTTTTTCCACCCAATCCATAATTAGGTCTTGGAGAAACAAATTAAGTGAAGGCAAAATTATGTGTCTTTGAAGCATGACTACTAATCTGCATAATGATGTACATTTAATGGTTTTAATTTCCAAAGGAAACTATTTTTAAAATGAGTTTGGAAAATGTATTTATCCTTCAATTCTATGTCTATAAAGTGAATTCCCTAGGCCTGGTGCTGCATCACCCCAGCCTGAAATCCTAGCTAATTAGTGATGACATTTTAAACTTAATACAGCAAAAGTGTCTTCCCCCTCTAAGGGTACCCTGTCATACCAGGTAAGGAATAAGTGTAAGAAAGAAGCATGGCACCTGGGGACTTGCTCTCTCGCCTTGTACCAATACCACCACCTCCTCCTCCAATCCTGAGTCCCAAGGCTTCTCAGTAGGACCTTGAGAGTCACCATTATTGTGTTGTGAGTATATAAAGCAGAATTCTGACATCTATTTTTGTTGGTAGCACTGTAGCTAGTTTACCTCCTTGGAAAGTCGTGCCACAACAGAAAACTTGAACTCAAGAGCCCTCTCTGACTTAAGTTAATTCAGCCAAAAATGAGAAGCTTGGAAAGTGTTGACTTTCAACTGTTTTTGACCTATACTGATGGCAATTTTATATAATTCAGCTTTATGAAATGCCTACATATGGTAGGCACTTAATAGATTGCAGATGGTATTAATAGTAGCAGCAGTATTAAATGCATTATTTTAGCAACTCCATTGTAAATGGAGACATTACCACCTATTTCTCAGGTTCTAAGGAGGATTTGATGAAATTATATGAGATAATGTGCTTAGTACTCTGCCTGACATGCCAGCTACTTGGCCAGTTTTGTATTTGCTGCCTGGAAAACCAGATTAACTCAGCAGAAGTCACAGGGGCTTTGCACCCCTTTATCTTTAAGCCTGCCCATCATTGTCTTATAAAAGCAACTGAGGCTGGTCACTCATTGCATTATGTAGTGAGACAGAGGTCAACAACAGATATATAGGTGCAACACCCTCCACGGTTTCTCAAGAACAGCCTCCCCAATGTTCCCATTTATCTCTCCTAAGAGCCCTATGAGATAGGCGTTATGCCTGGACTTCCTGTGTGGTAGCCATTATTGGCCATAGCAATTTGAAGTTAAGACACCCCAGTTGGGGAAAGATGCATCTGGTGGATACCAAACCCCATAGAGTCATCACAGTTCACCTGTGGCATCAAGGCTCCAAGCTGAAAGCCAAACAGATGGTTTTCTTCAACATGGGCATATCTGTCCACTGCCCACTCACACCCATGAGATGTGACTTCAGCCCCACAGCACTGGTAACGCAATAATAGCACCTCCAACGTGAAGTTAGTTTCTGGCTTTGGATCCTTAATTATTCTTAGTCAACTCTTCAAAGGATAGAGACTGAGCTCAGCTCAGCAAGTAAAAAGTAACTTTTTATGGGTATCCCAGGAAGCACAGAACACCTGCCACCTGCCAGGCACCTGCCACACCTGATTTCAGTTTGTTCTCTCAAGGATGCCCGTGCCAGTTTTACAATTTGCATGGAGACCCAGATAAGCTAACTCACTAGTGCCTGATCACAAATCAGGTGGGAAATCCACATTTCAGACACTAATGGTTTTATCTTCAGAATGTTATAGATCACACCCCCAAACCAAAGAGAGAAGCTCTGAAGGCAGCTTGTTTAGGCTTCAGTACAGTTAGGGATGTGTAGAGAGAAACTGACTTCTGTTCTTTCCAGTTTTTGATCATACCAAACAAATATTTACTGAGCCTTTTTCTATGTGGGTGCTGTGCTGGGGGCTGAGCAAAGGATATGGTCACTGCTCTAATTGCAGATGCCCTCAGTGTAGAAAGGTAACAGGCATATAAATTAGCAATGATATTGTTCTGCTGTGGAACTCAGTGCTGGGCACCCAACCCAACCTGCGTTCATCAGGAGAAGCCTTCTAAAGAACAAATGATAGCAATAAGTTCTACAGGAAAAGTGAGGAAGCTGGGAAGACTAGGACACAGATAAATCTAACAATATCATGAGCTTCAATACCCTTCAGATCCATATAGCCATGTTCCATCTGCCCAACAGACACTCTTCGTGCTACCCATGTGCTTCCCAAAACACACACACACACACACACACACACACACACACACACACACACACACACACACACACACTTTCCAAGTCCCAATGAGCCATTCATTTGAGCACTGCAAACAGAGTCCTGCAATTCAGAAAAGGTGAAGATACCAGGTGATCAGAGAAAAAAAGAAATGCTTAAGACAGGGAAACATTTTTATCAGCCTACTTGAAATGTAGTTTGCTTCCCTCCAATATGTTGAAAACATCGAAAGCCTTTCCAAATATCTCACACATCTGCTGAGTGAGCCAAACGCCCCCTCCTATTCACTCCACCCACAATCTCTGTATCCATCAAGCCGCATATTAAGTGATGCTCAATTACAACATGTATAATTTTGCACCATGTTCCTCAATCAAGGGCCAGTGCTGGGGCAGTCTTTTCCCTATTGTCCTCTGGGTGTGCATGGTGATGTCGATGAAATGCACGTGCATGATTATTAAATTTGGCATAATTACTTCTCCAAATGATCACTGACACTCCATTGTTCTGAAAGGATTAATCCTCAGAACCTTCCAAACACAGTCTGTTTCCTGGGTCTAAATGAGATTTCAAAGAATGTAATTTATAATAACCATAATCCCTAATGCACACTTTAATATATCCTTTCTTTGTTACAGTCATTTTCTGGTAAATCCTGCTGAATTAGAATTCTCCAAGGGTGATGAGCTACCTGTCCGTGGATGCCAGCTGTGCTGTCACAGACAACTCCACTGTAGAGCTGGAACGTGCAAATCACACCCAATCTGCCTGGATGCAGGGACTCTGTCTCAATCACCTTCCTCCTTCCTCACTGAGCCCTGGGCTATACCACATGCCAGGAAGAACAGGAACAGACTGCTTGTTCCCTCCCTGCTGATCAAAAATTTAGTAACTGGGCTTTACCAGGATGGGGGGAGGTGTGGGGAGAGCAACCCCCAGTCTCCACGTTGTAAAAATGCAGGTCATGTTGGAGCATGTAGGAGGAGGAGTGCCTGCTATATACCAGGTGATTTCCCAGTCACCTGACATACATCAGCTCACTGATTAAGCAGAATGATCCCATGAGACAGCTATGCCCCCCTCCTCTTTAACACATGAGACCTCTGAGCAACCTCAGCGTTAAAACCTAACCTAGCACTTCTGGCCAAGATGGAGGCCTAGATAGACACGCTGCGTCTCCCTCCACAACTAAGAAGAAATATAACTACCTCAAAACTAGAGACAATCAGAAGTTCCAGAAAATCAAGCTGCATGGAAGTCCAACAAACAAAGATATAAAGAAGGAATACTCAACTAGACAGGTAGGAGGGGCAGAGCCAGGGCAAAGGATGCAGCGCAGTGGTGGCAGCAGCAGTGGTGGTGGCAGCAGGCTGGTAGAAAGTGCAGTCACACATTTGAAAAAGCTGGGAGGGAAACCTGAGGAGTGCTCCCAGCACCAGACCAAACCAGACCACGTAGCTCATGTTCCCAGAACCAGGGAAATAGAGTCTCATTGCTTCTAACTGTGCAAACCAGTGGGAGTTGGGGTGGAGGAAGAAACTACTGGTCTCTCAGCAGAGTCTGCTTGTTTAAAGGGCCGCAACAGTCCTCGAATGTCCATATACCCACTCAGTCTGGGAACAATGGCCAGGACAGCATTTAGAGAGGTGCCAGTCTCATACGGAAGTGGGAGAAGTGCCTGGAAAGGGGGAAAGTGCTGAGAAAGTGGCATTGTTCCCTCTCAGACCACTCCCCTACACACAGTGCCATAATGTGGTGTAACAGGTTGCCCTGTACTGATGAATACCTAAGGCTCTGCGCCTTATAACAGGTGCAACAGCTCTACCTAAGACATAGAGGCAAACAAACACAGGAGCCTGTCAAAATGAGGAGACAGAGAGGTATGGCCCAAAAGGGGGAACAGATCAAGGTACCAGTGGGAGAACTAAGCGATGAGGAGATAGCCAACCTAACAGATACAGAGTTCAAAAAACTGGTGATAAAAATGCTCACGGGCTTGACAGATATGCTTAAACATGGTAAACGCATAAGGGAAAAAGTGAAGGATATGCTAAATGAAACAAAGGAAAATCCACACAAAACCAATGGTGAATGGGAAGGAAACCGGGGTTCAAATCAATGATGTAGAACATAAGAAAGAAAAAAACAGTCAACCAATACAGAATGAGGAAACAAGAATTGAAAATAAAAAAAAAACAAGGGAAGGCTTAGGAACCTCTGAGACAACTTTAAATATGCCAATATTCGCACCATAGGGGTGCCAAGAGAAAAGGAAGAGCAAGATTTTGAAAGTTTATGTGAAAAAATAATTAAAGAAAACTCCCCAAATTTGGCGAAGGAAATAGACATACAAGTCCAGGAAGTACAGAGAATCACAAACAAGCTAGACCCAAAAAGGACCACACCAAGACACATCATAATTAAAATGCCAAAGGTTCAAGATAAAGAGAGAATCTTAAAAGCAGCAAGGGAAAGAAAGAGAGTCACCTACAAAGGGGTGCCTATAAGACTATCAGCTGATTTCTCAAAAGAAACTTTGCAGGCAAGAAGTATTCAAGGTGATGAAGAGAAAGACTTACAACCAAGATTACTCTATCCAGCAAAACTATCATTTAGAATGGAAGGGCAGATAAAGTGCTTCCTAGACAAGGTAAAGCTAAAGGAGTTCATCATCACCAAGCCATTACTATATGAAATGTCAAAGAGACTTACTTAAGAAAAAGAAGATCAAAATTATGATATTAAAATGACAACTAACTCACAACTATTCACAATTGAATCTAAAAAATACAAACAAAATTCAACTAAGCAAACCAGAATAGGAACAGAATCACAAGTATGGGGATCATTTAAAGGGTTATCCAATGGGAGGGGTACAGGGCAGAAATGGAGAAATGGTGCCAGGGATTAAGAAACATAATTGATTGGTACAAAATAGACAGGGAAAAGTTAAGAATAATATAGGAAAGGGTGAAGCCAAAGAAGTTATGCGCATGACTCATGGACATGAACTAAGGGGGACAGAATTGCTGGAGGGAGGTGGGGTACTGGGCAGAGGGCAGCACAGGGGAAGAGAGCTGGGACTACTGTAACAATATAATAAATAAAATACACTTAAAAAAAAACAACAACAAAAAAAAACCTAACCTAAAGTCACACACCTAACATGAGGCGGGGATAGAATTTGCAACTATATCTAGGGGGCTAGAAATCTCATACTCTCTCTGGAAACAGAACACAGCATCTGGGGAGAGGGGATGGGGAGACAACAAACTGGCAAAGACCTCCTATAGCCAGAGGAAGAGGTTCCACCCTTCTTAAAAAATCAAAACTTGACTTTCCAGAGGACATGGAGGTCCTCCAAGACTGAGTCTCTGTCCCCATTGTCAGTGTTGCCAAGCCAGATGCCCGCCCACACTGTGGCTCTAATCCCCATTCCTCTGGGTTCATGTCCCTTCCTGTTTTGTGTTCTGCTCCTTGAGAGAGGATGCTATGGCCATCTGCCCAAGGGTGCCCACAGATGCCCATGGAAATAACAATTCTCAACTACACACTTTCTCTTATGAAGAACAGAAGGCAGGATAAAATTTTCCTTTGAGGCTGTGAAAGGGGAGGATGGGGAGGGGATGCCCATCTGTGCCCCCCCTCACTGAAGGCTCTTGCTTACTGATGTCTGACGCTCCATTTTCCCATCGATACACTGACAACACACCCCTACCCCACCACCTCTGATTTACATAATACAACTAATCTCACAGAACTGTTCCCAAATGCTAGGTCAATGTCTCATAGCAGTAGCAATTTATCTGCTTAAGAAAGCTCTAAGTGACAAAACAGTACTCGCAGACATCACCAGCACGGGTCTTACCTGGAATACAGTTCACTTTCATCACTGGAAATATATAGCACAAATGGCATTTGCAAGAAGATTTGGACATTCCTATAATTTCAAATAGTATCCTCTGCATTAGTTAGAATCTTAAGTATTTAGATAGATTTGAATATGTATAACATTTATTAACTGTAACAGCTCTGACATTTCAATTTAATCAGTTTACTCCAGAGAAGTTAAGTAATTCTCTCATGCTCATACATAAACAGTATTATCTTTTCATTTTCAAAAGGTACCATTTTGTAATCTAAGATGCTCAGGGAATAATCTTATCGCTGTGTTGGGAGGCATATGAGAAAAATCTGGCAAAGTCTCTGTAAGACTGCATTTGAGATTAAATAATGTATAAACTGCAGAGTAGGACACAGAAAAGACCTCTAGAGACTGATGGATGCTTCCACATTAGTTCTTACTAAAAGTGAAATAAACATGTTTTCTGTCTGCAGAAATCCAGTTTGTTCAGGAACAGGATGAGGAGCCTCTGATATGGTGAGCTTTTGCAGGAAGGGGTGATCCAAAACACTCAATAAATCCTTCCCATCCAAAGAGTAGCCTAGTTTAATAATCAGAGAGATCCAGTGTCTTTCTACACTGCAGGGCCCTGTCCTGCAAAGTTATTGTTTCTAAAAGGGCAGCAGAGTACCCCTAATAATTAGTAAGGGTATATCAGGTAAATCAACCCACTGCAGAACCTCAGGAATAAATATGTGACCTCTCCCCAGCCCTATCTGGCACTTTTTGGCAGCATTCACAAGCTCTCAATTACACCCCTACAGGGACAGCCAGAGAAAACTCAGGTGAAAAAGGCTTCCCGAATCCTCTTCAGAGCCAGTCATCTCAGAGTGAAGAAACTAGGTCAGCTGGGCTGCTGCAGGTAGCTGAAGGTCACCAAATGGTCCAGAGCAAACTAGCATCCAGGACACAGTGGGTAGACAAGACAGATGAATGTCCAACCCATGCTAACGTGTTGTCAAAACCCTTGAAAACACACTTGGATTTTATCCCCCAATCTACTCTGATTAAGTTAGTAAACCTGTGTCCCTCAGTTAGTACTCTTCCACCCACACTAGGTCAGTACCATCACTCCACTCAAAAAAAGCAGCTACAGTTTGCTCTACTCTGAGCTTACACTTCTGGTTAACGTTAGCCAGAGAGTGGACCCAAGTACAAGATTTCAAATAAACCAAGTCAGAAGCCAATCATGGGAAAATCTTCCAAATCTTACAATCCACATATGAAAACCCAATTTGACAATAATTTTACACTTACAAGGCCATAACAATAATGAGAAGCTGAATAAAACTTTCTAAACAACTACTAATTTAAAGAGTGTTTAATCAACTATACCAAAATAAAGATTTAATTATCTCTCTAATCTCACCATAGAAAATAAAATTCAAAAAGATCATGTGAAAAGGGGATCAAACAATTAGCCAAAAAAATAAAGATAGGGGAAAAAGAACTACAGAAATGTGTGCAGGCAGTTTGTGTATGATTTTGTTGTATTTGTCACCACTCCTATATTTTTAATCTTATTTTATGGTTTTTCTATTATAGTGTTCCCAATTTTTCTCCACTCCCTCCCCCCACAGTCAATCCCCACCCTGTTGCCCATGCCCATGGGTCTTTTATACTAGTTCCATGACTAGACCCTTCGCCTTCTTTCCCCCCTTTTGCCCCTCCGCCCTCCCCTCTGGTAACTGTCAGTCTTCTCCCTGTTTCCATGCCTCTGGTTCTATCTTGCTCATTTGTTTGTTTTGTTTATTAGTCTCCTGTATTAGGTGATATCATATGGTACTTTTCTTTCATGGCCTGGCTTATTTCACTAAGCATAATTCTCTCTAGTTCTATCCATGTTGTCGCAAATGGTAGGAGTTCCTTCTTTCTTTCTGCTGCGTAGTATTCCACAGTTTTTGATCCACTCATCCACTGATAGGCACTTTGGCTATTTCCAGCATTTGGCTATTGTAAATAGCACTGCTATGAACGTAGAGATGCATAGGTTCTTTTGAATTGTTTTAGGATTCTTAGGGTATAATCCCAGCAGTGGAATCACTGGATCAAAAGGCAGTTACATTTTTAGTTTTTTGAGCAAATTCCATACTGTTTTCCGCAGTGGCTGCACCAGTCTGCATTCCCACCAACAGTGTACTAGGGTTCCCTTTTCTCCACATCCTCGCCAGCACTTGTTGTTTGTTGATTTGTTGATAATGGCCATTCTGATCGGTGTGAGGTGGTATCTCATTGTGCTTTTAATTTGCATCTCTCTGATGGCTAGTAATTTGAGCATTATTTCATATGTCTGTGGGCCTCCTTGGAGAAGTGTCTGTACAGGTCTTTCACCCATTTTTTTAATTGGATTGTTTGAGTCGTATAAGTTCTTTATGTATTTTGGAGATCAGACTCTTGTCTCCATTTATTTTTAATGATTTTTTATGATTTATATCTTCAGTAAATATTGACTTTCATGCTTGATTTTATATTTACAATTTCATTTTCTTTCCTTTAAAAAAATTCTCTGAAATGGAATGAACTCTATGTCTCCCTAAAACTGGTCCTACCCTGACTGAAAAACTAATCAGAAGTGAAAGACCTTCTCTTCCACATCTATACTCCTCCTGTTTCCTATAATCAAATCCATATAGATGACTGTCAATCTCACTAAGGTCTGGAATTTCTTTATAATGACCATTTGGACCTTTGGGAGAATTAGGTCCCATGACTTGGGGCCTTTATCTTATTGAAGAGATTATACCTAATCTTCCCCTTTCCTCTTTGTCTACTAGGAAACGTGGAGCGAAATTTGTGTACAATGTTGCAATTGCTCTAAATGTCAGAACTCACACTTCCTATCTTCCTCCTATACCATCACCCCCACCCCTATCTTGATTAATTTATTCCCATTCATTATCTAGACCCTATTTCCACCAGTTATTTTCTAAATTTTTTGGTGTCTTAAGCTGCTTCAAATTCTTTATTGAATCATATTCATCAAAAATGCAAATGCATTAAAAAGCATATCTATATACAATGAGTATGCATAGCTTTATAAAGAGAAAATAAACTTTATATAAAAATGCATAGATAGACAAACAGGACCCAGAAGTCCTGAGTTGCTTCCATTTTACTGGAGGTTTCAGCTTATTGTTAATTATTCCATCTGCAAGAGTTGTTGGGCGGGGGAGATGGGGAAGGAGTAAGGTAGACTTCAGGGGAAGGGAGTGGCTATCTCCTTAGTACTTCCATATGCTTGACTGCTGACATTTTCCTCTGTCTTTAAGCTCCCCTTTCCCAAATGCAGCCCCAATTCCACCTGCAAATATTTCGTTCCGCTGCTGGCACCTATTCTGTCCTGAGGCAGAATTACTCAGTAGGAATTAGCAAGCCATGTGCTATCTGTTGAGAGCTCTCTGCTTGCAAATGGAAGTGGCTGGTGCCGTAACAGTTGCCAACAAGAAGGCACATCAGATACAGTAGGTCTTTAAGTTGCTGTTTGTAGGAGAAGAATCCTGTTGCCAAGGGAAGCAACCTCAAAGTCTTGGAAAGCAGGTGACAGAGTTAAGAAGTGCAAAGTAATACCAAACAGAACAGGGAATGCAAACCCCAGAGCCCCTGAAGGAGAGATTTATCACCTTCCTTTGAAATCCCAGCCTAAAATCCATTACAGCAGGATGAAAGTTGAGAATGGTTTGCCCTTAACCAAACCCTAAAAAGTACAGAAAATATGAATTATTCGATAAATGGTGTTGGGACAGCTTGGTGACCATATGCAAAAATATTAAGTGAGATCCAATTTTCACACAAGGCACACAGCACACTAGGATTAATTCCAAAAGAATCAAAGATTTAAATGTATTAAATTGAAACTAAAAATACTAGAAGAAAACATGAAAAATTATTTAAAATCTAGAACCCATAAAAAGAATGATAATTGGCTGTCTACAAGAGACCCACCTTAGAACAAACTATCTGCAGAGACTGAAAGTGAAGGGATTGGAAAAAAAGTGTTTCAAGCAAATGGACATGAAAATATAGCTGAGGTAGCAATAGTTATATCAGACAAAACAGATTTCATAGCAAAGGCCATAAAAGGAGATAAAGAAGGACATTTCATAATACTTAAGAAAAAAATCCATCAAGAAGATATAATCCTTATAAACATATATGCACCCAACATACAGGACCCAAATATGTAAGGAAAATTTTGAAAGACTTCAGGAAGGATATAGACAGCACTACAACCATAGTAGGGGGCTTTAAAGCCCCATTGTCAACAATGCACAGATCTTCGAAGCAAAGAAACGCCAAAGATATCGAGGCATTGAACAACACTCTAGATCAAATGGACTTAGTCGATATATATAGAACTTTTCAACCCAAAGAAGCAAAATATTTATTCTTCTCAAGTGAACATGGAACATTTTCAAAGATAGACCACATGGTGGGACACAAAACAAGCCCCAACAAATTCAAGAAAATTGAAATTATATCAAGAATTTTTTCAGACCATAATGGCTTAAAACTTGAAATTAGCCTCAAGGAAAAAACTCAAAAACATTCAAACTCATGGAGAATGAATAACATGCCATAAGATAATGAATGGGTTAACAATGACATCAAGGAAGAAATCAAAAAGTTTCTGGAAACTAATAATAATGAACACACAATAACCCAAAACCTATGGGATACAGCAAAAGCAGTCCTGAAAGGAAAGTTCATAGCAATACAGGACTACCTAAAAAGGATAGAAGAATCTCTAATAAAAAAAAAATCTAAGCCCACAGCTACAAGAACTAGAGGAACAACAAGAAACAAAGCCCAGAGCAAGAGAAGAAAGGAAATCATCAAGATCAGAGCAGAATTAAATGACATAGAGACCAAACAAACAATTCAAAAGATCAACAAAAGTAGGAAGTGGTTCTTTGAAAAGATAAACAAAATTGACAAGTCTTTAACCAGGCTCATCAAGAAAAAAAGAGAGAGTACACAAATAAATAAAATCAGAAATAAAAGAGGAGAAATCACAACCGGTACCACAGAAATACAAAGGATTGTCAGAAATCATTATGAACAACTGTATCACTAGAAATTTGACAACCTAGAGGAAATGGACAAATTTCTGGAAACATATAATCTTCCAAAACTGAAACAAGAAGAAGCAGGAAGCCTGAACAGACCAATAACAATTAGTGAAATTAAAGCAGTAATCAAAAAACTCCCAGCACACAAAAGCCCTGGACTGGACAGCTTCACGGATGAATTTTACAAAACATTTAGGAAAGAACTAACTCCTGTCCTTCTCAGGTTATTCAAAATAATTCAACAAGCGGAAGACTCCCAGACCCTTTCTATGAAGCCAGTATTACTCTAATTCCAAAACCAGGTCAAAACACAACAAAAAAAGAAAACTAAAGGCCAATATCACTGATGAACATAGATGCTAAGATCCTCAACAAAATATTGGCAAACTGGATCCAGCAACACATTAGAAAGATCATACACCACGATCAACTGGGATTCATCCCAGGGATGCAAGGATAGTTTAATATTCACAAATCAATAAACATAATACACCACATAAATAAAATGAAAGACAAAAACCACATGATCATATCAATAAATGAAGAAAAAACATTGGATAAAGTACAACACCCATTTATGATGAAAACTCAGCAAAACGGGAATATAGGGTGCGTACCTCAACATAATAAAGTCCATATATGAGAAACCTGAAGCCAACATCATACTCAATGGGCAAAAACTAAGAGCATTCCCCCCCGAGGTCAGGAACAAGACGAGCATGTCCATTCTCTCCACTCCTATTCAATACAGTCTTAGAAGTTCTAGCCACAGCAGAAAAGAAAGAGAAATAAAAGGCATCCAAATTGGAAAAGAAAGTAAAACTGTCATTATTTGCAGATGACATTATAATGTATGTAGAAAACCCTATAGACTACACTAAAAAATTACTTGACCTAATAAGTCAATTTGGCAAAATAGCTGGATACAAAGTCAATGTTCAGAAATTGAAGGCATTTCTGTACACCAACAACAAAATCTCAGAGATAGAAACAAAAAAGAAAAATCCCATTTACTATAGCAACAAGAAAAATAAAGTACCTAGAAATAAACTTAACCAAGGAGGTAAAAAACCTGTACTCAGAAAACTACATAATACTGAAGAAAGAAATTAAGGAAGACAAAATAAAGGGAAGCATATACCATGTTCATGGATGGGAATAATCAACATCATTAAAATGTCCATACTACCTAAAGCAATTTATAGATTCAATGCAATCCCTATTAAAATACCAATGACATTTTTCATGGACCTAGAACAAATATTTCAAAAATTTATATGGAACCAAAAAAGGTTCCGAATAGCCACAGAAATCTTGAGGAAGAATAACACAGTAGGAGGAATCACCATACCTGATAACAAACTATACTACAAGGCCACAGTAATCAAAACAGTCTGGTACTGGCATAAGAACAGACATATAGATCAATGGAACAGAATAGAGAGCCCAGAAATAAACCCAGGTCTATACGGTCGACTAATATTTGAAATAGAGGGGAGGAATATCAAATGGAGTGAAAAAGGGCCTCTTCAACAAATGGTGTTGGGGGAAATGGACAGGGGCATGCAAAAAAATGAAACTAGACCACCAACTTACACCATACACCAGAATAAACTCAAGATGGATCAAAGACTTAAATGCAAGCTGTGGCACCATAAAAGTCCTAGAGGAAAACATAGGCAGGAAAATTTCAGATATCCCACGTAGCAGCATTTTCACTGATATATTTCCTGAGGCAAGGAAAATAAAGGAAAGAATAAACAAATGGGACTACATCAAACTAAAGAGTTTCTGCTCCGCAAAAGAAAACAGCAGCAAGATGAAAAGAGAACCAACCATATGGGAAAATATATTTGCCGCTGATACCTCAGACAAGAGATTGATCTCCAAAATACATAAAGAACTTATACGACTCAACACCAAGAAGACAGACAACCCAATTAAAAAATGGGCAAAACACCTGAACAGACACTTCTCCAAAGAGGACATGCGGAGAGTCCATAGACAAATGAAAGAATGCTCAACATTACTAGCCATCAGAGAGATGCAAATAAAAACCACAATGAGATACCACCTCACACCCGTCAGAACAGCCATCATTAACAAATCAACAAACAACTTGTGCTGGCAAGGATGCGGAGAAAATGGAACCCTGGGGCACTGCTGGTGTGAATGCAGACCGGTGCAGCCACTATGGAAAACAGTATGTAATTTCCTCAAAAAACTAAAAATGGAACTGCCTTTTGAACCAGCGATTGCACTGCTAGGACTATACCCAAAGAATCGTGAAACCTCAATTCAAAAGAACCTATGCACCTCTATGCTGATAGCAGCGCTCTTTACAATAGCTAAGTGCTGGAAAGAGCCTAAATGCCCATCTGTAGATGAGTGGATCAAAACACTGTGGTACATTTACAGAATGTAGTGCTATGTAGCAGAAAGAAAGAAGGGACTTCTACCATTTGCAACAACATGGATGGAACTAGAGAGAATTATGCTTAGTGAAATAAGACAGGCAATGAAAGAAAAATACCTTATACTATCACCTATTACAGGAGACTAATGAACAACACAAACAAAAGAGCAAAACTGAACCAGAGGTATGTAAACAAGGAGTAGACTAACAGTTAAAAGGGGAGGGGGGAGGGAGAGAAGCGGCTAAGAAGGGGAAGGGTCTAGTCAAAAAATATGTATAAATGACCCATGGACATGGATAACTGGGTGGGGACTGACTGTGGGAGAAGGTGTGGGCAGGGTGCAGGGAAGCAATAGGAAAAAAAGTAGGACAACTGTAATAGAAAAACAAACTAAATATAACCTCACATGTAGGACAGTGAACAAAAGAAAATGTAAAGTATGGAAATGCAATTTTAGTGAATATTATGAGGACAAGAATTTTCCTTCACATTGTATATTTTTCTCCCTACCTTATCCTCCAGAATTTGGCATTCTGAAGAAGTAAACAATGACATGAGGTTCTTTGCATAGAACTAATAGGACCAGTTGTTAATAGAGGTTTTGTTGACCATGACTTTGACTGGAATGCCATACCTAAAGGAGACATGCTTGGGCTCTGGTTGTTACCAAAAAGCCCTGAGGAACTGGGATTGACTTTCAAAGGTAATAAAAGCTCACGAGAAAAAAGGCCTGGTACCTTGGTTGGTTGTGTGGTCCATGGCAATCTTTCCAGGGAAGGAACAAAGGTTGCTTTCCTGAAAGATGGCTAGGAGGGACCTTAAAGCACAATTAAAAACCCAAAGGACTTGGAAAAGACAGATGTTTACAGGAAAGGCTGAATGGCAGGTATGTGGTTCAGCTTCTGTGCCCTAAAGGGCAGACTGAAGGTCACCCTAAAGGTTCCTTGTGTAAGTTCCAGCAAAGCAGACATAAAGATCATATGTGATCATTTCCTGTTCTTGTAGTGTTTATGCAAACAAACAGGATAAATTAAAACTAGACTTAATGCAGTCCCTTTAATGGCAAGGAGGGTAATCTTAAGGAGAAAAGTTGAGATTTAGGGAAAACCACAATGCTCAGTGGTAGACTATAAAGTAGTGCAGCTAACTGTCTTTGAAGCTTATTTTCATTTAAAGTTTGTTTCCATTTGAAAGATAAACTAGATCTGTGATATCATCAAAGATGCTTAATTTATAGGCTAGAAGAATGTCAACTGCCTTGCAACTGGATGTCTTTCCAATAAGACAGTCTTGCAGATATAGAGACTGGTTTGTGGGTTATGTTGCATAAATTAACATGTGTTTTCTGTTTTCAAAGGGCATAAGCCAATGGTCTCATTATCTAAGTGACTGTCCATATGTATAGGCCTCACTTAATCCTGTCTGTATTGCTGCCTCCCGAGACTTAATGGTTTGGCTTAACTAAGTTGCTGGGTTGGTGAAGCATGGGGTGGTCTGTGGGCTTCACTTTAAAACTGGTTTCTCTTTTCTATCCTAAAGGCTTGGACGGAAAGGGCCCAGAGGTCTGAGAGGGGGGCAATTGTTATTTTTTATTGTTATAAAAAACTAATTAATTAATTATTTTTAGAAGGTAGAATATAGGAACGGGTGAAGCCAAAGAACTTGTATGCACAACCCATGCACATGAACTAAGGGGGGTGGGATTGCTGGGGGGAGGGGGGTACTGGGTGGAGGGGAGCAAAGGGGAAAAAAATTGGAACTATTGTAGCAACATAATCAATAAAATATACAAAATAAATAAATAAATAAAAAGACCAGGAAAAAAACAATGATAAAAATAATAAATGTCAAAATAATTTAAAATGAAAATTAATTAATTAATTAATTATTTTTTAAAAGAATGGTAATTTGACTACATAAAAAAAAAAACCCTCCATGTGGTTAAAAATAATAGTGACAATAATAATGATAATAAGGAGAGTAAAAAAAAAACTAACAATATTCTGCAGTAAATATTGGCAATGTTGAAATCACAACAAAAAGGTTAATCTCCTTGATGCTTAAAAGCACCTACAAATCAACAAGAAACACATCAACAACTCAATTTTTCCATATCATGGAAAAATTATATGAACAGCAATTAACAGAAAAAGTAAAACAAATGCAACAGAGTTAAATGCTTGCTCTCTTTGACTTTTTCTTAATTACTCTCCAATTTTCCCATGGCCTTCATGCTAACAGCTCCTGATAGAGATGTGCTAATTATAAGGGGAATTCCGCTTGAGGCTTGAGTTTTTGGAAGAATAGCCCCTTGCCAGAAGGTGTCTCTCCTGAAGATGTGGGGAAATAAGTATAAAATAATGACCGTTCATCAAAGATTTGTAGGACCCTCGAGTACCAACTCAGATCAACAGGGTTCAACATACAGGGAACAAAGAGATTTAGAAATTTCCTGCTCCTGCTTGGATCCCTGTTGGTGCCCAGATGTATGCAGCTGTCAATCACCTCTTGCCCCTCCCCCATTCTCCCTTCCTTTGACAGAAAATAAGCCTGAAAAGCTTGAATTCTGGACTCCCTTAAGATGGATTTGAGGAACCTCTAAGGCCCCTCTTAATCAATAAACCTTTTCTTATTCCAAATGCTGATGTTTTGAAGTGTCAGACACACAGACTCTGGGCTGGTAACACAAATATCCCTAAAACATTTGGAGAGATACACAGCCTCATGCAGGATAATCAACATATAAATTTCAATTATTCTACATTAGATTTTCTTCAAGTTCTCATTATTATACATCTTCATGGAGGTATAATCCAATGGAAGAAGGAGCAAGAATTCTTATAGCAGCTAATAAATACCCAACTCTACTCACCTTTCATCTACTAAAGAAACTTCTCAACTGTCTATAGCTCAGGATAGGAGGACAAACCGAGCCAGGTTTGGCATTGAAAGTCCTATTTCCCAAGAAACCCCTGAGTCTCAGGCAAATCAGGGAGGTTATTGATCTTAGTTCAGGATATCACATCACTCATTGGTAGTAGACAGACATTTAGCAATCATTAGACACTCTAGTGTGCAGAAGAGATTGAGGAAAGAATAAAGCCACACCCCAAGTATATTTGTCCATAATTATCATCTGAGGAACCATTCCTTTTACCAATTCTTGGGCGTCTAAAGGTCAGGCTCCATGTTGCACACAGAATCTACCAGGAGAGGCCATCCCCCTATAAATTTGCTGAGATAGGGTAACAGAAGACAAAAGCAGGAAACAACTGATAAGGGCTATCACAGAGGAAGGAGGCTATGAGGAGTATGAAAAGCACCAGCTCTGGCAGAAGGCATCCTGGAGGTATGAGAGCAGCTGTGAACTCAGGCTCATAGGATGAGCCCACATCTGACACCCTGTGAGGCAGGAGGGATACCCATGGGGCTCATGGGTGGGAAGCAGAGGCATGGAGTGACAAAGAAACAAGAAGGTGGCTCTGTGAAGTAAGATGCAGGCACCAAGGGCAGCCAAGGTGAGATGACAGCTGATGACGCCTGGCAATGTGACTCCAGCCCCAGGTTGTCAACAACTGTGTAGTTATTCACCAAAATAAGAAAGAGGGGGGTCACTATAATGCTAGTCATTATGAGCCCTTGGGATGCTGTGATGGCAAAAAATATGTGGTTCCCAACCTCAGGAAGCTCACTGTCTAGTGGATGGGGAGGGACCTGTGGGAAATAATGTCAGCACACAAGCACAAGTCTACCACATATACTGTGCTGAGGTTGTGGATTTTAACTTACAGTCAATAGAAAACCAAGGATTCTCAGCAGGAAAACAAAACAAAACAAAACCTCAGCAATGACCTTTAGCAAGACTCCTGAAGTGAAAATGAAGAAAATGGAAGATCCTCCAAGATGAGGCATGACAGGTATTAACCGAGAAGAGGGTGGGGCGATACAATATCCCCAGGAAATAGCAGTATTTAGAGAGATGTGGAGAAGAAAGCATCTAAGAAGGCTGAGAAGAAGCTGATTATTGAAACAGAGTTCTAGAAATGTTTTAAAGTTGTCATTTTCCAAAAAGTAGACTATCTTTCTTTCTTCCTGTTCATGTAACCAAGTTGCTGTTGGAAAAACATTGGGTGGAAAAGTCCACACCTTTCATAGGAGGGAAATGTGTAGCTCGGATGCCCCTTGCCCAGGAATGCCTTGTCTCATCTGCTGCTGTTTCTGCTCTGTGAAGGCCTCCAGGCAAGCACATAAAATACATCAAAGAAAACAAGGCTTGATTTCTGTTCCCCTGACTCACTCTGTCAGAAAATCCACAATCTGCCTTGGGGGAGTGAAATCTCTCTCACTGGTGGGAGCCAGCTCAGTTCTCCTGCCAAGGTTTCCTGACTGCACTTGCGTCAGTCAGGCTTACTGAGCACCTGCTTGGTGGCAGGCCCTGTACTCCCAGCAGACACTCCTCCCAGAGCTTTCAGAAAAACAAAAATAAGGGGACGGGTCTAGTCGAGGAACAAGTATAAAGGACCCACAGACATGGACAACAGGGTGGGGAATGACTGTGGGAGTGAGGAGGGGTGGGCAGGGCAGGGGAGAGCAAAGTGGGGGGAAATTTGGGACAACTGTAATTGAACAACAATAAAATAAGAAGAAAGAAAAAGGAAAAGGAAAAGGGAAACAAGAGACCAACAGGACAATGAACTCCTCTGCAAATCCCAAAGAACAGACTCAACTGCTCCTCTCCTTGCCCAGTCCATTTTAATTAAAACATGTTGAATACCAGAAAGACTGGATGGCATCTGACAGTGTATCTGCTCTACAAGCGCAAATGGGATGAGGTTAATTACAGTGTCTAAAGAGGTCCTAACTGCCCCTTCCAGGCATGTTTTCCTATCACTTTGCCCCTGAGCCAGCAGTCAGTAATAGCAGCTAACCTCACCCAACAGACATTGGCAAAGAAGTTGCAGAGATGAGGATGGACAGAGCACAGGGAAAGTGAAATGCAGAAATGGTGGGTGGTTTCATTGATGCCACTGTGTTCAGGAAGGTAGTCCTTTGCAGTGGGACCTGGTTAGCTTTGCATGCTCGTCTGTGGGATGATAGAAAGATGCCTGCCAGGAAATGGGAAGGGGCATCGAGGAGTGAAGGTGCAGTCTTGGGCAGTCTCATTTTACCTATTTTCTATAGGTGTTAGCCTGACTTTTCTATAGGTGTTAGCCTGACTTGTGTGCTCCCTCCCTCACAACTCAAGTTGTGCCAGATCAAAACAGGTTGAAACAAAAGGAGCAAGGGCACCCGAACTCCACATTTCTGGCATGTCCTAAGTGCTTAATGAAGATGGTCTAGTCAAGGAACAAGTATAAAGGATGTATAGACATGGACAACAGGGTGGGAGTTGACTTTGAAAGCAGGGGGTGGTGGGTGGGACAGAGGAGAGCAATGGGGGAAAAACTGGGACAACTGTAAATGAACAACGAAAACATAAAATAAAGGCCAAAAAAAAAAAAAAAAAAGATAGGCTGCCATTATAGTTTCCCAAGAGCATGGTCTTGTCAAGAGAGACTGGATGTCCTGCTTGACCCAGAACTAGAGGGCAAGGAAAGTGAATGGTTCTCTGTATCCCAGTATTTCCTCCAATCCCTGCAGAACATCATTGGATCCTCTTCCTGGCTCCCCCAACCAAAGGGGAGATGAAAGGAGAGTAGGTGTTTGTAGAATTAAAAGCCAGCATTTGAACCTCTGCCCTCAGAATAAGTGTGAACGCAGCAGAACACAATTTTTAAAAAAATCAATATCAAATCAAGGATAATTTTTCCTCTACTAGAAACAACTAATCCCCCTGGACTCCCAAGTCATAATATCATTTGGGGAAGAATATTTTCCTTCAAATATGGAGAAACCTCTAGATGCTCCTGCTATGCCACATAAGCACTCCGGCACCAGCAGAAATTAATTATTTGTCTTCTGAAATCCATACTGTTATTTTTCATACTGTGTCTCTGACAAGTGCATAATCTTTGCTTTTGTAAAATGCAGCATTGTTGATGATATAAGCTGTAATATAGTGGTGGTTCACCAGTGTAAACACGTACTTCGAATGAGAAAATTCTAGTCTGATGTAGTTAATACACAGGTTACTGAGGTACTCTCCAACCACAGGTCTTGGCTCAAGAAAGCTAACGCATTCCTTTAAGCCTCTTGAGTAAAACCTGCATTTAATTAACACCTATTACATGCCTGGCCTTGTATAGGCATTTTAGACAAATGATCACAGTAAGTCTGTGAATTAAATACCACTGTCTCAGTTTTTCAACAAAGAAATTTTTTGTGCATAAAAAACTAATTCAAACTAGTTTTCACGTTATCAGTAACTGGTTAGGCCTGAATTTGAACCTCAAAATGTCTTGTGTCAGAAGCCATGAGCTTAATCACCAAATCTTGACAAGTTCTTAGAAACTTGCTAATTATTCAGAAGGGCAGAAATTCTCAATAGGTTATCATTGATTTGACCTATTTTTGTTAGTCTTTTGTTTTAAAATTAATCTCCCTCAAGGCATAAATTAAAAGTTTAATTATAATAAGCACAAATTAATATTCTTTTAAGAATTTCATGACATTTTAAGTTGAAAACCTAGCTAGGTTTGGGAACCACTATAGTTAGAACAAAATCATAATCACTGCAACAATACTAATACAACACTTAAAAAACACACCCCAGAAATGTGTGTGCACATGTATGCATGCACATACACGCAGAGTAGTCTGAATCTATACCATAACACCTGACAAGAAAAGGCTTGAATTATAGACAGTCAGTATATTTCACAAGATCTCTGTGGAATGGACAGTATTATCTATTGGAAACAGAATTTCATCATTTAGTCAACTAATGTTGATTTAGCATTCTAGGCCGTGTTCTAAACCTTGGGGCCCAGAAATAAACAAACAATCGAAATTACAGATCCCATATATGCTACAATCTAGAGGAGGAATACAGACAAAAAAGAAAATCAAGGCAAAATAAAGAGTATGTTAGATAGTATAATAATTAATTTTACATGTCAACTTGACTGGGCCACAGGGTGGTCAGATAGTTGGTAAACATTATTTTGGGTGTTTCTGTGAGGGTATTTTTGAATGAAGCTAACACTTAAATATGTAATAAAGCAGATGGCTCTCCTCCATGTGGGTGGGCCTCAAGCAATCAGTTGAAGACCTGAATAGAACAAAAGGCTGACCCTCTCTGGCTGAAAGAGAATATCTCCTGCCTGACTGCCTTCAGACTGGGGCATTGGCTTTCTCCTGACTTCAAGCTTGAACTATAACATTCATCTCCTGCCCTGGCTGCCAGGTAGTTCAGTTGGTTACAGCATCGTTCTGATATGCCAAGGTTGCTAGTTTGATACCTGGTTAGGAAACATACAAGAATCAACCAATGAGTGTCTAAATAAACAGAACAACAAATGAATCTCTCTCTCTTTCCCCTTTCCTCTTGGTAAAAAAAAAAAAAAAAAAAAAAAAAAAAAAAAGACTATTAAAATAAATAAATCAATACATAAAAAAGATTTAAAACATTGGCTCTTCCTGAGTCTTGAGCCTGCTGACCTTAAGACTAAAACTATACCATTAGTTCTCCTGAGTTTCATCAGCTTCACAACTAGTCCTGCAGATCTTGGGACTTGTCAGCCTCCATAATCACATTTCCTTTATCTATCTATCTGTCTATCTATCTATCTATCTATCTATCTATCTATCTATCTATCTATCTATCGTTTCCCTGGTGTTTTTCTGGAAGTCTCTAGCAGACTAAAACAAATGGTTATATGAGAAGAGGGAAGGGGCATGTTTGGGGATTGAAATATTTTTTAATCCTCATCTGAGGATATGTTTATTGATTTTGTTTCAGAGAGAGAAAGAGGGGAAGAGACAAAGAAAGAGAAACATTGATTGGTTGCCTTCCACACATGCCCTGACTGGGGATCAAACCCGCAATATAGGTATGTTCCCTGCCCGGGAATCAAACCTGCAACCTTTTGGTGTACAGGATGAAGCTCCAACCAACCAAGCTACCTGGCTACCTGGCCAGGACTTGAAATTTTAAGTAAAATGGACAAAAAAGGCTCACTGAACAAGAGATATTTGAGTAAACACCTGAAAATATTGAGGAAGTAAGACATATGAATACAGTACTGGAGATAAGAGCATTTCAGGCTGAAGAAATAGTAAGTTCAAAGGCCCTAAGGTATATGCCTGGTAGACAAAAGGAGCAGCAAGGAGGCCAGGGCAACTGCAGTGGAGTCAGGAAGGTCAGGGATGACAGTCACATTGGCCTTGGAGCTTATTCTAGAAAGATTCACTTATAAGTCAGTGTGTTCATATGTGCATGTCTAAACCTTCTTCCAGGAGGGATTTGAGGCAGCTTACAAAGTCGTCGTCGTCGTCGGCAGCCGTCCGTCTCGAGAGACGATGGTGTAGCTTCTTCAGCGTCTATCTGCACCGCCAAGAATGGCTGTGCAGTCCGACTCGGGAGTGACATGGTATCTGTCTCCTCCCGTGTTGAATCGACATCTTGCGATGACGCTGAAGCTACAGAGCCTGGGCAGGGTAATATGGAGGGTCTGCTGTTGCCCATGCAGCAGACCCCCCCTCTCTTCGCAGCTGAAGGGTCCAAGGGAAAGACGGAGTCGATAGAGCTTGGGTTCAGGTGCGCCGCAGGAGTTGCCGGTGTTGACTACAACGTCAAACCGCCTTAGGGACTCCGGCTCCGGATTTTCTGTCGGGGTTTACTCCCTTAGCCTTTCCCCTGAAGAGGTATGCCGCAAGGCAGCGGAGGTTTTTTGGAGTCAGAGTTTTCCTTCTCTGATGTACCCTGACCGGAAGATCGAACCAGCGACACTTAGCTCGCAGGCCGACGCTCAATCCACTGAGCTAAACCAGCCAGGGCAACAGCTTACAAAGTAATTGCAATAAAACAGCATACATTGACATGGGATCAAAAGAGAAAAGAAAATGAGTAAGAATAGACATAAACTGGAGCCAGAACCTAACTAGAATTCAAAGATAATCTCCATATCTCCCATAGGTGAACCTCCCTATTGCTCTCAACCTCCTAGGAGTTGGCACAGATAGGGAAAAGCTCTAAGTCACCTAATTCTTCATATTCTGAAGATAAAAGCAAACAAATCCCTCTAGGGGGATTTTAACTGTTTTGGCATTATTATTCAGAAGACTGTCTCCTGGGAGATCATAAACCCAGACTCTATGGAGCAAAGTGTCCAACAGCATCATTAGCAGCAGCCTTGCAATGAATGTAGTGAGAAGCTTCCCAGATCCTGTTTCTTAAGTGCCAAAGTACAAGGCGCTCAAACCAGTTCTGATGAGGGTACCGGGAGGGCTGGGCATTTAAGGGTGTCACCCTTAAACACATAGACTGATTTTAGAGTGTAGTTCGTACTGTCAAGAAAAAAGGAGAAACCAATTGTCCTTCATGTAATCCTCAATGAATGTTCTTGAAGCTGATTTATAAACAGAAAGGGCGATGGTATACTTGGATTATCCTGGTACTGCTCAGCAAATTCATGGAGTATAGCTTTCTGGCCAGCAGTTGAGTAGTGATTCTGAGACTTGGGAGGAAATAGAGCCAGGTGGAGGTGACATCCTTTTATAAAAGTTACAGGTTCTAACAGGAACACATCCCACCTGTGTCATGAGACAAGCTGTGGATTACCACTGGCAAGGCCAGGAATCACCTCAGAAAACTGTTTCAGGGGCACAAATGGGCAATCAGGGACGGACCCAATGCTCCTTTCCTTCTAGCAAAGCCAGAATTATTCTACTCTGAAAAAATATAAAGGCATCACCACTGGACATCTGCTTCAGTCAAATTAAAATGTCCCAAGAGCTTCCAGAGAACTACAGCCCTTGAAAAAGGACAGCCACACCAGCACACACGGGTTCTGTGGACAGATTGGTTTGTTGAGGTCGGTGGGTACCCCCTGGCATCACAGGAGCTTACGGCCTTTAAAAACAAGAGCATGCAGTCCTGGCCAGGTGGCTCAGTTGTCTGGAGTATCATCCCATACACCAAAAACATTGTGAGTTTGATTCCCAGTTAGGGCACATGCCAAGGTTGCAGGTTCGATCCCCAGGCGGGGTGCATACAGGAGGAAACCAGCTGATGTTTCTCTCTCACATCAATGTTTCTCTCACTCTCTTTCTTTCCTGTTAAAATCAATAAACATATCCTTCAGTGAAAATTGAAAAAATAAAAATAAATAAATAAAAACAAGAGCAATGTAATATTCACTGTCTGTGTGGTTTCCTGCATGAGTCTTTAATGTAACTTTCCTCCATCACATCAAACCTTCAGTAAAATCTGCTACAGATTAAAAAGAGCTGGAGGACAGCAAGCAAAGATAATAACATAAATTTTAGGAAAGCTGAAGAAATATGGCTCTTCACTTGGAAGAATTATTTTGGAGGGTTTATTGTCTGACTAGGAATCTCCCAAGATTTTAAAAACATATCAGCTCTATATTTGTTGACTCTCACCTCACCATATGCGTGTGTGTGTGTGTGTGTGTGTGTGTGTGTGTGTAATCAAACACAGGCCCTGACTATATAAACCAATCCTCAAGCCCATTTGCATAGTCTATAGCAAATGTGGCCATAGCACCTGATGTGTAAGGAACAAGCCTCTAGAGAGAAGTTGCAGAGGACATGGGTCAAAGAAGCTCTCCCAGAGAGCAAAACAGGGCTCCACTAGGTGACTCCATCCATTGCCAAGGAGAGGAGCTCATGAGGGCTCCAGGGAATTTAGCATTGCTCTGAGTGCTGTGTGTCTTCTTTTCTTCTTCCTCCTGAGTAAGAGTGTTTCCTGCATTTATCTGGTCCCAATTTGAGGACTGTACACGAATGTTTTGGGGAAAAAGCTGCAGACAACCAGAGGTATCAGTTTTCCTGTTTTAGCTCCTAAGTCACAGGACCACAAGGAGCCTCAGCGTAAGCTGATGGAGTCCAGAATTTCTGGCCTTGGGACCAGACCCAGAGGCCAGATGGGGTTTAGGGTTGTTGAGGATGGAGTGCATAGATTCTGTGTGAGGAAAAGATGAGACATTATAATGGTGACCAGAAAGCTTAATTGTGGCAGGGTGTGGCAGCTGATTGACAGATTCTCTTACTTTTCTCTGCACACAGTGGGTCTGCATTGCCAGCCTCACTCCCATTTTAGCATGGCCCTGTGACTGAGTTCTGCCCAATGAGATGTGAGAGGTGGCATTTCTAAGCCTGGCAATGATTCTCCATCCTCAAGCTATCCCCTGTCTGCACACAGGATACTCTTGCCCAGTCCTGCTTTGGAACCAGTCATTCAATCCATTGCCCAGCATGACTAGGAGCTAGGAAGAGCAGATCTCTCCCACCACCACCCCATCCCACACACACACACACACACTGCTAGCAGTCAGAAACACTTATTGTGGATTTTATATGAATGAGAAATAAACTTGACTGGGGCAGAGAAGATTTTAAACTTGGAAGCTAAAAACTCAGGTAAAGAATGCCCTATGCTAGTCTCTGAACATCCCCAAACCATTCCTGAAACTCTGCTACTTCAACAGTCCTTTGTTGGGGTCCCTTTGGAAATAAAAGGAAAAGAGTGTGGATGTGTAGTAGTTCAGAGCAACACCAAGGAAAGAGACCACAGCAGGAGATAAAATGAGCATGAGATGAATATCACAGAGGCAGGAAAGAATGAGACAGATGGGTGACTAGGACAAAGCAAGGGTCCCTGAGATGCCCAGTACTCCTGGTATAGAGCAGGGAAGGTTTGGGGTTGCTACCCAAATTTGGGTGAGGACTCAGCCACTTTTACATTTTGACAGAAGTATGACCTCCAGAGCCTGAGGCTTGCAAACTAGAATGAAATAATCTGTCTCTACCAGTCTCTAAGAACAGGTACACTGACTTCATTTTTCTCTGTTTCTGGTGTCTAGTATGTTCAGTAAAGAATCCCACTAGATTTCATAGCAAAGCCTACAGTAATAAATGGATCACACCCAACTCTCTACCACCACGCCCGCCTCCAACCCTTAGACTTCCAAACCTCAGAAAGGAATTAGGAAATGTGCCTGGCTCAAGGTGAGAAGACAGAAGATGAGCTCCCCTCCAATAGAAGGAAAAGGAAAAATGTCCACAGAAGCATATCAAACAAGTGCACACTTACACATAAAACACAACACACACACACACCACATGCATACACGCATGCATGCATACACGTAGACACAATATCTCTGGCCCTACCACATAATGCTGTGTAAAATAAAATGCTTTTTTAAATAAGTTATTTCTCCAAGTAATCGTCTTTCCCAGGTTACAGAGGCAGTGAGTTTGGACTCACAAATAGAAAGCTGACAAGATCAATGGCCATTGTAAATGACACAATATTTTTTGTAACGCTACTTTTATGACATTCACCAAACACTCATTAGACACTTACCATGTGCCAGACTTCACATTAGGCAATTGGAAAACTGTATGTAGAAGATGCTATCCCTGCCCTTGAAGGATTTTGCAATCAGACTACAGTGGCCACCTCCTGGGTACTGTAACCAGTGGTCGCTGGGTACTGTAACCAGTGGTTGCTCTGGCCCTCAGGGGAGTCACCTCACCTACAGTTGACATGACAATCCTGCCTCTTTCCCTGTGGCTCAATGGTCCAGGCCCTGCAGGCATGCTGAGCTCAGCGGAAAGAGAGTTTTCCAGGAGAGCAGCAATGGCCTTGCAAAGGCAAAGGCAGTTGCCACAGCTGTGAGGCAGCTTCTCTCCCCACACCCTCCCCACCCTGCTGTCTCACAGAGGGGCTTAATTCTATTGGCACTCTCAGTAGTGCACATCCACATTTAGATAAGTGGCACTAAAATAAAATGGACTGTAATTATTGTTATAGATTACAGTAATTACAGCGGGGGAAAGGGCCGATTAGATTAGCACACTCACTCCCCCATCAGAACCCAGCTGATATGAAGCACATTTGTGCAGAGGCTGATGAACCTGCTGTGACCCCTGGAAGTCACTAAGGCCTCCCCGGGCACAGGCTGCAAAGAGCAGGGCAGCTGAGGAGGGGTAGTGGGAGGGAGACTCTTTCAACCCTGAAACAAACCAACCCTTAGAGAATGAGACCTCCTGCCAGTTAGCCTGGGGGTCACACCTGGCCAACCTGGTTGGTCCTGTGAAGGGAAGAACCATGGCTGGGCTTCCTACCATGCCCAGCGCAGTCAGCGACAACATCCTGCTATGGAGAGACACTCCCCTCTGCCTCTCAGCTCTGATCTACCATTTCCCACCAGGCCACACAGGCCTGCCTGGAGAACAGCACCTACCAAGGACCACTGAGACACTAGCAAGTGAGTTAGACTCTGAACCTCACTGTCCTTCTGGTGAATGGGGAGACCATTCCCATTCATGTAGTGTTGTAGTGAGATCACAGACATAAGCATCCAGGACAGACTATGCTTGGTGAGGAGGAAGGTCTGGAAAATGTGACTGGTCCTTCCCTGCCCTGGCTGGCCACTCCCTGTCCCCCATGAAGCCTGCCAGTACTCCCATCCTCACGCCCAGTCTGGGCTGAACAATGCTGCCCTTGGGTAGAAGGACTTAGCCTACAGTTCCTTGGCCATGAAATCTGCATTGCCCTCTGATTCACAGCTCTGCTGTCACCTGGACCCCATTAATAAAAAGTCCCATGAGTAAGGATACCACCCGAGTAGCTCCTGGCTTGTCCACAAGCTGGGTACCAACCTCAGTATTAGCCTTCAATGGCTAAACCTCATTCCCTTTCACTAATCTCTCCTGCAGGAATTGAGCCCTGTTTTGAATCCTGGGTGGTACAACTGAGTGCTGATGTCATGGATATCTCCAGCCCAACCAACCCAATTTCCCTTCCCAGAGCCTGCCCAATTCAGTGACACCTCTGCTACTTAGACCCCAGGACCTCCCACTTGTCTAAACCATGGTCGGAGCTAGGCATATGATCAGCTGAGTGCACAGCTCCACTGTTAGACCTCTACCATCTCCCTGGCCAGCCCATCCCCGAATAGATGTATCTACTGTGAAAAGCCAGCTTTCCTCTGATGTCATCTGTCCAGCTGATACCCAGCAGCCAAGGGCCCATGCTGCCAGTCATTCACCACTACAGCTTCTTCCTGGGTTTGTGAAGGGTCTGCAGGGCTCACAGAATCCATTCCAAAATCACTCTCCAGGGTATGCTCTCTGCTTTTATCTCCTATTACCCCTGCAAAACACTTATCACATCATAACTATCTGCTTACTCATCGGTCACCCTCAGGAGGCTATAAAACTTCATTAAAAAAAAGAAACCATTTTGTTTTTAATTACCCCTTAGCAGAGTGTCTGACACACAGTAGATACCAATTAAGAGGTGATGAATGAAGGCAAAAATTTTAAAAGTATTAATGCCTAGAGGTTTGCCAGCCTTCTACTTTCTTGATGTACTCTTTTGTAGGAAGAAACTTTCCTTATGGAATATGGTCAGGCACCATGAGCCTGGCCAGAAAGGTAGGTGCTCATTGTACTGCTAGGCACTGAGTTGGGCCCAGCAAGGCAGGAAAGAAGGAGTGTTTGGCAGAATTGAAACATGGCTCCCATTCTCTCTGTGGAGACACTTGGAAATAACATATTTGAATGGTTATACTGAAAATGCTGAAAAACATTGGCTATGGAGATTGGTGTTAGTCAGTGTAAATAAGCCAGCAGGTTTGTGATTCCACATGGTTTCCTCTTACCTGGTAGCCATTCCTGCAAAGGTGGAAACCCCTGGACTTGACACGTGCAGCTTAGCCAGTGCTGCTAGATTATTGTCTCTGCTTCCTTCATTCACCAAGAAAAACTGAATCCATCTCACATGCTTTTCTGAAAATCTGCAAGTTGCTACCAGGCCAGTTTTTGTTTTTCAGCTCTAAGTTTGCCTCTTGGCCCCTGCCTTCTTGATAGAGAACCAAAGTACAGGTGTATCCATGAACTGAGACCCATGGCAATGCTGCCACATGGCCCAAACAATTGACCTCACATGCCTATCCCTCACTGTCATGCATCTGAAGGCTTGCACAGTCAAAACCAACCACCCTTGACTCAGGAGCATCTGTGGTGATACAGAGCTTCAGAAGGAGAACCACTCAGCAAGAAAATCCTGGGACACTGCCTTCTGTGGGACAGATCCCACACAAGGCAGACTCTAGTAGCATGCTCCCAATGTCCCTGTTGCTTGCTCTCTTTCAAAGCCAGTATCTGATAAGATGAGAGTAGGGTAAGTCTGATCTCAGTCCCTGTGTACCGTGTAAAGCCCATGATCAGATCTCACTGGTGTGGGCAGCCGAGCAAGGTCATTTTCTTCCAGGTCCTAAATATAATGCTCAGTTTGGCCTTCTGTCCTCTGTTTTGGGGACCAGGAGTTTTCCAGTAACAGGTAAACTGAAGCAATATCTAGAAGGTCCTTACATGGAGTTCCTTCCCCTGAAAACCTCAGAGACGTCAGGAGTTAAAAACAATAGCCATGGACACTTCTTGGAGGAAGCACGTGATCTCTGGAGTATGAGGGCATCTATGAGAAGATGCTTGGTTCCTACCCTTGGTTCTTTCTTCCAATCCTGATCCCCAAACCTTTAGGCAAGTGGCCTCTATTCCAGCTCTTCTCCCTTATCATTCAGTGAGGCCAATTCTGACTGGAAAAGAAGTCTTCTCTCATACATTGCTGCCCTAACCCCACCTCCACCCAGGCCTAATGAGCTCCCCTCTGCTTTAAGAGGAAGAACTATTGAATCCACCTAAGCCACTCCTACCTCCACTAGTGCCAGCTTCTCATCCAGACTAGGACTAGCCTCAGAGTCAGGCTTTCTGGTAGATGCCCCTGGAGCCCTAGAGCAGAGATAAGATTGTGAAGTCAAAGACATCATTGAAGCCACATGAACCTCCATCGATCCCCAGAACTCTCGAAGGTTGGTCATACCTTGGTGCCTTTGCTCTGTCTTTTCCTCTGACTACATGTTTCCTGGGTCTTTATGTGGCTTCCTCCCTCTCCATGTTTAGGTTTTGATTTGTATATTACTTCCTCAGAAAGACCTCTGCAGAGCACATCACTGCCCCATCTCCACCAGGGCCCTTCCTATTTCCTTCTTAGCATCTACCTGACCTTTCATTAGTAAGTTTATGGGTGTTCTTGCTGTGGGCAGTCTCCCCATTGTCCCCTCCTCAAGAGCATCTAGTAGGGTGGATTTCTCAGAGGTAGGTCAATGAGATTTGTGAGCTGGCCACATGAATTCAGTCTCTGGTGAAAGGCAAACACTAATGTTTCTTAACATAAATCATTCAGTGATGATTTCCTCGGTCCTGGGTATCTGGGAGGGCTCATCTTCTCAGATGCCTGATTTATGTTTGCCTTAGCACAGCCTGACACTGACAGCAATTGTTGCCTTCTTCTCTGAGACTAGTAGGAGGCACCTGAGCACAAGAGGAGCATTAGGAAGCTGACCTCCAGCAACTGATCAAGTTCTTAGCAGCAAGTTGCTGGGCATCACCTGCACCAGCTGGGAGGATGTGGCTGCTTTCGAGGCCTCAGCCAAGTCAGGACTCACTGGGGAAACACAACTGGGCTGGAGAACACCGGAGGTAAGAGGACAAGGGGTTGCATGCATTTTATACACTTATCTTTCCACAGCTTCATGTTGCATCCCTGACCTCATTTTCTGTTTTTTTTTTTTTTTTCTGATTTCCTCCATTCCTTGATTAGGGTGAAAAAACAAAAACAACAAACAAACCCTCTAGTTGTACATTATTTCTGTAAGCTGCCACTAATCCTTTCCTGAGATGAGGCAGGATATAAAAAAATAAATAAGCTCCGTCTTTCCCCTGGGTGCCCCACTTCACTCGGATTTAGGTCATCTATTTATGATCTATTTTTGGATTTCAGGATTCTGACTGTGTAAGCGGGAACCACACAGCTGGCTCTGGGACCAAGACATCTGCCAACACCAACACTCCACAGAGCTCTGCGATCGTGTGCAAACTGAGACCAGCCCAGGGGCGCAGGGGAGATGTGGGAGCTTCCACAGAGAGACTGCCAGCATGCTGGGCCTGGCCCACAAATCAAGAGGGACAGTCCACAGTTGTATCTCTCCCAGGGCCTCAGCTTAAACTTATGGAAAATGGGGGTTTTGGACAAAGGTCATCTCTGAGAGGGAAAGTGGGTTTCTCAGAGCACCTTGTGCTGTGTCTGAAACAATGTGTGGTTTTAAAGATCAAATAGCCCTTCCAGCTGCCCAGGCAGGCTTCAGGTGATGGGGCCTCAGCACGACCTTACAGATTCCTCTGCCACATTTAAAGCAGAAAATGCTCTCAAGTTTCAGAACAGAGGTGGACAAACCAGGCTGACTTCAAACCTGTCTAAGGTGGATGGACAGTCCCAAAGGCATCCGTGCAATATCAGGGCCTCACGACCAAGGTGGCAGAGGCACAATGCAGAGGTACAGCAGCACCCCAGGCTCCAACCTCAGCTGGTCCTAAACATGCCCACATTGTGGTACAGTGACCTTATAAAAATACAGACCTCCACACAACCCTCGAATACAGTCCAAACACACAAGTACAAGTGTTAAGAGTTGGAGTGACTGGCCCTGCTAATCTCCTCCTTCTCCCACCCTGAAGAGTAACCAGTTCTGCAAGGCAGCGCCCATCCTTTTTGTGCTTCTGGCCATTCACACCTACTCTCCCATCTTCAGGGAACCCTCTGCCTTTTCCACTCCTTTGCCTAACTCTGCTTCAGGGTTTGTCTTAGATGTTGCCTTGTCAGGAAGCTTTTCCTAACACCGCCCCCAGCCAGACTGGGAGCATTGTTCTGTGTTCTTCTATAGCAACCTGTCCTCCCCCAATCACAGCACTCAGGGCATCACCAAAAGTGTCTGCTGGATGGGGTGGGGACCAGTCACCAGACTCCAAATGTGGGAGGGCAAGGCTGTGTCTCCTTTTGTCCCTGTCATTTCCCTAGCATGTAATTCCATGACTGGCAGATATACCAGGAACTCAATAAATACAGACTGAGCAGAAGAATAATTAAATGAGACGACACTCAGTTCGCCAAGCACCAACAGTTTGTTACTAGGCAACTTTCCTCAGGGGACATGGCTCTACACCCAGGGGCCATTTCAGGACTTGCAAAGGGGAAACTGGCAAGAAACAAACAAGGTGTGCATCTATGAGGACGCTGCATTCAGGACAGAGAAATTATGAGGGAGGTTCGCACCTGGGTCTAAAGGAAGCTCTGTACTAGGAAATGGGCTAATTGGGTGAGGGCAATAGATAGGATAGGACAGGCAGGGTTAAAGCCCCATGAGAACAGAGGACTAGGGCACTCAGGGGTCACTGGCTTTGGGTCTGGTCCTATCCTGGTTGGTCAGGTGCACATGGGGTGAGCACTACCCTGCTTGATGAGTGGACATCCAGAGACAGAGAATGGAAGTGTGCCCAGCTCTACCAGTCAGGTCTTTGTCATTATAGGGCCAACCCAGTGTGTCATTCCTCCTCCTCCAGCCATGGCCCCATAACAGCCCTCCTTACAGGCTGTACAGAGCCTATGCCCCCAATGTCTGATGTCTTCTTGTTAGATAAGCTCTCCAAGATGACAGCCACAGCCAGGGGCTCTCTGAAACACAGGTAACAAACTCACTGGCATTGGTCCTAGCCTTCCTGAGAGCCTGTGGGGTGAAACTCTGCTGCCACCCCCATAATATGCGTCCCTTCTAATCTTGCTTTTCCCAAAGACAATGAGTGACCTTCACCACCAGAGACTCGAAAACGCAGTTCCCAGAGCACACCTGCTGGGGGGCACACCTGAGTGAAGAGACTGATGCTCATGAGCAGAACACAGGTGTCTCCAGATAAGAGAATCACAGGGATTCCATAGAAGATGTGAGTAATGCTGCTGAAGAGGCCAGGTCAGCCCCCAAATACAACAGAGATGGAGCAAGGAAAAGTCCTTGCTGTGGTCTCCCCCCATGGCCCAGCCCAGAGAGATGCCCCAAAATGAGGCAGAGTAAAGGAGCTGAGGGCAGACAGTCCACATCATAACAAAAAGAATGTAGATATTTAGGAAATTTTCTGAAAATTTCTTCAGATTTTGAATCCTGAAAATTAAAGTGAGTCACACGCCCAGGACAAAGTAAGTGGCAGACTTGGTGAGAGTATCACCAGAGTGTAGGGATGTCCAGGAGTGCCCAGCCCCTCTAACCCCCAGTTCCTACCTGCCCTGCCCCACTTCCTTTATCAGGAAGTGAACACTCCTCAAGGATGGGAGACAACCAGAAAGGAAGCAACAATGAACATATGGACAGAATTTCCCCCAAAAATGGGTGGGGGAAGGAGAAGCAGGCATGGAAGAGAAAGAAACATCAGAAAGAGCAGATTAAAAAAATGTAAAATCCATCACTAGAAATTATCTCTTAGGAAAAAAATAAATAAAAAGATAAAGACTTCAGACAAATATCCTCCCTTGTCACATATAAGTTACAGATAACATGGTTTCCCAAAGGAAAAAAAAATCTAAGAAGAGAGACAAAATGTTCAAAGAGGAGATTATAAAAATACAGATGAAAAGCAAATTGCGAAGCTCAGGAAAGAGCTGGGCAGAGGAGAGGCCCAGAGAAAATACATTTACAGGCGAGGATATAGCACAAGTTCTCTGTCCACTCAGCCTTCCCGAAACCTCGCCCACCCTGGAATAGCTCTCCACCCTGCCAGACCATCATGATCCCACTGCCAGGGTCATTGGAAAGCCATTTTGACAGGTGAAGTTCCTGACAGCAGTGGCAGCAGTGGCAGCGGGAGAAACAAGCTGTAGCTGTCAGTTCTGAAATGCAGACATGTTGTCCCTGTCTCGGGATGATGCCTTGGGACTCAGGGCCTCAAATCAACTTTGTATCACTATTTCTACCAGTGGAGGGAGCCCTGGTGAGGTGCCTTTCAATATTTTTTAAATGATTTTTCCTCTTGACTCTACATCATAATAAGTTATCAGACACTAGAAGCCAGAATCCTTTCTTGCTGACATGATTTGTTCTCTGGCAGGAGGCAGGTTTTATTGCTCAGGAATCCAACTCACAATCTCAGCTGAGAGTTAATGAAGGCCCCGGGACCCTGGTCTCCCCCTGCCCTCCTCACAGTGCAGACTAAACAAAGCGACAGTGACAGCCCTGTCTGAGGGCCCAGATCCACAGGCAGGTTCAGAAGCCTTCTCAAAGGAAGCTGTCTACTCCCCCTTTAAGCTGAATCCTCTCCCTCCTGATATCCCAAAGGAATGACAAAAGTAACACCCCAGAGTTCTGCAGGGAGAGCTACAGTGATTCTGTCTGCTTCCCCTTCTAACCAACTACCCTAGTGCAGGGCTCCTGAAAAAGAGGTCCAGCAAAGCAGTGGGCAGTCAGAGCGCGCATGCATCAAAAAGACAGCAGTGAGAATGAGGCAAAACATCTAGATTTAGTTGGATGCCTGCTTTGGGGCACTGCCACACCTTTGCCTCAGCCCATTCCCACCCAATGCAGGCACTTAACAAGAAAGAGAACTGGCTGTGGGATATGGTGTTCCATGGGGGGTCACGATGTTCAGGTCTCTAAGATAGAGAAGTCTTGCGACCTTCAAGACTGTCAACATTGCTTTTTACCATCCTCAAACAGAATAATTGTTCATGAATTATGTTCCCAATGCCCAGACTCTGCAATGGAAGAAACATGTGTCAGCAACTTCTGGAAAATACAGATCGGAAGCCCAACATGCCTGGCTTTGGCCCTTAATATGCAGTAAGACTGGGGTCCCCTAAATGGTGCACATGCACCTCATCCTGGGCTGGAGCCACCCAGTACCTGTGTAGCCTGATGCAGGTGTTAATATGCTTCCAATAACCAAGGGTGCAAGATTGCCCAACCTGGACCCAAATATGCAGATCCCTCCGTTATGACATAAAAGAAAATACTATCTTTCATGTCATTTGAGTGGTGTGACTTAAGTCTGTCCCCATCTTTATGACTATGATTTTAGGAAGCATAGTTTCTTACCTCAGAATCCGGAAGGGGCTCTGAATTCCAGAAATATAAAAATGAAAAGACTTTCAGAGGTCAGCAAGTCAAAAATTCCACTGACAACAGAAATCCTCTCCATAGTATTTGGACTCTGCTTGAATACTCCCAGTGATAGGGAACTCACTATCTCACAAGACAACCTGCGCTGTCCTCTGGCATATTTGTTAGAAACTTGGGTCAGTTGCAAGCTATCTTCCTATAATCTCTCCCTCCTGGAACAATACAGAACACCCCCCCCCCCAACTCCTTTGTAGGACATACTGTCTCAACATCACTTCTAAGCCAATGAGTACTTTTGAAAAGCAAGGCCTCAGTTATCTATGGTAACCTAGTCATCCTAAGCAGCTTCATGTCCTATCTCCCTCTATTATACAATTCCTCTGTGGTCCTTTTCAGCCTCCCTGATGGAGCCTTGGCCCATCCCCTCACTATCTCCCTCCCAAACTATTTCAATGACCTCCTTAGCATCCTTCATGCTTCTGATGTCTCCTCCCTTCAGCCCCTCACCACATGGAATGATCTTTCTAAAATGAAACCTGACCAGGCCATCACCCTTTTACTATCTCCTTCAGTGGCTCCCCACTGCCTTTGGACAAACCCACATTCCTCAGTAAGAATTTCTATGATGGAGAGCTAGTTTTTATATAATACGGGTAACCTACAGAACTCTGATGATGTGCCAGGCACTGGGCTAAGCCCACATTGTCTTATTTAAGTATTGCAAAAGGGTCTTACGAGGTGAGCTCCACTTTTATCCCCATTTACCAAGTGAGGATAAGGGCCTTTACCAAGTCTCAGAGCAGATTTGATGTTAGATCCCAGTCAAGTGTTTCTTGCACAGAGTGAGTACATACCCACTCACTGTAGTTCAGCATTAATGATGGGCCTTGACAGCCTCTCCAGGTCCATCCTCCATCTTCCTCTCCCCAAGGTTTCTGTAGTCTAGCTACACTAACCTCAGTGCCTTAAGCAAAAGCAACTACTGGCAGTTGCTTATTCACACCTTTGTGGTGCATCCTGCAGGGACATGGCTCACGGACTACCTGTTGGGACTCCTTAGCCTGCCACCAACCTGGCTGCTCCTGTCCATCCAGCAGCTCAGGTGGGCTCTCCTCAATCAAGTTTTGCCTGAACCGCTCACTATATCATAATAAGTCATCAGACATTAGAAGCCAAAATCCTCCACTAATCACTTCTTCTTCTGGAGTCTCTTACCCTAGTTCCTGCCACATGCGAGGCCCTTGCGGGTTCATTTGCCAGTTACCAGTACAGATGTTAAGCCCTTGGAGACAACATCTATATCTTAGTCATAAATTTACTCACAGAATTTAGGACAGGCCTAAACAGTATGATGGTTCCTCAAACATTCAAAAATGAAACAGCCTTATGACCCAGCAATTCCACATCAAGATATCTGAAGAAACTCAGAACACTAACTCAAAAACTATACTATGTTCATAGCAGCATTATTTACAATGGCGAATATTTGGAAGCAGCCCTAGTGCCCATCAGTAGGCAATAAGATTAAAAAACAAAAAACAAAAAGACAAAAAACCCATATATACAATGGAATACTGCTCAGCCATAAAAAACAATAAAATCTTGGACCTAGAGGGTATTTTGCTAAGTAAAATAAGTCAGTCAGAAAAACAAATGAAATATGATTACACTTATATGTGAAACCTAGAGAACAATATAAACAGACAAACAAAACAGAAACAGACTCATACAGAGAGCAGCCTGATGGTTGCCAGATTGGGGGGTGGGGGCAGGTGAAGGGCAGGTGAAAAAGGTGAAGGAATTAAGAAGTACACATTGGCAGTTACAAAACAGTCATGGGGAATATAGTCCATAATACAGTCGTCGGCAGCCGTCCATCTCGAGAGACGATGGTGTAGCTTCTTAAGAGTCTATCTGCACCGCCGAGAATGGCTGTGCAGTCCGACTCGGGAGTGACACGGTATCTGTCTCCTCCCGTGTTGAATCGACATCTTGCGATGACGCTGGAGTGTCCTCTCCAGTGAAGCTGAAGCTACAGAGCCTGGGCAGGGTGATATGGAGGGTCTGCTGTTGCCCATGCAGCAGACCCCCCCTCTCTTCGCAGCTGAGGGATCCAAGGGAAAGACGGAGTCAATACAGCTTGGCTTCAGGTGCGCCGCAGGAGTTGCCGGTGTTGACTACAACGTCAAACCGCCTTAGGGACTCCGGCTCCGGATTTTCTGTCAGGGTTTACTCCCTTAGCCTTTCCCCTGAAGAGGTATGCCGCAAGGCAGCGGAGGTTTTTTGGAGTCAGAGTTTTCCTTCTCTGATGTGCCCTGACTGGAAGATCGAACCAGCGACACAGTACTCGTTCACTTATTGTGGGTATTATGTTCTAGACTCCCCCCACCCCCCACGATAAGTGAAAATCCACGAAGTAGGAACCTTACATTTATTTTAGTATTTTTATATTTTTAAGGCTTTATAAGCCCTTCCCACACACTTATAAACCTTTCCCACTCCCTTATTAACCTTTTCCACACTTTTATAAACACTACTTATGTTCTTAAACATATTCTGCACTCTTAAACCTACATAAATTTAACAACATACATATACAGTACCGCAAAATCCCGCGATATAGCGAAAAACCCGCGATAAATAATTAAATATAGTATTTTTAAAAATCCCACGATACAGTGAGGCCGCGATAAGTGAACTATGATATAGCGAGGGACTACTGTATTTTAATAACTCTGTATGGTTCCAGTTGGGTACTAGAAATATTGAGCGGACCACTTTGTAAATGATATGACTGATTGTCTAACCACTGTGCTGTCCACTTGAAACTTGTACAAAATAATATTGAATGTAAACTGTAACTGAAAAAAATTTAAATATGAAAAAATCTAGGACAGAAGTGAAAGAAGGTGAGTATAAATGTGAGTGTTGGAATCAAGTCCTGCTCTTGGGCCCCAACTGTCCCATGTAGTTCTCCATCCTGTACAGTGCTGGATGGTACCTCCAAGTCCCCATCTTGCAGCATTCTTGTTATGCTCATTGATTTAACTTCATATAAAGTATAATGTGACCCAGACACTCCAGAAATAGTAACTATTACCACTATTGTAAAAAAAAAAAAAAAAAAAAATTTCAGGAAGATAATGAAGAGTATATGAAAAAAATAAGCATTATTTTAATGGGAGAGACAGTCAATGGTGTGAGAAAAAACTCATTGGTCTGAAATTGAATGACTTAACCCAGTGCTTCCTAAAGTGAATTCTACTGAGCAGTTCTCAAACAGTACTAGGTCCTCCGGAAAATAACAACAGCAAAAGAAAAGTCCTTTGGGAGAAAAAAATGGATACAACAGAAATTAAACAGATTTTTTTATTGCAAACTTCAATATGCTAATGTGTGTTGTGACTCATCATTAGAAAAATTTAACATATAACGTTTCCCAAACTTAGTTTTCCCCAGGGCCTCCTTCCTTTGGGAAGCATCTCTTTGCAGTACTGTTGCTGAAAAAACACACGTTTGGAAATGCCTAATTAAACTCTTGTCAGGACAGGTGTTCCAACTGATTGTTTTTATCCAAATGAAGGCTGTCGATTATCCCCTGCTGCAGTTACTTAGTTAGCCCCTGCCAGCCTGCTATAATAATTTAAATATCAACTCTGTCACCCATCATTATAGCTACTTAATATGATCAGTAACCTAATCATTTACATGATTTATAATATCATAGAACAAAGCAAACATAGCTATTTCTAACCCTGAGACTGAATCTCAGCGCTTCAGTGCTTATAGAGAAAACGTGTCAGGCATCAAATGTTTCCAAGATCATGCTCACAATAAAGTCAATAATGAGTTTTTCTAACCATGTCCCTCAGTGACAGCCAATGACATCACACCAAAAATATTTGATGAAATGGGTCTCCATGGAGGAACAATTCTCAGCAGAGGAAGTTCGCTCGATACTCAGTTTCACCAGATTATAAATATTAGTGTCCAATGATTGACAGATTGAATGGCTTTCAGGTAATCCACTAGAAGCATTGTTTATTTCATTCTGCCTTTGATGAGGATTAAGTAGTGGCAAGTTTTAAATTTTACTTCTAAACAAGTGCCAGGTGTGCCAATAGAGCCATGTATTCCAAAGGCAGCTGAGCCAGAGATATGACCTTGCATTTGCCTGCTACAATCATAAGACAACATAGCCATGTCCTTGAGGCCAAACACTCATGGAGAAGTATAAAGCTGGCATACTTCTAAATGATTGTTTTTCCTGCCCCAAAAGAGATAGCAAACTCCATGTGGATTGTTTAGCAAACTCTTGCAGCATTTATATGTCTCTAATTTAAAATGGAAGATAACACGTTCTCCTCCAATTTCTAACTAAAATATTTATGAGGACAAAGAAATGATAAACGAAAAGATCAAAGCGAAAAGAGGATGACAATACTGGCGGTCATTTTATTGTAAATATTGAGGGAATTTTCACTGAATATACGGATATGAAATGAGAAATACAGTTAGGACTACCTATGTTTTTCAGCAGAAGAGAGGGACAGCCTTGCCTTCTGAAGCACCAGGGTAGATATTCTAACATCCCCCTGCCCTCTTTGCTTGCCCTGGAGCCCAGGGTCTATGCCAACTTGGGTGGTTTCCATCAATTCCCCTAGTATGTATGTGCTTCCTGCTCCTGGGCAGCTAGACAAATATCTGCATCGTCCCAGACATGTAATGGTAATGTTCCCAAACAAGATGCAGTTCAAAGAGCTTCCATCTCAAGAAGCTACAGAGCCATCAAAGACTCTGAAAAAAACATTCAGTAAAGAATTCTTGACTGGATTTTGTTTCACTCGACATTTCTGAAATGCATTTGAATACATGGAGTTTTATTTTTCACTTAACATTATACACATTTGGAAGAACTGTTCCCTGAAACATATTTTCAGCAAATACTCTAAATCCATTCAGGGAAAACAATTTCCAGAGAACTATCAGGCACGATGTGAAAAAGAAAAGGAACAGACGAGGCCACTTTCAACCTTGGGAAATGAGCACTTGTTGGTTGAGACAGATTTAGAAAAAACCTTAGCCTCTTACAGCAAGGATGGAGGTTGCTTACCAAATAATTGATTGAGAGTGCCAGAGAAAGTGACCAGAGACAGAGCAACAGACAACTTAGTCAACCACATCTGTAAAGTAATTCTTAGAAGAGTTCTTCATGAAACTGTTACAAAGAACTAAAGAAAGAAAGTGGACTAAGATGGAAAGTCGCAGGAAGAGAAAGAAAAATTAGCTGAGCTTAAAAGGGGAGTTCATTAGTTAAGGAAGGGAGGGTTACAAATAAAACCAAACTTCTAATTCCCACGTTCCAGTCTACATTGTAATCCAAGAAACGAAGGCTGAAGGTGAGGTGATGCCTCCTCTCCCTGGCAGAGTGAGGGGAATGACCAAAACAGCAATGACAAGGGCTGAGGTGAAAGGTGCGGAGAGCACAGAGAAAAGGGAGTCAAGCCAGAAACACAGAAGATGCTTGGGAAATACATGCACAAACCTGCAAGCCCACAAAAACTTTAGCAGAACCAAAACAGACACAATAAACAATCGTAAATCAAAGGAACTTAAAATGCTCTAAAAAAATTATTTAAAATAAATCTTAACATATTCTGGTAAAACAAGGGACCAGGTGAAGGGAGTGGTTTTCATGAATTTATCAGGTTAAAAGATTCCCATTGGATCACTTGTCAAAGATGCACCCTCTCCAGAGAGAAGAGAACACGAACAGATTCCCTCATTGTTGTGTCTTTCATGTCTTGAATAAACACTGCTGCTGCTTTAAAAAAAAATAATTGAACAAAAAAATACATACTACCACAAATTCATACAGAGAAAAAATGATGTTGACTAAAATCAGTTTGATTTCAACCTTTCATTTTTTTATACACTAAAAACAGAAAAAGGAGTAAATGTCTCCAGCTTGTATAATAAAGAACAATCTAGGTTAAGGAGGAGGACATTGTAAGATTTAAAAGGCTCATAAATTAATAAAAAGTGACATGCTTGAAAAATGTCCATGAATATATAATCCAGATTAAAAATAGCATGACTATATAATCTAGCCACCTAAAAGAGACAGCAGAGTTCAGAAATCAAGATGGGCAAATCATGGAGAAAAGCAATGACACCAAATGCTGAAATGATTTAGGCACACAGTTTATACATTTGAACAGGAATTTTCAGATGTCTGATAATTATATGCCAATCTACCACTTTCCTCTCAAATGTATAATATCAGGAAGCTATACTATTTTCATTTGGAACACAGGAATGCAAGGCTTAGGGAAGTAGTTGGAAAATCCATGGACCACACTGAACACCACAGAGAATCAGAGGAGGAGGGCTAAGGAAGACAGACAAGAAGCCCACTGTGGGTGAGGTCCTGAGGCATGGTAAGGAGAAAATAAATGAGGAAATTCTCCAGTTAAATTTTCAAGACTTAAAGAAAGATTTACGACCTCAGATTGAACGTGCTACAGCATGAAATATAGGGAAATAATAAGTGTAAGAATTGATATTTATTATATAAATTTCATATAATATCAATTTATATGCTTATATGAAATTTAAGAACATTCAGAACAAAAGAAAAATTCAAATCATATTCTGAAAGACCAAATAATTGATCAGAACCATTTGATAGCAAACTTCTCAACAGCAACACTGGCCTCACACGACAACCAAGTAATATTTTTAAGGCATTTGAGACAAAGAAACATTAAACCTGCAATTTTTCATCCAGCCAAATAGCCTTTCAAATGTCATTAAAAAATCCTCAGACATACAAAGCTTCATTAGGTTTGTTGCACAAAGGTCCATTTAAAAAAATTTTTGTGAGAAAATACTAAAATAAGAAAGGGAAGAAATGTAGCAGATGTTGAAGAAGATTTATAAAGTAGGGATGAAAACATACCCGTAAAGCTTGCTTCTGTCTTTCAAAAGGCTAATAACACTCTCAGAAGGAAAAGGCAAATAGTCCCATAACAAATCAAAGTGAAAATTCTAGAAAATAACAAGATGCTGTGTGTGATAGGGAAATTAATGGTATGAAGCAGCTACATCTCTCATCATTTGGGAAAGGGAAAGAAATGATTTAAAAAAGCAAAATAAGTTGGATAATTTAAATCAACTCTTCAAATGATAGAAAATGCAAATGTCTTAAACATAGTAATTATTCCTAATTTAAAAACAATGATTGGGGGAAATCTGTTGTGTGTTGTTTGTAAACTGTGCTTTAAAGACACAAAGAGGTTAAAGTAAACAAATGAGAAAAGGAATGCCAAGCAATCCTAATAGAAAGAAAAACTATATCAATATCAGACAACATAGAAATTAAGGCAAAAAGCATAAAGTATAGAAAGTTACTACAAATGAAGAGTTTAAGTGATCAAAAATATGTCTGAACAAGCTTACACTTAATAAATTAAGTCTCAAAATGTATAATGCAAACACATAGAACTGCAAAAGGAAATGTAGGAATCTAGCAACATAGTAACCAATTTCTAAGCAGCTTTCTCAATCATTGGTCAAGCAGACCAAATAATCACCAAAGATATAGAAGATGTGAATAACATAATTTAATGAACTTATAATTATGCACTGGACAACGTAAAAATGCACATTCTTCTCAAACATACATCACACATTTCCAAAAACCAATTACACACTAAATATGAACAAACTATGTTCTTAACCAAAATGTACAAGTTAATAAAAATAACATAAGTAAGCTATCCCTATATGTGAAAAAAATAAGTATGAAGTAACTCATAGATCATAGAAAAATTCAACCTAATAACAATTGAATAATAATAATAACACCACCACAGTAACCAGCGAAAATGGTAATTTGAGGAAATAGTTTCCAATCCTTATATTAGAAGAGCAGGAAGGCCTAAAAATTTAGAAAGAAGATACAGTAATTCCAAAGATATTTAAGAAAGAAGATATAAAGATAACAGAACTAAAATATTCATTTACTAAAAAACTGTTTATATATCACTGTCTTTTTTCCCAGCACTATTCTAAATGTTTTACAATTATTAATTATCTAAACTTCATAACAACTATGTGATGTAGGTACAATTATTATCCCCATTACAGAGGTGGAAACTGAATATCAAAGAACTTAGGTAATTTTCACAAAATAGCACAGCTAGTAACCGTTTCAGGCAGAATCTGGTTACAAAAGTTGGGCTATTTGCTTTGTCAAAATAGAAAGAATCAGAGATAGTTAATTTAAAAAAAAGAATAACAAAAGAGACAGGTTTCTCTGGTTACTGATTTTCAAGAAAAAGAAAGGCAGAGGGAGAGAGAGAGAAGATACAAATAAATTGTATCAATAAAAAGTAACATAATTACCAATATAACAGAGATAACATATTGACATTATTATTAATTCCTTTATGCTAATAAATTTTAAAAGTTAAAACATATATTTGCTGAAACTAGAATATAAATGACTCAAGAAGAAATAAAACATAGAAACTCCTATAGCTTTTTAAGTAATTTTAAAGCAGTAGTCAAAATTTTTTTCCACAGAGCAGTACTTGATAGCTTTACTGGCAATTTCTAGTAAATTTATAAAGTCCATGTCCTTTTAGAAATTATATGAAGAAGCAGACTCACTCATCTTATAAATCCACTATAATTTTGATCCCCAAAGAAACAAAATGAGTATCAGAAGGGAATTTTACAGAACAACTTCATTCATAAAGATGCAAACTATCTAAACGAAAATATCTAATGCAAAATTCTAAAGAACTAAATATGACAGCATGTAAATTAGACTAAGAAAATTAACAGAGAAAGCCCATGTCATCACTTCACAAAGGCAGAAAAGGTTCCATACTCTCGACACCTATTCATGATGAAACAAATCATGACATACTAAGAATTGAAGGAAAGCTCTTTAATATGATAAAAGCTATTGCAAAGTACATTTGATAGATATCATCTGAAGTGAGAGAATAGTAAAACAATTATTTTAAAATCAGAAAGATGTAAGATGCTATTATCAATTTTTTGATATTATACTAGAATTTCTAGAATGTACAATAAGAGAAAAAAGACATAAGGAATAGAAAAAAATGAGTTATTATTTTTAGATTACATGTTAATATATATATTAAATAAAATAATATTGAAGAAAATTATGAGTTGTAAGATATGAATTTAACAAGATGAGTGAATATAAAATCTATTTCATTTAAAGTCAAATTTATGTTTATGCCCTAAGCAAACAGAAAAAATAAATTTTTTTTAAAGACAGCATTTAGAGTGTGGACTTCTGGCCAAGATGGAGGCATAGACAGACACGCTGTGTCTCCCTCCACACAAAGAAGGAATACAACTACCTCAAAACTAGAAACAACAAGAAGTTCCAGAAAATCAAACTGCATGGAAGTCCAGCAAACAAAGATATAAAGAAGTACTTCATCCGGACAGGTAGGAGGGGCAGAGTGCACGTGGTGTGGTGGCAGGAGCAGCAGCAGCAGCAGCAGGCCAGTGGAAAGCTCAGTCACACATTTTTAAAAGACAAGAGGGACACCTGGGGAGCATTTCCAGTTCCTCACCGGACATCGCAGCTCACAGTCCCATCACCAGGGAAAATCAAGCCTCATTTCTGACTGTGCAAACCTGTGGGGGTTGGGGTAGAGCAGTAGGCTGCCAGTTTCTCAGCAAAGTCCACTTGTTTAAAGGGCCTCCATGGTACTAGAACGTCTGCAGACCCACCCACTCTGGGAATGATGGCCAAGGCAGCAGCTAGAGGGGCGCCAGTCTGGTGCAGAAGTGGGAGAGGTGCCTGGAAAAGAGGTGAGTGCTGCGCAGGTGGCATTGTTCCCTCTCGGACCCCTCCCCCACATACAATGCCACAATGTTGTGAAACAGGTCGCCCTGTACTGATGAATCCCTAAGGCTCCGCCCCTTACAATGTAACAGGAGTGACAGCTCTATCTGGGACATGGAGGCAAACAAACACAAGAGCCTGTCAGAATGAGGAGACAGAGAAGTATGGCCCAAAAGGGGGAACGAATCAAGGTTCCAGTGGGAGAACTAAGTGACAAGGAGACAGCCAACCTAACAGTTGAAGAATTCAAAACACTGGTGATAAAGATGCTCACAGGCTTGACAAGTATGCTTGAGTATGGCAAATGCATAAGAGAAGAAGTGAAGGCTATGCTAAGTGAAACAAAGGAAAATCCACACAAAACCAATGGTGAAGGAAAGGAAACCGGGGTTCAAGTCAATAGTTTGGAACATAAGGAAGAAAAAAACAGTCAACCAGTACAGAATGAGGAAGCAAGAATTGGAAAAAATAAGGAAAACTTCCCAAATTTACGAAAGAGATGAACATACAGGTCCGGGAAGCACAGAGGGTCCCGTGTGAGCTGGACCCAGAGGAGACCACACCAGGATGCATCATGATTGAGATGTCAAAGGTGAAAGATAAAGAGAGAGTCCTGGGGGCAGCAAGAGAGAGGCAGAGAGTTGCCTACAGGGGGGTGCCTATAGGACTGTCAGCTGATTTCTCAGAGGACACTTTGCAGGCAGGAAGGGAGTGGCAAGCAGTATTCAATGTGATGAAAGGTAACCTGCAACCAGGATTACTCCATCCAGCAAAGCTATCGTTTGGAATGGAAGGGCAGATGAAGTGCTTCCCAGACAAGGTAAAGCTAAAGGAGCTCATCATCACCAAGCCATTATTATATGAAATGTCAAAGGGACTTACTTAAGAAAAAGAAGATCAAAACTATGGACACTAAAATGACGACAAACTCAAAACTATCAACAACTGAATCTAAAAAATAAAAACAAAATCCAACTAAGCAAACCAGAATAAGCACAGAATCAGAGGTATGGGGATCACTTGGAGGGTTATCAGCTGGGAGGGGGGAGGGGGAGAAATGGCGATATGGTGCAGGGATTAAGAAGCATAATCGATTGGTACAGAATAGACGGGGAATTTGAGAACAATATAGGAAAGGGTAAAGCCAAAGAGCCTGTATGCATGACCCATAGACATGAACTAAGGGGGGAGGGATTCCTTCAGGGAGGGGGCGTACTGAGCAGAGGGGAGCAAAGGGGAAAATATTGGAACTACTGTAACAACATAATCAATAAAATATACTTTTTAAAAAAGACAGCATTTACAATATCAGATTAATCTAACAAAATACATACAAGATCCATATGGAGAAACATAAGAATTACTAAAAGTCATTAAAGGCTTTAAGAAAACAGTTAACCAATAATCAAGGAAAGACATATGATAGATAATATGATATGATTATGATCAATTCTCTCTAATCTGACCAGTACAGGCAAAAAGTGCTAGTCAAAACATTTTCCCTAGAACTTGGAAGAATAAAGAATCCAGAAGCGTGTGTGTTTGTGTATGTATAAATCATCAGGGAAGGGCCTATTCAAAATGGACTGGGGTAGTAATTTTTAAAATATGAAATGATATCCAACTCATGTTACACACTAAAATGACTTTCAGAAAGATTCAGACCTAAAGTTTAAAAAGGAAAATTTTAACTTTAAGAAGAACTCTTAATCTTGTTTATAACAAAGTAGTTGATAACACACAAGCACTTCCAACATAAATAACTAAAACAGTGAGACTTAATATTTGAAACAATTTTAAGATATTAAGTAAGAGGCAGAATAGGGCTGTGACCCATGAGAGAAATGTGACAGATAAAGAGAGCCTTGCAGACTCTCCAGAACAACAAGGCAGGTACACACACACACACACACAAAAAAAAAATAATAATAAAATAAAATAAAATAAAATCCACTGAGGCACATTATAATCAAATTGTTAATGAGAATATCTTTTAAAAATCTGCCAAAGAAAAAAATATTCAGAGTAAAAATAAAACTATAAAAAATATTTCAGAGTTCTTACCAATCACAATATAATCCAAAAGATAATGAAAATTATTGTAATAATATTAATTATCAAATTCAGTAAAGTAGTAGGATACACAATTAACATTCAGAAATTGGTTGCATTTTTATACACCAATAACTATCACAAAAATTTTTAAATGCCATTTATAATAGCATCAAAAAATAAAATACCTACAAGTATATTTAACCAAGGGTGTTAAAGACCTGTATTTGAAAAATTATTATTCAATGAAGAAAGAAATTGAGGTTACAAATAAATAAAAGCATACACCATGCCCATAGGTAAAATGAATTCACATAGTTAAAATGTTCACACTACCCAAAGCAACCAATAAGTTCAATGCAATCTCTATCAAAATACCAACGGCATTTTTCACAGAACTAGAAAAAATAATCCTAAAATTCATATGGAAGCACAAAGGACCCCAAATAGCTACAACAAATATTGAGAAAAAAGAACAATGTTGGAGGTATTATGCTACTTGATAACAAAGTATACTATAAGGCTACAGTAATCAAAATAGCATAGTAGCAGCATAAAAACAGACACATAGGTCAATGAAGTAGAATAGAAAGACCAAAAAGAAAAAAAAAAACAAAAAACCCACATCTATATGGCCAATTAATCTATGATGAAAGAGGCAAGCATATACAATGGGGTAAACACAGTCTATTCAATACATGGTATTGGAATAATTGGACAGATATGTGCACAAAATATGACCCTTGACCATCTTTTTATACCATATAAAAAAATACTCAAAATGAATTAAAGAGTTAAATGTAAGACCTGAAACCATAAAACTTTAAAAAGAAAAAGTAGAGAGTAACCTCTCTGACACTGATCTTTGTAATATTTTTTTCTGATATAGCTTCTTGGACAAAGAAAACAGAAGAAAAAACAAACAAATGGGACTACATCAAACTAAAATGTTTTTGTAGAGCAAAGGCAACCATCAATGAAATAAAAAGACAACCTACTGAATAGAACATATTTGTTAATGGTAGTTCCAATAAAGGGTTAATATCCAAAATTTATAAACAATTCATACAACTTAACACACACACACACAAAAAATCCAGTTAAAAAATGAGCCGAGGACCTGAATACACATTTCTCCAAAGAGGGCATACAGATGGCCAAAGGACATATGAAAAGATGTGCAATATCAATCATCACTAGAAAAATGCAAATAAAACCACAATGAGATATCATCTCACATCTATCAGAATGGCTTTCATTGATAAAGTAACAAACAAGAGGTATTTTCAAGGATATGGAGAAAAAGGAACCCTCATGCAGTTGTGGTGGAATTGCAAATTAGTGCAATCCCTATGGGACATGGTGTGAATGGTCCTCAAAAAATAAATTAAAGCATAAAACTAAACATGACTGAGCAATTCCACTTCTAGGAATTTAGCTGAAGAAATCCAAAACCCTAATTAAAGAAAGATGTATGTCCTTCTATGTTCCCTGCAGCACTATGTACAAGAGCCAAGATATGGAAGCAACCCAAGTGCCCATCAATAGATGAGTAAAGAAGATGTGGTACTTATATACAATGGAATTACTTGGCCATAAAATGAAATGAAATCTTACCATTTGCAACAACATGAATAGACCTAGAGGGTATTATGCTAAATGAAATAAGTTAGTCAGAGAAAAGCAAATACAATATAATTTCACATACATGTGAAATCTAAAGAACAAAATTAATGAACAAACAAAATAGAAACAGACTCATAGATACAGAGAACTGAGTGATGGTTGCCAGAGGGGAGGGAGTTTACAGAACTGGGTGAAAAAGATGAAGGGGTTAAGAAGTACAAATTGGTGATTACAAAACAGCCATGAGAAAGTAAAGGACAGCATATGAAATATAGTCAATAATATGGTAATAACTATGTATGGTGCAAGATGGGTACTTGAAATAACACAGGGAACACTTTGTAAAGGATATGCTTGTCTAACCACTATGCTGTACACTTGACTAGTAGAAATTAATTTTAACTGTAAACTGCAATTGAAAAATAAAAAGTAATAAAATAAAAATTAAGTTATCAAAGTAGAATTCTATATGCAGCAAAAATACTTCAAAAATTAGGGAAAAGTAAAATATATTTGTAGACAAACAAATGTCCAACAAAAAGTGCTAAATAAAGTTTTTTCAGGATGCTTGAAAACAATATCACATGGAAATCTGAATCTAATATCAATAAAGAGTAAAGGAAGTTGTACATATACAATTCCTTTTCAGTTTTTTCATTTTTAAAATATATTTGAGTGTGTAAGGCAAAATTACTAACAATAAACTGTGAATTTGAAACATAAGTAGAAATAAAAAATAATAATAATCATAATAAAGTATGAGATACTGGAGATTGCAAGTATACTGTGTAAGGTTCTTAACATTAGGTGTCAATTGGTATATTATTTGATAAATTAATGATGCATATAATAAACACTAGAACAGCACTAAAATTAAATTAAAAAATTGAAGACACATATCTAATAAACCAAGAGAGTAGATAAAATGGTGAACTAAATCATAATACAAAGAAGATAGTAAAAAAGAAAGAAACAACAAAAACCCCAGATGGGACTTCTGGTCAAGACAGTGGCATAGGTAAATCCAGTATTTGCATCCCCCCACAACCATATCGAAATTGTAACTAAACTACAGAACCACCATCATTTGGAACCACAGGAAACAGAGCTGAACAAAAGTGCTACAACTAAGGATATAAAGAAAAAGCCACATGGAAACTTAGATGGGGCAGAGAGACATAGAACAGGCTGGTCCCACACCCACTTGTGTTGGATTAAAAACTGAGAGGGATATCTCAGATGCAGAAGTCCTTCTGAAGAGGAAGGGTTCCCAGCCCCACTGCAGGCACCCCCAGTCCAGGGTTTTAGTGTCAGGAAGAGAAGTCCCCATAACTTCTGGCTACAAAAATCCAGAGGAGATTGTGGCTGAATGAGACACAGGGCTTCTGGAGTCCCAGGGATTCCTCATAAAGGGCCCACACACAGACTTACTCACTCTAATTTGCTATAATCTCCAGCACTAGGGAAGCAGCTAGAAAGGCACCAGAAACATACGGGAGGAACTAAAATGTGTGAAGTGTCTGGCACCAGGACAGGAGCTGGAGGGACAGCTTTCTCCAAGACAGAAGTGCAGGCAGAGGCCATTGTTCCTTTGCTGAACCCTCTCCCTGCATGCAGGCACCAGATCTGAAACTCCATCAACATTGCTACACTGTAGTTCTGTCCTGTTGAGTCCATGAGACACTGCCTCACCCAAATTGCAGTCCTAGCCAAGCCCTTACCAGTGACTTTTCCATATGAATGGCCTATCTTGGCTTATGTTTCAGATTTTCCTAAAATCTCTCACACAAGCATCATCTAGCCTCAGTGTGGCCCATACATACCTCTTGCTAAATGGCCCCAGGCCTGGAACTAGTAGCAGCCAGCCTTGGTTCACAACTTGGCCTTGTCAGGGCACCTTGAAGCCCAGCACAAATAACAACCATCTGCAGATCACTTGGTAGTTTATGCCAGGTGGCTCCAGACAGAACATAGGTAGTAGCTGACCTTAGCCTGCACCTCCTGAGAGGCCCCAGAGCCAATATACCCAGTGGACAGTTTCAAATGATGTCAAAGTACCTCCCAACCACCCTCATAAGCAACACACTAAATGAGCAGACTCAGCAGACACAAGAGCCCTGCTGAAGTAAGTTCTGCTCTGTGAAGAGGGCCCCTGAACAGCAAATCCTCCATGGTGGTCACAGCCAATCCTTGCATCTGATTGGCCAAGCACTAAATCCCTCCCATTGACATACCAATGCCAATCAAGACTCAATTACAACAGGAGGGTATAAACAGCCCACATTCGGCCAGGGGGTGGGAGGAGCAGCACACCTGAAGTACTCAGCTTGGGTGATCAGGAAGGCTGTGCCAATGGACCCCTACAGAAAATGTACTACATTAGGCCACTCTGCCAAGCATGGAAAAAGTAAGAGCTCAACCTAACACATAGAAACAAACACAGGGAAGCTGCTAAAATGAGGAAACAAAAATGTCCCAAATGAAAAACAAAACAAAACTCCAGAAAAATTAAACTAAATTAAACTAAAGGGAAAGAAGCAATCTACTAGATGCAGGTTTGAAACCCTAGTTAAAAAGATGCTCAAAGAACTTAGGGGAAGAGTAGATGAACTTAGAACTTCAACAAAGAGATAGAAGATATAAAAATGAAACCAGAAAACATAAAAAAAGAACCAGTCAGCAGAGAAGAATACATCCACTAAAATGAAGAATCCATTACAGGGAATCGACATTGAGATAGATGAAGCAGAGGATCAAATCAGAGATTTGGAAGATAAGGAAGCAAAAACACCCATTCAGAATAGCAAAAGGAAAAAAGAATTTTAAAAAATATGAGGATAATATAAGGAACCTCTAGGAAAACTACAAGTGTACCAGCATTCACATCATAGGGGAGTTGTAAGGAGAAGAAAGAGAGCAAGAAATTAAAAGCCTATTTTAAAAAATGACAGAAAACTTCCCTAACCTCGTGAAGGAAATAAACATATAAGTCCAGGATGCCCAGAGTCCCAAATAAGATGAACCCAAAGAAGGCCACACCAAGACACATCATAATTAAAATGCCAAATGTTAAAGACAAAGAAACTTAAAAGCATCAAGAGAAAAGCAGTTAGTTAACCATAAAAGAGCTTATATAAGACTTTCAGCTGATTTCTCAACAGAAACTTTGCAGGCAAGAAGGGATTGACAAGAAATAGTCAAAGTGATGAAAACCAAGGACCTACAGCCAAAATTATTCTACCCAGCAAAGCTATCATTTAGAAGTGAAGAACATATAAAAAGATTCCGAGACAAGAAGAAGCTTAAGAAGTTCATCACCACCAAACCAGTATTACGTGAAATGTCAAAGTGTCTTCTTTAGGAAGACAAACAAGGAAAAAAGGCAAAAATATTAATAATAAAATGGCAATAAATAAATATCTACCAACAACTGAATCTAAAAATCAAAATAAACAAACAAGGAGAACAGAAACAGACTCATAGACACAGAGAACATTTTAACAGTTACCAGATGGGAGGGGGTTAGGGAGATGAGTGAAAAAGGTGAAGGGATTAAGAATTACAAATTAGTAGTTACAGAATAGTCACAGGGATGTAAAGTACAACAGAGGTAATATAGTCAATAATATGTAATTGCTATGTATGGTGTCACATGGATATAAAATTTATCAGGATGATCTCTAATTCCTGGGTTCCACCCCTGAAACTAATAATATTGTATGTCAACTGTAATTGTAAACTAAAGAAATATTTAAATTAAGAAAAACAGATGGTAGAAATGGACAAATAGCAGTTACAGACTTAAACCTAACCATATAATTATTAACACATTAAATGCAAATAAAATTAACACACAAATACAGTCAGATGAATTTTTATAGCCAAATATGTTATCTATAAGAAATATTATTCACATTTAAGTAAACAAGTTAAAAGTAGAAGGGTAAATAAAGAAAAACAAACTCAACCATAAAGGAAGGTACAGTGGCTATATTAATATCTGATCAAGTAGCCTTCAGAGGTAAAAACAGGATTTTTATAATAGTAAAAGTAATAATTCACCAAGAAGTCATCATAATCTATTTATCGCATCTGGTAAAAATATTGAAAGACCTGAACCAAAAAATGAAAGAAAATGACAATACTCTTCTCTCAGTAATTGGTATTTGAAAAAAAACACAATGCCAGTAAATATATAGAAGACCTGAACAATACTATGTACAAACTTAAACACATCTAACAAGTGTAGCACAAATGGACTACTCACCTTGAAAAAACTATTATTTTTCCATCAAACAGTCTCAATAAATTTAGAGGGACTAAAATCATATAGAGAACATTATGGGATCAATACAGGATCAATTCAGAAATTAATAACAATATTTTTAAAGAAACTCTAAATAATGAAATTTAAAAAATATATGTGTAAGTATCCAGTAGGTAAATATTTACATATTTTAAAACAAAAAAGTGCATAAAATCACTAAACCAAGATTTTCTAATGAGGCTAAAAAGAAGAGCAAATTAACACAAAGTAGGTAGAACTAAGAAAAATCACATACTTTAAAATAATAAGGAAATATTGTAAATAATTACATGCTCATAAATTAAACAACTTAGATGAAAACAACCAGTTCTTTGACAGATAAAAGCTGTCATAATCCACTCATAAAGAAATAGATAACTAGGATATCCCAAATATGTATTAAGAATACTTAATTTGTAGCTAAAAAAAAAAAAATCTTTCAAAAAAGAAAACTTCAGGCACAAATGGTTTCATTCATGAAAGCTACCAAACATTTCAAGAAGTAATAATACCTACTTTATACACTCTCTTCCAGAAAATAGAAGAGGAAACACTTGTATGAGTATAATACAAAGAATATTGATGGTATGAAACTAATAGTAATGGCATACAGTTTAAAAATATAAGTAGATTCCACTGTTATGAAAGAGAAAATAAAATATTTTTTAAATGATTTACACGATGGCAAGAAAGAAGAGAAAAATACAAAACATATGGATCAAATAGAAAATGAACAGGAAATAATGGCCATAAGCCAAATAAATTAGCCATTACTTTGAATGTAAATAGGAAAAATATCCCAATCAGAAATCTAGAATTATCAGATAAAATTTAAGAAATCAACAATTAGAGGGTTGCCAGATGAGAGGGGTTTGGGAGATTGGGTGAAAAAGGTGAAGGGATTAAAAAGGGCTGCACCTTTGACTCCCAAGAACAAATTGGCAGTTACAAAATAGTCATGGGGATGTAAACTACAGCATAAGGAATATAGTCAATAATATTGTAATAACAATGTATGGTACCAGGAGAGTACTAGAATTATTGAAGGAATCACTTCATAAATTATATAATTGTCTAACCACTATGCTATACACCTGAAACGAATACAAAATAATATTGATTGTCAACTGTGATTGAAAAATAAATATTTATTTAAAATAAAATTAACACTTTCTTGCTGCTTAAATAAAACATTTGTTCAATACAAGAAAAATGTTTTAAAATAAAATAATGGAAATGATAGACCAATAAACATTATTCATAATAAATCAAATATGCCAGCTATATTATAAAACAAATAAAATTAAGGCAAGAAACATTAGTACACAAAACAAAAGACATTTCATAATGATAAAAGATCAGTCCACAAACAAAATATCAAAATTCTAAATCTGTATGTCCCCAAAAACATAGCTTCAAAACCTATCATTCAAAATTAGACTAATATAAAAGGAGAAGCAGACAAATTCATAGTCACAATAGGAGACAATAAGACAGAATACACAATCTTTTCAAAGGCTCATAGAATATTTACCCAAGCAGATCACAGGATGGTCACAAAGTAAGACCCAAACTTTCAAAGAGCAAAAATTTTTCACAATTTCTCTGATCATGATGAAAACAGGTTAGAAACCATTAATAAAAATGACTGGGTAGGAGGGAGATGACAGCAGAGTCGCTAGCAGTCTGGTTTGTTTGCTCCCTTCGCTGAAAGGACTGGGAGTACAAGCCCAGAGCGGAGAGTGAGGTGAGAGCGACTTTCAGATAGGGCAAACAGGGACAGGAGCATGGGAAGAGCGCAGGAGAGGGCAAAAACTGCAGCCAGTACTTTCTAAGTGGAGTTGCCCAGGTTGCCCAGCCCAGCGCCTCTGGCTGCACTGTGTAGGGACAGCCATGACTGGCTCATTAGCCAGGATCTACCTGGGAAAACAGAGAAGGCTAGGGTGGTGTGGAGGCCTGGAAACTGAGCTCCTGCCATAGGCACCCTCCCCAGCAAAGTCTGGGAGGGATTCAGTGAAAAGGTTTGGATGAAACTGTTGCATGTGCCAGAAGACAGAGGCCAGCCTGGACTGCGAGAAACGGTGAATAGGGGGGTGGGGGGGCATGAAGATTGGGGACCACAGGGACTGGTGCTGAAGCGTGGGGACCACCCTGAGACTCTTTTGGAAGGAGAGCTGAGGCAAGACCAGAGACTTGGCAAGGACGATGGGCATGCACACCACTGCATGGGCACAGTGGCTCTACTAAACAAAAACAAAGAGGACTAGAGGGTACCGCAGGATGAGTGGGTGGCATCCAACCGGTGGAGCCCAACCCAGTGCAGTTCACAGCGGAGAGCTGCAGTAAGAGAGGTTGGCAGACCCACGAGAGAGAGACAGCAGCCTCAGCATCTAGCTAGATCTCCCCACAGAGAGACAGCCAGAAAGGAAGTTATGAAATCCATGGAACTTTGACCAGGGGCAGATCCAGAAAGAGAAGAAAGCGGTAAAAACCAGGTACTACTGGGACCAATTCCACCACGGTCTTTTTCATGAGTTATTTTCTTGTCCTCCCAGTTTATGCATTTTAAGTCACTAGTTTTTATATTATAGTTTATCCCAAATATCATATTTTGCTCCTCCCTTCTATTACTCCACTTTAACATCCAATCTCCTCTTCTTACTTTTGTTTTAAATTCTGTCTTCTCACTTACTGTGACTAGTATCCATTCTGCACTCATATTATTTTTCCCCTTTACAGGCTCTTAAAACTATTTTTCTTGTCATTAGTCATCTCACAATCTTTTTCACGTTCATAAAATACATTTATTCTCTCTCCACCTTCATCAATCTTTGTGTATTGGTAGTGGATATGGTGGTAGTTGTGGCATTACTGCAATTTTATTCACAGATCTTCAGTATTTCAGTATTTCGAATCTCAAATCACATAGTCCCCCTCTTCTACTCCATTAATACCTTCCCCCAGCCCTTTCCTTTTTTCATCTTAAATTTGAATTTTTTCCCTCTCTTAGCCTGGTTTTCATTCCTCATTCTTAGTATACCTACCCCCTCTATCATCTCAAATTCACTGCCCTTTCCTCTAGACATCTCTTAAGCTTTCTTTATTTATTTTTTCCCTCTTATTCCCATCGCACCTATATCAATCATAACTCTATGGTTGTCAATAGTACTGGGGAGAAATTTTTCTCTAACTTGGTTCCTACTTTTTATCCCTCTTCTCCTTCTTCTTCGTTTATTTTTTTGTTTTGTTTATGTTCTCTCTTGCACTAACTAAATACATATTCTATAACTTCTGTTTAAACCTAATACTATATCTTTCCCCTCTCTTACTTCATCCTGCCTTCTTCCCTCCCCCTTTTAACATACAATGTAAATTTTACTTAGTGTCTCACATTGCCTTGTCCCTACTTACTACTATTATTGCTCTTCCCTCTCCCCTCTCAAAAATCATTTTTCTTTCAGTTAGTCAACTCTTATCTGTTTTTCCTTTAGTATAATAGCCTTAATCTCTTTACATCTATACTAATACTGGCTCATTTGTTGTTGATAGTGTGATTGTGGGTGGGGGATATTTTTGAGGGTGTGGGTTTCTTGCCTGGGTTGTGTGTTTATGTTTGAGCAGCACCTCCACAAAAGTATTCAAGACATGGTGCGCAGAGTGACTCTCAATCAACTAGTCGGAGGGAAGGACCCACCAAAGAGCAACGCAACAACAACCAAAACCAAAATACAACCAGACAGCCCAAATAAATGGCATAAAGGGCATCTAAAAGCATCAAGCTCAGGAGATCAAAGAGACTTCACCACTGAATCACACAGGTCTCCTATTACAGAAGGTAACACTACAAAGGCAGGAAGTCAAAGCAGATCAATCTAAGAAACAAAAGCAAACAAAAAGAGTCACCTAATATGGGGAGACAAAGAAACAACCTCCTACTGAAAGGAAAGGAAGAATCCCCAGAAATAGTGCTAGATAAAATACAGGTAAGCACATTATCAGACATGAATTTCAAAAGAATGGTTATAAGGAAGCTCAACGAACTCAGCAAACTCAGAGAAAACTACAACAGACTCCAGGGGAACTAAAAAGAACTCCAGAGAAACTACAAAAAAAAAAGAGAATCCAGGAAAGCTATAATAAACTTACTTCAAACTACACCAGCATTAGAGACCATAGAAACTATCAATAAGAGCCAGTAGGAAATGAAGAATAAAATTTCTGAACTGAAGAACACAGTGGAAGGAATAAAAAGCAGGCCAGGTGAAGCAGAGGATCAGATCAGTGAGCTGGAGGACAACGTAAAAAAAAAATTCCCAGATAGTGCAACAAAATGAAAAAATACTGAAAAAGAACGAAAAGGTTTTAAGAGAACTACAGGACAACATAAAATGTAATAACCAGGGCAACAGCTAGAGGGGAATCAGCCCCATACGGGAGGTAGGAGAAATGCCTGGAAAAGGGGCAGGTGCAGAGAAAGCAGCATTGTTCCCACTCAGATTCCTCCCCAACATATGGCCCCACAACACGGTGGAACAGGCCTGCCCCCCCCCTCGCATTGACAAATACCTAAGGCTCTACCCCTTACAATGTAACAGGAATGACAGCTCTACCTAAGACACAGAGGCAAATACATAAGGCTGTCAAGTTGAGGAGACAGAGAGGTATGGTCCAAAAAAGGGAACAGATAGATCAAGGTTCAGTGAAAGAACTAAGCAATGAGGAGATAGATAACCTAACAGATGCAGAGTTCAAAACACTGGTGATAATGATGCTCACAGACTTAATAGACATTCTTGAGTATGGTAAACACATAAGGGAAGAAGTGAAAGCTCTGCTAAGTGAAATGAAGGAAAATACACACAAAACCAATGGTGAAGGGAAAGAAGCCAGGGTTGCAGTCAACAATATGGAATATAAGGAAGAAATAAACAGTGAACCAGTATAGAATGAAGAAAAGAGAATTTTAAAAAATCAAAGGGAGGAATAGGAACCCATGGGTCAACATTACATGCACCAATTTCCAAATCATAGGGATGACAGAAGGAGAAGAGGGAGAGCAAGAAATTGAAAATATATGTGAGACAGGGTTTCTTGCTAGCCGGAGAGAAACAGCAGGAGAAAAAGAGCTCTTAAGTGGATCACATACGAAAATATTTTGGCCACCTCTTACCCTGGGCTCAAGCAGAGGGAAGGCAGAGAGGACTGGAGACACTTAGGGAGAGTTTGGCACGGTGGTGGCTTTGAGGGGAGAACTGGAGGAGCAGCCGACTGGGTCCCAGTGCTGACTCATCCCCAGTACTGCGGGTAGACCATTCCCCTCCAAGTGGCATCAGCCTGAGGGGAAGCAAAAGCCCTGCCTACAGGAATTAAGCTGCCACACCCACAGTCCTTAAGCCTGACAGCTAATCACAGATTGAGTAGATTAACAATCAAAGAAGACAGACAACAGCAGTAGATCCCTGGAAGTCTCCAACAGGCTGCCTAGGGCCAGACTGGTACATGATCTGACGCCACCAGAGGCAGATCCAGGAAGTGCAGATCATTCTAAGAAGCACCAACAAACAATAGGAGTCAAAAAAATGGGGAGACAGAGAAACAACCTCCCATCAAAAGGAAAGGTAGAATCCCCAGAAAGAGTGCTAAATGAAATAGAGGGGAGCGAACTATCAGATATGGAATTCAAAACATGGGTTATGGAGAAGCTGAATGAGCTCAGCGGAAACTACAAAGAACTCCAGAAAAACTACAAGGAACTCACAGAAAATTACGTGAGCATGAAAAAGGACATAGAAGCTATCAATAAGAGCCAGGAGGAAATGAAGAATACGATCTCTGAATTGAAGAACACAGTAGAAGGAATTAAAAGCAGGCTAGAGGAAGCAGAAGATCAGATCAGCGAGCTGGAGGACAACCTACACAAAAACTCCCAGACAATGCAACAAAATGAAAAAAGACTGAACAAGACTGAAGAGGTTCTAAGACAGCTGCAGGACAACATGAAACGTAATAATATCCGTATCATAGGAATTCCAGAAGGAGAAGAAGAAGAGCAAGGGATAGAAAACCTCTTTGAAAAACTAATGACAGAAAACTTTCCTAACATGACGAGAGAAAGAGTCACGCAAGTCCAGGAAGCACAGAGGGTCCCAATGAAGATGAACCCCAACAGGCCCACCTCAAGACACATCATAATTAAAATGGCAACATTCAAAGACAAAGAGAGGATCCTAAAAGCAGCAAGAGAAAAACAACTAATAACATACAAGGGTACTCCAATAAGGCTATCATCAGATTTCTCAGCAGAAACACTACAAGCCAGAAGGGAATGGCAAAAAATATTCCAAGCAATGAAAAACAAAGGCCTACAACCTGGAATACTATACCCAGCAAAGCTCTCATTCAAAATGGAGGGTGAAATAAGGAGCTTCCAAGACAAAAGAAGGCTAAAAGAATACATCTCCACCAAACCAGCAATGCAAGAGATGCTAAAGGGTCTGCTCTAAGAAGATAAAGAAACAGAGAGAGACAGAGAAGAACACGAGTACAAAGGGGAAAAATGACAATGAATAAGTACTTATCGGTAATAACCTTAAATGTAAGTGGATTAAACGCTCCAATTAAAAGACATAGGGTAGCTGAATGGATTAGAAAGAATGACCCACATATATGCTGTCTACAAGAGACCCACCTTAGAACAAAAGATCTACACAGACTGAAAGTCAAGGGATGGAAAAAAGTATTTCAAGCAAATGGGCATGAAAAAAAAGCCGGGGTAGCAATACTTATATCAGACAAAACAGATTTCACAGCAAAGTCCATAAAAAGAGACAAAGAAGGGCATTTCATAATACTTAAGGGAAAAATCCATCAAGAAGATATAACCCTTATAAATATATATGCACCCAACTTAGGAGCACCCAAATATATAAGGAAACTTTTGAAAGACTCCAAGAAAGATATAGACAACAACACACTCATAGTAGGGGACTTCAACACCCCATTGTCAACAATGGACAGATCTTCGAAGCAAAGAAACACCAAAGATATTGAGGCACTGAACAACACTCTAGATCAAATGGACTTAGTTGATATATATAGAAGTTTTCACCCCAAAGAAGCAAAATATACATACTTCTCAAGTGCACATGGAACATTTTCAAAGATAGACCACATGGTAGGACACAAAACAAGCCTTAACAAATTCAAGAAAATTGAAATTATATCAAGAATCTTCTCAGATCACAATGGCTTAAAATTGGAAATCAACCTCAAGGAAAAAACCCAAAAACACTCCAACTCATGGAGAATGAATAACATGCTATTAAATAATGAATGGGTTAACAATGACATCAAGGAAGAAATCAAAAAGTTTCTGGAAACTAATGATAATGAACACACAACAACCCAAAACCTATGGGATACAGCGAAAGCAGTCCTAAGAGGAAAGTTCATAGCAATACAGGCCTACCTAAAAAAGTTAGAGGAATATCTAATAAAAAATTTAACCCTACAGCTACAAGATCTAGAGGAAGAACAACAAGCAAAGCCCAGATCAAGTAGAAGGAAGGAAATCATCAAGATCAGAGCAGAATTAAATGACATAGAGTCTAAACTAACAATTCAAAAGATCAACAAAAGTAGGAGCTGGTTCTTTGAAAAAATAAACAAAATTGACAAGCCTTTAACCAGGCTCATCAAGAAAAAAAGAGAGAGGACCCAAATAAATAAAATCAGAAACGAAAGAGGAGAAATCACAACTGATACCACAGAAATACAAAGGATTATAAGAAATTATTACGAACAACTGTATGGCAAGAAATTTGACAACCTAGAGGAAATGGACAAATTCCTGGAAACCTATAGTCTTCCCAAACTGAATCAAGAAGAAGCAGAAAGTCTGAATAGACCAATAAAAGCTAGTGAAATTGAAGCAGTAATCAAAAAACTCCCGGCACACAAAAGCTCTGGACCGGATGGCTTCACAAGTGAATTCTACGAAACATTTAGGAAAGAACTAACTCCTATCCTTCTCAGACTATTCCAAAAGATACAAGAAGAGGGAAGACTGCCAAACTCATTCTATGAAGCCAGTATAACCCTAATTCCAAAACCAGGTCAAGACACAACAAAGAAAGAAAACTACAGGCCAATATCGCTGATGAACATAGATGCTAAAATCCTCAACAAAATATTGGCAAACCGGATCCAGCAACGCATTAGAAAGATCATACACCACGATCAAGTAGGATTCATCCCAGGGATGCAAGGATGGTTTAACATTCGTAAATCAATAAACGTAATACACCACATAAACAAAATGAAAGACAAAAACCACATGATAATATCAATAGATGCAGAAAAAGCATTTGATAAAGTACAACACCCATTTATGATAAAAACTCTCAGCAAAATGGGAATAGAGGGAGCATACCTCAACATAATAAAGGCCATATATGAGAAACCTGAAGCCAACATTATACTCAATGGGCAAAAACTGAGAGCATTCCCCCTGAGATCAGGAACAAGACAAGGATGTCCGCTCTCCCCACTCCTATTCAACATAGTCTTGGAAGTTCTAGCCACCGCAATCAGACAAGAAAGAGAAATTAAAGGCATCCAAATTGGAAAAGAGGAAGTAAAACTGTCATTATTTGCAGATGACATGATAGTGTACATAGAAAACCCTATAGACTCCACAAAAAAACTACTCGACCTAATAAGTGAATTCGGCAAAATAGCAGGATACAAAGTCAATATTAAGAAGTCAAAGGCGTTTTTATACACCAACAATAAAAACTCAGAGATAGAAACTGAAAGAAAAATTCAATTTACCATAGCAACAAGAAAAATAAAATACCTAGGAATAAACTTAACCAAGGAGGTAAAAGACCTGTACTCAGAAAACTACATAACACTGAAGAAAGAAATTAAAGAAGATACAAATAAATGGAAGCATATACCATGCTCATGGATGGGAAGAATCAACATCATTAAAATGTCCATACTACCCAAAGCAATTTATAGATTCAATGCAATCCCTATTAAAATACCAGCAACATATTTCACAGACCTAGAACAAATACTTCAAAAATTTATATGGAACCAGAAAAGAGCCAGAATAGCCACAGCAATTTTGAGGAAGAACACAGTAGGAGGAATCACAATACCTGATATCAAACTATACTACAAGGCCACGGTAATCAAAACAGTCTGGTACTGGCATAAAAACAGACATATAGAACAATGGAACAGAATAGAGAGCCCAGAAATAAACCCAGGTTCATATGATCAACTAATATTTGACAAAGGGGGAAAGATCATCAAATGGAGTGAAAAGAGCCTCTTCAACAAATGGTGTTGGGAGAACTGGACAGGGACATGCAAAAAAATGAAACTAGACCACCAACTTGCACCATACACCAGAATAAACTCAAAATGGATCAAAGACTTAAATGTAAGCCATGATACCATAAAAGTCCTAGAGGAAAAAATAGGCAGGAAAATTTCAGATATCCCACATAGCAACATTTTCACTGATATATCTCCTAAGGCAAGGGAAATAAAGGAAAGAATAAACAAATGGGACTACATCAAACTAAAAAGTTTCTGCTCAGCTAAAGAAAACATCAGCAAGATGAAAAGGAAACCAACCATATGGGAAAATATATTTGCCAATGACATCTCAGACAAGGGATTGATCTCCAAAATATATAAAGAACTCATACGACTCAACACCAAGAAGACAGACAACCTGATTAAAAAATGGGCAAAGGACCTGAACAAACACTTCTCCAAAGAAGACATACAGAGGGCCCATAGACATATGAAAATATGCTCAACATCACTAGCCATCAGAGAGATGCAAATAAAAACCACAATGAGATACCACCTCACACCAGTCAGAATGGCCATCATCAACAAATCAACAAACAACTTGTGCTGGAGAGGATGCGGAGAAACGGGAACCCTGGTGCATTGCTGGTGGGAATGCAGACTGGTGCAGCCACTGTGGAAAACAGTTTGAAATTTCCTCAAAAAACTAAAAATGGAACTGCCTTTTGAACCAGCAATTCCATTACTGGGATTATATCCGAAAAATCCTGAAACACCAATTCAAAAGAACCTATGCACTCCAATGTTCATAGCAGCACTATTTACAATAGCATGGGCAACAGCAGACCCTCCATATCACCCTGCCCAGGCTCTGTAGCTTCAGCTTCACTGGAGAGGACACTCCAGCGCCATCGCAAGATGTTGATTCAACACGGGAGGAGACAGATACCGTGTCACTCCCGGGTCGGACTGCACAGCCATTCTCGGCGGTGCAGATAGACTCTTAAGAAGCTACACCATCGTCTCTCGAGACGGACAGCTGCCGACGACGACAATAGCCAAGTGCTGGAAACAACCTAAATGCCCATCTGTAGATGAGTGGATCAAAAAACGGTGGTACATTTACACAATGGAGTTCTATGTAGCAGAAAGAAAGAAGGAACTTCTACCATTTGCAACAACATGGATGGAACTAGAGAGAATTATGCTTAGCGAAACAAGCCAGGCAACGAAAGAAAAATACGTTATGCTGTCACCTATTACAGGAAACTACTGAACAACACAAACAAATGAGCAAAATTGAACCAGAGGGCATAAGCCTAGGACCGCATTACCTGAGTGATTGTCTGTACGCATAAGCCTCACTTAATCCTCTCTGCAGCGCTGCCTCCTGAGACTCAACAGTTTGGCTGAACTAAATGGCTGGAACACAACAAGGATGCCAGCCTGCTAAACCAAGCACGCCGTTGTCCGGAGACAGCCAACTGACCTGGAGTCTGCACAATCCTTCCCCATGTGGGAAGGCCACCCTCCCCTCCACACCCCCATTATTATTAGGGATTTCTGGACCCAAGGGTAGGTAGGACGACGACCATGTCCAGTTTGAAGCAGCTAGAGGAGCTTGAGACCTTCGCCCATTGTCCTTTACAAGATTACAAAGGGTCTTAATATCTGAGAGGGAGGGATAGTTATTTTTTACGAACCATGGGTATGGACTTGGGGGGGGATGCTGGAGGAGGGAGATACTGGGTGGAGGGGAGTAAAGGGGAAAAAATTGGAACTACTGTAACAACATAATCAATAAAATATACTTTAAAAAAACTGAAAAAAAAGAAAAGAAAAAAAGAGAGAAGACCCAAGTAAAAATATCAGAAACAAAAAAGTAGAAATCACAACTGATACCACAGAAATACAAACGTTTTTAAGAAATTAGTACAGACAACTGTATGGCAACAAATTTGACAACCTAGAAGAAATGGAGAAATATCTAGTAACATATAACCTCCCAAAACCAAACAAAGAAGAAGTAGAAAGCCTCAACAGACCAATAACAAAGAAGGAAATTGAAACAGTATTTAAAACACTCCTGGCAGAGTAAAGCCCTGGACTGGATGGCTTCACAAGCGAATTTTACAAAACATTTAGGGAAGAACTCCTACACTCCTCAAACTATTCCAAATAATCCAAGAAGAGGGAAAAATCCCAAACTCTGACTATGAAGCCAGTATTATCCTAATTTCAAAACCAGATCAAGACACAACAAAGAAAGAAAACTAAAGGCCAATATCACTGATAAAAATAGATGTCAAAATACTCAACAAAATATTGGCAAACAGGATCCAGCAATATATCAAAAAGATTATACACCACGAGCAAGGTGGATTAATCGCAGGGATGCAAGGATGGCTTAATAATTGCAAATTTATACATATAATACACCACCTAAACAAAATGAAAGACAAAAATCACATGATCATATCAATAAATGCAGAACAAGCATTCTATAAAGTACAACACCCATTTATGATGAAAACACTCAGCAATATGGGAATAGAGGGAGCATACCTTAACATAATTAAGGCTATATATGAGAAGCCTGAAGCCAACATCATACTCAATGGACAAAAACTGAGAGCATTTCCTCTGACATCAGGAACAAGACAAGAATGTCCACTCTCTCCACTCCTATTCAGCATAGTGTTGGAAGTCATAGCCACAGCAATCAGACAAGAAAAAAAAAGGCATTCAAATTGAAAAAGAAGAAGTAAAACTATCATTATATGCAGATGACATAGAAAACCCTATAAACTCCACTAAAAGACTTCTCAATATAATAAGTGAATTTGGCAAAATAATAGGGTACAAAATAAAAAAAAAAAAAGAAAATATATGTGAAAAAATAATGAAGGAAAATGTCCCTAATTAGATGAAGGAAAAAAACATACAAGTCCAGAAAGCACAGAGAATCCCAAACAAGCTAGACCCAAAGAGGCCCACATCAAGACACATCATAATTAAAATGCCAATGTTAAAGATAAAGAGAGAATCTAAACAGCAGCAAGAGAAAAGAAGAGAGTTACCTACAAAGGAGTACCTATAAGACTATCAGCTGATTTCTCAAAAGAAAGTTTGCAGGCAAGAAGGGATTGGCAAGAAGTATTCAATCTGATAAAAAGCAAGGACCTACAACCAAGATTACTCTATCCAGCTAAAGGAGTTCATCATCACCAAGCCCTTATTATATGAAATGTTAACGGGACTTATTTAAGAAAAACAGGATCAAAACTATGAACATTAAAATGACAACAAACTCAAAACTATTAACAACTGAATTAAAAATAATAATAATAATAAACTAAGTGAACAACCAGAACAGTAATAGATTCATAGGTATGGGAATCATTTAGAGGGTTATCAGCTGGGAGGGGGAAGGGGGAGAAATGGGGAAATGGTGCAGAAATTAAGAAGCATAATTTGTAGGAACGAAATAGACAGGGGGAAGTTTAGAATAATATAGGAAAAGGTGAAGCCAAAAAACTTATACGCATGACCCATGGACATGAAATAAGAGTAGTGTGATTGCTGGAGGGAAGAGGGGTACTGGGTAGAGGGGAGCAAAGGGAAAAAAAATTGGGACAACTTTAACAATGTGATCAATAACACAGACTTTAAAAAAAGAGTAAGGAAAAGGATAACTCAGGGGAGAAAGGAAAATGGGAACATGGAGACTATATAAAAGTAACAGAGAAAGTTATATGGCAGGTTAAATTATAAGATAGAAATTTATGCTGCAACCATATGGATGGGGCAGGGAAAGTTCTTAGAGAATAGGTGAGAATGTTCTTATGGAATAGAAAGATAGCCCAAAGAATTACTCTTCCTTATAGTGAAACTAAGGAGTTCATGCTTATTTTTATTCAAATTCAAATTATCTAGAATCATTTGCAAGGCATCGATAAATTAATGATGGCTTTCTAGACAATTGAGATATAAATAAGCACATAATTAGGGATAAGATTTTGCTATTTCATCACAGAACTTGCCCTAAAGTAACATCACTAATACCCAGTTAGCCCTTTGTTCAATTTGCTTCTAACTTCTTAACTATCATTAAAATATTGAAGTACATTATTATTTTCTACAATCAAATTCCTATTTTGCTGATACCTTATTAGGCTATTAAATAAAATAAAAGAAATATCCACAATTTAGAGGATATTAACATAGGGAGCATTAGTTAAAATGACAAAATAGCAACATTTATTCTCTTTTCCATTTTTATTTAATAGATTGACATTTTAACTACTTTTAACACATTATTTATAGACTGGGAAATATAATAATTTCTTTACTCTGAATATAACTCTTTGGTGGGAATTACTAATTTGACAAATAATTAATAAATATTCCCAGAAATGTTCCAACTGTTACAGAATGGGAAAATGCTTAAGGAAAGCATAAATACTTCTTATACTGGTACTGGTGAATCATTTATATCCCACTGGCTCTTAGAAGGCAAATAATGACTAATGAAATCTAATATAAGTTGTTCTAGTTTATCTATTAGATTACAGGTAGCAGTTGGGATCCCCTTTCCTTTTTAAAGAAAGAAAAAAAAATCACTACTAACTCACAATTATCAACAAACGAATCTAAAAAATAAAAACAAAATCCAACTAAGCAAACCAGAATAGGAACAGAATCAGAGGTATGGGGATCATTTGGAGGATTATCAGCTGGGAGGGGGAAGGGGGAGAAATGGTGAAATGGTGCAAGGATTAAGAAGCATAATTGGTGGTACAAAATAGACAGGGGGATGTTGAGAATAGTATAGGAAAGGGTGAAGCCAAAGAACTTATATACACGACCCATGAACAAGAACCAAGGGGGGGTGGGATTGCTGGAGGTGAGCAGGGTTCTCAGTGGAGGAGAGCAAAGGGAAAAGAAAATGGAACAACTGTTACAGCATAACCAATAAAATATCCTTATACAAAAAGAAGCCATTAAAAACAGCAAGTCATAGAAAAAGAAATTAGAAAATAAAATAAAAACATATACAAATAAATAATTTAACATAAAAGGTAATGTCAAAATTTGCTTTTGGCAAAGACTAAAGAAATAAAATGCAAATAAAAATCAAGGATAAAAAAGACAATATACTGTGTGCTGTGATACTTGACAACTTAATGGACAGATTCCTTAAAAATCACAACGTAAAAAACTAACTCAAGAAATACTATGAAACCTAAATATGTATACTAACATGTGTGTCTATGTATGTGTGTGTAATCAACATGAGTTTGCTTTGCTAGTGAATTCTTTCAAACATTTAATGGTGAAGTTATACCAACTTCACACAAACTCTTCTAGACATAGAAATAAAGAAAATAATTTTTGGACTGCCGGCCAAGACGGAGGCATAGACAGGCATGCTACATCTCCCTCCACAACTAAGAAGGAATACAACTACCTCAAAACTAGAAACAACCAGAAGTTCCAGAAAATCAAACTGCATGGAGGTCCAGCAAACAAAGATATAAAGAAGAAATACTCATCCAGACAAAGAGGAGGAGCAGAGCTGGGATGGAGAGGATGTGGTGTGGTGGCGGCAAGAGCAGCAGCAGGCCAGCAGAAAGTGCAGTCATACGTTTTAAGAAGGCAAGAGGGACACCTGGGGAGCATTCCAGCTCCTCACTGGACCTCACAGCTCACGGTCCCAGCACTGGGGAAAATCAAGCCTCATTGCTTCTAACTGTGCAGACCAGTGGGGGTTGGGGTGGAGGTAGAAACTGCTGGTCTCTCAGCAGAGTACACTTATTTAAAGAGCCCCCATGGTCCTAGAACATCCGCAGACCCATCCACTCTGGGAACAACGGCCAGGGCAGCAGCTAGAGGGGCACCAGTCCCACACAAAAGTGGAAGAGGTACATGGAAAAAAGACGAGTGCTGGGCAGGCATCATTTTTCCCCCTCAGATCCCTCCCTCACATACAGCACCACAACGCGGTGAAACAGATCGTCCTGTACTGAAGAATCCCTAAGGCTCCGCCCCTTAAAACATAACAGGAGTGACAGCTCTACCTGGGATGCAGAGGCCTGTCAGAATGAGGAGACAGAGAAGTATGGCTCAAAAGGGGAAATGGATCAAGATTCCAGTGGGAGAACTAAGCGAACAGGAGATAGCCAACCTCACAGATGAGGAGATAGACAACCTAACAGACGAAGAATTCAAAACAATGGCGATAAAGATGCTCACAGGCTTGACAGATATGCTTGAGAACGACAAATGCATTAGAGAAGAAGTGATGGCTATGTTAAGTGAAATGAAGGAAAATCCACACAAAACCAATGGTGAAGGGGAAGCAAGAATTTTTAAAAGTGAGGAAAGAGATGGACATACAGGTCTGGGAAGCACGGAGGGTTCCGGGCAAGCTGGACACAGAGGAGACCACACCAGGACACATCATGATTGAGATGCCAAAGGTGAAAGATAAAGAGAGAGTCCTGGGGGCAGCAAGAGAGAGGCAGAGAGTTGCCTACAGGGGGGGTGCCTATAGGACTGTCAGCTGATTTCTCAGAGGACACTTTGCAGGCAGGAAGGGAGTGGCAAACAGTATTCAATGTGATGAAAGGCAACCTACAACCAGGATTACTCTATCCAGCAAAGCTATCGTTTGGAATGGAAGGGCAGATGAAGTGCTTCCCAGACAAGGTAAAGCTAAAGGAGCTCATCATCGCCGAGCCATTATTATATGAAATGTCAAAGGGACTTACTTAAGAAAAAGAAGATCAAAACTATGAACACTAAAATGACAACAAACTCAAAACTATCAACCACTGAATCTAAAAAAAAAAAAAAAAAAAAAAAACCCTACTAAGCAAACCAGAATAGGCACAGAATCATAGGTATGGAGATCATTGGGAAGGTTGTCAGCTGGGAGGGAATAGGAGGAGAAATGGGGATATGATGCATGGATTAAGAAGCATAATCGATTGGTACAGAACAGACAGGGGGAAGTTAAGAATAATATAGGAAAGGGTAAAGCCAAAGAACTTATATGCATGACCCACGGACATGAACTCAGGGGTGTGGGATTGCTGGAGGGAAGTGGGGGGTACTGAGCAGAGGGGAGCAAAGGGGAAAAAATTTGGAACTACTGTAACAACATAATCAATAAAATATACTTTTTTAAAAAAAGAAAACAATTTCCATCTCATTATTGAGAGCCCCAGCCCTCAATAATCTTGGTACTAAAATCAATAAGAACATTACCACATAGGAAATTACAAACTTTCTATGAACATAAATTATTAATAAAATATTAGAAAATTAAATGTGGTGATATTCAAGGATAAGAATTTATGACCCAGCAGGGTTTAAGCAATAAAAAAAGGCTTAACTTCCAAAAATCAATCAGCATGAGTGTTTCTGAACAAGACAGTGCAGACTCATTTCTCCCTGCTCCTCCCTGTTAAGTACAACTATTAAACCCCGAGAAATAATGCAAGAGGCAACCAAAGGACAGCTCTAAAGAAAAGAATGGCAATCAGTTTAGGGAACCTAGGACTGAGGAAACAACATGGTGACAGAGTGTCTTGATCCCCAATCAACAGAAGAAAATATTTGGGCCTGAAATTGGGAACTCCCAGTCTAGCAGCAGAAGGTGGCCTGGGTATGTTCATTCCTCCCCGGGCCATCCCAGCCCAGGAGTACCTGCAAAATTGATCCTCAGGAGTCCCTCTGGCAACAAATGGCCCATCCAAGGAAATACTCTCCTTTCACACCAGCCTGAACCACCCATGACCCACCAAGAGACACTTGGGCAGCTGGGCAAGGGGAATTCCACCACAGCAAGTGCCCAGTCCATGAAGCCTCTTTGTTTTCATAGGTCTGAGAATCCCCTCCTCCACTTAGACCCACCATGGAGCATTAGCAAGGTGGAACTTACCACAGCCAGGACTTAGCCAGGGAAGTGCTCTAGTCACATGAGTCCAGCCTGGGAAGTGTTCCTGACCTTTCCCTGGCCAGAAATCTCCTTCCTTCAACAAGAGGTACCAGCTGGCCCATCTGCGCCCTACTCAGGAAGCAGGAAGAGGGAGAATAAGGAGCCCCAATAGCACCAGGAAACATCCTACTAAAATACAAGATTTGAATAGAACACAGTCTCTCCTAAGACAATCACCACAATATTCAAATATAATAAAAAATTATGCATCATACCAAGAACCAAGAAGGTCACAAATAATATGAGAAAAGACAATCAACTGATGCTAAGACCAAGATGAATCAGATGTTGGAATTATCTGATGAGGATTTCAAATATCGTCATAAAAATGCTCAACAAGCAATTACAAGTTCCCTTGAAACAAATTTTTAAAAAATAGAAAATTTCAGCAATGAAAGAGAAAGTATAAAATGGAACTAAGGGGAAATTATGGAACTGAAAAAATACAGTAACAAAAGTTATGCCCTGACTGGTGTGGCTCACTGGATTGGGCATTGTCGTGCAAACTGAAAGGTCATCAGTTCAATTTCAGGTCAGGGCTCATGACTGGGTTGTAGGCCAGGTCCCCAGCTTTGGGCAAGGGAGAGGCAACCTATCAACGTTTCTATTTCACACAGATGTTTCTCCCCCTCTCTTTGTCCTTCCCCTCCCCTCTCTCTAAAAATAAAGAAAGAAAATATTTTTTAAAAATCAAACACTCACGAATGGATTCAATCATAGAGTTTGAAGAACAGAGGCTAAAATCAGTAAACTGAAGAACAGAACAATAAAATTTACCAAATGTGAGAAAATAGACTGAAAAATGAATGAAAATGACCTTGGGGACTTGTGGGATAATGAAAGATCTAACATTCATTCCACTGGAATACCAGAAAGAGAAGAGAAAGAGTGTGTGGCTGAAAGAGTATTCAGATAAATAATGGTTCACAATTTACACTGACTTTAGTGAAAGGCAAAAACCGATAGATTCAAGAATATAGGAGCTATAAGTAGAATAAATTCAAAGAAATACACATGATAATAATACTTCTGAAAACTAAAGATGGAAAAAAATCTTGTGAGCATCCAGATCGAAATTATCCAGAATAAAACTAATTTAAATCTGAAACCATGGAGGTCAGCAGAAAATGGCACAACACTTTCCCAGTGCCAAAAGGGGAGAACCCTCAACCACAAATTCCGTGTCTGGCAAAACTATTCTTCAGGAATGAAGAGGACGTAAAGACATTATCAGCTAAAGAAAATAAAAAGAATTTGTGGCTAGCAGAGCAATCCTTAAAAATGGGTTAGTGAAAGTTTATTCAACAGAAAATAAAATGATAAAAGCATTCTTGGACCATAGAAGTAAGGAATAACAAAAAGGGCAGATATATGAGTAAATATAATAGACTATGCTCCTTGAGAGTTTTATAAATCACATATGATGATTTAAACAGAAATTAAAATACCATCTGATACTCAAGACAATATGAAGGAGGTAAATGGATCTAAATGGGCACATCATTTGAAATAGTAAAATGTTGATACCAGTAGACTGGATAAGTCACATATGTATATCATAATACCCAGAGCAAAAACACACCAACATGCACACACAAGGCCAGATGAAATTGGGGAAATCTGAAACTAGTACAAGTGCTTTAGAAAAACGTGTGGCAGTATCTATTAATTATGCATATATCTTTTGACCTAGTAATTCTGAGATCCGACTGCAGGGAAAGTAGGTAGTGGGTGAGGCTGCATTGCCTGGGTGGGTAACCAAGAAAGCACCTTGTGAATGCTCAGCCCCAATGTGTCCTATTCTGCTCCTGGTGACAGATTTCTCACCCCAGGCAAGATGGACACAAGAAAAAGCATTACACTAAGCACACAAGGCTAGCAAAACAATTGGATAGGACCGAAGTCCTACTATTTCCCTTCCAGTCCCTGATTGGGGGTTGGACTAGGGGAAGGCAGGCACTTGTGCCATAGAGGTTAAAATGTTGTCAGAGGGGGAGGTGCTGTATTGGAAAAACCTGTCAGTCTAGCTTTGGGAAAGAAAGAATTGACTGGGCACCCCCCTCTTCCCACCTCCAGGAGCACCTGGAAGTTTGGGCTGGGAAAAAGAGCCTGACACAAGCCACACAGGTAAGTTATATAAACCCAGGAGAAGGAAGAGACTCCCTCTTCTTGGCCCCAGGAGGGAACCTGATACAGGACAGCTGCCCACCTAGCTATCTAGTGCTCCACAGGACAGATAAGGCCGGAGCAGGAATTCTGGGCACTGCCTTGGGTTTTGGTCTTGCTGGAAACGACTGAGTTTTGCCTGTGTTTTACAGAAGAGATGAGCCTGATGAGCCTAGAGATAGTAAGTCTCCCATCCTCCCAATAGTGCATCACTTGAAGAAAGAACTCTTTCCTTTCTCATCAACCTTTGCTTCTGGAATTTGCCTATTAGTGCCAGTGGGCATCCAAACCCCACTTTGACTCAGTAACATTTCCACTCTCAGATATATACCCAGTAGAAAAACATACATATGTTCTCCAAAAAGACATATATAAGAATGTTTATGGAAGTATTACTGGTAATAGAGAAAATATGGAAACAACTCATGTCAACAATAAAGAAAATATTCATTTAAAATATTATGTCAGGGACTTCCGGCCAAGATGGAGGCATAGACAAAATTGCTGCGTCTCCCTCCACAACTAAGAAGAAATACAACTACCTCAAAACTAGAGACAACCAGAAGTTCCAGAAAATCAAGCTGCATGGAAGTCCAACAAACAAAGAAATAAAGAAGAAATACTCATCCAGACAGGTAGGAGGGGCAGAGCCAGGACAGAGAGAATGCGGTGAAGTGGTGGCAATGGCAGGCGAGCGGAAAGGAAATTACAACTTTTAAAAAGTCAGGAGTGTCACCTGGAGAGCATTCCCAGATCCTCACCAGACCACAAAGCTCACAGTTCCAGCACCGGGGAAAATCAAGACTCATTGCTTCTGATTATGCAAACCAGTGGGGGTTCAGGCGGAGGAAGAAACTGCCTCTCAGCAGAGTTCGCTTGTTTAAAGGGCCCCCACAGCCCACTCTGGGAACGACAGCCAGGGCAACAGCTAGAGAGGCACCAGTCCCATACAGAAGTGGGAGAAGTGCCTGGAAAAGGGGCAAGTGCTGGGCAAGCAGCATTGTTCCCTCTCAAACACCTCCCCCACATACAGCACCATAACGTGGTGAAACAGGTCACCCTGTACTGATGAATCCCTAAGGCTCCACCCCTTACAAAATAACAGGAGTAACAGCTCTACCTAAAACACAAAGGCAAACAAACACAGGAGCCTGTCAGATGAGGAGACAGAGAAGTATGACCCAAAACAGGAAACAGATCAAGGTTTCAGTGGAAGAACCAAGCGATGTGGAGATAGCCAATCTAACAGACATAGAGTTCAAAACACTGGTGATAAAGATGCTCACAGCCTTGACAGATATGCTTGAGTATGGCAAACACATAAGAGAAGAAGTGAAGGCTATGCTAAGTGAAACAAAGGAAAATCCACACACAAAACCAATGGTGAAGGGAAGAAAAGCGGGGTTCAAATCAATGATCTGGAACATAAGGAAGAAAAAAACAGTCAACCAGTACAGAATGAGGAAACAAGAATTGAAAAAAAATGAGAAGAGTCTTGGGAACCTCTGGGAAAATTTTAAACGTGCCCAAATCTGAATCATCAGGGTGCCAGAGAAGAGGAAGAGCAAGAAATTGAAAACTTATGTGAAAAAATAATGGAGGAAAACTCCCCAAATTTGGTGAAGGAAATAGACATACAAGTCTAGAAAGCACGGAGAGTCCTGGGTGAGCTGGACCCAGAGGGGACCACACCAAGACACATCATGATTAAAATGCCAAAGGTGAAAGATAAAGAGAGAATCCTAAAAGCAGCGAGACAAGCAGAGAGTTGCCTACAAAGGGGCACCTATAAGACTATCAGCTAATTTCTCAAAAGACATTTTGCAGGCAAGAAGGGACTCGCAAGCCGTATTCAATATAATGAAAATCAGGGACCTACAACCAAGATTACTCTATCCAGCAAAGCTATCATTTAGAATGGAAGGGCAGATGAAGTGCTTTCCAGACAAGGTAAAGCTAACAGAGTTAAATCATCACCAAGCCATTATTATATGAAATGTCAAAGGGACTTACTTAAGAAAAAGATCAAAACTATGAACACTAAAATGACAACAAACTCACAACTATCAACAACTGAATCTAAAAAATAAAAACAAAATCCAACTAAGCAAACCAGAATAGGAACAGAATCAGAGGTATGGGGATCATTTGGAGGGTTATCAGCTGGGAGGAGGGAGGGGGAGAAATGGGAATATGATGCAGAAATTAAGACGCATAATCGGTTGGCACAAAATAGACAGGGAAAAGTTAAGAATAATATAGGAAAGGGTGAATTCAAAGAACTTATATGCACAACCCATGAACATGAACTAAGGGGGGGTGGTATTGCTGGAGGGAAGGGAGGTACTGAGCAGAAGGGAGCAAAGGGGAAAAAAAATTGGAACTACTGTAACAACATAATCAATAAAATATACTTTAAAAAAAGAATAATATAGGAAATGGTGAAGCTAAAGAATACATATGCATGACACATGGACATGAACTAAGGGAGGTGGGATTGCTGGAGGGAAGGGGGGTACTGGGAAGAGGGGAGCAAAGGGAAAAAAAATTGGAACTACTGTAACAACATAATCAATAAAATCCCGTCGTCGTCGGCAGCCATCCGTCTCGAGAGACGATGGTGTAGCTTCTTAAGAGTCTATCTGCACCGCCGAGAATGGTTGTGCAGTCCGACTCGGGAGTGACACGGTATCTGTCTCCTCCCGTGTTGAATCGACATCTTGCGATGACGCTGGAGTGTCCTCTCCAGTGAAGCTGAAGCTACAGAGCCTGGGCAGGGTGATATGGAGGGTCTGCTGTTGCCCATGCAGCAGACCCCCCCTCTCTTTTCAGCTGAGGGATCCAAGGGAAAGACGGAGTCAATACAGCTTGGCTTCAGGTGCGCCGCAGGAGTTGCCGGTGTTGACTACAACGTCAAACCGCCTTAGGGACTCCGGCTCCGGATTTTCTGTTGGGGTTTACTCCCTTAGCCTTTCCCCTGAAGAGGTACGCCACAAGGCAGCGGAGGTTTTTTGGAGTCAGAGTTTTCCTTCTCTGATGTGCCCTGACTGGAAGATCAAACCAGCGACACTTAGCTCGCAGGCCGACGCTCAATCCACTGAGCCAAACCAGCCAGGAAATCAATAAAATATACTTTAAAAAATATTATGTCAACACATGTTAATCACATTTTTAAAAGTTATTTCCTGTATTGCTGATGCTTTCATATCTGATACCCCGGGCCTTGCTAACCTTTAGAGAGACTGCCCCTCCCAGGGTTAGTCAATTCCTAGAGATAGTGTCTTTTATACACAAACTAATCAATCTAGAGCCCACACCCCCAACCACCTCCTTTATGGAGCTCTTATATCCTGGGCTACTATTCCCCTGCCCTACCATCCCAGGGCCAGGGCATCACATCAGACAACTACGGGTTGTTTACAACCTTAAAGCCCCCAGAAATTATTCAAACTACCCAATCCTAAACTTGCTTACCCTGCCTCCCACATTCCTTCCTGCAAAAACCACAATAAAGACTCTTGCCCACACTTTCCCCTGTTCCCTCTGCTTTCTACTGGTCCCTGATGCTTTCTGGTGGGGTCCAGTGTGGAGTGGTGTGCCACCATCTCCTAGGAACTGTAGGTAACAAACCATCTTCAATGCCAGGCATCCCCTGATCTGTTGGCCTCACCATACCTGAATAATAATAAAATCTGTATTTTTAAACACAATAATAATGAATGAGCTAAAACTGCATACAAGAATCATAATGAATCTCACAAACATAATATTAAGCAAAAGAAGGCAGTTATATAAAAGTACAGAGTTGAGCTTTAGCTGTCAATAGTGTTTCTGCTGGTGAATGTAATGACCAGAAGGGGGCACCAGAGAGAGAGCTTTGGGGGGGGCACTGGGGCTGTTCTGCTTGATGTGAGTTGATTGCATTGATGTGATTGATCACTTTCTGAAAATTTCATTCACTGTAATTTACTCATGATTTTGGCACATTTCAGTTTTAGTTTATATCAGAAAAACTAGGATTCTGCCACAATTATATAAAAAAAAATAGCATTCCAAAACTAGAATAAAAATAAATTATCTAACACCTCATATAAGTTTTTAAATTAACAATAAAAGGAGCACTAGAAAGCAAGAATACCAAAAAATCCATTAATTAGAGTAACGCACAAGATTAAACAAATTAGACCTACTTTTTTTAAATAAAAAAAAATACTTCTGTGAAGTCTAATGAAGAAATAGAGACAACACAAATATACAATGGTAAGAATGAAAAGACAGATAGTTTAAGAGATAAATATTTTTTACATTATTTGCAAACACTATATGGAGCTTAATAATGAACTTGGAAATGTCAGCAATATGCAAGATTTTCTGTAGATTACTAAAAATTATTCAAGGAAATCTAGAAACCAGGAAAGAAAGTTTCCAAGTTATCAAATTAATAGCTCTAATACCAAGAACCAGCTCAGATAATTTTACAAGTTAAATTCTCTCCAATTTCCAAAGGCTCTGTCAATACAAGTGCAAAAGAAAGAGTGATTTCCTATTTATATTATGTAGGGAGTACAAGCCCAATATAAGTTGAACACAGGTGTCTGAGAGAGAAACTATAGGGCAACATCACATATGCAGCTAGGTGGAAAACCTCAGTTTCAGCTGCAATGACAAAAAGCAAATGATCATTATATAAAAACAAAAAGCTAGCGTCAGCTCCTGGGAAAGGTCTTCCCATTCATAAAAAGGAGGTGCTCAGAAGGAAATCACCCTTCTTCCATGTGCTATTGTCTTTCGGGATACAATAGTTGGAGCTGCCTGCCACAGCCATGGTGAAACTTAGGCTAGTGGAGACTTGCCCTGAGAACAGGCAAGTAAAATGATAAAAAAGATCAGAGCCTTTGATCTGGGCACTGAACATGTGAATTGTCCAGCCTGGGAGCCACCCTAGCTGCAGGCCTCTCTTAAGTGAGATATTAAGTTTTCCATATTATTTAATGCACTTGAGCATTTTTTTACTTGCAGCAAGTGCATTCTAACAATGTACAAATATGAATTAAATTGAAGCTGAGTGGAAAAAAAGGAATAAAAAGAATAAGACTTTTTTAATCAATGAGGAGATGTGTAAAATTCAGTAGAGCATATGATAAATGTGACATTCAAATCATTGGGGAAAGGAAGATTCTGGATAAATGGTAGTAGGAAGCATTACTGAAAAATGTAAAAGTTAGGTCATCACGTCACAATCTATCCTAAATTAATCCCACTGATGGCAGATTCCATTGAAATAAAACCAAACCATAAAAATACTAGAAGAAAGTATGGATGAATAGTATCTACATTGCAAATTAAGAATGACTTTCTAAGAAATACAAACATGTAAATTTTAAATGTCTATATGTGAAAATCTTTTCTTAATCCAAAGGCAAACAATTTATGAGTACAAAATATTTGACATAAATAACTAATTCCCTTCTGAGCTGTTGTATGAATTGGCAAGAAAAATTTCATCCCCAATATAGAAGAGCAAAGGGCCTTTGGTATAACTTATAAAATATGAATTCAAATGACCAATGATTATATTTTTAAATATATAATCCTGTAAGAAATGCAAATTTAGAAACATTATTTTTTTCATACAGCTACCAAATTATCAGAAATGTTTAATATATATCACTCAATTTTTTGAAAACAGAATATAACAGAGACTTCCATATACAATTGGTGGATGTAAAAATTATTTAATCTTTCTATAATCAATTGAAAATATATATTAAGTACAGAAAGGACCAAAAAAGTTATTATCCTTGGTTTGGTAATTTCACTTCTTTAAAAATAGAAGGAAATAAACAGAGATGTAATAAAATTGTATATATTCTGGGTGTTCTTTACAATACTATTCTATAATAATATGGTGGAAATGCCCGAACAATTATCATATAGAGAGATAGAATAAATGATGGCTCCCTGTAAGTTGAGTAACATGTTCCCATTAAAAACCATAGTGAAAAAGAATAAAGAAATTAGAAAATGCTCCCTATATAACATTAAGTGGGAAAGTCAGGATATAAAATGTCTGTACAATAAATAGCAATTTGAAAAATATACCAATCACTATCTCTATCTCCATGTATAGAGGATGGGGGTAAAAAAGAAAAAGTAAATACAGAAAATGCAGCAGAAATACTAACAGTATTTATTCCTTAGTTCAGAGATTATAGCTGACTTCTTTATTCTTCTTTTCATTTATCTATATTTTCCATTCTCCCCTAAATGAACCACTACTTCAAAAAAAATGTAGCCATCAATGTTATTTAAAATGAGACAGCACTTAATTGTATCTTTTCCTTATCCTTTTACTCAGATGAAGTAGAGGTGTTGCACAAGAGTTTGGAAAAGCTGACATTTTTCTTGAGAAATATGCTGCAAGAATGCTAATCCTTGAAGAGGCTGAAGTTTATTTCTCTTCTGTGACTCACTGTGCACAGTCAGGAGTCTATCAGCAGCTTAACAGAGACCCTGTACAATTCTCAGGCTGGGTCCTCCTAGACCCTTACCCAATCCTGAACTCACAGCGCAGCTCCTGGCACCTGCCGCTGGACCCACCAAGTAAGGGATTCCACCTGTGCTGTGAGAGGCCGCTTCTACTTCATTACTAAGAGCTATCTTGTCTTCTGGCTGGTGCTTTTTCCACCTGGCCTCACTGCTTAGAACTTGTGACCCCTGAGAATATGGGACAATTTGTAACAGAGTGTGGCAGACCCGGGCAAGAATGTTAATGATGCAGGCACTTCTAAGCCCAGGGAGGGCTGGGATCCTACTGTTTGGCAATCACTGCATGATGAGCAATTATTTCTCTGAATTATCAGCAGCTACAAGGCCCTCCTGAGGACATGACATCAAGGGAGCATTTGATTCCTGTGCAAAGCCAGCTTTTAGGAAGAATCAAAATTGACAGAGAAAACAGAAGTGTCTTAAACTAATAAAGGAGAACGAAGCCCTCCCATTTCCCTGGGTAATTGCAGGAACAAGAAGGCTGACCCAAGGGTAACAGTGAAGCGTCAAGTCAGCCGGCTTCAGACCAATGGGAAGGGACCAGAAGGCCCTAATGTCGGCTGGGGAGTGGGATGGGGTGGAGGCAGAAGGATGGAGTGGAAGGTGAGCTGAGGGGAGTGAGGGAGTTCAGGAAGGATGTTCCAGGTCCTGTGCCACAAATTCCCACCCACGCACCCCCAAGTACAATACTATCTTCCTTCAAGCTCAGCACAACCACATACTTGTCGGTGCTAGATAATCAAGTCTTTCCAGCCTTGGGGCGTCGGTTTCCCAGGTGGGGATGCTCAAAACACCATGGAGATGCTGGGGATAGGGAGACTGTGCAGGGGAGCCTCAGGACCCACTATTGCAATTCCCCACCTGTTTGAACCACCACATGTCCGCTTCTGCAGCTATTTAATATATTCGGGCTGCAGTAAGATTCTGCTGGAACAAATTTTCCTAGGACTAGAGAAAGGTTTGAAAACCACTGGACAAATTTCTTCCTCAGTCTCTTGGTCCTAATTTAATTCTATTCTATTGAAAGAAGCAGAATACAACCCTGTGCTCTTTTGTCAGGGTGTCCTTTGTCCTGGAATGCCAACTCATGGGGTAGAGCCACAGGCCTTCCAAATGCTGCCACCTACTTCCCCACCCTCCTGCCCAAGAAGTCAGGCTGTCTTCCACTGAGCCAGTGAATCAGGTGGATGGTGCCCATGGGAAATAAGATTCAAAGGACCTGCAAGAAGTTGGCAATTCTCCCAGGATTTCACTGCACCAGGGACCCTAAGTTAGTGGAATGAAGGAATGAGTCCCACACCAGTAGCATTAGAATGGAGAAGGGCAGACATTCTTAGCAATCATGTCATGAAAAAATGTTTCTGCAGGGCTGTAGCTGGTGCTACACTCCAGGCAAGTCATGATTATGGGAAAAGAGACAACATGTTTTCTTTTTTCCATTAAACACATCAAGACAGTTTTCAAAATAAAATCTCATCAGAGGTGAAGCTCCCAAGTCCCTCTTGGTCCTTGGTCTTTATAAGGAGTGGGTATCTGCTCCTGGGCATGGAAGCTGGGCTGGGCACTGCCCAGACATGCAGAGCCCCCCTCCTTTCTCTGGCCTGAGGTGTGGGCACATGGTGTGGTGAGGAGCTGCAGTCCAGAGCACTCTGAGGCAGAAGGCCATGTTCTAAGCCTGCCTGTGCTTTTCTGCTCTTGTGGGGTCTAGGGTAGATACTCAAGAAGGAAGCCCTATCTGCCCCACGCTAATGTTCCAGGCCACATGAGAGAATTCTCACTGCCAAGTTCTGACCCCTCTATTCAACCAGGAGTTTCCTGGTAGGTTCATCTTCTATCTGAGAAAATAAAGATTCATTGAAGGGAAGTGAGTACAAAATGTTAGGGGTGGCAGAGCCTGGTTCCCAAGATAATGAGAGGACATACATATGAGGCGCTTTGTCCAGAGTAGGTGGTCCATTGTTCCTGCTCAGCTCCCACTTGTCCTGTCCTAAACAGCTTTCCATGCTCCCACCTTTGGAAACTTTTCTAGAGGAGCCCTCCAACAATCCCATCCCAGCTCATGTCATAAGCTAAGGACATTTGCATGGAGAGGTCAACGGGACCCCTCCTTCGGGTATTTCTGTCTGAACAAAGAGAAAGCTGCATAGAGATCTTGTAAGACTCAACAGGAACAAGCATGCACCCCTAGGATGGATGTCAGGCCAAATCCTGTGGGAGCTGGACTGGACTTTCCAGCAAAGCCTGCCCCTGGCGGGGTTGCTTGGTGATCTCCCATGTGAACAGCTCCAAGCAGAACACAGACATGAAAAATGTTTTGCCCAGAGTTACACAGCAAGCTGATGTCACAGACCTTTAATTTTGCCATCCAGCACTCCCTCAACAAGAATACACTTCCTGGATGAGATCATTTTATTAGTATTTGTCCAGCACCCTGCAGTGAAAGGTGATCACCCACTCCTTCCATCCTCTGAAGGGGCTGAGTAATCACCATCACTTGGTGCCACTTAATCTAAAACATCTGGGTGACTCACCCTCCCTGAGATTTCCCTCCAGAGTATTTACTTTGAAAAAGCATCCATTTGCAGCCATTCAAATGAGCACTCTTGGTTTAAATCTTAAAGAAACTACTTCATTTGGGTTTTTGTGCCTGCGTTTGTTTGTTTGTTTGTTTGTTTGTTTGCTGTAGTTATTTTAAATTAACATATGTATGTAGATAAGACTGACAGACACAGATGGATGACAGATAAATAATGTATTAGGATAGATACATATATTCAGAAACAAGTGATCTTTGCAGGGATCCCCCCTGGCCTTGTTCCGACATTACAGCATCTAGCGATAAGTCCCTCTTGCTGCTCTAACAACTCTGTGCTGGGCGTCACCACAGACCTGCAGTTAAGGGAGCTCCTCAGAGTGCCCCTGCCTCTTTAAATTGACTAATCCTTGCACAGCCTCTGTGTGCCTCAAGACCCTCATGCTACCCTCAAATCTGCTGCCCAACACGCTTTATTTTTATGCCACCCCAATTAGCTAGCCTTACCCCTCAAAGCCCCATCTTCCACCAAGAAGCCCAGCTCAGCCCTGCTTTTAAATGATGACCAATAGCCGTGACACACTTTACGCCAGTGCACTCTTCTTGCTTCATCCTTACACCTCCCAGACCTTGCTTTAATGCATTCTGGGTCTGAATAACAAACATTTGCTATAGTGAATCCATTCCTGCTTCCCAGATAACTTCTCTCTAACAGCAATAAGCTGCCAGGAAGGCAGATAACAACTGGAATATGCAGTTATTCAGGGAAGATTTTAAAATGACAAAAGGATACATTTTAAAATAAAGCCCACTTAAAAATCAGCTTTCCTTTCAACTCAATTACATCCTGGCTTCCTGCTCAGAAGATCCTTACACTGAGAGATTCCAGCTCCCACTGGCTTCAGGATATTGGAGGAGTGTTGCTGTGGCAACACAGAAAGCCCAGACACCTGAAGCAGGAAGTGGAGGATACTGCCTCCTGCTCTCTCAGGCCCCTGGAGAGGTCAGCATGGCCCCACATCAGCTGCCTAAGATGATGCAGAGACCCCCATAGCCAATATTCCCACCCACTATGGGGACCTTGGTTTTAGAGTTGAGCTGACAGAAGAGGACGGGTAGCAAAGGAGCCAGCAGACAGAGTCAGACTGTCATGAACGGCAGAAGAATACTAAGGACTGAAGGCAAGGACCGTGGCAGACACAAATGGCCGCTTCCACAGGCAGCTTACACTCAACAAACTCCTTTCATATCAGAGTGACTGAAAGGGCTCTGTGTCCTGCTTTCCCCCTACCGGGTGGGAGTCCCAACACAAGGCAACTTCTATTGTGGCCATAAGTGTCCCAGACCAATGCTGACCGCCCATCCCCAGCCCTCCACCAAGCCTCACAGCTTTGGGTATCCCTAAATGACATCCCTGACACCCCTGACATTGCAGGTCACACCCTGGGCCACCAGAGTATCACACCAGTCATCCACCCTTCTATGATGCCACAAACAAACCTCTGAGCTCCAAAATGTCATCAAACCATGTGTGTCACCATTGTATCTCAACCAATTATTTAACCTTCCATTGTGATTATGAGCAACCCATGGCTCTACCTTTTATCACAGGATGGGCTGAAAGACCTCCTACCCACATCACATATGGACCCTCAGTCTCCCCAGCCTCTCCCTGGGGAAACAGTTCTTCTCTCATGTTGTAACTGATGACAGTCCCTAAGTGCTCACCAGCTCTCACGCCCTCCATGACTCCATGCATGCATCCTTCCACCTGGTCCTCTAGGAGCACAGCCAGAGAATCCCTCACCTAGATTGTCCGTACCCCAGTATCATGGATTCCTTTTCTGCCCCTCAACTATCCCCAGCTGGTGACAGAATCCAGGCTGGAGGGCTCTCTGCCAAGGGCTTACCCTGCCCTGCTGAGAGCTCCCTATACTCTTTGTCTCCTGGGCCCTGCCATTAGAAGAGACATCTTTCTCTTAAGTGTACAGAGATGTGTGTGACTCTGTGTGTTGTGACTACTGTGTGAGTCTGTACCTGAGTGTATGCTACCCAACCAATGCTTTGACCCTATCTTGATTAGACTGGGCCTGTGGCCCCATCACATCATGAGCACATCCATCTGTGTCCTCACTTCAGGGATCCCAGCTCTGGGCAATGGCCAGCCCCCAAGTCCTCAATCCTAAAATCCCTCATAAGAGAAAGGAAATATCATTGGAGAAACCCCCAGGCCTCCCACCTGTAGGAGTACCAAATGAAACAGCCAAAGCCCATCCTGAGTGATAAAGCCCATGTGTCTCTCTCTCTCTTCTCTCTCCAGTGGGCCCAGCATGCCCCACTTCTTACCCTCCTCCTGCACCACTTGTCTGCTCATGGCCTTGTCTCACTTTTGGAGTTGGAGAACACTCTCTAGCTGTAACCTCTGTCTCCTGCCTCTGCCACAGTCACACCTGTCCCTGCCCTTAGCTGGATTACAGCCACTCTGGGGAAAAATGCTGCTCCTCCCAGCCTTGCCCAGAACCACAAGGCTGGCCCTCCAGGCCCCTGACATACTCTGAGACTATATCTATGGCACTTTGGCACTTTCTGCTTGGAACTCTCTGAACCTCTGTCCCATAAACACCAACATCAAGAGAACATCAGCAGACCGGGGGTGGAGGGAGGGGCCTGTGCCACCCCCATGGGAAAAGGGGGGGTGGGCGCCCTGAGTCTTACCTTACGCATGTCTTTGCCAAAGGTCTCACTGTAGGTTGTGCCGAGGATTTCAAACTGGACATAAGGATTTGAGCTATCCTCCCGAAACTCCATCACCCCTGTGAGGCCCGTGATGTGGCCCTGCAGAGAGAAAGAAACCACTGAAGGTAAGGCAGGTGTGGTCAGGGGAGGGGATGAAAGCCCAAGACAAGAAAGGAAACAGAAGCAGTCACCAAGAAGTGCACAGTCAAGGTCTGGGGAACTAGTGGGCACACTGTAATGATAAAAGAGTCACTGGCACTCCTAGGTCCCCAGAGCAGGATCAACACTGCCCAGGCCATGGCTCATGGGAAAAATCCCTAAGGCTCGCACCTGCCATTCATACAGTCAATATGCTTAGAGGACCTGCTCTGTGCCAGACACTGTGCTAGTCATGAGATTAAAAAGTGACATCTTTTGTGCCCTTCCCCCTGGAGTTTATAGTCTCCCCTTGCAACCTGCCCCAGGGGTTCACCTTAGCTTGAGTCAAGTGGGAAGTTAAAGGTCAAAAGGAGCCATGTCAGGCACATGGTAGAAGTTGCAGGGAAGCCAGCATAAGACCCGGAGGCTGAAACCGAGCTCCAGTCCTGGCTCTGCCACCTGTGCCACCCTAGGCAAGTCACCATCCATCTCCTAGCATCAGCCTAGATTACTTAGATCCACATCACAGATCCTGCAAGGACCAAAGGAAAAACTGCACAGAGCATGGTGACTGGCACAGACTGGGTGTGGCGAGTGTGTATGGCCAGTGCCTCTCTCCAGTGGCTCAGTAGGCTCTGTGAAGCAAGTGGCAGAGGGGCTGAGCTAACCTGTGGTAACACCACTTCTTTCTTCAAGCCTGGGGAAGGGGTCTCATCCAAGATTAATCTCCCATAGTCAGTGAGCTGGGAGAGTCCCAGGGACTGAGCTGGCCCAATAGCGCACCCAGATCTGGCTTGGGCTAAAGTAGATTTAAACCAACACCAGAATAGGTTCACAGCTACTGAAATCACACACAATCTATTATGACTAAAACTCCTAGCACTGCAGATTTCCATAAATTCTCTTCTGAAGCCTCTAGAAGCCAACTCACAGTAACAAATTTGTGGATTACCCAATTCACTTCAAATCTAGCCTTCTAACTTGGTGTCATACTTTAGCATGTCATGAGACACATCACAAGTGCAGAATGCCTGCACCTGCACATTCATGCACACACACCAGATGAACACACTCACATGCATGTGCATGCACACACACACAGAAGCTGAGGTCCTGGCTGATTAGCACACCTACTACCAGCTGAAACAATCTCTCTCAAAGACAGTGGCAGATGTGAGCTAGGCAGTTACTTCTCTTTTTTTTTACTTACAGTAGTCCCCCCTTATCCATAGGGGATACATTCCAAGGCCCCCAGTAGATGCCCAAAACCATGAATAGTACCAAACCCTATATATACTATGTTTTTTTTCCTGTACATACATACCTATGAAAAAGTTTAATTTATAAGTTAGGCACAGTAAGAGATTAACAACAATAACTAATAATAAAATAGAACAATTAAACAGTTATAACATACTGCAATAAAAGTTATGTAAATGTAGTCTCTCTCTCTCGATATATCTTGTTGCACCGCCAGCACCCTTCTTCTTGTGATGATGTGAGATGATACAATGCCAATGTGATGAGATGAAGCAGGTACTCAGAATGGTGTGCAATTTAAAACTTATGAATTATTTATTTCTGGAATTTTCCATTTAATATAATACTTTCCAACCATGGTTGACAACAGGTAACTAAAACCGCTAAAAGTAAAACCGTGGATAAGGGGGGACCACTGTACTTGCTACCTTGGGCAAGTTATTTAACCTCTCTGAAGTCCAATCTTCTTATATGAAAACAGAGACAATAATAACAACATATAGCCATGAGCCCTAGCCCACTCCTCCCTTTAAAACTGAGGCAGGAAGGGTGGCAAGGATAGGGGCCTGGGAGGGGCCTGCAGGGACAACCACACAAAGAGCTCCATTCAGGACACCTGCGACAGGAGACAGGGATGAGGAGGGGGTGTGAGGAAGGGGTCTGTCTTTGGCCTTGGCCCAGGAGGGTGCCCCCTCCCACACACCTTTTTGATTGTGTCCAGCATGGACCTCCCTCCATTCCATGGCTTGGTGGACTTGCGGATGCAGTTCAGACTTGCCATGCTGTGCCACTTCCGATCCTCCAGCTTCCTGTGAAAGGCGTTGGCCAGCATCAGAACACTGTCATACAGGTAGAGGTTGGAGATCTGCAAAGACAAAGATGGTGAAACCTTTTCCACTGTGCATTTCCAGAGACAGAGGGAGAAACCAGTAGAGGACTGGGGTGACCAGGATGCTTACACTAAGAAGTGATACCTAATATCTATGTAGCGATCCTCTGTCTTCCAAGTGTGCAATCAAAACTCCAGGCAGGAGCTGCATAGAATAAGACCTAGCCCTGATTTAGGAACTCAAGTTGGGGGTAGATCTGAACAACAATAGGAGAACCAGAGTGATCAGTGCCACGAGTGAGTCTTGAATGCAAGCTGTGTGCAAGACTGGAGTGGGACATCCTGCTCAGGTAGCAAAAGAGGGAGGGAAGAGTGGGAGAAAGCTCAGTCTGGAAGAATGAATAGGATAGAAGGTGGGGAGGTTTATAGGGAGGGCATAGTATTATGCAAAGGCATTACTGTGCAAAGGAATAGGGCCAGGTAGGGCATGGTCTGCCAGAATGTCCTATAAAGGGCCAGAAGTAAAGATTTTAGGCTTTGTAGTGTTTATAGTCTCCTTGAAATGGCTCACCTCTGCTGTTATAGCGTAAAGCTGCCATAGAAGATACATAAACAAAGAATGTACCAATAAAATTTTATTCACAAAAGAAGGCAGTGGGCTGGATTCACTCTGTGGGCCAACCCCTGTTAAGAAAACATCTGAGGTGTCTCAAGCAATGGGTAGAGTAGGGAGGGAGTAGGATCAAGAGGGAGGCAGGGACTGAGCCATGATGGGCCTCATCGGCCATGCTAAGGAGTGACAACACTGGGGACTTTCGGGAGAAGGGCTCCGTTGGAGGATCTATGCTCAGAAAGCATATTTGTGCCGTGAAAGAACCACTCTGGTCCTGGGCTGGGCTTGGTGGGGGATGGTGGCCTGAGTGAGCTGTGGCAGCTTGTGGGGATAGAGACTCAGATGCCACATAGCCTGCTCACAGTGCCATCACTGCTGGCCAGGGATTTGCAACTATGTGCATCTGAGAACTTCCCCTCTGCTTAGCTGTCCACAGTAGAGCTCAGCCCAAGAAGAGACCTTGTCCTCTCAGAGCTCTTGAGAGCAAGCTTGTGATAGAGAAGCTGGAACAACAGCGAGAAGAGATGCACCACGGCAGTGGGATCCAGGTGTGGGCCCCGGCTCACTCACCTGACCATGATCTGGATGAGGCCAAACACCAACACTTGCCTTCTCAGGGGCCCAGCAAGAGCCCTCTGTGCGGAAGAGGGCAGCCCTATTCACAAGTGTTACCCCTCATGCCACCCCCTCCTCCCAGGGGGTATCATGGAGCCACAAGGGAAGAGAGGAAGAGGAGGGGGTGGGAGGAGGTAACATCCACCCTCGACCAGGTGTGTGGCCTGTCACAGTGGCTGTTTCACAAACAACCATCAGCCAAAGTGAGTCAAAGGGAGAATTCTCTGCACATCTAAGCAGCAAGTTGTCTGCTAAAAATATTTCAGGAAAACAAAATCACCAGATATAAATAGGAGAATATGTTGGCCTCACAGGACTCCTGGGAAGACCAAATAAGATCCTTGGGCTTCAGGAAAAATCCCTGCTGTCTCCCAGCCTTACCCCCCTCACCCCTCAGAATGTCCCTTGCACCCTCAACACCCCCATGCCCTGTTTTCAGCCTGGAATTCCTATCTTCACATAGACTGTTACCCCCAAAACAGAGCCCTAGACAAGAGCTTGTAGTATGGGAACTGTCCTCTGCAACTGAAATCAGAGGTGAGCCAAGAAAGCTGGTGCAGGACATCAAAAACTTCTGCTACATCCTGCCTGCCCAGACACTTATGCTAACTCTCAAGCAGAGCTGACTGCTTCAGTGTGTCCCTGTGCCCTGACCATCCCTGCAGAGCCCTGCCCTATCTGCTTTCAACCTGCATACTTGCAACGGACACAGGGACATATGCCACTAAGGCCTGTGTTCCTTGCACCTCTCCATGCTGTAGGTGTAAGAAGTGGGTGGAGAATGGACAGGAGATGTCTCAAGTGGTGGCAGGAGGGTGCCTGGGATGACTGATCACTGCTGGCTTAAACAAGAGCCTTGGGCCAAGGGGAAGCAGGCATGTTAGCACCTGGTGACCTTTTTCAGGGCCCTGCAATACACAGGTGCTTATCTGACAGCAGAGAAAAAGTATTCCTACCACCTGGAATTCACCCTCTGCCCTACAGAGGACACCAGGACAAAACCATGTCGCCCACCTCTCCATCCCTGGGGGAGCATTTCCTCAGGGAAAAAAACTAACTCACTCCCTACTCTTGTGAGCCCCCCCACCCCAGCTCTCAGGAGCCACTACCACTGATTATCTTTGATGTATTCGCCACCCCTCTGTAATACAAAGCCATAATGGAGATTTTTTATAAGAGAACGTAAGCCACTTAGAGTTAGATTTTTTTTTCCCTGAAAGGATAACTCAAAGCTTAGAGTCCTTGATGATGTGAAGATTTCTCTTCTCAAGACATTCGTGGATCTCCCAACCACCCACTCATAGCTGATGCTATTCAACCAGTGGGATACTTTGACACATCTGCACCTATGCATGCACTCACGCACACAGGCAGCACCACCCCAGCTGTGGCACAGCACACACTGGAATTTCCCTTTTTCCTTCCAGCACTTCAGTTCACAATGAATTAAGGTACTTAGCAAATGTATGAATGAAGAGAGGTCTGCAATGAAGAGGAAAAAACAGGATGTGACTCCAAAAGGCCAAAGGGAGCCCTCAGCCCTCCCACAAGAGTGTCTGCTGGGAAGGGTGAGGGCATTTCAGTTCAAGGGAACAGGCTTGAGTAATGCTCTTTCCAAGGCATGGATGGGCCTTCCCACTACCCCACATCTATCACCCTGGGCACCTTCCACCATGATCTACTACACATCGTCAGTTCATAAGTGTATTAATCACCAAACGCTGAGCTTCTACATACAGGGGACTTTTTTCACTATGCTAGATGTCATCTCTCTATATACATTATCTCTAGAACCCAGCACCAATCAAGACACATGATTGGTGCTTAATGTATGTTTGATGGATAGATGCATGGTGGATGGATGGAAGAATCAACAGAGATGGATGAGTGAGTGGGTCGGTGAGTGGGTATGTGTGGAGGGGAGATAGGGAGATGGGGAGATGGATAGATGTATGTATGGATGGATGGGTGGATGGATCTCCTGATATGAAGATACACACTGATCTTGGTTCACACACACACACACACACACACACACACACACACACACAGAAAAAACAAATAGCAGAAAAAAGATTTGCTGCCTCCAACTGTGACTTGGAAGGGAACATCTTTTGTTTAAACAACTGTTTGCTTCTCATTTATAGCCTACTCAAAATGTCTTCTTAATCTTCACTCGGAGCTGTTTCACTCTTCTCCACTCACTGCTGCCCCTTCGTCTGGTGAGGTGCCGTCTCAGTACTTCCCGCCTCAGACAGAAGCCGACACTCTGCATTGTTCTGTAGCTTCTCCTCTGCTCCCCAAACTCAGTGTCCTAACTTGGCCGACCTGCTTGGTTCTCTGGTGGGGATGCAAAGGAAGGAGTGCCACCTTCACAGTCTGGTTGTCCAGTGAAAGGACTTTTGGGGAAAAGACCAAGAAAAGACAGAAGAAAGGCAGCTTCTATTTGGGGCTACCTCAGGTCCTGAAAAATGTAGGAAATGCCTTTTCTCAGGGTGGGTGAGTGGAGACTAGAGTCAGGGCTTGGTCATGCCATGCCCCAAACCAAGAGGAGCAGCCTGGAAGAAGAGAGGCTCCCAGCTGCATGAACACTCCTCACCATTGGTCTGGAGTGGCTAACAGCCCAAGCTGGAGCTATGGGCAACAGGGCCAGGCACAGGGGTCAGGGGTGTGCTGAAGAGGTCCTTGCCTTTCCCTCTCACATCTCAGGTAAGGCACAGCAAAAAGCTCATTCACAAAAAATGGACAAGCAGAGCAGATACAGTGACTATTTAAACCCTCATCCCCCTGCAAGTGGGAGCCTGGGGCTCTGGCTGACCCAGCAACACTGCAACACAAAAGTAACAAGGAACCAAAAAAAGCATTTAAGGTGAGAGTTCTTGAGAAGAAAGGAGAGGCCAAAGTGTTGAGGCCGAGGTTATGACAGAGGAAAGACCCAGATGCAAAACAAAGGAACTGGAACCAGGTCAGAGATGCCAGAGGGAGTCAAGTCAGGCACGCAAGAATCAGAACCAGGAGAGGGGCCCAAGGTTCTCCTGGAAGCCTATGACCTCATTCTAGATGGGGACAGAGCTATCAGGAGCCCAGCTGGTTCAGCTGACCACCCTAGAGATACAGGTCTGTCCGGAAAAATCCAGCCATTGTTAATATAACAAGAACATTTGCATGACATCGATGTAACTGGGCAACCAAGGAGAGTGGACTGGAATGTGCATGCATGAACAATGATGACTTCACTGTATCAGTCAGTGGGGGCAGTAGATGCCATTGAGTGAGCATGTATACTGTGTGGCCTTCGCATTCAAAATGACTGAGCGAATAGAGCAACAAATCTGCATCAAATTTTGCATCAGTAGTTTCTCTGTGGAAACTATTTGGATGATTCAGAAGGTTTTTAGGGATGATACAATGAGTGTAGCACAGATAAAATTGTGGCACAAATGCTTCAATGATGATTGACAATCTGTTGAAAGCAATCCACATTCTGGAAGGCCTGCAACAAGCATAACACCTGAGAATGTTGAATGTGTACAGGCTACAATCAACAAAGATTGGTGACTGACAGTGTGAGAACTAGAAGCTGATCTGAGGATTCAAAAAACTACTATGGCCAAGATTTGATGCAGGATCTTGGCATGAAATGTGTCATGGCAAAATTTGTTCTGCAGCTTTTGCTACCAGTTGCTGCAGTTGCTAACGACTTGATTTAAACCTCTACCAATGAATCAGATTTCCTCAAGAAGTCATAACTGGAGATGAATCATAGGTCTATGACTATAGTCCAGAAACAGAGGCCCAGTCATCCCAATGGAAGTTGACTCGTTCCCCATGCCCGAAGAAGGCATGGCAAAATCACAGCAAGACCAAGACCATATTAACTGTATTTTTTGACTGGGAAGGTGTTGTCCCTCCAGGCCAACCAATTAATAAGGAGCACTACTTCAATGTTCTTCATCAGCTGAGAGATGCAATATAATGAAAACAGCTGCAGCTATGGGCAACTAGTGATTAGCAGCTTCATCACAACAATGCACCTGCTCATGCATCACATCTCATGCAGAGTTTTTGGCAAAACATCAAATCACCCAGGTGACTCAGCCCCCCAACAGCCCAGATTTGGCACCCTGGGACTTCTGGCCTTTCCCAAAACTAAAATCACCCTTGAAAGGGAAGAGATTTCAGACCATTGATGAGATTCAGGAAAATATGATGGGGCAGCTGATGGTGATTGGGAGAACTGTGTGAGGTCCCAAGGTGCCTACTTTAAGGGGACTGAGGGGTCATTGTCCTATGCACAATATTTCTTGCATCTTGTATCTTCAATAAATGTGTCTGTTTTTCTTATTACATGACTGGATACTTCCTGGACAGGGCTCATCATATCTGTGAAGTTCCTCTTTCACTGTCTTACTGTAGGACCCTTACTCTACTGTGCATGCAGCTTAGCCTGATGGTCTGGCAAGATGATCAAAAGTTTTGGCTTCATCACAACCTGAGCCAGCCCTGTTCACTGCTGTACCCACAGTCTGGACAGAAGTGCATGGATATAGCCTGTGCTCAGTAAGTACTTACTGAATGAATGAATTGAAACTCCACTTGCACTCACTTGCTGAGTGCTATTGAACAAGTCAAGACTTGTTCTAAACTTATGTTGATGATAATAAAATACAATAAGATCAGGACCTACAAGTGGTGTAGTGGGCAGCCCTGACTTACCCTTATGAAATACAGGTAGCAATGTGTGCCATGTGCCACATATGGTCCTAAGCAATTTGCACATGTTTTCATTTTTGGAGGGACAAAGACAGAAGAAATGGAAGAGGAAATAAAGGACCCAAGCGGACTTCTCTTTCTGACTTCAGTGTGGGTGAGCTAAGAGCTCCTCCACAGTGCCCACAGTCCCAGGGGCCCAGCACGCATCTGGTACACACAGCACAGGGCCTACTGGGAAAATGAACTTGGATCTGCCAACACCACTCATCCTCTCCTCCAATTCACCTTGGTCCAAAAGCTTTTCAAGGGCAAGCAAAGGTTATATCTGACTTTTGCAAGTTGTGGTTCAAAAAACTGAGCAACATCAGCCCTGAACATTATATTCCCAACATTGGCTGAAATCTGCTGACCTGGACATGTGTCCCTGGCCTCCTCCCAACCCCAGATGCAAAGTCACAGCTGTCACAGCCTCTGGGCCTGAGCAGGGCCTTTTCAGGGCTGCCTACCCTGAGGTGAGGGAAAGGCCACTTCTCTGTCCCTGAAGCATTCCATAAAAGGTACCAGTGCAGGAAGGTCCAGAGAGGGGACCTCTGTAATACTCTGACCCAGGTTGCTGAAAGGTAGGGAGCTTGGTCCACTGCAGTCAAAAGCCTGACATTTGCACTGCAGGGTTGGCTCAGCCATGGGAGACTTCAGCACAGGCAATACTGCAATGAGCCCACCCAGGTGTGCAGGAGAGAGGGGCAGCAGGACATGACTAGAACAAGGGCCAGCCCGCTGCTGCCCAGCCCTATGAGAGGCACCATGTTCTGACCCTGCCGCCTGTTCCCAGTCTGCTGCTCAGACTTAGAGGTTTCGGTCCTGGGAATCTTCCTCATTGTCCTCTCTACATGGTCATCAGCCTCAGACCCTGTCCCTCTGCCCTGCATACAGTTTTCTCCCTTGGATGCACAACATTCCCTGACACATCTCCAAAGGCTACATCCTGCCCTCGGTGCTCTGGCCACTGCCCTCCTCTCCCACTGACCTTCCTGCCTCTCACCCTTGCCTCAGACACACAGAAATCTGTCCCTGCTTGCCCAGGCCTATGGGTTTTTGCATGTGCCATTCTCTCATAAAAACAGGTCAATATTCCCAATTTATTTGGATTTTGTGATAATTAAGAGAGAGAACATTTGTGAAATGTCTAACATGAGCTGGCACCAAGTAAGTACTTAAAGGATATTTGTGGAATTAATAAATATTGGATGAATAGTTTAAAACCTGTTCTTAGAAAAGAAAAAGACCAAGGTAAAGAGATGTCAAGGTCTTTACAAAAAGAATGCCTCTTGGAATATGAGTGACAGAAGACAGAAGCCATACTGGGAAAAGGAAATAGGAGCTCTGGACCGGTATGTTCCATATGGAATTATCATCTCCAGTCAGAATCTGGGTATATGTTTCCATAATATATGGGATCCTGGCAAGGCTTTGATTTCCAAAGTCAACTACCTATGAAAGAGGTGGGTCTCCAAAAGGGAAATAGGGAAGGTGAGGCCATATCTTTGGGAGGCAGAAGAGAGAATTCAGCCAAGAGCTCTTGACTGGGGCTTGCCGCTCTTAAGAAATCCAGGTAGACCCCCTGGATAATTAAAGATCAATCGCAAGAGGCCAACTGGGAGTCAGAGATGGAAAAACAGGTTTGATTTTTTTTGAAGAGTTGGTACCAGAATCCCCATTTCATCGGTAACCATATTTTACTTAGGAATATACCTTGGGTCAACAGGAGCAAAGGTTACCAATAAGATTCTTAAATTGAGGGGATCCAAGATGGCGGAGGAGTAAGTGGAAGCTACACTAACCTCCTCCCAGGACCAGTCTGGATTTACAACTTAATTTTGGAGAAATCATCTGGAATAACCAACGGAACACTAGCTGGAAAGAAGTCTTATAACCACGGAGAGACAGAAAAGGCCGCTACATCACAACGTGACCGGTAGGGAGTGCGGAGACGCGGAAGGGCTGGCTGGGCTCACACGGGTGACTGCTGAAGGGACTGAGAAACAGCTCAGCAGCCGGGGATTCCCCCTGAGAAGGGCAGGGTCTAAACCCCCAGCTGGGCTTCCCAGCCTACAGCGACAGAGTGGAAAGTAAAATAGTATCAGCTGTGAAAAGCGAAAAGCCACAGGCTTTCTTGCTAGCCGGAGAGAAACAGCAGGAGAAAAAGAGCTCTTAAGTGGATCACATACGAAAATATTTTGGCCACCACTTACCCTGGGCTCAAGCAGAGGGAAGGCAGAGAGGGCTGGAGACACTTGGGGAGAATTTGGCACGGTGGCTTTGAGGGGAGAACTGGAGGAGCAGCTGACTGGGTCCCAGTGCTGACTCATCCCCAGTACTGTGGGTAGACCATTCCCCTCCAAGTGGCGTCAGCCTGAGGGGAAGCAAAAGCCCTGCCTACAGGAATTAAGCTGCCACACCCACAGTCCTTAAGCCTGACAGCTAATCACAGATTGAATAGATTAACAATCAAAGAAGACAGACAACAGCAGTAGATCCCTGGAAGTCTCCAACAGGCTGCCTAGGGCCAGACTGGTACATGATCTGACGCCACCAGAGGCAGATCCAGGAAGTGCAGATCATTCCAAGAAGCACCAACAAACAATAGGAGTCAAAAAAATGGGGAGACAGAGAAACAACCTCCCATCAAAAGGAAAGGTAGAATCCCCAGAAAGAGTGCTAAATGAAATAGAGGGGAGCGAACTATCAGATATGGAATTCAAAACATGGATTATGGAGAAGCTGAATGAGCTCAGCGGAAACTTCAAAGAACTCCAGAAAAACTACAAGGAACTCACAGAAAATTACGTGAGCATGAAAAAGGACATAGAAGCTATCAATAAGAGCCAGGAGGAAATGAAAAATACGATCTCTGAATTGAAGAACACAGTAGAAGGAATTAAAAGCAGGCTAGAGGAAGCAGAAGATCGGATCAGCGAGCTGGAGGACAACCTACACAAAAACTCCCAGACAATGCAACAAAATGAAAAAAGACTGAACAAGACTGAAGAGGTTCTAAGACAGCTGCAGGACAACATGAAACGTAATAATATCCGTATCATAGGAATTCCAGAAGGAGAAGAAGAAGAGCAAGGGATAGAAAACCTCTTTGAAAAACTAATGACAGAAAACTTTCCTAACATGACGAGAGAAAGAGTCACGCAAGTCCAGGAAGCACAGAGGGTCCCAATGAAGATGAACCCCAACAGGCCCACCTCAAGACACATCATAATTAAAATGGCAACATTCAAAGACAAAGAGAGAATCCTAAAAGCAGCAAGAGAAAAACAACTAATAACATACAAGGGTACTCCAATAAGGCTATCATCAGATTTCTCAGCAGAAACACTACAAGCCAGAAGGGAATGGCAAAAAGTATTCCAAGCAATGAAAAACAAAGGCCTACAACCTAGAATACTATACCCAGCAAAGCTCTCATTCAAAATGGAGGGTGAAATAAGGAGCTTCCAAGACAAAAGAAGGCTAAAAGAATACATCTCCACCAAACCAGCAATGCAAGAGATGCTAAAAGGTCTGCTCTAAGAAGATAAAGAAACAGAGAGAGACAGAGAAGAACACGAGTACAAAGGGGAAAAATGACAATGAATAAGTACTTATCGGTAATAACCTTAAATGTAAATGGATTAAACGCTCCAATTAAAAGACATAGGGTAGCTGAATGGATTAGAAAGAATGACCCACATATATGCTGTCTACAAGAGACCCACCTTAGAACAAAAGATCTACACAGACTGAAAGTAAAGGGATGGAAAAATGTATTCCAAGCAAATGGACATGAAAAAAAAGCTGGGGTAGCAATACTTATATCAGACAAAACAGATTTCACAGCAAAGTCCATAAAAAGAGACAAAGAAGGGCATTTCATAATACTTAAGGGAAAAATCCATCAAGAAGATATAACCCTTATAAATATATATGCACCAAACTTAGGAGCACCCAAATATGTAAGGAAACTTTTGAAAGACTCCAAGAAAGATATAGACAACAACACACTCATAGTAGGGGACTTTAACACCCCATTGTCAACAATGGACAGATCTTCGAAGCAAAGAAACACCAAAGATATGGAGGCACTGAACAACACTCTAGATCAAATGGACTTAGTCGATATATATAGAAGTTTTCACCCCAAAGAAGCAAAATATACATACTTCTCAAGTGCACATGGAACATTTTCAAAGATAGACCACATGGTAGGACACAAAACAAGCCTTAACAAATTCAAGAAAATTGAAATTATATCAAGCATCTTCTCAGATCACAATGGCTTAAAATTGGAAATCAACCTCAAGGAAAAAATTCAAAAACATTCAAACTCATGGAGAATGAATAACATGCTATTAAATAATGAATGGGTTAACAATGACATCAAGGAAGAAATCAAAAAGTTTCTGGAAACTAATGATAATGAACACACAACAACCCAAAACCTATGGGATACAGCGAAAGCAGTCCTAAGAGGAAAGTTCATAGCAATACAGGCCTACCTAAAAAAGTTAGAGGAATATCTAATAAAAAATTTAACCCTACAGCTACAAGATCTAGAGGAAGAACAACAAGCAAAGCCCAGATCAAGTAGAAGGAAGGAAATCATCAAGATCAGAGCAGAATTAAATGACATAGAGTCTAAACTAACAATTCAAAAGATCAACAAAAGTAGGAGCTGGTTCTTTGAAAAAATAAACAAAATTGACAAGCCTTTAAGCAGGCTCATCAAGAAAAAAAGAGAGAGGACCCAAATAAATAAAATCAGAAATGAAAGAGGAGAAATCACAACTGATACCACAGAAATACAAAGGATTATAAGAAATTATTATGAACAACTGTATGGCAAGAAATTTGACAACCTAGAGGAAATGGACAGATTCCTGGAAACCTATAGTCTTCCCAAACTGAATCAAGAAGAAGCAGAAAGTCTGAATAGACCAATAACAGCTAGTGAAATTGAAGCAGTAATCAAAAAACTCCCAGCACACAAAAGCCCTGGACCGGATGGCTTCACAAGTGAATTCTACAAAACATTTAGGAAAGAACTAACTCCTATCCTTCTCAGACTATTCCAAAAGATACAAGAAGAGGGAAGACTGCCAAACTCATTCTATGAAGCCAGTATAACCCTAATTCCAAAACCAGGTCAAGACACAACAAAGAAAGAAAACTACAGGCCAATATCGCTGATGAACATAGATGCTAAAATCCTCAACAAAATATTGGCAAACCGGATCCAGCAACACATTAGAAAGATCATACACCACGATCAAGTAGGATTCATCCCAGGGATGCAAGGATGGTTTAACATTCGTAAATCAATAAACGTAATACACCACATAAACAAAATGAAAGACAAAAACCACATGATAATATCAATAGATGCAGAAAAAGCATTTGATAAAGTACAACACCCATTTATGATAAAAACTCTCAGCAAAATGGGAATAGAGGGAGCATACCTCAACATAATAAAGGCCATATATGAGAAACCTGAAGCCAACATCATACTCAATGGCCAAAAACTGAGAGCATTCCCCCTGAGATCAGGAACAAGACAAGGATGTCCGCTCTCCCCACTCCTATTCAACATAGTCTTGGAAGTTCTAGCCACCGCAATCAGACAAGAAAGAGAAATAAAAGGCATCCAAATTGGAAAAGAGGAAGTAAAACTGTCATTATTTGCAGATGACATGATAGTGTACATAGAAAACCCTATAGACTCCACAAAAAAACTACTCGACCTAATAAGTGAATTCGGCAAAATAGCAGGATACAAAGTCAATATTAAGAAGTCAAAGGCATTTTTATACACCAACAATAAAAACTCAGAGATAGAAACTGAAAGAAAAATTCAATTTACCATAGCAACAAGAAAAATAAAATACCTAGGAATAAACTTAACCAAGGAGGTAAAAGACCTGTACTCAGAAAACTACATAACATTGAAGAAAGAAATTAAAGAAGATACAAATAAATGGAAGCATATACCATGCTCATGGATGGGAAGAATCAACATCATTAAAATGTCCATACTACCCAAAGCAATTTATAGATTCAATGCAATCCCTATTAAAATACCAGCAACATATTTCACAGACCTAGAACAAATACTTCAAAAATTTATATGGAACCAAAAAAGAGCCAGAATAGCCACAGCAATTTTGAGGAAGAAGAACACCGTAGGAGGAATCACAATACCTGATATCAAACTATACTACAAGGCCACGGTAATCAAAACAGTCTGGTACTGGCATAAAAACAGACTTATAGATCAATGGAACAGAATAGAGAGCCCAGAAATAAACCCAGGTTCATATGGTCAACTAATATTTGACAAAGGGGGAAAGATCATCAAATGGAGTGAAAAGAGCCTCTTCAACAAATGGTGTTGGGAGAACTGGACAGGGACATGCAAAAAAATGAAACTAGACCACCAACTTACACCATACACCAGAATAAACTCAAAATGGATCAAAGACTTAAATGTAAGCCGTGATACCATAAAAGTCCTAGAGGAAAAAATAGGCAGGAAAATTTCAGATATCCCACGTAGCAACATTTTCACTGATATATCTCCTAAGGCAAGGGAAATAAAGGAAAGAATAAACAAATGGGACTACATCAAACTAAAAAGTTTCTGCTCAGCTAAAGAAAACATCAGCAAGATGAAAAGGAAACCAACCATATGGGAAAATATATTCGCCAATGACATCTCAGACAAGGGATTGATCTCCAAAATATATAAAGAACTCATACGACTCAACACCAAGAAGACAGACAACCCAATTAAAAAATGGGCAAAGGACCTGAACAAACACTTCTCCAAAGAAGACATACAGAGGGCCCATAGACATATGAAAATATGCTCAACATCACTAGCCATCAGAGAGATGCAAATAAAAACCACAATGAGATACCACCTCACACCAGTCAGAATGGCCATCATCAACAAATCAACAAACAACTTGTGCTGGAGAGGATGCGGAGAAACGGGAACCCTGGTGCATTGCTGGTGGGAATGCAGACTGGTGCAGCCACTATGGAAAACAGTTTGGAATTTCCTCAAAAAACTAAAAATGGAACTGCCTTTTGAACCAGCAATTCCATTACTGGGATTATATCCGAAAAATCCTGAAACACCAATTCAAAAGAACCTATGCACTCCAATGTTCATAGCAGCACTATTTACAATAGCCAAGTGCTGGAAAGAACCTAAATGCCCATCTGTAGATGAGTGGATCAAAAAACTGTGGTACATTTACACAATGGAGTTCTATGTAGCAGAAAGAAAGAAGGAACTTCTACCATTTGCAACAACATGGATGGAACTAGAGAGAATTATGCTTAGCGAAATAAGCCAGGCAACGAAAGAAAAATACGTTATGCTGTCACCTATTACAGGAAACTAATGAACAACACAAACAAATGAGCAAAATTGAACCAGAGGGCATAAGCCTATGACCGCATTACCTGAGTGATTGTCTGTACGCATAAGCCTCACTTAATCCTCTCTGCAGCGCTGCCTCCGGAGACTCAACAGTTTGGCTGAACTAAATGGCTGAGTTGGTGAAGAATGGGGTGGTCTGTGGGCTTCACTTTAAAACTGAATTCTCTTTTCTATCCTAATGGCTTGGACAGAAAGGGCCCAGAGGTCTGAGAGGGGGGAAACATAAACTATTTCCCTCAGCCCAAACTAAATAAAATGGGCAAAAGGGTTTTGGACAGGAGAGATGTGCCTAGCACACCTTCCTCCAAAGAAGCCCTTTTTTTTTTTTTTTTTTTTTTTTTTTTTTTCTCCTAATGTGGAACATTGAAAAATTAATCCCTGCCTTTTGCCACCTAGTAGTTATGGATTGAATGATGCTTTTTAACCCTTTTTGCCAAATCTGTTGCCCCCAGAACACAACAAGGATGCCAGCCTGCTAAACCAAGCACGCCGTTGTCCGGAGACAGCCAACTGACCTGGAGTCTGCACAATCCTTCCCCATGTGGGAAGGCCACCCTCCCCTCCACACCCCCACTGTTATTAGGGATTTCTGGACCCAAGGGTAGGTAGGACGACGACCATGTCCAGCTTGAAGCAGCTAGAGGAGCTTGAGACCTTCGCCCATTGTCCTTTACAAGATTACAAAGGGTCTTAATATCTGAGAGGGAGGGATAGTTATTTTTTACGAACCATGGGTATGGACTTGGGGGGGGATGCTGGGGGAGGGAGATACTGGGTGGAGGGGAGTAAAGGGGAAAAAATTGGAACTACTGTAACAACATAATCAATAAAATATACTTAAAAAAAAAAAAAAAAAAAGATTCTTAAATTGATCTTCAAGAGAAAATAAGAAAAATTTACTTTGGTGTCAAGACCCAGAGGAGAAAAGAGAGGGTGAGTAAGGAAGCCAGCAAGATGGAGAGAGGGGACTTAGCACATCATAGGCTGTTTGTGTAGCTACAGTGCAAAGGCCACCAGCAATTCCCCACCCCCATATATGACACCATCTCTGAGACTTGGATTTGCTGTCCTGTTGGAACCAGAAATGGCACTGATTTCCCATCTGGGTCAATTGGGTGGGGGAAAAGGCAGCCCCAACAGGGGCTCAGATGATCTGACTCCTCAGAAGCAGGATTAGAGCCAGGAGTAATAAAAATATAAGCCTCCCATGAAATATGCCGAGCAATTCAGGAGAGTTGTATGCTTCCAGTCCTGTCTGGACCTCAGCAGGCTGAAACCTGTGCCCACCCCCATCAGACTGGAAGGGAAAGGTCTTGGAGGACAATCGCCCTGCCTGTAGCTGGCTGGCTGTCTTCCTGGTGTTCTGTGGCCTGAGAATTTATGCAATTGAGACTAAGGTGCTCCAGCCTTGGCTCATTATAGTACTCCAGGGGCCCAGGTAACTGTTGTGCATATACATTGTCAAGGCAAGAACCGTCCTTGAAGGCAAAAGAAGATGAATGGCAGGCCACAGACAGGAACACATGGGCCAACTGCATCTTGGCCCACACCATTATCTGCCCCACACCAAAGCTGAACTCATTAAGAAAGGCTGCACTTACTCTAGGCTTCTAAAGAACCCAATTTTCTCTTCCCTCTGTCATTAATCAAGCCAAGTAGACTGTTCAGGGAGACCTCACAGAGGCAAACAGCAGGAACTGACCTCTGACTAGATCCTCAGACAGGCTCTGGTCATCCAGCAAAGTCAGACAAGCAGCCGACAGAGGGTCCAGCTGGGAAGACAAGCTGACGCCCAGATGTCACAGCTTGAGAAATCCATCCCCAGGCCAGGCATCTCTGCCAAACGGCTGCCAGCCCACCTGTCCAGAGAGAGGGCAACATGGCCAGGCCTGAGGAGGGAGCAGATGGTGGAAGAGGGCAAAAGGGATGGGAAGCTCTGCTCACAGCTGAATCTGAGGGGAGGGTGTGAAGACTGCAGAGGGGCATTTGTCTGTACCAGAGAATTTCTAGTTCCAAATGCACACGTGGCCACCTGCAACCAGAATGGCAACCAGTTGCACCAAAGGAGACCATCTGTGCAATAGTCTCTGATAAAGGCATCGATGATCATGCTTCCTCACTCTGGTTACTAAATGTTCCATCTAGGTCTTTAGGATGAAGTAAACAGTGAAAGTGACATGAAATCCAAGGTAGCTCTGGTGCCGGAGGCTCAGTGTTGCTCCAAAGGAAAGGATTCTACTTGCAGGTTGACAAACTCTTGTAGCCCAGGAAAGATACAAAAAGCCTTAAAGAAATAAAGGCATGCACAGGAAGTGAAGTTTTAAAATGCTTTAATAGGTTGAGCAGGGAGGGGTGATTCTATCTATGAAGCCACTCAACAATTTTTAGATGCACAAAGAAGAGAAATTCCAACCTGAGGGAGCATTTTATCATAAACCACATCACACCCCACAACTTAATTCAAGAATCAGGCTCCACAGTGACCAGACAACAAAGCTTATATCATTTGCCTGTCCTCCTCTGGAAATGCATTTGAATATAAATGGGGTGGCGATATGACAATATGTCTGTTACTTCAATTACAGCCTGGAAGTTGGCAGGTAGTGCAGTTCTGAAGACCAAGTTTGTTACAGATTCTTCTCTGAGCATGGCTGCTCGTGAAATCTCAGCAAAGTCTCAGGGTTCTTAGGGACTGGTTATCACTTTTATTACTGGCTGAGTCAGACAAGCCCTAAACTAGCTTGTCAAGGAAACAAGAATGAAAACACCCAAATAAGACAGTGCTTGATAGGGAAAAACTATACAATAGCACTGCACACTGGCAAATGCCATGCTTTTAAAGCCACTACAAGCCACTGATTTAGGTATTTTTCTTCCAAGGGACTTCCTCTCTACTAAATAGGAACCAAATTGATTTGCAATAAAAGTGCTTGGTTGGCTTTACAGCACAGAAAGCCTTGACCACGGGCCTAATAGAAGAAGATGGAGTTCCTGAGGCCATCTCCAAGGAGAAGCCGAGAGATGGATGATCTTATAAAATGTCCCTGTTCTTGATGGTCCTCATGAAAAACTCTAACCCAGAATTATCATCCTAAAAGCAGCTGTCTGGGGGAGAAACTGCAGATGGACTTGAGAGCTCCATTTCAAAAGGATTTTCATTAATTCCATCAAGACAAAGTTAATAATCCATAACATAAATGGTTTTGTTTCTTCAGTTGGTTGTTCTAAACATGTTAGAATCTCTTTGCTAAATCACACAGCCAGAGGCTAGTAGAAATTAGTTTGCCTTCTACACTGTCATTAAGAAAGAAAGAAGAGGTAATAGCTACTAAGGAAACAGAGAGAATGCCTTGTAAATGGGATGAATCTACAAGCTGCCCAAATGGTTGCTGGGCAGGATGAGTAAATGAATCCACATTTCCCTTTCATCATAGCCCCACACAAGGAAGCAGATGCAATAAACAAAGATATTATTTTTAAAAAGGATTTTATTTATAGATCTATAAATAGGCTTCTAGAGACCGTTTAACTTGTGTTAAGAACTGTGTTCTTAACAGATCCACCCCATCTGTCCTTATTGAAGGTTTCTGGTGAGCAGGGTCTTGTATGAAGAACTCAATGGGTCTCAAAAACATGTCCTCTCCTCTCCCACAAAAGGCAGCTCTAAGTACCTGCATGAGTGATGTGGACAGCAAGTGGTGCACGATGTCTGTGATATGGGGCTTTTTGGACAGATGAGAAATGCTATCCCACCTGCTGTGATGCTTTCAAAGACCATGCTCATGAAGATAGGAGCATGACATCATACCAAAAAAATATGGTTATGTTCAGCCTTTCCATGGAAATCCTGTGACACACCTGGCCACCTCCTCCATAATAGTACCATTAATAGGTCAGTCTCTCTCTAAATGCTTTCTATATGTTCTGTCATTTAGTTTTCATTATGACTCTAAGAGGCAGGTAATATTCTAATCCCCAGTAAACAGAAGAGGAAACTGAGACACAGAATGGCAAATAAATAATGATTAAATAATGAGTACTAGAGTTACTGGAACTTGAACCCAAGCAATCTCGCTCCTGTTTTGCTGCTGCAGCTGTAATTGCTGCTGCTGCTGTTGTTATAATTACTACTATATTGCTGCAGCTGCTGCTATAATTACTACTACTGCTGCTGTTACTGCTACTGCTACTGCTGCTGCTGCTCCTGCTCCTGCTACTACTGCTGCTTCTGCTGCTACTGCTGCTGCTGCTATGACTACTGCTACTAATGTTGCTACTACCACTGCTAATCTACTACTAGTACTTATGCCACTACTGCTACTACTACTATTGGTGGTTCTGCTACTACTGATGCTACCACTTCAAGATCTCTGTGATGTTGCTCTTAAATCCTTCTCTCTACATAGTGCCTGGGTCTCAGCAGGAACAGAGAGAGGTAGTGTGCATTGACCATACTTGATGAATGACTAGCCACACACCTTTGAGCTATGCCTTTATTGATACTCTTATCAAGTGTGGATCATTTAGGTATGGCCTCAACTGGATTCCTCATCAGTCTCATCAGTCTCCCTTTCTCTCTTATGCTCCAGATTAGAGTCTTTACATCCACTGTGTCTCCTGTGCAACCAACTAGTCCACCTGCACTTCTTACTCCATACAAAATGAGTAATCATAAGCCTCAAGGAGAACTGCTTTCCCTCTCCTCTACCCCAAATTGTGTAGTGCTTGTTTATGCAATGGGAAGTGGCCCCTCCTTTGCTCCTCAAATAGAAGAAGTGCAGTATGACATAGCAAGACCTGGACAAATGGCTGGGATACAGGGCAGGTGGGGACAAGGCTAGCATGTGTTTGGAGAAGGATGAAGCCCTTCAAGGAGAAAGACCCTGGTTCCAGAGAGTGAGAAAGTTTCCTCTCCCTCTCGCCCTGGTGGGAATGTGAGTATGGGCTCATACTGCCTGAACCACATCATCCACTGCTCTTCCTCCCTCATGGAGGGTAGGGGTGATAAGTACAGAGGTACACTGAGAGGGGTATAGTTAGCCCTCACCCCTTCTTTCAAACTCCAGAACAGAGGAAAGCAGAGCAGACAAGCAGCATCCAAAAATATAAAATCTAGCATTAAGCACCTGCCTCTCTTCCTGGCCCATATACCCAGAGCCCTCAAGTCCATGGATCCTGCAGAGGCCTTTGCTCCTCTCTTGTCCAAACTCTTCTCCACCTTAGAAAAATGCAAACATTCTGAGGGCTCCCTGGAGCAGTGAACATGGAGACTGAGAATCACTCCAGCAAAAAATTAGTGTCTGCTGTGCTTCCTTAAGAACCTATTTCCAGTGTTTACCATCTGTTGGGGCATGTTTCTTCCCACCTCTCACCCCCTGCAATTTATAAGATTATAGAATAGATTCAATGCTTTCGAAAATTACACGTGTACCTAGCCTACTCCAGAGATTCTAATAACTCACCTCCCCAAAATGTGTATCTCCTGATAGATGACACCAAAATGTCTTGGGGTGGGATTGAAACTCGGGTGGCAGATACTGCCTGTCTCTGTCCTGAAACTCTGTTTTCTACTCCTCATGCCTGGCTGGGCAAAAGGATGTAACTAGTTTTAAATGCTGGATGGCAAGCATGTCACATGCACGAACTTCTGGGCAATTTTCACAAACTCAATTGGAAGAAATTTCCTTGTTACCTGGTTCCTGCCAAGTATCAAATGAAAGTTCTCTTGTGCATGATATTCTTAATGGAGAAGCAGATTCTAGGCTGCCAGTGGTCATTTTCCACAGTGCTTCATTGTTACCCTCAAATGTCCAAGAGAAAATCACCTTTCAGGACAGGTACACAGCTCCACATACTGCTCCCAGGCTGCACTTCTGCTGAGGGACAGGTGGAAGGACTGACTATAAACACTGTTCCTCTTCAACTTGGAAGGAATGGAACAGGTGGGCAGGTGATGATCCTGCCCTCTTGTCCCTCCCTGCTCAGCTGGGATGCAGCAGCAACTTAGTTGACCTCAGTATTCAGCAGATGAGTTGGTCATCCAAGTTCCTAGTTTTTTCACAAGAGCCAAGTCCATATTATTGACTCCCTACAGAGAAGAACCTAAAGCAGATTCAAAATGATGACTTCCCACAGGGAAGCTTCATCCCTATTCCTGCCAGATGACCCATCTCAAACAAAACAGTCATCACAGAAGCCTAAGAGATAGGAAGCTCCTTACTCCCTCATCACATAACTTCTAACTACAAGAGGCACTCAATGAGCTAAGAGGACCTGTCTACTGACAACAGCTATGATTGTCTGCTAATGCTGCTCAGAGGCACTACCCTGTTGATTGGTTGCAATGTCATCAAATAACAGAGTTCTAGTAATTAAAGTATGTGGGCACACCAAAGGCATGAGTGAGACTCCCCCCAGGAGGGAGCTCAGGAGGTGAGCACTGACCTGCAGCATCTGGAGGTAGCCTTCCTGGGGGTCACAGAGCAGGGAGGAGATGCGGTGGTTGTTCCTCATGCATTTCTGGTTGTCCTTGGCAGACGGGAAGATCTGTCGGACCACGGTCATCCTGCCGAGGGCACTGTGGACCAGATCCAGAATCTCCGGATCACTGATTTCCTGGAAAGATAATCAGACCCATGCTTACCATTGACTCAGGAACTTTCTCTGTGTAATGCCTATCAAGAAGCTGACAGCCTGAACAGCTGGTGGCAAAGGGATTAATGGATTGGGCCTAGGTCACATAGTTCATTAGTTGCTTGCTTACAAATAATACTTGCTAACCCTAAAATACAAACAGTATTATTCAACGCTTTCCCTGAAGCCAGAAAAAGATTTATGTGGCTAAACCACCAATGCATTGGCTTCCACAGAATCAAACTCTTAAGAGCCAGTGATGTCAAAAGTCATGGTAGGCATTAGCTGGAAGTCAAAGCTAAATTTTCTTTTGGGAGTCATCAATCTCATTTAGGCAAGAAAAACTGGTTTCCTCTGACATGACTGACCAAAATGCAATGAGCACCCTCCACTTCTTTAATAATTAGATTCTTTTTAAAAGATTTGCTACAAATTATGAAGATGTATTCACCCATTCATTCGTGGCATGAAATCTACTCAACATCTCCTCTGTGGTTTGTTCTGTGCTAAGCACTGGGGATATAGCTGTGAATGAGTCAGGTCTAATCCATTCAGTGCAGCTCAAGGTCGTCACAGGATGAAATACACTGATGATGCAAGAAGAAAATACAGAGACAAAGGAAATCCATTGTGCTTTCCATGTTAGAGTGTATGCTAAACTCTTTACATACATTATCTCATTTGGTGCTCACAACAGCCGTATGAATTCTACAAGGTAGATCTTATTATTATCCCATTTAAAACGAGCACTCTCAAGCATAGAAATAGCAAAGGAAGCCACCACTGGGAGCCTTTTCCAGAATGAGGCTTCTTTGAGGAATTAGCACTGGAGCTGAACCTGAAGGATGAACTTGTTAAGCAAAGTGCTTATATGTAGTGGGGAGGGGGAGGTGGCAATGCGGAGCTGAGTTGGTGCTGCTGAAGATGGAGGAGCTGCAGCTGCATCCTGTGAGGCAGTAGGACTTGTGGAAACATCACAGGCTTCCAGGGCCTGGAAAGGGGCAGGGCTACTGGCAGAAAGGAAGGGTGAGCAAAGACAGCCCTGGGGCTGTGTCCTGAGTCAGATGCAGGGTCAATAAAGCCTGCTAAAATGCCCACCCAAGGACAATGAGGAGCCCTTGAAAGGTTTTAGGCACAAACAAGCCACAATTAGATTTATGTATTTGTAAACCTCTGGCTGCTGTACGGAGGAGGATTCCAGAGGCAAAAAAAAAAGTGCTCCATGGCTGAGAACATCATGGGGACTACAGAAATGGAAACTGGCAAGACCAGAGTTTTAGCAGTGGGAAAGTCAGGTTGCTCTGTTTCACTGTCCCTAAAAAGTGACCAAATTGGTGGTTGGCTACAAGTCAAGATTTTAACTGGGAATAATGATGTTTTTAAATACTTCTTTAATCTTCCTCCTTGCAGATGATACATTCTAGCTTTGAGACAATGAGATATTATAATTACAGTTTATGGGGTTATTAGATATTAGTGATTATCTGTTTTAAAGTCACTTGAAGAATAAGATGTTTAATGGTAAACAATGTATTTCAGGAACTGCCTCAGGAATCTGATATGAGTGCAAAGACTGGTCAGTTGAAACCATGTGCTAGATCTGGGAGAAAATAAGAAATTACGAGTTGCATCCATTTAGAATAATCAATAGTTCCCAAGTATGCTGAATTGCAGTAATATTAAAATAAGGGGTGGGCTGGGTGGGGGAGGAGCAATGGGGGAAAAATGGGACAACTGTAATTGAAAAATCAAAAAATAAAATTAAAAAAAATTAAAGTGCTATTATATGTTAAATCTACATTTAAACTACTGATCTATGTATTTCTGGCAAAAGTCTGTTGAAGGGAAGATGATCTTGTTGGATGGGGACCAACTGACAATCAAAGGTAAGGAAATAGCAAAGTGGTCATATCTCAGCACCACGAGATGAGGAAGGCTCAGAAACCAGGTAGGTCAAGAACCAGCACAGCTAATGGAGCTGAGCCTGGGTGCTCTGCTCTGCTCTGTTCTGAGCTGCCCTGCTCACAGAGGCCCTGCTCACTGCTTAGGCTAGTGAGGTGAGAAAAATCACATTCTGATCTAGTAGTAAGGATGACTATAAAAAAGAGCAACGAGTAAAGTAGCTAGCTTTACTTGAAGAAGGAATGTAGAAGATTTGGGGAGTGATTTTTTTTTTTTTAATGTAGAAAAAAAAGAACACATGAGATCATAAAGAACATAATTTGACTTATGCATAAGGGGTTAATCAGAGCTGAACACCTTGGAGAGAAAATGGGTATGTTTTCTCACTTACTCTTGAAGTTCTTTTACTAAATCTTTCCTGCATCCTCAGATTCCTAGAGGAAAAGTCAAAGGCACTGAGCACTCCCCACTGCACCACAAGCAGGACCCTGGAAATCTGTAGGGAGTCTCACTTACAGGCACACAGTACCTTTCTAGTTAAGTGTAACCATCACTTTCCCTGGCAACCTGCACCAGCACCTGGGATGAGAGAGTTAGGGGCATGACATAAACAAGGGGGCTCAGCCCCTACCCCCCACTACCTTGTCTCCAGACTGTTCCTTTATCATTCTGCCCGCCCAGGACTCCTCAGAGCTTGGCATAGCTCTCCCCTACTCAATAGCCGCCACATGCCTTCTTGGCAGTGAGGATCTGCTGGGTCTCTGGAGATCTTCCTGTCTCCCCATGGCCCAGTTCTCATCTACTCACTTGGTGTCAAAGCACACGCACTGTCCACCGATGCACAGCTACCTGCCTCCCAGTAATTCTGGACCTATCCTTAGTATCCAGTACAGAGATAGGTGCAATCAGAATCTAAGAAACCACAGAAGCAACTCCTCAGGTCCCTTTGGGGTAATGAAAAGGGTCACCTCTTTTCCCAGGGATGTGTCCTTATCTTTGGAGAATTCCAAACCCATGTCATTCGTCAGTTCCAGCAGCTCCACGCTAGGCCCTCTCCAATCCTATTGGTCTCACTGGATCTCTTTAGTATCATAGGAGTGCAGACAGGGGTCTGCTCACTCCTGCCAGGCAGTGCCTCTGTGCTGCATACCAGGTCTGCCTCTGGACCACCCTGAGGGGGCCCAGTCTCTGGGTTCCTAAAGGTGCAAGGACAATCCAAGCAGCCAAATTACACAACCCGCCTGGAAAACAAACTTGCCCTCTGTTCCAGTTAAACATTCCTTCCAGATAGTGCTGTTGATGAGAGGAAGAAGCAAGCCAAAGAGTATATCCTATGTGAACTCCACTGACCTCAATGAAGTCAGCAAAGCAGCAGTGGAGACAAGAGTAACATGTCATACCCAGACACTCACTGGCAAGCACAGGTGCAAAATAATCTTGCTTATTTTATTAAAGTTTATATTGTAAAATATATTTAACTTGTAAATATTACATACACTGAGATATGGGTAATAGAATGATTTCAGTGGGCCTTCCATCAAGCTAAGAAATAAAATATGGCCTGCATCTTGGTCAGATGCTTCCTCCCCAAATGCTCAACCTTTCTGCTCACCAGGAGCCTACCGTTCTCATGTTATGACTAGTATGTAACCGAAATAATGTATAACTTGTACGTTTGCTTTGCTTTGTGTAAGCTAAATAGTCTGCATACATGCCTCCTGCAATTGTTTTAACTCAGTGGCTCTGCTGTGTGTCAGGATCACCTGGAACTGAAAAAACTGTAGAGGTCCAGCTCTCTATCAGCTCTCCAGATAAGTACAATACTCACCAATGTTTAAAAACCACTGCTCTGACTTTCAATTTCTGCTATTTATTCATGGTGATGGGTCCCGCACTAGTGTATTCATTTTCTTTTTTTTAAGTATATTTTATTGATTATGTTGTTACAGTAGTCCCAATTTTTTTCCCTTTGCTCCCCTCTTACCAGTACGCTCCTCCCCTCCAGCAATCCCACCCCCTTTAGTTCATGTCCATGGGTCATGCATATAACTTCTTCGGCTTCACCCTTTCCTATATTATTCTTAACTTCCCTCTGTCTATTTTGTACCAACAGATTATGCTTCTTAATCCCAGCACCATTTCTCCCCCTTCCCCTTCCCAGCTGAAAACCCTCCAAATGATCCCCATACCTCTGATTCTGTTCCTATTCTGGTTTTCTTAGTTGGATTTTGTTTTTATTTTTTAGATTCAGTTGTTGATATTTGCTACTTTGTTGTCATTTTAATGTTCATAATTTTGATCTTCTTTTTCTTAAGTAAGTCCCTTTGACATTTCATATAATAGCTTGGTGATGATGAGCTCCTTTAGCTTTAACTTGTCTTGGAAGCACTTTATCTGCCCTTCCATACTAAATGATAGCTTTGCTGGATAAAGTAATCTTGGTTGTAAGTCCTTGCTTTTCATCACATTGAATACTTCTTGCCAGTCCCTTCTTGCCTGCAAAGTTTCTTTTGAGAAATCAGCTGATAGTCTAATAGGCACCCCTTTGTAGGTAACTCTCTTCTTTTCTCTTGCTGCTTTTAAGATTCTCTCTTTAACATTTGGCATTTTAATTATGATGTGTCTTGCTGTGGTCCTTTTTTGGGTCTAGCTTGTTTGTGATTCTCTGTGCTTTCTGGAGTTGTATGGCTATTTCCTTTGACAGATTTGGGGAGTTTTCCTTCATTATTTTCTCACGTAAGTTTTCAATTTCTTGCTCTTCCTCTTCTCCTTGTGGCATGCCTATGGTTTGGATGTTGGCACGTTTAAAGTTTTCCCAGAGGTTCCTAAGAATCTCCTCATTTTTTTCAATTCTTGTTTCCTCATTCGTACTAATTGACTGTATTTTTCTTCTTTATGTTCCAAATCATTGACTTGAACACTGGTTTCCTTCCCTTCGGCACTGCTTTTGTGTGGACTTTCCTTCGTTTCATTTAGCATAGACTTCACTTCTTCCTTTATGCGTTTGCTGTACTTAAGCATATCTGTCAAGCCTGTGAGCATCTTTATCACCAGTGTTTTGAACTCTGCATCTGTTAGGTTGGCTATCTCCTTGTTTGTTAGGTTGGCTATCTCCCTGTCACTTAGTTCTCCCACTGGAACCTTGATCCATTCCCACTTTGGGGCCATACTTCTCTGTCTCCTTATCTTGACAGGCTCCTGTTGTTGTATGCCTCTGTGCCTTAGGTGGAGTTGTTGCTCCTGTTATGTTGTATGGGGCAGAGTCTCAGGTATTCGTCAGTACAGGGCGACCCGTTTCACAACGTTGTGGTGCTGTGTGTGGGGAGGGGTTTGAGGGGACAATGCCACTTGCTCATCACTCACCCCTTTTCCAGGCACTTCCCCCACTTCCATATGGGACTGGTGCCTGGCCGTCGTTCCCAGAGTGGGTGGATCTGCAGATGTTCTAGGACAGTGGGGGCCCTTTAAACAAGCGGACTCTGCTGATAGACCAGCAGTTTCTTCCTCTGCCCTAACCCCCACTTGTTTGCACAGTCAAAAGCAATGAGGCCTTATTTTCCCTGGTGCTGGCACCATGAGCTGTGCAGTCTGATCTTGTGCGGGTGCTAGTGCTGGGAGTGCTCCCCAGGTGTCCCTCACTACTTTTTAAAACATGTGACTGTGCTTTCTGCTGGCTTGCCGCTGCCTCTGCTCCTGCCGCCGCCACACCGCATCTCTGCGCCGCAGCTCTGCCCCCCCTACCTGTCTGGATGAGTATTTCTTCTTTATATCTTTGCTTGTTGGACTTCCATGCAGTTTGATTTTCTGGAACTTCTGGTTGTCTCTAGTTTTGAGGTAGTTTTATTCCTTTTTAGTTGTGGAGGATGATGCAGTGTGTCTTTCTAGGCCTCTATCTTGGCCAGAAGTCCTGAACAGATAGTGTATTCATTTTCACAGCTGCACACAACTGCATCATGTGACTATGCCACCATTTATTTACTCTACTGTGGATTATCATTTGAATGTTTTTGTTTGGTTGCTACCATGAACAAAGCTTCAATGTACGTTTTTCTTGTGTATGTGTCTTGGTGCACTTGTAGAAGAATTTTTCTAGAGTACATACTTAGAACAGAATTCTTTGATATGAGAACATGGACATATTCAAATTTCCTAGGTAATACACAATTCCCAAAGTGTTTGTACCAATTTATGATCATGTATGGTAAAAAGAGTTCCTGTTGCTCTGTATCCTTGCCCACATGTGACAATGTACAACTTCCTAATATTTGTCAGTCTGGTGAGTATGAAATGACATAACTGGATTTCAATTTCCACTTCCATAATTCTTAAAAGGGTTAAGTAGCTTTCATACATTTTGAATCAGTTGTGCTTCCTTTCCTGTGTTTGTATTTTTATCCAATTCCTATAAGGTTGGGTCTGAGTCACCTGGGTGATTTGATATTTCACAAAAAAGCTGCACAAGACATAATACATTGTTATAACAAAGCTGCCAATCACCAATTGCCCATAACTTTGGCCATTTTCATCTTATTGCATCTCTCAGCCGACAAAGAACATTGAGGTAGTGCTCTTTATTAATTGTTTGACCTGGAGGAATAACACCTCTCCAATCAAAAATACAGTTAAGGTAGTCTTGGTCTTGCTGCAACTTTGCCACGCCTTCTTCGGGTGTGGAGAACCAGGTGACTTCCATTGGGGTAACTGGGCCTTCGTTTTTGGATCATAGCCATAGACCTATGATTCATCTACATTTATGACCTTCTTGAGGAAATCTGGTTCATTGGTAGTGGTTTGAATCAAGTCATTAGCAACTGCAACACAATGTTCCTTCTGCTCTGGTAGCAGAAGCCACAGAACAAATTTTGCCATGACACATTTCATGCCAAGATCCTGCATCAAAATCTCAGGCATAGTAGTTTTAGAATCCCCAGGTCAGCTTCTAGATCTCACATTATCAGTCATTGATCTTTGTTGATTGCAGCCCTTACATGTTTAACATTGCCAGGTGTTCTGCTTGTGGTAGGCCTTCCAGAAAGTGGATCACTTTCAAAAGATTGTTGATCATCTTTGAAGTGTTTGTGCCACACTTATTTGTGCTGCACTCATTGCATCATCCCAAATCCTTTGGAATCATCCAAATAGTTTCTGTGGAGGAATGTTCAAGCTTAATGCAAAATTTAATGCATATTTGTTGCTCTACTGGCTCAGTCATTTTGAATGCAATGGCCACACAGTACACATGCTTACTCAAGGGCATCTACTGCCCTCACTGACTAGTACAGAGAAGTCATCATTGTTCACACATGGGCATTCCAGTCAACTCTCCTTGGCTGCCAGGTTACATCAATGTGGCACAACCCATCCTGTTACATTAACAATGGCTGGGCTTTTTCCAGATAGACCTTGTACATACTTAATGAAGTGTTAAGTTAACCACTACCTTTTCTTTTCTTCTTCAATGTTTATCCCTAATCACCATCTTCCCCACTAATGTGATAACAATGTCATAATTTCATTGTTTTATATAGTTAATATTTCTCTATTGAACCAGTATGTATCAATATATTTGTTAGACATTATTTTCTAGGCATCAAACCTTATACATGTGATCATTTTCCTTCTCCTGAAGTAGTTCATTTATAATTTCCTTTAATGTGGGTTTGTTGATAATAAAGTTAATTTTTATTTGCTAGAATATATATTTATCTTTAATCTCATTCTTGAAAAATAAAATCCTAAAATGACTATTATTTTCTTTTAGCACACTGAAGATAATATGATGCCATCTTCTGGCTTCCCTTCTTGTCTAATGTATTAGTTTCCTACAACTGCCATTACATATTATCACAAAGAGGGATACACTCCTTCCAGAGGTTCTAGGGGAGAATCTGTTCCTTGCCTCTTACAGCTTCTAGTTATTGCTAGCATTTCTTGGGTTGTAGCCAAATCACTCTAATCTCTTCCTCTATGGTTTCATGACATTCTCTTCTATACATAGATCTTCCTTTGCCTCCCTCTTTCCATAAGGACATTTAGGATTACATTTAGCGCCCACCAGGATAATACAAGATAATATCCCCACCTCAATATCATTAACTTAATGACTTCTATAAAATGTATTCTGCTATATAGGTAACACAGAGTTACCAAGGATTAGGCCCTGGATATCTTTGGGAGCCATTACTCAACTACTACCTCAAGGTATCAGGGATCAGTCTAATTGCCACTTCTTTGAAGATGACCTAAGTTTTCTCTACGGATGCTCCTTAGATTGTTTGTCTTTGGTGTTGTGCAGTGCCATACTATGAGGTGCCCAGGTGTGAACTTTTAAATTTTTATTCTGCTCCTGACGCTTGGGCTTTCCACATCTGATATTTGATTTCTTTTAATAATTCTAGAGAATTCTAAACCATAATATCATTTAACATTATTTCTTCCCCCATTATCTCCTATTTCCTTCTAGAAATCCAGTTCACACTGTGTTAAATCTTATCAGTCTTCCATGTATTAACCTTCCTTTCACATTTTCCATCTCTTTGTTTCTTTGGGATGCATTCATATTTTTCAGTTTATTATTTCTCTCTATATATATGTGTCCACTTTGATGTTTATTTTTAACTTCAATCATTAGATTTTTAATTTCCTGGACCTATTTCTTTCTTAATAAAATGCCTTTTTTTCTTGCTCTTATTTTCAAGCATTTTTTTAATGTCTTAAACATATTTAAGCCTACTTATTTAATATTCCATGTCAGGTAATTCTAATAACTAAAGTTACTTCAAGTCCTTTTTTTTTTCTTCACTCTCACTCATGGTGGCTCTTTTATTTCCTTCCTCCTTCCTGCCTTCCTCCTTCATCTTTTTCATCCTTCCTTCCTTCATCTTTTCCTTACTTCCTTTCCTTTCATTCCCAACTCCTTCCTTCCTATCTTTCTTTCTCTCATGTATGCAATATTATTTTTCTTAGAATTTTCCTATAAATTCTTCGAAGTCTGACAGGAATTTGCATTACTTCAGAGAATATTTATGAGCATTATAAGAATGCTTACAGACCTAACAGCAGATATGAAACAAGATGGGGAAGGAATAAAGGCCAGTCCTGATGAAATGAATGCAAACACATATGAAACTAGTGGTGAGGGAAAGAAAACCAGGGATCAAATCAACAAATCAGAACACAGGGAAGGAACAAACAGTCAACCAGTGCAGAAAGAGGAAACGAAAAGTGAGGAAAATGAGGAGAGACTCAGAAACCTATGGGTCAGCTATAAGGGGGCCAACATCCGAATCACAGGATTGCCAGAAGGTGAAGAAGAACTAGATATTTCCTAAAGTTTTCATTTTCACTTTATTTGGCCTCTGTGCCCATTACTCTTGACTGCTCAGTGGTCTGTTTAAAAATATTTTTTAATATATCCAGCTTTTTTAGGTCTTTTCTTTTTGAGAGTATCACTCAGGCTAATTATTCTGCCATAAAAATACTACTACAAAATCTTGTATATAAAATTTTCATCCTTTAGCAATGACCTTCCTCATTTTCAGGGACATACACCTATCTACCAAACTCCATATGTCTTGGCTATGTGATTGACTAAACCTCAGTTATTATGCTAAAATATGTACTTGCTTCATTTAAATGCCTTTTTCTAAGTTTATTATCATTTTTAGAAGAAAGGAGGGCTATTTATGAGGGGCCAAAGAAAAGAATGTACAACCTTCTTCATTTGATCAAATTCCAATTATATTCTTGAATCATCTCACTATTGTGGGTGTAAAAAGATAAAAATTCTTCAGGTCCCACGTCATTTTGTTAATCATGCTGAATTTCTCTGTTAGCTTACTTTTCTATAATCTAATACGTCCCACCCATAAATCTCTCATCAATACTGCTCATTTACGAGATCATCTCTGAGAGATGATGGGGACTTGGATTAAGATGGTTTCAAATGGATTATCTTTATAAAGATAAAATGTAGGCTCTAGAGTATATACTGATTTGTGGAATTGGAATAGAATGATAGCAAAATACTGCTGGAACTAGCTCTTTTTTCAATGAACGGAATACTTACAGATTGATAACGAAAATATTATAACAACTAAAATAAGTAGAGAACAGGATGGAGTTTCCAATTAACATTGCATCCTTCTGGCCAGTCATCGGGGGGAAAGGCTCTTTTGTACCATGTAACACACTTAAAGAAAGATTTCTATGAAAACAATAAAATGTTAAGACATGAAGCATGCACCAAATAATAAAAATACCACCTCTAAATTTGTACTAAGAATACACACTGAAGCTTAGACAATCTTCATTTTTAGTCAGATAAATTATACTTCACTTACAAAGAGTTGACATTAAAGAAAAATTAGACAAATTCTAAAGGAAAGCCAATCCTCACATCCTCCCAGAAGGTATGTACTTAATTTACTAATTAAGAACAAAACTGTCCTCCTTAGCACAATAAGGAACAGAATAAGGTCTGATTGCCTCCATTTGGAGGAGACTCACCATTTCAAAAAATGTAAAGACTACAAGTATTTTCCTGTGGAGAAAGCCCATCAGCTGTATTAGATGTTCAAAGAAGCATTTGACTCAAAAAAGGTGATGAACAACTGATATGAAAGTTCTTAATGGTTTTTAAAGTCCTCTTCATTGCTAGCTATGTGAAAAAAATTTTTTAAATGATGACAACATCAAGAGGATTAATTTGGAGACAAGAGTTTCAGTGTCTGTCAGACTCAGCTACTTCTTCCTCATCTCCACTCAGGTCTCTGATGTAACAACAACAAAAACAGAATTAAAGAAGCAGTGGGATTTGTATGATAAACTACTAAGCAGCTATAAAAATGACTGAATAAATCCATAATATTACATTGCCTTACAAATATAGATAAAAGAGGTAAGGAAAACAGAAGAGCAAGAAAGGAAAGGAAGAGCAAGTTTCAGAATTACACATCAAATAAGGTACATTTATAGTACAGATATATGTAATAGCATAATACAAATTTAAATGTAAGGAACACACCAACATCAGGCAAGTTAGTGCCACTGGGGAAATAAGGAAGGTAACAAGCAAATTTGCTGCCTACCTGACAATCTTGCCCTTCCTCTTCTGTGCTGGAATAACCCTGGTATGAAAATGTGCCCTTCCCTTTACCATGGCAATCAAGATGGTGGGAGGTGACCCCAATATCCCAAACCAGAGGTACACTGCTTAGCCTGAGCCAACCAGGGTGGTACAACTACTTTAGGCAGTTTTAGGGGAGCATACATGACTTCATTTCTGGCTTTATGTGTCAGGGGAGTTCTCCTTGGGGAATCCTGAGAAGTTTTGCTTAATTCCAAGAAGACCAAGAAGATCTAGGTCTTTCTGCCTGTGGAGGTTTGAATCATCGGGAGATTCTGCTTGAGTGTATGCCCAGCATGCTATGGACAACAGACATAACAGGGTCCTGGAATACTATCCAGCCTCTGAATCAGTCTGCTCTATAACCCCATGACCTGTCTCTGAACCTTTTCTAAGGTGATATAATACATTTTCAGACTATTTAAGGAAATGGGATTCAAATTTTTCTGTAACTTATTGCCAAAAACAAGCTGACTGATACAGAATTTAATGTGACTGCTAAGTGGACACAGAGCAGACTTCAATTATACCTGAGTCAATTTTTTTTTTAATTGAGATCTCAAAATGTCGACATTTGAATGGTGAACATGTACGTATTTGTTATAACATGCTCTGCATCTTTTAGGCTTCTTGGAATTTTGTAAAATTTAAAAGACAGAGAGAATCATTGTGGAAGTCTTGTTCCACATCTGTTTGAGTAGCAAAGTGGATAAATTTTATAATGAAAAAAAATCTTCAAAATAGCAATTAAAATAGAAAGAATCTCCTTTTTCGAAATATACATGTTGGGGAAACAGATGCAAAACTCATGCACAAATAAGTATTTGTCCAATCTTTAGGAGAAGGGAGGTGGGTGGAGGTGGAAAAGTGTATGGGGGAATAAATGGTGATGGAAAAAAATTGAATTAAATTTTTTAGGAAGACCAGTAAAATTTCTGAACCGTCTGATATTGATACAGTGATCCAATTAAGATCACTGGGGAGAACTAGGAGGGGCCATAGGAGGAGTTTGCTGAGGCAGTGGAAAGCAGTCTAGATGGGATTGGCTGAGTTGCTGAATGCCTGCAGAGCCAACAGAAACAAAAAAGGGGCTGGCTCTTTGGCTCACAAGCTTTTCTGGCTCCTGAGCGGGCTCTCTTAGGCTCTCAGTCTCTTCTTCCTCGAGGATACCTGGATGATCTTGCTGCAGCTGCCTGCATTCCCCAATGGATTGTATTTTGGATGGGAAGGTACTCCAGGCACAGCCTAGGAACAAGCTGGCCTGGCAGAGGGTGGCAGGTTTGTTCTTTGGAAGTTCTAGAGGAAACAGGCTCTAAGGTACAAGCCTACCAATCTTCCAAAATTGTGTAGCTTTTGTGTATTATGTTATTTTAGTTTGTAAACTAATCCTACAGAAACTAACAGGGGAAAAGCTAGAAGAACCCAGGTGATAGAGTTTAGCCTTAATTGATAGGCTTAAGTAATTAAAGCTGTGACTTGATAGGTTTAAGTGACTGCTTTTAAATAAAGACTCCATTCCTTTATCACCAAAACTTGGTCTCTGAAATTTTGCCTAGAGGATGGCGGCAGGCAGCAGGACCCCAACTTGCTGTTTGGTAACAATATGAGGGAAAAATATTCTTAAACATTTATATAGAGCTCTAAACTTATATAGGGCTGTACAATCACATTATTAGTCATTTCCTTTTATTCCTTAGAAAGACCTGGCTCTATCGAACACCTGTGTGATACCAGCATTACAGTCTTCCAAATCTGGAGAAATAATAAAGTTTATCATTTCCCTCCTAAAAACCATGGTGTCAGTAATCTAAAGTTGATAGTAAAGAAACTTCATACACAAGGCTGGCCTGAGTGAAGCTGAAAAAATAGAAAGAGAATGCAATAAAGTTGTGATGAAAGAATTACTCCCACCAATTCTCAAAAGGCTTTTTAGACTCTGCTGTGTTCAGGTCCCTATGGAGCACTTAAGGCAAGGCAAGCTAAGGACATCCTGGTAGGGAAGAGAGAGTGGGAGGAAGCTGCCAAAGCTTAGTACTGGTTACATTTCCTGGACAAAGGATGACAGCAGGAGAGCACCTTCTGAGTGGTTGTTCTGACCAGGCACATACTCTATCTCATTAGTCATCCCCTAAAAACCCACAGCCTATGCATGAGTCTTCCTATTTTGCATATAGAGAATAGCCCGAGAGGTTTCCTCTGCTCTTAAAAGTGTGGTCCATGAACCAACATCATCAGCATGAGCTGCAAACTTGTTAGAAATGCAGAATCTCAGGCCCCACCCCAGATCTATCCAGTCAGAATCTACCTTTGACAAGATCTCTGGGTGATTCACAGGCATGTTAACATTTATTAAAATTTATTTTTAATTATAGTTGACATAAAATATTATATTAGTTCCAGGTATATAACATAGTGATTCAACATTTATATACCTTACAAAGTGATTACTACAATAAGTCTAGTAACCATCTGTTAACATTTTAGAAGCACTAGTCTATTATACAGTGAAGTGAAAAGAGTAAGATCTGGAATCAGATGGTTTGGGTTCCAATCCTGGCTTCTGCTCTTCCTGGCTGTATAACTTAGACAAGGTACTTAATTCTTTTGAGTGTCATCTATAAATGGAATAATAGTTCTTCCCAGGCTTTTAATTTAATTCAGTGACTTTGATCGAATAAGATTCAACATGTCTAGCACACAGCCTTGCAGCTAGTACTCCTTATCTTTCCAACTCAAAACCTAAAGCTTTCTACACTCTCTGAAAGCTGTCAAAAGACCCACCTTAGCTTGGCCTCCAGGCAAGCTAGAGCAGCCCTTTTCCTGCCCCTCTTCTCACCCCATTGCTCCTGCAGCCTCCTCCAAAGCCCTTAGGGGAGCATATATCAGACCACCCAATCTGCATTTAGCTCTGTCCTGCTCTTCATTTCCAAGAGACCTCAGGATACACTGGACTCCCTGCCAAGATATCAAATCAGTATTCAACCATCTTACCATTAAATAAAATGGCCTCTGATTGAAAACGAATACGGATTCTTTTAGTTTTGTAAATTACACAAATGGAGTCTGTTCACAATAAAGCTGGCACCCTGTCTTCCCAGGGTGTAGGTGACAGAGCTCTCCTCCCATCACACCTCCTTTATCACAGCCCATTCCCATGACCAGGCCCAGTCCAATCAGCCAGCAATAAGCAGCTGACCTTGTTCCCTAAAGATGTGCACCTGGCTATGGTAACAAGTGAGGCCAGATGTCCCCTCAGGCTCTCTGCACAGTACTGGGAAACCCTCCCCAGACCCATTAGTTTACAAGGAGAATCTTCTATCTTGTCCAGAGAAGCCCATTTTTAGTGATTCTTCTATTCTATTTAATTGATTTTGTATTTGATCACATTTTATTCAATTTTATTCTTTTATATTTGACCATGAGCACAAGGTGGAGATCTGCCCTCCAGTGAGCCAGGGGACCCACAGATGTCCCAGCATTTACTAGAGAAAGTTACTAAACCTCCTCTGGCTGACTGGTTATTTATGGATGATGGACAGGCTTGAGTGGGCCATGTGGAGACCTATCCACCTGTTTCCTCAGCTCTCTCTGCTTTTTATTTTTTTTAATTGAGAATTCTTTTTATTTTCTAATTTTTATTCAATTTGTTTAAACTAAAAAGGAAAGTTTGCTCATTTCTCTACCCTCCCATCATCCCCCACTCCACCTCTGCCTCTTGTACTCTTGGAACCACCCATCTGAATGTGTTCTCTGTATCTATGAGCTTTATTTTTTGTTGTTGTTGTTTTTATTTTTATTTTAGATTTCAGATATAAGAGAGATCATATGGTGTTTGTCTTTCTCTGACTATTTCACTTAGCATAATGCCCTCAAGTTCCATCTATGCTGTCACAAATGGCAATATTTCATTCTTTTCTATGGCTGAAGAATTTATCTATTCCTCCACTGATGGGCACTTAGATTGTTTCCATATCTTGGCTATTATAAATGATCCTTTAATGAACATGGGGTGCTCATATCTTTTTTAATTAATGTTTTCATTTTCTGGGGATAAATACCACAAATGGAATTGCTAGGCCATATGGTAGTTCTATTTTTCATTTTTTGAGGAATGGTTGCACTAGTTTCCATTCCCACCAGTAGTGCACAAGGTTCAATTTTCTCCACACCTTCACTAACACCATATTTCTTGTCTTTTTGATAATAGCCATTTTAATAGGTGTGAGGTGATATCTCATTGTGGTTTTGATTTGCATTTCCCTATGGATTAGTGGTGTTGAGCATCTATTCATATGTCTATTGACCATCTCTTTGTCTTCTTTGGAAAAATATCTATGCAGATCCTCTACCCATTTAAAATTGGATATTTTGCTTTTTTTGCAATCAAATCATATGTATTTCTTACATATTTTGTATCTTAGTCCCTTATCAGATATTTAATTTTCAAATATTTTCTCCCATTCGTAAGTTGCCTTTTCTGATGATTTCCTGTGTTATGCAAAAACTTTTTAGTTTGATGTAGTCACACTTTTATTTTATTTTATTGCTTTTGTTGCTTTTGTTTTTGGTGTCAGATTTTAAAAATTATCACCAAGACCAACCAAGGAGTTAACTGTCTATGTTTTTGGACTTCTGGCCAAGATAGAGGCCTAGACTGACATGCTCTGTCTCCCTCCACAACTAAGAAGGACTACAACTACCACAAAACCAGAAATAATAAGAAGTTCCAGAAAATAAACCTACATGGAAGTCCAACATATGGAGTTATAAACAAGTGGTGCTTGCCCGGACAGAAAGGAGGGGCAAGCCGGCCGGAGAGGTCAAGCTAAGCAGGCAGCAGCAGCTGCAGCGAAGGTGGTGGGACGACGGTAAGCACAGACACCCATACTTAAAAAGAGTCGAGAAATACTTGGGAAGCATCCCAGGCTGCAGACCAGACCTGTCAGCTCACGATTCCAATGCCGGGAAAGGCAGACCACCACTGCCTCAGACTGTGAAGGTCAGACGGGATAGGGATGGAGGAAGAAGCTCCCAGTCTCTCAGCGGAGAGTAAACAACAAGAATCCATCTTGGACCTCCGCACTCACACACAAAATGCCACATCGTGGTGAGCAAGGTCACCTGGTAGGGATGAGTGCATGGGGCTCTGCCCCCTATAGCACAGGAGGTGTGACAGCCCTGCCCAGGAAGCAAAGGTAAACACAAAACTGGCAGGATGGCACAGATCATGATAGAGATCCCGGTGATGCAGCTGACCAGACAGCAAATATCTAATCTAACAGATCAGCAGATAGGAAATCTTTCTGAGGCACAGTTCAGAGCTTTGGTTATATGAATGCTTATAAACCTGAAAGCAGGTCTTAAACAAGATGGGGAAGGAATGAAGGCTAGTCCTGCTGAAATGAATGCAAACACATATGAAACTAGTGGTGAGGGAAAGAAAACCAGGGATCAAATCAACAAATTAGATCATAGGAAAGGAACAAACAGTCAACCAGTGCAGAAAGAGGAAACGAAAAGAGAAGAAAATGAGGAGAGGCTCAGAAACCTATGGGACAGCTATAAGCGGGCCAACATCTGAATCATAGGGTTGCCAGAAGGTGAAGAAGAAGAACTAGAAATGGAAAAATTATGTGAAAAAATAATGAAGCAGAACTTCCCTAACTTGGGGAAGGAAATAGACTTACAGGTCCAGGAAGCACAGAGAGTTCCAAATAAACTGGACTGAGGGAGAACCGAACCACACCAAGACACATTATAATCAAAATGTCAAAAATTAAGGATAAAGAGAGAATCTTAAAAGCAGCAATAGAGAAGAGAATTATGTACAAAGGGGTCCCAATTAGACTATCAGCTGATTTCTCAAAAGAAACTACAGGCAAGAAGGGACTGGCAAGAAATATTCAAAGTAATGAAAATTGAAAACCTACCACCACAATTACTCTATCCAGCGAAGCTGTCATTCAGAATAGAAGGGCAGAGAAAGTGCTTCCAGGACAAAGTAAAACTGAAGGAGAGTTCATCAGATCCAAACCACTGTTATATGAAATGTTAAAGGGACTTGTTTAGGAGAAAGAGGATCAAAACTATGAACATTAAAATAAAAACTATCACAACAACCAACAACAGAAGCTAGGGAATCGAAACAAAGGCAAACTAAATAGGCAATGAGAGTGGGAAAAGAATGATAGGTATGGGGAACATATTGGGGGGAGATCAACTGGGAGGGGCAAGTGGGGAAAGGAAGGGAGATGGTACAGGAATTAAGAAGCATAGTAGGAGGGAGTGGAGTAGATAGGAAGATATTGAGAATTATATGCACAACCAATGGGCATGGACTAAGGGGGGAGGGACAACTGGAGAAAAGGAAAAGAAATTGCGACAACTGTAACAGCATAATCAATAAAGCATATTTTTAAAAACTATGTTTTCTTTTAGTAGTTTTATGGTTTCAAGACTTACATTCAAGTCTTTAATCCATTTTGAGTTATTTTTGTGTACAGTGTAAGGTAGTGGTCCAGTTTCATTCTCTTGCATGTAGCTGTCCAGTTTTCCCAACACTGTTTATTAGAGACTGGCCTTCCCCATTTTAAATTATTGGGTCCTTTGTCATAAATTAATAAACCATGTATGTGTGGGTTTATTATGGGTTTCTCTATTCTGTTCCACTGATTCCTGTGCCTGGTTTTAGGCCAACAGAGTTCTGTTTTAATTATTATAGCTTTGTAATATAATTTGAAATTAGGGAGTTGATACTTCCATCTTTGTTCTTCTTTCTCAAGATTGTTTTGACTATTTTCTCTTTTTCCTTTCTCTTACTTTTCCTTTCTCCTTGCATGTTTCCACTCTCTCCTTTTTCTCTCACTCTTCCTCCCTCTCCCTCTTCCCCTCCATCCCCTTCTGCCTTCCTTCTTGCACCAATCTTGCAAGCTCTGCATTCTCAGAACTCATGTCCCCACCTCTGTCCATGCAGTTTCCTTTCATTTTAATGGACTCAGAACATCTAAGGCAGGTCAAATCAATTCCTAGAAGTGGTTCAGCAATTACTTCCTTTACATTTGTTTTTTCAGATGTGATATTCCTGAACTATGCTCTAAATTGGACCTGAAATACATACTTCTGCAGGTCTGGGCTTGGATATTAAAAGTACTACAATAACTGCAGGGATGGGCTAAAAATAGCTTTGTCTGCCATTTGGAGGGCAAGACAAATCTAGTCTTCATAGTTCAACAACTCAGGGCAGAATCTGAGTAAGTTTCACAGGTAACAGCGCTCTCAGTCATAAGCAGTGAAGTGGCCCCTGATGCAATCCCATGCCCCCAGCAGAACAGCATGGAATTCACCTGGAAAAGACCACCATAAGGAAACTCCATTTACTCAGATCCAAAATCCACTAGTTCTTTATTATAAATCTATAATTCTGACACCGATCTGAGGGCACTGTGAATTCTTGGTGTTCCCTGCACATAACCAGAAGGAAACCTATCACTGCATCTATACTGGAGATAGAAAGAGAACCAGCTGTCACAGGCAGGGCATGTGTTTCTCATATTCTTCTGTTTTCCTTGTGCCAAGTTCAAGGCCTGGTAAGTGTTCATGAGGGAAGAAGGAAGTAGTGAAGGAGAAAGAAAGGTAATAAGAGAGGGAAAGAGAGAGGAAAGAAGAAAGGAGTTCCTCAGAATTGCACACAAAAATAATATGAACATCAAAAATTTTAATATCTAAAACTCTGACCTAAGTAACTATCTCTATAGCACAAAGCCATTACTTTTTATTCTGTTCTTAAAATTTTAGAAGCCAGTTGGGGCTTCAATTTGCAGCTTACTCCCCAGGCACATATTCAAGCAGAAAAATAAATATAATAGTGGCTAGATTTGCTTGCTTGCTACAAACCACTTTAATTATTTTGTTTGCAATACCTATTTGTTCATCTCAGGAGAATACTTAAATCTGCTTTTATTTGTGCACAACTACCCATAACACTAGGAAAATGAGAGCTTATGTTTCACATCAACACTGCATGTCTTTTCATCTCCAAGGAGCTGACAGAAAATTATAATTTTTAATTCCATTTATAATTAAATCCTGAAATAATACAAAAAATTTTCGAAGATCATTTAAAAATAAAATTCCACGTCACATAGCCCTGGAGGGGATGGTTCTGAAATTTACAAGCCCAGTGTTTAACATATCAAAGCCTTTACAGCTAAATGGATCTGTGTAGACCCAGTGTTAAGATGTGAGAATATAAATTCAGGAGAATAGAGGGTATATAGCATGGTAATTAGGAGCGTAGATGCTGACCATAATGAATTAATAGGGGCTGACTTAGCTCTCACTTTAAATAACAAACAAACAAGCAACAGTTTGTTTTCAGTTACTGGACAGAGCATAGATGAACAGTGATATTAAGTAGCAAAGCAATGGAAAAGGTGAGCCTGGGCTTCATGCTCAGAGAAACTTGCCGGTTTGCCACAGAGCAAAGGAAACCTAAGCAGAGCTTGACGGTCTTTATAAGCTGAAAAGAGTTTGGGTTTTGAGTAGGCCAAGGCAATTAGAATTCATAAGGCAGAATTCCAGAGAAGGCAGTTACACAAAAGAAGCCCTCCAGAGATCTGCAGGAAGTTCACTTTGAGTCTGTAGCTGAGTATCAATTAACACATGTGTGAGAGGAAACTACCTGAGTCCATGGAATCACCTGAAAGGATCACATTTAAAATCCTCAATAATGGGTCAAATTAGACAAGGTAGCACCAATTAAAGACTGTTTTTGACCTACCTAGCAAAGCCTCAATGCAAGTCTTGAAAAATCAAAATGTTCCTAAGTAATTTAACTGTGTCCTTGGAAGGGGGTAGGCAGTAACTAAAGGAATAAAAATGAATCAAGGACTCAGCAACTAATCATGTAAAATTCACAATGTCTGGCATCTAATTAAAAATTACCAGACATGCAAAGAAACAGGAAAATATAGCCTATGATGAGGAGAAACGAACCCAGAAATAATACAAATGGAAGAATCAGTACAACAGGACATAAAAACACATCATAAATACTATAAATACACAGTTAAAGAAAAATATGTGCATGTTAGGGAGAGAAATAAAAGACATAAATTGAATTTTTACAAATAAAAGACACAGTGTCAGAGATGAAAATCACCCTGGATGAAATCAACAGTAGATCAGACACTATATGAGAACATTGAATAAACTTAAAAGTATAGAACAATCTCCATAATGAATCATAGAGGAAAAAAAAAACAAAACAAAAAAATCTAGAGAGCACTAGATAGCAGTGGAACAATTTAAGCAACCTAATAATATACATATCATTTAAGTCCATTATGAGAAGAGAGAAAGAAAAATCAAAAAAATTTTTTTTGAAGAAATAATGGCCAAGCATTTTTTAAAATTTGATGAAATCCATTCCCAAGCACATAATCAGGGGGAAAAAAATCAAAAGCAAGAAAAGGAAAAAGACACTTAATACAGAGAAAAATAAAGATAAGAATGACAGCTGACTTCTCGTCAGAAACAAGGCAAACCAGAAGTCACTGAAATGATATCTTTAAAGAATAAAAAAACAAACAGTGGATAATTTATCACAAGTAGATTAGAACTATTAGAAACATTGATAAAATGGACAACTTCCTTAAAAAGCATAAAAAAAAAAAAAAGAAAGAAAAAACACTCAAAAAGAAACAGGGAACCTAATTATCCATACAACTATTAAAAAAATTAATTTGTTGTTTAAAATCTTCCCATAGAGGGAACCCCTCCAGGCTCAGATATCATCACTGGTGAATTCTACATATATTTAAGGAATATATACTATCAATTGTACACAAATTTTTTCAGGAAAGTGAAGAGAAGGAAACACATCCCATCATACTTGAGACTAGCATTACCCTGATTACAAAACCAGACAAAAGGTTTACAGTATTAAAAAATGACCAACTAATACCCCTTGTGAACATAAATACAAAGCTTTTTAAAAATAATACTTTAGCTAAGTTTAAATCCAACAATTCAGAAAAAATAAGATAAACATCATGATCAAGTGGGGTTTATCCAGCACTGTGAGATTGGTCTCACATTTGAAAATGAATCAATTTAGTTCTCCATTTTAATAGAATTTTTAAAAAGACAAGCCATGAGAATATCTCAATAGATGCATAAAAAGCATTTGACAAAATCCAACTTCCAATTATATTAAAAACCCTCAGCAAACTAAATAAAACTTCTTCAAACTGTTTAAGCTCATCTATGATGAACCTGCACTCTTACTACTTCTACTCAACATTGTACTGGAGGTTCTAGAAGAAGAAATAAAGGAGATCCTGATCAGAAAAGAAGAAGTATAACTGCCTTTATCCCAAGATGGCGTGATTGTCTATATAAAAAATCTCAGAAATCCACAAAAGAAAGTGATACAAAGTCAATATTCAGAAACTGACTGTATTTTGTACATGACAACAACAAATATAAATTTGAAAAGCAGTACCACTTACAATTTCATTCAAACTATTACATATAAATGGATGGATTGAACAAGGTCAGTACATTGCAAAATATTATGGAAAATAAGGAAGATATAAATAACTGAAAAGATATACCTTGTTCATAGATCAGAAGACAATATTGTGAAGATCTCAATTCTGCCTCAAATTATCTCTAGGTTCAACACAACAGAAATTAAACCCTAGAAACTGACAAGTGAATTCTAACATTGATATGGAAGTGCAGAATCAGAACTAGCATGAGATGCTTGCATCAACTTGTGAGTGAGTCCTTCCTTAATTCTGAGCCTTTGGTGCCTCACATTCCTCACCTGAGTCCCAGCCCTGTGACAATGTGAAGGACCTAGAAGGATAAAAGTAAATTTTTAGAAAAGAAAGAGGTAGAGAACTTACTTCACTTGATTTTAAAATCAACTAAAAAGCTACAATTATACAGAGTGTCACTGGTGTAAAGATAGACATATAGGTAAATAGAACAGAACACAGAGTCCAGGAATACATCCAAATATTGAAGGTCAATTGATTTTCAGCAAAAAAATCCAAAGGGGAAAGGATACTATTTTCAACAAGTAATGCTGGAACAATTAAATATCCATGTGCAAAAATAAAATAAAAATTAATCCCAACCCTTACCACATACCAGATACAAAAATTAACCATCAATAAACACAACAGCATGAATAAATTTCAAAATCATTAGGCTAAATGAAATAAAGTGGCAAAAGAAAGAATATATTGTATGATTTCATTGATAAAAAACTCTAGAAAATGCAAGTAATCTATAGCAACAGAAAACAGATCAGAGTTTGCATAGGATTGGGTCGAGGGAGAAATTGATTACCTGAAGATATGAGGAAAATTTTGTAGGCAATACAAATGTGCATTATCATGGTTGTGGTGATAATTTCACAAGTGCATATGTCAAAACTCCAAATTGTTAACTCACAAAGTTTAAGGTTTTTGTAATATCAGTTATACTTCAAAAAGTTTGTAAAATAATAAGACTGTATGCACTAGATTCAGATTGCCTGGGTTCAAATCCAAAGCGCCCTACATAAAATTGCACACCATAAACCCCTGTCTCCCTTCCCCGTCTTTAAACACCGGCTAGGTGTTTGCTCTTGGGCTAGTCATTTGCCCTTTCTGTACGTCAGTTTGGTGAGCAATGTCTGTCAGCCCTACCTTTAAAATTCCAGAATCTAAGCATATCTTACCACCACTGCTCATACCACTCCTTGTCCAAGTCACCACCACCTCTAATTAAAGGCCCTAATTTTTACATTTCTCTTCCTTTTTTCTGTTCTTTCCCACAAAACCCCCAAGTGTATTTTCAATACAGGAGTCAGGGTGGAAATATAATTCAAGTCACATCACTCCTCAGTTCAAAATGCTGCTGCAGCTCCCCAGCTCTCTCAGAATAAAAGCCGAAGTCCTTGTACAGCAGAGTCTCCTCACACCCTCTCTCACCTACCACCACCTTATATTCCAAGACTTTGCTCAATTATTAGACATATATTCATACTCACATTGCCAAATTGTCACTGTACTTCCCAGTCCAAGTAGCTTACTGCTCTGCTTTTCATCCCATACAGGGCTGTGTGGTGTGAGATGAGGTACAAAAACCTAACAGATAATAGAACCTCTTTTCCTAAAACCAATATATAGGGGAGAAAACAGCATGTTATATTAAATTAAACTGTTATGCTAAATTGGTATTTCCCTTGGAGGACCAAGATTTAATGATACGCAATTCCATAATGAAGTGCCTGGCACACATGCAGATTGGCCAAGGGAAATGACTGAGAATCAGTTTCTGGACTAAAAGTTCTCACCCTAAGGTCGCCTGCTGGTGAGAAGAGTCAAAATTGAGGGAAAGAGGATTTAGTGAGGAACATTTCCTTGAGGGGAAAGAGAATTTGTGCTTTCCACTCCTCATAAGAATAAGGAGGGTGCCTGTTCCATCCTCACAAGTCTTCATAGAGGGGCCTACTTTAGAGTCATTGGAGACTCCCGCAGAACAAGCAGCATGTTTTGAGTTTAATCATAACATGACTTTACGTTGTCTTCCATAGCCCTTTGACTCTGCTCATTCCTTCTATTAGATAAAAATTGGGCTAAATTTCATGACTTTTCTGTTAATTAACTAAGGTTAACAGAAAATTTTATGTCACTTTGGGTTGCAAAACCAAGCTTTGATTCAAAATTTATAATGATCTAATCCAATATAATAACTGGAAGACTTATTTGGCTTGGTGCAGAAATGTGGACCTTTAAAATACATTAACCAACAAATATCTCCCATTAAGGCAGGATTGGGCCAGTTAAAAGGCAGTATTACATGGGGATAGCTTTAAAATGAAACCAACTTGAGCTTAAAATTCCAACTTGTCTTTATACAGTAGTGATACCTCAGACCTCTTCTAAGCTTCAATTTCATTTCCTGTACTCCAGTATTAATAATACTTCTCTCAAAAGGTTGTTGTAAAACTTAATCTATATAAAAAAAACACTAAAATATCTTCACAAAGAATATGAGCAAAAGTAGATTCTAAAATCCTCAACAAAATATTGGCAAACAGGATCCAGCAATATATTAAAAAGGTCATACACCATGATCAGGTGGGATTCATCCCAGGGATATAAGGAAGGTATAATATTTGCAAATCAATAAACATAATACATCACATAAACAAAATGAAAGACAAAAATCACATGATCATATCAATAAACATTGAAAAAGTATTTGATAAAATACAGTACCCATTTATGGTAAAAATGCTCAGGAAAGTGAGAACAGAGGGAGCATACCTCAACATAATAAAGAACATATACAAGAAACCTACAGCCAATATCATACTCAATGGGCAAAAACTAAAAGCTTTCCCCCTGAGATCAGGAACAAGACATGGGTGCCCGCTTTCACCACTTTTATTCAACATAGTATTGTAAGTTCTAACCACAGCAATCAGACAAGAAAAACAAATAAAAGGCCTCCAAATTCTATGGTCAATTAATATTTGAAAGGAAGGGCAGAAGCTTAAAGTGGAGTAAAAGTAGTCTCTTCATCAATTGGTGTTGGGAGAACTGGAATGGTACATACAAAAAAAAAAAAAAATGAAACTAGGCCACCAACTTACACCATACAACAGAATAAACTCAAAATGAATAAAAGACTTAAATGCAAGCCATGACACCATAAAAGTCCTAGAGGAAAACATAGGCAGGAAAATTTCAACTATCCCATGCAGCCATATTTCCACTGTTACATCCTCTAGGGCAAGGCAAATAAAGGAAAGAACAAACAAACGGGACTATACCAAATTAAGAAGCTTCTGCACAGCTAAAGAAAACATCAGCAAAATAAAAACAGAACCAACCATATGGAAAAATATAATTGCCAATGATACCTCAGACAAGAGTTTGATCTCCAAAATATATAAAGAACTCATACAACTCAACACCAGGAAGACAAACAATCCAGTTTAAAAATTGGCAAAGAACCTGAACAAACACTTCTCCAAGGAGGACATACAAAAGGTCCATAGACATATGAAAGTGTGCTTAACATCACTAGTCATCAGAGAGATGCAAATTGAAACCACAATGAGATACCACCACACACTGGTCAGGATGGCCATCATTAACAAATCAACAAACAACAGGTGCTGGTGAGGATGTGGAGAAAAGGGAACCCTAGTGCACTGTTGGTGGGAATGCAGACTGGTGCAGCCACTATGGAAAACAGTATGGAATTTCCTCAAAAAACTAAAAATGGAACTGCCTTTTGATCCAGTGATTCCATTGCTGGAATTATACCTGAAGAATCCTGAAACACCAATTCAAAGGAACCTATGCACCCCTTTGTTCATAGCAGTGCTATTTACAATAGCTAAGTACTGGAAACACCCATCAGTGGGTGAGTGGATTAAAAAACTGGTACATTGACACAATTAGATACTATGCATCAGAAAGAAAGAAGAAACTCCTGCCCTTCAAAACAGCATGGATGGAACTGGAGAGTACTATGCTAAGTGAAATAAGCCAGGAGGCGAAAGACAAATACCATATGATCTCACCTATAAGAGGAATTTAATGAACAAAACAAACAAACAAGCAAAATAGAACCAGGAGCACAGAAATAAGGAACAAATTCACAGTGACCAAAGTGGATGAGGGAGGTGGATAATGGGGAAAGAATGGAAAGGGTCTAGTCAAGGAACATGTATGAAAAACCCATGAACATGAACAACAGGGTGGATAAAGATTGACTGTTGGAACAGGGGGTGAGTGGGGCAGGGGAGAGCAACGGGGTAAAATTGGGACAACTGTAAAAGAACAACAATAATAAAAGTACAAAAAAAGAATATGAGCAAAGAAATCACAAAATTAGAAATAGACATGATCAATGAATGTTCAAAGTGTTTGACTTGGCTTACAAGCAAAAAAAAAAGTAGTTTTTTTTCACCTATAATATTGGTAAAATTGAAAAATATTGATTATATTCATGTTCACAAGACACAAGAGAGAGATAGGACAGGCACACTGATAAAAGGAGTTTTGAGAGTTCCAATACTTAGAAATACTATTTCTACCACCATGTGGAGTTGGAGAGATCACAGCAGGTCCAGGTTGAAGCATTGCAGCATTATTTACAGCAGCATTAACCAAGCTAGGTTTCCAAAAATTTGAGAAGATATGTATAAATTATGATTCTTCCAATGAGATATGAATACAAGGTCATTAAATATTATCTCAAATACTATTTATTGACATGATAAAACGTTCATGATACATTATTAATTAAAATCATTGGACACAAACTGAACATAACAGGAAAACCTCAATTTGGCAAAATAAATGACATATATAAAATTGTTTGAAAGTATAATTCATTGGTATATTCATTTGCATTTTGTTCTACTATTATAGAAGAATCAGAAAAAATTACAGCAATTTTTCTCTGCTTTCCTTCTATCCCTGCCCCTCCCACCCCACCAAACCTTCTCCACACACCCACACAGAGGTCAACAACACTCTATGCTCTAGAAAGCTTGTGCTTTTCTTTCCCCCAAGATATTTCCTTTCCATAAATATGTGGACTGACAATGATGGTTGGCTGAGAGGCTTAGAGAATGAAGGTGGTCACAGCAGACTGAGTGAGGAAGCTTCCAGTATTGATGGAGAGCGGGCAGAGAGGAGCTGGGGTTTGTGCCTACCCTGATACACATTAGCCACAGGGTGTGATATCAGAGAGGACTGCAGGTGGCCATTTAGGAAGGCTGGGCCCCAAGAATGTCTCTCAAAAAAAAAATAGCCATGCCAAGCTTGAGACCCCAAGTTAAGTTAAATCTTCCTGAGTGTCTACAGAGATCTTCTATGATTGGCCTTGAAAACAGTGTAAAACCCAACAACCTTTACACAACCTTTGTGGGGGCAAGGAGGAAGAGATCCTGTTATAATTGGGATCAGATTTCTTGCTGTCCCTTTAATGGGATTTCACAGACAGATTTAATTGGTTTTGAAATAAGGTCTATAGAGCATGGAAAGCAGCACCTGGCCCAACAAAAAACACTCAGCAATGTGAGTTTCCTCACTTCTAAGGGCAATCACACAGGGTGCTGTTCTTCCAATGCCCAGAGCAAACAAGCAGAAATCTGAGAGCAGGGGTGGGCGGCACTGTTCAGACCCTACTGGCCTCACAAGATGGGCTCTTTAGCAGTCCTTGACCAGGAGTCACTCTCTGCACCTGAAAAGCAGGAATGTAGGCACGACGGTGACAGCCACAGTCTCCTCAGCCCTCCGCACCTCAGCAGCAGACAAGCAGTCAGCCTCTAGGGCTGCAGGAAACAGCATCCTAGTTCTGATCACTGACAGTTAAGGATTTCCTCATCCCCCTTTCTGAAATTGCACAATATTCATTTGGGATTTTTCAACCAGCTCTAAGAGACAGGTTGCCCCAGTGCACATAACATCCTCTGGTTTGAGACAATGAAAAAGAAAACCAAAGCTGAGCCCACAGTCTCTGTGAGCCCTTAAAAATCATCTAAGACATTCCACAAGAAGTTCTGGTAGCTTGAATTGTCTCCTGCCTCCATTTCTGCTTCCACATTAAAGCTTTGAAAGGACCATCTTTGGGAGCTCCACCAGGGGCCTGCTACCCCCCATACTGCATGTGAAGGCAGTAGGAGAGAGAATGAAAGTGTGTGTGTTTGTGCACACTTGCCTCTTGCCTCTCCATGTGGTGCATGACGATTATCCAGCCTGGCAAAAGAGGTGTAATAACAGGGTAGGAGGAACAGATAATGGGTTCTTTCTGGTACAATCAGCGAGTTATCTGAATCCATCAGAATCCATTTGTAGGAAGAGCAATGGATAGGAATGCAGAAAGGTAGAGACACTAACCTTTAGTTTTCTGATACATTTGCTGCATGTGGTAATTAGAGCTATTTTTAAAACTCCCTAAGTGTCAGCGCTCCCTTCCCTGAGTATTCTCTGTCAATACTCTACAAAACAACAACACACTTGTTGGGAACAATTGACTCACTTCTAAAACAGACAGTTTGATTCCACAGCAATGGTAGGGGTCTGTCTGAGCTGTTCTGTCTGCAGGGAGCTGAGGATCTGGAGTGGTTCCTACAACCCTTGCCTAGCTGTAGTTTAGTGATCCAGGTACACATGTTTCTCAGCCATACCATGTGCTCTCTGAGGGTGAGAAACACATCTCTCAAATTCTCCTGAGCATCCTTGGTGCCTGGTAGGTGTTCAGTACATATATGATGAATAAACAACAGATTGTTAAGAGTTATAAATCCTGGTATGGAGACAGGAAATAAAGGAAGAAATGAAGGACCACTGAAGAATTAGAGCCTCAGTTCCTGGGATGTCAAAATAAGAAAAGGTCATGGAAGAAATCAATAGGTGTTGCAGAGTGAGGGGTAGTAATTTGAGCTGAGTCTTAAAGGATGCATGAGAGTTTAAAAGGCAAAGATAGGGAGAACTAGGGTACCAGCAAGCCCCAAACACAGAAATGCTGCAATTCATGTTCCTCCAGGTGATGAATCAAGCCATGTTCCAATCCCTCTGAATTCCCCATAAAGACATGCACTGACCTCTTATCGCATCCTTAAATCTGGGTGTCTTTGATTAAATTCCAAAGACAAACTTTCCTACAAGGCATTAGTAACTTATTAATAAGACAAGCTATCCTTTAAGAGCAAATGCTATAAACCAGACCTCATGCTGAGTCACTTCAAGTTAGTTATTGCATATAATCTTCACAACTTCCCTATGAGGTTGCTATCATGAACCCTGTAGAGCAGAGGAGGAAAATAAGGTTCAAAGAAGGAAGTAAAACTGGCCCAAAGTCATGGAAGTGGCAATCATTGGAGCCAACTCATATCCATAGTGTGTTCCCAAAGACTGGTCTAAAACAATGGTACATCCCTACTTACTTAGCTATTTCTCCTAAACCCACCATCTGTGCAGCAACAAGTACCCTCCCCAGGGAACACAGAAAAGGGGTGAAGAATAATATTACATAACAATTTCCTCATATAGCTATAAGCATGAAGTTAAATCTCATAGATATATTTCTAGTGAATATAGTTTGTTCCTTTCAAATACTACTGATGTGACAGGTATTAGCTTATTTCTGTGACCTTTTGCTCCCTTCACCTTTTCCATAGGCATTTTTAAAAATAAAGTAAAATAACATAAAGGGAATGGATCTAATAATAAAAATAAAAGTTTTATAACAAGACTTTCCACAATAAGACCTTGTTACCACTTCCAAAGTATGAAAAATTTCTAATATTGCTGAGAATCAGTCATGTTTTCAGCATTTAGTTAGTACTGAGTATGAGAGGGACAAGTAAGAGAAGGGCAGTGTATCATAGGGTGCATACGAGGTATTTCTTAAATTTGGAGCCACTCATACCCAAGGTCAATTCCTGACTTTGCCACTTACTAAGTGACACTGAAAACTCAATCCATCTCTCTGAGCCTCTGTTTCCTTACCTGTAAGATAGAATAATATAAGTTGAAGTACTTGGAGCCTTGGTCCTCCAACCCTTCCCAGCATTCACCCCCTAGGTGATCACATCCTCATGGCAGCAGCACATGACATTAGTGAGCTTCCCCTCCTGTCTAAAGGCGTTCTTCACCTGGCTTCCATAACTCCACCCTCTCCTAACAATATCAACACTCATATTAAATGTAAATTATCTAAGCACTGCCATTAAAAAGCAGATTGTTAGAATGAATAAAATAGCTAGATCCAAGGATGAAAGGACTTCAAGAAATATAAACATAAAAAAACATACTTTAAACATTAAGAAACAAGTTAAAAGTAAAAAAATGAACAAAGAATTACATTAACAGTAATCAAAACAAATCTGCAATAGCTACAGTAATATCATATAAAGTATATTTCACAGCACAGAGTATTTCAAAAACAGAGGGATAAAGTCACTTCATAATGATAACAGAACAATTAATCAGGAAGACATAAAAAACCCTAAATATTTATGCCTCGACACATGCTCCTGGCTGGCAGTGCGCCAACTCTGCAGACTCTTTTATAAACAACTCACTTTGCTACTCAAAATCCTGTGTCCAGGTGATTTATTGTGAGCATTTCTCACAATTTGGGGCCTCAACTGGGATTCTTCGCCTGTGTGCGGGAAGGGGCTCTGAACTGAGGCAGGGAGACATGTCCTACCTGCTTTTGGGTGGCGTGCTCGACCCAGGGCCCGTCCACCTTACAGTGTCCGGAAATGGACCCAAGAGTTCTTGTTGGGACAGCAGTAGACCAACGAAAGTGGGAAACAAAAGCAAAAACCATGGTAACCAGGCAACCTTGTGCATGGGCCAAGATCCAAGATGGCAGAGGAGTGAGTGAAACCTACACTAATGTCTGGACTTACAACTTAATTGTGGAGAAATCACATGGAATAACCAACTGAACACTAGCTGGAGAGAAGTCTTAAAACCACGGAGAGACAGAAAAGGCCGCTTCATCACAACATAACCAGCAGACAATTCCCCTCCAAGTGGCATCAGCCTGAGGGGAAGCAAAAGCCCCACCTACAGAAATTAAGCTGCCCCACCCTCGGTCCTTAAGTCTGACGGCTGATTACAGATTGAATAGATTAACAACTAAAGGAGACAGGCAAAGTCAGTAGATCTCTGGTAATCTCCAACAGGCTGCCTAGGCCCAGACTGGTACATAATCTGATGGCACCAGGGGCAGATCAAGGAAGAGCAGATCAATCTAAGAAGCAGCAACAAACAAGAAGAGTCACAAAAATGGGGACAGAGAGAAACAATCCCCCATCAAATGGAAAGGAAGAATCCCCAGAAAGAGTACTAAATGAAAAAAAGGAAAGCAAACTATCAGATATGGAATTCAAAAGATGGATTATAGAGAAGCTCAATGAGATCAGTGAGCTCAAAGAAAACTATAAAGAACTCCAGGGAAACTACCAGGAACTTACTGAGAATTACACCAGCATGAAAAAGGACATAGAAGCTATCAATAAGAGCCAGGAGGAAATGAAGAATACAATTTCTGAATTGAAGAACGCAGTAGAAAGAATTAAAAGCAGGCTAGAGGAAGCAGAAGATCGGATCAGTGTTCTGGAAGGCAAGGTAGAAAAAAATTCCCAGACAATACAACAAAATGAAAAAAGACTTAACAAAAATGAAGAGTTTTTAAGAGAGCTGCAGGACAACATAAAATGTAATAATATCCGTATTATAGGAATTCCAGAAGGAAAAGAAGAGGAGCAAGGGATAGAAAACCTATTTGAAAAACTAAACACAGAAAACTTCCCCAACTTAATGAAAGAGTCACGCAAGTCCAGGAAGCACAGAGGGTCCCAATGAAGATGAACCCCAACAGCCCCACTTCAAGACACATAATTAAAATGGCAATATTTAAAGAAAAAAAGAGAATCCTAAAAGCAGCAAGAGAGAAACAGCTAATAACATACAAGAGAGCTCCAATGAGGCTATCATCAGATTTCTCAGCAGAAACACTACAAGCCAGAAGGGAATTGCAAAAAATACCACAAGCAATGAAAAACAAAGCTACAACCAAGAATACTCTACCCAGCAAGGCTCTCATTCAAAATGGAAAGTGAAATAAGGAGTTTCCAAGACAAAAGAAGGCTAAAAGAATACATCTCCACCAAACCAGCATTGCAAGAGATGCTAAAGGGTCTGCTTTAAGAAGATGAAGGAACAGAGAGACAGAAAGAAACACAAGTACAAAGGGGATAAATGACAATGAATAAGTACCTATCGATAATAACCTTATAGGTAAATGGATTAAATGCACCAATCAAAAGACATAGGGGAGCTGAATGGATTAGAAAGCATGACACACATATATGCTATTTACAAGAGATCAACCTTAGAACAAACGATCTACACAGACTGAAAGTCAAGGGATGGAAAAAAGTATTTCAAGCAAATGGACATGAAAAAATAGCTGGGGTAGCAACACTAATATCAAACAAAACAGATTTCACAGCAAAGGCCATAAAAAGACAAAGAAGGACATTTCATAATACTTAAGAAAAAAATCTATCAAGAAGATATAACCCTAGTAAACATATATGCACCTAACACAGGAACACCCAAATATGTAAGGAAATTTTTGAAAGACTTCAAGAAGGATTTAGAAAGCAACACACTCACGGCAGGGGACTTTTAACACCCCATTGTCAACAATGGACAGATATTCGAAGCAAAGAAACATCAAAGACATTGAGGCACTGAACAATACTCTAGATGAAATGGACTTAGTGATATATATAGAACTTTTCATCCCAAAGAAGCAAAATATACATTCTTTTCAAGTGCACATGAAATATTTTCAAAGATAGACCACAGGGTAGAACACAAAACAAGCCTCAACAAATTAGACAATATTGAAATTATATCAAGCATCTTCTCAGATCACAATGTCTTAAAACTGGAAATCAACCTCAAGGAAAAAACTCAAAAACATTCAAACACATGGAGAATGAATAAAATGCTATTAAATAATGAATGGGTTAACAATGACATCAGGAAGAAATCAAAAAGTTTCTGGAAACAAATGATAATGAACACACAACAAACCAAAACCTATGGGATACAGTGAAAGCAGTCCTGAGAAGAAAGTTCATAGCAATACAGGCCTACCTAAAAAGGATGGAAGAATCACTAATAAAAAATCTAACCTTATAGCTACAAGAACTACAGGAAGAACAACACAAACAAAGCCTAGAACAAGTAGAAGGAAATAAATCATCAAGATCAGAGTAGAATTAAATGACATAGAGACTAAACAAATAATTCAAAAGATCAACAAAAATAGGAGCTGGTTCTTTGAAAAGATAAAACAAAATCGACAAGCCTTTAACCAGGCTCATCAAGAAAAAAAGAGAGGACCTAAATAAATAAGATCAGAAATGAAAGAGGAGAACTCACAACTGATACCACAGAAATACAAAGGATTGTAAGAAATTATTATGAATAACTGTATCACAAAAAATTTGACAACCTAGATGGAATGGACAAATTTTTGAAAACATATAATCTGCCAAAACTGAATCAAAAAGAAGCAGAAAGCCTGAACAGACCAATAACTCCTAGTGAAATTGAACCAGTAATCAAAAATTCCCGGCACACAAAAGCCCTGGACTGGATGGCTTCACAGATGAATTTTACAAAACATTTAGGAAAGAACTAACTCTTATCCTTCTCAGACTATTCCAAAAAAAACAAGAAGAGGGAAGAATCCCAAACTCGTTCTATGAAGCCAGTATTACCCTAATTCCAAAACCAGATCAAGACACAACAAAGAAAGAAAACGACAGGCCAATATCACTAATGAACATAGATGCTAAATCCTCAACAAAATATTGTCAAACCAGATCCAGTAACACATTAGAAAGATCATACACCATGATCAAGTGGGAATAATCCCAGGGATGCAAGGATGGTTTAATATTTGCAAATCAATAAATGTAATACACTACATAAACAAAATGAAAGACAAAAACCATATGATCATATCAATAGATGCAGAAAAAGCATTTGATAAAGTACAGCACCCATTTATGATGAAAACACTCACCAAAATGGGAGTAGAGGGAGCATACCTCAAGATAATAGTCCATATACGAGAAACCTGAAGCCAACATCACAGTCAATGGGTAAAAACTGAGAGCATTGCCCCTGAGTTCAGGAACAAGACAAGAATGTCCACTCTCTCCACTCCTATTCAACATAGTCTTGGAAGTTCTAGCCACAGCATTCAGACAAGAAAGAGAAATAAAAGGCATCCAAATTTGGAAAGAGGAAGTAAAACTGTCATTATTTGCAGATGACATGATAGTGTACATAGAAAACCCTACAGACTCAACAAAAAATTACTCGACCTAATAAGTGAATTTGGCAATATAGTAGAATACAAAGTCAATATTCAGAAATTAAAGGCATTTCTGTACACCAACAATAAAATATCAGAGATAGAAACTAGAAGAAAAACCCCATTTACCATAGCAACAAGAAAAATAAAGTACTTAGGAATAAACTTAACCAAGGAGGTAAAAGACCTGTACTCATAAAATTACATAACACTGAAGAAAGAAATTAAGGAAGATACAAATAAATGGAAGCATATATCATATTCATGGATGGTAAGAATCAACTTCATCAAAATGTCCATACTATCCAAAGCAGTTTATAGTTTCAATGCAATCCCTATTAAAATACCAATGACATATTTCACAGACCTACAACAAATACTTCAAAAATTTATATGGAACCAAAAAAGGCCCCTAATAATCACAGCAATTTTGGGGAAGAAGAACACAGTAGGAGAAATCAAAATACCTGATAACAAACTATACTACAGGCTACTGTAATCAAAACAGTCTGGTACTGGTATAAGAACAGACATATAGATCAATGGAACAGAATAGAGAGCCCAGAAATAAACTCAGGTCTACATGGTCAGCTAATATTTGACAAAGGGAAAGGAACATAAAATGGAGTGAAAAGAGCCTCTTCAATAAATGGTGTTGGGAGAAACGGACAGGGGCATGCAAAAAAATGAAACTAGACCACCAACTTACACCATACACCAGAATAAACTCAAGATGGATCAAAGACTTAAATGTAAGCCGTGGCACCATAAAAGTCCTAGAGGAAAACATAGGCAGGAAAATTTCAGATATCCCACGTAGCAACATTTTCACTGATATATCTCCTAAGGCAAGGGAAATAAAGGAACGAATAAACAAATGGGACTACATCAAACTAAAGAGTTTCTGTTCAGCAAAAGAAAACATCAGCAAGATGAAAAGGGAACCAACCGTATGGGAAAATATATTTGCCAACGATACCTCAGACAAGGGATTGAGCTCCAAAATACATAAAGAACTTATATGACTCAACACCAAGAAGACAAACAACCCGGTTAAAAAATGGGCAAAGGACCTGAACAAACACTTCTCCAAAGAGGACATACAGAGGATCCATAGACATATGAAAGAATGCTCAACATCACTAGCCATCAGAGAGATGCAATTAAAACTACAATGAGATACCACCTCACACCAGTCAGAATGGCAATCATCAACAAATCAACAAACAACTTGTGCTGGCAAGGATGTGGAGAAAAGGGAACCCTGGGGCACTGCTGGTGGGAATGCAGACTGGCGCAGCCACTACGAAAGACAGTATGAAATTTCCTCAAAAAACTAAAAATGGAACTGCCTTTTGAACCAGCAATTCCATTGCTAGGATTATATCTGAAAAATCTTGAAACACCAATTCAAAAGAACCTATATTCATAGCAGCACTATTTATAATAGCCAAGTGCTGGAAATAACCTAAGTTCCCATTTGTAGATGACTGGAGCAAAGAACTGTGATACATTTACACAATGGAGTACTATGTAGCAGAGAGAAAGAAGGAACTTCTACCATTTGCAACAACATGGATGGAACTAGAAAGAATTATGCTTAGGGGAATAAGCCAGGCAGCAAAAGAAAAATACCTTATGCTATCACCTACTACAGGAGAGTAATGAACAATACAAACAAATGAGCAAAATGGAACCAGAAGGCATAAGCCTATGATCTCATTATGTAAGTGATTTTCTGTACGTATTGGCCTCACTTAATCCTGTCTGCAATGCTGCCTCCTGAGACTCAGTGGTTTAGCTGAACTAAGTGACTGGGTTGGTGAAGAATGGGGTGGTCTGTGGGCTTCATTTTAAAACTGGTTTCTCTTTTCTATCCTAATGGCTTGGCCAGGAAGGGCCCAGAGGTCTGAGAGGGGGAAAACCTAAAATATTCATCTCAGCCCAAAATAAGTATAGTGGGCAAAAGGGTTTTGGACAGTTGTGACGTGCCTTGCGCACCTTCCTCCAAAGAAGCCCTTTTTTTCCCTAATGTGGGACATTGAAAAATTAAAACCTGCCTTTTGTCATCTAGTGGTTATGGATTGAATGATACCTTTTAACTCTGTTGCCAAATCTGTTGCCCCCAGAATACAACAAGGACACCAGCCTGTTAAACTAAGCACGCGGTTGTCCGGCGACAGCCAGCTGACCTGGAGTCTCCAAGATCCTTCCCCATGTGGGAAGGCCACCCACCCCTCCACACCCCCACTCTTATTAGGGATTTCTGGACCCAAGGGTAGGTAGGACGATGACCATGCCCAGCTTGAAGCAACTAGAGGAGCACAAGACCTTTGCCCATTGTCCTTTATAAGATTATAAAGGGTCTTAAGTCTGAGAGGGGGATTGTTATTTTTTATTGTCATTTAAAAATAATTAATTAATTTTTAAAAGAATAATAATAAAAAATTTATGTTAAAAATATATTTATGCCTCATAACAAAGCTTCAAAATATATTAAACAACAACAACTGATAAAACCACAAGGAGAAAGAGGCAAGCTCATAATTAAAATTGCCTATTTTGATACCTGTCTCAATAAATGATAGAACAAGTAGACAAAAAATCACCAAGGAAGGAGAAGATATAAACAACACTATCAACTAAATTGACCTAACTGACTTTTATAGAACAACAACAGATTACACATCCTTTTCAAATGCACATAAAACATTAATCAAGAATAACAATATACCAGACTTCAAATAAGTCTTAGTAAATTTAAAAGGAATCAAGTAATAGAAAATACGCTCTAACTACAATGGAACTAAATTAAAAATCAATAAGAGAAAGATCCCCAAATATTTGGGAACTATATAACACACTTCTAAATGTGCCATGGATCAAAGAAGAAATCAAAAGGTAATATACAAAGTATTCTGAACTGAATAACCATGAAAACACAACATACCAAAATTTGGAAGTTGCCATTAAATCACTTAAGGGGAAGTTTATTGTACAAAAAGCAATAAATAAATGTCTCAATCAATGATCTCAGCCTCCCTTCTAAGGAAGACACAGATACAGATGGCATATAAACACAGGAAAGGATGCTCAGTATTATTTGTTATTAGGAAAATAAAAATTATAGTCATAATGAGGTACCATACACAACACTACAGTGGCTAATACCAAAAACCCAGATCAAACCAAGTACTGAAGAAAATATGGAGCAACTAGAATGCTCACAGAACTTGAAAGTTTCTTAGAAAGTTAAAACATACATCTATCATATGACCCAGCAATTCCACTTGTAAAAATGTACTCCCAAAAATGAAAGCATATGTCCATACAAATACTTGTATGTACATGAATGTAATAGCAGCCTTTTTTGTAATCATCAAAATCTAGAACAACCCAAATACTGATCAATGGTAAATGGATATTGAAATTGTGGTGTATCCATACATTTGAATACTACCATCAATAAATAGAAAGGAACTGTTGCTATACATTGCAATATTCATGAATCTCAAAATAATTATCTGGAGGGAAATAGCCACAGAAAAATAGACAAAAAGAATACATACTGCACGATTCCATTTATATAAAACTCTACAAAAGAAAAATAATCTGTAGTGCCAGAAACAGATTGCCAGGTAGGGCAACATGGTGGGATTGCAAAAGGACATGAAGGCTCTTTGGTTGGTATCTTCCGTGTTTACTACCTTCACCATAGTTATGGTCTCATACGTGTCAGACATAAGTTGTACACTTAAATATGTGCATTTAGTGTATGTGAATTAAACTTGAATAAAGCCATTAATTTTTAAAGTAAAATACAGATAAAGAAAGTGATGCTCAGAAAAAGCACCTGGCTCCATCTAATGTCTGATATATGGCAACACATATTCTTTGTTTTGAGTTCTCAGCTGGGGCTACAGAGGTGGGTTAAGAGATGATGTCTGTCCTCAAGGACTCCTCAGTAGGGCTGGAGAGAGAAACAAGTGACTAGATTAGAAGAAATGTAATTGTTTTTGAGTGCTGCTAATTTAAATTTGCATATGATAAATGAACAGGGACTTAATATCCAAACAGAATTGGAATATTCAAAATTAAAGGAAAAAAATTAAAATTTTCCCTCCTTGAAGAGATTTCCTAAAACTATTTGATTCAGCATTCATCTCATGATCTTTTTATGTTTAGAGAGCTGTACAGTCAGCTCGTGAAATAGCTTCATGTGTCATGTGGAGGAACCTGAAATCTATCCTGTGGGCCCTGACACTCCACCGCCTGTCAACAACCTCTTCCAGCAGAGGTGAGCACGTGACAAGAGAAAAAGCACAGAAGTGTCCTGGAAACACAAATGCATGTGGCAGATGGTGTGCTGTGCCTCATTCTTGGAAAGTACGGCATACACAAGAGACAAAAGGTGCCTGCAGGAGACACCTGTTCCTTGCCATTTAAGTTATCCATGGTCTTTGATCACAGCATCCTTTTCCTACAAAACACTTGTGAATTAGTACATGTGTTTCTGAGCACAATTTGGATACTGCAGTAGGAAGCCTGGCCAGTGCTTCCCCTGTCCACCTCCCTGGATACTCTGCTACCTGACAACGGCATGATCCAGGCCAAAGGGAGCAGCCATGTGCCTCAGAGGAAGTTTGTGCCCCATGGGATTTGGAATGTAGGTGCAGGAAAAGGTGGTACCGCAGAACAAGGGGTGCTGACAGCTGTGTTTCATGGAGTGGGATCTCAGCTTTCTGAACCCGTGAAAGATTGAGATGATTATAAATGCCTCTTCCTCCATGTGTAGGCAATTTGACAAACAGCATCAAGGTGAGGAAGCAACAAGCAGATGCTGTAGCAAGAGCTTTGACACAGCACCTCCTCTGTGGCTGAGCCCCTTGCTCTGAGGACTCTTGGGACCTGATAGAAAGGGGGTCCAGCTCTCATTTACAGGCTTTTCAGGGAGTCAGGCATGTGTATCAGTCCCCAACATAGCAGAGCTGGGGCAAGGAGAGTGAATAACTCTAATGGGGGAAATGTAGGAAGACCTCTGGGCAGAGGTGATGTTAAGCAGACCCTTGCAGGAAAGGTATGTCCTTAATGATCAAGGATTCATGAAGGGCATTCCAGGTGAAAAGGGAAATCCTGGCAAAGGCCCAGAGTCAGGAGAGGAGAATAAATATAGGAAACAGCAAGTCACCCATTGCTTGCAGGGATAATCCATGAGTTAGTGAGCAGAAGGCTGAGAATAAATAAACACGCACAGATGTGGTCGGAATCATCCTGGAGTGGACTTGAGGCAGGTGCATGATGAGGGCTTTTCTCCATTGGCTAGGGAGGCAACCAGGAGGGTGGGACACTGGTCCTGAAATTGGAGCACTGAGTGAGAACCACTTTATGGGTAGACGATGGATTCAGATAGAGATGCACTGAGCTGGAGGTGGTCATAAGGCCTCTAAGCATCTGAGTCAAGAAGGTATCTGGATCTCTATGTCTAAAGCTCAGAAGCAGGGTCTGGAATGGATATAGGATGTGAGGTCATCAACATATGCTGGAAACAGGGCAGGGGTGCTAAGGGCCTGTAGGCTGTGCTTCCTCCCTCCTTAGAACCCACCTCTCCCTGGGCCCCTGCTGAAGCACAGATCACAGCTCAGTGCTTCACTTGCTGAGAAAACCCAAGCACCTCATGGGCTATGTGTGTGCTTCTGCACTGCTTATTAAGCAGTTTAAACCACTTCCATCAAAGTGTAATTTGATCCCATGTTTGGAAGGAGTAGACTCACAATGAGAGCTGTCCAACAACAGAGAGCTTCAAGTCTGCATCGTGGTTGACTCTAAAACAGCGGTTCTCAACCTGTGGGTCGCGACCCCTTTGGGGGTCAAACAACCCTTTCACAGAGGTTACCTAAGACCATCGGAAAACACATATATAATTACATTGTTTTTGTGATTAATCACTTTGCTTTAGTTATGGTTGGGGGTTGCTGGGGGTCACCACAACGTGAGAAATTCTATTAAAGGGTTGCGGCATTAGGAAGGTTGAAACCACTGCTCTAAAAAAAAAGAAAAGAAAAAAAGAAAATCACTGCTCTAGAAGAAGCTGGAAGTTATATACATATTCCATAAAATATTTCATCCAAAAAGTTCCCAAGAGGCCAGAGTATGAGATGCATGTCTCCTGCCAGGATGCAGAGACTCACAGAAGGCCATTCCCCTCTTTGTACAGATTCCACCCAGCCCTGAGCACATCTGTGAATCAGTGGGCCAGAAGGAGGACTGGCTCACCTGGGATCTACTGCAGGCCACCCAGGTGGAAAGGCAGCACTCCCAGCCTAGCTGATAACGAAGTTCCAGAAGCCACCCAGCTCATTCAAAGTCAAAACTGATTGGCCCTGAACTGGCAGCTTCTGATGAATGACCCAGAGTGGTCCCTACCATCCCTGAGACTCTGGTCTGAATTACTGCTTCTGTCTTCTCTAGGAGGCCAACTGGGAAGTGCTTATCAAAGCAATTTGTGCTACTCTGTATACACCAGCCTGACTTCAAGCAAATATTTTAAAAAATCTACACTTTGCATGGAGCATTAGGGATTCTGGCCTCCTTGACTAATGGTTCATTTTGCTTCCCTCAAGTTCTTTTGAATCCTCTACTTTCCTTCAAGCTAACGTGTAACATAATCAATGAAATTATAGTTTATACCCCAAAGCACTTCTGTTTGCCAGTCCCCACAGTGGAGTCCAGAGACATGTAGAAACTATCAGAGAGGCTCACAGACTCACCAGCCTTTGTCCAAATCCAATTTCCCCTTTTCCAAACAAAACAGGTCTGTCATATGCAATACCAATATTCACTAGCGAATGGAAGCATAGTAAGAAAATCACTGCATAAAGAAAGCAAACAGAAACATGTGACATTTAGTGTTTATCTTGCTTCCAGGAAAATACATTAAGCAAGACCAATACAGAGAAAGAAACTGGGGGACAGACCCTGTGAGGACTGAGGCAAGCAGAGGCAGAGGTGGGTACCTACTGCATGTCTCTGGGAGAAGATGTGAGAAGAGGCCCAGACTTCAGCTCCTCTGAGAAACTGAACTTCCTTTAGTTCAGGAAGCAAAAAGATGGGGCCCCAGTGTAGCTGCTGAATCGTGGAGCCACCAAATGCCTGCACGTGACTCTTTTTTTTTTCCCACCTTATTTCATCCTAGCTGGCAACTGTCCTAAGAGTAACAGAACTTTTGTCTTCAATGGGACCATGCTATAACAGGAAGCAGTCATTCTGAATACAGCTGGCTCCTAAGGATAAGTGTAGGTACAATTTAGAGAACACCTCCATCACCAGTCAGAGTCCTCATAGGGGTTGCCACAGTCTATCGGTCAAAGCTTTACAAGAGACCTCCTTGCAAACTTCAAGAATGTTCATGAGCGTCCCTGTCAGTGTGCATACCTGAGCCCTACTGACTGGCCTTACTGAATTAGGCCCTGGCCACCAGTTAAGGATCTTTGCCAGGGCCACATGCATGATGGTGCCACTTGGTGAAGGGCTCTGGAACCAGAAAGTCATCATATAAAATACAAAATACACCACTTAATAGCTATATGACCTTGAACATGTGATTTAACGTCTTAAGCCTCCCTTTTCCCATCTGTAAAACTGCCATCAGGGTTGTTGATAAGGACTAAGGATAGTAACTAATGTAGTAAAGTGCCTGGCATATAATAGACACTCAAGCAATGGTAGCTACTATCCCTTCACTCTCAAGAGGAAGAGTCTCCCCATAGAAAAAGAAACCCAGACGACGGAGGTCCCTTCTGGAGGACACACCCAGTCCAGGGTGTGCTGGCCCAGGGTGCACTGCTGACTGGGGCAGGACTCAGCCATCCTCTAGGGTGAGGCTGTTCCAGTGTGGCTCTGACAGGTGTGCCCTCACCTGCCTCTTCCTGATGTCGTGAAGTAAACCTGGGGTTCTAGTGCCCCAAAATGCCCCAGAGGTGCCTTACACAGGCCACTTTGAAATGAACCCCAGCCCTGAAGAGGTGATCAAGAGGGACAGAGAGAGGGCTCTGGGGGTGAGTTAAAATGTAGGGAAGAGAAAAGGAAGCAGGTTAGAAACATTAAAATGAAGCACTTTTGAAGACTGGCAAACAGAGAAACATTGGCTCTCCAACTTGAAGGAGTCACCAAAAAATAAAGCCAGCAGCAGCTATTTGCCTTAAGGGACACATGGAATACAGCCCTTCTCTGGAACAAAGAAAACTGGACTTTGAAGAGCCTGTAAAGAAGCTGGCAAAACCCAGAGAACCGAAACTTCCTAAGGACCAAAGAGGACTCATGCAGGCTCTTAATAATGGGGAGGCGGCTGTCTCGTCCCTTCTCCTAATTACCAGCACAGCCCTCAGCAGCCCAGGTAAATGGATGGTTACTGCACGTATCTCCAATTGGCCCATGGAGACATGGAGCTAATAAGATATAAATTTATGGAGGAAACCCATGAAAATTAGGCCTTGCAAGCAGCTACTATATGATGTACCTGTGAAATTATTAAAATAAGCCATCAAAACTACTCCAGCCATATTAGCACTGAGCTGAAGAAGAAACACACATCATAAACAAATAAATTAATAGCATAATAAACTTTGCATCTTCTACGATGAGGCCATTAGAAATCAATCAGTTAATGTAGAAGCAGCTGAGGCCAGGACCCTGATGAAAGCAGGCCCCAGAAAACACCTTCTAAAGTCAGTTCTGTTAATAGCTTGCAAGGGTCACCCAGGCTGCCCTGGCCAGTGTTTCCTGAGTGAATGTGGGAGAAGAGGGGATTCTTTGGGACAGCTAGGGCACATGATTACAGGACACACCTGTGCTGTGCCTGAAGCATGGAGGAGGCCAGGTTGTAATTAGTGAGAACTGACCGAGCCACCACGAAACCTTGGTGTTGTCATTCCTCCCAGGGTCAAACCAAGGGGATGGCCAGTCAATGGGCGAGATCCTGGTCCCATGAGCTGCACAGGAGAGATGTACACAGTCACACACCTGTACATTCACATGTGCATGTGCATGTTTGTGCACACAGCCATATACACATTCCTACCTACCTATATGTTCATGCACATAATCTTATGTACATGCACTCACACAGAACTACATAATACATATACCTTCAACCTGCATGAAATGCAGCCTCTGTCTCCTCCCCATTCTTTTGCCCCTTCCTCTCTGCACCCCATTTTCTAAGCTACCCTAATCTCTCCAGCCCCCGACCCTATTGTCTGCCTCCACTCACCCCACACATTATACACCTGATAAAATTTCTCTTTGACTTTATAGACGTCCTTATGGACTCAAGTCTAGATTCTTTCCCTGATTCGCATCTGCTTCAGGTGAGCATCTTGGCAGGTCAAGTCCAACTCTCTGACCTCCTGTTTGGGCACAGTAGAACCCTGGAATCATTCCAGCACCCCACGTCAGAATTGGACCTGAAAAGATCATTCCCAGCTTTCCCAAGGAGCAGGGCTCAGGGAAGGCCACACCCCTTGCCATTCTGAGCTCTTACCTCATTGACAAAGACCCAGTGGCTATCCTTGGAAGCCAGGTTGGTTTCCACAGCCTGCAGAGAGAAAAAGAAATGAACATGAACAGAAGCAAGCCAGAAGTTGGCAGACGCACAAGATGATTGTTGAGACAGGGTTTTGATAAACACTGTTCTTAGAAAATGTTTTCATCACAAAACATGCTGTCCCCCTGGGGCCAGCTTGGGCTGCCTGAGCTACAAGACAAGTCATTTGAACACAGACATCTGAATCCAGCCATTCTCCAGAGCTCTCATGCGCCAGCCCTGAGCAAGCTTAGAAGTTCCAGTTCCTGTGGGCATCACAGGGCCCTGGGCCAGGCACCTCTCTTCTGCCAGAGAATGCCTGCAAACTCCTGTCTGAAGGGGCTCTGAGGGGATGTGTCATCATTGCTCGAGGCAAGAGGATCAGAAATATGGAAGAAGGGCTTATGGCGGCTTGTTCAGCCTTCTGAATGACACGCAGGAAGACAGCAGCTCACAGCTTAACTCTGAGCTGCCTTCAATTCTTTAGGACCCAGAGAACTGGCTCTTTCTATCCCGGGCAGTAATCCTACCCCTATCATTCTCTCTCATAGCACATTGTTCTATTTTTTCTGGTACCTGCCATTTCTGTGCTTGAATAGTTATCCGTTTATTTATTTCTTACTGTCTATCTCTTCCACCAGGTAGCGGGTCTCTATGAGGTGAGGGGCCACATCTGTTTTGGTCACAGTTATGTCCCAGAAACTTACACCATAACTAGCACAGAGTAGGTATTCAATAAATGTCATCGAATGTGTGAATGAAGTATTGCAGGGCAAGACGCACAGGACCCAGCAACTTATATTATTTCTCAGATATTTTAATGGGTACCTTTTTGAAAGAAGTAGAAAGAGCTGATAGTTTTCAAGCATGTGCTATAAAAATACTCACATATTGCATGTACAAAGTACTTGCTTAGCTCCAAGTACTGTACCAAGCAATCTATGAACCTGGCAAAGAGCTATCAGATCATAGCCCGCTTTCATTTTTATCTTTTTCTTTTTTTTGTACTTTTGTAATGTAATTTTTATTACTTTTTATTTGAAAAAATACAGAAAAATAAGAATGTTCAATATCATCTAACCCTGCCCCATTTTTAAAATGTGATAAGTTGTAAAAATGCCCCATTATCCCTCCAAATTCACCCCATCCAGAAATAGTCATATCTGCAAGTAATAACTACATACACATACCAGACAGATTTTTTATTAAAACAGGATCATGAAATACATATCAGGATATAGCTATTATGTTTGACTTATCAGTGTTATCAAGAATAGTTTTCCTCATTATTCCATAGAAATCTGACTCATCCTTTCTAATGGATGAGGAATAGAGGGGTAAGGATACTGCCTCCTCAGTGACCGGCCATATGTGGGACCTAGGTCACAGCACTGTTATTACACAGGGTTCTTTTAGAACCTCACTTGCATATGCAATGGACAAGTTCATTGGCCAACACAATAAGCATGTGGAAATAGAGCCTGGGGAGTGCCCAGGGCAGCTCTAGCATTCCGCATCTTGACACAGACCACCAAGGGTTGGCCCAGGGCCTTTCCTGGGCCATATCAGGGTGAAGATCACAGACTCCTTCTCCAGACTGTGAATAAGAGGATGCCAGCCCCGGGGAAGGGAAGTGGAGACAGGAGTCTGGGCTAGCCTGGGCACCTCATGGGGCAATGTCCCAAAGACATCTGCCCCATTCTACAAATCAGTAAGCCAGGCCCTCTCCACAGAAGCTAGGAGGACTTCAGATCCTTAGAAGGGGTGAAGAAGAGAAAGCACCTCAGGGTAGAGTCATGGCCACTCAGCCCACAGCCTCTCTCCTCTCAACACACAGACCTACATGAGTATCTTCAGAAGATCAGAGGCCCAGGCAGGGCGTGGCAGAGGGAGACATGGACTCACAGCACTGAGAACACTCCATAGCATACTGCTGGGCTCTGGTCTGCCCCATTCCCAACCCTTCAGCACCTCCTTAACCCTTTGAATGACAACATCACTGTGAGCAACGCTGACAGATTTTCCCAAAAGTGCCAGCATTGCTCCCAGTGACTCTTTTTCGATGGCTATAAATGTAAATAACAATGGAATAATTTGTATTTTATGTTTTGTTCTCTTTTTTTGTACCTCAGGTTATATATTGATATAACTTTTTCTCATGTTGATCCAAATTTCGAATTACGCATGGCACTCAAAGGATTAATGCTCATGTGGAGGACATCTGTCACACACCCACCAAATCTGCACATGACACAGAGCTGTGAGGAAGCCATACACTCAGAAAGCCAGAACACTGAACTGAATCTGAAAAGAGATGTGGTTTAACAAGGCTGATCTCAATGTCCTAAACTTGTTTTCAGGAGCAGAAGGGTAAATAGGGAGATGATCCCTGAAAGCAATAGTGTGAATAAAGATCCTTGAAACGCAAGAAGCTACAGGTCCATTCTGCTCCTTGAGGAGCTAACTACTGGGCTTGAAGGAGGACACTGCAGAATGGAATTGATCATGGGGTGGAACAGTGTAAACCAACAGCCAGTTCAAGTGACCAGGAATGCTTAGAGGTCAGTTCAGTATAAGTTTCTTTAAACACTTAAAGAACTGTCATGTGCAAGAGAGATTGGAATTACTCTGCAGCCTTTGAAGTTGATCTAGGATGAAGACCTCCAGTAATCAGGAAGGCAGATATCAGCTGAATGTAAGAGAGACCTTTCTGACTTTCCAAGTCACTCAAGATGGCATGGGCTGACTCGGGAGTAGCAAAGCATCATGGGGAGTGCCTAAGTGGAAGGTGAACAGCAGTGCTGAAAGGTTATAAGTATCAGCATAGAGGCTGATCATGGGTAAGGGCTAAGGCTACATCATGCACTGACATTCTGCAGCAGTGGTTTACCTGTCTGGCTGCATGTATGTTGCTCTGCAAACCTGGTCGGAAGCTTCCTGGGCATAATCTGAAATCAGCCTCTGTATGCAGAGGGCAGGAAGAGACTGGAGAAAAGGGAAGATGACTCCAGATTGGTAGATGGCAGGTTTGATTAGCAAGGGAAATTTACAAGGCTTGTATTAGGCGGCTGCAGGACAGTTTTCTGCAACTGCCCTCTAGAATCTTGAAAGTGTATTTAGAGGCCTTAACTGGATTTTTATGCACATAGGGGGCCTTAACTTGGTTCAGTCACATATCCAGTCCGGACAGTCTCATTGCCACATTGCTCTCTCAAAGCTGTGTCCTTGGACAGCTTCTAGCACTGGGAAGGCAAGCAGAATGTACATTCCAAGCACCAGGGAGGGATTGGGAAGCCTGGGTTTAGCTCACAGTTCAAACCAGGGGTTACATCTTCTGGATGACCTTCCCTCACAATCTAAGGGCTTCTTAGGGATATTTTGTAAATGTGGACCCCTGAGCCCCACTCCTAGAAATCCTAAATTCACTGAGAATGGTGATCCTATGATATTTCAGAGCCCCAACCATCTCTCATGACTTTCAGCACTGGGAGCCCTGCTCCAGAATGCATAGGGAATCTGAAGATTTGGGTGCACCTGTGCAGCTGAGAGAGGTCCTCTGCATGTCCCCACAGGAACCAGCAGCACAGAGACCTGACTCAGTTGTAGGCACTTCCCAGGCAGCAGGTGGCAGCTCTGGCTACTCCAAGGAATCTTCCCACCTGGTCTCAGACTCATGCACAGAGAATATTGATGAAGAGAATGGATCAGAAAACCCCACAGGACAACTGGCCAACTTTTCTGTCCTACTTTCTCTCACCAATTAAGCATCAACTAATTTGTTCATCCACTTTTCCCCATATGGAGATAAACAGCACTTGGCTGCAGCCTTTTCCAGAGGGTGCAACTCACACAGAAGCTGAGATGAATGGTGAGAAGGAGAAACTACTACAGATTTAGCAGGAGCTCCCCTCACTTCCCTCCTCATTACCCGAGAGCTGCCAGCTCTGTAGGAAGAACCCAATGGGCAGTGTCCTCTCCAGGACAAAATTCCCCTTGGAAATGCTGTTCTTTCCCTCTTTCTTCCCAGCCATGAGGCAAGTGGAGGCCAACACTTCCCTTTCATCTCAGAGCGAACAATGTAAGGAGGAGGCAGGCAGGCAGACCGCATCAAATCTCAGTCTGGCTATTGCTTAGCTAAGTGTTCCTGGATGAGCTATTCCACCTTTCTCAGTGGCAGTTTCTTGCCTAAAAGGCAGTCCAATGCCAATAGTTCTATCACTGCTCTGCCCTTGTCCCTCAATTCCCACTGAGCACACCGGCTTCTGTGTGTGCTCATCCCAACAGCAGACACCCATGGTTCAGGCTGCCAGAGCCTACGTGGCACTCATGGTGCCTGGAAAGCGACAGCCCTAACCAAGCACTGAGGGTGTCAAACATACAAATCCTGGCTGTCCTGTTCCTGAAAGGGACTGCTCTGTGCAAACTTAGCTGTTTCCAGAATCCATCTGTAGGTCAAGTCAAAACTGCTTCCTTGACCTTGCACTCTCCCTGTCTTCCTTCATGTCCATGTTGCATGTCCTCACCCACTTCTGTCTTTCTTTAATCCTGTGGGTAACTTCTTAATAAATCCTTGCCTCAAAATCTGCTTCTGCAACCCAACCTGAGACAAATACCTCCCATCTTGGAGTTATTGTGAGAACTAAATGAAATTACATGGAAAGCTTCCAATACAAATAGAAGCTCACAACAGATGAAGGGTTAACGTGAAGGTCCTCCCCGTTTCTTCCAATCACATCTCCGACCTGGCTGGCATTTGACGGTCTCTTTCGAATGTATAGAAGTGCATAATCTCTCACGTTCCCTCCTTCATTCAACAGACAGGGCCCACCACACATCAGCAACTGTCCTAACTCTCTTGGATACAGGTATGAGCCAGGAGCCATGTCCCTGCCAGCATGGAGCCAACAATGACAAGAGGACTGACAGTAAACATCCATGGCAAGTGTGGTGAGCACTGCCTCTTCCATGAGTCCATGCAGCAAAATACAAGGCCTCCCCTCATCTCTGCCACATGTGGCTCTATAACTGACAACTGTGTAATTGGCAGCGTCTGCAAAAAACATTGTGCTAACCAAACAATAAAGAGCAGCCCCTTTGTTTCATGGGTGGGGTGAGAAGGGAGTGGAGCCATCCTTGTGGTCAAGGTGGACTACCAGTCACTGTCTTCAGCAAGTCGGAAGGCCAGCTTCTATCATTGGGCTTGTCTCTTGGAGCTGGGCACCATGGCTATGGGACACCCTCAAAATAATGCAGTGGTAGGCAATAGAGGCCTGAACAACTGCAGAAACTCCCAAAAGATCATGCTGACTCATATCTCAGCCCCTTCTGAATATGAGACCCACAATTCTTAAGAAGTATGTAACCCATGGAAAGAGCTGGGACGTGGACACAGGCAGCCAGTGGGGAGGGACATCACTTGCAGAGACAGAGCTTGATGTCAATACATGTCTTGACACCCACATGCCACCCTCTTGAGAGAAAGTGTGCTATCATGTGTAAAACCCTGTTAAAGGAAGCAGAGAGTTGTCCTTCCTATACTTGGGGAAGGGAATGTGTCCCCTGTCTGTGAATAGCAACCCTTGTATGAACTTCAGGGGGCATTTTCCCATGGCCAATGGCATCAACAAAGTGGAGTATTAAGTGATGCAGGACTCCAACATGCCATCCTATAGGCACATTGGTGGCCAGGGGATATTTGGATCCTGTCCTGGCCACCCAGTCACCCTGATCCCACAGTTTCCATAGGGAAGTAGATGCAGACCAACCCCAGCTCCAGGCTCCCAAACGCTCTGGACAGAAAGCAGACCTTTGCACTCACAGAATGGTACACATGGACCAGCTCTCCTGGATAGGACCATGGAGTGCTGGCAATGGCCCCTTGATCACATGGAGGGGAGGAGCAGTTCTAATACCCAAACATCTAAATAAAGGCAAAGAAGATGTATTTCTGAGGGACTAGAGGAAGCCCCTGGTACCCTTCCTCTGTGTTCTCAACCTTTCGCCTGGACCAAGTCTGCGTCATTTCCAAAGGTGACGGGTGCCTGCTTTCATCAAATACCCAGCCAGATACTTCAGTGCAGCATCTTTTGCACCTCACAACCCACCCAGCCCACTTCACTCGCAGCGCCCCAACAAGCCCAGCATCAATCTCATGCCCATCTCACAGACAGGGAACTGAGACCCAGATCTAAACTTGGATTTGAACTCAGGTCCATCTGTGTCCAAAGCCTGTGTTCTTTTCCCTCAGCCATACTGATGCCCAAAAGCATAAACAACTGTCAGCACAAGCATTCAAGCCTTTTGTGCTCGGCCTGGGAACAAAATGATCTTTATCTCATAACTGAGAAAACACCATTATGAGCAGCATTGCCTTCCTTCTCCAGGTTGTTATTCTCATAAGCCTGAGACCATTATTCCACTTGCATTTCTTAAGTATGTTATGAGCCCATTTCACTTTGTCTTGGCCTAAAGGAATAGTAAATGGAGTAGGAAAACAACCTCCACATGGAAGCCTTCCAGCCACACTGCTGAGGATTTATTTTACAAAGAGCAAAGTTTGTAATCTCTTAAAGTATAAAGGTTAAGTCATTTTCCAAAGTCACACTGTTTATGTCAGAGGGAAGTGGATCTATAATCAGATCTGCTCTTGGAATCATTGGTCTGGCTAGCTGACTCACTATTTCTTATCTTTTATTTAGTGTGTGTATCTATACATGGGTTATTAATTGAATTTCATTGATTTTCTTAATTTTCTATTCATATCTGTGTATTTTTAAAGGGGCATTTATTTTTTTAATTATGTTTTATTGATTATGCTATTATAGTTGTCCTGATTTTTCTACCTTTGCCCCACTCCTTCAGGCAATCCCCACACCATTGTTCATGTCCATGGGTCATGAACAATAAGTTCTTTGGCTGCTTCATTTCCTATGCTGTACTTTACATCCCCATGGCTATTCTGTAACCACCTATTTGTACTTCTTAATCCCCTCACCTCTTCACCCATTCCCCCACAGCCCTCTCCCATCCAGCAACCATCGAACACTCTCCCTATCCATGATTCTGCCTCTGTTCTTCTTGTTTGCTAAGTTTGTTTTTTAGGCTCAATTGCTTATAGATATGTATTTATTGCCATCTTATTGTTCATAGTCTGCCCTGGCTGGTTTAGCTCAGTGGATTGAGCGTCGGCCTGCGAGCTAAGTGTCGCTGGTTCGATCTTCCAGTCAGGGTACATCAGAGAAGGAAAACTCTGACTCCAAAAAACCTCCGCTGCCTTGCGGCATACCTCTTCTGGGGAAAGGCTAAGGGAGTAAACCCCGACAGAAAATCCGGAGCCGGAGTCCCTAAGGCGGTTTGACGTTGTAGTCAACACCGGCAACTCCTGCGGCGCACCTGAACCCAAGCTGTATCGACTCCGTCTTTCCCTTGGACCCTTCAGCTGCGAAGAGAGGGGGGGTCTGCTGCATGGGCAACAGCAGACCCTCCATATCACCCTGCCCAGGCTCTGTAGCTTCAGCTCCACTGGAGAGGACACTCCAGCGTCATCACAAGATGTCGATTCAACACGGGAGGAGACAGATGCCGTGTCACTCCCGAGTCGGACTGCACAGCCATTCTCGGCGGTGCAGATAGACACTTAAGAAGCTACACCATCGTCTCTCGAGACGGACGGCTGCCGACGACGACGACGACGACGAAATGCCACCCATTATTTATGTATGTGTTAATTGTTGGCCACTTATCTAGGCACGCCCCTCCTAACAGTGGGAGCCTGAGATAACGGAAAGCTTATCGACAATTAGCATCTTTTTAAAACCCCAACTCTAACACTTCAGAACTCTCCTCCCCAACCCCCCCAAAATGCCGCCCCCCCATGGTGGAGCCCAGGTTCTGGCATTTTCCCAAGGACAGATATGCAGCTAAGTTTAAAGACCCACTGCTGCCTTTGCAACAACATGCTATTCAGGAACAATGGCCTCTGTGCACTGTCACCCCTCTGAAGCATGAGGGAGTGTGATGCCCCACCCTCTACTGGCAGGGAAGGGGAGGAACTGGCTGCAAGGCTGTAGTTGATTTGAGGAGCCCATTCACAAGGAAATAAGAAAAGCAACCACCATGGGCCCTGAGTTTTAGAAGATCTGCCAGAACCACCAGGAAACTGTGGTTATCCATGAACTGTCTCTGGCCACCAGTCCTGGTCCCAGGGCCTGCCTTCCTGGAAAAAGAACCCAAGATTCTATCCAAGCTCATTCTGTTTACCCCAGCCTTATCTCCAGAACCTCTCGAGGCCTTGCTTTCACAGGAAAACTGCCTTAAAATTCTCCCCAATTCTGTGGCTCCTACTTGTGGGGCCATCATACTACTAGGTCCCATTGGAGAATCTTGGACTCTATGAGGATCTCTTTTCCAGATTCTTCTCCCAGGCCCTCCCCAGGAGACAGCCTCTCCTAACCAAATATGGGTTATCTGTTCCCACTTCAACTATTGCTCTGCTGCAGCTTCCTTGAAGCCCAGGGCCCCTGTCCTTGGGGGAGCAGGAAACGCAGGCATTCTGAGCACATCCATCTGTGGGGAGGTGGAGCTGGGAGTTCATCTGCTTGAAGATGATGGAGACAAGACAATCCTTCCCAGCTACACAAGGTCACCTGGGGAAGGTGTGGCAGAATTAATCCTGTATAGCTTCCAAAGCCGTCTCTGGGGAATGCAAAGAAGGCTCTTTCGTTGAGGAAGATCTGACCATGCCGCCTGGGAGTCCAGGGAAGGCACTGGCAAAAAACTGCTGGAGGTGAGGGGGTCCAGGCTGGTGCAATCATTGGCACTGAACATGTCTGACCCCAGACCCTGAGCTAAGAAAGCCCTCTGTACATGATACTTCACTGAGTTCTCACAACAGCCACAGATCTGAGTCCTACAGTTGGAGAAACTTGCCCAAAGTCACCCAGGGGGTAAGTTGTAACCAGGCAGCACAATGCAGCCTTTCAGATGCAAAGCCCATGCACCTACTAGTGCTTCACGCCAACATGGAGCTGAGAGAAGACACTCCGCATTTTGGGTAAATAGTTAATGCAAAAAAACAAGGGCTGAGCTGGAAATCAATTTAGACAGTGGTGAGGCCTGGACAGTGGACCTGGGGAGCCCCAGGTGCTTCTGAAAGTCAGGTTCTGTATTCCAGAGTTTCCTGTAACCCACAAACCCCTAGAACTCTTGGGTCAGTTGATCCTCCGGTTGCTGAAGGATTTCTGTACATGGAGAGCAGCCTCCAGACCTTCCCTAAGAGTAAGCCCCTCGAGGGCTAAGGCCTGGTCTAGTTATCACACAGACCCTTGCCCAACACAGAGCCAGGCAGAGAGTGAACTTCAAAAGATGTCTATGGAATGAACAAGTGGGTGGATTAACAGTTCTGCATTTTCCTGATTCTGAGTATGAAATAGGAAGGCCCTTGCAGTGAAAAGGGATATTGACATACAAGCAGATTTGCTCTGCACAGTACCATATTTACAGAAACCCATGTATATGGGGCCTGTGTCCTGTCTTTGTGCAGCTCCGATATGCACTTGATTTTCAGTTAACACTGTGCTAGGCAAAGTACTGCCTGTATTTGAAAATAGCACTCTTTTTCTACACATCTGAGAGAACTTGAGAATGAAGCAAAGTGAACTTGAAAGGTGGATAAATGCAAGATATTGTGACCTTTTGTGAGTTGATGAAAACAGGATCAAATTTCAGAGCTTTTCAATCAGAATGTAGTAATTGTTTTTCCATTTGTGCTGAGTGCTGAACCTCCTGACACAAGTTCCCATATATCCTGCTTAACAAAAATGGAAGTTCTGGATTAGTGTGGTCGGTCAATGGCATTTTAAAAATTATTATCATAACCGGAGAGAGAGAGTTCGTCATTAGATTTTTTTGACACTGGCTTTGACCTAAGAAAAACTATTATGTTGCTATTGAAAAAAGAAGGGATAATTAATTAAATGCATGTAAAAATCTGACAGATCTGAAAAATTTCTATTCGATCATTAGAACTCCCTGGCCTTAGTCCTACTATTTACTAAATTTAAGATAAACAGCTCTTCCAAACCGCCTTCTCACTTGTGCAGAGGGCAGAAGTTTCCGCTCACAGCCTCTAGGGAATGAAGATTCATTACACATCATTTGTAGATCCTTCAGATGAAATAGAAACAGGTTCCAGAGCTGTGCAGGAAGTGCAATTTACTATAATAAAAAGTTAGAATATGCTACATGTGGACAATTTATGAAGAAACGTTAATATCAGCAGAAAAATGAAATGGAGTCTGCTCGCAGGCACGATCTATTTAATGAGATCAACTCAGAGAAGTGCAGCCAGGCAGTGCCAGTAATATCAACTGACAGATACTTGGATTTTAACCAATGGTCCATAATTTCCCTGCCACCTGGAGGGCACAGAGGCCAAATAAGTCTCTGCATGTTCTCACTCTTATAGACACCTAGGCCATGTCCTGACAGAAGGCCATAGAAGCCAGCTTCTCTATCCCATCTTGTCTCATGCAGAAGAAAAGCATTCCTGGCCCTTGGCCCCATGGATGCTACCACACAATCCCTTTGAGGATCGAGATGTATAATAGAACAAATCACTTCTGAGCTTATTTACACCCCGCTATGGTTTGGCAAGAGCAGCCGCCAAGCTCTGCAGTGGGCTGTGAACAATCTCATGACACGGTCCTCCAGAGGGCAGAGGATGCAGCTCTTGGATGACAGGTGGCTGTGCTGAGCCATTTCTCATATACTCTGCTGTTGAGCTCCAGCTTCAAGTGATTTTCAGATACAAGCAAAGCAAAATCCAAAACTGATTAAAATGTTTTCTTATCCCTCCCATCAGTATTTTTACATATATACTGGAGCTTGAGAAGGACCTGCCTGCATCCAAAGACTGGCTCTGGGGATCCACAGCATCAGATGCTGCTGAAAGAGGGGCAGAAAATCCCTCCCACACTTCTGGGTCACATAAGTGCCACAGGCCTGCCTCCATGTGTGGCTGTTAGCCCCAGAGATCCAGATCCACAGTGGGACGCCCCCTGGGAGAACTACACTGCCTAGGCTGCTCAATTAAAGCAGCAGCATTCAAGGTTAACATTGTGACCCCCTTGAATCATCAGAACCAGGAAAGCCGCTTCTGTACATGGATCTAATTCCTTTCTTCAACCTAAATTGTTTTTAAAAGATAGGAGCATTTGAGTTCTTTTTAAGGCAATAAAGTTGAAAGAAGCAATTCTTTACCTAGCTGATAAGAGCTGCTAGGTATAATTTGTATTTTTTTATGAGTCTGACTCTTTAGAAAATGGAATGGAAAGAAAAAAAATCTTCTTTTCTGGAGACAAGAGCTAGAGGAGTTTCCTGGCTCAAGAATTGTCAGGAAAGGAGTCTCTGATTTGTGATGTGGGAAAGCAGCAAAGTGTCCTGCACTGGAGGACAGGGGTGCAGAGGGGGTGATACACAGCTACACACCTGGGTGCGCAGCTAGGACTCTGGCCCCACTGAAAATGACCAAGAGAGGCCATAACTGGAACTCTGAGGTCTTGGACAATAAGTAGGAAAAATGTTGAAAACTCAGTGAAAAGAAAAGAGGAAGAAAGAAACTACTTTCTTTAGAATCCACAGTATGAATTGCCTTATAGCCTTTAAGATGGCTTCTCCCGAACTGCAAAGCCTCTTTGTAGTTGGGGCACAGACCTGAGCATGGCCAGCAGCTGAGTTTTTGCCCAAAGCCCTCTGGGCCAAACAGTAAAGCCATGTCACCCCAAACTCAGCTGCTGGGAGGGGAAGAAGCAGAAGCCTAATACTCATGTGCTTTGTGCTCAGGGGCGTGGCTCACCTGCCCACTCTCCATCCCCAATGGCCTGCCCCCACCTGTGGTAGGCCTAGAAAGGCCCTGCCCATGGATAGTATTGCTGGGTAAGAAACCTGTGAACACAGGACTTCCAGGCCCAGTACCTGAGGTGAAAACAGCAGTAAGACAACTTACCACCAACCATGTCCTATAACCTGCTTTGCCATCTGTCCCATCAGGGGGAGGCTCACTGGGGGTCTCAGGCCCTCCCATGCATCCACTCAACATAGACTTGATGCTTCTTGACTCTGTTCTCTCTAGCACTGGGTTGGCTGTAGCCCAGGGGTAGGGCAAGTTCCCATTAGTGCCAGGACGACTGTACAAAGCCCAGGGAAAGGCCCACTAGGACAAATATTTGGGCTGGAAAAAGACCCAGCCCCATATGCCATCTGAGGAATTTATAACATCTAGAAAAAAAAGTAGAGGATGAAGGAGGCCCAAGGGAGAATGACAGACTTCTCTGATTCATCTACTTTGAAAATTAATGGGATTAAAAGTCAAAGAAATAGGTGTCATGATCATGAAAAGCCATGAGCCGGTGGGATGGAGACAAAAGCAGGAATCACCCACTCATTTGAAAAGTATGTCTTGGGTTCCTACAAGGTGCCAGTGTTGTGCACAAAGCAGGACTTGGAGATAAGGCAATCTTGGGCCCTGTTTTTAAGTAAATCCAGCCTACTGTGATAGACAGACGCACACACACAGAGAATTCTACTGGGTAAAGGGAGAAAGTACAGTGATCATCATGTGCTTAGCAAATCAGGAACCAGGCACTAACTATTCTGGAGAGTGGAAGTCCCCATATTGAGGATGGCTAGTAGAGGGACAATAGGGTCTTCCAGTCTAATGAAACAGCACATGTAAGCTTGAAGGTAAGAAAGGGCATTAGGCTGGGGAATGGTGGATGAGTGACAGCCTGTGAATAAGGATTTGGTTCTATTAGATAAGACAAAAATAGTTATAACCAAAATTAACAATAAAGATTTCTTACTGTCATACAAAATGGATGAAGTATAGCACAGAAAATATAATTTGTGTACAGAACCCTGTATCTGTTTCTGTGATTCTTATTAATCAATGTTTCTCTATGATTCTCAGTTAAAACTTCATTTTCTTCCCTGAGTATACTGAGTGAATATACCCAAATGTCTTGCTCCCTATCCTGTCATGACAGGTCACTGTTATATCCAAACAGTCAGACCAGACAGTTTTGGAACCTCTTCCTGCCTTGCAAGTTAAGATGGAAAGTGCATGGTCATATCTGATTCCAGAGAGACTAGGCTAGCCAGGTGGAGCAGCCCATGAGACCACACACACACATCCTTTCCAGCAGATTCTCTCACTGTGCCCACTGGTGTTGAAGTAGCAGACGTGCCATTGGCTAGCCCAGTTAAAATGTGCATAGGAAGCATCCCCACTGTTAGTCATGCTGAGGCTCAAAGTCAAGGGTAGGAGGATCAGTAGCATGAGGCAGGGGTTATAACCTGAAATACCACCAGGTCCACAGAGCAGAGCCTTCTGCTGAGCAATGGAGCCTGGCTTTTACCTGGCAAATCAGAAGCTCCAGATTGTGTTCTATGGAATAGAAGAGGCTTGGGAGTTGCTAACAGTTCTTCTGTTAAAAAATAAAAAAAGAACTACACTCAAAAAGTGTGAGATATAATGCATTTTAATCCTACCCTGAAGAATCACAAAGGACACTAACAGAAATGTCCTCAGGATGTTATAGGCTGCATGGTGGCCCCTTCAAATTCATAAGTTGAAGTCCCAACCCTCAATACCTCATAACATGACTGTATTTAGAGATAAGGTTTCTAAAGAGGTGTTAAGTCAAAATGAGGCCATTAAAGTAGGCTTACTCCAATGTGACTATTGTTCCAAGAGCAAGAAACACTAGGGAATAGGGAAGTATGTTCACAGAGAAAGAAAATGCCATGTAAGGACACACAGAGACAACACCAACTATAAGCCAAGGAGAAAAGCTTCAAAAAATAAAAATCCAAACCAACCCTGCCAATACCTTGACCTTGAATTTCTAACCTCCAGAACTATGAAACAATAAATTTCTATTGTTTCACACAACCAATCTATGGAAGCTGTAGTACACTAATACAGGAAATGCTAAAAGTTCTCCTGTTTAAAAAAAAGGGGGGAGAGAGAGCAAGAGTGAGCCCTGGCTGATGTGGCTCAATTGGTAGAGCATTATCCCATAAACCAAAGATCATGGGTTCAATTCTCAGTCAGGGCACATGCCTACCTTGTGGGTTCAGTCCCAGTTAGGGTATGTACGAGAAACAAGAGGCAACTGATGGATATTTCTCCCTCACATCAATATTTCTCTCCCTCTCTCTCTTCTGCCCTTCCCCTTTCTCTAAATAAATAAATAAATAAGTAATCAATCATCATGTCCTCAGGTGAAAATAATTTTAAAAAAAAAGAATCTACGGTCATAAGGTTTGAGATATACTGCATTTACATCCCTACCTTGAAGAATCACAAAACATACTGACAGAAAAGTCCTCATATCACAGAAAATTGTTTAATTTGGCTAAATCCAGTGTTTACCAAATTTATCTCCCCAGCCTGTTCTTTGTTCAAGGAACATATTAATATTTTACAGGACCCTAAGTTTACAACACAACAGGGTTGGCTGAATGGCACTTCAGGCCTCAGTGGTCCAGGACAGGAAGTTCGGATGGGAAGTATATGGTCAGATCTGGAATTCATATAGGTCTGACTGGCCACAGGGAGGAGAATTTCACAAATATGAGTTTAGGGTACCAATTAGAAAGCACTTACAATGGTTCAGAAAATAGTGATGAGGTCCAGAGACGAGTGAAGTCTCTAGACTGGAGAGGAGGTAAAGGAGTTTGAAATATTTAGAAGAAAAACATTGACAGGATATGCTCATCAGTGAAAACTAAGTGAGCTGTGAAGATAAAGGAATCTGACATGACTCCTACATGCAATTACACAATGACAGAAGGCGTGTCAGGCTAAATGAGGAAGATGATGAATTCCAGTGTAACCTCCTATGCAGCAGGAAGTTGGAGGAAAAAGTCTTCAAAGTTTAGGAGAGAGGAGTAATCATGGGAAAAAATCAGGATAAAGCAAGTATTTAGCTCAGGCAACAGGTGAAGGTGTGCACACAGCACAAGGCAGATTCCACAGCATCAACTTAGCCTAGAGGGCCCATCTTCCAGCATAAGAAGTGGCAATAGCTGGCTTCATCTACAAATACATGCAGGTAGGACCAGTGACCTGGGAATCCTGGGAGCTAGGCAGGATGGCAGGACAAGAACTTCTCCACCCTTACCTTTGGACCACTATTGCTTCTACTGGTGCAGACCAATCTGCCACACCCCAAGGGCAGCAGAGCGCACGTCCAGCTGTCTCATTTTCAATACCCAAGGACATATTTTTTAAAATTATTAGTTGCATTAATGTGAATGTACATACACACACACACACACACACAATCACACATACACCTCTACCTTTCTTCTATACTCTGTACTGATTCAGAGGCTTCAAAGCCTAATTGGAAGACTTCACATTATCCTTGCAAATTTCATGTGTTGGAATCTGCCCACTTCACCATCCAAATTCTTCAGACCACTTTGGAACCTCTTCCTGCCTGGCAACATTATCCTCTTCTCTTCAGATCTACTGAAGGTGAAGGTGGGAATTTTACCAGCCTAGCCGCATGTTGATTAGCCAAGGGAAATGCTATATATGAACGAGACCTAAGTCCTAGTTGTTGCTTTTCCTCTATCTCATTTCACTTCTCTAGGTTTCACTGTCTTCATCTGAAAAGTCTGAGAGATAGACAAGACTAATGCTTGGGTCTCGATATATCCTAAGATTCTAAGGACAGATTCCTTATGGTTAAGGGAACCCACTGGCTTGGGAAAGAGAGAAAGGGTGTTCCACATGGGAGTAAGAAACAGTTCTAGGATTTTGGCCACCCCAAATTAGAAAATCCTTGATTTCTGGAGATACCTATTGTGTGTGTATTGGCCAGATACAAGAAAGGAAAATGTCCCTCTCTCCAAAGGCACAGGCCAGTACAGGACCTAGCCTGGCACAGTAGATTCCCTGACTCTTGAGAGATCGAGCCAAACATCTAATTTTGAAGTCAATTCCAGTGATAAGGGAATTATGTAAGATACTAGCTAATGATAATGTCTTTTCCAGACTGTGGCTAAGAATAACCTTGACCATGTCCCCACCATCCAGCCTCCCACACATTTCCAGTCCTGGTTCTCCAGCCTTCTACCCACCTCTGTGAGTTGCCCAATATTAATTAAATAGGTTTCTTCTATTTCTTATTAATTATGTTTTAAAACTTTTTATAAACAATAGAAAAAATAATATTTGTTTTTAAAATCTGAATATCAAACACTGGCAAGACCAATGTAATGAATAAGAACAATCACTTTTTTAAAAAATTTTTTAACAAGGTTACTTTATTTTTATTTTGTTATTTTTATTTATTTATTTATTTTTTTCATTTATCTGTTTTTAGAGAGAGGGGAAAGGAGAAAGAGAGGGAGAGAAACATCAATGTGTGGTTGCCTCTCACATGCCCCCAACTGGGGACCTGGCGTGCAACCTAGTAATGTGCCCTGACTGGGAATCAAACCAGTGACACTTGGTTCACAGGCTGATGCTCAATCCACTGAGCCACAGCAGCCAGGACAACAATCACTTTTTTTAAAAGGAGAATAAACAAAGTAATTTCAAAGCACAACTGACAATCATACACCATTGTTTACAAACCTATTATTTCATACTAAATCATAGTTTAAAAATCAAGTGGTATTAAAAACCCTCTGTTGACAAAAGGCATTCCCTGGTCCTAGTCCTGCCCTTCAGAGGCAAACACTTATAACTCTTATGGCTATTTCTTTGATTTTCGCTTCCATTTCTTAATCGTATGTTCACACTGCTCCATTTGATTGATCAATTTTAGACACTAGCATTACCAATTATCTTTCTGAGGATTTAAATCTCTTATACAACCCCTAAACCTTTCATTTCCCTTCCCAATATTCCCAACCTAGTTGTATTACAATTTTTTAATTATATCCTAAGTGTTGATTTTACTATGAAAATACTATACCCTATTCAGCCAAGTAGTGGACAATGATTATATTACTTCCTTGCTCATATAAATTTTGTGTTTCTTGTTTAAAAGATTTGCCTTGATTTGTATGTATTTATACCAGTTCCATAACGTATTTGTCCAAATGCTCAACCACATAAAATAATCTGTTTTCTTACACCCTGAGACAGCCCCTCAGAGCCCTCTGTTGCCCATTGTCCAGGTGAACGACCAGGGGCTGTCTTGAAACTTTCTTTTCTGTTCTACTGTAGCATTCCCTATACTTTCTGCTGTTTACTTTTATATTTTTTTATTTTTATTTTATTTTTCTGAGGCCCATTTTAAGAAAAGGTGCATGGTATGTAAATTTTTGAGTCCTTGCATGTATGAATCTTTTAAAAAATTTGCTATCATATTAACTGATTGCTATCCTTAGTACTAAATATGGTAATAGTAATTCTTCCACAGAAATCACATTTATCCAGCATCTTTTAGAATCCACTGTTGCCTTTAAGCATCCTAATGTCATTCTGATTCCTATTCCTTGTTATTTCACTTGCCCTTCTCCCTCCTCCTCCTTCTTTTCTTCTTCACCTCCCCTACCCCCATAGTTTGAAAGTTGACATTGAAGGGCCTTGATGTGGGTGTTCTTTTTATTTATTTGGCTAAAAACTAAATGGTTGGTAGGACTGTTTAGTCTGGAGACACATGTCCTTTGGTTCTAAGACAATTTTGTTGGGTTCTTTTTTTTCTTTTTTTTTTTTTTTTTTTGATATTTGCCTTTCCTCTATTTTTGTTCTGTTCTCTCTCTAGAAGTTCTGTTAGATTGAGTCATTTGTTTTTGTCAACTTTTTGCTCCCATTTTATACCTCTTTACTTTTTGTTTTATTTTTCTCAACTTTATTTTCTAATACTTCAATTGGTTTTTTTTTACATTTAAGTTACTACTTTTTTATATTCAGTGGTTCTTTTGTGCTCTCTGTTCTTTTTCATATTATCCTGTTTCAACTAAGTTAGCCCAGGTTCCTTTTTTATGTTTGTTTTGTACTCTCTCTTTCCTGTGAGAGTTTCCTCAAATGTATAATGATCCTTAGTTGTCCTTTCATATTGAAAGTGAGGCATTCAAAAGCTACTGTAGGGCTTGGTGTGCCTACGGATGGATGGACTGGTGGGCTTCCTTGCCTTTGTAAGAAAGATACCTCTCTCCTCCATAGTATCAGCACCTGGAGGCCTTTTCCCCAGAGTTCTTAAGATTCTCCAGAAAAGATTCCTTCAACCTCCTACCCAAAGGGAGTACTCCAGCTGCTGACATTCTGGGATCAGGCCAGAAAACCGGAAGTAAAAGTCCCACTACCCACCATGCAGATCTCTGCTTAATCTTCCCTGGTTTCTGCCACCTGTCTCATCCCGATTCCTGGGGCCTTGGGGTAGGAGGGCTGAGGCTCTCAGAGTAGGTATAAAGAGCTCACTTCTCAATAGCATCTTTATTATCAGGCATTGCCATCAAAACATCCTTACTCTCCTGAGTAAGTCACTCTTCTCCTCAATCTACTTTCTATTTTTTAAAAACTAGCCCCATCTGCTGTTGTCTCCTCCCATGTACTCTCTGACTTACGGGTTTTATAACGTTTAGCTTTACTGTCATTTTAGAATAGTTTAGGGGAAAGAGGGAATAAACAGTGACAACCAATCGGAATTGTCTAATCAATCGGAAGTTCAAGAATTCCCTTTTTGCTCAAGCCAACTAGAGTAGCTTTTTGTTGTTGCAACTAGGCATACTGACTGACAGATGATGCTGAAGGAGGGCATGTTGAAGACGACTGGCCTGTGCCAGGGCTGCTGAAAAAGGGAGGGTCAGAGGCAAAACTAAAAATAAAAGGAATATTATTTTTCTGCACCAAGCCTGGAAAGCTAGCTGAGAATTCAAACTCCAAAACTTCCTATACAGAACTTGTAAGAGGTGGGTGGTGAGACTGCCTACCCAGACTTCAGGATGAGCGAGGGACAGCTGCCTTCTCTGTTCTAGCCCTGCAGGCTGTTCAGGGCAGCATGTTCTTTGGGAGATCAAGCAACTGAACAGGTACGTTCACAGAGAATTCTTGAACAAGTCCACAAGCACATTTTGGACTCAGGTTCTGTTTATCACTCCTAGGCAGAGAGGATGTCAGATTCTTATTCTACAACTTCATCCCACGGCCCATTTAAATAAACATACTTTGAGCAGCCCCAGGTAAGAAGAGAGGCTCCATCAGTTCCATCAACTGGATGTGCTTGAGGTCTGGGGGTTTCTGATAGCCTGTTCAAAGAAATAGTTCAAACACACTGGCTCACTTTGATCAACACATCCCTCTAGAAGTGTGAATGATTTAAATATCTATAGAATACAGAGGTCTGGGTTCCTTCCACATAAATCCAAGCAGAGTGTTTCCTAGGCACCCTGTCCTCACAGAGGGTGGGCAGAGGGCAGCAAAGGAAGCCATGGGAGATCAGACCAGGTTCTGTTGGGAAGAGTGGGATTAGAAACCTGAAGTTAGTGGATGGGTGAGTTGTCCAAAGGGGTCTTTGACAGAGGGGTAAAAGCAGGCTGGAAGAGTGGGAAAGGCTCCATGGAGGGGCTGGGATGAAGGGTGAGGAACTCTGGATAAACTTAAAGGAAAAAGGAATTCATTGAAGTCCTAGGTAGGAAGACTGAGGCTAAGAAAAACTGTGAAGGCCAAAAACATTCCCCTGCCCTTAAAAACAACAGTTAAATATGTAGACAAACTGCTCCTGTTACAGAGCAGGGCCCAAAATTCCCCAGAGCCCTTGGTTTGGGGATGGGGGAAGGGGACAGCTTTCAAGTTGCCTTTGCATATCTATGGCTGGTAGCTAGTGTCTTAGTTATGCAAATGGTTTGGTTCTTCCAAGGCTCCAAGGAGAGGGGAGGGGTTTTGACCATGGAATGGTAAGGAAAGAGCATAAGGGACCTTTGCAAGGTTCTGTGATAGATCAGAACTGGTTACAACACCCATGGTGACACAGGCAGTGGTCAGGGATTTAAAAATAAGGTGGCAGCCATTTGCAAGAGAGAGAACCATGCGGCTCTGAAAGGCAGGAGAGAACCATGTGGTTTTGAAAGGGTGTGGAGTCATGTAGTCTGAAAGAAGGAAAAGGATGCCATGCGGCCTAGGCTAGTAAGAAGGCTGGCCTGCTGCTGTTGCGGCTGTGTTAATTGTGCCAACTTCAGCGGACTCCAAAGCCCAGACTTTTGAATTCAGGACAGGCAGAAAGGACTCTGTTAAAACTTGGACTTCACCATGATCCAGTGCAACACAGCACATGCTTTCCTGGACTATTATACAGAAGCTGATGACGTTGTACCTCAGATTCTGAAGGAGAGAACAGACAGATAAGAAATGGGGAACTTCTAGGCATGGTTTTAGTTTATAGCCTTTTGGGGAGCAAGGGAAGTGCTGGGTCCCATGGGAGAATAAGGCTCTGACAGGAATGTTCACAGCCCTCCCTGGGTTGGAATATTGTAAATAAAGACCTGCTTTTCTCAACACTAATTGTTGGATTTTACACCAAGGTGCCACGTGAAAAAATCCCCTTTGCACTCGGTAACACTCTGAGTCCAAGTTGCCTACAATATACTCCAACATAGTGGCTGGAAGTACTCCTAGTGGGATCCTTCCTGCACAAGTATGATGAAAAGTATTTAACTTTTTTCCTAATTATTTTCTTGTAAAATACCTGTGTGTCTTTTAAAGTAAGCAATTCAGTTAGCATGAACAGGACAGTGAGAAGCCTGTCTTGCCCAGGATGTCCACCAGCAGCTGGAGGCTGGTAAGGCTGACTGGGATTGCTGGCCAGGCCTGGGCCCTGTGCCGGCGGCCTACCTGCTGTGGGAGGGCCTGGTGGACGAAAGTTGTGCAGAAGGCTCCTGTAATTCCAGGATCAGGCTGGTGAGCACTGATTCCTGTCCACAAATAAGTCCCAGGGCCCTTGATAACATTGACTTGGAACTTTAAGGCCTTCAGAAATTTCCTGGCCATGTTCCCAAAGATGAATTCTAATGTGAGTTCATTTCATGGAGAAAAGGCCAAGGACAGACTTCAGAGAAGTGAGTTTAACAAAGTCTAGAGCTACAGCATCTAACTGAGTGTGCGCTGACCACATGCCAGGTCCTGGCCAGGTACTCTGCATGGATGACCTCACTGAATCCTTACAACAGCCACCCCATCAGGTGCCACCATCATCCCTATTATTAAATATTAGGCTTTTGAGGCTGGAGATGTTATATTACCCATGCAAACTCACACAGGAAATAAACTGGCCCAGGAAAGGATCCCAAGATTGCTGACAGCCAAAAACCTCTCAACTGCCTCCCAAGAAAAACTAAGGCAGGATAAGAAACCACCCAAAGAAGGCTGGAAAGTTTCAGAGATAGAGTTCCAACTTGGAAATCACCAACATCCTTCCACAAATAAGCCCCAGTGTGGCTGCACTGGGAGCCCTGAGAAAGATGCGTGGGGCTGTCTCTAGACAGAGGCGGCCTGGACCGCCAATGAGCAGTGTCAGCCTGGTTCCCCACCTCCCCGCTTGCCCAAGAGCCTGGGCACAGGAGCTGCTTTTGAATGACCAGTAAGTGGCTGTGTGCCAAACCAAGCACAGACCACAGCTCAGCCCATCTGCCCACTAACCTTGGTAAGAGAGATTCTGGGACTTCAAAGGCACTAGTCATCATAGCCAGTTACACGTAGCAATATCTATGCACCCAGACTGTACTTGCATTGAGAACATTCCACATATCAACTTCCTTATTCCCTCAGCAATCCTCCGAGGCAGTTACTGTTATTAGCCCCATAGTTCAGATGAACAACAAGGCACAGAGTGATTCTTTAATTTGTTCAAAGCAGCAGAGCTAGATAGTGTTAGAGGCCCCAATTGGAATCCAGCAATCTGATGCCAAAGCCCAGAGCCTAACCACTCTGTATATTACCTGTCCTTATACCAAAAACTACCCTGAGTTTTGGTGCCTAATAAATATCCACAAAAGCCTACTATGTTCCAAAGCCACTGTGCAAGCTTGGAATACAAACATAACTGAGGTCATCCCCACCTTTCAGGATCTCACTGTTACAGAAACAGGGGAGTCCAAAAACAAACCCGAGTTTGCGGCTGGGAGATAGGGAGCAGGAAGCAGCTTTCAGGATGCCCTTGCATGCCTGGAGCTAGTGGCTGGATACATTGTTGCAAAGATCCGCTTTACTTCCAAGACTCAGGAAGATGGGAGGGATCTTGGACTGTGGGCTGGTACGGAAGAAGCAGACAGAGCGTACGTAGGGTTCTGTGAATGGTCAGAACTGTTGGCAACACCCACTGCGTAAGAGGACGCAGGGGGAGAGAGGAGGCAGGGAGGAAGAGGAAAGGAGCTGCGGACATTTGGGGCTGGCTCTGGCTCTAGGAGGCCCTCTCTCTCAGGCTCTCTCTGGCCCTCACGCCCTCACTCTGTGGCTCTTGTGGGCTCCCTCCATCTGGCTTGGAGAAGGGATCTCCAGGCTGCTTTAAGAAGGGGCTCTTGCCAGGCTGCTTTGAGAAGGAGAGGAGATCCATGCGGTTTGCAGGAAGAAGGCAGTTTACAAGGAGGCTGAGAATCCAGGCGGTCCTGCATTGAGAGCTGGAGGGCACCACAGCATAGAAAGGACCTCCCCAATCAGAACTGAGTGATTGGCAGCTACTGGTAAAGCTGAACTGTGCCTAGGAAGTAGGGAAATGGTGTTTCTGACTTTCCTAAGACTGGCCAGGTCTGAGAGGAGGAGGCAGAACTATGTGTAAATAAACAATTCTTTTTCTTTTCACCAAACTCTGGTATTGAGAGTTATGATTCTGGCAGCGGCCAATCGCGCCCCTAACTAAACAGTCCGTGGGTTCTGTTTCAATCGGAGCAGCCCAGGGGTTCTGTTACATCACCATCTAAAACACAGACACATAACCAGATCTAATGAAGTAGGGCTCTATGGAGAGGGTGTGCACAGGGCATTAGGGCAACACATAACAAGGCATCTAACTGGACCTCAAGGAGTCAGGGGAGATTTCTTAGAACAGACAATGCTGGAGCAACATCTCAAAAATTAAGGAGAATCTAGCCAGCAAGACAGCCTAAGACACACCGCAATTTAATTCTTCTAAGCTCTACCTTGTGGCAAGCCAAATCCCTAAGAAGCTCCAAATGTGATGATATCATTTCAGCTTTCTATAGAAAAACTCGCACTAAACTAGAATATCACAGTGTTTATGCTTTTGGCTTTCAGCCAGGGCTGATATAAGAAGCACCCGTATGAATCACATTTGCATTGTTTGTAAATCTGCTAGCAAAGACATTATCCATTATGTTGTTCTATGTGCTTTATCTAGAGACTCATGTGATAAATGTCTCCCTAAGTACTAAACTTAAAAAAAAAAAATAGGGGACTTCCGGCCAAGATGGAGGCGTAGACAGACATGCTGCATCTCCCTCCACAAAAAAGAAGGAATACAACCACCTCAAAACTAGAAACAACCAGAAGTTCCAGAAAAATCAAAGTGCATACAAGTCCAGCAAACACGGATATAAAGAAGAAATACTCATCCAGACAAGAAGGAGGGGTGGAGCCCCAGCGGAGAGGACACGGTGTGGTGGTGGCAGCAGTGGCAACAGCAGCAGGCCAGCAGAAAGTGCAGTTACACGTTTTAAAAAGTCAGGAAGGACACCTGGGGAGCGTTTCCAGCTACTTACCAGAGAAGCTCACTGTCCCAGCTCCAGGGAAAATCAAGCCTCATTGCTTTTCAGATGTGCAAACCAGTGGGGGTTGAGATGAAGGCAGAAACTGCCAGTCTCTCAGCAGAGTCCGCTTGTTTAAAGGGCCCCCACAGACCTATAAGATCCACAGACTCACCCACTCTGGGAACGACAGCCAGGGCAGCAGCTAGAGGGGCACCACTCCGGTGGGGAAGTGGGAGAACTGCCTGGAAAAGGGGCAAGTGCTGGGCAAGTGGCATTGTTCCTTCTCAGACCCCTCCCCCGCATACAGCGCCACAAAGTGGTGAAACAGGTCGCTTGTTACTGACGAATACCTAAGGCTCCACCCCTTACAATGTAGTAGGAGCAACAGCTCTGCCTGGGACACGGAAGCAAACAAACACAGGAGACTTTCCACCAAGATGGGGCCTAGACTGACACGCTCCGTCTCCCTCCACAACTAAGAAGGAATACAACTACTGCAAAACCAGCAATAAACAGAAGTTCCAGAAAACAAATGGAAGTCCAACATATGAAGTTATAAAGAAGTGGTGCTCATTCGGACAGGTAGGAGGAGCGAAGCCGGGGAGGAGAGGTCAAGCTGTGCTGTCCTTGGCAGCAGCAGTGATGGCAGCAGGACAGCAGTAAGCACAGACACCCATATTTAAGGGGAGGCGAGAAGTGCCTGAGGAGCACCCCCAGTTGCAGACCAGACCCATCAGCTTGCGATTCCAAAGCCCAGGAAGGCAGACCCCTATTGCCTTGGACTGTGAGGTCCAGTAGGGTGAGGACAGAAGAGGAGGCTCTCGGTCTCTCAGTGGAGATTGAACTGCAGGAATTCATCTTGGACCCCCACTTGCGCAGAAAACGCCCGGTTGTGACAAGTGCACAGGGCTCCGCCCCCTATAGCATAGGAGGTGTGACAGCCCTGCCCAGAAAGCAAAGGTAAACACACAACTGTTCAGGATGGCACAGATCATGATAGATATTCCAGTGACACAGCTGACCAGACAGCAAATTTTTAATCTAACGAACTAGCAGATAGGAAATCTTTCTGAGGCATAGTTCAGAGCTTTGCTTATAAAAGTGCTTACAGACCTAACAGCATATCTTTAACAAGACAGGGAAGGAATGAAGGCCAGTCCTGATGAAATGAATGAAAACACATACGAAACTAGTGGTGAGGGAAGGAAAACCAGGGATCAAATCAACAAATCGAAATATAGGGAAAGAACAAACAGTCAACCAGTGCAGAAAGAGGAAACGAGAAATGAGAAAAATGAGGAGAGGTTCAGAAACTTATTGGACAGCTAGAAGCAGGCCAACATCTGAATCATAGGATTGACAGAAGGTGAAGAAGAAGAACAAATAATGGAAAAATTATGGGAAAAAATAATGAAGCAGAACTTCCCTAACTTGGGGAAGGAAATAGACTTACAGGTCCAGGAAGCACAGAGAGTTCCAAAACAACTGGACCCAAGGAGAACCACACCAAGACACATTATAATCAAAATGTCAAAAATTAAGGATAAAGAGAGAATCTTAAAAGCAGCAAGAGAGAAGAAGAGAATTACATACAAAGGGGTCCCAATAAGACTGTCAGCTGATTTCTCAAAAGAAACCCAGCAGGCAAGAAGAGACTGGCAAGAAATAGTCAAAGTAATGAAAAGCAAAAACCTACAACCACGATTACTCTATCCAGCGAAGCTGTCATTCAGAATAGAAGGGCAGAGAAAGTGCTTCCAGGACAAAGTAAAACTGAAGGAGTTCATAAGATCCAAACCACTGTTATATGAAATGTTAAAGGGACTTGTTTAGGAGAAAGAGGATCAAAACTATGAACATTAAAATGAAAACTATCACAACAACCAACAACATAAGCTAGGGAATTGAAACAAAGGCAAACGACATAGGCAAGAAGAGTGGGAAAAGAATTATAGGTATGGGGAACATGTTGGGGGTGGTCAGTGAGGAGGTGGAAGGGGAAAAGGGAGGGAGATGGTGCAGGAATTAAGAAGCATAGTAGGAGGGAGTGGAGTAGATAGGAAGATGTTGAGAAGAACTATATGCACAACCAATGGGCATGGACTAAGCGAGGGGACAACTGGAGGGAAGGATGTCACTGGGTGGAGGGGAACAAAGGGAAAAGAAATTGGGACAACTGTAATAGCCTAATCAATAAAGCATATTTAAAAAATAAAATTTAAAGAAATAAAAATAAAATAGGAACTAGAGCCTCTCTTGCAATGGACTGACATTCTTCTTTGTAGTGAACACTGAGGGTTATGCTTTCGGTCCCATTCTGTTATTGCCTTGCCTACCGGAAAGCCCAGAACTGAGGTCAGCATTAAGAGCTCCCCTTAGTCATTTGGCTTTGGTCATTTGGTCATTTGGCTTTAACATTGTAACTTTAAGCAGGTTTGCTTAACATTCAAAACCCACCCTATTCTTCAACTCATTGATACCAAAAAGTTCCCATTATTTATTATCTTCAAACCCTACATGCCCTTTTTGATCCAAAAGGGAAGAGTCCAGGTCTGCAGTCAAATAAGGTCCATTGGCCAAAAACTACCCCCATCTCCCACCTGTGGGATCTGTGCTGTGGTATCTCCTCTCAGAATAGAAGAAAGACCTGTCCCTCACACCTCTGTAGGCATGACCATCTATAAATCTTCAAGACAGCTCTGAAAATGTTTCTCAGGACCTCCAAGGGCCAGCTGCCAAAAGGCATTTGAAATAACTCTGATGAAAGACAGTGTGTAGCAACCTTTCAGAATATATGCATTCACACATGCACCCAAATCCACCCTAATTTTTGTGCTGCATCTTGGCATGATCAGTATCAGTGGTGTTTTCTCCCCATCCACAAAATTAGGTTGTTATGAAGCATTACAAAGACAATGCATATGAAACACCTGGCATACAGCAGTCACTCAATATAGATTATCTCTTCATATGCCCTCTCCATGCTAGAGTGCAATCTCCATGAGGGTGAGGGACCTGCGCATGTCCTACTAATTTTTTAAATCTCCAGTGCCTAATGCAAATCCTGGCCTTTAGGAACTACCCAATAGATAGTCATGCTTAGAACGCTGCACCCACTCAACAAATATTGGAAACAAACAACAGATTTAAACAGATGACATGAGTCATTCGAGTCACAAATTTACTACCTCCTTTACTCAGATGTGCAAAGATAACATAGCCACTTTATTTCCCAAAACTGTGTTCACAGGGCTCCATCCCCAGTCTTAAGCACCAGGGAAACAGACGTATCCATACACTGAGTTTCAGTCACTTTGGAGGTCTATAAAAATACCTTGCTTTATTGCACTTCACAGATGTTGTGGGGGTTTTCTCCAATTTTTCCTTTATTTTTCCCTAATCAATATATTTTTTAAATTTTCAGTTGACATTCAATAGTATATTAGTTTCAGGTATACAGCATAGTGGTTAGACATTTACATAACTTATGAAGTGATCTCCTGATAAGTCTAGTACCCACTTGACACCATACACACTTATTACAATCTTACTGACTATATACCCCATGCTGTACTTTATCTCTCCAGGACTATTTTATAACTACCAATATATGTTTCTCAATCCCTTCACCCTTTTCACCAGCTCCCTAACCCCCCTTCCCTCTGGCAACCATGAGTTTGTTCTCTGTATCTATGGGTTTGTTTCTACTTTATTTGTTTATTTTGTTTTTGGACTCCACATATGAGAGGTCACATTGTATTTGTCTTTTCCTGTCTGACTTACTTCCCTTAGCATAATACCTTCTAGGTCCATCCATGTTGTCACAAGTGGTAAGATTTCACTATTTTTTATAGCTGAGTAATATTCCATTGTATGGATGTACCACCACTTCTTTATCCATTTGTCTGTTGATGGATACTTAGGTTGTTTCCATATCTTGATTATTGTAAATAATAAACTTAGGGATACATAGATCTTTTTAAATTTCTTTGAATAAATAACCCAGAACAAATGTTGTGTTTTTATAAATTGAAGGCAAGACGCTCCACCAGCAAAAAGATGATGATTCATGCCCTGGCTGGTGTGGCTCAGTGGATTGAGCGCCAGCCTGCCAACTGAAAGGTCTCTGGTTCAATTCCCAGTCAGGGCACATACCTGGGTTGCATGCCAGGTCCCCAGCTGGGGGCGCACTAGAGGCAACCAAACATTGATGCTTCTCTCCATTTCTTTCTCCCTCCCTTTCTCTCTAAAAATAAATAAAATATATTTTTAAAGATAATTATTCACTTTATTGTGATACTTGCTTTACTGCAGTGGTCTAGAATTAAACCCACAATTTCTCTGAGGTATTCCTGCAGTTGCCTCTTTGCTGAACCTTCTAGAAATCACCACCTTGACTCTGCTCCTTCTTCCAATGGCAGGTTTTCATGACCTCACGATGTGGAAGTACTTCTGAGCTGAGTATTCTCCTCTGATCCACCTGGTCTGGTTTGGTCCTTTGCTCCATATGCTGGTCTCTCTGGTGGTGTTGATGGTTGGTTTTCTGCCTGGGTGAGGACCTGGTGGTCCTGCCTGGCTGACTTGGCTCCCATGATACTCAGTTTCTGCCATGTCCTCCATTTGACCACAACCTTCACAGTTCTCACACAGCTGTAAGAAGAACATTTCATCCTTTCCTGTGGTGCTTCTGAACACAGTTGCCTTCTGACTTCCCCAGGGGACATTTGGAAATGTTCATATCCCTTATGTATTTTACCTATTTCCTGGTCCAGCCCTGGAAAGATTGATGGATGAACCAAAGGCACAGTTTCTATTCCTTATAGGACTTCTGTACACATTCCTCAAGAGACCGTTCTTCGGGCATCTGCCTCCGACCTCTAAGATTGTGCTGGGCACATAGTAGACACCATAGAGGTCTGTTAAACTGAAGGGAGCTGCACTGAACTAAATACAGCTGACATGATTGACTTCAATATGCATTGCCCCTTAGTTCTGAGTTTAAGTTAAGGAAACTGGATCTTCTGAGCACCAGTTCATAGATTCTATTCAAGAAAAACACTTGACTCCAATTTGAGAGAAAAAGCTGGCATTCAGTATTTTTATTGAACTACTTTGATGTTCAATTAAAAAGTATTTAGTTAAAGGACAGCATGCTTTAAAATGACATTAATAAAATTTCTGATACTAAGTTTAAAGATTGGTTTAATAAATTAATTTAATTCACATTTGTTGTTTCAAATCAATGGAGTTTAATTTCATAAATTAAAACAATGTTTTGGGGTTTTTTTAAGTGGTCATTCCCTGACTTGACTCCATGACCCTACCCAGCCCTGAAGAGTTGATTTCAAGAGATGCAACAAGCCCAACTCCTGGTCCACTTTCCTCAAATTCTCACCCAGTCTCCTGTCTTATGACACTGTACATAGGATTTACTTGGGAAACCTTTAAAAAAAAAAATGTCTGCTCAGACCCCTGGCAATTCTGGCATAGTTAGTCTGGCTGGGGCTTGAGCAAGAATGCCAGAACCAGACCAGGAGCAACAAGAAGGGAAAACTGCCCAATCTAACATATAAAAAACAGATTTAGAAAGTAAAACTGTAGACTTCTCTGAGGTCATTTGCTGTAGGGACAGAAAGTAGTGTACTCTGGCCACATGGGTATCGGGAAAACAAAACTGATATTCAAAATACTGACCTGTATTCACAAGAAAAGTATCATTTGTCTTTGTACCCAGCAAAGTCATAGTGGTGAATGCACAGTCACCCCTCGCTCCTTTTGGTCTTTCATAACTTCTGGCACATGATTCAGCCTACTGGTTAACCCAACTGTACTGTCTGGTCTGTTTGTGGGGGATCCCCCTTTAAATTGTGAGCTTTTTCAGTGGTAAAGCCTGAGTCTGATCAATTTTTTAATATGTTTTATTAATTATGCTGCTACAGTTGTCCCAATTTCTTTTCCCTCTGCTCCCCTCTACCCAGTGACCCCCCTCCCTCCAGTGGTCCACCCCCCCTAATCCATGCCCATTGGTTGTGCATATACTTCTTCTCAACATCTTCCTACCTACTCCACTCCCTCCTACTATGCTTCTTAATTCCTGTACAATCTCCCTCCCGTTCCCCCTTCCATCTCCTCGCTGACCTCCCCCCAATATGTTCCCCATACCTATAGTTCTTTTTCCGCTCTCGTTGCCTATTAGTTTGCCTTTGTTTCAATTCCCTAGCTTATGTTGTTGGTTGTTGTGATACAGTTTTCATTTTAATGTTCATAGTTTTGATCCTCTTTTTCCTAGACAAGTCCCTTTAACATTTCATATAACAATAGTTTGAATCTAATGAACTCCTTCAGTTTTACTTTGTCCTGGAAGCACTTTCTCTGCCCTTCTATTCTGAATGACAGCTTTGCTGGATAGGGTAATCGTGGTGGTAGGTTTTTGCTTTTCATTACTTTGATTATTTCTTGCCAGTTCCTTCTTGCCTGCAGTTTCTTTTGAGAAATCAGCTGATAGTCTTATTAGGATGCCTTTGTATGTAATTCTCTTCTTCTCTCTTGCTGCTTTTAAGATTCTCTCTTTATCCTTAATTTTTGACATTTTGATTATAATGTGTCTTGGTGTGGTTCTCCCTGGGTCCAGTTTTTTCAGAACTCTCTGTGCTTCCTGGACCTGTAAGTCTATTTCCTTCCCCAAGTTAGGGAAGTTCTGCTTCATTACTTTTGCACATTATTTTTCAATTTCTAGTTCTTCACCTTCTGGCAACCCTATGATTCAGATGTTGGCCTGCTTCTAGCTGTCCTATAGGTTTCTGAGTCTCTCCTCATTTTCCTCACTTTTTGCTTCCTCTTCTGCACTGGTTGACTGTTTGTTCTTTCCCTATATTCCAATTTGTAGATTTGATCCCTAGTTTCCCTTCCCTCACCACTAGTTTCGTATGTGTTTTCCTTCATTTCAGCAGCACTAGCCTTCATTCCTTCCCCGTCTTTATTAAGATCCACTGTTAGTTGCGTAAGCTGTCTTATAACTATAGCTCTGAACTGAGCCTCAGAAAGATTATCTATTTGCTGGTCCATTAAATCATGTATTTGTTGTCGAGTCAGCTGTGTGATTGGGATCTCTATCATGATCCCTGCCATCCTGACAGGTGTGTTTACCTTTCCTTCTTGGGTGGTGCTGTCACACCTCCTACGCTATTGGGGGCAGAGCCCTGTGCACACATCACTACCGGGCGACCCTTCTCATCACACTGTGGCGCTTTGTGTGGGAGTGGGGGTCCAAGATGGATTTCTGCCGTTCACTCTCCGCCGAGAGACCAGGAGACTCCTCCTCCGTCCCCATGCCTTCTGGGCCTCACAGTCTGAGGCAATGGGATTCTGCCTTCCCCGGCGTTGGAATTGCAAGCTAACAGGTTTGGTCTGCAGCTAGGGGTGCTCCCAGGCTTTTCTCGCCTCTCCTTAAATATGGGTGTCTGTGCTTACCGCAGTCCCGCTGCCCATCACTATAGCTGCCGCCGCCAGCACAGCTTGACCTCTATGCCCCGGCTTCACCCCTTCTACCGATCTGGACAAGCACCACTTGTTTATAACTTCATACGTTGGACTTCCATGTAGCTTTATTTTCTGGAACTTCTGGTTGTTTCTGGTTTTGCGGTAGTTGTAGTCCTTTTTAGTTGTGGAGGGAGACAGAGCGTGTCAGTCTAGGCCTCCATCTTGGCCAGAAGTCGAGTTTGATCAATTTTTATAACCCCATTGCCTAGTCCAATGTTTCTCAACCAGGGGCAATTTTGTCCCCCCACCCCAGAAACATCTGGGAATATCAGGAGACTTTTTGGTTGTCAAAACTTGGCGAGTTGGGTGAGCTACTGGCATCCAGTGGGTATCCAGAAGTCAGACATTTGGCTAGACATCCTACAATGCATGGGGCAGTCCCCCATCACTAATAATTATCTGGTCCCAAAATGTCAGTAGTTCCTAGGTTGAGAAACCCTGGTTTAGTCTAACCTTGACACAGAGTTGACACTAAATATCAGAAAGATATGCCCATAAAGAACTTTCTTCTACACATGTGTATTCATCATACATAGAAAGTTAATGAGATCTATAAACATCTAGATTCTTCATGTCAGATTTGTTAGCTATATGGTCTTAATTTGACAAGCCTGTTTACTTAATATTTTAACCTACAGAGTTTATTCAGAAGACCTGAATGCCTCCTTTCTGATGATTCCAAAGCTCTTTGCCAGACAAAATGTGGCTGGGATAGACTGGCTCCCTAGGGCCGGTTCTCCAAGAAAATCTACCTGAATTAAGAAAGAAAATACCTGGACAGAGTTTTCTATAAGTAGGCCCAATACTAAGGGGGAGCTTGCAGCTACCCCCATGACCCCTACGGATCACCGGCATCTAAATGCTCAGATGGGCTCAAATCCCATCTTCTACATTTGTCCTGACCCTCAGTATAGCCTTCTCCGATTTCCCAGAGTATATATTCCAAATTTTTAATAAAATATAAAGATATCGTTATTTTTTTAAATTTATTTATGTATTTATTTGTTTATTTATTTATTTATTTTTAGAGAGAGGGGAAAGGAGAAAGGGAGAGAACCATCACTGTGTGGTTGCCTCTCACTTGCGCCCCCAACTGAGAACCTGATGTGCAACCTAGTCATGTGCCCTGACTGGGAATCAAACCAGTGACACTTGGCTTGCAGGCCGACGCTCAATCCACTGAGCCACAGCAGCCAGGTTCAAGATATTGTTATTTTTATTTGAGCACTTAACCATGTATGCTAGGCAATGTGCTCAAGGTTTTATATGACTGAGCTCCTGGAAGGCTCACAGTGACCCTATGGGGTAGTTTCTGTCATTGTGTCTACTACATAGATGAGAAAACTGAGGCTCAGGCACGTGAGAATATGCTATGGTACTGCACAGCCAGGAATTCACCTCAGGGATAGTGAGTAAACATGCTGAAAATGTACAGAAGCCCCTCTAACTCTAATCAGCAGTATTCAGAAGTCCAAACACTTGTCAATAACTCAGTGCTCTATGGGACATCACCTGTAACAACATAGCAATAGATTGGAAATAGACCAGAAACTAACGTTGTTAGCCCCCCTCGCTGGATATTATTGATAGACACTTAACCCTTGATGCAAGAAGTTTTAAAAATGAAAATGTGCTAATGTCAGCAATAAAAAGAAAAATCTGTCATATTGAACCCAAGGAAGTCACACAAAAATGCACTATGTATAATCCCTTTTTAAAATTAATTTTCTCAAAAAAAATTGATCAAATAAATTTAACACAGTTGTTCAAATCTGCCACAGGCTGGTTATTTCTTGCATGGACTGTGACAGTGGTGGCCCCCTGGGAAACAGGGCCTTGCCAAACAGCTGAGCCCTTAGGCCAACCCTCCACAAGTGGCTCATTGCTTAGCCCCATGTAAAGCTGAGTCTGTAGAATCACCTCTCTACCAGCTCACCTGAACTGCCTCAGGTGCCCATGATCCTGCTCACTTGAGTCAACTAAGTCAGGTCTCTGCCATTCCTCCCCACCTCGACCCTACCCAAGGAGGTCTTGTTGGGCCTAGTGGTGCAGACTGTTTTCTTATGGTTTACAGAAAAGATACCATGTATGTTAGTTCTCTATGCTGCAACAAATTACCCCAAATGTAGAAGTTCAAACAACACAAATTCATTATCTTGGACTTCTAGGTGTTAGAAGTCTGATATGGGTCTCACTCCGCTAAAATGAAGGTGTCAGAGGGCTGCATTCCTTTCTGGAAGCACTAAGGATAGCGCCCACGTCCTTGCCCTTTCCAACTGGTAGGAGCCATTCTCATTACTGGGCTTATGGAGCCTCCTTTGTCTTCAAAATCAGCAACATTGCAATTTATCTGTGCCTTTCTTCAGAAGTTACATCTTCCTCTGACTCTTCTGCCTCACTCTTCCACTTTTAAGGACCCCAGATAATCCAGGATAATGGCCCTATTTTAAAGTCAGCTGTTAGCCATTTTAATTACATCTGCAACTTTAATCCTCCTTTGCAATGTAACCTAATTTATATAGGGTGGGACAAAAGTAGGTTTACAGTTATTCATATGAAAAATAATACAATAACTAATAAACAATAATACAAGAATAAACTATTTTGTATATTCACAACTGTAAATCTACTTTTGCCCCACCCTGTATGTGCATTCACAGGTTCCAGGGGTTAGGACATAGATTGGGGGGGTGGGCATTATTCTGCCAACCACACCACCTCTTGGATTAAGTAGCAAACTGTCAGGGGTCTTTGGCCCCCACAATAATTTCTTAGTTGCCCTTGAAAGCCTTTCTATGGGATATTCCCTTCCTAGTTTGTTTAGCCCCTACTACTCTCTAGTGTCTTTCCCTGGCCCTTTGCCCTTATTTACATTATCTGCCTGGACCAAGGAGGGATTTAGGCTTTAGAATCTAGATCCAGTAAATTTTCAAGAGAGGGCAAGTCTTGCTTAGCTTGGGCTCTTCTCTCAGGAAGCCAAGCTCAGAGGAGTGATCTTGTGAATGGACCCCAAGAATTCCCAGCACCAGGACATCTGTAATCCTCTACAAAGCTACTAGAGTTACTAATGAATATAGATTCTGGGACGGACGGACGGACACACACACACACACACTGGTGTGGCTTCCAAAAAGGAACTGGAGAAGTATTTGTTTCTATTGATGTCTGGGTGACTTACAGTTCTAGATATCTCCAGAATGATTTACCTGAATTTTATAGACCCTAGACTTCTCCCAGCTGAAATCCAGTTGCTGCTTCCACAATAACTCATTGGATCGATCACTTTAAATTTAAAGGGGCACAGGAGAACTTTGGCTGCTGGAACTATTTAAATCTTATCCTCTGGGCAAAGTTCTGTTATACTTCTGGACAACCTGTACACAAAGCCCTGTAGGTCCATGGCAATAACATGGTGCCTGTGAAGGAGGGGAATGCACAGGAGCCAGAGCCACAGTCAGGCTAGAGAAGAGTGTCAGCCAGACCCTGGAGAGCAGACAAAGGCAAAGACCCAGGTACCAAAGGGAAGAGCTTCAGAAGTAGCCACTGAAGCAGCAAGAGCTTCTGTGGAAGACAGGTTATAAAGCAAGACTGACAGAGATGAGGACCTGGGAGGGCATGAGAATTGCCCTGTCTGAGGAAGGCAAGGCAGCATGGCTGAAGAATCTTATTTATTAAGGACCCACACTTGTCAGGTACTTTACATCAACTTATGACATTTATTCAATTATTCATTCAACCTTGCCAGGATTGTTCTTAAAAAGATACAGGTTTAAATCCCAATTGTACCATATTCTAGCTGGGTGAGCTAATTAACCTTTCTGACCCCCCATCTTCTCATCTATATATAAAAATTACGTACATATACATAGATATGTAATTATAGTATATACCTCACAGAGCATGTATCTTTTACAGTATGTTTTCAAAGAATATTTAGTATCGTGGGAAATGATCATTAATAAGATTAAAAGGAAAAAAGTAGATAGAAAATACAAATATAATTTTGATTGTATAAAAAAACTATATGCACTCTGAATATACGTATATGCCCGTCTATATACTTTGAATGTATATGCATATATACATATGAAAGAAAATAAATAAAAATATTAACAAGTTATTTTCATAGCGGGAATTCAGATGATTTAATTTTTAAATGTACTTTTCATATTTTCCAAATTGCCTACAATGAATATAACATACTTTGAAATATTTTTCTAGATTTGCATTTTTATTGCAAAAGTGATCCATGTTCAGTGCAGGAAATTAAACTCTTACCACTGGGAACAGTTCGTTATGAATCCTTCCAGATGTTTTTCTATGCGTGTCTAAATATATATGTAGAGGACATGAGTTTCGCAGGTCACAAATTCAGGTGTGCAAAGAGGGCAACTTTAGTTTTCAGTAACTGAGTGTTGTTTCTGTCTCAAGCCCACATTCTACCTAGAGGCAGAAACTTCATTTTAAGCAATGGAAGGTAAGCTCAGGCAAATAAAAATTTTCTCTGTGTATTTATTACCTGCTCCCTTCTTCTCTCTGGACATGGATCTTCATCCTAACATGGTATCCAGGTGTGTGAGGGTGTTTGGTGCTCAATTATCTTCTGATCTTGCTAGTTTGTGCTGCGATATACATTTCACCTTGTCTTTGCCTGCAGGCTCTACCCTAGCTGTCAGACTGCAAGACATCAAGTTTCCCACAAGTTTCCCAAATCTACTTATCATGCCCAACACTCTGGGGCATCCCTTTCTCAACCGTGAGCCCTCTTCTGGTCCAACAGCTTTGGGTCCTCCATTTCTCAAAGCCCCTTTCAAGAGGCCACATGGAAAACTTCTTGATGCTCCCAACTCATCCATGAGAGGGGCTTTCTCAGCCTCTCTCTGGCTCTGAGAGAAATTTTTGTTCTGATGCTGCAGTCACTTGGCTCAGGGGACTTCTGTGAGGGCTACCACCCCGGCTGAGTTCAGGCACAGTCTCCTTGACTCTCAGATATTCCCAACTGAGACCTGTAACCCAGACCTCCTTTCTTCACCCTGGAGAGCCTCAAAGACACCAAGTCCTTTTCAGATGCACCCCTACACGCTGAGATCACTCTCTGCTCAGATTCTCTCCTCTCGTGGGCCGCTGTGATCTATGATGTTATCCCTTCTATGAGGGTCAGTGTGCTTGGGTATCCAAGGCTTATGTTGTAAACCCGATGTCAGGGGCCCTTGGACACAGCCTACACAACCCTTCCCATCTAACCTGTTTTGAAATTCCAAAGCTGATAATTAACTTTGGCTCTGAGGTCTCCTGTTCCGCACTAGCACTGTTGTCCCTTCCTTATAGCAGGAGCAGAAATAGCCTAATTGCTGTCTGAAACTGAAGGAGGTCGGGAGCTTGGCACAGAAAGAACAGAAAAACACATCTGTATTTGTGTCTTTGGGTGTGTGAAATATAGATACATAGGTAATTTAATAACAGTGGGGTCATACCACACATTTTTCACAGTGTTCTTCCCCTCACTGAACAAGATGTCTTAGAGTTATAGGGCTAATACATTCTTTGTAACAGTTGAGTAATATTCTCTTATCCTACAATAGTACCCTCTTATCTGTGATTTTGTTTTCCACAGTTTCAGTTATACATGGTCAAATAGTGAAAATACTAAGTGGAAAATTCCAGAAGCAATTCAAAAGTTTTAAATTGCATCGGAACAGTGTGATAAAATCTTGCACCGTTCCACTTTGTCCCACCTGGAACATGAATCATCCCTTTGCCCAATGTATCCATGCTATGTATCCTCCCCTCCCCATTAGTCACTCAGTAGCCTTCCAGGGTATCAGATCAACTGTCATGATACTGCAGTGCTCGTGTTCAAGTAACCCTTGGTCTACTTAATAATGGGCCCAGAGCATAAGAGTAGTGATGCTGGCAATTCTTATACACCAAAGAAAAGCCATAAGGGTTCTCTACTAATAGAGTTTAGTACTATCTGTGGTTTCAGGCATCCACTGGGGTTCTTAGAACATATCCCTAAAATATGTATTCGATTATCTAATCCTATGATTCAAAATAGAGTAGCTCTCATTTTTCACTATTGTAATGCTGCAATGAACATATTTCTTCATGAATCTTGTTCACTTGATTAACTATTTCTGCAGTATAAACTTCTAGAGGTGGAATTGTTATGTCAAAGGATATTGGTATATAGCCCCCACCAACAAAATACATATGGGAACATTATAGATTAAAAAAATAACATTTAAATTTCATGGAGAAATGATGCTCTATTTAATAAATAAATTTAATAAAGAATGCTGGAATGATTCAGATATATAAGATATATACCATATAAAAATATATATGCCAGATAAGATTAAAAACAGATAGATTAAAGCTCTAAATGGAAACTATAAAATGGTCAAACTGTTAGGGAAAACAATACTAGAAACATGAGTATTACTTCAGCTTGGAATGAGAAAGAACTCCTTAAGTCAGATAATTTTTAGTACAGTAAGAGATACCATAAACAAGGCAAGAGATAAGTGAATAATAAGAAAATATATTGGCAATGTATATACTATATATATATATATATATATAAAACCCTGGCTGGTTTAGCTCAGTGGATTGAGCGTCGGCCTGCGAGCTAAGTGTCGCTGGTTCAATCTTCCAGTCAGGGCACATCAGAGAAGGAAAACTCTGACTCCAAAAAACCTCCACTGCCTTGCGGCATACCTCTTCAGGGGAAAGGTTAAGGGAGTACACCCCGGAGCCGGAGTCCCTAAGGCGGTTTGACGTTGTAGTCAACACCGGCAACTCCTGCGGCGCACCTGAAGCCAAGCTGTATTGACTCCGTCTTTCCCTTGGACACTTCAGCTGCGAAGAGAGGGGGGGTCTGCTGCATGGGCAACAGCAGACCCTCCATATCACCCTGCCCAGGCTCTGTAGCTTCATCGCAAGATGTCGATTCAACACGGGAGGAGACAGATACCATGTCACTCCCGAGTCGGACTGCACAGCCATTCTCGGCGGTGCAGATAGACTCTTGAGAAGCTACACCATCGTCTCTCGAGACGGACGGCTGCCGACGATATATATATACATATATATACACAATATATATATACAATGTATAAACAAGCAACGTTGATATCATTAAACAAAGAGCTCCTTTAGAATTGATTTTAAAAAGGGGCAAAAGATTACAAAAATATGCAGGAAAAAATTGAAAAGGCTAATGTGGTTGACTGTAAACAATGGCCACACAATTTACCTCTCCCATCAGAGGTGGAGTCCATTCCTCCACATCCACCCCAGTCTTTGGCCAATGGGAAATGCAAGCAGAGAAATATACTTGGTATTGGGGCTTGCCCTGTCTTGCTTCTCGGAGGAACCCTGCCACAGCAAACCTGTGACAGGCCCAAGATAGCCTAGTGAATGATGAGAGATGCACGGCCCACTCACTTCCCTCACCCTACCCAACAGCCAGCCACTGCAACCACCAGAGCCAGTTAGCTGACCAGAAGCTAACTATAGCCCCATGGGGGAGCTAAGGCAAGATCAACAGTAGAATCGCCCAGTTGAGCCCAGCCCAAATTACTGACCCAAACAAATGTAAGCTAAATAAATGGCTGTTGCTTTAGGCCACCAAGTTTGGGGGGAGTTTGTTATGCAGCAAAAGATAACAAAAACAGTAATAAATAAAAAACATTTTCAAATTCACAAGTACCAAATTTTAACACAACGTTGGTCTCTTCTTTTTTTTTTCCCCACCAAATTGACAAAAATGAAGATGAATGATAACTTCAGTTAAGGCAAGGATGTGATGGAATAAATATTGGGTTGGCCAAAAAGTTCATTTGGTTTTTTCCATAAGATGGCTCTAGTAGAACTTAGTTGTATTTAACTTCACTCAAAACAATTTTGTTAGATTTTATTGTGATAGCTGTCATATTAGGGTGCATTTTTTTAAAAACATCAAAATTTGTGAATTTTTGTGTAGCTATTTTAATACTGAAGAGGAAAGAAAATAAGCAACATTTTCAGCATATTATGCTTATTATTTCAAGAAAGGTAAAAACACAACTGAAATACACAAAGAAGATTTGTGCAGTATATGGAGAAGGTGCTGTGACTGATCGTGTCAAAAGTGGTTTGCCTTTTCATGCTGGAGATTTCTCGCTGGACAATTCTCCACGATTGGGTAGACCCATCGAAGCTGATAGCAATCAAATCAACACATAACTGAGAACAATCAATATATTCAAAATATCCAAATCAAGCGTTGAAAATAATTTGCACAAGGTTGGTTATGTTAATCGTTTTTTGATGTTTGGGTTCCACATTAAGTTAAGCAAAAAAAAAATCCTTCCTGACCATATTTCCACATATGATTCGCTACTTAAACATACTGAAAATGTTTCATTTTTAAAACAAATTGTGACAGTGATGAAAAGTAGATACTTTACAATAATGTGGAAAAGAAGAGATCATGGGGCAAGTTAAATGAACCTTCACCAACCACAGCAGTCTTCACCTAAATAAGGTGATGTTGCATATATATGGTGGGACTGAAAGGGAGTCCTCTATTATGAGCTCCTTCCAGAAAACCAAATGATTAATTCCAACTACTGCTCCTAATTACACCAACTGAAAGCAGCACTTGGCGAAAGAGTCAGAATTAGTCAACAGAAAACACATAATCTTCCATCAGGATAATGCAAAACCGCACATTTCTTTTGATGACCAGGCAAAAACTGTTACAGCTTGGCTGGGACGTTCTGATTCATCTGCCGTATTCACCAGATATTGCACGTTTGGATTTCCATTTATTTCAGTCTTTACAAAATTCTTTTAATGGAAAAAATTTCAATTCCCTGGAAGACTGCAAAAGGCACCCTGGAACAGTTCTTGCTCAAAAAGATAAAAAGTTTTGGGAAGATGGAATTATGAAGTTGCCTGAAAGATGGAAAGAAGTAGTGGAACAATAGGTGAATACATTGTTTAATAAAGTTATTCGTTAAAATTTTTAAAATCTGTCTTTTATTTTTACTTAAAAACTGAACAAACAAGAGTGTAAATTGCTACAAACTTATTTGAAAAGTAATGGAACAATACCTATTAAAGCTGAAAATACACGTACCTTTTGACTAATTTAGGGGATTTATCTTACAGAAATAAAAATGTATAAGGATGTTTATTAGAGCTTTGTCTGTATTGGTGGGGGTGGGGAGAATCATCAAAGAAAGGAGAGAAGAAAGGAAGAGAGGGTAAAGATAAAATGAGAAAGATGGAAAAAAGGAAAAGAAAGAACCCCTGAGAAACCATGAATGTTTCTCAATAGGAAAATGTGTAATAACATGTAGTACGTGCATAAATAAATACTTTTTAATGAATTAAAGCTCTAGTTACTGATGTAAGAGAAACGAATTTGACTTACTGTTGAAATTTTTAAAGCAGTTTACAATGTAATGGATATACTACAATGCAACTTTTCTAAAATTTAAAAAAAAAAACAGGATATATGTGTTCATGCTTTAACAGAAGAATACTGACATATTTTTATTTCATAACTTATTTTTATCCACTGGTCCTCCCAAAATTTTGAAAATAATAGATTGCACAGAAGAGTATAGAAACAGAGGTTAATTCATGGCTTTGGAGTTTCAAATTCTTAGGTCCTCATCTAAACCGTAACTACCAAACATCCTAACTATGCGCACCTATCAGTAAAACCTTTGAAGCAAGTGCCCCATGTGTATGTAGGTACTTAAAAGTTACAGACATGAATTGTTATAGATTATAAAACACATACAATAGTATGACTATTGAAAGGAGAGCCAAAAATAGGAAATAAGCTATTTTAAATGTTGCATTATTATATAGTTATTAAATAAAATCTTTTTTCTATTACTAAAAGCATACTCAGTCATTAAAATTTTTGTTACAGCAATGTAATTGAAATGCTTTGTTTTTTTAAATCTTGGCTTAACCCTTTGTGATACAGTAATTCAAAGATCTGATTCCAGTTTGAATTTATTTCAGTACTTGATTTTAACAGTTATTGTAGCTAAAAGGGATTACTCTCAAGAGATTCAGTGTCCAAACAGAAGACACTCATCATTGCCTTCTCACAATCTTAGCCAACAAAGAATGTCAAAAGTTGGCTAAAACATTTTCATATTCCCAGATGTTAAACAGTTCTTGCAAAGGCTTTAGAACATACTGAAATTTCATGTTTTTAGGAAGTCATTTCAAAGCACATTGAAATTCTTCACTCTAGAAGATTTTTATACATGAATTAGAAATTTTTGTTTCCTAGATTTCAGGGATTGAATTTTCATATTTAAGTAGTTTCAAAATATGCTGAAACTCTTCACTCTGGAAGACTTTATGTGCAGGTTAGAAAATACTGTTTCCTGTTTGTTTGTTTTATTTCTATGTATGCGGGTTTTTTAAGCATTACAGGTGATATGCTTGAAAACATTCATTTTCAAAATGCTTTCTCAAGAGCAAGATTTTTATTTCAAAAAGCAATTACTTTCTCATATCTAACATTGAAGAAACAGATTCAATATGTTTACTTTTTAAAAAATATCTTCCAGGTAGCATTTGGTTAATACTAACATCTCAAACTAAGGTCAGTAAACTTGAATGTCTGTCTATCTTTTTATGAAAGAAAAAGTAACATCACCTTCAAAAAGTCTTTTAAACACTTTGCCATGAGGTCATTTATGAAGCTCTGGGTAGTAGAAAGGATTTAAAAATTTCTCTTCATTTCATTACAAAGTACTGTAAAAAATTTAAAGGTCCTTTTTCACTTTTTTTTTTTTTTGGTCAAAGCAATCAGCTAATGGAATCCCATGGCAGGATCAATGGGATGTGCTGCGTTACCCTGAAGATAGATAGGTGCGCGCACCACTCCAAATTCACTGACCACTCCACTTGGCCCCAATGCCAACTCATATTAAATATCAGGAAAGCTCAGCTCCTCTATTTTTTAATTAAAAAATAAATAGAAGTTTTAATATTTTCTTTTTATATGCCAGGGGATCAAATGTGCCACCCACTTTGGAGATCACTGCTCTAAGTAACCCACTTGGAAAATTACTTTCTATGCCACAAGGAGTTAAAAACAAGAAAAGAGAGGAAGAGAGACCTGAGCAATAGAGCCCCATGGGATCTCTGAAAGACGTGCTGTCCCTGTTCCCTAAGTCTGGGGCCACAGCCTAAAGCCAGCTCTGGGGAGGGGTGGTTAGGCTAACGGCAGCCAATCTTGGATGGCTCTGAGTAAAGGGGAACTGGTCTTTGATTTCATTGTGGGGCTGGTGTTCCTAGGTATCCAGGAAGGCAGACCTGAGGCACCTCACAGAACACTGCCTACACTCACCAGTGTGGCGCCTGGAGCTGCCTAGTGACCTGAGTGTCATGTATGAGGACAATCATAGGTGCACATAAGAAGGACACAGTGTAAGTGCCAAAAACTAAGGGCATGAGAATGTGAATACAGCAGGAAAGATGACAGTCACTAAATTCTGGAAGAAATAGTGTGCAACTCAGAAAAAGGTAGGCAGATGACAATCTTGGATCAGAGCATTCCTCACCCCCAACATTTCCACTGACACTCAGAGACTCCTCCTGAAGAAAGAAAGACAGGGAAACTCAACAGGGCTAGGAGCTCTTTCTTTGCCCTCAGGCAAAATGAAAGCTCAAGATAAAATGTAAGTTCATCCCTGGCTGGGTGGCTCAGTTGGTTGGAATATCGTCCTGTACACCAAAAGGTTCCGCTGCCTTGCGGCATACCTCTTCAGGGGAAAGGCTAAGGGAGTAAACCCCGACAGAAAATCCGGAGCCGGAGTCCCTAAAGCGGTCTGACGTTGTAGTCAACACCGGCAACTCCTGCGGCGCACCTGAAGCCAAGCTGTATGGACTCCGTCTTTCCCTTGGACCCTTCAGCTGCGAAGAGAGGGGGGGTCTGCTGCATGGGCAACAGCAGACCCTCCATATCACCCTGCCCAGGCTCTGTAGCTTCAGCTCCACTGGAGAGCACACTCCAGCGTCATCGCAAGATGTCGATTCAACACGGGAGGAGACAGATACCGCGTCACTCCCGAGTCGGACTGCACAGCCATTCTCGGCGGTGCAGATAGACTCTTAAGAAGCTACACCATCGTCTCTCGAGACGGACGGCTGCCGACGACGACGACGACGACACCAAAAGGTTGCAGGTTCCATCCCTGGTCAGGGCACATACCTAGGTTTCAGGTTCTATTCCCCATCAGGATGCGTGCTAGAGTCAACCAATGTATGTTTCTCTCTCTCTCTCTCTCTCTCTCTCTCTCTCTCTCTCTCTCCCCTCACCCTCTTCCTCTCTCTCTAAAAGCAATGAAAACATGTCCTCTGGTGAGGGGGGGAAGGGTAAATTCATCTATAGACATAGAAAGTTACATTTTACTCACTTCTGAATTTGTGGTTTGAAATAAGACCTACTGTGCATGTTATACATTTGTACCTACACAGAAATGTTTGAGGATACAATTCAGGCTATTAACAGGGGCTAGTTCAGCAGGCTAGTGTTGGGAGGTGACATGGTATTGGGAGAGGGGAAAAAATCACTGATTTATGCTTTTTATATTCTTTAACTTGTTCTGATGGCCATTCATAACTTTTATTATTAAGCTAAAATATAATTTAAAATATCTATGTAGAGTGTTTTCCAGCACGCTGGCCAGTTTTGTGAATGGAGTTGTCATTACATATTTCCCTAGAAGACCCAGCAGATGTCCTGTGGCATTGCTGTTCACCCCCAGGCTGCCACTGAGCAATCCTGCATGGAAAGTGCTGTGACATTTCTACAGGATGTTTATCACAGGAAGATGCAGAAGAAGCAGTACCCAGATGCTTCAGTCAACTTTACAGAATTTTATCAAAAATGCTTAGAGCAGAAAAGAACCACCATGTCTTCTGAGGAAAAAGAAAAACTTGAAGACATGACAAAAGTATACAAACCCAATTATAGAAGCTTCTGAAGGGAAAGAAAAGAGATTCAAGAATTTCAGAACATAGAACAGCTTCCTTTAACCTTGTTCTTTCTTGTTCTGCCTATCACACAGACATCAAGGGGGAGCGGAGGTGTTGCAGAATAATTGGGAGAATATTAAATAACATTGAGGCTAATGAGCAACCTTATAAGTCTACTAAGGTGATGAAAATTTTGAAAATGAGATTGCTCTACTGGGTTAAAGGAGAGCCTAGCATAGGAAAAAGGAAATTGCCCCAAATGCAGTGTGGTATTGTTATAGAAACAGGGGAGTCCAAAAACAAACCCCAGAGTTTGCGGCTGGGAGATAGAAAAAGGAAGCAGCTTTCAGGATGCCTTTGCATGCCTAGGGCTAGTGGCTGGAAACTCTGTTGCACAAAGATCCGCTTTGAAATTTCCAAGGCTCAGGAAGATGGGAGGGGTCTTGGGCTGTGAGATGGTCCGGAAGGAGCCTACAGAGCCTGGGTAGAGTTCTGTGAATGGTCAGAACTGGTTGCAATACCCACTGTGTCAGAGCAGGGATATATAAGCAGCTGTGGGCATTTTGGCTCGCGGGCTCCCTCCATGTAGCTTGGAGGAGGGGGCTCTCCAGGCTGCTTTAAGAAGAAGCTCTCGCCATGCGGTTTTGAGAAGGAGAGGAGATCCACACGGTTTGCAGGAAGAAGGCAGTTTACAAGGAGGCTGAGAATCCAGGTGGTCCTGCACTGAGAGCTGGAGGGCAGCACAGCACAGAAAGGACCTCCCCAATCAGAACTGAGTGATTGGCAGCCACTGGTAAAGCTGAACTGTGCCTAGGAAGTAGGGAAACAGTGTTTCTGACTTTCCTAAGACTGGCCAGGTCTGGGAGGGGGAAGCAGGACTATGTGTAAATAAACAATTCTTTTTCTTTTCACTAAACCCTGGTATTGAGAGTTATAATTCTGGTGGCGGGCAATCGGGCCCCTAACTAAACAGCCCGTGGGTTCTGTTTCAATCGGAGCAGCCCAGGGGTTCTGTTACAACAGGACCACATCCCCATGCCATGGCCATTGGCCGGAGAACAAAAGTTGGCCCTTGCACCTAAAGGCAACACTCTATAGCACCATTCATGCTCCTCACAGTCAAGCTGAAGCTCAGTTTCTGCTGAAACCACATTCTCGAGTAGCTTCATCTCATCCTCCATCCCATGTCCCTCACTCCTTTCCAAGTTTCTTCCTCAAAAATCAAGTGCTCACAAATCTCCCTGCCCAGTTCTGCTTCTAGGGAATTTGATCTCAGGTAACATCTCAACTTCCCAACCAATCTCTTAATAGCATATGTTTGCCAATTCCCCTCCTATTTCTTATAGGGCAGTACCTTTGAGGAACTCTAAAAAATGAACAGGAGGGGGCTGTATGAGAGAGCAGTTGAATGGAGTTAATAATTTTTAGTAAATATGGAGTAAATGTCACAAACAAAAACATAGCATAATAAAGCAAATTTCGAGAACAGGCTAAAACTTCAAAACAATTCAGAGAACAACAAAATAGCCTGTTTTTAGTTCCATCCAAAGAAGAAGCTAGATATAGAAATTTGCCGTTTTAGAAATTTTTGTTTTCTTTCACTGATCCTCTTCATTGTTACCTGAATTCCTCTACACAAGTCAGTTCCCTAATTCATCTGTGATGCAGTGGGCACTTTGATATTAATCACAATATTACTGCAATGCCTTCAGTATATGCATAAAACCTATTTTTAACGAGGTTGTTTTTTCCTCCAAAGCTTGTCTCCCTTTCCAAATAAAATCTTTTCCATGGAAGGAAGGGAGGGAGGGAAGAAACTGAACTACATCTGGTATGCATTTTTTTTTCTTCCATCAATCTAGGCTATCACCTTGAGAGAACTATAGAGTTTTTAGAATATTTTGTAAGAAGAAACTTCCAGGCTACAGAAAGCTAAAAAATCTTCTCCACTGTGTAGAATCCATGGGCCCGGGATACTCTGGCTTCCCAGTTTTAAACTCTATCACATACCCCTCTCCCTTGCTTCAGGCCCTGAGGGGTTGTTTCATCATTTCAGTCTCTATATGTGAGTACATCATTAATATGCATGAAGACACAGGCATAACTCCTTCCCAGCACAACACATGCACACTCTGACAGAAACATCACACTTTCTAGTTTTACTATTCATCAGCTCTTTCTCCACCCAGAGTTCCAAATTCTCAGTGTGGGACAATGTTTTCCTATTAAACATCTTCCCCTTAGCCTCATTAACTCTCTGTGGTAGAAAATCACTGCAGTGCTTTGTCTGACTTGGAAATAATTTACAAAAGAGAGCTAAATAATCTCCAAATAACAAAATCTTTTGAACTTGGAATTTGGCACTTCACAACCAAGTTTGCTCCACAAAGTGCGGGGAGCAGCTGAAACTGACCTGACATTAACAAGCATACACAATGGAGGAAAGAAGGAGCTGGTGGGAAGTCTTGGCACCACCAAGAAATGCAATTAATGAAAGTAATAATTGGATGGCCCTCTAATGATAAGTGGGTAACAACAAGAGGAGGACGGATGTTCAATTAAATATAAACTATCAAAAAGAACTATACCATCACTTCCACTATAAATCAATGGCTGCCAATTATTGCATCAAACAAATATGCCAAGTGATAAACTGTGTGCTCTAGTATAAGCAGAAAATTGGGTGATATTTGTTCCTGTGCCAGCCTCCCAGGTTCTTTCAAACTTGGTGAACTGTGTTAAATGCTCAAAATGCAGATCAAGGTAGTAAATTTATTAATAATTGTTGAAGTAGTGTGAACTCAAATACGTATTAATTGTGTGATGTAGAATAAGTCACTTAATCCCTCTGAGCCACAGTTCCTCACGATGCTGAAGCTTAAATGAGGTCATGGATATCAAATGTCAAACCCACTGCATTAGGTTTTTTCTCTCCTTTTCTACATTCTCTGAAAAAGGTGTAAAGAATTGGAATGTACAGATGCAAGTACACTCAATGCTCTAACACATGATTGTCAGCTCTCAGCCCCTTCCCCTGGGCAGATAGAGTGGAGAGGACAGTGATCCCCTCAGTGACTCAGGCCTTCAGCTGATGAGCTGCTGGAACTAGAAGGGAAGAATCCCTCTCCCAGTCCCTTGCAAGGTACAAAGAGAAACTTGCTCACTCAGCGGGAACTCTGACCTTGCTCCAGAGTCCCAGCCCACAAGGAGTGTGGTCAGCATCATGGTGGCAAACCTCTAGCCAAGAGCAAGCAACAAAAAATGAAGATCCCAACAGGCCTCTCAAAATCTGCATCCAGATTGCCATGAGAGGCCTGAAAGTGCTCAGAACCTGAATGCAAGGGCCTCCTTTGGACGTAAAGCTGGTGAAATCAGTAGAGAAGGGCCTGGCAGGCTCTCTACCCAGTCCCTGGCCTAGGAGAGTCTTTGCAATCAAAGCAGGAACAGCAGGGCTTAGGAACATGAACTCATTAAGGATATTACTGCTCTACCGAAAGACCCGGGGCAGAATGAAGAATAGAAAACTGTTTCTAAAACTCTACTTCTGCCTGGGATAAGTAAAAAGAAAGCTCTAGTCAGCTACCAAAAGAGTCCAGTGGCACAGAAGTCTCTATCGACAGACAGGTGGAGGCTTCAGGCCTCCATGATTCATTCACTCAGTCAGTCCATCAGTCAACAGCATTACTGAGCATTCTATGTTCCAGACACTTTGCCCCTGTCTGCCAGTGGCACCGTGGACAGTGCAGCTGACCCACCCGAGTGGCAGAGGGGCACTCCTCTCCTTCTCACCACTCAGCACACATACTGCTGGACCCCCATGAAACAACTCTAGCTCAGCCTCCACAAGAGGTCCTGTTGGCTGCTACTGGCCATGTGGGCTGCCAGGCCCTTTCTAATTCTCAGTATAAGGAAATTGGATCTAACACACACAACAGTTTCTTGTGAGCTCGTCTAGCTTGAGTCACCTCCAGATACCCTGGAAGAATTGAGTCTCAATTCTGGCCTTGAAATGGAGGGCTATAGTCCAAATATGGTTACTTAGGACCCAGGGTGCTCAACGTACTGGGCAGCCTCACTACCAGCCAGACAGCTCATAATCTCCCCTTCAACACCTGTTATGTTTATGTTTCATTATCCACATATGTTTCCTGTTTTAATTTTAACCAAGATAATTTCCTGAATCAGACTGTAAGCTACTGCCTCAAATGGTCTGGCCTACTGGACAAGCCCTTACAAGTGGGCACCACTGACCATCTGAGCCTTTAGTTGGTTGTGCCTACTCCCTTCCCACACAATGTCTAATAAAGCTCCTTCTAACCCAAACCTTCCCAACACTCTTCTCTGGATGCTCATTCCTTTCAAAGTTCAGGCAGATATTTGCAACTTCAATACATTACATAAATGTCATGTGTTAAGGAAGTATAAAGTAGGTGCTCAGGATTTCTCCTTTCAAATGGAGGCAAATGGGGATTAAGTGCAGGTTTTTTAAAAATCCTCACCTGAGGATATGTTTATCTTTTTTTTTTTTTTTGAGAAAGAGACACAGAGAGAGAGAGAGAGAGAGAGAGAGAGAGAGAGAGAGAGAGAGAGAACCATTGATGTGAGAAATATCTATCAGTTGCCTCCCATATGCACCCTGACCAGAAATCAAACCTGCAGCCTAGGTATGTGCCCTGACCAGGGATGGTACCTGCAACCTTTTGATGTTCAGGGCAACCCTTCAACCAACGGAGCTACTGGCAAGGGCTAAGTGCAGTTTTGACCCCAAGGGAGTATCTTAGCCTGGTTTGTGCTCATGAGTGTTGTCTGATTCCCATAAACTGCTCACAAATGCAGTAGTAGCGCAAGAACAGCTCCTTCACAGTCCAGCTCTCTACAAACTCTAATTAATAGAGGTTCACTGAACTGATTTAAAATGCCCTCCTCACATTGATGAAGTCAGCGCAGGAGAGGGAAGCATCAATTTGAAATGGGTCCAGGTAGTTACAACCACCACTGGGTTTTCTAGTGAAAGCATCAGGAATTAATTCTAATTAAAGCTGGGGAACTATTGGAAGGGATATGAGAGCTCACAGAATCCCTGCCAAAGGCTTGAGAATGAAGCTGGAATATGAGGCAGCTCCAGGGACTGGAAGAAAAACTATAGAAATGACCTTGGAGCAGGAACGATATGATGAGGCTATCCCCTATCCGCACAATTGCAGATGAATGAACTCTATCTGGGTCTTTGACCCTCCAATTTTCAAAGCCCCACAAAAAAAGCATGTGATCTTCAGGCTACGTCTTGGTGCTCCCTCAGACTGTATGAAGCAGTGAGGAAAAATATGTCCTTATGGAATCTGTAAGTGGGGAAATCCCCCCAAATGACACATAGTCAAGAGGCAGCTCTCCAAAAGGAACGCAGAGAGCTGTGGGAGGAGGAAAAGATAAACATACCCCAGCCAGGGAAAAGGAAGATAAGAGTGTCCTGTACTCAGAGCCCTCCTGGCAGGTCACACCTGCCTCAGACCTCTGGTTTGCAGTCACAGTTGGCCCAGCAAGACCCCTAGCTTGCTGGGCAAACCACTCATTCCCTGCACTGGTCCCGAGGATCAGCCACACTTATCCAATGCACCCTTTCCAGAGCTGTGAGATGAAGGGTGAAGGAAAAGGCTGGTAGGCTTGGGATGTCTGTCTTGTCTGGCTCATCAGGTGTACCTGCCATTCAGATACACCTTTACAAACCCCACTGTCACCTGCCACAGTGAGACCATCAGGAAAAAGACCTTACAGGTTAGTGAAGGCAGAACCCAGCAAACAGATAAAGGCAGACCATCAGACCCAGGGTCATCATCCTCTGGAAACTTCTCCTGACACACTTCCGGTCAGGTCACCAAGGGCCACTCCTGGACCCTACATGGCTCCTTCATGGCCATTACCACAGACCAAATTTTACTTCCTTGGATGACTTTTATTCACAATAGTCTCTCTCATAAGAGCATAATCTTTTCAAGGACAAGGACACCACAAATGTCACCAGCATTTAGCATCTAGCATCTAGGAACCAGGTAAATACATGTTGAATTAATCAATGAATAGATGAATGAAAAAACTAAGCCTGACTCACTCATTTGCCACATCCCAAATATTCATGTATCACTTCTACTTCAGTGTGCCAAGATTCTATAGGAAATACCGATTTTCTTTTTCCAATAGTGCAGCAGAAATTCTAAATGTGGATTAAGGGCTGGTGGAGTGAAAAGCATGTGTGCCAAGAGGGTAAATCTGATTCTATTGAAGGGAGAAGGGTTGTTCCAAACTACCTACCTGTCCCCCTGGTACCTTGGAACACTAAACTGCATACACACACCAAATAATACACCACCTGTTTACCTGTCTACTGCTCCAAGGCCCCAGGGAGACCCTTGTGATGGTTAATTTTGCATGTCAACTTGACGGGGCCATGTGGCACCCAAACTGGTCAAACATTCTGCAAGTGTCTGTGAGGGTGTTTCTGAATGAGATTAACATTTGAATCAGTAGACCCAGCCAAACTGATGACCCTTCCTGATGTGAGTGGGCCTCATTCATTCAATTGAAAACTAACTAGAACAAAAGATCTGAGTAACAGGGAACTCCTCCTGCCTGACTGTTGAGCTGGGACATCTGTCTTTTCCCACCTTTGGACCTGAACTGAAACATCAAATCTTCTTGGGTCTCAGGACTCTGGACTCAGGCTGGAACTACACCATCAGCTCTCCAAGGTCTCCAGCCTGCCGACTACAGAGCTGAGGACTTGGAAACGTCCATAACGGTGTGAGCCAATTCCTCATAATAAATCTCTATACATGTATATACATCTTATTGTCTGTGCTTCTAGAGAGCCTTAACACAACACCTCTCAGTAACACCTCTCTACTGTCTTCGCCACACTGGATCCTCCCCTGGGAAGCCCTAGGTCTCTCAAGGTCTGGCAGATAAAGGGGTTAAGACATGGTACAGCAGGGAGTCTTCAAGATGTTTCCCAATGTTGTTCCAGCTTGTGCTTTGAGGTATGCAAGTCAATGAGTTGACAAGCGTATGCACAGCTACCATTGTCATCATCATATAGCCCATTTCCTTCACCCTAGAAAGTTCCCTGTGCCCTGCCCAGTCAATCTCCCATTCACCTCACCCCAGGAAACCACTAACTTGCTTTACGTCATCATAGGTGAGATTAGGCTCTTCTATGGTTTCATATGCATGAAATCATACATAAAGCACTCTTTTTTATCTGGCTTTTTTTTTTTTTTTTTGCTCCACATGTTTTTGAGATCCATCCTCATCATTGTATGGATCAACAGGTTTTCTTTTATTATTGTGCAGGGTTTTTTTTTTTTTATTACCCAAATTCATGACAATCTATCTAATCACCAAATGGGGATCTGGATTATTTCCATATTTTTCCTATTATGATTAAAACTGCTCTACACATTCACATCCAAGTCTTTGTGTGGGCATATGTTTTCATTTCTTCTGGGTAAATATTTAGGCATAGAATAGTATACTCATAGAGTAGTTTATGCTCAACTTTAAGAAATGGACAGACTGTCTTCCAAAGTGGTTGCACGATCTTCCACTCCCAGGAGCAAAGTCCTATTATCGCTCTGCCCCCACAGACAGGTGATGAAGAGGTGTTCATGTCGGGCCTACAGGTGTGCAGGCTGAAAAAGCTTCTTACTGTATCACAGTGCAGTGGGCCTTGCCAGCCAAGTCTAGGGTCACCTCCTGGCTGAAGTCTTCTCTAGCCCTCAATTCTGAACTCTCCTATGTGCCTCCAGTGTACACAGTGACATGCAGCCATCCATACAACAGTGGCCAAGCTGAGAAGAGAGAGCACTTTGTGCTTCTAGTAGCCAAAGGCAGCACTCTGTTTTGTTTAGGAGGATGTCTCTCCTCCTGACCTCCACCCCTGAGAATCTTGCACCATGCCTGGCATTACCATTTCCTGGCACACTGTGTGATGAACAACTGAATGAGTGAATGAGTGAAATGAATGAATGGTGAATGGAGCCTGGTTTAATCACTTCTACTTCCATGCCTGCCTCACTCAGTTGGAACCCTGCTTTCTCTATCTGGGTGCACTATTTTGAGCATCAACCTCTCTCAGGGAAAACATTTCCTTCAGTCTTTTGATGAGAATGCTGACCCTCAAGTAGATGGTTTGTGGAGGAAAGAAGGGCTTCTGCAAAGCCTCCTACTTACCCTTGCCTTCACCCTGCTGACTGACAGAGGGATGCCCTCTAGTAGAGTCTCTCTTGCACACACAGGCTGGCAAACAGTCCAGTGTGGCTGTCTGGACCTGAGAGGGAGGAGATGCTTCTGCCAAGATACCCTCTCTCCAGCTTTCTCCCCCAGGTTCTACTTTGCTTCTCCACTTAAGGAGACAACCTGAAGCTGCCTATCTCTAAACCAGGAAAAGTTCAGCTCAGCTAAGTGGCATTGCCAAGTGCCTAAAAAACTCTAAAGCTGCTCTAAAGCTCCACTCAAAAATGATGCTCAGGGAAGGTATGTTACCTGGAACCACATTAGCTACCCAGATAGGGAGGAAAGAAAGAATACACCACCACAATGTTGTTTCCAGTACAGCTTGGGCTTTCAGGCACCCTGGGAGCTCTCAGTGGGGACCCCAGAAGGCAAGATGGTAGCTCTCGAGAAATCACTGTGCATCAGGGAAGTATCTCACAAACTAGGAGGGCTGTGACAACCTCATGCCTAACTAGCATGTAAGGGCTCAGTCCCAGAGGGTGGCCACAATCCTCCTTAACACATGACAACAAGTATGGGAGCCCTAGTTCAGTGAGCTGTTCCCCACCAAGTCAGTGCAGGGAGCTCACAAATACCTGGGGTAAAAGAGTCAACAGAGCTGGGAAAAGGGTTGAAGTATCAATGACTTCACCAGCTAAATAGACAAGGACTGGCAGTACAAGCTAGAGAGTGCCCAACTCACAATTGGCCATCCTGAACTAGGAAGCTGAGGCTCCTTGCTCAGTATGCACTCATGATGCTGTTTGCTGGTGGCACACTGATCACTGGACACCAGGGTCACAGTCTGTGGACTCTCAGCTCTTTGAGGCGAGGACACTAAATACACTCCTCAGGCTTGGGAGGTTCCAAACCTAAGAGAAGGATTTAGGAATTAATGGAATCACTCAGCAAAGAGCCAGATAGATTCCCTCTTCCTCCCAACCTACCCTCAGTTCAACACACAATTGTGAAGCTCCAATTCTTGGATAAGCGGGAAACCCAAAATGGTTCTCATGCTTAAGGTACTCACAATTTCCAGGGAAAGATAAGCACATAAGCAGATAATTTTAAAATACTGTGCTAAGTGCTCCACTGGGGATTAAAAAGTAGGTTCTGTATGAGCCTAAGAAGAGCTGCCCAACCAGCCAAGGGAGTCTTGAAAAATGATCTGTGTTGCTGATGCCTGCACTGGAGACTGCTTCTCCCACATTCATCTCTCCTGCTGCACCTGCATTGTGGATTCTGGGACATGTTCCTAAAGGCAGCTGAAACCTATAGTCCATGGCGTTCTTCACCTGGAACAAGTTCTATCTGTCAGACAAATTGATTCTTCTGACTGTTCCCTTCACATACAACTAGGTCCCAAGGCCATGGGTTTCACTATTGAATTCTCTCACCACTCCCTCCCTCCCTTCCTTCCTTCCTCCTTTCCCATACCCCCTGTCACTGCCTGAGTCCCAGGTGCTGGCCATCACTTTTTGCATGATCTGTATGATAATAATAGTACCAGAAGGAGGAAGAAACAGCTCTATTAGAGCAAAGTTTTTGTGTAATGTTAAAATTAAACTACTATTGACTTCGATCAATAATGTGGCTTGCCCCCTCGCACAACCACAGCAAAGTTACAGTTAAACTACAGAACAAATATCACACAGAATCATCGGAAAATTGAGTTATATGGAAGTCCAAAAACAAAAGAATTAAAGAAACCACATTTATCCAGATGGGTAGGATGGGCAGAGATGTGGAGACACAGAATAGACTAGTCCTAAACCCACATGTGATGGATATAACATGGAGGTATATCTTGGGAGTGAGGGATCCCAGCTCTACATCAGACCACCCAGCCCAGAGTTCCAGTGCCAGGAAGATAAGTCACCAAAACTTCTGGCAATAAAAATCAGTGTGGGTTGGGTAAGTAGAAGAAACTGTGAGGGTTTCAGGCATCTCCTCTTGTAGGGCCACGCACACAGACTTACTTAGACTCATTCCTGCTGGGCTCCAGCACCAGGGCAACACCTTAAAGGGAACCAGTGGCATATGGGGAGAAATTGAAATGTCTGGCATCAGGGTGAGAGCTGGAAGACAGCTTCCTCCTGGAAAGAACTATAGACAGTGGCTATTCATTTTCTGAACTCTCCCCCCCACACAGCCACATTGCAGTGGCACCATAGTTGAATCTCCATCAACCTGGCTCACATGGTTATGCCAGCCCTGATGATTACCTAAAGCTCTGCCCCATCCAACTTACAGGCCCACCTGCACTGGTAACAGTGGCTTTCCCATATGAATGGCTCAGCTAAGCTCAGGCTTCAGACCTTCCTAAATCCTCTTAAACAAGCAACAGCTGATACCAGCCTCTGTACCTCTCACAGAGTGGCCGCAGACCCAGCACCAGCAGCAACCCTCTGCAGATTGCTTTATAGCTTACACCAAGGAGCCCCAGACAGAATACAGGTGCAGACTCACCTCAGTCTGCACCATCCTGGAACACCCAGAGCCTGCGCACCCAGTGGACAGTTACAGACCACATCAGAACACCACCACCCAACCACCTCCAGAAGCCACGGAAGGAGGTGGTTGCTGGCCACGGGTCAAAACCAGTCCTACCAGATGTCTGGACTGGGTAAACCCCTCCCATTGACCTGCTCACAGCAATCAAGACTGAACTACAAGAAAAAGGAATACTCAGCCCACACAGAGGGTACCTCTGAAGTACCCAGCTTGGGTGATAGGGGAGGCTGTGCTGCTAGACCCTATAGAACGTCAACTACATTAGACCATGCTACTAAGACACAGAGTCAAAGCAGCTCTACCTAATACATAGAAACAATCATAGGAGAGCTGCCAAAATGAGGAGGCAAAGAAATATGACCCCAATAAATGAACATAACAAAACTCCAGAAAAAGAACTAAACAAAATGGAAATACGTAATCTCTCAGATGCAGAGTTCAAAAAAATGGTTATAAGGATGCTCAAGGAACTTAGTGAGGACCTAAACCGCATAAAAAAGATCCAGTCAGGGACTTCCGGCCAAGATGGAGGCTTAGACGGACACGCTAGGTCTCCCTCTACAACTAGAGAGGAATACAACTACTTCAAAACAAAGGATAACTAGAAATTCCAGAAAATAAAACTACACGGAAGTCCAACATATGAAGTTATAAACCAGCGGTGCCATTTGGGCAGGTAAGAGTTAAAGAGGGCAGTGCTGTTTGCGGTCGCACCTGGAGCGGCGGGCGGCGAGGAATCCCGGCTGCGGTCAAGCCCCTGGCGGTGCGCGACTCCGGCGCTGAGGAGAGCGGCCGCCGCATCGCCTTGAACAGTGAGGCCCAGGGGGGCAGGAGGACGGATCCCGGTCTCCTAGCTGAATAACTGTGTGAATCCATCTTGGACCCCCGCCCCCAAAGAAAGCACCACAGGGCTGCGAAATAGGTCGCGGACAGGCAGGCGCCGGTCGCTGATTTGTGACGTGTACACAGGCACTGCCCCGGACAGCCGGCCCAAGAAAACAAAACGCATCTGTCAAAATGAGGCAGACAACTCTAGAAATCCCGGTGACACAACTCACCAGGCAGCAGATAGAGAACCTGACAGATGAACAGATAAGAAACCTGTCAGAGGCTCAGTTCTGGGCCATTGTTATCAGGTGGCTTACAGAATTCACAAAAGAGCAGGAAAAAGATAAGAAAGAAGCGAAAAACTTTCATAACGAAAGGAACAAAACCGCATACGAGATAGATGGTGAGAAAAAAAAAATCCAGAGTTCATTTCAACAAACTGGAATATGGAGAAGGAACAAGCAGTCAACCAATGCAGTGGGAGGAAATGGGAAGCAACAATGAGAGGATCAGAAACCTCTGGGACAGCTATAAAAGGCCCAACATAAGAATCATTGGTTTGCCAGAGAATGAGGAAGATGAACTAGAACTTGAAAAATTGAGTGAAAATATAATAAAGGAGAACTTCCCAGACTTGGGGAAGGGAATAGACTTGCAGGTCCAGGAAGCGAGGAGAGTTCCCAAGAGACTGGACCCAGGGAGAACCACTCCAAGACACATTATAATCAAAATGTCAAAAATTAAAGATAAAGAGAGAATCTTAAAAGCAGCAAGAGAGAAGAAAAGAATTATGTACAAAGGGGTCCCAATTAGACTATCAGCAGACTTCTCAAGGGAAACCCTACAGGCAAGAAGGGACTGGCAAGAAATATTCAAAGTAATGAAAATCCAAAACCTACAACCACGAATACTCTATCCAGCGAAATTGTCATTCAGAATAGAAGGACAGAGAAAGTGTTTCCAGGACAAAATAAAACTGAAAGAGTTCATTAGATTCAAACCACTGTTATATGAGATGTTAAAGGGACTGGTTTAAAAAAACAGAAGCTAGGGAGATGAAACAAAGGCAAACTAAATAGGCAACGAGAGTGGAAAAGGAACTGTGGGTACGGGAAGCATATTGGGGGGAGGTCAACAGGGAGGGGGAATGGGGAAAGGGAGGGAGATGATATAGGAATTGGGGATCAAGGTAGGAGGGAATGGAATAGACAGAGAGAGGTTGGGAGGAACTGTATGCACAACTAATGGACATAATCTAAAAGGGGGGGACAACTGGAGGGAGGGGGGCCACCGGGTGGAGGGGAGCAGAGGGAAGGGAAATTGGCACAAATGTAATATTTTAATCAATAAAACACATTAAATCTGAAAAAAAAAAAAAGATCCAGTCAGAAATTAACAATACACTAATTGAAATAAAAAATAATTTACAGGGAAATAGCAGTAAAGTAGATGAATCCAAGAATCAAATCAATGATTTGGAACAAAAGGAAGCAAAAAAATCACCAATCAGAGCAATAAGAAGAAAAAACAATCCAAAAAAAATAAGGATAGTGTAAGCAACCTCTGGGACAACAACAAGCATTCTGACATTTGCACTGTAGGGCTGCCAGAAGGAGAAGAGAAAGAGCAAGAAATTAGAAATCTGTTTGAAAAAATAATTACAGAATACTTCCCTAACTTGGTGAAGGAAATAGACATGCAAGTCCAGGAAGCAAAGAGAATCCCAAACAAGATGGATGCAAAGAGGCCCACTCCAAGACACATCATAATTAAAATGCCAAAGATGAAAGATAAAGATGGAATCTTAAAAGTAGCAAGAAGAAAGCAGTTAGTTACTACAGGGCAGTTTCCATACGGTTGTCAGCTGATTTCTCAAAAGAAACCTTGCAGGCTAGAGGAGATTGCAAAGAAGTATTCAAAGTGATGAAAAGCAAGGACCTACAGCCTAGATTACTCTACCCAGCAAAGCAATTATTTAGAATCAAAAGGTGGATAAAGTGCTTCCCAGAAAAGGTAAAGCTAAAGGAGTTTATCATCACCAAGCCACTATTATATGAAATGTTAAAGGGACTTATTAAAGAAAAAGATGATCAAAACTATGAACATTAAAATTGCAATAAATACATAACTATCAACAATTGAATCTAAAAAACAAACTAAGCAAACAAGCAAAACAGAAACAAAATCACAACTATGAAGAGCATCGGGATGGTGACCAGTTGGGAGGGAGCTATGAGGGAATGGGGGGAAAGGTACAGGGACTAAGAAGAATAAATTGGTAGTTACAAAATAGTCAGGGAGATGTTAAGAGCAAGTATAGGAAATGGAGTTGCCAAAGAACTTATATGTATGACCCATGGACATGAACAAAGGAGAGGGGATAGCCAGAGGGAGTGGAGTGGGCTGGGTGGAGGGGGGCAAAGGAGGAAAAACTGGAACAACTGTCAAAAGATAATCAATAAAAAATTAAGCTACTATTAATTTGAACTAGATTGTTTCAAGATTTTAATTGTAATTGTCAGGGAAAGCACTAAGAAAATAACACAAAAAAATATGTGATAAAAAGGAAATTAAAAGTTTACACTAAAAAAAAAATTTATTAATGCAAAATAAGGCAGTAATGTAGTAATAGTGGAACAAAGACATAAAGCTTATAAAAAACAAATGAAGTAGAAGATGCAAATTGTACTTTATCAGTAATACATTAAATGTAAGTAATTTAAACACTTCAGTTAAAAAGTCGAGATTGAGCCCAGGTTGGTGTGGCTCAGTTGGTTGGAGCATTGTCCCATGACTCAAAGGTTGCAGTTTGATTACCAGTCAGGGCACATGCCTAGGTTGCAGATTTGACCACTGGTCTAGGCACATATGGGAGGCAACCAATCAATGCTTTTCTCTTGCATTGATGTTTTTCTCTCTCCCTTTCTATCTCTCTCTAAAAGCAATGAAAAAAATGTCCTCGAGAGAGGATTTAAAAAGTGGGGATTGGCACTTACAAATTTTTTAAAAGATCCAACCAGATGCAGTCTATAATAAACACACTTTAGACTCAAAAATACAATAGTGTGAAAGTAAAATATGTGCATTGAAAAAACAACCAGAAGAGAGTAATATTAGACAAAATGGACTTGTAGATATAAAGTGTTATTAAAGGCAGAGGGACATTTTATCATGATAAAATGGCCAATCCCTCAGGAATATATAACAATTATATCTAATTGGATGTATAAATATGCATCTAACAACAGAGCCCCCAAAACACAAGAAGCAAAAACTGAAAGAATTAAAGCAAAAATGGATTGTCAACAATAATAGTTGGAGACTATAATACTTCACTTTCAATAATGATAGAATAACTAGACAGAAAGTCAACAATGAAATAGGCACGAACAACCCTATAAACCAACTTGATCTAACAGAATTCTACAAAAAACTCCATTCAACAAGAAGAGAGAATACACTTTCTTCTGATGCACACATTCCCCCAGGATAGATTGATCATATGCTATGCCATTAAACAAGCCTCAGTAAAACTGAAAGGTTTAAAATCAATGATTTTTAATTCTATTACATGACCTTAATAGAATTAAATTAAAGTGTGGTCTTTCTCTTCTTCTTTCCTTAGGATATTCTCAATCTCTCTCTCTCAACACACACAAGTTACAGAGGCAAAAGAAGGACCCTTGCACCTTAGGAAAAAGAAAGGCAGAGAAAACCCACCTGGGGGGGGACAGAGATGGGGAAGGTATAGGCATACATGTGTGCAAGATTTGCTTAATATCTGAAAAATTAATTAATGTAACATACTATATTAACAAAATAAAGGACAAAAACCACATGATTATCTTTATAGATGCAGAAAAAGATTTGAAAAAATGCCACACCTTTTCATGATTAAAAAAACACTCAACAAATTAGGAATAGAAAAAAATTTTCTCAATGCAGACTGGTGCAGTATGGAATTTCCTCAAAAAACTAAAAATGGAACTGCCTTTTGAACAAACAATTCCATTGCTAGGATTATATCCGAAGAATCCTCTGAAACCCCAATACAAAAGAACATATGCACCCCTATGTTCATAGCAGCACTATTTACAATAGCCAAGTGCTGGAAACAGCCTAAATGCCCATCTGTAGATGAGTGGATTACAAAACTGTGGTACATTTACACAATGGAATACTATGCAACAGAAAGGAAAAAGGAACTCCTACCATTTGCGACAACATGGATGGAACTAGAAAGAATTATGCTTAGCGAAATAAGCCAGACAATGAAAGGAAAATACCATATGTTATCACCTAATATAGTAAACTAATGAACAACACAAACAAGCAAAATTGAACCAGAGGCATGTAAACAAGGAGCAGACTAACAGTTACCAGGGTGAAGGGGGGGAGGGAGGAAAGGGGGGTAACTAGGGAAAGACTTTAGTAAAGGAACTAGTATAAATCACCCATGGACATGGACAACGAGGTGGGGATTGACTATGGGAGAAGGGGTGGGCTGGAGGGGAGCAATGGGGGGGAAAGTGGGACAACTGTAATAGAAAAACAATAAATAAATCAAAAAATTTTTTTAAAAGAAAGAAATTTTCTCAACCTGATAATAAAGGGCATACTTAATGATTAAAGGCTGAATGTTTTCCCTTTATGTTCAGTACACAACATGAATACCCCTTGCCAATTCTACTCAACATTGTATTGGAGTTTCTAATTACAACATTTAGACAAGAAAAAACATTTAAAGTCATCTATCTATAAGTAGGAAGAAAGAATTAAAACCATCTCTACTTGCAGATGACATGAACTTGTGGAAAGACAATCCTAAAGGTAACCACGAAAAAAAATATTAGAGCTAAAAAACAAACTCTGCCAGGTTGCAGGTTACAAGATTAATATACAAAACCAACTGTATTTCTATACACTACTAGCAGTAAACAGTCTGAACATGAATTAATAAAACAATTCCATTGATAATACCATAAAAAATTAAATACTTAGGAATATAATTAACAAACCTAAGTGAAAGGAGATGCAGTGATTCCCCAGTAACATTCATCCCCAGGAGTCATTCAGTTTCAGACCTAAATGTAAAGGCTAAAACAATAAAGCTTCTAAAATAAAACATAGAAAGATACCTTCATGATCTTGAAGTAGGCAAAGATTTCTTAAACAAGACACAAACTACAGTAGCATAAAAATAATGATCAATTGTACTTTATTAAAGTTACTAACTGCTTCTGATCAAAAGATACCACAGAGTAAAAAAAAAAAAAAAAAAAAGTGAAAGAAGATACTTATAATACATATACCCAAATAGGATTCATATCCAGAATATATATTTTAAATAATTATTCTAAAATCAAAAAGCCCAACAACTCAATTGAAAATGTTGGCAAAAGATCTGAACAGGTCCTTTACAAAAGAGGATATCCAAATGGTCAGTAAGAATATGCTACTTTAGGCATCCCCACTCCCATTGTATGCTCATGTCTTAAGTACAAATTTGTCGAGTATCTTTACATATGACTGTTGGTTTATCCAACCCTCCCTGTCTCCTCTGGTGTCATTCTGATTATTTGTCCACGCTCAGTTCAGAGTCTCTACATCCCAAAAAAGCCATCTTCCTTTTTTTTTTGACAAAAACACTGAGGCCTTTGGAAATCCCTCTTACCAAGGCCTAGGCTGAGCGTGTGCTTGCCCAGCCTTCCATTCCTGACTTCAGAAACTGGTAGGTTATCTGGACAGCCTGTCACAAGATTTTTCTCACCTCTACTTTACCAAATAGTTGGTTTACATGTTCTAAAATCTGTTAATATTGGCCTCCTTTATTATTTTCTGTTTCCTGAGTATTTTTTATATTAGCCGGCTTTCCCTTTCCAGTGCATATTTTTAATCATGTTGTTAAAGTCCAATAAAAATGGTGACTGAAATTTTAAAAAATCTTATTCAATTACAGTTTATATTTAATATTATTCTGTATTAGTTTCAGGTGTACAGCATATTGGTTAGACAATCATATGCTTTACAAAGTGTTCCCCCTGATATTTCTAGTACCCACCAGGCCCCATACACAGTTATTACAATATTATTGACTATATTCCCTATGCTGTACTTTAGTACATCTCCTTGACTATTTTGTAACTACCAATGTGTACTTCACAATCCCTTCTCCTTTTTCATCCAGTCCCCCAATGCCCTCCCCTCTGGCAACCATCAGTCTGTTTTCTGTACTGTATCTATGAATCTGTTTCTGTTTTGTTTATATATATTGTTCTTTAGATTCCACATATAAGTGAAATCATATGGTATTTGTCTTTCTCTGACTGATTTATTTCACTTAGCAGAATACCCTCTAGGTCCATCCATGCTGTTGCAAATGGAAATGTTTCATTCTTTTTTTGTGTCCAAGTAATATCCCCTTATATGTATTTACCCTAGTTTTTTATCCACTTGTCTACTGATGAGCACTTCGATTGAGATCTTGATAGATATTGAACTATAATTATAAATTGAGAATAGATATTTTTATACATAGCCAAAAGATTATACCTGGAAATACAGTAAGTCTCCTCAATTATTCCTCCCTGTTTCTTTCAATGGAATATGGTGACATGCCAAAGAGCATGGGTTCTATTCTCACATGATCTACATTTGAATTGCAGCGTGGCTACAAACTAGAGCTATTTATCAGTCACCTTTGTTAAGTGACAACCACAAAATCTTGGTGGCATACAACACTGAGGACATATTTCTCCTACTGGCAAGTCTGTGGGTCAGCTGGATGACCTAGTCCTTCATGCCTCTTTCTTAGGCTCAGTCAGGAGGCATGGGAGTACCTGGGACATGTTCTTTTTACCATGGTCAGAAGTGGAAGGGCAGATGAAAACATGCCTTCCCACCAAAGGCCTAGGCTCAGAACTCACACACTCACTTTTGCCCACATGTCACTGGCCAAAGCAAGTTCATGGCCAGGCTCAGTAGTAATTGTGCAAAGAACTAAACTCACTGATGGATATTTAGGGGGAAAGATGGATATTTAATGTACAATAATTTACTCTACCATACCACATGACCTATGGACAATTACTTAAAGTCCTATCTCGTGGGGCTGCCATGAGGATTAAATGGACTATGTCTGAAAACCACTCAGCATCATGTCTAGCAAGAGCTCAATAAATATCAGGTATTATTATTGTTTTTATTTTTGGGCCAAATACCGCAATTGACCTTTTGAACCCAGGTGGAATACTTTCACTTTTTCCATGTCAGATTTGATCTTCTCTCTGACCATTGTTTCAGCCCTTGGAGATAGTTGGGATCATCATCTATCAAGTAAACAAACTTCGAGAGCACTACGCTAAGTAGGTTCCCATATATTACCTGGCAGGCTTGTGTGGCACTGATGAAATAGCTGTCCCTACTGCTCTGCTGTAATTTGCATGTCTAGTCATCATTCCACTGCTCTTCACAGATGGTGGACATGTTGAAGGAGACAGGGCCAACTCTAAAGCCCTCTTTTGATTGACATCAATCAGTGAATCAATAACCTCTGGGCACATGTGTTTAAAGTTACACATATATCAACTTAATTTTCCTGCTCAAAATACTGTTTCTCCATTTTCTCTACAAGGCCTCTATCCAAGGCATCATAAAAATCTGAATATGCTACTTTAGGCATGCCCACTCCCATCGTATGTCCATGTCCATGTCCTAAGTATGAATTTGTCCAGAATCTCCACATATGACTCCGTTGGTCTGCTTCAACCTTCTCTCTCTCCCCTGGGGGCATTCTGATCATTTGCCCACATTCAGTTCTCAGTCTCTATAGCCCCAAGAACCATCTTCCCTTATTTTGAAAAAAATACTGAGATGCTACCCTGGCCGGTGTGGCTTGGTGATTGGAGCATTGTTCCATAACTGAAGGGTTGAAGGTTCAATTCCCAGTCAGGGCACATGCCTAGGTTGTGGATTCATCCCTGGTCCAGGCACAGGCACATGCAACCTGCTGGTCCAGGCACAGGCACATGCAACCTGCTGGTTCAGGTGCATATGATCCCTGGTCTGGGTGGGTACAAAGGCAACCAATCGATGCTTCTATCACATCTATGTTTCTCCCTCTCCCTTCCTCTCTCCCTTCCAATCTCTAATAAAGCAAAGGAAAATGTCCTCAGGTGAGGATTAAAAAAACACACATATACTGAGATGTCTTTGCCTTTGGAAATCCCTCTAACCAAGGCCTGGGGAGAGGGAGAACATGTACTTGCCCAGCCTCCCATTCCTGACTTCCAAAACTCGAAGGTTATCTGGGCAGCCTGGCACCAGGTTTTTATCACTTCTGATTTTCCAAACAGTTCCTCTATATCATCCACATTTAGGGCCAAGGTAGCAATTGTCCTCATCAATTTTTCTGTCATATGGGAAATAAAATTGTCAAATCTATAAGATGATCAGTTACACCTAGTAGATGGTAGATTTATGACTGGGGTCAGTGTGAAGATCAGCCTAGAATTTTCAGACAGAGGGAGCTGACTTGCTTCCCTGTAGACAATGAGTTGGGGCCAGTTTGCAGTAGGCTAGGCTAGAACACAAAATTCCAGGGACTGGCTTTTCTTTGTCCAGACTTGTGCTCAGTGGATCTTCAAGTAGACTCCTTCAAGCAAGCTCCCATGGAGCAGGAGATGGTCCAATGAGTAACCAAGGAAGTCAGTGTTCAAGGTTAAGCTCTCTCATAAGCCATATGCCCACCCCCTCAAAAAAGACAATGGTGATTTGTTTTCTTATAAAATACATTTCACCTACCTGACCAATATTAACATAGTAATATGTATTTTCTTTATTAGTCCTCCAAAATCTATCATTTAGAAATAATGTATCATATGTCAGAGTTCCAGGAAGCCCTGAGATAGCTCACCTAAGGCTCAGGCCCTCACTGCCTCTGTTCACTGCACCGGCCAACCATTGTGTTGACAAGTGTTGTCTAACAGATGTTAATGCTTTCATGTTATATGTCCTGTCTTTCTTAGAATCTGAGTATGTTTGTGCTATTCTCTTCCTTTTTTCTCATTAATATAAAAGCATTTATTTTCTCTAATTTGATTATCATGTTTTTGTTCTGTTTTCTAGTAAAAATGAAATAACCAAGATCCTACTGTGATCATTTCCTGAAGCAATTAATCTATCTGTAAGGCTGAGTTCTGCTGAGCACTTTGATCCACACAAATCACTAGGGATTGTGCTCCATCAACACAGCACAATTACTAGAGTGGCCTGAAGTCAAATGATTTGCAATCACTTTCCAGAGGAGCAATGCCTCCAGACTGGGTGAAGACAGTCTGAACTATCACTCAACAGAACCATGCCTGGCTCTCTGCAGAGAAGGGCAGCCCCTTGCCAGATTTCACTGACCTTGAAGAAAGGTTCCAGATTCTAGCTCCCCCCAGAACTCACAAAGGGGGCAAGGTTCTGATTCCTCTTCTTTGAAAACTTGACACACCCAGCTAGCCTTCCTGGCCCTCACCACCCCAGGCCTTCCCCATGTGTGCACCAACAGGAGTGATGCTCGCATTCTAGGCTGATACCTAGGAGACAAAGCCCTTCTGTCTCCCAGGTTCCCTATAGCAGCCCAAGAAAAAGGAGTAGCTATAGCCCATATCCCCTTATTTCTGTCTTGCTCTTTGCAAACTTCCATCTTCAGGTCTCACAGTCTTCTGCTTTTGCCAGATGACAGGCAAAAACAGAAATGCAGAGTTGCTGAGCACCCAGGAAAATGTAGCACATTGGCACAGGTTTGCCTCATCGGGAACTGACCGATAAGCTATGGGACCATAGTGGTCTGAAATTATCAAAGGAACCACTGTACCTCTCCTGCCCCATACAGAAGGCACTTGGAGAGCAGGTATTTCTAAGCAGCAGGTGCTGGCCCATGGATTCCAGACTAGTCTTTTCTGTGACAAAGCACAGTTCCCAGGGGAGAGGTGGTATCCACAAAGCCTATGCAGAAGCCAGAAATGCTTAAAATCCTGGAATATGCTCTGCTTACACAATTGATTTGGAGTTCAGCCCCCTTCACTGTAAATACAATTATTGTTTACATTGTGGGACTGAAATAGTTGAAGACTAGAGTTGTAAAAATGCTTAAGAAAGTGACTGCTCAGTCAGTGTTGTCTGTCCACCCCACAGACTATGGTGGTCAAAATGTGGGTGCTGGAGGCAGCACAGACCCTGACCCAGGTAGGTGACGCAGTGAGGAACAAGGGAAACAGGCAGAGATGAGCCAAAGAAGGGGATGAGGCTCAACCCAAGGGTGAAGCCCACCTAAATGTGTGGTGTAAACACAATGTGCCAGCCACACAAACACATCTCTGAACAAGGTTCAGCCCAGGGACAGTGAGTTTTCAACTCTGAAGGAGAGAAAAGTCTGGAAAACAAGGAAATAATAACAGCTGTGGACATTTCTAGCAACATAAAGTGAGCAAAGCCAAGCAAGGTCCCCCTACAACCCTGCAGAGTCTAGAAGCGCTCACTCTTACACACACACTCAAGGCTGCTCCCTGAGGACACAATACTGTAAAGTGATCTCCTTTTCTTCCCCAAATTATAACACAGGCCCATAAGTCCCTTGCAGAAATACCAGGCCAATCTGCACGTGGCAACTACCCACATACAGCATGCTCCCACCCACCCTGAGATCAAGGGACTAGCCCCAAAGCCACATCTGTGGGGCTCGAGCCCAGCACCGTGCAGCTGCCAGGGCTGCGTCACTTGCCTCTGTCAGTCTGCCAGGCTAGCAGCCCCAGCACGGCCAGTAATGTGTCCGCCAATGCCTAAAAATATATTGCATTTACTTATAAGCATTTTCCCCAGAGGAACTAGGATGGCTTACCACAAAGAACATATTTAATCACTGGCACAGCATAAATAAAGAATAATAAATTAGAACAAGGGAAAGGGGAATACGACTGTACAAACATCAGAATTAATAGCCTTGACCTTCCTAGCAGTGAGAGCAACAAAGGAAAATATGTTCAGTTTCACGGATCTTGTTGTCAAGGAAAAGGAAGCAGATATTCACTAAATTCTGAAAGATATTCCTCCAAACTACGTAATGGACAGTTTCTTCAAGGGACAAAGCAAACACTATCGACTACATGCTGGGAACACTCTGAGACCCTTGACATACAGGACCACCCAGCCCACAGAAGCTTAGAAGAACATGACCCGGCACAGAAGGGCTGCTGACCAAGTCCAGCCTGGACTCACCTCCCCCCAGCCACCCTGTGAAGAACAATCTTCTTTGTTGTATGTGACGGCCATGTTTATGCACACCTTCTTTCTATCTTTATGATGATTTGGCAGTCTGTGAAGCCAACAAGTACAATGATACATCTCTGACTCTCATGTTCAGCTTCTTTCTATTACACCTAGACCAATAACAGTGACAGGCTTGTCTCCTATAGAACCCTTGACAAAAGCTGCCACTTTGTGTAGGGAACTCAAAGGAGGCCTGGGGGCATAATGAATGCCAATTGCAGAACTACCTGATGGCCTGGCTTCCCTCAAGGACAGAGCAGAGAACCAAGGGCACCAATCCACAGCAGGAGGCCTGCGTGAGCCCGCCCCACCCCCAGGATGCTCATCAGCATCACCTGCAAAGCCCCAGCCTACCACTGTGCCTGAATCTCCTACAGCAGGAGCCAGGTGTGCTGATATTTTAGAGGTCATTATGTTTTCCATAGGAAAGCTGAGCTTTAGCTACAAATAAAACTTTTATTTGCATATAATAGATGAGAAAACTGAATTTCTGAGAATAGGAATGATTGTCAAGGTCACACAGGTAACACAATCTAACTCCTTCTCTCAGCTTTTCAACCAAAGCTCTATTGGCTCCCAGGCAGGGGGGTTCCCCAGAACAGCCCTGATTCCTCCCTCAGCAGCTCATCTCTGGGAGTTTGCTGGCCAGGAGACAAAGCTCTCTGCTCTTTGCTCCATGGAAAATACTCCTGTGTTCCCACCCAGACATCATGGGGTAAAAGGCTGATAAAGTAATAAAGAAAAAAGCCAAGACTGCTGGGCAGAGGACTTCATACCAACCTCCTTCAAATGGTGCCCCAGCTCTTCCATACTGGCCTTCTTGCCCTGGGCTCCCTGGAAAGCTGACATCCTTCAGTCCAGATGTCCATACTTGGAAGTTTTGTCTAAATGACTTGGCCTTCTCTTTACTGCCACTCTCTATGTTTCCCTTTCCCCACTGCCCTTTGATTCTGGTTTTCATTCAATGAGTCCTTCTTTCACCAAGGAGCCACTACTAGCATAGAGGGTACAATTGGGGCAAGACGGACATAACCCCTTTGATCTCAGTCTGGTAAGACAGACATGTCAACTGACCATCAAACTAACAAGTGATAGAGCATTGAATCATGCAAACACAGCAAAGTAAAGTAGGGCAAGGGCTGGAGGAAAGTGAGACAGTGTTATTTTAGGAAGGGCAGTCTTGGACTGCTACTCTGATGAGGAGGTATCTCATGGAATCCCAACTATCTGGGTAAAAGATGATCCAATTAGAAAGAATAGTCTGTGCAAATGTCCTGAGGTGGGAGCTTTCTTGCCATGGTTGAGGACCAAAAAGGAGGCGCCTGGTAAGCATGAGGGATCAAAAATCAGAGATAAGCCCAGAGGAGCAGCAGCCATTTCATGAGGGCCTTAGAAGTCAGTCACTCACACACACACACACACACAAGACTTTGAGTCTTATTGTATGTGAGAACAGAAGCCTCTAGAAGCATTTTGAACAAAAATGATCTGACTTATATTAAAGAGGGTCAGTCTGGGTGCTCTATAGAAAACTGTCTCCAAGAGTTAAAGGTGGATTGCAGCCACCCCGAGGACGCCTGTGGCCAGGGTCAGTCAAGGGAGAGCTTAGAGTGGCACAGGTGGTTTTCATGGTGGGGAGGAGGGGAGAGACTTCTGGTAAGCCCAACCCTTCAAAGCCACATGATTCAAGACAAGTCAGGGGCTTCTAGGATCCCAGTGCCTGCCTCTGGACAACCCCAGTGCCAAACAGGTCTCTAGTAGGACCGCAAGGCAGTAACCTATGTAATCTGCTTGGCACAGCACCTGGCTCACACCAGGATTTTCCTTCCTCTGCTACGGCCTCCACCTTGTGGGGAGAATTTCTCCCCGAAACGGCTGCTGCAGCTGGAAAGGAGACTCCCTCTGAGAAGCACAAGTTTCTCAACAACAGCAACCCAAGGGCAAACACAGGAAATCTCAAGAATCTCTTAAATCAGGACCTTAAAACCCACCATAACGGAAATGGCCTGGTGCTTTTATGGCTCCCTAAAAACACTTTAAAAACACACATGGTGTTCTCTCCCAAGGCCCTCTGTTGTGGGTCCAATTAGCCAATTTGGGGCCTAAAAAGAACACAGATTTCCAGGGCCTGACAACCCCAAGAGAGGGGTGAACTGCCTAAGTGGAAGTGGACACTGGCCATGACCTGGACACAGACTTCTGGAGGAGCAGTTGGGGAAGCCCTGTCCTGCGCCCAGCACCCTGTCCGAGTGAGTATGACTGGACAACCTCTGCTGGGGTAGGACCCAGCTTAACCAGGAAGGCTGGGGGAGCCACATGCAGAAGGAGGGGAGGGGAAGATAGGAGTAGGGAGCATGTGCAAATTTACATAGGGAGACAGAGCTGTGTGCCCCCATGCAGTGGTCCCCAAGAGGCCCCTCACAGCCAAGACAACCCAAGAGTCCTAGTTGCCCAACCTCTCCTGGGCCAGTATATCACATTCCGGGTTGTCAGACTAATGAGCCTATGGATAGTCAGTAGGAAGTAGCCAAGCCAAGGGAGGACCATGGAGTCTCTCAGGTGCCCAGCTACTCCTCAAGGCCAAGTCTATCACTTAGAAACTTTCTTTGCCAAGTCTCAGTCAAAGGAGGGAGGACCAAGACCCATCACTAGGCCCTGGGCTTGAGGACAGCTGATATAAGAGGGCTCCTTCTCTCTATCCTTCACTGTACAATTCTGTTCTCTCCAGGGGCCCCTGGACCCCTTCCTCTCAGCATGTCCAAAATAAGCTCCTCCCATGCCTGCTCCACCTCCCTCTGTCCCCTGTCTCCTCTAGACACCTGGGTGTCAGCCTCTATCCTCCACACCATGCCAACCCCTGCGCCCTGGCCCAAATCCAGCCCTCCTCTCCACACCCCTCCATGACCTTCAGTGGCCTCACCACCCCTCCCTGCCCACAGAGGGAGGCCCTGGCTTTCTCCCTGCCTCACTAATCTCCTTTGCACTTACTGCCAGTGACTCTCTCACAAGGCTCCTAACAGATGCCCTTTGCCCCTGGCTCCCCAACCTGGTGACCTCAGAGAAAACCGGAATCAGTCAATGTGGAACAAGGAAGAGACACAACAGTTCCCCTTTTCCTTGCCACTCTCAGTCTAAGCTCAAGGGTCTCCTTCACCACACCTTGTATAGTCTAGTGTCTATCAATCACCTGGCTGCCTGAGGCCAAGGCACAAGCTGCTTATGCCAAGAACAAAGCCCATGCTGAGGGCTCTGGGAAAGAGAGCCCTCCCCCAGTTACTGTGGCATCTCTCTGGCAGCTGCAGGCAGGTGCAGCCTGGAATGTGCCTGATCCAGGCTGGGAGCTGGGAGGGGGTCGGAAGGACCCCTATGAAAAGCCCTCAAAAGCCTTGATCCTGGCCAGCCCATGCTGGTCCCTGGAAAAGAAGCATCAGACCCAGACAGGCCTCGAAAGCTGTTGGACACATTATGTTACAGGTGGCGGGAGCAAGGCCCCAAAGAGGAAGGGATATGTCTTCAGTCAGCAAAACTCAGGACCCCTCAGTCTCCCTGATAAAGAACACCGTCACTCACAGTCCTCCATCCCCACACTGGGTCCCCCCGGCCCGACAAGGAGCATCAGGGTACCTAACAGGACTCTCAGCAAGGAGGCCTTCTACTTTTAACCCTCTGATCTGATTCACTTCATCTTACGTAACACCCTCCTGGGCCCCCAGCACTAGGTGAAGCTTATCACTGACACCTGGGTTTCTCAACCTCAGCACCACTGGCATTTAGGCTGAATAGTTTGCTGTGGTGAAGACTGCCCTCTGCCCTGAAGAGCATTTAACAGCACCTGGGCTCTAGCCACCAGATGCCACAGCACTCTACCCACCAGCTGTCACAACCAAAAATGTCTCTGTATATTGCCAAATGCCACCTGGGGGACAAACTCACCTTGAGTTGGGAACCACCGGTTACACCATTTACTCCTCACAATAGCAGCAAATACTTGTGTGAAGCCGCAAGTGAGAACAGTGAGACTGAGAGGTTTTACTGACTTGGCCAAGGCTGCCAAACAGGGAGGAGACTTGTGTTCGAACCCAGGGCTTTCTGATTAAAATAAAGCTCAGGGCATCTTCCAGTATATAACTCTATTTCCTAAAGTAAAGAGCAACACTAAGTTGCTGCCTACTTCAGACTTCTCTAATGGTAACCATGAGGAAAATGTCTGAATCTGATCAATAAAATGGAAGTATCCTCCACGTATCTAACTAGACCATGGCGTTCAGAGGCCACAGGCAGGGCTTATAGCATGGTATCCTGAGCTTATGGGGCAGCCCCGCTTTGCAGAAGCCACTCTGAACACAAAACCCACGTTCCCAGGGACCCAGGATAGCTGCTCAGTGCCTGCAGAGCCCCTGGAATGCCACCCACCATTGTCACTGCCTGGTTGAGTAGTTGTGTCTGTCTCCCCAGTGTATCCCCACTTCGAGCTCCCCCTTTCTATCTGCAGGGCCTAAAGCAGTGCCTAAAGAAGGTCCCATCTCCAGAAATAGCCCCACCTGCTCTCCCAGATCTGGCTGCCTGGCCCGCAGGGAGAGACAAAAATAGAACAAGCCGGCTGTCATCAGCCTGTCTCCCCACTGTCGGGTTCACAAGGGGAAAAGAGCAAGACCCAGTTCCTTGGTACAAATCCTGACAAATTCTGAACAAGTGGCTTCATCTCTCAAAGAAAAATAATAATAATACTCACCTCACAGGCACGTAGTGGAAATAAAACGAGATGTTGGAGACTAAATGCCTGATACAATGTCTGTTATATTCAAGGTGCTCAATAAATCATTCACTTAATAAAATTATAAAACACTAAGCATGACTAGAAGAAAAGCTTTGCATGCCTCCCAGGTGTTTTTGAACTTACAGATAAATTAAAGATATATAAATGTATGCTAAGAAGTCCATGGTAAATCATGCTCCCATATCTAAGGCAGCCCAAATTTAATGGAGAAAAACCTGGAAGGTAATGAAGCTGTCTCAGACTGCCTTTGTCTTAAAGGCAACCACCTGTAGATGGCAAGCCCAGAATATTTCCAAGTGAGATGTCTGTGAAGAGCCCTTGGTGGGCACCGAAGCAGTCAGTCCATGAGAACAAAAAAATAATAACGCAGGTTGTTGTCTGAAGCATTTGTCTGTACATTCTGCTGGGAAAATAGCATTAGCTGCAGATACAGGCCAGAGAGCAGAGCCAGCTATGGGGAGCATCCCAGCCAATCCTGCCTGCAACTGGCCCTACCTGTCAGCCACACTGGGAGAAAGAGAAGGTCTGAGCAAGCAAAGGCACATCAGCACCCAGCCCACAGAAATGAGGAAGTGGGCAGGGGTGCTGGAGCCCCCTCGAACTTACCTTGGCTCCTTGGTCAGTTCAGCCTGCCTCTGCAATAGTCATTTATTCAACAAGTGTTTGCTGAGCACTAAGCCCAAAGATGATTATAGGTACTGAACTGCAAAAATAAACAACACAGATAAAGCATCCTTCTCTCTCAAAGCCTCCATGAGACTGGGCAAAGCAACTGTTCATCCCACAGAGCCAGGATTCTGCCCATGCCTCTGTTCAGTCCCTGGTCAGAGCAGCCCCACACAACATGGCTGCATCTCCCAGCCATGAGTGCTGATTCCTGGATGAGGACTCAGCCCGAGCTCCAGAATGGGTCAGTACTTGCCTCCCTGCCCCACCCTAACCACTCCTTACATCTAGGGCCAGTGCAGAAGTAGGAGAAATGGGGGAGGGGAACACCTCAACAGACTCCAGGGCAGCCACCCAGTGCTAATAGCCAAGGCCTCAGAGCTGTCTCCAGCTTACCAGCTCCCCAGCCCAGCAGCCCAAGTGGTTTTTCTAAAACCTACCCTGGATGGAGTCATTGTTCTCACCTTCTAAAGCCTCACTATAAGGATCAGGACATCTCTCCCAGCCTTACCTCAGTCACAGGAGGCCTCACCTCCCTCCCTCAGCTTCACCTCCCTCCTCTTAGCCTCACTTCCCTCCTTTCAGTCCTTCCTCACCTAGCTCTTTCTTCCTCTGGAACCCAGGATGCTCTTCCCCCATAACTTCCTGTTTAAAGAAAGCATCTTCACCCTTCAGATCCAAGTGTAAGCGACACTTCTTCACATTCCTTCCCAGAACCTGCATCTGAATCAGACCCCTAATAATACCATCTCACCTCTTACTATCCTTAACTTTTCCTTCTGAGCGTCATTATTTGTACTATTTTGTGCGTCTGAGCAATTATCTGCCTGCAGTCTACGTCCCATAGCAACTGAAATCTCCATGAAGGAAGGTAAAACATTGAGTTTGCTCGCTACTGAATCCCTACACCTAACACACAGACTGCGAGAATTCGGGTTCTGTTTTAAGTTTAACAGAAAACCTTTGAAAAGTCTTAAACAAGAGCTTTATTGTCATTGGCTTATTTAACAATCAGAACCCAGTAAAATAAAAATATATAAAGCTTTCTTTTCCTTCCTTCATTCTCTTTGGTTCCAGAATGACACCCAAAACTTTAAGTCACTGTTAGTTATTAAAAAGTCCAGACTCTTTTTACCCCATTCAATGCTTTTTCTCACTGTCCCCCAAGGTATAACTAATCTTTGTCCTGGGGGAGGAAGTGTGGTCCCCTACAAGGTTCCCCCGACTCCTTGGGCCTCCACTCCTCCAGCCCATGATGGCAGGGAACAGATGCAGAGACATGGCCAGCACTGTCCAAGGTACCTAGACAACTGTTGATGAGGTGAGGGGCTCCTGGTTTCCCACCAGCTGGATCTAGTTCCTTATGATGTTGGTGGGTCCATCAAATAGAATGCAATGTGTGAGGGGAAGAATTGGGGATGATTTCTGTTTAAGGCTCAAGTATCTATCTGGGTGTCTGTGGGACCATTTCGTGCGGTGGGACAATTGGGAGAGGAGGAGGGTAGAGAATTCTCTTTGGGGTATGTTAGGGTCATGGTGCCTGTGAATTATCCAGGCAGATATCAAGGCTCAGAGGAAAAGCCTGAGCTAGAGGCTAACATTTGAAGTAGTTTAATGTGTAAATATTTAAAGCCGGTGGTATAAATGAGATCACCAGGGAGAAGTAGAGAGGAGTGAGAAGTCTCACAGCCCTGCCCCTAGGAGACTGCTAACATCTCCGTTTGGTGAGAGAGGGGGCCCTGTGGGTGGCCAAGAAGGGCCTGGGAAGCTGCAGGACAGGCTAATGATAATATCTTAGAAGACCAGAGAAGAGAAAGTGTCAAGGAGGTGATGCTCAACCTTGTCAAAGGTTCCAGAGAGAGCAAGGAAGAGGAAACCATGCTGGATTGGAAACATGACTCTAGTTTTGATGAAGCTAGTTTCAGGGGAGGAAGGGTCATATCAGTAGCCACACTGTGTGGGTTGAAAAGAGGACAAAAAGAGGTGAAATGTAAAAGAAAGAAACAGGACAGTAGCTGGAGCGGAGTGTGGAAAAATGAAGGGTTTTTTGGTGGTTTTTTTTGTTTGTTTTTAGATAAAAGATTCTAAAACAAGTTCCTTGGTAAAGCAGCAATGAACAAGTGGAGAAAAAGAGATTGAAAATACAGGTAAGAGATGTGAAAAGGACAGTCAAAATCCTAGAGAGGAAGAAAGGGGATGGGTCTAGAGCCCAGGGCAGGAAGTGGCTTTGCAAGGAGGGACACTTACTTCCCCTGGGTAAAAAGATGAGGTTGTGAGCCAAAAGGCGTGATTCAGTGGGGTTATATCTTTGAAGATGGGAGATGATGGTGTTCCCATCTAATGGCTGAAAATGGGAAAAGAGGAGGAGGAGTGTTTGAGAGCAGAAGACAACGTATGAAATGGGGATTTAAGGAGGAAGAGCATAAACTGCAGAAATTTGTGATGGAAGCTCAGAGTAAAACCAGCCACCTGGCTTTCTGATTCTCTATAGCAACACTCAGTGCTCTGGTTCATGTGCAAAGGTGGGAACTAGGTTTAGCTCCTGTGAATATCTCAAAAGGAAAGGATCTAGGAAGTTAGGCAGGCAAGGGAGGGATTATTATGAATCATTATTTTGAAGTTTAACTCAGAAGACATAAAAACAAGGGTTTTGTGGAAAAGTGTGGGGCTGGAGGCCTCACTAAGTTTAAAAAATATTTCAGTTCAAATACTGGCAGTGCTCAGGGAATGGCATATCATGTTTGCATTTCAGATACAGTGTAGTTATTTCTGGTGGGCATGCCTAGAGTATGATATCCATGAAAGTAGAGGATCAGGTAGGTGCAGAAATGTATTATAATTGTAGATAAAGAGTTTAAGGAAAGGAGAGGCCAAGATGTGAAAGTCGTTAGGAATGAGCCATATTGGGGATGGAAAGACAGTGAGCCTCAGTGTTCACTGAATAGTAGAGGAGGGGAAGGGACTGACCTTGAGAGTGGGGAGAGAGTGGTGGAGGCAAATGGCAGAGTCTAGAAAGAGCTGAGGTGCTGGAGGAAGACAGAAAAGAAATGGTCTACAGGTAGTGATATGAGCAAAGAAGATACCTCCTGGGGAACATGGAATGTGGGAAATAAGACCTTCAACTCAAAAGACTGCCCCCAGAGGACAAGGTATGAGTTAAGGTAATTAGGGAAAGAGAAGAGATGAAGGCCAGGGCATATAGTTGCACATGGAGAGAGAAAGGGTTTGGGAAGGGACAGAGGGTGCAGATTGTGCAGATTCAGGGATAGGCAGATGGGAGTTGATAAATATGTAGTGGGAATGGGTGATTTTGGAGCTGAAGTCTCCGATTCTCTGGTTGATAGTGTAGTTAATCCCAGGACACTACCTTACTTGGGCACTTCTCTGTACATGGGTCACCTTTTTTATATATTAGCCAATGTTTCCAACAGATAGAAATGTATACTAATGAAGGAGGGTTGGGAAGGCAATTAATTATATATTTGTCCCATTCACTCCTCTCACAAGTCTGAAAAGAAGATATTACTGTTCCCACTTTACACATGAGGAGAAAATTCAGAGAAATTGGGTACCTCACCCAGGGCCCACCACTAGTAATTATTAGTAAGTAAACCTTTATTCTATGGCAGACCTGTGGCTAATTGTTTTTGTATGTGTTATCTTATTTACTCCTTATGACAAAGCTATAAAGTAAATTAAGTACCCATTTTAGAGATGAGAGAATTGTGGCTTAGAAATGAGACTTGCCAGCCAAGATGGAGGCCTAGACAGACATGCTGTGTCTCCCTCCACAGCTAAGAAAGAATACAACTATCTCAAAACTAGAGACAACCAGAAGTTTCATAAAATCAAGTTGCATGGAAGTCCAACAAACACAGATATAAAGAAGAAATACTCATCCAGACAGGTAAGAGGGCCAGAGAGGAAGCAGTGTGGCAGCAGCAGCAATAGCAACAGCAGCAGCAGCAGCGGCAGGCCAGTGGAAAGCATGGTCACACATTTTTAAAAAGTAAAGAGAGACACCTGGGGAGTGCTCCCAGCACCAGACCAGACTGCATAGTTCACAGCTCTAGCATCAGGGAAAAGAAAGCCTCATTGCTTCTGACTGAAAACCAGCAGCAGTTGGGGTGGAGGAAGAAACTGCCAGTCTCTCAACAGAGTCTGATTGTTTAAAAGGCCCCCATGGTCTTAGAACATCCGCAGACCCACCCACTCTGGGAACAATGGCCAGGGCAACAGCTAGAGGAGCTCCAGTCCCATACAGGAAGCAGGAGAAGTACCTGGAAAACGGGCAAGTGCTGAGTAAATGGCATTGTTCCCTCTCAGACCCTTCCCCCATATACAGCGCCACAATGTGGTGAAATGGGTCACTCCACACTGATGAATACCTAAGGCTCTGCCCCTTACAATGTAACAGGTGTGACAGCTCTACCTAAGACACAGAGGCAAATAAACAGGGAGCCTGTCAAGATGAAGAGACAGAGAAGTATGGCCTAAAAGAGGGAACAGATCAAGGTTCCAGTGATAGAACTAAGTGACGAAAAGACAGACAACCTAACAGATGTAAAGTTCAAAACACTGGTGTTAAAGATGCTCACAGACTTGAAAGATATGCTTCAGTATGGCAAATGCAAAAAAGAAGAAGAGAAGGCTATGCTAAATGAAACAAAGGAAAATCCACACAAAATCAGTGGTGAAAGGAAGGAAACCAGTCTCTAAATCAATGATTTGGAACATAAGAAAAAAACAGTTAACCAGTACAGAATGATGAAACAAGAATTGAAAAAAACGAGGAAAGTCTTAGGAACCTCTGGGACAACCTTAAATGTGCCAACATCCAAATCATAGGGGTGCCAGAAGGAGAAGAGCAAGATCAAGAAATTGAAAGCTTATGTGAAAAAATAATGAAGGAAAACTTCCCTAATTTGGTGAAGGAAATAGACATGTAAGTCCAGGAAGCACAGAGAGTCACAAACAAGCTAGACCCAAAGAGAACCACACCAAGACACAGCATAATCAAAATGCCAAAGGTGAAAGATAAAGAGAGAATCTTAAAAGTAGCAGGAGAAAAGAAGAGAGTTACCTACAAAGGGGTGCCTGTAAGACTATCAGCTGATTTTTTCAAAGAAACTTTGCAGGCAAGAAGAAACTGGCAAAATATATTCAATGTGATGAAAAGCAAGGACTTACAACCAAGATTATTCTATCCAGCAAAGCTATCATTTAGAATGGAAGGGCAGATGAAGTGCTTCCCAGACAAGGTAAAGCTAAAGGAGTTCATCATCACCAAGACATTATTATATGACATGTTAAAGGGGCTTATTTAAGAAAAAGAAGATCAAAATTATGAACATTAAAAGGACAACAAACTCACAACTATCAACAACTGAATCTAAAAACTAAAAACAAAATCTAACCATGCAAACCAGAATAGGAACAGAATCATAGGTATGGGGATCATTTGGAAGGTTATCATCTGGGACAGGGAAGGGGAAGAAATGGGGAAATAGTGCAGGAAATAAAAGAAGCATAATTGATTGGTACAAAATAGACAGGGGGAAGTTACGAATAATATAGGAAAGGGTGAAGCCCATGGACATGAACTAAAGGAGGTGGGAATGCTGGAGGGAAGGGGGTTGCTGGGTGGAGGGGAGCAAAGGGAAAAGAAATTGGGACAACTATAACAACATAATCAATAAAATATACTTAAAAAAAAAAGAAATGAAACTTGCCCAAAGTCAAAGTCAGGCACCCCTTTCTGTTGTTGGACATAATGTCTCCTTGCAGAGCAACCCTCCTACACAGAGTGCTTCAAGCCTTGCCAGGCAGCTGCCCTATCAAGAGACCAGCTAACATACAGCAGGTGGCCCTGCCACGAGGATGGACACCACATCTTTTAACCTCACCTGACTCCAACTCTGCTGAGCCATCTCCATAATGAATCAGCTAATCAGAAATGTCTCGAGCCAGGGGCTGCAAGTTGTTTCAATTTTTCAAACACAACAAAAAACAGGAAAGGAAAATGAGCAAACTGGACTCAGAAAGGGACTCAACCAGTACTCCCAAATAGCTCTTCCAACCAAATATCAGATGCTCTGTCTGAGCTTACAGATGTCGTACAGTGACCCACAGCCAGGAGGCCAGGCCCACAGGGGCAGCCATGAGGATCACAGTCACTGTGTCTGTGAGCAGGCAGAGGTAAGGCAGGGTGGTTTCCTTGGGGGAGAGCTGACTCAGATTGAAGTTGCCTGAAATCCAGACAATAACTGCAAACAACACATAGTATTGCTGCCCTTGAATTGCGTACCTGGAATCAAGGTCTGAGGACCACACAGAGCTCCAGCTACCACTTCTGTGTATCTATAAAACCAACTAAATACAACACATATTGGAAGACCCTGGGATACAGAAATAGAGGTCTGTGCCAGCCAGAGCACCAGGCACCCACTTCATTTACTGGTGGGCTATTGGATGCTCAGCACATGATGTGCAATTGTGACAGTGGACAAAATGCTGAGGTCATCCCAATGGTCAACTGTTAGTCTAGCAACCATGGCTGAAACTTTTTCTTTAGCTACCCAAGCAGGATTAGGAGAAGTGGCCTTGGTTTTAAAGAAAGAGGCTTCTGTGGACAAGAATCCCTTATTTTTAAATGCAGTTTATAAAGTTTCTTGGAACAATAAGTCAGCACCTAATATGTGAGATATATTAAGAAAAGAAAATGGTATCTTCAGTCCAAATGCCACTGGGTTCATAGTTTTAAACATCCCTGCCAGTCCATACATGGCTGAAACAAAGGCAAATGTAAAATTAAACTTCACAGACCCTGTTTGGTTTCACAAACTTACTATAAATATTCCAAAAGCATGTAATTGTGTTTTACAGTCTTTTCATTTATTTTTATGTTAGACTTGAGGGGCTTTATGTTATAAAGTGATATTCCAGTTGTAGAATCTTGCACCCATAAGCAGTTATCCTACACCCATAGGAAACAGACGCTTCACGTGTAACAGCTCGACATAGAGACCTCAATATGGTATCACAAGCCAATCTTTGATTTCCCATCTACTGGCTACCCTATATTTTGTTTCTGGGTAGACCAAGTGTCCTAGGAACATCTGGCTAGCGGAGCAGTCTCCAACTGTTGAGCAGCTGGATCCCCTGCACCCTGTCTGTTGGCTCCATCTCAGTTTCCAGGGACTTCCCCACCATGATTACATTATTCACAGGTCTGCAGCCTTAGGGGTGAGGAAAGTTTGTGAACCCCACTTTCAGGGCTCCATAAAAACTATGCAAGGGAAAAATGTTCCACAGTAGATTTAGAAGTGCACGTCTGGTTGAGAAGCAGTGATAGAACACAATGGAGTAATTATACGCACTTTGATTCTTCCCTTGAATGTAGCCACAAAACCTTGACAGGATGCATGGAGAGGCTTTGGGAAGAATCTGAAGAATAAATAGTGGTAGGCAAGTATGGAAAGGGAATAAGAATTTGAAGTACCACTAAACTAGCTTTAAGTTTATCAAGTTTTTTACTCGGTTTCTCTTACCACTTGGCCCTGAACAGGTGCAGCCACAAAAGTGTACAACAGGTTAAAATCACAGATGTCACATATATCTGGCTGAAAGACCATCAAAAGGAATACCCAGAAACAAAAATGTATTGGGAATGTCACAGAGAGGGAGGAGCTCTGGAAAGTAGCCCCATCAAGGTGTTTATATAGTCCTGGGCTCATCCTGAGCACATCATGCATGGATAGGATGCTAATAAGAATTTTCTTTTTTAAAAACTGTGAGAACAAAATTTAAAAACAGGTGACATCCAGGTTCCAGACTAGCCAATGGGTGGCATACACATGGGACAGATCAAAGAACACTGCAAATGCTTTGAAAACAGAACTGACATTAGAAACAAACTACCAGCAACATGCTAGAACTTGTGGCCTTAACCACTAAAACAAAAGTATCAACATCCTGCATATGATGTAAATGAGACAAAGAATCTCATAACATAATATTCAAAATGTCCAAGATAAAATCAAATATGCTCACAATTAAAAGAATCAGCAAAATCTCAATACACATGAGAATCAACGGACATCAACCCCAAGATAACAGATGTTGGGATTTTTTGGCAAAAGCTGTAAGGCAACTATTTTTTAAATGTTCCAACAAGCAATTGTAAAGACTCTTAAAATAAATTGGAAAGTTAAATCTCAACAAAGTGGAAGAAATAAAGAAAAACGAAATAGAAATGTTAACTGAAATATACTATAACTAAAAAAAAACAAAAAAACACCTCATTGGATCAGCTCAACAGCAGAAAGGAGATGATAGAGGAGCTATCACACTGAATGAACCTGAAAGCACATTAGTAGAAATTACCCACTATGAATAACAGAAAGAAATAAGACTTTTTAAAAAATGAACAGATCCTCAAGGATCTATGGAAGAAAAAAAAAAAAAGGTCTACTATTTTTGTATATTGAAGTCCCAGAATGAAAAAAGAAAAAGTATTTAAAGAATAATGGCTGAAAATTTCCCAAATCTGGTTATGAAAAAAATTCAGCAAAACCCAAACAGGATAAATCTAAATTAGATATATCACAATCAAATTGCTAAATACTAAGGACAAAGAAAAACTCTTGAAAGCAACCAAGTTTATGAATAATAGACTATTTTTCTATTTTCCTCTTGAATTATTTAAAATGTGCTTGATAACTGAAAGAAAATAAAACATAATATAGCCTGGTGGAGTTTCTGATATGTGTAGGTGTAACATGTGAGACAACTATAACATAAATTGGGGAAAAATAGAGGAAACTCAGAGGTGATAAGACTTATACACTCACTTAAAATGATAAAATACCGAACCTCAATACACAGTACGCAATAATGGTTGCCTTATCTCAAAATAGCAGTGGCAAAATCATGGTACATAAATCCAAAAAGAACACTAAAAAAAAAAAAAGTTAAAATAACCCAGAGAAGGCAGGAAAGGGAAGACAGAGGAACAAACATGACAAGAACAAAACAAAAAACAAATAATAAAATGAAAGATCTATATCTAAACATATCAACAAATGCATTAAATATAAAACCCTGAACATACCAATCAAAAGACAGATGGTAAGAATAAATTTAAAAAAAAAAAAAAAAAACTAATTACATGCTCCCTACAAAAACCTCACTTCAAATATGATATAAGTAAATTAAAGATAAAAGAAGAAAAACATATCATGCAAACACATAATCAGATGAGAGCTGTGGCAGCAATTTTAATATCAGACAAAGGAGACATCAGAGCAAAGAAAATTACCATACATAAAGAGGGACATTATATAATAATAAAAGGCTCAATTTCCCAAGAAAATATAACAATCTTAAATGTGTATGTATCTAAATACAGAGATTCAAATGTACAAAAAATCCCTGGAGAAAATGAAATGAGAAGTAAACAAATTCATAATTATACAGACTCCAACACAACTTTCTCAGGAATAGAATTAGCAGACAGAAAACCAAGAAGGGCACAGACGATAGTCCCATCAACCCACTAGAGCTTAATGACATTTATAGGGCACTTTACACAGCAACAGCACATCAAGTGCACATTAAACATTCCACAAGACCATATCCTGACCATAAAAATAAATCTTTAAAAATCTTAAATAACTGTTCATAAAAAGTTTTTCCCACAATAATGAAATTAAACTAAAATTCAGTAACAAAAATAATATAAAAATATTCAAGTACTTGAAACACACTTATAAATAATCCATGGACCAAAGAGAACATCTAAAGGAAAATTAGAAAACATTCTTAACAAAAATTAAAATACAACATTTAATAATTTATGATATGCAGGTAAAGCAGTGCTTAGAGAGAAACTGTAGCATTAAAATACTTATATTAAAAATAAGAAAGAATTCAAAGCAAAAAACTAAGTTCCATTTTAAGAGAGTAGGAAAAGAAACAGCATTCTAAACTCAAAGCAAGCAGGAGGCGGAAAATAATAAAGATAAGCAGAAATCAAACAAATTGAAAACATGACACAATAGATAAGATAAATAGAGCCAAAGTGAGTTCTTTGAAAAATCAAGAAAATTGATAAACCTTTCAGAAGACTAACAAAGAAAAAGAGAGAGAAGGCATAAATTACCAACATCAGGAATGTAAGAGGAGTTACTACAGACTCCACTGGTATTAAAAAGGAAGATAAGGAAATACAATGCATGACTCTACACACATAAATGCAGCAACTTAGATGATCCAGACTAATCCATTGGCAAAGACAAATACCAAATTTCACCAAAGATAAAATCAATAACTTGAATAGTACTATAAATACCAAATAAACGTAATGAATAGTTAAAAGCTTTCAAAAAAATTCTCAGTCCTTGACTATCTTACTGGAAAATTGTACCAAACACTTAAAGAAGACATAAAACAAAATCTATAAAATCTCTTTGAGAAAATATAGCAAACGAGTACATTCCCTCTCATTTTATGAGAACAGCATTACCTCACAACAAAAACCAAAGACAGTACAAAAACAGAAAACTAAAGATCAATATTCCTTATGCACACAGACACAAGAATATCCAAAAAAAATTAATTTTAGCAAATTGAATCTAGCAATATATAAAGAATAATAAACAATGACTATGTGAGATCTATAAGACTAATTCAGTATTAAAAAATAAATCAATATACTATATTAACAGTTTAAAGAATAAAGACTATATCAATAGATCATAAAACCATTTAACAAAATTCAGAATGCATTCATTAATTAAAAAAAAAACTCTCGGAAAACTAAGAATGAAAGAGAACTTCCTCAATTTGATAAAGGGTATCCAAAAAAACACTTTTGGCTATGGCTAACATTATACTTAATATTGAAAGACTGAAAGCTCTTCCCTAAGAGCAGGAAAAGACAAAAATGTCCACTCTCACCATTCCTATTCCACATCTCATTAGTAGTTATAGTCAGTGCAATAAGGCAAGAAAAAGAAATTAAAGCACATGAAATAAAACTGATCTATTCACAATCATGAAGCTTGTCTACTTAGGAAGCTTTAATTAATCTACAAATCAATCCCCAGAAACAAAAATTAAGTTTATCGAGAGTGCAGAATGCAAGACAACACACAAAATATATACAAAATCAGCTGTATTTTGTATATACAAGCAATGTAGAATTGGAAAATGAACTCTAAACACACTGCTATTTACAATAGCTCCAAAAAAGAAATAAATTATAAAGCTAACATAATGTGTAAAAAATCTACAAAATGCTGATACAGAAAATCAAAAACCCAAATAAATGGAAGAAAGAACTGTGATCATAGATTGTAACACTCAACATAGCAATGATGTCAATTCTCCCCAAATTGGTCTATAGAGTTAAGACAAATCTGATCAAAATCCCAGGAGTACTTTTTAAATATGGACATGTTGTTTCTAAAATGTATTTGGAAAAGCAATTTAAAGGCAAAGAAATTAGAATACCTACAACAATTTTTAAAAAGTTGAAAGAATCACTTTATCTAATTTTATGACTTACTAAAGAGGTATGGTAAGCAAGACAAAATGATATTGCTGAAGGGATAGACAAATAGATCAGTGGAACAGAGCAAAGAGTCCAGAACTATTTCTGGACTTACATAAATATGGCCAATTGCATTAATGTTGAAAAAGCTACTCAATAGAGAAAGATATTCAACAAATGGTGTAGGACAATTAGATATCCATATACAACCCCCCAAAAATCCTTCAACTAAGCCTCACAATTTATACAAAAGCTAACTCAAAATAAATCAATCATTCTGGAAAACTTGGGTGTTATTAAGTTAAACATGCACTTGCCATATGACCCAGTAAACCCAATTCTGGACGTTTACCCAAGAGGAATAAAATCTTCACACAAAAACGTGTACACAAATGTTTTTAGCAGCACTGTTCATAATCACCAAAGCCTGAAAACAACCCAAACATCTTCAGCAGGTGAATGGATAAACACACTATGGCACATTCAATAAAATATTATTTGGCAATAAAATGAGTGAACTACTGACACATACATGAATGATTTTCAAAGGCATTATTCTCAGTGAAAGAAACCATTCTCAAAATATTATATATACTGTCTGATTTCATTGATATGACAGTCTTAAAATAATAAAACTATCATGATGAAAAACAGATCAGGGGTTACACGTGGGGAAATCAACAAAAACAAAATAAACAACGATAGTAAAATGACACAGACCAGATAGGGCACAGTGGCATGCCTCATCAGTCTCCAAGGCCTTGCATGAGAGCTTCTTAGGTTAAAAATTTACAAACAAAACATAAAACACACTTCTGACCAAGATGGAGGCCTAGACTGACATGCTCCATCTCCCTCGACAACGAAGAAGGAATACAACTACCGCAAAAACAGAAATAACCAGAAGTTCCAGAAAATAAAGCTACACGGAAGTCCAACATATGAAGTTATAAAGAAGTGGTGCTCGTCTGGACGGATAGGAGGGGTGAGGCTGGGACAGAAAGGTAAGGCTGTGCTGGCTGCGGAAGCTACAGCGACAGCAGCAGGACAGCTGTAAGCACAGACACCAGTATTTAACGGCAGGCGAGAAGCGCCTGTGGAGCACCCCCGGCTGCAGACCAGACCTGTCAGCTCGCGATTCCAATGCCAGGGAAGGCAGACCCCCATTGCCTCGGCCTGTGAGGGCCAGAAGGGGTGGGGATGAAGGAGGAGGTACCCGGTCTCTCCAAGGAGAGTGAAAGGCAGGAATCCATTTTCAACTCCCGCCCCCACACAAAACACCACAGCGTGGTAAGAAGGGTCGCCAGATAGTGACGAGTGCACAGGGCTCCGCCCCCTATAGCATAGGAGTTGTGACAGCCCCGCCCAGGAAGCAAAGGTAAAGACAAAACGGGCAGGATGGCACAGATCATGATAGAGATCCCGGTGATGCAGCTGACCAGACAGCAAATATCTAATCTAACAGATCAGCAGATAGGAAATCTTTCTGAGGCAAAGTTCAGAGCTTTGGTTATATGAATGCTTACAAACCTGAAAGCAAGTCTTAAACAAGATGGGGAAGGAATGAAGGCTAGTCCTGCTGAAATGAAGGAAAACACATACAAAACTAGTGGTGAGGGAAAGAAAACCAGAGATCAAATAAACAAATCAGAATATAGGGAAGGAACAGTCAACCAGTGCAGAAAGAGGAAACAAAAAGTGACGAAAATGAGGAGAGACTCAGAAACCTATGGTACAGCTATAAGCGGGCCAACATCTGAATCATAGGGTTGCCAGAAGGTGAAGAAGAAGTAGAAATTGAAAAATTATGTGAAAAAAATAATGAAGAACTTCCCTAACTTAGAGAAGGAAATAGACTTACAGGTCCAGGAAGCACAGAGAGTTCCAGATAAATTGGACCGAGGGAGAACCACACCAAGACACATTATAATCAAAATGTCAAAAATTAAGGATAAAGAGAGAATCTTAAAAGCAGCAAGAAAGAAGAAGAGAATTACGTACAAAGGGGTCCCAATAAGACTATCAGCTGATTTCTCAAAAGAAACTGCAGGCAAGAAAGAACTGTCAAGAAATATTCAAAGTAATGAAAAGCAAAAACCTACAACCACGATTACTCTATCCAGCGAAGCTGTCATTCAGAATAGAAGGGCAGAGAAAGTGCTTCCAGGACAAAGTAAAACTGAAGGAGTTCATTAGATCCAAACTATTGTTATATGAAATGTTAAAGGGACTTGTCTAGGAGAAAGAGGATCAAAACTATGAACATTAAAATGAAAACTGTATCACAACAACCAACAACAGAAGCTAGGGAATCGAAAGCAAACAAAGTAGGCAATGAGAGTGGGAAAGAATTGTAGGTATGAGGAGCATTTTGGGGGAGGTCAGTGGGGAGGGGGGCGGGGGAAAGGGAGGGAGATGGTACAGGAATTAAGAAGCATAGTAGGAGGGAGTGGAGTAGATAGGAAGATGTTGAGAAGAAGTATATGCACAACCAATGGGCATGGACAGCTGGAGGGAGGGGGGTCACTGGATGGAGGGGAACAAAGGGAAAAGAAATTGGGACATCTGTAACAGCATAATCAATAAAGCATATTAAAAAAACAAAACATAAAACACATGGAAACCAGAACACACAGAAGAAGAATGATAAAGCATTGATGGAGCAGATGCAGTCCCTCCTGAACCTAAAGCATCCTTCAGGCACTTTTCCCTGAACTTGGTGAGTTCTTAACAGCACTGATACCCAAACTTGCTTGTGCACAGAGACTGAAGAAGTTTCCTAAAGGAATCTGTCCATGCAACAAAAGAGTATCTGTTACAAATGCAGAGATTTGGTTTCAGGGGTGTCTACGATTCTGCCACACAGCTTAGCATCCCATCCAATGACTCAGAAAGTCCCTTTATCCATAGGGTATGTTTGACATTAATTGTTGAAACTATAGCTACATCAAGTACATTAGCTTGCTAGGGTTGCTGTAACCAAATAAACACAAACTGGGTGGTTTAAAACAAAGAAATGTATTCACTCACAGTTCTGGAGGCTACAGGCCCAAAATCAAAGTACTGGCAGGCGCATGCTTTCTCTAAAGCCTCTGGGGAAGAATCCTGCCTGTCTCTCCAAATGTCTAGTATCCCCAGACATTCCTGGGCTTGTGGCCACATCACACCAATCTGCCTCCATCTTCACATGGCTGTCTTCCCTCTGGGTCTGTATTATCATATGATGTCCTCCTCTCTGTGTGTCTGTGTTCAGATTTCCCTCTTCTTCAAGAACAACAGACATACTGGATTACAGACTCCCTAATTAAAGCTCATTTTAATTTTACCAAATCTGGAAAGACTATGTCCATATAAGGTCACATTGATAGGTAAGGGAAATTAGAACTTCAATGTACCTTTGTGGAGGATACAATTCAACCTATAAAGTCAAGATTTTATAGAACGAAGGAAAAGAAAGGTAAAAAAAAAAAATAGCTCTGCATTAATTTGTTCAATGTACTAATAGCAATTTATTCTAAAGCAATCTGGTGGCATTAAGTCTCTGCACCTCTTATTCTAAATCACATTTTATAACTGCTCAGAAAAAAACAGAGCCTCCCTGAGTTTTATATTTTTATACAGAATGGGGCAAATTAGGTTTACAGATGTTTATGTGGAAAATAATACAATAATTAATAAGTAATAATACAAGAATAAACTCTGTTTCACGTACTCACAACTGTAAACCTAATTTTGCCCCACCCTGCATAATACAGGCTGCACCTCTTTTTTAAAGTTTTCAAATTAGCCTTCACAGATGTAAAACTTAATGTTTTTTTTGTTTCTTTCTTTTCTTTTTTTTTTTTTTTTTTGCACTTGCATTCTCCTGTGTTTCAATTTTCTAAGTCTCATCAAAATTCTTGCTTAACAGTCTGGCCTTTTCACAAAATAATCATGGTAGTTACTGGGACTGGGAGGGGTATAAACAAATCTCTCACCCTTTACAAACCCCCAGATTCAGCCATGTGTTCTAGGAGGAAGAAAGCATGTTTACTGTTGTGTTCTTTTAAGTGTTGAATTATGCATATATTAAAAGATTGTGGAATTAAAATTGTATAGTATACAGAAACAAAAGTGACATTTCAAAACAATGGTTGATGAAGATCGTTGCATCTTCCTCCATTAGTTTATTTATTCACTTGGCAAATTTTCACTGAGCATGTACTATGTTCCATACCCTATATATATATTCTGCTGGAGGTAGAAATATGAATAGGATAAGCTGTAAAACTGATTTTTAAAAATCCAGTGTTTTAAGTATTCTCATGCGGTTGGGTACCTTGGGATCTTGGGGCTGCCCCTAACTTCCTGGAGAGTGAGGGGTGACTGCCCTGCAACTAGTTTGATTCATTTTGCATTGTCAGTGGCCTCTCCATAAAGACAAAGACATATTCCCCTCCTTCTACCTACCCTTCCCAATGCAGCTCAGAACCAGACCAGAGACACTTGACACATTCATTAACAAATGAAAGTGACCAACCACAGTATTCCAAGTGCCGTGCAGGGCAGCAGAGCTGCAGTAATGGTGGAGAGCCACAGGCAGCGGCCACCCTGAGCCAGCACCCACTGAAGACTTGCTCCCGGAAAGCAGGGAGCTGATGTGCTCCCAGCAGCACATCAGCTGGCTGGGAGAACCTGTAAGGCAGCCAACAGCTGCTCATCCAGATATAGCCCTGCTGTCCTGAGAACATATCAGCTTCTTATTCAAGAACAAGAAGTATTTTTAATTCTCTGGCACTTAAAACATTACTTCAGTCACTAACCAGGAGAGCCCAACTGCGCTGCGCTCAGAAGAGCTCAGGCAGCTTCTCAAAGCTACCAAGCCCTCTGGCAGCCAGCAGGACATAGGGCAGCTGACGTGTAGAGCAACGGCTGGCCCTGACCACTTTGCTGTCTTCACCAGGCCCAAGTATGTGCAGGAGGCTGCCAAAAGCAGACACCAAATGTGAGGTTGACTCTCTTTCTATAGGGCTTTGACACTCAATGGCCTATGAGTATTTGAAAATACATTCAAACATCTGCAAAAAGGGAGATATAGTGATAACAAGGCACCATTTATACACATCCGAAAGGCAGGCTTTAAAGTCTAACAATATGAACCAAATGTTAGCCAGCGTATAAAAAATAAAGTAGAGCTAACTTGGAGAGTTCTTCAGCAATGCCCGGGGAACCTCCAACATGCCACCTTAACTGCAGCCCATCATACACAGGACATAAGGAAAGCCATGGGATGCTTTCATCGCAGCACTGCTTATTACAGCAGAACATTAGAAACTCCTCAACATCTAGCAACACAAGTCCAGGAAAGTAAACTGTTTGTGCAATGGAATCTGATCGGCAATTAAAATGAGATGAATCTCTATATATTAGAGTTGTTAAATCCCCCAAACATATTACTGAATAAGAAATAAAGCAAGTTACAGAATATTATGTACAATATGATATCATATTTCATCATTTGAAACAAGAAAACGTGGCTATATCTTGTTAATGGACATGTAGTTAAAATGCATAAAAATTAGATGCCAAGTTCAGGACAATGCTGCCTTTGAGGAATGAAAAAGGGAGATGAGTTTTAGGAGGAAACATAGGAGGCTTCAACTATACATTATTTTTCATTTTAAAATCTGAAGCAAACATATCGTGTTAAAATTTATTAACCCTAGGATGTGACAGAAACAGCCATGTGGCAGGCACTGATCTGTGCTTTACATACATTACATCATGTAACCCTCACTACAACTCTGTGAGAAAAGAGTACTATTTCCCCACTTACCAGTGCAGAAACTGAGGCACTGCAAGGGTAAGTAACTTTCCCAAGGTTACATACACATCCAGAATCCAAACCCAGGCCATCTGGCCCAAAATCTGTGCTCTTAACCATCCTGGAATTCTGCCTCTGTGAAATGGACATGGTGGTATATTGCAGTTCTCTCTGATGTTTACATATGTTTGTAAAATGTCCTAATTACTGAAGAAGAGGTAAAGGTGCTAAAAGAAAGAGCTTCCCAAAGCCCCTCTGTGATGGTTAATTTCATGTGTCAACTTGGCTGGGCAACAGTGACCAGATGCTTGGGCAAACATTACTCTGGATATTTCTCTTGGGACATTTTTGGGTGAGATTTACACTTAAATCAGTAGACTTTAAGTAAAGCAGATTGCTCTCCATAACATGGGTGGGCCTCATCTAATCAGCTCCCTGGATACCCTCTTCCCCCAGCACAGGCAGTGGCCAGTCCCATCAGTAAGTACTTGCTAACTGAATGACACAAAAACAAAACTTACAGCCCTCCTACCACAGGAAGGGCTTCCCTTAAAACAGTAAGAAAATAAACCAAGGGCAAGGGTAAATGCTGTTGGGGAGCTCATGGTTAACCATGATGATTAATCAATTGGTTAATCAATTAGGTAGCAGGTGAATGGAGATGTGGTGTGATTGAAATAAGAAAGCACAAGATACCTGGACTACCAGGAAAACAGTATCAAGAGAAGTGAAAGTAAGCACCTATAGAAACCATTGATAAATTAACTGCCAACCTCAAATAAGGGATCTGTGATCACAGCCCTGATGGAGGGGCACAGTTATAGCTGCAACACGCTAGCCCAGACTCTTCAATGTCAGATAACCATTACTACCTAGTAATCTTTAGTAACTGCTCAGACATTGAATTAAGACAATATACAGAAATGTAAATGTATAATTATGGAGTATGGCTTCTGTTATGACTATGGAGGAATAGATGAGGCTTCACGTGGCAGTAGGCAAGAGAAATATTGGAATGCAAGGTTCTGTCTGAGCTATGAACATCTTAAATAACTGAAGATATATACCAGTATGTTGATGTAAATTCTTCCAAAATTTATCTGTGTGTTTAATGCAATTCTATTCAAGACCCCGACAAGATTTTCATGGACCCTAATAAGTTTGCTCTAAAACTTACGTGGAAGTATAAAGAACAAAAATAGCCAATACACTACTGAGAAAAAAGACTGATGAGGGAAGAATTATTTTACCACATACCAAGAATTATTATGAAGCTACAGCAGTTAAGACATTGTGGTACGAGGGCAGTAACAGACAGACTAATGAATGAAATAGAATGTACAACCCTGAAACAAGTGCTGTCGACATATAGAAACGTTCTAGATGACAAAAGTGGCAGGTCAGGTCATGGGACACATTAGGGACTAGTCAATAAATGGAGCCAGAAAAAAGTGAATTTCAATCCCTAACTCACTCCAAACATAAACATTAACTGTAGTTGGAGTAATACCATTAACATCTTTATTAGGTAAATGTCTTCTGCTCTATGGATAGAAAAGAATGTCTTAAGTAAAGAAAAATAATAACCATATAAAATAAATGGTTGATAAATTTTGACTATATCCAAATTAAGAACTCCCATTTATCAATGGAAACTTTCAAGAAAATAAAAAAGACAAATAATATAATATTTCTAACAGTTATAACTAACAGTGGATTAATATCAATAATATATAGAGAACAAAGAAAAGAATCTTCAAACAAATAGATAAATGAGCAAAAGACATAAACAGGCAATTCAGGGGGAAAAAAAAACTGTGAACAATAAAGCTGTAAGAGCTTTCCTCTCCTTGGTGATCACAGAAATGAACATGAAGACCATAATAAAACACCATTTACACACACTCCATCAACACAGATCAAGTGCCCTCCATGTTTGCAGAGCACATGGATTGAGAGCACCTCCTATGTACTGCTGATAAGAGGATAAATTAATATAGCCAATTTAGAGAACAATTTGTAACTTTCTTGTAAAATTAAACATTTGGTCCCTGACAATGCCACTTCAGGAGAAAGTTGTCCGCATATACAGAGCAGGAGACATACACAAGAATGTTCACAGCAGCACAGTTCATAATAGCAAAATCTTGGCATCATGCCTAATGCCCATCACTAGAAGAATGGATCAGAAATGAGACACCATTTACAATAGCATCCCATTGTAATATTATATAGCACTCAAAATGCTATATAATGAACTCTGGCTACATAGAGTAATAATGAGAATGTGTTATAAAACCAGGGATTATGACTAATCCAATTGTTAAGTCCAAAATATAAATGAAACAATGAAGTAAAAATTTTTGGAGGATACCTATCTTTTTCTGGTCAGACAAATGCTGTGATCTCATCCTTGCAAGGGGCATAAATGTTTATGGCAGGAGAATTTTTTAGCAGCAAGTCCCTCCTGACATTCCTTAAAGTGATAGCATTAATGAAGTTTCTATGCCAGCATCCCAGAGTGAGATGAATAGGGATTTAAATGGCACAGGATAGGGGCTTAGCTGCAGCCATTTTTATTTATGCAAACATTTGGGCAGAGCAAGAGAGAATTCTACAGCCATAATGATAAAAGTTAACAGGAACATCAAGGTGCTGAATTTGGGAAGGAAATGGCTTGTAATCAGTCTATCTGCTGGAACCGATTTGCCTGAGATAAAGCCAGGCCATGCTGTTGAAGACGGATAATCGGGAGTTTATTGGACAAATGAAACAGCAGTGATAAAAGAGGTACCCTCATTGCCTAGAGAAAAGGTAAAAATAGCTAGAATAATGGAAGAAGCTGTAGTTATATTCCAGTTTCCAAACACTATTTATGCTCCTCCTCTGCAAAGGCTTTCTCACTCTCCGAAAGAACTTGGGAGAACCAGGGACACAGACACCTTACCTGGAAGTTTCCTAACCTAAGCTGGGGTCTGTAAACTGCCTAAATTCTCTGTATCAGAAACCAAAATGGACAAAAAGGAAATAAACCCAAAAAGCTAGATCATAATCATTAGCAGATAAATGAGCAGAAATTTACAGGCTGAAACCCATGTTCACTGGTCTCCAAAGGCTGATACAAAAGTGCTACCTCTTTCCACTTCCTTGACTCCAGACAGTGATTTCAAACCAACAATTACCTCATCCAGGCTTGAGTATCAGGCACAGAATAGGATCTAGAACAAAAAGACCCAGGCTACTGTCAAATACGCATTTAGACACAAACTTAATTCACTTCTTGGCTCAAACTCTTTCTCTTCCAGGAAGCCATCCCTGATAGCCCCTGGAACCCTTACAAAGGCCTCTGACCCAACCAACCAACAGTACTAGTACTATGCCTATTTTGTCAGAGACTGAGCAGTCATTAGAATGCATATTATGGTATTATTAATTCATTAGGCAATTGTCATTCAATACTACTATATTCAGACATTATGCTGAGCACTGGGAATAAAATGGTAAACAAACACCAACAGGGCACCTGCTGTCTGGGGCAAAACCCTTCATCAGACAGTCATAATACTGTATGCTTGATTAGATATACAACTAAGGGCTATAAAGAGTAGGTAGGATGCTGAGGGACCAGATCATGTTGGCAGCAGTGCGAATGGGGTCTGGAAGTGAACTTTAAGTGAACTTATGAAAGATGAAAAGAAAGTAACCTCTTGAAGGTGTGTGTATCTGTGTGTTCAACTGAAGGAGCAATAAAGCAGAGGAAATATATGCAAAGTTAGGTGGTAGATAAACCATAAAGGCCTCATTTATGATTCTAGTCTTTACCCAAATTAAATTAGAATGTTAAAGAGAATTTTGGGTAAGAGAGAATAGGTGCAGGAAATTAATTTTACATTTTGCCTTTGGAAAAAATCACTGTGAATAAGGATCAGAGGTGGTCAAAGTGAATATGTGAGGACGAGTTAATAGTCTATTGTAATAAGAAATAATGAGAGATATCTGGAACTGATAATCTGGTCCCACTAGGGAAAACCTCATTGGAATTCAGAAATGAGAAGCTGAAAGCCAATAGCACTTTGCGGTGATAAAATAACAACTCATTAAATTATCATCTGTGATTATCTGAAACAAAATGTCTGCTAGACTGGAGAACTCCATGAGGTCAAGCAATTTTCTCAGTGTCTTTGTTTGTTTGTTTTTGTTTTCCTCTGCTATATCCCAACACCTAGAATAATACCTAATAATAGATACTCATAAAATATTCATTGAATGGTTAGATGACTTAATTAATTGATTAATGGAGTGACTGAATGGTGAATTAATGGATTATTAAATGATCACTTAATGGATTATTAATGATTAATTAATGAATTGATTAAATGACTGATTAATGACTTAATGGATTGATTAATTAATTAAAGGCAAGGCTTTGGGGGACTAAAGCTCCACTCCCAAAAACAGTATGAAAGGCATGAAGAAATTAATGAGACTGGAGTTAGAATGACAGTTCCTAACTGCACTGTAAAAAGAAAAAAGAAAACTTAGATCTCTGAATTTTAGGCCTTATAGGTACTGAAACATAATATTAGTTGCATTTGCAACCTCACCAAGTCTCTTATGATGGAGTTGGGGCAATGACTGAGAATAAGTAGGGAGCAAATAATTGAAATGGGTATTAATGGGAGAATTTAAGAGGACTCAAAGTGGCCTCATCACACTCAACACTGCTTAGCCTCCCATATCAGCTGAAACATTCCCTCTTCCCTTCGCCATGGGCATAATTCTCCTTTGTTTGAAGGGCCCAAACGCCTTTGATTGCAGCTTCTACTTTGAAACAAGAAACTCAATTTCATCATGCCTTAACACCACTCCAAATACTCTCCCTTTCCCTCTTTCCCTCTCTCTCTCCCCCACTTCTCTCTCCGCCCCCCCCCCCTCTCTCTCTCTCACACACACACACACACACACACATACTTCACTGTCTCTAAATCTATAATTAGAGTCCCAGCATCTCTGGAGGACCAATTTCAGTTAAGCCTGGGAGTAGAAGGCTTGCTCACACACAAACATGTAGGGGTAATGGACCCTGAATGAACTAGACCAAGGATACAGGATAGAATCTCAGATCAGACTAAGTTCATTGATGTGGAGGTACTTGCCAGACTTCTAAATTTAATGTCCTAGCTCAAGCAGCTGAAAGTTATCTAATTGTTTGCTCAGCTACTTAACAGGCATCTAAAGCCAACAGTGATTCACTCTAAATGAAGGTAAAATGCCAGAACTTCTTTGACATAATGTAGTTAGAGTAGTTCAAAGACCATAGATTACTGAAATCAGTTTGTCATGTGCTCTCTTCCTCTACTTGTCCTCAACCACACTCCCATAAGCCACTCCCTTCACCAAGTGTTGATAAATATTGCAACACAAAGGTGAGGGGAGCATCAGCAATTTGGGAAAACATTTCAGAGCCCCATCTCTATAGACTATAGGGTTCAATTGCAGCTGCAATTAGACCTCCGATTTCAACAGAGATGGGCAGAAGCCAAGTGGCAGCACTCAAACACCAAAGGTAGTGAGCTTGGTGACTGAAATAAGGACCAGGACCAGACATGCATTATAACGTTCTCACCTCCAGGGATAGCTGAAAATTAATTGACACTGAGGTTCCCAAAACAAAGTAGACAGGTGGCCCACCAAGACCTTACTTAATTCACATAACTGAGGTGGGGGGCGTGGAGGAGTAAGAGGTTTATTTAAGCCATAAAAATGGAAGTATTAACTATTTTCATTCAGTGTCCAAACCCCGAGCCCTTGAATGACCCTGAACTCTATTTAAATGAAAGGAAGACCTGAACTCTCCCTGAATCATCACAATTAAGTATCATGACTGTTCTTCTTAGCCTTTTTCAAAGAGACTTAAAACTCTTTATCAGGATAACTTTTCACTGAAGAAAAGGAAATAGCATGACCTCCCGGGTATTATTGGATGCTGAATCTTGGCTGATGCTAATTCCTAGAAATCTAGAACATCACTGGGGCCCATCAGTCAGAGAGGGGCTAATGTAGGTCAAAGGCAAAATTGAGTTATGACCCCAGTCAGCTTCATAGGAAGTCTGCAGACCCCATAGTTACTCAATGGCTGTTTCTCCATTTTCTGAGTGGGCTTTTGGAATAGATATCTTCAGCAATATGATGAACTTCCTAACTGACTCCCTGAAAATCAACTAAGGGCTAATAAGGCAGACAAGGTAAAGTGAAAATCATTTCTCTCTCCCAGACAAAAGAAGAAAATAAAAGGACTACAATATCCCTAGGGAAATCAGAGAAATTAGCATCATCACTAAAATTTGAAAGGTGCAAAGCAGAGGATTCCAATCACATCCCTATGTAACGTTCTAGGTTGGCAGATGCAAAAATTAATGAGTCATATGGAGTGACAGTGAATTATCATCAACTTAATCAAGTGGTGACTCCAATTATATCTGCTGTTCCTGATGTGGCCTCCTTACTGTATCAAATCAATACAGACCCTAGCACCTGGTGCACAGTTATTGATCTGTCAGTATGTTTTCTTCTTCTATCCCAACAAACAAAAACCACTAGAAGCAGTTAGCTTTCTCCAAAGAGGTACAGCAATAAACTTCCAATGTTCTACCTGAGGGAGATATCAACTTTCTGGCTCTGAGCCATGCAGTTCACCAGAATTTGACTGCCAGACCATCCAATAGAACATCATGCTAGTCCAATACATTGATGGCATCATGCTGATAAGATGTGGAGATTATAAATTAGCAGGTACCAAGTACCTTGGTAAGACACACACACACACACACACACACACACACACACACACACACACACACATATATATATATATATATATATATATATATATATATATATATATAAATTAATTTCTGTGGAAGTACAGAGACCTTCCAAACGTGGTTAAGTTTTTTGGGGTCCCAGTGTTCTGAGCTCTTTAATAATATGCTCTGCAAAATAAAGGATGAGATGTTGCTCCTTGTATCCTATGGCATTAATAAAGAGGCACAGGCACAACACTAGTCGGCCTCTTCAGATTTGGGAGGCAATAGTATTGTATTTAGGTGTGTCACTCCCAACTACTCACTGGATGAGTTGAAATTAAGGCAACATTGAGTGGGGCCCAAAGAAAGAATAACCTCTCTGTTTTGTCCAGGTTGCTATACCAACAACTCTGACACTCCAATCCCATAACCCAGAATCAACGTGGCTACAGTAAGTCAGGATGCTGGATGGAGCCCAGGAAAGTAGGGCCTGTCTAGAGCTTCCTAGGGTTTAGAAGCAAAGCTATGTCCTGTTGGAAAGTAGCTATACCCATCCTGCAAAGTAGCATCTGACTTGCCTAGAGACTTAGGAGAGAATGGACGCCTAACAATGAAAACAATATTACCACTTAGGCTGCACTGCCCAATGTACCCTGGATGTTTTCAGATTCCCTGAGTCAAAAAGGTCGGTATGTGTACTGGCATCCTCTCATCAGTGCAAGTGGAGTATACCTGGTCATACTTGGTCAGGTCCTGAAGCAACAAGAAAACCACCAGAACATTTCTCACCACTGGCACATGTGGCCCGACAACAGTCCCTCTCACAATCCATACAGGACATCAACCCATACAGGACTGACTTCAGGTGAGAATGGAGGAACAAATTCAGGCAAACTGTAAAGATCATTAGCCAAATACACAGATGCTAACCAAAAGTGAACTGTGATAGCACTACAGTTACACTCAGTCCGTGGGTGGCTAACTTTCTGTCCAGACTGTTACAAACTTAAAAGGAGCAAGTTTTCCGACTTGGCACTGTTACCTGCCTCACTTTGTCCTGTCACTCTCTGCCTGTCTCATGTGACTCCAGTCACTCTGGCCTCCCACCTCATTAGACAGCATTGCATCTGAGCTCCCACAACCACTCAAGCTCCCACGTTTAAGGTCTTCTTACTGGCTGTCTTCTCTGCTCAGAATACCCTTCTGCCAGTGATTCGGATAGCTCATTTCTCCACCTTTGCTCAAATGTCAACTTTCTAGTAAGACCTTCCCTTACCACATATTTGAAATTTAATCTCTCTAAATACTTCATATCTTCTTGTCCTGTATTTTTTTAATTAAACTTATTACCACAAAATACACCATACCTTTATTTATTGCATTTGCTGTCCATTTCCCAAAAGTTTCATGTGAGCAGGAATTCTTCTGTCTTGTTTACTGCCCAACCCGTAGAACATAGCCAGTCACATGGTAGGTACTTATAACTATTTATTGCATAAATGCATCTGGGCTTTAGTCAGTGATAAGTGTGAAATGTAGCGACCATTTGGCCTTTTTTTTTTTTTGGCTGCCCAGCATCTAAATTCCCTTCTAGTTTGGTGGAAATTCAACCATGACTTTACCCTTTGTAGAGGAAAAGTTCATTCCTCTTAAGAGTTTTGCATTGGTCTAGATATTTCCTCTCCCAACACCCTGGCAGCTACTGTAAAAGTCAGAAACTAGATAGTCTTTCCCAACTCTCCAAATCTAATAAAAGGGGTAAAATATGCAATATGCAAGAAATCTAAAAGAGTATTGACACCATGGTGGTAGAGTCAAGAGAACAACCATGATAGCCGAGGTAGGGCAGAGTGTAACTGGCAGCGAGAGTTCAGCAATGGCCCTGTTGCTGAGAGTGTGACTTAACAGTGTCCTCTGTGGCCCAAACGCACTTGGTTGATGCCTGTTTCAGTAATCTGATTCTCCAGACTTTCCACTGATTCTCTGAGCATCTCAATATAGTAACAATTCATTATCTTCACTGGTTAGGTTAGCTGGAGCTGACTTCCATTGTTTGTAATCAAAACCCTGAAGGAACAGGAGGTGGGGGAGAGAAGAGTGTTAGGATGTGATCAGAAAGCTAAAGCTGGGAGGTGGAGTAGTTTCAGGGGAGGCTAAGGACCAAGGTGCAGCCACACAAGTAGGAAGCTGATGGGCAGTGTAGGAGAGGGTGACTGGAAATAAGGTCAAAGACCTTATTTTATTACTGAGCACTCCAATGTGGCAATATTGTTAGGCCCTGAGCTAGAAAGTGTCTGAAAGCCCAGGAAGAGGTTACACACATCACTGTGAAGATTAGATGGTACAGAAAAAAAGACTGAATTGCTGGCAGGTTCCAGGGTTCAAATTCTATCCCAACATTTATTTGCTGTAGTGAGACATTGAACCTCTGTGAGGCTCAGTTCCCTCATTTACATGTGACAATAACAACTAAACATAAAAGTCCTGGAATGTGGATAAGTATCAAGAAATGGCTATCACCTTTCCTTGCTCTCCAGCTCCTTTCCCTGCATCCCCCATGGGACCTAATGTGTGGCTGGTCACAGAGCAAGTGCTCCAAATTGAGTTGTTGGAGAGGGTGGGGCTGAAAGGTCCCAAATCAGATCTGGTGAGCGCTGACCCAGCCCAGAACACTGACTCACCTTTTGCTGCCCATTGTCCCAGCCTTGTTTGCAGAACTGGAGGTTCACCTGCCACCTTCCCTGGAACCCTTGAACAGGCACCCCAGGGTCACTGCTCACTGTGACAGTGAGCTGTGTTGGCCCTAATGTCCCTAGGACAAGAGGAAGACATCCAATCAGACCCTAGCTGACTACTCAAATGTCCTTCTACCCTTGAGTCATTTGAACCAACGTAGCTGGTCTTGAGAACTGAGAATGATTTGGTAACTGAGTATGCAGAGGCAAGAAAGGCAGCTGTGGGGATTACACATAGGAGAGACGAGGAAAAAATGGAAAGAGTGCAAGTCCTTTGTGGACTCTTGAATGCTACCAAGAGAGAAGGAGACTGGCACCCTCGCCCCAGTGCCTAGCCCATCTCAGAGTCCAACAGTCCAGCCCCTGACAGGCACCACCTCATCACATACCTGCCGTACCCTTCTCGCTCCTCCAGCACAGACCCACCCAGGAACCTGAGCTAGAAAGGGTTTGAAAGCCCAGGGAGAGGTTACATACATGTCACCATGAAGATTAGAGGGTACAGAAAAAAAGACTGGACTTTCTGGAATTTGGCATGAGGTAAACACACCACTAGGTGGGAGGTGGTGTGTTTGCCTCACATCTCTGGGAAAGGGGGAAAAGTCTGGGGCAGCGGTCACATGCCAAGCAGGAGGATCAACACTGTCAATCAGGGGTGTAGGCCCTGGGCCATCCCTCTCAGCCCTGGGGACACAGGCTTCTCATGCTCCTTCACACCATGAACCATAACCAAACCCTGGCACCAAAAACCTCTCCCTGCAACACATCAAAAATGCCCTGGCTCAGTCAGAATTTTGTGAGCACCTGTGGCAGATGCAAGTGAAGCAGTGACTTGCTCCCTAGACTCCCATACCCTGCGGGCAGAGAGTAGACAGCAGTGAGCGAATGCTACAAGACAGACGGCATCCTACACTGCAACGTCAGTTACACATGCAGTGCTGTCAGCACAGCATGACCACCCATTTCTCACTCCAAGTCCTAGGTTCTGTATTACAGCGCGGAGGCTAAGAGCAAACAGCTGGCTGTGGTGCATGCCACGTGACTGCAGGGCCCACGCCAGCTCCTGGGAAGCAGAGGCTATTCCTTTTGAGCTCATGGAGTCCACCAGCTCTGGACAGAGAGCCAAATGCTGGAACCACAGACTCATCCCCAAGATGTGCAGCACGGGGCTCTGGCCTGTCACTGAGAGGAGCATCCCTGTCTCCCAGCCCTGTCAGGCGCTGAGTGGCAGGAGTTCCCACCAGCCTCAGATCCAGGGTTCTGCCACCAGCCACAAAATTCTATCCTTTCCTTCCTCATAATACAACCATATATTTTTCTACACTTGACATACCCCAGGAGAGCACACACATCCAGTCCACAAGGGACTTCCTCTCAAAGACATTCAACATGCGAAGTGAGCATTTGCAAACCCCAAATCAAGATACATGGTCAGCAGACCCAATACTGAATGCCAGACGTGAAGACGGTCGAGAACAGGAAGGGGTATCTGATCAAGACAGAGCAAAGGGATATAAGCAGTTTGAGCCAGAGGCCCGATGGTCCCTGGAAGCCCACTAGAGGACATATCCAAACCAGGTGTAGCTTCTGCACCACAGAGTGGTCTAGGAACCCACACACTACCTACCCCCAGTGCTGACAACTGCAAGCCTGCCTCACAGCTGCTGCCTCTACCCCAGCTGCCCTCTGCACAGACACTGTGTCCCCATGAAGTGACTGTGTTCCCAAAGACACTGCAATAGCAAGCTCCCCGTGCTGACCACACACTCTCACCAGGATGGTCACAGCGTCCCATCAGGGAGGAGGCAGTAACCTTGGGCTCCTGCAGGACTAGGGGATTCAGAACACAGGATGCTTCCCCTTTTCTTGCCCATGAGCCCAACCCCACTCCAAACTACTTACTCCAGCTTCTCAGGGTAAGGGTGTGGACACTCTCAACTTACAAATCAGGAAATACCCTTGCTAGGCCCTTGTCAGACTGTCCTCTGGATGCTCCCAGAAGCCCCTCAGTGCAAGTTAGCATTCAGGTACAGAACAGGTACGTGACTTGCTTCAAGCCACACCCCAATGTGATAGCTAATGAACGGCAGATCAGGACTCAAATAGAAGGCTGTCTGACTCCAAGCCAGGTCCTCAGGGGTCAAAAGAAAGCAAAGGCACCTCTGGTCAGGGCCATGGGACATCCTGGGCAGGCATGCCAAGAGTCAGGGGACTGAGTGACCATCTTGGTGGCAACAGCCAGCTCACTGGCAGACCAGAGAACTGTGGCTCCATCCTAGTGATTACAGAGCGGAGATGGCAGCCCCAAACATTCCAAAGGCTTGGAAATGCCCAATCTGAAACAAATAAGCTCTCCTCTAACTGTCCTACCATGGGGAAAAACGTGACAGACATCATACATTACCTAAAGCTAAATTCAATTTGTACCCATTTATAATACAAACACGTCTCATATGTAACATCAAGGGAGCTCATTTAGCATTCTGCACACTCACCTCTGAGGGCTGGCAACACACTGGCAGAGGTGAGATGCCGCAGATCCACTCACGAGCAAATACATTCCAATGTGGGAGAAAAATTGGTTTACGTTATATGGCAGCAGGGGCAGGGGGAGAATCCCTCACACATTTGTAAAATGCCAGACAGGAGCAAAGACAGAGCCTGGTACAGGAGAACACAAGTTGAGTTGGCTTCTCCAGTCCCTGTGACTGGCAGGGTGGCTCCTGGACAGTGACAGACTGACAGACTGGTCCACAGCACAGGGAGCCCACCCACTTAGCTCCAGCCTGTGGAACCCCTTGTGGTCACTGGGCACGGCCCCAGGCACAACCTGTGGAGCCCAGGGGACTCAGGCTGAGCTGAGTTCAATCTTTGCCCAGTGGCCCTGTTGAAGTCTCTTGTCTTCTCTGGGCCTCAGTTTATAGCCTATTAAAATGAAGAAGTCTGTGAAGGTGACTGCAGGTCAGAGGAAGTAACAGATGGTGGAAAAAGAGTGGAAAGTACTTTGTAATCCATCATCATTAACTCTATTCCCCCCATTTGCAAAATCCTAAAGCATCAGGTCATTTCAGCCAGCACTACAGGTCCTCGGCATGCAAAGCCAGCACGGAGAGCCGGGCCTCCCTGGGGAGGTGGAAAAGCCCCTCTGGGAACAGCATCCTCCAGCTCCTTGTGGGTTTGGTGGCAGTGACAGCTACCTCTGGGGCCTTTCATTAAGTAAACTATGTTTGCTGAAGTATAATGTGTAAACTTAAAGGTACAAAAATTCTAAGACTGGTGATTTTCATAAATGAACACACAGAGCTGAGGAAATTAAATATTAGTAGTTCCCTTAGAACTCTCAGGGTCCACTTTGCAAAGTGTTCTCATCCTTTCTGACTCTCAAACATGCTTAATTCAACACTGGGCCTGGGGAACGGAACAAAGGGTCTGAAACTGGCTGTACAGTGCAAAGCCATGTCCATGATAAAAGCTGGGAAGGAATCTGCTTGTAATCACTGGGTTTAATTTGAAGTCTTGTTCTCCAAAACAGAGGACAAATTAAGAAACGGTGTTCTCTTCCTTTCTGGGCCCCTCTGGGTTTCCTGGTGAGAATGGCAAGTGAAACTCCTCACTTGATGGGCAGGCAGCCCCTGCCTGCATCTCAGCCTTGTGTGTGCTGTGACAGGCAGCCTCAAGGATGCTCAGATGATGACAAGCTTTGATAAGCAGGTGTCTTCTCTGATTAGTAGAGATTAACTGAACAAATTTCTTTACCAAAAGACATTGATGGCATGCTGAGATGCCTGGTTTTGATTTTTGTTTGTTTGTTGCTTGTTTTTCCTACTCTTCTGCTTGAAGTTTGGTATTTTTTTAAATACACTGTTTTTTAGAGCAGTGTTAGGTTCATAGCAAAACTTAGTAGAAAGCACAGAGTTCCCATATTCTCTCTGACCCACCCACACACACAGAGGCTCCCACTTGAGTGGTCCATTTGTTACAACTGATTAGCATACACTGACATATCACTGTCATCTGAAGTCCGTAGTTTATACTATGAGTGCTGTCTGTTTCAGACCTGCAAAATTTTCGCATACATCCCATGGCATGTTCTCTAAGTGAAGCCCAGAGCCATGGGCTTCTCAGACCGGAGGCTGAGTCAGGTGTTCCCCAGTTTTCTAGTAACCACCTTAAAAAGGTAAAAAGAAGCAGGTGGAATTAATTGTGATAGCATATTTTATTTAGTTCAATATATCCAAAATACAATAGACCTCCCCCCATCCATGGAGTGTATGCTCCAAGATTCCTAGTGGATGCCTGAAATTGTGAATAATACTGAACCCTATATATACTACATTTTTTCCTATACATACATACCTATGATAAAGTTTAATTTATAAATTAGGCACAGTAACAGATTAAAAACAATAATAAAGTGTAACAATATATTGTAATAAAAGTTATATGACTTTGATCTCTTTCTCTCTCTCTCTGAAAATATCCTATTGTACTGCACTCACCTTATAACTCATAGGAAGCACTCGAGGGCTTCTCTTTGACATATCCAAATCACCAGCATCACTACTCTGCATTTTGGGGACATTATAAAGTAAAATAAGGGTAACTTGAACACAAGCACTCAGTACTGTGACAGTGATTCTCATATCTGAGATGACTACTGAGTGACTAATGGGTGGGTAACTTATTCAGCTGAGTACCCCAGATGAAGTGATGTAATGAGACAGCACAAGAGTTCATCATGCTACTCAGAATGGGATGCAATTTAAAACGTTTAAGTTGTTCGTTTCTGAAATTTTTCACTAATATTTTTGGGTCACAGTTGACTGAAACCACAGAAAGTGAAACTATGGATAAGAGAAAACTACTATATTATCATTTTAACATGTAATTGTTATAAATTATTATTAATAAGATAGCTTATATTTGTGCTGTCTTCTATACTAAATGTGTAGTTTTACATTTACACACATAATTTAGTACATCTCAATTTGAATGTTAAATTTTCATCAGGAATACTTGATCTGATTTTAGATTTCATAAAATTTACCTTTACAAAAGTAGATTCAGGTAATCAAGTTGTTCCAAAATATCTAAAATTTTTCTAATGGTTTAACTGAGTATCAGTTCTTAAAATTTTAATTAATTACAATTAAATAGTATTAAAAAGTCAGGTTCTAGCCACATTTCAAATGCTCAGTAGCCACATGTGGCTGGTGGTTCCCATGATGGACAGAGCAGGACTGCAGGACAAGGCTAGGGAAGGCCCACAGGCTAGCCAATACTGGTCCCCAGACCCCAAAGTAAGTGAAAGGTGGGAAAACGAGGAAGGTTCTGAAGTTCTTTCTCTTCCCAAGGTCTCCTTGAGGGGCTATTTTGAAGCCATTAGTCTGCTAAATACTAGATGGTATCACAAATGTCTCCTTCAAGACCCACAAGATTATTAAGAGATCAGGGTCCAAACTAGAGTGATATATTGGGCAGACCTACAGGAGATTTTAACCACTGCTCCTGGAAAGACCAACTCCAGCTTTCCTAGCCTTCCATCCAGGCCTGGGCACTCAGAGGTCCCACCCTCTTACACTGCCACCTCCCCCTCTGTCCCAGGGTCTCCCCTGACCAGCTGAGGAATGTGATCTAAAGTCCCAGGTCTCTTCCTCACTGACCGAGTCCAAAGGTGAATGGTGTGACCAAGAAAGACTGGAGCAATTAATCAAGGCAGAGCAATAGTTACCACCAAAATCCTCTGCAGCAAATTGACACAGCCTGCAGCCTCACTGTGTTCTGTGCTCTGCTATAAGCACTTCAGCCTGTATCACCTCCTTGTATTCTCACAATTCCACAAGCTAAGTACTATGAATCCATTTTACCTCCCACTGCCTTTGCCCATCCTGTTTACTCTGGTCATATCCCTAAATCCACTTTCCTTCTGAACTATCTCTCTGAACAACCTGCTCCAAGCACACTGCTTCTACCAGGAGCTAGAGACCCAGGCCTCCAGGCCAGATCCCTCTCGTGAACAGCACTTCTCTACTACCAAATGCTTACTGAAAATGCCTGCATGTGTATGCAGCACAAACACTGCATGCTCAAAATATCCAAGGCTGGACTCACCATTGCCCCACGGCCAGACACATTCTTCCCCCTGTTGTCTTATTCTCCATGAATCACATGTGATTTATACAGCCATGCAAGCAAGTGGCTAGGCCTCATCCCAACCTCTGTCTTATATCTCATCCCTTCCCCACCTCTCTAAGTTCAAGTACATCTGCCCCCTACCCATGACACATGTTAGTTCCCCTTCCCACCCCTGGGCTGCATATGACAAGGGCCTCACAAGCTCTCACTGAAGCTACAGCAACAAACAAACCAGTGTACACAAAAAAATAATAATAATAATCACAATCACATCTGAATGCCTAGCACACAGTGAGCGAGTACTCATTAAGTGTGTTGAACTAATACCTTCCTCTTCATTACATCCTCTACAGTCCCTCGGGAGTGCAGATGATATGAGTTATCAGGTTTCCCTGTCAAGGGCCCCCACCCTTCAACAGAGGATGTGGAGAAGGTGGGCATTCATTCTCTGACAGCCCACAAGCCGTGCACAAGCAAAGCAACAGTTGTGCTAGTCAGTCTGGGATGAGACCACCCAGTTCCCAGATCAGTGGGGTAGAAGCAGCTAGGCCTGCGAAACAACTTTCCTGATCCTGCTTTGCCACCCCTCTTCCACTATCACCCAGCTGTCTGGTGGGAACGACCCGTTTAAACATCTCTGAAGTGATGATGAGAAGCAGGATAATGAGGTAGCCAGCCCCAGGTCCCAGGCAGCAATAACTGCGCGCGGGGAAGAGTGCATGGGCCTCTCATTGCTCTCATCTTGTCACACATCAAATGAGAAAAGATCTATTTTTTCCCCAGGCAGCATGCCTACAACTTCAATTGGCCCAAAATACGCTTAGCTAAATTTGCTTGTGGATGCTCTAAATGGTACACAGCGTTCTATAAGAAGGCATTGTATGGAACCTCAGCATGACGCGGTAGGGGCCAGGGCTCTGCAAGGGAGCAGATCGGAGCCAGCAAATGGCTCCCCAGTACTGAGCCAACTTCTCCAGCTGGCTGCAGTCCAGACTTCCTTCTGGCCACCATACCACTTCACAGCAGGTGGACCAGAGCACCTCTCCTCGCTGCCCCTGGCAGTTTCCTCTCTGAGGACCTAGGCCTGCCTCATCACTCACTGCTGGTGCAGGCATGGGAGGGGGTGGTGTGCTGGGGTCCCAGCGCAGAGGAACTGTGGGAACAGAGAGATCCTCAGTCTCATCTTCTAAGATATAAATAAGGAAAATACCCAAATACTAGGTGAGGTGAGGCCAAGTACCCTAAAATGTCATCTGAGGCCCAGGGGTCTTTATACCAGGAACTCAGGCCTGAGAAGTTTGCAATGTCAGTCCTAATGATCAGAAACTTAAAACAGCACCAATGGTTTTGAAATTGCTTTAAACACAGAGCATGTAATGAGAACAGCTCAAAATGCAGAAACATGTTCTCGTGTAGACAGCACTATTTAGGGAGAGGTTGCACTGATGGAAGGAGACAGCCACAGAGCAGCATGTCTAGACTCATACAGGGCTGGACTCATACAGGGCTGGACTCAAATCCTGGCTCCCTCTGATCAGGTCTATGATCTGGGTATATGGCTGCCTCTCTCTGAGTTACAATTTCCTAGAATAATAGACCAGAAATAGTAATAATACCCCTCCTCCATTTTAGGGGACTGAGCAAAAAAAACAAAAAAAAAAGCGCATACAAAGCACTTGCCTGGCACATAGTAGGTCTTCAAAAATAGTGATTAGAGCAGTCCCCCTGTATCCACAGTGTGGTGGCAGGGCCAGCCCAATGGGGAGATGCAGCACCCTGACGCTTTGCTCACTGACACTGCCATTGGCATTGCCTGGCTCTGATAAGGAGACTAAGCAGTCTTCTCATTAGAATCGGCATCCCCCTGTGGCTTTCCTACAATCATAGCCACAGTCAAAGGCCCACCAGTTGGGCTTCATTATACATGCCAAGTTCTTTCCAAATGGTATCACTTTGATGCCCACTACAACCCTGAGAGAGAACCCATTCTCTCCACATTTTACAGAGAAAACAGGCCCTTACAGAGGTTATGTGTTTCCCTCAGGTAGCAGGGCTGGATTTTAAACCTGAAAGGAACCTAATTGTGCTCTGCGCTAAGCCCATGCAACCTAGCCAGGATGACTCTAGCCCAGTGGACAGCAGACTTCTCACTATGAAGAACCCAATCCTTCAGCTAGTGTAAAACAGTGCCTCTGACCCATTCAACTGCCCAGGGCTCCTATAAAATTTCTATAAAATTGAATTTCAGGCCTGCAAAACTGAAAGCCAGGACCCTGCCTAGGGAACCTATCTCTTAGCCCTCTGCCTTGGGTCTAGCCCTTCCTCTTAGCCTCCTGAAGGGCTGCACTGCTCTCCAGCGCTCCGCTGCAGCAGGACCATCCCCAGAGCCCCTCCCGGGCCTGTAAATATGTTAACACACCCACCACAAGCCCAAAGTTTCAACGATAATTACCTCAAACTAACATATGTGCAACATCTTATTATTGCATAATTTATGTACATTTCACACTGTTTGTGGGGGATATATGCACCACACCACAAACTACTTGCTTATAGATGACTGGTTGTAGACATATGCTTGTAATCAATGGGTAATATCTGAAATTCACACATACACACATTGCTCTCATAAGAATGGAAATGCCTGCTTTCTGCCATGACTTAAAGTACACTGTTTACACTTTAAGAGTTTGTTCATTTTTAAAAATTACAATTCTGACCTGTTCATTTCTAAACATAAAGATGATTTTCAACTCCTTGATGAGCTGTGGCTGCCAAGTATCAGGGGAAATGAGGATGATGATTTCAAGAAGCTTTATTTCAGGGAAGTTAGGAGGCAGGCCCACATTTGCTGAAATCACTCATATTAATGGTGGTCAAAGAGAAAAACATTCTCCCATCCAGTTCAATTAGAAATCAACCACCAAATCAACAACCTCAGTGACAAAAAAAAAAAAAAAAACTGTCACTTATTTATTAAACACACCCAGTTTCTACCCTCTTTCAGAAGTCTCAGACCGTGTTAGGCATAGGGGATTCAGAAGTGAACCCAGGTGGTGAGAAGGCAGCCCAGATCTTGCACAGAGCCCAACACATGGTAGGTGCTCAATAAATGGCAATGAATATGATGGCTGACAAGAGACTGGCGTTTACAGACACAGCTAGACTTTGAAAGTCAGCCTCAAGCCCGTGGTCTATAGAGAAAAACTTGAGAGCTGCTGTGAAGACTAAGAAGTAATGTGTCTAAAGTGTTCTGTCCCATGTCTGACCCATGGAGGAGCTGTTGGGTGGCAGGAAAAAGAGCTCCATGCAGTGGTAGCAGTCTACCCTGAGAGCCTCCTAGGACAGAATCCAAGCCTCCTTTATCTCATTATTTTAACTGTGGTAAAATACATATAACATTTAATTCACCATTTTAGCCATTTAAAAATGTACAATTCAGTGGCACCTGGTACACTCACAATGTTGTGCAATCATCACTTCTAACTAGTTCCAAATATTTTTATCATCCCAAAAGGAAACCTTGTACCTGTTAGCTGTCTCTCTCTCCACTTCTGCCCTCCCACTCTGGCCTAGCAACCACTAAAATGCTTTCTATCTCTGTGGATTTGCCTATTCTGGACATGTCAAATTAACAGAATCACACCACAAATCATATTCATCTTTTATATCTGGTTTCTTTCACTTAGCATAATGTTTTTTAGTTTCATCCAACTTGTTACATGTATCAGTACTTTATTCTTTTTTATGGCTGAATAATATTCCATTGTATGGATATATATATACCACATACTATTTGGCCATTGTGAACAGTGCTGCTATGAAATGCTTATCTCATTTTAATGGGTGGGAGCAATACTGCTTCAATTTCAGGGTTGTATTCATTAATTCAGATCATAATGTCATCCTTAGGGGATCAGCAGATGCTCCTCCCAGTTCCCCCTGAGACCAGGATTTCTTCATGTGAAGGTGTTCCATTTATACACATGGTTTGTTTTTTTTTGTTTGTTTGTTTTTTGGCCTGAACATCAGGCTCCATCTTGTGTTTCCTCAGCTCTAGTTTCCTAATCAATTCATTGACATAAAATCCACCCTCACATTATTATGATAGTCATTACAGAAACTGTCCATCATTAACCTGTGACTATCATCATCATGAATTTCTTGTTGGCTGTGTATAGTTGAGGAAAGAATAAAGGTGAGGTAAGTGCAGTTTTGGTACAGACTCTGTGCTGCCTCCTTATCTGACTTGATCCTCACATCCAACCTTTGAGGTAGGAGTTAACATTCCCTGTCACATAGATTAGAAAATTCAGGCTCAGAGAGCTAAAGTGACTTGCTTCAAATTATACACCTAATGAGAGGCTCAGTGAGCATTCAGCCCCCATGTGTGTTTGGCTCCAAGACTGCCCTGTGTCACAATGCAATACTTCCTTGATGGAATAATTATTAACAAAGGGTCATCTTAGCCTGCTCCTGCTTTTTCCAATTGAGTCTCTTTGCTTCCTCACCCATCAAACTAAGTATTTCTGCATCTCTGTGAATAAACAAATTTCCCATCCTTGTATGCTGAGTTTGGGGATAATTCTACCCATTTCATTTTTGGAAGATAAAGGAATGTTATATATCCAGCAAGGTTACGGAATTGGGGTCATGGGCCAAAGGAGTAGAAGCTCCGGTCTCTGATATTCCTAATTTACTGTCTGACTTCAGGTGAGCAGTGCGCTGACCTGGCCCTGATCATCACCAACAAAATGAATACCTGTTGTCTGCCCTGAAATGTTCTAGGAGTGATGAGAATTATTTCAGATGTACGTATCTTAACCAATAATTGAAATTCAAGCCAAGATTCAAGCTCATCCAAATTCATCTAGCTAGACAGTTGAAAAGCCCGATGAGAGCCCGGCAGCAAGGCTCCAAAACCTTCGCTCTGTCCTCAACAGTTTACCACTGCCTCTCCGGGCCACACTCTTTATAGAAGTGAAATCACTGTCCTGAGTCAAGCAGAGCTGGAGACAGATACAACGTCTAAGAAAAATGTAAAAAATAAATGTTGTGGTAACAAATTGCCACGATCTAATTACCACCATCAAACATTTATTAAGTGCCCATGAGCACATGGTGCCCTGCTTGGCAGGATCCTCAGAGGGAGAGAGAAAACTAGAACAGCAGACAATGGGAGGCTCATTAATATGAATGATGCTTCAGCCTCTCTATGGTCCATGGGGTAGGAAGAAAGCAGAGTCAAAGAAGGCTAGGAATTGGGTACAGCCGAGATGGGACTTAGACTTCTTTCTTTAAAAGCCCTGTGTAGGCTTGTGTGGACACCTCCTAAAGACCTATAGGAAGACTGCAGCCTTGCCCTACAGAAGTGTGAACTGAAGTCAGCCCCCAGGAGCACCAGACAGGAGGACACTGCCCAGGCAGTCAACCCCCACCCCCAACCCTGAGCCTTCTCAGTTAAGGCCTGGACCTCCACGCTAGCCTGGACACCAAACAAGAATGTAAGCTCTCTCCCATTGTGCTCACAGAACAAGCGGTCCCACAGCTAGAAACGGAAATCACCCCACAGCAGCCACACAGGCCAAATTCCTACCAACTGGGCTCCATTGTTAAAACATATGAAGGCCACTCCCTCTGAGTTAGGTGTCACCATGTATCACCTCACCCCATTTACCTGGGCCCCCCCACCCCCACCATTGAAATGCAGATTCTATGTCTACACTTGGATTCATCAGAAAAAAAGTTTCCAGAGAATAGTGTTATTTAAATCTACAATTTCAGAATTACAAATTAGTTTATATTAAGCAAACTTATCCTTCAGAGTAATCAAAGAGAAGGCCCAAGGCTGCTGCTATATGTGTTAGTATTTTAATTTTTTTTAACAAGGCACTTACATATGCGCTAAGGAAGCTAATGGTATCAAGGTAACAGATGTCCTCCCAAGTTGTCCAGGAAAAGGCTTTAATACTGAATTGAGAATTGTAAATTCTATGGATATGTGTGAATGTGTATGTGTTTAATATGGGATATATAAACATCTTTAAACAGTATCTGTGTCTTATAAATAAACTAATTAAAGGGAGACCTAGCACAGGACAACCAGAGGGAAGGACACCAAAATTTAAATCCAACCACCCACCCCTAGCTCCTAAATGCAGGCATTCTGCTGAGCCTTCACAGACATCATCTCACTGACTCCCCACTCAACCCTGCTGGACACCCTTGTGTCCATTTTAAAAGTAATGAAAATGGAGTCTCTAAGAGGTTCATAATTTGCCCAGTCACTCAAATTGCAAATAGTAAAGCCAGTATTCATATGCATTTATGACTTGCTTCAAAGCAAACATTCTTTCTACAGTACCACACTGCTTCCCAGGAACCAGCTGAAGCTTCACTTTCTAGCCAGAGGTCCTCCCCAGGGTTCCCATCACATCTGGAAAGTCCTCTGAAATCACACATCGAGAAATGCTGCAACTGTCTGTTTTCAATTTGGTCTCCCTTACTGGGCTGTGAGTTTTTGAAAACAAGAGCCTTGTCTATCTTTTCACCTTTACGCCCCCACACTGTGCCTGGACGGAAGGATGGACATACAGGCAAGTGGGAAGATGGATAAATAAATAAATGGATGGATGGATGAATGGATGGATGGAGAGACAGGCACAGAAGCAAATGGATGGATGCAGGGAGGCATACATGCATGGAATCATAAGGGGCTTACTGAGTGGTAGGTCCTAGCCTTCAGGGATCATGGTTATTTTTTCAGAGGAGTTTTGGGTTGGGCTGCCTTGTGTGTCAGGGCCTCTCTCTCCAGCCAGTCAAAGGGAAGTAGTTACAGCCACCTTCTTACCTGCTCTCTTTATTTTATCTACTCTGTTCGAATGGCCTATTCTCCCTCCATCATAGCCGGTGGTGAGATTTTACCACTGGGATGGGATGGGTTTCTCTGGAAAGGGAAGCTCACTGATATTGGATGATATTCTTATTCACAGAGGTCTAATCCCCTCCTCAGTCATGCTGAATTATTTGTCTCACTAATATCCTGCATGATTGACTTCCAAAGGTTGATTGTTTGTTGCCACAAAAAAAAGGGTTCCTGTGTGTCTATTTAAAATTTTCATCCTTCCAATTTCATCAAGCACCCTCTTGACTATGGAAGCACTGAAGGTGGGAATATGCTGTGCAGGATCCAGCAGCAGCCAGATGCCCGCAAGTCCCAGGCAAGTGCCATGAACAGGTGTCCAGAACCAAGGACTGGCAGCACATCGTGAGCCTATGAGGTGTTCCCGGGCTCTCTTCTCAGGGCTGAAATTGTGCATTCAGCAGCTATTTTATTAAGTACCCACTAGTGCCAGGCCTCTGGTGAACAAAACATATAATCCATGAAGGAAACAGACAATAAGTGTAAAGTAAATAAATATTTTTACAACATATAACATAACATATAAATATTAATATAGATATTTATAAGCTAATACATACTATGAAAATGGCAGTTGTGCTGATAGAATAACACTGGGGTGGAAAATTGATGTCATCAGACACTGGGGTGGGAGCCTGAAACCAAAAGAGCCTTCTGTGGTCCACGCCTGTACAGCCCTGGGGATGATCTCAGAGTGCAGGGCTGTGGGGGTATCCCATCAAATGTATCATAATTAGTTCGGAGGAAAGAAAGGGAAAGTGATCAGCCTGGAACATAGGAAGGAAGCCCAAAGGGGCAGAAGTTGGCAGCATGCATGCAGGTGCTCTCAGGGAAACGGTGCCCAGGACCCCAGACTTGAGCCCACCAGGCCTTGGCATGATGGCTCAGACAACTGGCATTCCTACTGAGAGACAGTGGTTTCCTGGGTGGGCAGGAGGTGTGGGTTTCACAGTCCCAGGTGTTCTAGCCCAGGGTCACACTTGGGTTTCCTTGGCTGGAAGTTTCCTTGCTGTTAGTTTATCCTGGGAAGAAAGTCTCTCCAAATGTGCTGATGAAATCGAGCTTCTAAGGGGTCAATCCAAAGACACAGCCCTGCGCCACAGTGAATCTCCCAAGGAACACTGCCCCCAAGAAGTCTTGGAAGCCAGCCTCTGTCACTGTAGCCATATCCCTGTTCACCTTGAGCCTGTCATCTCCAACCCTGAGGAGGCGCAGCCAGAGGTCTAAAGCCAATTCCTCTGATACTCCCCTGTGGCCAGCAGAGCTCCACAGGAAGTGACCCTGACTGGCCTCCCAATCCAGGGGGCAGAGGAGGGGTGGGAGGACTTGAAAAGTAAGGGCTCTGGTCTCATCCCAAAAGCCCCTCCTCAGAATATGCATCCCAGATGGGAACACCCAGCAGCTAGCTGACTAGTAGGAGGAGTTCAGGAGGACTCCTGGCCTTACACGGAGCAGTGGGGGTCAGCTGAAACACACACTTGTGTCGTGGTGTCATGTCACAGGGAACCCAGACACTGGGCCCACCGTTTCTGTAGTCTTGAGGGAAGGCTCCACTCTCCCACACTCTGCCACTTCCCATTTAGTAGTTCAAACAATGTAGGCTACATTACAAATCAAAATAAGCAACACTGCATTTTATAATTAGCCACAACTTGACAAATTAATTAGTACAGCGGCACAGTGTATTCCCTGAAGCATGGCTTACTATATTTTGCTTAGAGAATATATGTCACTAGTTATAGATGTATTATTAGAAGTATTTATGCAATGATAAATTCTAAATGTGCCCTTTGACACAACTTTCTGAATGAGGGGCTCCAGATAGAAATATCACCAACCCACTATCCAAGCTTCAGTCACAAAAAGATCTACAGTATTCCCTGACTTATCGCAGGTATTATGTTCTAGACACCCCCCCCCACCCGCAATAGGTGAAAATCTGTGAAGTACGAACCTTACATTTATTTTAGTATTTATATATATTTTAAGGTTTTATAAACCCATCCCACACACTTATAAACCATTCCCACTCCCTTATTAACCTTTCCCACACTTTTATAAACACTACTTATGTTCTTAAACATATTCTACACTCTTAACCCTACGTAACTTTAACAACATACATATACAGTACCGCAAAATCCTGCGATACAGCGAAAAATCTGCAATAAATAATTAAATATAATATTTTAAAACATCCCGTGATACAGTGAGGCTGCAATAAGTGAACTGCGATATATAGAGGGACTACTATACTTCTTTTCTTGAAAGAAAAACAAAGGCTGTCAAGGACTGAGATCTGGCCTCTGGGAAGAGCTACTAACAATTAGTCACTTGAGGTAGTGTAACCTGAGAGAAGCAGGGCCAGGAGCTTCAGGATCAAGGGCATGGGCATCAAGGGGCTGGAATCAGGCTTGGCTGGGTACTAACTATGTGGTGTTAGGCAGGTCTCCGTTCCAGAAACTGACATGGTAGTAATAATAATACCTACCTTTCAGGGATCCTGTGAGGGCTGATGTGTTACTTCCTGTCAAGTGCTTAACCAGGGCCTGGTCCATAGGAAGAAGCCAGTAAAAGTTGCCAGTATTATTCCAAGATGTACTTCCACTGGAAGACTCAAGAGGGTATCATCTTGGGAAGCCTTGCACACTGGTGGCCTGGATGCCTCAAACTTTTCTTCATGAAGGGCCTGTTCTTAGCCTTATTCAATACAGAAATTCAGAAGTTGTTTTTCTCTGAAGAATCACCAAGCTCACTGAGATGGATGTACACACCAAAAGACTGATGAACAAGTTGGCAGTGAGAGCCATAACCAGTGGTCTACTGGTAAATGTTCAACAGCCACTCCCAGGTGGTAGGAGAAGGGGTGAACGGGGAAGCCCATTCTATGGAGTGTCCACCCCATTTCAGATAGAACATCAGCTGTTGTGGGACCTAACACTTAAAAAGGGCTGGGCCAAGCGTGATCTGTGATGTGGTTGCCTGGTGGTGCAGGAATGCCAACCACTCCTGGATATGGAGGGATGACATCACGCCCCACCCACTCATCCACCTCCCAGAACACCTTGGACCAGCAGGTTTTAGGGTGGATCTGCTGAAATCTGTACCTGCAAACCAACCCAGGGTGTCAACAATTGGGGTAAGGCCTTGAGCCCTTACGGGGCCTCCTGCAAGGCCTGAAGTCTTGCAGACAGCACAGCAACAGAGCAGGAGGCTCACTTGCTTGCACCATCACCACCAGCAGGGGCTCAAGGAGAAGCAAAAGGGCCTCGCCATGACTCCTGGGAAGAGGCTGACTCTGTTTAGAAACCTCCCGGGTTGTATTTTTACGGGGCTGTGACCTGAAATAGAGTAGGAGGGAGGCCTGAGGGCTTGCTTTCCCTGGTATGGCCAGTTCAGGGTCTACCCGAGGCAGCCTGGCTTTCCCAAAGAACATGAGCTCTCTCAGAGTCTCTACTCTCTATCTCTGTGGATCCCTCAAAAAACTATAAATAATTTGAGGACCAAAACCAAGAAAAGCGCTCCCTCTCCATCCAGATGGAATTAGATCAGCAAAAGGAAGACTTTCCTGACAATCAGGGGGTTCGGGCCACTCATCGAGGATGTCAGAGAGCCCCAGCTGGCCTCCCCTGGGAGTGTGTCCTGAAGGCTCTCCTGCAGGACCTCCGCTGACCCCAGCCGGCATTACTAGTGACAGGGCTAGAGGCATAGGAAAGGGCACAGGAAAGGGCACAGGTGGGCAGGCTGCAGGCTATAGGTGACCTACCTCAGCTCTGCATCCAGCTGGAGCATCAATGTGATCTCTGGCAAACTCACAGCTCGATTGAAGTCAATAAAACCCTCTCTAGAACTATAATTGTATCATAAATAACCCGACCACTAGATTCTGACCGCTCTTACAAAAACAATTTCTTCTCACGTCTTCCATTTCTCTTCCCCAAATATCAGCCCTTATATTGAATTTCACTAACCTACAAAAACTTGTACTTTCTGGAACTTCAAATAACTAGATCTTTACCTACAAGGTGAATTATACCCTGTAATATAAGCCTATGGGATTTTAAATTTCAGTGAGAATTAATGCAAGATAATAGAAAATAATGATTATTGAAACATTTAATAAACATCATCTACATGTGTATTCAATATTAAGGAAGTAATATATCATTATGTAATACCGTTTGTACAATGCCAGAGAGAGAGAGAGAGAAACACGTCAGCTACGTTACCAAGCTCCAGGACATAAACACTGCTCAAGAGAGTGGAGTCCTGATGGTCTAGAACTGAACTGTTCTATGTTCAATTCTCTATGCCAGTGCATATATATATTTGCTGAATGAAGGAGTGAAGAAATTAGTGGCATTCCAGCGTGTCGAGTGTTTAATTTTCAAATCCCACGCAAACACCCTCACAACCTTCCTCCTTTCCTTCTTGGTAGTCACACTGCATAAGCTTATAAACTTGCATTGGCCTAACCATTTCTGACATGCCAGCAGGCGATTTCAGCTTTGGTTATATTTTAATGCCAGTATTTCTGCCAAGCCCAAAAGGCCTGAAACATTGCTGTTCTACAGACGCTATATGATTTGCTTAGAGAAGAAGGAGGCATTCATAAAAGCAACCCCATCTGTGAGCCCACTTCTCTATTTTCATGTCCACTGAGAGTGTATTACAGCCCACCCCTTTTTCCTCACCTTCCATAGAAAACCTTACTCAAAGAAGGCAAACCTACTAATCACATCACAAAAGTGCTATTACAGCTCCCCACCCCCACACCCAGGGAATTCCAAACTCCTTGGGAATCCAAATATTCCTCTGCTAAAGGAGAAGTCCAAACCCTTTGTTCTTGGGTAGAACTTGGCAGCTCATTTTGACAAGACGGCTCATACAGGTCAAAAGAACATCTCGTTTAGATTGCTGTTTAGAGTGCTGGCCCAGTGCAAAAGCATCCTTGGTTCTGATGGTCCCAGACAGAATCAGACAAATTCATCACACATTCATTCCTCGGGTGTTTATTGGGCAACTGTCATGTGCCAGGCCTCTCTCCACATTGGGATATAAAGACTAACAAGTCCTTTTCTCATAGATCCTAGTCTAATGGAAATTATTTCAACGTTGATAACATTTGCTGAGTGCTTATCATGTCCTAGATGGTATTCTTGGAGCTTTATTTGCATTAACTCATTTAATCCACAAACATTCCAATGTGGTAGATTCTGTTGTTATCTTCATTTTTCACACGGGAAAACTGAGGCACAAAGAGGTCAAGTAACTTGCCCAAGGTCACAAAACTATTAAAGACAGAGCTGGAATTCCAACCCTGACTCTCTGCCTCTACAGCAGCTTGATGGGCAGTGATCTGCAGGTACTGATTTACCACATCCACATGTCCTCTAGTAGTTACTGCAGAACAAAATGAACACATAATGAGGAGATCAATAGGTGGTCAATAGGTAATGAAGTGGGAAAAATTATCTTGACAGGTGAGACTGGGATTTTCCTTAGGGAGATGATTATCTAGTGAGGGCAGAATTTGACAATTGCTTAGGGCAACAGATGAGCCACATAAGGCCTGAGTGTTGACTGGCCCCAAGCTTCAGAGGAAGGGATGCACTGCAGTCCATTTAATAGAGGAAAAGAGTATGGGGCTCCTGGGACAATCTGGGAAAAAAAGGATAAGGAGCAAAGAGACAGAGAAAAGAAAGCAAGATGGCAGAAGGAAGGCTAGGCACCAAGTGATAGCTGACTGTCTCAGGGTCCCCCAACCAGCAAATTCTGAAGAAAGTCTCCCAATCCCATGACTAATTGGTGTGATGACTGTTGACTGATGTGAGGCTTGTTCTGGTTATTGTTGCAACCGGAGGAGGGCTAAGGTTCCCACTGGGGAGACATGGTGCTAGGCAGAGGCTGCACATGCTGAAACCATGGCACAGAGAGAAAGGAAGCCAGCAGATTATAAACAGATATGTGGTTATCTCTGGATGAGCTTTGGACCTGGACAAGGGGTAGTAAGGTGATTTCATCTTGGTCTCAAGAAACAAAGTAGTCCAAGGCTGAGTTCTTGGTTATACCCAGCATGACCACATTGGGTAGAAAGTCAAGAATTTCTCTCTTTATTATCTTTTTAAAGTTTATACCCTCAAAGAGTTGGTTTGATAAAAATTATGCATAGTAGTTAAACCCTAAACTCACCTTGATCCATTTGGATTGATCTCCCCATGCCAATGGAGGAGAAAAGAGGGATTGTTATCTTGACAACTGACACTATCAAGGAAGGAAATGCCATTTGTTCAACTCTGGACAAATACCCCTACAAAACTCCCAACTGTTGATCACTATTATGCAGCTACTATACATCTATAAGTGCACTGACTCCCTGCAAGATGCTGAAAATCGTTAAGCCCATTTCATATAGAAGACATGGAGATTCAGAGAGGTCAAATCATTGTTGAGGCCACATGGTTAGAAAGCAGTCAAGTGGGGACACCACACAGGTCTGTCTGTTGACAGCAAAGGCTTCATCCTCTCCCCATTTAAGACAGTCCACTGGAACAGTAGTTGCAGAACTTCTCCACAGCTTAGTATCATGTTCTCTGATCATTAGAACAAAGGAAAGCCTTAAAGCTAATTAGCTAATCATAGTCAAAACCAATTAATCTTAGTTAAGCTCACTGAAGCCTCATCATCAATGACTGAGAACACCAAACCTGAATTCATCATCAAAGGCAGCTCCCCATCAGGAAACCCACTCACCTAAATAACTGAGCCTCCTGAGCCACCCTGATGGGAGAAGGGAGTGTGGCAATAGGCTGAACAGTAACCCACAAACACGGAGTGGAGCCAAGCTGAGTCCACGAACCCAAGCCAGGTGCACATTATTAAAACATAAGCTAAAAATCACTTATTCTGCATCAAGTGATTAATAGTGCTGGCCCTTTCCTGAGACATGGCAGCAGCCTGAGAAATGATGCAATTACTCCCAGTGAATGGAGATGTTCAGGGACTCATTACTACCAGGGCGGTGTGTACAATTTCACGGTTAATTAAGACTTTTGGGGGGAAGCACTGCTACATTACCCAGCCTAAACTGAGTTCCTAACCCTGCGCCTCTCCTTGCCTTTACATTGTGATGAAGTAAACTTTAAGGACTGAGAAAATCAAAGAAGTACTGGGCTAATTGGAACCCAGCAATGATTGCTGGTGATAATTTCTATGGTGATCCTGCACTAGCCAAGTCCTGATAGCCTTTCATCCACAGACAAGCCAACTCGATGCACTCCACAGTGCAGCAGAAACAGTGCAGACATGGTTTCCAGGGAGAAAAATGACTTTTAATCAAGACTGGGAAATGGAATTACATGTGTAATTAGATAAAAACAGCCACAAAACCACCAGCAAGGGAGCTTACTGTAATATTGAGATTCCGTTCTCAGAAGCCATGGAGAATTTAGGCGTAAACTATGCTGATGAAGGCATTTGGATTTTCGTTCACTAGCTGACCAGGACTTCCCAGGAGGAAATGAATGGCTTCTCCGTCCTCCTTGGAAACACCCACGTGGCAATGAGGTGGCTGCATTCCCTTTGTCCCCTCCTGCTTTTGCTATCCTGGACCTGACCTCAAGTTTATCATCCCAACAGACAAATAAACACATGTGCTAGTTTTCCTCATTTTTGGATGCTAAGTCCAAATACCTAGTATAGAAGATAAACTACTTTGATACTCTAGGATCAAAAGTCACCAGTTAAGGACTCTAATTGGCATTCATTTTATTTCAAGTTCATAGACATATCAAGCAGAGTGCCTTTTTTTTTTAAATAGAGACACTGACTTCTTCAACCTCTGAAGGATCACTTGAGTGCCCATCTTAGGCAAAAAGTAGGACAGAGAAGCAACCACTGCCTGGGATTATGAGTCTATCAATACAATCACTTTTCCTGGAGCCTTCCAAAGCCTTATGGGGACCTCCAGGGGAGAAAAACTAAAACCCCAACTGCTGCAACCTAATATTCTAAGAGACTGTCAAGGTATGGCCATGTGGCTCCTCCAGGCTCAGAGGCAGGGCACACAATCAGACTCAGAAATAAAGCCATTTCAAAAAAAAAGTGGGGCTAGACTGGTGGTCTGGGTTAAAGACCCAGTGCATGGGGTCCATGACAGAGCTTCCAGCTGATATTAAGGGCCTCTCCCCTCCTAAAGCAGGAGACAGGTAGGCACTTGTAGAAATGTCATCTGGGGGATGGAAAGCAGAGCTGAAAATTGTGAATCCATGTGGCCTAAAGCCACATGGGATTTTTATTCATGACACATCACACTGAAGACCCACCTTGTTCTTAACGTCAAGAAATAATCATAATAATACTATGAAACACTGAGGAATATCTGGAAAGTTCACTAGCTTTAGGGCCCCACAGACTTGGGTACACATCTGTGATTCCTCTTTTCTGAGGCCCATTTTCTCTGAAAAATGGAAATACTAACTCGTTCCTCTCACAGAACTTGTGTAAGAATTGAAAATAAGAACAAAACAAAGAAAAAGAGCCCTTCTAAATCATGATCCTGTTGCCAAGCTCCTTATATATATTGTCTCAGTCACGGTCATTTCATTATTATTATTAATGCTTCACAGATTTGAAAGTTATGTTCAGCAAATTAAGCAACTTGGCCCAAAAGCCATTAGCTAGTCAACCGTAGAGCGGAGATGTGAACTTGGTATGTTGACAAATCAGTCAGCCAGACAATGAAAAAGTCTAAATGCCTTCATCAGATCCTAGAGGTATCACCACCACACATGTGTGTGTGTGAGTAAATATCAGGCCAGCAACAGCTTCTCACACGGAAATCATAACCTCACTCCATTTGACCCCCTCAGACTGAATAGATAATTGGGATGGGGTGATATCTCTTACATACTACATTGATTCATATCAAATTTTATCCCAGTATATCTGACCCAACATTTTAGAAATGCAGATATTTTTGACCATACAGTTTCCTTTTAAAGACTTTAAATGTCTTTTAAAGACATTCATGAACAAGGAATCCTGGTGGAGAGGGGCTACTGTATGGAAAAGATTGGCCTTACAGTGAGGGTGGGAGATCAAGCCAAAAGGTGGAAAGCGAGCTTGGTATTCTAAAATAAGGGCAGACACACTTAGTCCCTGGATAAGGCAGAGGCTGCTTCTCACTGGTACTGAGAAAATCTAGCCATCACATAGTAATAGTGACCCCCACCACAATCAGGGTGACCCTAGATGTCATGCATTTCCCAGGACTCTGGCCTGTTAGGGAATGGCTGCATTCCTTGACTTTGACTACCATTGGAACCAGATTCAATCCTATGAGTCTTACTTATCAGCCCTTAAAAAAATACAAAAGTCTTCTTAAAATATACAAAAGTCTTCCCCTTCTCCTTGTTGCCCCTCAAACCTATCATATTGTTGTCAGTTTTTCTTTAACAGAATGGCCACACTGCCCCTTACATGGCTGGTTTTAAAAGGTGAGACTCTTCCACCATCCCCATGGAGCACACATATGCATATAAAGCACTTGCCAGAGCTCAATCTCAAATTGTCTGCTTATCCAACTCTGCCAGAAACTGGGTTGGAAAGGGGGAAATGACAAGATCAGTGTGCACAAAAATCCAGGTGCATTCTCATATGACACAGCCAGGTGTGATTTCATAGATGGCACATATCCAGGGATCACTGGAAAATTAAGTCAATAAATTTATGAGGGGTGACTGTGTGACAGGTTACTAATAACCCTCTATAAGAAATGTCCGTGTTTCTGAGGAGACTTACGGCCAAGATGGAGGCCTAGACTGACACATTCCATCTCACTCCACAACTAAGAAGGAATAAAACTACCAAAAAACTAGAAATAACCAAAAGTTCCAGAAAACAAATGGAGGTTCAACGTATAAAGTTATAAAGAAGTGGTCCTTGTCCGGACAGGTAGGAGGGGTGAAGCCGGGGTGGAGAGGCAAAGCTGTGCTGGTGGCGGCAGTTGTGGCAACAGTGGCAGAACAGCAGTAAGCACAGATACCCATATTTAAGGGGAGGCGAGAAGTGCCTAGGGAGCGCCCCCGACTGCAGACCAAACCTGTCAGCTCACAATTCCAATGCCAGGGAAGGCAGACCCCTATTGCCTTGGACTGTGAGGTCCAGAGAGGGTGGGGATGGAGGAGGAGTCTCCCAGTCTCTCAGTGGAGAATGAATGGCAGGAATCCATCTTGGACCCCCAGCCCTCAGAAAACACCACAGCGTGGTGAGAAGGGTCACCAGGTTGTGATGAGTGCACGGGGCTCTATCCCCTATAGCATAGGATGTATGACAGCCCCACCCAGGAAGCAAAGGTAAACACAAAACTGTCAGGATGGCACAGATCATGATAGAAATCCTGGTGACACAGTTGACAGACAGCAAATATCTAACGGAATGAAGCAGCGGATAGGAAATCTTTATGAGGCACAGTTCAGAGCTTTGGTTATAAAAATGCTTACAGACTTGACAACAGATTTTTAAAAGACAGGGAAGGAATGAAGGCTAGTCCTGCTGAAATGAACAAAAACACATATGAAACCAGTGGTGAGGGAAAGAAAACCAGAGATCAAATCAACAAATTGGAGCATAGGGAAGGAACAAACAGTCAACCAGTGCAGAAAGAGGAAATAAAAAGTGACGAAAATGAGGAAAGGCTCAGAAACCTATGGGACAGCTATAAGCAGGTCAATATCTGAATCACAGGGTTGCCAGAAGGTGAAGAAGAACTAGAAACTGAAAAATTATGTGAAAAAATAATGAAGCAGAACTTCCCTAACTTGGGGAAGGAAATAGACTTACAGGTCCAGGAAGCACAGAGTTCCGAGAAAATTGGACCCAGGGAGAACCACACCAAGACACATTATAATCAAAATGTCAAAAATTAAGGATAAAGAGAGAATCTTAAAAGCAGCAAGAAAGAAGAAGAGAATTACGTACAAAGGGGTCCAATAAGACTATCAGCTGATTTCTCAAAAGGAAGTCTGCAGGCAAGAAGGGACTGGCAAGAAATATTCAAAATAATGAAAATCAAAAACATACGACCACGATTACTCTATCCAGTGAAGCTGTTATTCAGAATAGAAGGGCAGAGAAAGTGCTTCCAGGACAAAGTAAAACTGAAGGAGAGTTCATCAGATCAAAACCACTGTTATATGAAATGTTAAAGGGACTTGTTTAGGAGAAAGAGGATCAAAACTATGAACATTAAAATGAAATCTGTATCACAATAACCAACAACAGAAGCTAGGGAACTGAAACAAAGGCAAACTAAGTAGGCAGCAAGAGTGGGAAAAGAATTATAGATATGGGGAATATTATGGGGGGTGTCAGCAGGGAGGGAGAAAGGGGGAAAGGGAGGGAGATGGTACAGGAATTAAGAAGCATAGTAGGAGAGAGTGGAGTAGATAGGAAGATGTTGAGAAGAACTATATGCACGACCAATGGGCACGGACTAAGCGGGGGTACAACTGGGGGAAAGGGGATTACTGCATGGGGGGAACAAAGGGAAAAGAAATTGGGACAACTGTAACAACATAATCAATAAAGCATATTAAAAAAAAAAAGAAATGTCCGTGTTTCTGATTATTTATTTAAGCTTTTAAAAATAAAGCACAAAATCTATCAATTGATAAAATCAATTTGAAGCTTATAATGCTCAACAGTATTTAATTAATAAATAATTTTCTACACTTTAAATGTTTATTTAATAACGGATGAAAAAGTTTTTTAATGTGTAAACATGGCTGACCTTCTATAGGAACTCCGAGAAACAATGAACAAATGCTAATCCACTTTTTGCTAGCAAAAAAATGAGAAAAGTAGTAATATAGCAGGCAAAAACATCGACCTAAAAAGGTCATTAATTCTCGTATATACAAAAACTAAGTAGTTATAAGTATGTAGAAAGAAAAAATCACAAAGATAGAATATATAAAACCTAAGAATAAACTGACATAGAAATGCAAAATCTATCTGAAGAAAACTTTCAAATAGTACCAAAGTTTGCAAAGAAAGGCTTAGAAAACATGAAAAGACATACCATTTTTTAGTAGAACTCAGCATCACTAAAATTTGGATTATCCTTACATTAATTTATAAATTTAAAACAATCCCAATTAAATGTCAATAAGCTGTTTTTCTGGCAATAGATAAGCCAATTTTATAGTTCTGAAGGAAAAATAAACAAGAAGAGCCAGGAAAAAACTTTAAAAAATAGTAGGAGGGGTTCAGGAAGACCTAATTTTACCAGGTAATAAAATATGCATATGAAAAAAAATCAATAATTGAAAGAGTGTGGTATAAATGTGAAAGATCATAAAAATTCAATGAAACAAAATACAAATTCTAGAAATAAGTTCAAATATATACAGGACTTTCATATATTATAAAGGTGGCATTGAGAATCAATGAGAAAATGTTAAAATTTTCAATGAATTGTATTGAGGCTACACACCAAGAAAAATTCAATATGGGCCTTAGATTTAAATGTTTAAAATGGAACCAAAAGGTACTTGAAAAAAATAGGGAAAATCCTTTATAATTTTGTATTAGGGTATGTTTTTCTATGAACTAAAATTTAAAAGCCAGAAAAAGAAAAAAGATAGATCCTAGACTATAATCATGTGATATTTATTCCTGGGATGCAGGTGTGGTTCAATATTGCTAATCAATTAATGTGATATACCACATAAACAAAATGAAGGATAAAAATCATATGATTATATCAATAAGTGCAGAAAGAGCACATGACTAAATCTAGCACCATTTATGATAAAAAAATCTCAGTAAAGTGGAAATAGAGGAAACATACCTCAACATAATAAAGGCCATATATGACAAACTCACAGCAAACATCATACTCAGTTGGGGGTGGGGGGGACTAAAAGTGTTTCCCTTAGGATCAGGAACAAGAGAGGGATGTCCACTTTTACCATTCTTATTTAACATAGTACTGCAAGTCCTAGGACAAGAAGAAGAAATAAAAGGCCCTGCCCAGTGTGTCTCAGTTGGTTGGGCATTGTCCCCTATTGGGGTGCATCAAGGTGCAGCCGATCGGTGTTTCTCTTATGTAGATGTCTCTCTCTCTCTCTCTGTCTCTGTCTCTCTCTGTCTCTCTGTCTCTCTGTCTCTCTCTCTCTCTCTCTCTCTCTCTCTCTGTCCCTCCCTTCCCCTTCTCTAAAAATAGATAAATAACGTATTTTAAAAAATAAAAGGCATCCAAATTGGAAAGGAAGAAGTAAAACTATCATGATCTACAGATGACATAATACTATTATATAGAGAACCTAAAGATTCCACCAATAAAACTACTAAAACTGATAAATGAATTCAGTAAAGTAGCAGGATACAAAGTAAATATTCAGAATTGGTTGCATTTTTACACACCAATAATAAACTATCAGAAAGAAAACTAAGAAAACAATCCTACTTACATTTGAATCAAAAAAATAAAATACCTAGGAATAGGTTTAACCAAAGAGGCAAAAGATCTGTATTTGGAAAATTATTAGACACCAAAGAAAAAAGTTAAAGAAGATACAAATAAGTGGAAGCATATACTGTGCTCATGGATAGGGAGAATTCGTCGGCAGCCGTCCGTCTCGAGAGACGATGGTGTAGCTTCTTAAGAGTCTATCTGCACCGCCGAGAATGGCTGTGCAGTCCAACTCGGGAGTGACACGGTATCTGTCTCCTCCCGTGTTGAATCGACATCTTGTGATGACGCTGGAGTGTCCTCTCCAGTGAAGCTGAAGCTACAGAGCCTGGGCAGGGTGATATGGAGGGTCTGCTGTTGCCCATGCAGCAGACCCCCCCTCTCTTCGCAGCTGAAGGGTCCAAGGGAAAGACGGAGTCAATACAGCTTGGCTTCAGGTGCGCCGCAGGAGTTGCCGGTGTTGACTACAACGTCAAACCGCCTTAGGGACTCCGGCTCCGGATTTTCTGTCGGGGTTTACTCCCTTAGCCTTTCCCCTGAAGAGGTATGCCACAAGGCAGCGGAGGTTTTTTGGAGTCAGAGTTTTCCTTCTCTGTAGGGAGAATTAACATCATTCAAATATCCATACTACCCAAAGCAATCTATAGATTCAATGTAATTCCTACCAAAATACCAATGGCAGTTTTCAGAGAACTAGAACAAATAATACTAAAATTTATACAGAATCACAAAAGACTCAGAATAACCACAACAATCTTGAAGAACAAAATTGGAGGTATTACACTACTTGATATCAAACTATACCACAGAGCTACAGTAATCAAAACAGCATGATACTGGCATAAAAATAGACAGCTAGATCAATGGAACAGAATAGAGAGCCTAGAAATAAACCCATGCCTATACGGGCAATTAACATATGTCAAAGAAGGTAAGAATATATGATGGGATAAAGACAATCTAGTCAATAAAAGTGTTAAAAAATTGAACAGATACATGTAAAACAAAAGTGAAACTAGACCATCTTCTTACACCATACACAAGAATAAATCCAAAATAGATTAAAGACTCAAAACCATAAAACTTCTATAAGAAAATATAGGCAGTAAAATCTCAAGCATTTCTCTTAGTAATATTTTTAATGATATATCTCATCAGGCAAGGGAAACAAAAAAGAAATAAACAAATGGGACTACATCAAACTAAAAATATTGTACAAAAAAAAAAATCAACAAAACAGAAAGACAACCTACTGAATAGACATTTCTCCATAGAGGACATAGAGATGGCCAAAAGACATATGAAAAGATGCTTGGTGTCACTAATCATCAGAGAAATACAAATTAAAACCACAAAGAGATATCACCTCACACCTGTCAGAATGTCTATCATCAATAAATCAACAAACAAGTACTGGCGAGGATGTGAAGAAAAGTGAATACTTGTGAACTGCTGGTGGGAATGTAGATTGGTACAGCCACACTGAAAAACAATATGAACGTTCCTCAAATAATTAAAAAAGGAACTGCTTTATGATCCAGCAATTTCACTTCTGGATATATATATTCAAAAAACTCCAAAACACTAATCTGAAATAATATATGCACCCCTATGTTCACTGAAGTGTTATTTTATAATAGCCAAGATATGGAAGCAACCCAAGCACCCATCAATAGACAAGCGAGTAAAAAAATTGTGGTGTGTATATGCAATGGAATATTACTTAGCCATAAAAAATAAAATCTTACCATTTGCAACAATATAGATGGATCTAGAAGATATTATGCTAAGTGAAAAAAGTCAGAGAAAAACAAATACTACATGATTGTTTATATGTGGAGTCTAAAAAATAATAAATATACAGACAAAACAGCAACAGATTCATAGTTGCAGAAAACAGACTGATGGTTGCCAGATGGGAGGGGTTTGGAAGATTGGGTAAAAAAAGGTAAAGATATTAAAAAGTACAAGTTAGTGGTTATAAAATAGCCATAGGATGTAAAGTACATCATAGAAAATATAGTTAATAGTAGTGTAATAATTATGTATGATGTCAGCTGGATACTTGAAATATCAGGGGGATCACTTTGTAAAGTATATGATGCCTAACCACTATGCTGTATACCTGAAACTAATACAAAGTAGTATTGAATGTAAACTGCAATTGAAAATAAAATTTTTTAAATAATTAAAATGATTAAAATAAAGATCAATAATTTTACTATAAAACTAGAACTTCCTCATGACAACAGCAAAGTAACAACAAACTAGGATCAATATTTTCAACTTATTCTAAAGATCAAAGGATCAAATCTTTACTATAAAAAGCTCCCGAAAACCACTAAAAAATAGGAAAAGTTAATGAGTCACAGGAAATGAAATACATATAGCTCCTGAGCATGTGAGAAAATGCTTACTCTCACTCAAAAGAGAAAAGAAAACTAAAACTATGCTCTCATACTATTTTTATCCATCAGATTGACAAAAATCCAAAAGTTTTATAATGTATCCTCTTGAAAAAACTATTGGCAAACAAGCAGGCATATACATCGTTGGTGGGAGTATTCATTGGCATAACACTTTTGGAAGAGAACTATGTAATTCATATCAAAATTACAAATGCAAACATCCTTTTACTCTGCAATTTCACTTTTAGGATTTTATCTGATACTTGCAAGAATGCAAACTGACCTCATTACAAAATTATTCTTTGCAGCTGTTTTTCACAGCAAAATGTTGAATAGAACCAAAATATTATCATTAGGGCATTGGTTATATAGGTTAAGGCACAACCATAACATTATACTGTGCAACAGGGAAAAAGAATAGAAAAATCCTTTATGTACCAGTATGGAAATACCTCTTAGATGTGTTACCAAGTGATAAAGGCAAAATGCAGAACAGTTACATGTACCATGCCCCATTTGCATTAAAGGGTGTGGAATGTGGATTTATATTCATATCTGCTTATAACTTATTATGAAAATCTGCTAAGAACCCACACACACATCACAATTAGTAATGTTTTTATCTGAAGGACTGGAAAGGGATGGAGCAGAATAGAGCTTAGGAGAATTTTCACTCTCCACCATTTTGCACTGTTAATCATGGAAATGTATTATCTATTCAAAAGTTAAATAAATTGTTAAATTTATTTTTTCAAAGATAAATGCTAATAGAATAGATTATAGACAACAAAAATAAAGTGAAACTCTAGAACTACAGAGACAGAGAGCATAAAAGAAAGAGAAGAATGGTGGGAAGGGAAAAGGACAGAGCTCTGTAGGCCTAACCAAACAAGTTCCAAACGCAAATAATGGGGATTGTGAAGAAAGAAAATATAAGATATATACATCCTAATGTTTTTGAACTCTTTACATACATAATATAAAACTCATGTTTGAATGTATCTATACACACTTCATAATTCAAAACATTTTAACAAGCAGTGAATGCCCTTTGTTCCCAGCAATTGACTATCTAGAAATCCTTTTAGGAATGTGGTTTAAGACTTACGCACAAAACTGTACCTCATAAGCAAATGTTCAACAATAGATTCAAAAATCATGGCCTCCCATACAACACAATCGCAAGCAAGCACAAAAGTTATTCTGCCAAATATTTATTTATTTTTATTTTTAAGGTGTATTTTATTGATTATGCTATTGCACTTGTCCAAATTCTTCCCCTTTGCTCCCTTCCTCAAAGCACCCCCATTTACCTCCAGCAATCCCCCACTTAATTCAGGTCCATGGGTCATGCATATAAGTTCTTTGCCTTCTCCAATCCATTTACTATTCTTAAATCCCTCTATCTACTTTGTACATACCAATTATGCTTCTTAATCCCTATACCTTTTCCCCCATTCTCCATCTTACCCCTCCCCATTGATAACCCTCCATATGGTCTCCATATCTGTGATTCTGATCCTGTTCTACTGTTTGCTTGGTTTTTGTTATTTAGATTCAATTGTTGATTGTTGTGAATTTGTCATTTCAATGTTCATAGTTTTGATCTTCTTTTTCTTAAATAAGCCCATATAATGTTTCATATAATAAGGCTTGGTGATGATGAACTACTTGAGCTTTACCTTTTCTGGGAAGCACTTTATCTGCCCTTCCATTCTAAATGACAGTTTTGCTAGACAGAGTAATCTTGGTTGTAGATCCTTGCTTTTCATTTACCAAATTAGGGAAGTTTTCCTCCATTATTTTTTCAAATAAGTTTTTAATTTATTGCTCTTTCTCTTCTTTCTGGCATGCCTATGATTCAGATGTTGGTATGTTTAAAGTTTTCCTAGAGGTTCCTAATCCTCTCCTTGATTTTTATTTTTCAATTCTTGTTTCTTCTTCCTGTTCTAGGTGAATATTTATTTCTTCCTTTTGTTCCAAATCATTGATTTGAATCTGGCTTTCTTCCCATCACTGTTGGTTCCCTGTATATTTTTCTTTATTTCACTTTGTATAACCTTCACTTCGTCCTTTATTTGGTGACCATACTCAATCATTTCTCTGAGCATCTTTATCACCAGTGTTTTGAACTCTGCATCTTATAAGCTGGCTATCACCTTTTCGCTTAGTTCTCTTTCTGGAGTTTTGATCTGTTCCTTCATTTGGGCCATACTTCTTTGTCTCCTCAATTTGACAGCCTCCCTGTGTTTGCTTCTATGTGTTAGGTAGAGCTGTAGTACCTGTTATGTTGTAAGGCGTGGAGCTTTAGGCATTTGTCAGTTCAGGGTAATCTGCTTCACTGTTTTGTGGTGCAGTATGTGGGGGACAGGTCAAAAGGAACAATGCTGCTTACTCGGCACTTGCCCCTTTTCCAGTCACTTCACCCACTTCCCTATGTAACTAGCGCCCCTCTAGCTGTTGTCCTGGTGATAGTTCCCAAAATGGGTGGGTTTGCATATATTCTAGGACAGTGGGAACTCTCTAAACAGACTCCTGATAGGTGGGCAGTTTCTTCCACTGCCCCAGAAATTATGAGGTTTTATTTTCCTGGTGCTGGAACCATGAGTTGCATGGCCTGGCCTGGGGCTGGGTTTGCTCCCCAGGCGTCCTTCTGAGTTTTTATCTGACACATGTGAATTATGGACCACTTGTTCCACTGGCTGCAGCTGCTGCCATTCCACTGCTACCTTGTCACCACTGCCACACCTCTCCCACACCATGTTCTCTCCACCCTGGCTCCCTGGCTCCACCTCTCCTACCCATCTGGATGAATATTTCTTCTTAAATCCTTGGTTACTGGACTTCCACACAGTTCAATTTTCTGGTAGTTCTGGATCTTTTTTGTTTGAGGTCATTGTTATCCTTCTTATGTTTGTGAGAGGAAGTGAAGTATGTCTACCTATGACTTCACCTTGGCTGGAAGCTCCTATTCTACTAAATATTTAATGATACCAAAATATGTTTACTCTATGCTGGCAAAGATACACACTAACATATTCACTGCAGTTATCTCTGAGAGTGGGATTATGGATGACTTTTATTTTTTTTAGCATATTAATATTTTCTCATTTCCTCCAATGAACGTGTATTGCTTGTGTAATTTTTTTAAAAACACAAAAAGTTATTAAAAAGGTGAGGGGAAGAAAAGCCCAGCTTAGTTGCTAGATATCCAAGAGATCTACCCTATTGCACATGACTTGTCCAGATTCCCTACTCCAGGATTTTTTAAATTACACTAATGATGAAATCCGAAAAAGCTTCAGGGGCTCTGGAGGACAAGAAGGAGTAATGCAGGATTTGAGGGTCTGCCCCACGCCTATGTTCTCCCTTACACACATACATACACACCTGCTTAGAGTATCTCCAGTTGTTCAAGTTTTACAAATAGGCCTTCTGCCTAAGATTTAACTTTAATAAGGGAGGCTTTAGATGAAAACATAGCTCTGTCCACAAAGTTCTGTCCTTAATGCCTTAGTCCAAGCACCAAGAAACCACATAACCCTGATTATCCCTGAAAATGTCTTCTCAGAACTCTGACTCCAAGGGGCCTTTATCCCAGGTACATGAGAGCATAGATGAATACTTAGAGGTGTGATTCAACAGGACTCACAAAGGGGGAAGAGAGTGGCTTTGTCTGTCTACTAGAAAGCAAAATGAGCGTTGGGGAGCTGGCAGGCAAGGCAGAACTGGAGTGGGCACTTGAGAAGCAAATAAAGACTGAGGAAGGGGGTCAGAGTCCCTTTCCTCAGCAGGTACTAGAGTACAGTGTGGACTGAACTTTGAGAATATTCTGAGCCACAGCTCCCACCAAAGATGACAATGTTGGAGATTCAAACTTTGGCTGACGTTCCCCTCAGCTCTAAAAGAAGGTCAAGGTCAACATCCCACTGACTCCCCTTCTAGGTGAGGGCCTCTCACTTACCCACAGCTTTTCTCCTCATGAGTGTGCCCTGCAAAGACTGAGGCCAGATGTACTTCTCACTTTTGGCCTTTGACTACCTGAACTAGCTGACCCTGTACCTAGTTACAAAAAATCATCAGTCTATTAATAATATAATAGCAGCCATCATTTAATGTATTTTCACTATCAAGCACTGCGACAACATAAACAACTTTTATTTAAGTCTACCATCAAGGCTATGACGTAATGTAGACGACTCATTGTAAAAACTGCCCCACTTCTCCACTCCTTCCTGTATGTGTGCTCTGTGCCATGAGGCTTTGCATTAAGAGGTAGAGTCTGTATTTCACCACTTGATTTTGGGAAAATATTGTGACTTGCTTTGGGCAAATAAGCAAAACAGAAGTGATAATGTACGAGTTCTAATCCTAGGCCTCAATTCCATTCATTCTCTTGGAATCCTGCTACTTGCCTGAGAATAAGCCTGGACTAGCCTGCTGGAGGTGAAAGACCACATGCAGAAGAGCCATCCTGGCAAAGGCCACCTAGATCATCCAAGATCCCCCAGCTAACTATAGACATGAGTGAGCCCACCCAAGATCAGCTAGGCTGGGCCCAGATCAGCAGACCACCTAGTTAACCTATAAATTTATGAAAAATAATACATGATTGTTTTAAACTGCAAAATTTTGGGAACAGTTTGGTTCATTGTATAATTATGGCAATAGATAACAGATACAGGTGAGTAACATTATTGTTGCAACATTCAAGTTGAGAAATTTTCCCGTTATGGGCTGAATGTCTGGGTCCCCCAAAATTCATATGTTAAAACCCTAAGCCGCCCCACCACAATTTGTTGGTATTTGGAGATGGGGCCTTTGAGAGGTAATTAGCATCAAATGAGCTCCTGAGGGCAGGGCCCTGGTCTGATGGAATTATTGCCCATATAAGAAGAGGCACCAGAATACTCATAAGATCCCTTTCCTTCTCTCTCTCTCCCTCTCTCCCTCTGTCTCCCTCCCTCCTTTTCACGCTCTCTCTTTCTGCCATGAGAACACACAGTGAGAAGACAGCTGTCTGCAAGCCAGTAAAAGGGCCTTCACCAGAAGCCAATCATGCTACCACCCCAATGTAAGATATCAAGCCTCCAGCACTGTAAGAAAATAATTTCTGTTCTTTAAGGCTCCCCAGCCTGTGATATTCTGCTAGGGCAGCCCCGGCTGACTAAGATAAGATCTCACAGCTGTCCAAAGCCTGTGCTCTTAAGGAACAGTCCACAGCTTCAGAGCTGTAAGCACAGCAGGTGGACTCCACTTCCAGGATATTTCTCAGCCACACCCAGGGGCTGCCCTCTGCTTTGAGCTATCCTGGAATCCTAAATGTCCTAGGCACGTGGAATTCCATAGCTGAAAACAGACCTGGAAGACATTAACTCAACTCCCTGGTTACATAGATGATGACACTGAAGACCAGATGATCCAAATGAATTTTCCAGTGTCAGATTACACATAAAGCAAAGACTGAAGCAAAGTTCTTCTAGCCCCAGGAAAGTACTCATTTTCCCACACTGGTTTGCTTTGCCTCTCCAGACATAGTAAGAACAAGGAATGTTGTCCTTCAGGAATTCTCATCTTTCTCCCATCCCCAGTGCCCCGAAGGTTCCAGTCTTGAGCTCCAGAAACCAGAACTCCTAGGAGGTGCTTATTCCTACCCCATCTCTCCGCTTCCCCTAAACCCATCTCCACAAATAAGCTTGCTGAGCCACAGTCAACACAGCATGAGCAGATGGTGGGACCTGGGTCTCTAGTGGACATTCAAGGATATGAATGCTTCAGCCCCCTAGCATCATACAGGCAGCAGTACCCCGTCCCCATGTAGGAAACAGAACCCCTTACAGCTTCTCCAAGGCCACACAGTGGATCTTGCAGCAGAGGCTGTAGCTTCTGAAGGCAATTTGACTGTTGCCATGCATATGGTGGCCTGGCAGCTACTTCCAAGAGCTTGCAAACCACACAGCGATCAGGAGCTCCAGGGACTTGGGGCTCATCTGCTGTGCAAAGATAGCTTCACTTCAGATGCCATGAAGCATCAGAGGACAACATGTGCTTCCCTCAGGGCTGGAGCACTGCCCCAGCCTTCAAGCTGCCATGGAACTCTAGGGAAGATGAAACGTACTCAGGACATAGGCAAAGAGTCACTGTCTCAGGGTTTCTGGGAACACTCTGATGAATAAGACATGGACATGGTCCTTGAGGACCCCAGTCAAGTAGTGAGAAGAGTTCTGCAGAGGTTTATACAGTTATGGGTGTGCACAAAAGGCAACCAGCTCTGGTCTGAAGGGAGAGAGGGCAGGAAAGGTTTAAAGAAAGCTTTGCAGAGGACATGGTCTTTGAGCTGGGACTTTAAGATCTTTCCTGTGATCACTTCTCTAGAAGTTGCCCAAGAGATGACAAGGATTCAAGTTAAGAATGAGGTAGATAAAGACTTTGTCTCCTATGCTACCCAAATATTGATCTCCTAGATGTGCCAGGCTCCCCAGAACGTGGGCTCACCTTAAATGGCCATCAAAATGGCTTGGGTCACCACCCTATTTATTGCCACTATGCTGTTTAAAACCAAGCCTTGAATTTATTTTTTCTTAAATAACGATTATAGCCCTCAATACAAGATCCTGCAAATTTGGCCTTTGCTTCCCCATTGGCCTTCTCAAGGTTCACTCTTGCTCTCACCATCCCTCACCGCACTCCAGGCATCCTGGCTTTCCTTCAGTTCCTCAAGCCACATCCCTCACACACAGGCATGGCACACACTGTTTCCCGTGCCTTTAGGTCTCAGCGCAAAGATCACTTCTCAGAGGAGTTTCCTCTGACCCTCTAAGCTGGGTCAGCTTCCTAAGATTTACTATCTCATGGAACCACATCCCCTTCTTTCCCTGTATTTCAGTGCATCTTAAAGGTATAACTGAGGCAGGTTCCAGACCACTTTAATTTCTGTCTTTCCCGGTAGTCAGGAAACCCCATGAGAGCAGGAATTGTGTCTGCTTTTGCTTATACTTTTATGCGCAATATCTAACACAGTGCCAAGCACATGGTATACATTCAACAGCTATTTGCTAAATGAATAAATAGATGAATGATCATTGGAAGAATTCGGAGAATTCTGCTCTAGGGAATGGAGGATCCATGATGTCTTAGGTTGGGTATCTCCATAAGCAGATTCCGGTGCAAAAATTTGAATGTAAGTTAGTTTATTTGGAAATTAAAACCAGGAAGAATTATTAGAGAAAAACAGGGAGGGAAGAAGGGAGAAATGGAGGAATGGAGGAAAGGAGAGAGTGAATGAAAGAAGGGAAGGGATGGGACGGGAAGGGTAGGGAAGGAAAGGGAAGGAAGCACCAGGGTGCAAAAACAAGTCCCCGGGACTAGAGGGCTAGGGGAGGAGGAAGGAAGAAACTAGAGGCTGGATGAAACACCTGTGTGCACGAAAAGTCAGGTAGAAGAAAGGAAGAAATCAACCCATTTCTGCTTGGCTTTCTACTTGATTTGTGGTGACCCCAGCCTCAAACTCTAGATATGCTGATACAGAAACTACCAGGTCCAAACTCTGTTTTCAGTATACTGGTTCCCCATTTGCACTCAATTTCAGCTCCTCCATTACAAGAATCTTTTTAGATAAACTCTCAGCCCTTAGTTCCATGTGATGCCCAAACTGGCTATTACACTGAAAGGTCCAACTCATTCCCTCCAAAAGAAGAATGGCACCATGACCTACAGGTAGAGGCTCTGGGCATCCACAGGCATTTATTTCTGAGGCCCATCATTTTTATGTACAATGACAGAAACCAATGTCTGCCACAGCCTTGTGAGAAGGTGTTCAAGATCCAGGAAGCAGGTCAAGATTGTATGAATAGCACCTGCCTCCTCCTCCATCAAACTTCTTAACCTGCAAGTACCATGCAAATGTCATGAAAACATTGTCTTGAGCACCCACTTTGGGAGCACAGCTGTAAAGGCAGATGAGGTTCCTGCCCTGGAGGAGTTTATAATCCAAGAGAGGAAACATGCACCAATCAAACAACTATCTGTGGAGAGCAGGACGAATAAAATGGTATTGGGTCCAATGAAGACAGCATAAAGTATATAAAGCAAAGTGGAGTCACTCATGTCAGCTAAAATGGCTGTCAGTCACCCATGACACTTTGGTTCAAGAGGGAGATTACCTACGTCACTGTAGCCATATCTGGCAAGAAGACACACTTAAGATACATGCCATGTAGTCAGAACAGACACATCTGGCAAGGAGACACAGCTAAGATATCTGCACATGTGATCAGAATAGCCATCTCTGCAGAGTAGGACAACCCATAGAAAGGCTCCTGGAGAAATTTCACTCTTGGCAGCAGGGGTGTCAAGCAGAACAGCTGTATACCACCCATAGGATCCTGGAAAATTTAAAACTTGGTATCAAGGGTACCACACATTTATCAAAAAGACCCAAAAGGGTGGAATACACCACTTTCAAAGTATAACTGAGGCAGGTTCCAGATCACTGCTGAGACAGCCAAGCTCCACACACCACAGTGCTGCTCCACGACACACTGATCTCCCTTGGCATTAGCCACTGGAGGCTCTGCCCTGCTGGACTGAGGACTTCATCTGCCCCACTGCCCACCTGGCTCTGGAGATACTTCCTTGCAAGATGCTGAAGATTCCCTTGTCCACCGTGCTGTCTCCTGGACCTGCAGACTGAGACTCTGGGACTCGGGTCTGTTATACCCCATTGATTGCTCTGTGTGTGTGTGTGTGTGTGTGTGTGTGTGTGTTAAAATTCTCTGAGATTGTTAGAATGTAAGTAGGATATTAATGCATGTTAATGTTCTACTTTGAGTGAACCTACATTCAATAAAAGCTGAGTGAATAACATAGTTACGGTGTGTGACTCTTGTCTATTCCTTGGTGCCAGGCTGCCTGGCAGGTACTTAGTAAAGCAGCTGCCCTGCTGACTTACAGGAAAGACTGTATCACAAACATACGCTCCTGACACCATCCAAATGCATGTTCGATTACAACCTGGGAAGGAAAGGTACTCAGTACTGAGAGGGCAGAAAGGGTAACTGACATCCTCTAAAGACCTGGGATGTCTCCATGAAGAAGAGACACCAGAGGAGGACATAGGAGTTATTGAGGAGGAGGAAGCCGGGAGTAGCATGTGCAATAGAGGAAACAGCATGTACAAAGCCCTTTAACAACAGGATCATGACACAGTGGATGGATGGATAATGAAGGCAGGTGCTGTCTGTGACAAGGCAGGCAGTTCAGGTCCTGAGTCCCACTGTGAAGGGTAATGTCAAGGAGCCCGGATTCTAGGGGGCCTGACAACATTATGTATGAAAGAGGGCAAGCAAAGATGACTTGCTGGTCACCCCCTTTTGTTAACTTTAATTTTATTGTTGACATTATTACAATGTCCCCATTTTTCCCACGTTTGCCCATGTACACCCAGCCCCACCTCCCCCCCATCTGTTTCTATGCTGGTCAGAAAGCAGAAAGATGCTGTGGGACTCAGGCAAGTGGAAAAAGAATTGGCTTTTCCTGAGGACCTCCTACATGTCAGGCATTGTGCCATACTTAAGTATTTATAAAATCCTTAGATTCATTCATTCAGTTCAACAAATAGTGGTAGAGCCACTGCTACTCTTTATGACAAAGTAAAAGGTAGGATAAGTTTCTGCAAAATCATCCTTCAAAAAAAGAAGAGTAAACTTATATTTAAATTCCTGACAAACTCTCTCCTATTAAAGGGTAGTCCTCTCATTTACTTTATTTTAATCAACAAAGTACCATTTGGGGAAAAGACATTAGCCTGAAATGACTTCAATCAATGCTAGTTTTAGATGCTTATAAGAGGTTGCCTGATGAAATCATTATTTTTAAAAAGGCAAAAAATACTTGACCCCTATTCAATAATTATTTCTGAGTATGACCTTAGAATTGCAAGCTGGGGTGTTGTTCTGAACAAGCCTTTTACAAATTGCTCTAAAGAGCAAGACCGTAAGTAGGTACACTATGGGAAGCATGAATAAGCCTCCAGCACAAAAGGGAAAAAAATACTAAAAAACCACTCTCCTAATGTTATGCAAATGAGTGTAGGTGGCTCGGGATAAAATCTCCAGTGACAGCATTTTACAGAGATCCACAAAGTGCTAGATCTCAAACAACTATGATAGAAGCAGAGATTCTGTCCCCTGGAAAACTAGGTTAGTAGCTGCATACAATGGCTCTGGCAGTGATGGAAGCTGAGGCGGCCTGGGAAGGCTTGAAATAAAACTGCTCCAAGAAATGTGAGGTAAAAAGAAAGCAGTATTTCTAAAAAGAATGTATTATTTTACATAACATGTGAGCTTAAATATGGATGTGTAACTCAGTTAATAAATTCAATGTGACAGATAGACATCTCTTTTATCTACATCCCTAAGAGTTTATACGTTTATATTTTCAGCTTCAAGTTGACCCTCTCCCCTAAAAAGAGGACATTCCCACTAGGAAAATGTAAAAAACACTTTCATTAGGAGATGTTCTGAATGCCAGCATTTATAGGAACTAGCTACTGGAGGTAGTGAAAGTTGGCCCAATGCTACCCACCAGACAGAAGAAGCCCTGACAGCCTGAGCACCTGGCATGCAGGCCCAAAACCTGAAGGAAGCACATCCCCAGGATCAGGTCCGGAGGGGCCTTGGAGGCTGACTGGCTCAAGGGCACAGGCACAAAAGGACAAATCAGGATTGTAGCCTGACTGTCCCACTCTGAAGCATTGTCTCCTAACTGTGTCCCAAGTCCCAGTGTCAGACACTCCACCACGGTAGGGCCTGGCTTCAGTGGCTTGCCTTCCTATTTTGGCAAGAGTACTCCAGAGTTCAGGGTGAAGAGAACCCATCCCAAGATCACGGCACCCAGTCTACGTTCAATATCCCTAGACTCCAGACCATAGGGAACTAACTGCCCCATGTCTGGCAAGCCACTTAAGATTCTGGGGGCTCTCCATCAGCTGACATTTGAACACATGTCTTGTCCACCAGCATCTCCTTCCTTCACAGCATCAAAGCCCTCTGGAGACCCACAACCTAATGGAGTTGGAAAGTGAGTGAGCTGAGCTCTCACTTCCTGGTCATCAGGAGGCCAATGGACTCCAAAGCGTAACCCTTCCCAAGGCCCAAGAGAAGGGGCAGAGTAGCCGCCCACTCTAAAGGGTCCCCACATCTACCCCGCTGCTGCAGTGCTCTCCTTCTGTGGCCTCACGCCCCTTGGTTGGCATGGCACTGGGCCATTCGTATTCAGAGGGAGTGGGAAGTAGCAGGTACCAGCAAACTATACCCCATGGGCCTATTTATATAATAAAGCTTTATTAGAACATATCCACACCCATTTAGTTATGAATTTTACCTGGTTACTTTCAGGCTGTAAGGGTAAAATTGAGTAGTTGTGACAGAGACCACATGTGGTACCAAGCAATGATATTTATGACCTGTCCCCTTAGGAAAGAATTAATTTATTAATCCAGGTCTAGAATAACAGATATCAAATGTTAATATTAAAATATTAATAATGTTTAGTTCAAGGTAGTGGGGTACATATTTATAAAAAGCATGTAGTTTAGAAAAATAACCTACTGACATTTATATTAGAAATAATTTCATTCGTGCTCCCAATGATTTTCTCCATTTTATAGATGAGGAACCAGGTCTGAGAGAATTGCAGTAGTCTCCAACAGGCTGCCTAGGCCCAGACTGGTACATGACACCACCAGGGGCAGATCCAGGAAGTGCAGATCAATCTAAAAAGCAGCAACAAACAAGAAGAGTCACAAAAATGAGGGGATGGGGAAACAATCCCCCATTGAAAGGATAGGCGGAATCCCCAGAAAGAGTGCTAAATGAAATAGAGAAAAGCAAACTATCAGATATGGTTTCAAAACATGGATTATAGAGAAGCTCAATAAGCTCAGCAAACTCAAATAAAACTACAAAGAACTCCAGGGAAAATACAAGAAACTTACTGAGAATTACACCAGCATGAAAAAGGACATGGAAGCTATCAACAAGAACCAGGAGGAAATAAAGAATACAATTTCTGAATTGAAGAACACAGTAGCTTCCAGCCAAGATGGAGGCATAGACAGACACACTGCGTCTCCCTCCACAACTAAGAAGGACTACAACTACCTCAAAACTAGAAACAACCAGAAGTTCCAGAAAATCAAACTGCATGGAGGTCCAGCAAACAAAGATATAAAGAAGAAATACTCATCCAGACAGGTAGGAGGGTCAGAGCCGAGGCACAGAGGATGCGGTGTGGTGGCGACGGCAGGCCAGCAGAAAGCACAGTCATAGGTTTTAAAGTCAGGAGGGACACCTGGGGAGCATTCCCAGCTCCTCATTGGACCTAGCAGCTCACGGTCCCAGCACTATGGAAAATCAAGCCTCATTGCTTCTGACTGTGCAGACCAGTGGGGGTTGGGGTGGAGGCAGAAACTGCCAGTCTCTCAGCGGAGTCCGCTTGTTTAAAGGGCCCCCACGGTCCTAGAATGTCAACAGACCAAGCCACTCTGGGAATGAGAGCCAGGGCAGTAGCTAGAGGGGAGCCAATCCGATGCGAAAGTGAAAGAGGTGCATAGAAAAGGGGCAAGTGCTGGGCAGGCGGCATTGTTCCCTCTCGGACCCCTCCCCCGCATACAACGCCACAACGTGGTGAAACAGGTCGCCCTGTACTGACGAATCCCTAAGGCTCCGCCCCTTACAACGTAACAGGAGCGACAACTCTACCTGAGACAGGGAGGCAAACAAACACAGGAGCCTGTCAGAATGAGGAGACAGAGAAGTATGGCCCAAAAAGGAGAACGGATCAAGGTACCAGTGGGAGAACTAAGCGACGAGGAGATAGCCAACCTAACAGATGCAGAATTCAAAACACTGGTGATAAACATGCTCACAGGCTTGATAGATATGCTTGAATATGGCAAATGCATAAGAGAAGAAGTGAAGGCTATGCTAAGAGAAACAAAGGAAAATCCACATAAAACCAATGGTGAAGGGAAAAAAACCAGGTTCCAATCAATGATTTGGAACATAAGGAAGAAAAAAACAGTCAACCAGTACAGAATGAGGAAGCAAGAATTGAAAAAATTGAGTAAAACTTCCCAAATTTTGCAAAGGAGATGGACATACAGGTCCAGGATGCATGGACCCAGAGGGGTCCACACCAGGGCTCATCATGATTGAGATGACAAAGGTGAAAGACAAAGAGAGAGTGCTGGGGGCAACAAGAGAGAGGCGGAGAGTTGCCTACAGGAGGGTGCCTATAGGACTATCAGCTGATTTCTCAGAGGACACTTTGCAGGCAGGAAGGGAGTGGCAAGCAGTATTCAATGTGATGAAAGGCAACCTGCAACAAGGATTACTCTATCCAGCAAAGCTATCGTTTGGAATGGAAGGGCAGATGAAATGCTTCCCAGACAAGGTAAAGCTAAAGGAGCTCCTCATCACCAAGCCATTATTATATGAAGTGTCAAAGGAACTTAGTTAAGAAAAAGAAGATCAAAACTATGAACACTAACATGACAACAAAGTCACAACTATCAACCACTGAATCTAAAAAATAAAAACAAAATCCAACTAAGCAAACTAGAATAGGAACAGAATCAGAGGTATGGGGATCATTTGGAGCTGGGAGGGGGTGAGGGGGAGAAATGGGGATATGGTGCAGGGATGAAGAAGCATAATCGATTGGTACAGAATAGACAGGGGGAGTTTGAGAATAATATAGGAAAGGGTGAAGCCAAAGAGCTTGTATGCATGACCCATGGACATGAACTAAGGGGGATGGGATTGCTGGAGGGAGGGGGGTTACTGAGCAGAGGGGAGCAAAGGGGAAAAAAGTGGAACTACCGTAACAACATAATCAATAAAATATACTTTAAAAAACCATATGTGATCATTTGCTGCTCTTGTGTTTATGCAAATGAACAGGATAAATTTAAGCTGGACATAATGCAGTCCCTTTAATGACAAGGAGGGTAATCTTAAGGAGAAAAGTTGTGATTCAAGGAAAATCACAGTGCTCAGTGGTAGACTATAAACCAGTGCAGCTAACTGTCTTTAAAGTTTATTTTCATTTAAAGTTTGTTTTCATTTGAAAATTAAACTAGGTCTGTGACATCATCAAAGATGCTTAATTTACAGGCAAGAAGAATGTCAAGTGCCTTGCAACTGGATGTCTTTCCAATAAAATAGCCTTGCAGATTTAGAGACTCATTTGTGGGTTATGTTGTGCAAATTAACATGTGTGTTCTGTTTTCATAGGACACAGGCCTATGATCTCATTACTTAGGTGATTGTCCGTATGTATCGTCGTCGGCAGCCGTCCGTCTTGAGAGACGATGGTGTAGCTTCTTAAGAGTCCATCTGCACCGCCGAGAATGGCTGTGCAGTCCGACTCGGGAGTGACATGATATCTGTCTCCTCCCGTGTTGAATCGACATCTTGCGATGACGCTGAAGCTACAGAGCCTGGGCAGGGTAATATGGAGGGTCTGCTGTTGCCCATGCAGCAGACCCCCCCTCTCTTCGCAGCTGAAGGGTCCAAGGGAAAGACGGAGTCGATACAGCTTGGGTTCAGGTGCGCCGCAGGAGTTGCCGGTGTTGATCACAACATCAAACTGCCTTAGGGACTCCGGCTCCGGATTTTCTGTCGGGGTTTACTCCCTTAGCCTTTCCCCTGAAGAGGTATGCCGCAAGGCAGCGGAGGTTTTTTGGAGTCAGAGTTTTCCTTCTCTGATGTACCCTGACTGGAAGATCGAACCAGCGACACTTAGCTCGCAGGCCGACGCTCAATCCACTGAGCTAAACCAGCCAGGGCTATCCGTACGTATAGGCCTCACTTAATCCTATCTGTATCGATGCCTCCTGAAACCCAATGGTTTGGCTGAACTAAGTGGCTGGGTTGGTGAAACATGGGGTGGTCTGTGGGCTTCATTTTAAAACTGGTTTCTCTTTTCTATCCTAATGGTTTGGACAGAAAGGTCCCAGAGGTCTGAGAGGGGGGGAAACCTAAAATATTCCCCTCAGCCCAAACTAAGTATATGGACAAAATGATTTTGGACAGGTATGATGTGCCTTGCATACTTTCCTCCAAAGAAGCCTTTTTTTCCCTAATGTGGGACATTGAAAAATTAATCCCTGCCTTTTGTCATCTAATGGTTATGGACTGAATGATGTCTGTTAACCCTGTTGCCAAATCTGTTGCCCCCAGAATACAACAAGGATGCCACCCTGTTAAACCAAGCATGCCATTGTCCAGGGACAGCCAGCTGACCTGGAGTCTGCACAATCCTTCCCCATGTGGGAAGCCCACCCTCCCCACTACATCCCCACTTTTATTAGGAATTTCTGGACCCAAGTGTAGGTAGTATGACGACCATGTCCACCTTGAAGCAGCTAGAGGAGCATGAGACCTTCACTCACTGTCCTTTATAAAATTATGAAGGGTCTTAAGTCTGAGAAGGGGGAACTGTTATTTTTTATTGTTATAAAAATTAATTAATTAATTAATTTAAAAAATAATATAGGAAAGGGTGAAGCCAAGGAACTTATATGCATGACCCATGGACATGAACTAAGGGAGGCAGGATTGCTGGGGGGAGGAGGGTACTGGGAAGAGGGGAGCAAAGGGGAAAAAATATTGGAACTATTGTAACAACATAATAAAATATACTTTAAAAAAAATAAAGTTATAATTTGCATAAAGTCACACAGCAAATGCTGAACGTGAGACGCAGCCTGGATCTTTCTGGCCCAAACACCTTCTCAGGATCACAGTAAAAGAAAGGACCCCAGGCTCCTATCCTGAGAAGGCAAGAACAAAGGGTCCCTCTTCAAGGACAGTCACCACCATAATCCCTAGGTCCCTCCTGGAAACTGACCTTGATGGGAAGCATGTCACCTGGGTAGGTGTGAGGCATCAGAACTCTGTGTCCACAGTGCCTACCTACAACTACCAGGGCCCCTGCTATGGTATTAAGCTGTCCTCTGTCTGAGACACAGAAAAACTGAGGTCAGGAGGCAAAGCCAGCAATACTGGGATCACAGATCAAATCTAAACCTTCCCCAAGCTACAGGGGGCTCTTTTCTACCTGCTTCCCTCCTCCTGCTCCAGTTCCACCCATCCCCTCCCCCTCTAAGGGCATCCACTCCTGCTCCAGCCAATCAAAAGGTTTTGCACTTCCCCACTCAAGATATTTTATACTTCTGGGCATTTGCAAAGAAGGTTCTCTTTGCATGGAAAAGTCCTCTCCCTCTGGACACCTACAAATTCCTATTCTTTAAAAGAAGGGTCACAAACATGACAGCTGCAGATGTGTTTTCTCAGACCCATGTGGTATTGTAATAATAAGGACTTGACAAGAGAGAGAGAGAGAGACTCCCAGTCTTTCCAGACCAAATGGAAGACCTAGTAACACTCATCCCATCATCCCACATTCCAAAGGCTGTGGCTAAGTAGCAGCTATTCTCTCTTCATGGGGTGCATGCTACCCAGTCAGCCTCAGACCCCGCGGGTGCCCTCACTCAGTTCCCTTGCTGGCTTCTGTGGGTGGCTAAGATTGCAATCTCTGCATTTAATGCTGTAGCACAGTGCACACCTCAAGGTGCATCCCTTGGCCTAGCAGCAGCAGCAGCACCCGAAAACTTGTTAGAAAAGCACATTCTCAGCCCGAGCCTAGATCTACTGAACCAGAAACTCAAGGCGTGGGGCCCAACAACTTGCATTGTATCAGACCTTCCACAGGATTCTGAGGACGGTTACTTAAATTTGAGTCTCTGCTCTAGCACCATGGGATCTCACCCAGGCAGCAGGCCAGCCTGTGCCTTCTCCCACCAGCTTTCTCTACCCCTAACCTCCATTCTTCCATCCTCAGTCCCAGTAATGTTCAGTTTTGCATCAGCTCATAACCAAATGGGTTACCCTATGTCTCATGCACTCCCCTGCCCTGTGGCCCCAGTTAGTTTACCTGTCCAGCTATCTTCCTAGGGATGAGATTCCTTTGGGTGGGGGTTATCCTGATCCGTCCCTCCATAACCCCTGGCACACAGCCAGGCCCCCAGTGGGGACTCAGGGACTTCTACAGAACTGAATCAACTCACTTGGTGATTATTTAAGTCCTCCTGATTTGTTGAGGCAAGAATAACCATTAGGCAGCCTAAGCCCTACTCGGACATTACAAGGATGTCGAGAATCAAATGCTTGCCACTCCAGGAGAAGCTACAGTATTTCAACAGAAGATGAAGCAATTCCTATTCACAGCATCTGTTAATCACTCATGATCCTTCTCCATGTGAGAGGCTACAGAATGAAAGGTGTTATTAATGAAACCACACAGGCAAGAAGGCAGTTCTGAATAGCAGTCCTCCTTCCTAACAATGCCTTCCCCTGCAAGTTAATCCCTTTCTATTATTTTAAATTCTTCAAGTGCTAGAGGAGTCATGTAAGTTGTTTTCCAGAATAGTCACTGGGCTGACAAGCATTTTCTAATTGACAGAACATTCTGAAAAGACAGTTTAAAGAGGGGGGAGAGAAATATTAAGATGGTGCAATTTCCCACACACAGCAGGAGGCTGATTTGACTGAAAAGTTATTCACCATCCCTCTTAGCTCCACAGCCCTTCCTGGAGACAGAAATTCAGAGACGCTGCTCTCTGGGCAGCTCCCATCCAGACAGGCCCAGAGGGACCACAGGTTCCCCATCACTATCACCACCATGAGCTCAAACCCAAGATGAGAATTAAAATCCAATAGCAATAATAAAATTTGTTACTAATAACTAAGCAGCTAATATGTCTCTGGAACTTTCCAACAGGCTGTGTACCAGGCGAGGTTAGATTTATTACCCCTATAAGAGGAGGATTTATCTGTTTTCCAAATGAGGAGAGAGAGGAACACAATCAAGTTCACACAGCTTCTAAGTGACAGAGCTGAGGTCAAACCCAAGTTTCCCTAACTCAGGAGGCTCTGTGTACTCCTTCCTGCCACCTCCTACACTTTAAGGACATGTACTTTGGTGTGAGTGCACAGTGGCAATAGACTCAGGTGGCAAACATACACTGAGTCACAGTCCAGATCCCATCAGGGCTGCCCCTGGGCACAAGCATCCCATAGGTGAGCAGAGCCTGGGGCTTTCCATGAGCCATTGTCACTCCTACCAAGACAGCTCCTGGGGCTACCACAGAGCCTCAGGATAGGCATAACCTATCAATCACCCCTCCTTTAACATCACATGGAGCTGATGGAATTCCCCCCTCACAACGGCCCCCAAACCATGCACACTTTGAACAGCTAATGAGGTATGCAGGATGTCTCTGCATCTAATGTTTCCAGATTTTCTGGAATGTGATCATGGCACGACCAGGGAGTATACACTGAGTGTCCCTAGCCCTGATAAAGTGTTAATAAACCTTAGCAAATGCTGATTAGAGGCTGCTCCAGCAGCACAGAGCTGCTGCTTTGGCTCATGCTGGAGGGTTGGCCAATTAAAGCCAGGATCTTCTTGATTTGGAACTGATCCCAAGTCATCAGCAGAAACCCTTTCCGGTGCCTCAGAGCTGCCTGGCAGGTAGGCTTCCCTATGGCTCATCCAGGGCATGAAGATGGAGCTGAGCACCAGGGACAAGGTAACCATGATGCACCCCAAAAGGACAGGAAAATCGAGACACATCCTTGTGTCCCGGATAACCTTTTAAGTATCAGGCATTCAGAACTGTAGTTAAAACTTTCTCAAGTGTGCATTTATAGCTGATACAAAGACTCCTGGGATAGAAAGTTTGAGCTGGCAAGGGGACTTTGAAGCTGCTGCTGGTTCCCTGCCCAGACCCTGTACCAGCTGCTGTGTTGCAGGCTCTGCCTTACCCAGAAATGCCTGGGAGGTTACCTTCTCCCTCTGCGGGGGAGGGGTCTGCTGCCAATGGATAACTGTGAGGGGACACAAAAGCCCAGCCCCTCGAGTTGGGATAACTTTATGGTACAATTCTTACTCAAGGAACTGCAGCTTTGTCCAGCCTCTTCTCCTGCTCTGTCCTGCTTCCTTCACACCCTGAAGGCTCTCACCTGCGAGCTGCCCTGGGACAGTCACTTGTCCAACCCCAGGCTCTGCATCCAGGAAACCAGGTGTAAGCTGGAGCGGCGAGGGGTGAGAAGTACTAACTTCTGAGCACTGTTATGCACCAGACACTGTGTTAACACATTTCCCATCCACAATATCACTAAGTTTCCTCAGTAAATTTGTTAAGTATGGAATAAGGCCATCATTCACAGATAAGAAATTCAAGGCTCTGAATGGGAAAGTGACTTGGCCAAGGTCACACAGTATCTAAATGAAGATGGTGAGATTCGACCCAGGTCTGGTGAATGCTGAAGTCAAAGCAAGTCTGTTTCCATGACACCATGTTGCTTCCCCATGTTTATTGTGAGCTGTGTGAAGTCAGAAGAAGAGAGAAATTAAGTTTAATAAAATACAGATCTGAAAAAACTCATAGACAAGGCCGATGGGGCAGCAGGAAGAAAGAAAAACTTGCCACACTTAGTTGAGGTGCTCAAATCACCATCCTGTGCACCCTGTCACCCCCAGTGGAGCCCACACATATTGGTGGCAAGGAACTAATCACTGGCCACCTCTCTGATTCCCAATTGTAAAGCATATCCCACATTTTAATTTAGGAAACACGTTTCACTGGTCCCTAGATTGAGGGCTCCTGCCTAAAGGGAGCTAAGAGTTCCATAAAGATGAAGGAGGCTCCTGGCAGCCACAGTGCCTTCTGATACTCTCACACAGTCCGACTTAATTAGAGCATGCTCTGTGATGAACCTCTCAGCAGAGGAAGCCTGCTCGGTGGTATCGCACAAGGTTACCATCATTCCTAAGCCTAGCCCCACCCACTCCTGTGTGGGTATTCATTCCCATCCCAGTGGGTGACCTCAGAGCTGACAGGCAGCATGCTACAAGCATGGGGTCATGGACTGGGGAAAGCTCCCTTCTCACAGTCTCACTTTGCTTTATCCACATCCCCTCCCACAGGTGTACCTGGCTTCCGTGGCCACAGTGCAAAACCCCACTCTGGTCTGCAGCCCCTCTGCCTGTGACTTGATTTGCCCTGACAATTTCCTAGGGATCGAAGGACGGTGAGGTGTGTGCAGGCAGCAGGGGGGAGGCTGGGAGGTGGAGGACCAGGAGGGGCACAAGGCTGGAGCACGGACATGTTATGTACCTGGAGTCCCTAACGAGAGCTGCAAACAGCTCTCCCAGGCCAGGTGTGCAACCACACTTGTCACTGCAGACTTGCGGATCGCTGTGGCTGCTGGGTGTGCTTTCCCCAGAGGTGAGCAGAATCCTAAGCAGGCCCCAGCTATCCAAGTCGGGGGATACTCCAGGCCACACAGCCAGGCCCCTGAGAACACTTCACTCCCTGACAGACACCCAAACAGCCAAGAAGCTTTATCAGTAAGATCATGCTGAATTCCATTTTTAGTGGGAAAATGTCTGGGAGATCACAAGGTAAGCTAGTTCATCAGCATCTTTATTTCCTGTTGACCGGAGCCCTCTTCTATGCCTCAGCTGAGGTCTCATGAAGGAATAATTTGTTCCTGGAGCACAAAACAAACCCAGCAAGCCCCAAGTGGGTGGTGGGTGTGTGAAGGGAGTGAGGCCACTTGCTCAGAAACATGGAGAGACGGGGATACCCTGAGAGAAACCCCTGGGTCGCTGTGGGTCCTGTATGATGCCTGCCAAGGGGACAAGCCTGGAGGAAAGTAGGGAGCCTGGGTAAGGAGCCATTGTGGTCATGTCAGCTGTCAGCTTTGGAGCACAAGACCATCTCTCAGAAGCATGTAGAATGGCAACCCCAATATAAGTCCAAAAATGCCAGCGTTTTTATCTGTGCTTCCTACACCCTGTGCTTACCTCCTTATTATTTCCCCTTAGAGTTCGGGAAAGCTTGAGGAAGTTCAAGTCCCTCTTGGCTGGGCTGACCAGAGCAGTATTAGGCACCCAAGCTTAGATGAGAACACCAGGGGTTTGGGAGTGTTGCTGCCAGCACCCCAGGGAGCAGTGGAAGCAAAAGCATAGACCCTCAGGGAGCTGAGTCGGTCCACACCCTTTATCCAACCCCACCTCTACCCAGCAGTCTCCTTCCAAAACCAAATCTTTCACATGGAAGCAACTTCCTCCCAGCATAGTGCTTGAGACCTTACACTCAAATTAACATAATTATTTCAAACTGACTGACCAGTCTGGGATGGGCACAGACCTCAGAGCCCTTTCTCTGGCATCATCCTACCTGCTCCCACAGTCCCCCAAAAGCCTCTCCCCAGGAATCTTCACCCACGTTGGTGTCTGGACCAGAACAGGGTAAAGGAAATACCAGAAGGTGCTCAAGCTCCCTTTTCTCCACAGTGAACAATGGGAAGCATTCATGCGCCTTCTCAGATGCCCAGAGTGGCAATGCAAGAAAGCAACTCCGGTGGCATGACACCACTATTTAGCGTGTTCAATGTCCTCTCCTCAAACATTCGACTGTGCCAGGCTCTGAGCTAGGCACTGCTAATGTAGAGATTAAAGGATTGATTAGATTGCCTTCTTTCCTTGGAAGAGCTCTGAGACTAATAGAGGGGACCCAGTAAAGAAGAGTGTGTCTGGGAAGGGCTGAGAGCCACTGCATGTCCCCTTCCTTTTCACCTATAGCCATTGAGGAGGCATCAGCTTGTAGCCCTCAGCTTATCCACCTCATGTTAATTTATGTAAACATCTTCAATCACTTGGTCTGATTTTAACATTCATTCCAACAAGAAGAACCGCTTAAGCATAAACTCAAATGGAGTGTCTCCCCGACACACAAAGACCATGCCCAGCCTGCTCTGAGCAAGCTCCTCTGTGGGGAAGTCAAGAAACTGATCCATTGTCCCAGAAACAGTAAGCAGTGTCCTGGTGCCACTCAGAGTGTCCCCTAGCACAAATGCAGAGTTCAAGTGCAGCAGCTGGTGGCATGTGGACTTGGGTTCTGGCTCTGCCAGCAAACTCAGCGAATTAACCTCTCAGAGTCTCAGGTCCCTCATGCATAAAATGGGGTTCATAACACTCTCAAGTACATTGTACAGCGTTCTAGATGCTTAGCAAATGGTAACCCAGACAATGGCCTTTAAAAATAATACTTTCCTTCAAATGCAAGCCATTCTCTTATTTTAATTTTACCCTCATCCCATTACATTTATACACCTTCTTTTTGACAAACCAGTGACTGAGACCTTTCTTTTCACAGGTTATGGCAAACATTTTCTGAGCACCTCATATGTGCTGGGCTCTGTGCTACATATGTGCTGAGGGAGGTGGTGGGGAGGTGGGGCAAGGACCCTGCCCTCAAGGAGTACATGGTTAATTGAGACAGACCAAGACAGCGCTACATGAGCGGTAATGTTATTTTAAGAGGGAAGCCAGTAAAAGAGGAGAGCCCAGACTGCCATGGGGGGAGCCCTCCCAGCCAGCGGGACGGGTGCTGGGATGGCTTCCTGGATGAAACAACACCTGGGTGAATGTTGGAGAATGTAAAGGAATAGTGAGGCAAAGAGGGAGTAGAAGCCAGAGGGACCTGCAGAGACCTGGAAAGGAGAGCGTGAGGATTGGACAGGGGTCATTTGGTGTTGCTGGCAGAGAAGGGAAGGTGAGAGGAAATGGGGAAGAGTGACGAGGAAGGGTCAGCAGCTGTTTGGGGACCCTATGGGGGCTAGAGGAGCAGGACATGATTTCGGGCAATAAAGAACCATGGAAGGATTTTATGCAGGGGATTAACAAGGTCAGTTTTATATTTTAAACTTTCAAGTTTAAGACAGTATCTGGCAACAATCCATACCTCAGACAACTTCTCTCCAGAAAAATCTATGGAGACTCACACCCAGATGAAATGGTAAATTAAGATTTATCACTAACTGAGGGCCAGGTGCCAGGAGAGACTTTTGTAATTTGTAATATCTACAGTGCTGAAAGAAGACTCATGGGCAAGACACTGTCTGGCCATTTTTTAGGCTAATAGTTCCTTTTTTCCTCAGACAGTAACAGGTATTTCCTCATCTTATGCAGAAGAGTCAATTGCTTCTCTCCCTCTTTCTCTCTCTGTCTCTGTCTCTCTCTGTCTCTCTGTCTCTCTCTCTGTCTCTCTCTCTCTGTCTCTCTCTCTCTCTCTGTCTCTCTCTCTCTCTCTGTCTCTCTCTCTCCACCTTCCTCCCTCCCTCTCTTTCTCATTCTATTGAGTAAAGAAATACAGGCATGTTTCAGGAAATACAGATATATATTTAAAATAGTATAGGTAATTAAAAACAACACTATAAAAGTAAAATAAGCTGTATTCATTCCAAAGTACTAGGGAAAATAATCCTATGGAAACCCAAAATCACATATCAAAAAATAAAACCAGAAGAAACAGCAAAAAAACCAAAACATAAAATATCAGAAATAAGACCAAATATATCCTTTAAGATGAGAAACATAAATAAGTTCTCCAGATGAGTCAAGAGATAAAATACACCTACATTAGGAGCCTTACCAAAAACAAAGCAGCTCAGACCTTATCAGCATACTGACTTTTTCACCTTTTTAATATGTGCTTTTGCGCATGTGTTTTCATCTATCTGACCCATACTTTTTGGTGGTCCCAGACCTCAGTCTACATCAAGGATATACAGGAAAACTGGTGACCTACTTGCCCTCAGTTCACCCACATTGCTGCAGTCTGCCAAAGGTGCAGATTCCTACACAGCACACACTGTGTCTACACAGCATGCTGGTGAGATGAATTATTTTAAATTCTATTCTATCATCTATCCAATGCCAAAACTAAAATACTGGAAAACATCAAGATAACAGATAGAATTTTTCCTTTTTATCCAAATGTGGTTTTGAGTCTTGAGAATAAGAGAGCAACAGCTTCATTCATATTTCCTGTTGGTAACTTATTAGTAATGGAAAAATCCTTGCTTGTTGAAGGGATTTAGGAGGATACACTAACAGCCCCAAACATTACAGTAACTGAAATAAGTCCTGAATAAAATGATTAGCAAAACAGACTCTGTAAACACCTAAGCAGGCTAATATGTATGTTCCTAATGCAGCCCTTCTCTCTATCAGAGCGACCCGTAGGGTGGGACTGATTCATTCTGGTCTTCGTGGCAGAATATCCACTGTTGACTGCCCTCACAGGCGAGCAGGGTGAGGACAGCTTCCGTATATTGGGAGAGTGGCTGCTGATCAGACAGGGGCCACCGCCTTCTTCATGGGACATCTTTGGTTCCCACTGTCTACCCCAACAACAGAGCTTTGGTGGATTTCATGAGGATGTGGTCGTGCAGTCTGGAAACAGTTTTCTAATGATACTATTTCCTTGCCTCCTTGCTGAGATGATCCAGGAGAAAAAGGAAGGTGGGTGCCCTGCCCTGAAGGTGGGAAGCTGAAGTGCACACTTTTCACTTTTCCTCCAGGAATAATTGGGAACACCCCCAGGCCTCCAGCAAACTCCAGGTCACAATGTGGGCACCATTCAAATGCCAGCTTGAGGCTGGGTGAAGCACCAGGAAATAACCACGCTATATCACTGGGCCTGAATCCTCAGAGCAAGACACAGAACCTGCACAAAACCGGAGGGCAGGAGGAAGGCACACACGTGTCCTGCGCGGCTGACCAGCGCCCAGACTCTCCTCTTACTCAGAGAGGTGCGGACAGCTGGGGCAATGGCAGACTCAAACCCACGCGGCCCAGAGATCTGTGATGGGAAAGCAGGACACAGCTCTCCATCCTTGCCAGTTGTGGGGCATTCCCACTCTTCCAAGTGGAAGTGGTCAAGAAACCAAGTGTACAATGTAGATCCATTCATCATCAAACGATTATTTTCCTTCAGTCTTGGAAAACCACACTGTTTTGAAGACATGGAGATAGCGCAACAGTTTAATTGTCAAAAGACAGTGGAGGAAAAACCCTTTCCCCACCTTCAGAGTCCTGGAGAGTGCCTTGAGGGAAGGGAGTGCATAGGTGTTTTAAAAACCTAACCTCAGCTCCTGGTTCAGTGATGGAGCAGGATGAGGCTCCACTACTTTTGATGGGGAAATGAAGGAATGAATGAATGAATGATGAAATGAGTGTTGATATGTCAATGGTAGAGGGAAGGAGGGAATGACTGAATATTATTGTTGTTGATGAATGAATAAATGGATGGACAAAGTCCATAAATGTGTGAATGAGTGGGAATGATTAACTGAAAGAGTAAATGAGTATTATTATACATGTTGAATGAATGTATAAAAAGAATAAGCTTCTACCTAAGCATAACATCCCACAGTGAGAGATGCAGAGGGACAGGGGCCCTGGCTCAGTCACCCCCATCCCGCTGTTCCTCACATACCACCACCCACCCTATCCTGACTCTGACTCAGCAACAGTGGCTGCAGCCTGCTATGAGTTGAATTGTGTTCCCCAATCTATTTAAATATTGATCTCATCTAAAAACATCCCATCGAAACCTCCAGAATAGTGTTTGACCACACATCTGAGCACCATGGCCCAGCCAAGTTGACATAAGCTAATCATTATCCCTAGGGAAAGGAAGTGTAAGCTGCTGCTGGACAGAATGAAGGGCAATGCCAAGTAAGTCTCCCAAATCTCAGGCTCATCAGAATAGCTGCCAGCACAGCACTGGAAAAGTCCCACTGGCATTAACGCCATGGGCCCCATACCAATCTTCTCACTGCCCTCCTTACCTCTAGCCTGGCCCCCTCCAATTCTTCCTCCAAAACTGACCAACAGCACAGATTCTAGCATCCCCTACACAATGTCCCATTCATTGACACCTTCCTCCTACCTCCAAATTACCACAGAATAAGCCTCAGCTCCTCACCACAGTCTCCAAAGCCCCTTCCTGATTTGGTCACCATGTGAAGCCTTCTGATCCAATAATTTCAAACCATGCCTCACTGTCTGAATGCCTCCTGCAGCCTCCAGCCACCATACCTTTGCATACCCATACCTCCCACCTGGAATGCCCTTCCCCCTTCCCACTCTGTCCCATTTGGACCTCATGATCTGGCACCGTGTGGGCCACCCCCTCCACGAAGAATTCCCTGCTCCCTGCAGACAGAACCATGTTCTCTACTTTCTATATCTCCATCTGCACAAACCTCCATTAAAACATGTATTGTGTGGCTATGATCAGTGATTCATGCATGTTAAAGGAGGAAAGAGGCGTCTGTCCCCATCTTGATGTAAACAATGGCTGAGCCATCTCTACCTGTAGACTGGGAGCTCTTTGTGGCCTTCTGAGGACATATATTGAGAGATAGCTAGATGTCAGGATGGGAGGCTGGGGAACAAATCTACAAAAGGCAGACAAATCATGGATAGGAAGGAATCTTGGCTTCAGAGCCCACACACCTCTACATGGACATCAAGTAACAAGGACAATGGCTCACTTGTCCTGGCTGACAAGGTAAGCTCAGAGAACTTTCATTCCCAAGCTTACTTGGAAGGTTTCTCTGAGGCTGCCCAAGGGGCTTGCAGGAGCCAACATCCAGACTCACAGCCAGCCCAGTGGCTTTAATGCTCAAAGACTCTCCCAGACACAGATTAAAGAGACCAGGCAGTGCCAGGGCCAGTACTCATCACCCATGGCAGCCCTTGCCCTGAGCACACACAAGCTGTCTCCAAGGAAATGCATGGGGCTTGATTTTCAACTCCATACTAGAAAAGAGCTGTGGGCACATGGTTTATCTTTCACAAAGGCCAGGAGACAACGACAACTCCGAGGATATGCCTAGCAAAGCCCCAGAACAAATTTCACAAGCAACGCAATTGATCCTTTCCTGCCTGGGCTTTTTGCCTCCTTCTCATTTCCTGCTAAAATGTATGGTCGTTTCTTTACTGCAAAACCCTGAAGTATAAAATCTGTAAATCTGAAATGTTCCCTTGTGGATGGTCAGTAGCTGCCCCCGCCTGCCACAGGCAGGTGGTGGAGCAGGTGTTCCCTGTGCCCGCGGCAGCTTCTCCACATACCAGCACCTTGCTGTTCCCCTCACTCCCCAGTCTTCTCGCTAAAGTGTAAATCAGAGGCTCTACCTTCTTTCTCAAAAGTTATGTTGTTGGAAGCCTTGCCTTCTGTCCTCTGTCTCCCGTGAACATGAAATAAAACACATGATGGATATGGGAGCATGTGGCTCTGCCTTCACCACCATCCCATTCCACTGTTCACAGAGCAGTGAGCATGACTCAGGAGCCATACATGGCACTGGGGAGAGACAGGCACATGTCCAACCCCAGCCTTTGCCACAGAGTCCAGGTTCCTGGTGACCTGGGCATCACAGCTAACCTCTTGGCACTGTGTTCACCTTCTCTCAGCATCGGCGGCATAGAGGGGAGACAGCAAGGTGTTCCTCACTTATCCAAATATGACCGATTGCCTAACTGCACCAAGCCCTGTGTCAGGAGCTCTATAGACTCAGGTCTACCTCCAAAGGGGCTCAACAGGCATGAGCAGAGACCCCCTTCCAGGACAGACCTGCCCCAACGGTACCAAAGCCCTGGGAAACTGAGTGACAAACCAGCAGTTTCAGTTTCCTTCACCCATGAAGGGACTTTTTCTTTGTACTCAGTGCCTAGTGCTCCCTCACAGGGCTGCAGCACATGTATCTGAGAGGTGAGAGTGGGGATGTGGGCACACCACTTCTAGGAAGCCCCATTATTAGTCTCAATGGCTTGGCTTGGGCCAAATCAGAGACCATCTGGAGCGGTCTACTGAATTACTCAGCCCTGTTCTAGCCAATGGCCTGGATGGGGGCTGATCATCCTTTCAACACAGTTCTGGAAAGGAATTTCTGAAGTCAACCTCATTCTCCCCAATGGAGGCTGAATGTTATAGGCAGGTGGAAGTGAGGGCCACCTGTGAGTGGCTAGGGTCCCACACTACTGATAATTTAATTGTTTTTCTCTGGGGCTTACTCCATGTCTCAGCCAAGGCAAAAGCCCAGGGCACTGGGCTGGAGGGAAGAACATCCATCTGACCAGGAAATGAGGGGGAAAGAAGACAAGAGAAATCAGGGTCCCCTTCAAGCACAGCTGTCTCAGACACAGCTGTCTCCCTCTGTAAAGGGGGAGAGTGGGACAGCCAGGGCTTAAATCCCTTGACCAAGCCATTCCACGTGTCTGAGCCTCTGTTTCCAACTCTGTATACAGTGATAAATGCCACCTTTATTTATAAGGCTGGTCCTCAGGATCAAATGAGCTAACACATTGTATTTGGGCGTTCAGTGCCAACACATTATGGTGGGAGCAGGCGATTTTTTGAAATATGCAGGCGAATTCTGCCGTTACATAAAATCACTATAAATTGAAAACTACTTTGAATTTTTTTAATGAAAGTTTGATTTTCTTACCTTAGAATGCATTCTTCATCGTTATTATGAAAGATAAAGGCCCTTTATGCACAGTTTGCAAGAAACGTAATTTTACATGTCCCAACAACAATGTGCCTGGCATATATCAGGCCCTCAATAAACAGTCACCTTCCCCCTCAACCTGTAAGTCAGAGAAAATTAACATCGCTCTGTTTGAAACATATGCTATTTCCCTTCTGTATATGTTGGCTGACCCCTCTGGCAGTGGGAGCTGAGCCCCAGCAGCTAGCAGAACTTTGTGAAAGGACCAGCCAGTAAAGTAGACCCACAGGGAGCATGTCCCACAGCCCAAGTGAGGAAGTGATCAGCAGGGCCAGAAACTGTCGAGATGGAGTCAGATGATGCCCAGGGAGTGACCTGGGCCTGGGTCCAAGTGTCTGACTTTCGGTTCCCAGAAGCAAACCATGAGACAAGAATTCAAGCGCTAGGGGTTCATTTGGGAGACACAGAGAAAATCAGTGGGGGAGTAGGAAGTGAAGCAGGGAAGGGAAGGCAACAATAATGGGGTTATTGATAAGCTTTCACATAAGAGACTGGAGCTTCTTTCTGCAGAGAACCCCTGAGAAACAGTGTGGGCCTCTGGACTGCTATGCATGAGACAGCGGACAAGGTATCTGTACACCAGCTCACACCCATCTTCAGTTGAGGACTCTCCCAGGTGCACTAGTTCTGGTACTTCTTGCCTGCTAGGAGTGGAAGCAGAGCATGGCCTTTGAGCTTCCAGAAAGAAACCCTGGGCACAGAAAAGCAGGTATAGGCAGAGCCCACTGAAATGGGAGGGTTTAAGGGGTGTGGACCAGTCACCACCAACACCTGCTTACAGAGGGGCTCCATGAGAGAATGGGGAGATGAAGTGCAAATAGCAAGTACAGATAACTCTTTCAAAGAGTTTATGCTTAAAGGGGAGGTGAATGTGGAGTGGACAGAGGATTATGCAAAGGTGGGGAAAATTACAGCATGTTATATGATCCATTTGAAAAGGAGACATTAACAATGCAAGAGTTCCTGCCTTGAGTAGATGACAGGGAATGGATTCCCATAGCCAAGGAGAGGGCTTCCTTCCTAAGGGCCCATAGTGGTCACACAGAGCATCAAGACAGAGGCCAAAGCTCATGGGTACCAATAATGGAAGTCCGTGGGTGTGGCAGTGGATGCAAAGATGAGCTCTGTCCTCAAAGCTCCTGTTTCCTCAGTGATTTTAAAGGCAAGATCATTGCATTTATAACAGCTTTATTCACAATGGCCAAAACCTGGAAGCAACCAAGATGTCCTTCAGTAAGTGAATGGGTAAATAAGCTGCGGTACATCTAGACAGTGAAATATTACTCAATGCTAGAAATAAGTGAGCTACTAAACCACAAAAACTCATGAAGGAACTTTAAATGCATATTGCTATGTGAAAGAAGCCCATCTGAAAAGGATTCCAACTATATGACATTCTGGAAAAAGCAAAACTATGAAGACAGGAAAAAGATCAGTGATTGTCAGAGGTTAGAGGAGAGGAAGGAATAACTAGGTGGGGCACAGGGGATTTTTAGGGCAGTAAAACTATTCTATATGACACTATAATAGTAAATATACATCATTACACATTTGTTCAACCCCACAGAATTACAACACCAAGAGTGAATCCTAATTTCAGCCATGGACTTTAGTTAATAATAATGTATCAATACTAGTTGATAATTTGTAACATATGTACCCCACTAATGTAAGATATTAATAGGGGAAGTTAGGAAGGAGAGTGAAGGGGTATATGGAACTCTGTACTTTCTCTTTTTTGGTATATTTTATTGATTCTGTTGTTACAATAGTTCCAATTTTTTCCCCCTTTGCTCCCCTCCGCCCAGTACCTGCCTTCCCTCAGCAATCCCACCCCCCTTAGTTCATGTCCATGGGTTGTGCATACGAGTTCTCTGGCTTCACCCTTTCCTATATTCTTCTTTTTTTTAATTTTTAATTTTAATTTTTTATAACAATAAAAAATAACAATTCCCCCTTCTCAGACTTAAGACCCTTCATAATATTATAAAGGACAATGGGTGAAGGTCTCGTGCTCCTCTAGCTGCTTTAAGCTGGACATGGTCGTCATCCTACCTACCCTTGGGTCCAGAAATCCCTAATAAGAGTGGGGGTGTGGAGGGGAGGGTGGCCTTCCCACATGGGGAGGGGTCTTGCAGACTCCAGGTCAGTTGGCTGTCCCCGGACTACAGCATGCTTGGTTTAACAGGCTGGCATCCTTGTTGTATTCTGGGGGCAACAGATTTGGCAGCAGGGTTAAAAGGCATCATTCAATCCATAACCACTCAATGACAAAAGGCAGGGATTAATTTTTCAATGTCCCATATTAGAGAGGAAAAAAAAAGGCTCTTTGGAGGAAGGTGTGCAAGGCACGTCACACCTATCCAAAACCCTTTGGTCCACTATTCTTAGTTTGGGCTGAGGGGAATATTTTAGGTTTCCCCCCTCTCAGACCTCTGGGACCTTTCTGTCCAAGCCTTTAGGATGGAAGGAACTTTGTATTTTCTGCTTAATTTTTAAACTTAAAACTGCTAAAAAAGAAAAGTAAAGTCTTAATTTTAAAAAAGCAAAAAAATCAGCAAAAAAATAAGTACATTTTGGAGAAATGAGGAATGGGAACATGTGAAATATTCATCTAGGAGAATGAAAAAATGAATGGCCTAAGGGAGGTGGTAGGATCCCTGGGCACCACCAAGGGTCTATTGAGGTGGGCAGCCAGATCACAGAGAGACCGGCTACAGCCTGGTTGTGGGTTTTTCTTCAACTACATCTGACTGCCCAGGTGCAGCTGAGAGCACAGAGTGGTAAGGAAGTGGATTTAACCATGATCAGGCTGTTCTAGTCAAGAAAGCTTTTTCAGATGTTCTCCTTGCCTCAGCCTCATCATCTCTCACCTGGACCACTGTAATAGCCTCTCACTGGCCCCCAGACTGCAGTTCATCCCCAACATTAGTGCCAGAGGGAGCTTCAAAGAAAACTCAGCTAAGAGGGTCACTTCCCCTCTTTGCAAAATCTCTCCCTGCGCCCAGTTGCCTACGGGATAAATACCAGGCTCCTTCACATGACACACAAGGAAAACTTCAGCTACGCTGGCCCAACCTGGCTCTCCAGCCTCATCTCCCCATCCTCCTCACACCCCCTGCTCCTGCCATGCGGGTTCCCAAAGTAAAGCATGCCACTGTGCCTTTGCACACATTGACCTGCCCTCTTTCCTTGCTTTTGTCCTCCCAGATCCCGTGTTCCCTCCTCTGCAGGCCCAGGTTAAGTTCACAGAAGCAATCTGTACTCTTGCAGTTCTGGGCTCCTGTTTCTATTCCAGCATTTATGATGGTGCAATGGAAGGGCTCGTCTGCCTTTCCGCTCCACTAGACCAGGAGCTTCTGGAGGACAGAAGATGTCACATTATTCATCTTGTCAACACAGCCAACATAAAGCTAGACACACACTGGGGGCTCCAGAAAGTCTGAGAACGACTGAGCGAAATGGGTGAATATAAGTGGACAACGTGCCATCTGGCCCAGCTTCCAGCTGAACTTGGAATTTAAAGCAGCATTTTCTTCTTCCCTTGAACAGTATTATCTCATGCAGAGTCTTTTCTAAAGCATCATTTTCTGGGTACCACCGACTCTGAGAAGGACACCAGGGGCTTCAGTGGGGCTCAGCCCTGCGCGTGCCAGCTGCAAGGGGCTCCTTGCTGCTGGTTCACCTTTGCAAGCCCAGTGTGGTGCTCTCTACCTCGAGCTCTGTGTGAGGCTGCAGCGAGGGAACCCGCACTAAGGGTTTGCACAGTGCTCCACGCAGTAGGCACTCGGTATGGCCAGTTAATTCTCTTCCTCGATACCATGGGACAATTCCTGCAGAGAACTCTGCTCTTTAATCTCCTTTCAGAAGCCAACATTCCCTAGGGGATGAGGACAGCTACAACTCATAGTAAAAGGCTCCCTTACCTTCAGACCCAGGTCTCTTGGCCATTCTGAGAAATAAAGGGGCTGCCACTAAATCACAAAGAATGTAAGTTATGATATTATCTTGATCACTGGGAAGAAGAATGATACATCTGCCATCACCAGCTTCAGGAATCAGGTCACCTTGGCCAATAACGCCAATGATCTCCACCCAGCACACACCTTCTGTGCAGCTCTCTACTTGAATACCCCACTCCCACGCAGGCCAAACTCCAGTTCACTAAGTTGTGCTTCTGTATTTTCAGCTGCAAGGCCCTGTGGCAGCATTTGGCGCTTTCTAGGGTTGTGTTGGCACCCACAAAAATCTCTCCTGATGCCCTAAGGCAGCCCCGTGGGGCGGGGGGGGGGGGGGGGGGGGGGCAGGCTCTTCTGAGTTCAGTCCCTGGAGATGAGAGCGAATCTGAGTGTTATGCATTCATTCCACAGAGATGCCCTGAGCGCCCCCTGTGGGTCAGACCCTGGCATGAACATGGGGACAAGCACTGAGTCTTCACAAGCATGTTCCCTCTACATGCTCACAGACCAGGGAGAAGGTGCATGCAAACAAATGCAATCACAGGAAGCACATGAGCCTGACAGAGCACAGAGGCTAGGTGCATGACCAGGCTGGAAGCACCAAGGAGGACTTCCAAGGAAAAGTGATGGCTGACTTTTGTCTTAAAAAATGAAGAGGCCTCACACCCACTAGATTGGCTACTATTAATTTAAAAACAAAAACAAAAAACAAAACAAAACAAAAAAAAAAACGCAGCCCTGTCCAGGTAGCTCACTCAGTTAGAGCATTGTCCTGATATTTTAAGGATATGGGTTTGATCCCAGGCCAGGGAACATAAAAGAAGCACCAGGGAATGCATAAATAAGTGGAACAACACATCGATGTTTCTCTCTGCCACTCTCTCTCTGTCTCTGTCTCTTGTCTTTCTCTCTCTCTCTCAAATCAATTTTAAAAAGAAAAAGAAAAAAACAGGGAAGTGTTTGTCAGGATGTGCATAAATTGAAATCCTTATGCATTATTGGCGGGAATGTGAAAGTGTGTGGTCACTATGAAAAACAGTAAGCAGTCCCTCAAAAAATTAAAAAATGAGATTATCACATGATCTAACAATTCCACATCAGGATATTATTTTAAAGGGTCTCAAATAAATATGTCCATAGCAGCATTACTCACAATAGCCAAAAGGTGGAAGCAAACCATATTTCTATCAACAGATGAATGGATACACAAAATGTGGCATACACATACAAAGGAATAGTATTCAGCTTTAAAAATGAGAAAAATTATAACACATGTCACAACATAGATGAGCCTTAAGGACATAATGCCAAGTAAAAGAAGACAGTCACACGCACACCAAAAAACCCGAATACTGTATGATTCCACTGCTAAGAGGTACCTAGAGTAGTCAGAGTCACAGAGAGAAAGTAGGATGGTGGCTGCCAGGAGCTGGGGAAGGGGAAAATGGGAAGTTGGTTAATGAAAACACAGCCACAGTTTGAGATCATGAAAGAGTTCTGGAGATGGATGGTGATGATCATCGCAGAGCAATGTGTGAATGTACTTAATGTCACTGAACTACACACTTAAAAATTGTTAATATGGTAAAGTTTAGGTTATGTATACTTTATTTCAATTTTTAAAATAAAGCAATAAACATGAAGAGGAGTCTCCATCCAGGGGACAGTATTTCTACAAAAAGTATTGTGATAAGCCTCTCTCACTGCTTCTAAGGAAATCAGGGGTGAGACAGCAGATTCACCTGCCCTTGGAGTGAGCAGGAACACCCTTCAGGGACAGGGTGGTGGTAGCCCAGGCTGTCAACAAGTCTTCCGGTCCTGTTTTGACCTCCTGGGCTTCCAGGGCACACCCACATCCACCTGTCCATCAAGGTTCTGCTTTGCTCTGCCCATTCCACAAGCCCTGTCATACCAGCCCCAAGAAGGATAGTGTGGCACATGAGGACAAGCGGATAAGAAGTTACAATGGGATCAGATGATGTAGGCAAGTGTGAGAAAACACTGGAAGAAAGAGTAAAAGCCAGGTTAAGGTCAGGGGAGGATGGCTGGTTGGGCCAGGGCAAGAACATGCCCCGCCCCACTGAAGCCCACAAGAGCTACACTCTCCAGGAGTTGAAGGCAAACCCCTCCCCCCGGCCCACCCCAGAAGACATAGCCAATAGAGATGAATCTTCACATAGAACAAATAGAGAACCATAGGAACCTCTCATGTTTCCTTCATTGCCTGGCCACCCAGGAAGGCAGGATGGCAGATGGGTGTTGTCACCTCCACCTAGAAGTCTTCATGTCTCTTTGGGCCCATGGTGCACAAGGCTTACATGAAGAGAGACGATGTCAGCCCCACACATCTTGCTGATCACACATCTGCAGCACTAGGCCAGGCTCAGGATGGGGAACTGGAAGGCACCGCATCATGTCCTGCCAGCAGAACCCAGGTTCTCCCCACTGCCACCAGAGTCATCCCACATTGGGTACTGCACTCTGACTCTGAAACTCTCCACGCCCCAACCCCACTGGGCTTCTCTCTGTTTTTCAAGTTCACCAAGCCCTTCGGAGACTCACAACCTTCACACTTGCTGTCCCCTCCACCAGGAGTGCTGCTCCCTGGGCTGGCTCATGCTCAACCTTCAGGCCTCAGCCTGAAGAGGCCCTCCCTGACACCCAGCTATTCTCTCACACATCTCCCATGCCTTCCCTGCACAGAGCTCACCACTCTCCACAGTTACCTACCCCACTTACATTGTCTCTGTCTATTCGCTTACCTATTTGCCGTCTCTCTCCTACTAGCATGTAGTTCCATGAGGGCCAGGTTTTGCCTGTCATTTTTGGCGTAGCACCCAATTCAGCACTGGGCACACAGGAGTCAAAAATACTTATAGACTAACTAAACAAATGAATATTTTCTGCCAAGCACTTCTACATCTATGGCCTCATTGGATCTATCAGGCTTTGAGATAGGAATTACTGTTCCTACTTTACAAACGTAAAAGTGAGCCCCAGGAGACTGACTGTCAATGACACAGCTAGGCAGTGACAAGGCTGGGATTCAAAGTCTGCCTGAGAGTCCAGCAGAGGCCACAGCGGATCATAAAAGCAAATGAAACAGAGTGTGTGTATATGCATGGGTGTGCATGTGTGTGGCCTGCATCGGTGTGCACATTGCACATGTGCAAGCCAGTGCCCCTAGGCCTGGATGGCTCCATCCCACAGGTTCAGGGGCTATAGGAAGAGAGGGACCTCATCTCTTTCACATTATTTTTCCCAGGGCACTTCACAGGGCCTTCAATTGAGCTTCAATAAAAGTTTGCTGAACTAATTGCAAATTGAACAGCTGTGGATATGTGAACTATCATTTTTCAAGTTCTGCTTTTCTACATGGTTATGTCAAAAGATATGAGTGCACCCGAGACTCTAGAGACTAGAGACTAGATTAGCTATAGTTTAGGGTTAAAAATGAATGTACTTATAGGGAGGGCATGGACCCTGGAACCAACACAGCTTCTGATGTCTCTTCAATAGCTCTACACACTTCCTGTCTGAGCCTCTCTCTCCTGCCTGCTATGTCACCTCTGTATTGGAAAATAGTGCGTTTTTCTGGGTGAGTAAACTATTGTGTGGATGTCTAGGAGTGTCTGTGCATTGTGTGATGTGTTGTTGAAACTGTGGCTGTGAACCTACATGTAGACCTGAGTGTGTGTGTGTGTGTGTGTGTGTGTGTGTGTGTGTGTGTGTGTATGTGTATGTGTTTCCTGCCTCCTCCTCCAGACTATAAAATCCTTACAAGAGAATGGGATCTTCCTCTGTTTCCATCATTGGCCACTTACTAGGTGCCCCAGAAACACAACTGACTAATTTGGTAATTAACAGCCGGTGAGCTCAGGATTCACTATTCTCCTGCCTCCTGGTTCAGAGGGTGTCCTAGTGTCACGGTGATGAGCACCCAGCCCAGACAGCCCAGAGAAATAGCCTCATTTCTCCATTCACACCTGTCCTCCAGCCCCCCTGGGCTGCTGACACTCCACTGTGAAAATACAGCCCAAGCTCTCAAGGGTCTGCTCAGGATGGTTTGCAGACACCAGCCCCCATTCTGGCCCCTGCAGAGGGTAGTCCTCCTGCTCCCTAGCTCTCCATCTGCTCATGCAGGGCACGTCCTGAGGTCAGTGCAGAAGGAGGAACTGCCTGCAGAGTCTCCAACACTAGCTGCCTCTGTCCTCACCAACAACCGCAGACTGTTTCAGCCCCACAAATGCTTCCATGGCTTTGTGTCCATTAAAGGCACAATCTTGCTCAACCAATTAATGAAGCACCTTCTCTCCTGCAATTCTTAAATTTCCCCAGAGCCAAATGTAAAGTCTATACAATTACACAGTTCATGGTTTGATAAAGGAAAGCTTACATCTTTAATAATTCATAATTATTAAAGAACATCTTGTGAAGAAATTGTTTAATTAAAAGACAACAGTGGGACAAAAGGCAAAGAAAAAGAAAAAAGAGAGACAGATCACAACTGTTAATTCAGAGCTAAATAAATATCCTCCACTTGAGATTCCTTAAATACTTTCCTAGAGTCAGATACACTTGTTCAGAAAACACTGGAATTCTAGCTCTGAGGCAGTGACTCTGCTCCTCCAAGACAAATGTGGGACCTCTGTGAGAAGCTTTGGCTCAACAGAAAGGGGCTTTAACATTTTAGGGAAGGCCAGAGTGCAGCCTTCTGCTTCCAGGGAGATGAAATAGATATATTTTCCCTATCCTTCCCACTAAACACAATTTAAAACCCCAAACATTATATAGAAAACAAACATAAGGAAAATCTAAAGAGCAGAGAAAAGTCAGACCACAAGCAAGGGACCCTGGAACCTGATGTACATGGTGATGAGGTCCCTGAGTTTTCTTTTGGCTTCATATATTCCAGACTTAGAGCTGAAGAGTTGACAACCCAAAAACATCAACAGGAACAGGCAAAAATAAAAATAAAAGAGCCTGTTCTCTCTAGTCCAGGGAAGGGGCAACCTAGCAAGACAGAAAACTTTCAGACAATAACCACCCTATTCCAGCCAAACATCACGAAACAAAGCATTGCCCCACATTTACCTACCACAGCAAAAGTACATGGGGATGCTAGACTTCTGCCTTCACCAGATTGTGGCAGGTTCCCTTTCCCCCACCTGGATGATGCCACAGGAGGCTCAGTGGAGAGTCAGGACTTTCCCCACCACCCAAAGATACAGAGGTCAACCCCCTCAGGGTATCAGTGCATGTGGGGAGTTGACACTGACACCCCTACTTTTTCCAGCCACAGAGAGATCTGTGAAGCCTTAGTGTGGAGCTAGAACTCCCATATCTAACCCACAGTAACATCCTCACACAACCTCCAGTGTCAACAGGGGCCAAGAGGAGAACTTGGACTTTACTCTTTACTTAGTAGTAATCAGACAGCAGCCCCCTCCCCCGAGTGGAGTCAGAATAAATCAGCAAAAACAGAAGGTTTAAGTAAGACCCAGAGCCTCATAACAAAATACCTAAAAATGTACAGGCTTCAACTGAAATCACTACTCATACCAAGAACCAGGAAGAACTCAAAGAGAATGAAAAAAACAAACAAACAAAAAACAAGCAATAGACTCCAGCAGCAAGATGATGAAAATGTTAAGAACAATCTGGCAAAGGTTTTAAAGCAACCATCATAAAAATGCTTCAGTGGGCAACTGTGAATACACTTGAAACAAATGAAAAAACTGAAAGCCTCGGAAAGAAATATAAACTGTAAATAAGAACCAAATGAAAAATTTAGAACCGAACAATATAATAACTGAAAAAATAAAAATAAAGAAAGCTCAGTGGAGTTCTCAACAGCAGAACAGAGGGAAGGGGGGGGGGGCGGAAATCAATGAACTGAAAGGTAAGACAATATAAATCACCCAATCTAAACAACAAAGGTAAAATAGTCTGGAAAAAAATAAACAGTCTTCTGGAAAAAAAATAAACATAGTCTTCAGGATTTGTGGGACTATTTTTTATTTTTTTTAAAGAAAGATTTAATGTTCATGTCATCAGAGTTGTGAAAGATGAGGAGAAAGAGGGTGGAGCTAAAAATGTACTTGAAGAAATAATGGCTGAAAACTTCTCAAATTGGGCAAAAGACATAAATCTATAGATTTTGGAAGCTGAGTGAACCCTAGACAGGCAAAGCCCCCCAATTCATATCAAGACACATCACAGTCAAACTTATAAAAACTAAAGACAAAGAAAAAATTATTTGAGATAGCAAGAGATAACACCACCTTACCTACTGAGGAAAACAATTTGAATAACAGTAGATTTCTCATCAGAACCAGAGAGGCCATGAGGAAGTGACACGACACTTTTCAAGTGCTGAAAGAAAAGACCTGCCATCCAGAATCCTATGTCCAGTAAAAATATCCTTCAGAAATGATGAGGAACCAAAAATATTCTCACAGAAGAGCCCCTAGAAGACTTTGTTGCCAGCAGACTTAACCAAATGGTTAAAGGAAGTTCTTTGAACAGAAGAAAATTGATATAAGAAAATACTTTAGAATATCACAAAAGAGGAATGAATACAGTAAGCAAAACTATGAATAAATACAATATACTTTCCTTCTCCTCTTAAGCTTTCTAAATTATGTTTGAAGCTGGAAGAAAATTATAACACTGTATGATGTGGTTTTAAATGTATGTAGAGTATGTATGTAAGATAAGACAATTATGTATTATTAATGAGAAGGGTAAAAAAATAAAGGGAGATAAGGTTTCTACACTTCACCTAAACTGGTAAATGCCAACAAGAGTAGTTTGTGACTAGATTATGTATGTGTGTGTATCTGTGTGTGTGTTAAGTGAGAGAGAAAGGTATACTTACAGTAGCCACTTCAAATGCTAGGGGAAGAGATCCACTTAAAACCTGTATAGATTAATCAAAATTGAATTCTAAAAAATGTTCAAGTAATGCAGAGGTAGAGAGGAACAAAACACAAAATCAACAGAAAACAAAAAATAATATTGCAGACTAAAGCTCTGACATATCAAAATGACATTATATAAATGGTCTAAACACAACAACTAAAAGAGATTAGCATAGTAGATTAAAAACCAATAGCAAGTATGCTGTCCATAACAAACTTAGGTTTGTTCTAGGAACATCATTTCTATATAAAATATAAAGATTAAAAGTAAAAAATGGAAAAATCTATGTCATGCACACGTTAAGCAAAAGAAACCAAGAGTGACGACTTCAGAACAAATGAAATTAGCAAAGACGTTACATAATTATAAAAGGGTCAATTCACAAAGAAGACACAGTATCCTTAATGCATATGCACCAAACAACAGAGCTACAAAATATGTACGAGAAATTGATAGAACTGAAAGGATGAAAGTTCAAATCTGCAATTATAGTTGGAGACTTCAACATATCTCTCTCAACAACTGATAGAACAACTAGACAGAAATGAGCAAGAATATGGAAGTACCTAAGCAGTACCATCAACCAAAAGATTTTGATGCATCTTCATAGAACACTCCACTCAACAACAGCAGAACACACATTCTTTCAAGTGTGCAGAGAACACATAGCAAAGGAGACCATATCTTGAGCCATAAAACAAATGTCAAAAAATTTAAAGGAACTGAAATCTTACAGAGTACACTCTCTAGAATCAAACTAAAATCAAACTAGATAATAGTAACAGAAAAATAACAGTAAAATCTCTAAACACTTGGAAACCCAACAACACACTACAAAGCAGTTCATAGGTTAAAGTAGAGTCTCAAGGAAAACCAAGAAAATACACTTAACTAAAGGAAATACAACATTTCAAAATTTGTGGATTATGGCTAAAACAGTAATGAGAGGAACATTTATAATGCTAAAAATGCACATTAGAAAAGAGGAAATCTCAACTCAATAAGCTAAGCTCCTATCTAAAGGATCTAGAAAACAGCAACATAAACCCAAAACAAGCAGAAGGAAGAAAATCATAAAGACAACACTCAAAATCAATGAAAACAAACAGAACAGAAAAAGTAGAAAATATAATCTTAAAAAAAAAAGAGTTCCTTGAAAAGATCGATAAAATTGACAAACCTCTAGCAAGACCAACAAAAAAAAAACAAACAGAGAAGAGACAATCACCAATATCAGTAATGAAACAGGCGATACCACTACAGACCTGGAGACATCAAAAGGATAATAAGGATACTGTGAACAACTCTATACATCTAAATTTGACAACTTAGATGAAACAGACAAATTCCTCAAAAAATACAGACCAGACAATTTACCCAATATGAGTCAGATAATCTGAATAGCCTTATAACTATTAAGAAAATTGAATTCACAACTTTAAAATTTACCAAAAAGATTTCTCCTAACCTAGACTGTTTCACTGACAAATTCTATCAAATGCTTAAAAGTGAAATAACACAAATTCTATACATTCTCTCCCACTTCACTTTATGAGGTTAGTATTATCCTGACACTAAACCAGACAAAGACAGTACAAAAGAAGAAAACATTAGCCCAATAACATCAATGTATATAGATGGATGAATCTTCAACAAACTGTTAATAGATGGAATCCAGTCATATATAAAAAGGACTATATACAACATGACAAAGTGGAGTTTATTCCAGGGATGCAAGTATGTTTTAATATTTGAATATCAATCAGTGTAATAATACACCATAGTAACAGGTTAAAGAAAAAAACTCACATAATCATATCCATCAATACAAAAAATGCATTTCACAAATTACAATATCCATTCGTGATTTAAAAAAAAAAAAAGAAAACCTTCAGAAAAAAGAATTGGAGGGAAGGGACTTCCTCAACTTGACAAACCAAAAAACCTACTGCTAATATCAGATTTAATGGGGAAAAAAACTGAATGCTTCCCTCTTTTATTTGTTTCTTACTTGATAAGGAAGCAAGAACATCTGTTCTCACCACTCTTATGTGACATAGTACTAAAAGTTTCAGCCAGTTTCATCAAGTAAAAGGCAGAAATAAAAGGTCTACAAATGGGAAGGGAAGAAATAAAACTGGCCCTATTTGCAGATGACATGATATAAAGAAAATCACAAGGAATCTACAAAAAAACTTTTAGAAATCATAAGTGAGCTCACTAAGGCCACATAATAAAAGATATACATATAAAAATCAATTTTTTTATATACTCACAATGAACATATGGAGACTGAAATTTAAAATACAATACCATTTATAATTGCAAAATGTAAGTATCTAAGTATAAATCTAAAATAACATGTACAGCATGTATAGGACCTGTGTGCTGAAAACTACAAAATGCTGATGAATAAAATTAAAGGAGAAAGATCTAAATAAGTCGGGAGGTGAGATGTTTTGTGTTTAAAGATTGGGAGAATCTTCATAGCACAGACATAGATTCTACCCAAACTGAAATATAAGTTTAAGTAATTTCTAGCAAAATCCCAGCAAGAACTCTCTATATAGACAAATTTAATCTAAAATTTATTTGGAAAGGCAAAAAATTAGAATAGCTAGGACAATTTTGAAGAAACAAAAGAGTGGGGAGAATCAGTCTGCTCAGTTTTAAGACATTATATAGCTACAGTAATCAAAACCATGTGGTGCTGCTGGAGGGAGAAACACACAGATCAATAGAAAAGAACAAAGAACCCAGAAACAGACCCACACACATATGTCACCTGGATCCTCAGCGAAGGTGCAAAGTAATTCAATGGAGGAAGAACAGCCTGAACAGTGCTGGAGCAATTGGACATCCATAGGCCAAAAATAAATAAATAACTTCAACTAAGTCTCATACCTTATACAAACATTAACTCCAAACGAATTACAGACTTAAATGTAAAATCTAAAATTATAAAGCTTTTAGGAGAAAATCTTCAGATGTAGGCTTAGACAAAAAGTTCTTACACTTGACACCAAAAGCATGATCCATAAAATTAAAAATTGATAAACTAGACTTCCTTAAAATGAAAAACTATTTCTCAGGAAAAGATTCAGAGCTTTTTCAAACTACAGGGAGATGAAAAGACAAACTACAGACTTAGAGAAAATATTTTCAAAACACATATCTGACAAAGGTCTACTACCTCGAATATCAAGAACTAGCAAAACTCAACAGAACAAAAATTCAATTAGAAAATGGACAAAGGACAGGAAGAGAAATTTCACTGAAGAGAATATACAGATGGCAAATAAGCACATGTGAAGATATTCAACATCATTAGCAACAGGGGAGGTGCAAATTGAAATCTCAATGATCTATCACCAAATACCTATTAGAATGACTAAAATAAAAAATAGTGTCAATGTCAAATGCTTATGGAGGTGAAGAGAAATCAGAGAAATCAGATCAGTCATACATTGCTGGTGGTAATATAAAATGGTACAGCCACTCTGGAAAAGAGATGACAGTCTTTTTTTTTTTTTTTTTTTAATGTAGCTACCTACCATAGGACCCAGCAACTGCACTGCTAACATTATTCCAGAGCAGTGAAAACAGGATCACACGAAAACCTACACATGAATGTTTATAGCAGCATTATTCATAACAGCCAAAAACTAGGGAGGGGGGAGAACCCAGATATTTTTTAATGAGTGACTAGTTAAACTGTGGTAACATCATACGATAAGGTACTACTAGGAAGTAAAAAGGAATTAACTATGGATATATGAAACAACCTCCAAGGATCTCCACAGAATTATGCTCAGTGAAAAAAAGTTAATTCCATAAGCTACATGCTATATAATTCCAGTTAGATAACTTCCCTGAAATGACAAAATTACAGAAATGGAGAACAGATTAGTGGATGCCAGGGGTCAAGGAGGGCTGGAGGCAGGAGGGAAGTGGGATCCTTGTGGTGATGGGAATATTCTATATCTTCACTGTATCAATGTCAGTATCCTGGTTGTGACGTTGTGCTCTAGTTTTGCAAGATGTTACCACTGGGGGAAACGGGGGCGGGGGGGGGGTAGATAAATTGTAATTCTCTCTGTATTATTATTACAACCTCATTGGAATCTACAGTTGTGTCAAGGTAAAAAGTTTAATTTTAAAAAAGTTGAGGACAGAGAGAAGTTCAACTTCCAGGATGCCAAAAAATATCCCTGAAGGCCACTTGCATGAGCCCCAGAAACTGCAGAAACAGGCCACCCAGTTCCTAAGCCTAAATGAAAGAGAGCTGGATTGTCCTCCCAGAAGACAACTTCTCTGAGGCGCCTGGATGGCAAAGGATATGCTCATTGGCATCCCATTGTGGCCACTGACCTTTGCTGCCCATCACAGCACCCAACTTTAAGAGGAGGAAAGCATGAGGCCGAGGCCATGAGAGGGAGATGATGGCAGAATCAGCCAGCTCTGAGGGCAAAGCCTCATGAACACACTGTCAGGATAATGACTGTGAGGCTGGGTCACTCTGGGAAGTACTTTCCAGCCCAGCCACAGAACCTGTATGTGCCAAGTTGAAAGAGCACCAAGCAAGCCTCTTATCCAGGGCATATTCTAGGGAACCCTAGGTTTACAAGATATTCTGGGGGAAAGGATTCAATGGTCAAATTTGTTTGGGAACCATAGTCTTTTGCATGCCCTTCTTGACAATTCATAGTGCACATTAGCATTTTAAAGGCACTGAAAAAGACTGATTAACTTTGTTTAAGCCAACATTTAGCAATTTGATTCGCCAGAGAACTCTATTGACATGCAACTTTCTTTTTGATTATGAAAAACAAACTTTGGACAAGGATGTTCAACTTCTTCCACATGATTTAAGAGACCCAAAAGAATGGCTAAAGACCTCTGCTTGCAGAAATGCAGCAGCAAGGAGCTCACCACCTCACTAAGCAGTGGACAGTACAATTGGGCACGGTTCAAACAGCAAAGGCTCTGGGGAAAAACAATTATGTACCTGAATTCAGCTATGCTACAAAAAAGTAGCTATAAGGCCTTGGGCAAATTGTATAAATGCTCTACTTCCTCAAGTGTAAATGAGCTAATAATGCCTGCTTCACATGGTAGATATGAGTATTCATTAATAATGATAATGGTAATATGAACCTTTATGGATTCACTTACTATAAGCCAGGTACTAAGGTTGGTGGTGGCCATTACTCTAAGAGCAGACATTCCAAGGGTTAGAGAAGGAAGCAGAGGCTCAGAGATGGTCAAGAACTCCCCATTGTTACCACCAGTGCTGGTGTCTGGTTCAGCTGGACTCTAAACCCAGATTCAATTGACGCCAATGTTTGTACTCTTTTTTTTTTTTTTTTTTTTAGTTTGTTTCTTTATTTTTAGAGCAAGGGGAAAGGAGAAAGAGAGGGAGAGAAACATCACTGTGTGGTTACCTCTCACTCACGCCGCCAACTGAGGATTTAACATGCAACCTAGTCATGTGCCCTGACTGGGAATCGAACCAGTGACACTTAGTTCACAGGCCGACGCTCAATCCACTGAGCTACAGCAGCCAGGGCTGATGTTTGTACTCTTAAACAGGGAAAATGTAAAACACCCATCACACAATGGATGCTTAGCAAAATTTCCGTCCCTTCTCACTTCCAACTTGCAAAGCCCTCTTAAGAATGCAGTGCCTGGATTTAAGCTATGTACCTGGGTGTGCGCTGTTCACCTTAACCACACTAGAGCTCTCATCAGCTAACTAGCAGAGTCTCTGCCCTGCTGAGCTTCTGTGCAGCCTTCCCTGGCTGCCCACAGGAAGCCTGAGCTGCCAGACGCACACATCCTTCGTCCTATCAAAGCAGCTGTCTTGATTCTCCAGACACCAAAGTGCCAGTTTGGGCTATAACAAACAGTGCCAAATAAACACTCCAGGAGAGGTCTCTTTGTGCGAAGTATGTCTTAATTAGTTTGGGCTGCTATTAACAAAATAGCACCAACTGGGTAGCTTAAACAACATCTAAGCATTTACTTCTCACAATTCTGGAGACTGGAAAGTCTTTAATCAAGGGGCTTGCAGATTTGGTTCCTGGTGAGAGCCTTCTTCCTAGCTTGCTGAGGACTGACTGCACTTTTGCTGTACCCTCAACGTTGGGAAAGACAGGGAGCAATAGCCTCTTCCTCTTATAAGAACACTAATCCATCATGGGGCGTCCACCTTCATAACCTCATCTCAACCTAATTACCTTCCAAAGATCCCACTTCCAAATACCATCATATTCGGGTTAAGACTTCAACATATAAATTGGGGGAGGAGGAGGACACAAACATTCAGTCCAAAACAGAGTGTTTCTGGAGGACACATTCTCAGGAGTAGAGTCAACAGATGTGAGAATTTTAAATTATTACTATAACACATATTACTAAACTGTCTTCCAACATATTTATATGAATTTACATTCCCACCAACAGTGTGTGAGAGTAACATTTGTCTACAATTTCTATATAACTGAAATAGAAAAATGTCCAAGACATGTTGCTAAATGAAAAAATAAACAACAGATGAATATTTTGACCCAACCTTTAGAAAAAGAATAAAGTGTAATTACATGACACTGTATATGTTGGGAAAGGTAGACAGATATATACTCAACTCTTAAGGGTGATATGAACCTTTGGGGAGGGGAAGAAGACACCTACTAAGAAGGGCTCCTGGTGGCTAACTGGGCTCAAATTTTTTTTTAGGAAGTGGCGGATTGGGTTACAGCTAGCAGCCATTTCTACACAAGAGTCTCTCAGGCAAACTGCACTTCATGGAAAAGCCACACTGAACCACCTGCCTGTACTATGTTTCTACCAGCTGAGACAGCCCTTACAAAGGAGATCCTGGTGTCCTATTTCAACCAATAGGACTGAGGCGTTCCCCGTCCAATCAGAGCTGCACATCTCTGACCAATTAGTGTAGCTCTATTCTGACCAATCAGAACAGTGCCTCTGAACCAATCAAACTGTGAGAATTCAGAATCCTCGTTTGCATGAGGTTGGACCAATTAGAGACCAGAAGCTGGGACATCTGTCCATATAAGCCAGCTCCCCTCTAGCTTCTGGCTCTGGATGGTACTTTTCCTTCCATGAAGACTGAGACTGTGTTTCTCCTGAAACATCCAAGACATGTCGCAACAGCAAAGCTGCCTAGCTGAGACGATTCCTGGCCCCAAAACAGCTTCAGAGCCTTGCTGTAGCGCTATTGAGCTGTTTGGACTGAACAAAGTTTTCTTCTTCACCATATTCCAAATTGGGGGTTCTTTTTGGCTTCTGAATTGGCTCCAACTTGATAGCAATTATCTCCAAAGGGTGGGGGACAAGGCCTTGTTCCCTTCCAATTGGCTGGGGACTGATCATGATTGAAGTGTATATATATATCTGTCTCTTCAGTTTGATGTAAAAAAAATCCAAAAAATTCCATAAGTGAAGAAAGCACAATCAAGTAGTTACTTTACAGCAGGACTTATCAGAATGCAGCTCTTTGTTTTCTCAAAAAAAATGAATTTAAATGATAATACCACATTAAAAAGCAGTTTCCTGACCCAGCTTTGCTAACCATGGCACCTCTATCCAGCAGCATCCAGCTCTCCATTTACAGCGCCAAGTCAATGTAGTTATTACACTATTCTTCTGATATGAAGAGTGCATGCTTACTATTAAAGGATCATTTCAAATCACTCATATTCATTCCACCCTACCACAAGCATTATTAATATTTTTGTTCAAATTCCTTCTAGATTTTGTTTTATGCAAAGATCCCCAGGGTACGTACAATCTTGTGGCTTACTTTTCTCCTCATAGTCTATGTGTTCATCTCATGCAATCTGGCAAACATTTGTAGAACGGTGGCAAATATGAAACTCAGTCACTTGGCTATACCCGTTTCCTTAACCATTCCCATAACATTGGCTCTTTAGATTATCACCAGCCATTCTGAACTACATTAGGCAGAAAGTTTTCTATGTATTTAGAATAATCCCTTAGGAGAGATTTCTAAAAATGAAATCACAAAGTCAAAGGGTATAAACATTTTTATAGTTCCAGATGCTCATTACTAAATTATCTTCTAGAAAGTCTTCCCCAGATATATAGCAGAAGCAAGTGTTCATTTTACAAAAGCCTCAGCAGCACTGGGTGTTTATCCTTTAATTGAGTAGTGAAAATAGCATCCTATCTTTGCTTTGATTACAACTGAGGTTTCAGTGGTTTTTCATATGTTTAACAAGCTGCATTTTCTTTTGTGATTTGTTTAATGGTTTTCTCTACACATTTACCTACTAAGAATGATCAATATCATACTTAAGTTTCTCTAAGCCCTCTGTCACACTTCTGCTACAACTCCCCTATTCACTGACAGCCACTGATGCCCGTTTGAAATATTAATAGTTATGAAATTTAGATATATAGAATATTCGACACAAAGACACTCTGATTTGATTTTTACAACAGTCCTATTTGTAGGACTAATGAAATTTGTAATTCCCATTTTACAGATCAGAAAGCAGAAGTCCAATTAATAAACTGGGTTTTCCAGGGTCACATGACCACAAATTAGCAGAACCACAATGAGTGGCATAGTTGCTCATCCTCAAGGTATGACCACTTCAGAGTCTGCAGAGAACTACCCTTCTGGGTTCTCAGGGCACAGAGGCCATTAGTGTCTTAAGGTGGCACAGAGCAGCCACTGGTATCCACACTGCACATAGCTCCCAGGAAGCTGTTAGGGGTGTTTGGGGCCAACGTTCTGCACCCTCAAGGGACTAGGCTCTGACCTGGTCACTTATTCTGATTCCACAGGGAATCTGGTGTAGGGAGAGGCCAGAGCCTGGTCATTGGCATGAAGGGAGAAGGAACAGAGGTAGCATGACACTGTGGAAATACATGACCTCTGGATCAAAGAGTTCCTGGCTCACCAAAGGACTTTGGACAATTGCTGGCCTCTCCATTCCTCAATGCCTTTTCTCTGAAACTAAAATTAAAGCAGATCTTTCTTCAAAGGCATATCATGCAAATTATTTGCAATCATGAACATAACTGAGTCTCCGCCTTGATGCTGGAAATCAAGACTTCTGATTTGAGGTATGTTTACATGCCTCTCGGTCCAGGTGTTTAATGAAACGAGCAGCGAGCTGGACTCGCTGGTGCCGAGTCTCTGACTGCTCAGGCCACAGGATCTTAAAGACATCCTGTGACTTAAAAAGAATCTTGCTGAGTACTCCATCTTCCCTGATGTTGATAAGGAAATCAAACAAAACTAAGCACAAATGGTGTTTAACCTTGATTACTTTCTGTTAGTGTTTAAGGAACAGTGCATCCGTTCCATTGTCTTAAAAGAATAGATTATTGGATTTCTGTTTTTCTGTTTTTGAATCTATAGATGCTATATAGACTTGTTTATCAGGAAGCGTTCTCTTCAGTTGATCCTTTAAGCTTCCTCTGTTGTAAGTTTCAAGTACATTGTAATCATTCCTGGAATGTGCCTGTGAGCTCATTCCTGGACCCTCCCTGTTGATTAGCATATCTGCAAAATCCAATAAAAGGAAGGTGCTTGCACTGCTCAGTGCTGACCTGCCTAAGCGTGCGGCAGCCCTCCGTCCATCCCATTCTGTCTGCTGGAATTACTTGCGTGCCCTCGACCACAAAGTACTACAACACCGCCTTTCCCAACAACATTCGTAGACTGATGAGACCCACAATCACGAAGTACTTCTTGTGTGCAGGACTGTACTTTGAGCATATCTCATATATCATCTCAATAATATCTTAGCATAGCCCATTCAATCATTTAGCCAAATACTTATTCAGCATTTTGCTAGGTGCTAGGGATATGAAATGAACAAAACAGACAAATGTCCCTGCTCTGGTGAAACTTACATTCCAGTGAGGAAGACAGAAAATAAACAAGATAAGTAAATACAATGTATAATAAGTTATACCGCATGAGTATTGAAAAAAACAATAATGCAGAGAGGAAAGATAGCAAAAGTCAAGCTGGGGGTTAATGCTTTAGTAGGTTGGCCAGGGAAGGCCTCCCTGGGAAGGTGACAGTGATGGTTCTGATTATTGGTAATATGCACTCCTCAACCCCATGGGTGGCATATACTCACAGATGCACTTGCTTTGGCAAATAGACATTAACAGACATTACATGAACCTAGCCTGAAATATGCTTGTGCAGGCACTAGCCTTCTTGTGCTTCTTCCATGACCAAAATAGTGTCCTACACCCCTGGCCCCAGCCAGGATGACAGGAAGCAGATCCACAGGTGAAACAGAATCTACCAAGTCTAGCCTGGTTGAGCCACCCCAGCCGGCCTTTAGGGATGCATAAGATGCTGAGTGCCAGTGTAATTTGGGATTGTTACACAGCGTTATGTGGTCATCGGTGACTCACAGAGGGACTTTTGGGTAAAGACGTTAGGAAAGTGAGAGAAGAAGCTATTTGACTGTCTGGAAGAAGACTGCTCCATAGAGAACAAGTGTAGAGATCATATGCAGAGGCCCACCTGACATATTTAAGGCACAGCATGGAGGCCTGTGTGGCTAGAATGGTAAGAACAAGGAGGAGGATAATAGATGAGGTCAAAGAGATGATGAACGGCTGGATCAAGTAACAGTTTAGAAGATGACCATATAATTTATCATCTAAAACAGAACATGTTTTGAAATTGAAGTATAATTTACATATAGAAAAAATACATTCTTTTACTGTACAATTCTATGAGTTTGATGAACTTAGACAGTCATGTAGCCAGCACCATAATAAAGATATAGAATAGTTTCATCACCTACCAAAATTTCCCTGAGCTTCCTGTAGGAAATGTCCCTGGCCCTGGTCCTGGACAACACAGATCAGTTTTTGCACCTATAGTTTTGCTTGTTTTCAAAATCATTAAATGGAATCAGGGAGTATAATAAAGCCTTTTGAGTCTGGCATCTTTCACTCAGCATATGCTTTTGAAAATCATCCCACATTGCTAAGTAATCAGTAGGTTATTCCTTTTTAATGCCCTTTTTAATGCTGAATAATATTCCATTGTGTTACTCAGCCTGTTATCCACTCACCAGCTGAATGGCAACTGTGTTATTTCCAGTTTGGGGCTATTATGAATAAAGCCACATATAGCATTCACATACATTGAACAAGGACAAGTTTGAGAGTGACTATTCCTCTGGAACAAGAGGTGTAAGTGGGAACCATCCCATGCAGACTAGAAAGTGTATTTACCTGAGTCAGGTCAAGGTAGGGACTCCTGCTGTTACCCTGAGGATATGGGAAGCTATGGGAAGATTCTGAGCAGAGGAATGACATGATCAGCGACATCTTAGCAAGGTCTCTCTGGCTATAGGGGGGCAAGGGCAGAAGCAGGAAAGCCAATTACTAGACTGTTGTCTGAACAATGCTGGTTTAGCTCAGGGAGGTGGCCACTGTGTGGTGAGCAGTAACTAGATTCCAGATGTCCTGAAGGTAAAGATGACAGAATTTTCACAGACTAATTACAAAATATGAGGGAAAGAAACACCCGAGACGACACTATGATTTTTGCCCTGAGCAACTGAAGAAAGGGTATTCAGCCCATTTTAAAGAGAAGGCCATCCAGGCTTACAGAGGATGAGACATTTACTCATTGCTACCCAGTGAGGGCAGAGCCAGGACTGGTGTTCCAGAAGCCAACTGCTTGGCATCACCAGACCATGTGCCTTACGTCAGAGAGAGAACCAATGACTCTCCTAAGGAGAAGTGCATGTCAGAATTCCTCCCGAAATGATTCCAACAGCACAAAAGTGCCCCAGCCCTGGAGAAGTTACCTGGGAAGAGCCGCCAAGAGGCCACAAGGGCAGGAGCTGGAACTGGCAGGAGCTGGAACTTTCCCCTGGACTGGTAACAACCAGAATATAAGGCCTAATGATGGGCAGGGGAGCGAGTATGAAGCGAGCGAAGGCAAACAGAAGAGGCTAGCAGGCCTACCACACTCCATGTGCATCAGTCCCCTGAGCCTGAGTGCACCATTGGGGAGGCTGGAGAGGAAGAATACAGTGCTAGAGTTGACCATCACTCTGCCACCCACAGCAGCCTGGCTCCTTCTGAGGTCAGAGGCTGGAGCTGGTGCTGAATTCCATACATGGCTCAGGTGGGGAATTCTGGACCCCTCAGCAGTTCCAGGTAAGCCTGTGATAGAGGTCATGGCCTCCTGCCTACCCACAGGCCACAGCTCAGACCCTGGGGCAATAGTCACAGTTTGCCACCTGAGGAAACTCCACCTCATCCCAATCTACAGTCCACCATCCTGACTCATGCACCAGATTTCCAAGGACAAGTGTCAGCCATGGGAGATGGGTGCCCATCTGGATAAGTGATGACACTGTAGACAGATCAGGAGGGAGGACATTTCCACTGCTGGTCACATAACAACTCTCAGGAGGTGGAGGGATTCCACAGCATCTCACTTTCTTTCCCAGCCGTAGTTCTTAAGAAAAGATATGCCTTACACTGCAAGGCTAGAAAAGCAGAGGGCAGTCTCCCTGGTACACTGCCCACCTCCCCTGATTTCAACCATGTCACTGGGAGAGAGAAAATTATTACTAAGCACTGTTGGGCCGAGCCCTGCCAATGACAGATGCTGGGCACATACCTCAGTGTTCCCATGCCCAACTCTAGACATTTATCACAAATTGTTCATCCCAAACCTCAAAAGGATGACGCCCTCTGCCATACTTCTCTCGTAAGTACCACTGCTCTCTGGGGTGGCCCTCACAGTTTATTCTGGCCACACACACACACACAGACGCACACATGCATGCTCACCCACCAGCCTGTCCAGAGGTAAGTAGGAGCCCATGCCACTGGGTAAGGCAGCATCCCACTGCTTATCTGGCTCTTCAATACCACAGAATTGACAAGGGCAGGCTTAGAGACACATGGATCAAGATTCAAATCCCAAACCTGCCACTTGTCAGCTGCACTACTCTATGCAGGTTACTTAACCCCCAAGCCTCAGCTTCCTTACCTATAAGGTGAGTCTCTTAGGTTATAAGGAATAAGTATGTTCATGTGTAAATGTGCCTGCCAGGAAGGAAGGCTTGTTCCTCTTACAAAGCTGCCAGACAGCCCAGCTAAGAGCCTAGGATGCACCTGAAGCCCTTGCCCATCCCAGACTTGCAAACCTGCTGAGCTCTGTGAGCAAGGATTCAGCAAGTGTAGGGTTGCCCAGACCCTCGTGAGATGGCCCAGTGCAGGCCATCCACCCCTGTATCTTTTAACTTAAGTGGGTATAGCTCATACCCATTTGCTTGGTGGGGGCCTGGGTCCCTGACAAGGAGACAGGTCTCTGCTACAAAGATGGCCCAGAGAGGGGCCTGGCTACCATGCTTAGAGCATCCCAAGGCCCCAGGGCCCAGACCCACCAAGCAGCAGATAAGCAAATAGGGAGGGCCAGCTCCTTGGTGTCCAGAGAACAGTTCACACCATACACCAGAGGCAAACTCAGCAAACTGACTGCCAAGAGCCATACGTGACTTCCTCTATGTACTCTCTACCCCAAGTCCTCAGGACAATAAGGCTCTGCCTTCAGTTTCCAACACATGCCTGCACCCAGGTTCACAACCACACTCAGGTTCAGCTGAAATTCAGCCCTAACACCTTGCTCCCAGGACCCTCCAGAGCCCAAGACAGTACACTGGGCCTTTCCATGAGACCACTGGCCAGGCAGCATATTGGAAGGCAGGTGCAGGGCTGTGAGCTGGGAAAACAGGGCAGAAGGCAGAAGCACGAGCTGGAAAGCAAACAAGACTGGCAGCAGGTGACAGGGCTGTGACAGGTCCTTTGCCCCCACGCGCCTCTACTTGCTGCTAAGATTAATTTTCCTGACGAATCAATCCTCCCCACTTCTGACTTCAAGATTTACTCACATAATTACACTATAGTTGTTCTTTTTTTTAATACAGGGATTTGTAGTTGCTCTGAACTCCTCAATGAGGATTTCACCACTCTTTAGAAGTTGAAGGAACACTTTCAATTTAATGTGCTGTTTTCACAAGCATTAACCCCAATACTTGGGGAGAAAACCAAATGACATGGGCACTAGGGTGGCTTTAATATGCCCAAGAAGACAGTGAAGGAAGGGAAGGTCATGCCCAAGTCCATTGCACCAGTAAGAAAAATGAGACCCACAGAGGTGTTGAGTGGGTCTCATGGCTACTGAGGTCCCATGGTTACTGAGTGCAGAGTTGATCAGAAGCCTGTCCCCTCTGCTACCAAGGTCCTGTTAATCTCACTGCACCATGCTGTCTTCCAAGAACACCTCCAATTTTCTCAATGTTCTTGCCTCCTGTGTACCTCACTCACTTCTCAGCCTTGAGACATACCTTCCAAGGCACACACCTAGACTGTGTGAGGAACATTCTCTTCAAGGAAAGCAGAACACAATGGGCCAGCAGCTCCTTACCAGCAGTGCCCTGGGTACACTGGGGCCTTTATTCCCCGATCAGCAAGCACTTAGCCCCTCCTGTATGCCAAACCATGAATTGATACTGGGGACAAAGGTGATCATACTCCCTCTGTAGTACAAATTAGAATCCAGAGGGCAAGACCAACATGGGTCAAATAATTATATGACATTACAGAGCAAATACACTCTCTAAAGAAAAGCACACAGACTTCCGACCAAGATGAGGCCTAGACTGACACGCTCCATCTCCCTCCACAACTAAGAATGAATACAACTACTGCAAAACCAGAAATAACCAGAAGTTCCAGAAAATAAATGGAAGTCCAACATATGAAGTTATAAAGAAGTGGTGCTTGTTCAGATGGGTAGGAGGGGTGAAGCCAGGATGGAGAAGTCAAGCAGTGCTGTCAGTGGCAGCAGCGGCGATGGCAGCAGGACGACAGTAAACACAGACACCCATATTTAAGGGGAGGCAAGAAGCACCTGGGAAGCACCCCCAGCTGCAGACCAGGACTGTCAGCTTGTGATTCCAACACCAGGAAAGGCAGACCCTCCATTGCCTTGGACTGTGAGGCCCAGAGAGGATGGGGACGGAGGAGGAGGCTCCCAGTCTCTCAGCAGAGAGTGAACGGCAGGAATCCATCTTGGACCCCCACCACCACAGAAAAGGCCACAGCGTGGTGAGAAGGGTCACCCAGTTGTGACCAGTGCACAGGGCTACGCCCCCTATAGCGTAGGATGTGTGACAGCCCTGCCCAGGAAGCAAAGGTAAACACAAAACTGTCAGGATGGCACAGATCATTATAGAGATCCTGGTGACGCAGCTGACCAGACAGCAAATATCTAACCTAATGAAGCAGCAGATAGGAAATCTTTCTGAGGCACAGTTCAGAGCTTTGGTTATAAGAATGTTTACAGACCTGACAGCAGATCTTAAACAAGACAGGGAAAGAATGAAGGCTAGTCCTGTTGAAATGAACAAAAACACATATGAAACTAGTGGTGAGGGAAAGAACACCAGAGATCAAATCAACAATTCATAGCATAGGGAAGGAACAAACAGTCAACCAGTGCAGAAAGAGGAAACAAAAAGTGACGAAAATGAGGAGAGGCTCAGAAACCTATGGGACAGCTATAAGCAGGCCAACATCCAAATCATAGGGTTACCAGAAGGTGAAGAAGAACTAGAAATTGAAAAATTCTGTGAAAAAATAATAAAGCAGAACTTCCCTAACTCAGGGAAGGAAACAGACTTACAGGTCCAGGAAGCACAGAGAGTTCGAAAAAAACTGGACCCAGGGAGAACCACACCAAGACACATTATAATCAAAATGTCAAAAATTAAGGATAAAGAGAGAATCTTGAAAGCAGCAACAAAGAAGAGAATTACGTACAAAGGGGTCCCAATCAGACCATCAGCTGATTTCTCAGAGGAGACTCTGCAGGCAAGAAGGAACTGGCAAGAAATATTCAAAGTAATGAAAAGCAAAAACCCACAACCACAATTACTCTATCCAGCGAAGCTGTCATTCAGAATAGAAGGGCAGAGAAAGTGCTTCCAGGACAAAGTAAAACTGAAGGAGTTTGTTAGATCCAAAGGACTGTTATATGAAATGTTAAAGGGACTTGTTTAGGAGAAAGAGGATCAAACTATGAACATTAAAATGAAAACTGTATCACAACAACCAACAACAGAAGCTAGGGAATTGAAACAAAGGCAAACTACGTAGGCAACAAGAGTGGGAAAAGAATTATAGGTATGGGGAACATACTGGGGGGAGGTCAGTGAGGAGGTGGAAGGGGGAAAGGGAGGGAGACGGTACAGGAATTAAGAAGCATAGTAGGAGGGAGTGGAAGAGATAGGAAGATGTTGAGAAGAACTATATGCACAACCAATGGGCATGGACTAAGGGGGGGGGACAACTGGAGGGAGGTGGGTCACTGGGTGGAGAGGAACAAAGGGAAAAGAAATTGGGACAACTGTAACAGCATAATCAATAAAGCATATTTAAAAAGAAAAGAAAAGCACAGGTGTCATGCACATGTCTAACAGGCCTCAGTTTGGTGGAGCAGACTTTCCTGGTGGCCTCAACGAGCAGTGATTGGTCTAAGATGCAAAGAATGATGGGAGCTAGTGAGGTGTGTGAAGGGGGCACAGCGGCAGGGGCTGCTCCAGGGAGAGGAAGCCAGAATGAGAAAATTCTTGAACGGAAGTTTTCCTATTTGTAAAAGGAGGGTGGCGATGCCCACCACTGGGTGTGGGGGCCAAGAACAAGATGATGCCATTAAGGAGCCTACATGCTGACCCTTCTGACCCACTTCTGGAAACTTCCCAGCAGCAATACTCCAAGGAAAAAAATGAAACGTGACATGAAGATTTTCACTGAAATATCATAAAAAATATTCAACTGAAAAGGTGGAAATAGCCTCAATGTCCAATAACAAGAAACATTAGGTAGGTTATGGTACATCAATTCTTCATCTCAATGCAATCATTAAAAGTGATCATTAGGAAGGTTTGCAACAACACAGGAAATGTTTATACCAGGATGTTAGAAAAAAAAGCGGAACACAAAATTATAGCTAGATTATGAAAATCTCTATGTAAAACAGATGCATAGGCAGAGAATACAGACAATGAAAAGAGTGGCTGGGCGAGGCAGGGAGTATATGAAATTCTTCTTGATGTGGTCATAATGACTTTAAAGAAAACATATTAAGTGTCATAGTGTGAGGAGGGACCTGCCTTTGGGTGTGGAGATGAGAGGAGGAACCTTTCAGGTGTGGAGGTGGGAGGAGGGACCTGCTTTCAGGTGTTGGAGATGGGAACAGAGACCTGTGTTTGGCTGCAGGGATGGGAAGAGGGAGACTTAAGTTCAAGTCAAAGCTCTGTTCCTTGGGCCAAGTCATTTACTTCTCTGATGCCTGGTCATTGATGAAGTTAGGATAATGGTATCTCACTGAGGTCAAAAGGCACATCTAGGGAAGCAATGGAGCAGGATGGAAGTTTTGAATGCCAGAGCCCAGAGGTGGAGCAGTCCTTGGGCTGCTGAAGACCCAAGTGTGGTCATAGGAATTAGTAGCTAAAATGGTTGGAGAAAGAAGGTGAAAATATAAAGGCATCCAGAAGTGGGGGGCGGGGAGAAAAAAGAACTGAGGAAGGCAAGAAGGAGATTAGGAGAGGGATGGAGTCCTAGGAGAGATGGCTTCTCGGTTAAGAGAATCCTGAGCAGAGGAATCGAGCCCCCTGCGGTGGACTGGGCCAGACCTGCCTACACAACCCCAAGTGGGCACAAATGTAGTACCACAGGACAGGACAGGGCAAGGGGCTTTCCCAGTGCAGGCACAGCAGGAACGCTGAGGCCTGGAACCCAGATGTTAAGCCTGTGATGGCTCAGTGAGTGTGAGCACAGCTGCCTGAGGCAGCACCTGACACAGACTAGGGCTGGCATGCCAGGAGCTAACAGACGTCAACCTGTAGATTATCATTCCTCCCATCTGCTGGCCTCTCCCTCCTCCAGGCAACTCAGACACCAAACTTCAAGGGCATCTCCATGAGTTTCCGGGGCCCCTGGGGAGCTCCTCCACTCACTGCATCCTATGCAGGACCTTGAATTCCCACTGCTTTCTTGATACTCTGGAAGGGAACCCAGGACTCTGGAAGGGAACCCAGAACTAGGCTGGAGGCCTACCCCAGCCCACAGAGCTATTCTGCTGAAGACCATTGACAGCTGGGAATGTGTTGTGATAACTATCCACAGCTACAGTGACCACAATCGGAAGGGTGTCCTTCGAACTTGTATAATATATAAGCAGCACAAATGTTAGAAAGGAGTACACACAAACAAGCGCACACATGCATGTATGTGTACATTTACATGTGCAGGCACATGTGCACACAATGTGTGACCATCCATGTGTGCTGCGTGCGTGCATGCACATGTGCAAATGTGTGTGGCAGCATACTTGTTTTGCATGTGTGTGCATGCATGCACACACACATGCACAGGTGATATTCTGGGACCCAGCTTCATCTCTGTCCCACCAAGGAAGCCTCTGGGGTGAAGCAGCACCAGCCCTCACACTCCATCACCTACACCAGACTCCCCTCATCTTTTCTCCACAGGACTGTTTACATGTTTTTATTTGCCTTATTTCTAGTCTTTCTGATTTCCCACACTTTGATTTATCTATCCTGTGTTTACAGGGAAGGTCTTTGGTCAGTTTCAAATTTTATCAGCACCTTTTGGAAGAGGCCCCACATCAGAGGGCCCACCAGTGCCTGAAGTCTGGCAGCTGCTGTGCTTGATCCCTTGGTTTCCCCAGGTTGTTTTAGGGCGGCCCCTGCCACAGCTGGTTTCATCAGTCCACAGCCTGGCCCAAATCCCTCTCAGAGACCCTTCCCTCCCTCCACACCATTATCTGAGTTCTCTCCTCTGCCCAGCCCTGAATGCCTTCCATGTTAAAGAAATCCAAATATTCATTCCATGTTCCCTTATTGTCCTTTTTCTCTGCTTTTCTCCTGACCCTCTTCTAAGCAAACATTCCTCCAGCTATGATTAGGGATTGAATATCTCTCAAAATACAAATTCCTGTTGATCTTGCTTCAAGGTGGTTTCCCTCCTCTGTAAGTCAGAACAACCAACCATTCCCGTAATTCCTGTAAGGGCCTCTGCATAGCAGCTAACAGGGCATGGTGAACAAAGGAAGAAAGGAGCAAATATGATGTGCAAAGAGAAAGAGAAACTGCCACAATAATGGTTCATAACTACCCACCCAAAGCCAGTGGCTAAAACAGCTGTCACTTATTCTCACAGATGTGTGGATTGGTTGGGACAAATGTGTTTCTCACTGAAGATTTGTGGATCAACTCAGTGGCTTATGTCTCTCTTCCTCTTGGGACCAGTGGGTTATCAGGACTTTATTCTCTTCTTGATGGTGAAGGTGGCAGAAACTCAAGAGGAGAGAGGAAACATCAGTATCTCCACGGCCCATGCTCAGAACTGGCACACTGTTATCTCTGCCCATATACTGTTGACCAATGCAAGACATATGGCCAAACCCAAAGCCAAAGCACAGGATATATACTCCACCCACCAAGAAGTCACAGCAGGGTGTGAAGAAGAACTGAGAGCTACTGCTCAGTGGATCACACCCAGCCTCTGCCCTCCAAGATCTCCTCCTGGACTGGAGAGGGAAAACAACACATCAAGAATTATTGCAGACAATATGGTTTTGCCCCAATCCCTGGAGTCATTTGGGACCCGGTGTCTTTTCTAGTCTGAAGGACACCTGTCCCATCTCATTCCCCTTATATACATGTCCTATAAATTAGACTGGGCAGTTTTCATTTCATTAGACAAGTGGAGGAGAGGTAATTTGGAGAGATTGCCCAAGACATGCTCAACTGCTTCAGTCCTGCACTGTATTTGCATTTGGTGAAAGTGTTCATATGAAGAAGAAAGAGGATCTCATGTGCATAGCTTCCCAGACTAACAGAAACCAAATCTGGACAGATCCAGTCAGTCTTGCCATTTAAGAAGGTCAAAAACTTCAAACCGATGTTAAGAAGCACTACAATAAGCACAGCTTCAATCTTCAGGAAAGTACCATCTCTTAGAAAGAAAATGAAAGCTTCTGGAGAACCTTCCATGTTATACACCTTGTCTCATCAAATACTCCCAAGAACCTATGCAGCACTGTGAGGCGCTAGCTCTATTTGGTGAGGAGGAAATGGACAGTCAGAGACTAGAGTCCTCGCCCAAAGTCCCACAGGTTATACAAGGCTGCAGACAGACACTTTCTGTTGCAAACCTGAGCTGCACTAAATGCCTTAGATGACAACACTAGTCATCCACATCAGCCCAGGTGAGGACAGAGCACAGGCCAGGCCAACAAGTAACAGACGGGCTTGCAGAGAATCCACAGACCAGGTCTGCAGGATGAGCAGTGGCCCAGGTCTCATTCACAGCCTCCTGGAACTGATCCCATTGGCCAGTTGCAGGGAGATGCATTGTCTTCCCAGCTCCTCAAGTGAACATCTGTTTTTCTCAAAGCTGTGAATGTCACATCAAAAATTTCCAATTACCTTCCCCTTAGTTTTATTTACCATCAATGTATTGGAGGTATAATTAGTCTGAGATGAAAACTTGTATTGTTCCCTTCTCCTCTGCTATGAAATAGGTTTCCAAATGTGCTAACAGAGAGGATCTTTCTCCAAAAATGACAAACAGCAAGCAAAGGATGAAAGCAGGAGTGAAATATAGAGTAATAACAACTCTGGCTGAGTTGCAGTAGGGGTGGGGGCTGCGATGGTGGAATCTGCCACGGAGCTCCTACTTCAAATCTCATCACCTCCCCTCTCCCAATGAGGATGAGCCTTTTCTGCAACATAAAAGTGATGCTGGTGAAGATGAAAGACCAATTTCCGCCAATATATTTTCTAATGATACATCATGAGAACGAGGCATTGCTGGGGATTGCTGAAGTGAAGGTGCCATGAGCATTCTTCTCCCGAGCCTGGCCACACACAGAGCGTGGGAGCCGTGGCTGAGGTGTGCAGGCTTCCCACTGGCCAGGGTTACCCAGAATTGGGGGGAAAAATACACACAAATTTTACACAGGTAGAAAAAAACCCTAGTAGTTGGGTATCCAAGGGACCAACACTCAGAGGCTCTCACTGACCACAGCTCTTGTGAGAGACTAGACCGTTAGCCTCTGATTTTCCCAGTGCTTGTCAAAGTGAGTCTTTGAGAGCCTTACTCATGTGATGTGTGCAATGCTATCCATCCACATCCTGCTCCCCACAGAGCAGCCAGGGGATCACTAAATGGGAAATGGGTCATGTCATTACCCTATAAAAACACTCCAATGACCTCCCATCACACTTAAAATCCATCTCCTCACATGGGCTGCAGAGCCCTGGTGGCATACCCTCACCCTCCCCTCTCATCCCCCGACATGACCTTCTCCCCTCCTTTAACTAAGCTCCAGACACAGGCATTCTCTTTCTGTTCTTTTGACCAGCCAGCCTTTATTCCCACCTTGGGACCTTGACAATGGCAAAAGTTTCCCTTACCAAAGCAAAGTCCTTGCCACATAGTCACTCCCAATCACATCGTCCTATTCTGGGTTCCTTATGGCACTCTTCACCATTTTTTAAAAATTCTCACCCAAAGATATGTTTATTAATTTTAGAAAGGAATGGGAAGAGAGAGAAAAACATCAATCAGTTGCCTCCTTTACGCACCCCGACCAGGAATCAAACCTAGGTATGTGCCCTGACCAGGGATCAAACCCAAAACCTTTTGGTGTTTGGGACAATGCTTCAACCAACTGAGTAACCCAGCCACAGCTCTTCACCATTTGATGTTACCTTGCTTTTTGTCTCTTTCTCTCGCACCTACAATTTAAGTTCCATAAGTATGGAGACCTCACTTATGCTGTTCCCCACCATACCCAAGCACCTTGCATGTCTGCTGAGTATCTGATACTCAGAAAGTGCTCAATAAATATCAATGGACTAAAGACCAGTGTGGGAGCTGGTGGGGTTTTGTTTACCAAGAGAATCACAAAGCAAATGCATGCTACCTTCAGATAATTGAGGAGCTGATGTGGGGAAAAGGATAAACTTGTTATGTGGTCCCAGAACACTGGTCCAGGAGTAATGGGACAGATTTTGTATAAGATTAAGTAGAAGCTTTCTCACTGTTGAGCAACCTACCCATTGGCAGAATGGGTTTCCTTAATAATGGTGAGTAGTAGCTCATCTCTGGGGGTATGTAAGCAGAGGCCAAAGCTGAAGTCTATGTTGGAGAGGTGAGCATCCTTCTAAGTTTCTGAGTCCACAAGTCATGGCTCAGTCTTATTCTCCCAGACAGATCATGATCTCCTGATCAACAACAAGCATTCATTCTCTGGCATGGCACCACAGCACCTTGCACAGGGCAGAGCCATGGTGATGGATGAAGCATACAGGTCCACCAGACATGGAGCAGAGTAAATGTGACTTATTCCCTTCAAAACAGGAGCAGGAGCTGCAGGAAGAGCTATCTCTGTGGGACCCCAGGTGGAAGTGGACATTCTCCTAGCAGGACTCAGCTCATGGCCTATGCCTTCCTCCAAGGACACAAGCCCAGTGAACAGGGAAGGAGGGGAAAGAGAGGGCAGTCACAGAGCACCACACCCTGAACCTGATTGCTTATCTCAACTCAGTCTTCCCCACAGCCCTGTGAGGGGTGACATGACTTCCATCCCCCAAATGAGGAAACTAAGGTTAAAGGAGGGCAAGTTGCCCATCCACATCCTGCAGTGGGTCTTGATGGTGCCAGGGGTTGAGCTCAGATATGATAGATGCCAATGTCTAGAATCTTGCTACCGCAACAACCAACATGTCAAAACCCTTTCAATTTTAAGCCTGTCCACTTAGGAACATTCTCAATTCATTCTGCCTTTTCTTCTTCCCTGTCTTCTGAGAAAATGAATCCCCTTAAGTCCCCCAGATGGAGCCTAAGTCTGAACCATACTTAGTTTCTTGTTCAATCACCCAGCCCATTCAGAAGGAAGCTGTTGGAACAATCACATGCTCTCTCCTCTCAGCCCTGTTCAGGCACAGAGCTCCGTGTGCATGCCACAATCGCCTTCCTATGACCTGGCACAGCTGCTCACGTGGGACAGCCAAATCACCATGTGGCAAGACAAAGTCACATCTGAATCCTCCTCCCTCCTAGCCCACGAATGGGAATCCAATATCAGCCTCTGTATCTTCTCCACTTCCTCGGGCTTCCTGAGCTGGCTCCTGCACTTTTGTTGTGGGGGAAATAGGGACAGAAAGGAGTAGAGAGGAAGAAAAGCAAGAGTATGCATGGACTATGAACGCTGACATATCTGGAGAGTTTGGGGAGACAGTGGCTTGTCAGAGACAAGGGGGAAGACAGACAGACAGAGAATGAGGATTCTAATTGTTGGTGTGAGTTAGGAATCAGATCCTCTGACAGTCTTCAAAGGGCAACAGCAGAGAACTGTTAAGCAATCATCACTTTCCTGTTTTTTCCTCCTAATGTGACTCTACATAGAGACAGGGACATGACACACCACTGGTTATATATGATTACAAGTAAGTGAAACACTAGTCTCCTCTGATAGTACCTGCGACTTACTATGCTGGAAATACTTAGAACATACAAAAGAAACTTGAGTTCTTTTTTCACGTCTCAGTCAAGGCTGAGGCCCCCACCCCCAATACTAAAAGAGTAAATGTCTATTTGAGTACTCAACTATAAAAGAATCTATAAATATATGTAAACATGCTCGATAAATTTTATGGATATGTTAAAAATATATTTAAACAAATGAATGAGAAACCCAAAATTCACTGTTTAGCCCACAAAGTTGTAAGTCTATCCTGCCTATGTCAGAAATAGTAACAGCTAACACTTTCTACATAAAGGTTTACTAGGCACTTCTTAAAGTGCTTTACATATATTAACTTATTTCACCTTGGCAACCATCTATGAGGTAAATAAAAAATTACCTGCATTTTGCAGGTGAAAAGGGTGAGACATTCTCCTGTGGTCCCACAGGTAGTATGCAGCAGAGCCAGGACTGCACCTCAGGAGGATGTTTCCAGGCCCATCTGCTTAGCCACTCTACTAACCCAAGCACAGACCCAACTTGCTAGTAGAAAAGGACAGAGCCAGTTACCCCACCACCAGGGTCACCCAGACTTGGCTGCTCCTGTGTGGAACAGCCTGCTGGCTGTGACCCTGGGAGCACAAAACATGTGCATACTTTACAAAAGCTCAGGGATAAACAGCAGGTAAGCCAACCAAGTGCACTTGTCACCTTCTTGGCTGTATTCAATAAGTGCTTACAAATTTTTTTTATGGAAACATAATAAAACAACATGAAAAATAGGTATTTGGGAAGGACTGAGCATTGGATGTGGAGGCTGAGACATGTCTGCAATGCCTCTACCCCCACGATGTCATGTAAACACCCAAAGCAACAAGGCCACTCTCTTCCCTTCTTCCCAAAGGAACACTCGGGGAGAAGCCCCAGGGGCGGTGGGGGGAAGATGCCCCTCCCAAGCAGATGAAAAGGGGCAGGGATGGAAACTCCAGCAAATTTGGTTTGCCTTAGAGAGAGGCCACGGGGCTAGAGACTGTTGTAGGAGGAAGACTATCACCCACAGACGGTGGGCTTCTCAAGGGCTGATACTGTGTCTCACTCATCTTCCTGTTCCTGGAGATCAGCTCCAGGTCTGACACATGCCTAAAGGTCAACATGCAAAAATGCTTGTAGGTCTGACTTGAAATGAATTAAGTTCAATTAAGTAGACTTCTCCACTTTAAGGAGAGATGAGGACAGAGGTAGAACAAACAAAGGGTGAGGGGTGCTGAGCCCTTCTCACCTGGGAGGCCCAGAATGTGTCCAAGTCCTCCATCCACCAGCAATCAGACTGTTGCTTAGGGCTAGGCCCAAGGGGCATAGGTGGCCCAAAGAATGATTCTCAAGGAAACTATAAGTGCTCTCCAGCCAATCTGCCTACCATCAACCTCACAGGCTCAACCAGCTAATTTTCCCTTCAAAGAGAACTGTACTCTCATGCCAAAAAAAAAACCCTCCTAATAATGTATGTAGATACCCTTGAAGAGGTGGAGTGTAACTCCCCACTCCATAAGTGTGCACTACACATAGTGATACCTTTCCAAGGCAGACAGTATGGGAAGGGGGGAAAAAGTAACTTTACAGTGGAGAAACGTGATAAACACTACTCCTGCCAGTCAGTCAAGGTCAACGTCAACAAGGTTGATAGCAAGCACCCTTACTAGGATATAATGAGAATGGCGCTTTGCCTCTGTGGTCCTCCTCCCTAAAAGCCATACCCCAAGTCTAATCATGAGAAAACCATCATATAAATACCAGTTGAGGGGAATTCTACAAAATACCTGACCAGCACGCCTCAAAATTGTCAAGGTCATCAAAAGCAAGGAAAGTCTGAGAAATTGTCACAACCAAAAGCAGCCTAAGGAGACATGATGACTATTGTAATGTGGTATCCAGGATGGGACTCTATAGAGTAGAAAAGGAACAGTATGTAAAACTTTTTTAAAAATCAGAACAAAGCATGGACTTTAGTGAATAACAAATGCATCAACAATGGTCCATTAATTATGACAAATGTCTCATACTAATGCAAGATGCTCATAATAGGGGAAAATGGATGTAGGGTATATGCAAATTCTCTGTACCATCTTCACAACTTTTCCTAAATTCTGTATGATATACTTCCTAAATAGTCCTCCAAATTGTTTCCTTCCCCCACTCCCCTCATCCCTCCGGCCTTCCTCAGTGCTATGACTACACTCATTCAAATATTGACACCACCCTTCTGCCCTGTCCCCAGGTCTCCCTATCCCATCTATGCTGCTGTCTGAGGCCACCCAGGACTCTGGCAACACAGATAAGATGAGGTACACCCATGCTATGATGGTTCCTTCTGTCCTCAGGATTGAGGGCAGCACCCAGCATGGCACCCAAAGTCCTTTCACACTCTTTCTACTCTTCCTTTACATGCTTCTTCCTTTACATATTGCTATAATACAATATCTATTGCTTTTTCCCTAAACAATATTCCTCTGGTTCCCATGTGCTTCCCTTCCACGCTTCTACATCTGCTGATCCCTCACCTAGGATGCTGTCTCTACTGCTTTCCCTGGCAGCCTCCTGCCTGTCCTTCAAGAATCAAGTCATACCTTGCTTCCTACATAAAGCCTTCCTTCACCACAGGATGGAAGTGTTGGCTTTGGTGGACACCCCAGTCATCCCTACACTTGCATCTATCCTATGCTGTCAATGATTTCCTACCTTCTCTGAGGACAGACAGGGTTGTCTCACCCACATATCTCTAGTGCCAATCTTCCCCAAATGTTTAATTAATGATGAATAAATCACCAGGGAAAAAAGGCAGCGTGAATAATCATAGCCAGCAATCCAGGGCTTTTGTCTTCGATTTTGAATTACAAATTCTACTCTTCAGACCTCTACTGTCCTCACTAGAGTCCTATATAACCACATTCCATTATATGGCAATGTAATGGATTACTAGATTTAATTATAACTAGGATAATTAATGTCCAGGTATTGCCAGTTTGAACACAAATATTAAATATCACCCTCAATGTGACTATTCTCCAACTCCGTGATTACAGTGCTTAGAAATACCAGTTTTGATGAGAAGCGTCTTTATCATGAGGAACTCATGCCAAGAAGAACATCTGGTTTGCCGGCTGCCACTGTCCTCGAGGTAATATGCCTTCTCCCTGGCTTGAGCTGGGCTCCAAGCACCCCTGGCCCTGATATGGACCCCATTCCTCAGACTACTTAGGATACACCCCCTGGTCTGGCTGAGCCAAGGACCTTAGGCAGATGAATTTCTCGAGGGATCTGTCCAAGCCCCTTGGTAAGTCCATGAGTCTTACATTCTTTCATGACCTCAATTTCCCTCTGTAACAAGAAGAGCAACTATGAGAAATGAGGGACCCTCAGAAGGTATGATAAGGTGTAGACAGCACTGCTAAGTCAGGGAAGGGATGCAGAATTCACTGTGGACCAGGGAGTCCCCACCTTTTTCTCCACCCTTCTACCACGCCCTCTCCTCCAACCACACCACCAGCCTGGCTCTGGCTCCATCCTTTGAGTAACTGCAATTTCATTTCATGCCTTGAAAAAAACACTGCTTTCTTATAGTCACTTTTAGGCAACTCTCAAATGGTAGGACCCTGAATGTTTATACCACAAAAGCCAAAGACATGTGGTGCCCACCCTAGCCCCTGTCTCACCCTGGGTCCAGCCACGGCTCTAAAATAGACAAGCCCAAGCTTTCTCCTGTCTTGCTGCAGCCCTCATACCAGTGCCCTGAGCATCCATGTAAGCAAATCTTATCACCACAAGGCCGCCACGCTGTGAGGAAGTTCCAACTAGCCTATCAGGGCAACCACAGGAAGGATAGATGCCCCACTTGTCCTGACCCTCCTTCCTCCTGCTCAGCCACTGTGTGACCAGAACTGCATGACAAATACTACGCCAAACCACCCACTGATCCAAGAAAAACATGAGAGATAATAAAAAATATTTTTGTTTTAAACCGCTACATTTTGGGGTAGTTTATCAGAGAGCAATAGATAACCAGAACAAATGCCCAACCTCAGAGCCACTGCAGCAAACAGCTCGAGTCAAACTTGACTTCAGCTTCCGAAACAGCCATGGCCCCACTGTGGGACAAAGAAGGATGCTCTGTCCTGTCCCCTGGTGTGCCCCCAAAACATTCATTCAGACTCTACAAACACAGGACTTGGGCCCCAAGCCCAGGTAACCTGCACAGCAGGGACTCCTTTCCCCTACTTCCCGCCAATCCAGAAATAAAATAAAAATTGCCTTGAGCACTCAGTGGTTGAGTTGAGACCTCTAGGTTATTCATGCTTCCAAGACAAAGGTAATGCCAAAGACAGTGGTTCTGATGGGAAGCACAGCTGCATCAGCAGCAGCATCACCACCACAACCACCACCATCACCATCATCATCATCACCATAGCCATGGATATCATCACAATCATCATCATTATCACCATCATCACCATCATTGTCATCACCATCACTGCCACCATCATCATCATCATCACCATCATTGCCACCAACATCATCGCTGTCATCATCATCCCCACCTCAGCAATAAGAAACAAAGGTTTGGAGGAGCTTTATAACTTGTCCACAGCCATAAGGGCAGAGCTGAGATTCTAACCTCAGACGCACTAACTCCAAGGCCATGCACACTGACCTACTCTGGCTACTCTCCTCTTAAGCCTATCCATGGGTCCTCACCCTGAGTAGCTTTAGCAATATTCCACTGGAGACCCAGGGCCCCCAAAATATAGCCCTACAGTTCCTCAGTCTCTGTATCTGGAAAATGGGAGTCGTGACAACAGCCTGGCTCTGAACAGAGTGTCAGACCCAAGGAGCGCTGTGCCAGGGAGGGAGCAGGGTGCAGTCATTTACTAGCCACCCACTCCAGGCCAGGGAACTGGGTGTTTCCCACACACTGTCTCGCTTAAGTATTACCACAGTCCAGGGGCGTGGCAGGGGCAGGGATTAGCTTTCCTGTTTTACCAGGGAACCCAGATTCAGAGAGTATGCCCAGCCATGTAACTCCCAAGCCCGTGCCCTTTCTGCTGCCCTTACTGTCCCCTCACCTGAGGACAGGTCCCACATGCTACATGCCAAGGCCCCGCTTGCTGAATAATCAAAATCATTCCTTGCACTCTCACTTGGAGCTATTCTTTTTCTTTCTTTTTTTTTTTTTAATATGCTTTATTGATTATGCTGTTATAGTTGTCCCAATTTCTTTTCCCTTTGTTCTCCTCCACCCAGTGACCCCCCCTCCCTCCAATTGTCCACCCCCCTTAGTCCATGCCCATTGGTTGTGCATATAGTTCTTCTCAACATCTTCCTATCTATTCCACTCCCTCCTACTATGCTTAATTTCTGTATCATCTCCCTCCCTTTCTCCCCTCCCCCTCCCCACTGACCTCCCCCCAAAATGTTCCCCATACCTATAATTCTCACCTGGAGCTATTAATGAGCCAGGGATGTGTTTTCTTTGTGTTTCTGAGTGAGGCATGGCTCCCCCCTGATAAGCAGAGACACCAGGTGACCAGAAGGACATGTGCAGCCTGGGGGCTAGGATTCTCTGCTCAGCCTCTGCCTGGCCCTGGAGCTCAGCTCAGTGCCCTACTAGCTTTTATGAAACTTCCCTTCTTTTGGAAGCTAAAACTAGCCAGATGTGAAAGGACACTGCCCCTCACAGAAAGATGGTCATGTTTTTATTTAATTTGTTACTGAATTAAATGTGCAAATAGTGTTTTCCATCACAGAAAAAGGTTCTCCGCCACATACACACCTTTCATTTGCTTCTGAGGTTTCCCATCACGCCTAGGCTATAGCCACAGCCCTGACAGGACTAACTGTGTGGGCCACCCCATGCGGTCTGAGCACATGGAGACACCCCAGTTGGATGTGGGCAGTCAGGGTGGGGTGGAAGACAACCTGCTGCAGCTCTTTCATGGCCTCTCCTGTGGGCCTGGGCAGTAGCTGTGTCCATAAATGGGCCAAGGGACCCAGGCTTCATAGGAAAGGCCAAAAAGACACTCAACTCTGGGGAGGCACCAGGTAACTGCTTGGGATATGAATCAAGTAATGTAATGATTTTGGCCATGCACAATACCAGACCTGACTGTGCCCCACCTCCCCAACACTACAAGTCCCTGGGCCCTGGGTCCTGGGCATCTGGAATGAGTGGTGGGGATGAGGATTGCAATCCACTGGGTAACAACAAAAGGGGGCACTGCCCAAGTCCACCCTGTCCTAAGTGGAAAGCTGCAACCCAATCCCCGGGAGCAAAGGGCACAGCTGCAGCCACAGAGTCACAACCTGGAACCTATGGGTGATGCTGAGAGTGGAGGGGGAATGGTTGGGAGCAACAAAGAGTAGGATGTGGTAGAGGGGGACCCTCTATCAGTTTCTCCTACCATGCCAGAGGGCACTTTGTTGGGGTGGGGGGGGCAGTGTCACACAGGTTCAAAGTTCCAGTTGGAAGCAGATGGACAAGGGCAGGATATGTGAGCCAACTCTGTCCCCTCCAGTCACACACATACATGTAAACAAACACACCATAGAGCCCTAATCTGTTTTCCTACTGGCACAAACACAAGCAAACAGAAGCTGTGGAGGCTAGTCTGACTCTCATTTGGTGACTGAGGAGAACTGTGGTTGCGTTTGTTGCCACTGCTTCTGAGTTCCCTGGCAAAGTAAAGAGGAAAGATGGCCTGCAGAAGGCGTGTCCTCTCAGCCCTTCCAGAAGGAGAGTCCTTGGAGCAGGAAGGCAGGTGCCTGTACACACATTAATAAAATGTGAAACTCCAGCCTGATTACTTGCCACTCTCAAAAAGCCATCATGGGTGGCTGCCAGGAGGCGCACACCTGTGAACTCACTTGGTGAGACACAGAGCCAGGACCCTCTGATTTCCCACACCACAGGCCCATGAGGGGACCCCAGAATGAGGCTGCCCCCAGAGAGGCCTGTTGTCCCCACAAGCGGAGGGTACAGAAAGAGCACTTCCGCCAGGGTAATCCTACTCAGCCCATATGTATGGGCTCCCTGTGGCCTGACAACTAGAAGTTACCATCCCCTTAGAATGTCCAATTCCCTGAGCTACTTTCCATAGAGTCAAAGAATGGCAGAGATGACACCTCGAACCTGGTCCTTTTCCAGATAATGCCACTGACCTGCTCACAAACATCCAGGGACTTCCCATTAGACTGAAACCAAGTCCAAAGTCCTACAGTGGATCTCAAAGTCTTCTGTGCTCCTACTCTGGGCTCCTCCCCACATTGACTTTCCACTATACTTCTCCTGCTACACCCTGTGCCAGGCACACCCTCCTCCTCACTGATCCTTCAGTATGCTCAGTTCATTCCAACCTCAGGACCTTTGCACATGCTATTCCATCTGCTGAAATTGCTCTGTAGCCAGATTTTGCTTGATGGGTTCCTTCACATTCTTCTGGAGTTTCCACAAACATCCCCTCCATCCCGACCATCACAACTAAAACAACCCCCCCACCAAAACACTCTCTTCTTGCTTGTTTTATTTTTCCTCATGAAGGTTATCACCATCTACATTACTTTGGGTTTATTCATTTATTTGATCAGTGTCTGCCCCTTGCTTCCACTAGAATGTCAGCTCTTTGACATCAGGGACCTTGTCTGTCTCAGTCTCTCTGTGTCCCTAGAACACGGCCTGGTCCATATTAGTTGCTCAAATTAACAATTGATCCATTTGAAGACAAGCAAACTGAAACCTGGAGAGGCAAGATAATGGCCTGCGGTCAGTCATGTAGGGTACAGCATCCCCAGGAGCCTGGTTTGGGCTGGGCTCAGGCATTTACAGCCTTGGGCTCACTTGCCATGTTTCTCTAAACAGTATCTCACTTGCAAAAAGGGACCAACCTCACCTCTTAGTTGCTTCCCCAGTACTCAGAAAATTCTATGCAAAAGAAGTGCTCAGCGAGTCACCAAGTGCATCAGACAGGCTTTTAAGGAATTTCCCAATCCCCCGTATCATACTCAGTAGCTCTCCAGGGCCCTGGAAAGCTATAAGACACAGGCACTGAAAGCTGCCAACTTAGGGAGAAGGAACTAGCAGCAGCATCATGGGGACTATTAGGGACACAAACCATACCAATGACGTCCTATCCAAAGGGTTAACCTCCACAAGCTTGGTTAGTATTTAACATGGACTTTGAACAACAACAGATAAGACAAGAACTTCCTGCAAACACAAAGAAGGATACCAAGGCAGGTTAGCAAGGTCAAGAAGAGTATTGAATGCACAGAAAATGGACATAGTACTTGGAGGATCTAGGAAAGAAACAGGAACTCTTAGGAGCATTACACTAAATATGATCTCCTATCCTTAGTGAGAAAGACCTGGACAAGCAGAACAGAGCTCACCACACCATTTCCATATTGAATAAGCTTAAGGTGATAGTATACAAGCAATAAATCAGACATTGTCACTCAGCAGTCTGAAGCCTTATCAGCCTTGCCACAGGCAGAGTTAGCTTATAAATTTTGTAATTAGTTGCCAACATTTAAAAATTAAGAGATTTCACAATAAGGTCCAAATTTCTGGCTCCTCCTGAGACATAGGAAGCAATGGCCATATCAGGTCTTCACGTGGAACCTCTCTGGAGTCTGACCGGCCCCTTCAGGGAAGGATGTGCCCTCCAGGCACCCACAGCTGCTATATGCTTAGTTCTTACAGTGCACCTGCTGCTTCGCTTTAATATTCCTGCCTGGAAGTCATGGGCATTCAGGTTTGTGACTTGTATTACACCTACCTGGCTGGAATTCTGAAGGTAGGTATAACAGCCATTCTTACCGAATCCTTTGGCTATCTTTGAAAGCCCCAAGTTACAGAATTATTCTAGAGTGATTCATGTGGTTGTGTGGGTTGGATGGACCCGGTGAGAGAACAGCAGCTACACAGTACCCTTCCCTACTCTGCTGTGGTAGGCATGGAGCTGTCGCCAGCTGGTGCTCACAGCTGGGTACCCAATTCCCCTGCTCATAATTCTTCTTGAGTGTGAATTTTCTCTCCATTTAAGCTGGCAGCCCTTTACAGGCAGAATCTATTTCTTTCTTCCTCAAAGCACTCAGTGCATAAGGTCTGGGGACAGGGGCCCCTTCTATCTTGGCTATGCCTGGCCACCTGAAGGAGTTCTTATTTGAAGAGTAATTCTGTAGCCAGAAAGCACCTTCTTCGATCAGCCCAGACACCAGCGGTCCTGAGAAGCCAGTAGCAGCTGTGCCTGCTCCTACCAATCAGCGGGAGCCCAGATGGGAGGTGCCCTGAGCACTCTCACCCTGCCCCTGGGCCAGCGTCGGCAACCCAAGGGGCACTGAAATACTCGCTCTTCCCCCATTTCCCATGGACTCTAATGTTCACTCCAGCTGCATGCTGGCATGAGAGTCCAGTGCTCAGTCCCAGCTGGGATGGCTGAGGGCCATGAGCACTTGGGTCACTTTTTGCTAGCCCAGTCCCCTACCACCTGGGTGCAGCCTGCATCTGGTTTCCCTCACTTGGCTCCAAGAGCTATGCCTCCTGACATGGAGTGAGTGCCAAGCCGTCTTTCTGTCAGGCTGGCCACAGCAGTGCTCCTCTGAGCCACTGACACTTCCACCCTTGACCCCAACAGCCCAGGTTGGTTCTACAATCTCAGTCAAATACCATTTACAGACAGAAAGATATTACTATCCCAGCCACCAGCAGCCAGTAAACAGGCTCAGAAAGATGGCACCAACAGTGAGCTGGGATCTGATTGTGTCTATTCTATTTGCACCAAAGGCAGTGGCCCTTCCTTTGCACAGCCAGCAGCCCTAGCCCCTGAAGAAGCATCATCATGTCCCCAATCAAGTATCTGAAAGCCTCAGATTTCCTCTGTAAAGAAGGAAATAGGGATGGAGTGGGAAAAAGGACAGAGAGAAGGGAGACATGCTCAGGTCTTCTGCCCTGTCTCTAATCACTACAGTTAAAGTGCCTGTAGGCCTCCCTTTCCAGTGTGGTGGGAACCTAGCACCTGCCCTGGTCCCCAGCATACCAGGGCTCCGTAGGTGGGCTAGAAGACGCATGCGCGTTTCCTTCACTGTTCTGCTTCCATCTCTTCTGTCTCTCACCTTCACACTGGCCTCCTTTCTCCCCAGGTCTCCATGGCTCCAACCATGGACCAAACCCCTGTCCCTGCTTTCTCCCTGACATCACTCATGGACACAGACATTGAAGATGTGCTGGTAACACACTGGGGGAAGGAGATCCCACGCCACTCCTACACAGCAAAAAGCTGAGAAATGAGCACTAAACACACCTGTTAGGAGTCCATCAGCCATGCCCACTTCTTTCCTTCAGTCCATCGACCCAGCAGCAGATCACCATGACAATCCCTGGTGTCAAATGCTAGCACATTTAAAAATTTGGAATATTGACCTTGCCCGAAGCCACGGAAGATTCTTAGTTTTCTCTCAATGCCCTCAGTGCCCCATATCTTTACATATTCTAAGACTCATCCATCTCCCCATTCACACAGCAGCTACTAGGCACATTCTGGGTGCCAGCTCTGTGTCAGACACTGTAAGAGAGTAAAGGGAAGACCTGCACCCCAGAATGCTCCCCATGCTTAATTCTTAGGGTAGCCTTGTACATCAAGTATCATGAACTCCACTGCACAGATGGGGAAGTAGAGCTGAGAGAGGCACACGGTGAGGAGGTAGAATAGGAGCTGGGCCAGGTCCATCTGGAATTCTGCCCTTCCCAGCCCTGTTTACCACACCACAAAAGGGTTACTTAAAATGTCCTCAGACCCACTAGTGACCAGAGGGTCCCATGGAAGCTGCTCTGACCATCACCTCACACTCTCTGCAGGTGTGTTGGTGGACACAGAATTGTGGTGGGAAAGGGGTGTCCCTCATTCTTCAGATGAGTTCTCAAAGGTGTCCAGTCCACCTTCCCCCTTCCTACCTGCACCTCAGTGGTCATGTTCATCGAGTCTGCACGTCATCATGCTCTAGAAAGAAATGGGCAATAAGCTTCCTCCTGCCAATGGCGCTAGTGGAAAACAGCTGGGCTCTGAATTAAGGAGTCTGAATTCACATCCCAGTTCTGTCCCTTTATCTGAGGGAGCAGAAGCCAAATCCCTAAATCCTTCAGGCTCCACTGCTCTGAACAGCACTCCCCTTCCAACATTGTTTGGAAGATTAGATGAGTTTAGTTAATGGGTCCATTAAAGAGAGCTGATAAACAAAGTCCTGTTCCATCTCTCACTCTCTGTTCCACATCCCCCTCCTCACCACTCTCACCCCAAAGTTGAACAAGGTTCGAACAGAGTAAGAGAAAGGAAGTACAAGATCCTGTCACCCACACACCTGCAAATCATCTTCTTCTTCCCCAAAAGCCCATGTTCATGCTAGGTCATGATGGACAGATTACAAAATGGCCCCAACTCACCACTCTTTCCTGTACCCACTCCCTTTGCAATGTGACTTCACAGTTCCCCCAAGAGGAGTTTCACAGGGGTTGCCTCACTTGTCCCTTCAGTCTGAGCTGACCTCACAGCTTGCTTGGACAAAGAGATTGTGGCAGAAATGATGATGTACCAGGTCTAAGCCCAGGCCTCGAGCGACTCTGAGCACTTGCACTTGCTATCTTGGATCCCTGCTGCTGCCATATGAGTAAATGTGGGCTCACATACCTGATAATGAGAGACCCACGGCCCAGTCACCCCATCATCCTAACTTACAGCCAGCCAACTGTCATCCTAACCAGCCAGTCCCTACTGAGTGGCCAGCTGACCACAGATGCACAAACAAATCCAGGCAAGATCAATAGAGTCAGGTCTGCTGACTGGGGGACTCATGAGTAACAAGAAATGATTATTTCACAGCACTGAGTTGTAGGATGGTTTGTTACACAGCACCAGCTAACTGAACACAGGCCTTCCCTTCTCTAAGCTGAGTGGTAGCTTGGACACAGGTGGCACTGATCAAGGGTTCTATTTAGGAGCATGCAGGGGATGGCACCAAATGTGGGCTGCATGGCACAGACAGCGTCTCTGAATGAATCTGTTACAGTTTAGATAACCTTGCCTCACCTCTGCCTCTCTTCACACCCACAGATTTCTGGCTTCCTGCAGTGTTGGGGGAGTTCTGCCATTTCCCCCCTGGGCTCCCCACCCACCCCAGTTCTGCCGCTTCCTCCCGGGCTCCCCACCTACCACTTTAATCAACAAAAGGCTGACTCACCACCTCAGGAAGGTCCCCAAGCTAAATGTCCTTGTGGATCCAGGAGCAGAAAAGGTAATTGAGTCATTTGGCTTCTGCAGGCTGTTTCCCTTTGTAAACATCTATTTCTCATGCCTGCCGCCTCCCAGACCAAAGGGGCTACCTGCTAATAAGCCACAGAGACTGCTACAGGGAGGAACTGACATGCTGCTGGCTATTTAATGGCCCAGAAAGGAAGGAAAGAACACCAGGTGTCTCCAGGCCCATGCTTCAGGTTCACAACCCCTCTCTTTGACCCCAGGAAGTAGCCAAGAAGCCTCCCAGATGACCCAGTAAGGCCTCCCTCATGCATGAGCTCATGAATAGCATGGTATGATTCATGACATACTAGAAATTGAGATGACAATCAACCAAAACAAACAGCAGAAGCTCCAGCAACATTCGGCATTTCCCCCTGACGAGGGCTTGGATGCTCCTTTGAAGTATCAAAAAAATCAAACATTAAACACTTTTAGGACAATCAAGTATCCCTGTTTGGCTAAGAGTTATGAATGTATTTAGTCTGCCCACTGGGCAGTCAGCTTCTACAGAATGTCTGCTTGAGGCAGAGGTCAGAGCTCGCGGATTCCATCTGCTTGCCAGCCATCGCCCACAGAACCCAAAAGGCAATTAACAAAGATGAACATGTCCCAGCTTCTGCCCTCACACACTCCTAGGTCCCATGGGGCAGGAGGTACAAACAGATGGCCAGAGACAGGGAGGCAATGGCAGTGCGCTCAGAGTGCAGCAGGCGCCCAGGACGTGAGGTGCTGTCAGGGAGAAGGGGCAGTGGGCTGGGATGCATAGAAGCTGGCAAGACCAGAGCTGGCTGGTGCCCAGGAAGGGAGTCCACAATGGCTTCCACACATGCAAGGGGTTTGAGGATAAGAGGAGTGTGGAGACAGAGAAGGAAGGAGACAGTGGCCATGTGGAGTTTCAGACACAGGCCCTGGCAAAACAGCTCCCTGTTCCCTTCTCCATCTCAGCCAGACCCTGAGTGCTGGTTGCCCTGAGCATCACTGAGCTCCAAAGCTACCAGAACAAATTCTAGAGAACACCTCTTCCTTATGATCTCATTTCTAAGAATTTCTAAAGTGGAGGGGTGGAAATGAATTTCTCAGACTTCTAGCACTTATGCTACAGTACTAAGGCTTTAAAATCCATAAACAGTAGAACACAATTAAATGTAAATGCGGGGCCACGTTTAAAAATTAATCTTCTACAATTAATTAGTAATTTAAAATATTCTGGTAAATGATACTTAAATAGCACAGAATTATCCTAGCTCTGAGTGATAACGTCATCTGCTAAAGAGTTACCCTGGTAGAGAGAGAAATATTTGCATATATCATGTGGGACAACAGAACATTGTGATTACTTAATTTATCTTTGCTACAGATGAATTAAAAAGCACAGTCTTTATATTCAAATTGTGGGAGCAAGCTCACTCACTGCAGCATATTCTGAGAAACAATGGTTAGAAGCCAGGAGTTAACCCAGGCTGTGCATCTAGAGGGGGTTAAATTGCATCCAGCCACACTGTGGGAAACCAGTGTGGGCAGGGGTGGGAAGAGCCACTGGGAGTGGCCCTTTCCACCTTGTCCCTTCACATTCACCCACTCTTTCCAGCCTGGGTGACAGGTGAGCCCCCAGTCCCAGCCCCAATAGGCCATGCCCCTCATGTCCTCTCTCCCATCCTTCTCACTACAGGAAGAGATCACTGATATCTGTCTAACTGCAGCAACTATCACTTAAAATGGCTTAAAATAGTTTTCTTTTTCTACTCTTTCCAGTGAAACAAAAGATATGGGAGGGGAGAAGAGAGGAGGAAATATAGAAGATACAAAAAAGAAAGAGGAAGGCCTAAGGACAACTAGAGACAGGGGCACAGAAATGAGGAATGAGAGTTGAAAAGACCAAGTCCTGGAGTCCCCCACACATGCCCAGGAGGCCTCAGTGAGCAAGAGCCTGAGGCATGGCCTCTCCCGCAGGCCACTGGAAAGAATGCCCAGAAGGATTATGGCCATAGAGCGGGGCAACCTCTGTGTTCCCAGCCAGCCCTTGACAGGGTTTCTGGTCTGTCATAGGAACCCAATTCCTATTAGATAGATGGATGACTGGGTGGCTCGGGGGATGGATGCACGGAGGGATAGACAGATGGACAGATGAATGGATGGACAACTGGTAGAAGGAATCTCCTCCAGGAAGATGAGAAGAAGCCTAGGGCAAAAACGGACTGTGACCTAGAGACTTCCCCATCAAACCTGAACTAAAGAAGAAAGAACAGTAAGGCATACATACCACCCAATAGCTGGGGCTGTGGTTACAGAGTGCACTGTAGGCCATTAACCTCAAAGGCCTAGAAAAGGATCCCAAAACAAACCAGCCCTAAAGTTTGGATTCCCCTCTCTGGACTAGGGAGCCCCTTCCTGCTGACATCCCAGCCTCAGCTCCAGCCACACGACACCCCGCCCACCCACTGCTGCAACCGCATGACAGACGAGTCCCTGAACACACTGGGGTTCTCTGATCTCTCTTCTCCCAGGCCCACCTTGGCTATAGGGTTAATGAACGTTTGTTCCTGTAGACCCAGCCACAGTGTCACCTACTCCAGGAAGCATCACTGACACTCTGGCCAATCCCATCTATCGCTCGGCAGAGGGCATTGCTCTTATCCTTAGAGTTCTCACAGGACCTGGTCCACACCTCTGCTGTCACAGGCAAAGGGCTGTTTAAACCTCTGTCCTCCCCACCAAGCTGGGAGCACCATAAAGGCAGGGACAATAGCCTCAGTGTCCAGCACAGAACCTGGCACAGCACTCGGGCTCATAACATGCTGGAGAAAGAACAGAAGAAACTCATGAACAGAATGGAGAAAGCTCCAGCAACTGCAGGCAGGAGTCCCAGGAGCATGGCCTCTGTCCTCAGCCCCTCCCAGCCACTGTCACCTTGGTCACTTCAGGACTTCCACAGCCCTAGAGCAAGGAGAAGACACTCACGTGCCCACTTGTCCTGGCTGGTGGTTCAGGCTGAGGGGCTGCATGAGAAGAGAGCATCTGGGGTGCTTGTCACTGCCCACTGAAGCCTCATGCAGCAGCCAGCAACCCAGAGAAGACCCAAGGCCCAGCTAAGGACAGAAAGACTCCAACTCACTTCCCAGGTAGAGGGTGGCTACAAAGCACCACCACCATCACTCAGAGAGCTTCCACAGCAGCCCAGAGCACAGCAGCCTTCCTGATGGCAGAAGAGCTCCCTCCATGGCCTGTGACCTCAGCAGCCCCCAAGGGCAGTCCACAGTGGGCTCCAGATACGGGGTCAGACGACCAAACAGCTGTCACCCCTGAGCTCAGTCTCCCCAAGGGGAGCCTTTTAAAGATAATGCACTGATGTGTTGTTGTTAAGACTGTGACCCAAAGACCTCAGAGAAGGGGGTGTGGAATCAAGACTGAGCAATAGAAGGCGAGGGGATCTGGAGGTGGGCCTGTTAGAGGAGTCCACACAGCCCCCAAGGCAGGCCCCCATGCCTCAGCCTGTTGCACCCACCACCACCCCACCTACCACCAAGTCCAGGCTTCCCAAACCTGTGGCCCCAACAAGGGTAGCTCCCCTAAAACGGGATCACAGAGAAGCTACTGGTACGTGGTCCCCCAGACAAAGACCCCCACAATGAATGGGTATGTCCTAGATGTTAGGAGAAGCAGCAGCCTCCAACACAGTGCGTGGACAGCCTGGCTGGTGCCAGGCAGCTAAGTCCATGTCATGCAGAGCTTGTCATTAATAACAGTGTAAGTGCCAGCCTTCCAAATGATTCACATGTAGCAAAATATAAAAGGTTGCAGCAAAGCCATCTTCTTCCCTCACTCCCAACAGCCAGGCTTTTCTTTTTTTACTTACTCATTTTTTAAATATTTTATTGTTTATGCTATTACAGTTGTCCCAATTTTCCCCCTTTGTCCCTGTTCTCCCAGCCCACCCCACTCCCACGGTCAATCCCCACACTGTTGTCCATGTCCATGGGTCCTTCCTAAATGTTCTTTGACTAATCCCTTCACCTTCTTTCAGTCAGTCCCAACCTCCCTCCTGCCCTCTTACAGTTGTCTGGCTTTTCCGTGATTCTACACCTCTGGTTCTATTTTGCTCTTTTATTTTGTTCACTAGATTCCACTTATAAGTGAGATCATATGGTATTAGTCTTTCACTGACTGGCTTATTTCACTTAGCATAATACTCTCTAGTTCTATGCGTGCCAACAGTCAGACTTTTCAAATGAGGAAGGGGAGCAGTTACAGCTGGTAGGGCCACATAACCCATCTTTCCTGTGGTCACCAAGGCCAGCCCAGATCAGGCACAACAGCTATATGTCATCAATAGCAGGGGGGTGGGGAAGCATTTACTGCCTGTTTTGAGTTTCATAAATTCAGGGCATGTCCTGACACTGGGTCACCCTTGTGAATATTGTCTGTCCTCCTCACAAGAAAAAGAGGTTGTGTCATTCTGCTCAAAAAGCCCGAGGAATACCTCCAGGTAGTGAACAAAGCTTTCTTGTTGGGATGGCATCTCCAGGTCTCTACCAGAGAACCTGCTGGGCTAGTTAGCTGCATGAGTTATACAGGTCATGTTGACCTTCAGGGTCAGATTCCTTCCCCTACAGCTCACAGTAAATACAGCAGAATTCTTTCAGCACCAATACCCTAAAAACCTCTGCCAGACCTGGAACCATACTTTCTGCATAAAGTCAGCATACCCATCTTTAGCCACGATAGTCACTTAAACCACTCATATTTCCTGTGGCAGCAACATGGCAGCGAGGACCTGAATTCTGTCCAGTCCCCTGGTGGCTATTTGCTTGACCTTACGCAAATCTTTTAACTGCTTCAGCTTCAGTTCCCTCATTTGTAAGGTGGGAGGATTAAGGGATGCCTGTAGTGGATACCCACAAAATGATAGCATACCCCTTCCAGTGGTAGGTGCATGGGACCAGAGACCAGACTCTGACCAGCTGGAGCTGAAGGGATGAAGCCCAGGTGCTGTCTTTCCCCCACAGACTCCAGCTGCCACTCCCAGGGGCTTGTCACTCTTGCCAGGTGGCCACTCCAGGGTCATCCCCAGTTCTGCAGCATCTGGCAAAGCAAAGGCTTTGCAAACCTGACCTAGGGGAAGGAGAAGGCAACAAGCCAAAGCCAAGATGAGCGCAACCAATACTGCAGGAGTCTGCATAATTAGTCACTTGGAAATAATATCTTTAGGCTATTCTTGGTTATGTGTTAAATCCTTGCAGGTCCTAGGAACAGAGAAAGAGCTGAATTCTCTGGAAGGATATGATGAATGTGTACAGTGAAAAGAGAGCAGGTACTTCTTGAGAAGCTACACACCAAATGCTTTATCTGTATCTATCATCTCCGCCTCTACTCGATAGATGAAGAAAGTGAGGTTATAAGGCAAGGCAAATTACCCAAGGCCAGACAATAAATAAGTAGGGCGGCTGGGGGGGGGGGGGGGGGCTGGCATTTGCCCCCAAATTATATAACTCTCAAACCAATATTCTTCCCACTTCCAAAATTAACAGCAGAGCAGGGACAAAGAGGAAAGGAAGCAAAGAGAGGGGCCAGGGACCGGTGAGAAAGGGAGGGCGGAGGCTGGCAGCAGAGTTAGCATACGCCACCACAGGCGCCACCCCTGGCAGGGGAACTTAACAAGGAGAAAAGCTCTCCTGTGAGCAGACACTTCCGGGAACATTCTGAGAATGCCTGGATACATCAGTGCTGCTACTCTTAGGCTGCCCATGACTGACCTGAGTCCCCTCCCAAAGGGAAACGTGTTCTGGTGAAAACGCTGAGTGCAGACAGGACATCACAGCCTGGCTGACTGCCAGCGTGATCCAGGCACGATTAGCGGACTGCGTCAGGGCTGCCGGCCAACCACACCAAACTATGAGTTCCAAATTTAAAGCTGTCCAGCAGTGGCCTTCATGCTGGTTCCTGATGCATGAGGTAGCATTTTGAGTAACAATTAATTAGAGAGGAAAGCAGAATAAGCAAGCAAAATACATCAAATGGAATTAGTATAATTCTGCCTTATACTTCACTTTCAATCAGAGAGGGCCAACAGGGCGATGGGCTGGAGGGGAAACCACAGGAGCATTCAGCCAACCGGTACCCCCTTCAGTCTGCCCCAGCTCCAAGGCACACTACATTGCCAGCATGGCTCCTGCCCCCTAAAACCAACCCAGGCCAAAGAGAAACCCACCAACTCTGGCTGTCATTTCTCTACCATCAGACCACTGGAACTGGCACCACTCAGCTGGCTCAGAGTGTTTCTAGTTGTCTGTTCTAAAATTAATAGATTTTTTGGTTAAACACGTCAGCCCTGTCTTCATTATAAGGCCCTAAACCCTAATACAGGTTTTTTGATTTTGTTTTGTTTTGTTTTGTTTTGTTTTAATCACTGATTAGCACAGGCACAAAAAAAACTCCTCCAGGTACTAACAAATCCCAAGGCAGAGCTGCCCACCTCTGCAGAGAGCTGAAAATTTATTTTATCCCTAGAGGCTTATACCTGTCAAAAAAGAGAATAAAATTTAAAAAAAAAAAAAAAAAAAAAAAACTACCAGCCTGAATTTTGCCTCAGACATCTCTGGCAATGACTTGCACAGGCTTCCCTCTAGCTGCTCCCAACCTCTAAGCATCTAAGTCTTGGGTCACCTGCTGTGGACCAGTCAGGAGCCAAGTTGTGCTTAGTCTCCCCCTTACTGGCATGTGCTGTGATCCCAGAACCCAGGGGTTCCCACATCTGTTTTGGCCACGCACAACGAGCAGACTATGGCTGCAGCCCATCTGAGCCACCCGTGTAGCCATTTCTGTGGCTGCAGACCTCACCACCTACCTCGTTGATGAAGGAGTGGGCCCCCTGCGGGCTGAGCAGCAGGATGGCGCGGCGCAGTGTGTCCCGGTAGCGATTCAGCTCTTCTGTCTTCATCGTGGTGAAGAGGCTGGTGAACACATGGCTGATGTTCTTGTCCACCTTTTGTAAAGAAACATCAAGGCCCAGCCGAGAGGCCTGGTCCAGGAAGCTTTGGAGACCACGGATATCTGAGTAGAGGGAGAAGAGGAGAAGGAGAGAACCATCTTTAAGAGGAAAGGGACCGTGGAAGGTCTAACTCCAACATTCCCCACCCAGTACAGGCCACCACAGAAGTGAGGGCTCAAGTGTGCCTCAGTGGTCTACTGAATAAAGGTTGGGAGATACGGATTTAGTGCCAACACCCCTCACTAGCATACAGCCCCAGGGTGTGTCTTGCACTATGGCCACAGTTCCTGTGGCCAGAAAGTATCCTTTATGATGAGCTCCTTTCTCTCCATATTTCTTTCACACAATGGGAGTGAAAGTTCTGGCAGTTCTGTCCTCACAGCTCTACATGCCTGTGGTCCTAGGCCCTGGCCCCTGGTTCCCTCCACCTCCCTCTACTCCCCACGGCTGAGGCTCCTTGACCCTCAGCGGTGATCTAAGGCCACTGACTGCCCTAACTGAAGGAGGCCGTGCCCCAGTCCTGTGGTTGAATAACCTATATCCTCACACCTCAGCCCTGAGGCTTAAGACCCTGTCTTCTTCCCCGGAACTGACTCTCCTGGATGAAACACTCCTCTACTCTCTTTTCAGCCGGGGTGACTCTTATCCCAAGTCCAACAGGGAGAGCAGATGGCCCAAGACGGTCCACTGAGTGCCTTCCTAGCACTTTGGTGCTGCACCTGGGAGAGGGGCCTATTCTTTCCCCTGTGGTTACCAAAGGGCAGGATGCGAGCCCAGAGCCAGAGAGAAGCCTCCTTTTCTGAGGGCCAGAAATGCTAAAAAAAAATTTTTTAACCAGAGCCTAAATCTTCTCTCAGACCTGCCCATGAACAAAGCCAACACAGAGGTGAGCAGGTCCCAGCATAAGACTGTGACCTGATGATGTCATTTAAGCCTCTGGGTCCATCTGTGTCTAAGGCCTGACTCTTCCTGGATTTTTCAGTTCCATGAGCCAAAGCCAAGTTGAGCTGGATTTTTGTCACTTGCAACCAAAAGTATTGACCCATAAGCCACTTTTTCGGAGCCTGGGATGCTTCCTTCATCTGGCCCATATCTGCATTCCAACTCCCAAAGACAAAACCCACACCTGACCCACTCCCTCTGAAGGACACATAGGCCTGCCTAGACCTCACAAGCTATACTCTGCTTCTGCCTGGGACACCTGTGGGCTGCCACAGGCACACAGTGGCTCAAGAATCAAATTCGAAGTAAACAGTGTTAATTCAACCAGATTTTTTCCCCAACCAGTTCCTCTCCCAAACTTTCACTTCAGGCCCATTCCACAAACTTCCAGAGCTCCACACGTGCCAGGCACTGTGAAAGTGCTGCAGGGTCTCTGCACTGCCCGTCCTACCATGGACTGGCTCCCCAGTAAGTCTGGTCCCAGCTGGACATGACAAGAGTAGTCATGAAGAACCAAACACAGAACCAGGAAGGGGAGCAGAGCACAGCAGTCCCAGTTGGGATCCTGGGGTCAGTGCAAAGGCCCTGTTCCCCACCTCAGAAAAGCCCTGAGTGACTGTGGGTGGCCGCACTTAGAACCTAGTATCAATCCTTAAACACGCAGGCAAATCACCCATCCAGTCTGTGCTCATTTGGCTCATTTGTAAACTGGAGATGAAAGTCACTGACTACCATTTTCATAGGACTGTGAGGAACCACATTCTTGAAGGTACCACCTGCTTGTGTACTTGGGAGGCCCAGAGAGCCAACCTCCTTATGATCCACAGGGAAGGCATGGCAGTGCCCAAATAGGAGCCCAACTAGAAATGACAAACCCATGATTGATATCCAAGCCAGTGGCACCCATGTTCCAGTCCAGCCATGACCTTAGCCAACTTTATCTATAGGCAGTGTGGTCAGCTGGAGCACAGACATATGCCCAGAACTGCTTGCCTGTCAAAGCATGGGGACCTCGGTGTTCCTCTTCTCACTGAGTCAGACAGAAAGAAGGTGCCCAGTAGCAGGATGGGCCCTCTCCACCCAAAGGGGTCAAGTGAAGAGAGGTAGCCCACATAAGACCACACAGTGCCTGACGCCCGCCCCAGTACTAGGGGTTCTGACACACAGGCCCAAGGCTGTCAATACCCCCCAGATTCCCAGAGGCCATGCAGTCTCCATCAGCCTGCCCCTGGAGATCTGTAGCCCCAAAGACTCTCAAAAGAAAAGTTTAAAGAGCTTTTTCAGAGCTTGTTCACTGATCCTAGGGAATGGCAGGGCAGACATGCAGAAATGGCTCAAGGAACAGAAGGCAACAAGGGGAGGGAACCCTCAACTAGAAAAACTCATGGCTAGTGTCAACTCTGCCCCCTTCCTCTCCTGAGCACAGCACGACTCACACCTGCTGATTATAAACTTGAACATCTCAGTGCCAAGAAGACATCCCTACTCAAACCAGCTCCTTTTCTACCAGTGCCCATGATGGTTCCACCCTCAGTCTGGGCTGTCCAATACAGTAGCCAGTGGTCACGTGGGGCTATGTAAACTCAAACTTAAATTCATTAAAATTAAATAAAACTCCATACTCAGTTCCTCAGTCATGCTAGCCACATCTCAAGTATTCAATAGCCACATCTGGTTGGTGGTTACCATACTGGACAGCACAGATATCGATCACATATAATCGATCATCACAGAAAATTCTGTTGTACGGTACTGCCTGAGAAACTGTCCTTTCACCAGTCTGGTGGAAATTATGTTTCCAAACCTGGGAGAGTACCTGCATTGAGGCCCCTGGTAGTGGCCGTCCTAATTCCATGCCTCCTGCCTTATCCCTCTAATGACCCTTCTAACTCCCATTGTGGGTTTCACTGGATGGCCTGCTTTGTCCCATGAGACAGTTATAAGTTGGCATAAGCAGAGGTTTGAATCAATGTCTACACATTTCTGTTTCTGCTCCTGGACCCTGGCACAGCCACAGAACACCCCCAGAGCAGCCTGCTGGAGGGTGCACACACATTAGGAAGAACTAGGTCGTCCCCAGGCAGCAACCCCCAGCCACATGCCAGCCAAATTCAGATGTACAAGTGAGGCCAGAGCAGAACTGCCCAGATGATCTATAGACATAAAACATAATAAATGATTGTTGCTCTAAGCCACTAAGTCATAGGATGACTTCTTTCTCAGTGACACCTAACTGGTAGACTGAGTTCACCAGATGCATTATGTATTTCATCAGCCATTGCCCACATGCGGCTGAGTGGGAGCCAGTCCCAAGGCAAGGCCACTGGTGGCTTCCGCAACCCTGTCCCTTTGGACATCAGCAGTCCTCACTCCGATGGCCTGGGCTCTGACTTAGATCTGAGAACAGAAGACAGGACAGTGAGAGCCACCTGGGACAGGCATGAGGGTGGCACCTAGACAGATGCCATCTACCAGCTCCCACTCCTCTTCCAGAGCCTTCCGAGGCCATCACAAGTCTTTACGGTGGCAGAGACTGGCTATATCTGTGTCCCTTCAGTCCCTTCGCTGAGGTCCCCTGCCTAAAACTATCTCAACCCAAAAGAATGTTTCATTTCCCTGGGGAATAGGAGATGCGAGGGGTGGGTATGACGATGACAAGTGCCTCAGGAGCCACAAGAACACATGAGGGCATGCACACACAGAAAAACCAAGCCCTCAGAGCTCCTGCATGTCCTCGGCTGCTGCTTCCTATCTTCTTTTCAGGCAGCCCCTGACAGAGCTATCAGGAAGAAGTTAAGTTCCCTGTCAAGTGGCTGCATCTTCACACCTAGAAAAAGTGATACAGGCTGAAGGCAGCACTCCTGAGGGACCACAGCCCCTGGCTATAACCACCTGCTCCCACCTGGCTGAAAAGGTCAGCTCTCAGCCTCTGAAGCTCTTATTCAGCTGCACTTGGGGAAGACTGGAGTCAGAATAACAGTCAAGAGCACAAGCTGACTTTGGCCCTCCTGCCATTCCCCATGAATGAGGCCAAGGAAACCTGCTTCTCCAACAAAAATCTCTTTCTTCTTACAAGAGACTGAGTTGGCAATGCCACCCTACCACATCCCCCCAGGAAAGCCAGCTGTCCACTGCTGCTCCCCAGGAAGGAAGAATTCTCCAAGAAGGTAGATTAGGGACAGAGCTCAGGCTACTCCCTTGGGCAGTAGAATGGACATTCCAGTCCCCCGCCTTGGCCCAGGCCTTCCCCTGTGCAGACTGGCTGCCCAGTCCATGATGCTGGTGCAGCTCCCCAGCCAAACACACCTGCACTGGGGAAGAAGCTGATGGGGTCACAGCAGGCCTCACATCAGCCCCATTTCAAAAAGGGCAGAAGGTAAAAGCCCTGGCTTTCTGAGGCCATGAGGGGAGGCAAATCATGTAAAAGGACATCGCCACCCACAGGAACAGGGATAGGCATCCTGCTCCCCAGGAAAGGAGGCAGCTCAGAGAGCACAGGCAAGTCCATTCCAGTGAGAAATCTGGTGTGACAACACCCAGGACAGGCTTCAATGTCCTTAGCCTTTCCTCTGGGCTCTCAAGGGACCCTGTCACCAGAAGTCTTTGCAGTACCCAAACCCAACTAGGTTGTCCTGTCAAGGCTCATTCACTCCTTCCTTTCCCCAATATTCACTGGGAACTTACTCTGTTGGTCCCTCTCCTCAGGGCTGGGAAACAAGAGAGAATGAGCCCACAGTGTTCCTGCTCTCACGGAACTTATATTTCAGGGGCTGGAGAACAGACTGGAACAAATAAACAACATGCTAAATAGATCATTTCCAACAGTGCTAAGAGCTCCTAGGAAAACAGATGTTGGGCGGGAGGAAACTGCGAGGCTAGGGTGGGAAAGGCTCCTGGGAGGAGACCAGGGAGAAGGAGCCTATGGAAACCTCTGCATCTGCACCACCACATGCAGGGAGGCCTGGACCCTGGAGCTGCCATGAAGGGCAGCAGGCTGGGTGGGCATCAGGGAGCACCCACAGCACTGGAGGAGGGGAGGACAAAGGCCCCAAGTGTCCGAGCCCTGGGCCTCCTCTGCCCTGTCCCAACTCCCCTCCACAGACCAGCTCCCTAAGCTAGGTCTGTGAACCCTCTGGCGCTTCCTGGCCTTCAACAAAGAGAGATCTCCAGAATCCCCAGCCTGTGACCACCTCTTCCTGAAGCCCTCTCTTACCTAGGCTGCCAGACACTACGTGCTCTTTCTGCTCCCACCCATTTCCCAACCCCCTCCCCTCATGGACTCTTGGTCACATTCCCAGCTAATCCTGGGCTTCCCTCTGGCAGACACCTAGGCCAGCAAGATCTCTCAACTTCTCCCCCTAAACATCCCTTGAGCCCATCTGCATGATCCCTTCTTGGGTTCGAGCATCATCAGCTTCTCCCTGGGATGTCTACGCCAGCCTCCTATGGGGCCCCCTCTCATGCATTCCACCGGGATGTTAGCTAAGTTCACATCTGCTCATGTATAGCCCTCCTCTAAAATCTCCATGGAAAACACAAGTTCGTTTCAAAGTTGCCAAGAAATTAATATCCTCGAAAGCAGCAATCAATCACAAACAAATAAAAAGCCTTCTAGAGACTTTATTATTATACATAAATAAACTCCATACATCTTAGCCTGTACGTAAGAAATCTCTGATCCCAACAGCTTTTTCTGGTTTTGATTTCGTGCCACCATCACCTACTGCCACTGCCACCAGAAACCATACACCCGAACTCCAGAAAAGAAACTCTGCCCTTCCCTGGACATGCCCCCTACCCACACTACACACACCACATACACTACCATACATACACACACACACACACACACACACACATGCATACCCTACCATACACACACACACACATGCATATCACACACATGCATACCCTCTACCTGGATGCTCCCAATTAGAAATGTACAGAACCCTCCTTCTGCATCAAGACCCAACTGAAATCACACCTCTGCTCAGAGAGCGTCTCAGATCTAGAGTTAGAATTCAAACTTCCCTCGAGTTTCATAATTTGAGGACCTGGGAAGCAGGAACTAGGTCTTTCTCATTTCTCCATCCACCCTGTGGGGTCAGTAGACAAGGCCCTTCCCCCATGCATGACTGAGGGCTGGCCAGAGGGCCTCTGGCCAGAAGTAATGTGTATTGTTTTGGGAATGCATTGTAACTCTCTCATCTTCCTTTGGGAGCAGCTTCTTGTCCTGTGACTGCCTCTTGACCCTTTTACACAGTGAGGCAATGTAGTTTAGAGTCACATGTAGGACATGTGCCTCCTTTGTCTGGGACCCCTTATAATGAGACTCAGACTGGAGGAGGTGCGGCCTCTCTCACGCTGACCTGCCGCAGTTGGTGCGCTCCCCTGTAATGTGAGTAATAAATGGTGTGTCCACATCAGCTAGTCCCCTGGGTGCTTTTTTCCGGAATATCAAGAACACGTAGGCAGCTCCCTGGCTTGGGGGTCCTGTGCTACACACCCCAAGGCTCAATGTGAAGCACAGAGTCAGAGACAGTAGAAGTTTATGGAATCAAATTGAACCAAAGCAAGACCCAGCTTGTAACGCAGAGCAATTTCAGCAACCACACAATGGTCACGTATCTGATGGAGTCAAAGCTCTACTGCTAGGAACTAAAATTGGGCAAAAGTATTTTCAAAATCTAAGATTATACTTGTGATTTTTCTACCACTCCTGCTAAAGAAAACAGAATAGCCTCCTGGTATTTTAAATAGTTCCTTTCAGAAAACTGAAACAAAAGAACACATTTCCAATTGCTTCCCCCACTATTTTCAATTTCCAAGAAAGGGCCAACAACTGATAGTACCTATGAAGATTTTAATATCATAATATATGTATATAAGTATGAAGGCTGCCGCCTCACACACACAGTTCACGATTACAAATGTTCAGGGATTATTGGCAAATTTTCTAAAGTTTGAGACACAATTTTGATTCTATGGGCTTTTTTGATACTTATCTGCCCCCCCCCAATATATGCTTTGAATTTCTTGCCAAATGTAGTTTACCCCAAATTCAAGTTCATTCCCAACACCCCTGCCCAGGTTCTCTCCTCCTTTACCCACTCCCCTTCCCACCACCAAGGCATGGAACAGCTATAGAAACAAGTGTGATGGAGGCTGAGTCTGCAGGTGAGGGAACAACCAGCTTTTCCAAGAAAAAAGACCACAAAGACCCACCTGCTATGGTTCTAATCAAAAGCAATAATCCCTTCCCTCTACTCAGAACCCATTTGGTACCTCATCTGCCAAACCTGGGCTGCCCAGCTGTGCATTCCCTCTCTCCTCCCTTCCTTCCATTCTTTCCTTCCTCCATCCTCATATATTTCCAGACCACTATTCTGGGTCAGGCTCTAGGCTGGACACTGGAGCAGCAGAGTTGTAAAACTTCATGCCCTGTCCTCAAGGAACTATCAGTCCTGCAGATAAGACTTCTCCCTGCCCCACCCCTTCCATGTACTAAGCATTTCGTATATGCCAGAACCTGTTCCATTTGCAGACTGCATTTTATGGATGAATTCACTCCTGGCAGTCAATCCATGTAGGTATGATAAAGGACATGTCTATGAGAGTCTGTCAGGCCCTAGGCAGGCCCGCCAGAGTTCAACAAAGGGAGGAGTAGAGGCACATAGGTCTGGCATATCCAGCTGGCTTAGAGTAAAATAGAAGAAGGCAGACCTGTCCTCGCCTTGAGTCTTCAGGTGACTAAGTCTCCCAGAGCAAATATCCCTAGGGTTCAGGCAGGGGGCTGGTTTCAGGTGATCATAAAGACCCTCAGGGGTGTCCCACCATCCTGGGGTGGGTGGGGAGGGCATGGTGCCACTGCTCTATGTCTTCTTGCTGAGGATTTCCTGTGGGAGGGAGGTCTCCCCTGTCCCAGTCAGAATCTCAGCTGCCCAGGCAGCAGTCACGGCAAACCTGGCCCTGGGAGTCTTTCCGAGTGACACCCTACCCCCAAGCCCCGCAAAAGCCCTGCTTTCTGTATTAACCACGTCTTTTATTTTCTGTGTTCTGATGTTTTGATATCTGAGGCCTTGCTGACTTTGGAGGACCTGCCCCTGCAGGGTTAACCAATTCCCAGAGATAGGACTAACAATTCACCCCAGAGCACCTCTTTCATATGCAAATCAACCACACCAAAGCCCCACCAGTTTGCTCTACCAGTAAACATTGGCCCTATCCACCTACTCTAATCACCCCAGGGCCAGGTAGCAGACAATGCAGGACACCCCTGTGTCCCAGAGCCCACTGAAATTATTCAAACTAGCCTGTGTACCCTGCCTCACCCATTCTTTCCTACAGAAACCACAACAAAGACGCTTGCCCACACAGCTGCCCTTCTCCCCCTGCCTCCTGGTGCTTCCCCTGATGGTCTCCATGGTGTGGTATGCCCCCTCCTCCTGGGAACTGTGAGTAACAAACTACCTTTTCAATGGTGGTCGTCTCCTGACCTGCTGGCCTCTGCATGCCTGAGTAATATCAAGTCCCCTTTTCCGTGGTGACCTGTGATGCAGCCTGAGATGGGGGTTGTGGGGAGGGCACACAGCAGCAGCCCCACTGGCCACACTCCCCCAGGGCACAGAATACTCACAGACCCTTCACTAGGCAGTGAATTTGGGTAGCCACCTCTCTGAGCCCATTCCTCCATCTGCAGAACAGATAACCCCACTGTCCTCATGGGGGTGCTTCGATCCTTCAGAGAGGGACATGCATCTCTGCTGCACAGAGCAAAAGAGACATTCAGTGGCTGTCATGTCCCTTCCAACATTCTCATCATCCCTGGGAACGCCCCCAAAGGGTTCCCAAATGAATAAGTCATTTCCCTTGTTGTAGAGGCTCATCAAGAAGGGAGGTATCATCCTGACAAATAGAAGACTAAACGGTCAGCTCTCCCTTCTGTGATCATGGAAATTCCAAAATTGTGATGTGGCTGAAGGGAAAGGACTGTCATTAAAAACTCCCTGAGAAAGAGAGCAAATTTCTATCCATCATAATAGGAGCTTGTAATATCCAGGAGCCTTCTCCTCCAACAGGTTCCAGACCAGCAAAGAAACCATTCAAGAGCAGATTCCGGAAAGAAGAATGGGTTATCTGTGATCACATTTCAGGCACAGGGTTCCATGAGTGAGCGCTATCCGTACTCCTGGTCTTAAGCCCTGGTGACGGAGGGCATCACCTGATCACTACATGCTCATTTCTCCCCAAGTTCGGTTCCTTTCCATTTAAAAAACAAACACAAGGGGAAAACACTTTAAATAATCAGGCTGTAAGATCGAGATTAAAAACAATTTAAAATAAACGTCTACTCCGGCACTTTGGAAAAAACATACCACGCTGCATTAAGTGCTTTGAATTAAGTAAATTACACCAAGTAACTAATTTACATAATGATCAAAATTTGCATTTTACACATGTTATGATGAAAACAGGTTCATAAAATAATTCTTCACCAACTTCTGTTCCAAGTGGCTTTCCAGTATTTGGATAAAATTCTGCAATGTTGATCTGCTACTGTTTTTATGCTTCAAATCTCTGGCTCCTTCAGTATCTTTTAAAATCTAGCAGGTCCCTTATTCCCACTGCAATAAACAGTCCCTTTGATTTGCAATTCCCTTCCATCAACTGAGTGAGATCATTTTCTTAAAGAATCCATAATATGCTAATGATTCTTAGAATTTTCACAGATAAAGTTTGATGCTCCTGTCACCTTTCACTTAGAAGGTATTTGATATTGATTTTAGTGGTTCTTTCTCCAAGATCGTAGAGTTGGTTTGCAAAGTCCTGCAGCGCTGATGCTATCTTTTCAGGATGAGGACCCAGGATGGCCTTTCTCAACAGGCTTCTTTCCTGTGACAACAGGTCCCTCGGAAAGTGGGCAAGACCCCTCCAGACTTGTCTGCAGGAGACTGGCCTCCAGCACAGAAAGGCCTCTCAATGCTTAGGTCCCTGGTGCCCAGCAGGCAGGCCCAGAGCCAGAATTCCCCCTCTCAGAGCTGCTGGATGCTTAGGTGCTTCATTTCTCTTCTGCTTTTCCAATAGCCTATGAGGAATGGATAACCATTCCATTTCACAGGTGGGAAAACTGAATCCAAGAGGTTGAGTCCCTCCATTAACACCACAGAGCAGGAAAGAGGAATGACCCACGGTCATACTTTAAGAAAGTTTGGGGTATTTTCCTGGACTTCTCTCTAGTTTAAGTATGATCCTGAAGCAAATCTAGAAAAGTGATTTCCCATTGTCTGCCCAAAACAGCCATGTTTGATTTTCCAAGAGGGCTCCAAAGCTGATGATTTAGCTTTCTGTTAAAGCCACAGACAAATGACCTCCCTCCGTGGCAGGGCAGGACTGATGTCACATGTGGTAAGGTTGATGGGATAGTTGTAACAGCACTTGCTTATTAAGGTCTGACTGTGCAGGCACTATGCTAAGCACATTTAATCCCTATGACACCTTGTTGTGTGGCCTGAGGTCATCCAGCCAGTTAGAGGCAGGACTGGGATTCAAATCCAGGCCTCTGATGCCAGACCCAGAGCTCTTTGCCAACATTTGCCAATCAGCCAAAGGCACCTGGGAAGGGATGAGAAGGAGGCAGGTCAGCTTCTCTGGTCATGTGTAGATGATGAGGCTCATCTGAGCCCAAAGCACCTGTAGGGAATTACCAGACTATGCACATTTCACAGGTAAGTCCTGGGCTCAGAACAGAGCTGAGATTCAACCCCAGACCCATCCAGAACCAGAGCCTCTGCTCTTGGTGCCACATCAGGCATGGCACTTGCTGGTGGCTGTCAGGGCCTCTTCCCCACCCACCCTGGAGTGTCCAGACCAGGCTCATGAGAGCTCCGGGGAGACTATGCACCACGCTGGTCAAGTGCTCAAGTCTAGCTTTTAAGAATGGCAACAAGATGAAAATGCGATGCATGCCATTACCAGCTGTTAATTTGCAACCAGTATTAATAACTGACATTACGAGTGAAATGTAATTCTGTAAATTATCACTCTGAGGAAAAGCCCACGCTCCTAGAAATAGCAGCCTCAACTGGGCTGGGTTCCGTGTCTGCAGACCTGCCTAAGGAACACCTGGGGACACCACCTTGCTCACCTCCTCAGTGACAAGCATATGGTATGGCCCCACGAACACCTCACTCACTCAGGCTTTCTCCAAGCACATGTCTGGTGTCCAAAGCTGGGCCACACCCGTTGTGGAGGTAGAAAGATGGATCAGAATCTGATGGATCAGACAAGGGGCTCAATAGAAACAGACAAGCAAGCACTGCTCAGAGCCACACGAGGCACCGAGAGAAGTGCATGGAAAGGACAGTGTTTGCCTAGGTGCTGTTTGGGAGAGGAAAGGTCCCCAGGAAGCCTTCAAAGAGCTAGCACAGGAGCTGAGATCTGCAGGACAAACGGGCCTTTTCTGGGTAGACAGAGGGAAGAGTACTCCAGGCCACAAAGATGTCAGGATCAAAGGCCCCCTGGAACAGAGCAGCCCATCTGGGGGATCCACTGATGGTCCTGTTTGGCCATGAGGGGCATGAAGCCTGATGGGGCCTGAGGGAAATGATCACGGTGGAATTCCTGGGAAGCATCAGACAGAAGGAAGGTCATCAGAGTAGCCTGTGGGTCAATTGAGAGGAGGGCCTATGGCCCCAGCCACAACAACCCCACCCCTGTGCACACTCCAAGTCTCTGGGGCAGAGGAAGGACTGAGGGGAAACAAAGTCGGTGCTCTGGAGGCAGCCAGGAACCCCAGCGTTTTCCTGAGCGCCCCCCATGGCTGGAGCCAGGTGCCCTGATACCAGGAAAGGGACTCATCCATGTTGCCATCTGTGGGTGAACAGGCTTTCTCAGCTCCCTGAGCCTCAGCTGCTGCCTCTGTGAAATGCACAGGATGGAGCCTCCTGTGTGGTGGAATGATGGACACAGCACCTGAGATAGAGTCCAGGTGTGCGGAGGGCTGGGAACGACGGCTGCCTCTCCAGTGACACCACCAGCTCCCCTGCCACCCCACACCTCCTGCCCCTTGCAGCCCTGCCATAGGAAGCCTTGGTCTTCACAGCTCTCACTGACCTCATGACAGCTGTTCTTTACTTATACATTTAATTTACATAATTAATCTCTGGTATTTACTTGGGTTTAATTTGTTTCCTCTGGTACTTGCCTTTGAAAAGGCAATACTCAGCAGGCCCAGGAGTGAAGAATGGCAAGGGGTCTCCGGATGCCACTGCCCTTCGCTGGGGGGCCCCAAATGCCACCTCTGCAAAAGAACCCAGCCCTGACTGAGCCTGGACACCATGAACAGAGCCTCATACCTCCCTGTGCCAGATGGGTACCAGGTGGAGTGGATGGCTGCCCGTGAAGACCTCAAAGTAGAGAAGGAGAGATGCCTATACACCATCTTGGGAACAACTCTCTGTGCCAGCCCCTGAGGACACTGTGGGCAGTGCCAGGAGGAAGGTGGGCAGAAGTCTTCTGCTTGGGGACTTCAGGGGAAGAACAGAGCTAGGCTAAGCTGGAGTCAGGGGCAGTCAGTGGATGTGCTGATGGCTTTGCCAGGCCCTCCTTAAGGCAGCAGAGAGTGGGTGTCCCAGGGATGTGGTACAGAGGAGGCTGGAGTCCGGGGCAGGGCAGACCACAGAGGACAGTATGGACACAGCCTGGGGTTCCACAAAGGGTTGAAATTTCAAAAGTCCACTTGGCAATTCTGTAAGCAGGGTATGATGTGGAGGGCAGAGGTCCGGAGGCCATCAGAAGCCAAGGCCATGGCCGAGGCAGGACCCAGTGGAACCTGAACGCAGGCAGGAGACTGGGGTAAAGAGGAGGGCCTTTGGCTGCAGAGGAGGACAGGAAGGAGTATGAGGTGATAAGCAGCAGGTTATGGCTGCCAAGATGGGTGGGTGGGGAAGCAATGACATGGGATGGAAACATAGGAGGGAAGAGGGCCAGGGCTCACCCCGGGTAGACAGCCGCTCAGCCCCAGGCCTGCGCTGGTAGTGCAGGGTGGCCTCCCAGGCTTCAGCCTACACAGGCACATTCACTCACACACCCACTCACACTCACACATGACACAGTCACGTTCACACACTTACATTCATGCCCACACTCGTGTTCATTCATACCTTAATGCACAGACTTGCTCACCCATATACATTCACTTGCACACTCATACTTACACTCATTCACATACATGCTCACATAGGGGTGTTCCGGAACTGGCCTGAAGCACCTCATTAATGCTTATTGTTAAATTTCCAGGAAATTTGTGAGCCAGTTATTAAACACAGCCACTGTAAATTAAATTATATACACTTATAACTAAACAAATTACTAGCAAAATTGATAAATAACCAAAGCTCATCACTTCCCAATTATTTTTGCTTCATTTTACCATCATCTATGCTCATGAAGCTATTAATGCATGTTGTATCGGAAATACCAGACAATGGTGTGGTATCCCTTCCCAAATCTGTGTCCAGTGAAATCACGATGCTCACATCAGCCATCTTTAGAGTATTTACACCCCAGAAATCAGGGTTTTCTATTTTCTTGGAGAGCCAGTTGTTAAACATTTACCAGCGTGGCACTGCTCACAATGTTCACACATTCACACCCCCACACTCACATGCATGTATGCACACATACACACCTACATTACACACTCACACCCACATTACACATTCACAGTGGCACTCACATACACACGGTATACTCTCCCTGTTACACTCGCACCAGCATTTCTTCTGCCTTAACATCATGGTCAGAAACCACACCGATGCCTGGAAGGAGAGTCAAGGCTTCTCAGAGGCTGAAGGAACTGTACATCCTGCTCACTGGGGCCTTCCCGACCCTCCCCAGGCCAGGAGACTGACTCCCCTAGAGGGTGTACCGCTGCAACTTCCCTGTGCTACCTAGCAAACAGAAGTTGCCTCATTCTGGTCATTGAAAGCAAGACCATGGCAAAGATCAGTCATAATCGAGCAGGTAGTCAGCAGACTGGGAACTCTGCAAGGAGGGGGTGACATGGCTGGATGCCTGCTGAATCCCAAAATTAAAGCCACATCTATATTAATTAAGAGCCAGGATCTGCAACCCTAATAGGACTGCCAGTCCATCTATCACAAGCTAGTTAACACCTGCCAGAACCTCTCTGGGCAAATTACAAATGGGATTCAGGGTGGGGGCCAGGAGAGACAGGGTATTATCCTGAAATATAATTTGAACCTTCATTCCATAATACATCCTTGAGCTGATCCATCACATGCTAGCCCCGGCCCAGGCCTGCCCCAAGCGAGGGCTGAACTGTGGGGGTCATCCATCACTAGCCACCAGAAGGCCCTGGAAAAGCCAGGGCTACTCGCCGGCTTGGAGGAGGATGGGGACAACTGGACTATGGTCTGATCACTGCCAGTGAGGCAATAGGACCATGGCTGCCAGAGCCAACACCACCCCTGCACCCCCTCCCAAGGGCAGGCAGATGGCCTCCCTGGCAGGAGCTCAAACCCAGAGGCAGAAGCAAGGGAAGCACAGCACCTCCGTGTGCTAGCCCTGAATGCTCTCATTGGTCTCTTCACAGCAAGCCTGTGAAGCACTATTAGCATTCCTGATTTACAGATAAGAAAATGAGAGCCCGAGGCTAGCCAGGCCTGTCCATCAAGCCTCAGGACCCACAGTCCGTGCCTGATCTGCAGAAGGGCCTCTGACTCCTGACTGACTCTGGGCTGGCCTCAATATTCCAGGGGTTCCATCCCAGCAGCAACAGGGGTGTCTGGCCAGTGGCCCAGGATCCTGCACATCCTGAGCTCCAAGCACAAAACCTGGCACTAATAGCCACTCAATAAAGACACATGTGGAAGCTCTGTGAATTAACTAATGAAAAGCAATTCTCTGTCCAGGGGTGGGAGCTCAGGTCCAAGAAAACCCTCCTGAATTGATGTAGAAGCCCCACTGGAGCTGGGTCCTCTCCAGGAGCAGTGAATGTGAAGGATGCCCTGGCAATGTGTCAGACACTGTGCCCAGTCATGTGCTTTCCCTATTTCATCTGCTCACTCCAGCAATGCCAGGAGGCAGTTCTATAATTATCCCCATTTTACAGATGGCAAAACTGAGACTCAAGAGAGGTAAGTGCTAGAGCCACAACTCCAAAGACTCTGCTATTAGTTAGCCTCTGCTTTATGGGGACATGTCTGCCGCACAGACCTTCATTATTTTTAGCCCCCTTTCTCTCCAGGAAAACTAACGTTTAAAAGTAAATCCACATTCTACCCAGTGTCCTCCTCCCAGGCCAGTGCTATGGACTGTACAATTCACTGAGGACTGAGGACCGCCCTACAGTGGCCCAGGACTTAGACGCCCCTGCCTGCAGGTGACGGCTCAGCGCCCGTGTCATCATCCTGAGCAGGTGGGGTCGGTGGCCAGGCTACCATTCCCACAGCAGCAGCCACACAGTCTCCTCTTGGGGTACCAAAGGGCTCTTTCACAGCCCACAGCTGCCTCTTTCACTAACTTCACAAGAGCAACTGGAGATGCAGATTCTAATTCTGAGGGAGTTTTCATTGCTATGATAGTGATTTTCAGTTTAGAAGGAAATGAGCACCCCAGAAAGTCCTAGAAAGCACTTAAAATTAATCCTATTGTTCTAGAGGAGCCATAAAACTCCATCAGGAATGGAATATTTGCAGGTCCAATTGTCTGTTGGCTGGCATGGATTCCAGGCAGGTGGAGGTATCAAAGCTCTGATGGGAGCTCTTCCTTCTCACCTCCACTCCCCTGCCTTTTCCTGACTATATACATCAGAATAAGGGAGGGACAGGTTAACAGTCCTCAGGGAGCAGGGACAAGAGCACAGGAGGAAGGAGAGTCCTGACCCCCTGGTAGGTCTCCAAAGTGTGCTCCTCAAGGAAAGTCTGAGGACCTGCTGCACAGCAGCTGACAGGAAGGACCAAGCCCCCCAGAGGCCTGGGTCCAGCCTGCACTCTGACCTCACGCCCCTCCTGGAAGCCAGAAGGTCAGGACTCAAGAGTGCCATGCACGGGCTGGCCTACCAACCCCTTTAGAAGCAGAATCGGGATTTCAGAGCCTAGAAACAGCATGGGACCTCATAAGGAAAGGGACAGAGTGCTCTTGGGTCATGGTGTTAATGCCAGAACACCTGCAGCCATGGAGGAGGAGCTGCCTGGGAAGGGCGACTCCATTTTGCTGGGATTCAGGAGTCAGCACCCCATTCCCTCCCGGGTCCAGACCAGCCTCTTCTCACCCCTAGATGATGTCATCCAGCCCAGTGGCTTCAAATACCATCCACACCTGACTTAAATCATTACCCTGGACTCTGGTGGGATTTCCAGACATATTTGTCCACTTGGACACAAGATTTCAAACTTAAGCCAGCCAAAACAGAACTCTCAATTCTCAATACTTATCCCAATGAAAAGCATCACCACCCACCCAGTTGCTCAGGCCAAAAGCCTGGGAGTCTCCCTGGACACCTCCCTTTTCCTCACTCCTCTCCTCTGATCCACGAGATACTTCAAATCCAACCTCTCGTCCCCATTGCCACCACTGCCTGCCTGGGCCATGCCACCAGCATCTCTCTCAGGCAGTGTTCTGACAGCTTCCTCCAACCAACCTGGCCTCCCTGCCTCCACCTCTACCTCCTGCAGTCTGTCCACCACACAACACAGATACCAGTTTTTCTATGCATGAAGCAGACAGGTCTCTGCTCTGCTTTAAAACCCACCAGTGGCCTCACAACATGCTTAGAATAAAATCTCAACTCCTTACCCAAGACCTTTGAAGGCTCTGCATGACATAGCTGGACTTGTTCTCAAACCCAACTTCTATCTCTCCCCTCCTTCACCCTCCAGCCACACAGCCTTCCTGTCTCTTTTTCAAACACTCTAAACTCATTGCCACCTCAGGGACTTCACATCTTCTGTTCCCTCTGCTCTTCCCCAATTTTCATCCACTGTCTCTTTCAATGCATCATGTTATCAGTTCAAATGTCACTTCCTCAGAGGACCCTTCCTTGAGCTGCCGGTGGCCCCTCTCCACCCTACCTGTGACTCTCTGCCGCACCCCTGCCCCTCTTCTTTATAACATTTCTCATCTCCTGAAATGATCATCTTCATTGATCAGTCCTCATATCTTCTCTTCCACTGTGACCCCAGGACACAGAGATGTGCCTGGCACACAGCTGGCACTTACCAGATATAACTTAGGGGCTGCATGCTGCAGTGAGGAGACCCCAGGTGTGGAACTAGACAGCTCTGGGTTTGAAATATAGCTTCCTCAGCATCCCTGGCCATGTGACCTTGGGAAGTTACTTCAAACCTTTCCAAGCATCAATTTTCTCATCTCTAAGACAAGCATGATAATACCTCCTTTGAAGAGTTAATGCAGGGATGAAATGAGATAGCAGTGTAAGATGCTTGGAATGGACTTAGCAAATAGTCACTATTATTATTAATAACAATAAAAGCAGATGTAAAAATACCTATGTAAAAGTGGGATTTGGGAAAATGATATGTGCCCAGGAAAAAAGGAAGAAACATGCCTGCAATGGCGTTCACCACGTGCCAGGCACTCTGCCTGCCCAGGAGGCCCATGCAAATGAACCTGTGTGAGCACTGCCCTCACGGAGCTGGAGGTTCAGGGAAATGCTGAGTAAAGCAGCAAAACTAAGAACTACGTTAGAGGCACATGTAAATGCCATGAGAGCATGAGGGAACATGTTGCCTTTGACGAAGGAAAGAGGAGAGAGGCAGTGGATGCGTAGCTTGTTATCTGCCAAGCATATTCCTCTCATTCTGGGACTAACTCCCTGCCTTTGCTCTGGGAAGCATCTCCCACCCGACTCCACTCTTACAGTTCTAGGGGTGGGGGTGGGGGCTGCCATCCAGAGCCCTGTGTTCCCAAACACTGGTGCAGGAGAAGGCACATGACTCAGGTCAGGCCAACAGAGCCGGTCTTTGACTTTTTTCAAACTGGGACCAAGAGAAGTGGGGTAAGCCCTCTAGTGACAACTCATGCCATGGGAGGCTCAGGAGGGGAGCATGGCCACATTTCTTACCATCAGGAGGAAGCAAGGCTGAGATGGCGGGACAAAGGGGAAAGCTGGGAGGAAGCCTTGGCCACATAGGGAGGAACTTGCTTGTCAGGACTGGCAAGTCTGAAACCTGTAGGGCAGACTGCAGGCTGGAAACCCTCAGGCAGGAGTTAAGGCTGCAGTATTAAAACAGAATTTCTTCTTCCTCAGGAAAATTTTTCTGACTGAATGAGGCCCACCCAGACTATGAAAGATAATCTCATTTATTTAAGGTCAACCAATTGTAGACATTAACCCCATCTACAAAATACCTTCAAAGCAACACCTAGATTAGTGTTTGGTTGAATAACTGAGTACTACTGCCTAATCACGTGGACAGGTAAAACTAACCACCCTTTGAGTGCCAATGTCGGTCACTATGAGCGACACTGACAAATTTTCCCAAAAGTGCCAGCATCGCTCCCAGCACCTCTTTTTTCGATGGCTATAAATGTAAATAACAATGGAATAATTTGTATTTTATGTTTTCTTTTCTTTTCTTTTCTTTTTTTTTTTTTGTATCTCCAGTTATATATTGATATAATTTCTTCTCACATTGATCCAAATTTCGAATTACGCGTGGAACTTAAAGGGTTAAGGAGAATGTCTTTGAGGAGGCAGTAAGGGCAGTAAATAGTGGTGACACTTTCAAGACCTTGGTTCCAAGAGGATGTGGAAGCTGGAAGGAGAGGCGGGATGGCAGAGGAAGGAGCTAGGTTCCTCCTTGCCCTGGATGGATGGGGGAAGTGAATGGGGAGGAATAACAAGAAAGATGGAGAGCAATGGGGGAAAAATTGGGATAACTGCAATAGAACGACAATTTAAGATAAAAGAAAAGAAAAGAAAAAGAAACTGATCTGAGGGGCAAGGACCCTGAGCAGAGCAAAAGGGTCCTCTCATTTCCACTGCATCAGGATGGCACAGCTGTCTCACTGTGACTCCTACCTGTACTGCTAGGCTGACTTAGTGTCTCCCCCAAAGGATTCTGGAGGCCTGAAGCATGGACCAGAAAAGCCTAAATCATACCAGCTACCCCAAGAAGCCTGTCCAAAACAGGAAGCATCCAAGGAATTTTCTAGTTTGTCATCTCATGCCATCCCCCAATTTATCCATTGAGCTAAATAAAATCCTGACTCATAATCCTCCCTGTCAAACTTGTCCTCCCAACACACCCCTGCTCACAAAACTCAAGGTCTCCCCTGGTACCTACAAAGAATAACTCCCATTCCTTGGTCTAAGCTAAGCCTGAGTACCAAGGAAAGGCCTGGGGGTCAGCCAGCCCTGCGCTTCAGTCTTCTCTTGACTACCCAGCAACTGAGAAATTTCTACCTTCTCTGTGCCTCAGTTTCCCTACCCTACCAGTAAATCCATTGACTAAAATAAAAAGGGAATTATATCTGCATTATGGGATTATTGTGAGAATTTAAGTGAACAATGCCAGCTATATTGTGCAGGGACCCAGTAAATGGCAGCTACAATGACTGTCATCAGAAATTCTCCATCCCAGAGTTACCCACCTTCTGACCCCCAAACACACAGTGGATGTCATGCACACACACACACGCACGCACGCACATGCTACCTGCTTTGGCTTTCACCAACACCTCCATTCCTGACCTTTCCAAATTCTTTCCATCCTAGAGGACTCAACTGCAGCCCCACCTAAAAGGGCTCCGAACAAAAAGAAGCAACTGTGTGAGGTCAGAGGTATAAAAAAAAAACAACGGAAACTATTTGGAGGGGTGCACTGAAGAGCCATGGCAAGCGGACAGGGCAAGTCAGGAGAGTCTAGAGAAAAAGATGAAGAGTTCTGTGGCAAATGCAAAGCAAAGAATAAGGCCATCTGCTCCTTGTCAGGCTGCGAGCCAAGAGAGGACAGAGAATGGGTGAACTTGCAACAGACACAAGCCACATGTGGCCACCGAGCACTTAGACCATGCCTTGTCCAATTGAGAAAGACTGTAAGTGTAAAATAGATGTCAAATTTTAAAGACACTAGAAAACAAAAAAATACAAAGTTTTTCATAAACAATTTTTACGCTGATTTCATGCTGGAAAGACAATAATGGACTAAATGCATTGGGCTAGATAAAATATGTTAAATTAATTTCACCTGGATCTTTTACTTTAAAATTTTAAACTTTACACATGATTCACATTATATTTCTGTTCGATGGCATTGAGCCAGAGCCTCATCTGCATCACAGGACATCATCTCACGCTGCGTGGCTTTTCAGCATGCTTGAGAGAGGCAGGGTAGCATGGTGCATAAGCCAGCCAGAGTTCGACATTAGGCTCCTCCCCTCAGCAACAGACGCTGCCAAACTTCTCTCCTTGCCTCTGTTCTTCATCTATAAATTGGAGACAATAATAGTAGCAAGCTCATAGGATTCTTATGAGAATTTGATAGATCGTACCTAGCATGTGATAAAGGCTGAATTAGCTCTGTCACCACCATCATAATCACCACCATCACCACATCATCATCACCACCATCATCATCACCACCACCACCACCACCAGGGTCATCAACATCATCACATGGGCCAAAAGCACATATCATCCTATATTTCCATGATACCTATCTCTAAGCCGAGGGATAGGGCTAGGTTGACTCTCATTTCCATAAAGAAGGGCCATCATTTAACACACTATGCCCAGTCTTGCCAATGTCCCTGGCTGAGGATAAGTCATCTGTAAGTGCACACTATGTGCCTTCCTTTCCAAAGCACACATTCCCTCTCAAACACAAGGAATTCCCAGCTCAGTTTAGACCACGGGCTCTGCCCCTGCTCTCTAGCCACTGTGCCCCTACAGGCCAAACCTGGCACTGCCACTCTCAAGTAATTTTTAGGAACAATGACTTCAATAGTTTACTTAACTTTGTCAACAGGAAGGAAGCTGGATATGTACCTCTGGCATTTGGATGAAGGGAAGGAGGCAAGGTCAACAAAGGATCTGGAAGCTATGTGGCCAGGAGCTAGCAACCTGTTAGTGGTCACCACTGTCCAGCCCAAGTGCCTGCCCACAGCTCTGCTCCAGACATGCTGAGCAGAGAAGCTTATCAGTAGCAACCCCAGCATTACAAGTGGAAAAAAGTCATCTGTATGCATTGAGGGCCTACTGTGTGCCACAAATCATGCTCTATTTCATTTAGCCCTCAAAACCATCCTGCTAGGTGGGAACAAGCACCTCACTGTAAGATGAGTAGCCTGAGGCTCAGAGAGAAGTAACTCACCAGGGTCACACAGGGCATATGTGGGAAAGCAGGAAATGGAAACTAGGGGAGTCCATCTCAAAAGCCCGTCTCTTAGAACTGTCAGAGTACACATGTTTGGCACTCTGAAAAACCAAAGCACCCTTATTCTTAAAGGCCAAAAGCCTTCATCGATTTCTCAATAGCTATTTGGAAGTTCCTCTCAACACTCAAGAACCAGGGAGTTCTTGTTAAGAGGTGTTTGCCCAGCTGGCTCTCAGGAAGACTGTGCATCTGTTCCAGGCCTCCCACTTCAGAGCTGTCACTACCAGCAACAACAGACAGGCTGACTATGCAAAACCTGAAAAAGCCACAGCCACGCCAAAGCCGCCTCACCCTGGCCACCCACCCCAGTGACCCAGAGAAACTTTGGAGTAAGAGGTGGTATGAGAAAATAAGCTGATACCAAGGAGTGTGAGGAGGGAAAACAAATTCTGGGCCATAGTCTAACCCCCAGGCACATTCAGGTGGCTCAGGAAACATGGGAATTTTTATGCTGGGAATTTTGAAGTCTTGTGGGTTGGGGGGCCTAAGAGGGAAGTCAGGACACTTGGAGAAGTGACTGAGTCTTAGAAGCTGAGCTTGGAGAGGCAGCTGCAGGAAGGACAGCATTTGTGAAGCTCTCACTCTGCCAGGCACCTGAGCACATGGTTGACATGTGTACCCCACTGAGTACTTCCAATTCCCAAAATAAGAACACTGAGCCTGAGAAAGTGCATCGAGTCTCTCTAGAGCATGTGTGCTTGAGAAGGGTCTCCAGGAGGGTTCTTCTTTACATAAGTCAGAATTTGCCTTCCCAAAAATGCTGCAGAACTCTCAGCCACATCACCCTGCTTCTTAGCCAGGCATTCAGTAAAGGAGGTGGTGGTGACCTGCTGGCTGACTTGCTCCCACATCAAGGCTTGTAAGCAGGTGATGGTGGTCATGGAGGAACTGGACCACAGAGAGGGCCAGGCTGCTAACAACATCTCTATTCGCTTGGAAACCAGAAGAAAATCAAACAAAAATTACATCCAGCTTCTTCCTGCTAAAACCAAATCAATAGAGAAAGCAGAAAAATAACTGTGTTATTTCCTATGAACTTCCAATTGTCACATTTTGTTCATAGGAGGAAAGTGCTGGCAGTCACACAGGAAGAGCTCGTGGTGGCTGGTTGAAACTGGGCCTGATACAGTGGACAGGAAAACACATCATCAGCTTGGGGCAGGGGCCAGATGTATTTTAAGGTATGTATAGTTAAATACTTCTCATTAAAATAAAGCGTTAAACAAGTGAAGGTGTTCTGGTGTTAGCAATTTATCCAGATAAAGCCCGGGGTCCTGGGTAACAAGGCCAGGGAGGTACAGGAGAAAAGGGTGTGGCCATCATGGGGAGGAATTGTCCCAGGAGCAGAGATAGAAGGGCAAAATCACAGGCCAGCTTCACTTCATCCCTGCTGGAGCCCCGGGCCCCTTACCCTTCCCAAACCCAGGAGAAGTCAGTGGTGTACCTGCAGCCCTGCGACCAAAGCCCACTCAGCCAGCTCCCAGCCACAGCCCCTTCAAGGAGGCCTTGAGAACAGCTGGGTCTACAAGGCTGGGCAGGATGGCAGCCATCTAGTGTGACCCTCCCTGATTCCTGAGAGGGCTTTTCCAACGCCTAGATATGGGCTGCTGAACTCTGCTTGGCAGGAAGGAAAAGCCACAGATCCATGAGCTGGGATTCTCAACGGCTACCTCCTCTGCCCTTGGCCTGGGGTCCGTCAGTCCAGCCTGCAGCACAGTCACTGTCTGACCGAGAGGCAGCCAGGGCCCAGCAACAGGGGTACAAGTGTGAGGCAGGGCACGAAGACTCGGCCTCTGAGTCCTCCTCCTTCATGTCTCAGTTAGCCAACCGACCTTTCAGTCCAGAATGCCACGCTCCTGCCCCTCTGGTCTTCACCTCTGGAGTGTCTGTGGCACACAGGCTGGAAGGTGCGGCTGTGGGGCTTATGCTCAGGGAACCACTGCTGCCAGATATCCCCCTGCTCTTCCTCTGCCACAGGCCTCAAAGGCAAGACAGACCATCATCTCAAAGGTGATACCAGGCTGCCCAGCTGGCTCCACTGTTCCACCCCTGCAGCTCAGGGTGGCTCCAGCCTGCCCTGTCCAGGCCCAGGGTGAGAAAGGGGCTTACTGGCCCACTGAGGTCCACAAAGCTGCTCTCTATTCCTCCCACCTCACTTCCCAAGATTCCTGCCCCCTCTCCTGTCCCGCAATTTCACCACATCCAGGACAAGCTATTCTCTCTCCCCTGACTCCTGCCAGCTACATCCATCTGTCTCCCCCTCCTCCAGGAAGCTAATACCCTAAGAAGCTCTCATTGCCCTGCAAGGGGCAGGAGTAGGCAGAAAGCCCCAGGCCAGGCAGGGGCTGATTGAACCTCACAGAGCCTCACAGAAGGCCCAAGTGCTCTCTGAGGTCTGGGGGCAGCAGAGTAGAAAGATTCACCCCCCACTCCCAACCCCCGCCACACACACACAGTGTCCTCTCTGAGCTCCCCAGGCTGCCCTCAGTGAATGTGCAATGGTTGGGATTAGGAGGGAGGGATTGCTCCCCTTCTAAGACACACATGGTCTGGGCCCTGGACAGCCTATGGGCCCAAGAGCATCCTCTGGGAGCCCAGGCTCCCTGTTCTGTTCTTCTGGCCACAGCCCCAGACCTGCCCTGACTTGCCCTGTCTTCACATGTCTCCCTGCACACCTGCTCAGTCTGATCTTGGGGGCTGAGGCTGCCTTTCTCTCCTAAACGCCGACCTCATCTCATCTGCCCCTCCTCACCCTTAGGCTGAATGCCACCATTCCCCAGCCCTACCAGGAAACCTAGCACCAAGGATATGCACACACTCAGCTGGGCAGGTGGGGGCCTCAAGCCAGCACCTCTTTGACCTATACCCCATGCCTTCCTACTCCTCACTTCTTAATCTGCACCACCATCCATACGAGGGCACCCTTTCATAGATGAGGGAATGGAGGCTCAGAACCTGAACTCAGGCTCCTGCCAGCAGGCTTCCTTAACACAGCAGGTGGCACTGCTGCATGTTGCCAGCCCTGATCCTAGGGAAAGCCCTCCTGGGCCAAGCAGACAGAGCCAGGTGCCACCCTGGGGATGCAGAGCTCCTTCCTAGCTTCCTATAAAGTAGGTCTACAACATCCAAGCAAAGGCCCTTTCCTCCCCATCACCCAGACCTATTCTCACTCCCTCTAGGACCCAGGGCAACATCCCTTCTCCATAACTCCCCAGCACCCAGCCTGTGTGTGCCAGCAAAATAAACAGCCCCACCTAACACTCTCACCTGCCCCTCACCCAACCAGCTTCATGTCACACAGACTCTATGCCTTTATGCTTTTGAAAACATGCCACCCAAGACCCTCCTTACGCACAGGAAACCCTGTTTCTGAAGACTGGATTTGCAGAACTGGAAATGGAATTGAAAATGGGAAATTGAGCCACTATACAACTTACCTAAAGAAAGCTCCTAAAAAAGAAAGACTGGCAGTTTTCTGTTCTTGTGATATAGTTCTGTTCCCTCAGGCACCACTACCCTTTGTTTCAAGTGATATATAATAATGTAGTTTGCTGGTTACCTGGCCCCTCCCATACCTGGAGGACTCACTTAGGAGAGGAGGAAGGAGCCACCCCTGCTGAGTCCCTGCCCAGGGTCAAGGCAGTGAAAGCCACTCATCTGTGGTCTGTTATTTAGTCTTCTTTCTAAGGAAGTATGATTATCCCTACTGAACAGCTGAGAACTAGGTGGCCCCAGGACCCCAGCTGGTGAGCAGCTGCCTGCACAGCTTCACCCATTCCCTTGCATCATGCACACTGTACCTCTTAGAAGGCACTGGTTTGGCAGGGGTGGGTCTCGGGCCTCATGCCCTGCACCACCCAGTCCTGCTGACCCCTGCTGGCCCAATTCCTGGCATCCAGGTGGGGCCTGTTGTAGAGGCAAATCCCAATAGTGCTTTCATGGACATACAAGGCCAAACAGAATGGGAGAGGCCATATGAGCTCAGCAAATAGATTACCTGCTTCAATTGCTTTATCTAACAATGACATTTGTACTGTAAAAGTCAGCACAAAAATCAATGAGTTTTAAAGGACAAAATCTGGGGAAGGCTCCAGCCCAGTGACCTAAAACAGCAGCCTAGTAACTGGGAGGACCGAGGCTCAGAATTGAGGGTGTGTAAAACTCCCAGGATTCCAGAATTGCCACAACCTCACTGGGCCCACCCCCACTGGCACCTTGGAGCACAGAAAAGAAAGCTTGATTTGGAGACCCAGCCCTGGACCCCAAGCTCAATACAAATATGTATGAAGTTGCACCTCTGTTACAGGCAGCCTGCTTAACACAGGCATAGAGGACAGTCCCTGCTCACACCCAGCACAGTGGAGAGACAGTGTGTAATTCAGCTGATCATCGCACAACCAAATAGTTACATTACATTAAATAAGAGCTCAGTATGCTGGTAAGAAGTGTTCGGGAGGGCTGCTGAAGAAATGATTTTAAGCTGAGGCTTAGAGGAGGAGTATGCCAGGGGTATGAGGAGGAAAAGCATTTGAGCAGATGAAAGAACAGGAACAAAGGAGGAGCTTCTTCCTCCAATGCACTGGATCCTGAACTTACTAACAGCCCCTCTTTGGAGACCCCAAGGTGGCATGAAGGGGAGGTGCATACTTCCTCCTGCACATCAGCGGCATGGGGAAGGCCATGGTAAAGCGTATCTGTGAATGTTTGCAGGCCAGGAAGCAAAAGCCACAGAGAGGGTGCAAAGAATAGTGGATGGAAGCAAATGAGCAGTGACGGGTGGAAATCCAGGAGCCCCAACATGTGGGAATGCCCTCTGCTAGCCTACTGTATGTTCCCAGAGGCAGACTGGGCACCTGGCAGGACTAACAACCACAGAGCAGCCGCCCATCAGGGGGTCCAGCAGCCCCTCTATGTCCAATAGTAAAACAAATTATTCTGTGATCCTGGAGGCTTGCTCAGTACACATTAACTACTCCCCTTTATTGCATCCTAAGCATGGTTCAGTACACCTTAGCTGACTATGGAGTAAATGCTCCCCATGAATTAGCCTCCATCATGAGAGATCTTTCTCAGCAATTCTTTTTGTCACTGTCATTAGCATCATTTACTGAGCCTCAGGCCCAGCTTTACTGTTTTCTCACTTAGTTCTCATGAGAACTCTATAAGGTCTGTAGTACTGTCTCATTCTGCAGATGAGTACATTGAGGCTCAGAGAGGATAAGTAACTTAATGCAGCACCACAACTAGAAGTGTCAAAGCAGAACCTGCAGCCAGGATGGCCCAATTACAGGTGCCCACTAGAAGCTAGTTTGGCTGACATTTATTTAAAGTACTGATAGGAACAAATACTCCATCTTTGCTTCCCAAAACAGAATGTTATGTGTGACAGGATATAGTTTCCATCAGTCCCCACAGCCATATCTAAGCTTTTGCTCGGTGTCTCTATTTTCACATTGTTTGTGACAGGGTTGGTTGCTGCCCTGCACCCAGTTCCTCCTTACCTTCCAAACAGTTAAGTCTGAGCCAGGACCCAAACCCAAAGTTCCAAGTTCCCAGTCTCAGAACTTGGTAACCTGTGGGAGTCTCTATCCAGCTTCTGCAGCAAGGACACAGGGACTCTGCTGGCAGAGAGGATGAATGACAGCATCCCCCTCACCAGTCCAGAAAAGACCCAGCCAAGTGTGGCAGAAGGAGAATATCAGCCCCTTCCCTATGGCACTGCAATCTTCCCCACAAACCCTGGTGCCATCTTGTCAGGGAGCTCAAAGGTCATTCCATAGGCTAAGTGCTGGTCTGCTAGGAGCCAACCAGGGGCTTCCAACAAGGTAGAACAAAGGGCCCAGTCCTGAAAGATGTCCAGCCACTGGACAGGATCTAGTCAGATCCTCCCTGCTTCTGTCTCTCTGAGGATGGTCATGGAGGCAGAGGGCCAAAGAGGCAGCCTAAAGGCCTTCATACAGGCCTTGCCCAGAAATAGTGCCTGTCTTCCAGCAGGAACTACTGAGCCAGCTCAAGGCAGAGTACTTGTCCCCTCTGGAAGAGAACCATGCATCTCCCCAGGATGTAAAGAATAGATCCCAGAAGTCACACACATTGCTGCCCCAACTCTTCCTAGGGACACCAGAACTAGGCAAATAGACCCAAGGTCCTATGGAGAGCAAGGACTTGCTGCAGAGGTGGCAGGTGGGAGGGCTTCCTGGCAGCATCCTCCAGCTCTGGCTAATGTGCTGGGCCTAGACCATCCCATTTACTCCTCACCAAAGCCAGGTGGGGTCTGTAGCATTGTCCCTGTTTTACAGATGAGGAAACTGAGGATCTGCTGACTTCTCTGCCTCATAGCTACTGTGGGGTCAGCCTTTCCAAGCCTATTTCTCCTCAGCCTCTTGCTTTGGACACAAAAAAATGGCTGACTGAACACTGGACTTGGTTTGGGCCAGCTACAACCCAGGCATCCTGCCTGAGCATCTCAAGGAACAAATGTGAGATGGAAGATACTTCAAAGGAAGGGGAGACCCAGGGCTAAACAGCTGGGATGGGAGGCAGGGTCAGGCCTGGCCCACAGTGGGTTCTCATGGAAGGAAGGAGCAATAAGAAGCCATGTGGACCTAAGCACACAGTTCAGGCTTAAGAGACAACTGAGTTCAGTGAGGGTAGGAGAAGGAGGAAACAGTCAGGGAAAGCTGCCTGGAGGAGGTAGACATCAGTGTTTTGAAATCCCTCAGAGGCATGACTGTAGCCCAAGGGAGTCAGGATGCAGTAAGAGGCACCACAGGGCAAAGTCAGTTTGCACACAGGATCATTCCCCTGATTCAGTCAGTGTAGTGACTGGAGATAAAAGACATGGGCCTTCAAGTCCAAGACAAATCTTTCCTCTGGCATTTATGGGCTGTGTGGCCTTGAACAAGGACTGAAGCAATCAGAGCCTCAGTTTCCACCTGTGAAAAATGAGCACCATGACACGTAGCTCCCCAGGCTAGTGTGTGAAGCCAATGAGACAGCAGGTCAGGCAAAGCAAGCCACCCCTTCCCTCATCCATCACACCAGGATGGCCGGCCATGCCTCAGCTGGGGGCTATGTACCCATAGGGTGCCTCTAAGGCCAGAAGTGCCCTCAGGGACTCAAACACCTCATCTTTGGTGCCAAGATAATTAACAGCACCCAACAAGCCTGCTGTTTACACAATACCTGCTGAGACAGCATCCCCCTGCCCTGTAAAATGAGGGAGATTCCAAGTCAAGTGCCCGCCGACCATGCCCTGGGAAGCCACCCTTCCTCACATGCTCTCACGCTGAGGCAGCACCCAGAAATCTGGAGGGAAGCCCAGGCAAGCACATACCACCATACAAAGACACACATTTACATCCCATCACACAGTCAATGGGGGTCATGGGGAAGGTGCGCATCAGAGGGACAGGCATGAGAGGCAGCACCATTCAAAACCCACAGGCCCAGAGTGTGTGAACTGGACTTTGTGAGTTCAGCTCGGCCTGTAGGGAAGGAGATTGTCAAGCTAGAATGGAAAATACAAGCCCACAGCTACAGCTAAGCCCCTCATTTCCACCCTAACATGCCTCCTATATGGGTGCAGATGCTGCCGAGATGCGCAGGCATTACAGGGAGGCTACAGGATGTGGGCTCCAACATGAGGCATGGCAATCCAGGCCAGCCCAGGACACGGACAATAGCTAGACATGACTATAGTGAGGATTTAGTCACACCTGTGTGTTTAGTCACAGCAAACCAATGACTACAAGTGACTTCCGGAAACACTGTTCTGAGAAAGCTAGGTACCAAGTCCTGCAGAGACCCTGGTTCGGACAGATGAGGAATGATGCAGGCCCTCCTAGGCTTTGTTGAGCCATCCTGCAGCCCCAGGGGCAGTGGTGTGCTGGCAAAGGCTTAAATAAATAAAGATAAATCCCTCACTTGTAGCTTCTGCAAACTTCTACGGTGTAAATATTTCCACCATGGTTGATTTCATGCTACCAGAGTGACATCACTGAGCATGGAATTAGGAAGCCAGCTGGTATGAGCCACTGCCAGCGCACCACTGCCCTGGGGGCGCCCACATGTGCCTCACTCTATTTGGAGGTGTGGAGAGCATGCCACCATGGAGAAAAAGAGAGTGGAAACCTAAGAGAGATCTCAAAAAATGCTAACGGGGCAACTGGTCAGGCCTCTGAGTCAAGCAAATTAAAGGAACTCAAAATTCCTCCACACATTTCCAAGCAGCAGTACAGGCTGCAGTTTCTGGAACATGGTCCTTCCCACACTGAGGAAAAGCCCCAGTTCCAGAGGCAAAGCCCCAGCACACTCTGCAGGAGGGACTGGCTGAAGACATCCCATCCCAAGTGATCTGCTGTCAAAACAGTGCAGTGGACCTCCATGTGGCTCCACTTGGGGCTCTGAGAACCTTTCTTCTTCAAGGTGCAGTACATAATTTGTCCAGTTGCTCAAGACACAGTTGGGGCTGGCAGGGAATGGGGAGTGGCAGCAGGGGAGCTCAGGTGAGTTCCTAACCAGCCCCACTTAGGGCTCTCAGCAAGCAGGCCTTTCCCACCATGTTGAATGAAAAGCAAATTTCCCAAGCCACCTCTCCAAGAAGTTTCCAGGCAAGCCTAGAACTTCAGGGAATTAAGAGTCTGAAGTGGGTAGTATGTCCAAGCCAGCACCCACAGCCTCTGGGACTCTGGCCAGGTCCCAGGATTGGGTTCCTGCACCAACTCACCCAAAGCAGCTGCAGACGTCACCTCCACAGCACTCACCCCTGCCTGAGCAAGGACGCACCTGGTGTGGTTCTCATCCTGGCTCTACCACCCACCAACTGTGTGTCCTTGGACACAGCGCCCCCACCCCAACCTCCATTTACTCCCCTGTGAAGTGGAGCTAGGACAGCCCCCTCTCAGGAGTAAGATTTGAAGCCTGCAGAAGACAATGGGACTTGTCAGTGCCCACCTCAAGAGGCGCCTCCCCCAGGAGAGGCCAACACCATGTTCTTTAATGAAGGTACCCTTTCCTCCTCCCCTTGGGCCTGCTCTTCCCAGGAAGACACACACCTCTGCTGCTCCGGAGACAGAAAACCACAGAGAAATGCTCCATGAAGGGCCCGCACTGAGCAAAACCTCCCTGTTGCCTCCAGCACACATGTACTTGAGTGCCAGGGAACAACTGCTGACATGTTTGGCTGACAAAGGAGGAAGAGTCCTGCCCGCGGATGTGTCAGAGCAACAGGGAACCTCTCTTGGTCCATGTTTGAAAAGCTGAATGGGTTACTGGACTCTTGCTTCCCATCTGTTTTCACCAGAATGCCAAACAGTTTAAAATAGCACATTTACTCACAGCTTTTCCTCTACACCAAGCCAAATGTTTATCCTCCACATTTCTTTCCTCCCCTGACTAATAAAGTGCTCAATTTCTCTTCCTCCATACCTCCCATTTGGTATGTCTTCACACTGAGGCAGTGGTTCTCAAACTTTGCTGTATACTATAATAGATCACCCAGAAACTTTTAATAATCTCTGCACCATGTACCAGTTGTCCCATCAGAACACCCAGAGGCAGGACTCGAGCATCAGTAATTTTTTAAACTCAAATGATTCTAATATCAACCATCATGGGGAGCATGCTTTGGCCCTGCCAGGGCAGCAAATGTATAAAGCAAAAGGATTTTGCTCATTCACCTCATACTCCAGGGAGGGACCAAGAAAGGGACATAGGGAGCAGAAGGTGCTCAGGCCTTCTGCCTGGGGCTCAGGAATGTGGTTTGCAAGCCTAGAATTTGGAAGGACAGGAAACCCCCAACATCAAGGCCAATTCTTAGTCACTTCTGCAGTCTGGTGTCTCTCACAACAATTTAATCAATTAAGGGATTATTGAAGGAAGAGAGGATAAATTAGGAGATGATGAATCAATTAGATTAGCTGCTAATTAGCTTTAAACCTGTTAGTGGAAGTGAGACTCTAAAGGTTGACATTGTACCAAGATTCAAAAAGTTCTACAACCTGCCCTGACTAGTGTCATCCCGCAAAGCGAAAGGTCACTGATTCAATTCCTGGTCAGGACACATGCCTGGGTTGTGGGTTCAGTCCCTCAGTCAGGGAGTGTGCAAGAAGCAATACATCAATGTTTCTTTCTCACATCCATGTTTCTCTACATCTCTTTCTCCCTCCCTTTCTCCCTCCCTTCTCCTCTCTCTAAAAAATAAAATAAAATAAAATAAATCTTTTAAAAAAAGACTTCTACAACCTGAAACTTTGGGGTATTGGAAGTGGAAGGTCTAAGGAGAAAGAGAGGTACAGGGAGCAGGGATGGGAGAAACAATACAAGAAAATGCTACTTTGTAGGCAGTGCAACGTATTTGTATCTTCCTTAAAAGAGGTTTTTAAAAACAAAGACCAAAAGCGTAGAGAAATATAAATAATCTATTTTAGGACTGTTTAGAAGTCTTTTCATTCCAGACCACTGTGTGGTCATTAAAACATTACAATGGTAACTACCTAAACTACTGACTTCCAGAATTTTTATAGCATGAATCATATTAAACATTACAGAATAAGTGCTGGAGGAAAATACTCCCCCCAGTGATTTCAGTAAAGCATCTAGGATTATAAACCTTGTGCAACATGCCAGGACCTCTTCCAAACACTTTACACACGGTATTGTACTTCATCCTTAACTAAACTCTATGATATGGTGGGTGTTTTCAAACAGCTTTATTGACATATAATTTACATGCCACATTTCATCCATTTAAGTGTACAATTAAATGGTTTTTAATATATTCAGAATTGTGCAGCCATTACTACAATCTAATTCAGAACATCCCCATCATCTCAAAAAGAACCCTCTTGTCCATTAGCAGTCACTCCCAGGTATGGTCTGAAGGTTTGTGTCCCTGAGAATTCATATGCTGAAATTCTAATGGTATTACAAGATGCTTAGTTTGTGAGGGTGGAGCCCTCATAATGAGATCAGAGCACTTTAAAAGAGACCCCACAGAGCTCCCTACCCACTCCCACCATGTGAAGACACAGCCAGAAGTGGGTTGTCTGCAGTCTGCAATCCAGAAAAGGCTTCTCAGCAGACACCTGGACTTCCTGGCCTCCAGACTGTGAGAAATAAGTGTTCGTTGTTTATAAAGCCACCTAGTGTATGGTATTTTGTTATAGCAGCGGGAACAGACTGAGACACAACATACACCCCTCATCAACCACACCCCAGTTCCTGGCAACCACTTACTCCCTCTATGGGGTTGGCTGTTCTCAACATTTCACATAAATGTAATCATACAATGTGTGGTCGTGAATGACTGCCTTCTTTCACTTAACATAAGGTTTTCAAGCCTCATCTACCTTGTAGCACATTTCAGCACATCATTCCTTTTTGTGACTGAATAATATTCCACCGCATAGGTATACAGTAGCTGCTATCTTTATCCTCATTTTGCAGATGGGGAGTTACTATCCAAGGTCAGAAGATGACTATGTGCAGAGCCAGGCAGTCTGCCTCCAGAGCTCACATTCGAGCCTCTAAGAATCTCCCACCACCATCAAGTACTAGCCTATTTAATTCCATGGTATGAATCATTCTCTTTTAAAAAATAAATATGACATATTATATGCATGTCATTTTATAAAGTATCTGGGGATAAAAGCAAGCTGTCCAGGAAACTCAGTTGATAGTTTCATGTCCTCATTAATATTTGCTCTTACTTATCCATTCATCTTGCCATCTCTGCTCCTCTCTCTAGCCACAAGTGATAACAGCACCTAAGATTCCAGAAGAGTTAAGGTATAAAACCTAAAATAAAAAACAAATAATATTCCTTGCATAACTAGAGACAATTGCTATTATATAATTTTATTTTACTTTATATTATGAAAATTTTCAAACATCTGAAAAAGTTTCAACTCTTATCACCTATACTTCACCCACCCAAATTATTTTGAAATTATTTTAAGAAACCTCCAACATCCTATCTTTTACATGTCATTCTTCTGAAAGAGAAGGTTTTTTAGAAAAAATAAACACAATACCATGACTACATCTAAAGAAGTGAACACTCCCTTAATAACTTCCAATATCCAGTTGGTATTAAAATTTTGCAAGGGTCTCACAAATGTTTTTTTTTTTTTCAGTTTTTTCAAACAGGATCTTAATAAAGTCCCTTACATGTAGCCAGTTGTTTTATGTATCTATTTACTAAGCAGCACACCAGTGTTCCACGGGACCTCTGAGAATCATGAAAAGTTACATAAGACAGGTGTAAGTGGTCTATGTAGCTATGCGTATAGATATAGATATAGATATACAGATAGAGATAGAGATACAGATAGAGATAAAAATACAGATACAGATGGAAATACAGACCATCCCCGATTTTTCAACTTGGTGATGGTACAAAAGAGATATGCCTAACAAATTACATGAGTATCCAAAACTTTATTATAAAACAGGCTTTGTGCAGGGCTCTTGCTGGGTGCTCAGTTGGTTAGAGCATGTTCCGATACACCAACATTGCAGGTTCGATCTCTGATCAGGACACACACAATAAATATATAATTTTTTTAAAAATAGGCTTTGTGTGAGATTAGTTTTCCATCTATAGGCTAATGTAAGTGTTCTGAGCATGTTTAAGGTAGGCTAGGCTAAGCTGTGATGTCCAGCAGGTTAGGTGTATGAAATGCATTTTTAACTTACAATGGGTTTATCAGGACATAATCTCATCATAAGTCAATCAGTGATAGATATAGATATAATAGATATAGATATAATGTCTCCAAATGTTGACCTGGCTATTCTCTATGTGTTTCTTTCCCCTCTTGTCACTCACTTAACTCCCCAAGGGATATTTCCTCTACTTCCCTAAACTTCTTGAAGCAGGAAAAAGAAAACTGAAAGAAAGTGCCACCTTAAGTTTGAGAAGATTCAGGGCTAGGTTTTCATTTTTTCACTTGAGAGTCCACATGAGTCCAGCCTCGGGGAAAGGTGGCAGCAAAGGCCAAGTAAAATTAATAAAGCAAATTGGGGAGAAATGGATAGAGAATCAGTCAGCACTTTCTCTAAGAGGGGCCAGGAGTGAGAGGAAGAGACTCAGAGCTGCCCATGAAGATGTAAACCCCCCCTCCCCCACTGACTCAACACCTGTGGGCCACCCATCCTTCAGCCATCTTCACACTCAAAAGACTCCCAATGGGAGGGGAAGAGTCTGTGTCAGGGTAGGGGGCAAAGGAAGCCCTGGGCCCTGTCCACAATAGAAATGAACTGCTTGTTAGCAGGAGCAGCAGTGAACACATGACCACTGTTACACACATCATATGAGCATGAAAGACATGGAGAAGGTACTGAGTCAGGAAACACTGACTCAGTACCTTCTCTGCCAAGCACTAGAGATCCAAATAATGGACCTAGTTGAACAAATCAGTGCACCAAACAGATACAGAGAGATGGAGGGATGCAAAGGCACTTTTCTGGCTGCTGCCCACACATACACACAAGCGGGCCTGCACACGTACATGTTTGCACATGAACAAAGTAGCTGCTAAATATAGATGAAACTAGAGGCAGAGGCTGTGGTACGTTTAAAGCCATTTCCTGTCAAGGGCACCCACCCCACTCCCATGACTCTGGGCCTTCATTCACACTACTCACTATGCCACAAACACCCTTCACTCTGCCTCCTGTCATCTTCATCTCAGCCTCCAGGAGGCATTTCTGGACCCTGCCCTCTCCCTTCAACCGGCTGTCATCCCACTGCCCAGCCTGGAACTGTCACAGGTGGTCTTCACTCTGTCCACAAATGAATACATGAATGACTTTAGACATGTCAATCCAGGATACCCTAATAGGGTCTAATGGCTTAACACAGTGAAGGTTCTGGAAAGTCTCCAGGCTTTGGGATCGGGCGGACATGGATCCTATGCCCACACTGCCTCTCAGGAGCTCTGTACTCTTAAACAAGTCGCTCAGCCCTCCTGTGCCTCAGTTTCCTCACCTATAAAATGCAGTGATGATGTTGCTATGAGGATGAAATAACATAAAGAATGCAAAGTTTCTGGGCCGTTGTTTTCCATGGACTGGGTGCTAAATAAATGTTTCCTGAAGATCAGTCCAGCATCCAATCCACCAAGGACTCCCCAGCTGTTGTGCCAGAGAGAAGCAACCTCACAGAGAAAGAGCTGGGACCATGAGGAGCACAAACCCTGCCACTCTGAACACTCTCTGGACATGCTGCGAGTTCTGACATCAGCAGCCAAGACAGCAAGGCTGCCAGGCAGGGCCACAGCACACCTCAGGGTAGCCCAGGAGCTGCCTCCTCGCCTTTGTGTGAAGAGTGGGCTCATAGCAGGGGTGAACCTCCTGAGAGGCCTTCCATTTGGGCAGGACCAGGGAGGGCTCCCAAGGTCTCCATGACCCACAAGACATGCATTCATCCATCCCGGCCTAACCTTGGACCTGCATGACTCAAAGAGTGAGAGTACAAGATAGGAATGCTGCCTCAGGCCCTCCTGACCAACGGCCTTTGCACCACTCCTGTCCTGGCTGAAGTCACCTGACACCCCCAACACAGACACACACACACACACACACACACACACACACACACACACACACACACACACACCCCTCCATAGGACCCAGGACCCACCCTGTGGGCGAGAACCTTCAGGACCAGGGAGCCTCAGCACCATGTCTTCCTGGAGTGGACCATCATACTATGGCCAGAGCCTGAGTGTTTCACTGCCAACTGTGGGACTTTAGGAACTTTCTGTAACTCCTCTGAGCCTCTATCTCTCATCTGTAAAATGGAAACAATAATTTCTGCCTTGATGAAGAGCAGACTAGATGTGAGAAACATTTGCTGAATGAATGGCAGGTAGATAAACAATCAACTGAAGAGCCTGGCATATAAAAGTGATGTCTGTGAGTTTCTTTCCCCAGATGATCCATCATAGATGTTGAGTGACAATGCTGCTAAATGAGCTCTGGCCTCGTCCCCATGCTGACCCCACCTCCCATGACAGGACTTCCACTCCAGCCTCCTCTGCCAAGCTCCCAACCTGGCCCACCCACTGCTGCCCAGCTCCCATACTTGACTCTGACTTGTCCCTGGTTGCTTCAATCTTCTTTGACAGGAGCTGGTATCCTGAATGTGACCTTGGTCTCAGCTCTCTGCTACTGTCCCCACCAAGCCGGGCATCTGTGAACTCCACCCCAACTGCTACCACCACTGAGATACTATGCACACAATTTCTTCTCAAGCAAATCACAGTCACGCCTGCCTCTAGCCCCACTCACCCACCCTGAATAGCTCTGACTATCCTCTTGCCATGGCCACACTGCACATCTGCAGAGCTGCTCCACCCCACACCTGCTCATGCTAGGCATTTTGGCAACCAAGACCATGACACTTAGAAATGGTAGGGAAAGGACAGCCCTGGAGATTTCTCCAGTGCTGAAGCTCAGCGGCAGCCAGCCAGTTAATGGCGCTGGAAATAGCCAGACAAGGCTCCTCTCATTTGTGACACACACATCTTGAGCACCAGATTCCATCCCCCCTCATTGACTCAAGGATGTCAGTCCACCTGCTGTCCCTTCTCTCTTGAACAAAGCATGTTCTATGCAGGGAAATTCTGTTAGGACACAAACACACTGTCATATCTCCCATCTTTGTAAAAACATCCTTCCTTTGATATCACCACCCTCCATGACTTTGCTCCCCTTTATAATGAAACTTCTATAAAATGCTGTCCCGCCCTGGCTGGGTGGCTCAATTGGTTGGAGCATCATCCCCTACACCAAAAGACTATAGGTTCAATTGCTGGTCAGAGCACCTGCCTAGGTCATGGGTTCAATCCCAGGTCAGGGGGCATACAGAAAGCAACAGATCAATGTTTCTCTTTCACACTAATGTGTGTGTGTGTGTGTGTGTGTGTGTGTGTGTGTGTGTCTTTCTCTTCCTTCCTCTCTCTCTAAAATCAATAACCATATCCTTGGGTGAGGATTCAAAAAATAAAATAAATAAAATTTTAAAAAATCACCAAGCTATCTATGCCTTCTGGTTCTACTTCTCTTCCCATTCTCTCTTGAACACACCCCCATTAGCTTTGGACCCACCAACCTGCTGTAACACTCTTATCAAGAACCTCAAGGACCTCTCACCTCTCATCTTCCTCAACCAGCCAGCACCATGGGATGAGGCTTGTCCTCCCACCCTTTCCCCTGCACCACTGCCTTCTCTCTCCCTCTCCTCCTAGTTCACCTCCTGCTCTGTTCATTGCTCCTTCTCAGTCTCCTTTGCTGGCTCTTGGTGGCATCATGTGACATAGTTACTTATCTGTTTGTTATCCACATCCCCCCACCAGAATGGAGGCTCCATGAGGTCAGGTTCATTGCCTTATCCTTGGTGCCTGGAGCTGTGCCTGGAACATAGTGGGTGCTTGATAAATACCAGTGGAATGAGTTCATTTGGAGAGAATGGACCAACATACTTGAAGGCCAGTGTGTGCCAGGTCCTGGGCCAGATACTGAGGATACAGAGGCAGACAAAGCATCATTCTTGCCCTAAAATGTCAAACCCTGGGCAGGGATAAGAGGACAGTAAGGTACAGAAACAAATTAATAATATAGTTCAGTGTTAGAAGCATAATAGCAGTCATCAAGAAAAAGAAGAAGAAAAACAGAAATAGTACAGGGCAAAGTATATCTAACATGATGTCAAAGAACAGAGACATCGTTCTCTGAGCTGGGTCTTGAGGCCTATTAAACTCATTGGGTTATGAAGTAAAAAGGAAAGCATTCCCAAGCAGGAAGATCAGCATGTGCAAAGGCACTGTGGCTTAGAAATGTGGGGGCACCCACAGGGAGCAGTCCACAGATGTTCTGAGAACTAAAGCAATCCAGCATTACTGGAGACTAATAGCAAATGTGGAAGAGTATGGAAAGACGGTATTGGAGGGAGAGGAGGGCCCTAATTAGGAAGGGTCTTAGATATTATACTGCAAGGCTTGAACTTGATCCTGAGCCAATCAAGAGTCACTGAAAGTTTTCAGGCTGAAATTCAACTGATCACATTCATGTTCCCAAGTCCCACTTGGTGGCCATGGACTAGAGAAAGAAAATACTGGTTGAGCAAACTTTGATAGGTTGTCATGGAACTAACCTAGGTAAGAATGACAAGGGTCTATAGGAATGGAAAAAGGGCAGATGGAAGGATGTTCAGGAATGTCTGAGAGTTTTAAGAAAAAGTAAGAAATATCACTTGGGTAATGGTGGTGCCACCAGCCAAGTCTGAAGGGGGCCAAACCTGGGGAAGAAATGGTGAGACCAGACACCGCGTCCATGAAACAGCCTGGGGCACACAGAGCACAGCTGCCATCATGTCATGATCGGTGTTTCACCCCTACAGCAGCAAATGCCAGCAGCATGCAGGGTCCTCCACCCATCCCGCAAGGAGACAGATGAGCACATCTTCCAAGAACAAGTGCTTCCAAAATGGAGAGAAAACCCAAGGGAGGAAGAAGCTGTGTCTGCTCCTGAAGAACTTATTTGCCTTTACCACTCAGTAAGAAGGGTTATTTAGACCAATTGCAGCATGCTGTCTTTTCCCTACTCCCTCCAATTATGGTTGTGATCTGAGACACCCATGGGAAAAGCATGCAACATCCAACTGCCCTCTCCTCTGCGGGCTTCAGGCAGAAGTGGATGCGTGCATGTGTGTGTGAGTGTGTGTGTGTGAGTGTGTGTGTGTGTGTGAGTGTGTGTATGTGTGTGTGTGAGAGAGAGAGAGAGAGAGAGAGAGAGAGACCTGAGATCTGAGTACATGGTGTGAAGAACGTGTCCTGCTGCCCTCCACAAGGAAATAGTCAGTCTTGAGGGGCACATAGGTGAGGTACCCATTTGGAAGGGAGAGGGCCTCCAGCTTCCTGCAAACCTCTGTGCTGACAATTCATTTCAGAAATCAGGCCAACTCAACAAAAACCAAGTCTCCAAAGTCTGTGCACCAAATGACAAGATCAAGTGACCTGTTCTAGCGGCCAACTCACCAGAAGCCAAATCTCAAGATCACTTGATTCCCAAATGCCAATTGGCATCATTGAGCACTTTTTACCTACGTGTTACACAGGGGTGAGCAAAAGTAGGTTTATAGTTTTGAGTAGCAAAACAGAGTCCCACAAACTGCCTCCAGATGACCAGCAAGTGGCTCATTCCTCCAAACCATGTTCTACACATGGGGAAACAGAGGCTCTTTAAATTAGGCAGCCCCTTGGCCCACACCTCAGTGCCTGGGAGCCACGGCTAGGCTTTCCTGGGCCTTTCTGGCTTTGAGAGGCTATTTTCTCTCCCCAGCCCCTAACCATGCTTGTCCCAGCAAATGATTTCTCCCCAGCATCCCTGTTAATTCTAAGTGGGCCATTTATTCCACAGGACACCACCACCATCACCACCAATCTGTGCCATGACCAGGGAAGCCTCAGTAAATGTTCTGCAGTCAAGGGCAAGGGCCATTTGAGGGACCAGCAATGCCAGCCCCATGTGCTCCCTGCTCCAAGCTGGGCTGAGGCAAAGGCCTGGGCAAGGGAGCCTCATAGTAAAAAGGCCAAGTGCACCACTTACTCCAAAGCCTCCTCAACATTCTGCTGGGGCTCATCCACGAAAGACCCCATCTCTGTGTGGGCTGCAGGCAGGAGCAAGGCAGCTGTTAGAGCCTGAAAGCAGGCCCTGGATTGGGGCCATGAAAGCCCTCTGATACTGGGACACAAATAGCAACAGGTGCTTCCCAGGGTTCCAGCAGCACCCTCCTGAGAGGAGGCCGAGGGAGCCCAGGCCAGATCAGAGTAGCCCCAACATGGACCGGGTGAGCTCAAGGTAAACTAACCTGGAGGGTCCAAAATGTCCAGAGTCGGGGTCCTCACACGGATGGTGGACAACTTTAAGAGCTCACACTTGGTGCCCAACAGGCTCCTGACCAGCCTTCGTTGACCTGGATCAGAATGGGGACTGCAATGGTTTCTGAGCACCCACAGGCCCACACACCCTGGCTCCAACCAGCACCAGCAGCATTGTGTTTTGTCAAAGTAAAGAAAGAAAAAAAATGCCTTTCATCATCTCTCAGATCTTGTAAGCAGTTTGTTCTAAAGAAAATTTCCTGAGACGCTAAGTACTACATGACAGGAGGCATTCCATGGCTCCCTGGGACTCTCAAGCCAAAAGAAATTCTGGCTGTGACCCACACAGATTAAAAGTGCCCTGGACTAGGGGCCCTTCAGCTTTGGGGAGGCTTACAGGAGAGGCAGACAGAAGCTGCCCTGTTCGGAAGCATAGAAATTGTAGTGCTTTGAGGTCATGCCCACCAACACCACCAAAAAGCCATGAAGTCATGGGCGCAGGTACCTGCTCTGCAGCCCTTGGAAATGTGTGCCAGGTGTTGGTAAGAGACTCAGCATTGAGGATCTCTCTGTGTATGGCACAATTCTCGGCCCAGGCTGCCTGTTTGGGTGGGGAGAGGAGGGGGTGGCAGTGCAACTACAGAGAGCCCCAGGGGCTGGTATGCAACAACCAGGTCGGGGAGGCAGAAATCAATGGCCCTTCATCTAGCTGCCATGAGCCCTCGCCCCGAGGACCTGGATATCCCATGGTAAATAAAGACCCTGTTCTCATTATTGCAGGCAGACCTTGTACTGGGCACAGTGGCCCAACACTCAGAAAGTCAGATGTGATCTCAAAGGGGGTGGCAACAGCTCAGAGCACAGCTGGGAGAAGGGAACACAGACCTCTCTGAGAGTGAGGTGACTCAGAAAGACAGGAGAGGGTCATGGTAAACCCAGGAGAGAGTGAGGAATGGACACCTGTGCCCATCGACATGAGGGGTGTGAACTATAACCATGGATCTACCCTTCCTTGGAACATGGATATTTTAAGCATTTGGTGAAAACTATGGACCTTTCCCAGAGAAAAAAAGTAGAAACATGCATAAGCATGTGTGTGCATATGCACATACTTTTCCATACAATCTCAAGAGGCTTATGAAATTCATGAGCCCAAGAAGAGAACCTTTGAATGAGAGGAAGTCATACGTATTTGGGGCATTAAGTAATAACAAGTATTATTAAATTCTTACTGGTACCTATCTTCTTGCTTCCTTATTATTGAATTCTTACTGGTACCTATCTTCTTGCTTCCTTATTATTGAATTCTTACTGGTACCTATCTTCTTGCTTCCTTATTATTGAATTCTTACTGGTACCTATCTTCTTGCTTCCTTATTATTGAATTCTTACTGGTACCTATCTTCTTGCTTCCTTATTATTGATTCTCTATCTCCTATGCTAGACTATAAGCTCCATAAGAGCAGGAACCTTGACTCTGTCATTCTTTGTGGATGCCCAGTACCTAGAACAGAGCCTGGCATGCAGCAGGCACCTAATAAATATTTGTTGGATGAAGAGATTTACAACTCTGTGCTTCAATACTTGGCAGCTGCTATGGCCTAGCTCCCACTGGTCTACAAACTGGCACAGAACAAACCACAAAAAGAGGTGGGCTTCTTTAAGAGCTTGACTAGCAACCTCAGACCTCACCACCACCCCTGCTGCCACACCACCACCAGAACTTGGCACCAACTCCACACCAACCTGCATAGAAGCAGCGAGCCCCAGGGCTGAGTGCTCAGGCCTTCCCCTGGAAGTTTGGGGTGACACGATGTGGACGTGCAGAATTCCGGGGTCTGCCTTGCCCTGAAGAGTCTGCCCACTGACCCTGGACAGCAGCCAGCAAACCAGTATGTACCTCTGCCTTCAGGCCACAGAGATGCAAGGCAGCAGTGGGGTTAGGGTGGGGGTGGGGGCTCCTCACTGCTCACCATTGATCTCCATTAATGAATTTCTTTGTGGAAAGGAACAAACTGCTCCACAGTGAGATGGGCCAAGGCCGCCCCAGCGTGGCAGCCGGGTGTCTCGGGCATGCTAATTACCAAGCTGTCTGACTACATCTGATCCACTCCTCCCCACCGCTGTTCCATAACCGACATGCTAATCTGTCCCCACCTGATGGCTTCCGAGCAGGCCAGAGACTTACTAATCAACCTTAATGCAGACAGTTGATAAAGGAAGAAAATTACAGCACTGAGATTAAGAACCGTGATGTCGGCTTGTAGAAGACTGCTATTCACTTAGCTTCTTTTGTAGCACATTTCAAGGACTATTAGTTGAAATCACTCCGGATATAATCCTCACAGCTCCACCCTTTCTCTTCCGTGTGAGACAGATTCCAGCAAGCCAACCAGACTCACTCATGTGATGGATGTTACAGAGATGGATTATCAAACTAACACAGCTTTGAAGACCATAAAAGATACGCAATCGTCTGAATTAATTCAGGCATGATGGTTTCTTTGGCATGGAAACAGAACCCCTGTGGCTGGCAGCATGGTATCTGGAAAAGGCAATAAAATTTGTTTAACAGCTTTTTTGAGGTATAATTGATATTCAATAAACTGCAAATATTATAGTGTACAATTTAATACATTTTTTACATATATATCACCATAGTCACCACACAGTCAGGATGGTGAACATATTCATTAAACCCCAAAATTTCCCTGTGCCCCTGTGTCGTCCCTCCCACCCACACTCATCCCCCAGGCAACCATTGATTGATCTGCTTGTCACCATAGAGTCGTATGCATGTTCTAGAATTTTATATAAGTGTAATCATACAGTATATACTCTTTTTTTGTTTGTCTTCTTTCACTCAGTCTAATGATTTTGAAATTCTCCATGCTGTTGCTTGTACCAATAATTGATTCCATTTTATTGCTGAGTAGTTATTCCACTTATAAATACACCACAATTTATTTATGCAGTCACTGTTGATGGACATTTCAGTTCTTTTCAGTTTGGAGCTATTAAAAATTAAGCTGCTATATAAATTTTTTGTGTGGACATATGTTCTCACTTCGCCTGGGTAAATACCTAGCAGTAGAAGGACTAATATGGTAGGTGTATGTTTAACAGTTTAAGATGCTATCAAACTGTCCCCAAAATGGTTGTGCCATTTCATTTCCATCAGCATTGTATAAGAATTCCAGTCATTACATAACCTTACTAATACTTGATACGATCAATCTCTTAATTTAGCCATTATGATAGGTATACAGAAGCTTTTCATTGTGGTTTTAATTCTCTTTTCCCTAATACATTATAAGCATCTTTCCATGTGCCTATTTTCCATCCATATATCTTCTTTGGCGAAGTGTCCATTCAAATATTTTGCTTATTTTTAATTGTGTTGTTTATTATTGAGTTTTAAGGGTTCTTTATAATCTGTATGTGATTCCTTTATCACATATGTAATCTGTAAATATTTCCTCTCAGTCTGTGATTTGTCTTTTTATACTCTTCACAGTATCTTTCAATGAGCTTAACTTTAGAGAGGTCTTAAAGAGTTCTTGGTTTTAATAAAATCCGGTCTATCCACACCCCCACTCTTATTAGGGTTTTCTGGACCCAAGGGTAGGTAGGACGACGACCATGTCCAGCTTGAAGCAGCTAGAGGAGCTTGAGACCTTCGCCCATTGTCCTTTACAAGATTACAAAGGGTCCTAATATTTGAGAGGGGGGGGGATAGTTAATTTTTACGAACCAGGGGTATGGACTTGGGGGGGATTGCTGGGGGAGGAGGGTGCTGGGTGGAGGGGAGCAAGGGGGAGAAAATTGGAACTGTTGTAACAATATAATCAATAAAAAACATTAAAAAAAAAATCCGGTCTATCAATTTTCTTTCTTTTATGGACTGTGCTTTTGTTGTTGTATCTAGGAAATATTTGCTAACCTAAGGACAAAATGATATTCCATTTTGTTTTCTCATAGTTTTATAGTTTTAGGTTTTTCATATGTCTGTGATCCATCTTTTACTTATTTTTATATATATAGTACAAGGTAAAGATTGAGGTTTATTTCTTAGCACATACTTACTTGGTCCAGCACTATTTGTTGAAAAGATTATTCTTTCTCCAGTGAACTGCCTTTGCATCACTGTTGAAAACCAATCACCCATACAGATGCAGGTCTATTTTGGGGCTCTCTATTCTGTTGCAGTGATCTATCTGTCTGTTTACACCAAAAACACAATATTGATTGCTGTAGTTTTTTAATGTTTTGAAGTCATGTCGTTTGTCCTCTGAGTTTATTCTTCCTTTTCAAAGTTGCTTTGGCCATTCTATATGTTTTGCATTTCCATATGAATTTTAAAATCAGCATGTAAATTTTACCCCTTCCCGAAAAAGTATGCTTGGATTTTTGCTGAAATTGCATTGAATCTATAGATTAATCTGAGGACTGATATTTTAATAGTAATGAATCTTCCAGTCCATGAACATGGTATATTTCTCCATTTATTTAGATCTTCTTTAACTTCTCACAGCAGCATTTTGTAGTTTTCAGTGTATAGAACTTACTGATTTTTATCAGATTGATCTCCAAGTATTTCACATTTTTATACTATTGTAAATAGTACATTTTATTTTTATTTTAATTGTCCACTGCTATTATATATATACAAAGGATTTTTGTATATTAACTTTTTATACTATAAGTTGCTAATGTGTTAATTTAATATTTAGTAGATTTTCTGTAGATCCCATTGAATTTTGCACATATATAATCATGTAATCAGTAAATAAACTTTTAGTGTTTTCTTTTTAACATGGATGGCTTTTATTTCTTTTTCTTATCTAAATGTATTAGCTAAAACCTCAGATACTGTGCTGAATAGATATGGTAAAAGTGAACATCCCAGTCTTATTTCTGCTGTTAAGGGGAAAGCATTCAGTTTTTCACCATTAAGTATACAGCTATTCATAAATGCCCTTTATAAAACTGTGAGAAGGTTCCTTTATATCCCTAGTTTGCTGAGAGTTTTAATAGAATTGAATGTTGGATTTTTTCAAATGCTTTTATGCTGCAACATAATCCTATGGTTTTTCTTTTTAAATCCATAGTCATGGTGAATTACATCAATTGAATTTTGAATGCTAAACCAACCTTACATCACTGGACTAAGCCCCACTTAGTCATAATGAAGTATCCTCTTTACATGCTGTCAATATTTTACTGAGGTATTTTTTCCTGTCTGTGTTTATAAAGGATATTGGTTTGGTTTTCTTATAACATTTTTTGGTCATTTTTGGTCAGGATAATACTAGTCTCACAGAATGAATTGGGAAATACTCGCTTCTTTTTAATTTTTTGAAAGATTTTGTGTAGAACTGATAATATTTTTTCCTAACTATATGGCAGAATTGAATAGTGAAGGCATCTTGGTCTGGAGTTTCCTGCAGACCAAGGTTTTTTAACTACAAATTCAATTTCTTTAACAGATACAGGACTATTCAAGCTTTCTACCTCTTGAGCATGCTTCAGTACTTTCTATCTTTCAGGGAACTTTAGCTTGCTTATCAAATTTGTTGGCATGAAGTTTTTTACAGTATTCTTATTATTCTTTTAATGTCTTGGAATCTGTAGAGATGTCACTTCTCTCATTCCTGATATTGGAAATTTATGTTCTCTACCCCTCCCACCATCAGTCTGTCTAGAGGTTTATCTATTTCATCTTACAAAGAACCAGTTTTTGGTTTCATTTATTTTCTCTGTTGTCATTCTATCTCTTTATTTTAACTTATGCCTATCTATATTATTCATTTTCTCCCACTTATGTGGGATTTAATTTTCTCTTCTATTTCTAGTTTCTCAGGTGGAAGCTGAGATACTTGATTTGAGACCCTCTGCCTTTCTAAGAGGTAACAGAACTTACAGTCACACAGCCATCAGTTTTTATAAATTTCTGGCTGCATGACCTTCATCTAATTAAATAACTTGTCCTACCCTCAGTTTTCCCATATGGAAAATTGGACCAAAGTTCTGACCTTTCAAGGCTGTTATGAAAATTCAATGAGATCAAATTTTAAACACCAAGCCTAATTAATGCTAGCCCACAGTATTTGCTCATGAAGTGCTTCTTCTCTTCCTATGATAAGCAATCACTCCATCACCTCCTTGGGTGACATGCAAGGACACACAGGTACCCCACAGTCACAAGATGTAGAAATTGATGCAGCCACAAAGTCCAGCAAGTATAATCTGTTCATTTACAAAGAAGCAAACAGGTGCAGAGACAAGCAAACTGAGATGTACAGACTAAGACCTAAGCAAAACCACCTGTTCCTCTGGATTAGCTATAGAGGTCGAAGCTGGAAAAATCACAAACCAGAACACAGCATTTCCATGTCATCAGTGGTGATGGTAGATATCCCAGGGCATAATCAAGAAAAGGCTTCCCCAGGTCCTTTTTAAATTTTATCTGAGCATCTGCCCTTCAATTAATAAATCCTCAGAGGACACAGATCCAAATGAGTTACAGTAGGAAAAATTACGGTCTTTGGGGTCAGACATAACTGGTCTGCCACTCACTGGATCTGTGACCTCAGACAAGTTACTCAGCCTCCCTCAGGCTCTATTTCATCATGGCAAATAAACTTGATAGTAATACCAAACATCTGATAAGCACTTGCATGTGCCAGACACTCAGTGTTATCCCAGTGCCAGCTCTTCTAAACCTCACCAGAATGCTATACTGTAGAAACCTATGGGCAAACAAAGACATACACAGATTAAGTACCCTACCCAAGTTCACATTAACTAGAAAAGTGGAGGTTGGATTTGAACTCAGAGAGTATGCACCTGAGTGCTGAACCATCATCTACTGCTACTGACTAGACAATTCTACCAGCGTTTTTGTGACAATTAACAAATATATCAAGGGGGGGGGGGGGTCCAGCACTGAACTAAGCCAGGAAATGCGGGGTCCCTGACAGCAGCTAGAGGGCTGGGCACCACAGGCAGAACAGGTGATGCTCCTGGGCACTCTTGGGGCTTCCCCAGTTCCGGGAGAGGTATGTATAGTGCAAAGGCATCACACCTGCTTGAGCTGACCAGGGCCTAGAGCTGATTTGCACCTGGAATTGGCCATTATTGGTTCATTTCCATGGAGCAGTTTCATGGGGAAATTAATTCAAGGAGAAGTGCCGACCACCCTTCTTCTAAGGTGCTTCTCCTGTGCAGCTGCTATGTGAGACACACAGGTAGAGATGCCAGAGCCACAGAGACCACCCCTGGTCCTGATTAGTGGCAGAAATGAGTCTCACAGGAAGAGAGACCCACTGAAGGCCCAGGAGTTTGGTCTCCAGCCCTTCATCCAGCACCCTACCCCACCCATTCCTTGCAAATCCTAGCAAAACAGACCCTCAATTAGCACTGCTGAGTGACACATACACACTTAAAGTGACATACATGACAAAGTATATGGAAGCATGAGCATGAGCAGCCCTTCTTCCCCAACACACATACACAGACACACCATGGCTGACCTGCTGGGAGACCCCTGAAGAAAATGGTGGTGGTGGCCTTGGGGATGAGAGAAAACTGAGTGTAATAGGAGGGTATGCAAAGGAGAAATTTTATTTTTACTTTGTATATTCCAGTGTCATTTAAAATTTTACTATCAGAAAATACATATTCTCATTACTTGAGAGACTTAGTTACTTTTAGGAGTCAGTGACAGCCCTTGCTTCTGTGCTCTAAATGAGGGGAGAGTCTATAGCTGATGTCACTAGAGCCTGACCCCTGTACCTTTGGACCTCAGAGAGTGGAGCCAGCAGACCCAAAGCTGCTCTGGAACTGTGGGATACATATCCACTCCACCCACCATCCCCCACCCACCCCTGTCAACCTTCACTGTTAAAAAATTAGTAATAGCCCTCGCCAGGTATTTCAGTTGGCTGGAGCGTTGTCACATACACCAATAAGGTGTGAGTTCGAGTCCCGGTCAGGGCACATACCTAGGTTGCATCCCCAGTCAGGGTACATATGGGAAGCAACCAATTGATATTTCTCTCTCTCCCTCCCTCCCTCTCTTCTTCCCCTCCTCTCTCTCTAAGATCAATAAAACATATCCTTGGATGAGGATTAAAAATTAATAATCACAACACCCCACTCGTTGCTACCCCTGCCTGGCACACCAACAATCTCAGTTAATATTCTGATAATGCTATACGATAGATACTAGTGTATCTCCATTTGACAGATGAGAAAACTGAGGGTCAGAGTGTTTAAGCTAAGAAAGTAACAGATAGAAGTTGAACCTGTCCCTCTGAGATTCTAACCATAAGGGTAGCAGGGGAAATATGTGTGGGGGGCATGAAAGCCATAGGCAAAGCCAGTCTGCTAGACCCAGGACTTTCCTGACACCTGCCCAAGAAGCAGCAGTGGCCTTATTTCTGGAGCGCCCATTTTCTACTGTCCAAAGACATTTCCCTCTGATTTCCTGCTGTCTCAAACTCCACATGAACCTGCTAGCACTTTTTTAGGTTCCACTGTACTCCTCTGAAAAGAAAGGGGGTACACAGGGTCATTTCAGTAACATTCTAGTACCCTGGAAATCTGTGACACAAATTGGACTTGCTGCTTCCCTCACACCTCTCTCTTGCACTGCCTTCCACTGTATTGGGATCTTCAGAAAGCATCTGATGCCTGCCTCCCCTTCCACCACCCTAACGAATCTGCTTCTGTCTCTTGTCACACAAGTGCATGAATGCTCACACACACATAAACATACACACTTCTACTTCACTGTAGTAAAAATATGACTTGATACATCCCTGACCACAAAGCTACATCAGCTCCAATAGCAGGGTTTCCTAACGTTAGCTCTGCTGCCATTTGGGGCCAGAAAGTTCTTTGTTGTCAGTGACTGTCTTGGGTGGAGGGTCCTTGGATGTTTAGGAGCATCCTGGCCTGTACCCACTAGATGCCACTAGCATTCCTCACAGTCCTGTTATGACAACCAAAAATGTCTCTAGACATAAGCCAATGTCCCACTAAGAACCACTGCCCTACAGGGTAAAGTCCAAACTTCTAAGCTGGCTTCCCAGGCCCTTCATTTTTGCCTGCAAACTCACCTGACTTTAATTCCCACAATTCCCAGTCAGAACCTTGATGCTTTTCCACACTCAGGTTGCTCCCCTGCTGGGGCACTCCTGTCTCCAACCACCCAAACCTCTCTGCTCTTCAGGGTCCAGTGAATCCCACAGGAAGCCTTCTTGTGACTCATCTCCATGTAACGCACCTTTCCTTCAGCATAAACTATGCCCTTAACTATCCTCTGTGTCTCCACCTTGTCTCCACCCCCACGCAGACAATAAAAATCCTAAGAGTGAGACATGGACTCTTCAGAATAAAAAGCCCTGGTGCACAGACTTGCTGATTTCCATGGTGTAAGTACTCCCACCATGACTGGTTTCTGTCTACCAAAGTGCTGTCACTGAGCATGGAGTTGGGGAGAGTTGGCTAAGTGGCTCTGGTGAGCCTGTGCACACAGGCTCCAGGACACCACACACCACCTCCCCTCACTGTGCCTGTCCCCAAAACAAAGGTAGGGACCCAAGAAATCTCACTGTGCCGGGGCCTGTGCCCTCTGCATTGTTGGAGAGAGGCTGGGGCAGCGCTCCATGGCCACGGCCTGGCTTTGTGGCCAGGTCTCTGACTGCAGTGTCAGTCACCAAGGCTAGAGAGAGGCCCAAGATAGGCCCCTTGGGAGGAAGGAATGCTTCTCCCCCAGACCCTCTCCTCAGGTCCCAGAGTGACCTTGACACACCATCCCCATCCTGCAGGTTGGGAGGGCACCTGACCCTCACTGACTTCCCCTCCCCAAATAGTCTATAACCAGAAGTCCTCAGGAAGATTTCATATCAAGCTGCCCTAGGCCCTCTACTGAAACTGTGCCAGCTTAGGAGGTGAATTTATTGATCTTTCTTGGTGACTGTTGGCAAGATTCAAAACTGGCCACAAACTACATTCATCTGTGCCTCTGACTTTAATTACCACAGGCACCTGAAGGTGTGTCTGTGTACGTGTGTAAGCCTCTGTGTTACAGCTAACCCATTTCATACAATAAGCATTAGCGTGAGCTCAGTGCCTCATCCTTGCTCCCAGCCCCCTTAGGGTGGTCCCTCTGGGAGGTCCCAGCTCCCACTGGGTGGTCCTGACTCCAGGACCACCTCTTCCATTTGTCCTTTCAGCCCCCAGTATCCCGATGTCTTCCTACTACAGTTGTTGGTCTGGATTGCTTCCACTTCACGTTTCACCTCTGCTGACACGTCTGTAGTTCCCCCTGGTACGCACCTTCCTCTGAATGACTGCCACATCCTATGCAGCCAGCACATGAGGCATCTGGGGTAAGGAGAGAAGAGGCCAGAGGGGGTGAGTGGCTGATGGGAAGGCCCCATCGGCTACCTGAACGGATTTGAAATTGATCATTGAGGAGATAGGTTGCCACTGCTGGGCTCTAAGCAGGGCGCTGAGTTTAAGGAAGGTGACTTTGGTGGCAAAGTAAAGAATGAATGAATATCTTCCAAAAGACATAACATACAAATACACACCACACACACACAAATCCATAACACACACACACACACACACACACACACACACACACACACACACACACACCAGCTCCCAAGTGACTACACTTATTTTCTAATACCCTCAGAAAGCAAAGTGGACGAATGGTGAAAACAACCCAAATGTCCATCGACAGATGAATAGATTAATAAAATGTGGCACATGCACACACTGGAATATTATTCAACTACAAAGTGGATGAAACTTAAAGACTTTGTGCTGTACAAGAAGCTAGTCACAAAACGACAAACCCTGTGTGATCCCACTGATAAGAGGTGCCCAGAGTGGTCAAATTCACAGAGACAGAAAGTAGAATGGTGGTTGCCAGGGGCTGGGGGAGGTAAAGTTAATGTTTGAGAGTTTCAGTTTTGCAAGAAGGAAAGAGTTCTGTGGACTGATGATGGTGATGGCTGCACAACAGTGGGAGTGTACTTAATGCTACTGACTCCAGTACATGTCACAAGGACCAACAGGTGACACCTACATTCGTCGCAATGCTACAGAGCTGTAAGGATCTCCAGCAACAAAACCCTTACAAACCAACAATGAGGGTGCAGCCTCTGAGTTCTGGCCCTGAGGTTGAGTTGTGTGTCTCTCAGCAAATAGTGCCTGTGAGGGGCCAGAGCATGTATAAGAAGGGTCTGGAGCCTGAGAGGCAGGGAGGGTGTGAAGAGGTGGCAGAGCAGCCCCAGGGCCTCATCACACTACCACATCTCCTGACTCAGGGGCCCTCAGGACACCATCCACCTACACCTCCCTCCCTCCTCACACCTAGAGGCACTTGCCCCAAACACACTCATCTGCACACAGAGCAGTGGGGAAATAGTCAGGAGAATGAGGGTTTGAGACTGAAATTGCCACCTGCTGCTGTCCCAGCCTCAGTTTCCTATACTAGCTATGGCTCTGAAGACTGAGATCAGGGCTGTAAAGGCACCTGGCACAGGGTAACTACACAGTGAGTACTTTATTCCCCTCCCTCCTTTTTTAGAGAAGCAACAGAGGGTACATCTCTCTGTTTATGGTAAACAAGGCTCAACCAAATGGCCCTTAGTCAGCCTCCAGACCTGAGGAAACCAATGCCAAGGTCCTTAGTGGGGTCCTTTGGTCAATAATGACTTGTCACTCAACATGCTTCCTCTGTACCTGAGGAGGAGTGGGCACAAGGGGCTCCCTGAAGGATAGAAGCAGCCTCTTGTCACTTGAAGCCACTCTGACAATTGAAAAGTTCCTGATTTCCTATACGGCCTTCCCCTTAGTTCAGGGCCTAGTGCTGGGGCCACTCAGAGCAAGCGGGACCTCTCTGCTCACATCAGCCCTCCTCCAAGCCTGGGCCCATCAGCTACTCCACCTGAGACCTTGAGGTCCCTTCTCACTACACTCACATCAGCTTGGCTCAATCCCACCAGACAGACATGGTCTCTTCAGAGCAGGACACACCATAGGACCCACCCCCTTTCTCACCATCTACCTCCTGCTGCCCTCCGCCACCACGCTGCAGCTGACTCAATCCTCATATCACTTCTCACAAGAGCTGCTGCTAACCTAAGGAAACCCGTACTCCATTTCATCCGGTTCTTATTTTGGATTTTGTTCCTAATCACGCTCTTTTTAGCAACATTGACATCCAAGATTTCCTCCTCCTCCAAGCCACAGAAGAAAACAGAGACCAGAACAGAGTCTGTTAATCTCCAAACACATCTCTATTTTGGTACCCAGCACCTCACCACTATCTTTCTAGCTTCCTAACTAGAAAACACAGAGTCCCCTACAATGCAGCAACTCCACTTTCTAGCAATACATCCCATAGAAATACTTAAGACACGTGCACAAAGCTGTACATTCAAGGGCATGATTATTGCATTGCTTATAAAGGCAAACTGGAAACCATCTAAGTGAGAAAATGGATGACTAACGCTCACAGTCCACCTTGCACAATGCAGTGCAGCAGGTAAGAAGAACAAGGTTGAACCAAGTGGACCAATGTAGAGTGAAAGGCCCAAAGCAGCTCCAGTGGAAAGTACGGCACAAACTACACATATGGCGATCATGATCCTCCTTCTGCTTTTGAGAAGCACCATGTATGTGAATGTGGATGTCTGCTCATACGTATAACATGGCCAGGAAAGGCCTTCACTCACCTCTAAAGAAAGGCCAGTGATGGGGAGGGAGACAAGGTGGCCTCGAAGGCACTTAAGAGTTTTCACCAGAATGTCTATGTTGTTTACATTAGTAAAACAAGAACATATTTATTTCATACTTTATACAGTAAAAAATAACTTTAAAAAAAACTCACAAGTTAAAAAAGCACAGTGTTCTATCCTTCCATGTTTCCCTCTTCCCTAGAACACTCAGTGTGTCTGCCAGCTGGGCTGGGTGCCCCAGGTTTCAGTCCCTGATCCCAGATGCCACACTCCAGTGGGGCATTGCTTCCTCCAGCTCCCAGAATAGTCCTACTTTCCCTCTCCACTGACCTCCCCTCTGCTCAGCCTTCCTCACTTCTTCAGGACTTGATTCTACTCCAAAAGGCCTTCCCAGGCTCTGCCAGGCAGGCCCAGCTCCCTGCCAAAGCTCCCAGGCCCTCAGCACTGCCTTCATCATGACCCTTGTCTTCGCTCACAGCAGTTACAGCAGGGGCCAAAGACGCAAAGACCATGCCTGCCATGCTCATCTGCAGTTCCCCAGGGCTTCACACAGCACCTAGAACTCAATGGGCCAGAGGCTTCACTCCATGGGCAACAAGAAACACCAGAACAGGAATGCAAGGACTCCGTCATCTCTTTTAAGGAAGCTCCCCGGGGCCATCCTAACCCTGCTCTCCTCTGGGAATTGCAAGTTCCACCCCCAGATGGGTGAGGTGGCCAGAGGGCCACACTCCAGTCTCCAAACTATACTCAACTGAGAAACTACGAAACAAACCCACCTCTGCATCTGCTTGAAAGTTGAGCAGTAGTTAGGACTCTGTTACTCTGTTACTCTGTCTTCTGTCTCCTTGCATAGATCAGGTCACTTTTCAGAGATGGAGAAGCCTGGGCCCTCTGAGGAGTGAGCTGCTGCTATTCCTTCCCAAGAACCAGATGGCCCCTGTAAAGCAGGGGTCCCAAGCCCCCAGGCCATGGACCAGTACAGGTCTGTGACCTGTTAGGAACCAGGCCACACCTAAGGTCGTGAGTGGCGGGAGAGTGAGTGAAGTTTCACTTAAATTACTGCCTGAACTCTGCCTCCTATCCACCCACTCCCCCACCCCGTCCATGGAAAAATGGTCTTCTACAAAACCAGTCCCTGGTGCTAGAAAGGTTGGGGACCGCTGCTGTAAGTCACATCTTCTTCCGTTTTCACTCAGGCCACCAAGGAAGCATGATCACAGCATCCTTGTCACCCTCCCAGCCAATAGAGCTGCTGGAGCCCTGTCTTGATTTTCTGACTGCCCCTTTCTTAACCTCACCGTCTCTCTAAGCCTCATTAGAAGCTACCACAGACCCTCTCTGAATATGTGCAGGAAATAAACAAATAGGCAAACAGGCAGACCAGAAACCCAAAACAATTAAACCCAAAATCAAAAGACAGTGTGCCAGGCCATTGCAGGGGTGGGGCAAGCCCTCATAGGCACACACCTGGTGGTGCAGAAGGGAACTTTGGTCAAAGAATTAGGTAGACAGAGGCCTGGAGAGGAGACGTAATGCTACCCATAGAAACAATGCCATGTCAGACATGACCCCCATCTTCTGGTTCTAAGTGGCCTTGTCACCATTCCCAGGGCCTTCCCTGGGAAACATGAGGTAGGCAGCTGACTCCATAACCCAAACCACTGGGCTTGTTACAGTGGAGAATTGGCCACACCATGTACAAGCAATTTCATCCTCTTCACACCCCCAGTGATGCAAGCAAGGAGGCCAGGTTTCTGTTCCTGTGCCCCACTAGATTGGAGAGCTCCTGCAGGAGAACAAGACTGATGTCACAGCACATGTCTCACATCAGACCAGGGTGAACCCTACCATGAGCATGGACAAATCAGCTACTCAGATGTCCCCAAGTCTGGGTGACTGAGTCTCACCCACCCATCCCACTGTCACCTCCCATTACTTCCCAGCTCTTGGAGGAAGCTGCCAGCCCTCCCAGCCCTCCTCCCCTATGAACACACTACACTATTTCACACCCTGATGTTCTTTCTACACACAGGCTTCCCTTCACTGCAATTTCCTTCCTCCCTTCTCTACCTGACAAAGCTCCCCTTCCTCCCAGATGTAAGTCAAAATCCCCCACCTCGAGGGCAGAGTCAGGCTTTCAGCTTCAGGACTCTCTGGGCAGTCTGTCCAGCACTCAGCTCAATCAGAGGCCAGCACAGCTGCTCCATTCTGGGTACTGAGAAGGAGGAAGAAAAATAAGAAATGGTCTGGGACCACAGGGAGCTCAGTCACTCTCAGATACATCATTTCATTTCATTTCAATTACCAAGAACCTCCCCTGAGGTAGGTGTTTTTATATCCCCAGTATTAAAACGAGAAAACTGAGAATGAGGAAGAACTGTCAATGTGCCCAGAGGTAAGTCAGAAAAAGGCGCAGGAACGGAACCCAAATCCTCCAATAGGCTCACCCACAAAACCCTGGCAGCCACTATTGCCACCACACTGTGAAATAAACATTTAGTTTGTGTTCATTTCTCCAGTGAAACTAACTTTCTCAAGGGCTAGGCCCATCTGAACTCTCATCAGGCCGAGGCCCCATATATACAAGCACTCTGTGCACACCTTGTCGAGGAGGAAGGTGTAGACAGAAGCCCAGTGGGCTGAGAACACTGGTTCACTGGCATCAGCAGACGGCAGAGCTTTGCCTTCAAATATCTTTGGACTCCATAATAAGCATGTATTACTGTTGTATTTAGAAATCTGAAATGAAGAAATAAATGCTTCCTGGAAGAAAAAAATGGACAACAAAACACCCTAAAGTATAGATTCATTCACTCAATCATCAAATATTTCTTGAACACCTACTATGTTCTTGGAGCTGTTCTATACACTTGGTATATAGCATCATTCAACAAAATAGACAAAATCCCTACCTACATGGAACTCACAATCTAGTTGAGAGAAGATAAACATAACAAAAATAAATGGTAATCAATTCAATGGAAAGAATAATAAGGCAGGGAAATGGGGCAAGGGTGTCAAGAGAATATGAGTTGCATTTTTAAATGAGTTGGTGAGGGGAGGCCTCATTGGGTGAGTGGAATTGAAGCAAAGCCCCAAAGATAAGCAAGTAGCCTGCAGACACCTGTGGGAAGAGTGTCCCGGAAAGAGGGAATAGTCTGTGCAAAGGCTCTGAGGCCTACCTGCATCTGGCAGGCTCACAGAGCAGTAAGGAGCTGGAGGAGAGCAGCTGGGGTAGAGGGAGAAAGGGAGGTGACGGTGGGCAAGGTGTAGAGGCCCCTGCAAAGACAGTGATGCTACCATAGTGCACAGTAGAAAGTTCCAGTGGCCACAGTGGTCCTTTGGATTAACATCTAAGGTTCCCACAGGACACTTCACAGGGAAACATCTTAGGGTCCCCCCAGAGCCTCTCTGCCTCCTGAGACTCCCAAGGGGAAAAATGTCCCTAAAGCTGATTCATAGATTCTGTCTGGACACAAACAAGCAAGACCCACAGGTCTTCCCCTCACAGGCCCTGCCCAGTCAAGTCATGCTGAACAACTAGCAAGACAAACCTACTTCCTAGGCCTCCTAACAGGCTTCTTCAGAGGTAGGTGGCATCAGGTGAGATCCCTTTGCAAGATGCAAAGGAAAACTTTTAAAGTGTAAGGCTCTCACCCTGTTGCTGTGTTCTAGCACATGCTTAGCCCAGCTCTGCCAACAGCCTAGAAAGAGATGCTATGATGCCCATCTTACAGATCAGCCAAACTAAGGCTCTAAAGCACACACAGCTCACCCAGCAAGCAGTAAGCAGTGGAGCAGGGAATGTAGTTCTTTTTGACATGGAAACTTGTCCTCTTAACCATCCAATGCCACCTCCCGAGGAGGGGCCAGACATCACTTGGCAAGGGCTAAGTAGCCACCTCTGGCAGTGAGCAGATGATCGAAACTCTCTTCCCCACTGGAGATGACTTCCATCAAAGGGCTTCCCTGGCTCTGCCCACCCCGCCTTGCCTTCCACAAATCCCTGGCCTGCTCCTTCTCTCCTGACCAGCCACACTGACACCTCAAGTCCCTGAGAATCCTCATAGGAGCAGAGGAGTGGCTACAGAGATGCTGCATGTGGACTCCAGGCACCAAGCCTGACTAGTGCTGAAGTGACTGGGGCCAGGGGCAAGTGAGCGACAAATTTCTCTCTTCAAAAGAAAGACATTTCAATACCTAGCAACATTCTGCCCCTCAAATGCAATGGTGGTTACGCTGGTACATACATTTGTCTAAACTCATCAAATAGTACACATCTAACAAGTGTATTTTATTGCATGCTCATTATGCCTCAATAAAGAATGAAGGCACTCTCCTGACATTGCTGGATCCAATTAGGAAAGAGCCATTGTTCTCCCCAAAAGAAGGGTAGGAGATAGTTCAACTGAGACAATGAAAGCACATAATATGTCATTTCACTAAGAGATGGGAGGGATCCCATTTGGGTCAATGGTCCTCCCAGATGGGGCCACATCTTGTTAGTGTTCTTGCTAAAATTCTGGTATTTAACAATAAAGCCTGTTTCATCTTGTGTGCAGGAGCCAAGGAAACCTGGGGAATCAGCGTCAGCAGGAAGGGAATGTCTTGGGGCCCTCCAAGGGGACAGTGCAGTGCGGCATGGGAAGAGGGGAGCACAGAAGCTCTGGCCAAGTTCTTGCTGCAGCCACTCCAACTCCCTAAGGGCCAGCTGCACAATGGGACATGTGGCAGGGAGGGCAGTCTCACCTTCCTGTCCTTTCTGCACACCTGCATCAGGCAAGATCTCACATCCCTAAATAGGCTCTGTAATCTGATGGGGGCGGGGGTGAGAGAACTTCAGAGTTAATAAACTTTAATCTTCTAGCAAACACTACAATTAACATGCTTGAAGTACAGTTGCTCTGTAATTAGATTGAAAAACAAAACCCAAAACACTCATCCCTGTAGAAGTTATTGTCAAACATCTTAGCAATTAAACTCACTTACTCATTTGTTTTTGAAAAAGTATTTATTACTTCAATTTAAACTAATGCCATAATTATATGATGTGTGTTATTAATAAGATCACTCACCAACGAGGTTCAGTCATCTGGCCTGATTTGCCAGGGGCCAGAAACTAGATATTGTCAGCATGGAGCATTGATTAAATAACATTTGTCCTAATAATTCTCTTTTCTCAGAGGAGTTTCACTTCAAGAGAACTTGGAAGTAAGGTCCAACAGCTGACAGCTACTTGCTATGAGAACTGGTCAGTCTGTCCAGCTGGGAAGGTGTAATGGCTCACTAAGGCACCCATGACCTTGTAGAAAGACTTCAGGGAGGCCTGGAGTGTCCCCTGCAGGAGAGAGCACTGACCTCAAGCCCTGCTTCCCTAAGAACCAAGAACACACCAAGATGTGGTGTGGGCCACAGAACAAGCTACAGCAGAGATGAACCATCTTGGAGGGCAAGAAAGAATGGGCAGTAATAAGCCACCACTGGGCACGATTCCTAAGTACAAAGTCTTACCGAGCGTTTAGCATGTGCCGGGACTGGCAAATCCCTCTGCATGTATTAAGTCATTTAATCTACACATGGACCACAGCAGGCAAGGATGATTATTTTATCCCCATTTCACCAGTGAGGTAATTGTTGCACAAAAAGATTGAGTGGCTTGCCCAACATCACACAGCTAGAGAGACAGAGCCAGGTTCAACGTAGGCAGACTGCTCCTGAGTTCATGCCCCTAACCAGGGTAGCGAAGCAAACAACCAAACCTTTTGTATCAAGTCTCTCCTGGGGTCCTGTGCCCACATCCAGCACTGTGAAGAAATAATGTTGCCGCTTCTGGCTCCCGCACATGGTTTGTTATTATCAGACCACTTGCAGCGTGCCAAGCACTCTGCTGGTTGCTTTACTCTTGTGACTCAGAAGTCCCCATCCCTGTTCCTTAGGTGAGGAAGCTGAAGCTCAGAAAAGTCACCATAGGCAGTAAGTAACAGGGAGGGGAGGCAGCCTATTATTATATTAATTTTTGCATTTAATACAAAATCCAAGAGGTATGAAAATGTAGTGAAAAATATATCTCCGACCCCTGTGCCAAGTCATCGTCTCTCTCCCAAACACAGCATTTTCTTATACTGTGTGTGTGTTCTCAAATACACATGCATATAAGCTTGCTTTTGCACAGAGCAACACCACACCACCATTCTTGCCTTGTAATTGTCAGTTAACGGCACCATGAGTTGGAACAATGGCCTCTTAGTACATAAATAACTACAGTTTTCCATTAAATGTATGTAACAGAATACACTTAACTAATTTGCTAAAGATGGCCATACAGCAATTTCTGCTGTTACCAACAACGCTACAATAAATCCTTGTGCATTAAAAAGAAATCTATCTGTGGTGTTTGCTTCCCACACCTTTGCCACAAGGACCAGGAATCAGACCTGGCCAGCCCCACACCCTCCTGCAACATGACCTAGAGCAAGTCCCTTCACTTCTCTCAGCTTGTTTCCTAATCTGTAATACAGCATCATACAAACACACCTGGAAGGGTTTCTGTGAGGATGATGTGAGCTGGTGCAACTAAAGCACTTGCACAGTGCCCAGCATGGATTGAGGACTGCAGAGATATGAGCCACCACTCACTGACACCTGAACCTCCTGAGTCTCCTAAGTCACCTGGGTCATCTGGGACATTCAGGCCCAGCCTCTGGCTTGGACTCTGGGCCTGGGGTTTGTCCTCAATCAGATCATAGATCTTTTACATGTGTTAGTTTCTTCCCTTTCATGTGTAGCCAGTGAGTCTGGACACAGGCAGTGGAAGGACCAGAGCCTTCTGGAGAAGACAACCTTCAGGCGCTATGTCTGCTGTCAGGTCTCTGGAATGGGCATGAGGAATAGAGCCTCGAGGCTTCATCTGAGATAGTGTGCGACAACTCCCACAAATATCCAGGGATCCTGAGCTCATCAGTGAGGCACCTAAGACCTTCCCAGCTACAGCTCCAGCCTCACACTTGGCCACTGCCCACAGGGCAGCCACATGATCTTTCCCTCTTCCCATTGTCCCCTACCCAGCCTTCCAGCATGCTCTTCCCTCTGCCTGGGATACTCCTCGTATGCCCCTCCCTCCCAAAGCCCTTCGCTTGCCTAAGTCCTACTAGTCTTCTAGGCCCTGCTTACATGTTACCATCTCCAGGAAGTTCTCCCTAACCATGCTGTCATAAGCTGTGCAATCACCACCAAGAAAAAGATTGGCCCTGAGGCTATGAGGGAGGAATGTTGGCCACAGCTGCAGGGAGAGAGGGCCTAGCATCAGGAGCCAGCTGCACCCTGCATGGGGGCCTAACTGTGGACATCCAGCCAAAAGGGCAGCATCTGCCCTTACCGCAGAGAGTGAGGTTTCAGCAGAAAAATGTATTTTCATTTGGGTGGGGTAGAACTTCTTAAATAAACAAGAAAAAGCTAAGCATATAAAAGATGAATAAATGTGACAACAAAGCAATAAACAACTTTTGTGTGTTAAGACAGCTAAATGAAAGAAGATGTTTGCAACGCCTAACTTACAAAAGAAAAGGCTCAATTTTAAAAGTGGGTAAAAACTTAAAAATAATAAATAGGCATTTCATAAAATAGAAAACAAAAATAGTCCATAAAGACATGAAAAGATGTTCAACCCATCTGTTAGCAGGAAAACGTATATTAAACTAATAGTTATATACCATTTCCACATGAAAATCTTAAAATTAAAACACTACCAGGTGTTGGTGAGGTTGGGAGCTTTGAGAACTCTCATATGTTGCAGATGGCAGTAGGAATGGAAAATAATTTGGAATGACCTAATAAAATGAAACATGCATAGATCCAAAGTCCAGCAATTCTTCTCCTCAGGAGAGACCCTCAAAAACTCTTGCACAAGAACACCAAAAGATAAATACAAGAATGTTCTTATTAACATTATTTGTAATAGCAAATATCTGGAAACAAACCACATGCTCATAACAGTAAAACAGATAAGTAATATGATACTATGAAGCAATAAAAATTATTGAATATACCCACCTCATCACATGGGGTGATCTCAAAATCTTAATAATGAGTGAAAAAAGCAATCACAAAAGCATAGAGAAGCGTTATTCCATGTATTTAAGTTTCACAAACAAGCCAACCTAAGCAATACGTATTTTGGTATTTCTTTTTTTAACCTCACCCGAAGGTATGTTTTATTAATTTTAGAGGAAAAGGTGTGGAGAAACATTGATTGAGAGAGAAACATCAACAGCTTGCCTCCTATACACGCCCCAACTGGAAATCGAATCTGGAATGCTTCAGTGTATGGAACAATGCTCCAACCAACTGAACCAATGACCAGGGCTGTATTTTTTTTTATTTCTTTATATGACAAACTATAAAATAAAAAATAAGCAAGGAACTGGCAAGTATATAATCAGGATAGGCATTGTCCCCCAGGTAGGGCTCCCTTGCATTTTTTAAACTGGTGTGGGTCCCTAAGAGTTCATCTGATTATCATTCATTTAGCTTAACATACATTATAATCATGTCCAGCCTTTGAGTTTTTTAAATAATCTACAACCAGCACAAATAGACAGTGACAGTGAGCTTTTGTTTCTGTGGAATTCCAGCACCCAAATGATCCCAGGACTACTGGCTGGCCCAGAGGCAAAAGTGGAGATGCTAGGAGAAAAGAGCCCTGGGGTCCTGACCTCACACCCCAGCCCTGTGCAACTTTAGCCATATTACTCCACTTATCCTTTTCTTCATCTAAAATGAGTGTGTCGAGAAATAATTAAAATGTACATGGTAGGAACTCAGTGAATATTTGTTGAATGAATGAGTCAATGATTTCTAAAATCCCTTGACAACTCCACTCATTCAAATTATTCACTAGGGAGAAATTGTGGCTGCAGCTCCTAGCACAGCCCCCACCAAAATACAAATGAATATCCCAGTATTTGAAGTGGCAAGTTAGAAAGTTCTATGTTCTGTTCAATCCAAACTTTTGGTATTTTAATGTTACATATTTTTCTCTCCCAAATGTCAGCTTCTCTTTTATTTTCCCTTTCAGTGTCATAATAAGCATGCATGTATTTTCAAGAAAATTTTACCAAATGGCACATCTTGCATTTTGTAAACCACATACACACAAACTCCCTTCTCACTCCTCTTCCAAGTTCTATCTCAGGGCCCAGTGCTTTTGCTTCTCTGGCCCTTGATGCCTGACTCAAATGTCCAGTCCTCAGGTTCCCCCCAGGGCAGGACATTCCTGGGTTTAAAGGAAGGCTGAGGGGCAAGTGAGGAAGAATCAAGCATCACCCAGCAAGGTTGGGACCTTAATTATGACATTCACTGAACTGACCAAGCTCACCAGCCTAGGGCATGCCAAGTCAATTTCAAATCCACCACCCACCTTCTTGGCATCAACTCTGCCTGGTTGGAACAGGAAAGGGAAGCTGGAGCTTAGCAAGCCCAAAATTACAGAAATAGGAAGGTGTCTTGACTAAGTGCAGGAGCATTACAGTCAAAAAGAACCTCTCTGAGACTTGTGTTCCTCATCTGTAAAATGTAGTAATTAGCCCACCCAAGGGAGTCATCAAGTGGCTTAAATGAAATAATATATGTAAAGACACTTGCAGATCAGCATCCAAAAAAGTTTTCCTATCCTCAAACCACTTCTGTTTTACTTTGGAAGGAGTAAAACAGCCTTTACAGTCAATCTGACTTTAATTGGGCTTATCTGCAGCTAGTGCTGCAGTGGTGGGGTGAGGAGTTCTGGAGGCCCCATTTGTCTTGGGCATATCAGCAATGTAAATCCACCCAAGGCCCTCAGACAGGCCAATGCTAGCCATGCTGAGGGAGCACCCACACCTTGCACTCTTGGAGATGAATGTGCTGCATCAAAGAGCATGTGGGCTTCCACCTCCTGGGCTCACCTAGCACAAGGCGTGTTAGGAAACGGGCCAGAGGCTCATGCAAGAGGGGCAGAGCCAGGACAAGCAGTGACAATTGGGCAGTTGAAGTTTTATAGAGAATTTCTTGATGCAAAACATTGGCCTCCAATGTTATCAAATCAGTGGAGCCAATGACCATGGCAGGAAAAGGAAGGAGGTCCTGCACAGAATCCAATGGAAGAGCTCTGGTCTCCAGAAAGTCTACAGCCAAATGGGTCAGCACCCTGGACAGCGGCATTCAAATTTATGACAGCTTTGCACCACCCACCTTCTGGATTGGAATCAGCAAGCAGGGCAGATTGTTGCTGGTCCCTCCAAGGCCTCAGAGCACTTTCTATTACTGCCTTGAATTCCTCCGAACACAACATTCAAGTCTGAAGCAATTGCCTGCAGTGGTTTACCAGAGGAAAGCTTTCGGTCACCCTGCAACTTTATGAAATTACTGATAAAAGTCCAGCCTGGTTGAAACCTTACTTCAATCCCACCAAAAGTTGCAACAGTGTACATGTCTGAAGAGAGGGGCACGCACACCTTTTGGTTATGACTGGAGGTTCTGGGTGAGAGAGCAAAGGAGAGGAGGAGGAAGAGGAGTATCTGCAAAAAGAAAACATGTTACCGACCCCATCTCCCTATCTCAGAGGTCAGACTATCCAGTGCCCTTGTATTTCCCCCCATTTCTACTTGGTCTTGTGCTAAATTTTTTGAAAACTCCAAGTCCTCATATATGAGTTGGTTCACTCACACAAGGACATTTTCTTAGGACTTACTCTGTGCTAGGTCCCATGCTAAGCAGCAGGAACACAGAAGTGAATAGCATGTAGCCTGCTCTTCTAGAGTTAACAGCCTGGAGTGGGAGTGCAGTGTTCATCAAAGATCAGCCCTCAGGAGTGTATTGGGACAAGCTGAGAGCAGGCCACGAGAAGGAGACGTGTGTCTATGAGAGACATGTAACGAAGGAGCCAGCTGCTCAGGAAAGGGAAGAGTCTCGGACAGGCAGAGCTCAGGGCACCATTCCTTGAGGACTTGTTCTTGAGTTGAGTGGGGGTAAGGAGCATAATAAGAAAAAAGCACAGTTTGAGCAGTTTCTGTAGGTCAGAGCAGAAGGGGAGCAAAGGTGCCAGGAGAAGTGAGGTGGGAGGTGCCGTTTAGACAGTGGGCTCCAGCATCCTCCAGCCCTGGCCACATCCACACCTACCCACAGGCCAGCCTCCAAGCAGCCCTAACATTGGGGTTGAGCCACCAACACAAAAGGTTCTCAGAGGAAGGCTGGTCCCCTGAGAGATGCCCTGTGGGCTACTCAGGGCTGTGACATGGTCTCCAATTCCTCCCAAAGCCAGACACTAAGAGGGGGTGGGAGGGAGAGGCCAGGTCCTGGACAGAGTCCAGTTCCAGTGCCCAGAGTCTCAGGCTGCCCTGTCCACATCACCACCTCATGTTTATTTCAGCACAGTAACTGCTCCTTCAATTCCTCCTGGAAGTCTCCAAACAGCATATTTGCTCAAGAGCCAAGGAAAACACTCCAGTCCTAGAGCAGTGGAGGATTTAGGCAAATGCAAATATATGCTGGTTTCTCATCTTAGTTACATTCTTGGCAAAGGAATTATTTCACCAAGAAACAAAGCAGGACTTTCAAGGGTCCACTCATTCCATCCTGGTCCCAGCTATGGGGCTGCCAACCCTTCTCACCAGTCCCTCATACCCTTTAAAGCCACATAATGTGGGTGGCCATGGCTATAAAAGGTAGCATGGGGATCCTTGTGAGGAAACTACTCTGCATCCTAACTGTGGGGCCGCATGAATCTACACATGATAAAACTGCACTAAACTGAATACACATACCCAACTGCATATCAACGGGGGAAATATGAAAAAGGTCTATGGATGGTGTCAATGTCAAATCCTGCTTATGATATTGTATGACAGTTATGCACAATGCTGCCATTGGGGAACTGGATGAAGGTCACATGGGATCTCTTTGTATTATTTCTCATTATTCTATGTGAACCTCTATCTCAAAACAAAATTTTTTAAAAAGCACATAACATGGAAACCATCTTATCTTAAAACTAGGGCTGGTCTGTTTTTATAGAGCAGCCATAAGAAAACCTGAAGCTATTTCTCCAAAGCCCATTTTTCTGTTCTCTAACAAATTTTCTCTGTATGGCAGGTATTCAAAGAAGCCATGTCCAGTAATTCCCAGTGTCCCCAGACCCACACAATCCTAGCCTGGCTCCATGCGTCCCTCCCCCTGACACTGGCCTGAGGACCTAAAACTAAGGGCAGAGCAGGGTGAAGGGAAGAAGGAGCTGGAAAGGCCTGGCAACCATCCAGTGTGATGGGCAATCTTTGGAGAGGAGGCTTCCGAGAGAATCTATGCTCACTGGCCTCCAGCACTGCCTGCATGCAGTCTTCGGATCCCTGCCAGCATTTTATTAATATTTTATTGAAAACTCTAAGATGATTCAAATTTCAGCTGTCATGATAAGGTGGTGTTGCTAGGCAACTTTAGTGCCCATCTATGGATCGGTTTTCACATCTCTTCCCCCACTCAGAGAGCTCCAGGTTGGGCCCTACCACCTGAGGCCCATTCAGCTCAAATCACCACTGTCTTTCACACCTTACATGTCTGCTCCAAAGCACTCTGCTGCCATGCACTAGGGCCCCACATGCAAGTCTCACAGCACCAAGCTGTGCCTCAATCAGAGCCCCAGAGCAGCCCCGGCCGTCCTCAACTCACCATATTCACTGTCGTAGAACATGACAAACTTCTGCCAGTGCAGCTCTGTCACCAGCCTGAGCATGACGTCATTGAGGCGCACGGGTGGTCTCGAGGCCAGTGTGTAGGCCTCACCATCAGGACTGGGGTTCAAGTGGCAGGCAGTGCGCGGTGATCCCCCTGGGTTGCGCTGGACAAAGAGGTGCGGGATATGCATCGCGTCTGTGAGGGACTGCAGGGCATTGGCAGATGCACAGCCAGTGGACGTGACCAAAGCCAAAATCCCCTGGGTCATGAGGTCACAGGCTGGAAAGAAAGGGGAGAGAGAGGAAGGGGTCAGCATGGGGGTGATGCTGCAGTGGCTATGATCCACACAGCCCATGCCCAGCAGCTCATACCTAGGCCCCAGAAATGCTACCAGGAGCCCATCTCTGACCAGGCCAGACCAGGCCAGTGGCTCTCACATACACAGTCTCACTGATGCCACATTGATTCTACCAACTTGACATCCTTGTGCCGGTTCAACAGATAAGAAAACAAAGGTCGGGAGAGGCAAAATTATCTGCCCTAGGATACTCGAGGTGGGGGGTGGGTAGCAGAATAGGGATCCAGCCCACATCTGCCTGAGACACCAATCAGTGTTACTAAATCAGCCATCCTGTTTCCTACTTGGGCTGTGAACTCCTTGAATCAAGAATTCTTCTTTTTGATCTGTGTGTGTCCCCAAGGCCAAGTCCAGACCAGGACAATGATGTGTGCTCTTCAATTGTTGGCTGAGCTGAACTGATTGGACTAAAGGGAATCAATTACATCAGAAAATCAGGGGACACTTACCTCAGAGGACCATGGTGTCAGTAAAAAATGAAAGAGACCAAGTTCACTTTATTCATATCATTAAAATACTGGGTCAAACCGAGGATGAAGCAGTTAGTTCCAGAAGCCCAGGATTATTCAAAAGCCACTTGACAAAGGAAGATATTCCCTATTGAGGGCAGTCATCACGGCTCAGGGGAGGGATGGACACAAGGCAGCACCAGCAGCCCTTTCCACGGTGGCTGCATTCACCTTTTGAAGCCACCCCATGACCACAAGGGAGCCACACACCTACACCTTTTGGGGACATCAGACCAATTAATAGAAAAATACAGCTCACAATACTGGACTCCACTGCACTAGTTTGAAGCAACATTTATTAATAATACTTTATGTGACAGCAAAAATGTGGGAAAGCAGCTGCAGTTTCAAAACACAGCCTGTGACCGTCAGCAGGCCATCTGCTGCAGACGGCCGACTTTTGAACAACTTTGACAGTGTGGTTCTTTTGGTTGAGACCCCTTGGTTTTATGTAATGCCTCAGACGAGTCTGGGTGAAGGAGCTCAAGAGCAGGGCGACACCCCAAAGAACAGGTAGCAGGAGACTGGGACATGTAGGAAGGGGAAGACCACCTCCACGCTATTAAACAACTGCTCTCCATGCGAGGACGCTCACATTGCAGACTCAGAATGATAATTCAAATGCCCACAATTCTCCCTGCTGACCTCTTGGCCTCTCCACATGAGGCAGGGGGTGGGATGGTTAAATAAGAGACTCTCTGAAGCCTTTCTTGGGAATCAGGCAGCCTCATCCAGGTTTTACACAGCAGAGTTCTCTCCTAACCAGAAATCCAATCATGGTGGCTCCCAAAGAGCCCTAGGGATAGAGTCAAACCCCTTAAAGCAGTCCTGCCAGACCCCCAAAGATATGCGGCCTCACACTGCTCACACGCCCCTGCCCACTATGCCCAACCAACTGCCCTACTTTTGGTCCCTGGAACCTGCCAAGGTTCCTCTCAAACCTTACACTCACTTGTATTTCAAGACTCTACATTCCCGGACTTGCTAGGGACCCCTTGTCCAGTGCTCCCTTTGCACGCCACACTTCCCTACTCTTTCCCTCCTACATGACCACAAACTCCAGGGGGGCAAGGGTCATGCCTGTTCTGCTCACCATCCTTCCCCAGACAGACACCATGTTCAGCACATGGCAGTCAGTAAAGGCCGATGCAAAAATTCCATAAGCTGTATGGTTTCGTGCCTTCTGGCCAATAATTCCACTTTGGGCACCTATCCAAACTACGGAAATGGCTTTAGATTCAAAAACATTCAAAGGACACTTATCGATGCTCTTGAAATATTGCTAACAACCTAAAAGGTACAAATAGGTGAGTGATATAAAAGTGCTCCATTTGCTGAAAACATATGCAGCCCCTAAAACTATTCATGAAAATATGACAATAACATAGGAAGGACATGTATTTTATAATATCAAGTAAAGACCAGAAGGAAATCCTGCAAAATGTTAAAAGTGATCACATTTTAAAAGAGGCCTAGAAGTGGTTTTCCTTCTTTTCGGTATTTAGCTAAAATTTCATGTCTTGAACAGATAATTCTTTTAGCAAAAGAAAATAATCCTCCACTATCAGTAAGAGGAGGGACCATTTTGTGAGAATTTTCTCTGTGGCAAATATTCTGTTGAGTATTCCATATACATGAACTCACATTATTCTCACGACATCTGTATAGAGTAGGTGTCACTGCATCCATTTTCCAAATACCAAGTTGTAAGACCAAAAAACTAGTAAGGGAAAAGGGCTGGACTGAGATGCTATCCAATCTAAAAATGCTTCTGAGACATGGCTAAGTGACAAAATCAGGTCACGGAATTGTATGCTCACCAGGATTACAACGAAGTGAAGAGCATGCCCACAAAGAAGTCAAGCAAAAATGCTAAAAGCTAAGGTGCTGTGATAAAAGAATTTCTCTTTCCTCTCTGGCACATATTCTCTTTAATGACAATACATTGTACTTATAACTTTAAAAAAAGTAAACTTACAAAATAAACTGTACATCACTGGGGTATAAAGTTAACCAGGAACTCCAGCCCTGGTTCCAGCCCAGGACACCAGCAAAAACGCCCTCATTGTGGCCATCACTAGGTCGCAGCTATTTGTTGCTCACCCTGCCTGGCTCCCTCCCAGGCTATCCCTGACTTCTGATGGCAAACCCTGTCCCCACCCCAATACATTGGGTTCTAAATTTGTTGGACCTTTCTGAGCCTCAATTTCCCCATCTAGGCAGGCATCCTACTCCTCTCAGGGACTGTTCCTTACCTCCTACCTATTTCATACACACACTTGCACACCCCTATTTGCAAACCCCTGCATTAAGCACTGGGGGGAGGAGGACAAAGACCAGGATGACCAGTGGTCCCAGCTTTGATCTAACAAGGAGATAGACCCAACAATTCAGCTTGTGAGAAAAGAGAGAGGAAGCTCCCTGGGACCTGGAGGAGGGTCAACTTATGTGGTGATGGCATCTAGGCCTCAAAGGAAGAGAAATATTTAGACAGCAGAGATGGGAACTGCAGTGTGATAAGGGCACAATATGACAACACAGGGCAAGGCAGCAGGAATGTGCTCAGGGAACAGACAGGTACCTGACTGGTCACCCTGCCCCAGCCCTGCTGGCAGCCAGAGACACCAGCTCCCTGGCTGGCCCTGAGTCCGCAGGCACAGCAGAAGTAGCTCTGGAATCTCGTGCTTCCAATCTGGGTTGCTCTAGTCAGCAGCCATGTGGCTGTGGCATGTCTCCTTTCTGAGCCTCTGATTTCTATTAAATGAAGATAAGAATCTCTATCCAACGGATAACAAGTGCCAGCCCCATGCTTGGTACAAGAAAGGTGCTAAATAGATGTTAGTTTCCTGCCCCTCTCCCTGAGCACCCCCACCTCCCCATCAATGTCCTCACCCAAGTCATGCCCAGGATCCCAAGAAGCTAGTAGTTACAACAGAGGATGACCTCACTCTGCAGCTGACAGCCCTCCCCTTGGAGATGGGCACCACCAACCCATCCTCCCACGACCACCTGCAGCTTCATGCAAACTCCTCAAGCCTCAGGCCTCAGCGAACAGGATGGGTAATTAGGGCTAGAAGCCTCTCCCAGGGACTAATGGAGAGGCCTGATGCAAGTCAATTTCCAATCCTCTGTGAATGGCCTGCTAATTGGGGCACTGTTGAAATGATGGTTATTCAGAAGCTCCTAATACAAAAATAATAAGATCAAAATATATCAGATCAAAGCCAAATCCGCTATTAGCTTAATCAAGGTTGTGTGCTCATTCCCAGATCAGGACGTTACACAATTCATGACACGGTTGTGAAGAGAGATGCTAAACCCCAATGTGGGGTCCAATGGCCTGGGTCTGAAGCAGAGCCCTGCCACAGACACTCCATGGGACCCTGGGCAAGGGGCCAGGCCTCTGTGTCTTTTCTGTGTGGTAAAGACAACGGCACCCACTTCACAGGGCTGTTGTGCACGTCCTCTGAAAGGTCTTTGTATGTGAGGAGCCATTCACACAGCTAGCACATAGTAGGAGTGTAGAAGTCACCACTGTTACTCGCCTCTCCAGCCCAAAGGTGTTTCTGCGGCTCACTAGAAGATAACACGCTTCGGTATAATACTTTGCCTCCAATATCATATGGTCATAAAGCTGATCTCTCTTGATTATAACAATGCAGGCCGATGAATTGATAAAGACTCCCTGGGAATGGTTCAAAAGCTGGGAAAGTAAGAAGCAGAGACAAATGCAATGAGCAGTTTCGAGCCTCTTACCCGAGCTTGGTGGTCAAGGAGGGCAGAGGGTCGCTCAACAGCTTCCCAGGAAATGGGAAGAAAGAGGCTCCTCAGAGGTCAGAGTTGAGGCCAAAGGAGGAGATTCCTGGGGCTCAGCCAGCATTCTCAGTCAGCCCCACAATCACATTCCCACCAGTTTCCCTGAGATGTGAGCATCCTGCTGATCCAGGCTTCTCTAGACACAGGACTCTCAGGGTGAGAGGTGTCAGGCACAGCACTGGCCACATCACATGACAAATGGGCTCTCCATAACTTGCACCCCTGGTGAGCTTTCTTATCCCCTGGTAACTCACAGAGAGGACTGGCTGCATGGCTGGAGCCAGACAGTCAGAGAGCAAACGGCACAGAGAGCCTCAGAACCAGACCACCAGGTATCTCTACAGCCAGTCCCACAAAGACATGGTGGCCAGCAGAGGACAGAGCTCAGGATCCATGGGGAATTTACCCAACCCTCCCCTGGATAGAAACTCTTAGGGCAACTCCATACTTAGCATTGGCTGCCAGGGAAGGGAGCCCACAAGCAGAAACAAAGCCTCTCTTCTCTGAGGGCAAATCTTCAGCTCAAGTCACTGGATGACTGTGGGTGGGTGCTGGAGATAAGAAAAGTGCCCCCAGACATTGAGGTCACTCTGGCACCATTGCTGATCCATATCCAGTCTTCCTGATCCCTATGGGGGCTCCCAGAAAATTATAGGGCCAAGGCCGGGGAAAAATATACCATAAAAGGCTTGTGAAGATGCACAATTTCTGGTGCCACCACCTGGCAGTGACTCTGGCCACAGCCAACCCAGCCCTCCCCTCCACCTGTGCACGCATTGTGCCCCAGAACACATCTATACTTGCTCCTCCTGTGGTCCCTGAATAGGGACCATGCAGCCGCTGCTACTCTAAGGCCATAACCCCCCTCAGCATCCTGTGCTATTAAATAGCCTTTGGGTAGTCAGAATGACAGGACTTTTCCAGAGGGACATGGCACCAGAGGACACTTCTGGACACACAAGCAGCCTATAGTAGAAGTGCCCTCAACCTAGAGAAGCCTGGAGAGGCTTTGCTGGTCTTGGCAGATAGTGGAAGTGAGAGCCAGGCTCTGCGTGGCTCTGGACAGTCCCGGGATCAGCCCTGCCCTCCAGAAGGAATGATCTCTCTCTGAGGGGGTCCAGCAGGCCAGCCCAGGCACGCCAGCACCTCTGCCTGCCCCACAAGTGGGGCTCTCACTGCCACCTCGTTACTTCAAATAATCTTAACAGTCACAGCACTCACCCTCTCTCTGATACCCTCATTACCTGTGCCCTTCCCCTCCTCCTTTAAGTCGGCACCAGCTTTATTAATATTTGAATTCTAAAGGTTAATGCATTAAATGAAGATAGCATTTATAAATACTTTATAGTCAATGAATAATTGACCAAATTTAGTATTGTCATAACTCAGAGTAAATTATTGATCTATAGAGAATAAGTGTTTTTTCATGTTTTATTAAGCTGTTTAAAAGATAAACAAAAAGATAAAATGGGGGGAATGAGTGGCAGAGTCATACAAAGGCCACTCACTATGAAGAGGCACCCCTGAGGGGAGGGTCACAAGCATCTTGTCCTGCAGACCTTTGCGTAAGCAACCCTCCCACCAGCTTTTCCTTGCCCTCACTCCTGATCCTTGCTCAGTGTAGTTTTTGTCCATTGGTCCGTACAGTCACTCTTTCACAGACCCTCACTCCCTTCTCTCACCTATGTAGCCGGTGGAATCCCAACCCAGGATCAGCCTGTGGTGGGTCAACCTGCCCAACCACTTCTCCATGCCTGTGAGCAATCAGAGGAGAGTCAGAGAGTCACACAGCTGGCAACATGGTGACCCTTGCCAAGTTGCACCACTATCCTCATCAGGGCTCTCCACCCTGCCCTTCGTCTGGCACCTTTCCACCACTTCCCTTGTTGTTCTCTTCAACCCTCCTGAGCTTCTCCTCCAAGTTCAACTAACGGCCTTACTCATTCTTCATAGATAAAAGTAGAACCCATCATCATAAGGAATTCATCCCACTTCTTACCACCAGATCCTCCAACCTATCTGCTAAAAGTTGAGGAAGAAAGCTTCCCTTGTATTAGGCAAGCCCAGGCTCATGAGCTTTAGGTGTTCCCACCTCTTCCTTCTCCCAAACTCAGACCCAGACTCCACCGTATGTCCTCTCCCAATGAAATCATCAACCTTCCTTGTATATCTGACCCATCCCTTTAGAAGTTAAACCTGCCCTGGCTGGTGTGACTCAGTGGACTGAATGCCAGCCTGTGAACCAAAGGGTTGCCGGTTCAATTCCCAGTCAGGTCACATGCCTGAGTTGCAGGCTGGGTCCTCGGTTGGGGGCATGTGAGAGGCAAACACACATGTTTCTCTCCCTCTCTTTCTCCCTCCCTTCCCCTCTCTCTAAAAATAAATGTTAAAAAAATTTTTTAAAAAAGAAAAAGAAAAAGTTAAACCCTAGCCCTGTTGATGATTCCACAGTTATTGCTCCAATCCATGACCCTCCCTGGGCTCCTGACCCCGAATCAGGAAACATTAGCTTCCCATTGTGCTTAAAATAAAACCCACACCCTCAACAATGTCTGCAAGGCCCTGCTTAATCCCACCCCTATCTGTGTCCTGTGTTGGGGGAGGCTGGCCGTCATGCAGTAATTCAGATAGATACCCCAAGCTCTTGCCACTTCTGAGTCTCCTCACACCCTCCCCCTCTGCCTGCAATGCTCCTCACTCACCTGTCTTGCTAACTCTCCTCATTCTGTACTTTTGTGTGTAAACGTCACTCCTTCCTCAAGAGAACTTCCTGTGACCCTAATATTCCCTCACCGTATTTTGCCTGCAGAGTACTCACCCATGTTTGTGATTGTAAACTATGTTGTCGCTGCTGCCAGTTGTCTCATTCCCTGAACCATGAGCCCACAAGCAGAAACACCTGTACAATGCTTCTCCTCCTTGGCACTGCATAGCAACAAACTATGTAATTAATAATCCTAATAACTCTGCACAGATAAGTACTGTTGGTGTCCATGTTTCAAGGGAGAGACACAGAGTTTCTGAACTTGCAAAGGTCCCCAGATGCTCATACTCCCAAAACTGATGAAAAGCCACATCCCACAAGTTGAAGTAAGGGAGTGTCTTAAAGCCAACTCTCCACTCTAAAAAAGGATTTCAGCCTGTTAAACCAAGCACACCATTGTCCAGGGACAGCCAACTGACCTAGAGTCTGCAAGATCCTTCCCCATGTGGGAAGGCCACCCTCCCCTCCACACCCCCACTCTTATTAGGGAATTCTGGACCCAAGGGTAGGTAGGATGATGACCACGCCCAGCTTGAAGCAGCTAGAAGAGCGTGAGACCGTCGTCCATTGTCCTCTATAAGATTATAAAGGGTCTCGAGTCAGGGGGCTGGGGGGATTGTTGTTTTTTTTTTTAATTGTTATAAGAATTAATTAATTAATTAATTAATTTTAAAAATAATAATAGTATAGGAAAGGGAGAAACCGGAGAGCTTGTTGGCATGACCCATGGGCGTGGACTAGGGAGGGGTGGGGTTGCTGGGGGAAGCGGGTGCTGGGCAGGGGGGAGCAAAGGGGGAAAAAATCAAACTATTGTGACAATATAATCAATAAAATACACCTAAAAAATAAAAAATAAAATAAATAAAATAAAAAAGGATTTCACCAGGAGTATTGAGGATACCAAGGAGACAGTGAGCCCGAGGCCTGGCCCAAGCAGCAGCTCCTGGGCGGGTGTCTCTCCTGGAATGCCTCCAGGCTGGAAGCTCCCACACCCCACTGGCCTCATGGTCAGCCAAGCCCAGGGATGCCACTGGGCCAAAGGGTCCCCCTGCATAACAAACAGTAGCCAGGGGCAGGAGGACAACTGTTGCAGGCAGGATGCACAGAGCCAGGCAGAAGGATAGGGAAATGCTGGAGGTGCCATACTGATCTCTGGGGCCTCATCCTTATGCCAATTAGTGAATCAAAACTGATTCCCTGCTCCCGCAGACTAGAAACTTAGGCAACACTCCCTGGGTGGGACCCTGCTGGCTCAGCTCCTCGTTCATGACTTTCACTGCTCCATCAACGGCACATGCCAGGCTTCCAGGCCAGGAGTCACACAGAAACCTACACTGTGTAAGTGAAATCTGGGAGACATGAAGAACCTCAAAAGCAACTGAGCACCCATCTGGGCTGCAGCCTTGAGCACAGATGTCTCTTCCTGAGGCCCCCTCATGCTGCCTCTAAAAGCTGCCCCCTATGTCTGCCCTCATCCCTTATCAGTTCACTGGTCTCCATGCTCCCAGCTCTTCTTCCACCAACCTGTTCTGCAGACTGCAGTGCAGTACCACACATGCCCCCCAAAGACCTGCCATGCTCCCCACTGCCTGGGAGTCAGTTTGTGAGGTTTTCGCACCATGCCTCAACTCCACACACCAGCAAGGCACCGGTCTATTTCCCAACCTTCACATGCCCTACGCTCTCTGTTCATGTCACCCCACCCACAGCCTATGCCCTCTCTCCCTGGCGGACTGACTGCCCCAAAGGTACCAAGCCACACATCTGTGCCTGGGCTCCCAGTCTGCATCCCAGACTGAAAACTGACCCATGGATGCCTGCCTGCTAAGCTCTCAGCTCCCCTGTCCCTACCACACCAAGGATTAGTGTAGTAGGAGCAAGTATCACCTCTCAGCCAGTGCCCCTTCCAGGAAACACTGGAAGGTGTGGTAACAGCCAAACTCCAGCTCCAAGACCTTCTACTCATTCTGCAGCTTGGCCTGCCTGCCAGCAGGCTTCTGGAAGGCAACCTCTAGGCTCCAAGGTGCAAAGCAGGGGTTCCAGAGGTCCTAATGTGTCAAGCTCAAATCTCTGCACCTGTGTTCCCCTGCTGCATTCACACTGCTGTCCCTTCATCATCATCTAGACCCAGTTCAAGTGCCTCTTCCTCTCCAGAGGCCTTTTCAACCAGTCAGGACAACACAGGCCATGCCCCACCCCTGCTGTCCCTCTGCAGCTCAGTGTCACTGTTTGTTTTGGGGTCTCTGTCAACTCCTGGGCTGAGCTCCTTCCCTAAGGGTCTCTCTACACCTAGCACCCAGCCTGGGATCCAACAGCCAGGTACATCAGGGGAGCAGGCAATAATAGGACAATGTGAGATGAGCATAATGCTGGCCCTGGCCCGCCCCCATCGCCGGGGCAGCCAGAGATGGCTGCTCTCACCAGGCAAACCTTAGGCAACAGGTCACCATTACCACCCTGTGGGTCTGTCTCTAGGGTGAGCATCCACAAGGACACACACACGCCTCAGGCCCCCTCCAACAGCCTGGGAAGATCCCACCCTCTGTGCCTCCTCCTAGCCTATCAGCTAGTGAGGACCCAGACTGAAGAACTGACCTGAAGCCCTCCCACTGGTGGGGACAGCCCACTCTCAAGGGGAGGGTGCTTCTGGGCTCTACTAACCCAGGGGAGCCCCACTCCATCCTGCCACCTTCCCTGATTCCATGGCTGGGAGAGCTGCACCCACCTTCCAGTACACAATGTTCCTTAAATGAGGTCTTCAGGCTGCCAACCTCTCTTTTAGTGCCATCCTCCATAGCTCAGCCCCTTTATTCACTCTGCCCAGCCTACTTGTCCACCTGTTGCTGCCATCCAGCCCCATGCCTGGCAGCCAAGCCCAGAGAAATGACCAAAGAGGGACAGCCCCTTCACACTCCCTCAAACCTCTGCAGACCACTCTCCACAGCGCTCATCACATGATACCAGCATGAGAGCAGGAGGGGGAAGCTGGATTAACGCCAGGGACTGGTGGCCAATGGACCTGTTGCAACATCCAGATCCTGCTGTGTTCTTCACACCCTTGTCATGGTCCTTGTGTGGAGAAGTCCAAGCAAGCTAGTGCCCACACAGCTGTGGTCCATATCCACAGCTGGCTGAACAAAACGGTGGGGAAGAGTGGCTCCACAAATTCCTGATGTGTCTCTTTACAAACAGTTCTGTCCAGCCAGCCACTGATGCTCCTCCAGAGAGGAGGTAATCATGAAGCCCAAGCCCCATCGTGTCACTTGGCATCCAGGAGCCAGGACTGGTCACTTGTCAAAACATCAGTGTCTTATTTTTTCAAACGGGAGGAGGGCAGGGAAAACAGGTCACAGCACCCGCATCATACAAAAGACATGAAAGTACAGCCTCTGGCACAAACTACATATTGAATCAACTCTAAGATGCTAATTTCTTCCCCTCAGAAAATGTCCATTCATTTATTCATCATTCATTCCCTTATCAAGTGCTTAGCACCCTCCTTCCCAGCCTCTTTTAAACTGAAACCCACATTAGCGCAGAGGATGTCTGATTACCCATAGGGGAAGGTGGCAGGCTGCTGTCCAGCCCTCTGGGGGCTAACACGGAAAGGAATAAAGTGCTCATTCCTTAGAGAAAGATGGAACAGCCTAGTGGTAAGAGTACAGGTTCTGACGCTGAACTGCGTGGACTCAGATCCCTGCTCTGAGTCTTAGAGCTACACACGGCTATGGGCAAGTCACCACTGTTCCATGCCCTACCTCAAAAATGGGCTTTCCATAGTGATTTCAAATATAATCAATACAGTTGACCCTTGAACAACACAGGTTTGAAGAGCACAGGTCCACTTATACATGGATTATTTTTAATTTACAATTAACATTTATTAATGTCTACAGAATAGCAACGCTACATTAGTGGAGACAGAGTGGTATGATAAGACAATACTGGATTCAAAGCCAAAGTGAGGTAACTGTTTCTTTTTTTTTTTTTTTTTAATCCTTATTGAGGAATATGTTTATTGATTTTAGAGAGAGAAAATGGAAGAGAGAGAAAGAAACACTGATGTGAGAGAGAAACATCAATCAGTTGCCTCCCATACACACTCTGACCAGGGATGGAACCCAACCAGGTATGTGCCCCAAAGGCAGCTTTCCCAGCCCAGCCAGCACTGTGTCCCAAGCAAGTGGAGGCAAAGTGCTCAGGACACAGGTGTAGCCATACCACCCTGACCATTCAGGCCAGCCCTGCTGAGCCCAGTTCAGAGATGGCTCACCCTGAAATCTGCGAGAAAGAGCCCTACTGGCCCAGGGACGTTACCCATCTCAGTTCCCAGGTGCTTTGGAGCAGATGGGGAGGGAAGTCAGAAATCTCCTGCAACGTTCAGGGATGAGAAGGATCTTTTCCAGTGATAATGAAAATTTTCACAGTACCAGATGCTTGGAGAAAATCAAAAAACAATACAACAAAATTCACAAACCAGAGAGTAACTTACGAGAAACCAGATTGGTAGGGCTCAATTTTGCCTTTGGCACCTTTCCAGCCATGAAAGGACTGACTGGGAGCCAGGTACTCCCCATCAGGTAATCAAATAGCCCCCTGAGCCTACCACAAATCTCTCCAAGTTCCTAGCCAAGGTCCATGCTGGGAACATGGAAATGATGCAGACCTGGCCCCAGGTCCCAGAAACACCATCTCAGGGAGGAGCCGGGGCAGGGCCAGGATGTGGCTCACTGTCCATGAAAGGATGTCAGACAGGAGGCGTGTGAGCAGGTGGTCCTGTGGCCCAGGGTGCCTAGGGAGCTTCACAGAGCAGCTGATACTGGGGCAGAACATAGATAAAAAGGGGACCACAAAAAAGGGCAACCCAGTTAACAGTCTGGCATGAGCCAAGGCACAATCATGGTGTTCGTGGATCTACCAGGAGTAGGCCTCTCATGCTGGGGTAAGAGGGCCACAAGGAGGGTGGGTTCACAGTGGACTTCTTGTTTGCTCCGCTGAGGGGCTTTGTTTTGGTTCCATGAGCACCCTGGAGGTTCAGAGGGTTCCTGAGCACCGATGAGGTCTGCTCAGAGCTTACCTTTAGAAAGGTGGTCCCAGTGAGGACACAGCAAGAGGACTGGAGGCCTAAGCTTCCCCCTCTTGCTCTTCACGATGGGAAGAACTAGACCAGGGAGCGCAGGGGCAGGAGGCAGTGAGGATAGTGAGGGCCATTGTAGGTCAGGGGACAGAGTCAGCTAAAAGCACAGAGTGCTGACAAGCCGGTGGGCGGACATAGGAGCCTAGGCCCCACCCCAAAGCCGAAAGGACTAAAGAGGGACACCTATCATCTGGTGGCACATGCTACCCTCCCATGCCATCACCTGGCATCCTCCACAGGCCTAGGATGAGGTCAACATGCCCCCCTGTACTGGGGGCCTGGAGATGTGAGGTCTCTTGCCAGGTATGACCCACCCCCTAGCTAATGAGCATGAGTTAGGCCCAGAACTCAGGCCTTCCAAGAGTCACAAGCTGCCCACCACAAGCCCTGGCCAAGGGCCCAAGGGGCAGAGGGTAGCGAAACCAGCCCTTCAGCCCTCAGTCAGCATGTGGGGTGCCCCGGAGGTTTGAGAGGGCTTGGTGAGACCTGAATGCCACGGAAGGAACTGGCAGGGGAGTGGATCAGGGTGGAAAGGAAAAGCAGGGTTCTCAGCCACCTCTCTCACTAATTAATGGAAACCCCATGTAGGCCACATGTGTCATAAGCCAGGCTGACCTGGTGGTATAGACACACCAGCACATCTGGCAGCAGGCCTGCTTACTGAAGGGGTGGAGAGGCCTGAAAGATGCACCCTAGAAGACGCAGCCTGGCAACATAGGGCATCAATGCTAAAGGGAGACCCTAAGTGCAGGAGCCCTGTCACTAGGATTGATCAGGTCCAAGACCTCTTATGGGGTCACAACGTGCATAAACACAAGCAGAGCGGCGTCAAAGGATTCTCCAAGTCACAGTGGCATAAACGGCACATGAGCCCTTTCCTGGAGCACAGCCTGAGGGGAGCAGGCACCCCCTGTCTCACCATCAGGTACCAGGAGATGGCAGAGCCAGGTGCACACACAGAACAGCACCATCACCAGTTGGCGGGGTGGCTGGTGTGGGGGGAGGCACACATGGCAAGCTCAGCTGGGCACAGGCCCAGGTGAGCTCCTGCTGGACACACATTCCTATGCAACAGGCCTGCTTCTGGGGGTAATGTGGTACATGAAGCCAGGACAGGGAGGCTCTGAGAATAGATGGAAATTACCTCTTTTCCCCCACCAAATAAAAGCCCAAAATGCCACAACGCATTTTCTTGCTGTGAAAGAGGCTCCACGTGAAAGGCTAGGCCTGGAAGGCACAGCAGGCTGAAGTGGGGCCCAGCTCCAGCCCTGCCCTGCCCTGGACATGGAAGGCAGTGCCCCCCTCTCTCTCCTCTGCCCATAGCAAAGAAAAGCAAAGGGACAAAGGGACAGCCACCAGTATCCACATCAGAAGAATAGGGAAGCTGTGGGGTTGGGGGCTTGGTCCCTCTGAATGCCCCCCACCCAGCAAGCATACCTGCATGCACACCACCTACACCCACACAGCCCCTCCCAGGCACATACAGCTGCTCTGCAGAGTTCTCATGGCAATTTGAGCAGCTGCCTTAGCCACACCTCAGGCCAATGAGCCTCACTAGAATTTGGCAGGGGATGACTCCAGGCAGTTCTAAAGATATTTGAACTTTGTGTCCTGCCTCAGTACTGTCTCTCCTCTCTGAAGGGACACACTCCCCACTGAAGGGCAGCCCAGGTCTGCCCTTTGGGTAAGTGTGTTCCCGTAGGCCCATGAGAGTAAGCAGCCCTCAACTAGGCATGAGTCTGTTCTCCAAGATGTGGCTGAGGTGGCATGGACAGCAAGTGACAACCCCATGCTGTGTCTAATGCTGTAGGCCAAACAGGCCGAGGGAGAGCCCTAACATTGATCAAACTACTCTGTGCTTCTCTCCCTTACCTCATGTGATCTGCCTGACAATTCTGAGATAAGGAGTATTATCCCCATTGTTCAATTTAGACACTAAGGCTCAGAGAGGTAGTCACTAGCTCAAGGTCACACAGCAAGAAGGTAATAGAGCCTGAATTCAAACTCAAGTAATTCTGACTTGGCAGATCCTGCTATTCCCACTCTCCCAAGAGGTATAGGTGAAGACCAAGCAACAGCAGATGAAGACCAAGGACCAGCACGCAAAGAACAAGGACCACTAGGTGAACACCAACAGGCAAAAAGAACACCAAGGACCAAAAGGTAACATACTGATGTTCAAAGTCACATGAAAAAAGGAAAGAAGGAAAACCTTCCTACTCTCATCCCAAGCACATGTACCCACTAACTGAGCTCTATTTTTCCCCTTCCCACCTCCTACTAAATCCCTGTAATTCCCACTCTCTCAACAACCCCTCGACTTTCCCAATATACAGAGACCCACAAATCTATTTCCTGCATCTATTTAATCCATAATAGCATTGGTAGAAGGAAGATGTTGCTGCCCAGCTGAGTAAGCCTAGGCATCAGTGCCTATCTGGGCAGAGCCTTACCAGAGAGGAGCATCACTCCCCACCCTGGCTCACCCCTCCCCCACTGCCTTCTCCAAGAGCTGCCCATACTGCTCTGCACAGTTAATGGGAAGATGACCCCTAAGCCTCAGAGCATAAGAATGTGCAAAGGAAGACACAAGGAGGTGTGGGCAATGGGATGCTGCAGCCCACCCTGTCTATGGTCAGATCCATGGCCACCGCACCCAATCCCCCGGCCCTGCCTGGGTCCTCCCAGCATGGCTGCTTCTGTTGATACAGTCACATGGAGACTGGGCATGATGGGATGTGGGGAGACACACAAAGAGAACAGACACAGCCCATTCCTCCTAAAGACCCCACCCCCAGGCAGCACCCCACCACCACCACCCACACCTCCATTGTGCCCCAGAGGTCCTGATCCCACCTGGGGAGACAGCCAACTAATATCCTTAGTGCACCCAGGGTGCACACATCAATGCCCAAGCTCCCTGTCCCCCCTCTCCTCCCCTACAAAGCTAAGCTCACACCTGCCTGCCTCCAGAAACCCTCCTGGGACCTTCCCACCCACGTACCCAGAGCTCAGCTCAGCCTGGCACCTGTCAATCTGAATGATCACCCTCTGTCTCTGCCACCAATCTGGGAGCTATTGAAGGTTAGGGTCCCCAAAGCATAGGTGCCCAGGGAATGTTTATTGAAGAAGTAAATGAAACTATTGAGTCAAATCAAGCCAAAGTACTGAGGACTAGTTTCACATAGGAAGTATTGATTTTACCCTACAGAACTTCGGCTCCAGTTTTCCAGCTGAGAACACTGGTGTGAAGACAGAGAAGAGGGTAGGAAACAGTGGTATGCCATTTCCCAGTCCCTCCCACAGGCCAGGGGCAGGTGAAGGTGCCCAGTGATTTGCCCAGGTATCCAGACGAGTCACAAAACTGAGATCCACATGGCTAGTCTCTGTTTCTACCAGTTCCCTGAATTTCTGCAGCCTGGCAGCAGTGAAGACAGCTGCCCGGAGTGAGTACAACACTTTATTTTGCCTTAAATGGTGGTTATTAAAAGGATGTAACACCAAAGGAAGCACTATTCAAGGCTGAGAATAACAAATATTTAGTGTTTAAGCATAAACTTATTTAGATGAGGACTATATATTGCTCATCACAATTTGTACTCTCCTTGAAAAACATCTTGTGTGGGGAAGAACTGATGCCTAGACATAGCAGGGTCCAGGAGGTGCCTTAGGAGGTGCTGGTGTCCCAGTTCCCACCCTAGGTATTGAAGGCAGGCCTGCCCTGCAGTGGAGTCAAGAAGGCCAAGGGGCCCCAGGTTGTAGGGAGAGGAGCAGAAAGATCTTCCAAGAATCTATCCTCATGACTCAGAGGTCCCCATACTTCTTTGAGTGACAGGACCTATTTTTAAAGTTCAAAAAAGACTCAGACCTAACATAGTTGTACTTCTAGTCCCTATTAATAGATAACATTCATAAGGAGCAGCTGAGCCTTCAGTAAATAAACTAGCGTATTGTTAGATCAACCAGGGTCAGCTGGGAGCACTCACAGATTCACAACCTCTCACTATAGAGCTGGGGTCCCATAGGGCCCACTCAAAGGGGCCTGGTTCAATTAACAATTGCCTGAGAAAGGTTTCAAGACCCCTACGTGGGAAGGGGAGCCAATGGGGAACAGGGCAGAGGCATGAGGAGCAAGAAGGGGGTAGGGATGAAAAAGAATCACATCACAGGCATCCCCAAGAGGACTCTCAGGGCAATACACCTAGAAAGAGGAAACCGTCTGCTCCTACCCACTCATCCTCAGCCACCACACACAAACAGAATGCACACGCGCATGCGCGCACACCCGTGTAACTCTCATGCAAAGCTCTTGGAAGAGCGGCCTTCCTGAGTGATGCTCCCTGGAGCCCCACTCACTAGACTTCACAAAGTAGTTGGGGTATTTGCAGCAGCAGGGGCCACCTGGGCGGGAACTCTGAGCCCTGACCCAGCCTCTTCTCTCCCGTGCACCAGAAGCAGCTCAGGGAGGAGTCTGAGCAGAGAAGCGGCTGGACCTTTCCTCTCCTGCAGCCCCTGTCCTGGCTGACCCAGTCCTGGCTGACCTCAGCCATCTTCCAGCACTAATTAGAAAACTAACTCACGAAAGGTCACTTGGAGACAAGCACAGAGAACTACTGCACCTAGGCCTCGTCATTTTCTCTGAGTTAATGCTGTGCACCCCACCCACACAGGCTTCAGGGCCCACAGTCCCTCCTCCATTATCAAACACCTGGGCAGGAGCCACCCTGAGCCAAATTTATGCAGCTCATGGAAACAGCCAGCAATCCACCCCCCACCCCCATCCCACCCCACCCCACCCTCCGCACAGGGAACTGTCAAGAGAACAGGGCATCTCCAAAGTGTGCCTTTCCTGGCCTGAGTGTGGCCACAGCAGGTTGCCCTTGCAGTGACAGAAAAGCCTAAGATGAAAGACAAAGCCTAGGGGAGGGAGAAGCTGGGAGACAATGTGTCAAGAAAAAAGAGGTTACAGGAGATGACAGCTGAAGCCACTCATCCACTGGAAGGGGTCCTCCTTCTGGGGTGGAGGGTCGGCCTTAGGTACCTGAGAGAGTCCACAAGCTTGGTATTGAGACCCAAGGGGCCACCCTAAGAACTCCCTCAGAGCTAGTTGGATAGTAGCAGGGCCTGTAGCCTCAGAGGGAAGGAGAGAGGATGCCCAGCATGAAGCAGGGAGCAGGGCTCTGAAGCAAAGTTCAGGATTTTTCTTTCATCTTCCTGCCTCCAGCCTTGCCCCTTTGGCACATTCCTCACCCAAGTGATCTTTCTAAAACCCTCCCCTGCTTAAGACCTTCAAAGATTCCCATCCCTATGGGACCAGCCACACTCCCAGGCCTGGCCCAACACCCCATGAGCTAAGCCTCTTCCAGCTCTCCACTCCCTTCCCCAGCACCTGCCCCACCCCTCCCACTGCATCACACAGATGACTTCCTGCCCCCTGCTGCCCTCTCCCTTCCTCTGAGCCTTCACCCATGCTGGCACTCTCTCTGCAGGACTGTCAGCCCAAGCCCCACCCCTGAAGTCCCTATTAGTCCCCAAGATAATTCAAGCATGGATCACCTTCCAAGGCAAGTCAGTGCTCAGTGGTGGCCATGTTCCCCTCCATCATGGTACCTCAGTGCACAGTTCCCACCACTAGACTGTGAGCCAGGGGAGGGCCTCAAATCTCGGGGTCCCAGCATGGTGTCTGGAATGTGGTAGATAAACAGCAAACACTGAGGGAGGGAGGGGATGAATGATGATAACAGGAGGATGGATGGTAGACGGATGAGTGGCTAGATGGGTGAATGAGTGGATGTCTGGGTGGGTGGGCAGATGGATAGAAGGACGGATGGTGAATGGATGCGTGGGTGGGTGGGCAGACAGGTAGATGGGTGGGTAGAAGGAAAGGGAAATGCAGACAACCAGGGGGAAGTCTGACCTTGCTCCAGCCTTGGCCCCCTGCCCTCACTCAGTGTGCCAGAACACAAATGCACTTAGAAGGATTAAGGCTTCCTGATACAATTGGAGCTACTGGAAATAGCTCTGTGCAGCCTGCAGCCACTGCCTCCCAGCAATCAGCCTCAATCAACACCAACCCGTCCCTGCCGCCAGTTAATTCCATCTGACACCCTGGCCAGGAAACTCAGAGCTGCCAGGTGTTGGCCCCATATAAGGGACCACAGGAGCTGGGCCTGCTCAGTCAAGGCCAGAGCAAAGTCACCCCTCTGAGTCCCCAGTGCCCAATAGGGACATCAGTCTCCATGAGAGGGAACCCAGAGCGGAGCTTGGAGACCTAAGAAGACCCTACACTCCCAAGGGAGCTGGGTCAACCTCAGGGAAGGAACACCTGGGTCCCCTCTGCCCTAGCCACCCTCCTCCCACACTCACCAGACACAAGTCATGGCTCTAAAGAGTTGGCACCTCACCACCCTGGTCGGGTGGCTCAGTTGGTTGCAGCATCGTTCTGTAGACCAAAGGATTGCGGGTTCAGTTCCTGGTCAGGGCACATACCCAGGTTGTGGGTTCAATCCTCAGTCGGGGCATGTATGGGAGGCAACCAATCGATGTCTCTCTCTCACATCAATGTTTCTCTGCCTCTCTTTCTCCCTTCCCCTTTCTAAAATCAATAAACATATCCTCAGGTGAGGATTTAACAAAAAAATGAGTGGCATCTCAAGGAGGGATTTTTAAGGGTTTCATGCATCGAAATATGGAGTCTCTTCAACAGCAAAAAATAAAAGTGGCATATCGAGCATTGTGTGAGGGAGTAAGGGAGAGGGGTACATCCTCTCCAGATTCTCTACTTACCCAGCGGTGCCCCAAACATGGGTAGGCATTACAGAGGCAACTGGCACACCCAGTGAGGAGGGTCTACCTTGGTCCAGAGAGGGGGTCTGTGCCCTCAAAATAGAAACTATTTAAAACTCAGGAAAGAGACTCCGTGTGATCTCCTCTGGGCCTTCTACTTTGGGAACCCCCCTTGCCCCACCCTCTTGCCCCTCAGTCTCTCCAGCCATATAACCTTCCATGCCTCCCACAGTAACCCCAGTCACTCAGCCCTAGCAAGTGCATGGGAGTGACAAGGCCAGTGTCCTTCATCCCTGGGTTGAAGAGAGGCCCCCTAAATCACCAGGCACCAGACAAGCACATTGCAGCCAAGCCCAAAACCAAGCTTGACAACTTAATGAGGTGTGTGACCTTGGGCAAAACACAAAGCTTCTCTGTGCCTAATTTTCACACCAGCAAAATGGGGTAATAATAGCCCCAGCTCACCGGGCTGAGTAAATAGTGCCCTGTATTTAGAACAGTGACTCACATGGTGTCCCCCATGTACTTCAGCTATGATCTGCAGGTGGCAGTGGGGGCACTTTTAGAAGTGAGTGGACTCCTGTCATTCCAGGCACCATGGAACTTAATTCCAAGCAGGTTTGTAATTGCCCAGTCTGCCTGAAACTCAGAATCCAAAACATCTCAACACCTTGCCTGTTGCTGCTCCAATCATCGAATTTTCCTGGATTCTGCTTTGCTCAGGTGGAGGGTGGGGGCTCTAGGGAGGCTCCAAGTCGTGCCCTGCTGAGTAGATGCAAACCTTTCTCAACCCCTGGAGGGCTGCCTTGGACCGATGAGCAACACAGATGAGCACTGTACCCTCGACACCCCCCTGAAAGTGAGGCCAGGGGCTGCAGGGGCAGGCAGGTCCTCCTGCTCAGGCCCTGGCACCAGCTAGAGCCTCCTCCACAGCCTCCCCTTCACCAAGTTCAGCCTGGGCACCTTTCTCTGGAGACCTTCCCTGACCTGACCTGCCCCCCCAGTCTAGGCTGCAAATATTGCCACCTCACACTGCCCCTGTCTCTGAGGCACTCTCTCATCATATAGCCTCACCTATCTGGCTCACCTCAGAATCCCCTGCCATAAAGCCTTGCACACAGCAGACCCCCACAGCTGTTTGTCCACTGAAAAAGTGACAGTCGGTCCAGGCATCCTGAGCTTCTGGGGCCCATTTCATTAAAGAAGCTCTTCCTCCCTGTCTCAGCTTCCCTGCCTGTCATTCCCACACACCCCTGTCCACAGCCAACCTGTCCCAGCTTCCTAAATCTGGCTCCAGACCCCACGTGGCCCTTCCTCACATCTTCTGCCCCATCCCAGAGTCTCTCCTCACCAGGGCTGGGAGCTAATAACAAGAATGACAGTGGAAAAGGCCACCAGTGGTCTCCACTTGTCTCACGATCACCTGTGGGAATTTTTATCATGATCTCCATTTCACAGATGAGAAGATGAGTCTCCAGTATGGACAAGAAAACCAGGAATTGCTGTGCCAGCCCTCTAGGAAGCCTCACCCCTACCAGAAGACAGTTGGTCATGTGATGTACAATAAAAGGGCAGCAAACAGAGCTCATACGGTTACTACCAGTCAATTCTGGGTGTGCCACCAGCAGCACCCCAAGCAAGGAAATAGGCCTTCCCTCTGTCTCCACACCTGAATGTCTCACTGTTCCCTAAACCACCTCGCCTTTCAAGATTTTGTACTTTTGCATGCTATTACCTCCATCTGCAAATTTCTATGCTGGCCACTATACACTCATACTTCAGACTTCAAGAATTTGCCCAGCTGTCACCTTCTCCAGAAAGTCTTCCTTGATTTCTCCCAGGTCCCTCCTCTATATTCCAGAACAGCCTTCCCCCCTGATCTGTGAGCTCCTCCAGACAGGGCCATATCCAAGCCAACTGTTCATCCCCTGCCCAGGGCTGGCAGGAAGGAGTCCCTACAGATGGGCTCCTTCCACAGATAGGTACAAGAATGATGCACACTCACCTCTGCCCTGCAGTGTGAAAACTGATGGGCTTCAGGTGACCCTGCATCTGTCCAAGCTGCCATTCCAGGCTCTCTGAGGACAGAATCTCTCAGCACTAGGCTCTGCCCAAGGTCTCTAAACACAACGGTTGGCTCCAGCAAACCTGGAACCCTATGATGATGGATAGGAACACAGGAAATGATGCCTGTCTCGCCAGGCTTCCAGAAGGGGCCTGTGATGCACATTTTGCAAAAGGCAGGAGGATGCATGTCAGAAAACCACCCAAGATCAGTTTCAAACTCCAAATGGAAATGGTTGGTTTGCTGAAGTCCCTGCTAATTTGCCTGAAAACTTGAAGAGAGTAGCCCCTGGAAGGGTGACAGAAGGGCCTGGAGCTGGTTCCTAGGAGACCAGAGATGCCGTCTTGATCTCCCTCATTTCCACATGCTTAGAGCACAGCCCCTCTGCCTCGGAACCAGTCATTCTCACCCAAGACAGAGGCTCCAGTTCTGATGGCCCCTGAGCCAGTAGGCAACCTGTAACCTTATTCCAGCCTTACTGCAAACCCCCATGCCCTGAACCAGGAGCAGGCCGAGGCTGGGTAGGCACAGAGGTCTATTCTCAACCATTCTCTCACACCCCAAGAACCCTCAAAGAAACCATCTCTGAGGTAGGCATCCAAGTAATGTCACACCCAAGGCTCTGTATAAAAAGCACAGTTGAGTCACAGTGTCTTTAAGGACCTTAGTTTTCCCACCTGACAAATGGAAAAATAACCTTTCCAACTCTGTCTCAAAAAAAATACTTGCTATAACGGGAGGTGGCAGAGGATGAGCACCCACAAGGGTCATTAGGTATCTGATGCTGATCTAGTTCCCATTCTGTGCCTATCCACTGTGTTTGCACTTATTCACCAGTATTGTGTCTTCATTCCTTATCAGCTAAGACCTCCACAGTAATCTACATTTGCCAGTCTATCTCCCCCAGAAGGCAGGAGGCAGGCAGTCCAGGCCCTTTTACCATGATTCCCACAGCTGGCACACAGAACACACTCCACAAATGTCCATGTTTTGGGGGGGTGGGGACTGAAGCAAGGGCCGGTCCCATATTGCAAACCCTCCCATGTATCTGTATTGGCATTTTTTTTCTCCCTCCCAAGGACCAGCGTGTCCTGTTTCACTGCCCTCAGAGATTAGAGAGAGGAAGAAAGGATAGAAAAAGGGGTCATGGGAGCCCTGAATCTTAGCTCCCCATCCCTGTAAAAATGCAACAACTGAATGAAAGGCCAGGAAGTTCCCCAGAGTAACACAGCAGCCATCAGACTGAGGCCAAGCAGGACCGAAAGCTGAGCAGCTCCGGTCCTGAAAGCTCTGCACACAGCTCCTTTAGGAACTGATACACTGAGCCCTCTCTAGCTGGCAGTAACAGGCATCTCTCTGAGCCTCAGTTTTCCAGTCACTATAATAGGGACAGAGTTGCTATAAAGGTTCAGTGCTATTTCACAAGACCAGGGCCTGCACAATGCCCAGCATGGCCAAGACAAGTCTTGACACAGGTAACTTCCTCCCAGGCTCCATGTCCCATCCACCCCCAGGATAAATCAGACCAGACTCCAAGGAGAGAGACACTGAGAAGCAGTTGGAATAAGAGGAGAGAGTAAAGGCAAGTAGAGAAGGCTACAGTATAAATGCCCATTTTTAAGTTTTTCTCAAAGAATAGGGAATGCTTAGCAGGGCTCAGAGCAAGACTTCCCTTTCAAGGCATTAACAATTTGTATTTTTCTCAATCCACCTTCCTCATAGTGCTTTGCAGACAGGGAAGTCTATAAACATTTTTCTTTTTTTCAAGAGACCACTGAATTTTTGATGTACTCAGCTAAGCAAGTGCTTTGCATATGAATAGGAACTGATTAGCCAGGCACTTTCACACAGCCAAGGAGCCTGCAACTTCATGATTTCCAGAGTTAAAAAGTTGAAGCGACCACTCTTTTGTGGCTCCTCTAAGAAAAAAAAGAAAAAAATTGTGCAGCATTTATTATTAATGCTTGGCTCTGATAAATATCCTCATCAAAAATCCTTACCTTGCAGGAACCCTCCAGTATAATATCTCAAGATAACCAGAGGGAGCACTTCAGTTAAGCCTCTGCATTGGCCATGGTGTCTCAGGACAGGAAGCAAGACCAACTTAAGTGTTTGGTTGAAAGCTGAACAGCCCAGGCCACCTTGAAGGGAACATCTGTCAGCCTCAGAGCGACTGCCTCTGCTGTCACAAGCTAATCTGGGCTCAGCGCTGCTTCTGGAAGACTGGTGTTCAGATTAAATACATGCTTAAACAGCAAGAGGCTGGGTTTCTAATTTGAAGGCATTTGCTAATTGACATCGGTCCTCCCTTAAAGTCATCTGTGGTGTGGCAGCCTTTCTCTGAGCGGGCTGTGCTCCCACTCCCTCTTGCTCCAGTGTTGGGGTCCTGCGAGTCACACTGCACCCTCGCTCAGCACACTCTCCTCACCTGAGGGAATCCATCTTGCCTGAGGTAATGGCCCACTCTCAACCTGAGGGCAGCTCACACACAGTCATGGTGATAGAGAAGGCTGCCTCTTCCCTACCACCAGCTGGGACAATCCTATGTCCCAGAGTCCCCAGATCAGGACAGGCTAGACTACATGACACCACATCCTTGCCTGGCTCTTTCTCTTTCTCTAACCTGCTCCCCTCAATAGGCCACAGGTCTCAACCCTTGTTCCAGCCTCTGCTCCTATGGAGCCTGAGCAAACACAATGTGCCCCACCCTCTGGAGCTACTTCTGCACCCTGGAAGGCTGACTGCTGGCATCACCAGGACTTTCTGTTCCCTGCTTCCTTTGCAATTTGGTCAAGGGGGACCCAGGCAGGAAATGAGAGGGTGAGAGAGGTGTGGTGAGGGGTGCTCCTGGATCCCTCCTTGCTGGGTGGTGTGGTTGCATCCCTGCTCTCACCACTGTCCCCTCTACTCCCTCAGGCATGGATGGACAGTAACAGCTCCCCAGGAACACTGGCTCACTTGGTCTCCCTAACCTTGCCCACACCTTTGTAAAGTCAGGTCATTAACCTCGCTCTGATTACCCTTTGAGTGTTCCCTTCATTTCCTGCCAGCCCCTGAGTGGTCCGGAACCAATGCTCCAGCCTCCTTTGCCTCCTCAGTATAAAATGGACAGTTCATCAGAGGCAGCCCCATAAGTACAAGTATGCAGCTGTCAGGCTTAATGAGACACCCCCAGTCCCACACTTCTGCTCCCCACTAATTTACCTTACAGAGGGAACAGCTCCCCACACCGTATTACAGCCCTCCTTAGAATGAAAGCCAAGCAAAGGACCTGTTTTTTCCAAAACTCCCAAGTGTGTATCTAAACACACTTAAGTGCCTGCACCTTCAGTTAACTTGCTCCTTAGGAGCAAACAACTTTTGAAGATGTGATGTAAAATCAATAGATTAAAATTTCACCCATTTTGCTTTAAAAATCTATAAAAACAAAGTTTTGGGAAGAAAAAACAAAGCCCTTTTCTCCAAGCAACACAGAGGACAATCCATGGCCCAAGCCCTCCCCTGGCTGCTATTCTGGTGTAAATCTTTAATTTCATTTGCCACTCCCATCCTCTGCCCCCAGCAGTATCCATAAATATTTAGGCAGCAAATACCAGGCTTGCTTTGCACTTTGCAATGCTAATGATGGGAATGGAAGGGTGAGAAAGCGACCTCCGTGGTCCTGCCTGCTCTCTGCCCACCAGCAAAACACCAGGAGCAGGGAGAGGTTCTGGAGGCCCCGGGAGCCACGGCTTCCTTAATGAGCAGAGATATGTTCCGAAGAAAAATCTCTGCACTTGCTACCTGCAGGCTCACTGAGGGCTGAACCACCAGCCCAATCAATAGCAGCAGAGAAACCTGGAAGGAAGGAAGGCACGGTGGAGAGGAAAAACAGCACAAAGGATGTGCATACGAACAGGCTTTGCATAAAGAACCTGGAGCTGCTGGGCCAGCCCACTTAACCTCCCCACCCCTGAGTCCAGACTCTTACACACCCCTAGACATATGCACACATTCCCTTCCCAAAAATCTGGGCCCTCCAGAAGGCACTTCCCAACTTCCCTGTCCTCCACCCACTGAGAAATGTAATTATAACCTCACCTAGGGCTCCCACTCACTGGAGGGCAGAGGTCTCTCAACTCCTGCCCAGACTGACCTCTCTGTCCCTACCTACCTAACATGGGGGCCAGTGGCATGGAGCTCAGGGAAGGCTAGCCTTGCTTTAAACGTTATCTGTCTTAGCCACTTGAAAGCTGTGCAGTCTTCAGCAAGATTGTTTAAACAGCTTTATTGAGGTATAATTTACAAACCATAAAATTCAGCCATTTTTAAAGTGCATTTTTTTAGTTTTAGCAAATTTACACAGTTGTGCAACCATCTCCACTATCCTGTTTTAAAATGCTTCTATCACCCCCCAAAAGTTCCTTCATGCCTGTCTGCAGTTAATCCTTGCTTCCACCTCCAGCCCCAAGCAACCATTCAGCTGCTTGCTGTCTCTATAGTTTTGCCTTTTCAAGAAATTTCACATAAATGGAACCATACAACATTAAGTATTTCATGTCTGGCTTCTGTCACATAAAGTTATGTTTTTGAAGTCCATCCATGTGTAGCATATCTCAGTGTTTTCATTTTATTGCTGAGTAGTAGTCCCCTGAGTAGATATGACCAGTCTTGTTTATCTGCTCCCCAGTTGATGGATTTGGGCGTTGGTTTCAGGTTGGAACTATCATAAATAAGGCTGCTATGAACATTCCTGTAAAGCTTTTGTATGGACATGTTTCCTCTTTTCTTGTGTGAATTCCTAGGAGTGGAATGCTGAATAATATTGTTAAGTATATGTTTATCTTTTTAAGAAACTGTCAAACTGTTTTCCAAGGAGCTGTACCATGTTACATTCCCACCAGCAGTTTATGGGGGTTCCAGTGGCCCCACAGCCTTGAAACACTTGTTACTGTCTGTCTTCATCATAGCCATCCCAGTAGGCGTGAAATGGTATTGTGTGCTTTTGTCATTGTTGTTGTTTTTATCCTCACCCTAGGATGTGTTTGATTTGAGAGAGAGAGAAACACCAATGTGAGGGAGAGACATCCATCGGTTGTCTCCCATATGCACCCCAACCAGGGATCGAACTCACAACCTTTTGGACATGGGACCATACTCCAACCAACTGAGCCACCTGGCCAGGGCTCCTGTTTTGATTTGCACAACCCTAATGATTAACAATGTTGAGCATCTTTTGGTGCATTTATTTGAAATCTGTATATCTTCTTTGGTAAAGTATTTATTCAAATCTTTTGCCCATTTTGTATTAGATGGTTTGTCTTATTTTTGAGTTGTAAGAGTTCTTTATATAGTCTAGATACAAATCCATTACCAGATAAGTGATTTGCAAATATTTCCCCTCAGGCAATAGTTCAACTCATTTCTTCACCTGTAAAACAGAACTCACCATAACACCTTGTCATGCTGCAATGAAGAAGAGGGGTGATGTATACAAAGTGCCTGGCAGGACAACTGCGGCACAGCAGACCTTCAGTAATTGGAGCCACCACCATCAACATCGCCCCTGGAAGTCACGGTCCTATCTTTGTCTTTAACTTGAAGCACCCAGTGTGGGCCTGGTGCAGAGGAGAACCTCAGTGAGGTTGGGCCCCCAGCCATGCTGGCATCCCCCCGCATGTCCTCTCCAGGACCCCTGTCCACTCTCAGCAGCAAAGTGGAGTTCAGTCAGTGAGGAGGACCCTGTGTGAGCACGAAGAAGGGAGCACATTCCGAAAGCAGACAGGATATTAATCAGGGGGAAGACAATAAGATGTCTTGGCAGAGGGGACAGCATGAGAACAGCACAGAGAATGACAAGGCACTTGGCACATTCTAGGAGCCTCTGCTGTGATGGTTACAGATGAGATAGATTCATGAGCGATGTTTAACTCCACATGCTGCCAGGATGGCACAGTCCTCTGCTTGTGTTTCTGCACTCCTTCCCCCTGGAAGGAGCTGTCAGCCAAGGGAGAACCAAAGAGGAAACCTCTGTGCCAGGGGCTGTGTCAGGACACTGTACCATCCCCTCACTACAACTCTGACAGGAGGTGGCATTACCCCACAGTAATGGTATGAGTTGTATCCCAAAAATACATGTTGAAGTCCTAATCCCTCAGCATCTCAGAATGTAACTGTATTTGGAGATAGTAACTTTACAGAGATAATTAAGTTAAAATGAGGTCATTAAGGTGGACCCTAATCCAATATGACTGATGTCCTCATACATCTAAGGAGAGGAGATGAGGACAGAGATAAACACAGAGGGAAGACTATGTTGAAACATACAATGAGAAGACGGCCATTTACAAGCCAAGGAGAGAGACTTCAGAAAAAACAACTCAGCGAACACCTTGATCTCTGTCTCCAGCCTCCAGGCCCATGAGGCAATACATTTCTGTTGTTCAAGCCCCACCCCCCGCACCCCCGCCCTAGTCTGGGGTACTTCATTATGTCAGCGCTAGCAAAGTAATACATCCCATTTCCAGATAAGAATTTGAGGCTAAGGCAGATCAACTCAGTAGCAGGGATGTAATGGAGCCGAAGAGTGAAGGCTGGGGAAGCGCAGAGGCGTGGAGACTTCACTCCTACAGGAGGCACCCTGTCCAGCGATACCCAGGAGGGACTCAATGAAAAGGTGTGCTGGCCTTCCCCTGGGTCTGGATCTTTGGCTAAAATGTTGAGAAATCATATGTACGACCACTGGACACTGTCAGGAGTTGAGTTTTGTGGCTGTAGACAGACACAGGAGGCTGCATCCTAGCAACCTGTCAAGTGCAGATCACAGAAGAGACATGATGCCCAATTGGCGCCTGCGGACAATGACGGAAGGTTTTCCCTGAGAGGTTTGGGGGCTGAAACTCAGGCTGGACTTGCTGGCAGAGCTGAGAGTAAGCCAGGAGGGTCTGGCTCTAAGAGGCATAAAGGAACCTTTTTTTCTTGTTGTTTATTAGTTTGTTTTCGCCAACGGGGAAGGAACAGCTGGAGGCGCAGTAAGATTCTTAAGGGGAGCTGGGGCATGCACTTGCTCCAGGCTCCAGCAGGGGTGTGAGGTGGACTTTGAGTGCTGTGGGAGAAATCATTTGCGGAGATCGCTCCCCTCCCAGAGGCTCTAAGAGGCCAAAGCAAAGGTTTTTGTTTGTTTTAGCCAACCCCGGAGGAACAGCTGGAGGCACTGTGAGATTCTTAGGGGGACCTCATGCGCACACTTGCCCGGGGCTCCGGTTGGGGAGAGAGGTGGACTGGAGCCCTTGAGTGCTGCAGGAGAAACCATTTGGGAAGAACGCTCCTCTAGGGTTGGCAACAGCCAGAGGGGAAGCAGTAGCCCCACCTGAAGATAGTACTCAGCCTGCCCAATGGTGCTTAAACCTGACGGCAGATTAGAGTGACTAGAGTAAACAGCGTAAGAGAGAGACCCTGGCAGAAGAGTACTGAGAGTTGAGATTAGGCTGCCTAGATCCAGACTTGGACACAAGCTGAAGTCAATAGGGCAGTTCCAGAAAGAGAAGAAAGTGGAAAAATACAGAAGCTACAGAGACAAATTCCACTATGACCTTCACATACATGTCCTTTAAACAGTCATTCTTTGTCCTTCCAGTCTATGCATTATAAGTAGTCTTTATGTTATAGTTTATTTTAAATCTTATATTTTGCTCCTCCCTTTACTCAATTTTACCATTTGATTTCCTCCTTTTATCTTTGTTTTAAACTCTTTATTTTCTCTTACCACCACTCATTTCCAATCGGCACTCATTTTTTCTTACCTCTCCAGCCTCGTATTTTTTCAATCATAAAATACACCTACTGTGTCCCCACCTTGACCAATCTGTGATATTCCTGCAACATTATTCATAGATCTTTACTATTCTGGTATTTCAAATCTCAAATCTTATCGTTCCCCTCTCCTAATCCACCTGTACCTTCCTCCAGCCCTTTTCTTCTTCCACTTTAAATGTGAGATTTTCCCTGTCTTAGCCTGGTTCTCATTTTTCACTCTAAGTATTCCTGCTCCCTCTATCATCCCAAAATCAGTTCCCTTTCCTCCAGACATCTCTTAAGCTTCTCTTTCTTTTTTACCTCTTATTCCCATCCCACCTACATGAATCTTAGCTCATAGGTTACTGTTAATGCTGTGGTAAAATATTTCTCTAATTTGGGGCTTCTTTTTTAAGTATATTTTACTGATTATGTTGTTACAGTGGTTCCAATCTTTTTCCCCTTTGCTCCCCTCTGCCCAGTAAGTACCCTGTTCCCTCCAGCAATCCCACTCCCCTTAGTTCATGTTCATGAATCATGCATATAACTTCTTTGGCTTCACTCTTTCCTATATTATTCTTAACTTCCCCTTGTCTATTTTTACCAACCAGTTATGCTTCTTAATCCCTGCACCATTTCCCCATTTCTCCCCCTCCCCCCTCACCGCTGATAACCCTCCAAATGATTCCCATACCTATGATTCTGCTCCTATTCTGGTTTGCTTAGTTGGATTTTGTTTTTATTTTTTAGATTCAATTGTTGATAGTTGTGAGTTTATTATTGTTAGAAATAGTAAAAACCAAAACCAAGGAAGCTGAGATGCAAGATTTATTAAGAGGAACCTGCTGGGCTGTCTCAAAGGAGAGAACAGCAGCTGGCATACAGGCTGACAAGGTTTTAAAGAGAGGGATAGAGGATGTCTGGAACAGGGTATCGGGGCGCCTAGTGATTGGTTTGGCCTGGGGGTAACGGCAGGAACAATGGGTTATGTCTGAGGGTAACGGCATGAACAATGGTGGGAACAACGAGGCACTTGGTGTTCTGTTGGGTATGTTGTTCGGGAGAAGGTACTTGGTGATTTATTGGGCATGTTGCTGGGGAGAAGAATAGAATAAGGGAGTAAAAAATTTTCTACCTCCTACTGGTGCTTTGCAAGATTTGAGGAACTTTTCACTGGACTGCTCAATAGTCACTGTTTGTGGTTTTTACTTCCTGCTAATCAGCTTATTGGGTGGGGGGTTTTGAGGCTCTTACTGAACCTAAGAGTTGTCATTTTAGTGTTCATAGTTTTGATCTTCTTTTTCTTAAGTAAGTCCCTTTGACATTTCATATAATAATGGCTTGGTGATGGTGAACTCTTTTAGCTTCACCTCGTCTGGGAAGCACTTCATCTGCCCTTCCATTCTAAATGATAGCTTTATAGGTCCTTGCTTTTCAGCCCTTTGAGTACTTCTTGCTAGTCACTTCTTGCCTGCAGAGTTTCTTTTGAGAAATCAGCTGACAGTCTTATAGATACCCCCTTGTAGGCAACTCTTGACTTTTCTCTTGCTGCTTTTAGGATTCTCTCTTTATCTTTCACCTTTGGCATTTTAATCATGATGTATCTTGGCGTGGTCCCCTCTGGGTCCAGATCGCCCAGGACTCTCTGTGCTTCCTGGACTTGTATGTCTATTTCCTTTGCCATATTTGGGAAGTTTTCTTTCATTATTTTTTCATATAAGTTTTCGATTTCTTGCTCTTCCTCTTCTCCTTCTGGCACCCCCATGATTCGGAGGTTGACATGTTTAAAGTTTTCCCAGAGGTTCCTAAGCCTCTCCTCATTTTTTTAAATTCTTGTTTCCTCATTCTGTACTGGTTGAATGTTTTTTACTTTCTTGTGTTCCAAATCATTGATTTGAACCCTGATTTTCTTCCCTTCACCATTGGTTTTGTGTGGATTTTCCTTCATTTCACTTAGCATAGCCTTCACTTCTTCTCTTATGCATTTGCCGTACTCAAGCATATCTGTCAAGCCTGTGAGCATCTTTATCACCAGTGTTTTGAATTCTGCATCTGTTAGGTTAGCTATCTCCTCATCTTTTAGGTTGACTATCTCCTTGTCGCTTAGTTCTCCCACTGGAACCTTCATCCGTTCCCCCTTTTGGGCCATACTTCTCTGTCTCCTCATCTTGACAGGCTCCTGTGTTTGTTTACCTCTATGTCTTAGGTAGAGCTGTCGCTCCAGTTATGTTTAAGGGGTGAAGCCTTAGGGATTCGTCAGTACAGGGCAACCTATTTCACCATGTTGTGGCATTGTATATGGGGAAGGGGTCTGAGGGAACAATGCCACCCACTCAGCACTCGCCCCTTTTCCAGGCACTTTTCCCACTTCTGTATGGGACTGGCGCTCCTCTAACTGTTGCCCTGGCTGTCGTTCCCAGAGTGGGTGGGTCTGTGGATGTCCTAGGACTGTGGGGGCCCTTTAAACAAGCAGACTGCTGAGAGACCAGCAGTTTCTTCCTCCACCCCAACCCCACTGGTTTGCACAGTTAGAAGCAATGAGGCTTGATTTTCCCCCATGCTGGGACCATGAGCTGCTCGGTCTGGTCAGGAGCTGGAAACACTCCCCAGGTGTCCCGCCCCATTTTTTAAAACGTGTGACTGTACTTTTTGCTGGCCTGCTGTTGCCCCCGCTGCTACCACCACCACACCATGTCCTCTCCGCCCCAGCTCCACCCCTCTTACCTGTCTGGATGAGTATTTCTTCTTTATATATCTGTTTGCTGGACTTCCATGCAGTTTGATTTTCTGGAACTTCCAGCTGTTTCTCATTTTGAGGTAGTTGTATTCCTTCTTAGTTATGGAGGGAGATGCGGCATATCTGTCTATACCTCCATCTTGGCCGGAAGTCTAATTTGGGGCTTTTTTTTTCCTTTTTTCTTATCCATCTTCCTTATTATTGTTATTTTCTCCGTGTGTGTGTGTGTCTGTTGGTTCTTTCACACACTATATATATATATATATATGTGTGTGTGTGTATTACAACCTCTCTTTAAACCTAATACTACATGTTTCCCCTCTCTTAATTCATTCCACCTTCATCCCTCCCTTTTTAATACACAATATAAATTTTACTTTCTTTCTCTCATTGCCTTGTCCCTACCCACTATTATTGCTCCTCCCCTTCCCCTCTCAAACATCATTTTTCTTTCAATTAGTCATCCCTTACTTATTTTGATTTTCTTATAATAGTCTCAATATCATTACATCCTTAATAATACTGGCTCATTAGCAATTTATATGGAGATTGAGGGTAGGGGCTATCTTTGTGAGTGTGGGATTCTTTCGTAAGCAGGTGGCTTTGTTTTAGCAGCAGCTCAACAACTGTTTACAAAAGGAAGTGGGAGGAGTGACTCTCAGTCAGCTAGCTGGAGGGAAGGACCCACCAATGAGCAACACAACAGCAAGCAAAAGCAAAACTCTACCAGAGAGCCCAAATAAAAGGTAAAAGGGCATCCTGAGAGCATCCAGTTCAGGAGACCAAGAAGCCTACACCACTGAATCCCAGAAAACTCCTACCACAGAAAGTCACAACACAAAAGCAAGAAGTTAAAGCAGATCAATCTAAGAAGCAGAAACAAACAAGAAGAGCCACACCCCATCAAAAGGAAAGAAGGAATTCCCAGAAGGAGGGATAGATGAATTAGAAGCAAGCAAACTATCAGACATGGAATTAAAACAATGGTAATAAGGAAGCTCAATGAACTCAACAAACTCAAAGAAAACTACAACAAACTCCAGGGAAACTACAAAGGACTCCAGGTAACCTACAAGGCACTCACTGAGAACTACAACAGAATGAAAAAGCACATAGAAACTATCACTAAGAGCCAGGAAGAAATGGAAGAATACAATTTCTGAACTGAAGAACACAGTAGAAGGAATCAAAAGCAGGCTAAATGAAGCAGAGGATTGGATTGGTGAGTTAGAGGACAACATAGAAAAAAATCCTGAGACAGTGCAAGAAAATGAAAAAAGGCTAAAGAAAAATGAAGAGCTGCAAGACAACATGAAATGTAATATCTGTATCATAGTGACACCAGAAGGAGAAGAAGAGGAACAACAGATAGAAAACCAGATTGAAAAAATAATCACAGATAACTTCCCAAAAATAAGGAAAGAAAAAGTCTAACAAATACAGGAAGCACAGAGGGTCCCAATTAAAATGAACTCAAGAAGGCCCACTCCAAGGCACATCATAATTAAAATGGCAACATTCAAAGACAAAGAGAGAATCCTAAAGGCAGCAAGAGAGAAACAGCTAATAACATACAAGGGAGCTCCAATAAATCTATCAGGCGATTTCTCAACAGAAACACTGCAAGCAAAAATGGAATGGCAAAAAATATTCCAAGCAAGGAAAAACAAAGGCCTACAATCAAGACCATTCTACACAGCAAGACTCTCTTTCAAAATGGAAGGTGAAATAAGGGGTTTCCCAGACAAAGGAAGACTAAAAGAATACATTTCCATCAATCCAGCATTGCAAGAGATACTAAAGGGAATGCTTTAAGAAGAAGAAAATGACAGAAGGAGAGGAACACAGATACAAAGGGGAAAAATTGCAGTGAATAAGTACCTAAACTTAAATGTAAATGGATTAAACACTCCAATCAAAAGACATAGGGTAGCGGAATGGTTATGAAAACATGACCCACATATATGTTATATACAAGAGACCCACCTCAAAAAAAAAGATCTACACAGACTGAAAGTGAAGGGATGGAAAAAAAGTATTTCAAGCAAATGGACATGAAAAAAAAGCTGGGGTAGCAATACTTATATCAGACCAAATAGATTTCACAACAAAGGCCATGAACAGGGACAAAGAAGGACATTTTGTAATATGTAAAGGAAGAATCCATCAAGAAGATATAGTCCTGGTAAATATATATGCACCCAACATAGGAGAACCCAAATATATAAGGATAATCTTGGAAGGCTACAAGAAGGATATTGACAGCAACACACTAATACTAGGGGACTTTAACACCCCATTGTCAACAATGAACAGATCTTCAAAGCAAAGAAAGACCGAGGATATTGAGGCATTGAACAGCACTCTAGATCAAATGGATTTAATCAAAATATATAGAACTTTCACTCCAAAGAAGCAAAAATACATTCTTTTCAAGTGCACATGGAACATTTTCAAAGATAGACCACATGGTAGGACACAACACAAGCATCAACAAATTCAAAAAAATTGAAATAATATCAACCATCTTCTCAGATCACAATGGCTTGAAACTGGAAATCAACCTCAAGAAAAATATTCAAAAGCATTCAAACTCATGGAGAATGAAAAACATGCTATTAAATAATGAATGGAATAACAATGACATAGAGGAAGAAGTCAAAAAGTTTCTGGAAACAAATGATAATGAATATACAACAACCCAAAAACTATGGGACACAGAGAAGGCAGTCCTGAGAGGGAAGTTCATAGCAATACAGGCCTACCGAAAAAGGACAGAAGAATCTCAAATAAAAAGTCTAACCCGACAGCTACAAAACTAGAGAAACAACAACAAACAAAGCCCAGAGCAAGTATAAGAAAGGAAATCATCAAAATCAGAGAAGAATTAAATGACATAGAGACTAAACAAACAATTCAAAAGGTCGATAAAACCAGGAGCTGGTTCATTGAAAAGAAAAACAAAATCAGCAAGCCTTTAACCAGGATCAGCAAGAAAAATAGAGAAAGGATGCAAATAAACAAAACTAGAAATAAAAAGGAGATATCACAATCGAGACAACAGAAATACAGAGGATTGTAAGAAATTACTACAAACAACAGTATGTCAAGAAAATTGACAACCTGGAGGAAATGGGCAAGTTTTTGGAAACCTATAATCTTCCAAAACTGAAACAAGAAGAAGCAAAAAGCCTGAATAGACCAATAACAACCAGCGAAACTGAAGCAGTAATCAAAAAAAAATCCCAGCACACAAAAGCCCTGGACCGGATGGCTTCACAGGTGAATTTTACAAAACATTTAGGAAAGAAATAACTCCTATCCTTCTCAGACGATTCCAAAAAATCCAAAAAGAGAGAAAACTCCCAAACTCATTCTATGAAGCCAATATTACCCTATTCCAAAACCAGGTCAAGACACAACAAAGAAAGAAAACTACAGGCCAATATCATTGATTAACATAGATGCTAAAAACCTCAACAAAATATTGACAAACCGGATGCAAAAACACATTAAAAGGATTATACACCGTGATCAAGTGGGATTCATCCCAGGGATGCAAGGATGGTTTAATATTCCCAAATCAATAAATGTAATACACCACATAAACAAAATGAAAGAAATAAAAACACATGGTAATATCAATAGATGCAGAAAAAGCATTTGATAAAGTACAACACCCATTTATGATAAAAACTCTCAGCAAAATGGGAATAGAGGGAGCATATCTCAACATAATAAAGGCCATATATGAGAAACCTGAAGCCAGCATCATACTCAATGGGCAAAAACTGAAAACATTCCCCCTGAAGTCAGAAACAAGACAAGGATGTCCACTCTCTGCACTCCTATTCAACATAGTATAAGAAGTTCTAGCCACAGCAATCAGACAAGAAAGAGAAATAAAAGGCATCCAAATTGGAAAAGAGGAAGAAAAACGGTCATTATTTGCAGACGACATGATAGTATACATAGAAAACACTATAGACTCCAAGAAAAAACTGCTTGACCTAATAAGTGAATTTGGCAAAACAGCAGGATATAAAGTCAATATTCAGAAATTGAAGGCATTTCTGTACACCAACAATAAAATATCAGATAGAAACTAAAAGAAAAATCCCATTTACCACAGCAACAAGAAAAATAAAGTACCTAGGAATAAACTTAACCAAGGAGGTAAAAGACCTTTACCCACAAAACTACATAACACTGAAAAAAGAAATTAAGGAAGATATAAATAAATGGAAACATATACCATGTTCATGGATGGGAAGAATCAACATCATTAAAATGTCCATACTACCCAAAGCAATTTATAGATTCAATGCAATCCCTATTAAAATACCAACGACATATTTCTCAGACCTAGAACAAATACTTCAAAAATTTATATGGAACCAAAAAAGAGCCCGAATAGCCACAGCAACCTTGAGGAAGAAGAACACAGTAGGAGGAATCACAATACCTGATATAAAACTACACTACAAGGCCATGGTAATCAAAACAGTCTGGTACTGGCATAGGAACAGACATAGACCAATGGAACAGGATAGAGAGCCCAGAAATAAACCCAAGTCTATATGGTCAACTAATATTTGACAAAGGGAAAAGGAACATTAAATGGAGTGAGAAGAGCCTCTTCAACAAATGATGTTAGGAAAACTGCACAGGGACATGCAAAATAATGAAACTAGACCACCAACTTATACCATATACCAGAATAAACTCAAGATGGATCAAAGACTTAAATATAAGCCGTGGCACCATAAAAGTCCTAGAAGAAAACACAGGCAGGAAAATTTCAGATATCCCACGTAGCAACATTTTCACTGATATATCTCCTAAGGCAAGGGAAATAAAGGAAAGAATAAACAAATGGGACTACATCAAACTAAAGAGTTTCTGCTCAGCAAAAGAAAACATCAGCAAGATGAAAAGGGAACCAACTGTATGGGAAAATATATTTGCCAATGATACCTCAGACAAGGGATTGACCTCCAAAATATATAAAGAACTTATACAATTCAACAGCAAGAAGACAGACAACCCAATTAAAAAATGGGCAAAGGACCTGAACAAACACTTCTCCAAAGAGGACACACAGAAGGTTCACAGACATATGAAAGAATGTTCAACATCACTAGCCATCAGAGAGATGTAAATAAAAACCACAATGAGATACCACCTCACACCAGTCAGAATGGCCATCATCAACAAATCAACAAACAATATGTGCTGGAGAGGATGCGAAGAGAAGAAAACCCTGGTGCACTGCTGGTGGGAATGCAGACTGGTGCAGCCACTATGAAAAACAGTTTGGAATTTCCTCAAGAAACTAAAAATGGAACTGCCTTTCGAGCCAACAATTCCATTGCTAGGACTATATCTGAAAAACCCTGAAACACCAATCCAAAAGAGTCTATGCACCCCTATGTTCATAGCAGCACTATTTACAATAGCAAAGTGCTGGAAACAACCTAAGTGCCTGTCTGTAGATGAGTGGATCAAAAAACTGTGGTACATTTTCACAATGGAATACTATGCAGCAGAAAGAAAGAAGGAACTCCTACCATTTGCAACAACATGGATGGAACTGGAGAGAATTATGCTTAGTGAAATAAGCCAGGCAAAGAAAGAAAAACACCATATGATATCATCTAATACAGGAAACTAAAGAACAACACAAACAAATGAGCAAAATAAAAACAGAGGTATGTGAACAAGGTGTAGACTAACCATGACAAGGGGGAAGAGGGGAGGGAGAGAAGGGGAAAAGAAGGGGAAGTGTCTAGTCAAAGAACATGTATAAATGACCCATGGGCATGGACAACTGGGTGGGGACTGACTGTGGGAGAAGGGGTGGGCAGGGAGCGGGAAAGCAATAGAAAAATAATGTGGGACAAATGTAATAGAAAAACAAACAATTTTTTTTTCTTTTCCTCTTTGGGGGTGGGGGGGATATAAAGAATGGAAATGCCAGTTCAGTGAATATTAGAAGGACAAAGATTTTCCTTCACGCTGTATATTTTTCTCCCTACCTGATCCCTCCAGAAATTGGGATCCTAAGAAGTAAATAACGACATAAGGTTCTTTGCATGAAAATAATAAGACCAGTTGTTAATAGAGGTCTTGTCAACCAAAACTTTGACTGGAATGTCATTCCTAAAAGAGACATGCTTGGGCTCTGGTTGTTACCAAAAGCCCTGAGGAACCAAGGGTGACCTTAGAAGGTAATAAAAGCCCACGAGGAAAAAGGCCTGGGACCTAGGTTGGATGTGCAGTCCATGGCAATCTTTCCAGGGAAGGAAAGAAGGTTGCTTTCCTGAGAGATGGCTAAAAGTGACCTTAAAGCACAATGGAAAACCTAAAGGACTTGGAAAAGACAGGTGTCTACAGACAAGGCAGAATGGCAGGAACGTGGCTCAGCTTCTATGCCCTGAAGGGAAGATTAAAGGTCACCCTAAATATTCCTTGTGTAAGTTCCAGCAAAGCAGACTTAAAGATCATAAGTGATCATCTGCTGCTCTTGTTGAGTTCATGCAAATAAACAGGATAAATTAAAAATGGATCTAATCCAGTCCCTTTAATGACAAGGAGGATAATCTTAGGGAGAAAAATTGTGACCCAAGGAAAATCACAATGCTCAGTGGTAGACTATAAAGTAATACAGCTAACCGTCGTTAAAGTCTCTTTTCATTTAAAGTTACCTTTCATTTGTAAGTTAAACTAGATCTGTGACATCATCAAGATGCTTAATTTACAGGCAAGAAGAATGTCAAATGCCTTGCAACTGGATGTCTTCCCATTAAGACAGGCTTACAGATTTAGAGAATGGTTTGTGGGTTATATTACATAAATTAACATGTGTTTTCTGTTTTCAAAGGGCATAAGTCTAGGATCTCACTACCTGAGTGATTGTACGTATAGGCCACACTTAATCCTGTCTGCATCACTGCCTCCTGAGACTGAACAGTTTGGCTGAACCAAGTGGCTGGGTTGGTGAAGAATGGGATGGTCTGTGGGCTTCACCTTAAAACAGGTTTCTCTTTTCTATTCCAATGGCTTGGACAGAAAAGACCCAGAGGTCTAAGAGGGAGGAAACCTAAAATATTTCCCTCGGCCCAAGCTAAATATAGTTGACAAAAGGTTTCTGGACAGATATGGCACACCTTCCTCCAAAGAAGCCCTTCTTTTTTCCCTAATTAGGGACATTGAAAAATTAATACCTGCCTTTTGTCATCTAGTGGTTATGGATTGAATGATGCCTTCTAACCCTGTCGCCAAACCTGTTGCTCCCAGAATACAACGAGGATGCCAGCCTGTTAAACCAAGCACACCATTGTCCGGGACAACCAACTGACCTGGAGTCTGCAAGAACCTTCCCCATATGGGAAGGCCACCCTCCCCTCCATACCCCCACTCATTAGGGAATACTGGATCCAAGGGTAGGTAGGACGACGACCACGCCCAGCTTGAAGCAGCTGGAAGCACAGGAGACCGTCGCCCACTGTCCTCTCTAAGATTATAAAGGGTCTAAAGTCTGGGGGGGGGTGTTACTTTTTTTATTTTTATAAAAAGAAATGAATTAATAAATTAATTCTAAAATAATAATAACATAGGAAAGGGAGAAACCGGAGAGATTGCATGCATGACCCATGGGCATGGACTGGGGAAGGAAGGGAGTGCTGGGCGGCAGGGACCAAAGGGGAAAAAATGGAACTATTATGACAGTATAATCTACAAAATGTAATAAAAAAATTTTTTTAAAAACCACAATGAGATAAAAACCACGGGTCAGAATGGCCATCATCAACAAATCAACAAACAACATGTGCTGGCAAGGATGTGGAAAAAAGAGAACCCTACTGCACTGTTGGTAGGAATGCAGACTGGTGCAGCCACTGTGGAAAGCAATATGGAATTTCTTCAAAATACTGAAAATGGAACTGCCTTTTGATCCAACGATTCCACTGCTAGGATTATACCCAAAGAATCCTGAAACACCAATTCAAAAGAACCTATGCACCCCTGTGTTCATAGCAGCGCTATTTACAATAGCCAAGAAACAGCCTAAGTGCCCATCTGTAGATGAGTGGATCAAAAACCTGTGGTACACTTACACAATGGAATACTACACAGCAGAAAGAAAGAAAGAACTCCTGCCATTTGCAACAACATGGATGGCACTAGAGAGAATTATGCTTAGCTAAATAAGCTGGGCAACAGAAGACAAATACCATATGATATCACCCAATACAGAAAACTAATGAACAACACAAACAAACGAACAAAATTGAACCAGAGGCATGTAAATAAACAAGGAGCAGACTAACAGTGACAAAGGGGGAGGGGGAGAAGTGGGGTAAGAAGAACAGTCTAGTTAAGGAACTAGTATAAATGACTCAAGGACATGTACAAACAGGTGGGGACTGACTGTGGGAGAAGGGGTTGGGGGAAGAAAATGGGACAACCGTAATAGAAAAACAATACATAAATCAAATTAAAAAAAGGGAATTTGAGGCTCCAAAGGTGGCACGATGCCTAAGGCCCACAGCTGGGGACAGGCATGGCCCACAGCTGGGGACAGGCATGGCCCACAGCTGGGGACAGGCATGCCCCAGCCATCTGGCTTCATCCTCTCCACCTCACCCTACCCCAGCACACACCCCCACTAGGACACAGAAACTTGCCTGGAACTACACCTGGCACACAGGGGCTCAGGGGGCTTCTGAGGGAGGGGGGCTAAGCACCCTCTCCCCCACCAATGAGTCCCATACTAGAGGGGCACGTACCACCCAGAGGAAAGAGCACAGAAGGCAGCAGGTTGGTGAGCAGATCAGAAGCAGGCTCCTATCAAGACCTTAGAGATTCCTTGTGTGAGTCTGGAGGGAAGACATGCCCCAGGGCCCTACCTCCTCAGCAGCGGGAGCAACCAGCTGTGCTCTAGGGCCTCGGGGCAGAGCCAGAGCCCAGGAGAGAGCATTTCAGCTCCAGATGAGGAAAGACCAACTGACCATCTGTGCATGGGATGTGCTCCCTGGTGGAGAGTTGAGCAGCCACAGTGGCAGGGCGAGGCCTGCACACAGGACAGAGAACAGAGCGGGTGCTCTCCTCAAAGCCTGTAGCTTTGAGGCTGTGCCAGCTCAGGACTCCCCACCTGCCAACACACAGGAGCAGCAGCAAATTTTTCCAGCATTCTAGCCACAGCACCACAGCCACCACCACACAGTGGTTCACCTGTGCCCATCCCCATGAGCTCAGCCTCCAGATGCAGCAGGATGAGAACCCCAGACCAGTCTCAGGAAGCCCAAAGCACAGAGCAGCAGGAGGGCCAGGCATGAAGCAGTGTCCCACTACATGGAAAGGTATGAAAGGTGTCCTTCCTTCCGTGAAGCACCCTAAGTACTACCTGCCAGGCAGAGTCAGCTCTCAGGCTGAGCCCCTGAGAAGCCTCTCAGGCCCCTGAGGACCTAGCCTCAGTGGACACTGCCTCTTTACAGATCCACATGAGGTGACAGTCTGATGCTGAAGTCCAAGCAACAGGGCTCTGGGGAGAGACCACCTCCGTGCTTTGGTGAGTTGTCCAAGACCTGTGCTTTAAGCTGCCCCCATCACCCACTACATGAGGATCAGTCATCTACTCACCATTCTCGTGATCTCTCAGTCCACCTGCCCTGGGCTCTCCAGACCAGCTAAGGGCCTTGCTTCCTGCTCTCCTCACTTGCCCTGGGCTCTGAGACATGTGCTCTGTGCAGTGACTCTGGCTCCTCTTGGTAACTCCAGCCCTGACCCAACCCTTCTGGGGAAAAGCTCTGCCCTCTGGCTGGCCCTGGCCACTGGGACCCCTTCATCCCTGGCAGGTTAGGAATGAGGCATCCTTATGGGGCCCCCCACAGCTCAGGCACAGGCTCAGGCCCTCTGGGCAGCATCCAGCCAGAGAGAACACCATAATCAGCCTCCACTTCCTCCTCAATGGACAGAGTCCTTAGGCCATGACCAGTCCACACTCCCCCTAAGCAAGACTTTTCTTCACCACTCTCTGGTCATTGGGGAGTTAATAGCACTGACTTCATCCCAGAGTTTGCAGTTATTTCCACTTTTTTTGTTCAATTAATTATTGCAATACTGATAGATCTTTAATTTTCTCATCAGTGAATAATGGAATGAGTCTCAATTCCACAATACAAATAATCAGTGATAAGTGTTCAAGTTCAAGTCCCTACTCAAATTCTGCTGGAAAAAACTCCCAGCTGCTGTCCCTGGGAGGCTGGTGTCAAAAGGCAGATGTCCTGCCAGGAGCTTGAGGGTACATGGCCTAGCCTGCCCTGAGAAGGGGCAGGAGTCAGCCAAACCCGAGCCAACCTGGCCAGAGCCTGAGGGGTGGCATTGTACTGATTTGAACAGATCTTCCTGAAGCACCTCCCATGTGCTGATGCCTAAACACAGGGATCAAGCAGACTGCACTCTCAGGGCCCTGCCTTGGGGGCTCAGGGCTCACGTGCAAAAGACAGAGATGTGGCACAGACAGATGGAAAGAATGTGTGTTAATTCATTACAGAAATCTTTGTGGAGTATCTACTATGTGCCAGTTCTGTCAACACAGTAGAGTCTGATGGAGCCAACAAACCCACCTGGCAGGTATGGAAGGTATTATTTTTATTTTATTTTATTTATTTATTATTTATTTATTTTTAGAGACAGGGGACAGAGGGAGAATGAAAGGGAGAGAAACATCAATGTGTGGTTGCTCTCACGCACCCCCAACTGGGGACTTGGCCCACAACCCAGGTATGTGCCCTGACTGGGAATCGAATCAGTGATCCTTTGGTTCATAGGCTGGCACTCAATCCACTGAGCCACACCAGCCAGAGCTGTTGGAGGTTTTTAAAAGTATGAACTGAGCTTTGAAAGCTGCACTGGGCTCAGCAAGTAAATAAGGTCAGGTGTCCCAGGCAGAAGGAACAATATGTGTGAGGACCCAGAGACAGAAGGACATGGTGGTCCAGGGAAACGTGGTTAGGTTTTTGGAGCATAGAGGGAGTGTTTGGGTGAGAGACCCATATGATTCTGAGAAGGGCATGGAGGGACAAGGAGACTTCCTCCTCACCCCAACCCTGGTCACTGAGAGCCCTGGGGAGCCAGGCCGCAGGTCAGTCTGGCAGGAGGCCCCGACACACCTCCACTTCCAGGAGGGCATGAGGCTGGGGAGGGTATGGCAGCCTCAAGAGCCATACCTCCAGAGGGATGTCCCAGCAGAGGCCTCACTCTGAGAGACACTGGCCAAGACCCACTTAGGTCCCTTCTGCAAGTCCATATGGGTAAGACAACCAGCTGTCAGAGCACAGGGCTCGGGCCTAGGAGGACCCCAGTAAGAGAAGTGACCTGTGGCAGCCTTAGGACCTTAGCACCAGTTCCAGGATCACTGTTCCAAGAGGACCCTCCAGAAGCACATTTCACCCCAAACCCTAGCCCCCAATAATCAGAGCTCTCCATGTGCGCCATGTAAGTCTGAGCGCTTTACATGGTGAACTCACCCCCATCTTCTCCAAGTGATGACATCCCAGGTCACAGAGGAGGAAGCTCAGGTACCCAGAAGTAATCTGTCCATAAGTACAGTAGTAAGTGGCAGGACAGAGATCCAACCCCGACAGCGATGGACATGGCCTCTCTATCAGCCCCTCCCCCAGCCCTTAGCCAGACCCAAGCATACTTGCCCATCCACTGGCCTGGCCTGGGACCAGGCTCAAGTTCCTTATAAAACAAGGGTCACAAGGTGCCCACTTCCCAGAGTGAAGGTGAGGATATCAATTCGAGGGACACATGGCACAAGGACAGTGCAGGTCACCTGTCACTTTTGATGTCACTGCTGCTGTGCTGGAGGATGTGGTTCGCAGCAAGGTACCTGGCACATGCACCAATCCTAAGGAAGTGGAGGCAGTCTGTCATGATAAACCAGAGCTCAGTAAAGCAGCGCTCCACTGAGGAAGGCCATAATCAAGGCCAGGTGTCCTTAGGTAAAGATCTGAGGGCTCAGTTACTCCAGAGTCCTACCACAAGCCAGGGGACCAAACATGGCCAGGCTCTGCCCATCTTTCCCCATTTATCCATATGACCCCAAGCCACCCAGCTGGCTGGATCCCGTGTGCCAAGTACTGACAGACAACATTCACCCCATTTAACAGATGGAACCCAGAGGCGGAAAGGTAAAGTAACAAAAATTAATAATGAAAAGAGTTAATGCTTCTTGAGCAGTTGTTCCATGCTAGGCCCTGGATAAAGAACTTCTATTGCATTATCTCCCTGAATTCTCAAAAACAGCCTTAGAATTGGGATTATTGCTACCAGTTTGCAGATGAAGAAGCCAAGGTTAAGAGATGAAAGATACTTAGCAAAGTGTGGCAGCCATTCACTAGCTGTGTGGGATACCCACCCGCAGGCCTCATGGTCACTCTCCTTTTGCTCCCATTCTGCACATAACCCAGGCAGATGCCAATCCTTTAGGATGTTCACTCCAGCCTCTCCTGGCCCTCACTACCATCCCTCTGTGCATGCACACACATGTGCACCCACGTGCACGCGCATGCACATACAGCACACACACAGCTTCTCCCTTCCTCTTTATGTCTCTATTTCCAAATTGGAGGCACCATCAGGGTAGGCACTGGATGGTGGGGTCAGGACAGGTAATTTTTATAAACCAATCCCACTTCCCATCAACACCACTTCCCCCAGTCCCCACAAGGAAACAGGAACCTCAGCAAGGTCAGTAATCCTGTCATAGCTCCAAATTGGCAGGAAGAGTCTTGAGGAGGAGCAGGCTCTTCTCCCAGGGGCCAGCTGGGTGTCAAGGCCAGGCTCAGCAGGCCTCGGCAGCCTCAGCCCCCTCAGAGGCTCAGGCAGCTACCAGAACAAGGACTGTTATCTGGTAAAGAGGTAAGGGGATTTGATGCTCAAGTCCTGATTTCTCTGATGACTACAGATTAAATTGAGGATAATGTCCTCGATCTAGGAACCAGATCTGATACGGCTTAAAATCTGCTCAGACAAGACACCATTATGCTAAGCAGCTCAGCTGCAGGGGGCTGCATAGCCTAGTTTATCACCCCTGCAGCAGGAGCCCAGGCAGCAGGCCACCATGTGCTCCCATGGGGCAGCGAGTCTCACAGCAACTTCCCCTCTCCTGGACAGACAGACAGATGAAGGACAGCCGCCACCCCCTCCCAGACCCACAGGCCCAGAGAAGCAGCCACAGAAAGAGGCTGTGTTTCAAGACATCGTCTCTGGGAGCCTGAGCTGAGCTAGTCCTCAATATCCTCAGAGATGTAAATGATGTGGGTTGAACTAATGAGCTATATATGTATCTTTCATCCCCTAATTAACTGTGGTTTAATGAATTTCTCAGCACATTGCTGCCAGAACAGCCTTGCAGCCCAAAAGATTTTCTCCCCTCCATTTCAAGGAAATACTTAAATACCCCCAAATAAAGGGAGCACCAGGGCCAAAATTGGAGGTTTGATGTTACTCAGGGCCATTAGCCCCCTGTCTCATTGATTCGGTGTGCTCACTTTGTTCCCTACCCTTCCCTAGGCGATGGCAGATACCTTATACACTAGGAGCCTGGTCTGGCACCTGGCCTGGGGCTCCTCACAGACCAACAGGCCTGTGTCCAGCTCCTAACACCAGAGAACAACTCTCCCAGACCCTCAAGGACTAGTTTCACGCAGGGGGAGGGAGCAGTACATGTAGCCCATTCACCCAGTCTGGGGCTAGCACAGAAACATCTCAGGGCAAGGGGCTCATGACATGGCAGGGGTCCTGGGAGGTCAGAATGCTGTCCACTCAGGGGCTCACATCCCAGCACCTGCCCCACCCCTCAGAGTCAACTATTCACAAGGTTCCTTATCACTATTGCCATAACTCCTATTATCATGAGCTTTACTCTATTACTCATAATTTAATATCTGTCATATGGGGACCGGGCCTGGCCAAAACCACCCCACCCCAGGCCTCTCTGGCTTCAGCTCACCTCTCCTCACTGGCCCTGCCACTTGCCAACACCTTCTGACCAGGGCTACTCATGCAAAGTCAAAGGCCCTTGTGAACTCACATGGCCCACCTGGGCTCACTGAGAGCCTGGCATGGACACTCCTCTTCACCCTTTGTGGCCATCTGGTGATGGGGGATGGTGAGTCTGGGACCTGAGAGAAGTCCAGACGGGGCTGGGCCAGGGCCCCACCAGAAGAAATAAGCAGGGAGCTCCTGATGATGACTCCATCCAACTCTCACCTAACCTGGCCACCCCTGGGTCAGCTCACAGGGCAGTGGAGTATGACCCTGGGGTTCTCGCAGACACATGCCACCACAACCTCTGTAAAGATGGCTAATCAAGGAATCCTGCCCCAGAGGCCCAGCAGGGCTGGGGAGGGCAGGAGCAGTGTCCCAGGGTCCAGGTGAGGTCCCCACTAGCCTAGTGGGGCAGTGGGTGGTATGTTCTGAACAGAGCTGAAGCTCCTCCTTTGAACAGAACAGGACACCAAGGGAGCTTGGGCCTCAATCTGGAACCCATTTCTGGAGCCTGAGAAATGAATCCTTGGACCCAGAGGCCACCAAGAGAGGGGCTGCCCACCCCTCACACTGCCTCCCACTTTCCCCAGTATGTACAAATTCCTGTCCTTGCTTTTAAACTCCTTTCCAAAAACCCACAAGCAAAGCAGGGAGACAGCATAGAAAGAGTGGCTTCAGATGCAAGGCGCTGTCTAATGAGCTGGCTTCTGCCAGCAGCCAGTCACCTTCACTCACCTTCACCCCTCAGCAGGCTTATGGCTGCCTGAGTGCTGAGGCCAGCCCAGGCAAGTGGCCATATTCAGACAGATTTACAGAACCAAAGTGGGAGAAGGGGGCTGGGGCACGGTGTTCTGCCTGGAGTGATTGAAACAATAACAATATTATATGAATCAACAAAAATATAGCCTAGAGCTTTGGAATTAGCAGACTTGGAAGAAATCCCTACTCTCTGCTCTACTCACAGATAAATCAGTCCCTCTCCCTCTCTCTCTCTCTCTCTCTCTTCTCTCTCCTCCCTCCCTCCCTCCCTCCTCCCTCTCTCTCTCTCTCTCTCTCTCCTCTCTCCTCTCTCTCTCTCTCTCTCTCTCTCTCTCTCTCAACTTCAGCTCCTATCTATAAAATGGGTGTGACAATCCCCACCTGCCAGTTGTCAGGATTAAAGGAGCTGGAGAGAGTGCTGGAAAATGGAGCCACATCCACCCTCCCTTTCCCAGGAGGGGCCAGGACACAAGGGGCTGAGGCCTGCACTTACTTTGGTGCAGAGTAGCCACAAGGGCCCCCAGAAAACCCTCCTGCCCCCAAATACCTTCCCCTTCTGATGTCATCAGGTGGAGAGACAGGCCTCCCCTTTTGAATCTTAGGAGATGGGGAGGGTTCTCAGGTACCCCTTCCTGACAGCAGGACATGTGCCCTGGATTGGGACTGGGAGTCAAGAGAAGAGCCAGCATTTGGCCACCAGAAGCCAGCTGGGGTCACCATCGGTCCTATCTTCAAGGTCCCCTTTGGAATTAAGTTCCTCCTCCCATCGACACCTTCACCTCACCCTCTCCAGCCTCTGACATCAGTCACATCTACCTGAACACAGACCTACTTGTCCCACCTACACACACTCAGCATTCAGAGCAAAAGGTCAACAGTTCACACCTTCATTGAGGGTCTTACCTACAACCCAGGCTCTTCTCCCACCACCCTCCACCTCCATTTGTCCTCCGCTGGATTCGACTCACCTCCATGTCTTCACCCCCTCCCTTATCACAAGTAGAGAGCAGTTCCAGGCCTCTATGCCTTTGCCCAGTCAGTCCCCTCTGCCTGGAACTCATTTCCTTCAACCACCACTTTGCCAAGATAATACCATCTTTAATTTCAGACTCAGCACAAGCATCCCCCCGCACCCCTCCCCTGAGAAAACCTTCAATTATCACCCCATTACTGGGCCTACAGGTCAAATCCCTGTTCCCATATTTGCTTCTATGTCTGCCTCCCTGCAACCCTTCCAATCCCCAGTTACTGGTGCAGGGTCAGCTCATAGACAGCTGCATCAATATTTGATGAATGGATGCACGAATGGATAGATGGATCAGTGATTATATGAATGGATGAATAAATGATTGAATGAATGGATGGATGAATAGGTCCAACAAGAATGCCACACAAAGAAGACCCAAAGGCAGGAGCCAGTATGGACATTGTCTCCAGTGGCCAAGATTCCTTCCACGCAGACATGTCTCTACCAGACAGCAAATATGGTGCATGTCCCTCTCTGCTCAGGGCTTCCAGGGAAGCCCTGTGAAGAGGTAGAGGGATGGACAAGGTGACATCTCCAGCATCCCTTCAGCATTAAGTTTTCCCCTCCGGCTGCCTTTGAACACCCACTTCATTTCCACAGTTACTTTCTCCGAGCACAGGCCTTATGAGAAGAGCAATTCATGGAGGCCTCAAGCATTAGAGTGTCTTCGGAGGACAAAGGGAAATGGTCTCAATGAGCAGAAGAGAGCCAAGCCTTCAACTTTCTCTAAAGATCCAGCTCGATCAGTGTGCTGTGTCTCAGTTCCCCAACAGGGTCACTCAGTAAATTTGTCAAAAATTGAGGGTATTTTTATACACAATATAACAAAATTACCCTAAATTATGCACAGCCTTATGTCTACAACCAATCCCCACACCCACAGCTCTCAGGCCCCTCACCTCTGCCAGGAGCTGGCCCCCACAACCCTTACAGGGCCACCACACAGGTTTTCCTGGAAAATCCTAAATTTGCACTCCTCCACTTGGGTCCCCAGAATGTCAGGCCCCAGATAGAGTGGCCTGTGAATCTGGAGTTGGGGTGGGTACTGCCACCTGAATCCACTCAGTCTATTGCTAGGAGGGCAACACAGAAGCACCGCTTCCAAAGGTCTCACACTTTCCAGTCTGTCTGCCAATCACTATGGGTAGGTCAGTCAGGATGAGGCAATGACCTGAGTGAAACAGACCCTCAAACACCCAGCTGTCTCTATGGTCACTCAATGGTATCACCAAGGATCCGGGAGTATGAACACCTGATACAGACACAGACCACTCCCACACACCTGTTCAGCCAGGAGGCAGCTCAGGGCTTGGAACCTGGTGAGGCTTCTCTAGATCCACCTGGGTGAAGGGCCATCCTGGAAAGCATTGTGAGCATAGACCTCCCTGGGAAGTAGCCTGATGGGTGCTCTCCTCACCTTAATTAGGTGCCCTGAGCAAGACCCGCAGAAGCACCTGCATCTGGGTGAATTGTTTTGTGTCATTTTTACTGCCACTCTAGGAGGTAGGTATGAGTGTCCCCACTTTATATATGAGAAAACTGAGGCTCTGGGCTTATCTGAAGTAGCCCTGCTACTAAGTGGCAGAGCCAGGTATAGGGCCTGAATATAGCTGACCTCTGAACCCACTGGGGTTCTTCCTTCCACCCATAAACCTCTGAAGTAGTGATGGGCCCAATGGGAGCAGGGCAATGCCAGTGTTCTCTCCATCCAGAGACACTGGACTTGATCCGAGAAGAACTTCCCTGCCATGCCCATCCGGGAGCAGCCTCCCTCAGCCTTAGGCTCCTCAACTCCATCACATCTACCCAGACCCTGGTTGAACAGTATTTCCCCATGGGGTCTGCCTGGATTCCCCCAGCGAGTTCACATGCCTGCCCCACCATGCCTCCTCCCATCCCAGCCCTCATGGTACTCCTCCATCAGAACCCCCCTCATACTGCACTGTAATGATTATTAATAGGATCCACAAGGCACATGAATAAATGGATGAGAAACGATTATGTGATTTGGCGCCAAATCTACTTTGGTGTGCAAATCTTTATGTCTCCGGGAACAGAAAGGAGACGTGTCTTCTTCCTAACAAGCTGCAGTCACTGACTTCCATATTCCTAGACCAAAGACACTCAGTATTCGTCATCTGTGCTGGTAGCCAAGTGACACTGTCATGTCTACTATGGCTGGTGGTGGAAGGATGTATTTACATAGTTTGGGCTCCCTGAAATAACATTACTGTCTCCGGGGGCCTCCAGCTGTGTGTGAGATATTGGTGCACAATCTGAATTACCTCCGCAATGATTTCATGCTGAATTTGCTGAGTCTCCAAGCAGAGTCATAATGTAAGGGAGGAGTGTTTCTCTGGGCCTTCACCACATCTTTCATCCAGAAAATAAGTGGTGATAATATTTGTAATATGTTTACTGACAGGACCAGGGGCTCTGTGCAGATAACTCTTTTATGACACAAAGTACTTAACTAAGATGGAAAATGGCATTATTCATGATAATTCAAAATGAGCATTTTGTCCCAGATTGCCAGAAACGCAGTAAATGTCATTAGCTATCTGAGGTTACAATGAAATCCGCAAAGGGTTACTCTTTGGTAATTACATTTACTGTAGCTATAGAAACGAGGGACATCAGACTCAGCCTAGCTGACAGCTCTTTTCCCTCAAGAACAGCTCATCTGCATGTTACCAGCCTCAAAGACTGGGCTCCAAATCCTGCATCCGGCAGCCACTCTTGGGAGAACTGTTTTCCCCACAGGCACCAGGCTGCAGCCAGCCCCAGGGCATGAGCTGATGTGATTCTGAATTGGAAACTGAATGTAAAAGATGGACATGAAGACGCTTCTGCATTGAAATGTGCCTCCTGAATGTGTGCGGGAAATTATGCTTCCTGGGGCCATCCTTCTGTGGCAAATGTGTTATTTATGGCCAGCATGCTATTGTGCAAAACACTTTCCCCACAGAGACCGAATGCTGCTTCCCTACCTTAACACCCTTCCCTCCAAGACCACAAAACACCCATCTGGAAGGAGGTTGTGGAGCTCCACTGGCCTCTCAGACCCCAGCCACACTGCAGCATAGGGGAACCAACAGGCCAGGCTCAGAGAGCATCGGGAAAAGGGAAAGGGGAGGACAGGCAATGGAAACAGAGGCCACTTTCGCCTCAATAACTAATGTCCTTATTAGCAAACCAGAAGGGTTCCCTCTCCACCTGTAACTGACAACACCTTCTCTCATCTCATATGTGAGTGCCAACAGCTTTCCTCACCACCTGGTAGCCCAATACCCTCCCTCACCACTGGTGACAGCCAACCCCTTCCTTCGCCATGCTTAACAAACATCTTCTCTTGCCACCTCTATGTGGCAGCCAACACCTGCCCTCATCACCGGCAGAGCTGATACCCACCCTCACACCTGGAAGTACCAGTATTTTCCCTTATTATCTTCCTCTAGACAAGTGGTTCTCAAATTGTTGTCCAAGACCAACAGCATCCCAGGAACTTGTTGAAATTCAGTATCTTGTAAATTCTCAAGCCCCGTCCAAACCTAATGAAACAGAAACTTTTTGGGTGGGGCCCTAAAATTTGCTTTTTTAGAAGATTTTCAGGTAATTCTGAAACAAATGAAATTTAGAACCATCATGGTTGCACTTGAGAAGCACCTGTGAAGCTTTCAAAACCTGATAACCAGGTGTCACCCCCAGAATGCTGGGGCCCTGGCATCACTCATTTTATACCTTCCAGGTGATGCTAATGTGAATCTGTGGTGAGAGCCAGGGCTCTGGCCCTGTATGCTTCTTCAGAATGGCAGCTAGGGCCCAGCAAGCTCCCAGCTGTGCTGCCGGCAAAGTCACTTGACACCTGAGACTGGCCATCACCTGTCTGGTGTCCAACAGCTCCCCTCTAGACCACAAAAATGTCTGGGGGACCAGAAGTTTGGGCAGCAGACCTGGCTGGATGCACATGTGCCGCACTGCCCCAATCATGCTGCAGAGGGGCCCACACTGGCCGTGCCAGTCCAGGAACCTCTCATTAACTCACTGACAGCCACCTGCATTCACAGCAGAAAGCCTCAAGGATGCAGAAAGCCCAGTTAAGAACCAGCCTCCAGGGCAGACTGTGGGAGGGAACCCACTGAGGACAAGTCCTTTCTGAGCCTGGCCCCCAAAGTCCATGGCCAGGCCTGCCCTTAGTATCCAATCTCTCTTCCTGATGTTGTCACCATATCTTTCACTCCATGGGACCTCCACCCACCAAATATCACCTCGATGTGACTCCTGCTCTGCACTCCCTCAGAAATCACAAATATTTGAGAAAGGCCTGAAAGGAAAGCCAAAATGCTACCCTGGTTAGGTTACAAGTGTGAAAGTTTTTTTCTTCTTCTTCTTCAAAGATTCTCATATAATTATATTGCCTTTATATGTTAAAATAATAATTAAAACAAACTGTCTCCATACCTTATGACCTAGCTCAATGTCATACACACCAGCCCTTCAGGGACACTTTCCACTCTTCCAATGTCTTGGCTGAGCTCCCTTGCAGCCTATGGGCACACCTGGTCGGCCTCTGAGCACCCACAGCCAGAAAGGCTCTCCTCCTACTGCCCTTGCCCAGTGCCAGCCTTGGGCCTCAGAAGGGTCCTGCACTGTCCCCTAGGAATTCTGGGGTATCTTCAGCACTATCCCCATAAGAGTCCAACTTGGTCTTATAGGGCAGAGGTACTGGATCTCACAGCTAGAGAGACCTTACTCCTATATACCTTCAACCACAACACCGCCTCCCCAGAGTGCACACAATAGCTGGTAACCGGCACTCCTGGAGACGAAACCAGTACCATTCCAATTGCAACTCTTCCTTTCCTTCAGAGCAAAGAGAATCCACAAGTGACAGTAGACAAGACCTCTCTCTATTACAGGGGATCAGCCCCCAAATATTTAATGCACGGGAGTGTTCGGGACATTAATAAGTAACTGTGTGTAGCACCACATGGAGATTAGGCAGCACTTTTGTAGATGTGCACACGATCACAGCCTGACCTTCTAAGCTGCTTATTCTACTAGCACCTCCTGATCCATCCTGCTGTGTGCCCTGCAAGGCAATATACTCCAGGGACTCTACTCCTAGCTCCCTTGCCTCTGGCTTTTACTTGGCTCCAACCACTGGGAGGCATCAGCAGGTGCTCAGAGAGCTGAGCTGGATTTGCCATGGCTATGTTCCCCCATCAGAAGACATAGCTCCTTTCAGGCCAGCCCTCTCTGCCTGCTGCATCCTTCTCTCAGGCTCACTAACACTGCCTTGGCCCCTGCTCCTTCAGGCTCCAGAATGGTACAGCTCCCTGAGACCATGAGTCCCTGAGTGTTTCCCTATCCATGGTTGGTTCCTCTTCATTCAGTTCTGCTCAGTTACCCTTTGGAATACATGATTTGTTTCCTGTCCAACACTAATTCACCCAGAGCATGTGCACCCTCAGGCTTTGATATCGAGTTGAATTTCAGCAAAGTATTCCACAGTTCTCTCTGAGGTGGGCTGGGTGCCAGGACAATTAGGTGGATTCAGAGATTGGATTAACGAGATCCAAAGAAGAATGATTCATAAAAAACAGCGAAGTGTCTCTAGTGATATGCCTGAGGGCTCTGCCCTCAGACCTGTCCATCCAACATTTTTATGAGTGAGTTGGCAGAGAACATTAATTGCTACTGATCCCACTGCAGAGATAGTTAATACAGTGAATGACAGTGTTTAGGATCCCAAAAGATATCAGCCATCTGGAATAATGGGCCACATTCAGCAAAATACATCTCAACAGAGAGAGATGAAGGTTTGGAGGTTTAGAAGACCAACAGCATAAGAAGAAGTGAAGATTCAGTAAGAAGCTTATGGAAGACAGACTTGGGTTCAACTACCTGTAAGTTAAATATGGCCAACAAACTGATGTGGACACCACTGGGTGATTAACAGTATGTCGTCGTCGTCGTCGGCAGCCGTCCGTCTCGAGAGACGATGGCGTAGCTTCTTGAGAGTCTATCTGCACCGCCGAGAATGGCTGATAGATTAACAGTATGACACCCAGGATAAGCAGGGAGAGACTCCTGCTGAACAGGCCAGATGTCTGCTGAAAGCACCACATTCCATAGGAACAGTGGTACTGTGGGGAAAGTTTGGAAGGGGATAGCCAGGCCAGGTGTACAGGACACAGGAACTCATCACAGACGTGGCTGCACCATTCTGGAGCCTGAAGGAGCAGGGGCTGGGGCAGTGTTAGTGAGCCCGAGAGAAGGATGCAGCAGGCAGAGAGGGCTGGCCTGAAGGGAGCTGTGTCCTCCGATGGGGGAGAACAGCCACGGCAAATCCAGCTCAGCCCTCTGAGTGCCTGCTGATGCCTCCCAGTGCTTGAAGCCAAGTAAAGGTCAGGGGCAAGGGAGGCCACCAGAGAAACCCTGGGAAGAGATAGGGGAAGCTAGGTGACAAGAAAGCCAATTCCAGACACCTAAAGGGATTATCTCTAGGAAGATAAAGAACAGCGGAGCAGTGCCAAGGACTTTCTCCCTCTTATCCAATTAAAACTGTCTGCAATTACTGAAACACAGAGCATCAGCAGGGCCAACAGTGATGAACCAAAAATGTGCCCAGCTTAAAACCACATGCTTCTTTCCACCAGCCAAGGGTCCTGAGAGTGAGGAGTTCCCCTTCAACCTTACAACCTACCTTTTTACCCCATAAGGCTATCAAATCCCTCAGTAAAATAGAAAAGGGCAATAGAGAAAAACCAGATGAGTAAATAGGTAAAAGAAATAAAATCCCTACAGTTTAATTTTTAAAAGCAGTATAATTTCAGAATAGCCAACCCTAAAACTGACTCACATATAGAGCATAAGAAGATTTTAGAAAAGTGCTACCAATTGTTTTTCAAAGACAAAAATAAAAAAAAAAAGGCATTGCATCAATTGAATAACAGAGCTCAAAACAAAATTAATATCTCTGGTTTTAATAAAACCACTACTGGAAGCAGTAAAAAACAGAATTCATGCTGCCAAAAGAATTGTACCAGTAAAACAAAAAATACATTTGAGAAACATACTGACTGGTATTGCATTAGTCAGTTTAAGCTAAGATATGCTGTCATAACTAGCCAGCCCCAAATCTCAGTGGCTTAAATCAACAGAAGGTTACTTTCCCCTCACATTACATATTTATTGCAGTCAACTGCAGGTTTCCTCCACAGCGTCTTCATCCAGGCTCAGGGAGTTGCCACCATCTCTCATGGCAGAGGAAAAAACAAGCACGCCAGAGCCACGTGACAACTCTTACATCCTCTGTGCAGAGAGGTTTGTGTCACTCTCACCTCTATTTCTTTGGCTCAAGCAGATCACATGTAAGGGGACATATCAGAACAGCCCTTGAATCCTCCCACAGAAAGAAGCAGTAGGTATTTTGAACAATAAGACCATCGACCACACATATCCAGAATATAGAATAAATGAGTGGAGGCTTTTTTTTAATGCGGAATATGACAAGTATAGGAGAAAGTACAGGAAGAACCTATCTACAGGAGCTATGATTCCCAAAGAAGACAGAAACAGGTCATAGCTAACTTCATAAGCCCAACAGAAGAGTTCCCGGAACTGAACGAACAACTGAGATTAGAAATCAGAAGGACACGACCTGTCTAAGGGAAAGTTTGTACACAGGAAGAAATGATAAGCTTCATAACTGAATCATGTTTATATTTCAAAGAAAAAGAGAGTGATGCATTCTGATGAGGAAACAGTGCAGTGGTAGCCTCACAAAGGTGGGCGCAGACAGGTGAACGCTGGCTGACATGACAAGGCGAAGTCTGTCCCATGTGCTTCACTGCCTTGCCCTCAGAGCCTGGAGAGAATCTTAAGAACATGGATTTGCTTCCTTTGATGAGCCCAGACCCTTGCCCCAGAAGGTCCAGCCCAGGCCGACCCCTTTGCAAGCTGTCTGTTCAATAGTTTTCCCCAGAAGTGTAAAAACAAGACTGGCCACTCCCAGACCACAGTCTTTTCCTCTCCTCTCTTTCAGTTCTGCATGTGCCCACATTCACTGAGGACATTATAGTTCCATCCTCCTTACTAGTGTCTGTGAACTACCTGTGTGCAGAAAAAAAAAAAATGTATCTGAACCACTAAAAAATGTTATTAAGTCATATAAACATATAATTATATAAATGTTAATATATAAATTATAGAGAGAAATGAGGGAAACTTGGGTACCACCAACAGAAGGGAAGAAATCTGAAAGTTTCAAATCAGAAAAAAAGTTAATTATTTCAAATTTATTCAAGCATAGAGCACAGCTGGAATTGCATTCCTAATAGTGCCTGTCTGTGTGTGTCAGCACATACAAGTGCAGGGGACAGGGAAGAGAGAGAAGAGGCAAAGGTAAAAAGAAGAAGACTGGAAAGAGCCCAATAAGAAAGTGGAGCAAGCACATGAGTTGGGTTACAGATGCACCCTGACATCTTTCCTGAGCAAGCTCCAAACAGTGATCCAGGAGGCTCCTTACACCCACCCGGAGGGTCCCTCCAACGGAGATGGAGATGCAGGATGCCTGAGCAGCTGGGTCACAGACAAGCTGGCTGAGATTACACTTCCTACTGGGATTTCTCATTGGAGGAGCATGTGAGAACCCAGGTAGTGGTTTCTCCCTGTGAATTAACGTGCTGGCATGTGTGCAACCAAAAACTAGTCTCTTTTGAGCCTGTTTAGTGAATGGGAGTCAGCCCCACTTGGTCCTAAGAAAACCATGAGTCTGGTCCCCCATCCCAGCCTGTGAAACCCACCCTAACCCATGGGATGCCCATGTGGAGTGGCCTGGGCAACAATCACCCATCCGTTTCTATGCCTTGTTCTCTGCACTGCCTTCAAGAGGGAAATTTGGGAACTGCCCATGTGGCTTGTTGCCACTTTTGAGCCAGCATTTCTAAGCACTGACTATATGCCAGGCACTAGCTATACACTGTGGATATCACTTCATGATGATCCTTATACCAATCCTTACAGCTAGTGGGAACCTGTAACACTCCCATTTTAGAAACAGGAAAGCAAGGCTCAGAGAAGTTAGGCAACTTTCCCAAGGTCACACAGCAAGTGACAGAGCTAGATTTAGATGCCCGATCTGCCTATGAGGTCTGCACTCCCCCCAAGGGCCCCACCTCCCTCCTTATCAGAGCTTTTTTAATGGTCTCTGCGGCACACTTCTGTCTAGACCCCAACTGGGTCTTTACAAATTCATGGTCTCAATGGGGACACAGACAAACTGAAACAAACTACACCAATACCAGGTTATCACAGAAGGCTCAAAGTTGGGGCCAAGAAGAGTCTTAAGGAGCTGAGCCAGCAGAACAAGCCAGAGAGTAGAGGTGGGAGCAGTGCCTCCAGAAAATGGAAAATCGCCAGTCAACCGCATTTCCCCAGTGTCTGCTTGGGAATGTGATAACCATCGTAACAGACATGGACAGTGATGGAAAGCGAGCTTCCCAGGGGAGACCCTCACAGCGAGATCCACAATTACCAGCCACATGCTCACTCTAGAGCTGACAAAACGGACAGTTCCTTCACTCACTATAAAGGAAATGTTTTGCGTTTTTTGTTTGGGTTGAATTTGGAGCTAAACAAAGATATGGGGTGGGGGGTGGAGTGCTGCCTCAGGAACCTTTCTATGCCTCCCCAACATGTGTTTCCAAAACAGGAGGCATGCCAGGGGCAGGGATGGAGCTGAAGATGTCACTGCTGCCCTGGGACACAACCTGTGATCTCCAAACCTGCTCCCCAGAGAACAGAATACCCAGCCACATGGGACAAACCCCATATCATTCCAGGCTTGGTTCCTGGTGCTTCCCCCTCACACTTTGGGACATCTTACAATTATTATCCCAATTTTGGGGATGAGAAAAGAGGCTCAGACAGGTTATGTGACTTGCAATATTACAGGAGAGAGTCAAGTTCCAATGCACCTTGTCTGAGCCCAGAACTCTATCTTGGCAGGGCTTGCAGGACCCTAGGAGAGAGGGAGAGCACACAGGACCTGCTAGCATGGGAAGGGGATGGGGTTCAAAGCTGGTCATAGACTGTCCATTTCATGGTAAGGACTTGATGTGAAAAGCCCTAGCACTGAGTCTGACATGGGGAAAATGCTCAGTAACTGTCATTTTTCAGAAGACTGAAAGCTTTATAAGGGCAGAAACCTCCTCTACTCTACCCACCTGGACCCTAGCGCCTAAAGAGTGCCTGATGACGCCTGTTAGGAGAAGCTCTATCAACAATTAGAAGTCTGCATACCACGGACCTCCAGCAGGCTTCATCTGACCAGACCCAGGCCCATGGCATTTCCTGACCTTTCCTCTTCCACCTTCTGGGCTGAATAAGTCATAAACTCTGATGGAGCAGGTGAGGAGTAGGGGAAAGGCATGAAGGTGTAAGGAAAAGGCAGAGCAAGACAGAGGTAGACCACTGCCCCAAAGGCCAGATACTGCCAGGATCTGTCCTCTGTCCCTAGTTGCATTTCCAGGCTCACACGGATCCCCAGATTACCCACCCTTGAAGGCCCAGGGCAGGTACATGTATGTAACACACAAGGAAATGTACGCATACAGGCAGCCACCAGCATACACTACTCCCCAGTCCAGCCTCCAGAGGCCACAACACAGCTGTCTTGCTCACCATTGCATCTCTGGGGACCAGCACATGGCCTGGTACAAAGCAGGTATTTCACAATATTACAGAACCTTCTGCTCAAAGAGCCTACTCTACGCCAGGCACTGCTCTAGGAGCTTCACACTTCATGTCCAAAGCAGGGGGAGTATTATTTCATTGTCTGCAGGGGGTGCAAAATTGAGGCTCAGATAGGAAGCAATTTGTCCGGAGTAACAGCTGGGAAGCAACAGCAGTGAGTCTAGCCTCAAAGCCTGAGCTCTTTCCAGTACCCCACATGGCCTCTAGGAGGAGGAAGGAGAGGGAGAAAACAGCTATTCTGGAGCAGAAAGCAGTTAATGTCCCCCTGGGCAGCCTACTGAGCCCAGAGCAGGCAGGGCAGCAGCCCAAAATTCTGTCTTTAAACTTACCCCAAAGTAAAGGCAGGTTTCTCCTTAGATTCTGATCCCACCCAGCCAGGGGCCTGGCAGGCACTGGGCTGACTTTGGGGAGTTTGAGTCCTTCAGCGCAGCCCCTCCTGGTCCATGCCAGGAGGTCAAGGCCCAGCAGCAACACAGCAGCCTCCTAAGTCCCCTCACACCCTGACCACCTTGGGCGTCTGGTTTGCTGAGAGAGGAGGCGGAGTCTTAGCAGGACCTGTGCCCATGACTCCGCCCCCCAAAGTTGGCTGGCCCTGTATGAAGTCTTTGAATTAATGTCTGCGTTATCTCATTACTCCTCCTCACAGCTCAGGTAGGAGGGGCCGTCATTCCCATTTCTCAATAAATAACTTGCCTGAAGATAACACAGCTAGAAACCAAGCAACATGCAAATCAGGAGACGTTAAACGCAAAGCCCTGTCAACACACTCACTGCCTCTCAACGCACCCTAATTCTACCCTTATTCCTTCAGAAACTTCTGCATTTCCCACATGACTGCAGGTTGGCTCCTTTCCCACAAAGCCACAGAAGCCTGGTGACAGAGAGCTCAGTAGCCAGAAGCCCCTCGAGCCAGTGTCCTTGCCTGACAGGAAGCACCCCTAGCCTGGGTTCCCAGGACTGCACGTCCCCCTCCTCCCACCCCACCACAAGAGCTGCGCCACAAGCATAGGCTGCATTTGTGGGAAACCCGGGCTCAGCGCACTGAGAGGGAGGCAATTTATTTCTGGAGAAAACATCTTTGTTCTGCGAGTGAAGGGGAGCCATTTCCAACAATTTAATGCTCTGTTCGCCAGCCCGGGTGCTGGGGTTGCTGCGCGAGGCTTGTTCTTCGAGGCAGAGCAGCACATAATGAGGCTTCTCACTGCAGCTCCCCACCATCCTGCCAAAACCAGAACGGTCATTTATCCATTAATCTGACATTACACCCCCTGCATTTTATCTACTTAAATAAATTTGATGGTTAGAGTGTGTGCCTAGAGGAGAAATTCCCGCATTCAATTTCCTACACACCAACGCTTGCAATATTGCCTTTATAAACTCCACCACTGACGTCATAATGCCTCGATGGCCCCACTGGAAAAAGGGAAGAGGACAGCAGCAAGAATCTGGTTTCTTCCAGCTGGTCCACATCCAGGGTCCATGGACAGTTCTCCAGAGACTCACTGTCTATCGGGATAGGAGCTTGCAGCAACAGTCCCTGGGTCACGTGCTGGGTGACCTTTCTCCCAAGAGAACAAGCCACCTCCTCTGCTGTCATCTACAGGCACAGGGAACAGTAGGAAAAGCTGAACCTAGAGCCACCCCTGCCTGGGCTGGAATCCTGGTGGTGCCATTCAAGAGCTGTGTGACTTTGAGTTGTCACTCCACCTCTCTGTTCCTCAGTTGCCTCACCTCCTTCTTAGGGTTGTGAGAATTAAATGAGTTAATATTTGTAAAGTGCTTACAACAGTGCCTGGCACATATCAAGTGCTCAGTAAAGGTTGGTTTAAAATGTACATAATTTAAAAAATCTAGGACATATGCAAGTATAACTTTAGAGATAGGCTGGGCCTTAAATGTGTCCTGCAATAAAGGGGAAGTGAGCAGAGCACTGACCAGCTCCCTTGTCCTGCCACCCCAGACGCTCCAACCACTTCACTCGTAAGAATAGGAGAAGTGATGGAATATTTCATTTAAACAAAGGATTCCGCTGCTTCAAAGTGTTTGAAAGCCTTTTTACCACTCCATAGCTTGCATTTTACAGAGGAGCAAGTTAAAAGCCAGAAAGGAACTTCTCCAGGGCCTCCAGCAAGTTCATGGCAGAGCTAGGAGCACAGTCTAGACCTTCTGCCCCCCAAGTCAGGTTTTCTTTGTTTGCAGCATGTGACCTCAAAGAGCCCATTCACCTCACAATCAATAAGGGTCTTAGCAGCCTCTACCGAATGCCAGGTGAGACTGAACCACAAAATATACCAGCTGGCACCCTCCTCTTCCTTCCCAGCAGCTGCAGCACCACCCCACCCTAGAGCTGACAGCCTAGCCCCACAGACAGGTGAAACCCCATGACCCTCAAACTTCAACATCTCCCACTCCCTGCTTGTTCATTTGTCCTTTATTTGTCGTTTCCTTTCATCCTCCCATTCTCTGCAGCATCTCCTTGGCCTGCTTGTCCTCCCTATATCTTGCCTCCCCCTTAGCACCCTGAATTCCCGCCTCCAGGGCTGGAGTCTGCATTCTGCCCCACAGGCTAGAGACCAGCCTAGGGGCTGGGTGACCTCTGGCTTTGCTGTGTTCCCACCACCACAAAGCTTTGGATGCAGGCTCACACCCGGCCTGAGCTCACCACACCAATCTAGAGGCTGTCCCCAGCCAGGCCCATTCCCTGAACACCTCCTAGAGGGCTGGCTGCTCCACCTGAAGAATGAGACTTCCAATTTTCTCACTCAAAAGATGCTGGCCCAACGCACTGTAGACTGTCAAAGTGGTTGAGGAGTGAAGCAGTGAGTCTGTAACCTGAGAGAGGAGCTGTGTCCCATGAAGGAGCCACTCTGCCCAGGCAGCTGCAGGCCCAGCCCCTGCCTCCTTCAGAGAAACAGAGAGGCAGGCATGCGGGCAGACAGATGCCCAACACAGAGACCTCCCATACACTTGTGTCACTCCTGCTCCTTCCTCCTCAGCGCCACAGGTGAAGAAGCCCCTCCAACCTGCAGTCAACTATTCTTTGCTACCCAGAAGCTCGCAGGGGAGGAAGTCCCCTGAATATTGCCATATGTCACTGAGGCCTGAAACCAGGTAGGTGAGACCTGCACTGGTCCAGCCCTTTTCTTCCTAGCCACAGCGAAGCAAGTAAAGTGCCATGGACAAGAAGAAGACCCCTATATGCTGGAGATAGACTGGGGCTGCTCATGCCTCCTGAAGGCCAGCCTGGCCCAGACCTTTAGGCTGAATGGCTAACCCTGCCTAGCCCCCAGTAGTAGGTGTAAGTTCCCCTGTCTCAGCACAGTCTCATCTTGAAGAGTTGTCCTCGCTAGCCTACTATTCTACTTCCCTGTCTTCTGACCTGTGTCCTGCCCTCAATCTCATACTCACTCCTGACTGATGCTACTACTAGGAAAGTGATCTGAGTCCTGGATCACATCAGCTTCTGGTCATTTTAGCTACATCCAGCCTAACCCTCTGATAACCTGTGCCAGGCACTGTTGCTGAGTGCTTTAAAGTTAAAGACTTAGCTACAATCCCCGTTTCATAGATGAGGATACTGAGGTTTGCCAAGGCACAATGCTTCTAAGTGGCCCAGCCTGGATTTGAGTCCAGCTGTGTCTGAATCCAGAGCCCCGAGTCTTACTACCAGCCCTGCCATGTGGCTGGTATGCTCACAGATCTGTTCTTGCCCTATGAGTGAAATCAGACCAGACACTATGTCTTCTCCTGCAGCATGGTGAATGCAAGGCAGAGACCTGGACCCCACAGGCATGTTTTCTGTAGGTTCTGAACTGGGGTCTGTCTTCCTTCAGTGCCACTGAGACTCACCTGTTGTTGGCAGTGAGAGGAAATCAACACTTTACAGCAATAAAAGGCTGCTCCTGGTTAGACATAAAACAAATCAATCTTCTTCAACAGTTAATTTTCATTTTGCAACTTTCCCCCACTAACAATAGCATGTAATGACCCTGAGGATCTGAAAATTCGCTGAGCAGCAGCATCCCATGCCCTTCACTCCTGGATGCCCTGGTTCAGCTCCTCCACTTTCATGACACCCCTTACTTCCCCCTACCCCCCAGATTCAGCCTGCAGAGAGGACCTTCTGCCCAGGAACCCTTCACAGAGCCTCAGGACCAAGCTGCCCCCTGGGGTGCTAAGATAAGAAATACACCTTCAGAGCTCAAGCACAAAGCCACTAGGACCACTTGGTCACCAGTATCCACCCCATCCTCACTTGTCCCCACCCCTGAGTACACTATCAATGAGCCTCTCCAAGTACCCTATCATCATAGACTCTCCAAAGCACCTATGATCCCCAGCACCTGCTGGCAACACACAACACCAACTACCCCATCAGAAAGCTTCCCAAGCACATCCCTCTCCCTCCCCACATCCCATCATGGATGATACATATACAGCATTCCTGACTACTCCCAAATTCTGTCAACACCAAAATGACCTCATCTGGTCCTCAAACACATGTCACAGATTCCCAGCACTTTCATGTAGCCGAGGAGCCCTGAGGCTCTGCATCAGTCACAGTTCTGCCTGAAGCTGGCCCAAGGTTCCTCTCTTTCCACGTGTGAGCAGGTGGCAGGGTCAAGGCAGCAGTGGCAGATAAGACAGATCCTTTCCCAGGGAAGGACCTTTTGCCCTTGTTCCCCATCCCAGGTCTCTAAACTGGTATCAGCTGAGCTCAGAGCTCTCCCCCAACTGGTTCCCCATTCCCAGCTCTCTGGCCTGCTGGAGGGATAGGGAAAGCCCCTCTTTGCTCTGGAATGTGGCTCCATGGTGGGCCCCAAAGTCAACTCCAGCAGCCTTCACTGGCTCAGGAAATACCCTGAGACTCACAGACAGGACAGAGCTTAAATCCACAGGGCCTTCTATAAGTGCCCCCACCATGGCTTTTTCAGCAGGGCTACCAGAGAATAGGCTTCCCCTGTCCCCTCACTTCCCAGAAATGCTCAAAACCCGAGGGGCTCTTCTAGCCCCCATATGGCTCCTGACCTCAAGAACAATAGCAACTACCATTTAGTGAGTGGCCCTGTGTGCCCAGAATGGTGCCAGCCAGGCTGTTCACTCAGCACAGGGCCATGTCAGCTGCACACCACTGCGTGGAGTCCAGACCTGGGACCTGCTTGGCACACAGCAGACAGCAATAACCTTTATTGAATAAATGAACGAATGAAGGACGTTCAACCTATTTTCCCATGAAATATCTCAAACACCCAGAAAGCTAGGTAGTATTACCCCAAACAACGTGAGGAACCAGAGCTCAGATAGGAAACCTAAACGCCGACTGCCATCAGCTTGTCGAGCCACATTCAAACCCAAGTCTGTGCGGAGCCTCTGCTCAGCTCTGACCCACAGAAAGCCCCATTCAACTGAATGACATGGGAGAGGCAACTCCATGCAGCCCTGCCCTGCTCAGGACAAGACTGTGGAGCTGTGTGTCCATCTCTTCCTAACACCAAATAGCAGCTCCAGGAAGTGAAGGAGGCAGCCCCTGCATCTCCCTGGCAACCCAGGAGCTTTTGTTCTTGAAGAATGGGGCTGATTCATGGCCCCAGGGTGAACAGAAAGAGCTGCCGGCAGGGAAACAGGGCTTAGGCTCTGTAGCCTGGAACAACCCAGGCTGGGCTGATGCAGGTGGGGAGGAGACCTAGCTGGGGTTCCTGGGAAGCCCTTCCCAGTGCCCACCACACCCACAGGCAAGAATTCCACAACTGCAGCTCAGCAGGGAGACAGCAAAGTCCCTGAAAGCCCCACTTCTGGTCCTCCCATCTCTCAGGCCTCTTCCCCTGTCCACCATACTCCAATAGGCCCCCAGGGGTCCAGACACACACATCACTGGAAGTCACTCAGAACCAGGCTCTCTATGCCTTTGCACAACCTGTCCCTCAGACCGCAGAGCCCCTTTCTTTCTTGTCCCTTGCTGGGGATTTCTTATCTTTGAACAGAGTGCTCAACCATTGCCCCTCTGCAGTTCTCCACAGGCAGAATGCAACACTGCCCCTGTGTACCCCACAGCCCTGTCTGTATTCCCCTGTGTCACACAGAGCTCCTCTCACTCAGAGGGGAACCTGTTTGGAATAAGGCTGTCTCTCCACTAGACAGTGAGCTCCTGGAGGCAGGGAGCAGGACCTTCTTCCCAGGCAGCCCCAACTCTGGCAAAAGGAGACCCCCTCAGGGGCTGTGAAAGTCATCACTGACAGGACAGCACAGAGCATCCACTGTAGACTGTTACTGTCACAAATACCCGGTAAACTCCCCTATGCCACTGAGCCAGGCCTGGCAGGTAACCTGCTCTGGCCAGTGAAATGTAAGTATTTGTGATATGTATTCATTCCAGGCAAAAGTTTCACAGCTGGTTCCTGCTCCTCTACCAATATCATCAAGAATGTTTTGGATAGTGGCTGTTCCGCATCCTGGTTCCTGGAGTAAGAAGAGGACAACAACAGGCTAATAGTTCCTGAGACTTGGAGGCTGTTTGCTAAGGCCACACAGGTTAGCCTGTTTGGGTAATGCAGTGCATGAGAGAACAAATGCTTCTCGGACTTGCCCAGGACAGCGCAGGTGTCAGAACTCTGCAGGATACCATATCATGCCACCCCCACATCCCCCTGCCAGCCTTTCTAAATAGGCCTGCTTCTCCATGTGTTTTAGAGGCCTGTGATGATTAAATGACTAAATCTCAAAAAGAAAGAACAACTGGGTCATGTTACAAAGACTGAGATTTGTTCCTGACTGGTGTGGCTCAATGGGTTGGGCGTCATCCCACAAACCAAAAGAACACCAGTTCAATTCCCGGTCAGGGTACATGCCTGGGTTGCAGGCCAGGTTCCTGGTTGGGGCATGCTAGAGGTAATGGACTGATGTTTCTCTTACACATCAATGTTTCTCTCCCCCTCTCTTTCTCCCTCCCTTCCTCTCTCACTAGAAATAAATAAGTTAAATCTAAATGGAAGGAAGGAGGACTTCTGGCCAAGATGGAGGCCTAGACTGACATGCTCCATCTCCCTCTACAACTAAGAAAGAATACATCTACCACAAAACCAGAAATAACCAGAAGTTCCATAAAATAAAGCTGCATGGAAGTCCAATGCATGAAGTTATAAAGAAGTGGTGCCCATCCGGACAGGTAGGAGGGGTGAAGCCGGGGTGAAGAGGTCAAGTTGTGCTGGCAGCAGCAGCTGCGGCAACAGCAGTGGGACAGCGGTAAGCACAGATACCTGTATTTAAGGGGAGGCAAGAAGCACCTGGGGAGCACCCCCGGCTGCAGACCGGACCCGTCGGCTCGCAATTCCAATGCCGGAAAAGGCAAACCCCCATTACCTCAGACTGTGAAGGCTGGAGGGGGTGGGGATGGAGGAAGAAGCTCCTGGTCTCTCAACGGAGAGTAAACAGCAAGAATCCATCTTGGACCCCCGCCCCTACACAAAACACCACTGAGTGGTAAGAAGGGTTGCCCCATAGTGACGACGCACAGGGCTCCACCCCCTATAGCATAGGAGGTGTGACAGCCCTGCCAGGGAAGCAAAGGTAAACACAAAACTGTTAGGATGGTACAGATCATGATAGAGATCCCAGGCACACAGCTGACCTGCCAGCAAATATCTGATCTAACAGATCAGCAAACAGGAAATCTTTCTGAGGCATAGTTCAGAGTTTTGCTTATAAGAATGCTTACAAACCTGACAGCAAATCTTAAACAAGATGGGGAAGGAATGAAGCCTAGTCTTGCTGAAATGAACAAAAAACACATATGAAATAAGTGGTGAGGGAAAGAAAACCAGGGATCAAATCAACAAATCAGAACATAGGGAAGGAATAGTCAACCAGTGCAGAAAGAGGAAACAAAAAGTGAGGAAAATAAGGAGAGGCTCAGAAACCTATGGGACAGCTATAAGTGAGCCAACATCCGAATCATAGGGTTCCCAGAAGGTGTAGAAGAACTGGAAAAGGAAAAATTATGTGAAAAAATAATGAAGCAGAACTTCCCTAACTTGGGGAAAGAAATAGACTTACAGGTCCAAGAAGCACAGAGAGTTCCAAAAAAACTGGACCCAGGGAGAATCACATCAAGATGCATTATAATCAAAATGTCAAAAATTAAGGATAAAGAGAGAATCTTAAGAGCAGCAAGAGAGAAGAGGATTACATACAAAGGGGTCCCAATAAGACTATCAGCTGATTTCTCAAAAGAAACTCTGCAGGCAAGAAAGAACTAGCAAGAAATATTCAAAGTAATGAAAATCAAAAACCTACAACCACAATTACTCTATCCAGTGAAGCTGTCATTCAGAATAGAAGGGCAGAGAAAGTGCTTCCAGGACCAAGTAAAACTGAAGGAGTTGCACTGTTATATGAAATGTTAAAGGGACTTGTTTAGGAGAAAGAAGATCAAAACGATGAACATTAAATGAAAACTGTATCACAACAACCAACAATAGAAGCTAGGGAACCGAAACAAAGGCAGAGTAGGCAATGAGAGTGGGAAAAGAATTATAGGTATGGGGAACATTTTGAGGAGGTAAGTCAGCTGGGAGGGGGAAGGAGGAAAAGGGAGGGGGATGGTACAGGAATTAAGAAGCATAGTAGAAGGGAGTGAAGCAGACAAGAAGATGTTGAGAAGAACTATATGCACAACCAATGTGCATGGACTACGGGAGAGACGAGGGTCACTGGGTGGCGGGGAACAAAGGGAAAAGAAATTGGGACAACTGTAATAGCATAATCAATAAAGCATATTTTTTTAATAAATAAATAAATAAAAGGATGGAAGGGAGGGAGGGAGGGAGGAAGGGAAGGAGTGGGGAAAGGAAGGAAGAAAGAAAGGTTGACTGAAAACCCTGGCTGGTGTGGCTCAGTGGATTGAACATTGGCCTGTGAACCAAGTGTCGCTGGTTCAATTTCCCAGTCAGGGCACAGGACTAGGTTGCACGTCAGGTCTCCAGTTGGGGGAGCGAGTGACAGGCAACCACACAGTGATGTTTCTCTCCCTCTCTTTCTCCTTTCCCCCTCTCTAAAAATAAACAAACAAACAAACAAACAAATTATGAAAAAAAGGTTTGATTGAGGTTTGGACACAGACTTGAGTTCAACTTCAAGCTAAGACACATCCATGACCTTGGACAATTCTCTATGAACCTCACTTTCTCATGGTAAAATTGGTGCATCAAGGCTTAACATCCAGGGTATTCCTAAGATATCAGGAATACAAACACTGAATGTGAAGTGCCTAGCACTTTAGGAGTCCTCCTCTGCTAGTCGTTTTCAATCCCTTTGATTAACTCCAAGATGCCTGAAAGTTGGGGAGCAGGATGAGCCTGTCTGATCCCTAAGCTTGGCATGGGCAAGCCCAGGCACCACCCAGCCAATTTAGGACAGGCTGCATCTGAGATGATGGCACCTGTCACCCACATGGGCACAGAGAGACCCCAGGCTCATGGTGCGCTGGGCCCACTGAAGTCATCAAGCCAGTGCTCCAGTTTATGCCCCAACCCTGATACACAACCACATCGACAAATGGCAGCACTCTGAAGGGTCCTATTTCTGGCTCCTCTGTGCTACCTGAACCCTGACTAGAACTGACACCTTGTTCATAAGGAGTCCTCCTGACCTCATCCTCATGTCTCTCCTGGTCCTCAGTCCTTCCTCTCTTCCTCTTTGCATCACATGACCCTTTCCTTAGGCCCCATCTAGAGATGCTTTCATTGTCCTTCAGTCTCCATTCCCAAGCAGTAGCCACTCTTTGGGCAGGTTGGAAACAACTCTTGGAGATATGGGCACATCTGTTTGTTTCCTGCTATGACACTAAGCCTTCAGACTTGTCTGATTAAAGGCCATAATGCGGGGGACAGGGGGGGGGGGGGCGGTGGTGAATGATATTGAACAAGGAGACTCGTAAGAACCTGACTGCATCTCTCAAAAAGCAGTGCATAAACCAAAGCCCCCAAAGTTCCTGTCTGTGGAGGGTCCAACTCTGGCAGGTATGGGGACATGGGACTCACTAGGATATGCCCATGAGAACCACACTGTGCAAAGACACAAACCAAGGACTCATTCTGCATAAAGATATGGGAACCACAATTGCTAATCTCCTCCTCGGTGCTAGGCATCCTGCTGGATGCTTTACTTGTGCACCCCAAGAAAACCTTAGAAGATGCCAACCACTATCCATTTTACTGTGCATGCAGACACTAAGGCTCCCTGAGGAAAAAGCCAACAGGGCTCATAGGTGGGTCTTCTGATCCCAGACCTCAAGCTCCTTACTATAGTCTCCTCACAAAATTAACCATCATCTTCCCTTAAAGGCTGAGCAAATCTATCTTGATTTGTAGGCCTTCCTAGTCAATATTTATAATTGCATTAAGTGAAAAATGTTTTAAATAAATCTAATTCTTCATAGTTTGGAAACATAAAACTTCTTTCTCTCAGCAACTATATCTCCTGATTAAAACAACTATACCTACACCATTTCCCCTACCCTTTCAGATCATGGGATCCTTGAAGGCAGGAACTATGAATTATTCAACCAATACCCACAGGATCCTAAGTATTAATCAACAGCAGATTAAAGATTAAGTTTTCCCATCCCACCTCATTCCAACAATTGTCTCTGTTCCACCACCCCTCACATGTTCATATTCCCCACTCCCTCCATCATTAAATAAGCCCAAATTATCAATATTAAAAACAATAGTAATTTGGTCTCCTGCTTCTGACCAAGATGGAATAACAGAAACCAGAAATACCCTCCCTCCTGAAAATAAAACAAAGGGCTAGAATATACTTAAAAAATAGTTTTCAAGACACTAAGCTTGAGGAAACAAAGAACAGTGATCCATGAGAGACTAAAATAAAGCAAGGTGAGCCCTACAGTTGCCTCAGCTTACTATCTTAAAAGAGTTTCCAGGGTGACACAGAGTAGGGCCACACAGACAGAGTCCAGCAGATGACCTGAGTTAAGTTTTTGAAGCTGAGAGTCCAGAGAAAACAAAGTAGCCAGAGTTCACAGGGCAGGTGCCAGAGAAGAGAGAGAGGTACATAGAAAGAAAAATCTAGGGATTTTTCAGAAAGTCCCGTTTAAGTACTTAGCAGAGTAAAACTTTTCCAAGGCCAGGGAAAGAACCATTCAAAAATATTTGAAGAAATTGTGGCTGGGATTCACACAGGGCCAAAAACAGTGCCTATTTCCAACCAGACTGAAAAAACTCATGAGTCACAAGACAGCGGGTAGATTACATAGAAATATCCTGATTCAGCAGTACTAGGTCCTGCCAAACAAATGATAACTGCATCCCTAAATAAAGCTTAAGAATATTTCTAGAAATACAGAAATATAATCACAATGTCTATAATCCAATCAAAACTCACGAGGTATGTAAAAAGGCAGGAAAATACTACCCATATGAAGAGAAAAATCAGTCAAAACCAAGCCATAACTGGCCCAGATGTCAGAATTAGCAGACAAAGATATTAAAATAGTCATTATTACTACACGCCATATGTTCTAAAGTAGAGACATGAAAGATATAAAAGATGCAAATTAGACTTCTAGAGATAAAAAGTACAATGTATGAGATAAAATATAAACTGAATGAATTAATGTCAGATTAAATACAGCAGAAAAAGAGATTAGAAAACTTGAGACATGTCAAAAAAAATCCAAAATAAAATACAGAAAAAGAGGAAAGAAAGAAAGAAAATACTAGTGAGCTATGGAACTACTTCAAGTGGTCTAACATATGTGTAAATAAAGCCCCAGAGGAGAATAGAGGAGAGAAAGAAGAAAATGAAAAAAATATTTATAGTAATAATTCATGAAAATTTTCCAAATTTAATAAAAACTATAAACCAACATATCCAAGAATCTTAAAAATCCCAAGCATAAGAAACATGAAGAAGAAAACTACATCAAGGCATATCATAATCAAAATGTTCAAAATCAGTATCAAGAGAAAATGTTAAAAAAAAAAAAAAAACACCCAGAGAAATAAGGTGTGTTATGTACAGCAGAACAAGGACAAGGATGACAGCAAATCTCAAAACATGAAACAATGAAGCAATATCATTTAAGTTACTAAAATAAAAAAACTACCAACCTAGATTTTTATACCCAGCAAAAATACCTTTCAAAAACCCTGAAAGTGGGGCAAAAATGGCAGAATAGGAAGTTCTTAGCTCTCATCTACCTACAGAAAGATTTAAAAAAAAAAAAAAAAAAAAAAACACAGGCAGAAACTCCCAGAACCAATTTTGTCAGAACTCTACAAAAAAGTAAAAGGTTCACAGAAATCAAAAGAACACTTAATCATGAAAAGGGCAACTTTAAAACAGTAGGAAAGCACTGTGGCATTTTTACTTCTCTTGCCCCACTCCCCCTCCAACAAAGCAGCAGTCTTAAAATTGTGGCAGCCTGTGTTTCCAGTGTATAACACTAATCCCTGGATCCAAAGGGAGCAGAGCAGACCTTATTCAGGAATTACTGTGTATGTCTGTTACAGACTGTCTGGGGACTACCTGAAGAACTAGGCACTAGTCTAGTCTATATTTTGCCTAACTTGAAAATTAGACCAAAATGCAGCAGACATTAGTTGAAACACTGCAGGAAAAAAACCTAGGGGAGATTCTTTGGAAAATTAGGATATTCAAAAGCACCACACCATCACAGGAAAGAATCATGCTCAGAAAAGAAAACTGAAAGACCTAAGCTTTCACCTCAGGCTGATCCCTAGATAAAATGCAAGCCTGGCTAAGTGTTAAAGAAATTATCTAGCAAACAATCCGCAAACATCGCTCAGAGATATTTGGGATTTTTTTTCATTTTTAATTTGTTTTTGTTGTAGTAGCTGTTGCCGTGTTGCTCTGTTTTGAACTCCTAGCATTCAAGAAAATCCCTGTCAAAATAGTAGCTGAAGAGAAGCTTAAGGAACAGACTTCAGTGACCACATAAAACAAGGTACACAATGTTTTCAAAAACAGTTTAAAAAATCACTGAGCAATGGACTACTCAACAATTTTAAAAATATCAAACTCTGGGGAAGAAGAATATAATTTCCAGAGTTACTGCATTATATTGAAATGGCCCAGTTTTCAAGAACAACAACAAAAATCACAAGGCCTACAAAGAAACAGTAAACTATGGCCCATTCATAGGAACACAATTAATTAATAGAAACTATCCCTGAAGAAACAGGGCCATCAGAATTACTAGATAATAATTTTAAAACTGTTTTAAATGTGCTCAAAGAACTTAAGGAAAATATGAACAAAGAACCAAGAAAATCAGGAAAACTATATATGAACAAAATGAGAACATCAACAAATAAAATTATTTAAAAAGAACCAAACACAAATTCTAAAGCTGAAAAATAAAATAAAATGAAAAATTCACTAGAGGTGTTCAACAGAAGACTTGAGCAGGCAGAAGCTTAGTAAACTTGAAGATAGAACACTTGAAATTAATAGGAAGAAAAAAATGTTTAATGTGAATTTTATGTTATATATATTTACCACAATAAAAATTAAGATGCATTCCTAGATAAACAAATGCTGATATCTTCCTTATATAAAATGCTTAAGGGAGTTCTTCAGATTAAAACAAAAGGATATTAGATAAAAACTCCAAGCTATAGAGAGGAATAACAATCTCCTAAGTGATTATTATAGACCAAATTGTGTCCCCCCAGTCTATATGTTGAAGCCCTTCCCCTCTGCCATGCAACTGTATTTGGAGCAAGAACATTAGTTAAGGTTAAAAGAGGTCATAAGGGTGAAGCCCTGATCTAATAGGAATAGTGTCCTTATAAGAAAAGACATTGAAAAATAGCTTTCTCAGTCTCTCCACCATGTATGCCAAGCGGAGAGTCCTCGCCAAGAACCAAATCTGCTGGCAATTTGATCTTGGGCCTCCTCATCCTACAGAACTATGAGAAAATGATTTGTTTTTAAAGCTATCCAGACAATGGTATTGTTATAGCAGCCCATGCTAAGTGTCCAAATTCTTCATTTTTATAAGGACACCTATCAGTGATTTGTGGTACATCATCATCCACATTATGAGTGTCCCAGAAGGAGAAGGAAGAAAGAATACCTGAAGAAATAATGGCCAAGGACTTCCCAAAATTTCATGAAATACATAAATTTACAATCCAAGAAGCTCAATAAATTCTGAGGATAAACTCAATGAGACCCACACAGAGAGCTGTCATAAACAAACTGTTGAAAGACACAGAGAGAATCCCAAAGGCAGCAAAAGAAAAGCAACTATCACATACAAATGATCCTCAATGTATTGGTTTAGTGGAGGTACTGTAACAGAGTAACACAAACTGGACAGCTTAAACAGAAATTTATTGCCTCACAGTTCTAGAGGACAGAAGTCTGAAATCAAGGTATTGGCAACTGTTGGCTACTTCTGAGTACTGTGAGGGGAGCATCTGTTTCAGGCCTCTCTCCTGGGTTTGTACATGCCTATCTTCTCCTTTATCCCTTGACATTACTTTCCTTCTATGTATATCTGCCTATATGTCTAAATTTCTCGTTTTTATAAGGACACCAGTCATACTGGATTAAGGCCCATGGTTAATTATCTCATCTTAATTAATTACAACTGCAATGATCCTATTTCTTAAATAAAGTGACATTCTGAGATAAGTACTGTAGATTAGGACTTTAACATATGAATTGGGAGCGAGGGGTGTTAACAATTCAGCCCATAACACTCAGTAAGATTAATAGCAAGTTTCTCATCAGAAATCAAGGACGCCAAGAGGCAGTGGACATGACATAGTTGAAGTGCTGGGAGGAGAGGGAAAGCTGTCAACCAAGAATTCTATATCCAGCAAAACTGTACTTCAAAAATGAAAGAGATTATGCTAAGTGAAATAAACCAGTAACCAAAGGAAAGATAATGTAATATTCTACTTATATGAGGCACATGGAGTAAATTCATAGAAACAGAAAGTAGAATGGTGGTTGTCAGGAGGAGGGGAAAGGGGATTGAGGAATTACTGTTTAATGAGTAGAGTTTCAGTTTGCGAAGACGAAAAATTTTTTAGATGAAGGGTAGTGTTTGTACAACAATGTGAATGTACTTAATGCCATTGAACTGTACATTTAAGTATGGTTATAATGATAAATTTTGTTATGTAAATTTTTTTCTTCTTTGTCACTTAAAACAACAAAAATTTATTCTCTCACAATTTTGGAGGCTAGGAGTCTGAACTCAAGGTGGCAGAAGGGCTTCACTCCCTCTGGAAGCTCTAGGAGAGAATCCTTCCTTTCCTCTTCCAGCTTCCAGTAGCTGTCCGCATTCCTCATAGCTGTATCACTCCAGGAACAGCCTTCATAATCACTTTATCTCCTGCTCTTCATGTGTCTCTCTCCTCCACTTCTGTCTCTTATAAAAAGATTTGTGATTGGATTTAGGGTCTACTCAGAAATCCAGGATGGACTCATCTCAAGATCTTTAACTTAAATAGATAAAATTCACAAAATCTATGTATTAGGATATGGACATATCTTTTGGGAGGCTGCAGTATTCAATCCACCATAGATACTACTCATTGACTTATTTCTTTACAAAAATAATATAGTTTATTGAAAATATAGTGGCTATTAGTGCATGACCAGATGAGACAAATTTACATTTTAAAAAGTCTATTAATTTGCCCCAGGTTTTTAGAAGAATTAGCCTGCCTTCCTTCCATCCTCCCTTCCTTCCCTCTTTATTTTTATTTAAGTTGAGTTTATTAAAGCAAAATTTATCATTTTCCAGTAGATAGTACAGTATATTTTTCACTTTAAATCATTTTTTATTTTTCAACTACAGTTGACATACATTATTATATTGCATTCAGGTGTACACTCCAGTGATTAGAAATTACATAACTTACTAAGTGGTCAATCCAACAAATCTCACACCAACCTGGCACCATATAAAATTATTAGAATATTATTGACTATATTCCCTATGCTATACTTTACCTCCCACAACCATTCTGCAACAACCAATATGTACTTCTTAATCCTTTCACCTTTTTTCTCCATCCTCCCAATGACCCTCCCATCAGGCAACCAGCAAAGTGTTCTTTGTATCTATGAGTCTGTTTCTACTCTGCTTGTTCATCTATTTTGTTTTTTAGATACAATTGCCATCTCATTATTAATATTTTTATCTTTCTTTGTTCTTCTTCTTAAAAAAGACCCTTTAACATTTAATATAATGCTCACTTGGTGATGAAGATTCCTTTGGATTTTTCTAGTCTGGGAAGTTCTTTTTTTTTTTTTAATATGTTATATTGATTATGCTGTTACAGTTGTCCCAATTTCTTTTCCCTCTGCTCCCCTCCACCCCGTGGCCCTCTCCCTCCAGTTGTCCCCCCCTTTTAGTCCATGTCCATTGGTTGTGCATATAATTCTTCTCAACATCTTCCTGTCTACTCCATTCCCTCCTACTATGCTTCTTAATTTCTGTACTATCTCCTTCCCTTTCCCCTTCCCCCTCCCTGCTGACCTCCCCCCAATATGTTCCCCATACCTATAGTTCTTTTTCCACTCTCGTTGCTTACTTAGTTTGCCTTTGTTTCGATTCCCTAGCTTCTTTTGTTGGTTGTTGTGATGCGGTTTTCATTTTAATGTTCATAGTTTTGATCCTCCTTCTTCTAAACCAGTCCCTTCAACATCTCATATAATAGTGGTTTGGATCTAATGAACTCCTTCAGTTTTACTTTGTTCTCGAAGTACTTTCTCTGCCCTTCTATTCTGAATAACAGTTTTGCTGGATAGAGTATTTGTGGCTGTAGGTTTTTGATTTTCATTACTTTGAATATTTCTTGCCAGTTCCTTCTTGCCTGCAGGGTCTCTTTTGAGAAATCCGCTGATAGTCTAATTGGGACCCCTTTGTACATAATCCTCTTCTTCTCTCTTGCTGCGTTTAAGATTCTCTCTTTATCTTTCATTTTTGACAATTTGATTATAATGTGTCTTGGAGTGGTTCTCCCTGGGTCCAGTTTTTCTGGAACTCTGTGCTTCCTGGACCTGTAAGTCTATTTCCTTCCCCAAGTTTGTGAAGTTCTGCTTCATTACTTTTTCACATAATTTTTCAATTTCTAGTTCTTCTTCTTTGCCCTCTGGCAATCCTATTATCTGAATATTCGATCGCTTATAGCTGTCCCAGAGGTTTCTGATCTTCTCCTCACTTTCTTTACTTTTTGTTTCCCCTTTCTGCACTGGTTGTCTATTTGTTCCTTCCCTATGTTCTTGTTTGTTGATTTAATCTTTGGATTTTATTTCCTCACCACTTGTCTCATATGTGTTTTCATTCATTTCAGTATGAGTAGCTTTCGTTCCTTACCTGTCTTGTTCCAAATCTTTTGTTAATTCTGTAAGCCACCTTATCACTATAGCTCTGAACTGAGCCTCCGAAAGGTTTTTTATTTGTTCCTCTGTCAGGTCTCTCACCTGCTGCCTGGTGAGCTGTGTCACTGGGATTTCAATCGTTGTCTGCTTCATTCTAACAGATTTGGGTTTAGCTTTCTTCCCGGGCAGGCTATAGGGGGCAGAGCCCTGTGTACTCATCACTGCCCAGCGATCAGCGACCTTTTTTGCCACTCTGCAGCTCTTTGTGTAAGGGCGGGGATCCAAGATGGATTCCCGCCATTACTCTCTGCCGAGAGACCAGGAGGCTCCTTCCCCACAGCCTCACTGTCCAAGGCAATGGGGGGTCTGCCTTCCCCAGCGTTGGAATCACAAGCTGCTGGGTCTCGACTGCAGCCAGGATTGCTCCCCTGGCGTTTCTTACAGTCCCGCTGCTACTCCCGCTGCTACCTCGGACAGCTCAGCCCGACCCTTCTGTCCCAATTCTGATCTCTGTTGCAGGAAGACAGATCTCTGGGTAGGGGCATTCTCATGCCCCACCACCCAGGTGACATCCCATGACTCAGGAGACGATGAGCAACTCTCGTCTCCGCCTTCAGCTTTAGGCTGTCGAGGCCACTGAGTCGTGGAATCCTGGGTAAAACAGGTTCTGTTGTGTACTCCGTCTGCTTCCTTGTTAATGAAGTCTTGATATGGAGCTGGCTTTGAAGATTAGAGTGTCTGTCTGCCTCGCTTCCCTGATAGGTGCTAGACATATCAATGATACCATCACTTGTAAAATTCTCCTATTGTTGGCTGTAAAGCTCATACCCCCTGTTCTATTTTTAGTAACTTTTGAAACCCTAATAAAAGGAGGATGAGGCTTCTCGCTCTCCGCTGATGGTCTGAGTGAGCCACAGCCCTCCGTTCGTTACTGGCCAATCATCCTGCCTGCCGGATTTATTTCAGCGTCCGAAACCACAACCAAACCCAACAGATCTCGCCCCTCCTACCCGTCCCAGATGAGCACCGCTGGTTTATAACTTCATACGTTGGGCTTCCATGTAGTTTTATTTTCTGGAATTTCTAGTTATCTTTTGTTTTGAGGTAGTTGTATTCCTTCTTAGTTGTAGAGGGAGACCAAGCGTGTCAGTCTAAGTCTCCATCTTGGCCGGAAGTCTGGAAAGATCTTTATATGGCTTTTGACTCTAAATGATAGCTTTGCTGGGTAAAGTAATCTTGGTTGTAGATCCTTGCTTTCCATTGATTAGAATATTTCTTGCCAATCCCTTCTAGCCTGTAAAGTTTCTGTTGAGAAATTGCTGACAGTCAATGGGAACTCCCTTCTAGGTAACTAACTGCTTTTCTCTTGCTGCTTTTAAGATTTCCTCTTTGTCTTTAACCTTTGGCACTTTAATTATGACATATCTTGATGTTGGTCTCTTTGGGTTCACCTTGTTTGGGACTCTGTACTTCTTGGACTTGAGTGTCTATTTCCTTCACCAGGTTAGGGGAGTTTTCTGTCATTATTTTTTCAAATAGGTTTTTGATTTTTTGCTCTCTCTCATCTCCTTCTGGTACTCCCATGATGCAAATGTTAGTATGCCTGAAGCTGTCCGAGAGGCTCCTTACACTGTTCTTGTTTTTTAAAATTCTTTTTTCTTCTTGCTGTTCTGATTGGGTGTTTTTGCTTCCTTATATTTCAAATCACTATCTTGATTCTTGGCTTCATCTACTCTACTGTTGAGTCCCTGTAAGTTATTCTTCATTTCAATTAGTGTATCCTTTATTTATGATTGGTTCTTTTTTATGGCTTCCATGTCCTTTTTATGCTGTTGAAGTTCTCTGTAGGTTCATCTACTCTTCCCCTAAGTTCATTGAGCATCCTCATAACCAGTGTTTTGAACTCTGCATCTGATGGATCACTTCTCTCCATTTGTTTACAGTTTTTTTTCTGGTGGTTTGATCTGTTCTTTCATTTGGGACATGTTTCTTTGTGTCCTCATTTTGGGAGCCTCCCTGTGTTTGTTTCTATGTATTAGGTAGAGCTGCTATGACTCCCTGTCTTGGGAGAGTGGCCTAATGTAGCAGATGTCCCATAGGATCCAGTGCCACAGCCTCTCCTATCACCCAAGCTGGGCACTCAAGTTGTGCCCCCCATGTGGGCTGTGTAGACCCTCCTGTTAGAGTTGAGCCTTTATTGCTGTTGGCACATCAACAGAAGGGACTTACCCCCAAGGCTGATCAGCTGCAAGGACTGGCTACAACCACTGACCACCAACCTCCAACCACCTTGGAAGATCAGTTGTGCCGGTGTCTACCCCACAGAGCAGGACTTCCTTCAGAGGGGCTCTGGTGCCCTCTGAGTACACCTCTTGAGTGTGTCGCTTGTGGATATGTTTGGGTGGTAAGGTTTTGACATGGTGTGACACTGTCTGCTGACTGAACTGGCTCTGGGGCTTCTGGGAGGTACAGGCCCAGGTCAGCTGTACCCTGTGTTCTGCCCATGACCACCTGGCATGAGCTACAAAATGATCTGAAGATGGCTGCTACTTGTGCTGTGCTTGGAGCTGCTCAGATGAGGCCAACCTTTGAGCTAATGCTGGCTGATGCAAGTGCTAGGTCTGGAGCCACAGAGTGAGAGTTACAGGGCATGCTGAGGTCAGATGCTGCTTGTTTGAGAGACTTTAATAAAATTTGAAACATGAGCCAAGAAAATCCATTCATATGGAAAAACCACTGGACACCTCTTGGGTGGTCCCAAAAGTTGGGTGGCCAGGGCCTCAGGGTAGGGTTAACAGTATGAGCCAGGTTGATGGAGTCTCAAATATGTCACCTGCCTGCTGGCTCTGTTTGGGAAGGGTTCAACAAAGGAATGATGCTCTCTGCTAGCACGTCTTTCTGAGAGAAAGCTGCCCCCTCAGCCCTTGCCTTGACACCAGATAATTAGTTCCTCCACGTATGTCTCTGGTGCCTGAAATCTTTTGCTCCAGCACTGGAGCTCAAAAGGAGTGAGTCTGAGTAAGTCTGCATATGGGTCCTTTAAGAGGAACTGTCTGAGGCTCCAGAAGCCCACTGACTTCCTCAGCCTCAATCCACCCTAGTTTTCACAGCCAGAAGTCATAGGAATTTTTTTTCTTGGCACCATAACCCTGGGTTAGGAGGCCTGGTGTGGGATTGGGACTCCTCACTCCTCAGGGGAAACCTCTGCAACCAAGATATTCCTCCTGATTTTTATCCTCCACACATGGGTGTGAAAACAATCCATTCCCTATCTCCACCATCCTACCAGTCTCAACATGGTTTCTTCTTTTCATTTCCTAGTTGTAGGACTTCCATTCAGTCTGATTTCAGGTGGCTCTGAATGATAGTTGTTCTATAGTTCAGTTTTAATTTTGATATGGTTGTGCGAGGAGGTGTGCATAATGTTTTTGTTACATATAGTTTATCACAATAAAAAAATAAAAGCAAAATTAATTAAAAGTCCCAGATTTTTAAAAAGCTGAGAGAGTTTGTTAGATATACTCTATAAGAAATGCTAAGGGACCCTGGCTGGTGTGCCTCAGTGGATTGAACATTGGCCTGTGAACCAAGTGTCACTGGTTCGATTCCCAGTCAGGGCACATAACTAGGTTGCACGTCAGGTCCCCAGTTGGGGGAGCGAGTGAGAGGCAACCACACAGTGATGTTTCTCTCCCTCTCTTTCTCCCTTCCCCTCTCTCTAAAAATAAGTAAATAAATAAACAAACAAATAAATAATTTTTTAAAAATACCTATTAAAAAAAAGAAATGCTAAGGGGAATCCTTCAGGTTGAAATGAAAGAACACTAGACAGTAACTTAGCACTGTATGATAAAATAATGGTCTAATGGTCTCCAGTAAGGGTAACTACTTGGGAAAATTAAAAAGCCATTTTTACTGTATTTTGGATTTGTAACTCCATTTTTTTTATCTCCTACATGATTTAAAAGACAAATGAATTTTTAAAATTCTAAATCTATGTTAATGGACCAACGGTGTATAAAGGTGTGATTTATGATAACAATAGCATAAAAGGGGTATGGAGCTGTACAAGAACATAGCTGTATGCTACTGAAGTCAAAACCGAATCAATTCAAATTACATTCCTATAAATTTAGGACATTAAATGTAATTCTCATGGTAACCACAAAAAAAAAAATCTAAGAAATATACACAAAAGGAAATTAAACAAGAATCAAATGGTTTACTACCAAAAAATTCAAATATACACGAGAAAGGTAGTAAAAGAGGGAACGAGGGGAAAAAAATTGTATTTAGACATACAAGAAACAAAAAGAAAAATGGCAGAAGTCAATTCTTATCAATAATTACTTTAAATGCATATAAGTTGAACTCCAATCAAAAGCAGAGACTTGAGAATGGATTTTAAAAACACAGCCCAAATAGATGCTGTCTATTTAAAAAACTCCCTTTAGATCCAAAGATATATGTAGGTTGATGATAAAAGGAGGGAGAAAGCTATTTTCTATGCATAGTGTCCAAACAGCAAAGAGGGTGACTGTACTAATAACAGGAAAAAGTAGACTATGTCAAAACTGTTACAACAAAGAAAAACATTATATATTGCTTCTACCTTATGAATTAGTTTTAAAAAGAAGAGCAGACTTCCAATTTCCTGTTCTGCATATAAGGAGCTTGAAAGTCATCACGCTGCCCTAAAGACAAGTAAAAAACTGAAAAGACTAAAAACTCAACAAGTATTCTTGGATCCATAAGAGAGGGCAGAACACAGAGAAAACTGCTGCCCTAGGATTGGAGAGAGAGGCAAACACAGGAAGTCGCAGCTTCCTGAATTGAGTGAAAACCACTGGGAGAACCAGTGCTGGGGTAGGAATATCTGAATTGTGATTGACAAATTGCTGTAGGTTCAATGTGGACAACTCTGAGGGTTAAAAACTCTAGGGAAACCCAATAATAGAGAAGCCTCCACAATCCTGTGAGATTTACCTCCAGGAGATCAAACAGGTTCACACAGTAAATATCAGAGAAAAATCCCCTAAAGCTTCTGGTGAAGGGAGGGGAAAAGTACAATTTTAAATATACCAATACACTCTATTCTTCTTAGCAAGGCCTTCCCTCACAGGAAACTAGGTTCCACAGCCTAACCAGCTGGGGTCTCATCAGAATCTAACTAACCTGGCCTACTCTACCAATCCTGTACTAACTAAGGTGGCAGAAAAAAACCTGAGAAACACTCATGAAGTCCACAAACGAGGGGCATAGGCTGAGACCAACCACAGGACTGCAGAATACTTTCCCTGCCCCAACACACCTCACTACCACATTACTGAAAGCCTATTTATAGCAGTTCATTCTGCCAGGTACATCATGCCCAGCTATCAAGAAAAAAATTACAAGGCATACAAAAGAAAAAAAAAATGGTGGAGACAGAACAAGTATCAGAACAAGAGATGTCAGGGATATTGGCATTATCAGACCAAGAATTTTTTAAAATTATAATTAAAATACTAAGGGCACTAATCAATAAAATAGACCATGCAAAAACAGATGGGCAGTATAAACAAATATATAAAAATCCTAAGAAAGAACCAAAATAAAATGCTTGAAATGAAAAAGCATTGTAACAGAAATGAAGAATGCCTTTGAAGGGCTTATTAGTAAGTTGGGCATGGCTGAGAAAAGAGTCTGAGCCAGAGGATATATCTCTGAATAGTGTCTTTGAAAACTGAAAAACAAGGGAAATAAAGGCTGAAAAAAAAAACAAAACAGACTATCCAACAACTGTGGCAAAACTACAAAAGGCATAATATACATGAAATGGAAATATCAGAAGAAAAAGGGAAAATATGTAACAGAAGAAATAATTAAAACAATAATAACTAAGCATTTCTCCCAAATTAATGTCAGACACCAATCCACAGAACCAGGAAGCTCAGAGAACACCAACAAGATAAATACTCCCACACACACAAAAAAAGAAAACCCTAAACCTATGCATATCATTTTTAAACTACACAAAATCAGTGATTTTTTAAAAATCCTGACAGAAACCAGAGGGAGGAAAAAACACCTTACCTATAGAGAAACAAAGATAGGAATTCTCCACAGAAACCATGTAAGCAGAAAGTGAAATATTTAAAATGTTGAGAGAGAAAAAAAACAACCTAAATTTCTGTATCCTGTGAAACTATTCTTCCAAAGTAAAGGAGAAATAAAGATTTTCTCAAACAAAAATTGAAGGAATTTGTTGCCAGTAGACCTGCCCTGCAAGAAATTGAAAGAAGCCCTGACTGGTGTGGCTCAGTTGGTTGAACATTATTCTGAAAAGCTAAAGGCTGCCGGTTTGATTCCCTGTCAGGGCACATGCCTGGGTTATCGGTTAAGTCACCAGTCAGGGTGCATGTAAGAGGCAATCAATTGATGGTTTTCTCTTATATCAATGTCCCTCTCCCTCTCTTTCTCCCTCCTGTCCCTTCTCTCTAGAAAAAATAATAAAGAAAATCTTTTTTTAAAAAAGAAACATTAAAAGAAGTTCTTTGGAGAAGGAAAAAATAAGTCAACTCAGATGTATATAAAGTAAGGAAAAGTATCAAAAAGGAAATAAGTAATATTAAAACTTTATTTATCTTACTGTTAATTCATCTAACAGATAACAGTTTGTTCAAAATACTAATATCAACAATATATTCAATTATGTAGGCTTTTTATCTTGTGTGTATGTGTAGACTTGTGTGTATGTGCATGTGTGTATGTGTGTAACTTGTATGTAAAGGAAACAAATGATAGTAATAATACAAGGATGGGAGGGAAGAACTGGTATTTTTGCCATTAAGGGGAATAGTGTTATTTGAAAGTGGACTTAGGTTAGCTGTAAATGTATTTTGTGAAACACTCGGGTAACCACAAAAAAGAGTTTGTAAAAAACAAAAAGTATAGCCAATGTGCTAGGAAAAGAGAGAAAGCGGAATCATATAAAATGTTCAATAAAACCAAAAAGGTAAAAGGAAAGTGGAAGACAAAAATAGGAACAAAGAACAAGGACCACAAACAGGAACCCCATGACAAATATGGTGTACAGTCAAACCTCAGTTCTTGAATGTCATAGTTCTCGACCAATTTGTTCACGGGAAAAAAAAAAATGTCTCAGTTGCCTAACAAAACTTTGGATCTGGATTCTCTACTTGACAACCCTTTCATGCTAATATCTGTATGATCAGTCACACATCTCTTGGGCAACAAAGGAGATTCAGTTTTCAAACAAGTCGCTTCTCAGTTTTCTAGAATAAATTATGTTAGAGAACCAAGGTTCCCCTGTATATTAATCCAATTACAGCAATAATCACTTTGAATGTCACTGATCTAAATGCATGAATTAAAAGACAAAGATTGTCAGAGTGCATCAAAAAACATGACCCGACTAAATGTTGTCTACAAAAAGTCAGCTTGAAGTATAAAGAATCACAGATTTAAAGTACACTAAATAGATAAAGAAAAATAAACTATGTTGATACTAATCAAAGGAAAGCATGAATAACTGCATTAATTTCAGACAGAGTAGACATGAAATGCAGAAAAATTATTAGGGATAAAATAGGCATAATGATAAAATATTCAATTCTCCAAGAAGACAACAATTTTTAATGTGTATGCACCTAACAACAGAGCAAAAACTATATGTGGCAAAAAACTGGCAGAACTACACTACCTGATGTCACCAGGGGCAGATCCAGGAAGTGCAGATCAATCTAAGAAGCAGCAACAAACAAGAAGAGTCACAAAAATGAGAAGACAGAGAAACAACCCCCCACTGAAAGGAAAGAATAAATCCCCAGAAAGAGTACTAAATGAAACAGAGAAAAGCAAACTATCAGACATTGAATTCAAAACATGGATTATAGGGAAGCTCAATAAGCTCAGTGGGCTCAAGGAAAACTACAAAGAACTCCAGGGAAACTACAAGGAGCTTACTGAGAATTACACCAGCATGAAAAAGGAGGTAGAAGCTATCAATAAGAGCCAGGAGGAAATTACAATTTCTGAATTGAAGAACACAGTAGAAGGCTTTAAGAGCAGGCTAGAGGAAGCAGAAGATTGGATCAGTGAGCTGAAGGACAACGTAGAAAAAAACTCCAAGACAGTGCAACAAAATGAAAAAAAACTGAAAAAGAATGAAGAGGTTTTAAGACAGCTGCAGGACAACATGAAACATAATATAATCTATATCATAGGAATACCAGAAGGAGAGGAAGAGTAGCAAGGGATAGAAAACCTGTTTGAAAAAGTAATGACAGAAAACTTCCCTAACTTGATGAGAGAAAAAGCCATGCAAGTCCAGGAAGCACAGAGGGTCAAAATGAAAATGTACCCAAAGAGGCCCACTCCAAGACACATCATAATTAAAATGGTAACATTGAAAGACAAAGAGAGAGTCATAAAAGCAGCAAGAGAGAAACAGCTAATAACATACAAGGGAGCTCCGAAAAGGCTATCATCAGATTTCTCAGCAGAAACACTACAAGCCAGAAGGGAATGGCAAAAAATATTTCAAGTAATGAAAAACAAAGGCCTACAACCAAAATACTCTACCCAGCAAGGCTCTCATTCAAAACGGAAAGTGAAATAAGGAGTTTCTCAGACAAAGAAAGACTAAAAGAATACACCTCCACCAAACAAGCATTGCAAGAGATGCTAAAGGGTCTGCTTTAAGAAGATGAAGAAAGAGAGAGAGACAGAGAGGAACAAAGTACAAAGGGGAAAAATGAAAATCAATAAGTACCTATAAACAATAAATTTAAATGTAAATTGACCCATACATATGCTGTCTACAAGAGAAGAGACACGCCTCAGAACAAAACATTTACACAGACTGAAAGTGAAGGGATGAAAAAAAATATTTCAAGCAAATGGACATTAAAAAAAAAGGAAAGGTAGCAACACGTATCAGGCAAAAATGATTTCACAACAAAGGTCATAAAAAGAGACAGAGAGGGACATTTCATAATACTTAAGGAAATAATCCATCAAGATGATATAACCCTTTTAAACATATATGCACCAAACACAGGAGCACCCAAATATGTAAGGAAAATCTTGAAAGACTTCAGAAAGGATATAGACAGCAATACACTTATAGTAGGGGGCTTTAATGCCCCATTGTCAAAAATGGACAGATCTTCGAAGAAAAGAAACACAAAGGATATCGAGGTATTGAACAACACTCCAGTCAAATGGACTTAATTGATATATATAAAACTTTTCACCCCAAAGAAGCAAAAAATACATTCCTGTCAAGTGCACATGGAATATTTTCAAAGATAGACCACATGGTAGAACACAAAACAGGCATCAACAAATTGAAGAAAATTGAAAGCATATCAATCATCTTCTCAGATCACAATGGCTTGAAACTGGAAATCAACCTCAAGAAAAGAACTCAATAACATTCAAACTCATGGAGAATAAATAACATGCTGTTAAATAATGAGTGGATTAACAATGACATCAAGGAAGAAGTCAAAAAGTTTCTGGAAACAAATGATAATGAATATACAACAACCCAAAACCTATGGGATACAGCAAAAGCAGTCTCGAGGGGAAAATCCATAGCAATACAGGCCTACCTAAAAAGGATAGAAGAATCTCAAATAAAAATCTAACCCGACAGCTGCAAGAACTAGAGGAACAACAGCAAACAAAGCCCAGAACAAGTCGTCGGCAGCCGTCCGTCTCGAGAGACGATGGTGTAGCTTCTTAAGAGTCTATCTGCACCGCCGAGAATGGTTGTGCAGTCCGACTCGGGAGTGACACGGTATCTGTCTCCTCCCGTGTTGAATCGACATCTTGCGTTGAAGCTACAGAGCCTGGGCAGGGTGATATGGAGGGTCTGCTGTTGCCCATGCAGCAGACCCCCCCTCTCTTCGCAGCTGAAGGGTCCAAGGGAAAGACGGAGTCAATACAGCTTGGCTTCAGGTGCGCCGCAGAAGTTGCCGGTGTTGACTACAACGTCAAACCGCCTTAGGGACTCCGGCTCTGGATTTTCTGTCGGGGTTTACTCCCTTAGCCTTTCCCCTGAAGAGGTATGCCGCAAGGCAGCGGAGGTTTTTTGGAGTCAGAGTTTTCCTTCTCTGAACAAGTAGAAGGAAGGAAATCATCAAGATCAGAGCAGAATTAAATGACACAGAGATTAAACAAACAATTCAAAAGATCAATAAAACCAGGAGTTGGTTCTTTGAAAAGAAAAACAAAATCAACAAGACTTTAACCAGGCTCATCAAGAAAAAAAGAGAAAGAACCCAAACAAATAAAATCAGAAATGAAAGAGGAGAAATCACAACCAATAACACAGAAATACAAAGGATTGTAAGACATTACTACAAACAACTATCACAAAAAATTTGACAACCTAGATGAAATGGACAAATTTTTGGAAACATATAAACTTCCAAAACTTAATCAAGATGAAGCAGAAAGCCTGGACAGACCAATAACAACTGGTGAATTTGAAGCAGTAATCAAAAAACTCCAGGCACACAAAAGCCCTGAACCAGTTGGTTTCACAGGCGAATTTTACAAAACATTTAAGGAAGAACTAACTCCTATCCTTCTCAAATTATTACAAACAATTCAAGGAGAGGGAAGACTCCCAAACTCTTTCTATGAAGCCAGTATTACTCTAATTCCAAGACCAGGTCGAGACACAACAAAGAAAGAAAACTACAGGCCAATATTGTTGATGAACATAGATGCTAAAACCTCAACAAAATATTAGCAAATCAGGTACAGCAACACATTAGAAAGATCATACACCATGATCAAGTGAGATTCATCACAGGGATGAAAAGATGGTTTAGTATTCGCAAATCAATAAATGTAACACACCACACAAACAAAATGAAAGACAAAAATCACATAATCATATCAATAGATACTGAAAAAACTTTTGATAAAGTACAACACCCATTTATGATGAAAAGACTCAGCAATTTGGGAATAGAGGGAGCATACCTCAACATAATAAAGGCCATATATGAGAAACCTGAAGCCAACATCAAACTCAATGGCAAAAACTGAGAGTATTCCCCCTGAGGTCAGGAACAAGACAAGGATGTCCACTCTCTCCACTCCTATTCAACATAGTCTTGGAAGTTGTAGCCACAGAAATCAGACAAGAAAGAGAAATAAAAGGCATCCAAATTGGAAAAGAGGAAGAAAAACGGTCATTATTTGCAGATGACATGATAGTATACATAGAAAACACTAAGACTCCACAAAAAAAACTACTCAATCTAATAAGTGAATTAGGCAAAATATCAGGGTACAAAGTTAATATTCAGAAATTAAAGGCATTTCTGTACACCAACAATAAAATATCATAGATTGAAACTAGAAAAACATCCCATTTACTATAGCAACAAGAAAAATAAAGTACCTAGGAATAAACTTAACCAAAGATGTAAAAGACCTGTACTTGGAAAACTGCAGAACACTGAAGAAAGAAATTAAGGAAGATACAAATAAATGGAAGCATATACCATGTTCATGGATGAGAAGAATCAATATCATTAAAATGTCCATACTACCAAAAGCAATTTATAGATTCAATGCAATCCCTACTGAAATACCAATGACATATTTCACAGACCTAGAACAAGTAATTCAGAAATTTATATGGAACCAAAAAAGACCCCAAATAGCCACAGCAATCTTGAGGAAGAAGAACATAGTTGGAGGAATCACAATACCTGATACCAAACTATACTACGAGGCCACAGTAATCAAAACAGTCTGGTACTGGCATAAGAGCAGACATATAGATCAATGGAACAGAATAGAGAGCCCAGAAATAAACCCAGGTCTCTATGGTCAACTAATATTTGACAAAGGGGAAAGGAACATTAAATGGAGTGAAAAGAGCCTCTTCTTCAACAAATGGTGTTGGGAGAACTGGACAGGGATGTGCAAAAAAATGAAACTAGACCACCCACTTACACCATAACACCAGAAAAAACTCAAGATGAATCAAAGACTTAAATGTAAGACACAATAAAAGTCCTAGAGCAAAGCATAGGCAGGAAAATTTCAGATATCCCATGTAGCAATATTTTCACCGATATATCTCCTAAGGCAAGGGAAATAAAGGAAAGAATAAACAAATGGGACTACATCAAACTAAAGAGTTTCTGCTCAGCAAAAGAAAACATCAGCAAGATGAAAAGGGAACCAACTGTATGGGAAAATATATTTGCCAATGATACCTCAGACAAGGGATTGAACTCCAAAATACATAAAGAACTTATATGAATCAACAGCAAGAAGACAGACAACTCAATTAAAAAATGGGCAAAGGACCTGAACAAACACTTCTCCAAAAAGGACATACAGAGGATCCATAGGCATATGAAAGAATGTTCAACATCTAGCCATCAGAGAGATGCAAATAAATACCACAATGAGATACCACCTCACACAGGTCAGAATGGCCATCATCAACAAATCAACAAACAATATGTGCTGGCGAGGATGTGGAGAAAAAGGAACCCTAGTTCACTGCTGGTGGGAATGCAGACTGGTGCAGCCACTATGGAAAACAGTATGGAATTGCCTCAAAAAACTAAAACTGGAACTGCCTTTTGATCCAACAATTCCATTTCTAGGATTATATCCGAAGAATCCTGAAACACCAATTCAAAAGAACCTATGCACCCCTATGTTCATAGCAGCACTATTTACCATAGCCAAGTGATGGAAACAACCTAAGTGCCCATCTGTAGATGAGTGGATCAAAAAACTGTGGTACATTTACACAATGGAATACTATGTAGCAGAAAGAAAGAAGAACTCCTACCATTTGCAACAACATGGATGGAACTAGAGAATTATGCTCAGCAAAATAAGCCAGGCAATGAAAGACAAATACCACATGATATCATCTAATACAGAAAACTAGTGAAGAACACAAACAAACGAGCAAAATTGAACCAGAGGCATGTAAACAAGGAGCAGACTAACAGTGACAAAGGGGGAGGGAGGAGGAGAAGGGGGGTAAGAAAGGAAAGGGTCTAGCAAAGAAAGAAAAAAAGACTGATAGAACTACAGGGAAAAATAGATAAATCCACTATCATAGTTGAAGACTTCAACACCCCTCACTCAAAAATGGAGATATCAGCAGGCAGAAAATCAGTAAGGATATAGTTGAACTCAACATCATCAATCAACTGGATATAATTGAGATCTATAAACTATGTCATCCAACAACAAAACACACATTTTTCTCAAGCTCACATGAAATGTTCTGGGCCATATAAGACACCTTAACAAATTTAAAGGAATAAAAATCATACAATGGCTTCTATGAGACCACAGTGAAATTAAAGTAGAAATCAATAAAAGAAATATAGCTGAAAAATCCCAAAATACTTGGAGATTAAACAACATACTTCTAAATAACACAAGTCAAAAAACAAATCTCAATAGAAATTTTAAAATATTTTGAACTAAATGAAAATTAAAGCACGTCTTATCAAAATTTGTGGGATAAAGAGAAAGCAGCGCATAGAGGAAATTTTATAGCACTGAATGCATATATTAGAAAAGAAGAAAGATCTAAAATAAATAATCTAAGTTTCCACATTAGGAAATTAGAAGAGCAAATTAAATTCAAAGTAAGCAAAAAATAATAATTCATAATAATTAGAGCTGAAATCAATAAAATTGAAAACAGGAAATCAATAGAGAAAATAAACAAAACCAAAGCTAATTCTTTATTTTTAAATTTTATTTATTTATTTATTTATTTATTTAGAGGGAAAGGGAGGGAGAAAGAGAGGGAGAGAAACAACAATGTGTGGTTGCCTCTTGTGCAACCCCAACTAGGGACCTGGCCATTAAACCAGGCATGAGCCCTGACTGGGAATTGAACCAGCAACCCACTGGTTGCATCTTGCACACACCCAATCGGGACCAAACCCAAAAGCTAGGCATATGCCCTGACTGGGAATCCTACCAGTGACCCTTCACTTTGTAGGATGATGCCCAACCGACTGAGCCACACCAGTTAGGGCCTAAAGCTAATTCCCTGAAGAAAAAAAAATAAAATAAAATCAATAAATCTCCAGCCAGGCTAAGTAAGAAAAAAAGAAGACACAAATTATTATACTAATATCAGAAATGAGGAGACTTCCAGCTAAGATGAAGGCATAGGTAGACATGCTGCATCTCCCTCACAACTCGTCGTCGGCAGCCATCCATCTCGAGAGACGATGGTGTAGCTTCTTAAGAGTCTATCTGCACCGCCGAGAATGGCTGTGCAGTCCAACTCGGGAGTGACACGGTATATGTCTCCTCCCGTGTTGAATCGACATCTTGCGATGACGCTGGAGTGTCCTCTCCAGTGAAGCTGAAGCTACAGAGCCTGGGCAGGGTGATACGGAGGATCTGCTGTTGCCCATGCAGCAGACCCCCCCTCTCTTCGCAGCTGAAGGATCCAAGGGAAAGACGGAGTCAATACAGCTTGGCTTCAGGTGCGCCGCAGGAGTTGCCGGTGTTGACTACAACGTCAAACCGCCTTAGGGACTCCGGCACCGGATTTTCTGTCGGGGTTTACTCCCTTAGCCTTTCCCCTGAAGAGGTATGCCGCAAGGCAGCGGAGGTTTTTTGGAATCAGAGTTTTCCTTCTCTGATGTGCCCTGACTGGAAGATCGAACCAGCGATACTTAGCTCGCAGGCCGACGCTCAATCCACTGAGCCAAACCAGCCAGGGTTACCCTCACAACTACCTCAGAACTAAAAACAAAAACTATAAGTTCCAGAAAATTGAACTGCATGGAAGTCCAACAAATGAAGAAATACGCATCCAGACAGGTAGGAGGGGTGGAGCCCAATGGAGAGGATGTGGTGTGGCAGCAGTGGCAGTGGCAGGGCAGGAGCTGTGGCCACAGTGGAAAGCACAGTCATACATTTTAAAAGTAGAGAGGGAAACCTGGGAAGCCATCCCAGCCCCAGACCAGACCACACAGCTCAAGGTTCAAATGCCAGGGAAAATAAAGCCACATTGCTTCTGACTCTGAAAACCAGTGGGGGCTGGGGCAAAAGAAGGAACCGCCAGTCTCTCAACAGAATCAGCTTATTTAGAGGGCCCCCACAGTCCTAGAATGTCCGCAAACCCATCCACTCAGGGAAACATCACCAAACAACAGCTAGAGGGATGCCAGTCACGTATGGGAAGTGGGAGAACTACCTGCGAAAGGGAAGAGTGCTGGACAAGTGCGGGAGGTAACGAGGGTACTGGGCTGAGGGAAGCAAAGGGAAAAGAAATTGGGACAACTGTAAGAGCACAATCAATAAAATATACCTAAAAATTAAAAACTAAAAATTTTTTAAATAAAGAAAGAAAAAAAGACAAACTTCAGTGAAGCCAGGTGGCTTCTCCGGTGAATTCCACCAAACACTTAAGAAATAAATGATACTAATTCTACATAGACTCTTTCAGAAAATTGTAAAGAAACAAATACTTCCCAGTTCATTCTATTAAGCCAAAATAGCCTTGGTAGCAGATTACCCTGACAACACCAAAAACATTAAAAGAGAAAATAATAATAAAGTATATGTCAGTATACCTCATGAACATAGATTTTTAAAACTTTAGCAAATGAAGTTCAACAATACATAAAAATGATAATTCATCATAATTAAGTGGGATTTACTTCCAGGAATTCAAGGTTAATTTAATATTTGAAAATCAAGTGCTATAAATCACTGTATTAACAAACTGATACATGTATAAACACACACACACACACACACACACACACCTCAGTAGGTTTACAGTTGTGAGTACACAAAACACAGAACTTATTCTTGTATTATTAATTACTGTATTATTTTTCTATATGAACAATTATAAACCTACTTTTACCCACCCCTGTATATATCTCAACAAACACAAAAAGAGCAATTGACTTATTGCAACAGCCATCCTCAGAAAAACTCTCAGAAAACTACACAGGAGTAGGAAATTTTTGACTTGATAAAAGATACCTACAAAAAAGCTACAGCTAACGTCATACTCAATGGTGAAAGACTGAAAGATTTTCTCCCCAAATCAGGAAAAAGATAGGGATTTCACTCTTACCACTTTTACTTAACATTTTACTGGAAGTTCTAGTTCTTGAAATAGGGCAAGAAAATGAAATATAAAAGTCATCCAAATTAGAAAAAAAGTAACTGTCTTTATTCACAGACAACACAATCATTTATATAGAAAATAGGATGTAAGCTACTTGAAAAAGCTGCTAAAACTAGTGAGTTTAGCAATGCTGCTAAATACAAGATTAATATACAAAAGTCAATTGTACATCTCCACAGCAGCAATGAGCAACTGCAAGCCAAATTTTTTAAAATATAATTATAGCATCAAAAATATGAAATATTTAGGGACAAATCTGATAAAATTTCTGCCAAGACAATGTCCTTCTTTTCCTCTTCCTCCTCCTTCTCGCTCCTATATATGCTGTTCCATCAGTGATCCCTTGCTCCTCCATTTCAGGAGCAAAGTCAGAGCCAAACTCAAAAATTCTTCAGTGTGGCTGGTAAACTCAGAACAGCAATGGTATTGGTTGCAATGATATTTTTAACAGTTAACATGGGGACCATTCATTATAAGAATCCTTGTGAAAGCTTGGGAGCAAGGCCTTCCTCTCTCTATCACTGATCACCTGCACTATAAGAGGGGCTGAGTAGCTCTCCCCACTTTGCATCTCTCCTCTCTTCATTTATTTTACAAAAGCTTTCATCATCATGTTCCCTACTATGAAACCAATCCAGACTCTGTCATAGCTTTCCAGGTCACATACCAGCCCCTTACCTACTTTTCTGATGTTATTTCCTGTGACCTCCTTCGTTGACCCTTCCCATCAGCTAAACTGATTCACTATACCCCCTGTATCCCCCAAGGTGTCCCTTGTCAGTGCATAAAATCTCATATTTTCTCTCACTCCCATTCCTCCCTCTTAGCTCCCCCCACCGTCCCCCAACTCAATCACTCTTCCTTCTGCTCACATCCAAGTCCTTCCCAGCCCTAAGAGATCAGCTAAAAATGCCTCTTTCTTCAAGAAGTCTTGACTCCACCAGTCAGGTGGATCACACTGCTTCTGAGCTCCCAGGGCACACTGTCCCTGAACTGAGGCCAGGAGCAGGTTTCCCTCCAGGACATTTTTGTTGTCTGATCCCTGTACTGAGACTATATCTGGCTCATTTACTACCCCAAAGCACTTCTAACAGGGCCTGGCACAGACAAAAGGAACCACTCCTAAGTGCTAGAAGGAAAGAAGCAGAAGTAACTTCTTCTTGAAGGAGGAAGAGAAGGAAACACATGGATAAAGAAAGGCAAGAAATGGAGAAGGGGAAGGGGTCTGACATTTACCTTGTGCCTGGCACTGAACTGCTGGGATTGTGGAAGAAGTTGAGGTTCACAGGGCCTGCTAAGGGGTTACCAGGTGCAGCAAGGTGGACTAGCTCTTCAGAGAGAATTTCTGGCCAGGGCTGTGCTGGGCTGGAGGGAAATTATAGCATTCTTGCTCTACATCTACAGTCCTCTCCTGCTCACAAGCCAGGTGGTTGGGCCTAACAGAGGCCTGTTCAATGTTCATCCAAAAACTTGAAAAGAAGAACTAAGCCCAAAAACAACTTTGTTCTTCATGAGATTTTCCAGACCTGGGAGAACCAGGTTTAGCAGTTAAGAGGGATGAAGCAAGGACTCTGGGCTCTCTGCTGCCCACACACCTACCACCTGAGGCCTGGGACCAGTGGTCCTGAGCCTTCACTGGGCATCAGAATCAGCTTCAGGTGTTTTTTGTAAACAAAGATGCCCATGCTTCACCTCCAGAAATGGAATTTCAATTGATCAGAGCTCAGGCCCAGCCATGAGCACATTTTAAATGCTCCCCAGATGATTCTCCTGGGGAGTACTCCTCAGTGCGAGCACACAGTTGCTAAAGGAGGGTGCCTGCAGCTGGCAGGGCCTGCGTCAATGCCACTCCTCCTTGTACCCCTCTGTGGAAGGGAGGCTAGCCCAGTGGTCAGGCACCAACAGACCCCAGCATCAGTCACCTAAGTTTATATCCCAGCCCTACAAATGGGGGCCCTGGGAGGTGACTCCACCACTTAAGACTCTTGGTTTGCTTATTAGAAATTTGAGAAGACAATTCTCACTTGGCATGGATGCTAGAGAATGAAATGAAAAGGTATATTTCAAAAACCCCACAGAGATCCTAGCACACAGCACAAGTTCAAGCAGAGCCCTCAAGTTGTCATCTCAAAGCAGGTCTGAAACAATGAGTGCAGGCCCTCCAGGCCACTCCACAGCGTGGTCCAGTAGACTGCAAGTGTGGCAGGTGGGGCGGGCAGAGATGCCAAGTGAGCCACTCCCCAGAAGAAGCAGATGCTACCGGGGAGACTGAACCACCTCTGCTGTGAGGCACCAACATCCTGATCAGAATCTAAAAGAGGGACAGAGAGAGTAAGGTTAGATGGCCAAGTTGGGATGGGCAGGAACTGTGGCACAAGGGAAGAGAAGTGGACCTGTGGTCACATAGGTCTGGCTCTGCCCCAATCCACGAGGTGGCCTGGAATATCTTGGGCACTCTTGGACCTCAGTGTCATGACCTACACAACAGACATTGGCAGTAGTGTCACTGGAGGGTGCACTGAGGCTTTGCTGTTCCTGAATCCAACCCTACATGTCTACATCAGCTTCACACTCCACCTGTCAACAGTTCTCCCTCTGTGGTGAGGTGATTTTAGGGACCTGTGCCTCTGTCGCTACCAGGCAGGAATGAGGGCTGAAGATGTTCCTGTAAACACCACCCCCGGCACCAGCAACATCAGACTCAGCCGCTTGGAGAGGCCCTATGTCCCCTAAACCAGGGCACTGTGGCCATCAGGATGACACATGGGCCAGACACCAGCCCCCACTCAGTCTCAGGTTGCCAGCAGGGGAGCTCAAGGATGGCTCTTCAGGATCACCCTGTACGTGATAAGCACATACAAGCCCTGTGGTGACATGCTCACCTAAACTAAATGTGACATTCTTAATGACGCACAAAGAGGATGCAGCCAGGGAGACTTCCGACACAGAAACAAAGGGAGCAGCTTCTTAAAACATGCTGTTTAAATGACCAGGGTCCCTACAGAACAGGTCAATAATACAGGAAACCTGGGCCACATGATCTGCAGGTCAGGCCTGGGGGCAGTACAGGGTAAGGAGGTGACAGAGGGCAATGAGGGGTGGGTGTGTGCTTCCAGGCCCTCAGTAAACCCAGCACTGCACCCCAGCACTTGGCCTTCAGTAATAATAATCATAAGTTAGCTAACACATGCACAGTGCTTGCTCACTGCATGCTAGCTACTGTTCTGAGATAGAGAGACAGAGATGTACATGTAGGTATAGCTATAGGTAAAGGTATGGATTAGATGTATATATATGAATGCATAAATATAGATATTGGTATAGATTATTTATAGATGCAGATCTAGACATAGATAAGACAGATATAAATGCAGATTAGATATAGGTGGAAAGAGAGGTATTTAGTTATAAATGCATGTATATAAATTCAATCTTAATCTTCACCACAACCCTATGAGGTATCATATATACAGTCTCCTCATTTTACAGATGAGAAAACAAGGATGACGGTAAGCCTGGATCACCACCCAGCAGTGACCCTAGAGCTTGGCCTCATCAAGAACCTCAGAAGAATATCTTGGAGAGCTACCTGTGTACCTCCATCTCTTTATGGTCAAGGGATGGAGATGGAGGTATTTGTCATGACGGTCATCAGGGAAGAGATTCTCAGCTCAAGTAGTTTTCCCTCCCACCATGAGCTCCTGAGGCCCAGCTTCTGCCCATGAGTGTGGCCACAAGGAGCCGGGCAGGAATTTGCGGCAAAGAATGCTCTCCACAGCAGGCAGGGAGGGAATGCTTCTCAGCAGCTCAGCACAGGGTTACTATCCTAGAATCTGATCAGATAGGTGCAGGATGAAATCACAGCCCCACCAGGCACAGCTTGTGACCATGACAGAGTTACTAACTTCTAACCCGGCTTCCTCATCTGTGAAACAGAAGTAATAGCAGCACCTACACTTCATGATAGCGTCAACAAAGCTCTCTACTCTGGGCCTGGGACCCACAAGTGCTCCATCAATGTTGCCTAAGCTTCCTTTTGATTGGAAAGCAAGTAGTACCCATGTGGAAAACAACAGGGGGAGAAAGTGTGGCTCTGGGGACCCCATCCCAGCAGAAAGCCCCGTGGGATTGAGCCACCACTATCTGGACACCTACAAGATCCCAGGTCCTGGGTCACAGACATGGTCACCCACGTGTGTTTGCTAGAGAGAACCTCTTTCCTCAACATGTAAGTGAGCACAAGCTCTCTAAATGAAAGGTACCATTATTATCCTTATCAAGTCCTCACTGGGGACGACGGGTTCTCACCTCCTTCAGCATGATCCTGGCAGGCGTGCCTGGTCCTTCCAGCTAAGGGGGCATTGTTTAGGCTCCTGTCAGCCATTCTCCCTGCTCTCATGAGAACCCCAGCTTGGTGAGAGAGACGGACACTAGACTCCTACTGGTGCAGCAGGAACTTGGAGAACAGGACAGGGTAACCACTCTGCCTGAGGACCAGAAGGCTGCACAGAACAGGACCCTCAAGGACAATAAGGTGAGATGCAGAAGCATGCACAAGCCAGGGGTGAGGGCATGGTAGTAGCTGGTAGCCTGGGGCACAGGAGGCCCACTGGGGAAGGAGCCTCAGTGAGGTGGAGAGAAAACAAGGCCAGAGAGAAGTGGACATGTCATACGAGAAACTCTCATTGTAAAGGGTCCCCAAGTTCTCCAAGGTATTCCTGAAGGGCTGGGGCTGGTTTGTCACTAATTCACCCCTAACTGACAATTGGATGCCCATCTCAAAGCAAGACATGATTAAGGGCAAGTCCAGAGCATTACCCCTGACCCCCAAAAAACTTCCCACTCAATTACAGGTAGTTGCTGCTACCGTTTCATCAAGTGCCTTTTGCAACAGAAAAAAAATGCAAATGAATGACCATCCAGTGCTTGGCCCAACCCCCTGGTTCAAATAGGTTGTGTGGACTGTGCCAGGACCAAAGACAACAGTGCGAGGCTAGTCCAGAGGACATGACACTCAGGCAATCCTGTCGGACATCAGGTTCTCACTCCCTGGCCCCCCTCCACAGAGCCCGCGCTGTCAGGGTGACACATGTCCTGGTTTGCCCGGCACAGCACAGCTGCACTTGTTCTTTGGCATAATTATTGATGGCACCACCTTTCACTCTCAGAAGTTTCCTGGTTTGGATAGTATCTCATGGAATCAACCTCAATTCTGAGCCATGTGCTTCTAACTCAGAATTCCTATTGCCCTGGGATTTTCCGAGATTACCAAGCCACCCAAGTCATTAGGTGGCTGTGCTCTGGATCAGTTGAGGATGTGCACACGGGCTCTAGGAAATTCCTCCTCAGTCCACCCACAGCTGGGACATGGCCCAGAACTTCCAAGTCTGACATCCACTCCACGTGGGCCCAGAGCTGTGTCCACGGCTCCCCAGTCCCTGCCATGCTCTGCCTCCACTGAAGGTGCTGGTTGCTGAGTCATACCACTGCCTCCTGGGGAAAGCGCCCTGTGGCTGTGCTCACAACACCAGAGATGCTCTGTGGGATTGTAGGCCAGTGGACCTCAAGCCCATGCACATGGAGGGAAGACAGGACTCTCAGTTCTGACCACGGGGCTGCATTCCCTGCCCATGCACCTCCCTACCATGCCAAAGCTGTGTTCAGCAGCAAATACCAAGAGACCCCAGTGTCTCCTGACTAATCACTGCTCCTCTGGAAGGACCAGGCACACCTGCCAGGAACATGCTGAAGGAGGTGAGAACCCGTCTTCTACAGTGAGGACTTGATAAGGATAATAATGGTGCCTTTCACTTACAAAGCTTGTGCTCACTTACATGGTGAGGAAGGAGGCCCTCTTTAGCAACACTGCTTAAGATCAGCTCAAGACATAGGAAATATGCCCCTGATGGGGGTTTTATGGGGCACTTTATTCCAGAATGTGATCACCATTCACTTTAGAACCTTCCTCTTGAATTGGCTCAGAAACTAGAAACAAAGTAGGACCTTATGCAGACCCAGAAGTCCTGCTCAACAGCCATCATGGGCCTTCAGGAGTTGGATTCTAGGAGAAAAGAATCTTGGTTGTGTCATAGCTTCCCCAAAATGGCATCTTGGTCCTCAGCCTCCCTCTGACACTTCACTGCAGCCAATACCACCCAGAGCCCCAAAGTGACAGCGCACAAGCTGCCAAAGAACTTGGCCAGGGCTTTGCCCTGAGCACTGCCGACAGCTGCACTGGCCTCCTCAGTGGCAGGCAGTACAGGCACCAGACAAGCTGTGGAGCAAAGACTTCAGGAGAGGAGCAGTCTCCCAGTTCCCCAGCACTCGGCCCGCCTCCCTGGCCAGCAGCTGGAGCGGGCCCTGTACACACTGCCCCAGCTTAGATGTGAACAAAAATATGCTCTGTCCCACAGCTCTCCCTGAGCCCAAAGAGTCCACCTTCACAAGCTCGACAGGCACATTAATAAGTCCGTGACACTCAAGGTCAGCAGATGGATAGACGAGTGAACCCCACCATGCTAGCTGGGAGAAGCACAATCTGTGAGGTCCAATGTACCCTCAACCTTCAAGCTCTCTGCAAAGAATAATCAGCACCCAGAAACATCAGCCCCAGGCAATAAGAAGCAGAACTCCCCAGGCATACACTTGCATGAGGAAGAGAGGAAGGTGTCATGAGACTGTCGCTGGCACTATTTTCACTCACTTGTGAATCCCTAATAAACAGAACATCAATAAGCTGAACTGTCTATAATTTACAATCCCCTTCAGACCCTTTTGTTGCCCTTGGTGATTCCACACAGGCCAAGATCAAGCTCTTACCTCAGCCGCTTCCACCCTTGCTTCCACAGATCCAGATGCTGCCCCCTGAGGGCCCAGACCCACCCAGACCAACCACTCTCCTAACTGTTGCTGGCTTACCCTTTCTAAAGCATAGCTTTGATCCCCTCAGATCCCTGCTCACCAAACTCAGATGACTCTTGCAGGATCATCCTCTGCCCAGCCTTCCATCCACAATTTTAGTTTGCAGAGACATCTGCCTCTAGCCCTAGTGCATGACTTTTGGTAGGCTGGACCCACTCCCCTACTTGGAGGCCCACCCATACCAAGTATCTGAGTGGTTCAGGGATGGGCTAGTGGCCCAAGCTTAGCCAACATAACATCCCTAGGGCCTTTGCTGGAGCTTTCAGAACAGAAACCCTCAGCTGTGCTGAGGCTGTAGACACCAGAGACAAGGTAAGCTGGAGCACCTGGTGGTTATCTTTTTCACATTCTTCATTCCTGAGAATGGAGCCAAATGAGAGAAGAGAGACAAGATACACAGAAGAAGCAAGAAAGAAAAAGCAAGAGCAACAGTCTTGAAGATAATACTTCACTGCTAGATTCAGCCGTGCCTGAAGTCAGCCATGTCCTTGGATCACTCTGTATTTAAGCTTCCAAAAAATTGTTTTATTTTTTTTTACTTAAGACAGTTTAACTTGAATTTCTGTCGCTTTCAACTGAAATAGTCCTGATCAGTACACTTTCCCATGTCTCCAAAAACCAGTGGACTCAGTGAAAGATAAACAAGTAATTATCCTAGAACTGGAGGCCTGATAGAACAAAGAGGAACTGCAAAGCACTCTTGGGAGCACTAAAGAGGGAGTGTGCACCCTGTCTGAGAGTACTGGGGTGCTCCCAAGGAGAGGAGGCAGCCAAGCTGTCCCTTAAAGGACCTTCCATAGAACAACAATGAAAAAGCATGAAAGGCTACAAGGGGTGAGGCAAGGAGGTAAAGGTTATAATGTGAGAAGCACTCACACTTCATTTCGCAGACAACTGAGAGAGACCTTGCCATCGGGCTACACTGCATCCCTGAAGTCCAGGCTGGGGAGAGAAGCCCTGGAAAGAAAGCACCCCAGGGAGGGCAGTGAGATCCTGATGGTCCAATTCCCAGGCCCAGAGAGAGGTACAGGACGAACAGCCAAGGACCAGAACAGATCACAGGAGTGTCGGCCGCTCTGCTCCCACAGGTTCAGAACCTCTCAGGAGTGGGGCCACTCTGGGCCATGTGCATGAGGCCCATCAATAAGCCAAAGGAGTCAGTGGTGGGAAGGTGGGAAGAGAAGCCCAGAAATCTCAAGGTCAACAGCCTACATGCAAAGTTGGGGCAGAGGGGTATCAGAACCCAGGCTCCCACTCCCAGGCCCCACAGACTCTACTGCCCACATCTGACTCAAGCGTTGGCCAAGAGACGGCATCAGAAACTAGAGGAAGGGAAGCTGAGGAGGCCAGGTAAAGCAGGAAGGAGTCAGTCCCAGGGAAGGTGCAGGCTAAGTCAGGGAACCATGCCCCCTCCCAGCAGCACCGGCTCACCCTGCAGTAGCCTTCTCAGCACTGGACCTGCCTCAGCCCAGGGGCATGGGACAAGACTCCCACTCACCCTTCAGGCCTCAGTACAAGCCATCCTCCTCCAGGAAGCCCTCCTTACACCTCCTCCTGGGTGAAGGGCTGCCTTACCCCTGCCCCCATGTTCATCTTAACTGGTACAACAATCAATGCAGGGTTGTTTCTGTTTCCATGTCAGTCACCACCACCAGATCCAGAACAAGGTGTTACTCAATAAATGCTAGCACCATAACCCAAGTCCACAACACACAGACACAGCACACGCCTGCGGAGGCTATAAGCCAACACACAGCCCTTGATGGAGGGTTAGTGTCCCCATTTGACAGAGAGAATCAAAAGCAGTGACACAACCAGGGCCCCACAACCAGGATTCAAACCCAGAACGGAGCCTCCTCCTCCCCTTCACTGCCTTTGTCACCTGGAGTCTGGGCTGTCACCCCTGGAGACTGGGGCAGAGGAAGAGGCTGCGGACTGCACACTGTGGAGGAAGCCCATCCACAGATGCCCCCTCCCTCCCTGGAAGGACCAGCAAAAGCGAAGACTGCAAGTTTGTCCAAGGCAGGAGGCCGACCTCCAGCACACTCAGGGGTCTTACACTCCCATTTACTCCCATTCTGCTCTGGCCCTCATCTCTGCTGCAGAGTGGGTGACCCTCCATGGCTCCAAGTTGCTGGAAGTTCTTCATCTGTTCATCTGCAAGCTCCATTTCAAGAGTTTGTCAAGACACACAGGGTGACAGAATGACAAAGAAAATGGATTCTTGTGTCTCCCTCCAACCACATGCCCCAGGGAAGCATCACTATACTGGAAAGAAAGGTTCAGTTCTCAGGAAGGCAGAGCCTACTGCATTTGTTGGTAAGCTTGTGGTGACAGTTCAAGAATGTGTCAGCCCCAGGCATCTTCTTGGGGCCTCAAGAGCAAACAGATATGCTGCCTCTGGGGCTGAGAGGGAGCTCCCCTATGCCCAGGGCCATGCTTTCACCCCATTCCCTCCTCCCTCTCCTCAGGGCACGAGGTGTTTCTGTGAATGCGGGTATGTGAGTGTGCATGCATGTGTGAGAGTGTGAATGTGGGTGGATGTGGGTGTACGTACATGGATGTATGTGAAAATGTGGATATGAGTGTGTGCGTGTGAATGTATGTGTGTGAATGCAGGTGTATGTGTTAAGGGATGGACGGGCATAGACAAGTGTGCTTAGTGAAAGACAGCAGACAGGGCTCTCTGAAAACCCCAGACCTAAGCACCCCAGAGACCTGTCATATAAACACCCCTGCTGCAGACCCAGCCTATAACCTGCTCCTGTGACTTGCACTGTGCCCAGCCCAGAACTGTCCAGATGATAATGTGGGAAGGTCCCACAAAGCCTGGTGTCTCCTAGGGCCCTGGCCTTTTCCACAGACATGTGGTCACTCTATCCCTTCTCTGGACTGCTTGTAGACTCCAGGGCTCACACATGCCAAATGCAGACAGTGGCCACTCTCCCCATGTCCTGCCCCAGCCATCAAAGGGTACCCCTGAGGCCCCCACAGCTGCCCCACAAGCTTGCTCACAAATCCCCAGGAGGACTTTTTAGTGCCAGCAGATCCCTTGGGAATTGGGATGGGCATAAAAGAAGAGCCATTTGATTTGATTACCTGGCTCTGTTAAACAGAGCCAGTTATATACATGTTAAATTTTTTTCCTTTTTTTTTCTTTTATTTTATTGATTATGCTGTTACAGTTGTCCCAATTTCTTTTCGCCCTGCTCCCCTCCACTCTGTGACCTCCCTCCCTCCAGTTGTACCCCCGCCCCCTTAGTCCATGCCCATTGGTTGTGCATATAGTTCTTCTCGACATCTTCCTGTCTATTCCACTCCCTCCTACTATGCTTCTTAATTCCTGCATCATTTCCCTCCTTTTTCCCTCCACCCTCTCCCCATTGACCTCCCCTCAATATGTTCCCCGTACCTATAATTCTTTTTTCCCTCTCATTGCCTACTTAGTTTGCCTTTGTTTCGATTCCCTAGCTTCTTTTGTTGGTTGTTGTGATACAATTTTCATTTTAATGTTCATAGTTTTGATCCTCCTTCTTCTAAACAAGTCCCTTTAACATTTCATATAACAATGGTTTGGATCTGATGAACTCCTTCAGTTTTACTTTGTCCTGGAAACACTTTCTCTGCCCTTCTATCCTGAATGTCAGCTTCGCTGGATAGAGTAATCGTGGTTGTAGGTTTTTGCTTTTCACTACTTTGAATATTTCTTGCCTGTGGAGTCTCCTTTGAGAAATCAGCTGATAGTCTAATTGGGATCCCTTTGTACATAATTCTTCTCTTCTCTCTTGCTGCTTTTAAGATTCTCTCTTTATTTTTAATTTTTGACATTTTGATAATAAAGTGTCTTGGTGTGGTCCTCCCTGGGTCCAGCCTATCCGGAACTCTCTGTGCTTCCTCGACCTGTAAGTTCATTTCCTTCCCCAAGTTAGGGAAGTTCTGCTTCATTATTTTTTCACATAATTTTTCAATTTCTAGTTCTTCTTCTTCACCCTCTGGCAATCCTATAATTCGAATGTTCATTCGCTTATAGCTGTCCCAGAGGTTTCTGAGCCTCTCCTCATATTCCTCACTTTTTGTTTCCTCTTTCTGCACTGGTTGACTGTTTGTTCCCTCCCTAAGTTCTGACTTGTTCATTTGATCCATGGCTTTCCCTTCCTCACCACTTGTCGTGTATGTATTTTTGTCCATTTCAGCAGGACTAGCCTTCATTCCTTCCCTGTCTTGATTCAGCCCCACTATTAAGTATGTAAGCTGCCTTTTGACTATAGCTCTGAACTGAGCCTCAGAAAAATTCGCTGTTTGTTCATCGGTCAAGTCTTTTATTTGTTTTTTTGTTAGCTGTGTGATTGGTATTTCAAGCATTAATTCTGCCATTCTGACCGTTTTGTTTATCTTTCCTTCTTGGGCGGGGCACTGTCACTCCTCCTGTGCTATATTGGGCGGAGCTCTGTGTGCTCATCACAACCTCGTGACCTTTCTCACCACACTGTGGCGTTGTGCGTGGTGGCGGGGGTCCAAGATGGATTCCTACTGTTACTCTCCACTGAGGAACCAGGAGCCTCCTCCTCCGTCCCCACGCCCTCCGGGACTCACACTCCAAGACAATGGGGTCTGTCTTCCCCAGCGTTGGAATCGCGAGCTGATGGGTCTGGTCTGCAGCCAGGGCCGGCTCCCAGGCGCTTCTCTCCTCCCCCCAAATACAGCTGTCTGCTTACCGGGTCCTGCTGTTCACTGCTGCAGCTGCTGCCTCTAGCACAGTTCGATCTTTCAGCCGCAGTTTCGCCCGTCCTACCCATCCGGAAGAGCACCAATTGTTTATGACTTCATACGTTGGACTTCCATGTAGCTTTATTTTCTGGAACTTCTGGTTATTTTTGGTTTTGCGGTAGTTGTAGTCCTTTTTAGTTGTAGAGGGAGACAGAGCGTGTTGGTCTATGCCTCCATCTTGGCCGGAAGTCTCATTTTTTTTTCTTTTATTGTTAATATTCTATATATTACATTTCAAACAAAAATCCCAAACCAGTATCACAGGAAACCCCTCTGTGTTCTCCACAAAGCAGACTGTTGTCTGCAGGCCTAGGCCCCTATTCAGGAAGGTGGCCCGGCTGAGAGAGAGGAGTGTAGGAATTAACCTGTGTCCACATCATGCTTCCAGCATGAAAATTGCCCTCAGGAGGAGCATATCGCCAGCCATTCAGAAGAGTGGAGACTCTTGCTGGAGTGAAATGCCTTCGTTCACTCACCATTCATTAATTCACGAACATCATCAGCACTCACTCTGCTCCAGGCACATGCTGCAGTTGGTTCACCCTGGACAAAGACCCCTGACATCTTGGAGTTTACACTCTAGTCAAGACAAGAGAAAATAACTTAGTAGATTATAGAGTATACTAGTTGGTGATCACCATTGTAGATAAAACTAAATCTGGGAAGGGATCTCAAGAGCTGCACTGGTGGGGAGTTGGAGGAACATGGAAAGGAGACTAGCGAACCCTTGTTGAGGGAACCCTTGAGCAAAGGCCTTGGAAGCGAAAGAGGGTGCCTTGTGGAGCTCTGGGAAGAGCATCTGGGCCAGAGTCCTCAGGGGAACCACATTGGTGCTGAGGGCCCAGCAGGAGCTGGGTCAGGGCAGAGAGGCCAGGCTGTGCAGGGCCTGGCACTACCATCACAATGTTAGCTTTTGCCACATGAGATGCAATCCACTGGGGGCTTGGATCAGAGGCGTGGTGTGACATGAGTTATTTGTGTCAGCATCTCTCTGGCTGCCGGATTGAGAACAGACTAAAGAGGTAAAGGCAGAGGCAGGGTGGCCGTTACAATAATACAAGTGAGAGCCAGTGGCATCTTGGACCAGAACAGCAGCTATGGGAGTGGTAAATGGGGTGAGCTGGAAGGATGGGCTTCTGGGACAAGGAAAAAGGAGGAGAGAGAAGGAGACCCCATAGCACTAGGCCTGAGTACCTGGAACAGTGGGCAGACAGAGTAAACTCAGGGAGCCCGCTTAGACTAGAAAACCAAGCTTCACTGGGGAAATGCTCATCTGAGAAGCCTGTTACCCATCCAGTGGATAACTTGGCCATCCAAGTGGACAAGCAAGCCTGGAATTGAGCACAGAGGCCAGCTGAATCTCAACACTTGGAAGTCATTGGTGCATGTGGTATTTAAAGGGATGAGCAGCACCCATATCACCAAGGAAGAGAATGTAACTGGAGAAGACATTCAAAGTCTAAGGCGTGGGACACTGCAATGTGTAGATGTCAGGAAGAATGGGACCTGGCATAGAATTGGGAAGGCCAGCAGGAGAACTGGGAGAAAGGAGCCTGCTGACTACCCTCATCCCAGTGGAAAGGGAGAAGGGGCTGTGTCTGGTGTTCCAAAGGCTGACCCTGTGTCAGGTAAGAAGAGGACTGAGATGATGGATCACTGGACAGAGTGATATGGAAGTCTTCCAGATGCTGAAAGGAGCTGAGCTGATAGCATCACTGTGAGAGCACGTGACTGAGCAATTGGAGGAAAAGGCTTTGGAGATAGGGTACAGATGGCACTGTAAAGGACAGGGGGGAATGGGACAGTAATGGAGAGGCAATGGGGCCCAGCGAGAGGTTTCTTAGGTAGGAGACAGCACAGTCTGCTTGGAAGCTGGTGGGAATGATCAGCAGAAAAGGAAACCTAACCATGAAAGAGAGGAGAACTGCTAGAGCAGTGGCCTTGAGTGAGCAAGAGTGGACAGAACCCAGTGCATGAGGGGAGGCTCTGCTGCAGCTGGAGGCCTGGGCAGGTTGGGAAGACCCACAGCAGCATCTGCAGTGCAGAACTGGTGGGCAGGCTGACGCGGTGGTCAGCATGGGGAGGTTACCTTCCGTTGACTTCTCTTTTCTCCATGAATTATGTATGGGAAGCAAGTCTGCTAGCAGGGGTGGGAGGTGTAAGAGGTCTGAAAAGAGAGGAGAAGATCAAAGGAAATGAGAGAATGAATGGACTAGAGAAATGCACTGTGGTGAAGCCGGTATGATAAGGGTCCCCTGAAGTGGGCATCATGAACTTAAAGTGAGACTGGTCAGCATGGAAGTTCACTTTTATCCACCAGGAAAAGCAAGCTGGGGTTTTTCCCAGTGACACTCTACATCACATCTGAGCTTGTCTTGTTCATATTTATCTCCTTCACTGATCAACGTTCTGCAGGCACTCTATAAACATTTGAGAGGAGGAACAGTGAGGGAGGGAGACAGACATACCAGCGATGTGCACCATGTCCAAATGGCACTAAAGCCAAAGATATCTGGAAAGTATGCTACTCATCTGGACTCAGAGGGTAGTTTCTATCAGTTGATTCAAAAGTCACCTCCCCCATTCCTCCTGCAGATGGTACTTCTGACACCTGGCTCCTCCTGTTTCCAGGGAGATTCATGGAGCTAGGATCAGCCTTGCCCTGGCAAGCCTCGCTGGGAACCAGGCAGCCTTCCCATAATGTTCATTCCACCCACCCCTTGTTAATCACTGCACCTCCCCACCATGACCAGTGCCACAACTGACCTCTCATGCCCCCATATGCTCTTCAGGATGTCTGAGAAAAAACGTGCAGTCCCCATGGCTCACCATTAAATAAGAACATTAACAAAATTCTGAAGCAAGAAGGGAAATGCTTATGATATACAGTGTAATGTAAGAGAAGCCACAGGATGCCAAACAGATTGCCATTGTGGTTACAGCTGTGCACAACGTCTGTCTGAGGATAAGTTCTAGAAAGAGACACAGAAAATTAAAACTACTTGCTTGTTAAAAGAGTGAGGTTGCCCTGGTGGGTAGCTCGGTTGGTTAATGTTGTCCCGATGCACCAAGGTTGCAGGTTTCATCCTCGATCAGGCAAGAGACAACCAATGAATGCATAACTAAGTGGAACAGCAAATCGAACTCTCTCTCGAACTCTCTCTTTCTGTTCCCCCTTCCCCTTCCTTCCTCTAAATCAATAAAATAAAATAAAATAAACCAGTGAGATTGTGGGTTACTTCCTTGCTTTCTTTTTGCATTCCACAATTGTTACTGCCATCTTGGTTATATAAGTTTTTTAAATAAATTATTTTACTACTATATCCAGCCAGGCATAAATATAAAATAAAGTGGAAAAGGAGACCTCATTCACAACAGCAACAGAGTATAACTACTTAGGAATAAACTTAACTGGAAATGTGCATGACCTACTAAAGAAAACTACCTAACTTTATTGGTAGTTATAAAAAATGACTTGAATAAATAGAGAAAATAACTGTTCCCCAATGGGAATACTATCTTATAAAAATGACAATTCTCCTAGAAGTTAATTTATAAATTTAATTTAACCCTAATTAAAATATCAAAAGGATTTCTTCAAGGAATTAAATAAAATTATTCTAAAGTCATTCTGAAAATAAACAGATGATAATAACACATAAAATTCTGTAAAGAAAAATAACAAGAGGAAAGTAGATATAAAAATACATTCTAAAGCAATAATAAAGTACTATAGAATTGGCAAAAAGTAGAAATATGGATCCAAATTTTAAAATCCATAAATAGACCTAATTGCAAATAAAAATTTAATGTATTACAAAGGTAGGCCTCATCAAATAATGCAGAAAGAAATTTTGATGAATAAATTGTGCTGTAATAACTGGTAAGTTTGAGGGAAAGTAATAAATTCAGAAACACATTTTACCCCACCCAACAAAAATAAACTCTGGAGAGATTAAAGAATCAAATAGAAAAGTCAAATAAAAAAATAGCACGAAAACTTTATCTGTTCTTTGGAGAGGGTGATAACTTTTCAAGTTGCACATTGATAAAAGAAAGTACAAATAAAAAGATAACAGACTCAACAATATAAAAGCACAAAAGCTTTACAGAAAAGAAACAAGATAACAAAAATAAAAAGTCTGGGAAAACTATTTACAGCAATGTATCTGGCAGAGTGTTGATAACTCTGTAATATAGAGTTGTCACAAATCATTATGAAAACCTCCAGATGCCAACAGGTGAATGACTGGACAGGAAATCCACATGTGAAGATCTATCCTTAACAACAATACAGAAAGGCTCCATCTCTCTGGTAATCAAATGGTAAGTCATGTCACATCTATTAAAATAGCAACAAAGAAAAACAAAGGTTTGTAAGTGTAATGCCCAACGTTTACTGAGTTGCAATAAAACTGATTTCCCACAACTGATGGAGAAATTCTTTTTGAAAATAATTTGGCATTACCACTGCAAGTTCCATGAAAATGCCCATAGTTGTTGGCCCAATAATCTCATTTTTCCAAAAAAGTAACTCATTAAAAGGAAAAGACTACTTTAAGATGTACAGCATTACATGATTTGAAATATCCAACAACAAAAAAAAAACTAAACCTCTAACAAAAGGGAATGTTTAAATAAATGAAAGAACATCAACTCTGTACACCTTAAACTTATACCATGGTATATGTTAATTACTCCTCAATAAAACTGGAGGGGAAAACAAAGAAAATTACACAAAGTTAAAAAAAGGAGACAACATCAACTTAATGGCCAATTTATGCAGCCACTGAAATGATAATTGTGAAAAAACTCTGTAGCTACAATGAAAAATGTTTACAGTATAATAAATAAAACTGTAACCAAAACCGTAGTTACACTGTGATTAAAAATATGTCTATGGCCAAGGACTGTAAGGGAATACAGAAAATGAAAATAGAACCATGGGGTTTAGCTCTATTATTTCCATTCCAATGGAGTATCATTTTTATGTATTACATAAAATCTTGGACAAAGGGATCTCTTCAGCTATGTGGTCAGCCTCACCTGTTGTTCACCTCTGAGTTCCAAAACCTTGTGGGGCTAAGGAGTCATGGCACCCCCAAGCCATTCTTGATCAGGCCCCAGGGCCCACCCAAGCCTGGCCTGCTCAGGCCCTGTGGGTGCCCCAGACCTCTGCCCTGCTTCTCCTGGGATGCCTGAACCACCTCACCTCCTGAAAAATTCCCCATCTTTCAGGACTCATCCGTGGGCTTCACATGCTCCAGGAAGAAACTTCCTGGGCTGTGACCCAGTAGAGACAGTAATTCCCCACCACACCCCCTTGGAAAATGGGCTTAGAGCCCAGATTGGGTCCAGGAACCTGGACCAGGAGGGAAAAATGGGAGACAACAGAACCATAGTGTCATGGGACAGCAGGAAGAGCAGGAACTTTGGAAGCAGAAAGACTGGGTTAAAATTTCACCTCCACCATTTACCAGCTGAAACTGAGTGATTGTGTGAGAGCAGGGAGCATGGAGCATGGCACTCCCACTCTCTTCCACTGCTAGTCCATTCTATACAGCTGACACATGTGCAGGCCCTGGAGAGTCCTTGTGCCCTCCAAGGAAGGCCAAGGGAATAAATCCTTATTTGAAAAGTAAAATAAGCGCCCCCAGAGAAGTAAAAAAGAGACAGCTAGGCCAGCTCACCAGGACCAAACCACAAGTCACAGATAAGCTCAGAGTACACAGATCTATGGTGCCGCCCGTTGGACGTGCTGCCCAGGGCCTGGCTGACTCTGGCTCAGGCCATCTCGTTGACTTTCCACTTTGGGATGCAGCAAAGAACAACCTAGAATCAATCAGCTCCATCTCTCTATTTCAGTCACTGATACCCTTCATTTCTGTTCATTTTCCTTCCTGTTATGCTAATGGTGTGTGGCTAAGCCAAAGCATAAAAGAAGATATAAAATTATACAGCATTATCTTTCCCCTGAGCCTGCACACATGTGCTTTTGTCTCCAGCTTTGCCTACTTATTAAAGAGGGGAGCAGGCACAAATCCCATCCAGATTTAGACCCATTTCTCAAGCCCAGCAGATGGACCCTCAAACACATAGTACCATTCCAACCTGTAGCCCAACTTCTCCAGGGAAAGGGGCAGCAAGAATCCCAGAAGCCTTGGAAGGAGAGAGCCAATACATCAGGCCCTTGGCCTCTGCACAGTGTTTGCCTGAACCATTGTCATCACTGGTCCCAAGGGTTGACAATAATCACTGATAACCAACTCCAAGTTTCCCTCTGCAATCAGGCTCTTCACCATTCTTAAGGCCTCAGTACTATTAAAGAAAGCAACTGTTCGCAGACTTTGGATAAGTGCTATTCTGATTCAATAGAGTGAACATATTCTGGAGTTTTATGTTGTTCTGTACCTGAAGGAGCCTCTTAAACCATCAAGGTTATCTTCACAACCCCCAAAATGGACTTCAGACACAGGGCATGTTTTGCCACCTCTCTCCTGAGTCACTCATTCTGACTGGCTCTGACTCCACTTCTCACTCATCCTGGCCCGTGGCCCAGCCTTGTTTCTCTGTTGAAAGCCTCACCTCACTCTACACAGCTCCATGTATTTGACCTTTAGCTTTCCGCCTCACCCTGGCATCTGGTATAGACCATGCCCAGACAGGGCTCCTGCCAGCAGATCCTAGAAACGACAGCAGTGTGTTGACCAAGTTCCTGGGACTTGGTCCACAGGTGTAAACATGCCTCCTTGGAGGACACATCAGTAGCAAAAGGCAATGGTCCTCACCCTGCAACAGTACTTCTATGGATGAGGAAATGGGTCAGATGGATGAACCAGGGACAGTTCTGATATAACTCAAGGGTCTGAGAAGTCCTCTTGGGTGTCTTTTGTGAGTGAAAACTTCTAACAACTCTTTGAGAATCTGATACAGCTAGTGAGTCCCCAAATGTGTATCCTCACATCTAACAGCACCTGCTACATTCCCAAGCAGTCAAGCACTGTGATGCCCAACCACAAATCACAATGAGCAATGTTTATAAGTACCTCTTAGTATGATGCAATAAGAAGCACACAGCATCTCAATGATGTATTCTTGCCACAAATGTCTTACCTGGATCACACTCACCTCCAGACCTAACTTCCAATACAATGGTATATAAACAAGTTAAATGACACCATGAGGAAACGACGAGCTAGAGCCAGCAGAGGAAACATTTTCCAGGGCAACTGACCCATACTCTACAACAAGTCATTGTTATAGGAGAGAAATGGGGAGAACGTTCTAGACTCTTGCTACTTAAAGTATATTCCATGGACCACCAGCAGCAGCATCCCTTAAGAGTTTTCTAGAAATGCAGAATCTCAGGTCCTCAATCAGAATCTGCATATTAGCAAGAACTCCAGGCAAATAAATTACATGCACACACAAAAGTCTGACAAACCATAAGTCTCAATAAGAAGAGACTTATGAGAAATAACAACCAATGGCAATATATAGTCCTTAATTGAATCCTGACGTGAACCAATCAGCTGTAAAAGATACTTTGGGGCCACTATGAAAATTTCAATATGGATTGTAAGATTATAATAGAAAATTATGATTATTCAGCTAGGCATGATATTGGTTTTGTGATTGGGTAGGACAATGTCCTTACATTTCTAGGGATACATACTTAAGTATTTAGGAGTAAAATATCATGATGTCTGTAATTTATTTTAAAATATTTCCCCAAAAAATAGATGAGGCAGACATGTAGCAAAATGTTAACAACTTAAATCTAGGTGATAAATATGTGGGTGTTTATTATACTATTCTACTACTTCTCTGTATGTATGAATATATTGTATAATACAAATTAGAAATAAAAGGAAAGAATATTTTACTTCAGTAAAGAGATTTTCTAAACAAAAAGTAAAGTCAGCTCGGGTGATTCTTTGAATTAGCAGGGATTAAGCTCAGCAGGTAGGGAGCGAGCAGAGGATAGGTAAGTGAGAGGAAAACACATGTTTCTTGAGCACCTGCTACCCACTAGGCATGAGAGTAGTTGATATTTGTTTTCCTCATTTATCTTCACATCACTTCAGAGACTGGCCTTATTAGCCTCATTTTACAGGTAACATACTGAAATTGAGCTGCCTACTGGATACCACATTGCCCCACATTACAGACTTGGTAAGGGCTGGGGACAGATTTTCAGTGGCAACCCATCATCTCCAACCGGCCAGCAGCCCACCTGGTTTCAGAGAGAGCTATTTGAGAAGCCTCACCTGAATTCTCTCTGGGCACCTGCTGCTGGCTGGAGAGGGGACAAGGCTCACCCTGAGCTGTTCCTACCCACACTGGTACCGTTAGGAACACTCCCTTCAAGACCTGCCTCTGCAAGTTATCTCCAGACTAATTGACCTCACAGCTGCCAACCTTTTAGAAACCCAACAAATTTTCCCTTTTTAGTCTCAGATCATTACTTCTCATTGCACTGCCCTTTCTCTTCTTCAGTATTTTCTCCCCTTCAGCAGGATGCTTGTACAGGGCACCAGTTGGTGGTGCCATGGGAAGACGCAATGTTAAATGTTCTCCACTACTCTTCCCAGCAGGCTGTTGGAGCCCCTTACGCTTGTGGTGACCCTTGCTCTTACCTCGCTCAGAGAAGGCATTGAGAGGGTCCCCAACTCACTTCACTACACTTCTGTCCCACCTACATGTTCTGCCTTCTCAATAGCTTGCCTCAAAATGCACTCTGCCCAGTGGCATACCACCTGATCTTCCATGGGAAAGCCAGAACCTGCATGTTTAAGATGCACCAGGGCAAAGGTAGGACAGAGTAGGAACCTTATTAAGGTGAAAAAGACACCGGCAGAAAGGATTACTCACCCCTTCCTACAACTGAACACATACTCCATATGTCCCATCCTCAGCTGCCACATTTGGCTTCCCATGAACTCTGGCCCTTCCCTACCCACAGACTGCTGCTGAGGTCCCTCGCAGGGTTCCACCTGCTCCTCAACCCCAGACATGGATGTAGCAGGCACCTGCTGAGCCCTGCAGAACTCAGCTCGGTCCACTCCCCTCAGCCTAGAGGGCATGGCAGGCACCAGCGCTTCAGGCAGAGGCCCCCAAAGGGAGAAAGAGAAATTGGGAGTAAACTGAGACTGTGCCTCATCCTGCCATATCCATAATTTCAATATATCTTTAGCACTCCTAGAAGATAGTCTTCATTTTACAGATAAGAAAACAGGCTCAAAAGAGGACAAGGTAATATGCTGCTGTCAAGAACATGGAGAAAGAGAGACCAGAACCCAGACTGGCATACTCAAAACCCACACACCTTTCATCGTCAAGATGTGGGTTGTTCTCACATCTGAGCCTCTTGGATTTAAACATAATCATTGGATGGCTTTGTGTCCATCTGTGATGGTTAATTTTATGTGTTAAATTGGCTAGGATATGATGACCAGTTGTTTGGTCAAATACTAGTTTAAATGTTGCTGTAAATGTATTTATTTTAGATGTGATTAACATTTAAATCAGTAGATTTTAAAGCAGATTATCCTCCATAATGTAAGTGGACCTCATCTAACCCATTGAAGGCCTTAGAAAATATGAGGTCCCCCAAGAAAGAAGGTCCCCGGGGTCTCTGGCCTGCTGGCCTGCTCTGCAGATTTGGGACTTGCCAGTGCCCACAATCACGTGAGCAGTTCCTTAAAATTATCACTATCTTTATCTCCCCCTTCCCCTAAGTACCTCTTTCTCTCTCTGGATGAATGAAGAAAGAGAGAGAAATAAGCATGGCTGGGGGTTCTTTTCTTTGGAGAACCCTGACAAATACACCACCGCCTGAAAGAAGCCCTCCCTTGAGATCCTGTTGCTGATCAGGAGAACATGCTGCTGAGAGGTGAGCTGAGAGCAGGGCCGGCGCCTGCCCTGAGGTATGTCCCATAAACCTTTCTTTATTTCTCTTAAAGTGACTGGAAGTGACATGGCTAAGGATTGATCCTGTCTTTATGATTGTATAAAACCTAGAAGAAAGAGCTGTTAGTTTACAACCATGGTATCCTCAGACCTCATTCCTCACCCCTCATTCCCTCCTGCCCTAGGAAACAACAGAATATCTAATAAGTAGATCAGAAGCCCCAATGGCTGGGGGTGGGGGAACAGGGGGAAGTGATACCAGCATCACTGGGATAACCTCTGCATGCACAGAGAGGCTCCTCAGTTCAGCCTCCCATGCAAAGAGAAGAAGGTGGAGGGTCTTCATTAGCCCCAAGCATTAACTTTCAGAAACAATGGAATTGGGAATTCCAGTGAGGTCCTCCTCCAGAGCCAGATTTCCATGGCTCCCTCCAAGGATTTCAGAAGGATTACACAATATCTTGGATCCTCTGAGAAGGGATGGCTGAGACTCCCTCTGAACACTTTCTATATTTTGCCTCTTATTTTCACAACAATTTTATAAAGTAGGCAACACTGTCCCCATTTACAGTTAAGGAACCTGGGGCTCAAGGAGTGTCATAGCCCTCCTTCCAAAGACCCTGCAACAAGATGGCAGGGAGCCAGGTTTACAAACAAGAGTTTCTGACTTCAAAATCCAGCCCAATTCCTCCCACCCATATTTGGGGACTGATCAGTGTCCCAACATTTACCCTGACTACATTTAGAAATGTTCCTTCCCCAGATGTCTCCCAGTCATGGGAAATGCAGACTTCACCTGACATGTGAATGCAGAAAAGAGGAAAAGCCTTCATGGATCATTCCACGTAGACTCTTTAAGCAACTCTTCACACAAACCTGGGTGCCAGCCTCTTCTCCAAAACTAGAAAAAAAGATGGTCCAACTTGGGGGACCCTCTTGCTATGGTCCCAGACCCAGCTGGCCCTCTACTCTGGCCTTGGCTCCCACAAGAGCTGTGAGTGTTAATAAGCTCTGGTGGCCTCTCTAGGGGTCTCTTAAGCTAAAACCAGTGGAGGAGTCTGTTTGCTTGGAGAACTCTCCCCAGTCACCTTCCTCTCACTAATTTTAAATAGCACCTAATCACATTTGGCATTTCCTTGTCTGCTTCAAGGAGACTTCCAAATCGCAGGAAGAGGCCGAAAAGCCATCTGGAAACATCTGGGCTCAGAAACCAAAGAGTCTCAATTCCCTCCATTCTCTCCCTCCTGTCCTTGCCATAGTCTGGCTTTCAGAAGCCAACAGTCAAAGCAATGAAGAAGAAAAAGAGAAACAGAGAGGTACAAGGAGAAAGGAAATCTGTTTCCCAAGCTAGAAAACCAGGGCCTTCCCTGAAACAGAGATCCAAAGTCCTCAGGCACATGTTGACATAAAGGGATACAAGGTATCCTAAGAACTAAAAGTTCCAGAGAGAGAACAGGGCACTCATGGCTGTCTTGGACTCAGAAGTGCTAAAGATAATGGCACTGCCCTGGCTCTGTCCGAGGTTCTGACCTACACTCTTGCTTAGACCAGAGCAAAGAGGGGAAGAACCACCATTCTTTTCTTCTTTTTTTCTTTTTTTTTTTCAGTTACAGCTGACATACAACATTATATTAGTTTCAGGTGTACAACCCAGCGATTAGACATCTATATAGCTTACAAAATGATCATCCCAAAAAATCTAGTACCCATCTGGCACCATATATAGTTAATACAATATTATTGACTATATTCCCTATGTTGTACTTTATATTCCCATGACTCTTCCGTAATTACCAATTTGTATTTCTTAATTCTTTCACCTTTTCCACCCATCCCCCAACCCTTCTCCCATCTGACAGCTATCAAAAGGTTCTCTGTGTCTGTGAGTCTGTTTTGGTTCTGTTTGTTCGCTTCATTTTGTTTTTTAGATTTCACATATAAATAAAATCATATAGCATTTGTCTGTCTGTGTGACTTATTTCACTCAGCACAATACCCTCTAGGTCCATACATGTAGTCACAGGGGGCTAGATTTCTTTTTTCTTTTTTTAGGGCTGAGTCATATTCCACTGTGCATATGCACCACTTCTTATACATTCATATATTGATGGACACTTAGGTTGCTTCCATATTATGACTATTGTAAATAAAGCTGCAATGAGCATAGGGGTGCACATGTCTTTTCAATTTAGTGTTTTGGGTTTCTTTGGTTAAATACCTGTAAGTGGAATTGCTGGGTCCTTCTCTGTCACTTTGTTATAGCCTTTGTTTTATTTTTTGTTTTTTGTTCATACTATGATAGGATTTTTATTAAAAGTAGAATATGGAACAAGTCAATATCAAACCTCTACTTAACAGTGGCCATTTCTGATTTAATGTTCTGTAACAGATGATCTAAAATTCAGAATTCTAAATATAAGCAGATAAGATAGAATCTTCCAGGGAGATGATATAGGAATTAGGGATCAAGGTAGGAGGAAATGGAACAGACGGAGAGAGGTTGGGAGGAACTGTATGCACAACTAATGGACATAATCTAAAAGGAGGGGACAACTGGAGGGAGGGGGGCCACTGGGTGGAGGGGAGCAGAGGGAAGGGAAATTGGCACAAATGTAATATTTTAATCAATAAAACACATTAAATCTGAAAAAAAAAAAGATAGAATCTTCCTCTTTTTTGCATGTAAAAACTGTTAGGATTATTTTTTAGCATTTTTAATTATTATTATTATTATTATTATTTTATTAAATTTATTTTTATTGTTTTTCTATTACAGTTGTCCCACTTTTTCCCCCATTGCTCCTCCACCACCCAGCCCACCCCTTCTTCCACAGTCAATGTCCACCCCATTGTCTATGTCCATGGGTAATTTATATTAGTTCCTTTACTAAACCCTTCCCCTTCTTACCCCCCTTCTCTCCCTCCCCGCCTTCCCCTAGCCTTTGTTTTAAAGTCTATTTTATCTGGTATAAGTATTGCTACCCCAGCTTTTTTGTTTGTTTGCTTCCATCTTCATGAAATTTATTTTCTATCCCTTTATTTTCAGTCTGTGTGTGTCTTTTGATCTGAAGTGAGTCTCTCATACAGTATATATAAGAGCCTTGTTTTCTTATCCACTCAGCCACCCTATGTCTTTTGATTGGAGCACTTAATCCATTTACATTTAAAGTAATTATTGATAGATATGTATTTATTACCAACTTACTATTAATATTTTTATCTTTTCTTCTTCTTCTTAAAGAAGACCCTTTATAATTTCTGGAAAGCTCTTTATCTGTCCTTCAGTTCTAAATGATAGCCTTTCCAGGTAGAGTAATCTTACTTGTAGGTACTTGTCTTTCAACACTTTGAATATTTAGTGGCAATCCCTTCTTGCCTGCAAAGTTCCTGTTGAGAAAACAGCTGACAGTCTATGGGAGCTCCCTTGTCAGTAGCTAACTGCTTTACTCTTGCTGTTTTTTTAAATTCTTTGTCTTTAACCTTTGCCATTTAAATTATGATGTGCCTTGATGTGGGTCTCCTTGGGTTCATCTTGTTTGGTATTCTCTGTGCTTCCTGAACTTGTGTGTATTTTTCCTTCACCTGGTTAGAAAAGTTTTAAGCCATTATTTCTCCAAACGGGTTCTCAATCCCTTGCTCTATCTCTTCTACTTCTGGAACCCCTATGATGCAGATGTTGTTACTCTTGGTGTTGTCCCAGACGTCCCCTAAACTATCTTCATTTTTAATTATTTTTGTGCTCTGATAGGGTTTTTTCTGCTACCAACTCACTGATTCAATACTCTATTTCATCTAATCTGCTATTGATTTCTTCTAGTGTATTCTTGATTTCAGTTACTATATTCTTAATTTCTGACAGTTTTTTTTTTTATGGTTTCTATGTCCTTTTGCACGCTGCTGAAGTCTCAGTTCCTTAAGCATCCTTATAAACATTGTTTGGAACTCTGGTAGTTTGCTTGCCTCTGCTTCATTTAGTACTTTTTCCAGAAATTTCTCTTATCTCCTCATTTTGGCTGCCTGCCTCTGTTTGTTTCTATACATTAGGTAGCTCTGCTATGTCTCCCAGTCTTGGCAGGGTAGCCTTATGTAGCATGTATCCTATAGGGCCCAGTAGTGCAGCCTCCCTGGTTACCAGAGTTGGGCTCCAGGTGCATCACCCCCACCAATGTGGGCTGTGTGCACCCTCTTGTTGTAGTTGAACCTGCATTGCTGTTGGTTTGTCAATGAGAAAGATTGACCGTCAGGCCCACCAGCTACAAAGACCAACCACAACTACAGGAGAGGAGCTACTGTGAAGTAGCCAACTTCACAGAGAAGAACTCACTTCAGCATGGCTCTGGTGCCCACTGAGTCCACCCCTTGAGTGTGTGACTCATGAACGTGGTTGAGTGGTGCTTGGAAAGGTCTAAGCTACCCACTTGGCTTTGGGGATACACAGAAGGTGCAGGTCAAGGTCATATGCCACCTATGACCTGCCTGGGGCCACCCAACATGAGCTACAAAGCAATCTGCAGATGGCTGCTATTTGTGCTTGACTGGGAGGTACCCAGGCGAGATCAAGCTGCAAACCAAATCCAGCTGCAGCTAGTTCTGAGCCTGAGGCCTCAGGGAATCACCAGGCTAGAGCAAGGAGTGTGAGCCAGGTTGATGGAGGCTCAGATATGACAGCCACCTGCACCTGCAGGGGTAGGGCTCAGCAAAGGAACAATGGCTTTTGACAGCACTTCTGTGTGGAAGAAAGCCTTCTAGCCCTTGACCTAAAACTAGACAATTCAATTCTTCCTCATATGTTCCCGGTGCTTTTCCAGCTGCTTCCCCAGCACTGGACTTAGAGTGAGTGAGTCTGTCAGCAAGTAAGTTTGTGCACAGGCCCTTTAAAAGGAATGCCTGCAACCCCAACTGTCCTCCTTCTCATTCAGCCACAATCCCTGATGGCTTTTACAGGAAGAATTTGTGGGGACTTCTCTTCCTGACACTGGAACCCTGAGCTAAGGAGCCTCTGGTGGGGCTAGGACCCGTCACATCTCAGTGGGGACCTCCACAGCCAAGATATCCCTCCTGATTTTACCCAGCACACATGAGAATAGGACCAACCCAGTCCGTATCTCTGTCCCTCCTACCAGTCTCGATGTGGCTTCTTCTGTATATAAGAACCACCATTCTTTATTTTTTTAAGTATATTTAATTGATTATGTTGTTATAGTATCCCAATATTTTTCCCTTTGCTCCCCTCGGCGCAGTACCCCCCTTCCCTCCACCAATCCCATCTCCCCTTAGTTCATGTCCATAGATTGTGCATATAAGTTCTTTGGCTTCACTCTTTTCTATATTATTCTTAACTTCACCCTGTCAATTTTGTACCAACCAATTATGCTTTTTAATCTCTGTACCACTTCCCCATTTCTCTCCCTTCCCCCTCTTAGCTGATAACCCTCCAAATGATCCCCATACCTATGATTCTGTTCCTATTCTGGTCTGCCTAGGTGGATTTTGTTTTTATTTTTTAGATTCAGTTGTTGTGAGTTTGTTGTCATTTTAATGTTCATAGTTTTGACCCTCTTTTTCTTAAATAAATCCTTTTAACATTTCATATAATAATGTCTTGGTGATGATGAACTCCTTTAGCTTTACCTTGTCTGGGAAGCACTTTATCTGCCCTTCCATTCCAAGTGATAGCTTGGCTGGATAGAGTAATCTGGGTTGTAGGTCCTTGCTTTTCATCACATTGAATACTGCTTGCCAGCCCCTTCTTGCCTGCAGAGTTTCTTTTGAGAAATCAGCTGACAGTCTTATAGGCACCCCTTTGTAGGTAACTGTCTTCTTTTCTCTTGCTGCTTTTCAGATTCTCTCTTTTTGAGCCCTGGCTGCTGTGGATCAGTGGATTGAGCGTTGTCCTGCAAACCAAGTGTCACTGGTTCAATTCCCAGTCAGGGCACATGACTAGGTTGCACGCCAGGTCCCCAGTTGGGGACGCGTGAGAGGCAACCACACATTGATGTTTCTCTCCCTCTCTTTCTCCTTTCCCCTCTCTCTAAAAACAGATAAATAAAATAAAATTAAAATTAAATAGTGTAGCCTTGCTAAAACATAAATTTAAAAATATATATAAACTTCACATAATGAAAGCATACAGTGTATGCTTTAAAAAAAAAAGATTCTTTTTCTTGAACCTTTGGCATTTTAATTATGATGTATCTTGGTGTGGTCCTCTTTGGGTCTACCTTGTTTGGGAATCTCTGTACTTCCTGGACTTGTATGTCTATTTCCTTTGCCAAATTTAAGAAGTTTTCCTTCATTATTGTTTCACATAAGTTTTCAATGTCTTGCTCTTCCTCTTCTTCTGGCACCCTTATGACTTGTTTGTTGGTACATTTAAAGTTGTCCCAGAGGTTCCTAAGCCTCTCCTTTTTTAAATTGTTTCCTCTTTCTGTACTGGTTGACCATTTTTTTCTTCCTTATGTTCCAAATTGTTGATTTGAACCCCGGCTTCCTTCCCTTCACCATTGGTTTTGTGTGGATTTTCCTTCATTTCATTTACCATAGCCTTCACTTCTTCCCTTATGCATTTGCCATACTTATGCATATCTGTCAAGCCTATGAGCATCTTTATCACCAGTGTTTTGAACTCTATATCTGTTAGGTTGGCCATCTCATCTGTTAGGTTGGCTATCTCCTCAGTGCTTAGCTCTCCCACTGGAACCTTGATCCATTCCTGCGTTTGGGCCATCCTTCTCTGTCTCCTCATCTTGACAGGCTCCCGTTTTTGTTTGCCTCTGTGTCTTAGGAGAGCTGTCATACCTGTGACGTTGTAAGGGGCGGAGTCTTAGGTATTCGTCAGTATGAGTGACCTGTTTCACCATGTCATGGCGCTGTGTATGGCAGAGGGGTCTGAGAGTGAACAATGTCGCTTGCTCAGCACTCCCCCTTTTCTAGGTACTTCTCCCACTTCCATATGGGACTGGTGCCTCTCTAGCTGATGCCCTGGCCATTGTTCCCAGAGTGGGTGGGTCTGTAGATATTCCAGGACCATGAGGGCCCTTCAAACAAGCAGACTCTGCTGAGAGACTGGCAGTTTCTTCCTCTGCCCCAGCCCCCACTGGTTTTCACAGTCAGAAGCAATGAGGCTTTATTTTCCCCAGCACTGGAACCGCAAGCTGTGTGGTCTGGCCTAGTGCTGGGAGAGCTCCCCAGGTGTCCCTCCCAACTTTTTAAAATGTGCTACTGCACTTTCCGCCAGCCTGCCCCTGCTGCCGCTGCTGCCACCACCACCACCGCACCATGTCCTCTCTGCCCCAGCTCCGCCTCTCCTACCTGTCTGGATGAGTATTTCTTCTTTATATCTTTGTTTGTTGGACTTCCATTCAGCTTGATTTTCTGGAACTTCTGGTTGTCTCTAGCTTTGAGGTAGTTGTATTCCTTCTTAGTTGTGGAGGGAGATGCAGCGTGTCTGTCTAGGCCTTCATCTTGTCCAGAAGACAGAACCACCATTCTTTATCCCCATACCTGACTGCCACCTTGGAGTGAATTTTACCATCCAGAGTTCAGGTACCAACCACCCTTACCTCCTGCCTCATGACCTTCTTGGCTACTCTCTTCAGACACTTAACATTCCAGCCAAACTCTGCTCAAGAAATGGCTTGCCATAGTCTTTATAGACCTGTGACCTGAGCACACCTCTGAGTGGTCAGATGGGTCTCTCCACCCCCAGACCTGAACTAGGGCCAACAGACTTTAGGGTGAGGCCCTGACCCTCAGAAGCAGTCCCAGAGCCACTTCAGAATCTGTGGATGTTTGATTCAAACAGGCTTTTGTTCATCTACATTCTGGCAAGTTGGGGAGTCTCTGTCCAAATGTGTTAGTGAACTATGAACACAAAACACCTAGTGTCCGAGTGACCTTATGTCATTGTTCACAAGTCATGAACCCTCCTGTAATGTAGTATTGATCAAAAGAGAAATCTGCTGTGCTGGAAAATGAGAATATATTGGATTCAATAGTAAGTATATAAAATATACTTGTTAGATGGTTTCTAAAAATATCATTATTTGGTTATTTATGTTTGGAAACAGTCTATCCTTTATGCTAGCAGTAAGATGATATAGTAAACTAGTGAATTTAGGAGAACCTGTCTTAGAACTTAAGATTTATAAAACCACAGGGGAGATAAGAAGTGGTAAACTACAGAGCATTAATTTTCTTGAGACCATAGGAGCATCAACAGTCATAAATACAGCTGGATTTGACAAAGTGAAAGAAAGGGTCCAACTCACACAAAAAACTGCAGGCTCCATTTTCAGTCACCCATAAAGGGGTCTCCTCTTTATGCTAATGAGTGATAAGTAACAAAAGAAGTAACCAGATAAGTGAAATAAGCCAGGCTGTGAAAGACAAATACCATATGATCTTACCTATAAGAGGAACCTAATGAACAAAACAAACAAATAAGCAAAATAGGACCAGAGACATGGAAATAAGGAACAAATTGACTGTGACCAGAGGGGAGGCAGGAGAGAGATAACGAGAGAAAGAAGGGGAAGGGTCTAGTCAAGGAACAGATATAAATGACTCATGGACATAGAAACAGTGTCAGGATTGACTGGAAACAGGAGAGGGCAGCGCAGGGGAGAGCAATGAGGGAAAAATTGAGACAACTGTAATTGAACAACAATAAAATAAAATAATATATATATTTAAAAAAGAAGTAACCAGAAACACTTGGTTCTGTAAGAACTATTCTAGAGGTGGTACTGGGGTAGAGTGGAGGGGTTGAGTAGTGGACAAATAAAGAGGGTATAAGGATGAGCGCCAGGTTATCAATGAAATGAAACAACTGAGCACACATTGTAGAAAGTCCTGGGCATGATGCCTTCCTGTTGTATCTTTTATTCACATTGTTTCAAGTAGAGTAAAAAATGGGAGGAACCCACATTGCCTCTTCTGTTCTACCTAACAGAACCCCTACCTGAAAAGAATCCTGGACTGGCGAGGACAGTGTTCTCCTGGTCGCTCTTTTTTTTTTTTTTTTAATTCTATTTTTATTGTTTTTCTGTTACAATTGTCCCACTTTTTCCCTCATTGCTACCCACCACCCAGCCCACCCCTTCCCCCACGGTCCATCCCAACCCTGTTGTCCATGTTCATGGTTTGTTTATATTAGTTCCTTTGATAAACCCTTCCCCTACTTGCCCTCTTCCTTCCCTCTGCCCTCCCCCCTGATAACTTCCTGATGGCTCTTATGATGGACTTGAATTACTATCAGCATGACCTCTGACCTCCATGGTCACTGTCATCAAAGAACCCACTCAAGGAAAATCAGTAAGAGGAGAGGGGTCAATAGCCTTCAATAGCCTTCCTTCTGAAATGTATCCTGTGCAATGTGCACACAAAGGTTGCACTTAAGTTGCTCCTCCTACAAAGACCCCATCCTCTCCAGTGCATATTCAAAGCCAGTGCCTCAAAGAGCTCAGCCTCTAGAGCTCAAAACCCTGCCCTCCATCCCATCCCATGATCTGCACACATCCAGGACAGAGTCGACTCCACTCTATCTCCTTATGTCTAGAACAAAGCCAATTCCACTTTATCTACCCACCCCATCCTCTCTCAGAACTCACAGATGGGTCTGTTCAAACCTACTTCCACCACTTCAGGTCTAAGCTGGATGGCCTGTAGCCACATGACAGGACCAGCAGCCTCAGCTCCACCATCTTTACAGCTTGAAATCCCTTCTGTCACCTGAGCCAGAACCCAAGTGCACAGGGCAGTCCCCCCACCTAATCTCACTCTTCTGTTGGCTCTGCCCTGACCCAGAGTAATTTAGGGACAGCTCTCACACCTCCTTCCCCATCTCCAAGCCCAGATCCTTCTAACCAGGGCCACAGCCATTAGTGGATTCCTACTGTAAACAGACACGGCCCAATGCCCCATATCTTCTTCCACCATTTCCGTCTCAATGATCTGTACTCCAAGATGCTGCTCAAGTCTTTACATACTCAAGACTTGGTGCCACCTCATCCCCAAGAACTCTCACCAGGTTTTGCAGTGGGTGTTTCCCAATGAAGAGTGGGGCAGAGTGGTAGGAACAGAGCTCTGCCAGCTATCAGCCTGTGTCTGACCCCACCAATGAGCCTTGAGTCTCCAGGACTCCAATCACAGTTTGATTCCTTAGCCTTCTATTGCCCTTGCAGGGAATCCAGGTGTCTGGGTATTGGGGGAGTGGCATAGATGGGTCCAGACTCCAGGAGCCCCACTGTCTATTCTGTGGTTTCTGCAAATTCCAGAAGAGGCTGTTGATGCCACTCAGACCCAGCCATAAACACCTGCTGCCCTTCTGTCATCTTGTACCAGACTCGAGGTGCACTTCAGTATGCTGGAGCCTGAAATGTCCCCATATTTATTTCTGGAGTTTCCAAAAAGCCCAAGTCAGAGGAGTTTACAACTCAGTCAACTTTGCTAACACTGTGAACTAGTCTGCACGATAATAACCTGTTATCTCCAAGCTCAGATCTCTCCGTCCCAGACAGCAGAGGGTACAGGAAGGTGAGCATGATAGATTCCCAGCCAACCCATTCTGAAAGAGCTTCATGGGTCAAGATAGAGGAGGAGAGGTGTGAGGGGGAGGTGGGGATGGGGAAGAGGAAGAGAACGGCGTAGCAGAAGATGTGGAAGAGGAAGGTTAGGAGGGATAGACTAACATTGTCTGAGCACCTCCTCTGTGCCAGCCAGAGAGTTAAGACATATACTGATGTTTTGTTCAATTCCCCAAGAGCCTGTTAGATATTCCCTCTTACCAGTGAGTCAGAAACGAAGGCTCAGAGAGGTTATGAAATATTCTTGAAAGCACACAGCCAGTAAGTACAAACTCAGATTGTCAGATGTGAAAGCCCATCCTCCCTGCATCGTATCATGCAGTTTCTAGCAGGGAATGGGAGAAACACCTGGGGCAGCTGGCAGACCCAGTCACAGAAGACAGGTATCACCCACATGCTTGCTCCCATATCATGTGAGGTTCACACCCCACACACAATAAAACCTCCCACCATCAGAACCTGAAGGTATTACTTTACTGGTTCTCACATACACACACACACACACGCTCAACCAGGCAAGGCAAATACCTACACCATACCTTTCTGACACAACACCTAGAGAGGCATCATGTGCTTCCTAACTCTAAGAACACTGGACCACCTGAGTGAAGAAATGCACCATGATACTTCATTCTCTCTCCCAGTCCCTCTATCCTTCCAAACTGAGTTTGGGGTTCAGAAGCTAAGTCAAAACTCCACTGGCAGCACTACAACCTATTTTAATTAGCTGGTTTTGCAATCCATGAGTCAACTGTTTTTGACTCAAGTGTTTGAGGGTCCCTGATGACTCAGCCCAAGGTATCTGCCCCACATTGACAAAAGTGGGAAGCCCAGCTTCTCCCTTGGGCCGGCCTCCATTTCCCAGCACTTGTAATTTGTGCAAAGTGCCTCCTGGCTGAGTGCCACTGTGCAGGCTCTTTCTGCTGACTAGGGCACTTCTGTAAAGTTCATACCACCTTGGCTACTGTGAAGTTAAATGTGGGTGAAAACAAAGCAAAGCTACCTCCTAATGTTTCCAGGTGGTTTCGCTCCATCAAGCCCAGGTGACATTAGAGTCATTTTACTTTCAACAAAGAAATTTCTCCTACCTGGAATAATGACTTTCTACCGTGTTGCTGAGACACGAACAAAAAAAAATGCATTCTTTGGTCCCCCACCCTGCCCTAAATACACTGTCCCTTTCTCTGCTGGAGCTAATGACAAGAGTGCCCACTTATCATCTCCCAAGGAGCAGGCTCACCCCTCATTAGCCAGCTAAGGGAAAGTGATTGCTTTCCTTCCTTTCCAGTCTGCTCCTCCAGGGAGGGATTTCTCTCTGCCTGCCTCCAGCAGTGGATTCAGAGGCATTGGTTCTGCCTCCCCACAAACGTTGGAGAAGGGCCCCTCTAGACCTCTGAACCCAGGGTCAGGCTCAACCTGAAGGCAGAGGGGTGGGAAGAGCTGGTGGCATGGGCAGGGCTGAGGGAGAGAGGCTCATGCCTTAGCTCCATCATGTACTAGCCCTGCCACTTTCTGGCCTTCATTTCCTTACCTGGAAGTGACCACTGGCCACATCTCACAGGATGACTAGGGAGAATGAGCCCTTTATAAAAGGTCAACTACTGTCAGGGCAGCCACCTCCCCCAACCCCCAGGTGTGCAACTCACCTAGACTGCAGTGAATGGTGAGCAGGGTCTTATCTCCTGCAGGAGGGGATGTGGGCAACCAAATCTCAGTAACAACATTAGCAACGGTCCACTATTTGGTGTCCCATTCAGAGGAGCAATAGGACCTCAAAATAGCTCCATAGGACAGAAAACCAAGAAAGGATGCCAAACTCAGGGGCTCTTTCCATTGTACCATGGGAACAGTGGCAAAGGTTCACCAAGTTCAGCTACAGTAGAGCTCCAGGACTGAGGGAGAGGCCGAGAGCCAAGACAGAGTAGCCAGTCAGGGCCTGGGAGGAGAAGGAGCCCAGGCAAGAGGCGCCTCCTGTGCAGGGGACCAAGGCTGGGGGTGGGCAGTGAGGGGAGGGCTCCAGAAGCTGGGGCTTGGCAGGCTCTCTTTCAATCCCCTGCCATCAATAATACAGTAATTATACTGGCAGCTGCCATTATCCTGCACTAACCATGTCCCAGGCACCATGCCAGGTTCTTCACACACATCTTCTCAGAGAACCCTCATGACAGTCCTAAGATGTTGACGGATGAGGACACCAACAGCCTGAGAATCTCCACCACTTGCCAAGCCACTCGACCACTAGATGATAGGGCTGGGGGTGGAGCCCGGTCCCTGTGGCCTTGCCCATCTCTTAGCACATGAGCTGAGCATAGGAGTGTTTATGTAATAAACAGAGGACTCTCCAGGACTCCAGGATTCTCTGCCCAGGTCCTCTATCCCCAATTTTGCAATGTGGCACAGGAGCTGGAAGAGCTACCTGGGAGGCTCCTTTCTGAGTCTTCGTGGCAGGGAGGTCTCCCCTCTAGAGGTGCAGTACAGCATGACCTGGCATGGGATGCAATAATGTTCTAGGACTGGTGGCATCCTGGGTCTTGCCCCACCTCCACGGTTGCCAAGGTTCTCCCAGTCCAGGTTCCAGGCTCTGAAACCTCAATGCTGAAGCTCAGAAAACCCACAGGACAGGAACAGCCTTCTTGAGGCTGGGGTTCTCCAGGCTGGGGAGCAGCTGAGAGCTGGAGACTCCTACTGCCCCTGCATCCCCAGCCCACAGATCTGCACTCCTGCTCTCTGGCTCCCTGATGGACAGCCAGGCCTGCCAGCACTTGTGTTTCTGTTAAACCTGATGTTATTACAACAAAACCCCTGTATTTCTTGCAAACAATTTTCCCTTTTGCAATCTCATAAATTAATTCCCTCCTTTCAAGCTGACTGGCTTCCTGCTAATCTAACCACTAACCTATCACCATCTAAAAACTAAATGATCTGTAAACAGTCTCTCCCATCCCCAGCCTAATGCACTAAAATCACTTTTCTGTTTCTTCTGCTTTATCTTTCCTTGCTAAGGCCAGCTCAGGTCCAGCTTCCTCGCTTCTTCCTCCCAAACACGAAGGCTTCCTGCTCTCCACTCCTAAGTCTCCATGCTCTGTCCCTTGAACTCTTTACCCCAAGAGGTATGCTAGCTGCTCAGGATCTGAACTGATGAGAGCCAACTCCCCCAGCCTGAAACCCACCATAAAATAAGCTCTACATGAGCACAGATATGACAGGTCCCAAGGTTGTCCCAGCCCTGACATCAGAGGCTCCAGTGAAGGTGGGTGGCATAAAGATGGCTCAGATTCCTGAGACGAGGGCTCCTCCCACCCCTTGAGCTCCTTTCTGTATCCAGCGGTCCCTAAGGATGGGATCAGCTGTGCTTAGAGGGCTCAGCCTGGGAAGACACCAGAGGAATCCCTGACTATCCCAGAGACAGGAGCAAGGAAGCTTCAGGGGTTCTGGGGACATTTTCTGGCAGTCCAGGAAAATCGTGACAGGGTCAGTGAGCTGTAGGAAAAGCCTGCTGTTTACCAGGAGAAGACTCCTGAGGAGGGAGCTCTCTGAAGGCAGCAGCACCTCTTATGAAGCTGCTGTGGCTCTTGTGCCAATAGTCCCTTCTCCCAGGACCTGTCACAGGTGTGCCAGCACCCTAACCCTTCCTGCCGAGCTAGACCGTGGGACTGCCATGCTGGAGCCCAGGCCAGTTCCCTAAAGCCACATGGGCATGGAGCCAAGATGGGGACCCAGGACCCCATCATCGAGTCACCAAGCCCCTTATGTACCTTCATCCCATAGGGATCACTCCCTGGGACCCATCCTCTGAGTGGGTCTGCAGCCTGGTCCCAATCTGTTCTTCCCATAACTGTCCTCCTGGCCCAGACCCATTGCTGATCTGATTCCATGGTAAAATCTCTAGTTCAGAGCCCCCAGCCTCTGCTGCACCTCCAGGCTCTGCCCCTGTCAAACAGCATGACCTTGGTCTAGTCACCTATTTCCATCAGCTTTGGTCTCCTCTGTGGGGACAATGCCTCCTCAGCTGCCAGAAGAATGAAATGAACAATGTGTACAAAGTGCTTAGCACAGTGTCTTGCTGGGATTCCATAAAGAAAGGTCACACTCTCCCCTTTTTATCTGTCCACCAAGCCCCACATCTGGGCTCTCACCTTGTCACTCAGGCCAGACACGGCCACATCCCTTGCAGGACTCCCAGACTGCAGACCACCACACTCACCAGGCAAGGGTCTGATAGGGGCAGCAAGGTGTATGGAAGTGATTCTGACAGGTGGCCCCAGGGCCACTCACCAAGAACACTACACATCTAAATCCCCTCAGCAGAGAACTGCCTGAAACCCCATCCTTCATATCCTTATAAAAAGCAGACACCCCATCCCCCACCTCCAGCCCACCCTGGGCCCTTGCTTAGGCTTAGCCCAAATGAGCATAGCTGCCCCTTTGTTCTGATTCCTCACTCCCTGATTCTAACCACTGGCCTTGCAGCTCACTGCTATGACCAGACTGTGCCTTGTCCTGCAATGTTCAGATCCCTGACTGTAGAACCCAGGCCTACATGCCCTACCTGCTGGGCTGGCCCACCCCACAAGCACCACCAGCCACCCACTCTGTGGGCACTGGGTTTCTGCACGTGTTATGAATGACCAAAGGAGAAAGCACTTATAAGAACTATGACAAATAGCTTGACAGTGTTTTCAATTATCCACAATTACATCCACCTTCTGAAATGAATTCTCTACACTGCCATTTTTTTCTGTGAAGAGGATCCAGTTGGCATGCTCGCACCCTGCCTTTGCTGAGATGGCAAGGACAGGTGGGCAGGCTACATACAGCAGACACCCTATACCCAGAGATCTCAGCAACTGCTTCTGGCTGGGCCATGCAGGCAATGGGCCCCCATCTTAGGGAGAAGGAGGCTAAGGGATTCCTCCTGAGTTGTGTCTGTTTGGCTCATACTCTGAAAAGCCAGACAGAGCCTGGGGTACCTCACACCACTGCAGGCCTGCTCTTTGAAGAAAGGCCGGGACCCACCTCAACAGAGCTGGTACTAGCAATGACTCAGCATGTGTTACCATTCTACACACACTGCAGTGGGGTGCTGGTTCTCACTCTGCACAGGTGAAGAACCCAAGAACAGAGGTGCCCTTAACAGACACCTACCAGACCCTGCTGATGGGCTTAGCCTCCTTCCAGCCTTCCCTACAGCAAGATGTTTACACCTCTCTCCTAGACTGTGAGGAAGCTAGCCTTTCACTATTCCTTTAATAGTGATCCAGTTGTGCCCACTGTTCCTGAGCAAGTGTAGGGGGCTGGTTCTCCCCACAGTGCCATGCCCCTTGTTAAGAGTCAGCACAGCTGGGGAGCAATAGAACCCTCAGGGTGAGAGAGGCAGGGGACAGAGGTTTGGGGCCCAAGGGACAACAGGAGCTAAGCAGCCAGCCCCCATGCTGTCCAGCAAAGTTTCTCTTGATAATGACACAAAGATGACCCAGAAATCATGTCTCACTCTGGCTTTAATTATGCATGTTGCATTTAACTCAGACATGGGCACGGCCACCACTACCATGCAGAAGCCATACCAGGGTTGGAAAACGCCCCCTCTGTTCCCAGTCAAGCTCTGCGCTCTGCTATAGCAGCAACAGGGGTATGAGTAAAGCCTACATTGCTGCCCCACCTCTTGCTGTGCAAGTACCACTTCTGATGTCCCAGGGATGTACTGAAGGTAGTTAAGACTAGTGTCCTGCCTGTCCACCCCCTGCCAGACACATCTGAGCCAATGGACTAGGCCTAAGGACAGGGGCAAAAGAAGGCAGTGTGGGAAAAGAAAGAGCTCACTCTTCCTAACACCCTATCACAGGCAGGACAACTTGCTAGACACTCTCATTCACTCACTCACTCACTGACTCAACTGAGTACCGACTGTGTACCAAGCAATCTAGTAGGAGAAAAGGCAAAAAAAAAAAAAAAAAAAAAAAAAAAACAAATAGAGAGCATTTTCTCAGTCTGTTGAGATTTTGCTTCCCAGCAACTGTTGTTACTTTGGCTCAAATAAATGCATAAAAAATTTTTTAAAAATTTAAAACAAAAAATAAACAAGTAAATACAGGTGATAAATGTCCTAGCAGGGAAAGAGAAATTGGTGTTGGGGACTGGGCTTTAATTTAAAATAGGGGACAAGGGTAGGTCTTACTAAGAAGGTGACATGTGAGCAAACACTCAGACGGTAGGAGAGGAAGCCACATGGATACTCCAGACAGAGGCAACAGAGAGTTCAAAGGCCCTGAGTCTGCACCATGCCTGGGGTGCTCAAGTAGCACGAAGGAGGCCATGTGGCTGAAGCAGAGGGAGCACATGGAGAGAGGAAAGAGATAAGGCCCAATAGGTAATAAGGGACCAGAGCATGAGTGGCCTCATGGGTTTCAACTCTAAGAGAAATGGGGAGCCATGGCAGGTTAGAAGCAGAAGAGTGATGTGATCTGCCTTGTTTCACAAGTCTCACTCTGTCAGCTGTGCTGGTAATAGCAGCACAGAGACCAGACTGATACAACAACCTTAGCAAAACTTACCACAACCCGGGGGGTATGACAACAACAGGGAACAAGGCTCCAAGAGGTTAAGTGGGTGATCCCAGATCACTCATCCAGGATCACAGAGCCAGATATCCAGTCTGGGTCTCTAGCTTGTTACCTCCAGAACCCTACAAAGACTGCCTACCGTGCCACCACCTGGCTGGACCAGCCTCGCATATTCCCCAGGGCAGCCAATGGAGTGGGCAGGAGTGTCAACGGTGCCTGAAGTGGCATAGCTCTGCTGTCCCTGGTGATCCCCAGGGAGGTGAGAGTGGGAGCGTAGGGAAGAGTGATAAGGATTCCCCGACCCAATGCCTCCTCATGACTGCTCCAGAACCCATGGACCTCGGAGGGATTCTTGAGACGATCTGGGCAACAGGAAGTCTTGCTGTCTGAAGAAGTTGCTGATGAGAACAGTGAGAGTGGCAAAGACACTGATGATGGTTTTAAAGAGGATTTGCTGGGTTTGGTGGCCCTCTTCCTCCCCGTCTTGTACTCTATCAAATTCTCTCCTGGCATCAGATATTCAAGCATGAACTGCAATGAGAAGCAGCTGGACAAGGAGCCACTCCTTCTCTCAGTGACAGTAATAAAGTAATAAAACAGCAATTTCACACTTAAACCCCACCTTCTCACAGTCACCACCCCCACACATCCCACATCACAGAGCGTCCTGAGGACTCCCCACCCCCGGGCCCCACAGCCCATAGCAGCAAAGCATCTGGCAGAGGTAGACCCACAGAGCAGGCAGAACATGAAAACTCAGTGTTCGGATTACTGTAAAGCACGTTTATCAGCACAAACTTTCAGACCAGCCCTTTTGGGAATGAAACTCCATTTCATTTGGCTCTGGCTCCAAGATGAATCACGAAGAGAATAAGGATGGCAATCTCCCGGAAAAGTCCTTCTGCACACAAATGAAGAGATAAATGCCCAGGCCACCTCCTAAGAGCACTGCTGATTCCCAAATATAGGGGAGGGGGACTTTCAGGGAGGAAGGGGGAAAGAATGGGCATTTTAAAACACACATTGACAGCATGGGTAAACCTTGAAAACATTATGCTAAGTGAATAAACCTGTCATAAAAGGACAAATACTGCAAGATCTCACTGATATGAGGTACCTAGAGTAGTCAAATTCGTTCAGGCAGAAAGCAGAATGGTAGCTTCCAAGGGCTGGGGGGTGGGAGGTAATGGGGTTATTTACTGGGTACAGAGTTGAGGTTTAAGCCAGTGAAAAAGCTCTGGATATACATGGTGGTGATGGTTGTAGAGCTGTTAACCTACGCAATGCCACCAACCTATACACTTAAAAATGGTTACAATGATAAATTTTGTTATGAGTATTTTACCATAATAAATGAACACACTTATCCACTTAGGTCTCTACCTTAGGAAAATAGTTTCAAAGATGGACAAGGTTTTAGGCACAAGATGTTCATTACAACATTTTTTATGATAGCAAAATGCTGAGAAGAAAAGGGAAATGACTGAGTCAATTAGTTATAGTCACTGGAAAAAGTACCATTTCAGTCATTAAAATAGTAATTACGAAGAACTTCTAGTGACCCAGGAAATGATTACCATACTATGGTAACTATACAGAATGGTGTGCAACACTTTAAGGTCCTTCTAGAACAAGGGCATCCATAAAAAACAGATATTGATCAAAATGGTAGTCTAAGGATATGCTCAGCTTCTTCTTCCCAACACAAAACCCTTAAAATGACATAGAAGATAAATAATTCTTTAAAATCTGTAACAGTGCTGGAAAACAACAATGGGGTTCTTAATAGGGCAGACATCATGAGGAATCATTGAAAGGCAGAAGGATGACGGGTTCATACCGGATATGACACCATAGCCCAAAACACACCCCGGAGAGGACAGCAGTGGAGAGGGGAGCTCCAAGCTGGAAGCTGAGGAAATGGGGACACAGAGGGAGCCTGTGAGGATGGCTGATGGGGGGTCTTGGGAGAGGCATCTCAGTGTCCCTTCCCACAATGCCAAGCAGTGAACTACAATAGTGATGGCCCACAGGAGCAAGGCATAAGAGGACTTGATTCCCAGGAGTCAGGTAGCCCTAAAGGGGTGCTAACACACAGAAGGAAAGTGGAAACCTCACACCCCAAACACTAGACTCTGGTGCCACCAACACAACACCCAATGCAGCCATTGCTGGGGACAGGCTCAGCCTCACAGGTCGACAGGAAATTTCACACAAATACAAGTACACAACCCAGAATCACCCACCTATATTTAAGAGGATCTACACATTGAAAGAGACACGCCAAACTCATCAAGTACAAGAACTAACACCAGAGGACACAGAGGGACTACAAAAAAAAAAACACTTTAGAACAAGTAAACTCAGAGTGATGGGAGAGGTCATCATATCCATAAAAAAAGGAGTGAACTAGATCTAGGAAGCAAACACTTCCGTGTTCAAGTCTATAAAGGGGGTGAATAGCAGCATGGAGCAAATGAAGGCCAATTTAGTGACCTGGAGATGGAGACAGAAATTCTCCCAGATGGTGGCACAAAAACCCAGAGATGAAAAGGGTGAAAGTCAAATAAAGGGAAATGAGGAATATAAACTCCAACCATCATCTAACAAGAGTTCCAAAGAGAAATCTGAGAGAATATAAGAAACTAGAAAATAAATAAATCCAGAAGGACACAAGTCCTCAGATTGGAAAAAAACAAAAACAAAAAAACCTCACCACATGCAAAGTAGGGTTATGTAAAAAGACCATATTTAGGCACAGAATGGTAAAATTTAAGAACCCAGGTGAAAAAGAAAAAATGCCAAATTCTTCCAGGGAAAAAAGACACAGGTCACCTACAGTGGAAGAGAAGTCAGAATAATTGATGTCAACTTGAGAGCCAGGTGGACCACAACCCTTCTTTCCTAGCTATGATATGGTTCTCACTCAGCCTCACTGTCCCTCTCTGTTGTATGGGGAACAGTACCCATCTCCCAGAGTGATGTCCGAGTTTGATGGGTTGATGTGTGTAAGGCCCTGGAACATAGAACCCACTCTATAAGACTCAGTTCATACTGTTATGAGAACATCAGATGCACACGAGTCAGCACAGTGCCTCAGTGCTGAGGGAAAAATGGTATAAACCTTAAATTCTCCTCTCAGCCTTTAGGAAGGGAACAGGCATTCTCATACACATGAGGACACAGAACATTCATCTCTCACAAAAAAGTTCATCACCCACTTGGAAAGAATTACCAAGTTGTGAGCTCCAGGCTCCAGATGAGGTCGCCAGAGATGGGCAAAAGGTGCATGGGGTGATGAAAATGTTATGGAATTAGATAGTGGTAATGGTTGTATAACACTGTGAATGCACTGGAAGTCACTGAATTGTACGCTTTAAAAAGGTCAAAATCATGAATTTCATGTTATGCGAATACTACCTCAATGACAAAAAAAAATATGAATCCAAGAACGAAATGTGAAATACAAAAGCAGCAGTGAGATAAATTTTTAATTCACTGTTAAAACCATCTGTTGGCTATAAGTATTAAAACTTCTAACTAAAATCCCAGTTGGTCTCTTCTTAAGTGGTGATATGGTTTGGGTATGAAAGCAGCTAAGGGATATTAAAGTTCTTGATTTGTTCAACACTGATAAATGGTGAGAGTCAACTGTGAGCTTAACTATATCTTGGAAATATAAGTAATCACTAGAAAACAAAAATACTTTATTTAGTAGATAGTTCTTCACAGGAAACAGAGGGAAGGGGATATTTTTGAGCTGTCTCAGTGATGAGCAGGGGTCTACCTATAATTTAGTGTTCAGGGCCAAGAAGGCTAAATGTCTTACAATTCAGGGAAGAGTGCCATATCCCAAAGGTGAGCCCTGCCCAAAATGATAGCAGTGCCAGCAGTGCCCCTTTTAAGAAGAACATTGCTTTAAGGAACAAAAATCTGGACAAGGAAAACCCAATCAAGCCAAAAAAAAGCACAAAAAGGGAAAAACAAGAAAATCAAAGTAAATAAGAAACGCAAAATAAAATGGCATGCACACACACAAAAAGTGCAAACCTATCAGTCATCCCATTAAAAGTAAATGGGTAAACTTCCCCTAATAAATACTGCAATAAATGAAGATTTTTAATTTTTTTTTACAAAAGATACAAAGATAAACACAAAGGAAGGTTAAAAATAATAGGATGAGAAAGGCAATACCAAATAAAAGATAAGCCAGAAAAAGATGTTTATCAGACAAAATACAATTCAAGATGGAAAGCACTCAAGGAAGAGAGAGGGACATTTCATACTGATAAAAGGTACAGAGAACTCCAAAAATATAACAGGTGTGTTATGAAATTTATGACACAGCTTCAAAATAGATCATGCAAAACTGACACTAATTAAAGGGGAAACCAACAATCCACAATCACAAAGGTGAGGTCAACATTTTTATTACAGATTTAATAGGAAAAAATATCATATGAAGAACTTCCTTATCTCACCTATAGGTTTATCTAATAATATTAATTATCTTAACTACATGAGTTGTATTCCAGGTTCTGTTTTAAGTTTTGCATATATTAAGTTAATCTTTCTTAAGTATAGTTGATTGCTTATGCTGTTATAGTTTTCTCAATTTTTTTCCCTTTGCCCCCCTCTGTTTGGTACCCTCCCTCCCTCCAGCAATACACACCCCTTAGTTCATGTCCATACTTCATGCATATAACCTATACACCCTTTCCTATACTATTCTTAACATTCCCCTGTCCATTTTCTTCCTACCAATTACGCTTCTTGATCCCTGTACCAGACCCATATTTCTCCCCCTTCCCTCTCCCAGCTGATAACCCTCCAAATAATCCCCATACCTAATATTCTGTTCCTGTTCTTCTTGTTTGCTTAGTTTGTTTTTGGTTTTGGTTTTTTTATTCTGTTGTTGATAGTTGTCAGTTTTTTGCCATTTTACTGTTCATACTTTTGATCTTCTTTTCTTAAATAAGTCCCTTTAACATTTCATGTAATAATGGCTTGGTAATGATGAATTCCTTTAGCTTTACTTTGTCTGGGAAGCACTTTATCTGCCCTTCCATTCTAAATGATAGCTTTGCTGGATAGAGTAGTCTTGTTGTAGGTCCTTGCTTTTCATCACTTTGAATACTTCTTTCCAGCCCTTTCTTGTCTGCAAAGTTTCTTTTGAGAAGTTAGTTGACAGTCTTATAGGCTGTCCTGTGTGCCACTGGTGCCTTTCAAGCTGTTACTGGTACTGGAGCTCAGAGGGCATGAGTCTGACTAGGTGAGTCCATGTGTGGGTTCCTTAAGACGAACTGCTTGGGGATCCAGCTATTTCTTCCACTGACTCAACTCAATCCTCACTGGATTTTGCAGCCAGAAGATGTGAGGACTTACATTCCTGGGACTGGGACTGAAAGTCTCTGATGGAGACCATGGTGTGGGGCTGGAACTCCTCACTCCTGACATATCCCTTCCGAATTTTTATCCACTTCATGTGGTTAAGAGGCCAGCCTGTTCTTCATCTGCACCTCTCCTACCTGTCTCAATGGATGTGGTTTCTTTAATTCTGTAGTTGTCAGACTTCCATTCAACTCAATTTCTGACAGTTCTGGCAAATGGTTGTTTTATATTTTAGTTGTAATTTTAATGTGGTTGTATGAAGAGGTGAGCCATGTTGGCCTATGCCTCCATCTTGACCGGATCTATAATTAAGTTAATCTTTATGTAACACTATAAAGTAAGCACTCCAATGTTGCCAGTTTTACATGGATGAAAACTGATGCCCAGCCACTACCCACCATTATGCAGCCAACAAGCCAGGACCCAAGTCCCAGCACTAGTACCAGGGTCTGCTCTCAATCTCCACTTCTCCTTTCTTTCATGGGGCTCATCATAGACAGCACAGTCTTTTCAATGTACACCCAGCTCTCCACAGTGAAAATCTCAGTAAAGCCCTAAAGGAGAAATTATTCAGAAATTTATTGTACATTAACTGAGTCCAATGCAATAAAATTGAGAATTAACAATGAAAAGAAACATCCTCCAATCTATATACTTCAAAAATTTAAAACGTTATCTTTCATAACTGCTGCCCTTAGAGAACATGAAAGCAGAATATTGAAACTATTTAGAACTGAATTTGAATTGGGGCACCTGCTGGGTTTGACCAGAATAGTATTCTCAGTAAAACCCTTCCTAACTCTAGGTAAACTAGGGATCAAAAAGAACTACCCTAACTTGATAGAGTATATCTCCTAGAAAGCTACAGAAAGCATCATATTTAATTGTGAAACTCTGAAATATTCTACCACTATTAATATTTAGCATTATCCTAGACAATGTGATAACACCTGAAAAGGAAATAAGGAAGAGGACTTCCAGCCAAGATGGAGATGTAAGTAGACACACTTTGCCTCCTCACACAACCATAAGAAGGATCACTACTAACCTCAAAACAAAAAACTAGAACTGCCATAAAATTGAACTGCATGGAAGTCTGACAACCAAGGATTTAAAGACGAGATATTCATCCAGATAGGTAAGAGGGGCAGAGATGGGGAGCAGAGGCAGAGAGGATGTGGAGTGGCGGCAGCAGCAAGGTGGCAGTGGCAAGGGGCAAGAGAATGGGTGGTTCCACATTCAAGTGTGGTGGATAACAGCCAGGAGGGACACCTGGGGAGTGATCCCAGCCCCAGGTCAGACCGAAAGCCCAGGGTTCCAGCACTGGAAAAAGTAAAGCCTCATAGTTTCTGGCTGTGAAAGCCAGTGGGGGTTGGGTTGGCAGAAGAAACTACCCTTCTCTCGGGAGAGTCCATTTCAAGGGCTCCCACCATCCTAGAATGTACGCAAATCCACCCACTCTGGGAACCACCACTAGGACAACTAGAGGGGTGCTAGTCACATATGGGAAGTGGATGAAGTGACTGGAAATGGGGCAAGTGCCAAGCAAATGGCATTGTTCCCTCTCTGATCTCTCCACCACATACAGTACTGCAAAGCAGTGAAATGGGTTGCCACATCCTGGCAAATACCTAAGGCTCCACCCCTTACAACATAACAGGTGTGCCATGACAGGGAGTCAAAGCAGCTCTAATACACAGAAACAAACACAGGGCGGCTGCCAAATTGAGGAGACAAAGAAATATGGCCCAATGGAAAGAACAGATCAAAACTCCAGAAGAAAACTAAGTGAAATGGAGTTAGCCAACCTATCAGAGATTTCAAAACACTGGTGATAAGGATGCTCAGAGAACTTATTGCATAATGGAAGAAATGAAGGCTACACTAAGTGAAATAAAGAAAAACCCAAAGGGAACCAATAGTGAAAGAAAGGAAGCCAGGTTCAAATCAATGAATTGGAACATATGGAAGAAATGAAGAGTCAACCAGTACAGAATGAATAAATAAGAATTTTTTAAAAGAGGAGAAAATAAGAAGACTCTGGGACATCTCCAAAAATGCCAACATCTGAATCACAGCAGAAGAAGAAGAGGAAGAGCAAGAAACTGAATACTTGTTTGAAAAAATAATGAAAGAAAACTTCCTAATTTGGTGAAGGAAACAGACATACAAGTCCAGGAAGCACAGAAAGTCCCAAAAAGTTGGACCTGAAGAGGACCACACCAAGACACATCATAATTAAAATGCCAAAGGCTAAAGATAAAGAGAATCTTAAAAGCAGCAAGAGAAAAGAAGAGAGTTACCTACAAAGGAGTTCCCATAAAACTATCAGCTGATTCCTCAAAAGAAACTTTGCAGACAAGAAAGAGCTGAAAAGAAGTATTTAAATTGATGAAAAGCAAGGACCTACAACCAAGAATACTCTATCCAGCAAAACTGTCATTTAGACTGGAAGGGCAGATAAAGTGCTTCCCAGACAAGGTAAAGCTAAAGGAGTTTATCATCACCAAGCCCTTATTATATGAAATGTTGAAGGGGCTTATTTAAGGAAAAGAAGAAGATCAAAACTATGAACATTAAAATGACAACAAACTAACAACTATCAACAACTGAATCTTAAAAATACAAAAACAAACTAAGCAAACAACTAGACTAGGAACAGAATCATAGCAAAGAAGATCATATGAAGGGTCATCAGTGGGGAGGGGGACGGAAGAGAATGAGAGAAAAGATACAGAGATTAAGAAGCATAATTGGTGGGTACAAAATAGACAGGGGGGATGTTAAGAATAATAAAGGAGCCCTGGTTGGTGTGGCTCAGTGGATTGAGTGCCAGCCTGCAAACTGAAAGGTTGCTGGTTCAATTCCCAGTCAGGGCACACACCTGGGTTGCAGGCCAGCAATTGATGTATCTCTCACACATCAATGTTTCTCTCTCTCTCTCTCTCTCTCCCTCTCTCCCTCCCTTCCCCTCTCTCTAAAATAAATAATTTTTTAAAAAAGAAATAGTAAGGGAAATGGAGAAACCAAAGAACTTATATGCATGACCCATGGATATGAACTCAGAGTGAAGGGAAAGTGGGTACCAGGCAGAGAAGGACAAAGGGAAAAAAACTGGGACAACTGTAACAGTATAATCAAGAAAATAGACTTAAAAGGGGGAATACTAATTGGTAATGGAAAAAAATACAACAAAGATTAAATTTTAAAAATAAGGAAGAGATAAAAATTGGTATGTTTTGTAGAAAATATGAGCATCTACTAATAAGTCCAAAGAGAATGAATTAATAAACTATTAGGGGCCATAAGGGAATTCAGCAAAACCCCTGGATTTAAAATCTATCTGCAAAATGAATAGCTTTTGTGTATGCCAGCACTCCCAATTAGAAAATGTAATCCACTAGAAAACTCATTCATATTGGGGAAAAAAAAAAATCTATAAAATCCCTGGGGAAAACCTAATAAGAAATGTATAAGATCTATATGAAGAAAAATGTAAAAATTTACTAAGAGCATCAAAAGACTCCAAATAAATGGAGAGACATACTATGTCCCTGGATGGTAACTATCAGGACATGAAGATGACAGCTCTTGCTTCATTAACCTACATATTCAAAGCACCCAGTGACAGATACACCTTTTCATTTATAATTGCTGACAGAAGCAGGTGACGAGTAGCTAATGATTATTTATAAAATTTCATTCATTTCCTGAGCAGTCAATCAAATGTAAGTTTTAAGAAGGGAAAAATGGTGTAAGTCATACAGACAAACTGAGAAATCAGCAAAAAAAATAATATAGTACAAAGCAGTTCAAATAGACTTTGAAAGTAAAAATTAAGACCTAATTTTAAAACACTAAAGGACAACTGGCCATTGGAAGGGCAGCAATGGAGCACTACTGGACCAAGCAATGGCAGTGCCATGCTCCAATAACCAGCTGAGTCCCTTGGATGTACTTACCTGGGAGGTGTGGCCAAGACTGTGGGCACATCAGGCACATCGCAGGTTAAACAGAGGCCAGAGTGAAGCTCCTACCAGATCACCTGCAGACAATCAGCAAAGGGGGAGGGGCTCTAAACAAGAACAGGTTTCTAAAAGAATCTGATTTCAAAGTAAGTCATCCTGAGAAAACTAACACCTTCATTGGACATCCTTACACTCATGTTACAGTTTGGCGTTGTTTTTATTTTCAGTTAGATATGGAGGTAGGGCAACCTAAAATCCCAGTGCTTAGAAATTCCAAGACTGACCATAATCCTGGTTAAACACTAGTTATCTATACCCAGAGCACTAGCCAGTTCCTCTGCTCACTGTCAGGTACCTCACCCTTCAACAACAGCATCTTGAAGAATTTACACAAGCTCCAAAAAAGTGCAGCAAATCTACGCAAGAACAACAGGATGCACATCAGTAGGCATCCATCAATCCATCACTGGCAGTAGTGAGTCCTGATTTCTCCACTGAGCTCATTAAGTGTTCCATCAGAGGAGAGCGGCTTTGTTAATTATGTTTGCAATGAACTATTTGGATAAATAAATTTAAATGATAATATTCCTTATTAACAATTAAAATCTGCTAGAATAACATATGTCATGTAGCTAGTATGAAAAGATTCACAGTAATTAGGGAAATGCAAATTAAAATAACAATGAGGTACCACCTATTAGCCATCAGATTGGCAAAAATCAAAAGGCTGATAATATCAACTGTTGCCAAGAAAGTGAGAAAGTAGATGCTCTTCTTACACTGTCAGGTGGAAGTTCAAATTCATTCAGCTTTCTAGAAGGTGATTGGGCAGAAGCTAGAATTCAACTGTGCATGCCATTCACCCAATCAATTCCACATCTTGGAATCTACCTAGATAAATATTCATAAACATGTATAAGAATCTTAATCACAATATGGCTTGTAATTGTGAAAAATCAGAACTAGCCTAGATATCTATTAACAGGGAAACATACTATGAGAATCTGTTTAGTATGCAGTGTGTTTATATGAAATAGCACAGTGAGCTTGCCAAGACATTGGTGAGTGAAAATAAGCAAGGTCCAGTATAACATGCATAGTCAGCATTATTTATATAGTTAAAACACAAAGCAAAACTCCATATTCCATTTTGTGTGTACATAAATGTAAACACAGAGAGAAAGTTCTGGAAGGATATAGAACAACCTGATTTCAGTTTTCCCCTGAGAATGGAATTGGGAATTTTATTTCTTATATTTCTTAAATCTTTTATAATGGATGCATTTGTGACATTCAAAGAAAGTGAAGTGTTAAGGTTGAAGACAAAACCAAGTGATCAGTAAGAGTTCAACCAGGTGAAGAGTAAGTCTGCAAGAAGAGGCTGGAAGATGTGAACAGAGGTTCTCTGCATGACAGGGTTCCTAGCAACACAGCCCACCCCTTCTCCCACAATCATATCCCTCCCCGTTGTCCCTGTCCATAAGTCATTTATACACGTTCCTTGACTAAACCCTTCCCTTACTTATCCCCCCTCCCCCTATTGACTGCTATTCTGCTCTTTGTCCTATTTAGCTCATTTGTATATGTTGTTCTTTAGTTTCCTGTATTAGGTGATATCATATGGTATTTTTCTTTCTTTGCCTGGCTTATTTCACTAAGCATAATTCTCTCTAATTCCATCCATGTTGTTGCAAATAGCAGGAGTTCCTTCTTTCTTTCTGCTACATAGTATTCCATTGTGTAAATGTAGCACACTTTTTTTATTTCCCACTCATCTATACATGGGCACTTAGGCTGTTTCCAGCACTTAGCTATTGTAAACAGCACTGCTATGAACATAGGGGTGCGTAAGTTCTTTTGAATTAGTGTTTTAGAATTTTTCGGGTATAATCCTAGCAGTGGAATCGCTGGTTCAAAAGGCAGTTACATTTTCAGGTTTTTTTTTTTGGTAATTCCATACTGTTTTCCATAGTGGCTGCAACAGTCTGCATTCCCACCAACAGTGCAGTAGGGTTCCCGTTTCTCCACATCCTCTCCAGCACTTGTTGGTTGTTGATTTGTTGATGATGGCCATTCTGACTGGTGTAAAGTGGTATCTCATTGTGGTTTTTATTTGCATCTCTCTGGTGGCTAATGATGTTGAGCATTTTTTCATGTGTCTATGGACCTTCTGTATGTCCTCTGCAGAGAAGTGTTTGTTCAGTTCCTTTGCCCATTTTTTAATTGGGTTGTTTGTTTTCTTGATGTTGAGTCGTATAAGCTCTTTATATATTTTGGAGATCAGTCCCCTGTCTGTAATGTCATTGGCAAATATGTTTTCCTTTTCATATTGCTGATGTTTTCTTTTGCTGAGCAGAAACTCTTAATTTGATGTAGTCCCATTTGTTTATTTTTTCTTTTACTTCTCTTGTCTTAGGAGGTGTACCCATGAAATATTGTTATGTGGGATATCTGAAATTTTCCTGCCTATGTTTTCCTCTAGGACCTTTATGATGTCATGGCTTACATTTAAGTCTTTGATCCATCTTGAGTTTATTCTCGTGTGTTGTGTAAGTTGGTGGTCTAGTTTCATTTTTTTGCAAGTCCCTGTCCAGTTCTCCCAGCACCATTTGTTAAAGAGACTCTTCTCACTCCATTTTATGTTCCTTCCTCCTTTATCAAATATTAGTTGACCATAGAGGCCTGGGTTTATTTCTGGACTCTCTATTCTGTTCCACTGATCTATATGTCTGTTCTTATCCCAGTACCAGACTGTTTTGATCACAGTGGCTTTGTAGTATTGTTTGATGTCTGGTATTGTGATTTCTCCTGCTGTGCTCTTCTGTCTCAAGATTGCTTTTGCTATTCGGGGTCTTTTTTGGTTCCATATGAATTTTTGGAGTATTTGTTCTAGGTCTGTGAAATATGTCATCAGTATTTTAATAGGGATTGCATTGAATCCGTAAATTGCTTTGGGTAGTATGGCCATTTCGATGATGTTGATTCTTCCCACCCAAGAACATGGTATTTGCTTCCATTTATTTGTATCTTCCTTAATTTCTTTATTCAATGTTACGTAATTTTCAGAGTACAGGTCTTTTATCTCTTTGGTTAAGTTTGCTCCTAGGTACTTTATTTTTCTTGTTGCTACAGTAAAAGGTATTTTCTTTTTTGTCTGTCTCTGATATTTTATTGTTGGTGTACAGAAATGCCTTAGATTTCTGTATATTTATTTTGTACCCTTCTATTTTGCCAAACTCACTTATTATATTGAGTAGACTTTTAGTGGAGTTTATAGGGTTTTCTACGTCTACTATCATGTCATCTGCATATAATGATAGTTTTACTTCTTCTTTCCCAATTTGGATGCCTTTTATTTCTTTTTCTTGTCTGGTTGCTGTGGCTAGGACTTCCAACACTATGTTGAATAGGAGTGGAGAGAGTAGACAGCCTTGTCTAGTTCCTGATTTCAGGGGGAATGCTTTCAGTTTTTGTTAACTGAGTATGATGTTGGCTTCAGGCTTCTCATATATAGCCTTAATTATGTTAAGGTATGCTCCCTCTATTCTCATTTTGCTGAGTGTTTTCATCATAAATGGGTGTTGTACTTTATCAAATGCTTTTTCTGCATCTATTGATATGATCATGTGATTTTTGTCTTTCATTTTGTTTAGGTGATTATTATATTTATTGATTTGTGAATATTAAACCATCCTTGCATCCCTGGGATGAATCCCACTTCCTTGTGGTGTATGATCTTTTTGATGTATTGCTGGATCCTGTTTGCCACTATTTTGTTGAGGATTTTAGCATCTATGTTCACCAGTGATATTGGCCTGTAATTTTCTTTCTTTGTTGTGTCTTGACCTGGTTTTGGGATTAGGGTAATACTGGCTTCATAGAAAGAGTTTGGGATTTTTCCCTCTTCTTGGATTTTTTGGAATAGTTTGAGGAGGGTAGGAGTTAGTTCTTCCCTAAATGTTTTGTAAAATTCACCTGTGAAGCCATCTGGTTCAGGGCTTTTGTGTGCAGAGAGATTTTTGATTACTGTTTCAATTTCCTTCTTTGTTATTGGTCTGTTGAGACTTTCTACTTGTTCTTGATTCAGTTTTGGAAGGTTATGTTTCTAGAAATTTGTCCATTTCTTCTAGGTTGTCAAATTTCTTGCCATACAGTTGTTTGTAATAATTTGTTACAATCATTTGTATTTCTGTGGTATCAGTCATGATTTCTCCTCTTTCATTTCTGATTTTGTTTATTTGAGTCTTCTCTCTTTTTTTCTTGATGAGCCTGGCTAGAGGCTTGTCGATTTTGTTTATTTTTTTGAAGAACCAGCTCCTAGTTTCGTTGATCTTTTGGATTGTTTGTTTAGTCTCTATGTCATTTAATTCTGCTCTGATCTTAATGATTTCTTTCCTTCTTCTTGCCCTGGGCTTTGTTTGTTGTTGTTGTTCTAGTTCTTATAGTTTTAGGGTTAGATTTTTTATTTGAGATTCTTCTATCCTTTTCAGATATGCCTGTATTGCTATGAACTTCCCTCTTAGGAATGCTTTTGCTGTGTCCCATAGGTTTTGGGCTGTTGTGTGTTCATTATCATTAGTTTCTAGAAATTTCTTGATTTCTTCTTTGATGTCATTGTTAACCCATTCATTATTTAATAGCATGTTATTCATTCTCCATGAGTTTGAGTGCCCTTGATTTTTCTCTGTGAGGTTGATTTTTAGTTTCAAGGCATTGTGGTCTGAAAAGATGCTTGATATGATTTCAATTTTCTCGAATTTGTTGAGGCTTGTTTTGTGTCCTATCATGTGGTCTATCTTTGAAAATGTCCCATGTGCATTTGAAAAGAATATACACTTTGCTTCTTTTGGGTGGAAAGTTCTATATATATCAGTTAAGTCCATGTGGTTTAGTGTGTTGTTCAATGCCTGTATATCCTTGGTGTTTCTTTGCTTCGATGATGTCTATTGTTGAAGATTTATCTACTTTCTTGTGCTTTTCAGTAGGTCCTAATTTTTCTGTAGTACCTAGGTATTGCTTTTACAATCAGAAAATTCCAGTGAACATTTTTATGTGCAGTGGCTGGAGCCCCACTGCTCCCACTGGGAGAGGTACCCTGTAAGTTCTCTCATGTTCTGAGCATTGACTTGGGTCAAGAGAGAGTCATAAAACTCTGTCTGCCTGGCCATAGCCCTGCTGCCTATGCCAGCACCCCTCAGATTCACTGGACTTGGGGACCCACTGCATGAAGCCTTTTAGCTCTGTCTGCATCCCTCTCCGGGACCCCCGGGTAGCCCTTCACCCCAAGCCCTCTACCTGTCATTGGGCCCAGAACCTCCCTATACTGCCAAGCACTTGCAAGAGAATGAATTGAGGGCCTGGAATTCAGGTGATGAACTGCAGATGCCCTGTGTCAAAAAGATTGAGTGTCAGAAGTTCTGCCACCCTAGGATGTGTGAACTAGTCCAAGGAGCCCCGACGAAGGAACTGAAGCAGGGGTGCAGTGTCCTCAGCAAGTCTTCCACATGTAGGGAGAAAGGCAGGTGATCCCATTCCACCCTCAGAAGTGGATATAAGGTGACTTCCTGGCTCACCTGCCCTCGCCAGCCCTGATAGCCTCAGACATGCCAGCTGCCCTGACAAGGCTGGGCTTCCTCTGCCCCAACAGACAGCGTTGACGCAGAGAGCAGAAATTGACTGCAAGGGGAAGACCAAACAGAGGCTAGGAGAGCTTCTGCAACACCAGAACTACCTGCAAATGTCAGAACATGTGGGATCAAGACCATTTGCTTCAGCCATGGGAACACTGGAGCACAGGAAGGGAGTGACTCCCCACCACCACCACCCAGGTCATAGAGTCAGCAAGTAGTAGGGTGGAACATGGAGCTGTCTGCCCCTGGCCTTTCCCACTCTCAAGGCTGGCCTGGCTCCTTCACCGAAATCAATGTCAACTTCCTACCCAAGGATGGGAGGGTACCCAGGTGAAAAACAGGTAGGAACAGCCCATGGAGAGAAAAGAGAAGCATTTCAGGAGAAAACTAGACAAGTGAGAAGAAGCAAGGTGTGGTGAGGGGCTAGAAGCTGGGATAGAACCCTCTTCTTGTCTCCTTCAACACAACATGTGGTGGACACTGGAATGTGTCCCAACCCCTCTTAAGGAGTGAAGGACTCCTGAGATGCTGCTCTCAGATGCTCTTCGCTGTCAGCCCCCAAAGGGGATCTTCACAGCTGATGAGAAACCTTGTGCCCAAGACATGTTCCCTTGCCGGACAGCAGCTCCTCAGAACTGAAGAGCGCGGGGTACGATGGGCCCAGTCCTCTGTACACAAGTCAGAACACCTCTGCAGGGTCATTGCAACTCATCTTCAGGGCTCCTGGGGTGCCCACTGGGGCTTCCTGAGATGGCCTCATTCCTTGTCTTGGCCCCTTCCCAGGCCTGACTTTGTCCCTTTCCTTCCCTTCCCAGGCATGGATCCCAAGAGCACCCACTAAGAAGCCTCCTAGAAGCCAAACTTAGTATATATTTTGGAAATTAACCCCTCGTCTGACACATAATTTGCAGATGTTTTCTCCCATTCCACAGGTTACCTTTCACTCTGTTAATTATTTTCTTTGCTATGCATGTTTTAATATTCTCCTGCTTGTCTGTTTTGCTTTTGGTATGAAGCCTTTCCCCACGTTTTCTTCTAGGAGTATCACAGTTTCAGGTCTTATGTTTAATCCATTCTCAGTTGATTTGGGAATTTTTGTATATGGTATAAAATAGTGGTCCAATTTCATTCTTTTGCATGTGGATATCCAGTTTTCCCAACAGCATCTGTTGAAGAGACTACTCTTGCCCCATTGTATATTCTTGGCACCCTTGCCAAGATCAGTTGAAACTATTGTGTGGATTATTTCTGGCATCTCTACTCTGTTCCACTGGCCAATAGAAAAAAACACAAACACAAAAACAAAAAGTAAAACCATGAACAACAAAAACTAATAACCCAAATAAAATGGGCTAAGGACTTGAATAGACATTTCTCCAGAAAAGATAAACAAAGGCCGCTAAATACATGAAAAGATGCTCAACATCATCAATCAGGGAAATGCAAATGAAAATCACAACGAGATATCACCTGACACGTGTTAAGGTGGCTGTTATCAAAAAAGAAAGAAAAGAAGTGTTGGCGACCTCTGGCCAAGATGGAGGCCTAGACTGACACGCTCCATCTCCCTCCACAACTAAGAAGGAATACAACTACCGCAAAACCAGAAATAACCAGAAGTTCCAGAAAATAAAGCTACATGGAAGCCCAACATATGAAGTTATAAACAAGTAGTGCTCTTCTGAACAGGTAGGAGGGGTGAAGCCGGGGCGGAGAGATCAAGCTGTGCTGGCGGCGGCAGCTGCAGTGATGGTGAGGGGACAGCAGTAAGCACAGACTCCCCTATTTAAGGAGAGGTGAGAAGTGCTAAGGGAGCAACCCCGGCTGCAGTCCAGACTCATCAGCTCGCTATTCCAACGCTGGGGAAGGCAGATCCCTAGTGCCTCAGATTGTGAGGCCCAGAGGATGTGGGGACGGAGGAGAAGGCTCCCAGTCTCTCAGTGGAGAGTGAACAGCAAGAATCCATCTTGGACCCCTTACAGAAATAACAGCGGGACTTAATCAAGACAGAGAAGGCTAGTCCTGCTGAAATGAATGAAAACGCATACAAAACAAGGAGTGAGGGAAGGAAAACCAGGGGTCAGATCAACAAATCAGAACATAGAGAAGGAACAAACAGTCAACCAGTGCAGAAAGAGGAAACAAAAAGTGAGGAAAATGAGGAAAAGCTCAGAAACCTCTGGGACAACCATAAGAGAGTGAACATCCAAATTACAGGGTTGCCAGAAGGTGAAGAACAAGAACGAGAAATTGAAAATTTATGTGAAAAAATAATGAAGCAGAACTTCCCTAACTTGGGGAAGGAAATAGACTTACAGGTCCAGGAAGCACAGAGAGTTCCAGAAAAACTGGACCCAGGGAGAACCACACCAAGACACATTATAATCAAAATGTCAAAACTTAAAGATAAAGAGAGAATCTTAAAAGCATCAAGAGAGAAGAAGAGGATTATGTACCAAGGGGTCCCAATTAGACTATCAGCTGATTTCTCAAAGGAGACTCCACAGGCAAGAAGGGACTGGCAAGAAATAGTCAAAGTAATGAAAAGCAAAAACCAACAGGCACAATTACTCTATCCAGCAAAGCTGTCATTCAGAATAGAAGGGCAGAGAAAGTGCTTCCAGGACAAAGTAAAACTGAAGGAGTTCATTAGATCCAAACCACTGTTATATGAGATGTTAAAGAGACTTGTTTAGAAGAAGGCGGATCAAAACTATGAACATTAAAATGAAAACTGTATCACAACAACCAACAATAGAAGCTAGGGAATTGAAACAAAGGCAAACTAAGTAGGCAATGAAAGTGGAAAAAAGAATTATAGGTATGGGGAACATATTGGGGGGAGGTCAATGGGAGAGGGAAGTGGGGAAAGGGAGGGAGATGATGCAGGAATTAAGAAGCATAGTAGGAGGGAGTGGAGTAGACAGGAAGATGTTGAGAAGAACTATATGCACAACCAGTGGGCATGGACTAAGGGGGCGGGGGGACAACTGGAGACAGGGGAATCACTGGTTGGAGGGGAGAAGAGGGAAAAGAAATTGGGACAACTGTAACAGCATAATCAATAAAACATACTTTTTTTAAAAAAAGAAGTCCTAGCAAAGATGTGAAGAAATTGGAAGACTTGAACACTGTTAGTGGGAATGAAAATGGTGTAGCCACTATGGAAAACAGTATGGAGGTTCCTCAAAAAAAAAAAAAATAGAGCTACCATCTGATCCAGCAATTCTACTTCTGGATACATATCCAAAAGGATTGAAATTAGAATCTCGAAGAGATATTAGCACTTTTATGTTCATTGCAGCATTATTCACAACAGCCAAGGTGTGAAAGCAACCTAATTATCCATCAATGGATGAATGAACTAAAAAAATGAGATGTATCCTTATAATTCAATCTTTAAAAAGAAAGAAATCCTGCAATATGTGACCACATGGATAAACCCTGAAGACATTATGCTAGGTGAAATAAGCTAGTCACAGAAGGAAAAATACTATTAATTGTATTGATATAAAGTATCTAAAATAGTCAAAATCATAGAAATAGAGGGTAGAATGGGGTTTACAGGGGCTGGGAGGGAAGGGGATATGGGGAGTTTCTGTTCAAGGGGTATAAAGTTTCAGTTATGCAAAGTAAGTAAGTTCTAGAGATCTGTTGTAAAACATTGTGCCTATAGTTAACAATACTTTACTGTATACTTAAAAATCTGTTAAGATAATAGGTCTCAGGTTAAGTGTTTGTACCACAATGACATAAAGATTAAAAATAATTTAGACTTATGAGCAAGATGGCAGCATAGGTAAATGAAGTACTCATCTCCTCCCACAACCACATCAAAATTACAACTAAACTACAGACCAACCATCATTCAGTACCACCTGAATGGAAGTCCTACAACTAGGGAATTAAAGAAGCCACATCCATACTGGTAGGAGGGGTGGTGATGAGGAATGGACTGGTCCCACATCCACATGTTGCAGTTAAAAATTGAGAGGGATATCTTGATTGCAGAGGTCCTCCCTGAGAAGTAAGTGGTCTCAGGCACACAACAGGTCCCACAGCCCAGGGTTCCAGTGCCAGGAAGAGAAGTACCCATAACTTCTGGCTATGAAAACCAGCAAGGATTTAGGCCAAGGAAGATGGAAGGCTTCTGGAGTCCCAAGCATTCACCCCACACAGACTTACTCAGATTCACTCCCTCAGAGTTCCAGTACTGAGATAGCAGCTTGAGAGACATACCAGGAGGAACTGAATTGTCCAGCATCAGGGTGAGAGGTGGAGGGGGCAGCTTTCTCCCAGAAAGAAATGCTGACAAAGGCCATTGTTCCTCCGTTCGTGAGTGCTCCCCACACAGAGCCAGCAGGCGGGTGCCATATCTGAGGCTCCATCAACCTGGCTAACACTGTGATTCCCTGAGACCCTGCCCCACCCAACTTGTTTCCAGTGGCTTTTCCATACAAATGGCCTGTCTTGGCTTGTGTTTCAGACTTTCTTAAAATCTCTCAGATAAGCAGCATCTAGCCTCAGCATGCCTGTACTTCTCACTAAGTGGCCCCAGACCTGGCACTAGCAGCAGCCAGCCTTGGTTAACAGCTCGGCCACACCTCCAAGCCCAGCACAAATAGTAGCCATTGACAGGCTGCTTTGTAGCTCATAGTGGGTGGCCCCATGCAGAACACAGGCAGCAGTTGATCTTGGCGTGCACCTCCTGGGAGCCCCCAGAGCCAATACACCCAGTGTACAGCTTCAGACCACGGTAAAGCACCACCACCCACCCCCCTCCAAGAGCAACACACTCAAGGGGTGCACTCAGTGGGTGCCAGGGCCCCAGTAAAGTAAGTCCTGCTCTGTGGGGTGGGCCCCTGCACAGCTAATCCTCCATGGTGGTTGAAGGTTGGTAGTCAATAGACACAGCAAGTTCTTAAAGCTGATCAGCCTGGGGATAAATCCCTCCTGTTGCCATGCCAACAGCAATCAAGGCTCAACTACAACAGGAGGGTAGACAGTCCACACAGGTGCCCAGCTTGGGTGACTGCAGAGGCTGTGCCACTGGACACTAAAGAACAACTACTACATTAGGCCACACTACCAAACCTGGCAGATGTAGCAGCTCTACCTAATGCACAGAAACAAACACAAGGAGACTGCCAGGGTGAGGAGACAAAGAAACATAGCCCAAATGAAAGAACAAAACAAAACTTTAGGAAAAGAACTAAACAAAATGGAGACAAGCAATCTACAAGATGCAAAGTTCAAAACACTGGTTATAAAGATGTTCAGTGAACTTAGTGAGAGCCTCAACAGCATAAAAAAGGACCAATGAGAAATGAAGTATACACTAATTAAAATAAAGAATAAGTTATAAGGAATCAACAGTAGAGTGGATGAAACTAAGAATCAAATCAGCAACTTGGAATATAAGGAAGGAAGAAACAACTAATCAGAACAAGAAGAAGAAAAAAGAATCCAAAAAGATGGGGATAGCGTAAGGAGCCTCTGGAACAACTTTATTTTTTTTGTAATGTGTTTTATTGATTATAATGTTACATTTGTCCCAATTTCCCTTCCCACTTCTCCCCTCCACCCGGTGGCCCCCCTCCCTCCAGTTGTCCCCCGCTTTTAGACCATGTCCATTAGTTGTGCATATAGTTCTTCTCAACCTCTCTCTGTCTATTCCATTCCCTCCTACCATGATCCTTAATTCCTATATCATCTCCCTCCCTCTCCCCCTTCCCCCTCCCTGCTGACCTCCCCCCAGTATGCTCCCCATACCTATAGTTCTTTTTCCACTCTCGTTGCCTGTTTCGTTTGCCTTTGTTTCAATTCCCTAGCTTCTGTTGTTGTTTCTTGTGATGCAGTTTTCATTTTAGTATTCATAGCTTCGATCCTCCTTTTTCTAAACCAGTCCTTTTAACATCTCATATAATAGTGGTTTGGATCTAATGAACTCTTTCAGTTTTATTTTGTCCTGGAAACACTTTCTCTGCCCTTCTATTCTGAATGACAATTTCACTGGATAGAGTATTCGTGGTTGTAGGTTTTGGATTTTCATTACTTTGAATATTTCTTGCCAGTCCCTTCTTGCCTGCAGGGTCTCCCTTGAGAAGTCAGCTGATAGTCTAATTGGGACCCCTTTGTACATGATTTGGAACAACTTTAAATGTATCAACATTCACATCATGGGGGTGCCAGGAGGAGATGAGAGAGAGCAAAAAATTGAAAATCTATTTGAAAAAATAATGACAGAATAATACTTCCCTAACTTGGTGAAGAAAATAGACATACAAGTCCAGGAAGCACAGAGAGTTCCAAACAAAATGAACCTGAAAAGTGCCACACCAAGACACATCAGAATTAAAATGCCAAAGGTTAAAGACAAAAAGAGAATCTTAAAAGCAGCAAAAGAAAAGCAGTTAAGTTATCTACAAGGGAGCTCCCATAGACTGTCAGCTGATTTCTCAACAGAAAATTTACAGGCCAGAAGGGATTGGCGAGAAATATTCAAACTGATGAAAACCAAGGACCTACAACCTAGATTACTCTACCCAGCAAAGATATCACTTAGATGAAGGACAGATGAAGAGCTTCCCAGACAAGAAAAAGTTAAAGGAGTTCATCACCACGAAACCAGTATTATATGAAATGTCAGAGGGTCCTCTTTGAGAAGAAGATATAGAAGAAGCAGGAGGAGGAGGAAAAGAGAGAAGGAGGAGGAGGAAGAGAAAAATATGAGTAATGAAATGGAAATAAGTACATATCTCTCAACAGTGGAATCTAAAAACCAAAACAGACAAACAAGCAGAAGAGAAACAGACTCATAGATATAGAGAACATTTTGACAGTTGGAGAGATGGATGAAAAGGTGAGGGGATTAAGAAGTACAAATTGGTTGTTACAGAACAGTCATGGGGATGTAAAGTACAGCACAGGAAATGCAGTCATTAATATTTTAATAACTATATATGGTGCCAGATGGGTGTGAGACTTATCAGGGTGATCACTTAGTAAGTTATGTAATGTCTAATTGCTGGCGTATACACCTGAACCTAATATAATGATGTATGTCAACTGTAATTGAAAAATAAAAAATGATTTTTAAATGGAATAAAAATAATTTAAAAAATTTTTAAGTTGTTTCCCAGGTACCTACATCATCCCTGCTGGAGCTTCCTAACCTCTGCCTTCTGACAATGACTCCCACAGTGCTGCCTCTAGCAGAGCTCTCTCCTCCTGAATGTCTCAACCAGGAGGCACCATAGGCACCCAAACTCCATAGTCCAGATTAACCTCACTGCCTTCCTCTGCTCCTCCAGAACTTCCCATCTCAAGTATGACCTACCCTAGAGGCCTGAGCCCAGACTCAACCTTCATCTTGACCCACCCTTTCCCTCACTACAATATCCAAATCCAACCTCCATGATCCTGCCCTGGGCTTCATGAAGCTCCTCCTCATTTCTCCCCCTGGTTGCATCATCAGCCTCTTTATTTCATCTTCCACCAGAAAGATCTTCCAGAAACACAGACCTTATCACATCACCCAGCTTCAAATCCCCCCCAGCTCCTCTCTGCCATCAGGTTGAGGTCCAGCTCCTATCCTTTGGAGACCCACTCACCACTCAAATTTCCAGGCTCATCTCCCACCAGATCTTCCCTCATATCAGTGATCCAGAAAACCAATAAGCACTCCCTGCACATCCTATACAGCTTCCCACCTCTGCTTGGAATACCATCTCCTACCATTATCTCCTATCCTTATCCTTACACAAACTGGTCAACTCCTAATTACATTTCAAAACCCCAACTCAAGTATCCTCTAGGAAACCTTCCCTGACTTCACTAGAGATCAAAGCTTTCCCTGTAGTCTATGCTGCTTCTATGATAACTTCCCATTTATTTCATGAACTGTAATTATTAGTTCCCACATATATCCTCCCTCTCCCTCCAGAATACAGTAGCATGCTTCCAGAATAGAAGCATGTTAAGGGAAGGAATTATACTAAAGTCATTCTGAAATCCCCTGCATTTAGCACAGAGCCTGTCTTGCAGCGAGCTCTCAATAAATGTTTGTTGAGATAAAATAAAATGAATAAATATACTCTAGCATTGGATGCTGTCCACCTCCTCCTCTCTTCCCCTCCGCTCCCCTCCCTCCTCCACTCCTCTTTTCTCATGTTATGCTCAGCCCCTCCAGGGCAAGACCCTCACCTCCTGCATTCCTTAGGGCAAAAGTTGCTTCCCCCTCCCCTTGAGCCTCTGGCCCCCGGCTCCAGCCCAGTGCTTCCAGCTCGTCCATCTACTGACTAATGAACAGAACAACCTGTGCTGCTTTTCCAGGGATTGAACTTCCTTAAACTGCTTTGAAAAGCACAACACCTGCTCACATATCAATTAAAATTATAATTATGTGGTGAGAGTATATAATTAAAATAACACATTCCAGCTTCATCATTTATTGCTGCTGCTGGCTTTCAGGATGAAGTAAACCAGTTCTCCAGAGTGGGGTGAGGGCAAGGAACACTCTTGTCTCTGAACACACCATGCTTCCCTTCCTGGTGTCTCTCTGGCACAGGAAGCACATTCCCATGGCTGCCCTAACCAACCTGACCGAGAAGGGTTTCTGCCACTTTTTCAGTCCTTATATACTTCCTGCGCCTCATTATGTATGATTCATTTCACATCAGACTTTTTTGAAACCTCCATGCCTTTGTATATGGAGTCCTATCTGCCTAGAATGCCCTTCGTCTACTGTATGCCTAAGAAACTCCTATTTATCCTTCAAAACCCAATTCCGATTTTCACTTGTGCTAGGTTATAAGGACACAGGGGGAAAGATGGAGTCCCTACTTTAAGGCACAGACAGTGCTGGGCATAATGGTCCAACGTTCCAGAGACATAAACTGAGGCTCCCTGACCCTGCACCATGGCTGGGAGCCTGAAGATGTGGCTAGGTCTGTAGAGCCTCCCATGTCCTCAATCCCTCCCTACTCCAGTGGCTACAGGGATACCTCTTCAGAACACAGGCCTGTTAAATCAGCTGCCATCCCCCAGCCAGCCAATGGCACCAACAGGTAAATCTGTCAAGTGGTGTGTCCTGCTAACAAAAACAGGAGCGCAGCTTAGGCAAAGATATTTGCTATTAGATGGTGCTTTACAGAGGTTTTTCCCGCCAGGAGCTGTGCCCAGAACCCAGCACATCCTACTGTGGTATTTATGAAGTCCTGTTTTGGCAGAGCATGGGGGAAATAACTCCGTGCCTTTTTAAAACTAAATTCACTTGAATTGTCATTGTTGTAGCCATTAAACCCTGAGTGTGTTAACTACTGTCAGCTCCACCAAGCTGATGTGTGGGCAGCCAGGGACTAGTTCAGCCCTAGACCTCCTTCAAGACAGAGGCAAGGAGATGCTCACAGTTATTGAGAGCCTCCCAGGTGTAGGGCACTCCCCAGGGTATTTTGTAGATGTTGCCTTAGCATTTCCAAAATGGGTTTTGGGAAGCAGTAATTAGATATGTAAATCCTGAGAAAAAAAGACACACAGTAAGAAGTGCTCCTGGTGGCTAACTGGGCTCAAATTTTTAAAAAGCAGCGCCTAGCAGTCATTTCTGCACAGGAGCCTCTCACACAAACTGCCTGCCTCTGCACTGACTGCCTGCCTGCGTTGTTTTTCTGCCACCTGAGCCAGCCTTTATAAAGGTTTCCTGGAATCCTATTTCAACCAATAAGATTGAGGCTTTCCCCATCCAATCAGAGTGGCTTTATTGTGTCCAACTAGGACAGTGCCTTTTGAGCCAATCAAACTGTGAGGATTCGGGGCCCTGATTTGCATGAAGACAGACAAATCAGGAACCAGGGGTGGAGACTTCTGTCCATGTAAGCCAGCTACCCTTTAGCTTAGGGAGAATACTTTCCCCTTACCACTGAAGAATGAAGAAGGGAGTACACTTTCCCTTGCCACTGATTGCTTCTCCCTGACTGAGCTGAAATACAGAAGATGTCTGCAGAGTCCAGCATAGAGTGGAACAGAGCAGAGTGAAGAAGACTATCCAAAAGCAGAGCAGAGCTATCTAGCTGGAGAGGGGCCTGGCCCCAGGGCCATCCCACCATCATGCTATGTTCACAGAGGCACCGTAGCACTATTGAGCTATTCCACAGCAGTGCTGTTTTCACAGCCACGCTGTATTATTGTTTGCACTGAATAAAGTTTCTTTCTTCACCACCCCCAAAACTGGGGATTCCTATTGGCATCTGAATTGGCACCAACAACCATGGGTTGACATATAGACTGTTACTAGGTGCACTCTGCCAAAGAGAATTTCATGTTCAACTGAGCCTACAAATGCTGAGTTCACAAAAGTACTGGACTTGTTGACTGCAGGACTTCTCAAAGCCTTAAATATGCCAATGTGCATGGCGATATCTCCAAGAGAAGCATCTGAGTCACATGTGTACAATCACAAAGTCTGTTTCTCCCACAACATTTTGTAGAACTAATTGTACAGAACTCGAGTTGGGACATGCTGTTACTTCATTCCACTTCTCACCAGCCCTAAAAAGTAGCTATGGCTGTCCTGATCTCAGAAATGGTGACACAGGCTCGTGAGGTCTCTCCCATTCATTGCTAGATCCCCAATTCCCGGCACAGAGAACAATACGCAGCTGGCCCTCAACACGCAGTTGGGAGCTGCACGAAGAGTTGTCAAGTGAATCAGCACATTGAGGAGAGCTGGGAGAGCCCTATGGAACTGACTCCCAACTCTTTGCACTTCTCATGGCTGCTACTCCCAAGATGATGCGAGGGCACCTTCCCCCAGGAGACTGTGACGACGGGAAAGGGTGTACAGGCCCCTTACTCCGGCCTGGTCCTGCCCAGAGCAAACACTCAAAGGGTCTCCCCAACGTTCAACTGAGTGTGGTTTCTGGGGGACCTCTCCAGCCAGTGAAGGTGTAGAAATCCAGAGGTCACATGGACATCACACTAGCTGATCTCAAATGTCAGCCCCGACTGGAGACAGGAAGGGGGCAGCAGCTGTTCCACCTTTTTGAAGCCTGTGCTGGTCACAGACACTAAGTTGTCCTCCTAGGAGTTTGATCATTGGACTAATAAATCCAATGTTGTGTCTAAGGAGATGTTTTATTTTCTTTACAATAAAATGTACACATGCACATTAAGAAAACACTAACAATGGCAGATGCAGACACTAAAAGTTAGTGTCCACTTTGATCTCTACCCCCGAGCCCCAGACCAAGCACCCATTTAAGCTTGGTGACTGAATGAAAGAGCTATGACACCTCACAGACAGGAGGGCAGGGAGTGGGGGCCTTCAGTGTTCCTAAAGCAGTCACAGTACATGGAGCCTGCTGGCTCAGGAGGTCTTCTAGAGCCCAAGCAGTCAGCTAAGTAAGAAATCCAAGCTTATGTCCACAGCCTGGCCTCTCCACTGTCACAACTAGGGCTGCTTCCCATCTACCCTGGTTTCACAACTTCCCAGACATGAATCAGCTCCCCATACCATCCCCTAGGTGCCTGGAGCCCTGGGCTGCCCCTGCCCAGCCAGCTGCAGGACTGGCTTTCATAGCAGATACTGAAGTGCAGTGATTGGGTGACAAACCTCATTTGCCAGGAGGCAACATGCAAAGTCATAACCAGGCCTGGTTCCATGGGAACATGGCTATAAATTGTTTCTGACAGGTGTTTCATTTCATGCAAGCATCACCCATTCAACTGTACACATTCTAGAAATACCCTGTCACACAGCCCAGCTGACTACCTGTCCCACTCCATTTGACTGACTGATCAATTAACAAAGGATGGCTATAAGCACCCACCAAGCACACAGCCATGAGAGAGGTCCCCAGCAAGCCAGCCCACCCCTCTAAACTGTGTCGACAAGACAGGACCAGAGGCTGCTTCAAGGTGTGACTCATGTGCCAAGGAGGCTGTGGCCTGAGCATTTCCCCAAGGACACTGTCCTGTAAGGGGCAGGCAGCTCCTAAACACAGTTGGGCCCCAGCTATAACATCACAGAAGCTCCTGTCTGGGGAGGCACTGACCCAACTTGAGACTCTCCCTGGAGCTGTAAAGGAGACATGTGCTATCCTGAGCTAAGGAAACTCCCCACCAGTAGAGAAGGCCCAGCCCACTGTGAAAACAGCATGGTGAGGACAACAGTGGTCCATGGGGAGAGCTACGGAGGCAGAATTACTCTTGGGGGGGGGGGGGGGGTATGGCAGTTACAGTTCTGAACGACCAGCACATTAACTCACTCACCTTATTCTGCTACCAGTCTTTCTCCTTCTTTTTGGGGAACTTCTCCAATTCCATGTAGTCCTGGAGAAGAATGAGGTATATGGCTGGTCAATGAGCATACCCCCATCTCCAGTAGCACTGACTGGCTTATGGATGGGCACATGACCCAAGCTGGGCCAGTGAGAGTCCTCTGAGGACTGATCCCTTGGAGCAGATAGGAAACTGGTTCTTTCCCCTGCCATTTTTGCTAAGAAGGAAGAATAACTGACATAGGGAGGAAGCCTGGCAAAAGAAGGAAGTCAAGCAGAACCAACAAAGAACTCACTCCAAAGCCCAGAATCCAGCCCTTCCTGAATCCCCTTTTGGCAAAAACCAAGGTGAGCTGAATCCTTATCCCATACAACTGAAGGAGCTCTGACTGGTATTCATATAGGAAACTTGCTTCTCCTCCCCATATTGGGGGTCCCTCTGCCATAAGAACCCCATGATGATGCCCATCCCAACACCCATAGGGTGCCTTCCCTGCCCTTCTTTAGCAGGCTCAGCTCAACCCTTAATGTTCAGCACAAAGGGCCTCCCTGTCAGGGACCCTGTCAGGCCCCACTGACCCCAGGACCATTCCTACATAAACTGTCAGCTCTGTCCTATTCCTCTGTTACTCTAACCAGTATAGCTCTCATAGTGCCCTCTCCCCTTCTCCTCTCCCTTGCACAGTGAGTTTCTAGAATTCTAAAGCCAGCTTATGGAATGCACCTGCATTCCTCTGAGCCACCTTGTTGTGTGCTTGCCGCCCCGATGTGTGTTGGAGATGGGGACAAGGCCAACCCCAGTGATCACCTCCTAGCATCCTGTTTCCACTTTAATTCACTCAAATACCTGGGAAGTAGGGGCTATGTTTATCCCCATGTTATTAATGAGGAAATTGAAGTACAGGGAGTTACTCAAGGTCAAAAACATTGCCTCCAAAGCCTCTCAACCCCTTCTCCATTAGAGATGGAGCTCCATGTGCCTGCCACATCCGCCACCCATCCCCACACCCAACACAGCAGCTGGCCCAGACAAGGCACCAGTGAACATCTGTGGAAGTGAACAGATATCCTCAGCCACACCACACCTGGGCATCTCCTAGAAGCCTTCCAGGAATCCTGTCCTCCAGAAAAGTTCCTGGGAGGAGTTTCAGGGAAGGCAGGGGAAGAGGAGAAAGTGGGAGTATGGAGCAGAAGACACAGGCTGGCAGAGGCTGGGCCCTGGCACTACAGAGCCTCAAGCAGGAGATGGTGCCTGCCCTTTGGGATGGATTCAGTAATTACCCAGAGCTGACTCCTGCCACGTTAATTAATCTGCTGCTCCCAGGGGTCACGTAGTTCCAGCTGCACCTCAAGGCTGGGACAGGCAAGCAAAACAGTGCTTCACAGTACACACTGGGGAAGTTCTCCCACTGGGGAGGACGGCCAGGAGCTGGTCCTCAGGGATGACCACACTGAGCACCTTGATGGACAGTGATGAGGCTGGCCACACCTAGCTGAGGAACCCATGAGAACAAAAGAGGGCAGAAGTAGAGGAGGAAGGCTGGAAGCCAGCACCACCAGAGCTGACCTCAGAAGGGAGTGACCTCAGGAAGAGGGAGTGAGAGACTCTCGGGAGATCACTGACAGCATCCTGTACCAGAGTCTGGTGACCAGCTCATAAGCATTCAATTGTTCATGCAACCTGTATTGACTGGCATCAACTATGTGCCAGACACTGTGCCAGAGATGGGAACCCGAAAGACAGCAGTCCCTGCCCTCCTAAAGCTTCCATTCAGGATGGAAGTGGACAAACAAGAACAAGATCAAGCATCTAGACAAACAGCACATGGTAAGGAGATGAGTTCCATAGAGAAAAACAGGGCACCATCACAAGTACCAGGGGAACTGTGGTCTAGAGAACAGGAGATTTAGCCTGGCCCACCCCACCTCCAGGAAGCCCCAGGGAGCCTGCACAGCCTACTTGCCAGGTACCTTCCTCAGCAGATGGCGAGCCTGCCCAGCAGTTCAATGTGCGGAAGCACCGTCCATTGAAAAGGCCTTATTTGGGAATACTATGTATAAATGTTTGTTTCCCTCGAAAGCATCAGCTCTTCCAGGATAAGATCATGGATTTCCTTGCTGTGCATCCCCAAGTTCAGGGCCAGACCCATGGTAGGTGCTAAGAAAATGAATGAATGAATGAATGAATGTAAATTTCCTTTCTAATATCCACACGGAAGGATCAACAAATTTATACAGCAAACAAATGTTCTCTCTGCTGTGGTCAAAGCAACGCTGATAGTTCCATACATCACTTGTGCTTTTAAAACCTTCTCTAGAGGTGAGGAGATGCTCAGAATTCCACCCAGGAATCGGGGCTGGGTTTTCTGCAGACATTTATTTGCCTTCTTCTAACATAACAGAAATTCCCAATACTCATCTGAAGCTACTTTAAAGCTAATTTTCTGAATTTCTTATATAAAGTAAGTCAGTTAACAAAAAAGTCTGTATCTACAGTGTATGCAACAAAGGGAGATTTCAAAGACCATTAAGTCACAGAGATGGTATGTTACTGGGAGAATATGGGCTGCATAATTAAAACAATCTAAATCTGATTACAAAAAGGCAGTGGGCTTTAATGCCTGCCACCATCTCACTAATGGGAATAAAACCAGTATCTTGAGTATCTTTTTTTAATTACTGTAAAATTATGAATTAGAACATGCACGTACCATTGCTCCACTACCTGATAAGATGGGACAAGATGCTTCTTTCAGAAAAGTATTCCTTACAGAGAACGCAAGCCATCTCCACCTCAGAACTCTGTTAGGTGTCCACAACATCTGGTGGCTGAGGCCCCCAAGTCAGAAAAGAGGTGGCCCTCATGCCAGCCAACGTGAGAGGGGTTCCTTTATGGACACCCTGGTCTCTAAGGTAGTGATTCCTAGTTCCCCTTGTCCTCTCTCTGCTGAACTCCAGAGCCCAGTGTCTGGGGAGGGAAAAGGCCTGGGACAGGAGAATGGACTAAACGACAGTTCATAATCCCGCCAGGAACCCCTCCTTGTGGAACAAAAGTATACATTTCAGTCTGAACTGAATGATCATGCCCAGAGCTCTGATGAAGGAAATCAACGGCAATACACACCCCCATTAGCTCACCTACTGTGGGCCTGCAGTGGCAAGGAGTGGGTAGCGCACATCCCTATGGGTCTCTCCCTTCACAGCTCAAAGCATAGTCCTAGGTGTATGGATCAGGGCCCTAATGTCCCCTCTATGGTCTCCAGCCTGCACCCCTTACCTGCCCTAGCTAGGGATCAGTCCCCAGAAACTGAGCCACTTCTGCTGGGATGACAGACAGAGGGGTCTAAGATCCCTGCAGATCTCACCAGGCTGTCAGCACCCTCCTCCTATGCCCAGAACCATGGACAGCTTGCAGATTCTGCCAGGTCACACCTCAGAGCCTACTGCTCAAGCTGTTCCATCACCTGGAGGTCTTGCTACCCTTTCTTCACCTGACCAATCCCCATTCCCCACTTAAGATTCAGCTGTAAAGTCTCTTCTTCCAGGAAGCCTCCTCTGGTTGTCCCCAAGTCCAGGCTAACTTAGGCACCCCATTGTGCTCTCACAGCCTTGAGATGGCTTTGTTCTCTTGCAGCTTGGATCACATTCTTAGCCCACTGGTCTGTCCCTGATACACCCAGCTCTGTTGCCACAGCATGCAGGGTGGAGAGCCAGGAGGGCCAGGCCCTCACTGCTGGACCTGGCCTGCCAGAGTTCCCCCAGATAATGGGGAACTCTGATCAGGCTGGAAACCATCCTCTTAGTCCTGGCCCACCTCATGCTCCATAAAGAGGCTCAAATTTCTTCCTCGACCCCCGTCACCTGCTTGCTCCAGCTGAAGTTAATAATTTTAAAGCAATTAAGTCCAGCAAACCGTAACCAATTAAGTAAGAACTGGTAGCTGGTGAACCTACCGCAGCCTCACCTCTGCTTGGACCTGTGTTTGGAGGGGGTGGCAGGACGGAGGCCTAATCCCAGAAACAGCCTCGGAGGCCTAACCACCCCCTGGCAGAGATAACCTTCTCTGAGCAGCCAGCCACTTAATGTGACTGTCAGGGGATTTCTTAACGAGATTAGGGAGGGCCCGAGCTCTGCCATACTGTGTGGAGAATTTCTATTCAATTAGTCATTGGGCAGACACTGCCCAGGAGGCTGCAGTAGCCCCTGCTGATAAGGCAGAACCTGGCACCATCTCCCAACCCCCAACATTTCTAGTACTGCCCTGGCAGCCTCCACCTCCTGGGACTGGCCTGGGGCAGTGTCTCCACCAGGAGGAAGGATGAGCAGAGCTGGCCAGAGGCATGGGGGTGCCAGCCTCCCTTCCCTTGGATTCTGGACAAAGCTCTCAGGGGTGACCACAAATGGGCCATCCTGAAGAAGGAAGCAGAGACCCCTGCCCACGATAGGTATGCGGGGATAGGAAAAACCCACCCACATGGAGGAGGCTGAATTTGAGGCCAAGGGCATGGGTTGTAGCTACCTATAAAGTGGGGGCACACATCCCAGGGTGCCATGGTTCAGCCACCTTACAGGGTCCTCATAACATATCCCCCACAGGCCACCTGACTGGCTCCCCCAGGGAAAGGTTCTCTGGGGAGATGACCCCTGGCCCAACCCACCCCTGGGGTCTCAGCCCACCTGCAGGTGTGTGTCTGTGAGCTCAGGGGAGCACTCACTCCTGCAGGGCCTCAGAATGCTGAGAGGAAGAGCTCAGGGTGCCTGAGTTCACAGACCTCACAGGCACCGACTAAGACACAATGGGAGACATACAAGACTGGGTGGCAGAAAAGAGGCAGCCCCAGTCCCAGTTAAGGGAGCAGAGGAACCAAGGAAGGCCTCCTGCAGAGCATACCAAACTGAGACGGTGAGGTGATGGGGAGACTGAGGTACAGGAGCAACTGGGTGAACCCAGGGAAGAGCAAGGTCCTCTCTGCTGGCACAGGGAGGGAAGCAGGGATGCAGCAAGGATGAGGCTGGACATCCAACCAGGGCCAGACCATGAGGACTCAAATGCTGAGCACAGACATCATCCTGCAGACCAGGAGGCCAAGAGCCCGGCCAGACATGGGTATCAGGAAGATGCCCCGGTGGGCTCTGAGGTGCAAGGCTGATGGGGACCCACCCGCTCTGTGCAGGTACCTGGGCTGGCGTGCACATGAATGTTTGTGAAAACGTACGGGTGTCCCAGAATGTGGCCAGGGCAAAGCACTCACCACTACTGATCAATGGGTGCTAATACTCATCACAGACCTGCCCTTCTCCCTTTAGTGAAGTTAATTTTCTCAGCAGGAGCTAAGCAGCCTGAGAGTCAGACTCCTGAGCCATGCTCAGGGGCTTCTTCTGATGAAGTTTTCATCATTAACAACAGAGCTTCAAAGCCCCTGCAGTCCCTGCTCACCAGGAGGGTTCTAGTTCCTTGCTTCCTCAGATGCCAACATGGCAGGGGTGCCGGCTACATCCTAACACACAGGCACTGCTTACCAGCCCCTGGAACGCCTGCCAAGGAGGTGCTGGTAGGAGTATTGGGCCCCTTCCCACCAAGCTCAGAGCAGCCAGGCTCCCTGGCTCCAACTTGCAGTTGCTACTCCCTCCCCTAGCCCCTCTGCCCTGGTCATCCCCATTTCACACACGTGCAGACCAAGGCTCTCAAGCCTACCAAAAAACTCCAGGTGGTAGACAAGACTAGGAGCCCAGATCGTGGCTCAACCCAATACCCAGGCAGCCATCCGCCAGAGTCCCCAACAGCTAGCACTTGGGCCCAGGGGAGCTTCTACTTCCCCTGTGTAGTCCCTCTCCCCGCAAAATCCACTCCCACCCCCACAGGCACACCTCAGGCCTACAGAGCAGGTGGACAGGCAATTGGTCCTGAGTCCCTGACAGAGCAGCTCAGGCAGGGGAATACTTTTCCAAAATGGGACCACCAAAACTGTGTCCCACACCAGCCAATGAGCATGGGAGATCCCTCCATTCTGGCTGTACCCTTCACATTAGGCCTTTTACTGCCCCACAGACATGCCAGGGAGAGATAACGCCATCAGCTCCAGGAAAATCCAGAACTGACCAGGAAGGAAGGGCCAGCACAAGCAGGCTTTAAAGGGCAGGAAAGGGCTGCCGTAACTGTGTCAAGCCTCCAGGCCCCACATGTCACAGGGCCACAAGTGGTCCTGAACATGAAGGCAGGACCACAATAAGCTAGCAGGGGTCTCAAGAGTGGAAGTCCCATATGCCCACCCATCCTGTCCTCCATCCAGGGACTTTTACTGAGCACCCATGACCAGCCCACACCAGCCTTGGCTCTGGGAATTTGGCAGTAAACAAGACAGACACATCCCTGCCCTCACAGACCTGATGTTCCTTGGAAATAAATTAAGAACAAGTACAAATGGGGAAGCATGCAGCAGAGGAAAAGAAGGCTTTTCTACAGAATAAGAGGGCCTCTACTTGGAGCCAAGAGGAGTCTCTCCAAGAAGGTGATATCTGGGGCATAGCTAAAGGCTGGAAAGGAGCATGTCATGCAAGGAGCCTTCCAGATGGCAGTAACAGCATGTGCAAAGGCCCAGGGGTGGCAGCATGCCTTGCCTATTGGGGAGACAGAAAAAAAGCCAATGTGGCTGAAGCAGAGAGGTCAAGAGCAGGTGAGGTCAGTCCTTGTTGGGGTACTTAGGAGTTTGCAGGCTCTGGCAAGGGGTCTGGATTTTATTCCTAATACAGTGGGAGCCATTTAAGGGTTTCTGCAGGAGAGGGAGGTGATTGAATTGATTTTACAGGTAACTCTGGCAGCTGTGTAAACAGTGGCCTGAAGGGGAGGGCAGAGGCAGGAAGCAGAGAGCAAGTGCCTGCAGAGTTCCAGGCTAAAGCAGAGGAGATGGCAGTGGAGACAGAAAGAACTGATCAAAGGCCAAGGATAAAGGGAGGATCAGGTAAGTAACAAGGAGAGTGCTGGTTCAGCTACCAATCTTTCACGTTTCCTAAGCAATCCCTGCTTAGTTTTCCTCCCTGTATAATTCCCAGTGGTGCCCAGGGTCATCCTGCAATGCTGCACATCCAGCCCTGGGCACAAGGTGTCGACAGACACCAGGTATCACCAGGCACCTCAGCTTTTTAATAGGCCAACACCAGGAGCCTGTAGTAAAACAAATGTTACCAAGCCCACCGTATTCTTTCCCTCAGAGAGAGTCCGGGCTGGCTCCCAGTGCCACCCAGGTGACTGTCCCTGAGGCTTCTACAATATAAGGAGGATGAATTGAAAATGCTCAGGCTCCCAGTGGACTCCAGCATGCTGATTCGTGAAGCCTGTACATAAGACAATGTGCATGGGTAGAAAGAGTGCATGGTCGAGTCAGGTGCAGCAGTGCAGCGGCTAGTGGGATATCAGTGTTTCCATCTGATGCACCCCTGGGTACCATGGGTGCTGGTCAGACCCAGTATCAAGCTCCACAGCAGACCAGGGAGCTGGGCTCAGCATTTGGAGCATTTCTGAAGCCAGCGAAGACAGCACAGGCCCTCTGCAAGCTTGCTCGGGCTGAGAGGGAGAGCCAGCCACCAGAAGGCACGAGTGAGTCGCAAAGCTCTGAGCAAACTGGACTTGAAAGCAGTTGGTGTGAAGTTGCACAGTGGAGTCAAACAGCACAAGCTCCAGGTCCGGGCATCTGATGTATCACCCTTTCTTGGACAAAGGGTCCAGTCTTGAAGACCAAAGGCTGACCCAGAGCCACAAGGGGAGGCAGTGCTGACAGCCAGTGTTCACTCAGGCTTCATTAATATCAGCAGAGTCCAGAAAAGCAGTGACAGTCCCCCTCCCTCTGCACTGGCCAGACAACATCGTGAAGACAATAACTGGTCCCTGTTTACTGAGCACCTCCATGGTGCCAGGCACTGGCTAAGTTCTCTATGGTCATTATGTCATTTGGTCCTTATGACAACTTGTTAAGGGAGGAGACACCATCCCCATTTTACAGGCAGGAAAGCTGAGGTTAGCAAGCTAAGTCCCTCATTGAGGCACATCAGGAATGCTGTGTGTTAAGAGGGGCAGTGACAAATGGATGTATCCAAAAGAGAATCAGGTGAAAAAATCATCAGACTGCAGGCTGTGCAGCCTTGAGAAAGTCATTGAGGGGCACAGTGGCTGTCTTTAAATATTTAAAGGGCTGTGAGTAGAGACCACCTAGCTGAATGTAAAGTTAGGTTAAAGATAAGAATCTTCTACCCTCAGAGATGCCTGGTTCTCATTTGACTAGTGTGAGCCCCAAGGTCCTGGGAGGGGCAGGGCTGGCCCAACTCCCTCAGTGAGTTTACCCACAAAGAGCCTGGCCCCTTCCCCTCCTGTCTTAGCTCAGATTACCATAGCAAAATACCATACATTGGGGGTTTCAACAAAAGACATTTATTTCTCACAGTCTGGATGCTAGGAAATCCAAGATCAAGGTGCTGTCTGATCCAGTTCCTCATTAGATCTCTCTCTTCCTGGCTTGTAGACTGCAACCTTCTCACATGGTAGAGAGGGAGCAGCTATCTAATCTATTCATATAACTAATTCTATCATGAAGCCCCCACCCTCAAGACCTCATCTAAGACTAATCAGCTCCCAAAGTCCCCACTTCCAAACACCATCACATTGAGGGTTGGGGCCCCAACACATGAATCTGGGAGGGTGCACAGCCACATCACCTCCAGGTCTGGACATCAGAACTCTTTGATTCTGCTGACCTACATGACTGGGCCCACAGGAGAGTCACTACCTGGGGTGGGCAGGCAGACTGACTCCCATCCTCACCCCACTGACACGATGCCAAGGTGCCGAAGGGAGCACCAATAATGAAGATGGGCCCAGGCCACTGCCTACAGCTGCCTCTTGACCTTGGCCAAGTTGAGTGACCACCACCACAATGACCATTTCATTGGGGTGATCTCTGAGGGGCACCAAGTCAGGACCACACATCTGGGTCCAAAGATGTGCCTCAGGACTCAGAGGGAAATGATATTATTTTTAGTGCCCCGTGAACTGCCCTGTCTTAGAGTTGAAGATACAACAGGGCACAAGAGACTGAGTCCCTTCCTTCCTGCAGCCCAGTCTCCAGGAAATATCACCAAATACAGGGCGATGGGAAATACATGACAGGGCCAGCCTCCTCTGGGCACTGAAGGCTCCCTGGGGATGCCAGATCTGAACTGAGACCTGAAGGAAGTCCAGGAGGACAAAGAGGGAAGAGACTAGACAGGCTCCAAGCAGCAACTAGAACTGCTGCATGTTTCTGCTGAACATGCCTGGGCAGAATGGGTATCTGCACATATACATACACACTCACACATACATATGCACACTCATACATGCACACACATTCAAGCACACATGCACATATGTGCACATAAACACATACACCCTCACACATGCACATGCACACACACATGCATACACAGGGCAAGGGATCTCTGCCTAGATTTCATGGAATGCCAAGGTCCTGACCCAGCCTCCTAGACAGTGCCCCCTCCTCAGCACTGCCCACCACAACATGCTCCTCCAGAGGCATGACCACCCTGACTACTGTCCCTGGAGGAACACTGGCTACAGGCACCCTGTCCAGCCCCGACTCAGTGCTGTGGGCTGTGCAGTGTCTCACCTCACCTCCCCAAAGCCTTTATCAGGTGCATAGGAAAAGTCCTAAGCCAACCCTAAGCTGAGGCTCTAGCTTGGGGCTCACTGAAAGGCAGAGACTCACCGGCAAAGCTCTAGGGCCAAACTGGGAGCCTACAGGACTCGGAGGCAACCCACCAGATTGTTTGGGCTACTTAGAGCTCTGAGTGGAGTCCTGGGAGCCACCTAGGGCTGAGGAGCAGTATTTGATGTCTGTAGCCATGACAGGAAAGGCAGAGAGGACCCTAGATCCGAACTAAGTCAGGGCCACCTCAGTGCCTGGTGCCAGCCCACATAATGACACAACTGAGACAAGCACAGGGAGCCCAGTCCAGAGCCCCCGAATGTGGCCCCTACCTCTCCTCTCCTCTGGGTGCTGAGAAGAAAGCCCCCAGCCTCTGTGCAGAAGCAGAGCCAAAGCAAGACCTCTAGGCTCCACCTTTGCACAGAGCAGGAGGAGCTGCACAGGGAGGGGAGCAGAGCCAGCCGGCCAGGCCAGGCTGAGGCTGAGTGTGCAGAGGCTCGGGCCATGCCAGGGCCAGCACAGAGATGTCTACTACTAGGGGTGGTGTGGAGTAGGGATGGTGTTCAGACAGTGGGATGCATATCTCTGACATTACCTGGAAGTTGGTAGCACCAAGGGGTATCATGTACCCTTGGCAGGGGCCCAGGAAAACAAAACAAAAGGTGGCCAGGACACAGGGAGAACGAATGCCTACCAAGCATACTATACACCACTACCCACACACCCTTAATCCCAGCATGAGGCGAGCACACTTCTGCTGGGCATCCCACTGGACTGCTGCTGGCTGACAGTCTTCTTCCTGCCAGGCATACGTCACCTCTAGAGAATTATCACAACTGCACAGGTGTTGAAACTGAGGTTTGGAGGACAGGGCAAGTGACCTCTCAGCTAATCAGTCACAGGGCTGAGATTTGAACCCTGACCCCTTATCACCGAATAGAACAAGTTATGTTTGCCCGATGTCAGGCTCTTGGGGGGCTGGACCATGCTGGCCAGATTCCAGCCACTCTGGGCGCTCAGAACAGCAAGATTGCAATATCATCCAGGGACAGTCCGCAGGTTCCAGGAGCCCCAGTCCACACAGATGGCTCTAGGCAGCCTCCATAGGAACCACATTGTCAGTACCAACCTCCTTCCCTGCTCCCCTGGGACACCGCAAAAGGCTGGAACTCAAATCCCAGCTTCTCTAAATGGTGCAGAGGCTGGAGGAGCCTACCCAGCCCAGGTCAGGAAGGGCAGGAGACCAAAAGCCCCTTGGGACCCCTCGGGCTGGCAATGTGACAACCATCCCTACCTCTTTGCCTGGCCCTTAGCTAGGCATTTTAGTTCATCTCCTCAACTGATCCTCACTGCTGTCCTCTGTGCTGTCACTCCCATCTTCCAGTCAATGAAACCAAGGTAACTTGCCCAGAGTCAGAGAGCAGAGCAGGGACCAGAACCCTAGTCTGTAAGTGAAAGCAACAAGACTCTTCCTGCCCCCAGCTCCTAAGCATGACATCTGTTCTCATGTGGAGGCGTGGGTGGCCCAGGCTGAGCACTGGCAGGGGACAGGCACAAAGATGGAGCTGTGACATCTGGCTGCCTCTGTCTGGGTCTGGTGAAGGATTGATGTGAAAGAAGCAAACTGGGTAGACTTGGCCAGCCAGGGCCACATGTCTCAGATCTGGCTGGAAGAGGAGATGCAGTCTGGGTTGAGAACCACCTGGGGCCCCCAGCTAACAGCCTGTGGCTTCACTCCCTGGGTGCCTGCCCCACCCACAGCTTGGGCCCAGAAACAAAGAAGGAGGCCATCTAATCACCTCGCAGCTACCCTGCCTATGCTTCAGGCCTCGGAGGGAGAACCCTGGGTCTTTCTCTTTCCAATCCATGGCCATTGGCCAGACAACTGGTTATTTATAGGCTAGGAGGAAGGTCTTTGTGAACCCAGCTGATGGGAATTGCCCTGCTAGGCTGTGTGCCTGTCAGAGAGGACAGACTCCCAAGGGGTTGTCACAGGCCATGCCATGGCAGAGATGAGTCTCTGCCCATCCCAATGCTATAACGAAAGAGAGAGGAGCTACTGTGCAGGAAGGCAGGCGTGAGGAGGGCACAGAAGGAGATGAGGAAGAAAGCAGGGGAGATCTGTAAGAGGAACAGGGCCACTGGGAGCCCTGCTGATGCCAAAGGAAGGGCCAGCTTGCCAAAGTCCAGCTGTGGTTCTGGCCCTAGCAATGGTCAGGCCTGGATGCTAATCTTCACCTCATTACTTAGAAAGCATTTAGCCCAAGTATTCTGAGAACTGGGCCTGTCCAAGCCCTAGTTTACAGAGGACAAGATTGGTAGACACTGAGAAGAGTATAGGTGAGAGCCCAGCTGGGGCTGAGGTTTCCTAACCTCCCACCACACCAAAGGACTGCCAAGAGCTTTTTGGGGCAGACAAGTAAATGAGTGGGCAGAGGGGAACTGATAGGAGCCATGGATTTGATTCAATAAGGATCCAATACCTAAAATTGTTTTTTGTTTTTTGTTTCTTTGTTGTTGTTTTAATAAGTCACCAAGGAAATGGGAGGGCTGTTTTGCATGAATAAGATCATGGGTATTTATATCATTCACCAAATATTTCCAGTTCTCCCCTTCCCAGGCGCATTGTAAGGCTTTGCTTCCTGGACTCCTTTTGCCTGGCTGGGACTCCATGACTAGTTTCAGCCAGTGAGTTTTAAAGAGAAGTGACATGGGCGTGTCACATCCAGACTAAGTCCCACCCAGAGCTCTTTCCCTCTAGCACAGCAACTGGCACTATTCTAGCTGAGTGGCCATGATGAGCCAAGCTCTAAGCTGACCAATGATGACCACTGTAGCATGGGGAAGAGATAAATGTTTGTTATGTTAAGTCACTGAGATTTGGGGATTGTTTGTTATCACAGCATAACTTAGTCTATCCTGCCTGATACAAAGAAAACCACAAAACAAAACAAAAGGATAGGGACAAACAGGCAATTCCTTGGGTAGCCAAGTCTAAAAAGATTCACATCCAGGGATCAGACTGGGTTAGAAATGGTTTGGAAACAAGAAGTGCAGACTGAATGTCCCAGGTTTTTAAGAGACAGAATTTTCTGGGTAGTGAGAAGGCCAAGTAAAGAAGGAAGATGACTGCTAGAGGGGACAAGGCTAAGGGATTTTGACCTGGCATCTACAAGAATTTGGGAAGACAGTCAGTCTGCCCTTAGAAGATGTGGCTCTGAGTGGTAAGAGACAAACTCAGCTACCCCCCAAGAGGAACCTGCAGAAGTGGCATGAGGTATCCACCTGTTCACTGAAGTGAAGCCCAACATCCCAGTCTGGTAGCAAGCCCATGGCAATAAAAATACTAAAAGGGAGACTCTAGAACCCAAAGTATGTGGACACAGATGTGACAGGAGTATAGTCAATAAAGAGACAGATCATGTGTGCATGTGTGTGTGAATGCATGTGTGTATGCACACAAGGGAGAAACCCTAGAACAAAAGAGACTCTGAAGCCTGGGAGTTTGGCAGAGGAAAGATAGCAGTCATTCCTTTATGTAGCCACAGGCTTGTGAGGGATCCAAAGAAAGAACTAGATGGTTCTCCAGCCCCAGATGAGCCCTAGTGAGGGGCCATCAGTGCCTACAACCATGGCACAGCCATCTTCAGACTTAAAGCATCTCTGGCAGCAGCCCTTTTGGGGCCAGGAAGAACAGCTCTGTGTGGCACTCAAGCAAGACTTAATTCTGCAAGGTCTTCTTGCACTCTAGATGGATGGTGAGGTAGAGAAGAGGCAAGTGGGAGGGGTCTGAAGAAAGACTTATCGTGGTTAGAAAAGGATATCATTGGCCTGAGTAGTGACAAAAACTTACAAAAGTAGATTCTTCTAGGAACTTCTTTAGGCACAAGCAGCTTCCAGGCTCAGAGAAGGACATCAGTGTGTCATTGGAGAACACAAAACACCTACAGAGGCCCACAGGCTTACAGTGTGCCATTCTCCAGAGCAAGCTTGGTCAACATGAAAATATGACTCTAGTAGGTCAGGCTAAGACAAGAAAATGCCACCCACTAAGCAAGAGTGCAGTCAACTGTGCAGAAGAAAGGGAAGGTGGACAATGTGCACTGGCTACAATGGGCACCAATGGGTGTGCCACCATGGAAGAAGAATAACAGCCCACAAAGTCCCCTACGTCCTTACCCCTGAAACTGTGAATAAGTTAGACGACACAGCAAAGGAGTATTAAGGTTGCTAATCGGCTGTCATCCTGGATTATCCAGGTGGGCCCCCTAGAATCACAAGGGTTCTGGGAAGAGTGAGGCAGAAGAATTAGAAGTGCAGAGGGAGCTCTGATGGCAGAAGCAAAGTCAGAGTGACAGTGCATGAGAAGAACCCTGCCCACCATTGCTGGTCTGAAAATAGAGAAAGGGGGCCAGGAGCTGAGGAGGCAGGCAGCCTCTGGGAGCTGAAAAGGTGAGGAAATGGATCCTTGTCTAGAGCCTCCAGATGGACTCAGCACAGCTGACACCTTGATTTTAGTCCAGTGAAACCCATGTCCTTCTGACCTGCTGAATTATAAGATAATAAATTTATGTTTTTAACCAAGTAAAAATTTTGTGGCAAAATTTGTTTCAATGCTGAGAGAAAACTAGTACAGCTGAGTGAATGGGAATGATGGCAGTGGGCCTACAGGCATCTTTAATGTTACTAACATCACACTCAGGGAGACCCTGACAGTATCTCCCAGGCAGGAACCAATAAAGCTTCTCCCAGAGAGAATGGTGGATCCACCGCGGGGGCGTGCAAGGATACAGCCTCAACAGGACCTCTAACTCTGAAGGGAAGCCAAGGAAAATTCTAGAGGCATCAAAGCTCAGGGAGAAACACCATCTAGCAGGATGTCTATATAGATAGCAGCATGGCATGTGAGGGCAGGGTAACAACCTAGGAGTGACCAACACAAAATAACCAAGACCATCAGATGGCCAACAATAAGCTTGTCGCTGAGCTTTATCTTTATTTTATTTCACTGTTTCAATGTTTTATTCTGTGAACACCAAGCTATACTTTGATGGATTTTTACCTTGTCTTCCTATAACACTTTTGTGCTTATTGTAACTAAAAGAATATTGCCCCACATATACTCCTTTACTCTTCTTCTCTAAATTGTTATCTTTCTACTCTATTACAGATATCTCTACAGCATAACCCATAACTCAAGTAGTTTACTTAGAGTAAAGACAATACTGTGAACAGAGAAGACTAGTATTCAGCCAGTTCATTATTAACTTATGCATTTATATAATCTTCTCCTGGAGCAGGCACTTTAAAACAATATAAAATTTTTTATTTAACAAATTAGTATCTCTTTTAGTATCTAGAAAACAAATTTTCATAGTTTGTTAATATGAACTTTGCCAACTAAATCTAAGAGATAACATTTTAAAGACTTAAATATAATTTGTTATTATTTGCTAACTTTAAATCCTTATCAAATGCATATTTCATTAAGTGTAATCCATTTTTTTACATATACTAAAAAGACTGATTGACTATCTTAAAAGTTAGTTTGTAAGGAGCTTATACAAAATCGGCCTGAAGAAGTTGTAGGTATAAATCATAGGACCAAAACTCAAAGTAGTTTTTTATTCTCCAGTAATACTTAAGCATATCTCAGCATAAATTATTCCATTAAAAAAAAATAAGTCATTTTGAATACTGAAAAATATATGCAGCCACTAAAAGTAATGTTTACAAATAGTTCATAGTGATTTCAGAAAAAGGCAATGATATGTTAAATGAAAAAAAACAAGACATACAACTGAACAGAATGGGAGCTCTCAGCATTTACAAAATATGGTAGAGAAAAAAAGCTAGAAGGAAATAAAAGGTATAATTCGGAATGATTTTGTCCTCTTTTTTAAAACTTAAAAGCTGAGAATCAAGCAAGACCTGGACATAAGGAGGGTTTGGGTGAACTGCAAGGTTTTAACTCAAATTTCTCCCACATCAAAATTGTCCTGTCTCTTTCCTGTACATTCCACATTTTATAAAATGAACATGCATTGCCACTTCTCTTTTACATTTTTAAATTAATTCATGCTCATTGTAGCAATGCATTTTTTTAATAATCGGGTGGGGGGGCTGAGTAAAAAGCTGAAAATATTGTAGAAAGGTCAGTGAGTCTGCTCTCAAGAAATGCACTAGCTTAAGAAATGATGCAGCTGAAAACATCAAGAGAAACTGAGATGCATTCACAGCTAAGTCAAGGAATTGAGAGGGATTTAGTGTTTACTGAACATCTACCACAGGCCTTCCACAAACAATTTATACACATCTCACTCATTTAATCCTCACAATAATCCTCTGAGAAAGGTACTATGATTGTTTCCTTTTAACAGATACAGCAACAAAAGCCAAGCACAGGGCCGGGACTCCCCCAGAGTCACATTGCAAGTGAGGCAAGCAGGATTTGAAAACAGTCCCTTTGTGGTGCTGTAACAGGGGGGTCTGACCAGATCACTGGGGAGTGGGGGAGACCCCAATCTGGGGGAACCCCTATCCAGCACAGAGACTGCACTCCCCTGGAGAAAAAAAGAAGGGCAGAGAGAACCGCCAAGGGGGCAGATTAAAACAGCAGCATCAGGAGGAGGCTGTCCGAGGAACTGTAAACAAGCCAGCGTGCGAGGCCCGGGCAGCCGAGCAGCTCCTGACCCAGCCAGAGGGAGCTTGTCCTGAGGCTTCGCAGGCAGAAAAGGTTAAAACACACAAGTATGGTGGAGGCCAGCAAGGCACAGCAGAAGCCGAGCCCCACCCCAGACCCAGTGGGGCGCTGCCCTTGCTTGCGGCTCTGAACTCTGCCCCCTTGTGGAACATGGTGGCCAGAAGAGGGGCAAAGACAACATGGAGGACGTTAGCACACATTGGTTGTAAAGCTAGACACTCCCACAGCGGGTGGGACTTGGGAAGGGGACTTGAAAACAGAACTCAGACTAAAGCCTATTCTCTCGCTTGCCTCACACCCCGCAGTTGGGGTGCGCTCAGGGCTTAGGCCTCACACAGGCGGAAGCCAGCTCGCAGAGGCAGAGTCCTGTGCTGGAATGGGCGTCGACGGGCGCCAGCCCTGGGATTGACCCTGAGAGCACCACAGGGAGGCTAGGAGCAGCACACAGAGGCATGAGCTGGGAAATTCCTCCGCCCCAGAGGCACAGGCAGCCTGGGTCCCCAGGGCCCCAAGGATAGAGCTTCCCTTGCACAGCCATCTGGCAGCACACCCCAGACCCCAGCAAAGAGAGAGAGCGCTGCACAAAGCAACGGCGGCGCTAGAACCCACATGTGCGCACCAGAGAAAGAGAGAGCCTGAGGATGGAGACCCATTCGTGTAACCACCATGAACTCAAGAAGGTAAGATGGGGTGAGGTGTCTGTACTCTGACTCTGATCCTGGGGTTGGCTGGATGAGGTTGGCTCAGAGCAAGAATAATCCAAGCCCCTCAAATTGGGTACCCTGTTAATAAAAACCTCTTCTCTTCCCCACAGATCTTCATATTATGCTTGTACATGGCGACAAGCAGCTAGACCCCAGGCTGCCCAGTTACAGTGCTGTCTCTTGGACCAAAACAGGGATGGAATCCGCAATCCACAGGGGATCCCTGGGAGCTTCTCCAGTCCATGATGGAGACTAAACACCAGTCTGCCTTTGCCCCCTTCATCTTTGGCCTCTCCACTACCACAAAAGTCCTTTCCTCCCAATGCAAAGTGTGTCTACCACCCATGTCCTATTGCAATGAACATCTAGGCCCAAGAAAGAAAAAATATCCATCCAGCAGGGCCAAGTCATAGATGGACAGCATCTCACAGAGCAGAGAAGACAGGACTCCCAGCAAGCTGAATGCCTGCCCAGTCAAGCCTCAGGCGAGGGGAAAGGAGCCTCTGAGCACTGCTCTGCACTCCCTGAGGTCCTGGAGGGGCCGGTTCCTCACATCCCCCAAGGTTTTGCAAAAGGGCACAGGATAACACTATGGATTTCTGCCCATAGAACTCATAAGTTGAAAACACATGCCAGCTTTAACCAGCACACACTCTTTGGGCAAAAGGCAGCTCAGCAACACCTGGTCAGTACTCCTCTACCTGAACAACTGTCAGCCATCAGAATCCAACTAACTAGTGCAGATGTTCACACACACTCACTCTCACACCACTGCGAGACTGTGTCAGCCTGCAATCCTTAAGAGTATGAAATATCTTTACACAAGTACACAAGCAGAGAAACTGAGACTTAGAAAAGCAAGATTTCTAACAGAAACAGTCCCTGGGTGGAGCTTTGTGTCTCCAGGACAAAGTTGCATTGGGGCTTGAAGGTTGAATGGTCCATAGCTATTTTTGCTGCGTTTGTAATACATTGATAAATTGTTTGATTAGTTAACAGCAGTTAAAAATCAATTTTACATTAAAGTCCAGATTTGGGACTCCTCTTTTTAAAAAGTCAGCTCATCTACAACACTAGGATTTTCATTCCCAAATGGCAAAATCAGCTAAAGATGTGGAACATAGGAAGGGTCCCTTCACACTGTGGACTCCTGGGTGCAAGAACTATGTGCTTCCTGCACTCTGTCCTCAGCTCCCCAGCACAAAGAATGAATGTCCACAGAGGCAAGTATGTGAGGACAGTATCAAGGGAGCAGGAGGCACTTTGAAAACTGTGACATGTAACTGGACAAACTTGTGTGACCCAGATCCCCACTCAAGTTACAGTCATCCCTGCCTAATGAGGCCCATCATCCCCTGGCTGAAGCCCACTTTCATGTTGGCACACAAAAGAAAGATGTCTAGGGATGGGCAATGTGGGGGGCAGGGACTGCTGGTGGGACCAGACACCAAGGACAGGGATTCCTCCTCCAGTACCTCAGTGGACATCTAACCATGGGTATCTGCCAAGGCTGGAAGCAGCAGTTCCCATAATGGGCAACAGCAACCTCACCCCCACTTACTACCACCCCCAAAACACACTCAGAACTCTGGGTTTACATAAATACCTTGAGACATACTTGTACTTGGACCTTCAGGCCCTAGAGCTGGGCCTTTTGCCTCCTCTACTACACCCAAGAATAGGAGACTCCCAAAAGACCTCTTTACAATATAAAGTTCTCCCTAGCATGAGTCCCGATCTTCTGGACCCAGACCAGAGCCCACACTGAGTCACTCTAGCTTTGCAGGTACAGTACCCAAGAGACCTGCAACCAACCTATAACCCTTGCCAGCAGGAGGATTCTGGGCTCAGCAGGCTGGGGAGGGAGAGCTGGCCTTAAGCCCTCACCAACCCACCTCCTCCTTACACCCACGGTCCTGCCAGTTTCTCCTGGGAGAAATCCCCACATTCTGTGCCACCAACTTTGCCCTCTATCCTCAGCACTCCCAGCCTCAGAGTCCAGTCCACAGATATGGGGAGGAAGGCAGAGGAAAGGACAGGGACCTGGGCTGGGCAGGCATCAGGGGAGGAGAGAGTCTCAGACCCTGACCAGGAAGTGAGTGGCATGGGGGAGGAACTCAGGTTCCAGAGCCAGCCTAGAGCCAGGTAGAAGAGAAAGAAAAGAATGAGAGGAAGGAATAGCTCCTCCACCTGTATCCAGTTCCCTAAGCACTTGTTGTCCCTGCCCCCAGGCCCAATCTGAGGCAGAGGCTTTGGTCCGAGGTGGCCCAGGCGCAGGCTGGGATTTACCTGCAGCCGGGTCTAGCCCAACTCCACTCCTTTCCTGGTCAAACAGCGCCCACCTCCGGCCTAAGCGGCGGTGCCTTGGGTGACAGCTAGAGCTGAGGAACTGGCTCCTCCAAACCCAGCAGTGGAGCACGGCCCCCGAGAAACACAGAACCAAGACACTGAGGGGGCGCATCCCGGAGAAAGGAGACAGCAGGCTCGGCCTCCAAGCACTGCTCGGTTGGCCGTGAGGAAGATGCCAGCCCATTGAGGTCAGGGGAAGTGCACGGACGCAGACACGCCCACTCACAAATACTTGAGAAACAAACAGGGCCCTGGGCCACTCACACCTGCGCGGCCAGCACAGGGTGCACACACAGGCCGACACAGCTGGAAAGGAGCCACACGAACCGGCGATATACCCCGCCAGGAGCCAGGCTCCCGCGCTCGCAAGCTCCCAGCCCCGGGCCCCTGCTGGGGAGGAGCAGAGAGCGCGCTGTGAATGGCCTCGCGGCTGCCCAGGCACACAGGAGGCTCTGCGTGGCCAAGCTCATCGCAACCCCGCAGGTCTCCTCTGCTGCGCAGTCTGGAAGGCCGTGGCCCATTTAGCCCTGGGCACCGTGGCCACTCACCTTCTTGCACAGCCTGAAACGGGTTGTTGGCCTCGATGACCTTGATGGAGTAGGTGATCTTCTCGCTCTGCAGGATATCATCGTTGAGGCTCAGGTCTGATACGGCCAGCTGGAATACCCTGTCGTCTTTGGCCGCGTTCTCCTCGAAAATGGCACCTGCAGGAGAGGAAGGGTCAAGACCTAACCTAGAGAGCCCTCCCTCCCCAACCCATCCCCACCTTAGTCCTGGGGCTGGTAGGACCTCTGGTTACCAGGTGGTGGGAGTTCAGGACTGGCATTTAAGAATAGCTGAAGGCTTTTCTAAGTCAACCAGCACAGGATGCCCCACACACACAGCACAGATGTGCACACAGTTGACATGAGTTACACATGCACATCACACATGCTGCCATCAGTCCACACACATGTCTCACAACCAAGCCACCTCATGAGCCAGCCATGCCCCACACAACTGACTGAGCCAAGCTGGAGTGACCTCAGTAGCACACACATGCCCTGACATCCCAGGAGCCAGAAAGTTCCCCTGCCCCAAACCCAAAATGGAATGATGACTTCATTCTGCCCTGCACGTTCCCCTGTGTGTGGAGCTAAGCAGGCAGGTCTGGAGTGGCTTTCCTACTCCAGGGGCTTCTTTACTCAGGGGCCTTAAATAACCAGCATTTCAGTGCCAACCTGGATCCCTGGCAACACTGTCCAGCCTGGCCCCTGGACTCTGACTTCTGCTCTCCATCTCTCCCAGCTTCTTCTTCCCCCTTGACTGTTGTGGAGAGGGGAATGTCTCTTCGATCCCTTGCCTTCTGACCCAGCAGGACTGAGAACCTCAAGAGGAGCTGATTTTGCAAGGGCCTTCTAGAATCACCAATAGCTCTTTCAGGGCGGCCTCTGGCTGGCTTTTTTCGTGCTTACACCACCTTTGCCCACTCTGAGCTTCCCGCTCACCCCGGCCTGGCCCTGCAGCCTGCGCAACTTGGGGGTCGTCCCCCACCGCCCCAGGCTGAGGGTCCCCATGGCTCCAGAGATGGGACCAATGATCCTCCCAAAGCTGGTGGTTGAGAAGGCAGAGGGAGGTCCCCAGTTTCAGGATACACCCAGAGCCACAATGCTGACCGACCATGAGACCTGAGCCCCCAGCCACACACCCCCCGCACACACACACACCCCAGGAAAGCTGTTTGACCCTCAGTCCCAGGCGAGGGGAGGGTGGCGGTGCAGCCACCAAACCCAAGCCTATTTTCCTCACCCCCTCCTCTGCCCCTCCTGTCCCACCATTCAGGCCTCCTCTCACACCTTCGAATCCCCAGTTTCTCTGTGCTCGCTGGTCTTCCCCAACTTCCGGAAAGGCGACTGCAGAGGGGCTCACCCAAATCAACTGTGGTCGGTCCCCCAACCCAGCCCAACTTCCTAGGATTATTTTCCTGCTGCTACAACCCTTCCGTCGCCCCCTCTTCCTCTCCACTCTCGCATCTTCTCCACTGGTTCTCTCTTTCCATCCATCTCTTCCCTCTCAGCGCGCGCACACACTCCCCTCACCACCCACACCGCCGACGCCGCCCACGCTCTTCTTCCCTCGGCTCACACCACCTGGAACGTCTGCTGGCCCCCAAGACTTGGACCACAGGAAACTCTAGGACTGTTCAGGATTGGGCTGCAGTCGCCACAACCAGATACACACACACCCACACATACACCGAGAGATACATTGACACACACGAGAGAAACACTGGGTCCACTCTAACAGGCTGGCTGACAATCGCGTACTCAACAACACAGGCTCAGATAGCCCCACACATCCCAACGCCCTCTCGCAGTGACACCAACACGGTGCCAGGCGCACACATAGTGACATGCTGACAGCACCCACCCACCCACAACACACGGTTCTGGTTGGGCCTCTCTTGATTCTGCCCTGACAACTTGGCGAGACCCCGGGCCGCGTCGGCCCCCTGCTCCCCACTGATCTGAGCTGCGTCGAAGAGCTGGCCGGAGCCCGCCGACAGTTCCTCCAGGGGTGCGGGTCTGGGCGCCTGTCCAGCACCGGGTTCCTCGCAGCTGCGGCCCTAAGTGTCGGCAGAGGCCGAGGGGCCCCGCGCAGAGATTGGAGCCAGGGGAGCCGCGAGGGGCCCGCTGGACCGCGTCGCGGCCCAAGCGCAGCTCCTCGGAAGGGAGGAGCGGCCCCTCAGTGGAGCACCGCCCGCCGAGCCCCTCGGACCCGGGAACCACCAAGTTTGGACGCCGCGCACCTCCTGCGCTGCTGAGACCCCCGCCCAGACTATGCCCGGCCGCCTGCTGCTCTCACCGATGTGGATGATGGAGTCGGCCCGCACCGACACGCACTGGCATATCCAGGGGAGAAGCCACAGCGTCAGCGCTTCCATGTCCCCCCAGGCGCGCGGCTCATCAGCCCGGGCCCGGGGTAAGGCCGAGGGCAGCGCGGAGCGGGGAGGCGCCCGTCCGGGTGCAGTCCCGGGCCGCTCCCCGGGAAAGCCGAACCCGCCCGTGCGTCTTCCCCCGCGCGCCCGCCCCTGCTCCCGGCGCCCCCCCCGGCAACCCAGCCCAGCCCAGAGTGGTCGGGCTCCCACTCCCGCTCCGGCTCCGGTGGCGGATGCGGCGGAGGTGGCAGCCCGAGCCCAGGCCGGCGCGGCGGGGGCGGCCAGCGGAGGCGGCGTTTCCCGCGGCTCGGGCGGCTTTGGGGGCTGTGGAGGCGGTGGAGGCGGTGGAGGCGGTGGAGGCGGTGGAGGTGGCAGCGGCGGCAGCGGCCAGGCTGGCACGGCAGCTCCGGGTTCGTTGTGTGTCTGAGCCCTGGCCAGGAGCGAACTGCGGAGGACGCCCCCTCCCCTCCCCCTCCCCCTAGGCTCCACTCCCCCTCCCCTCCCTGCCCGCCTCCCGCCCCTCCGCCCTCCTCTCGACCACGTGACTGCGGAGCCTCAGCCTTGCTGTGCGCCGCTCCCCTGCTCGCAGTTCGGAGGGGGCGCCCGGTACTCTGTGCTCCAGCCTGGGGGACGCTCAGAGGCCACCACCTTGGCGGAGGTCAGCCGGGCTTAGGTGCGCAGAGATTTGGCGGCCCTGGGCCTCGCGCCCCTCCCACCCCCATTCGCCAGGGGCGGGAGGATGGAGAAGGGTCGGCCACTAACTGCCCTCGGAGGATCCAGGAGCACCTGGCGCCCGCTGACCTCGGCAGCCGAGTGTCTCGTGCCATCCCCCACGCCTGAGGCATAGAACCCTTCGCCGGGCCTGACCAGGGTTAGCCTGCAGAGAGACGGGGCGGCGCGCTAAGACGGGCACCGGGATGCAAGGGGAGTCAAAGGGGACCGGCCGCTGACGAGCGTCACCGAGTAGAGCATGGACTGCGGGCTCGAATCCTAGCTCGCCTCCCGGACTTTGGCGGGCACCCATCCCCCGCCCCGCAGGACCCGCGCTCAGGAGGGAGTCGGGCAGGAGGCTCGGACTCTGAAGCCCAATTCATGGCCGGAAACCGGCGCAGCCGTGACCGCGGCGCCTGGACGTGAGGAGCCTTCCAAGCGGCCGGCGTTCTCAGACTCCAATTCTGCACCGAGCCTTCAAGCGCGAGCTGGGCGGAGAGCCGGCTCTTCGCGGCCAGTGCCGAGTGGGCTCTCTGTGCCATAGGGTGAATACCTCCAGCCGGCCACTACCAGTTTTAGCGTTACGCTGTTCAGGCTTAAGCCTGGGAAGCGATTGCAAGACAGATGCGCAGCTCCACACCCTGCCCAAGTGCCAGGCTGACTGGACTCCACGTGGCACACACACGATTTGGGGGAGGCAGCTGAGCCTTCCCTGACCCGTATTCCGCGGAAGCTCGGTTTGAGCGCGCCTGGCAGAGCCTCATGCAAGGGGCTGCTCCCTCAAGCCCGGGAGCTCCCATTGGCCCTGTCATTGGTCTGGTCCCAAAGCCCCTTCCGTGCTCCAAGCCATGCACTGGGCGCACGGGGTTCCGCGGAGCTCAGCAACTCCCCTTGCCTGTAACTCCCCTCGGAGTGGGAGAGGCAGACACAAAAACAGATCATTAAAAGATGCGGCAAGTTCCCTGAACGATCTGTGTATGCACAGGTGCATCCTGTGCTCTAGAGACAGTCTGGAATAAAGAGTCAGGGATTGTTTGCTGGAAGAGGTGACTATTCTAAAGGTTGAGTGGGTATTACCAAGGGAGGAAGCGAGGCCTCCAGGCATTAAATGTTGATTATTAGCAAGCCAAGGCAGGAAGAAAAAGAAGTGTGTGTGTGTGTCCCAAGCTGCGAGCCATGGAAGAGTTATTGGCAAATTTTACTTTGGAAAGATGGAGAAGCAGCCTGTGCAGATGGGCCCAGGCTTGGAAAGCAGTGAGGCAGTCTTTGCAATGGACGATGGGACTGACTTAGCTGGGCAGGGGCAACCTGGTGGAGAGGAGAAGCTGGGTTGCAGAAATCTCAAGGGACCACATAAGCAGGCGAAGTGACTTCCAAAATGAGGAGGCCAGAGGGTGAGAAGAGAGGAATGTCTATGCCTGTGGGAGACTAGGCCGCCAAGCTGAGTATGGTATCCACACAAAAGCACTTCCTCAAGAAACCTGCCTTAGGATCCCTGAATTGTAAAACATACCCCACCCAACCTCTCCAACCCCCCAACCCTCTATTCTCATTCCCTTGAAATTCCACCATTCACTGGTTGTAGGTAGAAGGGAAATGAAGGATTTTATTATATAACATTTTGGTTTCTGTGGTGGCTCTTTACACCGTGGAAGGATTGTGGCTGTGGTCAGGGGCTCAAACCTGAGGTCAAGAGCCATAGGGTGAAGGACCCCCAAACTCACTGGTTTGAACCCCTGCAGTGTTAGTAGAGTAGGCACATGATACTTGTAACCTAGTCTGAAGTTTTTCTTGATGTATATTATGCTAGGTAGAGGTAGCATGATTGCAGTGAGACAAGTTGTACAACCCACTTTCAAATATTAACAAGACAACCCACCAACACATAGTTTGGGGAAGACTTCCATTAGTTTCTAGCTTAGATGATGAAATGGATGATGGGGTCCCTCTGGTTTGGGTTGGAACTCAGGTTGGAACCTCCCTGGAAGCTGTTGGCCTGGGACAATCTCACCTCCTGCCCTGGGTACCTTTCCCTTCATCTCCCACAGGGTGGGGTCCTTCACCATCCCCAGATGCTTATCCTCTATGCTCCCAGTTTCTCTGCCAGACTGAAATGCCCTGAGTACCCCTTGCCTGATCATGAGGGGCACTCTGCACAGGTTCCATTTTCCCTAGAACTGGCAGGCAGACCCAGAGATCACTGGGGCCCTCTGCATACCCACCTCAGCAAGACTATTTGAATCATCTGCCACCTGAAGTTGGGATTGCTAGATTCAGGGACATTATCAGGACTTTATCAGGCTCATCAAGCCCCTAATTACTTATTTATCCTGGCCAGCCCAGTCCCTTTAAGCCATGATAACCTCTGGAACTGCAAAAACTGCCTGCCCAAAACTCTACCCAATGAACAAGTTCACCCCTACTGTAACAACCTGATTGGAAAAGATGGATTAGCAGCCTCTGGGTCATATGATGCATACCCATTTCACAGAAGGGAAAACTGAGGCTCAGAGAAAGGATGGACTTGCCCAAGGCACCAGGTGAGTTACTGGCAGACCCAGGACTCAGTCCTGCTGGTTTTGCTCCTCACTACACAAAGGTGTATCCACAGAAATTAAAACTGAATCAATACATCCTTCTTTTGCACAGAGTTCAGCCAACACAGATGATTGCTTTTCTAAAGAGATCTTCAGTTATACTGATTCTAACTACACTTACCAAAGGCAGGCTCAGTTCCCTATGTCTTACCCATGAGATGACATTCCCCTTTACACACAAGAAAACTGAAGAAGGATGCAAAAATAAATTGGGCCCATCAGGAATATCAACTGGAACATTACTGGAAGTCAGGAGTTTGCCACCAAAGCTTCAGATTAAATGTCAAGGCAAAGAGAGAGGCCATGGTGGTCCACTTGGAAGTCAAAATCATTGTAACTTAAAGCTTTGTCATTCCAGAATTGCAGACCTCTTCTTTCTCTGTCACCTTCTTTCTCACCCCGCCAAAAACTGGGCTAAGGAAGAGCCAGCTGGAGTCCTGACCCTCCAAGTCCCTGGCACAGTCCCTGAGGAGCTACTTGTTCCATGTAGAACCACCAATGCTCAACCCTTCCAAAGGTGCCCCCACCCCAATCATGTTTCTCCTAGAGAGCCCCTGGACTAGTTATGGTTCTGTACCCTAAAAGACTGCCTTAGCCCCTCTCTCTCAAACATAGAGCCAAGCCAGGCTCTATGGATTTCTAAAACAATTCAGCCCAGGTTCTACATAAGGGTACTGCCAGCACAAGGCACCAAGGCCCAGCCTGGGGGATTCTCTGCGGGTTTTGGTACAAAAGACCAGCTCTCCCAAGTACAAAGGAGGAGGCCAACCCAAGTCCTGGGGTCAACTGCCCAGGAAGGGGCCAGCCAGTATCTTAGAAGGAGCCAGGCTTGGAGCCCTGCAACCTGAGTTCCAGGCTAGGCCTGACCCCTGGACTCCAGGGAACCCACTCTCTGCCAGCATCTGAGCTCAGGAAATCCCTCTTAACCTACCAGCATTTTCTTTAAAAAGAAAAAAGAAAAAAAAAGCACCCTATTTATTGCTTATTTCACTCCTCCTGCAGTAGCTGCATTTGTTGTATATTAATTGCCCACCTCTATTTTGTCTTCCTTACCCCTTCCTGTCAAACTCTTTCATCCCATTTTTACTGTTTCTCAGCTTGTATTTACTTTATCTGATCTTCTTTTATATTACCATATTCTGTATTTTATTTTCACTCTTAGTTTCATGGGTTTTTATTTTCAATTTTCTAGGCTGGCAGTCTTTTGCATCACTCATTCTATTATCCCAACCTTCTATTCACTTAGTCTTCAATTTTCCCAAAGTTAGGGGTTAGGGGAGATGGCCTGAAGGTGCCCTCCCTGCACCCACCTTGCTGAAGCCAGCCCCTGCCCATACCCAGACTTCATACATTTTTAGGTATCCTTTCCACAGCACTGCCCATGGCATGGGGCAGGCACCCATGGCTGGTAGTCAAGGTGGGGAGGGCTTCAGCTTGCTGGAGCCACATCCCACAGGCCAATGAGGAAGAAGAAAATCTCACAGTGTTTTTTCCCTAGATAGGAGCACCTCATTTTTGCAGGGCAAGAATAAACCCTATTTATTCACATTATACAGTCCAGAAATGGGCCCAGGATGGGGTGCTTAGTCTACTTAGAACAAAGCTAGTCTAAAAAGTTTCCTGTGTTACAAGATGCTGCCTTCACAAAAACAAGCTGGAACTTCAGAGGTTGGTCCCTGGACCCATGTTCTCCAGGACCAAACACCAGCTCAGGCCCATCTGGTTCCCCTGGCCCAACGGAGTTCAGCAAGCACTATCCCTCCCTCAGGCTCCTCTGAAGACCAGAAGAGGCAGGCTGAAGTTTGCACAAAGGTGTTACCAAATACCAAAAGAAAGCAAAAGGGAAGGAAGTTTCAGCTCCCAGGAAAGGAGCTGTCATCTTAGTCTCAGGTCACCTGAGGCAGCCACCCACCTCCTCCTAAAGCAGTGATCCTTCAGGTGTGCATCCCCATCCTGGATCTAGGAAGTTCTTTAGAGGAGACTGGGGCTTCTGGGGCTCTAGACGGATGCCCAGAGTTCATTGTGTGTGAGGAAGAGGTTCTGCTGCAGAAAGTGTAAAGTTTGAAAACAACAGCCCAAGGGCCTCTCTCTGAGCCCAAAGACTGGCCTAGACCCCTCCCGGCTGCTTGCTGGGGTCCCTGTTTCCTAGCTACAAGGCCTAGGGAGGCTTCTCCCCTCTTTCCCCAGCCCCTGGGCTCTGTAATTCTTCCCCTTTTTGCATTTGGGGAGATCCAGCTCTCTAGGTAGGGCCAAGTGGTGGCAAGGAACCAAATCCTGGCCTGTCTATCCCCAGAGCTAAAGTCATGCCCCCCACACCCTCATAAGTCACAACCTTGCAGACCCAGGAAATGGAGCACCACAGAGGCCTCCTGCCCCTCCCACAACTGCCCAAGTCTCCTCCTGCCCCTGCCATCTGCTGCAGTGGGTCCCTGCAGTGGACCGACTCCACACAAGTTAAACTGAGTTAAGAAAAAGGTACCCATTCCAAGCAGAGAGCTCAGCAAGAGAAAGACATGGATGTAGAAACCCATAAAGGAACTCAGAGGTTAGAGCAGCAAGATGTGAAGAGGCTTCAGTGGAGGGGCTGGGGTAGAAGTTGCCAGAATGGCCCTAGTGAGAGATGTTAAGGCTAAGCTCACTCCTTGCCAGACAAGTTCTGCAGAGCAGGGGCTGGGATGGCCCCACACAGCAGCCAGAGTCATGTCAACCATCGTGTCTTCAGTGGGCATCCTGGTGAACCTATAGGGCCACTGATACACAATAGTCAAGACAGAGAGGTAAGAACCTTGTTACCCTGGCCACCAGGATGCTCACAGGAGACTGACCCATCCTGGCTCTGTGCCAGTCATATTCCCTCTACCCTCCCCAGGAATGGAGCTGCACGTGTTCAAGGTAAGGTGGGACCTTAGGGCTCACTCCGGCCAGCTCCATGCCTGTGATGGAGTAATCAAGTGTCAGCCTGCACAGCAGGCTTGGAGCTGCACAGTGGAGACCCCAGACACTTGGTTAAATGAATGTAAGAGGCTCATCCATCCCACCTCTTTCCATCCTAAGTGAGGTAAAGCCAAGCAGCTCCCACCAGCCTGGGCCTGTAGCCTCTAAGAGCTGAGCCCCCCACTTTCCCAGGGGAGCAGATGTAGGGGGAGCTACATCTGCCTGGAGCCCTGATTCATCTTGCAAAAAGCTCCTCCCCCAGACCCAGCCCTTCTGCTTTGCAGCCCCTAACAGATCTGGTCAACCTGCTCACAGACGCACCCATTACCAAAAGCAGGATTTCTGGCCTGTAAACCTCTTCTTTTACCCAGCAATGAAATAAAATTATGATTGATTTTCTCTGTCTGAGTGTCACAGTGCATTTAGCACACTGTAAACCCAAAGGATAAAGGTGCTACCTCACAGGGATGCTCCTGGGGACACAGCCTGGAGCAGTGGCTGCCCAGTACTCCTCCAGAAGAGGCGGGGAGATGGCACAGACCCTGGGCCCACCACTGGCATGCTAGCCAGGCTTGGGTGAGATTTCTAACTTCTAGGACATTTATCTGGAAAACAGAGACTCAGGGATTTGGTGTGGGAGAACACAAGTGGGAGTAAGAGGGAGCAGAAGCCCCAAGGGAATGCCCCCAGGGGAGGAAGGGAACCTGCATGTAGCTAATCCTTGCCAAGTGCCAGGCCTGGGCACTGCACTGTGGCACCACATCCACCTCACTGCAGGCAGCTGGCAATGCAAGAAGGAGAAATGGGTGGACATGAGGACAAGCGCCTGCAGAAGAGAGGCCCTGAGGATGTAGCCCTCCCAGGTCCTCTTCACCTGTTTCCAGAATCAGGACATGCCAATGTTAAATGGGGAGGGAGAGAGAGACTTCCCTAGAAGATCAGAATAGCCCTCAGAGGTCAGAGTGGAGGGGCAGGGCTCAACCACAAAGAGGCCCAGTCCTATTGTCATCTGTTCATATGGTTGGTGATCCATACAAGACCCTGTGAAAACAGGGTTCTCATCCCCAATCTACAGATGAAATCACAGAGGCTCAGAGCAGTAAGGTCACTGGACAGTTAATGGATGTGATAGGCTGAAGTATACATACCAAAGGATATGCAGGTCCTAATCCCTGGAACATATAAATGTGACCTTATTTGGAAAAAGTGTCTTTGCAGATGTGATTGAGATGAGGAGATTGTCCTGGATTGTCTGGGGGGCCCTAAATGCCATCACAAGTGTCCATATAAGAGAAGTAGAGGTAGACAGAAACAGAAGACAATGTGATCATGTAGGCAGGGATCATGTGATGCAGCCACAAGCCAAGGAATGCCAGCAGCCACCAGAAGCCAGAAGAGGTAAGGGATGGATTCTCCCCTAGAGCCTTTGCCAGGTTTCACATGTCTGGCCTCCAGAACTATGACAGAATAAATTTCTGTTGTTTTAAGTCACCCAACCTGTGGTGATTTGATACAGCAGCCACAGGAAATAAACACAGTACGGAAGCCTGGATGCAAACCCAGGTGGGTCTGGCATGGGCCACCAGGGCCTGTGCATGGGGACAAAGCTTGTTTCAAAAGAAAAACCCAAGGCCCAGTGGGCCCAGCCCTGCATCAGCCCAGGCTGCACACACACCCTTCTTACAGACCAGCAAATGGAGAGAGCTAGGGCAGATGGAAGGGAGTAGCCCTCACTGGGGCAGCCATGAGCCTGCACATCACTTCATCCTCTCAAAGCTGTGTTAGCCTGCAGCTGGGGCAGGGGCATGGGGAGCCCACAAGAACAAAGGGAACAGGAATCAATGGCAGAGGCCTAGGCGCCTCTCAGGTGTGTCTAGGTCCAGTTGCAGTTAACTTCACTCTGCTCTGGTTTCCCCTGTAGCAATCCACACCCAACCTATGTCTTAAAACATAAAAAGCCCTTTTTTCCTCTATGCAAAACTTGTTTTCATATCTAGTGTGATTTAGAAAATGCCAGAATACATGAAGAAAGAAATTACAATCACTTATAATACCACTTCCAAGTTCTTTCTGACCTCCCTTCAGCTAGGAGTTGCTTAGCCCTTTCTGACCAATGAGAAGATGGCTTAAGCTCCTTCCTCAATAATAAAGAGGCAAACCTCAGAGGAAAAAGACTTAGCTCTTCCCCTTCTTCTGCCCACCTGGAATTTGCAGAGGAGATTCAGAAAAAAGGCTGCCGTCTTGTGGCCTTCAGAAGACAAACATGGGGACTGACAGCTTTGTCCCACGGTGGCAGAAGCACCAGATGACACGGGTGGGCTTTCTCAACCCTGGATACACAAGACAGTTGAGCCCTTACTGTTTGAAAGTTTTCAGTTATTAGTAACACAAATCCTAAATGACAACACCAACCAGAAATAACCCCTTTGACGTTATGATGTTTATCTTCTTGTCTTTTTTTCTACTCAGGTATAATTTTCAATACTTGGGATTTCTTTCTTGGTGTTTATTTGTTTGTTTGTATGTTTATTTTTAGAGAGAGGTCGGACTGCACAACCATTCTCGGCGGTGCAGATAGACTCTTAAGAAGCTACACCATCGTCTCTCGAGACAGACGGCTGCCGACGACGATGAGAGAGAGGGGAAAGGAGAAAGAGAGGGAGAGAAACATCACTGTGTGGTTGCCTCTCACTCACATCCCCAACTGGGCACCTGACATGCAACCTAGTCATGTGCCCTGACTAGGGATCAAACCAGCGACACTTGGCTCGCAGGCCGACACTCAATCCACTGACCCACAGCAGCCAGGTACTCAGATATAATTTTAAAATAGAATCAGGCAAAAGTATCACTTCCTGAAATTAATTTATTTTTTACTTGCATATTGTCTGTTTCCCCCTACAGAAGATAAGCCTCATGAGAAGAAGAATATTATTCATCTTGTTTATAATTTTATTCCCTTATCTAGAACAATGCCTGGCATGTCTAGATGTTCAATAAATGTTAGTTAAATCAATGAATTAATTAATGAGTGAATGAACATTTTAATGTGACTACTTCCCCCTGCCATGAAATTGTTTCCTGAAAACATTATTTTTAATGGCCAATTACAGTTCTATCCCATGAATCTATCAAACTTTATTTAACCAGTCATTTTCTATGGGACATATTTTTTCCAATTTTCACCATTATAAACAATGCTACTGTAAAAATACTTATACAGGCATTTTCAGCTCTTATGCAATTATTTTCTTAGGATAAATGCCTAGAACAGTTATGCTTAATTTAAATCTCTCAATGCATATTTCCAAAATCGCTCTCAAAAGCTGTTTTTTAAAGCCAATTTGCATTTTCATGAGCAGTTCATGGGAATGTTTGTTTCTCTGCACCTCCACCAACACTAGGCATTATTTTCTAATTTTTTTTTTAATTTTGAAAAGTTGTACCTCAAAGTTGTTTTAATGTACATTTTGTGATCACTGGGGTCACTGAGTGCTCTTTTGCCAGTTTGTGGTTCTTCAGCAGGTCTTCTCTCACCCAGCGTGTCCTGGTGGGGCGGGGTGCAGGGGTGACCTGTATCTGCCACCATCTGCTGGAGGTGTGTGACGCCCAAATGGTGAAAGTGGGGTCCCCTTGGGCAGTGTTCAAGCTCCTTCTCCCTCATGCCCAGATCAGTCCTCTCTTCAGGACCACAGGACCAGCCATGAGAGGAAACCTGCATGCGCACCTTCAAGGCCATGCTTCCCCTGAAATCTGTTATACATACCAGGATAATTCCCAGGCCTGAGGCCCACCCCGCCCAGCTCCCTCCTTAAGGAAGGCTCTGGTGGAGGTTAGAACAGCTCCTGCTCCTCACTCTGCACCCGACCTGGCCCATACCCAGTGACACCGCATAGTTACCCCCATTTCACAGAGGGGGAGGTCGTGTACTGGATGAGGGCACAGCTGAGCACTTCCAGGCTGCTCAAGGTGCCAAGAAATAGCCACGTGCCCCAGGAGGTTAGAGGAAGGCTGTGGGGCTCTCAGGCCCCAAGGACCCCCGGACCAAGTAGAGATGGCCACGGTCTCCCCGCTCCTGTGTCAACTCCGCCTGGCTGGAGGGACCGTGACAGAGACGCAGTCACCGACTTCCGAGGCTGAACGGAGTGTGCCGCCCAGGGTCAGCCGTGGTGCAATGCTGCTCCCTTCCGGCGGCTTGGGGAGTAGGCCCGGCTGCGGCGCTTCGAGGGCCCCAGGAGAGAGATGGGCTCAAGGATAAAAGTGCCTTGACCTGGACAGGCAGAGCTGTGGACAGGAGGACAGTAAGTGAAATCTGGACAGGGCAGGATCTCAGTGAAAATAACAGTAATAATAGCCAACATTATTGTGAGCCAAGCACCGTTCTAATGATTTACATACATTATTAATTCACTTAATCCTCACCTACCCTTTATAAGGGACGCATGCTTATTATTCCCATATAGCAGAGGGGGAAACTGAGGGATCAAGAAGTTATGTAACTTGCCCAGCAATTATGTGGCAGAGTAAGATTTGAACCCAAGCAGTCTGGCTCCACAGCCCAACAACCTTTGAACCATCTGACAGTCAGAAAGGGGAGAGGAAGACTTTGCATTTACATCTCCCAGCAGTGTCATTTCTACAGTTTCTACAGCTGGACCCTTATGGCCAGGCCACTGCTGCATAAGAGAAGACAGGTGCACTGTATCCCCGGTTATATACCATTCTCTGCTTGGGCCATGTGCAAGGACTAAGGCCCTGCATTTACCAATAGGGCTGCCCTGAGCCTTCCCTGGGTCTGCAGAAGGCTAGGATCCAAACAGACCCCAACATCCAAGGAAATGGCCTGGGTGGCCTTTGTCATAGGCCGCCCAAGATCCAGAGCAGGAAAAGGGCCCAGGTGGGCCTTTGTGAAGGCATCTGTGTGCAGCATCTGTCCTCACACAGCCAGCAGCTCTGGCCCTCCTCTCTTCTCACCATGATTACTGCGGAAGTTTCAAGCTCACTTTTCTCCAAATTATAGGTCAATTTATGACACCCTATTTAAAACCCTTTACTACAACTCAACGACAACAACAAGAAAAGTTTTAAATGGGCAAAAGACTTAAGTCAACATTTCTCTAAAGAGGATATGCAAGTGGCCAAGAAGCACCTTTTTAAAAAATGTTCTACATCACTAATCATTACAAATGCAGATCAAAACCACAATGAAATACCACCTCTCATCTATTAGTATCAAAAATATAGCAAAACATAAACATCATTAAAATGTCCATACTACCCAAAGCAATTTATTGATTCAATGCAATCCCTATTAAAATACCAATGACATATTTCACAGACCTAAAACAAATACTTCAAATTTTTATATGGAACCAGAAAAGACCCTGAATAGCCACAGTAGGAGGAATCACAATACCTGATACCAAACTATACTACAAGGCCATGGTAATCAATACACTCTGGTACTGGCATAAGAACAGACATATAGATCAATGGAACAGAATAGAGAGCCCAAAAATAAACTCAGGTCTACACGGTCAACTAATATTTGACAAAGGGGGAAGGAACATAAGATGAAGTGAAAAGAGCCTCTTCAACAAATGGTGCTGGGAGAACTGGATAGGGACATGCAGAAAAATGAAACTAGATCACCAACTTATACCATACACCAGAATAAAATCAAGATGGATCAAAGACTTAAATGTAAGCCATGACACCATAAAAGTCCTAGAGGAAAACATAGGCAGCAAAACTTCAGATATCCCATGTAGCAATATTTTCACCAACATATCTCCTACAGCAAGAGAAATAAAAGAAAGAATAAACAAATGGGACTACATCAAACTAAAGAGTTTCTGCTCAGCAAAAGAAAACATCAGCAAGATGAAAAGGAAACCAATCTTATGGGAAAATATATTTACCAATGATACCTCAGACAAGGGATTTATCTCCAAAATGTGTAAAGAACTTATACGACTCAACACCAAGAAGACAGACAACCCAATTAAAAAATGGGTGAAGGACCTGAACAAACGCTTCTCTGAAGAGGACATACAGAGAGTCCATAGGCATATGAAAAAATGCTCAACATCACTAGCCACCAGAGAGATGCAAATAAAAGCCACAATGAGATAAACACCACTGGTCAGGATGGCCATCATCAACAAATCAACAAACAACATGTGCTGGAGAGGATGTGGAGAAAAGGGAACCCTAGTGCACTGCTGGTGGGAATGCAAATTGGTGCAGCCACTATGGAAAACAGTATGGAATTTCCTCAGTAAAACTAAAAATGGAACTGCCTTTTGAACCAGCAATTCCATTGCTAGGATTATATCCAAAGAATCCTGAAACACCAATTCAAAAGAACCAGGAATATAATCAATAATATTGTAATATCGTATGGTGCCAGGTGAGTGCTGGAAATATCGGGGGGACCACTTTATAAAGTAAAGGATTGTCTAACCAATATTCTGTACACCTGAAACTAATATAAAATAATATTGGATGTAAACTGTAATTGAAAAAAATTTTAAGTAAATTAAATAAAATAAACCCTTTATTGAGCCCCCTTTACTGAGAGCAAAGTTCAGACCCCTCACCCTGTAGTGAACATCTGATAAGGCCCCCTCCCCTGGGAACTGCATCAACACTAGTGTCTATAGCAGGAGTAACCAAGTTCTTACATGACCCAGGCTATGCCTGTATGATCTAAGGATGGCTACCTCATCCAAACTAGGCCACCCAGCACCCTTCCCCCAGGATGTTTTTAACCGTAAGAGAAGGAGTCAGTCTCTCTCAGGTGATAGTAAGTGTAAGATATAAACTCAGGTGAGGCAGGCAGACATGGTCCCTGCTGGGCAGAGGAAACCAGAGAAGCAGAGAGAAGAGGTGGTAAGTGTTCCCCTGCCTGCCCAGCAGTTGCAGTGCGAGCTTCTGCTATCTGTTCTAGTCACTGGCAACTAGAGACTCATGCCTAAGACAGAAACCCTTCAAAAGGGCCCCCAGTACAAAACATTTCAGAAGCACTAATGTGCCACACTATTTCTCACCTCCGACTTCAGTTCCCTCCTAGGAATGCCTTCTCTGCTGAAGAGTGAAAATTTACTCAGTCATTAAAATACCTTCAAGAACCTCCAAACCGGAAGTCTTTGTTACCCAACCCCATGTAAAACCTTCCTATCCTTGTTTTGCCTTTGGCTGTAGCACACCCATCATTCATGCCTATTTACACATCTGCCTCCAAACTAGCTGACAGAGTCTCAGAAGCAGAGGCTCATCTTTGTGTCCCCACTACCCAGGTTAAGTACTGACACCTTCCAGAGTGTCAATAAATGTTTACTGACTGAATACATAAATTTAAAGTAAATATCACCAACTTTTTTATAGAACCAACAACTGAGGCTCCAAGATGTGGAATCCCAACTAAGCCCCCTACAAACCTTATTCATCCCCTTGGCTGATCCTGTCTCCCAGCCCTCCCCAACTCCTAAAGCCCATCCACTATGCCCTTGGAACTGCTGGCCAATCACATAATCAATAAGAAATCTACATCTGGATACCTCATAGTGAAATGACAGAAAACCAAAGACACAGAGAAAAATCTTAAAAGCAGCTGGAGGAAAAAAAGATTCCTTAGACTGACAGTTGACTTCTTCATAATTATATAAAAAACAGAAAATAGTGAAATGATGGTTTCAATGAACTAAATGAACATTTTCAACCTAACACTCCAGACTGAGGGAATTATATTTTTCAAGAACGATGATGAAATAAGGATTTTCAGACAAATAAAAACTTGGAGAGTTTTTTTAGAAGCAGATATTCACTAAAGGATATGCTAAAGGAGATATTTCAGGCAGATGAACGTGATCCCAGATGGAAGATCTGATTCACAATGAGGAATGAAAAGCAAAGAGCATCTAAGTATGTGAGTAAATATAAATGAACATCATCTACAACAGTAATATCTATGGAGTTAAAAAAGAAAACCAGAGTTAAAATATAAGACAATACATGTGTCACCAAGGAATGTGGTGAAAGTATTGAGTAGCTGTGGATTTGGGTAAATTAAGAACGAATATTTTAGTTTTGAGGGGAAACACACAAAAAAAGAGAGACAGAGAGGGAACTTCTGGGGGGAGGTGGAATAAAATGGTACAATATAATCAAATCCAAGAAAAGGAGGAAAAAGAAACAGAATAGGTGACAAGTAGAAAACACAAAATGGTATTTTCAAACACAAATACAGCAATAATTATTTTAAATGTAAGAGAATTACATGCTCTAATTAAATGGCAAATGGTAGAAATAATAAATGGTACTTAAATATCCACATGGGAAAAAGACTTACTACTTCACAATACACACTGAAGTAATTCCAGGTGGATTAAAGACCTAACTAGGAAAGACTAAGTTAGAAAGCTTTTAGAAGTTTAGGAAGTTAGAAAGAGAGTATTTTCATGACTTCGAGAGAGAGGAAAACTTCTTAAACGAGACTGAAAAAGCATTAGCTACAGAAGGGGAAAAAGACCTAAAGAGAGTGGAAAGAAAGCCATAATGAAAGAAATCATTCCAACCATGAACTGACATTAGACTAGTACAGAATATGTAAAGAACTCCTATAAATCAATAAGAAAAAGCTTAACAACTGCAGATGAAAGATGACTACAGATTCCTTGATGTTTCTCTCACTGAAATGTGTAATCCAGTTCTTCTTTGCTTGACTGTGGCTGGCCTTAGTGACTTGCCTGACGAATGCAACACATCTGGAATGTCCCACTTCCACCCAGACCTTCCGTAATGCTTGCTCTGAAGGAAAACCAGCTGCTATGTAAAAAATCTGACTATGCTGAGACTGCCATGTTGTGAGAAAGCCATTTTTCAGCTGGTCCAGGTCCCAGCCATTACATCATCCAAGCCCACTCAAATTGATGATTCATGAACAAAGTTAGTGCTGCTGCTTTAAGCCATTAAGTTTTGGGGTTTTTTTTTTTTTTTTTTTAATGCAGCAATAAAGGACGAGAATAGCAACCCAACAGAAAAAAAATGAACAAAAGATTTAAACAACCACTTTTCAAACAACAAAATCCATTAGTGATGGGGGAAATGCAAATTAAAACTAGAATGAGAAGGTATTACATACCATTCAAACTGTAGGAGTGTAAATTCATATAACCACTCTGGAAACAGTTTGTCATTATTGATTCAAGCTGAAGATGCATATGCCCTCTGGTCCAGCAAGTCCACTATCCCCTAGAGAGACTCCCACACAGGTGCATGAATGAGACACACAAATGTTCACTGCAGCACTGTTTGTGATAGCCAAAAACTGCAAACAACCCAGATTTCCCTCTCAGTAAAATAGATAAATAACATCTATTTATCTATGTGATATATTTTTTAAATGAAATACTACACAGTCATGAAAATGAACAAGGTGCAACCATAGGAAACATGATGCTCACAAACATATATATAATAGGGTTTCATTGAAATGAGCCAGGCAGAGAAAGACAAATACTGCATGGTAGAACTTACATGTGGAATCTAAAATTAAAAAAATTAAAATCCGAGAAACAGGAGTAGAATACTCGTTGCCAGTGGCTGCAGGGGAGTGGTGTAGAAAGAGGTTGGTAAAAGGGTACAAACTTTCGGGTATGTGATGAATAAGATCTGAAAATCTAATGTATCACGTAGTAGCTATAGTTGATAATACTGTATTGTATAACTGAAATTTGCTAAGAAAGTAGAACTTAAATGTTCTCACCAAAAAATAAAAAATGTGGGTAACCGTGAGGTGATGGGTGTGTTAATTACATTGTAAAGTCCTTTCACAATGCACACATAAATCAAGTCATCATGTGTGCTCTTTAAATATTTTACCATTTTATTTGTCAATTATGCCTCAATAAAACTAGAAAAAATTAAATTAATTTTTTTTTAAATAAATGGTCCTGGCCAGTGTGGCTCAGCTGGTTGGGCATCAGCCACAAACCATAAGGTCGCAAATACACGCTGGTTTCGGGTTCCGTCCCTGGTCATGGAAGGTATAAAAGACAAGATAGTCGTTTCTCTCTCTTTCTCCCTCCCTTCCCCTCTATGAATGAATGAATGAATGAATGAACGAACGAACAAATAACCAAAAATGGCTTCGGAATGTATTTAAATGGTAAAAACTATTTTTTAAAATATTATCAGTGAAGCTAGAACAGTGGTTACATCTAGGACAGAAAGAGAGAGGCACGGGGAAGATTTTTTAAAAGATTGTATGTATTTATTTTTAGTGAGAGGAGAAGAGAGGGAGAAAGAGAGGGAGAGAAACGTCCATGTGAGACAGAAACATGGATCAGTTGCCTCACCCAAGCCCCTAGCTGCGGACCTGGAGGGCAACCCAGGCATGTGCCCTAACCCGGAATCGAATGGGCAAGGTCAGTCCCTGAGCCACAGTAGCCAGGGCTCTGAAGATTTTTTAGGGTGTTAAAATATTTTCCCCTAAGGACTTATCATTATCTAACTTATTATACTTTTTAAATCAATTTATTTTGTTTATTATCAGTCTCCCCACACTAGACTGTAAGCCGCAAACAGCTGGTTTTTGTCGGTTTTATTCACTGCGCTTCCCCCAGTGTCTGGAATAGTGCCTGGCAGGTAGAAGTGGATGGGTCACCGTTTATAAAAAGAATAAAGATGACTCGCACAAGCTGCATAGTAAAACGGCATAACTGAGAATTTGCACCCAAATGTCTCTGACCGCCAATCGACCCTGCGAAGACCTATCTGGTTCCCATCAAGAAAATTGAAAGGGTCGGGACCTGCGGCGGGGCGGGGCCAGTCTCTGGAAGTCTCGCCCCAGCTGGAGGCTCGCGTTCTCCCGGTTCGGTGTGGAGATGTGTGAAAATAGAGTGGCGAAACCCGGGAATTGAGACGGGACCTCTTCTCCCGGGGTCCGGGCCTACGCCCCGCATCAAAGGAGGTGTGAAGGAACCAGAGAGCCAGGTACACCCCTGCCGCCAGGGGGCGACAGATCCCGCTGGCCACTGCTGAAGATGCCTCCTATCCCAGCCTCCAACCCTTTCTCGTCCGACCACTGGAGCTGAGCTGCTGGGACTGACAGCGCTCGGCACCCTGGGCCGAGGCATGGCGGAGGAACAGCCGGCCCAGGGCAGAAGGATCTTTGGTATTAGAGCTAAAACCTGAAGACGAGTGCATTATCCAGGTAAAAAGCAAAACGGTGTCTGAGCCTGAAGCGTTTGAAGGCTGCGGCGGGGATGTCCCTTGGAAGAACAGGTAGAAGGCCAGTGTGGCTGGACTGAGAAGAGCAAGGCGAGGAGGGTTGCTGGGAGGAGGAGGAGCTTGAGGGCTGGCTAAGGTTTGGGGCTTTTCCCCAAAGCGCCACTGACCGTTTTACTAGTTGTTAGCAGAGAGACAGGTTTGTTGTTTAAATCTCTCATTGGATAAGAAAGAGTGAGAAATGGAAAGAAAGAGTGTGACTTAGGGACAGCGCCAGTGATGGCGCTGATAATCTATTTTGAAGTTCAGTGGGACATGAGCATGAGTTAACTGCATGTGAGGTGAGGAAGAAAGAGGGACCTAGCAAACCCTCCCAGGATTCTGGTTTGAACAGCTGGGGAGATGGAGCTGCTGAACAGGGAGGTGAGGGGTAGAAAGAGAGTTCCAGAAGGCAATTTGGGGCTAATTAAATCTTTGACACATGGGATTAGATCAAATCTGATTCACTTCCCTAATGAAGTCACTGGGAGAAAATGCTTACCAGGGGACTTTCAGCGAAGCTGAAGGTCTTTTTGCTCCAGCTGACAAAAATTCTCCTGTGACTGGTGAAGTTGTACTCTGTTTATACCTGGGTTGGGCCTGTATAAAATGTTACAGCCAGCCTCATTCTTGGGACGAAGCATCTAAGGACAGGAATATATATGCAGCAGCAAATGATATTATCAAGTGTACCTGGGGATGGCAGCCGTCATCTGCCTGCCTGCTCCTGTGCCAACCTATGCCCAGCCCAAGAAGCCAACCCTGCCGCCCTCTGTGCCCCGTGAAGGCAGCAGCCTTGCTGCAGCCAGCACTATGGTTGTGAGTGTGATAGTCAAGCCAGACCGTCTGGGTTTGTACTCCCAGCTCCAGCTCTGCTACCTGCATGGCCTTGGGCAATTTTTTGTGCCTCAGTTTCCTAGTCTGTAAAATGGGAATGATAATATCTATGCCATATGGTTGCCAGACACATTATAAAGAGTTTTCTATTTTATTAGGAGACCGTGATCGTGTGGGAGCAATGAGTCCCTTGGACAAGCTCAAGCTGCAGCCACAGATTTCTTTAATAAAACTCACCAGATTTTACAAGTTCTTTCTTTCCAACCCACCTTATGTCCCAAGGAGGCCGCCAGGTGGCGCTCTCACACTGGCAACTGGCGCTCAGCCTAGGAGTCAAGCTGGGAAGCAAACTGGGCATCACCATCTCCTGGGAGCTTTGAAAAAATACCAATGACCCCACCCCTCCCCTGGGGACTGAGACTCAGCAGGCCCGGACATAGCATTGTACAGAGCTTCATCTGTAATTCTAGTGCAAGCCAGGGCTGAGAATCGCTGATCTAGGGAGGGCAGGCAGAGAGATTCTGCATATGAAGCCAGCTGAGGAGCCATCCAGGAAACTGAGGTAAGTGAACTGCGGAGGTCAAGGGCTGCAGGGCTTGGTTGTGGCCCTGGGAGGTCCCAGTGACCTTAGCAGACAGGATACTGGGTGGAGATAGAAACTAAAGCAGACAGTAAAGGCAACAAGGAAGATGGGGAAAGGAGAGGATGGGGAACAGGGCATGTGCAGGCAGTTCCTCTTAGAAGCTTGTAGATGGAGGGAGATGTGGAGTCAAGGGAAGTTTGATTTGTTTTCTTTTAAGGTGGGGCCTGCTGGGCAAGTTGGGGTGCTGGAAAGCCTCCTGGAAAAGTAAGAGAAAAGGAGGGGGTGTGGGAGCAGGCCCCTGAGGATGAGACAACACAGCCCAGCCCTGTGGACCCACCTCAGAGTGAGGAGAGGAGGGAGGTGCTGGCAAGAGCATGTGAGCAGCCTGGTAGATGAGGGGGCGACACTGGCTTTCCCATCCTCCAAAGATGAGAATGGAGTGAGGGGGACGGGGATTAAAAACAAGGAAAGGAGAAATGCTCCAAAAGCAGCAAGGAGGACAGATTCCATCATCTATCAGACTCAGGTTAGATGGGAGGAGGAGAAACGGCCCCCCACCCCCCACCTCTTCATAGGTGTGGGACCCCATGTCTGCAGCCAGGAGAGAAGGCTCGGAGTATTGGAGAAGGAGGGAGAGAGAGTGGAGGTGGGGCAACTGCAAGAGCTTCAAGGGGCAAGATGGAGACCAGAGGAGAAGCATGGGCCCTCATGCCTCCACCCTGCCAGGCCCAGCCAGGCCCTTCCTCCTCCTGGAAGTCTTTCACACACTTCCAGAGAAGCTCAGGTTCTCCTTCCTGTCTGTCCCCATATAAGCACTCTGGAACAAAGCTGGTGTCTGTGCACGCCTGCAGCGCAGGTCAAACATAGCTCAGACAGGGCTGGGATGGGTGGATAATCAAAATGAATAAGTGAATGATGCTTAAAAGATAATATTTGTTGTCCCAGGGAATTCACTTGAGCAGCATGGGCGAAAGTCACAGGAACTTCCAAGTCCAATGAAATGGGAAGACTAAGTCATAATTCCTGCTAGCCTTCTGCCCCGCCTCCCCCTGAGTAGGACCCCACACTATCCCCGGCACTGCTCCTCCCAGATGGACTGAAGCTGCAGAAAAGTGTGCAAGTGATATAATGGTCAGTGAAAACAGCTCCATCCAAGCACTGAGATGGAGGCCAGAAATATGGACGCACCTGGGAGGAACACAGCTATTAGGAGTAAGCTTAGGGAGGGGGCTGATGCCAGTTTTTCTTTTAAAACACCCATTTTGTTATTGTGTTCTGATAGTGAGACTCATCGAGACCTCACATGTATAGGTCTAGCACTGCTAGACAAGTAAGGGGAATCTGAGGGGTGGACAGGGCTGGGAATGCTATAGACAGCATGGATGGCATGCCCCAGAATGGATTTGGGGTGGGGCCCAGTAGTGGAGGATGAGGCCAGCAGCAAAAGAAGCATCAGGGAAAAAAATACCTGCTGGGCATGGGCCAGCCCTCCCCCCAAAAAACTGCTGGTAGGCTCAGAGGTGATTCTTCCAATCACCAAGGACACAAGTGAACCACAGAGCAATCAAGTTATGTCCTCCTTAATTCTTTTCCAACTCTTCTGATTACTTCAGGGGGAAAAAAAATAGTACCAATGCAGAGCTAATATATTTTAATTATAAAAATTATAAACATACAAACAAGTAAAGATATAACAGACATTGCTGTACCAGTCGTGCAGAAATAACCCACAATGTCCTTTTGCTTTGGAAACTTACACTCTCCAGATAATAGAAATAAATCATTCTAGCTATAGCTGAGGCCCATCTACTCCCTTTCCACCACCACCCCCTCCCTGCCCCAGGCACCATAGCTTTGGTGTGTAGGACTGGTTATTGGGTTAAGTATTCTGCTGTAAGGTCTAATTGACTTTTCTATACTTTAATATATGTGTCTATATCTCCATTAATAATGTATATTACAGTTTCCATGTATTTTTCACTTGACACAATGCATGTCACACTGCAACTTGTGTTTTCCTTACACTGTGTTTTTGATGTTTAGGTCTGATGCAGGTGGAGTTCTTCCTTCCTGGCTTTGCTGCTTTTGAGCAATTCCAGAGTTCACTCACCCAGTCCCCAACCAAGGTAGAGTTGGGTCGTTTCTTTTCTAGAATTATCAACAGTGACACAGTGAACATCTTAGCCTATGTGTCCCAATGAATATGGGAAAGGGCTTCTCTAGAGAAGATATTTTGTAGTGCCTCATCATGAGGTGTGCAGAAATCTAAGTAGGATTGTCAAGTTGCTTTCCAAGGGGTCAGCTGATTCATATTGCCAGGAGCAGAGTATATGATTTCCTGTTTCTGCCACAGTCTCACTCAGGTTCTGTAATTTTTGCAAATCGTACAGGTGTGTAAAAGTATATATTGTGTTTTTTAAAGTTAGCATTTCCCAATTATTAGTGAGGTTGAGTTCTTCATGGACAGTTACGTTCTCTCCTTTGCAAACTGTCCGTTTTTTTCTTCACACAATTTTAATTGCATTGCATGTCTTTTTATTATTTTATGGGAGTTTCTCATAAGTTTGTATGCTAATTGTCAATAATAGGCATAGGAAATACATTTTCCTACCCTGTGTGTTGCCTTTTCTCTTCGTTTATTTTTGTTTTATAAATTTAATATAGTCAAATTTATCATTCTTCCATTTTATGGGTGTTGCTTTTTGTATATTGCTCTTTCTTACCTCTGATATAATAAGGTAGTTTCCTATATTTTCTTATTAAATATTTTACAATTTTGCTTTTTATGGTTAGGTTTTAATCCATCTGAAAATATTTCTGAAACCAACACGAGCTATATGCCTTAAGTTTTTATTTTCTTTTTTAAAGATCTTATTTATTTATTTTTAGAGAGAGGGGAGTGGAGGGAGGAAGAGAGAGAGAAACATCGATGTAAGGAACTTTGATCACTTGCCTTCCATACACACCCCGACCTGGGACTGAACCTACAACCTAGGCGTGCTCCAACCGGGAATTGAACCAGAGACCTTTAAACAGTCATTGACTGTTTGGACTTAGATGCCCAACTAACTGAGCCACACTGGCTGAACCCATGTTTTTCAATAGTTCTAAAATTTTTCTTTAAATATTGTCTCCTCGCTACTCCTTCCATTTCTTATCTTAAAGTTCCAATGTTTATTAGACTCTCTCCTTCTATACATCATATTTCTTATTGCACTTACCCTCTTTTTATTCTCAATCCTTTTATCTCTCTGCAGCATTCTGGTTCACTAATTCTCTCTTCAACATTAGTTACTCTGATTTCTAACCCATCCAATGGTGTTCTAATTTCCACAGCACTGTTTTAAGTTGGAGAAATTATTTTTATCTTCTTTTGTTTCTCTACTTTTCTGGTTACATTTTTCATAGTAACTTATTTTTTCATAGTATTTTATGGGTTTGTTTGTTTTTTTAGATTTCATTTATTTATGTTTAGAGAGAGAAGGGAAGGGAAAGAGAGGGAGAGAAACACTGATGTGTGAGAGAAACATTGATTGGTTGCCTCTCACATGTGCCCCAACCAGGAACCAGGCCTGCAACCCAGGCATGTACTCTGATCAGGAAGTGAACTGTCAATCTTTCAGTTTGTAGGACGATGCCCAACCAACTGAGCCACACTAGCCAGGGCTATCTTGTGGTTTTAAGGCAATCTTTTAGTTGTTTAGACAGTTTAGAGGAATTTACTTTATAGTTTTATCAGTCTATTCTATTTCCTGAAGTTCTAATACTCATGTTTGTAGTATCTGCTGACTCTTGTTCATGGTGATAGAGGGCATGTTTTGGTGACAGTAGATCCTTGATGGTTTTAAGGGTGTGATGTGCTTGTTTTTTCTATTATGTTAAGGACATTTCTACTATTACCATTTTGTTAAGTGTTACTTTGATTTTTAATCAGGAAAGGATATTGAATTTTTTTCTCATGTGCTTTTAGGCCCTATGGAAATGATCATATAGCTTTCTGTTTAAATATTATTTCCTTTGTGTTCCTTCTGACACAAAGACTTCACTCATCACTCTAATTAAAATAAAATGGTCCCCACTCCCCGCTCCCTACCCTACCCCCTTACTCTGTTTTATTTATATCCATAACACTTATCACCAGCTGACAGTAAGAACACTGATACTTTCTTCCCACTGTTGTACTCCTGGTGACTAGAACATTCCCTGACATTGTAGATAGAATTTTTGCATCATTTTCATGGAGAGACTGGTCTGCAGTTTTCTTTGGGGAGATGGTGCTTTCTTTGTTAAACCATCTTTTTTACAGGAACCTCATGCTTGGAAGGGGTTAGGACCATGTTCCAGGCTGGCAAAAATTATCTTTAAGATTCAGAGTTTTGTCTGTGTTATTTTAGCCTCTCCTACCCCACCCCCCGCCAGAGAAGAGGAAATAGGAGATGCTGTAGGGCTCCTCACCATACAGGTCTTTCTTTTCTCTCCTCCACACAGAAGACTACTCCTCACAAATGTGGTGTCTCTCTGTGTGGTTCCTCATTTCATTGCACCTCCTTCACTTCTTAGAACAACAGATCCAGGGAAGCTCTTGCCCATATTTTGGGTTCCTTGTTCCTACTTTTGCAAAAGTTTTGTATTCTAAACCTCAGAGTGTGCTCTTTGTCTTAAAGCCACTTGCTTTGCCAGCTCTGTAGTCCCTGCAAGCTTGTCTTCACTTTCTTTTTTAACTGAATCCCCACTTCCTTCAGCAGCCTTCCTGCCTAATTTTGCAGTTCAGAGCTTCAGCTTCTTTTTAGTCTAAGTGAAGTCTGAGCCTGCATTTCTGTTTCTTGTTCCACTTGTTGCTCTTAGGAGAGTTCGGAGGTGTGGGGCGGTGATCTGACACCTTCATCTCAAGCCAGAGGACTCCTGCACCTTGTCAACCAGCCTCTCTTCCATGGAGCCTTGGCTGTGGGACTCTAATGCCTTCTGCTGATGGCTGTGCATCTCTATAATGGCTTTATGTTTGTTTCTTCAAGAGGCTGCAGAAACATCATCAGAATGAACACATTTACACAATTTCTTGGATGTTTTAAAAATCAAATTTTGATACCAAACCTTCTCGAATCATAAGCTCTCTTAGTCCATTTGGGCTGCTATGAAAAAGAAATATTGTAGACTGGGTGAAATACAAACAACAGAAATTTACCACTCGTATTTCTCACAGTTCTAGAGGCTGGAAAGTCCAAAATCAGGGTGCCTATAGATCTAGTGTCTGTTGAGGGTCCTCTTCCTGGTTCATAGACAGCATCTTTTCACTTTCCCCATATGTTTGTGGGGAAACGGGGTTCTCTCAGGCCTCTCTTAATAACAGCACCAATCCCATTCGTGAGGGCTTTGCCTTCATGACCTAATCACCTCCCAAAGGCCCCACCTCCTAATAACCTCATCTTGAGGGTTAGGATTTCAATATATGAATTGGGAGAGGTGGAATATAAATATTTAGTCCATAACACAGGCCTAGGAATATTTTCACCTCAGGGGAATCTTCTTTGTCACTCAGAGCCCAGACAATAAAGTTTCCTCAGTGAGTAGAACATTTTCTAGTAAACCTTCTATTAGGGATACAGTTTGGCTTTATGTGTGTCTGTCCCCAATCCCTGCCTCATTTTCTGTCACAAGGTAGTGCAACTCAGCCTCCTAGCTCCTTGGACCAACAGTAGTAGGCCCCCCACCCTGGCGGCTGCAGCACTGGGTCACACACTTACAACCTGATTTTCCCTTCCCTCTTCACTCACGGGGCCTTTGCGTTTTTCCCTTCTGAGATTGGCCAGGCTATCATATGTCTGGGAGTTTGTAGCACAAGTCTGTTCAGACTGTCTGGGCTGCCATCTTGCCTAGACCAGGAGCTGTTACATTTGTAGCAGTTGCAATGTTGCAATCTCCCTTGTTAACCATGAAAACAGACCCAGGCCTTGGGCAGACAACTCTCTCTGTTTTCGCTTTTTATGTACAAACTTTTCTTTAAAGGTGCTTTCTGTATATTAAAAAAGAATTCTGGGTCTCTATTGTTTTCTTTTAAATTATCATTTTTGTAAAATAAATTTAAGAATTATGGGAAGATGGCAGTAGTGCTAAAAGCATAGCTTTGTGTATTCCAGAATCCCCACATAATCACAGAGCAATAAAGTATTAAAACCAAAAGCCTTGGACAATATTTACAAGACAAGCTGACAAGGGACCTCCCTGTCACCACAAAATACAAGTAAGTGGACAAGTCATGAGACCTGCACAGTATCAGTATGAGTGTTAGGAAAAGCAGAATGAAGCAGAAGGGTACCAGGGCACCTAAGGACACTGCACACGTAGCACAGGGCAAGATGAGTGAGAACACACCCCTCCACCCCCACCCCATGAGCTCAAGAAGGATAAAAGAATCCTTCTTTTATCCAGCTGAGACTGGGAGGGACTTTCACTCCACCAGTGAATGAGCCAGGGTTCTGCAGTAAGATATATGAATTCTCACACTGAGCCACCAGGGTTCCCTTCCTGGACTGGACCCACAATGGACAGCAAGTGTTGGGAGAGGAATCAAAATTAGTTAGAATGGGAACAGTAGAGAAAGACAAAGAGAAGCTCCAACTCAGGGCCAGAACCGGAGTGAGGAGAGAAAGGCACTGGCCTAGGACACACAATTTTAGGGGCCACCAAAGAACCCAGTAATCAAGATCAATGAAATGTTAATGGAATAATTTTTAGGTACTTTTTAAAGTACATTTTATTGATTATGCTATTACAGTTGTCCCAGTTTTTCCCCCTTTGCCCCTCTCAATCTGGTACTCCTCTTCCCTCCAGCAACCCCCCCCCCCACTTTAGTTCATGTCCATGGGTTATGCATGTAAGTTCTTTGGCTTCTCCATTTCCTATACTATTCTCAACATCTCCCTGTCTATTTTGTACGTACAAATTATGCTTCTTAATCCCTGCACTTTTTCCACCATTCTTCCCCTTCCACCTCCTAGCTGATAACCCTCCATATGATCCATATACCTAATATTCTGTCCCTATTCTGGTTGTTTGCTTAGGTTTTTTTGTTTGTTTGTTTCATTGTCTTTTTGTTTTGTTTTGTTTTTAGATTCAGTTGTTGATAGTTGTGAATTTGTTGCCTTTTTAATGTTCATGGTTTTCATCTTCTTTTTCTTAAGTAAGTTCCTTTAACATTTCGTGTGATAATGGCTTGGTGATGATGAACTTCTTTAGCTTTACCTTGTCTGGGAAGCACTTTATCTGCCCTTCCATTCTAAATGATAGTTTTGATGGATAGAGTAATCTAGGTTGTAGCTCTTTGTTTTTCATCATTTTGAATACATCTTGCCAGTCCCTTCTTGCATGCAAAATTTCCTTTGAGAGATCAGCTGATAGTCTTATGGGAACCCCTTTGTAGGTAACTCTTCTTTTCTCTTGCTGCTTTTAAGATTCTCTCTTTACCTTTCACCTTTAGCATTTTAATCATCATGTGTCTTGGTGTGGTCCCCTCTAGGTCCAGCTCGCCCAGGACTCTCCATGTTTCCTGGACTTGTATGTCTATTTCCTTCATAAAATTTGGGAAGGTTTCCTCCATTATTTTTTTCACATAAGTTTTCAATTTCTTGTTCTTCCTCTTCTTCTTCTGGCACCCTCATGATTCGGATATTGGCACATTTAAAGTTTTCCCAGAGGTTCCCAACCCTCTCCTCATTTTTTTCAGTTCTTGTTTCTTCATTCTGTACTGGTTGACTGTTTATTTCTTCCTTATGTTCCAAATCATTGATTTGAAGCCCAGTTTTCTTCACTTCACCACTGGTTTTGTGTGGATTTTCCTTCATTTCACTTAGCATTGCCTTCATTTCTTCTCTTATGCCTTTGCCATACTCAAGCAAATCTGTCAAGCCTGTGAGTATCTTTATCATCAGTGTTTGGAATTCTGCATCTGCTAAGTTGGCTATCTCCTCCTCACTTAGTTCTCCCAGTGGAACCTTGATCCAGTCCCTCTTTTGGGCCATACTTCTCTGTCTCCTCATCTTGACAGGCTCCTGTTTTTGTTTGACTCTGTGTCTTAGATAGAGCTGTCACTCCTGTTATGTTGTAAGGAGTGGAGCCGTAGGGATTTGTCAGCACGAGGCGACCCATTTCACCACGTTGTGGTGCTGTATGTGGGGGAGTGGTCTGAGAAGGACTAATGCTGCTTGCTCAGCAATTGCCCCTTTTCCAGGCCCTTTTCCCACTTCCATCTGGGACTGGCACCCCCTAGCTGTTGCCCTGGCCGTCATTCCCAGAGTGGGTGAGTCTGTGGGTGTTCTAGGACTGAGGGGGCCCTTTAAACAACTGGACTCTGCTGAGAGACCAGCAGTTTCTGCCTCCACCCCAATCCCCACTGGTTTTCACAGTCAGAAGCAATGAGGCTTGATTTTCCCTGGTGCTATTTACTGCATCGTCTGGTGACGAGCTGGGAATGTTCCCCAGGTGTCCCTCCTGACTTCTTAAAATGTGTAACTGTGCTTTCTGCTGGCCTGCCGCTGCCACCACTGCTGCCACCACCACACTGCGTCCACTCCACCCCAGCTCCACTCCTCCTACTTGTCTGGATATTTCTTCTTTATATACTTGTTTGTTGGACTTCCATGCAGTTTGATTTTCTGAAACTTCTAGTTGTTTCTAGTTTTGAGGTGGTTGTATTCCTTCTTAGTTGTGGAGAGAGATGCAGCATGTCTGTCTACATCTCCATCTTGGCCGGAAGTCTGGTCTGGGAAAATCTTTATCTGTCCTTCAATGCTAAATGATAGCTTTACTGGGTAGAGTAACCTTGGTTGTAGATCCTCGCTTTTCATCACTTTGACTATTTTTTTTTAAATAATTTATCTGTTTGTTTGTTTATTTATTTATTTTTAGAGAGAGCGGAAAGGAGAAAGAGAGGGAGAGAAACATCACTGTGTGGTTGCCTCTCACTCGCGCCCCCAACTGGGGACCTGACGTGCAACCTAGTAATGTGCCCTGACTGGTAATTGAACCAGCGACACTTGGCTCACAGGCCAATGCTCAATCCACTGAGCCACAGCAGCCAGGGCTACTCTGACTATTTCTTGCCAACCCCTTCTGGCCTGCAAAGTTTCTGTTGAGAAGTCAGATTAAAGTCATGGGAGCTCCCTTGTAAATAACTTAACTGCTTTTCTCTTGCTGCTTTTAAATGCTCTCTTTGTATTTAAAACTTGGCGCTTTAATTATATGTCTTGATGTGATCCCTTTTGGGTTCATCTTGTTTGGGACTCTACACTTTCTAGACTTATATGTCTATTTCCTTCACCAAGTTAGGAAAGTATTCTGTCATTATTTTTTCAAATAGGTTTCCAATTTCTTGCTCTCTCTCTTCTTCCAGCACCCACATGATGCAAATGTTGGAATGCTTGAAGTTGTGCCAGAAGTTCCTTTCATTATCCTCATTTTTTTTGAGGGGGTGGGTTCTTTTTTTTTTTTCTTGCTGCTCTGATTGGTTCTTTTTTGCTAACTTGCATTCCAAATCACTGATTTGATTCTCAGCTTCATCCACTCTACTGTTGATTCCCTGTAAATTGTTCTTTATTTCCTTTTTTAAGTATACTTTATTGATTATGCTATTACAGTTGTCCTAATTTTTTCCCCTTTGCCCCCCTCTGCCCAGTAGCTCCCTTCCCTCTAGCAATCCCCCCTCCCCACTTTGTTCACATTCATGGGTCATGCATATAAGTTCTTTGGCTTCTCCATTTTCTATACTATTCTTAACATACCCCTGTTTATTTGGTACCTATCAGTTATGCTTCTTCACCCTGCACCTTTTCCCCGATTCTCCTCCTTTCCCCTCACTACTGACAACCCTCCATATGCTCGCCATATCTATGGTTCTGTTCCTGTTCTGCTTGTATGCTTAGGTTTTGTTTGTTTGTTTTTTAGATTCATTTGTTGATAGTTATGTTTGTTGTCATTTTACTGTTCATAATTTTGATCTTTTTCTTTTTAAAAAGATTTTATTTATTCTTAGAGAGAGGGGAAGGGAGGGAGACAAAGAGGGAAAGAAACGTTGTGTGAGAGATTTTTACCTCTCACACATACCCAAATGTGGACCTAGCCCACAACCTAGGCATGTGCCCTGACTGGGAATCAAACCTGCAATCCTTCAGTTCACAGCCTGGTGCTCACTCTACTGAGCCACACCAGTCAGGGCCCCTTCCTTTTTTTCTTAAAAGTGTCCCTTTAACATTTCAAATAATAAGGGCTTAGTGATGATGAACTCCTTGAGCTAAATGTTGTCTGGGAAGCACTTTATCTGCCCTTCCATTCTAAATGATAGCTTTGCTGGACAGAGTAATCTTGGTTGTAAGTCCTGCTTTTCATCGCTTTGAATACTTCTTGCCAGCCCCTTCTTGCCTGCAAAGTTTATTTTGAGAAATCAGCTGACAGTTTTATGAGAGCTCTTTTGTAGGTAACTCTCTTCTTTTCTCTTGCTGCTTTTAAGATGCTTTATCTTGAAACTTTGGCATTCTAATCATGATGTGTCTTGGTGTGGTCCTGTTTGGGTCTAGCTTCTTTGGGACTCTCTGTGCTTCCTGGACTTGTGTGTCTATTTCCTTCACCAAATTAGGTAAGTTTTCCTTGATTATTTTTTCAAATAAGTTTTCAATTTCTTGCTCTACCTCTTCTTCTGGCACCCCAATGATTCAGATGTTGGTACATTTAGAGTTGTCCCAGAGGTTCCTAAGCCTCTCCTCATTTTTTTTCCAATTCGTATTTCTTCATTCTGTACTGGTTGGCTGTTTATTTCTTCCTTATGTTCCAAATCATTGATTTGAACCCTAGCTTCCTTCCCTTCACCATTGGTTTCATGTGGAGTTTTCTTTATTTCATTTAATATAGACTTTAGAACTTCTCTTCTGCATTTGCTGTACTCAGTCATGTCTTTCAAGTCTGTGAGCATCATTATCACCAGTGTTTTGAACTCTGCACCTTTCAGGTTGTCTACCTCCACATCGATCAGTTCTCCCACTGAAACCTTGATCTGCTCCCTCTTTTGGGCCATATTTCTCTGTCTCCTCATCTTGACAGCCCCCTGTGTTTGCCTCTGTGTCTTAGGTAGAGCTGTCACACCTGTTATGTTGTAAGGGTGGAGCCTTAGGTATTCATCATTGTGGGGTGATCCATTTCACCACATGGTGGCGCTGTGTGTGGGAGAGGTGTCAGAGAGGGAACAATGCTGCTTGCTCAGCACTCACCCCTATTCCCATCACTTCACCCACTTCCCGTATGCTACGGGTGCACCTCTAGCTATTACCCTGGTTATGGTTCCCATAGTGGGTGGGTTTATGGACGTCCTAGGACTCAGGGGCCTCTAAACAGACTCTCATGAGAGACGGGCAGTTTCTTCCACTGCCTCAAGCCCCGTTGGTTTTCACAGCTAGAAGCAATGTGATTTTATTTTCCCAGTGCTGGAACCGTAAGCTGTGCAGTCTGGCCTGGCACTGGGATCACTCCTCAGGTGTCCCTCCTGGCTTTCATAATGTGTGACTGCTCTTTCTGATGACCGGCTACAGCCACTGCCTTGCTGCCATTGTTGCCACAGCTGCCACACCATGTCCTCTTCACTCTGGCTGTGCCCCTCCTACCCGTATGGATGACTATTACTTCTTTATATCTTTATTTGTTGGACTTCATGCAGTTTGATTTTCTGGAAGTTCTGGTTGTTTTTTGTTTTGAGGTAGATATAATCCTTCTTATGGTTATAGAAGGAGGCAAAGCATGTCTACTTATGCTTCCATTTTGGCCAGAGGTTCCCCTGTTCTTTATTTCAATTGGCGTATTCTTTGTTTCTGGCTTTTTTTCCTTCTTTTTATGATGTTGATGTTTTCACTAAATTCATTAAGCATCCTTATAGTCAGTGTTTTGAACTCTTCATCTAGTAGATTGCTCATTTCCATCTTGTTTAGTTCTTTTTCTGAAGTTTTGTTCTCTCTTTCATCTGGGCCACATTTCTTTGTTTCCTCCTTTTGGCTGCCTCAATGTGTTTATTTGTATGTACTAGGTAGAACTGCTATGCCTTCCAGGCTTTGTAGAGTGGCCTAATGTAGTAGGTGACATGTAGAGTTCCATGGCACAGCCTCTACTATTACCCAAGCTGCATATTCAAGGTATGCCCACCATGTGGGCTCTGTACACCCTCCTGATGTAATTGAACCTTAATTTGTGTTGGCACATCCAAGGTTACCCACTGACTATGTTCTCCCCAGGGTCACACAGCATAAGCTACAAAGCAATCTGCAGATGGCTGCTATTTGTGCTGGGCTTGAAGGCGCCCAGGCAAGCCCAAGCTTTGAACCAAGGCAAGCTGTTGCTAGTGTCAGGCCTGGGGCAACTTTGCAAGAAGTATGTGGCTTGCTGAAGTCAGATGCTTCTTGTTTGAGAGGATTTAGGAAAATCTGAAGCTTAGGCCAAGACAAGCCATTCGTATGGATAAGCCACTGGAAACAGCTTGGGTGGGCCTGAAGTTTGGGTGGAACAGTGCTTTAGGGAATCACCAGGGTAGAACAAACAATGTAAGCCAGACTGGTGGCATCTCAGATATGACTTCCTCCCACCAACTCTGTGGTTCTGTGGCTCTCTTTGGGGAGGGCTCAGAAATGGAACAATGGCCTCTGCAAGGGGAGAAAGTTTCTCCCCTGCTATCACCCTAATGCCAGACATTCAGTTCCTCCCCATATGTCTCTGATGCCTTTCAATCTGCTGCCCCAACACTGGAGCTCAGAGGGAGTGAGTTGACTAAGTCTGTGTGTGAAGGCCCTTTAAGAACTGCCTGGGACTCCAGAAGTCTTGTCTTTCACAACCTCAATCCCCACTGGCTTTACAGACAGTTATAGAGACTATTCTTTATGGCACTGGAACCCTAAGCTGGGGGTCATGGTGTGGTGCTGGGACACCTCACTCCTCAGATATCCCTCCCAATTTTTATCCACCACACATGCGTGTAGGACAAGCCTGTTCCATGTCTCTGTCAGTCCTATCAGTGTTGATACGGCTTCTTTTTTAATTCTGTAGTTGTAGGACTTCTATTCAGCTGGATTTTTGATGATTCTGAATGATGGTTGTTCTATAGTTTACTTGTAATTTTGATGTGACTGTGGGAAGAGGTGGGCCATGTTTACTTATGCTACCATCTTGACTGGAAGTCCTCCTAGCTTTCCTGTTGTTTCTGTTTGCACAGAATATCTTTTTCTAACCTTTCACTTTCAGTCTTTATATGTTTATGTTGGAAGTGAGCCTCTTATAAGCAGCATATAAATGGATCATGTTTTTTAATCCATTCAGCTGCCCTGTGTCTTTTTATCGGAGCATTTAATCCATTTACATTTAAAGCGATTATTAGAGAGATCCAAGATGGTAGAGGAATAAGTGGAAGCTACACTAATCCCAGGGTCAATATAGAATTACAACTAAATTGTATAGAAATCATCCAGAATAACCAACTGAACACTAGCTAATGAGAAGCCTTATAACCACAGACAGACAGAAGAAACCACTTTATCACAACATGACTGTTACAAAGTGCAGAGGAGATGTGAGAGGGCTGGCTGGGCCCCCACAGGTGGCACCTGAAGGAGTCATCTTGCTCAGGCAGACCACTCTCCTCCAAGTGGAATCAACCTGATGGAAAGGAATAGCCCTACATGCATGAATTACTCTGCCCCCAACGAGCAGTTCTTAAGCCTGACTGCTGATCACAGATTGACTAGATTAACAACTGAAGGATATAGACACAGGCAGGAATTCTCTGGCAGTCTCAAATAGGCTGCCTAGGCCCAGACTGGGACACGATTTGATGTCACCAGGGGCAGATCCAGAAAGAGAAGAAAGTGTTAAAAATCAGATACTACTGAGATGAATTCCACTGTGGTCTGTTTCATGAGTTATTTTCTCTCCTCCATAGTTTATTAACATGCATTGTGCAGTTTAAGTCACTGGTTTTTATATTATAGCTTATTTCAAATCTCATATTTTGTTTCTCCATTTTCTTACTCCATTTTACCATCTGATTTCTTATTCTTAGTTTTGTTCTAAATTCCATCTTTTCTCTTCTACGATTTGTTTCCATTCCACACTCTTACTATTTCTCCCCTCTCCAGCCTCTCAAAACTATTTTTCATATCATTAGTCATCTCAAATTCTTTTTCCCATTCATAAAATACACTTATTCTCTCTCCATCTTGATAAATAATTGGCCCATTGGCTGTGGATATGGTGGTAGTTGTGGTATTTTGGCAATTTTAGTCATAGCTCTTTACTATTTTGGTATTTCAAATATCAAATCCTATCATCCCCCTCTCCTACTCCATTTGTACCTTACTCCAGCCCTTTATTTCTTTCATTTTAAATTAAAATTTTTCCCTGTCTTAGCCTGGTTTTCAGTCCCCACTCTTACTATTCACTCTCCTTCTATCATCTAAAAATCACTTCCCTTTCCTCTAGACATCTATTAAGTCTTTCTTTTTCCCCTCTGATTTCCATCTCGCCTACAATAATCTTAGCTCATTGGTTGTCAATAGTGTTGTGGTGAAACTTTTTTGCTAATTTGGTTCCTATTTCTTCTCCTCCTCCTCCTCCTCCTCTCCCTTCTTCTTCTTCTTCTTCTTCTTCTTCTTCTTTCTTCTTTCTTCTTTTTCTTCTTCTTCTTCTTTCTTCTTCTTCTTCCCCTTTCTCTATATAATATATAGATAGATAGATAGATAGATAGATAGATAGATAGATAGATAGATAGATAAATTAGATTAGATATTTGCTGTCTGTTCAGCTGTGTCACTGGGATCTCTATTATGATCTGTGCCATCCTGACCATTTTGCATTTACCTTTGCTTCCTTGGCAGGGCTGTGACACCTCCTACGCTATAGAGGGCAGAGCCCCGTGCACTTATCAAAACCAGGCGACCTGTCTCACCACGCTGTGGTGTTTTCTGCAAGGCTGGGGGTCCAAGATGGATTCCTGCCATTTACTTTCTGCTGAGAGACCGGGAGCCTCCTCCTCCATCCCCACCCACTCCAGGACTCACAGTCCAAGGCAATGGAGGTCAGCCTTCCCCAGCTTTGGAATCGGAAGCTGACAGGTCTGGTCTGCAGCAGGGGTGCTCCCCTGGCGCTTCTCACCTCCCCCTAAATACAGGTGTCTGTGCTTACCTCTGTCCTGCCTCCATCGCTGCTGCTGCTTGACCTCTTCCCCCCAGCTTCATCCCTCCTACCTGTCCAGATGAGCACCACTTCTTTATAACTTTATACATTGGACATCCATTTATTTTCTGGAACTTCTGGTTACTTCTGGTTTTGTGGTAGTTGTATTCCTTCTTAACTGTGGAGGGAGACAAAGCATGTCTGTCTAGACCTCCATCTTGGCCAGAAGTCTCCTGTGTTTGTTTGCTTCCGTGTACCAGGGAGAACTGTCGCTCCTACTATATAGTAAGGGGTGGAGCCTTAGGCATTCGTCAGTAATGGGCGACCTGTTTCACCACGTTGTGGCACTGTATGCAGGGAAGGGGTCTGAGGAGGAACAATACCGTTTGCCCAGCAGTTTCCCCTTTTCGAGGCACTTTTCCCACTTCTTCACCGGACTGGAACCCCTCTAGCTGCTGCCCTGGCCGTCGTTCCCAGAGTGGGTGGGTCTGCAGATGTTCTAGGTCTCTGAGGGCCCTTTAAACAAGCAGACTCTGCTGATAAACTGGCAGTTTCTGCCTCCATCCCAACACCCACTGGTTTGCACTGTCCAAAGCAATGAGGCTCGATTTTCCCTGATGCTGGGACAGTGAGTTGCAGAGTCTGGTGAGGAGCTGGGAATGCTCCCCAGGTGTCCCTCCTGACTTTTTACAATGTGTGACTGTGCTTTCCACCAGCCTGCTGCTGTTGCCGCTGCTGCCACCACCACACCATGTCCTCTCTACCCCGGCTCCGCTCCACCTACCTGTCTGAATGAGTATTTCTTCTTTATATCTTTGTTTGCTGGACTTCCATGCACTTTGATTTTCTGGAACTTCTTGTTTCTAGTGTTGAGGTAGTTGTATTCCTTCTTAGTTGTGGAGGGAGATGCAGCATGTCTGTCTATGCCTCCATCTTGGCCGGAAGTCTCCCCTAATTGCTCCTCCCTCTTCCCTCTCAAAAACCATTTTTCTTTCCGATAATGATTTCTGATCTGTTTTTCCTTTCTATAATAGTGTTAGTATCTTTACATCTTTATTAACATGGGCTCATTTGCTGTTGATAGTGTGATTGTGGGTGGGGGTTATTTTTGTAGGTGTAGGCTTTTTGCCTGGGTTGTTTGATTTTGTTTTGGCAGCACCTCTACAACAGTATACAAGATGTGTTGGGTGGAGTGACTCTCAGTCAGCTAGCCAGAGGGAAGGACCCACCAAGGAGCAGCACAACAACAATCAAAACCCAAGTACAACCAGACAGCCCAAATAAACAGCATAAAGGGCATCCCAAGAGCATCAAGTTCAGAAGATCAAGGAGACTGCAGGTCTCCTACCAAAAGACAGGAAGTCAAAGCAGATCAATCCAAGAAGCAGAAACAAACAAGAAAAGTCACCTAAAATTGGGAATCAAAGAAACAGCCCCAAGTGAAAGGAAAGGAAGAATCCCCAGAAAGAATGCTAAATGAAAAAAGAGACAAGCAAACTATCAGACATGAAATTCAAAACAATGGTTATAGGAAGCTCATGAGATCAGAGAGCTCAGAAGAAAACTACAAAGAACTCCAGGGAAATTACAAAGAACTCCAAGGAAGCTACAAGGAACTTACTGTGAAATACACTAGCACTAAAAAGGACATAGAAACTACAATAAGAGTCAGGAGGAAATGAAGAATACAATTTCTGAATTGAAGAACACTGTAGAAGGAATCAAAAAGCAGGATAAATGAAGCAGAAGATTGGATCAGCAAATTGGACGACAAAGTAGAAAACGTTCCCAGACAGTGCAAAAAAGTGAAAAAAGAGTGAAAAAGAATGAAGAGGGTTTAAGAGAGCTGCATGACACCATGAAACTTAGTAATATCCATATCATAGGGATACCAGAAGGAGAAGAGCAGCAAGGGATAGAAAATCTCCTTGAAAAAATAATGAGAGAAAACTTCCCTAACATGAGGAGAGAAAAAGTCAAGCAAGTCCAGGAAGCACAGAGAGTCCCAATGAAGATGAACCCAAAGATGCCCATTCCAAGGCACATCATAATTAAAATGGCAACATTCAAAAACAAAGAGAATCCTAAAGGCAGCAAGAGAGAAATAGCTAATAACATACAAGGGAGCTTCAATAAGGCTTATCAGCTGGATTCTCAACAGAAACACTACAAACCAGAAGAGAATGGCAAAAAATATTCCAAGCAATGAGATGCAAAGGCCTACAACCAAAACTACTCACCCAGCAAGGCTCTCATTCAAAATGGAAGGTGAAATAAGGAGTTTCTCAGACAAAAGAAAGCTAAAAAACTAGATCTCCACCAAATCAGCATTGCAAGAGACGCTAAAGGGACTGCTTTAAGAAGATGAAGAGAGAGAAGGAGAGAAAGGGAGAGAGGAACACAGGTAAAAGGGAAAAAATGGCAATGAATAAGTACCTATCAATAATAACTTTAAATGTAAATGGATTAAATGCTTCAATCAAAAGGCATAGGGTAGCTGAATGGATAAGAAAACATGACCCACATATATGCTGTCTACAAGAGACCCACCTCAGGTCAAAAATCTACACATACTCAAAGTGAAGGAATGGAAAAAAGTATTTCAAGAAAATGAACATGAAAAACACCTGGGGTAGCTGTACATATATCAGACAAAATAGATTTCACAACAAAGGCCATAAAAAGAGACAGAGAAGGACATTTCTTTATATTTAAGAGAACAATCCATCAGGATGATATAATCCTTGAAAACATATATGCATCCAAATTGGAGCACCCAAATACATAAGGAAAATCTTGGAGGACTTCAAGAAGGATATTGACAGCAACACACTCATAGTAGGGGTTTTTAATATCCAATCGTCAACAGTGGACAGATCTTCCAAGCAAAGAAACACCAAAGATATTGAGGCATTGAACTTTAGATCGAATGGACTTAATTGATATATACAGAACCTTTCACCACAAAGAAGCAAAATATATATTATTTTCAAATGTACCTGAAACATTTTCAAAGATAGACCACATGATAGGACACAAAATAAGCCTCAACAAATTCAAGAAAATTGAAATTATATCAAGCATCTTCTCAGATCGGAACAGCTTGAAACTAGAAACCAACCTCAAGGAAAAAACTCAAAAACATTCAAATTCAAGGAGACTGAATAACATGCTATTAAATAATGAATGGGTTAACAATGAGATCAATGAAGAAATAAAAAAGTTTCTGGAAACTAATGATAATGAACACCCAACAGCCCAAAATCTATGGGACACAGCAAAGGAAGTCCCGAGAGGGAAGTTCATAGCAACACTAGCCTACCTAAAAAGAATAGAAGAATTTCAAATAAACAACCTAACCCTGTATCTGCAAGAACTAGAGGAACAACAACAAACAAAGCCCAGAGTTAGTATATAGAAGGAAATAATCAAGATCAGAGCGGAATTAAATGACATTGAGACCAAAAGAACAATTCAAAGGATTAATAAGCCCCAGAGCCGGTTCTTTGAAAAGATAAAAAAAAATGACAAGCCTTTAACCAGACCCATAAAGAAAAACAGAGGGAGGAACCAAATAAATAAAATCAGAAACAAAAGAGGAGAAATTACAACTGATAACACAAAAATACAAAGGATTGTAAGAAATTACTATGGCCCTGACTGGTATGGCTCAGTGGATTGAGCAGTGGCCTGTGAACCAAAAGGTTGTTGGTTCAATTCCCAGTCAGGGAACATGACTGGGTTGTGAGCCAGGTCCCCAATTGGGGGTGCGCGAGAGGCAACCATACATTGATGTTTCACTCCCTCTCTTTCTCCCTTCCTTACTCTCTCTCTAAAAATAAATAAAATCTTTTAAAAAATTACTATGAACAACTATATGACAAGAAATTTGACAACCTGGGTGAAATGGACAAATTTCTGAAAACATATTATCTTCCAAAACTGAATCAAGAAGAACCAGAAAGCCTGAATAAACTTATAACAACTAATGAAATTGAGGCAGTAATCACAAAACTTCCAGCACACAAAAGCCCCAGACTGGATGGCTTCACAGGCGAATTTTACCAAACATTTAGGGAAGAACTAACTTCTATCCTTCTCAAACTATTTCAAAAAATTCAAGAAGAGGAAAGACTCCAAATTTTTTTCTATATGGCCAGTATTATCCTAATTCCAAAACCAGGTCAAGACACAACAAAGAAAGAAAACTACAGGCCAATATTGCCGATGAACATAAATGCTAAAATCCTTAACAAAATATTTGCAAACCAGATCTAGCAATACATTAAAAAGATCATACACCAGGATCAAGTGGGATTTATCCCAGGGATGCAAGGATGATATAATATTCACAAATAAACAAGTTAATACACCACATAAACAAAATGAAAGACAAAAACCACATGATCATATCAATAGATGCTGAAAAAGCATTTTATAAAGTACAGCACCCATTTATGATAAAAATGCTCAGCTAAATGGAAATAAAGGGATCATACCTCAAACTAATGAGGGCCATATACAAGAAACCTACAGCCAACATCATACTCAATGGGCAAAAACTAAAACCTTTCCCTAAGATCAGGAACAAGACAAGGATGTTCACTTCACTCTCTCTACTTCTATTCAACATAGTTTTGGGAGTTCTAGCCACAGTGATCAGAACATAAAAAGATATAAAAGGCATCCAAACTGGAAAGGAGGAAGTAAAACTGTCATTATTTGCAGGTGACATGATAGTGTACATAGAAAACCCTATAGGCTCCACCAAAAAATCTACTTGACCTAGTAAGTGGATTTGGCAAAATGGTGGGAAGTCAAAGGTATTTTTGTACACCAATAATGAAATATCAGAGATAAAAACTAGAAAAACTATCTCATTTACTATAGCAATAAGAAAAATAAAGTACCTAGGAATAAACTTAACCAAGGAGATAAAAGACCTGTACTTGGAAAACTACAGAACACTGGAGAAAGGAAGTAAGGAAAATAGAAATAAATGAAAGCACATACTGTTCATAGATTGGAAGAATTAACATCATTAAAATGTCCATACTACCCACAGCAATCTATAGATTGAACACAATCGGTATTAAAATAGTAATGACGTATTTCACGGAATTAGAACAAATATTTCAAAAATTTATATGGAACTAAAAATGACCCAGAAGAGTCTCAGCAATCTTGAGAAAGAAGAACAAAGTAGGAGGGATCACAGTATCTGATATCAGACTGTATTCCAAGGCTACTGTAATCAGAACAGCCTGGTACTGGCATAAGAACAGGCATATAGATCAATGGAGCAGAATAGTGAACATAGAAATAAACTCAGGTCTCTATGGTCAATTAATATTTGACAACAAGGGAAGGAGCATAAAATGGAGTAAAAATAGCCTTTTCAATAAATAGTGTGGAGAACTAAAAATGGAACTGCCTTTCAATCCAGTGATTCTACTGCTGGAATTATACCCAAAGAATTCTGAAACACCAATTCAAAAGACCCTATGGACCCCTTTGTTCACAGCAGCACTATTTACAGTTGCCGTGTGCTAGAAACAGCTTAAGTGCCTATCAGTGGATGAGTGGATCAAAAAATTGTGGTACCTTTACACAATGGAATACTATGCAGCAGAAAGGAAGGAGGAACTCCTACCTTTTGTGACAGCGTGAATGGAACTGGAGAGTACTATGCTTAGTGAAATAAGCCAGGCAGTGAAAGACAAATACATACCGTATGATCTCACCTGATACATGAAACCAATGAACAAAACAAACAAGCAAATAGAACCAGAGGTATGGAAACAAGGAACAGACTGACAGTGACCAGAGGGGAGCAGGAAGGGGGAGAAGGGGGGATAAAGGGGGAGGGTCTAGTCAAAAACTAGTATAAATGACCCATGGACATGGACAACAGAGTGTGGATTGACTGTGGGAGAGGGGCAGAGGTGGGTAGGACAGGGGAGAGCAACAGGGGGAAAAACTGGGACAACTGTAATAGAACAACAATTTTTAAAAATTTAAAATATATATATAAAGTATTATTAATATATATGTATTTGTTGCCATTTTGTTCACTTTTTCATTGTTTTTATGATTCTTCGTTTTCTTAATCTCACTTAAGGTTTGCTGTTTTCTATAGGTTTTTATTTGTGGTTATGTTATATATATTATTTTGTATCTATAGTAATCTGTTTTAAGATGATGGCATTTAAGTTTGACTATATTCTATAAAGATTGCATTATTCTACTTCCAGCCAAGATGGAGGCCTAGACAGACATGCTGCATCTCCCTCTACAACTAATAAGGAATACAACTACCTCAGAACTAGAAAAAACCAGAAGTTCCAGAAAATTAAACTGCATGTAAGTCCAGCAAGCAAAGATATAAAGAAGAAACACTCATTCATATAGGTAGGAGGGGCAGAACCGGGGCGGAGAGGATGCAGTGTGGTGGCGGCAGCAGTGGCAGCCGGCGGCAGCAGCAGGCCAGCAGAAAGCGCAGTCACCCGTTTTAAAAAGGCAGGAGGGACACCTGGGGAGCGTTCCCAGCTCCTCACTGGACCTCGCAGCTCACGGTCAGCACCGGGGAAAATCAAGCCTCATTGCTTCTGACTGCAGACCAGTAGGGGGTGGGGTGGAGGCAGAAACTGCTGGTCTCAGCAGAGTCTGCTTGTTAAAAGGGCCCCCACAGTCCTAGAATGTCCGCAGACCCACCCACTCTGAGAACGACGGTCAGGGCAGCAGCCAGAGGGGCGCCAGTCTTGTGCAGAACTGGGAGAGGTGCCTAGAAAGGGGACGAGTGCTGGGCAGGAGGCGTTGTTCCCTCTTGGACCCCTCCCCCACATATAGTGCCACAACATGGTGAAATGGGTTGCCCTGTACTGACGAATCCCTAAGGCTCCGCCCCTTACAATGTAACAGGAGCAACACCTCTACCTGGGATGCAGAGGTAAATAAACACAGGAGCCTGTCAGAATGAGGAGACAGAGAAGTATGGTCCAAAAGGGGGAATGGATTAAGGTTCCAGTGGGAGAACTAAGCGACAAAGAGATAGCCAGCCTAACAGATGAGGAGATAAGACAATTTGACAAATACAGAATTCAAAACACTGGTGATAAAGATACTCACGGGCTTGACAGATATGCTTGAGTATGGCAAACGCATAAGAGAAGAAGTGAAGGCTATGTAAGTGAAATGAAGGAAAATCCACACAAAACCAATGGTGAAGGGAAGGAAACGGGGTTCAAATCAATGATTTGGAACATAAGGAAGAAAAAAAAACAGTCAACCAGTGCAGAATGAGGAAGAAAGAATTGAAAAAAATGAGGAAAACTTCCCAAATTTTGCAAAGGAGATGGACATACAGGTCAGGGAAGCACGAGGGTCACGGGTGAGCTAGACCCAAAGAGAACCACACCAGGACACATCATGATTGAGATGCCAAAGGTGAAAGATAAAGAGAGAGTCTTGGGGGCAGCAAGAGAGAGGCCAAGAGTTGCCTCCAGGGGGGTGCCTATAGGACTATCAGCTCATTTCTCAGAGGACACTTTGCAGGCAGGAAGGGACTGGCAAGCAGTATTCAATGTGATGAAAGGCAACCTGCAACCAGGATTACTCTATCCTCCAAGGCTATCACTTGGAATAGAAGGGCAGATGAAGTGCTTCCTAGAGAAGGTAAAGCTAAAGGAGTTCATCATCACCAAGCCATTATTATATGAAATGTCAAAGGGGCTTACTTAAGAAAAAGAAGATCAAAACTATGAACACTAAAATGACAACAAACTCACAACTATCAACAACTGAATCTAAAAAAAATAAAATAAAATCCAACTAAGCAAACTAGAATAGGAACAGAATCATAGGTATGGGAATCATTTGGAGGGTTATCAGCTGGGAGGGGTGAGGGGGAGAAATGAGGAAATGATGCAGGGATAATTGGTTGGTACAAAATAGACAGGGGGATGTTAAGAATAATACAGGAAAGGGTGAAGCCAAAGAACTTATATGCATGACCCATGGACATGAACTAAGGGGGGTGGGATTGTTGGAGGGAAGGGAGGTACTAGGCAGAGGGGAGCAAAGGGGAAATATTGGAACTACTGTAACAACATAATCAATAAAATATACTTTAAAAAAGGATTGTATCATTATTAACCTTTCATGCTTTATGTTATTGATGCTCTGTTTTAGATCTTTTTTGTGTTTTGTATTTCCTAACTACTTATTGTAGTTTGAATTGACCTTCATGGTAGCTTTTTAAATATCTGATTCACTGTATTCATTAAGTCTTTGACTTTACTTGTGAGATTTTTCCCTTTCTCATGTTTTCTTATTTCTGTTCACAGCCTTTCCTTTTTCTACTTAAAGAAGACTGTAACACTCTTGTAAAGCTGGTTTAATGGTGATGAACACCTTTTGTTTTTGTTTGTCAAGAAACTCTTTATCTCTTCTTCAATTCTGAATAATAGCCTTGCTGGGTAAATTATTCTAGGTTTTAGATTCCTTTCTTTCAGCACTTTAAATATGTTCTGCCACTGCCTTCTGGCTTATAAAGATGCTGCTGAGAAATCAACTGATAACCTTATGGGGTTTCCTTTGTATGTAACTCATTGTTTTCCTCTTACCTCCTAAAGATTATCTCTTTAACTTTTGCCCTTTTAATTATATTTATTTTGGTGTGGGTATCTTTGAGCTCATCTTGTTTGTAACTCTCTGTGCTTCCTGAACCTGAATATCTATCTTTTCCAGGTTAGGAAAGTTTTCAGCAATTACTGCTTTTAATAAAATTTCAGTTCCTTTCTCTCTTTTCCTTATGAGATCTGTAGTGTAAATGCTTGAGCACTTGATGTTATCCCAGAAGTTCTTTAAACTAATCTCACTTTTTACAATTCTTCTTTCTTTCTACTGTCCTGATTGTTTGATTTCCAATAGTCTGTCTTCCAAGTCATTGATCTGTCCCTCTGTATTAGCTAATTTTCTGTTGAGTCCTTCTAACGAGTTTTCCATTTCAGTTATTGTGGTCTTCAGGTTTTCTTGGTTCTTTATTACACTTTCTAATTCTTTGTTGAAGTTATCCATAACTTCATCTATTCCACTCTCAAGTTTGATGAGCATTCTTATGGCTATTTATTTGAATTTTTTATCAGGAAAGTTACTTATCTCTTTTTTCCTTAGATTTTTTCTTCTTTTTTCTGGAGACTTTCTTGGTCCTTCATTTGAGAGACATTCTTCTGTCTTTCCCTTTTGTTTGACTTTCTATGCTTGTTTGTATGAATTAGACACAATACCTATCTCTCCCAAGCTTGAAAAAGTAGCCTTATGTAGAAGTGGCCTCTGTGTAGGTTGTGCATACAAGGTCTTGATAGCTCCATGTGGGGAAGCCAGTTGTATGTAGCAATACCGTGATAATCCTCTGGCTCCCTTTGTTTGGAGCCGAAATGGGTTTAGGGGTGTGTCCAGACATATGCTTCAATGACCTTGCAGGGTGGCCAGAGCACTTGAATAGAGCCCCCACCCACCCTATTGAGTTGAGGGAGAATGTAATCAATATTGCTCCCTAGTCCTCCAACCTGGGAGAATTCCCAAAGTCCCTGGTGAGTTGCCACAACTCCCCACCTTTCTCTTTACAATCTCCCTCATTTATTGTACCAAAACTGATCCCATGTAAAGTGACCTCTAAGTGCTGGGTGGAATACTGGATGAAGCCAGGCAGATACTTCTGGTGCCTGGGGCCCTTACTTGTAGGACTGGAGCTGCTCTAGCTCCTGGCAGGGAGACCAGTGGCATGTGGTGACACACTGTTGTTTAGCCTGCTCCCTTTATTCTAGGCAAAAGGCTCCAGGCAGTGTAGCTGGAAGTGTACCAAGGTAATCTTGCAGGTAGAGCAAAGCATGAAAACGATAGTTTCTACCATCGCTATCAACTGAAGGAGGTTGTAAACAATAGTGTTCACCGGCTCCTCTGCCTACAGAGTTCCACAGCTTCCTGAGGACTACTGTGGCTTCTCAGTCTTCTCTATTGAGTTTCTCTTGTTTGTTGTTCAGGAACTTTTCGTTCAGCCCTCAACTGTCTCACAGGAGTAATTGTACTTTATATATGGTTATATTTGAGTTTGCTCTTGAGAGGATGCAAGTTCAGCATCTTCCTAAGCTGCCACCATCTTGAACCTCCAATGAAATTTTTTTAAAATTTAATACCAAAATATCCTTGATGAGCAATATATCAAACTTTTAAATAATTATTAACTATCCCATTCTGAGCTACAGTGGAGTCCAAGGCAGAAGGAAAACTGAATAATACTGATCTTGTCTTTACTAAAGAACCTGCTTCAGGACTTACAGTCAAGATGGAGACATAGGTAGACATGCTTTGCTTCTTCACACAACCATAGAAAGAATTGCAACCAGACTGCAAAAACAAATAACAACCAGAACCTTCAGAAATTGAGCTGTATGGAAGTCTGACAACCAAGGATTAAAAGAAATCACATTCATCCAACAAGTAGGAGGGGCAGAGTTGTGGAGATGAAGCGGAGAGGCGGTATGGCTGGAATAAGAAGTGGCAGCAGCGGAATGGACAGTCCCTCATTCATGTGTGGTGGATAAAAATTGGGAGGGATACCCCAGGAATGAGCGATCCCAGCCCCAGGCCAGACCACACAGCCCAGGGTTCTAGCACCAGGAAAATATCCCCTCCCATTACTTTAGTTGTAAAAACAGGGCAGCAGATGAAACTACCAGATTTTTGCTGCTTAAAGGGCCCACATGGTCTTAGAATGTATGCAAATCCCAGGGAAACAACTGGAAGGGAGCCTATCACATATGGAAAGAGGGTGAAGTGACTGGAAACCGGTAAAGTGCCAGGCAAATCTCCAGAAGCCAGTCAGTGGTATTGTCCCCTCTCCAAACTCCCCACCGCAAACAGAGCCACAAAGCAGTGAGGCAGGTGACTCTGTCCCAGCAATTACCTAAGGCTCTGCCCCACCCAATTTACAGGGGCCTTTGCTAATAGGCCATACTACTAAGACAGGGAGTAAAAGCAGGTCTACCTAATACAAAGACACAACACAGGGAGGCTGCCAAATTGATGAGGCAAAGAAATATGGCCCAAATGAAAGAACAAAACAAAACACCAGAAAAAGAACGAAATGAAATGGAGATAGTCTTCTCAGATGCAGGGTTCAAAACACTGGTAATCTGGATGCTCAGAGATATGATTAAGTATGGCCACAAAATAAAGAAAGAAATGAAGGTTATACAAAGGGAAATAAATAAAATATACAGGAAACCAACAGTGATAGGAAGGAGGCTGGAGTTCAGATCAATGATTTGGAAAAAAAGGAAGAAATAAACTTTCAGCTGGAGCAAAAAGAAGAACAAAGAATGCAAAAAATATGAGTAGAGGCTTAGGAACCTCAGGGGCAACTTTAAACACACCAACATCTGAATCATAGGGTGCCAGAAGGAGAAGAGGAAGCGCAAGAAGTTGAAAACTTATTTGAAAAAATAATGGAAGAAAACTTTCCATTTGCCAAAGGAAATAGACATACAAGTCCAGGAAGCACAGACAGTCCCAAATATGTTGGAACCAAAGAGGACCACTCTAAGACACATCATAATTAAAATGTGAAAGGTTAAAAACAAAGAGAGAATCTTAAAAGCAGCAAGAGGAAAGCAGAGTTACCTACAAAGGAATACCCATAAGACTATCATCTGATTTCTCAGAAGAAACTTTGCAGGCAAGAAGTATTCAAAGTGATGAAAAACAAGGACCTACAACCTAGATTACTCTATCCAGCAAAGCTATCATTTAGTTTCCAATGAAAAGGCAGATAAAGTGCTTCCCAGACAAGGTAAAGCTGAAGGAGTTCATAATCACCAAGCTCTTATTATATGAAATGTTAAAGGGACATTTTAAAGAAAAAGAAGATCAAAACTATGAACAATAAAATGACATAACTGACTCCTGGCCAAGAAGGAGGCCTAGACTGACACGCTCCATCTCCCTCCACAACTAAGAAGGAATACAGCTACCACAAAACCAGAAATAACCAGAAATTCCAGAAAATAAATGGAAGTCCAACGTATGAAGTTATAAATAAGTGGTGCTCATCTGGACAGGTAGGAGGGGTGAAGCCAGGGAGGAGAGGTCAAGCTGTGCTGTTCGCGGCACCAGCAGTGACAAAGGCAGGACAGCAGTAAGCACAGACGCCCATAGTTAAGGGGAGGTGAGAAGCACCTGGGGAGCACCCTCGGCTGCAGACCAGACCCGTCAGTTTGCGATTCCAAAGCTGGGGAAGGCAGACCTCCATTGCCTTGGACTGTGAGGCCCGGAGTGGGTGGGACAGAGGAAGAGGCTCCTGGTTTCTCAGCAAAGAGTGAACAGCAAGAATCCATCTTGGACCCCCACCCCCGCAGAAAATGCCACAGCGTGTTAAGACGGGTTGCCTGGTTGTGACGAGTGCATGGGGCTCTGCCCCCTATAGCGTAGGAGGTGTCACAGCCCTGCCAAGGAAGCAAAGGTAAACACAAAATGGTCAGGATGGCACAGATCATAATAGAGATCCTAGTGACACAGCTGAACAGACAGCAAATATCTAATCTAACGAAGCAGCAGATAGGAAATCTTTCTGAGGCTCAGTTCAGAGCTTTGGTTATAAAAATACTTACAGACCTAACAGGAGATCTTAAATAAGACGGGGAAGGAAGGAAGGCTAGTCCTGCTGAAATGAACAAAAACACATAGGAAACTAGTGGTGAGGGCAAGGAAACCAGGGATCAAATCAACAAATCGGAACATAGGGAAGGAACAAACAGTCAACTAGTGAAGAAAGAGGAAACGAAAAGTGACAAAAATGAGGAGAGGTTCAGAAACCCCTGGGACAGCTATAAGCGGGCCAACTCGAAATCATAGGGTTGCCGGAAGGTGAAGAAGAAGAACTAGAAATTGAAAAATTATGTGAAAAAATAATGAAGTAGAAGTTCCCTAACTTGGGGAAGAAAATAGACTTACAGATCCAGGAAGCACAGAGAGTTCCAGATAAACTGGACCCAGAGAGAACCACACCAAGACACATTATAATCAAAATGTCAAAAATTAAGGATAAAGAGAGAATCTTAAAAGCAGCAAGAGGGAAGAAGAGAATTACATACAAAGGGGTCCCAATAAAACTATCAGCTGATTTCTCAAAAGAAACTCTGCAGGCAAGAAGGGACTGGCAAGAAATATTTAAAGTAATGAAAAGCAAAATCCTACAACCATGATTACTTTATCCAGCGAAGCTGTTATTCAGAATAGAAGGGCAGAGAAAGTGCTTCCAGGACAAAATAAAACTCAAGGAGTTCATCAGATCCAAACCACTGTTATGTGAAATGTTAAAGGGACTTGTTTAGGAGAAAGAGATCAATACTATGAACATTAAAATGAAAACTGTATCACAACAACCAACAACAGAAGCTAGAGAACCAAAACAAAGGCAAACTGAGTGGGAAAAGAATTATAGGTATGGGGAACATTATGGGAGGAGGTCAGCAGGGAGTAGGAAGTGGGGAAAGGGAGGGAGATAGTACAGGAATTAAGAAACATAGTGGGAGGAAGTGGAGCAGACAGGAAGATGTTGAGAAGAACTATATGCACAACCAATGGGCATGGACTAAGGTGGTGGGGACAACTGGAGGGAGGCATGTCACTCAGTGGCGGGGAACAAAGGGAAAAGAAATTGGAACAACTGTAACAGCATAGTCAATAAAGCATATTAAAAAATAAAATAAAATGACATAACTATCAACAACTGAATCTAAAAAACAAAAACTAAGCAAACAAGCAGAACAGGGACCAGAATCATAAATATAGGGGTCATTTGGACTTATCAGTGGGAGGGGGAAGGGGTAGAATAGGGGAAATAGTGCAGAGTTTAAGAAGCATAATTGGTAGGTACAAAATAGACAGGGGGATGTTAAGAATAGTGTAGGAAATTGAGAAGCCAACGAACTTACATGCACGACCCACGGACATGAACTAAAGTTGCGGGGATTTCTGGAGTTAAGTGGGGTACAAGGCAGAGGGGAGAAAAGGGGGAAAATTGGAACAATTGGAACAGCATAATTAAGAAACAATGCTTAAAAAATAGATCCGGCTTCAGAAACCAAAATAACTAAAGACATCACAATGAGGATTGGTGGCAGTAAATACATAGTTATACCTTTAGAATTATATTAAATTTGGATTGCTCTTTCCAGCTGGTGCCAAACCATTGGCATTCTTGGGGCTGCTGGTACAAGCACTGCAAGACTGCGGGCAAGAGAAAGCCCTACCACAAGAAGCAAAAATATGAGTTTGGACACCCTGCTGCCAACACGAAGATTGGTCCCCACTGCATACATGCAGCCTAGCTGCAGAGAGGCAAAAGAAGTATTGAGCCTCAAGGCTACACATGGGCAATTTCTCCTGGGGCTCAGAGTGTTGTATGTGTAAAACAAGGATTATTAATGTTGTCTACAATGCATCCAGCAACAAACTGGTCTGTTCCAAGATCCTAATTAAAACTGCATCATGCTCATTGACAGCACGTGATACTGACTGGTAAGAGTTCCACTATGCACTGCCCCTGGGCCACAAGAAGGGGAAAGCTGACTCCTGAGGAAAAAGAGATTTAAAACAAAAAATGATCAAAGAAAATTCAGAAGAAATATGACGAAAGGAAAAAGAATGCCATAATTAGCAGTCGTCTAGAGGAGCAGTTCCAGCAGGTCAAGCTTCTTGCACATTGCTCGAAGACCAGGCCAATGTGGCCAAGCAGATGGCTGTGTGTTGGAGGGCAAGGAGCTGGAGTTCTAGCCGAGGAAAATGAAGGCCCAGAAAGACAATTAAATCCTCCTCCTTCCTGTCTTAGCTCATGTAATAAAGGTATTTATTGTTCATTAAAAAAGATTAAATGAAGATTAAAAAGGAGAGGTTGTAGTATTAATGAATTTATGTTCTGAGAATATGGATATGGTACAAAAATTGGAGAGGGAGAGGAGAGAATTGAAATATGCGAAAAGAGTTTTTACTGTTTTCAGAAATTATAACCAGTTCTGACATTTTTTTCCTAGGATATTATAGTTATTTTATTTTTATTGCAGTATAGTTGACATATAACATTATATTAGTTTCAGGTGTATAATGTAATGATTTAATGTTTGTATATATTGCAAAATTATCACCATAACAAGTCTAGTTAACATCTATCACCATGCATAATTACAATTTTTTTTCTTGTAATGAGGACTTTTAAGATCTCTCTTAGCAACTTTCACATATGCAAAGTCACCTTGCTCTACATTACACCCCCATGAGTTATTTATTTTATAACTGGAAGTTTGGACCTTTTGACACCCCCTTCATCCATTTCACCCATCCACTACCTCCTGCCTCTGTTTATGAGCTTGGTGTTATTTTATTGTTGTTTTGTTTTGTTTTAGATTCTACTTCTAAATGAGATAATATGTTATTTGCCTGAATTATTTCACTTAGAATAATGCTCTTAAGGCCCATCTATGTTGTAACAATGGCAACATTTTATTTATTTTTTTATGATTGAATATTTCTTTACATATCTCAAAAGTTCTTTGCCACTCATCTATTGATGGGCAATTAGGTTGTTTGTAAATAATGCTGGAATGAACATGGTGAGCATATATCTTTTTGAGCATATACCTGTTTTCATTTTCTTTTGATAAATAACCAAAAGTGGAATTGCTGGATCTTATGGTAGTTCTATTTTTAATTTTTTGAGTAAAGTCCATACTTTTTTCTAGTTGCTGCACCAATTAACATTCATACCAACATTTGTTATTTTATTGTCGATAATAGCCATTCTAACAGAGGTGAGGTGATACCTCATTGTGGTTTTGATTTGCATTTTCCTGTTGACCAGTGTTGTTCAGCATCTTTTCATGTACCTATTAGCCACCTCCATGTTGTCTTTGTGAAAATGTCAACTTAGGTCGTCTTCCTGTTTTTTAGTGGGATAGTTTGTTTGCTTGTTTTCTATTTAGTTGTATGAATTATTTATTTTAGATATTAACTCCTTACCAGATACATGATCTGCAAATATTTTCTCCCATTCAGTAGGTGTGCCTTTTTATTTTGTTGGTGACTTCTTTTGTTGTGCAGAAGATTTTTAGTTTAATGCTTTTGTTGTTTTTTATTTTGGTGTCAGATCCAAAAAGTCATTGCCAAGTCTGATGTCAGGGAGCTTGCTGCCTATGTTTTCTTCTATGAGTTTTACGGTTGCAGGTCTTAACATTCAAGTTTTTCCTCTATTTTGAATTAATTTTTGTGTATGGTGTAACATAGCAGTCCAGTATCATTTTTTTTACATATGGCTGTCCAGTTTTCCCAATACCCTTATTGAAGAGACTGTCCTTTCCCTATTGTATATTCTTGCCTCAAATCCATGCAGAAGGGGCACCTGGGAAGGTTGGAGACAGCAACACAGTTACCTCTGCATCCAGTCAGGGTAGAGTTGCACCAGGGGCAGGTGCAGATCTGGGAGCCAACCAAGTGCAACTTCCCGCTCTCCTCCAGCTCCTTGACAGGTTTGGGCTGGTCTTGAGGGCAAAGAGTGGGTCAGCTGGGCTGGGCTGGCTTCAGAAGAGGTTACTGCATGGGACAGGACCATGGAAGGGTGCACACTTACCCTGAGCAGCCAAATGCCCTAGAAAATGATCAGACTCAACCCTGCCCTGGCCTTTCCCCACCCTACACATGACATCCTTCAATGCCACCTCCTTTCCTTCCTTCTTCTGCTTGGAAATCTGTCCTCAACTCTCATCTGTGCCTTTCCTCAATGTATATCTCTCCAAGCCCAGGACTGCCATTCCCTCCTGTCGCCTTCCAGAGCTCTCCTTGCACTGTCTCCCTCGCAGACGAATCCGCCTCCAATTGGGCATCAAGTGCGGTTCTAAAAGCTGGGGAAAGGCAGACTCTGAACCATGTCTTATGGGGAGACACTCTCAGCTCAGCTGGGGAGACAGAAGAAACTGGCATATCTACTTTTAATATATCACATGGTGACAAGAGCCTTGAGAACAAGGTAATAGGGCAAAGGGTGAAGAGAGAGGTGTGAATGATAGTGACAGAGATTTTTTATTATTTATTTGTTTATACCTTGTAAACATTGGACCATGTACATCTCTTTCTATTCCAAATATTATTTCAAAGAGAAAATAGTTCAAAATAAACAATAGTAAGTCAGTGGGAGTTGGCAATACATAAAATGTATAATTTATGTTAAAAAGTAGCAGAACTTTTTTTTATAACACGTTATTTCCAGGCCAGAAGACATCCCAGATGGTTTATCTGAGGAAGGGAGTCAGATTAGGTCAACAGGACACCAGTTTCATCACTTTGGTTTTTATTTTTACTAAAGAAAAAAAAAGAGAATATGTTTATTGTATGCATTGTTTGTGAAACTGAGAATCCAGTAGGGAAACCTGAAGAAATAAAAGAGAAAGGCATTTATTCTGGAGAAGAATCCCTGAGAACTCTGGGCACCTGTCATACACACAGATGTTTAAGGAAAGGGGCAGGGTAGGTGCTTGTAGGGACCTTCTGAGGTGAAGACAAAGGGGCCATAGATGGAGCAGGGAAGCAGCAGGAAAAGAAGTGACCGAGGGCACCAGTGTTATGGGAATAGCAGGACAACTGGCAGGGGATTGATGCCTGAGTGCCTCTGAGGGCTGGCCACCATTGCTGAGATGCATCCTGACTTCCCCATGTCTCCACCTCTAAAGGAACTGATAAGGTTGTTGTTCTGTGTGGCCTAAGAGAACCTAAGGAGCATGGCCCAACAAATGGAGTGAAGAAAAGAAGGAAGGTGAGCATACCAAGGCCCAAAGCCAGTGTAGTTCTGTTGCAGTTTGGGTCACTTGTAGCTGAGAGGAGAGATAAGTTTGAGAGGCAGTGAGAACACATCCAGAGGGGTGGGCAGCCATGGCAAGTTGTCAAGTAGGACAGGGGTGGGTTCAGAGCTAGGCTTCAAACTAATGCATCTAAAAGCTAGGGAGCATGGTTTACCTAAGTGTGATCCTAGAGGTTGATTTGGCACCTGCACAAAACGGCTAGTGGGACATGAGAAGGACTTGAATGAGGTAGTAGGCATGGAAAATCAAGGGACAGTGTGATGAATGCTGTGGAGGACATTGTCAGTAGGGACTGATGGGAGGAGATATGGGTCAGGCTTGTTTAACCACACAGAGAATCCCACTAAGGGTACTGCTAGGGGACAAGGAGTATTTTCTGCAAGGGCAGAAGTAAAGCAGAGCCAGACTTCATGGGGATGAAGCTGAGATCTGCAAATAATTAAGAGTAGAGAAAGCACCTTTTTGCATGTGTGTGGGGTCCATTCTCTCCTTTCTGTGACTCTACTCCATGCTCTATAGTTCCAGCTTTCTACTGCTTGTGATTTCATCCTGTAGTGATCTGGAGTTACAATGGCACCAATTCTGATCTCTAATCTCTGTGACCTGGAAGTTCCCATTCTCCACATTTCTGAACACAGTCTGGGGTCTTGACATTGGAATACTTGGCCAGCATTGGGCCATCTATCCACTCTTGAGTGAGGTCACCCAAGTCTGCCGCTTCCTGAGCTTTGGCAAAACAGATTAGGCCAGTAGTTGAATGACATATCTGGCAAAAAATGCCAAAGAGAAACAATAAAAGATAACAGCAGGAACGATCTATTCTTACTGGAAAATGTTGCTGCATCTCACTGAGGGGACATGAGGGGAAGCATCTGATAAAGTTAATACCATGTCATAATATTTTAAAATGTACATCAGGCATTATTATCAATAAAGAAATATTAAAACTTCTCTAAAACTAGAAAGAAAGGATGACCTCAATCACCACCTCTATTCAATATTATATTGGTGACAAGCAGATTCTGAAATTTACCTGGAATAGCAAACACCAAAGAAGTGTCAAGTAGCCAAGACAAAGAGGAGGAGAATGAAGGACCTGCTTTACCAGGTGCTGGCAGAGGATAAATGGCAGACTAATGGAACAGAATAGAGAGCCCAGAAACAGCCTCAGAAGCATTTGAAACACTTACATATGACAAAGGTGATGTTGAAGACTGTATCAGTTTTCTATTTCTGCTGCAACAAATTTCCACAAACTTAGTGGCTTAAAGCAACACAAATTTATTATTGTATAGTTCTGGAGGTCAGAATTCTCAAGTGTGTCCACAGGCTCCAGGGAAGAATGTGTTGTTATGCCTTTTCCAGGTTCTAGTGGCTGCCTGCACTCCTTGGTTCATGACTCCTTCCTCTACCTTGAAAGTGCATCATTCCCACCTCTGACCTCTGCTTCTGTCCTTATATTCCTCTGACTCTAAGTCAACTGCTCCCTTTTATGAAGACCCTTCTGATTACATTGCACTCACTACATAATCCAAGATAATCTCCCTTTCTCAAGATCTTTAACTTCATCATCATACCTGCAATATTATCCAGCTTTGAAAATGGATAACTTGTAACTACATGTAACAGTAAACATAGATTTTGGAAACATAAAGTGAATAAGAAGGAGGAAAGCCTCCGAAGACAACACACTATAAAACACTATTTTTATAAATCTCAAAAAGAAGCAAAACTGAACAGCATGTTGTTGAAAAATATATTCATATTAGGTGACAATATTTTTAAAAAGCATAAGAATGATAAACACAAAATTCAAGGAAGGGGAAGGAATAGGTGGCTTAGGGAAGGGCATGCTGCTCCAAAGTAGGGGCCATGTTCTAGATCTGAAGTTTTGGGTAGGTTTACAGGTTTTCAGTTTATTATTATTATAGCTTACATTTACATTATATACTTTTTAAAGATAAGTCCTGGTTTATTAAAATTAAGTACTTATGTTAAACGAAAGACATCATTAGTAGGAAAATGTGTGACTGGGAGAATAGAGTAAAAATACATATATCTAATAAAAGAACACCTACATATCAATAAGAAAGAGAGGGACAACTCAATTAGAAAATATGCAAAAGACTTGAATAGACATTTCACAAATGGCCAATAAGCACATGAGAAAGTACTCAACTTTATCATTCATTGGGGAAATGCAAATTAAAACTGCAGTGAGCCTTGACTGGCGTGGTTCAATGGACTGGGTGTCATTCTGCAAACCAAAAGGTCACTGGTTTGATTCCCAGTCAGGGCACATGCTTGGGGTATAGGCCAGGTCCCTGATTGCAGACGTGTGAGAGGCAACTGATTGATGTTTCTCCTGCACATCTGTGTTTCTCTCACACATCAACGTTTCTCTCCCTTTCTTTGTCCCCTGTTCTCCCCTCTCCAAAAATAAATTTAAAAATATTTTTTAAAACTGCAGTGAGATACCACTACATGCCAGCCAAGGCAGCTAAAATATAAGAAACTGATGATAGTCAGTGCTGACAAGGATATCAATGGAACATCTGGAAATTGTCATTAACTACTAAGTTCAAATTTATGCTCAACACTATGATTCACCAATTTAACTCCCAGATAGCTACACAGAAGAAATAAGTGGATGTCTACAAAAGACATGTATGAAAATATTGACAGTTTTAGTCACAGTAGCCTGAAACTGGAAAAAAATCTACATGTTTATTAACAAGGTAAATAAATTGTGGTATATTCATACAATAGAAAAGAACAAATTGCTGATACATAACAACATGGGTGAATTTCCACTATGTTGAGCAAATAATTCTATATGTCAGGTCAACCTATTATGATAGAGGCTAAAATAGTGGTTACCTCTTGGTGTAGGAAGGTCTTGCCTGGGAAGGTCTTGCCTTGGAAGGTACAGGAGGGAAACTAGATGATGGAAATATTCTAGATCTTGATCTGATTGGTTATATGGTATATACATATGCAAATATTTATAGCATTGTTCAATTAAGATTTGTGTTTTACCTATATATAGGTTATACCCTTTTTAAAAAGTCTTCTAGTATTCCCTTTCAACCAGTTTTCTCCTCTCCAAGATGCCCTATATAAGAATTTTGGAACCCTTGACATTTTGCCTGAAGAAAGCTACTTAAATCACAGCAATAAAAAAATTAAAAAAAAAAAAAAAAAACAGCAAAGAAACTGAGTTTTATTAGAAGCACAAAATGGCTCACAAGATAAACACAGTTGAGAAGAATGTATTTTGCTGATGGAATTGAGATAAGCAGAGGGGGAAGCTGACCGCCTCATGAATTTGTTTATTTAGTCAACAAATGTTTTTAATTAATTAATTAATTAGTTATTTTTAGAGGAGGGGAATGGAGAGAGAAAGAGAGGGAGAGAAACATCAATGTGAAAGGGAAACTTTCATTGGTTGCCTCTCATATGCACCCTGACCAGGGACCAAACCCTCAACATAGGCATGTGCCCCAACTGGGAATCAAACCAGTGATACTTTGCTTTGCCAGATGACACCTGACCAACTGAGCCACAATGGTCAGGGATTCCACAAATACTTTTGAACATCTGCCATGTGCAGACATCATGCAACGTTCTCCTTAAAGGATCAGGCCATCTTATTTACCTCTCTGCAACAGAATTGGCTTGATCTTTCCCTTCATAGTGCTTCTGTTTCCCTCTGTACTTGCCTCTCTCTCACCTTTTCACCCTTTTCTCTGTGGACCTCTTGTGTCTCATGAATTTAACTTACTTGGATTCAACCTAGGATCTTCCTAATATATATCTGTCTCAGTCAGCTATAGCTATATAACAAAGTATACCTAAACTTAGTAGTTTAAAACAGTAGTAGTTTTGTCCTCATGGTTCTGTGGGTCAGGAATTTGAGCAGGGCACCATGAAGACATGGTGTCATCTGGGGCAGTAAAACTAGGCCTTCCCTCTTCTTAACATACCAGCTCATTAGGAATTATTTTAATTCCCTTTGAGCTCTTGTAAAACTGCCATATAATGGCTGCTACAATCCCTAAAACCAACAGAAACAAATGCTAACCCAGGACATTGGGCTTTGTACCCGCATCAGTTGTTCTCTGTGTTTGGAAGAAACCATGCTTAAGGAAATGCAGAGATATTATCCATTCTATGATTAGGAGACTAAGACTAGTCTAAAAATATTTTCTTTGTTTTAAAAAAGGAAAGGAAACTTTATCCTAGGTAAACCCCAGATTAGACAATTAAATCTGTCCCTTCTCTTGACACTGTTTCTTCCCCACTACACTCAGCTGCTTCCTTGATTTCTCATTCAGTCTAGATCTTTGTAAAACCAAAGCATCAGTACAAATAAATGTAGGCGGTACAAAATAGAAATCAATGTCAAAGACCTCACAGATCAAATACATCAATCAGCCTTCTGACCTAGCAGATTATTTCAGGAAGCACCATGGAGCTCAGACAGGAAATTCATGTGTGCTTCAGAGCTTGCAGAGGCAGGGAGCGTTGCTGTTACAGGACAGGCTTGAAGAATTGGGATCCAGCTTTGAGTTCACCCTGATCTGCTCACTGTGACCCTGGCCTTCTCTAGGCCACAGTTTCCACATCTATTGGTATGACAGTCAAGGAGACAGTGCACATAAAGCCCCTAGCACCATTCATAGTCCCTTATGGTATGTATTGGCTTCTACTGGGACAGTGGAAGCGGCCTGGCCCTGCAGACAGCTGGCCATGTCCACCCACTTTATCAGCTGTCATGGAACCAGGCCCTAGGATGTTGTCCCCACTCAGCACTGCCTCCTGCAATGGGGTTGTTCATTTTCCTACCACACAAGACTGTACACACCCATGGCTCAGCCCCAGTGTGTATATCACTGTGAGGTTATTTCACCAGGTAGAAGATTTGACTAAAATGCCATTGTCTTAGTTTGATGTGTGGAAGAGATCTACATGCTACATCAGAGCATGTACTCATTAACTTTTGGGCAAACCTCAAGGTAAACCTATATATTTTTTAACTTTACACTGCCTTGAAAATTAGAAGTTAGCTTGTTCACACTTTATGAACTGTTCAAGCATAGACCTGGGACCCCAGAATTGAAACAACAGCTCTCCTTGAAGTATCTAAAAATTGAAGGCTGTGTCAGGCATATCCTAAGTGCTCAGTAAATGTTAGTAATTTATACTAAGACATCCCTCAAAATGTCAGCCTAGGTTAAGGAGGCAAGATGAGGTAGTAGTTGGGAAAATAACAGGTGTCTAAGGAAGATAGTTTGCTTAACTCCATTTTGGTCTCTCTTGTATGTGATTTTGCTATGTCACTTACTCCTAAACTCCTAAAAATAAATGCATTTAAAATTAGTCCACTTAAACTATTTCTGGCTGGACATGGTAGACTGTGCAGTCATTCATGCTTACCATTTCAGACACTGTTCAGTGATCCAAGGGTAAAGATTTATTCAGGGTCTGGCATATAGAGAGTGAATGTTCAGTACAAGTGAGCTATTTTTATGAAAACTGTGCTTATGCAATACACACTTAAGTAATATTTGGTTTGTATTGTTTTATTTTCCATGATACGTTATATAGCTAGAGTACTGAAAACTATAATACTGAAACCTTGAAAGTTTATTTTTTATTATTTCAGTTTAATCACCAAAAATTATTTGATGGTTCACATGGCCAGTCATGCAGGAATTCAAGCTTAAGTACTTCGGAAACTGTTCATGGTCTAAATGTTCAACTCAGGATGTGGTTTCCACCCTAAAGCCAGTCGCAGCTGCCACTCACTACTTTTATTATTTAAGTTTTATCTGTTTAAAAGTAATATGTGTATGTACCTTAAAAGTCAAAAGTTTTACAATAAAGAAAGCTTAGAATGAAAAATAATGATTCCCTGGGCTTACGTTGCTGCTTCTTGATTTTTCCGTTGACTGGCTACCCTAGAAATCTGGGACTTCCCTCTCCTATGGGCCCACCTACACATATACTTATCCTCCCCACATAGTTATATCACAAGTTTGTTTGTTTTTTAAGATTTTATTTGTTTATTTTTAGAGAGAGGGGAAGGGAGGGAGAAAGAGAGAGAGAGAAACAGCAATGTTAGGTTGCCTCTCACGTGCCCCCAGTTGGGTACCTGGCCTGCACCCAGGCATGTGCCCTGAATGGGAATCGAACCAGCGACACTTTGGTTCACAGACCAATGCTCAATCCACTGAGCCACACCAGCCAGGGCCTATATCACAAGTTTTGGTGAGATCAATAATCAGCATCAGTACTGATGTTACATGTATGTAAATATTACTCTCTATGAGCCATATATAACTGTACCATGATTACATTTCTCACTCAACTTTTTGTTACCTCTAAATTAACAATTTGCTTTGTTTTCCAAGTACTTATCTCTATTCACCCCAAATTGCCAACCAACACGTGAATTGCTTTTCAAAACACTCAAGTTGATTAGGTATTCCATCAGCTTAATTTTTCCTTTGCTATGTCCCCCCTGGTGTCCTCCTGCTTCTGATTACTCTCTTCCTTAGAACTTTAAAGCTTTCTTCCTTGCTGTAAGAGATCAGAATTTATTTTAGAAATTGACCTAGATAAAAATAAAAAGTTACTTTAAGCTAGTCTCATCAGGACCCTGAGTATTCAAACATGAACAAGCCCTGCTTCTTGTCCTCAACAAACTAAGTCTGGGCCAGGAAATCCATACAACAGAAAGATGTGAGAACATTACAGATGCAAGGAGACAACAGGAGGCCACGCCAGAGAGGCAGCATGGGTGGATGCTGGGACCCCCGCCTGCCTGCCTGCCTTTGGAATCAAGCAGACCTGGGTTTGACCTGAATCTGCCCCTTGTGGGACCTCAGGTAACCAACTTAACCACCCAGAGCCTCGATTGATTTCTGTGTGAAAGACAGACATCACTCCCTTCCAGATGTTGCCAAGATCATAGCAGAGTAGAGGCATGGAAAGCACCTAAAACCACATTGGACCCTTCAAATGGCACTGCCCTTCCAACTTCAGCAATTTCAGACACAAAAACTCTCCAAATAAAATCCAAGAACCACATACCTTAGATTTATGCCAATGTGAATTTCATGTTGCAGTCATCCTCCCAGAAAGTATGATAAAATTATTTGCACTGTTTCAGTTTTATAACTAGGAGAATAAAAAGCTCAATTTTCCCTGGAAGGTAATAACTTCATTTCAGTTTATGCCCATTTCAGTGCTCAACTTCTACATGTCAGAAATTCCCTGCAGTGGTTGTGAGTAAAAATTCTGATGTTTCGTAGTCTCAGAGAAGTATACGCTTTCAATCAGTCATCATGAGTATTACTAAAAAGCTAAAAGGTCAGTTTTAAAAGTGTCATGGTCCTGGGCACCTCTGTCCACTGGACTCTCCCTTCGAGGGCCAAGTTCCTGACAGTCAAGCACCTGCTTTTCCTCCCATAGTCTTGACTGTTTATCAGCAAATAGTGGTCACATTCTCATCACAGTTTTTTTAATTACACCCCGTTCCAACGTTTTAAAACACTTTAAAAACCCTAAACTATTTGGAAATTGACTGTTTTCAATAATATTCACTCTTTTCCAGAGTAGTTTTGAAGGATCGAGACATTCAGTAAAAAGTTCTGAGAACCACTTCCAGTTTTGCATTAGTCTATTCATATGGTGCGTGGGAGGTGTACATTACCTATTAACCCCTCAAGAACTCTGAGTTACAGGTAACATGTCACTTATATTCACTGCCTGCCACTGTCAATAAATAATGATAATCTGCTCCCACAAAGGTCAAGTTTACACTGATCTATTAGGACTGTTGTAACTAAGTTAAGTGTGGTTTGCTGGGACGTTGTTAAATGGAACCAGACCATCATTTAGGCACTGCTCAATATTTATCACCCTCTGCAGGCAGCTACTAAGTATAAATGCCAATACTAACTTTTCATCTGTTCATTTGATTTTATGTCCTTTAAAATTTTTTAATACATATGAAATAAATATATTCTCACAAAAGAAATTCAAATTAACACAGATTAAACAAAGTTCACCTTGACATCACCCCTTATCATTCCCCAGACATAATCACTGTTATCAGTTTGATAAGTAGCCTTCCAGAATTTTTCTATCTATGCACTCACAAGTACATGTATATGATATAAATATATACTTTAACTGATTACAAGTTACTATACAACTTAAATTGCCCCCTGACAACATAACTTTGCAGAATATTAGTACTCACCCTTTCTGTACAGTGCAAGTGTTTTCTCCAAGTCAATTCCTAGAAACAAAATTTCTGAGTCAGAAGATATACATTTTTAAAATTTCAATAGACACAATTAAATTGATGTCTAATAAAGCTGTAACAAATTACACTCACACCCACAGTGTGTACCTGTGGCCCTACATCCTTACAAAATTGCTATCAACCTTTTAAGCTTTTGTGATGTATGAAAAATTACTGTAGATCATTCATTGCAAAAAATATTGATTGGGTGCCTACTCTGTGTCAGTTGATGTTCTGTTACTACTGACATTTAGTAGTAATGAAAGAGATGAGGTTCTGACTTCATGAAAGTTTCATGCTAGTGAGGGAGAGAGAGATGATAAATAGATAATGAAAATACAATATCTGGCAATGAGGTAATGAGAACATTACATGGGCATATTTGAAGATGGAGATGAGAGGATGATAAATGAATTCAATGTAAACAGTGTGGGGAGGGTCAAAATCATTCCAAGTTTGTAGTCTAGAAGCTCAGTCAAAGGAAGTGAGATATGAAAACCTGATGGGTTAAGTGCAAGTTGTGGGTGGGAAAGGACCCAGAGTTCACTGTAGACAATTTTAGATAGGAGGGGCCTATTAGGCAATCAAGGGGAAAGGGTGAGTAGGCAACTGGATTGAAGGTATCAATTTGGGAGTCATCAATACATAGATAATACTCAAACCCGTAAGTTTGGATAAGACCACTGCGGAGTGAGGGAGAACAGAGAGGATTGAGAGCAGGAACACTCAAGAAGCTCTTATACATATACCAAGATTGTTTTTTGTCCTAATGTAACAAGGGTCCCCAAATTCCCCACAGCCTGTGGTTTTGGGGGTTGGGGAAGAGGATAGTGCAGCCTTTAAGACACCTTGCATATCTACGGAGGGTAGGTAGTTTCTTAGTTATGCAAATGGCTATGGCCATCCACAGCACCAAGGAAATGGGAGAGGCTTTGACCATAGAATGGTTGTGAAAAAGCTTTCAGGGCCTGAGAGACATTCTTTGAGCGGACAGGACTGGTCACCACAATGACTGCGTCACAGGCTGTGGTCAGGGTTTTTAAAATAAGATGGCAGCCATTTGATGCACTGGGCCATGCAGTTTGAAAAGACTGCAAACGGACTGCACTAGCTCGCCGTGAGGTCTGGTGTGTAAGAGAGTCAAAATGTAGCAGCCAGGCAGCTTTGTAGTGAAGCTGGTCTGCCGTGGGAGAGGGCTGTGTGACCTGGGCCAGTAAGAAAGCCAGCATGCTGCTGCTTTGATTGTGCCAGCTCCAGCTGACTCAGAAGCCACCAAGGACTTCACATTGCAGATCTGGCCTCTTTCTGGACTCTTGGAACTCAGGACATGTGGAGAGGACTCTCTTAGGACTTGTGACCTTCCTGGACTTCACCATGATGCTGTTCAATAAACACAACGCATGCTTTTCTGGACTATTATATGGAGGCTGATGACATCATACCCCAGATCCTGAAGTAAAGAGCTGACAGGTAAGGAATGGGGAATTATTGGGTCTGGTTTTGGCTTACAGTCTTTTGGGGAGCAAGGAAAGGACTGGGTCTCGTGCCCCCAGCCCCCCCAAGGTTGGAATATTGTAAATAAAGACCTGTTTTTCTCAACGCTAATTGTCGGGTCCTTTTTTTTTTTTTTTTTTAATAAAATATTTATTTATTTTTTTAATGTGTTTTATTGATTATAATGTTACATTTGTCCCAATTTCCCTTCCCTCTTCTCCCCTCCACCTGGTGGCCCCCCTCCTTCCATTTGTCCCCCCCCCTTTTAGTCCATGTCCATTAGTTGTGCATATAGTTCTTCTCAACCTCTGTCTATTCCATTCCCTCCTACCATGATCCTTAATTCCTATATAATCTCCCTCCCTCTCCCCCTTCCCCCTCCCTGCTGACCTCCCCCCAATTTGTTCCCCATACCTATAGTTCTTTTTCCACTCTCGTTGCCTGTTTAGTTTGCCTTTGTTTCAATTCCCTAGCTTCTGTTGTTGGTTCTTGTGATGCAGTTTTCATTTTAATGTTCATAGTTTTGATCCTCCTTTTTCTAAACCAGTCCCTTTAACATCTCATGTAGCAGTGGTTTGGATCTAATGAACTCTTTCAGTTTTGTTTTGTCCTGGAAACACTTTCTCTGCCCTTCTATTCTGAATGACAATTTCGCTGGATAGAGTATTCATGGTTGTAGGTTTTGGGTTTTCATTACTTTGAATATTTCTTGCCAGTCCCTTCTTGCCTGCAGAGTCTCCCTTGAGAAGTCAGCTGATAGTCTAATTGGGACCCCTTTGTACATGATTCTTTTCTTCTCTCTTGCTGCTTTTAAGATTCTCTCTTTATCTTTAACTTTTGACATTTTGATTATAATGTGTCTTGGAGTGGTTCTCCTTGGGTCCAGTTTTTTTGGAACTCTCTGTGCTTCCTGGACCTGTAAGTCTATTTCCTTCCCCAAGTTTGGGAAGTTCTGCTTTATGATATTTTCACTTAATTTTTCAATTTCTAGTTCATCTTGGCCCTCTGGCAAACCAATGATTCTTATGTTGGGCCTTTTATAGCTGTCCCAGAGGTTTCTGATCCTCTCATCATTTTCCTTGCTTCCCGTTTTTTCTCTCTGCATTGGTTGACTGTTTGTTCCTTCTCTGTGTTCTGGTTTGTTGATTTGAACTCTGGATTTTATTTCCTCACCATCTGTCTCGTATGTGGTTTTGTTCATTATGAGTGTTTTTTGATTCTTTCTCATCTTTTTCCAGATCTTTTGTTAATTCTGTAAGCCACCTGATAACAATGGCCCTGAACTGAGCCTCTGACAGGTTTCTTATTTGTTCATCTGTCAGATTCTTCATCTGTTGCCTGGTGAGCTGCGCCACCGGGATTTCTATAGTTGTCTGCTTCATTTTGACAGATGCGTTTTGTTTTCTTGGGCCGGCTATAGGGGGCAGTGCCTGTGTACTCGTCAGGACCCAGCGACCGGCGGTGATCCGCAACCTTTTTCTCCGTGCTGTGGTGCTTTGTGGTCACAACCCAGCGACCGGCGCTGTTCCGCAACCTTTCTCACTGCGCTGTGGTGCTTTGTCTTCACAACTCAGCGACCGGCGCCTATCTGCAACCTATTTCGCAGCCCTGTGGCGCCCCGCGTGGGTGCGGGGGTCCAAGATGGATTCACACAGTTATTCTGCTAGGAGACCGGGATCCGTCATCCCGCCCTCTGGGCCTCACTGTTCAAGGCGATGTGGTGGCTGCTTTCCCCAGCATTGGGGTTGCAAGGTGCCAGGGTTCGACTGCAGCCGGGATTGTCCTCCCTGCCGCTGGGATTGTTCTCCCTGCCACTGTCCCTGGTGCGACCGCAAACAGCACCACCCACTTTCACTCTTCCTACCTGCCCAAAGGGCGCCGCTGGTTTATAACTTCATACATTGGGCTTCCGTGTAGTTTTATTTTCTGGAATTTCTAGTTATCTTTTGTTTTGAAGCAGTTGTATTCCTCTCTAGTTGTAGAGGGAGACCGAGCGTGTCCGTCTAAGCCTCCATCTTGGCCGGAAGTCAATTGGTCTTACACCAAGGTGCCATGTGAATGAACTCCCTTTTGCTCAGTAACTCTAATTTAAGTTCAACTTGGCTGTGAGGTATTAACATTCTTAAATTTTACTAAAATCAACTCACTAATATTTTATTTACCATTCTACATTTAAATCATGAAAGATTGGATTATAATTTTTCTTTCTTCTAATGTCCTTGTCAGGTTTTGAGGTGAAAGACAAACTGGTCCCATAAAATGGTTTGATTGGAAGTGTTTCCTTTTTTCTATTTCCTTAAAGAGTTTGTGTAAGACTGTTTTTTGGTTTTTGTTTTTAATATGTTGGAAAAGTAACTAGTAAAGGTAAGTGGACCTAGTATTTTTTTATAGGATCGTTTATTATTTTTAACAATTTTTTGAGGTGTAATTGACAAAATAAACTACATATATTTAAAGTGTACAATTTTGTAAGTTTTGACATGGGTATAACCAATGAAACCATCACCAAAATCAAGAAAATGAGTATATATTTCACCCCCAAAAGTTCTCATGATGCTTTTGAGTCCCTCCCCCCTGCAGTTCTCATCTTCTACAAATGCACATAACCATTATGTGTATTTGTTTTGGTGAAGTGTCTGTTGAAATCTTTTGCCCATTTTTTACTAAGTTTTGAAAGTTCTTCATATATTCTGGATATAAGCATATGTTTTCTCCTAGTCTGCAGTTTATGTATTTGTTCCTTGAGCAGTGTCCTTTTTGGAACAGAAGTTCCTATTTGTGATGAAGTCTCACTTGTCAATATATTTATCATCAGAATTATGGAAATTATTATATATTTTAAGATCATATTATTAAGTAAAAACAATTTTAAAATTTTTTTATCTTCCTGGTGAACTGACCATTTTATCATTAAGAAATGAAAGTGTAGGGGGGGTGGAGAAATGGGAGGAAAAGTGAGACAACTGTAATAGAAAAACAATAAATCAAAAATTAAAAAAAAAAAAAGGAAATGGAAGTGTAATGCTAATGACTCATAATACTTTTTGCCCTTGAGTTTCACTGTTATATTTTCTGGAGTAGTAAATACCCCAGGGCAAAAGTAATTGTGAGTGTAGGTTCTTCTTCCTCACCTCTCAGGCCAAGTAATGTCTCATTCTGAGAGCTCTTTAGTGCTTTAAAAAAAAATTCCAGCATTTGAATTATTTTCAGCAGGATAGTTGATCTGAACTCTTTTGTTGGTTGTTGTTTTGTTTTTTTTCAATTTATATCTACCATATTGTTACCTATCTTTATTTTTAACAAGTTCTCTATGGTTTTATTTGGATTTTCATTATAGACCATTACCATCTGCAGATGGTTTCAGGCTTTACTTATTCCTTTCCAACTTTTATGTCTGTTATTATTTGTCTTGTTTTATCACAATACTAGGACCTCTAATACAATATTAAATAGAACTACCAACACTGGAAAATATTGTTTTGTTCCTGACTTTAAAACAAATGCTTCTAGGGATTTTACTGTTAAGAATGATTTCTGGCCCTGGCTGGTGTTGCTCAGTGGATTGAGTGCTGGCCTGTGAAACAAAGGGTCCCCAATTTGATTCCCAGTCAGGAAACATGCCTGAGTTGTGGGCCAGGTCACTGGCTGGGGGCATGCAAGAGGCTCCAATCAATGTACCTCTTGCACATCAATGTTTCTTTCCCTCCTTTTCTCCCTCCTTTTCCCTCTCTCTAAAAATAAAATCTTTTTTTAAAAATTACTTTAAAAAAAGAATAGTTCCTGTAGGTTTTTACTAGATACCTTTTGTTGTTTCAAGGAATTTACCTTCCATTTCTACTTTGCTAAAAGATTTTTTTCTTTAGTGTCTTTGAGTTTGTTTTGTTAATAACTATTGAAAGTAAAATACTTATTTTAGGTAATATTTTAATATTTGTCTTTCAATAGTATTTGAATTTAATTCAGTGGTTTTTTGTGCATCCATTGGGAAGACCCCATTGTTTTCTTCCTTTATTAACGTGTGATGATCACTAATGGTTACTGATTTTCTAATGTTAATTTACCATTGCATTCCTGTGATAAATCCAATTTGGACATCTCATATTATCTTTTCATAAATTACTGGACTCAACTTGCTAACATACTTTAGAGGAATTTAGTGTCAATATTTATGAGTGGAATGACCCTGCAATTTTCCTTTTCCCTGTATCCTTGTCTTATTTTGTTATCCATGTTATGCAGACATTATTGAGTACATAGGGGAAGGTCCCACTTTTTCAATGCTCTAAAAGAATTCATATAAGATTGGAATTGTTAATTTATTTAAAATTTAGTAGAAATCACTTTCAAAATCATAAACTATGTCATATTTGTTATGGAATATTTTTCAGTACTGATTCAGCTTTCCATTGCATTTTGTGTTAGTTTTTGTTCACTCTATTTTTCCAGTAATTAACTGCATTCATTAAATTCATATATTTATTCAGAGTATTCAATGACTTTTTATCTCTGTCTCTGTACTTATGTATTTTTATACTTAAATTTTTAATTCGTACTTCATTTTTTCCTTCTTGAGCAGCATTTCCAAAGCTAGGTTACCCTTTCCAAAGAATCAATCTTGGGCCAAATTATTTTAAAGTTTCTGTTACGTTTCTTCAACTTACCAAAGGCTTATTCTATAACTCTTGTTCCATCTTTAAAATGGAGAATTTGTGTTTTAGAATTTCAGCCATTTTGGACTTCAAATACAAACATTGAAGGTTAAACATTTCCCCTTAGGTACTATTTGCTACATTCCATGATTTTTGATACATTTTATTTTTATTATTTTGTTCTAATTCCTTTTTTTTATCCTTATCCGAGGACATTTTTCATTGCTTTTAGAGAGAGAGGAAGGGAGAGAGAGAGAACATCAATGCAAGAGAGAAGCACTGACTGGTTGCCTCCATTCGCGCTGGGCGCCACAACAGGTATGTGCCCTGATGGGAAATCAAACTCACAACCCTTCATTTATGGGATGACGCACCAACCAACTGAGCCACACAGGCCAGGGCTAGTTCTAATTCTTTAAAAATGTCCATTATAATTTCTTCAACCCATGAGTTATCATGAGGTGTGTTTTAAAATTTCTAAATATATAAATTTTTCGTCTAATTTTTGTTCTTGTCTTTTAAATGAATTTTTGTGACCATTTTCACCTTTGACTATTTTTGCCTTTTCTGCAATTCTGTATCAGTTAATTCATGTTATATGAATAATTTTATCTGGCTTCTTCTACTAAGCATTATATGAAATTCATCCACATTTGTTGATTGAAAGACTTCATTCCTATTTATCGCTAAGTAGTATTCTGTTATATAAATGTATCACAGTTTTTTTTTCCATTGCCTGTTGATGGACACCTGGGTTGTTTCCAGTGTTTAGCTATTGTTAATAGAATGGCTACGAACACTTTTTCACAAGTTTCTCTGTTGAATGTTTTAATTTCTCCTAGACAAAATGGAAATGCTGGGTTGAGGATAGATGTATCTTTAATTTTATGAAGAATTACTAAAACTTTTCCAAAGTGGTGTTATGGTTTTATATTCCCACCAAGAGAGTTATAATTGATCATTGTGCCAATATTTAGTATTAGCCTCTTATGAATTCTGGATACAAGTCCTTTGTCAAGCATATGATTTGTGAATAATTTGTACCAGTTTTGGCCTGCCTTTTCATTTTCTTTTCTTTAAGGATTTTATTTATTTATTTTTAGAGGGGAAGAGAGGGAGGAAGAGAGGGAGAGAAACATCAATTGGTTGCCTATAGCATGCCCCCAGCCGTGGACCTGGCCGACAACCTGGGCATGTGACTTGACCAGGGATCAAACCAGCAAAATTTTGCTTTGTGGGACAATGCCCACCCACTAAGCCACACCAGTCAGGGCCTTTTTTTTTTTTTTTCTTTTCTTTCTTTCTATCTTTCTTTCTTTCTTCTTTCTTCCTTTGTTTATTTTTAGAGAGAGGGGAAGAGAGAAAGAGAGGGAGAGAAACATCAATGTGTGATTGCCTCTTGCATGCCTCCAACTGGGGACCTGGCCCGCAACCCAGGCATGTGCCTTCACTGGAAATCAAACAGGCAAGCCTTTGGTTTACAGTTCAGTGCTCAATCCACTGAGCCACACCAGCCAGGGCCCTTTTCATTTTCTTAATCGTGTCTATTACTGAAGAGAAGTTGTTGTTTTTATTGTCTAATTAACCAATTCTTTTCCTTAATAGTTATTGGGTTTTGTATTTGTCTAAAAATTATCGATCTCCAAATCATGAAGACATTCTTTCATTCTTTCTTCTAAGTTTTATAGTTTTAGGTTTTTCATTTAGATCTATGATCCATCTGGAACGAATTTTTGTGTTTTGCATGAGATAGAAATCAAGTTTTGTTTTTGTTTTCAATATATATCCAATTGTTTCAGAACCATTTTGTTAAAAATGCGTTCCTTTCTGTATTAAATTTCTTAGGTGCCTATGCCAAAAAACAGTTGACTATCTACTTGTAGGTGTATTTCTAGGCTCCCTTTGTTGTACTAATCTATGTTGTACTTGTACTAATATTACATGTTTTTGACTACTATAGCTTTACGATGAAGTTAAATAGTGTACACCTGTTATTAAGATTATGTTGACTATTTTAGGTCCTTCACATTTCCATGTGAATTTGAGGTCAGCCTGTCAATTCTGTATTAGAAAAGAGTAGAAGTATTGATATTGGACATCTCTGCCTTGTTCTTGGAGTAAAATATTGTATCAGGTTGGTGCAAAAGTAATGTCCAACTTTTTTAAAACAAAGTGTTAGATAGTATTTATTAAATTTGTGCCTCTTCTTATAATTTTTTGATGTCACAGTGACTAATTTATACCTCATTTTTTCAGATTATTGAAGTATTGTTCATAATCGTCCGCAATATTTGCACCCATGTTCATCCCATCTAAAGACATTAGAAATGTTTTACTCTGAGTTTCATAAAGGTGCCAATGTAAGTACAGCAGCAAAGTCTATTCAGAGCGCTTATGGGGATGATGCAGTAACTGGAAGAAGTCACAGGATGTGGTTTTCCTGTTTCAGAAGTTTGAGAAACGAGCCAAAAGAGGGTTGTCCAAAAAAACTTGATTCCAAAGTGTTGGAAGCTGTTGTCACAGAAAACTCCACCATTACCTCTAGGGAACTTGCAGAACAATTTAATGTAGCCCATACAATGTACACCAGCTGAAAAAATTGGAAAGGTTTCAGTATTTGGAAAATGGGTCCCACATGCACTGTCTCCAGAGAATCTGCAACAGCATGTTGCCTGTTGTGAATCATTGCTTTCGCGACACCGTCAGGCACCATTTTTAGGTAGGCTTGTTATAGGTGCTGAGAAGTGGATCCTTTACCATAATGTTAAACGCCACTGATCGTGGATCAGTCAAGGAGGGAGAAGAGTTCAACAACCAAGAGGAGGACTTCATCCAAGGAAGATCATGTTGAGTGTATGGTGGGATATGGAAAGAATTGTCCATTACGAACTGTTAGACAACAATTAAACAATTACTGCTAATCTCTATTGTGAACAACTTTGCCATTTGAAAGCAGCTTTGAACCAAAAGCGACCCTCCTTAGTCAACAGAAAGGGCACAATAATGCTCATCCTCACACAGCTCAACTCACCAAAAATTTCTTGAAAGAGCTTGGTTGGGAAATATTACTTCATTCTCCATATTCTCCTGACCTTGCTCCTTCTGATTATCACTTGTTTCAGGGACTACAGAACCATTTTGATGGTCTTAGGTTGACATCAAGAGAAGAGGTTGAAAATGAGTTGGATTCATATTTTGCTTCAAAACCTAAAGAATTTTACAAGCGTGGCATTTATGAGCTAGTTGACAGATGGAATGAGGTTCTAGAAAGCAAAGGAGGTTATGTTAACAAATATTTCCATAATCATGGGCTTTTTCATTTTTAAAATAGACCTTGAAATCGGACATTATTTTTGCACCAACCTTATACATTGTGTTATTGCACTTTCCATAGATGTTCTTTATCTGCTTAAGGTAGTTCTATCTATATTTAGTTTGTTGAGAGTTTAGGGTTTTTTTAATCATGAAAGGGTGTTGCATTTTGTCAAATACTATCTAAAAAGATGATCATACAATTTGTCTTTTATATTGTTAATAGTTTATTATCTTGATTTTAAAATGTTAAACCAACATTGTACTCTTCTGATAAATCCCATTTGATTGTGATCTGTTATCCTTTCTGTGTAGTAAAGGATTTTGTTTTCTAATATTTTGTTAAAGATGTTGCACCTCTGAACGGAGGGGAGAGGCACAGGGGGAAGCACCACATTGCCTGAGTAACCAGGCTAACCTTGGCACATGACAGATACCTCACCCCGACCCCACAGGACCCAGCAGGAGGAAGCCATTGCACTGAGCACATGGAAGGCTAGCAAGGGTGATTGGCTAAGGGAAAAGCCCTCTACATCCTTCCAGGCTATGAGAACCTGTCAGTCTGGCCCGGGAAGAGACAGGACTGGTGGTGTGGGGCAGGCCTTCCCAAAGCCTGTGAAAGCCTGTGGAAGTTGGAGCTCTTGGCCTGGCCCACGAAGTAGATTATATAAACTGAAAGAAGGGAGAGCCAAGATCTCTCTAGGACCCACCACCCTGATGTGTGGGGCCACTCCTTTGCCAGATGGCCAAGGCTAAAGCCGGACTGCAACCTGGAACGAACCAAGCCGCCTGGATGATTGTGCAGCAGCCACCGGTGGTTCCCAAAGGACTTGACTTTTTAAATGGGAGAAGGAACTCTGGGAAGAGCCTTAGACTAGTCTGGCATAGGGTGGCTGGGTTTTCCTTTCCGTTTTCCAGAGGGAATGGGTTTTGAGGCAGGAGACTGCCATCCTCCTAGATTGCGCAGTTTTTGGATAAAAGACTCCTTTTCCTTTCTCAACAAACCTCTGCCTCCAGATTTTGCCTATATGGGTAGCAGCACACAGGCAAATCCCACTTCAGTTCGGTCACCCTTCCCCTTCCCCGGCAACTTTGTCTGCCTTGTACTGTGAGTATGCGGGTAAGCCTCAGAGAATTATTCTCTGCTTTCTCAGTAGATCTTTGATTGGTATTTGGTATTAATTCTTCCTTAAATGGTTTATAATGCACCAGTAATCGTCTGGGACAGGACTTTCACTTGTAAGATTTAAAAATATGAATTGCTTTTTATAGACAGTGCAAAGCAGATTTTCTATATCTTGAGTCAGTCTTGGAATTTGTTCACTTAAGTTGTACAACTTATTGGCTTAAGTATTCATAAATTGTTTTAAAGATTTGCAGACTATAGATATTCCAGCTTTCATGACATTATTTCTGGATTGTTCTGTTGTCTTATCAACTTTTTAACTTTTTGAAAAAATAAATTTTGGCTTTGTAAAATTTTAATTTCTACTTATTTTTCTAACTTCAAGTAGAAATTAAGATGGTTGATTTGAATGAAGCCTTCTTCCTAAACACTTAAAGCTCATTTTCCTCTAAGCATTTTCTTTTTTTAGCTGAATCCCACAGATTTTTATTTTCATCATTTGGTTTAAAATGTTTTCTAATTTCTCTTGTGACTTTCTGACTTATGTTACTTGGTGTATTTAACTCTAAAATTTATTATTTTCTAGCTATTTTACTATATTGACTTCCAATATCATTTCTGTGGTCAATGAGTCAATCATCAGAAATTTATTTAGATTTGTATGACCCATCACATGATCTTGCTGAAACTTTCACATGCATTTGAAAAACTGTCCAGTGTAGTGTACCATAAGTGTCAGGTCAAGGCAGTTGATATTGTCATTCAGATATTTTAAAAATATATCCTATCAATTCCAAAGGGTTAAAATATCAGACTGTAATTGTGACTATTTCTCCCTTAAGTTTGTTATATTTTAGAAGTCCTACTACCAAGATGCAGACATAATTGTTATTTCTTACTGACAATCACTCCAAGTTTATAATTAATGTTTGCATGACCAATCTTTTCCCATCCTTTCTTTCACTGTTTGTGTATTTGTATTTAGTATGTGTCTCCCCACTTTGTAGTTTAACAATCTGCCTTTTCATGGAATTTGGTGTACTTACATTTAATAGTTATGGAATCATTAAATTTAGTGGACATCCTTGGTTTGTTCCTGTTTTAGGAGAAAAGCTTTTTTGCTTTTTACTTACATCTATTCATTGCTATTTGTTTCTATTCTTCTCGTTATTTTTTGTTACTCTTCCTCTTTTCCCCACCTTCATTTGGTTAATCATTTTTGTATTCCATTTTGATTCTCCTAAGCAGCTATAGCTCTTTGCATTATTTTTTACTGGATGCTCTAGGGATTTTAACATGAATCTTTATTACAATCTACTGAGTATTATACTACTTAAAGATTTATGAGGCATGCAACAGTATAGTTCCATTTACCCACATCCTCTGTAATACAACTCAGGATAGCAGAGAGGTCCTTTAGATAACGATAAACTAGATAGTAGTCAGACATGGTTTCTATTTTTGCTCCTTACTCCAGTACATGGTCTTTCGAGTTTCCAAACTGCAAATACAAAAGCTAAGGAAACAGAGATTTGACCAAAACACTCAGTAGTATTTTTTTCAAATTTTATGTTTAAAGATTGTCTACATGAAGTTATTAAATCTATGCATCCAATATCAGAAGACCATTAACTGACAGAGAATAGTACAAACCTCTTGTGGTTTTTCCTTCTAATGTTAAGAAAAAAACCTGAGGGATGTATTTAAGACATTTTACACTGAAATTTGTCCTACCTCGCCTCTGCATCATTAGTCATTACTAAGATATTAATACAAACTTTGGGGACAATTTCAGAAACTTGCTGTTAAAAGTAAACCAAACTCGCCCTGGCTGGGTGTAGCTGAGTGGATTGAGTGCCAGCCTGTGAAACAAATGGTTCGATTCCTCATCAGGGCACATGCCTGGGTTGTGGGAAAGGTACCAGGTTTGGGGCATGAGAGAGGCAACAGATATCACACGCACTGATGTTTCTCTCCCTTTCTCCCTCCCTTTCCCTCTCTCTAAAAATAAATAAATAAAATCTTTTTTAAACCAAACTCAATGACCTCAGCAATATGAAAGCTATTATCCCAAGTGTCCAAAATAGTCAAGTATCCTACTCTGTTGTTTACATTTAAATTTCCCCACAGTGAAAACAGAATTGTTTCAGAAAAGCTACCATTTACCAAGACCTAAATTTGGAACAATGTGCTCATGCTTCACATGTACTGTCTTACTTAGTAGTCACAACCCTGAGGTAACTACAAACTATCACCTTTTCTAGCTGAGTAAACAGGGTTAGTTCAGGAATTTGCTCAGTCAATAAAATAAACATTACTAATATTCAAAACTTATATATGTCATTTAGGTCTTTCTATCTCTCTTAAACATGGTTCTAAACTGTTTATGTAAAGGGGTAAGAGTAGATCAAACTCCCAGGAAAGGTACTTCAATCCAGTTTTATGGTTAGAAGTAGTGAGAAGCAGAGGAGTCCACTTGTACTGGGTCAGCCAAAAAGTTCATTTAGTTTTTTCCATATGATGGCTCTCATAGTGCTTAGTTGTCTTTAACTTCATTTGAAACAATTTCATTAATTATATTGTGACAGCTGTCACAAATATACACAAATTAACAAAATTATAATGTAATTATGACAGCTGTCATAATTTTAGAAAAGCCATCAAAATTGGTGAATTTTTGTGCAGCCATTTTAATACTGAAGATGGAAGAAAATATGCAATATTTTCAGCATATTATGCTTTATTATTTCAAGAAGGGTAAAAATGCAACAGATGCAAAATAAAATTTTGTGCAGTGTATGGAGAAGGTGCTGTGACTGACAGAATGTGTCAAAAGTGTTTGCGAAACTTTTGTATACTATTGACATTTTGGCCAAATAATTCTTTGCTGTGGGCCTGTCTCATGCATTGGAAGATGTTTAGCAGCACCCCTCCCTGGCCTTTACCCACTAGAAGCCAACAGCAGGAGATAGCCAAAATACTCAAAATACCCAAATCAATAAAGTTACTAGTGAAAATGAAAATGTGTTTTTTATTTTACGGAAAAAAACCACATGGACTTTTTGGCTAACCCAATAGTAAATGCACGGAACTTAAAGGCTCACAACTAAGAAGAAGCTGAAAAAACTAAAAATCAGCTGTAAAAGCTCAAAAGCAAAGTCTTAGGTCATATTCAAAGGCAAAAAAGACTAAAGAAAGTTAATAAACACACCAAGGACCTAACTACACAACCAAAAAAAATCACTATACCTAATGAGGCTGAGTTGCTGAGAGTTAACATTATATTTACTTGGTTATTATTAAAAACATGGAGAAGTACATAATATTTAACAAAAATTGGTTAAATTTTTATGCATAAGTTGAAAGTATGAAATTCATTTTAAATGACACATTGTGTTTCCCATTAGTCATCTATATCAAGTTCATGAGACATCTTTCTCCAAAACAGTTCAATAGATTTATGTTAAAGACAACATGTGTATTGAAAGTAGCAATTTTATTTGAGTTAAAATTATTTACAAAAACCCAAAGACATACTTCATGAAACTGGTACAAACTATTTTTTTTCCTGCCGTTGGCTTTTGCTCCAAAGATCACAGCTGAGAAATACTGTATAAAATAAAAATAAGATTGGATTCAGAAAAGTACTCTACTGTTCTAATTTCCAACTGGTAGTATTTACAGAAATATTTACAATGGAAAAAAAGGTTACTTTAAAACTTTAATTTGTAAGTCAGCCTCAAGTACCCTAAAATGCAGAGTTCTCTGAGGGTTAAACACACAAATGCACTGCAGTTTGGTGAGGTGATTTCTCCCCCACCACGCCCCCACCAAAATCTGCATCTCTATCAGTGCTTGACAATTAGTTATTATTTAAATAACAAAACAAAAAACTGTTAAACACTGAGGTAAATCAATTCTCAAATGATTACCAGTGTAACAGAAAAATGTAGTTCGCCCTGATTGTTCTCATCCAAATGTTTTATATTTCTTACCACCTGTCACAAGTCAGTTTTATCAAAAATTGTTCCTTTTCTTAAATCAATGATTAATAAATATCAATGTATTTTAAAATTAAACAAAATATATTTAATTCAATTTTAAGGACATGATTTACTGATAGGCTTTTAAAATAGCTGGCTAAGCTAGCTTTTATACTCAGGGCAAATACAACCTCAGTCTTTCCCAAGTTACACTGGCATACTATGCTCTCAAAAGGTAATGGGGGGGGGGGGGATCGGAGTAGGGTAGGAGGAAGAAGAAAACAATTTGCCTGGAACCAGTTACTTCCTTATAGATTTCCCAACAATCTGCATTATCAAAAATAGGAAGACATTAGAAGGCAGCCACTGCATTAAAAAACATTACAGCTGGCACTGATACAAGAGCCCCGATTTGTCACTTTATACAAGGAAATAACAAAGTCTAAATGAGTAAAAATTAGACTTTTAGCTATTTTCCCCAGTACACACCAAACTAATATTTTTATGGCTTCAAGTTTTACAAATCCAATAAAGAAACATGATATGACTACCTGAAAGGTGTTTAAAAGTATTAATGAAATAGATCTCTGGAACGCCTGTATTCAGGCCCAATCATTTTAAGATAAAATGTATAACCAGTGGTCTGAACAATACAAAAAAATTTGCAATATTGTGAAATTAGATGTGTTTTGTGTTTCATGACTTTTCCAAACACACTGCTCTACAACTAAGAATCTGAATGGGAAAAAAAAAGGATCTTTTCTATACCAGCAATTTAAGGCTTTGCGTTTATGCATTTGATCCTGTCACTCTACAGAGTAATATACACGTTATCCGGAAACATGAATTCCACATTGGTGTTTTAGCTTCCTTATATTTACTGTACTGAACATTAGAAAATATATCTAGAGAGTCCTCCCATAAAACTTAATGTTTCAAGAGCCTCCCCTAACATTAAGCGTAAACTACCCTGGGTTTGTCTTATTTTGTTTCATCCTTTAACAGGGCACATCATCTTATATAATAGTCCCTTAAACTGTTATTTGTTTTCTTGTGTCTATAGTTATGACTCATGATGTCATAATGAACATGGTCTCAAAAGTGAAAAATAGTTTTGACAACCCAAATCAAATCAAGAATAAAAAATATGCTACTCATCCCTTGTGTCTTTGGATTCCATCTAATTTTAAATATAGACAGTAGTTCAGGGAACAACAAGAAAAAATTCACAAAATTATTAAAAGCTTTATTTACGATTGGAATCATTCAACAAAAAAGCAAAAGCAAATGAGCCTGAAAAAAAGGAACTAAGCTGTTGTCTAGAATGTCCTCAGAACATTCAATACCTCAGTAGCTAAGCTGCCTTTGCACCTGGCTGGCATGACAACAGTGGCTCAACATACACAGCAGTTGCACTAACAGCAGCACAAATTTTCCCCTTAAAACTTGCCCAGAGTAAAGCAAGGAAACAAGGGGATAGTATAAACTCTGCCAAAGTAAGTGTTCTTAAATACTGCATGGAATTAACAGCCTGAACCTTTTCCCTCATTTTTGATAGTTGCAGATTGATATAGTAACTGTCATTTAGCAAATGCAGAATGCATGACGAAGAAATCAGGAGGCCTTAAAAATCCAAATGTGAATGATACTGATGAATGTTCTTGGTATATCTTCAAGGACTTCTTTCATGACTTTTCTTTGTCTAAGAATAGCTCCAGCATTACCAAGCACCTGAAGCAAAAGTAAAGCAGCTAGCAATGTTCCAAGTATTCAATCACTCTAGAGATAGATTTCTGGCCTGTGGTTCCAACAGCACACTGAAAGGGGGAGGGTGGGTGGGTAGAGAAGAAGTAAGTTAATATTTTAGAAACTTTAAAAAAGTATTAAAGCATAAATTGTTTAGCTTTACTAAACTGAACACTGAATCAAAACAGATTAAATTGTGGCTTTAATAATATAGTTATCAATATATTTGGCCATAATACCAATTATCTTAAAAGAAATACACCACACATTAAAAGAATATCCCTTTGCCTTCCACTCACTATGGCCACAGTATTTTTATTTCTGTCATTAATGTATCATACTTATATATAAAACCACAGAAGCTGCAACAGAAGTTACTTACAGTAAGATTCATAAAGCTCAGGAATTTTTTGAGCATCTCTGTCATTATTGAAAAGTCTCCTTCGGGCAGATACTCCCTCACAGTGGTCACATTAATCTGAGGAAACATTAAAGAAGTATTGGTCAGGTGGCAGAAAACACGAGCTTGACCTTGCACTGAGTTGGTGGTTTTGGCACACAGTCTGTTTCAAACTTCTGCAAGATCCCTGAAACTCCTTAGTTAATATACAGCTTCCTTTTTCCACACTCCTCAACTGTGCTTGTGTGTGTATGTGTGGCCTCATGCCCTATCCCATCCTATCCAAAGAAGAAAAAGGTAAATCTGGCAAAGGCTAGTGCCTAAAACAACAAAATGTGCTGTGGTGGGTGTGGGAGAGTGTATATGTGTTTGGTGGGGAGAGGTATTAAGGGAGGAAGAGGAAGGAGTACAGATTTATTAAAATGTTACACTTCAGAATATACCCAAGAGCTGCTTATGGAATCGAAAGCAAAAGATCAAAGAACATTCCTCATGTTTCACAGGTGAAGTCACCTAATTATGTAGGCTAGGAATTAACTGTATCTTTCCAAAGGTAATCTAATCTAATCTATGAGAAGGAGAATGTCATCAAGACAGGAGAGATTAGGTGTTTCTCTTCCTTGTTAGCCAGAGACAGCCAAACTATATATAAACCAATATGTTTTAAGAGAAATACAACCTGCTTTAAAAACTGTTCTATTTTGCCTTTTGGCTCTCTAAGCAGTAGTACCATGGCAGTTGACAAAAACAAGCGCCTTACAAAAAGGCAGCAAAAAGGCAGCCAAGAAGAAAGTGGTTGATCCATTTTCTAAGAAAGACTGTTATGATGTAAAAGCACCAACTATGTTCAATGAGAGAAATATCAGAAAAACACTAGTCATGACTACCTCAAGGAACCAAAATCATATCTGATGGTCTCAAGGGTCATGTTTTTGAAGTGAGCCTAGCTGATCTGCAGAATGGGGAAGTTGCATTGAGAAAATTCAAGCTAATTACTGAGGATGTTCAGGGCAAAAACTGCATGACTAATTTCCATGGATTGTGCCTGAGACAAAATGTGCTCCATGGTCAAAAAATGGCAGACCATGACTGAAGCTCATGTTGATGTCAAGACTTATTGATGGTTATTTGCTTCATGTATTCTGTAGGTTTCATTAAAAAATTCAACAGTCAGATTTGAAAGACCTCCTATGCTCAATAATAGAAAGGTCGCCAAATCCAGAGAAGATAATGGAAATCATGACCTGGGATGGTGCAAATGACTTGGAAGAAGTGGTCAATAAACTGACTCCAGGCTGTACTGGGAAAGACAAAGAAAAGGCTTGTCAATCTATGATGCTCCATGATGTCACTGTCAGAAAAATCAAAATGCTGAAGAAGCCCAATTTTGAACTGGGAAAACGCAGGTTAATAGTGCTGGAAAAGTTACAGAGATGAGACTTTTCAAGTTGAATGAGCTGATGGATATAAGCCCTCAGTCCAAGACTCTGTTTAAAATTCAAACTTAATGGTGACAAAGAAAAAAAATCTAACTTGTGGGGGGGAAAAAAACTTTTATTTTAATAAGTCTTTAAAATGCTTTAAAAGTAAAGAATAAAAGGAAAAGCTCTTCTAAAAAAGGTTCACCTATTAAAAAAAACACACACAAAAAATGTGCTGTCCTGAGGTTGGGGGTGAGGGGTGTGCAGGGGCAGGAAGGCTTCTAATTTGAGTTTTGTTGATGGGGGCAGGGAAAGAGAAACTACAACTCTCATTTAGGAAATTTGCCACCAGTCCCCTCTCCCCTTTTTTATTTTTCTGTCTGGATACTTTTGAACTTGTAAGGAAGCAAAATAAGTACAAATCCAGTTTCAGAAAAGATCTAATAAAAAACATTGCTAAAATAACTGTGCACTAAGGTATGCAATTGCGATCATCCATATTCTAAGGGAACCTCCCAACCAAAAGCCACCACAGGTCCCCCTAGCACAACTCTTGTAGCTAAAAACACTTAAAGAGATTTTATAAAATGTTTTAAAAATATACCAAAGTGGAGAATATAAGGGTAAGGGCTATGGTAAAGCTGGATTTAAGAATGTCTTCAACATTTTCTATGGAACAGGCATGCTAGTATAGTGGTGGGAAGAGTAGTGCAGTAGGTACAGAAAGAAAAAGTGGGAGACCCGGTCAAGATGGCAGCATAGGAAGACATGGCTCACCTCTTCATACAACCACATCAAAATTACAAGCAAAATATAGAACAACCATCACTCAGAACCATCAGAAATCGAGTTGAATGGAAGTCTTGACAACTACCGAATTAAAGAAACCACATCCACTGAGATGGGTAGGAGGGGCAAAGACATGGAATGGGCTGGTTCCTCACCCACGTGTGGTGGATAAAAATTCAGGAGGGATATTTCAGGAGGGAGGAGTCCCAACCCCACACCAGGAACCCCCAGCCCTGGGTTCTAGTGCCAGGAAAATAAGTCCCCACTATTTCTGGCTACAAAAACCAGTGGGGATTGAGTCCTGTTGGTGGAAGAAACAGCTGAAGCCCCAAGCAGTCCATCTTAAAAGACCCTACACACAGACTCACCTACTCAGAATCATTCTCTGAGCTCCAGCACCAGGGTAGCAGCTTGAAAGGGAGCAGTGGTACACAGGGAGGAAATGAAGTATCTGGTATCAAGGCAGGCAGAGGCCACTGTCTCTTTTCTAAAGCCTCCCCCAACAAAGCCAGCAAGATGGTGCCATATCTGAGACTCCATCAACCTGGCTAACACTGTTTGACCTGCCTTGGAGATCCCCAGGGACTCTACCCCACCCAACTTACAGGTACAACCAAGCTTCTTTTCAATATGAATAGCTGGTCTTGGCTTCTATTTCACAAGTTCCTAAACCCTATCAAACAAGAAACAGCTGGCCTCCGTGAGCTACTACCAGCAGCCAGCTTAGAATTCACAGGTTGGCTTTGCCTGGGAATCTCCAAGCCCAGCACAAGTAGCAGCCACCTCAGACTGCTTTATAGCTGAGATAGGGTGCCCTGGGAAAAATACAGGTCAGGGCTGACCTTGGCCTGCAACCACCGGGTAAACTCTGGAGCCAGTGCACCCAGTGGAGAGCTACAGACCTCGTTGGAGCACCACCACCTTGCTTCTGCAGAGCTGATCCGCAACAGACGGAGGAGGCTGGTGGTCAGTAGTCACAGCCAGTCCTTGCAGCTAACTGGCCTGGGTAAATCCCTCACATTAACCTGTCAACAACCACCAAGGCTCAACTACAAGAGGAGGGTGTACTCAGTCCACATGAAGGGCAAACCTCGAGTACCCAGCTTGGGTGATAGGGGAGGCTGTGCCACTGGGCCCTATAGGACACCTACTACATTAGGCCATACTACCAAGACACAGAGTCAAAGCGGTTCTACCTAATATAAAGAAACAAACACAGGGAGGCTGCCAAATTGAGGAGGCAAAGAAATGTGGCCCAATTGAAAGAACAGATCAAACCACCAGAAAAAAAACTACTGTAAACAAATGGAGATAAGTGATCTATCAGATGCAGAGTTCAAAACACTGGTTATAAGGATGCTCAAGGAACTTAGATGAGAACCTCAACAGCATAAAAAAGATCCAGTCAGAAATGAAAAGAAACTTTGCAAGCAAGAAGGGACTGGCAAGAAGTATTCAAAGTGATAAAAAGCAAGGACTTACAACCAAGATGACTCTATACAGCAAAGCCATCATTTAGAATGGAAGGGCAGATAAAGTGCTTCCCAGACAAGGTAAAGCTAAAGGAGTTCATCATCGCCAAACCATTATTATATGAAATGTTAAAGGGACTCATTTAAGAAAAAGATCAAAACTACGAACATTAAAATAACAATAAACTCACAACTATCAACAACTGAATCTAAAAAATAAAAATAAAATCCAACTAAGCAAACCAGAATAGAAACAGAATCATAGGTATGGGGATCATTTGGAGGGTTATCAGATGGGAGGGGGAAGGGGGAGAAATGTGGAAATGGTGCAGGGATTAAGAAGCATAACTGGTTGGTACAAAATAGAGGGAAGTTAAGAATAATATAGGAAAGGGTGAAGTCAAAGAACTTATATGCACAACCCATGGATATGAACTAACGGGCGTGGGATTGCTGGAAGGAAGAGGGAACTGGGCGGAGGGGAGCAAAGGGAAAATAAACTGGGACTACAGTACTGTAACAACATAATCAATAAAATATACTAAAATATACTTTTAAAAACAACAACAACAAACTCACAACTATCAACAACCTAAAAAGTAAAAACAAAAACAAATTAAGCAAACAACCAGAACAGGAACAGATTCATATGTATGGGGACCATTTGGAAGGTTATCAGCTGAGAGGGGGAAGGGGGAGAAATGGAGAAACAGGGAAATCATGCAGGGTTCAAGAAGCATTAAGTGGTAGAAACAAAATAGACAGGGGGATGTTAAGAATAGTAAAGGTCAGGGTGAAGCCAAAGAACTTACATGCATGGCCCATGGACATGAACTATGAGGGAAGGGATTTCTGCAAGGAAGGGGGATACCAAGTGGAGAGGTCAAAGCGAAAAAAAATTGGGACAACTGTAACAACATAACCAAAAAAATAGAGGGGAGGGGAGAGAAAGGGAGGGGGAAAAAAGGTGTAAACAGCATGGCCTATTTGGGAAATTTATTAAGTATCCAAGGGGTATGACAGCTCGAGAAACTGGAGAAAGAGTTTTAAGTTTAGGGTCTTATAGTAGTAAACAGTCTTCATTCCCTAAATGACGATGAGCCAAGAAAAATTGGTAAGGAGTAATGTGATCAAATGTGCTCTTAAGCTATGGTGGCATTATACAAGATCTCAGGAATGGAGAGTCAAGAGAACAGACCAACAAGGAGACTGACTACTGCATGCACCAGCTGCTTGCTGGGCAATGAAAAATGACACCAAATTCCTGGGCTTTCAAACATGTTGCCCTTCACCGCAAAGCACCATTCACTGTATACAACCACCCGGCTTTCTTGTTTCTCTTCCACTTACACACTGGGCAGACCAATTTCCTTCACATTCTGTGGTATCAGCTAGCTTTTTGGGTTAATCATAATGATCCCAAGGCAACAAAGACATCTGGGCTCTATGAATTTACAACATTCCCTACAACAATGTAGGGATTTTATCTCTTTAGAGAGGTAAGATAAAATGAATAGGGAAGATGTCTCAAGACAGGCCACATGCAGTAATAAAACAAGTTAATTTCAAGAATCATTATTTAAGAAAGAACATGACTGAAAAACATGGGTGTTCAAAATACCCTAAAATTTAAATACGCTGCTCACCCTTCTCTTTTTGAGATCTGCCTCTTCCTCCTTCCATTTGTTGGGAGGGCTTAGCCAACGAGATTCACAGAAAGGAAATAAAAGACTTTGCCGGGCCCTACAGAGCCACGATGAGAAATCTGCACTTGATTCGAAAAGCAGTAGTGCCGGCAAGGGCCACAATGAAGTGGGCTCGTGTGCATTTATATCGCAGTCTGACTGCAATATCAACATGGAAGAGACAAGAAAGATTCAGAAAAATACACAGGATGTAAGACACATGAATACAGCACAGGAGGGAGCCGGGGGAAGACAATACATAAAACTGGATGGGAAAAATGAGAGTGTTAATGGGTAGGCAGGCCCATAGAATGAATGCCTCTCCTAAAAAAAGCCCTTAACATTATCAGTGTTCTCTTTTCTTCCAATCTTCCAGTCTCAGAAAAGAGAAGTTAACCTTCCTACTACACAATAGATCCTCTTTCTTGCCTCCTACATGCCTGAAAAAAACCTTCCTTTCATTTAAAAATTTGACTCTTCTACTGGTCCCTTCTTTTTAAAAAGAAAAAAAAAAAAGGCAAAACAACCACCATCACCCCCAATTTTAAAGCAGACTCTCCCCAAGCCAGAACCATCTACTTCTACGCTCTCTCCACTCAGGGATTATCTGGACATTCATACTTCCTGTAGTTTAATCACAATGATCTAAATCTCACATAAGTAGCCCCATTTTCCTGGCCAGTGAGTAGTTCAAACAAAAGCATGTGGGCCAATACTGGCCAAGATGAGAGGAAGTCTACTTGGTGTAGTGGGTAGGAAGGGATCCTAGGGGGGAAAAAAGGATTGCTCTGAAAAATATACAGGAAGAGGCCACCATTTTCTGCTAGATATAGCTAGAGCCAGCCCAGGGCCATGAGGAGAACTAGCAAAAGAAGAGGTTAAAGACAGAAATTATCTGAGTCCCTGGTACCATTGAGGATAGACTTTTCCATCTTAAGCCAGCTGGGCAGAGGTTTTGTATTATGCTCTCTTTTACTTCAACCAAATGCATGTGAATTGATTCATAATTCAAGAATATTCTCATTAAACCCAATATACTCTTACTTTGCAATGTACCAAATACTCAAAAGTCATGGGAATGTCAAGTACAGCACAGAGAATATAGTCAATACTGTAATAACTATGTTAGTGCCAGGTGGGCACTGGAAATATAGAAACATGTAGTAAAGTACATATGACTATAACCACTATACTATGCACCTGAAACTAATACAAAATAATAATGAATGTAAAGTGTAATTGAAAAATAAAATTTTAAAAAGTTTACAAAATATTTGACAGTTATTTTTAAAAGATTTTGTTTATTTTTAGAAAGAGGGAAGGAAGGGAGAATAGAGGGAGAGAAACATCAATGTGCATGAGAAACACCGATCAGTTGTTTCTCACATGCCCTCAACTGGAAACCTGGCCTGCAACATAGGCATGTGCCCTGACTGGGAATCAAACTAGCGGCCTTTCAGTTTGCAAGACAATGCCCAACCAACTGAACCACACCTGTCAAAGTAATAAGTTAATTAGGTAATGAAATGAAGCTGTCACAACGGAATTGTTTTTAGTGCACATAAAACACTGAACTGTTACTTACTGGACTCTCCTGGCAGAGACACCCAAGAAGCAGTGCCGTGTATGAGGCCACAATACAATCCTCCATGTGTTTGCCAGCATGCTGAAGGGCTAAGAATAAACAAAAAACTGTAACAGTATATCAAAAAATAAAAACCCAAGAAACCAACAACTCTGTTAGTTACCTTTTCTTCAAAACTGTTGAACATCAATAAATGATACTAAGAAAATGGGATATCCACACAAATTAACACACACAAAAAAAACTCAAATGGAAGATATGAGATAATGGAAGATAATATAAGAGCTAAAACCATAAAACCCTTAGAAGAAAACAGACTAAACCTTTAGATGTTAGGTTAGGAAATGGTTTCTTAGACAACACTAAAGCCACAAATGATAAAATAGAAAAACAGTAATTTGGACTTCACCAACTTAAATTTTTTTGTTTCAAAAGATACTATATACCAGCAAGAAAATGAAGAAAACCCTCAGAATGTATCTACAAATCATGTATCTTTGATCAGGGTCAGGTATCCAGAATATATAAAGAATTTGTGCAGCAAAAAGACAAACTAATTTAAAATATGGGCATTTGAATAGCTATTTCTGCAGATATGTAAATGACCACTAAGCACTGAAGAGACGTTCAACACCATTTATTAACTAGGGAACTGCAAATCAAGTGACATATACCTTTATACCCACTAGGATGGCTAAAATAAAAGAGACAACTGTAAGGATGCAGAGAAATTTGAACCCTTCCTTTTATGTTGCTGGTAGGAAATTAAACTGGCACAGCCACTTTGGAAAACAATTGGACAGCTGTATATTTCTGAAATGTTCATAGCTGTATTATTTATAACAAGCAAAGGTAGACACAAAAATAAGCGTCCATCAGTTGATGACTAGATAAACAAAATGTGATATATATGCACAATGGGACATTATTTGGCTATAAAAATGAATTAAGTACTGAGACATGGATGAACACTAAAAACATTAGGCTAAGTGAAAGGGTCATATTATTCCATTGATATGAAATGTCCAGAACAGACAAATTCAGAGACAGAAGTAGATTAGTAGTTTCTAGCAGCTAAAGAGGGAAGAACAAGGGGTACCTGTTGTTCATTGATACGGCGTTTCTTTTGGAGGTAATGAAAATGTTCTGAAATTAGCTATGAGGACTGCACAACTATGTGAATATATTGAAAACTACTCAATTATTTACTTTAAAAGGATGAATTTGTCATCTTATGGGGCTGAGTTATGTGCCCTTCACCCAGTTTATATGTTGACTTCAGGATATGACTACACTTGGACATGGGCTTTTAATTAAAAAGATAGCTAATTTAAATAAGGCCACTAGGGTGGGCCCTAATCTAACATAACTAATGTCCCACATAAGGAATTAAAACAAAGACATACACAAAGGGAAAACCACACAAAAACACAGGGAGGGGCTGATCATCTATAAGCCAAAAAGAGAGACTTTAGAAGATATCAACCCTGATGACACCTTGATTTTGGACTTAAAACCTCCATAACTAGGAGGAAATAAATTCTGTTGTTTAAGCCACTCAGTCTATGGTATTTTGTTAAGGCAGTCATCACGAGCTAGTATTTATGCCAAATAAAGCTATTATTTAAAAAGACTGCTAAGCAACCAAAAATATTATGCCAAAGGAAACATCTAAACTTAGTAAATGAGAAAGTAAAACAAATTTCTTACAATATCAGAACTAATGACGTGAGATTTGGAGAGCAGTGGGCATAAAAGAGACTAGACTCAGAATCAAACACTGTTGGTGTTTGCTTCCTAACTGGGTGAAAATTAACATATTACTTAAATTTCATAACTTGAGTGACATGAAACTGTGATGGCTATCTTGCAGAACTTGCTTAAATCAAGTATCACAGTTCCTGACAATGGTAGATAATGTCTGGTTAGGGAAGACATTACCTTCAGTATATTCCTTACTGTGTTTGCTACCAACTATGTATATACCATTTGAGAATGATGACTGTAATTTTTGACAGATCTCAGTTTATAAAGTGAGGCTGATAAAAGAATCTCAAAATTTCAAAACTGTAAAAACCTTTAGGGGTCATATTCTCCAGCTGCTTCTGTTTACAGGTTAAGTAAGGTGGGCCCAGGAAGGAAAGGTAGACCTTTCTGGAACTGCACATGTGCCTTCCTCACTGCCAGAAAGCCAGCAAAGAACTCCTATGAGCACCAAAATATCAAAGCTTGTGTGCACTGAACCAGAGGCCGTAAGACAGATTAAATAAAAGATTAAAACAACACATGAATTAAAAGTATGTTCTGGAGAAAAAATAAGCTATTATTTTCCATTCGAATACATCATCCAAAATAAATATACCTTTATTGAGGTCAAGTTCTTCATCATCATCCTCCTTCTTATGTTTCTCTTCTGTACCATCAGTCTTTTCAGTTGATACCCATTGTATTTCTCCACTTGTTTCTTGCCACTCTCCACTCTTATCATGCTGAGTGGTTGGAGCATCTTTTATCAACTCATCTGTTTTACTTTCTGCCAACTGGGCTGCTCGCTCTCGCTCAAGGAATAACTGACAAAAATTATTTTTGAAGATCATTAAAAATACATCACCAACCATCTATGTACTCAAACATAAAGTTGTTAGTTGTTAAACATCACTAACCCTAGGATGCATGTTGTCTGATCAAAAGGTTAACTATCAATAAAAGCCCTTGCTCTGACCATCCTTGCTCTACATTCTATGAAGAACAAAAGTATAAATGCTATTGGGATTCGATCAAATAAATTAAGTGTTTACTAATGATGCAGGCATTCTGTTTGTAAGCATGAAAACTTTATTATTTACCTTCAATTTGAATACTGACAAAAAAATTCAAGCAAAAACACCACAAACTTGATTTAAAAAAAAAATTTTTTTAACCCAAGCAGAATAGATGAATTAACTGAAAAGATGAATTAACTGACTAAAACTACATAATATTGGATGAAAGCAACATGGCTTCTTTGAAAGAAATTTAAAGAAATAAACAAAAGCCAGTAAAAAGTAAAGAGCAAAAGGTCTCAGAAAAGACCCAGAACCGGAATGCAACCAATATTATTAAAATGGAACTGCAATTGTCAATGGAAGGACACAATGAAACTCTAAGTCAAAAAGGGAATAAATACATCAAACTCCTTATCTTCACTTTATTTTCCCTGTGCTGGTACAGTGTTGATCATACAAAAAGCATTTAACATACTGGGTATGATTTGGGGAAAGCCCCAAGTTACCAAAGACAACTACCTGAAAATCAAATGCCAAGTAGATCTCAAAGATTTCCTTAGTATATAGAAGAATGGTATATAAATTTTAATACCCTTATAAACTAAAATTTAAGTTTTATATAAAGTAATACTTCCTCAAATTGGTTTAAGGATCCCTAGGGATCCCCAAATTCCTTTCAGGGAGTCTGTGAAGTCAAAATTGCATTAATAATGATATCTAGAGGTCAAGTGACTTCTTTCATTCTCTCATGACTGTAGAGTTTTCCAGAATGCATGCCATGTGATTATATCACTGCTCTAATGGCTAATGGAATGAATGGGTGCCTATGTTTCACAATTTTCTCAGTTTTGATTTCTAATTCAGTAGATATGGAGCACCTATGTTTCACAATTTTCTCAGTTTTGATTTCTAATTCAGTAGATATGGAGCACACATAAACAAAAAGATCTTTGGAGTCCCCCAATAATTTTTAGGTTTTAAGACTATACAGAAGTCTTTTTTTTTTTTTTTAAATCCTCACCTGAGGATATTTTTTTCATTGCTTTTAAAGAGAGGACGAGAGAAACATGGATGCAAGAGAGAAGAATCTGTTGCCTCCCATGCGTACCCAGACTACGGAGCAAATCCACAACCTAGGTATGTGTCCTGACCAGGAATCAAACCCTCAACTCTTCGGTTATAGGACATGCTCTAACAACTGAGCCCCACTGGCCAGGGCAAGTGTATGAAGAAGTCTTGAGATCAAAATATTTAAGATGAGAATGATGGGCTCCTAATTACAATTAAGGAAAAGATCAAGTTGTTGTGGATTACTTTTGGAAGACACAGGTCAAGCATTATTAGTTTCAAAAAGGCCAAAAGGATTAACAGGTTAGCAAAGGCTTCAGAACCAATGAAAAGGATGATTCATTGTCACTTCTGAATATATGCAAACTGTTATTTAAGGAAATGACAAAGGAGACTAGGAATGTATGAGACTGGCAAAAAGTAAAAATTGTAATGCCCACCGTTGTCAAGAAATAAGAACTTACACTGTTTTGGGGGGGAAATATATAAATGGAAGGGAGAGAAAGTGTGTGTTTAATGATTGAGGTGGGGTGAATTGGAAACATCAATTTTAAATATACATATTCTGACACAATTCCTAAGCCAGAAAATTACTCCACAGATAATACTTTGAAAAGTATGGCCCTTTATTTAGGTCAGAGCAGTAAATAAATGGTGGAGGATTTACACTGGATGAGATGGGACTAGATGTTGATTCCTAATTTTTTATGAATAATCTATTTTTGACTCAAATATGCCTTGTTTATGCTTTTCAATAGCAATGCCTAAGAAGTGATTACAACAGTCTAATAGTCAGCAGAGTAAATGTAAGTAAGGGTATTCATTCTAATCCAGTGTACCCCTTGCTGAACTGGTGAGAGTAGAATGATTGAGAGGTGGCAGGGATGGGGAGGATGGGAAAGCGAGGGAGGAGGGGAGAGGAGGAGAGAGGAATGTGGAGAGAAGGTGCAACTAATAAGGAAATTAGACAGATGCAACAAACTGAAGATGTTAGTTTTAGAAGTTGTTGCTTACCTGCACTAAAGCCTGAACGGCATGAACTTGTCCAGCTATCCTTAAACTATCATCTCCTTCCCCACTACAGAAGGAAGAATCAAAAGAACATGATGTTTCCATGTTGACAAGACAGTGCCGATTCCGAGCGCTATACTCTACTAGATTTATCAGCAGACCGAGGCCCTACAAAAATTAAAACACACATATTAACACAGGTGAGAACTAAAAGCAAATGAACACAATATACATAACTTTATTGGCAACTAGAAACCTAATCAGTGTCCTACTGTCCACAAAATGATTTAAAACTAGTATGCAAGGTCGTCCCAAAGAATGATTTCACCACTTTTTAAAAATCACCACTTTTAGTTCTTATATTTATTTGTACATAGGGCCCTTCACAGCTCTTTCGCACAATAAGATTATGTTCATAAGGAATCTACTGAAACCCACAATCTTGAACAATTGGTTCTAACCCCAAAACTAAGATGAAGTTTTCATCATCAATGAAGTACATAAGTACCCATTTCTGAAATAGTCACTTCAACTCACCAGCACTCGAATATCAAATCTCTGCTCCTGAGGTAGGTACTTTGGAACCTGAAGTACACAGTTCATTGCTGTGCCAATCAAGCCATCTTGTTCTCCTGTTTTAGTGCTGCCCCACTCTAAAACAGAAAATGCAAGTGTGAAAATTGTTACTGATTCTTCTTTATAATACCAACAACCAATATTTATGAACAAGGATATTAAAGTTACAAATGGACAGCTATCTTTTTTGAAATAATTTTTGATTATATATTTCTAAGCCAAGATACCAGGCTGATTCTAAATATCAACTAAAAGCAGTTAAATCTATATATGAATAAGTGAATTACATGATGTCAACTTTAAAAAAAATCACTACATTAAGAAAAGGGGAAATAACTTATTTTTACATGTAAATATACAATCTTGCAAAGAGAACATATGTAAAAAATATTACTTACCATTATCATTAGTTAAATTGAGCAACACCCCAATGATGGCCCTCATGCAGTCTTCCACTGCTTTGCCCACATGGTTAGTTACATTCTGCTGAGGCAGACGTTTACTATCAGGAAAGCATATACTGTTCTCAGCACGGTTATACTGCTGAATCAATTCTTCACAATGTTGTAATGCTCTTTAGAGAAAACAAAATGTAGACTATTATGCTAAACAAAAAGTTATACTAAAAATTTCTACTTATACTTTAATGTTTCAAATCTGTCATAAATGCTACCAAATTATTATTTTTTATTCCCAGTTATAATTTATTAAATATTCAATCACTTACCAAGCATGTCTGGTATCACACTAGCTGCTACGTTTGATGTATTTGGGGAAAATTCGATAATTTAAATTTTTCTATCAAATTAAATTATAAACTCAATACGGAATTTTAAAATCTGTATTACCTATAGTGGTCTCCCATTTTACCAATCTCTCCAAAACAAATGACTTACCACAACCCCTCCCCAAACAAGCTAAAAATTTTAAGAGCTAACACTAGACATTCTAACTTTCATTTAGATATTTTTTCATTTAGAATGCATGCTCTTAACAAGTAGAGAGTATTATTTATATTAATGTTACATAATAAGTAACCTTGTATATATGGGTATTAAATACTTCATAAACACCAGAGCAAATGACAAGAGGTCATTTAACTGATATATATGTCTCCTGACAAGACTTCAAAGTACCAACTGCCCCCCAGGTTCTCAAGATTCTATCCAAAATAACAAGGAAATGTAATGCTTAAGTGGGTCTAGTATTTCTGACAACTCTCCTTAAATCAGCACATCCATTAAGAAGTCTGTGAGAGTTGAGGTAAGCTCACTGTCAGTTGATTTTTCATGTATTATACAACACATAAAACCCTTAAAGAAAACTGTACTGTATTTATTCCCCTTCTAGCTGCTCCCTAAAATATACCCTTTGGTTAGGTATTCCTCATTATCTAATCTAAAATAACTTATTTAGGTTTTAGGGATATTAACCGGAACTACCATGTTGTTATTATTAACTGTTAAGTAGTACCAAGGTAAATCTCAGTTTATGTTGAGAGGTGGGTGGAGAAGGCCAGGGGTATATTATTTAATCTTCCAATATGCTCTAACTGAATTTATCACGGTTCTACAGAAAAGTTTAAAAAACCAAATGAGTGATCTTTCACAAATATCCAGCTCTGACCTCTACTGCTACTTCTAAGACACTTGACATTTGAAACAAAGTTCCTAATTACAACAAGAGGTAAAACCTGTCCTTTGAGGAGTCAAATTATACAAAAGATATTTTAAAAATAAGAAAGAGATTTAACTTGCAAGAAAACTCTCTGATAAGGGAGGGTAAAAAAAACTAGAACACATGCCTTAAGGGTACACTAAGTATGATACAAAATTTACAAAAATAAAAGACATAAGAGATGGAGGGGAAATTTACAGATTAAGGCAATTTATTAGAAACTAGACACTACTAGAAATTTAAGACTACTGAAAACTGAATATTGACTAAACATAACATTAAGCAATTAATAATTTATAGGGTATGAAAATAGTTATGTGGTTATATTTTTAAAGAGTCCTCTTTTATATACTTAAGTATTTATGAATGAAATGATAAGAAATCTGTAGTTTGCTTTAAGATGATATAAAAGGGACTGGAAAGGATTACAGATGAAACAAGACTGACCATCATTAATGATTAATGAAGCTGAATAACATGTATTTTCTCTCCTTTTGTCATATACGAAATTCTCCAAAATAAGAGGTTAAAAAAACAGATAAACTTCAGTCGGGTAGTTAGTGGTCCTTTGACACTATACTAAAAACTTTGGATATACATGCAAAAATAGTAAGAGATCACAGAAATTTGGAGTTTAGGATTATTTTATAATGCAGGGATCTGAGGAAGGGTAACCCACTGTGGTACTGTGTTGGACAGGCTAGATGCCAGACAACTAGGGCAGAGATATCAAGAATTAGGATAGAGATATTAGGAAGAGGCTGCTGCTTTGGGGTGATAGCATTAGCCTAATGTCAATGTGTCTGGCTGAGAGAGTGTGGAATGGGGGAAGAAGCTACATATAGATCTGGAAAAACATGTATGGCAAAAGGGCAAAAGAGAAAGTGAAGTTCATTTATAATAAAAATAAGGACTAATACTTAGGGTTTACTATATGCCAAGCAAGCATTGCTCTAGGCTTTACACATATACATTAACTCTTTTAATATATATTGTTCATAATATACACAACATTCAAGGGACATTTAAAAATCATTTTTAAAATTAAAAATATATTATATATGTACTATTTAACATACATATTTTAAATGTCAAATTAATATGTAACATGTATATTAATTCTTTTTACTGTAACAACAAATTTGAATAAGTAGATACAATTATTAACCCCCTCTGAAGAACTTCTAGCAAGTAACTACTGTCTTGCCCAAAGTTATAGGGGCTGACATTATAAAGAAGGGATCCACACTCAAGTCTTTCTGGCTCCAGAATCTATACTCCTAACTTGTACTATATTGTACTGCTTCTAGTACACAGAATTCAACAGACAGAAGTGCCTGAGGGAAAAAGTTGTATTTCCTTTATGATCAAACGCTTTAAATAAAAAGCATTATTTCAAAAAAACTTACTTAGCTGATGAAACAATGAGTTGTGAATCTTTATATGCTATCAAGTAGCTTTGATTCTCTGGATTATGCACTGTTACCTAAAAGAAAAAATGCTGAAGTAATGTGGCAATCCATAACTTTCATTCATTTACATACAACACACTATGCCTGGTACTCTAAAAGGCATGAAGATGAGAAAATTCAGCTTTTGTTATGTAAGGAGTAACAACCCACGTGTTCCGGATTTAAGATAATAGAGCTATCACCTTATTACAAAATTAAAAATATCACTATTAAGCCCTGGCTGGTGTGACTCAGTGGACTAACCGCCAGCCTGTGAACCAAAAGGTCGAAGTTAAGATTTCCGGTCAGGGCACATGCCTGGATTGCAGGCCAGGTCCCAGTTGCGGGCATGTGAGAAGCAACCCATTGATGTATTTCAATCATATTGATATTTCTCTCCCTCTTTCTCTCTCTCCCTTATACTTTCTCTAAAATTAAATAAATAAAATCTTAAAAAATATATACCAATGTTAATAACTGCTTACTCATAATCAATGTATTGTGCTATTCATTCATTGTAATGAATTACCAAGCATTTTGAATGTCTCTAACTTATATACAAACTAATAAAGTTCTTAAGTGGATTCATTAGAATAAAAAATATACAGGAGTGGGCAAAAGTAGGTTTATAGTTGTAAGTACATGAAACAATTTATTATTGTATTATTTCCACATGAATGACCATAAACCTACTTTTGCCCACCTTTGTATATATTTTTTTATAAAATGTGCCTAAAGCACTCTGGAAAAGAAACAATTTTACCCTCAACAATGCCAGAACTTTTGTTTTTTGATTTTTATTTACTGAATTAAGAGAGAGGAAGGGGGAGAAAGAAAAAGACATCAAGAGAGAGATTAATTTGTTGTTCCACTTATTTATGCATTCATTGGTAGCTTGTTGTATGTGCCCTGATCCGAGATCAAACCCATAACCTTTGTGTATCAGGAAGATGCTCTAATCAACTGAGCTACCCAGCCAGGGCCAGAAACCTTCAATTACACTAGATTATTTTTCCATAGGTGTTTCAAAAAGTACCTCGTTACTCCAATCTGATCAATAAACAATCTATGCATCCTGAACTTCACAGGCAGCATAAATTCTAATCTACACTGAACTGGGTAAAGTTATTCATAAAAGCAAAAGAACTAATATACTTATGGCACAGATTTCAATAGTATCATTCATTACCAATTATTATAAACTGTGATTTAAAACAATCTGACTCAAATAATGGCTAAATCAAGAAAATCCTTATTAATTAAAAAAAAAAAAAAGACTCCATTTAACCCTCACTTTTCCCAACAATATATTTAAGCAGAATTCCACATTCAGAAAAGAATAATACTTGGCCATATAAACAAACTTAACGTGCAAGTATTCTTAGAAGACTAAACTGCTCATCATTTAACTTGTTCATTAACACTGGCTGCTCAAAGAATGCATTACAATTTCAATTTGGACTTTAAAAAAGCAAAACCCTAGAGCTTTAGAATATAAATGATTTGGCAGTATTATACAGTCACAATTAAGATTAAATAATTTTCCCCAAATAGTTATCCATACTTACACTTTCTAGAACTCGTAAACATCTCTCTGCTCCCCATAATGAGGCTACTAGTTTCTCTTCATCCTCATCTCTACTTAGATGATCCACACATTCTTTCACTAGAAGAAAAGAAATGGATATATATTAGTATGTCCTATCACCTCAATACCTACCCCTTTAACTAACATTAAAAGCCATCTGTACACATGCTATGAATATGCTGAAACCTCTCTGGACATTATTTATTCTAAGTTTTATACTATGAGATGCTAAAATGTATGAGATTAACTTATTATAATTATTTTATTTCTATAATTTCCCAATTTCAAGCATTAATAGTTTCCTTTAAAAGTGAGAGGTCTGCAAGATTCTAACTAAAAGAACAGATCTTTTCAAACTGATGCCATTATTTTCATATTATGTAAATAAAATATTTTCTTCAGGCTTTTAAATAACATATAAAAATGTTGTATGTATATTTATCCTACCTTTATCTACAATATGATCCAGGCCACCCAAAAGACGGAGCTCTTCTTTAAACCAATCTCCTGCTCGTTTAGAAGTAAGGGACAGTAACGTCTCCATAGCTAAATGCCCAGTCTAAAAATAAGAAGTACCACTAGTGAATATTCTTTTTAGCAATGATTCTGAGGCAATACTTTTGGAGATCTTTAGAAAAGTTCACTGCATGCTACCAGCCCACAGTATTCTTTAGTTTTTTTTTCCCACAGTATTCTTTATAATGCAGCAAATCCTTTTAGACATAAAACTGAAGTGATTTTAGTTTTTATCTAAACAGTCTAAGCTGAAGAAATGTTTTTTAACTATGGGCATGTTTTCACAGAGAAAACTCATCATTAAAAATAGTCTACCATTTATCAGTTAAATGAAATACACACTGGTGTCATTTCTATGATATAGAGACTTAAGGGTGGAATCGCTGAATTAAAAGTGTATATGTATTTAAATCAATTTATTGGATTGATTTACCATAAAGGCCATAACAAGTAACACTCCAGGAGCAAAGTATGGGTGTGTCAATTGTCCTAAATCTCCAAAAGCTAACACTTTAAATTTTTTCCTAAGGGTAAAAAAATAGTATCTTATTGCTTTGGTTTACATTTTTCTAATTACAGTAAAGTTCAGCATTTTTTCACATATTTAACTGTTTCCCCTGTCAATTTTTCTTTCCTTATTTACCTGCAAGGTTGTTTATCTTTTTCTTATTTTTCTTTTTAATTATTTATTTTTAGAAATATGGCAAGGGAGGGAGAAAGAGAGGGAGAAAAACATCAATGTGGGAGAGACACATCAACTGGTTGCCTCTAAAACACCTCCAACCAGGGACCCAGCCCACAACCCAGGCATGTGCCCTGACTGGGAATCAAACTGGGGACCCTTTAGTTTGCAGGCTGGCACTCAATCCACTGAGCCACACCAAACAGGGCTATTATATATATTTTCTTATCTATTCCAAATAAAAATCCTGTTCCTTTTAGTATTTTAGATTTACCAGGCTTAAATTTTATATTGCAGGGTTAGCAGCTTGGATACACATAATGTGGCCATCATGACAAAATTATACATAAATAATGATTCAGGATCACCAGTAGAGGAAGCACAGAAAAGTAAGTCATATTTACAACCAGATTGAAGTTTTTCTCTATTTGCCTTTAATTACTATTTTTCTTTTCTATTGTATTTCTTTTAAGAAGCATATCTGGTTCTTGTTAGATTAAGCACTTTGGCCTAACAAAAGAAATGCTTTAATTAGCAAAGCTGAATAGACCTGGTTTTCTTCTCAAAGCTTCTTTCCTTTAAAAGATGAAAGTTTACATTAAGTCCTCCTGGCCTATTTGGAACTAAATATAAATTAGGCATTTAGAAATGCAAACAACACATCTTACCAGCAAATCACAGTATTACAGATCTAGAAGAGATCTAGAATGTTTTAGTCTAATCTTTAACAAGGTTGATGTCCAAGGTGACAAATACAGAACTAGAATTCAATACTACAAAAACATTCAATTTTGCCCAATTCTCATTCTAATTCCCTGAAAGAGTAATTTAATGAGATTGGCTCAGGTATATTAGGTTCATGAACCATGCAGTGAATCTGAAGTTTAATGAAGCTTTACTTAGGAAGAAAGGGGACAGTAATTTGATGTTAATATGGCAAATGTTCCTAAGTTTTTATGCTAAAAGGGGACTTCATCATGTTTGTACTGGCATAAAAAGGATTGTTGACATTTTAGGCTATTTTCAGTGTATTGTAAATTAGCATTTTAACATAGTCTACAATTCAAACATTTTATTTGAAAACTGGAATAGTCCTCAAAGAGGTAAAGCACAGCCAAATTAGCTCTGTTATTTGAGTTATATCTGAAAACATTATAATAGCAATATTTCAAACTATCTGTGACATATCAGGAGTAGCAATATATTTCAGGGAAGAAATTAAATAATTAATAAAACAAACAAAACTTATGTATAGGGGAACAGTCACTGTACAATGTCTATTTAAGATTAAAACACACAGTATTAAGTCACTGTACAATGTCTATTTAAGATTAAAACACACAGTATTAAGTTAGGAAAGAAAAATGACATTTTAAAATTAGCGACTCTGTTCTGGTTTTAATCATGTGAATAAACTATTTAACACAATATAAGGAAATTATTAGGCTAGCATTTACCACCCTAATAAACTCCACAAACCATGGAGGAGATTCAATAAACAAGTTTATCATGTTATTTAACGTCAAATACCTGGAGAGAATCTAAATATTGAACAATATGGGAGATAAACATAAAGGTACATTTATTCAATTATGCAGCAAATAAAAACTATAGGCTCAAATTTATTCTTTTATATCATTAAAAATTTTATACATGTTGTAAAAATATTAAAAATAAATAGAAACTACTAATACATTTGTAAAATAGTACAAAAACAGTTTGGTGAAGTAGAGAAATCATTTATACACCACTTAAGCATAAAAATACTATTTGTATAACTTTAATGTAAAAGTACTATTTAACAGTACATGCCAATTTTGTATCTTGCCTTTTAATGCTAACTTGCTTTTATCCCTCAAACCCCACTTTACCAAACTCCCTACTCTACCTTCACCAAACAGATCAATATCCCTAAGTCATATCTGGCTAGCACAAGAAATCATTCTATAATTTTTGAGGCAATTACTGCAGGCTTCAGTTCAGTTTTTTCAGTAGAAAAAAAATGTTTTGATGTTGGAAATACCTGAAAGTCAAGTTACATATAAACAGGTAATCTTATTTTTTCAAAGCAGCAAGACAAGTTATCTTCTACTGGCCCATTAATCTTAGAGGAGAGTATTGATTGTATATATAAAAAAGAACTGGATTCAACCAAAAGCAACACAGTCACATCTTAAAACTTGGAGAGATGTGTTGAGCATAAAGGTAGCAACTGGCCATGTTCCTGATTATGAAGGACATTGCTCCAGGGAGGGAGGTGTCTAGGAACCTTCCTTCTGAGTCTTGGCCCCTTGAAGCAGTCAATGAGGTGCCCTGAGAGACTCTGGAATAGTGAATGCTCATTTAAAATGGCCCCTGAAAATTCTCTGAATTCTTATTGCAGAAACCCAGAGAATTAAGAATTCAAATTCCTAATACTTTAAATGTAGCTTCTATATATTTTAAAAAAAAAAAAAATCAAGAGATAAGGATTAGGCAAAATGTAATAAAAAATTAACTGACAAAAAACAAATACCAATTGGCTAGTTCAGAAATTTCAAACAGGGAACAGAATTATGCTCAGAACTAAACCTTAGGAGAATTTGCTGAATTGTAAACTAAGAGGTTAAATGATCTGTTCAAAGTCACACACTTGATGTGACTAATTAAACTTTCTGAAAGTAATTTTCATTTTATAATGGGAAGAAGAGGGAACCCACCGTTATATTTTCCAAATCAAGATGCTTGTTGTGTACAGTTTCACAGAGTCTTCGAATTTTTTCCTTGATTTTGTTCATGTCTTTTTCATTCAGTAGCTTAGCTGAAGAAGCATCTTGTTCCAGTTCTAGAAGTCGAATCATTAGATCTAGGCTAGCTCTATCAAGATCCATGTTCAAACGATCTCTACTCAATATGTACATGAGGGCAGCTGTACAAAGGGACAGATTCTTCAACAGACCCCAAAAAAATAATGTAATCAATTAGTGGCAATTTCAGGAAATAAGACCATTCTGACATTCATTCACATGGTGGAAACCTTATAAATGTTTTATTCATTGAAACTCCTACTTCTTAAAATATTCTACAGAGATGTGAATTAAATAAACAAAGTACTGCTACTTAAATTTTTGCTTTCTACAGATCTCCCCTATATGAATGCTCCAAAGCTAGAATATAAGTACAAGTACATATTTCTTTGGCCATTCCATACTAAATGAAGAGTTCACAGAACATGTTATTTTCAGCTCTCTCTATATTATCCTATTTTACAATACACTTCACTCTTATTCTTTACGATTAAGTAGATAAAAGTCACATTTCAATATATAAGAATCAATATAATCTGTGTTTTTAAAACCTGTGTAAGAAACTTAGCTTTTTTTCTATAAAATAAACAAAGCTGAGTTTGTGTCGATATATAAAAATAAGATGCCCAAATAAACACATTTAGACTCATTTCTTTAAAATAAACCAATAAGGTCTGGTTAAACCGAGTAATTAAAAATAAAATTATGTGTTCTCAAAATCATTCAAGTCAGTAGTACACTTTGCTTAAAACAGGTAGTAAAATCTACAAGTAATAAAAGTGATATAGTTTAGGTAGCTTATTCCAACATATAGTAATACTACATTTATACTTTTTTCAATGCATAGAAACAAAATTAACTATGTAAACATTTAAACTTTAAATCCCCCAAAGTGGAGAGATTTCAGACCAAGTGACTAATTGAATGTTTACACAAGAAATTACTTTTAATCTTTTCAACGAGGCAGCGGAGTGCGTAGCAGACACAGAGATGCAGATCTTTGTGAAGACCCTGACTGGCAAGACCATCACCCTTGAGGTTGAGCCCAGTGACACCACTGAGAATGTCAAAGCTAAAATCCAAGACAAAGAGGGCATCCCGCATGACCAGCAGCGTCTAAATTTTTGCGGGCAAACAGCTGGAGGATGGCCGCACTCTCTCGGACTACAACATTCAGAAAGAGTCTACCCTGCACTTGGTGCTTCGTCTGCGTGGTGGCATCATCGAGCCCTCTCTCCGCCAGCTCACCCAGAAGTACAACTGTGACAAGATGATCTGCCGCAAGTGTTACGCCCGCCTGCACCCACGCACTGTCAACTGCCGCAAGAAGTGCGGCCACACCAACAACCTGCGCCCCAAGAAGAACGTTAAATAAGGCCCTTCCATCACCTCTGGTCTACAGGGCAGTCTTCTGCCTAATCCCTGTGACCCTGGGGCCTCAATAAAGTTTCCCTTTCATTGAAAAAAAAAAAAAGAAATTACTTTTAGAAATTAAAATGCCACAGTAGAGGCCTTGGGAGACCCACTGCCCCCAAGAACTTATTAATAATGCCTTAGTCCTCTCAATACTGCCTAACAAAGCAAATTAAGAGTTCTTTTCTCTTTCCCCCCTCATTGTTCTGTATCTGCTACGACTTTGTAATGAAGTTATCCTCACTCAGGGTTAAGTATATTGCTTTGAGTTTCAGAAGACTTAGATCGTGTCTCCTATTCTGTATTTGAAACATAATTTCCCTGAACAAAAATATAAGAAAGCCATCTCAAAATACCACTACTGATAAAAATTAGTGATTATTTTTTAACTCAGAAAATGTTAAACCTGATTTTTATTACATATTTTTAAAAGAAAGCATCAAAGTCAAAATGAATAGGAATTTTTTTTTACAATGAGCTGTGTCCCAGATGCAACATCCAGAGAAAATGCTTTTTAAAACAAATTTCAAAACCTTTTTTGTCAGGCTATTAATATCAACAAGTAGTAAAAGATTTTTTCCAGTACCTTCTGATTAGAGAAAATCAGTGATTACAGAATTAACTATCCAGTATGATATGGTACGTTAGCTAAGATAATTGAATCATGTTTAATTGAATCATGTTTTTTTTTAAGGATTTTATTTTTAGATAGAAAAGAAGGGAGGGAGAAAGAGAGGGAGAGAAGCGTCAACTGGTTGCCTCTCACCCGCCCCAACTAGGGACCTGGCCTGCAACCCTGGCATGTGCCCTGACTGAGAATCAAACTGGCAGCCTTCTGGTTCTCAGGCCAGAGTTCAATCCACTGAGCCACACCAGCCATGGCTGAATGATATTTTAATAGTATAAACTGACAAGAGGAAAAACTGTCCTGAGAAAATAATCTTAAATGATTTATTAAGCAATAACTTCCAGAATGAAGCTCTATATATTAGCAAATAAAATTGAACCCATATTTAATATTTATATGAGACTATCCAATAAAGATATTTGTCAAGAACCATATAGACAAGAATTTTAAAATAATGCTTCCCAATCCCAGGAATTTCAAAGTACCTGATGGTGCTGGGAATCATCCAAGGTTTTAAAGACCATTGCTACCATTCCGTGTGCTCTCAAGTGCATTCGAAAACTGGGCATGGCACATTTAGTAGCCAAGCTAATAACACTGGAAGAAAACAGACTACATAAATAATTATATATATATATATAAAACAAATGATCATCTTCAACTTATTTCTTACATTCTACTACCATTAAAAGCAAAAAGTCTTAGGTACTTTTCATAATGCCTCTGATACATGAAGATATAAATATTTCATTGGATATATTCTGATTGACTAGATAATTCAATCAAATAAAGACATTCGATCTATTATAATATGCAAAAGAGTATCCAAATAAAAACATGCTTAAATGAATCAAACTTATCACATGCATGCTTACAATTGTGGGCTGAAAAAGAACTTAAAAGATTCTTTACCATAACACTTCTTTCCAGAATCTGGAAACAGAAGTCTATACTACGCTAAAAGGCTATGACCATCCAACTTTTCCTTTGTCCATGTAAAAGCAAGTTCCTTATAAGATATCAGATTTTAATGTATTATCACTGGTTATAAACTACATCCACAATAACTAAATCACAAATGTTTAGATCTAATCACTTGAAAAATTTTAATAAGCTATATAGTACACATACAATTAGGAAATATAAAAAGAAAAGCTCACCTAAGGCAACGTGTGTTTAGAGGTTGAGTGCTCTTTAAGCCACTTAACAAGTACTCAATGTCATCAGTGAACTCTTGGTTTTCACCAAATTCCACCACATCATTGAAGTGCTTCACGTGCTGAACAACAGTATATAACTGCCAAGAAAAAATAATTCCACCTCTTTTGAAACTATGAACTAGCATATTTATTTAAATCTATGGGCTTGCTGTATTTTATTTAAGTGTATAAAATCACTACATGGCAACTAAAAGATGTTTTTAAAACACTGGCAGTACTAAAACAAATTAAGTTCGTGACTCAAAGCCATGAATATCAGACATTTAAAGGCTAAATGCAACATACAAAAATCTATCCACGCGCAGTTAAACTACATGGCAGCTTACTTCTTTGTCTTCTTTTCTGCATTTTAGTGCAGTAACTATATCTTGGTAGGGCTGAGTTGGTATTGTTACAGTTTTTATCACTTTGGGTGGTGGTGCAGGAGCCTTAAAAACTCCATCATCTTTTTGATTTGGTTCCTTTGAAGACAGCCTCACCTATTAAAAAAGGCATTTAGTTATTCTAAAATATATACATATATATATATATATATAAATAGTAACATCTTCTCTGCCTAGAAAACTTAGCTTTAAATAAGATGGGAGGAAACCTCTGAAAGGACATAAGGGATTTTAGGGTTTATTTCATTCTCATTCTAGAGAAGAGGGGAAGGGGTGAGGGGAGAGAGAGGGAGGGAGGGAGAGAAAGAGTGGGGGGTGGGGCGGGAGAGAGAGATGAATAGACACAGACATTAATGTGAAAGAGAAACATCTATCGGCTGCCTCCTGCATATATGTGCTGACTGAGGATCGAACCTGCAACTAAGGCATGTGCCCTGATCAGGAATCAAACTGGCGACCTTTTGGTCCTGGGACAGCTCTCCAACCAACTGAACTACACCAGTCAGGGCAGTCATAAAAGATATTTTAAAATTCCATTGACTGCTAGGTAAGATTAATACAGATTTTATTTATAAAAAACCACTCAGGAATTCCTTCTGTTCTTTTTCAAACTTACATTTCACACAATCTGTTATTTGTCTCCAAGGACCATTAGAAGGGATAAAGAACTACAATTTTCCTGTACATAAACAGCACTGGTAAGAAGCTAGGGATGGAACAGAAAAACTACAACAGATAGACAAAAGAATCTTTAGAGTACAGGAATCTGTAGTTTAGGGTAGAAATAAATAGCCATAATAAGAGCACAGGATATAATTACTAATATGCAGAATGATGACTTTATACTAGTAAAAGGAGTTTAACATTCAAATGAAGAAGAGAGGTAACTAACTATACATTATATTTTAGAAAGAGCTCTATTTCTGACTTTCATTTTTGTTATAAAGAACTCATTCTTTGATAGCTTCAGATGACTGAGATGTTACCACTATCTAGAAGTATTAATGTATGGTCCTACCAGTTATTCTGAAGAAAATAATTTGGTAAGAATGTTTCTCAAATGTGTTTTGAAGTGAAACGTATCACTGGAATGCAGAAAAAAGTCCTCCTCTAAAAAGTAAATTAACCACTCAAAGCTACTTTAAGATCTATGTAAGATGTAATTCATAATACAGCTCTTAATAGTTAATACAAATTTCAAATATGGACTAATTTGCCCTTTAATACTAATACTGTAATTCCATAAAATGTGTGTCAAAAGTAAAAAGCAGTCCAATATTTTTTAAGGCTTTTATTTATAACCTAGTAGGACCAGAATTTCTGTAATCCTGTCCACAATCCTCACTCTTCCAAAGAATCAAACTGAAGCCATGAATTTTTGTTAGGAAGTCCAAAATAAACTGTCCCTGACTTGTGTGGCTCAGTGGGTTGGGTGCCATCCCACAAACCAGAAGATAGTTAGTTTGATTCCCTGTCGGGGCACATGCCTGGGTTGTGGGCCAGGTCTCCAGCTGGCTGTGTGTGAGAGGCAACCAATCAATGTTTCACGCCCTTTCTTTCTCCCTTCTTTCCCCTCTCCCTAAAAATAAATAAAATCTTTAAAAAAAAGAAAAAAAAATAAAGAAACTCAGATTTTCCAATTATAAATAAAGATATCAAGTTAAACAAACAAAAAATTAAAAAGTACAGTTCACTTACTGGGATACTCTGAGGTTTTACTACTGGTGGCCCAGGTAGTTCTTCTGAGTCCGGATGGTTCCAATGTCTGGCATTATATACAGCTTTCGTAGGAGACTACAGAAATGAGAAAAATGTTAACTGTTTCCATATTTTGCATTCTCATTAAACTGTCTCATTTCATAAAATAAAAATCATAATGAATAATTTAAATCTGTAAACATATAGCCTAGCCAGAGCGGGATACACACTATCTGGCTCGTATTCCCACCATACTCCCATGCCTAGGCCAGACATGGAGTCACTGTGGTATTCCACCACAAACAGACAATCAGTGCTCTGGATAACTATTACCAACCAAGAGAAGAAATTAAACTTCTTGCCAGGCTTGACTAACTTATTAAGCAATATAGTTCATTCAACATGTTCTTTATTCCTCATGCTGCTGATTCATACTCCACATTCCTCCAACCATGGAAATCAGGTAGCTTATGACAAGTGATAAAGGCCTATATTCATTTAAGTTAAACTATTAGGGCAAGATGAGTGCCATTACTCAAAAGTTTTCAAATTTTATAAAGATCAATATGGTACATATATCAAATATTACAAAACATAGTAGAGCCTAAAGCAGTACTATATAATAGCACCCATGATTTCTCCAGGAAAACGTACACATATTTACACTAAGTGGGATATTGCCTCATCTCAGTTTAGTATAATTTGTTAGCAAATCAATTTACTATAAACAGTGAAGACTTTCAGTTTAATACTTAGAATTTCAGAATTGAGAATAAAGAACTGTGAGCATGTATAATCAAATCCATAGGATTAAACCTGTATAAAAGGAACAAATCCTTACTTTCAAAGGAAATTAATTAAACAAAGACCAAAAATATTTTGTCCATCCTTTACAAAAGTGATGTTAAATTTTGTCTTTTAATCTTTAAGTAAATGGTTTGAATCTCATTAGAGAATTTCTGTTTATAAGAGTGTAACAATCAGTATATTTTAAGTACTACATACAAAAAAAGAGGAGTGCAAGGGGAGAAATAGACTTCAAGATTGGGAAAAATCTATATTAACAAATTAACCATCTACCCTGGCTGGTGTGGCTCAGTGGGTTGAATGCTGGCCTGCAAACTGAAAGGTCGCCTATTCGATTCCTGGTCAGGGCACATGCCTGAATTGTGGGACAGGTTCACAGTTGGGGGCGTGTGAGAGGCAACCGATTAATGTTTTGCATGTTGATGTTTCTCTCCTTCCACCCTCTCTTCAAAAAATAAATTAAATCTTTAAAAAAAAACACTTAAAAAAAACATTAACCGTCTTCTCTTATTTGCTGCAGCAAGCTAACAAATTGGAATTAAGATGCATACAAAGTTATCTTTTTATATAAATATTATCATCAAAATAACCATGTTATGACATCAAGATAACAGTGTAAATTCCAGAAGAATTAGTGTTTAAAAGACAAAGTTTAAATTGATTCATATTTTAAATGTGTTAAATTTTTTTAATCCTCACCTGAGGATTTCTTTGATTTTAGAGAGAAAGGAAGGGAGAAGGAGAGAGATAGGAACAGAGGAAGAGAAAGAGAAAAAACACATCACTGTGAGAAAGAAACATCTATCAGATGCCTCCCGTAAGTACCACGACTGGGGATCAAACCCACAACTTAGGTATGTGCCCTGACTAAGGACTGAACCCACACCTTTTAGCGTACAGGACGATACTCCAACCAATTGACCCACTAGGACTAAATGTGTTAGGAAATCTTAATGTTAGAGGAATCTTACTATAAAACTTACATGAAGTAGAAATAGAAAGTCTCTCATCTGTATTCGGTATGCAGACCCATTATTCTTATGTAACATGTTTGCATATAGTGATGATGCATTAGTAATCTAAAGCAATTTATGCACTTACACATAAACTTAATTTAAGCCTCCTGAGGCGCACCCATATAAGCACTCAAGAATCCACTATATAACCTATATGCCCAGTAGGTGATAAATCCCTCATTTAAGCAACCTATAATACCCTAAACAGTCATTATTAGCCCAGGGAGATACCAACTTTTGGAAAGAATAGGTACCTCAATACTCAAGCACTTTACTTCTTTTTAAAAAGCACTGATTTCAGGTAATCTCTGGGATAATAAAAAGGTTATCTGGTTTCAGAGATTAACAAAATAGCAGGGCAGGTAGGTCAAAGTTCTATATTAAATTGACACCATTCTAGTTAATTGTGAGTGGCAACACACCAAACAGTTAAAAAAGTAGACCCAGGAACCAGATGGTCTATATTAAAAGCCAAATAAATAGTAAGCTCCACAATTACTTGTTATTCAACATTTTTCTCATCTGTAAAATGAGGTTAATAACAGTACCTACTGCAAGTTGTTGTGAGGATTAAATATATGTAAGACACTTAGAAGAATGCCTAAACCAATATGTGCTACACAAAAATTATTATTGATAATACTAATGATAATTATTATGTGGTCATATAAAATTCTGTCTGAGTCCAGCATCAACATTAGAAAATTAGAATATATGTTCTACCCACCAAAAAGCGGGGATGCAATAAACTAATGGAGTAACTGACATAAAAACACTTTAACATGTATTATTATTAAAAAGCAAACTGGGAGGCCAAGATGGAGGCGTAGACAGACATACTACATCTCCCTCCACAACTAAAAAGGAATACAACTACCTCAAAACTAGAAACAACCAGAAGTTCCAGAAAATCAAACTGCATGGAAGTCCAGCAAACAAAGATATAAAGAAGAAATACTCATCCAGACAGGTAGGAGGAGTGGAGCCGGGCAGAGAGGATGGGGTGTGGTGGCGGCAGCGGCAGGCCAGCAGAAAGCGCCGTCACATGCGCTGTCACACGTTTTAAAAAGGCAGGAGGGACACCTGGGGAGTGTTCCCAGCTCCTCACTGGACCTCACAGCCTACGGTCCCAGCACCGGGGAAAATCAAGCCTCATTGCTTCTGATTGTGCAAACCAGTGGGGGTTGGGGTGAAGGCAGAAACTGCCAGTCTCTCAGCAGAGTCCGCTAGTTTAAAAGGCGCCCACAGTTCTAGAACGTCCGCAGACCCACCCACTCTGGGAACAACAGCCAGGGGCAACAGTTAGAGGGGCGCCAGTCTGGTGCGGAAGTGGGAGAGGTGCCTGGAAAAGGGGTGAGTGCTGGGCAAGCGGCATTGTTCCATCTCAGACCCCTCCCCCACATACAGCGCCACACCGTGGTGAAACAGGTTGACCTGTACTGACAAATCCCCTTACAATGTAACAGGATCAACAGCTCTACCTGGGACACAGAGGGAAACAAACACAGGAGCCTGTCAGAATGAGGAGACAGAAGAGTATGGCCCAAAAGGGGTAACGGATCAAGGTTCCAGTGGGAGAACTAAGTGACAAGAAGATAGCCAACCTAACAGAAGAGGAAATAGACAACCTAACAGACGCAGAATTCAAAACACTGGTGATAAAGATGCTCACAGGCTTGACAGATATGCTTGAGTACAGCAAATGCATAAGAGAAGAAGTGAAGGCTATGCTAAGTGAAACGAAGGAGAATCCACACAAAATCAATAATGAAGGGAAGGAAACCAGGGTTCAAATCAACGATTTGGAACATAAGGAAGAAAAAAAACAGTTAACCAGTGCAGAATGAGGAAGCAAGAATTGAAAAAAATGAGGAAAACTTCCCAAATTTTGTGAAGGAGATGGACATACAGGTGCGGGAAGCACGGAGGGTCCCGGGCAAGCTGGACCCAGAGGGGACCACACCAGGACGCATCATGATTGAGATGTCAAAGGCAAAAGATAAAGACAGAGTCCTGGGGGCAGCAAGAGAGGTGGAGAGTTGCCTACAGTGGGGTGCCTATAGGACTATCAGCTCATTTCTCAGAGGACACTTTGCAGGTAGAAAGGGACTGGCAAGCAGTATTCAATGTGATGAAAAGCAACCTAAAGCCAAGATTACTCTATCAAACAAAGCTATCATTTAGAATGGAAGGGCAGATGAAGTGCTTCCCAGGCAAGGTAAAGGTAAAGAAGTTCATCATCACCAAGCCATTATTATATGAAATGTCAAAGGGACTTACTTAAGAAAAAGAAGATCAAAACTAGAACACTAAAATGACAACAACTCACAACTATCAATAACTGAATCTAAAAAATAAAAACAAAATCCAACTAACCAAACTAGAATTGTAACAGAATCATAGGTATGGGGATCATTTGGAGGGTTATCAGCTAAGAGGGGGGAGGGGGAGAAATGGGGAAATGGTGCAGGGGGGACTAAGAAGCATAATTCGTTGGTGCAAAATAGACAGGGGGATGTTAAGAATAATATAGGAAAGGGTGAAGCCAAATAACTTATATGCACAACCCATGAACATGAACTAAGGGGGGGCGGGGGGGGGAATTGCTGGTGGGAAAGGGGGTACTGGGCAGAAGGGAGCAAAGGGGAAAAAATTGCAACTACTATAACACAATCAATAAAATATATTTAAAAAAACAAAAAACCCAGAAAACCAAGAACAAAAACAAACAAAAAAAGCAAACTGGGATATATTGTTCTAACTCAGCTCAAAAGTCCTGAATAATATTCCTGATGAATGTAGATGCAAAAATTCTCAACAAAATACTAGAGGAACAAATTCAACAGCACCTTTAAAAAAACAATCACCATGCCTTGGCTGGTGTGGCTCAGTGGATTGAGCGCCAGTCTGTGGACCAACAGGTTGCCAGTTTGATTCCTGGTCAGGGCACATGCCTGGGTTGTGGGCCAGGTTCCCAGTTGGGGGCGTGTATAGGCTACAATCAGTGTTTCTCTCACACATCAATATTTATCTCCCTCTCTTGCTGTTATCGCCCCCTCTCTTTCTCCCTCCTTCTCTCCTCCAAAATAAATAAAATGTTTTATAAAAATCATACACCATGACCAAGTAGAATTTATCTCCAGGATACACGGGTGGGTCAGCATGAAAATCAACCACATTAACAGAAAGGAAAAAAATCACAAGATCATCTCAAATGGCACAGAAAAAAAATTACCTGACAAAATGGAACACCTTTTCATGATAAAAACACTAAACAAATTAGGAATAAAAGGAAATTACTTCAACATAATAAAGGTCATATATAAAAAAACCCACAACGCAATTAACATCACCCTCAACAAAGAGAAAGTAAAAGCTTTTCCTGTAAGATCAAGAACAAGAAAAGACATCCTCTCACTGCTTGTACTGAACATAGTACTAGACATACTAGCAAAAGCAATTAGGCAAGAAAAAGAAATAAAAGGCATCCAAAAACATAAAGAAGTAAAATTTTCTCTATTCACAAATAGCATGATCTTATATGTTGAAAACCCTAAAGATTACACATACAAAAGAAACTTTGGGAGTAAATGTGTTTAGTAAAACTGTACAATACAAAATCAACATATAAAAATCAGTTGCATTTCTATACAACTAACAACAACAAAAAAAAATCCAAAAGATGAAATGAGTAAAACGCCATTTACAATAGCATCAAAAAGAATAAACTGCAGCCCTGACCTGCAACCGAAGGGTTAGCGGTTTACATGCCTAGGTTGTGGGTTCATCCGCTGTCTGGGAGCATGAGGAGGCAACCTATCAATGCTTCTCTCACATCACTGTTTCTCTCTCCCTTCCTCTCTCACTCATAAACAGCAAATGAAAATGTCCTCACTGAGGATAAAAAGAAAAAAATGCTTAGGAATAAACTTAACCAAGGAGGCCAAAGATATGAACACTGACACCTATAAAACACTGTTTAAAAGAAACTAAAGAAGCAAAGAAATGGAAGGACGTCCTGTCTTCATGGAATGCAAAACAATAAACTGTCCACACTACCCAGAGTGATCAACAAATGAAATGTATTCCTATCAATGGTATTTTTTATAGTAATAAGAAAAACAGAACTAAAATTCATATGGTACCACAAACAACCTTAAATAGCCAAAACAAACTTGAAAAATAACAAAACACTTGCAGAACTTGTACTTCCTGACTTCAAAACATATCACAAAGCTACAGTTATCAAAACAGTAGGGTACTAGCATAAAGATATTGCAGATATATACAGACCAATGGAACAGGATGGAGAGCCCAGAAATAAATCCACATATATATGGTCAAATGATGATCTCGAAGGGTGCCAAGACTAAATACACAATGGGGATAGCCTCTTCAACAATGGTGCTTGGGAAACTGGATTACACAAAAATAAACTCAAAATGGATCAAAGACTTCAACATTAAACCTGAGACTGTAAAACTCCTAGAGAAAATGCAAAAAAAGACAGGTAACACTGGTCTTGGCAATGACAACAAAAGCACAAGCAACAGAAGCAAACATAGACAAGCAGTACTACGTCAAACTAATAGGCTTCTGTACAGCAAAGGAAAAGATTGAAATATAGTTGACCCTTGAACCACACAGGTTTGAATTGCATGAGTCTACTTATACACAATTTTTCCCCCTCAATAAATACAGCTGGCCCTTCCTATCTGTGAGTTTTGAATCTGCAGATACACCAACATAAGATTAAACCTATGGCGGATCAGAAACAGTATTTTCGAATTTCCACCAGTAGATCAAAATACTGTTTTCAATCCACGGTTGGCTGAATCCATGGATGCAAAGCACTGACTACTTTTTTGGAGAGTTAAAAGTTATACACAGATTTCTGTGCTGGCTAAGTAGTTTAGTTGGTTGGAGCAACATCCAGATGTGCCAGGGTTGCGGTTTTGTTCCCTTCCAGGGCACATACAAGAAGCAACCAATGAATAAATGAATAAGTGAAACAACAAAGTCTCCCCCGACAAGATTCATTAAGAAAACAAAAACAAGACAAAAAAAACACCTGAAAAAAGGTTATACACGGATTTCTGACTTCTGGAGAAGGGGGTGCGGTGAGCACCCCTAGCTCCCACATTGTTCAAGGGTCAACTATAAATAAACTCCTACAATTCAACAGCAAAAAAGAGGAAGGAGGGAGGAGGGAGGAGGAGGAGGAAGAAGAAAGAAGAAAGAAAAAGAAGACGGAAGAAGAAATGAACAAAGGACTTGAATTTCTCCAAAGACATACAAAGGGCCGACAAGGTAGATGAAAAAAATGTTCAACATCATTAATCATTGAGACAAATGCAAATAAAGTGACTTTCTGTCAAGATGGGGGTGTAGGTAAACACACCTCAACTCCTCGCACAATTATGGAAAAAATTACAACTAGACTAAAAAACAAGAGGATGGGGAGGCACGGAAACATGGAACAGGCGGCCCCACATCCACATGTAGTGGATAAAAATTGGGAGGGATACCTCAGGAGCAAGGAATCCCAGCCCCAGACCTGACTACCCAGCCCAGGATTCCAGCACCAGGAAGGTAAGTCCCCATAACTTCTGGCTATTAAAAACTAGTGGGGGTTGGGGCGATGGAAGAAACTGCAGGATTCTCAGGAAACTCCTCCTAAAGAGCCCGCAAAGGACTTAGGACTTAACGCAAGATCACTCCCTCTGGGATTCAGCACCAGGGCAACAGCTGGAAGGGCACCAGTGGCATACAGGAAGAAATTAAAGTAACTGGCATCATGGCGAGTGCCGGGAGACAGCTTCCTCCTGGGCAAAACTCCATAGGCCAGGCAGTGGCATTGTCCCCTCTGTGAGCGCTCCTCCACACAGAGCCACACCACAGGGCAGTGACAAAGGTTGCCCTGCCCTGGCGATTACCTAAGGCTTGGCCCCATACAACTTACAGGTGCACTTTCCTACAACATGCCATGCTACTGAAGACAGTGAGTCAAAACAGCACTACCTAATAACAGAAACAAACACGGAGGCTACCAAAATAAGGAGACAAAGAAATATAGCCCAAATGAAAAAAAACAGAACAAAACTCCAAAAAAAGAAATAAATGAAATGGAGATAAGCAACCTATCAGATGCTAAGTTCAGGATACTCAAGTAACTCACTGGGTACTTCAACAGTATAAACTGAGCCAGGCAGAAATGAAGGTTACGTTAAGTGAAATAAAGAAAAATCTACAGGAAACCAACTGTAAGGGGGATGATGCCAGGAATCAAATCAACGATCTGGAACAGGAGGAATAAAAACATTCAATCAAAGAGCAAAAGAAGGCCCTGGCTACTGTGGCTCGGTGGATTGAACGTTGGCCTGCGAACCAAGTGTCGCTTGTTCGATTCCCAACCAAGGCATATAACTAGGTTGCACGTCAGGTTCCCAGTTGGGGGCGCCTGAGAGGCAACCACACAGTGAAGTTTCTCTCCCTCTCTTTCTCCTTTCCCCTCTCTCTATAAATAATAATAAATAAAATTTTAACAAAACAAAACAAAACACACAATTCAACAGTCTAACATAGATAATTTTGGGAAAAAAAAAAAGAACAGCAAAAGAAGAAAAAAGAATTCAAAAAAATGATGATAGGCTAAGGAGCCTCTGGATATCAACAGACATTGACATTCCAACATCTGAATCACAGGGGTGGCAGAAGAAGAGGAAAAGCAAGAAATTGAAAACTTACTTGAAAAATAATGGAAAAAACCTGCCCTAATTTAGTGAAGGAAACAGAAATACAAGTCCAAGAAGCAGTCCCAAATAAGATGGAATCACACCAAGACACATCATAATTAAAATGACAAAGGTTAAAGACAGAATCTTAAAAACAGCAAGAAAAAACCAGTTACCTACAGGGGAGTTTCCTTAAGATTATCAGCTGATTTCGCAAAAGAAACATTTCAGGCTAGAAGGGACTGGGGCATGAAGTATTCAAAGTGATGAAAAGTAAGTATCTACATTACTCTATCCAGCAAAGCTCTTTAAAACTGAAGAGCAGATAAAAGTGCTTCCCAAACAAGGTAAAGCTAAAGGAGTTCACCATCACCAAGCCATTATTATACGAAATGCTAAAAGGAAATTATACCAAAAAGAACATCAAAACTATGAACATTACAATGGCAACAAATTCACAACGATCAACCATTGAGTCTAAAAAACAAACTAAGCAAACAAGCAGAATAGAAACAGATCATAGATACGAAGAGCATTTGGAGGGTTATCAGTTAAGAAAGTTGGCAGCCCTGGCTCATGTGGCTCAGTGGATTGAGCACCAGCTTGTGAACCAAAGAGTAGCTGGTTCGATTCCCAGTCAAGGAACATGCCTGGGTTGCAGACCGGGTTCCCAGTTGGGGGCATACCAGGGGCAACTACACATTGATGTTTCTTTATCACTCTTTCTCCCTCCCTTCCCCTCTCTCTTAAAAATAAATTTAAAAAATATTTTTAAAAAGAGAGAATTGGGAGGGGGAAAGGGGACAATGGGGGAAAAGATGCAAGGATTAAGAAGAACAAATTGACAGGTACAAAATAGACAGGGGGTTGTAAAGAACAGTATAGAAAATGGAGTAGCCAAAGAACTTATATGCATAAACTAAGAGGAGGGGGCACTGCAGGAGGGAATGGCGGTACTGGGCAGAGGGGAGTAAAGGCGGAAAAATTGGGACAATTGTAATAGCATGATCAATAGAATATATTTAAAAATTAAAAAATAAAGAAAAATACAAATCAAAATCACAATGAGTCCTGACTAGTGTGACTCAGCAGGCCTGACTGGTGTGACTCAGCAGGCTGAGCACTGTCCCACAAACTTAAAGGTTGCCAGTTCAATTCCCACTCAGAGCACATGCCTGGATTGTGGGCCAGGTCCCTGGCTAAAGGCTTCTGAGAGGCAACCAATGATGTTTCTCTCCCTCTCTTTCTCTTCTGTTCCTCTCTCTCTAAAAATAAATCTTTTTTTTTTTAAATCACAGTATCACAGCACACTGTAAAAATTTTAAAAAAGAACACAGTGAAAAACAAGTTTGACAAGAATGCAGACAATTTGGAACTGGTTCTCTGAACACTGTAGGAGGGAATTTAAATGGTGCAGCCATTATGGAACACAGAATAAAGGTCCCCCCCAAATTAAAAACAGACCCACTACATATCGCTGTATTCCTACTTCAAGGTATTTATCCAAAAGAATTGAAATCAAGATCTCCAAGAAAATATATGCACTCCCATGTTCACTGCAGCACTTTATCACAATAGCCAAGAAGTGGAAACAACCTAACTGGCCATCAATAGATGAATGGATAAAGAAAATGTGAGCTACACCCATATATCAGAGTATTACTCAACCATAAAATAGAAGGAAATCCTATCATATGCTACAATATGGATGAAACCTGTTACAACTGAGAGGAACAAAAAAAGACACCTCCTAAGAATGGCTCCTGTGGCTAACTGGACTCAAATAAAAAATGAGAAGTCTAACAGCCATTTCGGCACAGGGCCCTCTCATGCAAACTTTCCTAGGAGGCTACATCACATGTTGTGGTTTTAAACACAATGAAAAAATTCTTTCAAAAAGTCCTTGAAAACTGTGTAGAGGATAACTGAATAACTTATATTAAAAGGATACATTCAATGAACTTTCTGTTTACTCTGTTGAACAACGCAATTTAGTAATACTATTATTCTTAAAGTGTTTTAATTGATTTTAGAGGGGGGAGAAGGGAGGGAGAGAAGGAACCAACAATTTGTTGTTCCACTTATTTATGCATTCATTGGTTGATTCTTGTATGTGTCCTGACCCAGGATCAAACCTGCAACCTTGGCGTATTGGGAAGATGCTTGTAACTAACTGAACCTCCCAGCCAGGACCTATTATTTTTAAAGTTTTTGATGATGTTTTGCCATTCTAATGCTAATGAGTTATCTAATGAGAACTTTTCTTTGACTACTAATTGAAAGTTGTACATTGTTAATATAGTGTTTATTACAGGGAGAGGGAGGAGATGAAGATAAATCCTTACTACCTAAAAAACTGAGATAAAAAATAGTACCTAATGCAGCTAATACACACTGGGGTAGGGGGGCCACAGGTGCATGACAATTACTGATGCTGAGCTCTATACATTATTCCAAAATAATATGACAATTCTCATGTACTTAAATGAATTGTATATGAAAATTACACAACTATGTCACATGCTAATATCATGCAGTGAAAAGTGACTGTGTACAGTATCTGCAAAAATACCATAGAGCAACCAACTTTTCATTAAAAATGAAAATCATCCTTCTTAACACTCAGCAACCAGTTTTTAACTGGATCATTCTGACTGCACCACCAGGCCTATTTTTAATCTTGTTAATTTTATTCTGATTTTAAAAGACACCATATTAACCAGATTCTTTATATTTTCTCTGTGCTAAAATATTTGTGAATTCTGCTTGCTCTTCAATCTAATGAGAATTATTTAGAATAAATTAAGTAGCAAGCTCTTTAGGAATACTAAGATTTGGAATCATTTTAACATATTTCAGTCCTAATCACCTTAAACATACTATTCCTTACTATTCAATTATACAGGGCACAACAAAGAGAACGTTAAATGTAACACACTATTATAGCTAAGGAAAAAATATGCCAATGACAGACTTACACAGCATTTATTCATGAGTGTCCAGTTTCTCTCAAAATAATGGATAAAAATCAGTTTTTTACCATTATAATGCCAAGGCTGTGGTTAACAAATTGGTGTGTTGAATCACAATTCAAAAGCAGAGGAAAGGAGAGGTCCTTCATGAAAAGCTAAGAAAAAAATCACAGTATTATGCCATCCTTCGTTAAACTGGTTCCCAAAGGGTAAAAAAATTAGAATAACTGCTTTTAAGTCATGTGAAAATTTTAAACAATATTACAAAATTGACTTCTGAGTTTCAAAGAAGACTATGTACTAAATGAGGACAAATACAGTAAGCTGATCAGAATTCATCCAGCCTTACCCACTCAAGGATATCATGAAAACAGAATCACTCTCACCAATAATTCAATCAGCATCCTCTGCAACTAAATGGTTCTGAAAAAACAAAGGGCTACAATGCACAAGTGTGCTTGTATGTGTAGGTGTGGTAGTTTGACGGCAATTCAAGTGGGAAAATTAATCTGGATTTGGCCTTTTAAAAAACTGTTAAAATTTTTTTTTTAAGATTGATATTAGAAGCTGAGGAAGTCTGAAGAAGTTTTACAAAGATTAAAACACCTTTTAGCTCTTTAGAACTTTTGAGCATAATCATATAATCTCAAATCATTCTAAATTATGACAAAAATCAACTTAAAATTTTATAATTTGTTAAATATTCAGAGGACTAAATTATTTGGAGGGAAAACTGTTGATATCCCTGAACTAAAACCAAGAATGTCAGTACTGCTAACAACTAGACATAATACAGAGCATTAAGAGAATATAGCCCTGGCTGGTGTGGCTCAGTGGACTGAGCGTCGGCCTGCGAACCAAGTGTTGCTGGTTCGATTCCCAGTCAGGGCACAGGACTAGGTTGCACCCCATGTCCCCAGTTGGGGGCGCATGAGAGACAACCACACACTGATGTTTCTCTCCCTTTCTTTCTCCTTTCCCCTCTCTCTCTAAAAAAAAAAAAAAAAAAAAAGAATATAATCCACAAGTACAAGGAAGTAGTAGAGCTGAAAACTCTTTCTTTAGTGCCTGATTCAACTGTTCTACAGATAAGAGACAGTTGATATTTTTATGAGAAAACTGTCAATTCCTATCTACCTAAAGAACAATGCATATACTACTACTTCACTGCTTGTGAATATAACTTCAAAAGTATAATTGGTAATATAAGTTTTATAAAAGCAAGCCACTGTCACATCAGAGTATCACCTGGGCTCTAAGAAGTCCAAGTAACAAAGCAGAAAATTCCATACTTGGCACTTTGTGAAAATACAACTTAATTTTTAATTCAATAATAATAAGATACTAGAGTGAGCCATAATAAAAATATCAGCTGAAATAGGTGTCAGTTTTTTACAACTAGAAATACCATTAAATATATAATGGACCAGTTGTATTATAGGGAGAGGAATATTATACTTAGAAATATGAAAAGAAAAACTGTAAACACATTGAGACACCTGTGGCTAAAGAATATTCACTATTCCCTTCACTTTCCTTTAAGAATACTTAACTGACAGATACTTGACCAGGTTTTACAACATCTCTTGCTGTTTGTGTAGGCACATGGTAACCTGGGTCCCGGCCTTCTACGACTGTTCATTGCCTACCCTCTTCTCATTCCTTCTATGGTCTTCAATACTCTAGAAATAGTGAACCACCACCACAGAGGAAGCTGGCCCCCAACAGTAGTACAACCTGAAAACAGTCCAGAGATAAACTCCTAAAAACTGGTAAGCCAGAGAAAAATAAGCTACCAATTTAAAAACTAATTTGAAAATTCTCTTACAGCAACTGAACCAAACCTTAAGACAACCACCTCTGAACAATCTCCAACTAAAATTAGTACCAAATGTGCGGAATATAAAAATTTTTGCCAACACTGAATTTGTATACAGTAGGTCCTTTAATAACATCGTTTCATTATAACACTGATGAGGTATCACAGGAACTTAACTCCTATCTACATCAATTAACCTATGGTAAAACTGGTTTTGTTATATATTTCTCTTAAAAGTCGCAGAGCCTATCAACAATGTTAAGTGAAGACTTACTGTACATACATAAGCTATACACATATAACCTTAAGAAGAAATAATTTATAATTTCAAAATATAGTCTAAAGCCAACTTTTTAAAAAATTGTAAATATACATACTCTGGGGAAGATTTCTTTAAACCCAAACACTGGTTTCCTAGAGTTATTACTAAATTAAAGTGCAAAAGAGAACATGTAGATGCTACCATTTACATAAGAATGAGGGAAAATAAGAAATTTTATACTAATTTATATAAAAAGAAACAAAAAGGAAAAGCAAAAAACCCTACAAGGGGTGGATGTTGGACTGGAATATATCTCAATAAAGTGTATCTTCACTGAACTTATCTTTTTGTATAGTTTTGACTTTTGGAAGCATGTTAATGTATATATTCAAAAGATAAATCACTAATGGAAGGAAAAAAAACTAAAACTGAAAGCAAACCAGAATGAATAAACCTACCTGCAACTCAAGTGAGTAAGACACACTAAAGGGAAGACAGAAAGACAAACCAAAAGGCAGGCAGACAGAACTAATCTAAGTACGTAACTTATGAACACAGCATTTGACTTTATATCATCAATCAGGAACAGGGTTAAAGTGGGGCATGTGCAGGACTGCAGAGAAATACTGAACACATTAAATGTATTCATTGTAGTGGAATGAACAATAAAATTCTGGAACAATTTTAAATGTATTATAGGTTTGAGTAAATGTGTTGATGTTGATAGAAGTCAGGGTTCAGAGAGAAGGTAAGAAAGAACCCTGTGGGGATGGAGTAATAATGGAGATAGGGTGAACTCATGGTTTCTGGAACAAAGATGTACATATGTAGGAATCTATGCATATATGAATGTATGTTAATGTATATGCATACATATACATGTTTCCTACTGCCATCTACTAAATGAGCCAAGGAGCAATTAGCACATCTAGAGCCCAGATCTTGGTCTCTAATACCATACCCCATTAATGGAATGAAGGCTCTTCAGACAACAGGCCTGATTTCAGAGCTGGAGCAAATTTCAGGTACAAGACAAACCTAGAACACTGTGTTATGCCAGAAAAAACTCATAGAATGATGCCATGTCACATGGACAAAAGATCCAGCTGCAAGAGGCTCCACTAACCAAATCAAGAAAAATTTAACTCCAAAATAAGTAATAAATTATGGGTCTTAAAAATAAAAACAGGAATTCATGAGTCCACACTAATAAGATAGATAGGTAGATAGATAAATGAAGGGTGGGCTCATGATTGATTATAGCAGTATTGAGAACTGATTAGTAAACAGAGGGATTGTGAGAAATGGAAAATATTTTGCAACCAGCCAACACTAGATCAGGAAATGTAACCTAAATCTGAGAGTATTCTAATAAAGAATAGGGTATTTGAATAGTCTTACACTATCTCTTCAAAGACTTTTCAGTTGTAAGGGGAAAAAATAATTATACAGTAGAGGAATAGACAACCTCTTGACTGGTGATCAGAATTAACAACCCTCCAAATGTGGTACACTGAAAGAAAACATCATCACTTACATAGAATCCAGACCTAGAGTGAATAACCTGATGAATAACCTGAACCCAGTTATGAGAAAACTTCAGAATATACAAAAATGAGAAAAATTTTTTTAAGGGATGAGGGGAGGTCAATACATAAAAGACAAAGAAAGATTGTGGCAAAATTCCAGGTTAAAGGAGAATAAAGAGATGTAACAGCTAAATGAAGAACCTTACCCTAGACTAGATCCTAAATCAGAAGACAAATGCTACAAAGGAATTATTCTGTCCACTGACACAACAGTAGATTAGGTAATAATACTGGAACAATGTTAAATTTACTGAAGTTGTTACTATGATGGGGACATGTAATTGGACTAGGAAATATACAGTATATTTAGGGGTAAAGGGCTATGATATTTATAACTTACCCAGAAAAAAAAATTGTGTATGTATATGGGTATATACAACACACACCAATAGAGAAATAAAAAATGAAAAAGCAAATGTTAACACGTTGTGTACCAGGGAATTTAAATGCCTTTTAGAAATGATGAGAATTCTTGCCACCCGTATGCAATGTGTTAAGATAATCAGGGTAAGAGACAACAAATAACAAGTGCTGGCACGGATATGGGAAAAAGGGAACTCTTGTACGCTGTGAATAGGATTATAACGAGCACAGCCACTATGGAAAACAGTACGGAGATTCCTCAAAAATTAAAGAGAACTACTGTACAACCCAAAAATTCCACTTCTGAGTATTTATTGGAAGAAAATGAAAACAATAATTCAAAAAGATATATGCACCCCTATGTTCATTGTGGCACTGTGGCATAGCCAAGACAGGAAGCAACCGAGGTGCCCACTGGTACAAGTAAATAAAGAAAGATGTGGTGTATATATTTACAATATTACTCAACAATAGAAAAGAATAAAATAAATGGATATAGAAAGTATTACGTGAAATGAAATAAGTGAGAAATACCATATGACTTTACTTATATGTTAAATCTAAAACACAAAACAAATAAACAAACAAAATGAAATAGAAACAAATTCATAGATACAGAGAACAAACTGATGGGTAAGGGGAAGAAACGGGTGGAAGAGGGGATTAAGTACAAACTTGCAGTTATAAAATAAGTTACAGGAATGTAATCTACAGCATAAGGAATAGTCATTAACACTGTAATAATTACATATGGGGATGGGCTTACTGTGGTGATCACTTCACAAGGTATGCAAATGTTGAATGACTACGTTGTACACTGGAAACTAACAAAATATTGTATATCAACTATAATTAAAAATGAAATTTTAAGGTAATCAGAATAAGAAGTGTTCTTTGCACTATTTTATTTTTGTAAATTTTCTATAATTTTGATATTTCCAAAATAACTTTTTAAAAATTATTTTCCAATACTTTTAAGTTCTCTCAAAAAAACTTGTGAAATAGAAAAAAGTATGAACTTATTCTATCAGTTAATATAATTTTAATTTCCATGAAGCAACTAGATGAAATGCAGGTAAGAGTAAAAGAAAGTAAGAAATCAAAAAGTAAAAAGAGATGAATATAGCCCTGGCTGGTGTGGCCCAGTGGACTGAGCGTTGGCCTGCGGACTAAAAGGTCACTAGTGCAAATCCCGGTCAGGGTACGTGCCTAGGTTTCAGACCAGGTCCCCAGTTGGAAGCATGCGAGAAGCACCTAATCTATGTTTCTCTCCCTCTTTCTCCTTCTTTCCCACTCTCTCTAAAAGAAATAAAATCTTTTCTAAAAAAAGCTGACTATAAACTTAATACAGGCAATTTTACAAAGTGGGAAAGGGTAAAGATATCCTCCATTTATATTCTGAGATTAAATATTGTTAATTAAATAACCCACCAATAACAAATTAAGGTTTAATAGCAATACTTCCTTGGCTGAGGCATAGAAAGATTAAAACATAACCCATACCTGGCCCAAGGGTAGTAAAGAATTTTCTTTTTTAATGATCCTTCCTAAAAAGCAAAGGGATACAACTAACAACTGGCTTTTAACAAGCTCAAAGTTGTATTTCTGGTAGGTCTCTAGGAAATCAATCAAGACAAGAAGACTTGAATTTGAACTTCATCTAATTCTATTCCCTACTTTTGTAAAAAGAAATATTTTATTTATTTATTTTTAGAGAGAGGCAAAGGGATGGAGAAAGAGAGGGAGAGAACATCAATGTGTGGTTGCCTCTCACGTGCCCCCAACTGGGGACCTGGCCCACAATCCAGGCATGTGCCCTGACTGGGAACCGAATCAGTGACCCTTTGGTTCGCAGGCTGGCACTCAATCCACTGAGCCACTCCAGTCAGGGCTCCTCTCCCTCTTTCTCCCTCCTTTCCCCACTTCTACAAAATAAATAAATAAATAAAATCTTTGAAAGGTCAGGATACAGTACATATTAGAAGCACACAAAAAGTAGTATTAAAAAAAAAAAAACTCTTGCCTTGGCTGGTGTGGCTCAGTGGATTGAGTACCAGTTTGCAAACCAAAGGGTTGCCAGTTCGATTCCCAGTCAGGGCACATGCCTGGGTTGCGGGCCAGGTCCCTGGTTGGGGGCACATGAGAGACAACCACACATTGATGTTTCTCTCCCTCTCTCTTTCTTCCCCTCTTTCTAAAAATAAATAAAATCTAAAAAAAAGCCTAACTCCTCAACTACTACTGACACTTGCATTCTCAACTAACACTTTATTTACTAAAACCATAAGCTGTCAAGAGACTTTCCTGTTTGAAATCCTATATGTAAGATTAAAATGTCCCACACTCTTGAAGAATCTAAGGTACTCTGGAGAGATACCAAGTTTCAAACAAGGGGTTTCAGGACATAACATTCCACAATTACTTTAACATCATGGTTCCCAGATAAAGAGAACTCCTGGGCCACTTTGCAGCCCTGACCTGATGTTGAGCCCTTCACAGATAGCACAGATAGCTCTCAGCATCTCAAACAGTTTCATTTAAATGTCACCTAAAATCCCGTTTTGCCCAAATCCTGCAAAAACTTTTCTTTGTTAAGATGCCTCATGGTTCCTCTGATATACAGTATCCTGACTGATTTTGTCAGACTACAGGTTTCACCTGATTATTTTAGGATGACTGATGTAGGACAAGTGTAAACTGGAATTTCTGAAAGGAGGCAGAGACAAAAAATATTTGAAGAATATTGGCTGAAATCTTTTGAAATTTCATAGGTTTACCAGTTTCCAACTTGTTATAAAAATAATTAGTCCTAAATAACAACTCTTTGCTGAAAGGTACTTCCAAAAATCCCAGAAATAAACATTTATTTGTATATCTCAGACATTGGAAATTTTAAGGTGAAAAAAACACTATCACCATCCTCCAAACACTCCCAGTATTATACATCTTATGTTAAGCTGCAGTTATCATTAGCATGAAGTCATCAGAATACCAAAATAAGTTGAGCAGAGTTTTCTGAATGTCTGAATCCCAATGAACCATAAATAAAGTATGTTAATAATCAGGAAAATAAATTCCAAATTATAAACACCCTAATATACACAAAACATACATACACACTCTGGCTAAGTGTCAAATGTATGTCAAAGTTCTCAGGCTCTGGATTAATGTATGACTATATTTTCTCATTTCAAACTTCATTTTCTAGAAAGTAAATTTTAGTAAAATATTTTCAACTTTCAAACTTTAAAGGCACTTAAACTAAAGAAAATAAAAGTATTAATAGTACTTTTATTCCTCATTAAAATCCTGCCAAAACAAAATAATACAGGGAAAAAAAACCCCACAAGATTTAGACTACAAAAAATAATTTACATTTTCCTAAGTCTTCATGTAACACAGATCAATGATTTAAATACCCAGCTTAAAATTAAAGTTAAGTACTATCTATATGAAAAGAAGATAGATGCTTCTGCTTTGGAACAAACACAGAGGAAATACTAAGACTATTGAAGTTTCCATAGCGGATAAACATTCTACCTCACTAGACAGCCTTTTTAAGACAATTGTCTTATTCCTTTCTGTATCCCCAGCATCTAGCACACTGAAAGGCATAAAGGATACAAGTATGTCAAATAAAAACAATGACAAAGAGCCCTGGCTAGGTAGCTCAGTTGGTTAGAGTTGCCCCGATTCTCCCAAGCTGCGGGTTCAATCCCTGGTTAGGGGACATACAAGAATCAACCAGTGTAATGCATGAACAGGTAGAACAACAAATTCATATGTCTCTTTCTCTCCCTCCCTCCCTCTAAAATCAATAAATTGAAAAAGATAACAAAGAAAAGCCAACTAAACCTGACCCTCTTCCACATATAGGCTTTGCCTGAACATGCTCAGCTTCAATGACTCTTTGGATCACCATATTTGTAACTATAAATGGGGGGCCATGGCTTTTTACTTTTTTTTACACTTTGGTCAGTATTCACCATCAGCAAACCAATAGCTAGAGTCTCTTTTTTTCATACTTCACATCCATTTATGTCTTAGATTTTCTATCTAATCCATGAGAATACAGTGAATTTCACAGTGGCACCTTGATGACTAGCTCCCAGGATGGTCAGTAGATCCCCAGAGACAAAAAAAAAAATGGTAACCGTAAGTAAAATAATTGGAAGAGGGCATATGGGCAGTTAAATGAAAAGCCAGAAATTAAACAAAAAGCAAGGCAGGCAGAAGAAATTACCTAAGTATATCAGCACATATGACAACTGCAAACAAAATGCAGGGGACCAGTAGCCAGTGATCAAGAGACAGGATGGCATATTTCTTAAAAAGCATTAAAAGTGGCTAATTATGAATAAAACTATATGTATAAACATGTATTTAGTTCCAGATATGTCCCAACCCAATCTCTCAAATCCTATATTTACTTTTCTCCCAGTGACTTTTTTTTAAAAGATTTTATCTATTTTTCAATTTATTGATCTTTAGAGAGGGGGAAGGGAGGGAAAAAGAGAAGAGAAACATTGATGTGCGATCAGTTGCTTCTCGCACACCCTCAAACGGGAGACCTGGTCTACAACCCAGGCACGTGCCTTGACCAGGAAGCAAACAGAGGACCTTCCTGTTTGCCAGACAACGCCCAACCCACTGAGCCAAACCAGTCAGGGCAACAAGTGACAACTTTTCTGAGTAATCATTCCAACTATGTTCTTATCAGAAATTTTCTTCACCCTCTTCATCTTCTTTCTGCCTTGTGTGTTCCCCCAGCCAGCCCTCAATACTGTTATGAACAATCCTCCCTAGTGAGGTGTTGGAGAAAATTCTCACAGCTGGCATGCTTAAAAAGTTACTGTTTTCTAGCATGGCGAGATGGAGAGGTAAGAGGGACCTCTTGGTTAGTGGCACTAAAGCTGAGATGGCCTGTGTGGTCAGAAAATTGGTTATATACATGAGGATTGCTCAAATACATAAACATGTTGAACATAACAGGAACCAGATTTCTCAATGCCAGTAAACTAAAATGTGGAAAACTGGGAAGGTTAGATAAGATACGTGGTGTTGAACTAGAATTGGAGATACCAGTTTGAACTCATGATTCTAAACATATATTGAAACAAAAGTGTGTGTGTGTGTTGAGAGACTAGAGAGAACAAACATAATTTTCCTATTTCTTCTACTCAAAAAGGCCTAGAAACACGCCATAAGAAATGAACACACCTAGTGACCAGATCTTTATTTCTAAATTCCATTCTCCATTAAAAGGAAACAGGAGTCGCTCAGTGGGTTGGGAGTCATCCTGTGAAACCAAAATTTCGCTGGTTTGACTTCAGGTCAGGGCATATGCCTGAACTGCAGGCCAGGTCTCTGGGTCGCGGCATGCGAGAGTCAACCGGTTGATGCTTTTCTCGCACACAGATGTTTCTCTCCCTTTCTTCCCCCCGATTCCCCACCCTAAAAATAAATAAAATTAAAAAAAGAAGAAAACAGGGGTCCTTGGCCTTGAACATAATGTTTCAGTAAGAAAATGAAAAATGGTGGAACACATTAGAAGTCACTTTGAAAAAACATCTACAGGCCAATTCTTTAAAAAAAAAAAGATCTTAGTATCAAAATAATGATAGTATAATCAGCTAAATAACAGTAGCATATGATTTAATAAAACGGGAATTCGTGTTTACACTGATATAAAGGAATGAATACATGGATATATTTACATATTATATAATGAATATATGAATACATGGATTCTTATAGATATGGAGGGGAGGAAAATATCTACCTTGGAGGACAACGTCAAAAACTAGTAACTGTAGAAGAAACAATGCAGTTAAGGGGAAAAAAACCACAAACAACCTTCAGAGTAAAACCTGATTGAGACAAAAATCAATGCTGAAATTAGTGGATCAAAGTTTGATGAGGAAGTTGAGGAACCTGACAGATACCACCAAGGGATCACACCAATAATAATGGTACAAACTGACACCGTGCTGCCTGATATAATGCAGTGAGAACATAGCATCTCTTCTGTGGTATTTCTCCAAAAAAAAATAACCAAAATATAATCATGAGGAAACATTAGACAAATACAAATTGAGGGACACTCCACAAATAACTGATCTTAACTTTTAAAAGATGCCCAAGACATGAAAAAACCTGGAAACAGTTGCTCCAGAATGAAGGAGAGTAGAGAGTTCTAACAACTAAATACAGTACATATGATTCTGGATTGGAACACGGGCACTTTGGGAGATTAGGGGAGAGGGTTTGTTTTGGTATAAAGGCCATTATTGAGACAACTGGTGAAATATGAATTCACCTGTGGATTAAACTATACTGTTGTATTGGTTTTGAAGGGTGTACGAGGTCTGTCTGGAAAAAGTCCAGCCATTGTTAATATTAACAAGAACAGTTTGCGTGACATCAATGTAACCTGGCAGCCAAGGAGAGTGGACTGAAATGCACATGCGTGAACAATGACTTCACTGTATTAGTCAGAGCAGGAAATACTGTTGGGTGAGCATGTGTACTGTGTGGCTGACACATTCAAAATGACTGAGCAAGTAGAGCAACTAATCTACATTGAATTTTGCGTAACGCTTGAGCATTCCTCTGTGGAAATTATTCAGATGATTCAGAAGGCTTTTAGGGACCATGCAGTGAGTGCAATGCAGATAAAAGTGTGGTACAAACGCTTCAAAGATGGCTGAGAATGTGTTGAAAGTGATCCACTTACTGGAAGACCTGCAACAAGCAGAGAATGTTGAACATGTACTGCAATCAGTAAAGACTGGTGATTGTCAGTCTGAGAACTAGAAGCTGATCTAGGGATTCCAAAAACAACTATGTCTGAGATTTTGACACAGGAACTCGGCATGTAACATATGGTGGCAAAATTCATTCCATGGTTTCTGTTACCAGAGCAGAAGGAACATCACGCCAATGACTTGATTAAAACAGCTACCAATGAACCATATTTCCTCAAGAAGATCATAACCAGAGACGAATGGTGGGTCTATGGCTATGATCCAGAAACAAAGACCCAGTCGTCCCAATGGAAGTTGTCTGGTTCTCCACTCTCGAAGAAGGCATGGCAGTCATAGCAAGATCAAGACCATGTTAACTGTGTTTGATGGGGAAGGTGTTGTCCATCAAAAAAAGTACAACCCTCCAGGTCAAAAAATTAATAAGGAGCACTACCTCAATGTTCTTCATTGGTTGAGAGATGCAATAAGACGAAAACAGCTGCAGCTATGGGCAACTGATGATTGGCAGCTTCATCACAATGCACCCAAGTCATGCATCACATCTTGTGCAGTTTTTTTGCGAAACATCAAATCACCCAGGTGACTCAGCCCCTCTATAGCCCAGATCTGGAGCCCTGGCTTTTCCCAAAACTAAAATCACCTTTGAAAGGAAGAGATTTCAGACCATCAATGAGGTTCAGGAAAATACAATGAGGAAGTGATGGTGGTTCCAACAAAGGATTTTACAGTGTTTTCAACAGTGGAAGACACTGGGAGAACTATGTGAGATCCCAAGGTGCCTATTCTGAAGGGGACTGAGGTTTCATTCTCCTATGTACAATGTTCCTTGTATCTTCTTAAATAAGTGTCTCTACTTTTCATAATACATGGCTGTATACTTTCTGGACAGGCCTCATACTGTAGCTATACAGGAGCGTGCTCTTGTGTTTAGAAACTACAAACTAAAGTATTTAGGAGTGATAGGTATCAAGTCTGCAACTTACTCTCAAGTCATTCACAACTCCACATGGAAGGGGCTTCCTTTTCATGCCTCCGAAGGATATTTAGCAATATCTTAAGACATTTTTGGTTGAAACAAGGAGGAGGGGAAAGGTGGCCCAGCAGAGAAGGTGTGTTCTATCTAGTAGGTAGAGGCCCGGGATCCTGCCAATCCTCCAACATGCAGAGCCACCCTCTACAACAGACTTATTCAGTGTAAAACATCTCCAGTGTTGAGGCTAAGCCTGATAGCTAGGGAAGGAAACTTCTGCCACTACTAGCCATGGGCTGGCTACCTCTTTAGCATTTGAAAATGAAGTCATTAGCGTCTTGAAGACCTAGATACTCCCACTAACCTATCATCTACAGGACAGCGTTTCTATTATAACAGACAACTGGAAAAACTGCTGAGACTATTTCCTACACCCGCTTACCTAGCACCCCCCACCTTTCTTCTTTCTCTCAAAATTTGGGATGACCTACATAAAAATTCCTTCAGGAATTGAATTTATCTTAGTTTTGCACAGAAAACATGAGTCCTAATTTATTATATTTAAAATAATTCTATCATTTCCACATTAATTTATGCCACCTAACAATGCTTTAAAAATTTTGATCTCATTTATTTCCTCTATTTCTTTATACTCATCAAAACTCAACAGATAAAATATTCCCTTATTTCTTTCTCTGTGACACTTTTTTTAAACAACTTTTAAGTAGTATTTTAATGTCTTAAAGGCAAATGGATGACCTATTTCTTACAAACACTAGAGATTTTATACTGCTTAACTTCTTGTTCTCTCTTCCTGAAGTTGACTTCTAAATTCTTTAAGATTGTATTTATTTTTAGAGAGAGGGGAAAAGAGGGAGAAAGAGGGGAAGAGAAACATCAATTGGTTGCCTCTTGTACATGCCCCAACTGGGGACTGAACCTGCAACCCAGGCATGTGCTATATAACCCAGAATCAAACTGGAGACCTTTCGCTTTGCAGGACAATGCCCAACCATCTGAGCCACACTGGTCAGGGCTAAATTCGTTACCTAGATATTTCCATGATGATACATAATTTTCATAGGATCTATAACATTTTCATTCCTTTTTATTAAAGAACTAAAACACTAAGGATCAAAGTTTTATTTTTGAAGCTTACTGACCCATCTAATTCCACTTAAAATGAAAAGGATCTTAAAAATATTTCAATGGGGGGGTTAAAAAAGAAATTAAGCCCTGGCTGCTGTGGCGCAATGGATTGAGTAACGGCCTGTGAACCAGAAGGCTGACGGTTCGATTCCTCATCAGGATACATGCCTGGGTTTTGGGCCAGGCAGGTCCCGAGTTGGGGCATACGAGGGGCAGCCGATTAATGTTTCTCTCACACATCGATATTTCTCTTTCTCCCTCCCTTCCTCTCTAAAAATAATTGACTAAAATCTTAAAAAAAAAAAAAAAAAAAGAAAAATGGAGCTCTGGCTGGTGTGGCTCAGTGGATTGAGTGCCAGCCTCCAAACGGAAGGGTCGCCAGTTCAATTCCTAGTCAGGGCACATGCCAGGGTTGCGGGTCAGGTCCCCAGTTGGGGCGCTGTGAGAGGAAACCACATGTTGATGTTTCCTCTCCCTTTCTTTCTCCCTCCCTTCCCCTCTTTTCTAAAATAAGTGAATGAACAAATGAAAGAAATTAAAACATTTACTGGAATAAGCCTCTTTAGGGGAAAAAATGTTGTACAGAACTATTATTTTAAGGCAGGTTACATCTTTCAAATGAGTTCAACCCCACAGCACTTTTGGTTTTATAAATAAGCACTATTTCCTCTGACATTATCTACCAACAGTAAATAGGTCTTCTGCTTACTAGGTTGCATGACCCGATATTACTTTAAGCCAGAGATACTCCTTCATAATCAGGTCAAGTACATGTATACTGTTGCCTTCTATGCCATTCATTAACAAAAAAATTGACTCCAATATTGATTTTAAAACAAAAAACAACACAGATCAGTACAAATGAACTTAAATGAATATTGAGTTAACATAAGAACACAAAATTATTTCAAAAATATTTTAATCCTCACCCAAAGACATGTTTACTGATTTCAGAGAGAGGGGGAGGGAGGGAGAGAGGGAGAAAAATATCGATATAAGAGAAAAACATCAATTGGTTGCCTCATGCACTTGCCTTGACTAGGGACTGAATCCGCAACACAAGCATCTTGTGAGAATACATCACTATTACTTCATCCTTAGTGAAATAATCTGAAGACAAAAAGAACTGGAAAGAAATCTTTATTGTTCATAGTAATGCTGGTATTATAATTTTAAGAGTAATGTGTGATGTAGGATAAAGCAAGTAGCTGTGTACAAAATTCTATAACATTAAATTTGAAATGAAACTATCAATATAAACTCAATTTATTTTTCAACATATTTCATAGCTGTGTCTGATGAAAGAGCCTAGAAGCAATGAACACACTTAGCACTCAGATCTGTGGAAAGCAGGCAGGCTTGGTTTAAAAGACTCTGACTGTTGTGTGGAGCCGCCCCCCCAGCTGGGCCCTTAGCTGGCAGGTTGTGTTCCAGGCCTGCTCTGAATCCCACCCTCCCTCCAGGGGATTTTAAAGATAGACTCGAAATACAAAGTGGCTTTTAAGGAAAAGGGAACCTGCTCTGTTTTTCTCTGTAAAGCCTCAAATCCTTGTCAGTCGTCGGCAGCCGTCCGTCTCGAGAGACGATGGTGTAGCTTCTTAAGAGTCCATCTGCACCGCCGAAAATGGCTGTGCAGTCCGACTCGGGAGTGACACGGTATCTGTCTCCTCCCGTGTTGAATCGACATCTTGCGATGACGCTGGAGTGTCCTCTCCAGTGAAGCTGAAGCTACAGAGTCTGGGCAGGGTGATATGGAGGGTCTGCTGTTGCCCATGCAGCAGACCCCCCCTCTCTTTGCAGCTGAAGGGTCCAAGGGAAAGACGGAGTCAATACAGCTTGGCTTCAGGTGCGCCACAGGAGTTGCCGGTGTTGACTACACGTCAAACCGCCTTAGGGACTCCGGCTCCGGATTTTCTGTCGCGGTTTACTCCCTTAGCCTTTCCCCTGAAGAGGTATGCCGCAAGGCAGCGGAGGTTTTTTGGAGTCAGAGTTTTCCTTCTCTGATGTGCCCTGACTGGAAGATCGAACCAGCGACACTTAGCTCGCAGGCCGACGCTCAATCCACTGAGCCAAACCAGCCAGGGCAAAATCCTTGTCAGTAAAATGTGAAGAACAGAATGATAAAGTAAGAAGAAATGCTTTTGACCTTGTGTAAAATGCCTGGATGTTTCAACCCTGTTATTGATCTGCATTTCCCTTTCACTCTCTACCATTTGGGGAAGGGCTACATATTTTCCTTAAGTACTTCCGCATGTGGAAAGTGGATAAAAACCCTGGCTAATAAAGAAACGGGGGCAATTTTCCACTAGATGGAGAGTGTCTGAGTAGTTTCTTCATCCATTCTGAGGGACCCAGAGTCTCTCTCACAGATCCAGTTTCTAAGTACTAATACACACACTCACGCACACAACCAAGGATCCTTGATTCAATGGATGATTCCATGATTGAACCACATAAAGTACAAGATGAGTCTGGGTAATCTTATGTGCAGACAGCTAGGGAAGTGTTCAAAGACAACACAAGAGAGAGCTTGAAAGGTTCATAGTGGCCAAATCTATTTTAAGTAATTTATTAAGTAAAAATCATTGGGTCGAGTGGGGTGAAGTTTAACAAGGAAATAAAAACTTTATACTACTCTGACTTACCATGAAATGGAATTACGAGTAAATGTACTGACAAACTGATAAAAAGAACTCACATACTGGCAGTTTCTTTGCAACCATATTGCAAACAACAACAGTTCCAGTTCCTGCTCCTACAAGAAACTCCATGACCATGGCTTTAGGTGACGCAGATCGTCCAACTGCAGGAATTTGACCGCCACTGACCAGTTCCAGAATGCTGACATTAAAAATCCATATCAGGACTAGATAGGACACTGCCTGCATGTCCACAGCCACTCACCCTGACCTCTTTTTTTCTCCTTGTCCCTCTCCCTCCTTATAAAAACCCCTGCATACACTGAGATGTTAAGATGGGCTTCGAGACAAGTCCCCGCATCTTTCAGGTTGCTGGCACTTGAACAAAATCACTTTCCTTTACATCAGCACCTGCCTCCCAAGTATTGGCTTTCAAAGCAGCGGGCAGCTGGACCTGCATTTGGTTAGAGAAGGAGGGGGAGAACTCCTATTTACAGAATTCTAGTTATTAAATGTGGAAGAAGCAGCAGTTAGAAAACTCCATTCTTCAGTTGACAGTGTAATAAATAATGCAGGCAAAGATAAACAATGGATGCTAAGATGATGAAGTAAAACAATGGAGGAGAGGATATTCACATGGTGCCAGAGCAGCACCCAGAAAGAAGCTTACTTACTAATAAAATTGTAAAAGAAAAAAATGTATATTTATTTTGAAGAAAGCTGATTATCACAATGTTCACTAGGTGGTCAAGCAATATTAAAGAGTAGTAGCTTCTGATCGGAAGCAACATATACAATATCACTTTGAAGTATTCTTGCCAAAGTATGTTTAACCTGAACCAAATAAAGCTTATCAGACTTAACTTCCAGTGTTCTCTGACACTATACTATTTTAACATAGTGGTGTAAAAGCTTACATGACATCATCAGGAAACAATCACATAACTTCTGAACATGGAATATTCTATAAGACAAATATCCTAGGGTCTTTAATCCTTTGAGGGCCAACATCGCTGTAAGAGACGCTGACAAATTTTCGCAAAAGTGGCAGCGTTGCTCCCAGCAACTGTTTTTTCAATGGCTATAAATGTAAATAACAATGGAATAATTCATATTTTATATTTTGTTCTTTTTTTGTACCTCAGGTTATAATATTGATATATAACTTTTTCTTATGTTGATCCAAATTTCAAATTACGGATGGCACTCAAAGGGTTAAAAAAGAAATCAGTTCCATGGGAAATTTTTAAAAGATGAGGAGAGGGCTCAAGACTAAAGAAATAAAAGTACAATAATCATATCACCAAAATTAGGTATATGACTGACCTTTTTCTTAAGAAATGTATACTATCTACAATCTCGTCCAAATACAACAGGAAAAAGAAAAAAAAAAATATATATATATATACATACATATATACAGAGAGAGAGAGAGAGAACACCACATGTGTGCAATTATGTAAAGATATTACCTGGAAATAAATCTAAGTAGAGGGGTATAAGTATTCTTTATACTGCTCTTTCATATATTTTCATTAAAAAAAAGTTGAGAGGGAGGAAAATAAAGTAGAATGCTATAAATCAGAAGTTCTCAGAGTATATCCCCTAGGGATCCACAAAACTTTCTGGTTGTCTACAAAGCCAAAACCATTTTCACAGTAATAATGTTATTTGCCTTTTTTACAAAGCTGACATTTGTACAGACAGTAGAAAAGCAATTTTAGGCAAAGCTATTGGTGCCTTACCACACAGGGTAGGGACTCTGAAGTGTATTAAGTAGTCATATTCTTCACTGCCACCTACTTTACAGTTCAAAAATAAAATGCCAGTTTCACATTAGAAAAAGCCCTGATGAAGGATTAAAAAGTATTAATTTTATCAAATCAGATACCTTGAATGTACTAATATGCTGTGTGACAAAACAAGTATGCATAAAACACTTCTGCTGGGTAAAAGTATGGTGGTTGTATTAAAGAAAAAAACATATGCTTGAACTGCAAGCTAAACTAGCCACTTTTTTTTTCTGGAACACCATTCCTTACTTGAAAGACTGACAAACTACGCTTACAAAGACTTTATTAGGCAGACATTTTCTCAAAAATGAACAAAGTGGGCCTCTTACTGTCAGTCATTTTCCCTAAAGTGAAAGTTGCAAAAAATGTAGAACAGTGTTATTCTACTCATTATTTCTTATGAAAATTTTTTCATAATAATGTCAACATGTAATAGGTTACTATTAAAGTAAAATAGTAGTAAGTATGTCTGAAATGTTTTCACTTCTCTAATTTGATAAATATTGATATAACATATAATCAAAAGCTCTTGGGGATTCTCAATAATTTTTTTAAGACTGTAAAGTGGCCCTGAGACCAAAAAAAAGACCGATTTAAACTGTTGCTCTGGAAATCAATACATGCCATACACAATTTGCAATAAATCAAAAACCTAAGCATTAATAACTAGACTATACCACACTACCCAGGCTTCTGGCCAAAAAGCAAGTTAGCTCTGTGGAAATATTAGCATTAAGTACTTTTTTCCTCCTAGGGGTTGGGCACCTGCGGGTGCAGGCGTACAGCACAATTACTTTGACAAGATTCTCAATTTCCTCTTTACAGATGTAAAAAATAAAACTTAATGACACCATAAAAAAACACACTTGTTCTTTAGCTGTTTAAAATTGATTCAATCTACAAAACATTTAGACAAGTTCTAACTGTAATTTTCAGTAACAAATATATTTAACACTGTAACAAGCTATTTAAGTAAAGAAATTTTTAATAAAAAGGTAAAGTCAAGCAAATTATTCTCAATACCTATGCTGAACCATATTAAATTGACTTACATAACGCATGAAAACTAAAGCTGGACCCTTAACTTACACCCAGGGATCCCCAACCACCTGACGAGTGCGGGTCTGCACAGGTCTATAGCAGTCTATGGGCCTGTTATGAACCAGGCCACAGCAGGAGGTTTGGGGGGGGGGGGGGTCTGAGCTCCGCCTCCTGTTCTCCTCCTCCCCCCCCGAGGAAAAATCATCTTGCACAAAAAACGGTCCCTGGTGCCAAAAAGGTTGGGGACCACTGCTTACACCATATACAAAAATTAAGTCAAAATGAATCAAAGACTTAAATTAGGATTTATAACTAAAACTCTTACAAGAAAACAGTGGAAAAGAAAAATAAAAATGGAAAAGCTTACATGACACTCGATATCACAATAATTTCTTGAATATGACATCAAGAGCAGAGGCAACAAAAGGAAAAATAAACTGAAATTCAATGAAATTAAAACTTGTGCCCTGCCGGTGTGGTTCAGTTGGCTGGGCATCGTCCCGCAAACTGAAAGGTCGCCAATTTGATTCCCAACCAGGGCACATGCATGAGTTGCAGGTCCAGTCCCCTGGGGTGAGTAGGAAGGTAACTAATCGATGTTTCTCTCTCACATCAATGTGTCTTGCTCTCTTTTCTCCCTCCCTTTCCCTCTCTCTAAAATCAAAAATAAAATATTTTTAGAATTAAAAAATTAGAATTAAACTTTTATGTATTGAAGCACACTATCAAGTGAGTAAAGAGACAATTCACAGACTGGGAAAATCTGTGCAAACTATATCTTTAATAAGAGATTAATATCTAGAATATACTGTATAACGAACTCTTGTGACTCAATAATGAAAAACACAAACAACTTAATTCAAAAAGGAGCAAAGATCCTGAATACACATGTCTCCAAAACAGATATACAAATGGCAACAAGGACATGGAAAGATGCTCAATATCACCAGTTAGGAAAATGTAAATCAAACCACAATGAGATACCATTTCACGGCTGTTAGAATAGCTATTACCAAAAAAAAAAAAACTAAAAAATATGTGCTGGTGAGGATGTGGAGAAATTAGAACCCTCATGCATTGCTGGTAGGAATGTAAAATGGTACAGCCAAAGTGGAAAATAGTTGGACAGTTAAACAGAGACCTACCATATGTCCCCAAAATTCTACCTCTAGGTATATGTCCAAAAAAATTGAAAGCAGAGACTCAAATTGCCAAAAGGTAAAAACAATCCAAGTGTCCACCGACAGATAAATGGATAAACAATGGAATATTATTAGGTCCATAAAAAGGAATGAAATTTTGATATAGGCTACAACATGGATGTATCTTAACAAGATTTGCTTAGTGAAATAACCCACTTACATGAGGTACCTACTGTACAACACGCAAGTTCATAGAGACAGAAAGAATACCAACACTGGGAGGAAGGAGTAAAGGGTTTAACGGATACAGTGTTTTTGTTGGAGATGATTAAAATGTTTTGGGGATAGATAATGGTGATGGTTACACAATACTGTGAATGTTATTTAATGTCACCAAATTGTATATTTACATATAATAAATATTATATTTTACCACACTTTGAAAAAACTGTTACAAAGTTTTTTTAAAATGACTTACATTTATTCTTTGCAAGAAAACTTAATTGCCATAATGTTAGTAATTTTCAAATTAAAAAATGAGGAATCGTGCCCTCCAATAATAAATAAATAATACAAGTCACTGAAAATGCTCTGCTTACCCGTTTGGGGCCACTAAAAATCTTTCTGGTACTTTCCTTTGATTTATCTCCTTGTTTATTTGAGGGCTTCTTCACACTTTCAGGCACACCAGGCAAGTCCTCTGTAAAATCCAAGTTTTCTGAAATGGTAATCAAAACTAGCTAGCTTTCTAATATTTGAAATTACCTACCAAACACTATAAACATTTGATGGGAATGGAGGGGGAATATTGTAGAGGAAAAATAAATAAATAAAAGCACCACACAGTTGACAAAACACAAAATACTCCCAACAATATTCAGTCTCATTCTCCCATTCTCACCCTACTTGTCCCATCCTTGCCCCCATCAAGAAAAAAAATCAGAAACCTAGTTGCTCCAGTTTTATTTTACATAAATGGTAAAATAAATTCTTTCACAAAATAACTGATGGATATCTATGGACACTGACATTGGTATGGTCTAGTTTAAACACATACACACCATATCAAGTAGTATCTATAACATATTCCTAGAATTTAAGGACACAATCAATCGTGCTGGCCTTCAAAGAATGCCCACTTACATCTACAACAACCTTTTTTGTTTTAAAGGCTAGCTATCTTTGACAAAAGATACAAAATGACCTAACACAATGGGAGTTCAATAATTTAGGGGGCTGTCACACAAAACTAGCCCAAAAGATCAGATTAATTTCCAAATGGTTATAAATATTTGTTTTTTTTTTCAAGCTTAGAAAATAGAGAAATAGCAAGACTTTTCTCAAGGTCAAAAATTAATAATATTTGCATTTTAAAATACATTATATGAAGATTCAAATTCCAACTCAAATGGTCTCTTAAAAATTTTATTTAGTATCATCTTAAGTTTCTGAAAGGGAGCCTAATGATCTCACTTTTTAAAGTTTAAAAAGTTACATTATCCCAAGATGTAAATTTCAGCCACAGATTTTCAATTGCTGATTAAGGTAATTTGCTATCAAGGTTAGCCTAAAAACTAAGCAGGACAGGAACTCAGGATTCATAGATTGTTACTTATCATCCCCCTGAGAAAGTAACTTAAAGCTGATGCCCAGTCCGATCTCAAGTAAGCAGAGCAAGCTTCCTGCAAATTTCAGTTCTCCAGAAGAAATAAGACAACATTGATAATTCTGACAATACCCTTATTTTATTTATATTTTTGCAGTAGGGAAGTCAGAGCTGAGCCCTTAGAGGCTACTCCTGTATAATTCCAGTTTTGAAATTAATAGTGATTCTAATCTAGCAAAACTATTTTTAGGACAAATAAGGCAAAATGGTAGGTAATCTCAAGTATGATTTATACTCTATGTGAAAACCTATGTGGAAGAATACTGTTAGAATTCTAATTCACTATGACACTTCCTCTATGACCCTAAGAGGGCAAAAGCTTTATTTAACAAGTAAACCAATACAAAAAAAACTGTATTTGGTCACATACAAATAAATAAAGCCCCTGTATCCCAAAGGTTTTCACATATTCTTCCTCACTCAACAGTCAAGCCACTTGACAAAGCCTCTGTCAGCTACTGACTTAACTATAGCAAAGCTGGTCTATTTCTTTTGTCTGTCTCTCACAATGCAGACCTCTAGTCATTACTGATCCTACTATCTTAAAGAGACAAATTAAATTTTCACCATTAAGAATGAATACTTATCACTTTTCAATTTTATTAAATCAATTTAACAGAATAATTTTGAAGATTTAATTTTAACTTTAAAATTAAGTTTATTGAGAATGTTTTTAATATTTATTAGTTGATCAGTTTTGAGCCAAATGCATAGGCTCTTTATCAATTTTAACTTTCTATTATTTCCCTCATCACAACCATCTACTATCAGTTTAGTTCTAAAAATCCAAAATCTATCCTTATGTCTCCAATGTACTTGAATTTTCAAAACTGAAACATCAAGATGTCTGCTAACCCTGAACACATACACCCACACCCTCTCTCTCTCTCACTCTCCCCCTCCCTCACAAATTCTCAAGTACTAACAGTACAAGTAAAAAAAAATATATGGAAAGACTCCACGATCTACAAATTAGTTCCTTATAATGCAGAACTTAACTATTAACATCTAAAATGTTGTACCTTTGGATAAGGTAATCTGTAGTTCTAAAACAGTACTTCTACTAAAATTAAACAAATTAAAATTGAATATCTAGGAGGAAACTGTAGCTGTTGATTTAAGCTTGACAAGCATTTATTACAATAATATTTTTTTTAAGTCTTACCTGTATTATTAGTACTAGATTGACTGTCCTGGGAATTATCATTGCTTTCTGGAGGAGGATGCAAGGAGGGTGATGGAGCTGTTTTAGTTCTTTTGTTGCTTGTCTTTCTTTCCACTTGACAGTCATCATCTTCTTCATCTTCACTTTCACTGAGATCATCAAAGCCAAAATACTTAATTTTGTAATTAGAACTCCCAGAACCTCCTTCATCACCTCCTGTTTCATCATGATCTTCAAAACCAAAAAATTCAAGTTTAACATCTTTTTTGGATTTAGTATTACTAGGTCGAAATCTAGTAGTGGTCTTAGAAGTTGCAATATCTGCCTTTTTTCTTAGACGGCCAGCTTCTCCCAAATCGGCAGGAGTTGATGCAGTAAACTCATCCATGCTGCGTTCCATAGTATCCTGTATGGTAACATTACAAACTGACAAGCAAGATGGATGTAAAACAGTGTAATCTCTAGTCCGTCCAACTGTCCCTCTAAAACTGGTCCCACAACCTACACTGCCTTTCTTTGCCTGATTCAGGCCATCTTTACTTGATTCATTGTTTGCTTTGGCTAAAGCCTGACTGGTGCCATCTAACAGCTTATCAAAATTTGATGTTCCTTGTGATGATTTTGCTTTATTGACCCTACAGTACGTCCTACAGTTGCTTGGCCTAAGAACGCTTTGCATGATGTCTTCTTCCTCAATGGCTTCATTTAGATTCTCCAACTGATTTTTTAAATCTTCATCCTTCATCTCCAAAAGAGGATCACTATCCAAACTTAAGATACAATCTTCTGATCTGACATCTTCGAAATCATTATCCCATTCATACAAACCAGTTCTTACAGATCCCTTAATCAGAGATATTTCTGATGGAGATTCCGACCTTTTTCCAAGTTGGGAGTTCCAAGTATCATTTGTTTCCTTGATTTCATCAGCTTTGTATCCAGAAGCCACTATAGTTTCTGCATTGGGTTTCTTAGTACTGTCTTCAGCATTTTTGTAAATATGGTGACTATTCTTTTCGTATTCGTCACTAAAATTCTCCATTTTATCTATAAAAATTAAAAATAAGTCAAAGGATTAAAGACGAGTGACATCAAAGTTAACAAATAAGGATGTCTAATAGCACAGAATTAAATTGTGAAATATTTACATATTTCCCCTTCTACCTTTTTAGTGTATATATATATATATATATAAGCTCTCATGTCTTCTAGTGACTTCTCTATAGGCATCCAAGTCCCTTAAAATTATTACCCTAAATTCAAGATTTTTCAGTAGTGCTAAGCAACTGGATCAATTCAAAATGATATATAAATGACTCAGCCAAACCTCAGAGGGAGAACGGGTTTTTCAAGTAAAAATGTATTCTGTAGAATAAAAACAGTATTAACAAAATAAATGAAAACATTCTGATGTGTTTGTACTTCTCTGGGGTAGGACTACTCATCAGGCAAGCCAACTGTCTAGAAACCTGTCCAGGATCACGTTTCTTTTCTTTTTTTTTAAGATTTTATTTATTTATTTTTAGAGAGTGGAAGGAAGGGAGAGAGGGAGAGAAACATCAATGTGTGGTTGCCTCTCGCAAACCCCCAACTGGGGACCTGGCCTGCAACCCAGGCACGTACCCTGGCTGGGAATCAAACCAGCAACCCTTTGGTTCACAGGCTGGCACTCAATCTACTGAGCTACACCAGCCAGGGCTGTTGTTCCACTTATTTATGCATTCATTGGTTGCTTCTTGTATGTGCCCTGATCAGGGACTGAACCCACAACCTTGGCACATTGGGATGGTGCTCTAACCAACTGAACTACCCGGCCAGGGCCAGGATCAGGTATCTTTAGCTATTTCTGCTTTCCATTCTTTCTTCAAATCAATTAAAAGGCACATGACTTCCTTTTTTTTTTTTTTTTAAACCGTGGCTCTGATATGCCTAAGTTAAATTGCTACACTGACCATTTATGCCTATCAGCCAGGAGTAAATCTTAAACTGCCTATTATTCATTTTGAACTTGAGGAATTCGGTCTTGCTGTCTTTAACTTTTATCAGACATTTTTGTTAACAAAATACTGAAAACCAAAAATTAAAAGCTGACTATGACATGTGATACTTTTTTTCCCCCTCACCCGAGGACATTTTTTTTTTCATTGCTTTTTAGAGAGAGAAAGACATCAATGTGAGAGAAACATCAATTGGTGGCCTTCTCCTATAAGCCTTGACCAGGGACCAAACCCACAATGCAAGGCATGTGCCATGACCGGAAATCAAACCCGTGACCTTTCAATCTACAAGATCATGTGCCAACCATCTGAACCACCCTGCCAGGGCCACATCTGATACTTTAAAGGGAGTAGCAGTGAAGCCAAGTCTAAATTCACACCTGAAAAAATAATACCACTGCTTTTATAACAAATGGAAAAAGCACGGGTAGCTGAGTCTGGAAACTATTATTTCCTTGGTTAAGTTAGTTCTTTAGAGCTCAAGGCAAGACCCCTAACTTTGGGAGTTTTCCTGAAGGTTTCAATTTCCTCACTTGTTCAAAAAGAAAGCCACTGACCCAAACTACTTTACATTGTTACTGAAAAAATTACTTAGTGGTAAAAGCCTATGAGAATGCTTAGTATAGCTACACAAATGTCTATAAGATGTCACTGAATGTCATACTAGATCATATTTATAACTGTATAGCGCCTCCCACTGTCTTAATGTCACAAAATTTATTTAGGCTGCTTCTAATTATTTTATGTAATAAACACTGTCTGACTTAAAAAGTTAAGTGAACAATAAACTTTATTATCCATGTTTTTAAAAATTACTACTCCAAGCTTTACTTATTACTCCCATTAACCCTAAAGTCAGAAAGTCCATATTATGTCTTAACTATTCTCATAAATAAGCTGCCTTTCATTAAGTCTTGTAAACCTATCTTATAAATTTGTTTTAAGTGCAAAGAGTAATAAAGAGTCCTAGAGAAACAAGCTATATCTAAAAGATATACAATTAAGTTACATTAGTAAGGATAATATATTCATGTATTCAATTATATAGCATAAACAATCCTACAGTTGAATTACTGAAGTACACTTCATATTTTTAAACTTCTGAAATACATTACAGTACACAGATAAAAAGCCAATTTAATCAATAAAAAGTTCTGTGTAAGAAAAACTGTCCAAGTTCTCCACAGGAGTATTCTAATAAATGCTTTTGCTGCCCTGACTGGCGTTGCTCAGTGGGTTGGAGAGTCATCTTGTAAACCAAAAGGTCACTGGTTCAATTCCCCATCAGGGTACATGTCTGGGTTATGGGTTTGGTCCCCAATCAAGGTGAGTATGAGAGGCAACCAATCAATGTTTCTCTCCCACTTGTATGTTTCTCTCCTCTCTCTTCCTTACCCTCTCTCTCTTAAAAAAATTCCCAACCAGGTTGCATGCCAGATCCCCAGTGGAGGGCAGAGGAGAGGCAACCAGTCAATGTTCCTCTCCCTTTCTTTCTCCGCCCCCCCCTTCCCATCTCTCTAAAAATAAATTTTAAAAATCTGTTTTTAAAATTCCGTAAGCATGTCCTCAGGTGAGAATTTTTTTTAAAAAAACCTCCCTTATGTTCTATGTCTATCAGCTTTACACCTGCTGTTTTTCCTCAACTAGAGGGTGAACAGTGGATGTGTATAATGTTTGGTACAAGACATAGCTGAGCACCATCTGCAATTATATACTTAATGCCTTTTGACATCACTACATTTTAGCATCACTAGATAGTTACTTAAATCTTTATTTAGTGTATTAAGTAACATAAGGGAGGAAATTTATCTTAATGAAGACTACATGGAATTTGGGAATTTTGAGTAGCATGGCGTTGAACCACATAGCTAAGTCAATAACTACATGTGTAAAAGTTTGACAAGTCATATATCATTTTGCTTACCTAAAAAATTAGTGAACAACCTCACATAAAAAATTAAATGCCCATTATTCCCTTAAGGATTCTTAAGTTTAAAAGGAAACAGATGATTCCCTTAATAATAAAAACACAAACATATCAGTACTTGCAATAATATGAGTATATACATACTTTTATAAAGTAAATTAAACATCTGAGATGATGTTAAGACTTCAGTGAGTGAAGTGAACAAAAGTGGGACGGGAAGTTTGATCAAAGATCTATAAATGCGTTTCACAGGTTCTGTGAATCTTGTGAAACTATGGAAAAAAATGCTGTGCACACATTTGTCAGAGACAGCATCTATAGTTTTACCAAGTTTTCAGACACTCTAAAATATATTTTTTTACTGGTTTAAAGGACAAGAGAAGGAGCAAAATATATGCAGGAGATCAGTGTATGTTGACTGAAATTTCAAATCTCTACAGAAAAGATGGATTATTCAATAAAGGGTACATAAATATGTGGGAAAAAGTAAAACTGGATTTTTCCTCAAACATGAAAATATATTCTAGATGAATCAGACTTAAACATGAAAAATGAAACTCGATACATTTTATAATATAAGAGAACTTTTTAAAGATTTTAGTTACTTATTTTTAGAGAGAGGGGAAAAGAGATGGAGAGAAAAACCTCACTGGTTGTCTCCCACATGTCCCCAACTGGGGACCTGACCACCAATCCAGACATGTGCCCCAACAGGGAATCGAACCAACAACCTTCCACTTAGCAGGCCAGCGCTCAATCTACTGATCCATACCAGCCAGGGCATAAAATAAGAGAATTTTTTTAAATGCATTACTGGAATCAGGAAGGTTCTTTCACTGATACAAAACCCATAATCCATATTAATTTACAAAAAATTTAAAATTTCATCATGGCAAAAGTTATCAAAATAAACAAAATGTGGAAAATATTAATTGCAATTCGATTCATTTTTAGAAGATCAATTTCTTTAAAGAGTTCCTACAAATCCAGAAGAATGAGAAACCTAAGTATGAATGAGAAAGATAAAGCTCTTAAAATATAGGAGTATATCTTTATGACCTCAGGCACAGAAGAATTTCTTCAAAACAAGATACCAAAAGCATTAAGCATAAAGGAAAAGATATTTCACCAAAAGCAAGTCTGCACATTAAAACGAACACCAAACAAACAAAAAACCACTACTTACAAGAACTACCAGACAAACCAGAATGGAAGTGGGGACTGTGAAACTTATAAAAGGAATGCCTACAACTCAACAGTAAAAAGATAACAAGGGACTTGACCAATAACTTGATGAGAAAGGATATGCAATAAACACAGAAAACATAAATATATTAAAAGGTGCTTACTTTCATTAGTTATTAGAAAGATGCCAATTAAAACCATGAGATATGACTTTGACTGGAATGCCATGCCTAAAGGAGGTATGCCTGGGCTCTGGTTGTTACCAAAAAGCCCTGAGGAACTGGGATTGACTTTCAAAGGTAATAAAAGCCCACAAGAAAAAAGGCCTGGTACCTTGGTTTCTTCTGCGGTTCATGGCAACCTCCTTTCCAGGGAAGGAACGAAGGTTGCTTTCCTGAAAGATGGCTAGAAGGAACCTTAAGGCACAATGGAAAACCTAAAGGACTTGGGAAAGACAGGTGTCCACAGGCAAGGCTGAATGGCAGGTATGTGGCTCAGCTTCTGTGCCCTGAAGGACGACTAAAAGTCACCCTAAATGTTCTTTGTGTAAGTTCCAGCAAAGCAGACTTAAAGATAAGATGTGATCATTTGCTGCTCTTGTGTTTATGCAAAGAAACAGGATAAATTAAAACTGGACTTAATGCAGTCCCTTTAATGACAAGGAAGGTAATCTTAAGAAGAAAAATCGTGATTCAAGGAAAATCACAATGCTCAGTGGTAGACTATAAAGTAGTGCAGCTGTCTTTAAAGCTTATTTTCATTTAAAGTTTGTTTTCATTTGAAAGTTAAACATCTGTGACATCATCAAAAATGCTTAATTTACAGGCAAAATGAATGTCAAATGCCTTGCAACTAAACTGGACGCCTCCCCATTAAGAAAGTCTCACAGATTTAGAGCCTGGTTTGTGGGTTATGTTGCGTAAATTAACATGTGCTCTGTTTTCGTAGGGCATAGGCCTATGATCTGATTACCTGAGTGATTGTACACAGAGGTCTCACTTAATCCTGTCTGCATCACTGCCTCCTGAGATTCAACGATTTGGCTAAACTAAGTGGTTGGGTGGTCTGTGGGCTTCACTTTAAAACTGGTTTCTCACCCTGGCTGGTGTGGCTCAGTGGATTGAGCACCGGCCTGCAAACCAAACCAAAAGTTCGTAGGTTCAATTCCCAGTCAGGACACATGCCTGGGTTGCAGGCCAGTTCCCCAGTTGAGGACATGCAAGAGGCAACTGATCAACGTCTCTCTCACACACTGATGTTTCTCTCCCTCTCTTTCTCCCTCCCTTCCCCTCTCTCTATAAATAAATAAATAAATAAATATTTAAAAACAAAACAAAAACTGGTTTCTCTTTTCTATCCTAATGGCTTGGACAGAAAGGGCCCAGAGGTCTGAGAGAGGGAAAAACCCTAAAATATTCCCCTGAGCACAAACTAAGTATAGTGGGCAAAAGGGTTTTGGACAGGTGTGATGTACCTTGCACACCTTCCTCCAAAGAAGCCTTTTTTTCGCTAATGTGGGACATTGAAAAATTAATCCCTGCCTTTTGTCATCTAGTGGTTATGGATTGAATGATGCCTTTTAACCCTGTTGCCAAATCTGTTGTCGCCAGAATACAACAAGGATGCCAGCCTGTTAAACCGAGGACGCCGTTGTCCGGGGTCAGCCAACTGATCTGGAGTCTGCAAGATACCTCCCCATGTGGGAAGGCCATCCTCCCCTCCACACCCCCACTCCTATTAGGGATTTCTGGACCCAAGGGTAGGTAGGAGGACTATGTCCAGACTGAAGCAGCTAGAGGAACACAAGACCTTCACCCATTGTCCTTTTTAAGATTATAAAGGGTCTTAAGTCTGAGAGGGAGAATTGTTACAGAGTGGGGGTCCCCACAAAAAAAATTAATTTTTTTAAGGAAATGAGACATTACTACACAACCACAAGAAGTGTTAAACACAACACAGCATATGATCCGGAAACTCCACTTAAGAAGTACTTACCTAAGAGAAATGCATGCATATGTGCATCAAAAGACCTATTATTAAACTGAGCCATATAAACCTCTATTTTTAAAGCAATCAAATATTAGAAATTCCACATGACTCAACATTACAGAAGTAAGCTCAGAGCAACATCATTCCAAAACAATGAAACCTAAATATTCATTAACAGGATAACCTATAGTCTTTTCATACAAAGAAATACTGCATAGCAATAAAAAATAACTGAAACTACATTTCTGTAGGAGCATATCTTAGTACAACCACTACAAAGAGCAATTTAGTAATATCTTTTAAAATAGAAAATGTACATGTCAAAGTAATAAACTTACCTTTAAGCAAGCAGTTTTATTTACAAGTATTTACTCAACCAAATAACTTTCCATTAGTAAGAAATAAAATAAGGAAACTCACAACATTGTTTCCTAGTTTTTGCTTTCATAAACAATACAAATACCTATCAATTAAAAACTAAATTATCATACAGCCACATATCTAAATACTATATATCTATAAAAAAGAATGAGGCAGGTGTACATTATGTAAAGATATGCCTGCCCTTAGAGATGGGGATGAGTAAAGACATCTCTATACCTCTTTAATTGTATACTGTCCATAAACAGTCTGGTCAAAAGCTTAAAACATAAAAATTGGCAAAGGTACACATATTAGTACTTTATAGTAGTACTATAGTTATCTTTTTTGAAGTCCTTACCTGTTAAAGAATTACATTTATGTATGAAATACAATATCTAAATTTACTTCAAAATAATCCATTTTAAAAAGAGAATAGGTGGGGATAAAAATAAAACAAAAGTGAAAGTTTGCTGGTTCCAATCCTGGTCAGGGCACATGCCTAGGTTGTAGGTTCAGTCCCTGATTTCATTTAGGAAAGGCAACTGATGAATATTTCTCTTCCCTTTTTCTCCCTCCCATCCCCTCTCTAAAAATTAATTAATTTAAAAAAAACAACAACAACACAAGCTGTGTTTACTGAAGCTGGATGGGTACGCACACATTAACAACATCTACAAGATCTGTCTGGAAAAAGTATAGCCATTGTTAACATAATGAGGATGGTCTGCACGACATAGATGTAACCTGACGGCCAAGGAGAGTGGACTGGAATGCACATGTGTGTACAATGACAAGTTCACTGTACTAGTTCGTGGATGCGGTAGATACCACTGAGTGAGCATGTGTATTATGTGGCTGTCACGTTCAAAATGACTAAGCGAGTAGAACAATAAATCTGCATCAAATTTTACATTAAGCTTAAACATTCCTCTGCTGAAACTATTTGGATGATTCAGAAGGCCTCAGCTACGGGCAACTGGTGATTGGCAGCTTTATCACGAAAACGTGCCCACTCATGGATCACATTTCATGCGGAGTTTTTGGGCAAAACATCAAATCCCCAGGTGACTCAGCCCCTCTACAGCCCAGATTTGGCACTCTGCCAAAACTGGCTTTTCCCAAAATTAAAATCACCTTTAAAATGAAGATTTTCAGACCGTCTATGACATTCAGGAAAATACCACCAGGCAGCTGATGGCGATTGGGAGAATTGTGTGAGGTCCTAAAGTGCCTACTTTGAAAGGGACTGAGGTGTCACTGTCCAATGTACAATGTTTCTTGTATCTTGTATCTGCTACAATAAATGTCTCTATTTTTCATATTACATGGTTGGATACCTTCTGGACAGACGTGTATTTTTCCTTCACCCTACTTATAAAAAAGTGAAGATATTTTCTTTCACTTTTCACCAAACCCACCACTACAAAGATGAGGAAAGAGAAGCTCAAAGAAGCCAATAACAGCAAAGGCTACCAATTAAACCAATAGCCAAAGACCTCATAAAAAGACCCATACTGAGTTCTATTACATTACACTACCTATAGTGATGGCTGCTAAAAAAATGAAATACTGAAGTAGACAAACCATCTTTTTTTTTTTTAATTGCTGGCCTTCACCTTTACTTAAATGTGTTATTAAGAGGTGCAGCTCTGGCTGCTGTGGCTCAGTGGATTGAGCACCCGGCCTGCAAACCAAAGGGTTGCCAGTTCAATTCCCAGTCAGGGCACATGCCTGGGTTGTGGGCCTAGTCCCCAGCTGGGGACTCATGAGAGGCAACCACATGTCAATGTCTCTCTCCCTTTCTCCCTCCCTCCCCCTCTCTAAAATTAAATAAATAAAATCTTTAAAATAGTAACAACAACAACAAGTCCAACTGAGAGGTTAAAAATCTAATGTGTTGGGCAAATATGTATCACATGTGCCAAGAACTAAATTTAAACAAAATCTTCAACCCTGGAGGGGTCCCTTAGTTGGTGAGAGCGTCATCCCAATATACCAAAGTTGTCGGTTCGATTCCCAGTCAGGGCACATACAAGAATCAACCATTCAATGTTTCTTCCCCACTCTCCTTCACTCACTCTCTCAAACCAATTAAAAAAAACACATACACCTACAACTTCTGCTAGGAAGACTGTGCAAATCAGAAAGAAGTGGCTTTGGAGCATAATGCATGAAATAATGTGGAAGGTAAAGGGGTACTGCCATTATGTGCAAGCTGTTTCTATTTTTATGTTTTCATTTTTAAAGATTTTATTTATTTATTTTTAGAGAGAAGGGAGGGAGAGTGGGAGAAAAATATTGATGTGAGACAACATTAGTTGGTTGCCTCTGGTATGCGCCCTGATCAGGGGCCAAACTGGCAACCCGGACATGTGTGCCCTGACCGAGAATGGAATTGGTGACCTTTTCCTTTGCAGGACAATGCCCAACCAACTGAGTCAAACCAATCAAGATGCAACCTGTTTTTAAATTAAATATCTGCGTAGCTATGTGAGAAGAGGGAAAAACTTATTCAATGTGTAGAAATCATTCAATTAATAGGACCTATAAGACTGATGAGCAAGAATAGTAAAGATGAATTAGAACTGCCCTACAAAGAAGAGGTTGCAGAGGAAAGAGTGTACTCCTTTCTCATAAAAGAAATATTTGAAAAAATGGGACTTGATTAAAATAATAACGTCTCTCTGCAAATAATACTGTTAAGAGAAAGCCACAGACTTGGAGAAAATATCTACAATAAATGTATCTGATAAAAAGCCATGCATCCAGAATACATAAAAACTTTTAAAGTTCAATCAGAAAATAAACAACCCGATTGAAAATAAGCAAAAACCTGAACAGACATCACCAAATAAATAAACTGATACCAAATAAGCACTCATTGGTCATTACAAAAATACAAAAGGCTAATTTCCTTAAAATATATGAAGAATTTTCACACATCAATAAATCCAACATCCCAGTAGAAAAAGCTAGAGACACGAAGAGCCAATTAACAAAAAAAAAAAAAAAAGAAATGAGTAACTTATGAAAAGATCCTCTATGTCATTCACAATTAAAAATCAAAGTACACAACATTATACAGGTATCCCCCATATAACACAGTACTTCTATAACATGATTTCGCTCTAAACACGGTTAGAGAATAGGGGAAAACTCCCGTATAACACGAAATTAGGGAATTCCTGTACAATACTGAACATGATAAAATGTTAGACTGTATTAATCTAATAAACTCATCCATCAAAGAATAAAACCAACATTAAATGCTTGTTGGAAAAATATATGGCTGTAGTCAATTCAAAGTGAAAATCTAATCGAGCCAGCAGAAAACAGGATGAATGCAACAGTAGAATTTGCTAAGTCTTTAAGAGGGAAAGGTTTTGATGATATGACTGTAGAAGATATCCAAGAATTGCTGGTAGAAGAAGAAACTGATTAAGCAATTTTGGTAGAAACGACATCTGGAATGTGCCAAGATAACTTAGGGGAGTATAGCACTGATGAAAATGAAGTTAAACAGTTTACTCTAAAAAGCATAAAGAAAGGCATAGACTTAGCCAAACAGTCATATTTCTTAAAAGAAGATCGTTGCACAGAAGGAGCACAAAGTTTGAGAACTTCAAAAGTGCTTAGCACCATATAATGAAATTTATAAAGATCTCTCAGCTAAAAGCGAGCAATCTAAAATAACAGGTTTTTTGCAAAAAGTAGAGCATAGAAATCAAGACAATGCTGAAGAAAGTTCAGAGGATAAGGATATCTTGTCACAAAAAAACAACAAAAAAAAAACGCATTCAGTTAATGGAGTTTAGTAGTGATGAAAAAAAATTACTTAATTCATATTAATATGTAACACTTAATGAAAATTGCTTTAATAAAGATAGTTCTCTTAATTATAAAAATATAATAGTATATTTTTAATTTTTGGAAAGTAACCCCCCCCTTTTTGTACTAGTTTTTGTTTCATATAACACGGATTTGCATAACATGGCATTTGTTAGGAACGTAACAGTGTTACACAGGGATTACCTGTACATCAATTGTATCTCAATAAAAGTAGGAAGAAAATCAAAAGTAAAACAAAGCTGAACTATATTTATATTCACTAAACCCTCAGCATGTTTCTGGTACTGTTCTAAATATTATACTTTCCATCTATTAATCATTTGATCTCATAGCAACCATCTGAGGAAAGTACTATTACAAGTACATAGCTTTTATCCAAAATTCCAACATCCAAAAAATTCTAAAAACTAAATATTTTCAAATAATGGATTTTGAAGCAAAACCTCACCTAAGTGAGGCTATTGATAGTATTTATCCTACTAGGATGATATTTTCATGAAGAAACACTGTCTTCGAATGCCACCTAAGACCCTGATGGATAGTTTTTAAAATATGTATTTTCTATATTCTAAAATAATCCTAAATCCAAGACAAATCTGGCCCCAAAGGTTTCAGATAAGGAAATATGACCCTGTATCCCATTCTGCAGATGAGAGACAGCAGACCTAAGTTACTCGTTGATGGCCACAGTTATTAAGTGGTGTGTGTTTGAAAAATAAAGCAACTTAAAAATAACACAAAAACATTTAAGAAACCCAAACGTCTCACATCAACAAGGAACCAGGAGCTCCAAGATGGCAGAGGAGTAAGTGGAAGCTACACTAACCTCCCAGTACCAATCTGGAATTACAACTAAATTGTAGAGAAATCATCCAGAATAACCAACTGAACACTAGAGTTGGAGTGGGGCCTTATAACCACAGACAGACAGAAGAATCCACTTCATCACAACATGACTGGTAGAGTGCAGAGGAGATGCAAAAGGACTGGCTGGGCTCTCACGGGTGTCAGTTAGAGGGCCAGAGGAAATTTTCACTGGCCAGAGGGCTTCCCCTGAGAAGTGTGGGGTCTAAACCCAAAGCTGGGCTCCCCAGCCTACAGCAGCAGAGCCAGAAAGGAACTAATATAGCATCCAGCTGAGAAAAGCAGCAGGATTTCTGCCTGCCAGGGAAAGACAGCTAGAGTCACACAGAGCCTTTTAAGGGCCAACACATAAAATTTTGTTCACAGCCACTTACCCTTGGCTCCGACAAAGGAGGAGCAGAGTGGACTAGAGACACTTGAGAAGAGTTTGGGGATGGTGGCTTTGAGGAAAGAACTGAGGGAGCAGCCAAAAGGATCCCCATGCTGAGTCATCCCCCACAGCACAGGATCCTTCTTACTCAGGCAGAGCACTCCCCTCCAAGTAGCATCAGCCTGAGGGGAAGCAATAGCCCTGCCTCCCTGAATTACCCTGCTCCCCGTCCCCTGTGGTGCTTAACCCTGACTGCTGATTACAGACTTGACTAGATTAACAACTGAAGGAGACAATCAGACTGCGGATCAGTACTGTCCTAGTCTGGAACAAGCTGCCTAGGGCCAGACTGGAACAGCATCTGACAGCACCAGTGAGTGATCCAGAAAGAGAAGAAAGTGGTAAACACTAGATATTACTGAGACAAATTTCACCACAGTCTTCACGATTTGCATTTTCACTCCTGCATAGCAATTTACACTCATTTCTTGAACATAAATCACTAGCTTTTATTTTATAGTTTATTTCAAATCTCCTATTTTGCTCTTCCCTTCTCTTACTTCATTTTACCTTATTTCCTTTTATTTCCGTTTTAAATTCTATTTTCTCTGTACTATGACTTGTTTCCATTCCACACTATTTCTCCCCTCTCCAGCCTCTCAAAACCATTTTTCTTGTCAATAGCTATTTCACATTCCTTTTTCCTTTCTTAAAATACCCTTAATCTCTCTCCACCTTTAACAATCTTTTCTCATTGGTTGTGGATATGGTGGTGGTGGTGGTTGCATTTCTTCAATTTTATTCCTAGATCGTAACTATTTTTGTAATCTCAAATTTTACGGTTCCCCTCTCCTACTCCTCTTTGCCTTCCTCCTGCCCTTCCTTTTTTGATTTAAAATTTTAATTTTTCCGTGGCTTAGCCTGGTTTTCATTCCTCACTCTTAGTATTCACTCTCTCCTCTGTAATATCCCAAAATCACTTTCCTTTCCTCTACACATCTCTTAAGCTTTTCTTTCTTTCTTTTTCTTTTTTTCCCTCTGATTCCCATCACACCTATATTAATCTTCGCTCATTGGTTGCCAACAGGGGCTGTGGTGTATCTTTTTCTAAAATTTGGTTCCTATTTCTTTCTTTTTCTTTTTTTTTGTTTGGTCTCTCTCACTATATATGTATTTTTTAATTTGTGTTTCAACCTAATACTATATATTACCCTCATAACACTTCTACCTTCTTCCCTCCCTTTTTTACTTATGAGGTAAATTTTACTTTATCTCATCACCTTGTCCCTATTCTCTACTGTTACTATTGCTCCTCCATCTGCAGTCCCAAAATCATTTTTCCTTAGTTGCTCATCTCATATTTGTTTTTTCTTTCATATACTAGTCCTAATCTCTTTAAACCTTCATTCATATTGGCTCTTTTGCTGTTGATTGTGTGATTGTGGGTGGGGGTTAATTTTGTGGCTGTGGGTTTCTTTCCTGGACTGTTTGACTTTGTTCAGGCAGCACCTGTGCACCTGTAAAACATATACAAGATGTGATTGGCAAAGTGACTCTCATTCAGCCAGCCAGAGAAAAGAACCCACCAAGAAACAACCCAACAACAACTAAAACCCAATCACAACCAGAGAGCCCACATAAACAGCAAAAGGGCATGACAAGAGCATCAAATGCAGGAGATTAAGGGGACTGCACCACTGAATTACACAGGTCTCCTACCACCAAAGTTCACACCATGAAGACAGGGAGTCAAAGCAGATCAATCCAAGAAACAGAAACTAAGAAAATGAGGAGACAAAGAAACAACGCCCAATCAAAAAGAAAGGAGGAATCCCCAGAAAGAGTGCTAAATGGAATACAGGCAATAAATCTATCAGACATAAGAGTTCAAATTTATGGTTATACGGCCCTAGCTAGTGTGGCTCACTGGACTGAGCACCAGCCTGCAAACCAAATGGTCATCAGTTTGATTCCCAATCAGCGCATATGCCTTCGTTGTGGGCCAGGTCCCAGTTGGGGGCACACAAGAGGCAACCACACACTGATGTTTCTCTTCCTCTATTTCTCCCTCTCTATAAAAATAAACTGTTAAAAATAAATTATGATTATACAGATGCTCAAGGCGCTCAGTGAGAACAAGGAACTCTATGGAAGCTACAAGGAACTTAATGGGAATACATCAGCCTGAAAAAAGACATAGTAACTATCAATAAAAGCCAGGAGGAATATGAAGAATATCTGAAATGAAGAATACAACAGAAGGAATTAAAAACAAACTAGATGAAATAGACGATCAAATCAGCAAGCTGGAGGACAAGGGAGAAAAAAATCCTCCTGAGTAACACAATGAAAAAAGACTGTAAAAGAACAAAGCAGGTTTAAGGGAGGGTAGGACAACATGAAACATAATAATATCCCTATCACAGGAATACCAGAAGGAGAGAGGAGCAAGGGGTAGAAAACCTGTTTGAAAAATTAATGACAGAAAACTTCTCTAACTTGATGAGCAAAAAAGTCACACAAGTCCAGGAAGCAAATAGGGTCCCAATTAAGACAAACCCAAAGAGGCCCACACCGAGACACATAATAAAAACAGGAAATTCAAAGACAAAGAGAGAATCTTAAAGGTAACAAGGGAGAAACAGCTAGTAACATACAAGGGAGATCTCATAAGGCTATCAGCTGACATTGCAACAGCAACACTACAAGCCTGAAGGGAAAGGCAAGAAATATTCCAAAAAATAAAAAGCAAAGATCTGCAACCAATTACTCTACCCAGAAAGCCTCTCATTTCAAATGGAAGGCAAGCCCTTGCTGGTGTGTCTCAGTGGCTTGAGCACTGGCCTAGGAACTAAAACGTCACTGGTTCAATTCTCAGGGCACTTGCCTGAGTTGCTGGCCAGGTCCTAAGCCAAGAGGCAACCAATCAAAGTATCTCTCATATGTCAATGTTTCTCTTCCTCTCTCTCCCAGCCTTTCCCTCTCTCTGAAAATAAATTAAAATGAAGGCAAATAGGACACAAAGGCAAACACAGCCAGGAGACTTCCGGCCAAGATGGAGGCCTAGACTGGCACGCTCTGTCTCGCTCCACAACTAACAAGGACTACAACTACTGCAAAACCAGAAATAACCAGAAGTTCCAGAAAATAAATGGAAGTCCAGCGTATGAAGTTATAAAGAAGTGGTGCTCGCCCAGACAAGTAGGAGGGGCGAAGCCGGGGTGGAGAGGTCAAGCTATGCTGGTGGTGGCGGTGGCTGGACGGCAGTAAGCACAGACAGCTGTATTTAAGGGGAGGCAAGAAACACCTGGGGAGCAATGCCAGCTGCAGACCAGACCTGTCAGCTTGCAATTCCAATGCCAGTGAAGGCAGACCGCCCATTGCCTTGGACTGTAAGGCCCGGAGGTGATGGGGATGGAGGAGAAGGCTCCCGGTCTCTCAGCAGAGAGTGAATGGCAGGAATCAATCTTGGACCCCCACCCCCAGAGAAAACGCTACAACATGGTGAGAAGGGTCACCTGATTGTGATGAGTGCACAGGGTTCCGCCCCCTATAGCGTAGGAGGTGTGACAGCCCCACCCAGGAAGCAAAGGTAAACACAAAACTGTCAGGATGGCAGAGATCCCAGTGACACAGCTGACCAGACAGCAAATATCCAATCTAACGAAGAAGCAGATAGGAAATCTTTCTGAGGCACAGTTCAGAGCTTTGGTTATAAGAATGCTTACAGACCTAACAGCAGATCTTAAACAAGATGGGGAAAGAATGAAGGCTACTCCTGCTGAAATGAACAAAAACACATACGAAACTAGTGGTGAGGGAAATAAAACCAGGGATCAAATCAACACATTGGAACAGAGAAAAAGAACGGTCAACCAGTGCAGAAAGAGGAAACGGAAAGTGACGAAAATGAGGAGAGGTTCAAAAACCTCTGGGACAGCTATAAGTGGGCCAACATCTGAATTGTAGGGTTGTCAGAAGGTAACGAAGAACAATTAGAAATTGAAAAATTATGTGAAAAAATAATGAAGCAGAACTTCCCTAACTTGGGGAAGGAAATAGACTTACAGGTCCAGGAAGCACAGAGAGTTTCAGATAAACTGAATCCAGGGAGAACCACACCAAGACACATTATAATCAAAATGTCAAAAATTAAAGATAAAGAGAGAATCTTAAAAACAGCAAAAGAGAAGAAAAGAATTATGTACAAAGGGGTCTCAAGACTATCAGCTGATTTCTCAAAGGAGACTCTGCAGGCAAGAAGGGACTGGCAAGAAATATTCAAAGTAATAAAAATCAAAAACCTACAGCAACGATTCTCTATCCAGCAAAGCTGTCATTCAAAATAGAAGGTTAGAGAAAGTGCTTCCAGGACAAAGTAAAACTGAAGGAGTTCATTAGATCCAAACCACTGTTATATGAGACATTAAAGAAACTTGTTTGGAAGAAGTAGGATCAAAACTATGAACATTAAAATGAAAACTGTATCACAACAACCAACAGCAGAAGCTAGGGAATCGAAACAAAGGCAAACTAAGTAGGCAACAAGAATGGAAAAAGAATTATAGGTAAGTGGGAAGGGGGAAAGGGGAAAGGGAGGGAGATGATGCAGGAATTAAGCAGCATAGTAGGAGGAAATGGAGTAGACAGGAAGATGTTGAGAAGAACTATATGCACAACCAATGGGCATGGACTAAGCGGGGGGCAAGTGGAGAAAGGGGGGGTCACTGGGTGGAGGGGAACAAAGGGAAAAGAAAGTGGGACAACTGAAACAGCATAATCAATAAAACATATTAAAAAAAAAAGATATAACCCTTGTAAATATATATGCACCCAACAAAGGCGCACCCAAAGATATAAGGAAAATCTTGGAGGACTTCAAGAAAGGTATCAACAGCAACACACTCATAGTACGAGATTTTAACACACTATTGTCAACAATGGACAGATCTTCCAAGCAAAGAAACAGCAAGGATACTGTGGCACTGAAGAAAACTCTAGATCAAATGGAGTTAATTGGTATATACAGAACCTTTCACCACAAAGAAGCAAAATATACATTCTTTTCAAGTGCACATGGAACATTTTCAAAGATAGACCACATGACAGGACACAAAACAAGCCTCAACACATTCAACATCACTGAAATCCTATCAACCATTTTCTCAGATCACAATGGCTTGAAATTGGAAACAAACCTCAAGGAAAAAACTCAAAAACATTCAAATCCATGGAGACTGAACAACATGCTATTAAATAATGAATGGTTTGACAATGCAATCAAAGGAGAAATCAAAAAGTTTCTGGAAACATGAAAATTAACACACAGGAGCCCAAAACTTATGGGACACAATGAAGGCAGTGCTGAGAGGGAAGAACAGAGCAATACAACCCTACCTAGAAAATATTTAAAAATTTTCAAATAAACCACTTACCCTTACATCTCCAAGAACTAGAGGAACAACAACAAAGCCCAGAGTGAGTACAAGGAAGAAAATAATCAAGATCATAGAAGAATTGAATGACATAGAGACTAAAAGAACAATGCAAAGGATCAATAATCCAGGAGCTGGTTGTTTGAAAAGATAAACAATTTAACAAGACTCATCAAGAAAAAAAGAGGACTCAAATAAATAAAATAACAAAAAAGGCAAAATCACAACCAATACCACAGAAAGAAAAAAATTGTAAAAAAATTACTACAAACAACTATATGCCAGGATATTTGACCAACTGGGCAAAATGGAAAAATTTCTAGAAACATATAATCTTCCAAAATGGAATCAAGAAGCAGCAGAAAGCCTGAATAGACCAATACAACTAATGAAATTGAGGCAATAATCAAAAAACTCCCGGCATACAAAAGCCCTCTACCAATGGCTTCACAGGCGAATTTTACCAAACATTTAGGGGAGCGCTAACTCATATCTTTCTCAAACTATTCTAAAAATTCAAGAAGAAGGAAGACTCCCAAACTCTTTCTATGAGGTCACTATAACCCTAATTCCAAAACCACGTCAAGATACAACAAAGAAAGAAAACTACAGTATTCCCTCACTTATCGCAGGTATTACATTCTAGACCCCCACCCCTACAATAGGTGAAAATCCACGAAATAGAAACATTACATTTATTTTATTATTTATATATTTTAAAGCTTTATAAACCCTTACCACACACTTATAAACCGTTCCCAGTCCCTTATTAATCTTCCCCACTCCCTTAACTTTTTCCACACTTTTATAAACACTACTTATGTTCTTAAACATATTCTACACTCTTAAACCTACGTAACTTTAACAACATACATTTACAGTACTGCAAAATCCCGCGATATAGCAAAAAATCTGCAATAAATAATTAAATATAATATTTTTAAAAATCCCGTGATACAGTGAGGCTGCAATAAGTGAACCACGATATAGAGAGGGACTACTGTACAGGCCAATATCGCTGATGAACATAGATGCTAACACCCTCAACAAAATATTGGCAAACCAGATCAAGTAATACATTAAAAAGATCATACAAAGCCCTGGCTGCTGTGGCTTAGTGGATTGAGTGTCGGCCTGTGAACCAAGTGTTGCCGGTTTGATTCCCAGTCAGGGCACATTCCTGGGTTGCCCGCCATGTCCCCAGTTGGGGACACGAAAGAGGCAACCACACATTGATGTTTCTCTCCCTCTCTTTCTCCTTTCCCTTCTCTCTAAAAACAAATAAAATTAAATTAAATAATAAAAATATTTAAAAAAAAAAAAAAGATCATACACCATGATCAAGTGGGATTCATCCCAGGGATGCAATGATGGTATAATATTTGCAAATTGATAATCTAAATATATCACATAAAAACAAAATCACATGATCATATCAGTAGACACTGAAAAAGCATTTGATAAAGTACAGCACCCATTTATGATAAAAATGCTCAGCAAAGTGGGAACAGAGAGAGCATACCTCAACATAATAAAAGCCTTATATGAGAAACTTACAGCCAACATCAAACTCCACAGATAAAAACTAAAAACCTTCCCTCTTAGACCAGGAACAAGACAAGGGTTTCCGGTTTCACCACTTTATTCAACATAGTATTGGAAGTTCTAGCCACAGCAATCTAACAAGAAAAATAAAAGGCATCCAAATTGGAAAAAAGTAAAACTATCATTTTTAGCAGGTGACATGACAGTGTACATAGAAAACCCTACACCAAAAATCTACTTTACCCAATAAGTGAATTTGACAAAATAGGGAATACAAAGTCAATATTCAGAAATTGAAAGCATTTTTTTCTACACCATCAATGAAATATCAAAAACAGAAAGTAGGGGGAAAATCCCATTTACTATAGCAACAAGAAAATAATGTACCTAGGAATAACTTAACGAAGGAGGTAAAAGACCTGTACTCGGAAAAATACATAACACTGAAGAAAGAAATTAAGGAAGATACAAATAAATGGAAGCATATACCATGCTCATGGATGGGAAGAATCAACATCATTAAAATGGCCATACTACCCAAAGCAATCTACAGATTCAATGCAATTCGTATTAAAATACCAATGATATATTTCACAGAATTAAAACAGATTACTTCAAAAATTTATCTGGAACTAAAAACGACCCCAAATAGCCTCAGCAATCTTGAAAAAGAACAAAGTAAGAGGAATCACAATACCTGATATTAAACAATTTTACAAGGCCACTGTAATCATAACAGCCTGGTACTGGCATAAAAAGATGTATAGATCAATAGGACAGAATAGAGAGCCCAGAAATAAACCCAGGTCCTATGGTCAATTAATACTTGACTAAGGGGGTAGGAGCATAAAATGGAGTAAAAACAGCCTCTTCAACAAATGCTACTGGGAGATCTGGACAGGTATATATGCTAAGAAATGAAACTAGACTACCAACTACACCATACTTTCCAATACACTTGAGATAGATAAGGACTTACCAGAAAGCACAGAATCCCAAACAAGTAAGACCTGAAGAGGGCTACACCAGGACACATCATAATCAAAATGCCAAAGGTTAAAGATAATAGAGAATCTTAAAAGTAGCAAGAGAAAAGCAGAGTTATCTACAAAGGAGTTCCCAAAAGACTATCAGCTGATTTCTCAAAAGAAACTCTGCAAGCAAGAAGTGACTAGCAAGAAGTACTCAAAGGGCTGAAAAGCAAGGACCTATAAAGCTATCATTTAGAATGGAAGGGCAGATAAAGTGCTTCCCAGACAAGGTAAAGCTAAAGGAGTTCATCATCACCAAGCTCTTTTTTATATGAAATGTTAAAGGACTTAAGAGAAAGATCAAAACTATGAACAGTAAAATGACAACAAACTCACAACTATAAACAAATGAATCTAAAAAATCAAAAACAAAAACAAAAATAAACTAAGCAAACAACTAGACCAGGAGCAGAATCATAAGATATGGAGACCATATCAAATGTTATTAGCGGGGAGGGGGAAGGGGGAGAATGAGGGGAAAGGTATAGGGATTAAGTAGCATAATGGTAGGTATAAAATAGACAGGGGAATGTTAAGGATAGTAAATAAAATGGAGAAACCAATTTTTCCAAGGCGGGGTGGGGGGGGTGAGGGGGGCAGGTTCAGGAGGTGGAGTTCAGGCAGTAATGGGAAGGAAGCTTTGCTCAGTCTCCTGCCACTCACCTCCTGCTGTGCCGCCTAGTTCTAACAAGCCACTGACAGGTACTGGTTTGCGGCAGGGGGTGGATAGAGACCCCTAATATAAAGGACAATAAATAAGAATTGGATGGTTGGAAAGAAGACCTCCACCAGAACTTCTGATGAAAAAATTCTAATATGAAATACATATGGAAAATATTCTGAAATGCATTAAGTACTATACAAAAATGTTTTGTCACCTGCACTTTCACTCAAGCCCTAAGAATGATCCTTTTACTAAGAAAACAGTTTACAAGAAATTAAAGTTCTACTTTAAAACAAAATGAATTTAATTAAAATTAAGAGTGCTGATCTGGTTGGGCGGCTCAGTTAGTTGAACCGTTGTCCCATACACCAAAAGTTTGTAGGCTCATATGCCATCAGGGCACACACACCTAAGCTGCAGGTTCAATCCCCACTGGGGGCGCAAGCAGGAGGCAACATTGATGTTTTTCTTTCTTTCTCTCTCTCTCCCCATCCCCCCACATCCCCGCCAAAATAAACAAATATATCCTAGTGTGAGTTTAAAAAAAAATTAGGGCTTCGGAATTTACATACTGTTGAATTTTCATTTGTATACAGCACAAATATTAAAAAGTAGAATATACTTATTATCTGTAAAAATAAGGTCAGTTTTATTCACTAAGTATTATAAGTAGTTTAACCATCATTTTTATTATTTTTAAAATTTACTTAAATAGCCCTGGATGGTGTGGACCAAGTGGACTGAGTGCCAGCCTGCAAAGTGAAAGGCTGCCAGTTCGATTCCCAGTCAGAGCACATGCCTAGGTTGCGGGCCAGGTCCCCAGCTGGGGTCATGCAAGACGCAACCGATCCTCTCCCTCTCTCCCTCCCTCCCCCTTTCTCTAAAAAATAACTAAAACCTTTTTTAAAAATTGTTTAGAGAACCCATAATTGGTTCTTTGTCAAAATAAAGTTATTTCCACCACCAAGACAAAACTGATCATAGAGTGACAGTCTATTACTTTAAATATAAAATTAAGTTTATTCACATCAGAATACGGCAATATTTTATGAAAAGAACTCTTTGGATGTTTCTCAGATCTTCCACTTAATAGTTTCCAAGTTATTCAGCCTGTCTGTAACGTGCCTTACCCTCCATACAATGGAAGTAAAGTCTGCCTTACATAGTTGTGATTAAGGATCAGCTGATATATAAAGGGCTCAGCACAAAGTGGGAACTTGATGAACAACAGGAATCTTACCCACTTCTCTCTTTTTTTAACTTTATTACAGTTTACATTCAATATTAGATTAGCTTCAGGTGTATAGCACAGTGGCCATACAATCATACACCTCACAAAGTACGCCACAATATTTGCAGCACCCACCTTGGCACTGTATTTCCTACTCTGTACTTTACTTCCCCATAAATATTTTGTAATTACCTATATGTAACTTCTTAATCCCTTCACCTTTCACCCAGTCCCTCAAAGCGCTCCCCCATCTGGCAACCATTAGTCTGTTCTCTGTATCTATGAATCTGTTTCAATTTTGTTTGTTCATTAATTTTGTTCTTTAGATTCCACAAATAAGTGAGATCATACAGTATTGGTCTTTCTCTGCCTGACTTATATCAATTTAGCATAATACCCTCTAAGACGAACCACGATGTAGCAAATTGGTAACATTTCATTCTTTTTTATGGCTAAGTCTTACCCACTTGTCTTAAAAGAAGCTGATTTTAGGTATGATTTAAGTATTTTTTATATGACAAATATATTCAGTATCTAAGGCATGTAACTCTTGCTGATACAATACTTTCAGAATTCTTTAACAATCCTCATTAATCACCTGTACTTTATCCAATGAGTAAATGACAATCTCATCTCAGGTCACAAGTTCCTGGCCTACTTCAAGCTTTCACAAATAGAACAATCATTTCCCTTTTTAAAAATGATCCTCAATTCTAAATCAAAGTTCTTAACTTTCTGACAGCCACATCCCTCTAAGTTATACAAATATTCAGTACAGTTTTAAGCAAATAATGGGAAAAAAATTTACTGGCTACAAAACCAGTCATGCAAATTAAGAGCCTATGCAGTAGTTATCTCAAAATTTGGCAGGATGTGTAGACTGAATCCCAGCTGGCTGGCAAGTAAAGTGTGCCAAATAGAAATACAAGTCTTTGCACACTTTATTCTAGACTCTATTAAAAATCTAGAGAAAACACAGATGGAAAATGGAAGCAGCGTTATATGAAAGGCAAGAGCAGCTTTCTTTTTCCCTTAATGTACACAGCCCCAGATTCTACACTACAGAATATTCATTCCAAGATTTCTTAAAAGGGCAAACCTTTAGTTCCTGCTAAATCATTTTTATGTGGCACACCTGTTTGAGAACTCACAGCTTTAATAGCAACTGCAAATGAAGCATTTATAAATAAAATAGGAAACCCTAACTCTGCAGGGGGTAGAGGATGGGAGGTGGAAATAGTGTGTACAAAAGATGAAAGATTTGTCATATGCTGACAAGCATTGAACCTGGTTGAATTTTTAGCTTAGTTTTGTTGTTTTAAATCTAGAATTACAACATTTTACTAACAATTATTCTTTGTGGTTCTCATTCAGTTTGTAATCTTACTTGTTATTCCCTTACCCACCAAGCATCTATTTGAAAAATGGCAACCATTATGTTTTATCATGACCTCATCATTCTGAGTTTCTTCTTCAAATAAATAATAATTTTTGAAAGTATTATCCAGTATAAAATATTTAAAACAAAGAATTTTAATAGTACCTAAAAATTAACCACAAAATCCCCTACAGAGAAAGAGATCACTTTAAAACTTAATGCCAGAAGAAATGATATAAGTTTAAGCTTGGATAAGCCCTTTACACGGATGTGATATACAACAGCACAAACCCCCATGTAATTTCATTTTCAAGTTTCATTTGTCCAGTCAACCATGATCCAAAATTATTAAATGTTGAATTATATAAACAAACAATTCGTAAGTTTTATACTGTGTGCTGTTCTATAGCATGATAAAATGTCTCGCCATCCTGCTCCAACGTGCCAGGATGTGAATCATCCCTCTGTCCAGCGTATCCACACTTTATATGGCTACCCATCTGTTAGTCACTTAGCCTTTTTCAGTGATCCGATGACTGTCATGCTATCATGTTTTTGTTTCAAATAAAAAACTTACTTAATAATGACCCCAAAGCTATTCATGTAACTTTTATTATAGTACATTATAATTGTTCTAGTTTATTATTGTTGTTGATCTCTTACTATGCCTTACTTACATATTAAACTTTATCAGAGGTATGTATGTAAAGGAAAAAACATAGTATATACAGGGTTCAGTACTATCTATGGTTTCAGTAATCCACTGGAGGTCTTAAAATATATCCCCTGCAGGTAAGGGGGAACTACTCTAATTATACAGTGAAAAATAGTCTGAATGAGCAGGAACATTCTACTGAAAAGGATACTATGGAAAGTGTACACTCTGAATGAGCTTGATCATAAAATTTCTCAAAGGATCTTGAATAAAATGCCTGAACATGACCTACACAGGATTTCAGAGATTTGCACTTAAGTCCAAAATTTTATTCTCAAAAGGATCTCTAATTCAAAAAAGGTTAGGAGCCTTGACCAGTGTGGCTCAGTTGGCTGGGTGTCACCCCACAAAGCAAAAGGTTGCCAGTTCGATTCCCAATATGAACACATGCCTAGGTTGTGGATTTGGTCCTACCAACTGGTGTTTCTCATATCAATGTTTCTCTCCCTCTCTTTCTCCCTCCCTTCTCTCTGTAAAAATAAATAAATAAAATCATTTTTTAAAAGGTTAGGAACCACTTTAGAGTTATAGAGATCTCTTTCATCAAAAACTTAGGTTTGGGTTTCTAAAATTCTGTAAAATTAGAAGGCTTTCTGAGTAAGAGTAAAGGCAATGACAATCTAACAGACATAATTCAAGAAAGAGTTTAGACACTGGGAAACCAAATTTTAGAGGCGACAGGCAAAGGAAAAAGAGGTCATAACATATAAAAGTATTACCAGAACTATAATCATCTGGTAAACATACAAACTTATGTTTTATAAGAACAACTTAGGATGAGACTACCATGAGATTTAAAAGTACTCCCTCAATGTTCCTTTCTTATCTCACAGGGGACTGACAGGATTGCTGAAGCTGAGCAGCCAAAGGAGGGGAGGTAAAAATTAAATATTCACAGTGCTATACCCTTTCTGCTATGGGGGCCTTGTGAAGGAGGAGAGAATAGGGACAAGATGCTTTTTAACATTTATTTATATATCTGTATTTTAATATTTTAACATGTATTTATTTATCTGTATTTTAGTATACACTTTTCTACTCTCAAACCCGTTATAATGGAGTTTGGATTCCCAGTCAAGCCACAGTATCACACCAAAACTAAATATAATTTAGCTGCATCAGCCTAGAAAGCTAGTATCTCATTTCTACAGAAAACTGTTTTCCAATTCCCACCAAACAAATCAAACAGCAGAAACAGCAGTTTGGACATATAACACAGACACAAACACACGCACACACACACACAAATGCACGCGCAAAAAACCTGGCCCTGATTTATAAAAATTGGGCTGTGGCTGCTGTGGCTCAGTGGATTGAGATATGACCTGCAAACCAAAAAGAGCACTGTGAGACTGCCAGTCAGGAAACATGCCTGGGTTGCTGCTGGGTTCCCAGCTCGAGGCATGCCTGGGGGCATGTGGGAGGCAACTGATTAATATCTCTCCAGCTCACAATGTCTCCCTCTCTATCTCCCTCTACTCCTCTCTCCAAAAAAAAAAAAAAAAAAAAATCTTTTTTTAATGTGTATGTATTCTTACATGTTTAATCTTCAGTAACCTTCAAACTCCATTTGATGCAATACACTCAAGACATTTTTCCACTGCTCAAGTTTTTGAACTTGCCAATTTTAATGCCTTTTAGCGCTTCTATTTTTTTTTTTTTTAATTTTATATATTTTGAGAGAGGAGGGAAGAGAGGGAGAAAAAAAAGAGAGGGAGAGAAAACATCACTGTGTAGTTACCTCTTGTACACCCCCAACTGGGAACATAGCCTGCAACCCAGACATGTGCCCTGACTGGGAATCAAACCAGCGACCCTTTGGTTCACAGGCCGGCTCTCGATCCACCGAGCCATACCAGCCAGGGCTTGCTTCTATCTTTTATTTCACTTCTTCCACATCAGCAAAACATTTCCCTTTGAGGACTTTTTTCATCAAGTGAAACCAAAAGAAACGTCACTTAGGGCAAGATCGGGTGAACACAAACAATAGGCATGGGGGCCATGCCATTTTTGGTCAAAAACTACTGAACATTCAGCATGTGTGGGCAGATGCGCTCACAAATCAACCATCATAAAATGGACAAACACATTGAGTCCTCAAAAAAATTTCAGAGGCCAAAGGCAGCCTCTCACAACACCACCAGCTGGTACACTGATACAGATGGGTTCCTCTCACAACATTCACCTAGCCGGGGAAGCCTGTACTACAAGGGGCCCGCCCTCCATATTGTAGATGTAACATCAGCAAAGCAATACATGGCAGTTGCTATCTTTTAATATTTAACTTCCAGTTCCTGTTCTCCCTCTACATACACATTAATCCTCTGATACCCTCTGTCTGCCGGTGATGCCCCTCTGTTCTCCAAAAGATAGCCCTTGGAGAAGGCTGTGTGTGTCTTCCTTGACCAGTTTTACCACCTCCCCAGCCTCATTGTACTCCAGCCTATTTGCCCCAGATTGTGGGTCAACTATCAGAGGAGAGCAAGACATGACAGTAAAAACACTAGAAAACTGAAGTAAAACAGCATTTCAAGAGCCTTAGCACAGAGGAAGACAGAGTAGCAGCTCAAGTTGAAAATCAATAAATTAATCTCATCCCAATTCTCCCACAAGGTGACCTTGGATAGTCACTTAACCTCTTTGAGACTGATCCATAAAATGAAAAGAGCTGAGTTAAAAGTTCGTTTTGGATTACCCTGACCGGTGTGGCTTGGTTGGGTAACTTCCCACAAAAGCCAAAGGGAGTCAATTCAAGTCCTGGTCAGGGCACATGCCTAGGTTGCAGGTTCTGTCCTTGGTCAGGGTGCATGCAAGAGGCAACCAATCAATGTCTCTCTTCCTCTTTTTCTCCCTCCCTTCTCCTCTCTCCAAAAATAAATAAGTAAATAAAATCTTTATATAAAAAAGTTCACTTTGGCTCGATTATAATACATTTTAAGGAGCTGATCTGGAAAAAGTTTTTATGCTCTGCTTTTTTTTTTTATAAAAGGTTAATCTATGTTATGAATAATGTTCCAGGAAAAACATGAGCAAAGCCTAAGGACAGCCAAATCAGAATTAATCAAGGGGATGAAGGAAATGACAATAACAACCTCTCATCCTCTGATCCAAGAGTGAGAAAAAGAGTGAAAAAAGTTTCAGCATTTTTGCTAAAAACTGCGCAAGGCAGTCTTTTATCACATTGTTTGAGGCCCCCCAATAGGAAAAGCCTCCAAAGAACAAATTCCTCTTAAGAAGTACTATGAAAGTTTTGTCTTTAATTTCTTTTCAAAATATGAGATTTACATAACCTTCTATATCACTGCTTTGCCAAGTCAAGAACTAAGGTTTTCAACTACAGTGACATCCTTGTCCAATTGCTGTTAAGACACATGCCGTCTCCCCTGCCACCTCCAATCTTAAGTCCTTGAAGTTAATTGCATTTCTATCATTCAAGTTTCAAATCCTTTAAAAAAGTAGGGGTACAACTGATAAAATACGTTGTTTTAGGAATGAACACTAAATGCCAGATTTACAAATTAATGTTTTTAAAATGCATTTAATTTTGTGTATTAAAACTGATTAATATAAATTGCTACTTATGCCAAACAGACTACAAAACTAATCTCAATTTGTAATGAAATCCAATTCTTCAATGTTTGCACTCAATACCTCCTTAATCTTTCTAAACTAGGTTTGGAGGAAAGCCTAACTAACACTCCTAAACCTAAACTTCATTGTAAATGCTCATCTCATTTTCATTATCAGTAACCAACCTAATCCTCCACAATAATAGAAATGAGATACTATGTAATCCTAACTCAACAAAGAGATGTTTCTTATTGGAACTGGAGTTCTGGATTTATGAAAGACTGTTCCCAAAATGAGTAATAGTCTGGAAACATTATCCAGTTGTTTAAGTAAAATTTCAACTCCCAATTGGTTTAAGGTTTTTAAATCTCTTCTACAAAATTATATGTAGTCCCCATTAATCATAAATACAGAAAAAAAACCCAAGAAGTATAGTATTTTAGAATTTAAATCCTTTAACTAAATGGCTTACACAAAGCTCTCTGCCTCACAATAAAGAAAATCAAAACTTACCTAAAGTCATTAATTTAGCACAACTACTTTTGCTTGCATCATCTTCTAACATTCGGTTTGTGTTCTTCTCTTTCTCAAGTGAAGTATCCTCCAAATGTAAGCATTTATCAGATACAACACTGTCTTCATCCACTGCATGACTAATTTTGCTATTAGCTTCAAGTACAGAAGTGACGTCTTCCAGCTGAGCAGCTTCACTGGTTTCAGAACAGGAGGAACCCTTACCCTGGGCTAAATTCTTTGAAGAAACTGGTAGAGACTCATCATCACTATCAAATCCAAAAGGATCGCCAGTATTTTCTTCTTCCACTTTAGGTTTCTTCGGAATTTCTTGGATATCTGGTTTGAAATTGGGCCTCTTCTGCCCTAATTTAGCCATAAATGTGGTCTCTCCCCATTTTGTGCTAAGGGTGGTCCGTTTGTTGGAAAAGACTTCATCAAATTTTGAACTGCCATTTCCTCCTTTCCTACTGTATGTTTTCCCAAATCTGGATGTCATTTTGACACCTGTTTCATATTCTCTGCAGAAAAAAAAAATGTAAGAAAACATATAATTGCCAAATATTTAAGTGTTAACATTGAACATAAAAATAAGGACCAAGGGATTCTCACGTGACTTTTCAATATGCAAGATACAAATCTTTAAAAATTGTTAAATAGGGAGAGGAGGTATAAAGAAAGCAGCTCATTTTTTACTCTATGTACTTCCATATGTCAATTTTTTTTTACAATGAATACATATTCATATGTTGCTTACAGAGTAAGACTAACCAACTTATAATACAGCATATACAAAACCAACTTATAGAACACCAATTTTTTTGTTTCAAATGACTATTTTTAAGAATACCACTTTTACCTAAAAAAAAACAATAATAACCTTATGGGTAATTTTCCCTAATATAAAATCAAGCACAAAATATTCATATTTTTCAGTATCTCAGATATATCAAATAATTGACTAAATTTAGTTCTCTGAAATTTCAGAACTTATTAATATGAGGGGGGAAATTGTGGATTTTCTCATATATTAAAACATGCAGCTTTTAACCCAATCTTAAATTCTAATTCTTGATCTAATGTAATCTGAAGTGTGCTTTGAAAAATATTCTTTAGTTGGTCATCCCTAAGCACAAGAAACCATTCTTATTCTATCTTCTTGTTCCTACAGTGTTGTGCTTATTGCTGAAATTACATTTTCTGGAGCTGGTGAACTCCAGCGTATTACAGTGGTCCATGGATTATTAAACAAAGCAACAGAAACATACAACTTTAATTTTGTCTTCACTTTATAAAAGATATATTGATTTACCTGATTTAGTTACATTTTAGTAATACTAGGACAAAACTTTTTAAGACATAAATCAAAAGAATCAAACATTTAAAAAAATTACAGTACTGTATAAACACTACCAACTCTTAGCCACTTCTTACACTTTGACCTTCTAAAGTTTAAATATCAATATTTAAATATAGCTAGAAAAAAATGAGCAGTTGCCTAGGGGGTTGAAAAAAAAAATCTTCACCCTTACAACAAACAACTGGAATGATATATGACTCATACTTTTAAATCTTCATCTACCCTTTAAATGTTATCCCTTTATTACTTCATTATTATAAACTTAGTTTTATATATATTCAGCAGAGGAATTCCCCCTCATGTATGGTTAGAAGCTAATACTATTTGAGAAAATAACAACTAATTTAGTCATCATACACATCTCGTTAGGGCCCATAAAGTTTATTTAAAAACCTTTTAACCTATCACAAACTTTTTGCTAAGGGAGATTCCCTTCTACTGTAAATTTACACTAAGAGTCTTATTGTGTTTCTTAAAAATAGTCTAACCAAAACTAAGTACATTTGGCAGCTAGAAGAATTACAAAATAAAGTGACTTTCTTTCCTCCAAGAATATAAAGCCCCAATCTACAGACCTACATTACACACACACCCCCCGACAAAGCTAGAATGTTTTGGATACACTTACATTGTAATGACCTAAAAATGTCGACTGAAGGCCAAACCAAAAATCTAGACTTGAGCTTCTTTAGAACCACACCAGAAAATTTCATTGCAAAAATGGTCCTAGAACCACAAAGGATTCAACAGTCCTAGAACCTGCTCTAAGTTGAAAGTCTGCAGGTGAATATTTGATATTAGGAGTCAATTATTTTAAAGGTAAGAAAAATCATGCTTACATTTTAAAAAGAACTTATGTTTTTACAAAGATTTACTGAACTATTGATGAAATAATGTCAACGATTCTCTCACTTTAAGGGACATGGAATGTAAAGCGGTAAACGAGAAAATTTTAGTGGAGTTACTGTTAAATCTGAGAGATGAGTACATGGGAGTTCATTATATAATATCCCTTACTTTTGCTTTCCTTTAGTTTTTGATGTCTTTTTTAAAAAGTCACTAGTACAAAGTACGTATAAATTCAAAATAAGTGTGCAGATATATTTGACATACTTTTAAGCATTATCTCATATTTTTAAATATTATTTCAAGTATACAGGGTACCTTGCCCAGGCTTCCACTTTCAAAGACTATCATCCTAGTATAAAGAAAAGAACAACTCAAAACTAAGTCTTTTCGGTCGCTGGATTTTTTTCCTTCCTTAGCCCAAAGCCAGGTCGAATATTCAGGTAAGTGCGCTGGGATAAAGTCCTCACATTTACTAACCCCCGTCCAAATCTAGAATCTTTCGGCTCCCTATGGGTTTAGAGATTTTCCTTTACGAATGAAAGCCAGAAAGGATATAAAGCTAACCTTCCAGAAAGCCTCACCTGCGGGCCGTCTGTGCGCCAGTGGGTAGGCGCCCGCTTTCAGCGCCCCGACTGGAAGCTCACGCAACTTTTCTCCTCCCCGCCCCCACAGCCCAGGAAAGGGATGTCGCTTCCGACGCCCCGGAAGCCTCTGCCACCAAATCCCCAGGGCAGTGTAAGGCCTCGGTAGCGGCCAGGGACGACGGAAAAAGACAACCCAAGACTCAGGGCTGAAACCAACACACTCGACGGCGGTTGGGGCGGGAAGCAAATGCAGCCGCACAGAAAGAATTCAGAAAAAGGACAAATAATAGAGGCAAAGGAGAATTCTTCAGGTTCCCCTGCCCAACTTCCTAAGAAGCCGGGTGGATGAGACAACGAGACTATCATCACCCCCAACCAGAACCCTGCCTCCCTCAACCTCACTGGCTCGCTCCGGCCCTAGGCAGCCGCCCGAGACCTCACTTACCCTCGGCGCCTGGCGGGTGCTTTGGCCTCGGGCCGCCTCCGCCTCTCCCGCCCTCAACGGCCCACGGGCGGGCGCCGAAGTTCCGCGCGGAAGAACAGGACCTGCTGGTGCGCGAAGAGTAGCAAGGGGCTCCGCCACCGTCAGAACCCGCGACTCCGCTCGCGGTAAATAGGAAACCCGGTGAAGCGGAGGGGGGGGTGGGGAACGGCGGCACCGCAACTTCCCTCCTCGCCTTGAGCGCCTCCAACCGTGTCTGGGCCTAGGCCTCCCTGGCCACCGGACCCCGCTACGTGCCTCCGCTGGGCCGCCGCCGCCTCCTGCGCCGCCGCTTCCGCCGGTGAATGGTCAGCGCTGGAGTTTGCACAGGGCCCTGAACCATCTCAACGCCATTTGCGCTCCCGGCCCCCACCTCCTTCCTCCAACAGCCGCTCGCTCCGTCACTCCGCTTCCCACAGGCTCTGCGCGGCTGCCTGACCCCGCAGCCAATCGCACGGCCGCTTACTCAAACCGCCGCGCAGGCGCCGCGCCCCGCATGCTCCGGTGCCCGCCATTGGCCCGGCCGCGAGGCCCGACGGGAGTTGTAGTCCCGGTCCGCGAGGCGTGGGTGCTGAGAGCCCCGCGCGGGAGCGAACGGCGCACGAACTGTCTTCTGCGGCCATGGCCTGACCGGGTTCGGGAGCTATCTCCAGCTCCGGGCCCCGCCGGGTGATGCACGTGTCACGGGGGAGGGCTAGGGGCGCAGTGCAAGCAGCTGTGGCAATCGTTTCCCCTCCAGGGACCCGCCGGTGTCTGGGGACGGTGGGTTATGCAGCTGCGCCAGGCCTACTGGGGCAGTAGCTCAAGAGTGTGGAGGTCGGGAGCTCGCGTCTCAGAGCTGCCCTCGACCCGGCCTGGCCGCTGCTGGCCCGGCGCAGGTAACGACAGCGGGTTGGGGAGGCCCGGAGTACTGGGCACCCGCCGGCCGCAGTTTATTAATACGGCCCTTCAACCCCCTCACCCTTTACCTTCGTAGCTCTTCGTCTCACCCGCACCCGTTAAAAGTGACCCCGAGAATATTGGATGGTATTAAGGAATTATCATTAACCTTGTGGTGTGATAACTTTAATGTGGTTATGTTTTTTTAAAAAAAGACACTAAAGTTTTGACAGATAAATTGATCCGGTGCTGGTGCCTAGAATGTACTTTAACTCCTATAGAAAATGAGGGAGAAGGAATAAAACAAGCCAGTGGAAACGTTTTTTTGTTGACACTGTGTGGTGTGTACGCATGAACTCATTATTTCAGTCTCTCTAGTTGTGTGTGACTTTCCATAATAAAATGTTAAATGAACCAGTGATTGCCCGGGAGGATAGAGGTGGGAGATACTGAGAGGAAAAAGTCTTTCGCAGTGCAATCTTTTGTGCCACTTAAGGTTTTTCTTGGGTCAGTGTATCACCTAGTCAGAAAACTAGAAAGGTTTTTTGGTTTTCTTTTATTTTTTTAAGGCTGTAACGAAAAACAAGTTCTCAAGAGTAGTGAAGTCGGTTCCTCCGGAGTGGGGCACGATTTATCGGGCTCCGACGGCCCTATTTTGGTGGGAAATTAAAAAACAGCTCATTGCTTTCAGTGGAAAACCTGCTTTTTCCACAAATGGATAATTTGCTTTAAAGGCACCCAAAAGATATCAAGTTCCTCCAGTATATTCAGAAAACTCCGAATAAAGAAAAATATATATATTTCAGAGATTCTGCAGCCCTTCCCATTAGGAATTTAAGGTGGATCTTATAGTATGGCTGAAATGTTTTACTTTCACACCTCTGCTTGCAAAATTAATATTCTGACATTTACAATTTTCCAAAAGCTATATTGGTACTTTCTTTGGTTCAAAATAAATCAACTCTTAGGTAGCCCATGAGAATGGAAGTTATAACAAGTATGTATAGTCCACAGTGGTTGGTGTACACATAACCTTTTTTATTTAGGTCAGTTTTGTCTTTTTTAAAAAATCAGCATAGGATCTTGTTTGATCAGTTTGTTTGAAGATTGCCCGCTGAGGTGCAAGCTGCCCTTACTATAATTATTTAAAGGACACGGTGGTGGTAGGTGCTAATTATGGGGTAATTGTCAGAGGCAAGGCTAAGATCAAAAAGCCAAAAGTGGTGGAGAGACAATTTCAAGATCTTCATGTAGAAAGATGCTGAGAACCCTCCAGGACCACAGGATGAATTCATTGTGCCCTGCCTGGCCTGGCTGGTGCTGGGAACTGGCTGGGTCAGTGACTGCACTAAGCTGAAGTGAAGAGTTCCTTTTTTAAAAAAGAAATAGACAATCTTTTGAGCCCTTTTGAAGGCTTTTTGTGTGGTATGAGTGTTAAGTAATGGAACTTAGTAGTGTTAAATTCTTGTTACTGAGAGAATGATCCCCAGTCAGCAGCATAGGCTTGACCTGGGAGCTTATCCAGAACACAGCATTCCTGTTCCCAACCAAACTCCACTGAATCAGAATCTGCACTTTAACAGGATTCCCCCAGGTGATTGGTCCAAACATTAAAGTATACCCATATTTAAAATATACCCATAGCATTTGGCAGCAGCCTGGTATTTTTTGTTTGGTTGAAGGAGGGGAAATTGGGAACATTAAGAACCTACTCTGCATGAAGTATGATGACAGGCTCTTCTGGAAAACTTCATTTGCATCCCTGCCTGTTATCCCTATTTTACAGGTAAGGAAATAGAGAGGCAGGCTGGCATTTGCTCAAGGTATTGCAACTACTGAGGGAATTAAATATTTTCTTGTATCTGGTTTCCATTATTACTTGTAGGCATTGGATCTGGTAGAAAATGGTACATGATTTGGAAAGTTAAAAAGTTGGGTGTGTTTAAATATGTGGAAGCTTAGTGTATGAATATGGAGCAGAGCTGTGGTCGGCCTCTCATGCGCCACACTCGGACAACTGGAGAGCCTGCCCAATCTAGGGCCCCTTCTGAAGGAAGTCCAGACTGGGCTTGCAGGCTTTATTACCTCCTTGGTTCCAATGTAGCAAGCAAATGCCCTGAAGGCTCCCCGACTCCCCTCCCTTTACTTGGCCCTGAGTTCCACACCAGAGTGAGCAAATTGGATTACAGTGTGGATAACACATAGGCAACCAGCTTTTTTGTTTTACTTTATTTTCGTTTTCTTATCTATCACCTAGACTGGTTCTTTTCATTGGAATCTGTCTCACACACATAGGTAGCTAGTAGGTGCTTTCTTTGCTAGCATGCCTCTGTGCAAGCACAAACATCTGGCTTTTTCCCCCACTTTTTAAATTTTTCTTTATTTTTTTAAAGATTTGTTTATTTTAGAGAGGGGAAGGTAGGGAGAAAGGGAAATATCAAAGTGTGAGAGAAACATCAATCGGTTACCTCTCAGGCTGGTGACCAAGGCACATGCCCTGACTAGGAATCAAACCGGAGACCTTTGGCTTTCCAGGATGACATGCAGCACACTGAGTCATCCTGGCCATCACTTTTTTCCCTATTAAGGCATATATGCCAGAAACTGAAATCCTGGCTCTGAGCAAGGTCACACCCTTTGATACAGCAGGCTCCTCCTGTATGCTGAATGAAGGAGGGCAGAACCCCCATGACCTTGAGTTCCACTTAGGTGGACTCTACTTTAGCTGAATAAAGAAAATCCTGCCAGGAAAACAAAAGAATCTGTTCTGCCATTATTGTACCTTCATTCTACCCCAGACATGGGAACTGTCAGGACTGGAGTTGCTAAATAGAGTTGTTTAGTCTTCTGATAATGCTAGTAAAATATTACAACTTATAAACTCAGTTCAGAGAACTAGAAGTCAGAAATTACCACATAGGTTATAGAAAATTCTTCCTTGTCATAGAATGTGAATAAAATTATAAACTGTACACTTGGACCTTGTCTTACAAGGCCCTACAAGAGGAGGACCAGACACTGCCCTTTCTCTATGACACTCCAGCTCCTCTGCTCTCCCCATATTGGGCAGATGTGACTTCAGTTAATCTTACCCTGACCAACCTATTTTAAATTGTAGCACCCACATTTCCAAATGCTCACCATTCCTACTTTATTTTTCTCCAGGACATTTATATTCTCATGTAACATCCCACATTTTGTGTGTTTCTTTTATGTGTTAATCCCTATGAGGACAGGGATCTTTGCCTGTCTTATTTTATGCAAGAGTGAGTCTGTGGCACATGGCAGGTGCCTAACAAATATTTGTTGAATAAATGCCCCATTTACTTCCTTTTTTCATGTAAAATTATATTGTGAAAGGAAAGTGACTTGAAACTATCAATAGTTTCAGTAACCTGTGACTCCATAGATTGTTCGGTTTTCCCAGTGGAGAGGGGGTTGCTTTATGGAGTTACAGAGTTTTGTTCTTGCTTTGGATAGGTTTTCATTCTGAGAATTGAGAAAATGAATACTACTATAATCCCAATTACCTTGTTTTCCAGGATAATTGGAATATGTTCCCTGGAGATGGTGATATCCTTTGGGAAATAAACTGCTGTCTATGTAGTTGAAAGACAAAAACTAGGGAAATTCCCTGTAGACACGTTGCCTGACAAGGATTGGTACCCAGCAATCTCTAAAGCTCCAGCTGCCTGACTCTTGTCTTAAAACAGCTCTCTTCTCCCCAGGGTTTTCACCCCTTACCCCAAACAGTGACCCCCTCACCCCCACCCGGGGCTTCCCATCACCAAGAGGAAAATCGAAAATCCTCAGCATGGCTTACAAGATCCTGCATGATTTGGTCCCTAACTTCTCCCATCCCTTCCCGAAGTGCCAAGCTTGCCTCTGTCAGCTTCTAGAACCTGCCAAACCAGCTCCTGTCAGGGCCATTGTATTTGCTGTTCCCTCCACTAGTCCTAGAGATATGCACATGACTCACTCCCTCACCTCTTTCAGGTCCTCATTCTCGTTTCTGCTCAGTGGTACCTACTCCTTACTTTGCCATCCCAGCACTTCATACCTCCTTTACCTGTCATTTTTCTCCAGAGTAGTTATGTTTGTTTTACATATTAACTTGTCTATTTTTTGCTTTCTTCCACTAGAATATAAACTCTTTGAGAACATGAATTGTTGGCTTTTGTTCACTGCTATATCCCTAGCAGATCTAGAACCATGCTTTACACACAAAGTGTGCCATAAATATTTGTTGACCAAAAACTTCATAAATTGTGTCAACTCTTCCATATCTTTATAAAGATATTCTAATGTTTTTTGTGTGTTTGGCCTACCAATAATTGTAAAATGTACATTGAAACCTCCCAATGTAAGAGTAATTTTGTCAAATTCTCCCTGTAGCCCTTTTTTTTTCTCTAAGTTTTCTTGTAGTTTCACTTATTGATTGGTTGATTCTTGTATGTGCCCTGACTAGGGATTGAACCCACAACCTTGGCATACTAGGACGATGCTCTAACCAACTGAGCACCCAGATAGGGCCAATTTCTCCCTGTAGTTCTGTTTTTGTTTTTATATTTTGAGAATGATATATTGCGCACATGTAAGTAGTGTAGAATTTTTATAACTTCCTGGTGAAATTGAAATCTTTTTCAGTAATATGGGAGGTTAATTGCAAAAATTGCCTGAATTTTCCATCCCTTCCTGTATGCACACCTTTTGCAATGTGACTTTGCAGCTCCTCCAAGGATCTGTGCTGATCTTGTAACTTAGGTTGGCCAAAAGAATGTGGCAGAAATGATATAGTTCTGAGCCTGAGCCTTAAGAATCCTTGAATGCTTCCACATTCTCTCTTGGATCCCTGCCTTCACCATGAAAACAAGCCTGGACTAGCCTGCTGGAGGGTAAGAAGCCACGTGGAAAAGAGCTGAGGTCATCCAACCCCAGTCAACAGCCAGCAGACCCCAAACATGCAAGCCTAACCAGAATCAGCATAGCCACCTACCTGACCTGCAGCACCCACAGATGCACATGTGAGTCCACCTGTGACCAGAAGAACTGCTCAGCTGACTTTCAGACTCATGAGCAATAATAACTAGTTATTATGTCAGGCCTCTGAATTTTGGAATGGTCTGTTCTATGGCATTGTGGCAATAGACAATTGATGGTTAATGCCTCCTCATTTGGATTTCAGCCTTGGACAGGCTTTCCCAACTGCCCAGGCAATCTAAATCAACTTCCCAGTCTGTATAATTCATGTGCATTATTTTCTCAGTAACACCACTCTCTGAAGTGATTTTACTTCCTTATCATGTTTCCCACCTTAAACTAAACTATATGAGGGCAGGGACATTGTCCATTCCAATCCCTGCTCTCTCCCCAGCACAGTACTGCACTGCCTGGCCGCATGTGTCCACTCAGCATTGGAAATATGGCTAGTCCAACTTGAGATGTGCTGGAAATATAAAATATTATACAAACTGGATTTCAAAGGCTTAGTACAAAAAATATATATAAAATGTCTCAATCTTTATACTGATTACATTTTGAAATATTTTTAATATATTGAGTAAGAATATGTTATTAAAATTAATTTCATCTCTTTCTTTTTACCTTTTTAGTGCAGCCACTAGAAAAAGTAAATTTGTGACTTGCATTATATTTCTGTGGGAAAGGACTGATATAGAAGTTCAGTAAATATTTATTGAAGGAAAATATAAAATACCAAAATAAATGAGTTATCAAGCCAGGGGTTCATGGGGAGGGAGAAGTAATGAATGGGCAAAATGCCAAGAATTTATAGTGTGGTGAAATGATTCTGTGTGTGTGTGATAAAGGTGGGTTCACATTATGCATTTTTCAAAACCCAGAGAACTTCAACACAGAAAGTGAACCCTCATGCAAACTATGGACTTTAGTTAATAATGCAGGGGCTGGGAGGGAGGCATATGGGAATTTTATATATATAATCAATTGCTCTGTGAACTTAAAACTGTTCTAAAAACAGTGTATTTTAGAAAATGAATCCACTCTTGCGTGTAGCCACCAGAATGGTATTTCTAAACATAAACTTAATAAGCCACTTCCCTCTTTTAAAAAACCTTGGTGAGTCCCCACTGTGTCCCAGAAATAAGTGCATATCCATTGGTATTTGCATTGGCATTTACAGCTGTTTGCCACCCTACCACACCCCTGGTTCCCACCACCTCTCCTCCCCAGCTATAACAAGGTGATTCAAGGGTCTCAAGGATCCATGGCTGGACTCACGCAATTCCTTCTGCCTGGGCTGCCCTTCTCCCTCTCCACTGAGGTACCTTATCATGTGTCATACACTCTCTCGTATAAGTCAATCATCCCCTCTTCCTTATTTCCATAGCTTCTAAATTAAAAGTCGGTACAGAAAACCAGGTATATGGTGTTTTGTGCCACTTTCTAGTAAGTTTGGAAAAATGGATAATAAGAGTTTACTACATATTAATCTTGGAAATGTTGGAAAAGAATTCTGATAACCATGGGCAGGCTAGGGATTAATATCCTTAAGATGGAAACAGTGGAAGCAGAACAAGGTATTGAATGTCAGTGAAGGTTTCCTTGGGCTTACCTCCTATGCAGGAGGCAGTGGGATACCCTGCTGGAAGCAAGATCCATCTTCGCAGTGAGGTGGTGTTAGCTGACTGCATCTAGGATGATAAGAGAGAGGCCTCACCTGCTCTGAAAGCCAATCTGTCTCTGACTGCTACTCACCCAAACCAGGATGCCAGGGTGATTTGGTTTCAGGTATTTTACTTCCAGGGCTGATGACTGTAGCAGTGACATTACCCTCTCTCTCTACCATCTTAACAGTGGAGTCTCAGGAGGCATGCAGTAACATGTGAGCAGGCTGCCAGGTGCTGAGTTTACAATACAGACATCTCTACATCTCCCTTTCAAGGATGTACTATTCCACCACATTGCTGATGGGAAACTTAAAGAATACTGAACAAAGATAAATGGCTTGCCCAAGGTCACCCAGATACTTAAGAGGTGTCAGTCTTTCCCAAGAGTTATAGGCATGAAGCATGTGCTTGCTATCCTTGGTCCTAAATATGCCAGGAAGAGAAACCCCATCCTCCTGCTGTTCTTTCAAGCAGGAAGCTCAGATCTGTCCAGAGAAGTGAGGCTCCAGTTGAGACCTCAGGGGTGTTTAGAGGAAAAAGGCCAGGTTGGAGGAGTCAGGAATGGTCTCTCTGAACACCAAGGGTAGAGGGGCAGACCGATACTTAGAAAGCTAGGCTTATTCCCAATTTGATGCTACGGCTCCTTGTCTTAACCAGGTGATGTAGTGTCTTCCCACCCTACCTACTGGGTCCTCTGACAGCACCCAGATGCTATCACTGTGATAGAGGGGGGCTCCTCTACTATAAGGTATTTTTCCTCCCTTCCCTGTGTCCCTCAGCTGGCCCAGGGCAGCCACAACTGCCTTCGGGGAAAAGAAAAAAGAGGAATTGGATTTCTAAGAAATGCTTATGAAAAACCCGGGCTGGAATATCTTTTGGTGTCCAACTCCAAACTTTTGCCTGGGTAGAAGGGCTCCTTAGTGAGCCCTCACCCTTCTGTATACACCCCAGATGGGCGCACAGTTTGGGTAGTTTGGGCAGTTCTGAGATTCCCTGGGCTGAGGGGCATCTCCCAGGAGAATGGGAAAGAATTCTGTCCTTTGTGTGACTTGCTTCATTATGTATGAGTGTTGTTGGCTCCCAAGGTTGAAAAATGATCATTCCTCTATTGGGCTTTCCCAGCTTGAGGCAAAAGCTTTTGGAAGACCAGACAGCGCCTGCCTGGTGGATTTAGTGGATTAAAGAACCTTGAAGTTGGGGATTGTGGGGGCCTGGCAGCGTTTCAGGACCACAATGTGGTGCCCTGGTAAAAGCCGCAGCCCCTTCCCAGTACACACAAGTCCCCGACCCTGGGTGGCATAGCTGCACAATTGGTACCTCACAAACAACCGGGGCGCATGCCCCAATCTGTTCTCACCTCATGAGGATGGAGAGCCGGTGATGTACCCTTTCTAAGAAAGAAGTGACTCAATGACTTAAGTCTTATCACAGGTTAATCCACGTGAAGGGCTTCCAAAAGTGCCTGACAGAGTGTTAGCGTTCCCAAAGTAATCACAGGTACTGTTATAATTTGCAGGTGCTGTGATTGCCTAACCGCCACTCTGCAGTGGAGTTGCACTGGGAACTGGGCTCCAGCCACGCAGGTCCTGGGTGCGCCCTGGGTTTGGCTCCGCCCACCACGGTCCCGACCCGCCCTCCACCTGTGACCTAGTTTCTTCTGGGGTAGGCGGGGGCGCAAAGCCGGCCAGCTAGGGCCCAAGGCCGCCCAGGTGGAGCCCTCAGCCGTGGGGTCCAAATAAGGGTCTGTTCATTGGGAAGACTTCTCCAGCTCCTGGAATCGGTGCACAAAACGGTCTTTGGAAAGAGTGGCCGGGCTGTGTAATAATTTACCTGCGTTTGTCTGCGTACTGCTTAGCTCTCTTTTTTGGACCAGCAAATGTTTATCCGGTTCCACTCAGCCAAATGCGGGTTTGGTTTGTTTGCTAATCCCTGAGGCTTCAGCCTGCTTTCAAAGAGCAAGACCCAGACTAAAGAGGAGCTTGAAAACATTTACATTCATATCAAATGAATGTGCTCTAGGGTTGGGGGATGGGATGTAGTGGGCTCTGGGTACCCCGGGGCTCCACTTTACCCCAGGGCCGGACTCTGCATTTACAAAAGAGGCACCGCTTGGGCCCGTTTTTGTTGTGCTAATGAACTCCCGGCCACTTTCTGGGCAGATCGAGGGCTCCAAGGCTACCAGGCTGAAAGGCCACGGACTGGGAAGCGGATGCCGAGCGTTGAGTGAAGGCAGGTCCTAGGGCTCCCGGAGGCCGGGGAGCACGCGGGCTCTGCGGTCGGGTGCTGGAGAGCTGCAGGGGACCGACTATGGGCTGCAAGATTGGCTGTCCACCTCGTCTGGGCTTTGATCTCCTTGATTGAGGCTGTTAAGTCAAAAGTGCTTAGCAACGGGCACTTAGCCAGTCTCTACGAGGTGAACAGCCCGCACCTCGGTGCCTCTCATTGAGCCGATTGAGTCCCATTGAGGCGTGGCCTGTGCAGCCCATTAAGTGTGGGCGCGAACCGGCCATGGGGAGCGGGCTCTGGGCACCCAAGGCTGCTTAATGGTTCGTCACCGGCTGCATTTGCCCGTACAGTCACCGTGCGGTGCTACCTGCTACCGAAGGCTCCGTCGCCAGATTGACGGTTCCTGCGCGTCTGCACTGCACTCTCCTTTCTCCCGCGCTCATGTCTGCGTCGCTTCCTTCGTCCTGCTGAAGCTCATCCACACAGAACACTCAAACCATCCAGCCCGTGGCCTATTCTCTGCTCCCAAACCCCAAGGCTACCCCTGATAGTACTCTACAAAAGTTGTAGTCGCAGTTATAATTAGCTATGCGCGCCCTCGGCTTCCCCAGGCCTTGGCTTCCCTCCAGACGGACCTCCCCTGGAGAATAAATATTTTCATACAGGGTCTTCCGTACTCACCTCGTACTGTGCACTCTTCTCTGGAATCACGGAGATACCTCGAAGAGTGCGCTTGAGATCGTGGAAAGGAAATTTGGTGTCAGTTTTGAAAAAATGAGGACAATTATACCAGTCCTCTCCCCCCCTCCCGAAAGAGTTTTAGGAGGCACCAGTTAAGGAACATGCTACTTCAGGCCGCCTTGATAAACTATAAGGTCCATCCCACGCAGCTTCAAGTTTTATCTCGCTCTGCCCAAAAGCCACAGCAGTTGCCTGACAGTTACAGAGACTCCTTAGTAGTCTCAACCACTGAGAAATGATACCTAACCTCTTTTAGCTCTGTGCCTTGAAAAATGCACGTTGTCTCCCAATTTTGCACCCAGTTTCAAGCTGCAAGTCATAAAACTTGTCCAGGCCCAGATACCTTCCCAGACTCCACTTCCCTGTTTATGCTCCTTTCTCCTGCCAAGCTGGCCTCTGTTATTCTCTAGCAGATACCTGTGCTGTCCAGCTTCAGTGTTTTTGTTAGCAGTGAGTTGCCTAATGTAGTGCTCCCCCTTGAATTTCTCTTCCTCCCCCCTCCACCGCATCCAAGGGTCACCACCTCTCTACTGCCACTCAGATAGAATAGGGTATGTGGCCAAACGGTTTTAAGTGCTGCAAGGACTATCTAGGACATAGTAACACCAACCCGAACAGATTTATGGCTTAGATCCAGCAGAAGACCAGCTCGATCCAACATGGCAACTAATTTCACCTTGCAGTAACCCTTGGCCTCATTATAAGCTCATTGTAATACAGTAGCATGCTAAATAACACACCCCTCCCCATCATGATCAGAAAAGGAAAGCCCATCTAAGGATTCACAAAGGCCAAGAGGACTCTTCTGAGAAGTCTCCACCCCTTTACCTGAAAAATCCTAAATATTCCTCCCTCTTATTGAATGCCTTACCCTTTGATTAAATAAAACTCAATAAAAGAATTAAATTCCACTAACCAGGGGCTGCTCTGTCTGTGGAGTAGTCACTGTATGCCTCACTTCTTCACTAATAAACACTTTCACTTTAAACTCTATGCTAGCCCATCTTTGAACTCTTTCCTGGATGAAGCCAAGAACCCGCAGTGGGTTGTGGACCCTCCGTCCCCAGACCTCTGGAATGCCTCCATCACTACAACCACTGGTTGAACCTTCTGACATGGAGCCTGTTGCCTCCTAGCCTTTGACTTCATTGGATTTTTTTCAGTCCCTGTTACTGACATGCTCATGGGACAGTTTTTACCTTGCTCTTCTCTGTCCCCATTAGTCCAGCTCCCTCTCAGAACTTATCATGTTGCATCATGGGCTTGAGGACCTCTTTGATGATGTCACTTCCAAGGTAATTTCCCAAAAGCTGCTTTGACTAGAGATGCCACCAAGAATGGTTCAGAAATCTCCAAGTGAATCTTAGGTGTCAGAAACTTCACGGGATCCCTCAAACATACTTAAATTCCAATTCCCCATACCAGTCTGTCTCTCCTACATGGATGCCTTCTTCATCTTGCTGAGGCTCTAACACCAATGCTAACTGTCCCCCTCCCCAACCTCTATGTGTATATAGTCTTCACTCTGCTCAGGCTCTGAGATCACACAGCAGGCTGCCCCTCCATGTCTTCTGTAATGGTTTGGAAATATGTCTGCAAATACTTGGATATTCCTTCCTTCAAAAATTGGAACCCCTCTCCTTGACTGGGGCCTTAATTTGGTAACTCACTTACAATGAATAAAATATTATGGGAATGATACCACATGACTTTCTAGCTGTGAGAAATGCTCAAATAAAAACCGGGACAGAGGACCTGAGCAGCAATGCGAGATGTTTATTCACGAGTCTGCAGAATTGGGCGCACCCTCAGCCAGGAGAATGTGCACCCCAAGTAGATGAATTAAACTGGCTTTATAGTAATGTGATTAGCTCCCCCTCCCCTCTCCTTCTCCCGTTTCTCCATTACTGGTTATTCCGGAGTTACAATCTAACGCAATTATCTAAAAGCCCCTATTGTGATTTGTAAATATGTTACTACTGTCAACTCCCTTCTACCAATTTCCCTTTGTCTGGTGATGACTATCTTTCCCCCTTCAGGATGTCCCCTTAAGACCCTCTAATTACATTTACCCTTTGTTACTAATGACTTTCTACTGGTATGGGAGTCACTATGTCCTTGTTTCTTACAATTCCACCCTGCCTCTTTTGGAAAATTGAGTACTCAAATCATTCTATGTATCCCTTCAAATCCAAGGATTCCCCTTGGCCTCCAGAAAGAAAAGATTATGAAAAGTTGCTGGCTTTTGTTTAGTTAGTGCAGTCTCAATTAGTCTCTGAACTAAACCTCTGACACATGGAATACAGCAACCTAAAGCTGTGAGGACGCCTGCTACCACTATGATACGAGAGATGATGAGATCATTCCTTTCCAGTTGCCAAACCAATTTTCTAACCATCCTGTTATGGGATTATCAATACCTGAGTTTTCCGCTAGTTCATTTGCTAAGGTAGTTAGTCCCTGCAGAGCCTTAGTGATAGATCCATCAGGGGCGGTATTGTTACAGAACCCCCTGGGCTGCTTCAATTGAAAGCAAACCCACAGGCTCTTTAGTCAGGGGCCCAATTGTCCGCCGCCAAAATTATAACTCTCAATACCAGAGTTTAGTGAAAAGAAAAAGAATTGTTTATTTAACAGTTATATAGATTTAGTTATTTGCAGATTTCTGTTGTTAAGTCTTATGTTCTTTAAAACACCCATAAACACATATCCTTGCCTCTCCCCTACCAAACCAGGCTAGTTTTAGAAAAGTCAGAGAAACCCTTTCCCTACTTTCCAAACACAGTTCAGCTTTACCAGTAGCTGCCAATCATTTAATTCTGATTGGGGAGACCTCGTCTGTGTTATCGGGTCCACCAGCTTTTAATCCAGAACCTCATGGATTCTCAGTCTCCTTGTAAACTGCATAGTTAGTCCTTTTGTAATCCACATGGTCAGTCTGTTCCTTTTCAAAGCAGCAAGGTATGCCCCTTCCTTAAAACTGCATCATCAGTCCCAGTTAAATTCACATAGTCAGCCTCAGCCTCAGTCAAATCCGCACAGTCAGCCTCAGTCTCAGTCAAATCCGCACAGTCAGCCTGACTAAAATGTCTGCCGCTTATTTTTAAATCCCTGACTACGTCTTTTGATGCAGTGGGTGTGGTAACCAGTTCTGACCATTCACAGAACCTCCGAAGGCTCTGTGTGCTTTCTCCATACCATCCCCAGGTCCAAGACCCCTCCCATCTACCTGAGGCTTTGGATGCATTAAAGTCATTTAGCATAAAAAAGACACTAGCTACCAGCCTCAGGCATGTGGAGGCATTCTAAAAGCTGCTTCCTTTTCCCCATACCCCAGCCACAAACTCTGGGGTTTTTTTTGGAACACCCCTGTTTCTGTAACAGTATTATTAGAAATAAAGGTGCAACACTGCCCCCCGAGCATTGCACATACGCCTCCCTTTTCTGCCAACATCATATCCAGTGCCATCCTGTTCTCCCAAGCCACTCGACTGGTGGCATCTAATTGTTGAGCAATTCCTTCTATAGCATTCCTAGTATAATTGATAAACCTTTGCTGGTTATAATAAATATAATTTATCCAATCAACATTTTTATTAATGGTCGACCACCAGAAGAGCACTGACTCAAACCCTGCTGCTATCTGATTTCTAGCTTTAAACTCATTTGGAACTCCTCTAGGGACCCCAATGGCGTCAATATAGATATGAGGATCGAAGGATCCACCAGGATTGACCTCCTTTTCCTAGCAGGAGCAGTCTGGACCAATTTGGGAAATGCTAGGGTAAATGGGATAGCCAATTGAACCAGGACACAGGTTCCACTGCACCTGTCAGGTAGGATTTTCCAGAGACACCTCTGCCCACAATACCACCAGACATCTGCTCTGGGGATTCGGAGGGTAATATAGTCACCGGCCCCGCTGTGAAGGTGGCTCGCATTTCTGGTATGAGTGCATGTTAGGAGTTCTCCCACTGGGGTACCTGAATTCACATCCCACCTAGAGAGGCAAGAAGAGTAATTCATGGGCCACACTGAGTATGAAGGGAGGGATTGAGTCCCATTACTCCTTTATAGAGGGAAAGAGGAGAGTCAAGCTTCTGCAAGTCTCATTTCCCCATGCATTCTCATCCAGAGAGAGAGCGAGCACACAGGCCATTCCCAAGAGCTCAGTGTCCCAGCCTAGTGGAAATGGTACGACTTGTGCCTGGGGTCTCCCTGTGGTACAAGCATAACAGTTGCTTTTATTCAGGGATTTAATGGTAAATTTGACCCATTCTACCCAAGCATTTGCGTCCCCGTACCCAGTCTCTATCTCTAAGGTTTGTCTGAGATCTAATGATCTAATACTTTAAAAACTTTTACCTTGGCTGGATCATTCTGGGGTCTTCTGAGGTGTTTCTGAGGTCTGGGTGGGAGAAGTTAGATTTTCTAGGGAAGGAGGAGTTGTCACTAAGTGAAGACCTAGCCACCCTACTGGATCTATACCAGATACATCAGCTCCTAGGCCATAAACTCTGGTAGCCACATGAGGTTCCTGACTTAAGGCCTGTGGCTGGTTAAGTGTTAGAAGAAGAGGGTCGCACTGGAGAGGCTGGCAGTTTGGGGGAGGAGCTCCTTTGCTTAAAGTTATTTTAGGCAAAAAAAAAAAAAAAAACCCCACCAGTTTTAAAGTGACCCCACAGACCAACCCATACTTCACCAACCCAGCCACTTAGTTCAGCCAAACTGTTGAGTCTTAGGAGGCAGTGATGCAGATGGGCTTCTTAAGTGAGACCTGTATATACAGACAATCACTCAGGTAATGAGATCATAGGCTTATGCCCTATGAAAACAGAAAGAACACACATGTTAATTCACACAACACAATCCACAAACCAGTCTCTAAATGTGCAGGACTGTCTTATTGGGAAGACGTCCAGTTGCAAGGCATTTGACATTCTTCTTGCCTGTAAATTAAGCATCTTTGATAATGTCACGGACCTGGTTTAACTTTCAAATGAAATAAACTTTATAGACACAGTTAGCTGCACTAGTTTATGGTCTACCACTGAGCATTGTGATTTTCCTCAAATCACAATTTTTCTCCTTAAGATTACCCTCCTTGTTATTAAAGGGACTGCATTAAGTCCAGTTTTAATTTAGCCTGCTCATTTGCATAAATACAACAAGAGCAGCAATTGATCCCATAAATCTTTTAAGTCTGCTTTGCTGGAACTCACACAAAGAACCTTCAGGTTGACCTTCAGTCTGCCCTCTGGGCATGCAAGCTAAGCCACACACCTGCCATCTGGCCTTGCCTGTAAAACCCATGTTTTTTACAAGTCCTTCAAGTTTTCCATTGTGCCTTAAGTTTCCTCCTAGCCATTTATCAGGGAAGCAACCTTTGTTCTTTCCCTAGAAAGATAGCCATGAACCGCCCAGCCAACCAAGATGCCAGGCTTTTCCCTCAAGGGCTTTCATTAGCCTTGAAAGTCAACTTCCATTCCTCAGGGCTTTCTGGTAACAACCAGAGCCTAAGCATGCCTTCTTCAGGTATGACATCCCAGTCAAAGCCTCGGCTGACAAAACCACCATTAGCAACTCGTCTTACTAGTTTTATGCAAAGGAACCTTGTGTCACTTCTTACTTCTTTAGAATGCCAAATACTGGAGGGTTCAGGTAGGGAGAAAAATATAAAGGTGTGAAGGAAAATCCTTGTCCTTCAAAACTGCATTTCCATGCATTATAACTTCCATGACTAAAACCATACAATTTCTTTTCAAAACCTTTATAAACTTCTAACAAACCTTTTCATTTACATACCTTACACTTTCCCTGGTTCCCTTTCTTTCATGTGAAGTTTTAAATTTCCCTGGGAAACCTCAATTTTTCCTTTCAGAGCAGAAACAGAGCAATAAGTCAAAGCACAGGTAGCTAGGCCCTCTCTCTCCAGTATGTCCACTGGCCTCCTAGAGAGACATGCCCTTGGCAGAGACATGCTCACTTGCCCAGGCTGGAGCACCCAGCAGCCCTGAATGACCCTTCCTGGGTCCTGGGTGGCAAAAGGAATTTTTACCAACTGGTTTACAGACAACTTTTCCTAGGTCTCATTGGTCAAAAACTGATACAGAGAATTCCACAGCAGAACAGACGAAGGTACACTTTTATAAAATCAGAACACAAGCAGCTGAGGTTTCCTTTTCCCAGGTTTAAAACTTCCATAACTTTCCTTTTTATTACTACAGCTTTTCTTAGACCTTCTGCAATACTTACAGACTTTCTAAATACTCTTTACTTCTTTAGCTTTAACCATAACATGCTTCCAATCCTTGTTCTTTTCCACACGGTGAAGGACTATACTTAAACTCAGCATCTGGGAGCCAAAAGTTCCTAGATTTGCAGAGATACCCTGCAACTTTTTTAAGTTCCTGCTTCTCCTCTCTTCTAACATACACTTTCTGAGCTTTCCTGAGGAGTTTTTCAATTGCTCTATCTGGCCCATTCATCTCCCTTCTGCAAATTCTTACAAAATATCTGACCAGTTTCTGTTACAATGGTGACTTTTAAAAGAGTCCCTGTCCTACAGCATTCTCTGGATTTAGACCAGAATACTTCCTCATCTGGTCCCTGAGCTTCTGTAGGAATCTGATGGAGCTGTATCTAGGATGCCTTGGAGACATTCTGTGCTTGGGGAACAAACTCCTTGAATCCCCTGATGATGAGGCTCTGAAGGTCTCTCGTCTGAGCCCTATTGATACAGAGTCCCATCTAGGTCGCAAAATTGTAACAGAACACCTGGGCTGCTCCAATTTAAAACAAACCCATGGGCTCTTTAGTTAGGGGTCTGATTGCTCGCCATCAGAATTACAACTCTTAATACTTCAGTTGAGTGAAAAGAAAATTGTTTATTTAACAGTTACACATATCCTTGCCTCCCCCCTACCAAACCTAGCCAGTTTTAGGAAGGTCAGAAACACCGTTTCCCTACTTCCCAAACACAGCTCAGCTTTACCAGCGGCTGCCAATCATTCAATCTGATTGGGGAGGTCCTTTCTGTGCTCTGGTGCCCTTCTGCTCTCAATGCAAAACCGTCAGGATTCTCAGCCTCCTTACAAACTGTCTTCTTTCTGTAAATGGCGTGCGTCTCCTCTCCTTCTCCAGAGCACCCCTGCAAACACCTGCCAGCGAGGGAGACAGCCTCAGAGCACACCACCCTAAACTGTTCGCAGCTGCCTATATATCCCTGACTGCATCCTCTGACGCAGTGGGTGTTGCCAACAATTCTGACCATTCACAGAACCCCATGTAGGCTCTGTGTGCTTTCCATACTGTCCCCTGGTTCAAGACTCCTCCCATCCACCTGAGGCCTTGGAAGCATCCAAGCAATTTTGCATAATGAAAGACACCAGCCATCAGCCTCAGGCGTGTGGAGGCATTCTGAAAGCTGCTTCCTTCTCCTCATCCCCCAGCTGCAAACTCCGGGGATTTTTGGACTCCCCTGTTTCTGTAACACTATCCTCCGGCCTATTATCCCAATCAGGGTCTATACTGGGAAACTTTTGTTAGGCCAGGACAATTCCCTGGCCCAGAAGGATGTTCCCTTTCCCATATCCTCATAGCAGCCCGTCTGATCACTCCTTTCTCTTCCCCACTGAAGATGTCTAGTATAGACATTAATTCCATCCACATGTATATGCTGGGTCCAGGGAATTGATCTAATTGTTCTGCCAGTTCAAGGGGTCCTCTACCAAATGCTTCATATTGTGCTTGAAGTTTCTAACTTCAGTGCTTGTTGAAGGAGCATTTGACATATCCAATATGTCCTGGACCCATGGAGACCTCCCTAAGGGGAGTGGAATGGGGAAGTTCTTTAGGTCTTGCTTACATTGTTCTAATTCCTTTCTTAATCTAGAATAAGTTCCCACCGGCGCTGTAGGTGTCATGGGGGCGGATACTGGTGTGGTATCTGCTAGGTCTGGCTGGCCAGGGCTATAAGGCAGTGGGAGACAGGACAGAGGGTCCCAGGCTTTATCTTCTTTCTCTTTTACAGGGAAGAGACGTGCGGATCTGCTTGTAGGTGGTGATCAGCAAAGAGCATATTCCCTCTCTTCTTTAAAAGCTGATGTCTGGCCCTGGCTGCTGTGGCTCAGTGTACTGAGCGCCGGCCCGCGAACCAAGTGTCGTTGGTTCAACTTCCAGTCAGGGCACATGACCAGGCCTCACGCCGGGTCCCCAACTGGGGGCACGAGTGAGAGGCAACCACACAGCGATGCCTCTCTCCCCCTCTTCCTCCCTTCCCCTCTCTCCAAAAACAAACAAACAAATAATCCAAAAAAAAAAAAAAAACGCTGATGCCTGATCACTCACATATAAGACCAGGGCTTGACAAACCCAACACTCATCAGACCCAGATTGGGGCCAGAAGACAGATTTATCTGAAATGGGTTCCTTTGGCCAAAGGAGACAACAATAATTTACCGTTGTCTGTTTTTCCTTACTTTTTGTCCGGGGATCCTCTCCCCAGTGCTCTAACATTCTCCCTAATGGACTGTTGGCTGGAATGTCTGTGGGGTCTTCCTTGGCTCCAGCCCTTTTAATTTCCCTAGGCCTAGAATTTCTATTTCCCATCCTCAGCTGATTCCTGTGGCTGAATCTGGTTGTGTTCTCAACCTCCTTTACCAGAGATTTATTGAACACAGACCTCACGAGCTCAATCCCCATATCCATGCCCTGTATACTCAACCTCCCTTACTGAAAGTTTCTTGTATAGAGTCCTGTGTGCTCAATCCTCTTACAGAGGCTTTGCACACAGCCCGAGATGCTTCGTCTGTCTCCAGCCATTTTCCTCACGGGAGAACAGACCCAGCGGAGGGGCGCTTCACACTTGCTTCGTGTCCAGAGACACGTACCAGCCACATACACACAATGAGCTTCCCAAGAATGCCCAACCACCAAGGCGGTACTTCAGTCCAATTTTCTTACCTTGGCCCGTGCACAAGGTTGCCTGGTTGTTGTGGTGTTTTGCTTTTGTTTCCCCCCTGTGTCGATTTACACTGTCCCAACAAGAAGTCTTGGGTCGTTTCCGGACACTGTGAGGCAGGTGGGCCCTGGGTCATGTGAGCCACCCAAAAGCAGGTAGGACGTGTCTTCCCACCTTGGCTCAGAGCCCCTTCCCGCACACAGGCGGAGGATCCCGGACGAACCCCCAAATTTTGAGAAAGGCTCACAATAAAAACCGGGACATAGGACCTGAGCAGCAAAGCAAGGTGTTTATTCACAAGTCTGCAGAATTGGGCGCACCCTCAGCCAGGAGAATGTGTGCCCCAAGTATACGAAGAAAACTGGTTTTATAGTAATGTGATTAGCTCTCCCTCCTCTCTCCTTCTCCCCAGTTTCTTCATTACTGGTTACTCTGGAGTAACAATCTAGCGCGATTATGTAAATGCCCCTATTGTGATTTGTAAATATGTTATTACTGTCAACTCCCTTCTACCAATTTTCCTTTGTCTGGTGATGACTATCTTTCCCCCTTCAGGATGTCCCCTTAAGACCCTCTAATTACATTTACCCTTTGTTAGTAATGACTTTCTACTGGTTTGGGAGTCACTATGTCCTTGTTTCTTACACAGGCTAGGTAGTAAAAACCATTGCTTCTTGGCTTCTTTATGGCTCACTCTCAGGGATACCAGTTCTCAGGAACGCCAGCTGCCATGTTGTGAGTGTTGCAGATGGAGATGCGGTCCAGGCTATTGGTGGTTGTGAACAAAGAATTGGACTGACCACACAAATATTGTAAAGCAAAGTAAGCAGGAAGTTTATTAAGGAAAGTTGACCTCCCAAGACATGGGAGGGGGCCATTTCTGACCAGGGAATGGCTCCCTTCTATTGAACAGTTACAGGCTTTACAGGGTTTGTACTTAAACTTCTACACATGTGATTTCCCATAATCCTTCATTGGCAACTCCGGAAGGAAACCACAATGCTAATTATTATCAGCTGTCACAAAGTGCTTTTCAGAAATCAGGATGCTGACTGACGACAGCTGCAGTGTCTCCAGATTTCCTATCCTATCTCCTGTCTCAACTCCCCACCAAGAGACATGGTTCTTAAAATTTTATTTTTTTGGTTGCTCAGAAAGGTGGCCACTCTTCTGTATCTACTTCCTGCTGGGATGGGACAATAGACCTTCTCTGCTGAGAACAGTGGTTGGGGAGGAGCTCCTGAAACTGGCATGAACACTGGGTATTGCAAGGTGTTGGCATCAGATTCCTTAGGGATTGATTGAAAACCATGGAGCATCATCATGTTGATGTGGCACTGTTTAAGTCTGGAAAGATACAAGGACCAAAGATTAGAATTACCTATTGGTAGTCTGTTTGGCTCAAAGTACTATCAAAGATATTTCTTACCCACTGTATTGTGGTTGGCAATGGCAAACCCATAAATTGTTAGAAGTATTGACTCAGAGCAAATCATGGGTAATTTGGAAAAGGGAGTTACTGACACAAGAAGGAGTAGCAAGAGTGCAGATAGTTAGCAAGAAAAGGTTTCATATTTACTTATCTCTCACGTTCCTTTTTTGGGGGACTTCTGGCCAAGATAAAGGCATAGGTAGACACACTTCACCTCCTTGCACAACCATAAGAAGGATCACAACTAACCTCAAAACAAAAAAACAACCAGAACTTCCAGAAAATTGAACTGTATGGAAGTATGACAACCAAAGATTTAAAGAAATATTCATCCAGATGGGTAGGAGGGGCGAAGCTGGGGAGCCAGGACAGAGAAGATGTGGTGTACAGGTGGTGAGGCAGTGGTAGCAAAGCAGTGATGGCAGCACGTGGAATGGGCAGTCCCACATTTATGTATAGTGGATAAAAGCTGGGAGGCACACCTGGAGAGTGATTCCAGACCCAGGTCAGAACACGTGGCCCTGAGTTCCAGCACCAGGAAAATAAAGCCTCATAGCTTCTGGCTGTGAAAACCAGTGGAGGTTGGGGTGATGGAAGAAATTTCCCATCTCTCAGGAGAGTCCATTTAGAGGGCCTCCATGGTACTAGAATGTACACAAACCTACCGACTCTGGGATCCACCATTAGGGCAATAGCAAGAGGGGTGCCAGTCACATACAAGAAATGGGTGAAGTGACTGGAAAAGGGGCGAGTACCAAGCAAGTGGCATTGTTCCCTCTCTGACCCCTCCATCACATACAGTGCCTCAAAGCAGTGAAATGGGTCACCCCTCACTGCTGAATACCTAAGGGTCTCCCACTTACAACACATCAGGTGCACCAAGACAGAGAGGTAAAGCAGCTCTACCTAATACACAGAAACAAACACAGGGAGACTGCTAAGTTGAGGAGACAAAGAAATAGGGCCCAAAGGCAAGAACAGATCAAAACTCCAGAAAAACAACTAAACAAAATAGAGATAGCCAACCTATTAGATGCAGAGTTCAAAACACTGGTGATAAGGGTGCTCAGAAAACTCTTTCAGGTCAGCAAATGTATAAGGGAAGAAATTAAGGCTACACTAAGTGAAATAAAGAAAAATACATTGGGTACCAATAGTGAAGGGAAGAAAGCTGGGGTTCAAGTCAATGAAGTGGAACATAAGGAAAGAATAAAAAAACAGTATAGAATGAAGAAACAAGAATTTTTAAAAATGAGGGGAGAAAAGGAGACTCTGGGACATTTCCAAAAGTGCCTACATCCAAATCATAGGGATTCCAGAAGCAGAAGAGGAAGAGCAAGAAATTGAAAACTTACTTGAAAATATAATGAAAGGAAACTTCCCTAACTTGGCAAAGGAAATAGACATACAAGTCCCAGAAGCATAGAGAGCCCCAAACAAATTGGACCCAAAGAGGACCACACCAAGACACATCATAATTAAAATGCCAAAGGTGAAATATAAAGAGAGAATCTTAAAAGCAGCAAGAGAAAAGGAGAGAGTTACCTACAAAGGAGTTCTCATAAGACTATCAACTGATTTCTCAGAAGAAACTCTGCAGGCAAGAAGGGACTGGCAAGAAGTATTCAAAGTGATGAAAAGCAAGGACCTACAACCAAGACTACTCTATCTAGCAAAGCTATCATTTAGAATGGAAGGGCAGATAAAGTGCTTCCCAGAGAAGGTAAAGCTGAAGGAGTTCATCATCACCAAGTCCTTCTTATATGAAATATCAAAGGGACTTACTTAAGAAAAAGAGGATCAAAACTATGAACATTAAAATGACAACAAACTCACAACAATCAACAACTGAATCTAAAAAGTAAAAACAAAATCCAAGTAAGCAAACCAGAATAGGAACAGAATCCTAGGCATGGGGATCATTTGGAAGGTTATCAGCTGGGAGGGGGAAGGGGGAGAAATGGGGAAATGGCACAGGGACTAAGTAGCATAATCTGTTGGTACAAAATAGACAGGGGGAAGTTAAGAATAATATAGGAAAGGTGAAGCCAAAGAACTTATATGCACAACCCATGGACATGAACTAAGGGGGGTGGGATTGCTGGAGGGAAGGGAGGTACTGAGTGTAGGGGAGTAAAGGGGAAAAAGTGGGATAACTGTAACAGCGTGATCAATAAAATATACTTAAAACAACAACAAACTAAGCAAACAACTAGAACGGGAACAGAATCATACATATAAAGATCATAAGGAGGGTTATCAGCAGGAAGAGGGAAGGGGAAGAATGGGGGAAAATGTAAATGGATTAAGAAGCATAATTGGTAGGTACAAAAGAGACAAGGGGATGTTAAGAATAATAAAGGAAATGGAGAAGCCAAAGAACTTATATGCACAAACCAAGGACATGAACTAAGGTTGGGGGTGGAGGTTGATTGCTGGAGGGAAGAAGGGTACTGGGCAGAGGCGGGTAAAGGGAAAAAATGGGACAACTGTAATAGCATAATCAATAAAATGTACTTCAAAAAAAAGTTTCTTTTTTTGAACAGGAATTTGAGGTCTTCTAAGGATTCACAGGCATAGGTTCTTCTGCTGGTCTGGGGGAGTATGAAATATGGAAATAATTATCTGCCCTTAGCAACCTCACAGATACGAGGGTACTTAGAACAACCTGGTAGGTTCCCTTTCATTTAGGGCTAAGGCTTTCTGTAGGGGATCCCTCTTTCCAAGTTTTCAGAAGTACTCAAACCCCTGGAGACGCAGTGGCCTAGAATTCTCCTTTGAGAGCCGGTAAGACCTTATTTCCATATTCCTGTAGTGCTTTTTGTACCTGTCCTAAGTTTATTAGATTCTTAACTACCTGATGGGTCTCTGATTCAAATATCAGATCTAGAAGTAAGAAAGGCCTAATATATAGCATAGCCCTAATATATAGAGTACCTGATTCTCATGAGAGCTATAGGTAGTAATTCAACCCTACTTTCAGGAGATTCTTGACACAGCTTTGTCAATTCCTTTTCAAGGACTAATTTGCCTGTTCTACCTTCCCAGAGGACCAAGGTCTCCAAGTGGAGTGAAGGTAATATTTTATGCCTAGAGCCTCAGAGATCGATTGAATGATCTTAGATATAAAGGATCGTCCACTATACCTTTGTAATAAGCAAGGGAAACCAAGTCGGGGTATTATTTCTGTCAGAACATGGCGGCAGCTGGACTGCCCGCCCGGACTTTTGACATATGCAAATTAACAATATGCAAATTAACAATGTGCAAATTAACCTACCAAAAGTGTTAATGGGTAAACTCACCCTAACCTAAATGTGTGTTTTGAAAGGTGTGGAGACAGCACCTGCAACCATAGCGGCAGGTGGAGTGGATGTCTTTGTTTTTCTTTTCTCCATCCTAGGGGCTCTCCTGTATGGTGTGAGAGTTTTATCTCTAACCTGTTTCCCTCCCTTCTTTCAATAAACATGGTGTGAAATCTTAGACTGTTCTTTGGGTGATTTCTCAGAGCAAGGCTACCTGACAATTTCTCTTAGGAGACGTTTTGCCCTTTTTGTGGCCTTCTCTGTCCTTGTTGAAGGAACCTCAGTCAATCCAGTAAAGGTATCTATCAGGACTAATAAGTATTTATATCCTCTACAGGGAGGCATTTTGGCAAAGTCAGCCTGCCAATCTTCTCATGGATAGGTCCGGTCCCTCTTTGCTGAATAGGCTCTAACAGTGGGGGAAAGGGATGGTTTTTATCCATGATTGTTGTAGGCACGAAGGGTTCAGGCCTGGCAAGTATTCTTTATGGTAGTTGTTAATCCTTTGCCTACAAATAATTTGTTAACCATTGTTGTTGTGGCATTCCTTCCTATGTGGAAACAGTCAGGCAAAGCCTTTAAAAATTTCAACTGGGAGGCCTGGGGAAGGAAGAGTTTTTGGCCAGTATATATCCTAGGTCCTTCATGTTGCCCCTTACTCCAAAGCCCAGGATAACTCCCCAGATGTATAGTTGGGCTTGGTGTCTGAGCTGTTCACAGAAGAGAATAAATCCAGTTTAGCAGTTTAGTGCTGCCTTCTTTGCCTCTTGGCTTGCCCTTCTATTTCCCTGGGACCTTTGCAATGCATGACTGGCACTTGCTCAGAGAGTTTAACTGCTTGTAATAGATTTTAGGGTGTCTGGTCCATGTTTAATGGGGGAATTCCTAATGGTAAAGAGCCACCTTTCTTTCCACATGGCACCATGATCATGCAGAACAAGGAAGGCATATTTGGAATCTGTATAGATATTAATCTTTTTTCCTTGTGTTAGAATAAGAGCTTGGGTAAAGGCCATAATTTCAGCCTTTTGTGCCAAGGTCAAGAGTGTAAGGAGTCATGCCTCAAAGGTGTCAGATAAACTAACTATTGTTCATCCTGCCTTTTACTGTCCACTCTGTACAAAGCTGCTTCCATCAGTAAATTACTCTTTCTCCGGGTTTTCCAAGGGTTGATCTAGCAAGACAGTTCTGGAATAGGTAAGATTAATAATCTCTGAGCAGGAATGAGTCAAGTCGGGAGATGATTCTATGGGCATTAAGAAGGCTGGATTTCATTGGAACTATTGTAACAACACAATCAATAAAATATACAAAAAAAAAGAAGGCTGGATTTAAGGTATTACAGGTTTTTACAGTCACCTCAGGGTTGTCCAGAAGAAGGACTTAATAACTGGTCAATCTATTTCCTGTTAGTCAGAGATGCCCTTTCATTTTTAATATTCCTTGTACCTGAAGTGGAGTTAAGACCTTTAACTTCTGCCTGAGAGTTAACAGCTTCCTCTGTTAGCATGGCCAACCGCTGCAACTGCTCTTAGACACCGAGGCCACCTTGTTGCTAAATTGTTGAGATTTTTAGAGAAATATGCAACCCGTTAAGGTTTATTGGACTAAGACCCCTAAGGCTATTGCCTACTTCTCTGCTACATATAAAGAGAAAGACTTAAGTTAGGAATATGTAGGACCCGGGTTTTGACTAGGGCCTGTTTGATTTTATTAAAAAGCCTGATCATGTTCCTTTCCCCATATAATGGGTTTGGTGTCTCATCCCTTAGTAGCTTCATATAAAGGTTTTGCCATTAGTCACAAGCTTGAGATCCAAATTCTGAAATATCCAGCACTCCTAAGAAAGAGCAGAGTTGTTGTTTTGTAGTGGGTGGTGTTAGGTCAGTGATTGCTTTTCTTCTTTATTGTGACAGTTGTCTAGGTCTTGGGGTTAGGATATATTCTAAATAATTTACTCTCTGTCCGGTAATTTGGGCCTTTTTCTTAGAGACTCGATATTTCAGGTTCCCAAGAAAGTTCAGAGTTTGGATAGTATTATAATCTGAGGCTTCTTCCTTCAAGGGCTGCAGACTAGGATATCATCTACATATTGTAAGATGGCTCCCTCTTGTAATTGTTATTTCCTTAGGTCCCTTTCTAATGCTCTTATAAATAGATGAGGGCTATCTCTAAACCCTTCTTGTAGAACTGTCCAAGTATATTGCTGATGGGTCATTGTTTTGGGGTCTGTCCAGTCAAATGCAAACAGGTATTGGGAACCTGGTAGGCAGGGATGCAAAAGAAGGCATCTTTTTGTCTAAAACTGTATACCATTGAGTATAGTCGGATACATGAGTGAGTATGGTGTAAGCGTTGGCTACAAGAGGATATAAGGGGACAACAGCCTCATTAAGTAGTCTCAAATCCTGAACTAATCTGTACTCCCCTGTCGGTTTAAGAACAGGGGAGCATTGGAGCGTTGATAGGGCACTAACAGCTCGTGTGTTACGAATTTCTCTATGATGGGCTGCAGACCCGCTAGGGCCTCCCATTTGATAAGATACTCTTTCCTATGGGAATAGGCTGTCCCAGGCTTTAAGTGAATTCAAATTGGTTGGGCTGTCATGGCTTTTCCAGGAACTCCAGAGTCCCAAACTATAAGACCCACTTTTTGCAAAATTTGTTCTGGGTTGCCATTTTCTAGTTTTCTTTCATTGGCTAACATAATTTTAAAGATCTTAACTGGGACCACCTGAAACCTCAAAACAGCCCCAAATCTGGCCAAGCGGTCTTGTCCTAGTAATTGTATAGAATATTGTGGAATAATTAGGAAAGAATGTTTAAAATTTGACTTTCAAATTGACAAGGTGACAAAGGGTGTGTAAAATCAAGTTTGAGATTTTCCTTCAACTCCCATAATATTAATTGAACTGGAGGAGAGAGGTCCAACATAAAACTGAGAACAGAGTAAGGAGCCCCAGTATCAATAAGAAAGTTAATTTTCACCAAGGCTGGTGTGGCTCAGTGGATTGAGTGCCAACCTGCAAACCAAAGGGTCACTGATTCGATTCCTGGTCAGGGTACAAGCCTGGGTTGCGGGCCAGGTCCCCAGTTGGAGTGCACGAGAGGCAACCACATATTGATGTTACTCTCCCTCTCTTTCTCCCTCCCTTCCCTCTCTCTAAAAATAAATATATATATATATATATATATTAAAAAAAAGAAAGTTTATTTTCTTACCTGCCACGTCAAGGGTTACCCAGGGTTCCTTGTTAGAGATCAAAATGCTGGTGTAGGCTGGGGCCAATCTGTTCTCTGGACACTCTCAGTCCTCAAGTGCTGCCATGGCCTTAGGTGATGACCCCTTTCCACTCTGGGAATGGGTGCAGTCCACCTTCTAAGGCCAGGGATCAGGGTTTGCACTTTTGCACATGGGACATGGCCCTGGGGGTGGCCTAGTGTAATCCCTTGCCCAGGGTCCAGAACATTTGCACTTAAAGCATGTTCGATTTTTTTGCCCTTGCCATTTTTGTGGCTTTCCTGGGTTACCTTGAGGTGGCTGGACATTGCCAATAGTGCTGCTAACAGCTCACACCACTAGTTTGGCTTGCTTTTCTTCCCTCTTTTTCCTAAACTGGCTCTGATATATCTTTTCTTCCAAGTTACGATTGTTAAAGACTGAGAAAGCAATATCTATCAGCTGGGCTGTTGGAGTTTGTGGGCCCATTTGTAATTTCTGAAGCTTTCTACAAATATCAGGGGCTGACTGGCTGATAAAATATTGTCCTATTAATACTTGGCCCTCTGGAGAGGATGGGTCTAGATTAGTATATTTTCAGTATGCCTCTACCAGTGGGTTAAGGAAGACAGCAGGGTTCTCCTCTTTTCCTGTGTTATGTTTCTGATTTTATCATAATTCACTGGCTTTTTAATACAATTTTTACTCCAGCCAATAAGCACTGTATTGGGGTATTTTTATTTCTATTCTTCTCATTGTATTATAGTCCCATTCATGGTCCTGATCTGGGACTGCCTGAGCTGTGAGTCCTACATCATTGGGGTTTTGAGCATGTAATTGGTCTTCACATTTGTGGGCCTCTTCCCAAATTCATTGCTTTTCTTCTGGAGAGCAACAGGTGGTCAGGATTATACAAAGGTCTCTTGAGGACATATCAAAGGCAAGGGTTAAGGTTTGAAAGTTTCTAGTGAAGTGTGAGGGATCCTTGGAGAAGTTTTCTAGTCTATCTTTGCACTGCTGCAGGTCAGTTATTGAAAAGGGTACATGTAGGCACATATGGCCTACATGTACCTGCTACTTTCCTTGAGGGCAGGAGGGTGGGAGCAGGGGTGGAGATAAGAGCCTCTGTTCTAAGTATGTCCTGCTGGACTAGGTTTCTTTTCAGAATATATGGAGAGTAGGGTGGAGGAGAGGTTAATACCTCTGAGGTGGGAGCAGAGGCTTCAGAACTTTGGGGCCTACTTTCTCCCCCTGAGAGACAGGTGGGGAACTTAGAAAGGGGTTGGCTAGAATGCCATTGTTGACCCCTAAAGGGGCTGCCTCCTTTGGCCTAGAACAAAGGACTGGATTGTGATACAGTGTCATGAAGGCTTGAACATAGGGAACCTCTGACCATTTGCCTAACCTTCTACAAGACAGGTCTAATTGGAATATGGTGTTGTAATTTTTGCTCCCCTTTCCAGGCCAAACTTCCCCATCTCTTAGTTTATACTGCTGCCAAGCCATATTACAGAATAAAATTATCCTCTTTTTCTTGAGATTTTAGGGTTAAATTCTTCCTAATTTCTAAGAATCCATCCCAACAGGGATCCTGAGGGGATAAAGGGTATACTACCCATCCTGTCAGTGATGTACCTAGGGAAAAGAAAAAGAGAGTGCAACTCCCTTGCTCCCAGGTCCCTTTTCATTTGCCTAAGGAGTTCTCTAGTGGGTTACAGGGTGTCCCCCATTACCCGACCGTTCTAAGCTACCAGACATCTGTGAAACTACGAGAGTTTGAGTGTGATGATCAGCAGAAAACAAACTAGAGTTGCCATGGATTAGTCATACCCTCTTTCCTGGTATCTAATTCAAGAGACTTCCATTAAATTGGACATGGCCTGTGTTATGAAGAACCCGGCTAATTTGGACTCCAGCAAGGAGTTGTAGGTAGGTGACTGTACCAGTCATTTGAAACATTTCCCAAGACCGAAGAAAAACTACTGTTAAAATACCAGAAGGGAAATTGATTAACTCTTCTCTGTTCCTCATCCTTGATTAACTTGAACTAGTTTCTTCTGCTCCTCATAATTGGTTAACTCAAACTAGTTTCCTCATAACTGAATAGTTTTCTCTGCTCCTCTGCTTCTCTGCTTTTCCTCATCTTTTTTTACAAACCTAACCTGGGTTGGGTTAGGAAGGCCTCCAAAAGGACTTTAAAGGGCTCATCAACTTTGGCCTCTGTTCGGCAAATGCAGAGACGCACAGGGAAGAGGTGCAAATAGAGAAGCCAAAATTCAGTGGGTGAAACAAGCCTTAGGAGAAACATGGTCGGCTTGCAAATGAGGCTGATAGCACAAGAGAGCATAGCAAAGAAGGGAGGTGCACCCAGCAACACTTTCCAAGAGCTACAATAGTCCTGAATGAAAAGCTGCAAGGAAGGGAAGATGTTATGTTTTACAGTGTGCTTCCATGTATGGATATTGTATTGTGCCTGGTGGGGAGCTAGCCTCTAACCTCAATCTACAACCAGGTAATTTTCACATGGGTCTTTTTAGGTGACAGACACCCTTTGGCTCTTAATTGCCCAACCCGAGCCCACACAAAAGCAGCAAGCTCCCTTCAAAGAGCCAGGGTGTCCCAAGGTATAAAGGGGACAGAGAGAACAAAAGTCTTCTCCAACCACTGGGGAGGGTGGAAGGGATTGTCCTACCACTCCTGCATTTTCACAGACAACTTCCTGGCTGACTTGCCAAATTGTTGCAGATGGAGATGGGGTCCAGGGTCTTGGTGGTCACGAACAAAGAATTGGACTTACCACACAGATATTGTAAAGCAAAGCAAGCAAGAAATTTATTAAGGAATGTACACTTCCCAAGCATGGCAGTGGGCTATCTCTGGCCAGGGAATGGCTCACTTCTATTGAACAGTTATAGGCTTTATAGGGTTTTTACTTAAACTTCTACACATATAATTTCCCAAAGTCCTACTTGATTGTCCACTTGGGGAGAAAACCACAATGCTAATTATTATCAGCTGTCACGAGGCAATTCCCAGAAATCAGGATGCTGACTTATGACAGCTGCAGTGTCTCAGGATTTTCTATTCCATCTTCAGCCTCATGAGGCCACTCAACAGTCCTATGAAGGGGGCCATGTGTGGATAGGCCCACATGGAAAGCAATTTGATAGCATTGACTTTCCAGGCACAAAGTAGCCACCTAATAGAAGCTGATCCCCAGTCTCAGCCAACACTTCAGATGATTTCAGCCCTCGGTCAATGAATGTGCCAGCCAAAGCCCCAGATTTCACAGAACAGAAACAAGCCATTCCTTCTGTGCCCTGTTTGTATTCTTGACCTGCAGAAACTGTGAGGTAGTGAAAGATTATTGTTCTAATCTACTAAGTTTGGGGGTAATTTCTTATGCCTCAAGAAATAACTAACACACTTTCATTACCCTGCTCAGGCTGTGACACCTCACTGAGCTCCTCCTCTGCCTCTTGTCTTTCTCACCCTCCTCGGGCTCTGACACCTATTCAAGACCACCATCCCATGTGAATGCCCTCCTCAGACAGCTCAGGTTCTGACTCTCCATGCTGGATAGCCATCTGCAAATGCTGTCCTTACCCAATTCAGTTGCAGTACCACACTCTGTGTCTCCATAGTTCCTCCCTCTTCAGGCACAAATGCCTTCCTTGGCTGTGCTACCTAATACTTCTAGGATTGAATTTTTCAGGAAGGTAATAGAAAAGAAGAGAAGGGAAGAGTAAAAGTAAAGGGAAGTGGAAGAGGAAAATGAATTATGACCTTTTTTTTATCAATCTCTTTCCTTAAATTGTCCAGCAGAGTTCAAAGCAATGGCATCACCCATAATTCTTTAATTCCTCATTTCCTGTATTATTTTTTTTTCTGTGGCAGCCACTGAGTCCCCCAGAGTCTTGTCCCAATGAATCCTTCATTATGGGAGACCGTAAGCAATAGTTAACTCACTTATTTCATCACCACAAGTCATGACTTAAAAATTCCCATCCCTAAATAGTGATTGTTATTTATCTATTGGTGCATAACAAATTACTCTGCAGTTTAGGGACTTAACAAATACGCATCTCATAGTGTCTGTGAGGCAAGAATCTGGGCACAGTTTATCTGCATCTTTTATGTCAAGGTAGCAATCAAGGTATCAGTTAAGGCTCTGTTTTCCTCTGAAGACATTGGTGAAGGATCCGTGTTCAAGCTCGCTCATTGGTTGTTGACAAGATTCAGTTCCTTTAGAGCTGTTGGTCAAAAATCACCCTCAGCTCTTGCCATTTGGACCTCTCCAACATGTCAGTTTGCATTATTAAAGTGTGCAAACATAGGAGGCAGTAGAGCAAGATGGAAGTCATAGTCTTTTGTAACATAATCATGGGAGTGATATCCCATCATTTTTGTCAAATTCTATTGTTAGAAGCAAGTCACTAGGTCTGGGTTACACAATAGCCTGAATAGAAGGAGCCATCTTAAAAACTGCCTACCACAATTATCTTCAGCCCTATCTAGGGAAGATGACCAGCCTTAGATTCTCTCCATTTCCCTGAGAGTCTATTGCTTACACCTAACACTTCATGTGAACTGCTATTCTATTAAGGGTTCTTCATTGCAAAATTAAAAAACAACTTTGGTTAACCTAAGTAAAAATTGTTTCTATAAAATTAGGCTTAGAGTTCTAAAGAGTTCTTAATATTCTTAAAAACTACCACTAGGCATGTAAGAGAACACTTTATGACATTTTAAATGAGCAAGTGAGAAAATTAATGTATAAATGAATGAATGAACAAATTTTCTGGTAGTTAGTGGATATAATTTGGTGGCATATTCAGCTTAGGAAAACTTTTTTTTTTAATGTCTGTTCTTATCTATTTGTTACTCTTAGAAAATTTCATTTCTGACTGGACTCAGAGGTAGAAGCTCTCAGGACAGTCTACAACTCTTGGCAATCTGTTCCTGGAATTTTTCTTGGCCTCCTTCATTCTCTTAGCCAAAAATTTAGCATATTCTGTGACCTCTTCCTTATTTTCCTTAGTACAATGTTTATTCAGAGCAATACATGATGTTTATGTTGCAGGGCACGTGGAGTGAGTAACGAGACGCTGAATCTTGGGTGCTTTGGTCCTAGGAATCTTACCTTCTTTGTTTAGGGGCTTTCTTACCACATACTGGCATATATCATCTTCTTTAGAGAGACTGAAAAGTTTGCAGATTCTGCTAGCTCTTCTGGGCCCCAGGCGATGAGGCACAGTAGTATCTGTGAGACCAGGATTATATTTCTCCCCACCCCCACCCCTGTTTTACAATGACTCAGTTGAGAACATTGAAATTGGTATCCACAGTGCAGCCCTGAACAGATTTGCACTTACTTTCTCCTGTCTGCCTTGGTCTACAACAAAAATGGCCCTTACTCAGTACAGACTCCCTGCTTTGTGAGGAAACCTTGCTAGTCATTCCCACCACTGATTTGAACCCTTTCATTCTTCTCCAAAAGTGTCAGCAGCAACTGCTGTGACCATACGCTTCTCATAAAAGGCATGAAGTTTGCATTCATTGTCTACTTCAATGAGTTTCTGGCAGTCAGAAAGAGGTATTCAGCTTCATCTTGAAGCAGCCGACTGCCTCTGAGGAGCCACAAAAAGAAGTCAGCTTGGGAAAACTCTTAAAAACTGGAACTTAATGCTATGAAACATTTTTTTAACAGGATACCTATATTCACTCACTTGGAAAATTGTCAACAATATATCACTCAGTGAAAAAAGCAAGTTCTAGGATATGACCTTGTTCTGAATAAGAGTTCAGGTACATTTATTCCAAGAAGTTATCAACTTTTGAAGTGTCCAGAAGCAAAATTTAGGACAAGATCATGGTGAAGCTAAAAATTGGAGATTTGGAGTTTTTTTGACAGAATTAGGGAAGAGTAGTCTCCCAGATCATACTGGACACTTCAAAGAGAATCAATATTGGTGACTCCACTACTTCTATGCAGAAGGGATTTTATCAATTGTCTATTGCTATGTCATATATTATTCCAAAACTTCGTGACTTAAAACAATGGCAATCATTTCATTATTATCTCTCTCCATTCCTGAAGTTGACTGAGTTCAGCTAGGTAACTCTTAATGGGCTATCTCATGTAACTGTAGTCAAACCATGGCTGGAGATCGAAGGCTTTCTTACAGCTAGATCACCCAGCCCATATGTGGCTTTTCCAGGTGGTCCAGGTCTCCTTATAGCATGGCAGCTGAATTTCATGAATGAGTATCTGAAGAAGTGAGAGACAGGCAGAAGATGATCTACTTTTATGACCTCACCTTAGAAGTAATGCCACATCACTTCCTCTGTATTCTAATTGTTAGAAGCAAATTATTAGGGTCAGCCTATATTTAAAAGAAGGAGGAGAATTAGATTCTACTCTAGAAAGGAAGAATCTCCAAGAATTTGTAAACATGTTTTAAAAACCATCAGGAGCTATTAAGGAGACTGCCCTGGGCTCTGCAAAGGCTTCCTGGACAAATGTAATGACAGCTGATAATAAGGAACTCACAGACCAACTTCAGGAAAGACAGAAGAAGGGCTGGGCCCTGGCTGTGCAGTGGTCTAGGACATGGAGCAGGTGAAGAGCACATCCCTATGCCTAGTGCTGGACCTCATCTCAGGAGCCCAACTTGCTCACTCATCAAATAGGCTTCTTCCTGGGCAGTGCAGTCTGACTTGGCAAAAGATGCAGACAGACCTGTTTCTCCAGACTGGTATGCCACTTACTAACTTTTGAATTTGGATGAGTTACTCCCTATCTCTTTAGGAATTATATCTGTCGGGGTCTTGTCAGTAAACAGATGACACCTCTCCTAGTTCTGGAGGACAAAATCTAGAGACAGAGAGTCTGTGTGAAAGTCCACCTTATGGGATGTGGAAAAATTTGGGGCAGGACCCAGCCAGCCAGTGGAAAGTCTGCAGAGGGACCTTGGGAACCAGCACCTCAGGTCCTCTCTCCTCTGTGTGCTGTCTCTGGCTAGTGCTCCTCATTGGCCAAACCCAAGGAGAAGCTGGAGGAGAGAGCTGCCTGATGCTGTCTCATGTCTGCCTCTGGGGCACACAGTGGGTGCAGAGGGGTGAAAAGCAGATATGGAACAGAATCAGAAGATACCTGACACAGAGATTCAATAGAAAAATGTAGCCCTGGCAGTGTGGTTCAGTTGGTTAGAGCATCATCCCATACATCAGAAGGTGCAAGTTCAATCTCTGGTCAGGACACATACCTAGGTTACAGATTCCATCCTTGATCAGGGTGTATACGGGAGGCAACCAATTGATGTTTCTCTCTTACATCAGTGTCTCTCTCTCTCTCTCTCTCTTCCTCTCTCTAAAATAAATAAGCATGTCCTTAGGTGAGGATTAAAAAAAAAAATCACCTATGATCCCATACCCTAACATAGCAACTTTTGGGGGGCAGTGTGTTTTCTGGTTTTCGTTTATTTAAGTTCATATTGTTGTATAACTACAAATCACTTTATCCATTAAGTGTTTCTCAGTGGTTCAATGAAAATTTCATAATTATCATTTTTTAACCATTGCATAACATCCATTGAGAAGATATGCTGTAATTTACCTGGCATTCCCCTATTGTTGAACACTTACTATGTTATTGTAGACTTTTGTTTTGTTTTGTTTTGTTTTTGCTTTTATAGGCAAATGTTGTCATGGACATACATTTTTATATATCAAAGTTGGCATAGGAGGCTGAAGTGTGATTCTGGGATGTGGGCCTAAAGATGAGATATGTGGCATGAACACCAAGACTAGGCTAAGTTCTCAATGTTGGGGAAACTTTCTGCTTTGTTAAAACAAATGTGCTTAGGCCTCAAAAGGGCCAGGATATGGAATGGAAAGCTCATGATCATGTAGGCTTGGGTGCATAGCCCTTGCTTTGTGAGGTTATGCATTAAAAAATAATTATACCACAGTGACATACTACTTCATAGGATAGCAACTGGTGGTGAGGGGGTGGTTCAGAATGAGCCACCCCAAAATGTACCTCAGTGGGATGAGAATTATTTTGAGCTAAAGGCAATTTTAGTTTTGGCTCAAGGGTAACTTCAGCCCCTCCCTTTAATTACCTGGAAGAACTTGAATTAAGGGCCTTGCCCATAAGGGATTATCAGTGATAATCTCATTTTGACTCACAAATGTCAGAGTAAACTTTTATTTACTAAACATCTGCTCTTCTTATCTTCTTATCCTGCAATGACACTTTGAAGCCCCCAAGGTGCATTACTTCATCCCTAACGAGAGAGAGAGAGAGAGAGAGAGAGAGAGAGAGAGAGAGAGAGAGAGAGAAATGAAGCATGGATTGGCTTCCCATACGTGCACCAACTGGGACAAACCCACAACCTAGGTATATACTGGGGACAGAACTTGAAACCTTTTGGTACATGGGATGACATTCCAACCAACTGAGCCACTTGGACAGGATGCTCAGGATGTCTTACACGCATCAATCACTTCCTGTCTCTGAACTTCTCTTGGATGCAGGGTCATGGGCTCTTTCATGTATGTGGGATTTCTGTACTTATGTATGTATTGAATTTGATTATTTTCTCTTGCTGAACTATTTCATGTCTATTTGATTATTAGACCAGCCAAAAGAACCTTGAGGGTAGAGGAAAGTTTTTCCTTCCCCACACTATCATTTAAACAAGAAAAAGAACCCTTGCTAGTGTGGCTTAGTGGGTTGGGCATCCTCCCACAGGGCAAGTTGTGGCTGGTTCAATTCCCAGTCAGGGCACATGCCTGGGTTGCTGGCCAGGTCCCTGGCTTGGGGAGTGTACAAGAGGCAACTGATTGATGTTTCTCTTGTACATTGATGTTTGTCCCCCTCTCTTTCTCCTTCCCTTCCCCCTCTTTAAAAATAAATACAATCTTTAAAAAAAAGAAAAAGAAGTGATGACAAGGATGTGGAGAACTTGGGAACCCTCATACATTACTAGCAGAAATATAAGAAGATATAGTTTCTGTGAAAAACAGTATGGTGGTTCTCAAAAAGTTAAATATTGAGTTACCATATGGTCCAGCAATCTCACTTTTGGGCATATACCCAAAAGAACTGAAAACAGGCACTCGAACAGATAACTGTACACCAGTCTTCATAGTTTCATTATTGACAACAGCCAAAAGGTAGAAACAACCTGTGCCCATCAACAGATGAATGGATAAACAAAATATGGTACATCTATACAATGAAATATTACTCAGCCTTAAAAAGGAGATTCTGTTACATAATACAACATAAATGAACCTTGAAAACACTGTGCTAAGTGAAATAAGCTAGGCACAAAAGGACAAATATTATATAACTCCATTTATATGAGAAACATAGAATAGGCAAATTCACAGAGACAAAAAACAGAATAGAGGTACCAGAGATGGTAGGGAGGGAAGAACATGGAGTTATTGTGTAATGGGTGTTGACTTTATCTGGAATGATAAACTAGTTCTGGAAATGAACAGTAATGGTGGTTGAACAACATTATGAATGTACTTAATGCCACTGAACTGTATACTTAAAAATGGTTAAAATAGTACTTGGTGTGTTCCTCAATTGGTTGGAACATTGTCCTGTACTTCAAAAGATTGCAGGTTCAATTTCAGTGAAGGCACATAGTTAGGTTGTGAGTTTGATCCCTGGTTGGGACATCTTAAGGAGGCAATTGTTCATGCTTCTGTTTCACATTGATGTTTCTCTCTTTCTCTGTCTCCCTCTCTTTCCTTTTCTCTCTCTCTAAAATCAATAAACATATCCTTGGTTTAGGATTTTTAAAAAATGGTTAAAATAACAAAACTTACATATTTTACAACAATAAAAATATATACATCCAAATGAAGAAATAATTATAAATCCTCTTATTGGAGTTTATTGGAGTTTTTAGGGGATTAAAATTAGAGGCACATGATTAATTTATTTGTTTATCTTCTCAGTGAATATGTGTTAAATGAATAAATGAATCAGATCTAGTAAAAGTCTTTTGGATATATACAGAGGAGCAATCACACCAACCTTCACTCCTGAAGCCCTTTCTCTGCCTTTAAAACTTCAAAAGGGGTACAGGTTATGGATTCATTTGTGTTATTAAAGAAAATCATTCCATTTCAAATTGTAAGTATGTGAAATTTCATTATCACAGATTCTCTAACCTACCCTTACTCTCAAGTTTTTACTTTCAGTCACTAATTGGCTGAAACTACCACCTGAGTATACCTGTCAAAGCTTCCCAGGAAGCTTCAGATACCAGCCTAAGCCAGAATCCAGGTCCAGCAGGCTTTTCCCAGGAAAGCCTCTTGTGTTCTTATGTCAGATTGCCAAGCCCCTACTCTACCTCCTGCTGCCTGTCTCCCTCCCCTTCACCTTCTTCTTCTCCCTCCTTCTTCCCTATCCCATCTTTTAAGACTGATAGGACTTCTGTACCATGTTCTCTCTTTCTTTTCCAGCAGAGGTACAGGCCTAGAAATCCCTGCTAGGTTGTGGGTTCCTTTATTTGCTCTGATTTCCTGTTAAAGAACCCCTGGCATAATCCAGGTGCCTGGATTTTTTGTCAATATAGTATACCACTGTATGGATACACAATTATTTGTTTATCCATTTACCTGTTGTTGGACATTTATATTATTTCCATATTTTAACTATTATAAATAAAGCTAATGTTCACATACAAGTCTTTGTTTAGATATATAGTCTTTCTTGGGAATGCAATTGCTGAACCTTGTGTCAAGATTTTATTTAATTTTATTTTTTTTAAACTGCCAAACTGTTTTACTAATTGATTTTAGCAATTAACACTCATACCAGAAATATATGAATTCTGATTTATCTCTATAATCATAAACAATTACCAGTCTTTTTTATTTTAGTTGACCTAGTGGATATGTAGTGGTATCTGATGGTAGTTTTAATTTGCATTTCCCTGGTGATAACAGATGGTCATCTTTTCCTGTGTGCATTGACCATTCATATATTTTCTTTGGTGAGATTTTTGTTTATATTTCATTGGGCTTATCTCTTGTTCCATTTTTCTTAAATCTGTCAGTTGGTTTCTGTTGCTCATAACTAATAACCCTGAAACTAGAATTTAGAATCCAAGAACAAATCCTTACATTTATGGTTAATTGACTTTAACAAGATGCCAAGACCATTCAAGGGGAAAGTAACTGTGTTTTCAACAAATGATGCTAGGACAATTGAGTATCCACATGCAGAAAAATGATGTCAAATCTCCACCTCAAATCATGTGGAAAAATTAACTCAAACTAGATGGCAAACCTAACTGTAAAAGCTAAAACTATAAAACCTTAGATGAAAACACAGAATAGCCCTGGCTGGTATAGCTTAGTGGATTGGGTGCTGGCCTGTGAACCAAAGGGTTGCCAGTTCAATTCCCAGTCAGGCACATGACTGGGTGGTGTGCCAGGTCCCCAGTTGGGGGCACGTGAGAGGCAACCACACATTGATGTTTCTATCCCTCTTTTTCTCCCTCCATTCTCCTCTCTCTAAAAATAAATAAATAAATTTAAAAAAAAAAAAGAAAGCAGAATGAAACCTTAATGACCCTCACTAGATATGACACCAGACACACAAGAAAACATAGGGGAAAAAAAGATAATTGAACATCATCAAAATTAAAAATTTGGGGGATATAAAGGACTCCATCATGAATATGGAAAGACAACCATAGAATGAAAGAACATAATTACAAATTACACGTCTGATAAAGAACTGAGTATATCCAGAATATATAAAGAACTCCTATATACTTCCAGCCAAGATGGAGGCATAGGTAGACACACTTTGCTTCCTTCCACAACCATGAAAAGGATTACATCTACCTCAAAACAAAAAACAACCAGAACTACCAGAAAATTAAACTCCATGGAAGTCCAACAAAGATATAAAGAAGCAATATTCATCCAGACAGGTAGGAGGGGTGAAGCCAGGGTGGAGAGGACGCAGTGTGGCAGCTGTGGTGGCTACGGCAATGGTGGCAGCAAGGCAGTGGCTGTAGTTAGCCATTGGAAAAAGCAGTCACATATTATAAAAGCCAGAAGGAACACCTAGGGAGTGATCCCCATTTCAGGCCAGACCATGCAGCTCATGGTGCCAGTGCCAGAAAAATAAAGCCTCATTCTTTCTGGCTGTGAAGACCAGTGGGGACTGGGGAAGCAGAAGAAACTGCCCATCTCTCATGAGAGTCTGTTTAGAGACCCTGCAGCCCTAGAATACCCAAAAACCCATCCATTCTGGTAACCATCACCAGAGCAACAGCTAGAGGGGTGCCAGTTGCATACTGGAAGCCAGTGAAGTGACAGGAAAAGGGGCGAGAGTTGAGCAAACAGCATTGTTCCCTCTCTGACCCCTTCCCCACATGCAGTGCCACAATGTGGTGAAACGGGTCACCCCACACTGATGAATACCTAAGGCTCCGCCCCTTATAACGTAATAGGTGCAGCAGCTCTACCTAAGACACAGAGGCAGACACAGGTGGCTCTCACATTGAGGAGACAGAGAAGTATGGTCCAAAAGAGGGAGCAGACCAAGGTTCCAGTAGGAGAACTAAGTGACTAGGAGATAGCCAACCTAACAGACACAGAATTCAAAACACTGGTTATAACAATGCTCATGACTTGACATACATGATTGAGTATGGCAAATGCATACTGGAAGAAGTAAAGGCTATACTAAGTGAAATCAAGAAAAATTCACATGAAACCAATGGTGAAGGGAAGGAAACTTGGGTTCAAATCAATGATTTGGAACATAAGGAAGAAAAAAACAGTCAGCCAGTACAGAATGAGGAAACAAGAATTGAAAAAAATGAGGAGAGGCTTGGGAACTTCTGGGACAACGTTAAACGTACCAACATCCAAATCACAGGGATGCCAGAAGGAGAAGAGGAAGAGCAAGAAATTGAAAACTTATGTGAAAAAAATGAAGGAAAACGTCCCTAATTTGGTGAAGGAAATAGACATACAAGTCCATTAAGCACAGAGTCCCAAACAAGCTAGACCCAAAGAGGACCATACCAAGACACATCGTGATTAAAATGCCAAAGGCTAAAGATAAAGAGAGAATCTTAAAAGCAGCAAGAGAAAAGCAGAGTTATCTACAAAGGAGTTCTCATAAGACTATCAGCAGATTTCTCAAGAGAAACTTTGCAGGCAAGAAGGGACTGGCAAGAAGTATTCAAGGTGATGGAAAGCAAGGACCTACAACCAAGATTACTCTGTTTAGCAAAGGTATCATTTAGGATGGAAGGGCAGATAAAGTGCTTCCCAGACAAGATAAAGCTAAAAGAGTTCACCATCACGAAGCCCTTCTTATATGAAATGTTAAAGGGACACATTTAAGAAAAGAAGAAGGTTAAAACTATGAACAGTAAAATGACAACAAACTCATAACTACCAACAAATGAATCTAAAAAACAACAAACTAAGCAAACAACTAGAACAGGAACAGAACCATAGATATGGAGATCATATGGAGAGTTGTAAGGGGGGAAGGGGAAGGGGAAGGGGAAGAATGGGGGAAAAGGTGCAGGAATCAAGAAGCATAATTGATAGGTAAAAAATAAACAGAGAGATATTAAGAATAGTATAAGAAATGGAGAAGCCAAAGAATTTATATGCATGACCCATGGACATGAACTAAAGGAGGGGGGATTTCTGGAGGGAAGGGAGGTACTGGGCAGAGGGAGGCAAAGGGGAAAAAATTGGGACAACTGTAATAGCATAATCAATAAAATACACTTTACAGAAAAGAACTCTTACAAATTAACAATTAAAATACAATTTAAAAATGGACAGAAGACTTGAATATACATTTCTCCAGAAAAGATGATATTATAGAATAAATATGGGGAGACTTGGAGAACCAGGCCTGGAAATAGGCAGGTCCAAGGGAAGCTATGCAGCCAGAGTCACAGCAAAAATTATGCTGTAAGATGAAACCAGTGATGTGAAATGAGGACACTACTGCATCTACTTGATCTGTCAACAAGGGATCTGAGACATCACCACTGTCAGCCCTGGACTCTCTGCGAACATTGGTTCCAGGACACCTTCACTCCCCCAGGACCTGGATGATACACTTGCTGCCACTGATGACCCTGGAAAGGATTCTTCAGATCACTGGCTCCCACTTCAGGTACTTGAGAGATACAACTGATGGGCTGAGCCTGTGTCATATGTGCCCATGGTTTCCATAGTGGAAAAAGATGGTCTCTTACTTCCACCAAGAGTCATAGATAGGTTCATACACTTGGCAGCCTTAAAAAAAGTCAAAGCTCCATTTTCCTGCCTAATTTTTGTCCTAGTTATAAATTACATTTTCCGGTTTTTTCAATGTTTAGTAAATTTAAATGAGTGCTAGATGTTGATTTAAGTTGTTGAGTGCCTGAATTTTGTTGTCTTCCTTTACTAGTTGTTGGGCTTTGTTCTCATACCAATGAAGTTACCTGCAGTTCAGTTTGATCCCTTGAGGCTTTTTAAAAAGTGTTGTTAGAGTGGATATAGAGAGGCCTATATTTTAGGGATAGTTTTCCCCTTTTACTAAGGCATGGCCCACCTAGGGCCTCTGCTGAATGCCCCAAGTGATCAGTTACAGATCTCCACTGTGGCTGGTCAGAACTCAGATGTGTTTTAGTCCTTTGTGAGTTCTGGGAACAATTCAGCTCATAGATTCTTAATTGTGCTATACCCAGCGTTGTAGAGTTTTATCCTATGTATTTATATCTTAGCATTCAGCAAAGATTCATGGAGATTTTGAGAATTATTTTTTCTGCATTACTCACTCCTAACTATCAGCTGAAATTTCTAGCCACCTGAGACACCCTGAACTGTGTCTCTGGCTTTTCATTTAAACAAGATTGCTGGGCTCTGTTTGGTATCCCCTTCCTTACTCCATAGGTTGAAATATGCCTTCTCGCAGAAAGCTGTGAAGATCATAGGGCTCATCTCCTTTGTTTCCTTCTTTTCAAATATCATAGTAGTGTATTGCCTGTAACTTGATGTCTGAAAGCAATTGTTTCATATATTTTGTCCAGTTTTTGTTTTTTGGTGAGATGTTAAATCTGGTCCTTTTTATTCCATAATGCTCTTAAATGGAAGTCTGTCATTTGTTCTGACAATTACTTCTAGAGTTTTTAAAGCTTTTATTTATTAATTTGAGAGAGAGAGAGAGGAAAGAGAGAGAAAGAAAGAGAAACATCGATTTGTTGTTTATGCATTCATTGGTTGATTTTTGTATGTGCCTTGACTGGGGATCAAATCAGCATCCTTGGCATAAGGGGATGATGCTCTAACTGACTCAGCTAACTGGCCAGGGCTGTTTTCCTTTTCTTTTATTTTGCTTTTTGCCATGCAGAAATGTCTGAATGTTACATAATCAGTTGATGGACTTTTTGTTCTATGACTTTTGAAGTTTGGAGAATTTTGAAGTCAGAAATGACTTCTCCACTCTAAACTTAGGAAGGCATTCTGGGCCATGTCTTCACGCTGATTCTAAACTTGTTTGCCATGACAGTCATGTCCATGTAAGCTTGACTTGAACCCTTCTAACCTCTTTTCAAGTTTGTCCTGCCCATCAGTGGAACTTTTATCTCACATGTGTGAGGTGGGGGTAATTGGCATTTTATATACACTTACCAAAACAGTTACTTATGGTATAAGTTAAATGCCCTGAATTTTTTTTTTTTTTTTTGTCATTGAAGGAAAGGGAAAGTTTTGGGAATTCCAAAATCTTGTCTATCAAAATGTTGTCTTTGCCATGAATGCCAAAAGTCTATTTTAAAATTCTAAGAGTTCTTCAATATCTGTGTCCGTCTGATCTTAAGGCAGGATTATGGGAAGGTCCTGGCTGACTGGGCTGGAGAGGGCTAGAAGGAACTAGGAAGTGAACAGGGAAAAGTACAAGATTAATATTTCAACATATGCTTCTGCCACACCCTCTGTATTCTGCACTTTCTGATGCATCAGCCCAGTAACACCATCAAAAAAGAATAAATACAGTTAGTCTGATACTACCTGTTCTTCATTCTGGGGCTCCCTGATTTTTAGGTGAGCTCACAAACCAACCTCTCCAAAAACTGGGTCTAGAACATGGCTCACAGGCGGCAGGAAGCTCACTATGGAGAATTCTTTTTGGGAACTGGGAAGGGTAACCAACTGTAGTTTTGTAGCTTATTTGCAAGTTTTCCAAAATGTAATTCACCAGATCAGAAGAACTGTATTATTTAGAATGGTCATTTTATTAACACCTTCACGCATCTTTAGATAAACCACCCCTTGGTGAACTTCATTCTATATTTTTCAGTTTCATAAACAAAGGCTTTCTCACAGTCATCTATCAACATTATGCCTTCAGTTTCTAGCAGAAGACTCCATTTATTGCTTTATAAGTTATTTGTCAAGTTTTGCATTCTTTGTCTTATTTGAAATATCAGTTGAGTTCATCATTCTATATGTTTTTTTAAATATTAAGCTGCTTTTCCTCCTGGTGGGCATAATCTTTTTTTCTTACGGGGCACCACTCTCTCTATTTGGAAGAAGTGGTCTATTAGCAGAAAAGTGAAGTGGAAAGCTTGTCCGGAGCTTAGAAACTAAGACACTGAGTACCCCACTGTTAAAAAAGATGTAGTATTTCCTGGATTGGCTGCATAGCCATGGGACTTGCATGCAGAGAGAGTCCTGTGACTGGCCTAATAGAGTCTAAGACAGTAACTGGCCCCACCTCCAGCCTAGCACACCATACAGGCCAGCTAATTGCCCAGCCTCTCTGTGGTCCTGGAGTCAATAAACTACAGCTTTACTATAGCCTGCTGCCTTTTTACAAATAAAGTTTTTTTGGAAGAGAGACACTCATATTTTTGCTGTGTTATCTATGTGTTGATGTTACAATGGCAGAGCTGGGCAATTGCAACAGAGACCACCTGGCACACAAAGCCTAAAATAGTTACTACTGACCCTTTACAGAAAATGTTTGCCAACCCCTGGTTTAGAGCACTGAAACTGTGAGGGAAGTTTGGTACATCCTCCTTCTAGGTTGTCCCAGAGCTCGAACTGGGCATCAAGGAGTCATGTGGGATGTGATTATTGTTCTCATACCTTTTGGCTCCTATTTCATGGTTGATTCCCATTTCCTACTTGCTAACATAGCAGTGTCTTAGTTTGAGTAAGCCCAGAAACATATTTTGAGATAAGTATTTAAGTGAAAGTAATTTATTTGGGAAGGGATCCCCGGAAACCCCAGGAAGGGCATGGGAAAGTAAGATAGGGAAGAAAGTCAATACGGTGTATGTGATCAAGTAACTAGAGGTTGTGCTATGAAACTCTGGAAGTCAGTGTTAGAACACCTGCCTCAATGTTACCCCACCTGAGAAGGAAGGGAGCAGGTATGTTTATGCACCAACTGCTGCCTGCATTTAAGTAAAGGGCTACTACATGCAGGGATTAACCTTCTGACTCTTCTGTACTCTTCTGAGAGCAGAGTGGGCTCCAGCAGGGAGAGAGTGCTCTCAGGCAATTATGTGCAGGTGCTGGCATCCAGAAGTCCAGCCCGCACGCAAACAAATGATAAAGGTTAAGCATGTACAGGCAGGGTATTGACAACATCTGCTACGGAAAATACAGGATACCAATGTGGCCGTTATCTAAAAGATCCTCAGGGCAGAGGGGATGGCTCCCAGAAAAAGCAAACCAAAACAAATTTTCTTGTGAAACATCCACTTGAAGAGGTGTGTGTGCACTCTGATATGTGATCTTGACCAAGTTTCTTATACTCTTGGAGGTTCAAGATGTCCATCTGTAAGGCTAAAGTGAAATGATTGGTTTTCTCCCTGACCTGTAGAGGGGAGATAACTCAAAGATGCAGGAATTCGAGTGTTGGAATGTTTGTTTTCTCCTCAAATGGGAATTCTATTATTTTTACTGTTCTTAATACTGAGAAATATAATTTAAAAAGAATCTAGAAGTGTAGAAAATAGGAAAATTTAAATCCATCCCAAAGCTAGCCATTTGCAAAAATTTAATGTACTGTATAACTCTCCAGATTTTTGATGTTTATATAGATTTATACTTTTACATAGAAGAACTCATAAGGAACATACTGGGATTTTTTTAAAAATAATTTATTTATTTGTTTGTTTACTTATTTTTTTATTTTTAGAGAGAGGGGAAAGGAGAAAGAGAGGGAGAGAACATCTCTGTGTGCTTGCCTCTCACTCGTGCTCCCAACTGGGGACCTGACGTGCAACCTAGTAATGTGCCCTAGCTGGGAATCGAACCAGCGACACTAGGCTCACAGGCCGACACTCAATCCACTGAACCACAGCAGTCAGGGCCAGGAACATACTAGTTTTTAATCGACTTTTTTTACTTAACAATATATTGAGGACTTATTGGCATACACCAAGAAGTATGGATCTACCTTATTTTTTTAAACAGTTATATGGTGGTCCATTGTATGGTTATAGCATAGTTTAACCAATCTACTCTTTATAGACTCTAGAGCAGTGGTTTTCAACCTGTGAGTCGCAACCCCTTTGGAGGTTGAACGACCCTTTCACAGGGGTCTCCTAAGACTGTCGGAAAACACATATATAATTACATATTGTTTTTGTGATTAATCACTATGCTTTAATTATGTTCAATTTGCAACAATGACAATACATCCTGCATATCAGATATTTACATTACAATTCATAACAGTAGCAAAATTACAGTTATGAAGTAGCAATGAAAATAATTTTATGGTTGGGGGTTAGCACAACATGAGGAACTGTATTAAAGGGTTGCGGCATTAGGAAGGTTGAGAACCACTGCTCTAGAGAGAGAGAAGGGAGAGAGAGAGAGAAGCATCGATCAGTTGCCTCCCATAACCTAGGTATGTGCCCTGACCAGGAATCAAACACACAACCAAAATGCTCCAACCAACTAAGCCATCTGGCCAAGGCTAATTGATCTACTCTTGATGAACTATATAGTAAATAATGCTACAAGGAAAATCCTTGTACATCGGTGTCTGCTTAGTTTGGCAAATGTTTCCACAGGTGAAAACTCTGGTGGATTTGCTTGATCAAAGAGTATACATTCAAAATTTTGAAATTATTCCCAGTTGAAAGGATTGTATAAAACTGTATGCATAGTCATAGAAAGTGAGAGCCAGTTATACCTCACTAATCCTGGGCATTTCCTAACCTTTTGTGAATTATATTTTTCATGTCTTTTGCCTATTTTTCAATTGAAGTACTCATTTTTAATTTCATTTATATGAGCTCTTTGTATATTAAAAATAATACACTACCAAGATATTGACAAAATCTACAGTAAACTCTGATGGAAAGACCAGACACAACATCAGTTGCTTAAATTTACATGTCTTAAATTGATAAAGAGAACTCAGTGGTGCCAGGAAACCTAGGTCGCCCCAAAACCTCTCCTGGGACACACAGTTGCAGATAATAAAATCTGTGGTGTGTGTGTGTGTGTGTTGGAGGAAAGGGGGAGAACTAAACTGTCTCTCCTCCAAGTCCAGCTTTCTGTGTGCAAAGCTGAAGCACTGCTGCTCCAAACCTGGTTTGAGCTAATAGCTCCTTATCAATTTGGGAATGAAATTACATACAGAGTGTGATACCCCAAAGCTTAGACCAACTGCATTTCTTTCTTTCTTTTTTCTTTATTTCTTTCATCTTTCCTTCCTTCCTTCCTTCCTTTCTTTCTCTCTTTCTGATTTTATTTATTTTTAGAGAGAGGAAGGGAAAAAGAGAGGGAGAGAAACATCAATGTGCCAGAGAAACATTGATCAGTTGCCTCTGGCATACCCCCAACAGGGGACCTAGCCTGCAAACTAGGCATGTGCCCGGACCAGGAATCGAACCAGTGATCTTTTGCAAACCAAAAGATCACTGGTTCGATTCCTGGTCCAGCCCACTCACCCACACCAGCCAAAGCTGTTTTTCTTTATTTACTGCTGCAAGACTCTTTGTACTTTTTGAAAGTAATTGTTTAGGAGCAAACAAGGTCAAAGACAGAGGGGAGGGCAGGACCAGAAAAGCTTTATCTCCCTTAATTCCCATAAACTCCTCTCAGGCATCCTCCTCTCCTCCCCTCATTATTATTCAAATAATTATCTGTTGTTTTATAGTGAAATGTGTAAATAAAAGCATCTTTTGAAAACTGCAATTTAATTCATCTGTAATACATTATTTAAATGAAGTTTGTGCATGCTATACATGCAGCTTGGAGCAAAGTCCTTGTACCTTTTTTTGGAGTCGCCATTGGACTGAAGGGAACAATCTCTCTAAAAGGTGACCTGGACACCTCAGTTTGGGTGTGCAAGTCTGGTTCTGGGGCTGGATACTGGTGGAAGGCAGTGTGAGGAGGAGCCTGCTCCCTGGCAAACCCTAGGTGCTCCGAAACGCCCTTATCACCACTCACCAGTGTTACTTGTAAATGACAAAAGGAGGTATGGGAGTATCTGCTTGAAATGATACACCAGGCCCTGGCCCACAGCTCCCAGTTCCCTTGCCCCTCAGTTCCTTTGTCTGGATTGGGTAAAAACAGGCGGTCCCTTCAGGTGATGGATGCGAGTGGGCAAGAGTCCAGCAAAGCCCCGCAGGACTACTCCTGTGGTTTGAAGGTTTTAGCCACAAACTGCAGCCAGTACACGTCCACTCATGTTTTATTTTAGGAAGCTGATTTTAATTCAACCACTAGGACGTGACTTTCAGGACCATGATGGCTTAACTTCTGAATAGAACATCTAGAAATAGGGAGTCTTTGTTCTACCTTTAAAAATGTAATAAAAGTGTATCTACCAGATAGATAGTAAACCATTTCCCTGCTGCTTACCTCAGCCTATCAAATTTTACAGATGCCGTGGAGATGAATTATTTTCCAAGGGCAAAGATATTTTTGGGGGCCCTGCCCAGGCCTGAAGCCAGGGATGAGGTTGTCCTCTCCAGCTGCCCCATTGTAACAGAACCTCTGGGCTGCTCCAATTGAAACAGAACCCACAGGCTGTTTAGTTAGGGGCCCGATTGCCTGCCGCCAGAAATACAACTCTCAGTACTAGAGTTTAGTGAAAAGAAAAAGAAGTATTTATTTAACAGTTAAATAGATTTAGATTATTTGTGGGTTCCTGCTGTTGAGTCTTATGTTCTTTAAAATATCCACAAACACATAGTTCTGCCTCCCCCTATCAAACCAGGCCATCCTTAGAAAAGTCGGAAACACCATTTCCCACTTCCTAGGCACAGTTCAGCTTTACCAGTAGCTGCCAATCACTCCATTCTGATCGGGGCCGTCCTTTCTGCACCGTCATGTCTTCCAGCTTTTAATGCAGAACCGCATGGATTCTCAGCCTCCTTGTAAACTGCCTTCTTCCTGAAAACCGCGTGGATCTCCTCTCCTTCTCAAAACTGCATAGCGAGAGCCTCTTAAAGCAGCCTGGAGAGCCCTCTCAAAACCTCATGGAGAACTCAGCTTCTTTAATCTGCATGGAGAAGAACCCTTCACCAAGCTGCATGGAGGGAGTGCTCGAGAGAGCAACCTGGAGAGCCCATCCTCCAAACTACATGAAGGAGAGGGCAAGAGCGAGTGAGCGAGCCAGTGAGCCAGAGTGCTAAAATGTCCGCAGCCACTTATATATCCCTGACTGCGTCCTCTGACACAGTGGGTGTTGCAACCAGTTCTGACCATTCACAGAACCCTATGCAGGCTCTGTAGGCTCCTTCCGTACCATCCCACAGTTCAAGACTCCTCCCATTTTCTTGGGCCTTGGAGGTATCAAAGCCATTTTGCATAACAAAGACACTAGCAGCTAGCCCCAGGCATGCAATGGCATCTTAAAAGCTGCTTCCTTTTCCCCATCCCCCAGCCTCAAACTCTGGGGTTTGTTTTTGGACACCCCTGTTTCTGTAACACCATCTCCAGAAAGAAGACCAGGCTGGTCTCAGGACAGCAGGAAACATCACAGGTTGTTCCTGCTGCTGTTGGATTCATTTTTCCCACCCTGTGACTTCTGACTGTAGAAAACAATAAAATAGTGACTCCCAAACCAGTAGAAAATCATTAGTAACAAAGGGCAAATGTAATTAAAGGGTCTTCAGAAAAAATGAAATTAGAGGGTCCCAAGTGCAAATGTAATTAGAGGATCTCTGAGAAGGGAGTCGACAGCATTAGCATATTTACAAATCACAATACGGGCATTTAGATAATCGTGTTAGATTGTATCTCCAGAGTAACCAGTAATGGAGAAACAGGGGGAAGGAGAGGGGTGGGTGAGCTAATTGCATTAGGGAGGGAGAGCTAAACCCATTACTTTAACACCAGTTTTCTTTGTCTACTTTGCGCACACATTCTCCTGGATGAGGGTGCACCCGACTCTGCAGACTTGTGAATAAACACCTCACTTTGCTGCTCAGGTCCTGTGTCCCAGTTTTTACTGTGAGCCTTTCTCACAATTTGGGAGCTTGTCCGGGATCCTCCGCCTGTGTGCGGGAAGGGGCTCTGAGCCAAGGTGGGAAGATGTGCATCGTTCCCGCTTTTGGGTGGCTCGCTTGACCCAGGGCCCACCTGCCTCACAGTGTCCGGAAATGACCTGAGACTTCTTGTTGGGACAGCAGTGGATCGACGCACGGGGGAAACAAAAGCAAACATCGTGGCAACCAGGCAACCTTGTGCACGGACCAAGGTAAGAAAATTGGACTTAAGTACCGCCTTGGTGGTTGGGCATCCTCGGGAACCTGATTGTGTGTGTGGCTGGTACATGTCTCAAGACACAAAGAGAGTGTGGAGTCCCAATCCACTGGGTCCATTCTCCCGTGAGGGAAATGGCCAGACGTGGACGAAGCATCTCGGGCTGTGTGCAAAATCTCTGTAAGAGGGTTGAGTACACAGGACTGTATACAAGAAACTTCCAGTAAGGGAGGTTAGTATACAGGGCATGGGTAGAAATTCTCCAGTATAGGGGGATTGAGCTCACGAGGTCTGTGTTCAATAAATCTCTGGTAAAGGAGGTTGAGAACACAACCAGATTCAGCCACAGGAATCAGCTGAGGACGGGAAATAGAAATTCTAGGCCTAGGGAAATTAAAAGGGCTGGAGCCAAGGAAGGCCTCACAGACATTCCAGCCAACAGTCCATTAGGGAGAATGTTAGAGCACTGGGGAGAGGATCCCCGGACAAAAAGTAAGGAAAAACAGACAACGGTAAATTATTGTTGTCTCCTTTGGCCAAAGGAACCCATTTCAGATAAATCTGTCTTCTGGCCCCAATTTGGGTCTGATGAGTGTTGGGTTTGTCAAGCCCTGGTCTTATATGTGAGTGATCAGGCATCAGCGTTTTTTTTTTTTTTTTTTGGAATATTTGTTTGTTTGTTTTTGGAGAGAGGGGAAGGGAGGAAGAGGGGGAGAGAGGCATCGCTGTGTGGTTGCCTCTCACTCGTGCCCCCAGTTGGGGACCCGGCGTGAGGCCTGGTCATGTGCCCTGACTGGAAGTTGAACCAGCGACACTTGGTTCGCGGGCCGGCGCTCAGTACACTGAGCCACAGCAGCCAGGGCCAGACATCAGCTTTTAAAGAAGAGAGGGAATATGCTCTTTGCTGATCACCACCTACAAGCAGATCCGCACGTCTCTTCCCTGTAAAAGAGAAAGAAGATAAAGCCTGGGACCCTCTGTCCTGTCTCCCACTGCCTTATAGCCCTGGCCAGCCAGACCTAGCAGATACCACACCAGTATCCGCCCCCATGACACCTACAGCGCCGGTGGGAACTTATTCTAGATTAAGAAAGGAATTAGAACAATGTAAGCAAGACCTAAAGAACTTCCCCATTCCACTCCCCTTAGGGAGGTCTCCATGGGTCCAGGACATATTGGATATGTCAAATGCTCCTTCAACAAGCACTGAAGTTAGAAACTTCAAGCACAATATGAAGCATTTGGTAGAGGACCCCTTGAACTGGCAGAACAATTAGATCAATTCCCTGGACCCAGCATATACATGTGGACGGAATTAATGTCTATACTAGGTATCTTCAGTGGGGAAGAGAAAGGAGTGATCAGACAGGCTGCTATGAGGATATGGGAAAGGGAACATCCTTCCGATCAGGGAATTGTCCTGGCCTAACAAAAGTTTCCCAGTATAGACCCTGATTGGGATAACAGGCCAGAAGGTAGGGCTCAGATGAGAGACCTTAGAAGCCTCGTCATCAGGGGAATCAAGGAGTTTGTTCCCCAAGCACAGAATGTCTCCAAGGCATTCTAGATACAGCTCCATCAAATTCCTACAGAAGCTCAGGGACCAGATGAGGAAGTATTCTGGTCTAAATCCAGAGAATGCTGTAGGACAGGGACTCTTTTAAAAGTCACCATTGTAACAGAAACTGGTCAGATATTTTGTAAGAATTTGCAGAAGGGAGATGAATGGGCCAGATAGAGCAATTGAAAAACTCCTCAGGAAAGCTCAGAAAGTGTATGTTAGAAGAGAGGAGAAGCAGGAACTTAAAAAAGTTGCAGGGTATCTCTGCAAATCTAGGAACTTTTGGCTCCCAGATGCTGAGTTTAAGTATAGTCCTTCACCGTGTGGAAAAGAACAAGGATTGGAAGCATGTTATGGTTAAATCTAAAGAAGTAAAGAGTATTTAGAAAGTCTGTAAGTGTTGCAGAAGGTCTAAGAAAAGCTGTAGTAATAAAAAGGAAAGTTATGGAAGTTTTAAACCTGGGAAAAGGAAACCTCAGCTGCTTGTGTTCTGATTTTATAAAAGTGTACCTTCGTCTGTTCTGCTGTGGAATTCTCTGTATCAGTTTTTGACCAATGAGACCTAGGAAAAGTTGTCTGTAAACCAGTTGGTAAAAATTCCTTTTGCCACCCAGGACCCAGGAAGGGTCATTCAGGGCTTCTGGGTGCTCCAGCCTGGGCAAGTGAGCATGTCTCTGCCAAGGGCATATCTCTCTAGGAGACGAGTGGACATACTGGAGAGAGAGGGCCTAGCTACCTGTGCTTTGACTTATTGCTCTGTTTCTGCTCTGAAAGGAAAAATTGAGGTTTCCCAGGGAAATTTAAAACTTCACATGAAAGAAAGGGAACCAGGGAAAGTGTAAGGTATGTAAATGAAAGGTTTGTTAGAAGTTTATAAAGGTTTTGAAAAGAAATTGTATGGTTTTAGTCATGGAAGTTATAATGCATGGAAATGCAGTTTTGAAGGACAAGGATTTTCCTTCACACCTTTATATTTTTCTCCCTACCTGAACCCTCCAGTATTTGGCATTCTAAAGAAGTAAGAAGTGACATAAGGTTCCTTTGCATAAAACTAGTAAGACCAGTTGCTAATGGTGGTTTTTGTCAGCCGAGGCTTTGACTGGGATGTCATACCTGAAGAAGGCATGCTTAGGCTCTGGTTGTTACCAGAAAGCCCTGAGGAATTGAAGTTGACTTTCAAGGCTAATGAAAGCCCTTGAGGGAAAAGCCTGGCACCTTGGTTGGTTGGGCAGTTCATGGCTATCTTTCTAGGGAAAGAACAAAAGTTGCTTCCTGATAAATGGCTAGGAGGAAACTTAAGGCACAATGGAAAACTTGAAGGACTTGTAAAAAACATGGGTTTTACAGGCAAAGCCAGATGGCAGGTGTGTGGCTTAGCTTACATGCCCAGAGGGCAGACTGAAGGTCAACCTGAAGGTTCTTTGTGTGAGTTCCAGCAAAGCAGACTTAAAAGATTTATGAGATCAATTGCTGCTCTTGTTGTATTTATGCAAATGAGCAGGCTAAATTAAAACTGGACTTAATGCAGTCCCTTTAATAACAAGGAGGGTAATCTTAAGGAGAAAAATTGTGATTTGAGGAAAATCACAATGCTCAGTGGTAGACCATAAACTAGTGCAGCTAACTGTGTCTATAAAGTTTATTTCATTTGAAAGTTAAACCAGGTCCGTGACATTATCAAAGATGCTTAATTTACAGGCAAGAAGAATGTCAAATGCCTTGCAACTGGACGTCTTCCCAATAAGACAGTCCTGCACATTTAGAGACTGGTTTGTGGATTGTGTTGTGTGAATTAACATGTGTGTTCTTTCTGTTTTCATAGGGCATAAGCCTACGATCTCATTACCTGAGCGATTGTCTGTACATACAGGTCTCACTTAAGAAGCCCATCTGCATTACTGCCTCCTAAGACTCAACAGTTTGGCTGAACTAAGTGGTTGGGTTGGTGAAGTATGGGTTGGTCTGTGGGCTCACTTTAAAACTGGTGTTTTTTTTTTTTTTTTTTTTTTTTTTGCCTAAAATAACTTTAAGCAAAGGAGCTCCTCCCCCAAACTGCCGGCCTCTCCAGTGCGACCCTCTTCTTCTAACACTTAACCAGCCACAGGCCTTAAGTCAGGAGTCCCATGTGGCTACCAAAGTTTATGGCCTAGGAGCTGATGTATCTGGTATAGATCCAGTAGGGTGGCTAGTTCTTCACTTAGTGACAACTCCTCCTTCCCTAAAATCTAACTTCTCCCACCCAGACCTCAGAAACACCTCAGAAGACCCCAGAATGATCCAGCCAAGGTAAAAGTTTTTAAAGTATTAGATCATTAGATCTCAGACAAACCTTAGAGATAGAGACTGGGTACGGGGACGCAAATGCTTGGGTAGAATGGGTCAAATTTACCATTAAATCCCTGAATAAAAGCAACTGTTATGCTTGTACCACAGGGAGACCCCAGGCACAGGTCGTACCATTTCCACTAGGCTGGGACACTGAGCTCTTGGGAATGGCCTGTATGCTCGCTCGCTCTCTGGATGAGAATGCATGGGGAAATGAGACTTGCAGAAACTTCTCTCTCCTCTTTCCCTCTATAAGGAGTAATGGGACTCAATCCCTCCCTTCATACTCAGTGTGGCCCATGAATTACTCTTCTTGCCTCTCTAGGTGGGATGTGAATTCAGGTACCCCAGTGGGAGAACTCCTAACATGCACTCATACCAGAAATGCGAGCCACTTTCACAGTGGGGCCGGCGACTATATTCCCCTCCGAATCCCCAGAGCAGATGTCTGGTGATATTGTGGGCAGAGGTGTCTCTGGAAAATCCTACCTGACAGGTGCAGTGGAACCTGTGTCCTGGTTCAATTGGCTATCCCATTTACCCTAGCATTTCCCAAATTGGTCCAGACTGCTCCTGCTAGGAAAAAGAGGTCTATCCTGGTGGATCCTTCGATCCTCTTATCTATATTGACGCCATTGGGGTCCCTAGAGGAGTTCCAAATGAGTTTAAAGCTAGAAATCAGATAGCAGCAGGGTTTGAGTCAGTGCTCTTCTGGTGGTCGACCATTAATAAAAATGTTGATTGGATAAATTATATTTATTATAACCAGCAAAGGTTTATCAATTATACTAGGAATGCTATAGAAAGAATTGCTCAACAATTAGATGCCACCAGTCGAGTGGCTTGGGAGAACAGGATGGCACTGGATATGATGTTGGCAGAAAAGGGAGGCGTATGTGTAATGCTCGGGAGTCAGTTTGTACCTTTATCCCTAATAATACAGCCCCTGATGGATCTATCACTAAGGCTCTGCAGGGACTAACTACCTTAGCAAATGAACTAGCGGAAAACTCAGGTATTGACAATCCCATAACAGAATGGTTAGAAAATTGGTATGGGAACTGGAAAAGAATGATCTCATCAGCTCTTGTATCTCTCACAGTGGTAGCAGGCGTCTTCACAGCTTTAGGCTGCTGTATTATTCCTTGCATCAGAGGTTTATTTCAGAGATTAATTGAGACTGCACTAACTGAACAGATGCCAGTAATTTACCAACAGAATAATCTCCTCTTAGAGACCAAAGCGAATCCTAACTATGAGGAAGAAAGTCAAGCAATCCTCCTTAGATTTGAAGGGATATATAAAATGTTTTTGTTACAGAACCCCTGGGCTGCTCCAATTGAAAACAAACCCATGGGCTCTTTAATTAGGTGCCTAATTGCCCGCCACCAGAATTATAACTCTCAATACCAGAGTTTAGTGAAAAGAAAAAGAATAGTTTATTTAACAGTTATATAGATTTAGTTATTTGCAGATTCCTGTTGTTAATTCTTATGTTCTTTAAAACACCCATAAACACATATTCTTGCCTACCCCCCTACCAAACCAGGCTAGTTTTAGAAAAGTTAGAGAAACCGTTTCCCTACTTTTTAAACACAGTTCAGCTTTACCAGCAGCTGCCAATCACTCAAATCTGATCGGAGAGGTCCTTTCTGTGCCGTGGTGCCCTCCAGCTCTCAATGCAGAACTGCCTGGATTCTCAGCCTCCTTGCAAACTGCCTTCTTCCTGCAAACCACATGGATCTCCTCTCCTCAAAACCACATGGCGAGAGCCTCTTAAAGCAGCCTGGAGACCCCTTCTCCAAGCCACATGGAGGGAGCACACGAGAGTGAGTGCCTCTTAAAGCAGCCTGGAGACCCCTTCTCCAAGCCACATGGAGAACTTAGCTTCTTTATTCCACATGGAGAAGGCCCCTTCACCCAGCCACATGGAGAGGGCGAGAGAGCGATAGAGCAAGAGAACGAGAGCGAGCTAAAATGTCCACAACTACTTATATATCCCTGAGTGCGTCCTCTCACGCAGTGGGCGTTGCAAACTGTTCTGACCATTCAGAGCACCTTAAGTAGGCTCTGTGTGCTTTTTCTATACCATCCCCTGGTTCAAGACTCCTCCCATCTACCCGAGGCTTTGGATGCATTAAAGCCATTTTGCATAAAAAAGACACTAGCTACCAGCCTCAGGCACATGGAGGCATTCTGAAAAGATGCTTCCTTCTCCCCATCCCCCAGCCAGAAACTCTGGGGATTTTTGGACTCCCCTGTTTCTGTAACAGTTTGAGTAGTCAATTTCCCAAGAGAAGACAGGGGGAATTGTAGGAAACAAGGAAATAGTGACTCCCAAACCAGTAGAAAATCATTAGTAACAAAAGGCAAATGTAATTAAAGGGTCTTAAGGGAAAATGTAATTAGAGGGTCTCAAGGGAAAATGTAATTAGAGGATCTCTGAGAAGGGAGTTGACAATAGTAACATATTTACAAATCACAATATGGGCATTTAGATAATCATGCTAGATTGTAACTCTGGAGTAACCAGTAAAAGAGAAACAGGGGAGATGGAGAGAGGTGGGGGAGTTAATTGCATTAGGGAGGGGGAGCTAATCACATTACTATAAAACCAGTTTTCATGTCTACTTTGCGTGCATATTTTCCTGGCTGAGGGTGCGCCTGACTCTGTGGACTCGTGAATAAACGCCTCGCTTTGCTGCTCAGGTCCTGCGTCCTGGTTTTTATTGTGAGCATTTCTCACATGACTAAACTTTTTCATATTTGAGTACAGCCAAAACCCCTTTCATGGATGCAGTCACTGAGCCCCAAGAGCTGCTATATCCAGCTGGATCCAGGTCCTGCAGCAAGGTGGAACCAGAGCTGGGGCTGGAGGTGCTCCCCAGGGAGGCACAGCAACAGGATAGGAGGCCAGTTGTCTTCCATCCCTGCTTGGGGCTTCCAACATTTTCCAGTCATCTTAATACCAGGGGCTTCTCCTCTGCTTCTGAGCTAAGTGCTTCGTGGAGACAAAGAGCACACTGGCATGGCTGTGTTGAAGCCTCTGTGCCACTCCCAGCTCCCAGTTCCCAACCACTGCCCTCGATTCAGGAACTCTGCAAACCCTTTTCCTTCATCCCCACATCTGTGTGCAGTGCCCTGGGAACCAGGGCCATCACAGTCATCCTGTCCTAGAGAGGCCAGTCCAGGAATTTTACACCAAGGCTCAAATGCCTTTTCCTCCTCTGGTACCTTCTGTTGGAACCAGTTGTTGAAGCAATTAATTAAGTTTATTATTTGAGCAATTAACTAGTTACCCATGTGTCTACTTGCCCCACCATGGGCTCCTGGAAGGCAGGAGCTGTTTCTCATACCTCTTTTAACCCCAAATCCCTGCACAGGATGGCCCCAGTGGCACTCTCATTCCTTTTCGAGGCTGGCCAGTATATCTGTGAGTGCTGTTCCCTTTCTGAGGAGCCACAGTGTCACCCAGTGGCAGGATAGTTGTACTGAGGCTGCTTGATGAGGGTCCTTCCCCCATACCCCCTGCTGGTGGCAGCCCTTACTGCACGAGTTGAAGGTGATCAACTTCAACCTTAGGCCCCTCCTGCACTCCCCAGTGAACATCAAAATAGGAGTAGAACCGCAGAGAAGCACACCCAGTGCCTTTGGGATCCTTGGGCACAGACACTTAGCTCTGTGTTCCTTTATCTGCCTGAGGCTCATGTGGTTTTTCTCCCTGTCCTGCTGACCTTTCTCCCTTCCCTATCAAAACCTCCAAGATTCAGCTCAGACACTGCCTTCTTCAATCGCCCCTCATGTGCATGCACCCGCAAATATCTAGCTTATGCAGCCTAGATTCACATTCCAGCTTTGCTCGTTATCTGTTATGAGACTACAGGCAAGTAACTTAACTTTATTGGCCTCAGTTTATCTGTAAAATGGAGAATAATAATAACACCTGCCTGGCTGGGTTGTGAAGAACAAATGAATCCATACAGGTAATGTGTGTGCAAGTATAGTACCCGTTCAGTTTGTAGTGTTACCCTTCAGCCAGTTACAATGCCTGGGACAACACCAACACCGGGCCCTCTCCATTTTATCCTCACAGTAATGGCATATGGCAGGAACTCAGAGATGCTGCACTTGCCAAATTCATGGGAACAATCAGCCTTTCACTTGGGTCTTAGTCAGCAGAGGGGAAGGGGAAGAACCCTATCCTAGTCAGAGCTGTGACACTTTCCCATTGTGTGACCTTGGATATGCCACACTTCTCTCTGAACCTCAGTTTTCTCACGAGTAAGTCAAGGGTGTGAGGGATAAAGAAGTAAGCCAGTGACCCTCAAACCAGTAGGAGATAATTAACAGATGAATCATGGAAAAGGGGCGAGGAAATGACATTCTGCAGCTCCTCACACATATATCTGGGATCAAAAGGAGGAAGACTGTTGTCACCAAACAGAGAGAAATGGGAAGATGTAGCTAGATAACTTTGCAAATGATTTGGAGATAGACCTATAACCAGATTACCCTTAGTTAATCACAACCTGAGTTAAGTAGTTAATGGTGTTAGATTGTGAACCTGGATTAACCAGTAATGGAGAAACCGGGGAGAAGGAGAGCGGAGGGGGAGCTAATCGCGTTAGGGAAGGGAGCTAATTGTGTTAGTATAAAACCAGTTTTCTTTGTCTACTTTGCGCACACATTCTCCGGCTGAGGGTGTGCCTGAATCTGCAGATTCGTGAATAAAAGGCTCCCTTCGCTGCTCAAGTGCTGTGTCCCGGTTTTTATTGTGAGTATTTCTCACAATTCTGTTAGGCTATACTGTTACAAAGTTGTGCCAACCCTCGTGGGGCCCCAGGACTCCTGATTTCAGAAGAGGACAAAGTTTTCCTCCCTAAACCTTCCCTACCCTCAAGCATTTTTCTTGGTCTGGCAAGGGTTTTAGTTGCAGGATAAAGCTTCCCTGCTCATGGCAATAGATAGGACCTATATTCCAGATAAGGAGTGAAGTTGGGCTTGACAGAGGAAGGAGCAACTCTGGGACTAGGGAAAAGGTATACAGTGTTTTTATAGAGTGAAGCCAGGGAGCAGATGAAGGGCAAAAGGAGACCCCACTGTTCGCGAAGGGAATGGGGCTACCCTGTTGCACCAGAGAGAGTGAAGAGGGAGGGAGCAGAAACAGAAAATCAGCTTTCAGCTTTTGCATCCTGTGTCCAACAAGCAAATATGTGACACAGCTATGGGACTGACTAAAAGGTCAAGTTAGCAGAGCTGTTCTTCACCTGGGGAGTGATAGGTCCTGCTCTCTGGGAAGATTGCCAAAATATCAAATGTGGGAGTGGGGCTTCAGAGGTTAGCAGCATATTCAATAAATCTAGGATTTTAATCAAATAAACAACCAAATGTAAAGCTCAACAAGTTCCCTAGGAGATGCCCAAAAGCTGGAGTGAGAAAGTGCTGTGTAGAGGCCTTGGTTAAAATGCTGAGAAGGGTAGCTCTGAAGAGTTTTGGTTGGGATCCTGTACCCTTTAAGCAGTTGCTGTTGGCCATTCTACCAGAGATTTTGCCAGTAGGCAAGCCATGCATGTGGGTCAGCAGGTGACATATTAGCCTCCAAACTCCTACCATTCTTTGAGGATTCTGTTAACCCCTAATACCAATGGCCCTTTCAATTATATTTGTGCTTTGCCTTAAAATTCTACTTCTAAGTATCTCTCCTAAAAAAATAACAGTGGATGTACACCAAGATTTATTAAAGGAGATTTATTATAGCATTCCTGGCAACAGTGAACAACTGAAAGTAATAGAAATACAGTATTCCCTCACTTATTGCAGGTATTATGTTCTAGACCCCTCCGCGATAGGTGAAAATCCGTGAAGTAGGTACCTTACATTTATTTTAGTATTTATATATATTTCAAGGCTTTATAAACCCTTATTACACACTTATAAACCATTCCCAGTCCCTTATTAACTTTTCCCACTCTTTTATTAACCTTTCCCACACTTTTATAAACACTACTTATGTTCTTAAACATATTCTACACTCTTAAACCTACGTAAATATAACAATATATGTATACAGTACCACAAAATCCCACGATACAGCAAAAAATCTGCAATAAATAATTAAATATAATATTTTTTAAAATCCCGCGATACAGTGAGGCTGTGATAAGTCAACCGCGATATAGAGAGGGACTACTGTAGTAACCAATAGGAGACTGCAATAGATCTATAGAATGGTATATTAGACAGATATTAAAGTAGAGATATTAAACAGTTGCATGGGAGTTTGCAATATGACTGGGCATAGTGACTGGTGATTTTTATTTGCTTATTTGTACTTTCCAAACTTTTGATCATAAAGATGTAGCCCTGGCTGTTGTGGCTCAGTGGATTGAGTGCTGGCCTGCGAACCAAAACATTGCTGGTTCAATTCCCAGTCAGGGCACATGATTGGGTTGTGGGCCAGATCCCTAGCTGGGGGCATGCAAGAGGCAGCCGATTGATGTATCTCTTACACATTGATGTTTCTCTCCCTCTCTTTCTCCCTCCTTTCTCTCTCTCTCTCAAAGTAAATAAATAAAATCTTTTTTAAAAGATGAATAATTTTTTAAATCAGGCAAATAATTATTAAAAGTAATTTATGGCAGTGTCCTTAGCAGTCTCCTAGATCTATCTCTTGATTCAACAGTGTTTGAATGAAACAGACTCAGAGATCCCCTTCTTTTAGCTTCCAACCACCTTCCAACCTTTTTGAGTTACAACCTTCAGAACCATCTCAGCAACACCTGGTCTCTGAGACCAGCCAACACTGTTTTTTGAGCTTAACTCCTTACTGCTGAGCAAACATAAACTTCCAATTTGTCTGAATTATTCCACCGAGGTGGAGGCCATTGTTAACTTTCTGCTAAAACTGCATCAGCAGGCCTCCTACACCTACTCTCTCCAGGCTTCTATTTCAACCTCAACGATGTGGCTTTGGAGGGCATGGGCCACTTTTTTGGTGGGTTGGAAGGGAGAAGCACGAGGGCACAAAATGTCCCTTGAAGCCAGAACAGCAGCCACCACATCCTCTTTAGGATATACAGAAGCTGTCCCAAGATGAGTGGGATGAAACTCAGGACACATGGAAGACTCCCTAGTCACAGAGAAGAAACTGAATCAGGCCTGTCTGTTTGGATCTGCATGACCTGGCTTCTGACCACACAAATCGCCATCTTTATGACTTCCTGGAGAGCCCCTTTCTAGTTGAGGAAGTGGAACTCCTCAAGAAGATGGGCAATTGCCTGACTAACTTAAGCAGGCTAGCTGGCCTCCAGGCTGGGCTGGGTGACTATTCTTCAAAGGGTCACCCTTAAGCACAACTAGGAGCCTTTGAAGCCCAGAAGCCTTTTAGAAGCCCCTCTGCATCCCCCTGATGTTGGGCTTCTGCCTGAGCCTCTTCTTGCAACCACTAGACAGCTTTTTAACCTCCCAGGAGCTCTCTCCAATTCCATGGACTAATTAGAAACAATGAAGGTTTTTTTGCAGCAACAACAACAACAAAAAAAAAAAAAGAAAGAAAGAAAAAAGAAAAGAAAAAAATCTAGTCCCTAATGAAGTTGAACTGAAAACTTATCAGTAAGTTACTTGTAATTCAGATATAAATATCTAGTGGACATCCTAGGTGCCAGTTTGCTTTCCACCCACCCTCACAATACTCCTAGGAGGTTGGGATTATTATCCCCATTTTACTGAGGAGGGCTCAGGCTCAGTGAGTGTGTGATTGGACTGAAGCTATATGACAAGCTACAGTGGAAGAGGCACAAATTCTAAGGGTGTTGAAAATTGTGACCTGAAATATGGAGCAGCAGAGATGTTATTAGAAGAACTTGGGTACATCTTTTTGTTCCAGGAGGGCAAAAAAGACCTCATAACATGATGGAAGCATACTTCCTTTGAAAGGCAGTTACTGAGCTGAGTGTCCTGGGTAGTTCAGGTACTGGTCAGATGGTCACTGGGAGCCCTAACTCACCACAAGAGTGAAGATTCCTGCTGATCTGTCACTCCCCCTCCTCCAAGAAGCCTTCCCAACCTGCCATTCATTCCACTCCTTGGGGACTCTTCTGTTTGAACGAGGAGGAGGAGATTTTTACTGGGTTAAGACTGAGTTTTTGACTTTCACACTACACAGAGAGGGGCTGATATGGTGTTGTTCTCAGTTCCCATGTAACTTAAGGGAAACTTCCATAATGTTCAGAGCTCCTGATGTCCTGAAAATGAAGGAGAAGGATGTCCTCAAATTCTTTTCTGCAAGAACCCACTTAGCTGGCACCAACCTTGACTTCCAAATGGAACAGGACATCTATAACAGGAAAAGTGATGGCATCTACATCATATATCTGAAGAGAACCTGTGAGAAACTTCTGCTGGCAGCCTGTGCCATTGTTGGCATTGAAAACCCTGCTGATGTCAGTGTCATTTCATCCAAGAACACTGGCCAGTGAGCTGTGCTGAAGTTTGCCACTGCCACTGGAGCCACTCCTATTGCTGGCCACTTCACTCCTGGAATCTTCACTAGCCAGATGCAGGCAGCCTTCCAGAAGCTGAGACTTGTGGTGGTTACTGATCCCAGGGCTGACCACCAGCCTCTCACAGAGGCATCTTTTTAAAAATTTTAATTATTTATTTGTTTATCTATTTATTTATTTTTAGAGAGAGGGGAAAGGAGAAAGAGAGGGAGAGAAACATCACTGTGTGGTTGCCTCTCACTCGCGCCCCCAACTAGGGACCTGACGTGCAACCTAGTCAGATGCCCTGACTGGGAATCAAACCAGCAACACTTGGCTCGCAGGCTGATGCTCAATCCACTGAGCCACAGCAGCCAGGGCTTCACAGAGGCATCTTATGTTAACCTGCCTACCATTGCTCTGTGTCACACACACTCCTCTGTGCTATATGGACATTGCCATTCCCATACAACAACAAGGTAGCTCAGGTGGTGGGTCTGATGTGGTGGATGCTGGCTTGGGAAGTTCTGCGCTTGTGTGGCACCATCTCCGGTGAACACCCATGGAAGGTCCTGTCTGATCTCTACTTCAACAGAGATCCTGAAGAGATTGAGAAGGAAGAGCAGGCCATGGCTGAAAAGGCTGTGACCAAGGAGAAATTTCAGGGTGAATGAACTGCTCTGGCTTCTGAGTTCACTGTTGTTCAGCCTGAGGTTGCTGACTGGTCTGAAGGTGCGCCGGTGCCCTCTGTGCCTATTCTGCAGTTTCCCACTTAAGTCTGGAGCACTCAGCCTGCCACTGAAGATTGGTCTGCAGCCCCCACTTCACAGGCCACTGAGTGGGTAGGAACAACCACTGAGTGATCTTAAGCTGTTATTCCACAGACTTTTACAGAATGGAAAGAAGGTTGAGAAAAATTAAGTCTCTAAAAGTCTCCCCTCTGCCCAGTACCCCCCCTTCCCTCCAGCAATCTCACCCCCCTTAGTTCATGTCCATGGGTTGTGCATATAAGTTCTTTGGCTTCACCCTTTCCTCAATTATTCTTAACATTTCCCTATTTTGTACATACTGGTTATGCTTCTTAATCTCTGCACCATTTCTCCCCCTTCCCTTTCCTCGCTGATAACCCTCCAAATGATCCCCATAACTATGGTTCAATTCCTATTCTGGTTTGCTTAGTTTTTTTCTTTTTTAGATTCTGTTGTTGATAGTTCTGAGTTTGTTGTCATTTTACGTTCATAGTCTTGATCTTATTCTTTTCTTAAGTAAGTCCCTTTGACATTTCATATAATAAGGGCTTCGTGATGATAAACTCCTTTAGCTTTATTTTGTCTGGGACGCACTTTATCTACCCTTCCATTCTAAATGATAGCTTTGCTGGATAGAGTAATCTTGGTTGTAGGTCTTGCTTTTCATCACTTTGAATACTTCTTGCCAGTCCCCTGTTGCCTAAAAAGTTTCTTCTGAGAAATCAGCTGATAGCCTTATAGGAACCCCTTTGTAGGTAACTCTCTCCTTTTCTCTTGCTGCTTTTAAGATTCTCTCTTTATCTTTCACCTTTGGCATTTTAATTATGATGTGTCTTGGTGTGGTCCTCTTTGGGTCTAGCTTGTTTGGGACTCTCAGTGCTTCTTGGACTTGTATATCTATTTCCTTTGCCAATTTTGAGAATCCTTCATTACTTTCTCACATAAGTTTTCAATTTCTTTCTCTTCCTCTTCTTCTGGCACCCCTGTGATTCAGATGTTGGCACATTTGAAGTTGTCCGAAAGGTTTCTAAGTCCTTCCTCATTTTTTTCAATTCTTGTTTCCTCATTGTATACTGGTTGACTGTTTACTTCTTCCTTATATTCCAAGTTTTTGATTTGAAGCCCGGTTTTCTTCCCTTCACCATTGGTTTTGTGTGAATTTCCCTTCGTTTCGCTTAACGTAGTCTCACTTCTTCCCTTATGCATTTGTCGTACTTAAGCATATCTGTCAAGCCTGTGGGCATCTTTATCACCAGTGTTTTGAACTCCGTGTCTGTTAGATTGGTTATCTCCTTGTTGCTTAGTTCTATCACTGGGACCTTGATCCATTCCCTCTTTTGGGCCATACTTCTTTGTCTCCTGATCTTGACAGGCTCCTGCATTTGCCTCTGTGTCTTAGGTAGAGCTGTTGCACCTGTTATGTTGTAGGGGGCAGAGCCTTAGGTATTCATCAGTACAGGGCAACCCGTTCACCACGCTGTGGCACTGTATGTGGGGGAGACGTCTGAAAGGGAACAACGCTGCTTGCTCAGCACTTGCCCCCTTTCCAGCCACTTCTCCCACTTATTATATGGGACTGGCATCTCTCTAGCTGTTTTGCTGTCTGTTGTTCCCAGAGTGGGTGGGTCTGCAGATGTTCTAGGACCACGGGGGCCCTCTAAACAAGCTGACTCTGTTGAGAAACTGGCAGTTTCTTCCTCTGCCCAAACTCCCAGTCGTTTTCATAGTCTGAAGCAATGAGGCTTTATTTCCCCTGGCGCTGAAACTATGAGCTGTGCAGTTTCTCTGGTGCTGGGACCGCTCTCCAGGTGTCTCTCCCTACTTTTTAAAATGTCTTACTGCACTTTCTGCCAGCCTTCTACTGCCACTGTCACTGCTGGCGCCACCACATTACTTCCTCTCTGCCGTGCTCCACCCCTCCTACCTGTCTGGAAGAGTATTTCTTCTTTATATCTTTGTTTGTTGGACTTCCATGCAGCATGATTTTCTGGACTTCTGGTTATCTCTAATTTTGAGGTGGTTGCATTCCTTCTTAGTTGTGGAGGGAGATGCAGCTTGTCTACCTATGCCTCCATCTTAGCAGGAAGTCCGAAATAGATACTGAGATTTTGAAATTGTTTTACAATGGCTAGCATATCCAGATGGTTATACCCACCAAAACTGCATGCAGTGAGGAGGAAGCTACTGTCAAAAAAGAATATCAGGAAAGTCATTTCTTCTACCTAGACAAAATAGTCAATATTTCCTTTATGCCTTCTGGATTTATTGATATGTATAGCTACCAAGACTATGAAAACACACTTTTTAATATATTTTCATGAACTTTGTGTGTCAGTCAGCCTCCAAGATTGCCCCTATGATCCCCGTTCTGAATATTGACACCCTTATATAATCTCCTCTTTCATAGTGCCAGAGTTGATACAATGTGACCAAAAGAATATGACAGAACTAATGGTATGTCACTTCTGACAGTAGGTTATAAACCAGTATAACTTCAATTTTGGACTCTCTTTTTCCTTTGGACCACTCACTCTGGGGGAAGTCAGCTGCCATGTTCTTAGGACATTTAGAAAAGCTAGGAAGGTGCCCCTTGTGGGAAACAAGGCCTCCAGCCAAGAGCCACTGAACCTGAGGCCTTCCAACAACCTCCTGAGTGGTCTTGGAAACGAATCCCTTTCCAGTTGAACCTTCAGATGATTTCAGCCTGGGTTTATGTCTTGACTACAATCTCATAAGAGACTTTGAGCCAGAACTATCCAGCTACTAAATTTTGGGACACAAAATAGAGAACTATTTATACAGAAATAGAGAACTAATCCAGTTTGTTTGTTTTTAAGACAGGTAAATTTTGGGTCCATTTTGGAACCTACTTTCATTCACCCTATGAGGTGTAGATCAAACTTTTAAAAAATGAATAGTCAGTGGTATCAACATCATTTATTGAGATTTCCATCCTTTTCATTCTGACTTGAAATGCTACATTTTATTTATTATTTAACCATATTATAGAGAGATTCTTGGTGTCTTGGTGTCCAAACTCCCTTTTCCAGGCTGGTGCACTTCCCTCCTTGCTGCTGGGGCCCTTGACTGCTAAAGCTCATACTTGCATTGTTTTAGGGAGTGTTGACCATAGCTTATGGGAGCTGGCCTGTTCAGATATTCCGGGGAAGGCCGCCCCACCCCATGCATGCCACTGACTGATGGCTACAGGGTGGCTACTAGGCCACTGAAGCTGGAAACAGCTTCTGTGGTGCCAGTCATACTCCAGAGCTCATGAAGGATAAAGCTGAGACTAGGCTTCTGCTGAATCCACAGCTTGCCTAGCTTCTTCCCTATCCTAACTTGCTTTTTGTAATCCTCAAAATTCTGAGAACTCTCCCTCAGCAAATCACTGCACAAAAATCTCAGAGTCAGACTGTGCTACTATGGAGCCCTCCTGAAGTTATATGTATAAAAGGCTCTATTTCTGAAACATTTGCTCTGATCCACTGATATTGTTTCCCAGTATCACAGTGTTTTGATTGTTTTAGCATTTTTGAAATCTTATTCTATATGTTACCACTCACTAATTTTTACTTAACTTTAAAAAATTGCAGTAAAGTGCACATAACACAATATTCATCATTTTAATTGCTTGAGTCATTCTCAATGCTGTGTCCCCATCACCATTATCTATACCCAAAACATTTTCATCATATCCAACAAACTCTGTACTCATTAAACAATAATGTCTCTTTCCCCTCATCCCCCATCTCCTAATAACCTCTATTTTGCTTTCTGTCTCTATAAATGTAGGTATTCTAAGTACCTCAGATAAGTGGAATCACACTACCTTTGTCCTTCTGTGTTTGTCTTATTTCACTAAGCATAATGCTTTCAAGGTCTACCATGTTGTAGTATATATCAAAATTTCATTTCTTTAGATGGTTGAATAACATTCCAGTGTGCTTATATACCACAATTTGTTTATCCATACATCTGTTGATGGACACTTGGGTTGTTTCAACCTTTTGGCTATCGTGAATAATGATGCTATAAGCTTTGGCATACAGATTCCTCTTGGAGTCCCTGTTTTCAATTTTTTGGGGGGTATGTAACTCTTTCAGTTTTTTTGGGGGGGTTATATAACCAGAAGTGAGATTGCTAGATCATAGAGTAATTCTATGTTTAACTTTAAAAAAAACAAACAAACTGTGGTTAAAAAAATCACATAACACAAAACTTACGACCCTAACCATTTCTTTTTCAATAGGATATTAAATCCTTTATTGATTACATATGATAATGAATAATACACAAACTTCATTCCCATCTATAATTTTATCTGGTACCATAATTCAACTTAGATATATTGCATAGGATGTGCCAAATGAACCAAACGAACTCCATGACTCTGCTTGAGTGACCATTTTAATGGCGAACTCCAGGTCACAACACAGTAACTTATCAATTCAACTACACCAAGGTTTCTGAAGACAATGGCTTGTGTGCCCGAGAAGGCTGTAAATAAATTTCAATGGAACCTGGCATCACCTGAAGAAATTTTAACTTCACACTATTGGGGTAATTTACCAAGATGGCTTCAGAGTAGATTAACTTTACACAGCACATTTTTAAAAAGACAAATTTATTCGGTGTCATGATCAGACTAGTACACTTAGTAGTCAACAGCATGGGTGCAAAAAAAAGAAAGAAAAAAAGAAAAAGAAAAAGAAACTACATTAAAAACACTTTGTTGGAATTCTTTACACTTTCCACAGAACAGAAACTAAAATAACCTGTTATACATTAGTCACAAATACAGTCCTCGAGTGTTTTGCCCATTCACATGAGTACTGTCTGTAACATGTCTTCTTTGTAGCAGCTAGGCCCTGCCACCACTGTACATGGCTGATTTTACAAATCTTTTGTAACCTATAGCTCCCCTGTCACTTATCTGGCTCTCCTCTCCCACTAAGCTTTGTTTCCTGGCAGTAATTTAAACCTTCTTCCACTGTCCTAGCTACTGCTGCTGCTGGAATCACCATAGCCACCTTGGTTTTGTGGTTTGGCAAACTATTGGCCTCTACCACCATAAGGGCCAGAGCTTCTGCTTCCAAAGTTTCCTCCTTTCATGGGTCCAAAATTTGAAGATTGTTGTAATTGCCAAAATCATTGTAGCTTCTTCCACCTTCAAAATTGCTTCCACCACTACTGCCAAAGCTGCCTCCACCTCTTCCATTGTTATAGCTGTCATAGCTGTCACTCCTGTCATAGCCACTGCCCTGGTTTCCATAACTCTGTCCACCACTTCCGTAGCCTCTGCTTCCTCCAGAGTAACCAGGGGCACCTCCTCCATAACTACCATCATTACCAAATCCATTATAGCCATCCCCACTGCCACCATACCCACCATCACCATGGCTACAACCAAAGCACCTTGACCACTGAATTTCCTCCACAACCAAAGTTGTCATTCCCATCAAAATCACCTCCACGACCACCTCTGAATTTTCCAGAACCACTTCAGCCTCTTTGGCTGGGTGAAGCAATAGCCATCTCTTGCTTAGATAGGGCTTTCCTTACTTTACAGTTGTGGCCATTTACAGTATGGTATTTCTGAATGAAACTCTCTACAGTCATGGTAATCAAAGGTTACAAAAGCAAAGCCTCTCTTTTTGCCACTGCCTCGGTCAGTCATGATTTCAATCACTTCAATTTTCCCATACTGTTCGAAATAATCTCTTAGATGATATTCTTCAGTGTCTTCTTTAATACCAATGACAAAAATCTTTTTCACAGTTAAGTGGGCACCAGGTCTTTGAGAATCTTCTCTTGAGACAGCCCTCTTCAGGTTCACAACTCTTCCATCCACCTTGTGTGGCCTAGCATTCATGGCTGCATACACCTCCTCCACAGTGGCATATGTGACAAACCCAAAGCTTCTGAAGCACTTGGTGTTTGGACCTCTCAACACCACACAGTCTGTGAGCATTCCCCATTGCTCAAAATGGCTCTTCAGACTCCCATCTATTGTTTTAAAGTGGCAACTACCATTCTACTTTCTGTCTCTATGAATTTGACTTCTTTACATGCCTCATATAAATTGAATCTGACAATATTAGTACTTTTTGTGATTGATTTATTTCAGTTAGCAAAATGTATTCAAGAGATCCAAGATGGCGGAGGAGTAAGTAGAAGCTACACTAACCTCCTCCCAGGACCAGTCTGGATTTACAACTTAATTGTGGAGAAATCATCTGGAATAATCAACTGAACACTAGCTGGAGAGAAGTCTTATAACCACAGAGAGACAGAAAAGGCCGCTACATCACAACATGACTGGTAGAAAGTGCGGAGATGTGAAAGGGCTGGCTAGGCTCCCACAGATGGCAGCTGAAAGGACTAAGAAACAGCTCAGCAGCTGGGAGTTCCCACTGAGAAGGGCAGGGTCTAAACCCCCAGCTGGGCTTCCCAGCCTACAGCAACAGAGTGGAAAGTAAAATAGTATCCAGCTGTGAAAAGTGAAAAGCCACAGGGTTTCTTGATAGCCAGTGAGAAAGAGCTGGAGGAAAAAGGAGCTCTTAAGTGGATCACGTATGAAAATATTTTGGCCCCCACTTACCTGGGCTCAAGCAGAGAGGACTAGAGACGCTTGGGGAGAATTTGGCGCGGTGGCTTTGAGGGGAGAACTGGGAGAGCAGCCGACTGGGTCCCAGTGCTGACTCATTCCCAATACTGCAGGCAGACCATTCCCCTCTGAATGGCATCAGCCTGAGGGGAAGTAAAAGCCCTGCCTACAGGAATTAAGCTGCCACACTCACAGTCCTTAAGCCTGATGGCTAATCACAGATTAAATAGATTAACAGCTAAAGGAGACAGACAAAGGCAGTAGATCCCTGGAAGTATCCAACAGGCTGCCTAGGCCCAGAGTGGTACATGATCTGATGCCACCAGGGGCAGATCCAGGAAGTGCAGATCAATCTAAGAAGCAGCAACAAACAATGAGTCACAAAAATGGGGAGACAGAGAAACAACCCCCCATCAAAAGGATAGGAGAAATCCCCAGAAAGAGTGCTAAATGAAATAGAGGGAAGCAAACTATCAGATATGAAATTTAAAACATGGATTATAGGGAAGCACAATGAGCTCAGCGAGCTCAAGGAAAACTACAAAGAACTCCAGGGAAACTACAAGGAACTTACTGAGAACTACACCAGCATGAAAAAGGAGGTAGAAGCTATCAATAAGAGCCAGGAGGAAATGTAGAATACAATTTCTGAATTGAAGAACACAGTAGAAGGAATTAAAAGCAGGCTAGAGGAAGCAGAAGATTGGATCAGCGAGCTGGAGGACAACATAGAAAAAAAAAAACTCCAAGACAATGCAACAAAATGAAAAAAGACTGAACAAAAATGAAGAGGTTATAAGACAGCTGCAGGACAACATGAAATGTAATAATATCCGTATCATAGGAATTACAGAAGGAGAAGAGGAGCAAGAGATAGAAAACCTGTTTGAAAAACTAATGACAAAATACTTCCTTAACATGATGAGAGACAGAGTCACACGAGTCCAGGAAGCACAGAGGGTCCCAATGAAAATGAACCCCAACAGCCCCACTTCAAGACACATCATAATTAAAATGGCAACATTCAAAGACAAAGAGAGAATCCTAAAAGCAGCAAAAGAGAAATAACTAATAACATACAAGGGAGCTCCAATAAGGCTATCATCAGATTTCTCAGCAGAAACACTACAAGCCAGAAGGGAATGGCAAAAAATATTCCAAGCAATGAAAAACAAAGGCCTACAACCAAGAATACTCTACCCAGCAAGGTTCTCATTCAAAAATGGAAAATGAAATAAGGAGTTTCCAAGACAAAAGAAGGCTAAAAGAATACATCTCCACCAAACCAGCATTGCAAGAGATGCTAAAGGGTCTGATTTAAGAAGATGAAGAAACAGAGAGAGACAGAGAGGTACACAAGTACAAAAGGGGGAAATGACAGTGAATAAGTACCTATGAATAATAACCTTAAATGTAAATGAATTAAATGCTCCAATCAAAAGACATAGGGTAGCCGAATGGATTAGAAAGCATGACTCACATATATGCTTTCTACAAGAGACCCACATTAGAACAAAAGATCTACACAGACTGAAAGTGAAGGGATGGAAAAAAGTATTTCAAGCAAATGGACATGAAAAAAAAGCTGGGGTAGCAATACTTATATCAGACAAAACAGATTTCACAGTTAAGGTCATAAAAAGAGACAAAGAAGGACATTTCATAATACTTAAGAGAAAAATCAATCAAGAAGATATAACCCTTGTAAACAAATATGAACCCACCTTAGGAGAACCCAAATACATATGGAAAATCTTGAAAGACTTCAGGAAGCATATAGACAGCAACACACTCACAGTAGGGGACCTTAACATTCCATTGTCAACAATGGACAGATCTTTGAAGCAAAGAAACACCAAAGATATTGAGGCATTGGACAACACTCTAAATCAAATGGACTTAGTTGGTATATATAGAACTTTTCACCCTAAAGAAACAAAATATACATTCTTTTCAAGTGCATATGGAACATTTAAAAAAATAGAACACATGGTAGGATACAAAACAAGCCTCAACAATTTCAAGAAAATTGAAATTATGTCAAGCATCTTCTCAGATCACAATGGTTTAAAATTGGAAATCAACCTCAAGAAAATAACTGCAAAAACATTCAAACTCATGGAGAATGAATAACATGCTGTGAAATAATGAATGGGCTAACAATGACATCAAGGAAGAAATAAAAAAGTTTCTGGAAATGAATGATAATGAACACACAACAACCCAAAACCTATGGGATACAGCGAAAGCAGTCCTAAGAGGAAAGTTCATAGCAATACAGGCCTACCTAAAAAGGATAGAAGAATCTCTAATAAAAAATTTAACCTTAGAGCTACAAAAACTAGAGGAAGAACAACAAGTAAATCCCAGAGCAAATAGAAGGAAAGAAATCATCAAGATCAGAGCAGAATTAAATAACATAGAGACTAAACAAATAATTCAAAAGATCAACAAAAGTAGGAGCTGGTTCTTTGAAAAGATAAACAAAATCGACAAGACTTTAACCAGGCTCATCACGAAAAAAAGGGAGAGGACCCAAATAAATAAAATCAGAAATGAAGGAGGAGAAATCACAACCAATACTACAGAAATACAAAGGATTGTAAGAAAATATTATGAAAAACTTATCACAAGAAATTTGACACCCTAGATGAAATGGACAAATTTCTGGAAACATATAATCTTCCAAAACTGAATCAAAAAGAAGCAGAAAGCCTGAACAGACCAATAACAACTAGTGAAATTGAAGCAGTAATCAAAAAACCGGCACACAAAAGCCCTGGACTGGATGGCTTCACAGGTGAATTTTACAAAACATTTTGGAAAGAACTAACTCCTATCCTTCTCAGACTATTCCAAAAAGTCCAAGAAAAGGGAAGACTCCCAAATTCGTTCTATGAAGCCAGTATGACCCTAGCTCCAAAACCAGGTCAAGACACAACAGAGAAAGAAAACTATAGGCCAATATCACTGATGAACACAGATGCTAAAATCCTCAACAAAATATTGGCAAACCAGATCCAGCAACACACTAGAAAGATTATATAGCACGATCAAGTGGGATTCATCCCAGGGATGCAAGGATGGTTTAATACCTGCAAATCAATAAATGTAATACACCACATAAACAAAATGAAAGACAAAAACCACATGATTATATCAATAGATGCAGAAAAAAACATTTGATAAAGTACAACACCCATTTATGATGAAAACTCTCAGCAAAATGGGAATATAGGAAGCATACCTCAACATAGTAACAGCCATATATGATAAACCTGAAGCCAGCATCATACTCAATGGGCAAAAACTGAGAGCATTCCCCCTGAGGTCAGGAACAAGACAAGGATGTCCACTCTCTCCACTCCTATTCAACATAGTCTTAGAAATTCTAGCCACAGAAATCAGACAAGAAAGAGAAATAAAAGGCATCCAAATTGGAAAAGAGGAAGTAAAACTGTCATTATTTGTAGACGACATGATAGTGTACATAGAAAACCCTATAGACTCCATGAAAAAACTACTCGACCTAATAAATGAATTCAGTAAAATAACAGGGTACAAAGTCAATATTCAGAAATTGAAGGCATTTCTGTACACGATCAATAACATTTCAGAGATAGAAACTAAAAGAAAAATCCCATTTACCATAGCAACAAGAAAAATAAAGTACCTAGGAATAAATTTAGCCAAGGAGGTAAAAGACCTGTACTCAGAAAACTACATAACACTGAAGAAAGAAATTAAGGAAGATACAAATAAATGGAAGCATATACCACGTTCATGGATGGGAAGAATCAACATCATTAAAATGTTCATACCACCCAAAGCAATTTATAGATTTAATACAATCCCTATTAAAATACCAATGGAATATTTCACAGACCTAGAAAAAATACTTCAAAAACTTATATGGAACCGAAAAAGAGCCTGAATAGCCACGGCAATCTTGAGGAAGAATAACACAGTAGGAGGAATCACAATACCTGATATCAAACTATACTACAAGGCACAGTGATCAAAACAGTCTGGTACTGGCATACGAACAGACATATAGATCAATGGAACAGAATAAAGAGCCCAGAAATAAACCCAGGTCTATATGGTCAACTAATATTTGACAAAGGGGGAAGGAACATAAAATGGAGTGATAAGAGCCTCTTCAACAAATGGTGATGGGAGAACTGGACAGGGTCATGCAAAAAAATGAAACTAGACCACCAACTTACACCATACACCAGAATAAACTCAGGATTGATCATAGACTTAAATGTAAGCTGTGGCACTATAAAAGTCCTAGAGGAAAACATAGGCAGGAAATTTTCAGATATCCCACGTAGCAACATTTTCACTGATATATCTCCTAAGGCAAGGGAAATAAAGGAAAGAATAAACAAATGGGACTACATCAAATTAAAGAGCTTCTGCTCAGCAAAAGAAAACATCAGCAAGATGAAAGGGGAACCAACCATATGGGAAAACGTATTTGCCAATGATACCTTAGACAAGGGACTGATCTCCAAAATATATAAAGAGCTTATATGACTCAACACCAAGAAGACAGACGACCCAATTAAAAAATGGGCAAAGGGCCTGAACAAAGACTTCTCCAAAGAGGACATACAGAGGGTCCATAGACATATGAAAGAATACTCAACATCACTAGCCATCAGAGAGATGCAAATAAAAACCACAATGAGATACCACCTCACACCAGTCAGAATGGCCATCATCAACAAATCAGCAAACAACTTGTGCTGGTGAGGATGCAGAGAAAAGGGATCCCTGGTGCACTGCTGGTGGGAATGCAGACTGGTGCAGCTACTATGGAAAACAGTTTGGAATTTCCTCAAAACGCTAAAAATGGAACTGCCTTTTGAACCAGCAATTCCATTGCTAGGATTATATCTGAAAAATCCTGCAACACCAATTCAAAAGAACCTATGCACACCTAAGTTCATAGCAGCACTATTTACAATAACCAAGTGCTGGAAGCATCCTAAGTGCCCATCTGTAGATGAGTGAATCAAAAAACTGTGATACATTTACACAATGGAGTACTATGTAGCAGAAAGAAAGAAGGAACTTTTACCATTTGCAACAACATGGATGGAATTTGAGAGAATTATGCTTAGTGAAATAAGCCAGGCAATGAAAGAAAAATACCTTATGCTATCACCTATTACAGGAGACTAATGAACAACACAAACACATGAGCGAAATTGAATCAGAGGTATGTAAACAAGGAATAGACTGACAGTGACAAGCGCGGAAGGGGGAGGGAGAGAAGGGAGTAAGAAGGGGAAGTGTCTAGTCAAAGAACATATATAAATGACCCACGGACATGGACAACTGGGTGGGGACTGACTGTGGGAGAAGGGGTGGGCAGGGTGCGGGGAAGCAATAAGGAAAAAAGGGGGACAACTGTAATAGAAAAACAAACAAACAAAATTTTAGTGGGGGAAAAAAGAAAATATAAAGAATGGAAATGCAATTTTAGTGAATATTAGAAGGACAGGGATTTTCCTTGACACTGTGTATTTTTCTCCCTACCTGATCTCTCCAGAATTTGACATTCTGAAGAAGTAAGTAATGACATATGGTTCTTTGCATAAAACTAATAAGACCAGTTGTTAATAAAGGTTTTGTTGACCAAGACTTTGACTGGAATGTCATGCCTAAAGGAGACGTCCTTGGGCTCTGGTCATTACCAAAAAGCCCTGAGGAACTAGGATTGACTTTTGAAGGTAATAAAAGCCCACGAGATAAAAGGCCTGGTACCTTGCTTGGTTGTGCGGTCCATGGCAATTTTTCCAGGGAAGGAATGAAGGTTGTTTTCCCGAAAGATGGCTAGAAGGGACCTTAAGGCACAATGGAAAACCTGAAGGACTTGGAAAAGACAGGTGTTTACAGGCAAGGCTGAATGGCAGGTATGTGGCTCAGCTTCTGTGCCCTGAAGGGCAGACTGAAGGTCACCCTAAATGTTTCTTGTGTAAGTTCCAGCAAAGCAGAACTAAAGATCATAAATGATCATTTGCTGCTCTTGTTGTGTTTATGTAAATGAACAGGATAAATTAAAAATGGACTCAATGCAGTCCCTTTAATGACAAGGAGGGTAATCTTAAGGAGAAAAATCATTATTCAAGGAAAATCACAAAGCTCAGTGGTAGACTATAAAGTAGTGCAGCTAACCGTCTTTAAAGTTTATTTTATTTAAAGTTTGTTTTCATTTGAAAGTTAAACTATGTCTGTGGCATCATCAAAGATGCTTAATTTACAGGCAAGAAGAATGTCAAATGCCTTGCAAGTAGATGTCTTTCCAATAAGAGAGTCTTACAGATTTAGAGACTTGTTTGTGAGTTATGTTGCATAAATTAACATGTGTTTTCTGTTTTCAAAGAGCATAAGCCTATGATCTCATTACCTAAGTGATTGTCTGTACTTATAGGTGTAGGGAACCACTCCTTGTGGTTTAGGAAATTGTAGCCCCGGCCTGAGCATGACCTGCCGCCGGCACCCCAGCCATGCTTGTCTTTAAGTCTCAACAATGGCTGCATGGGAGACATACCCGAAAACTATTCACAGGGTTTCCATGGGGATTGGATTCAAAAAATATTAATATGCTTTAGAACTTGCTCTGCTTTCCTTTATCTTATAGTTAAGTATAAACAATCTCTAACAGGGAGTATTTGAAACCTTGTACCTAGTGCCAATGTGGGGTCAAAATGTTTAATAGACCCTGGCACAGACTATTTGTTGCACCTGCTGTACTGGAACTTGTAATCAGTTATTGTTAATTGTAACCTAGGTACCTGAAAGCTATTGATGATTTATGAATGTTGATCTTGTATCTCCCATGCATATCCTTCTCCATAAAAAGCACGAAGGATGAGGGTCTAGCTGCTGTTCTCCACTAGAGAGGCTGTCACCTTCCTTCCCCCAGACATAAAGAAATGTCCGGGTAAAAGTTATTTCATCGGAAATAATAAAGTATCCTAGGTAAGAGTTTGTTCCGCCGTGGTCACGAAGAATTTGCTCAACAGAGCAGCTTCCAACTGAGTCTGTGAGGCACCTCTGCCTTATCTAGGCCTCACTTAATCCTGTCTGCATCGCTGCCTCCTGAGACTCAATGGTTTGGCTGAATTAAGTGGCTGGGTTGGTGAAGAATGGGGTGGTCTGTGGGCTTCACTTTAAAACTGGTTTCTCTTTTCTATCCTAATGAGTTGGACAGAAAGGCCCCAGAGGTCTGAGAGGGGGGAAACCTAAAACATTTCCCTCAGCCCAAACTAAGTATAACAGGCAAAAGAGTTTTGGACAGGTGAGATGTGCCTGGCACAACTTCCTCCGAAGAAGCCCTTTTTTCCCCTAATGTGAGACATTGAAAAATTAATCCCTGCCTTTTGTCATCTAGTGGTTACAGATTGAATGATGTCTTTTAACCCTGTTGCCAAATCTGTTGCCCCCAGAATATAACAAGGATGACAGCCTGTTAAAGCAAGTACGCCATTGTCTGGGGACAGCCAACTGACCTGGAGTCTGCAAGATCCTTCCCCATGTGGTAAGGCCACCCTCCCCTCCACACCCCCACTCTTATTAGGGATTTCTGGACTCAAGGGTAGACAGGACGATGACCATGCCCATCTTGAAGTAGCTAGAGGCACTCGAGATCTTCGCTCATTGTCCTTTATAGTATAAAAAGGGTCTTAAGTCTGAGAGGCTGGGATTGTTATTTTTTATTGTTAAAAAAATTAAATATTATATATTTTTTAAAGAACAGTATAGGAAAGGGTGAAGCCAGAGAACTTGTATGTACGACCCATGGGCATGGACTGGTGTGTGTGTGGGGGGGGATTGTTGGTGGAGGGGTGGTGCTGGGCAGAGGGGAGCAAAGGGGAAAAAACTGGAACTATTGTAACAATATAATCAATAAAATATACTTAAAAATGTATTCAAGGCTCATTCATGTTGTATTATATGTCAGAATTTCCTTTCTTTTTAAAGCTGAATAATATATTCCTATATTTAACTTTTTGATGAATCGCCAAATTATTTTTCACAGCGGTTGTACCATTCTACATTTCCACCAAACAATGCACACGGTTCCAATTTTCCCACATCCTTGACAACACTTGTTATTTTACAAATTAACGGGTGTAAAATGGCATCTCATTGTGGCTTTGATTTTAACTTCCCCAATGACTAATTATGTTGCCACTCATTATTATTTATACATTCATTTTTTAAAGTCTCGTTTGAAATTTATTCCTTAAGTTTCCTTGAAATTCAAAGTGGCTTTCACAGGAGGGCCTATAGGGTAATTTGAGGAGATTCAGCATATTTATAGGGTTAACATTCCTGGCTTCCAGGAATGGGTAGGGGGTGTTGAGAATTTTTCTCTTTGTAGTTCAGGTGGTGCAGCCTCTTTCACGAAATATAGTCATTGCCCTAAGGCAGTGGTTCTCCAACAATCACTGGGGGGCTATTAATGAACATGCAGGCTGTGGCTATTTTCAGTAAGTGGGCCCTGGGCCTTTGCATTTTTACGAAGTTCCCAGGTGATTATGATACCCACCAAAGTGTGAGAACCACTGAGGAGTCAAAATGCTTTGTTTCTAGGTGAAGGGAAAAGTTCACATTGTGAATTGACCCAACGCCAGGGCAAAGGAGCCAAAACCTAGGGCGAGGGCAGCTGGAGAGATGCGGGCTCTGGCCAGCGTGGGGTTTTAGACAAACCCAGGAGTTCCGATGAGGTTGGACGGTTCTCTCTGCCGTAATAGTCCGGAGGATTGACGGGAGCTGGACTCCCGGATCCCCATCTAAGCCACCTGTGCCTGTAGGGCGCCCTTTGGGCAAGTCACGTACCCTCTCTGTACTCCAGCTCCGCGTCTGAGCAATGGGCGCTCTCTGCTCCTTGTGTTGGTGGGGGATCCCAAAGTGTTCTGTCAGTACCAAACGTAGACCCCTGGTGTGCTGGGTGCCAATCTGCCACTGCTCTGAAAAGTTCAGATTTGTTAGGGTCAGAGTTGGGACCCGCAAAGGGTTAAGAACTCTCCCACCCCTCCCTAGCCTGCTCCTCTTCTGCAGACCCTCGGGACCTGGGTTCTGGAGGCTGATTCTCCATCCCCACCCCATCCTGTAAGCGCCCATCCTTCGAAAAATCTCACTTTTCGGGGTGGGGCTGGAGCCGGGAAATACTCCTACCCGGCGCTGGCGCGGGGACCTGACTCATAGGCCCGGCGCGAGACGCATGCCAGGAGTTAACCAGGTGCTGGCGCGGGGCTGCGGCCAAGTGAACCCCAGGGTAGCAGCTGCCTGCATTCCCCCTGCCGGCTGTACTGTGGAGAACCTGACCATGAGCTTGCAGGAGGGGGCTAACTCTCCTGGAGACTGGCACAACTTCTCGCAGCCTGGGTATAAGTGAGGGTCTGTACTCCTGTGGTTTTTTTCCATCGGCCAACCTCATCTGAAAGCCAACTGATGCCATCCATAAAAAGCAAGTACAGGGGCAGAAGGGTGGAGCACGGGTCTAGAGGGCAAATGGAAGTTATCTAATACAGACAGGTGGCTGAAATAAGCAAATAACTATTATACACTACTTAATGTATGTTACTTCTAGAGAATTATAATCATATACATTGACTATATTGCTTTTTCACTTATATTTCACAAAACGATTTTATTTGCTCATGGATCTTTAGGATTAGATTTCAAGAACGCTGAAACTTGAACTTAAAGATAGGTACCTTCATGGAAGATCCACTTTACAGATGTGAACAACAAGCAAAAGTGTTTTGGACAAGGTCTCACACAGTTTGCGGCCAACCTGGTAGCCAGGTCCTTAGTTTTCTCCCTGTGTTCTGACCCTCACACCAGGCCACCTCAATCCCTCCAAGATTCTTTCACAGAGGTGCCAGACCCTGAGTACTGGTGGCCCAGCTCCCCAGAGAAATCCTAGTAGTGACCTTTTTCCCATTTCCCTCTAGGCAGGCCTTTGTGGGGTGGCAGGGCCATGGGCAGACACCAGAACTTGCAGGCTGGCTGCTCTGAGGCCCTGGGCTCCCTCTCCAAATTCCTGGGCACTCTGGTTCATCTAGCAAATCCTTACCTAGCCGGAGGAGGCTGTTCTGTCTCTCCTTGCCTGTACCTTGGGCATTGGAAGCCAGCAGCATAGCCCTGGTCACACTGTTTTACTTGACCTATTGACTCATCCTCACTAAAAGCTCAGCTCAAATGCATCTTTCTTTCCCTAATGGGACTAATCACTTATTGTAACAAATTAAAGACATTGTTTTGGTATTCGGAGTCATTAGGTGTTGGCATACCTCCCCATTATGTGCTCTTGGAGCTCTGGCAGATACTGGGATATGCCTGTCTTGGCACTCCCAGTAGCTGCCCTTCTTGCTTAGATTCAGGAAAGCCTCTGATTACGGTGTTAAGCTCCTTTGAGAAGAGCTGTGTTCCCGAGTGGAATTGGCCTTTGTCTATGTAAGAAATGCCCAAACCTGTAGAGAATTTTTATAAGACTTTATCTGAGCCAAACTGATGACTATGCTGGCAAGCAAGGTCTCAAATGCTTCCAAGAACAACAGTTTTGCATCATCTTTTATACATTTGAAATTAAGGAGGGAACTAATAAAGATGACATGGAGGTGGAAGAAAGCAAGGTGGGGACTGGATTACTGGATAGTTAACAAGATTGTTTGTTCTCCAAAGGGTGGTTACAGTTTATTTCAAAGGTGTGTTAACCTATTACTTTCATAATCTAGAGTATCTGTGTGTCTCATTCTGTTGGCTATTGTTTATTCTGACTCTCTTTTTCCCCAAAAATTATAAGAGAAAGTTTATATAGAAAGTTACCAAAGTAGTAGAAGTGAGCCAGCTGGGCTGCATAGGCTCAGGAAACAAGTTACAAAGGCAAAATAAGGCCCTTGGAGTTTAGGAGAGGGAAAGCAAAAATAAAGTACCTGGAGGGAAGAAAAGAAGGACAGGAAAGGCACGGGCATGCTCTATAGAGGGAGAGTATCATTCTGACGCTTGTTATTCTTTTATTTTTAAAGTATATTTCATTAATTATTTTGTTACAGTGGTCCCAATTTTTCCCTTTGCTCCCCTCTGCCCAGTACCCCCTTTCCTCCAGCAATCTCACCCCCGTTAGTTCATGTTCATGGATCGTGCATATAACTTATTCGGCTTCACCCTTTTCTATATTATTCTTAACTTCCCCCTATCTATTTTGTACCTACCGGTTACACTTTTTTTTTTTTTTTTTTACTGTGTGGTTGCCTCTCATTCGCGTCCCCAACTGGGGACCTGACGTGCAACCTAGTCATGTACCCTGACTGGGAATCGAACCAGCGACACTTGGTTTGCAGGCCGACGCTCAATCCACTGAGCCACAGCAGCCAGGGCTCTGGTTACACTTCTTAATACTGGCACCATTTCTTCCCCTTCCCCCTGCCAGCTGATTACCCTCCAAATGATCCCCATACCTATGATTCTGTTCCTATTCCAGTTTGCTTAGTTGGATTTTGTTTTTATTTTTTAGATTCAGTTGTTGATAGTTGTGAGTTTGTTGTCATTTTAATGTTCATAGTTTATAGTTTTGACTTTCTTTTACTTAAATAAGTCCTTTTATTCACATAAGCTTTCAATTTCTTGCTCTTCCTCTTCTCTTTCTGGCACCCCTATGATTCAGATGTTGGCACATTTAAAATCGTCCCAGAGGTTCCTTAGCCTTTCCTCATTTTTTTCAATTCTTCTTTCCTCATTGTGTACTGGTTGACTGTTTATTTCTTCCTTATGTTCCAAGTCATTGATTTGAACCCCGGATTCCTTCCTTTCACCAATTGTTTTGTGTGGATTTTCCTTCGTTTCATTTAGCATAGCCTTCACTTCTTCCCTTATGCATCTGCTGTACTTAAGCATATCTGTCAAGTCTGTGAGCATCTTTATCACCAGTGTTTTGAACTATGTATCTGTTAGGTTGGCTATCTCCTTGTCGCTTAGTTCTATCACCGAGACCTTGATCCATTCCCTCTCTGGGGCCATACTTCTCTGTCTCCTCATCTTTACAGGCTCCTGTGTTTGTTTGCCTCTGTGTATTAGGTAGAGTTATCACACCTGTTATGTTGTAAGGGGCCGAGCCTTAGGTATTAGTACAGGTGACCAGTTTCACTACATTGTGGTGCTGTGTGTGGGGGAGGAGTCTGAGAGGGAACAATGCTGCTTACTCAGTATTTGCCCTTTTTCCAGGCACTTCTCCCACTTCCGTATGGGACTGGTGTCTCTCTAGCTGTTGCCCTGGCTGTCACTCTCAGAGTGGGTGGGTCTGCGGATGTTCTAGGATGGTGGGAGCCCTTTAAACAAGTGGACTCTACTGAGAGACTGGCAGTTTCTTCCTCCACCCCAACCCCCACTGGTCTGCATAGTCAGAAGCAATGAGGCTTGATTTTCCCCGGCGCTAGAACCATGAGCTGTGTGGTCTCATCAGGTGCTGGGAGCGCCCCCTAGGGGTCCCTCCCTATGTTTTAAAATGTGTGACTGCGCTTTCCACCAGCCAGCCTCCACCACTGCCACTGCTGCCACCGCCACACCACATCTTCTCCACCCTGGCTCTGCCCCTCCTACCTGTCTGGATGAGTATTTCTTCTTTATATCTTTGTTTGTTGGACTTCCATGCAGCTTCATTTTCTGGAACTTCTGGTTGTCTCTAGTTTTCAGGTAGTTGTATTCCTTCTTAGTTGTGGAGGGAGACGCAGCTCCCATCTTGATTGGAAGTCCCCTGACTCTTGTTATTCTTATTTTATTATCTCCTATATCTGACTATTATTGATTGTTTGCTGGAAATTGTGAAAAATAAGTAATTTTAAGGATAAGATATCACTTTCTTACAGAAAGGAATTTTATTTATCTTGCAAATGTATAAATCACTACTTATTTCACAACCCTAAGATAACAACTGTTAGCATTTTATTTTTATTGTTTTTAATGTATTTTAAAAATTTTAATGGATTATGCTATTACAGTTATTCTAGTTTTTTCCACTTTGCCCCCCACCACCAAACACCCTGAACTCCCTCTGGTGATTCTGCCCTTCTTTGTTCATATCCATGGGTCATGCATATAGGTTAGTTGGCAACTCCATTTTCTATAATTGTTCTTAACATTCCCCTGTCTATTCTGTAACTATCTCCTTAATCCCTTCAACTATTCCCTCATTCTCTCATACCCCCATCCCCACTGACCTCCATCCCAGTGTTCTCCATATCTATGATTCTGTTTCTGTTCTGCTTGTTTGCTTAGTTTGTTTTTTAGATTCAATTGTTGATAGTTATGTATTTATTAACATTTTAACATTCATAGGTTTGATATTCTTCTTTTTCCCTTTAACATTTCATATAACAATGGCTTGGTGATGATGAACTCCTTTAGCTTTACCTTGTCTGGGAAGAATTTTATCTGCCTTTAAATTCTAAATGATAGCTTTGCTGGATAGAGTAATCTAGGTGTGGGTCCTTGCTTTTCATCACTGTCAATACTTCTTGCCAACCCCTCTAGCTTGTTACATTTCCAATGAGAAATAAGCTGACAACCTTATGGAAATTATTTGTAGGTAATAATCTGCTTTTCTTTTTTTTTTTTTGGTGATTTTAAGATTCTCTCTTTATCTTTAACCTTTGGCATTTTAATTATAATGTGTCTTGGAGTTGGCCTCTGCATCCATCTTGTTTGAAACTCTCTGTGCTTCCTGGACTTGCATGTCTATTTTCTACACCAAATTAGGGAATTTTTCTCCATTATTTTTTCAAATAGAGTTCCAATACTTTACTCTTTCTCTTATGATACAAATGTTGGAATGCTTGAAGTTGTCCCAGAGGCTGTTTACACTATCGTCAGTGTTTTTGGATTCCTTTTTTCTTCTTGTTGTTCTGCTTGGTTGTCTTTTGCTTCCTTATGTTCCAAATTATTGATTTGATTCTCAGCTTCATCCACTTCACTGTTGCTTCCCTGTAAATTGTTCTTTATTTCAATTAGTGTAGCCTTCATTTCTGACTGGATCTTTTTTACGCTGTTGAGGTTCTCACTAAGTTCCTTGAGCATCCTTATAGCCAGTGTTTTGAACTCTGCATCTGATAGATCACTTATCTCCATTTGTTTACAGTAGTTTTTTTTCTGGTGGTTTGATCTGTTCTTTCAATTGGGCCACATTTCTTTGCCTCCTCAATTTGGCAGCCTCCCTGTGTTTGTTTCTATGTATTAGGTAGAGCTGCTTTGACTCCGTGTCTTGGTAGTATGGCCTAATGTAGTAGGTGTCCTATAGGGCCCAGTGGCACAGCCTCCACTATCACCAAGTTGGGTACTCAAGGTTTGCCCTTCATGTGGACTGAGTACATCCTCCTCTTGTAGTTGAGTCTTGATTGCTGTTGGCAGATCAATGGAGGGATTTGCCCAGGCCAGTCAGCTGAAAGAACTGGCTGTGACAACTGACTACTAACCTCCACCCTCTGTGGAGGATCAGCTGTGCATGGGCAGGGTGGTGGAGGTCTGACATGGTCTGCAGCTGTTCAATGGGTGTGCAGGCCAAGGCCAGCCCCTACCTATGTTTTGCCTGGGGCTACGCTGCCTGAGCTATAAAGCAATCTGAGATGGCTGCTACTTGTGCTGGACTTGGAGGTTCCCAGGTGAAGCCAAGCTGTGACTGTAGACTGGCTGCTGCTAGTGCTGGGTTTAGGGTCACTTAGCAAGGTGTATGGTGACAGGGGGAGGCTGAGGATTCACTGAGGCAGGCTGTTGCTTGTTTGAGAGGATTTATGAAGTTGTGAAGCATGAGCCAATACAAGCCATTCATATATGGTAAAGTCCCTCTTAACATCTTGGGTTGGCCTGTAAGCTGAATGGGATGAGTTTTAGAGATCTCCAGGGTGGGGCAAACAGTGTTAGCTAGGTTGATAGAGTCTCAGATATGGCACTTGCCAGCCCGCTCTGTGACTGAGTCTAGATGGATGTGGTTTCTTTAATTCTGTAGATGTCAGACTTCCATTAAACTTGATTTGACAGTTCTGATTGATGGTTGTCATATATTTCAGTTGTAATTTTGAGATGTGGTTGTATGAGGAGGCAAGCCATGTTTACCTATGCCACCATTTTAACCAAAAGTCACTGTTAGCATTTTAGTGGGTATATTTTCAGTGATATTTCCACCACATGTAAATATATAAAAAAAGACCATATTATTATGGTTGACTAGTTTCACTTATCAATACGGTGTGACTATTTCTCTACGCCATTAGGAGAGGGAGAGGTTCAGTCACAAACGCTGTAAAGGTGAAGGCTGTTAAGTTTGGCCAAGTGAGAGGAGAAATGACCGGAGAACAGGCAATCAGTGTATGAGATTTATTTGGTCAGCTGCAAACAGGTGGGCTGAGACCAAAGTGGTGTCAGCCCTGAGTAGCAGCAAAGTGAGGGTTTTTAAGGGGAGTTGGTGGGGCTTTCAAAAGTCCAGATGGTGCTAGTGATAAGGAAGTAGGCTCTGAGAACAGGGAAATTGCTAAAATCTTGTCAACAGAAAAAGATCTTTGTCAAGCAGTATAACTGTAGGGCATAGTCAGTTACTGGTATCAGCAGTTACTGGGGATAACAGATTTATTGAGGATTGCTGAAATTAAACTTGAATTCCCAGAATCCAGGTCTCATGCCTAAGAAAGACAAAGCAGTCTGGGCTCTGTCAAAAACAAAGTCAGCCCTAACTGGTGTGCTCAATGGGTTGAGTGATGGCCTGCGAACCAAAAGGTCACTGGTTCAATTCCCAGTCAGGGCACATGCCTGGATTGCCAGCCAGGTCCTTGGTTGGGGGCATGCCAGAGGCAACTGATTAGTGTTTCTCTCGCATGTAATGTTTCTATCCCTCTCTTTCTCCCTTCCTTCCCCTCTCTCTAAATATAAATAAAACGGTAACAAAACAAAACAAAAAAATAACAAATTAAGTACACATATCAGGGGAACTCAAGAGTTAAATATTTAAGTCCTAGTTGATAGGCTTAAGTGATTAATGCATGTGGAAAGCTGTTATTCCAGGAACTGGAATACAGGGCCTACATGACTACAGGAGGTTAAGAAGCAATTCAACCTTTGTGCCCCAGGGCATCTGCAAGCCATTGTGTTCCGGGAGGAAATGTCTGGAAGCAGATAAAAATTCTTGATCAACAGATAAAGAAGTACTGGGAAAACCACCCTGGACTGCAACTCATATTCAATTGAACCTTTTTCCAAACCCCTAATATACCCTTTCTTCTCCTTATAAAAAGGTTGGCTTGAGATTGCTACAGAACCCCCAGACTATGCTGTTCTGGAAAAGCTGTGGGGTTCAATTGCCTGCCACCAAAAGCATAACTCCCAATACAAAACTTTGGTGGAAAAGGAAAGCAGGTTTATTTAAAAATTTTACAGATTCAGAATAATGGCAGGTTTCTACCATTATGTCCTGCTCCCTTTAAAACACCTAAAAACACTTAGTATTGCCTCCCCCTGCCAAACCAGGCCAGTTTCAGAATATGCCAGTCAGCAGTGCCATCTTTCAGAAAAGCAGAAGTCCACAGCTCAGTATTCCTGGTCACAGTTCAGCATTTCAGGCATCTCCCACTAATCCATGCTTGGTTAGGCAGGTACCCACAATTCTAGCCTCATCTGCCATGCTGCCATGTTTTCCAGGCAGGTTTCCCAGTGGATCTCCTCTTTCTTACTCCAGACTTCATGGCAGACTCTCCAAACCAGGTGGCTTCCCCCTTACACCACAGACCTCCTAGCCAACTCTTATCTACTCCCTTTCAGACAATGTGGCTTCTCTCCCTATCCTCATGGCTCTCCCTAATTTTAAATGCTGACCCTGAGCATCATAAGTCATTGTTATGAAAAGTATCTTAAGCTTATTATCCGTCCTTTTTTCCTGGGCTGCAGCATAGCTGTTATCTAGCTATCAGCTTGCCACAGATATACAAAGTACCTTAAAAGCTATATGATCTCTTTTCCCCTCCCCCAAACCATGAGCTGTGGGGAATTTAGGGACCCCTCCCCTGCTCTGTTATAAGATGAAATGTTAAAATGGTTTGAGTGTATGTAACTTATTGTCTTCTCAGATCACTGGCATCTGAATAAAGCACCCATAGAGATTCAATTTTTGTCCTTACTTATTGGTTCTGGTAGTGACAGGCAGCAGAAATGCCAACTATTCTGGTTTCATACAGATTGATTGATACCAGATGAATGATGTGATTTTCAGTCAGCAAATCTCTTCAACATATTAAAGGCCAGGTAATGGACACTATAATTCACCCTAACAGAACAGAACTTAAATTATAAAAATTATATAAATAATTCAAAAGGGAAAACTATGGGAGTGGAAAAATAATAGCAGTATTCCTACACTCTACTGCAGCAATGGTTAACATTTTTGACTATGCAGGGGATTGGATTATTGATTTCAACCCTCTATTCTCTTCCCTGTAAGAGAGTTATGCATGATCTGCAGTGCCTTCCCAAAGGTTGAGTGCACTTCCCCACCTCATTGGCAATATGACACTTGCTTTGGCCACTAGAATACGAGCAAAAGTAATATATACCACATTTGAGCAGAAACTTAAGAAGCCACTAGATGATTCAGCTCTTGTTTCTTGCTTGTTTCCCTTTTCCATAAGAATGGCATGTCCTAAAAGGGGCTGCTCCTTCAGGCTAGTCCTGGAATGAGAAGATACATGAAATGGAGCCACTACCACTGACTTGCATACACCAACTTGCAATGCAAATGAGAAATGTATATCATTGTAAATCACTGAGATTAGGGGCTATTTGTTACCACAGAAAAAGCTGACTAATACATTATTTCCTCAAAAATGCAATAGCAGCTCTTTTAACTGAACTCCACTTAACTGACTTTCCAGATTGACCCTTGTTCTCCTTTCCTTCTTTAGAACATTGACAATGTCTGTGGCACACTGATTATTCAAGGCTGGTAGGCCACTTTCCAGCACAAATACTCACTTCTGCCTGATTAGCTGACCAACTACAAGTCCTGACCCAAATCAAGACTGATGAGAGGGCTGTGATATAAACTAGTTTGAGGTACTGAGGTGGTTGGCTGCAACTCAGAGTACCACGGTTATTAAGGCAGAAAGCTCTGGCGTGAAGCTGTTAAAGACCAAATCCCAACTCTACTATTTAGTAAACGTGTGACCTCAGTCAGTTATCAATGCAGACATCAATATAGAGTTATAATTTTTCAAAGATTCTTTCTGAGAAGAGGGAATAATAATCTAGTCCTTAATAGTGTCAATTTTATTAACCAATGCCACCCCAACAAACTTCATAATAAAGTAAAAAGTGTCTCACATTATAGGATATTCTCTAAATTACCTGAGTTTGAAAAACAAACTTTTGTAAATATTTTTTTTAATTATTTATTTATTTTTAAAGAGATGGAAAGGAAAGGAGAAAGAGAGGAGGAGAAACATCAATATGTGAGAGACACATCAAACTGGTTGCCTCTCACATGCCCCCAACAAGGGACCTGGCCACAACCCAGGCATGTGCCCTGACCCAGAATTGAACCGGCAACCCTTTGGTTTGCATGCTAGTGCTCAGTCCACTGGACCACACAAGCCAGGGCTGGTTTTATTTTTTAATATGGATAAAGTCATACTTTAAAGTAGAGAGAATAATATAATCATCCCCCAAGTACACATCACCCAGCTTGACCAATGATCAACTGTGGCCTGTCTTATTTCCTCTTTTTTTTTTTTTTTTTTACTTTTTTTTATTTTGGTTTTTCAATTACAGTTGTCCCCTTTCTTATTTCCTCTTTATTCTCCCCTCCCAACACACACATACTGTCTCCTCCCCAACCCCTGCTGCTGGATTATTTTAAAGTAAATTCTAAACACTATCTCTAAGAAAGGACTCTTTTTAACATAAACACCATACCATTATCTTATTTTAAAAATAAATAATCATTTATTTAAAACATCTAATATCCAGTCAGGGATCCAATTTTCTTGAATGTCTCCAAATGTTGGTTTGAGTCACACATTGCATTCTGTTGACACATTTCTTTTAGTCTATAAAATATTTTTTTCTAACCTAAGCAGCACTTCTAGAGTCTGTCTGTAACATAATCTGTTGTGACGATGTCACAAGTCTGTCCAGGGTCATTTGCTTTTCCCACCCCTTGATAGACAGTTCTTTGGGTGTTCCCTTGGTGTCACACCAGCCTCACACCTCCACAGAGTGGTCCAGTTGGTCCCCATTTGCACCTCCAATAAGTGCACCATCTGAAAACTTATTTCCCTGAGACCTTTTTTTTTAAGTATACTTTATTGATTATGTTGTTACAGTAGTCACAATTTTTTCTTCCCTTTTCTTTCATCTGCCCAGTACCCCCCTTCCCTCCAGCAATCCCAGCCCCCCTTAGTTCATGTCCATGGGTCATGCATATAAGTTCTTTGGCTTCACCCTTTCCTATATTAATCTTAACTTCTTCCTGTCTATTTTGTACCAACCAATTATGCTTCTTAATCCCTGCACCATTTCCCCATTTATCTCCCTTCCGCCTCCCAGCTGATAATCCTCCAAATGATCCCCATCCCTATGAGTCTGTTCCTATTCTGGTTTGCTTAGCTGGATTTTGTTTTTATTTTTTAGATTCAGTTGTTGATAGTTGTGAGTTTGTTGTCATTTTAGTGTTCATAATTTCGATCTTTTTCTTAAATAATTCTGTTTGACATTTCATATAAATATAGCTTGGTGATGATGAACTCCTTTAGTTTGATCTTGTCTGGGAAGAACTTTATCTGCCCTTCCATTCTAAATGATAGCTTTGTTGGATAGAGTAATCTTGGATTAAGTTTTTGCTTTTCATCACCTTGAATACCTCTTGTCAGTCCCTTCTTGCCTGCAAAGTTCCTTTTGAGAAATCATCTGACAGTCTTATAGGCACCCCTTTGTAGGAAACTCTGCTTTTCTCTTGCTGCTTTTAAGATTCTCTTTATCTTGAACTTTTGGGATTTTAATTATGATGTGTCTTGGTATGGTCCTTTTTGGATCTAACTTGTTTGAAACTCTTCATGCTTCCTGGACTTGTATGTCTATTTCCTTTGCCAACTTTGGAGTTTTCCTTCATTATGTTCTGACATAAGTTTTCAATTTCTTGCTTTTCCTCTTCTCCTGACATGCCTATGGTTTGGATGTTGGCACGTTTAAAGTTGTCCCAGAGGTTCCCAATCCTCTCCTCATTTTTTTCAGTTCTTATTTCCTCATTCTGTACTGGTTCACTTTTTTTCTTCCTTATGTTCCAAATGATTGATTTGAACCCTGGTTTCTTTCCCTTCACCATTGGTTTTGTGTGGATTTTTCTTCATTTCATTTAGCACAGCCTTCACTTCTCTTATGCGTTTGCCATACTCAAGCATATCTGTCAAGCCTGTAGGCATATTTATCACCAGTGTTTTGAATTCTGCATCTGTTAGGTTGGCTATCTCCTCATCTGTTAGGTTGGATATCTCCTCATCACTTAGTTCTGTTACTGGGACCTTGATTTGTTCCATTTTTTGGGCCATACTTCTCTGTCTCCTCATCTTGAGAAGCTCCTGTGTTTGTTTGCCTGTGTGTCTCAGGTAGAGCTGTTGCTCCTGTTATGTAGTAAGGGGCGGAGCTTTAGATATTCATCAGTAGAGGACGACCCATTTCATCACATTGTGATGCTGTTTGTGGGGGAGAGGTCTGAGAGGGAACAATGCCACTTGCTCAGTGCTCACCCCTTTTACAGGCACTTCTCCCACTTTGTAGGGGATTGATGCCTCTCTAGCTGTTTCCCCAGCTGTTGTTCTCAGAGTGGGTGGGTCTGTGGATGTTCTAGGACCATGGGGGCCCTTTAAACAAGCAGACTCTGCTGAGAGACTGGCAGCTTCTTCCTCCTCCCCAACCCCCACTGGTTTTCACAGTCAAAAGCAATGAGGCTTTATTTTCCCCGGTCTGGGACCATGAGCTACATGGTCTGGTCTGGTGCTGGGAGCACTCCCCAGGTGTTCCTCCCAACTTTTTTAAATGTGTGACTGTGCTTTTTGCCGACCTGTCACTGCCACTGCTGCTGCCGCTACCACACTGCATCCTCTCCGCCCTGGCTCTGCCCCTCCTACCTGTCTGGATGAGTGTTTCATCTTTATATCTTTGTTTGTTGGACTTCTATGCAGCTTGATTTTCTGGGACTTCTGGTTGTCTCTAGTTTTGAGGTAGTTGCATTTCTTCTTAGTTGTGGAGGGAGATGCAGTGTGTCTGTCTAGGTCTTCATCTTTCCCAGAAGAGCTCCCTGAGACCTTTTTGATGATAAGCAGGGAAATGGAATTTTTAAGGCTTTTGGTTTTGTTGTTCTCAAGAAATAAGCTTTTTAAAAAATCTGTTGGATGACTCAACAGGAAGCTTCATGCATGATCAAGACACTGGTGTTGTTTCGCAAAATGCAGAATGGAAAAAAGAAACACTTATAGATTGAAATATTGCTTTATAAAATATGTAGTTTAAAATATGAATAATTATGCCTTGGGCGGTGTGGCTCAGTTGGTTGAAACTTTGTCCCATACACCGAAATGTTGTGGGTTCAATCCCCAGTTGGAGCACATATGGGAGGCAACCGATTGAAGATTCTCTTTCACTTGGATGTCTCTCTCTCTAAAATCGATAAACATGTAAAATATATATGAGTAACTAAATTAATAAAGTAGGTGAACACAGACATAACTATTTCTTCTACATCTCAAAAGTTTTATATATTCACAATGAACCAAGGTTGGGAAAAAAATAAATTGTTTTGATAAGAACTTGTCATCGAATGGATTATATAAAGTGCTTTTCTAGTTACAGAAGGAGAGACTCATTTCCTGAGAAGATTCTGCCTCTCCTTGTCCTTCTAGATTTAAAAAAAAAACTTTATGAAGTCACTTCTACTTGCCCTTGAACATGTCTCTCACTTCCTCCACACAAAAACTCTGTATATGCTCTGGATTTGGTCCCTGGTGATTGGCCATCCCCAGGTACCACCAGCTCTGCCGCCTTTTATCTGAGTCTGCTGGTTTCTCACCAACTCACTTTTTGGAGCTTCACATACTCTTAAAGCCAGGTGGGAGCAATTGCTCAAGTGCAGGGGACAAGGCAAACACCACTCCCACAACCTCAAACCTTAGGAGTTAAGGAGTTAGCATCCTTTTCATTTCCTCCCTTTGCCAGGAGGGGTGCTCCAGTGGCTTCTACTTGGTGTTTTCTATTGCAATTCTTACAGTAGACTTATTCTTTAAGTCAGGGAGCAGTTCCATGATAGTTAGGCCATCTGTTTTATCTACACATTCAGAAATGGGAAACAAAGCTGGTGATTGCTGCTTTATAGGTAGTGTTGTTTACTTTGGTTAAAGCTTCAATTATCACCTGATGCTTTTTTTTTTTTTTTCACCTGATACTCTTAAGCATGATTGGTGGACCAAATTGGTGGTCTGAGTATTAAGGGATTGGTTTTATCTCAGGGTCAGGGGCAATTTTAACTTAAAATTCAGGAGTTCTGTCTTTACCTGGCACAGTTATCTGGCAAAAGCACCACAGGTTCCTTGGCAGAAGACTAGGAGAAATGTTCCCAGTAGGTTCTTGTGCTATTAAAAAACTGGCCATGGGCCTCTTAGGTCTGGAAATGGGCTGCAACTCTAGTAAAGTTGGGTCTCTATTCACCAGACCTAGAATATATTTGATTATATAATTCATATGGCATTTGGATTATGGTCTTGACAAAATATTTCCTTCCACCCATCTTTATGGCACCTGGTTGTTTGCACTTCCTGGCCTCCTTGTGGTTGGGTAGGGAACTACCTGAATAGTTCTGGCCAATCAGAGCAGATGATGTGTGTCACTTCAGGGCCAAAACATCTAATTGCCGATATGTCACACCCTACAATACCATCTCTGCTTTTCAGTCTGGTATGACTTTTCCATTAGCCTTAATCCTGCAGTGAGAAGGTATGAAATGCAGGTACCCCAGCAACTGGCAACAGACATACAGTATAAGCAAGAACTTTGTTATTTTACATCATTCAGATTTTTACATAATCTAGCATATCTTGATTGATACAGAAATTGATAATGAGAGATGGAGTGTGTCTTAACAAAAACCTTATTTTTGTGGCATTGCTCAAGGATCAACTGATGGGGCAAGAAAACTGATTTACGTTGGTACAGGTGTGAAAACCATCACCTATAGCAACTTTGAAGGTAGATAATAAACCTAGTAAGCTCGTAGCTCCAGGAGAAGACTAGAAAACAAAATGTTAATAGCATGTATTGGTCAAGGTTGGCTGCATATAACAAGATACTTTAAGCAAGAGAAGTGCCCAGAAAATAACGGGCTAGTTTATTATGAGGAGAAATGGAGGGAAATAGAAAGTGTATAGAAATTCAGGAAGTTGCAGGTTTGGGAGTGGCAAATGCTTTTCGTCCTCAATAGGTAAGCTATAAAATTGAGAAGACCTTAAACAAACAATGCAATTAGAACTAGATCTTTAAGCAAGGAACAAAACAAGAGTATTCCTGTTACACCCATAATGAAAATCTAAATGGTTTTAGATGTCACCAGTAAATCCTTTCAATTGGATAAATTTGTTCAGAAAGAAGAGAACAAAGGTATTGCTCTCTGTATTGTTTTCTCAGATTTTCATGACAAAGTGCTACAGACTGGGTGGTTTAAACAGCAAAAATTAATTTTCTCACAGTTCTAGAGGCTACAAGTCTAAGATCAAGGTTTTGGCAGTGTTGGTTTCATTCTGAGGCCTCTCTCTTTGGCTTTGGGATGGACTATCTTCTCTCTGTGTCTTCACACAGTCTTTTCTTTCCTGTGTTTGTATCCTAATCTCCTTTTCTTATCAGGCCACTAATCATATTGAATTACAGTCCACCTGATGACCTCATTTAACATTAATTATTTCCTCTTTAAAGACCTTGTCTCCAAGTACAATCATATTCCAAGGGCCTGGAGATGAGAACTTGAAAATATGGACTTGGTGGAAGGATACAGTTCAGCTCATACTTTCCCACTGTGTTGGATGGGTTCAAGGTACCTAGTATTAAGCAGATAGATAGATGGAAATGAGAAGAAAGAACTGTGGGTACGCTGTTGCAAATGAAGTTGATTGAAGTAAGTTGGTAAAATGATAATGAAATGCTCCTCTTTATCTATGACACTGCTCCTTGCCTCAAAGTGCAATTTGTCTGATAATAGTGTAGCCATATCAATTTGTGTGTGTGTGTGTGTGTGTGTGTGTGTGTGTGTGATTCCAGGATTCCAGCTGCAGTGTAGTCGCTCTTTAAATTTTATTTTTAAATTATATTTTACATTTGATATTTTGTATTAAGTTCAGGTACACATCATATCAGTTTTTTAAGTATAGTTTTTCTATTTTGTTTTCAACTTATGTATAAGCAACAAATACTTGTGTTTTGCTTTATTATCCAATCTGATCATCTCTGCCTTTTAATGTTTTCCTCAGTTTTACTGAGATATAATTGACATATAACATTGTATTAGTTTAATATGTAAAATGTAATTATTTGATATAAGTATATATTGTGAAATGATTACCACAATAAGTCTAGTTAACATCTATCACCTCACAGAGTTATACATTTTTTCTTGCAATGAAAACTTTTAAGATCCATTCTCTTAGCAACTTGCAAATATACTATACAATATTATTAGCTGCAGTCACCATTTCCAGAACATATTAACTGTAGAACTGGAAGTTTGTACCTTTTGACCACCTTCACTCATTTCCTCCACTTCCCATCCTCTGCTTTTTAATTTACTTCAGTAATTTTTATTTAGTACAAGTTCTATATGGTTGAGTTTAATTATTTCACCTTGCCATGTGTTTTTTATTTATACTACGTATTCTTTTTTTAATATGTTTTATTGATTATGCTGTTAAAAATGTCCCAATTTCTTTTCCCTCTGCTCCCCTCCACCCAGTGATTCCCCCCTCCCTCCATTTCCCCCCCCCCTTAGTCCATGCCCATTGGTTGTGCATATAGTGTCTACTCTACTCCCTCCTACTATGCTTCTTAATTCCTGCATCATCACCCTCCCTTTCCTCCCCTTCCCCCTCTCCACTGACCTCCCCTCTATGTTCCCCATACCTATAATTTGTTTTCCACTCTCGTTGCCTACTTAGTCTGCCTTTGTTTTGATTCCCTAGCTTCTGTTGTTGGTTGTTGTGATACAGTTTCATTTTAATGTTCAAAGTTTTGATCCTCCTTCTTCTACACAAGTCCCTTTAACATCTCATATAACAGTGGCTTGGATCTAATGAACTTCAGTTTTACTTTGTCCTAGAAGCACTTTCTCTGCCTTTCTATTCTGAATGAGAGCTTCGCTGGATAGAGCAATCATGGCTGTAGGTTTTTGATTTTCATTACTTTGAATATTTCTTGCCAGTCCCTTCTTGCCTGCAGAGTCTCCTTTGAGAAATCAGCTGATAGTCTAATTGGGACCCCTTTGTACATAATTCTTCTCTTCTCTCTTGCTGCTTTTAAGGTTCTCTTTATCTTTAATTTTTGACATTTTGATTATAATGTGTCTTGGTGTGGTTCTCTCTGGGTCCAGTTTATCTGGAACTCTGTGCTTCCTGGACCTGTAAGTCTATTTCCTTCCCCAAGTTAGGGAATTTCTGCTTCATTATTTTTTCACATAATTATTCAATTTCTAGTTCTTCTTCTTCACCTTCTGGCAGCCCTATGATTTGGATATTCATTCACTTATAGCTGTCCCATAGGTTTTTGAGCCTCTCCTGATATTCCTCACTTTTTGTTTCCTCTTTCTGCACTGGTTGACTGTTTGTTCCTTTCCTATGTTTCAATTTGTTGATTTGATCCCTGTTTTTCCTTTCCTCACCACTTGTCTCGTGTTTTCTTTCATTTCAGCATGACTAGCCTCATTCCTTCCCCGCCTTGTTCAATATTTTTTGTTAATTCTGTAAGCTGCCTTATGACTATAGCTCTGAACTGAGCCTCAGAAAGATTATCTATTTGTTCATTAGTTAATTCATGTATTTGCCTTTTGGTCAGCTGCATGATTGGTATTTCAATCATGATTCCTGCCATCCTGATTGTTTTTGTTTATCTTTCCTTCTTGGGTGGGGCTGTCACACCTCCTATGCTATAGGAGGTGGAGCCCTGTGCACTCATCACTACTGGGCAACCCTTCTCACTACACTGTGGCACTTTGTGTGGGAGAGGGGGTCCAAGATGGATTCCTGCTGTTACTCTCTGCTGAGAGACTAGGAGCCTCCTCCTCCATCCCCACACCCTCTGGGCCTCACAGTCCAAGGCAATGGGGGTCTGCCTTCCCCAGTTTTGGAATCGCAAGCTGAAGGGTCTGGACTATAGCTAGGGGTGCTCCCAGGCACTTCTCACCTCCCCTTAAATATGGGTATCTGTGCTTACCATGTCCCACCACTCGTTGCTGCTGCTGTCGCCTCCAGCACAGCTTGATCTCTCCACCCTGGCTCTGGCCCTCCTACCCGTCCGAACGAGCACCACTTGTTTATAACTTCATACATTGGACTTCCATGTAGCTTTATTTTCTGGAACTTCTGGTTATTTTTGGGTTTTTGGTAGTTGTATTCCTTCTTAGTTGTGGAGGGAGATGGAGCATGTCAGTTTAGGCCTCCATCTTGGCCAGAACTATACTATATATTCTTTGTATCACCTCTCTTGGTTTCTTTAGGGTTAATTGTGCTTTTTTGCACTATAATTTTTGTAGTTTCTCTAACAATTACAATATGCAACCTTAATTTATTTTTTTCCTAATCTATTTTTCTCTGTCCTTCAGTTTGAATATTTTTTACTGACTGTCTTCAAGCTCATTGATCCTTCCCTCTGCAGTATCCAATTTAGTTTTAGGGTCTTTCAATAATGTTTTTCATTTCTGATATTGTTTATGTTTAGTTTTAGCATTTGTGTTTGGTTTCTTTTGTAGAAGTTTCATATCTCCTGAAATTCCCATATCCTTACCTTTTATATGTATTTTCCCCACACATTCTTAAACATATTTATAATACTTATTTAAAAATACTTGGCTGCTGCCCTGACCAGTGTGACTCAGTTGGTTGGGTCTCATCCTGCAGGGTCACTGAGTCAGGGCATATACCTGGGTTGCGGGTTTGGTCCCTCAATTGGGGAGTGTGTGAGAGGCAACTGATTGATGTTTCTCTCTCACATCAATGTTTCTCTTCCTTTCTTTCTCCCTCCCTTCCCTCTCTTTAAAATAAATAAATAACTAATAAAATGTACCCGGTTGCTAATTCCAACATCTGTATCATCAGTTATTCTGCCATTAGTGACCATTTCCCTTTGTATTATGAGTCACATTTTCTTGTTTTTTAGCATGGTTGGCAAATTTTTACTGCCTTCTGAATATTGTGCTTGATGCAATTTAAAGATTTTAAATTCTGTTGTCTTCCACTTATGAGTGTCAAATTTTGTTCTTGGAGGAAGTTAAATCATAGGCAGATATTTTGGTCCTATTAAGCCTTAGTTTTAGACCTTTTAGAGAATGTCTATTTAAGTTTTGCCCTTGGTCATACATAGGGTATAGTCCTTGGTCCCAGGAAGTGGCCTTTCTGGGTTTTCAATGGGAAAGCCAAATGTCTTCCAAGCTCTTCTAACTTGATGAGATTGATCTCCAAACTCTTATTTCTCTAGTATTAGCTGTTGAAATTTCTGTTCAGCTGTTGCTTTCCTCTGGATTCCTTGGAGTCTTCACTATGCATATACAGCTTAGGAATCAGTCAGCCAAGGATTTGAGAGTTTATGCATAGATTTTAGGGTTTCCCCTCTGTTGTTCCATTCTTTCTGGGGTTCCCCCACCCCACCCCCCAGTTTCAGCTACTCTGAAGCCCTGACCTCTGATTTCTCAGCCCAGTATGTCAGCCTCTTTCTGCTTGGGATGGGCCCCCACTCCACCCCCACCTATTCCACCCTCATCCTGCTCCAGAGAGTTTTAGGAGTGAGTGACTCCAGGGAGAAAAGCTGGGTAAATGAGGATCTTACTCCATGTTCTTCCCTTCTTTCAAGGACCATGTTCCCTCTGGTTTCTACCTACATTTAGTTGCTCTCAAATTCCTTCAATCAGTTGCTTTAAAAAATATTTTGTCCAGACTTCTGGCCAAGATGGAGGTCTGGACAGACACACTGCATCTCCCTCCACAACTAAGAAGGAATACAACTACCTCAAAACTAGAGACAATCAGAAGTTCCAGAATATCAAGCTTCATGGAAGTCCAACAAGCAAAGATATAAAGAAGAAATACTCATCCAGACAGGTAGGAGGGGCAGAGCTAGGGTGGAGAGAACACAGTGTGGTGGCGGCAGCAGTGGTGACAGCAGCAGGCTGCTGGAAAGTGCAGTCACACATTTTTAAAAATCAGGAGGGACACCTGGGGAGTGCTCCCAGCACCAGACCAGACCACACAGCTCATGGTACCAGTGCTGGGGAAAATAAAGCCTCATTGTTCTGACTGTGCACACCAGTGGGGGTTGGGGAGGAGGAGGAAACTGCCAGTCTCTCAGCAGAGTCTGCTTGTTTAAAGGGCCCCCACAGTCCTAGAACATCCACAGACCCACCCACTCTGTGAATGACAACCAGGGCAACAACTAGAGAGGCGCCAGTCCCATACAAAGTGGGAGAAGTACCTGGAAAAGGGGCGAGTGCTGAGCAAGAGGCATTGTTCCCTGTCAGACCCTTCCCCCCATACAGCACCACAATATGATGAACTAGGTCTCCCTCTACTAATGAGAAAACCTAAGGCTCCGCCTCTTACAACATAACAGAGGCATCAGCTCTACCTAAGACACACAGGCAAACAAACACAGGAGTCTCTCAAAATGAGGAGACAGAGAAGTATGGCCCAAAAAAGGGAATGGATCAAGGTTCCAGTGGGAGAACTAAGTGACGAGGAGATGGCCAAGCTAACAGACACAGAATTCAAAACACTGGTGATAAAGATGCTCACAGACTTGACAGATATGCTTAAGTATGGCAAACGCATACGGGAAGAAGTGAAGGCTATGCTAAATGAAACGAAGGAAAATCCACAGAAAACCAATGGTGAAGGGAAGGAAACTGGGGTTCAAATCAATGATTTGGAACATAAGGAGGAAAACAACAATCAACCAGTACAGAATGAGAAAACAAGAATTGAAAAAAATGAGGAGAGGCTTAGGAACCTCTGGGACAACTTTAAACATGCCAACATCCAAACCAAAGGGGTGCCAGAAGGAAAAGAGGAAGAGCAAGAAATTGAAAACTTATGTAAGAAGATAATGAAGGAAAACTCCCTATATTTTGCAAAGGAAACAGACATACAAGTCCAGGAAGCACGGAGAGTTTCAAACAAGTTAGACCCAAAAAGGACCACACCAGGACACATCATAATTAAAATGCCAAAGGTGAAAGATAAAGAGAGAATCTTAAAAGCAGCAAGAGAAAAAGAGAGTTACCTACAAAGGGGTGCCTATAAGACTGTCAGCTGATTTCTCAAAAGGAAATTTACAGGCAAGAAGGGACTGGCAAGAGGTATTCAAGGTGATGAAAAGCAAGGACTTAATCCAAGATTACTCTATCCAGCAAAGCTATCATTTAGAATGAAAGGACAGATAAAGTTTTTTCCCAGACAAGGTCAAGCTAAAGGAGTTCATCATCACCAAGCTATTATTATATGAAATCTGAAAAATAAGAGCAAAATCCAACTAAGGAAATCAGAATAGGTACAGATCATAGGTATGGGGATCATTTGGAGGGTTATCAGCTGGGAGGGGGAAAGGGGACAAATGAGGAAATGGTGCAGAGATTAAGAAGCATAATTGGTAGGTACAAAATAGACAGGAGGAAGTTAAGAATAATATAGGAAAGGGTGAAGCCAAAGAATTTATATGCACAACCCATGGACATGAACTAAGGGGGTGGATTGCTGGAGGGAAGAAGGGTGCCGAGCAGAGGGGAGCAAAGGGGAAAAAAATTGAAACAACTGCAACAACATAATCAATAAAATATACTTAAAAAATATTGTTCAATCAGTAGATGAGTGAATAAAAAAGCTGTGGTACATTTATACAATGAGATAAAAAAAGAAGGAAATCGTGCCTTTTTGCAACAGTATGGATGGACCAGGAGAGTGTTGTGCTAAGTGAAATAAGCCAGTCAGAGAACAGCAAATACCATATGATCTCACTTATATGTGGAATATAATGAACAAAATAGAAACAGAGGCATGGATACATGTAACAATAACAGACTGACAGCTGTCAGAGGGGAACGGGGAGGGAGAAACTGAATGAAAAAAGTGAAGAAATTAGCTGAAGAACATATATGCATAACCCACAGACACAGACAACAGTGTGGTGATGGACTGTGGGAAGGAGGAGTGGGGTTGGGTGGAAGAGAGCAAAGGTGGGCAGAGGAAATGGGGACATCTGTAATAGTATCAACAATAAAAATAAAATAAAAAATAGGGAAAGTATTTTGTGTAGAATTTATAATTGTTATCAGCAGAATGGTTAAATACAAGCCACAATTACTAGAAATGAAAACTATTGAAGAGTTTTAAACCAATTCATTTTTTTTAAATGTGCATTTCTTTGTATATTAGTAAGCATTCCTGTTGTTTGTATCCTTATTGGCCATTTGTATTTCTTATGTGAATTGGCAGGTTTATTTTTCCCAGATACCAGATATCTATTGCCATCTCAATTTGTTTTCATTAAACTTAAATATTAACTTCTTGTCTGTTATATATGTCATCAATGCTCTTTTGAGGCTTTTAATTTACCTGTCTTTATTGCATTTTTTCATAAATAAAATTTACATTTTTGAGTAGACAAATCTGTCAATATTTTCCATTGTGCCTTTGTTTTTTCTGAAATGTTTGGGAAAGATCTATAGGATTATGAAAATATATTTTTATTATTTGTTGTTTGGTTTGGTTTGTATTGTTTTTGCTGCTTTTAAAAGCTATTAACTGATTTTTAAAAACTATTAAATCTTTGTTATGAAAGTGATATATTTTTAAAAAATGGATAAAAATTAACTATGTAAGTGTTTAACAACATCATTTATTGAATAATTCTTTATCCAGAGTTTAAAAGTGTGGCCTGTGACATACAAATAAGTAGGTATGTGGGTCTCTGATCTCTGTACTTTCTGTTCCATTATTCTGTTTATTTATCTCTCTGTTACTCCCAAAGTGTTTTATCACAGTAATTTTCTGGTGCATATTTTGTTTATATCTGGCAAGACATGGGCCTCTCCTTGTTCTTTCCTTTTGTCAAAAATTTTCCATTGTTTGCATGTATTTCTTCCCGTAGATGTTATTTTACAACCAATTTCTTAGATTATAAAAACTGTTTGAATTTGTTTCTCCAGCATTCAATGTATGAACTTTCTGGAGGAGAATAAAAATATGACAGGTTTGTATTTTAGGTTGGGGATACAATCAGGTGCTTTGGTACTCTCCAGGAGAGGAGAGGACCCAGAAAGTGTGTGGTGGGGATAACAGGTGTCTCCTCTGCAGTGGTTCGGGTAGCAAAGTCTCTGTAATGGGATTGTCACTGCTCTAAGGCACCAGCCTGCTTTGTTTATCTGCAGCTGCAGACTCTGAGCCCTGGGGTGCTGAGGTCTCTGAGAGATGCAGGGCTCTGTCTAGAGTGGCTCTCTATTGCACTTTGTGGTTGGGATGAGGTCCATGGGGTGGTGTGAGGCCTCCCTCCAGGGCTGCTCTGAGACTGAAGACAGGGAGGGTAGGAGGATGGACCAGATTGGGACTCCAGGGTGTCCTTGCTTGCAGGGTGCCCTTGGGATTGCTGAGGCTGGCTTCTGGCCTGTGCCAGTGCCGCATCTGTGAAATGAGCGCTCTTTGCTTCCTGGGGAAATGCTCAGTTGGGAGGGTCCTGCCCAGAGAGCTTCCAGGCAGTGTAAGGTGGTTGGTGCCAAGGTGGGATGTCTGAATGCTGGGTGCTGAGGATTCCATCCCTGCCGATCAGCACTCACTTGAAAGAGGTAGGGTCTGGGGGGCATGGTCAGTTGAGTCCGAAGGCTGGTCCCAAGGCAAAGGTACCCAGAAGTCCAGACACAGAGACACTAGAAAGCCAAAAGCTTGGAGCTGTCAGCATGCTTATTGAACTGCAGGGCCAGCCTGCAGAGCTGTGGGCTGCAGGAGGATAGGTGGGTTGTGACACTGGCTCTGCCTACTGTCTAGCTTAACCCACGGGCAATGGCCAATGCCAAAGATGTGATACCATGGCCTTGGGATTCAGCTCTTTTGGTGCTAGCTGGGCCTTGTGGGGTACCACACACAAGGGCAGGGTGGAGACGCCCCTCTTGAAGCCACTCAGTAAACATGGCAATGGGAGATGAGAGTTGGTGGGTCAGTTATTCTCCTTTCCTTCTCCAAGGCAGGCTTCTTGGCATCATGAAGGTTCATACTGCCCCTCTGAAGACATCTTACATGGCTAAGTAATCACTGTGCTTATTACAGTGCTGAGGACAGCAGTCATGCTCTCCCTTTGTTTCCCTGCCTCTCTGCCTGTCTCACTCCTGCCTCTCTTGGACCCGTTTCCCCCAAAGTGTTGCCTCAGACCGTTTTCCAGGTAATCTAGACTATGACAAAGCTTATTCTTCACACTTTGTTTTACAAAAATCACCCTGTGACATCAGTTCTGTTCAATGCAAAGTCATTTAGCACCTCCTGTTTCTGGACACTAGGAGCAACCTCAGGACACAGTGGTGAACACAGCAGGTGTGGTCCTTGTCCCCAGAACCCTCAGGGTTGGAGGAAGCACTAAGCGGGGACAAATAACATACTATATAGAAAGCAGAAAAGGCAAATTCTGGAAACCTCAGGATTTTACGTCCATTGCTGGTGTGGGGGAGGAAGAAACTTTTCTCTCCCTTCAAGGTTCTCTTAGCTGGTCTAATAATCAAATAGACATGAGACAGATTAGTAAGAGAAAATAACTAAATTTATATACGTATATATATATATGTATGGGAACCCAACATACATGAGAGAATCTGAGACCCCACCTACATGAGAGGTGCAGAGACAGAAAGGGAAATTGAGGTATACGTGACATTCTGAGCTAGGGATGAGGTAAGGCACCTTGAATGTTCAGAAGATAATTGCAGGGAGAGCGCATGTTCAGTAATTAGTCTGCCTTGCCATATAGATAGGCAAATAGGTAAAGAGTCATTTCTAGTGATTACTCTTATCAAGTGCCAGACCCTTAATTTAAATTATTTTATATAGTTGGCTGGGGTGGGAATGGCAGAAATTTATCTTGAGCCTACAGGGTCTCTGTTGCTTTTAACTCACTGCATACTGCTAAAGCACGTCTTGAGTTGGTCAATTCTAAAACCTGGAGAAAGGAAGAAGTGGACAGATTCACTAGAAATTTCTCATGCCAGATAACCTCTTTGCTGAAAGTCTTCTAGAGTGAATGAGCAGGGGTGCTGGTGAGGTAAATACTAGAGTCGCAGCAGTCACCTGAGAAGGTGTTGGCTAAAGGCTCTTCTAGCAGCTTGAGGGTCAACTGGTGGGTCAGACAGGATGCTCTGGTGGGCTAGAGAGAGGATGACTAAATTGAAATGTTAAACCTTTGCAGGGAGGGGAGCCTCCTTATCTCCAGAGAGGGTGGAAGAGAAGCTGGGAGTCTACCTATAATGACTGCTGACCTTCCTTTCCACTCTGGAATTCTGTGCCTCACTGAACACTATTTGTCTTTTGGGGAATTTCATTCCAATTACTTGCTAAATGCAGGAGGCATTTTTGGTGCTCTTCCCAGGTCCTGTAGTACCCATTCATCAGGCCTGTGCACCCAGCCCCTTCTCAGGGCTGGCACCTGAGAGTTTCTCACCCATTGTGTGTACTGAAAGTGCTTAGATGTTTTTGTTACTCCAGAGTAGCCAATGGCCACTGCTTCATTGCTAGTGAAATTGCTAGTGAAGAAAGGCTCAGCTCCCTGCCTTGAAGCTAGATCAACTCCTAAGGGTAATTTATACTCCAGAGCTCTTCTCAGTGTCAGGCAGAGGCTAAGAATTTGCCTGAAATGTCACCTTTGGCTGCCTTTCTTCTCCTCTACTATGCTCTCCCCACTCCTGGGTCTGGCTCAGTCCTCTCAACCCTGACATTTCAGTGTTTTTAAAATTGAACTTCCAGGTATTCTGAATCAAAAGTGGCAAGAGTGTCACCTGGGTGGGTCCTCAAGAGCTGGCCAAGAGTGTCCCTGCCCTTGGGGCTCAATGCAGGTGGGCAGGAGGTAGGACCTAGTGGCAAGCAGAGTGGGATGAGGGCCTACACAACACCAGCCACAGTCCCTCCCCTCTCCTTGTAAAGCAGAAAGCTTTGTACAGGCAGAAAGCTCTAAGGGAGCCCTTTCTGGGCCTTACCCTGGTCAGCCCCACTCAAAAACAGCACCAGTGAGTTCTCCAAGAGGGCCACCTCTAGCACAGCACCAGGGCAGAGGGAGAGGCAGAATGGTGGGGAGAGGGGTAGTTCCTCAATGGGATCAGTTCTTATGTTTTTTTAAATCCTCACCCTAGGACATTTTTTCATTGCTTTTAGAGAGAGGGGAAGGGAGAGAGAGAAACATTAATGTGACAGTTTCCTTCCCTATGCACCCAGACCTGAGATTGAACCTGGAACCCGGGTATGTGCCCTGACTGGGAATCGAACCTACAACCCTTCAGTTACAGGATGACACTCCAACCAACTGTGCCACATCAGCCAGGGCTGAAACCAGTTCTTGCTTCCTTGGCCCTTAGTGAGGCACACATGAGCACCTCCACCATTCTCAGTGTACCTGGCTTGGCTCTGAAGAGAGGCACTGTCACTCCTGATGCTAACTTCCTCTTTAAAGACTAGCCCTTTCCATGGCTCCTGCAGACTTCTGTCTTTGTGTTCTAAGCAGATGCTGGAGACAGAAGGGAGCCCTATCCCCATGATAGGGCTCAGAGATGCCCAAGGCCTCATCCTTAGTCCCCTTAGATTTCAACCTCTCCAGGTTCACTAACCAGAAGCAGGACCAGCAAAAACTGTGATGGAGACAAATGCAGCTAAGACTTCCTCCATGAGGCTGAAAACAAAATAGTTGGATCCCCAGACCTGGCTTCTTTCTCACAGAGAGACATCACTTCTGTGTAAGAAGTCTAAAGACCAGGGACCCAAATCCAGGGAACTCCAGTTCAGAGCTGGGGAGAGGGCCGTGGAACTCTGGTTGTACTTTTCAACTAGATCTGGGATTCGGGTATGGGGTGTGCTTTTTAAATCTTTTAGGTTTTAAGGCTCAGGGTTCTGTAAAAATAAATAATGTTCTTGTTTTAAGTCCCCAAATTAAAGCAATTTGTTCTAAACTGGGCTTTTCTATTCAGTGCCTCCAGGATGCTGTGTCATGCAGGGCTGGCTGTGCTATATGAAGAAACCACACTGTGGAGGAGGAGCTGAGAGGGCGACAGAGGCCAACCCTCAGAGCAGAGGTCCACATCCCTGACCCACACCCCATTTTCCCCCTTCAGGCACTTTGGGCAAATAAATCTCAAGAAGGACCACATTAATACACGAAGATGATTATGGAGAGTCTTCCAAGTCATGGATTCCAATAGTTGATTATAACTTCTGTACAGGTATTTTCTGCCCCAGTAACTAGCCAAATGAGCTAAAAACAAACAAACACCCCAGCATATTGATTAATTAACCATTTTTAGAAGATAGCAGAATACAAATATCTTAACAAAGACTGGCAGTGCCTCAGCCCAGTGTTCTGGTGCCTTCTTGTCCACTCCTGCCCCTGTCCCCATTTTCTCAGCCTACAGGGAAGAGGGAAAATATAAAACACACAGCCTCATATTGTGTCTCAGAGCAAAAACAAAACCAAGGACTTCCAGATAAACATGACAGATGGGACAAATGCACCTAATTTTGCTCTCTCTCAAACTTCCAATAAAATCATAGCAAATGGATATTATAAAGGCATAAACATCCAATGATAAAGAGAAATGAAGAGGAAAGAACAAAAGAGGAAACAATAAACAAGTCTGGAACCTAGAAGCAGGTGGATGAGTGGAAATGACTCAGAAGCCACCAAAAAGTCAAGTCCTAAACTAGCAATGGAACAACCATGAACCAAAGGATCTGCAAAAGGCTTCACTGTGAGCAGCACCTGGTACCTTGGGAAGAGGTGAAGGGGAGGAGGGAGGTCAACAAAGAGAATTATAGGATCCTATTCAGAGCCCTTGGTGTCCTCTCATCTCTTCACAGCTGTCTCCCCATCATAGTAGACCACAGGGTCTCTTCTGGAATGGGTAAATCAGGGGGTCTTATCGCTGGGTATCAAGAAAAGGTGAGTATGGGGGGGATTGAGAACAGGAGGCCAAGGGAATGCTGAGATGCCCCTCTCTTTTACCATCACTTTTCTCCACTCAGCTTCTCTCTGGGAAAACTGATATTAAGGGTGCCCCCAACAAATAACCTAGCTAAACATCCCTTTGAAGAAGTGGGGATGGGGAGTCACATAGCCTCCATTTCTCAAAAATGCTGGGGCTTGTTGGGAAAGGGGAGTTCCAAGGGCCAGTTTGGGCCCCTTTGATGTGGCCTTGGAAGGCCATCAAGCAGCTCTGTGATGTTATTTCTAGAATGTGGGGACCTGTAAGCCTCTTGGCTTCTGCTCTGGGGTTTTAACCAACAACAGAAAAACTCTCTTTCCATATCTTTCTAAACAAGATTCAGTAGTGTAAGCCTTTTATTTATAAATATAAAGATAAGTAGCAGAGGAAATACTGGAGTTGAAAACTGTTGATTCCAGGAAATGGAACTCAGGAGTAGAAGGAATGGGACGGGACACAATTTTTTTAAAAAATTTTTTTATTAGAGAGAGTGGAGGCAGGAGGGAAGGGAGGAGAAAGAGAGGCAAAGAAACATAGATTTGAAAGAGAAACATAAAGTCTTCCATATGTGTCTGAACCACAGACCAAACCCAACACCCAGACATGTACCCTGACCAGGAATCAAACCAGTGACCTTTCAGTTTGCAGGACGACACCCAACCAACTGAGCCACACCAGCCAGGGTGGCACTATTTTTCACAATAAACTTTTATGTAATTTGATTTTGAAAGTATGTGCTGGTGTCAATTAGACCACACATAAAACCTACAAAACAAATCCAAGAATTCCCTTGCCTGGTCCCATCTTCAGGGATTTGTGAGTCAGGGAGGAACGCTCACTCTTCAGTCCTGTCATGCAGTTACTCACCCCTGTCCACCGCTGCAGATATAGTCCAGAGTCCCAGAGCAGAGCACAGGGAAGTGGTGTGAAATTGTAGGCTTCCCAGTCTGCAACCCTAGGGGAGAAGCTGTGAAGTTTTTGCTTTCAGAATTAGGATTCCAAGAAGCTTTTAGATGTTCAGGGAAAGGCTGAGGTTCCTGATGGAGACCACAGCCTCTCAAAAGTGAAAAGTACAGAGGGGGCAGGTCAGCTGGAGGGTCCATGCTGTGAGTCACTGGGCCTCCATTTCTTTTGTGGCAGATGGCAGGGGAGGGGGAACCTCAGGAAATAGCAGTGAGCCCTTCACCTGGCTTTCACTTCTTAACCTCTGGTCCCCTGGCCTGTGGGTGGCCCAGACTTCCTGAAGACTCCCCACCTTTACAGTGTTGGTCAGCAGTGCTGGGTGCAAGGAGTCATAACTTATCTGAGGAAATGTGAAGGCAGAACTTGCAACCAGGTGCCTGGGCTCAAGGGTTGAGATGCATGGTGGGCCTTAAGGCTGGACAGTTCTTGTTAGACTGGTTGGCTCAGCTGGCTGGGGGACCTAGGCAAAGCTGAACAACTGAGCTTGGCACAGACAGGAGTCTTCCAACAAAATGGCAGTCATTGAGGGGACCCAAGGGAGGCTCCCATCTCCTGGTCTCTGAACACCCCCTGCTTCAACTTCTACTCCACATTTCTAACCATTTCTGTGCCAGGGATCTCTTTGGATTCCAATACAGCCTATAGTGTTTTCAATGCATAAAATAAAATACAGAGGATTACAAAGGAAGCAATTACAGTGAATAGTGTTACTAAAAATATTAAATGATAAATTTTGTGATAAAGTAACGTGGTGTTTCATTAAAGAATCAACAAGACTTCCAGCCAAGATGGAGGCATAGACAGACACACTGCGTCTTCCTCCACAACTAAGAAGGAATACAACTACATCAAAACTAGAAACAACCACAAGTTCCAGAAAATCAAACTGTATGGAAGTCCAACAAGCAAAGACATAAAGAAGAAATACTCATCCAGACAGGTAGAAGGGGCGGAGCCAGGGTGGAGAGGACGCGGTGTGGTGGTAGCAGCAGCAGCAGCAGCAGCAGGCCAGCAGAAAGCACAGTCACACGCTTTAAAGTCAGGAGGGACACCTGGGGAGCATTCCCAGCTTCTCACCAGACCTAGCAGCTCACGGTCCCAGCATTGGAGAAAATCAAGCCTCATTGCTTCTGACTGTGCAGACCAGTGGGGGGTGGGGTGAAGGCAGGAACTGCCAGTCTCTCAGCAGAGTCTGCTTGTTTAAAGGGCCCCCACGGTCCTAGAACATCCCCAGACCCACCCACTCTGGGAACGAAGGCCAGGGCAGCAGCTAGAGGGATACCAGTCCAGTGCGGAAGTGGGAGAGGTGCCTGGAAAAGAGGCAAGTGCTGGGCAGGCGGCATTGTTCCCTCTCAAACCCTCCCCCACATACAGCGCCACAACGTGGTGAAACAGGTCGCCCTGTACTGATGAATTCCTAAGGCTCCGCCCCTTACAACATAACAGGTGCAACAGCTCTACCTGGGATGCAGAGGCAAACAAACACAGGAGCCTGTCAGAATGAGGAGACAGAGAAGTATGGCCCAAAAGGGGGAACAGATCAAGGTTCCAGTGGGAGAACTAAATGACAAGGAGATAGCCAACCTAACAGATGAGGAGATAGACAACCTAACAGATGCAGAATTCAAAACACTGGTGATAAAGATGCTCACAGGCTTGACAGATATGTTTGAATAAGGCAAACGCATAAGAGAAGAAGTGAAGGCTATGTTAAGTGAAAAGAAGGACAATCCACACAAAACCAATGGTGAAGTGAAGGAAACAGGGTTTAAATCAATGATTTGGAACATAAGGAAGAAAAAACAGTCCACCAGTACAGAATGAAGAAGCAAGAATTGAAAGAAATGAGGAAAACTTCCCAAATTTTGTGAAGGAGATGGACATACAGGTCTGGGAAGCAAGGAGGGTCCCAGGCGAGCTGGACCCAGAGGGGACCACACCAGGACACATCATGATTGAGATGCCAAAGGTGAAAGATAAAGAGAGTCCTCGGGGCAGCAAGAGACAGGTGGAGAGTTGCCTACAGGGAGGTGCCTATAGGACTATCAACTGATTTCTCAGAGGACATTTTGCTGGTAGGAAGGGACTGGCAAGCAGTATTCAATGCGATGAAAGGCAACCTGCATCCAGGACTTCTCTATCTAGCAAGGCTATCATTTGGAATGGAAGGGCAGATGAAGTGCTTCCCAGACAAGGTGAAGCTAAAGGAGTTCATCATCACCAAGCTATTATTATATGAAATGTCAAAGGGACTTACTTAAGAAAAAGAAGATCAAAACTATAAACACTAAAATGACAACAATCTCACAACTATCAACAACTGAATCTAAAAAATAAAAACAAAATCCAACTAAGCAAACCAGAATAGGAACAGAATCATAGGTATCAGAATCATTTGGAGGGTGCAGGGATTAAGAAGCATAATTGATTGGTACAAAATAGGGGGATGTTAAGAATAATATAGGAAAAAATGAAGCCAAAGAACTTATATGCATGACCCATGGACATGAACTAAAGGGGCGGGGATTGCTGGAGGGAAGGTGGGTACTGGGCAGAGGGGAGCAAAGGGGAAAAAAATTGGAACTACTGTAACAACATAATCAGTAAAATATACTTAAAAAAAAAGAATCAAGATCTGGTGACAGGTCTAAGCAAGGATGTAATTTTGAAGTAGTGATGAACAAAAGCAATATTGTGCCAATATGCAACAATTCTACTATAATATAAAAGTAGCAGTGATTTCTTTTGGTGACGAAGTAATGGGTGACTGGAGTTTTCTTCACTTCTAGTGAAGGGAAATGTTAAATTTTAGCTAGAGGTTAGTGTAAGCAACAATATCATTTTTTTTCTCATCTGAGTTTGTGGCTGTCCTGAAGTCTGCAGACCACAGGCTAGGAACCCTGTCCAGTCTGTCTGGCCCCATAACTTCCGCTCATCACAGCTCTTGCCGCCATGCTCCTCTCTTGTGTCCCTCTGCCTGTAAGAAACAAGTACCTGAACCCCATCACCACCTTTCTCCCCACTTTTAAGAAGCTTAGATAGGCCTGATAGGGCCTGAATCCAGCCCTGAGCACCTTACAGGTGAGAAAAGATGGGAGAGTTTGCTCCCAGGCCCAAGCTGCAGAGCAGCAGCAAATGCAGAGCTGTTTGGAACCAAGGGGATCTAAACTGAGTGGGAGGGGAGTCTAGGTGTGTGTGTGGACAGCACTGGCATAAAGGTGCAAGACGGATGGTTATGATTTTGTGTTAGGCAGCATTTAAAAAATCCCAGTGTGTAGGCCACACCCCAGGCCAACTAAATCCAGAATCCCTGGGGTTAGGCTCTAGGTACCATAGTTTGTTAAACTCCCAGGTGATTCCAGTGTTTCTTGGGGGCTTGATGTGAAAGTGGGGGACCAGAGTGGTGGGCATGATAAGAGGAGAGAGGAGAGAGACCTCAGAGGTTCACAGAGGTACACTGCTGACTGGAAGCTCAGCCCAGAGTCTCAATTAGCCTGAGTGGGGAAGGAAAGACAGAATAGAAGACTGGGGTCCCTGAAGTGTCCTGCTGAATTTGAGAACTCACTTTGGTGGGTGCAGCCATCACCATTTCCTGATTTTGGCTGCCCGAAATTGCCCACAACTCCTGGAGATAGCTGGTCTTCCAAGAGGATGAATGAGCACCTTTGTTACCAACCTGCTGCCCTGCATATAACCAACCCCCACATGTCCTGAAGGCAGGAAAGCTGGGGTACTGGCTGTACTTGTACAGGGAACTCACCTCCCCTCTCTGGAAAGGGGCTGTGACCCCTATATCTGTCTCACCTCCCACTGACCCCTCTGCCCCCACCTGAGGGGACTTGGGGAGGAGCCCCATTCTGCCAGAAAGCAGACCATGAGCCTGACAAGAAGTGCCTTGGCTCTAGAGGGAGAAGGAAAGCCCCATTGTTCATCTCAAGGCCTCAGCAACCAGGTGAAAAAGAAGGGGGCTGACACTGCTGAAGCCCGCTGTGTTCTAGGCCCATGTGGAGTGACTCTGTCTGTTGTCAAATTAAAGCATTGTATCCAATGAGTTTGGCATTGCTATCTCCATTTTATAGATAAGGAAGGAGGGAGGCTCAGAGGGCAAGGTGGAGTTGCCCAAGGTCACAAAACCCTGCAAGGTGGTGCAGACCTGGCTGACTCTAGTGTCCTTGGGGGATGGTGCAGGCATTTGTGCTATACAAACACTGCAGCTCCAGGTGAGGCCAGGATGTCCCCTCTCCTGTTTCAGCAGCCTCTGCAGGCTTAAAGCTCTAATTCTGAAGGAGGCATGCTAGAGCACTCTACACATTTTCTCTTGGATGAAGCAGGTGTTAATACCCTCATTCTACAGGTGAGTCTCAGAGATGCATGGCTCCTGTCACTTCCCAGATTCTTACAGCAGATGGGACAAAGCTGGAATGCCAGCCAAGGTCCCTTGACCTGCTAGACTAACATGAGAAGAATAGACAATGTTTACAGCTTTGGGATTCCTCCTGCAAAGCTGTTACGTCTACAGTCACATCAAAAGACTAAGCCAATTCAAATGCAGAGTTTTCATTCAGAAATCTTCCAGTGCCACTCATGCAATGCTCAGATAAATGAGGGCTTGAGGGCTTGCCAGAGAACAGGCTCAGACACAGTTTATATGCCAGCATCACTCTTCACTAAGAACATCTCTGTGTTTCATGTAGATTTCCATCTTGCCCCCTTTGTCTCCCATACCTGTCTCCTTTGAATAGTCAGAAATTGCTCTGGGCTGCCATGAATCAAAGTGTGTCCCTTCCTCCCTTCCCCTCTCCCTTAGACAAATGCCCTACTTTGTAGGGAATGGCACAGGAACGTGGTTGAGCTCAACTAAAGCATTTTGAAGAAAATTGCTTCTCCTGCTGTTCTAGCATGTTACCAAAGGTTAAAAAAAAAGTATGTAATTCCTGGGGTAGATGGAACCTCTCTGTGTGTCCTAATCAGAGGGCTCTGTGTACTAGCTAGGAAATGTCAAAGGTCTAAGAAATGAATTTTGTGTATTTTAAAAAATTGAGATATAATTCCTATATATATAATGTTATATTAGTTTCAGGTATACAACATAGTAGTTTGACCTTTTTATGTATTGCAAAATGATCATCACAATAAGTCTAGTTAACATCCATCACCACATACAGTTACAAAATATTTTTGTGATGAGAACTTTTAAGATCTACTCTTTTAGTGACTTTCAAATATACAATATAGTATTATTACTAAAGTCACTATGCTGTACATTACATCTCAGAACTTATTTTATAACTGGAATTTCTTACCTTTTGCCCACCCCAGATTTTACTTTTTAAATCAAGTAGTAAGTTCTTACTTTCCATGGGCTGCTGGGTGTGCACAAGGTATATGAAATACAGGGCTTCCCATATGATGATTGTTTTTATACCCACATGTCTCTTAATTTTCAAGTTAAAATGTGCCCTTTGGCCTTACTCATATTTTCTATGACTTTCTGTTTCCTAATTCCTCTCCCACACCTGTTAACTGGCCCTAACCTTCTTGACAGGAGCCTCCAGCCAAGGGGAGGAAGAGGCCACTTCCTGGAGGTGACTGTCATTTCCCTCCTGATTACAAAGCAAACTCACCCAGGCAGCTGCTGTGACTGATTCCAGCCCAAGGCATGACAGGCTGCTGTTGTTTGATGAGTGCATGGCACTTGGACAGGTATGACATTGGAAATTCTAGACTGAATTCACTAAGAAAACACACATGGACCAGGCAGGAGCAGCATAGGAGACAGGTCTGAAATGCCCTTATTCAGGACCCCAGGCCAAGAATGTGGGCACTAGGAGGTGTCGAGCCCAGGAGACACCATCAGTGCTCCTGCAGGGACAGAAAACGGTCCCACTGTGCTGTGTAGACGTGGCCCCAGGGCTCTCCCCCTACCTGCCCTGCTTTGCTAATGTGGGCTGCACAGGAGAGAACTCAGTGGGAGCACCTTGGAGTGGGGAGTAAGAGTGGGAGAAGCCACAGAGAGAGAGGTGGGCCACAGGGACCAAAGGACCCTCAGGTGCCTCTGGAGACATTTGCAGAACCACTGGGCCACTTGGCTGGCTCCCAAAGGGCAGGTATGCACTGGTAGGGGGGTATGGTGGCATCTTGAGGCGCAGGGCAGATAAAAGACATAGCTATACCTGCTGCTCGGTGGTGTAAAGGCAGCAGAAAAGCAAGGATTTTTCTCAGTTGCTGCATTTATGGCCCTTTCCTCTGGCCATGGGAAGGAGAGTCCTATCCTGACAGAATTTGCCTGAAACCCAGCAGATTCCAGGTGAGGGAGGGCCCAGGTGAGCTCCTGGCCAGGTGCTTACAGGAATATGCTTACTGAGACATTTAATATTCCCTGGGCAATAGCTCCTTAGAGTTTTCCCGGAGTCTCTGGTTAACCAGATACCCCTTGCCAGCCCCAGGATGAGGAAATTGATCCCCAGCAGCAGGCAGGAGGGCAGTGGCAAGGGAGAGGCATTACAAAGCCGCCTGCTAGGCCAGGCTGGAGAGCAGACATGCCTACCTGAACCTGGGCGATACAGCCAGAAATACAGAAATGCAAGGGCCAGAGGCCTTCCCAGCTTTTATATCAACTTTTCTTTCAAGGGCTTTCAGGACTTCTCTGCTATGAACCTAGGAATTCTGAGGCTCAGAAAGCCTGTAAGTAAAGTCAGCACTGGGGGCCTTCAGACAGTGTTTGTGATGCTTGTTGATTCCAGTCCCACAGCAAGTGGGTTACCTGTCTGCTGAGAGTCCACTGCTGAGTTGTTTATAACTCCTGCTTGCTCTAACATAAAACATCATGCTGTCATACTCGCACCCCTATCCCCCAGCTGTCCAGGCACTCAGAAATTGTATGCCACATCAGAGCAGCTCTTAGTCCTCCCATTCCTATGCCCCTGGTATTCCCTGGAGCATGAGGGGCCTGGAAAGCTTTTCCCAGCTCCAACTATGCAAGTGAGGCGTGAAGAGCCGGCAGTGAGTCAGTGCAGAGCTATGGGTAAGGGCCTCAGGTACCACAAAGCACACACTCAGCCCTTTCAGACCTCCCTGGTGTGGTACGTGGGAGTAGTGGTGGCATGGTGGGGATGAATGTGATCTCCCATAGGATACCAGGATAGGCTAAGCAGAAGGGTGGCTCAGGCTGATCCATCGGAACTACAGAGGCTGGCCAGAGAGCTGGCACCACTGCCCACCCAGGGCTCAGGCCATCCCTCCATGAGCAGCCCCCATGTAGGGTGAGGAAATCAGGAGCAAAATCACCTCCAACTGAACTGGGAGGGGGGCCCACACCATTTACTGGCTATCGTGACAGGTGGGGGTGGGTGGAGGGATGACATATGTCTACTTCTTCACCCTTCCCTGACCTGTTCTTTGTCCAAAGGAATCACATATCTCAAGACCCCCTGCCTTCCAGGTAGGCTGGCCATTGGGCAGCATCTGTAGAAGGCAGGAGACTAGAAGAAGAACAGTGGGAAGTTACAAGAGTTCTCACCACGGCACCTCTGCTAACAGCCACGTCACCATCGACGCTCCAGCTCCCATCCATAAGCACCATCTCTGTGGTACCTTGCTGGATAGCCCCTGCCCCCGGAAGCCCAGCACCCACTTCCACCTGTTGTCTGTCCAGCCTTGGGTGTGGCAGTGCATCCTGCCGGTGCTAATATCTGGGTTGCCTCAGTGTTTCCTCAGGTTGGCTTCCACCACCTGTTACCAGTCCCTAAGTCCTCTGAAGAATCTAGACCAGCACCTATCCCATTTAGTGTGTGATTGGGTCACCTAATTTGATAAGTCTGGAACATTTCTAACAAGCTTCAGAGGACACTGATGTGGCTGGTCCTTGGACCACATTTTGAGAAGCAAGAACCAGGGAGAATTTTATTTTCCTGAAACAATGTGCTAGTCATTCTTCTGGGCAGTGGGCCACAAAAGTAAAACAGATAGACCTGTTTATGATCCAGAGAGGGAGACAGACATAATCAGATGACAATCACTACAAATGGCACCATTGGCAAATGCTCCAAAGGATGGACAGGAGACTGTGTGAACAGTTGGATCTTCAGGAGAGCTTCCTTGGCACCTTTATCAGGTTATATTTGAGCTGAGGCACAGAGAAAGGGCTGGGGAAGGTTTCAGCAGCAGTGTGTGAGCAAAGAGCCAAGGCTGGGTGATAGAGCAGAGGGACAGTGTGTATTTTGTGGTCTGAGAGAGGCCAGCCTGGCTAGAGCACAGTGAGGACTCCCGTGATTGGGCCTGGAGCTGAGGTACCCCAAGTTCCAAGGTGGCTCCTTCCCCTTAGCAAGAGGGTCTGCAGCTGAACTCAACTTCTCATGTGATCAGGCCTTGCCTTCTCCTACAGCCTGAATCCAGCTTCCACTAAGGTCTACAGGTGCTGGCAGTTGGCACTTTCAGACTCCTCTTTGCTCAGCTGGCAGCCACACCCAGACTGCCTGGCGCCTGAGTTTGGCTGCTCTTGCATTATAAAGGGGCAGTAGCAGGGGCAGGTTCCTGATCTGGCACATAGCGTCCTGCTGTGACGGCAGCCTGGCCCCCACACACAGACACTAAGGAGGACAGCATGCCTCTGCTTGCTGACCTTTGGTGTTTCAGTTTCCCCAACAAAAGCCACTTCTTAACCCCTCACACCAGTGACATTGTAGTATTTACCTTCACCTGCCTTGCCACGTTAGGGCTTTCCTATGTTTTAAGAGCAATGGAAGCCTTTGAAGGGTTAAGTATGGGGTTGTCTGATGGGATTTGTGTTTCCAAACAGCTTTAGAGCTGTAGTGTGATGAGTGGGCTGTAAAGAGAGAGGGAGAGAAGATGAGGAATGTGAGGATTATTGGGGGCCACCCCAGGGGAGGTGCAGCACAGGAGGAGAAGGTGTGGACTCAGGCCCTAAGGAATCATCAGCCCTGAGGGCAGCTGTGTGTCAGCCATGGAGAAAAGATACTGTAAGCAGATATGGGCTTCTGAAGGCCCCAGGCATGGAATTTCAATTCTTTCGGCCTTTAGCCGTGGCTCTGAGGCCTGTGGCACTCTGGGTGTATGGTTGCTCCTTGGCTGTCCACCTGACAAACACTTCAATGTGATGCTAGCTACTTTGCCTGCATTCTCTCCTAGTTATCAGGTTGGAAAGTGGGGTAGGATGTGAAATGGGACTTTGTGCTGGTTCAGAATTGCTCCCAGCGGAGATTAATAGTTAAATGCCCATACGGTATTTGAAAGGAAGTCCACATTGGGCTTAAAGGAGAAAAAGCAAAGCCAGTCCCTCAACCTCACTTACCACCCAAGGCGAACCTCTGTCACTCGAAGACGTGGAATGAAAGAGAAAGTACATCTGAGCCGAGAGTCGGCACCTGTGGACAGTGCAGTTTCTCTCTGAGGGTGGGTGCAGCCACCCCAAGCCCAAATTTGCCGCTCTAGGAAAACTGTGAAGACTGTAGGGACCCCTGGAAGAGGAGATGGCATATCTCTCCCCTCCATGGCTCCACAAATCTCAGCACTGTGCCTCAGGACATGGCTCCCAAGAAGGACAATTTTGGAAGCCAGCAGACCCCCTTGAAAGAGTGCCCAGCTTTCACCCTCTCCAGCTCTTTGGCTCCACTCCTGCTGCCTCCTCCCAGAGGGGACAAGTGGAGGCATGGGGTCCCCTCCACTCTGACATTCACTTATCTTGGGGCCAGAACTGCAGGCCTGGTGGAGCTACCAGGTCTCTAAAAACCTTGCATTTTGTTTGTTTTTTAACATTTGTACTTCCATTTGATAACTTAATTACCAAAAAAACAGGAAGCAAAAATGTTTCATGATCTGATCTCACCCTGATTGTAAGCTCTGTTTCTCTCTCTATAGATATCCTGGCTCATCCTCTTAGCTTCATCTGTGAAATGGGTGGCCAGTCTTGGTTCTGTGCAGGGTGGTTGTGAAATTGTGATGGGCTTGTGTGGGCTGGATGTGAGTTTAGGATACCCTGTGGAAAGGATGAGGTTGGGCTCTACAGGTTCACTTGCCCACTGCACAGTCCTGGGGTTTTGAAGGGGTGGCAGAGGCTATTCTCGATGAGTTCTAGGAAGAAAGAGAGCCCAGTCAGAGGGGAAGACAAAGCCTTCTGCCCAATGTCCATGAGCCTAAGCCTGGCAATCTCCCCTGAAATACACACACACATACATTCACACTTTTACACTCACATGCACATACACACTCACACACACATATTCACACACACATGCTGCCATCATCAGGGACCTGTGTTTGAAGGGACAGATGCACTGAGCTATTGGGCATGCGCACATCCTTGCCCTGCTACTTAAAGGCTGTGAGTTGCCATAACTGTGACACTCTCTTGTCCTTTGTGCTTCATTGGACACAGAGCAGCCACCATCTGCAGGTTGGGTCCACGCTGCATGCAGAAGCATGTGGCTGTCTGACTGGGCAGGGGTGCTGAGGATGGGGGAAGCAGGGAGGATGCTGGGCACAGCTAACATCCTGAGTGCTCCATGCTCCTGACTTCTCCGTGGGCTCAAGAAAAGGCCACCCCACCTCAGGATGAGCTCTCCTTCGGGGCCAAGAGTCCCACTGGACCCAGCACAGGAGCCTGGCTGTGTGGCCACCCCAGTCTCACCCAGCAGGTGGGACAGCTCCCGGAGCAGCACCTCCAGCCTGGACCAACTTCTGCCCATCAGTCCCACGGTAAGCCAGGGGCGACCTTCTGCGGGCACATAGCCTTCCCTCCTTCATTCTGATCCCCATCCTGGAGACACACAGTGGCTTAGGTAGGGAGATAGAAAAGGCCTTTGGCATGTTACTGGACTTCTCTGAGCCTGTCCTACACAAAGAGGCTACTAGAGGAGAGTGTGGGCAACAATTTCCCTTGAGGAGAGCATGCAAGGTATAGAAAGGCCAACCCTTAAGGACAAGGGGCTGAAATGTCCCAGACCTGCACTTGGCTGCATCCACTCCTTTCTGAGGATGGTTGGATTCACCATGGAGCCTTCCAGAAAAGAAGGCATACTCTCGGTTTCGGGATTTGTCCAGCCCAGAGTGAGGCATTAGGTGTGCTCTGCTGCTTCCATCATTCTAGCCAGAGTCCCAGGGCCGTACCCACCAACCCCACTGTTAACTGGGGAGGGCTGAGGGTACCTTCAGGATCCTGGGATGCTGCCCTACACCCTGGACAGGATGGGGAGGGTCCTTCAGCTTTAGAGGCCAAGGCAGGATAGAGACTAAACTATTCCCTCAGAAAGGAGCTGGGGAGGGAGGTATCTTTAAATCTCTTTGTACTGGCCTCATAGTCTCATGATCTCCCTACAGGGATCCTGGGAGGCCTAAGCTTTCTTTTTAAAGGGAAATTCTTTCCCTCCATCTTGTGCATACCAGTTATACTCTGGGGGAATACAGCCTCTTCTTTGAGGCTGAGGAGGGGAAGGCACTCCAGAGGAGAGGGGCTACACCCTACTCCACTACCCCAGAGTCGATTGGGCCTGGAAAACCACTGCTAAGTGTCTTGAGCACTTGGAACAGGTCCCATATAGCAGAGAGGAAACACCAAAGAGTTGGCTCTGCCCTCTCCCTGAGGAAAGGTAGAGTCATCCTAGCCATGTCCCCACTTACCAGACATGTGTCAGTCTGTCTTTCCAGCTTCCAATGGGTTATTTGAGCCCAATCCTAGAAGGCTTATGCCTCTGTGCCATGGTATAGGAAATTGGGCTCAACTTGAGGGTGACTTGCATTTCAATTTGAGCTCATTCACTTGCTAGCTGTGTAGACAAGTGACTGCCCAATTTCCCTACCTGACCTTCTGGGAACCCTAACTCTTTTTTATCAGGGTTATTTGAAAGTGACAGGATAGCATGATTACCTAGTTTCTCTGTCTTTCCACAGGTAGCTGGGGCTCAGGCTGCTGCCTTGGTCCCCTTCCCCACAGTAGATGTTCCGGACCATGCCCACTACACCCTAGGCACAGTGGTCTTGCTGGTGGGCCTCACGGGAATGCTGGGCAATCTGACAGTCATCTATACCTTCTGCAGGTGCCTGGTTGGCGAGGTTGGGGCCTGGGCACTGAGGGTGGCCAGCCATGAGGAGACAGGGCAACACACAGAACAGAAATGCCAGTGCCAGTTCTGCCAGGGCTCTTGAACTTGGGCAGTGAGACCAGGCTAAGCCCTGGTGTCAGGCTCAGGCCTCAATCTTTTAAGCTCAGGGATGGGGGCAAAAAGTAGTCCAAGCAGCTCAAGCGATGCATGCCAATTGGACCCTGGGCAGACCCTCTACGTAGGGTGATTGTCCCTAGGACACTGGGTCTCTGCCCATTTTGCCTTGCTGTCAGCTCTCCTCCACCATCACTTGCTCCAGTAGGCATCCTCCTTCTGCCTGAAAGAGCAACCCAGGCACCAAAGCTGAGTCCTCAATCCTCTCAGCAACCACCTGTTCTTTCCACGCCTGCCCTATTTGCAGGCTGAATGGCTGAGACAGGCAGGCAGAGAAGTGAAGCCCTACCTCTAATTTCTGTGGGCAAGTTGTTTATCCTCATTAAACCTACATATCTGTCTGCAAAATGGAGCTCTGCTTTACCTCACAGTCAATGTGATGATTAAGTTTGTGTATATGCAGTGCCTAGCAAATCTGTTTGAATCTCGGCCATGCCCCTTACTAAGCTTTGTGATTTGGAGCAAACCATATCACAAGTAGGAGCTTAAGTATTCTTTTCTAGAAAATGGGGTAGACGTAGACGCAAAGAGGGATGATTACAGGAGACAAGGTTGGTGAAAAAGCCTACCTCTGGAGCATGGTTAGCAACTCCATTGCCCTCAACGGGCAGAGACCCAGTATCCTAGGAACAATCACCCTACGTAGAAGACGTGCCTGGAACTTAATTGGCATGCATCACTTGAGCTGCTTGGACTACTTTTTGGCCCCCTCCCTGAGCTTAAAGATTGAAGCCTGAGCCTGACACCATCTGCCAGCCCTGAGAGGTGAGGAATGAAGACACAGGTGTGCTGAGCAACACCCAGACCATGACTCTGGAAGAAAGAGGTGGGAAGGTGCCTGAGGGAGAAGAAGGCACAGTTTGAGCACATGGAAAGGGGAGCCTAGGGACAAGACACTTGGAAGAACCTGGCTTGAAGCAGTTCAGAGAAATGAGGGGTGTGTCCAGGGAGAGAGTGTGGGTCATGCAGAGGGGGTGCACAGGTGAGAAGTAATGGATGACACCAAAACCCACCTTCTGCTGGGCTGAGCAGCAGCTCTGAGAGAGGCATTGCTCTCTGCTTCATTCTGAGTGAACCTCCCTCGAAAGACAAGGGTCTCACTTCTCAGCTTCTGCTGGGCACCAGAGTTGTTTGGCTGGTACTTGCTGGGCAGCAGGATGGCTCAGAGGTTCGTGTCCGTATGAGTAAACACATGAGCATGTGTGTGCATGGTCATGTGTGCATATGTGTGTGCACATGTGCACTGTAGTGGAGGGAAGGAACCCAGTAGAAGCACCTTCTGACAATTTCCAATCCCTACAGGAGCAGAGGCCTCAGGACACCTGCCAACATGTTCATTATCAACCTTGCAATCAGCGACTTCCTCATGTCCTTCACCCAGGCCCCTGTTGTCTTTGCCAGCAGCCTCTATAAGCGGTGGCTCTTTGGGGAGGCAGGTAGACACTCGGGGCTCCCTTTTGCTGGGGGTAGGGGGAGGAAGATTGTGGCAGGGGATGTACTGTGCAGGATGGCCCAGATGAGCAGGTGATTTCCTCTTCCTTGGCAGAGTGGATAGCTGTCCTCATTTCATAGTTAGCAATAGGGAAGACTCAGGTTTCAGTCCTGAGGCCAAAACCAGCCTCTGCCAGATGTGGCAAGTAGGCAGGGTGAAGAGGGGGCTCAGTCTGCATCTCTTGAGAGGTGAAGGCAGGAGCTGTTCACAGACCTTCCCTCCACTGGGGTATCCGATGGGCTCCCTGCCAAGGGCTGAGGTCAGGGAGCTGTGTCCACAGGCTGCGAGTTCTATGCCTTCTGTGGGGCTCTCTTCGGCATCACCTCCATGATTACTCTGACGGCCATCGCCCTGGACCGCTACCTGGTGATCACACGTCCACTGGCCACCATTGGTGTGGTCTCCAAGAAGCGGGCGGCACTTGTCCTGCTGGGCGTCTGGCTCTATGCCCTGGCCTGGAGTCTTCCACCCTTCTTTGGCTGGAGTAAGTGGGCTGCAGGAATTGGGAAAGGGGAGAATAATCTGGGAGGGGCATGTTCAAGGGCAAGTAGGTAGGCCTGGGTTGGCCAGCTGAGAGAAAGAGGTCCAGAAAACTGCCTGAGCCCCAAGGCTCAAGGGATATGACTAGCAGCAGGGGAAACTGAGGCTGCATCATCAGCTATCAGAGGATGACCTGGGCTCCCATACCTCAATACAGAGGGGAAGACCACATGGTTCCTGGGTGGCAAGAAGTGACAGGCACATCTGATGCTGAGTTTGCAGTGAGTTACACAGGCAGGAGTTGGGGTGTGAAGGCTTATTAGGCAGGTGGGTTAACAGCAAGGCACCAGCTCTTCTGGGACAGGACCAAAAAGCTGGCTGAAGCCTGGGGGGAGTAGGACCCTGGAGCTCTGGTGGGGTCTCTGCTCCACACTGGCAAGAATGGGTAGTAGTGGGCTTTGCCAGCTGTCTCCCAGAATAGGTTTGGAAAGCTCCCCCTCCATGTGCCCTGGCTTTCTCACTGCACTGGGCTGGGCTGGGGCTGCTATCAGTGTTCCAGGATCCCAGACCCCACATCAAAAATCCCTGCTTTGATGAGGAGTCCACGTCAGCACTGCCCAGAATGCTGAGAACCTGACTGTCCCTGGCTCCCAGGTGCCTATGTGCCCGAGGGGCTGCTGACATCCTGCTCCTGGGACTACATGAGCTTCACACCATCGGTCCGTGCCTACACCATGCTGCTCTTCTGCTTTGTGTTCTTCCTTCCCCTGCTTGTCATCATCTACTGCTACGTCTTCATCTTCAGGGCCATTCGGGAGACAGGCCAGTAAGAGCTGGGCATGGAGGAGGGGCTAAATGGGAGGGGGGCCATGCTCCTTCATCAAAGCCTCACACCTACACACACCCCTGGGGCACCCCTGGGCTCCAGATGGGCAAAGACAAGCTGAACACCTGTGTTTATGGGGTAGGTGCCTAGAGACCAGCCCAGCCTGGTGCCTGGAGAAGTCTCAGGAGACAAGATTTTCTCAAGTAGGGGCCTTTAGGTATGTCAAGAGGTCTAGGGTGAGGCAGAGAAGATACCATAGGTGGAACCCAAGGAGGTAGCTCAGGCCAGATGTCATGGAACTTTTTGGGTGTGAGGGCTGCTGCACTGGAAGGGATGGCCAACTCCAAGGAGGCTCCCCAACAGTGGCCATGACTCTGGCACTTATTGCACCCAAAGTGGGGTCAGACCCAGACTCTATACTCTTCCTAGGGCTCTCCAGACTTTCGGGCCCTGTGAGGGGCGCAGTGAATTGCCCCGGCAACAGCAGCGGCTGCAGAGTGAGTGGAAAATGGCCAAGATTGTGCTGCTAGTCATTCTTCTCTTCGTGATCTCCTGGGCCCCCTACTCCACTGTGGCTTTGATGGCCTTTGCTGGGTGAGCAATGGCTAAGGGGCTGGGGGCAGGGATGAAGGGGGGAGGGCTTTGGGGTCTTAGGGCAGCCTCTTCCTCCGAAGCCCAAGCTGAAGCCAGCTGTCCTCACACCCTAAGTCTAGCATCACAGCCTTACTCTCCCCCTGCTGTGAGCTGTACCTCATGCCCCCAGCTTGGCCTGCCTGGTTCCTGGAGGCACTAGGACACATATGGGGGGAGCTCTGGGCTACACTGGATTTAGCCTGAGTGCCTGTGATAGTACAGGTCCTGCTAGACCCCTTGGGAATACATGGCTCTCCCTGAGGTTCTTCACCTGGGCACATAGCCAGGGGTTCTGCTTACCTTCTGCCCTCTGCTGTGAGAGTCTGGGGACTTTGACATTTGCAGCAGTGTAGACGTAGGCCAGAATTCAGAAGCACTTTGGGGCAGAGAGAGCCATTAATCTTTGGAAGTGTTTGGTTATGAGATCTTCTCTTTGCACAAGAATGATTCCCTCATGGGCTCTCCTGTGAAGTTGTTCTCAGAGAGCCAAGGGAGCTGTGTGGTGTGGTGTGGGAAAAAGTGAGCAGAGGGCCAGGGTCAGTGGGGTGAAGGGGGTTTATTGCTGGCAGCACAGGCTCCAAGGGACAGTGAAACCCCCAAATCTGACACATCTTCCTCCTAGCCCCTCCTTCAGTTGCTCTCTGGGTTCCCACTCACCTCAGGTCAGAATTCTCCTTAGAACTGCAGTCCCTCCCATAGGGCTGACTTGGCCCAGCTGGTTTGGGCCAGGTGGGGTTATGCCCCTGGCAGGGCCTGGCTTAAAGGAAGAAGATTCCCAAGAGTGCAGGAAGGCCAGTTGGCAGGGAGACCACAGCTTCTCTGTCCTAGGTACGCGCATGTCCTGACGCCCTACATGAACTCAGTGCCAGCCATCATCGCCAAGGCCTCTGCCATCCACAACCCCATAATTTATGCCATCACCCACCCCAAGTACAGGTACAGCCCTACTTCAGGCCCCAGTCCCAGGTCCCCAGACCCACCTCATGGATATGGAGGGCCTGGGCCTGCAAATGGGGCAGAAGTCACTGTCTTTCCTGTTTCTTGTCTATGCATTGGGTGGGGGCTTTAGCAGCTGGACACTTTAGCCAGTGACACTGGATGGGGTTAGAGTTGGTGTGACACTTCTGCTGCTCCACCTTTCCAGGAGGCTCAGCTTGGAGGGATATCAGGGCTCCCTGGGAAATGTCCAATCCCAACTAGGGATTATTGGAGCTGAGGCCAAAAGGCAGCCAGAATGGCTGGTCAGAGTACTGCTTGCTACAAGGAGAAGCCCCCCAGACAGTGACATACTGAAGAGACCACACCAGGGAGAGCTCAGCTACATTTCAAGGCCCCTGGCAGAGGCAGGGGGATGGTTCTTCCCCAGAGGGCTCTCTGCTGATAAATCCCAGCACACTGGCCTCTCCCACCGAAGTACCTTCAGTGCATCCTTTTGCCTGGTGGTGTCAGTAACTCACCACCCTGCTGAGGCCAGCAGCATGCTTTAACCTATCCAACTCAGAGGCCTCCATTCTCAGAGATGTGGCTTGGGCCAGTCACTTGAAAGCTAGAACAGAGCACCTGGCTGACCCTGCTACCCTAAGGCTCTCCTTTCATGCCAGGCCCCAGCATCTGTCTGTCCATCCCCATCCTGTGAGTCTGTTGGTCTCCTTTAGCTCAGCATCTGTCTGGTCTTCATTATCATTTTTTGTGACTCCCAGTGTTTTTCTATCAATTCCCTTGAACCCATCATCTGTCTTGTCTGTCTTCATAACTCCAATGTCTGAATCTCCCCATTTTCCCAGTGGCTCTCTGTCCACTCCCATTAGGCTTCTATCAATCTGTCCATTCATCCCCCTCTCCTTGTGTCTGTCTGTCCATCACCTTTGCCTTAACCAGATGTGCCGTTCCTGCAGAATGGCCATAGCCCAGCACCTGCCCTGCCTTGGTGTGCTATTGGGTGCATCAAGCCAACGCACCGGCCCATACACCAGCTACCGTTCCACCCACCACTCCACACTGAACAGCCAGCCCTCAGACCTCAGCTGGATCTCTAGACGGAGGCGTCAGGAGTCACTGGGCTCTGAAAGTGAGGTGGTAAGAATGCTGGCCCCTTGATGGCTGGCCATCTCTTCTTCAACCAGGCCTCTGGGCAGGGCTGCATCTGAGATTCAGCAACCCTCAGGACCCTGGGACTCTGGCAGGAAGAGCCCCTCCCCACCTCCCTGCAAAGCCTTTGTATGCATCATCCTCCCTGATAGGTTGGGGCATTGAGGCCAGAAGAGCTTGGGTTGGTCCAAAGTCACCAAACAGCAAGGCCAGGACTGAACATGAGTCTTCCAGCTCCAGGCCATCTCTTTTCCATGCTGGTATTATCCCTTAGAGCCACAGATTGAAAAGATTAGGATTTTTGGTCCCATATGAGCCTCCAGAGAGACAGGAACTAGCTCAGGGGCCCTTGCTTACAGCATTAAGCCTCCTCCTCCTGGGAGCCTTGAAAAGCCCACAGGATACAGAGGAAGGAGCACTAGCCCCGGATTCAAGCCTTAGCTCTATTATGTCTTGACTGTGTGAGCTTGGGCAGGTCACTCACCCTCTCTGACCCTCTATGTCCTTCTCTGAACAGTTGTCACCATATCCAAGATTGGCCATGGTGCCCATGGGTGGATACAGACCTTATAGTTGTTGTCAGTCCTGGTAGCTACCCAGCCTGCCAGCACCTCCTTAGAGCCTGGAGTTGTGATGCTCCCTGATGTCCCCAGGAGAGTTCCCTGAACCATGGGCTCCTGTCCCCAGTCACACTCGTGTTCCTCCATATTATGCCTACAGGACCACTGTGGGCTTCACCAAGAGCCTTCACTTACCTCCTCCTACTGCCCCCATTGCTTGGAGTTTCAGTTGAGGGGCAGAGTGAGGAGCTATCAGAGGTCCCTTCCCTCTATTTGTCAACAGAAGTATATATAGACCCTCATAAAGACACACCCATCCCACATGCTTTAGAAGATGCGCATGTGCACATACACACACACACACACACACATACCTTGGCACACGCATTTAAAGTTTGTAGGGATTTGGTGACCAGCAACCCTGCAGTGTGATGGACCTCACCCTAGTGAATATTGTGGGAGGATGGAGAAAGGCCTGGTGGGGGAGGGGCAGGAGTAAGACTGGAAATTGTCTCACTTTCACCTCACAGTGACTCTCCCACTTCCCCCAGGGCTGGACAGACATGGAGACAGCAGCTATGTGGGGAGCTGCCCAGCAAGTGAGTGGCCAGTCCCTCTGCAGTCAGGGCTTGGAGGACGTGGAAGCCAAGGCCCCTCCTAAGCCCCAGGAACATGAAGCAGAGCCTCCCAGGAAGGTGATTGGAGACAAGGGGCAAGTAGCCCAGGGAGTGACCAGAAAAAGAGGGCTGGTTCTCATGGGTGGGCCCAATGCTCTCTGAGAATTACCCCTTCTCCATACCTCTTCAGCTTTTCCTTGCCCACCTGGAGGGCCTGGGGGCTCTACGACTCCCAGATGCTCTGAGCAGGCCAGACTGTGGTCTGAAACTGAACCTAAGAGTATCTGTGTATGATCATAGGTAGCAGGTGGTGGTGGCTGTGCTGTGCTATGACAAATGTATGCATGTGCGCTAGTGCATATGACCATGTGTCTGGTACATGCTCTCTGTCACTGTGACACCACAGCGAATGGAGTTGAGTGTTCCTAACATGTCTGCTCTAAACTGTGCATGTCACCAAGGGTAGATGGTATGTACCTCTTTGTGTGACTGGAGGCTGGACATACCTGGGTGGGGGTGCTGCAAGCTGTGTATGTGCTCGCTGTGAATGTCCTGAGATTAGTATGTTACCCAGAATACTTGTGGCTATTAAAAGAAACCCAGCTGTCAGCCCAAGTGCCTATGGAATGGAATGTCGATGGCGATTAGAGAAGGCCATATTCTGGAACACTGGAAATGCCATGTGCGTAAGCCCCCTGAGACTGAGGTTGCCCCTCCCCCTCAGCTGACAGCTCCCCCCACCCCTGCCCTTCATCCCACCTACACAACACTCCCAGCTCCTGGGCTCTCTTGGGCTTCCCTAGCAAGCCCAAGACCAGAGCACTTTTCTGCTTTCCTTCTCCAAGGCTGCTCTCCTTCATGTCCCAAAGAGGGGGAACACTGTGCTGCTCCCTACTGTTGGAGCCTTTGTCTCCCCCAGTGTCAGTGTCCCAGGGAACACTACTACCCTGATGCTCCAACCCCAGGAGAACTCACACTTCAGCCCTGAGCCCTGGCACTATACATGGCCATGGAGGCCAGAGCAGGGGCACAACTGTGCTCCCCAGGCCAGTGGGGCAATGACAAAGGGGAACAATACCTGTACTGGGGGGAATACTGGGCTGGGAGAGGGTGCTAGGCAGAGAGAGATAGCACATTAGCAGTCACCTAATATGTGATAAGGACAGCCAGTGAGGAATCAGTTCACAGAGTGCTGAAAACAGAGGCAAGTCCCCAAGGGCTCCCTGGGGAAGGTGGAGGCAAAGTAGGGGTTTCCAGGCTGAAGAGGGGTAGAGTTGAGAGGTCCAGGCTGAGGGAACAGCCTGTGCAAACCCAGTGAGGCCCAGGGGGAGCTCAGTGTCCTGGAACAGAATGTTGCTCAGTGACCTCAGAAACAGCTAAATGGACCCTGGGAGCTGGTGGGCCATGCGGGAGAAAGGAGACAGGCAGGAAGTGGTGGTAAGAGCCTTTCGAAGCCCCAGTCAACTGCTGGCCAGAAGGGTCTCCAGACATGACACTGGGGTAGGGAACCCTTGGAGGACTTAGCAAGGGTTCTGAGTAGGGCTGGGTCAGCTTTGCAGGGTAGCTGGGCCCCTCTGCAGTGGCTGGGGAAGGACAGGTTAAATGGCATGAGCTACAGAGAGAGGACCAGGGGAAGCCAGTGCTACAGGATGGGCAAGAAATGAGGTGTTGAAGGCAGCAGAGGCAGAGGACATACTGGAGCACAGGCATGTGGAAGAGGAATGAGAGGAAGTGGAGAAAGGGATGGTGGGGTGAAGAGACTTCAGTCTAGACCTCAGGAGCCCAAGAGCCTGGGGGACATCCTAGCGGGATACCCTGCTGGCAACCTTGTTTACTTCTGGCTTTATCTTTCAGGTCATGTTGCCTAGTGTATCAGAGAAGGCCCATCCTGGACCCAGGACATGACCTGGCTTCCCAGTCAGCCTCCCACCCCAGAGAGTCACTGGGAGACTGCTACTGCCAGGACATTTCTTAGGCTAAACAGATGTGTGTTGTTTGTTTTCCAGATGAAGGGGCTACTCCCCAGCCTGGACTCCAGGCTGTAGGGCATCATTGGCTCTCGTTTTCTTCTGGACACATCCAGCCTCCTCGCATACACAGACCCAGGGTTATCCCCTGAGCCTGTAGACTTTGGAAGTGTCCCTGTCATTTGTGGTGTGCTGGATTCATACCCCCAAAACACAAAACTCCTGCCACGCAAAGTGTTCTACGCCCACTTCTCATCTTGGCAGTCTGCACTCCAGGCTCATCCTGAAGAGGGGAGCCCAGGCCCTCCTGCTTCCCAGAGCCATCTGCCTCTCCTCAAATGCTGTGTGCTGTGATTGTCTGAGTGATGACAATGGCGATTGCTCCATGGGGCATATCAGCTATTTCTGAATTGCCTCTGCACCGGGCTGGGCATTTCTCTGGTATGGGAAAGCCAGCCCTGTTTCTCCCTCAACTGACAGTTGAAGCTGAACACAGAGCTTCTTGTACCAGAAACTGTTACTTATCCATGGCTTCTCCCTACAGTGTACCATTTCCACTTTGCTCCACACTCTTGTACACACATACATTTTACAAGCACACTCTCTGTATGCACATATTTGTGTGCACACTCAGCACGTGTTTAAACACTGCACCTGTGATTTCTTTCAAATCAGTGGTCTAAGTTTATCCCAGGGCTGTATGGCTCTGACAGAGTACAGAAAAATAAAAAATCAGAGGTCTCAGATAAGCATGGTCTCTATCTGTTAATGTTGCAATGGGAGAGAAACCCCAGGCCTGCCCTCGGATGTCCAGAGCAGTTTCTTGTCCTCCACTTCTCTTTTTTCCCTGCTTTGTGATTCTGCCTCCTGAAGCTCCCATCTCAAACTGTGAGGGGCAGAGTGGAGGAGGGACAAAGACCAGGTTTGTCTCCATCCCCACTGCCCAATGAGCTGCTGTTAGCGAGAAGCGGCTCCTACCCTGCCTGTAGGTACCAGCTGCTCTCTGGCTGTGTTGGGCCCCCAGGGGAACCAGATGGAGGGTAGCTGGTCTTTTCCTTTAAGAGCATCCTTTCTACTACCCCTCCCTTCCTCCTTGAGGCAGCATGAGGCAACAAGCGGCTACCCAAATCCAAAGGAAGAGCCTGCATCTCCAGGTACAGTCTAGCCCAGTGCTCCCACTCCTCGCCTTCCTTCCTTATCCCACACTTTTCATGCTGCTGGGTCCTCTCCAGTTTGGAAGAACAGATCTCCCTAGGAAAGGGAATAAGGCTGGAGTCAGGGATGGATGGGATGGAGGCTGGGGGAAGGGCAGGGAACGGTGCAGGGGAGGGATGGGTGCTGCAAGCTGCTGGCCTCCTGGGCAGGTACCAGCAGGGAAAACAGGCTGGGCTACATGATACAGGGCAAGGAGGTGATAAAGAGGAAAGAACATAGGTCGTTTCTTGGCTTCTTTCATTTGATAGTTTTGTGATCTTGGTTAAGTTACTAAATGCCCCTGTGATATGGGGACTCCTTCTACCCTGCACATTGTATATGCCAGGCCCAAGGTGTCAGGTGGGATGCTGGCAGCTGGGAAATTACTCACACCCAGACCTGCACTTAGTCCTTGGGGCCCAGCCCAAGCCAGAGCCCTCTGGGAAGGCCAGAGAGCATCTAATCCAATTGTCTTCCCCAAGCCTCAGTTTCCCCAGCCAGGGGCCAGAGTGAGCTTTGGTCTATCTCCAGACAACCCAGGGCCTGAGGTCTCCTCTGGGTTAAGGCTTCTAAAGGTATCCTGGCCCAAAGACCACACTGGCAGGAGTCTCGAGGGGCCTAGACCCCCTCTCAGAACACACTGTCTCGGGGTTGTGGGCTGAACACACTGCCCCTCCCTGCCCCTTCTGGCTCCACGTCCCAGCAGCTGAGCAAATGGCATCTCCCCTCCTCCTCCCTGCCTCCTGCCATTCCAGCGCAAAGGGCACAGGAGCCTGGCATGCCACACTGGCAGCTGGAGCTTTCCATACTGCTGTCAAGTTTTCCAGAGTCCAACTGACACACAAGAGCCAGGAGTAACCACTGGACCCCCAGAGGGGCTGGAGGGTGTGGGCCTGCCTCGGACCTGCTTTCAGACCCTGTGCTGAGGGGTACGGGCAGGACCCCACCCTGAATATGGGCATTGGGTGGCACCTGTGCCACTGGGAGCCCATTACGTGGCACAAGTCTCATGGGAATTAGCCCAGGTTCCAGTGTAGCCTGAGTCCACTCCCTGTGTGACCTTGGAAGAGTCACTTAACCTCTCTGAGCCAAGGTGGCAGCCTCTCAAGATCTGAGGGAATGATAGTGTGAAGGGCCTGGAGCTGAGCTTAGCTGTGCTCAGAGCCGCTGCTATTATGATGATCATTTTTATGGCAGGACAACCCTGGGCCAATTACTGGTCTCCTGAGCTGAAGCTCTGTCTAGACCAGCTGGAAGCTCAGCTTGGTCCTAGGGACCATGGGACTCCACTCTGGATAAAGTACAACCTTTCACCAGAGAGCGCAGGGAGCAATAACCCAAGTCACAAGGGAGTGGGTGCAGCTGGGGAGAGAATGTGTGTCCTGGCTCTCCAGAGGGCAGAGAGAGCACAGAAAGCAGAGCAGGGAGGCAAGAGCATTATCACTGACATGGCTAGTCCCCTATTCTGCCCTCTGGGTGCCGGACATCTCTCCCCAGGGGCTATATTAGCTGTGTGAGTCACAGTGGACCGCCCGGGAGGCTTCAGCGGGCGGGCACAGTGTAAGGTTACAGTCCATTTATGGGCGCAGCAGAGGGCAGATATCAGTGTCGAAGGCATTCATTCCCAGCTATTCTTAGGAGCCTCTCAGGAGCTCCACACAGCCTGGCCAGACAGCAAGGGAGAGAGCAGGCAAGGCTTGGGGTCGGGGGTCCGGGGCAGGTGCAAAGGCAGAAGTCTGGGCTGAGGAGGCAGGGCGCACGAGGGCCATCTCACCCCACTCTTCTCTTCTTGTCCACAGAGGCTGCCACTGTCAGCGCCAGCATGTCTTACAGTGTGACCCTGACTGGGCCTGGGCCCTGGGGCTTCCGTCTACAGGGGGGCAAGGACTTCAACATGCCGCTCACTATCTCCCGGGTGAGTGTGCGCTGCTCACAGCCTGGTGCCCATAGGGGTTGGTATGTTCAGAGAAGGGTGTGTATGTCCATCTGTCTGTCCTCCTCAAAACTCTTAAAAGCCAGAACACATTCCATCCCCAGTCTGGGGACTGGGATTGGACCCAACTGGATGTTGCCAGCCATAGGCTCCTGGTCTCAGCCACAGCTATTTGCCTACCTGAACTGGCCAGCCTGTTGTAAATGTGAAATGTCATGGGCAAGCGGTGAATGTTTTGAACAGAGAAGGAAGTGTCAAGTTTTCAGGGCAGGCAGGCAGATAAACAGAGTATAGCACCTTCCTCAGCCCTTCTTCGGCAGGGTGGGCTCAGGGTACCCCAAGCCTGGAGCAGCTCCCTGATATTGGGCAGCTACTTTAGGGAGAGAGCACTCCTAGCATGGAGAGGACAGGTAATAGGAGGGTGGATGGACAGACTACTGACCTTGGCTGTCAGGGCTCAGGGCTGGATTCGGTTGGTTACTGGCCTCTAACATCCACTCCATCCCTACCAGACCCAAGATAACAGTCCCCTCCTCCTGTCTGCTGGTCCTGCCAGGGACCTTGCACTGGCTGGCCTCATAAGGTTGGGCCTTTCTCCCTCACCTGCCTAAGCCCCTACCCCTTCACCAGGGCTGCTTTTTCTGACTGTCTCACGTCCTATTCCCCATGCTTGTCTGGGAAAACAACCCATGTCCTGCAGTGTCTGTGATCAGGGAATATCACTGCCTGATGGGGATGTCACAGAACATCGGAGAATGTCTGAGTAAGTCTATTGACCTGATGGGGACATTGAAACCCAGAGAGCTGAAAGAGCTTTGTTGTAACCAGTGCAGTGTCCCTGAAACCTAAAATGTAGTAGATGCTCAGGCAACATTTGTCAAGTACAGGGGTTCTCCAGCAAGTTCAGCAGAGCTGGGTCTGAAAGTCCTGAGGCCCAGGGTGCACCATGAGGTGTATGAAGGCATAGACAAGCCCTGCCTGATGGGCTAAGGCTGGGGCAGCCCCAGCAGTGCCGGGTGTGGGCATGAGGGGGCAGGCTGAGGCCCCAGGCTGTCACTGGAGGGTGATGGATAGGCAGGAGTGTTTGGGTTGCTGCCCACCTGGGGACAGGAAGATAGTTTTTTCTCCAGAGCAGCAGACTTGCCTTGGGCCTGAGGGGTAAAGGGGGGCAGGGAAGGCCTGAAAGTTACTTGGCAGAGTGGGCAGTAAGCCAATACCCACTGGAGGAGCAGTCCTGGTTGTGGAACCTGATGTGGGCACTTGGAGGGATCCCAAGGAGAAGCCCCACTCAGGGGTGCTATGGGAAGCTTGTAACAGCCATAGAGGCCTCTCTCCTCTGTTGTGGGATGCTGGCCTAGCTCAAGCCCAGGGAAAAGGCCTTTAGCCCTTCAACCCTCTCCTGGTGAGCTGGCTCATTCTAATCTGAGTTCACACCCCTCCAGACTCACTGCCCTGGAGACCACAGGGTCTCATACTAAAAGAAAAAGAGAATTGTATACCCTGACTGATGATGTGGTGACCCTGCACAACTTCCACCCTCATGGTTGCAGGTCTCCCCTCTATGTGAGGCGGGGCTGCCTACTCTCACTCTCATAGGTCCACTGGTCACCCACACCCACCCAGCCCAACTCTGCTCCAGCTCCACTATCCTCAAGGCCTCCTTCCTGGTGCCCCTTGCCCCATCCCTGCGGGTGGAAATTAACCTCCTGGTTCAGTGGCACCCAGGATAGCCAATTACCTCACCCAGGTTCTATGTGCCACCTCGCCTGGCCAGTCTGGGGCTTAATTGCAGCACAGAGGCCTTAAGCTAGACAGCAGGAAGAATGTCTTCACTGCAGGGAGGGGGCATATTGGGATGTACTGGAGCCGAAGTCTATGAGGGACTTTTGGAAATAGAACCTGAGGCTCTGGCAAGGCATTAGGGGATGGACACAATGGACTCTGCTTCCTACAGGGGCACGCCCCAAACTACCAAGGCCATGGAGCAAGCTGGATTGGGCACTGGACTGCCGAGGGCATGGAATCAGCTGGGCCACTGCTACTCTGGACTAGGCGTCCCAGGCTCAGTGGTGCAAGCCAGGCCCTGAGACACTGAGCCCTGCCATCTCACCAGGGCTGTGGTTTTTCCTGCTGTGGCTCTCCAGACCTTTTGCACCAGGAACTTCTGTCTCAAGGGGGAAACAGGGCCAGAGCTTTCTGGAGAGACGCTACTCCTACTCCAGCTGTGATTCACTTCCCACAGGTGCCAGTAGGTGCTTGGATCACTAGTGGCATATAGCAGAGGTGTGATTCACAGAGGCAAGGGCCTGCTTATTCTCAGCAGGTGCCACCTCCTGCCACACCGTACCCTGACCTGCACTGCAGTCCTGAGGGGGTGGACAGCCAGGCAGGGCTTCAGAGCCAGAGAAACCACGTCTCAAATTTGCACAGTAGCTCCTGTGGTAATCTCTAGTTCCCTAGGCTGTTCCTTCACTGCTCTGGCTAGGGGCCAGTAGAAAAGCACTGAGTAGGGTCTGTCACCTGTCAACTACAGATGCAGGCTGCAGCTCCTCCTGTAAGGAGGTGGCTACAAGCCACCTGCAGGCTGAGTGGTAGCTCTGTCCCCACCTCATTCTGCCCACAGGTCCCACAGTAGCAACCTTGGGGCAGCAGCATCCCCTCAAGCCCTCTTTCAGTGGGTCTCAGCCTGAGGACCCACAGAGAATGGGGTTCAGGAGGGAAACTGAGAGGGTGGAGGGGAAATGCCTTTATTTATCTGGACAGGTGCAGCTGAGCTTGCAATTCGAGCTGACCTCTCACCCCACCCTCTCCTAACGCCAGCCAGTTCTCCAGGAAGTGGGGGAGGGGAGGAAGCAGCTACAAAGGCCCATCCCCCACCCCAGTCCCAGCTGCTAGGTCAGAGGCTGGGGCCCTTAACTGGGGCCTTGGTTCTTGGTGCATGCTGTGGTCTTCAACTCTGTGGAAGAGGTATGTGCTTTTGTTCCGTTCTGCTACTCACAGCTGTCACCTTAGAAAAGTTAGTTCACCTGCTCAGCCTCAGTTTTCCCATCTGTGAAATGAGCATGGTGCCTTTGTGAGAGTGCTTTCTAACATGCACTTGTGAAAATGCTTTATACCTGTTATTCCTCAGGGACTGGTTGTGAGAGTGGGGGGTGGGGCCTGTCTTGCTGCTCCATCCACCAGCCTAGAAATCTTGCCTGGGGATCAGCCTTGAGCACCACCAGTTCCTATGTAGTTTTCACTTCCATTGTTTGTCAGACTATCCCGGCTACAATGGGAACACTAGGGACAGAGGGTCTTCAGGGAGGGGAAAGGCCAAGACTATTCTGGGGCAACTGTCCCTGCAATTCCTGGAATTCTGAGGCTGCTGGAGCTGTTTCTTGGGCAGTGCCTCAAAGTGCTGACAGGTCGTGCTGTTTATAGCCACTAAGGTCAGGCCAGCATCTGGAGGGCTCCTGTGGGGCTGCTGGGCCACCCCCGCCCCCACCCCTCCCCGACGCCACACACACACCCAGTACGAGGACAAATGGGAAAGATAACTGACAGAGGCCTACAGCTGGGGAATGCATTCTTAAAGGTCTCCCAGCCAAGCTGTCTCCTGGCTGCTTCCCTTCCCTGGTGTTCAGAGCTGTCTCTGACCCTGTGAGGGCCCTGAAGGAAGCAACAAAGAGGCTGGCTGGGTCCTAGGGAACTGAACCTCCAAGGCCCTGGGCCAGGACACAGGGCACAGGCAACATCATGGGCTGCCCCCAGGCTCCTCAGACTAAAGGTGTGGGACAGCAGCAATTGTGAGAAGGCTTCCTGAGGAAGGTCCCCCCGGGCCCTGCTGGGGCGGACCTCCAACCTGAGAGATGTCTCTCCAGTTCCCTGAGTCTCTGTGCCTCTCCACACAGTCCCCTCTCACCCAGGGGTGGGCATTGCAAAGACTCCTTTGGAACCACGCTCCATCTCTACCCAGGAACCATCTTAAGAGGCATGAGGGGACTTGGCTGTGTCTCAGTACTTTCTGGGGCCCACTGTGAATGATGTGTCCACAGGAGCATTCTATAGGTGACATCCAGGACACAGAACTGTGGGCCTGGACAAGAAGAGCAGAGAGAGGCTCAGAAGGCCAGGGAAAGATATGGGTATGGTCCGCTAGAGAGGACGTGAGCCTTGGCTTTGCACACAGCGGGGTCACTGGGGTGTGTGGAGTGGTGGGGGCCAGAGCCAGGTAGCCAGGTGTGAGATGGATGGGAGATAATAAAGGTGGGACCTGCTGGTCACTTCTTGAAGAAGTCTGGAGGTGAAGAAAGGGAGAAAAACATGACAGGAGTCACTGGAGCAAGTAAGGCAAGGGAGGGAAAGGCTTTATGTATTATTATTTTTAAAGACTATTTTCTTAGAGCAGATCTAGGTTCAAAACAAAATTGAGAAGAAAGTACAGAGATTTCCTTGTATGTACAGCCTCCCCCATTGTCAACAGCCCCCCACCAGAGTGGTACATTTCTTACAATTTGTGAGCCTACATTGACACATTATTATCACCTAGAGTTCATAGTTGCCATTAAGGTTCACCCTTGTTATTATACATTCTATGGGTTTGGACAAATGTATAATGACATATGTTTACCATTATAGTATATCCAGAGTATTTTCATTACCCTGAAGATCCTCTATTCAAGCAGAGGTTTTTTGAGCATAGATAAGACTCTGACTTGTTTATTGGCCTGGGTGGGGTTGGAAGTGGGGCCATGGGGAGACAGTGAGAGGGTAAGGGATGGAGCAATGCCCCACGGAAGTCCAGATGGGACTCTAGCAGAGCACAACAGTAATTTAATCACACAATGTTAAATGCACTTAGGACTCCACAGGAAATCCCCTGGGTGGTCAGCCTGGAAGGGTGGGAGGAGATTCTGGAAGCTACACCATCCACAGCATCCACTAGCTGCCCTTCTCCCCATCCCCCATCTCATCTATATCGGCAAATCTAGGGGGGAAGGAAGGCAGGAGCCTGTCTGGTTTTGAGCACCAGGAGGGTGGGGACTTCTGCAGGGAGCCCAGCTGCCCTCCTGGCTGCCAGCTGCCTGGGAACTGGGGAAATAGGAACTCAAGGCATGGATGCACCTGAGCCTCAGCCAGCATCTTGCTTTCCTGGGAACCTGGACAGAACTTCTCTCCCCTCCAGCTAATGCTCAGGGCCCTCTAGGGGCAGCATGCTGGCTCACGACTGGTCAGTCAGGGCAGTCTCTTGATCCCCCTTCTCTGCCAGCTCTGGGTCTTGTTTCTCTTGGAGCCAGGGATGCAGCCTCCCAGCCTCAGCCCCTCTAGCACCTCCAGGGGGAAGGAGCCGGGGGCAGTACCTATGCCTCCTCAGTTGGGAGCTTCCTTGAAACTTTCTCACCTCTGTACCCCCTTACATAATACTCTATTTAATAATGTAGTGCTTGCAGCAATCCTGGGAAAAAGGTGGGGTTTCTCTCCACACACAGAAGTCATGGAGGCTGGCACTGCAATTTCAGGTCTGGCCCAGACCAAAGTCCGTGCTTTTTGCTTTGCTCCATCCCCCACAGGCACCTGCAGGTGACTGGGGCCACAGTTGTTCCCTGGCACCTGTGATCCCTGTGCCCCTTTTGGAGTGCCATAAGACCATGGCTCAGCAAGGTGAAAGGACTACTGTGGCAATTTTAGTCCCCAAACATTTTGAGCCCACCCTAGGGAGCCTTTGAGACAAGACTCAGGCCTGGAGCTCTGCCCAGGGCTGGTTTCCCAGTTGAGAGGTGGCTAGTGACTGGAGAAGACTGAAAAGTGAAGTGGGAATGAAACAACTATCACAAAGAGTCCTTCAAATGCTTAAAAAGGGGAAGACTAAAGAAAAAGTTAACCTCCAAGGATTTAGCTACTTTGGGTCCTTCCTGGGTTGAGAAAAGCAGAGAGGGATGGAGTCCGACAGATCCATGGCTACATTATGCTTGGACTATAGCCTTCACTGCCCTGGGCTCTGGGTAAGAGTGCAAGGGTGGTCCCACCCATCTGTGGGGCAGACCTCTCCTGCAATGGGTGGAGAGGATCTGATGACACTTTGGCAGTGCTAAAAGTTTCTGCCTCTATCCTGCCTCCTTCTCTAAGAAAAGCTGGGCAGAACTAGAAGAGCACTTTCTTACAGGAGGATGACAGCCCAAGGTTTCTTGAATCCTGCTCAGGGCAGCCAAAGGCCAGGCCAGCTGAGACCTGATGGGCAAAGGCAGGTGCAGGGAGAGAGAGGCGCCAGTGGCAGGTGGGAGCCAGCTCGGCGGCTTCCCTCAGAGGAGTCTGGCTACTGACCAGGCCCCAGGGAGGCTGGGCTCTACCCAGGGAATGAGGATCACTCCAGTCCATACCTGAGGATAAGGGGGGAGCAAGGCAGGGCCAGGCCAAGTGAAGGTGGGAGACACAGCATGAGTTTGGTATAGGCAGCTCCAAAAGGAGGACATTCCAGATTCACCACCTCCTGACCCCCCACCTTTTCTCCAGCTGATCTGGCCCTAGCCTCTCTTGGATATCATTCTGGTATCCTTGCTTATACCATCACCCATGATCTTCTGGACATGACTCTGGTCCTGTCTCACAGCTATCACTTCTGTAGGCAGCAGGCCCACCCTTCCGTCTGGGGTCTGTGCTGCCAGTCCCCACCCCACTACCTGGGAGCTCTTTGCTGCAGGGTGATGGCCCCTTCTCTGGGGTTGGCTGGACGTCCCTGGGGAGCCCTTGTGTCGGGGAGCCGGCTGTGGGGCGCCCTGTGGGCAGTCTACTAGGAGGGCAGAGGCATTGCTTGGTTGATCCTGAATGGAAGCATACTGGTGTCTGCTACTTTTCCTGAAGTGGTGGATGGAGAGAGGAAAGGAGAGGGACAGATGAGTGATGCAACAAGTTGAGCGAAATGTTGCAGTGGATCCTCAGTAGTGGGTATTTGGGTGTTCACTGTAAAATTCTTTCCATATTTTGTACATTTGATGATGTCTATAATAAAATGCTGTGGTGAATACAGGCCACAACATTAGCCAGGTATAGGGAAAGGACAGGCCTGGCTGAGCAGTTCACATGCCCTCAGCATGGGCATTTTGAGGAGGCCTGAATAGTTAGTTCTCAGATGCCCCTGTGGGAGCTGGGGCAGCATGCTGGACTTGACAAACACTGGCCATGTGGCAACCTAGGAGTTTGTTTCTTTCCTGTCCTTGTCTGTCTCCACAGGTTCAGGGCTGGGGAGGCTGCTCTGGGCAAAGGTGGCCAATGTTTAAGCGCGGAACACAGCCACTGGGGCTGAGGCAGTCGAAGGCAATCAGAGAGGGCTCTCCCTGTCTTACTGTTATTGGGTCATCACACCCAGTTCCTGGGCCCACCCTGCAGAGCAAATCTGAAAGCAGGCTGGAGGTTGGTGATAGCAAGGGGCCTGGTCTGGTTGAGAGTTCCCTGTGAGGGGCCTGGCAGGAGGCTTCCTTCAGGTCTGGGAGCTCAGTGCCTGGCCAGAGGCCCTCTCAGGCTTGACACCCAAAGCATGGGACTATCCCCAGGTCCTCTCTGGGCTCCTTCTAGGATGGTCCCGAGGCGTTGGCCAGAAAATAACTCTGCCAGCATTAGGATCTGCCTTGTCCCTGGGGTACAGCCAGGAAGGTGACTGGGATGTGCCCAGAGAAGCCAGGAGGACTGGCTTGTGGGATCTGAGGAGGAAAAGCCAAGGAGCTCCCTCCAGAGGCTCTTCTTTCCTGTGGTGTCATCAGGCATAGGGCCTGCATGGCATTCTACATGGTGTCACAGGGGGCCTTCCACATGATGTTATGTGGGTCAGGAATACCATCATGTAGTATTCCACATGATGTCATAGGGATGGGAGCAGAGTCTCTGAGACATTTCATGAGACATTTTTAGAGGTGGGCCTTCATCACATTCCATGGAATGTCACTAGGAGCAGGCCATCAAGCTATTTTAGGTAATGTCATGGGGCCTTCCAGAATTTTACACTTCATGTGATATCACTGCAGGCGGGGTCTCCATAGCATTCAGGATGCTATTGCTGGGAACCAGGCAAGCAGAATCTGTCATTGTACATAATGTCGTTGGAAGTGGAATCTGAACCACTGTGCCAACCCAAGTAACATTCCTGGAGGTTGGCCTTCCTGACATTGCAAGGGGTGTCCCGGAATGGAGCAGGCCTGGCATTCTGTGTGATCACACTGGGGTGGGGCCTCCAGACTCTAACAATCTGTGACAGCATTACGGTGCAGGATTTCGGAACTGGCCCCCACTCCTACACCTCCCCATCTTCCAGCCTTGCTCACCCAGGCAGCGTTGATAGCACCTCAACCTTCTGCTGCACCCTGCCATGGTGGCACTAGGCACTCACACTAAGATGCCTTGTTAGGGAGCATTTGTCCTAACTGCTGATCTGACAGCATCTCTGTGGTGGAGCTGAGCCTTAGCTCCTGCATATCCCCTCCCTCCTGGAGCCTAGAAAGTTTTTCATGGATTTTCAGGGCACAGATGTTACAGTAAGCACACTGGTATAGCAAACAGCCCCCAAGTCTCAATGGCTTAGCACAATGAGAGTTCATTTCTCACTCATGCAACATTCGATGCGGTGCTCCTTAGTCATTCTCCATCAGGTAGCGACTCCAGGATCCAGGTCCCTTCTGTTAGTGGCTCAACTCTCCTCCTCTGGGTCCTCTGCATCCAGTCAGCTGACAGAAAGAGAAAGTAAAGGATGGCAAGGATGGCTGCTCGGGACAGGCCTGGAAGTGCTATGCACTGCCTCCATCCATATCCCACCAGCCAGAGCTAGTCTTACAGACACACTTGGATACAAAGCACTAAGACAGTGGTTCTCAACCTTCCTAATGCCGCGACCCTTTAATACATTTCCTCATGTTGTGGTGACCCCCAACCATAACTAAAGCATAGTGATTAATCACAAAAACAATATGTAATTATATATGTATTTTCTGATGGTCTTAGGTGACCCCTGTGAAAGGGTCATTTGACCCCCAAAGAGGTCGCGACCCACAGGTTGAGAACCGCTGCACTAGGAAATGTGGTGGCTCTGTGCCAGCAAGAGGAATCAGCTTTGGTGAGCAGTGGATGCTAGCCAAAGAAAAAGACAAAATGGCCAGCCTCTACCAGATGATCCCAGGTGACTCTTCCCTGAGGACTGGCCAATCCTAAGGCCCGCCCTCCTTATGCTCATCTCCCCATCTGCCATCCTCTCAGATCACACCGGGCAGCAAGGCAGCCCAGTCCCAGCTCAGCCAGGGTGACCTCGTGGTAGCCATTGACGGCGTCAACACAGATACTATGACCCACCTGGAGGCCCAGAACAAGATCAAGTCTGCCAGCTACAACCTAAGTCTCACTCTGCAGAAGTAAGTGGGAGCTCTCCAGAGCAGTGGGGAGGCTGGGGTGTGGGCATCAGGCACCTGAGAGAGGGGCTGTCCAGCAGCAGTTGTGTGGGTCCAGCCCTTTGCTACAAGGCCTCGCTGGACAACAAGGACAGCCCCCCTGGAGCAGAGGAAGGAAGTCATTGTTAAGCACCTGCCACATCTGTGCTTCACTTTATAGGTGAGGCTGAGAGGGAGGGTCTGGTGCTGCCAGTGTGTGACTGTCAAGCTCAGATACCAGGGTCATCCCTGCTTTCTCTTTGCCCAGGCAGTCTCCCAGGGACCTAGCAGAGGCCTTCAGCTGCAAAGTGCCTCAGGGCTACGACTTCTCCATCCTGGTTTAGACCCAGTGATTTCCTGGAGAGACCCAGCCTACTGGGTGTAGTAGAGTGGGCCCCGGGCTCTGTGACCTGGCTCCCTATTACTCTATTGCTCTCCCTTGGCCAGCTCTGCCCTGGTGTAAGCTCTTGGCCCCAGGCATGACTGTCTTCACTTGGTCTCATTTCTGGTTTTTCCAGATCAAAGCGACCAGCTCCCATCTCCATGGCAGCACCCCCGATCCAGTCCCCTCTGCCAGTGATTCCTCACCAGAAGGTAGGTACTGATTGTTGGTGGCAGACTCCACTCTCAGGAGAGGTTCCTGGGGTGCAGACTCTGGTCTGCCTGCCTGACCCTTCCCCACCTGGGATCAGTCCTGCCCCAGCACTACCCTGCTGTAGCTGACTCTGGGGAGTAGGGCAGGTCTTGGGGGGAGGTGTTCAAGCCCCCATGAAATACTGAGTGTGAAGTGCCTGCCTGGGTACCACTTGCCAGGGCCTCATGGCTGGGCTCACACAATACCAGCTTAGGCAGCAGTGTTCTCAGGAGAGGGAGCATCCTCTCAGCCAGGTGGGACAAGGGTCCAGAATGTTCTGACCCTCATCTTCTTGAGGCACTGGGGAGGAGGAACTGTGGCATGAAAGCCAGAAGCTCTAGCTTGAGCTGGTTACCTCAGGAGGAGTTCCCAGGCATGGAGGGGCCTGCTGACCCTTGGGGTTTCTCCTCTGACCTAGGCTTTCTCTCTCTCATTTCCATTCCTCCTCCCAACTGCACACCCATATAGCCCAATCAGAAAGGCTGGTGGTGGCCAAGAGGCAGGCACAGGAAAGAAGGTGTAGCCCTGGCCACAGACCTCACCCCTGTGCCCCAGGCCCCTTTCCAGCTTCCTCTAAGCAGCTCAATGCTGTGGGCCCAAGGCATGGGAGGCCCACCCAACCACTCCAACAAGGGCCCACTCCCCACCCCTGCTTGCATGACCTTACACTGACCCCTGTCTCTTCAGTGAGGCAGAGTGGGCAAGGAGCAGGGAAAGAAGAGAAGGAGGCTGACACTGGGTTGGAGTGGGTGACAAATTGGGGAATTAGGCAAAAGGCTACTTGGGAGAAGTTGCAGAGGTGACCCTCCACTCTGCCTGTCCACTGCCAGCCAGCGGTGCCCCTCTAACTGGCCATGTGGGGGTATTCAGTGTGGGGTCAGTAGAACAGGAGGCTGTGCCACCAGGGGCTCCCACTCAGGGGAAGGAGAAGCAGGCATGGAGTGGAGTTGGGTCTTCCCACTCCCTGACACCCACAGCTCTCTTGTCCCAGCCATTTTCTCTAGCGCTGTAGGCAGGCTGGCTTGGCTTGGCTTTCTGAGTGGGGCTTTGCATTTTGTCCAGGTAGACACCAACACCGGGCCCAGGAGCTATGTGCCTCCCCTGTTCTTTCTGACAAAGCCCTTCTCTTTCAGGTGCCTGCTTGGCCCCTCTTAAGCTCAGTGCAGCAGGCTGCGGAGTCCTTGCACTAACACCTCTGTTTCAGGTCCACACAGAAGCCCTGGGATGCGTGTGGCCTCTAACTGCTCTCTTCTCTCTCCCCTGCATGGCGGCTACCCTCTGCCAGGACCCTGCTCTGGACACGAACGGCAGCCTGGTGGCGCCCAGCCCCAAACCCGAGGCGAGGGCCGGCCCGGGCACCCCAGAGGTCAGGCAGACCTTTAGCTCCTCCTTCTCCCAGACCTCCGTCTGCTCCTCACACATGGAGGCCTCTGACCCTGGCCCTCCAGTGGGCAGCCCGGGGGCCAAGACCAGCCCAGAGCAGGCTCCGGATTCACTCAGCCCGAAAGTGCCACTGGGCTCGAGCCAGCCAAGGCAGTATAACAACCCCATTGGCCTGTACTCGGCAGAGACCCTGAGGGAGATGGCTCAGATGTATCAGCTGAGCCTCCGAGGGAAGGCCTCAGGTGCTGGACTCTCAGGAGGGTAGGTAATGGGTGCACAGCTCTCCACTGGTGGTGTGGGGCCACCTGGGTCCTTGGTGCTCAGTAGAGGCCTGGTCAGGTGGTCAGAGTCAGCGACTGGCCTCAATCTGCCGGTACCCACCCCATGAGGTAGCACAGACTGAGACCCCTAAAAGCAATGATCCTTCTAACATTTGTCATGAGCCGGCACATCATTGCTTTACACAACTATCCAGGGCTGATGTGTCAGATTTTTCACAGGGGGAAACTGAGGCTTAGAGAAAGTTAAGTTGAGGTCCAGCTGTCCAGCTACTAAGTGGCTGAAATGGGCCTGAATGCAAAAGGCTCTGACATCCAAAACTGTTACACCAGGCCACCCCCCAAGACAGGACAAAGCCTGCTGCCTCCAGGAGCTCTGGCACAGGGGGAGAGGCTGGTCCCCACCCCTGTGGGAGCTTTGAGGCAGGAGCAAGGAAGAATTAGAAAGGTGGAAGGCAGGTTCTCTAATGGTATCTGGAGGAGGAAGCAGTTAAGCTAGGTTCAGAGAGACTTGATAACTGTGTGAAGAGAGTGGACTTGCAGGACTGACCCTGGCTGGGATGGGGCAGCAAGGAAGCAGGACCCCAAGGAGAAAGGGGTGGTACAGAATAGCAGCCCAGCCCCTAAGGTCTAGCTGGTAGGACTCCCTGAGCACAGGAGTTAAAAAAAACCTGGAGCCAGTAGGCATCATGGAGGGGCTGAGGGGAAGGAGACCCAAAGCAGAGTATGTATTCGTTTCTAAGTCCTTTATGCTTGTTATCTCATTTTAGTGTCTCCCATGGCCCCCTGCAATTGGTGTAATTATCTCTAACAATTGTGTATTAGAAGCAGAGGAAGCTGAGTCAAGGCAATGTGGTTCAGTGATTAGGGGTACATGGACATGATACTGTCCATATCTCAGTCAAGGCAATATGGTCCAGTGGACGTGAAACTGTCCATTACTGGGAGGACTGAAGGAGACAACACATGCACAGAGCTGAGCTCTGTCCTGGCACCCTCAGTATGTGCTACCTGTCATCAATGCCTGGAGTCACATAGCTGGTACATTAATGAGCCAGAATCGCAACCCTGGTCAGTCTGACCAAGCCTATGCCCTTCCTTTGCTTGTGTCATAGAAGATACCTGTCCCCCACAAGTTTACTGCTCCCTTCCCCTGGGGATCCCTACCCTCTCTAGATCCCCAGCTCTTCCTCAGATCCCATGTGAAACTGGCCTCGGGCATTCCATGGCCTGAGCACTCTGGCTTCCCTGGACCAAGGTGGCAGAGCCATATACCTCTGGCTTTTTTCAGCAAGTTGCTTCTGCCAGAAAACTCAGGGAATAGCAGAACAGAAATGGCCTTCTTCTCTGCCTTGCAGGGAGCTCTGGGACTAGCCCCTGGGACCCCCAGTGAGGCCCACCTGTGGTGAGGGTATTGTCCCTCCTTACTAAGCCCTCTGGTCTGGGCACCTTCTAACAGTGCTTTAACTAACGCATCTCTCTTAGCAATTTCAGAGGCGGGCATCATTTTCCCCCACTTTAAACTTGGGAAATAGAAGCCCAGAGAGAATGAGTGATTTGCCCAAGGTCACATAGCTAATGAGTGGCAGATAGGACTGCCACCCATGTCGACCTGACTCCTTCCTGCATGGAGATAAGGACCCACCTACCTGTCCTGGGAAGTCAAGGGCCCGCCACACCTCTGCTTCCCATGACTCCCAAGGTGCACTCCCATTGGCACAGGGACGTCTCAGAACCTGACAAGTGTTAACAATACTACTTGACACTCAGCATCAGAGTCCAGCCGTTTCCTCCAAGGGGAGATGAGCTAAGAGAGGGAGTACTTCATCCAAATGAAGGCTGGTGCTGCTGTCCTTAGGCAATGCCACAGGAAGTGTGGAGCCTCTGGCCTGGGCCGGCCTGGGCAGCCTCTGCTGCACTGAAGCACTGCCTTCACTAAGTGCTTCCATCCACTAAGTGAAGTCCATCCACTGGACACTTAACCCATGCTGAGGGCTTTACTCTCAGTATTCTGTTTAGTCTGTACAACCCCATCCGTGCAGTAGGCAGTGCCATCTCGATTTTATGAATGAGATGGAGGCTGAGACAGGTGGGTAACTTGCCCAAAGTCACAGCACTAGGAAGCAACAGGTCCAGGATTTTAACTCTGTCCTGTCCAGCTTTAGAAAGAAGTTCCTTCTCCTACACTCTCTCTCTGAGCAGTCCGCAGTGTTTCCTTGGCAGCTTCTATCCTGGGAGGCATGGAGAAGAACAAATGGGGTGCAGGGACAATGGGCCTGATCATCCGTGTAGACCCCTTCTCCTTCTCTCGAGGGCTAGGACTGAAGAGCAGCATCCACAAGGACACTAGGTGCAAAGGCCCTTGCACAGATCTTACAGCTTTGGGTCATCTTCCCCAAAAACTGGGTGCTGCCTCCTCTCTGAATGATATCTGACAGGCATTGCAGCTTCTAGATCTGCAGGTAGAAGCTAAGTGGGGGGTGGGGGTGGGGGAGCACGGTCATTGCCAAAGAAGAAGCCAGCTGCTCAGACAGGGCAGGGCAGAGGCAGCCCCTGAGGCCAGCACTGTTCTTTGCAGGGGGCATGGCTGTTCAGGGCAAGAGCTGACCCTGTAGCTGTCAGCACTGGTCAAAAATGGAGAAGCAATGGAAGATCTGTGCTGGCCCTTTCCTAATACAGTTCCACTTGCAGCTATTTTGAGACTTGGGGGGCAGAGGAATATTTATCAGGTTTAAGACAGGGGCCTAGGGCTGAGCAGGACCACTGTGAGGCTGCCTAGTGTTCAGAGGCCCCTGGCTTTGGCCTGGCTTCTCAGGGTCTTGGCCAAAGGATGATCATGGCCCAGCCAGCTGGGGCCCAGGCTCCTCCAGTCAGAACCCACAGTGGTCATATCTGACAAGGTAGCAGAATGTGAGGCAAGGACGCCACCTGCACTCTTCTACAATCCTCCTCCCTGCTTTCCTGTTTCTGACAGGGTCATAGATACTGCTGGTATCTGCTGGGGCAAGGAATTTGCATTTAAAGGGATGTAATGCAGGCAATGCCTCCTCCAAGGAGATGATGCTCCAGAAGGCTCACTCAGAGAAGAGTGATGGTGGGGTCCCTCTTGTAGTATCGCAGATGGGCTGCCCTGGCTGAGGGCTTTCCTGCAATAAGCTACGGACTCACACTTTTGAACCTCCCTGCTCCTCCATCCAGCCTTGTTGCCCATCCACAGGGCCTGCCCTACTCTGAGAGGGAGAGCAGGTCACTGGTACTGAGGGTAACCCCACCACACATAAACCCCAGCACCACTGCAATTCCTGCTCAGGAAGCAGAACTCTCAGAGCTGCCCCCATTAAACAAGGGGAGGTTCAGAACTGCTGTCTGGGCAGGAGGTACCTAGGCCTTTTGCAGCTGCAGCTGGCTTGCTTCTCTCCCAGGGTCTACAGCCAGGTTGAATGTGGACAATCCATGTACGTGAGTACCCTTAAAAATGGACCAGAAAACCTGGCAAAGCTTTGGGTTCTAGGGACCTCCCGAAGGGAAAACGCTGCTGTAGGCATCTCTTGCTCAAACCAAGAAGCCATGACCCAACTCTGAGCTCTTCCCCTCCTCACTCTGCACTCTCTCACCCAGAGCCAGTCTGGGCTGGCTCTGCCTCCACAATGGCCATTCTGAGGATGGTCCCAGAGCTCAAACACCCTGGGAGGAACCTCACTCTGATAGCACTGTCTTCTTTGCTCTTTCTCTCCTCCCCAGGTGGTAGCCAACTCTCCAGCCAAGTTAGTATCGAAGGAAAGCATGTGTGTGCCCTTGCGTGCATATTCCAGCATGCGTCTGTGTCTGTTAGCCTGGACAGAGTGTGCCTGTGCCAGCATGCGTACATGTGTGCATGTTTGAGAGGAGGTGCATTTGTCCCTGAGTGAGCCTGCATGGGTGTAAAGCTGTGAGTATGGAGTGAAGGCAGTGGGGAAGGGTGCTAGGGCTCAGTGTGTTACCCCTTGCAGTTCAGTTCTCAATTTCCTGCTGCAGCTGCTTAAGACCAGCAGGCTGGCTCTGGTGGGGGTGGGGTGGGGGGAGTGCCTCACTGACGCTGGGTTCTTTGCGAGCCTGAAGATATCTCTGTCCTGGTGGGACCCCTCTGAAGGGCTGCCCCTGACCATGTCTTTGCCTGGAGAACACACCTGCCTGTTGGAGGGGAAGCCCTGATAGGTAGACTGGTGGCCACACAGCAAGTTGGAAGAAGCACGTGACTGAAGCATCTGGAGGAGCAGAACCCTCAGCAGAATGAGGCCCTCCCTAGAGGAACCAAGCTCAAAATCTCTATGGTTGCCCAGTGGGGCTGTTTTTCACCTTTTGGGCATCCTGAACTCTGCTTGGGCTGCTGCTTCCTGATATATTGGCCCAGCTCCTGCCCCCTACTCCCAACCCTCATCCCCAACCTTGGGCTCTGCTTCCCTGCTGGTGTGGTGATAGAGCTTCCCATGCCTGGCGCCCCCTGCTAGCCCTGGGCAGCACCTCAGGCTGAGCCCAGAGGCCTCCAGTGATCTGGGAAAGTCCCGATGGGCAAGAAAAACCTCCTGCAGAGGGCTTTGGGGAGGGTGCCAAGGATTTTCTTGACCAGACCCAGCCCACCTACTGTCGGGGGGAACTTGGGCTGACTCCCTGGGATCAGACTTTGAGAGATCTCTCTTGACACCCTCCATCACCAGCCCTCACCTGGACCTCCCATATAACACAGCCTGTTGCCCTTTCTCCTTCCACTTCCCTGCCACTCCCCCTGCTTCCCTCCCCCAGTGCTGAGTACCAGGAACGCTTCAACCCCAACGCCCTGAAGGACTCGGCCCTGTCCACCCACAAGCCCATCGAAGTGAAGGGCCTGGGCGGCAAAGCCACCATCATCCATGCGCAGTACAACACCCCCATCAGCATGTACTCCCAGGACGCCATCATGGACGCCATCGCTGGGCAGGCCCAGGCCCAGGGCAGTGACTTCAGTGGGTAAGCGCCGCCCCTTCTCTGCGGTGGCTCACAGCTCACCAGCTCTGCTACTGCTGAGCCCCATCCCTTCAGAGGCTGCATTCACCAGGCCACTGGGCACCATCAAAGACTTTAGGCACCAGGACCAGCTTTCCTCCCTGTCTCGGGCAGGAGCCCACCTCTGGCCAGGCCTTCCAGAACATGGCGTTCTGTCTTCAGAATTAATCTCACGATCGGCTTTAGGAGAAGGGTGGAGAAATGCAGGTTATGGTGATGGTTCCAATTGCTTGTTATAGCCTCTGTATTTTCTCCCGCGCTCTGTAAGGGGGCTGGTTTAGAAAGAGCCTTCTGGGTTCTTCTTAACCAGTGTCACATTCTGGATATCTCAGTCTTCTCATAACTAAGCCTTCCTTTGGGGGAAGTTGCTGCATTCTTCCAAAGATGAGAGCAATTCAAATATGGGACTGGGTTTCTTTAGGAAGAGGCCTCTGGACTAACCATCCAGGGTGCTGTTGACAGTCTCCCCACTGTAGAGTCTGGGCACTGCCTACTCCTCTTTGCCCCCACCGGGAAGCGCGACCTCAGGGCCATCGGACTGCAGACATCCTTGCTTCCTGGAATTTTCCTGTTATCAATGGTTGAGGAACTTGAGGGCTAAATAGGGAAAGAGTTGGCTGAAAATCACTTAAGGATGAAACTGTTCATAGTGCAGACATTCCTCTTTTTGTCTCTTTCTCTTTACTGCGTGGGTGTGCCTCTGTCTCTTTCACTCTGTATTCTCTGTGTGTCTTTCTCTTGTCGCTCTCTTCCTTACACACACACCACACACACACACACACACACGGGCTTTGACTGTTTTCTACTTGGGAATAACATCAGTGTCGACTTTCAGAATTGACTGATTATCTCTTTGGGTAACGTCTTATCCCTGAATCAGTAGCCTCAGCAATTCAAGGCAAGAAATCTTAAAATGATGCTGAACTTTTTCTCTGAAGCTTAGAAAAGCAGATGTTGTAAGAGGAATAAAGGGGCTAAAAAGTCTCAGAAAACTCCAGTGGTGTTTAACCTTTCCAGAACCCAGCCCTTGTGGCCATGGTGTGAGTGACTTTAAAAGGGAGAGGTTCCAGAGGACAAAGGCACGCAGTACCTCCTTTTAGCCACCAGGGGACAGAGGTTGCTTGCCCTGGAGTTGTGGGTCTCAAACTCACCTGGCTCAGGCAGAACTCTAGGCAGTGTTGATTTCATTCCATTCTTCAAAGCAGCAAATATAACCATGAAGTTTAAAAACACAACCATTATCTCATGTGTACCCAGGAAACAAAACTGCCCGGCTAAGCCAAAGAGATAACAGGGATTTCCTGCTAACATTTGTTTGCCACAGAATGTGCAAGTGTGTCCTTGGTGTGCTCCTAAAAATGGTAACAGTCACCTAAGGGAAGTTCAGTGGAAGATAATGGATGAACTGCTCTTCACAAGAACTTTCTATTTTTTGCACCTTGGGAAAAGAATGCTATTATTTGGTTTTACCACTAGGGCACACATGATTTTTTTTTTCCCCAACACGATGCACCATTGATCGTATCTAGTCTGCTGGGAGGACCTTTCCCATCTCCCTCTTATCCCCTCTCATCCCCTCCCCTTCCCTTCCCTTGTGTGCCTGGGAAGCAACATGCTTTTTCCCTTCCTTCTAACTCAGCCCTGCTGGGCTGGTGCTGCCATGGTGACTATGGATAAGAGCTGTCTCTCTCTGCCATAAGGTGCTCAGTTTCTGCTGTTAATTTCCATGGTTCCTTCCTCACTGACAGTTTTCTTTTTGTCTCTCTTCATCCTTTATCCATCCCACTCCCATTACTCATTTCTGATCCTTGTGTGTTTGCTGTCCCTCTGTCATCCCTTGATGGATGTGTACTCACTGCTCATCTGTCCTCTGCTTGGCAGGGCATCACCACTGGCGTAAGTAGACCCCACAGAGTCTGTTCCGTCGTTGTCTGTCTGGTTGTGGGATGGTGTGTGGGTTTGGTAGGATGTGCCTGAGGACAGTGTCTCTGTCTATGTTCTTCCTCATACCCACCTCACAGCCACATGCCATGTGCTGCAACCTGTATAGGCTTGTCTTTTGGGGTTTGCCCCAAATAATGTCACTATGGACACAGATGAGAGTAACAACACTCATGCTGGCCCCCAAGGCTGGAGGTGTCTCTGTGTTCTCCTTGCCATACTTTGAAGGGGTTCACCCCAGCCTTTTCTGTCTGCACTGAGACAGCATAAACCTGCATGTCAGCATCTACACTGGGCCATTATTTGTGGGAGAGGGTGATAAGGGGGCCTCTTAGAGGTCACTCCCCAGAATCCTTGTGAAACATGGATCTAAAGGAGCCAATGCTTACAGGACCACCCAAGGAAGGCAAAAGATGAGTCAGATTTGAGGGTAGTGTTAGTGGAGTAAATGCCCCATGGTAACATTGATTTGCAGTGACTATAGAGTGTTTTTGGTGGCAAGAAGACCATGCTGGGAGGAGCTTCACAGAAGAGCCTCAGATCCAGGGTCCCAGGACATCAGGGTCTCTTCAACTTTCTCCCTGAGCCCCAGAATCTTAAAGGGGCACAGCAGTTCCTTCATTGGAGTCCCAATCTCTGTTGCAGCTGCACCAGTCCCTTACCTTTGTACAGTGTGGTAGGACATGAGCCAACTGTGTGAAGCCCAAGGGTTTCACTCCTGGCAGCTTTCTGAAGCCCTGGAGCTTTGGAAAGGCAGGGGAGCACCTCAAGGGTGTGTTCTAGGGAAATGGCAGCAAATATGTCCCCTGTCTGCTTTCTGGACCACAAAACTCAATGTAGGCAGACTTACAGACAGGGTCCAGGCTTAGGTCTACACCTTCTCTCACCCATGGCATAGTCCACACGTGCTCTTACCAGACCAGAGAGTCCTGATTGTGTTATGCCTTACTATTGCCCATCTCACCCAAAGACAATAGGCCCAGCCTCTGCGTTGATAACCCTTGCAACACCTGTGCTTCAAATGGCCTTCCCTAGCAAGACCCTTACCCACTCCTCTGCTCCTGGACCACTCCAGGCTCCTCCTTGCCTGGACCCTAGAGGAAACCACCTGTCTTCCCCATTGGATTCCAACCACAGGCTGCTAACTATCTATAGCTCTCAGGCCAGGGCACAGCATCAGGGAAGCAGGGGCAGCTTCACCCAGTCTTAGTCACCTTTTGTCACCTGTCTTTACCTCTGCTGTCATAGCCTACCTTGAGCCAAACACAGAGCACCAATCCTGAGAGACTAGACCAGTACTAGATAGCTCCTTGCAGAGATGGTAGAAGATCTGGGAACTGGGGAAGCCTGCCTCCTATCCAGCTGACCCTCAGGAGTGCAGGGAGAGAGGCAGCCATAGAAGCAGGCAGGAGATACTGGACAGGACGAGTATCTGGGCTGGCCTATTTCTAGGCATAGAGAATCTGGGGTGTAAAGGGCCTAGTGGGAAGAAGTGGCCTTTCTGAGTCCTTGTCACTGCAGAGGGTCTGATGGAAAGGACACTGGGCTGGGAACTGGGAAGTCTGGGTTCTAACTCTTTTGGGGACCATATATGCTGTGACCTGGAGCTTGTCTTCTGGTCTGTCTGGATCTCAGTTTCAGCATCTGCAAGTGTCTGGGCTGGGCCGCTGGCTGGGGAGGCAGGCTGTTATTGCTGTGAGCTTCACCTGAGTCCATGACAGAGTGGGCTGGTCAGCCTGCATCCTTCAGCCCTTACTGGCCAGGATGAGTGGGCACCCACAAAGCTTTTGAAATATCCTGCCCTACAGTCTAGTCCAGCCTGAGAGGCACTGACCTCAAGTAGCTCTGGAAGCCCTTCTGGCTCTGAAATAGGATTCATTTATTCAACTAAGTTTTGAGCAACTACTATGTGCCAGACCCTGGGAGTCTAAGGGAAGGTCACCAGGTCCCCCTCTATAGGCTGGAGCAGAAGACTAGTGACCCTCCCGCAGTTCCACTCCCAATTCCCCAAGGCCAGAACTCTCCTGTCTGCAGGTGGTACACCAGCCACATGGTCTTGTTGCTGTGTTTCTCACCCCCTCGCCCCTACTCGCTTGTTCGTAGCTGAGAGGGAGCCTTCAGTCCTCTGCTTCAGCAGTCATGGCATTGGTGGCTTCCTGTTTGGATCCAAAGGTGTGAGGAGGACAAGGGATTAACCGTGAGGAAGCCTCTGGGTCCCGAATGACCTGTCCTCACATAGCCTTAAATTCAGGGCCTGCTTGGGGAGGTGGAAATTACTTCAAGAAGATGTCTTCTGCCTCCTCTCTCCTTAAAGGAGATCCAGCACCTGGGGTGGGGTATGTCTTCAGGTCAGTGTGTGCAGCAAGCATGGGGAATGGTGTTGGCTGGAGAGATCTGAGCCTCCTGACCCTCCATTGAGAGGAATCACTGTCTAACTGTGACCACCCTGAGCACTGAGGACCCAGCCAACCCCTTGTCCCAGGCTCTAAGATGGCAGCAGGTAAAGGGCATGGTGGGTTCAGACAAGTGGAGGCCACCATGAGGGTGCCAGGGGATGCAATGTGGGGGGAATGTAAGGGGTTGGGAGCAGGGTTCCAGCCTAGCTCTCACCCATAGCATCTTTCTGCATTGCAGGAGCCTTCCTGTTAAAGATCTTGCTGTAGACAGTGCCTCTCCTGTGTATCAGGCTGTGATTAAAAACCAGAACAAGCCAGAAGATGAGGCTGATGAGTGGGCCCGCCGTTCCTCCAACCTTCAGTCTCGCTCTTTCCGCATCCTGGCCCAGATGACAGGAACAGAGTATAGTAAGTGAAGGCTGGGGTGGGGAGGCAGAAAGGGGAGATGCTGAGAGACCATGAGAGTCCTGGGCCCTATTCCACAGTCCCACAGAAGCCAGGGAGCCAAGCCCTGCCCCACCCCCAACACACACACACACACACACACACACACACACACACACACACACACACTTTTTGAAGGTGAGCTGCCCTTGATAGATAAATAGCGACCTGCTGAGCCCCTTCTGGGCCCTGGGGCAGGCAAATGGCATCAATGTGCTGCTCAGCTCCCTGACCAAAAAGTGGGCAACAGGCTTGCTATGGTGCTTCTGGGTGAAATTAGTGCCCAGAGTTGGGATAAGAGGACCTCACAGGCCACACCTCTGACCACTCCCACCCAGCTGCACGATTTCCTCTCATATTCCCCTTCTCCTCCTGCCCTCTGCCCAGCAAACATCCTTTTCCTTCCTAGTTTACAGGCCAGGGAGTGGTAAATATTCAGTCATTGGTGGGAACTCAATGCCCACAGAGCTATCGTGGCTTTTCGTCCTTATGTTCCCGGTGACTCCTCCTGACCAGCAACTTTCTATCCACAGTGCAAGACCCTGATGAAGAAGCTTTGAGAAGGTCAAGGTAAGTGCCTGGATTCAGGCTCTGTGGCCTTGTTCCTCCTAATCCCATCCCTCCCCCAGCAGCCCCCAGGTCACATGACTTATGGAAGGAACCCCTCAAGTTTATGTATTTGGAAACTCCTGGTCCCTAAGAGGCTCCAGCAGATGCTGGCTTGGGGGGCATTTGCTGTGGGTCAGTGAGGGGGGGGGGGTGCCTGGAGCTGACTCTCTATACCCTGGGCCCAGGCTGCTGGAGTGAGGACTCTGGTCTCTCCTGGCTCTGTCCATGGGCAGGTGGACAGGGCTGCTTTGGCCTTTGCTGGGCTGTTGAGAATGAGGACATCTCTCCCTGTGGGGGCACCAAGCCAGCTGCTTTGCCTGCCCACCCTGTGAATCTGGAAGGTAGGCACCAGAAAGTAGGCACCAGGGGGCTATGCTGGGCATGGGTGCCTACCCCTGGACTCACCTGTCCAGACATTGAGGTATTAGTTCCATAAATTGCTCAGAGCACAACAGCTGGTGCAAAGAAGGACAAGCCCTGGGCATGAGAAGGGGCTTGTGCAGGGCTAGGCATCTCAAGGGCAAGGTGTAGTGTCTGAGACACTGGCAGGCCTGAGGCCACAGCCACTAATCTACCACCTGTGGCCTGTCAAGTGGTCATGGAATAGGGCATGAGGGGACATGCTGCCTTGGAACCCACTGGAACCCACAAGGGTCTTCCATGTGGAGACAGGGATTCCAGTGTGATTGTGCTATACTTTAGAGGTGAATGTCATCTACATGTTCTTCCTGGGAGAATCTGCCTTGGGTTAGTCCATCCTGTGGTGGCCTCTTTGTGAGGCTGGGGCTCAGATGTGTTCTTCTACCCTGGGCCAACCTTTTTGTATTTGCTAACCTGCGTGTCGTGGCCATGGGACTATGTGAAGAGTAGAACTCTGGGGTCAGCTGGATTTCATGTGAATTTTCTTTTTGAACCTGTATTCTTCCCACACCAAACTGCTTCTACTTTTTGGCTGGAGCTTTCAAGCCTAAACTGTGGTCCTCCCAGGCCTACTAACAACAGCATGCAGTTCCTGTAATAGTTCTCAACCTATCAGTGCCTGCCATGTGTCCATATGCACCTAGAATGAGGTGATGTGTGATTTAGCTCAGAAGCTAGTGTCTAGCTATTTTAAGTGTGACTGAACTGTCAGCTGTCCCCCTCCTGTACTCCATTGCTTCTGTGTGTCGTTTCCATGCTCGTCCCACCTCCCCTGTGCGGCCGCCCACAGAGATGTTCCAGCGAGCAATGTAGCCTTACAAAGATTTAATAGAGAGGCTTTACAGCACATACCCCACAGCAACCAGCTTCAAAGCCCCAGGTTCCTTCGAACAAGAAGCCATCAGGGGCATTTTCTCTCCTTCTCATGAGACAACCCTGCCTTTCTGGCCCCTGCCACCCCCTAGATGTACTTCTGGTGACTCTGTTTTTCTGGAGGGTTACTCTAAGCTTGCACCTCGTTAACTGGACACTGTTTAGGAGGCAGGTGGGTACTGGTAGAGGTAGATTACAGGGAATTTTTATCTTTTGTATTTCTTCTGGAGTATTTTTAGACACTGAAAAGTTATTGAGTGAGAACACAAAAGGCCATATTTAGGGTGGTCCTCAGGTCTCATTGTTGGCTTTCCCCTTTCCGGCTTTCAGATGCTTCTCTGGGGCTTGTTCTGCATGGTCCTGTAAATAAGTGGGGAAGTTAGTCCTTTCCCCCAGGCTAATCCCACATGAGCTTGGTTCAGTCTCCAGCAGGAGGCAGAGGGGCTTGGGATCTTGAGAACTCTGTTGCAGGTCTTGGAGCCTCTCTCCCAGTTACCATAAGGTTTTATACAGAAATCTGGAAGGAAGACCAAAGAGGAGGCTCCAGCCTGCTTTCTCCCTTAGTCCTAGGCCCCCACCCAAGAAAGCAGCTTCCCCCCACAGGTGCTGTGCCACTACCAGCCCCTCCCTCTGGGGTCTTCAGCCATGCAGTTAAGGTTCTGGGGTGCCCAGCAAAGCTTCTGTCCAGGATTAGAGGGGCATAAGCCTTCTGTTCCTCTCCCTTATCCTGACTTCAATTTCTGGATGGTTGTCCTCATAGCCTTCCCCAAAATGCCCATCCTCCCCTTGGTCACAGGAGGAGGGTAGACATTTTCATTTCATAAAATCCTAAGCAGCCTGTGGACCTGGGGCATGGGGTACAGTGGCTGCAGCAGTTCAACTCTGTGATTAAAGCCTGACGTAGTGACTGGCTATCAGGCACAGGTAGGGCCCTATGCTCACCCAAGTAGCCCTCTGGGTAGAAGTGAGCATGCTTGTCCTCACCCAGGGTCCAGGTTGCTCAGGGGTCTTTCTCCCCAAGGGGGCTGAGCCCCACTTCCATCTGTCCCTACTGCCAAGTTAGAAGCTGCACCCCAAGTCCATGCTGACCCATCTTGTTGGCTGAGGGCAGCCACAGCCTTCTCTTTCTCTTCCCAAATCAGCCATGCTCACAGTGAGGAGTCTAAGAGTCTCTCACGAAGGCTGTGTCTCCCCAGGAGGGCATTCCACTTCCAAGTGGCTTACTCTGGCAAAGCCTGAGTTTGTCAGATGCTGGGGGCCTGGCAGCCTACACAGCCTAGTACACGCACAGAGTGCTTTCTACATCCTGTTGCTATGTGGTAGGAAAGCTGGCAAGAATGCCCATGAGTGGTGTCATGAGTTCTGTACCAGGTAGTGGCACTGGTGGCTCAAGGGCAACTGTAAGTCTGCATGTCAGAAGACCCTGCAAACTCTCCTTTCACCTGTCACTCCTAGGCCTCCAGGATCTGCCTCTCACAGAGTCCCAGCGCAGCTCACAGCCCTGCTTTCCCCCACCCCCTTCGGTGGGCCCTAGTTTTGTACCCTCTGATGCTATGATAGTGTCTCTAGTATCTGGTAGCAGGTAGCTTCCTCCGAGGTTCTAATGCTTGCCTGCTGGCCAGCCCAAGGCAGAGTTTAATCTCCAGGGACCCTATCTTTACAGGTGAGGCAGGGTGGGCCCCTGAATAGTCCAGATACCAGTTGTGAATTTGGCTCCAATCCCAGGATACACCCAGCACCTTAGCAAACTGCCCAGGTGGGTTTAAACACTAGCCTGCTGGCAGCTTCCACACAGGATCTGCTCTAGTGGGTGCCTGTACTACAGCCTGCTCTGAAATGGCAGAGCACAGATAGTGTCCCCTTCCAAAAGCAGAGCCTCTAATCTCAGAGAAGTCACTACAGCTTCCCTCTGACTTTGGAAAGGCACCCTGGGCCCTGATGGCTTGGAAGGTCAGGTCTCTGTGGGGCAGCCTTGATGGAGCTGGGAGTAGGAACAAGCCTAGCTTCATCAAAGGCAGGGCTTGAATCTGTGAGGCATCTGGATCCCACTGCATGTAACCATCCCACAGGACTCCAATGTGTAGCCCAAACATCCCCTGGTCCCCACCTTATGGCGCCACTGTCTATAAGTACAATCTCTGTGCTTACCTGTTGCTCACCTAGATAAAGAACCTTCATCTCTTTGAGTTCCCAAGAGTTAAGGAACAAAGTTGATTTTAGTGATGAGCTCACAGAGGAGTTGAAGGTGAGGATTGCCTTGCATACGCTTCCACAAACAACATAACTCCACCACCCCCACAAATCCCTCCTCCATTGTGCAACTATCCAAGGTTCTTTTTCCTCTTCTTACCTGCTCTCTTCCAACACAGCAGGGACTCACTGATTTCTCCCTCCTCCCCTGTGGTGTTCTCTTCCCTCCTTGGCACATTCAGGTCTGTTGCCACTCACTTGGCTGACTCTTATGGTGCGACATGGCTCAGGGCCCTCCCTCAAAGGGAACCCTCATGAGGAGCAGTGGGCAGCTATCTGTAATAAAAGTAACCTGCGTTTTGTGGATGGATTTGTCCTTGGTGTCTGCCAGCCTAGCAAGTTTGAAAACCACAACTGGAGAGACCAGGACAGTCTTAGATGTCTCCTGAACAGCTCTTGTGGGCATCCCAGAATCTATCTCCCTTTCTTTCTCTCTTCCCCTCTCTCCTCTTCCTTCTTCTCACTCTTCTCTCTGGCTGGCTGTGAATTTTTAAACAGCTCCAAGCACAGTAGGCTCACTAGACTCAAGGTGCTCCAGAACTGTCTCTGCCCTGTCACCAAGCACTGATGACAAAGGCTGTAGCTCTGGCTGAACAAAGTGGCTGTGTCCGTGTCCTGGGAGGTCTCTCTGGGATGGTCTCTAGTGCTATCGTCAGGGCTATATGGCCCTGCCCCAAGGCCTCTGCTCATGTTGCCTCTGGCCCTTCTCCCTGACCTTGGAGAGGCTGACACTTAGATCATGGCTCTGGTGCTGAGTTTCCATGTGGCTTTACCCCATTCATGGTGTCTCTGGGTCTTGGCTTCCTCTTGGTAATAGGAAAGTTTGGATGCAACTAGTGGTTTCAAAATATATTAGCAGTGGGCCCATTTGTCAAACAGAATCTTACAAGAGACCCAATATGCAGGACTAAAGGTATGGTGGGGAGTTCACCAGCTAATGCAGATGCTGGGAGGTAGCCAGATATATTGTAGATGTGGGGACACAGGACTGTTACTATGGAGAAATGTAACACCAGCACTGCCCCATCCTCTGATTTTTAAAGACCTAAAGCTGATATTTTTAATTTTTACATGCTGGCAATTCATTTATTAAACCATTTATTTTGAGATAATTGCAGATTGGTATGCATGCAGTTATAAGAAATAATATAGAGAGTACCCTTTACCCCCAATGGTAATGTCTTGCAAAATTACAGTATAATAGCAAAACCAGGGTGTCGACACTGAAATGCAGAATATTTTCATCACCTGAGCATTCCCCCATGTTGCCCTTTTATAGCCACACCCACCTCCCTACTGTACACCCTCTCCCTAACTTGTGGCAATCACTAACTGTTATCTTCTCTCCATTTCTATAATTTTATCATTTCAAGAACATTGTATAAAAAGGATCATAAAGCCTCTGACCTTGTGGGATTGGATTTTTCAGTCCACTTAATTCACTGGAGATACACCTAAATTGTTGAACATACCATTGATTTATTTGTGTTTTTATTTCTGAGTTAGGTATTCAATGGACTAGATGTAGCAATTAATTTTTTAAATGAGTTTTAAACACTGTCCAGGTTAAATATATGGCATTTGTGGCTGGATGTGGTCCCTGGGTTATTGATGGGCACCTCTGGTTTGAAGGATGTTAGAGGTCCCTCTAGCCTGGGGGTAGGAGGGTCCAGGAGTCTGGCATCTCTGTCACTGGCCTTCTCTAGCCACACCCTCGCCTCGATTTCTTTGTTTCTGGCTGCTTGTTGCCTGCTTTGTCTTGTGCCCTCAGCTGAGCAGGCTGTAGGCTGAGCCCCAGAGACCTTGCTGGTGGAAAGTGGCAGGAAGTCCTGGCCCTCTCTATGTGTGCCAGCAGCCTTGTGAGTATGTGTGTGTACGTGAGTGCCTGGCTGTGCTCAGGCCTAGAAGGGCAGGGCAGTCAGTGGTGTTGGAAGGTTTCTCTCTGAGGATGGAAACAGGTTGGCAGAGACTGGGGCAGCAAAGCAAGGTGATAGGTCTGCTCACCAAGCTTCATCACAGGGACAGGTGTTTCTCCTTCTTTATGCCCAGCTAGGCTAGGGGACAGAGACCATGTGAGGCTCACCTGCCTATGTGGTTCATCCCCAAGAGCCTACAGCCAAAGCAGCCCTGCCCAGCCCTAACCACACAGGCCAGGGAGGACCCAGAGGCCACCCTTTGCCAAGCCTGTCCTCAGGCCCTCTAGTCAGGCCCTTTTTCATGGCTGCCCATTCACTCAAGTCAGGGACTTTAGTCCCTCCATCCTGGTCCTTGGGACTCTGGTCTTGCCCCAAACCAGGCCTGATCATCTGGAAAGTGCCCAATGGAGAGCAAAGCCTCTCCAAGCCAAATTCCCCCTCCCATGCCCTTCACCCCAGCTATTAGACAGGGGAATGGTGGACATGTCCCCTAACCCCTTTCTTCTTTCTTCCTTCTCTTTCTCCCTTTCTTTCTCCCCGTCTCTCTCTCTCTCTTTCTCTCTTTCTCCCTCTCTCTCTCTCCCTCTCTCCCTCTCTCTCCCTCTCTTTCTATTTTTGTTTTTCTGTCTCTCTCTCTCTTTCTCTCTGTGCCACAGGGAAAGGTTTGAAACGGAACGTAACGGCCCACGTTTTGCCAAATTGCGCAACTGGCACCATGGCCTTTCTGCCCAAATCCTTAATGTTAAAAGCTAAAAGATTATCTGGAGTCCCCCACACCTGCCCCCATCTTTCCCCTCACAGATCTGGCATGTGAGCCCCATGGAGATGCTTGAGAATGTAGAGTCTGTGTTGGGGTACCTTTAATAGTCAAGTGCTGCAGTTCTGCTCTCTGTCCACCCCATGCAGCACTGCACCCATCACCCTCACCCTTCAGTGCAACCCTCACCACCCCAAAGAGCCCAAGCCTCTTCTCCCCTGCATGGAGCCTTAACTGTAGTTCAGAGAGAATGTGATGGGCTTTGCCGGCATAACACTCCAGACCCCAGGAAACAGAGTGTGCCGCTGGTCTATTTCCTACCAACCTCAGCTCCTGGGAGAGGCAGCCCTGCCTAGTGCCATCCTGGAAGGAGTCGCCCCATAGATCAGGGTCCTGGGAAGAGGCCAACACCCTGTTCTCACTCGCCCCTTCTCTGTCCTCTGGAGCCTGGCAGCCGGGAGCAGGGCTTTCTGCGGAGGAGGTGGAAGCCCTAGGGTAGATGAGGCAGAGGTTGAGTTGGGGCGTGAGCTCTCCCCTCTGTGCTGTGTGTGCTAGCTCTCTAGTTCTCTCTCTTGTACATATATGCATGCTTGTTCTGAAATAAAGAGGATTTGAAATGAACCAAACCAGCCTCAGTCATGCTGTGCCTGTGTGCATATGATCCAAGAGGAGCATGTCTGAGATGGGGAGAGGACAAGCGCCTCAGAGGAGGGACAGGGACTCGGTACAGCTCTGCCCTCCACTGATTTCTCACCTTGAGGGCACTGTCTAGGCTGCAAGCTCAAGGTGGGTGGGAGTCTGCTGTACCAGGTGGGAAGTCTTAGCTTCCCATTGGTCAGTGTGTATCATTGGGTACCCGAATGCCCTCTGCCTCTGCTCCCACACCCAGCTGCAACCAGCAAGCTGAGTCATTCATTCCTCTCCATCAGAAAGCAGGCCTCAAGCCCCTCTCCCAGGAAGGCGCTACTCATACTGATCCCTGCTCCGGACAGTCGGAGTAGGAAGACATGCCTGTGCTAAGGAGTATGTCACTGGGGAGCTGGTGGGGGTCCTCAGTGGGCCAGGACCATGGCTCAGGGGAGAAGAGGTGGGAGATGTGCCTAGTAGAGTCTGGCTTTGGTGGCTGGAAGGTGGGGAAGACCTCCCGCTGGGTCTTGCTTCTGGCCTTCACCCACCTGTGGCCTTGTCCTAATCCTGAGCATTTAGGAAGGGCCAAGCTGGCAGGTTCACATCTTCCCCACATTCCTGTCTATCCATCAGCCTAGCCCCTGATTGCAGAAATCACTGGCTGAGAACATGAGACCAACAGCATTAGCAAATAAAGGCAGATGCTGAGGCTCATCCCTCAGGACTCCGCTGATGGCCCTGTGGCTGGACTGGGCCAGAGCCTTGCTCCCACTCCTGCTGCCTGGGCACACGTTTTCTTTATGTTTCCTGGGATCTTGGCAATCCCATCTGGAAGGACTGGTCAGGGAGACTGCTCTATCCAGTCCACCATCCTGAGATACTTTCCAAAGTCCCCCACCAGCCCGTTCCATTTTGGCCTCCCATTTCTTCCTATTTCTAGCAGTCTGACCCCAGGGCCAAGGCCAGGGCCAGGCAGAGCAAGCTTGCTGAGGGATCAGCAGAGGAGATGGGGTTATGTGCTCCTGCCTACACCTAGGCATTCTGGAGCACACCCATATTTAGTTGAGCTTTTATTGAGGAATTTGAAGGCCCAGTGATGGGTTGTGGAGTTGGGGGCTGCCAGACAGAGAGAGGTCCCGGGAAGTGGGTGTCCTGAGGCTGACAGAGGACCTGAGCCAATCAGACAGAACTGGTGACCTCGAAGTTCTCTGTCCTCATCCCCAGGCTGTCAAAGCCCTCTTGAAGCTCTGGAAGGCTCTCATTTGCTTTCCGACCTGCCTGATGCCCCCTGGTGACCGCAGGCCTCTGCATGCAGCCCTCTGGAGTTAATAGGAAAGATGTCCTCATTCAGCATTTCATGTCCATGGAGCTGATGTGGCTGTGACTGACCATGATGCAAGGTTGCTCATGTGAGGTCCAGAGACAGGGAGTGCCCCTCTGACTGGAGCGTGCCCCTCTGTGTGTCTGATCCTCAAGAACAGTTAGGGTTGAGGTATGTACTTCTAGGGAAGGTTGGAGAGATACTCTAAGCAGAGGAAGAAGAGGTACTGATGAGAAGAAGGGGTGTCCCAGAACCCTGAGTTAATTATTTTGGTTGGAATGGAGGGAATACAGAGGATGTTCTGGTTAGTAGTGGTCCCGAGTGAGAATGCCAGGCTATGGGATTTTGACTGTATTCTGAAGGCAATGTGGAATTAGTGAAGGTTGCAGGCCACCATTCACACTGCAGCCTATGAGAATCCCCATACACTGCACTCAAGAGTTGTCATTCTCATAGACTACAATGTCAATGGGGCCCCTGGAGTTGTGCAGTGCAGCAGCCTAGCTGCAAAGTGATGTGGTTGGGCTCCTCTGAGCAACAGTCGGTCATCAGGCTGGAAGATGAAACACCAACTAGGTGTTTCATGAACAATTTAAAGACCAACCACCTGACTGGTGTTTTCTATCATCACTCAGTCATTAGAGATGTTCATGTTACATTCTCTTAACTAATACAAATAGCATCATCACCCTAATAATAGAACCCACCCCTAGCACCATCAATCATAACACCTCCACCATCACCAACAGTTCTAACCTGAGCCTAATAACCACAAACCCCAAGACCCAGCACCACCACCAGTACCAGCCCATCTTTTCCATACTTAATATCATTACCATCAATGAAGCATCATCCAAAGGCCACCACAACAGAACACAGGGTTGGCATGCTCCACCTTATATGCCAACTGGATTGAGAGATGAAATGGGCTTAAAGGGGGACTGTAGCCAGGCTGTGTTTCTCCTCGGCCACACCCTCCCCATGGAGCCATGAGCAGCTGAATATAGTTGGTTTGATTTGGTTTTTGCTTATATATTTAAAGTGAATTTTGACCGAGGCAGGAGGCAACTATAGCACCCTAAATCAGGCTGAGGTGATTTCATGAGTACTGTCTTCAGTACTGAAGCCAGGGCCAAGTAAGTTCTCTGCGTGTTTGCTCACTGAGACACTCTCCTTGGGGTTTTAGAGGCTCATAAAACTTCAGGCAGGAATTAGCCTGGACAAGACCCTGGAGGATATTCTTCCTTGCTGCCCCTACCTTTCCTAGGCCCTGACTGCTTGGTATCTGCAGACAGTGGTCCTAGATAGGATGCCAGAACCCCAAGCAACAGGCTCCTGTGCATGCCTTTTGTCCTGGCTCTGTGGAAGATCATAAATTTTCGTAGGGCCCACCTCACCCCCAGAATCTAGGGTTCATTTGGAGCTAAGTCTGGGAACAATAGCAGGTAAGGTGGTCTGACAGAAAATTGGAGGAAATGGACCAGGCAGAGTCAACGTCTTATTTGTCCTGCAGAATACTGTCCCTAGCCCAAACATTTTCATCACTCCTTCCTGAGTGGTGTCCTCAGTTCCCAGAAGCTCTCTGGAAGCATGTAACAGGGTCAGAGAGAAACAGATAAAGGGCTGGGTGTCGTATGTTGGCCTTGGCTTTTCCAGGTCACACTTGTGTATGCTGTGCGGGGGGTGTAGCAGCCAGCTCAGCAGTATGGCTTCAGGAACCGCAGCTACTTCTCTGATGCAGCCACTTCAGAAATAACTTCCAGAAGCCAGGCTCTTTCACAGAGGGTGGGTGAGTGGCTTCATGGAAAGGCCAGGGCCGGGCACTGCCACATGCCTAAGAACTGGGCTTCTAGGGCCTCTTCTCTGAACTACTAAGCTGGGAAAGGGCTTGTCATCGTGGGTGCTTCTTACATAGTCACAGGGAAAAATAGTGTTTCCTCCCATGAGGCTGTCAACCCACAGCCTTGGCACTTCTCCAGCTCTCTTCTTCCTCAACCCACTCACATTATTTCCTTGCTTTCTCTGCCACACACCTCACTGGATGGAGATCAGTTTGGTGGTGCTTTGGTAAACAGCTTAGGCCCTCTGGCATTCCTACTGGGGACAGGCCTCTGTAGCACCTTGCTGCTCCAGGTGTGATCCATGGACCAGCATCATCATCATCACCTGGAAGTTTGTTAGAGATACAGACTCTCAGCCCTGCCCAGAGCTGCTGAACTAGAAGCTGCATTTGAACAAGATACCCAGGCAATTCATCTACTGCATATTAAACTCCGAGAAGTGTTGTAGTGAGGTTTTGGCAGCTGGTTGATGTTTTAGCAGAGATTCAGTCTCTCTGGAAGCCAGGTTCCTCACCTGTAAAATGAGGATCTTGATACCAATCTCCCAGCAAGGTTGAAAGGATCAAATGGAGTAATTTTTATCCAGCTGTTTGGACAAGGTCTGGTATATGGTAAGCACTCACAGAGGGAAGATTATTATTCTAATTCTTTTAAATAAGAATAATGCCTTTTGTTGGGGGAAGACTCTACTTGCCTCACTCTAAGAAGTTTCTTTCTTCTTCCATGAGGCTACACTTGAGGTACTGGCTAAGGCTTCAATCCAAATGTCCCTCAGTCAGATCCTGCTGTCACTACCCGTATGTTCTAGGAGCTTGAAAATTGAATTCTCTGTCTCCATTCCCTCATCTATTAAATAGAGTTGCTAATATCCACATCAGAGGGTGGTTGTGAGGAACTACTTTCATATGCCTGGCACAAAGTACCAGGCTAATAAACGAATTGCATGGCATGGGGACAGCCATTCCCACTTGGAGGAGTTGAAATATCCTGTTGCTGTTGTAGCAAGTACAAATCTTAATCCAATGACCCAGATAAGCAAAGAATGTGCATTTCTTTGCTTTCCTATAATTTCATTTGTAGTCTCTGCCCCATTTCGCATGTGGCAGAAATATGATCCCACCAACCCAGGCTCTGATGGTCCTCTCTTGCCTTGCAGTGGTTTGGGGGAAGAGATGCTTACAGAATAGCAAGGCAGACAGGGTGGGGCATCTGGGCAGCTGGTTCTTGGTCCTGGTGTACCTGTGTTGGCATCTGTGGGAATATTCCCATTCCATCTGGCATCTGCGGGGATATCCACATTCTATCTGGTCACACTGGTCTACACTGGCACAGTAGTCACCTCTCTTGTTCCCAGTCTCAGGGTCTCTCAGATATGCAGGCACTGAGGGCCGTGTCCATGACATTTGGGTATGTGGGAAACCCTCCACGGCCACTAGGACACATGATAGTCTGGGGATATTTGGGCTGTCTTGGATCTGTCTTCCCTTTACTATGGGCATAGGAGAACCTGGGGTCCTTATCCAGAAAAGGGGTGTAGCTGCCTCTATTCTCAAACCCCCATGCCATGTTGCCCCCTTTCTGGTCTAGATAACATTGATCTGCCTAGCATGGCAGCTTCCATCCATCTTCCAAATGTGTTCTTAGTACCTGGAGTCTCTCACAGCCTAAAAGCCTAGGCTCTCACCACTCTCCAGCCTAATCCCTTGACCCTCAAATATCTGACCTCTGCTTTTCTCACCATATCATTCCTTCTCAAAGGCAATGTGTGCCTCTGACTAAATAGAGAAGGGACAAAAAAAGAAAGAAAACAGCATGAGGGTTGATCATTCAATCTATTTTTCCACCACACTGTGTTTTTTCATAATACATTTTCAGACAGAAAAATTAGGAAGTACAAATATGGGGGCAGTTCTTACCAGGTTTGAGAATAATTTTGATGTTACTGTGATCCTCCTTGTGGTTTGAGCCCTCCCCTCTTGGGGACCTCAGGAAGGCTCTTTCCCTGAAGCTGGGGGTATGCCTTCTAGAAGATCCTGCTCTGTTTACAATATGAATGATGCCTTCCACCCAGCCTGCCTCTGCTGCAGCCACCACTGCCATGCAGAGGGGCCCCCTTGACCTGTTGTCTTTCTTGGTCCCACCTCATCAGCACCCCTATTGAGCATGCTCCAGTGTGCACCAGCCAGGCCACCACCCTGCTGCTGCCCGCTTCTGCCCAGCCGCCCTCTGCCGCCTCTCCCAGTGCAGCCTCGCCACCCCTGATTGCAACCACTGCCCACGCTACCACTGCCTCTGCCACAGCTCTTGCTTCAAGCTGTGTGGAAAGTCCAAGGTAACTGCCCAACAGGTGCTAGCCCTGGCTGTGGGGAAGGAAGGCAGGAAAGACCCCACCCTAGGTCCATCTTTAGGCAGCTGTGCCTGGTCCTCAGAAAGGCCTAGCCAAGGTGGTTGGGAGCCCAGGGCCCCGAGAAGGCCAATGCTAGCACTGCTTGCTGCAACAAGCGAAGGGGAGTGTACAGACTGGCTGAGGACAGAGGAGGGATGTGTCTGCTCTAGTGAAAGAGGTAAAAGTCACACACACACACAAACACACACACACATTAGATAACAAAGGGAGACTGTGTGGAAAGTCTGTGTTCCTGGAACTGGTATTAGGGAGGAAGAAAATTGTCGTGTGGACTGGGGAAGCCAAGGAAGGCTCCGTGAAGGATGGAGCATTGACCTGTTTAGAGAAGGCAGGTCATATATTTCACAACTGACTTACCCTTGTCCCTTAGCCTCTCTTCTGATGGAGAAGCATACTAACTCTAGAGGGACCTGGTGCAGTGGGTTTTAAATCTCTGCTCCACCACTTAGTGTGTATAATCTTCAGAAAGTAACTAAACTCAGAACCTCAATTTCCTCTCCTGCAAAGGCATTTAATGCCATGTCTATTTTATAGGGTTGGGATAGAAAAAGTGTACATAAAACACCTAGCACATAAAATGGTCTCAGATATTGTAAGTTTACTGCTTTCCAACCTGCCCTCCTGGGTTCCCAGCAAAGGCAGGGGCAGGGGTGAGGAGGTGGTGGGGGCAGGCTGGCAGGTCACTCTGGAATAGCCAGGCAGTGTAATAGGCTGCAATGACCCAGTTCTTTCTGGGCTGCATGGAGCTGTCAAGTTGATATTAGGGTCATAGACAGATTTCTCAGTCTCCCATGCTCCTCTTCCAGAGTTTGGCTGGAAAGGACATGCCTCAGGGTCCATAGGTTCCTGGTGCAGCCTCAGGAGGAAGAAAGGTGGGCAGAGTAGCCTACAGGCTTCTGGGCTCCAGCCCTACCTCTGGGGCTGTATAATGACCCAAATGGTGCAGAGCCCAGCCTTTCCCCAGCCCACTCCAAGCCTCCAGGGTGAGCCTACTCCAGCCTCTAGGGGTTGTTCTATCTGAGCTTCCCAGGGACACTTAGCAAGTGCTTCCCCTGTGCATACCAGAATTACTTCAGGTAAGGTCACAAAGAAACTTAGAGGAGGGTAAGAAATATCCCTGTTGCTCAGTGGGAAGATGCCTCCCCAGTTTGGATTGGGGAGCTCTAGATGCTGGCGCTTTCCTCAAGGGCAGTCTTCAGCAGCGCACTCCAGGCATCTGTCTTCTGGGGCCCTTCGGACTCCCTCAACAAGGCAGATCTTCCTTCATTTTGTCTTGCAAAGAGAGCCTGGGTGGAGGTTGAAGAGGGACCTGGAGTGCTCCTAGCACTGGGTTGGAGAAGAAAGGATCAGGGGACCACACTCTGGGCCCAGCTACCTTCCTTTCTTGCACAGGGCTGGGATGGAGGTAGAGGGAGCAAGTGGGATGCAAAGGGCCACCCAGCCTTTCTTTGGAACATGGCCACAGAATTCTTGCTGGATATCTTAAGACTCGGCTTCCTCCCACAATAGCAATCCCTGACATAGGACCCATAGCTCTTGGGATGCTGGGAAAGCATCCTACACTGGTAAGAATATCTGATTAAGACCCACTGACTTGGCCTTCTCCCACCATGGTAGAAGCTAGGTGCCCTATAGACACTGCCTCTTCCTCTTCCATTGAGGGCCCGACTGGTCTTAACAGGTTGGTCAGAGAAGGGCAGGTAGGCTAGGGAGGGGAGACAATGGCCTCACTCAAGCAGAAACATGGCAAGGTAGCAGGGCAAGTCTGCATACCACCCAGGTCTAGCACAGTGGCTGTCTGAAGCTCGTTCCACCTCTGCATCATCTGGGGCAGCACCAATAAGGAGGTTGGCAGTAGGTTCCTGGCTCAGGGACACCCCCTTCCAGAGTCCTAGAAAGGAAGGTACTGTCTTAGCGTATGACTCTGTCCAGCATGATGCATGGGCCCTGAGCCTGTGCCAAACAGGCAGAAGGAAGGCAGGAAGTCATGGACTGGTGAGGGGCAGTGCATTTCCAGGAGCTCACTTCTCTAGCACCCCATTCCCCCTGGGTGTGGTCACATGGTCCCTACTGGGATTGAAAGATGTAGGGAGAGATGAAGGATGTGTTCTGTAAGGTGTTCATTAGTTTTAAATGAAAAAAGAAAAAGGGGGAGGGTAGAATTCACAGACAAATGAAATTGGGGAACACTGAATCAGACAAAGTAAAACAAGCTGCCTAACTCCAGGAGTTCTTGTAGCCTTCAGCTCTCCAAGAAGAGAGGCCAAGTACATTTGCTGAGGGCAATGAACTGGGATGCTCTTTTTTCCCATGATCCCTGGGTCACAAGTAGGAAAAAGCTGCTCTAAGCCTCTTGGTGGCTAACCCAGTGGGAAGAGGGCAAGAACTGTACAAGGAGAAGTATGTTTGGAGGTGAGGGGGTCTCCTGACTTCCCATGAGCCCTCCCTGGAGCACTGTTGCCCAGAAACCTGAGACTTTACTGCTCCCTCCAGTAACAATGGAAAGGGGAAAGAGGGACGGGTATGGGCCAGGTGGTCTAAGACCCTGCAGTGCCCCAAAGATCAGAAGGTCAGAAGGTCAAGGGGGTGGGGCAGCTCTGACTACCCCCATCTCTCTCCTCTCTCTTGCTCTGTTCCCTCCAGCTCCAGACCTGCCTTTGCAGTCTCTTCCCATGGGGGTGAAGGATTTTCTGTGCATCCTCTTGGCCAGCTGGTGGCTTTCCTCTCTTTCCCTAAGGTTATGACACCAACAATGGGCTATATCTCTTGAGGTGTCTGCTGCTTTAACCAAACTCACCAAGATTCAACACCCAAGGAGAAGCTTCCTCCCCTCTAAGACCTCATGGTCTTTCCTCACAGCCCCAGGCAGCTGTCCCAGACCATCTCCATCAGGCTTCCTCTCCACAGAGGCTCCTGAAGATTGGAGAGCTAATCTGCCATGACTAGCGCCAGGGCCTGGGTGGGGCTGTGCTCCTGGCTGCTAACTCTTGCCCCCTTGGTTCCAGGCCCCAGGCCTCTGCTCACAGTACCACCAAGGCAACCTCTCCAGCACCTGCTGCCCATACATACACCGAAGCCCCAGCTGCCCCTGCACCCAAGCCTCGGGTCATCACCACTGCCAGCATTCGGCCTTCTGTCTACCAGCCAGGTGAGAGGAGAACGGGAGGGGAGACTGTCACACTGGGCATGAGCTCAAAGGGTCAGTTCCAAGGCCAGATTCCCAGAAGGATGGTGGTCAGTGTGGCCCTGCTAATGCGGTTTAGACATCTTTCCCCCCAGTTGTGGGCCAGAATACTATGGAGCCTGCCTCTGGCTCTGGGGAAATAGATGGGCAGTTGCAGGCAGGGATGGAGCCTGCCAGCTCTTAGGAAGAGGATGCTCCTGGCTGGAGATTTTCAGGCTCAAGCTGAGGGAAGAGGGTTTAGAGAAAGATTATTCCTCCAGGAGTCTGGGTCTGGCTCAAACCAGAGGACAGGCAATTATACAAAAAAAAAAAAAAAAAAAAAAAGTGCCACAGGCTTTAGACAGCCCTACTACATCATGGTGTGACCCTGGGCAAGCTGCTCAAGCTGTCTGGTCTTTGGTGCTATTCTACAGATGGGTCAGATAGGAAATTAGGTGGGTACACGCTCTTCATTTAAAGCATTATACTTTACAACACATTTATTTTTTTATGGCCCTCTTGAATTTACGGAAAACATTAACAATTTTACACTTTCACTAGTGATACAAACTGTTCTTTCCTCCCTAAATTATTGCACACATATCATTTCTACATATGGTAAAACTCATGAAGTGAGGAAGTTAATGTCTTGTTTGGGGCAGAATGAGGTAGCTAATTCTAAGGGGGCAGGGAGGAGGCTTCTCACTGTAATGCAGGAGAGGGAGAGTTGGCCAAGCAGCCATGGGTAAATAAAGGAAGAGCAAAGTCTGGACTCAGGAGCATGTCTTGTTAAGGAACATGAAGGACCCCACTGAGTGTTCTTACTGTGGCTGGAGAGCAGGGGAGACAAGACAGGCATTGAGTCCAGAAGAGCCTTGCTTCAGGAGTTTAACTTGTGAAGGGCACAGAAGCCCCACCAGCCCTCTGCTGCCAGAACACACTGTGACAACAGTGTTGAGTGTGGGCGGTAGAAGGGGCCTTATCATCAGACAGACTCCCCTGCCAGGGCCTGCTCTGCTTTCTAAGGCAAAATACTTCATCTCCTGGTAGGCATTTCCACATTTGAAAAATGGGCACGATACTGTATACACCTTGTGTTTGGGGGATGAAATGAAGCACCTAGTGCAGTGTTGGGTACACAGGAGGTGCCCTTCTCTATGCCTTCAGAGGCAGGGATACAACGTCTTGAAGCGGCTAGCCCGCTGAGATGGGGAACGGGGTGAGGGTGGGGGGTAGTGGAAAGAAGTTTAGAGGAGCAACGGCAGGTGGAGGTGAGCCCGGGAAGGCATATGTGTCCTGGCCTTGTGTCCCCGCTGGGTGGGGCTCGCGTCCTAGGCGGTCTTTCGAGGCACCTTCCAGCGCATGCCGGGGCTTTAGCGTCGCCGCCCCGCCCCGCCCCGCCAAGCCCCCGCGCGCCTGCTCCCCTCCGCAGGCCCGCCAGGGGGCGCAGGGCTCCAAAGGCCCCAGTGCCTGGCCCACTCCGTGCCTCTTCCCTCCTCCTTATGGGCTGTGATCCAGGAGGGCGAGACTTGCCGGAGCCCCGGGCCTCCGCTGTGTTCCCAGGCCGGCAGACGTTAACTCATTCCTGCCGGGAGGTAAGGAGGCGACCTGCCTCCACCCCCTCTCTCGGGGAAGCCCCGCTGCCACGTGGGGCCAGGAGGCCCCTAGCAGGCAGCCCTGCGAGAAGCAGGGAACGTGAGCCAGAGCCTCCTCCCCTTCTCTGCTGACCCCGGGCCCGGGGCTGGAGCATCCAGGTCTTCCCTGCCCAGGCCGCAGCTCCCCACGGGGGGCTCCTCTGGGACGAGGGTGGCGTTCACAGCTCAGATCTTATCGCTGGCGCCGTTCACAGCTCAGATCTTATCGCTGGCGCCGGGGCTGGGCAGCCGCTCCCGGAGCACCTAGGGCCCAGGAAGGGGCCGGGAGGCAGCGCAGAGGCCCGAGCCAGGGAAGGCCTCGTCGGCCTGTGGGCCGGACTTGAGCCAGGCGCTCACAGGAAGCCGGGCCGACCTGTACTGAGTCAGAAATCACCTTGTTTAATTACACATTCCAGAGCCCAGGAGTGCGATAGGGGCTGTTTGAACTTGCCAATTAGAGATGAAATAGCACCTTTAATTTGGAAGGGCTGAACTCCGTCACGCTGAAATAATACCAGCCCGGGGCTCCGAGGTGGGATACCAGGTCTTTCCTGGCAGGTCGGGGTGGTGCGGGGAACCTGGCTGCAGGTCGCAGAGGGAAGGGGCGGGAAGCAGCTGCTCCCTGTGCCCCCCTCCCTCCAGAAATAAGGGCACATGATAAGGGGAGGGGAGTTTCCGGGCCGTGCTTGGGGAAGGGAAGGTCCCCAGTTCTGGGTGAGTGAGCCGTGCTCTAGGAAGCAGCCAAACTCAGGTCCAGATTTTGACCTGCCTTTGACTGCTAAGACCTTCGTGCTGTAGGTGCTTAGAAAACAGGGTTGGATCAAAGAGTCTGGAAGACGGGGAGGAGGGAAGAGATGTTTTCCAGGCAGAGAGACTCGATTTAAGTAATCCTAGAAAGAGGCAGGAAAAGTGGGCAAGGGCTTGTTGTGCTGTATCTGGAGTGGTTAAACCGGGGTGGGGGTGTATGTGGGGGGTGTTTTGGGGGATGGAATATCTGGCGTTTAGTTCGACCGCTCGAGCTCCAACTCGCCAGGTAGTTGTCTAGCTCAATGACTTTGAGGTAGTCACCAAAGTTCTCCAAGCCTCAGTTCCTCATCTGTAAAATGGACTTGAAAGTATTATCTGCCTCACTGGATTATAGTGAGTGTTACCTGAAATAATGCATATAAAGGGCCTGTCATGTGGAAGAAGTCAGTTACTGTCCAATAAAAAATAATTTTCTAGTGGCCACATTTTAAAGAAAAGTAAAAGAAAGCAAATGAAAATAATTTTGTATTTTATTTTTATTATATTTTATTGATCATGCTATTAAGTTTTCACAGTCCTCCACCCAGCACCCCCAACTCCCTCAGGCAGTCCCCACACCATTGTTTGTGTCAATGGGTTATGTGTGTAAGTTCTTTGGCTACTCCATTTCCTATACTGTACTTTACATCCCCATGACTATTCTATAACTACCTGTTGTATTTCTTAATCCCCTCACCTCTTTACCTATTCCGTACAGCCCCGTCCCATCTGACAACCATCAAAACGCTCTCTTGTGCCAGCCTGGGAACCAACAGGTTGCTGGTTCAATTTCCAGTCAGGGCTCATGCCTGGGTTAAAGGTTAGGTCCCCAGTTGGAGGTGCACAAGAGGCAACTGCACATTGATTTCTCTCTCTCTCTTTCTCCCTTCTTTCCCCTGTCTCTAAAAATAAATATATAAAATCTTTTTTAAAAATGCAAAACAACAACAACAAAATGCTCTCCATATCCATGATTCTATCTCTGTTATTCTGGTTTGCTTAGTTTGTTTTTTAGATTCAATTGTTGATAGATATGTATTTATTGCCATTTTATTGTTCATAGTTTTTATCTTTTTCTTAAATAAGTCCCTTTAACATTTCATATAATAATGATTTGATGATGATGAACTTCTTTAGTTTTCTTTTGTTTGGGAAGCTCTTCATGTGCCGTTTGATTCTAAATGATAGCTTTGCTGGGTAGAGCAATTGTGGCTGTAGGTCCTTGCTTTTCATGACTTTGAATATTTCTTGCTAATCTCTTCAGTCTACAAAGTATCTTTTGAGAAATCAGCTGACAGCCTTATGGGAACAGCCTGTATGTAACTAACTGCTTTTTTCTTGCTGCTTTTAAGATTCTCTCTTTATCCTTACCCTTTGGCATTTTAATTATGATGTGTCTTGAAGTGGGCCTCTTTGCATCCATCTTGTTTGGGACTCTCTGTGCTTTTTGGACTTGCATGTCTGTTTCCTTCACCAAGTTAGGGAAGTTTTCTTTCTTTTTTTTTCAAATAGATTTCCAGTTTCTTGCTCTTTTTAAAAAAATTTTATTTATTTATTTTTAGAAAGAAGGGAAGGAAGGGAGAAAGAGTGGGAGAGAAACATCAATATGGGAGAGATACATAGATTGATTGCCTCTCGCACACCCCCAACTGAGGACCTGGCCTACAACAGAGGCATGTACCCTGACTGGGAATTGAACCAGTGACCTTTGGGTTCACAGGCCAGCATTCAATTCACTGAGCTACACCAGCCGGGGATCTTGTTCTTTCTCTTCTCCTTCTGGCACCCCTATGATGCAAATGTTGGAACACTTGAAGTTGTCCCAGAGGCTGATTACAGTATCCTTGTGTTTTTTTGGATTCTTTCTTCTTGTTCTGCTTGGTTGTTTTTTGCTTCCTTGTGTTCCAAATAATTGATTTGGTTCTCAGCTTCATCCACTCTATTGTTGGTTCCCTGTAAATTGTTCTTTATTCCTATTAGTGTATCCTTCATTTCTGACTGGATTTTTTTTTTTTAAGTTACCTTTTAATTTTTTTTTTTTTTTTTTTTTTTTGGTGTTTGTTTGTTTATTTTTTAGAGAGAGGGGAAAGGAGAAAGAGAGGGAAAGAAACATCACTGTGTGGTTGCCTCTCACTCGCGCCCCCAACTGGGGGCCTGACGTGCAACCTAGTCATGTGCCCTGGCTGGGAATTGAACCAGCAACACTTGGCTCGCAGGCTGACGCTCAATCCACTGAACCACAGCAGCCAGGGCCTGACTGGACCTTTTTTTATGCTGTTGAGGTTCACACTAAGTTCCTTGAGCATCCTTATAACCAGTGTTTTGAACTCTGTTTATCTCCATTTTGTTTAGTTCTTTTTCTGGAGTTTTGATCTGGTTTTCCATTTGGGCCGCGTTTCTTTGTCTCCTCATTTTGGCAGCCTCCCTGTGTTTGTTTCCATGTATTAGGTAGAACTGCTATGACTTCCTGTCTTGGTGGCATGGCCTAATGTAGTAGATGTCCTGTAGGGTTCAGTGGCACAGCCTCCCCCCAAGCTGGGTACTCAAGGTGTGCTCTTCATATGGGCTGAGTACACCCTCCTCTTGTAGTTGATCCTTGATTACTGTTGGCAGTTCAATGGGAGGGATTTACCTAGGCCAGTCAGCTACAAGGATTGGCTGTGACCACTGACCACCAACCTCTGCCCTCCATGGAGGATCAGCTGTGCAGAGGCAGGGTGGTGGTGCTCCAACATGGTCTATAGCTGTCCACTGTGTGTACAGGCTCTGGGGATTCCCAAGTGGTGCAGGCTAAGTTTAGCCCCTAGCTGTGTTTTGCCCAGGGTTACCCTGCATGGACTATAAAGCAATCTGAGATGGCTGCTACTTGTGCTGGGCTTGGAGGTTTCAAGGTGAAACCAAGCTGTGAATCTAGGTTGGCTGCTGCTAGTGTTGGGCCTGGGTACAAGAGGTACAGGGGGGCTGGAGCTCACTGAGGGCAGCTGTTGCTTGTTTGAGAGGATTTAGGAAGTTGCTAGGCATGAGCCAAGGCCAGCCATTCATACAGAAAAGTCACTGTTGACAGCTTGGGTGGGCCTGTAAGTTGGGTGGGACATAACCTCAGGGGATCTCCAAGGAGGGGCAAACAGTGTTAGCCAGTTTGATGGAGTCTCAGGTATGACACCCACCTGCCAGTTCTATGGCTCTATGGGGGGAGGGTTCAGAAAAGGGACAATGGCCTCTCCTCACTTTTCTCTCTGGGAGAAAGCTGACCCCAGCTCTCACCTTGATGCCAGACTCTTCAGTTCCTCACTGTATGCCACTGGAACCTTTCAGTCTGATTCCTTGGTGCTGGAGCTCAGAGGGAGTGAGTCTGAGGAGGTCCATGTGTGGGTTCTTTAAAAGGAATTGCTTGAGATTCCAGCAGTTTCTTCCACCGACTCAATCCCCACTGATTTTTACAGCTAGAAATTATAGGGACTTATCTTCCTGGCTGGAACTTTGGGCTAGAGGACCTGGTGTGAGGTTGGGACTCTTCACTCCTGATATATCCCTCCCAAATTTTTATCCACCGTACATGGATGTGGGACCAGTGAGTTCTGTGTCCCTGCCTGTTCTACCAGTATGGATGGATGTGATTTCTTTAATTCCATAGTTGTCAGACTTCCATTCAACTCAATTTCTGACAGTTCTCTGTGATTTTGATGTTGTTGTGTGAGGAGGCGAGCTGTATTTACTTATGCCGCCATCTTGAACAGAAGTCTTTTATATTTTATTTAACTCAGTATATTCACAATATCACTTCAATAAATAGCCAATATAAAATAATTATTAATGAGATATTTTACATTCTTTTCTTATTCTAATTGTTTAAAATCTGGTGTTTATTTTACCCTGATAGCACTTCTCAATTCAGACGAGCCACCAGGCTATGAGATGAGCTGATAATTCATCCTGACCCTGAGACCCAGGAGTCACTAATCACCACTATCTTCATTAACATTTAGTGACACACATACTGTACCAGCTACTTAATCCTTATAATAACGCTGTAAGGTACTAAGAGTTATTATTGCCATTTTTAGACAAGGAAATTCAGGCCCAGAAATGTTAAGGAACTTGTCCCAGGACACACAGGCAAGATATAGTAGAGCTGTGCTCCTAAATGCTGTGCTACATGCCAGAAGATAGGACCTCCTGCATGTTAACAGTTATTTCTTGATCACATGGTACACCAAGATTTTATGTAAATTGAACTTGTGTTCTTTACAGAGGCAGCTTGAGGTGATAGAATGGTTTTGGAGACTCGCTTTACCACTTACTGGCTCTGTCTGAGCCTCAGTGACCTCAACTGTAAACAGGACTAACAAAGATGATCTGTTATGTGCCTAGTCTACCTCCTCAGTAAGTGGGAACAAGATTCATTGGAGATGAAGCCAGCATTGGTCCCAGGATGGCTCCAGGAAAGGGTTGTGGAGGGTTTTGCCCCCTCAGCTTTCCATAACGCAGATCTGGTCCCTCCCCACCCCCAGTGCAGGGGTTTCCATGATACCAAGCCCTGAAGAGCCAGCCATCTGGGAGTAGAAGGTACAGAATTGGAGCAGCGGACCACAAGCCACCCAAGGTGGTCCAGGGGAACCAGGTGGGAAAGACCAGAGGCCAGGGCAGGGCCTTTAGCCTGAGAAAGGCCTTACTTTTTTTGGCTGGACCCTAGTGGGGGCTGCCTCATTACCTCTCAGCACAGCACATCTACCCAGGCCACGCTTAGGAACAGAGAGGGGGCTGCCCTGACAAGCTTCCCAGGGTGGGAGAATGAAGCCTCTTTCCATAAGAGCAAATTGAGTTGAGGTGAGACATCTGGAACCTTCCCCAGTGGAAGAAGAGGCTGGCTGGCTGGCTGGATCATATGTGCAGGACACAGCTGGTTCCACAGTGGAGGCAACAGAGCAGTAAGATACTGGGTTTTGAGGACCCAGGCCTGAGAGGGCTTTGGGTGAGCAGTTGCAATGCTCCTTTATGCTCTCACCCCAAAAAGGTTTTAGCTGTCTTTGAACTGGAGGAGGGGACTCCAGAAGTAGGGCAGTGCATTCTACTCCTACACTCTTGGTAACTTCTATGGTCACTTGGATGCACTCTCACTTTCTACCAAAGTAACGTGGAAGAGGCACAGGTGCCCCAAAGGCAGCTAGACCTGGGCTGTGTCACCTTAGCATCTCTGTCCCAGGCTTCCTCTGAATGACTCCTTCAAGACCCCCTATCCTAATCAAACCAAGATGGAATTTCCCCCCAATACAAATCAAGCTAAGATGTTTTTCAGGAACACAGTTATAGCTAATGTTCAAACCTGACCCTGAAAACCCTCTACCCAGTCATCTGTTTGTCCCCAGCAAACCCATACAACTGAGGCATTTCAGATGTCAAATCACAGGTCAGAGTGCATCTGAAGCATCTTCCAATCAAGGCCAAGCTGACCCACTCCCAACCTCTTCTGGGCCCAGAGGACCCAACCAGGAGCCTGACCCAGCACCCTGCCTCTACTTCCTACTTTCTGCAGGCCTCTGGCAGCCGAGGCCCGGCAAGCCCACTAAGGCCCTGAAGTTGCAGATAGTTAGAGTTCTATCTCTTTACCAGCCTCATTTGGGCTCTGAGCTTCTCACAGCTCTGCTCCCAGGGCTCTTATCTCCCTTGGCTCCTGCTGCAAATTCAAATCCCAGGCATCGAGAAGCTCAGGATTGTGTCTCTGAGTGTAAAAATTGGAATTGTCCTGCTCTAATATTAAAGTTGTCTTTCTCTGGCTGGGGGGTGGTGGGTGTGGGGAGTTGGGGGGAGTGAGTTTCTGACACATTTTCTTTGCATCTTTTTGGTTTGCAGTGCCAGCATCTACCTACAGCCCATCCCCGGGGGCCAATTACAGCCCAACTCCTTATACCCCCTCCCCTACTCCTACCTATACTCCCTCCCCTGCCCCTGCCTATATCCCCTCCCCTGCCCCTGCCTATACCCCCTCCCCTGCCCCTGCCTATACCCCCTCCCCTGCCCCTGTCTATACCCCCTCTCCTGCTCCCACCTACTCTCCCTCCCCAGCACCAGCCTATACCCCATTACCTGCCCCAAGCTATAACCCTGCATCCTCGGTGGCCTACAGCGGGGGCCCTACTGAATCGGCAAGCCGCCCCCCTTGGTTGACAGATGACAGCTTTTCTCAGAAGTTTGCCCCTGGCAAGAGCACCACCTCCCTTAGCAAGCAAACTCTACCTGGAGGGACCCCTGCCTATACCCCAGGTTCCCCAGTGTCTCCCCTTGCTAGGGGCACCTTCCAGAGGGCCGAGCGCTTCCCAGCCAGTAGCCGGACTCCGCTCTGTGGCCACTGCAACAATGTCATCCGGTACGGTCTATCTGTGGCCCTGTGCTGGGGTGCTGGAAGGGTGGCGGTGAAGGCTGCTTGCCCACTGTCTGAGCCCTATGGTGGGGCTGGGGAATGGGAGGGCAGGTATAGGGAGAAGGCTGTGTGCTGGGCAGCCTCAGGTCCTTTTGGGTCAACATCTGGTCTGACCCTCTGTGAGCTTTGGCTTCCATCCCTGTGTGACACCCACTTCCCTGGGGAGTTGGGAGGATTCCATGAGGTAGGTGGGTGAAGCTCCCAGTGTGGTGCCTGGTGCCAGGACCTTCCCCTTGGGCTAAGGCCTGGTTCTGGGAATGGTAGGTCTTGTTGTCAGTAGGTTTATTAGGCATATTGCAAGCTGGCTGACAGTGCTGGTTTTGACCCAGCTTTCCTTTAGGGTTGCTTCTGGGTCTTTCCACAGACAGGCCTGTGCTGCTCAGGGCTTTGGTGGGCATCTGCCACTATAATGAAAACAAGTCATTTCAAGCTTAGAAGCCAGGATGATGGGTGGTGCTTATTTGAATACAGTATGTGTACAGTATTTGTGTGTGGGGAGGGGGAGCTTACATATATATGAAAAAATATACTTTAAAAATAAAGTAACACATCTCAGAGAAGAATTAGAAAATTTGGAAAGAAAAATTAAAATATAAAAATTTCCTCATAGTCTCACTCTTCTGACTACTAATGTGGAGCTAGACTGCCCAGGTTTGTGTTCTGGGTCTACCATACTTGTCCCATGACCTTGAACAGCTTACTTAATTTCTCTGTGCCTCAGTTTCCTTATCTGAAAATGGGTATAATAACAGTACCTACTTCACAGAATTGTTGTGAGAATTAAGTTAATAAATACAGATTTCGTCTTGACCAGTGCCTCACACAGAGTAAGCACTTAATAAATGTTAGCTATCAGCCCCATCATCATCGCTCATCCTGTTGTAATTATCAGTAGTCAACTGAATGAATATTCTATAATATGTTTAACCCCACCCCCTACTGTAGATGTTTGAGTTGCTTCCCAGTTCTCTATTGTAAGTGATGCAACAATGAACATTTTTCTGCAAGGAGCTTTATCTGAATTTTACATTATTTAATTAGAACAATCACAAAAGTCAGGTTTATTGGGTCAAAGTATAAGCATTCTTGGGAATCTCAAGCTTTTGGGGCTTCCTTAATAGGTGCTGTTCTCTGCTTCCCAGGGGCCCCTTTCTGGTAGCTATGGGCCGCTCCTGGCACCCAGAGGAGTTCAACTGTGCCTACTGCAAGTCCTCCCTGGCAGATGTGTGCTTTGTGGAGGAGCAGAACAACGTTTACTGCGAGCGGTGTTATGAGCAGTTCTTTGCCCCAAGCTGTGCCAAGTGCAACACCAAAATCATGGGGGTAAGTGGGCAGGCAGCATCCTTCTTTTCTGACCCTTGTCTTTTTTCCAGCCAATCTTTTCCCCTCCCCCAAGAAAGCTGAGAAGTTGCTGTTAACAGAGAGAGGGCAACTACATTTCTATCCTGGAAGGAAGTTGGTTTGCCATCAATGAACTAGGGAGCAAATGAACTTGAAGTGAGAGATGATTACATGCCTGGGCTACAAAGCTTCAAGTGGTGGTAGAGCTTCTGCAAAGCAAGTTATGGCTTCATAGCCTGGCCTTACCATGCATCTGCATGTAGCCTTGCTCCTGGATACCCATTTGGTAAAATGGAAGTAACAAACAGTGCCTCCCTCCCAGGTTTGATGGAAGTGTTAAGCATCACAGTTACATAAGCACACTCAGAACCTGGCACCCAGCAAGCACTGCATGAGTAGGAACCCCTCCTTCCTTTGAAGGCCTTTCCTTGGAGCATCCAAGGCCTGCTATCTGGCTCTCCTGCTCTGCTCCCAGATGGGATACTCTGGCATTGGCCAGGGTCTGGTGGGGAAGTCAAGCCCAGCTCCCTGGCCCCTGGACCTTTCTTTCTTGAACCAAGATCTCCTGGATCTTTCCCTCAGGAAGTGATGCATGCCCTGAAACAGACATGGCACACCACTTGCTTCATCTGTGCAGCCTGCAAGAAGCCCTTTGGGAACAGCCTCTTCCATATGGAAGATGGGGAGCCCTACTGTGAGAAAGGTAGGGCTGCTGAGCTGGTGGGAGGTTCTCCACACCCCGTCTCCTCACCTTCTGCATAGTTACATTCACATGAAACCACCAGGAGGCTCCACATGGCAGAATCATGCCAATATTACACAGAAGAAATTCATTAAACTATCTTCTCTGCCCATTAGGTTGCAGCTTTCCTGGGGGTAGGGTGGGAGTGGGTGGTTGGAAGGGTTTGGGGGGTGAGGGAGGAGCTTTTTTTATACATTCAATCTCTGCACTCTTCCCTGCACCAAATATGTGGAACAAGCTGGCATCTTGTAGCAGCATGGGAAACCTTTCAGATGATTCTGATTTGGAGACCACAAAGTCTAGTCTGAAAAGACTTTGGCTCTGGGCTTTATTCTGGGTTCTGTTCCAGGCTCCACCTCAAAGCTTACTTTGCAACCTTGAGTGAGTTACTGAACTCTGAGCCTCACTTTTCCCACCTATAAAATGGGGGAACTAAACACCTGCTTCACAGAGTTGTGGTGAGAATTAAAGCAGAGAAAGTGAGTAAAGCATCAAATATTTGAAGTCCCTCTCCCTGCTCCTACCATGTTCCTTCAGGGTCCTGTAATCTCCCTGTCTGAATTCAGAGTTTCTCTGCCTCCGAAAATGTTATATGTTATCTTAAAACTTGGAGTAAATTATCACACATTCTGAAGACAAAGCACTCTATTAGAGAGTAGGGTGTCCAGGCTAATTAGCCCTTCACTTACTCACTCATTTATTCACAGCCTGCCTCTTCTAGAAAAGGACTTGAGGCAGGTTCCAACAAAAATGTAGACATAAAGGTTAAGACAATAGAAATAGAAAGTCAGTACTAAGTAGAAGAGGGAAAAGCAAGCATGCTGATTATGAAGACAAAAGAGTAGCAGTGACTTTTGAGGGCAAAAAGAGAAACACAGTAAGTTAGTTTACTGTAAAATCAGAAAGGAGAAAACATTTCAGTTCCTCAGGGGAAAAGCAAAGCAAAATGAAAAATTTCCACTGTGACAATAAATTATAAAAGCAAATTCTTATATACTGGTAAAGTCTCTTTCTAGCTCTGAAGTTAATTGAATGACTTAGTCACTTAATAACTTTGTGCCTCAGTTTTCATTTCTGTAAAAGAGAGAGGATAAAACCTGTCTTTTCTCTTCTTATGAGCATATGGTGATTATTGGTAATTAGGAAAAATGTTATTGTTCCAATGCAAATTGCTATTATTAATCAACTAAAAGCATTATAACTTTGTGTCTCAGGTTTGTGAAAGAATGATAGATTCCAACCATCACCACTGCCCCTCTCCATAGTAAGCACCCCCAAAAGATTGATGGACATTTGGGTTGCTTTCACTTCTTGACTATTGTGAACAGAGCTGCAATGAACATGGGTGTGAAAATATCTTGTCAAGATCCTGTTTTCAATTCTTTTGGGTATATACCCAGAGGTAGAATTGCTGGGTCATATGGTAGCACTTTTTTTTTACTTTTTGAGGAACCTCAATTCTGTTTTTCCATTTTACATCCCACCAACAGTGCACAGGATTCTAATTTCGCTACAATTTTTGCCCATACTTACTATTTTATGATTTTTTGTTTTGTTTTATTTTTGCTAGCAGTCATCCTAATGAGTGTGAGGTAGTATCTCATGTTGTGGTACTTTGTCATCATTTTTATTAACAACTTGGAAGAAGGCAGAGAACGATAGGCGCCAGACTCAGAAAGATTTTGTTGGCTGCAGTGATGAGCTGACACTTTTATGTATGACATCTTGCCTGTAAGTAAGACAGTTGGGAGGGTGAGACCTTCCCGGATGGGCCTGCATCTGAGCAGAGCCCAGGCCCTGCTGGGTGTCACAATCACCTGGGAGAACTTTAAAGAGATAGACAACATAAATTCCCAAACCTCCATAAGTGAGATTTCATGGGGTGCCCCTCCCCTCCCCAGGTGATTCGTATATTCAGTTAGGTTTGGGAATCCAAGTGTAGCGCCAGGACCAGCAGCTTTAACATCACCTGAGAAAGTATTAGAAATGCCTATCTTCCAGCCCCAACCCAGACTGTTGAATCAGAAACTGAGGGGTGGGGCCTAGCAATTGGTGTTTTTATGAACCCCAGATGATTCTAACATTTGAGAACCACTGCTCTGGTAAAGCACTAAGCCCTTTATCAACACAGAGCATCTGTGATTTCATGGGTGGAACTCTTTTACAAGAGCAATAAAATCCATTAAATACAGGGTATGAATTCAATTTAGGGCAGAAGAGAGTCAAAGAAAGTTATAATGATTTAATAGGAGAAATAAAGAAAAGAATAAATAAATGAGGAAATGGATTATGCTTCTGGTGGGAAAGGCCCATGTGCAACCTTGATTCAATACAGATTATGTTCTCCTGTAGAATAAATGAGGGAAAATATGAGCTTAAAAAAAAATGTATTAGGGTCAGATCTGTGCTACCAAATTTTGAAGCAAAATGACAATTCTCCTGGTCATATAGAATCAAGTTTAAAACAGAAAAATCAATCAGTAGGAAAGACTAGACATTCCAGAAATAAAATCAAGCCAGTGTTAAGAGCTTAATATGTGAAAAACCATAGGCTTCATAACAGAAGAAGGAATTACTATTTAATAAGGTTTTTGGAACCATTTCTTTATCAATTCATCATTTACCTATCAAATGTATGCCAGTTCCTGTGCAAGAAGCTGAGCATATAGGAGGGGGTCTCTGCCCACAAAAATCTCAAGTAGACCCATCATCATGTGATATACCACCACAAAAGTAGGCAGTTAAGTGATAATGAATGAACGAGTGAATGAATGAATGAATGAAGAGGAAGGGAAGTCCATGATAAGTGCTCTGGAAGGCCATCTCATATCTCTTAGTGGGGTGGGGGTGACAACTTCCCAAAAGGCGAGTCTGACCCAAATGATTGTAGAGGCTCAGGTAGACTAAGTGAGGAGGGTTTTCCAGGCCCAGGTCCTGGTTCATACAGAGGCATGGAGGTGGAGGAGAGAGCCCAGGGCATCTGAGACCAACTGGGAGTAAAGAAGAGAGAAGTCAGGAGTGGGGTGCAGGGCTTGCCCTCCAGTGAAGATGAGTTGGCCTACAGCCCTGTTTCTCATGCCACACTGGTAAGTTCCTACGGAGCATAGAATGAACCATAAACCTGCTGTAACTTCCTAAAGGAAGCAGAATAATGTTTTATTAACTCTGGTAAGGTGATAGATTCCTGCCTACTGAAGAAATTAAGTAGTCTGTCAGAAACAAGTTTCACAGACTGTGATATATGTAAAAGCATTTGCATGCCGAACTATAATTAAACCCAAAAAGAGAAAACATGCATTGAAAAAATGCAAGAAATGTAACTTATCAAAGCTCAATGGCAAATAGATAACTGGAGACAACATGAACTCATGGGAAGAAGATAAATTTGGAGTCCATCAGGCTCCTTACTACTTGTGTGATGAAACCCCTACAGTCAGTTTCCTCATCTTTAAAATGTGAATAATACCCCTGGCTGGTGTGACTCAGTTGGTTGGGCACCATCCCGCAGACCAAAAGATCTCAGGTTCAATTCCTGGTCAGGGCACATGCCTTGGTTACAGGTAGGGTTCCCAGTTGGGGCACAAGAGGCAACCAACTGATGTTTCTCTCTCACATCAATGTTTCTTTCTCTCTCTCCTTCTTTCCCTCTCTTTCTAAAATCAATAAACATATAAAAAAATAAAAATAAATAAAATGGGAATAATACTTTTTTCACAAAGCTGCTGTGAAGACTAAACAAGAAACATGGAAAAGCACTAATATTGAATTGACTCATGGCACTCAAATCAGTTCCCTTCCCTCCTTTCATCATTTATAAAGACATTCAAAATAAGAGTCAACATTTTGAGGATTTGTGCCAAGTATTTCACATACATTATCTTACTTATTCTGTATAAAAACTCCGTGAGTTAGGTTCTATAGTTATTTCCATTATATAGATGAGAAAGTTGAGGCACTGAGAAGTCAAGTAACTTGCCTCAGGTTTGAACAGTTCCTTAATAGAGCTGGTATTTGAACCCAGCTCTTAATTTCTCCAGAAACCAAATTCATTAACCCCATGGCACTCTGCCTCTCAGCATATGGTCTAAGACAGTGAACATGCCTATTATCCACAAGGAGACCTGAGCAGAAAATTGTTGTAAGAAAAAGCCAACTGTGTCAGAGCTGTGGAGAGACCAGTACACTTCTGGGGAAATGAAGGTGTTCTAAAAGCCACAGAGCTTTTTTAGGAGAACCTGGAGGAGTTCTATATCAAGTTCACTAGAATTGCTGTCCCTGTGACCCAGAGAGGACTGTTCCTGTGGTAGGGAAGCCCAGGACCTGGCCCATTGTGTCTCAGCCATGTGACTGGCTAGGCCCTTCACCTGCTTGATCCCCAGTTTCCTCATCCACAGAATAAAACCAAACAGAACAGAAAAACAATGGCCGTTCAATCTTTGAGGGATTTTGCAAAGCTTAATTTCATTCATTGATTTATTGATTCATTAATTTATCAATTCACTCATTCGTTCAACACATATATGTTAAGTACTGACTTGTGTGCCAGGCACTGTGCTGTCAGTAAAAAGACCTTAACATTGAGACACCAGTAAATAATACCATCTTTGTAAGAATGCTTAGTCAACTATAAAGCATTATACAAATAATATTTGGTATTATTATCTCCTTGGCTGGGGGAGAGTGCAGGGTACATGTCTCAACAAAGTAGCTCAAATATATATTCCAGTAGTGAAAATTTGTTATTAAAACAAATGCTTGAAGTCCTGTTTGGTGTTGCTCAGTTGGTTGGGTGATGTTCTGCAAACCAAAAGGTGACAGGTTCAATTCCCTGTCAGGGAACATGTCTGGGTTGCAGGTTCAGTCCCCAGTTGGGGTGCATGCAAGAGGCCACCTGTTGCTGTTTCTCTCTCATGTTGATGTTTCTCTCCCTCTTTTTCTCCCTCCCTTCCCCTGTCTGGAATCAATAAAAAGAATAATATATTTTAAAAATGCACAATAACAGAAGAATGAACAAGCAAATAACTATAACTATTAAAAATGTTAAATGCTCTCATTCTTCCAAAATAAGCATAGCTGCTGAAAAATAATATTTTTCCTTTTCTTGAGATTGGTCTGTTTGAGCTATAAGAGGTGCCAGAGACAGAGGAGAAAACCACTCTGTAGAAAGTTAGAGTGTGAGAAAGTATTTGCAAATCAAACTAGCACAGGATGGTGACTAAGCCTGAATCTGCACAATACAAGTGCAAATTGTTGGAAAAGGGAAAAATCTTGTAACTGAATATTTTGTCCACAAGATGACAAGCAACCAATTGGGTTTCACCCATTGCCCCTAGCCCAGTGATTTGGGGGGGGGTTGTACTAGCATTGGGTTGATATGGTCAGGATGCTCTTCCTCACCTGCCTGGATGCTGGTCCTCACTCTGCCTTTCATTTCAGACTACATCAATCTGTTCAGCACCAAGTGTCACGGCTGCGATTTCCCTGTGGAGGCTGGTGACAAGTTTATTGAAGCCCTGGGGCATACCTGGCATGACACCTGCTTCATTTGTGCAGTATGTTTTTGGTCTGGGGTTCTGATTTCCTGAGAAGGGCCAGGAGGGGCCAAATGGGCCAGATGACCAACACTCTACATCATTTCAACTCTGGCATTCTAAATTTCTGATCATTTTAAAAGGCTTGCAAGTACCATGATGCTTTGATATGTCACAGTTGAACAAAGTTTTGTTACTAATAATTTTTATAAACCAGTATGGCTTTGTTACTCTCCATTTTATTAAGGACAACAGCATGTCCTAGATCTGCCTCACTAGCATTATTTTTAGTAGATGGGAATAGTGAATGATGGTTGGGTTTAAAAAGAGGTGGGTGACTTCCTATGGTTATAAGTTATTTTAGATATGATGAAGTGATTCAAGGGTTTCCCCTTAAATTTTCACCAGGAACACTAGAGGGGAGCTTATTGACTAATCCTATGAAAAGCTGAGATAAGGGTTCTTTTGATACAATCTTTAGGAAGTAGGACTGAATATCACTTTATTTTCCTAAATGGTCTTCTTCTTGATATGTAGTTGCCAGGAGATATGCTCTAGATTAATTATTAACCATGTGCAATTTATTTATGCTAAACAGCCAGGTCATTTTCACCATGAGGGATTGGCATTTTCCTTTCAAGGCTTTGGGGTGAGGAGAGGACAAGGCAATGAGCTTATTGACATTTATATTATGCATTAGTTAGGAAATAGACATCCCTGATAAGCCCTGTGATCATAGTCTGTTATTGATTAAACTTTATTTGGGAAAATTAATGTGCTACTACTACTATTTTATTTTTATCTGAGCTGATCAAGGTAAATTTGGAAATGTTTGAAAGATCTGTATAGTCTAAACTTGAAGAATTTTTATAGACTTATGATATAGGACAATCCAAGTCATAAAGTTTATTGCAATATATTTCAGGTTTTATGATCCATTTCTGTACTGCTTCTTCCCCCCCAATTAGTAGGGTGCACTATATTCACTCTGTGTATTAGTCTGCTAGGTCTTCCATACCAAAGTACCATAAACTAATGTCTTACCAAGAGAAATTTATTATTTTACAGTTCTGGGGGTTAGAAATCCAAATTCAAGGCATCAGCAGAGCCATCCTCTCTCAGATTCTGGTGTTTGCCAGCAGTCCTCAGTGTTTCTTCACTTGTAACTCCCTGACTCCAGTCTCTGGCTCCATTGTCACATGGCTGTTTTCCCTCTGTGTGTCTGTGTCTTCACATGGCATTCTCCTCTCTGTGTGTCTGTCTGTGTGCTTCTCCTATAAGGACTCTGGTCATATTGGATTAAGTCCCCACCTCACTCCAGTGTGACCTCATCTTAACTTGTATCTTAATTACATCTCCAAAGACCCTATTTCCAAATGAGATCATGGCTGTGTCCCTGTGCTGAGTAAGCTGAAAGTACTGGGGGTTGGGACTTCAACATATGAATTTGAGGGAGACACAATTCAATTCATAACACTGATTTTCCAGATATTTAAACAGATTCTCTAGTTGCCTTGTGTAGTCCTTTAAATACATCAGGGCCTCCATTCCGAAGAGGGACAATGATATAAATATACTGGCTTTGGGGTTGTCCCCTGCAGAGCCACAGCTGAGCAAGACACAGAATATGGCTCTCTGACCTTACATTCAAGCCATGGCTTGTCTGATCCTAAGATGCTGCCTGCAAGTCTGGTTACCCAACTTCTAGAGAGATCCAAAAGGCCTGGAGAAGATCCAGGGAAGTCAGTGGCACAGAGGCTTGTTCTCCTAGGACAGGAGAAGGCCTGTTCTCCTGATGAGAGGTCTGTGTCGCAAGGAGAGGTAATCGTGGAGAAGGTGAGTGTGGGTCTGCTCCCTTGAGCCTGCTGTGTTTGGCTGAGTCACAACAGCACAAGTCTCAGAGGGAGACCAGAAGAAACAGTAAAGTTTAGGCTGAGATTACAAATAAGTTCTAGCCAGATGTGAAAGACCCATAGCACTGCTCAAAGGATCCACCCAAAGAAATGAGGCAGATCCAGATTTTTTCCTTTGGAGAATCAAAGTGAAGAATCATTATGTCTTCCCCCAAACTAGCCCTGTGTGGCACTCACTGTCCCATTAAAATATATCAAAGTGAAACAGGGTTTTAATTTTTGGAAAACTTTGAGGGCTTTTTGGGGTCCTCTCTCTGTCATTTTATATTTCCAAATCATTTTTAATGAGTGTATATTTTTCTATAACTTAAAAAAAACTAGTAAGAAAGGAAGATAAGGACTAGCTCTTCCAGTTGATGGGCTGGTTTTCCCATCATTCATATCTTAAGAGAGCACCTCATTTAGGCTAAATCAAATTACTAAGTTTTGGGGTTAGAAGAGTATTCCAGAATTCCACCTTTGAGGAATTTAGTCTTGAAAGGAAAACAAAGCTAATATATACAAGCAAATAGAGATTAGAACAAGACAGCATCTTAAAATTCCAAGCACATAAAATGAAGGTTTAGAGAGGGCAGTGTGGGTCAGCTCCCATCTGCCTTTGGCACTTGAGTTCTAGGGAAATGACTTGGGTCCTGTCTTACTGGGGGAAAGATGTCTTATTGGCCCCTTGTTTCCTCCAAGTTTAGTTGGTTTCTAGCCCTGCCACACCAGTGTGGGTATCAGGAGGGACTGGTGGTGGTGTAACTCTTGTGGGCAGTCCTAAGAGCTGCTGCACCTGACTTATTTCATTGCCTTCCATTCTGTGGTCAGCACTGTCCATGGCCTCCACTCCTTCCCAGCCAGGCCCTGAAGCTACTAGACAATGGAGCCTGGGAGGTGGGCCATCCATGCTGTGCCCCTGTGCTGAGTAACCTGGAGGCCTCCTCCACTGTGAAGCCACGTTGCATCCTGCCTGTCATCTCCTGGCCCAAGACACTGAGCATAACCTCTCTATGACAGTTCCTGCCCTCAGCGCCATCTTATTAGTTAGCCACCTTTGAGGCTCTGTTCCTTCCTCACACCTTGGTGTTTAGTCCCCCAACACGCTCCCTACCCTGACTCAACTCTGAGTTCTCCCAAGCAACCAGCACTGTTGCAGACCAGCCAGAGCTGACAGGCATCTTCTTACCAACTCACTCCAGAGCTGCCTTTTCTATCTCCCATGAAACTTATCCTCAGTTAGATCTTGAGTGTCACCTCCTCGGACTTGGCTCTAAGTTGTCATCAGCCGCTTGAGGCCACTGCAAGAGCCTGGGTACACTCAACTTGTCTTCCAGAGTCCATTGGTAGCTCTGGGTGACATCCTCAACTGGCCATCAAGGTCTTGCACATGGGGCCGCTGTGATGCCATTTTCTTTCCAGCTCTTTTGGGGTGGACACATGTTCACTGACCCAAGGTCATCTCAGTAGGCTGATTTCTCTATCCTCATGCCTGTCCATACATGGGAACTCTACCTGCACTTCTTTATCCACTGTTAGTGTCCTGAATGTGGCCCCCGATTCAGCTCTCCATTAGGGATCCTCATTGCCCTCTCTGAGGCTGGGGCTGATCCCAGCCAATGTGACTTCCCAGTTGACTGTAACATGTTGGCATTAGCCAACCTACATATTGATAGACTCAAAAACTTGGAGAGCTAGTTCTACACAAGTTTGTATACCCAGAACAATTTCAAGTAAACACAGCCCCTCTGCTGTGGGATGTGGGGGAAATGAGCTTAGAATAGGACATGGGTTCCCAGGTTTACAGCTTACTAGGTCTGTGACTTAAACAAGACACTTGGACTCTCTGAGTCTCAGTTTTTCAATTGAGAAATAGAGAAAAGCCATGCCTACCCCATAAGGTTTTTGTGAGAATTAAATGAGCTCATGTACATAGAGTATCTGACATCCTGCTGGACCCACAGTACCTCAACAAGTAGTACTTACTTAGCTCCCTTTCAGTGACGTCTCCATATGTTGCTACCATGGGAATATATCATCTTGCCTTTTTTTTTCATATAATATTTCCTTGCATTCATTTTCCATATTCAAGTTATCTTTTTATGGTGGCATTCCATTGGAAAAATGTACCATAAAAATTTATTTAATCATCTCCCTATTGAAAGAAACTTCAGTGGTTTTCAGTTTTTAGTTGAGCATATGTTGCTTTCTTGTCTGTGCAATAGTTTCTGCAAGATGAAATTCTCCAGAGTAGGGTTACAGGGGTACAGGGCAGGTACATCTTTATGGCTCCTCTTCAGTATTGCCATATCCCCTATAGAAGGCTGCACTAATTCACATGTCCCTAGCAGTGCACAAGTAGGCCTGATTCCCTTTGGGCATTGCTGACTATTGATTACTTTTTTTTTTCTCTTCACTTTTTAGCTACAGTTATATAAGGATAAAAGTGACAAGCTATTGGAGGGTTTTTTTTGTTTGTTTGTTTGTTTTTACTAAGTTAATAGGTCTCTAGTGGTATTTATGGTGGTTTTATTTTTCCTTTAATTATGAATAAGGATAATTTTTCTGATGTGTTTGTTAATTTACTAATGGTTTTTTTTTTAGATGTTAATTTTCTCTGTGGATATTGACTTACGAACTTGTATTGATTCCTTATTAACTTTTGGATAGCATCAATTGGTCTTCATCATATATATTTTATTCCATTAAATTTAATTAGTTTAATTTAATTTGAGTTTTATTCCACGTTCCTCTTTGGAAATCTTAAATTTTATATAGCTTAACGCATCTAGTCTGTTTTAGTTGTTAATGATTTATAGTGGGGAGAAATAGGCTGTTGCTTTTCCTACCATCTATATGTGAAAGCACTTTTTCTTAAAGGGGTGACTGAAATCTTTGGCTCAAGTTCCCCTGCCTTATGGCCTGTAAGGCCGTATCTCACAATAGTCTGTTTTCTGTCTCAGGTCTGCCATGTGAATCTGGAGGGGCAGCCATTCTACTCCAAGAAGGACAAACCCCTGTGCAAGAAGCACGCGCATGCCATCAATGTGTAGGGAGCCCTGGGCACCTGATGTGGACAGGCAGGAGCTGCTCCTGCCTCTGGCAACAAAGGATTCAAGAAGGCTGATGTGTATTTTTGGAGGAAAGAGAGAAGACAGGAAGCAACTGAGCTCTTTTGAAGTATAATTTTAGTCCTTTCTTCTGTACACAGATTGTGTATTTGCATAGTTCAGACAGAAGCCAAATGAAGATTCATAAATCAAGCTAGTAATTAATCCAAGACTGGAATTGTACTTCAGACATTTAGGACAGAATTCCAAGAACTCGAAACTGAAGAAAAGAGTAAATTTCCCCAAAGTGATACCCTTCCTGAGGTCAGCAGAACAGGGACAGAGCTCAGGGAAGTTAGGGAGAATCTGAAGCATTCTGTGGAGTTCTTTAGAGCTCTTCTGGCAAACAAAATAAAGTGCCAAACAGTTCACACTGCAGGGTATTTTTAGAGCCAGAGCTGAGAGATTGTTAGCTCAGATCGATGAGGCTTTCCTCACCAAAAAAGGAAGTGTTATTCCATTGCTAGTGTCATAGAGCTACCTCTGAGCATCAGACTTCAGACCTTGAACAAACATGAACATTCTAAAGGGAGTCCAGACATGCAGAATGATGTCTTCTGGGAGCCAATGGGCAATTGACCCAGCTTCTGGGAGGGCTCTGGCTCACACTGGTGACAGCTCCCTTCTTTCAGACTGAAATATCCAATGTCCCGAAAGGCTTAGCTCCTTTTTGAATTGAGACAGGAAAGTGCAATTGGGTTTTTCCAGTTTTGCTTTGCTGTGTGTGAGAGATTTTAACATGACTCTGGCTTCTGTTTGGCCTTTGTTTTGTTTTATAAGGTTCATTAGCATGAATGTCCAGTCATGTGCATGTATTTTATTCCCAGTCCTATGCTTACTTATGAAGTCTTCCTCAGCACCCCTTCCCCAACAGGCTTAGTGACCATGGAAAGGAAGAGAGAGACAGTGTCTGAAACAGGATGGCAGAATAGACTGAGAAGATGCCCAAATTCCATGTGAGGGAGAGGAACCTTACATTCTACCAACCTCAGTCAAAATGCAGGAGTTTGCAGGACCTCCCACTTTAGATCAGCACCCTTCTCGTATGTTCCTTTAAATGTAGCACACTGGTTATGTACCATTGTATTGGCTGCTGGAAGGAAAAGATGGACTGATATATACTCATTTGCCATTTTGACCCATATTTTGAAAATGTATGAGCTGGGTTGATCTAGCAATTACTTAAGTATTTATTGAAATAAACCTGGACCTTCAAACATCTTTAAAATATTAATGATAGTTTGTGTTAAGTAAGCATTTTGAAGCTGTTTGGGGATAAAAAGAGAAGCTTTAGTTTCTGAGGTTTGAAATGGTATATACGTAGTCTCTTTCCCTTTTAGGAAGCACTGTTATTATGCTCGTTGAACATGGCATTGAAGTAGGCAGTTTGAGTGGATGTTTCTCACTTGAGCACAGTACTTAGGCACTCTTCCAACTCACTGCTACTCTCTTCTCACTCCTGGTTTGGATTTTCTCTTTGCACGCTTGAAATCTGTTATAAGAATGCATTAGAACACTTTTTCTTCTGAGAACTGAGCTTCCAGGGGACTGCCCTTCTACCTGAATTATGTCACTTCTCCCCATGTCAGAGGGAAGCAGCTAGATGTGTCCCTAGCAGGAAGCCTGTGCTTCTTTCTATGGGTAAAGCCACCAGATCCCCCAGGGAACACCAGCAGAAACATAAATATGCTCCTGCCATAGGCCCTTATTTAACTTGGTGCTGTGAGAATGTGAATATAAAGCACCATGCAGGGTAAAATCTGCACGAAGTGCCTGGAGATTTTTCAGGAGTTGCACACAAGTACCTTGGAGTATTCTGTTATTTTTGGAAAGTTCACATATACAGGGACAAGGAGGTTGCTGACTGTGCAGAAAGGCTCTAGGCAGGTTTTCTCTTTAAAAAAGGAAAAAAGAACCAAAACTATTGAATTATCAGGGACTGGCCATGAAGAAAGGAAAAAAGTTCCCTAGAGTAAAGTTTCCAAAAATATCTTTTAAAACGGTTTTTATACACACACAACTCAAGTGTGATCATTTAAAAAGTATGTGATCATTAAAAAGAAAAGTGAAATATCTCAAAGGAGAACTTCATCATAGTTGTTTATTGAATCGGTTTTACTACATGTCAGAGCTAGTGTAGATTCTGAGGGACTCTATTACTTACCAAAAGACAAAACAAACAGAAAAAAAAAAAAATTAAAGGTAGCAGGGAAAAAAGGTAGTTTTGAATATGGTTCTCTCCGTGTTTGTAAGTTTGGTATAATGTCAGAGTTAAGGTTGTATCTATTTCAAGTTACCATCATCAATGGCCTACAACACCACACACATTTTTAAATATTTCATGGTGGGGAGTACATTTTGGACCTACAGTTCTTGTCTCCTTTTTGTTGACATTTATTTAACATTTATAAACATTAACTTTTTGCAACTGAGTGACTTGTATTTGCAGTGTTTGTGTTAGGAACCTAGCTTTTATAATGTTAACTTTTCAACCCACGTACTTTTGCTTTGATATTTTTGTTTTTTTTTAATTTTAAGATTTCAGAAGTGGAATATAGTGTGTTAGAGGTATGCAAAAATATTTGCATGTTTTTCTTTTTTTTGCTCATGTGAATTTTACTTTTTAGCAAAATAAAACCCAAAAAAGACTGTCCAAATACAGTTTTCTGTGTAAAGTTTTTTCCTGTGACACCCAAAGCAGGTTTTTTTCTTTATGGCCACAAATAAACTTCAAGACGAAACAAAATGCCCCATGGAAAAGAAACACGTAACAACCCACTTGCTCCATTGGCTGTGTGGCCTAGAGGCAGTTATATGTGAAAAATATATATAATGCATACAAAGGGATTTTCCAGGTAAATAAACTGAAGACCAGGCTTTGCCTTTTTCTTTTTTTTTTTTTTTTTCAGATTTAATGTGTTTTATTGATTAAAATATTACATTTGTGCCAATTTCCCTTCCCTCTGCTCCCCTCCACCCGGTGGCCCCCCTCCCTCCAGTTGTCCCCCCCTTTTAGATTATGTCCATTAGTTGTGCATACAGTTCCTCCCAACCTCTCTCCGTCTATTCCATTCCCTCCTACCATGATCCCCAATTCCTATATCATCTCCCTCCCTCTCCCCACTCCCCCTCCCTGTTGACCTCCCCCCAATATGCTTCCCGTACCCACAGTTCCTTTTCCACTCTCGTTGCCTGTTTAGTTTGCCTTTGTTTCATCTCCCTAGCTTCTGTTTTTTAAACCAGTCCCTTTAACATCTCATATAACAGTGGTTTGGATCTAATGAACTCTTTCAGTTTTATTTTGTCCTGGAAACACTTTCTCTGTCCTTCTATTCTGAATGACAATTTCGCTGGATAGAGTATTCGTGGTTGTAGGTTTTGGATTTTCATTACTTTGAATATTTCTTGCCAGTCCCTTCTTGCCTGTAGGGTCTCCCTTGAGAAGTCAGCTGATAGTCTAATTGGGACCCCTTTGTACATGATTCTTTTCTTCTCTCTTGCTGCTTTTAAGATTCTCTCTTTATCTTTAATTTTTGACATTTTGATTATAATGTGTCTTGGAGTGGTTCTCCCTGGGTCCAGTCTCTTGGGAACTCTCCTTGCTTCCTGGACCTGCAAGTCTATTCCCTTCCCCAAGTCTGGGAAGTTCTCCTTTATTATATTTTCACTCAATTTTTCAAGTTCTAGTTCATCTTCCTCACTCTCTGGTAAACCAATGATTCTTATGTTGGGCCTTTTATAGCTGTCCCAGAGGTTTCTGATCCTCTCATTGTTGCTTCCCATTTCCTCTCTCTGCATTGGTTGACTGCTTGTTCCTTCTCCATATTCCAGTTTGTTGAAATGAACTCTGGATTTTTTTTCCTCACCATCTGTCTCGTATGTGGTTTTGTTCCTTTCGTTATGAATGTTTTTCGCTTCTTTCTTATCTTTTTCCTGCTCTTTTGTGAATTCTGTAAGCCACCTGATAACAATGGCCCAGAACTGAGCCTCTGACAGGTTTCTTATCTGTTCATCTGTCAGGTTCTCTATCTGTTGCCTGGTGAGCTGTGCCACCGGGATTTCTATAGTTGTCTGCCTCATTTTGACAGATGCGTTTTGTTTTCTTGGGCCGGCTGTAGGGGGCAGTGCCTGTGTACGCGTCACAATTCAGCGACCGGCGCCTGTCCGCGACCTATTTCGCAGCCCTGTGGTGCTTTCTTTGGGGGCGGGGGTCCAAGATGGATTCACACAGTTATTCAGCTAGGAGACCGGGATCCGTCCTCCCGCCCCCCTGGGCCTCACTGTTCAAGGCGATGCGGTGGCTGCTTTCCCCAGCGCTGGGGTTGCGCACTGCCAGGGGCTTGACTGCAGCCGGAATTTTTCGCCGCCCCGCCGCTGTCCCAGGCGCGACCGCAAACAGCGCTGCCCTCTTTAACTCTTACCTGCCCAAATGGCACCGCTGGTTTATAACTTCATATGTTGGGCTTCCGTGTAGTTTTATTTTCTGGAATTTCTAGTTATCCTTTGTTTTGAAGTAGTTGTATTCCTCTCTAGTTGTAGAGGGAGACCTAGCGTGTCCTTCTAAGCCTCCATCTTGGCCGGAAGTCTCTCGCCTTTTCTTTTTGGAAAGGTTTATTTATTTAACTACTTGGTGATTAAATATTTCATATTTATTTTTAATCCACTCTAAATGCCTTAATTTCTGGGAAAGTCACTGTATTTTCTTCCACATCTTTAGTTTTGAAATAAGCTCAGAGGAAAATCCTTTCATGGCATTTAAAAAATAATAATAATGACTCTTCTTACAGTACTATGCTTAACAAAACCAATTTTTTTTCAAAGTATTCTGTTTCCAGGCATTTCTTGAAAATAAAGGGAAATTTCTAATAATTTGACTTTGAGCATCTGAATCAGATTTTGAAAGAGCTGTGCAATTACAAGTACAAATAATATCTCATTATTTTAGTACATTTTGAAGCTATAGCAATTTTTAAGATAGGTGATGGAGGAAAATGAGGCTCATAGAGTCATAAAATTGAAATATGGAAGAAATCTAAGAGATCATCTAAACATTTTCCAGATGAGAGAACTGAGGTGCAGTAAGGGGAGGTGGCTTCCCAGCATACACAACCATCTAGGGAGGCAGCTAATGCAATGGAATGAACAAGGACTTGGACACGGCAAACCAAGGTTTATATCAAGGCTAATCTAATACTAACTAAGTGATACTGGGAGAGTCTCTCTAAGCCTGCCTATTTACCTGAAAATGAAGGTGATAACACCTGCCTCATAGTGATATATTGAGAAAAAAATGCAATAACTTTTGGAATAAAATTGCGATACAAATGTTAATTGTTATTGTCAGTAATAGAGTGGGGTCAGAACCCAAGGTCTTCACTCCTTCACTTCATTTTCTTAACTCCTCCAACTTCTCCATCCAGAAAAAGTACACTGGAAAAACCAGCAGAGAATAAATATTACACAAATAGCCCAGAAGCATGAACCATATAGATCACAATTTGATATAGTTACAGTAGTCCCTGCTTATCCATGAAGGATACATTCCTAGACCCGCACTGGATGCCTATATGCACTGATCCCTATACATACTATGTTTTTTCCTATATAAATGTGATAAAGTTTGATACATAAATTAGGCACAGTAAGAAATTAACAACAATAATAAAATGGAACAATTATAACAGTATGCTATGATAAACATTTTGTGAATGTGGTATGTCTCTCATAATATCATCTTATACTGTACCGATAGTGTGGATATGCTAGACAAAAGGATTCACAGCTCAGGTGAGATTTCCTCATGGGACTCACACAGTTTAAAATTTATAAATTGCTTATTTCTGGAATTTTCCATTTAATATTTTTAGACCACAGTTGCCTCTGGGTAACTGAAACCATGGACAGAGAAACCATGGATAAGGGGGGGCTACAGCACCTTGTACCAAAATTTCTGACCTCTTCATTGAGGACTTGTGGACAGAATAAAAATGGCTTATTCATTTTCTCACCTATTCATTCTTTTAACAAATATTTATTGAGTTCATACTATGTGTCAGACACTGCTCTGGACACTGGGAGCATGATGGTGAATAAAACAGACAAAATACACTCTTTTCATGAAACTTAGATTCTAGTGGTTTGGAATCAGCCATACAAGATAAATAACTAAATTATGTTGGATTAGTTCTGAAGAGAAAAATTTTGACTATTTAAAGCTTTTCTCTAGGGTAACACTGGCATTCAGCTGGACTTAAACTCATTAATAATAAAGACATGGCATGAAGAATGGGTTTTGGATCAAACGTTAGGAAATAGCTGCATTTGCTGTTCACCCTAGATAGTCACGATACACGTATGTGAGCTGAATGAGTACTTAGTCCCTCAATAAAGACACTTGTTTCACTTATTTAAGCACAGAAAATGGAACTCCAATTTGGAAAACACTGCCTGAAGTTTGGGTTTAGACTTTCCTGAGCTCTTTCTTTCCCAGGACAATCCTAATATCAAATAATCTTTCTTGATGTTCCACTTAAATGCTTAAACCACTTCTACAACTTGGGCAGTATGTGGGTGTGTGTATATATGTAATAGACTTTATTTTTAGAGAATTTTTAGGTCCACAGCAAAATTGAGCCAAAGGCATACAGATTTCCCATATACCCTCTGACCGCATTCATATATAACCTCCCTTGTTCTCAACATCTCCTACAAGATTGGTGCATTTATTACAACTGATGAACCTATGTTGACACATCATTGTCACCCAGAGTTCATAATTTACATTAGGGTGTGACACACTTCATGGGTTTGAACAAATGTATTAGGATATGTATCCTCTATTATAATATCATACAGAGTGGCCCTAAGCATGCTCTGTGTTCCACTTATTTGTTCCTCTCTCTCTTAATCCCTGACAACCACTGATCTTTTTACTGTCTCCACAGTTTGGCGTTTTATAAAAAGTCATATAGTAGGAATCATACAGTGTGTAAACTTTTCAAATTGACTTCACTTAACAGTATGTATTTACTTTTCTCCATGTCTTCTCATGCTTTGAGAGCTCATTTCTTTTTAACACTGGATATTTGAATAGCCTATCTTTTCATTCCATAAACGTTCGGTGAGTGGTTAGGCTTTGTTGTAGGTATGGAGGAAGACAATATAGACAACATTCCTGCTTTCATAGAAATTATACTTTAAAGGGAAGAGATTAGCAATAAACATATGATACATAATCAATATAATTTGACATAGTGAGTGCTATGGAAAAATAAACAGAGTGATGTGTAGGGGGCTGGGGTAAGCTACTTTTGGTTGGGTGGTCAGGGAAGACCTTGCTGGAGAGGTGACATTTGGGTTGAGGACTGAATGATGAGAAGAAACCAACTATACCAAAGTCAGTGGTAGAGTGTTCCAGACGAAGGAAGGTGAAGGCATGGTGAAGGTGCAGGGCTTTAGGGCAGGTAGGAGAGGGCAGTAGCAGGGGAGATGGAGAGCACTGAGGGCCTTGCAGGCCATGAGAAGACCTGCCAGGGAACGCCTTCACATGCTAGTCTTTGCAGAAAGAGGAAACACTTCATACAAGAACCTTACATTTGATAGAAGAATGAATTTTATTTTTTCTATGAGATTTTCACTTGAAAAAAAATTCAAAGCTGTTCATCAAGTAGTTTTGGATGAATATGGCAAAATTGTCCAGGTCATATGCAGTTTTTCAAGTCTTGGATACCTTAGTTTTGTGTGGGCATGGCACAGAATTGATTTCTTAAATCTGAGAAACACAGACCTATGCTTAAATACACACCCGCACAAATGCTTGTATATACACACATTGTGTTTAATTATAATCACACTATACATACTATTCTGAGGTTTGCTTTCTTTTAAAAAGAATTTATTTGGGGGAGGGGGGAAATCACTGTAAGTTATATAACTGTCTAACCACTGTGCTATACACCTGAAGCTAATACAATACTAAATGCCAACTGTAATTGAAAAAATTTTAAATAAACTTCTAAACTATGAAATTCACTATTTGATCCCACTTAAACCTCTCTGAAATACAACGTCTGTCCACAAAGTATCCGGCCACATAATATGAAAAATAGAAATATTTATTGAAGAAGATACAAGAAACATTATACATAGGACAATGATGCCTCAGTCCCTTTCAAAGTGGGACCTCACACGGTTCTCCCAGTCGCCATCAGCTACCCCATCATATTTTCCTGAATCTCATCGACAGTCTGAAAATCTCTCTCCTTTCAAAGGTGATTTAGTTTTGGGAAAAGCCAGAAGTCATGTGCACCAAATCTGGGCTGCAGGAAGGCTGAATCACCTGGGTGATTTGATGTTTTGCTAAAAAACTCTATATGAGACCTGACATGAGTGGGCATATTGTCGTGATGAAGCTGCCAATCACCAGTTGCCCATAGCTGTGGCCTTCTGAATCACCCTAATAGTTTCCACAGAGGAATGTTCAAGTTTAACACAAAATTTCATGCAGATTAATTGCTCTACTCACTCAAGTCATTTTCAATGTGACAGCCACACAGTACACACGCTTACTCAACAATATCTACACCCTCACTGACTAGTACAGTGAAGTCATTATTGTTAATGCTTGTGCATTCCAGTCCACTCTCCTTGGCTGCCTGGTTACATCAATGTTGCACAAACCGTTCCTGTTATATTAACAATGGTTGGACTCTTTCTGGGCAGACCTCATATATATTAAAAATCATCTGAGAGAGAAAAAAAAAAAAGAATCATCTGAGTAATAATGATCATGAGTTAATTTACTGAGCTTATGGAACTCACCTTGCCGTTAATTTTGTCAAGGCAACAGAGGCAGATTAAGGTTGGTTGAGGCCCCGGGCACAGAAGAAAATATTGGGCCCCTTAAAAAAAAGAGAGACAGGGAAAATAAAAATACATGTTAACCATATTTCATGCAGTGTAGTAATGAAACCAAACCTGGCGTCATTAGAAAAAAGTGTAAAGTTGGGGTTTTATGGGCCTTCAGAAGTTGGGGTCCAGGGTGCGCGCCCAGTGCACCCGCTGTTAAATCCACCTCTGCAAGGCAATCCACTACTTTTCTTAACCATTAGATATATACATCTCAGTGTGGTGGCTGTCCTTTGAGCATTAAACTCACATAACCAGATTTTGCTCTACTGCCTCACCTGATGTCCCACAGCCATCTCCAAGTCTGCTTGTTTCACATGTTGGAGGAATAAGCATATGCATGTTCTTCCTATCCTTCTGGTGCAGATCCTGCCCCTTTAGGAACACTGATTAGCTTAAGAAGTGGGTTTGTGAACCAAATCAGAATGATCAGAACCTTTCCCTGAGATTTTGTTAAAAGTGGAGCTTGAAGGAAGATATTCTTGCTCTCGCTGGTGACTAAGCTGGAAGAATGTGAGTAGTACAGAGGTCCTCTCTTCCCTCCTGTGTGGAGAAAGTCTGTCTGTGATGGGAGGGAATAAAATGCATAGGCACTGAGAAGCAAAAATTAGAAATGAGAGGGAGAGAATGTTCTGCCAATACGAGGTCTTTTGGATCTAGTCATTCCTGAAGCTCCATGCTTCTCTCTTCCCTGGTTTGATCAATTTCCCTTTGATCCTTGAGCTTGGTTAAATTGAGTTTGTCTTGTGCAACAACAAAAAAATTTCAAATAAATACAATTGCCCAATGCTGAATTCAGGATGGTGGGAAGCTTTAAGTAAACATCGTTTTGAGACAAATCCCACAGTACTGCTGCCCTATACTTCTTCTGTGTAGGAATTTTAGAGCTGCCGCTGGCCAAATTTACCACTCTACTACCCAACCAGCTTCTCCTCTTGCATGCTTTCTTTAGGTGAAGTGCAGGCACCACTCAGTCACGGTAACTAGAAATCTGGGGGTCTTCTCAGTGTCTTGCTTCTCCCACAACTGCTCTTTCTGATATCCATTAATTACCACACGCTGCCAAATTTACTTCCTGAATCTGTTTTCTTCTCTCCATTCTCAAGACTCCTTCCTGCCTTCAGACATCTCTCCTCTACATTACCTCACCAGCTTCTTAACTGACCTTGTTGTCTTTATTTTGCCCTACCTACCCTTAACTTATCCTCTATACTGCAGCTAGAGATCTCTTCCAAAATAAATCTGACCATATAATGGTCCCATCTAACACTCATGGATGGTTTCCTAACATCCTTTGATAGAACTCAAATTAACCACATACAAGACCCTACTTTCTGGGCGCATTGCCCTCTCTAACCTCTTAATCTGTTGTGGCCCCACCTTCCCATAACACGACGTCATCCTGGCCACTTTGTGGGTCAGCATTCCCTCCTCAGTATTTCCACACTTGCATTTTCACGTCACTTATTAATTGACTGTTTATGTATGTCTTTCTCACCTATTAACACAGAAGCAGCAACGAGGAATGACTATTTGGAGCCCATTGATGTGGTAGGCAAACTGAGTAACTCTGAATACTTTTCCATGGCAGTGTATGCATCGGATTTTGTCTTTTTTCTTTCCATCTATAGTTAGGCATGATATTGGAAAGATTTTAAAACTGATGACAACAGAATGCCATCATTGTTATCACTTAGCTGAGAACTGAATTACTTTCTTCACAAATTCTCTTAAACATCTAAAATACTTTATTAAGTAAATTCTTATAGACTACCTTTGCATTTGCAAATTAGTTATTCCCTTACCTAACTCTAATTCAAAGTCTACTTGATGCATAAAAGTAGGCATAAAGAGACTATTTCAAAATAGTTTTTAGATTCAGGGGAGAAGCCAACTAATAGAGGTTTTTTGTTTTAAAAATATTTTATTTATTTATTTATAGAAAGAGGGGAAGGGAGGAAGAAAGAGAGGGAGAGATACCTCAATGTGTGGTAGCCTCTCGTGCACCCCCAACTGAGGTCCTGGCCCGCAACCCAGGCATGTGCCCTGACTAGGAATCAAACTGGTGACCCTTTGGTTCACAGGCCAGGGCTCAATCCACTGAGCCACACCAGCCAGGGCAAGGTTTTATCCTTTCCTTCTGTTGAAGCACTTGGGAATGCTTCAGGGTCCTAGCATTTGTGGAAGAAGAACTGGTGCATGGCATTCAATGTATGCCTGCAATAGAACATGGAATGCAAATAGTGAGGGTGATTCTATCTTGCATGCAGTTATTGCTACAGAGACCCCAGTAGAGCCCCCACCACCACCACCACCCCCATACCTGTGACTTGCTGGTGAACTGCAGACTAGAAAGGCATTGGAGAAAAGAAGGCACGGACTGGAGAAGAGCTTGATCCAGCCTGGAATCCAGGTTTTGTGGGGCAATCTTTAAGAAAAAGAATATAAAATTTCAAACAAAACTAATTACAAAACTGAGTCTTCATTTAGAATGGGAAGAAAGAAGCACAACAAATTACTGGATTCGTGGATCTTTAGGCATCTTCTGAAATTTCTTTAGGCAAATTATCAGAAAAGCTCACAAAGGAATGCTCCCTGGATGCAATCTGACTTCCCCTCTCAACCTAGACCATTCCAGCAACTCAGTATTCACAGGAGCCCTGTGAATAAAAGGAAGGAACACTGAAGCTTAAATTAAGCTTTATTTGTTTCCTGGTAAAGCTACTCTGGACCCAGGCCAAAAGAATAAAGGACACAGCTGTTTTGGGATCCTGATTCCCTGGCTCACACTCTATGTTAGGAACTGGCAATGTTTTCCAGGACTGTTTCCAGAACCAGGATCAGGACATGACTTGGAACTGGGAGAGTAAATCAGATTGCTGAGTGAGGCAAGGCTGGAAATGGTCCCTGCAGCTCACACCTTCTAACAGGTGGTTATTTGTCTCCACCTTAGTTGAATCATCCCTCTCTTACAAGCCCAGGTTTAACATGAAGGTAAACCAAGACAGTAAGAAAGCTGTTGAATGGTACATTCATTTTAGGTCAGAGGTTTAGGGGGAAGGACTAGGTTGTTGCAGAAAAAGCTCCAGACAGTGGCTCAGACTTGAGCCATGGGTACCAGGCCCTTTTTGAATTGTTTGGAATTACTAAAATGACTAGAATCATCTCTTAGCTTAAGGATTAATAACCAGATTATGACTTGAGAGGAAAGTAAAGAAGCTTTTTCATGTACCGTCTATGTGCCAAGTACAGTGCTTGGCAACTTATGAATCTTTTCTCATGAAATCTTCACAGCCCTACCAGATTGGGAAGCCAAACATCACATAGGTTAAGACCTTTCCAGGAAGTACATTAGGACTGTATTCTCTCCAATAGTCACTCGATGTGAAATCCTGTCAGTAAAACAGTTTCAAAGTCTTCTCCTTGGTGGAAATACTATATTCTCCCCAAAGTACCAGGAAAAGACAGAGTTGAGTTCAGTTCACAAACATTCTGGAGCCTCTACTTTGAGCCAGGCCCCGTAGAAGTAGCTAAGTGTTGTGAATTCAGAGGTGAATGAGGCATAGCCTCTGCCCTCTTAACAGAGCTCAAGGTCTGGTGGAAAAAACAGACAAGTTATTGCATAATTTCACTACCATTTGGCAATAAATGTTTCTCCAACTTTTTTGTAAAGCAGACCTAAAAGCAAAGGACAATAAACACATGGCCTTCTAGGTGCCCTCTGCAATTGTGAAATTTCTTTTATAATGTAATATTTTGGCTAAGAAAAACTTATGCCTTTTGTTTTAAGTTATTTATTATTAGATAAAGCTCATGCCTTATAATATCATGTACCCCATGCCCAATGGTACCCTGACTTGAGAAGCAGTATGCAAGGAAAGTGATGATAGAAATAAGCTGGGGTGCTATAGAGCTACTCAGGAAGGACACTAATTCAGCCTGGGAGTTGGCAGCGAAGGTTTTCTGAAGAAGAAAATTCCTGCGCTGAGGCTGGAACAAAGAACTGGAGAGCAGCCCAAGCTGAAGTAGAACTCACGTACTAATTACTGAACTGCATTAGGCGATATATGAAATAAGGCTCATTAACAGTTTTACAGTTTGTCTCTACACCCCTGTCTCCAATCTCCTCAGCTCTACATAAAAATTGGGCTCTGTCTGGCTTCCTCTTTTCTGCTGCCTGTGAACAGCTTCAATCTAGATGATAAACTCAGGAGTAATTTTAGAGCTTGCCTCCTTGGTTTCAGTGATAACTCCTCTCAGTGGTAACATTCCTATACTACCTGTTGTCCTGTGTCTGAAACCATGTCACATATTTTGTCCAGTTTTTGAGTTGCTGAACTGAGGAGGGCAAATTCAGTCCCTGCTACTTCATCGTGGCCAGGATTTTGAGTAGATAAATGTAATGAAAATACACCCCTTTTCATTTTTTGTAATAAGTACTCACTGATTTTAGGGAATATGGGAATTCAGTATCTGAATTTTAACAAATACCTATGTACTTGATGGAGAGGACTATAAAAAGAATAACATAATGTAGATAATAAAGCCAGCAACATACTTTTACATCTGGTTCTACATATCTTTGTAGATGAGTTTCATGTAGAACAGATATTATAACCAAATACTGATCTAAGACCCAGACCTAACAATAGCGACAATACAAACGACTAATCTGAGATTAAGAAATGCTTTTATCAAGTGTAAATCATTTTTCCATCATAAATCAAAAATATCAAGTGTAAAAAAATAAAGAAGTATAAAAACCTTTCATGCTGAGCACAGATCATGAGAAAGAGATAAAGCTATGAAGGTGCATAACATATTCAGGGACAAGAGTGTGGTTGCTGCATTTAGTGAATGAAAACAGTAGTCCCAAAAATGTAATCTGGGATCAGTTCCTGACAACATCAAATATTGGCCAGGATGTGGAGCAACAGGAGCTCTCAATCATTATTGGTGGGAACACAAAATGGTACAGACACTCTGGAAGAAAGTTTGGCAGTTTCTTACGAAGCTAGACATGCTCTTGCCATGTGATGCAGCAGTCACATTCTTTGGTATTTACCCTGGTGGACTGAAAGCTTGTGTCCACACAAAAATCTGCATGGAGATGTTTATAGCAGCTTTATTTATAAGTGCCAAATCTTGGAGGCAACCAAGATACCTTTCCAGTAGGTGAACAGATAAATTGTGGTACATTCAGACAATAGAATATTAATCAGTACTAAAAATAAATGAGCCATTAAACCCTGAAAAGACATTAAGAAACTTTAAATACATATTATGAAGTGAAAGAAGTCAATGTGAAAAAGCTATATAATGTGTGATTACAACTATATGACATTCTGAAAATGGCAAAACTATGGAAACAATAAAAAGATCAGTGGTTGCTAGGAATCAGGGGGAGAAATTAAAAGGCAGAGCAGGGAGGATTTTTAGGGCAGTGAGACTGTTCTGTATGATATTAGAAGTATGTATTTGTCAAATTACACATTTGTCCAAGCTCATAAAATGTACACCAGGAGTGAACCCTAATGTAAACTATAAACTTGGGTGATAATGATGTATCAATAGAGGAGGCTGATTGTAACAAATGTACCACTTTGGTGCACAATGTTGGTAGTGGGGGAGGCTGTGCATATGTTTGGGTATGGAGTATAAGGGAACTCTGTGCTTTCTGCTCAGTTTTGCTGTGAATTTAAAACTGTTCTAAAAAATAGTCTATTTAACAAAACGTATCTGGCAACAGTGAGATATAAAACAGATAAGGAACTAAAGTTAAGAGAAATCAGTTAAGAGAGTACAGTAACACTTTAGGCAAGAGACAAAGATAGGCAGTAAAAACAACATTGGCAGTAGACACACAAGTATTTAAAAACAGTATTCAAGTTTTTGTATGTATATATAAAACCTCATTTACTAGCTATAACCATTCCAGATCTTTCTGTACAAAGGAGATATTTTCTCAAATTAACAATAATGGAACAAAATAAGTAATGTTTTAAACAAAATACATATGGTACTTTGAAATAACTTTTCAAATTTACATGAAATATATGCAGTGCAAATCAAATAATACACAATAAATCACTTCCATGTTTTAAGAGGGACACACTTATTCCTAAGAAAATTTTAAGAAGTTATTTCAATTGGGATACTATAAAAATAATAAAAGTATAACTGTCCATGCTTAGTTTTCTTATACATTATTTGAAATAACTATAATTGAGTATTACACATCCTTACTGAAGTAATGGTTTAACATTTTAACAAATGTAAATTAGTATCAACTTGAGTAAAGTTTCAATTTCCTATCAATCTTGACAAACTACTCCCAGAAAACTCCAAGCACTGAAAAGTAAATATTGAACACCTGTTAAAAATCACTGTCAATGACTCACTCGGTGTGGAGAGATTTTTTTTTTACAATGACAACAAAAGAAAGTTATTTTTCTGAAAGTGGAAAAATCAGTCTCATCTTTTCTTCAGGCTTTAGAGGAGAATACCTCTCTGCACATATCAACTCAGACTTTGGGGCTAAGGAAAAAAATAAAGATCATACTTTAACAAAAATTATTTTAGAGCACGAAGACCATTATACTATTAATAAGTAAAGGTTAGTTTAAAAATAACATCAGATGAAAACATGGTTTAACAGAAAGAACAATGTAACAGAATCACTAGGCTCAATCTAATGCTTCACCTGTTACTGTTACCATGGATAAATAATAACTCTGTTATCTCAGTTCCTTCTCTGTCAAATGAAGGTGTTCATATCCTCTACACCACCACTGTCCAGTAAAACTAATGATGATGATGGAATTTCCTATTGTGCTGTCCGATATTGACTATGGAGACTTGAAATGCTGCTACTGTGATTGTGGAATTAAATGCTTTATTTTAATTAATTTTGAAAGCTCCATTTAGTCTTTAAAAAGCCTTCCACACCATTTTCTAGAAAAATTAATTTTACCTTGTGCTTTTCTTGCTCTGGTCAGCAAATACAAAGCTGAAACCATGGAGGAGGAAAGGACTTCTATTATTCTAAAAAAGAGCAAATCTTTCAAGAAAAAATAATGTACTGCATTTGTGAAAATCAGAATTGGAGGCCGGAACTTACAGAAATGAACGAAGAGCCAGATTATAAAATGTTAACTCTGGGAAACTCCTCTAGGTTTAATTCAACTCTTCGGAAAAAAAACAAAACAAAACTCTTCTAGTTTATTTAATCCCTAGCACACTCTCTCAAGGAAGAGTACGTAAATCATCAGTATTTGTCTGAGCCATTAGCAAATGGATTTCATCTGAAAATGTAGAATAATTTGTTTGGTCAATATGTTATTTTCTCAGCAGATATAGTCAATTTTCTTAATTCAAAATGACATAGAACTAAAGTATCCAAATTGTTTTTGAGATTCTTATTTTATATAGCTTGTACTTTAAAAAGATATTGATAATTTGTGTGTGTGTGTGTGTCATAAATGAGGACATTTATTGGTATGAACAATTTGAGTCTAAAGGAAAGGAGGATCCAGTGAATCCTTAAATCAGTTTATATCTGTACTGATGGGTGTACTGTCTGTGTAGAGCAGTGGTTTCACTAGAAATCACTACAGTCCACTGTTCTGTTGAAGGCAACACATCGGTATTGAAGGAAATCCATTGGAGAGTATCAGCTCTTTTGCCCAATATATTTATAACTGATTCCTTCGCCACAGTGGTTTATTTCCTTATAGGCCCACCTTCCCAGGTGAATTGGAGGCACTCCTTCCCACTGATATTGGGCACAGAGAGCAAACCCTAGATGTGGTCCCAAAAGCTATTTGAGAGTTTAGCTGTTTGGTCATGTGTTCTGGAAGGCTGTGCACTTTACCCTGATAGCAGCAAATCCTTGGGAGTGAATGGTGCTGCAGTTGGGGATGATGGTGAATTCTTTTGGTTTTGTTATCGGTATTTCATCCTTGTTCCAACAGGGTCTTTTGTTGTCTGAATATTGCTCACAAGTTGAAATGCTTTCATGGCCAACGCCATCCCCAGGATACGCAGTTTGAAGGTCATGGGGACCAAAGAGGTATTATTTAGGGAACATATCAAGGTATGAGGAAACCCAAAGGAAACATCACCAAAGTGCAGAGCAGGAACGTTAAAGTGGAACGTGGGTTCGATGACATAGCCTCCAGCTCCAGATATTGGTCATGTAGGCACATCACACCAGGCTGAATGCATTGGTGCCCTAGCGATACTTCTGGTTGCTACAGATCTGACCATTATGTGGAGAGAGGCTGCTGCAAGTGTGGGAAGAGCCAGGACAGCGAAGACTCAAACTATTGACAGATATTAACACAGGTGAACACCCAATTTTTTTATATTTCTAAAAATTTTGTGAGGTATGTACATTTGGTTTTAGCTAATAAAAATAAATGGTTTACATAAGACTCAATTTCACCACTTAGAACTTAAAAATATTTAAAAACCCCCAGCAAACTGAGTGATGTTTTTACTGCACACCTGGACCCTTAGCAGGAGGTGGTGATTGGTTTGGTTTCTACTAAAATAATGATATTGAAAACAGCTGAGCAGTTACATATTAAATAGTTGAATTCTGATCATTAATAATCAGAATTATATGAACATCTCTCCTCATCTCATCCCTGTCAAAAAATTGTAAAAGAAGCTCCTAACAATTCCCCAAAAGATCACTGACAAAAACTTAGTCTATTAGAACAAATACCTTGTTGATCAAAATTAAAATATTTCAAAAATTATCAGTACTAGGCCCTGGCCAGGTGGCACACTTGGTTGGAGCACTGTCCAGTACATTAAAAAAAAAAAAACGGGTTGTGGGTTTGATTCCCGGTCAGGACACATACCTAGGTTTCGGGGTGCCCACAGGAGGCAACTTATATCGATGTTCCTCTCTCAAGTCAATAAAAACATATCCTCGTGTAAGGATTTAAAAAAATTATCAGTGTTAGATAACACACAAATTCCTAATAACGAACAAAAACGTTCAGTCCTTCCTCCTCTAGTTTAAGATTCCTATGCACCATTTCACCCACCTTTAACAGCTGAGTTTGGTAGGAAGGGAAGGGTGGCAAGGAAAGGCAGAGAAAGAGAAAGAAACTACCTATTTATTTATTTATTTTAATAATCCTTACCCGAGGATATGTTTATTGATTTTAGAGGCAGAGGAATCGGGGAGGGAGGGAGGGAGAGAGAGGGAGAAAGAGAGGAGCATCAGTTGGTTGTCTCCCAGGTTGTGCCCTGAATGGGGACTGAACCGCAGCCTAGGTATGTGCTCTGATCAGGAATTGAACCTGCAACTTTTTTGTGTTTGTATGTTCCAGAAGATGCTCCAACCAACTGAACCACTTAGTCAGGGCAAGGGACTTTGCTTTTAAAAGAAAAAAAAGTAGCTAAAAAATATATCTAGCTTTTATTCTTGACTCTTCAGAACTCTCAAAGAGAAGATGAAAGGCAAAGGTCTGTTCTTCCTCAATTTATTACAATTCTCTTAGATTTATAAGTGTTTACCTATTTTTAAGACTTCATATAATGCCTTAAAAAACTTGAGACACATTTAAAAGTATGTGAATTTGGGTTTTTCAAATTAAAAATAACCTATTATTAATACTGTATAAACACCGAATAAAAACCAAAAAAAGAATGTGTTCATTAAGAGAAAAGCGTAAAAACAAAGGACCCTGAAGGCTGAATCAGTAGCGAGTCTAATCTAGCAAAGGAAGGGGTGCAGACAGTGTAAGCTTCCGCAGAGTAACCTCTAATAATTTACTTAACTAAATAAAAAATTGAAAAAGTTAATAGATTTCTGCATTGGCTTTAATCAAATATGGTAGGTTATCTTGCTTTGTGTGTCTGCTAACTCTCTTTCCCTCTACATACCTTTAACACTCAGTTAGATCCACCTCTCTAGGGAAAAAAGGAGATCAAGTTTTAAAAAAGCAAAAGATCACTAATAAATGAAAGACTCAGGCTTACTTTATTGTCTGTGAGAAGTGAAGTAGATATATCAAATCCTATAGGAAGGCAAAGATTGCCTTTTATCCTACCAAAAATGCATAGACAGAATAATAGTAAGATCAACATTACCTTAAAATATTTTCAACAAAATTAAATAAAAGTATAATTTCTTCCAGGCAAGTGCTAATTTGTCTAACTAGTATGGTCAGACTTTTTTCTTTTAATTATAATAAAGTAATGAAGCCTAAGGTTACTCTCCAATATAGTCGGTGGGTAAAGATAACAAGGAATAAAGGACAGAACTAAAATATTGTTTTGCTCTACTATAATTTAAGTAAGTTAAATAAAGATTGAATCTAAAACACCCTCATGAAATTATTGAGTAACAATGTAAAAACTATGTTATCAAAGAAATATTGACAAAAGATTACTGAAAAGTCCTTTACAGTTCATTTACCTAAATAGCAAAATGGTCTGGAAATGTTCCTTCTTCACCATTAATGTCACCTTTCCACCAGCCATTTCTCCAACTTCCTACAATGCAAAATGAAGAATAATTAAGACAATAAGGGTTATGTTTAAATAAGAAAAAAAAATGACAAAATCCATTATTTTTACAAGAAAAAAAAAAAGACCTAAACAGATCATGAGTTCTCCTAATAGAAAATATTCCTCACATATTACTTCTAGCAGAGTTACAAAATTGGGTTTAATTTTTTAAAAATGTCGAATAATTTAAAATTTCAATTTACAAGGAAAAAATGTTCTCAGAGAAAGAAGAGAAAGGAAAAAGAAAGGGAAGTGGCAGACGAGGGTAGAGAGAGAATATGAATTTCTAAACTGTATGTTACTTAACATTCTTCTCAACATTTTATATGCTAAAAATTAATCACATTATTCATTTGCTTTAGAAATTGAGGGTGTTCTTCATTTCTTTTCAAATGCCATTCTTCCATGAGAAATTAGTCCAAAATGTATGAATATTTAAAATTACATACATTGAACAATCTGATTATTAATTTAAAATAAAGGGAAACAATTTGAAAAATGATCTGATGGGATTACAGCAAAAACAAAATATTTATAATTATACTCTATTACAAATAATATTTATATGATTATGCCCACACCCCAATACTACCAAGTTTTTTTTTTCTTTTGCCTTAATTCATTTCAAGTTAGAAAACTACCTCATTCTTTTAAATAGCTGCACCATTTTTCAGAGAATGAAGTTTCACAACCATTCACATGCTGAGGGGCTTTTAAGTTGTTTCTTTCTTTCTTTCTCTCTCTCTCTTCTTCCTTCCTCCCTCCCTCCCTCCCTCCCTCCCTCCCTCCCTCCTTCCCTCCCTTCCTTCCTTCCTTCCTTCCTTCCTTCCTTCCTTCCTTCCTTCCTTTCTTTCTTTCTTTTATATTGTAAAGAATACAACAAACATTAGGTGGGAAAAATGGAATGAGGTGGAAGAGGAAGTGAGAACAGAAACCTGAAGGGGGCTTAGGGTTTGAGAAAAAACACACCATGATGACAAAAATAATTTTCAATGTATTGATTATAACAAAGATAGACAATAAAATTTCTCTCAACAAAACAAAACAAAACAAAAACTTTCTAAGCACTTACTACGTTCCAGGTTCTCAGGGCACAGAAATAAACAAGACTAAGTCTTAGCTCTTCCAGAGCTAAGAATATTGAGAAATATTTCTATGAATAAATGACAAGATTCATTTCCTAGGGCAAGGGAAATAAAGGAAAGAATAAACAAATGGGACTACATCAAACTAAAGGGTTATTGCTCAGCAAAATAAAACACCAGTAAGATGAAAAGGGAACCAACCATATGGGAAAGCGTATTTGCCAATGATACCTCAGACAAGGGATTGATCTCTAAAATATATAAAGAACTTATACGACTCAACACCAAGAAGACAGACAACCCAATTAAAAAATGGGCAAAGGACCTGAACAAACACTTCGCCAAAGAGGACATACAGAGGGTCCATAGGCATATGAAAGAATACTCAACATTATTAGCCATCAGAGAAATGCAAATAAAAACCACAATGAGATACCACTTTACACCAGTCAGAATGGCCATCATCAACAAATCAACAAACAACAAGTGCTGGCAACGATGTGGAGAAATGGGAACCCTAATGCACTGTTGGTGGGAATGCAGACTAGTGCAGCCACTATGGAAAACAGTATGGAATTGCCTCAAAAAACTAAAAATGGAACTGCCTTTTGAACCGGCGGTTCCATTGCTAGGACTATACCCAAAGAATCCTGAAATCTCAATTCAAAAGAACTTCATAGCAGCGCTATTTACCAAACCCAAACAGTGGGGAGAGAGGAGGGGTCCTACTGCTCACTGCCTACCAGGCAAATCTCCATAGATGGAGTTCCGTGGAAAAGAAAGAAATCTTTTACTTAATGACAAGTTTCTGTCTAAAATATCTGGGTAACAGAAGTAAGGGGTGAGAAAGTCAGAGTATGACATAAAAAATAGCTATATAAACATTTGTCATTACAAATACTACATAGGTTCAAAAATTGAAAATAACACAAGAACAAAAATCTGTTCATAGTGATATCACCAAGGTCTTTGGAAAATAATGGCAAGTTTCTGACTCAAAGCCTGCTCCCTCTAAGACACCCAAAGAAAAACCATGCTGTCACACTCTGCCAGCTTAGTTCAAGGTTGTACCAGTAACCTCTTCTCCCACCCAAAAGTATCAAAAACATAGATGGCTTAACTGGTCTCCAGTCACTGTCCAGCTTCAGTCATCTTTTGGAGTCTGTGCCCCCAGGACTCTGCTTACAGGCCCACTGGTGACCCTTGACATATTCTCCACCAGGGGAGGCGAAAGAGCAAACTAACTTTTAGTTTCCTGGCACTCTCTTTCAAAAGTCCTCTCCCAGAATCCCATGCATGCCGAAAGCCAGTGGGAATGTCCAGCTTTCCAACCAATGGCCTTTGCCCTTCTTCCGGTTGCCATGTTTATCAAGGGGGCAAAGTCTCCAGTCACCCATGCACAGCCCAAAGCCCACCCCCCATAGTAGGACACATGGATGCACAGACTTTGAAAGATGCCTGAAGCTACTTTTGGCCTCCACACTAGGATTGCCCAATTTACAGAAGGCTTTCAAATTGCACATTCATGAAAGCCAGAGGATTGAACTGGGGTTACTAACCCAGACTCCGAGAAACATTCTCAGACCCATAGTCTATCTCTCAAAGAAGTTGGATCATACAACAAAGGGATGACCACCTTGCCTCCAGGCAGTAACAGCTATCCATGACATCTAACAGAAAGCTGAAATGTTCACTTTGGGACAGCCTACTCTGGTAGTGGTACCACAACAAGTCTAACTCTATTGGAACAGAAAGGAGGGTGCTGGCTGACAGCAAGTTGTAGGAGAAAGTATCAGGCTATTCCATTGGACAATCCAAATGTTACCTAGCAGACTACCACAACTTTGAAACCAGCCACTGCTTCCAGACATGGAGGGAGAATCAGCCCTCCAGCATGACTGCTTGAAAATTATTGACCAAATTTATTCTAGCAGGCCAGATCCACTGGACCAACTGCTGGTGGCACCAGACTGGGAGCTGTACATAGATGAGAACAGCTTCATGGCCAATGGCCAATGGCCAATGATGAGCTGGGTATGGAGTAGTAACTGTAGACAAGGTAATAGAAGCCCAAGCCCCTGTGTCAGGAACCTCAGCACAGAAGGATGAACTGAGAGCCCTCAGAAGAGCCTTAGTACTGTCTGAGGGAAAGAAGGTTAACATCCACACAGACTCCAAATATGCCTTCATGGCAGTCCACGCCCCTGGAGCAATGTGGAAAGAGACAGGACTCAACCTCAGGGGACAAGGATGTTAAACATGCAGAGGAGATTTTATATTTGCTAGAGGCAGAGAATCTACTGGACCAGGTTGCTATAATGCACTGCCCAGGGAACCAAAGGGACAATTCCCAAATGAGCCAGGGAAACCAAACTGCTGATAAAGCAGTGAGACAACCAGCCAGAGGGCCATCTTGCCCAGAGGTTTTGATTCCCTGCTTGGACTTGTCAAAATTTAAACCTCATTACACAGAATGAGATGAGGAATGGGCCCATGAATGGGGATTCACTAACACTGATCCCATTTCCATATGGAAGATCAACACCCATGGTATGATCTTACTCCCCAAGGCTCTACTGTATCCCATCCACAAACACCTACATGATGGGACACATTATGGAAATGATGCTTTCATGGACCTCATTAGGCCACATTTGAAGGGCCTTTATCCGCAAAGGACAATTCAGAGTATTACCCAATCCTGTAAGATATGTTCCAAAAACAATACTAAGACAGAATGTGCCTCAGTGAAAAAGGGCATACAATATAAAGGGTTGTGCCCATTTGAGGACTGGCAAGTGGATTTTATACAAATGCATAAAAACAAAGGGAATTTCAAAAATTAAAATATTTTTAAAGTATATTTTATTGATTATATTGTTACAGTTGTCCCAATTTTTTTCCCTTTGCTCCCATCTGTCCAGTACCCCACTTTTCTCCAGCAATCCTAACTCCCTTTAGTTCATGTCCATGGGTCTTGCATGTAAGTTCTTTGGCTTCACTTTTTCGTATACTATTCTTAATATCCCCGTCTATTTTGTACCTACCAATTATGCTACTTAATCTCTGCACCATTTCCCCTTTTCTCCCCCTCCCCTCTCCCAGCTAATAACCCTCCAAATGACCCCATACCTATGATTCTGTTACTATTTTTGTTCTAATTTATTAGATTCTGTTGTTTATAGTTGTAAGTTTATTGTCATTTTAATGTTCATAGTTTTGATCTTCTTTTTCCTAAATGAGTCCCTTTTACATTTCATGTAATAATGGCTTGGTGGTGATGAACTCCTTTAGCTTTACCTTGTCCAGGAAGCACTTTATCTGCCCTTCCATTATAAATGATAACTTTGCTGGGTAATCTTGGTTGTAGGTCCTTGCTTTTCATTACTTTGAATACTTCTTGCCAGTCCCTTCTTGCCTGCAAAGTTTCTTTTGAGATATCTGCTGATAGTCTTATGGGAACTCCTTTGTAGGTAACTCTTCTTTTCTCCTGCTGTTTTTAAAATTCCCTCTTTAACTTTTGGCATTTGAATTATGAGGTGTGTTGGCATGGTCCTCTTTGGATCTAGCTTGTTTGGGACTCTCTGTGCTTCATGGACTTGTATGTCTATTTCTTTTGCCAAATTTGGGAAGTTTTCCTTCATTATTTTTTCACATAAGTTTTCAATTTCTTGCTCCTCCTCTTCTCCTTTTGTCACCCCTGTGATTCGGATGGTGGTACATTTAAAGTAGTCCCAGAGGTTCCTAAGCCTCTCCTCACTTTTTAAAAAAATTCTTGTTTCTTCATTCTATACTGGTTGGCTATTTATTTCTTCGTTATGTTCCAAATCGTTGATTGGGACCCTGGCTTTCTTCCCCTCACCAATGGTTTTGTGTGGATTTTCCTTCCTTTCACTTAGTATAGCCTTCACTTCTTCCCTTATGCATTTGCTGTACTCAATCACATCTGTGAGCACCGTTATCACCAGTGTTTTGAACTCTGCATCTTTTAGGTTGGCTATCTCCTTGTCGCTTAGTTCTTCCATGGGAACCTTGATCTGCTCCCTCTTTTGGGCCATACTTCTCTGTCTCCTCAACTTAACAACCTCCTGTGTTTGTCTCTGGTCTTAGGTAGAGCTGTTGCAGCTGTCTGGATGAGTATTACTTCTTTATATCTTTCTTTGTTGGACTTCATGCAGTTTGATTTTCTGGTAGTTATTGTTTTTAGTTTTGAGGTAATAGTATTCCTTCCTATGATTGTGGAGGAAGGCAAAGCATGTCTACCTACCCCCATCTTGGCTGGAAGTCTCAAATTTATTAGTTTTTGTGGACACTTTTTCTGGATGGGGAGAGCCATAACCCAGTACAACGGGGAAGGCAACTGAGGTAGCAAAACCTTCCACTTAAAGAACTAATTCCTAGGTTTGGGCTTCCTTACAGCATTTAGGGTGAGAATGGACCATCATTCACTTCAGAGATCTCCCAGAAGGTTGGACAGGCATTGAAAATACAATGGAAATTACATACATCTTGGAGACCTCAATCTATGGGAAAGACTGAGAAAATGAATCACACAATAAAGAAGACTCTGGCAAAAAATATATATGGTAGGAAATGCATTTGAAATCGGACCAGGCACTTCCCATTGCTTTGCTTCAGATTAGGGTAGCACCTGGAAGTGGGCTTAAGTTAAGCCCTTTTGAAATCGTTATGGGAGACCCTTCTAAATTTATGTTTTAGGAATACTCCCTTTATATTTGGAGCACGAGCCAAAAAGTAAACAATATATACAACATTTAAGACAAACACTAACCATTTTACACAAGTTTGCTTATTGCAGGTCTGCCTACGCATCTGATGAGCTCTTACACTCATCCAAGCCAGGGGGACTGAGTCTTACTAAAGACTTGGAAGACTGAAAAACCTGAACAGTAGCTAGCCAAGCAATGAACTGGTCTCTATGACATTCTGTTGACAAGCACTCTTCTCTAGAGCTTGTGGGAGTCAAGCCTTGGATCACCACACAGATAAAATGGGCACCACCTGAGGATTCTAACCCTGCTGCTGTGGTTGATGCTGTAAAGAACAGTTGGACCTGCACTATGGAAGGATATTTGAACTTGCTCTTTCAGAAGAAGATAGTGGCCCCAATTCGAAGTGACAATGTTCCTTTACTTTATTTGTATTTGCATATCTAGGGACTTTTGGTGGCTTGATACTTAGTTAAGGTATGGTCCTTCCCACAGCTAAAAAGAACAAGAATTGAAACGAATTATGGTTATTTCTGAATAAGTAGAGAAAGTTGTGAAAGTTTTAACTTGAAATGAAAGAAACATCAGTTCTTGGTTATAGCTATTCTTTGCTAGCTTTCTGATCTTATGGGGACTAGGAGAAAGCTAGCTGTCTTGTCTCTGTTTTTTGGGCTTCAAGCCATTTGGACCTTGTAAAGGTTATTTGTGATACTGGTTGGCATGAGATAACATCTCTGCCATTTGGGCCTTGTGCCATTTGGACCTAGGAAAGGTCATTTGATGCTGGTGAACATATCAGCTTGGATGAGAGGTCATGTCTCTGCCAGGAGACCAGTGGACGCACTGGTGGGTGAGAAGATGTCTCTGCTACTGAGGCTTCATGCCATCTAGACCTCAGAGAGGTCATCTGTGTGACTGGTTAGTGGTACTGGTTGGTGTGAGACAAGATTCTAAGGCTAGTTCTAGTTCCTGCCTCCCCTTCCCCTGCCGCCCCTTTTACTGAAACTCTGTTCTTGTTTTGGATTTCTGTTTTGTTTCTGTTTTGGAAAAAAAAAAAAAAGGTTTCCAAGGGTTAAAATGTCACATTAAGTTGAAAAGTAAAGTAACAAAAGATATAAGGCATAGAGACAAAAATTTTGGTAGATGTTGAAAGGGCAAGGATTTTTCTTTTGCTTTGTTATTTTCTCCCTACTTGGTCCCTCTAGAATTTGGATGATAATGAGGGTAATCTTAGGGAGGGAAATTGGGTTTTAAGGAAAATCACAATGTTTAACTGTGAATACTGGACTTTAGTGCAGCTAACTGTCCTCAAAGTTTGTTTTCACTTAGAAGTTGAACTAGTTTACATGAAAGATTTGTCAAATTGTCACTGCTTGATATCATTGCAGCAAAGGCCTTGCAGCTGAATGTCTTCTCAAAAGACAGTCTTGTAGACTCAGAGACAATGTAGGCCTCACGTGAGAAGCCTCTTAAGACTCAATCATTTGGCTGGACTAGATGATTGAGTTGGTGAAGTATGAGGTTACCTATATGCTTCATTTTGAAACTGGTTTTCTTTTCTGCCTTAATGATTTGGGTAGAAAAGGTCCAGAAGCATTAAAAGGGGGGCGGGTTGTAACAGTCCCCACCTAGGTCATTTAGTTGTTATTGTTCATATTGTGCCTTCTAACCCTCTTGCCAAATTTGTCACCTCCAGAATACAACAAGGTTGCCAACCTGTCCAGCAATGCCATCCTTTGGACATCATACACACTGCTTTTCCAGAGGCTACCAACTGACCTGGACCTTGCAAGACCCTTCTTCCTTGTGTGAAGACTCTCCTCCACTCCAGATCCCCTTTTGGAAAAGACCTATGGACCACGGGATAGGTAGGGCTATGACCTGGGCCAGTAGGAAGTAGTTACAGAAGAACGAAACCTTTGTCCATTTGCCATTGTGAAATTACAAGTGTCCAGAGTGTTAAAAGGAAAGAATTATACCAGTGGACTCCTCACTGGAAATGAGGGAGAGGTTGAGCTACCCATGCACACATTGCCCTGGTGGGGAACTTCCCTCCCCTTCATGGGAAGCTGCAAAGGCAAGTAGAGCTGTGTTACATGGGTCCTGCTTGGCTGGGCACCCAAACACATTGGGGCAGTAGCTGGAGGAAAAGGACAGCGTACCATGAGTAGAATGCCTGGATGCACAGAATTAGAAAGATACCTGAAGTCAGGCAGTGACTGGAAACCAGCTAAGCCATCTACATTTACAAAACTTTTGGGTGGGAGAAGAAGTTTCTGGCACAACCTTGAACTGAGCTAGCAAATGGTGGTGGCAGGGTGATTTTCTTTGTGTGTCTTAGAGAAAATGGACTTTGAGGCAGAAATTTGCTATTTTAAATTATATGATTGTTAAATTAAATATTCCTTTCCTTTCCACCAAATTCTGTCTTTGGAGTTTTTCCTGGCAGGCAGCAAGTGCTAGGACTGCCCCTGACCCCCACTAGCTGGGTTCGGAAACACTCACAATGAGATAGAGAAGAAAGTCTTGATACTTTATTGCTGCTATCTAAATGATAATTTTAGCTAATGTTATAACCCTTATTCTAACTATAGTCTAATAGAAAAATTTCCACTGGAATTTATTATAGTTAAGTCCTTTATCATCTTATACTAGTGTTTCTTTGAGTTCTGTCCCCAGAAATAACACTACAGTTGACCTTAGATTTCAATAGTTAAAAATCTGAACATATTGCTAACTTGTATGTCACTGTGTGTTCTGTTTATCTTTGATGATACTTTAATTTCTCCCCAATTCTAATGACTCAATTTTTCAATCTGGTGTCATCCACAAACAGCAAGTGTGCTTTCAGTGGTGAAAGCAAGCCTCACAGGCCATCATGTAGGATGACTCTGAGACAATTCTCACTAGTAACAACTCTGGAGTAGTGGATATTATAAATGGCAATTGAAAAATTAGTCAGGTAGGCGCTAACATGTAGATGCAAACATCTGTCCAAATGCGCCCATTTGTGGTGTTAAGATGGATATGTGTCACTGCATGCATTTGACCTCAAATGTAAAACAAAATTGGTGGCGTGGAAATCACAAGCTATTGGACAATATAAACTGTGCAACAAGAAAGCCAAAGGCAATGTGTATTTTCTGTTAGTGACAGTCATGAGACAGAGAAGGCCCATAGGGGCCATGTCACTGAAAAAGGTCCCCTTGTCAGCCCTGGCTAGGCCTCTGAGTTCCCAGGTGCCTCCACATGGAAGGCTTCCCAACTTCAAAGTTCCTAGCAATGGGTTACTGTGATGTGATTCTTAGCCCTGCTCATGCAGCAATTCTGAGACATTTGGTGGGCTTGTCCAATACAGATATATGCTTTTAGTGGAGCAGACCAGATAAGTCGTATAACAACAGTGATAACCTCCTACTTTGATCACTTTGGCTCTGGTTTAGTTCATTCCCTGGGACAAGTGGGTGGCAATGTCACTTCCTTCACAGGTTACATCTCTAACTACAGAAAAGATATGCTGATGAAGAGATCTGAAAAGGAGGAAGAGTCATGTGACTCTAAGAGAAAGGAGGCTGAAGCCATTCAGGTGATCTTAGCATCAGAGGAGAGACTTAAAACTCCTTATAGTGATCTGAACAGAAGTATGAAACATCATGGCTTCAAATAAAGCAGCAAAGTGTTGCTTCCTAACATCAACTACAACAGAAAGACTTAGAACTCAAAATTCTGAGAGGAAAACAGTGCTAAAGAATAAGTTTCTGAAGCTGCAGTCAGCCTCTCAGCCAGGAAATTCTGAAGCTGGCCTTGTACCATGAACCCCTGCATCACCTTCATTGGATTTATGACATCAACCCTCATGTTTCAGCTTGCAACAGAGATGACACAGAGCTTTCTGAGCTGATTTCACCAAAACAGGAAATAAACCACTGTCAAATAAAGTTCTAAGACTCAAGGCTAAAGTTAGCCTTTGAAGGTATTTTGCTTTGACTTCTACAGCCAACAGCTTTGATCACAGTAAAATCTACAAACTGCAAAATATCATCCGGAAACTTGAACAGAAGTGAAATAGAAAATTTATGACCAACAACGTGAAATGGCAGATAGGCAGAATGTTTATCAACAGAAACTGGCAGAAATAAGTCATGGGAATCAAGATAAAATAAGTGAATATAAAGAAAAAATGGAAGGGTAGAATCCAAGATGGCAGAGGAGTAAGTAGAAGCTACGCTAATCTCCTACCAGTACCAATCTGGAATTACAACTAAATTGTAGAGAAATCAACTGAACAATAGCTGGAAGAAGCCTTATAACCACGGACAGATGGAAGAAACCACTTCATTACAACATGACTGGTATGGAGTATGAGGAGATATGAGAGGGCTGGCTGGGCTCCCGCCAGTGGCAGCTAAAGTGTTAGGGGAAATTTCAGCAGATGGAGGGTTCACCCTGAGAAGTGTGGGATCTAAAACCCAATATGGGCTCCCCAATCTATCCCAACAGGGCTGGAAAGGAACCCAGATAACATCCAGTCATGAGAAGGGGCAGGGTTCCTGCCTGCAAGGGAAAGATAGCTAGAGACACAGAGGACCCCTTAAAGGGCCAATGTAGAAAATTTTGCCTCTTTCCCTGTGTTCTGGCAAAGGGTGGGGGCAGAGTGGGTTAGAGATGCTTAAGAGCCTGGGGGTCCTGGCTTTGGGGAGAGAACTGAGGGAACAGCCACCAGGATCCCTGTGCCGAGTTATTCCCTATACTGCAGGAGATATCTTGCTCAGGCAGAGAAGCCAATCCAAATGGCATCAGCCTGAGGGGAAGCAATAGTCCTGCCCACAGAAATTACTCTGCCCCACTTCGTGGTGCTTAAGCCTGGCTGCTGATTACAGATTAACTAGATTAACAACTGACAGAGAGAGCCACAGACTGTGGATCACTGGTAGTCTCAAATAGGCTGCCTAGAGAGAGACTGGGACACCGTCTGACATCACCAGGGGTGTATCCAGAAAGATAAAACCGTGGTAAACACTAGATTCTACTGAGACTAATTTCACCATGTTTTGCATGATTTACATTATTTTCTCTCCTGCATAGCTTTGGAACATTCATTTCTTGTCCTTCAAGTTTGTGCCTATTAGGTCACTAGTTTTTATATTATAGTTTATTTCAAATGTTATATTTGGCTCCTCCCTTCTCTTACTCCATTTTACCTTCTTCTTTCCTCTTCTTATTTTCGTTTTAAGTTTTATTTTCTCTCTAGCTATGACTTGTTTCCATTCCACTCTCTTACTATGTCTCCCCTCTCCAGCCTCTCAAAACCATTTTTCTTGTCATTAGTCATCTCAAATTCTTTTTCCTGTTCTTAAAATACTCTTATTCTCTTTCTACCTTTATCAACCTTTTCTCTTTGGTTGTTGCATTTCTTCAATTTTATTTCTACATCTTCACTATTTTTGTATTTCAAATCTCAAATTTTAGCTATCTCCTCTTCTACTGCATTTGCCTTCCTCCTGCCCCCTTTTTTGTGTGTTTTAAATTTTAAAATATCCCTGTCTTAGCCTGGCTTTCATTCCTCACTCTTAGTATTCCTACTCCTTCTATCCTCTCAAAATAGCTTCTGTTTCCTCTAACCATCTCTTTTCTTTTAAATTTTTAAATTTTTAAATTTTTTATATGCTTTATTGATTATGCTGTTACAGTTGTCCCAATATATTTTCCCTTTATTCACCTCCACCCCGTGCCCCCCTCCTAGTCTATGCCCATTATTTGTATATATAGTTCTTCTCAACATCTTCCTGTCTACTCCACTCCCTCCTACTATGCTTCTTAATTCCTGCATCATCTTCCTACCTTTCCCCCTTCCCCCTCCCTGCTGACCTCCCCCCAATATGTCCCCCCATACCTACAATTCTTTTTCCACTCTCATTGCCTACTTAGTTTGCCTTTGTTTCGATTCCCTAGCTTCTGTTGTTGGTTGTTGTGATAGTTTTCATTTTAATGTTCATAGTTTTGATTCTCTTTCTCCTAAGCAAGTCCCTTTAACATTTCATATAACAGTGGTTTGGATCTGATGAACTCTTTCAGTCTTACTTTGTCCTGGAAGCACTTTCTCTGCCCTTCTATTCTGAATGACAGTTTCGCTGGATAGAGTATTGTGGTTGTAGGTTTTAGCTTTTCATTACATTGAATACTTCTTGCCAGTCCCTTCTTGCCTGCAGAGTTTCTTTTGAGAAATCAGCCGACAGTCATTTTGGGACCCTTTGTACATAATTCTCTTCTTCTCTCTTGCTACTTTTAAGATCCTCTATCCTGAGAAACAAGATGGCGGAGGAGTAAGTGGAAGCTACACTAACTTCCTCCTAGAACTAGTCTGGATTTACAATGTAATTTTGGAGAAATCATCTGGAATAACGAACCGAACACCAGCTGGAGAGAAGTCTTATAACCACGGAGAGACAGAAAAGGACGCTACATCACAACGTGACCGGTAGGGAGTGCGGAGACGTGGAAGGGCTGGCTGGGCTCCCACGGGTGGCAGCTGAAGGGGCTGAGAAACAGCTCAGCAGCCGGGGATTCCCCCTGAAAAGGGCAGGGTCTAAACCCCCAGCTGGGCTTCCCAGCCTACAGCGACAGAGTGGAAAGTAAAATAGTATCAGCTGTGAAAAGCGAAAAGCCACAGGCTTTCTTGCTAGCCGGAGAGAAACAGCAGGAGAAAAAGAGCTCTTAAGTGGATCACATACGAAAATATTTTGGCCACCACTTACCCTGGGCTCAAGCAGAGGGAAGGCAGAGAGGACTGGAGACACTTGGGGAGAATTTGGCACGGTGGCTTTGAGGGGAGAACTGGAGGAGCAGCTGACTGGGTCCCAGTGCTGACTCATCCCCAGTACTGCGGGTAGACCATTCCCCTCCAAGTGGCGTCAGCCTGAGGGGAAGCAAAAGCCCTGCCTACAGGAATTAAGCTGCCACACCCACAGTCCTTAAGCCTGACAGCTAATCACAGATTGAATAGATTAACAATCAAAGAAGACAGACAACAGCAGTAGATCCCTGGAAGTCTCCAACAGGCTGCCTAGGGCCAGACTGGTACATGATCTGACGCCACCAGAGGCAGATCCAGGAAGTGCAGATCATTCCAAGAAGCACCAACAAACAGTAGGAGTCAAAAAAATGGGGAGACAGAGAAACAACCTCCCATCAAAAGGAAAGGTAGAATCCCCAGAAAGAGTGCTAAATGAAATAGAGGGGAGCGAACTATCAGATATGGAATTCAAAACATGGATTATGGAGAAGCTGAATGAGCTCAGCGGAAACTTCAAAGAACTCCAGAAAAACTACAAGGAACTCACAGAAAATTACGTGAGCATGAAAAAGGACATAGAAGCTATCAATAAGAGCCAGGAGGAAATGAAAAATACGATCTCTGAATTGAAGAACACAGTAGAAGGAATTAAAAGCAGGCTAGAGGAAGCAGAAGATCGGATCAGCGAGCTGGAGGACAAGGTACACAAAAACTCCCAGACAATGCAACAAAATGAAAAAAGACTGAACAAGACTGAAGAGGTTCTAAGACAGCTGCAGGACAACATGAAACGTAACAATGTCCGTATCATTGGAATTCCAGAAGGAGAAGAAGAAGAGCAAGGGATAGAAAACCTCTTTGAAAAACTAATGACAGAAAACTTTCCTAACATGACGAGAGAAAGAGTCACGCAAGTCCAGGAAGCACAGAGGGTCCCAATGAAGATGAACCCCAACAGGCCCACTTCAAGACACATCATAATTAAAATGCCAACATTCAAAGACAAAGAGAGAATCCTAAAAGCAGCAAGAGAGAAACAACTAATAACATACAAGGGAGCTCCAATAAGGCTATCATCAGATTTCTCAGCAGAAACACTACAAGCCAGAAGGGAATGGCAAAAAATATTCCAAGCAATGAAAAACAAAGGCCTACAACCAAGAATACTCTACCCAGCAAGGCTTTCATTCAAAATGGAAGGTGAAATAAGGAGTTTCCAAGACAAAAGAAGGCTAAAAGAATACATCTCCACCAAACCAGCATTGCAAGAGATGCTAAAGGGTCTGCTTTAAGAATATGAAGAAACAGAGAGACAGAGAGGAACACGAGTACAAAGGGGGAAAATGACAATGAATAAGTACTGAAAGAAAGAAGGAACTTCTACCATTTGCAACAACATGATTGGAACTAGAGAGAATTATGCTTAGCGAAATAAGCCAGGCAACAAAAGAAAATTACCTTATGCTGTCACCTGTTACAGGAAACTAATGAACAACACAAACAAATGAGCAAAATTGAACCAGAGGTATGTAAACAAGGAATAAACTAACAGTAACAAAGGGGGAGATGGGAGGGAGAGAAGGGGTAAGAAGGGGAAGGGTCTAGTCAAAGAACATGTATAAATGACCCATGGACATGGACAACTGGGTGGGGACTGACTGTGGGGGGGGGGGCAGGGTGCAGGGAAGCAAGAGGGGGAAAAAAAGTGAGACAACTGTAGTGGAAAAACAAACAAACAGAAAATTTTTTAGTGGGGGGGGAATAAAAATATAAAGAATAGAAATGCAAGTTCAGTGAATATTAGAAGGACAAGGATTTTCCTTCCGATAAGACAGTCCTACAGATTTAGAGACTTGTATGTGGGTTATGTTACATAAATTAACATGTGTTTTCTGTTTTCAAAGGGCATAAGCCTACAATCTCATTACCTGAGTGATTATCTGTATGCATAGGCCTCACTTAATCCTGTCTGCATTGCTGCCTCCTGAGACTCAATGGTTTGGCTGAACTAAGTGGCTGGGTTGGTGAAGAACGGGGTGGTCTGTGGGCTTCACTTTAAAACTGGTTTCTCTTTTCTATCCTAATGGCTTGGACAGAAAAAGCCCAGAGGCCTGAGATGGGGGAAACCTAAAATATTTCCCTCAGTCCAAAATAAGTATAATGGGCAAAAGGGTTTTGGACAGGTGAGATGTACCTGGCACACCTTCCTCCAAAGAAGCCCTTCTTTTCCCTAATGTGGGACATTGAAAAATTAATACCTGTCTTTTGTCATCTAGTGGTTACGGATTAAATGATGTCCTTTAACCCTGTTGCCCCCAGAATACAACAAGGATGCCAGCCTGTCAAACCAAGCATGCCGTTGTCCAGAGACAGCCAACCAACCTGGAGTCTGCACGATCCTTCCCCTTGTGGGAAGGCCACCCTCCCCTCCACATCCCCACTCTTATTAGGGATTTCTTGACCCACGGGTAGGTAGGACGACGACCATGTCCAGCTTGAAGCAGCTAGAGGAGCTCGAGACCTTCATCCATTGTCCTTTATAAGATTGTAAAGGGTCTTAAGTCTGAGAGGGAGGAATTGTTATTTTTTATTGTTAAAATATTTAACTAATTAATTAATTAATTTTAAAAAAAGAAGAAGAAGAATATATGAAAGGGTGAGGCGGGAGAGCTTGTATGTACGACCCATGGGCATGGACTTGGAGAGGGGATTGTTGGGGAAGGGGGGTGCTGGGCGGAGGGGAGCAAAGGGGAAAAAAAATTGGAACTATTGTAACAATATAATCAATAAAATATACTTAAAAAAAAAAAAAAAAAAAAAAAAAAAAAGATCCTCTATCCTTAATTTTTGACATTTTGATTATAGTGTGTCTTGGTGTGGTTCTCCCTGGGTCCAGCTTTTTATGAACTCTGTGCTTCCTGGACCTGTAAGTCTATTTCCTTCCCCAAGTTAGGGAAGTTCTGCTTCATTATTTTTTCACATAATTTTTCCATTTTTACTTCTTCTTCTTCACCTTCTGGCAACCCTATGATTCGGATGTTGGCCCACTTGTAGCTGTCCCATAGGTTTCTGAGCCTCTCCTCATTTTCCTCACTTTTTGTTTCCTCTTTCTGCACTGTTTGACTGTTTGTTCCTTCCCTATGTTCCAATTTGTTGATTTGATCCCTGGTTTTCTTTCCCTCACCACTAGTTTTGTATGTGTTTTTGTTCATTTCAGCAGGACTAGCCTTCATTGCTTCCCTGTCTTGCTTAAGATCTGCTGTTAGGTCTGTAAGCATTTTTATAACCAAAGCTCTGAACTGAGCCTCAGAAAGGTTTCCTATCTGCTGCTTCATTAGATTAGATATTTGCTGTCTGGTCAGCTCCGTGATTGCGATCTCTAACACAATCTGTGCCTTCCGGGTAGTTTTGTGTTTACCTTTGCTTCCTGGGCAGGGCTGTCACACCTCCTACGCTATAGGGGGCAGAGCCTCATGCACTTGTCGCAACTGGGCGACCCTTCTCACCACACTGTAGCGTTTTCTGTGGGGGTGGGGGTCCAAGATGGGTTCCTGTTGTTTACTCTCCGCTGAAAGACCGGGAGCCTCCTCCTCCATCCCCACCCTCTCTGGGCCTCACAGTCCAAGGCAATGGGGGTCTGCCTTCCCCAGTGTTGGAATTGCAAACTGACGGGTCTGGTCTGAAGCTGGGGGTGCTCCACAGGTGCTTCTCGCCTCCCCTTAAATATTGGTGTCTGTGCTTACTGCCGTCCTGCCACAGTTGCCGTTGCCAGCACAGCTTGACCTCTCCTCCCCGGCTTCACCCCTCTTACCGTCCAGACAGGCACCACTTCTTTACAACTTCATATGCTTGACTTCCATTTATTTTCTGGTTATTTCTGGTTTTGCGGTAGTTGTATTCCTTCTTAGTTGTGGAGGGAGACAGAGAATTTCAGTCTAGGCCTCCATCTTGGTCGGAAGTCTCCTGTGTGTCCTAGACATCTCTTAAGATTTTCTTTCTTTTATTCCTCATATTCCCATCCACCTATATTAATCTTTGCTCAGTTGTTGTTGATAGTGCTGTGGTATAGCTTTTCCTCCAATTAGGTTCCCACTTTTTCTCTCCCTCACTACTTTACATATATTGTTAAATTTCTGTTTAAACCTAATACTGTATGCTTCCCTTCTCTCACTCCATTCCCCCTTCTTCCCACCATTTTTATTTATGATATAACTTTCTTTCTTTCATTTCCTTGTCTCTATTCTCTATTCTTATTGTTCCTCCCACTAGCCCTCTCAAAATCATTTTTGATTCAGTTAGTCATCTTATATTCATTTTTTATTTCTTTTAATAGTCTTAATCTTTTTATACCTTTATTAATATCAGCTCATTTGCTGTTGAGAGTGTGATTTTGGGTGGCAGTTTTGGTATGGGTGCGGGTTTGTTTCCTGGGTTGTTTGGTTTTGTTCTGGCAGCACCTGTATAACAGCATACAAGATGTGGTGGGCAGAGTGACACTCAGTTAGCCAACTAGAATAAAAGACCCACCAAAGAATGACTCAACAACAACCAAAACCCAATTACAACCAAAGAGGGTATTCCAAGAGCATGAAGTTCAGGAGATCAAGGATACTGCACCACTGAATCCCACAGGTCTCCTACCACAGAAGGTCACACCACAAAGACAGGGAGTCAAAGCAGATCAATCTAAGAAGCAGAAACAAACAACACGAATCACCTAAAATGGGTAGAAAGAGAAACAATCTCCAATTGAAAGGAAAGGAGGAATCCCCAGAAAGAGTACTAATGAAGTAGAGGCAAGCAAACTTTCAGATATTGAGTTCAAAATAGTGGTAATAATGATGCTCAATGAGCTCAGTGAGAGCTACTAAGAACTCCAGGGTAGCTATAAGGAACTTACTGCAAACTACATCAGCATGAAAATGGACATAGAAACTATCAAAGAGCCAGGATGAAATGAAGAATACAGTATCTGAAATTTATAACATAGTAGAAGGTATTAAAGGTAGGCTAGATGAGGCAGAGGATCAAATCAGTGAGCTGGATGAGAAGGTAGAAAAAAATTCCCAGACAATAGCAACAAAATAAAAAGACTCAAAAGAATAAAGAGGGTTTAAGGGAGCTGCAGCAGGAAAACATGAAATGTAATAATACCGGTATCATAGGGATACCAGTAGGAGAAGAGAAGGGGAAGGGATAGAAAACTTGTTTGAAAAAGTAATAACAGAAAACTTCCCTAACTTGATGAGTGAAAAAGTCACACAAGTCCAGGTAGAACAGAGGGTCCCAATCAAGATGAACCCAAAGAGGCCCACTCCAAGACACATCATAATTAAATGGAAAAATTTAAAACAAAAGAGAATCTTAAAGGCAGCAAGGGAGAAAGAGCTAGTAACATACAAGGGAGCTCCGATACGGCTATCAGCTGATTACTCAACAGAAACACTACAAGCTGGAAGGGAATGGCAAGAAATATTCCAAAAAATGAAAAGCAAAGCCTGCAACCAAGACTACTCTACCCAGCAAGGCTCTCATTTAAATGGAAGGTGAAATAAGGAGTTTCCTAGAAAAAAATGGCTAAAAGAATCCATATCCACCAAACCAGCATTACAAGTGATCCTAAAGGGACTGTTTTAAGATGAAGAAGGGCAGAGAGAGAGAGGAGAAAGAGAGAAACACAGGTTAAAAAAGGAAAAAATGCACTGAATAAGCACCTATCAATAATATTCTTATATGTAAATGGATTAAATGCTCCAATCAAAAGACATAGGTAGCTGAATGGATAAGAAAACATGACCTGCATATATCCTGTCTACAAGAGACCCAGCTCAGAACAAAGACTTACACAGATTGATAGTGAAGGGATGGAAAAAAATATTCCAAGACAACAGACATGAAAAAAAACCTGGGGTAGCAATACTTATATAACTCAAAATAGATTTCAAAACAAAGGCTATAAAAAAAGACATAGAAGGACACTACATAATACTTAAGAGAATAATCCATCAAGAAGATATAACCCTCATAAACATATATGCACCCAACATAGGAGCATTTAAATATATAAGGAAAACCTAGGAGCACTTCAAGAATGATATCAATAGCAACACACTCATAGTAGAAGAGTTTAACACCCCACTCTCAACAATGGATGGATCTTCTAGCACAGAATCAACAAGGATATTGCGTCATTGAACAACACTCTAGATCAAAAGGACTTAATTGATATATACCAAACCTCTCACCCAAAAGAATCAAAATATACATGGAACATTTTCAATGATAGAACACACGGTAGGACACAAAAGAAGATTTAAAGTTGAAATTATACCAAGCCTCTTCTTGGATCACAATGGTTTGAAACTAGAAACAAAACTTAAGAAAACTAAAAAACCTTCAAATTCATGGGGACTGAATAACATTCTATTAAATAATGAATGGTTTAACAATAAGATCAAGGAAGAAATAAAAAAGTTTCTGGAAACAAATGAAAATGAACACACAACAGCCCCAAACCTATGGGACCCAGTGAGGGGAGTCCTGAGAGGGATGTTCATAGCAATACAGGCCTACCTAAAATAAAATAGAAGAATTTCAAATAAACAACCTAACCCTACATCTAGAAGAACTTAGAGGAACAACAACAAACAAAGCCCAGGGGGAGTAAAAGGAAGGAATTTATCAAGAACATAGCAGAATTAAATGACATAGAGACTAAAAGAACAATTCAAAGGATCAACAGATCCAGGAGCAGGTCCTCTGAAAAGATGAACAAAATGGACAGGCCTTTAACCAGACTCATCAAGGAAAAAAAAAAAAAAAAAAAACAGTGGGAGAGGATCCAAATAAATAAAAACAGAAACAAAAGAGAAGAAATTACAACCAATAGCACAGAAATACAAAGGACTCTAAGAAATTACTATGAACAATTATATGCCAACAAATTGGACAACCTTGGCCAAATGGACAAATTTCTAGAAAAATGTAATCTTCCAAAACAATCAAGAAGCAGAAAGCCTGAATAGACTGATAACAACTAGTGAAATTGAAGCAGTAATCAAAAAAACTCTTGACATGCAAAAGTCCTGAAACAGATGGCTTAATAGGCAAATTTTATCAAACATTTAGGGAAGAGTTAACTCCTATCCTTCTCAAACTATTCCAAAAAATCCAAGAAGAGGAAAGACTCCCAAACTCTTTTGATGAGGTCAGTATTATCCTCATTCCCAAACCAGGTAAACACACAGCAAAGAAAGAAAACTACAGGCCAATATCGCTGATGAACAGAGATGTTAAAACCCTCAACAAAATATTGGCAAACCAGATCCAGCAACATATTAAAAAGATCATACACCATGATCAAGTGAGATTCATCCCAGGGATGCAAGGGTGGTACAATACTCACAAGTCAATAAATGTAATATACCACACAAACAAAATGAAAGACAAAAATCACATGATCATATCAATAGATGATGAAAAAGCATTTCATAAACTAGAGTAACCATTCATGATAAAAACACTCAGCAAAGTGAGAATAGAGGGAGCATACCTCTACATAATAAAGGCCATATACAAGAAACCTAAAGCCATATCTTACTCAACAGGCAAAAACTAAAAGCTTTCCCCCTAACATCAGGAACAAAACAAGGGTGTCTGCTTTCACCACTTTTATTCAACATAGTATTGAAAGTTCTAGGCATAGGTATCAGACAAAAAAAGAAATAAAAGGCATCCAAATTGGAAAGGAGGGAGTAAGACTAATTTTTGCAGATGACATGATAGCATACATAGAAAATCCTATAGGCACCACCAAAAAACTACTCGACCTGATAAGTGAATTTAGCAGAATAGTAGATTACAAAGTCAATATTCAGAAATCAAAGGCATTTCTGTACACCAACAATAAATTATCAGAAACAGAAACTAGGAAAAAATCCCATCTACTATAGCAATAAGAAAAATAAAGTACCTAGGAATAAACCGAACCAAGAAAGTAAAAGACCTGTATTTGGAAAACTACAGAACACTGAAGAAAGAAAGGAAGGAAGATACAAATACATGGAAGCATATACCATGCTCATGGATTGGAAGAATTAACATCATAAAAATGTCCATACTACCCAAAGGAATCTACAGATTCAGTGCAATTCCTATCAAGATTCCAATGACATATTTCATAGACCTAAAACAAATACTTCAAAAATTTATATGGAACCAAAAAAGACCCCAAGCAATCTTGAGAAAGAACAAAGTAGGAGGGATCACAATACCTGATATCAAACTATATTACGAGGCCACTGTTTTCAAGCTAATCTGATACTGGCATCAGAACAGACACATAGACAATGGAACGGAATACAGCACCCAGAAATAAACCTATGTCCCTATGGTTAATTAATATTTGAGAAAAGGGGCAGGAGCATAAAATGGAGTAAAAATAATCTCTTCAACAAATGGTGTTGGGCTAAGTGGAATGGTATATGCAAAAAAAGAAAAAAGAAAAAAGAAAGAAACTAGACCATTAACTTATACCATACACCAGAATAAATTCAAAGTGGATGAAAGTCTTAAACATAAGCTGTGATACCATAAAAGTCCTAGAGGAAAACACAGGCAGTAAAATTTCAGATATCCCACACAGCAATTTTTTTTTGCGTATATATTTGTCAGGGCAGCCTCACTCTGAGAAATTACCTGGAGACCACTGTGGGATTAGCCAATGGGTTTATTGAGGGAAAATGGGGGAAGGGGGGAGGGGAGAGGCAGCTTCAGGACCAATTCAAGGGCCCATGGGAGCAAGGAGAATGGGGAATGGGGAACAGGGAATGGGGACTCTTGGTCCTTCTTGTGGGCCCGTAGAAATCCCACCTGCACTTCTGCAGGCACCTTTTTTATACTTGTCAACCACACATTTTGGTGAGGGTGAGTTTGCTTATCAACACATTCAATAGATCATTTACATCTGATTGCTACCCCACCCCCATCCCCACACACACCAGGTTATTAACATATTGGGTTAGGTCCATTACCATTTCCCCTGGGAATGGTTTCAGTCTATCAACATATCCTTTGGGAATGGCTAAGTCCAAGGCCAGGTTGATTAGCATATACCAAAAGTCCAGGTATGCATTCTAGCTGCCTCCATGTGCTGACAATATTCTCAAGGGCAAGGGAAATAAAGAATAAATAAATGGTACTACATCAAATAAAAAAGCTTCTGCATGGCTAAAGGAAACATTATCAAAATGAAAAGGGAACCAACCATATGGGAAAGTATATTTGCCAATGATACCTCGGACAAGAGTTTGATTTCCAAAATATAAAAACTCATATGACTTGACACCAGGAAGATGCATAATCCAATTAAAAATGGGCAAAGGATACTTCTCCAAGAAGAACATACAGAGGGCCCATAGGCATATGGAAGAATACTCAACATCATTAGCAATCAGAGAGATGTAAATTAAAACCACAATGAGATACCACCTCACACCAGTAGAACGGCCATCATTAACAAATCAACAAATAAGTGTGGGGAGGATGTGGAAAAAAAGGGAACCTTGGTGCACTGTTGATGGGAATACGAACTGGTGCAGCCACTGTGCAAAAGAGTATGAAATTTCCTCAAAAAACTAAAAATAGAACTGCCTTTTGATCCAGCAACTCCAGTGCTGGGATTATACCCTAAGAATCCTGAAACACCAACTCAAAAGGAACTATGCACCCCTATGTTCACAGCAGCACTATTTACAATAACCAAGTGCTGGGAACAGCCTAAGTGCCCATCAGCAAATGAGTGGATCAAAAAACTGGGGTACTTTACACAATGCAATATTACACAGCAGAAAGAAAAAAGGAACTCTTACCTTTTGCGATAACATGGATGGAACTGGAGAGTATTATGCTAAGTGAAATAGGCCAGGTGGCAAAAGACAAATACAATGTGATCTCATCTATAACAGGACCCTAATGAGTAAAATAAACAAACGAGCAAAATAGAACCAGAGGCGTGGAAACAAGGAAGAGACTGACAGTGACCAGATGGGAGTGGGCAGCGGTATAAGGGGGGAAAGGAGGGGAGAGATCTAGTCAAGGAACAGGTATAAATGACCCATGGACATGGACAACAGAGTGAGGAATGACTATGGGAGTGAGGGTGGGAGGTACGGGGAGAGTAACAGTGGAAAATTGGGACAACTGTAATAGAACAACAATTTTAAAAAAGCATTGAAGAACTGGAATATCTGTTACAGTAGAGTGGGGAATTCAGAGTAACCAATGGCTCTAACATTTGTGATATGCAAAAATCTATTCAAATTCTATGATCTGAAGAAGAGTTTACCAGAAGATCGAAGAACCTGAGATTACATAAAATACATCAGTAAAAATTTATCTTCTGCAAAAATGGATATGTGAGGTCTGGAAAAAGTCCAGCCATTATTATAATGAAAATGGTTTGTGCGAAATTGATGTAACCTGGCAGCCATGGAAAGTGGAGTGGAATGCGCATGCATGAACAACGACAATTTCACTGTACTAGTGGGTGGGGATGGTAGACACCATTGCACTGTTGAGTCAGCATGTGTACTGTGGCTGTCACATTCAAAATGACTGAGTGAGTACAGCAACAAATACGCATCAGATTTTGCATTATGCCTGAACATTCCTCTGTGGGAACTATCTGAATAAATCAGAAGGCTTCAGATATGGGCAACTGGTAATTGGCAGCTTCATCATGACAATGCACCCACTCATGTATCAGGTCTTGTGCACAGTTTTTTGGTGAAACATCAAATTACCCAGGTGACTCAGCCCCTCTACTGCCAGATTTGGCACCTTGCAACTTCTGGCTTTTCTTAAAACTAAAATCACCTTTGAAAGGGAAGAGATTTCAGACCGTTGATGAGATTCAGGAAAAGACGATGGGGCAACTGATGGCAATTGGGAAAACTAAGATAGGTCCCAAGGTGCCTACTTTGAAGGGCTCTGAGGTGTTATTGTTCTATGTATAAAGTTTCTTGTATACATGGCTGTATACTTCCTGGATAGTCAGTCTCTCTCTTTTTCTCTCTATGTGTGTGTGTGCGTGCATGCATGCACATATATACATGTGTGTGTATGTGTGTGTGTGTGTGTATGTGTATACAGTCCTCACCCAAGGAAATGTTCATTGATTTTTGAGAGAGGGGAAGGGAGCGAGAGAGAGGGAGTGATACACTGATGTGAGAGAGAAACATTGGTTGTCTCTTGTACACCCCTAACCTGGAACCAAACCTAGGCATGTGCCCTGACTGGAATCAAACACACGACCTTTCAGTTTACCGGACAATGCTCCAACCAACTGAAACACACTGGCCAAGGAAATAGAGATATTTTAAGAAGAGAACAAGCCCAGATAAATGAGGAAAAGAAAGAAACAATTGAAGAACGTGAATTTAAGCCTTATATTAGGAAGCATAATGATACAGTGACAGAAAAGGACAGAGTTCTTCCACAGAGTATGTGGAAGAAGAATTCAGAGTGCAACAAGCACTGTCTGAAACTGAAAATGAAATAATGAGACAAAGCAACTTAGACCAGGGTAACAATCTCATTGATGACAACCTGAATGGGTTCAAGTTTTAGAAAATGGAAATTCATTATTAAGTCAAGAAAAGGAAGATCTTCAACTGTCACTTTTATTAAATATTTTATTTATTTATTTTTAAAGACGGGAAGGGAGGGAAATAGAGGGAGAAAAATCAATGTGAGAGAGAAACATCAGTCGGTTGCACACGTACAACTGGGGACCGAACCAGCAACCCAGGCATGTGCCCTGACCCAGGATTGAACCAGCAACCTTTAGCTTTGCGGGATGTCATCCAACTCACCGAGCCACACCTGTCAGGGCTCAACTATCATTTAAAAAATTGAACAGTGAGTGTGAAGGAATTAAAAGTACAGCTACGAGCCCTGGCCGGTGGGACAGAAGCATTGGATTGGACCATTGTCTGGTGCATTGAAAGGTTGCAGGTCTGATCCCCAGTCAGGGCATATACCGAGGTTGCGGGTTCAGTCCCTGGTCAGGGCATGATGTTTCTCTCTCTCTCTCTCTCTCTCTCTCTCTCTCAAATCAATAATCATATCCTCAGGTGAGGATTAAAAAAAGTACAGCTATGACAGACATGAATTCAGATTCAGAAGTAAATCATTCAAGATGTGACTTGAGGACCAAAGACCAAAAACTCAGATAGTAGCTGAGTTAGGAGAGTTAGCTCAACAGAAACAAAAACCTTCAAAGCACATGGTTTTCATGAAAGATCAGCTATCAAAACAACAAAATGGGCCCTGGCTTCTGTGGTTCAGTTGTTTGGAGTGTTGTCCCGTAGACTGAAAGGTCTCAGTTTGATTCCCGGTCAAGGTACATGCCCAGGTTTTGGGTTTGATCCCTGGTTAGGGTGCGTATGAGAAAGCAACCAATTGATGTTTCTCTCTCACATCGATGTTCTTCTCTTTCTTCCTTCCTCTCTCTCTCTCTAAAAGCAATGGAAAAAAAAAAAAAAAGTCCTCAGGTGAGGATTAAGAAAAAAGAAGGAGATAGCATTACCAGTAAACTAAAACAAGCTCCAGATGATGAAAAAAAAGAGTTCATCAGCTTGAAGATAATAAAGTGAACATCACTGAAGAGTCATGCCTGCGGAAAGAAAAGTTAATTCAAAGTGAACTGGCTGTTAATGATTTGTATTTAACCAAGCAGAAGCTTGAGGATAAAATAGAAGATTTAGTAATCAGCTAAATCAATCATAAAAATATAATTTAAACATCCAGAAGGAGAACTTTGACCTTAAGAAACATATTAAACAAAATGAAAAGGAGCTTTCTAGAGCCCCAAATTTGGAGGAGTTAGCACAAATTCAGCTCAGCATAGGGCAGCTTGGCAATGCCAAGGATGATCTTTTAGGTAAATTTGACCTATTTCACCACAGCTCTCCATCAGATCAATTACTTCAGAATCCAAGCCTCTCTTAAAGTAATTAAATCTGATGAACTCAGTGACTCTTCTAAATTGCTTCAGGAAGAGGTACAAGAGCTTAGAAAATCAACACAAGAAAAAGAAGAAACAGAGCAAAAATGAATACGCATGCATTAAAGAAAAACTTAAATAATGGTCTGTCACTGCCTAACAAGAGGCAAAAGAGAGCATCAATATTATCTGGCTGGGATGCTATATTAAAGAAACTGGAATATTATTAATACTGTTCAACTAGACCAATTACCTAACCAAAAAACCAACATGAGTCTTCTGCCATCATGAACCAAAATTAGTTCTAACTGTGTGATCTTAGTTTTAAATATTGGTATATTCATGCAATGTAATATTGCTTTGAAAGAAAAAATAAAGAACAAATGATTGCAACTATATCAATGTATGTCAAAAGCCTTATGCTAAGTAAAAGAAGCAAGACACAAGAATACGTGCTGTATTATTTCATTTGTTAGTTTCAAAAATAGGCAAAACTAATCTGATAGAAATCAGAAGGTGATTGTGTGGAGTGCAGGGCAAATGAATGAAAAGGGGCATCAGAAAACCTTTTGGAGTGACAGGAATGTTCTATATCTTGTTTTTAGGTGTTAGTTATTCAGGTATATATAGCTGTCAAAGTTCATCAAACTGAACATGTAAGATTTGTGTTTTTGTATGTAAATTACTCCTCCACAAAATAAAATTTAATTAAAAAAAGAAAAAGAAGAAACAATTAGAACATGAGAAAAATAATCAGAGATTGCCTGATTCAAATGCTGCCACCTCTAAACTAGAAAGAAAACGTGAAAAAACTTATTCAGAAATTAAGCAGCTAAAGGAAAAAAAAAGATGATTTATAAAACTTGAGGAAAAAGAGCACTGAAAGCAAAAAGTGATGAATTACTTTCTTTAAGCGAAAATTTCACTAATGAGGTGAGCAAAATTAACTTTTGTGGCAGGCAGTACCAACCTGAAGGAGAGACTATAGAATTTTGAAGTGGACATCTATAAACTAAAACAGGAAAGTGAAAAAATAGTAGAAACATCTAGGGAAAAGGAAACAGAAAACCAAGCACTGTAAGAGACAAATATATGACTTTCTTTGATGAACAAAGAGAAAGAATTTGAATATGTTGCAATGGTGAAGAAGGTTCTTGTTTTAGAGCTACTACTGAAAGAAAAAGAATAGAGCAAGCCGTGGGAAAAAAATCAGCTTTTAAATGCAGTTACATCAATGCATGAAAAGACAGTTATATTTCAACAGAAGAGAAATGAAGTCATCTTGGCAGTGAAACAGAAATGAATGGAAAACTGTACCTTAGAGAAGGAGGTTTAACATTTATGTCACAAAGACTTATGCTTAAACCAGCTGGAGAGATGGCTTAACCATGTTAAAGAATCAAAAGATTCTCCTTTGCCAGAACTTAGGCTCCATAAGATAGAGCAGCTAAACTAAGGAAAGTCACAGTATTGAAAGAAAAGTTACATTCATCTTCTAATCCAATGGAAAAGGCAAGCCATTAAGCCAGTTTGCAGGTACATTCATTTCAGGAACAATCAAACGTTGTCACCCAGGAGAGATGAAAGTGCATTACAACTCTGTGTCTCTCGGGAACAAGAAAACTAGACTAGGAACTTGAAGTTGATCCTAGTTGAATTGATAGAGAAGGCAGACAGTCTAGAAGGAAAACTGGTGATGTTACAGACACAACTGCAGAAAGAAAATCCTGGCTTGGATCTGAAGGAAGAACAAACTGAAGAATTAAAAAAAAAACAACAAAATAATGTCCAACAGGAAGTGCTGGATGAAGTACAAAAGAAATTGATAAATTTACTAAGTAGCACAAAAGAAAAGGTGACAGAATCCAAATGAGAAACCTCTTTATGGCATATTTTCAAATACCAAAACATGAATGTCATGAAGTGTTACAGTGGAAAGCACTTTGGGTATCAAAAATGAAGAAATAGAGCAGTTGCTCAATGAAGTTCAAGGTGCTGTTACCAGCTGGATGACTTTATGGCTTATATCAAAAAGTGTTCTTTACACACCTCTGAGAACAGCCCATGCTTTGGAGTTTTTTTTTTTCAATTAAAAAAACATTTTTATTGATTTTAGAGAGAGGAAGGGAGAGAGAAATGTCGATTGGCTGCCTCTCATATACACCCTAACTAGGGATCAAACCCGCAACCTAGGTATGTGCCCTGACTGCGAATGGAATCCCTAACTTTTTGCTTGCTGTATGGGATGACACTCCAAGTTACACTGGCCAGGGCAACGGTTCTTTTTCAGAACTTTACGTTAAATATCTAGAAGCAGAATCTCATTCAGCTTTTCCATCAGCAAAATACTTTGCTTGTGATATGATGCCTCTAGATTCGCCAGGAAAGAAAAAACAAGCTCAAAATGTGCCACCAAGGCTTAAAATTACCCTAGGATCCACACCCAGAAAAAACAGATGTGAATTCCTTTTCCACTGCTGTGTCTCTTATTAATCCATCAGACTTGGAACTAGTGGGTCTGGACATCTTCTTTTAAATGCTGTTACTAATGTTTTGTTCACATATACTCCTTTGCTATTGTCACCTGACAAGAGCATGCAAATTTCACTGGAAGACCTTCAAAAGCAAAACAGATGATTTGCAAGTCAGAGATATGAGCACTTTAAAGCAGTGGCCCTGAAAAAGTCACATATTTGTTTGCAGTTTTAGTTTATTTAATAAAAATATTACTAATACTTAAAAAATGAGTTTTACAGTTTTCTTTTCCCTTCTACATAAATGGGCACTTTCTAGAGGGAAAATGTGAGGTAACTAGAATTGAGTGTTGACTCTATATGAACTGTTTTCCTTATGTTCTCAGTTAATTTTCATCTTTCTCTCATTAGACTGATATTATTTATCCCCCATCTATTTTATAGATGAAGAAACTGGGATTCAGAGATGTTGACAAACTCTGCCCAAGGTCAAAAATTAAGAAGTCAGACAGAATTCTGACTCAAAAGCTGTGGTTCTTCCCGCCACATTGTATTGCTTAGCCTGTTTTTGAAGTGTCTCTCTACAGGGTGGTGCGTAACAGTAAAAAAGAACAGTAGATCGGCTTCAGGTTTTAAGGAAGAAAGGAAGGAAAAACAGAGGCTTTCCATGAGCTCTTTGGTCATCTCCTTTGGTCATGGAAAGCTCTGGAAAGGGACTTCTGGGACACTCTTCTGGCTGGCATTGCAGCACTCTACCTCACCAAGCCAGATCTGCTTTGAATCCAGACTTGGAGAAGTGGGGTTCATGGGACAACTTTTGGGAGTGTCCACGGTGGTCTGCTTTATACAGTTTATAATTTGCTGTAAACAGCTCATTGTTCCTAATTAAACCTGTATGATCATGCCTGAACTTTCAGGAAATGAGAACTTCTTTTTATGGTTCTCTTCTCAGAGGTAAACTAGAGTCCTCTTCATCTCCATGAGTCCCCTTAACCTGTTGGGCCTTGATTTGACTCTGGACTGTAGTCTAGAAATGTGTGGATCCTGGCAAAATGCCTGACAAATGCCTTGGGTGAGAGGATTGCTGGCACTCCTGAGTCATCTCTTCTAGAGGGATGTTCTGTGATTCTATTTAACAGGACTCTAGGGCACCCAAATATAGGCTCTTTTAATGCTTTTCATGCTAGGATAGAAGGGAATACAGATCTCTCTTGCTCAAAATGACGATTTTCTCCCTTAGAGACGACAGGGACTGAGTAAAACCATCTTAGTTTGATATTGGTGATAAAATTAACAAATGGGCTTAAGGATCCTAAACATAATTTTTATTCATTAAAAAAGGAACATATGCTTATTGAATAAATTGAAAAAACATATAAATAGAAAAAGAAAAAAGAAATCATAGTTGCACGACCTGGAGACAATCACTATCAGAATATTGGACAACTTTCTACTACTTAAAAATTTATTTTATGTGGTAAGAACACTTAAAATATTGTTAACTTTATACTTGTTGAACAGCAATCCCCCTCGCCTCCCATTTCTGATGCTCTACATGCTCAGTGAAACTCCTCTAGTAACAAACTATAGAAATAATCCCTGAAAGGACTAGTCTTTCCACCATTTTCTTTGAATAGTTGAGAACAGAAACATCAGTTCAAGAGATGGGCTGAAATACTGTTTATGAGACCTGACTTTAGGCAGGTCATAATCTATACCAACATTGTCCATCAGAAATTTCTGTGAAAATGAAAATGTTCTACATCTTCACTCTTCCAATATGGTGGCCACTAATTTCATGTGGCTATCCACCATTTAATGGGCTTAGATTAAGAAATTAAAATTTAATTTTACTTACTTTTAGCTAATTTAAATTTTATATAACCACAAATAGGAAGTGGCTCGTGTATTGGACAATGAAGGTCTATACAGAAGATTTATAAAGGAGTCACTTGCTGGTCTCAAGGTGTACGGTGGGCAGGGATTGAAAGATGATATTGAAAATGCCACATCTATCATTTCAAATTATAGCAGAAGTAGGAATATTTCTTAGCAATGTGAAAGGCCACTCCAAGAAAAAGTATAGAGGTGGGTTCACAATTAATCTTTAAAAAGGAAGTCAGTCATTAGCTACCTTCTGACATCCTAGCCATTAACCAGTCTTAGAAGAGCAGGTATCTTCAGAGAGGTCCAACTAAATAGGAGATAAAGAGACTGTAAAAATGAAAAGCCTCTTGGTCTTTCATCACTGGGTAATCCAATGCATGTGAATTAATGGCAAAAGGCTCAATAATAGCCCTTGTGAGGAAATAGGAGCAGTGTAGCAGGATATCCTTTTTCCGTACTAAAGCACCCAATTCTTTCAATTTTATATACAGCGGAAGCAATTAATTGTAACAGAAAGAAATCCACAGCTGGCTTTTCCTGATGGCCCCATAAGCAATAAGCACTATTGTTCAACTTCCAGGAGAGATGTAAAATCATTCTACTGCACTGTTGAGATTTTTCTGATTGTTTAGTTTTACTCTTTCAAAGATAAAAACGTGTAACATCTAAAATTCAACTCTTCTTATCATCACACATTTTCAGTATAAGCAGCTATCATAAAGTTAATTTTTATTTGTAACATAATCCAAGCATGTGACTTGATGCTATTATTTCTTCGAAACTTCATATGACTGGATAATAAGTTATTCACTTTTGTTTGTTTTACGTGTTTATATGCAGTTAAACTGTTCTGTCTCTGCTTTTGTGGTTAACATTCATAATGTGGCTATTCAAGGATTGTGAATTACTAACAAGAAGGATTATATGTCAAAAACCTAGAAGCACAACATTTCAAACTATTGGCCTGTATGGCATTGTTTTTGCTTTTTAGGTGCATTAAAACACGGTTTTTCATCAATTCTTAGATACTCATTTTTTTGATATTCTATCATCCCTGAAATTAGGATGTGTTACAACTGATGATGTGCCCTAGTTTAACTGGAGTGTTTTTTTTCTTAGTTGTACATAAAATAACGATGTGTCTTATAACCAATCATATCTTAGTTTTGATGAGATATCGTTTCATATAGTCATAAGTTGATTAGTATCATGTATTATTGCAAGCATTATAACAACAAAATAACTTTTGCTATTAAGAATGTTCACATATGGGATTCTAATTGACTTAATTCTGATAAATATGCATCTAGCTACTTTCATTTCCCCTAAATGCCCTGAAAAGTATGTTATATGTAATGTAATGTGTATAGGTCATGTTAAGCAATAAAAAAAGCTGGTCCTTTCAGCAAGCCAGGGACTAGGCTCCCTGCCTGTATTTGGAGTAGCACTTCTGTGTCGTTGAGTAAGGCTGGGTGCAGGTTTTGCACATCACAGTTCCAGTGAGCACCTTTCACACAGAGCTAGACATAATGGTTCCCCTTGGAGTCTGTCAAGGTAGCCATCCTGGTGCTCAGGGTAGTGACTACAGCAACTGTGGTAACAAACAGGTCAAGGAAGGGTAGGAAGGAGGCAGGAACAGGAGACTCTGGCCAAGATGGAGGCCTAGATAGACACGCTGCATCTCCCTCCACAACTAAGAGGGAATACAACTACCTCAAAACTAGAAACAACCAGAAGTTCCAGAAAATCAAAGTGCATGGAAGTCCAGCAAACAAAGATATAAAGAAGAAATACTCATCCAGACAGGTAGGAGGGGTGGAGCCAAGGCAGAGAGGATGCAGTGTGGTGGCAGCAGCAGTGGTGGCAGCGGCGGGCCAGCAGAAAGCGCAGTCACACATTTTAAAAACCAGGAGGGACACCTGGGAAGCATTCCCAGCTCCTGACTGGACCTCGCAGCCCACGGTCCCAGCACCGGGGAAAATCAAGCCTCATTGCTTCTGACTATGCAGACCAGTGGGGGTTGGGGTGAAGGCAAAACTGCCAGTCTCAGCAGAGTCTGCTTGTTTAAAGGGCCCCACGGTCCTAGAATGTCTGCAGACCCACCCACTCTGGGAATGATGGCCAAGGCAGCAGCTAGAGGGGCGCCAGTCCGGTGCGGAAGTGGAAGAGGTGTCTGGAAAAGGGGTGAGTGCTGGGCAGGCGGCATACATACAGCACCACAACGTGGTGAAACAGGTCACCCTGTACTGATGAATCCCTAAGGCTCCGCCCCTTACAGCGTGACAGGAGTGACAGCTCTACCTGGAATGTGAAGGCAAACAATGAGGAGCCTGTCAGAATGAGGAGACAGAGAAGTATGGCCCAAAAGGGGAAGCGGATCAGGGTTCCAGTGGGAAAACTAAGCTACAAGGGGATAGCCAACCTAACAGATGAAGAGATAGACAACCTAACAGACGCAGAATTCAAAATGCTGGTGATAAAGATGCTCACAGGCTTGAGAGATATGCTTGAGTACGGCAAATGTATAAGAGAAGAAGTGAAGGCTATGTTAAGTGAAATGAAGGAAAATCCACACAAAACCAATGGTGAAGGGAAAGAAACCAGGGTTTAAATCAATGATTTGGAAGATAAGGAAGAAAAAAATAGTCAACCAGTGCAGAATGAGGAAGCAAGAATTGAAAAAAACGAGGAAAACGTCCCAAATTTTGCAAAGGAAATGGACATATAGGTCCGGGAAGCATGGAGGGTCCGGGCGAGCTGGACCCAGAGGAGACCACAGCAGGACACATCATGACTGAGATGCTAAAGGTGAAAGATAAAGACAGAGTCCTGGGGGAAGCAAGAGAGAGGTGGAGAGTTGCCTCCAGGGGGGTGCCTATAGGACTATAAGCTGATTTCTCAGAGGACACTTTGCATGCAGGAAGGGAGTGGCAAGCAGTATTCAATGTGTACTGGACAGAGGGGAGGAAAGGGGAATAAAACTGGAACTACTGTAACAACATAATTAATAAAATATATTTAAAAAGAAAAATAAATAAATAAAAATAAAAATAAAAAAAAAAAAAGAAGATGAACGGAGGCAGGAACCAGAGTGCCATTTTTGACCTTGACTGAGAGAGCAGTACAGCAGATTCATGGAGTGTGTGACCATCCACTACCTCCAGTTGGACTTTGAAAACAAATGGGTTAGCAGAGGCAAGCATTTCTATAATTACAATAGCAGGCTCCAGCCTGGGCCTATTTTGATAGATTGTGGTTTTTGATATCTCCTAAACAGTCCTTCTCAGGCTGGAAGGCTAGGAAACACCTATTCACATGTAAGTGAATAAAAATAATGAAATCTTATTTGGGATAAAGACTATGCAAAAAGATGTCCAATGGTGTATCGTCGTCGGCAGCCATCCGTCTCGAGAGACGATGGTGTAGCTTCTTAAGAGTCTATCTGCACCGCCGAGAATGGCTGTGCAGTCCGACTCGGGAGTAACACGGTATCTGTCTCCTCCCGTGTTGAATCGACATCTTGCGATGACTCTGGAGTGTCCTGTCCAGTGAAGCTGAAGCTACAGAGCCTGGGCGGGGTGATATGGAGGGTCTGCTGTTGCCCATGCAGCAGACCCCCCCTCTCTTCGCAGCTGAAGGGTCCAAGGGAAAGACAGAGTCAATACAGCTTGGCTTCAGGTGCGCCGCAGGAGTTGCCGGTGTTGACTACAACGTCAAACCGCCTTAGGGACTCCGGCTCCGGATTTTCTGTCGGGGTTTACTCCCCTAGCCTTTCCCCTGAAGAGGTATGCCGCAAGGCAGCGGAGGTTTTTTGGAGTCAGAGTTTTCCTTCTCTGATGTGCCCTGACTGGAAGATCGAACCAGCGACACTTAGCTCGCAGGCCGACGCTCAATCCACTGAGCCAAACCAGCCAGGGCTTCCAACGGTATATAGACTATGGAGAATGGAGCAGTCAAAGATGACTTCCTGCAAAAGGTGGTACTTGGGCATTGCAGGCAGGAAAATGGCATGAAAAGGATGAATGCTCCATTCTGTAGGAAGCAGAGAGACAAGTCTAACAGAATATTGCCATACATCAATGGCTCCCAGATTTCGATAAAAGAGTGGTGTCTCGTTAAGAGAAATCTGAGAAAATTGAACAAGATCAGTTGAGAGAGAAAATGACCAGTTAGGGGGATAGTTAGTATGATGCAAGTATAGAGTGAAGAAGACAGATTTTAAGGTGGGTAGCAAACTAAATATAAAATAATCTACATTTTAAAGAAACACTGACAAATATTGGTTGACTGGTTAGAAGTATGGCTATGTTTCCCTATGAAAGATTGAGGAAGTAGTTTTAAAGAGCAAATGGAACTCCAGAACTCAAGCATTATTTGTTGAGAAAAAATTGTTAGAATTTAGTCAATGATTGTTCTGTGTTATCAAGTACAGCATTTGTTAGACTCTCATTCCATCAAGATAAGTGCTTTATCATTAATCCTCAAGAATACTAAAAAACCGAAACTAAACTAAGCAGAAAACAACCCTGCCTTGGTTGATATAAACAAAAGAAATTAGTTTCTATCAATAGAGAACAAAATGGAGCATCAACTATCTTACGGGCACTAAATCCTGACTCAGAAACAAACACCAAATGAAGGAGTTATGTATGTCTTATTTATACTAGATTTTAAGCTTTTAGAGCATAGGAATTCCCTTAATCACCTATTCATTCATTCAGTGGATATTTACTGACTACCTACTGGTATGCCAGGTAGCACATTAGATCCTAGTATACAATGGAGTGAGAATAAGACAGTTCCTGTCCTCTGGAACTTCGTGTCCAGCCAGGGATAGGTACCTCCAACATATGTTGTAGATAAATTAGTATGCCTGGTCACACTGGTGGCAACACACCATACCTAGCAACACATCTGATACCCACATAGACCACACACAGTAGGTATAGTATGGCTGTTAAGGACTCAGCATTCCTGATCCAAGATTGTATTTTCCCAATAATCTTAGTTTGAATCTTTATCACAATACCTTGTCTTCTTTTGACTAATCATTCACAAGGCAATCACACTCAGCTCCAGATGCTGGGATTTCTGGACTACTAGTCCCAAAGGAATTCATGAACTGAATTTGTGTTTTGAAGTAGAAAGTAGAATCACATATGGGTTGGTTACACATATACATATATGTGCAAATATAATGTACATGAATAAAGAGAAACGCATGTACACACACATAAACACACCGACTACACTTTGATTTTTTCATTTTTAGTTAAAAAATAAGTAAAGCATAGTGAGACATAAACCCTCTGCTCTCAGGACAGAGAAAGGCAGGGTGGTGAGGATGGTGAACTGCACAGGATAGAAATTTACCATGGGCTGAGTGGAGCTGGGGTGGGGAAGCCTCAGCTCCAGGTGTTTGGTGGGAGGAACTCCAGCTCTCTAGGCAGTGCCTGGTAGCCAGAGAGCAGTGAGCAAACAAACAGATAGTAGTCCTGGAAAGCAGTAGGCATCAGGTAATGAGGGAAAGGAGGCCCTATAGATGTGTAGGATATGGATGTAGAGAACTTAGGAACAAGGAGCTGAAGAGGTAAGAGGTATCTATTAGTACAGATCAAAGTCCATGTTTCAAAGCTGGGCAGACTCCAGAGAGCAGAGTTAAGACAAAAGGCAGAGAAAACCAAGTTCCATGCAGGTTAATAGGCTAGGGCTTTAAGTACAAGGGCTGTAAATCACTTCTTAGAAAGAATTAGGGCTCCCCAAATAAGTAGCAAAGGCAGCAAAAGTCTGAATCATGGGCCTGGAACTAGAGCTCTGAGAATTCTTCTTGCTACAGGATAAGGAAATAATTGGGTTTTATGATAAAGGGTTTATTGAGAGTAAGGAGAGGAGGGCTATAGAGATCATGGACTAGGTAGGATCAAGTGGTGGCTACTTTACAGCAAGAGCCTCGGTAAACTATCTCTTAATCAAAGTAAACAAGTGCTTTGAAGCAAAGAGAAATTAAAATGGAAATGGGAAAAGAAGCAAGTTATTTAGAAGTAAAAATAAAAGGGAAAGTAAAATATCCCATTATAAAGAAAAGAACAAGTTTAGATTTTTAAACTTTTCTCTGTTTCATGCACTGAATTTTATTTATACATAATCATCTTTTTCTTAAACACAATTTCTGTTTTAGTTTGGTCCTTCTAAACCATGACAGGATATTGCTAACCCATAAAGTGATACAACTGTGTCCATACTCTTCACAATGCTTTTGTTCATTTAATCTAGGCATGAAACCAACCTCAAGCATCACCCTGTCAAGGGCATCCCTTCACTGGGCTCTAACTTATCTTCATACCCACCTGTGTCTTTACGATAGGAAAATGACTTTGGATGGATTAATTTGGTTTAATCTATTGAACTATTGCCTTCCTTGAAAGCAGAAGTCCTCATTTCACTGAAGAATGTATAATCCATCCATAGATTCCTTGATCTACCCTCATCCTTTTTAACATAGTTCATGCCACCCTCTAAAATTGGGTCTTGATGACAAGGTTCAGAAATACTTAGAGGAAACTCTATCCTTATCTCTATCCTTAATTTACAGATACTGAGCGCTTGTTATGTACCAGCAACTAGACTTTGAGAAAACAGTTGAAAACAAGATTGGCAAGATTTTTGCCCTCATGAAGTTTACATTCTAGGGGGGCAGACAAACTCAGATCAGACCATAAACTAATTAAATGAACAACATAATTTCATAAGAGTAAAAAGTGGTATAAAGAAAACGAAATTGGCAGTGTTGAGGTGCTAACTTAATACAGGTGATCAGGGAAGGCGTCCTTGAGAATCTCAGAACTGTATGAGAAGGGTAATTTTCTATGCTATACAATTTGGGTATGCAACTACCACTCTTGGGACCTATACCTCAAACAACTGAGCAGAGAAAAAAGGCCCACTTTAGCCCACTCTATTATAATCTACTTAAAAAAACAAAAAAACCCCATCAAAGAATGTTAAATTTGAACCTTGAGGTGTTTGTTGCCTTTGAGTTTGGGGGTCAGACCATTTGTGTCCAGATATCTCCTTGGTCTTCCTAGCTGCTCTCTTCATTTAATGCGCAGGCAAACGAGAGAAACAGTCAGGATGCATACACATGCGAGGAACCAGAGAGAACATTAAGTCCTGTTCAATTGTAGCTAGGATGCCCACTGTGATGATCCTAAAGATTTAAGCTTGGGCGTTAGGTAGGCCTTATCTAAAGAGAGCAAAAAGGATGTCAATTAAAATTCCCAAAGGCTTGAAAAGGAGATCCTTTTATAGGGAAGAAAGATATCACTTAAAATTTGATGCCTCAATTTTGCTTTTTTCAGTGCCATATAACAACCCAGACAATACAGATCTGTACATTTCAGAAACTTGATATGCTAAAGTTCCAACCTGAGATTCCTGTCTATTTTATAGACAAATTCATATATTTGAAAATCAAATTAGACTTTAGAGGGTATATTAACACACTTTTAACGGTTTTATCTGTAATGAAACATTGCTCATCATAGATCAATGAGTTCTTTGGTCAATGAATTTCCTTGAGCAAAAGCTCCAGGCTTTTCCCTAAAATTAAAGTGCTGTGGTTATGTAGAAAACTTGAAGAAGTGAAAATTTTAGTTCATATAAGGAAACTCACTGTATCATACATTCTTCCCATACAGCAAGATACTGTAACCCGTAACTCTCAAACCTGAGACAACTAGGGTTCGGGGAAAAAAAAAATGAGAGTAAATAGACTTAAAGAAGAATTTGGAATTACGGAGGGTATCTGAGATCTTAAGGGCAAAGGTGGGTAAAAGGAGAAAAGAGAGGCAGAATAAAAGATAGACCAAAAAAATCTCTAAACAAAAATGTAAGGGAATTCAGACATTTAAACAAGAATATAAGGGACTATTCTGGAATCTAAACATCTTTTTAGGAAGAATGTGTATAAAAACAAATATTAGTGCCTGGCACATTCTTTTCCTTCTTTCTTTTTACCCACAGTGTAAAAAGTGATTTTACAATATAAAGGTACTTTTAAGAAAAAATATCTTTTCTACTTAACATGATACAGTCATTAAAATATTTACCAGAGATTAAGGTCACATCTGGTGTTAAAAAGGGGTCTATACTCTTTCTTCACACATAGAGCAGTGAATACTTTTAACAGCATTTTCCACAAAGAATGAGGGAAAATGGGGAAAAAAAAAGTAGTAACCATTATTTACATTTTCCAAATGGGGGGTGGGGTGGGGAGAGAGAGAGAGAGAGAGAGAGAGAGAGAGAGTGTGAGTGTGAGTCAGACTCCAGAGGGTACAGGTCACTACAGTGAGCCAAAGGTGGAGAAGAGGGCAGTATTTATAGTGCACTGTCTTCAGTTCTGTTGGGTTAACGCCACTCATCTTATGCCTTCGGAATTTACGACTCACAGATCATAAGGCTCCGGCGGCCGGGGCCTCGGAACTCCCGGTCCCACATGTAAATGCTTCAGTGCCCTGCAGCCAACTTGAAGCGGGTCTTACCTGTGCCTCAGCACGTTGGCAAAGTGACCAGAAAGAAAAGCCGGGGAGTGGTGAGTGAAAAATGAATAGTGTGCCTACATTTCTCTTTTCTCGGCCTCCACGCCGCGGTGTGTGGATTCTGAGCAGTCAGGCTTATGGCATCAGCTGACCGACTGGTGCTCTCGTGGAGTATTACTTTGTCGGAGATATTCACGCGAAGGACCTGCCAGGGAACGTTCGAGAGGGTCCCGTTCGCGCGCAGCACGAGGCGTCTGCTTGACGCGGCTACCGGAGACCAGCCGTCCCGCCACAGAGGCGGTAGGATTGCTTGGTGACAACATACCCGCGGTGCCGAATGGAGAAACCCGCCCTTCCCCCGACAGCAGCGCGGCGCCCCCTTGCCGGCGGAGGGGCCTCCTCCCCGGCAACGGGGCGCCAGGCTCCGAGGACCCTTCGGGCGCTTCCGCCGCGTGCTCGGCTCCTTTTGCGTCCGGGGCGGGGCGGAGCCGGTGTTCTTCCAGTGCGCGCGCGCAGGGTCGAGTATCGCGGAGGCCCGCCTCTACCCCCAGGCCCCGAGCCCGGGCTGCCCCCCCAACCCCCCCCCTGAGCAAGTGGCGGCGGCGGCGGCGGCTGCCGAGATTGGAATCCGCCTGCTGGAGCTCGGCGAAGGACCAGGGAGGAGGGAAAAAGGAGGAGGGCTTGGGCTCCGGCGCGTCTCTCCCGGCGAGACGAGGATCTCACGGCCGCTCGAGGGGTAACCGGGCCGGAGTCGTTACACGGCGAGGGCAGAGGCCAAGCCGGGCCCCGTCGCGTCCTGGCGGCTCGCTGCGCCCATCCCGCTTCGCCGAGGGCTGGAGGATGAGTTCCTCGGTGTCTGGGTGAGTTGGCTCGTCTGGAGAGTGCGTGTCCGCACCGGGAGAGGCCGGCCGCGGCTGGGAGGTCGGTGCGGATTCCCGGGCAAGTTTCGGAGAGAGCGGGCGCGTGTGGGAGGCCCAGCGGGGGGCGCCCCGGCCTGGTTGTCCCGCGGGATCTCCGCCGTTCCGGCTATATCAGGCCGCGGCCGACTGGGCCCCGCCGTCCCGCACTCTCACCCCGGGCCCGAGCCCGTCGCAGACCCTGGCCACCTGGATGCCCGATGTTGGGCCCTGGAGGCCTCTTTTGTTTCCCGGCTTTCAGGCCGAGTTTGGGGAGGCGGTGTGGGGCGAAAGCCGCTCCGAAGGACGCTTCTTGAATCCTTAAATGGGAAAGTGCCTCACCTCCTTCGCCCAGACGCTGCGAGGTTGATATTCGCGATTTGTCTCTCTGCGCGTCTGAAAAAAGAAAAAGAAAAAGAAGAACAAACAAAAAAGGTGTCTGTTTCGTGGGATGGTAGCGCCAGGAGGAGTTGCAAGTCCTGCCTCAAAACTATTTGTCCGCGGGAAGGTGCCAGGTTTCTTGGAGCTTCACCTGTTGTCCTGCGCTGCCTCCGCTGCCATGTCTGTTGTGATTCTGCACTTTAGTTTCAGAAAAGTTTCTGCTGGATCGAATGTAACGCTTTTTTTCTTTTTCCAGACTTGTAGTGGAACGGTTTGGCAAGGAAAAAAAGATAGCTTGCGTCAGGAAAAAAAAATAATGTGCCAGCGTCTTGGTTTTGTGACTTGGCTCTTGGATATTTTAATTTGGTCCGAGTGATGCAAATTTTCTCTTTTAAACGGTTAGCAAACTGTTCAGAGTACATAGTACGGACTCGGCACATTCACCTTTGTTATGTCATTTAACCCTGGTTATTGTATTCCTCACTTTTTAGATAAGGAAACTGAGACGAAAAGGGTAAATAACTTGTCTGACCTGGGATTTGAATCCGGGATTTTCTTTACGATTATTCAGGAACTGTTAAAGTGAGGCATAAGGATGAGTTAAAAACGACAACAAACCTTTTTCTGCAAACACATTTAGGAACACTTTTCAGTTATACATACTTGAAGTGATAGCTATTTTGTTTCTTGAGTTGAAAACTCTTATTGTATTTACTTGTAAGAGGAGTTCAATTCTTAATTAAAGTAACAACGGAATGTAACTTAATGCTTATCATTGTTTTCAGTTGTTGAAATAAAAAGTTTGTGAACAGATTTAAATATTTAAAGCTAAAATGCAGTCTGTTCTGAGCTAGATATAAGTTGAGTTTCCAAAAGACTGATTGAAATTTAGAATGCCCTTTTAATAGAACCAGTATTCTATTCCTGTTTTGTTTTTTTTCCCCTTGCACATTCTCTGTGGAGCTCATTTCAAACCTTTTCTACTTTCTTCACTTCTCCAAACCCTTCACTGAAAAGTTTGAGGCATCCAGTGGGAATTCCTTTCAGAACTGATTGGAGTTCTTCTTTCATCTGCTTTTCTTCCCTCTCAGTTGAAGAGTATTTTTAATAAGTTCTATTAGTCAACACCTTGTTTCATTTTTCTCTTCTTTTCTAATTCATGGAGTATGAGCTGTCCTCTCTTTTGTCTTAGGGTTTTTAAAAGGACAGATGTGTTAAGATTCCCATAATTTGCAATTGAGAAGTACAGATTGGCAGTTACAAACTAGTAAGGGACACAAAGTGCAGTCAGTAACATATGTAATAATTGTGGTGTCATGTGGATACTAGAATTATCTGAGGGGTCACTTTTGAAGTTATGTAAATGTCTGACCATTATGCTGTACACCTGAAACTAATGTAATATTGAACGTCAGTTGTAATAAAAAAACTTAAAAAAGTTAAAAAGAGATACCCTCAATTTACAAAAACGTTCCCTTGAGTCCACTACTCCCTCAAGCTATCTTGTTATTGCTTCTCCTTTTCTTTTTTTAAAGATTTTATATATTTTTAGAGAGAGGGGAAGGAAGAGAGAAAGAGGAGAGAAACATCAAAGTGGTTGCCTATTGTGTGCCCCCAACTGAGGACCTGGCCTGCAACCCAGGCATGTGCCCTGACTGGGAATCCAACCAGTGACTGATCCCTTTGGTTCACAGGCCGGTGTTCAATCCACTGAGCCACACCAGCTAGGGCTTCTTTTTTTTTTTTTTTCTCGAATTATATGAACATTTAAAAAAATCTGTCCTTTATAAGTAATACATACTCATTAAAGAATAATTGTAAAATAGAGCAAAACTGAAGTAAAGTTAAAATTCAGTCCTTTGTAATCTTATCTCTAGAGATTGCCTAGAGTAGTCTACCTTTCCTACCTTTACTTCCTGGCTATCTATTCACTTCTTAACCCCTTGTTATCTTGAGTTTCACTTTCACAGAGGTCACCTATGACCTGATCAACACATTTAAGGCTCTTTTCTGAGTCTTGAGCTTTCTGTAGCATTTCGAAATGCCTTTCTTTGGCTTTTGTACATCTGTCCATTTCATTCAACAAATACTATATTCTAATACACCATGCAAGGTAATAGGCTGCATTAACATGTATGGCCCTTACTCTCATGGAGCTTAAAGTCTAGTGGGGGGGGAGATATGTATTTAAGAATGAATTCGAAGCCCTGGACTGTAGCTCAGTTGGTTAAGAGAGTTGTCCCTGTATGCCAAGGTTGCAGGTTTGATCCCTGGTCAAGTCATACAAGAATCAACCAATGAACGCATAAGTAAGTGGAACAAGAAATGGATGCTTCTCTCTCCCTCTCTCTAATCAATAAATCAAAAAAAATGACTTCTACAATTAAATATGATATGATTGTAATTAAAGTGCAGAGTATCGTTAAGGGCTTAAAATTTTAGGGAACCTGACCTGGTGATGGTGTTGCTGGGAGAATATGAGAAGGCCTCCTTTAGAAATGTTACTTTGAAGCCCAGACATTTCTGAAGGATGAGTAAGAATTAACTAGATGACAGGAGAGCTGCTTTGATATAGTACTAACTTTGTTTCTCATTGCCCCTTTTCTGCTATAGTTTTTTCTTCTCCCTGATTAATGTGTATTCTCCCAAGTTTCACCTTTCAGATCACTTGTGTATTTCTCTAGTCCTTTGACGTTATTGTTTAGACCCTTCTGTCTGAATGATTCTCTAATCTGTTCTTTATTTCTCTTCTACACTCGAATCCCTGTATATCCAACTGTTTTATGCATACCTCTATCTGGTTGTTCTGGTTCAAACTGAACTCCTCTTCTTTACCAAACTTGTTTCTCCCCGGTGTTCCTTATTTCTGTTGATGTCATTCCAAACCTAGCCCTTTTCCTATTCCATCGTGTCTTGTCTGTAACCAACATCTGTGGGTTCTACTTTCATGGTATTGTCACTCTTCTCTTTTCCTGCTAACTCTGGTACAGTTGTCTGTTTTTTTGTTTTTGTTTTAAATCCTCACTTGAGGATATGTTTTTGACTTGAGACAGAAAGTGAGAGAGAAACATCAGTGTGAGAGAAACAGTGACTGGTTGCCTCCCGTATATGCCCTGACCAAGGATTGAACCCTCAACCTTTTGGTGTATGGGATGACACTCCAACAAGTGGAGCTACCTGGCCAGGGTTGGTACAGTTTTTAATACGTGTTGGTATCAAGGTTCTGATAGCCTTATGAAACAAGTTGGACAGTTTTCCTTTTTCTCTTTTCAAGAGCATTTTATATTGGTGTCATCTTTTTTTACCTGAGAGTTTGGCAGACCTCACCTATAAGACCATTCAGACTTCAATTGTTTCTGAAGAGGACTTTGAGTTCAATTTTAATTTGCTTAGTAGCTGTTCTGTGTAAGTTTTCTATTTCTTGTGTGAATATCAGTATTTAATCCACAAGTTCATTTATTGAGTTTTTAAATCTAATGTTATTTGGTTTTCACAGTCGTTTTTCTTTAAATTTTTCATTTGACATATTTGCATACAATACTATATATTGTGTATATATTCATATATTTGATAATATTCCCTTTTTTGTCTATATCTAATTATTTCTAGCTGAACCAGGTTCTCATCTCACGTGGACTGATCTTGCTTTCACTGCCCATGTTATCCAGGTTATCTTATGCATTTCTGCCTAAATTAATATTGAAGCCCAGTTCTTGTCACTTCTTTACTCAGAAGTTTCCAAGGTCTTCTATTAAATGAAGTCCTTTCCATTGGGATTAGTCTCAGATTTTCCTTATTCTCATCCCACTATTTTTGCTTCTTGCACATGTTCTCCCCCCGCCCCCCTGCTCCTGCCATTGCTATATTGTTCCCTTTACTTGGGACTGTGTATGTGGCCAACTGTCATATGTCTTAAGTCCTACTCATTTTTCAACTTCCATTTCAAATTCCATCTCTTTAAGTGATAAAAGTGTGTAAATCCTTATCTGTCAAAACAACAAGTGAATAGTTGAAGTCTAAATTATGTGATTCTTGAAATAGAAATTTAGTAATTTATTTATAGCAGTATTAAAACAAAATAAGTTAAAATGGCTACCACTAGTTAGTGTCACTTCAGTGGAGATGGACAGTCATAAGTTGGCTAATTTTCTTACGGTCCTTCACAAGGCTGATATTTAACCCTGTGCATCTATTACTCTGAAAAAAATCTGCAGTCGTAATGTTGTAATAACTTTGTATGCAGACAGATGCTAATTAGACTTATTGTGAGAATCATTTTGTAATGTATCTAAATACTGTACCGTGAGGATGTATACCTGAAACTAATAGGATATTATATATCATCTATACTTAACGTAATAAGGTAAAAAGTCTGCAACTCAAAGGCTGTGTAAAATAAAATGACAATGAGAAAAATAAATATTTATAAATAAATAAATATATTTCATCTCTTTCTGAAGTCTTCCCCATTTTCTTCTTCTGAATGGATCTCTTCTGAAGGAAGAGATATTTTTAAGGCATGAAGTTTTTTATCTGATATTTTCTTATTGCACTTACTCATTTGTCATTTTTTAAAAATCAGCTTTATTGAAGTATACTTTATATACAATGATAGGCACACAACATTAAGTGTGCAGTTCCAGGAGTCATTTAGTCTTTACAGTAATAACAATTTTTATACAAATACTAATTCTGCTTCTAGACTACAGACTGGGTCTGTAACTGACTTTGTTGCATATTAAAATGAATAAATAGACAAAAGCCCTTGTCTAGCCTAGCAGTAGACATCAGTTACAGTAGTACTGATCTGACGTGGATCTTGGGAGCAGGGAACTATGGAGAGAGGAAAATGGGTTTCATCTCAGGCTAAATTTTGGAGTAGAAAGTCTTCTTTTTCCCTCTTCCACTTTTTATTGGTGTTTTTGCTTTTACTTTTTAAATTTTATTTTTATTTTGATTTTAGAGAGAGGGTAAGGGAGAGAGAAAGAGGGAGAGAACCATCGATGTGAGAGAGAAACACTGATTGGCAGCCTTTTGCTTGCACCCCAGCTCGGACTGAGCCTGCAGCCCAGGCGTGTGTCCTCCTCACCAGGAATTGAACCAGTGACCTTTCGGTTTGAAGGACGATGCCCAACCAGCTGAGCCACACTGGCCCAGGCATGTTTATGCTTTTAGAATGCCTTCTTGATACCTCTAGGTTCATATTGACCAAGTCAGTTCAACTCTTTAATACTTAAAAGATTAAATGTTGAGTTGCATTGAATTACATCAATTTAAGGTGCACCATAATTTTATAGACCACTTACAAAGAAAATTGCTTCCAGTTAACTTTAAGAAACCATTGATTGTAGAGGCACCTTATATCAGATGCTAAAATATGAAAAAATTTATGTGCCTTAGAATTGATGAAAAGGGGTTCTCACTTATCAAAACTATCATTCCTTTAGGATAAGCTGTTGGGAAGAATTTAAACCATACATTTGTGGGAGTGGCTTATAGCTTTACTATTATAATGAAAGGTTATTTTTTAAAAGAGGATGCTTGTTAAACCTCTTTAACATGTGAAATGTTTCAGGCAGTATAAAGAAATATTTATTTTTGAATGAGGGGGTTTCTCACAACAGCCTGGTTCCAAGGCACTTTGACCCTGCAGCTTTCAGTATTTTTTTCTCCTTAATTTTTTAAAATCAAATTTATTGGGGTGACATTTTTTAATAGGATCACATAGGTTTCAAGTGTACATTTCTATGATACATGATCTGTATATTACATTCTGTTCCCACCACCCAAAGTCAAATCATCTAATGTCATCATATATCTGCCCCCACCCCCTTCCTTCTGGTAACTAACTACCATACTATTGTCTGTGTCTGTGAGTTTCAGTTTTATATCCCACATATTAGTGAAATATGGTTCTTGGCTTTTTCTGACTTATTTTGCTTAGCGTAATATTCGCAGCATCCATCCATGTTGTTGCAAATGGCAGTATTTCATCTTTTCTTATGGCTGAGTGATATTTCATTGTACATATGTACCACATCTTCTGTTCTAGTCCTCTGTCGAAGGACACTTTGGTTGTTTCCATGTCTTGGCCACTGTGAATAATGCTGCAATGAACATAGGGTGCATATATATTCGCAAATACATGTTTTGGAGTTTTTTGGGTAGATGCCCAAGAGAGGGATTTCTGGGTCATATGGTAACTCTATTTTTAATTTTTGATGAACCTCCATACTGTTTTCCATAGTGGCTGTACCAGTTTACTTTCCCACCAGTACTGAATGAGAGTTCCTTTTTCTCCACAACCTATGCAACACTTGTTATTACCTGTCTTGTTGATAATAGTCATTCTAACAGGTGTGAGGTGGTATCTCATTGTACAATAGTGGTGATTTGTGTTTCCCTAATAGCTAGTGATGTTAAACATTTTTTCATATGTGTTGGCTATTTGTATGTCATCTTGTGAGAGGTGTCTGTTCAGGTCCTCTCCCCATCTTTTAATTGGATTGTTTGTTTGGTGTTAGGTTGTATGAGTTATTTCTATATTTTGGATATTAACTCCTTTCCAGAGCTGTACTTTGCAAATATCTCCCATTTGATTGGTTGAGCTTTGGTTTTGTTGTTGGTTTCTTTTGCTGTGTAGAAGCTTTTTAGTTTGATGTAGTCCCATTCACTTATTTTTGCCTTTGCTTCCCTTGTCTTTGGGGTCAAGTTCATAAAATGTTCTCTATGACTAAGGTCCTTAGGTTTAGTACCTGTGTTTTCTTCTGTGTAATTTATTGTTTCGGATCTTAGAGTTAGGTCTTTGATCCATTTTGAATTAATTTTTGTAAATGGGGACAAACTGTAATCTAGTTTCATTCCTTTGCTCGTGGTTTTTCAATTTCCCCAGCATCGTTTATTGCAGAGGCTTTTTCTCCATTGTGTGTTTTTGGCTCCTTTGTCAAAAATTGTCCATATACATGTGGCTTTATTTTGGGGTTCTCAATTCTGTTCCGTTGGTCTGTGTGTTTGTTTTTTTGCCAATACCATGCTGTTTTGATTAGCATAGTGCTGTAGTAGAATTTGAAGTCTGGCAGTGTGCTACGTCTGACTTGTTCTATTTACTCAGGATTGGTGTGGCTATTCAGAGTCTTTTGTTGTTCCATATAAATCTGATGTTTTTTTCTATATCTTTAAAAAAAATGATATTGAGGTTTTTATGAGGATACTATTAAATCTGTATATTGTTTGGGTAATATGGCCATTTTCACTATGTTGATTCTTCCAGTCCATGGACACAGAATATCTTCAGTTTCATTGTGTCTTTTTTCAATCTCTTTTAATAATTCTTTGTTCTTTTCAGTATATAGTTCCTTCCCATTCTGTGTTAAGTTTATTCCTAGATTTATTCTTTTAGTTGCAATTGCAAAAGGAATTGTTTTTCTCATTTCTATTTCTGAAGTTTCATCGTTACTATATAGGAAAGTAGTGGATTTTTGTACATTGATTTTGTATCCTGAAACTTTACTGTATTTGTTTATTATTTCTAATAGTTTTCTGATGGAGTTTTTAGAGTTTTCTTTTTTTTTAAAGTATATTTTATTTATTATGCAGTTACAGTTGTCCCAATTTCTTTTCCCTTTGCTCTCCTCCGCTGAGCACCCTGCTCCCTCCAGCAATCCCACCCTCCTTAGTTCATGTCCATGGGTCATGCATATAAATTCCTTGGCTTTACCCTTTTCTGTACTGTTCTTAACCTTCCCCTGTCTATTCTGCACCCTTGTACTGGGCTTCTTATTCCCTGCACCATTTTCCCCCTTTTCCCCCTTCCCCTTCCCAGCTGACACTGCTCCAAATGCTTCCCATACTTATGATTCTTTTCCCACTCTGGTTGTCTGTTGAGTTTGTTTTTATTTTTTAGATTCTGTTATTGATAGCTGTGAGTTTGTTGTCATTTTAATATTCATAGTTTTGATCTTTTTCTTAAATAAGTCCCTTTAACGTTTCATATAATAAGGGCTTGATGGTGATGAACTCCTTTAGCTTTATCTTGTCTGGGAAGTACTTCATCTGCCTTTTCATTCTAAATGATAGCTTTGCTGGATAGAGTAATCTTGGTTTTAGGTCCTTGCTTTTCATCACTTTGAATACTTCTTGCCTGCAATGTTCCTTTTGAGAAATCAGCTGATAGTCTTATAGGAATCCCTTTGTAGGTAACTTTCTTCTTTTCTCTTGCCGCTTTTAAGATTCTCTCTTTATCTTTAACCTTTGGCATTTTATTTATGATGTGTGTTGGTGTGGTCTTCTTTGGATCTAGCTTGTTTGGGACTCTCTGTGCTTCTTGGATTTGTATGTCTATTTCCTTCCCCAAGTCTGGAGTTTTCTTTATACAGATACATGTCATCTGTAAAAAGTGACACTTTTACTTCTTCCTTCCCAATTTGGATGCCTTTTTATTTCTTTCTCTTGCCTTATTGCTCAGGCTAGGACTTCCAGAACTATGTTAAATGAAGTGAGGATGGGCATCCTTTTGATCATTTCTTTTGTTCATTTTTTGAACTCACATATTCTTTTGAACTCACATAGTCTTTAAGAGCTAGTAATTTTTACAAAATGGCACAGATTGTGTTATATAAGGGGGTAATTGTGGAAGAATTGTGACAGACTATGAGTTATTTTAAAGACAATATTCAGTATTTATATATATTATCATTAACAATCATCAAAAATAATTGTAAATGTTTGTGTATTTTTTTTATCCTCACCTTAGGATATGCTTTTTGATTTTAGAGAGAAAGGAAGGGAGGGAGAAAGAGAGGGAGAGAAACATCAATCAGTTGCCTTTTGTACGTGCCCTGACTGCACACCCTGACTAGGGACTAAACCCACAACCCAGACATGTGCCCCTACCAGGAATCGAACCTGCTACCTTCTGGTTTGCGGGAGTACACCCAACCAACTGAGTTACACTGGCCAGGGCTATTGGATATTTTACTAAATCATAGTTATAATGTGTATCAATTTTTGTAGCCAATATTTTAAAGGCATCAGTTCTTTAAAAATAGAACAAAATGATGTTCTTGGAGACCCCCTGTTGTGTTTTTGGAAGAGAACACTGGTTAGAGTAAGGGCTTGGGGAGATCAGATGATCAATGATAGGAATCCAACTTACAGTGGGCCTAGAGGGTCCCTAAACCAAGTTCATGTGGAGAACTAATGAAGACAATGGAAATTATTCTTTAGTATCTTTTATTAAGAACCAGTGAATCTGAGCTACTCTGATATGGTGGACATTATTATTCTTACTTTTATAATTTTGTTTATACCACTAATAACATCGGAAACACTGGAGCCTAGCTATTGTTCTAGCTACGTATAATTGCTACTGACTTAAGAAATAGGATAGTGCCCTGGACGGGTGGCTCAGTTGCAGGTTGGATCCCCCGTCAGGACACGTACCTATGTTGAGAGTGTGTGTGGGAGGCAACTGATCAGTTTCTTTTACTTTGATATCTGTCTGTCTGTCTTTCTCTCTAAAAATCAGTAAACATATTCTCAGGTGAGGATTAATTACAAAAAGGAGGATAGAGGTATGTCAAATGTAGGGATAAAATAAGCAGATTTTCAGTTTACAGAGAATAGTTATATAATTAGTGGAGAATCAGTTTGAAGAAAGGAAGACTGAAAACACTGAAACTTGTAGAGAGGCTGTTCCATCCTGGACCAGACTGGGATGGTGGGAGATAATTAGGGCCTAGAATGGATAGGAATGGTCATTAGTTATGGGTGAGAGAAGGAATGGTATTGGCAAGAATGACTCCTGGGTTTCTGACTCGGAAACCTGATAGGGTGGATGTGTGTTGATTGAGATGAAGGATATGGAAGGAAAGCTGGTTAGTGGAGGAAAATAGTTTAGGGTTTATCACATGGAGTTTGAAGTGCATCTGCAGCAGCCACATAGAGATTTCCACTTGGTAATTGCATATGTCAGAGAAGGAAAACTCTGACTCCAAAAAACCTCCGCAGCCTTGCGGCATACCTCTTCAGGGGAAAGGCTAAGGGAGTAAACCCTGACAGAAAATCCGGAGCCGGAGTCCCTAAGGCGGTTTGACGTTGTACTCAACACCGGCAACTCCTGCGGCGCACCTGAAGCCAAGCTGTATTGACTCCGTCTTTCCCTTGGACCCTTCAGCTGCGAAGAGAGGGGGGGTCTGCTGCATGGGCAACAGCAGACCCTCCATATCACCCTGCCCAGGCTCTGTAGCTTCAGTTTCACTGGAGAGGACACTCCAGCGTCATCGCAAGATGTCGATTCAACACGGGAGGAGACAGATACCGTGTCACTCCCGAGTCGGACTGCACAGCCATTCTCGGCAGTGCAGATAGACTCTTAAGAAGCTACACCATCGTCTCTCGAGACGGACGGCTGCCGACGAATTGCATATGAGGGGTGACCCAAAAAACCCAGAATTTATTTCTAAAAATTGTGTGTTTATTATGTGTTTAAACTTCAGTCCCCTTCAAAGCACACTCCATTTGATGCAATACACCTATCAAGATATTTTTTCAGTCGCTCAAAACAGTTTTTGAACTTGTTGATTTTGATGCCTTTTAGTGCTTCTGCTGTTTTTGCTTCACCTCTGTCACATCCACCAAACGTTTTCCTTTGAGAACATTTTTTATGGGGAGGGTGGCAAAAAATTTTGCTTGGGGCAAGATCAGATGAATAGGGAGGGTGGAATATGGGAGTCATGCTGTTTTTGGTAAAAAACTGAACACTCAGCATGGTGTGGGCAGTTACGTTTATAAATCACCCATCATGAAATGGGTAAACTGTTGAAAGAACCTTCAATAAAATTCACTGAAGCTGATGTAGCCTCTCACAACAACGCCAGCTAGTACACTGATACAGATGGGTTCCTAGAACACTCACCTAGGTGGGGAGGGAGCCCGTACTACAAGGGCCCTGCCCTCCAGAAGATATTTCTGTTTTGGGGGGATTCCCCCACTTGTACGTGGGCCTGGAGTTTGATAGGGGTAGATGTTTGGGAGTGATTGCAATGTAGGTTTTATATTCCAACAGTGGGAATTGGGTGGCTCTCCTAAGTGACTTAAAATTGCAAGTGACAAATTCAACTCAAATTAGCTTAAAAGGGGAAAAAATGCCCCCCCTCACCACTGTGTTTTTAAAAGCTTAGACATAGACATGTCTGGATCTAAGTGTTTAGATGCTTTTTTGGGACTGATAGCTTCCCTGGAACCATGTGAGCAGGTAAACCACATACGAGTATTTTGGTTCTTAACCTTTTTTTTTTTTTGTTAATCCTCACCTGAGGACATGTTTTTTGAGAGAGAGAGAAACATCGATTTATGGTCTCTTACACCCCCAACTGGGGATCCCACCTGCTGCCTAGGTATGTGTCCTGACTGGGGATTGAACCCACAGTCTTTTGGTATATGGGATGATGCGCCAACCCACTGATCCACCTGGTCAGGGTGGTTCTTAACCTTTTAAAAGATCTTTTGTTGAGTATCTTCAGAAAAATATGCAGATATAGCAATTTTGTGTTATCATTTCATGGTTACATTATAGACCTCATATGCAGAGAGCCTCGAATAGCCCTAAGAAACACCAATTCAAGACATAGGTACAGAAGATAAGCATTAAATAATTTTACAAATAATTCTCAAATGGTAGTTATATTAAAATCTAAAAAAAGGGAAGTACAGGGAGTTTATAAGAGTATGTAATAAGGGAACCTGGTCTGTTCAGAGCGCAGGTGCTTTTGGAAGGTTTTCCTGGGAAAGTGACCTATAGAGTGAGCCCTTAGACCAGAAAGGGAAGGGAGGATGTTCCTGGAAGTATTCAGAACTTTTAAAAGCAAGCCTTTTTTTCTTTTTTAAAAATTGTAGAAGCAATACATCTGTTGTGGATAATTTGGTAAAGATGAAAAACTATAAACAAACAGTAGAACACAAGTTTTTGCTCCTGGTTTTTTATAAGCTAACTACTACTGTTAGCTGTGGAATCTTGGTTATTACTTTAAATCTATCTAGATCTCCATTTCCGTATCTTAAAAAGTCAAAGGGACTTGCTGAATTTTAAGATCATTTTCTGCAAAAGAAAGAAAGGAAGAGAGAAAGAAAGAAAGAGAAAGAAATCATGATTTTAATGCGGAGTAGTTGCTGAAATTGCAGGTTTCTTACAGTATAGTGCTTTTGGTCCTGTTGACATCACAAGATTTCTGCCTTTTGGCTGAAAGTCACTCTTCCTGCCTTTTCAGAGAGCGTAGAACGAAGGGGATGACTTATAACCAGTGTTTTCTTACCTCCTTTGAATACTAATTTTTTTTTTTTTTTTAGCATTAAGGTAAATTATCTAAAGTTTTATAGCTCTCAATTTTGAATTTAAGACATCTAGAGGAAATGGTTTCATATATATTGAAGTTTGTAGGCAGCTTTCTTATTAGCTGTCATTTTTTTTTGTACCTGTAATGTATTTCAGGAGTATAAAATCTTGAGTGTCTTAAATTTGTATTTAATTAAAAATATTTTAGATTTCTCGCTAAAAGGAGCTCCTGATAGAAGTGTCAGAGTAAAGACTATTAAATTTTGAAGTTCTTAGAATCTTAAAATGGTCATAAAATAAAAATATTGCAACAGTAACTACTTAGAAGTATCTTTTTTTTCTGTGTTATTGATTACGCTGTTACAGTTGTTCCAATTTCTTTTCCCTTTGCTCCTCTCCACCCAGTACCCTACCTCCCTCCAGCCGTCCCACCTCCAAACTTATTTAGAAGTATTTTAAATATATCTCCATTTCAGTAATCTTTCATGCAATAAAAATGTTGGGGGGAAAGCATGTTGAATATATATGTGTATTTGAGTAAAGAAAAACAAGTTAATCTTTCTGAAATAGTGCTTTAATCATCATCCTTACTTGTTAAGTATTTTTCTCTTGTTTCTTACTTGTTTCAATGTAAAATTCCAGCGATCTTAGACTGGCCTGCTTGGGCCCAGTCTGCCTTTCTGCCTCATTCACTTTCCACTCTTTCATTAGGCCTACATCACATGAATATCCAATTTTGGGTTTGGAGTAAGAATTCATAGACCTGTTACTGTCTCTTATGTGGCTGTAGAGCATTTGAAATGTGGCTAGTCTGAATTACCCACCAGATTTTGAAGTTAAGAAAAAAAAAAAAGAATATAAAATATCTCTGTGCTTTAAAAATATTGATAACATATTGAAATGATGCTGTTTTGAATATGTTGGGTTAAATAATTATTAAAATTAATTTCACCTGATTGTTTTTGCCTTTTTTATGTAGCTGCAAAAATTTTTAAAATCATGCATTATATTGGTTAGTGCTGCCTTTGGACTTTCCTTCCCCCTATTCTTTGCTTTTAAAACTGCTTGAAAATCTAGTGTAAATCCTATCTCTTCTAGGAAGTCTTACACAGTGGTCCAAGTCTGAAAGTTAATTTCTGCTTCTTTAATTTGAGCAGTATTTTGGTATATCCTGTACCATCTATTAATAATTTAGATTCCTTTACTACAGGCCTTCTTAGGTTTTAACCTAGTGAAACTCCAAATAGTTTCCCTAACTATATATTACCATAGAACCTTATTCTGTTTCTTCTGTTTACTGAAGTCATACATATTTATAATTGAAACTTCAAACAATACAGATATGGAGTAGAAAGTGAAAGTCTTACTGTAACCCTACCCCAACCCCCACAGATTATAACAGTTAAAAGTAGGGAGATATGTATAATCTCTCTTTTTTTCTTTCTCTTAACCTCTTCCCCTTTCCAAAAATGGGACATACTATGCATCCTTACATTAACTTTGTTTTCACTGATTATACACACGAACTTTTTATGTCAGTAAATGTCATTCCTCGTTCTTTTTAGTGGTCAAGTAGTATTCTGTTGTGTGAATATACTTTAATTTTATTTACCAATCCCCTATTGATGAATATTTAGATTGATTGCATTTTTTTGCATTATAAACAATACTGTGGTACATGTACATATCCTGTGAGACTATTTTTATTTTATAGGATGAATTCTTAGACATGCATTTACTGTAAGAGAAGCCATGCAAATTTGATGTAGTGCCAGACTGCTCTGAAAAATCTTTGCAACTATTCATATTCCAAGTAACAGTGTTTTAGCATGTTCTCCCCCAACTCACCAACACATAATAGCATTAGTCTGTTTTAATCTTTCCCAGCCTGTCAGCTGAAAAAACAGTATTATAGTTTTAATCTGTGTTTCTTTGATTATGGGTAAGGTTGAGCAGGGTTTTATATGTTTGTTGGCTCTTTGAATTTTTCTATCCTTTCTTCATTTTTCTAGTTATTAACTTTTCTTTGGCATGTTGCATTTTTAAAAAATTGTTTTTAATCCTTACTTGAGGACTTTTTTTTCTTCCCCATTGCTTTTTTGGGAGGGAAGGAGGTGGAGAGAAAGAGAAACAGAGAAAAACATACATCAGTTGGTTGCCTTCTTGTATGCGCCCCAACTGGGGATTGAACCTGTAACCTGGTAGGTGCCCTGACTGGCAATTGAACCCACGACCTTTTGGTCTATGGGACGATACTCCAACCAACTGACCCACACTGGCCAGGGTGGCATGTTGCATTTTTAAAATTTGTCATTTGTTTTTTTGTTCATAGTATATAAAAATTTCCTTGCTGTTGTAAGAATATTAAAAAACAAATATTAAAAGTTTATCTTATACTCTCAACTTATTTTATAAACTCCTTGGTGGCTAAATTTTGCCTTAAAATACTTTGTTTTGTCAACTAACTTGGTGCTTTGTAAAGAGTAAGTGTTCAAAGATCTATGTGTTGATGGTGAAGGGGTTTAGAATACACACCACTGTGGCATAAAAATTATTTTCAACTGAAGGCAGTTGAGAATAGGCTTTTTTATCCTGAACTCCTTTATCTGCCTAAAAGCAGAGCCTCTCAGAATCAGTTCTCATAAATTTGCTCCCCAGAGTTTTGAGACCAGGGAAGTTCAACTCTAATCAGTAGAAAAGAGAAGAGAGGAAAAGTGGGTAGCACATTTAAACTGGCCTTGCCACAAAAGGGTCATATTTTCCATCGATTCACCTAGGGACCCATTTATCTTTCCTAAAAGTTGTTTTTCTTTAAGTGCCCTTCTTCCCCTCACTTTCTTCTATTAAAATGATATATAAGTCCCAAATTCTAACCTTCTTGAGTTACATTTTTCTGTAAACTCTATTTTCTCTTGCTAATCAGTCTTTTGTCAGTTTAATTTGCAGGCCTCCAGATTTAGAATCTAAGAGGGTAGGGGAGAAGTTTTTCCTCCCTGACAGTGGCCAGATTGATTGTTTCTGGTATTAGCATAAGGGATATAATAAACAAGTGAAATTTCTCTGTCTAAAAACAAAGTTAAGTACTATATTTTAAATATAAAGGAAATAAGTTGAATTTCTTGAAGCTACATTTTTCCAAATGTGTTTCTCAAAATTAAAAATTTGTTAGATGAAGTAGAATATACTATTAAGAGAGGCATCCCCCTCTCCTTATATTCCTAAACTAATGCTATTTGTTGAGTGGCATAATTACTCTGATTGTATTGACTAAGCCTTTATTCTTCTGAAAGTTGTTCGTTGTTTCTGTTCTTTCTTATCATCTTACCAATTTGCAAAGAAGATGGTTTGTGGTTTGTGACAGGTTCACTGGTTACATCACTGAGAAGAAACAACAGAAAGAAGTTAGTAAACTCTTTACACAAAGAAGTTTTTTTTTTTAAAGTATATTTTATTGATTATGTTGTTACAGTAGTTGAAATTTTTTTCCCATTTGTTCCCCTCTGCCCAGTACCCCCCTTCCTTCCAGCAATTCCACCACCCTTAGTTCATGTCCATGGGTCATGCTATAAGTTCTTTGGCTTCACCCTTTCCTATAGTATTCTTAAATTCCCCCTATTTTGTACCAACCGATTATGCTTCTTAGTCCCTGCACCATTTCCCCATTTCTCCCTCTTCCCCCTCCCAGCTGATAACCCTCCAAATGATCCCCATACCTATCATTCTGTTCCTATTCTGGTTTGCTTAGTTGGATTTTGTTTTTTAGATTCAGTTGTTGATAGTTGTGAGTTCGTTATAATTTTAGTGTTCATAGTTTTGATCTTCTTTTTCTTAAATAAGTCTCTTTTACATTTAATTTAATAATGGCTTGGTGATGATCAACTCCTTTAGCTTTACTTGTCTGGGAAGCACTTTCATTCTAAATGATAGCTTTGCTGGATAGAGTAATCTTGGTTGTAGGTTGCTTTTCATACATTGAATACTGCTTGTCAGTCCCTTCTTGTCTGCAAAGTGTCTTTTGAGAAATCAGCTGATAGTCTTATAGACACCCCTTTGTAGGCAACTCTGCGCTTCTCTCTTGCTGCTTTTAGGATTCTCTCTTTTATCTTTCACCTTTAGCATTTAATCATGATATGTCTTGGTGTGATCCCCTCTGGGTCCAGCTCGTCCAGTACTCTCCCTGCTTCCTGGACTTTATGTCTATTTCCTTCGCCAAATTTGGGAAGTTTTCTTCATTATTTTTTCAAATAAATTTTCAATTTCTTGCTCTTCCTCTTCTCCTTCTGGCATCCCCGTGATTTGGATGTTGGCATGTTTAAAATTGTCCCAGAGGTTCCCAAGCCTCTTCTCTTTTTTTTCCAATTCTTGTTTCCTCATTCTTTTCTGGTTGACTGTTTTTTTTTTTTTCCTTATGTTCCAGATCATTGATATGAACCCCGGTTTTCTTCCCTTCACCATTGGTTTTGTGTGGATTTTCCTTCGTTTCACTTAGCATAGCCTTCACTTCTTCTCTTATGTGTCTGCCATACTCAAGCATATCTGTCAAGCCTGTGAGCATCTTTATCACCATTGTTTGGAACTCTTCATCTGTTAGGTTGGCTATCTCCTCGTCAATTAGTTCTCCTACTGGAACCTTGATTCGTTCCCTCTCTTGGGCCATACTTCTCTGTCTCCTCATCTTGACAGGCTCCGATGTTTGTTTGCTTCTGTGTCTTAGGTAGAGCTGTCGCTCCTGTTATGTTGTAAGGGGTGGAGCCTTAGGGATTCGTCAGCACAGGGTGACCCATTTCACCACATTGTGGTGCTGTATGTGCGGGAGGGGTCTGAGAGGGAACAATGCCGCCCGCTCAGCACTCGCCCCTTTCCTGGCACTTCTCTCACTTCTGTATGGGACTGGCGCCCCTCTAGCTGTTGCCCTGGCCTTTGCTCCCAGAGTGGGTGGGTCTGTGGATGTTCTAGGACTGTGGGGTCCGTTTAAACAAGCGGACTCTGTGAGAGACGAGCAGTTTCTGCCTCCACCCCAACCCCCACTGGTTTGCACAGTCAGAAGCAATGAGGCTTGATTTTCCCCAGTGCTGGGACCATGAGCTTTGCAGTCTGGTGAGAAGCTGAAATGATCCTAGGTGCCCCTCCTGACTTTTTAAAACGTGTGATTGCACTTTCTGCCGGCCTACCACTGCCACTGCCGTTGCCGCCGCCAGCGCCGCCTCTCTGCCCCGGCTCGGCCCCTCTTACCTATCTGGAGTATTTCTTCTTTATATCTTTGTTTGCTGGACTTCCATGCAGTTTGATTTTCTGGTTATTTCTAGTTTTGAGGTAGTTGTATTCCTTCTTATTTGTGGAGGGAGACGCAGAGTGTCTGTCTACGCCTCCATCTTGGCTGAAAGTCTCCAAAGATTCTTTAAAGAATAAAGAAATCTTGATACGATTACTGAGGCTTTCTCTTATCTGGATTCCAAATAACTTAAAAAGTTCATTAAACCTTGAATTATTTATATGTTTAGTTAACCATTTATATGTTTATTATATTCTGTACTTTACTAGTTATTGTTTACTAGGTTTGTGACCTTTCACCAAAGTAATTAATCTTTCTAAGCCTTATTTCCTTATACCTTCAAGGAGGGTAATAATAGTCCTCTCTCACAGGATTACCGTGAAGACTAAATGAATGAGTACAGTTTAGCACTGAACACTGTTCCTGCCACATAAGAATGCTTAATAAATGTTAATAAAGGTGAATATTTGTGTGAAGGAAGTTGAAGTCACTTTTATCTTCGAAAGCATATTTGAATTGCTGCATATATAGGGTCCTTGAAAATTAAATTAATCCCTGTACCATTTGAAAGTATGTGTTATTTTTGTTCATTATTAACATCTGAATTTGCAAAATACTTCTGTATTTTAATAATACTGGAAAATTGACATAGGAGATTTTATTGCTTTCCTTCCTTTGTATTTGTATTTCAAGAATCTGAGGCTAATGAAGTTTGTTTCACCAAGGTCAAACAAATAAGAGCAAAAAGTAAGTAGAATCAGACTTTTCCTAGTTATCTGAGAATGGGGACTAGAACCTCAGTTAAGTATGAAGTGAAGTTGAGACTCCACATTCTAAAGAAAGCCCAGGGACTCAGTGACTTGAATCCTTTCCAGGGCTTATTAGGATGTGACAGAAACCTGTCAGAAAATGGAGGGGAGGGAAATTGTGCACAGTGTCACAGCAGTAGCTAGTTTGTCTTCGGTGAGCACTGTAGTTTTTGCTCCCTTCTTCCTCCCTTGGGGTGGCCTTTCCTTAGAAGCTTAGTGTGGGGAGGTCTAAGAGAACCAGTCCTAAAGTTTAGAGCTCCTAGCAAAAAATGCAGTGAAACATTTCATTACCTAGATTATGGTCATTATGAAGCTGATTGGTTTATCTGCGCTTATTTGACCAAGGGAGAAAGAAAATTGGAGAGAAGGCTCAGTATGGACAGAGGAGGCGGCAGTGAAACAGCCTGTATTTGTTTTGAATTTCTGCTAGTTCAAATGGATAATGCAGAAGGGAACCAGGTTTCAGCCATCTTGACAGGGCTGGCTCAGCTGGGAGCAAAAATATAATAGTTAGAAGCGGTTGAAGCTGAAGCAGAACTTTAAGTAGGGAAATGTGCCCCTCACTCACTCCAGGAAAAAAGCCATCATTTGGCTGCCTGTGATACAGACAGAACAGTGAGTGTTAGAGAAGTGGTAACAACCACGGACGACTACAGAAGTTCTCAGGTGTTGAGACAGTTTATTCTCTCTCCCCTCCCTAATAGATCGGATCACACCCATTTCTTGGACCATGGGCCAAGCTTGAGTTTGGAGAGTAAGGGAGTGATTGTAAGATTATAAGATTAAACTTTTATACAGTAGTAAATTGGACTGGACTTCCTAATAACTAAAAGCTATTGGACAGTCAGGGCACATGACTAGGTTATACATCAGGTCCCCAGTTGGGGGCATGAGTGAGAGGTAACCACACAGTGATGTTTCTCTCCCTCTCTTTCTCCTTTCCCCTCTCTCTAAAAACAAACAAACAAATAAATAATTAAAAAAAAAAAAAGGCTACTGGAAAACTGTAGGAATTGTTCCAGGTGTCATTTAGGGGTAGAAAAGGGAAATTGGACCAACCATAGTTGTGGGTAGAAACTGGAGAAAAATAACTTTTCTCATGTTTGTACCAATTTTAGACCCATTTTTAAAGTTACATAGATATCAGCTTAAGTTCCTATTAAAACCTCTGACAGCAGACCTCATTCTTTTCTCTATATAAAGTTATTAGAATATTATACAGTCCTTACTATATGTTGCAGATACGTTCTGCAACTTTAAGCAAAATGACGTATAACAATTTTACCATAGGCTAAATGGTAAAATTTTATTGAATTTATGGGGATGACAAAATTATACAGGTTTCTCATGGCATCTCATCAATTTTATGATAGGACTTTGAACAAAACAACATTATTTGAGGACCTGCTGCTGTACATGATCATTTGATTTTAATAGTTCTGTCTCCAAATGTGTTATAATTCTCAATATAATTTTAGCATTAGGCATATTTTATTAAATTCTAACTTTCAGATTTATAAACTATATCATAACCCTTTTAGTTGGACATTAAGGAAAATATTTCTTAGTTTTTTAAAAAAAGATTTTATTTGTTTATTTTTAGAGACAGGAGAAGGAAGAGAAAAAGAGTGGGAGAGAAACATGTTGTGAAAGAAAAGCATTGTTGTTTGCCTCTCATATGGGCCCCAACTGGGTTCTGAACCTGCTACCCAGGCATGTGCCCTGATTGGGAACTGGACTGGTGATCTTTTGTTCTCTGGGATGACACTCAACCAGCTGAGCCACACCAGTCAGGGCTTATTCCTTAATTTTTATGGAGTTCTTGGGGTTTATTAAACCTTGGAAATATTAACTAAAATAAAAAGCACTCAATAAAAGGCATTAGTTTAATATATTTTATTAGTATAGGAGATTTTGAATTTATGAAGTTTTAATTTTTAGCCATTATTCACAAGAAAAAGGTAAATTGGTTTTAAATAATCTAGAGCAATAAAATACAAATTTGAGATGAATAGAATTGATTAGATTATGCCTCACCTATTTTCTGTAGGATTTTATGCCTGGCTTTATTTTAAATACTTGACACACATTAATCCATTTACTCCTTGCAAATGTTCTGTGAGATATTCAACAGATATTACCAGTTCCCTTTTAAACATGAGGAAAATGAGGTTGCAGGGGTTAAATAACTTGTCAGGGGTTGTACAGGTAGTAAGTGACGGAGCTAGGATTCAGACCCAGGTAGTCTGACTCTACAGTCCATGTTTTTAACCACAGAATTATCTTCATTCTCAAGTGGAATAGGGTTATTTTAAGATGAGGTTTTGTACTACACATGCACATGCACACATATGTGTTTTATTTTTGTCTGCTTTTATTCCATGTTCTCCACGTAGTGGTACCTGATAAAACATTATCTCCATACAAGGTTTAGATATATATATTTGATGGGTTAAACTTGATTGACTTTTAACAATTAACTTCTATTTTTAATAATTAAAATTTGTTAGTCACTTTTCATGGGTAACTATTTGATTGATACTCTGTGACTTGCCTAATGTTTTCTTTGCATTGTATAGAAAAGAATATTAAAAATGTCAGTGAGTATAGTTGCCTTTTAAATGTTTATTCATAACCCTTTCTATAAATATATTTTAAATCAGTGTTTGATTCTATATCTGATTTCTGATATATGTGAGTTTAAGTGTTGATGATGATCACACAGACAAGCCATACTTTATAGCTTTACCATGGCTATTATTCTTAAAGTTGTTGAAATTGCATAGGTATTTGCAAAACATAATTATGTTATTTGTATTGGTTCTTACAATACATTTAAAAATCTACCTGTGAGAGAACAGGAAGAAAAAAAGATTAAAACTATTGCTGTATTAATTGAAAATGAAAGTGAAGAAACTTATCTATGGGTTAGTTTTTAGAGCCAAACAGGTTGAGAAAAGAAACCAATTTTTACTCATCAATGATGCAGAGACAATATTCTGGAATATTATTAAGTTGCTTATGTTGTTCCATAAAAATTATTTAAACATAATTTGTTATGTCACATAGATATTAAAAATAATCTTGTTCTTTGCTGGTTTTTCTTCATAGCAAAACAAAAGCCTTTTTTTGCATCCTGATTATAAAAGTAATGCTCACTCTTTAAAGCCCCAAGAAAAACAGTAAAAATTCCTTGTATTCATACTACTGAAAGATAACATGTATAAAAATTTTGTTATACACAGTGTAGGTTAAAACAAATCTTACTACTTAATGTTTCTATCATAATTTAAGAATTTGAGGAAATTAGGTAAAACTGACATTTTGTTCATGTGTTAAAACTGAATGTTGGAAACTGAAATTTAAGAAACTTTGAATTACAGGAAGAAGGAGGGGAGCTATCTAAATAGAAATAGAAACAACGAACTCCCAAGTGTAGGTAGTGTGCTACATGTGAGGCAGGTTTTTTACTAACACCACAAGGGCCTCTGGCCCAATGAGTGGAGTTTGATAGTAATCCTTGCTAAAAGTGAAAAAACAAAAATAAAAATAAGTGAATAGAAAGAGAAAGATTTTGAAATTTGGCTAGTTCTGTTGTCCTTTTTTCCTGTATGTTCTCCCTCCCTTTTTCATCTTTGCATCTTTTAAGCCTTAAAAAAAAGTTAACATGAAGGTGTTTCAAATTTAGTGTGTTCTTCTGTAATAACAGACAAAAATAGAATAAGATGTGGGGAGGTAGAACTTAGGGAGGTCAAAAACCATATGGAAATAGAAAATTCAAAACCTCTAGTAGAATGAAGCTATGAAGAATGGAATCTGAACACTGAATACATCTGCTAGGCAGCTGTGCATTCTTTATTCATAGGTTCTGTTACAGAAATAGCAAAAGAAACTTTGAAAGGAAACATCTTAAGTCAACTAAGCATATATTCTTACCTTTAACTGTTATATACACACCTTTAGTTATACAATATGTGTGTAATGAATTATTCTTTTTAGGAGTTATAAACATTCTTTTCTAAAAATAATAGGTCACTTTTGGGGGTTAAATTTGTTTCCTGTTTTTATCTTTAGCACTGAATCAACATTTGATTGGATTACAGATCAGGGGATTTTTCATTGATCTGAAAGAATGATGTTACAATTTGTTGTTAACTGTACTTTCCTTTTTGTCAGTATTCAAAGATATGTGGCACTTTAATCTTTACCCTTCAAAAATCAAGTCTTCTGAATTTGTGTTAAACAAAATATTTAAATTTCAAAATAACTAGGCATTTTAAAGCAGTTGAAAAATAAAAAGGGAAAGCACATGAGTTGTTTTATTTAGTACTAAGGTATTTTGTAATTACTTACACTTGTACTATACAATTCTATAGCTTACAAAGCACTTTTATGTCCATTATCTCCTGATTTTCATTGTCTTCCTAGCATGTTTTATCTCAAATTGAAAATTAAGTCAGTGATGATAGAATACTCTTCAGTTTGTCCTTTCAATAAAGATGTTACATGTTTATCATTTAGAAAACATGGAAAAGTAGAACAAAGGGAAAAATATCTCCAACATCTCATAATAACCATTGTTAATGTTTAGCATAATTCTTTTCAGTCTTCTTTTTCTATTTATATTTTTGCCCAGTTTTCCCTGAGGACATTCAATATTTGTGTTCTTTGAAAATTTCCATCTTAAGCATTTCTGATAAAAAAAATTGTTCTTAACCAGTTTTTGAATATTTCATGCCAGTCCCTTTTGGCCTGAAACATTTCTGTTGAGAAGTCAGCTGACAGTCGTATGGGACCTCCCTTGTAGGTAACTAAATACTTTTTCCTTGCTGCTTTTAAGATTCTGTCTTTCTCTTTAACCTTTCACATGTTAATTCTGATGTTTCTTGGTGTGGGTCTTTTTGGGTTCATTTTGTTTGGAACTCTGTGCTTCCTGGGTTTGTATGTCTTATTTCCTTTACCAGGTTAGGGAACTTTTTTGTCATTATTTCTTCGGATATATTTTCAATTCCTTGGTTTCTGTTTTTTTCTGGTACCCCAGTAGTGCAAATGTTAGTATGTTTGATGTTGTCCCAGAGGCCACTTGACCCCTTGAACTATTGTCTTTTTTTTTTTTTTTGGCTGTTCTAATTTGGTGTTTTCTATAATTTTGTCTTCCAAATTGTTGATTCAGCACTTCATCTAATCTGCTGTTGATTGCCTCATTGTATTTTTTATTTCAGTTAATGTATTCTTCATTTCGGAATAGTTCTGGTTTATGGTTTCTGTGTCTTTATGTAAGTTCTCACTGTTTTCATCTATTCTTACCCTATGTTTTGAACTCAGCATCTGGTAGATTGCCTATCTCCAATTTTGTCTCCTCCATCTGTTTGTTTTTATGTATTAGGTAAACTTGTTATGTCTCCCAGTCTTGGCAGTAGGTGTCATGTGGGGCCCAGTGGTGCAGACTACTTGGTTCATGAGCCAGGTATGGGTTGTGTGTGCCCTCCTGGTGTAGTTAACCTTTGATGATTTCACTTCAGTGCAGCTCTGGTGCCTGCTGAGTCCACACATTGTGAACGTTGTTTTTGGAGCTGATTTGGTGATGCTGTGGTGTGGTTGGAAGCTGGTCCACTGAGTACGTTGGTTCTGGGGCCTCTTGGGATGGGCTCCTGTGTAGATCCAGGTCAGTTACTGCGTGTGCCATCCCTGGCCACATTGTAGGAGCTACAAAAGGATATGTGGTTGATAGCTGACTCTGCTGGATTTGGAGGCACCTCTGAGAAGTCATGCTGTCAAAGGGGATGGCTGCCTAGTGCCAGGGTTGGTTAGCAAGACGTAAGGGGCACACTAAGGCCCACTGCTACTTGTTTGGAGTGTGTAGATCTTTGAGAGGTTTTAGAAAGTCCACAGTATTGGCCGAGGCTGTCAACTTATGAGAAGCAAGTGTTGAATGTGTCAGGTAGCCTTGCTCTTAGAAATCACCCAGAGACCATTCTAGGATTAGACAGTGGGTTTATTGAGGGGAAAAAAGGGGGAGGGGTGGAGGGAAGAGGAAACTCCTAGACTGATTCCAGGGCCCATAGCAGCAAGGAAAGGAGGAAAGGGGGAAGGAAGAAGGAAGGGGAAGTGGAGACTCCCGGTCGCCCACGCGGGCCCATAGGAATCGCCTGCATGAGCCGCTGTAGGTGCTGGCTCCACACTTTGCCAAACACACATTTCAGTTAGGGTGAGTTTATCAATCAACACATTCAGCAGGTTATTTACATCTCCCTGCTTTTTCCCCTCCAGGCCAGTCAATATATCATGCTAGGTCCATCAACATTTCTTCTGGGAACAAGCAAAGTCCATTTTTATTTCTTATGGGAGGGGCTAGGACCAGGTTAATTTGCATATGGGTCATTTGCATGCATCAGAAGTTCAGGTGGGGAATCCAGCTGCCGCCATGTTCTGACAGAATGAGGTTTGGGTTGGTGCATGCGTGGTTTGGGGTCTCAGAATCACCAGGATAGACGGAGCAGTGTTAGCCAAGTATATGGAGACTGAGATATGGCACCTGGCTATGCTTGCCAGCTGGGATGGGAGAGGACTCAAGAAAGGAACTATGGCACCTGCCTACATTTCTGTTACAACCATAGCTGCCCATCCATCCCTCACCCTGAAACTGTTGCCCCAGAGCTGGAGCTCAGAGCTAGTGAGTCTGTCAGTGAGTAAGTCCGTGTGGGCCTTTTAAGAGGATTCCTGCCCATTGTCTCATTCAGATGGAATCCCTGTTGGTGATCACAGTCAAATGTTTTGGGTACTATTCTTCCTGGCACTGGTGCTCTATTTTGAAGAACCCAGTGTGGGGCTGGGACCCCTTGCTTCTTAGGGTGCATCTCTACAGCTGATATATCCGTTCCTGATTCTTAACTGCTACATGTGGGTGTGGGACCAGCCTGTTCCTCTTCTCTACCATTCCTACCAGTCTTAACATGGCTTCTTCCTTTATATTCTTACTTATATGTGTTCTGTTCAGCTAGTCTTCATGTGGTTCTGAAGGGTGGTTGTTTCTGTTAAGTTAGTTGTAATTTTGTTCTGGCCATGGGAGAAGGCGAGAACAGCATTTACCTACTCTGCCATCTTGACTGGAAGTCCAGTGTTATATTCTTTTTGATACTGTTGTAAATAGGGTGGTCTTAATTTTCTTTTCGGATTGTTCATCGTTATTGTATGGAAACACAACTAATTTTTATGTGTAGATTTTATATCTTGTGGCTTTGCTGAATTTGTTATTCTAAGAGGTGTTTTTTTGTTCTTTAGAATTTTCCACATATAATATCATGCCATTGTGAGCAGAAATAATTTTACTTCTTCCTTTCCAATTTGAATGATATTTATTTCTTTTTCTTGCCTAAAATTGCTGTGTCTAGGGCTTTGAGTGCTATGTTGAACAGGATTGGTGAGAGTAGCCATCCTTGTCTTGTTCCTCATATTAGAGGAAAAGCTTTCAGTTTTTACCATTGAGTGTGATGTGTGTTGTGGGCCTTTCATACATGACCTTTATTATGTTGAATTTTTTCCTTCTATTTGTTGAGTGTTTCTGTCATGAAAGGTTGTTGAAATCTGTCAAATGCTTTTTCTGCACCAATTGAGACTATCATGTTTTTGTTCTTCATTGTGTTAATATGGTGTATTATATTTATTGTTTTTTCTTATGTTGAACTACCCTTACATCCCAGGGATAAATCCTAATGGGTCATGGCATATAATACCTTAAATGTGCTGTTTAAGTCAGTTTTGTAGAAGTTTGAGGATTTTTGCATCTCTATTTATTGGGTATATTCATCTATAGTTTTCTTTTCCAATGGTATTATTGTCTGGCTTTGTTATCAGAATACTGCTGAGTTTGTAACATGAACTCCTCTTCAGTTTTTTGGAAGCTTTTCAGAAGAATTGGTGTTAATTCTTCTTTAAATGTTTAGTAAAATTCTTCATTGAAACCGTCTGGTCCTGGGCTTTTGTTGTTGTTGCTGGGAGAACTTTTGATTCAGTCTCCTTACTAGTTACAAGTTTCTCTCTCTCTCTCTCTTTTTTTTGGTAGGTTTTATGCTTTTAGGAATTCTAGGTTTTTCAAACTGTTGCTATATAACTATATGTATAAATATATGGTCTCTTAAATCATTTTCATTTTTGTGACATCAGTTGTAATGTCTCCTCTTTCGTTTCTTTTATTTTTTAAGTATATTTTATTATGTTGTTACAGTAGTCCCAATTTTTTTTCCTTTGCTCCCATCTGCCCAGTAACCCCCTTCCCTCCAGCAATCCCACCCCACTTAGTTAATGTCCATGGGTTGTGCATATACGTTCTTTGGCTTCACCCTTTCCTATAGTATTCTTAACTTCCCGCTGTCTATTTTGTTCCAGCCATTTATGCTTCTTAATCCCTACACCATTTCCCCATTTCTCCCTCTTCCCCCTCCCAGCTGATAACCCTCCAAATGATCCCCCATCTATGATTCTGTTCCTATTCTGGTTTGCTTTGTTGGATTTTGTTTTTATTTTTTAGATTCAGTTGTTGATATGTTGTCATTTTAATATTCATAGTTTTAAACTTTTTCTTAAGTACATCCCTTTGACATTTCATGTAATAATGACTTGGTTATGATGAACTCTTTTAGCTTTACTTTGTCTGGGAAGCACTTTTATCTGCCCTTCCATTCTAAATGATAGCTTTGCTGGATAGAGTAATCTTGGTTGTAGGTTGCTTTTCATCACATTGAATACTGCTTGTCAGTCCCTTCTTGTCTGCAAAGTGTCTTTTGAGAAATCACCTGATAGTCTTATAGACACCCCTTTGTAGGCAACTCTGCGCTTCTCTCTTGCTGCTTTTAGGATTCTCTCTTTTGTCTTTCACCTTTGGCATTTTAATCATGATGTGTCTTGGTGTGGTCCACTCTGGGTCCAGCTCGCCCAGTACTCTCCCTGCTTCCTGGACTTTATGTCTATTTCCTTCGCCAAATTTGGGGAGTTTTCTTCATTATTTTTTAACATTAAGTTTTCAATTTCTTGCTCTTCCTCTTCTCCTTCTGGCACCCCCGTGATTTGAATGTTGGCACATTTAGAAGTTGTCCCAGAGGTTCCCAAGCCTCCTCATTTTTTTCAATTCTTGTTTCCTCATTCTGTTCTGGTTGACTTTTTTTCTTCCTTATGTTCCAGATCATTGATATGAACCCCGGTTTTCTTCCCTTCACCATTGGTTTTGTGTGGATTTTCCTTCGTTTCACTTAGTATAGCCTTTACTTCTTCTCTTATGTGTCTGCCATACTCAAGCATATCTGTCAAGCCTGTGAGCATCTTTATCACCAGTGTTTGGAACTCTGCGTCTGTTAGGTTGGCTATCTCCTCATCGTTTAGTTCTCCCACTGGAACCTTGATCTGTTCCCTCTTTTGGGCCATACTTCTCTGTCTCTTGACAGGCTCCTGTGTTTGTTTGTCTCTGTGTCTTAGGTAGAGCTGTCACACTTGTTACATTGAAGGGGCGGAGCCTTAGGTATTCAGCAGGAAGGGGCAGCCTGTTTCACCACATTGTGGGGAAGGGATCTGAGAGGGAACAGTGCCACTTGCTCGTCACTCGCCCCTTTTCCAGGCACTTTTCCCACTTCTGTATGGGACTGGCACCTCTAGCTGTTGCCCTGGCCATCGTTCCCCAAGTGGGTGGGTCTGTGGATATTCTAGGACCATGTGGACCCTTTAAACAAGTGGACTCTGCTAAGAGACCAGTTTATTCCTCCGCCCCAGCTGCCACTGGTTTGCACAGTCTGAAGCAGTGAGGCTTTATTTTCCCTGGCTCTGGAACTGTGAGCTGTGTGGTCTGTTCTGAGGCTGGGAACACTCCCCAGGTGTCCCTCCTGACTTTTTAAAACATGTGACTGCGTTTTCTGCTGGCCTGCCACTGCTGTCTCCACACCTCATCCTCTCCACCCTGGCTCCGCCCCTTCTTCCTGTCTGGATGAGTTTTTTTTTTTTTTCTTCTAGGGTGTTGAAAATGTTTTAAAATAGACTGTGCTGATCATTGCACAGCTCCGTGAATATGCCGCAAACCACTGAATTGCACACTTTTAAATGGGTGAGGTGTATGGTATGTGACTTATATCTCCATAAATCTTTTACAAAAAAATAAAAGCATATCAGAACTTTCTCCCTTGCTCCATTTCTCCTCTAGTCATATTGAACTACCATCAGTGAAATACTACACTAATGCCTCTATGACTATGATAGCCTGGAATGAAGGGCCATCCTACTGTACCTCATTCTTTTGTTTATACTCAGTCAATGTATTGGGTGCAGTATAAACTAGCCAACACATAATTCTATGTTACTTTTATTCAAACCTAGACTCCTAAAAAAAAAGAAAGGCATCTACAAAGATAAATGCTAGAAGCTGGCTCTTTTTTTATTACACTGGAAATGTCCAGTCAAATTAATGACTTGCTTTGAATTGGGAAAAAACAGAACAACCACAGAATGAGAAAACATTTATCAATTCTTCCTTTAATCCTTGAATTCATTCAGTGTGCATTCTAAGTGAATGTGAGCAGTTTGTAAAAAGGAGACTTTTTCTTGTCTGAAGCTCACTGGCTTTTAAAGTTTTACACACAGAGACACACACACACACACCTCAGTGGTGCTTTGAAAGCCTTTGTGAAATTATACACATGAAAATAAACAACAATCTAGGAAACAAACTCCTAAAAGACTACAATGATGGATCTAATAAAAATCATAAACTGGGCCTTACAGAACCTGCTGAATGTCTGTGGCAATTACCCGTAGGTGTTTTATTTGCTTGAGTTTAACGTGGACAAAAGACATCCACTGTGAAAGTCTTTATGACTAATTTTTCCTTAATAAAATCAGGAATGTAAATTTTCTTTCCTGATAGCACAGGAACAGAGCACGTGATATTTATTATATTGAAATAGAATGGATTGTGGATACATTAGGGTATTTTAGAAATCTCAGCCAAATAGTATTTTAAGATGTTAAGAGCTACTAAGAATTGGTATTTATGGTTTTTAAAAAATATGTTTTACTGATCATGCTGTTACAGTTGTCCCAATTTCTTTTCCCTCTGCTCCCCTCCACCTAGGGACCTCACTTCCCACCAGTTGCCCCCCCCCCCTTAGTCCATGCCCATTGGTTGTACATATAGTTATTCTCAACATCTTCTTGTCTACTCCACTCCCTCCTACTACGCTTCTTAATTCCTGCATTATCTTCCTCCCTTTCCCCGTTCCTTCTCCCCGCTGATCTCCCCCTATATATTCCCCATACTTATAATTCTTTTCCACTTTTGTTGACTACTTAGTTTGCCTTTGATTCGATTCCTAGCTTCTGTTGTTGGTTGTTGTTTTCATTTTAATGTTCATAGTTTTGATTCCTCTTCTCCTAAACAAGTCCCTTTAACATTTCATATAAGAGTGGTTTGGATCTGATGAACTCCTTCAGTTTTACTTTGTCCTGGAAGCACTTTCTCTGCCCTTCTATTTTGAATGACAGCTTTGCTGGATAGAGTAATCATGGCTGTAGGTTTTTGATTTTCATTACTTTGAATATTTCTTGCCAGTCCCTTCTTGCCTGCAGAGTCTCCTTTGAGAAATCAGCTGGTAGTCTAATTGGGACCCCTTTGTACATAATTCTCTTCTCTCTTGCTGCTTTTAAGATTCTCTCTTTATCTCTAATTTTTGACATTTTGATTATAATGTGTCTTGGTGTGGTTCTCCCTGGGTCCAGTTGGAACTCTCTGTGCTTCCTGGACCTGTAAGTCTATTTCTTTCCCCAAGTTAGGGAAGTACTGTTTCATTATTTTTTCACATAATTTTTTAATTTCTAGTTCTTCACCTTCTGGCAACCTTATAATTCAGATTTTCGCTCTGTTATAGTTGTCCCAGGGGTTTCTGAGCTTCTCATTTTCCTCACTTTTCGTTTTCTCATTTTCCTCACTTTTCGTTTCCTCTTTCTGCACTGGTTGACTGTTTGCTCCTTCCCTATGTTTCAATTTGTTGATTTGATCCCTGGTTTTCCTTCCCTCACCACTTGTTTGGTATGTGTTTTCATTAATTTCAGCAGGACTAGCCTTCATTCCTTCCCCGTCTTGATTAAGTCCCGCTGTTATTTCTGTAAGCTGTCATAACTATAGCTCTGAACTGAGCCTCAAAAAGGTTATCTATCTGTTCATCCATTAATTCATGTGTTTGATTTCTGGTCAGCTGCGTGATTGGAATCTCTATCATCATCCCTGCCATCCTGGCAGTTTTTTGCTTCCCAGGCAGAGCTGTCACATCTCCAACGCTATAGGGGGCGGAGCTCCCTGCATTAGTCACTACTCGGCAACCTTTCTCACCACACTGGGGCAGGGGTCCAAGAAGGATTCCTGTCATTCTCTCTCTGCTGAGAGACCGGGAGTCTCCTCCTCTGTCCGCCCGCCCTCTGGGCCTCACAGTCCGAGACAATGGGGGTTTGCCTTCCCCGGCATTGGAATCGCAAGCTGACAGGTTTCGTCTGCAGCTAGGGGTGCTCCCAGGTTCTTTTTGCCTTCCCTTAAATACAGGCGTCTGTGCTTAACCACAGTCCCACCACCCATCACTGCAGCTGCTGTCGCCAGCACAGCTTGACCTTTACACCTTGGGTCCGCCCCTCCTACCCCTCCTACCCCTCCCGATGGGCACCACTTGTTTATAACTTCATATGTTGGGCTTCCATGTAATCATTTCCTGGAACTTCTGGTTATTTCTGGTTTTGCGGTAGTTGTATTCCTTCTCAGTTGTAGAGGGAGATGGATCGTGTCAGTCTAGCCCTTCATCTTGGCCGGAAGTCTTGAGTATTTCTTCTTTATATCTTTGTTGCACTTCCATGCAGTTTGATTTTCTGGAACTTCTGGTTGTCTCTAGTTTTGAGATAGTTGTATTCCTTCTTAGTTGTGGATGGAGACTCAGCTTGTCTGTCTAGGCTTCCATCATGGCCAGAAGTCTTTCTTTTTCATTTCTGATTTTAGTTATTTGAATCTTCTCTCTCCTCTTAGTCTAACTAAGGGTTTGTTAATTTTTTTGGTCTTCTCACATAACAAATCTTAGTTTTGTTAATTTTTTTCCTATTATTCTATCCTTTATTTTGTTTATTTCTCCTTTAATCTTTATTAGTTTCTTCCTTATAACTTTGAATTTAGTTTGTTTTTATTATTTATTTTTAGAGAAAGGGGAAGGGAGGGATAAAGAGAGAGAAAAACATCTATCTGTTGCCTGTTTTGTGCACCTTGACCAGGGACCGAACCTGCAACCTGGGCATGTACCCTGGGAATCGTACCAGCAGCCTTTTGCTTTGTGGACCAACGCCCAACCAACTGAGCCACACTGGTCAGGGTTAGTTTTTCTTTTTCTAGTACAGATTGCTGGTTTGAAGTTTCTTTCTCTCTTGTAGGCATATACTACTATAAACTTCCTTTTTAGAACTTTATTTGCTGTACCCCATAAATTTTGGCATGTTGTGTTTTTGCCTTCCTCGTCTCAACATATTTTCTAATTTCCTTTGTTGATTTCTTTTTTGAACTTTTAAGTTGTTCAAGAGTGTGTTTGATTTCCTCATATTTGTGAATTTTTGTCTTTTTACTGTTGGCTTGTAGAATTATTCTGTTGTGGTTGGAAAAGATACTTGGAATGATTTCAATATTCTTAGCTTTGTCAAGACTTTTTTGTGTGTGATCTATCCTAGAGAATATTCCCTGTGTGCTTGAGAAGAATGTGTATTCTGCTCCTGTTGGGTGGAGTTTACTGTATATGTGTCTGTTAGGTCCAAAAGGTCTATATGTTGTTAAAATCTTCTGTTTCTTGATCTTTTGTCTGGTTGTTTTATACATTTTTGAAAGTGTGTTACTGAAATCTCCCCCAATTACTGTTTTACTCTCTTATTTTTGCCTTCAGTTCTTTCAATGTTTGCTTCTTATTTGGGTGCTCTGATTGTACAATTGCACTTTTGCAGGTGAAAGTGGCTGGAAATTTAAATTTTGCTGATTAGTCTTTCTTCCAGTTAATAATGACCACTAAGGTCAGGTGAGCTTCTTTATGTTGCTTAACAATAGTTCCCTGTTCATTTAGTTTCTCATTCTGATCTAGTTGTTGATAATTTAAACCTTCTCAAACCTCTGACACCACCTGCATTCTTTACCTTCAGTTCATAACTTTGCTTTTCATCTCACTGGGACAATAGATGCCATAAGATGATAATATCAGTTAAGCTTCTGCTCCTACATTTATCCATCTCTCTTCATCTGTGCTTCATGTACTCTGATTTTTCTGTTATTAAGGAATGAACTGACCATGTTTCTGGCAAGGGCCACCAACCAACCTCCAGTGTGCTCTAGCTAATTCCATCTTTTCTCTCTTACGTTACGCAGGATTATTCTTATTAGCACACAGACATACTCTTCCTTTTGTCTTAAACAACAACAAAACCTCTGTTGGCTCTACTTTCCCCTCTAACTGTTGTTTCATTTTTCTCCTTTTTATTCCCCAAAAGAAGTGACTGTACTTTGTTTCTAGTTTTTCTCTTCCAAATATGTTATAAATCTGCTCATTCTAATTAGGCTTTCCCTCCCAGCATCCTGCCTAAACTGCTCTTATGAAGGTTACCTATTAGTCTTCCTTTTTCATCCTTGAAATATTTGACTTACTAGCAGTATTTGACACAGATGGTCACTTACTCTGTCCTCCTGGAAACACTTTCTTCACTTGACTTATAGGAGTGCCTGCTCTTAGTTTGCATCTCAGTCATTTTTTTCATGGAGTGTCTCCATAGCTCAGTTCTTTTATTTATTTATTTATTTTTTAAATGTGTTTTATTGATTACAGTGTTACATTTGTTCCAATTTCCCTTCCCTCTGCTCCCCACCACCCAGTGGCCCCCCTCCCTCCCCTTGTCCCCCCCTTTTAGTCCATGTCCATTGGTTGTGCATATAGTTCTTCTCAACCTCTCTATCTATTCCATTCCCTCCTATGATGTTTCTTAATTCCTATACCATCTCCCTCCCTCTCCCCCTTCCCCTTCCCTGCTGACTTCCCCCCAATATGCTCCCCATACCTATAGTTCTTTTTCCACTCTCATTGCTTATTTAGTTTGCCTTTGTTTCAATTCCCTAGCTTCTGTTGTTGTTTCTTGTGATGCAGTTTTCATTTTAGTGTTCATAGTTTTGATCCTCCTCCATAGCTCAGTTCTTACACCTCTTATTCAGTCATACTTATTCAACCTTGTTGGTTTTGTCTGACTTTAATGCTTTGAAACAATGTGTGTGTTGATACTGCCCAGCTTTTAATCTTTACCCTGAACACTTCCTTAGAAATGCATATTTATACTCTATTTGGATGTCTAATAGGCAATTGATCTGCGGATAACTTTTCCTAAAAGGAACTTACCATTCTTTTCTCCTCACTAATATGTCATGCTTAGAATGGCTTCTCCTTCTGTGAGAATATTAAAAACAACAACACCAAAAATACCAAAAACAAAAGCAAAACCATTTTCTTCTTTCTAAACATCTTATCAATCCACAAATTATTTCTGGTCTAAGGAGTGAGATAGGGCTCAGTTGGTTTTTAAAGTCAGATGGCTAGCCAGTTTTTCAACAATCTTAATTAAATACTTCTATTCCCATTTACTGATTTATATGAACAAAATTTCTCAGTGCTTTCTTTTAAAAAAAATCAGAAAAATGCGGACTATGTGGAATCATCTCATTTTAGCAGTACTTATTCAAACAGATGAGTGAACTGATTGGAAAAAGCCCCATCCATCTTATTAACAAATATATTTCCAGTAAAGTTTTTACCTCTAATGTTAATTACTTATTAAATTTAAATATCTCTGTCATGTAAATCAATTATATATGTTAATAGTAGTGATACTTGAATCCCAAGTAAATTTTTTAAACACTGAGAGGTTTATTTATGGTCAGAAGTAATTTTTAAAAGATTTCCACTTAAACTGCAGATATGTATGGCTGAGTGATTAATAATAGACTTTCAAACATAAAAACTATTCCATATAAGGTAAATGGAATGATAAGATAAGCTTAGGGAGAAAAAATAATGTGAAATTGTTTTAAAATGGATCATGGTGGGGTCAGATCACAATGATTTTTTTATTGTCTTGAGTCATGTTACAGATTTATTTAAAATGTTGGTATTTACAATATGCCAGAATTCTTTGCAGTTATTTGATTTGTGAAAGATTTTTTATGTTAAGTTAAAATGTGTGAGGGATTAAGTAGATTTTTATGATTATATTCAGGGATGTTTGAGTCAGAAAAACTGCAGACCAGTACATGGGTAAGTTCCAAGTTTGACTTGTTTGTTGCTTATTGGTTGTGTAACCTTAACCTCTCTCTAAGCAGTTTCCCGTAACCAGAAACAAACAAGCAAACAAATAGACAAAAAAACAAACAGCTCCCTGGGCTGTTGTGAGGATTAAATAACATCAGGTAGGGAAAATGTTTAGGATAGCACCTAACACTTAGTACTAGTTACTAACATTTATTTGATGATTATTACATACCAGGTACTTTTCAAAGGGCTTTACACATGTTTAATCTTCCTCAAATTTTTGAGGTAGAAATTATTTGTCTTACATAAATGGGTTAAACAAGGGGCTCACGCTCTGGAGAGCAGCATGATTTACTGGTTAGGTGCATTAGCTCCGAAGTGCAACTACCTGTATTTGAATCCTGCCTTTATCACTTAATAGCTGTGTGGCCTTGCTAAGTTATAAAATGGTCTGTATTCAGTTTCCCCATCTATAAAATGGGATAATACTAGCATTAAGTCAAGAACTAACATTGACTACTATATCTAACAGTTCCTTGGCAGATAGTTTTTGAACTATATTCAGTACTCCAAACCCTGTTCTATAGCCTGCTGCCTTCTTTCTGAAAACTTTTCTGTTAATTATATTTAATTGATCTCATTCTTTTTTGGTCATCACTGCAGTCTTTTCCCCAGTAATTTTATGTCCTTTGATCATCATCCTAACTTTTGCATCTGTGCACACATGCTAGTGTGAACGAGGCAAAAGAAAGTTAGCTCGATCTGCGTTTTGGGACTTCAGAATTTTGTATTTACATTTGACTTGCTGGGAAAGGAGGGAGAAGAGTTAAAAGGTATATAGCATTGGGCCAGAATGTCATTAGCAACAAAATTAGTGTATAGTAACTGGTACCTATATTTTTATTTCATCTCTGCAGGGGGCAGGATTTCTGATTAGTTACTCACAGATTGTATTTTGTATTGTAAGACAGTTTTCAGTTAATTTAAAATATAAAATAGTCATTTCTCTTGGTCTGTTCAGGCTACTGTTACAAAATACTATAAACTAGGTGGCTATAAACCACAGAAATTTACTTCTCACAGTCCAGAGTCTGAAAAGTTCATGATCAGGGTGCTTGCAGATTAGGTATCTGGTGAGAGCCCACTTCCTGGTTCATAGACAGCCATCTTTTCTCTGCATCCTCACAGGGCACAGAAGGAGTAAGGGAATTCTCCGGCATCTCTTTTATAAGGTCTCCAAACACATTCATGGGAGTTCCACCCTCCTGACCTAATCAATTTCCTCCCAAAAGCTCCACCTTCAAATCATCACCTTGGGCATTAGGATTTAGTATGAAATTTGGAGGTACACAAACATTCAATCTCTAGCAGTCAGTTATATACTGTGGTTGGTGTATTAGCTTCCCATTGATGCTGTAAAATAAATTTGTGCTGTTCAAACCACTAAATTTGTGGTTTGAACAGTACAAATTTTATAACCTTACACGTCTGTAGGTCAGAAGTCCAGCACAGGTTTCACTAGGTGTCTGCTGCATTGCTTTTGTGGAGGCTCTAGGGGAGAATTTGAATCTTTGCCTTTTCTGGCTTCTAGAGGACAACCACAATCCTTGATTCATAGCCACCTTGCTCCATACCTTCAAAGCCAGCAAGGTCTCATCTCTCTGACCCTTTGTCATCTCTTTCTTTCTCTAACCACAGCTGGGAGAGAGGTTCTCTGCTTTTAAAGGACTCCTGTGATTAGATTGAGCCCAATAGGATAATCTCTCCATTGAAAGCTATATGACCTTAAAGACATTTGCAAAATCCCATTTGCCACGCAAGGTAACATATTCATGTGTTCCAGGAATTAGGTAGTGGATGTCTTTGAGGGGACCGTTATTCTGCTACCACAGTTGATTTTTACTCATTACATAACATTAAACTATTTTATCTATTTACTTTGATAAATGTAAGGATTGCAGTACTGTAGTGGTCAAGTGGAAAGAGTTGGAGTTGGAGCTCATGTGAACTGGCATAGTCACTTGGAGTTCAACCCGATGTGTATTAGCATAGAAGTTATTTAAGTCTGAACCTGTTTCCTCTCTGGTAAAATGGGGATAATAATGCTTACTAGTACATATTAAAATAGAAATAATAATTTAGGACTGTAGACTGGAGTCAGGCGACTTTTACCTAACTTTTTGTGACTGTCTCCACAAAGCAAATTTGTGATAACCTAACTGTTGTGAATTTCAAATTGTGTAATAACTGTAGAAGTGCTTTGAAATTTATATAAATTCTATAGAATTTTGATGGTACTAGTTTTAAGTACTTTTAAAAAATTTGTCAATGGTGAAAATGTTCAATACATCCTTTTCTCAGATTTTTATTGCTCTTTTTCAGATTTTCAGATTGACTTGTCTCCTTTATTAAATTAGAATAAATGAGAATATAATAAAATTAAAGTACATAACCTTCATGATTCTTTTAGCCACTAAGATATAAAATTCAAATTTATATAGATTTTAAAAATATTCTTAATTATTTCCTCTTCTGAAAACTTCTTAGGAGCTAGTTACTGTCTTTGTTGTAGAAGCCTACCTTGAATTAGTAAAACTAATTGTTCATAAAACTTGAGCTGCATTTTTCAGTCTTCAGTAGTAGACATTCAAGTAGCAAAAATGTATCCTTTTATAATTGGCTTGTTTATGTACTCAATGTTTGACTCATAAATATCACTATACATATATTAAGCAAAAATCATTTTTAAAAAGTGATTTGACTTCTTATTTTTTCCCTTATGTTGTAATAGTGAATAAGTGTTTTTTTCTCCTAAGTAGCACAAAGATGCCATTTTGGGAGGTTAAATTACTTTCTAAATGTTTCCTTGAAGGAGAAGGAAAAGAGATTGTGTTACACATTCTTTGTTTGAGAGCCTACCTCTGCACTTCAAGTTTGGAGCCTCACTGACAATTCTAGAATATGCATTTGCCACAGTAGCTTGAACCCTGCTCTGACTTAGGGAACAAGAGACTTAGACATTTTCCATGATACGGCCCCCCAAAGAGAATTGTTTTAATTTAAGTGTTTGTAGAAGTCACTAGTTAGGTTTTCTTTTAAAGGCTTTACATTATATAGTTTAGCTTTCAAGTAAACCTACAGATCATTTCTTTGAAATTTAAAGGCATAAATAAAAAAAATATTTCCTTTGAGAGTCCTATAAGTTATGTTCTAATATTGCAGTTAGACATAAATTTGACTCACATTTATATTGAATTAGATTTAAACAGTTTTAAAATTGTATTTGAGGAAAAAAAACTTTTGTCATAAAATGGCAGGAATTGGACTGTTTATCTGTTTCAGAAACTTGATGATAAAAAGTTCCTATAGCACTTACGGTATTTTTTAAATATATTTTATTGATTATGCTATTAACAGTTGTCCCAATTATTTTCCATTTGCTCCATTCAACTCAGTATCCCAATTACCTCCAGCAATCCCACCCCCCTTAGATCATGTCCATGGGTCATCCATGTAAGTTCTTTGGCTTCACCCTTTCCTATACTATTATTAACATCCCTTTATTTGTTCCTACCAGTTATGCTTCTTAATCCCTGTACCATTTCCTCCTTTTCCTTTCTCCCCCTTCTCCATCCTGGCTGATAACCCTCCACATGATCCCCATATCTATGATTCTGTTCCTATTCTGTTTGTTTGCTTAGTTTTTGTTTTTAATTTATAGATTCATTGTTGATAGTTGTGAGTTTGTTGTCATTTTAATGTTCATAGTTTTGATCTTCTTTTTCTTAAAGAAGATCCTAAATAAGTCCCTTTAACATTTCATATAATAACGGCTTGTTGATAATCAACTCCTTTAGCTTTACCTTGTCTGGGAAACACTTTATCTGCCCTTCCGTTCTAAATGATAGCTTTGCAGGATAGAGTAATCTTGTTTGTAGATCCTTGCTTTTTATCACTTTGAATACTTTTTGCCAGTCCCTTCTTACCTGCAAAGTTTCTTTTGAGAAATCTGCTGATCGTCTTATAGGGAACCCTTTGTAGGTAACACTCTCCTCTTGCTGCTTTTAAGATTCTCTCTTTATCTTTATCCCTTGGCATTTTAATTATGATGTGTGTTGGTGTGGTCCTCTTTGGGTCTAGCTTGTTTGGGACTCTCTGTGCTTCGTGGACTTGTATGTCTATTTCCTTCGCTAAATTAGGGAAGTTTTTTTTCATTATTTTTTCACATAATTTTTAAATTTCTTGCCCTTTCTCTTCTGGCAATCCTGTAATTAGGATGTTGGCACATTTAAACTTGTCCCAGAGGTTCGTAAGCCTCTCCTCATTTTTTTTCAATTCTTCTTTTCTTCTTCTGTACTGGTTGACTGTTTATTTCTTACTTATGTTCCAGTTCATTGATTTAAATCCTGATTTCTTTTCCTTCACTGGTTTCATGTGGGTTTTCCCTCATTTCATTTAGCGTAGTTTTCATTTTTTCCCTTATGTGTTTGTCGTGCTTAAGCTTATCTGTCTAGTCTGTGAGCATTGTTCTCACCAGTGTTTTGAACTGTGCATCTGTTAGGTTGGTTATCTCCTTGTTGCTTAGTTCTCCCACTGGAACCTTGATCTGCCCCCTCTTTTGGGCCATACTTCTCTGTCTCCTCAACTTGACAGCTTTCAGTGTTTGCCTCTGTGTCTTAGGTAGAGTTGTCACATTTGTTATGTTGTAAGGGGCAGAGCTTTAGGTATTCATCAGTGTGGGAATCAATTTCACCATGTTGTGGAGCTGTATGCGGGGGAGGGGTTGGAGAGGGAACAATGCCGTTTTCCCTGCACTTATCCATTTACCAGGCACTTCTCCTGCTTCCCGTACTAAACAGGCTGATTGTGTTGAGAGACTGACAGTTTCTTCCTCCACCCCAATGCCCACTGGTTTTCACAGTTGGAAGCAATGTGGCTATATTTTCCCTGGTGCTGGAACTGTGAGCTATGTGTTCTGGTCTGGGGCTGGGATCACTTCCCAAGCTTCCCTTCCCAGGTTTCCCTCCCTACCACTAAAATGTATGACTGTGCTTTTTGCTGTGCCTACAGCCCTTGCGCCGCCACCACGACCACCGCTGCTGCTGCTGTCACCACACTGCATCCTCTGTGCCTCAGCTGTGCCCCTCCTGCCTGTCTGACTATTTTATCTTTATTTTTTCGTTTGTTGAACTTCCATGTAGTTTGATCTTCTGGATTTTCTGGTTGTTATATTTTTTAGTCTTGAGGTAGTTGAAAATTCCTTTTAATTGAGAGGGAGATGCAGCCTGTCTATCTATGCCTTCATCTTGGTCAGAAGTCCTCACAAACCTGTTTTTTCTTTTCTTGTCCTCCCAGGGCCCCATAATTGCAGGTATTAGTTTTGCCTAACGTATGGGCAACAGTTAAGGCTACAAACTAGTTAGGAGTCTGTATATGAACCAGTTATACCATGGAATCTAGGTCTTAGACCACCTGTCCCACACTTGTCTACATAGCTAAGTGCCAGCCTGTTGTAGTTACATATCCATGCTCCTTCACATTTAGTTCTTTCACCCTAGGCAAATAGGAACATTTAATTCCTTTGTTCTCTTGGAGTTAAGTGGTATCATGTGACTAATTCTGGCCAATGGACTTTGAGAGGAAGTGTGTGCTATTTTTGGATTGAAGATTCTCTGGCCTTTTTCCTTCCCTGCGTTTCATTTGATAACAGGCTATTATAATAAGATGGTCAGCCTGGATCCTTGGATGATTGTGAAACAAACCCACATTGGACATTTTACATAAGACAGAAGTAAACTTTTGTCATTTTGAGCCATTGAAATTTTGGAGTTATTTCTTATCACAGCTTAATTTAGACTGTGCTAATATGGTAGCCACTAGCCACTCTAGTATATTCAGGTAACCTTTTCTTTATTTTCCTTTGTATGTACATTTTGTATGATTTTGGGGACAAAGGGAGGGTATCCTGTACCTTAAAAAGTTGACGTGATAGAGAAAAACTGGGGTCATTTTTGGATTCAGATGCCAAAAGTTAGTAAAAAACAAGTGTCAGATCTAACTCAACCAAAATTGTGTTCCCCAGTGAATTGTAGCAGTTAGTTGTTTTCATATTACGATAATGCAGATAAAGAGAATATAAGTAAAAGGAAAAAACCAGAACACTGTCTTTGTGATGGAAGCTTGTCTCTAGTACCAGCCTCTACACACTTTGCTTCCTATATTTTAAGGAGTATGCTGACACATTAATAGTTCTTAGGTTATATACATTAAGGGAGCAAGTAAGATCTTCTGATTTCTTTTAGCTTGGTTATTCTTTTGTTTAAAAATTCAGAAAGTTGATGAAAGAAAAAGTGTGCCTATAGTGAGGGCAATAGTATGAGCAAAATGGCACAATATTAAAACTAAAAATAAGAGATTATTTAAAAATACAGAGAAATGTAGAAGTTATTCCCTCCCCCCAGTCTGTTGAACAGTGGTTTATATATAAATAAATCATAGTTTGAGTCAAAGAGCATGTTCTTGTAATCTAACATCTGAATTTTATCTTGTATTTGCCACCTTCTAGAGATGGCTCCAAAAAGAAATCACTTAACCCCATTAAGACTTAGACAGTAAAATACGATATAATTTCCAAGAAGGTAGGGATTTTTTGGTTCTTTTTATTCATTGCTATGTACCCAGCCCTAGAATAGTTTATGGGACATATAGTTGACACTCAATAAGTATATGCTGAAAGATGGGGAGTCCCCATATAAATTACTTGTCATGGCTCATGCTTCATATTTTCCCCCCAATCTCAAACGAGTAGCACCTAGCCTCAGAGTGGCCTCAGGCCTGGCACTAGCTGTAGCCAGCCTTGGTTTGTAGCTTTGGTTCACCTTGCCTGGGCACCTCCAAGCCTAGAACAAGTAGCAGCCATCTGTAGATTGCTTTGTAGTTCATGCTGGGTGGCCCCAGGACAGAACATAGGGTGTGGCTGACCTTGGCCTCTACCTACCCAGAGGCCCCAGAGTTAGTGTATCCAGTGGACCGCTTAAGACCATGTTGAAACACCACCACCCAGTCATCTCCACAAATGACACACTCAAGGGATGGACTCAGTGGGCACCAGAGCCCCACTGAAGGAAGTCCTGTTTCGTGGGGTAGGTCCCAGCACAGCTGATCCTTAATGGTGGTTGTGTCACTGAACAAGGTGGGATTCAGCCACCTGCTGCCATCCACAAGCATGACACAATAATTACTGGGGAAGCAATAAGGTTTTTATTAACATGGTGCCCAATTTGGGGGAGCTGCAATACACAGAAAGAAGCCAACCTCCCCCAGGACCCGAATCAATGTCCAAACACCCCGTTCCATTCCTGTCGTTCCTCCTGGGTCCTGAGGCTACTACATAGATGGCTCTCTGTCTCTTCAGCTCCAGGCTCTCTCTCTCTCTCTCTCTCTCTCTCTCTCTCTCTCTCTCTCTCTCTCTCTCTCTCTCTCTCGTGCACACTTAGGGGCCAGTATTTCATTGCCTTGCTGCAGCTTTCTCCCTTTCCTGGGGCTGGGGTGTGCTGCCAGATCACTGCAGCTAGTTATGTGAGGGGATTTTCCATCTGATGTCCAAGGCTGCTTGTGCCACCAGGGCTGGCAGACATTTCTGGTCCACGCATCTGGGTGCTACTCCCAGAGTGAGAGAATGGGAGCCATCCAGGACCTGTACTGTGTGGCACAAGGCTGCAGCATCTCATAGGTCCACTGCAAGTGAGACGCACCTCCCGCACAAGCTTGCTCCTGATTGGGCAAGCAGAGCAAGGCAAGAGCTGTGAGTGGGGCCTGGAGGCTGCCAGGTTCTATGAATGCTCTGGTTCCCCTAACTAGGCAGGATGAGGGGAATGCAAAAAGGGCGAGTCTTTCTATGCGCTCTCTCCATTTTAAATCTTATGCCCTAAAATACCACGTGAGGCAGAAGTGTCCAAATTCCCAGCCAGTCTAGGCTGCTGTCCATCATGTGCATCAGCCCACACACCATGTCTACCTGTCTTCCTGCCAAAATGATCTGGCAGTGGGTAGGAGGGTTTCTAGCCCATGCAGGGGCACAAGGTCTCTGCCCAAGGCAGAGCATTGCCATGCTCACCTCCATAATACATGTGTGTTGTGATCTTTCCAGCCTGAGCAAGCTCTGTGCAAGCTGTGTCACAAGCTGTACTAGTTGTTTACTCCTCCTTGGGGGTATGGAGTCACATGGTTTTGTTGTGATTTCAATCCACCACCGTTGGCACATCCTGACACCTCTCATGTGTCCCTCCTCTGCCCAGCCATCTGGCCAGACCTCATTTGGTGGTGGACTGTCTCAGCCAGTCCTTGCAGCTGATTGGCCTGGGTAAATCCCTCCCATTGATGTGCATTGATCCATTTAATCCTCAAAACAAAGGAGGGTACATACAGCCGACATGGAGGTGCATCTTGAGTGTCCTCCTTGGGTGATCGGGGAGGCTGTGCCACTGGACCTTACAACACCTACTACATTAGGCCACTTCACTAGCCTGAAAGATGAAGCAGCTGTACCTAACACATTGAAATAAACACATGGAAGCTGCCAAAATGAGGAGACAAAGAAACATGGTTCAAGTGAAAGAACAGAACAGAATTCCAGAAAAAAAACTAAACAAGATGGAGACAAACAATCTAATAGTTGGAGAGTTCAAAATACTAGTCATAAGGGTGCTCACTGAACTTAGGGGAAGAGTAGATGAACTTAGTGAGAACTTGAACAAAGATATGAAACATAAAAGCAAAACTAGAAAACAAAAAGGAACCAGTCAGAAATGAAGAATACAGTATAGGGAATCAACAGTGGAGCAGATGAAGCAGAGGATAAAATCAGAGATTGGGAAGATAGGGAAGCAGAAAACACCCAGTCAGGACAGCAAAAAGAAAAAATAATCTAAAAAAATGAGGTTAATATAAGGAGTCTCTAGGACAACTTCAAGTGTATAAACATTCACATCATGGTGGTGCTGGAAAGAGAAGAGAGAGAGCAAGAAATTGAAAAACAATTTGAAAAAAGATGACAACAAACTTCCTTAACCTGATGAAGGAAATGGACATAAAGTCCAGGAAGCAAAGAGAGTCCCAAATAAGATGAACCTAAAGATGCCCACACCAAGACACATCATAATCAAAATGCCAAAGGTTAAAAACAAAGAAAATCTTAAAAAGAGCAAGAGGGAAAGAAGTTAGTTACCTACAAGGGAGCTCCCATAAGACTCCCAGCTGATCTCTCAATAGAAACTTTGCAGGCCAGAAGGGATTGACAAGAAATATTCCAGCTGATGAAGAGCATGGAACTACAGCCAAGATTATTGTACCCAGCAGAGCTATCGTTTAGAGTTGAAGGACCGATGAAGAGCTTCCCAGACAAGAAAAAGCTAAAGGAATTCATCACCACCAAACTAGTATTATATGAAATATATAAGGGTTTTCTTTAAGAAATAGAAATGGGGGAAGGGGTGGGATGAGGAAGGAGGCCAGAATGGGGAGGAAAGGGAGGAGGAATAAAAGAAGATAAAAATCTGAACAGTAAAGCGGCTATATATATATATATCTATCAACAGTTGAATCTAAAAGCAAAATGAAAAAGCAGAACAGAAACAAACTCATAGATACAGAGAACATTTTGACAGTTGCCACATGGGAGGGGTTGGGAATATGGGTGAAAAAGGTGAAGGGATTAAGAAGTACAGATTGGTTGCTATAGAATAGTCACGGGGATGTAAATACAGCATAGGGGATATAGTCGGATAGTGTTCTAATGACAGTGTGGTGTCAGATGGGTGTGGGATTTGTCAGCATGATCATTTGGTAAGCTGTGTAATGTCTAATCACTGGGTTGTATACTTGGAACTGCTGTCTTAATAAATGTAACTGTAATTGAAAAAGAAAAAAACACATCAGAACCCTGTAAGTAAAATGTACTAATTCGATTTTTAAGTGGATTTCAGTATGACTGAGGAGAAAACATTGATGTTGTAACATTATATTTCATTTACATGTTTCACTTATGATACTTAAAGACAAACACTTCTAAGAAAAAGAACATTTCCAGTTTCAAGTATTTATGTAATGAAGAGAGAGAAAATGACGAAAGTTTAGCATTATCACCTTCAAAAGATCCTTAATCTTAAAATTCTAGTTTAAAGTTTTTTTTAAGTTTTTAATAATTTAAAAAATTTTAATTAAAGCTGACATACAGTATTATATTGGTTTTGGCTGTATAGCATGGAGATTGGATATTTGTATAGCTTATGGAGTGATCACCATGATGGTTCTGGTACCAGTTTGATACTATATATAGTTATTGCAATGTTGTTGGCTTTATTCCTTATGCTATACTTGATAGATTTTTTTTTTTAAACTAGTACTGACTCTTCAGTAGGTCAACCATTAATATATATATTTGTGAATTCTGTTCTATCTGACAGTTTTACCCAGGCACTATTTACAAAACATACAAAAATTGTATCTAATATGCCTTGTGTGTGTAGTAAGGGATATGAGAGAGTGGGGTTGAATTTTAATCAATAGATGTAATGCCTGAAATTAATTATTAGTTTTTCCTTTAAAAAAAAAGAAAAGAAAGGAAATGGAGATTTACTGCCTCTTAAATTTGTTTTGAGGATTAAATGTAATAACATAGGTAAAGTACTGGGCTTACAAGTATGTGTAAACCTATCCACATACTAAGTATGTTGTCAGCTTTACCTGTTGGTTACCTTTTTTATTTCTTTCTTATCATTCATAAAGTAAAGATCTTGATTACTACTGATTTTTAAAAAAAATCCACACCTGAAGATATGTTTGTTGAATTTTTTTTTTTTTTTTTAGAAAGAGAGGAAGGGAGAAAGGAAAAAAATAACATTCATGAGAGAAACATTGATCAGTTGCCTCCCATACGCATCCCATCTGGGGGATCAAACCCACAACCTAGGTTGTGCCCTGAATGGGAATCGAACCTGCAACCTTTAATGGATGGATGACGCTCCAACCAACTGACCCACCTGACCAGGGCACTACATATTTTACTAAAGCTGCTTTAGAAAGACTTGTCTATCTCTATGAAAAACACCATAATTTATAACAATTTACCTGTCTTGGGAAAATTTTTCAATTATACAAAGTTTTAGATCTTTGCAGCTTGACTTTTCCTAGAAAATTACTTTCTTATTGTCAAAGTAGAAACTTACACTTGAACTCTGGTGCTTCCTTTGAGGATGCATGTTACATAAAAGTGATGTCACTTTATGACATCCACTTCAGATTATTACAGTGGTTGTTACCCTAGAAATTACTAATAGGGTAATAGTCTTAAAACATACAGTAGATTCTCGTGTTTATGAGTAGTGCACCTTAATGTGCATGCTAACCTTGGAGAAGAAATGATTTTTCCAACTTCTAGTACTTTCTTTTATGGTCAAGTGATAGGAGTATGAAGTATTTAATTCTTTATTAGAAGGAGGATTAAAATGAGTGTCGATATCTGCTATGCACATAGGCTTCACGATCACTGTGTATTTATCATCTGGGTCAGACCATACATTGATAATGCTTCTCCACTACTCTAAAATCCAAGCTCCATGTGGAACAGTGTATAAGCACAGTGCAGCATTCCTGGGTCCCCCTTACCCTTCCACTAATCACTTCCTCTTTCCATACTATCAAACCCTGCCAGTTTTTTGGAGGGCCACTTTAAATTCAGCCCCAAGTGGTCTCCACTTGTGAAGCAGTAGCCTTTTGTACTTCTCAGTTAATCATCATGTGTCGTAATATGAAAATACTTGTATTATCATCTGTACTGTTAAGTTTTAATGTATTTATTAAATGTTTTATTAAATGTTGCTTGACTACATAGAACTGTATTTTAAATGATTTTAAAATTTACTATAGTGTCTTCAGAGGTATTATCAAGTGATTTTTCCCCCCTCTTTCAATCTTAACTTGCCTGTTGATAATATGCAATTCAAACATTAGTCTCATAAACTTAGTCGTGATAGTATATGATATGCTTTGCATGAAGGTGGATAAGTCCATAGTCAGGCTGTTGGAGAATGTGCATTATATTGGGATAGTTGCTTCTGACTGTCTGCCTTAAACTTCACAATATGTTGTTCCTTCTTTTTGAAATCTTAACTTGATTGCCCTGGTTGTTGTTTCTGCTTACAAGCCCCTCCTTTAGTCATGTGACTCACTGATTTAAAAGACAGTACTGTTCAGTAATTAACTACCTGCCTCTCATCACATAGAGATGAGAACTTAAATGCAGGATTCCCAGCTAAAACTTTCTTCCTTATTGTTTACCCACCTACAGACATTTAGCAACACTGTCCCACACCTGGCCTTTGGAGGAAATGTCTGTACTCCATTTCCCCTCTTGTTGGAAGTGATTTGTTTGCATATTTCTGTTCAACTGATGGATTTCATATGGGGGCTGTTAATGGAAAATAATGTTATTTTCGGAATGTCATTCATATAGTCCCATTCATGCACACTTTCGGATGAATAATAATTGGATTTGTTATGAAGGTAAATTTTTAAAATTATATTTTATTGATTATGTATTACAGTTGTCCCAATTTTTCCTGCTTTGCCCCCCTCCACCCAACACCCCCCACTCCTTCAGGCAGTCTCCACACCATTGTTTATATCCATGGGTAATGTGTATAATAAGTTCTTTGGCTACTCCATTTCTTGTACTTTACTTGACATACCCATAGCTGTTCTGTAACTACTTATTTGTACTTAATCCTCTTACCTCTTCACCCTTTCTCCTACACTCCCTCCAATCTGGCAACCATTAAAACACTCTATATCCATGATTCAGCCTCTGTTCTTCTTCTTTGCTTAGTTTGCTTTTTAGATTCAGTTGTTGGTAGATATATATTTATCACTATTTTATTGTTCATAGTTTTGATCATCTTCTTTTTCTTAAATAAATCCCTTTAATGTTTCATATAATAATGGTTTGCTGATGATGAACTCCTTTAGTTTTATTCTTGTCTGGAAAGCTCTTTTATCTACTCTTTGATTCTAAATGACAGCTTTGCTGGGTAGAGCAATCTTGGCTGTAGGTCCCTGCTTTTCATGACTTTGGATATTTCTCACCTAGTTCCTTCTAGCCTGCAAAGTTACTTTTGAGAAATCAGTTGACTATCTTATGGGAACTACCTTGTAGCTAACTAACTGCTTTTCTCTTGCTGCTTTTAAGATCTTCTCTTTATCTTTAACCTTTGTCATTTTAATTATGATGTGTCTTGGAGTGGACCTCTTTGCATCCATCTAGTTTGGGACTCTGCTTCCTGTACTTTCATGTCTATTTCCTTTGCTAAATTAAGGATGTTTTCTTTCACTATTTTTTCAAGTAGATTTCTAATTGCTTGTTCTTTCTCTTCTCCTTCTGGCATGCCTAAATGTGAATGCTAGAACACTTCAAGTAGCCCCATAGGCTGCATACACTATCCTCATTTTTTTGGATTCATTTTTTTGGATTCATTTTTTTTTCTTGTTCTGCTTAGTTGTTTTTTTTTGCTTCCTTATGTTCCAGATCATTGATTTGATTCTAGTCTTCATCCACTCTACTGATACTTTCCTGTAAATTGTTCTTCATTTCAGTTACTGAATCCTTTGTTTCTGACTGTATCTTTTTTATGCTGTAGAGGCTCTGACTAGGTTCCTTAAGCTTCCATATAGCCATTGTTTTGAACTCTGCATCTGGTAGATTGCTTATCTCCATTTTTTTTAGCTCTTTTTGTGGAGTTTTCATCTGCTCTTTCATTTGGGCCATGTTCCTTTGTCTCCTTATTTTGGGAACCTCCCTGTGTTTCGCAGCTTCTAAAAGTATAGGCAGAGCTTCTGTGTCTCCCTGTCTTGGGGGTGTGGCCTAATATAGTAAGCGTTATGTAGGGTCCTGTGGCACAGTCTCCCCTGTCACCCAAGCTAGGTACTCGAGGTGTGCCTTTATGTGGCCTGAATACACTCTCCTCTTGTAATTGAGCCTTCATTGCTGTTGGCAGTTCAGTGGGAAGGATTTACCCAGGCTGGTCAGCTGCAAGGACTGGCTGTGACTACTGACCACTAACCTTCCCACTCTGTGGAGGATCAGTTGTGCATGGGCAGGGTGGTGGTGCTCTGATGTGGTCTGTACCTGTCCACTGGGTGTGCTGGCTCTGGAGTTTCCTGGGTGCTATAAGCCAAGGTTAGCCCCCTCCTGTGTTCTGCCGGGGGCCACCCTGAATGAGCTATAAAGCAATCTGAGGTGGTTGCTACTTCTGCTGGGCTTGAGGATTAGCTGGCTGCTGCTAATGCTGGGCCTGGGGCCACTTAGCAAGAGCTACAGGGGACTGAGGGCGGCTGTTTCTTGTTTGAGAGGATTTGGGAAGTTGTGAAGCATGAGACAGGACTGGCCATTCACATGGAAAAGTCTGTTAATCGCTTGGGTGGACCCATAATTTGGGTGGGGTGGAGCCTCAGGGGATCTTCAGGGCTGGGCAAACATCGTTAGCAAAGTTGATAGAGTCTAGATATAGCACCCTCCTGCCAGCTCTGTGGCTCTGTAGGAGGAGGGTTCAGAAAAGGGACAGTGGCCCTCTCACATCTTCTCTGGGAGAAAGCTGTCCCCCAGCTTTTGCCTTGATGCCAAACACTTCAGTTCCTCCCTGTATGTCACTGGTTCCTTTTAAGCTGCTACCCCAGTGCTGGAGCTCAGAGGGAGTGACCCTGAGTAGGTGAGTGCATATGTGTGTTCTTTAAGAAGAACTGCTTGGGACTGCAGAATTTTCTTCGCTGACTCAATCCTCACTTGTTTTTGCAGCCAGAAGTTATACGGACTTATCCTCCTGGCACTGGAACCCTGGGTTGGGCTGCCTGGTGCGGGGCTGGGACTCCTCGCTCCTGAGATATCCCTCCTGAATATAATTCACCACACGTGGACGTTGGGCCAGCATGCTCTGCGTCTCTGCCCCTCTTGCCTATCTGGATGGGTGTGGTTTTGTTTTTGTTTTTTTTTTTAATTTTGTTTATTTATCTTTTTTTTTTTTTTTAGAGAGAGGGGAAAGGAGAAAGAGAGGGAGAGAAACATCAATGTGTGGCTGCCTCTCATGCGCCTCCAACTTGGGACCTGGTGTGCAACCTGGTCATGTGCCCTGATTGGGAATCGAACCAATGACACTTGGTTCGCAGGCCAATGCTCAGTCCACTGAGCCACAGCAGCCAGGGCTGGATGTGGTTTCTTTAATTCTGTAGTTGTCAGACTATAGAATTCAAGTCAATTTCTGACTGTTCTGAGTGATGGTTGTTCTATAATTTAGTTGTATTTTTAAAATGGCTATGCAAGGAAGTGAGCTGTGTTTACCTATGCCACGATCGTGACCTAGTTTGAGTTAGGTATTTGCTTTAAATATGGGATGAGGAGAATGAAAGGTGGTAGTTTAAAGCTTTTTATAAATAATAATTAAGCCAAATATTATGCTGCAGGTTAAATGAATTAAATTCTGACATATCCAGTACATTCTTGCATCCTTGAAGTGATACATGGTTATCTGTTTCATCAAGTATAATTATTTTTTAGGCACTACCCAAGTTTTAAAGGAATTCATTCCTTCTTGAATACCTTGCCTTAGCAATCTTGAAAAATACATGTGTACATCATTAGTAAATAGATTTGTTCTGAGAAAGAAATTTTAAAACATTCTTTTATTTGCTACCTAAGACTTTTAAAAATAATATATCCTAATGTCACAGGTGGGCACATGTAACCAGGTTCTTGGTGATCACAAACAAAAACTTGAACCGAACACACAGAGTTCACAACAGATAGAGAGTAGATTTATGAAACAAAAGTATACTCCACAGAACTTGGGAGCACACCAGCTCCAAGCAAAAATTGCCTCCTAGTGGCCTGAGGGATTCTATTCTTATAGTGCAGATATTTCCTGGTTAGTTTTGGTGCACTTTTATCACTTCTTGGCAAGTAGTTAATATTAGTTTTAAGCTCCTGCTCATGTGATCTCCCATAATTTTACTTGATTGCCCACTCACGGAGGGGGTAAGTGCAGTGATAATTTATTATAATGCTATTATAATGAAGCAAGGGTCATGCAGTAGTTACAGAAGCATCTATATGCAGGCGAAGTCATGATTCATTGTGATTCAGCACTTTTCCAGGGAGCACGACAGCCAGTCTTAGAACACCTCTGGAGTTTGCTCATTCCTAACTATCTCCTGCCTCAGCTTTCCCTGAGAGACATCGTTCTCAAAAATCTTTTTGGGGTTGTCGAAGGGCGATGAACCTTCTTCTGTAACATTTTCCGGCCAGAACCTGTCCAGAACCATGGAACTCTTGCCCTATTCTGTCTAGAGGTTGAAGGGGAACTCCTGAGACCATCATGGATGGTGTGGTCAGCTTCAACATCATCCTTAGGGATTGGCTGGAAACCCCAGAGCATCATCATCTAGATGTGGAATTGTTTAAGTCTTTTAGGGCTTCTTCCTTTTGAACAGGATCCTGAGGTCCTTCAGTGGTTCACAGGTGTGGTTAACAGCTGTGGTCCAGATTTTGGGTCTTCAGCTGGTATTGGTCAGTTTGGGCTCAGTGGTAGCTGGCTTTACCCTTGAAATATGAACCAAACTATTGACCCCTAAAAGTTTTACAGCCATAGGGGTACACAGAACAGCCTGGTTGGGTCCTTTCCTTTTAGGGTTTAGTTGGTCTGCTGGTGATCCCTCCTTCCAAGTTTTAGGTAGCACCCAATCCCTTGGAGGTATAGTAGTTTGAAAGTTCCCTTTCAGGGCTAGTAAAACTTTGTTCCCAAATTCCTGTAAAGCTTTTTGTACTTGCCCTAATTTTATTAATATACTTAACTGCTTTATGGGTCTCTGTATCAAATATTAGATCTAGAGTTAAAAAGGGTCAGCCATACCAGCATTTCAAATGGGCTGAGCCTAGTATTGGCTTTAGGAGAGCCCCTAATTCTTATTATATCTGTAGGTAGCAACATAGCCCAGTTCCCAGAGGTCTCCTGACAAGTTTGATTTGTCCGTCCTACCTTTCCAAAGGAGTGCGGTCTCCAAAAGGAGTGGAGATAATATTTAGTGCTTCAGAGACTGCTTGAATGATCTTAGAAGTGAAGGATGGCCCATTATCACTTTGTAAGGATCATGGTAGACTGAATCAGGGTATTATTTCCTTTAGGAGAGCTTTTGCTACTTCTGTGGCCTTCCCTGTCCTTGTCGGAAAAGCCTCAATCCATGCAGCAATGATATCTATCAGGACTAGTAAGTAGTTATATACTCTACAAGGAGGAATTTTGGTAAAATCAGTCTGCCAGTCCTATCCTGGATATGTCCCTCTTCGCCAAATAGATTCTATTCAGCAGGAGCAGAAATGGCTTTTCCCCAGGGTTGTTGTAGGTACAGAGTACACGCCTGGCAAATATTCTTTGTGGTAGTTGGTGTTCCCCTGTGAATAATTTATTAACCATTGTTGTTGTACCATCCCTTCCTATGTGGAAGGACTCATGCAAAACCTTTTAAGAATTTCCACTGGGAGACCAGGGGAAGGAAGAGTTTCTGGCCAGTATATATCCAGGGTCCTTCATGGACTTTGCTCGAAAGCCCAGGATATTTCCTTATAGTATATTGGGCTCGATATCTGAGCCATATACAGAGGGGAATAAACCATTTGTTTGGCAATCTCTAGTACTGCCTTTTTAACGTCTTCATATGCTCTCCTGTTTTCCTGGGAGGTATGGGGACATATTCATCTGATTGCTTTTGCCATGCATGACTGCTACTTGCTCTGGGAGCTTAAGTCCTTCCAAGAGATTGAGGATTTCTGGTCTCTGTTTAATAAGGGAATTCTTAGCAGTGAGAGCCCCTGTTCTTTCTATGCGGTGTGGCAGCATGAGCGTACAAAGAAGGCATATTTCAAGTCTATATAGATATTAATCCTTTTTCCTTGTCCTAGGATGAGAGCTCAGGTAAAGGCTATGATTTTGGCCTTTTGGGCTGAGGTTGAGGGTGGAAGGGGTTATGCCTTGATGTTTTTATATAAACTAACTGCTGCATATCATGCTTTTTGCTGTGCATTCTGCACAAAGCTGTTTCCTTCAGTGAACCATTCTTTGTCAAGGTTTCCTAAGGGTCATTCCAGCAAACCAATCCTACTGAAGTAGGTATGAGCCAAGCAGGAATGAGCCAAGTCAGGAGATGAGTCCTTAGGTATTAAGGAAACTGGATTTAAAGTATTACGGGCTTTTATAGTTATGCCAGGATTATCCAGAAATAGGGCTTGGTGTTTAGTTTATCTGTTTTCTCTTACCAGAGATGTCCCTTTTTTTCTAATATACCCTGTACCTGATGTGGGGTTAGGACTTACAACTTTTGGTCAAGAGTTGACTTGTTAGCTTCCTCAGTGAACATAGCTGTAGCCACGACTCCCCTTAAATACAGAGGCCATCTGATGTCCAGTTTCTTAGAGAAATATGTAACTGGCCGGGACTCAATTCTTAGTCATTGTACTAGAACCTGCAAAAGCTATTCCCTGCTTCTCTGCTAAGTATAATGAGAAAGGTTTATTTAAATCAGGGATACCTAAAGCTTGGGGTCTTGACCAAAACCTGCTTAATTTTGTTAAAGGCCTGATTATGTTCCTTTTTCCCATAAAATGAGTTCAGTGTCTGGTCCTGTAGTAGCCTCACATAAAGGTTTGGCAATAAGGCCAAAGTTAGGGATCCTAATCCTGCAAAACCCTGCTATTCCTAGAAAGGAGCAGAGTTGTTTAGTGGTAGGAGGTGTTAGTTAGGTCAGTAATGGCTTTAATTCTTCCCTGTGAGAGTTGCGTAGACCCAGAGGTTAAAATACATCCCAAGTAGTTTACTTTTTGTGGGGTAATCTGAGCCTTCTTCTTTGATACCCTATTCCCTCTTTCAGCTAGGAAATTCAGAGTTTGGATGGTATTTCTATCAAAGCTTGTTGTAAAATGGCTCCTCCTTGTAACTGTAGCTCTCTTAAGATCCTTTTTCAATATTCTAACAAAGAGGTGGGGGCTGTCCCTGATCCCTTGCAGTAATATAGTCCAAGTGTATTGCTGGTGCATCATCATCTTTGGATCAGTCCACTCAAAAGCAAATAGATACTGAGAGTTAAAAAATAAAGGGATGCAAAAAAAGGATATCTTTTAAATCTAGTACTTAATACTACCAAGTATTGTCTGGTATCTGTGAAAGCAAAATATAAGGATTAGGGTGTAAAGGAACTACTGCTTCATTCACTAACCTTAGATCCTGGACTTAGCCTATACTCTCCGGTGAGTTTTAGCACCAGTAAGATGGGAGTGTTGCAAGGAGATTGACAAGGGACTGTGAGCCTATGTTGTATAAATTTATTTATGATAGGCTGCAACCCTTCAAAGCCTTCTGCTCAATAGGATACTGCTTCCTGTAAGGATAGTCCAACCCAGACTTTAGATGGATTTTGACCTGTAAAACAGTCTTTTTTTTTCCTGGAATTCCCTAGTCCCAAACTCTAGTGGGTGTACTGCATCCAGAACCAAACTTGGGATCTTCTCTTAGTTTTTGTTCCTTCTGATTACCATGATCTTCTTAACTGAAGTGGCTCTTAAGGGAATAACAAGATGGTTCCCATGCGGGCTGTAAGGTCTCAGCCTAACAGAGGGCACTGAGGAACAATCAAAAAGAAGTGTTTGAATATTTGACTTTCAAATTGACAAGGGATAAGGAGTGTATAGAAAATAGACCTTAAGGTTTCTTTTGACCCACATTATTTTAGCTGATTTGGAAGAAAGAAGTCCAGAGTAAGAATTAAGAACTTAAGTGCCCCAGTATCAGCAAGGAAGTTGGTTTTCTTACCTGCCACATCCAGAGTTATCCAGTCTCCTGGGTAGAAATGAGAGTATGAGTAATCCTTGGGGCCAGCCTGTTCCCTGAGCAACCTCAGTCCTCAAGAGTAGCCATAGCCTTGGGATGACCCCTTTCCACTCTAGGAATGGGGGCAGCCTACCTTCCAGTGCTAGGGGTTGTAACTGATATTCTTGCATAGAAGACAGGGTCCTGGAGGTTGTTGAGTGCAGTTCTTTCCCTCATGTTTGGGGTGTCTACACTTTCAACAGGTCTGATTCTTTTGCCTCTGATTCTTTTGATGCTTCCCCAAGTTCCCCTGTTGGGGCTGGTTTCTGCCAATATCGCTACTGAAAGATACCACAAGGAGCTTAGCTTGCTTCTACCTTTCCTTCTTTCCTCCAACTCCCTATTTTTAAAGACCAAAAAGGCCATTCCATGAGCTGGTCTTTGGGGGTCTGTGGGCCCATTTGTAATTTCTGAAGCTTCCTACGAATATCCTGGGCAGACTGGCTTATAAAATGCTGTCTTATCAAGATTCGACCCTCCAGGAAGGATGGATCAAAGTTCATATATTTTTGGAAGGCTTCTACTAATCTGTTTCCTGAAGAGATCTGAGTTCTCTTCTTTGTCCTGGGTGATTTCCCTGATCTTTTCATAATTTGCAGGTTTCCTGGTGCAGTTTCGCATTCCCACTACCTGGCAATTTATTATTGTATCCTTATTCTGGATTCCCGCTTCAGGATTATATTCCCAGTTGGGGTCCTGGTCTGGGACAGCCTGGGTGGCAGGCTCATTAGTACTGGGATTTGGGGCTTGCAATTGGTCTGCATGTTTACAGGCCTCTTCCCAGATCTGCTCTTTCTCATCTGGGGAACAGCAGGTGGTTAAAATTATGTATAAATCTCTCCATGACATATCAAAGGCCAAAGTAAGTGTTTGTAAATTACTAGTGAAGCATGTAGGGTCCTCCGAAAAACTTCATAGCCTGTCTTGCACTGTTGTAGGTCTGTTATAGAGGAAGGCACTCGTACTCTTACAGGGCCTTTGGCACCTGCTATCTCCCTGGAGTGTAGGAGTGGTAGGGAGGTATGAAGCCTCAGTCCTAGTATGTCCTGCTGGGCTGGGTTTTTCCTCAGCTGGTGGCTTTGTGTAGACTGGAGAGTTAAGGTAGTGGAGAGGTTTATCCCTCTGAAGTAAGAGCAGAGGCTCTCAGACTCTGGGGTCCACTTAATTTCCCCTGACACACAGGTGGAGAGATACGGAGGGTATCTTCTAATTGATCAACACTTGGGCCTATATGTTCTGTCTGGGTGGGTCCAAAGTAAAATGAGGGATATCGCTACAGAGCCTTAAAGACCTGCACATATGGATTTTTGGACCATTTGCCTTCCTTCTGACAGAATAAATGTAATTGTAGTATGCAATTATAATTATTGCTCCCTTTCTCAGGCCATATCTCCCCATCCCCTAATTTATACTGGGACCAAGCAGTATTACAAAAAGAAAACTAATCTCTTCATTAAAAAATTTTTAGGGTCTAATTTATCTCTGTTTCTAAGAATAAAACCCAGTGGCGATTTGGGAGAGATGGAAGGTATATTTCCCATCTCAACCATGGTGATCCTAAAAATAAAACAGGAAGATACTCCTTTGCAATCTAGAGGCATTCCCCTTTTCTTGCCCAGAGCTTTCCCTTGTGGGCCACAGGGCATCCCCTGAGATCCCACCATCATACCAGACATCCTACCAGAGATCCTGGTGAGTGTCAGCTGACAGAAATATAAAAGGCTTGAGAGCTGGATTGCCACTTCCTATGCTCAATTTGGAAACTCCAAATTCCCTGAACATTATCTGCATAATTTATGGTCCTAATGTGTGTCCAGGCTGCGAAGAACTGAAGGGAGGGAACTACTCCAACACCCTTGAACAATTGTCTATAATCCTAAAGACCCCAGACCCACTGCTTTACCTAGGTGCCCTGAGTACATTTCAATTCTTGTATTCTCCATCTGCGGAGACCCTCATTTTCCTGTAAGCCTTTGGGTCTAGGGCAAAGGAGGTGTCTCACTAGCAAAATAGTTTCTGTCTCTCTAAACACCAAGAGGGGCTCCGAGATGACCTTAATATAAAATGATCCTTTTCCACATCACAAAGAGAACAGACACTTGGGTATTCTAATTTTTCCAGAGCTTTGAGAAATTGTACCTGAGTCTGAAATTTCCCCAGAAAGGACCTCAAGAGGTATCTAAAGGAGGTCCCCCCTTCACACTGGAAATGGATCTTATAGTGGGATGACAGCCTGAAAGGGGAAGTTAAAATATCCCTATAGAAGGTATTTCAAATTCAACTAATTGGGTAAGAGTGGCCCCACATGGCCATTTTTGGTAACAAGTGACCAGCAGATGCTTATTAAGCAGCTCGGACCAGTATTGCTGCTGGCAATGGTAGTATATCCTTATACGTTCCAAAGATGGGAGTGGCTCATTCCTGCAGCTATACTTAGCAATGGAATTATTAGTGTCACTGAAATAGATATTATGGGTACAAGTACGTCAGGAATCCTTCCTACACAACAGGCAAGTGGGGTATAGGTGTAGGTATAAAGGTGAAAAGTCAGCTGTGGGGAACAAACATAAAAGACTGTAGTCCTGACAAGGAGACTGCAAATGGGTCATAGTACAGGCGAGATGGTAACTGACACCCCATACAGAAGGTCATGCTATGCCTATGAGGAAGTGGCCATGGGATGGGTGGTGTCTTATGTTTTTTTCACTGTATGCTTGACTGGTGTGCATACATATTCTTGAACCTGGCATGACTAAATGCTAACCCCGATCAGCAACCAGGTTATCCTCTCACGGGAATCTCCAAGCAGTGGATGCCTTTACGGCTTTTTACTGACCAATCCATGCTCACAATTTAGTGACTGACTTTCCATCAGGGGATGTCAGACTAATCAAAGCTCAATAGAAACCCACAGTTAAGAGATGACAATGGAAAGGGGAAAGCCCCAAATGCCAGGGCAGCAAAAGGAGTTTACTGCTCCAGGCGTCTTCTCCTGGCTGGCTCGCCAAATACTGTCACAGGTGGGCACATGTAACCAGGTTCTTGATCATCACAAACAAAGAATTGAACCAAACACACAGAGAATTTTTGGGCAGAGAGATTTATTAAGTGATAGCACACTCCACAGAATATGGGAGTGGATCAACTCAAGCAAAAATTGGCCCTCAGCGGCTGGAGGGATTCTATTCTTATAGTGTGGATATTTTCTGGTTAGTTTTAGTGGGCTTTTATTGTGCATGTGTGAGTAGTTATATTATTTTTAAGCTATGGCACATCTGATTTCCCTTGATTTTGCTTGATTGCCCACTTAGGAAGAGGGGAACCGTAATGATATTCATTGTGGTGCTATTATAATGAAGCAGAGGTCGTGCAGCAGTCACTAGAAGCATCTTCTTCACAGGTGCAGTCATGATTCATCATGATTCAATGCTTTTCCAGAAAGTGTGACAGTCGGTCTTAGAAAAGGGTATCTTCTATATCAGTGTGCTTTGTTATAGTCCTGAGGCACTTCTGGAGTTTCCTCATTTCTACCTCACTAATGTATCACTAAGGCTATATTTACTTCAGCAATGTCAAATAAAATCTTTGTAAATGTTGTATAGTAAATTGACTTTGCAAAAAATTTTGTGAAGACCATATACTTTCAGGTTGATTATGATACTGTTTCTGAGGCACAGCTATAATGTTTGACCTCTTAGGCAAAATGTAATTTTTTCATCCTGTTAAACAGCTTATAATGTACAATTTCTAGGAAAAAAAGTTTTAAAAATTGCTGGTGGGGGAAGTTATCTTTGGGACTTCTTTGTAGATGTTTCAGTGTTTGATACTAATTTTTGTCGTACGAACATTCTTTACTAAAACGTGTAAAATTATAACTCATAATTGTTAAAGTACATATTTTCCCCCAACATCTTACTTTAAAAACTTTTAAGTTTTAATACAATTTAAACAGAAATAAATATGCATTTTAACTATGTTCACTTGCTAACATTTTGCCTCATCTGCTTTCTCTTTCTCTGTTTATAAAAACACACTTTTTCTGAGCAATTTGAGGTAAGCTACACGCATCTTGGCACTTCACCCCTTAAATATTTTAACAAGTGTATTCTAAGAACAAGGTTGTTTTTTGTAAGAGCTATATTATATCCAAGAATACAATATTAATACAATATACTGTCCTTATTTAAATTTCTTTTATTTTCTCTCAAAAGGGTACTTTATAGCTATTTTGATTTAGATCCAGGAACCATTCAAGGAATATCTATTGTATTTGGTTATCATATTTCTTTAGTTTATTTTAGAATAGGCCACTATTTGCACCCACCACCACTCCCATCCCCTCACCCTCGCTGTGGTCTTTTATGAAATCTCTAGGTTTGTTTGTTTTTTTAGTAGGATACCCCACAATTTGCTCTTTGTATTTTTGTATTTCATGACTAAAGTTACTTATTTATTTATTTTGGAATGAATACTATATAGATAGTGTTTTGTATTTTCCATTGTATTTTTTTAGGAGGTGAAGTAAAATTTTTTTATTTTTTAATAGCTTAGTATTTGTTTTGATTTAGTGCTTCTAAATAGTTGTGATATCATCTTTAAAATACAATTTGTACTGCTTTACTCTTAATTTTTAAGAAAATTAACTTTATGGTTCTCAGTGCTTCTGAGTCTAAGGGTTTCCGCCTGCCATATACCCTTTCCCCCAGCTCATGACCACCTCCAGCCCCGGCCCTCCCAGTCCAGCCTTCAGCCTGTTTAATAAGGAGGTGCCTGTTTCTGGCAGAGTTGGTGTGAGACGAAGAGACAGTCCTTTCTTGCTGCCGGGCTAATCAAGAGGTTTGGCCAGACCTTTAAGCACACACCAAGATAGTGAGGAGCAAGATGCAAAGCACGGACTATGGCACTGAAATGGATCTAAAAAGAACTTAGTGATTTGCCCCGTCACCCTCCAGCCCAATGTTCTGCGGATTCAGTTGGGGATGATATGTTTCATTGACAAGCCACAATGATGGGACTTAATGACAGCCCATATCAAGGTCGTGTATTTTTTTGACAATTCTTCAGACCACCTAAGGTTGCACTTACAAGACTTTATCATTAAATATTAACAGTAATGGCAGCATTTGTCTTGATATTCTAAGATCACAGTGGTCTTTTGCTCTATATTTCTAAAATTTCTTTTATCCATTTGTTCACTGCTATATGATCCAAACCCAGATGGACCACCTAGTGCCAGAGATGCACAAATCTACAAAACAGACAGAGATAAGTATAACAGAATATTTTAGGAATGGACTCAGAAGTATGTCATGTGATGCTACCTTAATGTCAGAATAACTTGCATTATAGCTGGAATAAACTTTAAATTACTGTTCCTTTTTTGATTTTCTTATCTGGCTACTCCCCTATTGGACCTCATCTTCTATAATTTTATTTTTGTTTACCTCCCTCCATTCCTTTACTTGCTCATCTGAGAATACTTAAGTTTTTCCAGCTTTGGACAATAACTACTTTTAGAAACTGTAAAGTACTTGCAAGAGAACAGTTGCCCAAGATTCAGAATTAAAAAAAAAAAAAAAAGGAACATGTGTATTATGTGGCCAGTATCTTCAATCTAACTTGCTTATGAGACGAAAACTATTCCTCTCTGTTCTAACATGCTGAAGAAATCTGAATGGGAGGGAGATGGATGCTCAGTTGTCACATCAAAGGAACCAGAATTGCTCTAGTAACATCCATTCTTGTTTAAGCCTTCCACTGTTAAGAGATCTAAGGTTACATGATATATTTTATGCTCATAACTGGTGTGGCTTGAGAGTTGGTATTGAATTTATAGCATCAGAAGAACAGAAAATGTGATGTATTTTATCCATGTCAATAAAAGAATGACCTGTTCTTGTTTTACAGAGATTGGAAATTGGAAGTCAGATACCCCTTGTATTCCAAAATAGGGTCTCAGACATTTTATAATTTTCATTTAAATTGTTAGGTGGCTTGGAGCTATTAGTTAATCTATTATATCTTCCAATATACTGTTTGATATAGCACTGAATAAATGATGCAAGTTGTCAGTGGATAAGCTCTGCTAGTAATTGTTTTATTTTTCTTCAGTAAATTTTCATAAACCAAAAAGAATTAAATTATGATAGATTTCAAAAATTTAGGAATTGGTATAATAGATGTCTATGTACCTAACACCTAGTATTTAAAAATACTAGGATTTAACCATATTAAATGATTACAATAAAAATTTTATTTAAAATCTGTCTTGCAGTCTTGGCTGGGTAGCTAAGTTGGTTAGAGCATTGACCCATACAACAAAAGGTTGTGGGTTCGATTCCTAGTCAGGGCACATACTTAGGTTACAGGTTCGATCCCTGGTAAGGATGCATACAGGAGGCAACTGATTGATGTTTCTGTCTCTCTTCCCCCGCCCTCTAAAATCAGTAAACATATTCTCGAGTGAGGATTAAAAAAATTAAAATCTACATACAAGGGTATAATGTAGATGTACATTTTACAGAGAAATAATAATAAATAGATAGCTGTCCCCACCTTCTAGTCCAAGAAATGTAATGGCATCTCTGTACTTCTCCAGACCTCAAGACAATGACTTCTCGCCTCAGGAAACAAAAACAAAAACATCATCCTAAATTTGGTATTATTCCATTAATTTCCTTTAAGTATTCCCACTTTTATATTTTCTTTTTAATATACATATTTTACTGTTTCCTGTTTTTGAGCTTTATATAAATAAAATTATACTGTATATATGTATTCTTGGAAATTTTTTTGGTCCAACATTATGATTTTAAGATTTTGTTCATGTTGACATACTTACCTGAGGTACATTTATTTTCACTGCTATGTTGTCATCCCATTATATGAATATACTACAATTGGTGTGTATCCTTTCAGCCCTTCAACTTCCTCACATGTTATGCACACACAACATAATTTTTAAAAAAACAATGGAGGAGTGACATTTTGTTTTTTAAACTAAAAAATATTGCAGTATCTTTCTCGTCGGCAGCCGTCCGTCTCGAGAGACGATGGTGTAGCTTCTTAAGAGTCTATCTGCACCGCCGAGAATGGTTGTGCAGTCCAACTCGGGAGTGACACGGTATCTGTCTCCTCCCGTGTTGAATCGACATCTTGCGATGACGCTGGAGTGTCCTCTCCAGTGAAGCTGAAGCTACAGAGCCTGGGCAGGGTGATATGGAGGGTCTGCTGTTGCCCATGCAGCAGACCCCCCCTCTCTTCACAGCTGAAGGGTCCAAGGGAAAGACGGAGTCAATACAGCTTGGCTTCAGGTGCGCCGCAGGAGTTGCCGGTGTTGACTACAACATCAAACCGCCTTAGGGACTCCGGCTCCGGATTTTCTGTCAGGGTTTACTCCCTTAGCCTTTCCCCTGAAGAGGTATGCCGCAAGGCAGCGGAGGTTTTTTGGAGTCAGAGTTTTCCTTCTCTGATGTGCCCTGACTGGAAGATCGAACCAGCGACACTTAGCTCGCAGGCCGACGCTCAATCCACTGAGCCAAACCAGCCAGGGAAGTATCTTTCTATGTCAGTATAAATAACTAAGATATGTATCATTCTTTTTAATGATTGTATGAACTTCTGTTTTTCTTTTTTTAAAGTATATTTTATTGGATTCTGTCCTGTTCTGGTTGCTTGCTTAGTTTGTTTTTGGTTTTTAGATTTAGTTTGTGATAGAGTTTGTTGTAATTTTAATGTTCATAGTTTTGATCTTTTCTTAAATAAGCCCTTTTAACATTTCATGTAATAATGGCTTGGTAATGATGAATTCCTTTAGTTTTACCTTGTCTGGGAAGCACTGTATCTACCTTTCCATTGTAAATGATAGCTTTGCTGGATAGAATAATCTAGGTTGTAGGTCCTTCTTTTCATCACTTTGAATACTTCTTCCCAGTCCCTTCTTGCCTGCAAAGTTTCTTTTGAGAAATCTGCTGATAGTCTTAATGGGAACTCCTTTAGGTAACTCTGTTTTTCTCTTGCTGCTTTTAAGATTCTCTCTTTTTCTTTAGCCTTTTACATTTTAATTATGATGTGTGTTGGTGTGTACCTCTTTGGGTCCAACTTGTTTGGGACTCTCTGTGCTTCCTGAACTTGTATGTCTATTTCCTTGACCGCATTACAGAAGCTTTCTTTTCATTATGTTTTCAAATAAGTTTTCAATTTTTTGCTCTTCTTCGTCTTCTGGCACCCCTATAATTTGTGTGTTCATATGTTTAAAGTCCCAAAGTTACCTAATCCTTTGCTCATTTTTCTTAATTCTTGTTTCTTCTTTCTCTTCTGGGTGAATGTTTATTTCTTCCTTATGTTCCAAATCGTTGATTTGAATCCTTGCTTCTTTGCCTTTACTAATGGTTTCCTGTAAATTTTTCTTTATTTCTCTTGATGTAACCTTCATTTCTTCCTTTATGCCGTCGCCGTGCTGAATGACTTCTCTTGAGCATCATGACTACCAGTGTTTTGAATTCTGCATCTGGTAGGTTGGTTATCTCCATTTTATTTATTTCTTTTCCTGGGGTTTTGTTTTGTTCTTTCATTTGGCCATATTTCTTTGCCTCTTTAGCTTGGCAACCTCCCTGTGTTTGTTTCTGTGTATTAGGTAGAGCTGCTTTTACTTCCTGTCTTAGTAGTGTGGCCTATGTAGCAAAGGCATCTGTAAATTCTGCAGGGTAGAGTCTTAGGTAATTGCTAAGGTGGGGCTCTGTTTGTGGGGTGGGGCTCAGAGCTGGGACAAGGCTGCTGCCTGACTTCTGGCAATTTTCCTAGCTCTCGATCCTTTCCAGTCATTTCACCCACTTTCCGTATAATTGGCTCCTTCCAGTTGCTGCACTGGAGCTTGCATTTGTGCTAAAACCCTGTGGTCCCTTTAAGCAGCAACCTCAACCCTCACTCGTGTTTTCAGCCAGAGGTAATGGGGGTTTACCTTCTGCTGCTAAAACCCTGGGCTGTGTGGTCTGGCCTGGGGCTGGGATTGCTTAGCTCCCAGGTTATCCATCCCTATTTTTATCCACCACACATGAATGTGGAAATGTCTGTGCTGCGGACATCGCTTTTACAAACCACACAGTCTTTACGCCACATCTCCATGACTCCACGCCTCCCACCTGTCTGGATGAATGTGGCTTCTTTAAATCCTTGGTTGTTGAACTTACATACAGCTCGATTTTCTGATGGTTCTGGTTGTTATTTGTTTTTGAGATCTGGTTGTAATTTTTTTATGGTTGCACGTGGAGGTGAAGTGTGTCTACCTACGCCTCCATCTTGACTAGAAGTCCCAATTCTATTTTTCTTTCTTATATGACATTTGTGATAAACATCGTTATACAAGCATCTGATGCAGAGCTCAGTTTTCTTACTTTAGGATATTTCTTTTTACTATCATTCTTTTTTTAAAATGCCATCTTGGTTTATTTATGGATTGATTTTTTTTTTTTTTTTTTAGAATGTGAGGGGATGTGGGGAGAGAGAATGATTTGTTGTTCTACTTATTTATGCATCCATTGGTTGATTCTTGTATCTTCCTGGACCAGGGATCGAACATGCAACCTTGGCTTATTGGCACAATACTCTAACCCAGGGGCACCAACCTTCCTCATCCCGGGCTGCCTGAGCTCTGACTCCTGTCTGCACTCACACCCCACCCCGTCTGTGGAAAAACTGCCTTCCACAAAAGCAGTCCCTGGTGCCAAAAAAGTTGGTGACCACTGCTCTAACCAACTGAGTTACCTGCCAAGGTCTTCACTATCATTCTTAATCAATCACTTATTCAAAAATATACAGTCATACCTGGGACTTGTTGCACTTGCTAGAAGTTGTCTGAGTCATGACACTACCCTGCAAGGGTAAATGCTTCATTGTTTGGTACTCTTGGTTTCAGCACTTGTCACAAGTTCCAAAACGAATTAATGATGAGTACCAAGGTACCATTCTATGGATTACCTTGTTTGCTGGTCACTGGACTGTGCTTAAAACACAAGGGAAGTTCACTTGGCAAAAGATACAGATAAGAATATTTTGACTTTTGAATTAGAATAGCAAGTTTGAAGAAAGGTAGAAACATTAAATAGCATGGCACATTTAGGAAATAGTAAATAATTTAATGTGACCAGCAGGAGGGTTTTTGGGAGAGATTGTAGCAGGAGATAAAGCAAGTTAAATAGATTGTAAGCAGATTATAGCAATCTACGAATGTCCTCTTAAAAAATTGGACTTTGGGCTTCCGGCCAAGATGGAAGCCTAGACTGACACGCTCCATCTCCCTCCACAACTAAGAAGGAATACAACTACCTCAAAACTAGAAACAACCAGAAGTTCCAGAAAATCAAACTGCATGGAAGTCCAAAAAACAAAGAGGTGAAGAAGAAATACTCATCCAGACAGGTAGGAGGGGCAGAGCCGGGGTGGAGAGGACACGGTGTGGTGGTGGCAGCGGCGGCAGTGTCAGGCCATGGAAAGCACAGTTACATGTTTTAAAAAGTCAGGAGGGACATCTGGGGAGCATACCCAGCTCCTCACCAGACGGTGCAGGTCATGGTTCCAGCACCAGGGAAAATCAAGCCTCATTGTTTTTGACTGCAGACCAGTGGGGGTTGGGGCGGAGGTGGAGACTGCCGATCTCTCAGCAGAGTTCGCTTGTTTAAAGGGCCCCCATGGTCCTAGAACGTGCACAGACTCATCCACTCTGGGAACGACAGCCAGGACAGCAGCTAGAGAGATGCCAGTCCCATATGGAAGTGGGAGAGGTGCCTGGAAAAGGGGCAAGTGCTGGGCAAGCGGCATTGTTCCTTCTCAGACCCCTCCCCCACATACAGCACCACAACGTGGTGAAACAGGTCACCCTGTACTGACAAATCCTGAAGACTCCACCCTTTACAACGTAACAGGAGCAACAGCTCTACCTAAGACACAGAGGCAAATGCACACAGGAGATTTCTGGCCAAGATGGAGGCCTAGACTGACATATGCCGTCTCTCTCCACAACTAAGAAAGAATACAACCACCTCAAAACCAGAGATAACCAGACGTTCCAGAAAATTAATGGAAGTCCAGTGTATGAAGTTATAAAGAAGTGGTGCTCGTCCGGATGGGTAGGAGGGATGAAGCTGGGATGGAGAGATCAAGCTCTGCTGGCTGCAGCAGCAGCAGCAGTGGAGTGGTAAGCACAGACACCCATATTTCAGGGGAGTTGAGAAGCCTGGGGACCACCCCCGGTGCAGACCACACCTGTCAGCTTGTGATTCCAATGCCGGGGAAGGCAGACCCCCATTGACTTAGACTGTGAGGCCCAGAGGGGATGGGGATGGAGGAGGAGGCTCCCAGTCTCTTGTGGAAAGTGAATGGCAGGAATCCATCTTGGACTACCACCCTCACAGAAAACGCCACAGTGTGGTGAGAAAGGTCGCCTGGTTGTGACGAGTGCACAGGGCTCTGCCCCCTATAGCGTAGGAGGTGTGACAACCCCACCCAGGAAGCAAAGGTAAACACAAAATTGTCAGGATGGCACAGATCATGATAGAGATCCCAATCACGCAGCTGACCAGACAGCAAATATCTAATCTAACTGCTCAGCAGATAGGAAATCTTTCTGAGGCACAGTTCAGAACTTTGGTTATAAAAATGCTTACAGACCCCAGTGGATTGAGCGTCATCGTGTGAACCAAGTGTTGCTGGTTCGATTTCCAGTCAGGGCACATGACTAGGTTGCACATCAGGTCCCCAGTTGGTGGCGCAAGTGAGAGGCAACCACACAGTGATGTTTCTCTCCCTCTCTTTCTCATTTCTCCTCTCTAAAAATAAATAAACAAACAAACAAATTAAAAAAAAGCTTACAGACCTAACAGCAGATTTTAAGACAGGGAAGCAATGAAGGCTAGTCCTGCTGAAATGAACAAAAACACATACAAACTAGTGGTGAGGGGAAAAAAACCAGGGATCGAATCAACAAATCGGAACATAGGGTAGGAACAAATAGTCAGCCAGTGCAGAAAGAGGAAACGAAAAGTGAGGAAAATGAGGAGAGGCTCAGAAGCCTATGGGACAGCTATAAGCGGGCCAACATCCGAATCATAAGGTTGCCAGAAGGTGAAGAAGAAGAAGTAAAAATGGAAAAATTATGTGAAAAAATAATGAAGCAGAACTTCCCTAACTTGGGGAAGGACATAGACTTACAGGTCCAGGAAGCACAGAGTTCCAAAAAAGCTGGACCCAGGGAGAACCACACCAAGACACACTATAATCAAAATGTCAAAAATTAAGGATAGAGGATCTTAAAAGTAGCAAGAGAGAAGAAGAGAATTATGTACAAAGGGGTCCCAATAAGACTATCAGCTGATTTCTCAAAAGAAGCTCTGCAGGCAAGAAGGCACTGGCAAGAAATATTCAAAGTAATGAAAATCAAAAACCTACAACCACGATTACTCTATCCAGTGAAGCTTTCATTCAGAATAGAAGGGCAGAGAAAGTGCTTCCAGGACAAAGTAAAACTGAAGGAGTTCATTAGATCCAAACCACTGTTACATGAAATGTTAAAGGGTCTTGTTTAGGAGGAAGAGGATCAAAACTATGAACATTGAAATGAAAACTGTATCACAACAACCAGCAACAGAAGCTAGGGAACTGAAACAAAGGCAAACTAAGTAGGCAAGAGAGTAGAAAAAGAATTATAGATATGGGGAACGTTTTGTAGGGAGGTCAGCAGGGAGGGGGAGGGGAGGAAAAGGAGGGGTTAAGAAGCATAGTAGGAGGGAATGGAGTAGACAGGAAGATGTTAAGAAGAACTATATGCACAATCAATGGGCATGGACTAAGGGAGGGGGACAGCTGGAGAGAGGAGGGTCCCTGGGTGGAGGGGAGCAGAGGGAAAAGAAATTGGGACAGCTGTAACACCATAATCAGTAAAACATTAAAAAATGAAAAAAATTGAACTCTTGTAGATAATTAAAAATTATTAAAATTTTTTAACTTAAAAATTTTTTTCCAGTAAATTCTTAAGACTTGTGCTGTGAATGTTTTACAGCATTTCGATCATTGCTCAAAATTTCCCACTTCCACACTTTATTCTAGACAGGCACTGCTTTGATTTCTCTATCTAAATTTGCCTTTTCTGAACAATTTATTTACAATAAGCCCTCATTTAATGTTGTTAAAGGTTTCTGACTTTTTAAGTGAAATTAAGTATAATTAAACCAATTTTACTATAGGCTAATTGTTATAAACAAGAATTAAGTTCCTATGGCCTCTCATCAACAGTATAATGAAATTACTTTCTTAGAGCACCTGATGTACATGGAATCGTATAGTATGTGGTATTTTGCATTTGTCTTTTTTTACTTATCATGTTTTTAATGTGATTATTGTTATACGTATCAGTTTTTTTTTTTTAATTTACCTGATAATATTCAATTGTATGATTATGTCCCACTTCATGCCCCACTTTGTTTTGGATAGTGTCCAGTTTGGGGCTCTTATGAATAATGCTGAGAACATTTGTAAATAAGTCTTCGTATAGACATACTTTTATTTCTCTTGGGTTACTATAGAGAGAATTTTAGATCATTTGTTTATGTTTAAATTTTCTTATTGTCATGTTATTCTGTCATAGTTGTCCCAGTTTTTTCCCCTTTTGTTCCTCTCTGCTCAGCCCACCCCCTGCTCCCATAGTCAGTCCCCACACAATTTTCATGTCAGTGGGTCGTTCATACTTGTCTTTGACTAATCCCTTCCCCTTCTTTCCACCTTTATCCCTCTCCCCCTTCCCTTCTGGCCACTGTCAATCTGTTCCATGTTTCCATGTCTCTGGTTCTATTTTGCTCATTAGTTTATTTTGTTCATTATATTGCTCTTTTAAGTGAGATTATATAGTATTTGTCTTTCGCCGCCTGGCTTATTTCACTTACCATAATATCAGTTCCATCCATGCTGTCCCCAAAAAGTAAGATTCCTTCTTTCTTCTGCAATGTGTTCCACTGTATAAATGTGTTCACAATTTTTTGATCTTCTCATCTATTGATGGGCACCTACGCTGTTTCCAGCACTTGGCTATTGTAAATAATGCTGCTATAAATATAGGGGTGCATAGGTTCTTTTTAATTATTGTTTCAGGATTATTAGGGTATATTCCCAACAATGGTATTGCTAGGTCAAAAGGCAGTTTTTTAGTTTTTTGAGGAAATTCCACTAGTCTGCATTCCTACCAACAGTGCACTAGGGTTCCCTTTTCTCCACATCTTTACCAGCACTTACTGTTTGTTGATTTTTTGATGATATCCGTTCTGCAGGTGTGAAGTGATACCTCATTGTTGTTTAAATTTGCATCACTCTGATGTCTAGTGATGTTGAGCATTTTTTCGTATGTCTATGGGCCATCTGTATGTCTTCCTTGGAGAAGTGTTTATTCATGTCATTTTCCCATTTTTAAAATTGGATTGTTTGTCTTCCTGGTATTGAGTCGTATGAGTTCTTCATATATTTTGGAGATTAAACCTTTGTCCAGTGTATCATGGGCAAATATGTTTTCCCGTGCAGCTGGTTCCCTTTTCATTTTAATGATGGTTTCTTTAGCTCTGGAGAAGCTTTTTTTTTCCTTTCTTTAATTATTTATTTATTTTGTTTATTTATTTTATTTTTAGAGAGAGGGGAAAGGAGAAAGAGAGGGAGAGAAACATCACTGTATGGTTCCCTCTCACGCACCCCCAACTGGGGGCCTGACGTGCAACCCTAGTCGTGTGCTCTGCAGAAGCTTTTTTGTTTGATGTAGTCCCATTTGTTTATTATTTCCTTTATTTCTCTTGCCCTAGAGGATATTAAGGCAAAAATATTGCTGCATTGGATATCTGAAATTTTACTGCCTGTGTTTTCCTCTAGGACTTTTATGGTGTTACAGCTTATGTTTAACCTTTTTGAGTTTATTCTGGTGTATAGTGTAAGTTGGTCTAGTTTCATTTTTTTTTTCCATATGTACCTGTGCAGTTCTCCCAACACCATTTATTGAAGAGACTATTTTTACTTCATTATAAGCTCTTGCCCTCTTTGTGAACTATTAAATTGACTATAGAGACATGGGTTTGTTTCTAGGTTCTTTATTCTGTTCCATTGCTCTATGTTCATTCTTATGCCAGTACCAGGCTGTTTTGATTACAGTGGACTCTTAGTATAGTTTTATATTGGGTATTGTGATCCCTCCAATTTTTTGGTTCTTTCTCAAGATTCTTGAGCCTATTGGGGATCTTTTTGGTTTCATAAAAATTTTTGGAGTATTTGTTCTAGATTAGTGAAATATGTCATTGGTATTTTAATTGGAATCGCATCAAATCTGTAAATCGCTTTGGGTAGTATGGACATTTTAATGATGTTAATTCTTCCAATCCACAAGCACAGTATATGTTTCCATTTATTTGTATCTTTTTCAATTTCTTTTTTCAGTGTTCTATAGTTTTCTGAGGCCCTGGCTGGTTTAGCTCAGTGGATTGAGCGTCGGCCTGCGAGCTAAGTGTCGCTGGTTCGATCTTCCAGTCAGGGCACATCAGAGAAGGAAAACTCTGACTCCAAAAAACCTCCGCTGCCTTGCGGCATACCTCTTCAGGGGAAAGGCTAAGGGAGTAAACCCCGACAGAAAATCCGGAGCCGGAGTCCCTAAGGCGGTTTGATGTTGTGATCAACACCGGCAACTCCTGCGGCGCACCTGAACCCAAGCTGTATCGACTCCGTCTTTCCCTTGGACCCTTCAGCTGCGAAGAGAGGGGGGGTCTGCTGCATGGGCAACAGCAGACCCTCCATATTACCCTGCCCAGGCTCTGTAGCTTCAGCGTCATCGCAAGATGTCGATTCAACACGGGAGGAGACAGATACCATGTCACTCCCGAGTCGGACTGCACAGCCATTCTTGGCGGTGCAGATGGACTCTTAAGAAGCTACACCATCGTCTCTCGAGACGGACGGCTGCCGACGACGACTGTTCTGCTGAGTTTGCAGTCCTGCTGGTGAGGGTTGGGCACGCCTTCTTCTGCCCAGAGCTTTGTGAATGGCCCTACCTGGCTGCAAAGAATCTCAGGTGCTCAGCTTTTGCCCATCCAGCTTCTAGTTCACTGCAGGAGGCCCAGACACAAACCCCAGTTCTGCATGCATCTTCTCACTAACCACCTGCGCTGGGTGGGGCCCTATTATCCCTTCGCCATGCAGTGTTCTACTCTTCCTGGCCAGCTGGACTCAGTGGGCATGTCCCATGCTTTCAGTCTGGCCTCTTTGCTGACAGGGCAGCTGTTGCTTGCATGGAGTCCCTACCTAGTTATGCTTCAGCGCCCCTCTTTAAAAAAGTCCCTACGTAGCACCTACACTGTAGCACCAAGCCACTGCAGGGATCTCCATCCTCTCTGCCTCCCCAAAAGGCAAAAAGTTTCTCTTTGTCAGGGCTGGCCACAGCCTGCCTGTGCCTCCCTCTGACAATTTTAGGAGACAGAATTTCTGTCCTGAACTCTCCTGGTGGATGCTGCAGCTTCAGACATGCTACTTGTTGTGTGTGTGCAACCTGAGTCTCCCAGACTCTGTTTTTCCTCCCAAGTGTCTCCTGATTAGGGTTGAGAGTTACCTGTGCAGCACCAGAGTCATCCCCCCACCCCCACCCCGCTATGGGAGGTGCGGGAGCTTTTAAGCTGCATTTTCTGTCCTGTTTCCTCTGCTGCAGGCGCCTCTGTACTCCTTGGCTTCAAAATTCATATCAGCTAGGATTCCCTTGATTGTTCCGGTCACTTGTCAGAAAATCAGTTGAAAATTCGTGTTGGGGGCATGAGCAGGTGGGCTCAGCTTCCACCTACTCGGCAGCTATTTTCTGTTCTATATTCAACTTTTTAAGAAATTGCCAAACTCTTCCAAAGGGACTACATCATTTTATAGCAGTGTGACAGTTACAGTTTCTCCATGCCCTTACCCCCATTTGGAATTTTGTCCTTTTGTTTATGGCCATTCTAGTGTGTATGTAGTCGTAGCTCATTGTAGTTTTAATTTGTATTTTCCTAATTACTTAATAGGTTTATAACCTTTTTATGAGGCATAGTTGTAATTTAGAATCACAGGTACAGTGAAAGAGGTAAGAGTGGAGGTAGGCTACATGAAGATGAGAACCTGCACTAGCTGTTCAGACAAATTTTAAAGATATCTCAGAGTTAGAATAGGCAACATTTGGTAATTTTCAGTGATTTTCATACTTGGCTGCCTAAATATAATAGGTGAAGCAGAGGGAGGTGGGTAGTGACATCAAGATTTCAGACTTTTTACAGTTGAGTAGATGGTACTACCATTAGCCAGAAAACTGAATATTGGTGCATAAACAGTTTTTGCGATGGCTTTTATATCAATCCTGTTCTCTTGATGTCCCACTAGAGAAAATATTTAGGATAGCTGTTTAGTAGTTTGGAAATATGTATCTAGTGCAAAAGAAGTATCTGGATTGAGATATAAATTTAGGGGAGTTGTCATTGTGTACATAGCAGTTGAATTAATGAAAATAAATGGTATATTTGTTCTTGAATCACTGTATTCACTGGGTTACTTTTGGTAATTGAAAATTGGTTAAACAATAAAAGAATTTGTTATAATATAAAAAATTCCCATTTTATAAAAACGGTTCAAGGATTAATTTGTTCAAGCCTAAGAACATTACTAAGGACTCAGATGCTTTCCATTTTTTAATGTATTCTTTATCTGTTGAGTTGTCCTCTGAGGCTAGGTCCTTCCTCATGGTCCTAAGATGGCTGCCATAATTCTGCTTGACATATTCACACCCAGAGTTGCTCAGAAAAAAGTGGATGTTTTTATCTGGGTGTCTTTATTTTTCATCAGCCAGGAAAACCTTTCCCAGAAGCACCCCAGCAAACTTGGTCACTTGTCTTATTGGCTGGAATTGCATCAGATGCTTATTGCTAAACCACTTACTGCCAAGGGGAATGGAAATTGCCACAATTGACTCAGACCAGAAGAATTCTAACCTGTGTTAAGCATTTTTTCCTTCTATCTCTTTGGAAGAAGCTTTTTCTGCTTGCTTTGCATTTTGGTTCTCTGCTGTACTTCAGATAGGTAAGGTTTTCTAGGCAGCTCAGTTTCATATCATTGAGTTGTTATTCAGTACACTTCAGATCAGCTAATATTTGTTGAAATCCTACTCTGTGTCATATACTGTATTAGATTCTAGGATACAACATTGATTAAGAAACTTAGAATTTGGTGTGGAAATACGCTTAAGCAGAAGAATGCTATGATAGAACTGTGCATGAACATTTATTTGTATTATGGGTTTAATAGCATTGTTTATGTCTTTGGTTTTATGAGAAAAGGCATCTTGAGTTCCAAAATCAAGCATATATTCAATTTATAAATGAATCATTTGTAACATTTTGAACACAGCCCGTTCATAAATTGAACTTCTCTTTCTGTGTTATGTGGTTACATGCTTTATTATAGATGTGCATGATAAACTAACCTAAATTATACTATTTATTTAAGTTACTTACATCAAAAACTGTATTTTGTTTTTCTGAAGCATGATGTTTGAATTTTCCAATTAATGTACCAAAGGTTTTAACAGGAATACCTTTAGTTCAAGCGCCAACTGAAATGGTTCATAAAATACTATTTTGTAATTTGGTTCTCTTTTTTTTTTTTAAGGTTGCATGGATGCAGCTGTAGTGTTTACAGCAGTATTTGCATAGTATGTGTGGGGTGATTTTTACGGGTGCTAAGAGAAGGAAAATGAAGATGAGGAAGAAGGGATTTGGATTGTGGAAGAAAAAATGTACAGTCAATATTGCTGGTTCTGTGAATATTAAGAAATCTATTTTGTGACATCAGATACAAACTCAAAAGTCATCTTAAATTTTGTCTTAGTATATTTATCAAAAGCCTATTTATGCTATTCTTTTCAATAAAGTAAATCTTATATATACAAGTTAATGGGTGACATTCTAATAACTTCAGAGACAAAGATAGCTATAGTATCCACAATTGATGTTTCTCACTGATGAAGCGGTTCTCAACCTGTGGGTCACGACCCCTTTGGGGGTTGAACGACCCTTTCACAGGGGTCACCTAAGACCATCGGGAAACACATATATAATTACATATTGCTTTTGTGATTAACCACAACATGAAGAACTGTATTAAAGGGTCGCGGCATTAGGAAGGTTGAGAACCACTGGACTGATGGGTTCTTCAAAGCACCCTGGTTAGTGATTTTTAATGCACCTCAGGATTTAAGATTTAACCAGTTTAATAATTTTAAGAACCTAGAAAGATGTGTACATTTTGATGGCAAAGAGGATATTTTGTAAAAGCAATATGGGGTTAAAATTAACTTCTCCCAAAATACTAGAGTATATCTTGAAAGGTTTGATTTTCATGAATTCTGAGTCATTAAGAAGCTCGGATGTGTTTTTAGAAGAATTACCTTTTCCTTAATATGTTTTCTAGAACTTACAGGCTTGAAAATTTCAGACATAAAATCTTTGATGAAAATTTTATTACTTGCCCTGGTTTTGTAACTTAGTTAGTTAGAGCATCATCCCAACACACCAAAGTTGTGGGTTTGATCCCTGGTCAGGGAACATGTAAGAATCAACCAGGGAATGCACAGATAAATGGAACAACAAACTGATATTTCTCCCATGCCCACTCTCCAAAAAAATCAATCAATCAATCAATCAATAAAAAAATTAAAGTTTTATTACTTTTACTTGTTTAGTATTTGGTTTTAACTGGATCCTATGTGGTTGTTAAATATATGTTCATATGCTAAAAGCTTGCGGTAAATTACTCTGTAAGTTAAGTAATTAAAGTTGTGTACATTTTGCCTATGTAAATCCTGTTTATACACATATATGTATTTATAGATCTCTGCTTATAGGACCGTAGCACTATATTGCAAAGTTAGAGAAAGCCTTACTTTTTTTCACAGAATTTCTGGTATGCAAAAAGTGATTTGCAGACCTGTACTTCATGTGAAGCACATCCTGTCCTTTTGATTGTCTTTTATTTACCTCTTAGTAAAGAAGTCAGTTCTCCAAGTGTCGCTGGTTCGATTCCCAGTCAGGGCACATGTCTAGGTTGCACGTCAGGTCCCCAGTTGAGGGCACAAGTGAGAGGCAACCACACAGTGATGTTTCTCTCCCTCTCCTTCTCCTTTCCCCTCTCTCTACAAATAAATAGATAAACAAACAAACAAACAAATTATTTTAAAAAAGTCATTTCTTAGTGGGTCATAAATTCATCCTTTAGAAAAGGTTTTGTGAAGTTTATGTTTTATGTATTTGTACATATAAGAGAATGGATGGAGGATAGATGATTCAGGGTCTTGGACTTTGAAGGTGATATATTTGAAGATTATTTAGTTTATGTATTTTCCTTTATTATTAACTTTAGATTTAGCCTAATGCTTGAAACTTCTTTTTTACACCAAGGATACTGTGTTGTAATAAATAGTGCTGTAAGAAACACTGGTTGGTAAGTGGTTGCTGTTCATTTTATTTATTATTTGATCCATTGAAAATATCTGGTAGAATTAGAATCGTACCATATATTTTTAAGCATAGTCACTTCAATGGACTGTTTTAAACTTTATGAATATAGGTTAATTTGATTGCCTCCCCTCTCTTCCACACATACCCTTAGGGAAGAATGGAGCTATTGGCAAAGAATGGATTTGGAGGAAAATATTTATGCCATTTCTAAAAGGAAACAATTTTTTTTTTAAATTTAGTATAGGGAAATATAAAAGACTGAATGTTTCAAAAAAAAATTTTTTTTTTTAACCCTAAACACCAAACCACCATCCCTGCCCTCCCTTATTTCTGAGTGATGGTCTGCGTCTTATAGTTATATGAGTACTCTGAAAATGTTAGGGATCTGGTTAACTTGTAGGTAACTAGTCATTGAGAAGACTGTTAAGTGCTTCTAAATGCAGAGAAAGCATTACTAATTGCTTTCAGTGTCAGTCTGTCCACATGAAAGATTTAGCAAGCCTGTCTGCTGAGTGGGCACTCTTGACATTAAGAAAGGCTGCTATCTGATATAGGAGACCGTTTCAGATTGCCCCAGTTTACATGAATTTAGCAATCATTGCCTAGACTACTAAACCTCGGTGTGATCTACATAATACTTATAAATGGACTTGAAGGCACTTTGACCTTGCAGTGGGGCATAAGTAATGTTCATACAGTTTAAACTTTCTTTTTCAATTATGAAACAAAATACTTTGCTGTTTGAAATTTTAGTTAAAAGACATTTGAAGAAATTATTTTTAAGATCTCTAAGTAAACAGCACACACATCTTTAAAATTTTCAGTTGTTTTCAACTTCTAGGTTAATGAACATTGTCTCTTAATGCAAGAGGGTACTAATGGCAGTAGTAACGTAGGTAATTAGTTCTTGCTCTCACAATTCCTAATATTATAGGTAGTAATTTGACTGAAATTAAGAGTGCTTACTGAGACTTTATGATAAAATGTGAAAATAGGGATACTAGCTGGACGTTCAAGTATATTTTTGCCTAAGTAGGAATCTAAATGTTGTAGAATTATAAATTTTAGTGCTGCTTCCATCTGATTCTGTTTGATTTAAGATGTGAATTTTTTTTTTTTTTACCAAAACCAGAGCTAATTCAAAAATTTTACATGTGAGTAATTCTTTCCATAGAAGTACTATTACCTTTGTGAAGTTGAAAAATACTCAAAATAGGTGACTTCTTTGGGTAGAGGTCAGGAAAAACAGTAAACTGATAGGTTTCTAAAATACTGTAGACCTTTTTATTGAATTTATATTGAAAATGTATAGTTTTATACATGATGACTTTTTAGTATTGCTTTTACATGTGTTAGTCCAATAAATACAAGTTCTTTCAGTCTGAAATAAGTTCTTTTTTTCTAAACAGATTTATGAAAATATGCATCAGTTTAATACTGTCTTGGAATTCATGAGATGGAAGCATAGGTCAAAGCTGTTTGGAGAAACTTGGAAGTACAGTTTTATCTAGCCACATCTCTGAGGTAAGGAAAAGACTTAAGAAAATAATTAGAATAATAGGAAACCTCTCATTTAAAAAAACAGATTTTTAAATTAATTTATTTTTAGAGAGGGGGAAGGGAGGGAGGAAAAAAAAGGGAGAGAAACATCTATGTGCGAGAGAAACACTGGATGGTTGCCTCTCGCACACCTATAGCTGGGAACCTGGCTTGCAACACAGGCATGTGAGCGGACTGGGAAATGAATCAGTTTGCAGGATAATGTCCAACCCACTGAGTCACATCAGTCAGGGTGAAACTTACCATTTTTTAACAATTGAAAATAGTTCTTTTAAATCACTGCTACCGCTTTAACTTACTTAGTTTCTTTAGTCACCTTCCTTATGAATCATAAGTAGTTCTAATATATTCTCCTTGTCTAATGTGAGTAAAAAGTACTTATTTATTACTAATTACATCTTCTTTATAGAAAATAAGCATTAAATGATGTATTTAAATTTATTTCTTTCCTCTTAAGATGACTAAGCAGAGTTGAGAATGGAAGATATTAAAATGTTTACATTATTCTGAAACATTCCCCCATTTAAAATTGAGGATCAAATTATCTTAGAATAATAGGTCTTTGGAGATAGAATTCATTTAAAGAAACAGGAATTGCAGTAAAACCAGGGACAGGGGAAAGAAACCATTCTAAAACAATATGTACATTGAAATCACATTATTTTCACATTCATGTAGAGATTCATTTTCAGGTAAAAGGTTTGAATGTTTCAGGAACCTACCTTTTTAAAAAATAGGACATAACTTTTATGAAGCTGTCTATACTTTTTCCTCATGAAATGTGTTTTGCTCATTGCTTCTACTTCCTTATAGCAACTTCTTTCCTACCCCCTTCAAAACTGCTGTATTTGTTGAAAAATGCTCATGACTTTTTAATTACTTGTCTTTTATTAGGTTTCATACTCTCTGATCACTGTAGTGGTTACTATTTTTTCTTGAAATTTTCTTGGTCTCTATGACCTTGTGTTCTTCTAATTCTACTTCTCTGTTTACTCCCTCAAAATTTCTTTTCTTTTTCTATTCTTAAATAATGATCTTCCACAATGGGTAGGTTTTATCTTTGAAATTCTTCTATTTTTTTCCTTTGGCTTTTCTAATCTCACGATTTCAATTATTACCTCTATATGGTCTTTCTCATCCTTCCTATTTTCAGTTGCATGCTTCATAACCCAATGTTCCCATTTCTATTATTGGACCTCTTTGTCATCTCTGCTCGTCTCAATGCTCACTCTGATTTCTCATCTTTTCCTTTCTTCCTACCCTTAGTCAGAGATCAAGTCCTATCAGTTTTACCTCTATAATGTATCATGAATTTTTTAATTCTTTTTTCTAATCCCTCTGTCACCATCCAGGCTCATTCAATTCCTTATATTACATTTCACCTGAAATATTGCAGGACTCCCCTAACTTTGTGCTACTCCTCACTCTGTTTCCCTCTACATGTTGCTGCCCATTTAAGTTTTCTGGAAGATAATTCTGCGTGTACTGTCAGTGACTCTGTTAGCCTTTCAAAGTAAGGTCAAACTCCTCTAATGTTAAAGCCTTTCAACAGTGTAGTGTTAAAAGAGTGACATCTTTGACTGCCGCCATCCTTTTCTTTCTTTAAACACTTATAAACACCTACTCTGTGCCAGGCGCTGTGTTAGGCACTGAGAATGCAAAATGTTCCTTGCTTTGCTCTCAAAGATCATGTTTAAAGATGAGTATGCAAACAGTTAATTCAAGTGTGATTTGGAAAGTGCTATATGAAGTTGAAAAGTGTAGTGGAATCACCTGGAAAGGCTCCACCACCATTGTTAGAGAAAATTACCACAAAGGCTTAACATAGGAAACAACATCTGAGTAGAATCTTAAATAATGAATAGAAGATTTGTGAGTGGAATTTGAGAGGCAAGAGAATTTCATGCACAGAGTCCAGCATAAGCAGGGGAAGTTTGAAATGTACAGAATGTACAAAAGACAGAAGAAAACATTTTGTATGGTTTGAATTTATGATATAAGAGAGGGCTTGAGGGACAAGACTGGAAAGATCTTGATTGTGAAGAACTTTGAATGCTATAGTTAAAGTTTAGGTTTTATTTTTTGAGTAGTTATCCATCTTTGAAAATTTCTAACAGGTATTTTGGATTATAATTGTGTTTTGTTAATATCTGGCAGTGATATGAATGATAGTTTGGAAGGGGGAGATACCAGAAGCAGAGAGACAATTAGGATACTCTTAATTGTTTTAAGCAAAAAATGCTGAAGCTCTTAATTAAGATAGGGATCAACATACCTAAAATTATGAAAATCTCTAAGCATTGGTTATTGAACAGATGTTTAATTTTCTCCTTTTCTACCCCTACATGTATGATACCCTTTAGCCAATGATTTGAAATTGTCTTATATTTTCTCTCTTCTCTATTCATTTATTCTTTTCTCCTGGCATGCTTTTCCATCTTTTTCTCTCCTGTTGAAGACCTATCAACTTAGAAAAATCCATCTCAAGTGCCAGTTTATCCATAAGGTTTATTCTGACATCTATTCCTTTGACTCTAAGAATATGTTCCTCCTAATTTAAGCCCCCAAAGCACTTATTTTTGCTCTATAGGCTATTACTTTTTTTGGTCCCTGTTAAACTGTGTAATAGCAATTTACAAAGGCAGAATCATAAAATAAAGAACATGGTCCCAATCCTCTGTTTATAATCATATCAGTAATGTGTGCGTATGTGTATGTTTGTGCACGCATGTGTGTGTGTATAAAAAAAAAAAAAGAGTAATGATAATCAGCATTCCCAGGTAAAATGATGAACACTAAAAGAGTAAATTACTACTTCTCATCGGGGTTCTATTGCTCTGAGAAGTACAGATTGAAATAGAAAGGGTTATTTGAGTGGGCTTTGAAAGATGAGTAGAATTTAGTTAAGTAAAGAAATAATTAAAAGATATTTCTAGAAAAGCTGATTAATAAAAAATGAATATTTCTGTGGGATTATTGTGGAGATCTTGGTAAGTGTAGGAAGTGTGACATAAAGAAAATTATATTTGGGAAATTACTCTAGCTGTGTTGTATGAACATACATCATTAGAGAAATGAAGTGAGGATTTGGGGCTCAGATAGTTGTAGCAGTAGACATGAGGTAATCAGAATTTAATCAGAGTGGTAATAATGGAAATAGAAAAGAAGGACTAAATGGAATTAGTATTATGAAGGCAGAAGGAGCACTGATTTGTCACTAGATATTGGAAAAGGTGATGATACCCACATTTTTTATTTGGATAGTAGGGATGATGTTTAGCATCATTAATAGAAAACATAAGTAATTCTTCAAATCCAGTTGGATTCTGAGTTTTGTAAATTTAAAGAAACATTAAAATTAATGTTCTATATTGTTTTTCTTTTCTTTTGTTTACACACAACAAATATGTTTATACATTATTTTTTAAGCCTTAGCATACTGAAAGGGAAATTGTATAAAAAAAGCAGAGTATTATTGCCTCTTCTAGAAGAGCCCCTTATAAAGAAATAAATATTCTTCTGTTCATACTTATCTCTTTTGCTACAGTTTCAAGTGCTATGTTAGTAGAATTTAAGAATGTTTAAAGCATTCCTACAGATAGGATTCTGACACTTAATAAAGGATGGTATCTTGTTTTAGTAGAATTACTGTTAAATGAATAGGGACCTGTGGAGAAATTCATTAGACAGAATTTGATGGTTCTACAGTAACAAGTAAGCATTACTATGGTAAGGTCCTTAGAGAACTACCTTATAGTGAGGTAATAAGTTACCTCATTCTATAAAACTAGTTGGTTTTGATGCTTTAATTATTTTCAGCTCAATTCATGATTTATGACTTTGCAATATTTAGGAAAAGTTCCAACACTGTATATTTTTGTTCCTAATTATACATTGTGTAAAACCAGAAAACATTACATTATTGAGGAAAGAAAGCATTCACATTAAGAAAAAGTTAGGCTTTTTGATTGCACTATTATCAAGTTATTTCCTCTCTAACATAAATCCAGTTAAGCTCTCATATTAATTAATATTTGTATTCTATTATTGACATATTTATATTTAAAGATTCCCCTCTAGCATTCTTATTTCAGAATAGTCACAGCAGTGTTTCCAAAAGTGTGGAGTGTATACTACTGGTAGTATTCAGAATGAGTTTAGGTGGTACACAGATGAATTTTTTAAAATGTTCATAGTTATATATTTACTTTTATAACTTCCTATTTATGAAAAGGAACACTGACTTTTCAATTTAAGGTAGTGGTAATATGTTCCCTTTGTTTTCTGTTTTGAACTGTGGTTCAGAAACTTCTAGTTTATGGCAGTAAAATTAGTATCTTTGTTCTTTTTTAAAATCTTTTTCCTTTATTGTTGACACTATCTTTGTTCTTTATAAAGTCCCCCAATTAATTTATTTTATCTCCTTTAATCTTAATCTCCATTTCCATTTTCCTCTCTTCCTGCCATAGGAAACCACTCTTAATTTGAATGAATGCATTCTTATAGAACATATAGTGTTGGTGTGTATATATGTGTGTAGTTGACTTAACTAGATTTTGCTACAAGTAGTCTGCCCCTTTTTTCCACTGTTTTCTTCAACACTGGAAAGTTAAGATTCTCCATGTTGCTCTGTGTGTACTTGTTAAAAGCACAGACAGTGGAGCCAAGTTGCTTTGGTTTGAACTCTGACTGCATCTCTTCTTAGTTGGGGATTCATTTGACAGTAGAGCCTGAGAAAAGGACTCATGGCTGAGTCATTTGTTTGGGAGGTCATCCAAAGAAGCAGAAATGAGAAAAGGGGAAAAATGAGACACAGAAAAGAATAAATTTACATGAAGTGTATTAATGAACTATTTATATTTATCACTGGGCAACTGGGGTTCAATTACCCTGGAGATTTTTTAAATGTCCCTCAGTATTGTCCCACCGAAGGACAAGGAGCTTGGGACATTTTCCCACAGACTTTCATCTTTTGTTAATTAAGGGTTGCTCCTAGAGCTTTTAACTCTTCTCATTTGTGTGGTTGTGCCTGCTGAGTAGTCATCTTTAGGTTTAGAGAAACACCCTGAGAAACAAAACAGAGCAGTGCTTAGGCTCACAATGCATGTAGATGCTCTCAGACAGTGCATAGAAATGTGCATCGTAGCTGTAATAAGGGGATTTGTCGCAGAGCACCATCTTTGTCTGCTATAGGTCACAACTTTTATTACTTAGATTATTGCAGGTCCCATTATGTCTACTCTGTCAGTGACCCTTCAAAATGGTGGCTGGTTATAATTGCTAAAAGAAATCTCTAAAATAGGAGGTTAGTGGCACAAGCTGTAGTACCCACTACTGCAGCTAGTCGTGAGGCCATAGTGATGTTTCCCATGAGATACTCTATAAACCTTGCGAAAATGGTGCTCGCAATAGGGTACACTGTGGCAAGGGAGGTAAGTCTGCATTTGGAGCGTGAATTCTGCACCTGCACGTGTCAGCTGGCATTCCACAAGGCAGTAATTATGTCCCCTTCATAAGAAGGAGCCAATGCTGTTGCCCTGTGTAAAGCCTTCCTCTCTGTCACTGTGGCTCCTCCACTCATAGCCCTGTTGGTCAAGCATTGAGGTGGCTAAGAGCAGAAGCTGGCTGACATCCAGTGATAAGTTATTCCATCTGTAGTTGGGATGTAGTTAAATGCCTTCTCTGTTGTTGGTGCTTTGTTGTGGGCATTAACAAAAACCTAAAGATTGGCATCATGTGCCATCAACATGGCTGTCCTCCAGATTTCTTGTCTCTTATTTTATAATTTGGTCCTTTCATTTCCCTAAGCAATCAGTCTTACTGTTCTCCACTCCCAGGGAGTCCATGTTTTTTCTTCTCTGGTCATTTCTCCCCTCATCATACCCACTGAGAGAATTTTCACCTCATCATTATCTTTCAGAGCCAGCCATGTAGGGATGTAGAACAGTTGCAGTCCATATTTGACTTGTATCTGTTAACCAGACCCCCATATTTTCTTTTTTGTCCCTGTTCACCAGGAACCTATCATAGAGTCATTGTTGTGAGCAGAAATAGACATCAATGTGATAGGGGTAAGTGACAGGAAGTTCTGGGCCCTCTTGTAGTTTACTAGTGCCCTCTGGACCTGCCTAGGTCCTATTACAAATATACTGTTTGAATCATACAATGGATTGCTGGTCCACCTGACCATGTGACTTGGTGGATCATGATGGGTAGCTCTAGTCACAAAACCTTTGATATTCCATGATGGGTTTCTGTATTAGGGCCCAATATCATGCCAGGAGCTACACTTTTCATACAGTATTAGAGAAGGCACATCTTTGCCTCAGAAGATCTAGAGGTCTGTGGTACAGACTTGTTAGAGAATCTACACAGAATCTCTGTTTACCACAATTATCTCTAGTATGTTTGAGTCTGTTGAGTCTGAGTTTGCACTGGAGCTTGATCTTCTGCGAGCCTCTTCTTTTCTAGGTCCTAATCAAAATTGGAAGCCTTCTGAATCACCCAGTCTCATCTTTTTAAAAATTAAAAAAAAATTTTTTTAATGTACCAGTCATAATCAAGTGTTAATTTTCAGTTAGTGTATAAAAGTATTCAGCAAAAGTTGAGAGCCTCAAAGAAAGGTGCAGGTGAGGAATGCAGAGTGCACCCTTCGTGCTAGGCCCTTGTCAGTGGTTTTTGTATAGTCATTCATGTTTGAGTTCCTTGTAAGAAGAGCAGTAGTTGAAAAGCATGTCAGCTGCCGGCACCATGGAAACCCCAGAAATGCTCCCTTTTTTCACATTGACATAATTTTTGTCCTACCAATAGTAACCTCTTTGAAATGCTCTGACAGTGCCTTTGTGGGTGAAATCTCAACATCATTATCTAGTTTGGTAGCTCCTTTATTTTGACATCCACGAGTTTCTCTTCCTTCACTGGTATGACTGACACCAACTAGGTGTCCTGTGTGTCTACTATCACCCACTGTCATTTGTTAGTTCTGTTCAACCTTCACTCCAGTTGATGAACTCCCTTTAAATGAACGGTATATTTTTACACCCGCACTTGGGGATTTTTGGTTCCCTAAGCACTTATTTAGTTATGACTGGAAGCATCTGTTGTTCAGTGGCAAACAATAGGCATTGAAGGAAGAATTATTTCTATCCTGTGGACTGATAACAAAGGATCCAACACATTATTACCTATTTCTTGATGCCCTGGGAGGAGTCCTCAGTGCTTCCATGCACTCCCAACTGCAAGGTCCTTTTAGCATTGTAGCAGATGAAGGTTCCCTCTAGGTCTTCCAAAATCTGTTAGATCTAGCAACCTATTGAGACTCACATTGTAGCAAAGCAGTTATAGATCTAGGCCTAAGGAAAAGCTGAGTTATACCTTTACTACCGGTCTCTCCTTGGACCACATTACACATTTAGTCCCACACCTATTCTCCTACGGTGTTGCTCTTTGGTTATTATGCTCCTCCCAAAAGGAGACAAAAAAGTTTATTCCCAATCTCTTCAATTCAGACTGCCTCTTCATAATGATACTATAATTCTTCTTCATTTAAGTTTGGTAGATGTGCTTCTGGTTTTCTTATTTGATCATTCTCCAGTTTGGATGCTTTTAGATTTAAGTTTGTTTTATGTTTTGCAATTGTATATGGTACCATAAGGAGAGCATGCCACAATATTTATGGTAGCATCTTTTTATATTCTATATTGACATTTCAATTCATACCTTCTTCCTCCATCCTAATACTTCTTTCAACTGTTTTTTATTTCCAGTGTAGGTCTCTCAGATAGAATATCCAGTTTCTCTGACATCCATCTACTTCTTGCCTTTTCTTTCCTTCTTCCTTTTCTCCCTTTCTTCCTTTAGCTAACCTCTAGGGGTTAGGGGAGGCCTGATTCTCTTTTCAGAACAACTTTTAATATTTAAAAGATTACATAAGCAAGACATGAACAAGTTCTTATATACAATGTTGACAGTATATACCAAAGCCTAAGTTCTTCACTGCCCTGCCACCCCATTACCATTCTCATCACCTCTTTCATCCCATTTCCATCTTATTGACCTCTACTTTAGAGTCAGGTTATTGCTCTACCTATGTATTCTACTCTCTCTTGAATTAATTTTGTTTTTTTAATATCTTTTAAAAATTATGAAATACTTTAGGGTTTTCAGATTTAACCTTATTAAGTGACATAATTTGTCTATTAAAGTTAGTGTGAGAATTAAGTGTATATATAGCAAGTATGTAGAATGTATTAAATTTCTTATTTCATAGTATAAAAACAGTATTTTAAGAAAAAGCCAATAAACTTAGAGCCAAGGTCATTCAAAATTTGGAATAAGCCAGATATATTTTGAGATGAGTGCTTTGGAGTTTACTATGGTCCTCTATTTTATGGCTCAGATCTAAATTTCTTTTCTCTGGCATCTAAAAATAACTAGAGGGGGACTTCCAGCCAAGATGGAGGCCTAGACAGACTCACTGTGTCTCCCTCCACAACTAAGAAGGAATACAACTACCTCAAAGCTAGAGACAACCAGAAGTTCCAGAAAATTGAGCTGCATGGAAGTCCAACAAATAAAAATATAAAGAAGAAATACCCATCCAGACAGGTAGGAGGGTGGAGCCAGAGCAGAGAGGACTCGATGTGGTGGCGGCAAGAGCGGCAGCAATGGCAGGCTGGCAGAAAACACAGTCACATGTTTTAAAAAGTCAGGAGGAACACCTGGGGAGCACTCCCAGCACAAGAGCCGACCACACAGCTCACGGTCCCAGCACCAGGGAAAATAGAGCCTCATTGCTTCTGACTGTCCAAACCAGTGGGGGTTGGGGCAGAGGAAGAAACTACCAGTCTCTCAGCAGAGTCTGCTTGTTTAAAGGGCCCCATGGTCCTAGAATATCCGCAGACCCCACCCACTCTGGGAACAACGGCCAGGGTAACAGCTAGAGAGGTGCCAGTGCCATACAAAGTGGGAGAAGTGCCTGAAACAGGGGCAAGTGCTGAAAAAGTGGCATTGTTCCCTCTCAGACCCCTCCCCCCCACACACAGCGCCACAACGTGGTAAAACGGGTCAGCCTATACTGACGAATATCTAAGGCTCTGTCCCTTACAACGTAACAGGTGGGACAGCTCTACTAAGACACAGACGCAAACAACACAGGAACGTGTCATGATGAGGAGACAGATAAGTATGGCCCAAAAGAGGGAACAGATCATAGTTCCAGTGGGAGAACTAAGCAACGAGGAGATAGCCAACCTAACAGATGAAAATTCAAAACACTGGTGATAAAGATGCTCATGGGCTTGACAGATATGCTTGAGTACAGCAGACGCATCAGGGAAGAAGTGAAGGCTATGCTAAATGAAATGAAGGAAAATCCACACAAAACCAGTGGTGAAGGGAAGGAAACCAGGATTTAAATCAGTTATTTGGAACATAAGAAATTAAAAAAGTGTCAACCAGTACAGAATGAGGAAACAAGAATTGAAAAAAATGAGTAGAGGCTTAGGAACCTCTGGGACAACTTTAAACCTGCCAACATCTGAATCATATTGTGCCAGAAGGAGAAGAGGAAGAGCAAGAAATTGAAAGTTTATGTGAAAAAATAATGAAGGAAAACTTCCCAAATTTGGCGAAGGAAATGAACATACAAGTCCAGGAAGCACAGAGAGTCCCAAACAAGTTAGACTCAAAGAGGACACACCAAGACACATCATCATTAAAATGCTAAAGGTTCAAGATAAAGAGGGTATCTTAAAAGCAGCAAGAGAAAAGCAGAGAGTTACCTACAACGGGGTATCTATAAGATCATCAGCTGATTTCTCAGAAGAAACTTTGCAGGCAAAAAGGGACTGGCAAGAAGTATCAAAGGTGATGAAAAGCAGGGACTTACAACTGAGATTACTCTATCCAGCAAAGCTATCATTTAAAATGGAAGGGCAGATGAAGTGCTTCCCAGACAAGGTAAAGCTAAAGGAGCTCATCATCACCAAGCTATATTTATATGAAATGTCAAACAGAATTATTTAAGAAAAAGATCGAAATTATGAACACTAAAATGACAACAAACTCACAACTATCAACAACTGAATCTAAAAAATAAAAACAAAATCCAGCTAAGCAAACCAGAATAGGAACAGAATCATAGGTATAGGAGTCATTTGGAAGGTTATTAGCTGTGAGAGGGAAGGGAGAGAAATGGGGAAATGGTGCAGGGATTAAGAAGCATAATTGGTTGGTACAAAATAGGGGAAAGTTAATAATATAGGAAAGGGTGAAGCCAAAGAACTTATATGCACAACCCATAGACATGAACTAAGGGGTGGGATTGCTGGAGGAAGGGGGGTACAGTGCTGAGGGAAGCAGAGGTAAAAAAAAAAATTGGGGCAACTGTAATAACATAATCAATAAAGTAAACTTTAAAAAATAAAAATAAATAAAAATAGGGTGGTGGTTATGGGAGGAAAGTTCTTTTTTTATATATATAGAATTTTTATTTTGTTTTTCAATTACAGTTGTCCCATTTTATGGAGCAAAGTTCTTGAGCTAGTACTAGAGATTGTTGGGTCAGTAATAATATTACTGAACAGCAAGTGGTGTTCTACTGCCTGCCACCTAATCGGCAAACTGGAGACAGGCTTGGTGAAAAAGGAAAGGGATCGTTTATTCAAAAGCAACATAATTTTGGAAGAATGGCAGGCTTCTGCCTTAGAGTCCATTCCGTTTAAACCTCTCAAAAAAAAAATAACCCTGCCACCCTTTGCCAGATCAGACCAATCCTCAGCTGCACCTGGAGTTCCTTCTCCCATCTAAAAATACCACCCTTTGGGAAACACAGTTGGCTGCTGCACGATCATCCAGGTACGTTAGCTGGTTTTTGGTCGCAATCTGGGTTCAGGCAACTTTCTGGGGAGTGCATGTTCAGTGGGTCCTACTTGTACGCTGCCCTTACTTCCACATACTGCCCGCTGGCCCAGGGCCTGCACCCCATCCCTCTGGCCAGTGTCTCCATGCACCCAGCTGAGCAGTACCGTGCAGTGCAGCATCCGTTAACTGGCACCGCCACTGCTTCTCGCATGGGAAGAGGCTTGGGATCGCTGCCACACCACATGGTGTCCAGGGCCCAGCAGCCTGGGCACGCTCAGGCCCCCAACTAGGCGAGCAAGGGAGCACAGAGGCAAAAAGCCCCTGGTGAACGGAAGCGTCCAAATTCCCATTCGGTCCAGGCTAGTGTCCATCATGCTCGTTAGCCTATGCAGAATCTCTGCCGCTCTTCCTGCCACCATGATCCAGAAGTAGAGGGAGGAGGTGTTTCTAGCCCCACACAGAGTTATCTGCCTGGGGTGTGGCATCATGCACTGGTTTGTTTACTCTCGCCTCCACCTAGAGAAAGGTATGGAATGTCAAGCACTGGCTGCAGCTTCCCCGCCATCTATGGCACTTGCCAACCCCTCTCCCACTTCTGGACCGCAGCCTCTTGCACTGCCTTGGGGTTCCCTACGCCACTCCACAGTGATTTTGCAAGGCCCTCCCCTCCCCCGCAACAGTAACTAGTTATATATACTTAACTGGCAGGGGAGATACCATGATAATAGAGGTGGTTTTCCCAGGGTGAGGCTTCTCCATTGCATTCCAGATGTGCTGATCTTTGCAATTACCCCAAATGTCAGCAACAACTGCCTAATTTGTACTAGTGGGGGAATGCATTTGTGCTCTCCCCTGGCTTATTACTGTTGCAAAGGACAGAACTAAAGGCTTGCTGCTGCCCCATCAGCCCTTCCATAGCGAGGCAGCAGCCAGAGTGGCTTGGGTGGGACGTGGCATGATGGCTGTGGTGGCTTCTGAGCAGCAAGTTTCCATGTAAAGCTGAGCTGCAAGGAAAATAGGGGTGGGGGAACAGACATCTAGCCAAGATGGAGGCATAGGTAGGTGGACACCCTTTGCCTCTTAGCACAGTTGTAAGAAGGAACACAACTAACCTCAAAATGAAAACCTAGAACTGCCAGAAAACCAAATTGTATGGAAGTATAATAATCAAAGATTTAAAGAAGAAACATTCATCCAGACAATGGGGGTGGAGATCAGGAGCTGGGGCAGAAAGGACATGGTGTGACTGTGGCAGCTGGTGGAACAGGCAGTCCCACATTCACAAGTGGCAGATAAAAGCTGAGAGGGACACCTGGGGAGCGATCCCAGCACCAAGTTAGATTGCAGTCCAGGGTTCCAGTGGCGGGTAAAATAAAGCCTCATAGCCTCTGGCTGTGAAAACCGTTGGAGGGGCAGGAGAAACTGCCCATCTCTTGGCCGTATAGAGGGCCCCATGGTCTAGAATGTTTGCAAACCCACCCACTCTGAGAACCACTACCAGAGCAATAGCTAGAGGTTCGCCAGTCAAATATGGGAAGTGGGTGAGGTGACTGGGAAAGGGTTGAGTGCCAGGCAAGTGGCATTGTTCCCTCTCTGACCTCTGCCCCATGTGCAGTGCCACAAAGCTGTGACGCAGGTCGCCCCTGCACTGCCTAATACCTAGGCCTCCGTTCCTTACAACATAACAGGTGCACAAAGACAGGGAGTCAAAACAACTTTACCTAATATATGGAAACAAACACAAGGAGGCTGCTAAATTGAGGAGACAAAGAAATAGGGCCCAAATAAAAGAATAGATCAAAAGAACAGAGAGAGCCAGCTTGTCAGATGCCGAGTTCAAAATACTGGTGATAAGGATGCTCAGAGAACTCACTGAGTATGGCAAACGCATAAGGGGATAGATGAAGACTACATTAAGTGAAATAAAGAAAAATCCACAGGGAACCAATAGTGAAGGGAAGGAAGCTGGGGTTCAAATCAATGAGTTGGAACATAAGGGAAAAATAAACAGCCAGTACAGAATGAAGAAAAATAATTTTAAAAAACAAGGAGAGAATAAGAAGACTTTGGGAAATCTCCAGAAGGGCCAACATCCAAATCATAGGGATGCCAGAAGGAGAAGAGGAAGAGCAAGAAATTGATAACTTATTTGAAAATATGATGAAAAAAAATTTTCCTAATTTGTTGAAGGAAATAGATGTTCAAGTCCAGGAAGCACAGAGAGTCCCAAACAAGTTGGATCCAAAGAGGACCACACCAAGACACATCATAATTAAAATGCCAAAAGTTAAAGATGAAGGGAAAATCTTAAAAGCAGCAAGGGAAAAGAAGAGTTACCTACAAAGAAGTTCCCATAAGATTAATAAGCTGATTTCTTAAAAGAAACTTTGCAGGCAAGAAGGGACTGGCAGGAAATATTCAAAGTGATGAAAAGCAAGGGCCTACAATCAAGATTACTCTATCGAACAAAGCTATCATTTAGAACAGAAGGACAGATAAAGTGCTTCCCAGACAAGGTAAAGCTATAGGAATTCATCATCACCAAGCCATTATTATATGAAATGTTAAAGGGACTTATTAAGAAAAAGAAGTTCTAAACTATGAACATTAAAGTTATAACAAACACAACTATCAACAACGGAATCTAAAAAACAACAACAAAAAACCCCAACAAACTAAGCAAACAAGTAGAATGGGAACAGAATTATAGAGGTCATATGGACAATTATCAGTGGGGAGGGGGAGGGGGGAAACAGGGAAAAAGGTACAGAGATTAAGAAGCATAATTGATAGGTGCAAAATAAACTGGGATGTTAAGGATAGAAGCCAAAGAACTTAAATGCGCAACCCATGGATGTGAACTCAATGGGGGATTGCTGGAAGGAAGGAGGATACTGGGCAGAGGAGGGCAAAGGAGGGAAAAATTGGGATAAATGTAATAGCATAATGTTTCTTAAAAAAATAAAATATACTGTAAAAAATACTGTAACTGGCTATAACTGTAATTTTTGGGAGAGGTCGTTTCAGTTGTCAATGTGTAAACAACTTAAAAATATGCTTTGTGATTTTTATAGTTGCTTTAACTCCCTAATTATGTTTCCCTTCACAAGATATTAATATTATATTTATTCCTTTCATTCAGTTACTAAACATTTATTGATTTGCTTAGTAATGTGCTAGAAAATGGAGATTATAGTGACTGATATAAGACAAGTTTAAAGAAAACACCTGACTAAATAAGCCTTTTAAGTGGAGTCGTCATGTCTGTCTCACTTACTATTTTATTATCAGTGTGCGGCACTTAACCAAGTATTTAATAAATAGTTTTTGAATAATGTTAGTTAAGAACTGTGAAGCAGTGATGCAATCCTAACTCAGCCTGAATAGGGATCGGTGATTGTTTACAAAGGTTACTCATAGACCAAGTCCTGAAGAATGAATTATAGTTATTCTGGTGGAAAATAAAGGGAGGAGCACAAAGGATGTGCAAAGGTTGGAAATCTAAAAGAGAATGCTTATAAAGGTAGAGGCTACAGTGATTTCAGTGTAGTTGCATCATTGTTAAGGTATGGAGGAGTGGGAGGATGGTATTAGTCCAGAAAAGGCCAGATGATAAACAGTTCTTTTGTCTTGCTAATTCCATCCTATGAAGTGAGAATACTTCTGGATTTTTAAGTAGAGAGCATGGCATGGTCATTTGGATTTAGAAGTTAGGCTAGGTTTTAGGAGTTAGCATTTTAATTAAAAGTGACCATTTTTTACTAGTCTGTAGTTCAAGTTCTAATACAGTTCAAACAATTATATCAACCATATTTTATGTCAACAAATGCACTTAAGTTAAAAATGAATAGCAAACAGTATATACAAACCCACATTTGGAAATTTAAAAGCATATCTTCTATAAATCCCACTGGTCAAAAATAAAATAATGCAAATCAGAAAATACCTAGAATTAAATAATAAAGAAAATAGGGTATATTAAAACGTGTGACATAGTGAAGCCTTCTGTACTCATATTACTCATATTTAAATATGAATTGGAATAAATGATACAAGAAAAAAGTTAACACTTGTAGAGCACTTGCTGTGTACTAAACATTGTTTCATGTACTTTACAAGGTTTTTCTCATTTCATCTTCACACCCACCCTGTAAGGTAGGTCTGTTGTTATTTGTACTTTATAGATGAGAAAACTAAGGAACAAAGAAATTTATCCAGGCTTCTATCTAATGAGTGATAGGTTTGAAATTAATAAAAAACATTTTTTAAAGATTCAGTGGATAAGATTAACAAAGCCAAAAGTTGGTTTCTTGAAAAGAGTGATAAATAAAACATCTAACTGATCAAGAAAAACCCATAAAGCACACATAGTATTGGGAATGTAAAGGAGGTCATAACCTCAGATGTAGAAGATAATTTTTAAAAATAAGAAAATACCTTGAATAAGTATACAAATAAATTTTATAATTCAAACAGAATGACAATTTTCAATCCAAGGCTTCTGGAAAAAGTAGTGGCATAGGTACATGTGGTGCTTGCATCCTCCCACAACCACATCAAAAATACAACTGAACTACAGAACCACCATCATTCAGAATTGCCTGAAATTGAGACCGATAGGAGAGGCAGAAACACTGCTGGTCCCACACACATGCGTAGAGAATAAAAATCAGGAGGGATATCTTGGCTGCAGAGGTATCCCCTTCGGAGTGAAGAGTCCCAGACCCACATCAGGCCCAACAGCCCAGGGTTACAGTGCAAGGAAGAGAAGGCCCTATAACTTCTCTTCATGAAAACCAGTGGGGACTGTCGCTGAGAGAGACAAAGGACTGATGGAACCCTAGGCAGTTTCCCTTAAAGTGCCTGCACACAGACTTACTTGGACTCTCTCTGTCTGAGTTCCAGCACTGGGGCAGCAGCTCAAATGCACCAAGAACATAGAGGAGGAAATAAAGTGTCTGCAATGTCTGGAATCAGGGCAAGAACTGAGGGGAAGGAGAAGGGCAGTGAAGAGCTGCTTTCTCTCAGACAAAAGTGCTGGCAAAGACAGTTCCATTTCTGAGCCCTTGCCCCACGGAGCTAGCAGGCAGGAACCATATATGAGTCTTCAGTGTCAGTGTAGCCCCTAGCCTGATGATTCTGTAAGAAACCACCACCACCCCACCCCTCAACTTCTAGGCCTACCCAAGTCCTTCCCAATGGCTTTTCCATACAAATGGCCTATCTTGGCTCATGCTTCAGACTTTCCTAAAATCTCTAAAACAGCCATCTCACTTCAGTATGCCCTGTACCTCTCATTAAGTGGCTCCAGGCCCAGCATTAGCAGCCAGCCTTGTTTCACAGCTTAGCCTCTCCAGGGTACCTTTAAGCCCAGCACAAGTAGCAAGCATCTGCAGATCGCTTTGTAGCTCATACCAGGTGGCCCCAGGCAAAATACAGATGATGGCTGACCTTGCCCTGCACCTCGTGGGAGGTCCTAGAGCCAGCGTCCCAGTGGACAGCCTCAGACCACATTGAAGCACCAACCACCTCTACAAACGACACACTCATGGGGTAAATTCAGTGGGCACCAAAGCCCTGCTAAAATAAATCTCTGTTGGGTGGACCCCAACACAGCTAGTCACAGCCAGTTCTCACAGCCAGTCAGGCTGAGGGTAGATCCATCCCACTGACATGCCAACAGTAATCAAAGCTCAACTACAACAGGAGAGCATACACAGTCCACAGTGGGGGGAAGAGGGTTGCACCTGGAATGCCCAGCCAGGTGAACAGAGTTTGTGCTGCTGGACCCTACAGGACATCTACTACAGTAGGTCACTCTGCCAAGCCTGGGAGATGTAGCAGCTCTATTTAATGCATAGACACAAATACAGGGAGACTGCCAAAATGAGGAGACAAACATTTCCCAAATGAAATTCCGAACAAATCTCTAGAAAAAGAACTAATCAAAATAGAGACAAGCAGTCTATTAGATACAGAGTTCAAAACACTGCTTATAAGCATGTTCAGTGAATGAACTTAGAGGAAGAGTACATGAACTTAGAGGTTTGACACAGTAAAAAGACATGGAAACCATAAAAAGAACCAGTCAGAAATGAAGAATATGCTAACTGAAATGAACAATTTTCATGGAATTAGAACAGCAAAAAGAAAAAAAAATCCCCAAAAATGAGAAGTGTAGGGATCCTCTGGGACAACTACAAGCATATTAACATTTGCATCAAGCGGGTACTGGAAGCAGGAGAGGGAGAACAAGGAATTGAAAACCTATGTGACTTCCAGCCAAGATGGAGCCCTAGACGGACACGCTGCATCTCCCTCCACAACTAAGAAGGAATACAGCTACCTCAAAACAGGAGACAACTGGAAGTTCCAGAAAACCGAGCTGCATGGAAGTCCAGCAAACAAAGATATAAAGAAGAAATACCTACCAGACAGGTAGGAGGGGCGGAGCCGAGGTGGAGAGGACACCGTTGGTGGCGGCGGTGGTGGCAAGCCGGCAGAAAGTGCAGTCACACGTTTTAAAAAGTCAGGAAGGATGCCTGGGGAGCGTTTCTAGCTTCTCACTGGACCTAGCAGCTCACGGTCCCAGCACCGTGGAAAATCAAGCCTCATTGCTTCTGACTGTGCAGACCAGTGGGGTTTGGGGTGGAGGCAGAAACTGCCAGTCTCTCAGAAGAGTCCGCTTGTTTAAAGGACCCCCACAGCCCTGGCTTCTGTGTCTCAGTGGATTGGGCATTGGCCTGTGAACCAAGTATCGCTGGTTCGATTCCCAGTCAGGGCACATGCCTGGGTTGCATGCCAAGTCCCCAGTTGGGGGCGCATGAGAGGCAACTACACATTGATGTTTCCCTTCCTTTCTCCCTCCCCTTTCCTCTGAAATTAAATAAATACAATCTAAAAAATAATTTTTAAACAATAAAATTTTAAAAAAGGGCCCCCATGGTCCTAGAACATCCTCAGACCCACCCACTCTGAGAATGACAGCCAAGGTAGCAACTAGCGGGGTGCCAGTCTGATGCAGAAGTGGGAGAGATGCCTGGAAAAGAAGCAAGTTCTGGGCACGTGGCTTTGTCCCCTCTCGGACCCCTATCCTACATATAGTGCCACAGCGTGGTGAAACAGGTCGCCCTGCACTGCCGATCCCTAAGGCTCCGCCCCTTACAACGTAACAGGAGCAACAGCTCTACCTGGGATGTGGAGGTAAACAAACAGGAGCCTGTCAGAATGAGAAGACAGAGAAATATGGCCCCAAAAGGGGGACAGATCAAGATTCCAGTGGGAGAACTAAGTGATGAGGAAATAGCCAACCTCACAGATGAGGAGATAGACAACCTAACAGATGCAGAATTCAAAACACTGGTGATAGAGATGCTCACAGGCTTGAGAGATATGCTTGAGTATGGCAAACGCATAAGAGAAGAAGTGAAGGCTATGCTAAGTGAAACGAAGGCAAATCCACATAAAACCAATGGTGAAGGGCAGGAAACCAGGGTTCAAATCAATGATTTGGAACATACGGAAGAGAAAAACAGTCAATCAGTGCAGAATGAGGAAGCAAGAATTGAAATAAATGAGGAAACTTCCCAAATTCTGCGAAGGAGGTGAACATACAGGTCCGGGAAGCACAGAGGGTCCCTGGCGAGCTGGACGCAGAGGGGACCACACCAGAACGCATCATGACTGAGATGCCAAAGGTGAAAGATAAAGACAGAGTCCTGGGGGCAGCAAGAGAGAGGCGGAGAGTTGCCTACAGGGGGCTGCCTATAGGACTATCAGCTGATTTCTCAGAGGACACTTTGCAGGCAGGAAGGGACTGGCAAGCAGTATTCAATGTAATGAAAGGCAACCTGCAACCAGGATTACTCTATCCAGCAAGGCTATCATTTGGAATGGAAGGGCAGATGAAGTGCTTCCTAGACAAGGTAAAGCTAAAGGTGTTCATAATCACCAAGCCATTATTATATGAAATGTCAAAGAGACTTATTTAAGAAAAAGAAGATCAAAACTGTGAACAGTAAAATTACAACGAACTCACGACTATCTAACAACTGAATCTAAAAAACAAAATCCAACTAAGCAAACCAGAATAGGAACAGAATCATAGGCATGGGGATAATTTGGAGGGTTATCAGCTGGGAGGGGTGAGGGGGAGAAATGGGGTTATTGTTCAAGGATTAAGAAGCATAATCGGTTGGTACAAAATAGGGGGAAGTGAAGAATAATATAGGAAACAGTGAAGCCAAAGAATTTATATGCACGACCCATGGACATGAACTAAGGGGGGTGGGATTGCTGGAGGGAAGGGGTGTACTTGGTAGAGGGGAGCAAAGGGGGAAAAAATTGGAACTACTGTAACAACATAATCAATAAAATATACTTAAAAAAAGAAAAGAAAACCTATGTGAAAAAATAATGACAGAAAACTTTCCTAACCTGGTTAAGAAAATAGACATACAAGTCCAGGAAGTTCAGAGAGTCCCAAACAAGATGAACTCAAAGAGGCCCACACCAAATTGCATCATTTATAAAATGCAAAAGGTTAAAGGCAAAGAATCTTAAAAGCAGCAAGAGAAAAGCAGTTAGTTACCTACAGGGGAACTCCCCTAAGACTGTCAGCTGATTTCTGAACAGAAACTTTGCAGGCCAGAAGTGTTTGGCAAGAAATAAATATTCAAAATGATGAAAAGCAAGGACCTATCACCAAGATTACTGTACCCAGCAAACCTGTCATTTACAATTGAAGGAAAAAGAGTTTCCCAGACAAGAAAAAGCTAAAGGAGTTCATTACCACCAAACCAGTATTACATGAAATCTAAACAGGTCTTCTTTAAGAAGAAGAAAAGAAAAATATAAAAAATACGAACAATAAAAGGCAAAAATACATAACTCTTAACAATTGAATTCAAAAAACCTAAAAAACAAATGAGCAGAACAGAAACAAAAGCTTAGAAACAGATGACATTTTGATGTTGACAGATGGGGGGAGGGTTGAAGGGATGGGCGAAAACAGTGAAGGTATTAAGTAAGAGAATAATCATGGGGATGTAAAGTACTTCATAGGGAACATAGTAATATTCTAGTAACTATGTATGGTGTCAGATGGGTAGGATATTTATTGGGATGGTCACTTAGTAAGTTATATAATGTCTAATCACTGATGCATAAGCCTGAAACTAATATAATAATGTATGTCAACTGTCATTGAAAATTAAAAATTGATTTAAATCTCTCTTTAAAAAATAAAATGAAAAAAAATTTTTAAAGTAGCAATAAACTTTAAGTAAATAGACAACTTTTAAAATACTAATTTGTAGTGAAAGATCTGACCCATTCCTCACACTAACAGATTAAGTCCTTGGCACATAGGATCTTAAAGGTGAGTTCAGACTATTCAAGTGGCAGGTATATCCAAATATACCAACTGTTTCAGAAAATAGGAAAGTTCTTCAGTTTATTATGTGCCTCTAGTATAACCTTGATTCCAAAACCAGACATGGATAGCATGTGGAGAAATTTTAGGCCAGTATTACTTGCGAACATAGATAACAAAACCTAACAAAATACTAACACAACAAATCCAGCAGTGTATTTAAACAATATCAAGTCTACAATACTAGGCCACTCAACTCTTCTAACAGACTGAAAATCCAGGAGGATTCCTACAACTCCATTCAGATTTGACAGTTCACTAAAATGACTCACAAAAGTTAAGAAACCAGTATACTTATGATAGCTTTATTGTAGAGGATACAGATTGGGATCAGCCAAATTAAAGAGATACATCGAGTGAGGTCTAGGAGAGTTTCAGAGGGGAGCTTCCATGCCCTGTTCACTGCAATCGAGGTTTGTCATCCTGCTAGCACATCAATATGTTTGTTACAGAGCGAAAGGGGGTTCTTTCACGTGGCACCTTGATGTAAAACCCAACAACTAGTGTTGAGGAAAACATCTTTATTTACAATATTCCAACCTGGGGAGGACAGTGAGCACCAGCTCAGAGCCCTGTTTTCCCACGGGACCCAGCACTTCCCTTGCTCCCCAAAAAGCTAGAAGCCAAAAACATGCCCAGAAGTTTCCAATCCCTTATCTGTCAGCTGTCTCCTTCAGGATCTGGGGTACGATATCATCAGCCTCTGTATAACTGTCCAGGAAAACATGTGCCATGTTGCACTGGATCACGCATGGTTCTTCCTTTGCCCTTTCAAAGCCTCATGGTATTATTCTCCCTTCTCAAAACCGCATGGAGAACTTAACTAAAATAAATGTCTGCTGCCTATTTTTAAACCCCTGACGGCGGCCTCCTCTGGCACAGTGGGCGCAGTAACTGTTACAGAACCCCTGGGCTACTCCAATTGAAACAGAACCCACGGGCTGTTTAGTTAGGGGCCTGATTGCCCACTGCCAAATTATAACTCTCAATACCAGAGTTTAGTGAAAAGAAAAAAGAATTGTTTATTTAACAGTTATATAGATTTAGTTATTTGCGGATTTTATGTTCTTTAAAACACCCATAAACACATATCCTTGCTTCCCCCTACCAGACCAGGCTAGTTTTAGAAAAGTTAGAGAAACCCTTTTCCTACTTTCCAAACACAGTTCAGCTTTACCAGTAGCTGCTAATCATTCAATTCTGATTGGGGAGACCTCGTGGATTCTCAGCCTCCTTGAAAACTGTATAGTTAGTCCTTTTGTAATCCTCATGGTCACTCTGTTCCTTTTCAAAGCAGCAAGGTATGTCCCTTCCTTAAAACTGCATCGTCAGTCCCAGGTAAATTCACATAGTCAGCCTCAGCCTCAGTCAAATCCGCACAGTCAGCCAGGCTAAAATGTCTGCCGCTTATTTTTAAATCCCTGACTAAGACCTCTGATGCAGTGGGTGTGGTAACCAGTTCTGACCATTCACAGAACCTCCGAAGGCTCTGTGTGCTTTCTCCATACCATCCCCTGGTCCAAGACCCCTCCCATCTACCTGAGGCTTTGGATGCATTAAAGCCACTTTGCATAAAAAAGACACTAGCCACCAGCCTCAGGCATGTGGAGGCATTCTAAAAGCTGCTTCCTTCTCCCCATCCCCCAGCCACAAAGTCTGGGGATTTTTGGACTCCCCTGTTTCTGTAACATAACCAGTTCTGACCATTTACAGAACCCTACGCAGGCCCTGTATGCTTTCTGCACCATCCCATGGTCCAAAACCCCTCCCATCTGGCTGGGGTCTTGGAAGAACCAAAGCCATTTGCGTAACAAAGATACTAGCCACTAGCCACAGGCATGTGAAGGCATCTTAAAAGCTGTTTCCTTTTCCCCATCCCCCAACCTGCAGGCTCTGGGGATTTTTGGACACCCCTACTCTGTAACATGTTTACCAAACTGGGAGCTTATCCAAGCCAGGTGTACAGAGTTTTTGTTTAAGTTTTGTTGTATAGGCATGATTGAATTGGCTGTATGATCTCCCATAATGAGACTTGTGAAAAACAAAGATATTCCTGTTAACCCAGAAATTCCAAGGATTTAGAGGTTTCCTCCCAGGAACCAGGGACAGAGACCAGACAAATTCCTTATTACTTAATAATGACGAATTGAAATTTATTTCAGGAACCCAGTATAGAGTGTTAATTGTATTAATGCATAATGATTTAACCCAAAAGTTACCGACTTGAATCAACAAAACTTACTTTAACGTTCAGGAATTGAGGAGCAGTATACTGGGTGGTTTTGGCTCAGGATATCTTGTGAAATTGCAGTTAATAAGTCAACCGGGGCTGTAGTCATCTGAAAGCTTGGCTGGGGTAGGATCCACTTCCAAGATGGCAGACTTGTGTGGATATTGACAGGAAACCTCAGTTCCTCATCCATGGGCCTCCACACAGTCTCCTGAATCTTATCACATCATGAAAACTGGATTTCCCCAGTGATTGGTCCAAGAAAGAGAGCAAAGAGGTAGCTGCATTACCTTTTAAGATCTAGTCTCAGAATTCATACTTTGTCATTTTCACTTGATTCTGTTTGTTAGAAGTGAGTCAGTTTAGCCCACACTTAAGTAGTTAGGTTCTACCTCTTGTAGAGGGGAATATTAAAAAATTTGTGGACATATTTAAAAACCACCACAGGTGGTTTACACTTTAAGAAAGCTCTTAACATGGATTATTATTAATGTATCCATTAAGATATTGAAGGAGGATCACATCTGTGATTGTATCAATAAGCACTTGATGAAGTTCTGTCCCATTTGTGATGAAAACAGAAAAATTGACTGTAGAACGGGGAACTTTAATGTGATAGAAGTATCATTAAATTTGTAATTGTCTTGGGAAGAATTAACATACCTGATATTGAGGCTTTCTATACATAATTTAATGCATCTTTACATATGTTAAATTTTATTCTTGTGTCCTTCAGGAATATTTAAAAATTGTTCTTATGTGAGTGTTGTGTATTTGGAAGTGCAAAATGATATAATCCCAATATCTACCAAAATTACTTCTGAACCCAGAATCCCACTTGAGAATCTGTACTACAGATTTATATGCCCAAACAACAATAAAAGCATCTATTTGAGTTTATTACAGCATTGTTTATAATACCAAAACAGGAAAACAACCTGAAATGTCTATCAACAGGAGAATAGATAAATACAGCTTAAGCTATTGTTAGGATGAAGCACTATATAACAATGAAAATGAATTATAAGGAACTATGTATTCATCATGGAACTCACAGTGTTGAGTGGAAAATAAAATAATACAAATACACATACTTTATACATCTATAGAAAATTTAATACACAAAGCAATGCTGTATATTGTAAACAAGTGAATGTCAAGTCCATCCCATGTCACAAAACTTCATGAAAACACTCTAAATTAGAAAGTTTTAACCTGAAGAAGTGTTCTGACACTTGAGTAAAAAAATCTAGATGTTTCCTCACAAGAGGGAAAACTTACTGGATTTTCAGGTGCTTCACATTAATAAGCAGGAATTTGTAATCTTGAGGGTGTTCTTTCTTAGGCCTACAGGTTTGCAAGGTTTAGTTTCCTATAGTTTGTCATTTACGCTTGTTAGGTAAGAATGATTAATGATCTGATTTTTATGCCCTCTGGTCTTATTCAGGCCTTTGGTGACTTAAAATTTATGTTAAAAAAATTACCATTGAGCCCTGGCTGGTGTGGCTCAGTGGATTGAGTGCCAACCTGCAAACAAAAAGGTCGCCAGTTCAATTCCCAGTCAGGGCACATGCCTGGGTTGCAGGCCAGGTCCCTAGTTAGGGGCGCACAAGAGGCAACCACACATTTATATTTCTCTCCCTTGCTCCCTCCCTTCCCCTCTCTCTAAAAATAAATAAGTAAAATCTTTTTTAAAAATTATTGTTGAATCTTGTGTCTACTTACTGAAAGGTTGCAGTTGAGTTTAAATGCTACTTTGAAATTCCCTTTTTCAGACCACATTGCTTGTACCAAAGAAAGGACTGACTGTATTTTCTTTTTGTCTGTGATTATTTCAGTGATTATTTAACTTGCTATAACTGTGTGGTACTATAAGAGTATAAGCCTTTGTTTGCCTTAAGCAATATTTTTGATCTTGGGAAGTGATACTTACACAAGCCTTTTGAATTTATATCTCAAACTTGAGTGAGTGCAGTGAAACAGTGGAAAATTTTCCTCACTGGGTCTGACATAAGTCCGGGCTCAAAGCAAAAGGAAGTGTGGTTTTTGTATCATTTCAGTTACGTTGAGATAAGGAAATGGAATAGTTTATCCATAGCAGTCTTTCTGGAAAAGATTTGTTTGTATATGAAAGGAAAAGGAATTGGTATACCATTTTAATTCCTTCTGCTATATTCAGTCAGTCCCTCAGCAAATATTTATTTAGTATCAGTTATGTGCCAAGCACTATATAGGTGCTAGAAATACAGAGTGAAAAAGACTAATACCTTTGCCCTATGGAGCAGATGGCAGGCAATAAACAAAATAAATAGTAAATTAGGTATCGAATTACAGTATGACAAATGCTGAAGAGGAAAAATATCAGGGAAGGAGGATAGGAATGGTACGGATGGGGATGGTATTATTACTATTTTAAAAGGTGGGTGGGAACACTGGAAATATGAAAAGGGATATTTGAGTAACCCCTTGGAAGAGATATGGTTTCAAGTCATAGAGAAATCTTGGGGAGAAATGTTACAGGCAGAGAGACCCACAAATGCAAAGGTCCTGTAGAAGGGCTGTACCTGGCATGTTTAAGAAGTAAGGAGGCCAGTGTGGCTGGAGTGGAGTAATTGAAGGCTTGTGGGATATTATAGAGTCATGGTAGGGTTTTGAACAGAAGAGTGATGTGCTCTAAGGTGCTTTTTATTATCACTTTGGCTGCTATGGTGAGAATATGCTATAGGTGGATAAGGGTAGAAGCAGGGAAACCAGTTAGGAGGCCGTTTCAATAATCCAGGCAAAAGTTGTTAGTGGCTTGGACCAGAGAGATAGCACTTGGAGGAAGTGAGAAGTGCATGGGTTCTGGATATATTTTGGAGATAGAATCAACAGGATTTGCTGGAAGAAAGGATATGGAATATGAGAAGGAAGGAGGGGGTAGTTAAGAATGACTACAAGATTTTAGGCCTGGAAAACTGAAAGAGTAGAGAGGCAGTTGACTGAGGTGGTAGAGACTCTGAGCCTAGAGGATTTGGGAGTTGAGAAGAGAAAGACCAGAAGTACAGTAACCAATTATATAGCTGCTGGTCACATTAAGTCCATTTTTATATTATTTGAGCTACCTTTTTTTTTATTAAACATGTTTTATTGATTATACTGTTACAGTTGTCCCAGTTTCTTTTCTCTCTGCTCCTCTCCAATCAGGGATTCCCCCTCCTTCCATTTGCCCCCCCCCCCCACTTAGTCCATGCCCATTGATTGTGCATATAGTTGTTCTCAACATCTTCCAGTCTACTCCACTCCCTCCTACTATGCTTCTTAATCCCTGCATCATCTCCCTCCCTTTCCCCCCTTCCCCCTCCCCATGACCTCCCCGCAATATGTTCCCTATACCTATAATTCTTTTTCCACTCTCGTTGCCTACTTAGTTTGCCTTTGTTTAGATTCCCTAGCTTCTGCTGTTGGTTTTTGTGATAACAGTTTTCATTTTAATGTTCATAGTTTTGATCCCCCTTCTCCTAAACAAGTCCCTTTAACTTTTCATATAACAGTGGTTTGAATTTGATTAACTCCTTCAGTTTCACTTTGTCCTGGATGCACTTTCTCTGCCCTTCTATTCTGAATGACAGCTTCGCTGGATAGAGTAATCATGGCTGTAGTTTTTGATTTTCATTACTTTGAATATTTCTTTGCCAGTCCCTTCTTGCCTGCAGAGTCTCCTTTGAGAAATCAGCTGATAGTCTAATTGGGACCCCTTTGTACATAATTCTTTTCTTCTCTCTTGCTGCTTTTAGGATTCTCTCTTTATCCTAAAATTTTGACATTTTGGTTATAATAGGTCTTGGTGTGGTTTTCCCTGGGTCCAGTTTTTCTGGAACTCTCTGTGCTTCCTGGATCTGTAAGTCTATTTTCTTCCCCAAGTTAGGGAAGTTCTGCTTCATTATTTTTTCACATAATTTTTCCATTTCCAGTTCTTCACCTTCTGGCAACCCTATGATTCAGATGTTGGCCCACTTATACCTGTCCAATAAGTTTCTGAGCCTCTCCTCATTTTGCTCATTTCTTGTTTCCTCTTTCTGCACTGGTTGACTGTTCCTTCCCTATGTTCCGATTTGTTGATTTGATCCCTGGTTTTCTTTCCCTCACCACTAGTTTCTTATGTGTTTCTGTTCATTTCAGCATGACTAGCCTTCATTCCTTCCCTGTCTTGTTTAAGATCTGTTGTTGGGTCTGTAAGCATTTTTATAACCAAAGCTCTGAATTGAGCCTCAGAAAGATTTCCTATCTGCTGAGCAGTTAGATTAGATATTTGCTGAGCCGTTAGATTAGATATTTGCTGTCTGGTCAGCTGCGTGATTGGGATCTCTGTCATAATCTGTGCCATCCTGCCAGTTTTGTGTTTACCTTTGCTTCCTGGGCGGGGCTGTCACACCTCCTACGCTACAGTGGGGTGGAGCCTCATGCACTCTCACATCCGGGCCACCCTTCTCACCACATCATGGGATTTTCTGTGAGTGTGGGAGTCCAAGATGGATCCCTGCCATTCACATTCTGCTAAGAGATCGGGAGTCTCCTCCTCTGTCCCCACCCCATCTGGGCCTCACAGTCTATGACAATGGGGGTCTGCCTTCCCCGGTGTTGGAATCGCAAGGTGACAGGTCTAGTCTGCAGCCGGGGGGTGCACCCCAGGCACTTCTTGCCTCCCCTTAAATACGGGTATCTGTGCTTACCGCCGTCCCACAGCCATCACTGCTGCTGCTGCCAGCACACCTCGACCTCTCCGCCCCAGCTTCGCACCTCCTACCCATTCGGACGAGCACCACTTCTTTATAACTTCAAATGTTGGACTTCCATTTATTTTCTGGAACTTCTGGTTATTTCTGGTTTTGCTATAGTTGTATGCCTTTTTAGTTGTGGAGGGAGACGGAACATGTCAGTCTAGGCCTCCATTTTGGCTGGAAGTCTCCTGTCTGTGTTTGCCTCTGTGTCTTAGATAGAGCTGTCATTCCTGTTACGGTGTAAGGGGCAGAACCTTAAGGATTCATCAGTACAGGGTGACCTATTTCACCACATTGTGGTGCTGTATGTGGGGAAGGGGTCTGAGAAGGAACAATGCTGCTTGCCCAGCACTTGCCCCTTTTCCAGGCACCTCTCCCACTTCCGCATGGACTGGCGCCTCTAGCTGTTGCCCTTTCTGTCATTCCGAGGGTGGATGAGTCTGCGCACATTCTAGGACTGTGGGGCCCTTTAAACAAGCGGACTCTGCCTCCGCCCCAACCCCCACTGGTTTGCGCAGTCAGAAGCAAAGAGTCTTGATTTTCCGCAGTTATGGGACGGTGAAGTGTGCAGTCTGGTGAGGAGCTGGGTACGCTCCCCAGGTGTCCCTCCTGACTTTTTAAAACGTGTAACTGTGCTTTCCACCAGCCTGCCGCTGCTGCCACCACCACCCCATGTCCTCTCCGCCCTGACTCTGCCCCTCCTACCTGTCTGGTTGAGTATTTCTTCTTTATATCTTTGCTGGATTTGCATGCAGTTTGATTTTCTGGAACTTCTGGTTGTTTCTAGTTTTGAGGTAGTTGTATTCCTGCTTAGTTGTGGAAAGAGAAGCAGCATGTTTGTCTACGCCTTCATCTTGTCCGGAAGTTTGAGCATCTTTTCATATATCTATTGGCTATTGTATGTCCTCTTTGGAGAAGTGTCTATTCGGGTCCTTCATCCATTTTTTTTTTAAATTATATTTTATTGGTTATATTGTTACAATAGTTCCAACTTTTTCCCCTTTGCTCCCCTCCATTCAGCAGCCCTCCTCCCCCAGCTATCTTCCACCAAATCCATGCCCATGGTTCGTACATATAAGATCTCCCGCTTCACCCTTTCATATATTCTTCTTCTTCTTCTTTTTAATAAATAAATGATTAATTATTTTAACAATAAAAATTAACAATCCCTCCCTCTCAGATATTAAGACCCTTTATAATCTTATAAAGGACAATGGGCAAAGGTCTCAAGCTCCTCTAACTGCTTCAAGCTGGACATGGTCGTCGTCCTACCTACACTTGGGTCCAGAAATCCCTAATAAGAGTGGGGGATGTGGAGGGGAGGGTGGCCTTCCCACATGGGGAAGGATCGTGCAGACTCCACGTCAGTTGGCTGTCCCCGGACAATGGCGTGCTTGGTTTAACAGGCTGGCATCCTTTTTGTATTCTGGGGGCAACAGATTTGGCAACAGGGTTAAAAGACATCATTCAATCCATAACTACTAGATGACAAAAGGCAGGGATTAATTTTTCAATGTCCCACATTGGGGGGAAAAAGGGGAGGGGGCTTCTTTGGAGGAAGGTGTGCCAGACACATCTCACCTGTCCAAAACCCTTTAGCCCATTATACTTAGTTTGGGCTGAGGGAAATATTTTAGGTTTCCCCCCCTCTCTGACCTCTGGACCCTTTCGGTCCAAGCCATTAGGATAGAAAAGAGGAACCAGTTTTAAAGTGAAGCCCACAGACCACCCTATTCTTCATCAACCCAGCCACTTAGTTCAGCCAAACCATTGAGTCTCAGGAGGCAGCGCTGCAGACAGGATTAAGTGAGGCCTATACGTACAGACAGTCACTAAGGTAATGAGAACATAGGCTTATGTAACCCTTTGAAAACAGAAAACACATGTTAATTTATGTAACATAACCCACAAACAAGTCTCTAAATCTGTAAGACTCTCTTATTGGAAAGACACCCAGTTGCAAGGTATTTGACATTCTCTTGCCTGTAAATTAAATATCTTGGATGATACCACAGACATAGTTTAACTTTCAAGTGAAAACATATTTTAAATAAAAAGAAACTTTAAAGATGGTTAGCTGCACTACTTTATAGTCTACCACTGATCATTGTGATTTTCCTTGAATAATGATTTTTCTCACTAAGATTGTGCTCCTTGTCATTAAAGGGACTGCATTAAGTCCATTTTTAATTTATCCTGTTCATTTGCATAAACACAACAAGAGCAGCAAATGATCACTTATGATCTTTAGTTCTGCTTTGCTGGAGCTTACGTAAGGAACATTTAGGGTGACCTTCAGTCTGCCCTTCAGGGCATAGAAGCTGAGCCACATACCTGGCATTCAGCCTTGCCTGTACACACCTGTCTTTTCCAAATCCTTCTGGTTTTCCATTGTGCCTTAAGGTCCCTTCTAGCCATCTTTCAGGAAAACAACCTTCATTCCTTCGCTGGAAAGATTGCTGTGGACCGCACAACCAACCACGGTACCAGGCCTTTTATCTCATGGGCTTTTATTACCTTCGAAAGTCATTCCCAGTTCCTCAGGGCTTTTTGGTAACAACCAGAGCCCAAGGACGTCTCCTTTAGGCATGACATTCCAAAGTCTTGGTCAAAAAACAAAAAAACAAACCTCTATTAACAACTGGTCTTATTAGTTTTATGCAAGGAAACTTATGTCATTACTTCTTTAGAATGCCAAACTCTGGAGGGATCAGATAGGGAGAAAAATATACAACGTGAAGGAAAATCTTTGTCCTTCTGATATTCACTGAATTGGCATTTCCATTCTTCATATTTTCATTTTTTCCCCACTAAAAATTTTTTGTTTGTTTTTCTATTACAGTTGTCCCACATTTTTCCCTGTTGCTTCCCCTCACACTGCCCACCCATTCTCCCATAGTCAGTCCCCACCCAGTTGTCCATGTCCATGGGTACTGTGTACATGTTCTTTGACTAGACCTATCCCTTCTTACCCTCTTCTCTCCCTCCCCCCTCGCCCCTTGTCACTGTTAGTCTACTCCTTGTTTACATACCTCTGGTTCAATTTTACTCGTTTGTTTGTGTTGTTCATTAGTCTCCTGTAATAGGTAATCGCATAAGGTATTTATCTTTCGTTGCCTGGCTTATTTCGCTAAGCGTAATTCTCTCTAGTTCCATCCATGTTATTGCAAATGGTAGAAGTTCCCTTTTTCTTTCTGCTACATAGTACTCCATTGTGTAAATGTACCACAGTTTTTTGATCCACTCATCTACAGATGGACACTTAGGTTGTTTACAGCACTTGGCTATTGTAAATAGCGCTGCTATGAACATAGGGGTGCATAGGTTCTTTGGAATTGGTGTTTCAGGATTCTTCAGATATAATCCTAGCAATGGAATTGCTGGTTCAAAAGGCAGTTCCATTTTTAGTTTTTTGGAGAATTCCATACTGTTTTCCATAGTGGCTGCACCAGTTTGTATTCCCACCAGCAGTGCACCAGGGTTCCCTTTTCTCCACATCCTTGCCAGGATAAGTTGTTTGTTGATTTGTTGATGATGGCCATTCTGATTGGTGTGAGGTGGTATCTCATTGTGGTTTTTATTTGCATCTCTCTGATGGCTAGTGATGTTGAGTATTCTTTCATATGTCTATGGACCCTCTGTATGTCCTCTTTGGAGAAGTCTTTGTTCAGGCCCTTTGCCCATTTTTTAATTGGGTCGTCTGTCTTCTTGGTGTTGAGTCATATAAGCTCTTTATATATTTTGGAGATCAGTCCCTTGTCTAAGGTATCATTGGCAAATACGTTTTCCCATATGGTTGGTTCCCCTTTCATCTTGCTGATGTTTTCTTCTGCTGAGCAGAAACTCTTTAGTTTGATGTAGTTCCATTTGTTTATTCTTTTCTTTATTTCCCTTGCCTTAGGAGAATGTATTGTTGAAAATGTTGCTACACGGAATATCTGAAATTTTCCTGCCTATGTTTTCCTCTAGGACTTCTATGGTACCACAGCTTCCATTTTAGTCTTTGATCCATCTTGAGTTTATTCTGGTGTATGGTGTAAGTTGGTGGTCTAATTTCCTTTTTTTGCATGTCCCTGTTCAGTTCTCCCAGCACCATTTATTGAAGGGGCTCTTTTCACTATATTTTATGTTCCTTCCCCCTTTGTCAAATATTAGTTGACCATATAGACCTCGGTTTATTTCAAGGCTCTCTATTCTGTTCCATTGACTTATATGTCTGTTCTTATGCCAGTACCAGACTGTTTTGATTACCGTGGCCTTGTAGTACAGTTTGATATCAGGTATTGTGATTCCTCCTACTGTGTTCTTCTGTCTCAAGATTGCTGTGGCTATCCGTGGTCTTTTTTGGTTCCATATAAATTTTTGAAATAATTTTTCTAGATCTGTGAAATATGTCATTGATATTTTAATAGGGATTGCATTGGTAGTATGGACATTTTAATGATGTTGATTCTTCCCATCCATGAACGTGGTATATGCTTCCATTTATTTGTATCTTCCTTAATTTATTTCTTCAGTGTTATGTAGTTTTCTGAGTACAGGTCTTTTAGCTCCTTGGCTAAGTTTATTCCTAGGTACTTTATTTTTCTTGTTACTATGGTAAATGGGATTCTTCTTCTAGTTTCTCACCCTGATATTTTATTGTTGGTGTACAGAAATGCCTTCAGTTTCTGAATATTGACTTTGTATCTTGCTATTTTGCCAAATTCACTTATTAGGTCAAATAGTTTTTTCATGGAGTTTGTAGGATTTTCTATGTAAACAATCATGTTGTCTGCAAATAATGACAGTTTTACTTCCTCTGTTCCAAGTTGGATGCCTTTTATTTCTCTTTCTTGTCTGATTGCTGTGGCTAGAACTTCCAAGACTATGTTGAATAAGAGTGGAGAGAGTGGACATCCTTGTCCTGTTCCTGACCTCAGGGGGAATTCTCTCAGTTTTTGCCCATTGAGTGTGTGATGTTGACTTCAGGTTTCTCGTATATGGCCTTCATTTTGTTGAGGTTTGCTCCCTCTATTCCCATTTTGCTGAGAGTTTTCATCATAAATGGGTGTTGTACTTTATCAAATGCTTTTTTCAGCATCTATGGATAAGGTCATGTGGTTTTTGCCTTTCATTTTGTTTATGTGGTGTATTACGTTTATTGATTTGCGAATATTAAACCATACTTGCATCCCTGGGATGAATCTCAGTTGATCATGGTATATAATCTTTCTAATGTGTTGCTGGATCTGGTTTGCCAATATTTAGTTTAGTATTTTAGCATCTATGTTCATCAGCAATATTGGCCTGTAGTTTCCTTTCTTTGTTGTGTCTTGACCTGGTTTCGGAATTAGAATAATACTGGCTTCATAGAAAGATTTTTGGAGTCTTCCCTCTTCTTGTATCTTTTGGAATAGTCTGAGAAGGATAGGAGTTAATTCTTCCATAAATGTTTTGTAGTATTCACCTGTGAAGCCATCCGGTCCAGGGCTTTTGTGTGCCGGGAGTTTTTTGATTGCTGCTTCAATTTCACTAGTTGTTATTGGTCTGTTCAGGCTTTCTGCTTCTTTTTGATTCAGTTTTGGAGGATTATATGTTTCCAGAAATTTATCCATTTCATCTAGGTTGTCAAATTTCTTGTGATACAGTTCGTACTAATTTCTTACAATCCTTTGTACTTTTGTATCGGTTTTGATTTCATTTTTGATTTTATTTATTTAGGTTGTCTCTTTTTTTGTTGATGAGCGTGGTTAAAGGGTTGTCGATTTTATCTTTCGAAGAACCAGCTCCTACTTTTGTTGATTTTTAAAATTGTTTGTTTAGTCTCTATGTCATTTAATTCTGCTCTGATCTTGATAATTTCTTTCATTCTTATATAAAGCAAATCTTGATGGACATAAAAGAAAGAGATCAACAGTAATACAGTTATAGTCAGGGACTTCAACACCTCATTACCATCAATGGATATATCTTTCAGACAGATAATAATCAACAAGGAAGTAGTGGCCTTAAATCACACACTAGACAAGATGGATTTGATTGTTATCTTTAGAGCATTTCACTCTACACCAGCTGCATATACATTATACATTGTTTTCAAGTGCACATGGTACGTTTTTTAGGTTAAAAACCCATGTTAGAAAACAAAACACGTGTCGGTACATTTAAGGATATTGAAAGCATATGCATCATCTTGGCTCTAGCCCTGGCTGGTTTGGCTCAGTGGATTGAGCGTCGGCCTGCGAGCTAAGTGTCGCTGGTTCGATCTTCCAGTCAGGGCACATCAGAGAAGGAAAACTCTGACTCCAAAAAACCTCTGCTGCCTTGCGGCATACCTCTTCAGGGGAAAGGCTAAGGGAGTAAACCCCGACAGAAAATCCGGAGCCGGAGTCCCTAAGGCGGTTTGACGTTGTAGTCAACACCGGCAACTCCTGCGGCGCACCTGAAGCCAAGCTGTATTGACTCCGTCTTTCCCTTGGATCCCTCAGCTGCGAAGAGAGGGGGGGTCTGCTGCATGGGCAACAGCAGACCCTCCATATCACCCTGCCCAGGCTCTGTAGCTTCAGCTTCACTGGAGAGGACACTCCAGCGTCATCGCAAGATGTCGATTCAACACGGGAGGAGAAAGATACCGTGTCACTCCCGAGTCGGACTGCACAGCCATTCTCGGCTGTGCAGATAGACTCTTAAGAAGCTACACCATCGTCTCTCGAGACGGACGGCTGCCGACGACGACGACATCTTGGCTCACGGTGGCATGAGACTAGGCATCGACTACAGTAAAAACAAAAACATTCAAACAGAGAATGCAGTCAAGATAAAGGCGTAGATAGACACGCTTTGCCTCCTTATACAACCACAGAAGAAATTAACCGTATTTCAAATACAAATAACCAGGACCTTCCGAAAATTGAGTTATATGGAAGTGTGATAACCAAGGTTTTAGAGAAGCCACATTCATCCAGACAGGTAGGGTGGGTGGAGTTGCAGAGACAGGGTGGAGAAGTGGTATGCCTTGTACAAGCAGTAGTGGTGGAATGGACAGTCCCACATTCATGTGTGGTGGATAAAAGTTCAAAGCGATACCTTGGGAGCAAACAATCCCAGCCCAGGGCCAGACTACATCCCACGGTTCCAGCATCTGGAAGATTAACCCCAGTTATCTCTGTAAAAACCAGTGGGGTTGGGGCGATGGAAGAAATTGACAAATTTTTGCTGGTTAAAGGATCCATACAGAGTGGTGGGAAAACTGCCAGATATTTGCCACTTAAAGGGTCCACATGGTCTTAGAACATTCGCAAACCCCAGGGCAGCAACTGGAAGGGCGCCATTGGCATATGGGAAGTGGGTAAAGGGACTGGGACAACAGGGTGAGTGCCGGGCAAATCAACAGGAGCCAGGCAGCAGCATTGTCTACTCTCCAAGCCCCCACCACAACGGAGTCACAAAGCAATGAAGCAGGTGGCCCCACCCTAGCAATTACCTAAGGCTCCGCCCCACATAATTTACAGATACCTTTGCTACACAGGCCACACTACTAAGACAGGGAGTAAAAACAGTTCTACCTAATACACAAAACAAACACAGGGAGGCTGCCAAATTGAGGAGGCAAAGAAATATGGCCCAAACAAAACCCCAAATTGCTGAAGAGAAGGGCAGGTACCGAGCAGATTGGGGAAAGGGGGTAAAAATTGGGACACCTCTAACAGCATAATCAATTAAATATACTTAAAATAAATTTTAAAACAATCACAAGGCTAAACAGTATGTTATGAAACAATGAATGGGTGATCAATGAGATCAAAGGAAGAAATAAAAAATTACCTGGAAACAAATGAAAATCAACACACAGCAACCAGAAAATCTATGGGACACAACAAAAGTAGTCATGAGAGGAAACTTAACTTCATGGCATTACAGGCCTACCTCAAGAAGAAGGAAAAATCTTAAACAATCCATCCCCATGCATAAAAGAACTAGAAAAAGAACAAGAAAGACCCTGAGTAACTAGAATGAAGGAAATAATAAGGATTAGAAGGGAAATAAATGACATAGAGACTAAAAAACAATTCAAAAGATCAATGAAGCTAGGAGGTGGTTCTTTCAAAAGATAAACAAGATTGATGAACCTTTAACCAAATACATCAAGAAGCAAAGAGAGAGAACCCAAAGAAATCAGAAATGAAAGAGGCAAAATAACTACATACATCACAGAAATACAAAGAATTGTAAGAAAAGGATATGAATAACTATTTCCCAACAAATTGGAGAACCTCGGTGAAATGGACAAATTCCCAGAAACATACAGTCCTCCAAAACTGAATACGGAAGAATCAGAAAACGTGAACAGACTTGATAGCAACTAAAAAGCTCCCAGCAAATAAAAGTCCTGACCAGATGACCTCACAGGTGAATTTTACCGAGCATTCAAAGAAGAACTAACATCAGTCCTCAAACTATTTCAAAATAGAACTGCCTTATGACCCAGTGATTTCATTTATGGGAATATATCCAAAGAAACATGAAATACTAATTTGAAAGAATATATATACTTTCATGTTCATTGCAGCGTTATTTATTATAACCAAGATTTGGAAGCAGCCTAGTCCCCATCAGTAGATGAGTGGGTAAAAAAGTTGTGGTACATTTACCCAATGTAATAAATTCTTGGCAATAAAAAAAAAAAAAAGAAGAAAGAAAAAAAAGGACAGGAAAGAAAAAAGGAAATCTAGGCTTTTGCAACAGCATGGGTGGATCTGTAGAGTATTATTTTAAGTGAAATAAGGAAGAGAAAGACAAATACCATATGATTTCACATATATGTGGAATCTAATGAACAAAATAAACTAACAAAGAAAATAGGAACAGTCATAGATATAGAGAGCAGGCTGACAGCTGTTAAAGTGAGTGGTAGGGGTCCTGGGTGAAAAGGGGGAAAAGATGAAGCACCTCTATCAATTAAAAAAAAAATTTATAGAAACAAGAGGTAGGAGAGGTAAAGGGGGGTCATAAATGGTGATGGGAGGAGACTTGACTTGGGGTGGTTAACATACAATACATTATATATACAGATAATTATAGAACTCTACCCCTGAAATCATATAATTTTATTAACCAATATTATAATAAAACAATAAAAAAGGTTTTTTTTTAATTTTAATGAGCTTTGTTGATATAATTTTAAAACAAAGAGCATAATTTTGGTTACTCCTTTGAAAGAAATATGTCACTTTAATTATCCAGTTCTTTTTGACTACTTATCTTACACTTTTATTGTTATATTCTGATGACTATGGTTTCTAGACTTCTGTCTTTTGTTAACTATGCAGTAACTTACAGTAATTCGGCTTTTATTATTTCAGCAAATTTTTCATAATGTCTGTATTCTAGAAACTACCTATTGCTGCCCAACATTACTCCAAAATTTAGCAGCTTAAAACAACCAAAGCTTTCTGAAGATCAAGGAATCCACCATGGCTTAGCTGGATGTTTCTAGTTTAGGGTAATAATAAATTGCGGTTTAGATGTCTGTGAAGCCGCAGTCACCTGAAAGCTTCCTTCGTGCTGATGGATCCATCCATGACCAAGGTGACTAACTCACATGGCTGTTGGCATGAGGCCTGAGGTTTTTTTTGCCATATGAGCCTCTCTGTGAAGCTGCTTGGGTGTCCTTATGACATGTAAGCTGGCTTCCCTCAGAGTATTTCAAGGAGCAATGTGAATTGCCTTCTAGGATCTAGTCTCAGAAGTTACATTCTGTTGTTCCCATTTTATTTGTTAGAAGTGGGAATTCGTGGGAGGGAATTATTAACTTCCTCCTTTTGACTGTAGTATCAGCATTTGTGGACATTTTAGATCATCCGATGATTTTTCAGTAGATTTTTTTAACTGAAAAAAATAATCACTTGTGAACTGTAGTTTGTATTCAATTGTGGTAATATAAACTATATTAATATTGTTCATGATGGATCCTCGATAATGAATTTATTTTATCAATGAATGCCAAATATATGTGGTGTTAATGTTTCTATTAATTTGTTTTTTAAATGAACACTGGTGTTCTCGGGCCCTCTTCTTTGTTCTTAGAAGGCCATCTCATTCAGAGTCATAGCTTTTAAATATCTATATTGTTGACATAACAGTTTTATATCTTCAGTTCCAAATGTTTTCTTTAAGGTTCAGAACCAAATGCTCCTTAAGACATTCCCTTTGGTCTAAAATTGAACCCTTGATCTCTTCTCATTCCCTTAAAAACCCACTTGTCTCCACTACCGTTATTTACTCATGCCAGAAATGTAAGGATCTTCTTGGACCCCTTCACTTCCCCACATCTAATCCGTTACCAAATCCTATTGAGTCTGTTTTTGAAATACGGAATATCTTGAATTCAGCCACTGTATCACTACTACCCTAATAAACTACGGTATCCGTCTCACTGGTCTGTTTGCTTCTGCTTTTGTCCTTTCCAGTCTATGACATAGAAACCAGATAATTGCCTTCCTATCTCACTTAGATTTAAATTCCAACTCCTTCCTATGATCTTGCCTGTCCTGGTTCTTGTTTATTGTCTCTTCAACCTCATCTCCCACCACACTACCCCTTAATTCTGAACATTTCCGAAACATTGTTCTTTTCTCTCCCTGCCTCAAGTTCTTTGCACTGGTTGTTCCTTATACCTAAACCCTACCCCACTTTTGTTTTTACCTGGCTAACTCTTTTATTCTCCAGATCTCAACTTAAATGTCACTTTTCAGTATCACTTCTCTTGACCTCTGTCCAGCTTAGATTAGATCACTCACTACCTCATGTCTCCAGGACCTGGCACTTCTCTTTCTTTGCATGTATCACAAGTTATCAGTATCATTTGTATTGTCCTGTTTGATGTCTGAATATCTTAATTGTCTTTGTTTAATGACTATGAACTCTATGAAAGCTGGATTTGTTTTGCTCTCGTCACTATATTCTCAGTGTATAATACAGAATCATTCATATAATAGGCACTTTAATAAATTAACATTCAATGGCAAGAATACTATTCATGCAGGATTTCAGAGTTGGAAGGATCTGATGAATCATTTAATTAGTCTAGTCTCATTTCCATCATGCCTGTCATGACCTTGACAAAGGTGCAGTCACACTTTGTTCCTTTGATACTCCGTGAGCAAAGACCTCCTGTCCTTTCCATTGTATTTCAAGTGTAGTCATTTCTCTTTCCTTTGCATTCTGTCATTCTTTTCTAAAGTTTTTAAGAGGCATGACCAGGTAGAATAAAAGTAGGTGGTTACTTACCCTCTTTGATTATAGCAGTGTGTTTTAATCAGTGCTTGATAAGATTGCCTCACATCTTAGCAATTTTTTTAATATGCTTTATTGATTATGCTGTTACAGTTGTCCCAGTTTCTTTTCCCTTTGTTCCCCTCCACCCAGTGACCCCTTTCCCTCCTGTTGCCACCCCCCCCAGTCCATGCCCATTGGTTGTGCATATAAATTCTTCTCAACATCTTCCAGTCTGTTCCACTCCCTCCTACTATGCTTCTTAATCCCGGCATCATCTCCCTCCCTTTCCCCCTTTCCCTCTCCCCACTGACCTCCCCCCAAAATGTTCCTCATACCTATAATTCTTTTCCCATTCTCTCCTACTTGGTTTGCCTTTGTTTCAATTCCCTAGCTTATGTTGTTGGTTGTTGTGATAGATACAGTTTTCATTTTAATGTTCATAGTTTTGATCCTCTTTCTCCTAAGCAAATACCTTTAACATTTCATATAACAGTGGTTTGGATCTGATGAACTCCTTCAGTTTTACTTTCTCTGCCCTTCTTTTCTGAATGACAGCTTCGCTAGATATTAGCAATTGTTTAAGCGCTGCATAGTGAGCTTGTAATCATAACGTTTTTCTTTTAAAGATTAGGAATTTTCATTGTTGGATTACAAATGAGGCATTTGAATCCATTTCACGTTTAGTCTTTGCTTGGCTGGTATCTGTTCTCCACGTAAGTTATTATAGTTTTTTAGTCTATAGAATTTTCTTGCAGATTGGATTGTCATGGACAGCACCTGTTACTTCCTGTTGGCAAGTATGTTATAAACATATATGCGATGAGGAAATTTATAATAAGCACCTACTCTGTACCACCCTCCAAAATACTTTATAATGTGTAGTTTACATTATATTATGTACATAAAATATCCAGCAGGCAGTCAGTATAGGGTAGCAGTTAACACCTGGACTCTGGAATCAGATCTTCTTGATTAGAATTATAGCCCTGCCACTTACCAGCTGTGTGATCTTTGATAAATTTCTTACACTTTACTTACCTTAATTTCCTCATCTATAAAATTAAATAATAATTGTACCTATCTTATATGGTAGTTGTAATGAATTGATAAATATATTTAAAGCATTTATAATGGTGCTGTGAATATGTGTTCACTATCATCTCATTTAGTTTTGAAAATAATTGTTTGTTAATAATGTAATTCCAGTTTTGCAGATGAGGAGACTCATCCAAAGAGGTTAGGTTTCTTCTTTAAGGCAGATCCAGGATTTGAATTGTACCCAGATTAGCAGAGTCACAGATGTTTATATGGAAGGAATCATACATACTACCTTTGCTCTGAAAGGGGCTGTGAATGTGGCAAGTGCTAAGAGCCTCATTGACCACCCTACAAGATGCCTTGGTTGTACCTCTTATGAGACAAGACTGCATTTTCAGTTTAAATAAATTGATGAAGAAACTGACACTGAAAGATGGTCTCAGTCATAGCAATCAGTGTCATGCTCATATTTATTTTTTTAGGACCTTACACTTATGGATAATTATGTACTCAAAAATGCTGTTGGTGAATAAGTGAGTGAATGAATAAATAAGGAAAGTGTTGTGAGGGGGTGAGTGCTAGAGCTGGTAAGGGAGGCAGAAACGATGCCAGGGTTTTTGGTATGGGTGACTAGACAGAGAGCTTCACCCTTCACTGATAGCAAGTGGAAGGAGGAGGAGACAGGTCTAAAGGAAAGTTGTGAGTTTAATTTAGACAAGTGGAGTATAATCCTAGTAGAGATATTTAAAAGGCAAACAGAAATAAAGAGAGAGACAACACGATTGGAAATATACTGGAAACTTCTGAATTTGGAACCTGGAACAAGTATGCCTAGAATCATAATTTTATAACATCAAATTTTCCCAAGAAATGGTGTTGTCACATTGCAGGTGTTATTTTGTAATTATTTTAGACTTTACATTTTACTCTCTCAGCACAATGTAGATGGAAAGCAAATTAACTTTACAGTAAAGAAGTGAGAAATTGCAGAGATTTTTAGAATTATTTCATATATAAAATGTACAATGTAAGTGACATCTCACTGTAAACCTTTATTTCCTCAATATTGTAAGTGCCTGGAGAGGCAGTAAAAGTGAAAAAATTTTAGGTAGGTAAAATAGAAAGCTAAGGTTATTTATGGTAGAAATTATGCGAGGGTTAATTGTGTCATAAATAAAAATCTTTTTCATTTAAGAATAATGCAGGCTGCCCCTGACTGGCGTGACTCAGTGGGTTGGGCATCATCCTGCAAACTGAAGGGTTGCTGGTTCAATCCCCTGGTCAGGGCACGTCCCTGTTTGAGGCGTGCAAGAGGCAACCACACATCGATATTTTTCTCCTTCTCTCTTCCTCCCTTTCCCTCTCTCTAAAAATAAATAAAAATTATTTTTTAATGAATAATTCAGGCTGAAGTCAATAAAATCAAATTGCTTGAACCAATAGGATAAGAATAAAACAATTAAATTCACCTTTATACAAACTAGCCTTTTTTTCCTGTTACCTGTTTAACTTTTATAATTGCTGAACCTTAATTGGAGAGATTGTTTCACATCATCCATATTAAAAGTTCAATTTTATTCCAATAAAGTCAGATTTGCAGTATTTTGGGAAAATAATTTTTTAAGGTACATTTCTATTGATTTTGTTTTAATGATAATGGACATGGCATACTTAAATGTGTGATTTTCTAGGTAGGCTTTCTCTTCTACCTATATAATAAATTACTTATTAGAAAGATTCAAGACATTTTTATCACATCTAGGATTGGAAAGATTGTTAATGAATAGTGTAGTATTTTCAATTGAACTTTTCCTGTTTTATTAATATATTTAGAAAGTTTCTTAGTAGTTACAAAATAATTATTTTAGTGCAGCCAGAAAAGACTATTGAAATTATTTAGTATATTTATCTTATTTTACATATGGTTAATCTAAGTTCAGGGGAGGCGATTACCCTTTACTAAATTATTTAAGCTTTTGCCCTGTTTGGTGTGGCTTAGTGGATTGAACACCAGCCTGCAGACTGAGCGGTTGCCTGTTCAATTCCCAGTCAGGGCATATGCCTGGTTGTGGGCTAGGTCCCCAGTTGGGGGTGTGCGAGAGGCAACCAATTGTTGTATCTCTCATGCATTGATGTTTCTCTCCCTGTCTTTCTCTCTCCCTTCCCCTGTCTCTAAAAATAAATAAATAAAATCTTTAAAAGAATATTTAAGCTTTTGTGTTACAGTGCCTTTTAAAAAACAGATAGCTTTAATCTTCAAAAATTTATTTCATTGTTTTAAAGTTATGTTTGGGCATTTGTTTTTCTCTTTGTTTTTGAAAACTTCTCAGAATTCAGTCATATTCATTACCCTTTTCATATTTTTATCTTTCAGGAGTCAGGAGAAAGCAGTGGAACTTGGAATCATTATAAAGTCATTGAGACCTTTTACAAGAAAATCTCGTTCAATATAAGGCATTTAAATTAGTGACATAACAAGACTGGTTATTAAAGGTGACAGTGTACAGGAAACGTTAAAATTGAACAATGACTCAGCTGTATATTTACATCAGATTGTTGGGAGCCTATCTGTTTATCATTTCTCATGTTCAAGGTAAACCATTGTTCATTTCAGCAGTCTTATCTTTTTAAATACTTTATTTCTGTATATAAAAAAACATTTTTTTTCCTTACAACTGCTTTCAACTCATGTGCCTCTTTGAGCAGTTAAGCCTCGTATCACAGCATAATTTTTAAGTAAATAGGCAAAGAACAAGTATCCCAAATAATTTTTGAACTTGACTGTGATAGAAATATTTTCAAGTATTTATTTGTAAAATCTCAGTCTCTCTGAACCTATGCATAACATTGGCATTATACTATGTAGTGTCAGGTCTTGTGAGGATTAAATGAGATAAAATGTAAAATAAAGTACCTGAACTATTGCCTAAGGCACAGGGTAATTATGTACTTAAGACTTGGTTTAAATTTCCTTTCTCCTTTAAAATACAATAAGGAATAAATGGAAATAATTTTTAAAATCATCGTTGTTAAAATATAAATGGCAGTTATGTGTTCTGAATACTAAAACATCTTCATTGAGTACTCTGTTTTATTTATGGCCCTTACTGTAATTTTACTCTGGTGTGGTCATAGCTTGGAACGAACTCTCAAACAGCAAGTTATTGTGCTAACTCTTAGGATCAGATGGACTATATTTGCACATGAGCTTTTTCCTGTATGGTTTAATTAGAAAAATATTTTAAACTGAAAAGAAAGTGCTAATTTTCAAAAGGATTTTAGATAGAACTTACTGGACATCTTTATCATGTGAAATTTATGGTTTTACAGATTGCTTTTTCGTGTTTTGTTCACAGTGATATGGATTAATATCTAAGAAAAAAGATGATAAACAGCATAAATCTTTTGATATTTTCACTTTAAAGCATAAACATAATAATGAATTTTGTAGCTTCTTTGTATTTTGTCTTAGGTATGATACACTTATTACCATGCTCAGAATACAAAACCTTCTCACAAAAAGCCACTTTTGAAATGAAATAACGTGTTATTTCATAAAACACCTTTATTTTAGCATCTGTGTTGTTTTAGCAGTTGTCATTCACAAGATGAGTTAAATTAATAACATTTATATTTGTTACCTCACTCCCAGGTAACCTCTATTTCGTATATACAAAATGGTAATCTATGTAGATCACATAGAGGCAATGAGGTACAAGATTCTCATTCCCCTCCCTGATCCAGATTGTTTCATAATAAACTTTTTTAGATGAAGTGAATTAGAAATTATTAGGCATAACTGAAAAATCTTAGTAAGGATTGTGTTTCTCTGATAAAGAACAAAATTTGTTATATTTCTATTCAAAAAAGATTAGTTTTTAGTTGCTTTAAATGGTAAAATAAAAACACTTGCTCTTAAAAGAAAGAACTAAAGCCAGTGTAGGGGAAAAAAAGCAATGTAGGAAAAAGTGTTATTTTTTAGAGATTACTAAATAAGATTACAGAGTGGTGTTGATGAAAATGACTTTGACTTTAGCTCCATCTTTATCTTGAGTTGTGTCTTGGGAAAGTAAATTTCCCTGTACCTTGGTTTTCTTGTTAGAAAATAGAAATAATAACACTTATCCTAGATAAAAACAGGAATGTTTTGAGCACCAAATGTTATGATAGATTAAAGTGTTTTTTACATTGAGATAAAGTTACTCAAGTCGCAACAGAAGAATGTCATCTGATTTTAACATCTAATAGTCCTTGTTTTCGACTCCGTTTAGCTTTAAGTTAAAATTACCCAATACTGACTTAAACAAATAGAGATTTTTTTTTTTTTAACATAGATGATAGATGTTTTCTGGTGTTCACTCAGTAATTGAGTAATGTCGAGGTTGACATCTCTATAATTTTCTTGACTTTTCCCTCGGAGTTACAAAATGGCTGCTATTATTTGCACTGGAGGAAGGAAAAATGGGGAAAGGGTCAGCCCTGGCCTCAGCTGGACTTTATATCAAGAAAGCAAAGTGTCCCCAGAAATTAACCTCCCACCAGCTGGCTTGATCTTGCTTTATTGGTTAAACTGAGACACTTGGTCAGGCTACTGGGAAACAGGATTGTCTCAATCAACTTAGGTTACTACCTAAATCCATTGCCTAGGGTTGGACACATTGCCACCAGACGAAGTTGGAGTTCTGTTAGCTAGAAAGACAGAAAGGAATGGGGGAATAGATATCCATTAGGCAACTAAAAAAGTCTGAAACAGACTTTTTTTTTTAAATCAATTAAGGTGTTTTCAGCATTCAGTAGCAAAAACCCAGAATAAGTGAAATAGCTTAACCAGTAAGGAAAATGTAATATCACATATAAAAAAGTCTGAACATAGGGGTACTCCAATTAGTTAATTCCTTGGCTCATCCAGTTCTTTCTCTATTTAAGCTGTGCCAATCTCCACATAGCAATTTTAGCCATACGTTAACTCGCCTGATGGCAATAGTGGCTGCTGAGAGGCCAGGTATCACATGCAGGAATAGAAACTTTGAACTGACAACATTCAGAGGAAGAAGAGGGTTGAATGTCTCCTTTTACTCGGTAAAGAAAATTTTCCCTAGGCACCTCCCCCCAACAAACTTCCTTCTAATTTTATCAGGCAGAATTTACTGCATGCTCTTGTTTAAACAGTGGTAAGGGTAATGGAACTAAATTGTTAGATTAGACAGTTATCTTTACTGAGGGTAGGGCTGTGCCTCCCTGAGTCACTTGAATGAGGAGCAAACACTTAAAAAAAGAGGTGTGTGTGTATATACACGTGTGTGCATGCACATGCATAGCCACTAAGTTAAAGAGAAGTAGAATAAATCTGTTGTCTATGTTTGTCTGCCTAACATCATGCATACCATTTCTCTCGTGCAAATACTAAAAGTGCTCATATTGATGTGATACATTCAATTCCTCCTCAAAGGGATTTATAACAGAGTTTCATCCATGACTTTGGGTTATATGCAGCTTTCTTCTATTACTGTAATAGGATTTCAAAGCTAGTTAAGAGACCTCAGATGTCCTCTAGTCCAATGGTCTTATTAAGTAAATGGGGCCTGGAGAAATAACATGGCTTATCCATAATCATCCAGATAGCTAAATTGTGGTAGACCCATAGTAGACCAGACTTCAGGTTCTCCTCATTTCCACCTCAGTGGATTTCTTCCCTTCCTCCCCGCACCTTCCCCTGCTTAATTTTATAGTTGACATTCTTAATATAAATGAGGTCTTCAAGTTTTATAGTAATTTAGAGGATTAAGTGAAGATTATTAAAACTCAAGGAATGTAACCACTAAAACTTAGCACATTCTTTTCCTGCTATCAGTGTGAATATATATTTTATTATCTCCTCTTTTCAATAGTTCATCTCACCAGTATGGCTAAATTTAAAGTCAGGTCTAAATTATTACCCATTAACCACTTATTTAACATTTATAATTAAATACATACCCAGTTCTCTTAATATTTCATGCCTGTTTGGCTCTACATTTTATTCAACTAGAGCAGATTTCAGCTGGTTCATAGGGAGGAAGGAATTATTAAAACATTATTTTCTGTTCTGCTTTCAGCCCGAAAGATGAAATACCAAATATTATAGTATCTGTCATTTGAAGCTGCGAGACTCTAATGGAGAATAGAGTAACCTTCAGTTTCTGGCAGCAGAGTCTTGATTTGAACCAATGACCTTGAGATAAAAGGCACCAGATAATATTAGTCCCCATGCTTTCATAATTCCCTTAACCAATTAACGTTCAAAGCAAGATGCTTAAGTAACTCCACTTCCACATAAAGGCACAAATAATGGACTTTTTTTTTTTTTAAGCTAGTCACAAGTTTTAAATCAAAGAGTTTAAGAAAAAAATAATGATAATTTTTCTGTTTTTTAATGATTGAAAGCAATCACAGCCTTCCCTAAAATTGCTTTCATGTACCCTTCTTAAAAGTTATGACCATATTCTACCTTGTGCCACTCTGGTTTGTCTTTCACTAATGCAGAAATTGTTAAGTAGTCATCTCCATATATCCTACAATACCTGGAACAGTAATTCTGTGTATAATAGTTTATTAATAAATGTGTTACTTGTGTGTATGAAATTTATTTTTAATTAAAGATACATTAGCTATAGTTACTATGATAAGGAAGCCTAGAAACTTTTTCTCGTTAAAAACTAAAATCAAGGAATTGGCTTTTTAGAAATGGTTTAAATTTCATGTATGATTACAGGGCAGAATCTAGACAGTATGCTCCATGGTACTGGAATGAAATCAGACTCCGACCAGAAAAAAAAGTCAGAAAATGGAGTAACCTTAGCACCAGAAGACACCTTACCTTTTTTAAAGTGCTATTGCTCAGGACACTGCCCTGATGATGCTGTTAATAACACATGCATGTAAGTATTTTATGCAGCCTTTTTTAAAGTTAGGAAAATAGGGTTGCATTTAATGCTGTTTTAAGAATTGTTTACATCATCCATAGTTTGTTTTTTTCCTTTAAATTTATAATGTCTTCAAAAGAGACAAAAGCTTTTAGTTCTGTATAAAGAAACATTTATTACTGTTGATTGATGGTTACTTTCTTAGAGTAACATTGTAACTTTTTAAACAAGATAAAAAGAGTGTAATCTTCACCTAACCTTTTGAGTTTATTTAATGATATTTTTATCATAAAGTTATTGATATTCATTGAAAACTTGGGGGTTACCAAAAAGAAAACATGAAAGTTCCACCAAAACTTTGTAATTCTAAATTGGCTGAAATATTATATAGATATGTAAAAATGATATTATGATATTTAATTTTATGTTATCTTTTTACAAACTCTGCTGCAATCCAAATCTATTTCTATAACCAGTTTAATTTTTCTACTTAATTTTATGTTAACTGTTCAACACATTATATATTACTCTGTAATTCTACCCCATATTTTAAGAATTGTTTTAATAGCCAAAAGAGAATTCCCTGAACAACTCAGTGTCATCAGTCAATTAATTCTCTTCCTTTATAAAGGTAATAATCAATGTCTTATTTTGTATTTTCATAATAATTGTATGCTCTTTGAATATGACCAGATATCAAGCATAAATACTTACATGTAAAATCTAGAAATTATATAAAAGCTCTTTACCTCCTAAATTTGTTGTTTATCCTCTGGTTATGGTTGACTTTATTGGGACAGGCTGGGTGATATGTCATAGGGGATTGCTCCCCACTATGTAACCAAGTAATTTCTTGCCACACTTCTTGTCTGTAGTGCCTGCCTGATAAATGTGTGGGATATCTGATAGTGGCTGAGTAACACTGAGTAAAACTGAATCATCAATTTTATCAGAATTTCACCCTACACTTAACATTTTCTCCTTACAGAAAATGAAAAATCTGTAAGATTCTTTTAAGTAGAAGCAATACACTTACTGATAGGAACAATAAGTAGGAGTACACAAAAAGCTTTTAGAATTTTTTTCTATCCATTAAAGTCTAAGTGAATATTTTAGGGGGAAACTCCAGCATACTATTATACTATATAATACTAAAATAACAATTTTATTAAATACAAATACATTTATGTAAATTTCCTGAAAAGTCAGCTATTCAAACTCTTCTCAAATATACTTTGTCATTGAGTCTTTTTATATTCACAAGAAAGTTTGTTTTTATTTATTACTGTGTACAGTATGTGAACATTGAAAATTTTATAGGTATAACAGAAAAAGTTATTTTTAAGTATTTTTAAAAATTAAGATGATTTACTTTATAAAATTTTACAAATCAGCTTTCTGTAATCACATGACTGATTAGCAAAGAGAAGTTACATAATGAGTGATATTTGGACGACTTGTTTGTTAGTTCTTTTCCACTTTACATAAGATACATTTTTTTTGTTTTTTATTGGAAATGTGTGCTTTATTATTATCCACATTTTTTAAGGTTTTAATTTATTTTTTTGTTCTATTACAGTTGTCTCATTTTTTTGCCCCATTTCTTGCCCCCACCCAGCTGACCCCTTCTCCCACAGTCATTCCCCACCCTGTTGTCCATGTCCATGGATTATTGATACTAGTTCCTTTACTAAACCCTTTCCCTATTTACCCCTTCTCCCCCCACCCTCCGCCCACCATAACTGTTTTTCTGTTCCTTGTTCAGTTTTGTTCATTTGTTTGTGTTGTTCATTAGTCTCCTGTATTAGGTGATACCATATGGTACTTTTCTTTCATGGCCTGGCTTATTTCACTAAGCATAATTCTCTCTAGCTCCATCCATGTTGTCGCAAGTGGTAGGAATTCCTTTTTTCTTTCTGCTGCATAGTATTCCATTGTGTAAATGTACCACAGTTTTATAATCCACTCATCTACAGATGGGCACTTAGGTTGTTTCTAGCACTTGGCTATTGTAAACAGTGCTGCTATGAACATAGGGGTGCATAGGTTCTTTTGAATTGCGGTTTCAGTATTTTTTGGGTATAATCCTAGCAGTGGAATTGCTGGTTCAAAAGGCAATTCCATTTTTAGTTTTCTGAGGTAATTCCACACTGTTTTCCATAGTGGTTGCACCAGTCTGCATTCCCACCAACAGTGCACTAGAGTTCCTGTTTCTCTACATCCTCGCCAGCCCTTGTTGTTAATTTGTTGACGATGGCCATCCTGACTGGTGTAAAGTGGTATCTCATTATGGTTTTTATTTGCATCTCTGATGGCTAGTGATGTTGAGCATTCTTTCATATGTCTATGGACCTTCTGATATCCTCCTTGAAGAAGTGTTTGTTCAGGTCCTTTGCCCATGTTTTAATTGGGCTGTTTGTCTTCTTGGTGTCGAGATGTGTAAGTTCTTTATATATTTTAGAGATCAATCCCTTGTCTGAGGTATCATTGGCAAATATGTTTTCCCATATGGTTGGTTCCTTTTTTATCTTGCTGATGTTTTCTTTTGCTGACCAGAAACTCTTTAGTTTGATGTAGTCCCATTTGTTTATTCTTTCCTTTATTTCCCTTGCCTTAGGAGATGTATCATTGAAAATTTTGCTACTTGGGATATCTGAAATTTTCCTGCCTATGTTTTCCTCTAGGAATTTTATGGTGCCACAGCTTACAATGAAGTCTTTGACCCATCTTGAGTTTCTTCTGGTGTGTGGTGTAAGTTGGTGGTCTGATTTCTCTTTTTTGCACGTCCCTGTCCAGTTCTCCCAGCACCATTTGTTGAAGAGGCTTTTCTCACTCCATTTTATGTTCCTTCCCCCTTTGTCAAATATTAGTTGACCATATAGACCTGGGTTTATTTCAGAGCTCTCTATTCTGTTCCATTGATCTATATATCTGTTCTTATGCCAGTACCAGGCTGTCTTGATCACAGTGGCTTTGTCGTATAGTTTGATATCAGGTACTGTGATTCCTCCTACTGTGTTCTTCTGTCTCAAGATTGCTGTGGCTATTCGTGGTCTTTTTTTGCTCCATATAAATTTTTGAAGTATTTTTTTCTAGGTCTGTGAAATATGTCACTGGTATTTTAATAGGGATTGCGTTGAATCTATAAATTGCTTTGGGTAGTATGGACATTTTAATGGTGTTGATTCTTCCCATCCATGAACATGTTATTTGCTTCCACTTATTTGTATCTTCCTTAATTTCTTTCTTCAGTGTTATGTAGTTTTCTGAGTACAGGTCTTTTAGCTCCTTGGTTAAGTTTATTCCTAGGTACTTTATTTTTCTTTTTGCTATAGTAAATGGGATTTTTTTATAAAATTTCTATCTCTGACATTTTATTGTTGGTGTACAGAAATGCCTTCGATTTCTGACTATTGACTTTGTACCCTGTTATTTTGCAAACCAGCCCTGGCTGGTTTGGCTCAGTGGATTGAGCGTCGGCCTGCGAGCTAAGCGTCGCAGGTTCGATCTTCCAGTCAGGGCACATCAGAGAAGGAAAACTCTGACTCCAAAAAACCTCCGCTGCCTTGCGGCATACCTCTTCAGGGGAAAGGCTAAGGGAGTAAACCCCGACAGAAAATCCAGAGCCGGAGTCCCTAAGGCGGTTTGACGTTGTAGTCAACACCGGCAACTCCTGCGGCGCACCTGAAACCAAGCTGTATTGACTCCGTCTTTCCCTTGGACCCTTCAGCTGCGAAGAGAGGGGGGGTCTGCTGCATGGGCAACAGCAGACCCTCCAAATCACCCTGCCCAGGCTCTGTAGCTTCAGTTTCACTGGAGAGGACACTCCAGCGTCATCGCAAGATGTCGATTCAACACGGGAGGAGACAGATACCGTGTCACTCCCGAGTCGGACTGCACAACCATTCTCGGCGGTGCAGATAGACTCTTAAGAAGCTACACCATCGTGTCTCGAGACGGACGGCTGCCGACGATTTTGCAAAATTCACTTATTATGTCAAGTAGTTTTTTAGTGGAGTATAGGGTTTCTATGTACACTATCATGTCATCTGCAAATAATGACAGTTTTATTTCCCCCTTTTCCAATTTGGATGCCTTTTATTTCTTTTTCTTGTCTGATTGCTGTGGCTAGCACCTCCAACACTATGTTGAATAGGAGTGGAGAGAGTAGACATCCTTGTCTTGTTCCTGATCTCAGGGAATACTTTCAGTTTTTGTCCATTGAGTATGATGTTGGCTTCAGCTTTCTCGTATGTACCCTTTATTATGTTGAGGTACGCTCCCTCTATTGTCATTTTGCTGAGAGTTTTTATTATAAATGGGTGTTGTACTTTATCAAATGCTTTTTCAGCATCTATGGATAAGGTCATGTGGTTTTTGTCTTTCAGTTTGTTTATGTGGTGTATTACATTTATTGATTTGCGAATATTGAACCATCCTTGCTTCCCTGGGATGAATCCCACTTGATCATGGTGTATAATCTTTTTAATGTGTTGCTGGATCTGGTTTGCCAATATTTTGTTGAGGATTTTAGGATCTATATTCATCAGCGATATTGGCCTGTAGTTTCCTTTCTTTATTGTGTCTTGACCTGATTTTGGAGTTAGGGGAATAATGGCTTCATAGAAAGATTTTGGGAGTTTTTTCTCTTCTTGGAATTTTTTGGAATAGTTTGAGAAGGGTAGGCATTAGTCCTTCCCTAAATGTTTTATAAAATTCACCTGTGAAGCCATCTGGTCCAGGGCTTTTGTGTGCCAGGAGCTTTTAGATTACTGCTTCAATTTCAGTCTTTGTTATCAGTCTGTTCAGGATTTCTACTTCTTCTTGATTCAGTTTTAGAAGTTTATATGTTCTATAAATTTGTCCCTTTCATCCAGGTTGTCAAGTTTCTTTCCGTACATTTGTTTGTAGTAATTTCTTACAATCCTTTGTATTTCTGTGATATCGGTTGTGATTTCTCCTCTTTCATTTCTGATTTTGTTTATTTGGGTCGTGTCTTTTTTTTTTCTTGATGAGCCTGGATAAAGGCTTGTCAGCTTTGTTTATTTTTTCAAAAAACCAGCTCCTACTTTTGTTGATCTTTTGAATGGTTTGTTTAGTCTCTATATGTGATTTAACGCTGCTCTAATCTTGATGATTTCCTTCCTTCTACTCGCCCTAGGCTTTTTTTGTTATTGTTGTTCTTGTTCTTATAGCTGTAGGTTTAGATTTTTTATTTGAGATTCTTCTATCCTTTTCAGGTAGGCCTGTATTGCTATGAACTTTCCTCTCAGGACTGCTTTTGCTGTGTCCCACAGGTTTTGGGTTGTTGTGTGTTCATTATCGTTAGTTTCCAGAAACTTCTTGATTTCTTCCCTGATGTCATTTTTAACCCATTCATTATTTAATAGCATATTATTCATTCTCCATGAGTCAAATGTCTTTGAGTTTTTTCCTTGAGGTTGAATTCTAGTTTTAAGGCATTGTGATCTGAGAAGATGCTTGATATAATTTCAGTTTTTTGAATTTGTTGAGGCTTGTTTTGTGTCCTACCATGTGGTCTGTCTTTGAAAATGTCCCATGTGCATTTGAAAAGAATGTATATTTTGCTTCTTTGGGGTGAAAAGTTCTACATATATATCAATTAAGTCCATTTTGTCTAGTGTTGTTCAGTGCCTCAATATCCTTGGTGTTTCTTAGCTTTGAATATCTGTCCATTGTTGACAATGGGGTGTTAAAGTTCCCTACTATGAGTGTGTCACTGTTGATATATTTTTTGTAGTCTTTCAATATTTTCCTTCTATATTTCGGTGCACCTATGTTGGGTGCATATATGTTTACCAGGGTTACATCTTCTTGATGGATTGTTCCCTTAAGTATTATAAAATGTCCTTCTTTGTCTCTTTTTATGGCCTTTGCTGTGAAGTCTGTTTTGTCTGATATAAGTATTGCTACCCCAGCTTTTTTTTCATGTCCCTTTGCTTGGAATACTCTTTTCCATCACTTCACTTTCAGTCTGTGTAAATCTTTTGTTTTGAGGTGTGTTTCTTGTAGACAGCATATATGTGGGTCATGTTTTCATATCCATTTTCCTACCCTATGTCTTTAGATTGGAGCATTTAATCCATTTATTTTTAAGGTTATTATTGACAGGTATTTATTCATTTCCTTTTGTACCTGTAGTCCTTTCCCTCTCTCTTTTTCTTCTTTTTCTTAAAGCTTTCCCTTTCTCATGTCTTGCAGTGCTGGTTTGGTGGAGATGTATTCTTTTAGTCTTCCTTTGTCTGGGAAACTTCTTACTTTACCTTCTGTTTTGAAGGAGAGCCTTGCCTGGTAGAGTAGTCTTGGTTGTAAGCCTTTGTTTTTCATTGCTTGAAATATTTTTTGCCATTCCCTTCTGGTTTGTAGTGTTTCTGTTGAGAAATCTGTTGATAGCCTTATCAGAGCTCACTTGTATGTTATTTGCTGTTTTTTTCTTGCTGCTTTTAAGATTCTTTCTTTGTCTTTAAATGTTGCCATTTTAATTATGATGTGCCTTGGAGTGGGCCTTTTTTGGGTTCACCTTCACTGGGACCCTCTGTGCTTCCTGGACTTGCATGACTTTTTCTCTCATCAAGTTAGGAAAATTGTCTGTTATTTTTTCAATCACATTTTCTAACCCTTGCTCCTCTTCTTCTTGTTTCCCTATGATTCTAATGTTATTTCGTCTCATGTTGTCCTGCAGTTCTCTTAAACCCTCTTCGTTCTTTTTCTGTCTTTTTTCATTTTGTTGTATTGTTTGAGAATTTTTTTCTACATTGTCCTCTAACTCACTGATCTGATCCTCTGCTTCGTTTAGCTCGCTTTTGATTGATTCTACTGTGTTCTTCAGTTCAGAAATTGTATTCTTGATTTCTTCTTGGTTCTTATTGATAGTTTCTATGTCCTTTTCTTTGCTGGTGTAGTTCTCCATAAGTTCCTTGTAGCTTCCCTGGAGTTCTTTATAGTTTCACTGGACTTGTTTCTAGTTCCCCTGGAGTTCATTATAGTTTTCTGTGAGTTTTTCAAGTTCATTGAGCTGCTTTATAACAATTCTTTTGAATTCCATGTCCCATAGAATGCTTGCTTCTGTTCCATCTATCTCTCTTTCTGGGGATTCCTCTTTTCCTTTCATTGGGAGGTTGTTTCTGTGTCTCCCCATGTTGAATTCTCTGGTTTGTTTTTGTTACTAGGATTTGTCTGCTTTGATTTCCTGCTTTCGTGATATGAGATTCTGTATAGGAGACCTGGAGGATTCAGTGGTGCAGTCTTTTTGATCTCCTGAGCTTGATGCTCTTGGGATGCTGTTTACCATGTTTGTTTAAGCTGTCTGGTTATATTTCAGTTACTGATTGGTGGAAACTTCCCTCTGGCTTGTTGATTGAGAGTCACTCTGCCTACCCTATCTTGAGTTCTTTTGTGGAGATGTTAAAACATAAACACACAACCCAGGCAAGAAACCCACACCCTCACAAATATCCCCCACCCACAATCACACTATCAGTAGCAAATGAGCCAGTATTAATATAGATGTAAAGAGGTTAAGACTATTATAGTATATGCAGAACTGTTAAGAGTTGTTTTAACTGATAGAGAGATGATTTTTGAGAAGGAAGATGATAGAAAATAGTAGCAAGTAGGGTCAAGGCTGAGCGAGACAGTAAGTAGTATTTACATTGTATATTAAAAAAGGGAGAGCAGAATGAAGTGAGAAAGTGGAAGTGTATGGTATTAGGTTTATATAACAGTTATATGCTATATATTTAGTGCGAGAGGGAGAATAAACAAAACAGACAAAATTAAAGAAGAAGAATAGGAGGGAGAGAGGGTAGGAAACAGAATAAAAGATTTTCACTCTAGTACAACCTTTGGGCACTGTCCTCCTTTTTCTGGATCCACCCCTGGTCAAAATTCCATGGGTTTCAAATCTTCTTTTCTGGCTGGCTGGCTGTGAGGAGATATGGCTGGTTTCTGTGGCTGCTTTTCTCTCACTCATGGGCCTGCTGCAGCTTTCTGCTGTGAGCTGCCCTAAGTTCGGTCTCTCCCTACTTGTCCTGTGGCACCCTCCAGCAATCCTCAGGCTTGTCTGGCAATGTTGTTCTGGCAAGCCCCTAGTCCCTGCCCAACCTTGGGTCCTGTCTTTGCTCTTCCTCCCAAAAAGTCTCTGTGCTCCAAGCCGCAGCACCAGGCTGCATCCGTCGCCTGTGCGCACTGCTTCCCTGCTTGGGGTCCCTACTGAGTCTGCGTTTCTGCTGCAGCTTTCCTGTATGGGCCCCTCTCCCCGACTCTGTTCTGCTTTTTTGTTGGGTGGAGCCGTGATGCTCGCACCCAAGGTTGCCAGCTCAGAGTTGCCAGCCCAGGGAGTCCCTTCCTAGACTTAGTTCATACAGTTTCCCACAGTCCAGGCTGTTTGCTGTCTTCCCACACCTCTGGTTCTTTCAAGGAAACCTTCTCATTGACTCCCTCCGAGACTTTGCTGGTCCCAGCGCCTATGGCAGGGGGCAGTTTCTAAGCAGATCCCAGCTAATGAGCCGGTCTGCAGCTGCCCCTTTGGGGTGCAGTGCGATAGCAGTGCTGGGCTGGGGTGCCCAGTGACTCCTTTTGAGAGCGCGGTCTAGCTTTCTGGCTTCCTTCACACTGCTCCCACACTCCCTTCCCTGTTGGCGCTATCTGAAATCCGCACTCACTCACTCCTCTCCGTGTTTGTACTCCAAGTTTTTCTGCAATGGGAGCAAGCAGACAACACTGCTACCTACTTTGCCGCCATCTTCTCCCCACTCTGACATAAGGTTCTTGATGTGTCTTTAGGTTTTAGTTCAGCTATGACAACTTTCATTTGCCTTAAAACCTATGTGTTTTGTCAATTAGTCACATGTTAATGCAATTTGAATTTAAAAAACAAGGTACTAAAGGTCATCAGTACCTGGTCACATTCAAACTCATTTTAATCAGTATTTTCTGTTACTAAGTTATGTTTTGTTTTGTTTTTGTTTGTTTGTTTTAGAACTAATGGGCATTGCTTTGCCATCATAGAAGAAGATGACCAGGGAGAAACCACATTAGCTTCAGGGTGTATGAAATATGAAGGATCTGATTTTCAGTGCAAGGTAAGATGTAATTTGGGGCCTATGAAATAAAGAAAGCCACCAAAAAAGCATTGACCTCTCTCCTAGGAGAGGTGTGTCTGGTCTGTACATTGTAAACAAATGTATTTGGGGAAGCTTAGCTCTTACTTGAAGTAAAATATGATGTGGTAAGTGAAATTCCAGATTACTTTTTAAAAAGTATTAAATTACCCTTTTTTCTAAATTGTTATGGCTACAAAAACTGATACTGTAACACTTTTTGTGGATTATAAAACTGAAAAGATTTTAAGTGATGGGCAGTAACCTCTGTATTACTCGGAGACAACTTAGAAATGGTAAATCCTTGTAAGGAGGTCTCAGTGGAATTATTTTAACAACAGCAGGGAAGGAATCAGGATTGGTAATAATTTATGAGCATCCTGGTGGCGCTCTGGGTTATAAACTTAGTCTCTCCAAAAGTCTGTGTAGTAATTTTGCCCCAGGGGAACCTGCCAATGTTTTTGCAAACAGCTCTAGATAAAACCATTTGTACACAAAGTTAAGCCTTGGTTATTTTAGAAAATTATTTGAATTATTTAGAAATTCTCAGGATTGATAGAAACCTTAAAGGTTATGTTTCAACCTCTCCACTGATATTTAGAACTTATACCCCCCCACATACACAACCACCCTTCCCCCCACCTCCATCCCCCCACACAGTACATCCCATACATTTTCTGTGTTATACCTCTAGTGACAGGGACTCATTACCTCCCAAGACCACCTGTTGCATCTATAAAATGACCTGACTTGATCCCGAGAAAGCTTGTCCTCCCAATGACTGCAAATCTATCTTTCTTCCTGCCTCTTTGGGCCATAGAGAACAAATCTGATCCTTCTTTGATATGATAGCCTTTTCCTATATGAAGAAAGTTTTGGGTTTTTTTTGTTTTTGTTTTTGTTTTTTTTTTGGTCCTGCTTTCCTCCCCATACCTTCTAGTCTTTGCCCGCATAAAAATTATAGTTCACAATGACTTCAACTGTTTCTTATATGATCAGCTTCAGACTTACTCTCTCTCCAGAGAATACGTAAGTCCTTTCCCTTTTTTTAAATACAGCCAAATCTCGTGTTAGATGTTTTACTGTCACCCCATATTCCTGAAACATTGAGCTCTGTCAGTTGAGATGCCCATGTCTTTCACTCATGCTACTGCTAAGCCACATCTCTTCCCCTTTTTATTGGTGGTGTTTGTTTCTTGACACAAGTAAGTACATGGGAATGGAATATTTGTTATACAGTTGTCACATAGTTGTCTATATTAAATTTCATCATATTAGAATTAGTTCTTTGCTCTAATTTGTCAAAATTTGGGGGGATGCTAATTTGGTTTTTTCTTCTAGTCCTGTTTTATACTATTTGCATATTTATCAATCACATTTTTTAAACATTTAAAAAATATTGAAGAAAGCTCTGGTTAGAGCACTGAGCTTAAGAGTAGCAACTAATGTGTCTTGCAGGCCCCCTGAACTAGGTGTGTTCCAAACTGAATTCACCAATATGAGTTAGTTGTTAAATTTGACAATCTGTGTTCAGATCCACAGGTTGCCTTCTACTACCTGTGAAACTTTGGGCAAGGAATTTTACTTTTGTTTTCTCATCTATGAGGATCAGATGATATAACATATACGTAAAGAGTTTAGCACAATTGGCATATACAATAGTAAGGGCTTAATAAATGTTGCTTTCAGCATATTGATGATAACTGAGCAGTCTTTAAACCAGGCTATCACATATTCCTGGGTACATACAGACTGCGTTACACAAGGATCACATAAACACATGGATAGTTTTAAGGGAATCATTTTACAGATCCTAAACTTCCATAGGTCCTATTACTTAATATTGGCTCAAGAACAGAGCCTCTCAAGCTATTTCTCTTTTCCTTCCCTTTTGTAATCACCATTTTCATAGTTTATGGATCAAAGGTCTAGATGTAAAACCTCAAGTTACCAAACAAGTTTGTAATATGAAATCTCAGTATCACTGTGGGGAATGTGGGGATATCAAATATGTTTCCATGTCAGGTGGTTTTCAATTTTTTGCTTTCATCCAAATTGCTGATTATTAAAAACAATTATTGATAATAGGATCATTATGGGAGTTTAGCATATATATTGGAAGGTCTTTAAAGAATTAGTACACAGTGGTATAACGAAGTCCTCCATTATCATCTTTGTCTATGTGGATGAAGTATCAAGGACAATTTAAAATCAGGGATAAAATTAATGCCAAACTTTCTCATTCCAGCAGTAAGTACTATTTATTTATCCATGAATTTTAAGAACTAATTTCATCTATTACATACATTTTCAATAAATTTTTCTTTTAATGTCAGTATTTTAATAAAGATATATATATTGTTTTGATCAATTTTATACTAAGAAGAATCATAATGATAAAGCAGAGTAATTTTGAAAACTTAAAGACATATTGTCACAAGAAGTAAAATACATTAACTTGTATTTGTATATTTGATATGGAGAATTATGTATCAAAATATATTACTAGGGCATAATTATTGTGGGAGATGTGAAAAGGAAATAGGAGTTCAAGGAGAAAAAGGAACATTAAAATTTCTTAATTGTTAAAGAAACATTGTTTATTTTTTTAAATAGTGACAAGTAAGTGTTGAATTGCTATGTTATTTCGATTCTACTGAAAGGATTTAAGAATGATGTAACAGTTTTATTTAAAAATGTCATTGTGTACAATAAGCCGGAAATTATTAGTGAAAAATTTTAGATATCACCCTAAAAATATGTGCGAGAAGGGATACGTTGTTTAATTTCACCCTACGCCTTTTCTCCCAGTGCTTTTACACATACTATCATGTAGGGATCAGAAGAGATTCAAGTGAGAATCACCATGCTTTACCCGGACCTTGATTTTTCCTCCCACTTCCCAGTCTCTGTTGGTAAATCTAGCTTATTCTGTTTCTTTCTATAGAATGATTTTTTTCTTAGAGACTGTTCTGCTAGTCCTTGTAAATTTGGCTTCAGTTCCTTTTTCATGTACCATTCCCTCACCTCCTCCCATCCAAACTCATTGAATCTCTGATTTCATGAATGCCAAGTGAGTTTTTTCCGCAAGATTTTTATTGCCCACATAAATCTGGAGATACAAATGAACTTGGTAGGAAAAGTGGGGAGGGTAGCAATGGGAGAGGAAAGGTTCTGTCACCCAACTTCATAATCTAGTCTCACCTGGCTTTTGCCTACCTAGTCAACCTATAAAAGAAAGATGTTAGGTGGGTTTGATGTTACTTATTCTTGGTGAAATCACATTGAGTCTTTAGGGGTTTAAAGGCATTTTTGGCTTTTTCTAGAATCTTGACTGGGATCCATGCCAAGTTCACTAAAGGAAGAAGAATTAATTTATTGAATATTTACTGTATGCATTTAATATGCTAGGTACTTGGTATATAGTACCTCATTTCCTCCCAGTTACCCTTTAAGACATACTTTTTGTCCTCCATTTTACACTAGAGGAAACTGAAGTCCAGAGAGAAGTACATTTATTATTTATGCTCACAAAGCTAGTAAGTGGCAAAGCTAGGATTTAAACTATTTTATTCCAAAGCCCTTGATTTTCCATAACACCATGCTGCCTCCAATCTGTTACTGGCAAAGTCTACTTATTCCTCTTTTAAAAAAAAGAAATGTAACATTTAGCTAACTAGTTTCTAACACTCCTTGTTCTTAGAATCTTTAAATCATACCTGCCTTTCTGCCACCTGACACATGCTCTCATCTTCCTGGAATATCATTCACCTAGATTAGAAGATATGAATTTATATAGAGTACAGAAACATTGTAGGATCTCTTCATACATCTGGAATATCAATTATCACTTACTCCTGTTGCGTCTACCTTCTCCATTCTTATAATTATTCTTGATAAAGAATGACTGACACAAAACAGGAGTTGAAGAAATGTACTTTTTCTTTTTCCTTCATTACCTACTATTTTGAAAGTAATACACCCATTGCTCAGTGGTCTGTCTTCTAGCACTGCCAAAGAAACCCTTTCTTGGTTTTTCTGTACATATTTTTTGTTTCTTCAAGGCTAAGCTCATTTTGAACGTTAGCCTTCCTGGAACTATTCTTGAAAGCTTGGCTCTTCTTTTATTCATCTTCAGTTATATACTCTTTATTCCATCCTTAATATAAGGACTTTTTTTTTTTTTTATGATCTGGGATTATTTCAGAATCACTGGTGTAACTCCTAGCATTTTTCTTTTTATCTTTATAATCAATTGCTAAAAAGTACAAAATACAATAATACTGTAAAACTTCTCCTTTTGGGGGTTTCCAATGTTCTTGACCAATCTTCTCTTATAGAATCTCAAGTCCTCGACTTACCAGATTCATTTTTAAAGTAATACCTGACTATATTGAGGTTTTACCTTCTGGCTATCTGATATTTAATAATGACGTGGTTGCCCTGGCCTGGTTGCTCGGTTGGGGCATTGTCCCATGCACCAAAAGGTAGTGGAGGTTCTATCCCTGCTCAGGGTACATACCTAGGTTGTGGGTTCGATCCCTGGTCAGGAACTAGAGAGAATTATGCTCAGCAAAATAAGCCAGGTAATAAAAGACAAATACCATATGATATCACCTAATACAGGAACTAATACAGGAAACTAATGAACAACACAAACAAACGAGCAAAATTGAATCAGGCATCTAAACAAGGAGCAGGCTAATAGTGAAAAGGAGGGAAGGGGGCTGGAGAGAAAGGGGGTAAGAAGTGGAAGGTTCTAGTCAAAGAACATGTATAAATGACCCGTGGACATGGACCACAGATGGGGGTTGACTGTGGGAGAAGGGGTGGGCAGGGTGGGGGAAAGCAATGGGGTGGGGAGGGGAAGCAACCAGTCAATGTTTCTCTCTCTCTCTCTCTGCCCTTCTGTTGCTCCTTTCCTCCCTCTCCCTCTCTAAAATCAGTGGGCATATCCTTGGGTGAGGATATATTTTTAAAAATTTTAAAGAATAACATTGTCAATTTCTGCTAATATACTTGCTACTTTTACAGTGACAGACAATTTCTTTGTGTTGGTATCTTGGTCCAGAATGGCACTTCTCCTGGTTAGTACTGAAATGTCAGCATTCAGATTAAGAATTTGTCAAGTACTGTACCATTAGTCAAATAAAGGTTCACACATGTTGATATCTGTTCCCAAGACTACAGTCTATTCTCTGTGCTTGTGTTGTTGTTTTTTTAAGTAAATTTTATTGATTATGCTGTTAGAGTAGTCCCAATTTTTTCCCCTTTGCTCCCCTCTGCCCAATACCCCCTTCTCTCCAGCAATCCCACACCCCGTAGTTCATGTCCGTGGGTCGTGCATATAAGTTCTTTGGCGTCACCCTTTCCTATATTATTCTTAACTTCCCCCTGTCTATTTTGTACCAACCAATTATGCTTCTTAATCCCTGCACCATTTCCCCATTTCTTCCCCTTCCCCCTCCCAGCTGATAACCCTCCATATGACCCCTATACCTGTGATTCTGTTCCTATTCTGATTTGCTTAGTTGGATTTTGTTTTTATTTTTTACATTCAGTTGTTGATAGTTGTGAGTTTGTTGTCATTTTAATGTTCATAGTGTTGATCTTCTTTTTCTTAAATAAGTCCCTTTAACATTTCATATAATAATGGCTTGGTGATAATGAATTCTTTTAGCTTAACCGTGTCTGGGAAGCACTTCATCTGCCCTTCCATTCCAAATGATAGCTTTGCTGGATAGACTAATCTTCGAAGTAGGTCCTTGGTTTTCATCATACTGAATACTTCTTGCCAGTCCCTCCTTGCCTGCAAAGTTTCTTTTGAGAAATCAGCTGATAGTTTTATAGGCACCCCTTTGTAGGTAACTCTCTGCTTTTCTCTTGCTGCTTTTAAGATTCTCTCCTTGTCTTGAACCTTTAGCATTTTAATGATGATGTGTCTTGGTGTGGTCCTCTTTGGATCTAGCTTGTTTGGGACTCTGTGCTTCCTAGACTTATATGTCTATTTCCTTCACCAAATTTGGGAAGTTTTCCTTCATTGTTTTTTCACATAAGTTTTCAATTTCTTGCTCTTTCTCTTCTCCTTCTGGGACCCCTGTGATTCGGATGTTGGCACGTTTAAAGTTGTCCCAGAGGTTCCTAACCCTCTTCTCATTTTTTTCAATTCTTGTTTCCTCATTTTGTACTAGTTGACTGTTCTTTTCCTACTTATATTCCAAATCATTGATTTGAACCCTAGTTTCCTTCCCTTCACCAATAGTTTTGTGTGGATTTTCCTTCGTTTCATTTAGCATAGCCTTTACTTCTTCCATTATGCATTTGCCGTACTCAAGCATATCTGTCAAGCCCATGAGCATCTTTATCACCAGTGTTTTGAACTTTCATCTTTTAGGTTGGCTATCTCCTTGTCTGTTAGGTTGGCTATTTCCTCATTGCTTAGGTGTCACACTGGAACCTTGATCCATCCCCCCTTTTGGGCCATACTTATCTGTCTCCTCATCTTGACAGGCTCCTGTGTTTGTTTGCCTCTGTGTCTTAGATAGAGCTGTTGCACCTGTTACGTTGTAAGGGGCAGAGCCTTAGGTAGTATTCGTCAGTACTGTATAGGGCGATCCGTTTCACCACGTTGTGGTGCTATATGTGGGGGAGGGGTCAGATAGGGAACAATGCTGTTTGCTCAGCACTTGCCCATTTTCCATGCACTTCTCCCACTTTCATATGGGACTGGCGCCTCTCTAGCTGTTGCACTGGCCGTGGTTCCCAAAGTCGGTGGGTCTGCAGATGTTCTAGGACTGTGGGGGCCCTTTAAACAAGCGGACTCTGCTGAGAGACCTGCAGTTTCTTCCTCTGCCCCAACCCCCACTGGTTTGCATGGTCAAAAGCAATGAGGCTTGATTTTCCCCGGCATTGGGACCGTGAGCTGCGCTGTCTGGTCAGGAGCTGGGAACGCTCCCCAGGTGTCCCTCTCCACTTTTTAAAATGTGTGACTGCACTTTCTGCGGGCTTGCCGCAGCTGCCTCCACCACCACCACCACCACACTGTGTCCTTTCCACCCCTCCTACCTGTCTGAATGAGTATTTCTTCTTTATGTCTTTGTTTGTTGGACTTCCAGGCAGCTTGATTTTCTGGAACTTCTGGTTGTCTCTAGTTTTGAGGTAGTTCTATTTCTTCTTAGTTGTGGAGGGAGACCCAGCGTGTCTGTCTAGGCCTTCATCTTGGACTGAAGTCTCTCTGCTTGTGTTCTGATTGAGTAAAATACAAGCACATATGTTGTTGGTGGTCTCTTAAAAACTCAGAAATACTGTTTTTATATTTGCCCTTTTCTTTACCACATATGCTTCAACTTTTCTTCCACAGCCAGTTCATTAGTTTCAACATATCTGTTATATGCAGATCTGCAACATCGTCTACCTAGTCCACTGCCTTTTCTAATTTGTGTTGTCTTTAGCCTAGGACACCCTCCACTTTTTAGTATGATCCTGTTTGATTCATTTAAGTCTCAGTACTACTACGAGATCATATTTACCCTACCAGTTTATTACTAATAAAATATGTTACCCATGTTTTTTAGAAAAAGATCTCATGAATTTAAGTAATTTTTTCTTTTTTTACTAAAAACTAACAGTAATAAAATAAGATATGCCAAAATTTGGTGTAAAATAATTAAAAACTTGTTTATCTGCAATTAAATTATGGACTACTTCTTAGATACCGTCCACATATGTAGATTCTCATTAATAAAAACCATTTTACAATCTTCACAGCTATAAACTTATTTCAGCACAAATCCTAAGTCTTAATCATTTTTTTACACATAAAATTTGCAGGTACTTTTCACTCACTGAATTAGAAATTGTATTTTATGAATATTTAAAACTTTTCATTATCAATTTAGCATATCAAACTTTTTTTTTTTTTTAAGATTTTATTTACTGTTAGAGAAAGGGAAAGGGAAGGAAAAGAGAAGACAGACATCAATGTGCGGTTACCTCTTGCTCTCCCCAACCGAGGACCTGGCCTGCAACTCAGACATATGCCCTGACTGGGAATCGAACTGGCGACCCTTTGGTTCTCAGGCTGGCACTCAATCCACGGAGCCACACCAGCCAGAGCCATTACTAATTTTATCTTTACTCTTTCTCTAGGATTCCCCAAAAGCCCAGCTACGCCGGACAATAGAATGTTGTAGGACCAATTTATGTAACCAGTATTTACAACCTACATTGCCCCCTGTTGTTATAGGTAAGTTAGCAGAGAAAAGTGTGAGTAAAATTTTCAATGAAGTATTTTTTCTGGTTTTAATGGTATGAAATTTTTTTTTAAATTTAATGCTACAAAGTTTTCTTTTAATAAGATGTGATAGAAGAACAATATGTTTACTGTTTACTTTCATTGTCAGGTCCATTTTTAGATGGCAGCATTCGATGGCTGGTTGTGCTCATTTCTATGGCCATCTGCATAATTGCTATGATCATCTTCTCCAGCTGCTTTTGTTACAAGTAAGAACATAATTATTTTGATAAAAAGTATTTTGTTGATTAATAGATATAAGTAGTTGTTCTTAAAGCCAATGGACAGAAACCATTGACCACTAAATGTAATTCAGAAACCATTAACTTGCATCTGCAGTTTGTATCTCTAAATTAACTAGATTATAATTTTCTTAAGAGAAGAGAGGATCTTACTACTAATGATTTAATTAGATAAAACTTTATATTTCTTGTTATTATGCTCATGAGTACTTATGGTTTTCTTATTTATGCAGTATTCAACTTTTTTATATATATGAATGCTTGAAGCCTGTTCCAAGAAACCAACTATATTACCATTATTTCGTTATTTGGGACTTAAGAATTGTTTGTATTCAGTCATGATTTCAGAAGAAGTTGCTGAAAGAGAAAAGTAATAAGAGGAGGGCATAAACTCCAAAAATAAAATGTTATCTTACTGACTTATGAATACAGAGATTAGTGAAACAGGTTACTAAACCTAATAAATAAACACAAGTGTATAAGGAAATTTAGTATATGGTGTAAAGGTAACATTTCAAATCACTGAGGAAAAGATGGATTAATAAGTAGATTTGGGAGTAGGTAGCTATATCGGAAAAAATGAAGTCAAATCAATTCCCTACACAGAAATAAATTTTAACCAGATTAGAGCTATATATCGTCGTCGGCAGCCGTCCGTCTCGAGAGACGATGGTGTAGCTTCTTAAGAGTCTATCTGCACCGCCGAGAATGGCTGTGCAGTCCAACTCGGAAGTGACACAGTATCTGTCTCCTCCCGTGTTGAATCGACATCTTGTGATGACGCTGGAGTGTCCTCTCTAGTGAAGCTGAAGCTACAGAGCCTGGGCAGGGTGATATGGAGGGTCTGCTATTGCCCATGCAGCAGACCCCCCCTCTCTTCGCAGCTGAAGGGTCCAAGGGAAAGACGGAGTCAATACAGCTTGGCTTCAGGTGCGCCGCAGGAGTTGCCGGTGTTGACTACAACATCAAACCGCCTTAGGGACTCCGGCTCCGGATTTTCTGTCGGGGTTTACTCCCTTAGCCTTTCCCCTGAAGAGGTATGCCACAAGGCAGCGGAGGTTTTTTGGAGTCAGAGTTTTCCTTCTCTGATGTGCCCTGACTGGAAGATCGAACCAGCGACACTTAGCTCGCAGGCCGACGCTCAATCCACTGAGCCAAACCAGCCAGGGGTTAGAGCTATATATATACAAAATGAAATGATTAAAGTACTAGAATAAACCATGGAGGAATTTTTAAAAATAATCTCAGTGTGAAAGACCTTTGTGAATCTAACATAAAATGTAGAGGGGGGGAAACCCTTAAAATTAAAAAGGATTGATGGTGTCAGCTACACATAAAAACAGCTTTATTGTGTGGCAGAAACCACCATATGTGGTCAGAAGACAGACTAGCAATGAAAAACATTGCAGAACCCATGGACATCAACTAAGTGGGGGGATTGCTGGAGGGAAAGGGGGTACCCAGCAGAGGGGAGCAAAGGGAAAAAATGAGGACAACTATAACAGCATAATGAATAAAATATACTTAAAAAGGAAAGTAAAACCATTGGCAGCTCATACTACAAAGAATTAATTTCTTGAATATAAAGAACTTCTATAAATCAGAAAGAAGAAAATCTAACAAGTCATTGGGAAAATGGGCCACAAAAATGAACATATGATTTATCCGGAAAAGAAATATGTGAGGCTCTTAAAAGAAAAACTAAAAGATGACTATAGAATGCTCATAATGGCATGGACACATGGAGGACACCCTTGGAGGGGGGTGGGGGCTGGATGAAAGAAAATGAAGAGATTAGCCAAAGAACATATATGCATAATCCATAGACACAGAAAACAGTTTGGAGTTTGGTGATGGCCAGAGGGAAGGGGTAGAGGTGGGCAAAGGTGTGGAAATGGGAACATCTGAAATAATATCAACAATAAAAATAAAGTTAAAAAAAGAATGCTCATGGTATGAAAAGTATAAATCAAAATCATAGGTATTGTTTTTTACCTATTATACTGGCAAAAATACAAATGTTTGGTAATAGATCTTTGAGATAAAGAGGCAGCTGGAGCACGGGTATTTACTTTTGCTCCCCCAACTCAAGCACCAATAGTTTTGAACTTCTTTGTCCAAGTAGGACAGGAAATAATAGCAAAAAAATATTTGGGACCTATGAAACATAGATGAATAGTAAGTGCCTTTAAAAACCTAAAAAACATGAATCCTAGGCTAGAAACTGATAGCCAAAAAGCAACGAGTTTATACTACTAGTTATCTCTGAAAGTGAAGCTGAGAATGGCAGTCAAACCAAGAAAATTGCCTAACAATCTATTTTTAGAAAGTCACAGGCTCTGTTGGTTATCTAATACTGCATTAAAAAATCTAATATTGCATTAAGAAATCACTCCCAAACTTGGTGTTTCAAAACAGCAATTATTATCTCTCACTATTTCTACGGGTCAGGAATTCAGGTGTAACTTGTTTGGTTGGTTCAGGATCTCTCACCTGAAGGCTTGATTGGAGCTGGTAGATCACCTTCCAAGGTAGCTCATCTCCAAGGCTCATAAGTTGGCAAGGAACCTTAGTTCCTCTCATGTGAACCTCTCCACAGAACTGCTTAAGTGTCCTAACAGCGTGAAGCTTGGCTTCCCTCCAGAGTGAGTGATTTAAGAAACCAAGGGGGAAACTGCAGTACTATTTATGATCTAGAGTAGTGATTTTCAACCACTGTGCCACAGGAATTTTTTAAAACTTGGAATATCTGACTGTTTAGTCAGGGGCACTGACCTCTTTTCCCTTAATCTGTCAAATAAAAAAATGACAACAGCTAACACAACAATATCCATCTAATGGGAATGAATAAAAATTATACCTGAATTTTTTGTCAGATTGGCAAAATATATTTTTTGGTGTGCTATAAAATTTTAGTTTATGTATGCCATGAGATGAAAAAGGTTGCAAATCACTGATCTAGACTCAGAAGTCACATCATTACTTCTGCCATATTCTGTTGGTTACACAGGTTAGCCCTAAGTGCATTATGGAAGGGAAGTAAATAGGGACATGCATACCAAGAGGTGAGGATCTTTACAGGCCATTTGGGATGTCAGGTACCACAGACATTGAGATTCCCATTTCTATTCTGAATAATCAATGTGACTTCCCCATCATCTACCTAACAGAAGTGTGGAAGTGTATTCTTTGGTAAGAACAAAAATAAGTTTCTTATCTGTGATACCCTATTATTGAGGTTGAGGTATTATAGTGACAGCAAGGAGGTAAACTGAACATTTATGTACTGATTGGTGGATCCCTCAGATCTCCAGAACCCTGTCAGCCAGGCTTATTGAAGACAGCAGATAGGAAGATTCTTCTCAGAGAAATCCATTCAACCCAAGAGGGGAAAAAAAAACCAAAACTAAACATACTGACATTAGGCCCCAATGAAATGGCCCAGACAGATTATCTTACAGTGAAGCCTGAATCAGTAAGACCCACTCACATAACTAACAGCTGCCAATCAGGCAGTAAAGGACATTTGATCCATGAGAAACAGGAAATGAATGAGTGTCTGACTGCAGGACACAGAAGGAACCCAGTGTATCCCAGCAGAATCTGAATTGAGGAGATATAGCTGAGTGTCTGGATAGACAACAGCGACTCTTGTTCATAAGAGTACAGGAGAGGAGAGAGCCTTGCAGAAAAAGAATCTGGAGATCTGCATAAGGTTACCATTGAATATTCAGCTGAGTCTTGATTGGCGAGTACAAGTGAGGAAACTACCCAAGGCTGGGCATAGGGTTTGTTCCCACCAGCTATGAGACTTGAAAGCCTTATACGTAATTCACAGGGCATTGGTTAGAGTACTCAGAAGGGTCTTGCCTCTGTATCGCAGAATAATTAGCTCTACACTAAACATGGCTCTGGTCCTAACTCAAAAACAAGACCCAAAAGGATTGGATCTTTTTCAGGTAGCTAAATTCTCAAATAAAGCTTAATAATATTTATAGCATAATAGAAATATCCAGCATCCAACAAAGTAAAATTCACAGTATCTGCCATTCCATCAAAGATTACCAGGTCAATACCACTGACACAGAACTAATATAAATTTTAGAATTAGCATACAGGGACATTAAAACAGGTATTACAACTGGATTTTATATGTTCAAGTTAATCAGAGACATGGAAGTGTTTTTTTAAGACCCAAATCAAACTTCAGGAAATCTGTAATATCTGAGATAAATTATATACACTGGGTAAGATTAATGGCAATGAACATGAAGACAGCAATCGAAACTAAACAAACATTTTTAAAAAACTTCAAAATGAATCAAGCACCATTGAACTGTGGCACTTACGTGGCCTAGAGAGAGAGAGAGGTAGGAGGGGTGGAGCCGGGGTGGAGAGAAACTGGGGAGGCAGACCATCAGCACCAGGGCAGCAGCAACATCAGGGCAGCAGTGCTGGTAGAACTGGGGCGGTGATGCTAATAGCAGCACCAGCGGCAGCAGTAGTGCCAGTGGCAGTGCAGTGGCTGGGCCAGCCGGTGGAAAGCACACAGTCACACATTTTAAAAAGTCAGGGAAAAAACCTGAGGAATTACCACAGGTCCAGACCAGACTGGGCAGCTCACAGTTCCGCCACCGGGGGAAAATTAAGCCACGTTGCTTCTGACTGAAAACCAGTGGGAGTTGGTGCAGCAGAGGGAGCTACCAGTCCTTCACCAGAGTCTGTGTGTTCAGTGGAAAAGGGGTGACTGCTCAGCAGTCAGCATTGTTCCCCTTCTGAAAACCCTCCCCCACATCCAGTCCCGAAGCAGGTCACACCCTGCACTGACAAATACCTGAGGCTCCGCTCCTTACAACGTAACAGGTGCGACAGCCCTACCCAAGATGCACATGAAGCTGTGAAGTTGAAGAGACAGAGAAGTATGGCCCAAAGGAGGGAGCAGATCAAGGTTCCAGTGGGAGAACTGAGCAACAAGAAGATAGCCAACCTAACAGATAACATAGTTCAAAATGCTGGTGATAAGGAATGCTCACAGGCTTGACAGAAAAGACTAAGCATGACAGGGAAGGAATGAAAGCTATACTAAATGAAACGCAGGAAAATCCACAAGAAACCAGTAGTGAAGGGAAGGAAACCAGGGTTCAGATAAATGATTTGGAACATAAGGAAGAAATAAACAGCCAACCAGTACAGAAGGAGGAAACAAGAATTGAAAAAAACAAGGAGAGGCTCCAGAACCTCTGGGTCAGCTTTAAACATGCCAACATCCAAATCATAGAGGTGGCAGAAGAAGAGAAAGGGCAAGAAATTGAAAAATGATGTGAAAAAATGATGAAGGAAAACTTGACTAATTTGTTGAAGGAAATTGAAATACAAGTCCCGGAAGCACATAGTCCCAAACAAGCTAGACACAAGGAAGACCACACTAAGACACACAATTAAAATACTAAAGGATAAAGATAAAAAGAGAATCTTAAAAGCAATAAGATAAAAGAAAGAGTTACCTACAAAGAGGTGCCTATAAGATTATCAGCAGGTGACTTGCGGCCGAGATGGAGGCGTAGACAGACATGCTGTGTCTCCCTCCACAACTAAGAAGGAATACAACTACCTCAACTAGAAACAACCAGAAGTTCCAGAATATCAGACTGCATGGAAGTCCAGCAAACAAAGATATAAAGAAGAAATACTCATCCAGACAGGTAAGAGGGGCGGAACTGGGGCGGAGAGGACATGGTGTGGTGGTGGCAGCAGCGGCGGCAGTGGCAGGCCAGCAGAAAGTGCAGTCACCCATATTAAAAAGTCAGGAGGGGCACTAGGGAGCGTTCCCAGCTCCTGACCAGACCTTGCAGCCCAAGATCCCAGCACCAGGGAAAATCAAGCCTCATTGCTTCTGACTGTGCAGACCAGTGGGGGTTGGGGTGGAGGCAGAAACTGCTGGTCTCTCAGCAAAGTCTGCTTGTTGAAAGGGCCCCCACAGTCCTAGAACATCCGCAGACCCACCCACTTTGGGAACGATGGCCAAGGCAGCAGCTAGGGAGGCACCAGTCCCATAGGGAAGTGGGAGAAGTGCCTGGAAAAGGGGCAAGTGCAGGCGGCATTGTTCCCTCTCAGACCCCTCCCCTACAGGCAGCGCCACAACTTGTTGAAACCCATTGCCCTGTACTGATGAAATCCTAAGGCTCCGCCCCTTACAGCATAACAGGAGCAACAGCTCTACTTGGGATGTGGAGGCAAACAAACACAGGAGCCTGTACAGGTCCGGGAAGCATGAAGGGTCCCGGGAGAGCTGGGACCACACCAGGATGCATCATGATTGAGATGCTAAAGGTGAAAGATAAAGAGAGTCCTCGGGGCAGCAAGAGACAGGTGGAGAGTTGCCTCCAGGGGGGTGCCTATAGGACTACCAGCTGATTTCTCAGAGAACACTTTGGAGGCAGGAAGGGACTGGCAAGCAGTATTCAATGTGATGAAAGGCAACCTGCAACCAGGATTACTCTATCCAGCAAAGCTGTCATTTGGAATGGAAGGGCAGATGAAGTGCTTCTCAGACAAGGTGAAGCTGAAGGACCTCATCATCACCAAGCCATTATTATATGAAATGTCAAAGGGACTTAGTTCAGAAAAAGAAGATAGAAACTATGAACACTAAAATGACAACAAACTCACAAGTATCAACAACTAAAACTAAAAAACAAAATCCAACTAAGCAAACCAGAATAGGAACAGAATATAGGTATGGGGATCATTTGGAGGGTTATCAGCTGGGAGGGGCGAGGGGGAGAGACGGGGAAATGGTGCAGGGATTAAGAAGCATAATTAGTAAGCTCACAATAGACAGGGGGGTGTTAAGAATAGTACAAGAAAGAGTGAAGCCAAAGAACTTATATGCGTGACCCATGGACATGAACTAAGGTGGGTGGGATTGCTGGAAGGTGGAGGGGGTAGTAAGTGGGCAGAGGGGAGCAAAGGTAAAAGAAATTGGGACAACTGTAATAGCATAATCAAATATACTAAAAAAAAAGATCATGACCCCCAAATTTTCCAAATTTAGTAAAAGTAAACCCATAGATCCAGAACGCTCAGCAAACTCTTTGTACGAGAAACGTGAAGAAAACTACACCAAGGCTCATTATAATCAGATTGCTCGAAACCAGTGAAAAAGAAAAAAATTTTAAGTGCAGCCAGAAGAAAAAGGCAGATTATATAAAGAGGACTAAAGATAAGGATGGTAACCCACATTTCATGGGAAACGGTGCATGCAAGGATACAGCAGAGCACCATCTTTAAAGTACTCAAAGGAAAAAGTCATGAATCTCGAATTCTCAGGGAAAATACTTTTCAAAAATAAAGACGAGATAAAGACTTTCAGACATACAAAAACTTGAAGGAATTCATCACCAGCAGATTTTCACAAGAAATGTTAAAGGAAGTTCTTCAAGTAGAAAAAATATTATGCCAAGTAGAAATATGAATGAAGAGCACAGGGAATGGAGGCCAAGGGAACCCTAACACAAGCTAATGTCTTTTAAAATTAACTGAAAAGAATACTCATCTCAGAATCAAGCCATGGACACTTATGTGAGTGACCTAGAGCATTTCGTAAAACCCACAGTCAGACCCCACAAACTGTTCCTTTAGCCTCCTTTTATAGTTTTAAACTAAGTATAACCGAGAATCTCATGACTGCCTTGTATATTTAGCTTTTGAATTTTATTTACTTGAAGACCAATTATTGAGCAAATTTATCAGATTTGTTATTTGATGTATCGCCTAATATTTAGCCCAATTTTAACAAGACACAAATTTCTGTCTATAGCAAGCTGTAAAAGGATAAGATTAAAATTAGAGGGCTATATATTTCTACATATTGAGATTAGTCTTTTTTATGTATCTCATTAATATTTTGTTTCACTTTTTTTTCTGATGGCTGTTTTGTTCCACTCTAGAAAAATTTGAAAATTTATTCTTGAATCTGATTTACTTTTATGATAACATAGTCCTCAAAATCAATACCTTCTTCAAAACCACTTCTCTAACTATCACCTCCTTTCATTGTGGATTAGCTGTTATTTCTGTTTCATTCTGACAGTTCTTTGTACTTTACTCTGTCATGGAATTTCTGTTCTTTTTTTTAAATGAATTCTTTACCTTTAAAAAACTGATTAGAACCCATGATCCACACCTAAAGTATTTACTATTTTTACCTAACATTTTTTCATTTGCAATAATTTGTTTACTTGTTTATAATCATTTGCCTAAAGTCTGCCTTTCCCATTGGACAGGAACCTCAGTGATAGCAGGGGTTATTTGTTCATTGACATTGATAATGGCTAGCTGATAAAGTACCACTTTTCTGCTCAAGTATTAAGAAGGAACATGATGAATCAGTGTGTTCCCCCTCATGCTTGGCACACAGTAGGTACTCATTAAATTTTGTTGATGTTCATCAACCTCCCCTTGACCCAGAATATCTGCATGGAAGCAGTATCACAGATTAATTATCAGATATAAAGCACACTTCCAACTTTATAATTGGCCCATCATTCTCACTGCCATTTGGGGACATCTGAGTCCTCTTAAGTTCACTATTAAAAATGGATGATTTTGAGAGTTAAGTAATTGCACCAAAAAATATTGCCAAGTAATGTTTCATATAATGAAAAAGATAGTAGCTGCCAGTCAGCTTTAAAGTGGTTAAAAATAAGAAAAACGTCCTTTATATTCATCTTTATTTTTATCATTTTCATCACTTTCCGTTTATTTTGTTTGGTTCCCAGTTTTAGGTCCAAGTTTTCATTTTGTATTATTTCTTCTGAATGAAGAACTTCCTCATAATTTCTTGCATGTAGGTCTACTGGCCATAAGTTCTCTCAGCTCTTGTTTGTCTGAAAAGTCTTTTGCTTTCATTTTCCAATGGTATTTGCACTGGATATAGAAGTCTGGGTTGACTTTTTTTTCTTACAAATACCACTTCCTTGTCTGATGGCTTACATGATTTTCATAATTCTTTGGTCCACTGTATGTAAATTTTTTTCATGGTTTCTTTTATGGTTTTCTTTTATGGTTTTAAACAATTTAGCTACAGTATATTAAAGATATGTGTGCTTTTTTAATTATTTTATCATTTCTGCTATAACAAACTAAGATTTGAAATACATACACACACATAAATAGACACACACACCTAAAAATGGACATACCTCTTCTCTTAGACTATTGTTAGTATTTAGAGTTTCTGGGTCAGGCTGGTTAAGAGTTCAATAGGACTTGAGCTTTGTTTAATATTTGGGTCTGTGGCTTCAGTGCATCACAGGTTTCAAATATCTTTGGTGATGGTCTTATGGTATATTGTGCTTGGGGGACGGGATTTGGATGCAGAAGGGTTTTCTCTGTGTTTCTGCTAACTCCTTCAGTTTTCAGCTTTCAGTTTTCATTGCTTTCATGCCTACACCACAGCAGGGGTCTCTTTCCATACTTGTGCTTATTCCCCAGAGGTAGCCTGCTATTGCATTTTAGTCATGGTGGGGGGCATGTAGAGTGGAGGTGGGAATGTCTTTTGTCCTTACGATAGGCTCCTGTGTTTCTAAGCCTTAAGCATGAGGCTTTCTTAGGTTTTTTTAAAGTATATTTTATTGATTATGCTATTACAGTTGTCTCAGTTTTTCCCCTTTGCCCCTCTCTGTCCCCTTCCTACTAGCAAACCCCTCCTTAGTTCATGTCCATGGGTTGTACATGTAAGTGGACGTTCTTTGGCTTCGCCCTTTCCTATACTATTCTTAACATCCCCCCGTCTATATTGTTCCTACTAATTATGCTTCTTGATCCCTGCACCTTTCCCCCCATTCTGCCTTTTCCCCTTCCCAGCTAATAACTCTCCAAATGATCCCCGTACCTATGATTCTATTCCTGTTCTAGTTTTTTGCTTAAGTTGTTTTTGATGTTTAGATTCATTTGTTGATAGTTGTGAGTTTGTTGTCATTTTAATGTTCATAGTTTTGATCTTCTTTTTCTTAAATAAGTGCCTTTAACATTTCATATAAGGGCTTGCTGATGATGAACTCCTTTAGCTTTACCTTGTCTGGGAAGCACTTTATCTTTCCTTCTATTCTAAATGATAGCTTTGCTGGATAGTGTAATCTTGGTTGTATGTCCTTGCTTTTCATTACCTTGAATACTTCTTGCCAGTCCCTTCTTGCCTGCAGTTTCTTTTGAGAAATCAGCTGATAATCTTATGGGAGCTCCTTTGTAGGTAACTCTGCATTTCTCTCACTGCTTTTAAAATTCTTTCTTTATCTTTAACCTTCAGCATTTTAATTATGATATGTGTTGGTGTGTTCGTCTTTGGATCCAACTTGTTTGGGACTCTCTGTGCTTCCTGGATTTGTATGTGTCTATTTTCTTTGCTCAATTAAGTTTTCTTTCATTATATTTTCAATTAAGTTTTCAATTTCTTGCTTTTCCTCTTCTTCTTCTGGCACCCCAGTGATTTGAATGTTGGTATGTTTAAAGTTGTCCCAGAGGTTCCTAAGCCTCTCTTTGTGCTTTTGGAATTCTTGTTTCTTCTTCTTGGTCTGGTTGAATGTTCATTTCTTCCCTATATTCCAAGTTGTGGGTTTAAATCACTTCTCTGTTGGTTTCCTGTGGATTATTCTCTGTTTCACTTAGTGTAACTTTATTTATTTATCTATCTATTTATTTATTTAGCCATACTCAAAGATTTCTCTGAGCATCCTCATAAGCAGTGCTTTGAACTCTGCATATGATAAGTTGGCTTTCTACATTTTGCTTAGTTCTTTTTCTGGGGTTTAACTTGTTCTTTAATTTGGGCCATATTTCTTTGTCTCCTCAATTTGGCAGCCTCCCTGTGTTTGTTTCTGTGTATTAGGTAAAGCTGCTTTTATTCCCTTAGTAGTGTGGCCTACATAGAAAAGGCACCTGTAAATTGTGTTGGCAGGAGCTTTATGTAATTGCCAGGGTAGGGCAAGCTGCTTGACCACTTTGGTGGCTATGTGGTGAGGGCTCAGAGAGGGGACAGTGCCACTGCCTGGCTTCCAGCAGTTTGCCTGGAGCTTGTCTTGTTTCCGGTCACTTCACCCTCTTTCCTTGTGCGACTGGCGCCTTTCTAGCTGCTGCCCGGGTGGTGAATCTTGGAGTTGGTGGGTTTGCATATATTCTATGACCATGTTGACCCTTTAAGTGGTGAAAATCTGGCAGTTTCTTCTGCCACCCCAACCCCCACTGGTTTTTACAGCCAGAGGTAATGGGGGTTTGTCTTCCCAGTGCTGGAACTCTGGGCCGTATGGTCTTGCCTGGGGCTGGGATTGCTCACTCCCAAGTTTCCTTCCCATCTGCCTTTCCACACCACGCTGCCTCTCTGCCCACCTCTGTGACTCCACCCCTCCTACCCATTTGGATGCATGTCTTTAAATCCTTCCATACAGCTCGATTTTCTGTTTTGGGTGCTACTAGTTTTGAGATCTGGTTGTAATTCTGTTTATGATTGCACGAGGAGGCAAAGCCTATCTAACTACGCCTTCATCTTGACCGTGAGTCCGCTTTGTTATAGTTTTGACCCTTCCTCACCATCAGTGGATCTTTTTGTCTGATGGGGCAAGGAAAATGTTTCCCTACACATCCCCCAGAAGCAGAGGAATTTCCTTCTCTTTCCCCAAAAGTAACAGATCTTTGCTTGTACCCCATGGGGTGGGGGGTCAGGGGCTGCAGGAAAGCAAAAAATAAATAAATAACTGGTATACAGTGAGATCCATGTGTGGAGAGAATTCCCTTAGTCATCATAATGTAAACATTGAATACTGATCTAAACGAATACTTGCTATAATTATGTTGGGAAGATATAAGAATAGAAATACTTCTGTTTGTGGAAAGGGCAGCGGGGGTATTAAATGATGAGTTAAATCCTCTTCTTCCACAGGGTGAAATCAATAGTTAAAGCCTAAAACTGGAAAACTGAAAATGACAATATAAGCATGTTATTTAGAAATAATGAGGTAAACATGAAACAAACCAGCTTAGAAAAGTTGAAAATGTTTGTTTCCCACAAGTGCAAAATAGGTGGGAACTGTTGTATTGTTACTAAGCCACAAAGAACTATAGTTAAGTCCTTACTTAATGTTGCAAGTTTCTGTGCCTTTAAAATTAAATATGAAATCAATTTTACCATAGACAAATTCATATAAACAAGAGTTAAGTTCCTATGGCATCCCATCAATATTATAATGAAACAGTGTTATTTATTCTTTGAGGACCTACTATATATAACTTTAAGAAATAGATGAATATAGAACTTTGATAAAATTAAAAACAATGTTCTAAAGTTGTTACAACTCACGATGTAGATGAGAGAGTGGGGAAAATGGGCACTCTCATATAATGGTGGAGAGATAGTAACCTGGTATAACTTTCAAGGAGGTCACTAGAACATTCCATCAAAATTCCAAATTCAGTTCTGAGTTGTACTGTACAAGCCATGAGTGGAATAAGACTAAAAACAATCTAAATGTTACCAGTAAGGGAGTGGTTAACAGCCATACAATGAAATACTGTTTAGCCATTAAAGAAAAGAGGCTATTTATGCACTTCTGTGGTATGAACCCTCAGATATAATGCTAAGTGAAAAAGCAAGATGCAGAACAGTACATATGGTATACTACTATTTCGGGGGGTGGGGAGTTGATCACCAATGTTCCAATGTATATGTTTTTGTTGGAATATATATAAATGGTCTCCAGAAGATTACCTAAGAAACTGGAAATAGTTCTAGTTCTAGGTTCCTTCTGAGAAAATGAAGTTGATGGCTTAGGGATAGGAGTGGGAGGAAGATTTCTCATTGTACACCCTTTTGTGCCTTTTAAATTTAAACCACTGAGTCAGTTACCCTTATTAAGTTATAAATATAAAATTATAAAAGTGTTTAAGTGTATTAGGCTATTCATCTGGAAAATAACTTATTTTTATTTATTCTCTAATTTATGTTCTATAATGGATTAAAGGACTAAGTGAGAGAATCAAAAATTTTAAACCTTGAAAATGTATTCATGATATCAGGGTTGGGAAAGTTGTCTTAAAAAGGACACAAAAGCATATATCACAAAAGAGGAAAATTTGATAAATTTAATTTGACAACATTAAAGTTAAAAACTGACACACAGCACCATAAATAGAATGATGTGACAGTGACAGCTGAGAGAAGACTCTTATAGCACATAATTATCAACAATTTAGTATACAGATATATGAAGAACTCCTACAAATCAATAAGAAAATGATAAATTACCCCAATTGAATAATGTGCAAAAAAACCCCAAAAACATGAAATAGGCAGTTCACAAAGAAAACTGAACTCTGAAAAAACAAAATTTTGACCTCTACAATCAAGGGAAAACAAATGAAAACAAGTTACTATGTCATACCCATCAGGTTGGCAAAAGTCAAAACTATGGCAGTTTCCAGTTTAGATTGAAATGTGGGGAAACAGGCACTGGAAGATTACACTTTTTTTTTTTAAAGTATTTTATTGATTATGTTGTTACAGTAGTTCCAATTTTCTTTCCCCTTTGCTCCCTTCCACCCAGTACCCCACTTCTCTCCAGCAATCCCACCCACCTTAGTTCATGTCCATGGGTCATGCATATAAATTCTTTGGCTTCACCCTTTCCTATATTATTCTTAACTTCCCCATCTATTTTGTACCAGCTGATTATGCTTCTTAATCCCTGCACTATTTCCCCATTTCTCCCCCTCACCCCTCCCATCTGATAACCCTCCAAATGATCCCCATACCTATGATTCTGTTCCTATTCTGATTTGCTTAGTTGGATTTTGTTTTTATTTTTTACATTCAGTTGTTGATAGTTGTGAGTTTGTTGTCATTTTAGTGTTCATAGTTCTGATCTTTTTCTTAAGTAAGTCCCTTTGACATTTCATATAATAATGGCTTGGTGATAATGGACTCCTTTAGCTTCACCTTGTCTGGGAAGCACTTCATCTGCTTTTCCATTCCAAATGATAGCTTTGCTGGACAGAGTAATTCTGGTTGCAGGTTGCCTTTCATCAATTGAATACTGCTTGCCAGTCCCTTCCTGCCTGCAAAGTGTCCTCTGAGAAATCAGCTGATAGTCCTATAGGCATCCCCCTGGAGGCAACTCTCTGCCTCTCTCTTGCTGCCCCCAGGACTCTGTCTTTATCTTTCACCTTTGGCATCTCAATCATGATGCGTCCTGGTGTGGTCACCTCTGGGTCCAGCTTGCCCGGACTCTCCGTGCTTCTTGGACCTGTATGTACATCTCCTTCACAAAATTTGGGAAGTTTTCCTCATTGTTTTCAATTCTTGCTTCCTCATTCTGCACTGGTTGACTGTTTTTTTCTTCCTTATGTTCCAAATCATTGATTTGAACCCTGGTTTCCTTCCCTTCACCATTGTTTTTGTGTGGAGTTTCCTTCATTTCACTTAGCATAGCCTTCACTTCTTCTCTTATGTGTTTGCCATACTCAAGCATATCTCTCAAGCCTTTGAGCATCTTTATCACTAGTGTTTTGAATTCTTCATCTGTTAGGTTGTCTATCCTCTTTTGTTAGGTTGGCAATTTCCTCGTCACTTAGTTCTCCCACTGGAACCTTGATCCATTTCCCCTTTTGGGCCATACATCTCTGTCTCCTCGTTCTGACAGGCTCCTATGTTTGTTTGCCTCCACGTCCCAAGTAGAGCTGTTGCTCCTGTTATGTTGTAAGGGGCGGAGCCTTAGGGATTCATCAGTACAGGGCGACCTGTTTCACCACTTTGTGGCGTTGTATGTGGGGGAGGGGTCCAAGAGGGAACAATGCTGCCTGCCCAGCACTCGCCCCTTTTCCAGGCACCTCTCCCAATTCCGCACCAGACTGGCACCCCTCTAGCTGCTGCACTGGCCGTCGTTCCCAGAGTGGGTGGGTTTGCAGACGTTCTAGGACCGTAGGGGCCCTTTAAACAAGTGGTCTATGCTGAGAGACTGGCAGTTTCTGCCTCCGCCCCAACCCCCACTGATCTGCACATTCAGAATCAATGAGGCTTGATTTTCCCTGGCACTGGTACTGTGAGCTGCGAGGTCTGGTGAGGAGCTGGGAATGCTCCCCAAATGTCCCTCCTGACTTTTAAAACGTGTGACTGCACTTTCTGCCGGCCTGCCACTGCTACCACTGCTGCAGCCACCACACCATGTCCTCTCCACCCCAGCTCCGCCTCTCCTACCTGTCTGGATGAGTATTTCTTCTTTATATCTTTTGTTTGTTGGACTTCCATGCAGTTTGATTTTCTAGAACTTCTGGTTGTTTCTAGTTTTGATGTAGTTGTATTTCTTCTTAGTTGTGGAGGGAGACGCAGTGTGTCTGTCTAAGCCTCTATCTTGGCCAGAAGTCCATTGGAAGTCTGCCAAAGATTACACTTTTGTTTTTGTTTGTTTGTTTTTTTTTAACAAGGCCACTTCACTTTATTTTATCTTTATTTTACTTTATCCATCTGTTTTCAGAGAGAGGGGAAAGGAGAAAGAGAGGGAGAGAAACATAAATGTGCAGTTGCCTCTCACACACCCCCAACTGGGGAACTGGCGTGCAACCTAGTCATGTGCCCTTACTGGGAATCGAACCAGCGACACTTGGTTCGCAGGCTGACGCTTAATCCACTGAGCCACAGCAGCCAGGGGAGATTACACTTAAAAAATAATAATAATTTACTTATTTGTTTGTTTGTTTTTATTTACTTTATTTTATTTTTGAGAGAGAGGGGAAAAGAGAAAGGGAGAGAAACATCACTGTGTAGTTGCCTCTCACTCGCGCCCCCAACTGGGGACCTGACGTGCAACCTAGTAATGTGCCCTGACTGGGAATCAAACCAGTGACACCTGGCTCGCAGGCCAACGCGGATATTACACTTTTGATGAGAGCATTGAATATAAATTGTTTCACTTTATAATTTGTTAGATAACGATAAAATTGAATATGTATACCTTCAAGAAATTTTTATACATCTGTACAAGAGACAAGCACACAATTGCTTTTTACAGCCCTGTTTCTATTATCAAACTTTGGGAAATAAGTAGAGCATCAGAGTAAGTTGCAGCAAATTCATAACAGGATCACTCGGTACCTTTTAAATAATTTCCTTGACGGAACTGTACTGTCTAAGACCATGGATTTCTTATCTAAACCTCTGGGTTTCGATCCCAGCTTCTCCCCTTGGGCAGTTGCGTGACTCAGGGCAAATGATGAATCTCTAGGTCACTGTTCATTTGTAAAATGGGAACAGTGTACTTACCTCTTAGGAGTTTTGTAAAGATGAAGTGAGCCTGACACACTAAGCACCAACAAAAATGAGCTGTTGTTTTTTACATATATCAACCTTTGTAAATATGTAAAGCATAAGAAGTTTTTAATTAAAAAGCGAGGTGTAAAATATTAATATAGCATGCCACTTATGTAAGTTTGTATCCAAAGAAACAATGTTGTTTATGAATATGTACAGTTATTGTAAAAGTATGAATACATATATTGGATATGATCACTTTTAGGATAGTGTTTTGTCTGTTAGGAGTAAAGAAGGAAAATAGAACTATCAGGGAAATGGCTGGAGCTTCAAATATTTCTAACATGTATTTATTTTTAGTATATCTAAACTAATTATAGCATAATGTTAATATTTATTTAAATGGTGTACAGGTGGGTGTCAATTAATCTCTGCCTTCTTGTTTGTTTGAAATATTTTATATTTTGAAATTTTAGAAAGAGAAGCCTTCAAAAACATCAGAATGAATTAAGAGAACTTGTTTGATATCTTTTCCATAAACTTTTTTCCTTTTTAAAAAATAGAAATACATTTATCATTCATTTTGATTCATAAATACTTGTAAATTCAAGTGAAAATATATATGTAAAATAGAAAGTATATGAGGTCTTTCCAGAAAGTATCCAGCAGAATAATATGAAAAAGACATTTATTGAAGAAGATACAAGAAATATTGTACATAGGGCAATGACTCCTCAGTCTGCTTCAAAATAGACACCCTGGGACCTCACACAGTTCTCCCAAGTCACCATCAGCTGCCTCATTGTATTTTCCTGAATCTCATCAATGGTCTGAAATCTCTTCCCTTTCAAAGGTGATTTTAGTTTTGGGAAAAACCAGAAGTCACAGGTCTCCAAATCCAGACTGTAGTGGTGCTGAGTCACCAGGGTAATTTGATGTTTCGCCAAAAACTGCATGAGAGGGGATACGTGAGTGGGCTTGTTGTGGTGACGAAGCTGCCAATCACCAGTTGCCCATAGCTGTGTCCTTCTGAATCATCCATCTAGTTTCTGCAGAGGAACGTTCAAGCTTAACATAAAATTTGATGCAGATTTATTGCTGTACTCGCTTAGTCATTTTGAATGTGATGGCTACTCAGTACACATGCTCACTCAATGGTGCAACGGTGTCTACCACCCCCCACTGACTAGTACAGTGAAGTCGTCATTGTTCACACTTGTGCATTCCAGTCCACTCTTCTTGGCTGCCAAATTGTGTTGATGTCACACAAACTGTTCTGGTTATATTAACAGTGGCTGGACTTTTTCGGGACAGACCTCATATATTTTTACATCGCCCAAAATAACTTATTTACAACTTTCTGTATTATCCTTTCTGATCTTTTTAGACATATACATATATAATTTAAATTTTTTTTATAGCTAGATGACATTTTACATGCTGTTTCTTTTTTCCACTTGTGAGCACACCATGGACATTTTCCATTTTAGCATGATATGTGGAATTTTACCTCATAAACTGCATTTCTGAACATTATTTTATCTGGAAGATGTATAATCCTGTGCTAAGACTAATTTTGATATGATTCTGTGTGAAGGATGGATAATGGTGTTGACAACCTCAAGATTTTCTTACCTTTAAATTTTATAGTTTTAGAATTTTAATGTAGGTTATTTTCTGCTTTTTAAAAAGACATTATTGCAAGAGTATCTCAAGCAGACGTCGTTACAATCGTGATTTGGAACAGGATGAAGCATTTATTCCAGTTGGAGAATCATTAAAAGACCTTATTGACCAGTCACAAAGTTCTGGCAGTGGATCTGGACTACCTTTATTGGTAAGATAAAATGTCATATAAACATTAGTGGTCTGTTAATGCAGAATGTGTCTTCATGTTAAACAGCATAATTATTACAAATTAGCGAATATTACCATACATATTTTTTAATTTCTTATTTAGAAAGATGGCTGCAGTAATGCAAGATGAAATTAATTAAAAATAAGAACTCTGAAACAAGAAAAATAGAATAGGCAAATAAGGTTTTGAAAGAAAATGTGGTCATAAAATGTTATATAAGTGCTAGAGTTAGCTACAAGGTTTGTTTTTAAAAGCCATTTTGAAGTGGAATCAGGTATATGATTCTTTACATCTATCACGTTAAACTAATTGTTGGGAGAAGCATAACTATTCAAATTTTGAAATCAAAAGGAAGTTTTTCCCACATACCTTCATAGAGAGGATACTTCCCTCAATATAATACCATGTCACCAAAACATAGTTCATAAGAATAATTTTAAAGGGAGTTGTAAATAAATGTAAAAGGGTTATATATTAGGTAATACTTAGGGTTAGGGGTCGAGAGGACCCTTTGACAAACCAGATATTCAGGTAGATATATAATTGCATTTGTTTAAATAGATTAATCTCTAATTTAAAATTTTATTAAATTTCTGCAGTTGAATTAGAAAGGTAAAGTAAAATTGTCTTTATATGCAGACAGCATGATTGTCTTTGTAACAAACCTCAAGGATGATACCATAAAGCTTTGGCAACTAATAAGTGAATTTTTCAGGGTTGCAGAACATGTCATTATACAAAAATCATTGAATTTATGTATATTAGCAAAAAGCAATTAAGAATTAAAATTTTAAAATTGTATCACTTGAAATAATATCAAAAAATTAAATATTTTGCAATAACCTTACCAAAGTTATGTAAGACCTGTACACTGAAATTTGAAAACATTGCCAAAACAAATTAATACAGCCCTAAATAAGTGGAAATGCATATCCTGTTTGTGAATCAGAGGACTCAGTATTAAGCTATCAGGTTTCCTAAAAGTAACTTAGTTTCAATTCAGTGCAAATCAAGATCAGAGCAAAGTTTTGTAGAAATTAATGAGCTAATTCTGACATTTATATGGAAAAACAAAGGATCCAAAGAGCTAAAACAATTTTGAAAAAGAACAAAGAGGATTCACTACCTGATTTCTGGACTTAGTGTAAAGCTACAGTGATCAGTGTGGTGCTGGCATAAGGATAAATATGTGTCAGTATAACAGAATAGAGAGTCTGAAAATGGATATGCACAGACATGATCAATTGATTTGGATGACTGAGTAATTCACTAGGGTAAAGACAGTCTATATATAAACAAGAAAACAAGAAAAATTAATTGGGTGTCCATTTGCCAAAAAGTGAATCTCAAACCTTAATTTGCTCCATATACAAAATTATCTTGAAATGGATCATAGATCTACATGTAAAAGTTAGAAGTATAAAACCTTTTAAAGAAAATGTTTTAGAAAATCATTGTGGCCTTGGGTTGAGCACAGATTTCTTAGGACACAAATGGCATAAATCATTTTTTAAAATGATAAATTGGGCTTTTTCAAAATGTAAGGTTTTTCCTATTTAGAAGACACTGAAGAAAATGAAAAAACAGATCACAAACTGGCAAAGGAGATCTGATATAGAATTTGTGTTTCAGACTATATAAAGAACTTCTACAACTCAAGTAATAAGACAAACAACTCATTTTTTTAATGGAAAAAAGAGTTGAATAGATGCTTTGCAAGAGAAGGAAGATATAAGAATGGCAAGTAAGCATATGAAAAGATACTCAGCATCATTGGGGATATGCAAACATGGCAGGATAAGATACTATTACACATCCACTAGTATGGCTAAGACTGAGCATGTCAACTGGCAATCATACATTGCTGATTGAAATGCAAAATAATACAACCATTTTGGGAAATAGTTTGACAGTTGACTAAAAATTTAAGCACATACTTTCTGTATAGTGAAGCAATTCTTCTAGTAAGTTATTTACAGAAGAGCTATACAAACATGTCCAGACCTGAATGTGAATGTTTATAACAGCTTTCTTTTTTTTTTTAATCATGTCTTGTTATAGATCCAATTGTGTTTAAGAATTTTTTACTTTTTTAAAGATTTTATTTATTTTTTAGAGAGGGGAAGGGAGGGAGAAAGAGAGGGAGAGAAACATCAATGTGTGGTTGCCTCCCGCGCACCCCCAACTGGGGACCCGGCCCACAACCCAGGCATGTGCCCCGACTGGGAATCGAACCAGAGACCCTCTGGTTCACAAGCTGGTGCTCAATTCACCGAGCCACGCCAGCCAGGGCTACAGCTTTCTTCATAATAGATAAAAATTATAAACAACCCAAAAGTCCCATCAGTTGGTAAATGGATAAATAAATGGTGGTACATAGAGTCAAATACAACTCATTAGTAAAAAGGAACAAACTACTGATACATGCAACAACAACATAGATGAAATTGAAAGTGTTTTATGTATGCTAAGTGAAAGAACTCAGATACAAAAGGCTGTACATACTGTATGTTTCCATTTATGTGGTATTCTAGAAAGGCAAAACTATAAGGATAGAAAACAGATCAATTATGCCAGAGATTGGAGGTAAGGCTGGAATTAACTTTAAAGAGGAAAGAGGAAACTTGGATGATGGGTATGTTCTGTTTCTTAATTGTGGTGTTGGTGTTACATGACTATATACATTTCTCAAAAAGAGTGAATTTTATTATATGTAAATTATACATCAGTAATCCTGACTTTCTGGAAAAAAATTACAAAAGGATTCTATAATAAAATGATACTTAAAGTAAGTTAGTTTAGGTATGCACAAAATGTAGCCCATTTTAAGTAGGTACCACCCTGGACCTTAGTGGGTTTGTTTGTTTGTTTTTTTAATTTAGAATAACTAGTAAAGGTAGCAACTAATGTGAGCAGGATGGGATGAAACTCAAATAAAGACATATATAAATAATATTGGGTTGGCCAAAAAGGCCATTTAGTTTTTCCCGTAAAATAGAAGACACAATAAAGTTGAAATGGAAGGAGGGAGGATGGTGTAACTAGACTGCGTGATAAGGCTGGAGTGTTAGGCAGGAGCCAGATCACGTAACATCTTATAGACTGAGTTGAATATTTTTAAGTATTGTTTAGACTTTACTGCATAATAAACCACCCCAAAGATTAGTGGCTTGAAGCAACAGACATTTATTATTATGATTCTGTGGGTCTGCTGGACAGTATTTTTCTGGACTTTCTTAGCTAGCGCTAAATGGTATAATTTGTGCACATGGCCAGTGGTTACCGTGGTATTGTTCATTGGTCACAGAGCTCCCCAGAACAGCAAGACAAGCTGTAGTGCATAAACCCTTTTCAGGTCTTCATTGCATCACATTTTTTATTATTTTGTTACCCAAAGAAAGTCATGTGGCCAACCCAGAGTCTATGAAAGAGATAACCCAAGATGTATGTACAAGGAAAGGAATCATTAAGAACTTTTTTGCAAACTGTATGCCATATTGACTAACCTGTTAATTTGTGATTTCAGAATGTATTATATATTGTCTCATCTTTTAAATACATTTTAATTTTTAACATTGGAGTTAGTTGGTTATATGAGGTCTGTCTGGAAAAAGTCCAGCCATGGTTAATACCACGAGAACACTTTGCATGTCATCAATGTAACCAGGTAGCCAAGGAGAGTAGACTGGAATGTGGATGGATGAACAATGTTGACTTCGCTGTACTAGTCAGTGGGGGCGGTAGATGCTCTTGAGTGAGCATGAGTACTGAGTAGCCATCAAAATGACTGAGTGAGTAAAGCAACAAATCTGCATCGAGTTTTGTGTTAAGTTTGAACATTCCTCCATGGAAACTATTCGGATAATTCAGAAGGACACAGCTGTGGGCAGTTTCATCATGACAGTGCCCACTCATGCATCCCATCTCGTGCAAAGCTTTTTGGTGAAATATCAAATCACACATGTGACTCAGCCTCAGTAAGGCCCAGATATGGCACCCTGTGACTTCTGGCTTTTCCCAAAACTAAAATCACCTTCAAAAGGGAAGAGATTTCAGACCCTTGATGAGATTCAGGAAAATACAACGGGGCAGCTGATGGAAATTAGATGAGCCTGTGTGAGGTCTCAGGGTGCCTACTTTGAAGGGGACTGAGGCATCATTGTCCTATCAATGTACAGCATTTCTTGTATCTTGTATCTTCTTCAATAAATTTTAAGTATATTTTATTGATTATGCTATTATAGTTGTCCCAAAATTTCCCCCTTTGCCTCCCTCTGCCCAGTACCCTTATTCCCTCCAGCAATACCCCCCTTTAGTTCATGTCCATGGGTCGTGCATATAAGTTCTTCGGCTTCTCTATTTCCTTTACTATTCTTAACATCCCCCTGTCTATTTTGTTCCTGCCAAGTTATGTTTCTTAATCCCTGCACCAAATCCCCATTCTCTCCCTTCCCCCTCCCAGCTGATAATCCTCCAAATCATCCCCATACCAATGATTCTGCTCCTGTTCTGGTTTTTTGCTTAGTTTGTTTGTATTTTGTTTTGTTTTAGATTAAGTTGTTGATAGTTGTGAATTTGTTGCCTTTTTAATATTCATGGTTTTGATCTTCTCTTTTTTCTTAAGTAAGTCCCTTTAACATTTCCTGTAATAATGATTTGGTGATGATGTATTCCTTTAGCTTTACCTTGTCTGGGAAGCACTTTATCTGCCCTTCCATTCTAAATGATAGCTTTGCTGGATATTATAAACGAGGCTGTAGGTCCTTTTCATCACTTTGAATACTTCTTGCCAGTCCCTTCTTGCCTGTAATGTTTCTTTTGAGAAATCCACTGATAGTCTTATTCAAATTCCTTTGTAGGGAACTCTGCATTTCTCTAACTGCTTTTAAAATTCTGTCTTTATCTTTAACCATTTGCATTTTAATTATGATGTATCTTGGTGTATTCCTCTTTAGGTCCAACTTGTTTGGGACTCTCTATGCTTCCTGGATTTGTATGTCTATTTCCTTCACCAAATTAGGAAAATTTTCTTTCATTATTTTTTAAGTAAGTTTTTAATTTCTTGCTCTTCCACTTCTCATTCTGGCACCCCTATGATTTGAATGTTAGTACATTTAAAGTTGTCCCAGAGGTTTCTAAGCCTCTCCTCATTTTTTTGAATTCTTGTTTATTTTTTCTATTCTGGTTGAATATTTATCTCTTCCTTATGTTCTAAATTGTTGGTTTGAATCCAGGCTTCCTTCCCTTCTCTGTTGGTTTCCTGTGGATTACTCTATTTCACTTAGTGTAACCTTTATTTCTTTTTTTTTTTTTTTTTGCCACACTCAAAGAGTTCTCTGAGCATCCTGATAACCAGTGTTTTGAACTCTGTATCTGATAGGTTGGCTCTCTGCATTTCGCTTAGTTCTTTTTCTGGGGTTTAGTCTGTTCTTTCATTTGAGCCGTATTTCTTTGTCTCCTCAATTTAGCAGCCTCCATGTATTTGTTTCTGTGTATTAAGTGAGCTGCTTTTACTCCCTGTTTTAGTAGCATGACCTACGTAGAAAAGGCGTCTGTAACTTGTGTTGGGTAATTGCCATGGTGGGGCAGGCTGCTTGACCTCTTTGTGGCTGTGTGGCAAGGGCTTGGAGAGATGACAGTGTCGCCACCTGGCTTCTGGTGGTTTGCCCAACACTTGCCCCATTTCTAGTCACTTCATCCCTTGCTGTGTGTGACTGGCGCCCTTCCAGCTGCTGCCCTGGTGGTGAATCCCAGAGTTTGCAGGTTTGTGTATGTTCTAAGACCATTTTGACTACTTTAGTGGTGGGAATCCAGCAGTTTCTTTCACTGTCCCAATCCCCACTGGTTTTTATAGCCAGAGGTAATGGGGGTCTATCTTTCCTGGGCTGTGCAGTCTGGCCTGGGGTCGGAATTCCTTGCTCCCAAGGTATCCCTTCCGTCAGTTTGGCCGCCCCTCCACCTTCCCATTCCATGCCACCTCTCTGCCCATCTCTTTGACTCCACCTTTCCTGGATGAATGTGTCTTCTTTAAATCCTTGGTTGTCAGATTTATCATACAGTTTGATTTTTCCGATGGTTCTAGGTGTTATTAGTTTTGAGATCTGGTTGTAATTCTTTCTATGTTTTCATGAGGAGGCAAAGGGTGTCTACCTATGTCTCCATCCTGACTGGAAATCCTAAATCTCTATTTTTCATATTACATGGCTGGATACTTTTGGACAGACCCTCATAATATATACCATCCTTTTTGATGGAATGAAGTATCAGACCACTTTCTCTGTCTTAATAGGTTTTATCCATCAAGAACTCAAAACTTTTTTTTTTTAAATGAAGGTTCAGCGAACTATTGCCAAGCAGATTCAGATGGTTCGGCAAGTTGGTAAAGGTCGATATGGAGAAGTGTGGATGGGTAAATGGCGTGGTGAGAAAGTGGCAGTCAAAGTCTTCTTTACCACTGAAGAAGCTAGCTGGTTTCGAGAAACGGAAATCTACCAAACTGTGCTAATGCGCCATGAAAACATACTTGGTGGGTACACATTTGATTTCAGTCAATTCCATATTCTGACAAGGTTAGTGGAGTGCAGATGGAAGCCTGCCACATGGGCTCTGAAAACATGTGAATAAGTTATGTGCATTAGGCTACAGGAAACTCAGTTGAATAAACAGTTTAAATACAACAGTCCTAAATGCCAACCAAAACACTTTATTTATTGCCCTACTGAGGAAATGGCAGTAAGTTTTAAAGTAATGCCAGTTTATTGGACTTACTCATATAGTGACAAAACCCAAGTGTTTTATAGGTAATTCAAACAATTTTCTAGTGTAACTTTATATATACCTTTTGCCTTTTGTAAGCTAAGCTACCACCACCATATGATGTAGTTAATATTCTATGCTTACTAGGTCTGTCCCTCTCCCCACCCCACAACCCCATTTACATACTAGCAAAATAATTTAGGCATGATCTGATCAGTAGGGTGCATAAATTCATTTAGCTTTCACGACTTCAGCTGCTATTTCTCTTCCCTTTAATGTAGACAGTGCATAGTACATTGCCAAGAGAGTATAGTAGGCTTTTATGTTAGTTTCCTAAGGCTATTATAACACATTACCACAAACTGGGTGACCTAAAACAACAGAAATTTATTTTCTTTTGAGTTTTAGAGGCCTGAAGTTTACAATCAAGTTATCAGGAGGGCCATGCTTTCTGAGGGCTCTAAAGAGACCATTCTGGCTTCTGATGATTGCCAGCAGCAATCTGTGATGTTCCTCAGCTTGGAGACAACACTCGTATCTCTGTCTCTATCATCACATGGCTTCCCCTCTGTGTCCAAATTCTTACATAAGGGTACCCATCATTGAATTACCACCCACCATAATCTAGTCTGACCTGACTTCATTTGAATCTTATTACATCTACAAAGACCCTGTTTCCAAATAAGACCACATTTACAGGGACCAGGTGGACATAAATTTGGGGGCAGGGGGTCCCTATTCAACCCAACACTTTTACTGACCTTTTCCTGAAGCAAGAGATAAGAAGAAAAAGGGGGCCAAACTGAAAAGGCAGATGTTAGGAGGCATTGATGGGTAAATGGGTTTGGCTGTTTAGGACATTTAACTAGTTAGTTGAACATTTTTAACTTCATTTTAATGTGTCCACTTTTCAATTGAAATTGAGAGTCTTTTCCACATTCATTCTTTATAGTTTTTCATGCTCAGAGAATCATGTAGAGATGATAACGTTCCCCCAGGCTATTATATGATATGTGATTTTCTTATATTTTTATCACTTTCATGATGATTATTAACAGTATTTTAAGTTTATTGCTGAAGTACAGAGTTATATGTGTACATGGCAGAAATAAAAATCTTGGGAACAGGTTCAAGAGATTTTGTTAGGCAAATTTACTGTTTATTTTCTGTGCATGATACCTGAGTTAGTCTCATGATCCTGAGTGAGCCTTTCTTATTCTTTGTAGCCACCTCTGCTAACTAACCTTTTAAACTTATTAATTTTGACAGGTTTTATAGCTGCAGACATTAAAGGTACAGGTTCCTGGACTCAGCTTTACTTGATCACTGATTACCATGAAAATGGGTCTCTCTATGATTTCCTGAAATGTGCTACACTAGATACCAGAGCCCTTCTCAAGTTGGCTTATTCAGCAGCCTGTGGTCTGTGCCATCTCCACACTGAAATTTATGGCACCCAAGGAAAGCCTGCAATTGCCCATCGAGACCTAAAAAGCAAAAACATCCTCATTAAGAAAAATGGAAGTTGTTGTATTGCTGACCTGGGCCTTGCTGTTAAATTCAACAGGTAAGTGGTTCTTTGCCTACTGTTTTGAAATTATATTAATCTCCAAAAGATGTTCGCATATTTGTATTCAGGACAGTGGAATTCCAAGAATTGTATTTGTGCTTATACAGTATAAATATGTAATTGGGGGTTTTGTCTTCATTGGTTTTGTTTACAAAAATTCCATTCTACTAAACATAATTTCTAATTTTCTATATTCATTGTCTTAGACATCTTTCTAGTTCAGTTTATGTAGATCTACTTCGTTCTTTTTAATAGTGTTGATGCTCTTTTACAAAATATGGATATACTATAATTTATTTTATGATGCAACTTATAGGCACTACTATAGTTTCTCTTTTAAAAATGCTGTAATGAACACTGTATTTTATTGATATATATAAATCCTTGAGCATTTATGCAAGTACTTCTTCGCGATGGGTTCCTTAGAGAGGGCTAGTTAAAGCGTGTATACGTATTAATTGAGATATATTGCAAGTTACCCCTTCAGAGAGCGTGCATCATTTACACTCCCATAAATGATGTAAATATGGCATTTGTCCATCACCACTTGCTATGTTGTTAATAGTTTTAAACAATTAGAATTATAATATTTTTTGGAAACTATAGAAACCATTTTAATGTTGTTATAACTCTAGAATACAGCAGCCATTTCACATTTCAGAATTAATTTCAGGCTATAAGATGAAAGTACTAGTCCATAATAAAACAAACATTAAAAATTTAAATCTTTTTCCCTGGTTGTTGGAGTGTTCATATCTTGTTTTAATTTTGCTTTTTTAAAATCAATGTTTTGTTAATTGGCTCATACTCATCAGATGCTATATAAGAAAATATAAAATGTATTAATCTGTGCTTCACAGTAGTTTCTGGAACCTGCCAGACTGGGGGGCCTAGGTAACAAAAGTGTTCCTGTCTTTCAACTCTAAAATTTACTCCACAGATTGAAAAACCAGTAAACGTAATTGATTACTAATTGTCAGTATGATTATGTAAACATTACAATAGAACTGAGTTGGTCAGGCCCATAAAGAAGAAAATGTAATCCTATTGAATATATCACATGAGAATGGTGAAATCAAATAATTCCTCTCAATTTATTTTCACATTCACTTGTTCTGGGACATAATTATCTACCATGTTTTCTTATATTCAGTACTGTTTTTTTCTTTGAAAGACACCAAACTTGTTTGGTGACAAAACCTGACCTGAACCCATGCAAGGTATCTGTTGTCTTTAACCAGCTTGATATGAATATTCATACTTAGTTTTCAATGCAGATATGGTAATAAGTTTGAAGAATGCTACTCTAGACTCTGCTGAGAAAGTTATATAACATGTAGTGTATATTTAAAGGATTTTTTTTTAATCTGAAAGATGCTAAGTTTAAAATATACCTGGCCCCATGATTTCTGTTAAAAGAATGTGGAGATTATAGATAATTTATTTTGTGTGTGTGTGTGTGTGTGTGTGTGTGTGTGTGTAGAGAGAGAGAGAGAGAAAGAGAAAGGAAGACTGACTTTTACATATTACAGACAAAAATGGAAGAAAAACTATTTTGTTCTTAACCATCAACCTGGACATTATCTGTCTTCTGTTTCAGTGATACAAACGAAGTTGACGTCCCCTTGAATACCAGGGTGGGTACCAAAAGATACATGGCTCCAGAAGTGCTGGATGAAAGCCTGAATAAAAACCATTTTCAGCCATACATAATGGCAGACATCTACAGCTTTGGCCTAATCATTTGGGAAATGGCCCGTCGTTGTATCACAGGAGGTAGGAGTTTAGGGAGTATGTTTCTGATTATATTTGCATTCTCATCATTCAGAAAATAACAGCTCCTATTATATAATTTATATGTCAAGGATCCCCAGACCACTCCAAGGTCCTGTGATTTCACTAGAAGGACTCACAGGACTCAGCATACAGTTGTCTTCACAGCTAAGATGTATTATATTGAAAAGACACAAAGCAGCACTGGCTGGTATGGCTCAGTGGATTGTGTGCAGGCCTGCGAACTGAAGGGTCGCCGGTTTGGTTCCTGTTGAGGGTGCCCATTTGGGGGCGTGCAAGAGGCAACTGTACATCGATCTTTCTCTCCCTTCCGTCCCTTTTCTCTAAAGAGAAACAAAATCTTTAAAAAAATAAAAATAAAGACACAAAGCAAAACAGCAAAGAGAAAGATAGAAGGGTCAAAGTTCAGAGGAAATCAGACAAAAGCTTCCAGAGTCCTCTTCCAATGAAGTCTCACAGGATGCACTTAATTCCTCCAACATGTTGTGACAATGTGTGAGATACTGTCATCCAGGAAAGTTATTAGAGACTTAGTTCTCAGAGATTTTATTGAAGGCTGATCATGTGGACACCCTCTGCCTAGCATGTACCAAAATTCCAAACTCTTAGAAAGAAAGCAAGTGTTCAGCATAAACCGTACTGTTTGCACAAATAGTCTAGGCACAATGAGCCATTATTATCATGTAGGGAAAGCTTTATATCAGCATAGGTAGCAATTTACCAGGGAAGTTCCCAGACACCAGCTGAAGGCCAGCGTTGCAGGCAGGCTTTTTTAAGGATAACAGTCTCAGATTTGCTGTGTTTTCTCTTTTTAACATATCACAGTGTCTTTCTACAGCATTTATTAGGAAAAACAATTATATAAATAAATAAATAATTAAAATTTAGGGTGAGTGTTACATACTGCTTTTTTTTTTAGGGATATTGATATGTCCACGGCTATGATGGAGATCCTGATAGACATAGGGGAAATAATTAGACATAAAAAAGAGAATAACATATACTTACTATTAAAAGTGAATCATCCACTTTATAATTTTTTTCTTCTTTACATAGAAATCAGTTTTAGTTCCATAGTTTGGAAAGAGATGCTAACTAGATTGATATATTTTGTCCAGCCACCATTTTTTCTGCCCACTGTATTTTCTCCCTACAGGGATAGTAGAAGAGTACCAATTACCGTATTACAACATGGTGCCCAGTGATCCATCATATGAAGATATGCGTGAGGTTGTGTGTGTCAAACGCTTGCGGCCAATTGTGTCTAATCGATGGAACAGTGATGAAGTAAGTGGAACTCAGTCCCCTGAGACAGTGATGGGTGAGTGTTGCAAAAGATATTTACCTACTCATGACATTCTGTTTACTTTTCAGTGTCTACGAGCAGTTTTGAAGCTAATGTCAGAATGCTGGGCCCACAATCCAGCCTCCAGACTTACAGCTCTGAGAATCAAGAAGACACTTGCCAAGATGGTTGAATCCCAAGATGTAAAGATTTGACAGTTAAGCGATCATGAGGAGAAATTCTAGACTGCAAGAACTGTTTTCACCCAAGGAATGGGTGGAATTAGAGTAGAATAAGGATGTTAACTTGGTTCTCAGACTCTTTCCTCACTACACCTTCGCAGGCTGCTAATATTAAACCTTTTAGTACTCTGTAGAATATAAGCTGGGAACATCTAAAAACTTTATTCTTTATATGTGGACAGCTGTACTTTAAATGTGGTTTTTGATGCCTTTTTAAAATTGGGTTTTTATGAACTGCATCAAGACTTCAATCCTGATTAATAAGTCTCCAGTCAAACTCTGGGTACTGAATTACCTGCTCATAAAATGGTGCTTTCTGTGAAAGCCGTAAGAAGATAAATGAATTCAGCAGAGATGGAGAAATAATGTACTTGCCTTCTACCTGAGGAAATCTAATCTGTTTGTATTTTACCTTTGTAAACAGCCTATGGATTATATTCTGTTTGGGATACTGCTTAGTTTATGATAGCAGTCTGTCATGCCTTGATAATGGTGTGTATGTACACACACACACACACGCACCAGGATTTCTCTGCTGCCATTTGAATTAGGAAATATAATTTATGAATACACAGGAAAATATTAGTGGCTGTTGGTTTTGTGCTTTAAAAATGCATGACCTGAACAAGATTCGCCAATCTCATAAAGCCATTTACCTTGAAAATGAACTAGCTTCTCCACCAACTTTGTTTTTTTAACATAAAATTTGATATAAAGGCCAAAAAAAGTTTAAGTGCCTAGAAATCTTGACTTGTTTCTCCCACTACCATCTTTTCTTTCCTTTCCTTCCCTTTCCTTTCCTTTTCTTCTTCTTTTTAAAATTTTTTTGTAATTATTATTTTTGTCATAGAAGGCATCCTGTCCAAGTTGGAATTTCCAATGTCATGAAGCTTGTAAAGAAAACACTTCTTATTGAAGTGAATTGCTAATTTACTGCATTTGATAATAATGTTAAGTGCCTATAACCATGTTCTGTATTCTTTATTCTCAGTAACTTTTAAAAGGGAAGTTATTTATATTTTGTATGTAATATGCTTTATATGCAAAATACCTTGCTCCTTTTACAGCCATATTTTATAAATGTACGCACATTCATACTGTAGAAAGCAGCTCATCCTTTAGAGGAAAAAAATTCAAAGATCATCAAAAGAAAATGTTACAAAGTAGAACCACATACGCATTTTTAGAATTAATGCATTCAAAATAATATTTCAAACCTAAGAGTTCATGGAATTCAGGCACAGACTTTCATTAAGATACTATCATCTCACTTTTCCTTAATGAAAGGATCCTCTAATTAGAGATTTCTATTTCAGAACTAATAAAAATGTATCAGCTGTTATAGACATTTAAATCATTTGGGATTTTTGGTTCTGATTTCTCTTCCATAACTTGTGAAGACAATGAGGAGTTAGTATGTGGTCAGTACCTACACATATCCCATATAGCTGTTTCTCAAGAAAATGCTACATATGTTATGGATGCCTTGTTATTCCAAGGAATAATTCTGATTTACTTAAACTTTTTGTACTTCTGTAATGCCTTTTAAATATTAATGTGTTATTCTAAAAGAACAATTCATGGGCACAGAAAGTGAGACAGTTTTCTTTGAATACAGCATGAAATAAATAAGGTTGTATCATAACGTGGTCAAAACACTTTAAACGGGGGAATCAGATCATGAATCTGTTCATTACCAAAAATTTGGCAGCATCAAACTTTAAAAATTTAAAACTTGACTTTAACAATTTTGGCTAAATTTAACACTTTTCATCTAATTTAAGTTTGAAATGTTCGTCAAGGTAAGTAAATTTACACATTGGTAGTACCAAGTAACTTATTCTTTCAGAGTGTTTTCTCCATCTCTTATAATTAGATTTATAGATATTTTAATCAAATTGCCATGTGTTTTAAGAACACTTACGAGCTCTGATCTGCTTAGGCTAAGGTTAACCTTGATTTATCTTTTTATTTGATAAACCGTAAATCCTCAGAATCTTTTTGTCATCTTAATAATAAAGAAAATATTTAAGAAAAGGCAGCTTTGTTCTTAGAAATGTTAAAATAGTGTGTGGAAGCAAAACATTACAGGTAGTAATAAGTACAAGCCCCTTTAATAATTTTTTTAATGAAATTGATCTATTAAAAGTGATATCAGGAATTAATGTCAGAGACTTGTTCAATATAAATATTTTCTCAAATAACATGTTTTTTAAAAATCAGATGATGACATATTTGAAATCCTAAAGTCTAAAAGAAGTTGCATGAAGCTTTTCTTCTCTCCTTACTTTTACCCTTAAATTTCTAAGTTTATCCAGTAAGTGAAATATTTAAAGAAGAAGAAAGTATTATATGATGCCATAGTTAATAATTTTTAAAACCCTAGAAACCATTATTTGGTTTCACAAATTGGCATTTAAAAAATGTGGCCGATCTCTGTCATCCCTTTAAATACTTAAAACAAAAACAAAATACCAAAGGTACCAGAATATAATAAAATTTAACCCTCAAAGAAAATTGTGCTGATAAATATCTCTAGAACTAAAGCCACATCAGGATTGGCATCAATGTATTTATTTTAAGCTTTCCCTGTGTTTTCTGATAAAATTTGAATCTAATTCTCTGGATATATTTTCACAAAATTTATTTCAATCAACATATCATGTTGCCTTTTCAATGTCCAGAACTATTTCTAAACTTAGAAAGTGACTTAATTTTTTGAAAATTGTTTTCCTAGAATGTGCCAGAATTATCGTTTACTTTTTTAGAAAAAAATAGTACCTTTCTTCCCCCAGATTTTTTGCTGCTGTTTAAAACAAAATACAATGCAATTTTTAAAGAAAGATGCATCTCACCCTAACTGGTGTGGCTCAGTTGGTTTGGCATCATTCTGCCAGGCAAAAGGTCATTGGTTTGATTCCGATCAGGGCACATGCCTGGGTTGCGGGTTTGGTCCCTGATTGGGGCGCATACGAGAAGCAACTGATCAATGTTTTTGTCTCACATTTTCTTTTCTCCCTCCCTCGCCTCTCTCTAAAAATACATAAATAAATATTAAAACAACAAGAATCCTGTGTCTCTAAGTTAGCCTAAGATAAATTTGATATTAAATAATTTATTCCAGGGAAGATTTTATAAATGAAGTCATTTCTTTTCATACATGTCGTTTTGAAATGTTTCTAAATATCTAAAATAATTTCAATAGCAGAAATACTAATTGATTTATTAAAAAGGATTGTTACAGCTCTCATACTATCTAAAGGGGTAACATTTGTTATTGGCTTGGGTCAGATTTATTCTCTGCAGTTCATCTTCTTGCCTCAGTGCTGTTAGGAGAGTCATAATGAAAACTGCAGACAACTGACATTCACAGAACCAAATAAAATCTAGGACAGCATCAAATGAAGCCACATGTTATGATTATCCCATAAGGAAAGTATGTGTAATACTGCTTTTGCAAAAGATTAAATATATTGTAATTTTAGATTGTGCTCTGTACTACGCTTTCAGTGGAATTATTTAAGCCCTTTTAGTGGCTGTTGTCCTTGCCCATTTAAAAACAAAAATGTAGTATACATTGTATAAAATGAAAATACCATTATAACTTAGAGAAGTTGTACATAGACATTGAAAGAAGGGTTAAGAAGTTTCATTATGCAGTTGTAAAACACCAAAAATATAGATTCATCTTTGATATGTAACGCACTAAATGTATTTTGTACAGCATCTGGTTTAAAAGGTGCCTTATTACGTTTACCATTAATTGCTTTGTTCTATATATAGATTACATGCAATGTATCTTTTTTTAAGTAAATAATCTTATTTTAGTATACTTTAGTAATGTGTTTTGTGATACTCGGACTATATTATGTATCAGAATACATGTCTGGTAGGTTTTATAAAAAGTTAAGTTAGTGTACATACATATGTCCCTGAGTTGTGGATGTCAGCTACCTGAAACCCAGTACAGAGCACAGGGCAGGTAAGTGGCCATACAACCACAGACTTTCTTTTGTGTAGACGGAGAAGTCATAAACCTATTAGAATAAAGGTTGTTTTGAAATTTTCTTTTCTAGTTCTAAAAATACATTCTTATTGCAGAAAATTTGGAAAACAGCGAATAAAAAAGCAAATAAAATTATTGAAAATTTTATTGCCAGATGTTACTGCTATTTAATTGAATGTTTCTTTTCTATTTTTTTCTGCTGCATATTACAATATTAAGACCATAGTATGTCACTGTGTAGTATTGAGAGCATAACTTTTTTTTAAAAATTGACTGTGTAATATTCTGTCACGCAAATGGAATAATTTATAGTTCCCAATTAAATATGTGGGTGATTTGCCATTGTTTTTAGAAAATATAACCAATTCATTGAACATCATTACATACATAAACCTTTGTATATTTATTTTCTTAGGCCACCTTTCTAAAAAATGAGCCTATACTAAATAAGAACTTTTAAAAGATAATTTAAGATGGAAAAAAAAACTAAAGTTCTTATTAAGTATTGCTGCCCAGAGGATTTCTCATTTACACTCCTATTAACAATGTAAGAGCGTGCTCATCTCACTATGTGAGCAGTTAATTTCCTCCAAATTTTCTCTTTCAGCTGGCACAGTGTCTGGTGTCTTGTCCTATAATTGGCTTCTTTTACTTGGAGAGAGTAGTGGAATCTCTTAATCTATCCTTATGGCGTTCCTGCTACAGCAAATGCTTTTTTAAAAGCTTAAACTTCAGGGAAGCAAAAATAGCTTTTTTTCTGTTCTAAAACAGTACTATTCTCCTTCCTGCACTTATTCTAGCCACCTATCAGAGCTGTTTTCAGTTGTTTGTTAATTCAGTCAGTGTGCCTGGTGATACCTTTTCTTAGGCAGTTGAACATGTTACATAGTCATAAAATTTTGGGACTAGTTGATTTCTCCCCCACAAAAAATATATGTTTGGGGATAATTGCCTGTTACAGAGTAATTCATAATGGGAATCCCCATTTAGTGTCAGTGTGAAAAAATAGCATGCACTCTCATGCAGCTTGATGAAGAATCAGATTTCCTGGGTGTATTAAAGAATTGCTAGCTTTTCTTCATGTATAAAACATAAAAGGTTGACCCAAGAACCGGATAAAAATATTTCTCCTTCCCACTCGTAACTGTTACTCTCACTGGTCAGTTGGAAGAGTGCCTTTTTTAAATTTATTTATTTATTTATTTATTTGTTTGTTTGTTTGTTTGTTTGTTTGTTTGTTTTTAGAGGGGAAGGTGAGAGAAAGAGAGAAACATCAATGTGTGGTTGCCTCTTAAGGGCCCCCATCTGGGGACCTGGCCTGCAACCCAGGCATGTGCCCTGACTGGGAATCAAACCAGCGACCCTTTGGTTCACTGGACAGTGTTCAATCCACTGAGCCACACCAGCCAGGGCAGAGTGACTAGTTATAAGGTTTCTTTAATAGTATTACTAGAGTAGAGTATTAAGAAATAAGGACATTCTTTCTTCAGAATAGTCTAATCTTGTAGGTAATTTAAGGCAGACACTAATTCAGTTGTTAAGTCTTCCTTCAATTGGAGAAGTATTTATCTGCCTGTTGCTAGTGCATGGACCATTTTTGACACTAAATGCATTATTAAGTTAGCTGCATGTTCCTATGAAGCCTTGCTTAGCCCTTGGAGCATTACAGTCTTGACTAAGTGGACATGGTTCACTGAAAATGGCCAGCCATTGGTGTAAGGCAGAGACCATGTAATGGAACTGGCACTGTTCTGGTCATGGGGAGTTAAATACTGTGAACTCAGGCTACCAGGAGAAATGGCCAAATTACCTTGAGGCTAGGAATGAGGAGGAGGGAACTTAGAAGCAGAGACTAGGGCTCAAAGGTTAATCCATAATCACCCTTTCAGGTAGAAACTGTTATTCTCATTTTTAGTTTGAATACATGTGGCCTACCTATTACTCCTCTGAAGTTTATCTTCCTGGTCTTTGTCCAATTACTTTCACTCTGAGTGCCCCATATACTCTCGGAATGAATTTCACTACCCATATCCTAAATTTTATACAGGGAACCTGAAATGTTACCAATATTTCAAAGTCAATATGAAAAGCTTATATTGGAAATTTTTCAAGGCAGAGGGCCGTTTTTTTGTGGATTATTTACCTCTTTTAAAAAAGCTTTTACTTACTTTTTAATTATATATTTTTTTCCATTACCATGTAGTCCCCTTATACCCTCTACCACACACACTCACTCACTCACTCACTCACTCACTGGCAATCACCACACTGTTTTCTGTATTCATGAGTCCTTTTTCCATTTTGCTCAATCTCTCCATCCCCTACCCTCACCCTCCCCTTAGCTGTCATCCTGCTCTCCATAAGTCTGTCTCTCTCTCGCTTATTAGTTCAGTTTGTTCATTAGATTCCACATATGAATGAAATCATATGGTATTTGTCTTTCTCTGACTGGCTTATTTCACTTAGCATAATGTTCTCCAGGTCCATCCATGCTGTTGCAAAGGGTAAAATGTTCTTTTTCACAGCTGAGTAATATTCCATTGTGTAAATGTCCCATAGTTATTTTATCCACTCATCTACTGATGGACACTTGGGCTGCTTCCATATCTTGGCACTTGTAAATAATACTGCAGTGAACATAGGGGTGCTTATGTTCTTTCAAATTAGTATTTTGGGTTCCTTCAGATATATTGCCAGAAGTGGGATTGCTGGGTCAAAAGGCAGATCCATTTTTAATTTTTTGAGGTATTTCCATGCTGCTTTCCACAGTGGCTGCACCAGTCTGCATTCCCACCAACAGTGGAAAAGGGTCCCCCTTTCTCCACAACCTTGCCAGTGCTTGTTCGTTGATTTATTGATGATGGCCATTCTGAAAGGTATGAGTTGATATCTATCTCATTGTGGTTTTAACTTGCATTTCTGTGATGATTAGTGACATTGAACATCTTTTCCTTTGTCTATGGGCCATCGGTATGTCCTCTTAGGAGAAATGTCTATTCAGGTCCTTTGTCCATTTTTTAATTGCATTGTTTGTTTTTTTTTTGGTGTTGAGTTTTGTAAGTTCTTTGTAAATTTTGGATATTAACCCCTTATCGGATGTATAGGCGAATATATTCTCCCATTCTGTGGGTTGTCTTTTCAGTTTGTTGATGTTTTCCTTTGCTGTGCAAAAACTTTAGTTTGATGTAGTCCCATTTGTTTACTTTTTCTTTTGTTTCCTTTGCCTGGGGAGATATATCTGATAAAATATTCCTACAAGCTATGTCCAGTATTTTGCTGCCTATGTTTTCTTCTAGGATTGTTATGGTTTCAGGTCTAATGTTTAAGTCTTTACTCCATTTTGAATTTATTTTTGTGTGGTGTAAGGAGGTGTCCTAGTTTCATTTTTCTGCACATATATGTCCAATTTACCCAACACCATTTGTTAAACTATCTTTAGCCCATTGTATGTGCTTGCTTCCTCTGTCAAATATTAATTGACTGTAAAGATGTGGGTTTATTACTGGGCTCTCCATTCTGTTGCATTGATCTATGTGTCTGTTTTTTTGCCAGTACCATGCTGTTTGATTACTAAGGTCTTATACTATAGTTTGACATTAGGTAGCATGATTCCCTCAACTTTTTCTTCTCTCTCAGGGTTGCTGTTACTATGTGGGGCACTTTGTGGTTCCGTATACATTTTTGAAATCTTTGTTTTAGTTCTGTGAAATACGTCATTGGAATCTTGATAGGAATTGCATTGAATCTGTAGATTACTTTAGGAAGTATGGACGTTTTAATGATGTTCATTCTTCCAGCCCATGAACACAGTATGTGCTTCCACTTACTTGTATCTTCTTCCATTTCTTTCTTTGCTGTCTTATAATTTTCCAAATACAGGTCTTTTACATGCTTGGTTAGGTTTATTTCTAGGTATTTTATTCTATTTGAAGCAATTGTGAATGGGATTATTTTCTTGATTTCCCTTTCTGTTAGTTCGTTATTGGCATATAAAAATGCAACTGATTTTTGGATATTAATTTTGTATCCTGCTACTTTGCTGAAATCATTTATCAGTTCTAGTAGGTTCTTGGTGGAATCTTTGGGGTTCTCTATGTACAGTATTATGTCATTTGCAAATGATGACAGTTTTACTTCTTCCTTTCCAATTTGGATGCCTTTTATTTATTCTTGTCTGATTGCTGTGGCTAAGACTTCCAGTACTGTGTTGAATAAAAGAGGTGAAAATGGGCATTCCTGTCTTGTTCCCGATCTTAAGGGGAATGCTTGTAGTTTTTGCGCATTGAGCATGTTGCTGGCAGTGGGTTTGTCATATACGGCCCTTATTATGTTTGTGCAGAAAGAACCAGGCTGTGCAACAAGGCTGGCTTTTACCTGCACCAGACCTAGGGGATCTGCCTCTGCTTGCAGGCTTTCTTTTGAGTTAATCAGTGAATGTCTTTCAGCTGTACTCAGCAGCAGGGCTTATGGGGTGGTGAATAGTAATTCCTGTGGGTGGGACTATTGCTTCCCCGCATGCTGATGCCAGTTGGAGGGAGGTGCTCTGCCTGAGCAAGATGGCTCCTGCAGTACGGGGGATGAGTCAGCATGGGGATCCAGGCCGCTGTTTCTTCAGTTTTCTCCTCAGAGCCACCAACCCCAGACTCTCCTCAGATGTCTCTAGTCCACTCTGCCCTCCCTCTGCCAGAGCCCAAGATAAGTGGCTGCTAACAAAATTTTGTGCATTGACCCTTTAAGGGTCTCTCTGTGTCTCCAGCTGTCTCTCCCTAGCAGGCAGAAACCCTGCTGCTTTTCACAGCTGGATGTTATCCAGGTTCCTTTCTGGCTCTGATGCTATAGGCTGAGGAACCCAGCTTGGATTTTAGACCCTACACTTCTCAGTGGGAACCTCCCAGCTGTGGAAATTCTTCCAGCACTTCAGCTGCCACCTGTGGGAGCCCAGCCAGCCCTCTCACATCTCCTCTGCACTCCATACCAGTCATGTGGTGAAGTGGTTTCTTTTGGCTATGGTTGTAAGGCTTCTCTCCAACTATTGTCCAGTTGGTTATTCAGGATGTTTTTTCTATAATTGAGTTGTATTTCCAGTTTGGTCCTGGGAGGAGGTTAGTGTAGCTTCCACTTACTCCCTCCCCAACCTTGGGTCCCCGGCAGCCATTTTTTAAAGCAAAGTTAGAATTGGGTTGCTGACTCTGGTTGATGAAGCACATCCATTGCCCTTTTTTCTGTTTCTGTCCTGTACAGGTATCCAAGTAAGTGTTGAAAAACATTTAAAAGAATTGAAAGGCTGTGGCAGAAAAGACCAGCACTTGTAAGGAGTCATTTCAATCAAACACTTAAAAAGTAGTTTTTAAAATTTGATTCTGTCCTCATCCTTTGCTAGCATTTTGACTGGAGATGGAATCTGACTCTGAAGATATTGCTCATGACCTTCCAACATCCCTTATGGCCAGGGAGAAATGTGATGTTTGTTTGATTTAGTTCTTTATAGTTTAACTTATTGATGTTTTGAACTTTAAACTTGCATGTCTGGATACATTCATTCTGTTACTCAGTACTAATTAGGTTCTTTCTTTTAATCTCTCCTTGGATCTGGAAACTTCTATTATTTGTTTATTCCCTTTTCCTTCTCTCATTCTAGAACTATTATTAGACAAATACTAGGTCTCCCGGATGTTTCTTCCAAATTTCCTAATATGTCTTTCTTATGTTACATCCTACCTTCTGTTTTTCAGCCCACCTACTATTTTTTTGAACAACCAAATTTTATTTTAACAGTATTTTGAAATAATTTCAAAATCCCAGAAAAGTTGCAAAATAGTATAATGAATGCCATTTACCCTTCACCCAGATTCATAAATTTAAATTTTGCCACAACTGCTTTTTTATCTGTATGTGTGTACAAGAACTGCAAAGGCTCTTCTTGGAATTTATGTTCACACTTTCTTCCCAACTACTTGGAGTAAATTGTAGAGCTCATGCCTTTATTCCTAAATACTTAAGGGATGCTCTGTTATATAACCAATTATGTATAATTATCAAAGTTGGGAAAGTTAACATTAATACCGTAACAATTACCTGCAATATGATAATCTGTAGACCTGTTCAAGTTTTGCCAGGTATTTTTAATAAACTCCTTGCAAGCACATTTTCCTGGTCCAGAATCTGTCTCTGATCTTGCATTTAGTTATCTCCTTATTCTCCTTCAATCTGAAACAGTTATCCAGCTCTTTTGTGACACTGACATTTTCTAGAGTAAAGGCCAGTGAGCTTGTAGACATTTGTGTTCTCTGGGCATCACATCAGGACACCAGAGTGTGTGTCTTCTTATTATCACTATGGACTCAATGGGTTTTAGACTTAGGTCATTATTTGGGCTGCTGGGAGTTAATCACACTGGCTCCTGAGCTCTTCTGACCTGTGCCCATTTTTTTTAAGCACTTCTTTTAGGCACATTATGATGCTCCAGGCTCACTTGGTACTTTTCCTACTTGAGTCAGCCCTTTTTCAAAAGCACTCTAGTTCCCTTTAGTGGAGATGATATCTAGAGGCCAGGACCTGGGTAGCAAATAATTAAGATTTATGTTTACAATTTTTGTATTGTTTCTAGAGATTTTATATTCCAAAAACCAGTTTGTTGAGTTTTAGATCTTGTTCATGATGCTAATTTTCCACAGGTGTTTGGCACTTTGGGGCTAGTTGCTCATCTTACTGTTAGTGAATCCCTGCTCACCTCAGTTCCACATTCCTTTTTTTTTTTTTTTTTTAAATCAGGGAGTGACAGGATAGTAGCTGTTGGTTAGAGCAAATACTAAAGTAATCCTTTCCTCTTTTTTTGCCTACTCAAGAGGATCTAGGTTTTCTCCCACTCCCATTTACTTCCTCCATGCACCCCTCCCCCTCAAGGTTTTGTCATTGTCAAACCAGGTTTGGGGGAGCTTCTTGATGGAGGAGGGCGGGGGATGGTGCTCAGATTTTGATGTTTTCAAGATTAACATGGGATATCAGAGGACCCCCAAGTGTTTGACAGACTGAGTTTGAGTTTGGGACTCCCTGAAATCACTCTCATTTCTTCAACAGTCTCAAATGCTTGGAGTTATGATTTCCTATTGCTGTTTTATTTTTCTACTTCCTATTTTTTAGGAATTACTAAAGCTTCCTGGTCTACTTATGACACCCTTCGTTATTGAGTGATATTTTTGAATTTTTTCTCCCCATCAGATTCGGGGAGATATGTTACCATTGTGTACCCAGTAAGCTGTCTTGTTCAGGACACCAGAAGTGAAGGGTGTTTAAAAATTGACCCCGGCATCTACTTGAAGGCAGTGAAAAAGTCTCCACCCAGAGATATTAGATGCTTTAGTAGAGATAAGAAATAAAGTAAACTTCAGAATTCGTGCTGATCTGGAGTCCTAGTTATAGAAGTGTTAAAACAGAAAGTTTGCACTTAAACTTGATATTAAGGTTTGGTGATATTTGCACAGGAAGCACCCTACCTAGAAGAACCATTGTTTCTTTAGTTATTCCAAAAACTTTGCCAGAGTGACTCATCTATGCTACTGGCAGAGTTCACCAGTTAGCACTGCTATTTATAACCTTTCTGTGCGAGAGCACAAGCCATGTGAGGGTTGGAGGACAGGTGCCCTTTATGGAGATCAATTCACTCCACTCTGCGTATTGACTGCAGTACATTCCAAGTGGAAATCTCAAATGATAAGACGGCATTACCCTAATGTTTCTACTTAGTCATCAGCTCAGCCTGACCAGTAAAAGCAATACTGAGCAGAAAGAAGACACGGTGTGGTTTTTGTAGCAGCAAGGGTGACCGGGTACTGCCTTTCCAAGCTTGGGTCAGGAGAGGCCCACGTACATCATGCCTTGGGGCCAGGATTGATCTTGGCAACTGAGAGCTTGGTAAGAGACCCTGGCCAGAGGCAAGGGCAGGTAGGTGAGAGTTGAAGAGGAGCTATTAAGACTAACCACCTCATACTACAGATGGAAAAAATTAAAGAAATGTTGTGATTTAGCCCAATGTCAACCCATCAGTGGTAGAGTGGTCTGGTATACTATTCCCTCCAACACTGATGTTTTAACACATTGAGCACACCAACCTTAGTGGTACATAAATTCTGAGGGGCAGTCTGAATTAATAATCCCTAGGAAACATGAGAAGGGCTGGAAACTAGTTGACCTTGACAACCAACTCCTGTCCTTTTTTATTACCCAGCCCAATCTGATTTTCTTATGGAGAAGAATATAGTCAATAAAAATTGAATACCTACTACTGAAAAAAAAACATTTTTTGACAACTAGATGACTGCTCTCTCAAGCCTGTTTGCTCTAGGATCTGTAATTTTTGAAAACTATATATTGGTATTGCAGGAATAACTGTAACTCTGAGCTATACTGTCTAATCCAATAATATCAATACCTACTGTGGAGGCCTCTGTGTGTTTTATGTGGAATTCACAGAAATTGTGAAGATATGGCCTAGAAGAATGAAAGGCACGTTTATCACAAATAGTTTAATTCTGTCCCACATTTCTACCTACTTTACCAAATCATTCGCGCTCTGTAAGTAGACCAGGCAGAGATTTGAAAGATACTGCTTTATTTTCAAAATGATGAAATTGAGGGAGATTTTTACAGTTATTTCACTTCCTCCCTTGGCTCCCTTCCTGGTAAAAATGCTAATAAGAATTAGGGTGGTCAAGGCATTGGAGAAAGTAAAAAGGTGAAAGCTATACACATTTTAGTTCATGTTCGGCATGTCTTGGCTTTCTGTATGAGGCAAGGAGAAAAAGAAGTGAAGTTAAAGTTACAGATAAATTCATGGAAGGACAGACTAAGGAAAAGATACTAATTGTGTTTCTTTTGGTTAACTCAGCCAGGCCTTTGTTTTCACTTAAGACTGATAACCAGTTTGGTTTTCTCCTGCCCTGTAGTGATTGGAGAATGGTTTCCAATATTGTCCAAAATGTCATCTCTATTTTAAACAAATTCCTTCTGGGAAAGAATGATTTTCTAGCATAAGATTAGGTATATGAGGAAGTGGGAGAAAGGTTTAGTGTTGTACAGAAGTTTTCAACCACAGGCAAAATACCAAAGAGGCTAGAGAATACAGGGAGGTAAAGAGCTAGAGTCCAAGCCATGCTGCCTCGGAAGGTATCCAAACCAAGCTTGACAGTACCCGACCCAGAGTATTTCACTGCTAAGAAATACCCAAACCCAGTGCATCTAGAGGAAGGCCCCTTGTCTTTGCAGGTTTCCAGGGAAGACCTAGACCAACTTGGACGGTCTCCAGACCAACCCCAGGCAGAGCCTCAAGCCACAGGGAGGTGGGCACGTTCACAACGTCTGGTCAGCTGTGCCCAGTGTTCAGGTCTTGAACATCAGGAATCCCCCGAATGCAGTGCCCGACGGGCGTCTCTTCATTACTGACCCCTGGGTTAACTCAAACCACACTCTCTCATCTTTTTGCAGCTCAGCCATAGCAAAGGTAGTTGCTGTGCTTCCACCACTCTGCTCCCCAGTGGTACTGACAGGGGTCCGATGGTGACCTCCAAACACCAGCTGCCCTGTGCCTGGCCCTGGGCCGAATTCAATGCTCACTGCAAAGAGGTAGACCCCACGCTTGGGAGCTCGGAAATAGCCATCTTCTGGGAAGTAGCTGCTGCCGATGTTGATGTAAGTAGTGTTGAACTTCACTGTCTGAAGAGTGGCCATCCCTTCTGAAAAGCTGGCATAGAAGGCCACAGGGAACCCTGGAACACAGGAGGAAAGTGCTGAGTGACTCACTCCCTTGGATGGGAAATTAAACTGAGACCTGCCTTCCTCACTTTATTAACATTATAAATAGGCCTCTATTGCTAGATAACCTAGGTATTCTCAACAGCAATTTATCTCAGAGAGTGGGAGCTAACTGGCCAATTCTTAGTATTTCACTAGTTGAGAGAAAAATGAAAGTCTGTTGTCTCTACTGGTGTACATTTGTGAAAAGCACCTTCTCCTTTGCTCCTTTTCTTTCCAACATCCTTGAGACATAAGTACCCCTGACTGAGAAAACTGAGTCTTGAGTGCTTAACTGGTCCAAGGCTTGTTGATGGCAGGCTGGGACAGGAGCTCAGGCCTCTGACTTCCATATTACTGCCACCTGCTAGGGATCTTGAGATATCCAAGGGAAAGAGAGAAAATATACCTACCTATCCTCAAGGTAAAAGTTACTAACACTGATGAGATAAGGAACAGTGAAGAGTGGTTCCTACCAGATGTTTGGCACAGGACCTTGGAGGGAGAAGAAAAGAGCAGTGGTACCAGGAAAGAAAGGTCTGTTCAAGCTGGTCATCTGAATGTTTTCAAAATGTTGCACAGAGCACTGGCTGCTCCAGATGACACTAATAAATTATCAAACTGGGGACTGTCCTTGGAGCTCCTGATTTCTGGTGCTTTTCCCACTTGAAGAAGCATGTTAGCCAGCCTTAGGAGGGTAAATAAGACAGAGGATATAGGCATGGAGACAAAGGAAGCCCTTTGTGTACATGGTGAAGGTACAGTGCCAGAAGGAATGAGTTAAGCTCCTGGCGAGGGCCAGGAGATGGGATGGGAAGAGTGAGTCCCACTGGGCTTCCAGCCATGACATTGGCCTTCGTACTGATGAGGTGATGCTCCTTGGGTGCTCCCTCAACACACTTGTGCATGTTCTCCTCTCTCTCTCTCTTTCCCTTTCCCTCTCCCTGTACCTCTCCATCCCTACCTTTCCTCATTTCTCAGGGGATGAAACCAAGACCTAAAGGAGGAACAAATTTGCATAGCAGTTAGTTACTTAGGACCCAGAACTAGAGCCCCAGCTCTCTGACTCCTGGTCTAGCAATAGCCTTGTGAATGACAAACTTTGCTCTTCTCTAGTTCTGGAAGATTTCTGAGAAAGTTCAGAATTGCTTTCCCATTTGTGTAAGATTGTGTCACATCAAAGACCCGCTACTGGCCCTGCAGTTCCCCCAGCACCCAGAAGGCGGGGCACTTGCCCAGCCTAAGGAAGGCCGGCCGAGAATGCCCTCTGCCGGCATTTTGTCTCCCTGCACCAGGTCCAACCAGCCTGCCTGTGGAGCTTCTGAGGGAGCCACCACCCAGCCTGTGTGCACTCAGGAGAAAAGGCTGTGCTTCCTGATTTGCTAGCAGGCAAATTGAGAGTAGATTTCCCTGCAGGGTAGAAATTCAAGCCCTATGGGCTTCCTGGAAGACAAATCGGGGAATTTTTAATTGTAAGGGAAAACTTAAAATACTGTAGTGGTAAACTCAGATCCCTAAACCATCAGGCAGTTGAGGCCTTGCACCACTCACAAGTGGAATAGAAATGGAAGTTAGCGTAGGTGGCACAGCCCCAGCCCTGAAAATGCTGGGCAAACAAAAACATTGGCTGTTTTTCTACTAAATGTTAAGCCTTGTGCTAGGTGTTTGGTAAACGTGCCTGTTTGTCTTCATAACAATTTTTTGATGTAGGTGTGATACTCCCATTTTACAGAGGGAAACTGAGACAGGTGGCGTTAGAGCCTGTGCTCTGTCCACTGTCCCCAGGGAGATCCAGGTCTCTGGGGCCATAATGGAGGGGCAGTGGGAGCTGGCTTGGGGTAGGACCTTCAGCAAGGCCTCAGATGTCCCACATGCCAGGCTGCGGCAGGGTACAGACCACCCAGATGGTGGCCTTTTATCTAGCCTCACGTCTGGGCGAGGAGGTGGCCATAGTCCCAAGGCTAGCCTCTGGCAGGAGAGAGTCACTTGAAGCACAGAGCCTAGTGGTCCCCTTCCCAGGGCCACACTCAGGGAGAGCATGGGAAGGCTGACCGCACATTACTTTAGCCTCAGAACCAGGTTCCCAGGTTGGGTCCCTAGAGCCCTGCAGGGTCTAGTCACCCAGGACAAGAACCAGTACCCTAGAGACAGCTGGAATTGGTTCAGGGCTCCTCTGTGCTTCTCACTAGCTGTGTGAGCAAGACACTTTCCCTGATGGAGCCTCAGTTTCAGGTAAGATGGCAGTGATAATGCATTATTGAGCTGCTGTGATAATTCAACATGGCAAACCCCAAGAAAGGCATTGCAGGGGACCTAGCACATGGCAGAAAGACTGTCCAACTATTAGCAGAATGAGCTCCTCCCATGGCCCAAGGCCTTCCCCTATGGGGTGCTGCCCCACCCATACCCCGGTTAAAGACACATGGTGGGTGGTGAAGTGGGATGGGTGAAGAGCTGAGGTAGAGGGATTTGAGGAAGAAAAGGAGGCATTCCCTTCCCTGCTCTGTGGTCAGTGGCAGGCAGCCAGACCTGTATATACGAGCCTCAAATGTTTACATGGAGGGGCTCTGCCTGCTCACCAAGGTCTGGTTCTTGTGACTTCTACCTCCTTCTACTCGAATGAGCTTAAGATGCGCTGCCACCACCACCCCCACATCAGCCTCAGTATAATGTAGGTCAATGACAAGGTGGGCCCTGAGTAGTCATGACTACCAATTGTTCTCTTTCACCCCTACCTGCTGAGTCAAGAACAGCTGCTTGCAGACAGCCTGTCCTCCTAGACTCCCTAGTCTCTCTGTGTCCAGGAACTCACCCGCCTCGTGGAGCTCTGCTCCCAGGGCACTGGCCAAAGGTTCCACTTGCTGCTTGTCCCTCTTCCTGGAAGCTTCCTGACCTCTTTGCTGCTTCTTCCCTTTCCTGCCCAGCATGGCCTGCAACTTCCCCAGGTCTAAGCTGATGTTGGCTGCCACAAGCCCTTGAAAGTTCCCAAAGAGGCTGTGGAAGAGCTGCTGATGGTGCTCCAGGCCTCGCTGGGTGGTGGAGAGTGCTCCGTGGAGACTCTCTAGGGAGCTGTGGAGGGAGGCTGCCCAGGAGGCCTCACAGCACTGTCCCAGCTGCTCCAGGTCAGGGCCCAGGCGCTGGAGCTCCTGTGCCAGCCCCACAGGATCGGTCCCAGCAGCCTCCTCTGGCTCCGCCTCATGGCTGGACTCTAGGCGCTCAGGGCCCAGCCTGCCACCCGCTGCTGCCTGTTCCAGGGCCAACACCCTGGCGACCAGCGAGGCCAAATCAAGCGTCTGCTTGCTCAGCCCGCTGGTCACGTCTTGCAGGCCGGCGCGGATCTGTTCATAGCGCAGAGGCAGTGGGCCAGGTGCCTCCTCGAACATCATCATCTCTTCGCCAAATAGCGCTGTCAACACGGCCTCGTGCCGGAGAGCGTCCTCCAACAGGGCCGCGAAGGAGCTGTGCAGCTGGCGGACCTCCAGCCGGAGCTCGCTCTCAGCAGCCTTCAGCGCGCCCACCTCGCGGCTCAGTGCCTGCAGCTGGGTCCGGAGTCGTGCACGGTCAGCCCGAGCCTGCTTTCCCTCTGCCTGGTGTTCAGACACCGTCTGCGACATGGCGGACACCGTCTGCGACATGGCGGCCACCGTGTGGCTAAGGGCCTGCAGGGAGGAGTTGTCCCGCTGGGGCTTCTGCTCCAGGCTCACCTCGGTGTCCTGAAGGGTGCGCACAGTGTTCCTTTGGCCCTCCTGGACAACGTCCAGGCTGGAGGAGAGCTTCTGGCAGTTGCAGTCGGTGATGTACTTCATGAGGTCAGCGTAGCCGCCCTGCAGGTGCTGGAGGGTAAGGTTGAGCTCCAGGAGCTGCCGGTCAGTCTCCACCTTGTTCTCCTCCACGATGAGCGACTTCTCCATCAGCATCACCCGCAGTTCACGCAGTGCCTGTTGGTTCACCTGCAGCTTCTCCATCTGCTGCTCAACCTTGCTGATCTGATCGAAGGTCTCATCAGATTCGGAATATAGCTCCCTAATCTCTTCTACATGCTGGGCGAGGGTCGCCTTCATGTCCACCAGGGTGCTCTGTAACTCCTCTTCCCTGCGGCTGGTGACCAAGTGCAGTGCTGAGAGGTTCCTCTGCAGCTGGCCCAGCCTGGCCTGCATGCTCTCTGGCTCCGGCCTTGCTGCTGCTGCCACCAAGCTGCCATTGGACCCCAGGTGCTCCTGGGCCTTAAGGAGCCTTTTCAGTTTGGTGTCCACATTGGCCTGGACCTCGGAGAAGGAGTGGTGCAGGGAAAAGTTCTGGGCATGTAGGCGGTTCTCCATGTTCTGCTGCAGCTGACCCACTCTCTGGGCATTCTCCTGGACCTTGGTCTCAAATTTGGCACCAAGCTCCTGGAAGTCAGCCCTGGGCACAGTACTGTCTTGGACCATCTTGATGGCTCGTCGGTTGGCTTCCACATCAAGAGATAAGTTTTTTATGGCCTCAAAGAGGCTGTGCAGGCTTTGATTAAAGGTACTCCAAATGAGGCTGAAATGAAGCACTTGCTCCGAGGATCTGCCAGGAAACTCTGCAACAGATGCATGTTTTGACACAAACACTGGGGCAGATACCCTCCCCAAGAGGGGGCTAGAGAGTGGTCCTCTGAGGTTTGGGCCTTCCTGCTTCCCCTCCCACTCATGCCATTGGATGTAATCAGGTTCTTCCTCAGCCCCTGGAGCCTGCCACTCACCCAGCTCTGCCTGATTTGCCTCAGATGTTTCAGCTGTGAGGTTGTTTGTGTGGTGAATGTCATTCTGGAGATCTCTCAGCAGGTGTTCCTGTGGCACCATGATGTTGCTGGTTTCTGCAGCTGGGTGGCCTGAAGACACATGAGACATGAGGATCAAGGGCTAACTCTCCAGACCTGAGCAGATCATAGGGTACAGAGAAGATTTTGGGTTGAGAGCAGAGACGTGTGTGCTGATATCCTCTGAGCAGCAGCTTAGAAGCCTTTAGCCCCAGAAGGGAAAATCCATGGTAAGTGAGCCCTCCCCCTTCTGCCCACACCCACAGCAGACATGACTAATTGTGGCATATTTTCCTCCTTAGCCACATAACATGACCTCTCAACATTATTGTAGATGGCCCTTGTCAATAGATAGGTGTTCACCACATGGTGGAACTCATTCACCATCCCAACCTTGGCCCAGCCTTGAAAGGCCTAACAAATGCGACCTTTTAGTGGTTTTCCTATGCTGACTCAAGAGCAGGGACAGCAAGACTTCTTGTCCCTGGTTGAGGGCCAAGGGTGTTGGAAGGTTTATTCCAGGCCATGGGAACTTGTGCTGTTCAGGGGGTAAGGGAGGTGACAGATGAAGCTGTCCTTCCTAGAAAATGGGGTCAAGGAAAAGGGTACATGCACTTTGCCAGGAGGCAGGACACTGAGAGCCCTGTGAACCTGGCCTCCTAGTTGTGGAGTAGGGTGATGCAGGGCCACAGAAGGGTCTCTCCTGAGTTTGGGGGCAAAGTGTTCCTGAAATGGCACCGCCTTATCAGAGGAGAACTAGCCTGGACACATTGGTCCTTCCTGCCTGCCCACCCCTCCTGCACTTTCCAGGAAAGCAGCATACCAGGTTCAAAGCCAACCAGTCCATCCCAATGCTCCTGGAGACCATCATCTGGATCTGCAGGCTCAGGGACTGCACGGGGATCTGCAGAGAAGAGGCATCAGATACTGATCCCAAGAGGTCAGAGGAGCTGCCTGGCCTCTGGGGTGAGAGGTTGATGTGGTAAGGGACAACAGGGAGCCCTACCATGATGTAGTATGGGACCACAGGGAGCCCTACCATGGTGCTGGCAGTCGGAGCCAGCAAAGCCCGGGCAGCATCTCCAGGCCACAGAGGCCAGCACCTTCTGCTTGATCTGGTACACCGGCTTGTGGGCCATACGGTACCTGGAGGAAGAGAATCAACTCAGTGACTCCAGGGTGAGCCAGTGCAGGAACTGGACCAGTGGCCTACCCCAACCTGCCCCTACTCACATGACTTTGACTTTCTGACAGTCCAAAGCTCCCTGTGGACATGGCTGCTGTGAGTGAATGAGGAATTTCTCTGTTTTGCAAGCAGCTATGAAGGTGACCAGCTTGGACTTCTGGTAGGGGCACCAGTTACTGGAAAAATCAAGCCAGAGAAGAGGGCTGCTGAGTCATGCCTAGGCACCCACAACCCTTCCTAGAGGTCAACAGGAAGTGCCAGTGCAGAGTGCCCTACCCCCACCTACCTGCTCTACACAATGCCAGGAATTCTGGAATCCTTTATCCTGAGAAGGGGTGCTCTGCATTATTCATCCCTCAGCTCCAGAGCCAGAGCTCCACAAACACTGTAAGGGCACTTGTTCCAACACCTTCCAGGGAGCCTCCCCAGGGCCAGCACAGAGAGGCTGAGGAGCCCCCCAAAAGTCATACAGCATAATTACCCACAGCAACAGGAAGAACTGTTTCTCCTGGTGCCAAGGGGGCAGCATGGTGCCAATGGGCCTAAAGAATCCTGAATTTGAACTTCGCAGTTTCTTGTTGTGAGACATTTAGCAAGGCATTTAGAGAGTTTCCATTCTCCATCTATCCAATGGAGATTGTAATACCCACCTGCAAGTGAGCAGATGAGTATCCAGTGCCTGGCTCCTGACAAATGCTCAACGAACACTGCAACATTTCCCAGGAACCTCCCCCATTACCCCTCACATCTTTCCTCACCAGAGACGTGGCCGCAGGAAGGGCACTTGCTCCCTAGTCATGCCCCATTATGTCCACTATGGAAATAGACTTGCAAATAGTTAAAGAGAAAGGCAGCTGGGACAAGTAGTCCCTTCTCTGGGAAAGACCACCTATACCAAGGTCCTACAAAATGGGTTTGGAGGTGTGCTCAGCATCCAGGATACCAGGAGGCAGCCTCCTTCTATGTGCCTTGCAGGTCCAAGAGTGGGGAGATGATCTCTGCTGATAGACCCCAAGTTCACTGACTTGGTGGCAGACTTGATGGGCTCAATAGAAGGCCTTTCCTCTGCAGTTAGCTCCCAGAGCAGAGCTCTCCAGAGTTACAAATGACAATGACCTCCATGGCTCCATTCAGCTCAACACCTCTTGGGTACCAGGTGCTGGGCTCAAGCTCAGCAGCATTCAGTGCTGATTTGGAAGTGCAGACTTTCCCTTCACAGTCCCAAGGGAGAGCAGGCAAACTCAGATGATGTGGTAGGTGCTATGACCTGAGGAGACTTTTAGGAGGAGGTGATAATTGAGCTGAATCATTCACAGAGAGGTGAGATGAAGCACCAGGAGATACGACAGAGGTATGTGGCTCCACAGAGGTGCAGAGGGTGTGGGTAAGAGACTACTTGGGAGAGGCTGCAGAGGTAAAAAGCCAGATTGTGGAGGCCTGGAGTGCCAGCTGAGGTGCAGAACTATGTCTGGAAGGCATGGGAAATCATGGAGGGGTTTAAGCAGGGAAGTCACATGACTTCATGGGTGCAGAAGGAACAGGAGGAGGCAAGATGTAAGTGGTTGTGTCAGGATTCTAGGTCAGAGATGGTGGCAGCTTGCACTGGATGGTGGTAGTGAATATGGAGAGAAATGGCCACATTGGTGAGATATTAGGAAGCAATGTTCAGGGACCTTGGAGATGAAGTGGCTATTGGCACTGGGCCTTTATTTTCTGGAGTTAATCTCTGTCCTGGGACCACCAGGCACTATCACACAGGGATGCTTCCAGGGAAGGGGTGAAGGATTGAGTGACCATATCTATTTTCTTTTACTTTTTCTTTTTTTTTTTTTTTTTGAAGTGAATATACATTTATTAAAAATAAAGATTTAATGATTGGCATTTCTAGATCTCAGTTTTCTTTTTCTTAATGTATTTTATTGATTATATTGTTACAATAGTTCCAATTTTCTCCCCTTTACTCCCCTCCACCCAGCATCTCCCTCCCCCAGCAATCTCCCCCCAAGTCCATACCCATGGTTTGTAAAAAATAACTATCCCTCCCTCTCAGATATTAAGACCCTTTGTAATCTTGTAGAGGACAATGGGCGAAGGTCTCAAGCTCCTCTAGCTGCTTCAAGCTGGACATGGTCGTCGTCCTACCTACCCTTGGGTCCAGAAATCCCTAATAATAGTGGGGGTGTGGAGGGGAGGGACCATATCTATTTTCAATGCAGAGACCGCCAGCCTACTTTCCCACTTCGCTCCCAGAAGCTTGGCAGGCAGCCTTTACTTCTTGGCAGCAGGCTGAATAAGCTTGACAGGTAAATGACTTTGCTCAGGAGGAAAGACCCAACCAGAGCAACATAAAACATCAGAAAGCCCCATTTGTACGCCTGGCTTCCAATCAGCTTCACAGTCTCTCTACTCTTAAGTGGGCAGATATTTCAGGCTGACCCTTGAGAATAATCTCTATTACAAAAGAGGGAGGTCAAAACAAGCAAAAGAAAAAAATCAACTTGGAGAAATTCAATACTCTTCAAAGAGAAGACAATTCTCCAAAATTTGCATTAATATTGCTAGATTGATAAGCCTGCTTACTGGAGCCAATAATCAAGAAAGAAAAGGAAGCTATTAAAATTGGGGAGAACAAGAAAGAGCCATTGAGAATTAAAAAGATAGCAGTAGAAATGCTAAAGACATGTAATAATGATGTTAGAAAGCCCTGGATGGTATGGCTCTGTGAATTGAGTGCAGGCCTGTGAACCAAAGGATCACTGGTTTGATTCCCAGTCAGGGCACATACCTGGGTCATGGGCCAGGTCCCTGGTTGGGGGCATGCAAGAGGCAACCACACATTGATGTTTCTCTAATTCTCTTTCTCCCTCCCTTCCCCTCTCTCTAAAACTAAATAAATAAATAAATATTTTTAAAAAACATTAGAGAGTAAAATTAAACAAATTTCCCTAAAAGAAGAGCAAAGAGAGAGATAGAAAGGAGAAAAAGATTAAAAAACAAAACAGAACAGAGGACCAATGCTGGAAATTTAACATCTAAACAATAAGAATTCCAGAAAGAACAAAGAGAACACAAGGAGGAAACCATCTAAGAAGAAAAAAAAACCCAACAAAAAACAGGTATAGGGACTTCGTCAAGATGGAAGCATAGGTAAACACAGCTTGCCTCCTTACAAAGCCACATCAAAATTACAACTAAACTACAGAACAACTATTATCCATAACTGCCAGAAGTTGAGCTGAGTGGAAGTCCTACAACTACAAAATTAAAGAGGAGGCCACTTCAAGACTGGTAGAAAGTTCAGAGACATGGAACAGGCTGGCCCCACAGCTGCGTGTGGTGTATAAAAATTGGGAGGGATATCAGGAGTGAGGGGTCCCAGGCCCACACCAGGCCACCCACCTCAGGGTTCCAGTGCCAGGAAGATAAGTCCATAACTTCTGGTTGTAAAAAACCAGTGGGGGTTGAGACTGTGGAAGATAGAAACTGCTGGAACCACAAGCAACTCCTCTTAAAGGGCCCATGCATGAACTTACTCACACTTAATGCCTCAGAGCTCCAGTACCAGAGCAGCAATTTAAAAGGCACCAGAAGCATATGGGGAGGAACTGAAGTGTCTGGCTTCAGGGCAAGAGTTGGGGGATAGCTTTCTTCCAGACATAAGTGATGGCAGAGGCCATTGTTCCTCTTCTGAGCCCTCCCTCCACAGAGCTACAGAGCCAGCAGGTAGATGCCATATCTGAGACTCCATCAACTTAACTTATAGTACTTGCTCCACCCTGATTATTCCCTGAGCCTTTTCCCCAATCAACTACAAGAGGAGGATGTACAAAGCCCACATGATGGATGCACCTTGAGGACCCAGCTTGGGTGATAGGGGAGGCTGTGCCACTGAGCCCTACTACAGGACACCTACTACATTAGTCCACTCTACCAAGCCAAGGAATAAAAGCAGCTCTACCTAATATGTAGAAAAGAAAAAAGAAAAGAAAAAAAAAAAAAAAACACCTCAGGGAGGATACCAAAATGTGGAGCAAAGAAACATGGCCCAAATGAAAGACCAGAGCAAAGCTCAAAAAAAAAAAAAAAATAACTAAACATAGTGGTGACAGGCAATCTACTAGATGCATAGTTCAAAGCACTGGTTATAAGGATGGTCAATGAACTTAGGAAAAGAGTAGATTAACTCAGGGACAACTTCAGCAGCATAAAGAGGACATGGAAACCATTAAAAAGAACCAGTCAGAAATGAAGGATACACTAACTGAAGTGAAGAACAATTTATAGAGAATCAACAGTAGAGTGGATGAAGCCAAGAATATAGGAAAACAAAAAACACCCAATCAGAACAGCAAAAAGGAAAAAAGAATACCAAAAAAAAAAAAAAAAAAAAGATAATGTAAGGAGCCGCTGGGACAACTTCAACTGTACCAACATTTGCATCATGGGGATGCTGGAAAGAGAAGAGAGAGAGCAAGAAATTAAAAGCCTATTCAAAAAAGTAATGACAGAAAACTTCCCTAACTTGCTGAAAGAGGTAGACATACAAATCCAGGGAGTGCAGAGCCCCAAACAAGATGAACCCAAAGAGGCTCATGTCAAGATACATCATAATCAAAATACTACAGGTTAAAGACAAAGAGAGAATCTTAAAAGCAGCAAGAGAAAAGAAGTTAGTTACCTACAAGGGAACTCTCATAAGACTGTCAGCTGATTTCTCATCAGAAACTTTGCAGGCTAGAAGGGATTGGAAAGAAAAATTTAAAGTGAAGAAAAGCAAGAACTTACAAGCAAGATTACTCTACCCAGCAAAGGTATCATTTAGAATCAAATGATAAATGATAAATGATAAAGAGCTTCCCAGACAAGAAAAAGTTAAAGGAGTTTATCAACACCAAACCAGTATTATATGAAGTGTTAAAGGGTCTTCTTTAAGAAGCAGATAAAAAAATATGAACAATAAAATCACAATACATATCTATCAATAATTGAATCTAAAAAAAAAAAAAGAAAAAGATAAATAAACAGAAAAGAAACAGAACCATTGATACAGAGAAGGTTTTGATGGTTGATAGATGGGAAGGGTATGGGGGGATGGGTGAAAAAGGTGACGGTATTAAGAAGTACAAATTGGTTGCTCAGAATACTCATAGGGATGTAAAGTGCAGCATAGGGAGTATAGTAGCCAAAGAAGATACATGCATGACCCATGGACATGGGCAATGGTGTGGGGATTACCTTTGGGAGTGTGGAGGGGGCCAAAGGAGGAAAAATTGGGACAAATGTAATAGCATAAACAATAAAATATAATTTAAATAAAATTGAATGAGTAAATAAAATTTTACATATAAATACAATTTTACATTTATATTGGATTTTCAGATTACATCAAAGCACATTATGACATTTTAGAACTCTGGGAATGAAAATGAGCTTACACTTTCCAGAGAGAAAAACCAAGACACATACACACCACAGTAATACTGGAAACTTGAACACAGTGGAGAACTGCCTTCAATATACTGAAGGAAAATTATTTCCAATTTAGAATTTAATACCCAGCCTGTCAATCAAGGTAAGGAAAGCACAATAAAGACATTTTCAGCATGCCAGTTTTAAAAATATTTTCTTCCTCAGCACCCTCATCAGGAAGCTACTAGAGCAGTGGTTCTCAATCTTGCCACCGAATCTTCACATCAAAGTCTTCAGGTAGTGTGCTAAAAATAAGAGCCTCTGGGTCCCACCCCAGGACAGTTAAAAGAGATTCCCTGGGGTTGTGGCCTGGGCATCAGTATTTTAAGTTATTTAGGCACTTCCCAAGACTAAGTGTCACTGTGCCAGAAGTGTTCCACCAAAACAAGGAAGAGGGAAAATTCAAGATGGCAACAGTGTAGGTAGAGGTTACACTCACTCATCTCCTCCCAGGATCAAGCCAGAATTATAAATAAATTATAGATCAACCTGAGTAACCAGCTGAAGAGTAGCTGAATAGAGCTCTTATAACCAAGGACTGACAAAGGGAGCAACATTAAGACTGGTAGGAAAAGCGGAGATGTGGAAAAACCTGGCCCTTCACCAATGTGTGGCAATTGAGAATCTGGAGAGATGTCTCAGCTGCAAAGTTTCTTCCTGAGGAGTGAGGGCTCTCAGCCCCAGACCAAATTCTTCAGCCTGAAGCACCAGAGCCAGAAAGAAGAGTCAACATTACATCTGGCTGTTAAAATAAATGGGAATTTCATCTGCCAGGGAGAGACTGGGGTCTGCTAGAAACTTGTATGCCCTCTTAAAGAGCTAGCACACAAAATCTCATTCGTGGCCACTTATTCTAGGTTCTAGCAGAGGGAAGGTGGCTCATAGTGGACTGTAGTCATACAGGGAGAGATTGAGTTGAGTGGCTTTGGGGAGAGGGATGAAGGTACAGCTGCCAAGTTCCCTGTGCAGAATCCCTTTCCCACAGACTCCATCTTTCCTGGGTCAAGTACTCCCTTCTATATGGCATCAGCCTGGGGGATGCACTAACTCCCCACCTTCCTGATTCCCTGTGGCCCTTCCCTGCCAAGCTCGCAACCCACAGAGGAGTATCCTGGCTGAAACCCACCTGGGTCCATGGTAAAGACTTCCTTGGTGGGCTCCTGAGAGGGTCCAGGCAGACTCAGAGTGTGTCAGAGACACATAGAGACTGAGTTGTATGGCTATAGTGCAAGGGACATTTTTCTCTCACATGCCTGACTGGGGCCACTGTTCTTATGCAGATCCCTCCCTCTACATGGCCAAATCTTGCTCTGTTTCAGCCTGATGAACTCGCCTCACCCTGAAGGCTCCCTGAGTCCCCAACCCACCACAAATGTCTGCAGGTCCCAGGTGGGTGGTGGCTGGTCTTGGAGTACACTGAGACTTTTACTGAGTGGCCTAAGACCCAGCATTGGCACTGAATTTGAATCTGTATCAAGTTGATAAACACAATTCACCCCTACCTGGTGACTCACTGAAAACCTACCTCACACAAATGGGTGTACTGCTAGAGGCTCTTTCAGTGACTGAGTTTAACAGACTGCCAGCGGGTAGAGGTGGATCTCTGAGTTCTTGAGCCTTTTTTTGATTTGGCCCTGGGCTTGGTGCTGGTAGAAGCTAGCCTTGGTTTGCAGCTTGGCCTCTCCCATGCACACCTAGGCCCAGCAAAGGCAGCCACAAACTGGATCATGTTGTAGCTCCAAACAAGTACCCCAGAAATGGTCACAGGCAGTATCTGATATTGACCTGTGCTGGAATCCTTCCCAATGGCCCCCAAACCAACACACCCAATGTGGACTTCAGACCACATCAAAGCATTACCCAGTTAGTTCCACAAGTGGCACACCCAAAGGTAGATCTCAGCAGGCACCAGATCATGCTGGAGCAAATTCCAGCTCATGATTCAGCCCCACACAGTAATTCATACACTGTAGGGGTTCATCCTCATAGTCTGCCAGCCTGAGGGTCAACCCTGCCCATGGATGGCTAACAGCAATCAAGAATTAACTACAACAGGAAGATTCACATAACTCACACATTAGATATTCGTGGAGAGCCCAGCTCAGGTGATCAAGGCAACTGTACCACTGAGCCCCACAAGACTCCTACTACATAAGGCCATGATGCCAAGATTAGAAGGCACAACAGACCTACCTAATACAGGAAACAAATATGTAGAGGCAGCAAAAATGGTGAGACAAAGAAACATATCAAAAATGAAAGAAAAGGAGAAATCCCTAGAAAAAGAACTAAGTGAAATGGAAGTCAACAATCCACTAGATCCACAGTTGAAAACAATGGTTATAAGGATGCTCAAAAAACTTAGGGGGAGAATGGGTGAATTCAGTGAGAACTTCAACAAGTAGTAAGGATAAAAAAGGACACAGACTTCCGGCCAAGATGGAGGCATATGTAGACACACTTCACCTCCTTCTGCATCCATAAGAAGGATTAAATCTACCTCAAAACAGAAAACAACCAGAACTACCAGAAAATTGAACTGCATGAAAGTCCAACAGACAAAGATATAATGAAGTAATACTCATCAGATGGACAAGAGATGGAGATGGGGAGCACGGGGAGAGAGGATGCAGTGTGACAGCAGCAGCGGCAAGGCAGTGACTGTGGCCAGCCAGCAGAACAAGCCATCGCGCATTATAAAAGCTGGGAGGTACACCTACGGAGTGATCCTAGTCCCAGGCCAGACCAAGCAGCTCATGGGTCCAGCGCTGGGAAAATAAAGCCTCATTGCTTCTGTCTGTGAAAACCCGTGGGGGTTGGAGTGGCAGAAGAAATGGCCCGTCTCATAGGAGAGTCCATTTAGAGAGCCCCCACAGCCCTACAACGTCTGCAAACCCACCCACTCAGGGAACTATCACCAGGGTAACAGCTAGAGGGGCAGCTATAGTCATGTATGGGAAGTGGGTAAAGTGACTGGAAAAGGGGCAAGTGTCGATCAAGCAGCAGTGTTCTCTCTCTGACCCCTACCCCACATACAGCGCCACAAGGCGGTGAAACCGGTCACCCAGCACTAATGAATACCTAAGGCTCCACCCCATACAACATAACAGGTGCTATAGCTCTACCTAATACACAGGGGCAAACACAGGAGGCTGTCAAGGTGAAGAGACAGAGAAGTATGGCCAAAAAGAGAGAGCAGATCAAGGCTCCAGAGGGATGAGGAGCTAGCCAATCTATCAGACACTGAGTTAAAAACTGGTGATAACGATGTTCACAGAAATGATTGAATATGGCAAATGCATAAGGGAAGCAGTGAAGGCTATACTAAGGGAAATGAAGAAAAATCCACATGAAACTAATAGTGAAGGGAAGGAAGCTGGGGTTCAAATCAACAATTTGGAACATAAGAAATAAACAGTCAAACAGTACAGAATGAAGAAACAAGAACTGAAAAAAAATGAAGAGGCAACAGGAGGACTTCTAGCCAAGATGGAGGCATATACAGACATGCTTCGTCTCCCTCCACAACTAAGAAGGAATACAACTACCTGAAACCTAGAGACAACCAGAAGTTCCAGAAAATCAAGCTCCATGGAAGTACAACAAACAAAAATATAAAAAAGGAATACTCATCCAGACAGGAGCAACAGCTCTATCTAAGATGCAGAGGCAAACAAACACAGGAGCCTGTTAAGATGAGGAGACAACTTCTGGCCAAGATGGAGGCCTAGACTGACACACTCCATCTCCCTCCACAACTAAGAAGGAATACAACTACCACAAAACCATAAATAATCAGAATTTCCAGAAAATAAAGCTACATGGGATTCCAACATATGAAGTTATAAAGAAGCAGTGCTTGTCCAGATGGTTAGGAGGGGCAAAGCCGGGGTGGAGAGGTCAAGCTCTGCTGGCGGTGGCAGCTGCAACGACAGTGGCATGATGGCGGTAAGCACAAAGACCTGTATTTAAGGGGAGATGAGAAGTGCCTGGGGAGCACCCCCGGCTGCAGACAAGACCCATCAGCTCATGATTCCGATGCCAGGGAAGGAAGACCCCCATTGCCTCGGACTATGAGGGCATGGGGATGGAGGAGGAGGCTTCTGGTCTCTCAGCGGAGAGTGAATGGCAGGAATCTATCTTGGACCCCAACCCCCATGCAAAACACCAGTTTGGTGAGAAAGGTCTCCCGGTAGTGACAAGTGAAGGGGGCTCCACCCCCTATAGCATAAGAGGTGTGACAGCCCCGCCCAGGAAGCAAAGGTAAACCAAAAACTATCAGGATGGTACAGATTATGATAGAGATCCCAATCACACAGCTGACCAGACAGCAAATATCTAATCTAACAGCCCAGCAGATAGGAAATCTTCCTGAGGCACAGTTCAGAGCTTTGGTTATAAGAATGCTTACAGACATGACAGCAAATCTTAAACAAGATGGGGAAAGAATGAAGGCTAGCCCTGCTGAAATGAATGAAAACACGTATGAAACTAGTGGGGAGGGAAAGAAAACAAGGGATCAAATAAACAAATCAAAACATAAGGAAAGAACGAACAGTCAACCAGTGCAGAAAGGGGAAATGAAAAGTGAGGAAAATGAGGAAGCTCAAAAACCTCTGGGACAGCTATAAGCGGGCCAACATCCCAATCATAGGGTTTCCAGAAGATAAAGAACTAGAAATGGAAAAATTATGTGAAAAAAATAATGAAGCAGAACTTCCCTAACTTGGGGAAAGAAATAGACTTACAGGTCCAGGAAGCACAGAGAGTTCAAAAAAACTGGACCTAGGGAGAACCACACCAAGATAATCAAAATGTCAAAAATTAAAGATAAAGAGAGAATCTTAAAAGCAGCAAAAGAGAAGAGAATTATGTACAAAGGGGTCCCAATAAGACTCTCAGCTGATTTCTCAAAAGAAACTCTGCAGACAAGAAAGGACTGGCAAGAAATATTCAAAGTAATGAAAAGCAAAAACCTACAACCACGATTACTCTATCCAGTGAAACTGTCATTCAAAATGGAAGGGCAGAGAAAGTGCTTCCAGGACAAAGTAAAACTGAAGGAGTTCATCAGATCCAAACTACTGTTATATAATGTTAAAAGGACTTGTTTAGGAGGAAGAGGATCAAAACTATGAACATTAAAATGAAAACTGTATCACAACACTCAACAACAGAAGAAGCTAGGGAATCAAAACAAAGGCAAACTAAGCAACAATAGTGGGAAAAAAATTATAGGTATGGGCAACATTTTGGAGGGAGGTCAGCAGGGAGGGAGAAGGGGGAAAAGGGAGGGAGATGGTACGGGAATTAAAAAGCATAGTAGGAGGGAGTGGAGTAGATAGGAAGATGTTGAGAAGAACTATATGCACAACCAGTGGGCATGGACTAGGTTGGGGGACAACTGAAGGGAAAGGGGTCACTGGGTGGAGAGGAAAAAAGGGAAAAGAAATTGGGACAATTGTAACAGCATAATCAGTAATGCATATTAAAAAATAATAAATAAATAAATATATAATTTTTAAAAAATGAAGAGAGGCTTAGGAACCTCTGGGACAACTTTAAATGTACCAACATTGAAATTATAAGGGCGCCAGAAGGAAAAGAGGAAGAGCAAGAAATTGAAAACTTATTTGAAAAAATAATGAAGAAAAACTTCCCTAATTTGGTGAAGGAAATAGGCATACAATTTCAGGAAGCACAGAAAGTTCCAAACAAGCTAGACGCAAAGAGGAACACTCCAAGACATATCAAAATTGAAATACTGAAGGTTAAAGTAAAAGAGAGAATCTTAAAAGAAGCAATAGAAAAGAGAGTTACCTACAAAGGGGTTCCCACAAGACTGTCAGCTGATTTCTCAAAAGAAACTCTGCAGGCAATAAGGGACTGGCAAGAAGTATTCAAAGTGATGAAAAGCAAGGGCCTACAACCAAGATTACTCTCTCCAAGAATTATCATTTAGAATGAGAGGACATATAAAGTGCTTCCCAGACAATGTAAAGCTAAAAGACTTCATCATCACCAAACCCTTATTATATGAAATGATAAAGGGACTTATTTAAGTAAATGAAGATCAAAACTGTGAACAGTAAAATGACAACAAACTTACAGCTATCAACAACTGAATCTAAAAAAACAAAAAACTAAGCAAACAACCAGAACAGCAACAGAATGATAGGTATGGTGATCACTTGGAGGGTTATTAGCAGGTGGATGGGGGTTTGAGAATGGGAGAAAAGGTACAAGGATCAAGAAGAATAACTGGTAGATACAAAATAGACAGAGGGATGTTAAGAATTATAAAGTAAATGGAGAAGCGAAAGAACTTAAATACATGACCCATGGACATGAACTAAGGGTGGGGATATTGCTGGAAGGAAAGGAGGTACCAAGCAGAGAGGAACAGAGGGAAAAATATTGGGACAACTGTAATAGTATAATCAATAAAATATACTTTTTTAAAAAGACATAGAAATCATTAATTAGAACCAGTCAGAAATGATGAACACAGTATCTAAAATGAAGACTACACTAAAAGGAATCAACAACACATTAGATAAAGCTGAGAACTAAATCAGTGATTTGGAAGACATGGTAGCAGAAAACACCAAATCAGAGCAGCAAAAAGAAAAAAGAATTTTTTAAAATGAGGGTAGTTTAATGGACCTCTGGAACATCAAGCATAACAACATTTGATGGAGAAGAGAGAAAGGGATTGAGATCTATTTGAATAAGTAATGACTGAAACTTCCCTAACCTGGTGAAGGAAAAAGACACAAAAGTCCACGAAACCCAGAAACTCTCAAACAAAATAAACTCAAAGAAATCCACACCAAGAAACATCATCATTAAATACCAAAGGTTAAGGCAAAGAGAAAATCTTAAAAAGCAGCAAAAGAAAAGCAGTTACTTATGTACAAGGGAGCTCCCATAAGACTGTCAGAAAATTTCTCAACAGAAACTTTGCAAGACAGAAGGAATTGGCATGACATATTCAAAATTATGGAAAGCAAGGACCTAGACTAAAAATGACTCTATCCAGTCCTGACTGTTGTGACTCAGCAGGTTGGGAATCACCCCACAAAGGGTCACCAGTCCTATTCCTGGTGAGGGCACATGCGTGGGTTGTGAGCCCAGTCCCTGGCTGTGGTGTGTGTGTGGGAAGGGGGCAGAGGGCGGTGTAGAGGCAATCGGCGACCTTTTTCCCCGCTCTGTGGCGCTTTGTGTAGGGGCAGGGGTCCAAGATGGATTCCTGCCCTTACTCTCCGCTGAGAGACCTGGATCCGTCCCCCTGCCCTCTGGGGCTCTCCATCTGAGGCAATGGGGGGGGGGGGTCCACCCTCCCCAGCATTGGGATCCCGAGCTGCCAGGACTCGACTGCAGCCAGGCTTGCTCCTCTGGCGTTTCTCTTAGTGCTGCCACTATCCCCACTGCTACCATGGACAGCACTGCATTTTCTTGTCCCTCCTACCCATCCGGAAGAGCACCACTGGTTTATAACTTCATATGTTGGGCTTTCATGTAGTTTTATTTTCTAGAATTTCTAGTTATCTTTTGTTTTGAGGTAGTTGTATTCCTTCTTAGTTGTAGAGGTAGACCGAGTGTGTCAGTTTAAGCCTCCATCTTGGCCGGAAGTGTGGATTATAAGAAATTTTTATGCACAACTACATGCTAACAACTTGGACAACCTATAAGAAATGAATAATTTCTTAGAAACAAACACTCTTCCAAAACTGAATCAATAAGAAACAGAAATACTGGCTGGTGTGGCTCAATTGGTTGGATGGTTATCCCATGGTCATTGGTTTGATTCCTGGCTAGGGCACATACCCAGGTTGCGGGTTTGATCTCTGGTCAGGGTGTGTATGAGAAGACAACCAGTTGATGTTTCTCTCTCATACTGATGTTTCTCTCTCTCTCCCTTCCTCCCTCTCTAAAAGCAATGGGGAAAAAAATATCCTTAGGTAAGGATTTTTTTAAAATGTTTTTTAGAGAAGAGACAGAAAGTCTGAACAGATTGATTACAACTAACAGAATTGAAGCTGTAATTAAAAAACTCCCAACAAATGAAAGTTCTGGACTGAGGGTTTCACAGGTGAATTTTCCCAAACTTTCAAAGAATATCTAGCACAACAATCACACAAAAAGTAGAAATTAAAGGCTTACAAATTTGAAAGGAAGAAGTAAAACTTATTATTTTCAAATGATATGATACCATATAGAGACACTAAAGATTACATCAAAAAATTACTAGCATTGGTAAATGACTTCAATAAAGCTGAAAAAATTAATATTCAGACTTCCGGCCAAGATGGAGGTGTAGTCAGACACGCTGCATCTCTCTCCACAACTAAGAAGGAATACAACTACCTCAAAACTAGAAACAACCAGAAGTTCCAGAAAATAAAACTACATGGAAGTCCAGCAAACAAAGATATAAAGAAGAAATACTCATCCAGACAGGTAGGAGGGGCGGAGCCAGAACGGAGAGGACATGGTGTGGTGGCAGCGGTGGCAGGAGCAGGCCAGCGGAAAGTGCAGTCACACATTTTAAAAGTTAGGAGGGACACCTGGGGAGCGTTCCCAGCTCCTCACCAGACCTCGAAGCTCACGGTCCCAGCATTGGAGAAAATCAAGCCTCATTGCTTCTGACTGTGCCGACCAGTGGGGGTTGGGGCAGAGGAAGAAACTGCCGGTCTCAGCAGAGTCCACTTGTTTAAAGGGCCTCCATGGTCCTAGAACATCCGCAGACCCACTCACTCTGGAAATGATGGTCAGGGCAACAACTAAAGGGGTGTCAGTCTCACATGGACATGGGAGAGGTGCCTGGAAAAGGTGTGAGTGCTGAGTAAGCAGCATTGTTCCCTCTCAGACCCCTCCCCCACATACAGTGCCACAACGTGGTGAAACGGGTCACCCTGTACTGACAAATCCCTAAGGCTCCACCCCTTACAATGTAACAGGAGCAACAGCTCTACCTGGGACGCTGAGGCAAACAAACATAGGAGCCAGTCAGAATGAAGAGACAGAGACATTGGCCCAAAAGGGGAAACAGATCAAGTTTCCAGTGGGAGAACTAAGCGACAAGGAGATAGCCAACCTAACAGATGAGGAGACAAACAACCTAACAAACACAGAATTCAAAACACTTGTGATAAAGATGGTCACAGGCTTGACAGATATGCTTGAGTACGGCAAACGCATAAGGGAAGGAGTGAAGGCTATGCTAAGTGAAATGAAGGAAAATCCACACAAAACCAATGGTGAAGTGAAGGAAACTGGGGTTCTAATCATGATTTGGAGCATAAGGAAGAAGAAAACAGTGAACCAGTGCAAAATGAGGAAGCAAGAATTGAAAAAAATGAATACTTCCCAAATTTTGCGAAGGAGATGGACATACAGGTCCAAGAAGCACGGAGAGTCCTGGGCGAGCTGGACCCAGAGGGGACCACACCAGGATGCATCATGACTGAGATGCCAAAGGTGAAAAATAAAGACAGAGTCCTGGGGACAGCAAGAGAGAGGCAGAGAGTTGCCTACAGGGAGTTGCCTATAGGATTATCAGCTGATTTCTCAGAGGACACTTTGCAGGCAGGAAGGGACTGGCAAGCAGTATTCAATGTGATGAAAGGCAACCTCCAACCAGCATTACTCTGTCCAGCAAAGCTATCATTTGGAATGGAAGAGCAGATGAAGTGCTTCCCAGACAAGGTGAAGCTAAAGGAGCTCATCACCACTAAGCCATTATTATATGAAATGTCAAAGGGACTTAGTTCAGAAAAAGAAGATAGAAACTATGAACACTAAAATGACAACAAACTCACAAGTATCAACAACTGAATCTAAAAAATAAAAACAAAATCCAGCTAAGAAAACCAGAATAGGAACAGAATCATAGGTATGGGGATCATTTGGAGGGTTAGCAGCTGGGGAGTGGGGAGGGGGAGAAATGGGGAAGTGGTGCAGGGACTAAGAAGCATAATTGATTGGTACAAAATAGACAGGGGAATGTTAAGAATAATATAGGTAAGGGTGAAGCCAAAGAACTTATATGCACGACCCATGGACATGAACTAAGGTGGGGTGGGATTGCTGGAGGGAATGGGTGTACTGGGCAGAGGGGAGCAAAGAGGAAAAAAAATTGGGACTACTGTAACAACATAATCAATAAAATATACTTAAAAAATTAATATTCATAAATCGGTTATGACCCTAGCTGGTGTGGCTTAGTGGATTGAGCATTGTCCTGCAAACCTAAGGGCTGCCAGTTTGATTCCCAGTCAAGGGCATGTGCCTGGGTTGCAGGCCAGATCCCCAGTTGGGGCGTGCAAGATACAACCAATTAATGTACTATCTCTCTCCCTCTCTTTCCCCCTCTTGTCCCCTCTCTAAAAATAAATAAATAAATGATCTTTAAAAAAAGAAAGAAATTGGTTGCATTTTTATTCACCAATAATGAACTGTAAGAGAGAGAAACTAAGAATTCAATCCCATTTACAGTTGCAGCAAAAATTAAAAGGCTCTGGCCATGTAGCTCAGTTGGTTAGAACATTACCTCAATACACCAAGATTGTGTGTTCAATCTCTGGTCAGGGCACATACAAGAATCAACCAATGAATGCATAAATAAGTGGAAAAACAAATCAATGTCTATCCCTTTAAAAAATCAATATATAAAATAAATAAATAAAATACCTAAGAATAAATTTAACCAAAGAGGTAGAAAACCTGTACTTGGAAAATTATAAGACATTGAAGAAAGAAATCAAAGAAGATACTAATAAATGGAAGCACATACCATGCTCATGGATAGGAAGAATTAACATCATTAAATTGTCCATACTACCCAAAGCAATCTATAAATTCAACACATTTCCTATCAAAATAGTAATGAGGTGTTTTACAGAACTAGAAACAAATAATCTAAAAATTTGTATGGAACCACAAAACACCCTGAATAGCACAGCAATTTTGAAAAATAACAATAAAATTGAAGGTATCATGCCACCTGATATCAAACAATATTACAAGGCTATAGTAAGCAAAATGGCATTGTAGTGGCATTAAAACAGTTGCATAGATCAATGGAACTGAATAGCGAGTCCAGAAATAAACCCACACTTAAATTAACCTGTAACAAAGGAGGCAAGAATATACAATGGGGTAAAGACTGTCTATTCAATAAATGGTCTGGGGAAAAGTGGACTATTTTCTCACACTATATATAAGAATAAACTCAAAATGAATTAATGCTTTAAATGTAAAACTCAATACCATAAAGCTCCTAGAAGAAAGCATAAGCAGTAAAATCTCTGAAATTTCTCCTAGCAATATTTTAAAAATATATCTCCTTAGGTGAGATAAACAAAAGAAAAAATAAACAAATGGGGCGACATCAAACTATAATGTTTTTGCACAGCAAAGGAAATCATCCACAAAACAAAAAGACAAATTGACCTGCTGAATCTGAATGGTAGACAGTATTCATCAATGATGCATTAAATAAGGTGTTAATATCCAAAATTTATAAAGAACTCCTACAACTCAACACCAAAAACTATATATACAATTAAAAAGTGAGCAGAGGACCTGAATAGGCACTTGGCTAATAGACATATGAAAAGATACTCCACATCACTAATCATCAGAAAAAATGCAAATTAAAGCCACAATGGGATTATCACCTCACACCTGTCAGAATGGCTATCATAAAAAAAAATTTATAAACAAGTGTTCGTAAAGATGTGGAGAAAAGGGAACCCTCACACACTGTTAGTGGAAAATCAGATTGGTGCAGCCACCATGGAAAACAGTATGGACAGTCCTCAAAATATTAAAAATGGAACTGCCTTATGACCCAGCAATTTCATTTCTGGGTATATATCTGAAGAAACACAGAACACTAATTGGAAAGAATATATGCACCCCTATGTTCATTATTTACAATAGCCAAGTAATGGAAGCAACCCAAGTGTCTGCCCATCAATAGACGAGTGAATAAAAAAACTCTTGATACACACACACACACACACATATACATATGTGTGTGTCTGTGTGTGTATGAATGACATGGCCATAAAAAAAGAATACAGTCTTACCCTTTGCAGCAGCAGTAATGAACCTAGAGGGTATTATGCTAAGTGAAATAAGTCAGTCAGAGAAAGAAAAATACCATATGATTCCACTTATATGTGGACTCTAAAGAACAAAATAAATAAATAAACAAAATTGAAACAGAGTCATAGATACAGAGAACAGACTGATGGTTGCCAGAGGGACTGGGTGAAAAAGTTGAAGGGATTAAGAAGTATAAATTGGTAGTTAAAAAAATAGTCGTGGGGGGTTGTGATCTTCTTGGTGACCAAATGGCTAAACACACCAAGAAGGTTGGAATTGTCAGCAAATACAGCACCCATTATGGTGCCTCCCTCAGGAAAATGGTGGAGAAAACTGAGATCAGCCAGCACACCAAGTACACTTGCTCCTTTTGTGGGAAAACAAAGGTGAAGAGGCACACTGGGGATCTGGCACTGTGAAAACAGTTGCTGGGGGTGCCTGGACCTACAACACCACTTCTGCTGTCACAGTCAAGTCTGCCATCAGAAGACTGAAGGATTGAAAGACCAGTATAAGCTCCACAATTTGAAACATTGCTAGCCTATAATAAATGGGTTAATTTATGTGACAAAAAAAAAGTCGTGGGGATGTAAAGTACAGCACAGGGAATATAGTCAATAACATTGTAATAACTATGTATGATACCAAGTGGGTACTAGAAATATTGGGGTAACACTTTGTAAAGTATATGATTATCTAACCACTATGCTGTACACCTGAAAGTAATACAAAATAATATTGAATGTAAATTGTCATTTAAAATAAAATTTAAAAACTTTAATTTTAGGACTCCTCAATTTTTCAAAATATTATTTGTTTAAAAAGCTGGGTTGTGATAACAGTTCAGAAAGTACTATCATTTGGAAAATATATAGATAGCTACAAACAAAAGAAAACAAAACCATGAGAGAACACAGAAAAAAGAAGAAAGCATCAAATTAGGAAACAGGAGTGCCAGCAGAGAGTCCCCAGGGAGATGCTGCAGGGAGAGCCCAGGACAATGATGGGCAGTGGGTGAGGGGCCCAGTCCAGACTGAAGCACAGCTGGAGCTTTGATGGAGGTGTCTCCAAGGAGACACAGGTGGTAGTCTAACACTTGACTTGGATTAAAGGTGAGTTCAGATGCAAGCCACAGGCTGAGAGTTTGGAATGCGACAAAGACACAGTAAACTAAGCAAAAGAAAAAAAGACAATTGTTTCCTCTAGGGAAAACCAAAGGTTTGGCAGGGGGAATGATGCATAACTGTTTTCAAGTCTCAACTCTAGCATATGTAGTCATATGGATGTAAATACTCAAAATGACAACATGTAAAAGTGATGGATAGGAAGTGTGTATCCATGCATGCGTGCACTTCACATACACTCATTCACACATGAATACATATTGGGTTGAGGTATGGAGTAGGAATGAAAGCTGAATCATGGATAATGCTACTGCCCAAGAAGTAGCCACAGAAGCATGCTAGAGGTACAGAGGTAAATGCCAAAAGAATCACCTAAAGGATTGGAAGTCATTGCCTTTGGGAAACAGAGGGGGCTGAGTCTTCTGATTGTCTCAACAAACTTTGTAGAAGGTTTGACTCTATCCCAGATGATCAGCAAAACTTTTCTGTAAAGGAGCAGACAGTAAATATTTCACATAAGATGGACTACATCATTTGTAGGGAAAAGTGCAAAATGAAAATGCAAGTCAACAATGGAGATTAAACCAAGTGGGGGGCCCTTCTGAGTGCCAAGTGTTGTGTTGACCGCTTAGGTCACATGCCCATGAAGCTGGCCCTGATTTGAAGCAGAGAATATTTATTCACACTGAAACAGGGGACAGTAAAAAAGCTGGGCCAGAAAATCAGCCCCCACCCTGAGCCCCATGCACATTCCTAGAACACAGGCTCAGCTCCAGAGAAACTTGTTATCTGAACCAGTGGTTTTCAACTGGGAAGAGGGGACTTCCCCCAGGCATATTTTGCAACCTCTGGAAACATTTATGGTTGTCACGACTGGGAGGGTGGGAGTGCTAACAGCCTCTAGTGCGTGGAGACCAAGGACTGAAGCTTAACACCCTACAATGCACAGCACAGTCCTGCACAACAACAACAAAGAGTCAGCTAGTCCCAAATGTCGTTGAAAAACACTTACTCAAAACTCAGTTCACTCCTTGCACACCCTCCAAACTGTTCCAGAAGCCTGGGTCCCGGGCATGTTGGGTAAGGTCCAGCCTGCCAAGGAGTAATTGGGACTTTCCACCTAGAGCTCCTGAACTGGAAGCATTGGCGCCCACCCTTCCTGCCAGGAACTTTTTCTCCTGACCTGCCTAAATCTCGGATTCCAGCAGTGCCATTCTCCCTGTTCACACTCCCCCTCCCTTGGCAATCCCATCCCCTTGGCACAGTACAGGCTTCTGGCCCAGAAGCTCTGGGAACATTCCTGACCTTTGGTTTCCTCCAGCTCTTGGCAGCTTCTTGCTGGCCCTCTGAGTCCCACCCCACTCTCTGTCCCCCACTCCAAGCCCAGCTTGCTGAGGTACCCCATTGTTCTCACTGCCTCCTGGTCTCAGGCCTGTGCCCTTTTTGCACCCTCATCTCCCAGTGGTTCACTGAGAGGCAGGCACCAGCAGAAAAATGAGTGCAAGGTCCTGCCCTGGGCCTTTAACATGGCCCCATCCTGATGCCCAGTTTTAGGCAGGAGAGAGGTGGCTGACCCCCTTAGAACTTCTAATGGGAGCTGGATGGTCTGGGCTCTCCTCCCCTCTGCCTCCCTATTCTCAGGTTGGTATTTGAGCAAGGCACACATACTCCCACCCCACACTAGTTCTGGAAATGTGGAGAAAATACCTACTTTTGGCCCCACCTTGGGAACAGAGGGCAGGGCTATGGGGAAGGCAGAGAGCCTCTCACAGGGAAAAGGGTGGTAGAGCCTACTGAATTATGGATGTGCTGTTGCCACTGTCCCCTGGGACACTTAAGTGCCTCTTAAGCAACCAGTAAAACCCACCTCCAGCTGCCCCTGAAGTCTTCCTGGGGAAGAAGGGCGTGTTCTTCACATCCATGCTCTTGGAGGCCCTGAAAGCAGCCAGGAATGTGACCCCTGTGGGGATGAATTTTGCAAGGCTTTTTTTCTGATCTAGAAAAGGGCCTTGGCAGAGGATCTGGAGGCCCACTCAACATCCAGCCCAGAGCCAGGCTTCTCTGAGCATGACGCTGGCCAGTGGGTCTCTTCCCTGTTTGTGCCCAGGGCCCTGTGCCTCAGACAGCAGGAATGGCTGCAGGAGGTGCTGGGCTCCATCCTGACCCTGTGTGACCCCCCCCCCCCCCAGTGATATGCATGACTCCTCTGGGACCAGCTGCAAAAATCACAAATGCTACTTGAGCATGGGTGAGAAGTTGATGCTGGGGGCTGGGGCCAGGCTGAATGCTGGAAGCAGCATCTTCTACACTCCCACACTTCCTGGGAGAGGTAGGACAGAGGTTGCCTGGGATTTGCAGCCCAGCACATGTGGGCCCCAGCTCTGACCTGTCTCTTAGGAGCTATGTGGCCCTGTGTGGCAAGCTCTCTGCCCGCCCCAAGCCTCACAACATGTAAAGTGAAGAGAATAAAGGCGACTGCAGCGCTGTAACAACAGTGTGGACTTGGGGCACCTTGTCTGGGGTTCAGCAGTTTTTCCCCCAGACTCAGTTCTTCCTCTGAGGAGTTCACATCCTAAATTGCTACTCTCCCCACCCCCACCAAAGCCAGGGTGCACAAAAGAGCCTCTTTTCACAAGGAGTTCAATACCCATGTTGTTGACTTACTGCCCTTGGGGTCTCTGGGGACCTAGGAAGCACTCAACCACATCCCTCCTCCACCCCAGGACCTGGCATTGGATACTAAGCTGTTCTGGTTGTGGACAAAAATGGGGTCACATATTAAACCTGACAAGTTCAGGGGAGGCCTGCATGGTGGCCTTACAAACTCAGAGACAAAAGTAACCACATAGTGTTACAGAAACAGGGGAGTCCAAAAACAAACCCCAGAGTTTGCGGCTGGGAGATAGGGAGCAGGAAGCAGCTTTCAGGATGCTCTTGCATACCTGGAGCTAGTGGCTGGATACATTGTTGCAAAGATCCACTTTACTTCCAAGACGCAGGAAGATGGGAGGGATCTTGGACTGTGGGCTGGTACGGAAGAAGCAGAGCGCACGTAGGGTTCTGTGAATGGTCCGGACTGTTTGCAACACCCACTGCGTGAGAGGACGCAGGGAGAGAGAGGAGGCAGGGAGGAAGAGAGAAGGAGCTGCGGACATTTTGGGCTGGCTCCGGCTCTAGGAGGCTCTCTCTCTCAGGCTCTCTCTGGCCCTCACACCCTCACTCTCTGGCTCTTGTGGGCTCCCACCATCTGGCTTGGAGAAGGGATCTCCACGCTGCTTTAAGAAGAGGCTTTTGCCAGGCTGCTTTGAGAAGGAGAAGAGATCCATGCGGTTTGCAGAAAGAAGGCAGTTTACAAGGAGGCTGAGAATCCAGGCGGTCCTGCATTGAGAGCTGGAGGGCACCACAGCACAGAAAGGACCTCCCCAATCAGAACTGAGTGATTGGCAGCTACTGGTAAAGCTGAACTGTGCCTAGGAAGTAGGGAAACGGTGTTTCTGACTTTCCTAAGACTGGCCAGGTCTGGGAGGGGGAGGCAGAACTATGTGTAAATAAACAATTCTTTTTCTTTTCACCAAACTCTGGTATTCAGAGTTATAATTCTGGCCACGGGCAATCGGGCCCCTAACTAAACAGCCCGTGGGTTCTGTTTCAATCGAAGCAGCCCAAGGGTTGTGTTACAATAGGATGGTCTGAACATATAAATTCCTAACTAAAATGTCCACGGAGGGTATTCACATCCTAGGCTTGTAGCTTTCTTAAAAAGGTCTTTACCTTAACAGCCTGTCTGTTGTCCTTTTGCATCTAAGATAACATATCTTTGAAATGTCAGAGTAATCTCTTTTTCCAGTCCCCTCAGGGCACAACTGCCTACACCGAAACAGGAGACCACAGAGCCCCTCATTATTATCTTATTCCCCCAAATATCAACTCTCCATGCTATAAATGGTAATTGTTAACTATACTATACCCACCAATGTAAGAGTATGCGTCTCTCTGTCTTACTCTTCATTTAATCCCAAAGTTTCCATTTGCTTTCTCCCACCCCCTTAATCTACCACCAATGAATTTCATGTAACTCTCCTTACGTCTCCTTTGATTCTATTTTCTTCTTTTTTTAAATGTATTGATTTTTAAAGATTTTATTTGTTTTTAGAGAGAGAGAGAAACATTGATCGGTTGCTTCCCTCATGCCCCTGAACCAGAGACCTGGCCCACAACACAGGCATGTGCTCTGACTGGAAATCAAAGCAGTCATCTTTCAGTTTGCAGGACAATGCCCAACCCACTGAGCCACACCAGTCAAGGCTATTTTTTTATTTTTAGAGAGAGAGAAAGATTTGTTGTTCTACTTATTTATGCATTTGTTGGTTGATTCTTGTATGTGCCCTGACCAAGGATTGAACCTGAAACCTTAGCACATTGGGGCACACTCAACCAGGGCTTCCTTCTTTCATTCTAATGTATAAAATAAGCTGCAAAACTGTCATTCTTCAGAGCATCTTTTCAGTCCATTGAATTTTGCTTCCTGGCTATTGTCATTAGTTTGGCTCAAATAAACTCATAAAAATTCTCTACAAATTTGGAGATGTCTTACATTGACAACCTTCTCCTTGCAAAGGGTCTCATCTGGGTCTGTGACCAGGGGTTGCTGTAGCCCCAAACCGGCATGAGGGGCAAATGCAGGGCAGGAGGCCTGGCTTTGGCAGCCGGGGGTGAAGGGTCCACCAGGCTTGTGGCTCATGCTGTCAGAGCCCCTGCTTGAGTGAAAAATGCTTATTTGACCTCCCCTTCCCCTGTTGCAGGAGGGAGTCTGGAGCAGGGTTTCTGCCTCTCCCTTCACAGGAGCACGGGAAGCAATCAGCCTGAGGAAGCTGTGCAGCATTTCCTTCCTTTCTCACCAGCCCCTCTGGAGGCCTTGACAACTTGGGTTTGGCTAGTGGGAACCGAAGTTTCTGGATTGTGAGAAGGAGACCCAGCAGGCCCGCTGAGACCTCTAGGAGTTCATTGAGACTAAGACTGGGATGTTTGCCTGGGAATTCCTGGGCCAAGGTACCTTTGTGTGCACTATCACATGCCCTGCACACACTGGGTCACCCATGGGCTGAGTGACCCCCGCTAGGAAGCCCATGGGCAATCCAGAGGCCCACCGTCCTGGGTTAAGGGAGTGAAGATCCTCCCACAGCCCAGAGGCTGGGGAGAAAGAGGAGCATCTCCTACTTCCTTCCCATCCACTTGGGCCCCTCATCTTCCCTTGTATCAAAGGGAGCAGAATGCCCAGAGACAAGGGCATGGAGCGAATGGCTTTGAGGAGAGGAGGTTTGGGCTTGGTTCTAAAATTAGAGCCGAGTGGCTGGTTCCCCACCAAGAGTTCCCTGTGCCTCCCAGTCCTGAGCAGAACTGGGGGCAGGACATGAATAGAGCCTCTCTCATCCACCTTGGGGCCACTCCTCCCCACATGGTCAGTCCTTCCTTCACTTAGGGTAAGTGTATACTTGCTTACTCTCACCCTCTGCCTCTTCCTAGCCAAACCTGCTGTCAGAAAACTGTCTATCAACACATTTACCTTGAAGAGTCAGGGCCGTGTAAGCCAACGCAATGGTGAATCTCTGACAGCCAGATGGGAGACCATGTAGAAACCCTTGTAGAAGCCCTCAATCGAGTCCGGGGAGTGGAGGCAGTGAGTGGGAGAGTAAGCCCAACTGGGGGCCAGGGCTGCCTTTGAGTACTCCAGGGACCAGAGCATGAACTCTGGAGTAAAAATCAGATCCTGGTTAAGCTCGCCTTAGCTGTGTGACCTTGGACCACCTGCTTAGCTTCTCTGAGCCTCAGGCTCTCCCTCTGTAATGGGGCTGTTGGGAGGATTAATTGAGATAACAAACACTTGGCTGACCAGTAAATAGCACCTGCTGCAGACTATGAGGTACTCTGAGGAGGGACCCATGAACCCAGCACCTTATCAGCGGGAGGATCCTAGGCCCTGGACAAATAAAACTCTGGAAAATATTGTCCTGATCCAGTGGCAAGACCATTCCACTCACTCCCAGAGGAGTGAGCAGAGCTCACTGGATGCCACACTGCCTTTTTGTTCTAGAGGCAGAGTAGGGCACCCTTTCTGATCACTGTTCTGTCTCAAAGCCAGGCTGAGGATCCATGCCAATCCCTTGGGCACTCAGATCAAAATCTAGTCCCCAAGAGCATCGGTCCTTTGTGGCTTACGGACCAGCCACACTTCACTCAGCTTTCAGAATTGACTTACTTCAAAGAATAGAAGCCACTGCCAGGCCAGCTGAAGAATTCTGGAACCACAGCCCCTCAGCACCCCGTGCAGGGTGGTTGATGGCAAGGAGTGTTCCTGCCCTGCCCAACTCCAGGCCCATTCCCTGCCATGGGTCAGACAGGGAATTTCCTGTGGTACCCAGGAACTCATTCAGCCTCATAACTGTCCAGTCTATAGATAATATTAGCCCATTTCAAAGATGAGTAACTGAGATCCAGAGAACCCTTGCTCTGGTTAAGCTGAGACGCAGATCCTGCCCCAAGGCCTCCCCTATGGCTCAGGCTCCTCCTTACCGTCTGATGGGGTCCCTGCCAATGTCCTCAGCCTCTGCCCTCCAGACCCCAGGCTGCCTGAAGCTGTGTGGATCAGAGAATGTGGTACCAGGGGCCTCAGCCCAGGCCCCGGGCAGCCCCCAGCCTAGGGCCCCCCCAAGGCTAAGCAGCAGTTTCAGGATCATCTTGGCAGTAGTCAGGCTGAGCTTCTGCCAGTGATTCCAGAACTGCTTCAAGTCTCAGAAGAAAAAGAAAGCTGAGGACAACAAAGAGAGGAAGTGGCCTAGGCCGGCCCAACCGGTGCTTCTAGTCCAGCCCCCTCACACACACACACACACATACTCAGTCACTCACTCTCCCCACCCCCCACGGTGGCAGCCAACAAGCCAGCCGGTTCCTGTGCCTGAGAGCACTTGGATCAGGGACCCTGGGGTTTTAGAGGGCCCAAGGAAGTGACCCCACTGATCATGTCCCCATGGTCGAGGTGGGGCCGCAAGAAGCAGTTGGTGAATCTCAGGAAAACTGCTCCGAACCCATGCTGGTGGCCAGGAAGTGGGGGGGAATTTCATTCACGTTAGCCCCTGTCACAACTGGGCTGTGGGAGCCAAAGGGTGGGGAGAGGCTCAGAGGGAGAAGGGAGCTGTCTGAGGGCCACACAGTGTATCATCAGAGGAAGGGGCACAGGGAAGCCTTTGTGGGCTCTGTCCCAGCTCCTGCACTTCACCTTGCCACAATCCCAGGATGGGGTCTCCACAATGAATGGCTAGGCAGCCCAGACCAGTATGGGAGGTTGGCCACTCTTGCCTGACAGGCCTGACAGACCCTGACCCCTACTCTATCTGGGTTCTGATAACAAAGGCTCCTCCCTTCATGCCCCAGATGTCAGAGACACACAGCCCCAGGCCTGAGAGCACCTGGCCAGGGCTGTCCAGGGGGTGGGTAAGGCAATGAATGAATGAGAGCCAGGATGTGTCCAACCCTCTGCAGCCCTCTGGGGAAGGCAGAGGGCAGGAAGGGAGGGTTAAGCCAGCAGGAGCCCAGTGGATCCTGCTGCCAGCCTCTTCCCATATCCTCCCTACATCCTTCCCTCCCTCCCTCACTCTCATCCTCCCACCTTCCCTCCCTCCCTCCTTCTTGTCCCTGCCCCCCAGACTGGCTGGGCTTCAGCAAGCCAGCCGCTGCATCATCAATATTTCATTGGCACGTCAATAAGAGGCAGCAGTGGGGACAGCGGCTGCGGCAGCACTTGTGCCAGCACCAGCCACAGCTGCAAGGAGAGTCGGGCTTTTGTTCCTGTCACCACCATGGATGTCTTCAAGAAGGGCTTCTCCATCGCCAAGGAGGGTGTGGTGGGAGCCATGGAGAAGACCAAGCAGGGGGTGACGGAAGCCGCTGAGAAGACCAAGGAGGGTGTCATGTATGTGGGTGAGTTTGGGCGAGGCAGAGCGGAACCTGGGATGCTCAGTTACTTTGGGTCTGACCTTATCTCCCAGCCCCAGAGTGGCATTTTGGGAGGGGATGAGGACCTGGCTATTGAGTCAGGGTCTCCAGGCACACAGCACTCTCCTGCACACACCAGTGTCTGTTTGGACCTCCTCAGGGCCCCAGGAGTCTCTAGGGCAGGACAGCAAGAGGGGTACTCAGCTCTGAGACACACCTGTTTGTGCACACACAAATGAATGCATGAACTCGCCCTGCTCCCCCATCACCCACAGGCTCCTTGACTCAGATAAATAGCCACACTGATCCTAGAGACCCTGCAGGCAGACGAGGTGGCAGGTGCTCACAATCAGGCCACAGGTCTCCACCTTACTGAGGGAAGGGGTGGGACCAGGGAGACTCAGTGTCCTGTCCAGCCCCATCCCAGCTCAGCTTCCCCTGAAAGGGAGGCCAAGCTGATGACTCAGCTCTCCTCAGCAGCCTTGTCGCTGCAGCTTCCAAGGCCCAGGCCACACCCAGGCAATGTTCAGACCCCACCCTAGGCCTGTTCTCTCTCATTCCTCCATACAGTCCTGTCCACTTCCTATCTGCCCTCTTCCTCAGCGCAGCAGGCAGAAGCCTTTGAAGGAACTCCTGGTTTCCACACACCGTCCTCACCCCACAGCTTGTGCAGCTGTTCTGTTGCCCTGACAACTCCACTCCCAGGGAGTTGGGTCAGGACTGACACCTCTATTTTCTCCCCAGGAGCCAAGACCAAGGAGGGTGTTGTGCAGAGCGTGACCTCAGGTGAGAAGCCCAAAAAACAGGGGATGTAGGAGTTGGGACCTCCAGGACTTTTGTACACTGATACGAAAGATCCGAGCTCAGGTCCTCCTTATCCCCCAATTGGGGTCCCAAGCTGTACACAGACCCAGACCCATCAGAACCTGAGGCTAGACCCAAGGTTGCCTCATAATTATCAGAGCTCCCCTGGCACCAGAAAGGAGGCAGCCTAGGCTCTCGGGTGGAGCCAGAGGTTCGATCACCCTGGGAAAGGGGCTGCTAAGGCCTGACTTGGCCAGGCCAGGCCTGGGTCAGGATAAAGGCCAGTCAGAGTCCTCCCACAGTGGCTGAGAAGACCAAGGAGCAGGCCAATGCTGTGAGCGAGGCGGTGGTCAGCAGTGTCAACACAGTGGCTACCAAAACTGTGGAGGAGGCAGAGAATATTGCGATCGTCTCAGGAGTGGTGCCGAAGGTGAGACCTGGTCCCCAGCCCTCGTTCTGAGACCAGTCCCATCTTTTCCTCTGGGTCCCTACTCAGAGGAAAGGGGTGGGATAGAGGAGATGAGACCCAGATTCAGTGTCCTGTCCAGCCTCATCCAGAGAGGCTAGTTGGGAGGAGGCATTATTACCCCATTGACATACAAGAAAATGGAGGCTTTAAGGGCTGTGTGATCTGTGCTTGGTGTTTTCACACCCATTCCTGTGGAATCCTCACAGCCACCCTGTGAGGGGGCAGTTTGAGGGCCAACTGGATAGTGAGTCTTAAAACCACACCCTCTGGCTCAGCATTTAGAATATATCACGCTTGACTAGTGAAAGCAGGGTCCTGTGGGCCATACATGGTGACAGCCAGCATCTTAGGAAGTGGACACTGAGGAGTCACCACCAGCCCAGTGACCAGCCTCTCCCCAGCCCCATGGTGGGCAACTCTCTCCTCCCAGGAGGAGCTGGGTAGCAGCAACCCATGGTGATGCGAAATAGGCTCTGACCCTGCCCTCCTCCTCTACCTTTGTATCTGTGTGTTGAGTGTGTGCCTGACTGTGCAAGTGTGTGCATGTGCACACGTGTGTGCCTGTGTGCTACCTGGCAGCAGAGAGCACAGGGGGAGCATTGGGGGCACTCCCAGGATACAGAGGCTGGTCGGGTGAAACATCCCAGCGCCCACCACACAGCAGGATCTTCTTGCAGCATTTTATACTTATTAACTCATTTAATCAGCACAAAACCCCATGAGACAGCATGTGGAAATGAGGCCCAGAGAGATGAAGTGGTCCACAGCTAGTCTGTGTGAGCCTGCAAGCCCCAGGGCAGCTGGGCTCCAAGTCTGTGCTCTGACAGATGAGTGCAAGGTCACAGTGGGAGCAGGATCCACACTGGGACAAGAGGTATTCCCATTTCAGAGGGGCTGTCTCCAGCTCTGACTAAGGCTATCCTCTAGGAAACTCCCCTACCTGGTACAAGTTGCCCAGAGCACCCAGTACTCAGAATCCCTGCTCCAGGAGTGGGTGAGTGGCAGGGGCCCTGGCTCTACCAGTACAGGGTCTCCATGTCCTTGGAGAGGCAGCTGCTCCCTCTCCCAGTTCCCAGCTCTGCTTCTTCACGCTCTATGACCTCGGGGGACTGCTTAACCTCTCTGGACCTCCATTTCCTCATTTTTAAAATGGGAAGGAGGTAAAAGTATGTCTTACTGGGCTGTGTGATGATGCAGGGAAATGGCTCCCATGAAGCAGTTAGGGCTGGCTTGTGGTGAGCACTCAAGAAAGGGAGGTGACTATATCATCATCATCATCATCATCATCATCAGTGCCTCTTAGGGGGTACCCACATATGCTCCAGGACATGCCAGGTCCCTCCCTCTCCAACTCCCAAAGAGGCCCTGGGGTGGGGCCAGGCTGCCTGGATACTCTTTTTTGATCTTGGAGGAGGGCTAGTGAGCCCTTGGAGCCACCCCAGACTCTGGTGTAGAGGTGGCTGCTCCAGGCCAGTCACGACTTACTGTCCAGTGAACCATGGAAGGACGCAGCATTGCCAATCTGTCTGATCACTCATGTGACTGGACTCATGTGCCTGCCCTGGGGCAGCAGGACTAAGCTGGTGGCCTCCCACCCTTCACCTGGAGAGTCTGCCCCAACTCTAGCTGACATAGTTTGATGCCTTTATGCCCCAGTCCTCTAAGGAGCAGGATGGCCCTGTGGTAGCACAGAGGTGACAGACCCTCCAGAGATAAGTGCTGATCACCCAGTCTGGCCCTGCCCACTAACTGTCACTCCTAAGCAGGCCTCCATCTAAGGCAAGTGTTCAGCTGGATACAGGAGGGTAGGAGACAGGAAGTGGGAGAGGACTAAATAGCCCCTGCTGACCCCAACCAGAGCAGCCTGAGCCTAGAGCCAGCCCATCCAGGAGGCAGGGAGAAGGAAAGAGGAAGCATTTATGCTCCTGGGGATGGGGTGGGCCTGGAGCAAGCCAGACCCAATCCCTAAAAGCCCTGCTACTTTGAGCTGTCAGGCCTCAAGCTGGATACCTGGCCTCCCAGGCCTCAGGGTCCCAGTATAAAGTGATGATATGTCCCTTCTCTTAGGGCTTTTTTGGGGACTCAGGAGGGCAAGGGTATATGATCAAGTGATTCAGGGACACTGATGGGGGGGGTCAAGCTTAGCGCTTCAGGGGCCACTGCCCACCCTTCCCTGCCACCCCCCTGGGTTTCCTCAATGAGGCCTAACCATGGGCTGCACAGAGATTCAGCATTAGCTTGCCAAGGTAAAGCTGGGCTGCAAGGTATTTACTTAGTATCCCCAGAAGGCCTGGGCACCATCAGACAGAGCCTCCACTGTGGGATCTTGCATGATTATCACCCCAGTTCAGTCTGGCCCTCATACCTCCTTCACCTTGGCCTGTCATGTACAACAAGGTGATGAGGGCCGCTGTTCACCGTTGAGGCCAGGGTAGATAAGGCCATGGATGCGGGGCAGCTGGGGTTCCTACATTCCCGTTGCTCCCCACAGGAGGAAATGAAGCAGCCTGCTCCTCCACAGGAGGACGAGGCAAGCAAAGTGGAAGAAGAGGCGGCTGAGGAGGTAAGAGCTGGGCTCCCAAGCAACAGCTTGGCCCCTGGGCAAGCCTCCCACCAGAGGTTTCGGGCATGGACCCCATCCCTCACAGACTCACCTGTTTCCCTCCTGGGGTACCAGAGTCCTTGGGGGAGACACCTAACCTAACTCAGCCCCCTGAGTGGAAGTGTGAGGTTTCTTCACAACTGACCCCTCAGGGCAGAGGGGTATTGATGACTCTTGTCCCTGCCGCCCTTGGCTGGCCACTGAGGGATGGGGGCCTAGAGCTGTGTGTGAAGGTCACTCTCTCCTAGGCCAAGAATGTGGAAGACTAGAGGGCTACAAGTCCTGTGCAGAGGCCCAGAGGAACACCCCTCTGTCTTGGGGTCCATCCCCTCCTGGCACTAGAGTGCCCCATCTTGGGGTGGCCTTCACGGTTCCCCACACCCTCATGCAGCTACCCCAGATCTGTCTTCTCGTGCTGCCACCACTTTTATCTCTCTCCCTCGTCCTCCTAGCCTCTGGTCCTTCTGACCCCACAGATGCTGCTGTGAATTTTTCTTTTTAATGATTTCAAATAAAACTCAAGTCTTATGCTCCCTCTGTATGCTGCCTCATTCATGAAGAAGTTCCCTGGTCCCTCCTGGGAAGTGAAGCTGGGCCAGCCTGTTGATCTGGGACCAGGTGCCCTACAGAGATACCCTGGGCATTTCTGGAACCTGCTGAGAGCTGCTTCTGCCTTTAAGAAACTCCTCCCACCCCCTAACCCACCCATCATTGCTTTTTAACTTGGAGGGTGGAGGATGTGACCCCGCTTTGGGCTCCCAGGAAATCCTCTAGGACAGGCTGTACTTAGGAGCAGGAGACCGAATGCCTCCAGATTTGAGCTTTGGCTCACCCTCTGGGGATAGGCCCATGACAGCAGAAGGTGAGCATGGGCTCCTGGGCCATCCTGCCGTGTGTTTTGGCTCCAGTGTCCTTCGGAGAAAGGGACACCTAACACTCCCTAGAGCAGATGGTAACTTTCGAAGATGTGAACTCTAAACCCACAGCCAAGAGTCATCCATCCTCCTCCTCACAGAGAAGGACACGGCCACTGGGCTCCTCCAGCTAGTCCCGCCCAGCATCAAACTGCCATCATCCTTCACCAAGGAGTGTCAAATACCAGTGAACACAACAGCTGAGATTTAGGAGAAGGCTCCACTTTGAGAGAAAAATAGTAAAAATGAACATTTGTTGAGCTCTTCCCAGGTGTTGAACAGTTTTGAGTGCTTTACCTCATTTAAAATTTTATATATTCCCAGTGAGAGGGGAAGGGAGGGAGAAATAGAGGGAGACAAACATTGATCATGGATGAGGGACTGACCCATAACCCAGGCATGTGCCCTGACTGGGAATCCGACCAGTGACCTTTTGCTTTGCAGGACAACACCCAACCAACTGAGTCACACCAGTCAGGGTTTGCTTTGCCTCCTTTAATCCTGGAAACAAATAGTTTGTCTGATCCCAGCTTCACCCAGAATGAACTGAAGAACAGAGAGATTAAATAACTTGTCCAAGGAAACACAGCTAGGAAGTGTGGGACTGGGCAGAGCCACTCAGTTGATTCTGTAAAAAAAAAAAACATATCAAAATTCAGCCCTGACAAATGTGGCTCAGGTGGTTGGGTGTTGTCCTGTAAAGCAAAAGGTCGCTCGTTTGATTTCCTGTCAGGGCACATGCCTGGGTTGCAGGTTGGGTCCCAGGGCAAGGCAGCTGATTGATGTTTCTTTCTCACATTGATGTTTCTCTCCCTGTCTCCCTTCTCTAAAAATGAATAAATAAAATCCTAAAAAAAATTCATGAATTGGGCAACATCCCATCTAGTAACTAGAAGGGCACTGAGAGGTGGTACAAAATGGAAGATTTTTACAGGAAGAAGGGTGGGGCCAGGGAGCTATGACAAAAGAAAAACAGGGATTTTGAGTAGGGGACAGGGACATCTTTCCTTTGTGGAAAAGAATGGAAGGGTTTTTATCATGCAGACTGCTTCTTCTTTCTAGGAGCAGGTGGGTAGAAAGGGCTCATGTGACAGGTTGCCTTAATAGTGCTTGACCAGAAAATTCCATACTGGTTGATTAAGATTATGTTTCTGGGAGCAGTTGAAACTGCAGTTAAATCAGGTGTTTAATCTAGGTTTGGTATCATGAACTTTGAGCACCAGTGATACCATCTTGGGCCTATGGTTCTCTTTAAAAACTCCCACGCTCCACTATGATCACCTTGACTTAGTAGGCTCCAGCGAGCTTATGGCAGATGCTGCCACTCCCCAGGTCTTAAAATACTTGGGGCTGGTTCAGTCCATGTCCTACATGAAGTGTGGCTGGCATCACACCCTGGAGGCTTGTTCAGAAGTGGCTGAGCAAAGACCAGGGTTCCCCTCCCTTTTGACACCCGGACAGATTGGGCTTGGAACATGTAAGTGATTTGCCCCAGGCCTGGTTGTTTGAGTCAGAGCTTGAGTCCAGACTACTTTCCCATCACGCCTCTGTGGTGGGGAGGAGACATCAAGGGCACCCCTGGGGACTGAGAACTCAGCAAACACAGCTGAGCTGGGTTGCATCCCAGCCTGCTGCCCATGAACATCCACTACTGAGGAGGGAAAAGGGAACAGGGAGCTGCTAGTCCCCCTCCCCCTCAAACCTTGCCAGGGTCTGGAAGAGCTGGGACAGTCAAGAGTGTTCCTGCTCCTAGGCCCCGGCTCAGACACATGCACATCAGCAGATCTGTGCCTGTCCCAGGAGGAGGCCACCAGGGGCCTGGATGTGCCAGAGAGCTCTTTGGGCTGTAAGAGAGTGAGGAGGAGCTGGGCCAGGTGACTGGGGGAAGGGGGCACCTAAACCTGGAGCCTGGGAACAGTGTTTCACCATGTTCCCAGTGAGTGCCCTCTGCCTTAGCTGAAGGAGCCTGCAAGGGTCTCTGCTGCTTGCCCCAACCCTACACACATACTCAAAGCCAATTCCTAAGGTCAAGGGCCAAACATAAAGGTCTGTGCAGTTCAGGAAGACTGGGCAGAAGGAAAAGAAAACGATGCCAGCTGCTCTCAGAGTGAGAGTTAGCGTGCCTGCCTGGTCCTTGGTCTTGAGGCTTCTCTCTCTCACAGGTGGGAATCTTAGGGGAAATCTCAGAGGAGGGTTTCAGTAGAATATTCATCAGTTCTCCAGGTGTGCCCTCTCAGGTTCATGGTCTCCAGTGCAAGGGCAGGGGGTTTTTAGTCATTGCAATTGGTTCTGGTATCGCCACCTGGTGTTTTTGTTTTTTGTTTTTGCTTTTCTGGGCCTGAAGCTGAAACAACTGAGGCCTAGATGTTATCTCCAGGGGGAAAAAGCCAGGGTAGACCAGGTTACCTCTGCCAGGGACTCAGAGCCTTCTGCCCTGGCTGTAAATTCCTCAGCCATTATGTTCAGCTATCTGTTTCAGTTTCCCTTTTTCACTTGCCAAGGAATTTTCTTAGCTCCTTACTATCCTGTCTCACTTCAACCCATTAATCCTTACAGTAACACTCTTCCCCCCACCATCAAGGGTAGGGATGTTTAGGCTCAGAGAGATGTCAAGACCTGCCCTAGGAGATAGTTGAACCAAAGGGTCTGACTGCAGTCCCTGCAGTCCCTAAAGGGACACTCTGAGCTGTCTCTCTTATCACCTTTTGAGGCCAGCTGCTGCCTATATATTTGGGCCTGACACCAAATAGTCTTAGCAGCCCAGCCAGGAGCTAACTGGAGCAGTGTAAAAGGTCTTTTAGGTCAAAGCAACTGCTGCTTCTGATGGGATTTCAGGAGGGCTGGCAGGCCTGGGGCAGTGAGCAGGCTGGGTTCCCAGAGTCTCCAAACCCACCCTTGGGCAGTTCCCCCCAGTATCTCTGTGCTCTGGGCCAGGCCCAATCAAGCTCAGAGCCTGGTAGAGATGGCAGGGTGGGCATGGCAGCCACTTGGTTGTCCCTCTCCCTGCCTTATTGATCTCAGGGCAAGCCCCTTCCTCTTGCCCAGGACTGACCTTAACTCCACCATTCCCTTCCTATCAGAGGCTGACCCTCCCCAGCTTCCTGCTAGTCTCTCTTTTCCTCCTCCTTCTCCCATTCCCATTACAGATACAGCCTGGGCTAGCAGAGTGGACCTGGTTAGGTGGGGCTTCCCAGAGCTTCAGAATAGGGGAGAATCCGACAGAGCTACAGACAGCTCTGGAGAAGAAGAATCAGAGAACAGCACAGGGGAGGGTTGTGATGCCCTATGAAGATACAGGGTAGGGTGTGCAGTGGTGGCCTCCAGGCTCCAAGGCTGGACTCCAGAGGAGTGGGTGGGTGTGAGGTGGGGTGGGGGCCTGACCTTTGCCCTTGAGTGCAGGGAAGTTGTGCCTCGTTTTGCTGTCCCTGGGATCCTGGATTCTCCATTCACTCGCAAGTCTAACCCCCCACCTCAGTGTCCCCCCCACCCACACCCCAGCTCAGCACCACCGTTCTGGGGACAGAGGCTGGTGACTCGCCCCCTGTGAAGGGAGGAACATACCCAACTCTCCCTACCCATCTGTCCGCCAAGTCCCGGTGGCCTGTGTGCAATTCCTTGCCCTATCCATGCTTCACCTTCTTCCCATAAACTAATAATAACTAACACTCATTTCACGGGGTTGTAAAGATTAATCAGAGGCTTGAAAGCGTTCAGACAGCGCCTGGCACAAGATAAATGCTCAAAAAAAAGGCAGCTACTATTATTAATTTTTTGAGATCCTGACTTGGCTCTAACCCCATGCTCACGGAGGGATCCTTTGGATCGGTGAGGAAGAGAGCAGGCTTTTGAGGTATGGGAGGTGTGTGCGCCCCCTTCCAGCCCTCAGCCCCTATTTGGACCCCTGACCCAGTCCCTCTGCAGTTCCTAGCTCCTCTTCCAACTCTGGTTGGGGCCGGCGCCTTCCCACCGCGGCCAGCCTGAGGCCAGGATGTGCTGCTCCCGTGACAGCAAATTCCCAGCCTGGAGCAGAGCCCGGTCACTCCCCGCTCCAGTCTACTGGGAACCGCCCCGCGCCCCACCCCGGCACTCCGCGGGGTTGGACCGGCACTAGGGCTCCTTTAAAAAACCACAGCCGCCGCTGTGAGCAAGATACAAAGTACTTTCGGCTACCCTTGACGACCTCGCAGACCCCCGGAGCCATGGCCAACAAGGGCTTGCAGGACCTGAAGCAGCAAGTGGAAGGGGCTACCCAGGATGCGGGTGAGGACAGCGCGTGACCTGGGGCATTTGCAGGGGCACCCGGCTGTAAGCTCTGGGTCTGGGCAGCCCGAAAGATGGCAGGTGGCTCAGGCTCGGAGCGGGCCCTCCCATAAGAAGCAGAAACTGGAAAGGACGCCCACCCCCCAACAAGCCCTGGAGATGATCCTTGGGTGGATTTGGGTGTGAGGGGACAGAGGCGCCCTGGGAGCCAGGGCTACACTTTGGTATTGCTAGAGCCAATCTGAGGAGACTGCACATACGGGAGCAGTCCCCGGCCCCCAACCCCGGGTCTTTAGGGGAGGGTGGGAGAAGATCCACGGAGAGAGCAGGCTCTGCCACCTGGATGGGCGAGGGTAGGAGGGGACAGTGGCAGCAGACCCCCCACTGGGATATGTTTTTAAAAATAATTGTTTCCTTTCGTTTAAGTACTTAGCCAGAGGTCCTTCCCACCCTCACCCCAGCAGGGCAGGTCCCCATCCTTAGTTTCTCCACCTCCAGCTCTTTACTCTTCTTACCTGTGGTTACACAATTGAGGGGGGTGGCATGTTATGGGAGAAGGGCACCCCTGGGTCCACCAGTGTCAGCTCTTCCAGTCCCAGCTCATCTTCCCTTGAACTGCAGCTCCCAATCTGACCTGCACATATCTCAATCTATAGACAACACCCAAACCAACCCTCTTCTTCACCAGCGCCCCAGAGAAAGCCCACAGTTCCTTCTCTGAGACTAAAATGAAACCAGGAGGCCTCTATCCGCAGGACCCTTCCTTCTAGACCTCAGTTTATCTGTAAGCTGGGTGCAAAGGCTCCTTCTTTGTGGTCCTCACTATGTTAGATAAGGATCCCGGGGTGTGGGTACGCCAAGCCCTTTCAGAAGCAAGGATGAGTCAGATCTCTGCAGGCCAGGAGCTATCTATCAGTCTGCCTACCTGAGGCTGGAAACACTTCATCACAGGCACAAACCCTGGTCGAGAGATGGCCTGACGGTGGAATTTCTATCTCCTTTCTGCACTTTGTTTCCTAATGTCTTAAGCTGCCTGCCCCTGAGGCACTGGCATCATTGCCCTCTGGGTGGAGGCACAGTAAAGGAGATGGTGATAGGGCCCCAGTGCAATAAGGGTGCACTAAAGGCGGGAATTCAGGCACCTGGGGGAGTTGTTAAAGCAGGGCAGGGTTCTTCCTGGGCCATGCCCAGCAGAAGCAGCTATAGCCCAGAGGCCAACTCCAGTCTGGCCCTGCCCCGCCCTGCCCTGCCTTCCTTTCTTTCTCAAGGCACTTTCTCAGCCATCCTGGAGATGGGATGGGAAGCAGGCCAGAGGGGAAGAGTCGAGTTACAAATAAACAAGAACACCCCAGAGGCACGGAAGGTGCCGCTGCTCCTCCCTGGTTGGGTCGGCCTTAGTCAAGGGATTTTATTTACCTTCAGGGCATCCATCCCCAGGGCCTATAGCAGAGGTCCCCAACCCCGGTCCGAGGACCGGGGCGGGTCCGCTGCTTGTTAGGAACTGGGGCCGGGAGTGAAGCTCGCCTGAGCTCCGCCTCCTGTCTACGGGGCCAGCCATTGAAGCTCACCTGAGCTCGGCCGCCGCCGCCCCCACTCCGTCTGCCACAAAACCGGTGTCTGCTTCCAGAAAGGCTGGGGACCGCTGGCCTACAGGACAGTCTACTCTAGGGAACAGTGTGGTGGAGCCTCTGGTCCATGGTTCCTCAACAGGGACTAAAGACCAAATCTCTTTGTTTCAGTGACCGCGGCTGGAGCAGCAGTTCAGCAAGTAGTGGATCAGGCAACAGAAGCAGGGCAGAAAGGTCTGGTGGGGCTTGGGGTGTGTGTGGGGGAGGAGGCCTAAGGGCAAGAGGGTGGGCAGATCCAGCACACCCTCTCCTGGCAGCCCCCCTGGTTCCCCAGGGCCCTACTCTTAGCTGTCCTCTCCTTTCCTTCCCCAGCCATGGACCAGGCCGCCAAATCCACCCAGGAAACCATCGACAAGACTGCTAACCAAGTCTCTGAGACTTTCTCAGGTTTTGGGAAAAAATTTGGCCTCCTGAAATGACAGACGGAAGCCCTGGGTGATTACCCTGCAGGCCTTGCTGCCCCCTTGGTCTGATGCCTCATTAAATCACATGTTCCTACTATGTGTCTACTTCATGTCTCCCCCACCCCTCCAGCAGGGCCCAATCCTCCCTCGACAAGAGCAGAGCCCCCATATCCAGAAACCCAGCATCTCCCGCCCCCACCCAGAGCCCTAGCATTCCAAATTAGACTGTTGAAGAATTTGTTTCCCATTGTCTCAACTTCGTATCCAGATGTTCCCTTATATCCGGAGTTGAACACCCACCTAGGTATGTGCCCCTTCCTATCTCAATTCAGAAGCAATCCCCGCTCCCCCACTCCAGTAATCCTGTCCCTCTTTGGAGGGGAATACTCAGTCCCCAGAACATTGAGGGGCTCAGCCCTGGGCTGGAGGCGTGGCTCCAGGGCTGGGGCCTCAAGAACTGCCCTCCGATAGCTGCTAGGAGCACTGGGGCATCCGGGACCCGGAGCCTTTGGATCCCAGGTGGCCAGAGCTCGCGGGGACAACGCAGAGTCACAGGGGCCGAGCTTCCGGCCCTCGCTACTCACGCCCGTCCTGCAGGGTGCTTGTGTCGGCCTCATCTGGCGGTGAGTCACCACGCAGGGTGAGGACCCCATGAACCCAGCCCCGCCCGCTGGACTTGATTTCGTGTGGTGGCCAGGGGAGCCCCGCCCACGACACGCCCCTGAGGCGCGGCCTGCGGCGCACAGGGCCGAACACGTGGGCGTGAAGCGTGGGACCGGCAGCTGTGCTCCTGGGCCTGTGCGCGAGGCCACGCCCTCAAGGACGCGTTTTCTCTCGGGCGCACATGTACTTCCGGCCCCCTGACAGAGGTCTGCATTTTCGTCTGGCAGGTCCCCCAGCACGTGTCCATGTACGTGACACCAGCCTTGTGTACGCCCTGTCGGTGGGTGACTCACAGTTGCCACAGGATAAGGCCCAGCCTTCCTGCAGCGGCTCTCATCCGAGCGCTCTGCCAAGCCTCAGCTGGTGATGCTCCTTTCCCCTTCCCCACCTCCGCGCCTCTGCATACGTTAGTCCCTCCACCATAAGGCCCTAGTTCGCTTCTAGACGAGTACATATGTAAGTAGTCATGACGTTTCAATTCGCGATATTGATTACACACCACTTCTCACTTCTGGGGAGATTAAGAGGAAAAAGCGTTGTCTTCTTGGGATGCTGACTCAAGGCAGGCTTTTGGGAAGGCCTTCCACGGCCTGCCAGCAGGGGGCTGTGTAGCTCCCCGCTCGCGTACTCCCTCTCCTCTCCTCCCTCACCCCCTCCCGCCACCGCTCTGCTCAGGTGACATTTTCCTTCTCCAATCTGAGATCCCTACCAAGTGCCCAACAGGTTTCTCCTCACCGTCAGCACCTCCCACCCTCATCCTAGGGCCGAGCCCACTTACGTACTTGGTTCCTTTCTGCTGTCCCCAAAATAAGATCTCCCCTAGTCTGCAAAATGGGTCAAGGCTGCTCATTCTGGCCCAAAGGGAAGGTCCTTTAAGAGACACCTGTGGCAGCCTGGGGGTGCATCCAGCATCTCCTGGAGCGGATGCCTAGGTGGGGAGAGAGCACCTGGGATCACACTGGGAGGCAGGTTGGGCTGGGCTGGCAGAGCCCTGATATCTTTTCTGGTGTGTATCCCCTTCTCCAGCTTGACTCCTGTGATTCCTGAAGAAATCCCAATTGGCCCAAGAATCTGTCTTCACCCTGTTCTCCTGAGGGCCAAGGGGCTTCTAGGAAAGGTTTTTCATCCTGGGGTGTGGAGTGTGGTGGAGGAAAGACAGGAAGAAGCAGTCCTTCCTTTCCCACTGTGCATTCTTGTGGCTTACTATCGGGGAAGCCACTTGTAACCACAGGAGTAACAAGCTTAAGGAACATCCAACTAGCTCATTAGAGCAGAGCAGAAATATAGGGAACATGGGTTCCGGGTTTCCTTTATTCAATCCCTAAATTAATCCTGCAGCTGCCACATGCTAGGCGAGAGGATGCAGTTCCTCATCGTTAGACCCACTGTGTACAGGTTTTTTGTTGCAAACAAAAGCCTCCTCTCACTACACCCAACTTCTCTCTGCCTCAGCCACATGGACCTTTTTTCATTTCTTTTGACATCATGCTCCTGCTTGCCTGAGGCTGTTTGCACATGCTGTTTTTTTGTTTGTTTGTTTGTTTGTTTTGTTTTTTTCTGCCAGGAATGCTCTCCATTTTTTTCCCTGATGAACTACCCTTGTCTGGGTGGCTCCTGTTCTTTCATCCTTCAGGTTCCAGCTTCCCTGGCGGGCCCACAACAATGGGTCCAGCCACCAATGATACATTCTCACACTCCCTACTTCTTTAACACAGTTATACTAATCAGTCATTCTGTGATCATTGTCCATGGGTCTGCAACCAAGTTTCTTCCACTGATTGGTGCACGCCCTGCCTAGACTGGTGTTCTGGCAACATCTGCTAAATTAATGCAGGAATGACTCCTTTGGTTCACCTACTAGATAGCAATGAGTTCACATATTGTCAGGTTCATTGTGGTGCCATCTCTTCAATGCAACCCCTTCCATACTACCTCTATCTCTGTGTAGCTGGTGCTCCCATGGCACCATGCAAATGCCTATTTCTGTGTCTCCCAACATTGAGTCCTGAGGAGCTGGGCTAGTTTGGACTTGCCTCTTGTCCATGTCTGAAACACATTAGGCACGGTGCCAGGGGACCCCATGAGAGCCCGTAGGAGCCCAGACCTGTCTCCATGAGGTTCAGGAAGCTGATTGAGCCCAGACTGGCTGAGGAGGAGAAACGTCTGCTTAGTCTCAGTCAGGTCTCCAAAGATCAATTCTTTCATTAGTAATTTCCCAAATAATTCCTAACTCTCCAAATTCTAGTTCCCCAGTTGGCAAAACGTAATCACTAGCATTATGTTTTGGTTCCATTTGACTTCTCAGCTCTCATTCCAATCGAATTACGTAAGAGACAAGGGGCAGAGTTTTCTACTTTCCACTTCTCTGCCCCTCTCTCTTTTATTTTTTGTTAGTTGTCTCATTTCTACTTTATGAAAACATATAACATTTACATTACATTCCTCCACTCTGAGCCACACCTTTTTTTGGTCTTAAATCTGCAACTGAAAATATTGAAAGCTCTCTGCCATTCCTTTTGCTGAAATATTTTCTGCTATCTCTTGGTTTGTTGGAGTTAGTCCTCCAGAAATTTCCTCAAGAATGGAATATTTACAAACAAACTTGTTAGATAGAATAAGGATCTCAAAGTCTGGGGAGTTCTAAATGTTATTCTTGCTAAATATTAAAATGTAGCACAGTATTTTACAGACCAGCTATAAACAGAATGAGCTTGACATGAACCCAGTCCAATAACTGTAGCCAACTGCAAACAAGAAATCAATGCACAAGTGATCTAATAGTGTGCATAAGCAATGACTGAGGCTCCCTTTCAGGCTACAGAGTTTTGGATGTAAATCCCCTGTCTCCTTTACTTGCTGCAAGTGAATGAAACTACCTTGTGACAACTTGGTCTTGTTCTTGAGTAGAGCATCCCAAACAGCCAACCCCTTGAGCTAGGAAACTGAGAAGACATCTGAGGTTGAGCTGATCATTGTTATAGCCAGGTGCCTTGGGTTATTGTAATGTATTCATGAGTGTCTATTGTTTCCTATTTTTGTGCATGGCATTTTCTGTTTTAAAAAAGTTAAGAATAAAAAAAGAAGGGTTTGTGTGAACCAGTAATCTGAGTTCTTAAATGTGGCATCTTGTTAGTCTATAGCTTTATACTTGATCCTTGGCTGGGTTTGAAATTTACAACCCTGACCAATGTAGCACACTTGGTTGGGCATTGTCCCACAAGGCAAAGGGTTACCAGTTTGATTCCCAGTCGAGCACATGCCTGGGTTGTGGGTTCGGCCCTGGTCAGGGTGCTTGTGAGAGATGGCCGGGTGGCTGATTGATGTTTGTCTCTCACATCAACATTTCTCTTCCTTCCTTTCTTTCTCCCTACCCCTCTCTCTAGAAATAAATAAGTAAAAATTTTTTTAAAAAAAGAGAAATTTACAGTCCACACTATTCCCCTTGAGTCTTATAAGTGTTGCTGCACTGCCCTTTAGCACAGAAGGTTGAGCAGACCCTAGAAGTCTGAATTCTGATTCATTGAAATTTCTAAAAATTTATTTTATCTTTCTGCTTGGCCATCTTGCTTTATCTTTAAATGAAGTACAATTATTTTTTTCTAGAATTTGTCTCAGTAATGATTGTTCTGGTTTAGTTTTCCCTAGTATGAAATTTGCCCTTTCAATATTGATATATTGATTCTAGGTTTCTTTTATTTCAGGAGCAGTTCTTTTTGGAGAGTGGGAAACCACCACCACACACACACAAAAAAAAAATCTGTATTTTCATTGGGAGTAGAAAAGAAAGCAGTCCTTCCCTGGCCAGTGTGGCTCAGTTGGCTGGAGTATCATCCCATTAACCAAAAGTTTACAGGTTTGATTCTATGTCAGGGTACATGCCTAGGTTACGGGTTTGGTCCCCAGTTAGGGCATGTACAGGAGGCAACAGATCAATCTTTTCTCTCTCATATTAATGTTTCTCTCTCTCTCCCTCCCATCCCCTCTCTCTAAAATCAATAAGCATGTCCTTGGTTAAGGATACAAATAAAGGAAGGAAGGAAGGAAGGAAGGAAGGAAGGAAGGAAGGAAGGAAATAAATAAGGAAGGAAGCAGTTCCCATCCTGGGCCCTACTCAGTGGCAGTTTCTTGTTTCATAGGGATAAGGAAGACTTTGAGGAAATAAAAGTTTAGAAAAATCCAGATGTAGTTGCTTTGTATGTCGTGCTGAGTAGAGGGATGAAGTGAAGTGTGAAGGCCCCTCACACCCTCCATCTTGCCTCAGACTATGTCCTGGAACCCTGGGACGCAGAAAATGCCACTTTCATTCCTGCTTCTTGGGATTGTTAACAGCCACGTAGTGATAGAGAACAACCAGCAGGAAGAGTGAATTGTCCAGCATGTTGGCAAGGATGATGAGCTTCACATCTGTGATCATGCTCATCAGCTGGGCTTGGCTGACACAGTCTGCACACTGGCTTGAGGTAGGAGCTCAGAAACATTCCCTTAGGTATTTTAAAATATTTGCTCTACTCCATTGCTTGGCTTTCTTTTTTGGGAATTCCAATTATGGGCATGAAGTTCTTTTTTACCTGGTTTCCACATTTGCTATTGTTTCCCAAACACTATGTATCTCTTTAATATGATTCCTTTTTTTTTTTTTCTCTATTTTTTTCATTCCTATTCCATAGGCACCTACTGTAGTTCCTTATAGTTTAGTCTTCATTTCTACAATGGCTTATTTTATCTTTATTCTTCTATTTTATGCTGAGATATGTGAGTTCCTGTTCTGCCTACTCTTGTTGTCTGCCATCCTATCCAGAATCCTGGAATTTTTATGGTCTTCCTCCATAAATCTAATGCTTTATTAAGTATCCTTAAAAATGTTTTTGTGTTAGAATTTAATTCATGTTCAATAATCATTTTCATGTGTATTCTTGTTCTTTCTAACAAGATAGATTCTGCTTTATTTAGAACATCAAGCATAACATTTTAAAGAATGGGAACCATAACATCACACAACAAAGTATAGCTGTAGAATCTCAAACAAGTCAGGGAAATACTTTTTTGAGATCACCAAAAATAAGGTTTTACAGAGAAGGAACAGTAACAAATAAATGTATAGCTGCAAATTTTCTTTTGTCATCAATATCAATTTCCTCTAAAATATTTTGGGAATACTTTGCAGTTTCCAAGCAAAACTAAAATTTGTTGGACAGAGTTGCCCAGTCTCATCACAACAATGAAAACAGTTTGCAAAAACAGTTTTGCTTAGTGCTAACTAACTAAAACATGTGGTTATTACTAACAACTCCATTGTCTACTGAAATAGCCTAACCTATGCACACTTTCACGAATGTTTCACTGGGAACATAGTGGCTCTTTTCTTCCATCACAGAGGATATGTTGGAGGCTGTTCAGGCAAGTATTCCTTAAGAGAGGTAAATAACTCAAATAACTGGGCCTGCCTCTCCTAGAGCCTCCCTGGGGTGGGCATCGCATCTCCCACCATCTCCCCAGTTCTCCACTGGGAACCTAGACTGTAAAGCTAGGCAGAGAAGCTGTTCCTTCAGAACCACTGAAACTTTAATACATCACCCTGGGGTTCTTAGGGCTGTAGTAGTGTGTCTCACAAACAGGAACATAGGCAGACTCTGAGAAGAAGTCATCATGGAACTCTTCTAAAAACCTCAGAAAAAGATCAAAGTGCTTCAGTAAAGCCTTCAGAATCTTCTCAGAAAAGGACATCTTTTCAAGGATTTCTGGAAGATTCACAAACAATTGCAGCAAATGTTGTGCTCTGTAAATGTAAGAGGGTGGAGATGGCTTGTCACCTGGAGGGTAATCGTCTGGCACAAGTTTCCAGGAGAGAACCTCATTAATTTCATTAATTCTTCTGCTTTCAAAGCTGGCTGACACTGCACTCCCTTCCTTGCTAGGATGGGGGGGGGGGTGTCACAGGAACAGGTGAAAGTGATCTGCTATGCACAGGTGCAGGAATAGCTTGGGCCTGCTGGTGGACATGTCCTGCTGCCAGAGCTAGGGCTGAGGTGAGGCACTGCTCTCAGCTTGTTGCTGTTGGCAGAGTAGCATGTGGACCACCTCAGAGACTGCAAGGCTCCTGGCTCAGCTTTGCACCTTTCGGGGGTGGCCAGTCAGCTGTGCTCAGCTGACTCTCTGTGGACTGCAGAGTGGACAGAGTCAACAAAGGTGGGCTTGGAGAGAGCACCTCCTGGTTCCTATTAGTGTTTGTGTTACTTTCCTTAATCAGAAAAAAAAAAGTTGGACTATATCACCTTTTCTATACTGAACTTGTTCATATGGATACAGCAAAACCAATGGGAGAGTATAATCAAAGGTTATTCTTCATCCACCCACCATCTCCTTACAAAGGTCAATGTTCTTTTCTGCTGGGATATAATGCACATTCCTGATGGCATGTGACATAGTGTGATGATGAAAGCCCTATCATTGGCTGAAAAGGCTGCACTGATGGCAAAATGCTTCAGGTAGGATTCCAAAAATAGTTATTATGTTGGTCTGGCAGGGAAGTTTCACTAACCATTTCCTCTTATTGATGTAGTAATAGTCCACCAGCAGCTTCTTCAGATCTTCAGGGATGTTTGTAGTTACTGTTCTTTCTTCCATCTCCCTTTTTGTGTGCAGCTTGGGTTCTTCCTTCACTCCAGTCTTTCCTTCAATGTCACTTTCTTCACTTACTGCTGATCCTTTTCTTCACTATTGTCATCAGAGGAAGTGCTTATTGAGTTCTCAATATTTTCATCTTGTCTTCAACGGGAGGCTTTTTAAGACAGAATCAACATGAGGCAACTGGCAGTGCTTCTTTCTTCCTGTGCTTAGGAGAGCTACAGCTTTTCTTGCCAATTTATGCTATAATCTTGGATTTTCACTGCTGTCGCAGAGGACATGATCTTCAGCTGCCCATATATCCCAGCTTGTGTTCCAGCCATTAAAATGGATTAGATATTGTGGAATCCTTCCATCATTTTCATCTTTCCCAACAATAACATCGACTCTGGGTCGTTGGGTCAGGATCCTACGTGGGGCTCATGCAGGATGAGGAGGGTCTTAATGTACCACATCCGCCAGCTGCCTCCTGGATGTGGACCTCACTGGCATTTCCTTTCACATACATTGTTTGAGGTAAACTTTTTTTGGTGGGATTTCTTCATATGCAATGTAGTGTTGGCATTCTTTTATCATACTTAAAAAAATAGTATGTTTTTACTGTTAGGTAGAAAAAAGTGAAGTGCAAAACAGCACCATTCCTGTAAAGAAAGAAGGAGGATGTAAGAAAATGCACATCTCTGCATACTTGTGGAAAGAAAATGCAGGAAGGATAAACCAGAATCCAAAGAGATTGGTCACTTGGGGAGGTGGGGGTGGGGAAAATAGTGGAAAGAAAGGGGGAATGGGAACAGGATAGGAGAGAAAAGAAGAGAGAGACACTTCTCTAAGTTTATCTTTTTGTGTAGTTCTGACTTAAAAAGCCATAGTAATATTTCACATACCCCCTCCCAATAAACCAAGTACTAAAACCATCTGGAATGTAGTAGAGGGGAACCCAGAATGAAATACAAACGTTAATGAACAATCCTAACTCTATTACAAATGGAGAAAATGATCACCCTGAAAGGATGGGAAAGGGAAGAAAAAAACCTAAAAAGCTTTGGATAATAGTATACAGTCATGTGCCACTTGACAATGGGATACATGTGAGAAATGTGCTGTTGGGCAATTTCATCATTGCACGAACACCATAGAGTCCATGTTCACAAACCTAGATGGTACAGCCTAGTACACACCTGGGTCACATTGTATAGCCTATTGCTCTTAGGCTCTAAATGTATACAGCATGTAATTGTACAAAGCAACATAAGATTAAATCAAGCACAAGAGAAAATGATGCAATCAAGAGACGCAGTCAACATGAGATATTTGAGGCTACTGCTGGTGTAACCTGGCACTGTTTTATAGCAAACCTTTTTTTACAGATAGAAAGAATACACTCTAAAATAATGATAAAAAGTACATATAGTATATAGTAAATACATAAACCAGTAACAGTCATTTATTATCATTATCAAGTATTTATCTATTGTATGTAGTTGTATGTGCTATACTTCTGACTGGCAGCACAGGTTTGTTTACAGCAGCAGCATCAAAAACACATGAGTAATACATTGCATTATGATGTTACAATGGCAATGAGGTTATTAAGCTATAGGAATTTGTCGACTCCATTATAATTGTATATATGACCATCATCGTATATGTGATCTATCATTGACCAGAATGTCATTATGTGGTGTATGACTCTATTGACTGGATTTTGTAAGGCTAAAGGCAAAAGTAACTGTACATACATGCTATAATCTAGCCAGTAAATGTGTTTCTCACAGGATTGTGGGTTAGCGGTTCTGAAAAAATGTATATACTACCACTTATCCATGCAGGATATGTTCCAAGACTTCCCCTCCAGTGGATGCCTGCAATTGCAGGTAGTATCAGACTCCATGTATACTACGTTTTTCCTATACATACATACCTTTTCACTTAAAGAAGCACCTTGTGGCTTCTTTTTGACATATCCAAATTGTTAGGATCACTACTCTTCATGGATATTTTGAACAAATGGATGATTCATGTCCAAGCAGGATCAAGTAGGATATGATGGTGTGTGATTTCATCATGCTACCCAGAATGACATACAATTTAAAACTTATGAATTGTTCATTTCTGGAATTTTCCATTTAATATTTAGAACCACAGTTGACCATGGGTAATTGAAACCATGGAAAGCAAAACTGTGATTATGGTGGAGACTACTGTATGTACTAGATTTATGCACAAGTAAATACAGATAAAAATTGTTTGAGGAAGAAATTACAAATAAGGAACACTAAAGTGTACCCTGTGGTGTTGGACTGGAATCTGAGGTATCAATATATACTCATGGTTTTTAATTATATATATTTATAAATAAGAAAATATATGTGTGTATGAAAAGATTAGTAAATACATACATACACTTCCTAGTGCTATCTGCTGAGAGTCTTAAGAGCAATGATATCCCAGTAGCAATGAGCGTACCTATCACCCAGATCTTGATCTCTAAATACCATTCTCTAATAAAAGGAACCAGAACTTCAAGGAGAAGTAGTTGATTGTAGGGGTGGGGTGGGGAAAATTCAAGATCAGCCTGAAACATTATTGTGGTGTCAAAAAGTAAGGAAATACTAAAACAGATAAGATAGATAATAGGTAAAAAGAAAGAAAGAAAGAAAAAGAAAGAAAGAAAGAAAGAAAGAAAGAGAAAGAAAGAAAGAAAGAAAAGAAGGAGAAAGAAAAATAGAAAGGAAGGAAGGAAGGACGGAAGAAAAGAAAGGAAGAAAAAAGAAAAGAAAGAAAGAAAATATGGGAGTTTATTGAAAGAATGCAGGTGACAACCTGAAGGAGTTTCTAATGGCTGGATTGATTTGAGCAATAAAATAAATAATGATAGTATTGGGTTTTAACCAATAGAGTAAGATAAATATTCATGAATCCATATGGATATGAGTAAATAATGGATTAAATAAATGAAGAGAAGGGGAAACTCTTACTGTAAATTCTAATTAATTAATGTAGAAGAAAAGGGGAGATAGTGAATCACCATTAGACAAACAACACAAAAATAATTATTGCAGGTAAGGTCCACTGATGGATGCTAAAATTAGTGTGCAAAAGTTTGAGAAGAGGTCAAATGAGTTTTGACAAGTCTGCCAAGACCATACAGTAGGAAAAGGACAATCTTTTCAACAGACAGTCTGGGAAAATTGGATATTCACATGTAAAATAATGAAGTTGAATGCTTATCTTGGTACCATATACAAAAAATAATTCAAAATAGATCAAAGACATAGATGTAAGACCTAAAACTATAAAACTTTTAGAAAGCTTGATGACATGGATTTGGCAATAATTTCTTGGCTATGACACTGCAGGCACAGGCAACAAAAGAAAAACTAGATAAATTGGACTACCTCAAAATAAAAAATGCATCGGAGGACACACCCAACAAATGAAAAGGCAACCTATGGAATGGGAAAAAAATTTGTAAGTCATATCTGAAAAGGAGTTAATTATATCCAGAATATTTAAAGAACTCTTTTAATTTAACAATAAAAAATAGTCTAATTACAAATTGGTAAAGAACTTGAATAGACATTTCTTGAAAGATGATGTACAAATGGCTGATATGCATATAAAAAGTTGTTCAGCATCACCAGTCATTAGACAAATACCAATCAAAACTATAATGAAATAACACCTTATACCCATTAGGGTGGCTGCTATTTAAAAAAAAAAAAGCAGCCCTGGCCAGATCATTGTCCTGTACACCAAAAGGCTGCAGGTTTGATTTCCAGACAGGGCACATACCTTGGATGAACAAAATGCATAGTAATCTCAGTCCAATCATGAGAAAACATCAGACAAACCCAAATAAGAAACATTTCACAAAATCACTGACCAGTACAGTTTAAAAGTGTCAAGGTTATGAAAGACAAGGAAAGACAGAGGAACTTTTATTGCAATCCTACAAAACTGGAAGATATTAAAGAAGAATAACTAAAGGTAGTGTGTGATCTTGGATAGACTTTGGGGACAGAAAAAGAACAGTAGTGGAAAAACTGGTGAAATTCTAATAAGGTCTTTAGTTTAGCTAATATGTTAATTTTTAACTTGGTTAAATGAAATAATTTAAATTTATTTAAGTGTATTATTTAGTTAAATAATTTTACATTTAATTTAGCTAAATATGCTAATGTTAATTCCCTGGTTTTGATTATTGTACTGTAGTTGTGTAAGATGTGAACGTAGGGGGAGACTGAGTAAGGAACATATGGAAACTACTATTTTTGCAACTCAGTTAACATTGAGTTGGAAGAGGGAAAGCTACCCTATCATTCATAAAACTCTTGTAATTCATGACACGTTGGAGGCTGTCTGGAATCTGAAGTTCAGATATGAAGTGGAATTTCTCAGACATTAGCAGGAGATTCCTATGGAGAGGGGTCAGGGCCCGGAGAATCACCCCGGCTTCTTGCTCAGGAGCCTGTGCTTCTTTCACGAAAGTGTTGGACTTGCCCTGGCTTGTGTGGCTCAGTGGATTGAGTGCCAGCCTGTGAACCGAAAGGTCGCGGGTTCAATTCCCAGTCAGGGCACATGCCTGGGTTGTGGGCCAGGTCAATTGGGGGCGTGTGAGAAGCAACAGCAACATTGATATTTCTCACTCTCCCTGCCCCCTCTCTAAAAATAAATACATAAAATCTTTTTTAAAAAGTGTTGGACTCTCCTGTGTATCTGGGACTATGCTGCCTCTCAGAAACCAACTGACTTCAGGAAGATTCTACCAGCAGTCTTCTTTTCCCAGTTGCAGCCTACAGGAGTTCAGTCAGTCCTTGCCTTCCCAAGGACTCCCTTTTCTCTTGGAGGTGCAACATCTGAGATATGACACCTCTAGAATTCCTTGGTCACCGTCCTCAGTCATCTTCCTCTTCTTTCTTCATTTCCCCAGGTCTTAGTTCTGTCCCAAGGAGTTCTCACTCAGATGTCCCCTCCTCCTGGGACTGGCAACAACTGAGGCTGATGCCCGCCTGACCACCCCCACACACTCCAACAGTTTCCCAGTCTCCTAGTTTCTCTGGAGTTTGACATGTGTGTTGGTGATGGGCTTTCTTCTGCTGCTGCTGATGGCTGCAGTTCCTGACCAATGGTGCTCCCCTACAGTCACAGCTCTCCTCAGGGTCTGTGCAGTCCCCCTCACCCCTCCAGGTTTAGGAGGTAACAACTCCCACTACTGCTGGTCTCTGGGCACCTTGCCATCCCTCATAAGTTCCCTTAAGCCTGCTCACACCTTTGTGAACAGTGCCTTTCCTCAGGTATGCCTTTGATGTGCCCTCTGATTTTCACCAGGAACCTGACTGACACCCATGGATGTGTGGGTATTGACATACGGTGGAAGTCCTTCTTTGGTGACTGACACACCAAGTCTCCAGGAGTCTGGGCTTGGCTCCCTCTGGCTGAGAGGGGCAGTGTGTGCTGGAGATGTGGGCCCAGTATGTACTATGAGCTCAAATCCATGAAGCAGAAGTAGAAGCATAGGCAGGTTGGACAATTGTAAAACTCAGGACATTCATGACATCTCCACTTCAAATCATACAAGAAGTTGTCATGCTTCAGACATAAGACAGCCCTAAGTATTTAAGTAGTTAAACTTTTTTTGTTGTGGTGGTGGTTGTTTTAGTGAATTGGTAATTGCTTAGTTGACAAATTGCTATTTGAAAAATTGGCTCTCCTTTACTTGATGATGCAGGCAGTTGGTCTTTTGCCAAACTGGGTTGTTGAGCAAATTCCACTTGGAGGACTGCTTGACTCCTGCCAAAGCCTGATTCTCCCTGCCCCAAGGGCTGGACTTGACCTTCTGACTCAGAACAGACTGACATGGTACCTATGTTCAAGGGCTGCTCCACTGGGGCCCAGCATGGGCCAGGCCTCTTCCAAGATGGGGTCGTTCCCATGTGAGTCCTCCTTAACCCCATCTGGGCAAGTAATGGTTTGGTTTCTTTTAGTTTTATTTTTCAATTACAGTTTACATTCAGTTTTATTTTGCATTAGTTTTAGGTGTACATGCAGGTAATATTGTCCTTGCAGTAGTTGCTGGGAATCAAGCCCTGGTTAGCTGGGCCTTGGGCTGTCCCCACTTCTTAACTGGAAAGGAGTCCACCCTCAGGGAGCCATAGGCTGGGGTGAGAGGACAGGTTAGTGGTCACAGTAGCTGGAAGGCCAGGTGGGCTTACACCTGGGCCAGAGCACCATGGCCTGGGACTCAAGTTTGGTCCTGGGCAACTGGCCTCTGGAGGCCTCCTCTTGCTTTCTCCCTGTTGGGCATTTGTGATTTGTGTTTGGGTCCATCCTTGCCAGGAGATCTGGGGCTGTGGTGTGTTGTAACTGGAGTCAGGGTGCTCACACCAGGACAATGCATTAAAGAGGAGCACAGTCTCATGGGCAGGGGAGTGATGTGGTGAGGGCAGCAGTAGCCTGTAGGTTGTGGTGGGGCGGGCTCTGGGCTGGCACTGGACTGGCACTGGGGCTGGTGTCTGCTGAGTGGCCAAGTACTGACAAGGACCTGTCAAGAAGCTGGTGAGTTCCTGAGGAAAGGGGGTCTGTGAGTGTATCCCAGGGTGGGGCCTAGGAGAAAAGGGTCTGTGGAATCTAGAAGCCATTCCAGGACTAGTGGGTGATGCCGTCATCCTGTCAGGGAAATGGGCACAAAGAAGGCCCTGTGAGGTTGGGGGATACAAACAACCTCAGAGGAAAGAAAAGGGGCTTTGATGCATCCAGGGAATGTCCCTGTGGGTCTTTTAGCCCAATTTGCACCAGCCATGTCCCAGAAGTACCCTGACCCTTGGCAGCATTGCCCTGATGCCCTGTGCAGAAGAACATTCTGGTATTAGGTTACAACAAGAAGAGAACAGAGTCATCCAGACCTGCTTAAACTCCAGTTCCCTCACTTTCACGGTCTCTCTGAGTCCACAGGGTCTGGCAAAACTAGGTTTACAGTTGTGAGTACTTGAGTTTATTTTGTATTACTAATTACATATTTGTATTATTTTCCATATGAACAACTGTAAACCTATTGACTTTTGTTTCACCCTGTATATTTGTAAAAATTGCAAGAGTAGTGTTATTATGTTCTTTTTGTTAAGGAGATCTCTCCAAATTGTTTAAGACACAACCACTGCAGCCAAATGAAAATGGCACCTGTGGTACTGTGGGCCTGTGACCCAGTTACTGCTGTCCACAGTACCCACTACCCACATTGGGAGGCTGGTCCCAGCCCAGGGAGCTTCCCAACACTATTCAGGAATGTGGGAGGGCTTAAGTCCCGTAGGACCCAGGCTGTGCAGGCCTGGGGTCGGGTAAACACTAACTAGGCCCTGCCACACCCTCCTGGGCAGCTCTAAGGTATGAGGAGGCTCGCATGGGGCAGGCAGCCTCAGAATCCTGCCCCATGCCTGAAATGCATGAATCGCGAGTGGGAGCACCTACCTTCCATGACTCCTGCCCAGTGGGGTGATATCCCTCAGCCCTCTGGCTTCATGGCATCCTCATACCCTCATTACTCTTTGGCCCACCCACTGGTTGGTCAGGACTCACTGCCAGGTGGCCCTTCCCTGGCACATCATGGGGAGGGAACATAAGTTTACCAAGGGCTTACGTGCATGATCCCAATGACTATCAGTGACATGGCCAGGAAGGCATGGCTATCCCCTTCTCACAGATGAGGAAACTGAGGCTCAGGTTAAGCTGCTGACTAAGACAAGTAGCATGTGGCACGGGCTTGAGGCATCTTTTTCTATCCTGAGTAATTAGGGAGGCGCCATAAGCATGTGATTTGTCAGGGGCTGGTAGAACGACTTCCTGGGAATTCTTGCTAGGGTGAGAAGCACCTACCCAGGTTGTGGTGGATGGTGGAGTCCTCAATTTATGGGGAGCACTGCTGACCTCACAGGGTCTTCCCAAGAGACCAGGCCCCAAGGTGCAGGGAGGGACTGTTCCCTCACATGCTGGCTGTCCCAGTACTGGGCCACTCAAGTCCCTTAAGTGAGAACCAGATGACTGCAAGCCAGGAATGACTAGGATGTGCCCACCTTTGCCTTGGGCAAGGGACCATGTTGAGCCTCCCACCTGTCCAATGGAGGCTGCAAAGCCACTCTGAAGAGCTGAGGTTCTTGGGAATGGGGAAGGCAGTGGCCTCCACTCTACTTGTGCTCTTGGCCTGAAGGGTCACCCAGGTCCACAGGTCCTCAGAATCCCCAAACCCCTGAATGGACCACCATGGGGACCTTGCAGCAGGCTGGAAGTCCTAGGCTTTGTCTGCTACACACATCTATGCCTGGGCTGTGGGGAACTCGAAGCCCAGGGGCTGGCAGGGCTGCCGTCCCCAACTGTCTCTTATTCCACAGGGCACTCAGGCCTTGTGTCTTAGGGGAGCTGAGTGCTCCAGAACTGACCTTTTATCTAGCTTTGATCCTGCTCCTCATCCCTGCCCCTCACAAGGTCCCAGAATATAGGGTATGGGGGTCTCATGCTGCCAGAGGGGCAGTACAATAGCCAGAGTGCTAGGGTGGCTCCACCCAGACTTTTCTTCCTGCCAACACCTATGCTGACTCACCAACTGACTTCCTAGTCTTCCAGGGTGAGGGCTGGTGCCCCAGAGCCCAGCCAGCCATCAGAGGCATCTATAAAAGCACAGTGTGGTCCAGGCCTCTGCATCCTGCTTAGTCGTCACCTGTTGCTGCACAATGCTGGGAGGTCTCGGGAAACTTGCTGCTGAGGGCCTGGCCCACCGCACTGAGAAGGCCACTGAGGAAGCTGGTAAGAACTTGAGGTTCCTTTCCACCTTGGCCATTCTCCTCAGGCTGGGGGGTTGGAGACCAATTTGACTGGGCCTGTTGGAAGCTGATCCCTGAACGTTTTGGGCTGGCCTGGGCCCCATGAAGAGCTCTGGGCAATCAGTCCAACAAGGATAGCATAGAGGAGCAGGTGCAGGAGCTGAGGAAGGCAGCTTGGGGCGGAGCTTGGGGGGGTCAACTGCCCCAAGCAACCCTCATTCTTCGTGGCTGAGGGTAGGAGGGAAGACACTCAGGAGGCCCCGTGGAGGTGAAAGGTGGAGAGCAGAGGGTAGAGGGAAGCCCAGGTGCTGGGTAGCTTGAATCCTTCCCTCTGGAGACCTGGGAGCCCTCCCATATCCAAACAGCTTATTTTGAATCTCCTATACAGAAAAAGAAAGGTGGATTGTTATTTTTACCACAACTTCAAAGCTCCAAAGATTTCTCTATTAAGAAACCACCAAGTCTGATTCTGTTCAAAGTCAGCCCCTGGGGTTTATATAAAGGACATTTTCAATGTCTTCGAAGCCCCCAGAGGCCCTTTTTTGTATGCAGGCTATATTCTCAGAGGCTGATCCAGGTCCCACCTGTGTGATATTTAAGTTTGCTGTTCTTGTTCTGAATGGCTGCAAACATTTCTGAATTTCACTGGTTAACGCCACAGCTGGTATTGACTACCCACTGTCCTCCTTCACTAGCTGTCTGCATTCTGTATTATTCCCATTCACAGACGAGGGAACCAAACAGTGGAGGGGGGATTTAGAATCAGAACCAGTTCTTCTGACTCCTAATCTTCCAACTCTAGCAGGATATCACCCGAACTTTAAACAACTCCAAGATGGGCAGAGAGTCCCCTCCTATTAGAGGAGTGGCTTTTGGGAACTAGTTTTGCTGGAGGAGGCTTCCAGATTTGGTATCCAGCTGCAGCCTCCATCTGGCTTGTGGCAGGACAGGAGCACACCTGAGAGGTGTGGTAACCTGGAAGACAGGCTCAGCCTTGACACCAGGTTCCTATCTGGCAGGAGGGCCTGCTTGTTGGCAGTCAGAACGAATCAGATGGATGGGCATGCAGGGCCCTATGTCCTCGTCTGCCTCATTCAGCTTTTCTCATAGCAGCCAGCACCCCACACCTCCTGCTCCCTTCTCTTGAGCCAGGTTGTCTGGGCTGGGGCAATATCCCAGAGCTGCATTCAGGATACACGGAGCTGTCTGGGCCTTGCCACGAGAAGCTGGCTTGTACTGTGCTCTCACTCTGGGCTTGTCTCATCTTTTCAGTTCACGCTGTGGAGGGTGTGGTGAAGGAGGTGGTGGAGCATGCCAAGGAGGCTGGAGAGAAAGGTATGGTGGGGACAGGGAAGAAGGGAAGGAGGGAAGCTAGGTGCTGAGAGCAACCTGTTCTTTGACTAACCAGGTCAAACCCTGACCCAGATGTTGCACCCTTTCAGATGGTATGCAATTATCTACACTACCTGAGGCTACAGACCAAACTTTACTAAAGCAGGATCCAACTAGATAGTCCTCTCTGTGGAATGTTAAGAAGACTATGTCACAAAAGACTATGTGGCAGCACACTGGGACAAAATACTTAAACATGTATTTACATAAATGTTTATATGTGTATGTGTGTTGTGAGTATAACTATATAAAAAGTACAATATATGTATACCTTGTTCCTTACAACAAAATAGATTCCAGATGAATCAAGAACTTAAATACAAATACATGAAATTTTTAAGTTGTTAGAAGAGAACAGGAAATTTTAGTATAATCTCAGAGATGGGAGGGTCTTTTTTTAACTATGAAGAAAACCCAACAACCATAAAGAAAATGTTAGGTAAATTTGACAATATAATACTTCAGATTTTCCATAGTAAAAATATTACAAGCTAAGCCAAAAGAAAAACTACTAACTGAGGAAAAATATTTGTAGTGAAAATGATAAGCCAATATAAAAATGATCAAAAGAAATGACAACAGACTCACAACTATCAACAACTGAATCTAAAAAATAAAAACAAAAACAAACTAAGCAAACCAGAATAGGGACAGAATCATAGGTATGGGGATCATTGGAGGGTTATCAGCTGGGAGGGGGAAGAGGGAGAAATGAGGAAATGGTGCAGGGATTAAGAAGCATAATTGGTTGCTACAAAATAGACAGGGGAAGTTAAGAATAATATAGATGCCCCTGGCTGCTGTGGCTCAGTGGATTGAGTGTCGGCCTGCGAGCCAAGTGTTGCTGGTTCGATTCCCAGTCAGGGCACATGACCAGGTTGCATGTCAGGTCCCCGGTTGAGGGCGCGAGTGAGAGACAACCACACAGTGATGTTTCTCTCCCTCTCTTTCTCTTTTCCCCTTTCTCTACAAATAAATAAATATACAAACAAACAAATTTTAAAAAAAGAATAATATAGGAAAGGGTGAAGCCAAAGAACTTATATGCACGACCCATGGACATGAACTAAGAGGGGTGGGATTGCTGGGGGAAGGGGGTACTGGGCAGAGGGGAGCAAAGGGGGAAAAAGTTGGGACTACTGTAACAGCATAATCAATAAAATATACTTTAAAAAAGTGATCAAAGGGTATAAACAAGCAGTTCACAGAAAAATGCAGTATGAGTAGGCAATATAGCCATGAACAGATACTCAGTCTCACTCATAATTGAAGAATAAATGCAAGTTGCTTGGGGAAATAAAACAAAATTTCAACACATTTCTCTGGAGCTCTGCTGCCCTCCCTCCTGTCGGGGCTCCTCCCAGGCACGATCCAGGGAGACTGCCACACCCCTCAGGCCACTCCAGGTGACACTAGCCCAGAAAGGGTCTTGAAATGTTTACTTCGCTTACCCAGACATTATTCCTCTTTCTTACTAACAGCCATTGCCGAAGCCTTCAAGAAGGCCCATGAGACAGGGGACAAGGTGGTAAAGGAAGTCACTGAGACAGTGACCAACACAGTCACAAATGCTGTCACTCATGCAGCGGAAGGCCTGGGTAAATTGGGACAGTGACACAGCTGCCACCAGTGGACTCTTCCTGAATCTCAATAAAAAGCCATTAAATGTGTACACTGAGCCCTGGATTTATTCCTATTTGGACGGAAGCACTGTATATGTCCTGTCACCTGTTACACACTGACACCTGCTGGGGGTCAGATAGGTCTCCTGATTGATCAGATGTGCTCTCACATTAAGATTTCTCATCACAGCAAGGACCTCTTTAAGTATTGTTTGTGTGCTACATTTCTTAAGATTATTTTCCCAGAAACTATATGTAGCTTTCAGACACCTCAGTTGCTTCAGGACACCCCAAGGGAGGACTGTAATTCAGCTTATACAAACCCATTATGAAAAGGATGAGAGCATTGTCAGGGGCAGTGTAAACTGGAAGACCCTCTTTGGATGGCAGTTCCTCTCACCAGACTTTACTCTTCAGGTGTGCACAGATACATGCAGATGCCCCAAGGGCAAACACACAGATTAATCATGGCATGTCTGTAACAGCAAGAAACTGGAAACACCCTAAAATGCTAATCACAAATCACTTGGAGGACATGTTTTGTTCTGCTTATTAAGTTTGAGATACAATATAGAGATGACACATACTACTTCTAATATGTTATAATGCCTTAGCTTGAAAATAGGACCTGGGTCTAGATGACCACCAATACGGATTGCATATGTATGAAATGAATACTCCATGGCTGCTAAGAAGAATGAGGAAATGTACATAAATTATATGGGGATATGTCAAATAATTAAGATGTAAAATATGTATGTAGAATGAGTTCTTTTTTACAAAGCAAACACATAATTATATAAAAATCGAAAAAACTGGTAGCATATATATAGCAAACATATTAACAGTGCTCATATCTGTGTCTGTGAGAATATGAAGAATCTTCTTTGCCTATACATTACATATTTCTATATGCTTGAACTTAAGAGAAAACCAATACAGATATATTTTAAAATGTGGTCATGGAGGGCACTTACTAGTTTATTTAGGGTTGTTTCCTACTTACGTGCTACTACTGAAAGTTTGCTGGTTTGCAAACTTTGTTACCACTAGCAACAAGGTAAGTAAAGAAACAGAGCATTTAGATACTCTTAGACATTGCCCAGACCTCAAGGAGTGTGATCAGATGATGAATTCTTGTTGAACAGGGTTTGGACCAGCTCAGGTTGTTGAACTTGCATGGCAAGTTGTACATGAACTAGTCATATGAGGTAAGACCACATACCATGATGAATTAGATTAAAAAACAAACAAACAAACAAAAACCCAAAACTGGTCCTTCACCACAAAGTTGGAGAAACATTGCTCACGTTCCCTTAACTTCACCTAGCAATGTGCTATTATGGAAAAAGTACTTATATCTCTCATTTTCCTTTTAACTGTGCATGTTGTACAATGAGAGTCATGAGGTCAACCTCAGACAAACTCTGAACATGTTATAAAAAGCAACAGAAAGTGACATCAGAGAAAATGGTGGAGAGGACCTCCAAAAATTCTCTCTTCCATAGAATGAGAAAACTGGTAAAAATATAGTCAGAATGAATTTTTTCAGAACTCTGGAAATTAACCAAAGCCTTATGGTGATCAATAGAGCATTTATGTAAAACATATTAAAAGCAACAAAATCTTGTTAAGAAGAGCAAAGTTTTCTGATGTTTTTAATTTGCTGTATTCTGTTTCCATCTTTCCCGGAGCCCCCTTCTTGAGCTCCACTGTAGCCTTGGAAACCAACAGACTAGCTGTTGCAGGAAAGAACAGAACTCTAGAGTTCCTCAAAGCTTCATTCTCTGAGAACTGTCTTTATTTGAGTTGACTAGTGGTTCCTAGGAAGAAACCCCACTGCAAGGCTGCCTTTATTTAGTCTGACTAAGAGTTCACCTAATGCTGAAAACCTTTTCCCTGGGGCTGCCTCTAATTAAACATTTAGAGGCAACTTTTTAAGTTGGTGGCTACATGAGGCGGTGGATAAGAGTTTGGGCTAACAATAGGCTAACCAAAAGAACTTAAAAGGAAAAACTGGGGAATAAAATGTCCATAAAGTCTTTGAAAATTTCAACATATTTCTGGGAACCTAGAAAGCCATGTACATGTGTAGGACTGTGCAGGTGCTCAGTAAAGACCAGAGAAGGCTCAAAGCACTCACCTCTGACTAATCTTGAGGCTCTGTACAAGCAGAAAGTGAAAACACAAGAAAAAATGTTAACTGCCTGGCTGAGTGTTGAAGGTAAGGCCAACATGTACACAAAGTCCCTTCACAAAGGTGTGAGACTTACTGGTTTTAGGTACTTAAAGAAATCTCTGTCCAATCATTAGCTGACCAGTAAGCAAACTGAGTAGAAATTCACTGGTCACACACAACAAAACTGACTATAGAATTAGTCCAGAAAGATCACTAAATGAACAGCAACAACAACAAATCTGGAGGGAGGGGTGTGGAATCTGATTTCCAGAGTTGCCCCATTATGTTATTTCACATGTCCTGTTTTCAGGGAAAAAAAAAAAACAAGATATGCAAAAAAGAAACTATAACCCATTTAAAGGGGGAAAATGGAATTGTGCCTGAAAGTGCCCAGAAACTGGACTATTTAGACAAAAAGCTTAAGTCGACTACAGCATGGGATAAAAGGATATTTACAGTTGTTTTTTATGAAAAATAATACAATAATCGTCGTCGTTGGCAGCCGTCCGTCTTGAGAGACGATGGTGTAGCTTCTTAAGAGTCTATCTGCACCGCCGAGAATGGCTGTGCAGTCCGACTCGGGAGTGACACGGTATCTGTCTCCTCCCGTGTTGAATCGACATCTTGTGATGACGCTGGAGTGTCCTCTCCAGTGAAGCTGAAGCTACAGAGCCTGGGCAGGGTGATATGGAGGGTCTGCTGTTGCCCATGCAGCAGACCCCCCCTCTCTCGCAGCTGAAGGGTCCAAGGGAAAGACAGAGTCAATACAGCTTGGCTTCAGGTGCGCCGCAGGAGTTGCCGGTGTTGACTACAATGTCAAACCGCCTTAGGGACTCCGGCTCCAGATTTTCTGTCGGGGTTTACTCCCTTAGCCTTTCCCCTGAAGAGGTATGCCGCAAGGCAGCGGAGGTTTTTTGGAGTCAGAGTTTTCCTTCTCTGATAATTAAAAAATAATAATACAAGAATAAACTGTTTTATATACTCACAACTGTAAATTTACTTTTCTCCACCTTGTATTTTAAACATGTTCAAAGAGTTAAAGGAAAACACATCTAAAGATCAATACCAAAAAGAGAATACAAATAGAAAAAAGTTGTAACAAAAAAATAAATAAAAATTTTAGAGTTAAAAGTACAACTGAAATAAAAATTTCATTAGAGAGGCTCAATATAAGACTTGAGCAGGCATATGAAAGAACCAGTGAACTTTAAGATAAATCAAACGAGATTATTTAACCTGAGGAACAGAAAGAAAAAAAGAACAGAGACTTAGATACCTGTGGGTCACTATCAAGAGTACTACCTAGTGCATAATAGGAGTGCAGAGGGAACAAAAAAGAAGGGGGCAGAAAGATTATTTGAAGAAATAATGGCTGAAAACAACAAATTTGATGACAAATATTAACCTATACTTCCAAGAAGCTCAATGAATCCAAGTAGGTATAATTCTAATCAAATTTTTGAAAGACAAAGAAAGAATCCTGAAACAAAAAGAGAAAAACAAGCCATTATATAAACTGCCTCGGTAAGATTAACAGGTTACTTTTCATCAGAAACCACAGAGGCCAGTGGGATGGCTTTTCAAAGTGCTGGGTAAACAGGACTGTCAACCAAGATTTCTATATCCAGCTACCATAGCCTCCTCACCTTACAGTGGCACTTAACCTACGGGACCACCGCTCCATACTGCTGATCCTGCTGTCATCAGGGGATAAATGTAGGACCTGGGCCTTGGCCTGTCCCACAGCTTCATGACCTACTGCAGGGTTGTAAAGACTCAAACATCCCCAGGTTCCTGCAACTCTCTGAGGACCTTGTATCATTTTATAATCCCACCAGCAATATACAAGCACTCTCTACTTCAGGCTTTCCAGGAGAAGGTGGGCTTAGAGCACATCCCATCTTCACTTAGCTTATAGGATAAAATTGCTGTGTACACATGTTTTCTCATAAACTTTGGCCAATTTGCAACTAGACTCCCTGGATGGTGATCTAAGTTGTTGTTTTCCCCCATTACTTAATTGAAGTGAAATTTACATAACATACAATTAATCATTTCAAAGTATACAATTCAGTGATATTTAGTGTATTCACAATGTTGTGCAACCATCACTTCTCTCTAGTTTCAAAACTTTGTCACCACTTTGGAAAAACACCCCATACCTATTAAGTATTCACTCCTCATCCCCTTCTTCACCCTCTTGGTAATGACTTATCTGTTTTCTGTGTCTGTAGATTTAACTATTCTGGATATATCATATTAAAATAATCACACAATTATGTGACCTTGTGTGTCTGGCTTCTCTAACTTAATGTTTTTGAGGTCCATCCAAGTTGTAGCCCAGTGGTTCTCAACCTTTCTAATGCCGCGACCCTTTAATACAGTTCCTCATGTTGTGGTGACCCCCAACCATAAAATTATTTTTGTTGCTACTTCATAACTGTAATTTTGCTACTGTTATGAATCGTAATGTAAATATCTGATATGCAGGATTATTTTCATTGTTACAAATTGAACATAATTAAAGCATAGTGATTAATCACAAAAACAATATGTAATTATATATGTGTTTTCCAATGGTCTTAGGTGACTCCTGTGAAAGGGTCGTTTGATCCCCAAAGAGGTCGCGACCCACAGGTTGAGAACCGCTTTTGTAGCCCATGCTACAGTATTTCTTTCTTGTTTATGGCTAAGTACTATTCCTTTGTATGTACACACCACAATTTATTTATCCATTCATCTGTTGGGCCTTTTGGGTTTCCATCCTTTGATTATTATGAATAACACTGCTAAACACATTTATGTACAAATTTATATGTGGACATATGTTTACATTTCTGTTGTGTATATACCTAGGATTGGAATTCCAGGGTCATATGGTAATTCTATGTTTAACATTTCAGAAACTGATAAACTGTTGTCCACAGTGGCTGTACCATTTTACAATCCCACCAGCAATATACAAGGGTTCTTTATTCTCTACATCCTCATCAACACATATTTTCTGATTGTAAAAACCAAAGTCATCCTAGAGGGTATGAAATGGTATCTCACTATGGTTCTAATTTGCATTTCCTTAATGACCAATGATGTTGGATAACCTTTCATGTGCTTGTTAGAAAATTTATGTATCTTCTTGGGAGAAATATTTATTCAAGTGCTTTGCCATTTTTAAATCCGGTGTTTGTTATTGTTTTATGAGCTCTTTAAAGGGATGTTAAGCCTTTGTCATACTCATAATTTGTACATACTTTCTCCTATACTGTAGGTTATCTTTTTACATTAATAATGTCTTTTGATGAGCACAAGATTTTAATTTTCATAAATTCTCACTTATTTTTTCTTATTTGTGCTTTTAATGTCAAATCTAAGAATCCATTACCGAATCCAAGACCATTAAGATTTACCCCTATGTTTTCTTCTAATAGTTTTCTTTTATATTGAGGTATTTGATCCGTTTTGAGCTAATTTTTGTATATGAGTGAGGAAGAGGTCAAAATTCATTTCTTTGTGGATACCCAGTTTGCCAGTGCCTTTTGTTGAAGAGACTATTCTTTTATCATTAAATAGTTTTATGTGTAAATTGTGTCTTCCAAAAAGATGTTGAAGTCCTAAGCCCCAGAATCTCAGAATGTGACTTTTTGTGGAAATCGGGTCATTGTAGATGTAACAAGTAAAAATGTCATACTGGAATAGGGTGAGCCTTTAATCACATTGTTCCTAAAGGACAGACACACAGAGGGATGATGGCCATGAAATAACAGGGGTAGAGACTAGAGGGATGCAGCTGCAAGCCTAAGAATGACTAGGACTGATGCCCACCACCAGAAGCTGGGAAAAGTCAAGGAGAAAGGTTTCAGAGGGAGCATGGCCCTTCAGACACCAATTTATAGCAACCCCCCGCCCCCCAACTGTGAGACAATGAAGTTCTGTTGTTTTACACCTTCCATTTTGTGGTAGTTTGTTAAGACAGCCTTAGCAAACAGTTGGCACCAAGGTTGAAAATCAATTACCATAGATATTCTGGACTCTCAATCTTATTTCATTGGTCTGTTTGTATGACAGTACCAATAACAGTTTAAATTACTATAGCTTTTGCATAAAGTTTTGAAATTGTATGAGATTTCTAAGTTTATTTTTCTTTTTCAATATTTTGGTTATTTGGGGCCACTTGCAGTTTCATGTTAATTTTAGGTTCAGATTTTCTATATTTGCAAAAAACACCATTGGAATTCTGATAAAAATTTTGAATTAGAATTTTGAATCTAGATTGCTATGAGTAATGCCATCTTAACAATATTAAGATTTTTATTCTAGAAACATGGGATGTCTTTCCATTTATTTAGGTATCCTTTCTTTTAGACAATGTTTCGTGGTTTTCAGTGCAGAAGGCTTTCACCTCCTTGGTTAAACTCTGAAATATTTTACTCTTTTGGATGCTATTGTGAATAGAATTGTTCTCTTAATTTCCTTTACAGATTGTTTCATAAAAAAACAAACTGATTTTTGTGTATTGATCTTGTACCCTGCAATTTTGCTTAATTCATTAGCTCTGGTAACTTTTGTGTGTGTATTCTAAGGGATTTTAAAATATATAGACTCACGTCATCTTACATATACTTTCACTTCTTTTCCAATTCACCTACCTGTAAAAACGGTGTCACTCAGATAACATGAGGAGGCAGTGAGCAGAGAAAAGAAGTTTATTTGAGGGAATTAGCAAGCGGGGAGGAAGCCATGCCATGAATGGCCCAACTCCAGGGTCCTAGGGAAGGAGGAGGGGCTGTTTTATAGGGGGTAGAAAAAAGAAACTATTGAATCAGTCATTATTTCACAGCTGTGAGTCTAGGGCTCATCAAGGCCAAACGGAGCTCAGGTTGATGTACCCCACCATCATGGGAAACTCTCAGGCAGCTGCAGGCGGGCAGCGAGAAGGGGGGATGGCATGGGAACCAAGGCTGTCACTACCTTTAATTTCTTTTTCTTGCTCTTGCTTGGACTTAAATACAATGTTGAATAACAGTAATGAAAACATGAACACTTGTCTCATTCTTCCTAAGGGAAGCATTCTGTTTTTCACCAATGAGTAGAGTAACTATGGATTTTTGTAAATGCCCTTTATTATGGTTAGGAAGTTCCTTTTATTCCTGTGGTTTTGTTGTGAAAGGATCTTGAATTTTGTCAAATGCTTTTTGCTACCACTATTGAGATGATTATGTGATTCCCTCCCTGACTGACTGTGTTGAAGCACCCTTGCATCCCTGGGATAAATCCTATCTGGTCAAGACGTGTGATACTGTGGGAGACTGTTATATATGGTACAGAGGGCTGTAGCCGCTGTGTGGAGCCAGGACTGAAATACAGGCCCATAAGTCTTAACTGGCTGGCAAATACACCCCACATACCATACTGCCAGTCCCACACTCCAAGGGGGGGGGGTAGGGTGGTGGATTTAGAAGTAGAATAAAAGCTAATGAAGCCTGTCTGCTCTATGTAGCCCCAAATTCTTATCATTAGAATGTGAAAACAAAATGTTTAAGTGAGAAGAGATATCTAGAGTTTTATGATATGCCTTGGCACCTCACAGTCTTGCTACCTATCTCCCTATGCTGACTTATGCTTCCCTTTGTTATTATTCCCAACCATTTGGTGGTCTGCATGCTCACCCCATGCATTTCTGCATGTAGCAAACTCAATAAAAACCTTGACTGAGAAAAGAGTGATTAGTAATCTTCTATGAGAGACACTAACTCTTCTCTCACCTCAGACAATTTGTCTCTGAGTCAGTTCTTTCATCCGTGCTGAGGGATTTGAGGGACAAGGAACCTCACAAGTGACACCTGAGTAGGAACTCGTGAGAAGAACTCCCCAGAGTGCTGTTGGCTATGAGCCAAGGATGCAGACAACATGTCTAGAGAGAGGGGAGGATTGGCCCCATTCATCCCAGGGGAAGAGATAGCGGCACCACCTTCATTGGTAAGGCCGCCGACGTGTTTCAGTTAAGAGGAAGGGTTCTTTCTTTTCTAAAACTTTTCAGCTATTTGGTTCACATTTATATTTTCATTTTTCACTCTCTCTCCTCTTGAAAAATCACAAATCACAGGCACAGGTCGAGCAGATAATCGCTATTAGAGCGCTTGCCATTCTAAAAACTCCCATGACAGAATAAGTTGGGATGTGGATTGGGACAAAAACACTAGGTTTCCCGCCAGACAGAAGACAAAGTCCATGCAACGCGAGGCACACTGTAAAAACAATCATAGCCCTACCCCCATGGCGTTTTCCACCTCAGGATTGATACAAGAGAGAGAGAGAGAGTTAAAAAACGCTTTCTTTCATAAAAACTTCTGTTTCTATTTTCTTTCTTTCTATTACGGGAAGGGGTCTTTCCAAAGGGCAGGACATTTATTTCTGCCTGCTCTTACAGCTTCTAAAAATGGCAGGATGTCAAGTAAAGGAACAGAATTTAATTATATATTGCAGGCAGTAAAGTTAAACTGCCCCCGGTTCCCGAATAAAGGGTCATTTGACCTAGATGTTTGGGAAAAAGTAGGACAAAAACTTGAATGGCTCCAGGATAACAGGACCCCCAAAGGTCATCAGAACTTAATTTACTTGCGGTTTAGTTCATACAGCTCTAACTCCCCTACATACTCCTTCTATTAAAACCGAATGTAAAAGAAGTGGGGAGAAGAGTTCCAGTTTGGAAGGCACTGCCACCACCTTACATATTCAAGAGAAGAAAAAGGAGAGATTAGAAATCTATGACAAGAGGGAGGCCTAGACAGACATGCTGCGTCTCCCTCCACAACTAAGAAGGAATACAACTACTTAAAAACTGGAGATAACCAGAATTTCCAGAAAACCGAGCTGCATGGAAGTCCAACAAACAAAGATATAAAGAAGAAATACCCATCCAGACGGGAGTGGTGGAGCTGGGGCAGAGAGGATGTGGTGTGGTGGTGGCAGCAGCGGCGGCAGCAGTGACAGTGGCAGGCTAACAGAAAGCATAGTCAAATATTTAAAAAAGTCGAGAGGGACACCCGTGGAGCGCTCCCAGCACCAGACCAGACCGTGCAGCTCATGATCTCAGTGCCGTGGAAAATAAAGCCTCATTGCTTCTGACTGTACAAACCAATGGGGTTGGGGTGGAGGAAAAAACTGTCGGTCTCTCAGCAGAGTCTGCTTGTTTAAAGGGCCCCCACAGTCCTAGAACGTCCACAGACCCACCCACTCTGGGAACAACGGCCAGGGCAACAGCTAGAGAGGTGCCAGGCCCATACGGAAGTGGGAGAAGTGCCTGGAAAAGAGGCGAGTGCAGAGCAAGTAGCATTGTTCCCTTTCAGACCCCTTCTCCACATACAGTGCCACAGCATGGTGAAACAGGTCGCCCTGTACGGATGAATACCTAAGGCTCTGCCCCTTACAATGTAACAGGTGCGACAACTCTACCTAAGACACAGAGGCAACCAAACATAGAAGCCTGTCAAGATGAGGAGACAGAGAAGTATGGCCCAAACAGGGGAACGAATCAAGGTTCCAGTGGGACAACTAAGTGATGAAGAGATAGTCAACCAAACAGATGAGGGGATAGCCAACCTAACAGACATAGAGTTCAAAACACTGGTGATAAAGATGCTCACAGGCTTGACAGATATGCTTGAGTACGGCAAATGCATAAGGAAGGAAGTGAAGGCTATGCTAAATGAAATGAAGGAAAATTCACACAAAACCAGTGGTGAAGGGAAGAAAACCAGGGTTCAAATCAATGACTTGGAATATAAGGAAGAAATAAAGAGTCAACCAGTACAGAATGAGGAAACAAGCATTGAAAAAAAATGAGGAAAGGCTTAGGAACCTCTGGGACAACTTTAAACGTGCCAACATCTAAACAATAGGGGTGCTAGGAGGAAAAGAGGAAGAGCAAGAAATTGAAAGCTTATGTGAGAAAATAATGAAGGAAAACTCCCCAAATGTGGTGAAGTAAATAGACATACAAGTCCAGGAAGCACAGAGAGTCCCAAACAAGCTAGACCCAAAAAGGATGACACCAAGACATATCATAATTAAAATGTCAAAAGTTAAGGATAAAGAGAGAATCTTAAAAGTAGCAAGAGAAGAGAGAGTTACCTACAAAGGGGTGCCTATAAGACTCTCAGCTGATTTCTCAAAAGAAACTTTGTAGGCAAGAAGGGGCTGGCAAGAAGTATTCAAGGTGATGAAAAGCAAGGACTTACAACCAGGATTACTCTATCCAACAAAGCTATCATTTAGAATGGAAGGGCAGATAAAGTGCTTCCCAGACAAGGTAAAGCTAAAGGAGTTCATCATCACCAAGCTGTTATTATATGACATGTCAAAGGGACTTACTTAAGAAAAAGATCAAAATTATAAACATTAAAATGACAACAAACTCACACCTATCAACAACTGAATCAAAAAAATAAATACAAAACCCAACTAAGCAAAGCAGAATAGGAACAGAATCATAGGTATGGGGATCATTTGGAGGGTTATCAGCTGGGGGAGCCAGAACTCCCTTTCCCACAGGGCCTTGGGACATAGAAACTGAGAATTGGCCACCCCCACCCCCACTTGTTAATGAGAATCCGACAGCTCTGTATGGCTGTCTGAGGGAGACAATGAAAGCCGGATACTGAAAAGCTACTTTGGCCTTTCCAATCATCGCAAAGCAAAGACAAAGGGGGAAGGTAATTTATAAGCCCTTACCTTTTGAAGTATACAAAGAACAAAGAAAAAGTGTTCAAGAGAATGGACTCCAGTCCTCTTTTACATTTGGAATAATTGAGGCAATAACAGAGGGATTCTGTATGACTCCTTGTGACTGGAAAGGTCTAGTCAGAACCATTCTCACTCCAGCCCAGTACACCATTTTGGCTATTGAATATAGTGACCACTGCCGTCATCAGGCAGCAGTAAATGCAGACCACCAAATTTCTACTGAATTTGAAATGCTTACCGGCACTGGCCAATATAACACCACTGGTGTACAGGCCAGTATGGATCCCCGAGTGTTTGCTCAGTGTTCAGCACTTGCTTTGAAGGCATGGAGACAAATCCCAGAATCCAACTTCTGCAGCCTCAGGTCCTTTGTTAACATTCGCCAAGGGGCCATGGAAGCATATATGGATTTTATAGATAGACCGTAGCTAGCGATTCAGAGACAGGTAGAAAGCCCAGAGGTGGCTCAAACCTTATTACTTCAGCTAGCTTATGAAAATGCCAATAATGATTGTAAGGTGGCACTAGCCCCGATAAAACCTACTCTTACTGACATAGGGCGATACTTAAAAGCATGCCAAAATATACGGACTGAGAAACATAAGGCTGCCTTGCTAGCTGCTGCCATTTCAGGGAACCAAAAGTGCTTTCGGTGTAGCAAGCTCGGCCATATGCAGCAAGATTGCCATTTTGCATATAAGAATGCAGAAAAATCAAAAGCTCCTAGTCAGTCATGCCCCCACTGCAGGAAAGGCATGCATTGGGCCAATCAGTGCCCATCGAAATGTAATAATGATGGCAACCCCTTACAATAACAAGGAAACGGGAAAAGGGGCACAAGCTCCGGCGCCCCAATTTACAACAGGAGCCCTGCAGGGACCAGCAACCAGTTGTTTTGGACTCAGGGAGGTGCCGAGTCACAGACCTCCATGCTGCCACAAGGAGGAGTGCAGGGCTAGACCTGGTCAATACACAGAAATTAAGTTTTTTTAAAATGTTTTATTGATTATGCTGTTACAGTTGTCCCAATTTCTTTTCCCTCTGTTCCCCTCCACCTGGTAGCCCCCCTCCCTCCAGTTGTCCCCCCTTTTTAGTTCATGTCCATTGACTGTGCATATAGTTCTTCTCAACCTCTTCCTGTCTACTCCATTCCCTCCTACTATGCTTCTTAATTCCTGTACCATCTCCCTCCCTTCCCCACTTCCCTCTCCCTGCTGACCTCCCCCCAGTATGTTCCCCATACCTATAGTTCTTTTTCCACTCTCGTTGCCTATTTAGTTTGCCTTTGTTTTGATTCCCTAGCTTCTGTTGTTGGTTCTGGTGATGCAGTTTTCATTTTAGTGTTCATAGTTTTGATCCTCCTTCTTCTAAACCAGTCCCTTTAACATCTCATATAATAGTGATTTGGATCTGATGAACTCCTTCAGTTTTACTTTGTCCTGGAAGCACTTTCTCTCCCCTTCTATTCTGAATGACAGTTTCGCTTGATAGAGTACTCGTGGCTGTAGGTTTTTGATTTTCATTACTTTATTTCTTTCCAGTCCCTTCTTGCCTGCAGAGTCTCCTTTGAGAAATCAGCTGATAGTCTAATTGGGACCCCTTTGTCCATGATTCTTTTCTTTTCTCTTGCTGCTTTTAAGATTCTCTCTTTATCTTTAATTTTTGACATTTTGATTATAATGTGTCTTGGAGTGGTTCTCCCTGGGTCCAGTTTTTCTGGAACTCTCTGTGCTTCCTGGACCTGTAAGTCTTTTTCCTTCCCCAAGTTCGGGAAGTTCTGCTTCATAATTTTTTCACATAAATTTTCAATTTCTAGCTCTTCTTCACCCTCTGGCAATCCTATTATTTGAATCTTCGTTTGCTTATAGCTGTTCCAGAGGTTTCTGAGCCTCTCCTCACTTTCCTCACTTTTTGTTTCATGTTTCTGCACTGGTTGACTGTTCCTTCCCTATGTTCTGGTTTGTTGATTTGATCTCTGGATTTTATTTCCTCACCACTTGTCTCATATGCATTTTTGTTTGTTTCAGTATGAGTAGTTTTCATTCCTTCCCTGTCTTGTTCCAAATCTTTTGTTAATTCTGTAAGTCACCTTATAACTATAGCTCTGAACCGAGCCTCGGAAAGGTTTTCTATTTGTTCCTCTGTCAGGTCTCGCACCTGCTGCCTGGTGAGCTGCATCACTGGGATTTCAATCATTGTCTGCTTCATTCTGACAGACTTGTGTTTAGCTTTGCTTTCTGGGAAGGCTATAGGGGGTGGAGCCCTGTGCTCTCGTCACTACCCAGCGATCGGCGGCAATTGGCGACCTTTTTCACCACACTGTGGCGCTTTGTGTGGGGGTGGGGGTCCAAGATTCCTGCTGTTACTCTCCGCTGAGAGACCGGGATCCATCCCCCCGCCCTCTGGGCCTCACTGTCCAAGGCAATGGGGCGGGGGGTTGCCTTTCCCAGCATTGGAATTGTGAGCTGCAGGGTCTCGACCGCAGCCAGGATTGCTCCCCTAGTGTTTTTCGCAGTCCTGCTGCTATACCCACTGCTACCACAGACAGGACCATGGTTTCTTGCCAACTCCTACCCGTCCGGACGAGCACCGCTGGTTTATAACTCCACACATTGGGCTTCCATGTAGTTTTATTTTCTGAAATTTCTAGTTATCTTTTGTTTTGAGGTAATTGTATTCCTTCTTAGTTGTAGAGGGAGACCGAGCGTGTCAGTCTAATCCTCCATCTTGGCTGGAAGTCCAGAAATTAATCTTAAAGGAACAGAATCAGATATCCCTAGCTCCTACCAGAGTGTGGGGCCGTTGAGTAAAGGCACAGTAGGACTAATTATAGGAAGATACAGTGTTACTACTAAAGAAATTTTAGTTCAGCCAGGTATTATTGATTCAGACTATGAGAGAGAAATTAAAATAATGGTACAGGCTTCAGGATATCACATCATCCCTCCAGGCACCTGTATAGCACAACTCCTTCTCCTTTCCCATGTAGTCTCCGGAACTCAGGATGTTATACAGGAAAAAGGAAGTTTTGGAAGTACAAATAATCAATCTGTCTTTTTGGACAGCCTCTATTCAATTAAATAAGCCTATAATAGAGGTTACAATTAAGGATAAAATCTTCCCCGGGTTATTAGATACCAGAGCTGACATTTCAGTTATCTTCAACCAATTCTAGTCCTCGGAATGGCCCCTAATAGAGGCTGATATTTCCATAACAGGCATTGAAGATCTTGCCCAACCTAGATGGAGCGTCTGGTTGTTCCGATATTATGGCCCAGATGGCCAAGAGGGGCGTATTTGACCCTATGTCCTTCTGGCCCCATTAAATATATGGGGAGGAGACCTTCTTACTCAGTGGGGAATGAAAATTACCCTGCCACATTTCCCTAGAGGCCACTGTCCCAGAGTATCCTCTACGTCTCACCTGGCTTAAAGATATGCCAGTGTGGGTCGGTCAGTGGCCTCTAAAGAGGGAGAAATTAGAAAAAATTTGTAAATTAATTCAACAACAACTTAAGGCAGGGCATATTAAACCCTGTAATAGTCCTTGGAACACTTTGAATTTTGTAGCCCCTGAAAAATCTGGAAAATGGAGACTTATACATGACCTTAGAAAAATTAATTAAATTCTTCAACCAATGGGAGCTTTACAACCAGGTGTCCCTAACCCAGCCTGAATACCTAAGGACTGGCCACTTTTAGTCAGATTTAAAAGACTGTTTTTTTACAATACCTTTAGCAGAAAAGAATAGGGAGGGGTTTGCTTTCTCTATCCCTGTACTTAATAATTCTCGGCCACTACAATGATTCCAGTGGAAAGTCCTGTCACAAGGCATGCTGAATAGCCCTACTATCTGTCAGCATTTTGTGCATCAGGCTTTACAGCCTACTAGAGAGCAGCACCCCAAGTCCATAATATACCACTACATGGACGATATCTTAGTTGCTGCCCAATCTCAAGGACAATTAGCTAATATCTTTGCTCATTTATAGCAATCTATACCAGGCAGGTTTACAAATTGCACCTGAAAAAGTATAACAATCAAAGCCCTGAAAATATTTAGGTTATGTACTCTCTCACAGAACTATTCGGCCTCAAGTAATTCAGATTTTTCCACGAAAGCCCTTAACTCTTAACAATCTCCAACAGTTGTTAGGCATCATCAGTTGGCTACGACCTTAGCCGTGGCATCACAACCCATCAATTAACTCATCTTTTTAACACCTTGAAGAGAGACTCTGATCTTAATTCACCCTAAGTCCTTTTGCTACAGGTCAAGCAGCATATTAGTAATTGGCAGCTAGAGAGAATTAATCCTCAGTGTCCTGTCAGGCTTTTCTGCTTTCCGACTCTAAGTACTCCTACTGGATTAATAGGCCAATTGCAGCCACATTTAAGTATGATTGAATGGCTGTTTCTCTCTCATCAACCCCAACATACTATCACCACTTATATAATAGCTCTTTGCCACTTAATTATAAAGGGCTGTAAGAAAACTCAGCAACTTTTTGGCCAGAACCCAGCAGTCATTCATGTTCCTCTCATGCAGCTTTATTTACAGCAACTATTCAGTTAATCTTTATAATTTCAATGTGCAATAGCTGATTATGTAGGAAAAATTGATCTCAGTCTTTCCTCTGACACACTTTTAGAAAATATTCCAAAATTAAATATTTGGCTAAAAATAAATTAAATCAGACACCAATATCAGGAGCAAAAACAATATTTGTAAATGGATCAGAAAAGTCAGGCAAGGCTGCCATTACCTGGCAGGAGGACCAAGAATAAAACATTCTGTCACCTGTGGGCACTTGACCACACAACAGGCGGACCTTGCAGGAGCCATTATGGCCCTGCAGCAGTGACCTCATGAGCCCTTACATTTAGTTTGTGATTCAGGTTATACAGTATATACTGTTCTTCACTTAGACCAGGCCCTAATTAAGGGATCTCTTGATCCTCAGTTACTCAATCCGTTTTTATCTTTACAAAACCTATTAGATAAAAGGAAGCACTTTTTGTTTATTACTCATATTTGCTCCCATACAGGCCTTCCTGGCCCTATGGCAGAAGGCAATAGCTGAGCTGATGCCTTAGTAAGCATCATAACTACCTTTCAAAAGGCAGTTACCTCGTATCAATTCTATCATCAAAATAGCCATGTGCTTCGCTGCGAATTTGGCCTTCCGCACTCCCAGGCTAAGCAAATTATTACAGAATGTACAAACTATCAGGCCATTGGCAAGGCACCACCCAGCACGGGTGTAAACCCTCGGGGCTTAGTCCCACAAATAATTTGGCAGACAGACATCACTCATTACCCTCTTTTTGGAAAATTCAAGTATATTCATGTCTCAATTGACACCTATTCTAGAGCATTACATGCCACCACTCTGGCAGGAGAGTCAGCAAAACATATTCAAGCACATTGGCTCGAGGCGTTCAGCTACTTAGGACGTCCACAGCAAATAAAAACTGATAATGAACCAGGCTATATAGCTCGCTCCACCCAGGAATTTTTACAAAGATGGGATATTAAACATAGAACAGATATTCCTTATAATCCTATGGGCCAAGCCACCATTGAATGGGCCCATCATACTTTTAAAAATCTTCTCAAAAAACAAAAAAGGGAGTATGCAGTCCTCTCCCAAAAATTTAACTATGTTAGCAGTGTATACTTATAACTTTTCAAACTGTGATGATTCTTACTTCAGCTATCGAACAGCATTTTTGCCATCACGGACCAAAGGGCAGGGAAACTCGCCCCCTAGTGTTATACTGGGACCCTCACGGAGAAGGAAAATGGGAAGGGCCAGTTGATACACTGACATGGGGAAAAGGGTATGCATGTTTCTACCTAAACAGGTCTTTTGTGCCTTCCTGCAAAACAAATGAAGCCGTTCCATGAGCGATAAACATCCACTGACCTGGAGGGAACCATCCCAGGACGAGCAGATCAGGCACCTAGAGGATGTGACAAAACAACTAAACAAGAAGGCAGAGAATGAGTGATGCCACCGGGGCCGAAGCCATTGGAGGTGTGATGCAGGAAAAGAGGAAAGTCTCTCTTCTGGAAAAACCTGGGGAAAGTTAAGAGCCCTCAACGAAGAGGCTGAAAAGGCTCTCCAAGATGCAGGGTCAGAGGACACCCTGGAGAATAGACTCAGCCTATATGGCCATAGTGTCCTCTAATTCAGCTAAAGTAATACTTATAATTACCTTACTGGCTGGCTTTGGAGGCTTAGGCCTAGCCTCTGAGCCCCATCATATACATTGGGGCCATGTTCTGGACCCACCTACCTTCAAGCTTCAAACCTGGTGGCACTCAGAGCCCCCACTGTCCACTAATGACACTGAATAGACAGGGGGGACATGGCTCCCACCTGATGGGCCTTTAGAGGAAAAATGGCATTGGCTATACGCCCCAGTGGGTGCCACTTTTCTAGCCGAACAATTACCGGCCGGTTTTTCTATCCTAACTAATACTTTATGTTTACCCCTTGAATCTAAACGGTATGCTTACACAATTGTCCAGGCAGATAACCCCCCTTTACTGTCTACTGATTTCTTTCTAATAGTTTGGTTGGAATTGACCTAACTTGGAATGGAAACAGCAATAACCCCTCTAATAGTCCCCTTTGCCAGGTCAAGTCTCAAATTCCCATCACGATAACTTGGACTACATGTCAAGGCAATAAGCCTTCATCTAGACAAATCACTCATACCCCATTAATAGCACAGGACTGGGGTGCGGGATGGGTCATATATACTGATATTGGTCCAGCAGAGCCTAATAAGAAATACAACATCCTTGGCTGGCTTGGAGGATTAGAAGCTCCAATTGTAAGAAAATTGCTCCAAACCACACCAGCCATTGGCATAATAATTTGTGGCCTGTTGGCCTTCTGTTCATTGAGCGTCTTAGAGGCCGTGCCTATTATAGGGGAAAGGGAGCATATATATCCTATTCACTTGATATTACTGGTAGTTCCTGGGTCACCATTTTTACTTCTCATCCCTCTTTCTTTTTAGCCATTGCAGGACTGCCTCAACTAAATTATAACAATGGTTCTGGCTTATATAACCTTACTGTCTCAACGAGTTCCATTTATGCCAGCTGCCTTACCCATGCAATGTTACCCAGCTCAATTTAACCAGTTTTTATAATCCGAAGACAGGCTGAGCTATGGCTGCCAATGTCACCAGAGTATGGGAGGACCCAGGAGTACTCACAGCCATTAACCGTGCCCTTTCCCAAATATGAACCTTCTCCTCACTAACTCCACACAAGAAATGCTCCAACAAACATGAATTGACCATGAGATCTTTGCCCGGCTTTCAGCCATAGGATTGGCAATGATATGACTCAGGGACTGGCAAGATGCCCTAATCACCCACCAACGGCTCACCTGTGATCCAGGGGTCTCCAAACTCTGTGTCATCCCTTTAAAATGGAACTGTAGCCAGCATTCATGGGAGGAAGTCCAACACCATCTGAACGGGGTCTTTTCCCTTGACCTTAAAGGTCAGGTAGACCAATTACAGCGTGAGTTCCAACAACTTCAGGACATTAAAAATCTAAGCAAAAGGTTTTTCAAACCTTACAAAAGAACTTAACAATGGCTCAACCCTAAAAATTGGTTTGATGGACTGAATTTAACAATTTGGGTAATGGAAGCTATCAGATACATTTTGGTTATTATTGTACTCTGTGTGTTAAGATGCCTTTGCAAATTATTTGCTTGTGACAAAACACATGAAGAACAAGTAGCAGGTTTCATTGGCCTTACCACTATATCTTATGTAGTTAACAAAAAAGGGGAAGATGTGGGATACCAGTATGTATGGTACAGAGGGCTGTAGCTGGTCTGTGGAGCCGGGACTGAAATACGGGCCCATAAGTCTTAACTGGCTGGCAAATGCTCCCCACATACCATCATGCCAGTCCCACACTCCAGGGGAGGGGGGGCAGGGGTTTAGAAGTAGAATAGGAATGCAATGTACTCGTTGAAGCTAATAAAGCCTGCTTGCTCTATGTAGCCCCAAATTCTTATCAGTAGAATGTGAAAACAAAATGTTTAAGTGAGAAGAGATATCTAGAGTTTTATGATATGCCTTGGCACCTCACAGTCTTGCTACCTATCTCCCTATGCTGATTTGTTTCCCTTTGTTGTTACTTCCAACCATTTGGTGGAGGTCTGCATGCTCACCCCATGCATTTCTGCATGTAGCAAACTCAATAAAAACCTTGACTGAGTAAAGAGTGATTAGTAATCTCCTATGAGAGACACTCACCTTTCTCTCTCCTCAATTTGTCTCTGAGTCAGTTCTTTCATCTGCGCCGAGGAGTCTGCGGGACAAGGAACCTCACGTAATACTTACGAGCAGTTGGATTTTTTTTTAGTATTAAGTATTTTTATATCTATATTCATAAGGAATATTGATGTGTAGTTTTCTTTTCTTGTGATGCCTTTGTCTGGCTTTGGTATCAGGGTAATACTGGTCTCATGGAAAGTGTTAGGAAGTGTTCCCTCATCCTCTCTTTTTGAAAGTTTGAATAGGATTGGTGTGATTTTGGATTAGACAATGTTATCTTAGATATGACACCCAAAGCATAGCAACAAAAGAAAAAATAAATTGGACTCTATAAAAATGACTTTGTTGTATGTCAAAAGACATAATCAAATGAAAAGGTAAACAGAATGAGAAAATATTTACAAGTCATTTGATGAGTCACATATCTAATTATATAAAGAATAACAACTCAATAAAATACTAATTATTAAAAATGGGCAAAGAAAGTCTGGTCAAGATGAAGGTGTAAATACACATGCTGCACCTCCTCACAACTAAGAAGGAATTTACAACCACTTCAAAACTAAAAAAAAAAACCCAGAAAATTGAACCTACAGAGAAGTTCAGCAAAGAAATAAAGAAGAACTAATCAGCCAGATGGTAGGAGGGGCAGAGCTGGGAAAGAGAGAGAGAGGAGTGGAGCAGTGGCTGCAGGGCAGTGCTTGGTGGCTGCATGGCTGGTCGGCATGGCTAGCAGTACAGCAACTGTAGCTGCGGCATAAAACACAGCCATACAGTTTAAGCCCGAGAAGTGATCCCAGCCCCAGACAAGACGGCGTAGCTTGCGGTTCCAGCGCCAGGAAAAATAGAGCTGGGTTGCTTCTGACTGTGAAAGACAGTGGGGGTTGGGGTAGAGACAGAAGCTACCAGTCTCGAAAAGGAGGCAGCTTGCTTAGTATGGGAAGGGGGAGAAGTGCCTGGAAACGCGGCAGCAACTGGCACTGTTTCCTCTCAGACCCCTCCCCCACATACAGTGCCAAAACGTTGGTGAAACGGGTGCCAGCACTAATGAAAACCTGACTCCGCCCCCTATAACATAACAGGTGCAACGGCCCTACCCAAATCACAGAGGCAAACACAGAAAGTTGTCAAGGTGAGGAGACAGAGAAGTACGGCCCAGAAGTGGGGGGCAGATCAAGGTCCCAGTGACACAATTAAGCAACAAGCAGATAGTGTACCTAACAGATGAGGAGATAGTGAATTTAACAGATGCACAGTTTAAGGTATTGGTGATAGATGCTCACAGACTTGTCAGAAAAATTAAACAGGATGGGGAAAGCACAAAGGTTATCCTGGCTGAAATGAAGGAAAATCCACACGGAACAAGTGGTGAGGGAAAGGAAACCAGGGTTCAAATCAATAAATTGGAACACAGGGAAGTAACAAACAGTCAACCAATACAGGAGGAAATGAGAATTGAAAAAAATGAGGAGAGGCTTAGAAATCTCTGGGATAGCTTTAAAGGTGCCAACATCCAAATCATAGGGTTGCCTGAAGGTGAAGAGAGAGAGCAAGAAATTGAAAAATTATGTTAAGAAATAATGAAGGAAAACTTCTCTAATTTGGTGAAGGAAATGGACATATGTGTCCAGGAAGCACAGATTCCCAAACAAACTAGACCCAGGGAGGACCACACCAAGACACATTGTAATCAAAATGCCAAAGATTAAGGATAAAGAGAATCTTAAAAGCAGCAAGAGAGAAGAGGAGAGTTACCTATTAAGGGGTGCCTATAAGACTGTCAGCTGATTTCTCAAAAGAAACTTTGCAGGCAAGAAGAGACTGGCAGGAAATATTCAAAGTGATGAAAAGCAAGGACCTACAACCAAGATTACTCTATACAGCAAAGCTATCATTTAGAATGGAAGGGCAGAGAAAGTGCTTCCCAGAGAAGGTGAAGCTGAAGGAGTTCATCATCACGAAGCCATTATTATATGAAATGTTAAAGGAACTTATTTAAGAAAAAGATCAAAACTATGAACATTAAAGTGAAAACAGTATCACAACTATCAATAACAGAAGTTAGGGAATGGAAACAAAGGCAAACTAAGCAGACAACCAGAGCAGGAACAGAATCATAGGTATGGAGAACATGTTAAGGGAGGTCAGATGGGAAGGGAAAAAAGGGAGAGGGAGGGAAATGGTGCAGGAATTAAGAAGCATAGTAGGAGGGTACAGAATGGACAATGGGATGTTGAGAAGAGATTTATGCATCACTCACAGACATGGACTAAGTGTGTGGGGGCACTGCTTGGAGGGAGGGCTGTTCTGGGTGGAGGGGAGCAAAGGGAAAAGAAATTGGGATAACTGTAATAGCATAATCAATAAAACATACAAAAAAAAAAGGGGCACAGAATTTGAATAGGATAAAAATATTTAAAATTGTTGGAAGTGATTGCCTCTGAGATAGGTATATGAATTAGAGGGGATAAACCACTGTTCATAGTAAGAACTATTTGCCTCTACACCAGATTCTCAATAGGTAGTGAATTTGCTCCTCAGGGGACATTTGGCTATCTGAATCCATTAAAATTTTTAATTTGAATTTTTTTTCAATTACACTTAACACTCAATATTATTTTATATGTTTTAGGTGTACAGCATAGTGATTAGGCAATTATATAATTTATGAAGTGCTCTCCTGATAATTCTAGTACCCATCTGGCACCACATATAGTTATTACAATATGATTGACTGTTTCCTTTATGCTCTACTTCACTGAAAATATTTTTGATTGTCACAACTGAGGGGTGTTAAACACCCTGCAATGCACAGGACAGCCCCCCAAACAAAGAGTTACCCAGTCCCAAATGTCAAAATTGCTGAGGTTGAGAAGCTCTCTAAACTGTGTGAACATTGACAGAAAAATAAACACAAAAAAGCCAATACAAGTTATTTGTGAAGAAATTTAAAAATCACAATACCACATTACAAAGCAAAAAAAAAAAAAAAAAAAAAAAAAATTCCTCTGCAGCCCTGGCTGCTGTGGCTCAGTGGATTGAGTGTTGGCCTGCGAGCCAAGTGTCGCTGGTTTGATTCCCAGTCAGGGCACAAGACTAGGTTGCACGTCAGGTCCCCAGCCAGGGGCGTGAGTGAGAGGCAACCATACAGTGATGTTTCTCTCCCTCTCTTTAAAAATAAATAAATAAATAAATTATTTAAAAAATAAAATTCCTCTGCAGAGGTTTCTGTGCAAGGTCCATAGATGTAATTTACTTTATGTGCCATGCTTTGACTGTCTCAATGCATAGCAGGGCTAAGAAAGCCTAGCAGGGATATTTAGGGAATTTACTTAAAGCTTGTAGGTGAAAATGCCAGGCTTTATTTACTTATTTGTTTTTTAAATTTGTTTGTTTTATTTTTAGAGAGAGGGGAAAGGAGAAAGAGAGGGAGAGAAACATCATTGTGTGGTTGCCTCTCACTTGTGCCCCCAACTGGGGACCTGAAGTGACACCTAGTCATGTACCCTGACTGGGAATCGAACCAGCGACACTTGGCTTGCGGGCCGACGTTCAATCCACTGAGCCACAGCAGCCAGGGCTTTACTTATTTATTTTTAAAGTAAATCACCAATCCTAGTAATTGAGCTGCCAGAAAAATTGCTTAAATTAAAAAAAAAAAAAAATTAAGACTTGCGGCCAAGATGGAGGTGTAGACAGACACACGGCATCTCCCTCCACAACTAAGAAGACTACAGCTACATCAAAACTAGAAACAACCAGAAGTTCCAGAAAATCAAACTACATGGAAGACCAGCAAACAAAGATATAAAAAATAAATACTCATCCAGACAGGTAGGAGGGGCGGAGAGGAAGCAGTGTGGTGGCGACAGCAGCGGCAGGCTGGCGGAAAGCAGTCACACATTCTAAAAAGTCAGGAGGGACACCTGGGGAGCACTCCCAGCTCCTCACCGGACCTATCAGCTCAGTTCCAGCACCGGGGAAAATCAAGCCTCATTGCTTCTGACGGTGCAAACCAGTGAGGGTTGGGATGGAGGAAGAAACTGCCGGTCTAAGCAGAGTCTTCTTGTTTAAAGGGTCCCCCACGGTCCTAGAATGTCCACAGACCCACCCACTCTGGGAATGATGGCCAAGGCAGCAGCGAGAGGGGCGCCAGTCTGGTGCGGAAGTGGGAGAGGTGCCTGGAAAAAGGTGAGTGCTGGGCAGGTGGCATTGTTCCCTCTTGGACCCGTCCCCCACATACAGCGCCACAACATGGTGTAACAGGTCACCCTGTACTGACAAATCCCTAAGGCTCCACCCCTTACAAAGTAATAGGAGTGACAGCTCTACCTGGGATATGGAGGCAAACAAACATAGGAGCCTGTCAGAATGAGGAGACAGAGAAGTATGGCCCAAAAGGAGAAACGAATCAAGGTTCCAGGGGGAGAACTAAGCGACCAGAAGATAGCCAACCTAACAGATGAGGAGACAGATAACCTAACAGATGCAGAATTCAAAATACTGGTGATAAAGATGCTCAGAGGCTTGACTGATAATGCTGGAGTATGACAAATGCGTAAGAGAAGTGAAGGCTATGCTAAGTGAAATGAAGGAAAATCCACACAAAACCAGTGGTGAAGGGAAGGAAACCAGGGTTCAAATCAATTACTTGGAAGATAAGGAAGAAAAAGTCAACCAGTGCAGAATAAGAACGCAAGAATTGAAAAAAGTGAAGAAAACTTCCCAAATTTTGCAATGGAGATAGACATACAGGTCCGGGAAGCACGGAGGGTCCCGGGTGAGCTGGACCCAGAGGGGACCACACCAGGACGCATCATGACTGAGATGCCAAAGGTGAAAGATAAAGACAGAGTCCTGGGGGCAGCGAGAGAGGCGGAGAGTTGCCTACAGGGGGTGCCTATAGGACTATCAGCTGATTTTTCAGAGGACACTTTGGAGGCAGGAAGGGACTGGCAAGCAGTATTCAATGTGATAAAAGGCAACCTGCAACCAGGATTACTCTATCCAGCAAAGCTATCATTTGGAATGGAAGGGCAGATGAAGAGCTTCCCAGACAAGGTGAAGCTAAAGTTCATCATCACCAAGCCATTATTATATGAAACGTCAAAGGGACTTACTTAAGAAAAAGAAGATCAAAACAATGAACACTATAATGACAACTCACAACTATCAACAACTGAATCTAAAAAATAAAAACAAAATCCAATTAAGCAAACCAGAATAGGAACAGAATCATAGGTATGGGGATCATTTGGAGGGTTAGCAGCTGGGATCGGGGAGGGGAGAAATGGGGAAATGGTGCAGGGACTAAGAAGCACAATCGGTTGGTACAAAATAGACAGGGGGAAGTTAAGAGTAATATAGGAAAGGGTGAAGCCAAAGAACTTTTATGCACAACTCATGGACATGAACTAAGGTGGAATGGGATTGCTCGAGGGAAGGGTGGTACTGGGCAGAGGGGAGCAAAGGGGAAAAAAAATTTCAACTACTGTAACAACATAATCAATAAAATATACTTGAAAAAAATCATGCTTTTACTTCTCATTTTCCTAAACTTCATATATCAGGGTAAAACATATTCTAGTGTACGGGTTCATGAGGCAACAGTTCATCGACCAGAATTTTCTAACTCAAAGCTCCAGAAACCAAAGGTGATATGAGTGCTATGTTATCTTTCTATAGCTAGCATGGACTTTACCACTTTTCTAACATTAATATCAAGAACAGACATCAATGTTTACCAAATCTTTTTAAAAATCCTAACTACTCCCAGTATGTTAGCCAAAGGCCAAGACTAAGGTTTAGCATCCTGCTTATCACATGACCTGAATCTACTGCCCTACCCAGTATTGTTCTATTCTGAAACTTGTTTTCATATCACCTTTCCCCCAACATATTTTAGTGCTCTACCTAGAGCGCAAGTAGACACCAGCAGCTCGGGAAGCGCTCACTGTTCACGAGCCTTGTTTACCTATCACCTAGTCAGGACAGAAAAAAAAAAAAAAAAAAAAAAGTCCAGCTGAAAGTTATGCTCCAGATTTGGAAGCTAAGTAGTTAGTGAAATCAGGTCTAGAATCCATTTCTGCAGATTTCCGTTACTATTCTGTCTTAAATTGATAAGTCTGTGGCAAAATGAGTAAAAACAAAATCCTAATCAATGAAACTTCCCTTCATTCAAAAAAGGCACTGCTGCCCTGGCCGGTGTGGCTCAGCTGGTTGGAGCATCGTCCAGTAACCAAAAGGTTGTGGGTTTGATTCCCAGTCAGGGCACATACCTAGGTTGCAGCTCTGATCCCTGGTCCATGTTGTGTACGGGAGACAACCAATCAATGTTTCCTTCTCACATCGATGTTTCTCTCTCCCTCTACTCCTTTCCTCTCTCTCTAAAAGCAATGAAAAAAATGTCCTCTGGTGAGGATTAAAAAAAAAAAAAAGGTACTAAAAAACTTACTTGAGGATATCAGCTTTAATCGCTAGAAAGTTTTCCCCATAGAAACCCTTCCCCAAGAATAGCCATTTATATTGTTCAGTAGAAAGAAACACAAAAAGTTCAAGAATAAAGTTTGTTTGCTCACAATACAGGGGAAAGTAATGTTACACAGGTGGTTGTCTCAAAAATTTCTGAAATCCAATTGTATTTTTATCACCTACTAAAAGAGACACTATTAAATATAAAAACAGAAAACATAAGCTTTGGAAAAGGTAGACTTTTAATAACTGCTTTTATCACCAGGTTAAATCATGCAGTTACAAAGTAGTTAGAAATTTGTGAAAGGGTATTATTGTTAAAAAAAGAAAAAAGCTCATCCTTACATAAATAATATCTAGCACTTCATTGGGACACTACTATTCAAAAGCCCCCGGCAAAATATAACACTCAGCCCCAGGTTGTTTCCAGGCCACTGTGAATAAAGCCATGTGTAGAATGTGAGGCCCCTGAAAGAAGACACAAAATTGGGATGAGTGGGGCCGTTATTGGCAATGCTCAAAGCTGCCAGCCAGGCTCCAAAGAGGGAGCCTAAGAGGTTTTTTTCCCCTGGGATACTCTATTTGAATTACTGTTCAATCAGTTAACACAACAGATTTTCAAAGGAGAAGAACAATTAATTAACATGTTGAGGAGGTTACTGCATTCTTTGGACTATAGGTCATATTCATGGTTAGTAAATTCCAACATTCTTAACAAAAATAGCCTCCATCATTTGCTATTCAATGGCTATTTATGAAGAGAACTTAATTCTCCATTGGGCCTTTTGTTTTGCTGGGCAATATACTATTGATAAGCTATAAATGATACTGTTTTATGTTATAAAAATACTAGCTTTTTTCATTCATCATGTTTATAGGCATTCACTGCTTGAGTCAAGATTAGGCTTATTAAGTGATTAAAGGCAATTTAATTACAGCGGTATGTACTTTAATTTATTCTAAAAGAATAAGAAACAGTTTTTATTTTTGTCTGCAATCTATTGAATTGGACTTTTTTTGCTTATATAAAATGCCAATAATTCACTTGAGGACCATGCTACCTTCTGAAAATGCCACGCATCTGGTTCTTAAACATGTCAAAGTTACAGCACATCTCAGACTTGTCCAGAGCTGCAGCAACATGCAGCTGACTGCTCTTGGATAACAGGTGCTTTCCTGGCCACAGCTCTGACTGTGGGGAAGCAGCTGTGAAGCAAGGCAGTGCAGCCGATAGAGGGACTTTTTATTTAAAGGTAAAATACTGAAATGTCTCTCTGGCATCTACTTGTGGCTTTGTATATGATTCCTTAACCTTAATTTCTTTTTTCTTAAGGGGCTGATTTGGACTGACTTGTTGAGAATGGTGTACATTATCTAATAAGTAATGAGAGAAAGAGAGCTCTATGGTTACATGTAAACTTGTGATAGGTCTACAGATGAAGAGGTGAAGAGGGTAGTGAAAAAGTCAGCAGCAATCCATCTATGTGAAGGTCACACCGGCTTCATTATACACCTTGAAGACTTTCTCAATGGCATTGACGTAGGCAGCTGTTCTCAGGTCCAATCCCAGGTTATACTTCATGGCTGTGCGCATGATTTGCTGAAATGAAGTAGAAAAAACATTGAAGACCACCCCAACTCAAGCATCCAGGCCATGAACACACACACAAGGCACATACGGGCCTGGTACAAGCTACCTGCCACCACTCAGTGCAGGCAGCCAAAGAAACTACTCAGGCAATAGAGGACTGATTCTCTGGAATTAAACACACCATTGTCTAGGTAGCAGTAAGAAGTTGCTCTTCAGAATTTCAGGTATGAGTTGTCTGTGTCCTTTAGACATCCTGTTATCTGGAGTGAATTCACTTGATATACTTTGTGATAATTTAAAAAAACCAAGGAGGAGGTGAGGAAAATGTTCTGGAGTTAGTAGTGGTGATGACTACATAGCTGAGTGAATATACTGAAGGCTACTAAACTGTACACTTTAAATTGGTAAAATTTAAAAGGGATGTCAATTATATCTCAAAAAGTTAACAACAACAAACACTACCTTCTAAATATCTGTTTGTTCTATTTCGACTTAAAGTCAAGTGGAAAGAATTTGAACCTCAGCAGAAATTAATAAAACTGAACTTAAACTGTGTTGAAGGCCTTGAAATAAGGATCAGTTGGTCAAAAAACCTTTTATTTATATCAAATTCTATAGTGAGGTAGCTTTCTGTAGCTATAATGGAGTGTGCACTGAGTTGCAATCCACTTTGGCTATTTGATATTTAGCTACCTGCTAAACATCAGTCCTTCCTAACTTGGTATTATCATTTACTTCCACAAGCCTGGTAAACACACTGAAGACACTAAAAACACCGCTCATCATTTAAGACTGAAAAAGCATGTGTTTCGCTACACACAAATGAGGAACATGTAAAGAGACTGTGGTTTTCCATTGCCGCACATGCAATCACAACCTGTGCTTATGCATACACAATCTGGTGGCTGAGATGACAGGCTACCCTTCATGTCACTAGCAGAAATAAAAATAGCATCTGCACACATACCCGGGCTGAGCGCTCCATAGTGTAAGCTAAACCAGAGTGCACGATGTCTTTCTCGGATGCCCCCTATTAGGAAAAAGAACATAAATTTATAAGATCTTACATGGTAAAACAATGATAAGAGGCAAGTATGAACCAAGAAAGATGAGGGCAAGTGATGAGATCAGCTCTGGCCTCCATTTAAGATACAATTGCACCACAGCAAAAGGTTCCATTGTTCATGTCGCAGTGCACTCACTTCCAGTCTCCAAACAGGGACTCAGTACAGCGCAGAAAGGCATCTGCCCACCTTAACAGCAGTGCTAGGATAGAATCCTGACTCTATATTCAGCAGTGTCACCACCTTTTAGAGCTGGATGAATATTAGCAGCACTAATTAACCTCCCTAAATCTACTATTGTAATAAGGAAACTGTTGACCAGAGAAGTTGGCCAAGTTTAGGAGTAGCTATTTTTAGAACTGGGATACCACCCAGAGCCTCTGTCCACCAATCCAGCTCATCCCTTTCCTATTCCAATTATCTCTTTAAGTCAATTTGTTTCAATAGGATCCTCATTTAATTTGAGTTTTGGAACGCTTTCTCAAATTTTAGGACAATTAACTCTCACCACCACTCCTAATATGACATATATAGCTATCAAACACATATCCTGATACATCAGATAAAAACTTAAAAAGTGGGTCACCAATACAGATGATCTATGCTGAACTTCATTCAATTAATACTCTATTCAATTACGAAGGTATACTTCTATAACATTTGTATCAACTAAGAAACATCTAGGTTAAACTTTCTTTTGTTCTATCAAGTTAGGAAGAAGAAAAAAATCTTGCTTCACAGGTGGAACACTGCTGTTTCTTTGATTCAATCATTCATCCACCACATTTACTGAGTACTTATTATGTGTTAGGCACTGGGACACAGCACAAAACAATAATGAAAATTCTGTTCTTATGGCGTTTATATTTTGCGGGGAAGAGATAGCATATACTTGGGACTTAAAATCATGAGGCTGAGTGAGATCATCAAAATTTTGACTTTGGCCCTGGCTGGGAAGGCAGTTGGTTAGAGCATCGTCACTATACACCAAGGTTGCTAGTTCGACCCTCAGTCAGGGAACATAAAAGAATCAATCAATAAACATGCATAAGTGTAACAACAAATCGATGATTTTTTTTTCTCTCTTTTCATCTAAAATCAATGTACTAAAAACAAAAATTTCTGAATTCAAACAGAGAACTGGTTCAGAAACCAAGTCCCTCCAATGTTAAGCAAGTGGAGAGCTGACAAGGATAGCTAGTGAAGTAGGGAGAAAACCAGGTGAATATGGTATCCTGGAAGGTAAGAGAAGAAAATATAATATTTCAGGAGGCAGTGATCACTGTGACAATAGCTATGGACAGGTGAAGGAAGACGAGGACTGAGAAATGACCACTGGATTTGCCAGTGCTGACGTCACTGGTTACCTTGACAAGAACAGTTTCAATGGAGTGAAGGGCATTAAGAGTAGGTTCAAGTATAGAAGGACTGGACACAGAGTATATACAACTCTTAAGGAGGTTTGCTATAAGGGAAATAAAAATGGCAAGACTTGAAAGAGAAAAAAGGATTAAGATTTGTATTTTTTTAAGACAGCATTTGGTTTACTGATTGAAATAAATGAACAGAGGGAGGGCTACAGATACAGAAGAAAGGAGAAGATCTGCTTGATCTGTGCATTTCTTAATTTGAAAACAGGCCATCCAAAGCCCAGAACAAGACTTGAGCTTAGATGGAAGAACAGAGAGTTGATCTATAACAAGAGGAGAGATGACACAAGGCAGAGTAGTGATACCAGGGGCAGGGTACATGGGGAAGTTCTCTGATTGCTTCAATTTTCTCTGAGAACATATACCAGGTCATGAGTTGGAGTGCAGGAAAGACAGAAGAAAATATGATCTTCATTTAGGAGAATGAGAAAATATATGGAACAGGGAAAAGCAGTATAACTGCTGGGCAGCTCTAAGAGCCTACTTGAGGTTAGTGGTTAGGATCAAATAATCAGCAAGGCCTCCAGCTACCGGGGGTACAGGCATGGAGGGGGCAGAGATCTGGATTTTATCAAGGTTCAGGTGTTAACAAGGGAGTATAATGAAGCAAATCTAGACTAGGGAGTCATCATGATGACAGAGCATGGAATTTAAGTTAGATAAGAAGAGAACTGAAGACAATAGGGGGTGATGAGGGACAGTGAAAAGATGGTAAGGTCAGTGATGTAGGTCCTGAAAGGGCTAGAATATGGCTGGGGAAGGGGGAAGTAGAGAGAAGGAGCAGAAAAAAGACCAGTTTATTATAAGACTCCTACAGTAGGAAAGAGGTGAGAAATAGCACTAAATTCTAAAATTAGAAGCACTGAAAGCATTTGAAAATCGGGAGACCAATACATTGGGCAATGATTATTTTAAAGGATATAAGGAAAGCCACCACAGCTATTTTCCTAACTACTGTATTTTTCGCTTCATAAGATACACGTTTTTCACCCCCCAAAATGGGGGGAAATGCCCATGCGTCTTATGGAGCAAATATTGTGTCACAAACTGTGATGCGTATTACCTGACCTGGGGCTCCCAGAAAACTAGAAGAGTACTTGAACCTTAAAGTCTTTCCTCATTTGTTAATGACAGTGATGATGGTTCTTAATACCACTGTTGACTGATGTTCACTTTACACGGTTGAAATATTGTTATATTTTATTAAATTTTTTAGTACACCATTTGGTTTAGAATATTTTTTTTCTTGTTTTCCTCCCCTACACCTAGGTGTATCTAATGGTCAGGTGCATCTTACGGAGCAAAAAATACGGTAATTAGCTGCCCTCATTTTGTACTCCCTCTGGAGGTTTCAATCTGAGTGACTGGTATGTGCCAGGCAGGTGCAGGGACATGGAGTGACCACTGGGAGTAGCAAGAAGCCCAATGAAGAGCAGCACCAGTCTTGCAAGGCACTGTAGTTTCTTGCGATGGAAGGATGAATCCAGAGGGCACCTTCAGACAAGACTGCAGAGATGCAGTGATACCTAAGCAAGGAGGGGGCCAGGGTGTTTCCAACAGAGGGACCAGAACTAACAAAGACATGGCTCTGGGAAAGAAAAAGACTCATTTAGGAGAATAGTCAGTACCCAGAGTGGCAAAGCATCTTCAAAACAAAACCCTAACTTCCCCCCATGGTTCAATATAGTACAGCGATTCCAACTGGTGTGCTGCAAGAATTTTTGAAACATGCAATACCTGACTATTTAGTTAGAGGCACTGATGTCTTCTCCCTTAGTCTGTCAAATAAAAAAAACAAAACAAAACACCCAACACAACAATAGCCATCAAGTGTGAATGAATCAAAATTATACTTTTTTTTCAGGTTGGCAAAAATATATTTTTGGTGTGCTGCAGAATTACAGTAATTAGATGAAAAAGGTTGAAAATTGCTGATAGAGCATTGTTATTTTCCATGACTATTTCATTTCATAAGAAGATATATTATAACTTAGCTGTTTTTCTGCCATATATATCAAAACTAAATCTTAAAAACTGACCGCACATACAGTTTCAATGACATCATCATGCATGAAGCCATTCCTCTCCTTTAGAATTATCTTCTCAGGATAAATTCCCAGAGGGACATTATTATGTCAAAGGGCAGAAACACTTTAATAATGTTTAAATTTTTCCAAAGAGCTGTACAAATCTGCATTGTTATCAGAATAAAGTTATAATTGCTTAACCACAGACATGGTGGGTATAAGCTCCATAATTGTTTTTGCTAGTTTAATACATTAATTTGCATTTTTAACAGTGAGGTTAAACATTTTTTTAGGCCTATTTCCTCTGGCTTTGTTTTCCATATCTTCTGCCATTTACTAGTGAAAAAGTTCTCTTTGTGATGTGTATGCATTATTAATATACCCTGTTAGCTCATTAACATAAAATACCCTTTCTAATCTGTTTAGCTCTTATTCATGTCCATATAGCAATTTCAGTTTTTCATATAGTTCTATCTAATGTTTACTTTTCAATTCTCTTTATTTCTCAGAAGTTTAAAATAGTTAAAACACATAACTCTTTGCATCACATCTGAAACACTTGGTAGAGTCATTTTTATTGTTAAATTACCAAAAGGAGAACCACTATTTATTTTGAACTAGGATTCTTACTCCATTTTTAGAACATAGTGAAAGAGAAAGGTACAAAGCACACACAAGCCATATAATTAATATCATGTTGACTACAACCTGTCAACTCCGCCTACTTGACCCAAGTCTAAAGAGCAGGTAGGGTGTGTTAAATAAAACTCCATCATAAGCACACTCACCGATATCCTGTCCTGGAACTCTGCTGTGGGCACAACAGGGATAGTCCCACCATGCTTTCCAAATTTTCTTTCCAAACTCTCTTGAACAGACACTATAAAAAGGCAAGAGATGAAGGTAAAACATTGCTAGTAGAAAAAAAAAAAAGTAGAACCAAAATGTATCTGAAACATTACCCACAACCTCAAAACTAAGAGCCTTAGAAACCTTCAACATTAATGACATGAAAGGATTAATTATTTATAAGGAATATAGCACTTGGCCAAAATCCTATATAAATGTGAATTTAGGTCAGTGCTCTGTTTCCATAACACCCATTACCAGGGTTTTTCCTTGGCTCTTACAAAAAGAAATTGCTGAGGGAAAAAGAAACGGAACTAGATGGATCACTTCACCCAGATTCTGAGCGGGCTGAGTGATGAAACTCTGTTGGAGGTCTTGGTCTTATTTCAGCTTCATGAAAATTCTACTATTAACTCTGGAGCCTAGTTTAGTCAAAGAAAAACAGTATTCTCATCAGAAGGCTAAAATATTCTCGACACTAATGGACTTTTACTAAGAGCAACCCGAGGCAGAAATGGGATGAACATCAACATAAATTTCTGGTTTAAAACAATACTCTATCACTAACTTGTAGATTATGTTCTTGGAACATTATACCATAGAACAAATATTTGAATATAAATCTATTTGAGAGAGCTAATATATTGATTACCCATACAGAAACTGTATATTTTTGGTCTAAGACTCATGAGACAGAATAATATAGTTTTCTGTGCTGAAGTTAATTTCAGTTCTTTAGGATTATAAAAGGAAATTAGTCTTCTTAAGTTTAAGCTTTTCCAGCCTTCTAAGCTGGCCCAGAAGATTATTTCTGGAGACCAAGATCATCAGAACTTACTGAGCAAATGGTAGTTAGAATCCCTTTCATATTTGAAGGTCAAACGGCCATAGCTGACATGATTTAGGTTCTTCAGCCACTCAAAGTAAGACACTGTCACTCCTCCAGCATTCAGGTAGAGATCTGGAATAACCATAATGTTCCTCTCCAGGAAAATCTTATCAGCTTCAGGAGTTGTCGGTCCATTGGCACCTTCAGCAATTATCTGTAAGAGTCAGGAACATATAGAAATACCAATACCACCACCAAATCCCCTCCACGGAGTGCAAGAGATGTGCATATATGGGTAGGAAGTTGTAAGGAATAAAGTAATTTGATTTTAAATCAAACTAATAATAAGTCATTTTGCTCTAAAGTATATATAACTTATTTTTCACATATTTCCATTAAGTATTTTTTGGAAGTTTGGTTTAAGAGGAAACCCATGGTGATGGCTGCACAACTCTGAAAATACTAAAAGCCATTAAGTTGTACATTTGGATGAACTGTATGGTATGTGTGTTATATCCCAAAAAATTGCTGTTTAAAAATACGGATACCCAATGAGCACTTTTCTATGACCTTCAATGTCATCCACACTAGTAAGGTTGAACCCAATTTCCATTCTGCTTTTACCTTGGCTTTGATTCTGGGTGCATTGGACTTGGTCAGCTGCTTCTCACTCGCAGCAGGGATCAGTATATCACAGTCAGCCTCTAAGATGTTCCCTTCATAAAGCTTTGCCTTGGGGAAGCCCAGGATTGATCCATGTTGCTGTAATTGATTGAAAATCAGAATTAACAGCTGCACTATAGTTTAAATGCTTATGTTTAGTGCCTATGATATGATGACAAAGTAATCTTTAAAACAATAGAAATAAACTTGAATAGAACTTATTGCAACTCACAACATTCAGTGTAGTTAAATTGTTCAGATAATTAGATTTACATACCAATTTGAAGTCTTCCAGTTCCTTTGGGTCAATACCATCTGGATTCCATATGCTCCCATCAGATTCACCAACACCAACACATTTAGCACCAAAGCGATGCAAATATCTCATCGAGTGCAGGCCCACATTACCAAATCCCTGTAAAGAACAATTATGTATGACACAGAAAATCAAGTTCCAAGCACAGACAGATAGTAAGAGTCATATTCTGACCAATGCATCTGAAATTCTGTTGTAAGTCTCAAAATCCGTTGGTCAAAAGAAACAATGGACTAAATGGTTTCTCTTCAACAATAAATTTTTTTGTTAAAAAATGTGGAACCAAAACTCTTTGTTATCTGTGATAACAAGTCCTGAAGAAGTTTAGTTAGGTGCAACTGTGTTGACTCATAAAGAAATGACAGCGGTGTCAATCATACCACCCAGGTCCTCAGTCCTTGATGATGAGATGTCTGTCCTATGGTTGTAAAAAGGTAAGTCATGAATTGAGAGAAATATGAATTCTATTTTCAAGTAGCACTCAACTTAATTCCTCTAAGTAAAATAATCAGATACCAAACAAATTCTTTTGGTATACCTCTACTAGCTTAAGAGACTTCCTTGTCTAGGAGGATCCAGTCAAGATGGTGGCATAGGCAGATGTGGCTTGCCTCTTTGCAAAACCACATCAAAATTACAACTAAAATATAGAACAACTATCAGCCAGAACCTCCAGAAATTGAGTTGAATGGAAGTCTGACAACTATGGAATTAAAGAAACCACATCCATTGAGATGGAGCTGACAAGCTGGTGCCATACTTGAGACTCCATCAAACTGTCTAACACTGTTTGATCCCCCTTTGAGATCCCTAGGCTCTGCCTCACCCAACTTATGGGCCTATCCAAGCTGCTTTTTCCATATGAATGGCTGGTGTTGGCTCATGCTTCACAACTTCATAAATCCTATTAAACAAGCAACAGCTGGCTTCAGTGAGGTCCAGATCAGGTACTAGCAGCAGCCAGCTTAGATTCAAGCTTGGTTTTGCCTGGGAATCTTGAAGCCCAGCACAAATAGTAGCCAACTCAGATTGCTTTATAGCTCAGGTAGGGTGCCCCGGGCAAAACACAGGTGGGGGCTGACCTTGGGCTGTACCACCTGGGAAACCACAGGTCCAATGCACCCAGGGGACAGCTACAGATCACATCAAAGCACCACCACCCTGCCTCTGCACAGCTGATCCTCCATGAAGGGTGGAGGTTGGTGGTCAGTGGTCACAGCCAATCCTTGCAGCTGACTGGCCTGGGTAAAGCCCTCCCATCGATCTGCCAAGAGCAACCAAGGTTCAACTACAAGGAGAGGGTGTACTCAAGCCTACATGAAGGGTGTACCTCGAGTAGCCGACTTGGGTGATAGGGGAGGTTGTACCACTGGACCACACAGGACACATAAAGCCACACTATCAAGACATGGAGTCAAAGCAGCTCTATGTAATACACAGAAACAAACACAGGGAGGCTGCCAAATTGAGGAGGCAGCGAAATATGGCCCAAATGAAAGAACAGATCAAAACCCCAGAAAAAGAACTGAATGAAATGGAGACAGTTAACTTATCAGATGCAGAGCTCAAAACACAGGTGATCAGGATGCTCGGAGAAATGATTGAGTATGGCCACAGAATAAAGGAAGAAGTGCTTTACATGAAGTGAAATAAAGAAAAATATACAGGGAACCAACAGTGATGGGAAGGAAGCTGGGATTCAAACCAATGATTTGGAACATAAGGAAGAAATAAAACATTCACCTGGAATACAAAGAAGAAACAGGATTCAAAATAAATGAGGAGAGGCCTAGGAACCTTTGGGACAACTTTAAATATACCAACATCCAAATCATAGGGATGTCAGAAGAAGAAAAAAACATGAAATTGTAAATTTATTTGAAGAAATAATGAGAGAAAACTTCCCTAATCTGTCAAAGGAAATACACATACAAGTCCAGGAAGAACAGAGGCCAAACAAGTTGGACCCAAAGAGGACCACACCAAGACACATCATAAATCAAATGCCAAAGGTTAAAGATAAAGAGAGAATCTTCAGAGCAGTTAGAGAAAAGCAGAGAGTTACCTACAAAGGGGTTCCCATAAGACTATCAGCTGATTTCTCAAAGAAACTTTGCAGGCAAGAAGGGATTGGCAAGAAGTCTTCAGAGTGATGAAAAGCAAGGGCCTGGCATGCGACCTAGATTACTCTATCCGGCAAAACTATCATTTAGAATAGACAGGCAGATAAAGTGCTTCCCAGACAAGGTAAAGCTAAAGGAATTAATAATCACCAAGCCATTATTGTATGAAATGTTAAAGGGATATATTTAAAAAAAAGAAGATCAAAACTATGAACTAAATGACAACAAACTCATAACTATCAACAAATGAATTAAAAAAATAAAAACTAGGCAAACAACTAGAACAGGAACAGAATCATAGGTATGGGGATCATTTGTAGAGGGTTATCAGCTGGAATGGGGAAGGGGGAGAAAAAGGGAAATGGTACAGGGATCAGGAAGCATAATTTGTAGGTACAAAATAGACAGGGAGATGTTAAGAACAGTATAGGAAAGGATGAAGCCAAAGAACTTATATGCACGACCCATGGACATGAACTATGGGGGGAGGATTGCTGGAGGGAGGGGGGATACTGGGCAGAGGGGCAAAGTGAAAAAAATTGGGACAATTATAACAGCATAATCAACAAAATATGTCTTAAAAGATACAGTTTCAATTCAAATATTGATCAAAAGAAGTTGGTGATAGTTTCATACAAGGAGGGACCCCCCAAAAACACAGAATTTATTTATTAAAAAATTGTGTATTTATTCTTACATGCTCCAACTTCAATCACCTTCAAAGTATTCTCCATTTGATGAAATACACCTATTGAGATGTTTTTTCCACTGCTAAAAAAAAGTTTTGAACTCGTTAATTTTGATGCCTTTTAGTGCTTCTGCCATTTTTTGTTTCACCTCTTCCATGTCGGCAAAATGTTTCCCTCTGAGGACTTTTTCAACCGGGGAAACGATGACAAAAAAAGTCACTTGGGCCAAGACTGGAAGAATAGAGAGGGTGGCGCATGCGTGGTATGGGCAAGTGTGCTCATAAATCACCCATCACGAAATGGGCAAAAGTGTGTGTTTAAAGAGTCTTCCAAAAACACTCACTGAAGCCGAACGCAGCCTCTCACAACACCAGCTGGTACACTGATACAGGTTTCCTAGAACACTCACCTAGTGGGGAAAGCCTGTATTACAAGGGGCCCACCCTCCAGAAGATAATTCTGTTTTCTTGGAGGGCCCCACTCGTATGTATCTGAGAGATAAACAACCGTTCTAAAAAACCTAAGATATTCCAAAGAATCAAAATTTTAAAACTGCGAAACTAAAAACATTTAATAACTTACTTTATGTATATCAGTTAATTCTTTAAGAAAAAAAAATTTTTACCTGAACAACAAATGTCTTATCTCCAAACCCTGGTGTCATTCCTAAAATGCTCATGTAAGAAGCTTCATTGATGAAGTTTTCAATCCCATGGAAAACTCCCCGGCCAGTAGCAGAGATCCGTCCGTGGATACCACCTTGACTGATGGGCTTACCAGTGACACAGGCATGGGCATTAATATCCTGCGAGAGAAAGTCAAAACTTCAAGATGAAACCTCAAGGAGAATTTCATATAATGAACTAATGCCATGAAGGTCTGAAGCCAAAACACATTCTCATTTAACTATACTATGCTCACTAGGAGTGCATGTGTTTAAGGTACACTTGCATCAAGAGGGACACGCCTTACTTTCCTAGATACCTGTTCTTAGAAAATGCACACAAGCAGCCTATATTCTCCAATGGGAAAAACAGGGTGTTTACGATTTTAACATCAAATAGGTACAAATAACAATGTCACAAAAATAGAGACAGTTCAGCTTAAAACTATTATTCCTTCAATACATACTTAACCCTTCTAAGTCAAGGTACATCCCATCCTTAAGTGTGTTAAAATCTACCATTAAGACTTGTGTATGTCACCAAAACAGAGCTTAAGAAAGGAAGAGGCATGGTGTTCTTGAATGGAAAGACTCAGTGTTGTAAAGGTATTCTTCTGTCAAACTAAATTACAAATTCAACAAAATGCCACTTAAAAACAACTTTAAAACCCACCAACCCAGAAATCTACTTCTAAGAATTCTTTTTTGTGTGTGTATTTAGTATAGTATCATTTAGATTAAAAACAAAACAAAACATGTGCGTAAGACACAGAGGCCCATACCTAAGTGAGCAGAGGACCTCTGGTGTCAGTGGTTCAGTTCAGGCGGTGAAGTGGAAGGGCAACAGTCTTTCACTATCACCTTTCTGTACAATAAGCTGATGTGCAAATATTGTTTAGAAAAAAAGATGAAAGGGCTTGAGAGAGCTTCCTTTTCATGGTGTCAAATATACCATAAACTATAGCAACCAGTGCAGAATAGACAAATGATTAGTGAGACAGAAGGAACTAGAGACAGTCCTGTTATATATAGGAAATCTATATAAAATGAAGAAAGCATTGCACATCAGTAGCTGAAGGACATAACTATTTAATAAACTTAAGGCAATTTGCTATCCATGTGAAACAAGATAAAGTGCCTTACTTCATACCTTATCCCCTACCCTCAATATAATAAGTAAATAAAAAGTAATTTGGTGTTTTTCTGTATTGTTTAAATATTTTTACAGAGATAACCAAGAATTGTATTACTCACATAATTACCAACAGAAGATTAAATTAAAAAAAAAAAGCAGTCTAGTAAAGTGACTTAGTAGTTTTCCCACAGTTGTTTTTTCCACGAATAATTAACACTTATGAATACAGAATTGCAAACGTAGTGCCAAGTGCTTTTAAACAGCGGGAATGCAAATGCTGGAGCTAACAGCAGTCCTCTGTGAGGACAGGCGTGGTGCCAGCACCCAGCTCCCCAGCATACCCAAGTGTCCTGGAAGCTTAGGGAGGAGAATGCATTCTCTCTCCAACACTGGCTCTTCCAGGTGGGGCTAGACCAAAGGAGTGTGGTTTAGGTTCACATCTGGAAATGATTAACAAAAACTATGGCTTCCTGAAGTGCTGATTTTGAATTTCTTATCATTTGAAGAAGAAAAAGTCTGTTACCAGTATAGTCCAAGGTTTTAGCTGGCAGAGTGTCACAAAACTTTCTTTTGCTGTCACCATTGAGAATGAGCTATGAATAACAATATACTGCCTACTACTTTGTATTCTTCAATCCACTTTCTTGCTTAACAAGAACAAAAGAACAAGAGACCATACCCAGAGCTCACTGAAGATAAAAAGGTGACATGGAAGAACAATCTTTCTGGGAAATCAGAATTCTTTTTTTTTTTTTTAAATAATTTACTTATTTATTTGTTTGTTTATTTATTTTATTTCTTTAGAGAGGGGGGAAAGGAGAAAGAGGGAGAGAAACATCACTGTGTGGTTGCTTCTCACTTGCGCCCCCAACTGGGGACCTGATGTGCAACCTAGTAATGTGCCGTGACTGGGAATTGAACCAGCGACACTTGGCTCGCAGGCCGACGCTCAATCCACTGAGCCATAGCAGCCAGGGGAAATTCTTTGAAGTGTCTCATACTGCTGTTTCATTTCAGAGGATTTGTGGAATTGACATGACATATTTATACTTTTTTTTTTGCGCTTACTATGGGCTGGGTACTATTTTAAGTGCATTATATTATTATTGATTTAATTCTCATGACTGTCTCATGAAGTAAGCACTATTATTATTGCCATTTTACATATGAGGAAACTGAGGCACTTGCCACAGGTCAGAGAGCTGGTGTGCGAAGGAGCCAGTTCTAGAATCCAGGCTGTATGCCCATGCTTCCACCACAGATTGTACCTTTCAGGAAATGAGACTAATCTCCAAATTTCTCCACTGGGTGCCACAGCCCCCTTTCTCCCTCTTAAGATGAAAACTCCTCCTCCTCTTCTCAAAGGTTGATCTTTTCTCTAGGGCCCTTTAAAAAATTCTCTAGGCCTTTATTCCCTTGGAAGACTTTGCTACATCGACCATCCTGTATTTCTTACATCACCTATGTCTTGCACCAATGAATTTGTGGCCTAAAGACAATCAAATGCTGAATGAATAGCAGAAATCTTTTTCTTTGGACAACAGTCATCTTTCTAGTTGTCTTCCTTTTGCTTTTCTCCAGTGCATTTTTCTTGAAGTGGAGGCTGCTTTTCACAACCTACTTTTCTCTCTCAACTCACCCTTGCAGTCTGGCTCCCATCTCACTGCTCCAAGGACAAGCCAGTTGCTGAACTGGTCCCTCTTCAGAAACTTCCTCCCTCCCTCCTTCAACACCCACAACACAGAGCCCTCAGCGCTTCTCATTCTTTTGTAACAGTGCTTTCTTCCCTTAAGTCATTTTTCAATTTGCCCATTTGTCTCCAGTGCTAGGGCAGGCTCACATCACCTCTCTTTCTGGGCTCCTGCCCCCCAACAATCCCATTCTCTTCCACACACAGAGTGAAGCTTAAAATGCATACTTAGTTGTGTCACACGCCTGCTCACAATTAGTGTGTCATCAGTTTCCCTCTGTTTACAGGACAAAGATCCAAGTCCTGCTGTCACCTATAGGGTGATAATCTGGGTTGACCCTCCTCTGCTGGCCTCTTTTGGGCCCTACAGTCTCACTCTCTACTGTCAGTACTATGGTCTTCTCTCAAGTTTACCTCTTTTGCACATCAGAACCGTTACCCAGGTCCTTCCTCCTGCCTCTAACCCTTGCCCTTGTCTACTCATCTTCAAAGAAGCCTTTTCTAATCTTACCTCCAAAGTCTTGGTCAGGATCCCACTATTCTTTTCATAACATTGAAACTTCTAGTATCCATTTCAATTGTACTGAACAACTTGCTTACACTTAGCCTTGCATAGAGTAGGTACTCTACATATATTTCAGATGGATGTCTTTTTCAACTCCCTTTCTCTTCCTCCTACTTAAATGTTTGCTTTTCAGGGTTTGATCCCTTTCAGGGACAGAAAGTTAGTTTTTCTTCTTGTGTTCTGTATTGGTGGCACCACTTCTGCTCAGTCCCCACACTCAAGTCCTTTTGGTTCTCTCTGATTTAATATTGTCCTTCTCCTTAATACCACATATCCTATCCAGTCCTGCCAAGTCTATCTCTACCAGGTGCCAATGCTTCTTCCCAGCCTCTATGGCTCCTGGGCTATGAAGGAGTTTATCTCTTTGCTCTAATACAGCCCAACACTATCTCCAGCCCAACCTCCCCTAAGGAAGGGTCACTGTCAAAGCTCCCCCATGACTATAGGTACAACAAAAAACACCACGGTTTAATATTTTTGTCCTAGTCCACTTACCTCTTCACTCTCTTATAACATTTCTAAATATGTCTTACCTTCAGACAATCCCTATGTTCTAATTCTATCCATTTTCAAGGTCTAATTCAAATAGCTCTTCCAGGAAACCTTGTTTCAGAAACCGTTAAGTCTCTTTCTTTGTATCACACTGTCTCCATACATTATTTGCTTATGTGTCTTAATTCCTCTTTAAATGAAAGGTCTTAAGAAAAAAGTCAGAAGTGAATGCTTCTTTATTTATTTTCTATTGTCTTAGGACATCATATTGCCCAGGTATATGATCCCTCTTTGAAGGTCCCACCCCAGCACCCATGATAGGGTGGCATTTAAGGAAAAGCTCAATCCACGTTTACTACAGTTATGATTTAAGACAGACAGAAGTAAAATAACGTGCAAATCAAGATATGATTAAAGGGGAGGAAAAAACCCCAGTGGATTCTACTTTCATATATAATACAAATTGTTATTTCTTGTAGATAGTAAATGAAGCCCTTAGGCCTTTTGCTGGGTACTCACATAGTGTCCTATGGTGCTTGCATAGGTGTCAGCAATCCAGGACATCTCCCGCTCGCCCGTGCTCATGTCTGGCGCAGGCACGTCAATGCCAGGACCTGAGGGCACAGGGAAAGGGCACTGCACCAGTTTTGAAGATAAACTCTTGTCAAACACAAAGATCTTTGTAATTCTCTATAACAAAGCTACCATGGCTAGAAAACTTTAGATTTCATTTAGGAACTAATTAAAGTCAAAGGAATGCTTATTAAATGTCTCAATACAAAATTTATACACACACAATGTCAGATGGAACTTCTCCCACAGGCATCTACTTGGAAGATAGTTACACACAGATATAAGCCACTTCATAGGACTTATGGATAAAGTTTGAAAAAGGAGTGTAAGACCTGTACACTGAAAATTACAAAATATCACTGAAAGAAATTAAAGACCTAAACAAATGGGAAGACATTCAGTGTTCTGGACTGGAACACTTAATATGGTTAAGAGCAATACTCCACTAATAGGTCTTCAGATTCAATGCAATCCCTATCAACATCTCAGCTGACTTTTTTGTAGAAATTGGAAAGCTGATCCAATGCATGAAGTCCAGAACTCAGAGTCAGGATAAAATCACAATCTGAAACTCTCTGTGGAAAGGGAAGTCAGAAAATAACAGAGAAAGAACATCAGTTCCACAGATTTGCTCAGGACTAGTTCTGTGCCCTAGAGGGAGAGAAAGAAATCCTTCTGCGTCTGTCTTATGCTACAAAGATTCTAGGCCCAGAGGTCTGGTTTAGTTGCATTGTGGGTTAATGAGGAATGAGGCTTCTGCATATAAGCAAAGAAGTCAAATTGCTAGTACTTACGCTTTCAGTGTTTCAATGAATCAATATTTAACCTTTGGAACTCTAAGATACTTTGTCAATATAGAGAAAATTAAGCTGAATATACTCTGAATAACGGGCAATAAACACAACTGAATAAAGAATGAAACCACGCAAGGCTATTAAATACTCTTGAGATTTAATAGAAAAAGTATGATATAAAAATTATGAAGGCTATCAATAGGCTGAACATGAATCCTAAGTTCATAGGAACTTATCAACAGGGGGGAGAATTTTGGGGAATAAAAATACAGAGGAAAGAAAAAAGAAGAAGTAGATCTTCTTTCCTATGTTAACTAGTCCTCTTTAGTTTAACTATATGGAGAAGGCAAACATTCTATTAAGTAATTTCGTTTTTTATAACAAATCAGAATATTTCTAGAATAAGAAATAGAGAAAAACTCAGTGCATGAAAAATAAAGCTTGATGTATATTTATACATCACAGAAAATGATATTCCTATCTCACAAAAAGAACATATGACACAGATTATAATCAATATGATACAAAAACATCAACCAAATGAAGATCAGTACCTTCAGAAATTTAGTCTGGCAAATGCTCCTAGTAACAAACAACAAGAATCTCAGGAATCTGCAAAATCAGTCAGTGATGGCAGAGTGAGCCACCGGCATGAGCCTCCCCATCTCTCTGCCTGTGCCCACTGCTTTGAAGGCTTAAGCCTCCAACTCCAAAGGGCATCAGATTTCTTACTGTTATCAGAACAACAGGATTACTGTTGTAATACTTTTTACATATTAAAAAATGTTTATAATACAGGTATTATTTAGTTCCTAAAAAGTTTGGCCTTGGTCTTTCTGGAAGCCACAATAGAGGTTGTACAATGCTATTATAGTGAGCAAACACCTTTACTATGCACAAGGAGAACAGGTGGACGTGATCTCTCTTGGTGTCCATGTTGCATACTGGAAACCTGAACTTTTCTAGTAGAGATGTGTCATAAATAGGTCTAGATATCTTACCATATTTATCACAAAACCCAGTTTCTCAAAGTAAGAAGGGCAACTCTATTCATGCACATATAAATAAAAGTAATTAAGACAATTTTTAGATAGTCCCATTCTATGGGGAACCCTACATGGCAACACATACCAATAAACCCCTTCTTAGCCAGTTCCATGGTGAACCGCCTTGTGATCTTTTCCAATTCATTATCCTGTAAAGAAAAAGAAAAACAAAACGATGAAGAAACCTTTAACAGAAAAGCCACTTGTAGAGAAAATAGTTGCATCATATTTTCTATTTATAGGACATTTTCATGTATTTCTTGTTCTTCTCAGAGGAACCCATAAAGCAGGCATTTCCATTTTAAAGATAAGAAAATAAGAGTACAAAAATTAGGTTATACAAACAACAGAGTATAACTAGGGTTCAAATCCCAGTTCCTGTTCTCTTTATTAATGCAAGACCCTATGAGCAGTCCCTATGGTATATTTTCATTTAAAGGGAATTTTTTTTAAAGAATAAAATCATATATATTTATTATGTTTGTATACAGATGTTAATTTGGTACTATAAGACAAAGTAACAATTAGCTTAATTACCTTGGAACTGATAAACATTAAGATTTTTACCAGATTAGTTAAGATATTTGTCACTAGAATCTTGAGATCCTGATACAAAAATCTCAGATCACAGTAATTTGTAAACATGGATATAACTGCCTAAGAATACAAAGGTATTAATGACCTTTTAACCAAGTAAGAAAATGGAAAAGGACATTGATGTTAAGCAGGTGACCTTTTATATGGCAAACACTCAATGAGTTAATTATTTACTTATTTTTCCATTCTAAAAAAGCAAGAGGCCATTAATCTCACTGGTATGGGGGACACACAGACACCTAATAATTTAAAATGCTTTGTAAATGCACCATGTGCACAAATGTCATTTGTATACTTACAGTATAGTTCTTGGGATTGATCTTAACACCAGCTTTGGCACCCCCAAATGGCACATCTGAAATAGAAGGCTGAAAGTTGTTATTCCATATAAAGCATTACAAAATTAAAAAGGAAGAAAGTACTATGCAATATTATAAAAATGTGTGATACTTTAAGCTTTAATTTCAGAAAATTCAGGTAAAAAAACCCATACTGACCTCTTCTAAAATGTACTTTAAATTTCTAGTAAAAAGAAATTATAAGCCTAGGCAAATTACAATGTATATTTAATCTGTATAATTTGCTACTTCTGAAAGTAAAAACAAATTTCTTTCCTTCTACTATGATTTGGTTTTACGTACAGAATATAGAAAGGGCTTCAAGCAAAGGTCTACACTTAAAAAAATTCAATTAGTTGCTATAAAAAGTTCCCCATTGAAAAAGACTAAATCTTAATTAACACTAATTGAAAAATGATATAAGCCTTAAACTGTGAAACAAACAAAAAATTCAGTTCTGACAGTCTATTTCTCTAACATCTTAAAAGTAACCTTGTATATAATAAATATATTTCCCCAAGGAATTCTTATTAGGTCACAACAAAGGAGATCACTTACCAACTACCGCACACTTATATGTCATCAGAGAAGCCAAAGCTTTTACTTCATCTACACTCACATCAGTGCTGTAACGAATACCTGGTAGTGTTTAAAAAAAGGGAGAAGGGTGAGAAAGAAGGGGATGTACTTAGAACATCCTTGTGACAGATTAAAAAAAATGCTACAAATGGAAAATGTCCACACTTTGTACATTGTACACCTGGTTATCTCCAAGAACACTCAAAGTAGCTTATGATAAAAAGTTGATATAGAAAGTCAAAAGGAAAAGATGCTAAGTAGCCACCCAGGAAGAGCTACAGGAGAAGCAGTGGATTTTAAGTATTCTGATAGCCAAGAGAAACAGACTGGTGCTGAAGTCCAGTTTTTGCTCTCGGGCAGGAGTATCTAAGAGATTCAAATAGAGTTCGTAGGGATTTAGAGAGGAATAAGAACTAGTTCTGCCCTTCAGAAACTTACAACCCAGTGAGAAGTAACAGTAACTATGATTTCACAAGAAAATTACCTTAAAGTGAAGGTTTTTTACACTTTTATGAAGGCAACTACCTCAGCAAATGGTGTATTTACTTTTTAGTTTGGGTAATCTGGTAGCAGGGAGCTCAAGAATTTTGCTTTCTGAAAACATACAGATATGGGCAAATGGATAGTCAACAAGTTTTACAGATTCAACTTGGATATCTGATGTCTAAACAGAGGTTTTAACTTCAAACGGGTATAGAGAGCTTTACTTGTTACTCCCCTGACCCACTGCTAGCCTCTTTTAAAAAAAATCCTCACTGGAGAATATATATATATTATTGCTGAGAGAGAGGGAGAGAGAGAGAAAGAGAAACACTGACTGGTTGCCTCCCATACATGCCAGGACCAGGATCGTACATCCCCAGACCAGATATTGAACCTGTAATCCTTTGGTTACCCGATGACACTCCAACCAACTGAGCCACGTGGGCCAGGGCTGCAAGCCTCTTTCAACCAAGAAAATAGGGAAGTTGAGCAATTCCTAGGGATGAGCAATTCTTCCCTATATCTGTAAGGACAGGAGGTGGCCAAGCAGACAGACAACTCTTAAGTCTTAATGCCCATGTTTAGAAGTATAGGTGTCTGGTAGAGGGGACATTAAAATTAGGTATGCTTACTAGTTTGGTTTTAGGGGTCTTGACCAATCATCCTTCTAGGTTTTGCAGACTTAAGTCACATTGCGAACTCCACAATCCACTGCTTCTTGACCCCAAGGAAGAAGGCCTGAGTGAGGCTGCTGTCTGACTGCACTCTGGTTGGGGTTTCCTGACACTGTGTGTGTGATGAAGGATATCTGGATGAAGTTGGGTACAACTTCCACTGAGAGTCCCAAGAAATGAGGGACCCAGGCACATTTCAAAGAATTCTGGGGAAAAAAGAATTCAGATAGAAATATACAATATCTAAAGAACTGGCAGTTTGAGAAAACTTCCCTAGTCATTTTTAAAAAAAAATCCTCACCTGTGGATATATTTATTGATTTTAAAGTGAGAGGAAGAGAGAGAGAGACAGAAAGACAGTCAGTCATTGATTGGTTGCCTCCCATGCCCCAACTGGGAGTCAAACCTGCAACCTAGGTATTTGCCCTGACCAGGAATTGAACCCGCAACCTTTTGGTATATTGATGATGCTCCAACTAACTGAGCCATGCAGCCAGGGCCCTAGTCATTGTTAAAAGCTAGTTTTTTATATCTCAGAAAACATCAGTTTATACATAGATGATATGTTTTAAGAGAATTTTATCTTTTGTGTATGTAATCATAAAGAGCAAATTTTGAAGCTGAACATATTTTGGGGGCCTACTGGAAAAATAAGTGATTATATTGAGAAAGGTGACCTCTTTGAACAACTATGTCTTACATGTAATAGGTTCTCAGAATATTTGTGAAATAAACTTACCTGTTATTAAAATTTTAAGAATGAGTTCTGTAAGAAATCAAGTTGAATGAAAGTCTGACAACTACAGAATTAAAGAAACCACAATCATCTAGATTGGTAAGAGAGGCGGAGATGCAGAGATGCTAAATGGGGTGGTCCCACACCCACATGTGGGGGATAAATTTCAGGAGGGATATCTAGGGAGCGAGGAGTCCCAACCCCACACCAAGCCCCCAGCCCAGGGTTCCAGTGCCAAGATAAGTGCCCATAGCTTCTGGTGGCAAAAACCAGAGGGGATTGTGTTGGTGGGAGAAACTGCTGGAAGCAGTTCCTCTTAAAGAACACACACATGGACTTACGCAGACTCATTCCTTCTGAGCTCCAAACTGGGCAGCAGCTTGAAAGGCATGACTGGCATATAAGGAGGAACTGAAGTAGCTGACATTAATGTGAGAGCTGGGGGACAGCTTTCTCCCAGATAGAAAGGCTGACAGAAGCCATTATTCCTTCTCTGAACCATTCCAACAGAGCCACAGAGCTGACTGGCGGGTGCCATATTTGAGACCCCTTAAACCACCGTTTGCCACTCCCCCAGAGATCCTCCAAGGGTTCCTGCCACCCAATTTATGGGCCCACCCAAGCTTTTAACAGTGTTTTTCTCTACATGAATGGCTGGTCTTGACTCATGCTTCATACCTACCTAAATTCTCTCAAACAAGCAATAGCTGGCCTCAGTGAGCCCCCAGGCCTGGAACTAGCAGAAGCCAGCCTAGGTTCACAGCTTGGCTTCACCTAGCAATCTCCAAACCTAGCACAAGTAGCAGCCATCTCAAATTACTTTGTAGCTTATGCAGGGTGGCCCCAGGCAGCACATAGGTGGGGGCTGACCTTGGCCTGTACCACCAGAGAAACCCCAGAGCTTGCACACCCTGTGTATAGCTATAGCCAACATCAGAGCACCACCACCCTGCCCCTGCATAGGTGATCCTCCAGAGGTTGGAGGTTGGTGGTTGGTGGTCAGTGGTCATAGCCAGTTCTTGCAGCTGACTGGCCTGGGTAAATCCATCCCATTGACCTGCCAACAGCAACCAAAGCTCAACTACAAGAGGAAGGTGTACTCAGCCCACATGAAGGGCACACCTCGAGTACCCAGCTTGGGTGACAGGGTAAATTATACCACTGGACCACACAGGACATCTATGTACTACATTAGGCCATGCTACCAAGAGAGAGGTCATAGCAACTGTACCTAATACATAGAAACAAACACGGGGAGGCTGTCAAATTGAGGAGAAAAAGAAACATGGCCCAAATGAAAGAACAGATCAAAACTCCAGAAAAATAACTAAACAAAATGGAGATAAGCCATTTATCTGTAGCAGAGTTCAAAACACTGGTTATAAGGATGCTCGAGGAACTTAGCGAGGACCTAAACAGCATAAAAAAATCCAGTAAGAAACGAAGGACACACTAATTGAAATAAAGGACAATTTAAAGGGCAACAACAGCAGAATGGATGAAGCTGAGAATCAAATCAATGATCTGGAGCATAAGGAAGCCAAAACAACCAATCAGAACAACAAGATCTAAAAAGAACCCCCTGAAACGAGGATAGTGTAAGAAGCCTCTGGGACAACTTCAAGCGTTCACATCATAGGAGAGAGAAAGAGAAAGAAATTAGAAATCTATTTGAAAAAATTATGAAAAGAAAATTTCTCTAATTTGGTAAAACAGACATGCAAGTCCAGGAAGCAGAGAGTCCCAAACAAGATGGATGCAAAGAGGCCCACTCCAAGATACATGAAAATTAAAATGCCAAAGGTTAAAGCTAAAGAGAGAATCTTTAAAAGCAGCAAGGGAAAAGCAGTTAGTTATCTACAGAGGAATTCCCATAAGACTGTCAGCTGACTTCTCAAAAGAAACTTTGCAGGCTAGAAGGGACTGGCAAGAAATATTCAAAATCATAAAAAGCAGGGATCTACAACCAAGACTGCTCTACCCAGCAAAATTATCACCAAGACTCGAAGGGCACATAAAGAGCTTCCCAGACAAGAAAAAAATGAAAGGAGTTTATCATCACCAAACCATTATTATATGAAATGTTAAAGGGGCTTATTTAAGAAAAAGAAGATGATCAAAACCATGAACAACAAAATGGCAATAAATATCTATCAATAACTGAACCTAAAAAATGAGTGAAGAGGTGAGGGGATTAAGAAGTACAAATTAGGCACTGGATGGTGTGGCTCAGTGGATTGAGTGCCAGCCTGAGAACCAAAGAGTCATCAGTTTGATTCCCAGTCAGGGTACGTGCCTGGGTTGTGGGCCAGGTCCTCAGTTGGGGGTGCATGAGAAGCAATCACACACTCATGTTTCTTTCCCTCTTTCTCCCTCCCTTCCCCTCTCTCTAAAAATAAATAAATAAAATCTTAAAAAGAAAAAAGAAATACAAATTGGTAGTTTTAGAATAGCCACGGGGATGTAAAGTACAGTATAGAAAATGGAGTAGCCAAAGAACTTATATGCATGACCCATGGATTGAGCACCAGCCTGCGAACTGAAAGGCAGCTGGTTTGATTCCCAGTCAGGGCACATGCCTGGGTTGCTGGCCAGGTCCCAGGTTGGGGGCAAGTGACAGGTAAATTGATTAATGTTTCTCTCTCTTTCCCTCTCTGCAAAAATAAAATCTTAAAAAAAAAATAAATAAAATGTGAAAATCATGTTAGGCCAGGGACCAGGGCTGGATGCAGTGTCCAGCACTTCCTAATGAGCCACCCCACCCAGTACCATCTGCTGGTCCCTGCACTTGCTCACCTGGGGAGGTGCAAACACTGCTTTTAGGCTTCAGGTCAGGATTGCACAGGATAATGTATGTGCGGTACTACTTCAATTTCAACTATTGTAACTGCTATTGTAAGTATTACAAACTAGTGGCGTGTGCCTATTTTTTAGAAAGTCTAACCTGACAGGTATTTAAACAAACTTAATGAACCTCGACTTTCATATTTCGCAAGATAAATTCATGGGGATATTATAAGTTTACTATTAATTAGTATTCTTCCTATTACACATCAAGCACATTTTTCATATATTTTTAGAGCTGTTTAATTTTCCTTGCTGTCTTAAGTGGAGGAAAAAGTTATTTTCCCCTACCCAGTGCTTATAATTAATACATTCAGCGGGAAACTAAAAAAAAGTCTTGCAATAGTAATATTCATAAATCAGATAGCAATCCTAATACGGTAAGTATCAGCTAATGGAAAGAAATCCAAAAAGATTTTCACTTTTATGAAAAATTGCAGTGTTTTCATTTGTTTGGCAGCAAGCCATCACAGAGGCAGCATGCACCCTGAGCAGCAAGAGTGGCACTGCTTTCAATATGTGTTTTGTTATTTTAGCTTTTATGTGTTATTTGGTATGTTATTTTTTGGGTCTGGTAATTGCTTCTTTGATTTACACCATTTTAGCTTACAAAAGGTTTCACAGAAATGCTCAATTTTTAGGTAGCTTTCGGATAGCAGGGGAAACTTGTATTCTAGACATAGATGTTAATTAGAAACTAGACCCCTCTTTCTATTGATACAAAAGGGTGTAAATAAAATGTTAAATTCGTTGCAAAAGTCCTAGAATGATGAGTCTGAAACTGTACATGTATAACAAAAAAACATGTTTCCTCTGGATAGAACCCAGGAATTCTGGTTTGTAAAGTGAAATTTTCTTTTCCAGACACACCCACTTAGAGAGTTCAACAGCAAGACTTTGAAGCAGTAGCTGCATAAATTTACCTCACACCACAGGGATTTTTTGTAGGCTATGAACCAATGAAGACCTTCCAGTAACCAGAGGCAAGGGAGAAGCTATCAGAAAAGAGGGGACAAGTGAAGTTGGCAGATATGCTAGAACATTGAACTGTTAATCTGGAAAATAAAATGTTTCAAAGTACCATAAATAAAATACTTTGTAGCAATACTTGAAACAAAACAAACTCCAGTAATAAAGGCGTTACCCACACACAGGGAAAGCTAGCTGTTCTTCCTCCTCTGCGATTGGAAACCAAAGACAATTACTAAAAATATACTGTCACCTGAAAATACTTAACCACATTTTATCTGACACTAAGAATATGACTGCAAAATAAGATACACTCCACTAAAGTTGTAAATTCGGTGTATTAGGAGAAATTAGCGGAATTGGAGTTCTGAAGGACAAAATGGTATGATACAAACTTCAAAGTTCTGAAAGAAAGGGAATACCTAGCATTATTGGATGCCTAATACCTCAAGAACACTCAATTTGAAGACAAATAACAGGTAGTAAACCAAAATGAATCAAGAAGGATCATACTTGCAGTCTGAATACTCTCTTTTTATAAAATCAAGACTTTTTTCCTTTTCTGTGAGATGGGAAGCGTGACAGAGAAGGCTAAAGGCGAGCAAGAGCAAACAGAGGTCAGATGGGGGCACAGGGACAGAAACTGGAAGGAAGAAAATTTTATTTTAGAAATGGGAGGAAAGTAAATTGTGTTTTTGTTTGTTTGTTTGTTTTTGGTATCCTAAAGTCTTGGAGCACTTCTGTTAGCCTCTGTTGACACTAGCATAATTAATTTTTGGGAATCAACTGATTCTTAGAACAATAGTGCTGCCAAGTGTAAAAGATTCAAGGAATGGAGGTAGATATTTTCAATGAAAAGCTGGCTAAACTAAAAAGCATATGGGGTGATTACACAGGTGTGGACCACAGGACTGATACCATTCTGATGGACTAACAGAGTAAACTGTACTTTCAGTTTACTAGAAACTAAAGAAACACCACTGACAATATTTGTTATTCATCAATCATCAAATTTGGTAAAGTTGGACGATGGGCTGGTGATAGAATTAAGTACCTACTTTACAACAATGGGAATTTTGAAATCATCCTTTTTATTCTCAAGGGAAATTAGCTATTTTGAGCTAACTAGTATCAAGATGACTCAAAAAACATTAATGAAATGCAGACATCTGCAAACTACACACAGCACAAAGCATTTCTCTGCCTTTTAACTTAATTACCAAAGATACTCCTTACTATTCTCAAGAGCAGTGGTTCTCAACCTTCCTAATGCCGCGACCCTTTAATACAGTTCCTCATGTTGTGGTGACCCCCAACCATAACTAAAGCAAAGTGATTAATCACAAAAACAATATGTAATTATATGTGTTTTCCGATGGTCGTAGGCAACCACTGTGAAAGGGTTGTTTGACCCCCAAATGGGTCACAACCCACATATTGAGAACTGCTGCTCAAGAGTCTAATGATTGGTATACGCTAAGATTTTCTAGGAGAAATAAAAATCAAGAGCAAAACCTAGCTACAGTTGCTGTGGTGATGAAGAAATACAACAGCTGGGAAAAATTAGTGAAAACCACAACTTGAATTTGCTTGAATGTTTTTCCTCTTGCCAGTTGACTCAAACCCGGACACACAAAAAAGCTCCTAGCAACTAAGTCACCATTGTTTCATATGACAAATCATTAAACACATTCGTGAAAATTCAAATGGTTTTTAACATTACGTGCAACTGTATATATTAATAGGTTTGATTTAGTTATCAGAAATCAGATTTCCAACTGTTTTCTATAACTTTTAGAAACTACTCAATAACCACAAGCTCTATCACAAGCATGGAATCCCCAGAAAAGCCTTAGAACTCACTAGTACTAATCAGCAAGTGATGACCATACAAAATACTGTAAGTCTCAGATAAAAAATCATTCAGCACCAGGAAGGAGCATTTAGTATGGGAGCTAAGCAAAATCATACACTTTAATTGTTTTTCACAGCAACCACGTATTGTTAAGAACACAGGGAAAGAAACACTTAAGTGTTTTAACCATTACCAAAATATTTTGAGCATTTTGAAGACACAAAGTGTTCTGGGGAACACATTTAATTGATGTTTGAAAAAAATGGAAAATATTTCACTCCTTCTTTTCATCAAAATTTAAATAGAGAAAAAGCTGAAGTCTCCCGTGATTACTACTGGTGACCCCTTGTGACCCCAGTCTTCTATTTAGGGGTGACCATTCTTAGCAACTTAAATATATATCTTTTCAAATCATTTCCCTGCATCTATGTACACACATATCTATAGAATATATAGCTTTCTTTTGTGCTTAAGTATTTAACTTATTGCGCAATGAATGGAATAAAGAATATGCATTTAAAGGGGGATCCTGCTAATTTTTAATGGATTCCTTATTCTGATAATGCTAACAGTAAACTTAGTTACAACTTCATACCAAATAGGTCTTGGAAATGATCCTAGTTAAATTAATGAATATGAACTTGGAAAACATTTAGCAAAAGATAACAGTAACCTGCTAGAAAAAGGCTCAATGGGGTAAAGGCTTGAAATTTGATATCCAGTTTCATATAAATTATTCACAGGTCTATCTGATATTTGAGATAGACTTTAAGAGAGGAAAAGAATTATAGGGAGACAGGAGACATGGTATAGGCAGGCACCACAGGCAGAGACAGGACTTTGCAAGGGTAAGATTGAGAAAGAATATGCCTGTATTTCCAGTGTTCGTAAAGAGCACTTTAAACAAGATTTCCTTTATTTTCAAAACCCATTCCTCTTTACTAATACTTTTCTGTCCCTGATATCACCATTTTTCCTACTAGTGTCTCGGGCTAGGAATTTGAGCTATCTTCTTTAATCCATGTATTCTACCTATTGGGTAATACGATCGTTTCTTCAAAATGTTTTATCTTTCCTTTACTTTTCATTTCCTCTGATATTACCTATCACTTCATTCTCAGTTCTACTGTTGTTGGGCTTTCTGCCCCCTCCTAGGTTTATCATGTCCCATCCAACAAACCTGAAGGAAAACTTTCTGCTCACACACTTCTGACACCAATGCATGGGGTTTTCTACACCAAGCAATTCTCCAGTTCTCTGTGAACACCAACTGAGTGTCCTGTAATTTAATTCAACTCTGACACCGACTAACCAGAGTTAGTACATACTCCACAGGCTAAGGGCCCATTCCCACAAGACTCGTCCCCAAATCAGTTACAAGTATTGAGTGCTCAGGGTACCCACAGTTTTATCCAACTTGGCTAACAAATTGGAGGCTTCCACAACTCCCTCCTCAGGTTTGATAATTTGCTATAATGGCTTACAGAACTCAGGGAAACACTTTACTTATGTGTACTGGTTTACTGTAAGGGTCCTGAGTACAGGAGCTTCTGTCCCTGACAAGCTGGGGTGCACCATCCTCCTGACACATGAATGCCTACTGGGAAACTCTCTAAACCCAGTAGTTTAGGAATTTTTATGGAGACTCCCTCACACAGGCATGAGGAATTATGAATTCAGCCTGCAGGTCCTCTCCTCTCCCTGGAGGATAAAGGTAGGGCTGAAAGTTACAAGGTTCTAATCAGGGCTTCATCTTTCTGGTGACCAGCGCCATCCTGAAGCTATCCAGGAGCCCATCAAGAGTTGCTTCACCAGATATTCCCATTATCCAGGGAATTACAAGGGTTTTAGGAGCTCTGTGTCAGGAACTGGAGTCAAAGGCCAAATATTAGAACAAAAGAAACTCCTAACACCCCATCACTCAGGAATTACAAGGAAATTAGGAGCTCTGTGTTAGGAAGAGGGTGAGGGCGATGCAAGAGACCAAATAAACACTTACTATGTCACAAAACCTTACTTCTTACTGTTTACAAATACAGTCTGTCTACATGACCCCATCACTCACAGTCCTGCCCCCTGCCTTAGCTGAAGACACCCCTTTGCTTCTCTTTCTTAAATGACCTTTCCCCTATTCAATTTCTATACAGCCTTCCCTGCTTCCAGAGCAAGACAATCTCTCCCTGATATCTTCTTTGAACTCCTATTACAGCAACACATTGTTTGGTATGTTTTCAATTTCTCATTTATTGACACTTTCTGGAAAAGAAAAATGTAGAAAAAATTTACTGAGCTTAAAGCAAAGAGAAAATGATACAGTACAGAAGAGATTTTGAATTCTGCTCTATTTTGGGGACATCAATGAAAAAATACTTCAAAAAGCAAACAAACAAAAAATCAGCTTTGGGTTTTTGTTTTAACTCTCTTATGGGTAGTTCCCCAGCACAGAGCATGGTACCTGACACAGGCAATTAACAGACATGCAATAAATACATTAACTATCAGAAATCCCCATGAACTATAAGGAATGGTTCTTTAAAGTTTAAAACTGTTGCCTACAAGGGAAAAAGCCCACATAACTGAAAAACTGATTTATTTGGAATACAGTCTACAGTTTGTGATGAACATAGCCCTTATTCAGTAAATCCTCAACATAGGTAGTATTACTCTTGATTATTCCTTTACTGTTTCTCTCTTGGTAAGATCTAAAGAAGAGTTCATGTAAATCCTAAGGCTCAATATACAAATGCTTTTTAAAGGGCCTATGTTGACATATATTTGTGATAATGATAAATGGCAAAGGGATTATATTACTGACAAGCTTTATAATTCTCACTTGTCATGTTCACATTTTTTTCTAGCCAAGAAGTAATTCAGAAAAATTAGGTCTCACAGTCTTTCTCCAAGAATAATCAAAAGGAATAATAGCAACTCTTGCTATACAAAGACCTTCTTAGTTTTTATTTAAGGAAGAGCCACTTGGAAGACAGCCATTTAAAAATTATCTCATTGAAAACCCTTAGCTACATGTAATAACACTTTTTTAGAGAAATGCATTGTTCTGGCTACACATTAAATTGTTAAGACACCAAAGCTCTTCAAACCTCTTTCAATGGAAAATTATCTTTTAAATGTTATTTCATTAACTAATTAGAATGGGCCTTTAAAGATATCTTCTTTTCCTTTTAAAAATATTTCTTTTTTGGAGAAAGGGAAAGGGAGAGAGAAAGGAGAGAAACACCGATTGATTGTCTCTTATAAGCTCCCGTTCAGGGACCCAACCAGCAACCCAGGCATGTGTCCCGCCCAGGAATCAACCGGTGTGACCTTTAGCTCTGCCGTACCACGCCCAATCAACCGAGCTACCTGGTCAGGGCTAAAGATATCTTCTGTGAACGAGTTTTATACACAGTTGTTTGGATATGCATTTATTTCCTGGGAAGAAGGTAGGTCTTCTAATCCTTTTAACAAATTTTGAATGATTCAAAGTGTCAGGAATCATGGTGTCCATGGCACGACTTGGTTCTCTTATCTCATGATATATCCTATAACGTTTTACATGAAAAAATCCCAGATGATAATGATTAAGGTTGGTGCTGAATCAGGTGACTGGAGTCTGAATCCCAACTCCACTGCCTATTAGCTGTATAACCTTGCCAAAGGAGACTTCACACATCAGCCTTAGATCCATATTTGAAAATTGGAAACAAGATTGTATTCCATGAGGTTGTTATGAGGAATAAAAGCGATGGTGCATGAAAAGCTTAGCAAAACACCTGGTATATACACAGAGCTCAATGTTAGCTATCACTGTTATCCCTTGCATTTCAGTTATCCTTTGTGAAGGAAGAATCTCCCAGATTATCACTGCCTTTGTGAAAGGTAATTAAAAAGGTCTGAGCAGGTGGTTTTCTTGCCCTTCATAAAACCTTTCCTTGCTTGGTCAATAGTATTTCATACATCAACACTCCAGTCTTGATAGTGAGAACTTCAATCTGCATTAATTTCTGCATCTGAAAAGAGGATAATATTGATTCATCTGGATATCTAGCCCAGTTTCAAATAAGTTTTGGATATAAGACAGTTCATTGTTATTTTGTGGGGAAGAGTTGGGGTTAGGGATGCTTCTTTTTTCATTTTGTGACTTCCATTGCTATTTGACTATTCAAATCATATATATCTATTTTAACTGGGGTTTGTTGGGTAGAGCAATTAATTATAGGCCATTTAGGGATCGTCGTCGGCAGCCGTCCGTCTCGAGAGACGATGGTGTAGCTTCTTAAGAGTCTATCTGCACCGCCGAGAATGGCTGTGCAGTCCGACTCGGGAGTGACATAGTATCTGTCTCCTCCCGTGTTGAATCGACATCTTGTGATGACGCTGAAGCTACAGAGCCTGGGCAGGGTAATATGGAGGGTCTGCTGTTGCCCATGTAAACCCCCCTCTCTTCGCAGCTGAAGGGTCCAAGGGAAAGACGGAGTCAATACAGCTTGGCTTCAGGTGCGCCGCAGGAGTTGCCGGTGTTGACTACAACGTCAAACCGCCTTAGGGACTCCGGCTCCGGATTTTCTGTCGGGGTTTACTCCCTTAGCCTTTCCCCTGAAGAGGTATGCCGCAAGGCAGCGGAGGTTTTTTGGAGTCACAGTTTTCCTTCTCTGCTGTGCCCTGACTGGAAGATCGAACCAGCGACACTTAGCTCGCAGGCCGACGCTCAATCCACTGAGCTAAACCAGCCAGGGCATATTTAGGGATCAATGCATTTATTAAAATGATAATAGAGGCTTTTTTCTTTATTATTTGTATTATAAAAACCTAATTACAATACAAAATAAATAGGATATAACTTAGAAGTCTCATGTCAGAGAATACTGCCTAGGAATTCTTCAACATCCAAGTTATTATTAGTTTTTAACTGATTCCTGGCAGAACCCTCAGTATTTTTAACATAATTGGGCAAAAAAACAAAAACAAAACAAAGCTGTGCTAAACCACTTTTTTCCCCACTGTAAGTCAGAAAGTTCATGTTCAACTGTTATTTCTTGAACTTAAAATTTCAACACTGCCAGTTTTATCAGAGTTTAATACATACTGGTTCTTGTCCTCCAATTTTTGATGTCCCATTCCTGCAAAGTGTACTTTGCATATAAAGAGCAGTGTTTGTCTTCCAGCATGTGGAGTTTTTACTGGAAAAGCAAACTAGCGAGATGGGTTCACACAAAGTTATGGGATGACTCAATAACGATCTGGTATATCTAGATCATTATAACATAATAGTTAGAACATAACCATTATTTAGCTCTTCTGTCCTTAGTAGATTTGGCCTGCGGGGGGGTGGGGGTGGGGGTGAGGAGAGTTGGTTTAGTTAGAGGCATTTGGCTTCCTTTTCCCTCATTCTGTCCCCAAATGAAAAGCCTTTATAATATCAACAGAGTTCCATATTCAACTAAAAAGTATTACAAGAGCAGCAGCAACAACAAAAAACCTCAGGGCTAAGGGCAAAGGTGTAGAAGACACACAAATTATCTGTCATCTAAATGAACTTTCAGACTGAGTTAATCCTAAATTTAATTTACCTATGAAGGCGGCATTTTATCTGTGGAAGCAGATGCAGACACACATTTACATTTAAAAGAAATATTAGAAAGAGTTAGTTTATTCAAAGTTAGCCAAGTTTTAGTGGCTGTCAATTGAGCAAAAAGAAATACACCAAAAACAGTTTCTTTCTTCAGTGAAGGTATTACCAGTACTTTGTGCAGTCTTCCCCAAAGAACCACCTTTCACCACACAATTATATCCCAGAGGCTAAGGGGGACTATCCAAGCCTTAGCTGCCCTTCCTGCCTCCACTCCTGCATCCTGTTGCCCAAAGACAAGAACAAAGATTATCTACATCCTACTGTTTCCTTTTTGCATTCTGACTCTTAAAAAAAAACCAGCCAATTTGTTAACATAGGGATCACTTTTTCAGTGTACGGATATTTGTAGTTAAATAAAAGATTTAGGGTTAATGTCTCAAAGGACTCTATAGTCCATCAACTTTAGTTAAATGATGATAATTCAGAAGATTCTATGATAGGAAGAATCAGACACAGAGAATTTTGACTTAATAGTTTTAATATGAAGAATGGAGGGGAAAGGACAGGCTGGAAGAGAAAGTTAAACTGCTTCAATATCAATGAATTGCCACTATCTGTACTTTCCCCTCAGTCTTACTTTTAAATGATAAACTTCCTTTAAAAGGTTAGAATGGTCTGAGGTAGAACCATGGCCAATAAAATAACAGAATTTATTCTGAGAACCTTAACAGAAATAATCCTGTATGTTTTCAAACACATAAATAAGAAATTCTCAATGTTCATCTTGGTTGAAAATATTAAGGCCTCCATTAAAATGCTCCTTCAGAGCCTACTGCACAGTCTTTTACAAACCCTTAATAGATGAAAATCTAATGGCTTCAGATAAATATGGTATGTGGGAAAAGAGAAGCATAAAAGTAATATGCATTATTAAATATTTACTTGGAATAAAGTACACCTACAGCCCGGTCTTAAAACCACCTATTGCCCTTACAAAGATTCTAATTAGATTGTTGCTTTGCTTTAACTTGAGAATTTTACTTTGGAAAACTCAGGCATATAAGGTCATTCTTGAGGAAAGGTAAGATACAGAAAGCTGAGGGTTGGGAAAAGGATAAAAAGGAGCAGACAAGTCTTTTTTTTTTTTTTTTTTTTTTGGCAAAGAACATTGGTAGAGAAGGCAGTTGAGTGAGAGTGGGGAGAGAAGTGTGCTAAGGTATGCCTAAAGTATGCTTTAAGAGGAAAAGGCTTAGTCAGGTTTATAGGGATTATCTAAAGGTCCCCAACCTTTCTGGCACCAGGGACCAGTTTTGTAGAAGACAGTTTTTTTCATGTACTGGAGTGGGGGGATTGTTTCAGGATGATTCAAGCGCATTACATTCAAGCTCACCTCCTGCGGTGGGAACCAGTACCCAGCCCACAGCCTGGAGGCTGGGGGCCCCTGATCCAAAGCATCTTTTAAAATCTCATTACCTAATATATTCTGTATGGTATTTCTAAAGACTAGAGTGGAACCAAAGAGGTTAACAACTTTCTTGTAAGTTAAAAACAGCTTTACATGTTTACTGAAGAAAAACCCCACTGAAATAAGTTCCTCTTAGAATACACATTCTCTGCAATGAGACAAGTGTGATAGGCCCTAGCAGGTTAGCTTAGTTGGTTAGAGCATCCTCCTGATCCCTGGGTCAGGGAACATACAAGAATCAACCAATGAATGCATAAATAAGTGGAACAATAAGTTGATGTTACTCTCTAAAAAAGACAAGGACGACAAATGGGTAGAAGAATCCTGGAGTGCCATGAAAGAAAATCATGGAAGTCTATAGTATCCAAATTTTTCCTGATTATCTATTTAGTATACTGTTCATTATCTTAAGCACACTAAAATGTTTTTAAGGGCTTTCATAGGGATATAATCCTCCCCAAGCCTATTCTCTCCATGCTTTCAAATTCCAAAAGAGAATAAACCTATCACTTTAAATGTCAATTTTCTTTTATATTATCTTACAATGCTTGCTATTACTTATCAGTTAAAATTCAGTTTCTCAATGTTTATATGTTGGGAGTTAATAAAGCTCTCAGTGGCATACCTTCTTGTAAATGGGATAACGGAACAGAAAATTGTTCGTCCACTCTACTACAAGCAAGTGCTATAATAACAGTGCTTCATGATGGCTGAAGCAATTCGTTGCTAGGTTCAATATTTTGGTATTAAAACTGCTGTGGTGACAAGAGGAAGAGGACTGACAAACTGTGGTAAACTTTAGTTGTTTTAGTGAGTTTGTAGAGTTGTGATTTATAAAGATAGGAGAGGGCTTGGCATATAAAGAACCGAAGAATGTAAAGAACTTCCTGGACTAAATCAGATCCTGCAGGAAAAGACCAAATACATTAGTTAATTTGTATATCTTTTAAGCAACCAGAAAATACTGACAACTAGACAGTAATATGAACTTGACGTCCATTTTAAAGAATCATTGCAGCTTAATATTTGCTAACTTTGCTTCTTCCTCCAACATTCTTGTTTACTTTTCTTGGTAATCTGATCTTGTATTCCCAGTTTAGAGAATAAGGGAGTGGTTGGAAAAAGGAAGGCAATGTAGGAGATTGACAGTGTGTACATTTTATATAATTTTGGAGTTGGAAAGGGAAATTAGAGGTCAAAGTGGTTCAGATGTTGATTTGAATAGAAAACAGTAAAAGATAATTAAGCTCTACAGGTACATCCTAAAAAGTAGGTGGGGTCGATCAAGATTCAGCAAGTAAATCATTAAACAGTATGAAGTAACCTTTGCTCCCCAGCTGAGAATACCAGCAATGCTCAATTTTTCCTGGTAGACAGATTTCTAAAAATTATCCTTAGGAAGCAGCTGGTATAATAGAAACCTGTATGAGGTTTGTGCAGACAAAGGGCACAGCCCTATAGCCTCTGTACAAACTCCAGCAAGACTCTTCACCTCACTACTTTAGGTTACTTTTAAGCACTTTACTGGAGGAAAAATGAAAAAATAGAACGCTCTTATTTTCTCAAAGAAAGCAATGGACTTCAGAAGCCAAATCGACATTCAAAAATTTAAACTATGTATAGGATAACTTAGTCGTTACCAAATTGTACTCAACTCCTTTCTTCACGTCCTTATCTTTTCTCCAAGCTCAAATCCAGTGCTAGCCAGGACCAGTACACACCCCCAGGGCTATTTCATTCCATTGGCTGGCGGGTCATCCTGCGGTCAAAACCTTTTAGATTTACTGTCAGCACGCCCGGTGTTTGTCAGAGATGTTACACTGCTCATGCATTACTTTGCACAAAACGAAAGCTGTCAGAGTAGAAATATAACTTAAATTCATTTGGTTAATGAAACCGTCTAGATTTTAAACACAGAAGGCAGTTTATTTTGTATGTTACTGCATCATCTGTCACTGATGTAAAGAGTGAAAAACATCATAAAATAATTATTTCATAATATGCATTCAGGTGAGTCACAGAAGCCCACAAAAACTTGCAGGAGGCACAATCTCATGGGCCAGTCATTGGCTTTTCTCGAAGTGCATTTTGTCAGGACCCATCCTGTATCACACACACTAAGATCAAAAGAGTAGTGCAGCGTCTACTCTGCGCACAGCATCAACACAGGCAGAAGCACGGAGGGAGATTGGACCAACTCTGGTGGGTAAAGGCGGAAAAATCACTACCTATCCGAGCCTGACACACCCGAGGCGAGGGCTGGGAGTGAGGAGAACGTGGGGGAAGGGCCAGTGTCCTATCCTGCTCTGCCGAACCCAGACGCGCACTGGCCCGAGGCAAGCAGGAGGCCCGGCCGTGGGGGACAGCGCGAGGGGCACACGTCGGCGCTCACCTCCCTTGCAGGGTGTGCGGTGCTGGCTGTGCTGGGCTCGGTATCCTTCGATGACCTCCCAGGAGCCGTCGTCGCGCCGGATGGGGAAGGACAGGCTCAGCACATGGTTGCAGGGCTTGATGATCCGCAGGATGCCGCGCACCCGGTTCCGCTTCTGCTCCTCGCTCTCCCGAGTCCTGAGGTCCTCCACCAGCTTGTCCTCGACGATGCTTGCACCGCGGTCGAAGAAGCCCTCCACCATCTTGAAGAAGTTGGGGTCGTCCTCGCGGTCAGCCGCCGCCTCACTGTAGCGTCGCCGGGAGGGCAGCGCGAGCCCCGGCAGAGGGGCTGCGGCGGCGGGCTGCCCGCGGGCCCGACCCAGCAACGCCGCCGAGTCGGCTGCCGCCGAGCCCAGGCCTGCGGGCCCGATGCGGGACAGCAGTAGAGCTTCGCCCAGGTAGCGGTACATGGCGGCGGGGCGGAGGCCGCGGAGGAGAGGAGCTCTCAGAAGCTCGGGGACCCTGGAAGGGAGGAAAGGCCCAGCGTGGGCTGCCCTTTTAAGCTTCAGCTTCCTGCCTTTCTAGCTGTCCCCTCCCCTTCGGCGCTCACTGCCTAACCCAGAGGACGGACTTTGGGGCCGCGGGCCAATGTCGCTCGTGAATGGCAGGACGAGGGGCGCGCGCCGCCCGGGGAAGCCCGGCCTCCACCTCCTCCGCGGCCTCGCCCGGCCTTCCACGCGGCGGCGCGTGCCGGTGGGGGCGCGCGGGGCAGTCGGGGGCGCGCAGGCGGTGACGGGCCCGCTGCGCATGCTCACAGGGCCGTGGGTAAGGTCGAAGGGCCGCGCAAGGGGTCTGGGTCCGCAGGAGGTGGTGTTTCAGGTCTGTACTCCTCCCGCGCCTGAAGGGGTGGAGGGAGTTTGAGGGGGAGCTCTTAGGGGGAGGGGGCGCGTTGGCCCCTGGAGGGCGCTGAGAGGCCCGTGTCAGGATTTCGCTAGGGTGAAGGTGGTGCGGTCTGGCGGCTGGCCCGGGTCAGTGAGTCATGGGTGTCCCTCCTTTCCGCCCTCAGTCGGGGCGGGACGGCCATTCTGTCACCCCCTGGGCCGGTCCTGGGCGGTCCTGAGGGAAGACAGAGAAGCCGCGGTTGAAGGCCTGCCTAATGGCTTGGCTGTTTGCACGGAGACTGTGAAGAATTTTGTCATCCGGAGCTGGATTTTTGAGGTGGCTTGCAGAAACTGGAAAGGAGAAAACCTGGAATTTGGGGAATCCCTTACCGACTAGCTTTTACCACTTTTTAATTTTGTCTCCTTTAACCACACAGTGATGTTGAGATAAAAGTTTTGTAAATCACTATTGTAGTTTTCTAAAATTTACTGACTGTACTTACCCTTTTAAGTGTGGAGGAAAAAGCGGTGCTGTAATAAATCATAACTTCTTAACTGGGCAGATCTTGCTGGGTAGTCACACCGCTGACATACAGCTACTTTAGTAAAAGGCTTATCTTTGCCTTAAGTAAGCCCTGTGTTTTGTGCGTCTAGGTTAACACAACTTTGAAATGCCACCTTTTCAGACTCCTTACAAAGGGTGACCAGAGTCTGCCTTGCTTTCTTCCACTTTCATGTAATTTTCCTAATGGTCTCTCTTTGATTCCAAATGCATAAAAGAAATGCATAACTGTTATTCTCAAGAGCATTTGAAAGCTTGATTCCTGGCAATATCAGTTTTGGCTCAAATGAACTCAAAAATTCTCTACAGATTTTGATGTTGCTTACATCGACAGAAATATTGTTTTGAAATAGTCTAAAAACAAAGACACTCCAGGAAATTCTTTCTCAGTAATGTATAATATATATTAAATGGTCCAGAATAGGATTTGTAAACTTTAATCTTCATGAAGGTTTAATTATGTACTTATGCATACTTGATGAGAAATGCTCCTGTGGGCATATTTGATGCTTGTAAAAGTCTAATATCTCAATTAAAAAATTTTTGATTTATTTACTGTTTTTTTCTATTACAGTTGTCCCATTTTTCTAATATCTCAGTTTTTAAGACAGCTACTAAAGGCCACATACTAGCTTTAGTGATCCCATTGTATTTGGTGGTTTTAAAAACCACCTTTTTGACCTACAAAACTACTGTGCTTTCTGACATTCATTTTATTCATCTATTAGAATATGAAAGAAAATATTCTGAAGTCTCACAGTATCCTGCAAAAATATCACAATGTAAGGTGACAACCTGGACCAGTTAAATTACACTCATCTATCTCATTGTACTCTCAGAGCAAAAAAGATGCAGCTGATATTTTACTTTGTTTGCTAGATAAAAGATAGTCACAATTTATATTTCTATTGTGTTTTCTAGTGAAAAATATTCTCTGAACTGAATCCTAAATTTGTCTTGTTTGTCAGAAGGTACCAAATTTTCTTTTCATTTGGTAGTATTATCATTAACATTGCAATTCTCCCTTCCCCCAAAGCCTTAATGTTCCAGAACACAGTGATTAGAATCAGTAAACATATGAACATTTTTTTTCTCTTCAGATGAAATTCTTTGGTATGTTTTGAGGAAAGTGGTTTAAAATTTAGTTTTATTGCCCTTAGCTCTTTCTTGATAACCATTGCCTTCAGAAAAATAAATGTTTAGCTTTGTTTCTTCCAAGTCTTGTTCACCGGAATTGAAGGAGGAGGAAGGGCTTTGGAAGGAGTGAGGAAATTATTTTTAATTAGGAGTCTTGTGTGTAGATATCTTACAAAATGGCTCCACAAGAACCTTATAAAGTATTTTTATTTTAAAAGTATTCATTATGTTTTTAAATTGTATACATGGTGTGTAAAATTTCAAACAGTACAGGTAGGTTTTAAAAAGAATGACATTATTCCCTACTCCCATTTTGTAATTAGTTGGAGTGTTTCTTTTCACACTAAAGTGTAGGTAGTATTATAATTTTTTTTAGCTTTAGTATATTTTCTTCTGATAGGTGCATAGTGGTACATAATTGTGATTTTTGTTTTGATTTTATTTTTATTTTTCTATTACAATTGTCTCACTTTTTCCCTCATTGCTACCCCTCACCCAGCCCACCCCTTCTCCCACAGTCCATCCGACCCCGTTGTCCATGTTCATGGGTTCTTTATATTAGTTCCTTTGCTAAACCCTTCCCCTACTTACCCCCTTCCCACCCTCCCGGCTTCCCCCTCACCCCTGATAACTGTTACTCTGTTCCTTGTTCAATTTTGTTCATTTGTTTGTGTTGTTCATTAGTCTTCTGTATTGGGTGATAGCAAATGATATTTTTCTTTCATTGCCTGGCTTATTTCGCTAAGCATAATTCTCTTTAGTTCCATGCTTGTTGTCACAAATGCAGGAGTTCCTTCTTTCTTTCTGCTGCATAGTATTCCATTGTGTAAATGTACCACAGTTTTTTAATCCACTCATCTACAGATGGGCACTTGGGTTGTTTCCAGCACTTGGCTATTGTAAACAGCACTGCTATGAACATAGGGGTACATAAGTTCTTTTGAATTGGAGTTTCAGGATTCTTTGGGTAAAATCCTAGCAGTGGAATCTTTGGTTCAAAAGGCAGTTCCATTTTTAGTTTTTTGAGGAAATTCCATATTGTTTTCGATAGTGGTTGCACCAGTCTGCATTCGCACCAACAGTGCACTACGATTCCCATTTCTCCACATCCTCGCCAGCCCTTGTTGTTTGTTGATTGGTTGATGATGGCCATTCTGACTGGTGTAAAGTGGTATCTCATTGCGGTTTTTATTTGCATCTCTGATGGCTAGTGATGTTGAGCATTCTTTCATATGCCTTTGGACCCTCTGTATATCCTCGTTGGAGAAGTGTTTGTTCAGGTCCTTTGCCCATTTTTTAATTGGGCTGTCTGTCTTCTTGGTGTTGAGCTATGTAAGTTCTTTATATATTTTGGAGATGAAACCTTTAATCATTGACAAATATGCTTTCCTATATGGTTGGTTCCTTTTTCATCTTGCTGATGTTTTCTTTGTTGAGCAGAAGCTCTTTAGTTTGATGTAGTCCCATTTGTTTATTTTTTCCTTTATTTCTCTTGCCTTAGGAGATGTGTCAGTGAAAATAGTGTTATGTGGGAAATCTGAAATTTTCCTGCCTATGCTTTCCTCTAGGAATTTTATGGTGTCACGTCTTACTTTTAAGTCTTTGCTCCATCTTGAGTTTATTCTAGTGTGTGGTGTAGGTTGGTGGTCTAGTTTCATTTTTTTGCATGTCCCTGTCCAGTTCTCCCAGCACCATTTGTTGAAGAGGCTCTTCTCATTCTATTTATGTTTCTTCCCCCTTTGTTGAGTATTAGTTGACAATAGAGGCCTGGGTTTATTTCTGGGCTCTCTATTCTGTTCCATTGATCTGTATGTCTGTTCTTATGCCAGTACCAGGCTGTTTTGATTACAGTGCCCTTGTAGTATAGTTCTATGTCAAGTATTGTGATTCTTCCTATTGCGTTCTTCTGTCTCAAGATTGCTGTGGCTATTCAGGGTCTTTTTTGGTTCCATATAAATTTTTGTAGTATTTTTCTAGGTCTGTGAAATATGTTACTGGTATTTTAATAGGGATTGCATTGAATCGATAAATTGCTTTGGGTAGTATGGATATTTTAATGATGTTGATTCTTCCCATCCATGAACATGGTATATGCTTCCATTTATTTGTATCTTCCTTAATTTCTTTCTTCAGGGTTATATAGTTTTCCAAGTACAGATCTTTTACCTCTTTGGTTAAATTTATTCCTAGGTACTTTATTTTTCTTGTTGCTATAGTAAATGGGATTTTTTTTTTCTAGTTTCTATCTCTGTTATTTTATAGTTGGTGTATAGAAATGCCTTTGATATCTGAATATTGACTTTGTACCCTGCTATTTTGCCAAATTCACTTATTAGGTTGAGTAGTTTTTTTCTTGGAGTCTATAGGGTTTTCTATGTATACTATCATGTCATCTGCAAATAGTGACAGTTTTACTTTTGCTTTTCCAATTTGGATGTCTTTTATTTCTCTTTCTTGTCTGATTGCTGTGGCCAGAACTTCCAAGACTATGTTGAATAGGAGTGGAGAGAGTGGACATCCTTGCCTTGTTCCTGATCTTAGGTGGAATGCTTTCAGCTTTTGTCCATTGAGTATAATGTTGGCTTCGGGTTTCTTGTATATGGCCTTTATTATGTTGAGGTATGCTCCTGCTATTCCCATTTTGCTGAGTGTTTTCATCATAAATGGGTGTTGTACTTTATCAAATGCCTTTTCAGCATCTATTGATATGATCATGTGTTTTTTGTCTTTCATTTTGTTTATGTGGTGTATTTCATTTATTGATTTGCAAATATTAAACCATCTTTGCATCCCTGGGATGAATCCCACTTGATCATGATATATGATCTTTTTAATGTGTTGCTGGATCCAGTTTGCCAATATTCTTTTGAGGATTTTAACATCTATGTTCATCAGTGATATTGGCCTGTAATTTTCTTTCTTTGTTGTGTCTTGACCTGGTTTTAGAATTAGGGTAATACTGGCTTCATAGAAAGAGTTTGGGAGTCTTCCCTCTTTTTGGATTTTCTGGAATAGTTTGAGAAGAGTAAGTGTTAGTTCTTCCCTAAATGTTTTCTAAAATTCACCTGTGAAGCCATCCAGTCCAGGGCTTTTGTGTGCCAGGATTTTTTTGATTACTGCTTCAATTTCACTCTTTGTTATCAGTCTGTTCAGGCTTTCTGCTCCTTCTTGATTTAGTTTTGGAAGATTATATGTTTCTAGAAATTTGTCCATTTCATCTAGGTTGTCAAGTTTCTTGCCATATAGTTGTTTGTAGTAATTTCTTACAATCCTTTGTATTTCTGTGATATTGGTTGTGATTTCTCCTATTTTGTTTCTGATTTTGTTTATTTGGGTCCTCTCTTTTTTTATTGATAAGTCTGGCAAAAGGTTTGTTGATTTTGTTTATATTTTCAAAGAACCGGGTCCTACTTTTGTTGACCTTTTGAATTCTTTGTTTAGTCTCTATGTCATTTAATTCTCTCATCTTGATGATTTCCTTTATTCTACTTGCTCTGGGCTTTGTTTGTTGTTGTTCTAGTTCTTGCAGCTGCAAAGTTAGATTTTTTATTTGAGATTCTTCTATCCTTTTTAGGTAGGCCTGTATTGCTATAAACTTTCCTCTCAGGACTGCTTTTGCTGTGTCCCATAGATTTTGGGCTGTTGTGTGCTCGCTATCATTTGTTTCCAGAAACTTATTGATATCTTCCTTGATGTCATTGTTAACCCATTCAGTATTTAATATTATGTTATTCATTCTCCATGAGTTTGAATGTCTTTGAATGTTTTTCTTGAGATTGATTTTTAGTTTCAAGGCATTGTGATCTGAGAAGATGCTTGATATAATTTTAATTTTCTTGAACTTGTCGAGGCTTGTTTTTTTGTCCTACCATGTGGTCTATCTTTGAAAACGTCCCTTGTGCATTTGAAAAGAATGTATATTTTGCTTCTTTGGGGTAAAAAGTTCTATATATATCAATTAAGTTCACTTTGTCGAGAGTGTTGTTCAATGCCTCAGTATCCTTGGTGTTTCTTTGCTTTGAATATCTGTCCATTGTTGACAATGGGGTGTTAAAGTCCCCTACTATGAGTGTGTTGCTGTTGATATATTTTTTGTAGTCTTCCAATATTTTCCTTCTATATTTCAGTGCACCTATGTTGGGTGCATATATGTTTATCAGGGTTACATCTTCTTGATGGATTGTTCCCTTAACTATTATAAAATGTTCTTCTTTGTCTCTTTTTATGGCCTTTGCTGTGAAATCTTTTTTGTCTGATATAAGTATTGCTACCCCAGCTTTTTTTTCACGTCCCTTTGCTTGGAATACTTTTTTCCATCACTTCACTTTCAGTCTGTGTAAATCTTTTGTTTTGAGGTGTGTCTCCTGTAGACAGCATGTATGTGGGTCATGTTTTCATATCCATTCCGCTACCCTATGTCTTTTTATTGGAGCATTTAATCCATTTAGGTTTAAGGTTATTATTGACAGGTATTTATTCATTTCCCTTTGTATCTGTGTTCTTCTCTCTCTCTCTCTTCTCTTTCTTACAGCATTCCCTTTAGCATCTCTTGCAACGCTGGTTTGGTGGAGATGTATTCTTTTAGTCTTCCTTTGTCTGAGAAACTCCTTACTTCACCTTCCATTTTGAAGGAAAGCCTTGCTGGGTAGAGTAGTCTTGGTTGTAGGCCTTAGTTTTTCATTGCTTGAAATATTTTTTGCCATTTCCTTGTGGCTTCTAGTGTTTCTGTTGAGAAATCAGTTGATAGCCTTATCGGAGCTCCCTTGTATGTTATTTGCTGTTTTTTTCTTGCTGCTTTTAGGATTCTCTCTTTGTCTTTGAATGTTGCCATTTTAATTATGCTGTGCCTTGGAGTAGGCCTTTTGGGGTTCATTTTCATTGAAACCCTCTGTGTTTCCTGGACTTGCATGACTTTTTCTCTCATCAAGTTAGTCAATTTTCTGTCATTACTTTTTTAGTCAGGTTTTTTATTCCTTGCTCCTCTTCTCCTTCTTCTGTCCCTGTGATTCTAATGTTGTTTCGTCTCATGTTGTCCTGCAGTTCTCTTAAACCCTCTTCACTCTTTTTAAGTGTTTTTTCATTTTGTTGCATTGTTTGGGAATTTTTTTCTACGTTGTCCTCTAACTCACTGATCCAATTCTCTGCTTCATAGCCTTCTTTTGATTGATTCTACTATGTTCTTCAGTTCAGAAATTGTATTCTTCATTTCTTTCTGGTTCTTATGGATAGTTTCTATGTCCTTTTTTATGCTGGTGTAGTTCTCAGTATGTTCCTTATAGCTTCCCTGGAGCTCTTTATAGTTTTCCTGGAGTTCGTTATAGTTTTCTTTGAGTTCGTGGAGTTCATTGAGCTTCCTCATTACTATTGTTTTGAATTCCATGTCTGGATACCTCGCTTGCTTCTGTGTCATCTATCCCTCCTCTGGGAATTCCTCCTTTCTTTTTGGTGGAGTGTTGTTTTTGTTTGGTGGGGTGTTATTCTTCCTCCCCATTTTGGGCACTGGTCTTGTTTCTGCTTCTTAGATTGATCTGCTTTTATTTTCTGCCTTTATGGTGTGAACTTCTTGTATACAGTTGTTGAGTTGCTGTCTCCAGTTGAAGCCACTTGGAGGGGATCAATCTACTTAAGTGATTTCTCCCATAGCACTTGGGATCCTTCTGTACTGGAACCTGGTCTGCTGCTCTCCCAGCTCTTTCTCAAGAGCCAGCACCCAAAACTTATTACAAAGTGCCTCTAGTTCATTTCACTGTCCTTTGTCCTCAGCCAGAGGCAAGTGCATTCTCTTGTGAAGGCCAGGGGCGGTTGACCATGTTGTGCACCGGGTACAAGGCGGGTGGTTGCTCTCCTGTTCCGTTGGCGGGTGAGACCACTACTCGCTGCTGGGCGGGTTTGTTGTGGGCCTATTAGGGTGGGTGGTGCGTTGGTTTCACACTCGTTTGGGCGGGTCTGCGTGGCACCTGCGGCCGTGTGCGGCTGGCGTGTTGGTTTTGTGTCCGTTGGGGCGGGGCCACAGGCACTTGGGCTCGGCGGCTGGCGTGTTGGTTTGGGCCTATTGGGGCGGGCCGAGGGTGGTTGCCCGTGGTGGCCGGAGCGCTAGCCTCGCCCCTGCTGAGCCCGTCCCAGGATTTGGTTTTTCGCCGGTTGAGGCGGCCCGGGCACCTGTGCGCAGTGGAGGTGGGCGTCTGTGAGCTGCGGCCAGCCTGCTGTTCTTGCGCCCGCTGGGGCGTGCCTGAGTAGTGCCTGGCCAATTGGCTGGCGCGTTGGTTTGGCGCCTATTAGTATTCTAATTTCTGATGTAACTGAAGTAGGGGAGTGGGAGATGGGGAGAGGCTTACAGAGACCTAGTAAATTGATGATCCACCTAGCTGGTAAACAGCAAGCTAAGATTCACACCCATGTAGCTGAATCCAAAGTTATGCTATTTTTACTATTCCAATAAATATTTGAAGTAGTTGTTGCATTTAGTTTAAAATTATTTACTGTGTTGTAAAGTCCAGTGAGTTTTAGCTTTACATTGATGGTTGCCTTTATAAGATATACAGATATTTTGCGAATTTAAAGTTTAATTATTGGTAGTAATTTCCAGTTCAAAAGTAGACCAGAACTTAACTTGGACATCATGTTGGTCATTTGATAGCATTCAACAGACAAGTCAATGTTCTGCCTTTGTGGTTTATGAGTTTTCCTTAGCTGTTTTAAAATTCTGGGTCTCTTCTCCTTGATTCATAGAACGCTTTCATACTTCCAAATGGTTTTTAAAAAATTTTAGAAGAATTTTAGTATGTAGAACGATATAACAAATACACGAACAGTGTAGCTTAAAAAAAATTAATTTGAAAAGGTAATACATACTTTCTACTTTCTGTGTCTTGAGGATTGTGTATGGTGGACAGTTCGTTTAAAGGGAATTGTATGATATGTGGCCCTTTGTGAATGGCTTAATTCACTTGCATAATGTTTTAATATTCATCCATGTTATAGTATGTGTCAGTATTTCATTTCTTTTTATGGCTGAGGAATATTCATTGTATGGCTATATCACATTTTTACAATTCATTCATCATTGATGGACATTTGTGTTATTTCCCCTTTTCGGCTATGTGAATAATGCTATTATGAACATGCTTGTACAAGTTTTTGTTTAGACATATGTTTTAAATTCTCTTGAGTATATACCTAGGAGTGGAATTGCTAGGTCATATGGTTACCTATGTTTAACCTTTTGAGGAACTGCCAAACTGTTTTCCACAGCAGCTGCAGCACCATTTTAATTCTTGCTATTAGTATGTGAGGCTTCCAATTTCATCACATCTTCCTCGACCCTTGTTACTATCTGGTGTGAAATTGTAGCTCATTTTGGTTTTGATTTGCATTTTCTGGATGGCTAATGATGTTGAGCGACTTTATATGTATCATTGGCTATTTGTATATCTTAAAAAAAAAAGATTTTATTTATTTACTTTTAGAGAGGGGAAAGGAGGGAGAAAGAGAGGGAGAGAAGCATCCATAGGCTGCCTCCCACTTGTGCCCGGACCACGGACTGCCCTCAACCCAGGCCTGTGCCCTGACCAGGATTGGAACCATGACCTTTCACTTTGCAAAACAGTGTCCAGCCTACTGAGCCACCCCAGTCAGGGATGTATATCTTTTTCTGAGAATGTCTGTTCACATCTTTTCTCTATTTTTAAAGTAGATTATTTGTCTTTTTATTGTTGAGCTGTAGAGTTCTTTATATATATATATATATATATATATATATATATATATATATATTCTAGCTATAAATCCCTTATCAGATACTTGATTTGCAAGTGTTTTCTTTCAACTTTTTTGTTGGTGTCCAATTTATAAATATTTTCTTTTGTTGCTTGTGCTTTTGGTGTCATGTCTAAGGAATCATTGTCTAATTGGAAGGCATGAAGATTTACATTTATGTTTTCTAAGACTTTTATAGTTTTAGCTTTTACATGTAGGTCTTTGATCCATTTTGAGTTGATTTTTGTATATGAAATGAGTAAAGAGTTCAGTTTCATTCTTTTGCATGTGGGTATTCATTTGTTCCAGTGTCATGTGTTTGAAAGGCTACTTCCCCACTGAATTGTCTATGCACTTTATCGAAAATCAATTGATCAAAATGTGAGGGTTTATTTGGGACTCTTCAGTTCTTTTCCACTTGCCCCTATATCTATCCTTATGAAGTAAGTTTTGAAATCGGGAGGTGTGAGTCCTCCAACTTTGTTCTTTTTCAACTTTGTTTGGTTATTCTGAGTCCCTTGACTTTTCATGGACATTTTAGGATCAGGTGGTCAATTTCTGCAAAAAAGCTAGCTGGTATTTTGATTGGGATTATGTTGAATCTATAGATTAATTTGGAAAGTAGTACCATTTTAACAATATTACATCATCTTTTTCATGAACATGAGATGTCTTTTTATTTATTCAGGTCTTTTAAATTTTCAGAAATGCTTCGTCTTTTCAGAACATAATAGAGATAGTTTTACTTTTTCCTTTTAACTCTGGATGTGTTTTATCTTATTTTATTGCCTAATTGCTCCTCATTCTCTTTTACTGTTGCATAGTATTTCATTGCATGGATATGCCAGAATTATTTTTGCTAGTCTCTTATTGATGGATAAATAGGTTGTTTCCAGTATCTCGAAGTTACAAGTACTACAGTGAACAACCTATTACTACACAGAACATCAGTTTTCAAACTCTTTCATCTCAGGACTACTTTACCTTCTTTTTTTTTTTTTTTTTTTTTTTTTTTCCTTTTTCCATATTTTTAATTACCATTATTGCACCAATACACTTTATATACATATATCTTAAACTTCATTCAAACTTTTCAGCAATTCTAATACATAATATATTATCATCTTGAGAATACAAAGAACACAACATGGAGAAAGATTGAGAAAATAGGTTCCCAATAGTTAGTCACTAGTGATTCTATAGACGTTCCTTTTAGTGTTTTCTATGGAATTTTAAAATGCTCTGTAAGAATAGAGCTGCCTGGAAGGGGAGGCAATGAAAAGAAATGGACCCAAAGTTAAAAGGAGTCAAAATGGCAATCCAGGAGAGAATATAATTTGAAACTAAACATAAGGACTCCCTTCAGCCAGAGTATACACATCCAAATAGTTACTAAGGGAAGAGAGGATATCTTTTCATTCCATCCTCAAAACTGGTCATTAACAAACAAAATAGGTAGTACCCAGTCACCTGTGGAAGGGAACTCTCTTCACAGCATCGTAAAAGGAATGGCAGGGCAGAGGGAAAGGAACGTGGTGGGAGAGCAACTTGCCTTTGAGATACCCTGGGTGATGGGTGTCAACACTGTCATTTGGACAAAACCTATCACAGCTAAAGCGATGACTCTCCAACTTCCCTCATAAATGAGGATACATGTAATAGCAGCTTTTCTGATGAAGAGCGAGATGGATTGAAAATGTTTATGGAAAGGGGCCAGATACCCAGGCAGCAAGGCAATGTGGGTAGTGAATAAGAGTTAAGTGCTTTCAACCTCTCTGCTCTACAAATCAGATTAAGAACTCTAACCCCTCAACTTCAGGTTGAAATAATCAGGCAAATACAAAATAACACTTCAAATGTAGCAATTAGACGGAGCTGCAAGGAAGAACAGAAGGTCCTTCGATAAGCTGTTTTGTTATGCTGCTGACGAGATGCTGTAGGAACGTAACTCTTAATGAGCCTACGCTAAAACTGGCTTTGTTACAAGTGGTTTAGCTTCAAGTCACGGACCTATTGACATTAAGTGAGAACTGACTGTAAACACTTCTCTACAATATAACCTGGAAAACACAGCTCCTTAAACCTCCTTCATCCAAGAGACACCCACTGATTGAAGATGTTGTATATTCAACACCCAAAAGAACAGTGGAGGTGCCACCAACATAACCCTCGTATCACAGAGAGAGACATGTAAACACATGAGAGGGTGATGGAACTGCACCCAGCACTGGGTGTTCACTGAACGGGGTAAGCCTGAAGGAGGACATAGAGCAAAGACCCAAGAAACAGGCTTTTCTCCATTCTTCCCTATCAAAATTCTGTATTTGTAAACACTGAGGTCTGTCTGTCTATTTGCAGAGTCTTGGGTTAGTGGAAAGGGAAATTTCAGGACTTTTGTTTCCCCTGAAATTGCTAAATAGGGCTTCACAAAGAGGGATACAAGGGTCATGAGATAATTCTGAAATATGTTAAAGAATTTAAAAAATGGAGAAAAATTTTGCAGATGTTAGGTCATTTTCCCCTCACAGAGACCCTGGCCTTTGGAGCTCTGCATAGTCAGCCACAAGTATGATAAGACCTACTATTCCCCTGCCTTGATAGTGAAGAGGAGATAACAGATAGTACTTTCTCGGCTGTACAGCAAGTAACAACACAGGGGAATGATATAAACCAGCTTGAACGCAATGGAGAAGCTATGAAAAAAGATTGTCCTGTAATTTTGGCTCTGGGGAGAGAAGGGATTCCTAACTTCCCTCACAGATTGGTGCCCTCAAGGTCATTTTATTCTTCAAGTCTGTCCTTAAGCCAATGCTATTCAGAACTGGACCCAGTTGGACGGTTGTGGGGCCTGGTTTGGAACAGAGCTGGGTGCAGTACTAAAGTCTCCCCACAAGTCATTGCTGGCAGAAACTGGAGTTGGTGTTGGTGCCGTGACAGGGGCATCCAAATCTAAAAGGATATCTGCATCACTACCTCCATGGTTAGATTTTGGAATGGGTGGTGGAGTGACATGATTGCTGATGGCAACTGAGGAGGACGGCGGGGGAATAGTGACTTTGCCTCCAGGTGGGGGTGGGAGTAAGCTTAGGCCCCCAGTCCCTGCAGTCTTGGGCTTAGAAGTGCCTCCTTTCTTGGTTGTAATGTTCCCAATACTCAACTTGATGGTCTGTCCTTCCTTGAAGCCCAGATCCAACTTGGGACGTGTGTCCATTTCCTGAGATTCTTTGGAAATCTCAGATTCCTGCTTTACCCACTTGAAGTGATCTTGCAAGGAGACATTAAAGTCGAAGGCATCACCCCGATCTGTGAAGCCAATGCCAATGAAAGCACTGCGCCCAGTACCATCCTGGATCCGGATTACAAAGTAGCGGCTGGAGTCTGTCACTGTCTCCACAGCAATACCAGGATACTGTTCTACTGGTGCCTGAGCAAAGAGTTCCCCTGAAACTTTATCCTCGAGTTTGATATAAGCAATCTTCCCTTTTGAAGTGATTCGGAGGCGACCAGTCCAATCAGGCTGGTCTAATTTCCAGTCAGATGCCCTGTAACCGCGGTTGGAAGCCCTGGGCGGAATCCGGTAGACGCTGACGTCGGGCTTTACGCACAGGACAGACTCGTACTCCAACTCCGCCGCCATCTTGGCTCTGCTGTCAACTTTACCTTCTTAAGTATAAGTAGTACATTTGGACATAGAATATAATAGTCATTAGAATTTTGTTTTTCTCATAAAGTTGCTCAGTTTGTATTTGGCAAAATTGTTACCTAGGTATTAAGAATGATATAAAACTAAATTATATCACAAATCAAATATTTAACGAGAAAGACTCTGGGTCCCTCGGAATGGATGAAGAAACTATTCAGACACTCACCATCTGAGGAAGGGAGGGAGGGGGTCTTTTCTGAGGAAAATTGCCCCATTTATTTATTAGCCAGGGTTTTTATCTACTTCCTACATGCGGAAATGCATAAAAAAAACATGCAACCCCTAACCAAATGGTTGGGAATGATAATAAAGGGAAATGCAGATCAATACAGGGTTGAAACCCCCAGGTATTTTACACAAGTTCAAAAACATTTCCTCTTACTTAATTGTTCTGTTTTTGACATTCTACTGACAAGAATTTGGGGCTCTTCAGAGAAAAACAGAGCAGGTTCCCTTTTCCTGAAAAACCACTTTGCATTTCTATTCTACCTTTAAAACCTCTCAGAGGGTGGGATCATAGCAAGCACGAAAGACAAAAACCAGCCAGTTAAGACCCAGGTTCCTGTTTTCAGGCTGGGCTCCACACAGGTGTCGTCAAAGTTTTTTGAACCATGCCTGCCTGTCTCCCACAATTTAATTTTGAAATAGAGCGTTTAAAACAATAAACAAAAAAACTGATTTTTAAAATCTGGTCCCCATGTTACTAATTTTAATAGATTTTAGTTCACAAATGCCTGTCAGTACTTCATTAATCAGCAAGATGAGTGTGGGGAGAGAAGAGTACCCTGTACTAAGGGAGCACCATATTCAGATGCCTGAAGATGAATGAGACTGTGATAGCATATACTTTGGTTAAAAGCAATTTGATCATCACAACAGTTTGGCTTGAACAGCAATTTGGCTGAAAATGAGTATCACCTACTCTGTTTTTTTCCAAGTATTGGTAATTTTTGTGCATTATGGATTGTTTTTGGAGCTTTTGTGTCAGAGTTTTCAGGAAAAGTTTGTCTACTATTTGCTTTTGGATTTCTAACTGATTACAGAAAAATTTATAATTTTGATTTTTTTCTCTGTAGTGAGCATGTTTTTGTAATAAAAAACAATGAAGGAAGATATATTAAAGAAAAGGGTCTGAAAATTTCAGGATTTGTAGAGTTTTTTCTCTTAAAAAACTTTTTCCATAATAAATTTCAGTTATACGTGCTTGTCTAGTTTGGTTACGTTTTCATTTTGCTGAATTGCTGAATAATACTCAACAAAGATTTTTATCAACTTGCTGAGGATTTTTTCCATGTTGTGAATAAACATGAAAAATATTGGGAACTGAAGTCTCTTAAAAATTAACTGTACTAAGGTAGGATTCTGAACTCACTTGCATCTAATATATGTCTCTGTCTTTTTCTTTGTTTTTAGTTGAGGTTAATTTTTCTTGTTTTCCTTATATGTAAAAAGGATAGCATATTCACTTATTCAGCATTCAGGATGCCTCACCATTCAGTGCTGTTTACTGATCAATGTGGATAACCCTTTATAAAAGCAACTTTTCATCTTTAGCATTTCCTCTTTGGAAATTTTAGATCAGTTGTGATTTCAATATTGGGTTGGAGTTTGTATAGTAAGAAAGTGTAAGCTAAAAATTGGGATATTATGTGATGCTATTAAAAGCGGAGGCATCTGAAAAATATACTGGAGAAGCAAGGAGTACCTTCCCCCATAGGCCATCATGGAGAAGTTGTGGAAGAAACAGAATTTATTGTGAAACATAAATATGACTATAATTACATTGAGTTTGCTCCTTTGTGAAAAGAAAACAAAAACATGAATGAACCAGTAGGGATCAAGGTAAAGACACTGGTAATGGCTGGATTCAGCTAAGTAGCAGTGTCTAACTTCCTAATCTAGATAGCATGGAGTGTACAGAAATTTGTTAGTTGTGTTAGGATGCTTTCACCCTCAAGTAATAATATCCAAATAAAAATTACTTAAAGTAAAGCCATAAACTAACTAAGATAGATATAATCTAACAAGAATTCTGGAGGTAACATTCTTCTCTTGTTGGTACACGGCTCAATGATAACATCTGGCACCCAAGTGCTTTTCTCTGTGTTATATCTAGCACATTGGTGATATCTTTCCTCATGATTGTAAAATTGCTGTAGCAGTTCCAAAGTACATATGCAGACACAGCTAAGTACTGTGTAAAAGAATAGCAGTTTCTTCTCATACAGATCTCTTTATTGGGAAGAAAACCTTTTCCAAAGGCCTGCCTGCCAGCTTCAGTTTTCTTTGGCCCCAGTAGCTGGGAATGGGTCAATGCCCATGCCCTTGCTGTAAGGGAGGCGAGAAGGAGGACTTCCTGCCACTTTTAGCTTCTGAAGTACAGGGAGATTCTGCCAGCAAAATTAAAAGGGTGGAGGGGACAATTGCTAAGTTGGCAACCAGTAGTGTTTCATGTATTTGCCACAGAAAATAAATGACTGACGTTGTGCTGATTGTGATAGTATATTTCCTTAATACAAGGTGGAAGAGGGATGAACTTTTGTTAAATATGACACTGGTGGTTATGATGCTTGAGGTTTTATGTTCAATGCATTGAGAAATATGCAGATTCTAATTCTCTTTGAAAACTATCATGTTCTCTACGTTGAGAAATTTGCAGTCTAGTTCCCTTTGAAATCTCATATTGTGATGAGAGTTTCAACATTATGCCTCTTTTTTTTGAACAGCTTTTTACCATTGACAGTGACTAACCTGTGATATTTCCTCTGTTGCTAGACAAGTAGACAGAATAGAAACTTATCCTCAACTTCTGGGGAAAATCTGGGATTTATAATGAAATGTCAGATGTTCAAATGATTTCAGCAGATTTTCAGGCGAATCTGCCCTCACTAACTTATTCTCATTGGTGTACCACAAAGCAAGTGGCTTAAGTTAGTTAGAGGACTAATCTGGCTTTTATGTTGAGATTAGGAGTTCTTGTCTTTGTGCTAAGGGCAGAAATCACAGCCTCTTGGATTCAATGTTGTATAGTAACACACAATGAGAAGCACAGTTTGGGATAAGTCTGTTTTGAAGGTACATGGAGTGCGCATTCAAGGTTATTGTCCCCCATAGTTTCCTTATCAAATGTGGATCCATTATGATTGCTTTCTTGGAGGGACATCTGAAACAATGAAGCACAAAGTGATTCCATCTTAGATTCTAGAATTTGGTATCTGCCAACATCAACAACGAAAGTTCTGGTCAGCTATTAAAAAAAAATCGGTGATGTGTCTGACAAACAGTATGTCAATAAGAAAGTGCTGAAAGAGAGGCAGAAGTTTCAGGACTGCAGAAGTAAAGGAAGTTTCTGATGAAAGACTCAAATTAAAGCAGTACTATTTATTCCTACCTTCATTTGTATTTTTTAGGTTGAATATAAAATGGAATTATTTTGAATAATAATTATTTGGTATATTTTTATTTTAATGCATTATAAACTTTGTCTTCTGTAATTTCATTTTCTCTCTTATTTCTTTTAAATTATAACATAGCCCAGACTTGTGTGACTCAGTTGGTTGGGCATCATTCAGTAAGGCGAAAGGTCACGGATTTGCTTCCCAGTCAGGGCCCGTACCTCGGTTGCAGATTTGATCCCTGATCGCAGGGGTGTGCAGGAGGCAACTGATTGATGTTTCTCTCTCACATCATGTTTCTCTCTCCTTCTCTCTCCCTTCCCTTCTCTCTAAAATAAATAAATAAAATATAACATAAACACTAAAAAAGTGAATTAAACTATATTAGAGAAGCAATCACAATTGGTTTTAAATTAATCAGAAATAATTTAAGTGGAAAAAACAAATACCCAAGCCCTGAGAATTTCCAATTTCTTGCCTCTTAGTGTTTTTATTTATTTTAGTATTTTTTTAGAGAAAATTACAAAGTGTATGAATGAGAATAACAGAAAGAGTACCCTGTAAGTTCGGAATAACTGCATTTTCAACTACAGGGTATTCCTCACTGATCCAACTCTTGCTTCTGAACTCAGAAATGAAATAGATGGGACAGAGAGGAGAACACTTAGGTTTCATTCCTAACCTATTTCTATAGATTCATTTTATTTCTAGTCTATATCACTATTCTTTCATATGGGTTCTTATTATGGAATATTTAAGTTAAATTTTTTTTACAGTAATCAGTTAAAACAGTAATTGACAAAAAATGAATTAGAATTTTAAAAAATTCTGAAAAATGAAAAAAGTAATATTTAAAATATGTATCTAGGATCATAAAAGCACTTTACTTATTAAAGTACTAATAGTTGAGAAAAAATAACTAGATATATTTAGTCTCCAATTTTAAAAATTAATTTTTTATTTTGAAATAATTTTATTTCTAATAATTTGAAGTAATTTTTTCTTTATAGATTTTAGATTTACTTAAAAGTTGCAAAGATAGCAAATAGTTACCTAACCCAACTTTCTCTAATGTTAACATCTTACATAGCCATGACATAGTTATCAACACTGAGAAATTAACTTTGGTGCCAGTTGGGTACTGGAAATATCAGGTGGAACACTTTGTAAAGTGTATGATTGTCCTATGCCTTAAAATAAAATTGAATATAAACTAATTGAAAAAAGTTATAAAAAAGAAATTCACTTTGGTTGCAGGTATATTATTTCTGATTGTCACGTCACGTCAGCCAAATTGTGATGCTGACCAACATGCTTTTTGCCAGATTACCTGGAACTGCACTGTTGATGTTAGTCATGTTCACTACTATGCCCTTAGCCCTTTTAGGTGGTATGATTTGGTACAAATGTGACCTTAATTCCCTGTTCATCAGGCTGCAGATGACTGATTACTTTTCAGGTGGGTGCCCAGCCATGTTTAGTCTAAATGCTGACCAGAAACTTATGATGTGAGGTAGTCTGAAAGGCTTTCCAATTTTAAGTTCACTTCTAATCTATGTGTATTTTTTTAATGTTTAAATTGAATTTATTGGGGTGACATTGGTAATTAAATTATAGATTTCAGGTATACAGTTTTACAGTACATCATCTGTATGTTATATTGTGTGTTTACTACCCCCAAGTCAAGTCTCCTTCCATTACCATTTATCCTCTCTTCACCCTCTTCTACCTCCCCTACACTCCCCTTCCTTTTGGCAATCCCCATAGAGCATGAGTGTTTCTTTTTTCTTCCTTCCTCCCTTCCTTCCCTTTCTTTCTTCTCTTTCTTTCTTCATCCCTTCACTCTTCTCACCCCATCCCCTACCCCCTCTCCTCTGACAGTGACCAGTCTGTTCACAGTATCCATGAGTCTGTCTCCTTTTTGTTAGTTTGTTTTGTTCATTAGATTCCAAATATAAGTAAAATCATATGGCACTTGTCTTTCTGTGAATGGCTTATTACACTTAGCATAATATTCTCCAGGTCCATTTATGCTGTTGCAAAAGGTTGAATTTCTTTTTTTCTACTGCTGAGTAGTATTCCATTGTATAAATGTACCACAGTTTTTTAATCTACTTATCTACTGATGGGCACTTTGGCTGATTCCAAATTGTAAGTAATGCTGCAGTGAACATAGGGGTGTATGTATTCTTTCAAATCAGTGTTCTGTGTTTCTTTGGATATATTGCCAGGAATGGTTATAAGGCAGTTTCATTGTTAATTACTTTTTTTTAATACTCTTTAAAAAAATAATTTGTTTGTTTATTTATTTATTTTTAGACAGAGGGGAAAAGAGAAAGAGAGGAAGAGAAACATCACTATGTGGTTGCCTCCCACTTGTGCCCCCAAATGGGGACCTGACGTGCAACCTAGTTATGTGCCCTGACTGGGAATCAAACCAGCGACACTTGGCTCGCAGGCTGACTCTCAATCCACTGAGCCACACCAGCCAGGCATTGTTAATTTTTTGAGGTAACTCCATACTGCTTTCCACAATGGCTGTATCAATCTCCATTCCCACCAGCAGTGCATGAGGGTTCCCTTTTCTTCACATCTTTGCCAACACTTGCTGTTTTTTGACCTATTGATGACAGCCATTCTGACGGGTGTGAGGTGATATCTCATTGTGGTTTTAATGTGCATTTCTCTGATGATTGGTGATATTGAGCAGTATGTTTATTGGCCATCATTATGTCCTCTTTGGAGAAATGTGTATTCAGCTCCTTTGCCCATTTCTTAATTGGACTGTTTATTTTTTTGGTGTTGAGTTTTATAAGTTCCTTACAAATTTGGATATTACGCCCTTATCAAATGTATTAGTGAGTTATGTTCTCCCATTCAGTGGGTTCTCTTTGTTGATGTTTTCCTTTGCTGTGAAAAAATATTTAGTTTGATGTAATCCCATTTGTGTATTTTTTATTTGTTTGTTTCCCTTGCCTGAGGTGATATATCAGAAAAAAATTGCTATAAAAAATGTTTGAGGGACTTCCAGCCAAGATGGAGGCCTAGACTGACATGCTCCATCTCCCTCCACAACTAAGAAGGAATACATCTACTGCAAAACCAGAAATAACCAGAAGTTCTAGAAAATAAAGCTACTTGGGAGTCCAATGTATGAAGTTATAAAGAAGTGGTGCTCGTTCGGATGGGAAGGAGGGGTGAAGCCGGGGCGGAGAGGTCAAGCTGTGCTGGCGGTGGCAGCTGTGGCGACAATGGCGGATGGTGGTAAGCGCAGATAGCCATATTTAAAAAGAGGCAAGAAACACCTGGGAAGCACCTTCGGCGGGAGACTAGACCCATCAGCTCCCGATTCCAATGCTGGGAAAGGCAGACCCCCATTGCCTTGGACTGTGAAGGCTGGAGGGGGTGGGGACGGAGGAAGAAGCTCCTGGTCTCTTAGTGGAGAGTAAACAGCAAGAATCCATCTTAGACCCCGCCTTCACACAAAACGCCGCCATGTGGTGAGAAGGTCGCCCAGTAGTGATGAGTGTATGGGACTCTGCCCCCTATAGCATAGGAGGTGTGACAGTCCTGCCCAGGAAGCAAAGGTAAACACAAAACTATCAGAATGACAAAGTTCATGATAGAGATCCCAGTGACGCAGGTGACCAGCCAGCAAATATCTGATCTAACGGATTAGCAGATAGGAAATCTTTCTGAGGGACAGTTCAGACCTTTGGTTATAAGAATGCTTATAGACCTGACAGTAGATCTTAAACAAGACGGAGAAGGAATGAAAGCTAGACCTGAAATGAATGAAAAGACATACGAAACAAGTGGTCAGGGAAAGAAAACCAGGGATCAAATCAACAAATCGGAACATAGGGAAGGAACAAACAGTCACCCAGTGTGGAAAGAGGAAATGAAAAGTGAGGAAAATGAAGGGAGGCTCAGAAACCTATGGGATAGCTATAAGCGGGTCAACATCCGAATCATAGGGTTGCCAGAAGGTGAAGAAGAACTAGAAACTGAAAACTTATGTGAAAAAAATAATGAAGCAGAACTTCCCTAACTTGGGGAAAAAAATAGACTTAGAGGTCCAGGAAGCACAGAGAGTTAAAAAAAAAACTGGACCCAGGGAGAACCACACCAAGATACATTATAATCAAAATGTCAAAAATTAAGGATAAAGAGAGAATCTTGAAAGCAGCAAAAGAGAAGAGAATTATGTACAAAGGGGTCCCAATAAGACTCTCAGCTGATTTCTCAAAAGTCTGTATGCAAGAAGGGACAGGCAAGAAATATTCAAAGTAATGAAAATCAAAAACCTACAGCCACGATTACTCTATCCAGCGAAGCTGTCATTCAGAATAGAAGGGCAGAGAAAGTGCTTCCAGGACGAGGTAAAACTGAAGGAGTTCATCACATCCAAACCACTGTTATATGAAATGTTAAAGGGACTTGTTTAGGAGAAAGAGGATCAAAACTATGATCATTAAAATGAAAACTGTATTACAACAACCAACAACAGAAGCTAGGGAATCAAAACAAAGGCAAACTGAGTAGGCAATGGGAGTGGGAAAAGAATCATAAGTATGGGAACATTGCGGGGAGGTCAGCTGGGAGCGGGAAGGGGGAAAGGGAGGGAGATGGTACAGGAATTAAGAAGCATAGTAGGAGGGAGTGGAGTAGATAGGAAGATGTTGAGAGGAACTATTTGCACAACCAATGGGAATGGACTAAGGGAGGGGACAGCTGGAGGAAAGGGGGGTCACTGGGTGGAGGGGAACAAAGGGAAAAGAAATTGGGACAACTGTAACAGCATAATCAATAAAGCATATTTTAAAACAATGTTCGAGATTTTACAGCCTATGGTTTCTTCTAGGTTTTTTATGGTTTCAAGGCTAACATTTAAGTCTTTAATCCATTTTGAATTTACTCTTGAGTATGGTTGTCTAGGTTCATTTTTTTTTGCATTTATCCAATATCCCAACACCATTTATTATATGTTATAACATTGTATGTTTTTGTATCCTTTGTCAAATATGAATTGACTATAAAGGTGTGGTTTTATTTCTGGGCTCTTTATTCTGTTCCATTGATCTATGTGTCTGTTTTTATACCAGTACCATGTTGTTTTGATACTATCCTTATAGTATAGTTTTGATAGCAGGTAGCATGATTTCTCTGACTTTGTTCTTCCTCTCAAGATTGCTGTGGCTTTTCAGGGTCTTTGGGCTCTATAAAATTTTGGAATATTTGTACTAATTCTGTGAAATATGCCATTGGTATCACGATAGGAATTACATTGAATTCACAGATTGCTTTGGGTGGTATGGACTTTTTAAAAATTCTCACTTATGGATATGTTTGTTGATTTTAGAGAGCGAGGATAGAGAGAGAAAGAAAAACATTGATGTGAGAGAGAAACATTGCCCAGTTGCCTCCTTTGGGTGCCCTAACTGGAGACCGAACCTGCAACCTAGGTACGAGGGGGGGACCCCCCAAAAACAGAATTTATTTATAAAAAAATAGTGTATTCTTACATGTTTAAACTTTAGCCATCTTCAAAGTACACCTGTTGAGATTTTTTTCCACTGTTCAAATGGTTTTTGAATTCATTGATTTTAATGCCGTTTAATGCTTCTGCCATTTTTTGTTTCACCTCTTACACATTAGCAAAATGTTTCCCTTTGAGGACTTTTTTTCATTGGGGGAAGCAAAAAATGTTGCTTGGGACAAGATAGGGTGAATAGGGAGGGTGGGGCATGGCGGTCATTTTGGTCAAAAACTGCTGAACACCCATCATGAAATGGGCAAACACATTGATAGAGTCTTCAAAAAAAAAAAATTTACTAAAGCCAAATGCAGCCTCTCACAATAATGCCAGCTGGTACACTGATACAGATAGTTTCCTAGAATACTCACCTAATAGGGGATGCCTGTTTTACAAGGGGCTTGCCCTCCAGAAGATAATTTCGTTTTTTTTTTTTTGTGTCCCCCCTTGTATGAGCCCTGACTGGTTATCAAACCTGCAGCTTTTTGGTACACAGGATAACACTCCAACCAACTGAGACACCTGGCCAGGGCTACTAGGGACATGTTAATGATATTAATTCTTCCTGTCCGTGAACACGGTATATGTTTTCAGTATTTGTATCTTCTTCAATTTCTCTCTTCAGTGTCTTAGAATTTTAATAGCACAGGTCTTTTACATCCTTGGTTAAGCTTATTCCTAGGTATTTTGTTTTTTTTTATGCAGTTGTAAGTAGGATTGATTTCTTAGTTTCCCTTTTTGCTAGTGCATTATTGGTGTATAAAAATGTAACTGATTTCTGGATATTTATTTTGTATTTTATTTTGTTGAATTCATTTTTCAGTTTTAATAGTTTTTTGATGGAATCTTAGGGTTCTCTATATACAGGATCATGTCATTTAAAAATATTGTCTGTTTTACTTGTTTCTTTCCAATTCGAATGCCTTTTAGTTCTTCTTAACTGATTTCTGTGGCTAGGATTTCTGGTACTGTGTTGAATGAGAGTGGTAAATCAGACATCCTTTATTCCCAAACTTAAGGGAAACACTTGTTAGTTTTTGACCATTGAATATGATATTGGCTGTGGGTTTGTCATGTATGGCCTTTATTACGCTGAGGTATGTTCCCTCTATTTCAACTTTGCTGAGAGTTTTTATCATAAAACAGTGCCAGAATTTACCAAATACATTCTCTGCATCTATCAATATGACCATATGGTTTTTATCCTTCATTTTGTTTTTGTGGTGTATCACGTTTATTGATTTGCAGATATTGTACCAACCTTACATTCCCAGAATAAATCCCACTTGATCATGATGAATGAGCTTTTTAATGTATTGCTATATCTGGTTTGCTAATAGCATCTATGTTTTTCAGGGATATTTGCCTATAATTTTGTTTCATCGTAGTGTCTTACCCCATTGACATCAATGGATAGATCTTCCAGACAGAACACCAACAAGAAAACAGTGGCCTTACAAATTAGACCAGACGGGTTTAATTGCTATCTTAATAGTATTTCAACACATAGCAGCAGAATTTTTTTTTCAAGTGCTCATGGAACATTTTCCAGGAGGAACCACATGTAAAACCAAAGAGCAGATCTCTATAAATTTAAGAAAATCAAAATCATATCAAGCATCTGCTTAGACTACAATGATATGAATCTAGAAATCAATCACAAGAAAAAAAACAAAAATACAGGAAGACATGGAGTCTAAATAACATGTCTAAACAGTGAATGGGTCAGTAATGAGATCAAAGGAGAAATCACAAGATACCTTGAGACAAATAAAAATGAAAACACAACTTAAAATCTGTGGGATACAGTGAAAGCAGTCCTAAGAGTAAGTTTATACCATCACAGGCCTTCTTCAAGAAACAAGAAAAATCTCAAATAAACAAAGAACTTGAAAAAGAAATAGAGCCCAAAGTAAGTGGAAGGAAGGAAATCATAAAGATCAGAACAGAAATAAGTGAAATACAGTCTTAAAAAACTAGAGTGCAAAAAGATCAATGAAACCAGGAGAGGGTTCTTTGAAAAGATAAAGAAGATTGACAAATCCTTAACCAGACTCATCAAGAAACAAAAAAGGAGAACCCAAATAAATCAGAAATGAAGGAGGAGATATAACAACTGACACCAAGGAAATACAGAGGATTGTAAGAAAATGTTATGAACAACTATATGCAAACAGATTGGACAATCTGGAAGAAATGGATAAATTCCTAGAAACACACAATTTTCCAAAACTGAATCAGGAAGAACAGAGAATCTGAATAGAGAGATTACAACTAGTGGATTTGAAACAGTAGTCAAAAAAATTCCCAAAGAACTAAAGTCCTGTACTGGATGGCTTTACAGGTGAATTTTACCAAACACTCAAGGAAGAACCAATACTTATCCTTTTTAAACTATTCCAAAAAAAAATTCAAGAGGAGGGAAGACCCACAAGCTCATTTTACGAGGCCAGCATTATCCTAATTTTAAAACCAGGTATGCGTATCTTTATAATTGACCCCCCTCCCCATTTAAAATGTAGTCTAAGTGTCTTTAAAACAAAACAAAACAATACAAAACAAAAAAAAAGCTTGATTAAAATGATATGCATTAAGTAACTGCCATAGTTCACTGTGGCTGGAGTGTCTATATGTGTGTGTGTCTGTAGTGAAAGAAGGGAAGGCAGAAGAAATGGCAGGAGCTCACCAGATGGTGTATCTATTCATAGGACCAATTTATTGGCTCTGTTGTATCTTTGTTCTTTGGAATTTTTGAATCTAGAGATGGGGCAATAGGTTTTCAACTGTTGCCTTTTCAGATATTGCCTCTACCCCATTCTATCCTTCTTTACTTTATCTTCTGTGTTTCTTACCTACTGTTTTTGTGCTTTTCAGTTTTTCTTTTTCTGTGCTTCATTCTGTAGATGACTAGGGTCAGGCAAAATGCTGCCTCCATCCAGTGTTCGCAATACTCTGAATCATCAAATGATGCAAAACTTGGTTACAAGACTGCAGGGACTGGTTTACTGTCAATGACTGTTACCCTGAGGCTGTTGCCCTTTAGGGTTACAGGTCATTATGGAGATCCTCTCTTTTTAGACTCATCATTTTATGTGGGTCCTGTCTTCTGAATTATGTTCCCCATACCTTTTAAGACCATCAAACACATATATTTTCCTTCATGATCAAATGCCCTCAGACCAAAAGCAGCTGTAATGCTAACTTACTCTAGATGCCTGGTTTTCTCTTAAAGTTTTAGCTGGATGATTCTTTAATATCTTGTTATCTGTTAGTGACTTTTAAGAATTAAAAAAAAAAGTATCTTTCTTATTCTTCTTAGTTGTTTTCATAGAAATAGTTGGCTTGAATCTAGCTCATCATTTTGGAAAATTGGAACTTATGTCATTATTTGTGTTTTTAATTATGTCTAATATTGGTCATGATTAACTTAAAAAAATAAACACAATATCCTTTTGTAATCTCCTTGAAGTTGTACTAGATGTATAGGTTCATATGGGGAGCAAAGATATCTTCCATTACTTTTTGAGCAGAAAAGAGTATGGGGCATCTTTCATTATAGTCAAAGAGTCTCTTGTTTTTCAGTAAAGCTTTTATAGGCTAAATTTTTTCCTTCTGCACTTTGTGTTTTTGTTTTTTAATTTTAGGGAAATTATCTTGATGATTTGTTTCAGTTTCAATGGGATTTAGCTTAAAGAAGGTACCCTGTGATTTTTATATACCATCTTTCTAAAACTCCATAATTACATTGTTTTTACAAAAGAAATAGAAAATTATTTATGTTTTTTATGTGGTCTTGATATCCAAATTAAAATATGGTGGTTGTCTACTTTTAATTTTTAAAAACTCTTGGATACTTTGATTTATCAGAAATAAAAAACAGTTTATAGTTTATTTTTGTCTGTTACACTTTACTTTGATTTACTTATCATGTAGGAAGTATATATTGAGCAACTGTTATTGACCTGATACTAGGGTAGTTGGTGAGCAAGACACACAAGAACAGAGCTTTCATTTTTAGTCGGGTGGTTAGAAGTGGGAGGATTGCTAGACAGGAAATAATAAGATGCTATGCTACAGGAGAATAGAGAATATGTACTTTATATGGGGTCATTGTCGGGGGCCTCTTCAAGGAAGGAACATTTAAATTAAAACCAAAGAAAGACACAGAGGCGAACAAACACAGAAGCCTGTAAAGATGAGGAGACAGAGAAGTATGGTTCCAGTGGGAGAACTAAGTGACAAGGAGAGAGCCAACCTAACGGATGAGGAGATAGCCAACCTAACAGACCCAGAGTTCAAAACACTGATGATAAAGATGGTCACAGGCTTGACAAATATGCTTAAGTATGGCAGACGCATAAGGGAAGAAGTGAAGGCTATGCTAAATGAAACAAAGGAAAACCCAAACAAAACCAGTGGGAAGAGAAGGAAACCAGGGTTCAAATCAATGGTTTGGAATATAAGGAAGAAAAAGACAGTCAACCAGTATAAAATGAGGAAACAAGAATTGAAAAAAATGAGGAGAGGGTTAGGAACCTCTGGGAAATTTTAAATGTGCCAATATCCAAATCATAGGGGTGCCAGAAGGAGAAGAGGAAGAGCAAGAAATTGAAAGCTTATGTGAAAAAATAATGAAGAAAAACTCTCCAAATTTGGTGAAGGAAATAGACATACAAGTCCAGAAAGCACAGAGAGTCCCAAACAAGCTAGACCCTAAGAGGACCACACCAAGACACATCATAATTAAAATGCTAAAGGTTAAAGATAAAGAGAGAATCTTAAAAGCACCGGGAGTAAAGCAGAGTTACCTACAAAGGGGTGCCTATAAGACTACCAGCTGATTTCTCAGAAGAAACTTTGCAGGCAAGAAGGGACCTGCAAGAAGTATTCAATGAGATGAAAAGCAAGGACCTACAACCTAGACTATATCCAGCAAAGCTATCATTTAGAATGGAAGGGTAGATAAATTGTTTCCCAGATAAGCTAAAGCTGAAAGAGTTCATTATCACCAAGCCATTATTATATGGAATGTTAAAGGGACTTACTTAAGAAAAAGAAGATCAAAACTATGAACACTAAAATGACAACAAACACACAACTATCAACAACTGAATCTAAAAAAAAAAAAAAAAAATCCAACTAAGCAAATCAGAATAGGAACAGAATCATAGATACGGAGATCGTTTAGAGGATTATCAGCTGGGAGGGGGAAGGGGGCAAAATGGGGAAATGGTGCAGGGATTAAGAAGCATAATTGGTTGGTACAAAATAGACAGGGGTAAGTTAATAATATAGGAAAGGGTGAAGCCAAAGAACTTATATGCACAGCCCATGGACATGAACTAAGGGGGTGGGATTGCTGGAGGGAAGTGAGGTACTGGGCAGAGGGGAGCAAAGGGAAAATAATTGGGACTACTGTAACAAAATAATAAAGTATACTTAAAAAATAAACTAAAACCAAAGAATGAGTTGGAGAAACTTATATAAAGAGCTGTGAAAACAAGGGAATGAAGTGGCATGTGTAAAAGCCCTAATTTTGGAAAGACCTTGACATATTTTAGTAATGGACAGAAACCAATCTAATTATGGTCGTTCAGGTGAAAAACAACATGTTTTGATTTTGGAGAGGTAGATCATGTATGCAAGGGCTTTACAATTTACTTTGTGTTTCAGGAAACCCCACTGAAAGTATAGCAGGCATAAATTTTCTAACTACAAATTTAAATGTGCAAAGATGTAATTTTATTTCTTTATAACTAGAAGTTCCTTAGTTTACTACTGGGTAGTAAAAAAACAATCTTTCCAATTTAGGATGAAGTCAGTAGCTTCTGGTTTAATTTAATTAATACTAGGTAAACTCAGACCCTTGGGTAAATAATCAGTGCCATGTGGTAGGCTCTAAGGAGTTACATAGAACAAAGAAAGCTGGATATAGGGGTACCAGGGAGTGACCTACTTCAGATAAGGGGAAAATCCTTTACATGTTTCCCTGGGGAGGGGAAAGGGCCCGTTCCAGCAATCAGCATGCCTGGGACAGAGGGGAAGTGTTGATTAGTCTCTTGAGGGGGTTTATGGGAAATAATTTCTGTTATGGTCCAGTCCATTTCAAGGGTCAAACAGCAGTCAAGTCATTGAACAGTGTCTCTTCCACACTTAAGTTTGTAATATTCAAAGTCATGGGTTTAGAATTTTAAAAAGCTCTTTACTCTTAAGCCCTTAGATACTGCAATTTAAATTCTTAGTTTTTAAGAATTATGGTTGCAGTGGATTAAAGACCTAAATATAAGAGCTGAAACTCAAAAACTCTTAGCAAGAAACATAGGTGTGAATAATTGGCCTGCTAACTGAAAGGTTGGCAGTTCGACCCCCAGTCAGGGCACATGCCTGGGTTGTGAGCCAGGTCCCTAGTTTGGGGCATGTGAGAGGCAACAGATCGATGTTCTCACATTCATGTCTCTCTCCCTCTTCCTCCCTCACTTCTCATCTCTAAAAGTAAATAAATAAAATCTAAAAAAAAAAAAGAAAGAAAGAAATGCAAAGAAAGGAGCCCTGGGGGATTGTCAGCACTTAAGGGTTGAGTAGAGAAAGGAAGGAATGATCTGGGATGTTGAAAGAAGAGTATGAATTATCATAGAAGCTTCTTCCACTTAATTTTAAGCTTTTTGAGGGCTGTGATTGCCATGTTCATTATCTTATCTCCAGTTCTTGTCATAAAGTAGGGTTTCAGTAAATGTTAAGTGAAGGCTGAGAAGTTTTAAGACCATGTAGTGTCAAATGTAGCAAATAGGTTAACTAAAACAAGCACATATTCTATAGAATGGTTTCAGTGGAGTCTCCATGGTGGAGATAAATGGTAGGGTGCTGAGGACTGAGTGAATAATTTTGAGAGAGTGGCAACAGGAAGTGAAGACATTCTTTTCAGAAAGTTTGGTTATGAAAAAAAAGTAGATCTAGGATAGTAGGTAAAGGACATGTGTCATGACAGAGACTTCAGCATGTTTATATGCTAAATGGAAAGAGTCAGTAAAAAGGGAGAAATTGAAGGTATGGACAAAAGGAAGGTATAGGAAAAAGGAAGTTTGTGAGATTGATTGAAGGAATGGAGTGAAAATACTGAGTTTGAGTAGGAATAGGAATATAGTTTGCACTGAAGTAGGAATAATGAAAAAGGGATGGTATAGATGGAAAAAGTGTTTGGGTGGAGGTAAGGAATTTGGGGTATCAACACACTTAATGTACTTTTTCAGTGAAATGGGAGATAATGTCATCAGCTGAGATTATAGGGGGAAAAGGAGGGTGATTGTCTCAAGGTCTGGGTCGTTCTTACTCAAATATAGCATAGTATTTTGTAGCCATAACTGTAAACTGGATGAGCTTGACAGGAACTTAATCCTGTAAGTGTAGCCAACTGCAAAGAAGAAATCAACAGATAATTGACCAAATAGTGTATATAAGCAATAGCTAAACCTCTCTTTGGGGAGACAGAGTTTTGGATGTGAATCCTCCTCCTTTACTTGCTGGAAGTAAATAAAACTACCTAACGACAACCATGTCTCGTTCTTGAATAGAACACCTCAAGTGGCAAAACCCTTGAGTTCAGCAACAATTGCAAGGGGAGAGTTTGAGGAAAAAGGGAAAATTTTGAGGCCATTGAGGGAAATGAGAGGACTAATTGAATTGGATTACTTAGAAGAATTATAATAATGAAGTTTTCATGATTCTGGTATATATAGTTGTGTGATTATTTTTACCCCCATCTCAGGCCTCACCAGCCTGGATGTCTAAGCAGACAAGTTGAGCAGTTGGGTTGATGTTGGTCTGGATTTTACAGGCCATTGTGGCAGAAATGGTAAGGAGGCCAGAGATTCCAGTACTGAGAATGTTTAAGGTGATGGGCCATCAAGTCTAGGCTGAAAAGGGAACAGATGAAACAAGAAAGTATTTGCTGGAATATAAAGTGGTCAAGATGGATATTGAAGTTTAAGATTAAATAGGAGGAATGGTTGCTGGTCCTGACTGCATACAACCTCTGGCTGTCAAATGGGTTTCTGAAGTGGAGAAAAAGTGAAGGTTATCGGAGTTGAGGAGGTAAGATAACTGTAAAGCTTGAGTGTTAACAGCAGTCAGCTACACAGGAAGTGAGTTGCTCAGAATGGTGGCAGAGCAAGGGGTGTAAAGATTTTCATCTGGGTTCCAAAGTCTTTAGTGAATGTGGAAGAGTGACCAGAAGGTCAATAGACACCAGTAATAAGGAGAGAGGTAGCAACAGATGACATAAACCTCAGAAGAGGTACTTTTATTTGAGGCTAAAGACCTGTGATAGTGAACAAGGAATGACTTCAATGCTTTGCATCTGTAAGTGGGAGAAAGAATAGCTTGCACTGATATTTTAGTTTAGACAAGAAGATTGCTAGGGTGTTATTTAAATTGGTTTGGGGTTTAGGGTATTTGTTTACAGTGGAACAATGTAAATGATTATCAGGAAGTATAGCTATTGTAGGGTGTGTGATTTTCAAAGAGGGGGAGAATACACAGCAGAAGTGAGATCAGAATCCACAGGAAAGAGGAATTAATTGAAGAGGCTTAATTAATTAATTATTCGAGTGGCTTACATTTTCGATGATTGTGGTAGTGATGAAGAACATGGTGGTCTTAGCTGATTTCATAATTTTTATTAATCTGTGGGAAAATGGGTTTACACTGACATACTGAGATACTGGCTTACACACAAAGCTAGATGACTTCATCATGTTCAGGTATACTTAACAATGTTTAGCATCTGTGGCCTTTGCTCAGCATGCCATAAAAAAACCTTAGCATGCAGCTGTTTTCTTCTTTGGCAAGCCTTAGTCCTGGATGAGGAAGAAGGCAGGGGTGGAAATGATTGGTGAAACAGGTTAAGCACTTCTGAAAATCCTGACACATATTGCTTAGAAAAAATTCTAAATGGAAGGGTAGCATAATTCGCAGTTCTAGTAATGGCTGTGAATTTCACAAATGGGCACAATAAATGCCAAATGAAAAAACATCATTTGAATATTGATTTCAAGTGTACACAGTGGATGTAGGTGAGATGTAGAGGGATGGCCATATCTTGATAATGGAAAATGTTCTTGTCCTTAATAGTTGATTCCAGGGCAGATGATGATGGAATAGGATCCACACAGTGTCTTGGATAATTGAATGACTGCTCTGATTAGGGAGACAGCCACTTGAAGCCACTGAGCACTGCAAGAATGGCAAATAAATGATGTTCCTTTCCACTACATGTACCTGTTCCAGGCAGAGAATCTGTGTGCTGGAGCCTGTAAGGAGATATTACTGGTTTATTAAGGGTACAACTCAGGAACAGCCAAATGGAAGAGGGGCATAGGGGGAGATATGAGGGAAAAGGCATGGAGCGTCCATGCCCTCTCCAGGCATATCACCCTCCCAGCCCCTCCATGTGTTCATCAATTGGGAAGGTAATTTTGTTTTTTTAAAAACAGGTTTTATTTTATTTTATAAGATTTTATTTATTTATTTATTTTGAGAGACGGGGAAGGGAGGGAGAAAGAGAGGAGAGAAACATCAATGTGTGAGAGAAACATCCATCGGTTGCGTCTTGCACATCTTCAACTGGGGACCTGGCCCAGAACCCAGGTATGTGCCCCGACCCAGAATCAAACTGGTGACCCTTTGGTTCATAGGCCGGCATTCAATCCACCAAGCCACACCAGCTAGGACCAGATTTTATTTTAGAATAGAATTCTTTATTATTTCTCAACAGCATTTTAAAAAGATATTAATGAGTCTTCTTAAGGGGTGGTCTGTGAAAAAGTGAGTTCCATCTCTAGGTTTGAGAAACTTCATCTCTATCCACCTTCACGTTTCCCTATGAACACCAACTTTCATCAGCTTAAAAAAGGCTCAAGGAAATGATATTAGTACTAATAATTCAGCATTTATTGAGCACTTCTTATTTTAAGGCCCTGTTGTAACAACCCCACGTTGTATTAATCTTTCTGATCTTAACAACAGCTCTTATACAGTTATTGGAGTGGTGAAACAACATGCCCAAGGTCAGATGGCTAAGCTAATAGGTGAAAGGACCAGGATTCAAGCACAAAGAGACAGGATCCAGACGGCTTTCAAGCAGTATATTGTACTGTTTGTAACCAATAATGAAACTGGTTTAGTGTTAAGCCCAGCATTTCTCGCTTGGTTGACTGTGGAAACTTATCTCTGGGAGATGCCGCTTTGAGCCAGCCTGCACTGGTGATCTGCAGTCTTTTAAACATCATTGTTTTAGAGTATAACTAGTTTTGTATTTTTTTACCTTGGCTTTCTGTTGATAATTATATTGCCTTTCACAATGACCTCAGGAATTTTTAAAAGGTCAATGTCACTCCATAGTACTTTATCCGTACTAAAACTGTTTATAATTCAAATCACTATTTTACTCTGCTTTCTCTGCTATCATACTAACATAATTTTTTAAAAATAAAACTTACAAGTTAAGAAACTGACAGATGTGAAACATTCTAATAATTGACATCAGAGTTTGAACCTTGGCTCTACCTCTCTATTAGGTTTGTGACCTTAGGAAAAAGTTAATTCATTTCTCAAAATTTCTGTTTCTTACTCTAAAAGACAAAGTTAATATCTTTCAGGGTGGCTATAAGAATTAAATGTGAAAATTCATGTAGTGTCTTGCATATAAAAGGCTTTCAATAAATGTTAATTATCCTTTTGTTCTTTATTTCCTAAGGAGGTTGTTTCAGTTCTATACTGTGAATGGATTATGAAAATAATTTTAAGAAAGATCAATTTTAAATTTGAACTGTTTCAGTATTATGCTGACAGCAGCTACATTACTGATAAAGTGATATTGTCATGATACAGGTTGTATCTGAGTTAAAACCAGTTTCCCTCTGGCTTCTCAACTGACATAATAAGCAAAACCTGACTGGGCAAACACAGACCTATTTATTAGATCACTTATTATTAATGTTAAACTAGCTTTGGTGCTGACTTCTGTTCTTTTTGAAATTTCATGGTTGTCATTTAAAATCTGACAGACTTTCAAAAGCTTCATAGAATACTTAATAGTTTAAATCATTCTCCAGAACATGTGAGGTGTATTTTCCAAAGTGGCCTTCTCCATTGAGCAGTATGTTCAAAATCATGCATGTTGTAAATTACTGCTTATACAGGGTCTTTCCAGAAAGTATCCAACCACGTAATATAAACAATAGAGACATTTACTGAAGAAGATACAAGATACAATAAACATTGTATATAGGGCAATGACTCCTCAGTCCCCTTCAAAGTGGACACCTTGGGATCTCACACAGTCCTCCCATTTGCCATCAGCGGCCCCATCAGATTTTCCTGAATCTCATCAATGGTCTGAAATCTCTTCCCTTTCAAAGGTGATTTTAGTTTTGGGAAGAGCCAGAAGCCACAGGGCACCAAATCTGGGCTATAGTGGGGCTGAGTCACCTGGGTGATTTGATGTTTCACCAAAAAACTGCATGAGACATGATGCCTGACCAAGAGCATTGTTGTGATGAAGCTTCCAGTCACCAATTGCCCATAGCTGCGGCCTTCTGAGTCATCTGAATAGTTTGCGCAGAGGACTCTTCGAGCTTAATGCAAAATTTGATGCAGATTCATTGCTCTACTTGCTCAGTCATTTTGACTGCAATGGACACAGTACACCTACTCACTCAATGGCATCTACTGCCCCCACTGGCTAGTACAATGAAGTTGTCATTTTACATGCATGTGCATTCCAGTCCACTTTCCTTGGCTGCTAGGTTACATCGATGTCATGCAAACCATTCTCATTATATTAACAATGGTTGGACTTCTTTCAGAGAGACCTTGTATTTCACATTTACTACTGTATGTTTATTCAGTTTTCATGACAGTCAACTTGGGTTTATGGGCATATATAACCAAAGCATGAATCATCACTTAAAATATTAATCAAATCCCATTTACTATTGCAGCAAAGGAAATAAAGTACCTAGGAATAAATTTAACCAAGGAGGTAAAAGACTTACTCAGAAAATTTAGAACACTGAAGAAAGAAATTGAGAAACTTACAAATAAGTAGAAATATGTACATGTTCATGGGTTGGAAAAATTAACATCATTAAAATGTCCTACTACCCAAAACAATCTATAGATTTAACAAAATTCCTATTGAGATACCAGTAGCATATTTCACGAAACTAGAACAAACATTCCAAAAATTTATATGGAACCAAAAAAGACCCTGAATAGCCTCAGCGATCTTGAGACAGAAGAACAAAGTTGGAGAGATCACAATACCTGATACCAAACAGTCTGGTACTGTCATAAGAACAGACACATAGGTCAATGGAACAGAATAGAGAACTCAAAAATAAACTCTTGCGTTTACGGTTCATTAATATTTGACAAAGGAGGCGAGAACATACAATGGAATAAAGTCTCTTTAATAATAAATGGTGTTGGGAGAATTGGACTGGTACATGCAAAAATATGAAACTAGACCATCTCACACCACACAACAGAATAAATTCAAATTGGATAAAAGTTTTAAATATGTCATGATACTGTAAAAATCTTAGAGGAAAACATAGGCAGTAAATTTTCAGATATCTTGAGTAGCAGTCTTTTTGCCCATATATCCTTTAGGGCAAGGAAAATAATGGAAAAAAATAAACAAGTGGACTACATCAAATTAGAAAGCTTCTGCACACCTAAAGAGACCATCATCAAAATGAAAAGGGAACCAGTTGCATGGGAAAACATATTTGCCGATGATGCATGAGACAAGAATTTAATCTCTAAAACATATAAAAAGCTTTATATGACTCAACACCAGAAAGACAAATAATCCAAAAAAATGAGCAGAGGACCTAAATAACACTTTTCCAAGGGGGACATATAGATGGTCCATAGACATTTGAAAAAATGCTCAACATTACTAGCCATCAGAGAAATGAAAGTTAAAACCAATATGAGATATCTCCTCACACCTGCCCAAATGGCCATCATTAACAAATCAACAAACAAGTGCTGACGATGTGGAGAAAAGAGAACCCTAGTGCACTGTTGGTGGGAATGTAGACTGATGCAGTCACTATGGAAAACAGTATGGAATTTTCTCAAAAACTTAAAAATGGAACTGCCCTTTGACCCAGTGAGTCCATTGCTGGGATTATACCTGAAGAATCCTAAAACACCAATTCAAAAGAATGTAAGCACCCCCCATGTTTGTAGCAGTCCTGTTTACAATAGCCATGATTTGCAAACAGCCTAAGTGCCCATCAGTAGATGAGTGGATAAAAAAATGTGGTACATCAACATAACAGAATACTACACAGCAGAAAGGAAGAAGGAGTTCCTACCTTTTGCAACAGCATGGATGGAACTGGAGACTATTATGCTAAGTGAAATAAGCCAGTTGGTGAAAGACAAATACCATATCATCTCACTTTTAAGAGGAATCTAGTGAACAAAATAAACTAATGAGTAAAATAGAAACAGAGGCATAGAATCATGATGACTGTAAGATGGGAGGGGAGAAGCAGGGACTGATTGAAAGAAAGTGAAGGGATTAGTCAAAGAACATGTATGAGGGACCCATAGATATGGACAGCGGTGTGGGGATTAACTGTGGAAGTGGAGGGCGGGCTGGGTGGACACAGGCAATGGGGTTAAATAGGGACAACTGCAATAGCATAAACAATAAAATATTTAAAAAATAAAGAAAATGAAGTCTATGGCGATTTTTCAATTTCACAATGACTTACTCCCTAAGCAAAAAAAAGCGGGGGTGGGGGGACAGTGTTTGGTTCAAGCTGTATGAGGGGGATCCTAAAATTGTATTCTATTATTTTAATTTATTGATTTTGGAGAGAGAGAGGAAGGGGGTTGAGAGAGAGAGATTGGGGGACAGAGAAATAAACATCAATTTGTTGTTCCACTTACTCATGCATTCATTGGTTGATTCTTGTATGTGCCCTGATTATGGATTGAACCCACAAACTTGGTGTATTGGGATGATGCTCTAACCAACTAAACTACCTGAGCAGGGTCTAATATTCTATTCTAAGTGTCTCTTATAGCTCTGATATATAGTAAACATTTAGTAAATATTTATTGATGGACTGAACTTGATTTCTAATCCTAATTTTGGGCATTTAACCTTCTTGGACCTTATAAGCTTCAGTTGTCTCTTATGTAAAAAAAGGACATACCAATATTTACTTCCCGGGATTGTAACAATTAAGTGTTCATGCATTTAAAATAGCCAGCGCAGCACATGGCACATAGTAGGCACATAGTGCATTGCATGTTTCCCTAGACTTCTCACTTCATTCCTCAGTAATGTTCTTTAAAAATACTATTTTTCTTTCTCACCCCCTAAACATTTAGAAGCTGTGTTCAAGAGGGAATGTGAGTGTTAATTAAACTGAAAATATGTCCCTTTGCCCACATTTGGTATGTTTTACAAAAGTGATTGTATGTCTGACAGATCTTTGAATCCTGAGTTTGCAATGTACTAACTAGTATTGTAACTTTAGGCAAGTTTTTTAACCTGTGTAAAATATTGGGAACCTGAAATGAGTAATAATATGTGTAAAGCATTTAGTTCAGTGTCTGGTTAGCACAGGCCCCAAACAGATGTTATTATTTTAAATTGAAACTATTATTTAATCTGATAATATACATAATCCATGTATATTTGGGAGCCTACTCTACGCAAACCCAATTAAGGTCACGAAGACTGTGAACGGGCATTGGGTATATTATTATGTAGGTGACTGAATTTGGCCTTCCCTAGAATTCGGTTCAGCAGAAGTTGTATTTTCCACTCTATTTGAGGCAAAATAAACAATAGTCTGTTAATGTACTTGGCATGGCTTTTTTCTTTTTTTTGGATATTGCCTTTCTCTATTGAGTATCAAAAAATTTTTAAATGGATGTCAGATAGGTTCACGAGTACTAAAGCAGACCAGATTAATTTTCCTATATAAAAATTTTCCTTTTTAATCTTTTGCTAGTCTTGTTCATTAGAAATAAGCATGTTCCTCTCCATACTAAAATTCAAGATATGATATTGATAAACCAAATTTTATAGAATATTCTGCCCATTTTAAATCTCACTCGAATTGTTTAGATATTATATAAACTGATTCCTATCTCGGCAGACTAATCATTGCAAAGCTGGTGCTAAGAGTTTTATGAGAATTCCTATCCAATAGAAATCTTAAGGATGGCACTGGGCATCATAGAAAAGATTTAATTTTGAAAATGTTTATGATGACCTTATCAAATTAGCAGTTAGGTTTTTAAAGGAGTATCAAAATACTCAGTGTTTATTTTGGAAGTTAACTTTTTTTGGTAAGATATTTAGCATCTATTTTTTGTTATGTAGGGTTTCATTTATCAATTGAAATACAATTCACATAACATAAAATTTTCTGTGGTGTTTAGTGTGTTCACTGTGTTGTGCAACTATCACCATTATCTAGTTTCAAAACATTCATCGTCCCCAAAGGAAACCTTGTATCCCTTAAGTGGTTGCTACTCATTTCCTCCTTCCCTGGCTCATGAAAGCTACTGTCTGCTTTACTTCTCTACGGATTTGCCTATTCTAAGTATTTCATCAAAATGGAATCATACAATATATTATTTTATATGTTTGATTTCTTTCATTTAGCATATTTTCAAAATCTGTGTTGTGATGCATATCAGTACTTAATTTTTTTATGGCTGAGTAATATTTCATTGTATGGATATTTCATATTTTGTTTATCCATTCATCTGTTGATGGACATTTGGGTTATTTCCACTTTTTGACTATTATGAGTGATAACACTATGAACATTTGTGTAGAGGTTTTGTGTGGACATATGTTTTCAGTTCTCTTTGGTATATACCTAGGATGGAGTTACTGGGTCATATGGTAACTTTATGTTTAACTTCCTGAGGAAGTGCCAAACTTTTTTAAAAGCAGTTGCATCATGTTATGTAATTTTTATTTTTAATCTCCTCCCAAGGATATGTTTATTGATTTAAGAGAGTGAGAGAGACAGATATGAGAGGAAAACATTGATTGGTTGCCCCCTACATGTGTTCGACTGAGGATTCAACCCGCAACCTAGCTATGTGCCCTGACAAGTAATTAAACCCTCAACCTTTTGGTGTATGGGGACAATGCTCTAAACACTTGAGCCACCCAGCCAGGGCTGTTATGTAGTGAGAGAAAAGTTCATTAAAATGTTAATCTTAGAATATTAGTACTTATGACAACCCTTTTGGCAAGCCAGATAGAGATCTCAATATACTTCATTTGTTTTTCAGAATGAAAATATTAAAATATAAAGCTATACCTTAGAAACAATGTCAAATTTTTATGCTTTCTTATTCCTCCACCCACCCACTTCTAAAAGTTGGAATAGGCTTCCATCTGATGATGTTTATTACTTCCTGCCGGTGTAGGAATCAATTTTATTAGGGTAGGTCTCTATAAGTGACTTTATGGTTCTGACTTTGCTTTTCCTTAGTGAGTTTAATAATTTATTACAATTTACTAATGATCTTTCTATGAAAAGTATTCTTGAATCAAAGTTCAAAATAGGTTAATTAATTATGACTGGTTTATTTGGATGTAAAATTATCAAAATTGTTTCATAAAGGTCTCTCAAAAATTTTGTGTAAAAGGTATTGTTTGTGTAGTATAGGTGGTTTAGAGATGCTTTTGTCTCCTCCACTGATGACACTACCCATGCCTCTCCTATTGTTTACAAGTCATCATCAACTATTTAACCTCCTATCTACATTCACCCAAATATTTATACAACCTTCTTAAATTTACATAAAATGAAATGATAAAGAACTGATTTCATTGATGGTATGGAATTTCAAAGTAGAAAGAATACTCAAAAGAAATACTATTTATGGAGTATTTCCAATGCTAGATTGGAGCTTAAGTGCTTTTCATGCTTACCTCATTTAAGGTGACAATACATAGGAATTTTATGTTTGGAAGAAGAAATATGATAATCACTCATTCCATAAAGCCTGAAGTGGGATCTGACTCTAGGATAAATAAATCTTTATTTTTCTAAGGATATAATATAGAGGTTGAATTGTTTTCTTTAAGTAATGAAAAATAAAGGGAGTTCTTTTTTAAGGAGTTTCTCTCAGGTTTTAAAATATCAAAGTCACTATGAATTATTTATCCTTGTTTGGAATATATTATGTTTTTACAGACTAAAGAACCTTAATAGTCATCAGTTCTGGAAAATTAGATTGCAGTCCACAGATGTGGTATGTAAATCCTCCATTAATTTACGTCTCTTAATTGTTCTTTATGATTTACAGTTTTCTGTGGTCTTTCACATTTTTCATTAAATATAGCCTATGTTAAAAAAAAGTTAATGTTACTGTGGATATTGAATATGTTGTTTACTGAATTCTATAATTTTAACCATACTTCTGAGTTATTTTTGCAGTTATTTTGGTGCCTAAAATAACTTATGTTGTATTGGGTATTCTTATCTAATTCATTTCTGGAATGTGTAAATGTACATAGTTGCATTTGAACTAGATAAATATTGAATTTTAATCAGGATTTTTATCTGAATATTGATTAAGAATTTTTTTGGCTGTAATATTAAGTTTGCAGTTGATAATCTGTGCTAACAAGTTGAAATTGCAAATAAAAAAAATTACCTCAAAGAATTAGAACTACCATTGATCCAGTAGTTTCACTTTTGGGTATATATCTGAAGGAAGTGAAATCACTATCTCAAAGAGATTGTCTGCACCCCCATGGTCATTGAAGCATTATTTACAGTAGCTTAGACATGGAAAGAACCTAAGTGTTCATTGATGGCGGAATAGATAATGAAAATGTGAGCTATATAAACACATGTGCGCACATGCACACACTGTAATATTATTTAGCCATAAAAAAGAAAATCCTGACATTTGTGATAGTATGTAAAATAAGTAAAACAGAGAAAGGCAAATACTGTATTATCTCATAAAACAAAAGGCATAGAAAGAGATAACAGATTGATGGTTGCCAGAGGCAGGGGGTAGGGGCTGGGGAAAATGAGTGAAGGTGATCAAAAGGTACAAACTTCAGTTATAAGATAAATAAGTTCTGGAAATGTACCCTGAATGGTGACTAGCGTTAACAATACTGTATGTTTGAAAATTGGTAAGAGAGTAGATTTCAAGAGTTCTCATCACAAGAAAAAATATTCTGTAACTATGTAAGGTGATGGATGTTAACTAAACTGTGTGATAATGATTTTGCAATATACACATATCATATATGAAATCATATGTACAACTTAGACTAATATAATGTTGTATGTCAGTTATATCTCAGTAGAACTGGGGAAAATATATTCTTAGATAAAATGTTATGGCTTCTATTTTATTTTAAGGTAGTGGTAAAGGACAAGAAGCCAGGGAAATTTTAGATGTCAAATTTTATATTATGAAAATTCAACTTAGTGCCTTATATATACTTAGAAACAGTATGAGTGATCTGTGACCAGAATGTGATTTCTAGTAGGAGTAGTTGTTATGTAGATGGAGTAGATTCTGCCCATGCTTTTTTTGCTCTTGGTGTTCAGACTCTGGTCTTGTTGCCAGAGTTTCTTTAATTGTTCCTTTAATTGGAAATTATAGTGCATTTCTCCATAGAAATAGTATGATTCAGATAGTACTTTTAATCCTAGTTATTCATTCATTAAATAAATATGTTAAGCTCTTGTTAGAAGGCAGGTACTCTGTTATATACTGTTTACGTTTACAAATATATAAAGATGAAAACACAATGTATGGACCTCCAGTCAAGACATCTGCGTAGGTAAACACAGCTCGCCTATTCACACAACTACATCAAAATTACAATGGTCATTCAGAACTGCCAGAAATCGAGATGAATGTAAGTCCTATAACTATTGAATTAAACAAGAAACTGCATCAAGAGTGGTAGGAGGGGCGGAGATGTGGATCGGACTAGTCTCACACCCACATGTGGTAGATAAAAATTGGAAGGGATATCTCAGGAGCGAGGGGTCCCAGCTCCACACCAGGCCCCCGCCCAAGGTTTCAGTGCCAAGAAAATAAATCCCCATAACTTCTGGCTGTAAAATACAGTGGAAACAAGGCTCTGGAAGACAGAAACTTCTGGAGTACCAGATCATTTTTATCAAAGGGCCTGAGTATGGACTTAGTTAGACTCACTCCCTCTGAGCTCCAGCATGGGGGCAGCAGATTGAAAGGCACCAGGGACATATAGGGAGAACTGGAACTGAACTGTCCTGCATCAGGGTGAGAGCTGGGGGGTGCGGGGGGGGCAGCTTTCTTCCACACATAAATGTTGGCAGAGGGTATTGTTCCTTTGATGAGCCCTCCCCCCAATAGAGCCAGCAGGCTAGTGTCATATCTGAGTCTCTTATCCTGGCTCACACTGTTCACCCTACCCTGGTGATTTTCTGAGGTCTTGCCCCACTGACTTCCAGGCCTACCCTAGATATTTCCAGTGGCTTTTCCATAGGAATAACTTGTCTTGGCTTATGTTCCATATTTTCCTAAATGCTCTCAAACAAGAAGCATTTGGCCATAGCAAGCCCCATACCTCTCACTAAGAGGCCCCAGGCCCAGCAATAGCAGCAGTTGGCTTTAGTTCACAACTTGGCCTCACCTGGGCACCTCCAGGCCCAACACAAGTACTAGTCATATGCATATAGCATTGTAGACTATACTGGGTGACCCCAGATAGAATATAAGTGGTGGCTGACTTTGGACATGCCAACAGCAATCAAGGCTCAACTACAACATGAGTACATACAGAGTCCACACAATGGGCACACCTCAAGTATCCAGCTTGGGTGATAGGGAGATTATGCCACTGGACCCTACAGGACACCTACTATATTAGGCCACTCTCTTAAGCCTGCCAGTGTACCAGCTGTAACTAATATGTAGAAACAACTGCAGGGAAGCTGCCAGAATGAGGAGAAAGGAAACATGGCCCAAATGAAAGAACAGAACCAAACTCCAGAAAAAGAACTAAACAAAATGGAGACAAGCAATCCACCAGATGCAGAGTTAAAATACTGGTTTAAGAATGACCTATGAGAACAACAGTTAAAAAAAAATTGTTCCATGAACTTAGTTAGAACCTCAATAGCATAAAAAAAGATCCAATCAGAAATGGACACACTAATTGAAATAAAGAACAATTTACAAGGAATCAACAGTAGAGTGGGTGAAGCTGATAACCAAACCAGCAATTTGGAAGAGAAGGAAGCAGAAAGCACCCAATCAGAAAAGCAAGAAGAAAAAAGAATGCCCTCCTCTCCAAAATAAGAATAGTGTAAGGAACCTCTGGAACAACTTCAAGTGTACCAGCATTTGCATCATGGGGTGCTGGAAGAAGAGACAGAGCAAGAAATGTAAAACCTATCAATATTTGAAAAAAATAATGACAGGCAACTTCCCTATCTTGGTGAAAGAAATTGATATACAAGTCTAGAAAGTGCAGACAGTCCCAAACAAGATGAACCCAAAGAAGCCCACACCAGACAAATCATAATGAAAATGTCAAAGGTTAAAAGACAGAGAATCTTAAAAGCAGCAAGAGAAAAGCAGTTAGTTACCTACAAGGGAGCTCCCATTAGACTATCGGCTGATTTCTCAACAGAAACTTTGCAGACCAGGAAGAATTGGCAAGAAATATTCAAAGTGAGGAAAAGCAAGGATCTACAACTAAGATGACTGTACCCAGAAAAGCTATCATTTAGAATCAAAGGACTGATAAAGAGCTTCCCAGACAAGAAAAAGCTAAAGAAGTTCATCACCACCTAGCCATTATTATATGAAATGTTGAAGGGTCTTCTTTAAGAGGGATATCTTAAAAAAAGAAAAATAAAATGGCAATAAAAACATTATCAACTATTGAATCTAAAAAGCAAAATAAGCAGAAAGAAATGGAATCATAGATATGGAGAATGCTTTTTTTAATTTTAGTTTATTGTTGTTCAATTATAGTTGTCCCAGTTTTCCCCCCATTGCTCTTCTCTGCCTTGCCCACCCCCCTATCCCACAGTCAGTCCCGACCTTATTGTTCATATTAATGGGTCCTTTATACTTGTTCCTTCACTAGACCCTTTCCCTTCTTTCCTTATTATCCCCCACCCTCTCCCCTCTGGTCACTGTCAGTTCCTTATTTGCATGTCACTGGTTCTTTTTTGCTTTTTTGTTTGTTTTGCTCATTAGGTTCCACTTATAGGTGTTTTGATGGGATGCTTATAGGTGCTAGATGGGATGGGAGTTGGGAGGATGGGTGATAAAAGTGAAGGGATTAAGAAGTACAAATTGGTAGTTACCAAATAGTCGTGGGGATGTAAAGTACAGCATAGGGAATATAGTAGCTAAAGACCATATCTTTAGGACCCATGGACATGGACAATGGTGTGTGGATTGCCCGAGGGAGTGGGGGTGCTGGGTGGTGGGGGCAAAAGGGGAGAAGTTGAGACAACTGTAATAGCATAAACAATAAAATATAATTAACAAAAAACTATATGACATAATTCTTAATCTGTAATAGCTATTATTTTGTTAGGTATGAGAGAACAAAAGAAGTTGTTGAGCTTCCAGTCAAGATGGCAATATAGGTAAACAGCTCACCTCATCACACAACCACATCAAAATTACAACTAAATTATTGAGCAGCTATCACTCAGAACTGTGAGAAATCAAGTTAAATGGAAGTTTGACAACTACAGAATTAAAGAAACCATATTCATCCTGACTGGTAGGAAGGGCAGAGATGCAGAATGGGTTGGCCCCATAACCACATGTGGTGGATAAAAATTTGTGGAGGGCTATCTTAGGAGGGAGGAGTCCTAATCCCACACTAGACCCCCCAGCTCAGGGTTCCAGTGCCAGGAAGATAAGTCCCCATAACTTCTGGCTAACTAAACCAGTGGGGATTGAGTAGGTAGAAGCAACTTCAAGTCCCAAGCAGTTCCTCTTAAAGAACTCAGACATGAACTTAGCCAGACTCACTCCCTCTGATCTGTAGCACTAGAGTAGCAGCTTGAAAGGCACCAGTGACATACAGAGAGGAACTGAAGTGTCTGGCATCAAGGCGAGAGCTGGGGGACAGCATTCTCTTAGAAAGAAATGCAGACAGAGACCTTTGTTTCTTTTTTGAGCCCTCCTGCAGAGCCATAGATGGCAGGCTGGTGCCATATCTGAGACTCTGTCAACCTGTCTAACACTGTTTTGTCTGTGCTAGAGATCCCCTGAGGTTCTGTCCCACCCAACTTACAGCTGTTAACAGTGGCTTTTCATATGAATGGGTGTTCTTGGATCATGCTTCAAAACTTTCTAAATCCTTTCAAACAAGCAGCAGCCAGGCTCAACGAGCCCCCAGCCCCCATACCTATTATAAATGGTCCTGGGCATAGCTCCAGTAGCAGCCAACTTAGATTCACAGCTTGTCTTTGCCTGGGAATCTCCAAGCCCAACACAAGTAGCAACCATCTCAGATTGCTTTATAGGTCAGGCAGGGTGGCCCTGAGCAAAACACAGGTGAGGTCTAACTTTGGTCTGCACTACCTGGGAAACCCCAGGGCCTAAGCACTCAGTGGTCAGCTACAGATTATGTAGAGCACCTTGCTCCTACATAGCTGATCTTCCATGGAGTGTGAAAGTTGGCGGTCAGTGGTTACAACAAATCCTTGCAGCCGACTGACCTGGGTCAATCTCTCCCATTAACTACCAATGACAACCAAAGCTCAACTGCAAGAGCAATGTATACTCAGCCCACACAAAGGACATACCTCGAGTACCCAACTTCGAGAGTAGGGGAGGCTGTGTCACTGGACCCTACAGGACACCCACTATATTAGGCCATGTTACCAAGACAGGTAGTCATAGCAGCTACCTAATACAAATAAACACAGGGAGGGTGCCAAAATGAGGAGCCAAAGAAAAATGGTCCAAATGAAAGCACAGATCTAAACTCCACAAAAAGAACTAGGCGACGCAAGGATAAGCAATTTCTCAAATGCAGAGTTCAAAACACTGGTTATAAGGATGGTAAAGGAACTTAAGACCTCAGCAGCATAAAAAAGATCCAGTTAGAAATGAAGGATACACTATTTGAAATAAAGGATAATTTACAGGGAATCAACTGTAGAGTGGATGAAGCAGAGAAATCAATGATTTGGAACAGAAGGAAGCAAAAAGCAACCAATCAGAACAACAAAAAGAAAAAAGAATCCAAAAAAACATGGGCAATATAAGGAGCCTCAGGGACAACCTAAAGCCTTCCAAGATTTGCATCATAGGTTTGCCAGAAGAAGAGAGAGAACAAGAAGTTGGCCATCTATTTGAAAAAATAATGAAAGAAAACTTCGCTAATTTGGTGAAGGAAATAGAAATGCAAGTCCAGGAAGTACAGAGATGGATACAAAGAGGCCCACTCCAAGACTCATCATAATTAAAATGCCAAAGTTAAAGATAAAGAGAGAATCTTAAAAGCAGCAAGAGAAAAAAAGCTGATTACCTACAGGGGAGTTCCTATAAGATTGAGCTGATTTCTCGAAAGAAACTTTGCAGGCAAGAAGAAACTGTCAAGAAATATTCAGAGATGAAAAGCAGGGACCTACAGCCATGATTGCTCTACCCAGCAAAGTTATTATTTAGAATCTGTTAGGTTGGCTATCTCCTCGTCACTTAGTTGTCCCACTGGAACCTTGATCCATTTCCCCTTTTGGGCCATACCTCTGTCTCCTCATTCTGACAGTCTCCTGTGTTTGTTTGCCCCCGCATCCCAGGTAGAGCTTTCGCTCCTGTTACGTTGTAAGGGGTGGAGCCTTAGGGATTCATCAGTACAGGGCGACCTGTTTCACCACGTTGTGGTGCTGTATGTGGGGGAGGGGTCCGAGAGGGAACAATGCTGCCTGTCCAGCACTCGCCCCTTTTCCAGGCACCTATCCCACTTTTGCACTGGACTGGTGCCCCTCTAGTTGCTGCCCTGGCCGTCATTCCCAGAGTGGGTGGGTCTGCGATGTTCTAGGACCGTGGGGGCCCTTTAAACAAGCAGACTCTGCTGAGACCGGCGGTTTCTGCCTCCACCCCAACCTCCACTGGTCTGCATGTCAAAAGCATTGAGGCTTGATTTTGCCCGGTGCTGGGACCGTGAGCTGCTGCTAGGTCCAGTGAGGAGCTGGGAACGCTCCCCAGGTGTCCCTCCTGACTTTTTAAAATGTGTGACTGTGCTTTCCGCTGGCCTGCTGCTGCCACTGCAACCGCTGCTGCTGCCACCCCACCGTGTCCTCTCTGCCCTGGCTCTGCCCCTCCTACCTGTCTGGATGAGTATTTCTTCTTTAAATCTTTGTTTGCTGGACTTCTATGCAGTTTGATTTTCTGAAACTTCTTGTTTCTAGTTTTGAGGCAATTGTATTCTTTCTTAGTTGTGGAGGGAGATGCAGCATATCTATCTACGTCTCCATCTTGGCCGGAAGTCCCCTCAGGTTATATATTGATGTAACTTTTTCTTATGTTGATCCTAATTTTGAATTTTTATGCTTGTGCAAATACTGACATATTAATTCTGTTAAAATTTTTACTTACATTTTAAACAGTCCTTTTAATTTAATTTATCTTTGCAATAATCGTCAAAACTATGCAGTGTGCATGATGAGGAAGCTTTCGCTAATGGACATTTTCATTGCCTCACGGTATAGCATTAGCATTCTGTTCATAAACTTTTTCACTGTTGATATATATTGATGTCTATTGATATACGTCTCTAGTATAATGCCGTTTGTGTTCATTTCTTTGGTACGTTATGAAGTTTTCTTTTTTTTCTCAAAAATGTATGCAATATTTGGCATGCTTCTCCCTTGTTATCCATGTTGTTGTGTATTTTTTCAAGTTATAATCATGGATTTTATATTATGCCATATATTATACTTCAAAAGCCATATTGAAGGAAAGAATTTATTTTTTCTAAAATAATTGTTATAATAAAGTAATTTTAATGCAATAAATTTTCACTCAATTGCATCAAAGAACACTGCTTACAAAAGAAGGGTGTATTTACTATATGTTGTGAAATTTTCAGCAAATTATTACGAATAATAAGGTTTTTATAGACTTTAAAAAATTATTTATTTGTTTATTTATTGATTTATTTTTAGAAAGAGGGGAAAGGAGAAAGAGAGGTAGAGAAACATCACTGTGTAGTTGCCTCTCACTTGCACCCCCATCTGGGGACCTGACATGCAACCTAGTCATGTGCCCTGACTGGGAATAGAACCAGTGACACTTGGTTCGCAGGCCAACGCTCAGTCCACTGAGCCACAATAGCCAGGGCTAGACATTTTTCATAAACTCTGCATTTCTCAGCAAAATAGCCTGACATTTCTCACGCAAATTTTAGCAATTATGCATGGCACTCAGAGGGTTAAGGTAGAGTATTAAGTGTATTAACAATATCGGTAACATTGCTATACGCACTTTATTTCATTATCTCATTAAGCTTAATAACAACTCTGACAGAGATACTGTTAAACAGACTAAGGAACTGAAGCACAGAAACCTAAGGATTGGATTTCTGCTAATGATATAATGCTTTTGGCAAGAATTATGATAACATATGGATAATGTTGCTGCTTTCATTCTTGACCCACCCAAACTCATTTTTTTGTTATTTTATTCTTTTCTTTGTAGGACAAGTTTGATAGATTTCTAAGTTTCCAGAGGTCAGTTTAGTTGCCAGGATAGATTTTATCTTTTGGGGAAATCCTTAGGTACCTTATGTCTCTATCTTCCACATTTTATATTATCTTCATTTTTTTAAAAGTTACAGTTTAATAAGTTAAGTAGTTCGCTAGCAATTGTTGATACACAGTATTTTTAAGCTTCACCTTATTTCCCCTTCTCAGAGGTATCCATTCTCAATTCTTAGCTGTTTGATGTTTTCCTGTGATTTTTTCAAGTAACATTTGAATTGATGTTACTAAGTTGTTGGTTTAGGACATTGTTTGTATGGTTTTCTGTGTCCTTATCACTAATTAAACTCAAGATTTTCTACTAACTGCCCAAATTTCCTATTTTCTTTCACATCATTTATTCTGTTAGTGTCATCGTGTTGAAGAAGTTCCTTTCAAGCAACATGCTCCAGTCTAGAGTGGTTTCTGTGTCCTCATAGTTCCTGGTTCTTAGTTTAGGAATTCTTTTCTCCTGTGTTGGATCTTCTGTTTCTTCTGCCCCATGTCTTCCTCTTGGTTTACTTCCACATTTGGCTTAAGAAAGGGTGAATGGGAGGCCAATTATGTGATACCTTGCATTTATTTACTTATTTATTCTAGAGGGAGGGAGAGAAGGAGGGAAAGAGATAGAGAAACATTGATATTTTGTTCTTCCACTTATTTATGCATTCATTGGTTGATTCTTCTATGTGCTCTGACTGGAGATCAAACCTGCAACCTTGGCATATAGGAATGACACTAAGCAACTGAGCAACCTGGCCAGGGAAATATCTAGCATTTCTTAACCTTGATTAATAGTTTGGCCTTTCTTTGTATAATTCAGATTGGCAGTTGTTTTTCTTCAGAATTTTGATGATTATTGTTCCAATTTTGTCCAGCTTGCACTGTGGCTGCTGAAAGTTCCAAATCATTCCGATTTTTTTTTTTTCCTGTTTCTGCATGTCTGGAAGCTGGTAGAATCTTCTCTTGATTTCCTCTATCTTGAAATTTCAAAAGATATGCTTTTGTATGGATGTATTTTTAAAATTCATTATCCTGTGCATTCTGGGTTTTCAAATAGTAAACTTAACATTGTTTAATTCTGGGACATTTTCCTGAATTATTTCATTGATATTTCTCCTTTCTGTTTTCTCTTCTGTTCTATGGATATTGAATTGTGTTGACTAGACTTCTACTTTTTTTTTTTTTTAGGTGTGGCCAAAAGTTGATTGGAAGCTTTGGGTATATCATTGCTACTAGTTGACTCTGGGTTCACTGCAGGGTGATCTGACTTTGCCATTTACTGGGGGAGCCTTTGATATCTGCTTCTTATTTCTTTTCCCTTTCCAAAAAGAGAAGAGTCTTTTAAGCTCCTGCTTGGTATGTGAAAACTCATTCTCTGGGAGCTAAGTGAGGGAAGTATATATATGTGTTTATTTAATTCCCCAGGTTTCATTAAGTCCTTCTTCCCACAATGTGCTTTCTGTTCCTATGTTTGAAAGTCCTCTTCAGAGAATAAACATCTAAAATTTTGTCTTGTTGACTCAGACATAGTGGGCCAACCATCTGGATTAGAAGAAATTGAGAGATTAAGCCATTTCTTTTTTTTTTTAAGTATATTTTATTGATTATGTTGTTACAGTAGTCTCAATTTCTTTTCTCTTTGCTCCCCTCTTCCCAGTACCCCCCTTCCCTTCATCAGTCCCACTCCCCTTAGTTCATGTCCATGGGTCATACATAGAAGTTCTTTCACTTCACCCTTTCCTATATTATTCTTAATTTCTCCCTGTCTAGTTTGTACCAACCAATTATGCTTCTTAGTCCCTGCACCATTTCCCTATTTCTCCCCCTCCCCCCTCACAGCTGACAATCCTGCAAATGATCCCCACACTATGATTCTGTTCCTGTTCAGGTTGTTTGCTTAGTTTGTTTTTGTTCTTATTTTTTAGATTCAGTTGCTGGTAATTGTCAGTTTGTTGTCATTTTAATGTTCATAGTGTTGATCTTCTTTTCCTTAAATAAGTCCCTTTAACATTTCATATAATAATGGCTTGGTGATGATGAACTCCTTTATCTTTACCTTGTCTGGGAAGCCTTTATTTGCCCTTCCATTCTAAATGATAGCTTTGCTGGATAGAATAGTCTTGGTTTTGTAGGTCCTTGCTTTTTATCACATTGAATACTTGTTGCCAGTCCCTTCTTGCCTGAAAGGTTTCTTTTGAGAAATCAGCTGGTAGTCTCATAGGCACCCCTTTGTAGGTAACTCTGCTTTACTCCCGGTGCTTTTAAGATTCTCTCTTTATCTTTAACCTTTAGCATTTTAATTATGATGTGTCTTGGTGTGGTCCTCTTAGGGTCTAGCTTGTTTGGGACTCTCTGTGCTTTCTGGACTTGTATGTCTATTTCCTTCACCAAATTTGGAGAGTTTTTCTTCATTATTTTTTCACATAAGCTTTCAATTTCTTGCTCTTCCTCTTCTCCTTCTGGCACCCCTATGATTTGGATATTGGCACATTTAAAATTTCCCAGAGGTTCCTAACCCTCCTCATTTTTTTCAATTCTTGTTTCCTCATTTTATACTGGTTGACTGTCTTTTTCTTCCTTATATTCCAAACCATTGATTTGAACCCTGGTTTCCTTCTCTTCCCCACTGGTTTTGTTTGGGTTTTCCTTTGTTTCATTTAGCATAGCCTTCACTTCTTCTCTTATGCGTCTGCCATACTTAAGCATATTTGTCAAGCCTGTGACCATCTTTATCATCAGTGTTTTGAACTCTGGGTCTGTTAGGTTGGCTATCTCCTCATCCGTTAGGTTGGCTCTCTCCTTGTCGCTTAGTTCTCCCACTGGAACCTTGAACCATTCCCTCTTTTGGGCCATACTTCCCTTTCTCTTCATGTTTCCAGGCTCCTCATGTTTGTTTGCTTCTATGTCTTAGGCAGAGCTGTCGCACCTGTTATGTTGTAAGCAGCGGAGCCTTAGGTATTCATCAGTACAGGGCAACTCCTATTACCACGTTGTGGCGCTGTGTGTGGGGGAGGGATCTGAGAGGGAACAATGCCACTTGCTCAGCACTTGGCCCTTTTCCAGGCACTTCTCTCACTTCCATATGGGCCTGGCGCCTCTCTAGCTGTTGCCCTGGCCATTGTTCCCAGAGTGGGTGGGCCTGTGGACATTCTAGGACCCACTAGTTTGCAATCAGAAGCAATGAGGCTTTATTGTCCCTGGCACTGGAACTCTGAGCTGTGCGGTTTGATTTGGTGCTGGGAGTGCTCCCCAGGTGTCCCTCTCAACTTTTAAAAATGTTTGACTGCACTATCTACCAGCCTGCTGCTGCCGCTGCCACCACACCACATCGTTTCCACACCAGCTCCTCCTGTCCTACCTCTCTGGATGAGTATTTCTTCTTTATATCTTGGTTTGTTGGACTTCCATTCAGCTCGATTTTCTGGATCTTCTGGTTGTCTCCACTTTTGAGGTAGTTGTATTCCTTCTTAGTTGTGGAGGGGGATGCAGCATGTCTGTCTAGGCCTCCATCTTGGCTGGAAGTCAAGCCATTTCTTAAAGAACTTTTGTAACAGAATGTATGGGTTTGGCTGCTTGCTGCAATGAAAGCCAAACTCGTGAGACAGTTGCTGGTGCAAAAGGAAAGAAGTTTATTCAGGGAGAAGGTGGACTCCCATCTCAAAGACTATCTGCCTTTCTGCTCAAGCCTGGGGTTCTTATTGCAATAGGGAGGGGAGGGCTTTTTTTTCTATCCAATTATCCTGCTAGCTTTTCCCACCCTCTGGCCTTGTCCATTCATCTTGCTAGCTTTTGGCCCACTGGGGTATGAGAACCTACCCCTGTACCATCTCTGTCAGTGGGGGTTACTCCCTGGTGCTTACTGACTGTCTAGAGTAGTGGGCCACGAGGTCGATGCAGGACCCACCATCTGGAAGCATGGGGATGCCACAGCCCTCGGCCCTCAGTCCACTTCCCCATTCTGAACATGGCATTGGCACATCCTGTGGAGCTGGTTGGAGTCTGTGGGGTACCCCAGATCCCAGTGCGCCTTCGTATTGTGCACTTCCCTTGATGCCTGTCCCTCTGAAGTAGCCAGCCAGGCTTGCACTCGGAATGGCAGCTGCCTACGGTAACACTTTCAATCATCCTTTCTAATTTAGTGGTCTCTTCACCCCTGGTTTTGAAGGTACTGTCTGTTACCAGTTCCTGAGCCTCATGAGAATTTTGTGGACTAAGATTGGTTTTGGCTTTCCACATTGCAGGTTTAGTATTCAACTTTCTTGGTTCTTCTGTTAGTTACCATATGCTTTCCACCTACAAATTTTTGTTTATGCTTTAAAAATACCTTCTTGGTATTTTAGCACAATTTTGAGAAGGAATGAAATTAATTGTGTGTTTAACTTCACGTTTTACATAGAATACAGTTCTACATTTTTTGGGTTTAAGCTTTCTTTTATTTGTATATATATATTTTTAACTGTGGTGAAATACACATAAAATTTGTTAATCATTTTGAAGTGTATAATTCTGTATCATTAAGTACATTTATGATGTTGCACAACCATCACCACTATCTACAACAGTTCCAGAACTTTATCATTACTCCAGAAAGAAAGCCATATCCATTAAGCAGTCATTCCCTATTCCTTCTTTCCCCCAGCCCTTGGCAACCACTGGTCTGCTTTCTGTCTCTATGGATCTGTCTATTCTGGATATTTTATCTAAATGGAATCACACAATATGTGGTCTCTGGGTCACATATTTTCACTTACTATAATGTTTTTGAGGTTTATCTATGGTTTAGCACAAATCAGTACTTCCTTTATTATGGCTAATTTTTATTGTGTGGTCATACTACATTTTGTTTATTCAGTTACCAGTTGATGGACTTTTGGTTATTTCCACTCTTCAGCTATTGTGAATAGTGCTCCTATGAACATTTGTGTACAAATTTTTATTTGAACATGTTTCAATTCCTCATAAAAATTGTTTTATACGAGTTTATTGTGTCAAAGTGAGTTTATTTGAGTACACTGTGAAAGTACTTCATGATACTGAATTGTGCACGTTTACTAGGGAACAAGATCGCAAATGGTTATGTACCTAGAAGTGAAATTGCTGTGGTAAATCTATGTTTCACTTATTTCAGTGGAACTGGTAGTCAGGAGCTGCCCAACCAGCAATACTCAAGAATTTCAATTTCTGCATATTCTTGCCACCACTTGTTTTTGCCCTTTAAAAATGTATTATTCTAGACATTCTAGTGTGTGTAAACAGGTATCTCTTTGTGGTTTTGATTCATATTTCCCTAATAACAAATGACATTGAGCATATTTTCATGCTCTTGTTGGCCATTGAGTATCTCTTTTGGAGAAATGCAACTGCTTTGCGCATTTTTAAATTGGGTTGTCTTTTTTTGTTGTTGAGTTCTCAGAATTCTTTAATATTTTGTATACTAGATAATCTTCAGATATATGATTTGCAAATATGTCTGTTCCCTGTATGTACTTGTTTTTAGGTATATTTCATTGATTATGCTATTATAGTTATCCCAATTTTACCCCCTTTGCTCCCTTCTACTCAGTACCCTCCTTCCCTCCAACAACGCCCCCCCCCCCCCCGCACCCTCTTAGTTTATGTCCATGGGTCATGCATGTAAGTTCTTTGGCTTCTCTATTTACTATTTTTAGCATCCCCCCTGTCTATTTTGTACCTACCAATTTTGATTCTTGATACCTGTACCTTTTTCCTCATTCTGTCCCTTCCCCATTGATAACCCACCATATAATCTCTGTATCTATGATTCTGATCCTGTTCTAGTTGTTTGCTTAGTTTGTTTTTGTTTTTGTTTTTTAGATTCAGTTGTTGATAGCTCAATTGAATTTGTTGTCATTTTACTGTTCATAGTTTTGATCTTCTTTTTCTTGAGTAAGTCCCTTTAACATTGCTTATAACAAGGGCTTGGAGATGATGAAGTACTGTAGCTTTACCTTGTCTGGGAAGCACTTTATCTGCCCTTCCATTCTAAATGATAATTTTGCTGGATAGAGTAATCTTGGTTGTAGGTCCTTGCTCTTCATCACTTTGAATACTTCTTGTCTGCAAAGTTTCTTTTGAGAAATCAGCTGATAGTCTCATGGGAACTCCTTTGTAGGTAGCTCTTTTTTTCTCTTGCTGCTTTTAAGAGTCTCTCTTTATCTTTCACCTTTGGCATTTTAATTATGATGTGTCTTTGTGTGTTTCTCTTTGGGTCCAACTTTTTTGGAACTCTGTGCTTCTTGGACTCATATATCTATTTCCTCCACCAAGTTAAGGAGCTTTTCATTATTTTTTCAAACAAGTTTTCAATTTCTTCCTCTTCTTCTGGCACACCAATTATTTGGATGTTGGTACTTTTCGAGATTTCCTAGAGTCTTCTTAAACTCCCCTTGTTTGTTTTTTTTTGTTTGTTTTTTGAATTGTTGTTTCTTTATTTTGTTCTGATTGAATATTTATTTCTTCCTTGTATTACTAATGGTTGGCTTGAATCCTGGGTTCCTTCCCATCCCTGTTGGTTCCTTGTATATTTTTCTTTATTTCACTTTGTATAACCTTTACTTTTTCCTTTATTTTGTGGCCATACTTAATCATTTCTCTGAGCATCCTTATTACCAGTGTTGTTTTAATATTATTTTTTCATTTTTTGGTTTTTCAATTACAGTTGTCCCATTTTTCCCCCATTGCTCTTCCCCACCCACCCCACCCCTTCTCCCACAATCATATCCCTCCCCGTTGTCCATGTCCATGAGTCATTTATACACGTTCCTTGACTAAACCACTCCCTTACTTACCCCCTTCTTTCCCTCCCCCCTCCCCCCTATTGACTGCTATTCTGCTCTTTGTTCTATTTAGTTCATTTGTTTATGTTGTTATTTAGTTTCTTGTATTAAGTGATATCATATGGTATTTTTCTTTCGTGGCCTGGCTTATTTCACTAAGCATAATTCTCTCTACTTCCATCCATGTTGTTGCAAATGGCAGGAGTTCCTTCTTTCTCTCTGCTGCATAGTATTCCATTGTGTAAATTTACCACAGTATTTTAATCCACTCATCTACAGATGGTCACTTAGGCTGTTTCCAGCACTTGGCTATTGTAAACAACTCTGCTATGAACATAGGTGTGCATAGGTCTTTTGAATTGGGGTTTCAGGATTCTTCGGGTATAATCCTAGCAGTGGAATCGCTGGTTCAAAAGGCAGTTCCATTTTTAGTTTTTTGAGGACATTCCATACTGCTTTCCATAGTGGCTGCGCCAGTCTGCATTCCCACCAACAGTGCAGTAGGGTTCCCATTTCTCCACATCCTCACCAGCACTTGTTGTTTGTTGATTTGTTGATGATGGCCATTCTGACTGGTATAAAGTGGTATCTCACTGTGGTTTTTATTTGCATCTCTCTGATGGCTAATGATGTTGAGCATTTTTTCATGTGTCTATGGACCTTCTGTATGTCCTCTTCAGAGAAGTGTTTGTTCAGGTCCTTTGCCCATTTTTTAATTGAGCTGTCTGTCTTCTTGGGGTTGAGACTTGTAAGTTCTTTATATATTTTGGAGATCAATCCCTTGTCTGAGATATCATTGGCAAATATGTTTTCCCATATGGTTGATTTCCTTTTCATCTTGCTGATGTTTTCTTTTGCTGAGCAGAAACTCTTTAGTTTGATGTAGTCTCATTTGTTTATTTTTTCCTTTATTTCTCTTGCCTTAGGAGATGTATCTGTGAAAATATTGTTACGTGGGATATCTGAAATTTTCCTGCCTATGTTTTCCTCTAGGACTTTTATGGTGTCACGTCTTACATTTAAGTCTTTGATCTATCTTGAATATATTCTGGTGAGTGGTGTAACTTGGTGGTCTAATATCATCTTTTTGCAAGTCCCTGTCCAGTTCTTTCAGCACCATTTGTTAAAGAGGCTCTTCTCACTCCATTTTATGCTCCTTCCTCCTTTATCAAATATTAGTTGACTATAGAGGCCTGGGTTCATTTCTGGGCTCTCTATTTTGTTCCAATGATCTATATGTCTGTTCTTATGCCAGTACCAGACTGTTTTGATCACAGTGGCTTTGTAGTATTGTTTGATGTCTGGTATTGTGATTCCTTCTGCTGTGTTCTTCTGTCTCAAGATTGCTTTTGCTATTAGGGGTCTTTTTTGGTTCCATATGAATTTTTGGAGTATTTGTTCTAGGTCTGTGAAATATGTCATTGGTATTTTAATAGGGATTGCATTGAATCTGTCAATTGTTTTTGGTAGTATGGCCATTTTGATGATGTTGATTCTTCCCATCCAAGAACATGGTATTTGCTTCCATTTATTTGTATCTTCCTTAATTTCTTTCTTCAATGTTACATAATTTTCAGAGTACAGGTCTTTTATCTCTTTGGTTAAGTTTATTTCTAGGTACTTTGTTTTTCTTGTTGCTATAGTAAATGATATTTTCTTTTTTGTCTCTGTCTCTGATATTTTATTGTTGCTGTACAGAAACGCCTTAGATTTCTGTATATTTATTTTGTACCCTATTTTTCCAAATTCACTTATTATATCGAGTAGTCTTTTAGTGGAGTTTATAGGGTTTTCTATGTATACTATCATTTCAGCTGCATATAATGATAGTTTTACTCCTTCTTTCCCAATTTGGATGCCTTTTATTTCTTTTCTTGTCTGATTGCTGTGGCTAGGACTTCCAACACTATGTTGAATAGGAGTGGAGAGAGTGGGCAGCCTTGTCTTGTTCCTGATTTCACTGGAGCTGTCCAGGGGTGTCTGCACAGGGTCTTCTGCATGCCCAGCGGGCCCTCCCTGTGCCCTTTGGGGCACTGATCTTATGTCTGTTGGGGTGTGTCCGCGTGGCACCTGGACGCGCGGCCCCGTGCACCTGGGCCAGTGAATGAGAGCACTTCCCTGTGCACGCCCGTGCAGCCGAATTGGAGGATTGGGGAGTGGGCGAGTGCACTTCTGCACCTGCACTCCTCAAGAATGTCCTATCACCCCCAACCTTTCCTCCCCTCTCCGCAGTTCACAAGAGAAAAATGTAAAGGAAAATCACGTTTTCACATGCACAGCAGTACACTGTTTCTTGTCTTTCAGCGCCAATGCCACCTGGTCCAGTCTTGTCTCTGCCAGCAGGCAGAGATCTGCTCTCCTCCGGATTCCTCTCTGGGGAAACCTGTGGTTGCTTAAAAGCCTTTATGTACTTACAGCTGCAGCTTGGGGAGCCACCGCAGTCAGAAATCCCGTCTCGTCCCTTTTTCCTCTGCTATCCTCACCAAACAGGTCTTTCCCAGATGGTCTTCTCTAATCCAGCAGTGCCAAGGCTCGACTCCTGCCAATGTCCGCTGCTCACTGAGATGTTCTGTTTGCAATTAGTCCAAACTACAGACGAGTCTCTAGAGCCAGAAAGCGCAGCCTCCCCTCACTCCTCCATCATCTTCTGTATTACCAGTGTTTTGAACTCTGTATCTGATAGGTTGGCTATCTCCTTTTTGCTTCATTCTTTTTCTGGAGTTTTGATCTGTTCTTTCATTTGGGCCATATTTCTCTGTGTCCTCAACTTGACAGCCTTCCTGTGTTTTCCTCTGTGTAAACTTATTAAGTAAACTTAATTTGTTTAGAACAGTTTCATACTTATAGGAAACTGGCAAATATAGTACAGAGAGTTCCCATGTACTCCACACCCACTTTCTTCTGTTATTAACTGCATTAGTATGCTACATTTGTTATAAGTATTGAACTAATATTGATACATTATTTTTAGCTGAAGTCCATACTTTATGCACATATCCTTTATTTTTACATAATGACCTTTTTCTGTTCCAGGATCCAATCTGGAGGCCCACATTATATTTATCTGTCATGTCTCCTTAAGCTCCTCTTGGCTATGAGTTTCATATCCTTTGTTTTTACAGAATGACCTTTTTCTGTTTCAGGATCCAATCAGGAGGCCCACATTATATTTAGCTGTCATGTCTTCTTAAGCTCCTCTTGGCTATGAGTTTCTCAAACCACCCTTGTTTTTGATGACTTTTACAGTTTTGAAGAGTTTTATTCAGGCAATTTATGGAATGTTTTTCTTTTGGTATTTTTCACATGATTAGATTGGGGTTTTTTGTTTTTCAGAGGAAGACCACAGAGGTTAAGTGCCATTTTCAATATTAAATTTAGGGTAGATTGCCAATATGACTTATCAGTGTTGATGTTGACCTTGACCACCTGGTGAAGGTAGTGTTTGTCAAATTTCTCAACTGTAAAGTTTCTCTTTTTTTCAATCCTCACTTGCCAGCACGTTTATTGATTTGAGAGAGGCAGTAGTGGATGGGAGGAAGAGACAGAGAGAGAGATAAAGAGAGAGAGAGAGAAACATCACTGTGAGAGAAAAACATTGATTGGTTGGCTCCCATATGCACCTCAACTGGGGATCAAACCCACAAACTAGGTATGTCCCTGACCAGGAATCAAACCCACAACCTTTTGCTGTATAGGATAATATTCCATTCAACTGAGCCACTTGGCCAAGGCTAACGTTACTTTTTAATTCTCTTTCCATGTTGTACTCTTTGGAAGGAAGTCACTTATATGTAGCTCATGCTTAAGGAGTGGATAGTTATGCTCACCCCCCTCAAGGGTGGAATATCTACATAAGTTAATTAGAGGTCTGTGTGGGAGATTTGTCTCTTCCTCATGTATTTATTTTTTCAATCATTGTTTATATCAGTATTGACTCATGGATATTTACTTTATATTTGAGGTTACAATGTAATTACTACTTTATTTCGTTGGTGTAGTTGTTCAAGTTTGCTGTTCAGGGCTCTTTCAATTGGCTCCTATGTCTCTTTGACATACCCTCTTTGGTGTGTGTGTGTGGGGTGGGGAGTGGGGGGCACACTTTCTTAATTTTTTGCACTACATATATGCTCCAAGTCTATTTTTATATTTCCTTCCCCAATTGACCATTTCTCCAATGAGCCTTGGTTTTTTTTATTGGAAAGTAGAAAAACCAATATCTAGGTGCTAGATATTCTTGATGCTACTATGGTGTTGTTGGTTGTAGATCCTCTCAGCTGACAGGAAATAAATGTGTATATACACAGATTAGTATATGCAAATACCTATAAATTTTTTATATCTGTGTTATGCTAAATGTGAATTCTTGCTGGATACCCAACTCCATTACCACCTAGATCAACAGTTCTCAACCTGTGGGTTGCGACCCCTTTGGGGGTCGAACAGCCCTTTCACAGGGGTCGCCTAAGACCATTGGAAAACACATATATAATTACATATTGTTTTTGTGATTAATCACTATGCTTTAGTTATGTTCAATTTGTAACAATGAAAATATATCCTGCATATCAGATATTTACATTATGATTCATAACAGTAGCAAAATTACAGTTATGAAGTAGCAACAAAAATAATTTTATGGTTGGGGTTCAGCACAACATGAGGAACTGTATTAAAGGGTCGCGGCATCAGGAAGGTTGAGAACCACTGACCTAGATCATTTTGACCTTCTCCCCTTGCTTATCTGTAAACTCTGTTCCAATAGTGAGAAAGCTGGCTCACACCATCTGCTATCTGTTTACTTACTCAGTTCCAGTATCCATATAAAGTACTCCACAGTTTTGAAAACTGGTAGTTTAGCTGTGAAGCGCAGGCAGATCTCTAGAATCCTTCCTGGGGTCAGATCCCAGACCCTGCTGAAGTAAAAGTCCTGATTTTCATCCTCTAAATATTTGACTCCAGTGATGAACTGAGTCAAATTCAAGCTGCATCAAAGTTCAGACCCAGTTTAATTACAGATGAGTTGACTTAGACCCCATTCTAGAGGTCTGTCAGAAGGGTTCTACCTATTGATAGGAATGAAATATCACTTATTTCATTTACTAATGTATTTTTATGGAAGATGTCTGGCTTCTAATAAATAAATTAATAAGATGCAAGAAAATATGACCAAAGGTCAGGAGAGGAAACAATCAGTAGAGGGAGACCCAGAGATAATACAGGTGGTGGAATTATCAGACAGGGATTTAAAGATAATTGAAAAAATGCAAGAGGATCTAATAGTAAAGTGGACAAAATGAAAAGATGGGATTTTTAGTGGAATCATGGAAACTATACCAAAGAACCAAACTGAAGTTCTACAAATGAAAAATACAATATTGGAAATGAAGAATGTATTACATAGGCTTAATAACTTCTTAACATATCAAGAAAAGATCAGTGAACATGAAGAAAGATTGATAGGACATATTTAAATTTATAAACATAACAAAAAATAGGGGGAGTTAGATAAGAGTTCCCAGATTTGTGGGATAATAGTAAATAGTCTAACATCCATGTAATTAGATATACGAGAGAGAATGTGGCTGAAACCATGTTTGAGGAGACAGTGGTTAAGTACTTCTAAAACTGATTGTAGATGTAAATTCACAAATTCAGGAAGTCCAACAAACCCTAAGCACATTAATACAAAACTAAATAAAAATGAACCAACAAATAAAAAATCCCAGATGTAGGCACATCATAATCAAACTGCTGAAAACTAAAGAGCAAATCTTACAAGCAACAGAACACATTAAATACATGGGACTAGCAATTTGAATTATGGCTAAGTTCTTACCAGAAAAAATAGAGGCTTAGAGACAATGGAATGGTATTTATAAAAGTGATAAACAAAAGGCACCATCCTGGCTGGCTTTGCTCACTTGGTTGCATTGTATCATAACCATATGGTTGTGGGTTTGATCCCTGATCTGGGTGTGTATGGGAGGCAACTGATTGATGTTTCTCCTTCACATTGATGTTTCTCTCTTTACCTTCCTCTCTCTCTAAAAGCAATGAAAAGAACGTCCTCAAGTGAGGATAAAAAAAACTTATTTAAAAAAGGAAAAAAACCAAGCTAAAATTATATATATCCAGCAGAAATAGCTTTCAAAAATAAAGGCAAAACATATTTTTAGGCAGATTAAAAAGTGAAAGAACTTGTTTCTCTAAAAGACTTGGGCTGCCAAGAAATGCTAAAAAGTGTCTCCTGAGCTAGAGACAGAAGAGACCATGTTTGGAGATCAGGGAGAGAATAAGTGAGGACAGGAGGAAGACACTGCAGGAGGAGCTGAGGGATGTGAAGTGAGGATGGTCCAGAAGCAGGAGAAGGTGGAGAAGAATTGAGAAAGAGCAGATGTGGCTCTGAAGGAAGCCCAGTCAGAGACTGAGACGTTGGACTAACAGGAAAGGCAGTACCATAGGGACTACAATAAACTGCAGTGGCAACAATTAGAACTGCATGACGAACTGTGCAGTGTGGAGAACTGGCAGTGGTACACTCAGACCCAGCTAGCCTGACTGGAGCAAACCAACACCTTCAGGTCAACATTTGAGATCTGCATGATGGCCCCTTGAACATCATCAATAACCAGATTGGGCTTTCTTCTTCCTGTCCTTTTGTTCTAGAATGAGATTAACGCAGCCTGGGGGCGCACAACCTTGCTGCTTCTGTCTAACACAGTTAGTCTGAAGTTTCAGAGTTATCACTTCATACCCTGTGGCATTTCTATCTGAGGTCTTTAACAGAGGACTACATTGAGCTGCTGTTGTTCTATAACAGGAGGCAGAATGCTCTCTTGTCTAAGTTTAACCAGGCAGTGTTGGCTTTCCTGGACTGAATGCAGCAGTTCAAGGAAGAAGCCAAGAAAGGTGGGGAAAGACCTGATAGAAAACCCTGGAGCCAGTGGTGAATTCTATTTCCTCAGAACCCATTTGAATATGGAAGAATAGTGGACAAAGGCCCTGAAACTCATTCTTACAAATTTTAAGTGGTGTCTCACTTGGTCTCCTTAAGTCATTGTCAAAAATAATTTTTTTGTTCTATGAGGGAGAGGGATTTTTTAATATCACTTCTTTTTCAGTTACAGTTGACATACATTGTTATATTAGTTTCAGGTCTACACCCCATTGATTATACATTACATTATACATTACATAACATACTGAGTCTGTATAAATCTTGTACCCATCTGACACCATACATATGTATTAAAATATTACAGACTCTATTCTTTATGCTGCACTTTACAGCCCCATGACTGTTCTGTAACAACCAATTTGTACTTATTAATGCTTTCAACTCTTTCACCTATATCCCCCAACCTCCCTACCATCTGGCAATCATCAAAACATTCTCTGTATCTATGATTCTGTTTCTGTTCTGCTTGTTCATTTATTTTGTTTTTATATTCAATTGTTGATAAATATGTATTTATTGCCATTTTATTTTTCATATTTTTGGTCTTCTTAAAGAAGACCCTTTAACATTTCCTATAATACTAGCTAAGCTGTGATGAACTCCTTTAGCTTTTTCTTGTCTGGGAAGCTCTTTGTCTGTCCTTCAATTCTAAATGATAGCTTTGCTGGGTACAGTAATCTTGGTTGTAGGTCCTTGCCTTTCATAAGTTTGAATATTTCTTGCCAGTCCCTTCTGGCCTGCAAAGTTTCTATTGAGAAATCAACTGACTGTCTCATGGAAGCTCCCTTGTAGGTAACTAAATGCTTTTTCTCTTGCTGCTTTTAAGATTCTCTCTTTGTTTTTGACCTTTGGCATATTAATTATGATTTGTCTTGGTGTGGGCCTCTTTGGGTTCATATTGTTTAGGACTCTCTGTGCTTTCTGTGCTTGTGTGTGTATTTCCTTCACCAAGTTAGCAAAGTTTTCTGTCATTTTTTCAAACAGGTTTTCAATTTCTTGCTGTCTCTCATCTCTTTCTGGCACCTTCGTGATGCAATGCTGGTACACTTGAAGTTGTCCCAGAGGCTCCTTACACTATCCTTATTTTTTGGATTCTTTTTTCTGTTTACTGTTCTGATTGGGTGTTTTCTGCATCCTTATATTCCAAATCACTGATTCGATTCTCGGCTTCATTCAATCTACTGTTTATTCCCTGTAAATTATTCTTTATTTCAATTAGTGTATCATTTATTTCTGACTGGTTCTTTTTTCTTATGGTTTCCATGTTATTTTTTATGCTGTTGAAGTTGTCAGTTCAACTGCTTTCCCCCTAAGTTCATTGAGCATCCTTATAATCAGTGTTTTGAACTGTGCATCTAGTAGATTGCTTGTCTCCATTTTGTTGAGTTCTTTTTTGTTCTGTTCTTTCATGTGAGAAATGTTTCTTTGTTTCTGCAGTTTTGGAGTCTCTCTGTGTTTGTTTCTATGTATTAGTTAGAGCTACTCTCTCTCCTGGGTTTGATAGAGTAGCCTAATGCAGTAGGTATCCTGTAGGGTCCAGTGGCACAGCCCCCCTGATCACCAAGCTGGGCATTACAGGTGCACTTCTCACCCCTGTGTGGGCTGTGTACACCCTTCTGTTTAAATTGAGTCTTGATTGCTGTTGGCAGGTGAATGGGTGGAATTTACCCCCAGGCCAATCAACTGCAAGGACTGGCTATGACCACCAATCATCGTGGAGGATCAGCTGTATAGGAGCCCACTCCATAGAGCAGGACTTACTTCAGCAGGACTCTGATGCCCACTGAGTCTGTCCCTTGAGTCTGCCACTTATGGAGGTGTTTGGGTAGTGGTGCTTTGAGATGGCCTAATGCACTAGGTATCCTGTAGGGTCCATTGGTGCCTTGACATGGTCTGAAGCTGTCCACCAGGTGCTCTGGCTCTTGGGCCTCCTAGGAGATGTAGGCAAAGGTCAGTTGCCACCTGTGTTCTGCCCATGGCCACCCAGCATGAGCTACAAAGCGATCTGAAGATGGCTGCCACTTGTGCTGGACTTTGAAATGCCCCAGTGAGGCCAAGTTGAAAACCAAGGCCAGCTGTTGCTAGTTCTGGGCCTGGGGTCACTTGTAAAGAGGTACAGGGCACATTGAGGCAGATGCTGATCGTCTGAGAGATTTTAAGAATATCTGAAGCATAAGCCAAGACAGGCCATTCAAATGGAAAAGACAGAGGTAACAGCTTTGGTAGATATGAAATTTGGGTGGGGTGCAGTCTCAGGGAATCATCAGGGCTGGGTTAACCATTTGAGCCAGGTTGATGGAGACTCAGATGTGTCCCCTCTTTACTGGCTCTGTGGGGGTTGGGCTCGTCAAAGGAACAGTGGTCTCTGTAGCACTTCTGTCATGGAGAAAGCTGCCAACCCCCAACTCTCTGATGCTGGACAATTCACTTCTTCTCCATATGTCTCTGGTGCTTTTCAAGCTGCTGCCCCAGCACTGGAGCTTAGAAGGAGTGAGTCTTAGTAACTCTATGTGTGGGTCCTTTAAGAGGAACTGCCTGGGACTCCAGAAGTCCTCTGTCTCTCTCACCCTCATTCCCTGCTGGTTTTTACAGCCTGAAGTTATGGGGACTTCTCTTTTGGCACTGGAATCCTGAGCTGGAGGACTGGTGTGGAGCTGGGACCCCTGGCTCCTCAGGGTGGATCTCTGCAGCCAAGATATCCTCCCAATTTTTATCTGCTACATGCGAGTGTGTGACCAGCCTGTTTTGCATCTCTGCTTCTCCTACCAGACTTGATGTGGCTTCTTCTTTAATTCCTAGTTGTAGGACTTTCATTCAGCCTGATTTCAGGCAGTTCTGAATGATGGTTGTTCTGTAGTTTAGTTGTAATGTTGATGTAGTTGGAGTTTTCTACCATCTTGACTAGAAGTGAAAAGGATTTTTTTTTTTTTTTTGCTTTAAAATATTTTATTTGTGAAAATCTTATCAGATCAATTGTAAAGCTGAATAAAATATCAGGTTTATAATTTTAATGATAAATGGCCACCTAGACATTAATTTTAGGAGAAATGAAAGTATTGTTCAGAGCAAACCGAAAGCCATTGCTATCTTCCCCAGCACAACTTTGTCCTCCCTTGTACTTTTCCCCTTTTCCCCACCTGGACAAATTCAAAATGACAACAAAGATTACATTACAAGGCAATGGGATAATGGATTTTAGAGGGAAAGAACTGAGGGTGGGTACGAGAGGAGAGGAGATGCTAAAGAGAAAGCTTGAGATTTTCAATTTTTTTGTGAGAAAATAAAAGTAATTGGGCCACTGGTGTATGTAGTAGTACTTTGGGATTATTCAAAGATTTTAAAGTTTTTGCTGTGATGTATAGTTTCACCCTCCTCCCCTTATCCCTGATAAATTTTATTATAAATAAATTTCTACACAGTCTTCAGTGAAGAGAAAAGGACAAAAGAGACCAAATAGAATTTTGGGTCTGTAGAAAAGAATGAACAACATCTGAAATGGTAAATACCTGTATAAATATAGAAAATTTTTGGTACTTCATCTATAATATACACACATAGAGAATATTGATATTTTAAGCAAAAAGTTAATATATGTGTGGATTATACCAAAGTAAGGAATACTGACTTTTAAGCAAAAATATTATTATGTTTGTGGTTTATACCAATGTAGATACAGAATTTAAAACTATGAGAATGGGAAAGGAAGGAAACAGAATTAAACTGTCATTAGTTTCATACACTGAATTAATATTCTCTTAATTGAAGAGAGGCTTTAATATCTTCAAGATGAATATTTTAATCTATAGCAACTCTTTAAAAATAACACAAAGAGAGATACTGTAAAAACAGTATATCTGCCCATGCAGGATTAGTGCTATGAAAATTGCCCTTGTACTGTAAACATCTAGAAAACAGGATTAATTATATGAAACAACTGTTTTCAGCCATTGGACAACAATCAGTACAGGGTGATGATCCTTGAGTGATGGAAAATAAATTATATGAGCTCTACAAGTGCCCTAGCATACTGCCTGTGGGCAGATTCTAAATTACAGCACAGAGTACGGAAACTCAAATAGAACCCAGGAGACTTTGGAGAAGGTAAGGCAACTAGAATCTGTGGGATAGAAAACTGGAGCAGTGCGCTCTATACAGAAATCTACAGAACTAAAAGATCTCTGGAGATCTATAGAAGGGTCCTCTAGACTCTTTTGTTGAATACTGATGTGCACATGCAAAGTATGAAACTCCACAATAGTGGGGAAAGTTACAGGGGAAATTAGTATGTTGAACAATTTCAGACGCTCACACAGTGCTGGTAATAATTGATATTTCCACTACACATAGTTGGAGAGACTGTTTAATACATGGGGGTAGAGTATTAGTCATAGACTAAAGGCCTCTCTAAACTGACCCTAACAAAGCTTAAAAACAAGTTTTGAAATTATCAAATTGCAAGTAACTTGATAGTGTGGCAAAACTAAGTCTTGATTGCCAGTAATTTAACTGTATGGCACAACTAAATCCAACACTCTTTAAAGAAACTCAGTGAAAACAGCACCCAGCAATAAAAATGTCCAGCATCAAATAAGAATTATTATGGCTACTAATCAAACAGGCTAATGACCCATAACCAGGAGAAACACCAGTCAATTGAAAGAAACCAGAAGTGAAGAATCATCTGAAATATTTCTGATGATAGAATTGTCAGACAAGAATGTTGAAACAGCTATTGTATATGTGTTTCTTGTGTTAAAAAAGGTACAATAAAACATGAATATGATAAAGAAAGCAATGAGTAATAGAAAAAAAGGACTCAAATAGAAAATTTGGAAATGAAAAGTACAATATCGAAAATGAAAGACAAATCATTGGATAGAATTAGCAGTTAGACACTCCAGAAGAAAAGATCATTGAACTTGAAGATAGATCAGAAGAACCTATTCAAAATGAAGTGCAAAGTGAAAAAAAAACTGGAACATTATGAATAGAAAGAACATCAGTAACCTGTGGCACAATATTAATTTGTGTAATGTATATATAATTGGAGTCCTAGGAAAGAGAGAGAGGTAGACAGAAAAGTTTCTTGAAGAAATAATGACCAAAAAAATGTCCAAATTTGATATAAACCTGCAGATTCAAGAACCTCAAAGAGTGCTAAGTAGACATGGTCTTCGTGCTCATCAGGATTGGACATTTTCAGAGCAACCGAAACGCAGCTTGTCCGCCCTGCGCCGCCTCCTGTGAAAAGCCTAAGCTGGCTGTGTAGGTACGAACTCAGGCCCCAACCAGACCAGAGAGCTCTCTCCTTTTGTCTCATAAGTGTGTCCACCACAGAGAATGCTAATTCATCAGCTGCCCACCTTAAGAGATTTAAGAACAAGGGTAAAGACAGTACAGAAATGAGGCATCGCTGAATAGAAGTTAACGTGGAGCTGGGAAAAGCTAAGAAGGATGAACAGATGCTGAAGAGGAGAAACGTAAGCTCTTTTCCTGATGATGCTACTTCTCCGCTGCAGGCAAACCGCAACAACCAGGGCACTATAAATTGGTCTGTTGAGGACATTGTCAAAGGCATAAATAGCAACAACTTGGAAAGCCAACTCCAAGCTACTCAGGCTGCAAGGAAACTGCTTTCCAGGGAAAAACAGCTACCCATACACAACATAATCCGGGCTGGTTTGATTCCAAAATTTGTGTCCTTCTTGGACAGCACCGAATGTAGTTCCATTCAGTTTGAATCTGCCTGTCTCTCACTAACATTGCTTCTGAGACATCGGAACAGATGAAGGCTGTAGTAGATGGAGGTGCTATCCCATCATTCATTTCTCTGCTGGCATCTTCCCACGCTAACATCAGTGAACAAGCCGTATGGGCTCTAGGAGACATTGCAGGTGATGGTTCAGTTTTCCGAGACTTGGTTATCAAGTATGGTGCAGTTGAACCACTGTTGGCTCTTCTTGCAGTTCCTGATATGTCATCTCTAGCATGTGGTTACTTACGTAATCTTACCGGGACACTTTCAAATCTTTGTCGCAACAAGAATCCTGCACCCCCATTAGATGCTGTTGAACAGATTCTTCCTACTTTAGTTTGTCTCCTGCATCATGATGACCCAGAAGTATTAGCAGGTAGCTGCTGGGCCATTTCCTACCTTACTGACTGTCCAAATGAATGGATTGAAATGGTTGTGAAAACAGGAGTTGTGCCCCAACTTGTGAAGCTCCTGGGAGCTACTGAACTGCCAATTGTGACTCTTGCACTAAGAGCCATAGGAAATATTGTCACTGGGCCAGATGAACAGACTCAGGTTGTGATAGATGCAGGAGCACTTGCTGTCTTCCCCAGCCTGCTAATGAACTCTAAGACCAATATTCAGAAGGAAGCTACGTGGACAATGTCGAACATCACAGCTGGCCGCCAGGACCAGATACAGCAAGTTGGGAATCATGGATTAGTCCCGTTCCTCGATGTTGTTCTGTCTAAGGCAGACTTTAAGACATTAAGACACAAAAGGAAGCTGTATGGGCTGTGACCAACTATACAAGTGGTGGAACAGTTGAACAGATTGTAAACCTTGTTCATTGTGGCATAATAGAACCATTGGTGAACCTCTTTCTTAACTGTGAAAGATACCAAAATTATTTTGGTTATTCTGGATGCCATTTTAAATATCTTCCAGGCTGCTGAGAAACTAGGTGAAACTGAGAAACTTAGTATAATGATTGAAGAATGTGGAGGTTTGGACAAAATTGAAGCTCTACAAAAACATGAAAATGAATCCGTATACAAAGCTTCATTGAACTTGATTGAGAAGTATTTCTCTGTAGAGGAAGAGGAAGATCAAAATGTTGTGCCAGAAACTACCTCTGATGGCTATACATTCCAAGTTCAGGACAGCACTCCTGGGACCTTTAAATTTTAGATTGTACAGCCGAGTCATAAAGTCTGGTTTGTTGTAAAAAAATAAAATAAAAAGCTAAGTAGAATAACCATAAATAAAATCATACCTGGGTACATAGTAATCAAACTGCTGAAACTCAGGATAGAGTTTTATATTCAGTAAACATATCTTTAAAAAAACAATTATTTCAGTCTAACAGAGATGAGAGAATTTATTGCCCTCAGATCTGGTCTATAAAAAAGGTTAAAGGAAGTTCTTCAGGCAAAAGGAAAATGATACCAGCCGGAAAGTTGAATGTTTACATAGAGTTTAAGAAATAGCAATTATGTTGATATGTTGTAAAGATATTTAACTCACTTTAAATCTCTTTAAAAGATCTTAGGTTTTATGACGTGAATGAGTGAAATGTATGACAAAAATATAACAAAGAATGGGAGGAAAAACGGAAGAATGCTGTTGTAAGATCTTTAGGTTAACTGGTACATTATTATTTGGAAATAGACTGTGTTAAGTATGTAAGTTGAAAATTGTATAGTAATGGCTAAAAAAGTACAAAGCAGAGATGATACAAATAATAATGTAGTTAAAGGACTGTTTAGAAAGCAACTTACTTTATTAAATGCTTATATTAGAGGAAAAGTTTCAAATCAATGGTCTAAACTATAGATCAACAAGTTTTGGCTTGTGGGTCAGATCCAATCTATCACCTGTTGTGTGGTTTGTGACCTAAGAAGAGCTTTTACATATTAAAGTGGCTGAAAAGTATCAAAAGGACACATGTGTTGTGACATGTGAACTCACAGTTTGAAAAGGAAATTAAAATTTTGGTAGGCAAGAAGCTTTATTGGAACATAGCCATACTCATTTGTTTATGTATTGTCTGTGGCCACTTTTCTGCTATATTTACAGTATAACTATTTGTGACAGACTGTATGGCCTGCAAGCCTAAATTACCTCCTTTATGACCATTCATAGAAAAAAATTGCTAATCCTGATTATGGCTCCTACAGATATTAAAACTATAATATGGGTGTATATTTCACTGTTAACACTTCTGTTCAATATTGAACTAGTGGTTGTAGAAAGTATGATAAGGCAAGAAAAATAAAATAGGCATAAAATTTAGAAAAGAAGTAAAATTGTTATTTACACATGACATGTTTGTGTATGAAAAAACAATGTGTCCCTAGCTGGTGTTGCTCAGTGGGTTGAGTGCCAGCCTGTGAATCAAAAGGTTGATGGTTCAATTCCCAGTCAGAGGACATGCCTGAGTTGAATGCCAGGTCCGTCCCCAGTTGAGGGCTTGGGAGAGGCAACCGGTGGATGTTTCTCTTGTACATCAATGTTTCTCTCCTTTTCTTTCTCCCTCCCTTTCCCTCTCTCTAAAAATAAATAAAGTCTTAAAAAAAAAAAAAAAAAAAAAGGAAACCCTGTAGACTCTATGGGAAAAAAATTCTAATAAGTGAATTTAGCAAAGGACTTTAGCAAAGTCAATATACAAATATCATTTGTAGTTCTTTATACAAGCAATGAACAATTTGAAAACTGAAATGAACAGTTTGAAAACGATCTTTTTTGAGTATTAAAAAAATACACCAAGTACCCTGGCTGGTGTTGCTCAGTTGGTTGAGCACTTGCCTAAGACAGATGCCTAGTTTGCAGACCAGGTCCTTGGTTGGGGGTGTGCGAGAGGCAATTGATTGATGTACTGTATCTCTGGAACACTGAAGTTTTTCTTCCTCTTTCTCACTCTCTTCCCATCTCTCTAAAATTAAATAAATAAAATCTTTAAAAATACACCAAATACCTATGAATAAATCTAAGGATATGCTCTCAACATGAAAAGATACAGAATGTTGCTAATGTAAGTTAAAAAAATACTTAGATAAATGGTTATATACCATATTCATGGGTTGGAAGACTCAGCATTATTAAGATGGAGTTCTCCCTAAACTGATCTATAGATTTAGTGCAATCTTTGTAGGCTTTGTTTGATCAAATAGAAAAACTGATTTTATGAATTTATTGAAATGCAAAGCACTTGAGAGAGAGAGAGAGAGAGAGAGAGAGAGAGAGAACTCATGGGCATGGACAACAGTGTGGTGATTGTGTGTGGAAATGGAAGGGGGTATAGAGAGGTTAAGTGGTAGTGGAAAAATGCAATAAAAAAGGAATAGACAAAATAGTTTTGAAAAAGAACAGAGTTGGAGGCTTTTTGTTTCCTGATATGAGGATTTTTCATAAAGTTACAGTAATCAAGATAGTGTGGTATTCCATAAGGATAGACATATATGTAGATCAGTGGTATATAAAAATGGACTTAGATTTTTCTCCCTAAGTGCAAAACCAATCCAGTGGGAGAACGACAAATATTGATCCTACATGATATCTATAAGGAAGACAATGAACTACCACCTCAATTCCTTACACAGAAACAAATTTGCAATGGTTGATATATTTACAATGCAAAAGCAAAAACCATGTAACTTCTCTACTGTCTCTCACCTCATAGCAAATTCTCAATACTTAGTGGCTTGAAGCAACATTTATTACATTACAGTTAGCCTGTGTCAGGATCCCAGGAGGACTTAGCTAGGTAACTCTAGTACAGAGTCTCTCGTGCGGTTGTAGTCAAAATGTTAGCATGAGTGCAGTCATCTGATGGCTTGATTGGGGCTGGAGAATCCCCATCTATGATGCCTTGTTTCCAATGACTTGGTCAGAGATATCAGCTTTTCACAGGCTGTTGACAGGTGCCAAGTGAGCCTGTCACTAGTGCTGCTTGAGTGTCCTCATAATGGCAGCTGGCTTCCCTTAGAGTGAGTGATCCAAGAGTGAGCACAAGGAGGAAGGTACATTGCCTTTATGGCAAAGTCTTGGGAGTCACATGCCATTATTTCCACCATATTCATTACTTCAGCCCACATTTAAGGGAGGAGGAATTAAGTCTCACTATGGGAAGCCGGGGTGCTTGGTGGTGTCAAATGTAGCTCAGCCCCAGATTTGGAAAACCACTGGGAGCATGGCAGCACACAGGACCCACTCCACACACCGGTTCTCCTGTGGGGAACCAGGCCTGCGTTTCTATAATAGCTTAAAAGCTTGCTTTCTGCTAAAGGACCTCGTCATCCTGGGCTGAGAACAACAGATGTTCAGCGTGTAACCTTAAAGCAGTTTCTTAGGGCCTGTTCTGAGCCAATTTTTAAGAACAGAATGTGGCTAGATGAGTTATCCTTATCATCCATGCATGTGTAACATTCTTTTCTTTGTTATATAAAAGTAATAATCACATAAGGCAATAATTGGCACAATGATTCATAACTTTCTTGGATGTAATCCACCTAAAGAATTAATAAAAGCCTGTTAAGGCAAGGGCAAACTGCGCTTTCTCTTCTAGAAAGTGGCCAGTTTTGTCCCCTCTTCTCCACAGGATTCTTGCAGTCCATGTGCATTTATTCATTTCATTCACAACGCCATGGACCTGCCATGGTTGGAGGTCCGCGACACCTCACCTCTTTCTAAAATTTCTTTGTTTTTCTATTATAGTTGTCCCATTTTTTCCCCCATTGCTCTCCTTTGCCCCACCCACCTCCCCCTTCTCCCACAGTCAATCCCCACCCTGTTGTCCATGTCCATGGGTTATTTATACTAGTTCCTTGACTAGACCCACCCCCTCCTTTTCCCCCTTTTCCCCTTCCCCCTTCCCTCTGGTCACTGTCTTTTATTTCCCTTGCCCAAGGAGATATATCAGAAAAAATATTGCTAAGAGAAATGTCAGAGATTTTACTGTCAATGTTTTCTTCTAGGACTTTTTTTAATGGATGGGGAAAGGATTATTTATTTATTTATTTATTTATTTATTTATTTATTTATTTATTTTTTACCCTAATCTACTTTTTAAAATTGTTGTTCTATTACAGTTGTCCCATTTTTTCCCATTGCTCTTTCCTATCCTGTCCACTTGCCCCTCTCCCTCAGTCAATCCCTGCCCTGTTGTTGTTCATATCCATGGGTCATTTATACTAGTTCCTTGACTAGCCCCTTCCCCTTCTTTCCCTCCTTATCCCCCTCCCCCCTTCCCTCTTCTCATTGTCAGTCTGTCCCTTGTTTTTATGCGTCTGGTTCTATTTTGCTCATTTGTTTGTTTTGTTCATTAGGTTCCTTTATTATGTGAGAGCACATGGTATTCAATGTCTTTTGCTGCCTGGCTTATTTCACTTAAGCGTAATACTCTCTAGTTCCATCCATGTTGTTGCAAATGGTAGGAGTTCCTTCTTTCTTTCTGCTGCATAGCATTCCATTGTGTAAATGTACCACTGAATTTTGATCCACTCATCCGCTGATGGGCACTTAGGCTGTTTCTAGCACTTCACTATTGTAAATAGTGCTGCTATGAACATAGGGGTGCATAGGTTCTTTTGAACTGGTGTTTCAGGATTCTTCAGGTATAATCCCAGCAGTGGAATCACTGGATCAAAAGGCATTTCCATTTTTAGTTTTTTGAGGAAATTCCATACTGATTTCCACAGTGGCTGTACCAGTCTGCATTTCCACCAACAGTGCAGTAGGATTCTCTTTTCTCCACATCCTCACCAGCACTCGTTGATTTGTTTATGATGGCCATTCTGACTGGTGGGAGGTGGTATCTCATTGTGGTTTCGATTTGCATCTCTCTGGTGGCTAGTGATGTTGAGCATTTTTTCATATGCCTATGGGACCTCTGTATGTCCTCTTTGGAGAAGTGTTTGTTCAGGTCCTTTGCCCATTTTTAATTAGATTGTCTGTCTTTCTGGTGTTGAGTCATATAAGGTCTTTATATATTTTGGAGATCAAACCCTTGTCTGAGGTATCATTTAAGCCTCACTTCTTAGAGGATGATTAGGAACTTTTTTCTATAAATGGTCAAAAAGGAAGTAATTTAGGCTTTGCAGGCCATGCAGTCTGTCACAAATAGTTATACTGTATCAAAGAACTTGTGGACATATTTTAAAACTGCCATAGCTTCTGGAAAAAAAAAAGAAAAATATCCTAATGACTTTATATACTTATGAAGTATTCAAAGATTTCTTGGGTAAGATACTAAGAGAAAAAAAGATACATAAAAGGAAAAAATGATAAATTGGACCTCAACTAAATTAACATTGTTGTCCATTAAAAGATACCACTAAGAAAATAAGTAGGTAAGTATAGAGAGGGAAAACAATACTTCGAGCACATTTGTCTATCAGATGACTTGTATCTGGGGTATATGAAGAACTGCAATAACCCAATAGCAAAATGAGGGAAAGAGGAATAACTGACTAATGTAGTGAGGCAAAGATGTGAACAGACTTTTCCCCAAAGAGGCTATATTAATGGCCAATAAACACTTGCAAAGGTACTAAACATCACTTAGCGGGGAAATTCGAAGTCAACTCACATTTAACACCTTCTAGAATGAATAACAAGAGAAAGACTGAAGAGACAAAATGGGGATGATGTGATACAACTGGAACTCATACATTGCTGGTGGATATGCAAAATGGTACAGTTACTTTGGAGGACTGATTGACAGTTTCTAATGAAATTTAACATATTATCCTGTCACTTGGCAATTCTACTCCTAGATATTTAATGAAGAGAAATGAAAACGTGTACAAAATTATGAATCGAAGAACATTCAAAGCAGTCTTATTCATAATAGCCAAAAATTGGAAACAACTGAAATGTCCATCTATAGGAAAAATTGATTGAAAAATTGTGGTGTATTTACAGTACTCACAACCAATACAACTAACAGGACAGATGACTATCATGTTAAGCAAAAGAAACTAGACGTAAATAAACATTTTACTGTATGGTTCATATGAAGCCCAAGGAGAAAAGCAAAACTCTTCCAAAGTGGTTGAAATCAGAAAATAATTGAGGGTTCTGATAGAAATCAGAAAATAATTGTTGGTTGGAATGAGAGGAAAACTGTTTAGAAAGAGACACGAAAAAACTTCCTAAGGTCCGTGGAAATGATCTGTATCTTGTTTCGGGTGATGGTTACGTGAGTGTAGATAATTGTTAGTAGTCATAGAACAGAGCTCTTAAGACCTGTGCCTATTATTAAATGCTTAATTATATCTCAGAATTTAAAAACTAGTAAACAAGAGTCTAGGGGAAGAATGTTTAAGGCTGAGGGAACTAAAGGTGTGCAGCGGTGCTGAGGTATACTTTGGGATATTAAAGGTGAAAGGAAGAAAGTACTAGGGTTTAGGTCAGGAAGGTAGCTGCAGTTTGTTTTATTTACTCCTTAACTTGCTAAGCAACAAGATTTTGAATAGAATATTTAATTTTTTGGAAGTTCAGCATCTCATTGCCAGATCATTAAAAGAGAGAGAAAGGGGATCAGATGTTGGGATGGGTGGGGGAGGGCTGAAAAAAAAAAAGAGAGAAAGGAAGGGAGCGAGGAAGAAAGACTGTATCAGGTATGAAGGAAGCAGGGGATTTAAAAGAGAGAAATGTCTTCCTAAAAGCCATTTTTTATTCACCTCATTATTAAGTTTATATTGAACTTTTCAAGTAGAATTATTTGATAATGATGAAGTTTTGTGTTTTTCATACCCTCTAGATAAGTCAGTGCTTTTGTGTGTATCTTGCATATGACTCGATGGCAGGGATCTAGCTTAGATTCTGTCTCTACAGCTGTGCAAAGACAGAAAACCAGAGAGGCAGTATGGTACAGTGGTTAAGAACTTAGGCTCTGTAGTTTGATTTTCTGCATTCTAGTCCTGCTCTACTGTAGGCTGAATGACTGGGCAAGTTCCTTAATTTTTGTAAACCTCCGTTTTTTTAGTTGGCCAGAGGGGAAGAAGGGAGACCAGTGTGAGCCAGAGGAGTAGCAGATGAAGGTGGAGAAAACTGGTCAGATTCTGAGTGAATTTTGTGATGAGACTGAAAGGACTGATGACAAATTGGAGGTATGAAAAAAAATCAATCAATGATGCCTGATGAACTGGAAGGAAGGAATTGCCGTCTGTTGAGCTGAGTACAACTTTTTACAAAGGAATGTCAGGGCTTAAGCTGCAAAGATTTTTTTCCCCTTTATTTTCTTTGTTTTGTTTTTCGTCTTTTATAGGGGGTAGGTGGAGTTGAGAGCAAGAAGAGAGGTTGGCAGGCAGACCCCTGGGACCCTTTTTATGCTTATGAGATCATAATTAGTAGTTTAGTACTTTTGATAATACATGGTATGTGAGAGAGGGAGTGAAGTGTTATATTTTAGGATTTCTCCTACCACCTTCCTTAGAAAGCATGAGCCTCAGGCTAGTTGACATTCACTGTCTGAGACATTTTATAGAAAAATTGGATCCAAGATATCCACAGCTTAATTATCCAGAACCTGACAGCCAAACTCTATTTTATTCCTTTTAATGCTAAACAAGTTAGTACTTTTTTTCTACCTTATGTATTCTTTATTGTGAGAGCCCCAAATGTGTGTTAATGGTCTTAGGTACAATTCAACCTAATTTCAGTTAGTGTTTATTTAAACATTTTACAGGAAAACTGTACAGAATTTTTTTCTTTTACTCTTAAATTGTTCCTGTTATTGTAATGTTACTGATAAAAGGTATTAGGAGGTACACTCTCCACTAATAGATCATTTATTCATGTATTTATATGGTTCTTAACTGGGGTGATAGAATTTATCTCCAACTGAGACACTTTTAAGAGTGAAAAGGGAAACTGACTATACAGGACACCAGATAAGCATACACTTAAACTAGAACTATTCTGGACAAATCTGAATGTATAGTTACCCTATTCTTAAAGCAAAAAAGCAGCTAGATTATGGTTCTGTTACTGTTTAAATGCTTGGACATTACTGGGAGGAGACAGGTGAAGGTGGGAGGGAGAAATTCCCACTAAGAAGTTCACTGCACTGCACTGGTGATGAGAACCTGGTTACAGATACCTCACAAAAAAACCACACTATTGCAAAGGAAATCAAAGTTTATACAAGGAGATTTAAGCAATCAATTGTCTTCTCACAGGTTTGTTTTAGTAACTATTACTTCAGAAAAAAGAATGTGTAATAGCTTAAAATTTCAGTTGCTTTCATTTTTGAGGGACAAATAATGCATTTTATATGTTCATAAGTCACATAAAATGTGGGAGTGTTCTATCATTTTTAGATAAGAAATTCAAGTATTATAATTTTGTTAACTATTAGTAATTTTTTTTTTTTTTATTTTGAAAGTACTTTTTTTAAAGCTGGGGACAATGAAACAAGGAAGGGCTTAGAATAGAAGAAGCAACAAGAGAGAGACTAGGTGGGTCTACTTTGGTTCTTTGAGAAATAGAAGTCACAGTGACAGAAATCAGACACTGCAGGGTTGCTGTTAGCTCACTGAAAATCAGAAAATGTGGCCTTGGGGACAGATTCAGAGGTTTAGCTGGGAGGAGCTGTCACTGCCCATTGCTACCCTGGTTGCAAGTCTAATGGGGAACCTTAGAGTTTAGGAGATGCACACCTGAGTGGGGAAAAAAGCGTAAGTATGTTCCTAAGAGGGGAAAACACAACTATTAGTAATTCTTCTTTATTATGTTTTATTGATTATGCTATTACAGTTGTCCCAATGTTTCCTCCTTAGTCTCCTTAGCCCACACCTCCCATTTCCTCAGGCAATCCCCACACCTGTGTTCATGTTCATGGGTCATGTGTATAAGTTCTTTGGCTTCTCCATTTCCTATACAGTACTTTACATCCCCATGACTATTCTGTAACTACCAATTCGTGCTTTTTAATACCTTCAACTTATCCTCTAATTCCCCAAACCCCTCGCATCTGGCTACCATAAAACCTTTCTCCATTATCTATGATTCTGTTTTTGTTCTACTTGTCTGCTTAGTTTGTTTTTCTGGATTCAATTTTTGATTGATATGTATTTATTGCCATTTTATTGTTCATAGTTTTGATCTTCTTCTTAAATAAGTCCCTTTAACATTTCATATAATAATGGTTTGATGATGATGAACACCTTTAGCTTTTTCTTGTCTGGGAAGCTATCTGCTCTTTGATTCTAAATGATAGCTTTACGGGATAAAGTAATCTTGGTAGTAAATCCTTGCTTTTCATTACCTTGCATATTCCTTGCCAGTCTTTTCTAGCCTGCAAAGTTTCTTTTGAGAAATCAGCTGACAGTCGTATAGGAACTACCTGCTTTTCTTTTCCTGCTTTTAAGATTCTCTCTTATTTTTAACCTTTGGCGTTTTGATTATGATGTTTCTTGGTGTGTTCCTCTTTCAGTCCAACTTGTTTGGGACTCTCTGTGCTTCTTGGACTCATATGTCTATTTCCTTCTCCAAATTAGGGATGTTTTTCTCCATTTTTTGGCTCTTCCTCTTCTGGCACCCCTATGATTTGGATATTGGCACTTTTGGAGATGTCCCAGAGTCTTCTTAAACTCTCATTTAAAAAAAAAAAAGTATTTATTTATTTTTAGAGAGGGGGAAGGGAGGGATAAAGAGAAGGAGAGAAACATCAGTCTGCGGTTGTCTCTCACACACCCCCAGCTGGGGACCTGGCCCACAACCCAGGCATGTGTTCTGACTGGGAACCAAACCAGCAACCCTTCGGTTCACAGGCCAACACTCAATCCACTGAGCCACACCAGCCAGGGCTCCTCGTTTTTTTTTTGTTTTTTTTTTGAATTCTTGTTTCTCCTTTTTGTTTTGGTTGAATGTTTCTTTCTTCCTTATGTTCCAAATCATTGATTTGAATCCTGGGTTCCTTCCCATTGTTGTTGGTTCCATGTATAGTTTTCTTGATATCACTTTGTATAACTTTCACTTCTTTATTTTGTGGCCATACTCAAATCATTTCTCTGAGCATCATTATTACCAGTGTTGTGAACTCTGCATCTGATAGGTTGACTATCTCCTTTTGGCTTGGTTCTCCCTCTGGAGCCTTGATTTGCTCCCTCTTTTGGGCCATACTTCTCAGTCTCCTGAACTTGACAGGCTTCCTGTGTTTGCCTCTGTGTATTATATTAGGTAGAGTTACGGCTCCTGTTATGTTCTAAGGGGTGGAGCCTTAGGTATTTGTCAGTGCAAGGTGACCCATTTCACCACTTTGTGGTGGTGTATGTGGGGGAGGGGCCAGAGAGGGGACAGTGCTGCTTGTTCGGCACTCACCGCGTTTTCAGTCACTTTACCTGCTTCCCGTTTGCAACTGGCACTTCTCTAGCTGTCGTCCTGGTGATGGTTCCCAGAGTGGGTGGGTTTGTGTACATTCTAGGACCATGGAGGCCCTCTATAAGAACTCTCCTGAGAGATGGGCTGTTTCTTCTGTCACCCCAACCCCCTCTGGTTTTCACAGCCAGAAGCTACAAGGCTTTATTTTTCCAGCGCTGGAACTGGGAGCTGTGCAGTCTAACCTGGGGCTGGGATTGCTCCCCAGGTGTCTCTCCTGCCTTTTAAAATGTGAGACCACTCAATCTTCTGGCTGACAACAGCTGCTGCCTTGTCCCCACCACCGCCACCACACTGTGTCCTCTTCGCCTTGGCTTCCCATCTCTGCCACTCCTACCTGTCTGGATGAACACTTCCCCTTTATATTTTTGGTTGTTGGACTTCCATACAGTTTGATTTTCTGGCAGGTATCGTTTTCTTGTGTGTGTTTTATTTTATTTTATTTTTATTGTTTTTGTATTACTATTGTCCCACTTATTCCCTCATTGCTAACCCCCACCCAGCCCACCCCTTCTCCCACAGTCAATCCCCACCCTGTTGTCCGTGTTCATGGGTTATTTATACTAGTTCCTTTACTTAATCCTTCCCCTACTTACCTCCCTTCCTTCCTTACCCCTCCCCCCTGATAACTGCTACTCTGTCCCTTGTTCAATTTTGTTCATTTGTTTGTGTTGTTCATTAGTCTCCTGTAGCAGGTGATATCATATAGTATTTTTCTTTCATTGCCTGGCTTATTTCGCTAAGCATAACTCTTTACTTCCATCCATGTTGTTGCAAATGGCAGGAGTTCATTCTTTCTTTCTGCTGCTGCATAGCATTCCATTGTGTAAATGTACCACAGTTTTTTAATCCTCTCATCCACTGATGGGCACTTAGGCTGTTTCCAGCACTTGGCTATTGTAAACAGCTCTGCTATGAACATAAGTATGCATAGATCTTTTGAATTGGGGTTTCAGGATTCTTCGGGTATAATCCTAGCAGTGGAATCTTTGGTTCAAAAGGCAGTTCCATTTTTATTTTTTTGAGGACATTCCATACTGTTTTCCATAGTGGCTGCGCCAGTCTGCATTCCCACCAACAGTGCAGTATCGTATCGGCAGCCGTCCGTCTCGAGAGACGATGGTGTAGCTTCTTAAGAGTCTATCTGCACCGCCGAGAATGGCTGTGCAGTCCGACTCGGGAGTGACACGGTATCTGTCTCCTCCCGTGTTGAATCGACATCTTGCGATGACGCTGGAGTGTCCTCTCCAGTGAAGCTGAAGCTACAGAGCCTGGGCAGGGTGATATGGAGGGTCTGCTGTTGCCCATGCAGCAGACCCCCCCTCTCTTCGCAGCTGAAGGGTCCAAGGGAAAGACGGAGTCAATACAGCTTGGCTTCAGGTGCGCCGCAGGAGTTGCCGGTGTTGACTACAACGTCAAACCGCCTTAGGGACTCAGGCTCCGGATTTTCTGTCGGGGTTTACTCCCTTAGCCTTTCCCCTCAAGAGGTATGCCGCAAGGCAGCGGAGGTTTTTTGGAGTCAGAGTTTTCCTTCTCTAATGTGCCCTGACTGGAAGATCGAACCAGCGACACTTAGCTCGCAGGCTGACGCTCAATCCACTGAGCCAAAACAACAGTGCAGTAGGCTTCCCATTTCTCCACATCCTCACCAGCATTTGTTGTTTGTTGATTTGTTGGTGATGGCCATTCTGACTGGTGTAAAGTGGTATCTCATTGCGGTTATTTGCGTCTCTCTTATGGCTAGTGACGTTGAGCATTCTTTCATATGCCTATGGACCCTCTGTGTATCCTCATTGGAGAAGTGTTTGTTCAGGTCCTTTGCCCATTTTTTAATTGAGCTGTCTGTCTTCTTGGGGTTGAGACTTGTAAGTTCTTTATATATTTTGGAGATCAATCCCTTGTCTGAGATATCATTGGCAAATATGTTTTCCCATATGGTTGGTTTCCTTTTCATCTTGCTGATGTTTTCTTTTGCTGAGCAGAAACTCTTTAGTTTGATGTAGTCCCATTTGTTTATTCTTTCCTTTATTTTCCTTGCCTTAGGAGATATATCAGTGAAAATATTGTTACATGGGATATCTGAAATTTTCCTGCCTATGTTTTCCTCTAGGACTTTTATGGTGTCACGTCTTACATTTAAGTCTTTGATCCATCTTGAATATATTCTGGTGAGTGTTGTAACTTGGTGGTCTAATATCATCTTTTTGCATGTCCCTGTCCAGTTCTCCCAGCACCACTTGTTGAAGAGACTTTTCTCACTCTATTTTATGTTCCTTCCCTATTTGTTGAATATTAGTTGACCATAGAGGCCTGGCTTTATTTCTGGGCTCTCTATTCTGTTCCATTGATTTAGATGTCTATTCTTATGCCAGTACCAGGCTGTTTTGATTACAGTGCCCTTGTAGTATAGTTTGATGTCAGGTATTGCTCTTCCTCCTATTGTGTTCTTCTGTTTCAAGATTGCTTTTGCTATTAGGGGTCTTTTTTGGTTCCATATACATTTTTGAAGTATTTGTTCTAGGTCTGTGAAATACATTGCTGGTATTTTAGTAGGGATTGCATTGAATCTATATATTGCTTTGGGTAGTATGGACATTTCAATGATGTTGATTCTTCCCACCCATGAACATGGTATATGTTTCCATTTATTTGTATTTTCCTTAATTTCTTTCTTCAGTGTTATGTTATGTAGTATTCTGAGTATAGGTCTTTTATCTCTTTGGTTAAATTTATTCCTAGGTACTTTATTTTTCTTGTTGCTGTAATGAATGGAATTTTATTTTTCTAGTTTCTATCTCTGATATTTTATTGTTGGTGTATAGAAATGCCTTTGATTTCTGAATATTGACTTTGTACCCTGCTATTTTGCCAAATTCACTTATTAAGTTGAGTAGTTTTTTCACAGAATCTAGGTTTTTATATGTACACGATAATGTCATCATCAAATAATGACAGTTTTACTTCTTCTTTTCCAATTTGAATGCCTTTTATTTCTTTTTCTTCTCTGATTGCTGTGGCTAGAACTTCCAGTGGAGGGAGTGGATATCTTTGTCTTGTTCCTGTTCTCAGGTGGAATGTTTTCAGTTTTTGTCCATTGAGTATGATGTTGGCTTCGGTTTTCTCGTATATGGCCTTTATTATGTTGAGGTACGCTCCCGCTATTCCCATTTTGCTGAGTGTTTTCATCATAAATGGGTGTTGTACTTTATCAAATGCCTTTTCAGCATCTGTTGATACGATCACGTGTTTTTTGTCTTTCATTTTGTTTATGTGGTGTATTTCATTTATTGATTTGTGAATATTAAACCATCCTTGCATCCCTGGGATGAATCCCATTTGATTATGATGTATGATCTTTTTAATGTGTTGCTGGATCCAGTTTGCCGATATTTTGTTGAGGATTTTAGCATCTATGTTTATCAGTGATGTTGGCCTGTAGTTTTCTTTCTTTGTTGTGTCTTAACCTGGTTTCGGAATTAGAGTAATACTGGCTCAATAGAAAGAGTTTGGGAGTCTTCACTCTTCTTGGATTTTTTTGAATAGTTTGAGAAGGGTAGGCTTTAGTTCTTTCCTAAATGTTTTGTAAAATTCGCCTGTGAAGCCATCCAGTTCAGGGCTTTTGTGTACCTGGAGTTTTTTGACTGCTTCAATTTCACTCTTTGTTATCAGTCTGTTCAGGCTCTCTGCTCCTTCTTGATTTAGTTTTGGAAGACTGTTTGTTTCTAGGAATTTGTCCATTTCATCTAGGTTGTCAAGTTTCTTGCCATATAGTTGTTTGTAGTAATTTCTTACAATCCTTTGTATTTCTGTGATATTGGTTGTGATTTCTCCTATTTTGTTTCTGATTTTGTTTATTTGGGTCCTCTCTTATTTTCTTGATGAGTCTGGTTAAAGGCTTTTGGATTTTGTTTATATTTTCAAAGAACCAGGTCCTACTTTTGTTGACCTTTTGAATTGTTTGTTTAGTCTCTATGTCATTTAATTCTGCTCTCATCTTGATGATTTCCTTCATTCTACTCCCTCTGGGTTTGTTTGTTGTTGTTCTAGTTCTTGCAGCTGCAAAGTTAGATATTTTATTTGAGATTCTCTATCCTTTTTAGGTAGGCCTGTACTGCTATAAACTTTCCTCTCAGGACTGCTTTTGCTGTGTCCCATAGATTTTGGGCTGTTGTGTGCTCACTATCATTTGTTTCCAGAAACTTATTGATTTCTTCCTTGATGTCATGGTTAACCCATTCAGTATTTAATATTATGTTATTCATTCTCCATGAGTTTGAATGTCTTTGAATGTTTTTCTTGAGATTGATTTTTAGTTTCAAGGCATTGTGATCTGAGAAGATGCTTGATATAATTTTAATTTTCTTGAACTTGTCGAGGCTTGTTTTGTGTCCTACCATGTGGTCTACCTTTGAAAATGTCCCATGTGCATTTGACAAGAATGTATATTTTGCTTCTTTTGGGGTGAAAAGTTCTATATATATCAATTAAGTTCACTTTGTCAAAAGTGTTGTTCAGTGCCTCAGTATCCTTGGTGTTTCTTTGCTTTGAATATCTGTCCATTGTTGACAATGGGGTGTTAAAGTTCCCTACTATGAGTGTGTTGCTGTTGATATATTTTTTGTAGTCTTCCAATATTTTTCTTATATATTTAGGTGTACCTATGTTGGGTGCATAGGTTTATCAGGGTTACATCTTCTTGATGGATTGTTCTCTCAAGTATTATAAAATGTCCTTCTTTGTTTCTTTTTATGGCCTTTTCTGTGAAATCTGTTTTGACTGATATAAGTATTGCTACCCCAGCTTTTTTTTCACATCCATTTGCTTGGAATACTTTTTTCCATCCCTTCTCTTTTAGTTTGTGTAAATCTTTTGTTTTGAGGTGTTTCTCTTGTAGACAGCATATATGTGGGTCATATTTTCATATTCATTTCGCTACCCTATGTCTTTCGATTGGAGCATTTAATCCATTTAGGTTTAAGGTTATTATTGACAGGTACTTATTTATTTCCCTTTGTATCTGTGTTCTTCTCTCTCTCTCTCTCTCTCTTTCTCTCTCTCTCTTCTTTTTCTTACAGCATTCCCTTTAGCATCTCTTGCAATGCTGGTTTGGTGGAGATGTATTGTTTTAGTCTTCCTTTGTCTGGGAAACTCCTTATTTCACCTTCCATTTTGAAAGACAGCCTTGCTGGGTAGAGTAGTCTTGGTTGTAGACCTTTGTTTTTCATTGCTTGAAATATTTTTTGCCATTCCCTTCTGGTTTGTAGTGTTTCTGTTGAGAAATCTGTTGATAGCCTTATCAGAACTTCCTTGTATGTTATTTGCTGTTTTTCTCTTGCTGCCTTCAGGATTCTCTCTTTATCTTTGAATGTTGCCATTTTAATTATGATGTGCCTTGGAGTAGGCCATTTTGGGTTCATCTTCATTGGGACCCTCTTTGTTTCCTGGACTTGTGTGACTTTTTCTCTCATCAAGTTAGGAAAATTTTCTGTCATTATTTTTTCAATCAGGTTTTCTATCCCATGCTCCTCTTCTTTTCCTTCTTTTATCCCTATGATACAGATGTTGTTTCATTTCATGTTGTACTGCAGTTCTCTTAAACCCTCTTCATTTTCTTGTTTCGATTTTTTTTTTTACATTGCCCTCTAACTCAGTGATCCAATCCTCTGCTTCATTTAGCCTGCTTTTGATGGATTCTACTGTGTTCTTCAGTTCAGAAATTGTATTCTCCATTTCTTCCTGGTTCTTAGTGATAGTTTCTGTGTCCTTTTTTAACGCTGGTGTAGTTCTCAGTAAGTTCTTTGTAGGTTCTCTGGAGTTCTTTGTAGTTTCCCTGGAGTTCTTTGTAGGTCTCCTGGATTCGTTGTAGTTTTGAGTTTGTCAAGTTAATTGAGCTTCCTTAATACTATTGTTTTGAATTCCTTATCTGATAGTTTGCTCACTTCTATTTTATCTGTATCTCCTTCTGGGAATTCCTCCTTTCCTTATGGTGGGGTGTTGTTTCTGTTTGGTGGGGTGTTATTCCGCCTCCCCATTTTGGGCACTGGTCATGCTTCTGCTTCTTAGATTGATCTGCTTTTATTTTCTGCCTTTATGGTGTGAACTTCTTGTATACAGTTGTTAAGCTGCTGCCTCCAGCTGATGCCACTTGGAGGGGAGCAGTCTGCTTAAGCGATTTCTCCCGTAGCAGTTGGGATGATTCTGTACTGGGACCTAGCCTGCTGCTCTCCCAGCTCTTTCTCAAGAGCCAGCACCCAAAACCTATTACAAAGTGCCTCTAGTTCACTTCACCGTCCACTGGCCTCAGCCAGGGCCACGTGCACTCCCTCTCTCTGTCCAGGGATGGGTTCACCCATTGTGCACTGGGGTGGGTGGGTCCAAGGCGGACCTGTTGCTCGCTTGTTCCTGCAGAGGCAGAGGCCTCTGTGCACTGGTAGGCAGGTTTGTTGTGGGCGTATTGGAGTGGCCAGTGTGTTCATTTTGCACCTGTTGGGGTGGGCCTGGGTGGCGCCTGGGCGCAGAGGCTGTCGTGTTGTTTTTGTGCCAGTTGAGGGGAGGCCGCAGGCTCCTGTGCACAGCAGCCGGCGCATTGGTTTCGCGCCTGTTGGGGCAGGCCCCGGTGGCACTTGTGCCCAGCGGCCAGTAAGTTGATTTTGTGCCTGTTAGGGCGGGGCCATGGGCATTTGTCTGTTTTCTTGTTTTGAGGTAGTTGTAATCTTTATGATTGTATGATAAAGTAAACATGTCCACCTACGCTTCCATCTTAGTCAGAAGTCCCCAAGAACTTCTGTACCGTTACTAAGTAGTAAAATTACTTAAGATGGTAACAAATTGTGGTAAGACTGGTAGTCTCAGCCATTGTGGAATTCTAAAGTGTCCAGTTTTTTGCAGACAACATAATTAAATATCAAGAGCCATAACAATGTACATATCTTTGACCCAATAATTTCATACTTTGGAGTTTATCACGAAAATAATTGAAAATGAATGCCTCAAATAATTTATTCTAGCCGTGGCTATAGTAATGACAGTTTAGAACAAATTAATGTATTAGAGAATAATGGTTAACTAAATTAAGTTCATTATTAAAATAAGCTAGCATTAAAAGTGATTAGGAAGATTATAGATTATAGGTGGCTATATATATATTGAAGGAGAATACAAAGTTACTTCAATTTTGATGGTTACAACTGTATAAAAATACACAGTAAAAACAAAAACTTGAAGAGATACACTGTATTAGTTTTTGTTTGTGCCACCAAGTATGTGTGTGTAGCATTTCTTTTTTTCTTTTTTATTGAATTTATTGGGGTGACATTGGTTAATAAAATTATATAGATTTAAGTATGCAGTTCTATAATACATTATCTATATATTGTATTGTGTGTTCACCATCCCAAGTCAAGTCTCCTTCCATCACTATTTATGCCCCCCCATACCCTCTCTTCTCTCTCCCCACCCCTCTTTCCCTTTGGTTAGTTTTTGAGGTTTAAGGCTAACATTTTTTGAGTAATTACTCTGTGCCCATCTCTCAGTGTCAGATAGTGATGTTATTTTCATTTGACAGATAGAGAAACTTAATTCTCACTTGACATGTAAAGAAATGTAATTCTATATTATGGATGTTTTAAAAATATACAGAAAAGAAAGAATAGTATAATGGACCCATTCTAACTTTCAGCAGCTTCAACAATTTAAAATTTAAAATTTTAGTAAGTTGCACAGTAGGGTTTCAACCCATGTCTATCTGACTCCAAAACGCATTTTTAAAATTACAATCCTATGCTGACTTTTGTTTTATCCTTTGATGCTATTGAGTAACTTTATGATGCTTAGTGTTTTGGATAAAATAGAATGGAAAGGCATATAACAGTGGGTTTTTTAGTTCGGTAATAAAGTGGAGAAAGCAATCCCTTGTAACTGCATATATTTTGTAATAAGCGTTTTTAGTTGCAGTGTTCTGCAAAGACAAAACCTGCTGATACAGTTCATCCTGTTTTATAAATCTTTGACCCATTCATCAGACTCTGACCACTCTAAAGATAAAGGGTTATGGTTGTATTGGTCTTTTTGACTGAAGTGGCCTTGTACAGATTGAGAAATTGTATAATTATTAACTACAGTAATGGATATGTGCTTGCAAGTTCCATTTGGTATCTTAGTGAGCTTTAACCCTCTGAGTACACCAGAAGCATACCTAGTTGTCTACAACTTAACTATTCAGTCTTTATATTTTTGCCCTGATAATTTTGTTTCCCCCTGTCCTTACCACATCCTATCCCTGCCCTGGTCACATGCCTACAACTCCTATAAATTAGAGGATTTAGTAGCAACTACCTTAGGTGTAAATACTTTTTAAAAATTACTCTGTTTTGAATTAACAGGACCACACTTTCTACTCAGTATTTTTGTGGGAGGGTGGAGTCCCATGCTTACAGGTTTATTCATTTAGACAAATAAGTGAAGGCCCACTGAAGTAATTATTATATGCAAATAACCTCTATCTTTATAGAACTTTGATTTGTTTCCAACATCTCTTATCCTGGGAGGTCTTCCCTGTACTGTTAAGACTGCTTTGTGCCACCCCTGCGTGTTCCATCTTCCCCTGCCTAGAGGGCCAGTAGGGCTCTGAATCTTGGGGATCTGCAGCTTTATGGGCTTCTGCCCTGATTATCATAAACCATACCAAACCTAAATCCAGGGACTCTGTAATATAATCTGGAGTTAGGGTCATTTAGCCAGATGGTCCCTTCAAGAAAGATGCTAAGGAATATTTGAGATATTGCTTCCCGGCATATGTTGTCAGTTTGGCTCAAATAAACTCTTATAAAAACTAAAAATTAAAAAGTTTAGATAGAACATTACTTTTATGTACTATGATTATGTCAAACATAGTGATACTAGCAATATGTCTGATGTTAGGGAGAGTGGTTGGTTCAATTATAGACAGGTAAAAAACATAATTGGGTATTTGGAAGTTAAATGAATGGGATTGGGTGAAATTCTACAAAGTTGTGTGGAATTAAAAGAAGAGATGGTCCAAGGAAAAACAGGGGAAGAAAAATCGGAGAGGTAGAAGAACTAGTTAGGAAACAGGAGAGTTCTAGAAACTCAGGAAAGGGAGATTCACAATTGGAGTAGTCAAGTACTGTGAGTACTTATTTGACACTTTGGATTTCACTGTTGTCTTAATAGAGATGAGAAATAGAAGTCAGATTGCAGGACTTTTAGGAGAAGATGTTAATTAAGTGAGAACACAGAAGCAGTGAGTGAGTGTCTTATACTCTCATTAAACATTTTGGAGGTTACCTATAGCAAGACTATCCCTTGGGTAAAGCAACTTAGGTTGCTTTCCTGGATCCTGTGTCGGTGTGGGAGATAGGGATGACTCAGATGCTGTAGTCTATTATTTTTTTCTGAATATTTAGATTCATTAAAAATTTTTTTGCTAACCAAGAGTCCAAAGAGTCTATGCAAATTGCAGATAATGGACAGTCCTACTTTGGTTGAGTTGCCCTGGTCGTCTCCTTTCTAGGGACATCCCCTGCATTTAATCCTGTGGTAGCTCAATTGTACTATTTTATAACTGTTCTCTTATTTCTCATATTAGAATATTAAAGCTTGTTGTTATTGTTGAGTTCCCCATATCCACCGTAATGCCTGGCACATAGTATTGAGTAAATATTTGTTACGTGAATGATTGAACCAATAATTACTTGTCTTTAAGTATAAGAGCATTCCAATTTGATGGTCTCACAGATTAAAAAAAAATAAAAAGTAGAATGTTTCAAGAAAGCGTTTGGTAAACAGACAAGGTTTAACACTGACATTTTGGATTTGTTTGTTACAGTCATTGGTTTCCATAGTAAAAAATCTTCCTAGCAAAATGAATTAGTAAGAGCCATGTTTAAATGGATTGAAGAATAAATGGGAAGTGAGAACAACAAAAAGTAACATAGGTTTTTTTGTTTTTTTGTTTTTAAAGATTTGAAGCTAAAGGGAAGAAACCATTGGAGAGAAATCCAAAAATTTGAGAAGGGGAGTTCATTATCATAGTAAGTTTATGCATTTAATTTGAATATATCTAAGTATTCTGTTCTTAAACTTGGTCTTGAGAGCTTCTGAAATTGAAGATTTTTGGTGTGCTATTTGGCGCCCTCTAGTGGCCAATATAATAATGACATGTAAGTAGTAAAAATTAATATACTAAGTTATTCTTTCTATGAGGATTAGATGATGGTGGAATATGGCTATAGCAATTATTGATGCTTAGTCTTTTATTTGTTATGGGTCAAATCTTGACACCTAAACTTACTATAATTTTGTTTCCTTGGTAATAATTCCCTGTTAAACTGTTTGAGCACTGCAGTGTATCTTTGTTTTAGCTTCTGTTACATTAACAGCTGCCATCATTGTTCTCAACTCTTATTCTTCAGTGTTAGGTTTGGGTCCATTGTTGCATAACTATTAGAACATCATATGTAGCTTGAAGATTGTGAAAGAAAAGCCTGAATTGCCAAACAAAAAGATTTGATTATTATGAAAATAATGTACATTCATTATTTATTACCATCAAACTTTTAAAATATAAAGATTAAAAAATTTACCCTTAATGTTACTTGTCAATGTTTTTTATTCTAGGATTTAAAAAATATTATATTTAAAACAATATAGGAATACCTCTGTAACTATACCTAGTTAAAAAAAACAACAACATACTCATTACATTCCCATACCTCCCTTACAAAGTTAAATACAATCCTGAATTTGGTGTTTTGTTTTTAGGCCCATTTTAAAACTCAATATATTGATATCATAAGTTATATATCCTTCAAATTGCTTCTTTCATTTCAAGTTATATTTGTAAGTTGTATCCATGTTGACATATAACTCTTGGTCATTTATTTTTGCTTCCATATAGTAGTCTTTAACATTTAGGTTCTAAATTTTTTCTTAAAAAGTCTCTCATGATCATTCCTTTACATGTTTTCTTGTGTACATACGTACAAGAGTTCTCCAGAGCAAAAACTTAGAAGTGGAATGGTGTGGCGTGTGCATCCTCAGCTTTTCCAAATTGTTTTTCAAAATAGTATACCAATTTACAGTTCTACCGGTAGTTAAGAGTCCCCCAGTCTAGAGTATTGTTAGACTGCTTATTTCTCTTCCCAGTCCTGTGTGAGTGAAACAGTATTTCTTAAAAATAGCAAAAACAGAAGACATATTATAGAACATTTAAAAATGTATAAAAGTACAATGATTAGTGCAGCGAACCTCTGTGGGTTCTGTCATCCTGCCTCAACAGTTATCAACACATGGTCCATCTTACTTCATCTATACCCTCACTCTGTCTCCCCTACCAGTGTTCTAAAGAAGTATGAGATGTCACACCATTTTATCTGTAAATACTCATTATGCATTGCCAGCATGTAACTTTCATACATAGCTTCACTAACATTATCCCAATAAAGATATCAACTTCTTAATGTAATTAAATATCAAAGTTTCAGTTTCTCTAATTGTCTTATGTTTGTATTTGTGTCTCCAAGTCAGGGTCTAAATAAGGTCCATATATTGTAACTGGTTTCAATCTACAGATTTCTCCACTCTCCTGTATAACATCTACCGTGAGATTTTAGCAGCCATTTATGGTCATTGCCTAGAAAATCCACTAATTTATTAAGAGTTGCGAAGTGGTGCTATTCAATCACTCCTTTTTTTTGTTTATTAGTGGAAGATCTATAAAAAGAGATTTCCTCTCATCAAATAGTTGGTCATCTGGAATACTGTTAGTAAAGAAAGAATAAACTTTCTTTCATTTATTCACTACATTTAAAACAATTACTTAGTCACCCAGTATCCTCCAAAGGGGATCATTGAGTGAGTTTGTTTTAGTTATGCTTATGAACTTGTGAATTTAACATGTTTGATGTGTTCTAATTTATACAGTAATCATTCTCATTGATGCTCAGATTGTCCAACTTTGACAATGAAAGTCTCTTTAAGTTAACTCCTGCGTTCTGTTGACACAATCCCAGTAGTCTTTGATAATTTTCTTGCTTTCTGGTATGATGAGATATTAGATGTTCATTTTGTACATTTTCTACCCCAAAACTACACTCAGCCATTTCTCAGAGAAGTCCTGGTTACAGAGAAGTCCTGGTTACATAGCCACCCTCTGCCTAGTATGTACCAGAATTCCAGTCTCTCAGAAGCAAAGTAGATGGTCATCATAACTTCATTTTACATAGACAGTTCGGGCACAGTGAGCTGTTCTTACCAAGGAATGGTGCGAACCCTCCTGAAATCTAAATTCACAGATGCCAGCCAAGGGCCCACCTTATAAGCAGGCCTTTCTAAGTCTCAGGCCTGCTCTGTTACCTCTTTTCTGCACAGCTATCTGTTAGATTTTTGTGGCAATGAGTAATAAGTAGAAATTTGGATAAGGAGTCAGGAGTTCAGAGGAGAGGTTGTGGTGGAGACACACATGTGGTAATCATTAGTGTATAGAAGACATTTAGAACTCTGAGACTGAACAAAATCACCTAGGGAGTAAGTACAGAGGGAGATCCAAGTACTGGGCTCTTGAGCAAGAAATTGAGATGAGGAGCTGGTGAGGTAGTATGATGTAGAGTGAGAATCCAAAGGATGTAATATCCCTAAAGCCAAATCAAAAGAGTATTTCATGAAGGAAGGAGTGATCAGCCTTGTCAAATGCTGCTGGTAGGCCGAGTAAGCTGAAAATGGAAAGTTGATTGATGGCAATGTGGAGGAGGTTATTGGAGGCCTTCAGATGTGCTGTTTCAGTGGAGTGGTTTGGACCAAAGCTTGGGTTTAAGAGAGAATTGGAGCAGAGGGAATATATAAGTAGATGATTTTTCTTTCAAAGAATTTCACTTGAAAGGGTGTGAAAAAGTGGTTCAATAAGTGAAGGGGTATAGGATGTGAGGAATAACAGCATGAGAAAAAATAACAGCATTTTTTTTTTATATTGATGGAAATGTGTCAGTACAGAGAAACAAAGTCAGTGATGTAGAGAGAAGGGGAGAATTTTTGGAGCCTGAGTAGGAAAGAGGGAATAAGATCTAATGTCTCAGTGGGGAAGAGATGGCCTTGTATAGAAGCATAAGCAATTTATCCATAGTATTAGGAAGGTAGGCAAAATATAGGGGTACTATAGAGGTGATTAGATTTGCTGTTGGGAACTTGTAAATGGAAATGGTAGCATCGTTGCCAGCTGAACTTGAGGATAGGGGAGAAGACGCTGGAGAGGAAAAAAATGAAAAAATATAAAAGAGTTATCTTGGAGAGTGAATGGATAGAGAAAGAGAACATTGCTAGGTACCATCTTGAGGTTAATGGTAAAAAACTTAAAATGAGACTAGTTTCAGATGATTGTGAATTTTTTTTTTTTTTTCTGGTTACTCCAGCCATTGGGCAATAGGTGCAGAGTAGGTGTTTGAGTTTAGGTAGGCAGATACCTTGGAGAGGAGAGCAATAGAATTAGAAATGTATAATAGGGAGTAATTACAATAATGGACCATGGAATCTAAACTGGTTAAAGAGGGAAATGAAGAATGAGGCTTTTTAAAAAAAGATTTTATTTATTTATATTTTTTAGAGAGAGGGAAAGGGAAGGACAGAGGAGGGGAGAAAAACATCAATGTGTGGTTGTCTCTCGTACATCCCTGCAACCCAGGCACGTGCCCTGACTGGGAATTGAACTGGCGACCCTTTAGTTTGCAGGCTGGCGCTCAATCCACTGAGCCACACCAGCCAGGCATTTTTTTTTTTTTTAAACACATTTATTGCACAACTAATCATAGAAATCTTTAAGATGAACTGGGCGCTGCAATAGCTGCCCTCTTGGGCTTAGGTTTTGTTCCTTCATGAATCCATGCCTGAATCTGTGGTATACAGTTTTTAGGTGCCTGTGACCAATCCCTGTGGTGTTTTGTCATTTAGCCTCGGGACTCGTTATACTTCTGCTTGGCGGGGCAGTTGCACTTGCCACAGGTGGGCTTCTGAAGGCAGTAGGCCTTCGAGCCACAGCATGGCACAGTGTGTGCATCTTGTTGCAGTGCTGGCTGAATGATGACGAGCAAAACTGAGGCTTTTAAAATGTGGTACCATCAGTGTGTTTATTGTAGTTCCCGTGTAGTCAAAGAGTTGTTATAGTTGTACATTTAGAGGGAGGAAGTTGGAAGATAGGAGTAGTAAGAGAGGTGAAAGCTAAAAGGTGTTAGAAATAGTAAAAACCGAAACCAAGGAAGCTGAGATGCAAGATTTATTAAGAGGAACCTGCTGGGCTATCTCAAAGGAGAGAACAGCAGCTGGCGTACAGGCTGACAAGGTTTTAAAGGGAGGGATAGAGGATGTCTGGAACAGGGTATCGCGCCTAGTGATTGGTTTGGCCTGGGGGTAATGGCAGGAACAATGGGTTATGTCTGGGGGTAACGGCGTGAACAATGGTGGGAACAACGAGGCACTTGGTGTTCTGTTGGGTATGTTGTTCGGGAGAAGGTACTTGGTGATTTATTGGGCATGTTGCTGGGGAGAAGAATAAAATAAAGGAGTAAAAAATTTTCTACCTTCTACTGGTGCTTTGCAAGATTTGAGGAACTTTTCACTGGACTGCTCAATAGCCATTGTTTGTGGTTTTTACTTCCTGCTAATCAACTTATTGGGTGGGGGTTTTTGAGGCTCTTACTGAACCTAAGAAAAGGAAATTGGGAGGGTGTGCAGTCATAGGTAATGGTAGGGTATATGACTATGAGAATGGACAACTGAGGTTAAGGTGGAGAATAGAATAATGAAAGAGGAGGTTAGGGAGCCAAGAGGCCAGGGTATGGGAAGGACCATCCACACTGACATTAAAATCACAAGAATTGGATTTGGAAGAGGTGACAGTAAGCAGATCTTCAAGAAACAGTGAGTGACTAGGAATTATAACTGTCATTCCTTTGCTTGTTCCTCCTTTCCTGTATACTTCCAAACTTTCTGTACTTCCATATAGAGTTCATGATTGGAAATCTTATCTTTTATGAAGGGCCCTGTACTCTAATCAAAAGCCCTTAATCATATCATGGTCTTCTGCCTTTACAGATGCTATTTCTTTTGTTTTAATGCTCTTAGCCACAATGCTTGCCTTCCATAGTAGCATTCTTCCTCAGTAGATTATCATTTCCTGTTTATAGCTATAGTATCTATAACATTATTTTGAAACATTCACTATTTTTCTTTCCATTTTGTTTTTTTAAAACCAGGCTGATAGTTCCTTTAGGCTAAGAACATTATCTGTCTTTTTGTCCCTGTAGCACTGTTAAAAAAAGTTTTCAGAAAACTAACTAGATCTGTTTAATACATACTTTTTGAAAGTAGTTATTATCAGGTAAATAATGGTATGATTATTTTTATCTCAGTAAATATGCTTATATCAAGTGCCACAGTTAATGAAGAAAGTTTAAATTATAATGAGTTTCTTTTATCTGTATACTACAAAATGATGATTCTTAATCTTTGTATTTTAAAGAAGATTTAAAAATATAGAATCAATTAATAATTGTGGTAACAAATTGGAATGAAAATAGATAATATAGTCACTTGTACATTTTGAAGAGAGCCTTAGTCTTTTATTTTCTCTCCCTTCTGGTTTGGGCCTTCTGTTTTGGTCTTTAATTCACAGTTGAATGTAGGAGGCCCTAAATTTACTGAAATAATCCATGGAGTAAAGAAAACAGGAAATTTAAAGGTGACTGTAAAACAATTAAGCAGATGCCTTTTTTCCCTTCCCTATAACTTGTTATTTAAATGGTACACGTTTATACAACACAAGAAATGAGCATGCTAAGAATTTTTTACTTATTTGATGTTGGTATATCAGCTTTATTTTTCTTAAAGAGCGTATTTTAATAGTATCTAATTTGTTTAATAGTATTTAGTTAATTTTTTAATTTTCATTATCTTTTTTTCTTTACAGTTTACTTTCAGTTTTATTTTGTATTAGTTTTGGGTATACAGCTTAGTGATTAGGCAATCACATACTTTACATAGTGTTCCCCTTGATATTTCCAGTACTCAACTGGCACTATACATACAGCATTCCCTCACTTATCGTGGGTATTATGTTCTAGACCCCCCCCACAATAGGTGAAAATCCACAAAGTAGGAACCTTACATTTATTTTAGTATTTATATATATTTTAAGGCTTTATAAACCCTTCCCACACACTTATAAACTGTTTCCAGTCCCTTATTAACCTTTCCCAGTCCCTTATTAACTAACCTTTTCCACACTTTTATAAACACTAGTTATGTTCTTAAACATATTCTACACTCTAAAACTTATGTAACTTTAACAACATATGTATACAGTACTGCAAAATCCCGTGATATAGTGAAAAATCCATGATAAATTAAATATAATATTTTTAAAAATCCCGTGATACAGTGAGGCCGTGATAAGTGAACCGCGATATAGAGAGGGACTACTGCAGTAGTTCACTTATCACAGCCTCACTGTATTGGAGGATTTTTAAAAATATATTTAATTATTTTTTGTGGATTTTTCGCTATATCGCAGGATTTTGCGGTACTGTATATGTATATTGTTGAAGTTACGTAGGTTTAAGAGTGTAGAATAAACATAAGGTTCCTACTTAGCGGGGGGGGGGGGGCGCCTAGAATGTAATACCCGCGATAAGTGAGGGAATACTGTATCACGGGATTTTGCAGTACTGTATACGTATGTTGTTAAAGTTACGTAGGTTTAAGAGTGTAGAATATGTTTAAGAACATAAGTAGTATTTATAAACGTGTGGAAAAAATTAATAAGGGAGTGAGAAAGGTTAATAAGGGACTGGAAATGGTTTATAAGTGTGTAGGAAGGCTTTATAAAGCCTTAAAATATATATAAATACTAAAATAAATATAAGGTTCCTACTTCGCGGATTTTCACCTATCGCGGGGGGTGGGGTGGGAGGTGTAGAACGTGAAATACCTGCGATAAGTGAAGGAATACTGTATTTCAGTTTTGTTTATTTTGTTCTTTGGATTCCATATATAAGTGAAATCAGTCTTTATCTGACTTACTTATCACTAAGCATAATACCCTCTAGGTCCATCAATGTTGTTGCAAATGGTAAGATTTCCTTCTTTTTTATGGCCAAGTAATATTCCATTGTATATATGTACCACAGTTTTCTTTTCTTTTCTTTTTTAAGATTTTATTTATTTTGGGAGAGAGGGCATGGGAGGGAAAAAGAGGGAGAGAAATATTGACATGTGAGAGAAACATCCATCAGTCACCTCCCACATGCCCCCAACTGGGTACCTGGCCCACGACCCAGGCATGTGCCCTGGAAATCAAACCAGTGACTTTTTGCTTTGCAGGCCTGCACTCAGTCCACTGAGCCACACCAGCCAGGGCTGTACCACAGTTTTCTTATGCACTTGTCTATTGATAGGCACTAGAGTTGCTTCTATATCTTTGCTGTTTAAATAATGCATAAATGAACATAGGCATGCATATATAAGATGGGGCAAAAGTAGATTTACAGTTATGAGTACATGAAACACATAATTTATTCTTGTATTATTATTGATTAATTATTGTATTATTTTCCATATGAACAACTGTAAATCTAGTTTCATGCCACCCTGTATTCTTTTGAAGTAGTGTTTTCAGTTTCTTCAGACAAATCCCCAGAAGTGGAATCACTGGTTCATAAGGTGCTTCCATTTTTAATTTTTTGAGGAAACTTTATACTGTTTTCCATAATGATTGAACCAATCTGTACTCCCACCAACAGTGCTCAGGGGTTCCCTTTTCTCCACATCTCCGCCAACACTTCTCATTTGTGCATTTATTGATAATAGTCATTCTGACAGGCATGTGGTGATATCTCATTGTGGTTTTGATTGGTGACTTTGAGCATTTTTTCATATGTCTATTGGCCATCATTTGTCCTCTTTGGCAAAGTGTCTATTCAGGTCCTCTGCCCATTTTTTAAAGTTTATTTTGTTTTTTTTTTTGGTGTTGAGTAGTATGAGTTCTTTATAAATTTTGGATATTAACCCCTTGTCAAATGTATCATTGACAAATATGTTCTCCCACTTAGTAGGCTGCCTTTTGTTTTGTTGACAATTTCCTTTGCTGTGCAAAAACATTTTAGTTTGATGTAGTCCCATTTGTTTATTTTTTCTTTTATTTCCCATGCCCAAGGAGATATATCAGAAAAAAATATTGCTAAGAGAAATGTCAGAGATTTTACTGCCTGTTTTCTTCTAGGATTTTTGTGGTTTCAAGTCTTACATTTAAATCTTTAATCTATTTTAAATCTATTATTGTATGGTATAAGAAGTTGGTCTAGCTTCATTTTTTTTGCATGTGTTTGTCCAATTTACCCATCACCATTTATTGACTAGATCACCTTAACCCCATTGTATATTTTTGCCTGGTTTGTCAAATATTAATTGACCTTATAAGCATGGGTTTATTTTTGGGCTTTCTATTCTGTGTCATTAATCTGTATGTCTGTTTTTAGGCCAGTACCATGCTGTTTTAATTACAGTGGCCTTATAATGTAATTTGATATCAGGCAGCATGATTCCTTCAACTTTGCTCTTTTTCCTTGGTGTGTGTGTGTGTGTGTGTGCGCGTGTGTGTGTGTGCGCGCGCGCTTTCATATAAATTTTTGGCTTATTTGTCCTAGTTCTGTGAACTATGCCATTAGTATTTTGATACTAATAGTGTTGAATCTATAGATTGCTTTGGGTAGTATGGACATTTTAATGATGTTAATTTTTTTCTGTCCATGAATATGGTATATGCTCCCATTTATTTATATCTTTATCAATTTCTTTCTTTGATGCCATATAATTTTCTGAGTACAGGTCTTTAACCTTCTTCGTTAAATTTATTCCTTGGTATTTTTTAATGCTATGTAAATGGGATTTTTTTTTAGTTTCCCTTTCCAATAGTTTATTATTGGCATATAAAAACTGATTTCTGAATATTTTGTATCCTGCTACTTTACTGAATTCATTTATTAGTTCTAATAGTGTTTTGGTGGGACTTTAGGGTTCTCTATATACAGTATCATGTCATCTGCAAATAATGACTTTTATTTCTTTTTCTTGTCTGATTACTATGGCTAGGACTTCAGTACTATGTTGAATAAGAGTGGCAAAAGTGGACATCACTTTCTTGTTCCTGATCTTAAGGGAAACATTTTTAGTTTTTGCACATTGAGTGTGATGTTGGCTGTGGGTTTCTCATGTACAGCCTTTATTACACTGAGGTATGTCCCCTCTATTCCCACTTTGCTGAGAGTTTAATCATAAATCGGTGCTGGATTTTATCAGATGCTTTTTCTGCATCTATTGATATGATCGTGATTTTTAACCTTCATTTTAAAAAATATGGTGTATCACATTAATTGATTTGCGAATATTGTATCAACCTTATATCCCAGGAATAAATGCTACTTGATCATGGTGTATGGCCTTTTTAGTGTATTGCTGGATTTGGTTTGCTATTACTTCTTTTATTATTAATTTGAGAGAGAGAGAGGAAGGGACAGAGGGAGAGAGAGAGAAACATCAATTTGTTGTTACATTTACTTATGCATTCATTGGTTGATTCTTGTGTGTGCCCTTACTGAAGATTGAACCCACAACCCTAGCCCTTGGCATATAGGGATGACTAACCAAGTGAACTACCCTGTCAGTGCTCCAGATATTTTCCTACAATCCTTTGTATTTCTGTAGTGTCAGTTGTTACTTTTTCTCTTTCGTTTCTGATTTTATTTATTTGGCTCCTTTCTCTTTTGTACTTTTTTCTCTTTTTAGTTATATTTTATTGACTATGCTATTACAGTTGCCCCAATTTCTTTTACCTTTGCTCCCCTCTGCCCAGTACCCTATCTCCCTCCAGCAGTCCCACCTCTCTTAGTGCATGTTGATGGGCTGTGCCTGTATGTTCTTTAGCTTCTCCCTTTCCTATACTATTCTTCACACCCCCCTATCTATTTTGTACCTACCAATTATGCTTCTTAATCCCTGCACCATTTCCCCATTTCTCTCCCTTTTCCCTCCCAGCTGATAATCCTCCAAATGATCCCCATAACTTTGATTCTTTTCCTATTCTGGTTGTTTGCTTAGTTTTTTTTCTTTTCTTTTTTTTAGATTCTGTTGTTGATCAGAGTTTGTTGTCATTTTAATGTTTGTAGTTTTGATCTTTTTCTTAAATAAGTTCCTTTAACATTTCATATAATAATGGCTTGGTGATGATGAACTCCTTTAGCTTTACATTGTCTGGGAAGCACTTTATCTGCCCTTCCATTCTAAATGATATCTTTGCTGGATAGAGTAATCTTGGTTGTAGGTCCCTGCTTTTCATTACTTTGAATACTTCTTGGCAGTCCCTTCTTGCCTGCAAAGTTTCTTTTGAGAAATCAGCTGACAGTCTTATATGTACCCCTTTGTAGGAAACTCTTCTTTTCTCTTGCTGCTTTTAAGATTCTCTTTATCTTTTACCTTTGACATTTGAATTATGATGTGTGTTGGTGTGGTCCTCTTTGGGTCTAGCTTGTTTGGGATTCTTTGTGCTTCTTGGACTTGTATGTCTATTTCCTTTGCCGAATTAGGAAAGTTTTTCTTTATTATTTTTTCACATATGTTTTCAATTTCTTGCTCTTCCTCTTCTTCTTTTGGCACCCCTGTGATTTAGATGTTGGCACATTTAAAGTTGTTCTAGAGATTCCTAAGCCTCTCCTCTTTTCTTTTTTTTTTTTTTTTTTTTTCACTTCTTGTTTCTTCATCTCTACTGGTTGACTGTTTATTTCTTCCTTATGTTCCAAATCGTCGATTTGAACCCTGGCTTCCTTCCCTACACCATTGGTTTTATATGGATTGTCCTTTGTTTTACTTAGCTTAGCCTTTATTTCTTCCCTTATGCATTTTCTGTACTCAAGCATGTCTGTCAAGTCTGTGAGCATCGTTATCACCATGTTTTGAACTCTGCCTTTTTTAGGTTGGGTATCTCCTTGTTGTTTAGTTCTCCCACTGGAACCTTGATCTGCTCTCTGTTTTGGGCCATACTTCTCTGTCTCTTCAACTCGATAGCCTCCTGCTTTTGCTTCTGTGTCTTAGGTAGAGCTGTTGTACCTGTTATGTTGTAAGGGGCAGAGCCTTAGGTATTTGTCAATGTAGGGTGACCCATTTCACCACATTGTGGCACTGTATGTAGGGGAGTGGTCTGAGAGGTAACAATGCCGCTTGCTCAGCTCACCCCTTTTTCAGGCACTTCTCCCACCCCCCATATGGGACTGGTGCCTGTCTAGCTGTTGCCCTGGTGTGATTCCCAGAGTGAGACAGTTTACGGAAATTCTAGGACTGTGGGGGCCCTCTAAACAAACAGACTCTGCTGTGGGACTGGCAATTTATTCTGTTTCCCTAACCCCCACTGGTTTTCACAGTCAGAAGCAGTGAGGCTCTGTTTTCTGCATTGCTGCAACTGCAAACTGCATGGTCTGGTCTGGGGCTGGTGTCCCTCCCGACCTTTATAATGTGTGACTAAGCTTTCTGCTGGTTGACCACAGCCACTGCCTTGCTGCTGCTGCTGCCACCACCGCCGCTGCCGCCACACTGCATCCTCTCCACCCCTTTTCCACCTCTCTTACCTGTCTGGATGAGTATTGCTTCTTTATATCTTTGTTTGTTGGACTTCCATGCAGTTCAATTTTCTTGTAGTTGTGGTTGTTTTTAGTTTTGAGGTAGTTGTATTTCTTCTTATTGTTGTGGAGTATGGCGAAGGGTATCTACCTACACCTCCATCTTGGCCAGAGGTCTCTCTTTTTTTCTTGGTGAGTCTGGTTAAAGGTTTGTTAATCTTGTTTATCTTTTCAAAGAACCAGCTCTTGGTTTCATTTTTTTTAAGTCTTTATGTTATTTATTTCTGATCTAATCTTTATGATTTCTTTCCTACTATTCACTTTGGGCTTTGTTTTGTATTCTTTTTCTAGTTCTTTTAGGTATAAGGTTAGGTTGTTTATTTCATGTTATTTTTGCTTCTTGAGATAGGCCTGTATTGCTGTGAATTTCCCTCTTAGGAGTGCTTTTGCTGTGTTCCATAGATTTTGGAATGTTGTGTGTTTATTTTAATTTGCTTCAAGGTGACTATTGATTTTTTCCTTGAGCTCATTGTTTACCCATTTATTGTTTAGTGACATGTTATTTAACCTCATGTGTTTGTGTTTCTTTCCTTTTTTTCTCTAATTGATTCTAGTTTTATGTAATTGTGATCAAAGAAGATGCTTGATATGATTTCAATCTTCTTAATCTTATTGAGACAATTTTTTGTATTCTAACATGTAGTCTATCCTAGGAAATGTTTCATGTGCACTTGAAAAGAATGTATAATTAACTGCTTTGGGGTGAAATGCCCTGAAAGTATCTATTAAATTAATCTGGTCCAGTGTTTCATTTAAGGCTGCTGTTTTCTTGGTGATTTATTTGTGTGGAAGATAGCCATTCATGTCAATGGAGTTACTGTCACACTCTCTCTTTATGACGATTGAGATTTGCTTTATATATTTAAGTGCTCCTGTGTTGGGTGCCTAATCTTATAAAAAGTTTATATTTTCTTGTTGGATTGATCCCTTTATCTTTATGTAACGTTTTTATCTCTTATTATACCCTTTGTTTTAAAGCCTGTTTTGCCTGATATGAGAATTGCTACACAGCTTTTGTTTTTTTCATTTGCATGAAATATTTTTTTCCATCTTTTTACTTTCATTCTGTGTCTATATTTTTCGTTCTGAGGTAGGTCTCTTTTAAACAGCATTTATATTGGTGTGTTTTCTTATTTATTCAGTTCTCCTGTATCTTTTGATTGAAGCATTCCATTTACATTAAAAATGATTATTGATAGATATGCATTTATTATCATTTTATTCTTTATAACTATGATTCTTTCTTTTTCGTCTTCTTTTTAAAGAAGACCCTTTAATATTTCTTGTAAATAAGACTAGCTTAGTGGTAATGACTCTTAGCTTTTTTTTGTCTGAGAAGCTCTTTATTTAACCTTCAATTTTAAATGAGTAGTCTTGGTTGTAGGTTCTTACTTTTCCTTACTTTGAATATTTCATGCCAGTATCCTCTGGTCTGCAAAGTTGCTGTTGACAAATAAGCTGACAGTCTTTTGGAAGTTCCCTTGTAGGTAACTAACTGCTTTTCTCTTGCTGCTACAAAGATTCTCTCTTCATTTTTAACCTTTTGCATTTTAATTATGGTATGTCTTGGCATGGACCTTTTTTGGATTCATCTTATTTGGGATCTCTGTACTTCCTGGACCTGTGTGTCTTTTTTTTTCAACAGGTTAGGGAAATTTTTAGCTATTATTTCTTCAAATAGATTTTTTTTCTTACCTTTTCTTTTTAAAATATTTTTTAATTTTTATTTATTTTTAGATAAAGGGGAAGGGAGGGAGAAAGAGAGGGGGATAAACATAGATGTGTGAGAGAAACATCCATCGGTTGCCTCTCACATGCCCCTATCACTGGGAGCCTGACCCACAACCCAGGCACATGCCCTGACTGGGAATCGAACCAGCAACCTTTGGGTTCACAGGCTAGCACTCAATCCATTGAACCACACCAGCAAGAGCACTTCAGATAGATTCTTTATTCCTTTCTCTCTCTTTTCTCCTTCTGGGACTCCTATGATGCAGATGTCGTTATGCTTTGTGTTGTCCCAGAGGTCCCTTAGACTATTTTCATTTAAATATTTTTTTCTTTTTTGCTGTGATTGGGTGTTTTCTGCTACCTTGTATTCCAAATATCTGATTCAGTTTTCTGCTACATGTAGCCTGCTACTGTTGTTGTTTTTTCTAGTGTATTCTTCATTTTAGATATTCCATTCTTTATTTCTAACTGGTTCCTATATTTATTATCTTTTTTTTTTTTTATGTTTGCTATTTCTTTGTTGAAGTTCTCACTGAGTTCCTTGAGCATCCTTATAACCATTGTTTTGAACTCTGTATTGGTATTAGATTGCTCACCTCCATTTTATTTAGTCGTTTTTCTGGTGTTTCTCCTGTTCTTTCATTTGGGGCATGGTTTCTTTGTCTCCCCATCCTGGCTGCCTCTGTATTTGTTTCTGTGTATTAGATAGATCTGCTATCCCTCCCAGTCTTGGTATGGTGGCCTTATGTAGTAGGTGTTTTATGGGGCTCAGGGGCATGGTCTCCCTGATCACCTGAGCTAGGTGCTCCAGGAATGTCCCTCATCTGGGTTATGTGAGCCCTGTTGTAATTGTCTTAATTGCTGTTGGCCCATCTGTGGGTGTGGTTGCTTCTCTTGCTGGATTGACTCCAAGTGCAGTGTATGAATCACTGTGTGTGTTGATTCCACAAAGTTAAATTCTCCTCAACAGGGACTGGTGTCTGCCAAGATCTCCCTTTATGTGTGCCACTTGTGGAGCTAATTGGGTTGTGTTCTGATCTGGTCTGAATCATTGGCTGTGTTTTTTCTGGGGCTACTTGAGAGGGGAATTCACTGCTGGTTGATATCAGCTGCTGCCTGTGACCAGCCTCAACTACCTCTTTGGAGCTACAAAGTGATCCAAATTTTGTGGCTGCCTCTGCTGGGCATCAGTGTGTGTGGGAGGGGCCTAGCTGTGCCCCAAGGCCAATTTCCACCAGCGCTGAACCTGGGGGCAAGTCAGCAAAAGGCCAAGGCTCCCAGAGATCCGCCCTCATCTGTTAGCTGCCTGGTAGGCTTAGTAACTGAAAGCTTCTGGTAGTAGTATGTGTGTTGAATGAGGGAGTCACCAGATAGGGGTGAGTGGTGTTCACCAGATTGATACAGCTTCAGACTTAGTTCCAGAACTGGGGTTGAGGCTGTTCAGCCACAGTCTCAGGGTACACCTGCTAGTGCCTGCAGACCTTTGTGGTGGGGCAGAATCTCAGTGATTCATTAGGGCAATGACTTTCAACGAGTATGCCACGGCACACTGGTGTACCACAAGAATTTTTAAGGGACTGGGGATGTGGCAGAGGAGATTGCCCCCCCCCATGGGGTCTCAGTGAGGGCCTGCGAGTTGCTGATGTCAGCAATGAGGCCTGGGCAGGGGCCTGTGTCTGAGGCCTGAGCATAGCTGGGACCATGGAGGGCAGGGTGGCTGCTACAGGATCGTGGTGGTAGGGAATGAAGAGTGTGGCAAAACCTGCTGCAGGTGTTTGTCAAGGACACCTACCCTGGGAGTTGTGTCCTGACCATGTTTGAGGACTACACTGTGAGCTTTGAAATAGGAAGCACCACATTGAGCTCAACGTATAGGACACTTAAGGTTCTTACTGTGATGTTGGCCCCAGGCCTATCCTGATTCAGATACTGTGCTTCCCTTCTTCAACATTAGCCCACCAGGAACACTGGACAGTGTCCTTAAGAAATGGCAAGGGGAGACTAGGAGTTTTGCCCCAATGCCAAGGTTGTGCTGGTTGGCTGTAAACTGGACATGCAGACTGAACTGGCCATACTGAGGGAGCTGTCCAAGCAGCAGCTTATCTCTTTTACACATTATCAAGGCAATGTGCTGCCCAAACAGGTGGGGACTATGTCCTATGTGGAGTTCTATTCCTGTCCTCGGAGTGGTCCTCTGAGTGCAGTGTCAGGGATGTCTTTCATGTGGCCACAGTGATGTCCCTTACTGTGCTGACTCACATTGGAACTGCAGCGATCCACGCAGCTGGCAGGATGAGAGAATGGGAATGAAGATGAGATACACAAAGATTGAGCCAAGAGTTGCAACCTCATGTGAGGAGTTGGGGAGGGGCAGAGTGTCAGAAGGGGTTGTGAGGGGTACAGGGTACAGGGTACCTGCCAGTACCCTGCCTTCCTGATCTCCTTACTCTGGCTGGGACTTCAGGACAGGCTGAGTGAACAGTTCTCCTAGGGAAGGGATCCGGAGTCACAGGATCTGCACATCTACATCCCCTTCCTCTTCACAGGAAGTTGAGAGAGCTAACAGGCCAGACACCTTGGCCAGCAGCTGGGATAGGGCAGGGAGGTTAGGGAAGCTAACATCAAGTAGTCTCCCGTCCCTATTCCCCATATCCTGGTCCTGGCTTCCTTCACTAAAAAGCTCCATTCCATGACCTTTCCTTTTCCTCTCCTCTCACTTCTACAGCTCTTCTTACTCACCCTAACCTCCAGGAAATATGTACTAAATTAAAATGCAAGTTGAGAAGCTCCTCCTCCTGTATATCCACTAGTCCTAGCTCCTCCCTCTCTTCTCCTAACAGTCCCCAAATAAAGCCCATGGGGGGAAAAAATTTTTTTTAAATGCAATACCTAACTATTTAGTCAAAAGTGCTGACCTCTCTTCCCCTAGATTGTCAAATAAAAAAGTGACAACAGCCAACCTAACAATAGCCATCTGGTGTGAATGAATCAAAATTATACCTGTTTTATTTTATTTTTTGTCAAATCAGCAAAAATTATAAAATATTTTTTGGTGTGCTGCAGAATTTTAGTAATTAGTTTATGTGTGCCCTCAGATGAAAAAATGTTGAAAATTGCTGCTTTAGGGTGAGGCCAGCGGTGTTCTTCTGGCTCCAAAAGAATGGAGGGCTCTGCACAGGAATGGTGGCAGTAGTCAGTCATGCAAGGAGAAAATGACCCTGCCAGAGAACCGTACACTCAGTTTTTCTCAGAGTCTGCTCATACCTCCTGGAGAGTCTTCTGCTGGGGGGTGGGAGTGGGAGGGAGGTGGCATACTATGTTGGCTACAGCCCATTGAATATTTCAGGCTTAATAGGGTGGGGCCAGCAGAAGTTGGGAGGTTAAGTTGGAGCTCCAGGTTCTCTCCTGGTGGGGCTAGTGGATCTCCCTCTGTGGAGTTGGGTGCTGTTGTTCTGGCCTGTGTGTGTGTGGGGTGGGGGGGAGGAGCAGGTCACCGCTGGAGGCATCTCCTGCTGAGACACACTGTGGGAGGAGGGGAAATGGCCTTTGCCCCAGATCAACACAAATCCAGCTCTGGTTATCCCAGATTGCAAGGAAGTCTACACCACAGACCCAGGCAGCAGATCCCTCTGCAGGGTGTGAGCTTGGATGGATGGGGCACCAGGGGGCCGGAGGGTGGGGCCTGTGCAGTACCCCCAGGTTGATGTGGTGTGCTAAACTCAGGAAAGATGGTGTCTGTGGGTGGTATGGGACAGAGACTCAGCACAGGGACCCTGGTGGCTGTCCCTTCAGCTCCCTTCCTGGAGCCACACAACCCAGTAGGTTTTCACAGGACTCTAGTTCACTTTGAGCTTCCCTTCCTTTACCAGAGCCAAAGGTAAGTGGCTGTGAGAAAGATTTTGTGTGCTGGCCTTTTAAGAGGGTAACTGGGTTTCAAGCGGACTCTTGACTCTCCCTGGCAGACAGAATAGAATCTCTGCTGATTTTCACAGCCAGATGTAATGGGGATGCCTCTTCTGGCTCCGTTGCTTCCAGCTGGGGATCCCCTGTGGGGTTGAGACCTCACATTCCTCAGGGGAGACCTTTGCAGCTGAGATATCCCTCTGGGTTCTTAGCTCCTCCCCTTTGGAGCGGGGCCAACCCTTTTTTCCCCTTCCTCCCAGTCTTGATGTGGCTTCTTATGTAAATCTTTGGTTATAAGACTTTTGTTCAGTTAGTCTTCAATTGGTTATTCAGGTTGATTGCTCTATTTGATTGTTTTATATTTTAGTTATAATTCCAGTTCAGTCCTGGGAGGAGGTGAGTGTAATGTCTACCTACTCCAGTGCCATCTTCTTACTTTTGAATTTTTTATTAAAGAAGAGTCTTTGCATGAGCATTTTTCTGGATATTTTTATTTATCTTTATGATTTCTTGTATATTTATGAATTTTATAATTAAATGGCGTACCAATATAAATCAACTCTATTAATTTTTTTTAATAGTTTATATTAATTTGTTTTTGGCATATTATTAAGTTAGTATCAGGTTATAAATATCTACTGACAAAATACTCATTTTAGATTTTTTTTCATTGCTTTCAGAGACCATGAGTAGAGGATCTGAAGTCCACATTTTTTGGGGTGCTCCAATTGGCCCATTGAAAACGACAGTATCACAGGAACCAGCTTCTTTAACGTCCACTGCTGACCCCTGGAAAAAAATTCAGCTTTTATACAATCAACATTCTTTACATCTGAAGGAGGAAAAATGCAAGGACAAATATCTTGAAGACTATCAAGTTCCAGAAGCTACTGGCCCTCCAGACCTTCCTAATGGTCATTTTTCAGCAAACTCTATGAATAGATCTGTTAATGTGAAAGATGACTTTATACATTGTATTTCTGAAACGCAGACTGTAAAATTCCAGAAGAATCACCCCTTATGGATGAGTGATAAAACTAACTCTGATGTCCAAATATGTACATGTAAGGGCAGAGTTCAGCATTTAACCAAAAAAGAAAAGTATCAAAAGCTTTTCAGTGAAAATAAGAAAATCACAGTTGAACAGCATAAAGATCAATTAAATGTATGTGGTCAAAATGTCCAAAAAAATTTTCACTTAGACCATAAGTGTGCAGCTATATTGGATTTGGTCTGTATTACTGAACAGATTAATATAGGGCCAAGAGCTATTGAAACCATGTGTATACCAACAGAACATCATGAAATACAAAACCAATGTCTGGAAAAGAATACCTCTAATACAGTAAATAAGCCAGGGTCAGAAGGAGCAGTTAGGAAGGTCTCAGACCTTAAGGTATCTACGGATACTGAATTTCTCAGTATAATGACCTCCAGCCAACTTGCTTTTTTAGCTCAAAGGAAGTATAAAGGGGATAATTCTGTAAATAAAGGGATGGTAAACATGGAGTTTGAACCAGAAGCAAGTCCTGGAGAAATAAAAATGACTGAAGATAATTTGATTCAGCCTGTTGATGCTTTTGCAGAAAGATATGAAACTAGACAAAACGAGGCATATTCCCCTGAACTTTTTAGTCCTGTTTTTCCTGAAACAAAAAGTAGTCACATTCACATAAACTCTGATAAAGGCCTTGAAAATATGGAATCTCAAGAACTTTTCAGTTTTGAAGATAAACTGCCATCAAATGAGATATGTATTGAGTCATGTAGCTCAGGAATACTGTGCTCCCAACTAAATGCCTTCCACGGAAGTTCTGTTAAAAGAAACTGGACCTCTGAAGATAAAGTGAGCCATCTTAAAGTCTTCCAAGTTTCTAAAAAAATTAAGTTGGTTTCTAATGCAGGAGATCCTACTGTAACAAAAGACCAGAGGAATGTGTCTGAATTTAAGGGTATTAAAAGAACATCATTAATAAAAAATTGTAATTCTGAAAATCAGAAGTATAATTGTTTAGTCATGGTGTTGTCTCCATGTCATGTGAAAGAAATAAATATAAAATCTGGGCCAAATTCTGGCTCTAAAGTGCCTTTAGCAACAATTGTGATAATTGATCAATCAGAAATTAAAAAGAAAGTTTTTCTGTGGAGGACTGCTGCATTTTGGGCACTTACAGTGTTTCTTGGAGATATAATTTTACTCACAGGTAAGGTCGTTGTGGTATACGTAGTGGTAATTTAGTTTATAAGCTGTAAGCTTTTTTCACTCCTATTTGAGGACTCCTTTCTTTCCCCTTTGCCTTTCTAAGCTCCAGTATGACTGATCCCTTTACAGCGTCTGTGCTGGCCTGCTCACTGTTGCCTAGTATCCTCTGCATTGCTATTTTTGGGTCTGTGTTCCAGCCTTTGTAGTTCTGTCCCTCCGTTCCACTCACCTTCTCTCTAAGAAGCCTTTCCTGGTTGCTCCTCCTGCTCATTTATTATGTTAGCATTTAGGTCATATCATCAGACTCTTTCTTTGTTTTCTTCTGGTTTTGTTTATGCCTATCTTATTTTCATCCCTTTTCTTCAACTACATTAGCAGTTTTATGATGAAAGGACAGCATTTCTACTACTTTACTTAATTCCTAATAATGCTGTGCACATTATATTCTTATTGAGGGAACTGATACAGAATATCTATTGAATTTTTAAATTATTGAAATTATATTAATCATATTTGGAAATATGGAAAGGGAAACTCCTGATATCATACCAACCTCATATAACCACCATTAAAGTTGTGGAGTGTTACCAGTTTTATTTCCTATACTTCTTAAAATTTGTATACATATATAAAAGCTGATATTTATTGGGAATTTACAATGTGTCAGACCCTGTTTTAAACTTTACAAGTATATCAACTCTTTACAACTATATGAGGAAGGTACTGGTTATTCCAATTTTTTAGTTTGAGGAAACTGAGACTCAGAGAAGTAAAGTAATTTGCCCAATGTCGCACATCTAGGAAGTGGCAAAGCCAGGATTTCACCTAGAATCCATACCCTTACTATATAGTTGTAATCATAAAGGCCATGTAGTTTTTTATCCTTATTTTTTGCCTGACATAAGAAACTTAATATTTTGTTGCATTTCTTTTTTTTAATTGATTTTTTTTTTTTAGAGAGAGAAACATCGATTTGTTGTTTCACTTATTGATGCATTTATTGATTGATTCTTGTATGTACCCTGACCAGGGATTGAACCTGTAACTTTGGCGTATCGGTATGGTGCTCTAACTACCTGAGCAACCTGGCCAGGGCATTGTTACATTTCTTTATTGACTTTAAATCAGTACACAGTATAGTAGAGCAGAGATACTAGTCATTTTAAGGATGAATCTCAGTCCGGGAAGAAGTTGACTAAGCTTAATAACACCTCTAAAAAATGAATGTGATAGAAAAGAGGTATGGGGTCAGCCTTAGAAGCTTAGAAAAAGAAAACACAAAGGCAATCATTAGTAGTTTCTACAAATGGTTTGCTGGGTGAACGAGAACCTTAGTTAATATACCTTGGCAGTTGCGTAAGATTTTCAGATGCTGTCTCAAATAAAGAGACAAGCATGTCCCACGGGAAATTCCCTCTTATTTGCTGGCAAGTCAGGTCATCTAACTCCTTTAGCTCTGATTCAGTGCTCACCGAGCAGCCCTTTTTGCTCTTGATTTGGCTTCCCAGGTGCAAAACTGCCTACAGAGTGTATGATATAAAGAGTAGCAGTGGCAGGGTTGTGGGCAGATTCAAGAGGCAGGGTCAAAAGTATAGGGTTGACAACAAAGATGGGAAGGAAAAGGTAGAAGTTCAGGGTGACCTTACATTTTAATTTACCTGGCTAGGTTTTAGCCATGCTGAGTTTGGGGAGCCAATAGAATATGCAGTCAAGAATGTCCATTAGGCAGTTGTAGATAAATTGGTAAAAGGGCTTGAAACTGAGAAGGTCTGGAATTAAATCATTTAATATATTTGAACTTAAGTTGCCTGGTATGTGGGAGGCATGCATAATATTTCGCTATGACTGGTAAGTTAATCATAGTATGAAGGAATTTATGGCATGATCTGAACTTTTTTTCCCCTTTATAGATGTTACTGTTCATGAAGATCATTGGGTTGGTGAGACAGTACTACAATCAACATTTACCAGTCAGTTATTAAATCTTGGGACTTATTCATCTGTCCAGCCTGAAGAATGTAAGGTGCATTTTACATATAATAATATCTTAGTATTTAAAATATATATATACATTTTTTAAAAGTAGAGTTAAAATGGTAATTTTATTAAATGCTTTCTAAATAAGTTTGCTGGAGAGTATTGCTTTATTTTGTTTGGTAAGCATGAAAACAGAATTTATAAAAATGAACTTATACATCGGCCTGCGAGCCAAGTGTTGCTGGTTTGATTCCCAGTCAGGGTACATGACTAAGTTGCACGTCAGGTCCCCAGTTGGAGGCGCGAGTGAGAGGCAACCACACAGTGATGTTCCTCTCCCTGTTTTTCCTTTCCCCTCTCTCTAAAAATAAAATAAACAAACAAGCAAATAAATAAACTATTCTTAAAAAATGAACTTGTACATTGTAAATCATATGTATTTTAAGAGATATTGGGGTTTATGTTTCATTTTCTTAGCATAGTGGTGGTTCTTAACCTTTTAGGGAGTCATAGACCTCTTTGAGAAGGTATGGGCCATTTCTCCAGAAAAATAGACAAGTCAATAGACACAAAATTTTTCATGGACTTCCAAAGTTCTGCGGAATTTCTGAGCCTCTGATTAAGAATCCTTTAGGTAATGAAAAAGCATGGGTCATAGTCAGATAGTTATGGTTTGAATCCTTGTTCTACCTACCGTTGCTAGGAAAAACCACTTTTCTTCTCTGATGTCCATTTTTGCTTCTTTAAAATAAGCTGTTGAATGAAGAAACCAGCAGCTATTTTTTTCTCCAAGAAAAAATAAAGAAAATGAAGTAAGGTAGACAGTATAAACTGGTAGTTACAGTCTCTGGAGTCAAACAGACCAAATTTGAATTCTGGTCCTAGAACTTCCAAGGTCTGTGTCTTTAGGCAAGTTACTCATTGTACCCCTTTTTCCTCATTGGTGAAATGGAAATAAAAATACATAGCTTATAGGGTTGTTTGTGAAGATTAAATGAGAGAATGAATGTAAGGTGTTGAACCTGCATGTCGTCGTCGGCAGCCGTCCGTCTTGAGAGACGATGGTGTAGCTTCTTAAGAGTCTATCTGCACCGCCGAGAATGGCTGTGCAGTCCGACTCGGGAGTGACACGGTATCTGTCTCCTCCCGTGTTGAATCGACATCTTGTGATGACGCTGGAGTGTCCTCTCCAGTGAAGCTGAAGCTACAGAGCCTGGGCAGGGTGATTTGGAGGGTCTGCTGTTGCCCATGCAGCAGACCCCCCCTCTCTTCGCAGCTGAAGGGTCCAAGGGAAAGACGGAGTCAATACAGCTTGGCTTCAGGTGCGCCGCAGGAGTTGCCGGTGTTGACTACAACGTCAAACCGCCTTAGGGACTCCGGCTCCGGATTTCTGTCGGGGTTTACTCCCTTAGCCTTTCCCCTGAAGAGGTATGCCGCAAGGCAGCGGAGGTTTTTTGGAGTCAGAGTTTTCCTTCTCTGATGTGCCCTGACTGGAAGATCGAACCAGCGACACTTAGCTCGCAGGCCGACGCTCAATCCACCTGCATGTACTATAATAACAATATAGTCGTCGGCAGCCGTCCGTCTCGAGAGACGATGGTGTAGCTTCTCAAGAGTCTATCTGCACCGCCGAGAATGGTTGTGCAGTCCGACTCGGGAGTGACACGGTATCTGTCTCCTCCCGTGTTGAATCGACATCTTGCGATGACGCTGAAGCTACAGAGCCTGGGCAGGGTGATATGGAGGGTCTGCTGTTGCCCATGCAGCAGACCCCCCCTCTCTTCGCAGCTGAAGGGTCCAAGGGAAAGACGGAGTCAATACAGCTTGGCTTCAGGTGCGCCGCAGGAGTTGCCGGTGTTGACTACAACGTCAAACCGCCTTAGGGACTCCGGCTCCGGATTTTCTGTCGGGGTTTACTCCCTTAGCCTTTCCCCTGAAGAGGTATGCCGCAAGGCAGCGGAGGTTTTTTGGAGTCAGAGTTTTCCTTCTCTGATGTGCCCTGACTGGAAGATCGAACCAGCGACACTTAGCTCGCAGGCCGACGCTCAATCCACTGAGCTAAACCAGCCAGGGCCAATAACAATATAGTAATATTAGTAGAACTAATAAGCAAAATATATTTTATAGAATAGTGAAATAGTGTCATAGGAAAATACCTATCTGCATATACAAGATTATACAAGAGATTAATTAGAATAACAAGAGGATACAGCATGGAATTCCAACCTCTGGATAATAAGAATTCTTGAAGAAAGGCAGAGTAAGCAGAAGAGAATGATAATGATTAGAACAACAGTGGTGTTTGAAAAGGGCAGGATTTCCCTGTATCCTAAGGAATTTAGCAGAAAATCAGCACTGACATATTTCAAATAACTTAGAGTTCTTCATCTACCCAGTATATTTGTATGAACTGTTGACATTGAGGTACTATGCACTGGGGATACAGTGATGAACAACATATAACTGGTATCTGCCTTTGTGGAGCTCATGTTCCTGTGTGGAAGACAGACATGTATTTAAAATATTTGCAGGTGATAATGAATGCTATTTAGGAAAATAACTAAGGGCCAAGATAATACAATACTATGGTTGTGGTTGTGAAGGGCTGGTCATGGAGTGGAATCAAAGTTACAAAGTTATAATAGTTCAGGTTGAGAGATAATGGGAGGCCAGTGTAGATCATGAGAAATGGATAGATTTGAGATATAGATGTAAATAGAGTTAACGGGATTTTCTGATGGTATGGATTTGGAGATGAGGGAAGAAGAGCAGTCTACAACTAGTGGGTTTCTGTTTTCAGTAACTAGGTAGCCTTTATTAGGAAAGACTGAAAGGTAATAGGTTCATGGGGAAAAATAAGGGTTCTGTCTTAGGCATGTTAAGTTTTAGATATCTCTCAGGCAGCCAAATCAAGATGTCATATAGAGATTGGAAATGAAGTCCAAAACTCAGAGGAAAGGTTTGAAATTAAGACATACATTTTAGAATTATTAGCTCTGTTATTGGGAATGATTTTTTTTTTTTTTTGAGAGTATGTTTATTAAAGCTGAGGACAGTGAAACAAAGAAAGGGCTTAGGGTAGAAGCAACAGCAGAGAGCCTAGGTGGTGTTCAGTTTTGACTCCCTAGAAACGTTATAGGAAAGTGAGCCATGCTGGGATGTGTGGACTCACAGAGAAATAAAAGTCACAGTGACAAAAGTGAGCCAAAGCAGGCTGCTTTTAGCTCACTGGAAAGTCTAGGATGGAAGAAGCAACAGGAGAGAGGCTGGGGAGTGCTGTGCTCTGGCTGTCTAGAAATGTTATGGGAAAGAAGTGAGCGATCATGGGGTTGCTCTTAGCTTACTGAAAAGTCAGAGAAAAGGGGGCTTTGGAGACAGGTACGGGGGGTAATCCTGGGACGAGTTGCCCCTGCCTGTTGCTTCCATGGTTGTAAGTCTTGTGGGGACACTTAAATTTAGGAGAGAAAAATTAAGATGCATGCCTGAGAGGGAAGAAAGGCATGGACGTGCTCCAGAGAGAGCCCACATTATTGGAATTTATAATATGAAATATATATTTATTTGGTCTTTGTCCCCATTTCTGGCACAGAGCTCCAAAAACTTGGAATTTTTTAAGTGATTAGACTGATAAAGGTGTCTTGATATTCATAATAAACCCCATTCTACCACGCCTGAGTTAATATTAATGAGCTGATGTTTAGAAAACACCTAGGGATGGGGCCTGGTTGCCAGGAGAACCAACAATGTGATTGAAGGGTTGGAAATTTCAGTACCCCTCATTGCAAGAGAGAAGGGCTGGAGACTGAATTAATCTCCATTTAATCAATCATGCCTGTGTAATGAAACCTCCATTAAAACCCCCAAGGGGCAGGATTTGGAGAGCTTCCAGATTGTTGAACATGTGGAGATTTGGGACTGTAGTGCCCAGGGAGGGTGTGGAAGCACTGTGCCCCTTCTCACATGTTACCCTATGTATCTTTTCCATCTAACTGTTCATATATATACTTTATAATATCTTTTATACTAAACTGGTAAGTGTGTTTCTCTGAATTTTTTGAACCTTGTTGCAAATTAATTGAGTCCGAGGAGAGGGTTGTGGGAACTGTGATCTATAGTAGATCAAGCAGAAGCACAGGTGACAACCTGGACTTATGATTGGTGACTGAAATGGGGGAGTAAGGAGGAACTGTCTGGTAGAACTGAGCCTTGAACTTGTGGGATCTGATGCTATCTCCAAGTAGATAGTGTCAGAGTTGAGTGACTTACTTGGTGGCATGGGAAAAAAAAATACATTGGAATAGGTTTCAGGATCATAGCACAGAGATAGTATTCACTTATTTTTTTATTTGAAAAACTTTTATTTTGAAATTACAGACTCACAAGGGATTGCAAAAATAATACATAAAGTTGCATGAGCCCTTCACTTAGCTTCCCCAATGGTGACACCTTATATAACGTTAGTACAATATCAATATCAGGAAAGTGATATTGCTGTGATACTCTTAACTAGACTACAGACCTTATTCCATTTTTACATGCACTCGTGTGTGTGTGTGTGTGAAGTTTGATCCACGTATAAATTTGTGTTAACATCACAATAAAAATATGGACCTGTTCCATCACTACAAAAGAACTTTTTTATGCTACCTCTTTAATAGTCATCACTGCCTCTGGTCCAATCCCCACCTGTCTTCTGACAACCACTAATTTGATCTTCATCTCAACTTTGTTATTTTGAGAGTTATATAAATGGAGTCATGAAAATGCTTTGTAAATGATATCGTGTTATCTAACTGTAATCTTCTGAAGTTCTCTTTTTTCCCTGAACATAATACCCTGAGATCTATCCAGGTTGTTGCATATATCAGTAATTATTTCTTTTTTAAAAATTTTTTTTATTATAACAATTTGATAAGTCGTTATTTGTGAACCAATAGGTTTCACCTTCATTTTTTAAAAAATAATTTTTCTTTCTTTCTTTCTTTCTTTCTTTCTTTCTTTCTTTCTTTCTTTCTTTCTTTCTTTCTTTCAAGAAAGAGAGGAAAGGAAAAAGAGAGGGAGAGAAATATCACTGTGTGGTTGCCTCTCACTCGCGCCCACAACTGGGGACCTGATGTGCAACCTAGTCATGTACCCTAACTGGGAATCGAACCAGCAACACTTGGCTCTCAGGCTGACACTCAATCCACTGAGCCACAGCAGCCAGGGCATATTTATTTTTTTTAAGTATATTTGATTGTGTTTATACAGTAGTTCCAATTTTTTCCCCCTTTGCTCCCCTCTGCCCAGTACCCTTCTACCCTCCAGCAATACCACCCCCCCCTTAGTTCATGTCCATGGTTGTACATATAAGTTCTTTGCCTTCACCTTTTCTTATATTATTATTAACTTCCCCCTGTCTATTTTGTACTAACCGATTATGCTTCTTAATCCCTGCACCATTTCCCCATTTCTCTGCCTTCCCCTTCCCAGCTGATAATCCTCCAAATGATCCCCATGCCTATGATTCTGTTTCTATTCTGGTTTGCTGGTTGAATTTTCTTCCTTTTTTTTTAGATCCAGTTGTTAATAGTTGTGAGTTTGTTGTTATTTTAGTGTTCATAGTTTTGATCTTCTTTTTCTTAAGTAAGTCCCTTTGACATTTCATATAATAATGGCTTGGTGATGATGAACTCCTTTAGCTTCACCTTGTCTGGGAAGCACTTCATCTGCCCTTCCATTCCAAATGATAGCTTTGCTGGATAGAGTAAACGTGGTTGTAGGTTGCCTTTCATCACATTGAATACTGCTTGCCGGTCCCTTACTGCCTGCAAAGTGTCCTCTGAGAAATCAGCTGATAGTCCTATAGGCACCCTCCTATAGGCAGCTCTCCACCTCTCCCTTGCTGCCCCCAGGACTCTCTCTTTATCTTTTACCTTTGGCATCTTAATCATGATGTGTCCTGGTGTGATCCCCTCTGAGTCCAGCTTGCCCGGGACCCTCCGTGCTTCCCCGACCTGTATGTTCATCTCCTTCATCAAATTTGGGAATTTTTCCCCATTTTTTTCAATTCTTACTTCCTCATTCTGCACTGGTTGACTTTTTTTCTTCCTTATGTTCCAAATCATTGATTTGAACCCTGGTTTCCTTCCCTTCACCATTGGTTTTGTGTGGATTTTCCTTTGTTTCACTTAGCATAGCCTTCACTTCTTCCCTTATCCATTTGCCGTAGTCAAGCATAACTGTCAAGCCTGTGAGCATCTTTATCACCAGTGTTTTGAATTCTGTGTCTGTTAGGTTGTTTGTCTCCTCATCTGTTAGGTTGGCTATCTCCTTGTCGCTTAGTTCTCCCACTGGAACCTTGATCCATTTCCCCTTTTGGGCCATTCTTTTCTGTCTCCTCATTCTGACTGGCTCCTGTGTTTGTTTGCCTCTGCGTCCCAGGTAGAGCTGTTGCTCCTGTTACATTGTAAGGGGCGGAGCGTTAGGGATTCCTCATTACAAGATGACCTGTTTCACCACGTTATGGCACTGTTTGTTGGGGAGGGGTCTGAGAGGGAACAATGCTGTCTGCCCAGCACTCGCCCCTTTCCGAGGCACTTCTCCCACTTATGCCTAGCTGCTGCCCTGGCCGTCGTTCCCAGAGTGGATGTGTCTGTGGATGTTCTAGGACTGTGGGGGCCCTTTAAACAAGCAGACTCTGCTGAGAGACTGGCAGTTTCTGCCTCCACCCCAACCCCTACTGGTCTGCACAGTCAGAAACAATGAGGCTTGATTTTCCCCGGTGCTGGGACTGAGAGCTTCGAGGTCCAGTGTGGAGCTGGGAACGCTCCCCAGGTGTCCCTCCTGACTTTTTAAAACGTGTGACTTTGCTTTCTCCTGGCCTGCTGCTGCAGCAGCTGCTGCTGCCACCACACCGCATCCTCTCCACCCCAGCTCTGCCACTCCTACCTGTCTGGATGAGTATTTCTTCTTTATATCTTCGTTTGCTGGACTTCCATGCAGTTTTGGTTTTTTGGAACTTCTGGTTGTTTCTAGTTTTGAAGTAGTTGTATTCCTTCTTAGTTGTGGAGGGAGATACAGCGTGTCTGTCTATGCCTCCATCTTGGCCGGAAGTTGCCTAATTATTCTATTTGGTGCTGAGTAGCATTCCACTGTATGGACTTACCAGTTTGCTTTTTTTAAAATTGTAATATGCTATTACAGTTGTCCTGATTTTTCCCCCTTTAAAATCCCCCTCCACTCAGCAACCCCTACTCCCTCCGGTAATTCCCCATCATTGTTCATATCTATGGGTCATGCATATAAGTTCTCTGGCTACTCCATTTCCTATACTGTACTTTACATCCCCATGGCTATTCTGTAACTACGTATTTGTACTTTTTAGTCCCCTCACCTCTTTACCCATTTCCCCACAACCTGCTCCCATCTGGCAACCATCAAAATGCTCTCTGTATCCATGATTCTGTCTCTGTTTTTGTTTGCTTATTTTGTTTCTTATATTCAATTGTTGATAGATATGTATTTGTTGCCATTTCATTGTTCATAGTTTTGATCTTCTTTTTCTTAAATAAGTCCCTTTAATATTTCATATAATAATCATTTGGTGATGATGAACTTCTTTAGTTTTTTCTCATCTGGGAAGTTCTTTATCTGCCCTTTGATTCCAAATGATAGCTTTTCTGGGTAGAGCAATCTTGGCTATAGGCCCCTGCTTTTCATGACTCTGAATATTTCTTGCCAATCCCTTCTAGCCTGCAAAGTTTCTTTTGAGAAATCAGCTGACAGTCTTATGGGAATTTCCCTGTAGGTGACTCTTATTTTCTCTTGCTGCTTTTAAAGATTCTCTCTTTTTTCTTTAACCTTTGGCATTTTAATTATGATGTGTCTTGGAGTGGGCTTCTTTGTGTACATCTTGTTTGGGACTCTGTATTTCATAGACTTGCATGTCGCGGACTCCAACCAAGCGGGGAACATGGCGTTGGGGATGAGGGGGAACAAATGAACATGGATTCAGTGAATCCTGTGGAGAAAAGGGACACAGTGGCCACCATCTAGGTGAGAGAGCGCCTCAACCCTTGCCTAGATAGGCTTTTTATTACTGTTCTCGGGAAATTACATCCAAGAGAGTCATAAATTATCATACTAAAGTTACTTTAAATGGTTATAGCTTACAGATAAAAAAGAAGAGAATTTTGTGCATGCGGGGGCATGATAAGTATGGGTAAGCTGGCCACATTCTGTCCTTGAAACAGCTCAGAATAAACCCTAGGAAGTTACTTCAAGGTTATACGCTAAACATCTGTTGTTCTCAACCTTAGGGTGAGAGAGTTTTAGCAAAAGCAAGTTTTAAAGCCACCTAGATACAATGAAGACCTGATTTTCACAGGAAAGCCGATCTGTGGGCCTGAGTCCTGTGTGCTGCCTCACGCCTATTGGTTTTCCAGGCCAGGGCTGAGCTACATTCGCCACTGCCACACAGACTGGTTCCCTATACTTGCATATTTTATTTCCTTCACCAAATTAGGGAAGTTTGTTTTCATTATTTTTTCAAATAGATTTTCAATTTCTTGCTCTTTCTCTTCTTCTGGCACCCTATAATGCAAATGTTGGAATGCTTGAAGTTGTACTAGAGGCTGATTATACTTTCCTCATTTTTTTTGGATTTTTTTCTTCTTCTTCTTGTTACGACTGGTTGTTTTGTCTTTCTTATGTTCCAAATCATTGATTTTATTCTCAGTGTCCTCCACTCTACTGTTATTTCTCTGTAAATTGTTCTTTATTGTAATTAGTGTATCCTTTGTCTCTGACTGGATCTTTTTTATGCTTTTGAGGTCCTAAGTTCCTTGAGCATCCTTATAACCAGTGTTTTGAACTCTGCATCTGATAGATTGCTTATCTCCATTTGGTTTAGTTCTTTTTCTAGAGTTTTGATCTATTCTTTCATTTGGGCCATGTTTCTTTGTCTCCTCATTTTGGCAGCTTCTATGTATTAGGTAGAGCCGCTTTGACTCCGTGTCTTGGTAGTGTGGCCTAATGTAGTAGGTGTCCTGTAGGGTCCAGTGGCACAGCCTTGTCTCTCAAGGTGCACCCTTTCTTTGGGCTGAATACACTGTCCTCTTGTAGTTGAGCCTTGGTTGCTGTTGGCAGATCAATGGGAGGGATTTACCCAGGCCAGCCAGCTGTAAGGATTGGCTGTGACCACTTACCACCAACCTCTGCCCTCTATGGAGTATCAGCTGTGCAGGGGCAGGGTGGTGGTAATGTGACATGGTCTGTAGATACCCACTGGGTGTACTGGACCTGGTGTTTCCTGGGTGGTGCAGGCCAAGGTCAGCCCCAACTTATGTTTTCCCCAGGGCCACCCTGCCTTAGCTATATAGCAATCTGAGATAGCTGCTACTTCTGCTGGGCTTGGAGATTCCCAGGGGAAGCCAAGATGTGAATCTAGGCTGGCTGTTGCTAGTGCCTGGCCTAGAACTCACTGAGGCCAGCTATTGCTTGCTCGATAGGATCTAGGAAGTTGTTAAGCATGAGCCAAGACCAGCCATTCATATGGAAAAGCAGCTTGGATGGCCCATAACTTGGGTGGGTGGAGTCTCTGGTGATCTCCAAGTCAGGTCAAATGGTGTTAGCTAGGTTGATGGAGTCCCAGATACAGCAACAGCTTGCCAGCCCTGTGTGGGGAAGGTTTAGAAAAGGAACAATGGCCTCTACTTACCTTGATGCCAGACACTTCAGTTCCTCCCTGTATGCTACTGCTGCCTTTCAAGGTACTACCCTGGTGCTGGAGCACAGTGGGAGTGAGTCTGAGAAGTTGAGTCTGTGTGTGTGTTAAGAGGAACTGCTTGGAGTTCCAGAATTATCTTCCACCAACTCAATCCTTGCTGGTTTTTGCAGCCAGAAGTTGTGGGGATTTATCTTCCTGGCATGGAACCCTAGGCTGGGGGCGTGGTGTGGAGCTGGGACTCCTTGCTCCTGAGATATTCCTCCCGAATTTTTATCCACCACATGTGGGTGAGAGACCAGCCCGTTCTGCATCTGTGCCCCATCAGGATGATTGTGGTTTCTTTAATTATGTAGTTGTCAGACTTCCACTCAACTCTATTTCTGACAGTTCTGAGTGATGGTCATTCTATATTTTAGTTGAGTTTTGATGTAGTTGTGCAAAGAGGTGAGCCATGCCTGTCTACATTGCCACCTTGACTAGAAATCCAGAGTTCGTTAAATCATTTAGCTGCTGAAGAACATTGTGTTGTTTCCCTATATAGGCTATTATGAATAAAGCAGTTATAAAATTTGTATACAGGTTTTTATGTGAACATAAATTTTCATTTCCTTGGCATAAATGTCTTAAGAGTTCTGTTGCTGTACTGTATGATAGGTACATGTTTAGTTTTATATGAGCCTGCCAAACTATTTCCCAGAGTAGTTGTACCATTTAAAATTTCAGCAGCGATGTATCATCCAGTTTGTCAACAACTTTGCCATTATTTGGTATTATCCTTTTTAAAAAATACCCATCTGAGGATATTATTGATTTTAGAGAGAGAGGAAGTGAGGAAACATCAATCAGTTGCCTTTCATATACACCTGACTGGGGATCGAACTGGCAACCTTTTGTTGTATGGGATGATGCTCCAACCAAGACACCCAGCCAGGATGTTATTATCCTATTTTTTATTTTAGCTATTCTAATCAGTGCTCAGTGATATCTTATTTTAGTTTTAATTTGCATTTTTTAATGGCACAAGTTCTAATAGGATATAACTTTGGAGATAAATGATATAAATAGGGTAGTGAGTAGAGTATTTCTGATGGATATAAATTGAACTCTACACTCTAATAATAAATATACACATTATTTTCATGTACCCCACATGCTTTCAGAAAAATTGATCCTACTAGGCCACTAAGAAAATATGAATAGCTTCTGTAAATTAGAATTACTACATACATGCTGATCAAGTGCTGTAAAACTAGAATTTATTAACAAAAAATAAAAATAAAAATGTCCTTTATCTGGAAAATTTAAAACCTATTAAATAAGTTCTGGGTGAAAAGGGAATACAAACTGGATATTATACAATTTTTAAGAAGCAATAACAATGAAAATACTACATGTCAGAATCTATGAGATGCATTTAAGGCAGTTACAGAGAAAAAATTATTATCTAAACACATCAATAAAAATGAAAGAATAAAATAAAGGAATTAAATTCCAAGCTCAGCAAACCAGCAAAAGACTAAAAAAGTAAACCAAAGAAATCACAAAGAATGAAATAACAAAGATAAAAGCAGAAATTAATAAGAATGAGAATTGCAAAACAATAGATATAATCAAAATCCTGTCTCCAAAAATAACAAAATAAATGAACCAGCTATTTAATTTGATCAATTAAAAATGCAAAAAGCACAAGTATACAAAATAAATGACAGGAAGGAAATAATTATTGAAATAGAAGAAGTTAAAAACCAATAAGGCTACTTTTTGAATATTATGCAAATGAATTTGAAAAATCTAGGTATATAATTTCCTAGGGAATAATAGACTGCCAAGATTCATCCCATTAGAGATAGAAATCTTAAGCAGTCCAGTTTCTAAAGAAGAAATACAAGAGGGCCAAGATGGAGACCTTGACAGACATGCTGTGTCTCCCTCCACAACTAAGAAGGAATACAACTACCTCAAAACAAGAGACAACCAGAAATTCCAGAGAACCAAGCTGTATGGAAGTCCAACAAACAAAGATATAAAGAAGAAATACTCATCCAGACAGGTAGGAGGGGTGGAACCGGGGCGGAGAGGACATGGTGTGGTGGTGGCAGCAACAGCAGCAGTGGCAGGCCAGAAGAAAGCACAGTCACACATTTTAAAAAGTCAGGAGGGACACCTGTGGAGTGCTCCCAGCACCAGCACCAGCACCAGCACCAGACCAGACTGCACAGCTTATGGTCCCAGTGCTGGGGAAAATAGAACCTCATTGCCTCTGACTGTGCAGGGCATTGGGGGTTGGGGTGGAGGCAGAAACTGCCAGTCTCTCAGCAGAGTCTGCTTGTTTAAAGGGCCCCTACAGTCCTAGAATGTCCGCAGACCCACCCACTCTGGGAACGATGTCCAGAGCAACAGCTAGAGAGGCACCAGTCCCATACAAAGTGGGAGAAGTGCCTGGAAAAGAGGCGAGTGCGGAATAAGCGGCATTATTCCCTCTCAGATCCCTCCCCCACAAACAGCGCCACAATGTGGTGAAATGGGTCACCCTGTACTGACAGACACCTAAGGCCCCGCCCCTTACAATAACAGGAGTGACAGCTCTACCTAAGACACAGAGACAAATAAATACAGGAGCCTTCAAGATGAGACAGAGAAGTATGGCCCAAAAGAGGGAATGGATCAAGGTTCCAGTGGGAGAACTAATCAATGAGGAGATAGCCAACCTAACTGATGAGGATATAGCCAACCTAACAAATGCAGAGTTTAAAACACTGGTGGTAAAGATGCTCACAGGCTTGACAGATATGCTTAAGTATAGTAAATGCATAAGGGAAGAAGTGAAGGTTATGCTGAATGAAATGAAGGAAAATCCACACAAAACCAATGGTGAAGGGAAGGAAACCAGGGTTCAAATTAATAATTTGGATCATACAGAAGTAATAAACAGTCAACCAGCACAGAATGAGGAAATAAAAATTGAAAAAAATGAGGGGAGGCTTAGAACCTCTGGGACAACTTTAAACATGCCATCATTCAAACCATAGCGGTGCCAGAAGGAGAAGAGGAAGAGCAAGAAATTTAAAGCATATGTGAAAAAATAATGAAGGAAAACTCTCCAAATTTGGCAAAGGAAATAGACATACAAGTTCAGTAAGCATAGAGAGTCCCAAACAAGCTAGACCCAAAAGGACCACACCAAGACATATCATCATTAAAATGCCAAAGGTTCAAGAAAAAGAGAATCTTAAAAGCAGCAAGAGAAAAGCAGAGAGTTTCCTACAAAGGGGTGCCTATAAGACTATCAGCTGATTTCTCAAAAGGAACTTTGCAGGCAAGAAGGGACTGCCAAGAAGTATTCAATGTGATGAAAAGCAAGGACTTACAGCCAAGATTACTCTATCCAGCAAAGCTATCATTTAGAATGGAAGGGTGGATAAAGTGCTTCCCAGGCAATGTAAAGCTAAAGGAGTTCATCATCACCAAGCTATTATTATATGAAATGTTAAAGGGACTTAGTTAAGAAAAAGATCAAAACTATGAACATTAAAATGACAACAAACTCACAACTATCAACACCTGAGTCTAAAAAATAAAAACAAAATCCAACTAAGCAAATCAGTATAGGAACAGAATCATAGGTATGGGGATCATTTGGAGGTTTATCAGCTGGGAGAAGGGGAAGAAATCGTGAAATGGTGCAGAGATTAAGAAGCATAATTGTTTGGTACAAAATAGGGGGAAGTTAAGAATAATATAGGAAATGTGAAGCCAAAGAACTTAGATTCATTACCCATGGACATAAACTAAGGACGGTCGGATTGCTGGTGGGAAGTAGGGTGCTGGGCAGAGGGGAGCAAAGTGAAAAAAAACGGGCTACTGTAACAACATAATCAACAAAATATACTTAAAAAGAAATACAGGAAGTTATTAAGGAACTACCATACAAAAATATGCCAGGTCCAGGTAGTTTCACAGAACAATTATACCAAACCTTCAAAGACCAGATTCAGTGCTCTATGAATTACTCTAGAGTATTGAAGAAATAACTTCCTAATCAGTTTTATAAAGTAAATGTAACCCTGACACCTAAACCAAATAAATACATTGCAGATAAGTACAGACCAGTATTGTACATGATCATTGATGCAAAAATCTGAACAAAATATTTGTAAATGAAATCTAGAACCACATGAAGAAAATAATGACCAAGGGAGATTTATTTCAGAAATAGAAGATTTGTTTAATACTAAAATATCCTTGAATATCATATATCATATTAATTCATCTAAGGAAAAATTATATGATTATCTCCATAGATATTGAGGACCCTCTTGACAATATCTAACACCCATTTAGTATAAAATACATTCTAGTAAATAGCACTTGAGGGGTAGTTTCTTCTTCAGTATCAATAACATGTTACAATTATAATACAATTGATACTGTATCAATAAAATAGAAATACTTAGTCCTAATGCTAGTATTATCTTATTAACGGAGAAATATAAGAGGCATTTCCATTAAAATCAGGAATAAGATAAAGATATCCACTATCTTTGCTATTCTTCCTCATTATACTAGAGTTATTACCCAATGCAATTAGACAAGAAGGGGCATCTAACTAAATGGATAAGGAATAATGAAAACTATCTCTTTGTACAAATGCTCTGATAACATCTCTGGAAAACTCCAGGGAATCAAAAATAAAACCAATCAAAACAATGAAAGAATCTACTGGTATAACAGGATACAAAAATTAATGTTTCATATATACAAAGATGAAATAGAAGGTATAATGGTAGGGAAAACTCGTTTACAATAACACTAAAGAAGGTACTTCAGAATATAATAAGAAATGTGCAAACCTATATGAGGACAAATTTTAAACACTCCAAAAAGGAATGATAAACATGTGAATACGTGGAGAGACAATATTTTCAATTCTTGGATAGGATGACTCATCATTATAATGATATCAGTTCCTCATAATTTAATTTATAAAGTCAATGCAGTCTCAATAAAAATATCAACAAGCTATGTTATGGCATATACAAGTTTATAATAACATTAATATTGAAAAATAACATGGAAGAATAGCTAGGGAAACATTGCAAAAGAAAAGCTGCAAGGGACTAGACTTACTAGGCATTAAAACATACTATAAAGTCTCTATAATTAAAAGAGTGTGATACTGGTGCATGAATAGATGATAGACCAGTAGACTAGAAGGATCAGAATTAGACCCACATATTGGGTTGGCCAAAAAGTCCGTATAGTTTTTTCCATAAATACATTTTTCATTTTCACCAATAACTATTGATTTGGATATTTTGAGTATGTTGACTGTCTCCCACGTGGTATAACATTGATTGTTCTCAATTAATGTCTTGATTTGATCACTTTCAACTTCAAGTGGTCTACCTGATCATGGAGCATCATCCAGCAAGAAATCTCCAGCATGAAACTACAGACCACTTTTGATATGCTCAATTAGTCATAGCACCTTTTCCATGCACTGCACAAATCTTTCTTTTGCATTTCAGTTGCGTTTTTGCTTTTCTTGAAATAGTAAAGCATAATATACTGAAAATGTTACGTATTTTCTTCCATCTTCAATATTAAAATGGATATACAAAAGTTCGCCAATTTTGATAAGTTTTTTTAAAATGCATGCTGCTGTGACAGCTGTTACAAAACAGTCTAACAAAATTGTTTTGAGTGAAGTTAAGGAAAACTAAGTGCTACTACTAGAGCCATCATATGGAAAAAACCAAATGAACTTTTTGGCCAACCCAATACATATAATTTAGTCTGTGACAAAATGGTGTCTGAAATCACTGAAGCAAAGGTTAATTTTTTAAATGAATGATACTGAGGCAACTGGATAGCCATTTAGAAAAAGACAAAATTAGATCCATATCTCACAACAAATAGAAGAATAAACTCCAAAATGTATTAAAAATCTAATATAAAAAATAAAATCATACAACTAGTAGGAGGAAATGAATGCATTCCTCTCTAATATTTGTGAAGGCAAAGGCTTTATTAATATTATTCAGAATTCATAGGCAGTAAAAAATAAGACAAATTTGACTATAGGAAAATTAAATTTTGAATGACCAAGATACCATAAACAAAGTAAAAAGACAACTGGTAAACTGAGAGGATATTTGCAATATAGACCTTAGACAAAAGGCTAATATTCCTACTATGCAGAGAACTCTTAAAGGACCTGATGCCAAAAAAGACATGAGAAATTCAAATTAAAACTACACAGAGCCCTTGCTGGTGTGGCTCAGTGATTGAGCTCTGGCCTGTCTACTGAAAGGTCGCTGGTTTGATTCTGGTCAGGACACATGCCTGTGCTGTGATCCAGGTCCTCAGTTGGGGATGTGTGAGAGGCAACTGATCAATGTATCTCTCACACATTGATGGTTCCTTCTCTTTGTCCATCCCATCCTAGCTCTCTAAAAACAAACAAACAAAAACTCAAAAAACAAATATCATTTCTTACCTATCAGGTTGTCAAAAATTTTAAAAATATGACAATACATTCTGTTGACAAAGCTGTGGGAATATAAGCCTTCTTACACAATGCTGGTGGAAATGCAAATTTCTGTAAACCTTCTGAAGAGATATGTGGCAATACCCAAGAAGCCTACTTTTAGGAGTGTATCTTGGAGATACAACTACAATAATATGAAAATAAATATACAGAAGTTTATTCATTGTAGTATTATTTGTAACAGCAAGACATTGGAAAAATCAAAATCCCCATAAGTAACAGGATGATTGATTAAATTATGGTACATTCACATAGTGGAATACTATGAATCTATTCAAAAATGAAAAAGAACTCTGTGAACTGATAGATTGTGATTTGCAGGACATACTGTTACTTGAAAAACACAGAGCTCAAGAAAGTATATGTAGCTATTCTCCATGTAAACAAGTGAGTAATAAAATCACATGTATGTTCTCATTTGTGCAAAAAAAAAAAAAATGCGGGAAGGCTAAACCACAAACTAAAGAGACTGGTTACCTATAGGGAGTCCGTGGGAAGAGGACAGAATGAAGGGAGAAATAGAAATAGAGTAGCATTGATGGAGAGTCAGTGACATTTCTGTGAGTATATCTTTTGTAATTCTGGCTCACACAACCATAGTAGTTAATGTTTCACATACCCACAAAATAAACAAAAAATTGAAACCATCTATAGTATAGTAGAGGGGGAACCCAAAATCGAATATAAACACTAACAAATTAACCTAATACTACTACAAATGAAGAAAATAACTACTTGAAAGGGTGGTGATGGGGAGAACACTTCTAAGTAATTGAGGAAAACAGTATATTGGATGATTTCCGGCCAAGATGGGGGTGTAGGTGGACATGCTTTGCCCCCCTCCACAACAATAAGAAATGCGTCCGGCCAAGATAGAAGCGTAGACAGACATGTTGCGTCTCCCTCCACAACTAAGAAGGAATACAACTACCTCAAAACTAGAAACATCCAGAAGTTCCAGAACATCAAAGTGCATGGAAGTCCAGCAAACAAAGATATAAAGAAGAAATACTCATCCAGACAGGTAGAAGGGGTGGAGAGGATGCAGTGTGGTGGCGGCAGCAGCTACAGCAGTGGCAGGCCAGCCAAAAGCGCAGTTACACATTTTAAAAAGTCAGGAGGGACACCTGGGGAGCATTCCCAGCTCCTCACCAGACTGTGCAGCTCACTGTCCCAGCACCTGGGAAAATCAAGCCTCATTGTTTCTGACTGTGCCGACAGTGGGGGTTGGGGCGGAGACAGAAATTGCTGGTCTCTCAGCAGAGTCCACTTGTTTAAGGGGTCCCCACAGACCTAGAGCATCTGCATACCCACCCACTCTGGGAATGACGGCCATGGCAGCAGCTAGAGGGGTGCCAGTTCGGTCTGAAAGTGGGAGATGTGCCTGGAAAAAAGGGGTGAGTGCTGGGCAAGCGGCATTGTTCCCTCTCGGACCCCTCCCCCGCATACAGCACCACAACGTGGTAAAATGGGTTGCCCATTACTGACGAATACCTAAGGCTCCATCCCTTACAATGTAGTAGGAGCGACAGCTCTCCCTGGGACACGGAAGCAAACAAACACAGGAGACTTCCGGCCAAGACCGAGGCCTAGACTAACATGCTCCGTCTCCCTCCACAACTAAGAAGGAATACAACTACTGCAAAACCAGAAATAACCAGAAGTTCCAGAAAATAAATGGACGTCCAATGTATGAAGTTATAAAGAAGTGGTGTTCGTCCAGACAGGTAGGAGGGGCGAAGCCAGGGAGGAGAGTTCAAGCTGTGCTGTTGGAGGCAGCAGCAGCGACAGAGGCAGGACAGCGGTAAGCACAGACACCCGTATTTAAGGGGAGGCGAGAAGCGCCTGGGGAGTACCCCAGGCTGCAGACCAGACCCGTCAGCTTGCGATTCCAAAGCCAGGGAAGGCAGACCTCCATTGCCTTGGAGTGTGAGGCCCGGAGGGGGTGGGGACAGAGGAGGAGGCTCCCAGTCTCTCAGCGTAGAGTGAACAGCAGGAATCCATCTTGGATGCCCACCCGCCACAGAAAACGCCACAGTGTGGTGAGACGGGTCGCCCGGTTGTGACAAGTGCACGGGGCTACACCCCCTATAGCGTAGGAGGTGTGATGGCCCTGCCTAGGAAGCAAACGTAAACACAAAACGGTCAGGATGGCACAGATCATGATAGAAATCCTGGTGATACAGCTGACCAGACAGCAAATATGTTATCTAATGAAGCAGCAGATAGGAAATCTTACTGAGGCTCAGTTCAGAGGTTTGGTTATAAAAACGTTTACAGACCTAACAGCAGATCTTAAACAAGACAGGGAAGGAATGAAGGCTAGTCCTGCTGAAATGAACAAAAACACATACGAAACTAGTGGTGAGGGCAAGAAAACCAGTGATCAAACAAACAAATCAAAACATAGGGAAGGAACAAACAGTCAACCAGTGCAGAAAGAGGAAACGAGAAGTGAGGAAAATGAGGAGAGGCTCAGAAACTTATCGGACAGTTATAAGAGGTCCAACATTTGAATCATAGGGTTGCCAGAAGGTGAAGAAGAAGAACTAGAAATTGAAAAATGTGAAAAAATAATGAAGCAGAACTTCCCTAACTTGTGGAAGGAAATAGACTTACAGGTCTAGGAAGCACAGAGTTCAAAAACAACTGGACCCAGGGAGAACCACACCAAGATACATTATAATCAAAATGTCAAAAATTAAGGATAAAGAAAGAATCTTAAAAGCAGCAAGAGAGAAGAGAATTACATACAAAGGCATCACAATAAGACTATCAGCTGATTTCTCAAAGGAGACTCTGCAGGCAAGAAGGGACTGGCAAGAAATATTCAAAGTAATGAAAAGCAAAAACCTACAACCACGATTACTCTATCCAGTGAAGCTGTCATTCAGAATAGAAGGGCAGAGAAAGTGCTTCCAGGACAAAGTAAAACTGAAGGAGTTCATCAGATCCAAACCACTGTTATATGAAATGTTAAAGGGACTTGCTTAGGAGAAGAGGAATCAAAACTATGAACATTAAAATGAAAACTGTATCACAACAACCAAGAACAGAAGCTAGGGAATTGAAACAAAGGCAGACTAAGTAGGCAACGAGAGTGGGAAAAGAATTATAGGTATCGGGAACATTTTGGGGGGAGGTCAGTGGGGAGGGGGAAGGAGGGAAAGTGAGGGAGATGGTACAGGAATTAAGAAGCATAGTAGGAGGGAGTGGAGTAGATAGGAAGTTGTTGAGAAGAACTGTATGCCCAACCAATGGGCATGGACTAAGTGGGGGGACAACTGGAGGGGGGGTGTCACTGGGTGGAGGGGAACAAAGGGAAAAGAAATTGGGACAACTGTAATAGCATAAACAATAAAGCATATTTAAAAAAAAAAAAGAAGAAATGCAACTACCTCAAAAGTAAAAACAACCAGAACTACCAGAAAATTGAAATACATGGAAGTCCAACAAACAAAGATATAAAGAAGCAATTCTCATTCAGAAAGATAGAAGGGGCAGAGACAGGGAGGAGAGGATGCAGTGTGGCAGAGGTGGCAGCAGTGGCAGTGAAAGGCACTGGCAGTGGCAAGGCATTGGCTGTGGCCAGCTTGCGGAAAGGGCAGCCACACATTACAAATGTCGCGGGGAATGCCAGTGGAGCCATCTCAGCCCCATACAAAACCTCGCAGCTCATTGCTCCAGCACCGGGGAAAATAAAGCCTCATTGTTTCTGACTGAAAACCAGTGGGGGTTGGGGCAATGGAAGAAACTGCCATTCTCTCAGCAGATTCTGTTTGTTTGGAGGGCCCCCACAGATGAAGGCTCCAGACGGAGAATTAAACAATGAGATAGTCAATCTAACAGATGCAGAGTTCAAAACCCTGGTGATAATGATGCTCACAGACTTGACAGACAAGATTAAGTACAACAACGCATAAGGGAAGCAGTGAAGGCTATGCTAAGTGAAACAAAGGAAAATCCACATGAAAGCAATGGTTAGAAGAAAGCCGGGGTTCAAGTAAAATATTTGGAAGATAAGAAATAAATAGTGAACTAGTAGAGAATGAAGAAATGAGAATTTAAAAAGCAAGGGGAGGCTTAGGAACCTCTGGGACAAATTTAAACTTGCCAATATCCAAGTCATAGGTGTGCCAGAAGGAGAAGAGGAAGAAATTGAAAACGTATGTGAAAAAATAATGAAGGAAAACTTTTCTAATTTGGCGAAGGAAATAGACATACAAGTCCAGGAAGCACAGAGAGTCCCAAACAAGCTAGACCCAAAGAGGACCACACCAAAACACATCATAATTAAAATGCCAAAGGTTAAAGAGAGAATCTTAAAAGCAAGAGAAAAGATGGCTACCTACAAAGGGGTCCGTATAGGGGACTGTTAGCTGATTTCTCAAAAGGATCTTTGCAGGCAAGAAGGGGCTGGCAAGAAATGTTCAAAGTGATTAGAAGCAAGGGCCTACAACCAAGATTAATTACTCTATCCAGCAAAGCTATCATTTAGAATGGAAGAGCAGATGAAGTGCTTCCCAGACAAGGTAAAGCTAAAGGAGTTCATCATCTCCAAGCCATTATTATATGAAATGTTAAAGGGACACATTTAAGAAAAAGATCAAAACTATGACCACTAAAATGACAACAAATTCATAACTATCAACAAAATCTAAAAAATAAAAACAAACTAAGCAAACAACCAGAATAGGAACAGAATCATAGGTATGGGGATCATTTGAAGGGTTATCAGCTGGGAGGGAGAAGGGGGCAAAATGGGGAACTGGTGCAGGGAGTCAGAAGCATAATTGGTAGGTACAAAATATACTGGGGGATGTAAGAATAGTATAGGAAAGGGAGATGCCAAAGAACTTACATGTACAGCCCATGGACATAAACTAAGTGGGGAGGGGAGGGGGTACTGGGCAGAGGAGCTCAAAGGGAAAAAATAATTTGGGACAATTTTAAAAGCAAAGTGAATAAAATATACTTTAGAATACAGTATAATGACTGGATTCTGTAAGGCTAAAGACAAAAAGGAATGTACGTGATTGCTGTAATCTAATTAATAAAAGTATTTCTCAAAGGTGAGTTGGGTAGCAACAAGTCTATGTATATACTACAACTGAACTAGTAGGCCCTGGCCAGGTAGCCTAGTTGGTCAGAGCATCATCCTAATATGCCTAGATTGCTGGTTCAGTCCCTGGTCTGAGAAGCTGCAAAAATCAACCAATAATGCATAAATAAGTGGAACATCAAACTGATGTTTCTCCCTCTTTCTAAATCCAGTAATAATAATAATTAAAAAAAAACAGAACCAGTAAGTGAATATATTATAGGTAATGGGAATTGGGTTTCTCACTGTTGTAGAAAGAAATTATAAATAAAGAGAGAAGGTTCAATAGAACCTTTTGTTTGCAGCCAGAGGTATTAGTTATAAACTTATGGTTTTCAATAAGTAGATAAAAAGATACAGAATATAGATATGTGTTTATGGGTGGGCTAACATACATATATATTTTTCTGGTTCTGTCTGCTGAGAGCACACAAGAGTGGTGACATCTCAGTAACAATGAACATACATAGTGCCCAGATCTTGGTCTGTAAACACTATTCCCTAATAAAAGGAACCAACAGTGCTAGAAGTGATTGACTGCAGGACTGAGACAGAGAAAATACAAAATGAGCCTGTAAATGTCTGGTGTCATAAAAGGTTGTTGAAGGAACAGAAGAGCCAGCATGAGGGAGTCCTTTCTGGCAAAAACTGGAAGTCTAAGCAGTAAATAAATAAATAATGATGGAGTTGGATTATAACCCAAAGAATAAAATATATATGTGTCCATACTGATATGAATAAGTATTCAACTGACTGACTAAATAAATAAATAAGAAGGTTCCATTCCTCACAATGGAGTTTCAGTGAATGAATGTGAGAGGGAAGAGAGAAATAGAGAGTTACCATTAGGCAAACACCACAGTAATAAATATTGTATACAAAGATTCACTGATAAATCCTAAAATTAGTAGGTGGAAGTTTCAGGAGAAATAACACTGCATAGCCTCAAAGTATCTCCCCATTAAAGAAACTTGACAGACACCAACTTAAGTGAATGATTAAGGTAAATATCAGTAATAAGATAGATGGTAGCATGAATCCCTTGCTGTTATGCAATGAGAAGGACACAGCATAATTTTTGTGGTATTGCCAAAAATGCATTACATTCCAATCATGAGAAAACATTGGAGAAACCCAAATGGAGGGACATTATACAAAATAATTGATCAGTACTCTTCAGAATTGTCAAGATCAGGAAAGATAAGGAAGACTGATGAACTATTAACAGGCTGGAGGAGACTAAAGAGAAATAACTAAATGTACTATAGAATCCAAATAAGATTCTAGGTAAAAGAAAGACATAAGTAGGAAAATTGGTAATATATGAATAATATCTAAATTTATTTAATAACATTTAACCAATATTCATTTTCTGTTTATGATGATGACTATTTGCTTATGTAAGACACTCACATTAGAGGATACAGTGAGAAACATGAGCACTCTTAACTATTTTAAAGCTTTTTTGTAGGTTTAATAATAGTTTTTTTAAAAAAAGTTTTTCGATTCCCTCCTTGGAGCACATCTGTGGCATGCACTGAAAAAAAACAAAAAAACAAAAGCTCTGGGGCTCCCATGGGACTTGTAACTAGGGGAAGAGCAGCAGCAAAACCCCTGAACCTTGGATTGAGCATCGGCCTGCGAAACAAGTATTGCTGGTTTGACTCCCAGTCAGGGCACATGACTAGATTGCACGTCAGGTCCCCAGTTGGGGGCATATGAGAGGCAACTAAATAAATAAATAAAATTGAAAACAAAACAAAACGAAAAACCCTGAGCCTGTCACCAAGGCCCACTTTCTCTGATTTGGCTCATTTCTTTCCTGTAAGAGTTTTGGAGAGCCAAACCAGCTTCACTTAGGCTCTCTCCTATTGCTTCTTCTATCCTAAGCCCTTCCTTATTTCACTGTACCCAGCTTTACTAAATGTACTCTGAAAAAAGTTTAAGAAGTTTTCAAAAAGCTGTAGTCATCTCACTAGATACAAAGAAAGCTTCTGAAAATAAAGTTCAATTTGTATTCATTAGGAATAGAAAGAAATTTATTTTAACTTCATAAAGAGTGTCTTTTAAAAAGTCCAGTACAGATCCAGATGATAGGCGAGTAAGCGGAAGCTACACTAACCTCCTCCCAGGAGCAATCTAGAATTACAACTAAATTGTAGAGAAAGCATCCTAAATACCTGAACACTGGCTGGAGTGAAGCTTTATAACAAAGGAAAGAGAAGAAATGACTTCACCACAATGTGACTGGTAGGGAGTGTGGAGATGTTGAGAGGGCTGGCTGGGCTCCCTTGGGTGGCAGCTGAAGATCCGGAGTGATATTTCAGTGATGGTGGGGAGTGTTTCCCTGAGAAGTGTGGGCTCCCCAACCTACAACGCTAGAGCCAGATGGGGACTCAGATAACATCCAGCTATAAAAAGCAGCAGGGTTTCTGTCTACCTGGGAGAGATGGGTTGGAGACTCAGAGAGCCTCTTAAAGGGCCAACACACAATTCCGTTTGCAACCACTTACCCTGGGCTCTGGCAGAGGGAGGGCAAAGTGGACTAGAGATGCTTGAGGGGAGTCTGGGGTTGATGGCTCTAGGGAGAGAGCTGAAGGAACAGCTGCCAGGATGTTTCACAGAACTGGAAAAAATATGTCAAAAATTTATGTGGAACCACAAAAGGCCCCATGTAGCAACAGCAATCCTGAAAAAGAACAAAGTTGGAGCAATTATGCTCCCTAAAAGCAGGTCATAGTAATCGAAACAGCCTGGTACTGGCACAAAAACGGACACATAGATCAATGGAACAGAATAGAGAGCTCAGAGATAAAACCACACCTTTATAGTCAATTAATATTGGACAGTGGAAGCAAGCACATAAAATGGGCTAAAGATAGTTGATTCAGTAAGTGGTGTTGGGAAAATAGGACGGATAATGTGCAATAAAAACAAAAAACAAAAAACTAGACCACCTTCTTACACCACACCAGAATAAATTCAAAATGGATCAAAGACTTAAATGTTAGAGCTGAAACCATAAAGATCCTAGAAGAAAACAGGCAGCAAAATCTTGGACATGGCTCGTAGCAATATTTTGTCAGATATATCTCCCCAGGCAAAGGAAAATAAATAAATAAATAAATAAATAAATGGAACTATATCAAACTAAAAAGTTTTTGCGCAGCAAAGGAAATCAACAAAACGAAATGACAACCCACAGAATGGGAGAGGATATTCACCGATACATCTTATAAGGGGTTAATATACAAAATTTACAAAGTACTTAGAAAACTTAACACCAAAAAACAAACAACCTAAAAATGAACAAAGGACCTGAATAGACACTTCTCAGTGGCCAATAGACATATGAAAAGATGCTCAACATCACTAGTTAACAGAGAAATGCAACTTAAAACCACAATGAGATACCATCTGTCCATCTGACCATCTGTCAGAATGGCTATAATCAATAAATCAAACAAGTCCTGGCAAGGATGTGCTGAAAGGGAAACTTTTGCATTGTTGATGGGAACGCATACTGGTGCAGCCACTGAGAAAGCAGTGTGGAAAATTAAAAATGGATCTGCCTTTTGACCAAAGAATCCCACTTCTGGGAATATATCTGAAGGAACCCAAAATATTAATTCAAAAACCTAAGCACCCTTATGTTCTTTGCAGTGTTATTTACAATTGCCAAGATATGGAAGCAGCCCAAGTGTCCATCAGTAGATGAGTGGATAAAACAACTATGGGACATTTGCACAATGCAATACTACTCAGCCATAAAAAAGAAAATTGTACCCTTTGCAACCTGGACCTGGACAACATTATGCTAAATGAAATAAGCCAATCAGAGAAAGGCAAATACCATATGGTTTTACTCATACATGGAATCTAATGAACAAACTGAACTACGAAGGAAAATGGGGATAGATTCATAGAGGGAGGGCAGGGTAATAACTCGTAGGGGGAGGAGTTTAGGGGGTGGAGAGATTAAGCAAAAAAGGATAGAGGACTCATGAACATGGTCAACAGTGTGGTGATTGTTAGGGGTTATAGGGTGACTAAAAGGTAATGTAGAAAAATACAAAAGATTAAATTTAAAAAACAATAAAAAATCCAGTGCAACTATCATCCTAAGTAGAGAAGTCTTAAGAACATTCCTTCTTAAAAATTTGGAATGAGACCAGAGTTCTGCTATTACTACTTTTATTCAAGATTGTATTGGAGATAACAATCAATAACCAGTGCAATAAAACATGAAAAAAGAACTTTCCAAAATGACTGGAAAAAAGAATAAAAGTATCATTATTTACAGATGACATGATAGTTTACATATGATCTTACCATTCTAAAAATTAGAAATAATAGGAAATTTTAGCAAGATCACGAAATATAAGGTTAAAATTAGACAAGTCAACTGCATTTCTAGAGTGGAGCAACTAGCAAGTAGTAACACTTAAAAGCGAAGGTACCATTTAAAACATTATCATGTGGTACTAAGTAATTATATACTAATTAACTTAAAATTTTTATTAAAAATTTTAATATATAAGAAATTTTAAAAGAACTAAGTAAACATACCTTTATTAATTCATTGGAAGATTTAGCATTGTGAAGACTTCATTTATCCCCAAGTTACTATAAATTCAGTGCAAATCCAATCAAACCTCCCATAAGACTTTTAATGAAATTTGATAAGATCATTCTGGAAGAGTAAATGGCCAAAAATAGCCAGGGCTTTTTTTTTTTTTTTTTTTTTTTTTTTAAAGAAGACAAGGGGGAATAATTTGCCCTAATCTATATCCAGATTTAGAATGAATGTAACAGTAATTAAAAATGGTATCTTTTTGGCCAGTTGAAGTCCATCAATTTTTAAGTATATTTTATTGATTATGCTATTACAGTTGTCCCAATTTTTTTTCCCCTTGTACTCCCTCTTCCCAGTATCTCCCTTCCCTACTGCAATGCCCCCTTCCCTTGGTTCATGTCCATGGGTCCTGATTATAAGTTCTTTGGCTTCTCCATTTACTTTACTATTCTTAATGTCCCCCTGTCTATTTTATACCTACCAGTTATGCTTCTGGAGTCCTGTACCTTTTTCCCCATTCTCCCCCTTCCCCTTCCCCACCGACAACCCTCCATATGATCTCAATATCTATGGTTCTATTCCTTTTCTAGCTGTTTGCATAGTTTGTTTTTGTTGATTCATTTGTTGACAGTTGTGAGTTTGTTGTCATTTTAATGTTCATAGTTTTGATCTTTTTCTTAAATGTGTCCCTTTAACATTTCATATAATAATGGCTTGGAGATGATGAACTCCTTTAGCTTTACCTTGTCTGGGAAGCACTTTATCTGTCCTTTCATTCTAAATGATAGCTTTGCTAGATAGAGTAATTTTGGTTGTAGGTCATTGAATACTTCTTGCCAGCCCCTTCTTGCCTGAAAAATTTCTTATGAGAAATCAGCTGATAGTCTTATGGGAACTTCTTTGAAGGTAATTCTCTTCTTTGTTCTTGATGCTTTTAAAATTCTCTCTTTGTTTTAATATTTTAGCATTTGAATTATGATGTGCCTTGATACGGTCCTCTTTGAGTCTAGCTTGTTGGGACTCTCTGTGCTTCCTGGACTTGTATATCTTATTTCATTTATCAAATTAGGGATGTTTTTCATCATTGTTTTTCAAATATGTTTTCAATTTCATGCTCTTCCTCTTTTCCTTCTGGCATCCCTATGGATTTGGATGTTGGTACGTTTAAAGTTGTCCCAGAGATTCCTAAACCTGTTTTTTGTTTGTTTGTTTGTTTGTTTTGTTTTGCTTTTCCAATTCTTGTTTCTTCATTCTGTACTGGTTGACTGTTTATTTCTTCTTTATCTTCCAAATAATTAATTTGAACCCCGGCTTTCTTCCCTTTACCATTGGTTTCATGTGTATTTTTCTTCATTTCATTTAGTATAGCCTTCACTTCTTCCCTTATACATTTGCCATACTCAGTCATTTCTGTGAGCATCATTATCACCAGTGTTTTGAACTCTGCACCCATTAGGTTGGCTATCTCCTCCTTGCTTAGTTCTCTGTCTGGAGCCTTGATCGTTCTGTTTTGGGCCATCCTTCTCTGTTTCCTTAGCTTGACAGCCTCCTGTGTTTGCCTCTATTAGGTAGAGCTGTTGCACCTGTTACATTGTAGGGAGCAGAGCTGTAGGCATTCATCAGTGCTTAGCAACCTGTCACCACCTAGTGGTACTGTATGTGGGGGCGGGGTCAGAGAGGGAACAATGCTAATTGCTCGGCACTTGCCCCTTTTCCAACTACTTCGCCCACTTCCCACATGTTACTGGCACCCATCTAGCAGTTGCTCTCTTGATGGTTCCCCTAATGGGTGGGTTTGCAGACATTCTAGGACTGTGGGGGCCCTCTAAATGGTCTGTCCTGAGAGATGGGAAGTTTCTACCATTGCCCCAAACCCCACTGGTTTTCACAGCCAGAAACAATGAGGCTTTATTTTCCCAGCAGTGGAACCATAGCTGCAGTCTGGCCTGGGCCTAGGATCACTCACCAGGTGTCCCTCCTGGCTTTTACAACGTGTGACTGCTTTTTCTGCTGGTTGCAGCCACTGCCTTGCCACCACAGCCACCTTCGCCACCACACTGCGTCCTTTCCACCCCGGTTCCCTATCTCCGCCCCTCCTGCCCACCTGGTTGAGTATTACTTCTTTATATCTTTGTTGGATTTCCATGCAGTTCAATTTTCTGGTAGTTCTGGTTGTTTTTTGTGTTGAGGTAGATGTAATCCTTCTCATGGTTGTGGAAAAAGGTGAAGCATGTCCACATACGCCTCCATTTTAGCCAGAAGTCCCTGAAGTCAGTCAGTTTTTGATTTGGGGATTTTCCTTAAAGATTTAAGTTTAATCTTTTATTATAAATATTTGAATTTGCCAAATCTTGGAAAGCATATTTCCCAGCAGCTAAATGGCTTTTAGTAAAATTCATGATGTTTTATAGATGTTAATAGATAGAAGAATAAAGAATGTTTTGAAATAATGAAAATAACATGGTATGCAAGTATTTTGCAAGGGATTTGGGAGACAGATGCTATAGATTGCTCTGGTTTTAAGGCTGATCTAGATTCTAGTAAGACTGATCTAGTTCAATAAATTCATAAAAATCTTAGGACCTAATCTAATGCAGAATATCCAGTGGAACACCTGGAGCTTAAGGTATATTGTGGACAGTGAAACTTTGTAGAACTTTGAACTAATTGTAATCATATAACCATGAGAGGTTACTTTAAAGACTTGGTTTTATACTCACATAGAAATTTAGATAGCCTTTTTTTCACAGGTTAGTAGCTAATTAAGTTATATTCTAAGGTCTTTTTTGTTTGATTTAGGAAAATAGTTATCATTTGATACTTTGAGAATATTGCAGTTGTTTTTCTTCTGATAGTATAAATCAATTTGGTTGGTTTTTTTTTTAAATAAGTAGTAACAAATCTTGAGGGCATCCTTAATTCTGATCAATATATTATACTTTTCTCATTATAGTGAGATGTTATATATTTTTTGAACTACACTATTTTATTTAGAATCTAAATAATCAGAAGCTTCTGTATAAATTTCTATGAAGCAGGGATAAGGGATTTTTCCCCTTTAAATATTCCATATTGTAACAAAGAATAAACCCAGAGAAATTATGTACAAGTTCAGAGGACTCATTATTCACAAAGTCAGAATTTGAACGCAGCTTTTCTGATTCTAGATGTGCTGGACATACTGTGAAAGAGGAACTAGGAGATCTGGTAAACAAAATTAGAGCTGTGGAGGGAGGTATTTGGAGTTTGGTTTTGCTGTAATATATTTGATCTCCTTATCTGCACTCTACCTCTCTTTTTCTCATTCACCTTTCATATTATCTGTGTTCTTTTCTCTTATGCTCATTATCTTTATTAGTGATATCACCATTGTTTATATAATTCATTTAGGAAGTGAGTAATCTTAATTAAAATAGATGTCATGTATCAAGATTTTAAAATGTTAAAACATTTGTTTTTATCCACCCACTGAACTGTGCTGGAAATCTTAATCATCTTTAATCTTTTCTTTACCTTTACCTCTAATTGTTTCTTGGGTTCTACCTCTGAACTATTTCACAAATCTATTACCCTTTCCCTCTTCCTGCAGGGTTGCCTGGTTCCCAATGCTCATCAAATCCTTATGGATGGTCACTAAGCTCCTAAAGGTTCTGCCTACTTTCTCTTCTGTGAAAATTGATTCCTTTACATTAAAGGGTCCACAAAGTTGGAAGGGAAGACACTATATCTTCATTTTCCCTAATTGCTAACTGAAAATTAGTATTTCCTTCCATTGTGAATAAGGCAACAATCTACAGTAATATTAGGAGATCTTGTGACTTGGTCACCAGTGAAAAGCACATAGATTTTCATATCCTATTACAGTTGTTGAAGATAACTTGACTATCATCTATGCCCATGACACTTTGGCATACTTTGAAATTATAGTAGTGTTACATAGTCTGCTGCATCTTGTTATTTAATGTATTAATGAAACACATATATTATCTCACAGTTTTAAAGTATTTTGATTATTATATGTCCATATAATTGGTTTTATAATCCTACTTCATTTTGTGCATTTAAAATATTCTGTAATAAAAATATTTAAAATTAGATAATGGTAATAATTGCACAACTTTGTGAAATACTAAAAAAACACTGAATTGTACACTTTAAAAGGCTGAATTTCATGTATGTTAATTATAGCTTAATAAAGCTATTGTAAAAATACTGATAATGGGTCCATTTACTTTATCAGACTTTGTATCTGTGGCACCTAAAGGATTGTAAACCCCTTCTCTTTGCCTGGAAATATATTCCCACCCTCAATTACTACCTAGAAAACCAGATATTTTTCCAAAACCTAGGTCAAATATTCCCTCAACAAAGCCTCTTCCAACTTCCCTGGGAAATTCTTTTTTGTGTGTTCTTAGTGATGTTTACAAATGTCTTTTATACTTCAGTCCCACTACTTGTTATTAACTAGACTGATAATCCCTTCAGTGTTTGGATCATTATATGATATACTTTTATATCCCTAGCAGCTGGTATAATGCTTGTCACATAGTGGATGATCTACTGATGAGTGTGTGATTAATGAGGCTTTAGTGTGGCATAAGAAATACATTAGGATGAGAATGTTACTGACAGAAAGAAAGAGGAATCATTTGTTTTTTCCTACTGAAATTGGTTAATAATCTCTGCTTTCTAAAAAGTATGTAAGGGTTTTTTGCTAAGATGTTATTTGGTTAACAATCATTAAGGAGAAATTAAAATTTAATATGCAAAATTCATCAACCTATATATTTAAAATGTGTGCATTTTATTGTATTAAAGTATATCTTAAGTAAAGGAACTAGTAAAAATAACCCATGAACATGTACAACGAGGTGGGGATTGACTGTGGGAGAAGGGGTGGGCTGTGTGTGGGGGGAGCAATGGGGGGAAAAGTAGGGCAACTGTAATAGAAAAACGATAAATAAATCAAAAAAATTTTTTAAAGTATATCTCAATAAAAAACTAGGAAATCTTTGAGGCCAGAAAGGGAAAAACATCTAAGTTGAATAATGACTGATCGATTAAATAACTGGTTTAAAAACCAAGAGAAATATTACAATGTAGCACATACTCAAATGCCAAGTGAGAGTTAGAGATAAAAGGAGAAATCCATCCCTGGAGCCTATAGTGGTTGTTATTCTATACAGTGTTTGGATAGGTAGTGAGAAGGATGACAGCATTGCAGCCAGTGAAAATGGTGAGAACAGGCTTAGAACTGGAAAAGAATAATTTTCCCATGTTCAGGGAAAGTCAGTTAAGTGACTTAGAGTATTTCAGATGTAACATGCTAAACCTTTTTTTCTAGGACTTTATTTATTTACTTTTAGAGAGAGGGGGAAGGGAGGGAGAGAGTCAGGGAGAGAAACATCAGTGTGCAAGGCATACATTGATCGGTTGCCTTTCACACACCCCCAACTGGGGACCTGGCCTGAAACCCAAGCACATGTCCTGACTGGGAATCGAACCGACTACCTTTCTTTGGTTTGCAGGCCAGCACACAATCCACTGAGCAATACAAGCCAGGGCACTAAGTCTTGAGGAAGAATGGCAGTGGTTGGAATAGTTGAGGAAGATGAGATTAAATCAGGGATTAGGGAATCATTAGATATGACAGGGTAATGGAGGAGTCAAAAAATAACTGAAATGTTGGCCTAGGTTAATTGGTGAAAAAATTATTAATAAAAAAATAGAGAAGTTAGGGAACAGGGCAGGTTTTTTGGAGATAATAAATAATTCCTTTACTATTGCTTAAAAATATCAAGCTTATTTTTTATCTAAACTGAGTCAAGAATATGCGTTTTGCAGAAATGAAATCATCTTTTATATTTAATACACTTTACAACATAAAATACAGTTCTAAGGAAATACTGTGTTGTCAAGAAAGTGTAATTTTACTATCTATGGTATATGTGTGTTCTTTTTCTTTTAGATTCTGGTATAGTCAGTGATGTTATACTTCAAGACTTACTGGCATATATATCTTCGAAACATTGCTATCTCAGAGATCTTCCTCAGAGGCGACCTCAGAAAATGAACAGTATAGAATTTGTAGAATTGGAGCAGCTTCAGCCTGATGTGTTAGTCCATGCAGTACTAAGAGTTGTTGATATCACTATACTGACAGGTAATCATTTGGGGCACTTCCTTAATTTTAGATTATAAAATAATCGAGATACAAGATCTTAGCATATAATTTATCATTATATCTTCAGCTTTAGACATTAAAATATGATATCACATGCGATAGAGTAACTAGAATATTTCTTTTTCTTTTCCAGAGGCATTATATAGTTATAGAGGGCAGAAGCAAAGGAAAATTATGGTAATGGTGGAACAAGCACAAGGTCAGCATTATGTGCTTGTATTATGGGGTCATGGAGCAGCCTGGTATCCTCAACTTCAAAGGAAAAAAGGTAAATAAGACAAAAAGCATTTAATCTATTTATAGTTAGGTAAATGATTAATGCTTATGAGCCTAAGATGAAGAGACTTAAGAGATTAGATTTGAAATATAAGAGAGCATGATTAAATACTTTTCTATTATAATAGCAGATTTCTCCCACTATAATTTTATACCTCCTGTAAGCAAATAAGTAATCTAAAAAGTCCTCTATAGTGGGCTCTCTCTTGAGCATGCCCACGCCTGTCTTTTCAGGTGTTCATCTTTACTTTTCTCAATAAACTCTAAGGAACCCCATGGGACTTGTAACGAGGGTAGCAACAGGCATGCGAGCTCCTCCTGAACCTGCCTTCAAGGGCCCCTTTTCTCTGACTTTTCAGTGAGTTAACAGCAGCCCATCATGGCTCATTTCTTTCCATAACGTTTCTGGAGAGCCAAAGCAAAGCACCACTTAGTCTCTACCTTGTTGCTTCTTCTGCCCTTGGCCCTTCATTGTTTCACTATCCCCAGCTTTAATGAATAAACTCTCAAAATCAATCAATAAATAAGATAAAAGGTCCTCTATAATTAATGGTGGTAAAGGAAAAGCTTCCATTTATCCTCAGGTTTGCTACTTTACCATTTCAGTGAAGATTTTATCTCCTTCAGATAAGGTTCTTTAAAAATTTAATTCTGGAAAAGATTCTACAGTTTTTATTCAGCCAAAGTACTCTGATAAATAAACTGCTTTCTGGTTATAAGGCAGATATTACAGTAGTTGCATTAACTCTTTCAAGTTACAGTGTTACTGTTTAATAAATTATTGTGTTCCAGGTTTTTATTCCAGTTATTTTAAATATATAGACTATTAGCCATACGTATATTGTTTATGTTTAAAATATGACCCATGATTACATTTTTCTTTAAAGCATAAGTTAATGATTTATGATGTATTGAATTAAATGGAATTGGTTTTTCAATAAAACAGTATATTTTCCTTTTGATATTATGACATTCTTTAGTTGTAACAAAGATATTATATTTAGTCACTTATGAGTTATTTTACCCTGCTAAATTAATTCAGAGATTGTGTGTGATCCATCCTATTTTACCTGAAAGAGTTAATGTCTCTTCTCGAACTTCTACCTGCAAAATAGTTACCTAAAGATAGAATCTGTCACATTGTCTCTCTTAATCATTAATAGCCCATGACTAGGATTTGAGATGTCTGATTTTTTACTTTTATGTTAGGATTAAACAGTGACAAATATTTGTTTGGTTGAGAAATCTGACAAATGTGTCAATGATAGAGTAACCGTCATTATTGACCACCATTTCCATAGCCAGGGCATGAGTCTAGTGCATGTTGATCAAAATGTAGGTCAAAGGTATTATTCCAGTTCTAATAAGCTATAGCAAAGCTGATTGCTCCATACTTAATATGAATATTTTTTTTAAATGAATAGCTATTTGGCTAATAAGAGAGAAGTTATAATTGTCTCAAGATAACTCTATGGTATTTAATTTAATATTGAAAATTTATGAATCCAGGAATTAAGATGTAGTTATTTTTTGTTTATTCATTTGTCATACTTTATTAGTAACTGTCATTTTAAAGTTTTAATATCCACCTCAGTACCTTAAGATTATTCTTTTAAGAATGGGATACCAATTTCAAATGGTCACCTAAGTAAGTGATTTCTACTTTCAGAAATTGTTAGCATTCTATTTATTTATTGTTTCTTGAAACATCCTCAATTAACCTTTCTTTGGTTTTACTTGTTCCCAAGAATTAAAAAACTCACATTTAGTCCTGGCTGGCAGGCCTGTGAACCAGAATGTTGCTGGTTTGATTCCCAGTCAGGGCATATGCCTGGGTCGCAGGCCAGGTCCCTAACTGGGTGATGGGAAAGGCAACCAACTGATGTTTCTCTCATACATCAATGTTTCTCTCTCTCTCTTTATCCCTCCCTTCCCCTCTCTCTGAAAATAAATAGAAAAAATCTTTTTAAAAAAACTCACATTTAGGTGATATAATCAGAAAGAATTATATTGAATCATTATAGATTCAATCATTATTGAATACTGGAGATAGTAGAGTTGATGTTTTGGGGAAGAATAATAAGAAATTTCAAGTTGGGTACTTCCGGCCAAGATGGTCTAGACAGACACGCTGTGTATCCCTCCACAACTAAGAAGGGACACAACTACCTCAAAACTAGAGATAACTAGAAGTTCTAGAAAATCGAGTTGCATGGAAGTCCAAAAAACAAAGATATAAAGAAGAAATACTCATCCAGACAGGTAGGAGGGGCATAGCCGGGGAAAAGAGGATGCGGTGTGGTGGTAGCAGCAACGCTAGCAGTGGGCAGGAGTGGCAGGCCGGTGGAAAGCACCATCACATGCTTTAAAAAGTAGGGAGGGACACCTGGGGAGCACTCCCAGCACCAGACCAAACCACACAGCTCACGCTTCCAGCACCAGGGAAAATAAAGCCTCATCGCTTCTAACCATGCAAACCAGTGTGGGTTGGGGTAGAGGAAGAAACTGCTGTTCTCTCAGTAGAGTCCACTTGTTTAAAGGGCCCCCATGGTCCTAGAATGTCAGCAGACCCATCCACTCTGGGAACCATGGCCAGAGCAACAGCTAGAGATGCACCAGTCCCATACGGAAGTGGGAGAAGTGCCTGGAAAAGGGGCGAGTGCTGAGCAAGTGACATTGTTCCCTCTCAGACCCCTCCCCCCCACAGCACAAAGACGTGGTAAAATGGGTCGCCCTGCACTGATGAATACCCATGGCTCTGCCCCTTATAATGTAACAGGTGCAACAGCTCTACCTAAGACACAGAGGCAAACAGACACAGGACCTTGTCAAGATGAGGGGACAGAGTATGGCCCTAAAGAGGGATCAAGGTTCCAGTGGGAGAATTAAGTGATGAGGAGATAGGGAACCTAACAGATGAGGAGATAGCCAACCTAACAGATGTAGAGTTCAGAACACTGTTGATAAAGATGCTCACAAACTTGACAGATATGCTTAAGTATGGTAAACGCATAAGGGAAGAAGTGAAGGCTATGCTAAATGAAACAAAGGAAAATCCACACAAAACCAGTAGTGAAGGGAAGGAAATAGGGGTTCAAATAAATGATTTGGAACATACAGAAAAAATAAACAGTCAACCAGTACAGAATGAAGAAACAAAAATTGAAAAAAATGAGGAGAGCTTAAAAATCTCTGGGATAACTTTAAACATGCCAACATTCGAATCATAGCGGTGCCAGAAGGAGAAGAGAAAGAGCAAAAAATTGAAAGCTTATGTGAAAAAATAATGAAGGAAAACTTCCCAAATTTGGCTAAGGAAATAGACATACAAGTCCAGGAACTACAGAGAGTCCCAAACAAGCTAGACCCAAAGAGGAGCACATCAAGACACATCATAATTAAAATGCCAAAAGTTAAAGACAGAGAATTTTAAAAGCAGCAAGAGAAAAGCAGAGATATACCTACAAAGGGGTGCCTATGGAAAGGGTCTAGTCGAGGAACGTGTATAAATGACTCATGGAAATGGACAACGGGGAGGGATGTGATTGCAGGAGAAGGGGTAGGCTGAGTGGGCAGGAGCAATGGGGGAAAAATGGGATAACTGTAATTGAAAACCCCAAAAAAAAAAAAAAAAGACTATCAGCTGATTTCTCAAAAGAAACTGCAGGCAAGGAGGGACTGGCAAGAAGTATTCAATGTAATGAAAAGCAAGGACCTACAACCAAGATTATTCTATCCAGCAAAGATATCATTTAGAATGGAAGGGCAGATAAAGTGCTTCCCAGACAATGTAAAGCTAAAGAAGTTCATCATCACCAAGCCATTATTATATGAAATGTTAAAGGGACTTATTTAAGAAAAAGATCAAAACTATGAACATTAAAATGACAACAAACTCACAACTATCAACAACTGAATGTAAAAAAGAAAAACAAAATCCAACTAAGCAAACCAGTATAGGAACAGAATAATAGGTATGGGGATCATTTGGAGGGTTATCAGCTAGGATGGCAAAGGGGGAGAAATGGGGAAATTGTGCAGGGATTAAGAAGCATAATCGGTTGGCACAAAATAGTCAGGGGAAGTTACGAATAATGTAGGAAAGGGTAAAGCCAAAAAATTTACATGCATGACCCATGGACATGAACTAAGAGGGGTGAGATAGCTGGAGGGAATAGGGTACTGGGTGGAAGGGAGCAAAGGAAAAAAATTGGGAGTATTGTAACAACATAAAATATACTTTAAAAAAAAGAAATTTCAAGTTCACTTTTGGTATGGCTCATATGTAGTAAGCACTGGTTACAGTTTGGGTCTTAATGAGGGTGGACTAGGAACCTAAATTATGCTTTTTAAGAATAATTAGTACCCATAAAATAAGCTGTTCAGAACTAAATGCCATTCCAATGCAATATCCTCCTGAAATAATTTAATAAAAGTCTAACATTTAAAAAATAACAATATAGTACTCATGAGATAACTAATCACAGAGTAAATGCAAATAATCCTAATATCTGTGTTTATACTTAATGCAAAATCATAGTTCAGTATACATGGAGGTTTGAAATCCACTCACACCTTTTTAAAAATTTTAATAATTTTTTATTCTTCAATTACAGTTCACATACAATATTGTATTAGTTTCATGTTAGACCCCAGTGATTAGACATTAAATAATTTACTAAGTGGTCATCCCAATAAATCTTGCACCCATCTGGCATGATACATAGTTATTAGAATATTCCATATGCTGTACTTTACATTCCCATGACTATCCTGGAGCAACCAATTTGTACCTCTTAATCCCTACACCTTTTTCACCCATTCCTCCCAACTCCTCTCCCATTTGGCAGCTATCAAAATGTTCTCTGTATCTATGAGTCTGTTTCTGTTCTGCTTGTTAATTTATTTTGTTTTTTAGATTCAATTTTTGATAGATATATATTTATTGCCATTTTATTTCTACTTTTGATCTTTTTTCCCTTCTTCTTAAAGAAGATCCTTTAACATTTCATATAATACTGGTTTGGTGGTGTTGAACTCCTTTAGCTTTTGTTTGTCTGGAAATCTCTTTATCTGTCCTTCAGTTTTAAATAATAGCTTTGCTGGGTACAGTAATCTTGATCATAGGTCTTTGCTTTTCATCACTTTGAATATTTCTTGCCAGTCCCTTCCAGTCTGTAAAGTTTCTGTTGAGAAATCAGCTGATAATCTTATGGAAACTCCTTTATAGGTAACTCTGCTTTTCTCTTGCTGCTTTGAAGATTCTCTCTTTATCGTTAACCTTTGGCATTTTAATTATGATGTGTTGGGCCTGTCTGGGTAGCTCAGTTGGTTAGAGCATCATCCCAGTACACCAAGGTTGCAAGTTTGATCCCTCTTCAGGGTGTTACTGAACAGGGACCAGCTTGGAGCACATCTGCCCCAGGCCAGCCTTTAGTGTATGGGTTTTTGACTTTGTATAGGAAAGATTACATGAGTCCAGCTGAATTTGAGAGTACCTTTATTAAAGCTGGGGGTAGTGAAACAAAGGAAGGGCTTAGGGTAAAAGAAGTAACAGGAGAGAGCGTAGGCAGTGCTCTGCTTTGGCTCCCTAAAGATGTTACAGGAAAGAAGTAAGCCAAGGCAGGGCTGCTTTTAGCTCACTGGGAAGTCAGAGAAAAATGGAGCCTTAGAGACAGGATCAGGGGATAAGCCAGGGTCAAGCTGCCTTTGCCTGCTGCTCCCCTGGCTGCAAGTCTCATGGGGACCCTTGGAGTTCAAGAAGAAGTAAAAAGTTCATCCCCAGGAAGGGACGTGGGCAAGCTCTAGAATGAACACACCCTGTCTTTGTCCTGAGGGATTTTTATCTTTCTTCTGCAGGTGAAAATCTTAGGGATAGGTTTCAGTAGAATATTCATCAGCTTTCCAGGTGCACTTTTAATATGTTGGTAGGTCAAAATGTATGCACGAAGTGGGGGCGGGGGGCGGGCGCAGTTTGGGAATATTCTTTGGTCTGCTATCTTGGTTTACTTTTATCTTGGGTCTGTCTGTCTTTTAATGGGGTTTTTGTTATTTGTTCCTCTTACTTCATTTGTCCTTGGGTTTAGCTGGCACAAATGGCATTAATTAGGTCTCCAGTCTCTGTTTGCCAGACCAGGGTGATTTAAGCTATGTATTTTTTTATGAGGGAGGAGAGTTATAAACGCTTTGCTCTCAAGGGTCTTTGGTTAGGGGAGATAAGGTCTTTTGATTCACCAGCTATCTATAATTTGCTCAAACTCTTTAGCCTTGTTTAATTATCTTGTCTTAGTTTCCTTGTTACACTTGCCCAGGAATTTTCCTAGCTTTTTACTATCTTGTCACAAGGGCATATACAAGAAGCAACCAATGAATGCATAAATACATGGAACAACAAATCTATGGTTCTCTCTCTCTCCCTTCCTCTCCTAAAAAAATTAATAAAGAATATTAAATTTATTTATGATGTGTCTTGGTTTGGGCCTCTTTGGGTTCATATTGTTTGGGACTCTGCACTTCCTGGACATGTATGTCTATTTCCTTCACCAGGTTAGGGAAGTTCCCTATCATTATTTTTTCAAATAGGTTTTCAGTTTCTTGCTCTCTCTTCTCCCCCAGCACCCCCATGATGCAAATGCTGGTATGCTTGAAGCTGTCCCAGAGGCTTCATCTGTTCTACTCTTGATTCCCTGTAAATTATTCTTCATTTCTGTTAGTGTATCTTTCATTTCTGACTGGTCCTTTTTTATGGTTTTCATGTTCTTTTTTTATCCTGTTGAAGTTCTGAGTTCAACTGCTCTTCCCCTAAGTTCAATGAGCATCCTTATAACCAGTGTTTTGAACTCTACATCTAATAGATTTCTTTTCTCCATTTTTTTTTTCCTGTTCTTTCTTTGTCTTCTCATTTTGGCAGCCTCCCTCTGTTCGTTCCTATGTATTACATAGAGCTGCTATGTCTCCTGGGCCTGGTAGAGTGACCTAATGTAGTAGGTGTCCTGTAAGGTCCAATGGCACAGCCTCCCCAATCACCCAAGCTGGGCATTCCAAGTGCAGCCCCACCCTCGTGTGGACTGGATACATCCTCCTGTTGTAGTTGAGCTTTGATTGCTATCAACACATCAGTGGGAGGGATTTACCCTCAGGCTGATCAGCTGTGAGTACTGGCTATGACCACCATGGAGGATCAGTTGCACAGGGGCCCACTCCACAGAGCAGGGCTTACTTCAGCAGGGCTCTGGTTCCCACTGAATCCACCTCTTTAGTGTCTAGCTGTGGAGGTGGTTGGCTGATGCTTCAACATGGTCTAAAGCTGTCCACTAGGTGCACTGTCTCTGGGGCCTCTCTTCCAGGTACTGGAACCCTGAGCTGGAGAGCTTGGTGTTGGGGCTGGGACCCCTTGTTATTCAGGGGGGACCTCTGCAGATGAGATATCCCTCACAATTTTTATTTGCCACACATGGGTGTAGGACCAGCCTGTTTTGTGTCTCTACCCTTCTTACCAGGCTTAGTGTGGCTTTTTATTTTTCTAAATCCTCACCTGAGAATGTTTATTGATTTTAGAGAGGGAAAGAGAGAAACATCGATGTGAGAAAGAAACATCAATTGGCTGCCTTCCACAAGTGCCCCAACTGGGAATTGAACCCACAACCTAGGTATGTGCCCTGGCTGGGGATTGAATCCACAACCTTATTTTTATTTTTATTTTTTTAGTGAATGGGATGATGCTCCAACCAACTGAGCCACCTGGCCAGGGTGGTGTGGCTTCTTCTTTAAATCCCTGATTATAAGACTTCTATTCATCTATAATAATTTCAGATAGTTCTGAATGATGGGTGTTCTGTAAGTTAGTTGTAATTTTTGTAATGGTTGTAGGAGGAATCAAGTACTGCATTTATCTACATTGCCATCTTGACTGGAAGTCTGATTCTGGCTTTTTTTTCCATTCACACTCTTAATTCGTGATTCACATATAGAACTGTATCACCAATTATCTCAATACCATTCTCCCTTAGACTTATTAGCCTAACTGCATGTGACTCTCTTCTGTTACTTGAACATGCCAATCCTTTTCCTGCTTCAGTATATTGAATTTACATATTTCCTCTGCCTAGAGTGCTGTTTCCCCCAACTCCCCCAAATGCATGGCTCCTTCATCTCTCAGCTCCAATTTCATATCCTTTGGGAGGCCTCCCACATGTAAATACATAACCACACTCTATCAGATCATTTTTTGTATTCCATTAATGCTGCTTAATACATTTGGGATTATCTAGCCTATTGGCTTGCATTATATTTAACTAATTTTCTCAGTAGATTGTAAATTCTATAACTAGCTTGTTTACCATTGTATCACCATAACACAGTACTATGCCTGCCCTAGTAAATAATTTCTTTGTGAATGAATGGATGAAAAATAAAATACAGATCAGGCAACCTTTGAAAATTCCCACTGTTGTTAAGGAGAAAGAGGCTGAAGTTTGAAGAGGAAATAACTTCTTGTTTTAAGTAATAAGAAAAAAATTGTAAAGTTAAAAAATGCATGCACATTTTTTGTAATCCCTGAGTCTATTAAGAAATTATATTTCAACTTAGGCACTGAGGGTTTGTAGTTGGAACTAGAACTCTCTTCTGGTTAACTTAAACATTTAAGGGGGTTATATTTGAAATATGCAGGAGTATGTCATAGTATATAAAGCAAGAAGGCTTATGGTTTTCCAGGGACTTGGAAATAGGAGCCGAAAAGCTTTATGGGTCCCAGGCAGTTTCTCCGTGTATTTGCTTTTTTTCATCCAATGCAGACTTTCTCTGCTTCTCAACCACATGGAAAGCAGATGGTTACTCTATAGCTCTTGACTGTATTTTATTGGGTTGGCCAAAAAGTCCATTTGGTTTTTTCTGTAAAATAAAAGACACATTTTTCATGTTCACCAATAACTATGGATTTGGATATTTTGAGTATGTCGGTTTTCTCCTGCTTGATACAACGTTGACTGTTCTCTGTCTTGATTTCATCACTGTCAACTTCAACTGGTCTACCCAATCGTGGAGCATCGTCCAGCAAGAAGTCTCCATCACAAAACTTCCCAAACCACTTTTGACACATTCGATCAATCACAGTACCTTCTCCATACACTGCACAAATCTTTTTCTGCATTTCAATTGCGTTTTACATTTCTTGAAATAATAAAACATAATATGCTGAAAATGTTGTGTATTTTCTTCCATCTTCAATATTAAAATTACTACACAAAAATTCACCAATTTTTATAAGTTTTGAAAACTGTATTTTATGATTATGCTCTTACAGTTGTCCCAATATTTTTCCCCTTTGCCCCCCCTCATGCCTGGTAACGCCTTCTCTCCAGCAATCTCACCCCTTTAGTTCATGTCCATGGGTTGTGCATGTAAATCTTTGGCTTCTCCATTTACTTTACTATTCTTAATATCTCCCTGTCTATTTCGTACCTACCAATTATGCTTCTTAATCCCTGCACCATTTCCCCATTTATCCCCCTTCCACCTCCCAGCTGATAATCCTCCAAATGATCCCCATACCCATGATTCTATTCCTATGCTGGTTTGCTTAGTTGGATTTTGTTTTTCTTTTTTAGATTCAGTTATTGATAGTTGTGAGTTTGTTGTCGTTTTAATGTTCATAGTTTTTTTCCTTAAAAAAGTCCCTTTAACATTTCACATAATAAGGGCTTGGCAATGATGAACTCTTTTAACTTTACCTTGTCTAGGAAGCACTTCATCTGCCCTTCCATTCTAAATGACAGCTTTGCTGGATAGAATAATCTTGGCTGTAGGTCCTTATTTTTTCATCACTTTGAATACTTCTTGCAGCCCCTTCTTGCCTGCAAAGTTTCTTTTGAGAAGTCAGCTGATAGTCTTATGGGAACTCCTTTGTAGGTAACTCTTCTTTTCTCTTGGTGCTTTTAAGATTCTCTCGTTATCTTTTATCTCTCTTTATCTTTGGCATTTTAATTATCATTTGTCTTGGTGTGGTCCTCTTTGAGTCCAACTTGTTTGGGACTCTGTGCTTCCTGGACTTGTATGTCTATTTCCTTTGCCAAATTAGGGAAGTTTTCTTTTTACTTTTCAAGTAAATTTTCAATTTCTTGCTCTTCCTCTCTGGCATCCCTATGATTTGGATGTTAGCACTTTTGTACGTGTCCCAGCATCTTCTTTCTCTCCTCATTTTTTTTTTTTTTGAATTCTTGTTTCTTCATTCTCTACTGGTTGACTGTTTATTTCTTCCCTATATTTCAATTCATTGATTTGAACCACAGCTTTCTTCCCTTCACCATTGGTTCCATGTGGATTTTACTGTATTTCACTTAGTGTAACCTTCATTTCTTCCCTTATGCATTTGCCATATTCAATCCTTTCTCTGAGCATCATTATCACCAGTGTTTTGAACTCTATATCTGATAGGTTGGCTATGACCTTTTTGCTTAGTTCTTTTTCTGGCATTTTGATCTGTTTTTTCATTTGGGCCATACTTCTTTTCTCCTCAATTTGACAGCCTCCCTGTGTTCGCTTCTGTGTATTAGGTAGAGCTGCTGCACGTGTTACATTGTAAGGGGTGGAGCCTTAGGTATTTCTCAGTGCGGGATGACCATTTCACCACCTTGTGGTGCTGTATATGGGGGAGGGGTCAGAGAAGGCATAATGCCACTTGCTCAGCAGTCACCTCTTTTCCAGTTACTTCACCCGCTTCCTATATGCGATTGGAAACTGTCTAGCTGTTGCTCTGGTGATGGTTCCCAGAGTGAGTTGGTTTGTGTATTTTCTAGTACTGTGTGGGGGCTCTCTATATGAACTCTTTTCAAAGATGGGCAGTTTCTTCCGCCATCCCAACTCTCACTGTTTTTCACAGCCAGAAGCTATGAGGCTTTATTTTCCTGGTGCTGTAACCGTGAGCTGTGTGGTCACTTCCCAGCTGGCTTTTATCCACCACACGTGAATGTGGGACTGCTTGTGCTCCTGGTCATAGCCACTGCCTTGCTACCGTCCCCGTAACCTCACCTCCACTCTGGCTTCCTGTCTCTGCCTCTCCTACCCACCTGGATGAATATTTCTTCTTTAAATTTTTGGTTGTTGTACTTCCATACAGTTTGATTTTCTGGCAGTTCTGATTGTTTTTTAGTAGTTGTAATCCTCACAGGAGCCCTGGCTGGTTTGGCTCAGTGGATTGAGCGTCGGCCTGCGAGCTAAGTGTCGCTGGTTCGATCTTCCAGTCAGGGCACATCAGAGAAGGAAAACTCTGACTCCAAAAAACCTCCGCTGCCTTGCGGCATACCTCTTCAGGGGAAAGGCTAAGGGAGTAAACCCCGACAGAAAATCCGGAGCCGGAGTCCCTAAGGCGGTTTGACGTTGTAGTCAACACCGGCAACTCCTGTGGCGCACCTGAAGCCAAGCTGTATTGACTCCGTCTTTCCCTTGGACCCTTCAGCTGCGAAGAGAGGGGGGGTCTGCTGCATGGGCAACAGCAGACCCTCCATATCACCCTGCCCAGGCTCTGTAGCTTCAGCTTCACTGGAGAGGACACTCCAGCGTCATCGCAAGATGTCGATTCAACACGGGAGGAGACAGATACCGTGTCACTCCCGAGTCGGACTGCACAGCCATTCTCGGCGGTGCAGATAGACTCTTAAGAAGCTACACCATCGTCTCTCGAGACGGACGGCTGCCGACGACGAATCCTCACAGGTGTGTGAGGAGGCGAAGTGTGTCTGCCTATTTTCCATCTTGGCCGGAAGCTGATAAGTATTTTTTAAATGCATGCTAATATGATAGCTGTCACAATCCAACCTAACAAAATTGTTTTGAATGAAGGTAAAGACAACTAAATGCTACTAGAGCAATCTTACTGAAAAAACACACCAAATAAACTTTTGGCTACTACAGTATTCTTAAGAGATCAGTTGCATTTCCAAATTCCCAGAAAAGACAACTTGATTGCCCAGATAGAATTTGATTCAGTCATCTTTGGCCTGGAGGCCTGGGTTGAAAAGTAGAAATAGGAATGCCTGAGCTTATTTCAGGGAGTATGGGAACAGTTAAAGTAGGTCATTTGTGTTCTGGGTGGACACACAATAGTATTCACTACCAAATACATGTATGTTCACTAGCTTGGAGAAATGTATGTGGTGAATTACTTAATTTAAAAAGTAGATTATAAAACTATATGTGTAGTAGGATCCCCTTTTAACCCTTTGAGTGCCATGCGTAATTGCTAAAATTTGTGTGAAAAATGCCAGGCTATTGTACTGAGAAATGCAGAGTTTATGAAAAATGTCCATAAAAACATTATTATTCATAATTTGCTGAAAATTTTACGACATATAATAAATACACTCTTCTTTTGTAAGCAGTGTTCTTCAACGCAATTTAGCAAATAAATTTATTGCATTAAAATTATTTTATTACAACAATTTTAGAAAAAATAAATTCTTTCCTTCAATATGGCTTTTGAAATATAATATATGGCATAATATAAAACCTATGATTATAATTTGAAAAAACACATAGCAACATGGATAACAATCAAGAAATATGCCAAATATTGCATAAATTTTTGAAAAAAAAAAGAAAACTTCATACCATACAAAAAAAAAAAAATGAACACAAACAGCATTCACATTAGAGTCATATATCAATAGGTATCAACAGTGAAAAACAGTTTATAAACAAAAATGAAATGCAAAAACAATACAATAACAGTAAAATATTTATATATTAACATTTGTGGCTATTGACACATCTTGGGTGAAGCCCTTTGTCACATCTCACACATACTGTTCTTGACCTGATTTTTCTTTCTGGTGTTGAGCATTCCTTACACAATTTTAGCTTTCTTTCTGGAAGCATCTTTATGCTATATATGTGAGAGGGACCCGGTGGATTTTCTTCATTGCTGGATTTGTTAACAGTGTCTTTAACCTCATGCCATTCTCTGGCAAGCTCTTCTATTGTGGAGGTATTGAAGTTCAATCGAGACATTGGTGTGTTCCTGCCTAGAAATTCTTCCTTATAAAGAACGTATGCATTCAGCAGCATTCTTGATAATACATTGAACACAACCTTCTTCCAATACTTTAGTGTTCTTCTTTCATCCAAATACATGTAAAGCATCATGTCAGACGTGTCTATGCCTCCCAAGTATCGGTTGTATTCCATTATGATATCTGGCCTGAAAATTGGTGTCATATTTCTTTTTGATGCTATGTTTGACACCGTTGGACCTGAATAAGAGCTAAAGAACAATACCTGCTTTCTTTGAGATTTCTTTTCCTTAAACCCGTACAGTAACAGGAAGGCATTTCTAAAAAATCTTACCTTTTCCACATTGAACTTTTGTAGAATCTGGTGAGAGAGAAATTTTCGATTTCTACGAAGTGTTCCTGTAATGTATGTTGTCAGATCATGTACACCTGGACTTTGGTAATCAACCTGGCCCTGGACTTAGCCATTCCCAAAAGATATGTTGATGGACTGAAACTTTCCCAGAGGAAATGCTAATGGACTTAGCCTGATATGTTAACTAAGTTGGTATGGGAGGGGGAAAGCAATGAGATGTGAATAACCTACTGAATAGGTCAATAAGCAAACTCCCCCTTACCGAAAGGTATATAAAAAAGGTGCCTGCAGAAGTGTCGGTGGCGATTCCTGCAGGCCCACGAGGAGGACCGGGAATCACCCTCCCCTATTCCCTTACTCCTACGGGCCCACGAGGAGGACCGGGATCTACCTTTCCCTTATTCCCTTGCTCTTACGGGCCATTGAGTCAGTCTGGGGAATTGCCTTTCCCCTTAACCGCCTTCCCACTTCCTTTGTTCCCTCAATAAACCAGTTATCTGTTCCCACAGCAGTCTCTGGGCGATTTCTCAGAGCAGGGCTACCCTGACATATGTCCCTACTGAGTAGAGGTACCTAGCCAGGGGAATCGAACTAAAAAAATTGTCATAAAAGATGTGGTAATCTTTATTCGTATAATTTGCTGTGGTAAGCAATTTAGTTACTACAGTATAGGCCAAACCATGTTTTTTCACATCATCTTCATCTATATTACTTTTTGCTCCAAGGTAAGCATAGACTACAAGACAGTAATTTGAGACTGCATCAGACATCATCCAAAATTTTACTCCCCAGCAATGATGGTGTTTATTTGGCAAGTACTGCAATAATCTGCTGTGACTTTTGGTACCAACCAAACTCTTATCAATGCTCAGCTGTTGGTGGGGAGTGTAGTAATGCCGAAAGATATGACTGGCTTGATCAACTATTGGCTGAAATTTAGCACATGAGTCATAAAATGGATCATCAGGAGTAGGGGTTTTGGAATTGTCTACAAGATGAAAAAACCTCAGCAATAACTGAAATCTGTTACGAGAGAACATGTGCTGGAACCAAGGAGTTGACAAAGATTTCTTTTTCGAATAGTAGCTGTACATGCTTGGTTTAGTAATTATGCCCATGTTCAGTATACAAGCTATCAAAGCTTTTATTTCTGCAACTGTCATTGATTTCCAAGCACTCACTCGAGTTAGGGGATAAATTTTTGTGTGACTGAAGGTCGTCGGCGGCGGCAGCCGTCCGTCTCGAGAGACGATGGTGTAGCTTCTTAAGAGTCTATCTGCACCGCCGAGAATGGTTGTGCAGTCCGACTCGGGAGTGACACGGTATCTGTCTCCTCCCATGTTGAATCGACATCTTGCGATGACGCTGAAGCTACAGAGCCTGGGCAGGGTGATATGGAGGGTCTGCTGTTGCCCAAGCAGCAGACCCCCCCTCTCTTCGCAGCTGAAGGGTCCAAGGGAAAGACGGAGTCAATACAGCTTGGCTTCAGGTGCGCCGCAGGAGTTGCCGGTGTTGACTACAACGTCAAACCGCCTTAGGGACTCCGGCTCCGGATTTTCTGTCGGGGTTTACTCCCTTAGCCTTTCCCCTGAAGAGGTATGCCGCAAGGCAGCGGAGGTTTTTTGGAGTCAGAGTTTTCCTTCTCTGATGTGCCCTGACTGGAAGATCGAACCAGCGACACTTAGCTCGCAGGCCGACGCTCAATCCACTGAGCTAAACCAGCCAGGGCATGTGACTGAAGGTACAGTTGTGCATATCTGTTGATTTCGGTGACCATCAGCTTCAGCAGCACTTCAGTGAAGAAGAGATGAAAATAAGCAATTGGTTTAGAATCAGTCAGTGGGGCAAGCTTCAAACCTAGAAGCTCTGCAAACTGATGGTGAAGTTGTGTGCTGCCCATCCGCATCCCTCTCAACCCAACAGCTTTCACTAGCATCACTTTCAGAAGAAGATGGTTCAGTTTCATCTTTACTTACTTCGTCTTCAGATGTACTGGTTTCAAGATCACTTATCACAAAATCGCTGTCACTCAATTCATCGCTGATCAATTTAGAAATTTTTTATTCACGCAAAAATTCCTTTCTCTTCATTGAGGCACTCATTTCCAGTTTTTCTATAAATTTCTTTCCAATATAAAAAAAGCAGGGGCACAAAATGAATGAATACTGGCTGTAAGAATTGTATAAGATCACTCCCTGGCTAAAGTTCAGCTGAATCCTTTTCTTCATCTACGACTCTCAAAAGTAGTCTTGCTCTTGCAGCACAAAAGAATGATCCGCTCTAGTATGATGAGAATATCGCTTCACCCAGAGGATACCAACTTTGATACTTTTTATTCAAAGCAGAAGAAAGTGCGCATTTACTGCAAACACTGTGGGGCAGTGGTGACATCCAAATCTGCTCTGGTGCAGAGAGAGACTAACCTTCATTGTGTTTACAACCTACTAGAGGGATACCCTGAGAGCCAATGCAGCACTTCGCATTTCCTCAGTAAACAACGTTCCCCTCATTCCAAAAGGCCGACTCATTGTCAGAAGGTATCAAGTCCTTATCTCTGCAGATGAGGGGGTCAAATGTTTCAAGGATGCTCCATGATTCTGTCTCTGGTGAAATGGACCTAAGATGCAGCACTTCGCATTTCCTCAGTAAACAATGTCCCCTCATCAGGAAGACTGACTCATTGTAAAATGGTATAAGGTCCCCCATTCTGTACCATATCCATATTTAGGTTCCTATCTCTCCATATGAGGTGATCAAATGTCTTTAGGACTCTCCATGTTTCCATTGTGAGAGCAATAAACCTACTCTGCTGAGACACCGGAAAAAATGCTAACGCTATACCGTGAAGCAATGAAAATGTCCATTAGCAAAAGCTTCCTTATCATGCACACTGCATAATTTTGACGATTATTGCAAAGATAAATAAAATTAAAAGGACCATTTAAAATGTAAGTAAAAATTATAACAGTTAATATGTCAGTGTTTGAACAAGCATAAAAATTCAAAATTTGGATCAACATGAGAAAGTTATATCAATATATAACCTGAGGTACAAAAAAAGAGAACAAAACATAAAATACGAATTATTCCATTGTTATTTACATTTATAGCCATCGAAAAAAGTCTCTGGGAGTGATGCTGGCACTTTTGGGAAAATTTGTTAGTGTTGTTCACAGTGACGTTGGCACTCAGAGGGTTAATAAAACTGGATATATAGGTGTGTACTTACACTTAAAAATCTGGAAATATAGATACAAAAATGCTAGCAGTGGCTACCCCTGTATGATAGTATATGGTTTTTATATTTTATTATACCATTAGTTTTTTTAATAGTTTTTCTATTACAATTGTCCCACTTTCTCCCTCCTTGCTACCCCCCACCCAGCCCACCCTTTCTCCCACAGTCAGTCCCCACCCCATTGCCCATGTACAGTATTCCCTCACTTATCGCGGGTATTACATTCTAGACACCCCCCTCCCCCCGCCGCGATAGGTGAAAATCCGCGAAGTAGGAACCTTACATTTATTTTAGTATTTACATATATTTTAAGGCTTTATAAACCCTTACCACACACTTAAAAACCATTCCCAGTCCCTTATTAACCTTTCCCACTCCCTTATTAACCTTTTCCACACTTTTATAAACACTACTAAAATTCTCTGAAAAAAAAACCCACTATGAAATAAAAGAAAATAAGGAAGTAGGTGTGGGCATGTAAATTAGATGGTGACCTGAAGTAAGTGCACAACTAAAAAGAAAGCTTTTATTATTGAAAACTTAGTGTTAAGAGACCTCTTTTTGTTTTATTATAGTTTTAAAGTTGACTTTATTCATATAGAATATGGTTATTTGGCAAGAAGATCAGTGCTACTGTGGTTTTAGGGATTCAAATTATTTCTGAGGGAATTAAAAATATGTACAACTGTATCCAAATGCTTTTTTTTGTTCTGGAAAAATTAGTTATACAAGAAAAGTAAGGTGTTGAAAATCAATTGGAGATACTGATTATGGCAGACATGTATCCATTTCTATGCCCTTATTATATTATCTTTGTAGATATCAAAATGAAAATTTGCTACTCTGAAAAGCAGTTGTTATAATAAATTGTGACTGTTTAGGAGACCAAGAAATATTTTAAAAATTTTTTAATTAAAATCATCTCTAGCATCCTTATTCTGTTGCCTTAATATCGTATTTTGTCCCTTTATACCCAAATTCCTTAGTGTGATAAAAGTTGTATTTAACTGATTAAATCAAGTCAATCTGTTTAATCTGATTCTGAACCAAGATTATTTCCTTTTTGATAACTTTTTGTTTTTATTTTTTTAAGATTATATTTGGGAATTTAAATACCTTTTCGTTCAGCGCAATTGCATCCTAGAAAACCTTGAATTGCATACAACACCTTGGTCATCCTGTGAGTGCCTGTTTGATGATGATATAAGAGCAATTAAGTTTAAAGCAAAATTTCAAAACAGCATAACCTCTTTTGCAAAGATGTCAGATGTCCTAGAGGATAAATGTTCCGGTAAGATTCTCTTTTTTTAAAGATTTTATTTGTTTTCAGAGAGAGGGGAAGGGAGGGAGAGAAACATCAATGTGTGGTTGCCTCTCGGTCACCCCCAACTGGGGATGGGACCTGGCCTGCAACCCAGGCATGTGCCCTGACCAGGAATCGAACCAGCAACCTTTTGATTCACAGGCTGCCACTCAATCCATTGAGCCACACAAGCCAGGGCAGGTAAAATTTTATATATGTAAAATATTGCTAGTTTTAATTTATTTTTAGAGAGAGGGAAAGGGAGGGAGAAAGAGAGGAAGAGAAACATCTATCAGTTGCTTCTCCAGTGTGCCCCAACCAGGCAATAAACCTGAGCACGCAACTCAGGCATATGCCCTGACTGGGGATCCAACTGGTGACCTTTCGCTTTGCAGGAGTACACCCAACCAACTGAGCCACACAGGTCAGGGCAATATTGCTAGTCTTAATACAAGTAAAAAAGCTACCATTTGTGGGGAAATACATATATAAAATTGAAATATAGATCTTTCTTAATATCTGAACCAGATATTGGCATCTTAGCTTTTTGCCTTTAATCTTTTGAGGTTAACTTGTAATTATTGGGGATCACTTAAATTTTTTTTTGTATACAGTATTCCCTCACTTATCACAGGTATTACATTCTAGACATCCCCGCAATAGGTGAAAATCTGCGAAGTAGGAACCTTACATTTATTTTAGTATTTCTATATATTTTAAGTCTTAATAAACCCTCCCCACACATTTATAAACCGTTCCCAGTCCTTTATTAACCTTTCCCACTCCCGTATTAATCTTTTCCACACTTTTATAAACACAACTTATGTTCTTAAACATATTCACACTTTTTTTTAAGTATATTTTATTGATTATATTGTTACAATAGTTCCAATTTTTTCCCCTTTGATCCCCTCCACCCAGCAATCCCCCCACAAGTCCATGCCCATGGGTTGTACATACAAGCTCTCCCACTTCACCCTTTCATATATATTTTTTAAATAAATGATTAATTAATTTTAACAATAAAAAATAACAATCCCTCCCTCTCAGACTTAAGACCCTTTATAATCTTATAAAAGACAATGAGCGAAGGTCTTGAGGTCCTCTAGCTGATTCAAGCTGGACATGGTCGTCGTCCTACCTACCCTTGGGTCCAGAAATCCCTAATAAGAGTGGGAGTGTGGAGAGGAGGGTTGCCTTCCCACATGGGGAAGGATCGTGCAGACTCCAGGTCAGTTGGCTATCCCCGGACAATGGCATGCTTGGTTTAACAGGCTGGCATCCTTGTTTATTCTGGGGGCAACAGATTTGGCAACAGGGTTAAAAGACATTATTCAGTCTATAACCACTAGATGACAAAAGGCAGGTATTAATTTTTCAATGTCCCACATTAGGGAAAAAAAGGGCTTCTTTGGAGGAAAGTTTGCCAGGCACGTAACACCTGTCCAAAACCCTTTTGCCAATTATACTTACTTTGGGCCGAGGGAAATGTTTTAGGTTTCCCCCCTCTCAGACCTCTGGGCCCTTTCTGTCCAAGCCATTAACATAGAAAAGAGAAACCAGTTTTAAAGTGAAGCACACAGACCACTCCATACTTCACCAACCCAGCCACTTAGTTCAGCCAAACCGTTGAGTCTCAGGAGGCAGCGCTGCAGACAGGATTAAGTGAGGCCTATACATACAGACAATCACTCAGATAATGAGATCATAGGCTTACACCCTTTGAAAACAGAAAACACATGTTAATTTCTATAACATAACCCACAAGCAAGTCTCTAAATCTGTAAGACTGTCTTATTGGAAAGACATCCAGTTGCAAGGCATTTGACATTCTTCTTGCCTGTAAATTAAACATCTTTGATGATACCACAGACATAGTTTAACTTTCAAATGAAAACATATTTTAAATGAAAAGAAACTTTAAAGATGGTTAGCTGCACTACTTTATAGTCTGCCACTGATCATTGTGATTTTCCTTGAATAATGATTTTTCTTCCTAAGATTACCCTCCTTGTCATTAAAGGGACTGCATTAAGTCCCTTTCTAATTTATCCTGTTCATTTGCATAAACACAACAAGAGCAGCAAATGATCACTTATGATCTTTAGTTCTGCTTTGCTGGAACTTACGCAAGGAACATTTAGGGTGACCTTCAGTCTGTCCTTCAGGGCACAGAAGCTGAGCCACATACCTGGCATTCAGCCTTGCCTGTACACACCTGTCTTTTCCAGGTCCTTCTGGTTTTCCATTGTGCCTTAAGGTCCCTTATAGCCATCTTTCAGGAAAACAACCTTCATTCCTTCCCTGGAAAGATTGCTGTGGACCGCACAACCAACCACGTTACCAGTCCTTTTATCTCATGGGCTTTTATTACCTTCAAAAGTCATTCCCAGTTCCTCAGGGCTTTTTGGTAACAATCAGAGCCCAAGCATGTCTTCTTTAGGAATGACATTCCAGTCAACGTCTTGGTCAAAAAAACCTCTATTAACAACGGGTCTTATTATTTTTATGCAAAGAAACTTATGTCATTACTTACTTCTTTAGAATGCCAAACTCTGGAGGGATCAGATAGGGAGGAAATATACAATGTGAAGGAAAATTCTTGTCCTAATATTCACTGAAGTGGCATTTCCATTCTTCATATTTTCATTTTTCCCCCACTAAAAAATTTTTTGTTTGTTTTTCTATTAGAGTTGTCTCACTTTTTTCCCCCTCTTGCTTCCCTGCACCCCTGTCCCTCTCTTCTCCCACATTCAGTCACCACTCAGTTGTCCATGTTCGTGGGTCATTTATACATGTTCTTTGACTAGCCCCTTCCCCTTCTTACCCCCTTCTCTCCCTCCCATCTCCCCCTTTGTTACTGTTAATCTACTCCTTGTTTACATACCTCTGGTTCAATTTTGCTCATTTGCTTGTGTTGTTAATTAGTTTCCTGTAATGGTGACAGCATAAGGTATTTTTCTTTCATTACCTGGCTTATTTCACTAAGCATAATTCTCTCTAGTTCCATCCATGTTGCAAATGGTAGAAGTTCCTTCTTTCTTTCTGCTACATAGTACTCCATTGTGTAAATGTACCACAGTTTTTTGATCCACTCATCTACAGATGGGCACTTAGGTTGTTTCCAGCACTTGGCTATTGTAAATAGTGCTGCTATGAACAGAGGGATGCATAGGTCCTTCTCAATTGGTGTTTCAGGATTTTTTGGATATAATCCTAGCAATGGAATTTCTGGTTCAAAAGGCAGTTGCATTTTTAGTTTTTTGAGGAAACTCCAAAATGTTTTCCATAGTGGCTGCACCAGTCTGCATTCCCACCAGCAGTGCACTAGAGTTCCCATTTCTCTGCATTCTCTCCAGCACAAGTTGTTTGTTGATTTGTTGATGATGGCCATTCTGACTGGTGTGAGGTGGTATCTCATTGTGCTTTTTATTTGCATCGCTGTGATGGCTAGTGATGTTGAGCATTCTTTCACATGTCTATGGACCCTCTGTATGTCCTCTTTAGAGAAGTGTTTGTTCACGTCCTTTGCCCATTTTTTAATTGGATTGTCTGTCTTCTTGGTGTTGAGTCGTATGAGTTCTTTATATATTTTGGAGATCAATCCCTTGTCTAAGATATCATTGGCAAATATGTTTTCCCATATGATTGGTTCCCTTTTCATCTTGCTGATGTTTTCTTTAGCTGAGCAGGAACTTTTTAGTTTGACGTAGTCCCATTTGTTTATTCTTTCCTTTATTTTCCTTGCCTTAGGAGATATATCAGTGAAAATGTTGCTACCTGGGATATCTGAAATTTTCCTGCCTATTTTTTCCTCTAGGACTTTTATGGTATCACGGTTTACATTTAAGTCTTTGATCCATCTTGAGTTTATTCTCGTGTATGGTGTAACTTGGTAGTCTACTTTCATTTTTTTGCACGTCCCTGTCCAGTTCTCCCAACACCATTTGTTGAAGAGGTTCTTTTCACCCCATTTTATGTTCTTTCCCCCTTTGTCAAATATTAGTTGACCATATAGACCTGGGTTTATTTCTGGGTTCTCTATTCTGTTCCATTGATCTATATGTCTGTTCTTATGCCAGTACCAGACTGTTTTGATTACCGTGGCCTTGTAGTATAGTTTGATATCAGGTGTTGTGATTCCTCCTACTGTGTTCTTCTTCCTCAAAATTGCTGTGGCTATTCGGGCTCTTTTTTTGGTTCCATATAAATTTTTGAAGTATTTGTTCTAGGTCTGTGAAAAATGTCATTGGTATTTTAATAGGAATTGCATTGAATCTATAAATTGCTTTGGGCAGTATGGACATTTTAATTATGTTGATTCTTCCCATCCATGAGCATGGTATATGCTTCCATTTATTTGTATCTTCTTTAATTTCTTTCTTCACCGTTATGTAGTTTTCTGAGTACAGGTCTTTTACCTCCTTGGTTAAGTTTATTCCTAGGTACTTTATTTTTCTTGTTGCTATGATAAATGGGACTTTTCTTTTACTTTCTATCTCTGAGGTTTTATTGTTGGTGTACAGAAATGCCTTCGATTTCTGAATATTGACTTTGTACCCTGCTATTTTGCCAAATTCACTTATTAGGTCAAGTATTTTTTTAGTGGAGTCTATAGGGTTTTCTATGTACACTATCATGTTATCTGCAAATAATGAGAGTTTCACTTCCTCTTTTCCAATTTGGATGCCTTCTATTTCTCTTTCTTGTCTGATTGCTCTGGCAAGAACTTCCAAGACTATGTTGAATAGGAGTGGAGAGAATGGACATCCTTGTCTTGTTCCTTACCTCAAGGGGAATGCTCTCAGTTTTTGCCCATTGAGTATGATGTTGGCTTCAGGTTTTTCATATATGGCCTTTATTATGTTGAGGTATGCCCCGTCTATTCCCATTTTGCTGAAAATTTTCATCATCAATGGGTGTTGTACTTTATCAAATGCTTTTTCTGCATCTATTGATATGATCATGTGTTTTTTGTCTTTCATTTTGCTTATGTGGTGTATAACATTTATTGATTTGCAAATATTAAACCCTCCTTGCATCCCTGGGATGAGTTCCACTTGATCGTGGTGTATGATCTTTCTAATGTGTTGCTGGATCAGGTTTGCCAATATTTTGTTGAGGATTTTAGCATCTATGTTCATCAGCGATATTGGCCTATAGTTTTCTTTCTTTGTTGTGTCTTGACCTCGTTTTGGGATTAGGGTAATATGGGCTTCATAGAACGAGTTTGGGAGTCTTCCCTCTTCTTGGATCTTTTGGAATAGTCTGAGGAGGATAGGAGTTAGTTCTTTCCTAAATGTTTTGTAGAATTCACCTGTAAAGCCATCTGGTCCAGGGCTTTTGTGTGCAGGGAGATTTTTGATTACTGTTTCAATTTCCTTCTTTGTTATTGGTCCGTTGAGACTTTCTACTTCTTCTTGATTCAGTTTTGGAAGACTATATGTTTCCAGGAATTTGTCCATTTCCTCTAGGTTGTCAAATTTCTTGCCATACAGTTGTTCGTAATAATTTCTTACAATCCTTTGTATTTCTGTGGTATTGGTTGTGATTTCTCCTCTTTCATTTCTGATTTTATTTATGTGGTTCCTCTCTCTTTTTTTTCTTGATTAGCCTGGTTAAAGGCTTGTCAATTTTGTTTATCTTTTGAAAGAACCAGCTCCTACTTATGTTGATCTTTTGAATTATTAGTTTAGTCTCTATGTCATTTAATTCTACTCTGATCTTGATGATTTCATTCCTTCAACTTGATCTGGGCTTTGCTTGTTGTTCTTCCACTAGTTCTTGTAGCTGTAGGTTTAAAATTTTTATTAGAGATTCTTCTAGCTTTTTTAGGTAGGCCTGCATTGCTATGAACTTTCCTCTCAGGACTGCTTTCACTGTATCCCATAGGTTTTTTGTTGTGTGTTCATTATCATTCGTTTCCAGAAACTTTGATTTCTTCCTTGATATCATTGTTAACCCATTCATTATTTAATAGCATGTTATTCATTCTCCATGAGTTTGAATGTTTTTGAGTTTTTTGCTTGAGGTTGATTTCCAATTTTAAGCCATTGTGATCTGAGAAGATGCTTGATATAATTTAAATTTTCTTGAATTTGTTGAGGCTTGTTTTGTGTCCTACCATGTGGTCTGTCTTTTAAAATGTTCCATTTGCACTTGAGAAGAATGGATATTTTGCTTCTTTGAGGTGAAAAGTTCTATATATACTGATTAAGTCTATTTGATATAGAGTGTTGTTCAGTGCTTCAATATCTTTGGTGTTTCTTTGCTTCGAAGATCTGTCCATTGTTGACAATTGAGTGTTAAAGTCTCCTACTATGAGTGTGTTGCTGTCTATATCTTTCTTGGAGCCTTTCAAAATTTTTCTTACATATTTGGGTGCTTCTAAGTTGGGTGCATATATATTTATAAGTGTTATATCTTCTTGATGGATTTTTTCCCTTAAGTATTATGAGATGTCCTTCTTTGTCTCTTTTTATGGACTTTGCTGTGAAATCTGTTTTGTCTGATGTAAGTATTGCTACCCCAGCTATTTTTTCATGTCCATTTGCTTGAAATACTTTTTTCCATCCCTTCACTTTCAGTTTCTGTAGATCTTTTGTTCTAAGGTGGGTCTCTTGTAGACAGCATGTATGTGGGTCATGCTTTCTAATCCATTCAGCTACCCTATGTCTTTTGATTGGAGCATTTAATCCATTTACATTTAAGGTTATTACCGATAAGTACTTATTCATTGTCATTTTCCCCCTTTGTACTCATGTTTCTCTCTGTCTCTCTCTGTTTCTTCATCTTCTCAAAGCAGACCCTTTAGCATCTCTTGCAATGCTGGTTTGGTGGAGATGTATTCTTTTAACCTTCTTTTGTCTTTGAAACTCCTTATTTCACCTTCCATTGTGAATGGAGTCTGGCTGGGTAGAGTATTCTTGGTAGTAGGCCTTTGTTTTTCATTGCTTGGAATATTTTTTGCCATTCCCTTCTGGCTTGTAGTGTTTCTGCTGAGAAATCTGATGAAAGCCTTATTGGAGTTCCCTTGTATGTTATTAGTTGTTTCTCTCTTGCTGCCTTTAGGATTCTCTCTTTGTCTTTGAATGTTGCCATTTTAATTATGATTCGTCTTGAAGTGGGCCTGTTGGGGTTGATCTTCATTGGGACTCTGTGTGCTTCCTGGACTTGCGTGACTCTGGAATTCCTATGATACGGATATTATTACATTTCATGTTCTGCAGCTGTCTTAGAACCTCTTCAGTCTTGTTCAGTCTTTTTTCATTTTGTTGCACTGTCCGAGAGTTTTTGTCTACATTGTCCTCCAGCTCGCTGATCCGAACTTCTGCTTCCTCTAGCCTACTTTTAATTCCTTCTACTGTGTTCTTCAATTCAGAGATCGTATTCTTCATTTCCTCCTGTCTCTTATTGATAGCTTCCATGTTCTTTTTCATGCTGGTGTAATTCTCCGTAAGTTTCTTGTAGTTTTTCTGGAGTTCCTTGTAGTTTCCCTGGAGTTCTTTGTAGTTTCCACTGAGCTCATTTAGCTTCTCCATAATCCATGTTTTGAATTCCATATCTGATAGTTTTCTCCCCCCTATTTCATTTAGCACCCTTTCTGGGGATTCTGCCTTTCCTTTCGATGGGGGGTTGTTTCTCTGTCTCCCCGTTTTTGTGACTCCTATTGTTTGTTGGTGCTTCTTAGAATGATCTGCACTCCTGGATCTGCCCCTGGTGGCGTCAGATCCTCTACCAGTCTGGCCCTAGGTAGCCTTTTGGAGACTTCCAGAGATCTACTGCCTTTGTCTGTCTTCTTTAGTTGTTAATCTATTCAATCTGTGGTTCACCGTCAGGCTTAAGGACCGTGGGTGTGGCAGCTTAATTCCTGTACTCAGGGCTTTTGCTTCCCCTCAGGGTGATACCACTTAGAGGGGAATGGTCTTCCTGCACTACTGGGGATGAGTCAGCACTGGGACCCGGTAAGCTGCTCCCCCAGTTCTCCCCTCAAAGCTGCCGCACCAAACTGTCCCCAAGTGTCTCCAGTCCTCTCTGCCTTCCCTCTGCTTGAGCCCAGGGTAAATGGGGGCCAAAATGTTTTCATATGTGATCCACTTAAGATCTCCTTTTCTTCCACTGTTTCTCTAGGGCTATCAAGAAACCCTGTGGCTTTTCGCTTTTCACAGCTGGATACTATTTTACTTTCCACTCTGTTGCTGTAGGCTGGGAAGTCTAGCTGGGGGTTTAGAGCCTGCCCTTCTCAGGGGGAACCCCCGGCTGCTGAGCTGTTTCTCAGTCCCTTCAGCTGTCACTCGTGGGAGCCCAGTCAGCCCTTCCACGTCTCCGCACTCCCTTCTGGTCACATTGTGATGTAGCGGCCTTTTCTGTCCCTCTGTGGTTATAAGACTTCTCTCCAGCTAGTATTCGGTTGGTTATTCCAGATGATTTCTCCAAAATTAAGTTGTAAATCCAGACTGGTACTGGGAGGAGGTTAGTGTAGCTTCCACTTACTCCTCCACCATCTTTGATCTCTCCATACTCACACTCTTAAACCTATGTAACTTTAACAACATATGTATACAGTACCGCAAAATTCCGGCATATAGCGAAAAATCCGCAATAAATAATTAAATATATTTTTTAAAATCCTGCAATACAGTGAGGCCATGATCAGTGAACCGTGATATAGGGAGGGACTACTATAGTTACTAATAGCTCATCTTTTAATTCAATCTGCTTTCTAACACTAGGGATTAGTTTAAACATTCTCTGATTTGATATACCTGGAATCATACAATATGTACACTGTTTTGTTTGGCATCTTTAACTTAGGAAATTCTTTTGAGATGTCTCTGCGGTTATGCATATCAATAATTTATTTCTTTTTATTCTATTTATGAATATATTACGATTTTAAAAATCTTTTTGTGTTGATTGACATTTGAGTTGTTTTCTGTTCTTAGCTGTTATATATAAAGTTTTTATAAACATTCATGTATAAGACATTATATGGATAGTCTTTTCTCATGAGTAAATATGCAGGAGTTGAATAAATAGCTGGGTTATATGGTATATGTTTAACTTCTTAAGAAACTACCATGCTATTTTACAAAGTGTTGTACCATCTGTAGTGATATTGGTATTACCTGATATTGCTAATTTATGTCTTCTAGCCATCAAGTTCTGTATTTCATTTGTTGGACTTTACTGCTGACACCCTATTTATGCTATTGTGCTTGTTACCTAAGTTAGGGAGACATTTACAGAATCATAGATTTTGAGGTTGAAAAAAAGTCATAAGTCACTGCAGCCCAGCTGCAAATCCATGTTTGAAGTCCCTCTATAACGTATTCTTCAGAGGGCATCCAGCTTGTACTGAAGTAAGGAGTAACTCATCATTGGCTGAAGCAATGACACCTTACCTCCAAAGGTAACTAATATTTGGGTTTGACCTGTTCTTTGTATTGAGCTGAACAGTCTCCCTGTAACTTGTACTCATTGTTCCTCAAAGTTGTGTGGAATGAATGTAATGCCTATTTTTCTTGTCAGGTTTTGAAATATTTTAAAGTATAATGTCCTATCTCTTCCTCACTCTACCCTTTTCTTTCGTTAGTTCATCCAGCAAACATTGAGCACTTAACTACACTGACATAATCCAGATTATTTGTTATTTCATACATATGTTCTCTCAGAGAGAGGCTATCATTTCAGAACTTTTTTTTTTTCCTTTTGCTTTTAAAACACAGCATTTATTGGCAATTCTTTATTATTATTACTGGGTTTTTTAAATTATATTTTATTATTTTGCTATTAAAATTGTCCCAGTTTTTCCCCCTCTGCCCACCAACCCCCACTCCCTCAAGCAATCTCCACACTGTTGTCCATGTCCATGGGTCATACATATATGTTCTTTGCAGAATGTTTTCTAGTTTGTTTTTGTTCTTAGAGTATGACATTAAGTATAAGTGCCTCATATGAGAAAAATTTAGAATAGGATGAACTCTACCTGTGTTTCCCTTGTACGTCTCTAATCCAATTGCAGTATCTCCTGGACTGCTTTGATTCTACCTCGTTAAATTCAGTCTATATCCTACATACTCATTAAATCTCACATTTTATTTGCAGTTTTGATCATCATCTAAGTCATTCATAGACTCAAGTGTGCATCCAAGATACACCTGTAGTGCAGATCCATTAATCAGTTCCCTTTGAATCTGATTACTGACCAGTTTGTAATTCATCTGATTATCTCTGTATCTTGCCCTGGCTGGTTTAGCTCAGTGGATTGAGCGTCGGCCTGCGAGCTAAGTGTCGCTGGTTCGATCTTCCAGTCAGGGTACATCAGAGAAGGAAAACTCTGACTCCAAAAAACCTCCGCTGCCTTGCGGCATACCTCTTCAGGGGAAAGGCTAAGGGAGTAAACCCCAACAGAAAATCCGGAGCCGGAGTCCCTAAGGCGGTTTGACGTTGTAGTCAACACCGGCAACTCCTGCGGCGCACCTGAAGCCAAGCTGTATTGACTCCGTCTTTCCCTTGGATCCTTCAGCTGCGAAGAGAGGGGGGGTCTGCTGCATGGGCAACAGCAGACCCTCCATATCACCCTGCCCAGGCTCTGTAGCTTCAGCGTCATCGCAAGATGTCGATTCAACACGGGAGGAGACAGATACTACCATGTCACTCCCGAGTCGGACTGCACAGCCATTCTCGGCGGTGCAGATAGACTCTTAAGAAGCTACACCATCGTCTCTCGAGACGGACGGCTGCCGACGACGACGACGATGTCTTCTAGCTTTTTTTCCTGACTAATTTGGCTAGAGGTTTATTAATTTTATTGATCTTATCAAATTGATTTCTTCCCTATTTTTCTGTTTCATTGATTTCTGGTCTGATCATTATTATTTCCTTTTTTCTGCTATCTTGGATTTCACTTTTTCTCATTTATTAAAGTGCAAATTGAGGTCATTGATATGAGACTTTTCCTTTTTTTCCAATGTAGGTATTTAGTGCCATAAATTTCCCTCTAAGTACAGCTTCTGAGTTCTCTGTCCAATGCCCTATGGATTATAAGATTTTCCACTGTAGCTGGTGAGAAAATGCATTTTTCCTGGTTTTGTGCAAGCTTCAGGGAATTATTCCCAATAATCCTTTCAGATGCTTCTTTCCTTGGCCTCTGGTCACATGTACTAGTAAATACGCAATTGAATTCTCCAGGGGGACCCTCTGTAGCTCTCTTTTTTTTCAGCTCTCATCTATCTACTCGCCTGCCCCAAGAACTCGAGCCACATTAGTCTTTCAGATCAAAGTTGTTTCTCCTCTCAACTCAAGGAAGCTCTCAGGTTCTGCTGGGTTCCACTTACCTGCATCACAGCCGGGAAGCTCTCTTGTCTGTAAGCTGGGGCAGTCACTTAAGTCTCTTAAGGATCACTGTCCTTTGTTGCCTGATATCCAAGGCCTTGAGAATTGTTTTGTACACTTGGTTTTTTAGTTGTTTCAAATGTCTGAACTATTATTATATGCGATATTTCTGATGCTGAATGAGTGGATTTTATTTTTCGATACTAACAACCAGATCTCCAGCTCTCTGGACACCAACTGGTTGTCCTTCAATTCAATTCTGACACTACCTACCTGGAGTTGGTGTCAGATTCCACAGGCTTAAGAGCTCAGTCCCACAAGACTGTTCTTACATCAGATGCCAGTCGCGAGTATTAGGTACCTGGGATACTCACACTTCTGTGGTGTATCCAGGGCATATTCTGACTTGGCTGTGTTACCAAACCTTGAATGCCAGGTTCTCAAATCTCCATGTATTAAAAGTGAGCACTGAACTCAGCACAAGATCAAGCAGATAGAGTTTATTGAAAAGAGCTTGTGCACAAGGGAGTTCACCAGAAGAGAGAAGTCAAGCTCCACAAGGGATTCTTTTGGGTAGCTTATATAGGAGCCTTGAGGTGGGTGTAGGACTCTGGAATAAGGATGAGCTCAATTGTCCCACAATCATCATCAGGAGGCAGTTTATCTTTGAGCAGTCACGAGGTGTTTTCCATGGTCAATGGACCACTCAAAGGGCCTGAAAAATAATGTTTGTGCACACATTTTAGTTACTATTTAATTGACAAAACAGCTATTGCAGAATATGATGGTAAGAAAGGATGTTATTATTGTCCATTCTTTCCTTTTAAGGATGTGGTCAGGTTGTGGAATTTTATTGAAAGCAAGGAGTCATAATTAGGCCTCTGAGATGGAGTTCTTCCAGTGAAAGTGTAGTCCAGATGTTGCCCATAAACTGGCTCAGCTACAAAGTAGGGCGTACCTACAACCCACCCTTTTAGGTTTAGTAATTTACCAGAATTGCTCATAGACTTCAGGAACACTTTTTATTTATACTTAGCAGTTTATTATAAAGGGTGCAACTCAGGAATAGTCAAATGGGAGAGATGCACAGGGCAAGTTATGAGTGAAGGGACATGGAACTTCCATGCTCTCTTCACATGCACCACTCTCCCAGCACCCCTGTGAGCTCCCTGAACCCTGTTATTTAAGGTTTTTAATCAAGGATTCATTCTGTAGGTGCAGTTGATTAATCGTTGGCCACTGGTGATTAACTCACTTTGACAGGCTGTGGGGTACAGCTGAAAGTTCCAACCCTTTAATCGAGCCTGGATCTTTCTAGTGACCTGTCCCCATTCTGAAGCTACCTATGGGCTCACAGTCACCAGTCATCTCAATAGCATACAAAAGATACTCTTACCACTTTGGAGATTCCAAGTGATTTTAGAGCTCTGTACCAGGACTAGGGACAAAGACCAAATACTTCTTTTTAATTGTATCATAAGATGGGAGCATGAATCTAGTTTCTTACACTACATTGGCCTAATGCCAGATTAAAATTTTACAGGTTGTGTTAATTCACATAGGTATGCATATATGTTTTACAAGATATGATTATAGACATTGGCATCATAAAACTAAGCTAAGGAGAATGAAAGTAGAAAACAAAAAATAACCCCTCTCAGAAACCCAACTTCTAATGGAATACAGAGATTTATTCTCAGAGAAGAAATCCATACACTCAGTTCTGAATTGAAACATTTATTAATATAATAACTAATTTAAAATTCATATTTCTAGAAGATAGCACAAGTGACAAAATTTACAAAATTTTTTTTTGATTCCTTATTTTTCTTTTTTAAAACAGTATATTTTATTGATTATGTTGTTACAGTTGTCCCAATTTTTTTCCTTTTGCTCCCCTCCGCCCAGTATCCCCCTTCCCTTCAGCAATCCCACCCCCTCTTAGTTCATGTCCATGAGTCGTACGTATAAGTTCTTTGGCTTCACCCTTTTCTGTATTATTCTTAGCTTCCCCCTGTCTATTTTGTACCAACCAATTATGCTTCTTAATCCCTGCATCATTTTCCCATTTATCCCCCTTCTACCTCCCAGCTGATAATCCTCCAGATGATCCCCATACTCATGATTCTATTCCTATGCTCCTTTGCTTATAGGCACCTCTTTGTAGGTAACTCTCTGCTTTTCTCTTGCTGTTTTTAAGATTCTCTCTTTATCTTGAACCTTTGGCATTTTAATTTTGATGTGTTTTGGTGTGGTCATCCTTGGGTCTAGCTTCTTTAGGACTCTCTGTGCTTCTTGGACTTGTATGTCTATTTCCTTACCAAATTTGGGAATTTTCCCTTCATTATTTTTTCACATAAGCTTTCGATTTCTTGCTCTTCCTCTTCTCCTTCTGGCACCTCAATGATTTGGATGTTGGCATGTTTAAAGTTGTCCCAGAGGTTCCTAAGCCTTTCCTCACTTTTTTCAATTCTTGCTTCCTCACTCTGCACTGGTTAACTGTTTTTTTCTTTCTTATGTTCCAAATCATTGATTTGAACCCCAGTTTTCTTCCCTTCACCATTGGCTTTGTGTGGGTTTTCCTTTAGCATAACCTTAACTTCTTCCCTTATATGTTTGCCATACTTAAACATATTTGTCAAGCCTGCTGGCATCTTTATCACAAGTGTTTTTAACTCTGCGTCTGTTAGGTTGGCTATCTCCTTCTTTGTTAGGTGGGCTATCTCCTCGTCGCGTAGGTCTCCCACTGCAACCTTGATTCATTCCCTCTTTTGGGCCATACTTCTCTGTCTCCTCACTCGGACAGCTCCTGTGTTTGTTTGCCTCCACGTCCCAGGTAGAGCTGTTGCACCTGTTATGTTGTAAGGAGCAGAGCCTTAGGGCTTCATCAGTATGGGCAACCCGTTTCACCATGTTGTAGCACTGTATGGGGGAGGGTTCTGAGAGGGAACCATACTGCTTGCTCAGCACTTGCTCCTTTTCCAGGCACTTCTCCCACTTCCGTATGGGATTGGTGCCTCTCTAGTTGTTGTCCTGGCCATTGTTCCCAGAGTGGATGGGTCTGCGAATGTTCTAGGACTATGGAGGCCCTTTAAACAAGTGGACTCTGTGGAGAGACCGGAAACTTCTTCCTCTACCCCAACTCCCCTGGTTTTCACACTCAGAAGCAAGAGGCTTTATTGTCCCTGGGGCTGGGACCATGAGTTGTGGGGTCTGATCTGGTGCTGGGAGCGCTTTCTAAGTGTCCCTCCTTACTTTTTAAAATGTGGGACCACACTTTCTGCCAGCTGGCTGCTGCTGCCGCCACCATACCATGTCCTCTCTGCCCCGGCTCTGCCCCTCCTACCTGTCTAGATGAGTATTTCTTCTTTATATCTTTGTTGGACTTCCGTGCAGCTCAATTTTCTGGAATTTCTGATTTTCTCTAGTTTTGAGGTAATTGTATTCCTTCTTAGTTGTGGAGGGAGACACAGTGTGTCTGTCCAGGCCTCCATCTTGGCCAGAAGTCCAAATTTTTATACTGTTAAACTTTTATACAACTTTCAAAAATGGAAATAAGTTGCTTGCAACCACAGAAGACTCTAGATTTATACCAACTGGGGAAATCTTGGGTAATGTGGCAGTGTCATTTAGGTTCCTAAAACAGTTTCATATTTGTGTGCCCTTCCTGTCCCCCACCTCTGAAGTCCCCACAAGCTTATGGAGCTTATCACTGCAAGAAGGAATGCCATAGGCAGTGGAGGAAATACATTCAATTTGGTGTCATGGAAAAGTCAACTCTCTACTGCTTACATAAAAGTTACCTGCCTGGATTGATGACCTAGAATTAGATTTTAAAATAAAAAAATCAACAAAATAGATGGTCACAGCTCTGATGATTAATGGTAAAAAGGGCATCGATAGCCTCACCAGTTTTGGGGATAAGGCTGATAATTGGGAGTGTTCTTGCCAACCCTGGAATTGTGCTCCTTTTTGGGAAACCATGCAAAAACTTTGCACTGTTACAATCAGTCCCTGATAGGTTGTGTTCAGAGAGGCCCTTTTAGCCATTTTCATTCTCTTTATTTTCAACTAGGAGGGCTGAATTCATAGTTTCTATCATTGTTTGTGTGTTTTTAAATAGAAATGGAGAAAGCACATGGAAATACAAGCAAGTTTTCCTAACTTATCTCATAGTTAAATAAAAGGAAGGAGAAAGGGAGATCAACATGGGAGAATTTCCTAAGAGCGTTTGCTCTTTTAACAAAGCTTAATAAAAGCCAGAGAGTGATAGAGTTGTTCCTGACTCCCTCTAAAGAAATGAAGATTCTCACTCAGCTCGTCATCCTATCATCAACAGAATATCACTGCCCAGCAGGCTGCAATCCCCTTGAAAGCAGAGTCCACATTTGTTACAGGCTTCAAAGTTTTTAAAGAAGTGTCTAAATTTATAAAATGTTAGTTCTTAACATTCTTCTAAAATTAGTAAATTCTTTCATTAAATAGTTTCTTAGTGATTTAATATGTGTGTGAAAAGGTGTGAAGCGGAGTCTATCTGCTATAATTCATTAGATATGTTGACCACTACACACTAGTAATTCATGTAGGGATATATGACATGTTTGGAAGAGATGATGAAACAATCTTTAAAAGACTAAAGCAAACTGAAGGACTTAGGAATAAGAAAATCACTCTTAATGGGACTCCTGAAGAGACAACCAGAAAAGAGAATAGGACACCAGAGTGATGAGTTCTTGACCTGGAGCATAATACCTGCTAGAAGGATGAAGAACAAATGCTTAAAAAAAAAGGCTTTAGGGACTTCCAGCTAAGATGGAGACTTAGACACGCTCAGTCTACCTTTACAACTAGAAAGGAATACAACTACCTCAGAACAAAAGATAACCAGAAATTCCAGAAAATAAAACTACATGGAAGCCCAACGTATGAAGTTATAAACCAGCGGTGCTCGCCTGGATGGGTAGGAGGGGAGAAATCGGAACTGGAACGGAAAGGTCAGGCAGTGCTGTTTGCGGTAGCAGTGGGGAGAGCGGCATGGGGAGCAATCCCGGCTGCAGTAGAGCCCCAGCAGCTGGCGACCCCAACGCGGGGAAAGGCAGCCCCCTATTGCATTGGACGGTGAGGCCCAGAGGGTGGGAGGATGGATCCTGGTCTCCCAGCGGAGAATAATGGCAGGAATCGATCTTGGACCCCCACCCCCACACAGAGCGCCACAGTGCAGCAAAAAAGGTTGCGGTTGCCACCAGTCGCTGGGTAGTGATGAGTACATGGGGCTTCGCCTCCCACAGCCTGCCCAGGAAGCAAAGGAAAACACAAACCTGTCAGAATGAAGGAGACAACGATTGAAATCCCAGTGATGCAGCTCACCAGGCAGCAGATGAAGAACCTGACAGACAAACAAATAAGATACCTTTCAGAGGCTCAGTTCAGAGCTATTGTTATAAGGTGGCTTACAGAATTAACAAAAGATTTGGAACAAGACAGGGAAGGAGAGAAAGCCACTCATACTGAAATGAACGAAAACACATACAAGACAAGTGGTGAGGAAATAAAATCCAGAGATCAGATCAACAAACCGGAACATAGAGAAGGAACAAACAGTCAACCAGTGCAGAAAGAGGAAACAAAAAGTAAGGAAAGTGAGGAGAGGATCAGAAAACTCTGGGACACCTATAAGAGATCAAACATTCAGATTATAGGATTACCAAAGGGCAATGAAGAAGAACTAGAAATTGAAAAATTACGTGAAAAGATAATGAAGCAGAACTTCCCAAACTTGGGGAAGAAAATAGACTTACAGGTCCAGGAAGCACAGAGAGTTCCAGAAAAACTGGACCCAGGGAGAAACACTCCAAGACACGTTATAATCAAAATGTCAAAAATTAAAGATAAAGAGAGAATCTTAAAAGCAGCAAGAGAGAAGAAAAGAATTATGTACAAAGGAATCCTAATTAGACTGTCAGCTGACTTCTCAAGGGAAACCCTGCAGGCAAGAAAGGACTGGCAAGAAATATTCAAAGTAATGAAAATCAAAAACCTACAGCCATGAATACTCTATCCAGTGAAACTGTCATTCAGAATAGAAGGACAGAGAAAGTGCTTCCAGGACAAAATAAAACTGAAAGAGTTCATTAGATCCAAACCACTATTATATGAGATGTTAAAGGGACTGGTTTAGAAGTAGGAGGATCAAAACTATGAACATTAAAATGAAAATTGCATCACAAGAACCAACAACAGAAGCTAGGGAATTGAAACAAAGGCAAACTAAATAGGCAACGAGAGTGGGAAAAGAACTATAGGTATGGGGAACATATTGCGGGAAGGTCAACAAGGAGGGAAGGAGATGGTACAGGAATTAAGAAGTATAGTAGGAGGGAATGGAGTAGACAGGAAGAGGTTGAGAAGAACTATATGCACAACCAATGGACATGGACTAAAAGAGGGGGACAACTGGAGGGAGGGGGGTCCACCGGGTGGAGGGGAGCAGAGGGAGGGGAAATTGGGACAACTGTAACAGTATAATCAATAAAACATTTTTTTTAAAAAGGCTTTAAAAATGCTTTAAGAATATGGAGAGGAAGGAAGAAGAATGCTCAGATAAATTCATAGACCTCACTAGTATACAATAAGGCAAAGATAAATTAGAAAAAAGAATGTCTGGCAGATAATAGATACTCAGTTTTGTTTTTTTTTTCTTTTTTTTTAACAACTGAGTGCATGAGCCAATGAGTAGAAGAGTGTGCTTGACATTCCTGGTGAGTCACACATTTAGTAAATGAGGACTCTCAGTGCTCATGTGGCTATATAACCAACACCCAGAGTGTGGGTGAATATGGGCAGGAAATTGAAAAGGTTTTAAAAGAAAGTTTAAAAAGAGGGTAAGCTAGTTGTATATTATTTTTGGACAAAATAGAGGATAGAGGGATAACTTACCTCCTATTTGGCTTTTGATCATGATAAATTAAAAAGACAGAAGAGGCCCTGTTGGTTAAAGCATCATCCTATACTCTAGGGTTGTGGGTTTTATCCCTAGTCAGGGCACATACAAGAATCAAACAATGAATACATAAATAAGTGGAACAACAAATTGATGTCTTTCTCACTCTCTGTCTCTCTGTATGTAATCAATAATAATAATTTTAAAAAGACAGAAAAGAGGGCAGGGAGAGAAGAGATGTTAGCTAGTTACAAGTGTTTGAAGGGATTTCTGCTAAAAGAGGGATTAAACTTATTTTGCATGATACCAGAGGACAGAAGGAGAAAGAAAACTTCCAACTTGTTCAGCCAAATTAACCAAGTAAATTTTCACTCTAAATTGCTTGGCAGATCACCCCGTACATTCTGGGGTCAATACTGAAGCCATAAGTGAGGGAGATTAGTTAGGAAAAGAGTGAAGAAGAGAAAACCAAGAATAAGATCTCGGTTGTATTCTTTACAGTCAGGGACTGTAAATCAACTACATAATTAACCATGTTTGTAAATTATAATTTTGGTCCTATAATTTATAATATTTTTTTGTCTGTCTTTTGTAGGAGTGATTCTAATCAAAGCCCAGATTTTAGAACTAGTGTTTAATATTACAGCAGATCAGAAGATAGTTATAAATGCTGACAGTTCTCTGAAGAGCATTTTCTCTTTGCTTCCCAACATTACATATACTGGCTGTGCAAAATGTGGATTGGAACTAGAAACAGATGAAAACAAGATCTACAAACAGTGTCTTAGCTGTTTACCATGTACTATGAAGAAAATGTACTACAGGTAAGACAACTAAGTAAGCCATCAGATGGAAAATATTTATTTTTATAGGACTGGAAATTGACCAAAAAATTACATATATCAACTCTTACTTTCTAATGAGAACTAATTAGAGCTAATAAAGGAGTACAAAATTTTCCCTGAGTGATTGAAAGGTATTTAGGAAAGTAAAAATTGCTTAGTAATCATAATAGGATTTTTGAAAGCAGTAATTGGGAGATTTTACTGTTTTGAAGAAAGTATACGGGAGAAAATTTTTACTTGGTTTAAATTTTTAACCAAGATCTAAGTGAAGACACTCAGTCCCCCACCTTAACAAATAATTGGAACTTAAAAGTATTACATAATCTAACCTTTTAGTTGTGGAAGTTAGTAAGGTGTTTTACCTTTCTGTACTTAAATATTTCCAAATTTACATTAGAAAATAAGGATCCCAAATGTGCTCTGATAAAATGACTAACCAATTCACAGTTAAAAACACATTGTTTTTCAAATAATAAATTTTCAATTTCTTGGATAATTTTTTTTTTGTTTACCTTATAAATTACATGCCTTTACCAAATAGCACCCAGTGCCAACTTTAGGACATTTTGATCACCCCCTCTACCAAAACCACATACCCATTAGCAGTCACTTCTCATTCCTCCTTCCACCCAATTCACCTTTTGGATTGTTCCCACTTTTTGGCTGTTATAAACAATACTGATATGACCATCCATGTACAAATTATTGTGTGGATATATTTTTTCATTTCTGTTACTCAGAAGTAGATGGGACATTTACACAATGAAATTCTACTCAACTGTACAAAAGAAGAAAATTTTACCCTTTGCAATAATACTATGGATGGACCTGGAGAACATTATGCTAAATGAAATAAGCCAGTCAGAGAAAGATGAATACCATATGATTTCACTTATATGTGGAATCCAATGAACAAACTGAACTAACAAAACAAACTCATAGATGGAAAGAAGATGACAGGTAGTGGGAGGAAGGTGAGGTTAGGAGGTGCAGGGATTGAGCAAAAAGAAAAAAGGACTCATGGAAAAGTATGGTGATTCCTGGAGGGTATAAGGGGACTAAATGATAATGGAAAAAAAATGCAATAAAGATTACATTTAAAAAGAAAGAAGGAGAATTGCTGGGTCATATTGTAACTCTATGTTTAACCTTTTGAGGAACTGCGGAACTGTTTTTCAAAGCTACTGCATGATTTAACAGTCTCAGCAGCAATGAATGAGGGCTGCACTTTGTCCACATCCTTGCCAACACTTTTTATTATTTTCTTCTTTTTGTTGCTTGTGCTTTTGGTTGGTATATATAACAAAGGTATCAGACTTCCAGCGAAGATTGAGGCATAGACAGACACGCTGCGTCTCCCTCCACAACTAATAAGGAATATAACTACCTCTAAATTAGAAACAACCAGAAGTTCCAGAAAATCAAACTGCACAGATGTCTAGCAAACAAAAGAAATAAAGAAGAAACACACATCCAGACAGGTTAGGAGGGGCAGAGCTGGGGTGGAGAGGACACGGTGTGGTGGCAGCAGCAGCAGCGGCAGTGGCAGGCCAACAGATAGCATAGTAATACATTTTAAAAAGTCAGGAGGGACACCTGGGGAGTGTTCCCAGCTCCTCACCAGACCTCGCAGCTCACAGTCCCAGCACCGGGGAAAATCAAGCCTCATTGCTTCTGACTCTGCCAACAAGTGCTGGGGGTTGGGTGGAGGCAGAAACTGGCTGTCTCAGCAGTGTCCACTTGTTTAAAGGGCCCCCATGGTCCTAGAATGTCCACAGACCCACCCACTCTGGGAACGACGGCCAGGTCAGCAGCTAGAGGGGCGCCAGTCCAGTGCGGAAGTGGAAGAGGTGCCTGGAAGGGGGGCAAGTGCTGGGCCCCAGGCGTGGTCCCCTTTCAGACCCCTCCCCCACATACAGCACCACAACGTGGTGAAACAGGTCGCCCTGTACTGATGAGTTACTAAGGCTCTGCCCCTTCCAACATAACAGGATCGACAGCTCTACCTGGGACACGGAGGCAAACAAACACAGAAACCTATAAGAATGAGGAGACAGAGAAGTATGTACCAAAAGAAAAAATGGATCAAGGTTCCAGGGGCAGAACTAAGCAACAAGGAGGAAGCCAACCTAACAGATGAGATAGACAACCTAATAGACGCAGAATTCAAAACACTGGTGATATGCTCACAGGCTTGACAGATATGCTTGAGTACGGCAAATGCATAAGAGAATAAGTGTATGCTAAGTGAAACGAAGGAAAATCCACACAAAACCAATGGTGAAGGGAAGGAAACTGGGGTTCAAATCAATGATTTGGAACATAAGAAAGAAAACAAAAAGTCAGCCAGTGCAGAATGAGGAAGCAAGAATTGAAAAAAATGAGGAAAACTTCCCAAATTTTGTGAAGGCGATGGACATACAGGTCTGGGAAGCACGGAGGGTCCCAGGCGAGCTGGACCCAGAGGGAACTACACCAGGACACATCATGATTAAGATGCTAAAGGTGAAAGATAAAGAGAGAGTCCTGGGGGGCAGCAAGAGAGAGGCGGAGAGTTGCCTACAGGGGGCTGCCTATAGGACTATCAGCTGATTTCTCAGAGGACACTTTGCAGGATGGAAGGGATTGGCAAGCAGTATTCAATGTGATGAAAGGCAACCTGCAACCAGGATTACTCTATCCAGCAAAGCTATCATTTGGAATGGAAGGGTAGGTGAACTGCTTCCCAGACAAGGTGAAGCTAAAGGAGTTCCTCATCACCAAGCCATTATTATATGAAATGTCAAAGGGACTTACTTAAGAAAAAGAAGATCAAAACTGTGAACACTAAAATGACAACAAACTCACAACTATCAACAACTGAATCTAAAAAAGAAAACAAAATCCAACTAAGCAAACCAGAATAGGAACAGAATCATAGACATGGGGATCATTTGGAGGGTTATCAGCTGGGAGGGGAAAGGGGGAGGAATAGGGAAATGGTGCAGGGACTAAGAAGAATAATCGGTTGGTATAAAATAGACAGGGGGATGTTAAGAATAATATAGGAAAGGGTGAAGCCAAAGACTTATGTGTACAACCCATGTACACGAACTAAGGGGGGGTGGGATTGCTGGAGGGAAGGTGGGTACTGGGCAGAGGGGAGCAAAGGGGAAAAAAATTGGAACTACTGTAACAACATAATCAATAAAATATACTTAAAAAAAAAGAAAAAGAAAGGTATCATTTCTAAGCCAAGATCATGAAGATTTATTCCTCTATTTTCTTCTAAGAATTGTATAGTTTGAACTCTTACATATAGGTCCATGATTTATTTTTAATTTTTGTGTATGGTGTAAGGAAGGGGTCCAACTTAATTGTTTTGCATTTGAATATTCAGTTGCCCCAGCATTATTTGTTGAAAAGATTATTTTGTCCCCACTGAATCCTCTTAGTATCTTTGTCAAAAACCCTATTATCTTTCTTTCCCACTAAACTTTTTAAGTTCCTGAAGTGAAGGAACCAGATGTCTTGTTCATTAATGTATACTGTCAATCAATTTTGTCCAAGAACTACAAGGCAGACAAAAGTTTGTTTGGGGTTCTTTTAGGAATTGCAATTTTGCAGACACAGATTGGCGTAGGAAACCAAATCTGTTCCAAGAGAGGAAACAAAGGGAAAGAGTTTATAAAGAGAGAAAAAGCAGGCTTCTAAAGGGATTACACAAGTTGTTTTGAAAGAACTGTGGTTGGTACTGGCAAGCAGACTTACACTATGCTATATGATTAATTGTTTATGTCTTTTTCTAGGTAAAAGTTTTATTTCTCAATAGTTTAGTGATACAGAGCCAGTTCTAGGAATTGTATCATGATATGGCTCTTTGTGCTTTAGCCCATTTCAAAGATTTAGTTTTACATAGAGGGGCTGTGTTAGCTCAGCTTCCTGGAGGTCTTCAGGCTCTATTTTAGAGTGCCTACATGACAACATCAACTTCATTTTGCTGTTTTTATTTTATAGTACCCACTGCTTAGCATAGTTTATTGTACATAGTAGATACTGAAAGACCCTGGCTGGTTTGGCTCAGTGGATTGAGCGTCGGCCTGCGAGCTAAGTGTCGCTGGTTCGATCTTCCAGTCAGGGCACATCAGAGAAGGAAAACTCTGACTCCAAAAAACCTCTGCTGCCTTGCGGCATACCTCTTCAGGGGAAAGGCTAAGGGAGTAAACCCCGACAGAAAATCCGGAGCCGGAGTCCCTAAGGCGGTTTGACGTTGTAGTCAACACCGGCAACTCCTGCGGCGCACCTGAAGCCAAGCTGTATTGACTCCGTCTTTCCCTTGGACCCTTCAGCTGCGAAGAGAGGGGGGGTCTGCTGCATGGGCAACAGCAGACCCTCCATATCACCCTGCCCAGGCTCTGTAGCTTCAGCTTCACTGGAGAGGACACTCCAGCGTCATCGCAAGATGTCGATTCAACACGGGAGGAGACAGATACCGTGTCACTCCCGAGTCGGACTGCACAGCCATTCTCGGCGGTGCAGATAGACTCTTAAGAAGCTACACCATCGTCTCTCGAGACGGACGGCTGCCAACGACGAGATACTGAAAAAAATATGTGTATATATATTTATATATTTTTAAAAAAATAAAGAATGGAGTAAGAGGGATAGTCTGGGGCAAGACTGTAGAGTGAAGAAGAGGAAAGGCCCTGGGTAAAGGGGGTATTAGGTTTTTGAAGGGAAAATCAGCATTGTTTTATCTGTTTCACTAAATTCCCCTATATTCATGAGTCTGTTTCTAAATTCTATTATCAATTTTAATTTTAATTTTTAAAAATTAATTGATATAAAAAATTTTTAAATTTTTTAAAAAGGTAAGACATACCATAGTAAAAATGAAACTATAGAGGAAGGAGTAAAACACAAAGTAAAGGTCTTCTTCCTTATCCACCCCCTCCACCATCAATGCTACTTCCATGCTTGTTAGAAGTTTTTACATATTCTTCCAGTAATTTATTATTCTCATACAAGCATATGTATATTCCTTTCTTTAAAAGAACAGAGACAGAGTAATACTATTCAACTATTCATAGTTTGTTCATATTATTTGTTCCTTAGGGTATATCATGGTGTGCTTTCCCTAATAGCACTTAAAAATCTTCCTCATTCTTTTTAATGCCACATGGTATACCATTGCATGATGTACTGAAAATTATTTATCTGCTTCCCTATTTAGTGACATGCCAAAGAGTTTGTTTTTGATAGCAAAGAGTCCAGTGGAAAAAAATAACTTGAAGTTGTGACTGTGAAATATGTAGTTATCATCTTTATTTTATTTCAAAAAATAATTTGCACAACAGTGTAATTTTTCTTATATTAGAATCTGAAAATTTTTAATGAATATGGAATAAGTCTAATTTATTACTTTATAGTTTGAAACTCTTTATAAAGCCCTTCTCTTATTTCTAAGATGTTCTGAAACATTGTTTTAGAAATTAAAATTAACCCTGCATAAAAACCTAGTGTTTTTTGAAATTATATTGTATTTATGCATTTTTTTAAATGGGAAAATCTTTTGAAGGCTATGTGCTATGTACTCTTTTGTAGGCCAGCTTCAGTGACCATAGTTGATGGAATCTATAAGGTTTGCATCCAGGTGGGATCAAAACTGATAGAGAAGATTCTTCTGAACATTTCTCCTGATGGACTCAGCAGAGTTATAGGTGAGATACTAACACTTCATGGAGAGGTTTTTCTTGGTGATACCACTATTTCAGGAGTGTAGAGAGTATATGGGAATAGAATGAACACTAGACTGTAAATTAAGGCTTAATTTCTTGCTCTACATCTGTCTCAACACATGAATAGAGGAAAGCAAGCATCTCATCTCTTCTTACTCTAAAGTTTCAATTGGTAAGCAAAAACACAAAGATCTTAGTTTTTAAAAAAATTTAACTTATTGGGGTAATACTGGTTAATAACATTGTATACATTTCAGGTGTACAATTTCCTAATACATCATCTGTATATTTCACTGTGTGCTCACCACCAAAGTCTAGTCTCTTTTCATCACCATATATTTGACCCCTTATATCCTTTCCATCCCCTCTCATCCTCTTCCCCTGTGGTAACCACCATAGCGTTAGTACCTTAGTTTTGTAATAGTTACACAAATGAATGTGTGACACTGTATATATGAAGATATTCTACGTCAGTGGAGTGGATTTGCAGTTATTTTTAGCTATATGCTAGGTATAGTTGGCAGCTAACAACAAAGTGAAGATATACCAATTGTTAAATGATCAAACTTTATACCTTTCCTCATTAGTCTCAGACGCTCTAAGCAAATGAGGTAATCTGGTTATAGTAATTGCTTTGTCTCTTAATAGTGGCTTTTTTGTGTGTGTACGTCTAGCAATTTTTGCTTGAATGCTGAACATTACATAGAGAACAACACAGACTGAAGTAAACAGTTTTTTTAAAAGTATATTTTATTGATTATGTTGTTACTGTAGTCCCAATTTTTTCCCCTTTGCTCCCCTCTGCCCAGTACCCACCTTCCCTCCAGCAATCCCACCCCCCCTTAGTTCGTGTACATGGGTTGTATATATAAGTCTTTAGCTTCACCCTTTCCTATATTATTCTTAACATCCCCCTGTCTATTTTGTACCAACTGATTATGCTTCTTAGTCCCTGCACCATTTCCCTATTCCTCCGCCTTTCCCATCCCAGCTGATAACCCTCCAAATGATCCCCATGCCTATGATTTTGTTCCTATTCTGGTTTGCTTAGTTGGATTTTGTTTTTCTTTTTTAGATTCAGTTGTTGATAGTTGTGAGTTTGTTGTCATTTTAGTGTTCACAGTTTTGATCTTCTTTTTCTTAAGTAAGTCCCTTTGACATTTCATATAATAATGGCTTGGTGATGAGGAACTCCTTTAGCTTCACCTTGTCTGGGAAGCAGTTCACCTACCCTTCCATTCCAAATGATAGCTTTGCTGGATAGAGTAATCCTGGTTGCAGGTTGCCTTTCATCACATTGAATACTGCTTGCCAATCCCTTCCATCCTGCAAAGTGTCCTCTGAGAAATCAGCTGATAGTCCTATAGGCAGCCCCCTGTAGGCAACTCTCCGCCTCTCTCTTGCTGCCCCCCAGGACTCTCTCTTTATCTTTCACCTTTAGCATCTTAATCATGATGTGTCCTGGTGTAGTTCCCTCTGGGTCCAGCTCGCCTGGGACCCTCCGTGCTTCCCAGACCTGTATGTCCATCGCCTTCACAAAATTTGGGAAGTTTTCCTCATTTTTTTCAATTCTTGCTTCCTCATTCTGCACTGGCTGACTTTTTGTTTTCTTTCTTATGTTCCAAATCATTGATTTGAACCCCAGTTTCCTTCCCTTCACCATTGGTTTTGTGTGGATTTTCCTTCGTTTCACTTAGCATACACTTATTCTCTTATGCATTTGCCGTACTCAAGCATATCTGTCAAGCCTGTGAGCATATCACCAGTGTTTTGAATTCTGCATCTATTAGGTTGTCTATCTCCTCATCTGTTAGGTTGGCTACCTCCTTGTTGCTTAGTTCTGCCCCTGGAACCTTGATCCATTTTTCCTTTTGGGGCATACTTCTCTGTCTTCTCATTCTTACAGGTTTCTGTGTTTGTTTGCCTCCGTGTCCCAGGTAGAGCTGTCGATCCTGTTATGTTGTAAAGGGCGGAGCCTTAGTGATTAGTCAGTACAGGGCGACCTGTTTCACCACGTCGTGGTGCTGTATGTGGGGGAGGGGTCTGAGAGGAAACAATGTCTCCAGCCCAGCACTTGCCCCCCTTCCAGGCACCTCCCCCACTTCTGCACCGGACTGTCACTCCTCTAGCTGCTGACCTGGCAGTCATTCCCAGAGTGAGTGGGTCTGTGGACATTCTAGGACCATGGGGGCCCTTTAAACAAGTGGACTCTGCTGAGACAGCCAGTTTCTGCCTCCACCCCAACCCCCACTGGTTGGCAGAGTCAGAAGCAATGAGGCTTAATTTTCCCTGGTGCTGGGACCATTAGCTGCGAGGTCTGGTCAGGAGCTGGGAACGCTCCCCAGGTGCCCTCCTGAGTTTTTAAAAATATGGGACTGCTGCTGCTGCCGCCACCACACCATGTCCTCTCCACCCTGGCTCCACCCCTCCTACCTGTCTGAATGTGTATTTCTTCTTTATTTCTTTGTTTGCTGGACTTCCATGCAGTTTGATTTTCTGGAACTTCTGGTTGTCTTTAGTTTAGAGGTAGTTGTAGTCCTTCATAGTTGTGGAGGGAGACGCAGCGTGTCTGTCTTCTAAACAGTTGTTTTTTGTTTATTTGTTTTTAACCTGGAAAGGGGCATGCCTATTCTCCTAGACCTTTACTGGGGTCAGGGGATTCGGCAGACTAGGGTCAATCTTGTCAGACATTGAGTTGGATGCATGTTTGTTACTTCTTTAATTTCCTCAGGTCACTACTGGCTTTATATTCCTCTAGCATTACCTGGTGCTTGTGGTGGGGAGTGGTTCACTAGTTCTCCTCAATATTCCTGCTCTACAATCAACTTTAACCCTTGACTCTGCACCTGGGCCTCAGAGAGAATTTCTCTTCATGCTTCTGCATCTGTCCAGTTTGTACACATTGTTGGTTGTTATTTGGTATGTCCTAGCCTCGTAGTAGCAACAGGAGGGAGTTTCTTTTTTTTCAATTGAATTTATTGGGATGACATTTTTTTGTTAATAAAACCATACAGATTTCAAGTATACAACTCAACAAAACATTTGTATTGTGCACCATGTGCTCATCATCCAAAGTCAAGTCTCTACATTTCCATTTATTCCCACTTCACCCACTTCTACCTCTTTCCATCCCTGATCCCTCTAGCTATCACTATACTGTTGTCCATGTCTATGTAGCTTATATATTTTTTTCTTAATCCTTTCACCTTTCTTCACTCAGTCCCCAACCTCTCCCTTCTGACAGCTCTCATTCTGTTTCATGTACTTATGCTTCTGTTTCTACTTTGTCAACTTATTTTGTTCATTAGATTCCACATATAAGTGAGATCATATAGTATTTATTTTTCTCCGATTGGATTATTCACTTAGCATAATACTTTACAGGTCCATCCATGCTGTTGCAAAAAAGTAAAATTTTCTTCTTTTTTCTTTTTTTCTTTTTTTACTGCTGCAGAGTATTCCATTGTGTCAGTGTACCACAGCTTTTTTATCCAGTTATATACTGATAGTTATTAGGCTGTTTCCAGATCATGGCTGTTGTAAATAACACTGCAATGAACATAGAAGTGTATATATTCTTTTGAATTAGTGTTTTGGGTTTTTTCAGACATAGTCCCAGAAGGGGGATTGCTGGATCAAAAAATAGTTCTATTTTTAATTTTTTTAGGAGGTTCCATACTGTTTTCCACAGTGGCTGCACCAGTCTGCATTCCCACTAACAGTGCACAAGGATTCCCTTTTCTCCACATCCTCGCCAGTACTTGTTGTTTGTTAATTTATTAATGATAGCCACTCTGATAGGTGTGAGGTGATATCTCATTGTGGTTTTAATTTGCATCTCTATGATAGTGACATTGAGCATCTTTATATATATCTATTGGCCATCTGTATGTCTTCTTTGGAGAAGTGTCTATTCATATCCTTTGCCCATTTTTACATGGGGTTGTTTGTCTTCATGGTATTGAGTTGTATAAGGACTTAATATATTTTGGAAATTAACCCCTTATCACACGTATCATTGGCGAATGTTTTCCCATTCAGTAGGTTGCCTTTTCATTTCGTTGATGGTTTCTTTTGCCATGCAAAAGGGTTTTAGTTTGATGTAGTCCCATTTGTTTATTTTTTCTTTTGTTTCCCTTGCTGAGGAGATGTATTGGCAAAAATATTGCTACAAGAGATGTGTGAGATTTTACTGCCTCTGTTTTCTTCTAGGATTTTTATGGTTTTGTGACTTACATTTAAGTTTCTTTTCCAAAACATATAAGTGTTTTATCCATTAAGAGTTTATTCTTGTTCATGACGTAAGTTGGTGGTCTAGTTTCTTTTTCTTTTTCTTTTTTTTTTTTTTTTTTGCAAATTTCTGTCCAATTATCCCACCGCCACTTATTGAAGAGACTGTCTTTACTCCACTGTGTATTCTAGCCTCCTTTGTCAAATATTAACTAATCAAAAAAGTGTTGGTTTATTTCTGAGATCTCTGTTCTGTTTCATTGATTTATATGCCTATTTTTATGTCAGTCCAAGGCTGTTTTGATAACGATGGCCTTGTAGTATAGTTTGACATCAGATTGTGTGATAACTCCAATTTTGTTCTTCTTTCTCAAGATTGCTGAGGCTTTTCAGGGTCTTTTTAGGATCCAAATCAATTTTTGGAATATTTGTACTAGATCTGTGAAATAGGCCATAGATATTTTAATAGGACATGTGTTGAATATATAGATTATTGCTTTGGGTAGTATGGACATTTTTTTTTTTTTTTTGGACATTTTAATGATGTTAGTTCTTTCAATCCATAAACACAGTATATGCTTCCACTTATTTGTATATTCCTCAGTTTCTTTCTTTAGTATCCTATAATTCTTCGAGTACAGGTCTTTTATGTCCTTGGTTAAATTTATTCCTAGGTACTTTTTTTTTTTGGCTGAAATAGTAAATGGGTGTTTCTTAATTTCTTTTTTTTTTAAGTATATTTTATTGATTATGTTGTTAGAATAGTTCCAATTTTTCCCCTTTGCTCCGTCTTCCCAGCACCCCCCCCCCCCAGCAATTCCACCCCCCCCCCTTAGTTCATGTCCGTAGGTCGTGAATGAAGTTCCCCGGCTTCACCCTTTCCTATATTAGTCTTTTTAAAAATTAATTAATAAATAAATAAATTTTTTATAACATTAAAAAATAACAATTCATCCCCTCTCCGACTGAAGACCCTTTATAATCCTATCAAGGACAATGGACGAAGGATTCATGCTCCTCTAGCTGCTTCAAGCTGGACATGGTCGTCATCCTACCTACCCTTGGGTCCAGAAATTCCTAATAAGAGTGGGGGTGTGGAGGAGAGCGTGGCCTTCCCACATGGGGAAGAATCATGCAGACTCCAGGTCAGTTGGCTGTCCCCAGACAACGGCATGCTTGGTTTAACAAGCTGGCATCCTTGTTTTATTCTGGGGGCAACATATTTGGCAACCAGGTTAAAAGGCATCATTCAATCCATAACCACTACATGACAAAAGGCAGGTATTAACTTTTCAGCATCCCACATTGGGGGAAAAAAGGGCTTCCTTGGAGGGAGGTGTGCAAGGCACATCACACTTGTCCAAAACCCTTTTGCCCACTATACTTAGTTTGGGCTGAGGGAAATAGTTTAGGTTTCCCCCTTTTCAGACCTCTGGGTCCTTTCTGTCCAAGCCATTAGAATAGAAAAGAGAAACCAGTTTTAAAGTGAAGTTCACAGACCACCCCATACTTCACCAACCCAGCCACTTAGTTCAACCAAACCGTTGAGTCTCAGGAGTCAGCAATGCAGAAAGGATTAAGTAAGGCCTATATGTGCAGACAATCACTCAGGTACTGAGATCATAGGTTTATGCCCTATGAAAACAGAACACACGTGTTAATTTACAGAACATAACCCACAAACCAGTCTCAGTCTACAAGACTGTCTTATTGGAAAGACATCCAGTTGCAAGGCATTTGACATTCTTCTTGCCTGTGAATTTGATGATACCACAGACCTAGTTTAACTTTCAAATGAAAACAAACTTTAATTCAATATAAACTTCAAAGACAGTTAGCTTCACTACTTTATAGTCTACAACTGAGCATTGTGATTATCTTTGAATCGTGATTTTTCTCCTTAAGATTACCCTCCTTGTCATTAAAGGGACTGCATTAAGTCCATTTTTAATTTATTCTGTTAATTAGCATAAACACAACAAAAGCAGCAAATGATCACTTATGATCTTTAGTTCTGCTTTGCTGGAACTTACGCAAGGAACATTTAGGGTGACCTTCAGTCTGTCCTTCAGGGCACAGAAGCTGAGCCACATACCTGGCATTCAGCCTTGCCTGTACACACCTGTCTTTTCCAAGCCCTTCTGGTTTTCCATTGTGCTTTAAGGTCCATTCTAGCCATCATTCAGGAAAACAACCTTCATTCCTTCCCTGGAAAGATTGCTGTGGACCACACAACCAACCAAGGTACCAGGCCTTTTATCTTGTGGGCTTTTATTACCTTCAAAAGTCAAGCCCAGTTCCTCAGGGCTCTTTGGTAACAACCAGAGCCCAAGCATGTCTCCTTTAGGCATGACATTCCAGTCAACTTCTTGGTAAAAAAAAAACCTCTATTAACAACGGGTCTTATTATTTTTATGCAAAGAAACTTATGTCATTACTTACTTCTTTAGAATGCCAAACTCTGGACGGATCAGATAGGGAGAAAAATATACAGTGTGAAGGAATATCCTTGTCCTTCTAATATTCACTGAAGTGGCATTTCCATTCTTCATATTTTCATTTTTCCCCCAGTAAAATTTGTTTTGTTTGTTTTTCCATTACAGTTGTCCCACTTTTCCCCCTTTTGCTTCTCCCCGCCCTGCCCCCCTTCTCCCACATTCAGTCCCCACCCACTTGTACATGTCCGTGGGTCATTAATACGTGTTCTTTGACTAGCCCCTTCCCCTTCTTACCCGCTTCTCTCCTTCCCACCTCCCCCGTTGTTACTTTAGTCTACTCCTTGTTTACATAACTGGTTCAATTTTACTCATTTGTTTGTTATTCATTAGTTTCCTGTAATAGTTGATAGCATAAGGTATTTTTCTTTCATTGCCTGGCTTATTTCGTTAAGCATAATTCTCTCTAATTCCATCCATGTTGCAAATGGTAGAAGTTCCTTCTTTCTTTCTGCTACATAGTACTCCATTGTGTAAGTGTACCACAGTTTTTTGATCCACTCATCTACAGATGGGCACTTAGGTTGTTTCCAGCACTTGGCTATTGTAAATAGTGCTGCTATGAACAGAGGGATGCATAGGTCCTTCTCAATTGGTGTTTCAGGATTTTTTGGATATAATCCTAGCAGTGGAACTTCTGGTTCAAAAGGCAGTTCCATTTTTAGTTTTTTGAGGGAATTCCAAATTTTTCCATAGTGGCTGCACCAGTCTGCATTCCCTCCAGCAATGCACCAGGGTTTCCATTTCTCCGCATCCTCGCCAGCACAAGTTGTTTGTTGATTTGTTGATGATGGCCATTCTGACTGGTGTGAGGTGGTATCTCATGGTGATTTTTATTTGCATCTCTGTGATGGCTAGTGAGGTAGAGCATTCTTTCATATGCATATAAACCCTCAGTACGTCCTGTTTAGAGAAGTGTTTGTGCAGGTCCTTAGCCCATTTTTTAATTGGATTGCCTGTCTTCTTGGTGTTGAGTCGTATAAGTTCTTTATATATTTTGGAGATCAATCCCTTGTCTAAGATATCATTGGCAAATATATTTTCCCATACGGTTAGTTCCCTTTTCATCTTGCTGATGTTTTCTTTAGCTGAGCAGGAACTTTTTAGTTTGACGTAGTCCCATTTGTTTATTCTTTCCTTTATTTTCCTTGCCTTAGGAGATATATCAGTGAAAATGTTGCTACCTGGGATATCTGAAATTTTCCTGCCTATTTTTTCCTCTAGGACTTTTATGGTGTCATGGTTTACATTTAAGTCTTTGATCCATCTTGAGTTTATTCTGGTGTATGGTGTAAGTTGGTGGTCTAGTTTCATTTTTTTGCATGTCCCTGTCCAGTTCTCCCAACACCATTTGTTGAAGAGGCTCTTTTCATTCCATTTCATGTTCTTTCCCCCTTTGCAAATATTAGTTTACCATAGAGGCGGGGATTTATTTCTGGGCTCTCTGTTCTGTTCCACTGATCTATATGTCTGTTCTTATGCCAGTACCAGACTGTTTTGATCACAGTGGCTTTGTAGTGTTGTTTGATATCCGATGTTGTGATTCCTCCTCCTGTGTTTTTCTGTCTCAAGATTGTTTTTGCTATTAGGGGTCTTTTTTGGTTCCATATGAATTTTTGGAGTATTTGTTCTAGGTCTGTGAAATATGTCATTGGTATTTTAATAGGGATTGCATTGAATCTGTCAATTGCTTTGGGTAGTATGGCCATTTTGATGATGTTGATTCTTCCCATCCAAGAACATGGTTTTTGTTTCCATTTATTTGTATCTTCCTTAATTTCTTTTTTCAATGTTACATAATTTTCAGAGTACAGGTCTTTTATCTCTTTGGTTAAGTTTACTCCTAGGTACTTTATTTTTCTTGTTGCTATAGTAAATGGTTTTTTGTTGTATGTGTTTTTTGTCTCTGTCTCTGATAATTTATTGTTGGTGTACAGAAATGCCTTAGATTTCTGTATATTTATTTTGTACCCTGCTGTTTTGCCAAATTCACTTATTATATCGAGTAGCCTTTTAGTGGAGTTTATAGGGTTTTCTATGTATACTATCATGTTATCCGCATATAATGATAGTTTTACTTCTTCTTTCACCATTTGGATGCCTTTTATCTCTTTTTCTACTCTGATTGCTGTGGCTAGGACTTCCAACACTATTTTGAATAGGAGAGGAGAGAGTGGACATCCTTGTCTAGTTCCTGATATCAGGGGGAATGCTTTCATTTTTTGTCCATTGAGTATGATGTTGGCTTCAGGCTTCTCATATATAGCCCTAATTATGTTGAGGTATGCTCCCTCTATTCCCATTTTGCTAAGTGTTTTCATCATCAATGGGTGTTGTACTTTATCAAATGCCTTTTCTGCATCTATTGATATGATCATGAGATTTTTGTCTTTCATTCTGTTTAGGTGATGTATTATATTTATTGATTTGTGAATATTAAACCATCCTTGCATCCCTGGGATGAATCTCACTTGATAGTGGTGTATGATCTTTCCGATATATTGCTGGATCCTGTTAGCGAATATTTTGTTGAAGATTTTAGCATCTATGTTCATCAGTGATTTTGGCCTGTAGTTTTCTTTCTTTGTTGTGTCTTGACCTGGTTTTGGGATTAGGGTAATACTGGCTTCATAGGAAGAGTTTGGGATTTTTCTTTCTTCTTGGATTTTTTGGAACAGTTTGAGGAGGGTAGGAGTTAGTTCTTCCCTAAATGTTGTGTAAAATTCGTCTGTGAAGCCATCCGGTCCAGGGCTTTTGTGTGCACGGAGATTTTAGATTACTGTTTCAATTTCCTTCTTTGTTATTTCTCTGTTGAAACTTTCTACTTCTTCTTGATTCAGTTTTGGAAGGTTATATGTTTCTAGAAATTTGTCCATTTCTTCTAAGTTGTCAAATTTCTTGCCATACAGTTGTTTGTAGTAATTTCTTACTATTGTTTGTATTTCTGTGGTATCAGTCGTGATTTCTCCTCTTTCATTTCTGATTTTGTTTATTTGGGTCTTCTCTCTTTTTTTCTTGATGAGCCTGGCTAGAGGCTTGTCGATTTTGTTTATTTTTTCGAAGAACCAGCTCCTAGTTTTGTTGATCTTTTGGATTGTTTTGTTTAGTTTCTATGTCATTTAATTCTGCTCTGATCTTGATGATTTCCTTCCTTTTTCTTGCCCTAGGCTTTGTTTGTTATTGTTGTTCTAGTTCTTGTAGCTTTAGGGTTAGATTTTTTATTTGAGATTCATCTATTCTTTTCAGATATGCCTGTATGGCTATGAAATTCCCTCCCAGGACTGCTTTTGCTGTGTCCCATAGGTTTTGGGCTGTCATGTGTTCATTATCATTAGTTTCTAGAAATTTCTTGATTTCTTCTTTGATGTCATTGTTAACCCATTCATTATTTAATAGTGTGTTATTCATTCTCCATGAGTTTGGGTGTCTTTGATTTTTTTCTCTGAGGTTGATTTTTAGTTTCAAGGCATTGTGGTCTGAAAAGATGCTTGATAAGATTTCAGTGTTCTTGAATTTGTTGAGGCTTGTTTTGTGTCCTATCATGTGGTCTATCTTTGAAAATGTCCCATGTGCCTTTGAAAAGAATGCATATTTTGCTTCTTTGGTGTGAAAAGTTCTGTATATATCACATAAGTCCATGTGGTTTAGTGTGTTGTTCAATGCCTGTATATCCTTGGTCTTTCTTTGCTTCAATGATCTATCTGTTGTTGATAATGGAATGTTGAAGTTCCCTACTATGAATGTGTTGTTGTTAATGTCCTTCTTGTGGTCTCCGTATGCGCAGGGAAAGCAGCGTTATGACAGGAAGCAGAGTGGCTGTGGTGGGCAGACTAAGCTGATTTTCTGATAAAAGGCTAAAGCTACAAAGAAGATTGTTCTGAGGCTTGAATGCATTGACCCCAACTGCAGATCTAAGAGAATGCTGGCTATTAAGAGATGCAAGCATTTTGAACTGGGAAGAGATAAGGAGTGAATGGGCCAAGTGATCCAGTTCTAAGCTTCATTTGTGGTTTATGTGACAATAAAATCTTGAAGATAAAAAAAAAAAAAAAGAAAAATGTACAGAGAACTGAGAGTGATGGAAAGGAAGCCGGATTCAAATCAATGATTTGGAACAAAAGGAAGAAATAAGCATTCACTCAGAAAAGAGTACTTTTTAAAAGAATTCTTTTCAATTACAGTTCATGCACATTCTATATTGGTTCATGTGTACAGCCAGTGATTAGATATTTATTTAACTTACAAAGTGATTAGCCCAATAAATCTAGTATCAATCTGACACCATACATAGTTATTACAATATTAACTATGGTCCTTATGCTATACTTCACAGCCCCGTGACTATTTTGTAACTACCAATTTGTACTTCTTAATCCCTTCATTTTCTCCTTGACCCTCTCCCATTTGACAAGTGTCAAAATGATATCTTTATCTCTAGTCTGTTTCTATTCTATTTGTTTATTTTGTTTTTTAGATTCTACATATAAGTAAATCATATTGCATTTGTCTTTCTCTGTCTTATTTCACTCAGCACAATACCTTCTAGTTTTATCCATGTTGTTGCAGATGGCAAGATTTTATTCTTTTTGTGGCTGAGTCATATTCCATTGTATGTATGCACCACTTCTTGTATGTTCATCAATTGATGGACACTTAGGTTGCTTCCATATCATGGCTATTGTAAATAATAGTGTAATGAACATAGGGACATATGTATCTTTTCAATTTAGTATTTTGGGTTCTTTCAGATATATAACCAATAGTGGAATTTGAGTCCTTCTTTGTGTCTTGTTGTAGCCTTTGTTTTAGTCTTACTTTGTCTGATATAAGTAATGTTACTCCAGCTTTTTTGTTTGTTTCCATTTTCATGAAATATCTTTTTCCATCCCTTTACTTTCAGTTTATGTGTGTCTTTATCTGAAGGCTCTTATAGACAGCATGTATAAGGGTTTTGTTTTTTTATCCATTCAGACACCTCTGTCATTTTATTGGAGCATTTATGTCATTTGCATTTAAAGTAATTGTTGATAGATATTTTTACTCCACTGTATGCTCATGCCCCCTTTGTCAAATATTAACTGACTGTAGAGACTTGGGTTTATTCCTGGGTTCTCTATTCTGTTCCATTGATTTATGTTTGAAAGACATTCCAGGCCCAATGATAGATATGAATTTATTACCATTTTATTGTTTGTATTTTTTATCTTTTTTTTTTTTCCTTTTTCTTAAAGAAGACTTTTTAACATTTCTTGTAATACTTCTTTGGTAGTGATGAAATCCTTCAGATTTTTCTTGTCTGGGAAGCTCTTTATCTGTCCTTTGATTCTAAATGAAGCTTTGCTGAGTAGAGCATTCTTGGTTGCTTTTTTCATTTTAAATTTTGTGCTAATCCCTTCTAACCTGAGAAGCTTCTATTAAGAAATCAGCTGACAGTCTTAAGGGAACTCCCTTATGGGTAATCAACTACTTTTCTCTTGCTGCTTTTAGGATTCTCTCTTTGTCTTTAATCTTTGCCATTTTATTATTTTTATTTTATTTTTTAAATTAAATGTATTGGGGTGACATTGGTTAATAAAATTATATAGATTTCACTCCTGCTGACATGGCTCAGTTGGTTGGGCATTGTCCTGCAAAGCAAAAGGTCACTGGTTTGATTCTGGTTAGGGCCTGGGTTGCAACCCTGGTCTCCAGTTGGGGCAGTGCTAAAGACAACCAGTCAATGTTTCTCTCATACATTAATGTTTCTTTCCCTCTCTTTCTCCCTTCCCCAATATCTATAAAAATAAATAAATACAATCTTTTTAAAAAAGATTACATAGGTTTCAAGTGTACAGTTCTATGATATATCATCTGTATATTGTGTGCCCATCACCCAAAGTCAAATCTTCTGTTATTAGGGGTGGGCAAAAGTAGGTTTACAGTTTTTCATATGCAAAAAGACATGCAGGTTATTATTATTACAATAGCTTTATAAGCTCAATGGCACAGTGTACTCACAACTGTAAGCCTACTTTTCCTCACCCCTGTCTATTTGACAATCTTTACTTTTTACTACTCCCTCATTCCCCTTTCCTCTGACAACCACCATACTGTTGTATGTGTTTATGAGTTTTTGTTTGTCTTGTTTGTTCATTTGTTGATTTCAGTTTTATAACCCAAATATGAGTGAAATTATATGGTTCTTAACTTTTTCTGTCTGACTTATTTCCCTTAGCATGATATTTTCGAGATCAATCTATATTGTTGCAAATGGCAGTATTTCATCTCTTCTTATGGATGAATAGTATTCCATTGTATATATGTTTTATGTCTTCATTATCTAACCATTTAATGAAGGGCACTTTAGTTGTTTTCATATCTTGGCCACCATGAATAATACTGCAATGGACATAGGGGTGCATATATCTTTGCAAATAAATGTTTTCAAATTTTTTGGGTAGATAGCTTGAAGAAGGGTTGCTGGGTCATATGGTAACTTTATCCTTAACTTTTTGAGGAGCCTCCATACTGTTTTCCGTGATGGCTGTACCAGTTTATATTTGCAGGGAATGAGGGCTTCTTATGCTATAAAACCTCTCCCACATTCGTTATGACTTGTCTTGTTGATTATAACTATTCTAACAGGTGTCAGATGGTATCTCATTGTAGTTTTGATTTGCATTTCCCTAATAGCTAGTGGAATTGAGTATCTTTTTATATATCTGTTGACCATTTGTGTATGGGGTGGGGGGCCCCCCAAAAAAACCCAGAATTTATTCATAAAAGGTTGTGTATTTATTCTTACATGTTTAAACTTCAGTCATCAAAGCATTCTCCATTTGATACAATACACCTATTGAGGTTTTTTTTTCCACTGCTGAAAACAGTTTTTGAACTTACTGATTTTGATTTCTGTTAGTGCTTCTGCCATTTTTTTCTGTTTTACCTCTTCCACATCAGCAAAACGTTTCCCTTTGAGGACTTTTTGTGTCTGGAAAAAAAAAAAGTTGCTTGGTGTGAGATCAGGTGAATAGGGATGGTGGGGCATGGGGTTCATGCCACTTTTAGTCAAAAACTGCTGAACACTCAATGCAGTATGGGCAGGTGTGCTCATAAATCACCCATCATGAAATGGGCAAATGTATTGAAAGAGTCTTAAAAAAAAAAAGATTCACTGAACCAAACACAACTTCTCACAACAACACCAGCTGGTACATTGATTCATATGGGTTTCTAGAACACTCACCAACTGGGGCAAGTCTGTATTACCAGGGCCCACTTTCCAGAAGGTAATTCTGATCTCCCCTCATATCTTTTTGAGAGAAATGTCTGTTCAGGTCCTCTGCCCATTTTTTAATGGATTGTTTGTTTCATGTTGAGTTGTATGAGTCCTTTATATATTGGATATTAACCCCTTGCAAATATCTTCTTCCATTTGGTTGGTTGCCTTTTTGTTTTGTTGGTGATTCTTTTTCTGTGCAGAAGATTTTTAATTTGATATGGTCCCATTCATTTATTTTAGCCTTTCCTTGCCTTTTGGGTCAAACTCATAAAACCCTCTCTTAAGGCCAAGGTCCATAAATTTAGTACCTATGTTTTTTGCTATGTAAAATATTGTTTCTGGTCTCATATTTAAGTCTTTGGTCCATTTTGAGTTAATTTTTGTATATGGAGACAAACAGTAGTCTGGTTTCATTCTTTTGCATGTGACTTTCCAATTTTCCCAGCACTATTTATTGAAGGGACTTTCATTTATTCTTCGTGTTTTTGGCTTCTTTGTTGAAAATTATGTTCCCACATACATGTGGGTAACAATTGCCATTTTAATAATGTGTCTTGGTGTGGGCCTCACTGGGTTCATCTTATTTGGGACTCAGTGCTTCCTGGATTGTGTGCCTTTTTCCTTCACCGGGTTAGGAAATTTTCAGTCATTATTTATTCAAAAAGGTTTTAAATCCCTTTCTTTCTTTTTTCTTATGGTACACCTACAATGCAGATGTTGATATACTTGATGTCCAGAGGCTTTTTAAATTGTCATCACTTAAGTTTTTTTTTCTTTTTACTGCTCTGATTTTCTTCTCTCTTCCAAATCACTGATTCAAATATCTGTTTCATCTAATCTGTTGATTCCTTCTAGTGCATTCTTTATTTTAGTTATTGTATTCTTCATTTCTGACTGGTTTTTATGGTTTCTATGTCTTTTTTATGCTGTTGAGGTTCTCATTAAGTCCCTGAGCATCCTTATAACCATTGTTTTGAACTCTGTATCTGGTAGTTTGCTTGCCTCCATTTCATTTAATTCTTTCTCTTGAGATTTTTCCCATTATTTTATTTGGGACATATTTCTTTGTCTCCTCATTTGGCAGCACCTCTGTGTTTCTATGTATTAGGTAGATCTCCTGAGTCTCCCAATCTTGGCAGGCTGGCCTTATGTAGTAGGTGTTTTGTAAGGCCCAGTGGCATAGCCTCCCCAGTCACTTGAGGTGGTGCTGCAAGTGCGCCCCCACATGTGGGCTATGTGCACCCTCCTGTTGTAGTTGAGCCTTGATTGCTGTTGGCACATCAATGGGGGGGATTGATTCCCCGACCCCCAGTGTCACCAGCTAAGAGGACCAGACTTGACCAAAATGGAGATGCTGCTGTGCAGAGGTCAACTCCATGGAGAAGAACTTGCTTCAGCGGGGCTCTGGTGCTTGGCGAGTTTGCCCCTTGAGTGTGATGTTCATGGAGGTGGCTTGGTAGTACTCCAACAGGATCTGAAGTTGGCCATTGGGTGCAATGGCTCTGGGGCCTCTCAGGCAGTGCAGGTCAAGGTCAGCCCATGCCTGTGCCCTGCCTGGGGTTACCCAGCATGAGCTACAAAGTGATCTGCAAATGACTAACTAGTTGTGCTGGGCTTGGAGGTGCCCAAGAAAAGCCAGGCCATGAATGGAGTCTGGCCAGTAGTTCTGGACCCAGTGCCACTTAAAAAGCAAGAGGTTTGTGATGCACTGAGGCCAGATGCTGCTTGTTCAGCTTTTGAGGGATTTTAGGAAAGTTCATAGACAGACCATTTGTATGGAAAAGCCATAGGAAGTGGCTTAAGTTGGGCAAGGTCTCAGGGAATACCAGGGCAGGGTGAACAGTGTTAACCAAGTAGATATGGATTCAGATGTAGTGCCTCCTACACCTACAGGGGGAGGGTTAAGCAAAGAAACAATGGCCTCCACCAATACTTCTGTGTGGGTGAAAGCTGCCCCTCCAGGCCATCGCCCAAAAGCCAGACAATTCATTTCCTTCATGGATGTTCCTGGGGCCTTCGAGCTACTGCCCCAGCACTGGAGCTCAGAGTGAGTAAATCGAGTAAGTCCATGTGTGGACTCTTTAAGAGGAATACTTGAGGCTCCAGCAGCCCCTGTCTCACTCAGCCACTAGCTTTGCTGGTTTTCTTTGCCAGAAATTATGGGTACTTCGCTCTCTGTTTCTCTCATTTTTTTTTTTTGTTTGTTTGTTTTTTTGTATTTGTCAAATTTTTTTAGCATTTTTTATTTTTCAGTTACAGCTGATATACAATATTATATTAGTTTCAGGTGTACACTCCAGTAGTTAAACATTATATAACTTACTAAGTGATCATCTCAATAAATATCACACCCATCTGACACCATACATAGTTATTAGAATATTATTGACTATATTTCTTATGCTCTACTTTACATCCCTGTGACTATCCTGTAACAACCAATTTACACTTCTTAATCCCTTCACTTTTGTTTTACCCATTCCACCATCTCCCATCCCATCTGGCAACTGTCAAAATGTTCTCTGTATCTGTGAGCCTGTTTATGTTCTGCTTGTTTATTGATTTCATTTTTTAGATTCAATTGTTGATAGATATGTATGAATTAGCATTCTATTCATGTTTTTTATCTTCTTCTCCTTCTCCTCTTTCTCTTTCACTTCCCCTTCCCCATCCCCTTCTCCTCCTTCTTCTTTCTTCTTCACCCTGTGGAAGTCACACTCAAAAAAATTATAGTGTAGGTAGCATATATCCTAGAGATACATTCATTACTAGTATGTGCTGAAAGGCGAAAAATAAAATTAAAACACTGCCAATTTACATTTATCATATTTATATAATAAGATACATGATTTTTAATTTATTTCAGTTACAATCTAGAAATTATTAAACAAAAAAATTAAACATAACGAATACAAATTTTTATTTTTAAATAATACAAACATGGATATTGCTAAAAAATGTGTTTTAACATTAATTAGAATTTTGACTAGTTGGCTTTGAAAACCATTTGTAACAGTCATAACAAACAATATATGCTCAAGGCATAAATACTTTTCAAACACTTGCAAAAATAAGTGACTCATTTTAGATGCATAGCACCTAACACACCTTTTTCTTTTTCTGCTTGTTGAGGGAGCCGTATCTATGTTATCGTTAGAATTTCCTCCAATTTTGTTAGTCACATAAAAACACACAGCTAGTCATAACCTTGAACCTATGCACCTGATATATGTAACAATATTTAAGAAAAGAGTTTGTTTTCATCTCTCAGATCAGCCATGAACTCTTCAGGGTTAAAGACCCTTTAACATTTCATGTAATACTGATTTGGTGGTGATGAACTCCTTTAACTTTTTCTTGTCTGGCAAGCTCTTTATCTTCTTTCAGTTCTAGTGAGGATAAATTATAGCTTTCCTGGGTACTGTAATCTTGATTGTAGGTCCTTGTTTTTTCATCACTTTGAATATTTCTTGCCAATTTCTTCTGGGCTGCAAAATTTTTGTTGAGAACTCAGTGGACAGTCTTATGGGATCTCTTCTGCAGATAACTAATTGCTTTTCTTTCCTTCCTTCCGTCCTTCCTTTTTAAATTGTTATTTTTTTTTTTTTTTTAGAGAGAGAGAGACACTGATTTGTTGTTCCACTAAACTGTACATTCATTGGTTGACTCTTCTATGTGCCCTGACTGGGAATTGAACCCACAACCTTGTTATATCAGGACAATGCTCTAACAAGCTGAGCTACTTAGTAAGGGCTCTAATTGCTTTTCTCTTGCTGCCTTTCAGATTCTCTCTTTGTCTTTAACCTTTGGCGTTGTAATTATGATGTGTCTTGGTGTGCGCCTCTTTAGGTTCATCTTGTTTGAGACTCTCTGTGCTTTCTGATCTTGTATGTCTATTTCCCTCACCATGTTAAGGAATTTTTCTGTTATTTTTCAAATAGGATTTCTATTTCTTGCTCACTCTCTCCTCCTTCCAGCATCACCATGATGCGAATGTTGGTACACTTGAAGTTGTCCCGGAGGCTTCTTACACTGTCCTAATTTTTTAAAATTCTTTTTCTTCTTGCTGTTTTGATTGGATATTTTTGCTTCCTTATGTTCTACATTGCTACTTTAATTCTTGACTTGATCTGTTCTATTGTCGATTCACTGTGAATTATTCTTCAGTTTAGTTAGTGTATCCTTCATTTTTGATTGGTTCTTTTTTATGGTTTCCATGTCCTTTATGCTTTAGAAGTCCTCTCTAGATTATCTACACTTCTAAATTCATTAGCATCCTTATAACCAGTTTTTTGAATTCTGCATCTAATAGAGTGTCGTCATTTTGTTTAGTTCTTTTTCTGGAGTTTTGTTCAGTGTTTTTTATTTGGGACATGCTTCTTTGTTTCCTCATCTTGACATCCTCTCTGTTTTTTTCTATGTATTAGGTAGAACTGCTACATCTCTTGTGATTGGTAGAGTGGCCTAACATAGCAAGTGTCCTGTAGGGTCTAGTGGCACAGCCTCCCATTCACCTGAGCTGGGCACTCTGGGTGTGTCCCATTGTGTGGGCTGTGTACACCCTCCTGTTTTAGTGGAGCCTTGATTGCTGTTGGCATGTCAATGGGAGGGATTTACCCCCAGGCCGATCAGCTTCAAGGACTGGCTGCAACCACCATGGAGTATCAGCTATGCAGGGGTCCACTCCATGGAGGAGTACTTACTTCATTGGGGCATGTTGCTTATGGAGATGGTTGGTTGGTGGTGCTTCAACATGGTCTGGAGCTTTCCACTGGGTGTGCTTGCTCTGGGGCCCTCTGAGAAGGTGCAAGCCCAGGTCAGCTGCTGCCTATGTTCTGTCCAGGGCCACCCAGCATGAGTTATAAAGTGATTTGTAGATGGCTGCTACTTGTGCTGGGGTTAGAGATGCCCAGAGGAGGCCAAGCTGTGAACCAAGGCCATCTGCCACTAGAGCTGGTCCTAGGGCCACTTAGTGAGAGGTACGGGGCACCTAAGGCCTGGTGCTGCTTGTTTGAGAGCTTTTTGGGAAAGTCTGAAGCCTGATCCAAGACAGGTCATTTTGTATGGAAAAGCCACTGGAAATAGCTTGAATGATCCTTCAAGTTGGGTGGGGCCGGGTCTCAGGGAATCACTAGGGCAGGGCTAATGTGCTAGCTATGTTGATGGAAACTCAGATATTTCATCCACCTCCCAGCTTTTTGAGGGATGAGCTCAGAAGAGGAACAGTGGCCTTTCTTAGCACTTTTGTCTGGAAGAAAGCTGCCCCTCCAGCTCTTGCCCTGATGCCAGAAAGTTCAATTCCTCCCTGTATGTCCCTGGTGCCTTTTGAGCTATGGCCCCAGTGCTCGAACTCAGAGGGAGTTAGTCCAAGTAAGTCCCTGTGTTAGCCCTTTAAGAGGAACAGCTGTGACTCTAGAAGTGCTTCATCTCCCTCAGCCACAGTCCCTGCTAGTTTTTACAGGCAGAAGTTATGGGGACTTATCTTCCTGGCACTAGAACCCTGGGCTTAGGGCCTGGTGTGGGGCTAGGAACCCTCATTCCTCAGGGGACCTCTGCAGCTGATATACCCCTTTTGATTTTCAACTGCCATATGTGGGTGTGGGACCACCCCATTCCGGGGTTCCTCTGCCCCTCCTACCAGTCTCTAGGTGGCTTCTTCTGCATCTCGTTAGTTATAGGATTTCTGTTCATCTAAATTTCAGGTGGTTCTCAATTATGGTTGTTCTGTGGTTTAGTTGTAAGATTAATGTGGTCATGGGAGGTTGCCAGTACTGTTTATCTACTCTGCCATCTTGACTGGAAGCCTAAGAATACTTTTCTAGTAATGGACATACCCTTTCTTTTCAGGCTGAATTTAAGAAAACATTAATCTCAGGTCTTCTATTGTTTTAAGAAGCCAATAGCTGTATCATAGTAGCAATGCTGTCAGTTTGAATAGTGTGTTATCTGTGCCTTTTCCCCAAGATCAGCAGGAATTCATGTTGTCATTCCAGAGTACCTTCAACAACCTATGACTAGAAAGAGAAGGAAGAGCAAGAGAAATTTAAAGTAGGAGTGGGACTTGAGAAAGGAAGGAAAACAGTGAACCCTTCAATGTGTGCATTTCTGTCAACTGGGAAGACACTAAGAACTGTGTGTGTGTGTTTTCATCTTCCTCAGCCCCTTCCTCAGAGATCACCTATGGCATGGTTGCAGCAGACTTGTTCCACTCCTTGCTGGCAGTTGGCGGTGCGCCTTGCGTAGTGAAGGTGCAGAGCCTTTTTGTGTTAGATGAAAACAGCTACCCATTGCAACAAGATTTCTCCCTACTGGATTTTTTTCCTGGTGGTGTAAAGAATGCATCCTATGCCCTTCCCTGAGACCAGATGAAGAAACTGCAAGCACTTCAAGGAAGACAACTGAAATGATTTGTTTTTTGAAACAACTGAATGACAGGGCTTTTGTCTGGGGTTTTAAAAAATATACAGGGGTGGGCAAAAGTGGACCTACAGTTGTTCGTATAAAAAATAATACAAGTATAAATAATAATACAAGACAAAACTGTTTCATGTAAGCACAACTGTAAACCTACTTTTGCCAACCTCTGATTTTATAAAGGACTGAATATATAAATTAAAACTTTTTTCCTAAGAAAATTGTTAGGATTTTTGTTTTTGTATTTTCCTTTCTTGCTTCTAGGGCAGTGATAGTCAACCTGTTTTATCTCATGGTACACATAAACTAATTACTAAAATTCTGCAGCACACCAAAAATATATATTTTATTTTTTGTTGATCTGACAAAAAATAGGTATAATTTTTATTTATTCACACCCAACAGCTATTGTTGTGTTGGCTGTTGTCATTTTTTTGTTTGACAATTTAAGAGAAAAGAGATCAGTGCCCCTAAGTAGTCAGGTATTGTATGTTTTAAAAATTCTTGTGGTATACCAGTTCAAAATTGCTGTTCTAGAGAAATGATCTAGCATTTAAGGCAATACATTCCCTATGAAATAAAGGTTCACTTTATATAGTCCTTACTACATTCCAGGTGCTATACAAAGTACTGGGGATATAGATGTAAAACATTTTCTCAGGAATTGCTTTTCTGTTCTACTCACAAACTCTGTTTTCCCTTATTCCTGTTTTAATAAACTATCAACATGACACGGTTTCCTCAGTTATAATTGTAGATAATAATGGATTAGTTCAAATAAGCCTATGTTTAGACAAGTTCAAGATAAGCATGTGTTTTTACAAAGAAGCATTGAAAATTAAGGAAACAAGGTCATGTTTCATTATATAAAGGGAAGAAGAGAGTCATATTGTTAGTTCACTTCTAAAATTTGAGTGCCTTACTGAATTTACTTACCAACAAACAGTTAGCCATTTGTTTTATCATTATGATTGTACAAGAAGCTCATAGGAAATGGTAATCAGCAATGAAGAAATACATAGTTTTACCTAACCTTTAAGTCTGGAGTATGTTGAGAGGTAGTAGCTTAATAATATTGCTTAAAAACAACTAAATTCATGATGAAGTAAACAAGTATATTTTATTAGGTCTGTGTTTTGTTCAATTCTTTTGTTTCATTGAAATTATCTAATTTAGGCTTTTTAAAAAAACTTGGTTCCCCTATAGATTAACCTCAGGAGGTTTGTGATTCTCTCAAAAATAATATGCAAAAATGTATATAGGAGAGTAAAAACACAGACAAAAGTCCATTTGCCGGTGGAGAGGGGTCCATACTTTTCAATAAATCCTCAGAGTTATTTTTGACAAAAAAAGAAAAAAGGTGGTATAGGAACTTTGTGAGTTATTTTGTAGGAAATATAAGGAGATTAGATTAAGGGATTTCTAAGGTTTTATCTAGCACCTTAATAAGATGGGTAGAGAAAGAACTGCCCCGCTTCGATAATAAATTCAAACAAAATGGTTGACTCCCCTGGAAAACTCATCCAACGGATGATGAAATATGAGCCGAGAGCTGATGTCCTCTAATCCAGTCTCTTTCAACCATAACCACAGTAGGAGCAGAGTTCTGATATAAAATCTGTCCAATCATTATAAGCCCACCAAGAGAGCTATTCTCTTACATTTACCCTTCTCCACTTTGTTCCCAAGATGTGGCCTAATCCCTATATCAACCAAAACATAATCCCCTGGAATAGATGGCTCTTCACATCCTATTGGGAAGAAGGCTTTAATCCTTTTCAAGTGAGACAAAGAACACCAGGTCACACCAATATCTCTTCACAGCCTTTGGTATATCATGAGTGAACATATTTCTAGGAACTTCTATTTAGGCTGAAAACTATTTCCTCCTGCCCTGAGGAATCTAATCTATCTCCAGAAATTATTATCTACTTTATTGGGATCAGGGGAGCCTCAGCTCCTAACTGTATTTCTTACCTGAGATGTATAAGTTAATATATTTTTCCTACTCCATACATGTTCATAAAACTCAACTGGGTAGCCTAAGAGTGTCAATGAATTTAGTTGTTCTACATCTGTCAATCCCATGGTAGGCACTTTAGGTAAACTCATTCTTCATTTGATAGTTAGCTGAGAGGGACAGCTCTCTCATCTTAGAGGACCATTGGCACTTGATATTAACTTAGCTTTTCCAAATGTATAGTTTCTATAACAGCTATTAGAGGCATTAATCTTTTTCCCTACTAGTGAGATCTGTGCTAAATTTCTTTTACATCTTGGATTTCTTTTTTTTTGGGGGGGGGGTCATGGTTCTGATCTTCAAGTGGACTGACAAAGTTGTACATATACCATGTGCTAGGCACTGGGAATACAAAGACAAATAAGAAGCCCTCCCTTCAGTGAGTTTATGGGCAAGCTGGTGGAGAAATATTTAAACAAAATAAGAGTAATAACAGTGCTGGGATTAAATCTGTGTGGAAAAGGCACAAGAGATAATAGACTAGGTTTATTAAGACCCCTGGTTGCAAGTGATAAAAACCCAACTCACATTAGCTTGAGCAAAAAATGGGAGATATTGTTTCACGTAACTGAGTGTAGTACTAGCTTAAGGCACAGACTAATCCATTGGCTTAAATTATGTCATCTGGTTACCTCAATTCCCTGATTCTTTTCTTTCCCTTCTATTTTTCCCATTTTTCTCCTTGCCCTGTTCTCTCCCCTTCCTGTGTTTTTTATTCCCCACCCCCTCTCGTCCTCTCCCTCCTTTATCTTTCCTTGTTTTCTCTATCTTTCCGCCTATGCTCATGGATAAAAAATGACTATAAGAAGCCCCAAACTTTCCTCTTTACTGAAAGGGGATTGAAACTGAAACTTACGCATGTGCCCTGACTGGAAATCCAAGCCGCAACTCTTCAGTTATGAGATGATGCTCCAACCAGCTGAGCCACACTGGCCAGGGCCATTATTTGGAAATATTAATCCACAAAGCAATGAAGGTTTTGTGTGAAGCACTAAATTGCATTTCTTAGTGGCTACCAATGACATGACTGAGATGCCATAAAGTATAACCCTGGAGTTCTGGGAAACTACAGACAAGTTCCATCAGATTTCAGATAAATGAGTTACTATTGTAATTCAGACTTTGAAACATGGTTTGTTTTTAAAATGAATCTAGAAATTGAATCTAAAGACATCCATGATAAATTTACTGTAACACTTCATGTTCTAAAATTCACATTCATGGATTTGAAGTTGATCAGAAGAGGGCTTTAAAAAAAAAAAGATTTTAGGAGACTTCCGGCCAAGATGGAGGCTTAGACGGACACGCTAGGTCTCCCTCAACAACTATAGAGGAATACAACTACTTCAAAACAAAGGATAACTAGAAATTCCAGAAAATAAAACTACACGGAAGCCCAACATATGAAGTTATAAACCAGCGGTGCCATTTGGGCAGGTAAGAGTTAAAGAAGGCAAAGCTGTTTGCGGAGCGGCGGGCAGGGCGGCGAAAAATCCCGGAGGCAATCAAGCCCCTGGCGTGCGCGACTCCGGTCGCTGGGGAGAGCAGCCGCAGCATCGCCTTGAACAGTGAGGCCCAGGGGGGCGGGAGGACGGATCCCGGTCTCCTAGCTGAATAACTGTGTGAATCCATCTTGGACCCCCGCCCCCACAGAAAGCACCACAGGGCTGCGAAATAGGTCGCAGACAGGCACTGGTCGCTAATTTGTGACGCGTACACAGGCACCGCCCCGGACAGCCAGCCCAGGAAAACAAAACGCATCTGTCAAAATGTGGCAGACAAATATAGAGATCCCGGTGGCACAACTCACCAGACAGCAGATAGAGAACCTGACAGATGAACAGATAAGAAACCTGTCAGAGGCTCAGTTCTGGGCCATTGTTATCAGGTGGCTTACAGAATTCACAAAAGAGCAGGAAAAAGATATGAAAGAAGCGAAAAACTTTCATAACGAAAGGAACAAAACCACATACGAGACAGATGGTGAGGAATCCAGAGTTCATTTCAACAAACTGGAATATGGAGAAGGAACAAGCAGTCAACCAATGCAGCGAGAGGAAATAGGAAGCAACAATAAGAGGATCAGAAACCTCTGGGACAGCTATAAAAGGCCCAACATAAGAATCATTGGTTTGCCAGAGAATGAGGAAGATGAACTAGAACTTGAAAAATTGAGTGAAAATATAATAAAGGAGAACTTCCCAGACTTGGGGAAGGGAATAGACATGCAGGTCCAGGAAGCAAGGAGAGTTCCCAAGAGACTGGACCCAGGGAGAACCACTCCAAGACACATTATAATCAAAATGTCAAAAATTAAGGATAAAGAGAGAATCTTAAAAGCAGCAAGAGAGAAGAAAAGAATTATGTACAAAGGGGTCCCAATTAGACTATCAGCTGACTTCTCAAGGGAAACACTACAGGCAAGAAGGGACTGGCAAGAAATATTCAAAGTAATGAAAATCCAAAACCTACAACCACGAATACTCTATCCAGCGAAATTGTCATTCAGAATAGAAGGACAGAGAAAGTGTTTCCAGGACAAAATAAAACTGAAAGAGTTCATTAGATCCAAACCACTGTTATATGAGATGTTAAAGGGACTGGTTTAAAAAACAGAAGCTAGGGAGATGAAACAAAGGCAAACGAAACAGGCAACGAGAGTGGAAAAGGAACTGTGGGTAAGGGAAGCATAGTGGGGGGAGGTCAACAGGGAGGGGGAGTGGGGAGAGGGAGGGAGATGATATAGGAATTGGGGATCATGGTAGGAGGGAATGGAATAGACGGAGAGAGATTGGGAGGAACTGTATGCACAACTAATGGACATAATCTAAAAGGGGGGGACAACTGGAGGGAGGGGGGCCACCGGGTGGAGGGGAGCAGAGGGAAGGGAAATTGGCACAAATGTAATATTTTAATCAATAAAACACATTAAATCTGAAAAAAAAAAAAAGATTTTACTAATTTTTAGAAAGGGGGGGAGAAAGAGAGGGAGAGAAGCATTGATATGCCAGAGAAACATCGATCAGTTGCCTCTTGCACACTCCCATCTGAAGAGCTGGTCAGCGACCCAGGCATGTGCCTTGACTAGGATTTGAACCTGTGACCTTTCAGTTCTCAGGATGATGTCCAACCCATTAAGCCACACCAGTCGTGGCAGAAGAGGGCTTTTATTCCATATGCTATTGTGCAAGAGTAGATAGACAGTCCCACAAAGTTTTATTAGGATAACTTTTTCACAGTGATAATAAATTATCAGCCCCAGAATTCTCCTAAACTACTGTGATCCAAGGCCCTAAATTGTTTAAGACTTGTGTTACATTACTGTAGGTTCAGCGCAACCTACATAGTTGACTGTGGGCTATGGCTTGGCTTTCTTAGACAAAAATATCTAGTTTCTCAGAATATTATAGAATGAAACAGTAAAACGAACCATCCCTATTCTTTCATTCTAGATGCTAAATTTGTATCCTGGAGGATTTCTAGATGCTGCAATGCAGGTCATAAATCGGAACAATTAGACAAAAGTGTTCACTTTTCCTAGGAGTTTTAATACTGGCCCTTGTTTTAAAGTCAAGAGGGAGAAATATATGAGTGAATGAGGATTACCAGTCAATTGTCATTCTGTTTTTGGAGGTCTTGAACTTGGTTTGTTATTAAGAAGTTCATTCCAGCTCTGGCCAGCGTGGCTTGGTTTTTAGAGTGTTGTCCCATAACCAAAGGGTTGTGGGTTTGATTCCTTGTCTGGGCATGTACCTAGGTTGTGGGTTCCTTTTGCAGTCTGGGCACTTGTGATTCCCTGTCTGGGCGATGTTTCTCTCTCTCTTCCTCTCTCCCTTCATCTCTCTTTAAAAGCAATGAAAAAATGTCCTCAGGTGAGGATAATTAAAAAAACAAAACTAATTTCCACCCACTTAAGGAATGCTATATTTACTAAGGGTGACCTATCTGCTTCCAAGTGAAGGACAAGGTATGGTCACCTCCTCCTGTTACAGAACCCCTGGGCTGCTCCAGTTGAAAACAAACCCATGGGCTCTTTAGTTAGGGGCCCGATTGCCCGCCGCCAAAATTATAACTCTCAATACCAGAGTTTGGTGAAAAGAAAAAGAATTGTTTATTTAACAGTTATATAGATTTAGTTATTTGCGGATTTCTGTTGTTAAGTCTTATGCTCTTTAAAATACCCACAAACACATATCCTTGCCTCCCCCACTGCCAAACCAGGCTAGTTTTAGGGAAGTCAGAGAAACCGTTTCCCTACTTTCCCAACACAGTTCAGCTTTACCAGCAGCTGCCAATCATTCAATCTGATTGGGGAGGTCCTTTCTGTGCTGTGGTGCCCTCCAGCTCTCAATGCAGGATCGCCTGGATTCTCAGCCTCCTTGCAAACTGCCTTCTTCCTGCAAACTGTGTGGATCTTCTCTCCTTCTCAAAACTGCATGGCAAGAGCCTCTTAAAGCAGCCTGGAGACCCCTTCTCCAAGCCACATGGAGAAGGCCCCTTCACCAAACCACGTGGAGGGAGCACACGAGAGAGCGAGAGCGAGAGAGCCCGAGAGCTAGAGTGAGAGCCGAGTCAGAGCGCCAGAGCGAGAGCGCGAGTGAGAGCCTGAGTCAGAGCGCCAGAGCGAGAGCCAGAGAGAGTCCGAGAGCGAGCATCTGAGAGAGTCTGATAGAGTCAGAGCGCCAGAGCGAGAGCGCGAGCCAGAGAGCGAGAGTCCCAGAGTGAGAGCACGAGCCAGAGCCAGAGAGAGTCCGAGCGCCAGAGAGAGTCTGAGTCAGAATGTCTGCAGCTGCTTATATATCCCTGACTGCGTCATCTGACGCAGTGGGCGTTGCAAACAGTTCTGACCATTCACAGAACCTTACGTAGGCTCTGTGTGCTTTCCATACCGTCCCCTGGTTCAAGACTCCTCCCATCTGCCTGAGGCTTTGGATGCATTAAAGCCATTTTGCATAAGAAAGACAGTAGCCACCAGCCTCAGGCATGTGGAAGCATTTGAAAAGCTGCTTACTTCTCCCCATCCCCCAGCTGCAAGCTCTGGGGATTTTTGGACTCCCGTTTCTGTAACACTCCTTTTCTCCAACTGCAGCTTCTTGCAGCTGGAGGGAGGGCATGCATTGGCACTGAGACAACTTCTCCCCATTCCCTCCGCAGTCCCCTGGTACCCAGCTCCTCCAGTGAGTTGGGGCAGGGAGGAAAGAAGGAAAGGCTCCCACTGTGGTCCTCCCATCTGATGGTCTCTGCTCTTCTAGCCTGTCCTGATTGCTGATGCCTTCTGTGAAGCAGACATCCAACACTCCTGCTTCTAGAGTGCTGTGAGGGTCCTTTGGAGGGCTTACCATTCTTATAAAGTATGTGCACAGTTTCTTGTCATGGAGATCAAGCTCCTGCCTGGTCTCCTCATCCCCTTAACTCCCTCCAAATGTCATCAACTCCTCTCCATCCTGATACATCTTATTCTCTTCACCCCAAGCTCAGATAAGCACAGCATAGCAGGTCAGCAAATTCTCTGCATAATCAGACATTAGCGAAGCTAAGGAATTGTCCTTATTTGCCTAATATTTCGTACATCAATTTACATAATATTGTGATTATACTAACTGGATGAATCTTACCAAAGTAGTATAGTGTTTATCCTGGGTGGGGAATTAGGGCCTGGTTTTACTTTCTCCTTTGTTATTTTTATCTGATGCAATGACTAGGAAAATTTCTGAATTTCTAAGAATTACAAATTCTTTATAGTAATATTTAATATTCTATTGGAAAAAAGAAACTTGAGCCCAATGTTAAAACTTATCCAAACATCTACTTCAAGTAGATTCTATAACTAAATGTGAAAGACAGTATAATAAAGCTTCTTGAAAATAGCATAGGAGAATATCTTCATGATCTCAAGGTATGGAAAACTTATTTAAAACTGGACACACAAAGCACTAATATAAAAGATTGCTTCGTTTTACTACATTAAAATAAAAAACTTCTGTTTATCAAAAGAAAGCCATAAATTGGGAAGAAATCAACCAAAAAATATATTACTAATTACAAAATAGAGTGGTAGAAAACATTTTCAATGGAAAATGGAAAGAAATTCCTACAAATCAATAAGAAACCCACAAGTAACCCAATAGAAAAAACGGGTCAGATCCATGAGCAAGCACTTCACAAAGGAGGAGTGGCCTTTAATTAACATATAAAACATTGTTTAACCTCATTAGTCATCAAGGAAGTACACATTAAACCCACAAGGAGGTCTCTTTACACATTCATACACTGTGGGTGAGAATGTGAATTGGTACATCAACTTTGCAGAACAGTTTGGTTTTATCTACCAAATTAGAAAATGTGCAAAACCCCTATGATCCTGTTACAGAAACAGGGAAGTCCAAAAATCCCCAGAGTTTGCGGCTGGGGGATGGGGAGAAGGAAGCAGCTTTCAGAATGTCTCCACATGCCTGAGGCTGGTGGTTAGTATCTTTCTTATGCAAAATGGCTTGGTTGCTTCCAAGGCCTCAGGTAGATGGGAGGGGTCTTGAACCAAGGGATGGTATGGAAAAAGCAGATAGAGCCTACCTAAGGTTCTGTGAATGGTCAGAACTGTTTGCAACACCCACTGCGTCAGAGGACGCAGTCAGGGATAAGTAGCTGCGGACATTTTAGCTCTCTCTCTCTCTCTCTCTCGCTCTCGTTTGTGCCCTCCATGTGGCTTGGAGAAGGGGCCTCCAGGCTGCTTTAAGAGGCTCTCACCATGCGGTTTGCAGGAAGAAGGCAGTTTACAAGGAGGCTGAGAATCCAGGCGGTTCTGCATTGAGAGCTGGGGGGCACCACAGCACAGGAAGGACCTCCCCAATCAGAATTGAGTGATTGGCAGCTGCTGGTAAAGCTGAACTGTGTTTGGAAAGTAGGGAAATGGTGTTTCTGAACTTCCTAAGACCGGCCAGGTTTGGTAAGGGGAGGCAAGGATATGTGTTTATGGGTGTTTTAAAGAACATAAGACTTAACAGCAGAAATCCGCAAATAATCTAAATCTATATAACTGTTAAATAAACAATTCTTTTTCTTTTCACTAAACTCTGGTATTGAGAGTTATAATTCTGGCGGCGGGCAATCGGGCCCCTAACTAAAGAGCCTGTGGGTTCTGTTTCAGTTGGAGCAGCCCAGGGGTTCTGTAACAATCCAACAACTCCATTTCCAGTTTCATACCCTCTAAAATGTATGATAAGTCTCAAAACATCATGTGGAGTGAAGGAAGCCACACACAAAAGAATGCCTGTGTTCTGATTCCCTACATAAACTTCAGACCAAACCAAAAAACCTTTAAGCATTTTAGGCTGCATGGTTAGGTGATAAAAGCAAAGAAGTTATTGCTATAAAATTAGGTCAGTGGTTATTGTGGTGGGAGGGAGGGGTAGTGTTTGGGAGGGGACCTAAAGGAAGATTATGGGGAGTCTGGTTTACTTTACATCTCAGCTCCAAATCCATCTTTCAATGTGTTGCTCTGCAGATGGAATTCCCTTAAGCGTCTCTCCTTCGCTGTGAGCACCTGTCTCAACAATAGAGGGCTCTAGAGGCACATTGAGGGAAGCAGGCAGGAGCTTTTCTTGCTGGTTCCAGTAGCAGCACGTCAGTCAAAGTGTGGGTGTGAGAACACCAGGTGGCTTTCCGCCCTGCTCACGCCTTGGACCCGCGGTCCCTGGCCACCTCGTGCCCCAGCTGGGCCTGTCAGTCATGTTCCCATGGCCCTCCGATGTAGACACCGCATGCTGCAGGCCTCTGGTTCTGGTGTGTACTGGTGCTCCCACACCCTCAGATCGTTCACCCCGTGGAGATTTGTCCATCAACAAACTGATAGAAGCATATTTTCAAAAACAAAGGGCCCAAAGGAATCAAATCTGGTCACTTGTGAGATTATACTTCCTCATCACTGGAGAAGAACAGATAATTTACACAGACCAGAAAAAGAAAGGGAGTGGGGAAAGAAAGGAGGGAGACTTGGCAGGAAGGAGGGAAAGAAGGAAGGCAGTGAGAGGGAAGAAGTGAAGATGACAGCCTCACTAGCAACTAAAGGGTGCACAACAGAGCTGCTTATCTAAAAGGCTGGAAACAAACCCCAGGCTAGGGAGGTGTGGCCAGACTACATGTTGTCTCTGTCTTTGCTGAAGTGTGTCTGGCAACATGTAATAATGACACCATTTTTGGCCACCTGGAATCAGATTTCGGTTCCATCTTCACTACTTCCTAGCTCTGGGGCTCTGAAAAATGGTGCCCCTTCTCTAATGCCCACTTTTCTTTATTTCTAAATGTGAGGATGCTTTCTCCTGAGCTGCTGTCCAGATTTAACAAGCTGCCTTTGAAAGACCTAGTACAGCCCTGGCTGGTGTGGCTCAGTGGATTGAGCTCCAGCCTGCGGACCAAAGGGTCACCAGTTTGATTCCCGATCAGTGCACATGCCTGGACTGTGAGCCAGCTTCCCTGTTGTGGGAGTGCGAGATGCAGCTGGTCGATATTTATCTCGCACGCCAATGTCTCTGTCCCATCTCCCTCCATTACCCCCTCTCTAAAAATAATCTTAAGAAATAAAAGACTTGGTACAAGGGGGAGAAAGGAGAAATGGTGTAGGAATCAAGAATCAACTAGTAGGTACAAAATAGGGAGATGTTAAGAATAGTGTAAGAAAGGGTGAAGCTGTGAGAAATGCTCACAATAAAAACTGGGACACAGGACTTGAGCATTAAAGCGAGGCCTTTATTCTGCAGAGCCAGGCGCACCCTCACAGCCAGAAGAATGTGCACCCCTAGTAGACAAAGAAAACTGGTTTTATAGTCTTAGCTTCCCCACCCTGAAATTACCCTGAAAGTGATTAGCTTCCCCACCCTGAAATTGCCACCCTAAAGTGATTAGCTTCCTCACCCTGAAATTGCCACCCTAAAGTGATTAGCTTCCCCACCTTAAAGTGAGAGCCATCAGCTTCCCCGCCCTAACGCAATTAGCTTCCCCACCCCTCTCCTTCTTCCCTGTTTCTCCATTACTGGTCACTACGGAGTTACAATCTAACACGGTTATCTAAATGCCCCTATTGTGATTTGCAGATATGCCAGTGCTGTCAACTCCCTTCTCAGAGGTCCTCTAATTACATTTGCCCTTAAGACCCTCTAATTACATTTGCCTTTTGTTATTAATGATTTTCTACTGGTTTGGGAGTCACTATGTCCTTGTTTCTTATGAAGCCAAAGAACTTGCATGCATGATCCATGGACATGAACTAAGGGGAGGTGGATTGCTGGAGAGAAAGGGCATACTGGGTGGAGAGGGGACTGGGCCCAAGGGGGCAAAGAAAAAAAAAATTGGGACAATTATAACAGCATGAGCAATAAAATATAGTTTAATAAAATAAGCAAATAAAATGAATTCTGTCAGAAAATAAATAAAAGACCTAGTACAGTTCCCAACACGGCTGGTTCCTTTCTCCCCAACTTGAGAGTCATTTCACTTTGAGAAACATACCTCCTGAAATACATAAAAATGAGGAGTGGGAGAGTGATTTTGTTAAAGAGCGAACCTGTCTACAGGTTCCATTAGTCCCATCTGGAGTCGCCAAAACTATTACAGAACGAACCTGGGTTCTTTCACATGGCGCCTTGGTGTAAAACCCAACAACTAGTGTTGAGGAAAACAGGTCTTTATTTACAATATTCCAACCTGGGGAGAACAATGAGCACTTCAGCTCAGAGCCCTGTTCTCCTATGGGACCCAGCACTTCCCTTGTTCCCCAAAAGGCTAGAAGCCAAAAACATGCCCAGAAGTTCCCCATCCCTTATCTGTTAGCTGTCTCCTTCAGGATCTGGGGTACAATTGTTACAGAAACAGGGGAGTCCAAAAATCCCCAGAGTTTGCTGCTGGGGGATGGGGAGAAGGAAGCAGCTTTCAGAATGCCTCCACATGCCTGAGGCTGGTGGCCAATGTCTTTCTTATGCAAAATGGCTTTAATGCATCCAAAGCCTCAGGTGGTTGGGAGGAGTCTTGAACCAGGGGACACTATGGAAAGCACACAGAGCCTACATAAGGGTCTGTGAATGGTCAGAACTGTTTGCAACGCCCACTGCATCAGATGACGCAGTCAGGGATATATAAGCAGCTGCAGACATTTTAGCTCCGACTCTCTCTGGCTCTCGCTCGTGCTCTCTCTCTGAGACACTCTCGCTCTCTGACTCGGGTTCTCACACGCACTCTGGCTCTGGCGCTCTGACTCTCTCTGGCGCGCCCGCGCGCTCGCTCTCGCTCTCGCTCTCTCGTGTGCTCCCTCCACATGGCTTGGTGAAGGGGCCTTCTCCATGTGGCTTGGAGAAGGGGTCTCCAGGCTGCTTTAAGAGGCTCTCGCCATGCAGTTTTGAGAAGGAGAGAAGATCCACGCGGTTTGCAGGAAGAAGGCAGTTTGCAAGGAGGCTAAGAATCCAGGTAGTTCTGCATTGAGAGCTGGAGGGCACCACAGCACAGAAAGGACCTCCCCAATCAGATTGAATGATTGGCAGCTGCTGGTAAAGCTGAACTGTGTTTGGAAAGTAGGGAAATGGTTTCTCTGACTTTCCTAAAACTAGCCTGGTTTGGAAGGGGGGGAGGCAAGGATATGTGTTTGTGGGTGTTTTAAAGAGCATAAGACTTAACAACAGAAATCCGCAAATAACTAAATCTATATAACTGTTAAATAAACAATTCTTTTTCTTTTCACCAAACTCTGGTATTGAGAGTTATAATTTTGGCGGCGGGCAATTGGGCCCCTAACTAAAGAGCCCGTGGGTTTGTTTTCAACTGGAGCAGCCCAGGGGTTCTGTAACACAATGTCATCAGCCTCTGTATAACAGTCCAGGAAAACATGTGCCATGTTACACTGGATCACTCATGGTTTTCCCTTTGCCCTTTCAAAGCTGCAGAAAGATCCTCCTTCTCAAAGCCACACACATGGTGTTCCTTGCTAAAATGTCTGCCACCTATTTTTAAACCCCTGACTCCGTCCACTAACACAGTGGGTGTGGTAACCAGTTCTGACCGTTCACAGAACCTTGCACACACTGTGTGTCCTCTTCCACACCATTCCATGGTCCAAAACTACTCCCATCTTCTTGGGGTCTTGGAAGAACCAAAGCTATTTGCATAACTGAGACACTAAGCTTCTAGCCATAGTCATGCAAAGTCATCATAAAAGCTATTCCCTTTTCTCCATCCCCCAACCGCAGGCTCTGGGGATTTTTGGACACCCCGACTATGTAACATTTTGGGCAAATAATTCCATACTTTAAAACTAGGGAAAAACATAATAGACAGGTAATGTAATCTGCCTTAATAATAGCATATTAAATTCAATTAAGATATATATTCATTATGTTTAAAGAGTCAACGTTATGGAATGTAATCAGCAAACTACTTCATCCTTTTTTTTCCCCAGTGATACATTCAAACCTGCTCAGCAGGTAGCTTCTCCCCTGCCCTTTGGATAAAATCTAGGGCAAGTCGCTTGACTTCTTTGATTACTGTCAGGTAACAATAAATTTTTCCTGTAACTTCTAGTTACAAACAGGCTTGTATTTGTACTTTAAAAGTCCTATCTCATGTAGCAGTCTAAATTTCCAACTCCACTTAAAGGTTAAGCTTCCCCTTCACTCCTCCTGAAACCGGAAAAGCCAGTGTTCATGCTTCCTGTCATCTACCAGACCCAATAAGCAGAGACAGGGATTGAATCTTTATGGGCGCTTTATTCAGATGGTTGATGATTTGAGAAGACAGTGGGTTTGTACCCTAACAGACCATCTTAAATTCCATTTTAAGCTGACCCTTTTTATAAGAAGAAAAGTGTAAGTAAGGGGTTTGGAATTCAGGGAAAAGTTAATCAGATAAAAGCTGCAGCATTCTTTGATCTGTACCCAGAGAGATTATCTTTATCAGTGTCCTGGGTGGTGGTCTTTGTGCCCTGGGCTGTGGTCTTTATCTGTGGTGGTTGTCTCACCCTGGAGTATAATGGCTCAGTTACCATCTTGATTGCTTGCAGTCTTCCTGAGGCATATACGTGGAACTGCTTATGTTCTCCTGGAGTCAAGGTGGGTCACGCCTTCAGGTCCTGAAACAATAGCTTTTTACATACATTGATTATTTTTTTTAGCTATTACCTGAAACTAATATTTTTCCAACATTTGAGTCCCCCATCACTACCTCGGCCTGGCTCGTCCCTGTAGGAGGCTGCAACAGAAAATGGGAAAGTAGTAGTTTTCTTCCTTCTCCACTTTGTGTTTTCATTCCTCCTTCCCTGCCTTGCTAACTGAAGTTTCTGATCATCCTAGCAGGGGCAGGGAAGGAGTATGGGACGGAAGCAACCTAAGGGATAGGAGAGGTTCTATGTGACTAGTACTACAATAATAGGCTGGGTCCCTCAAGAGCCTCCTTTATGTGTCTATCCCTTACCTCAGGTTTCCATGACTCAGGTTGGCCCCAGAGTGTAGGTTGGCATAAAACATTGTCCCCATCTCCCTCAAAAGTCTTTATTACATTTTCTAGAGGTGGAAGTCTGGAACTTATATTTTCCAGACACTTACAAAAAGGGTTCCAGACTGAGTTTGCCAAATGTGAAACTAGAAAGCAGAAAGAAGGTAAAAATCATCCTTTTCTTCCTCTGACTCTGACATTTGTGATAGCAAGATGCTTGAGGCTCTTATACTAATTTGGGCAAAGAATTCCACAATTAAAAAATCAGAAAAATAGGTGGCAAATGGCTGTGCAAATTCCAGCCCATCATCACTATGGGATAACAAATTTGCAGCAAGCAGTAGCTTTGAGGCATGGCAGCAGTTACATAGCAGTGTTACAGAGTTGGGGGTCTCCAAAAATTCCTAGAGTCTGTGAGTTGGGGGATGGGGAAAAGGGAACAGCTTTTAAGATGCCTTTGCATAACTATGGCTAGTAGCTAGTGTCTTAGTTATGCAAATGATTTGGTTCTTCCAAGGCCCCAAGGAGATGGGAGGGAATTTGACTATGAAACAGTGAGGAAAGAGCATACAGAGCCTGCGCAAGGTTCTGTGAATGGTCAGAACTGGTTACCATGCCCACTGTGTCACAGGATGCAGTCAGGGATCTAAAAATAAGGCGGCAACCATTTTAGAGAAGAGGAGAGGAGATCCATGCAGTTTGCAAGAAAAGGGAGAACTCCATGTGGTTTGGAAAGTAAAGGGAGAACTCCACGCTACTTTGAAAAGGAGGATACCATGCAGCTTTGAAAAGGACAGAGAGAGAATCTGTGTGATCCAGTGCAACACAGCACATGCTTTCCTGGACTGTTAAACGGAGGCTGATGACATCGTACCCCAGATCCTTAAGGGGACAGCTGACAGATAAGGGATGGGGAACTTCTGGGCATGTTTTTGGCTTCTAGCCTTTTGGGGAGCAAGGGAAGTACTGGGTCCCATGGGAGAACAGGGTCCTCAACACTAATTGTTGGGTTTTACACCAAGGCGCCATGTGAAAGAACCCCCTTTCGCTCTGTAACAGCAATGAGGTCTCTTTGGTGACTGCACAGTCAGGCACAGGCCCCTGGAATTCCCATTTCTAGGGAAAATCAATATGGTGTTACAGAACCCCAGCCTATGCAGTAGTGGAACAGCTGTGAGGTCCGATTGCCCACTGCCAAGAAGCATGACTCTCAATACAAAAGTTTGGTGGAAAAGAAAAGGGGGTTTATCAAAAGTTTTGCAGATTCAGAATAATGGCAGGTTTCTACCATTATGTCCCACTCCCTTTAAAACACTCCAAAATACTTAGTACTGCCTTCCCCTGCCAAACCAGGCCTGTTTTAGAATACGCCAGTCAGAGGTACCAACTTTCGGAAAAGCAGAAGTCCACTCCCAGTCACAGTTCAGCATTTCAGGCAACTCCCATGAATCCATGCTTGTTAAGCCAGGTCTCCACAGTTCCAGCCTCATCATGTTCATGTGCATCCATGTTCTCCAGGCAGGTTTCCCAGTGGGTCTCCTCTTTCTTACTCCAGACCTTGTTGTGGACTCTTTCCAAACCATGTGGCTTCCTCCTTACAGCCAAGACCTTCTAATTGACCCCCCGCCCCCCACCTCCTGTGTACTACCCCCTTTCAGACCATTTGGCTTCCTTCCCTATCTTCATGGCTCTCCCTAATTTTAAATGCTGACCCTGAGCACCATATGTCATTGTTATGAAAAATATCTTAAGCCTATCATCTTGTCTTTTTACCTGGGAGCAGCATAGTTTCCCTTCAGGAAAAGCTTGTCTATCACCTTGTCATAGACAAGGTATCATCTGCTCTTTTGCCCTGGGGTGCAGCAGGGCTATTATCTAGTCACCAACTTGCCATAGATGTGCAAACTACCTTAAAAGCGGCATTATCGCTTTTCCCCATCCCCAAAACAATGAGCTGTAGGGACTTTGGGGACACCTCTCCCACTCTGTTACAGTAGGACAAACAGAAACAAATAGTAAGATTGTATATATAAATGCAACTATATCAGTAATTATATTAAAAGTAAATGAACTAGGTTCTGGACAGGTAGCTCAGTTGGTTAGAATATTTTCCTGATGGGCCAGTGTTGCATGCTCAATCCCCAGTCAGGGCACATACAAGAATCAACCAATGAATGCATAAATAAGTGGGACAATACTCTGTCTGTCTCTCTCTCTCTCCCCACCCTTTTCTCTCTCTAAATTCAATATTTAAAAAGTTAAATAAATAAATAAAAGTAAATGAACTAAATACACAAGAGACAAAGGTTGACAGACTTGGGAAAACTATATTTAAGAGATACAAGATACTCTAAGAACATAAGAAACCTAGTTTTATTAACCAATTTCACCCCAATAAATTCAATACTTTTTTAAAAAAAAGAAACATAAGAAAGTTGAAAATCTAGGAAAAATGGGGGAAATGTGCCATTATGAGTGTAGAGCCATTTCACAACGATAAAAGGTTCAATCCACCAGAAAAACATCAATCTTAAATGGGTATGAGCTTAATAACACATAAAACATACATAAAACAAAAATAAAACAAAAAAAAGAAATAAAATCAAAATCATAGAAGGAAACTTTAATGTCTCAATAATGAATAGAAAAACAGATCTCCAAAATCAGTAACAATGGATGATTTGACAAATCAAATTTACTAACTTGACCTAAGAAATACATAGAACAGCTGCTCACAACAACTACAGGAAACACATTCTTTTCAAGTACAAGGATATTACAATAAAAAATTGTAGAAAAATCTCATGAATATAACTGCAAAAATACTTGAAAATGTAATAGCATGTCATTATACATTTGTCCAAACCTACACAATGTACAACATCAAGAATGAATGGTAATGTAAACTATGATTTTGGGGTGATTATGATGTTCAATGTAGTTTCATTGATTATAACAAAGGTAGCACTCTGGTGCAGGATGTTGATCATGAGGGAGGCTGTATGTGTGTTGGGATGGGGGGTATCTGGGAAATCCCTGTACCTTCCCTTCAATTTTGTTATGAACCAAAAACCCAAATTTACATTCTTATAATAGAAACCAGAGGGGTGTATGTGTCAAAAATCAGTCAATATAATTCATCACATTAAAAGAGTAAAAGAAAAAATATGATTATCTTGAAAGATGCAGAAAAAGCATTTGATAAAATTTAACTGTGATAAAAGATTAACAAATTGAGACTACATGGTCATGAGTATATTAAAAGTCCTATAGTAAACATCATACTTAATAGTAAATATTGAAAGCTCTGCCTGGCCCCAAGGTAGAGAATGAGACACATATACCCATTATCACTATTGTAGTCAGCATTCTGCTGGAGGCCCTAGCCAATGCAATTTTTAATCAACCTTGTATCCTGCAACCTTGTTGAACTTGTGTATTAGCTTTAATAGTTATTTTTGCCATCTGCAAAAATAGTTTTACTTCTTTACAGTCTGGGTGCCTTTTATTTCTTTTTGTTCCTCAGTTGCCCAGCCACTGCAATTTAGCAAACAGTAGAACTGTCATTTGCAGAGATCATGATTATATATTAAAGAATCTGACAAACTACTACAGTTTAAGTGACTTTAGCAAGGCCACTCCCTATATATGAAATCAACATACAAAAAAAAAAAAAAACAACAATACAATCTCTATGTACTAGCAACAAACACATATAAAACACCTAACAATAAATCTAATGAAAGATGTGCAAGAACACTTTCTTGAAAATGACAAAACAGTTCTAAGAAAACTTGCAAGAGACCTAAGAAAATGAAGGGATGCAATATATTAATGCATCAAAGATGCAATATTGTCAAGGTGTCAAGTGGCCCCCAAACTGGTCTATACATTCAATGAGATACATTTCAATTCTAGTACTTTTTTGTGTGTGGAAATCAATAGGCCAGTTCTGAAGTGTTGCATGGACATTCAAGGGGCTTCTTTCTGCTGGGGTCACCTTGTGGACGCGATCTGAGATAATCCAGGGCAGCTCTCTGGTCCATGGGAGGTATTTGTGTACTTTTTGCCTCGACAGGGGCCGGTCCAACACAGCAACCCCTACTTCCTCCCCTATCAGAAAAGAGTCTACCTGTCTCTTGCCATTGAGATTTTTAAGCTGTGAGTCAGGCACACCAGTCCACTCTGTCCTGCAAAGGGGATGCTTTCCAACTTTTCCAAGTGGTTCTAGAAAGGCCACTGATAGGCATGAGTCTTACTTTGAGGGTGGTTAGCATCTGTCTCAGGACCCCAGGTGAAAAGGAAACAGTCCCATTGTAGTAGCTTGCTATAAAATCATATAGAGTATTCCTGTTATGTATAATCATATAGAGTATCCGTGTTATGTGTAAGCTATTAATAATTACTGGAGTGTGGACTGTGTTGAAAATGTGCATGTGAAATAAGTGAGAAAAAAACAAGGACAGATATTCTGTCTGTATGGATCATTCCTAGGAAAAGCTGCATTTGTGCATTGACTGAGTCTGGAACTCCAGTGAAAGAGGCAGAAAATGAGTGTAAGGTTCACTGCATAAGAAAAGAAATGCTAGCTTAAAGGTTTGTTCTAGTTACAAAATAATGTGTAGACTCCACAAGTTCAAACTGCCTGTTAAGTAACAGTGACAAGCGCAACGCCTGCTCATTGTCTTGAGTATGACTTCACGGGGGTTGCCGACCATGGTTTGTGGGACCTTCCATCTTAATGAATTTCACGCCACATCTATCACAGCACAACTATCATAATGGAATTGCTAGGTTTGTGGGAAAAGCTCTATGGGCTAGGTTTTGACCATGTGTTTTTACCATTCTGCCTACAGCAAGCGTGCCAGGAGCTGAGCATTGTTAACCAGCACCTGTGAGACTAGGGATGTGAGGTGTTGGACTTTGGGAGGGTGGGCTATGAGCCAGACTTGGTTTAATGTGGGGGTAGGATTTGACATAGCCCCTGGGAGAGACCTAACACACAGGTGAGGCCCTCCTAACCTAGCACAGAGAGCCAATGCCCAGAACCTGGGCAGGCTGCTCACAGCATTGTCCTGCAGATCCTGAAGCAGGTATCTCTCCTGAGCTGTGGGCACGTGGTGTGGCCCAGACATCCTGCATCTGTTCCACACCTGCAGGCAGAACCCCATTTTCAGACTGCTATTTGTTATGGACCATCTGAAATAAGTCCTTGAGATATTCCTCCCACACACCCCATATGCTTATTTCCCCCAGAGCAGTTTTGTTTTCTCTGCTAGGCACAAGACAGAGAAACCACAGCTGAAAAACTGCAGCTTTAGCATCAGAATGTCATCATCTTTCCAAGATGGTGGGACCCAAGTTTACTCTGCACTACCATTCAGCACACACAACTATGCCATTGCTAAATAGACTATTTCTTCCAAATGCCTGGATTCCAGTCTAGGTTGGGAATTGGACCAGGAGTTCCAATTTTAAGCCCAGGCAGCCCGTGGGAGAAGAAGGATGGCGTGAGTTGGGAAGGTCTCTCAGGTTGGGGAGTTGTCACCTCTCACCTGCACGTCAGCACTCATTCCCCTGCGTCAGGCTGCCCCACAGCCCAGTGAGAGGCTGGAAAATGGAAGAAGCATCCAGGACAGTGGCTGTCACATGGTTGCGGGTAGCAGTGTGGGCTTCTGAGCAGACCCAAGGTCATACGCCAGTCAGGACTCGTCGGTGTGACAGAGTGCATGCCAGCGTTTCACCAGCTCTTTGGGCTTGCTGAGTATCTCGGTCCAGTGCTCCAGCTCTCTGCCACAGGCATACATGTAGGGGCCCACCACCACCTGGCCCAGCTGGAGGCTCCCTGCAGGGGAGGGAAAGCAGCGTCATTCTCTGGGGCACAGAAACCACATCACCTCAGGCATCCCCAGTGCCCAGTCTCTCCAACCCCCCCCCCCCCCCCCCCGCCTCTCTCATTCACTCCTCCCCTCCAAGGATGTAGCCAGCCCTCTCCCTCTTGGCATTTCAGCTGACAACCCCCAAAGAGATCCTGACTTTGCCCTGGAGCTGGAGGTGGCAGGGTGGCGGGGAAGGTGTGTAGGGGAGCAGTAAGGCCAGGTGAAGAGCCAGATGTTCAGGGGCACCCACTCCGCCCCTCACCCTCCTGCTGGGCCATCTTAAGCTTTTAGAGCTGAGGGACTAGGGGCCCTTCCAGAAAGAAGCCTTTCATCAGCCCATTTATACATTCAGGGAGAACATTCAACAAAACTTCTCCTCTCCAACTGTCACAGTGGAGAAGGTAGCTCTGGCCCAGGAGACAAGCCATCTCTGCTTCCCTGGACAGTGACAGTGGACACTGTGGTATGGGGCATTGTGGGAGAGTGGCCTGGGACAACTCCCAAGACATGAAGGCTATCAGAAGGCATGAAGCAATGCAGGGAACACACCGACCCACAGCATCAGGTCACTTGGCCAAGGCCTGCCAGCCTCTTGCAATTTGCCACCGGAGGGTGTGGCAGAAGTCACCCTCTTTCTAGGACACCACATTCAAACTGGAACAAAGCTGGGTGTAAATCCCAGCTCTCTCACTAGCAAGCTCTGTGTCCTTGGCAAGTGTCTCAGCCTCTCTTAGTGCTAGTTTCCTTAGGGAACAGAAGAGAAACACAGAGCTCTCCTGAGGGTCCTTGCTGCCTGAATGCTCAACAGCCCTCCCTGGCCCAAGGCCCCATCCCTGGGGTCAGGAGCAGCCTTACTGTCCCTTTCAGTGTTCTGCAGCACTGTCAGGCTGAGACTGGCAGTGTCCAGCTCCGCAGGGTTGGCCTTAAAGCTGAAGGTCTCGTTGTACACAGGGTTGGCAGAGCCCAGCACAGCTGCAGTCTTCTTGCACTTGACAAACTTGTTCTGGTTCATCAGGAAAACTGACAAACACACCTGAGGGGCAGTGCAGACCGAGGGCTGAGAGGTGCCAGCTGCCTGCCTCTGGCCTGTGGGAGGTCTTGCCGGGTATGCATGGCCACCCTGGCGCCAGGAACCCATTGCTCACAGCTGCTGCAGTCAGAGGACTTTACAAGATGAAACGGTCGATTAGTGTACTGCCTCAGGGTGGAGGGCACACTCAGCTCCCTTCCTCTTCCTCTCTGCCTCCTGAACCACCCTCAGCTTGGCTGGCCCTTGTTTGCAGAGGTCTGGCACCATGCACTCATCCATCCCAGCTGGGTGCTGGGTGCTCAGGCCCCTGAGACCCCTTAAAACACCTTCTCTTTCAGAGATCCAAGTTTTGTGGGGTGGGATTTAGATGAGTTTTGGATCAGCAGTGGACAGGTAAATGCCAGCTTGCTTAAGATGCAAAGACGGAAAGATGGCAGACACCTATCACCCTGCTGAAGGCCCACATAGGGGTGGGGCATGTGGGGTGAGCCAGCGCAGGACCTCTGCTCCTCCAGCTCCTGGGCTCTGGGAGGGTGGAGGAAGCAGAGAACCATTCGGCCTGCCAGCCTGGGGTACCGCCTCTTCCAGAAGAGCGCCATGTCTGTATTCAGGGGAACCTCCCTGGGGGCAGGAAGGTGTGAGGCCTCTCCCTGGAGGAACTGGGTCCCTTCACAGAAGGGCCGGAATATGGGTGGACAGTACAGTTCAAGGAGCCAAGACCCTGCCTTCAGAAAAAGGAGGAGCTGACTTGGTCTCAGGAGTCAGGGATCTTGGTAGAAGCCAAGAGGATGCAACATTGGCTTCAACATAAAGAAATGACTTCTTACGCCAGTGTCCATGGAGGGAAGGTGCAGATTATAAAATAGTGAGTGCTCCATGATGGGCAGTATGCAAATGGAAACTGGATGGCTGAGCTTGAGGGTTGGACTCCAGCCCCAGCCCCAAGCTTGCAGGGATCTGCCCCAAGGGGAAAACGTACTGACAACACCCCTATTGTCCTGGAGCTTCAGGCCTTTGGCACGCAGCAGAAACACGGTGACTGTCATTGTAGCTGAGGCATCCAACGGGGGCTGGAGACACCCAGAGGAAGGCACCACGTCACACTGGCAGGTGCTAGGAGAACTCCGCTGCCTTCCTTTTTCCCCCCAGCAGTCAGGCCCAGGGGACCAGGTGACATACCCACTTCATACCCATTTTCCCTCCTTTAAACCCATCCACTGCTTTACAAATGGAGAAAGTAAGGCCTGGAGGGCTAAAGGGATCTGCTGAATATCACGCAGTGGTAAGGACCAGAGCTGAGGCTTCAAACCTGGGTCTGGGGGATTCTAAAGCCTATTCTGAGCCATGGGATATATCCTAGGGGGTGGGGGAAGGCAGGTAAATATATTTTTTGGTGGTCCATTTGGAGTATCACCTTTCACAGTGATCTGAATGTGGAATCCAAACACAAATTTTTCAAGTTGCTCTAGGTAATCTGACATCCCGGGCAAAAGAACCTCAAGTAGCCCCTCCTTGCCCAGGAGTGACTCCACATTCCCCCTTCCATCCATGCAGCTCCACCCAGGGCCACAACCCTGAGTCACACTCATAGGGGTGCTGGTCCACCCCTGCTGGCTGCCCATGGTAGTCTGACACACAGTAGCATATGTCTAGTGACCTTGACCTTTACCTCCAGGCTCAGCCTCCAGGTCTCTCCAGATAATGCGCTGACAGTTACCTGCCAGGGTCTCATTCCTCAGGGGGAACAACACCTGGCCCAGAAGCTGGTGCTTCCTCTCCCTGTCCACATGGTACACTCAGAACCTCAGTACCCTCTGAGTGATGCTCTTGCTAGACACCTGGGGGATATGAGGGCTAGGATGGGGACAGGCATTGGGACAAGAGATGGGATGGTATGCACATTGTTCTGGACACAGGAGCTTTTGGTGAGGGGTGTCTCAACCAGAGACTTATACCCCCCAAACCCAGGCATCTTCAGGGACCCTCCACAGCAGCATGGCCAGTACAGCAGCATTTCCCCAGGAGGTGGGAATAGGTGCCAGTCTCACCACGCAGAGTGTGGTCTGAGGACCAGCAGAATTCACCACCCTCTGGATCTTGTTAGGAATGTAGGGCCTTGGGAACCACCGCAAACCCATGAGTGGAACTTACTGTTTCAAAGGACCTTCCAGTGATTGGCCTGCACAGAGAAGTGTGAGGGGTCCTGCACTGCAGCCTAGGGAACCTGCCTGTCTGCTATCTGAGTTGGGCACCCCAACTTCCCTCTTCCTGAGACTCCTCACCTTAAAATGGGATAAAGGTTCTCACTTTCTAGATTGTAAAACCCAAACACAGTGTCTGACCTAGGAACAGGTGGTCAATTAGTGTTGATTTTCTTCTCTTCTTTTTCTCTTTTTCTCCTTCCCTTCCCCCTTAAAGCACAAGAGAAGGTCAGGATTAAGTTAATGTGGGGACAGGGCAGGGAAGTGATGAGCAAAGAGAAATAAGTATGAGAGCATGACGTGTGACCATGCTGATTAGCCAGCCTGCACTTTGGGTCCTGCTGACCTGACAAGAACAGTTTCACCTGTGAATTCTCACGGCCTTGGCCCCCAGCAGGATGGTCAGGGTCTCGGCCCCATGCCACCCCTCTTCTCAGCTCTCAGCCTCGGAAGAGAGCAAGAATCAAGGCTATGGCCTCTGCAGTCACACTTCTGATGGATGCCGACCAGCCTCTCCTTACCTTGCAGCCAGCCCACTGCCCAGTGCTTAAAAATGTTTGTGTAAGGTCTTTCAGCAGCTCTTGATGGATGGCTTCCCATAAGGGCCCCCACTCACCTGCTGAGTCTCCTAAGCCACTGTGAGCTTGGCTCAGTGCCCTCACAGCCACGGCACTTCCAGACCCTGAACCAGGCAGCCCAACATATAGCAAAGGCACTTGGGTCCTGCACTGGCCTCTGACAGGTTAAGTGAGTTTCTGTCCCCATTCCAAGGGGCCTGGGGTCTCACCCTCTGCCTTCCTTAGATATCCTTGCCAGAAACCCCATAGTGCTCCAGGGCTTTGAAGTGCTTCCTCTGTGCCCCATGGGCCAGGACCTGGCATTCAGTAAGTGATTCAATAATGGGTTTTTTGGTGTCCTCCAGGCAGCCTGGCAGGAGGAACCTAGCCCTCTGCCCCCTCAGCCTCCATGTCTCTCCCCTGCTCCTGCCATTGCTATTGGAGTTCAAGGCTCCTGCAGGCTCTGAACTAACAGGCTGAGTAAGGCAGGGCCTGTGGCACAGAAGTTCTGGAGGTCACAGGACCCTGGCTAGTCTGGGAGGCTGGGGCTCTCCTGTAGGGTGCCTGCTTCTTTCCGGACCCTGCCTTCTCCACACACTGTACCTGGAAAATGAACTGCTCATCAAACTGTGGGTTGGCAGTTCTGCATTTGGCCTTGGAGTGCAGGAAGCGCCACTCATCCGGCAGCAGGTGGAGCTTCACCAGTGGGTTGCAGGTCTTTGAGGGGGCTTGTAGCCACCGTGCCTCAATCAGGCCCACCAGCCTCCTGCTGGTATTCCACGGAGAACCATAGCCACCCCAGGCAGCCCTCTGGGAAGTGGGTCTCACTCTTGTCTTCTAAGAACTTGTACAGCTCTGGGTTGATGGTCCCCACCACACATGCATCTCCTACAACACAGGGGCTGGGAGGTCTGGCAGGCCAAAGGAAGGCAGAGGCCTGGAGACAGCAAGCTCTGGGCTTTACTGCCCTCTTTCAGCCCATCCGTTCTTATCTGAGCCTTGACCTGTGGCCTCTCCTGACCATATGTGCCCCACCTGCTCCTCCAGATTGAACGGAGCCCATCTCTCCAGTGCAGCTCCTCACACTAAGGCATTGTCCATCCAGGTCTGCTCCTCTGGGGGCCCCTAGCAGAAGCCCCAGTATTCATTCATCTCCTATCCCCTATGGTCAACCCCCATCCCCAGAGGTCAGGCCTTCTTGGGTGGTCACAGCACCCAGCACCTGGTCTGGCCCCCTTTCTGTGGTGTCCAGAGGATATCTCAGTGGTAAAGTGTTGCCTCTTTTCTTCCTCTTCAAATTAGAAGGACCACGCGGATGACTGGCGGCTCCTGGGAAGCCTTCAGAGCAAAAGAGGTGGGCAGAAAGCTTTGCCCAGCTCCTACCATTCTGCCCTCTGGGTCAGCCTACACATCATCCTGAAATAGGACCCAGCTCAGGCCCTGCACTGGGAAACTCCGTTCTCCAGATTGTTACTGCCTCTGTGACCTTGGGCAAGGCACGGTTAACCTTCCAAGCCTGTTTAAGAATGTGTAAAATAGGGTGATAGTCCCTCTCCCTACAGAGGCATGGTGAGGTCTAACTCCAAAAGGGCACATGAGGCCATATCAGGCCCCAGCTGGAGTGCAGCAGACACTTAGTAAACCCAAATACCTAGAAAGAGTGGCCAACTTGTTACAGAGTGAACCTGGCTACAGGTTCCATTAGTCGCATCTGGAGTTGCCAAAACTATTACAGAATGAACCTGGGTTCTTTCACGTGGCACCTTGGTGTAAAACCCAACTAGTGTTGAGGAAAGCAGGTCTTTATCTACAATATTCCAACCTGGGGAGAACAGTGAGCACTTCAGCTCAGAGCCCTGTTCCCCCATGGGACCCAGCACTTCCCTTGCTCCCAAAAAGGCTAGAAGCCAAAAACATGCCCAGAAGTTCCCCATCCCTTATCTGTCAGCTGTCTCCTTCAGGATCTGGGGTACGATGTCATCAGCCTCCGTATAACAGTCCAGGAAAACATGTGCCATGTTGCACTGGATCATGCAGCGTTCTCCCTTTGCCCTTTCAAAGCCACATGGAGTTCTCCCCTGCCCTCCTTGCAAACCACGTGGACCTCCTCTCCTCCTCTCAAAGCCGCATGGAGATCCTAGCTAAAATGTCTGCCCCCTATTTTTAAACCTCTGACTGCGTCCTCTGACACAGTGGGTATGGTATCCAGTTCTGACCATTCAGACCCTTGCGCAGGCTCTGTGTGCTCTTTCTGCACCATTACATGGTCAAAACCCCTCCCATCTTCTTGGGGCCTTGGAAGAATCAAAGCTATTTGCATAACTGAGAAACTAAGCTACTAGCCATTGTCATGCAAAGGAATCTTATAAGCTGTTCCCTTTTCCCCATCCCACAACCGGCAGGCTCTGGGGATTTTTGGAGGCCCCCACTCTGTAACAAACTCTGGCATCCCTGGGCCCATCTGGGCTATGTTCCAGAGCCAGGCCTGTGAGCAGCTGGGTCTGCCCTGGCCTGAGCAGACCCTGACCTCTGGGCAGGCCCTGGTGGAAGTACTCACCAAGGTTGCTGCTGCTGGTGTGGGGCAGGAGCTCCGGGGCTGGGTAGAGGTCCTGTCACACCTGGACCCACTCTCGGCTGTGCAGGGGCACCAGTCTTGACTTTGGAGGGAAGAGGGAACCACAAATGGCACACCAGATGGCCTGTCCAGAAGCAGGGAGCTGACATATAGGCAGCAAGGAAATGGTGTGGCCTCAGAGCACTTGCACAGAAGGGTTGAGCACCAGAGCCAAGAATCCTGTCTGCCCATGGCAGTGGCAAGCTGGAGAAGGAGCACAGCCTCTGGAGCAGCCTGCCTGGGTTTAAATGCCTGTTCTCCCACTTACTACTTATGTCCTCTGAGCCTCCATTTTCTCACCTGGACAGTGGACTTCATAATGCCTGTCTCATGGCTGTGGTGAGGATTCTGTGGCTTCTTTGTGATAGCTCCCGGCATGGCAACAGCACAGAGACTGTGTTTCATAAACAGACCTTTCCTTCCCACCCCACTTCAAAGGAAATGCCACAGGGAGGGTACTAAGCAAGGCCAAGAGCCCGCTGGGCCCCACATCCTGTCTTACCTGCTTGTCTGGGTCCTGCCATGCAGAGGGCAGAGCTTGTCCCCCTGTAGGCTGGAGGCAGCCCCGGTCCCTGGTAGCTCCTCATAAGTGAATATGGCACAGATCCTCTTCCAGAGACAGCAGCTCACCCCAATCAACAGCAGCAGCAGCAGCAGACCCCCAGCGATGCCCCCCGATCACCAGGGCGACCTGCTCTGGGGGTGGAGACCAACAGGTTTGTGATGCCCCTTCACACCACTGGCCTGCTGGGGGCAGAATTTGTTCAGCAACCTCAACCCCTGGGTTGGACCCCAGGAGTGACACAGAAGCAGGCTTTCTGGGTCTGCTGGGGAGAGGGGCTTCTGACTGGGCTCTGCTGGGTCTCACTGAAAAGCCATTTCCCTAGGCAGCACCTTCTGGTTTCCCTTAGAAAACAGTTGGGATTATTGCTGAGATGAGCCATTTTCTTGTGCTTCTGAGTAGAAATTAAACTTGTCTTACCTGTACCTCCATTTTCCCTGGAATCCTGTGTAGGCTTGAGGGTGGGATGGGTGTGGGCACTAGGCACTTAAGGAAAGCCCGTGAAGGGATGATGCCTTGGGTGACAATCACAACCCTATCCTTTGGGGTCTGGGAACTGCTGAGAGGCTGATTTCTCTAAAACCTGTTCCTTCCCTCAACTCTATCAAGGTGAGCATACCTTAGGGAGTCCAGGGGAGGCACTGGAGGGGTTGTGGAAGAAGATGGGGACAGCGGGTGTGAGAAACGGAGAAACACGGAGGATCCTTTGCTCCTAGCACCTAACCGCCACATTTCCACGGACCTGGGAAACTCCACCTAGTGCCCGCTGAGAGCGCTCGGACACTGGGGCTCACGAGCAAAGGGGGCCTCCTTTGGGTCATTTGCGGGCGCGTGGCTTCCGGGCTCCGGGAACTGGACCGCGTGGGGCGGTGACAAGGCAAGATCCCCAACACCCCCTGCCCGCAACTGGCCGGGAGGAGCCAGCCTCACTCTCCACCCCACGCCGTATCCCGCTAGAAGCCGGGGGCAGGACAGGGGCTACGTCCCAGTGAGGGCTGGCGGGATGGAGGAACGTGGCCTAGGGGCCGGAGTGCCGGCTGCGGGCAAGGGTAGGGAGACAAGGGCACTTACCATCCATGAGGCTGCTTCAGCTGGCCGTCGGGGTGCGGCCCCGGGCTCGGTCTCCCTGGTCTCCGCGCCTCCCGCCGCCGCCTCTGTTTGTCAGGTTGTTAAAGCGCGTCGTCGGGCCGTAGCAGGGGGCGGGAGGCGCGGGGGAGCTGTCCCTAGTCGTGCTCCGGCCCGAAGGCGGTGGGCGGCGGTGGGCGGCAGGGGTAGGGACTCAGCGCCCTGAGGCTACGACTCCGCCCAGGTCTGGCTGTGGCCTTGGCCTGGCCCAGGAGGGGTGCGGAGCGACCTGGCGGTCCCGGAAACCACTGGCCTACAGGCGGGGGCAGGGCGGGCGCCTGGGGCTCTCTGTAGCTTTGTACGCGGCGTGGTGCTAGGGCCACTCCCTCCAGGAGGACAGAGCCGGTGCCTTCTCCGCCCGCTTCAGAGAGAGGGCTACCTGGACTGTTATACCTGGTGGCCTGGGCAAACCACGTCTAGGGATGTGTTTCACCTGCTGCAGCTCCTTTGAGGACTGAAACTGCGGGCTCCAGGGGTCCTCCCGGATCCCAGGGCATAGTTCCCACTCCCGCTCCAGGGTCCCATGCTGACCACATGACCGCCCAGGCGCGCGGTGCCTTGCTGAAGCGTCCTGGTTCGCCATCTCATGAGAAAAAATAAAGAAGCGTGGAGAGCGTGGCTTCTACAGCCCGACCACCTGGGTTCTAACTCCGGCTCCCCACGCGCCGGCTGTGCTATTTGGGCAATTTACTTTAGATCACTTTCCTCAATTGGGTTAATAATAGTACTCCCTCTAAAGTTAATGTATATACGGGGCACTTTGAGCCCCGACTGGACCAAGGGAGAGGGGAGCAGGGCATGCCACCCCTGTCATGGTGGGTATCTAACCGAGGGTGATGTCGCCGGGTCTTCTTCGCACCTGCAGCACCTATAATTATAGTACTTATTATCAGACCGCAGGGACAGCCCCAGTCGAGGCTATTGGAACCAGCCTTGACCGAGAGGTTCGGGTAAGGCCCCTCTAGGTCCCCTGCCTGCTCCACCTCCATGCACCCTGTTGGGGGAAGCGCCTCCTCATGAAACGTACGTAGCATCCCGGCGGAGAACTCTGGCGGGAAATGTCTGAGACTCTGAGGCTGCTGTAAGTGGGAAGGAAGGAATGTATGTGTGTGGGAGGAGGGAGCTTCAGTCTTGTTTTCCAGCCTTGAACTTTGCGTCCAAAGACCAAGCCTGCGCCCTGCTCCTGAGGGGCATCTGTGCCTGTCATAGGATGGAGAAGGCAGGGCGGACAAGATTCATGAGGCTCTGCCTTCCCTGACCCCTGGAGGACCTGTGGTGAGGTGGCGGTGAACTGTGGTTCCACACAGGAGCAGGGTCTGGGAACCTTTGGATGCCTGTGTGCAGAGGAAGTGTGGCCACTCTTCCTGGGGTCTGGACTGGTGTGAGATGGTGAGAAGGCATGGCCTTGCACCCCAAAACTGTCCCAGAGGAGTGGGGCCTCTCTGTCTGTTCCATCTTGAACTCTGCTAGGATTCTGTTGTGGGCAGGGCATTTCCCCCACAAGCCTTTCCCCTCCTGCAAACCTGCCTTCAGGGGACCCAGTCATGTGCTCTGGAGTGTCTGGAGAACCTGGGGCACTGACCTCTGCTTCTGCTGGGCTGGCATCAGGGTGGTGTTTCAGAAAAAGGTGCTGGGTCCCCCTAAAAATTCTCCATCTTTCTCCTCAGGTCTGAGTTGGATATCTGTATTAGTTTCCTGATGCTGCTATAACAAATTACCACAAGTTTTGTGGTTAAAAACACATATTTATTATCTTACCATTATGGAAGGTAGGTCTGCATTCCTTCTGGTGGTTGGGACAAAATCTATTCCTTTGCCTTTCCCACCTTCTAGAAGCTGCTTGCAAGTGGCCCTATCCTTCATTTTCAAAGCCAGCAGCAGCATTTTCTAATCTCTCTGACTCTCCATCATCTTCATATTAACTTTTTCTGCCTCCTCTTATAAGGACCCTTGTGATTACATGGGGCCCACCCAGATAGTCCAGGGTATTCTCATCTCAAGTTCCTTAATTTAATCACAGCTGCAAAGTCCCTCTTTCCCTGTAAGGTAACCTATTCCTAGGGTACAGGAATTAGTACCCAGGTGTCTTTGGAGCCATTATTGTGCAGACCACAGTATGCATACAGCCTTCTTGGAAGGATGGTTTATATTCTCCTTACTTCTGCTGCCTGGAGGTCTAAGTTCACCCCAAGGCTAGGACCAGAAGGCTAGCAAGGTCCTTGTGTCCCCTGCATGGTAACTTTTCAGCTGTCATGACGCCCCAACCCCCCAGCTGCCCTGCATGGCCTGACCGCCCCTGATGAGACATGGCCTCCATCTATACCCAGCCACCTCCATGGCTGGACTTGTACTGAGGCTGGGGTGCCTCACCCACCCTAGGCTCGTTTGGAAGCTGCTCTGTCCAGCAGAGTCTTCGTGACCACAGCAGAACAAACTTTTACCCTCGACACTTCATTATGTCTGGAGGAAGGGAGGTGTCTGCTCTCTCTAGTGGAGAACAGCAGCTAGACCTCTGTCCCTTATGCCTTTTATTGAGAAGGATACGTGTGGGAGATATAAGATCAAAATTCATAAATCACCAATAGCTTTCAGGTGCCTAGGTTACAATTGATAATAACTGATTACACATTCCAGTACAACAGATACAATGAATAGTTTATGCCAGGGTCTATCAAACATCCTGACCCCACACTGGTACTAGGTACAAGGCTTCATATACTCCCTGCTAGAGATTGTTTATACTTAAGTAAGAGACAAGGGAAAGCAGAGCAAGTTCTAAAGCATAACAAGTATTCTTCAAATCTAACTCCCATGAAAACCCTCTGGATGGTTTTCAGGTATGTCTCCCACGCAGCCATTGTTGAGACTTAAAGATAAGCACAGCCGGAATGCTGGCGGCAGGTCATGCTCAGGCCGGGGCTACAATTCCCTAAACCACAAGGAGCGGTTCCCTACATTGTACTACAATTGACTTCTTTTATGGGGTAGGGAGTGGGTGCTCCTGGAAAATGGAGACTTGTGGCCAGTGAATAACTGCCAGACCCAGAGCTGCCCATTCTTCCCCCACCCCGTGTTGTGCCTTTCCAGAACTACCATCATCTTCCCTGGCCCATTTCCTTCACCACCCTCATCCAAGCAGTGGCCAAGTTCTGCCAACTCTTCTTCCTCTGTCCATCTCCATCACCACCAAAAACTTCACCTAGGTCTCCATCATCCCTTACCTGGAGCACTGCATCAACATCCTTTCTGCTCTTCAAATTTGGTCTTCTACTCATTCCGCTGCTTATGTCTTCCAGGATCCCCTCCCCTATTGTCACTCTCCATCCCTGTACAGTGCTCAGTGCCTGTGGCTGTCACCCCCCTCACTCTCAGACCAGGACCACCATGAAGGCAGAGCTATATCTTTTTTTTAATCCTCACCTGAGGACATTTTTTTCATTGCTTTTAGAGAGAGAGAGGCAGGGAGAGAGGGAGGGAGGGAGAGGGAGGGAGGGAGGGAGAGAGAGAGAGAGAGAGAGAGAGAGAGAGAGAGAGAGAGAGAGAGAGAGAGAGATGAGAGAGAAACATCAGTTGATTTCCTTCTACTACATGACCTGACTGGGAATCGAACCCCCGCAGCCTGGTTATGTGCCCTGACTAGGAATCAAATGTGTGGCCTTTCAGTCTATGGGATGATGCTTCAACCAACTGAGCCATACAGACCAGGGAAGCAGGGGCATGTCTTATTCAGCTGAGCATTCCCAGTATCTGTCTCTGGGGCCATGGCTGTGCTGGTGGTGGATGAAGGGCTTGTGCCCTTGGGAGAAGCTGTGCTCTGGTTTCTGCCACCACTGTCTGTGGCACACATTCAGGGCCCAGGCTTTGAGCCTGATAGAAGCTCCTTGGCCTGTTCTGGAGACCAGCTGCAGGGTCTTGCACTCACACTGCTAGGTCTGTCTGCAAGCACCTTACACATCCAGCCAGCCTGCTATTGGGTTTTTCTTTTAAATTTACATAATAATCATCTGAGGATATGTTTACTGATGAGAGAGAGAGAGAGAGAGAGAGAGAGAGAGAGAGAGAGAGAGAGAGAGAGAGAGAGAGAGAGAGATGAGAGATATGTTACCTCCCTTAAGTGCCCTGACCAGGAATTGAACTCACAGCTTTTTGGTGTATGGGATGATGCTCCAACCAACTGAGCCATCAGGCTAGGGCCAGCCTGCTGAGTTTTGAGTGTTTTTTCCCATATTGGGATATGAGAGCAGGTGGCAGGAAGGAACTCACCTTTCTTTCTTGCTGCTCCTTATGGTCTGGTCATTATGACACAGACTCGATGTACAAGATCCCATCAATACCTGCCTCATGTCAGCCCTGCAGGGGAGGCACTACCCCCTCAGATGAGGAAACTAAATCAAAGAGGTTCCACTGCCCAGCCAGTAAGTGGTGGAACTGGACCTGTCACCTGACCCCCTCATTCTTTCCTTCCCATTGACCAGCTAAGGAACTCACGCAAGGACCCAGGAGACCATGAACTAGGACAAAAGCCACAGTCACTGTGGTCACTCTCCCCTCTGTCCATTATGCCATGGGGGCTCTGAGACCAGGCTGCCCTGGAGCCAACTCCACACAGCAGAATGGCTTCCTGGTTTGCTGCTGCTTCCTGGCTCTGCTTCCTGTTTTCAGATTTTGTTCCTTACTGGCTCTCTGGAGGCTGGGAAATCTGGAAACAGCAGTAGACATGGTTTCTCTTTTCCATGGCCAAAAGGAAGTCATATTTCCACTGGCAAAAACATTTCCAAGGAGGGTTGCAGGAAGTCCAAGTGTTTAAAGGCCTATAAATGCCTGCAGATGATCAATAATTCAGTGCAATGGATGATTCAGGAGAAAGGCCACTTTCACTTAACCTTAAGAATCAGCCCCATGTGAGGAAGTGTCATCTCTCATCATTTAGCAACAGAGACCAGAGCAGGATAAAGTCATGCTGAGAAATGCAGAAGTCTGCATTTCTCACATTTATATAAATTCCACCCTGGTCACCCAAATGCCTCTTTGTGAGGTGAGATGGCTTCTCCCATTTCCGGCATCATCTCTGTACTCTGGTTTTATTAGGGTGGCTTTAATATTAGTTTCCTCTAGCCCCTTCTTTGGAGGAACTTGGAGAAAGTATCCATCCTTGTCAGAAGCTCTTTGCTTGACCTTCACTCCACCATGCTGGCTCCAAATGCATCCCTGTCCTGGGACCCCTGAGCCCCCAGGATGGAGCTCGGGGCTCATGGTTTACCCCTGCCTCCCAGGAGTGTTCTGTGTCCCCCTGCTCAGGTCTCTCTCCTTCCTGTCCCTGCCTGGAAACCTTTTCTTTCTTGGGAATTACTTTCTCCCCTCCTGACTACATAGTATCTGATAGAAGCCAGTCTCCTCTTTCCGGACAGCACCAGTTTTCCTCTGTTCTGGAGCTTTGCACATGGTTCAGTGATGGGCCGTGACCTAATCAGAATCAACCCTGGAATTTTTGTGGGATCTGCAGTGCAAGAGACACCCCTTTTGCTGTAGGATTTGCTGAGCTGAAGGAGCCAAGTGTGCAGTGGTTGGGAGCACCTGTATGGAGGACTGTGTGAGATGAAGCCAGCAAGGAGTACAGAGCAGAGTTGGACGGCTGGTGATGTCACTGACCCCTGGCCCCACCATGCTGGCAGCCACCTACCTATCCCCAGATGAGTCAGTGAATTACCTTTTTTTCCTTTCCCTAAACTGGTATGTATTTATTTCTCCCACTTACAACTAAGAGCCTTAAGGCAGAAGATTAAAGAGGGGCCAGGTTCTGTGAGACTTTTATTCCCATTTTACCAGTTGGAAGTTGAGGGAGAATAAGGTGATGAGTTGCATGAGGCCACTCAGCTAGGAGTGGCTGACTGGGTTTGACATCAGCTGTTTCAGCTTCCAGTCTCTTGAACACCAGGGTTGACTCTCAGAGCAGAAATCAGGAACTGAGGCAAGGCTTGTCTTTTCTGAATTGTCACCTCTGGCCATGCAGCAGTCTCAAGGATTGTTGGCCACTTAGGGTTAGGGTCTTATCAACCAGGGCCATTGTGGCAAACAACAGTTAATTTACTACTGAGCCTCCAATATCCACCCTACCCCTGATCGAGCTTTTTGGTTGCTCAAAGCAGAACCCAGATTTTGTGAGGTGCAGCAATGTGCTCAGCCCCAGCGATTGAATCTGAATACTCCAAGCCCTGCAGGGTTCTCATCCTCCTTTCCTAGATTCTGACTTGACCAGACTTCTTTGCAACTAGGGGTGGCCATAGGACAGTGTTTTAACCAATGAGATACATGAGGACACCTTCCAGGGGAACTGCTGGGAAAGAATTTTTTTCTTTTTAATGTATCAAGCTGTTAAATTGGTGTTTTGGCTGAATCACTGAGAAGTTAGCTATTGAATTCCAAAGGGTGTTGATAGACTACAATGAAGATTTTTAAAGGTGGCTGAGAACTAGTTGGACAATTGCCCATAGTGAGAAAGAGAAGGCTGAGAGAATGGAGGAGAGAAAGGACTTGTGATATTCCTTTGGCGAGGGCTGGGCCTGTGATAGGAGACCCTCACCAAGGAAGATAGGTGGAGTAGCTGCTCCCTTCCCTGAAACCCAGAGCATGCTGGCTTCTGCAGGACTGTTCTGAGAGCTTGCTTTGTGTGTCCTGGAGTTTGGGGAAATGGACTGGTGGTTGTGGCTTCTGGCTTGTGGTGGTGGGGAGGAACTAGAGACAAGAGCAAGCTGTCGTGGTATTGGGAAGTAGCTGCACTCCCTCGAATGATGCGTCAAAGGCTTGTGGACCTCAGGGACTAGATATGCCACTTGTGGTGGGAGTGTGGGCCTGATTGTAGAGAATTGCCACTGGCCTGCCCTTGGGGGCTTGTCAGCACGTGGAATGTGTGCATATTTCCATGGGCAGAGGTAGGCCCCATGAATGAAAGTCTGGTGAGTGAGCACCTCAGATCTTGACCCAAAGGCTTGCCAGGGAGCTGGTAAGACTGCTGTGGAGGGTACTATGAGGTGAACTTTCTCAGGGCTGAGGAGAAAGTAAGTTGCTCCTAATTTATTGGCTGGGGTCAAGGGAACTACAGCTCTGGAGCTGGGAGTGGGGGACTGGATGTGGGAAAGGGAAGTTGGTCTTTAAGAAACTTCAAAGTGTCCATGAGAGCATTAAACCTCTTCCAGACCCAGAGAGCATAAATAAGGCCATCTATGAGACCATCAAGAAAGACCTTTCCATACTTCCTTCCCTTCTCTCTGTATGCTGTGATTTCTGAAGTCTGCAGGAGGCAAGGTGAGAGAGAAGAGAAGATGCTAACCAGGTCACTCTCTCAGAGAGCAGGGGTTGTCTCAGGCCAGCCCTAGCTGTGGAAGTCAGAAAGACTTAACAAACTCCAGTTTTCAGTTTTGATTATCACCTGGCCTGAAGCGACATTGTTGAGGGCAATGGACAGAAGAAGAGGAAGCTCTGTTGAATATTGCTCCATTTCAGGTGTGTGGCCTCCCTAGAGAGCTCAGGGTTCTCCCATGTCCTCCTCCTTTACCCGAAATAGATCATGTGATCATAGACAAGACATTTTTTATTTTTTAATCATTGAATTTAATTTAGTCAACCTAAATGCATAAAAGTACAGGTGGGGATGTTATGTATGTATGCATATGCATATCACTTTATAAAATAGGCAAAGCCCTTCTGCATTTTTATACGTTGCCAAGGTGTTTCCTGTTATTTTAAAAGCTATGTACCTTTAATGTAATTTTCTAAGAGTTGGAATCCCTCTGTTGGAATCTGGAAAAGGCCTTCTTATTGAGCTTTAGTGCTCAAGGCTGAGTTTTCACTAAAACAAGCAAATCAGTTAAAAGGGCTGAGCCTGTGGGAAAGGTCATTCGTTGGTTACCTTCTGTGGTAGATTAAGTTATTGGCCCCAAGCCCTCTCTTCCCAATACTGGTATTGTACTTCCTCATCTTTGTAACATGGTAGGGAAACATACTTCCCTAGCAGTTGACTTTGGGCTTGGCTGTGTGACTTTCTTGGGTCAATAGAATGTTAGCAGAGAGGAAGCACACAGGGGATAGAAGTGCCCTGCTCTGCTGTACTGTCATCAGGTAAGAAGAGCATGTCTTAGGTAGTTGCCAGTCCAGGCTAATGAGAGGTCTGTGTAGCAGATCCAAACCCAACTGAGAGCCCAGAATCAATGAGCCTAGTCTATCCTAACCCACCCCAACTAACTTGCAGATATGGAAGGGAGATATAAACACTTGTGGATAATTGCCATAGAGATTCTGTAAGCAGCAAGAGTTGACTGAAACACAATCACTTTTTTGTTGATACCTTTAGTGAGACTAGAGTGGGGAGCTGAGCCAGGCTCACCTTTGGAGAACTACACCTTTTCTCACCTTTCACACTCATTGAAGTTGTGGCTCAGGACAGATGATCTTGTCACTTTTCATTACTAGCTGACTTTGATTTTCTCTGGACCAACTTCCTAGTTTGTGGGAGTGCTAATGTGACCTGGGTAGTGGTAGTGCACTTAGGAAAGAGAGAGAAGAAGGCTCAGGGAGGATACCTGGGGTTGTTGTAACACAGCATCCTTCATTCCTCTGCTAAAATGGTGCCTCATGTGTGTTCTAGGAAAGCCAGTCTTTCTTCACCTCAGTGCCATTGGCCTTGATTCTTCTGCAGCTCCCTCTTTGGGCTGCAATGATGGGTTCAGGAAGAGGCAGGCACAGGGACTGACCATGGCTAATGAGAGGCAACATCCATTTTCTTGACAATGTTGGGATAGAGGCACGTGCTCTTCCTGAGGGCCTTCATCTAATGATCATAAATGATCAGAATGATTAGAAAAGAGCCTGATTGGAAACAGGATTAGCTTGAAACAGGTGGTGCCTGGAGATGAGAGGAAGAGAGGTACTGGGTCCTGGTGACAGATGAATCAGACCATGTCTGAAGTCAGAACATCATTTGACTTTCCCTTAGGTGGGTCAACAAATTCCCATTTGTACTTAGACAATTTGATTAGGTATCTGCCATTTGTAATAAAAAATCTCAAATGATACAAGACTGCCCACCTGCTTTGAATTTTCTGTGGCCCAAACTTGTAACTCAGTATTTCTTTACCTGTCCTTATTTTCTGGATATATATCTCTCTTTGGTTCGTGTGTGTGTGTGTGTGTGTGTGTGTGCAGTTGGACATGGTAGAAAAAAAGAATTTATATAAAAAGATATTGAGTTCCTGACCAAATGCTATCCCTTTAAAATAATCTACACTAAATACTTCACTTACATTATTTTCTCATTCATTCTTCACAAGCTCTCCTACAGTAGATATTTTTTTTATCAGGTAGAAATTCTTTTGACTATAATTACAGAAAACCTGACTAAATGTGACTTAAACCATAAAGACACTTATTACCATATTTCATTAACTCTAAGATGCCATTGATTGTAAAATGCACCCCTATTCCACCACTTTCTTTGTATAAGAAAAAAAATACTGTGAAACTATGATGCAATTTTTTTTTACTATCAAATCTGTTGAGAGATATGACGACTTCAGAAGTGTTAAATGTGAAAAAGAATAATGCGGCCTTAGAGTTGACAAAACATGGTAGTACTTAGCAAGACATTTGTAGTTAGATGGCCTCTGATTTGATTTGGTAACTCAAGATTATCATCCAAGTTCTGGGCTTCTTGTGTCTTTCTGTTCTTCCGTTTCAGCATGTGTCACCTTAAATTTACAAGATAGCTCCTCTAGCACCAAGCTTGTTGTTCTCTAATATCACATTCAAAGGCAGAAAAAGAAGGAAGGGAACATGGGGTAGAATAAGTGCTCCTCTCCTCACTCAATTCTATTCTTTCATAAGAAAAACCCCAGTACATTAATCCTTATGCCTTCTTGGCCTGCTATGTTGGTTTTAAGAGAGACCAAGAAAGTGAGTATCTGACCTTCTCAGTCTTATAATGGAAGGTAAGGGAAAGAGACATCAGAAATGTCTGTCTGTGCCACAGGATTTTTACTCCTATTTTACAGATGAGGAAAATAAGGCTCAAAGAGCTTTAGTTATTCACCCAATGACACATAATTAGAAATTGGCCAAATTTAGCTTTTAAGCCAGTTTTGAGTAATCTAAAGCCCATGATCTTTCCATTGCAGCATAAATCAACTCTGTGTTAAAGACTGAACTTTGAGAAACTTCAGACACAGAGAAGGTAAATAGTAAGGAATGTGTTTGAAGGTAAATACCAGACAACCTTACCGTCAGTGGATCAAAGAGATATGGATGTATTGTTCTTGTGTAACAAGCAGCCCAGAGATTGACAGCTCAGGGCAAGGCAGCTGCTCATGGACTTCATCAAGATCTCTCGCTCCCTTATCTTCCTCTTTCACCGTCCTTATTGTGTAGCTTCTGTCCTTAAGTTCCCAGGATGGCTGTTGCATCTCAAGGCACCACATCTATCTTTCCTGGGAGCTCTGCTGGTTAGTCCATCTTACATTTAAGTGGACAAAACAAGTTCACATGGCTACAAGAAAGTCTAGAAAGGTGAATATACTTACCTTGGTACATTGTCATACTGAACAAAACGGGGACTCTGTTAGAAAGAAGAGAGAAAAAATTTACGTAATGGTTGTCATTAGTGCAGTGTGTATTGGACCATTATATTTGATTTTCCTCTCTTCATGCTGGTGGTACAAAGCCCCACTTAGCGCTCAAGCACAGTTGTGTGATCTACTTTGGCTGGTTAAATATGAGCAGAAGGGATATGTATCACTTTCTAGTGGAAGATTTTAAAATTGGTGCATAATCCTCCATGTTCTTTTCTATTGATGTGATCATTATAAAATTGTGTATCAAGAAGCCTCTAGTTGACTGGGTCCCTGAGGGAGCAGAGGACATATGATGAATATAAAGCATAAGTGAGAAATAGACCTGCATTTAGCTAGGCCACTGATACTTTTGTGAGGTTCGCTATTTATTACAGCATAACCCAGCCTATCCTTACACAGGTAAGTAATTAGCAGTATCTGCTATTTGGTCTTCAGGCGAGGTGGTTATTGGACTAGTGAGGAACCAAGACCTAGGCCTGAATGGGCACACACAGTTCCCCCTGAAGAAAAGGCTGTGTTAGTGGTCTTACAACAAGAATTGGGAGTCTCCAGTTTCCCAGGCATTAGGGAAAATGAAGCTGTCATTGATGCCACATCTGAGCCCATTGACCCAGCCACCTACCCATTGGCTAGCTCATTAGCAGTGTCTCTATTTCTCTGTCAAGCCATAGAAATACACACAGTGAGGATTTGCCAGGTTAGCCATGCATCCTAGCTTCCCTCTTACACTAACAGAAACTAAGTCCACTCTTCCATCAGGTCCAATCTGCCCTGCGCTCCCCTGGTCAATAGATGGGACAGGATGCAAAATAGGCCAATCAAATGCTCTCAGTCTAAAATGTAAATCTTGGGTGGGACAATCTAGATGAATTGGAAACTGATTGAAATTTATTCACCCTACTGGTCGCACACAGTGGAGATCATTCATTAAGTCCTCCTATCTAGGTCCTCAGATCTTCATTCAGTGTAGTTCTTTGTGGCCTCTTTGAAAAGACCACACATCTCCGAGACATTCCAGACCTGGAGCTGGATGCAGCAGCTCATTGAGAATCTACATCCTCTCTTTCCTTCTGATGCAGTGGGTAAGAGCAAGTTTTGGTGGTATCTGGTATAATTGCATTATTTTAAGCAAGAACATTTTAACAAGTATGTTTATTAAAGGAAGGATAAGTGTGAATGTTGGGCAGACAAAGGTTCAGATTACAGTGAACATTTGTTGTTTTTTTCTGTCCAGAATCAATCCTTGCTTCTTCTGGTGACAAATCCCATGTCTTCCTCTAGTCTCAGACAATGCCATAAGGTGGGCTGACTGCTCTTTAACTCCAGAGGTAGCCTTGATCCAGAGCTGGCCAGTCAGAGCATCACCTCCCATAGGCCACAGTGATGGGAGAAGAGCTGGGCAGTGACTCGTATTAGTTTACTAGGACACAAACCTACAATTTGGGGGGAAGTATTGAGAGTGATTTTAATAATAATAGCTAATACATACCTTATGACATTGTTCTCAACTCCTTAAACTCTTCTCCATGGACTTATAGTTGTGAGGATATAATCCAGGAGCTGCTGAGAGCCAACTATATATGAAAAATTTATCTAAAAGAGATGAATAGGGGCCATGTTCTGATGGCATCACTTAAGCCCATGGATCCAGCCAAGCCTGACTGCCTTGAACTCTTGACCTACAAGAGCCAAAGAAAAGTTCTTTTGGTGCTTCAGCCAGTCTGAATTGAGTTTCTGCCCCTTGAAGTCAAAAAGGTACTGGCTACTATATTTCTAAGTAGACCTAAAAGGCACATTGGTAGTGGTACCGGCCTGCCCACAGCCCAGCAGAGGTGACAACCAGTAGGTGAAACTGTTTTAGACCACGTGACCATTTTATGTGAGACAGCGTCTGAACCAGGACTTGTGGGTTTTTCTCTGGCATTAAAGATGACCTGTGCCTATCAGATTTCTCTTGTCTTAACTATGAGTTGGAAAAATGGCAGAAGTGAGGCAGCTAGCTGCAGGGGGAGCGAGAGAGATGCATTAAGACAGCAATTTTCAACCTTTTTTAAATCTCATGGCACACATCAACTAATTACTAAAATTCTGTGGCACATTGAAAAATATATTGTATGTTTTACTGAATCTGACAGAAAATAGGTATAATTTTGATTCATTCACACTGGACAGCTATTGTTGTGTTGGCTGTTGTCATTTTTTAAATTAGACAATCTAGGGGAAAAGAGGTCAGTGCCCCTGACTAAGTCAGGTATTACATGTTTGAAAAATTGTTGCAGCACACATGTTAAAAATCCCTGCATTAAGAGATGCCTCCAGGAGATGCTGGGGCCTTGGTGATTCAAGGTATTCAAGCAGCAGAAATTCTGTGTCAGTAGAGGGCGCTAGTTAGTAGAAAGAACCTAGCAGAGGAACCTCAGGAGGGATGTGGTGCACCTTGCTCCAGAAAGGAAATGATGCAACAATGTATATTTCTGTATCTGTCTCACTCATTCCTGAGAACTTTCCAATTGTGGTTTAATCATAACAAATCCATTTTCTTTCCCCAAGCAAGCTTCAGGTGGTCTCTGACTTTACCTTGCAAGACTCAACTCAGAAACCTGCCTTCCATGTTGCCTCCGCAATACTTCTGGCTTGGCTGAAAACTATCACTGGGGCTGCTTCTGGTAACAAGGGTTGCAAATTTAACCTGAACTAGTTTTAACAAAAAGGATATTTGTTGGCTTCCTTAGTTGAGAAGTCAAGGGATGAGACCAGCCTTACCCTTAACTGGATGCAAGGCTCAGTTATGTACTCTGGACCTGACTTCTCTCACGTCCTCATTTTGTCACCCTCTGGGCTGGCTCCAGTACCAGGCTTTGTGTAGGATGGTGGCTTCAGTCCCCACATTTCCTTCTGGAAAACAGTGAGTGTCATTCTCAGTACTCCCAGAGATATTATTTACTGAATGTCATTGGCTCTGTGGGACACATGCTTATCCTGAACTATCTGTGTGGCCAGGTAATGTGAGGTAGTGGTTGGTTTACTCCTCCTCTGAGACTCACCCAAAACACATGGGTGTAGAGGAGAGAGGGTGAGTAATTTTTAGAATATAGGTTGAGCTGCTGCAAGAGAAACTTCAAGTAAGATTGGCTTAAGGAAAGTAGAAGTTTTTTTCTCATCTGTCTGCAGGTAAGCAGCCTGGGAGCCCAATTTTGTCCTACATGGTTGCTCATTTATCCCTAGTTAATGTGTGTCCATGGGTTTTGAGGTATTTCACCAGCTCTGCTACTCAGCAGGAGGAAACAGAAAAGAAGAGAGAGGAGGGCTTACCCCTTCCATTTAAAGACATCACCTCTGCCTGCTTTAGTCCTGCTGGTCAGTTACTTAGCCAGACATAGCTTCCAGGAAGATGAGGAAATACAGTCTTTTTTTCTGGATTTCTATATATTCAGGTGAAAAACAGGAATTATTTAAACATAGAAGGAAATCATGACCAGTGGGGACAATTAGCAGTCTCAGTCCCAGTTTGTCTCTTTAGTCAATTAAATGTCTATGTTCCCTACCTATTCTTCCAAAGCTTTGAAAGCCCTCTCCCTGGGGAAGGCAATCCCAAATGATACAAACTGGCTTAACACCATGACTCCATGCCAACCATGGGAGAGGGAAAAGGTGAGGCACATTCCTTCTGAGGACACCACCAAGAAACTGCATGCATCACTTCTAACACCTCACTGGACAGAGCTAGTCACATGGCATACCTGGCTGTCCAGTGTCTGGACAATGTGCTTTTTTTCTGAGTAGGTATGTTCTCAGTTAGAGGAGTTCTGTTACTACAGAGGGGAGAATATGTATTGGGGAACAACAAGCAGTCCCTGTCTTGGGGTGATTCCCCAAATGAAAGGGGGGATGGATTGTGGGGAGCTAAAAAACAACAGATATCTACTATAATGCCTCTCCTTTGTGTGCCCCAGCTCCTCTGTCTCCTTTAATCACTTTGATATAATTAATTGTCTGTTTGTCTGTCATTGCTGCCCCTGAGTCCCTCATCACACAGGCCTTGAGGTCAAGACATACCTGATTCAGTGTATATTCCAAGCTCATAACTTAGGACTGGCACTTGTTAGGGACCCGTGAAATATTTGTGGGTGAAACTGAGTTGGTAATAGGTGTTTCTGGATAACTAACATCCTCTCTCTCTCTCTTTCTCTCTCTCCCCCCCCCCCTCTCTGCATCTATTAAATGCAGGTCCTTGGAGGTCAGTGTCTTTTTCATTCAAGGATCTTATGGCTAAAGGAGTCTCTCACTCTCTAGCAACTTTTTGGTCTGAAAAACAGATACTGTCCAACTAGTTGAAGCTCTCTGTTCAGTAGGCATTGACACACTGAACATTCAATGTCTTCTTTTTTGAGACTCCCAGACATGCTTCCTCCAGCGGTCCGTGTTTTGAGCCAGCTGATTGTTATTTTACCCTTAGTATAGCAACAGCATCTTGTCATTCTATCATTCTGTGACTCTGGAGGGACTGTCAGTCATAGGATAGTGCCCCCATCCTCCCAGGAGAAGCACATTGTCAAGCAGCGTCAGCAAGATTTGATTTGTTGGCCCAGAGCTGAGGTTGTGGATTTGGGACTGCGAGCAACTTTGTTTCCCAAGATCCTGTGTAAGGATGAATCTAACTTAGAGGGAGTCACAAGGAAGGAGCACGTGAGACAGAGCCTTCACCACATCATGTGAACCTTTAGCTTTAGCAATGCCCAAGGCTAGAGTCAATAAATTCTCTTCATTTGCCTAAACTATACAATGTTAGCCCTTTTATCCAGCATTCAAATCTTATAAACTGTTGGTTAATAGGCAAGTCAGTTAACTGAAAGACAGCTGTGAAGCAATCTGATTTGGAATTTTTCTAGATGGTTATGATTTTCCTATTCTTTTTCAACTTGTCTTTCCCACATTTAGACATTTAACTGACAGCAGTTTCTGTGACTCACTTTCCAAAACATTTAACCTAGTTTTTACAGGAACAAAACTTTCTTTTCATATTATATTCCACCAGTTTATGTGCTTTTTAATTAAATTGCATAGTTACAACACTTGGAATTAGTAACTTTGATACAAACTCAACTGACTCTTGGTAAGCCAACTACTCAACGGGTGACAGCAGCATTGTCTATTGTCCAGCTAGCTCTATTGTATCCTCCTGGCCACTAGCATCTGGAAGGCTATGGCCTTGACTCTTCTCTTTTACAACTGTGAGTCCTAATTAAAACTTCTTTTTCTTTGATGAAGATTCTTTCTGGGAGATATAATTCCTGGTCACAATTATTGCATAGGCCCCAATATTGTTTGGCCAACAAGCTCTTTCACTTTCTTCAATGACTATTTCAAACCTCTTCCACTTTCCTCATCCCTCCAAACTTCCTATCTTCTCCTTTCTGTCTCAGCACATGAGCTTGCCTTTTATTTCACAGAAAAATAGAAACCATCAAATTTCAATTTCTAAACCTAGTAAGTTACCTAGGACTACCCCTGTCATTTCTTCCTGCTTCATGGAGAAACCACCCTTACTCCTGTTTTACATGTTCAAGATCCCAGCCCAAGGAACCTTATGCCAGTAGTGGTTCCCACTCTAGTGTGTTCTTCATCCGCTCCCTCTCTATGGGTCCTTCTCCCTGCTATCAAATATGCTCAGCTTGTGCAGTGAATCTATCTGTGTCTGGCCACCCAGCTTCCATTTCCCCTTCTGGGAAAAACATCTTATGTGTGTGGTCCTGGTGGGCCATGCATGCTCCTAGAGAGATTCACTTGGCCAGGTATTCCTCTCACTATTCAAGGACACAGGACACATGGTTGAAGCTCAGCGAAGTGAGCTCTTGCTCCGCTAGGACTTTGAATCTTTGCCTGAGAGACATGCAAAAGACAAAGAACTAGAATCCTTTCTTTTTTTAAAAAAAGATTATATACAAATACATGTTACTACTAAATCTTATTTTTTTAAAAAGATTTTATTTGTTTATTTTAGAAAGAGGGGAAAGGAGGGAGAAAGAAAGGGAGAGAAATATCAATGTGTGGTTGCCTCTCTGGTGCCCCCAAGTGGGTACCTGGCCCGCAACCCTCACTTGGCTCACAGCCCTGTGAGGCAAGTATAATTATTGCTACTGCAGATGAGGTATGTGGGCCCAGAGATATGAACAGTATTGCCTGGGTATGGGACTGAAGAGCAAGTGAATGAGGGTAGGAGGAGTTGGGATTGCAATTCATGTCTGGCTCCCTGAGCAGCCAGACAAATGGAAGAAGAGGACCAGTTGAACAAGAAGCCAAGGCCAGGGCGATGCTCACGGAGTGGCAGGTCCAGCCAGGCTACATCTGTAGTAATATAGTGTGATAGACATTAGTTGACACCCAGATCCAAGCAGGCCTCCTTGAAACACTGGAAGTAAAGGGCTTGGAGGATTCTCAGGTGCTCAGGGAGCTGGAAGCCCCAGGTTTCAGTTTGGAACTGACCAACTCTATGTAATCCCATGTAGTTCATCCCTTTTTGGTACTTCCCCTTGGTGCTCAGTTGACTTCCCTAGGAAGAGACTGCGAGTAAGATGGATGTGGAAGGATGGGTTCTAATCCTGGGCAGCAATGCGTGGTGGCCTCAGCAAACAAATTCCATATTTGCCCCCTTTAGCAAGGATCCCCCTGCCAGGCTGTGTGGTGGGGAGACCAAGGCCTGGAGCCTCTGCTTGGACCCCTCTGCTGGCTTCCAGTGCTTGGTACCCCAGGAGAGCCATCTGCCAGGCTCTGCAACTGTGCCCTAAGACCCTACTAGAAAGGGTCTTCCTAAGCAGAGCCCCTTATCCACTGCAGCAGTGACTGAGTCCCCAACTTGAGGCTGTAACTGACCAGGCTGGGGAGGGGCAGAGAAGATAGGACCAAGGCTTCCAGGCCTTAAGAAGCAGGATCTCAGGCTAGGCAGAGTAGGCTGTGGTGCCTGTGGTTAAAAGCCAGGCAGGGAAGCATGAGGGCATGACCCACAGGGCCAAATGCTGTGCCTGATATAGTACCATCTGTTGTGTTCTTGGGCCCATGTGGCAAACTGATGAGGGGCAGTTCAGAGCTACAGAGGGGGTTCTACATGCAGAGAACACACCAAGGCATGGGGTAGCTGGGTGTTGGGTCAGAGCCACACCTGTGGCATCATGCCTCACATCCCCTGGGCTATGTGCCATGCTAGGGGGGCTAATGGCAGAGTGAATGGTGCAGGCTCCTGTCTCCGCTTTCCATTCTCTGCCTTGCTTGCAGGGCTGGGGGACTTTCTGTAGACCCCTCCTCCTGGTGCTCCAGTGGCAGTACAGAGTTGGGAGAGGCCAGAGTTGAGGGTGGGGTCTGATCTCTTCCCATACTAGAGGAGGTGTCGAGATGGCCACTGGACCAGAGAGGTGCAGACCCCTCAGCAAACAGCTGCAGAAGCAAATCAGGAGTCCCTGGAGCTGGGATCAACATAGGAGGGTCGACAATGGGACCCAAATCTCAGGGGCTATGGCCCAGAGATAGGACAAGATCCTCTTATCGCTTGGCTCTGGGAGTGGGTGGTAGGAATCCTTTGAGGGCGGAAAGGATAGGGGACAAGCCTGGGTCTGTGGCAATCTGTTGAGTCTGTGTGCCCAGAGCCTGGCCAGTGACTGTTGGAGACAGGCGGATGTTAGGGAAACAGGACACTCAGGACCCCAGCTTGGTAGGGCAAGACTGTGACCGGCGTTCCCAGGGCCTGGACTGGCTCTAGACGTTTGTGGAGCGGGTGGGAGCGAAGCAGGGCGTTTGGTGGCCGCAGGAACGGCAGCGGGGGGGGGGGGGGTCGGCTCACCCCCACACGGTTATTGCGCGCACCTGCTATTGGGGTCCATGAGGCGGACTGGAGATTGAATGCCCGGAATTGGGTTGGGGGCAAATGTGGGATCGAGAGGTGGGCGGGGAAAGGGGTTGAAGAATACAGGCCTCGGCGGAGGGGCTAGGGACGCAACTCCGGGGATGTAGTCAATGAAGTTGAGGTCAGGGGGACTGGGCGCAGGCCTCAGCGTACAAGGCCAGGAGAGTGGAGGGGCCGCGGAAGCGGAGCTCAAAGGACTAAACTCATTATGGGATCCGGAAGGATGGGACAGTGGGGTCCAAGCCTTGGAGAATGGGGGTCCGTAGGGGGTGGGGCTGGAAGGGAACGGCTTGCTATTCGAGAGAGCGGACCCTAGAGCTAAAGTACCCTTAAGGGTCGGAAGCCCGAGACTAGTAAAGGGCGGTGCCAGGATGGGGAGGAGCGGTGAAGCAGGGGGGCTCCAGAAGATCAGTAGACCGCGGTGCGGGGTGTATGAGGGCGGGGCGCAGGGGCAGTGGGCGGGGCTATGAGGAAGTGGACTTGGGGGCAGGGTCGGGGGCGGGTCGGACGTCGACGCCGGCTGTGGAGCGCTGGGGCGGGCCCAGGTGAGCGGGGGCACCACCTCCTGCGCCCCTCCTCTTCTCAGAAAACCTTCCCAGTCGTCCGTCGGCAGCTTCCAGGCTCCGCTCCGCGGACTGGGCGAACCGGGAGCAGCGGAGTCTGCAGCCCAGTCCGGGTCCAGCTCCATCTTGGGCCGTTACGCCGGGCACCTGTGGCGGCCGCAGGAGAAGCACTTCCGCCGGCCTTCGCGGCCCCGGGCGGGCGAGAGGGTGAGAGGGAGGCTCTGAGCGTGCCCGAGGGTGGGTCGGGAGGAATAAATGTCATGGGCGGTGTCTTCCTTTCCTGCGCGCCAGAACCCCACTCCGCACTTCTTCCTGCGCTCAGACCCTCCGCATCCTGGCCCCTGCCCCGAGCTCAGCGTCCCCAATGGCCGCATTCCTCCTCCCATCTCTCCTCGCATTGCCTACCCCATCCCCTCGTCTATGTTTTCTCTGCCCATCCTCCCATTTACTCTTTCCAGGTCCCCGTCTCCTGCTTCCACCCCTGCTCCTGTATCTTCTTCCAGCTCCCATTCCTCCTCCCCGCTCCCCCTTACTCTCTGCTGACTGCCCCCAGCCCCAAACCTCCCTTCCCTCTTCTTCCTCCTGCCCTCCATCCCTACCCATTTGCCCCACAGTTCCGTCTTCCTTCAGTTACTGTCTTGGCTGCTGGGAAGGTCTGTAGCCTCGTTTTGGGAATGTACTGTGGACCTTCTCCCTGAGTCGGGGTGGGCTTTGTGTCTGAGAGAATGAGAAGTGACCCCTGCCAGGCGTGGGGGGCAGTGTGCTGTGGTGTGGTTTGGTGTGGTGTGTTCAGGCCTTTGGCCCCTCAAGCAGAGTCGGTCTGGACTATTGGTGTGCAGAGTGCAGCTGTGTAGACAGTGTTTCCTGCAGGCTGGAACAGCAGAAGGGCCTGTGCATCCACCTCTGATGTGACTATGGGTGGGGCATGGGCTCATGGCGGTGCATGGGTGCTCCTGAGCATGTAGGTAGGAGGGACACACCAGCCACCTGGGCTGCTTCTGGTTTGGGGCACCTGTGCCTGGAGGCTTACTTTCTCCACCCAAGGTGCCTCCTGGGAAGTGTGGGTAAATCCTCCTCAGTGGAGGAAGCTCTGGGGCTTTTCTCTGGTTAGCAGAGCTGGGTTATTGGGGCCACTAACCTAGGGTTACCCTAGAATGCTTTCCTGGCATAGCTTTGTTCCTGGGCATCTTGTTCTTAAAGGCCCCTCTCTATGATGGGCAGGTTTTGTCCCCTCCCAACACTCCTTCTCAGGAATGTTCCCTGCTGCATTGCCCAGCTTTGGCCCTGAGTCTTCCTATCAGGCCATTTGCTGCTGGGATGAATCAGACCACCTGCTGAAGGTTGCCACACCCCCACTCTGCAATGAGGGACTTGTGAGGTGTGTTAACTCTACCAGGTGCTTGGAGGCTAAGGTCCGTATTTAAGAACTGGACCATTTTCCCCTCCTGACCACATGGATTTGCCTTTCCTGTTCTGGTTTTGCTGGAAGCAGAAGTCACCACTCCCCTTAAGATGACAGGAGTGTGGCCTGAAATGGGCCTGCCTTGGCTGTTCCTCTTGGCACACACCCAAAGGCCTGTGCTCCTGTGCTGGGGTGATATAGCAAGAGGTGGAATCTTGGACCAAGAGACTTAGCAGTCTCTTCGGTTGGGTCAGTCTGGAAGTTTCTGCAGAACTGGGAACTTATACTCAAAATGACATTGCTTGATTGCTACATGTGAGGCTTGTTTCTCCTCCCATGCACTGCTAAGCAGAACAGTGGCAACAGGATAGTCCTGTATTGGCTACAGGCACTGCCCACTTCACAACTTTGATTGGCATCACCTGGGGCAGGAGAGAGACCATGAAAGTGTCACCCAAAGAACACCAGGGGTCTTAGGTACTTCTGTGTTCCTGTCCTTTATCTTTTTTGCTAAAACATCTTCCCAGGGGCTCTTTAGGGTGAAACCAGAGCCTTTTCCATGGTTTTTTAAGGCAAATGGACATTTAGAATGCAGACTCCAAACTTGTCTATGTCTGTGCATGCGCCCACATGTGTGTTCATATCTTCCCCAATGAAGGTTTGAAATAGGCTGGGAAAATTAGTGTGGTGATGAAGACATGGGGACACTGGTGGTGGCTAGGCCCTAGGATGGCATGAAGGTAGGAAGGATTGGGAAGTAAGACTAGGCTAACCTTTGGGGAGTCTCGGTGGCTTCCTAAAAGGGCCTTTTGCCACCCCCACTTCCGCCCCCCAGGACTAGTCCCTTGAGCAGAAGTCACTCCTGTTGGAATGGGAAAGAAAAGATTATTAACAATCATCACTTGAGATGGTCCTTATGCCATCACATTTAGTCTTCACAAAAACACTGCAGGGTTGGGAGTTACTTCTGTTTTGCAGGTTGGGGAAACTGAGGCTCAAAGAGGTTAGGTGTCTGCCTGAAGGCACATACATAGGAAGGGGAAGAGCCAGGGTTGGAAGCAGACTTCTTGGCCCACCTGCTCAGCCATGGCTCCAGTGCACATGTGGTCATCTCTCATCACTCCCTGCAAGGCTCCTTTTCTTTGAGATAGGGGGTGGGTGAAACCTCTTTTCCCCAGAGGTAACCTGCATTACTTCCCTCAGAGCCCTTCTGTTAGGGGTGGGAAGGCCAGGTTGTAGGACGAAAACCCTGTTGGAGTTCAGCTGTAGGTTCTTGGACATTTCTGAACTGCTCCAGATCTCAGTTTTGTCATGTGACACTTGTGAAAGTGGGATGAGGAAAGGAATTGACAGATCCTGAACACTCCCCCACACTCATCGGGTCTTTGTTTGACTGCTCTCTCTGAGTCACAGCTAGCTCTGGGCACTGGGTAGTCACCTGGTGAGGCAGGCGCAGGGGAGTCCTTGTCACTGATGGCTTCTCACTCGCTCCTGGTAGGGTCTGATGGCACCCTAGCCTCATTCTACCTGGTTCCTCAGAGGGCCAGGGCCTGTCTTGGTTCTTTATGGCCTCTCCCTAGGAGAGCCCAGGGTAGGTGGAGCTCAGCCAGAGGCCATGTAGGTGGTCCAGATGGGTCCTCCTTGGTGTTCTTGGACATGCGGCTGGGTGGTTGTCTGCCTGCCAGGGGCTGTCAGTGTCCACAGCCTCCCTAGCCAGCAGGTACACCTCCTGTCCTCTTTGCTCTTGGGTAAGTCACTAAACCTCTGAGCTTTGGCCTTTTCTGTAGAATGGGAATGATAATGTATCTCATGAAGTTGCTCTGACAATTAAATGAGACAGTGCTGGAAAGGATGTGGCACATTCTGGCACATGGTAGGAGGTTCAGTACTGGGAGCTATCGTCACCATCATCATCACCGTGATTGTTATTGGCTTTGTTGCTCTTCTTTGTTTATGTGTCCATCATTCACATCCTTGAGGTCAGAGCCTGGGTCATGGTCTCTCATGGCTCATCATTTTCATGATCCTTCCAGGAACCAGTCCGGTATTGGCCTCAAGGAGCAGCCAGGATGGGACACTCTTGCCCGGGCTAGGGCTGGGTCTGGAACTGATCAGTCTAGTATGGTAGTCATTAATCACATGTGGCGAGTGCCTACTTTGCTGGGTAGTGCAGAGTAGAATCTTTCATCATTGCAGGAAGTTGTGCTGTACTGGACTCTATAGCAAGCCTCAAGCTCTCAGGGCACTGCAGCTTCAGAAACATCCTCACTGTTTGCTTAAACAGGCACCAGCCATCTGCTGAGTGCTGACAGCAAGAAGTTTGTAACTATACAGAAACTGAGTTCCTGAGGGCCCTTCCCACATTCCTTTTCAGGTGGCCTTGCTAACCTGGCCAGGGAGGTTAGTTTTTTTGGCAGTTCTAATCAGCCCAGGGGTGGGAGGGCAGGATTGGGATTGCCCAAACTGTACTTGTTGCTTGCTGGCCCTGCCCTGTTTCTCCAGCCCATCCTGCCTGGCAGGGAGTCCCAGAGTGATGTTCCTAATTCACACATTTGGCAAGGCCTAGGTTGGCCCAGATGCCCTGACCCCACTTCTGGGGCCCTGCCCAGCCCCAGCCTGCTGCTGCTCCCCCTCGGGTGCTCTGAACACACAGGCTCATGCCTTCTGTTCACCCCATTCCTTCTCTCTGGGCACCCTTTCCCTCCTCTTTCTCCAGGCCCCCAGGAAGCCTTTTCTGATCCATCACACAAAGTGGGTTTTCTTGGCTTAGAAATGCCTTCCCTCAGACTCCTTTTTGGTGCTCAGCCCTTTCCTTTGTGGTTTATTCTTATATTTGCTTCTTCTCTCGGTCAGGCATACAGCAGGCATTCTTTGAGTGTCATCTGTATGTCAGGTCAGTGCTGGGTGCTGGACAGACAGAGGGGAATAAGTCCCAGGCATGTTTTGACAGCTCCAGGCTGGTGAGAGGCCCACAGTTGGCCAGACTCTTACATCCATGCCAGATTGTGCTCAGCCAGACACTGTGCCAGCCCAGCTCAAGAAAGCTTCCCCAGGAGGAGAGGTTGAAGGGGCCAGCACTGACTTGAGGCTACACATGGGAAGGTCCAGAGGGGTCTGTGTGGCTGAAGGAATGGACAGGAATGACAGGGGAGGTGGGGAGCAAAGAGGGTGCAAGCACACTTGGCAAGAGGGAGTTTAAACTTTATGGAGGGAGTGTCTGATTGGTGGTTTGGAACCCCTTTCTCAGGGCATAGCTGGATCTAAATTTGTCAGAGCCTGGCATGCAGTGGGTGCTCAGGAGATGGCTGTGGAATGAACAAATGCTGAGTGAGTTCTGTGTGTAAAGGGCTGGAGTGGGGGGGCTTCTTCTTGTCCTTGGAGCCAGAGGTAGGAGTTGGGAAACTCCTGCCCCTTCACAGACACCAAGACTGAGTTCTATGGACAGATAGCTCAGCCAAACTGGGCCAGAGAGAATGGGGTAGGCCATGGGAGAACCCAGGGCAGGGCGTGGTGTATCCTCTGTTCACTGTTTATTTATCCCACAAATCTTCTCTGGACCCCCACTGTGTACCAAGGAGTCCCCAGTCCAGAGCCAGATGGATACTGACAGTCCTGGGAGGAACCAGGCTAGTATTCATCAGTCAAGCTTTGCTTGTTACTAAAATACTGCAGTACTTATGTGCTGAGAGACTAAGAGCTATAGTCTCAAAGCCCCCACCCAGAAGGCCCCAAGCACTTGCCTCTTCCCTGACTTCCCATCTATCCCCAAAGTCCATCAATAGAGTCAACAGCCAGCATGGTGAGTGGTCTCCAGGACCCAGTCTCAGGCAGGCTCTAGTCACTTGGTACTGGTTATTTGATACTTGTAGTGCTATTCCTGTATATAATGTGTCATGACCTTGATTTGAAGTTCAGGTATCCTGTCACTGTGTGGCTCATGCCTCTGAGCCATTAGGAGGCTGGGACTGAAGCTCTCCCTACAGTGTGCCCAGCACCTTGTGGGCCCACAGCAGAGTCCAGCAGAAGTGCTGCCATTCAACTCAACTCTGTTTCCTCCCTCTCTTTCCTACAGGCAGTCATGAGCACCAGCCACCCTGAGCCAGGTACCCAGGCACCCTTGAGCCCCCGCCCACAGTCCCTTTCCCGGAGCTCTTCCAGCCTGCTGGGTGAAGGCCGGGGACAGAGGCCAGAGCTCCGAAAAAGTGCCAGCAGCACTGTATGGCAGGCCCAGCCGGGTGAGGCCAGCACCAGTCCCCAGGGTCCGGAGGAAGAGGGGCACCAGGCTGAGAGTGCAGAGCAAGCACAGGCCTCCAGCCCCAGGCCACGGCCTGGTACTGTGGGCCACTGGCGGAGCAGCACTGTGGGCAATGTATCTACCATGGGCAGTGGTGACCTGTGTTGCCTGCGGGCCCCCAGCACCACTGCTGTGCAGAGGAGCCATTCGGACCTGGTCCGTAGCACCCAGACCCGGGGCCACGGTGGTTCTCGGAAGGCCAGCCTCAGCTGCTCAGTCCTTGGCACCTCGCCAGTCCACAGGGCTCGGCTGCAGCCTGGCAATACTCCCGGCCAGGGAGGGCAGGCCCCTGCAGGCCTGGAAAGGGACCTGGCTACAGAGTATGGGACTTCAAACTCAGCTTGGACACTGGAAGAGAGTCAGGTGTGGATGTCACCACTAGACATGGGAGACACAACCATCCACAGCACCAGCCCCAAGGCTGGGCCCAAAGCTACTGGGGAGTCAGCCACCACCTCCTGCCATGCTCTGCCCCCAGCAGCTCCACTCTGTGGCATGAAGGAGGTGGGGGCCAGTGGCTACTGCCACCCTCTGCCTGCCCCAGGGGTCCTTGCCTTTCCCAAACTAGTAGCTTCAGTGAGTGAGTCTGGGCTACAGGCTCAGCATGGGATGAAGTTCCAGTGTAGGTTGCCTGGAGGGCTTCCTGGGCATTCCCACTGCTGTGCCCATCCATGGGGTCCCACTGGGTTAGCTACGGAGCCTGGCGCCAGGACCAAGGATGTGTGGACCATGACCTCAGCCAGTGACTTGGCCCCAGTGTTGATGTCCCCTCTGTCAGCGCAGGATGCTGGTGTACAGGCGGCCCCCATGGCAGAGTGCAAGGCTGTGGCTACCAGCCCACCCCTGGAAGCCCCTGTGGCCCTGCACACATTCCCAGAGATAACTCTGGGGTCCAGCCTGGAGGTGGCACCATCCCCTGTTCGAGATGTGCGATGGGATGCTGAAGGCATGACGTGGGAGGTTTATGGAGCTGCAGTGGACCCTGAGGTGCTTGGTGTGGCCATCCAGAAGCACCTGGAGATGCAGTTTGAGGAGCTGCAGCGGGCACCTGCCAGTGAAGACAGCCTGTCTGCTGAGGGCCGGAGGGGGCCACTACGAGCTGTCATGCAGTCTCTGAGGCACCCCAGCTGCTGTGGCTGTTCCAGTGCAGCCCCTGAATGAGGAGCTGTGGCACTAAGAGCTGTCCTGGGCCCCTGGACTCAGCCCCCAACCAGAGACAGTAGGGACCACGTGCTCTTTGGACCCACTGGCAGCTGTGGACACGTCTCTGCTGTCGACTGCTAGCAGACCACAGGACTTCAGCCAGGGGACTTCTTGTTACTTGGATCTGTGCTGGGTTTTAAGGGCTTGATTTCTAAGAGCCACATCTCTGCACATCCAGGCTCTGAACTTTGGGACAGAGTTTCAGCACTGTGCATCAGGGAGATCCTGATTTTTCTGTAAAAGTGATTGCTTTCTGTTAAGTCTCTTCAGAACTGCCATGATTTCCCTTAGGACTCTGCTTTATTTTAGAGCAGCGCTGAGACATAATCCTTGACATGGAATGTGGGGCCCCAAGTGACGGATTGGCTGGGTCTTTAGAGAAGGAAACTGACACTTTGTTGAAGGCCTCCTGGGTGCCACACACTGTCTTTGTCACCTTACCTTGTTGAGTCTTCACCTCTTCAACCCGTTTTATAGATGAAACCACAGATGTTTGGCAGGGCTCTGGCTGATGCTCCCGGGCTGGACAGCTTGAAGTGAAGGGCTAGGATTCAAAGCAGGGCTGGCGGGAGCCTGGACTTTCCCTGCAGCATGCCCAGTTAGTCGGAAGGGCAGCCATGAACAAGAATTCTGTGCCAGGTGCTATGGATTCCTTGGGAAATGAGACAAGGCTGCGTGTGCCCTCACTGGGCTCACAGTATGGAAGGAGGGTACACCTCAGTGCTAGGGTGCTGAGCTTTACAGAAAGTCCACAGGGTGCTTCTAGGAGTCACCTCCCTTGTAGGTCATTGTGTCAGTGGTAGCCACAGAAACAGGAAAACGGGTTGCCACCTGTCCCCACATACTTCACACTGCCTGAAATTGCATCATTATCACCTCATTCCTTTGGTTTAAGGATTTATTTTCAGTGGGTGCAGTTATTCAAAGAAGAGGGCAGGAATGGATGGGAAAAGAGAAGCCTGGGGTGGGGTCTCCCACTTGATGGGAAATTAGGAGCTGTAAGGCCGTGGGGGGGGGGGGGGGGCAGGGAGGCCTGTGAGCCAGGGGATTGCGGCAGTGGAGGAGCCCAGGACACCAGGGCTTGGCACCTGACCATTGCCCAAGGAGCTCTCCAGGCCCATGGAGGATGAGAGTGGGCATGTGTCCTTATCCTGGGACTTCAAGTTGAAAATTCAGCTCCTGAGACAGGATCTGCCAGTGCTCCCTATGAGGGAGCCAGAGGTTAGTGTCCTGCCCATAATGTGGCCTTGTTCCTGGGCCCCCTTCTGCACCTGGGATCCCAGGACCTGTTAGCAGGCTTTTTCCTACCCCCAGGGATCTGGTACTCACTGAGGTAGAAATGACTCAGATGACAGTGGGTTAATTTCACAAGCAGGAGTGACATGCTAAGTGGCTGAAGGAGCAAGGTAAGAAGCATGGTTCAGGTCAGAATGCCTTCCAAGACCCCTCAGTGGACTCTACCTAAAACCATGCCTTTCACACTTCCAGCTGGGCCTGGTAAAATGCCACCCCTGCTTAAAAGTGACAGCAAATCAGAACCACTTCTGCAAATGGGGCAGGAACAGAAGGGGTGAGTGCGAACAGCAGGAGGTGATGACCTTGTTGCTCTTTAAAAATATCAAGCAGTTTTTCTGTGCAGTCATGAGGCTCTAGCCCAGAGCCTGGGCCTGTCTTCCTCTATGTGGTACAGGGCAGGCACATCACGCTATGGGGAGTGACACATGGGTACTGGGCTGTCTATGCCAAGCCCTGCTCAAGCTCCAAGAGCCCCAGCCTGGTGGGGCCAGACTGGAGAGCAAATGGCTGTGGGGACACAAGGGGAGGGGTAAGGAATAGGAGTAGAGAGGCCACCTTTCCACAGGGCCACAGCTAAGCAGGGTCTTGAGGACACAGTGGGTCTGGACAGGTGGGCAGAGGGAGAAGGAGAGGGGTGTGCCAAGCAGACAACAGTTTTCTCAGGGACTTGAAGGCCTCTGCGTGGGCTGTGTTAAGTCACTGCAATCAGGCTATGTTGGGGTATTTGTTATGTTGGGAGGCTGGCAAAGGGGGTCTCCAATGTGGAAATCCTGGTGTGAGTAAGGAAAGGGACTTCGGGGAGATGTGGAAAGGGTGGTAGGGCCTGATTTCATTTTAGAAATAGCCCTTTGGCTGCCATTGGTTAGATTAGTGTGGAAGGCAAGGGCCCAGGGGAATGGGGATGTGGGAACCAAGGAGGGTCTGTTAGGGGGACACACACACACACGCACACACACACACACACTTTCTCTGTCTCTCTCTGTCTCCCTTGTGGAATCAGAAAGGACACACACACACATATACACACAGTGGTGGAATCAGAAAGGAGAAAGAGTTCCAGAAGGCTGAGGTTTCCACTTTGAGCAAAAGGAGGTGAGACCACCACCTATGACAGGAAGTTCAGGAGAGGAAGATGAAGGGCCACATGCCATGGGGCTTGGCTGGGGCCAGTGAAACCTTTCATTCAGAGACTTTCTCCTGTGTTGTGTGTAGATTCTCACGAATCCACTGGCCATTGCATGCCAACCTGTGCCATCTCCAGGCAGAACCTGACATGCCAGGATGGCAGGCTGGGCCAGGCCCTGAGTGGGAATGGGATAGCTGAAGCTGCCTACCCACTTCATCTTGACTGAGATAAATCTTTGCAGGGTGGTGCCCCCAGAACACCTTCCTAGTTAAGCTTGTTGCCCTGAAACAACAGGTATTGTGCCCTTGGCCTCACTCGCCAGGCTGCACAGTTTAATTTCTGAATTTGTCCTGGAAAGAGAAACTACCCCTGCCTCCAACCCTTGGTCCTTCCCTGGGCAGGCTTGGCTGGCAGTTGTTTAGGGTCTCAGGGCATGGCCACCAGCTTAGTTTACAGGTCTCCTCTCAGACTGCAGACTTCTGATCAGACTTTCTGGGTCCTCTTCAGGCCCTGCTCTGGGAGGTGGTGGCTTTCATTATTTGTGCATTTGTTTTGAATTTGAAATAAAGAAGCAGGGGTCAGAGTTTTCCCAGGGAAGAGTTGTTGGTCCTGGCTGATCTTATTTTATTTTATTTTTTTTCTGGTAGATCATATCCTTTGGAGCATTTACCCCAGGTTACTAAAGTTCCCTGCCCAGGCAGGAATCCTCCTCCCTTATGTCCCTGTCTCATGTCTGGCAGCCTTCCAGGCCCCCCAACAGCTGAAGCTTGGCTTTCTGGAGCTTGTCACTTCCGAGCCTGGCCAGGACACAGGCTTCCATCACCCTCACAGAGAATCACTAGTACAGTGTAAGATACTGCTGGCCTGAGGACACAGGGTGGGGAGGGTAGAAAAGCAGAGAATGGTTTGGTCCCACTGTGATATCACCTTCCATATCAACTGAATTGGGTCTCTATCCCCCAGGAGTGCTGGATTCTTATTTCACAGGGGACCAACAGGCATGCCTTCCCAATGCAGGTCTTGACACTTAGGACATGAGAGTGGGGCAAACCATGGCTTAGTGGTTAAAACTTGGATCTCACCTATAGCTGTAAGATTTTGGGCAAGTTACTAACTTTGCTGATCCTCAATATCCTCATCTATAAAGTGGGTATGATAATGGTGCCTCCTTCTTAGGCTTGCTGTGAAGAGTAAATGGAATAACCCCCGTAAGTTGTCTGGCACTGAATGAGCACTCAGCACATGTGCTGGTGGTATTGGAGGTCACTTCTGTAGCCATAGGCAGGGACTAGCTCTTGCCCACATCCTGTCTCCTTGACCATTCCTCGTTCAGAGCCTCTTATATGTCCTTTGCTTTTCACCTTGCTTGGGACATCTGTGCTCTGGCTGTGGCCATCTGAAACTGTAGTTCCCAGAGCCATATTGAGGACCATCTCATCCCTCATCACTCACTGGTTCTGGGCTGGGTTCCCTGGAGGCTTGTGCTGGGATGACGATTCAGGGTTTACTAATGAAGGGGGAGTGGAAGCACAAGGTAGGGAAGGGATAGAGGCCAAGTCAAAGGTGTGATTTCAGGTAGATTCTTGGCTTAGCCCAAATCCTACAGGGGAACCCTGGGGCCAGGTTCCACTTAAGGGTAAGGGCTACCAGGGGTGGCGGTGGAGTAAGCGCCAGGCACATCTGGCTCTGGCATGCAGGCTAGACGCTCCAGGAGCCCAGGGCAAGGTTCTGCATGGGGTTGTAGGGCCTACCCCAAGGGAAGGGTGCACAGAAACCATGGGTGTCCGAGGGGCCTGTGGGCTCACTTGCCAACAGCTGCATTCATGCCTCAAGCAGCCCCTCATCCAGTAGACTTCGGTGGAGCCCAAGGCCCACAAAAATGCCCAGACCTTCCCTGCATGAGATGCTCTGAAGCAATTGTGTCTCATCTGTGCTCATGCCACAGGACCCTGGTTATTGAAATGCAGAGCCTTCCATATGCCCATGTTAAATCACCTCACATTTCCTGGGAGGTGATTGCGAGGGCGAGGAGCACGACGCTCCTCGCAGCCTGTCTCTAGTACCTTCCTCATTGAGCCTTTCCCCAGGGAAGCTCACTGTTTTGGTGGGAGTCTTTTTGAAGCTGTCTGGAGATCTCCCTGAAAGGTCTTCCTCCTTGGAAGAACCTGGGGCTAGTACTGCTGCTGTGGTTACAGAGCGAGAATAAACCAGGAAAAACATCTCAGAAAAGTCGATGTTTAAGAAAACCAAATCAAACCAAAGTTGGATTGGCCTATAGGACTGGGAATGGACCCGGGCGGTCTCTCTTGCTCCAAGAGGTTGGTAAACACAGCCTTTGCTCATTTTTACAGTGAATCTCATGACTCATGCCTTATATCTCCGCCTCCAAGCACAAGACGGCTCAGCAAGGAGGCAAGTCTGACCCCTGAAACATGCTCCTAAATGGTGTCCTAAAGTCCATTAATCACAGGATGGGGAGGGTGGAAAAGCAGAGAGTAGTCTGGTCCCACTGTGATATCACCTTCCATATCAGCTGAATTGGGTCTCTATCCCCTAGAAGTGCTGGATTCTTATTTCACAGGGGACCAACAGGCATGCCTTCCCAATGCAGGTCTTGACATTTAGGATGTGAGAGTGGGACATACTCCTGCTTTGAAGGAGAGAGTGGGAATTGTAGGAATATGGCGCATAGGGTGGGCAAGTGTCCAGTTTTAAGGTATATGGCTTTTAGCCACGGATTCCTCACCCAGTCTATCCTGGCCTGGAACTTTTCATTTCCTAAAATCTTCCCTGAGAAAAGATGTAGGGTGATTTCTCAGCATCCCGTGAACATGGGTGCAGGAGTGTAGTGCTTCCTGGGTGTCTAGCCAGGGACAAGTGGGGAGGCTCTGCTGGTCCTGTACCCACTGCCCTTGGTGCTCTTTGTCCCCACCTTCTATTTCTCTTTAATCTCAGTTATTCCCCTTCCTCCTTTTCTGTTTCATGTCCTCTTTGCCTCCTAGAAACCTTCTGTATCTCTAAGATCCCATTGTCCTTGCCATGCTTCCTTTGTGTCTGTCTTGCCTTATCCTTTCTTCTCCAACAGCAGCCTCTATCTTCCTGTGCTTGGTGCCATTTCTTCCTGAGCCATCACTGGCTCTGGCTCTTGGCATTCCTGATTTTCACGAGTCCATGCCCTTCCGCCCTACTTGTCCTTTCTCTCCTTTGATGAAAACTAAAATGTTTGAGCTTGAGGTAGGTAGCTTTTGAGCAACTCCCTAGAAAAGGTGGCCTCCTTGTGACACTTTGAGGTTGCTTTGTCAGGTTTCCATCTTTTGCCTCAAAAGAGAAAACCGTTGCCAGTGGTCCAGAGGCTTTGGTCAGGCTGGAAGGGCACCCCATCAGTCCTCCATCAGTCCTCAGTTTTGGTAACTCTTATTAGAGCCTGGCTGGCTAGGTCACCCAGTGGGCAAGTGGATGGGTATTGCCCATTTGCCGGCTTTAGGTGGGCCATCTCCTCTTTCATGTTTTCAGAATATTCTTGCTCGGCTTGTACTTAGGTTGTGGCATGGCCTGGGCCTCAGTTGGGACACACCTTGCTGTCCCATCTCTGTGCCCCTGTCATGTGTGGGACTGGCCTTGTGTCTAGGAGCCAGGGATGGAGTTGGGGGGATGAGCCTTTTGGCTTTGCACCAGGTAGACACCTGAGAAGGTGCCCATTCAGAAGGCCTGAGCAAGGCCCAATCAGGGACCCTCTGTTGGGGCTAGAATTTTCCATGGCTTACCACGTAACTAAACTTGTGCTAGAGCCCAACCAGGAAGGAGTGGAATTATCCCCCCATCCCAGGCCTACATGGCCCCTCATCTCTAGCATTATGCTTCACCCTCTCTCTAGTCACTTTTCATCTTTAGCAGTCAAGGGTTTGGGCAGGTGGTGACCAAGGGTACCATTTTGTATGCAAGCTTTGTGGTTTTCCTCAGCCCAACCTGTGTCTTGAGGAAGACTCTCTGGTTTGGTTTTCTTTCCCTTCAGAATTGGGGGAATTCAGGGAGTCGGAGAAGAGGCTTTTTGTGAAGATTCCAACCTTTGAACTTCCCTATCCCCTGAAGCAATTTCTGTTGCATCCACTGGCAAGGCCCACATCCTCCTAAGTCAGTGGTTCTCAACCTGTGGGTCGCGACCCCTTTGGGGGTCGAACGACCCTTTCACAGGGGTCGCCTAAGACCATCGGAAAACACATATATAATTACATATTGTTTTTGTGATTAATCACTATGCTTTAATTATGTTCAATTTGTAACAATGAAAATACATCCTGCGTATCAGACATTCACATTATGATTCATAACAGTAGCAAAATTACAGTTATGAAGTAGCAACGAAAATAATTTTATGGTTGGGGTTCAGCACAACATGAGGAACTGTATTAAAGGGTCGCGGCATTAGGAAGGTTGTGAACCACTGTCCTAAGTGGTCACACCACTGGGCTGGGGAGGGGGAGGCAGGAGCCAGCTGGACGGTGTCTCAGGAGGGCTGGCACACCAGTTCTACCAGAGACTGAGACGCCAGGAACTCTGCCTGAGCGTCGCTGAAGCCAGGTGGGAAGCTAGATTCTGACTTTTATTTGAATTATTGACTTTTTAAATTTATTTTTGCATTAATTTTGATTTAAAAATATTGCCCAACATTTATCTTAATTACTGAGTTTTCTGCCAGCCCCTTACATTTTGTGCCTAGTGCCTCCCTGGCTGCTCCTATCCCAGGGCTTTAGGTCCCCTTGGTACCCCTTGGTTATGGAATTGGGACAAGGAGCAAGGAGGCCTCCTTTTCTCGGACCACCCCACACCCCCACCACTGGCGAGTACCAGCGGCGCTGGGGAGAGATGGGATCCTGGGGCTGATGGGGAGGGTCGGAGGTCGGTTGCAGCGGTGCGGGTCCCAGGGGACCGGGTGGGGGGTTGGGTCCCTCTCAGGGTTCCTGCGCAGTGCGAGTCATAGGGCAGCGTGGCCCAGAGGCGGACCTTTAGTGTCCTCTAGTGGTCACGGAACCACACACCCTTCCCAGGCCGGGAACCCTGTGGAGCGACCTCCCGCGGACCCAGTCCTGCGGCAGAGCGGGGCAGGTCTAGGGAGGTATTGCAGACCAACGCGGGGCTGGGTGCAGGAATGGCGGCCCGACAGGTAGGGTCCCCGCGCCTTCTCCTTCCTGCGGTCCCTCCATCGGAGGCTCCCTGTCAGCCACGTGGGCCTTGCAGAAGATACCCGAGAGGAGTACAGAGGTGGAGATGGAGTGCAGGCAGATGACATCAGCAGCCGCGCGCGTGGTGGCGAGGGGAGAGGAGGAGGCGGGAGATAGCCTCACTTTACTTACACCTTTGATTTGGATGTGAGTTACACATGCCCAGGGGTTTGGGTGTAGGCTAGGTGTAGGCAGAAGCGGATTTAACCACGGGGGCACCAAGCGGGCACCCTGGGCCCTGATTTCTGAAGGGCCCCGCAAAACCCCAACTTTACACTTTTTTCTAATGACACCAAGTTTAGTTTCATATGTGCAATTTTAATTACACACAAGTTTATAATTGGCGGTAAAACCTGATAGTATGTTTATATTCGCTTATTTTCATCATTTCATTACTACGCTGCATAGTCCCTTCCCCGCTGCGCTAGCGCTCAGAGCCATAGAATCATTTTGCTACTTTGTATTTACAAAGATTCTCCTGCAGTGCAGACTTAAGATATACGCAAATACGGAGGGATGTAAATTCGTTTGTGGATATGTACTTGTTTCATTTACGGTTTTAAAAATAGTTTTCTGTGTGTATAAGTAAATGTTCAGGTAAGTTGAATTATATTAAAATTAAATTAATTCCTATTGTTGAAATTATATTACGATAAAATTAATTCTTGTTGTTACATCAGCGCCTGGAGTTTTGTAGTTTATGAGTAATTTTTGAATTTTAATTAATCATTAATTTATTGCAATATAACAAAAAATCTCTAGTATTCTAATCACTCAGACTATTAAATTTATATTTTTCTTTTCATTGGTAGCTAAAAAGTGAAATGGCATCAAAACTTTGTGGAAATTATCATGCTATTATAAAGTATACATATATTCAAATTTTATTGGAAATAAAACAATAGTACATAATATTTTTATTTATTTAAAAATATGGTTAACATGTATTTTTATTTTTCCTCTCTCTCTCTTTTTTAAGGGGCCTGATATTTTCTTCTGCGCCTATGGCCTCAACCAACCTTAATCTCCCTTTGGATGTAGGGGCCTTTGTCATTAGACCCTAAATCTGGTGTATTTTCGTTAACCCTTGGCTTGCCTTTGTGTTTAAGTTTGCTTAGACATGCTGAACTTCCCTGTGGTCCCACCCAAGAAGGCCCTCTAGCTGGGCAATGGGAGAGCAGGTGTGGACAGCTAGGACTGGGCCTCCCCTGACCCTGCCTGGCAGTAGAGATCACAGGGAAGGAGTGTGGGGGCAGTGGGCTAAGGAGAGGGTCTGAGTTAGAGTTGACCGTCACAGAGGGACTGAGGCCTAAAGTTTGCTGAGGTGGGGGCTGATTCTGAAGTTCTTCTCCCTTGTCATTCCTTGCCTGGCGTGATCTCTACCCGCTCTAACTGGTACCAAGGTCAATGGAGTGAGTCAGGTGTGATGGCAGCCAAGAGAGAGCTTGTGGGGAGAGCCTATTCCTAACAGCAGGTCAGGCAGGAGGATGGGGGTGGGAGCAGCCTCACAACTGAGGAGAGGCCAGGTATGCTTGGAACTGAAAGAGGGTATGCAGCCTGCACAGGACTGGGCTTCTCTTCTTCAGTGGGGGATGGGGACTGTCCTGGACAAGCACTCTTCTTTCATTCCATGCCCAGAAGGCCTCTCTGAGGAGGCATTGCCCTTAGGACATTTTTGGCTGCAAGTAACTGAATTATGAACCAAAAGTTATCTAAAAAAACTGAATGTTTAATATCTCACTTAATTCTTAATTTCATTTAATAATTTAGGAGGCCACTGTTCTAGAGTAGGCTAAATGGCTCAGTGAAGACATCAAGGATTCAGTCTTTCCATAATTTTGCTCTGCCATCTTCAAGGTGTTCTTATGGTCACGAGATGGCTGCTGTACTTCAGGATGTGACATTTTCATAGTAAGGAAGAAACTTATAATCTGCCTCAAGAAGTTTTGGTACACACAGTTAATTAATTGAAAAAATCAGCTTTTCATATTCTGTTAATGAATGAAAGCAATGATAATATTGGCTGCCACATTCTGATACTAAACAAATGGCAGAAGCAACAATGTTGTTTCTCATGCATTATCTTCTTTACTTCTCACAATTAGCTCTGCTTCACAATGATGACTAAAATTCAGAGAGGTCACGTAACTTGCCCTGTTTTACTACCAGGAAATGAAGAAAGTGAAATTCAGACTCCAGTCTGTGTGACTTTACAGCTGGCTTTTGTCTTTTTAAAAAATGAAAGTGAGATGGAGTAGTAAGAAGCTAGGAAAATCCTTGACAAGTAGAATAAGGAAACTGAGGCTGATAGCTGAACAAACTGGCCAAGCAATTTACAGTCAGATAAAAAAATGTCACCTCAGAGATAACATCTAGGCCTCAGTTGTATTTCAGATCCAGGCCCAGAAGAGCTGTAGGTGGGTGATGCCAGAACCAACTGCAATTGATTAAAGACCCCCTGCCCTGGCACTGACCAATCAGTGGAGACAATGACCCTGAAAGGGCACACCTGTAAATCTGATGAATATTCTACTGAAACGCTCCCCTGAGATCTTCCCTAAGAGTCCCACCTGCTAGAAAGAGATAAAAACCTCAAAACAAAGGACCCACCACACGCACTATTTTTCTGGGAAGCAGTCTATGACATTCTTTTTCCCCTCTTCTTTCCCTAATTCTTGCCCACAGGCATCTCCTAGACTCTTAAGGCAATGGGCAGCTGGCAGCTTGTCCCAGGCTAATCCTCTGAACTTGTCCCCAAGGCCCCTTTTTCTCTGACTTCCCGGTGACATAAGGCAGCCCAGCCTAGGCTCTCCTGTTGCTTCTTCTATGCTAAGCTCTTCCTTGTTTCACTGCCCCAGCTTTAATAAATATACCCTCATAGTCTAGTCACCTGGACTCATGTTGTGAATCTTTTCTACACAATGTCAAGAACCCACACTACCAGCTGGCCCTAGGCAGACCCCTCAGGGCCAAGTCCCCTGTCTGGTAACAAAAGGAATACACATTTAAGATAAGAATTTCAAATAGTGCAGACCTTGAGCTCTTATATTTTAACATTGTACATGCTCATGATAAGAATTTCAAATAGTGTAAAGTGTACAGTAAGGTCTGCCTCTGTCCCCACTTTGCAGTTCCCATAGTTACCACTGTAATTTCCATTGGTCTTCCAGGAAATTTCCTCTGTAATCACAGCTCAGACTCCTAAATATTTTATTTTTTTCTTTTATTATTTGGTTTTTCAATTACAGTTGTCCCATTTTTCCCCCATTGTTCCCCCCTACCAAGCCCACCTATTTTCCTGCAATCATATCCCTCCCCGTTGTCCATGTCCATGAGTCATCCATACACGTTCCTTGACTAGACCCTTCCCTTACTTATCCCCATTCTCTCCCTCCCCCATCCCCCCTATTGACTACGATTCTACTCTTTGTCCTATTTAGTTCATTTGTTTGTGTTGTTCTTTAGTTTCCTGTATTAGGTGATATCATATGGTATTTTGCTTTCTTTGCCTGGCTTATTTCACTAAGCATAATTCTCTCTAGTTCCACCCATGTTGTCACAAATGGCAGGAGTTCCTTCTTTCTCTCCGCTACATAGTATTCCATTGTGTAAATGTACCACTGTTTTGGGATCCACTCATCTACAGATGGGCACTTAGGCTGTTTCCAGTACTTAGCTATTGTAAACAGGGCTGCTATGAACATAGGGGTGCATAAGTTTTTTTGAATTAGGGTTTTATGGTTTTTCGGTTATATTCTAGCAGTGGAATTGCTGGTTCAAAAGGCAGTTCCATTTTTAGTTTTTTGAGGTAATTCCATACTGTTTTCCATAGTGGCTGCACTAGTCTGCGTTCCAACCAACAGTGCAATAGGGTTCCCGTTTCACCACATCCTCGCCAGCATTTGTTGTTTGTTGATTTGTTGATGATGGCCATTCTGACAGGTGTAAAGTGGTATCTCATTGTGGTTTTTATTTGCATCTCTCTGATGGCCAATGATGTTGAGCATTTTTCCATGTGTCTATGGACCTTCTGTATGTCCTCTTTAGAGAAGTGTTTGTTCAGGTCCTTTGCCCATTTTTTAATTGGATAGTTTGTTTTCTTGATGTTGAGTCATATAAGCTCTTTATATATTTTGGAGATCAGTCCCCTGTCTGTGATATCATTGGCAAATATGTTTTCCCATATGGTTGGTTTCCTTTTCATCTTGCTGATGTTTTCTTTTGCTGAGCAGAAACTCTTTAGTTTGATGTAGTCCCATTTGTTTATTTTTTAATTTATTTCTCTTGCCTTAGGAGTTGTATCTGTGAAAATATTGTTACGTGGGATATCTGAAATTTTCCTGTCTATGTTTTCCTCTAGGACTTTTATGGTGTCACGGCTTACATTTAAGTCTTTGATCCATCTCGAGTTTATTCTTGTGTGTGGTGTAAGTTGGTGGTTTAGTTTCATTTTTTTGCATGTCCCTGTCCAGTTCTCCTAGCACCATTTGTTAAAGACGCTCTTCTTACTCCATTTTATGTTCCTTCCTCCTTTATCAAATATTAGTTGACCATATAGTCCTGGGTTTATTTCTGGGCTCTCTATTCTGTTCCACTGATCTATATGTCTGTTCTTATGCCAGTACCAGACTCTTTTGATCACAGTGGCTTTGTAGTATTGTTTGATATCTGGTATCGTGATTCCTCCTGTTGTGTTCTTCTGTTTCAAGATTGCTTTTGCTATTTGGGGTCTTTTTTGTTTCCATATGAATTTTTGGAGTATTTTTTCTAGGTCAGTGAAATCGTCGTCGGCAGCCGTCCGTCTCGAGAGACGATGGTGTAGCTTCTTAAGAGTCTATCTGCACCACCGAGAATGGTTGTGCAGTCCGACTCGGGAGTGACACGGTATCTGTCTCCTCCCGTGTTGAATTGACATCTTGCGATGACGCTGAAGCTACAGAGCCTGGGCAGGGTGATATGGAGGGTCTGCTGTTGCTCATGCAGCAGACCCCCCCTCTCTTCGCAGCTGAAGGGTCCAAGGGAAAGACGGAGTCGATACAGCTTGGCTTCAGGTGCGCCGCAGGAGTTGCCGGTGTTGACTACAACGTCAAACCGCCTTAGGGACTCCGGCTCCGGATTTTCTGTCGGGGTTTACTCCCTTAGCCTTTCCCCTGAAGAGGTATGCCGCAAGGCAGTGGAGGTTTTTTGGAGTCAGAGTTTTCCTTCTCTGATGTGCCCTGACTGGAAGATCGAACCAGCGACACTTAGCTCGCAGGCCGACGCTCAATCCACTGAGCTAAACCAGCCAGGGCAACGAGGATAAGTAGGTGAATTAAATTAGATTGTGATTGAGTAGCGAAGGGATGGTGGTCGGAGAGAGAAGGACGGGCGCGAGTGGTCTGGGATTCAGGGCGTTCCATGCCCACCCTCCTTGCCCTGCCTTCGGCTCGAGGGCCCCGCGGGCCGTGCTACCTTGTTTCAAGGCAGTTGCAGCCCTGAACATACTCGTTCTAGTTGTCAGAGCCACTCCAGAAACAGAGACCCGGTCGTTAGGCATTTCCCCGTCCTTTTCACACAGCACTCCTTCAAAAACAATTTTACTGTTTTGTTCACAGGGTTCACAGTGCACAAGTGACAAGGCAAGAAGCCTGTCCCGCCATTGTACTTCTTGTAATAATTTACTCCACAGGCGCCCTGGCTGGTGTGGCTGAGGGGACTGAGCGCCGGCCTGCGAACCAAGGCAACCCTTTGGTCAGTGAAATATGTCATTGGTATTTTAATAGGGATTGCATTGAATCTGTAAATTGCTTTAGGTAGTATGGCCATTTTGATGATGTTGATTCTTCCCATCCAAGAACATGGTATTTGCTTCCATTTATTTGTATCTTCCTTAATTTCTTTCTTCAATGTTGCATAATTTTCAGTGTACAGGTCTTTTATCTCTTTGGTTAAGTTTATTCCTAGGTACTTTATTTTTCTTTTTGCTATAGTAAATGGTATTTTCTTTTTTGTCTCTGTCTCTGATATTTTATTGTTGGTGTACAGAAATGCCTTAGAATTCTGTATATTTATTTTGTACCCTGCTATTTTGCCAAATTCACTTATATCGAGTAGTCTTTTAGTGGAGTTTATAGGGTTTTCTAAGTATACTATCATGTCATCTGCATATAGTGATAGTTTTATTTCTTCTTTCCCCATTTGGATGCCTTTTATTTCTTTTTCTTGTCTGATTGCTCTGGCTAGGACTTCCAACACTATGTTGAACAGAAGTGGAGAGAGTGGACAGTCTTGTCTAGTTCCTGATTTCAGGGGGAATGCTTTCAGTTTTTGTCCATTGAGTATGATGTTGGCTTCAGGCTTCTCATATATAGCCTTAATTATGTTAAGGTATGCTCCCTCTATTCCCATTTTGCTGAGTGTTTTCATCATAAATGGGTGTTGTACTTTTTTTTTAATGTGTTTTCTTGATTATAATGTTACATTTGTCCCAATTTCCGTTCCTTCTTCTTCCCTCCAACCGGTGGCCCCCCTCCATCCAGTTGTCCCCCGCTTTTAGACCATGTCCATTAGTTGTGCATATAGTTCTTCTCAACCTCTCTCTGTCTATTCCATTCCCTCCTACCATGCTCCTTAATTCCTATATCATCTCCCTCCCTCTCTCCCTTCCCCCTCCCTGCTGACCTCCCCCCAATATGCTCCCCATACCTATAGTTCTTTTTCCACTCTCATTGCCTGTTTAGTTTGCCTTTGTTTCAATTCCCTAGCTTCTGTTGTTGTTTCTTGTGATGCAGTTTTCATTTTAGTGTTCATAGTTTTGATCCTCCTTTTTCTAAAGCAGTCCCTTTAACATCTCATATAACAGTGGTTTGGATCTAATGAACTCTTTCAGTTTTATTTTGTCCTGGAAACACTTTCTCTGCCCTTCTATTCTGAATGACAATTTCGCTGGATAGAGTATTCGTGGTTGCAGGTTTTGGATTTTCATTACTTTGAATATTTCTTGCCAGTCCCTTCTTGCCTGCAGGGTCTCCCTTGAGAAGTCAGCTGATAGTCTAATGGGGACCCCTTTGTGCATGATTCTTTTCTTCTCTCTTGCTGCTTTTAAGATTCTCTCTTTATCTCTAATTTTTGACATTTTGATTATAATGTGTCTTGGAGTGGTTCTCCCTGGGTCCAGTTTTTCTGGAACTCTCTGTGCTTCCTGGACCTGTAAGTCTATTACCTTCCCCAAATTTGGGAAGTTCTGCTTTATTATATTTTCACTTAATTTTTCAATTTCTAGTTTATCTTCTTCGCCCTCTGGCAAACCAATGATTCTTATGTTGGACCTTTTATAGCTGTCCCAGAGGTTTCTGATCTTCTCATCATTTTCCTTGCTTCCCGTTTTTTCTCTCTGCACTGGTTGACTGTTTGTTCCTTCTCTGTGTTCTGGTTTGTTGATTTGAACTCTGAATTTTATTTCCTCACCATCTGTCTCGTATGTGGTTTTGTTCCTTTCAGTATGAGTGTTTTTCGATTCTTTCTCATCTTTTTCCAGATCTTTTGTTAATTCTGTAAGCCACCTGATAACAATGGCCCTGAACTGAGCCTCTGACAGGTTTCTTATTTGTTCATCTGTCAGATTCTTCATCTGTTGCCTGGTGAGCTGCACCACAGGGATTTCTATAGTTGTCTGACTCATTTTGACAGATGTGTTTTGTTTTCTTGGGCTGGCTACAGGGGGCAGTGCCTGTGTACTCGTCACAACCCAGTGACCGGTGGCGATCTGCAACCTTTCTCGCCACGCTGTGGCTCTTTGTCGTCACTGCCCAGTGACCAGTGGCGATCCGCAACCTATTTCGCAGCGCTGTGGCGCTTTGTGTGGGGGCGGGGGTCCAAGATGGATTCACACAGTTATTCCGCTAGGAGACCCCGGGATCCATCCTCCCGCCCTCTGGGCCTCACTGTTCGAGGCGATGTGGTGGCTGCTTTTCCTAGCGTTGGGGTCGCGAGCCGCCGGGGTTCGACTGCAGCCGGGATTGTTCTCCCTGCCACTCGGATTGTTCTCCCTGCTGCTGTCCCTGGTGCGACTGCAAACAGCACCACCCACTTTCGCTCTTCCTACCTGCCCAAAGAGCGCCACTGGTTTATAACTTCATACGTTGGGCTTCCGTGTAGTTTTATTTTCTGGAATTTCTAGTTATCTTTTGTTTTGAAGTAGTTGTATTCCTCTCTAGTTGTAGAGGGAGGCCGAGCATGTCCGTCTAAGCCTCCATCTTGGCCGGAAGTCCTGTTGTACTTTATCAAATGCCTTTTCTGCATCTATTGATATGATCATGTGATTTTTGTCTTTCATTCTGTTTAGGTGATGTATTATATTTATTGATTTGCAAATATTAAATCATCCTTGCATCCCTGGGATGAATCCCACTTGATTGTAGTGTATGACCTTTTTGATGTGTTGCTGGATCCTGTTTGCCAATATTTTGTTGAGGATTTTAGCATCTATGTTCTATGTTCATCAGAGATATTGGCCTGTAGTTTTCTTTCTTTGTTGTGTCTTGACCTGGTTTTGGAATTAGGGTAATACTGGCTTCATAGGAAGAGCTTGGGATTTTTCCCTCTTCTTGGATTTTTTGGAATAGTTTGAGGAGGGTAAGAGTTCGTTCTTCCCTAAATGTTTTGTAAAATTCGTCTGTGAAGCCATCCAGTCAAGGACTTTTGTGTGCAGGGAGATTTTTGATTACTGATTCAATTTCCTTCTTTGTTATTTGTCTGTTGAGACTTTCTGCTTCTTCTTGATTCAGTTTTGGAAGGTTATATGTTTCTAGAAATTTGTCCATTTCTTCTAAGTTGTCAAATTTCTTCCCATACAGTTGTTTGTAGTAATTTCTTACAGTCCTTTGTATTTCTGTGGTATCAGTCATGATTTCTCCTCTTTCATTTCTGATTTTGTTTATTTGGGTCTTCTCTCTTTTTTTCTTGATGAGCCTTGCTAGAGGCTTGTCAATTTTGTTTATTTTTTCGAAGAACCAACTCCTAGTTTTGTTGATCTTTTGGATTGTTTGTTTAGTCTCTATGTCATTTAATTCTGCTCTGATCTTGATGATTTCCTTCCTTCTTCTTGCCCTAGGCTTTGTTTGTTGTTGTTGTTCTGGTTCTTGTAGCTTTAGGATTGGATTTTTTATTTGAGAGTCTTCTATCTTTTTCAGATATGCCTGTATGGCTATGAACTTCCCTCTTAGGACTGCTTTTGCTGTGTCCCATATGTTTTGGGCTGTTGTGTGTTCATTGACATTAGTTTCTAGAAATTTCTTGATTTCTTCTTTGATGTCATTGTTAACCCATTCATTATTTAATAGCGTGTTATTCATTCTCCATGAGTTTGGGTGTCTTTGATTTTTTTCTCTGAGGTTGAATTTTAGTTTCAAGGCATTATGGTCTGAAAAGATGCTTGATATGATTTCAATTTTCTTGAATTTGTCAAGGCTTGTTTTGTGTCCTATCATGTGGTCTATCTTTGAAAATGTCCCATGTGCATTTGAAAAGAATGTATATTTTGCTTCTTTGGGGTGAAAGGTTCTATATATATCTGTTAAATCCATGTGCTTTAGTGTGTTGTTCAATGCCTGTATATCCTTGGTGTTTCTTTGCTTCGATGATCTGTCTATTGTTGATAATGGTATGTTGAAATCCCCTACTATGAGTGTGTTGTTGTTAATATCCTTCTTATGGTCTTCTAGTATTTGCTTTATGTATTTGGGTGCTCCTATGTTGGGTGCATATATGTTTATCAGTGTTATATCTTCTTGGTGGATTGTTCCTTTAAGTATTATGAAATGTCCTTCTTTGTCTCTTTTTATTGCCCTTGCTTTGAAATATGTTTTGTCTGATATGAGGACTGCTACTCCAGCTTTTATTTTAGGTCCATTTTCTTGGAATATTTTTTTATATCCCTTTACTTTCAGTCTATGTAAATCTTTTGTTTTGAGGCATGTTTCTTGTAGACAGCAATATGTGGGTCCTGTTTTCTTATCCATTCCGTTACCCTATGTCTTTTAATTGAAGCATTTAATCCATTTACATTTAAGGTTATTATTGACATGTATTAATTTCCCTTTGTACCTCTGTTCCTCTAATCTTTTTTTTTTCTCTTCCTTTTTCTTAGAACATTCCCCTTAGCATCTCTTGCAATGCTGGTTTCGTGGAGATGTATTCTTTTAGTCTTCCTTTGTCTGAGAAACTCCTTATTTCTTCTTCCATTTTGAATGAGAGCCTTACTGGGTAGAGTATTCTGGGTTGTAGGCCTTTGTTTTTCGTTGCTTGAAATATTTTTGACCATTCTCTTCTGGCTTGTAACGGTTCTGTTGAGAAATCGGTCGATAGCCTTTTTGGAGCTCTCTTGTATGTTATTTGCCGGTTTTCTCTTGCTTTTAGGATTCTCTCTTTTTCTTTGAATGTTGCCATTTTAACTATGATGTGCCTTCGAGTGGTTTTTGGGGAGTTTCTCTTTATTGGAACTCTCTGTGCTTCCTGGGCTTGCATAACTCTTTCATCAGGTTGGGAAAATTTTCTGTCACTATTTCTCCTATCAGTTTATCTATTCCTTGTTCTTCAGATCCCTCTTTAATTCCAATGACTCTGATATTGCTCTTCCTTATGCTATCCTGTAATTCCCTTACCTCTTCTTCATACTTTTTCAATCTTTTTTCATTTTCTGTATTGTCTGAGAATTTTTTTCTACATTATCTTCTAACTCACTAATCCGATCCTCTGCTTCGTTTAGTTTGCTTTTGACTGATTCTACTGTGTTTTTCAGTTCAGAGATTGCATTTTTCATTTCCTCCAGGTTCTTGTTGATAGTTTCTATGTCTTTTTATGCTGGTGTAGTTCTCTTCAAGTTCCCTGTAATTTTCTTGGAGCTGTTGGTAACTTCCTTGGAGGTTGTCGTAGTTGTTTTTAAGGTTGTCAAGTATATTGAGCTTCTTCATCACCATTGTCTTGAATTCCATGTCTGACATTTGGGCTATGTCTATTCCATCTACCTCTCTTTCTGGGGATTCCTCTTTTCTTTTCATTGAGAGGTTTTTTCTGCATCTTACCATGTTGGATTCTTCTTGTTTGTTTTTGTTTTTTGGGTTTGTCTGCTTTGACTTCCCACCTTTGTGGTATGAGATTCTTTATAGGAGATCTGGGGTTTCAGTGGTGCAGTCTCTTTGATCTCCTGAGCCTGTTGTTCTTGGGGTACCCTTTATGTCATTTGTTTATGCTGTCTGGTTATATTTCATATGCTCTTTGTTAGGATCTTCCTTCTGGCTAGTTGATTGAGAATCACTCTATCCACTTTGTCTTGAGTTCTATTGTGGAGATGTCAGTTCAGCCTTTGTGTGTTGTCTTGTTTTTCTGTGTCCACAGCTGGTCTATTGAGGTGGGTCAGAGGTTCCTGTTCCTTGCAGCAGTGGTGTGCCCTGCACGGCGCGTTCCTTTGGCGCCTGTTGGAGCTAACCAAGGTGCCCTTGCACACACTCCTGTGAGCGTGCAAGTCAGCCTGAGTGCTTGCCTCAGGCCTGCTGCGCTGCATTCCAGGAGTTGGTCTCTTGCCTCTTACGGCAGGGCCCCAGACTCTTCGGCACAGTGGAAGTGAGCGATTGGCGCCTATTGAAGCCGGAGAGGTGCTTTTGTATTCGGGTGCCTGTGCGCGCCCAAAGTGGCCGGGGAGCTAGCCTCAAGCCTGCTTCTCCACGCTCTGGGAATTGGTCTGTCACCTCCCACTGCTGGGCCCCAGACACTTGTGCTCAGTAGAAGTGAGTGTCTATGAGTTGCTGCTGCCCGCTGTTCCCCCAACGCAGCCACCTGCCATTCCCGCACCGCCTGGGCGTGCATGAGCAGAGCCTGAGCAAGTACTCTGCGCTCCGGCCTGGCACCCACTGGAGCTGGCCAGGGGGGACTGCACACAGTCTTCTGCATGTCCAGTGGGCCCTCCCTGCGCCTGTTGGGGCACTGATCTTATGTCTGTTGGGTTGTGTCCGAGGGGCACCTGGACGCGTGGCCCTGTGCACCTGGGCCAGTGAATGAGGGCACTTCCCTATGCGCACCTGCTTGACTTAAGGGGAGGGTTGGGGAGTGGGCGAGTGTACTCCTGTGCCTGCGCTCCTCAAGAATGTCCTACCACCCCCAAACTTTCCCCGCCTCTCTGCAGTTCACAAGAGAAAAACACAAAGGAAAAAGTACGTTTTCACTTGCACAGCAGCACGCTGTCTCCTGTCATCCAGCGCCAATGCCACCTGGTCGAGTCCCATCTCTGCCAGCGGGCAGAGATCCGCTTTCCTCCTGATTCCCCTCTGGGGAAGCCTATGGTCGCCAAAAAGCCTTTGTGTCCTTCCAGCTGCAGCTCGGGCAACTGCCTCAGTCAGGAATCCCGTTCGTCCCTTTTTCCTCCGCTATCCTCACTAAACAGGTTGTTCCCAGATGGTTTTTCTCTAATCCAGCAGTGCCAAGGTTCAACTCCTGCCAGTGTCCAGCTGCTCCCTAAGATGTTCAGTCTGCAATTAGTCCAAACTACAGACGGGTCCCAGGAGCCTGAGGGTGCAGCCTCCCCTCACTCCTCCGCCATCTTCCTTCTCCTAAATATTTTATATAAATGAGAACAACCTAGATACTATTCTGCATTAAAAAAAATTAATATATCTTGCAAATACTATTGCCGTGTATGGATTTTACCTCCTTTCTCACAGGTATATTGAATATGGTGAGGTTCTACTGGATTTTATGTTTCCTATATTTTTGCTGTTATAAAAACCATGCAAAAATAAATATATTTTTATGTATTGTTTCATGTATATACGTGAGAATATAGGATAATGTTTCAGGAAATAGTCGTATAAAATGTCTGTATATTGGCAAATTGTTCACCAAAAAATTTGCACCAGTAATACATGAAGTTGCTTATTTCCTCATAGTAATGCCAACATTCGAATATTATCAAACTTTAATATTTCAGCTAATTTGATAAGTGAAAAATGGTATCTTAATAATATTTTGATTTACAATTCTTTTATTATGGTTAAGGCTGTGTTTTGCCAGACTGCCTGGGTGAGAATTCCTGTTTGGTACTCTCAAGCTCTTGTGATGTTGGGCAAGTTGCTGAATCCCATGGACTTCAGTTTCTTCATCTATAAAATGAGAGTTATAAGTGCCTTGTTATTTGGATTTCAGGGTTTAATGGCGTCATACACATAAAGTGCTAGCATAGTTTCTAGTTCAAAATAAGGCTAAGTAAATGTTAGCTATTATTATTATCTAATATATGTACTGCTCACTTGAATCTGTTTAGGATTTGCCTGTTCATATCTATTTTCCATTTTCATTGGATATCTTTTTCTTATTGATTTTTTAGAACTCTTTGTATATTAATAACATAATCTCCTTTTACGTGTTTGAAGTCTGTCTGGAAAAAGTCCAGCCATTGTTAATATAGCAAGAACTGTTTGCATGACATCAATGTAACCTGGCAGCCAAGTAGAGTGGCCTGGAATGTGCACACATGAACAATAATGACTTCACTGTACTAGTCAGTGGGGGCGGTAGATGCCATTGAATAAGCATGTGTACTGTGTGGCCGTTGCATTCAAAATGACTGAGTGAGTAGAACAATAAATCTGCATCAAATTTTGCTTTAAGCTGGGACAGTCCTCTGCACAAACTATTCAGATGATTCAGAAGGCAAAAACTATGGGCAACTGATGATTGGTGGTGATAATGTGCCTGCTCATATGTCATGTCTTATGCAGAGTTTTGGTGAAACATCAAATCACCCAGGTGACTCAGCCACCCTAACAGCCCAGATTTGACACCCTGCAACTTCTGGCTTTTCTCAAAACTAAAATCACCTTTGGAAGGGAAGAGATTTCAGACCATCAATGAGATTTGGGAAAATACGATGGGGCAGCTGATGGCTGGATACTTTCTGGACAGAACTAATAAGTTACAAGTACTTTTGTTTGTTTACATTTTAATAGACTTTATTTTTTTTAGAGGTTGTAAGTGTACAGCAAAATTGAGAGGAAGATACAGAGATTTCCCATATGCCCCTGCCCACCCTGCTTCTCCTGCCAGGCCTTCCCCATTACCAACATCCCCCACCAGAGTATTACGTTTGTTTCAATTGATGATCCTACATTGAAATATCATTATTACCCAAAGACCACAGTTTCCATTATGGTTCACTTTTGGTGCTGTATATTTTAAGGGTTTAGTCAAATGTATAAGGACAAATACACAACATTATAATATTATACAGAGTGGTTTCACTACCCTAAAAATCATCTGTGCTCTTCTTACCCATTCCTCCCTCCCCCCAAAACCTGGCAACCGCTGATCTTTTATTGTTTCTATAGTTTTGACTTTTTCATAATATCATATAGTTGGAATCATACAGTATATAGGTTTTTCAGATTGTTTCTTTCACTTAGTCGTATGCATTTAAGTTTCTTCTGGGTCTTTTCATGGCTTTGTAGCTCATTTCTTTTTAGCACTAAGTAATACTTGATTGTCTGGATATACACAGTTTATTTATGAATTTATGTGCTGGAGGACATCTTGGTTGCTTCTAAGCTTTGGCAATTATGAATGAAGCTGCTATAAACATCCATGTTCACGTTTTTGTGTGGACCTAAGTTTTCAACTCCTTTGGCTAAGTACCAAGGAGTGTGATTGCTGGATGATATGGTAAGAGTATGTTTAGTTTTGTAAGAAAGCCACACTGCCTTCCAAAATGGCTGTACCCTTTTGCATTTCCTTTATTCTTAAAGGTAAATAATGTCCCATTGTATGTGTATATATCACGTTTTGTTCATCCATTAATCCCCTGATGGACACTTGGGTTGCTCCCACCTTTTGGCTATTGTGAATAATGTTGATATGAATATGGATTAAGGCCATGGCCCTCTTTGGTTTTCAGATAGTGAGAGACTCCTACTGGATGACGTTGAAGCATGTTCTATCATATTTCTGTTAATTTATTTACCTTTCTATGAAAGGAGGAGATTCCATTGGTCCTTCCTCCACTGGGATCTGGATTTTGTTATCCATAATTCCCAGGGAAAAAAATAATACTATTTCTGGTCCAAAACATATGATAAAACTTGGCAAAAACTCCAAAAGTCCAGGTCTAGGTAGATCACCAAGGTGCAACTCTCTAACTTTGTGTTTGAGAGATGAGATCCATTTTGGATAGTTAAGAACAATCCAAGGGAAAACGTTAGATGGGAAGGAAAATTTGGGGGTGGGTATTTAAATTTTTAAAACTTTTCAACTATAGTTTATACTCAATATTATTTTGTATTAGTTTCAGGTGTACAGCATAGTGGCTAGACAGTCATATACTTTACAAAGTGTTCCTCCTGATATTTCCAGGACCCACCTGGCAGCATACACAGTTATTACAATATTATTGACTATATTCCCTATGCTGTACTTTACATCCCTGTGAATATTTTATTACTACCAACTTGTACTTCTTAATGAAAGGGAGGCATGCTTTGTCTCAGATTTTCCATGAATCTAGCTATCCGTCCATCCATTCACCAAGCACCATCTATCCTTACCTATTTGTGTACCCACCTAATATCTCCAGTTATCATCTATCCAAGTGTTTATTAGTCCATCCTTTCATGCATCCACCATCCATGTCTCCATTGACTCATCCTCCCATCTGTCTATCTGTCCACTACCCATTAGCCTATCCCTCTAATGTTTTTCCTAATCTGATACAGGCACTATCCAGTGCTAAGAGACATAAACAGATATTCCTTTTATGGAAAAACATAATGTATGCAGAGAGTAAGATATGCAAATAAGTAATCATAAACCAGCATAAATGGAAAGGGCACGTGTGAGTTAATGCTACGATTGTCAGAAGAAAGTCTCTGGCTGCCTGGTGTTGATTAATAAGCCTGAATGAGGTAGTGAAATGTACTAGTCAGAGGAGGGAGGAGCACACCCCGTTCAGAATGCACCAAATGTGCAAAGGTACAAAGTTGCCTGTGTAGTTCAAGTATGACAATGGTGGGGTCCTGTGGCCTGGCCTTGAATGGTGAGAGCCCTGCTAAGGCCATTGCACCTCATCCACTGAGCAGGCATTGTAGTGTTTTCTCAACAAAAACACTACAAGCCAGAAGGGAATGGTCAAAAATATTTCAAGCAAAGAAAAACAAAGGACTATAACCAAGACTACTCTACCCAGCAAGGCTCTCTTTCAAAATGGAAGGTGAAATAAGGAGTTTGCCAGACAAAAGAAGGATAAAAGAATACAACTCCACTAAACCAGCATTGCAAGAGATGCTAAAGGGAATGCTTTAAGAAAAAGAAGAAAAATAGAGAGGGAGAGAAATGTAGGTACAAAGGGAAATGAATAAATACTTGTCAATAATAACCTTAAATGTAAATGGATTAAATGCTCCAATCAAAAGACTTAGGGTAGCGGAATGGATATGAAAACATGATCCACATATATGCTTTCTACAAGAGACACACCTCAAAAAAAAGATATACACAGACTGAAAGTGAAGGGATGGAAAAAAGTATTCCAAGCAAATGGACATGAAAAAAAAGCTGGGGTAGCAATAGTTATATCAGACAAAACAGATTTCACAGCAAAGACCATAAAAAGAGACAAAGAAGGACATATCATAATACTTAAGGGAACAATCCATCAAGAAGATGTAACCCTGGTAAACATATATGCACCCAACATAGGAGCACCCAAATATATAAGGAAAATATTGGAAGACTACAAGAAGGATATCAACAGCAATAAACTCATAGCAGGGAATTTAAACACCGCATTGTCAACAATGGACAGATCTTTGAAGCAAAGAAACACCAAGGGTATTGAGACATTGAACAACACTTTAGATCAAATGGACTTAACTGATATATATAGTATTTTTCACACCAAAGGAGCAAAATATACATTCTTTTCAAGTGCACATGGAACATTTCAAAGATAGACCACATGACAGTACACAAAACAAGCCTCAACAAATTCAAGAAAATTGAAATTATATCAAGCTCCTTTTTAGACCACAATGCCTTGAAACTAGAAATAAACCTCAAGGAAAAAACTCAAAAACATTCAAAGTCATGGAGAATGAATAACATGCTATTAAATAATGAATGGGTTAACAATGACATTAAGTAAGAAATCAAGAAGTTTCTGGAAACAAATGATAATGAACACACAAAAGCCCAAAACCTATGGGACACAGCAAAAGTAGTCCTGAGAGAAAAGTAGCAATACAGGCCTACCTAAAAAGGCTAGAAGAATCTAAAATAAAAAATCTAACACTACAGCTACAAGAACTAGAAGAACAACAACAAACAAAGCCCAGAGCGAGTAGAAGGAAGAAAATCATCGAGATCAGAGAAGGATTAAATGACATAGAGACTAAACAAACTATTCAAAAGATCAATGAAACCAGGAGCTGGTTCTTTGAAAAGGTAAACAAAATCGACAAGCCTTTAGCCAGGCTCATCAAGAAAAGAGATTATTTTTTGCTTTACAATTTCCAGCCAAGATGGAGGTGTAGACATGCTGTGTCTCCCTCCACAACTAAGAAGGAATACAACTACCTCAAAACTAGAAACAACCAGAAGTTCCAGAAAATCAAAGTGCATGGAAGTCCAGCAAGCAAAGATATAAAGAAGAAATACTCATCCAGACAGGTAGGAGGGGTGGAGCCAGGGCAGAGAGGACACGGTGTGGTGGTCGTAACAGTGGCAACAGCAGCAGGCCAGCGGAAAGCGCAGTTACATGTTTTAAAAATTCAGGAGGGACACCTGGGGAGTGTTCCCAGCTTCTCACTACTCTGAGCAGCTCACTCTTCCAGCACTGGGGAAAATCAAGCCTCATTGCTTTTGACTATGCAAACCAATGGGGGTTGGGACGAAGGCAGAAACTGCCAGTCTCTCAGCAGAGTCTGCATGTTTAAAGGGCCCCCACAGACCCCTCTACTCAGATCGACGGCCAGGGAAGCAGCTAGAGGGGTACCAGTCCGGTGCAGAAGTGGGAGAAGTGCCTGGAAAAGGGGCAAGTGCTGGGCAAGTGGCATGTTCCTTCTCAGACCCCTCCACTGCATACAGCACCACGACGTGGTAAAACAGTTTGCCTGTTACTGACCAATACCTTAGGCTCCGCCCCTTACAACAAAATAGGAGCGACTGCTCTCCCTGGGACACGGAAGAAAACAAACACAGGAGACTTCCAGCCAAGATGGAGGCCTAGACTGACACGGTCCTTCTCCCTCCACAACTAAGAAGGAATACAACTACTGCAAAACCAGAAATAACCAGTTCCAGAAAATAAATGGAAGCCCAACGTATGAAGTTATAAAGAAGTGGTGCTCGTCCAGACAGGTAGGAGGGGCAAAGCCGGGGAGGAGAGTTCAAGCTGTACTGTCTGCGGCAGACACCCGTATTTAGGGGGAGGCGAGAAGTGCCTGGGGAGCACCCTGGGCTGCAGACCAGACCTGTCAGCTTGTGATTCCAAAACCAGGGAAGGCAGACCTTCATTGCCTTGGAGTGTGAGGCCCAGAGAGAGTGGGGACGGAGGAGGAGGCTCCCAGTCTCTCAGCAGAGAGCGAACGGCAGGAATCTATCTTGGACCCCCACCCCCGCAGAAAACGCCACAGTGTGGTGAGACAGGTTGCCTGTTTGTGACGAGTGGACAGGGCTCCGCCCCCTATAGCATGGAAGATGTGACAGCCCTGCCCAGGAAGCAAAGGTAAACACAGAACGGTCAGGATGGCACAGATCATGATAGAGATCCTGGTGATGCAGCTGACCAGACAGCAAATATGTAATCTAATGAAGCAGCAGATAGAAAATCTTACTGAGGCTCAGTTCAGAGCTTTGCTTATAAAAATGCTTACAGACCTAACAGCAGATCTTAAACAAGATGGGGAGGGGATGAAGGTTAGTCCTGCTGAAATGAACAAAAACACATACGAAACTAGTGGTTAGGGAAAAAAAAAAAAACCCAGGGATCAAATCAACAAATCGGAACATAAGGAAGGAACAAATAGTCAACCAGTGCAGAAAGAGGAAACGAGAAGTGAGGAAAATGAGGAGAGGCTCAGAAACTTATCAGACAGCTATAAGCGGGCCAACATCCGAATCATAGGGCTGCCAGAAGGTGAAGAAGAAGAACCAGAAATTGAAAAATTACGTGAAAAGATAATGAAGCAGAACTTCCCTAACTTGGGGAAGGAAATAGACTTACAGGTCCAGGAAGCACAGAGAGTTCCAGAAAAACTAGACCCAGGGAGAACCACACCAAGACACATTATAATCAAAATGTCAAAAATTAAGGGTAAAGAGAGAATCTTAAAAGCAGCAAGAGAGAAGAAGAGAATTACATACAAAGGGGTCTCAATAAGACTCTCAGCTTATTTCTCAAAAGAAACTCTGCAGGCAAGAAGGGACTGGCAAGAAATATTCAAAGTAATGAAAAGCAAAAACCTATAACCTCGATTACTCTATCCAGTGAAGCTGTCATTCAGAATAGAAGGGCAGAGAAAGTGCATCCAGGACAAAGTGAAACTGAAGGAGTTAATCAAATTCAAACCACTGTTATATGAAAAGTTAAAGGGACTTGTTTAGGAGAAGGGGGATCAAAACTATGAACATTAAAATGAAAACTGTATCACAACAACCAAGGACAGAAGCTAGGGAATTGAAACAAAGGTAGACTAAGTAGCCAATGAGAGTGGGAAAAGAACTCTAGGTATGGGAACATTTTGGAGGGAGGTTACTGGGGAGGGTGGAAAGGGAGGGAGGTGGTACAGGAATTAGGAAGTATAGTAGGAGGGAGTGGAGTAGACAGGAATATGTTGAGAAGAACTATATGCACAACCAATGAGAATGGACTAAGAGGGGGGACAACTGGCGGGAGGGGGGTCACTGGATGGAGGGGAACAAAGGGAAAAGAAATTGGGACAACTGTAATGGCATAAACAATAAAGCATATTAAAAAAAAAAAAGAGAGGACCCAAATAAACAAGATCAGAAACAAAAGAGAAATCACAACCAATATCACAGAAATACAAAAGATTGTAAGAAATTACTGCAAATAACTGTATGGCAAGAAATATGACAATCTAGATGAAATGGACAAATTTCTAGAAACATATAATCTTCCAAAACTGCATCAAGAAGAAGCAGAAAGCCTGAACAGACTGATAACAGAGAGTGAAATTGAAGCAGTAGTAAAAAATCTCCTGGCACATAAAAGCCCAGGACTGGATGGCTTCACAGGTGAATATTACAAAATATTTAGGGAAAACTAGCACCTACCTTTCTCAAACTATTCCAAAATATCCAAGAAGAGGAAAGACTCCCAAACTTTTCCTACGAAGCTAGTATTACCCTAATTTAAAAACCAGGTCAAGAGACAACAAATATTGCTGATGAACATAGATATTAAAATCCTCAATAAAATATGGCAAACTGTATCCAGCAACACATTAGAAAGATCACACACCATGATCAAGTGGGATTCATCCCAGGGATGCAAGGATGCCTTAATATTTGCAAACCAATAAATGTAATACACCACATAAACAAAATGAAAGACAAAAATTACATGATCTATCAATAGATGCTGAAAAAGTATTTGATAAAGTACAACATTCATTTATGTTGAAAACATTTAGCAAAATAGTAATAGAGGAAGCATACATCAACATAATAAAGGCCACGTATGAGAAACCTGAAGCCAACATCATACTCAATGGACAAAACTGAAAGCATTCTCTCTGAGATCAGGAACAAGACAAGGATGTCCACTCTCTCCACTCCTATTCAACGTAGTATTGGAAGTTCTAGCCACAGCAATCAGACAAGAAAGAGAAACAAAAGGCAACCAAATTGGAAAGGAGGAAGTAAAACTGTCATTATTTGCAGATGACATGATAGTGTACATAGAAAACCCTATAAACTCCATGAAAAAACTACTCAACCTAATAAGTGAATTTGGCAAAACAGTAGGTTACAAAGTCAATATTCAGAAATCAAAGGCATTTCTGTACACCAACAATAAAATATCAGAGATTGAAACTACAGAAAAAATCCCATTTACTATAGCAACAAGAAAAATAAAGCACCTAGGAATAAACTTAACCAAAAAGACATAATACCTGTACTTGAAAAACTACATAACACTGAAGAAAGAAATTAAAGAAGATACAACTAAATGGAAGCATATACCATGCATATGGATAGGAAGAATTAACATCATTAAAATGTCCATAGTATCTAAAGCAATTTATAGATTCAATGCAATCCCTATTTAAAATACCAGTGACATATTTCACACATCCAGAACAAATACTTCCAAATTTTATATGGAGCCAAAAAAGACCTTGAATAGCCACAGCAATCTTGAGGAAGAAGAACACAGTAGGAGGAATCACAATACCTGACATCAAACTATACTACAAAGCCACTGTAATCAAAACAGTTTGGTACTGGCATAAGAACAGTTATATAAGTCAATGGAACAGAATAGAGAGCCCAGAAATAAACCCAGGTCTATACGGTCAACTAATATCTGGCAAAGGGGGAAGGAACATAAAATGGAGTGAGAAGAACCTCTTTTACAAATTTACTTGGAGAACTGGACAGGGACATGCAAAAAAATGAAACTAGACCACCAACTTACACTACACACCAGAATAAGTTGAAGATGAATCAAAGACTTAAATGTAAGCCATGACACCATAAAAGTCCTAGAAGAAAACATAGGCAGGAAAATTTCAGATATCCCACAAAGCAATATTTTCACCAATATATCTCCTAAGGCAAGGGAAATAAAGGAAAGTATAAAAAAATGGGACTACATCAAACAAAAGAGTTTCTGCTCAGCAAAAACAAACAGACAAACAAACAAACAAAAACATCAGCAAGATGAAAAGGGAACCAATTATCTGGGAAAACATATTTGCCAATGATACCTCAGTCAAGGGATTGATCTCCAAAATATATAAAGAACTTACACATCTCAACACCAAGAAGACAGACAGCCCAATTAAAAACTGGGCAAAGGACCTGTACAAACACTTCTCCAAAGAGGACATACAGAAGGTCCCTAGGCATATGAAAGAATGCTCAACATCACTAGCCATCAGAGAGATGCAAATAAAAACCACAATGAGATACCACCTCACATCGGTCAGAATGGCCATCATCAACCAATCAACAAACAACAAGTGCTGGCGAGGATGTGGAGAAATGGGAACCCTAGTGCACTGTTGGTGGGAATGCAGACTAGTGCAGCCACTATGGAAAACAGTATGGAATTTCCTCAAAAAACTAAAAATGCAACTGCCTTTTGAACCAGTGATTTCACCACTGGGATTATACCTGAAGAATCCTGAAACCCCAATTCAAAGGAACTTTTGCACTCTTATGTTCATAGAAGCACTGTTTACCATAGCCAAGTGCTGGAAACCACCTAAGTGCCCATCTGTAGATGAGTGGATCAAAAAACTGTGGTACATTTACACAATGGAAATCTATCCAGCAGAAAGAAAGAAGAAATTCCTGCCATTTGTGACACCATGGATGGAACTAGAGAGAATTATGCTTAGCGAAATAAACCCACAAATGAAAGAATAATACCATATGCTATCACCAAATACAGGAGACTAATCAACAACACAGACAAATGAACAAAATCGAACCAGAGGCTTGTAAATAAGGAACAGAGTAACAATTATCAGGGCAGAGCAGGGAGGGAGAGAATGGGGTGGGCTGGGTGTGGTGGGAGCAATGGGGGAAAAAGTGTATAACTGTAATAGAAAAACAATAAAAATAAATTAAAAAAAAGAAAAAAATCAGGAAGGAAATTCTTGTTCTTGTAATACTAAAATTGCATCTCCATGCCTTATACTTTTTATTACTAAAACTATATAATTTTTTCAAAACTTTCACAAACCTTTTTCATTTCCATGCCTTACACTCTTTCTTGTTCACTTTCTTACACAATGTGAAGCTTTAACAAACTTTCTCATCCTTTTTCATTTATCTTTACCACTTTCCACAGACCTTTTGCAACATTCACAAACTTTCTAAATACCTTTTACTCTTTCAGATTTAACCATATGCTTATTCTTCCTTCTTATTTCTTTTCCACTTCCCATATCCTTCTTTCACTTGGGGATGATGGAAGTGATCGGGATAGCAACTTCACTGACTGCCTGAAGATCTTGGACTAGGCGAAAGTACCCAATGGATTTCTTAATAGCTAGGATGGGAGTGTTGGCAGGAGAGTTTGCTGGCCGTAGGAGTGCAGCTTTGAGCAGGTGATGAATGACTGGCTGTAGACCCTGCATAGCTTGTGTACTGAGGGGATACTGAAACCGACTGGGTTATGAAGCCCCAGGCTTGAGGGTGATCCTTACCAGCTGGTGGCGTCTGACTACTGCTGAGTTCTCAGTGTCCCAAACAAGGGGGTTAACATTTATACTATAATGGTGCAGCTGATGAGGGGTATCCCCTTGAGAATTTTCTTGTGCTAAAGCCAAAAGGAAAATGGAGTTGGCCTTAGTCCCTCCATCTAGATTAAGAGACAGGGATGCCCCTTGTTTGTCCAGGCTGTCTCTTCCCAAGAGGGAGACTGGGCATTCAGGCATAACCAGGAAAGAATGTACAAAGGTTAAGGACCCTAATGTACATGTGAGGGATTTGGTAGCTAAGATTTTAGTACGGACCCTGTTAACTCCAACAACAGAGATGGGAGATGGGTGTAAAATACCTGCATATTCAATAAGGACAGAATAGGTTGCCCCCATATCTACAAGAAAGGAGGCCAGTGTTCCTGCCACCATCATCATTACCCTGGGTTCAGCTGTCGAGATGGTCAGAGATGGGAGCTCTGAGCCTGGGCACCATCAGTTGTCTATGGCAAGCTCCAACAGATTAGGGATGCTGAAGTCTTTGTCCTTTTGAGGTGGAGCCGAACTGGACTGGAGTGGTCTACTGGACCCCAGTTAGAGGCCAGAGGACAGTCGACCTTCCAGTGTCCCTTCTGTCCACAGGATGGACAGGGACCTGGCAGGGGTCACAGTTGGGGGCATTGTTGTGCCCAGTGACCTGCTTGCTTACACATGAAGCATGGTCCTGGCAGAGGCTTAGGCAAGCCTTCGTTCCCTTGACATTTCATGGGCTGACCCCTAATGGTGGTAGCTAACATAAGGTATTTTTACTGGTTCCTTTTAAATTTTTGTTGCTTTTCCTCCTCCTCTCTGTTATTAAAGACTTGAAAGGCAATCCAAATTAGGTCTCTGTGGGGAGTTTTGGATCCATCCTCCAGTTTTTGTAACTTTCTTCTAATATCAGAAGCAGAATATATAATAAAATGGGTATCAAGATAGAGCTTGCCTCTTCCAAGTTGGGGTCCAGGTTGGTATATTTGAGAATGGCCTCTGTAAGGTGGCTCATGTATGAGGCTGGGTTCTTAGAGGCCTCCTGTGTAATTTCTAGGGTTTTGTCATAATTGACAGTCTACGGGCAGCCCTATGCATGCCTTAAACTAGGCATGTGAGAAAATGAGACATCTTAGCCAAATCAGGGGACCCTGACTGATAGTTCCAGTGAGAATCTGCAGCTGGGACTGCAGTAGGTCCTGCTGGATTTATTTTGGATCCTGGACATCTAGGGTGTCCGCAAATGTAGAGGCAGCAGACAGAATATGATCTTTTTCCTCTGGGGTGGTAGAGGAGGTTAGGTGACATAGACATCTTGGTACGTTAATGAATAGGTTTGAGTTATATACTGGAACTCCTTACAAAAATGGGTAGGATCTGCGGTATAAGACCCTAGACAGAACTCAATTTGGGCTAAATCCGTGAGGGGAAAAAGGGGACATGTACCCGGACAATGCCCTCAGCTCCTGCCACCTCATGAAGAGGATACAGGCCCGAGGATGGTGGGGAGGCCGACAATGGGAGAGCCGCCCTAGAACGGGTACAGGGAGGCAAAATGAGAGGGGTGGAGTCTGGAAACGGCAATGGCTTGTCTTTGGCTGGCAAGTCAGGAGGGGAGGGGGATAAGGGATAAGGGTTTACTGCACGGGGGTGGCGGGGGTGGGTGCTGTTGACCGGGAGGGTGCACATGGGGGAGGGAAAGAGTGTCCAAGGTCTGAGGGGTCTGCTTCTGTAAAAGATGAGGACGGGGGTTGGGGATCAAGGGAGTTGACACAGAGGAACTGCGGGTGGAGGTCAGTTGAAGGAGAATAAGTTGGAGAGGGGAGCAGGAAGAGCAAATGGATAGTCTGCTGTGAAGAATATAAAAGGCCTCCACATATGGAACTTTGGGTCATTTGCCATTGCACTTTGAGGTAGTTGTGGAGATCAGTAAGAATTTGAGGTCCAAATGTGAGAAATTAGCTTTTTTATCTTTACCTGGGACCCTTTTTGAAGGGTCCAGAGGTTCCAACAGAGACAACCCAGAGGGGAGTCCTTCGGAGGTAGGGATTGATGTACTCCCATGGTGCTGAGAGGAATGACCCAGAGGGTGAACCTGAGATGAAATGAATCAGGAGGGTTAAGGGGTGTCCCTACTTAAGCCGCTGATTCTACGAGGCACAAAGGACCCAAGAGAACTGTCCAGGGGGAGGGCATCCCCAGCTGCCTCTGGAAGTCCAACCTAGCACAAAAGCTCTGAGGTGCAAAGGCCCCAAACAAACTTGCCCATGGGGTGAGCATCCCCAACCACTGGTGGAAGTCCAAAGAGGCACAAGGCCCCAAGGAAGACTGACCTAGGCCTAGGATTTTTGAGCAGAACCACAGTAGGCTCAGAAACAAGACAGTCAACCTGACGAGAGACTCATCCAATGATATGAAACTCAACTAGTTGGTGTCTGGCATGGATGGAGGGCAGGCCATGACAAAAGGTCTGAAGATGGAGGTCGTCAAATGCGCAGATCTCTTGAGCAGGGAGGGAACAAAGGTGGGTAGTGAGAGAGTATCAACAGACAGGATCAGGGGGTAAGCCTGGGATGTGCCACAGCCCACTGCTCCCCTGGCTGCAAGCTGCCAGAGACCACTCTCAGAGCCCCTCCCAGGTTTTAGCACCAAACTGTCATGCTGCTTTTGCTCAGAGAAGTCACCCAGAAAACAGTCTAGGTTTTCACACCTACATTTATTGAGAAAAAGGAAGGGAAGCTCCCAGTCCACTTTGAGAGCCTGTAAGACCAAGAAAAGAGGGAAAGAGGAAAAGGGGAATGGAGACTTCTGATTGCCCAGAAGGGCCCATAGGCATTGCTTCCTATATATTTATGTGCCTGCAGGTGCTGTCTTCACATGTTTCAGAACGTACATTTTGGTTAGGGTGAGTTTTTACATCAACACATTCAACAGGTCATTTACATTTCCCTGCTTTTCCCAAGTCAATATGCTGTGCTAGGTCTATCAGCATTTCTTCTGGGAACGAGCAAAGTCCATTCCCATTTCTTATGGGAGAAGTTGGGAATGGGTTAATTTGCATATGGCTCATTTGCATATATGAAAAGTCTGGTGGGCAGTCCAGCTGCCTCCATGTTCTGACAGAAGTGAGGCCCAGAAAGGGAAGTGGCCTGCTCAGGGACATATACACTCCAGTGATGTCTGAGGACTCAGGTCAGCACGCCAGGGTTCACTGGGCTCATGCCCATTGTTTGACAGATCCAAGAAATGGCATGGCTTTTCCCCAGGCCTCCTGGCTTTCTGCCCAACTGACCATTTACAACACTTACAGAGACTCACCTTTCCACGGGTTTCTGCCTCTCCAGCCCAGGAGGCACTTGAAGGTTGGGAGGCCCCAGGTATGTGAGCAATCAGGCTGCATGGCTTTGAGGGAATGCAGATCAATGTTAAAAGACCATGAAATCATGCATTATTATATGCACCAATGATAACACAGGGGAACAATTTTTAACATAATTTCTGTTGAGTTCGATTTTTCAGCTGTTTTAGACTTAAATAGGCATGCTGATTTCAAAGTTGCAGTTAGTTTTCTTCTGTCACGTCAAGTTATTTCTCTACAGCTTATCTTAATATGACCACTTTAGGCTGGATCTAGCCTGGATTGAGGGAAGCACTAGTGCTCTCCTATTGGCTGAAAGCAAACCTCCCTCAAGTGGGGAGGGGTGGGGGATGACCTTGGAACAGTGACAGGTTAATACTTGTCTAGGCTATTCAGTTACACATGAGACAGTGTGGTGAGAGGTTGTGTGCTGCTCTATATAGTGAAGCATATTCCGAAGTGCAATCTGAGTTCTTGTCTGTATACAAGGAGTTAGCAGAATTTATTTTTTAATTTACACATGTACTTATTTCCTTTCCTTCAGATCATGTCTGCCTCTGCTATTTCTTGTTGTAAGTACCTAAACAACACTGATTCATTTTGTTATATCTGTGGCAGTTTCACCATTCCCAGTCAAAGGACAAACATCAGCGAATTTGTCAGGCAAGCCTATTTTGCATGTTTTAAAGTAAAACTTAGTGATCAAGATAAGTCTTGGGCCTCTCACAAGGTGTGCAAGCAGTGTGTCAAGAGTTTATGGATGTGGATGAAGGGAACACGTGATAAATTGCCATTTGGTATACCTATGGTTTGGCGAGAACCCAGAGATCATTCAAGTGACTGTTACTTTTGTATAGTGAGAACGTCAAGATGTAACAAGAAAAATAAATGTAAAATAGAGTATCCTAGTCTACCATCAGCTGTACACCCAGTGCCTCATTCAGCTGAAATCCCAGGGCCAGTTTTCACTGAACTACCCTCTTTTGAAAAACTGGAGTATGGTGAAGAACTAAGTGACAGCGACGATGAAGATTTTGAAATTAAAAATGACTCAGTTTGTAAGGGATTTGATCAGCATGAGTTGAATGATTTGGCATGAGATTTGGAATTATCCCAAAAGTCTTCAGAACTCCTAGCATCAAGACTGCATGAGAAAAACTTGCTTGAAAAAGGAGAGAAGGTATCCTAATTTCGATCAAGAGGAAGTGCATTTCTGCAGTAATTTCGAAGTGATGGTGGCTTTGTGTGTTGCCATAAAATCCATGGTTTAATGGAGGAGTTGGGAATTCCAATCTGTAATGCAGCCAAATGGCGACTGTTCATTGATAGCTCAAAGTGGAGCTTGAAGTGTGTTCTCCTCCACAATGGCAATTTATTTGGTACAGTCCCAATTGGCCATTCAGTTTGTTTTCGTGAAGACTATGAAGACATAAAGAGAGTCATTGATCTGTTGCAATATCACAAGCACAATTGGATCATATGTGTTGACCTTAAAATGGTCTGCTTCCCTCTTGGTCAGCAACACAGATACACAAAGTATCCCTGTTTTCTGTGTATGTGGGACAGCAGAGCTTGTGAGAAGCATTTGGTGGAGTTGGATTGGCCTCCAAGATCTGACCTCAAACTCGGTGATCCAAACATTCTACAAGAGCCACTTGTTGACAGAAATAACATTATATTCCCCCCTTTGCACATAAAACTGGGTCTCATGAAGCAATTTGTTAAAGCTTTGCCAACTGAAGAAGACTGTTTCAAGTATCTCATTTTGGCATTTCCTAGCCTGTCATTTGAAAAGATAAAATACCTTAATATGTATGTTTGGTAGCAGAACTTTACTACTTGTGCACAATTTGACTTACAGTAATAATATATAGACTTTATATGAATAAAATAACTCTAAATAAACAGTATATTCAGGTAATTTTTTCCTTTATTTTCCTTTGTATGTACATTTTGTATGATTTTTGGGACAAAGGGAAGGTATCCTACACCTTAAAAAGTTGACATGGTAGGGAAAGACTGGGGTCATTTTTGGATTCAGATGCCAAAAGTTAGTAAAAAACAAGTGTCAGATCTAACTCCATGAAAATTGTGTTCCCCAGTGTAATGATTAAGATTTGCTACTAACCAGTGTGGCCCAGACCAGGTTTTCCCGATCAGGCATAGGTTCTGGAATTGGCAGGAGATGGGAGGGACCTTTGCACCCATCATCTCATCTTTCCTGGCCCCTGGTGTGCGGGGTACTGTGGCTGTCCTCATTTGATGGTGGGGAGAATGTGGCTCAGCAGCCCAGGGCAGCTAGCCTGAAGTCATACTGCAGGTGAGCTGAGGGCCCACATTCCTTTGCATTGTGGTGAGGAGACTTTAACCCTAGACCTGCTCAGGTTGGGTAAGCTCAGTCTGAGATGTCAATTGGTGATTACTCAATGGAAAGGCTTGGGATTCAGGGTTTGGCCAGTGAGGGGGAGCCAGGAGGCCTGGGAAAGATGGGGGTCCAGCAGGTTGGGTCTGCTTGCTCAGGGCCAGAGAGTTGCTGAGCTGTCTGTGGAGAGCAATGTGAAAATTGAGTGTCACTTTTCTCTGCGGCAGGGCCTGTTTCAGGGTCATAGGCATCCTCACCCCCTCAACCTTTAGAGGGGTTTCCACCCCAGTGGATCTCTGCTAGGGCTCTATAACAGTCACTTTTGCCTGGAAGTGACAGCATGTCTCATGTAGTCAATGTGTGTGCTGGACTGGCTAACCTGTCCTGCCCTGCCCTGGATCTTGAGAGCCAAGATGGGGGGAAGAAAAGCATTTTCTTTTAGCTACTTATTCAAGACTGGAGCCTCCCACTGACCCAACTGGAGTCTTTTATCTCACCCATGCTCCACTCATGCCCTTGGGACTGAGCAGCTTGTAGTGATCCCAAATTTCTGCACCCCTGTTACATCCATGCTGGCCTTACTAGGGATCCCCCACTTTCCATTTTAGTGGGTGTCATAAAGGCTGACCCTTTGTTTTTTTTTTGCCTTAATTGAGCACTTATGTAGCACCTACAATGTGCAAGGCAGTGGTCTCTGGAGAAGCAGAAGTTGGGCACTCTGTGGGGTGCCTTCCATATCTAGGCCTCTCTATGAATTCTCAGCCCAGCCCTTGGCAGAACAGGCAGTGCGGCGGGAGGGGTAAATTGGCTGGGCAGGTGTACAGAGACAGAGAGCCAGGCTGCATGGTAACCAGGAGGCGCAGGCTTCTCCTGGGCCACCACTCCACTTCCGGGCCTCAGAGAGCCCTGTGTTGCAAACCGGACCATGCGTGCTGGCTGTGACATGAATGTGAAGGGCTGCTGACATCCAAAGGTGCCCTTCTGCTCTGGCCACTGCCTTTTTAAAAAACACTTCTTATTTTTGAGATAATTTTAAATTTACAGAAGGTGGTAAAGATAATCCAGAGAGTTCTATACCCCCTCACCTAGCACAGAACCATGGTCTATTTATCAAAGCCTTGGAGGTTAATGTTGGTACATGCTAACTAACTACAGACTTTACTCAGAGTTTTCCAGATTTTTCCTTTGGTGTCCTTCCTGACTCAGGATCTCATCCAAAATGTCACGTTATATTCAGTGGCCACTGCCTTTTAGCACACTAAGTAACTCCCTGTCCTGACCTCTTTGCCTTTACCTGTCTTTTTTTCTCCCCTCTCTTCACCTGCCCTCCCTTTCTGTCTCATGCCATTAACTGCTACTGAGCTCCTAGGTGTCCTGTGCCACTTCTGAGCATTCCGAATCAAAGTGTGGTGCCTCAGATACATTTATACATGGCGTCACTCACAGATGCTGGCCACTAGGCTGTTCCGGGCCCCACACTGATTTTCTGGATCTTTCCTTCTCATGGGGTGAAGAACCCAAGGCGCCACCCTGAACCCTTGCCTCCCTTCTAGGGAGGGGATCCCAGGATTGCTTGTCCAAATGACCCCAGACTAGGGACCTCTATTGTAATCTCACCCAAATAATAGGGACATGTTCAACTCTCCCCACAGTGTTTCTCCTGGCTGGGGTTCAGCAGGTTTGGAGCACATCTCCAGAGGCCCTCTCAGCCTGACCTTCCTGTGGAAAAGGAGTTCCAGAAGGAATGTTGGTGTGAGTTCCTGAGCTTGAGAACCCTGTCCCACATGTGTCCCATGTGGGTGTGAGGACCAAGGCTGTGTGTACATGAGTGCGGAGTGCAGCCCTGGATGAGGCCCTAGGGTTATGGGTGAGATGGGGATTGACCCTCACCTCTCCATGTCTGCCCTCAGTGCTGGAAGACTTGGCTCTTTGTGGCTGCAGGGCACTGGGCACCCTCATGGGGCTAATCACAGCCCCTGTGGGTTTCTCCCTATATCAATGTTTCCCAATTTTCTAGACTCTAATGTTATCTTAGAAGCATGTTAGAATGCAGATTCCAGGCCTGCAGGAGGCCTACTGAATTCAGCTTTCCAAGGATTCACTAGGCAAACTGAACCTGTACTGGGCTTGACACCTCTGAGGTACCTGGGTATGTTTCCTTCCTCACCCTTGAGGAACCCTGAGGAGTAAAAATTCTTCTTTGGTTTTAATGAGGAAACTAAGGCTCCACAGGAGAGAGACAGTTGTCATTTGGGTCACAATCCAGCCTCCGTGGGGTCATCCTACTGGGTCTTCAATCACAAATCATGACTTTTTTGGCTTCAGCCATCAAAACCTGACATGGAAGAGAAAGGAGGAATTCCTCTGGTGGAAACATGCCTGTATGCATGCGCATGTGTGTTCACATGTGTGTGTGTGCATGCACACATGTCTACATGTGGGTTTGTGTGTGGCTTCCTCAGACTCCTTTGCTTAGAAGAGCCTGTTTGGAAACTTTGTTGGCTGCTGGTGAGACCTGGCCAAGACAGAGACTGATCCCCTTTGAGCAAGACCCGAGCTGGGACTCTTGACTCTCACTCAGCCAGGCCTTTTCACGCTCTCAGGTCCTCAGGCTGCTTCAGGCTCTAATTGTGGGGTCCAGGTGCATTTCAGTGGCCCCACTTTCTCTGAAGTCCCACCCTGGAAAGCGCTTGCCTCCTCTTAAACCTTAAGCAAATCACTGTCTCAGAGCTCCAGATCCTCTTGGGCAGAAGAGTGCGGGTAGAATGGTAGATAAGGCACAGAGGTGGATTAAGGTCGGTTGAAGCCCCAGGCACAGAAGAAAATTTTGGGCCCCTTAAAAAAAAAGAGAGAGAGAGGGAAAATAAAAATACATGTTAACCATATTTTATGCAGCGTAGTAATGAAACCAAACTTGGTGTCATTAGGAAAAAGTGTAAAGTTGGGATTTTGCGGGGCCCTTCAGAAGTCAGGGCCCAGGGCATGCTCCCAGTGTGCCCACCATTACATCCGCCTCTGGTAAGGGGCCATTTTTTCAGGGATTTTTTGGCAGGTCCCAGAGTGTCCCAGGTGTGATCCTTCCCCTGAACCAATCTGGGCCCGGTGAGCCCTGGGACTGGATGCCCAGGCTGTCCCAGCACTGACTTCTCCTCTTCCTACCTCACAGGAGCATTCCCTCTGCTTCTCCTGCTGTTCTAAGGCTGAGGCTGGTTCTGTTACACCATGGTGTGCAGAGATATATCAGAGGGAAAGCTGCCAACCCAGCCTGCAGGCTCCGAGTCCCCTTCTTGCACCCACATGCTGGGCTTCAGGCTCTGGAAAGGTCTGCTAGGAGGGGACACAGACCAGAGCAGACCCATGCCTGCCCCAAGGGACTGTGGGGTCAGTGGGTATCTGAGGGTCTGACAGACTGCGCATCACACAGCCAGTCCTCTTACCAAGGCCTGCCCAGCATGATTTTTCTGCGTTGTTCTCTACCATGGCTGCCTGGCTGGGTTGAAAGCTCAGTGTGACCACTTTGCAGCAAACCTGAGGAGAACGCGGACCTTGCATTTCATGTGGGCCCATGGGCCACATGTGCTGCAGCCTGCAGCCCTGTCTATCCACAACCCTGCTTCTCTGGGGAAGTCAAAGTGGGAGACAAATGGGGGGGATGCCCATGGGGTGGTTACAGTTCCCCAAGGGGGAGAGTGCAGCCTGCAGTAAGGAGTGGGGGAAGAGGGGAGTGGGGAGGGGGGAATTTCCTGGAGGCCTGCCACCTACAACATTGGCTCACTGGGGCCTGTGGCTCATCACTTTACTTGCTTTAAAAAACAATGTTTTTCCTTCCTGAGTGTCTCATATTTCTGATCACAAAGATGATGCCTCTTTGTGAAAAAAAAAGTGGAACTTTTTTTTTTTTTAAAGAACAAAGAAGAAAATAAATGTTGCCCGTTATTCCACTATCCAGATATAACTACTGTCAATGCTTTGGTCAGTTTCTTATAAAAGTTTATATGATTATATATACACACATATATATGTGTATAAAAATATATTAAATTAGGTTATAATGTAAGTTCTGTGAGACCTGGGCCTGCCCCATAGGAGCGCCCCTTCTGGAAGAGGAGGGCAGAGAGGGGCCTGGCATTATCAGGGAGGGCCAGGCCAGACTGCGAGAGCCGTTAGCTTTAATGTGGGGACTTTGGTTCAGAGGCACCTTGGGTGGCCTCTAAACTGGTCTGGGCCCCTCAGCTGCCCTCCTTCCTTGACACCCCAGCTGTGTCTCATTGACCAAGTACCTCCTGCCTGCTCAGTGCCACAGGTCATCTGTGATGGAGCCACCAGCTGAATTCATTTATTCTCAAAAGCATTTTCTATGAAAGAGCCTCAGTGTGAAGCAACAACAGGGCACTGAGTTCAGGCAGGCTTGTACTGTTAATTCCTGTACTTCCTCCCTGTGCTAGCTGTGCAACCCAGGCAAGGACTCACCTCTTGGAGCCTCAGTTTCTTCATCCAAAACATGGGCTTCCTTGTTCTGCCTCAGAGGTGGGAACGGGGTCAGATGTGATAAGTGTGAAGTCAGTGAGCAGCACATACCTCCGAACAGGGCTTTTTCCTCACCAAACATGTGAAGGAACGCTGAATTTGAGCCTCAAGCTCCAGCTTTCTTCCCTGGTTAAGGAACAGAAGGCTCCATGCTAAGTGAAGTGTGGCTGCTGGGCTTGTCTCCGAGCTGCTCTCTAGCCTGAGCAGTGTTTGGTGAGGAACAGAGATTCTGGTGGTCTACTGGGCATACAGCTGAGTGTGTGTCAGTTGGGATATGGGCTGTGCTGAGGCAGGGGGTGAGAATGGCCAACTAGGTCCCATGCATAGCCTGAGGTGGAATTCTGCACCTGCCAGCTTTCCCAGAAAAACAGCAGCTACACGGCCTTGGAAGGCGCAGGCACTGCTCAAGTGCTATCTGTGCTCTGACCCTGTCACCTTCAGAACACTGACACCAGAGCCCACAAAGCTAACAACCATCACTCTGCAGTGCTTTTGACTTAAGTGGTTAAGGGTATGTAAATCATTAAAATGTTTTTAGTTCAGCCAATTAAAAAAAAAAAAAAAAGCATTTGCAGGTGGCAAAGGGACTTTTCTTACAGCATCTTACTGAATTATCACAACAATCCCGGGAGGTTAATGTTCATTATTGGCATTTTATAGATAAGGAATTGGAGGCTCACAGAGGTTAACCATGTGCCTGTTGTGGAGGCTGAGTGAGCCAGTGGCAGATATGGGATTTGAACTTGGTCAATCTGAGTCCACTGCCATGGGTCTTCCCACCCACATGAGGTGCACACGTGTACTGAAGAGGCAGTCCTAGAGCATTTGAAAGGGCCCTGGCTGGAGTCCAGCCCCAACCCATGCCTGACCTGCACACACGTGTGGATGGCAGGGCAGGCCACCCCTGCACAAGTGGCTGACCCCACTGTGTGGGGGAACAGTTGCAAAGACAGAGGCTTATCAGTCTGAGCAGAGCATGCTTCCTGAGGCAGAATGCTTGGCCTTCTTTGGGGCAGTATCCTAGGCCCTGAAGGCTGTGAGTTCTTTCCCTCCCAAAACACACACAGGCATAACACCCGCTTTTGTGTTTCATTCAGGGTATTCAAGGACCTCAAGATAAAGGACTCCAGCCATAAAGAGTGATTGTGATGCGAAGTCCACCTCTGAAGCATGTGTGGGACAGAGCAGGGGATAGCTGAGAGCTTGGGAGCAGAGGGAAATTTGGGGCAGGCCCAGCACAGGGACTAGCATGAGCAAGAGCCGAGGGTAAGAATTATGGGGGCAGTGAGCCCAGGAGATGACTGGCCAGGCAGGCAGAGCAGTGACCTTCCAGAGCACAGTCACAGCACAGTTCTGTTGGAAATGGGCACCTCAGGAACCTAGGTGGCAAGTCAGCAGCCCTGAGGCTGGTTAGGTCATCCTTAGTGTTACAGGTCATTTTACCTTCTTACTTCCAGCAGTCCTGTAGCCCTAAGCTCCAAGGTTGCAACAATAGAGGAACTTAGCCAAAGAAGCCGGACCTCTGCGGTTGCGTGCTCAAGCCAAGCATAACGAACAGTTGACCAGAATGTGCTACCCTTTGCAATGACCTAGAAACCCGTTTGTGTGTGCAAAGTTATTTGTTCAGCCAAGTTCTTATAACAGTTTCTCTACCTGCAGGAACAAGGATATAGTTTTTTCCTTTATAAGCACCCTGAAACTGAGGTTCGGGGCTACTAACTTGAATCCCTGCGTGAAGTGAGAGTGGGTAGTCGCTGGCCATCTAATAACGGCTCTTTGAATTCTAATTTGGTTGTCTCCGACTGTTTGGTTCTTGCACTATGCTCCATAACACTTAGCACTGAGGTTCTGTGAGAAATGCTCACAATAAAACACTGGGACACAGGACTTGAGCAGTAACTGAGTTGTTTATTCACAGATCTGCAGCTCTGGGTGCAGCCTAAAAGCCAAATCAAGGTGCTCACTGAAAAGATGGAGCTGGCTCTTTTTATCTTAACACGAGTAAAGCACCCTTTCCCCCTTCTCCTCTCCCCCTCCTCTTTCTCCGTTTTTCCATGCTGGATACTCCGGAGTTACAATCTAACACGATTAACTAAATTAACTGAGGGCGAAAATTAACTCAGAGTGATCTGGTTAAAGGTCTGTCTCCAGCCCTTCTTTGAAATTTCTCTATCTTGTTTGCTGGGCTGTCTAGCTACATTTTCCCACTTGCCAGAGTTTGGTGATGACTACCTTCCCCCCTTTGATCTCTGCTATCCTTTGTCCTCAGAAGCATTTGTGCTGAGTTGTAGAATGCCCCTTTTCTGATTTGTAAATATGCTAATACTGTTAACTCTGGCTCAGAGACCCTCTAATTACATTTGCCCTTTGCTGCTAATTATTTTCTACTGGTTTGGGAGTCACAATTTCCTTGCCCCTTACAATCCCCCCTGTCTCTTTTGGGAAATTGACTACTCAAACCATTTTATTTATTCCTTCAAACATAAGAAGGATTTCTTGATTGTTTTTTCTTATAGCAAGGATTCCTTTTTGGCTTCTAGGAGGAGGAGATTATGAAAGTCACTGACATCTGTTTAGTTAGTGCAGTCTCAATTAGTCTCTGAACTAAACCTCTGATGCAGGGAATAATACAATAGCCTAAAGCTGTTAGAATACCTGCTACCACTATGAGGGATTATGTAAGGGCTTCAGCCATTCCTTGTAAGGAATTCCAGTCATCCTCTAAGGGCCCCATTGCCTAAGGCCTGAAAAAATTTGCAAATGTCTGCTACTAGCATTAAGTAATTGCCTCTTTGAGGCTTTTCTCTTGCAGAGAATCTGCCCTTTTTGCAGAGCTGTCTATCTTGCAGAGAATCTGGCTAAGCAGCTGACTGAGACTGAAGATAATCCTGTAAACCTTGTCCCTGTTGCTGCCAGATGTCTCGTACACACCTACCTGCAACTGCCCCACCCCTACTTCCTGCCAGGGTCTTTTTCCTGCTGAAGGAAAAGATCCTATATAAGCCCTGCCCTAAACCCCATTCGGGGTCAGCGCCATTTTGGAGACTTGGTCTCAGCCCGGCCGCTGGCAATAAACCCTTAGCTTTCCTTATCCACTGTCTCTGAGTGGTTTATTCTCACCGAATCTGCCGTAACAGGACAAGTTTCTTACACGGTACACAAAAATAAACTCAGAATTTATTAAAGACTTAAATGCAAGACCTAAAAACCATAAAACTCCTAGAATAAAACATAGGTAGTATACTCTTAGATAAGGACCTTAGAAATATTTCATTTGAATATATCTCTCCAGACAACAGCAACAAAAGCATTATCAAACGAAAAAGCTTTTGCACCACTAAGGAATCCATCAACAAAAGCTAAAAGACAACCTACTAATGATATATCTGGTAAGAGGTTAATATCCAAAATATATAAAGAACTCAAACAAGTCAACATCAGAAAACAATCAATCCAATTAAAAAATGGGCAGAGGACCTTAACAGCCATTTCTCCAAAGACATACAGGGTGAGGCAAAAGCAGGTTTACAGTTGTTTGTATGGAAAATAATATAATAATTAATAAATTATAACAAGAATAAACTGTGTTTCATGGACCCAGAACAGTAAACCTACTTTTACTCCACTAGAAAATAATACAATAATTAATACATAATAATACAAGAATAAACTGTGTTTTATGTACTATCCACTATAAACCTACTTTTGCCCCATCCTACTTTTGCCATTTATTTGTTGATATCCAACAAATAAATGTGAAGATACTCAACATTACTCATCATCAGAGAAATGCAAATCCAAACTACAACGAGATATCACCTCACACTTGTGAGAATGGCTAACATCAATAAATCAACAAACAACAAATGCTGGTGAGAATGTGGAGAAATGGGAACCCTTTTGCAGATTGGTGCAAGCACTGTGGAAAGCACTATAGAGATACCTCAAAAAATTAAAAATGGAACTACCTTATGACCCAGTGATTCCACTTCTGGGAATCTAGCCAAAGGAACCCAAAACACTAATTTGAAAGAATATAAGCACCGCTATGTTTATTTCAGTGTTATTTACAATAGCCAAGATTTGGAAACACCCCAAGTATCAGTAGATGAGTGGATAAAATAGCTGTGATACATTTACACAATGGAATACTACTCAGCCATAAAAAAGAAGATAATTTTACCCTTTGAGACAGCATGGATGGACTTAGAGAACATTATGCTAAGTGAAACAAACCAGTCAGAGAAAGACAAATGCGATATGATTTCATTCATATGTGGAATCTAATGTGTGGGGGACCACTTTGTGTGGTATCGGGAACTGTAGCCTTGCCACAAGCCTGGCCTTGAAAGAAGTCTGTAAGTCTTGACTGGAAAACTGGGAAGGCTATAAGGCAGGCATGACCCAATAACTAGTCTGAGGGTTCCTGTGGGAATTGTACTTAAAGAATGTGTACTATGCATTGAAGCTTGCTCTGCTTTCCTTATCAGTTGCTTAACATAAATAGAATGTTTGAGATCAAAGCCTGGAAAACATATGAAATCCTGCCCTTGGTAGTCTTCTGATGCCAGAATGTTCACTGAACCCTGATCTAGAATGTTCACTGTGTTCCTTGCATTGTTATCTACAATCAGTAGTTGTTGACAGTAATCCAAGCATTTGAAGCTGGTTGGTGAATTATGTATCCTGAATGTATGTCCCCATATATACCTTTCTCAATAAAAGGCACAGGAAAAGAGAGTTTGGAGTTCTTCTCATCTACAGAACTGCCACCTCTCTTCCTCCCAGACAGAAATTAGTGTCTGGGTCAACTAATTTCTCCTCATCCACGATCCTGAAACCTCTGCTGGACAGGGTTTTCACTGAGCTTGGGTGTGCATCCACACTAATGAATAAACTGAACTAACAAGAAAAATAGAGACAGACTCATAGATAGAACAGGCTGACAGCTCTGGGTGGGTGGAGATTGTAGGGTGGAGGGATTGAGCAAAAAAGAAAAAGTACTCATGGACACCAAGAACAGTGTGGTGATGGTGGGCAAGGAGAGGGTGAGTAGACGTGGAAGAAGGTAAAAGGGGGGTAATGGAAAAAATACAATTAAAACAACTATTAAAAAAGTAATTCACTGTAAAAATTCCAGAAAATAAAGCAGGGAGAAAAAAAATCCACCTGTAATTGCATCATTTTTAAGCTTTTCCAAATGCCCCAGTCTAGCATTCTATGTGCTTTCCTGTGCTAATTGCAAATAAATAGAAAAAGACTGACCTAAATTCTCTCATTTCCATGTAAAGTTGCACCATAAGAGCTAATTAAGAATACCTGTGTGTACTTGAACCTGTGTGCACTATGACAACTGAACCAAGTGTGAGGGATACAGAGATGCATGCATAATGCATGACATTGATGAATTTATATCTATGCTTTTAAAGCACAGAGTAGAATATTGGATTAAAAAAGACAATTTGTCTTCATTATGCCATTGACTTCCGAAAGTCCAAAATTTTCAAGCCAGAGGGAACAAAGGCAAAATATCCACAAATCATGCCCTTCTCCACTTAACAGGCAACTGACGTAATTGTCAACTGCTCTATGTAAGTAATGGTTATGATCCTCTTTCAGTGCATGGAGTGCACATTCATCCAGCTCCAGCTCTTGCTGAACCTTTACTTTATATCTTTCATTGAAAAATTAAAGTAAAACACAAAAACCATCAGATTTTATATAATTGCAAAATCATACATGATATACAACATGAATAAAAAATCAGAAAAAACAAAATTCTAAGAATTATAAAGGGAACAAACTTTTTGTCCTTTTTGTCTTAAAATAAGTGGACTCTACCTAAGGTATTTAGTAAACTTTATTCTCTACTTATACTAAATTATACAGACCAAAGACAAGTCTGAATAAAATAATTATATCAGAATGGGTAACACTTTCATATTTAATTTCAACACCTATCACTTTTCATCTATGATACCAACAAACTTGAAAAGAAAACAAAAAGCCAATATCCATACACTCTACAAAGAGCTTAGAACCAGAGCATGAACTTGTGTTCTGGATTCTCTGTATCTGTATATATACACTGGATCCGTGTATCTCATTACTTGTAGACACCTAGTTACCTTTTGTTGGTATGAATTTTAGGTTTTCTAAGGAGGCCCATTTCCTTTTTGGCCCTTTTCAGGAGAGCTTGTTTTCAAATTCAGATGATTTCATGTAGCTTTCAAATCTCTGTTGTAGAATATCTGAGAAGCATGCTAATGAAACACTTTAATTTTTCCATTTCTTTTTAAATTGTCTACACTGTAATAGATGTCCTTCATCCCCAGCCCCTCCAATTTGCCCAACTCCACCCAGCTATCACCAGTGTTTTGAACTCTACATCTGTTAGGTTGGCTATCTCCTCGTCACTTAGTTCTCCCACTGGAACCTTGATCCATCTCCCCTTTTGGGCCATACTTCTCTTTCTCCTCATCTTGACAAGTTCCTGTGTTTGTTTGCCTCTGTGTCTTAGGTGGAGCTGTCGCTCCTGTTATGTTTAAGGGATGGAGCCTTAGGTATTCGTCAGCACAGGGTGACCTGTTTCACTATGTTATGGCGCTGAATGTGGGGGAGGGGTCAGAGAGGGAACAATGCCACTTGCTCAGCACTTGTCCCTTTTCCAGGCCCTTCTCCCACTTCTGTATGGGACTACCATCTCTCTAGCTATTGCCCTGGCTGTCATTCCCAAAGTGGGTGGGTCTGCAAACGGTCTAGAACCGTGGGGCCATTTAAACAAGTGGACTCTGCTGAGAGACCAGTAGTTTCTTCCTCCACCCCAACCCCCACTGGTTTGCAGTCAGAAGCAATGAGGCTTTATTTTTCCAGATGCTGGGTCTGGTGAGGAGCTGGGAACGCTTCCCAGGTGTCCCTCCCCACTTTTTAAAACGTGGGACTGCACTTTCCGCCAGCCTGCCACTACCACCACTGCCGCCGCCACACCTCATCCTCTCAGCCCAGGCTCCGCCCCTCCTACCTGTCTGGACGAGTATTTCTTCTTTATATCTTTGTTTGTTGGACTTTTTGCAGCTCAGTTTTCTGGAACTTCTGGTTGTCTCTAGTTCTGAGGTAATTGTATTCCTTCTTAGTTGTGGAGGGAGACCCAGTGTGTTTGTCTAGGCCTCCATCTTGGCCAGAAGTCCTGACTTGCACACTCTTTAATCAGGTAGTTTTATAGATAAATAAATGAAGAAATAATTAGAAACAACTTGTTGAAAGAGTAGCTGCTGGAGGAGGGTAAAACGGAGACACATTTGAGCTTACTTTCAAAATATTCTCCTTCTTTTGTCACATTCTGTTTTATTCTGCCCTAAGTTACATAGAGCTACAGCAGTAATAATATAATGGAAAAGTGAAATTATAGTTTATTTGCTTTTGAAATAAAATTGGCATTGACAAAAAGATCAAGTGTATTAATGCTAAAAAAACTGTCTTTGTTCATAGCAGCACTGTTTACAATAGCTAAGTGCTGGAAACAACCTAAGTGCCCATCTGTAGATGAGTGGATCAAAAAACTGTGGTACATTTACACAATGGAATACTATGTAGCAGAAAGAAAGAAGGAACTCCTACCATTTGCAACAACATGGATGGAACTAGAGAGAATTATGCTTAGTGAAATAAGCCAGGCAAAGAAAGAAAAATACCATATGATATCACCTAATACAGGAAACTAAAGAACAACACAGACAAAGGAACTAAATAGAACAAAGAGCAGAGTAGCAGTCAATAGGGGGGAGGGGAGAGGGAGAGAAGGGGGATAAGTAAGGGAAGGGTTTAATTAAAGAGCCTGTATGAAGGACTCATGGACATGGACAGCGGGGAGGGATATGATTGCGGGAGAGGGGGTGGGCTGGGTGGGGGAAAAGGGGACAACTGTAATTGAAAAACCAAAATAAAAAAAAAAAAAAAAAAAAAAACTGTCTTAAGGGTTGCTAGAAAATCTTACCTCTTCTAGATAGGTCTGCATGATAACTACAGGATTTTCTAAGCAAGAGGCTGCTAGCCAGTTGCCAAAAATCCTCAGATATTTTGTGTATATAAGTTTTAGTTTGGGATCTCTCTGTGTCCAAAGAGCAAAATCTTAAAATGTAATTAATAATCAGGTCTATACAAAAATATCTTCCACTTGGGAAAAAAGCAGGTTAACATTGTTTTTCTTAATCTGCTTTCACCATACAAATATTTTAATAATTTAAGTACATGAATTTATGAAATAATCATTCTCTACTGTTTATTATTATTACTATTGTTGGAACAACTCACCATTATTGAGTACTTGTATATGTCAGGCACTTTCCAAGGGCTTTATGTATATTAATGCATTTAATCCTATGAAATGAGCATTATTTCCCCTAATTTTCAGAGCAGAAACCAAAATTGAGGTATAAAGAGAGCAGGTAGCTACAGGCAGCCTTATTCCAGGACCCATATTGTTAAGCAATATTTATTTATTTATTGATTGATTGATTTATTGTTTTTCTATTACAGTTGTCCCACTTTTTCCCCATTGCTCCCCTTCCAACCAGCCCACTCTTTCTCCCATAGTCAATCCCCACCCTGTTGTCCATGTCCATGGGTCATTTATACTAGTTCCTTGACTAGACCCTTCCCTTACTTACCACCCTTTCTCACTATCCCCTGCCCCCCTGTTAACTACCTGCTCCTTGTTTATATGGACTCCGGTTCAATTTTGCTCTTTTTTGTTGTTGTTTATTAGTTTCCTTTATTAGGCGATATCATATGGTATTTGTCTTTTGTTGCCTGGCTTATATTGCTAAGCATAATTCTCTCTAGTTTCATTCATGTTGTCGCAAATGGTAGGAGTTTCCTCTTTCTTTCTGCTGTATAGTATTCTATTGTGTAAATGTACCACAGCCCTGGCTGGTTTAGCTCAGTGGATGGAGCGTCGGCCTGCGAGCTAAGTGTCGCTGGTTCGATCTTCCAGTCAGGGTACATCAGAGAAGGAAAACTCTGACACCAAAAAACCTCCGCTGCCTTGCGGCATACCTCTTCAGGGGAAAGGCTAAGGGAGTAAACCCCGACAGAAAATCCGGAGCCGGAGTCCCTAAGGCGGTTTGACGTTGTAGTCAACACCGGCAACTCCTGCGGCGCACCTGAACCCAAGCTGTATCGACTCCGTCTTTCCCTTGGACCCTTCAGCTGCGAAGAGAGGGGGGGTCTGCTGCATGGGCAACAGCAGACCCTCCGTATTACCCTGCCCAGGCTCTGTAGCTTCAGCTTCACGGGAGAGGACACTCCAGCGTCATCGCAAGATGTCGATTCAACACGGGAGGAGACAGATACCGTGTCACTCCCAAGTCGGACTGCACAGCCATTCTCGGCGGTGCAGATAGACTCTTAAGAAGCTACACCATCATCTCTCAAGACGAACGGCTGCCGACGAGAAATGTACCAGTTTTTTAAAATTTATTTTTATTGTTTTTATATTACAGTTGTCCCACTTTTTCCCCCATTGCTCCCCCCATAACAAGCCCACCCCTTCTCCCATAGTGAATACCCATCATGTTGTCCATGTCCATGTATTTATACTAGTTCCTTTTCTAGACCCTTCCCTTACTTACCTGCCTTAACTTCCTCCTTTCCTCCCCCTGATAACTGTTACTCTGTTCCTTGTTTACATGCCTCTGATTCGGTTTTGTTCATTTGTCTGTGTTGTTCATTAGTCTCCTGTGTTAGGTGATATCATATGGTATTTTTCTTTCATTCCCTGGCTTATTTTGTTAAGCATAATTCTCTCTAGTTCCATTCATGTTGTCGCAAATGTCAGGAGTTCCTTCTTTCTTCCTACTGCATAGTATTCCATTGTGTAAATGTACCACAGTTTTTGAATCCACTCATCTACAGATGGGCACTTAGGTTTTTCTCATCACTTGGCTGTTGGGTTGGTTGTGGTTTTGGACGCTGAAATAAATCCGGCAGGCAGGATGATTGGCCAGTAACGAACGGAGGGCTGTAGCTCACTCAGACCATCAGCGGAGAGCGGGAAGCCTCATCCTCTTTTTATTAGGGTTTCAAAAGTTACTAAAAATAGAACAGGGTATGACATTCTAGCCAACAACAGGAGAATTTTACAAGTGAAAGAATTCTTACAGTAGCATTAATATGTAAAATACGGCCAGGGTAACTCCTGTTTTATCTAGCACCTATCAAGGAAGTAAGGAAGATCCACTAATCCTCAAGGCCAGCTCCATATCAAGACTTCATTAATAAGGAAGCAGATGGAGTACACAACAGAACCTGTTTTACCCAGGATTCCATGACTCAGTGGCCTCGACAGCCTAAAGCCGAAGGCGGAGACGAGAGTTGCTCATCGTCTCCTGAGTCACGGGATGCCACCTGGGTGGTGGGGCACGAGAATGCCCCTACCCAGAGATCTGTCTTCCTGCAACATCTCTCCCTTTTTGTTTTACAGACGTCTTATGGAGCATGACTGAGAAGATAGCAGACTTAACTTTCTGTCTTTTCTTATAGCGCAAAAACACAACAACAATTACTAAAATGAAAATAAGGAATAAAGAAATTGTTCCAACATGAGTTCCAATGAACCCATTAATATAGGGAACAGGATCCATTTTATCAATTCCACTCATAACATCTTCAAAAATACTTTGACCAGATAGTTGTTCTAAATGTTTCTCAAAAGTAGTATGAATTTTAGTTTGTAAGGTAATAATATGCTGGGTTAGATTATCATGATTTAACAAATGCTTACGAACCCGTTCCCAAGGGAATTCAGTTTCATTATAAGGAACAGGAGTAATACAATAAGAAGATTGGTTCCAATCACATTTTAACAATAACTGTCTTTTAACACTTTGTAGTTGATCACCTACTAAAACAACTGCTTGGTTTAAATCAGCTAACTCAGACTGCATTTCAGCATCAATTTGGCATTGAGCAGTCCATAATTGTTCAGAATTCTGATGCCAAGTCCTTACAAAATCCGCAGTCTGCACAGACTGATGAAGAGCAACACCAGCAGTCGCAGCGGTAGCGGTGACAGCAATTAGTCCCATGATGACTGCAATAAGGAGGCCGATAAAGCGCTTGCTCCGGCGAAGCAGTCGTTCAGCCACCTTATGAAGGAGTCCAGAGGCAGGGCTGTCTTGCCATGCACGGCCAAGCTGAACAGGCATCCAGACTCCAGTTCGGGCTCTCAGGAGGTAGAGACTTTCCTTGGGAGACAAACTCATAGTATGATTAACACAGGTATGCAAAGTACAATTAAAACAAGAGATTTCGCCGGTCTCAGGAACCCAGGTAACTTTCCCTTTGAGTAGTAAATAGGGAAGTTTAACACAAGCCTGAAAATATCTGGTAACATTTTGCACAAAAGTAAGGTTATGAAAACCATTGGCCTGATATAGCCGTCCCGTCCAGACATTAAGAGGTTCAAAAGCTGCACTTAATTTCCACAAATGAGGTTGAGAATAAAAGCCTTTCATATAGGGTAATGGTGGTGAAAAACCACTTTCTTGCCAAACAATGGAATCTCTGGCAACACCAGTCATCCAAGTAATGTTATTGGTCCATTGTATATTTTGCTTAGAATGTGCCGTACGAGTGGAGCCATACGGACTCCAAGTAATGACGCTTCCATAGGAAGTATTAACAATAACTTGTACTTGTTCTCCCCTGCACTGAGTCCAATGGACCCAATCAGTTACTGAGAGAAACGTTGGCATTTTACAGAGTGGCTCATTCGATGGAGAACAAATTCACAATGATTTGGAATATAACCAGTAGGAGTATAAGCAGAGAGCATTATTAACAGCTTATTGTATAACTCGGTGGTATTTCCTTCTACCGTGAGCCACTTTTGGAGACCAATATTAAAGCAGTGATAACCGGCACCAAAACAAATAGGTGGACCAGAAACTCCTGTAACATAATATGGAACCATTGTTCCTTCCTCATCAGGCTTTAAAGGACCACGTATATCAAAAGGACCGGGAAGCCAACCTGTTTCATTATGATATATAGGAACAGTAGGGTCCTACCACGAGACCCCTCTCATTAAAGGTGGATTAGCAATATAAGCCCAGTAAGTATAATTTTCAGCATTAGCTCCAGGGGCCTGAATAGATAACATGGCAAGCATTGCCAAAAACAAGGCCTCAGCTGGAAGTGGGCTATGATTAGCTTGGACTAAGGCTCTTCCTTCATTTACTAAATGTTTAATTTGATTTTAAGTTGGCAGGTTTGTTCCTTGATTTCGTCTCTGGGCTGTGCGGAGGTGTCTCCTTCTCCGTTTTAGAGTCATTTTCTGCATCCTGTCTGGCAGGTTCCTCCAGTCCTCCTCGCCGCTGTCCTCTCGTCCCCTCTTCTGGGAGGACATGACGCAGCTTAAGGCGTTTGTCAGGAATCCAAATATTCTGAGTGCCTGTGGAAATATAAGCATAGCCTTGGCCCCATCGAATAACAGTTGCTGGGAGCCAATTGGAGGTTAAAACATCATAATAATAAACAGGTTGATTTATTGGTGAAACAGTTTTCATTGCCCAATGCCTTTGAGCTGGAACGAGAGAATCATCACCAATTTGCAAAAAATTTAGAGTAAATACTGCATTCATTAATCTTTTCTTTGGGGAGTCCATACTATATCCCCCTTTTTGTTTTTAAAGAAGCTCTTTTAATGTTCGATTATGACGTTCAATGAGAGCTTGTCCAGTGCTGTTATATGGAATACCAGTAACATGTTTAACATCATGTTGAGAAAAAAATTCCTGACATTTTTTAGAGAGATAAGCTGGAGCATTATCTGTTTTAATAGTTTCTGGCTTTCCAAGAACAGCGAAAGCTTCAAGGAGGTGTGTAATAACACATCCTGCACGTTCAGAAGACATTGCTGTAGCCCATGAAAATTTAGAGCAAGTATCAATAGAATGATGAACAAATTTAAGCTTTCCAAAACTAGGTACAATAGTAACACCCATTTGCCAGATTTGATTAGGTAGCAAACCTTTAGGATTAACACCTATTGGTAAGGAAGTTTGGTTAATAAGTTGACATGTAGAACAGTCCCTAATAATTTGACGTGCTTGATGCCAGGTAATGTTATGCCGGTGTCTAAGCGACCGAGCATTATCATGATGGAGCTGATGTTCAGCTTGAGCTTTGATAACAGAACCAACTAGAGTGTCTATATAATTGTTGCCTTTAGTTAAGGGTCCTGGCAAACCTGTATGGGATCGAATATGGGTTATGTAAATTAAATGATGGCAAGTTCGAAGGAGGAACTGCAACTGTAAGAAAAGAGTATTAAGTTCAGAACCATTCTGAGGTATGGTTACAGTTTCCAGGGCTTGAACAGTATGGGCAGCATACTGTGAATCTGTAATGATATTTAAAGGAACTGAAAGGACATCAGTTAGAAGCATAACAATAGCAAATAACTCTGCCTTTTGTACAGAAGTATAAGGGCTTTGAATAGTTTTGTTATTTTTCAGGTTACTATAACCAGCAACACCAAATTTATTAGCATCAGTAAAATATGTCTCTGCCTCAGATAAAGGTTGTGAGACAATACATTTAGGAAGTATCCACTGAGTCCGCTTTAAAAACTGAAACCTTTTGGAGGAAGGATATGAATTATGAATTTTACCTAGAAAGTCAGAAAAGGCATTTTGCCATTCTTCACACAATATCCAATGATTAGCAATTTCTTTATTGGTAAAAGGAACAATGATTTCATCAGGATCTTGACCACAAAGTTGTCTAAAACGTAATCTGCCACGAATTATAATTTGAATAATTTTACTGAGATAAGTCTCTAGTCTTTTGATTGATTTGTGCGGTAAGAATAGCCATTCAATAATGTTTTCTTCTTGACATAACACCCCAGTAGGAGAATGAGCACTGTGGATAATGATTAACTTAAGATTACTTAGTTGCTGAATACGATTTAATTGGCAATTTTGGAAATATTGTTCAATTAATTCAAGCTCCTTTTCAGCCTCTTTAGTTAATGATCGGGGGCTGTTTAAATTGGAATCACCTTCCAGAGTGCGAAAAAGATTTTCAAGAGCATAGGTAGGAATTCCCATAGAAGGTCGGAGCCAATTAATATCTCCTAATAATTTTTGAAAATCATTTAAGGTTTGAAGAGAATCCTTACAAATTTTAACCTTCTGAGGTATTATATGACTTCTAGTTACTTGGTATCCTAAATAATTCCACGGTTCCTTCTTTTGTATTTTTTCTGGAGCAATTTGAAGACCATACTTAGCACACAAATCAGAAGTTAATTTAAACATTTGTAATAATTGTGCCTCAGAGGGATGTGCTAGTAGAATATCATCCATGTAATGTAGGCACATTCCCTCTGGAAATTGACCTCGGAGTTCTTCCAGAGGTTGATTAACAAAATGCTGGCACATTGTAGGACTGTTCAACATTCCTTGAGGAAGTACTTTCCACTGATATCTTTGACTAGGTTTTTGATTATTAAGAGCAGGTACAGTAAAAGCAAATTTTTCACAGTCCTGTGGCTGTAAGGGAATATTAAAGAAACAATCTTTTAAATCAATTATAATAATATGCCAATGCTTTGGAATTAATGCAGGGTTAGGTAGCCCTAACTGTAAAGGTCCCATAGGCTGAATTACCTCATTAATTTTCCTTAAATCAGTTAACATTTTCCACTTTCCAGATTTTTTCTTTAATATGAAAATAGGAGAATTCCATGGGGATGTACTTGGTTCAATGTGATCCTGATTTATTTGTTCCTGTATTAATTGATGAAGCACTTCTAATTTAATATTTGTTAGAGGCCACTGTTCCACCCACACCGGTTTATTTGTTAACCATTTCAGAGGAAGGGCGAAGCGCTCAACAGTGGCCTTTAAAATAAATTTGCATCAGAGGAAGGATGCCCCAGGCCTCGACGATCCTGTCCTGTCCTGGTATCAAATTCTGGCAGCTTAGGTTGTGAAAAAGCAGGATTATAACCCATATTAAACATAATATTCTTTGATACGGGGGAAATTGTGGGTATTGATAACGTAGCACCCCATTGCTGTAATAAATCTCTTCCCCATAAAGTAACAGATATTGGGGCCATATAAGGCTGCAAAACTGCAGTTTGTCCCTCAGGCCCATAGCAAGAATAAGGCTTAGTACTTTGATGTATTTTGTCAAGGGTGCCCAAGCCTACAAAGCTAGCTTTAATAATATTAGTGTCCCAATGCTTGGGCCAATGTTCCAAAGATATAATGGATACATCAGCTCCGGTATCTGCTAATCCAGTAATAGAAGTTCCATCCTCAAATTGTACAGTTAATTCGGGCCTCTGATCATTAATCAGAGTGTGCCAAAAAACTTGTTTATCAGTACTTCCAAATCCCCCAGTGCGTGTAGCAGGCACAGATTTTCCAGGGATGTACGGAAGAATTAACAATTGGGCAATGCGCTGCCCTTGCTCAAAAGAGCAAGGCTTTTCTGCTGTCATCATAACCTCAATTTCTCCCGTAAAATCAGCATCAATTACTCCTAAATGTACTATAATTCCTTTACTAGTCAGGCTGCTTCTTCCTATTAGCAAGCCAACACTGCCAGCCGGTAGTGGGCCATAAACACCTGTAGGAATTCTCTGGATTCCTTTGTCGGGAGACAAAGAAAATGCGGCAGGAGCTGGTATATCTAAGGCCGCGCTCGACTTGGTCGAGTGGTATAATTCTGAGATAAATAATTTAGATTTAGGTTTTAATTCATCAGCTGATGGGTTTGCCCCGAGCTGACAGGAAACTGAGTAGTTAGGCTCGTACTGTTTGATGGGCCCCGAGCTGGGCCCTGCTGCCAGTTTCCCGACCCTGCTGAAGGGAGGGGCGGCAAAGGATTGCCCTGTTTATCTTTTTTGGAATGGCATTCATTGGTCCAGTGCCTTCCTTTGTAACACCTTCGGCACAGTCCCGGAGGCTGGGAGGATTTTTCTACCCCCTTTTCTCCTTTTCCTTTCCTGCAATCTTTTCTAGTATGCCCAATTTTACCACAATTAAAACACCTAATTTTAGAATTCTGAGAGTTTTCTTTCATAACCGAGGCTAACAATACCATAAGTCTGAGATCCAATTTCTCTACATGCTCTTGATATAATCTTCAACCGTTCCACCCTTTTGTTTCACAGGAGCCAACACCCTTTTACAATCCGCATTAGCATTTTCATAGGCAAGGATTAAGAATAACATATCTTGTGCTTCAATGCCAGTAGTGGCCTTTTTGATAGCACTTTGGAGTCTGGCAAGAAATTCAGTATAGGGCTCATTGGCCTCTTGGAGGATTTTTACAAAAGATTTTGCCACCTCCCCAGGATTTTGTAATTGTTGCCAAGCAAAGAGGCAAATATCCTTCACTTGCGCAAGAGTCTGATTAGATAATTGAATTTGATTGTTAACCGCAGAAAAGGTCCCGGTACCCGTAAGTTGCTCAAATGTCGCCCCAGGCGGCTAAAGGGCGGCGTTCTCACGGCTGACCCGCCTGGCCTCCTCGCTATACCAAGATTTAAATTGTAAAAATTGCGCGGGCTCCAGGGAGCACTGAGAAAGAACATCCCAATCCGCTGGGATTAAAAGATTATCATTAGCAAATGAGGAAATGAGACCGTACACGTAAGGAGAATTCGGTCCATAACTAGAAACAGAGGATTTAAGAATTTTTAAAAACTGAAACTCAACATTGCGATGGGCAACAACAACCTGGCCCTGCGGATGTTGGTTATTTGGAGGTTGTTGAATTCTTAATACTGGGAATATTGAAGAGGTATTAGTCCACATTTTCGAGGGAGGTGTTTCCTCCTCTACCTGAAGCATAACCCTTGTTAAATTTGGAGGCTTAGCGAAACAAAAGGTTGAATTGGTATAATCAGAAGGATTTTTTGGAACAAAAGATGTTGTAGTGGCAGCTAGAGGCAACGTCGGAACAAAGGGCGGAGCCTCCTGAGCCAGAAATGCAGCAGGAGGAGCAGTAGGCTCCTTAGAATCCAAATGATTAACAAGTTTTTCAAACTTAGTATCTAGATTAACAGCAAACTTCTCAAACAACTTAGACATGTTGTTAAAGGCAGCCAACAGCTGGGCATTCTCACCAGGAAATGTTGGAAGTGGCGACAAAGGAGGATACCGGGGTGGAGCCTCATCTGATTCAAAATCTGAAAGCGGGACTGGAGCCGCCGCCAGCGGGGGGCTGGGCGCAGCGGCTGCAGTCAGCGCGGGAGCAGGGCTATTGTTCCCGGTATCCTCTGCCAGAACAGACGGGGCCGCGGCGGCACCCTGCATATCTCCCGGAGTTTCATTGTTAATTATCTCCGACTGGTCATAAATTGGAGGCGAGGGCTGATTACTACAAGCTTTTACTGAATCTGCCTCAGAGTCCGATTGAAATGGCTGCAAGGCCACAGCCACCTGGTTAAAGGCCGCCCATGTTTCGCCTGCTATAGGATGACCAGTCTGGTGCGCTCTTCTAAGAGCTTTACCAACTTGTTTCCACACCCTTAAATTTAACTGATTTCTTCTCTCTGGAGTAAACCAATAACAGTGTTTCTTGACCTGCAAGAATAAATCTGTTAAGGCACTCTCTTTTATCTGTACACCTGAACTTCTAAGTAAAGACTTTAAAAGCCTAATATATTCTTCCTTAACTGAAGGATTGTTCCCCATTACTCCGAAGCGTTTTTCCGAAAAGTTTGCTTAGACCCGTGCGATTTCCTTTTCGGTCCTACCCGTCCCGGTTTTTACCTTCTGGTCCGTGCTCGAGCGCCAGATGTTGCGTTGGTTGTGGTTTCGGACGCTGAAATAAATCCGGCAGGCAGGATGATTGGCCAGTAACGAACGGAGGGCTGTAGCTCGCTCAGACCATCAGCGGAGAGCGGGAAGCCTCATCCTCTTTTTATTAGGGTTTCAAAAGTTACTAAAAATAGAACAGGGTATGACATTCTAGCCAACAACAGGAGAATTTTACAAGTGAAAGAATTCTTACAGTAGCATTAATATGTAAAATACGGCCAGGGTAACTCCTGTTTTATCTAGCACCTATCAAGGAAGTAAGGAAGATCCACTAATCCTCAAGGCCAGCTCCATATCAAGACTTCATTAATAAGGAAGCAGATGGAGTACACAACAGAACCTGTTTTACCCAGGATTCCATGACTCAGTGGCCTCGACAGCCTAAAGCCGAAGGCGGAGACGAGAGTTGCTCATCGTCTCCTGAGTCACGGGATGCCACCTGGGTGGTGGGGCACGAGAATGCCCCTACCCAGAGATCTGTCTTCCTGCAACACTTGGCTATTGTAAATAGTGCTGCTATGAACATATGGTGCATAAGTTCTTCTGAATTGAGGTTTCAGGATTATTCAGGTATAATCCTAGCAGTGGAATTGCTGGTTCAAAACACAGTTTCATTTTTAGTTTTTTGAGGTAATTCCATACTGTTTTCCACAGTGGCTGCACCAGTTTGCATTCCCACCAGCAGTGCGCTAGGGTTCCCATTTCTTCATATCCTCGCCAGCACTTGTTGTTTGCTGATTTGTTGATGATGGCCATTCTGACTGGTGTGAGGTGGTATCTCATGGTGATTTTTATTTGCATCTCTCTGATGGCTTATGATGTTGCACATTCTTTCATAGGCCTGTAAACTCTCTGTATGTCCCCTGGAGAAGTGTTTGTTCAGACCTTTTGCCCATTTTTTAATTGGGTTGTCTGTCTTCTTGGTGTTGAGTTGTATAAGTTCTTTATATATTTTGGAGATAAACCCTTGTCTGAGGTATCATTGGAAAATATATTTTCCCAGATGGTTGGATCACTTTTCATCCTACTGATGTTTCCTTTTGCTGAGCAGGAACTCTTTAGTTTGATGCAGTCCCATTTGTTTATTCTGTCATTTATTTCCCTTGCCTTAGGAGATATATCAGTGAAAATATTGATACGTGGGATATCTGAAATTTTCCTGTGGATGTTTTCCTCTAGGACTTTTATGGTGTCATGGCTTACATTTAAGTCTTTGATCCATCTTGAGTTTATTACGGTGTGTGGTGTAAGTTGGTGGTCTATTACCATCTTTTTGCACATACTAGTCCAGTTCTCCCAGCACCATTTTTAAAAGAGGCTCTTTTCATTCCATTTTATGTTCATTCTCCCTTTGTCAAATATTGACCATATAGTCCTGGGTTTATTTCTAGGCTCTCTATTGTGTTCCACTGATCTGTATGTTCTTATATTAGTACCAGACTATTTTGATTACTGTGACTTTGTAGTATAATTTGACATCAGGTGTTGTGATTCCTCCTACTGTGTTCTTCTGTCTCAAGATTGCTGTGACTATTCGGGGTCTTTTTTGGTTGCATATAAATTTTTGAACTATTTGTTCGAGGTCTGTGAAATAAGTCACTGGTATTTCAATAGGGATTGCATTCAATCTATAAATTGCTTTGGGTCGTGTGGACATTTTAATGATGTTGATTCTTCCCATCCATGAACATGGTATATATTTCCATTTATTTATATCTTCTTTAATTTCTTTCTACAGTGTTATATAGTTTTCCCAGTACAGGTCTGTTACCTCCTTGGTTAAATTTATTTCTAAGCACTTTATTTTTCTTGTTGCTATAATAGATGGGATTTTTTTCTAGTTTCTATCTCTGATATTTTATTGTTGGTGTACAGAAATGTCTTCAATTTCTGAATATTGACTTTGTAACCTACTGTTTTGCCAAATTCACTTATTAGGTTGAGTAGTTTTTTCGTGGAGTTTATAGGGTTTTCTATGTACATTGTCATGTCATCTGCAAGTAATGACAGTTTTACTTCTTTTCCAATTTGGATGCCTTTTATTTCTTTTTCTTGTCTCATTGCTGTGGGTAGAACTTCTAACACTATGTTGAATAGGAGTGGAGAGTGGACATTCTTGTCTTGTTCCTGACCTCAAAGAGAATGCTTCCAGTTATTGCCCATTGAGTATGATGTTGATTTCAGGTTTCTTGTATATGGCCTTTATCATGTTGAGATATGTGCGCTCTGTTCTCATTTTGCTGAGTGTTTCATCATAATGGGTGTAGTACTTTATCAAATGCTTTTTCAGTATCTATTGATATGATCATATGATTTTCTCTTTCATATATTTATGTGGTGTATTACATTTATTGATCTGTAAATATTAAACCATCATTGCATCCCTGGGATGAATCCCACTTGATCATGGTGTATGATCTTTCTAATGTGTTGCTGGATCTGGTTTGCCAATATTTTCTTTGGGAGTTTAGCATCTATGTTCATCGGTGACATTGGCCTATAGTTTTCTTTCTTTGTTGTGTCTTGATCTGGTTTTGGAATTGGGTAATACTGGCCCCATAGAGAGAATTTGGGAGTCGTCTCTCTTTTGGATATTTTGGAATAGTTTGAGAAGGACAGGTATTGGTTCTTACCTAAAGGTTTTGTAAAATTCACCCGTGAAGCCATCTGGTCCAGGGCGTTTGTGTACCTGGAGATTTTTTAATTACTGTTCAATTTCACTAGTTCTTATCAGTCAACTCAGGCTTTCTGCTTCCTCTTGATTCAGTTTTGGAAGATTATGTTTTCAGAAATTTTTCTTTTTTTTTTTTTTTTTTTAAATATATTTTATTGATTATGCTGTTACAGTAGTTCCAATTTTTTCCCCTTTACTCCCCTCCACCCAGTATCTCCCTCCCCCAGCATCCCCCCCCAAGTCCATACCCATGGTTCGTAAAAAATAACTATCCCTCCCTCTCAGATATTAAGACCCTTTGTAATCTTGTAAAGGACAATGGGCGAAGGTCTCAAGCTCCTCTAGCTGCTTCAAGCTGGACATGGTCGTCGTCCTACCTACCCTTGGGTCCAGAAATCCCTAATAAGAGTGGGGGTGTGGAGGGGAGGGTGGCCTTCCCACATGGGGAAGGATCATGCAGACTCCAGGTCAGTTGGCTGTCTCCGGACAACGGCGTGCTTGGTTTAGCAGGCTGGCATCCTTGTTGTGTTCTGGGGGCAACAGATTTGGCAAAAAGGGTTAAAAAGCATCATTCAACCCATAACTACTAGGTGGCAAAAGGCAGGGATTAATTTTTCAATGTTCCACATTAGGAGAAAAAAAAAAAAAAAAAGGGCTTCTTTGGAGGAAGGTGTGCTAGGCACATCTCTCCTGTCCAAAACCCTTTTGCCCATTTTATTTAGTTTGGGCTGAGGGAAATAGTTTATGTTTCCCCCCTCTCAGACCTCTGGGCCCTTTCTGTCCAAGCCATTAGGATAGAAAAGAGAATTCAGTTTTAAAGTGAAGCCCACAGACCACCCCATTCTTCACCAACTCAGCCATTTAGTTCAGCCAAACTGTTGAGTCTCCGGAGGCAGCGCTGCAGAGAGGATTAAGTGAGGCTTATGCGTACAGACAATCACTCAGGTAATGCGGTCATAGGCTTATGCCCTTTGAAAACAGAAAACACATGTTAATTTATGTAACATAACCAACAAAAAAGTCTCTAAATCTGTAAGACTGTCTTATTGGGAAGACATACAGTTGCAAGGCACTTGACATTCTACTTGCCTGCAACTTGAATCTCTTTGGTGATATCACAGATATGGTTTAATTTTCAAGTGAAACCATTTTTTAAATGAGAAGAAACTTTTAAGACGGTTAGCTGCCCTACTTTACAGTCTGCCACTGATCATTGTGATTTTCCTTGAATACTGATTTTTCTCCCTAAGATTACTCTCCTTGTCTTTAAAGGGACTACATTAAGTCCATTTTTAATTTATCCTGTTCATTTGCATAAGCATAACAAGAGCAGCAAATGATCACTTATGATCTTTAGTTCTTTTTTGCTGGAACTTACCCAAGGAACATTTAGGGTGGCCCTCAGTCTGCTCTTCAGTGCACAGAAGCTGGGCCACATACCTGGCATTCATCCTTGCCTGTACACACCTGTCCTTTCCAAGTCTTTCTGGTTTTCCATTGTGCCTTAAGGTCCCTTCTAGCCATCTTTCAGGAAAACAACCTTCGTTCCTTCCCTGGAGAGATTGCTGTGGACCGCACAACCAACCATGGCAGCAGGCCTTTTATTTCGCGGGCTTTTATTACCTTTGAAAGTCATTCCCAGTTCCTTAGGGCTTTTTGGTAACAACATGAGCCCAAGCATGTCTCCTTTAGGCTTGACATTCCAGTCAAAGGCTTGTTCAGAAAAAGGAACCTCTATTAACAACTGGTCTTATTAGGTCTATGCAAAGAAACTTAAGTCATTACTTACTTGTTTAGAATGCCAAACTCTGGAGAGATCAAATAGGGAGAAAAATATACAACGTGAAGGAAAATCTTTGTCCTAATATTCACTGAACTGGCATTTCCATTCTTCATATTTTCATTTTCCCCCACTAAAAAAAAATTTTTTTGTTTGTTTTTCCATTACAGTTGTCTCTCTTTTTTTTTTTTTTTTCCCCTCTTGCTTCCCTGTATCCTGCCCCTCCCTTCCCCCACATTCAGTCCCCACTCAGTTGCCCATGTCTGTGGGTCATTTATACATGTTCTTTGATTTTACACTTCCCCTTCTTACCCCCTTTTCTCCCTCCCCCCTCCCCCCTTGTTACTGTTAGTCTACTCCTTGTTTACATACCTCTGGTTCAATTTTGCTCATTTGTTTGTGTTGTTCATTAGTTTCCTGTAATAGGTGACAGCATAACGTATTTTTCTTTCGTTGCCTGGCTTATTTCGCTAAGCATAATTCTCTCTAGTTCCATCCATGTTGTTGCAAATGGTAGAAGTTCCTTCTTTCTTTCTGCTACATAGAACTCCATTGTGTAAATGTACCACAGTTTTTTGATCCATTCATCTACAGATGGGCATTTAGGTTGTTTCCAGCACTTGGCTATTGTAAATAGTGCTGCTATGAACATTGGAGTGCATAGGTTCTTTTGAATTGGTGTTTCAGGATTTTTCGGATATAATCCCAGTAATGGAATTGCTGGTTCAAAAGGCAGTTCCATTTTTAGTTTTTTGAGGGAATTCCAAACTGTTTTCCATAGTGGCTGCACCAGTCTGCATTCCCACCAGCAATGCACCAGGGTTCCCGTTTCTCCGCATCCTCTCCAGCACAAGTTGTTTGTTGATTTGTTGATTATGGCCATTCTGACTGGTGTGAGGTGGTATCTCACTGTGGTTTTTATTTGCATCTCTCTGATGGCTAGTGATGTTGAGCATATTTTCATGTGTCTATGGGCCCTCTGTATGTCTTCTTTGGAGAAGTGTTTGTTCAGGTCCTTTGCCCATTTTTTAATTGGGTTGTCTGTCTTCTTGGTGTTGAGTCGTATGAGTTCTTTATATATTTTGGAGATCAATCCCTTGTCTGAGATGTCATTGGCGAATATATTTTCCCATATGGTTGGTTTCCTTTTCATCTTGCTGATGTTTTCTTTAGCTGAGCAGAAACTTTTTAGTTTGATGTAGTCCCATTTGTTTATTCTTTCCTTTATTTCCCTTGCCTTAGGAGATATATCAGTGAAAATGTTGCTACGTGGGATATCTGAAATTTTCCTGCCTATTTTTTCCTCTAGGACTTTTATGGTATCACGGCTTACATTTAAGTCTTTGATCCATTTTGAGTTTATTCTGGTGTATGGTGTAAGTTGGTGGTCTAGTTTCATTTTTTTGCATGTCCCTGTCCAGTTCTCCCAACACCATTTGTTGAAGAGGCTCTTTTCACTCCATTTGATGTTCTTTCCCCCTTTGTCAAATATTAGTTGACCATATGAACCTGGGTTTATTTCTGGGCTCTCTATTCTGTTCCATTGATCTATATGTCTGTTTTTATGCCAGTACCAGACTGTTTTGATTACCGTGGCCTTGTAGTATAGTTTGATATCAGGTATTGTGATTCCTCCTACTGTGTTCTTCTTCCTCAAAATTGCTGTGGCTATTCGGGCTCTTTTTTGGTTCCATATAAATTTTTGAAGTATTTGTTCTAGGTCTGTGAAATATGTTGCTGGTATTTTAATAGGGATTGCATTGAATCTATAAATTGCTTTGGGTAGTATGGACATTTTAATGATGTTGATTCTTCCCATCCATGAGCACGGTATATGCTTCCATTTATTTGTATCTTCTTTAATTTCTTTCTTCAATGTTATGTAGTTTTCTGAGTACAGGTCTTTTACCTCCTTGGTTAAGTTTATTCCTAGGTATTTTATTTTTCTTGTTGCTATGGTAAATTGAATTTTTCTTTCAGTTTCTATCTCTGAGTTTTTATTGTTGGTGTATAAAAATGCCTTTGATTTCTTAATATTGACTTTGTATCCTGCTATTTTGCCGAATTCACTTATTAGGTCGAGTAGTTTTTTTGTGGAGTCTATAGGGTTTTCTATGTACACTATCATGTCATCTGCAAATAATGACAGTTTTACTTCCTCTTTTCCAATTTGGATGCCTTTTATTTCTCTTTCTTGTCTGATTGCGGTGGCTAGAACTTCCAAGACTATGTTGAATAGGAGTGGGGAGAGCGGACATCCTTGTCTTGTTCCTGATCTCAGGGGGAATGCTCTCAGTTTTTGCCCATTGAGTATGATGTTGGCTTCAGGTTTCTCATATATGGCCTTTATTATGTTGAGGTATGCTCCCTCTATTCCCATTTTGCTGAGAGTTTTTATCATAAATGGGTGTTGTACTTTATCAAATGCTTTTTCTGCATCTATTGATATTATCATGTGGTTTTTGTCTTTCATTTTGTTTATGTGGTGTATTACGTTTATTGATTTACGAATGTTAAACCATCCTTGCATCCCTGGGATGAATCCTACTTGATCGTGGTGTATGATCTTTCTAATGTGTTGCTGGATCCGGTTTGCCAATATTTTGTTGAGGATTTTAGCATCTATGTTCATCAGCGATATTGGCCTGTAGTTTTCTTTCTTTGTTGTGTCTTGACCTGGTTTTGGAATTAGGGTTATACTGGCTTCATAGAATGAGTTTGGCAGTCTTCCCTCTTCTTGTATCTTTTGGAATAGTCTGAGAAGGATAGGAGTTAGTTCTTTCCTAAATGTTTTGTAGAATTCACTTGTGAAGCCATCCGGTCCAGGGCTTTTGTGTGCTGGGAGTTTTTTGATTACTGCTTCAATTTCACTAGCTGTTATTGGTCTATTCAGACTTTCTGCTTCTTCTTGATTCAGTTTGGGAAGACTATAGGTTTCCAGGAATCTGTCCATTTCCTCTAGGTTGTCAAATTTCTTGCCATACAGTTGTTCATAATAATTTCTTATAATCCTTTGTATTTCTGTGGTATCAGTTGTGATTTCTCCTCTTTCATTTCTGATTTTATTTATTTGGGTCCTCTCTCTTTTTTTCTTGATGAGCCTGCTTAAAGGCTTGTCAATTTTGTTTATTTTTTCAAAGAACCAGCTCCTACTTTTGTTGATCTTTTGAATTGTTAGTTTAGACTCTATGTCATTTAATTCTGCTCTGATCTTGATGATTTCCTTCCTTCTACTTGATCTGGGCTTTGCTTGTTGTTCTTCCTCTAGATCTTGTAGCTGTAGGGTTAAATTTTTTATTAGATATTCCTCTAGCTTTTTTAGGTAGGCCTGTATTGCTATGAACTTTCCTCTTAGGACTGCTTTCGCTGTATCCCATAGGTTTTGGGTTGTTGTGTGTTCATTATCATTAGTTTCCAGAAACTTTTTGATTTCTTCCTTGATGTCATTGTTAACCCATTCATTATTTAATAGCATGTTATTCATTCTCCATGAGTTTGAATGTTTTTGAGTTTTTTCCTTGAGGTTGATTTCCAATTTTAAGCCATTGTGATCTGAGAAGATGCTTGATATAATTTCAATTTTCTTGAATTTGTTAAGGCTTGTTTTGTGTCCTACCATGTGGTCTATCTTTGAAAATGTTCCATGTGCACTTGAGAAGTATGTATATTTTGCTTCTTTGGGGTGAAAACTTCTATATATATCGACTAAGTCCATTTGATCTAGAGTGTTGTTCAGTGCCTCCATATCTTTGGTGTTTCTTTGCTTCGAAGATCTGTCCATTGTTGACAATGGGGTGTTAAAGTCCCCTACTATGAGTGTGTTGTTGTCTATATCTTTCTTGGAGTCTTTCAAAAGTTTCCTTACATATTTGGGTGCTCCTAAGTTTGGTGCATATATATTTATAAGGGTTATATCTTCTTGATGGATTTTTCCCTTAAGTATTATGAAATGCCCTTCTTTGTCTCTTTTTATGGACTTTGCTGTGAAATCTGTTTTGTCTGATATAAGTATTGCTACCCCGGCTTTTTTTTCATGTCCATTTGCTTGGAATACATTTTTCCATCCCTTTACTTTCAGTCTGTGTAGATCTTTTGTTCTAAGGTGGGTCTCTTGTAGACAGCATATATGTGGGTCATTCTTTCTAATCCATTCAGCTACCCTATGTCTTTTAATTGGAGCATTTAATCCATTTACATTTAAGGTTATTACCGATAAGTACTTATTCATTGTCATTTTTCCCCTTTGTACTCGTGTTCTTCTCTGTCTCTCTCTGTTTCTTTATCTTCTTAGAGCAGACCTTTTAGCATCTCTTGCATTGCTGGTTTGGTGGAGATGTATTCTTTTAGCTTTCTTTTGTCTTGGAAGCTCCTTATTTCACCCTCCATTTTGAATGAGAGCTTTGCTGGGTATAGTATTCTAGGTTGTAGGCCTTTGTTTTTCATTGCTTGGAATACTTTTTGCCATTCCCTTCTGGCTTGTAGTGTTTCAGCTGAGAAATCTGATGATAGCCTTATTGGAGTACCCTTGTATGTTATTAGTTGTTTTTCTCTTGCTGCTTTTAGGATCCTCTCTTTGTCTTTGAATGTTGCCATTTTAATTATGATGTGTCTTGAGGTGGGCCTGTTGGGGTTCATCTTCATTGGGACCCTCTGTGCTTCCTGGACTTGCGTGACTCTTTCTCTCGTCATGTTAGGAAAGTTTTCTGTCATTAGTTTTTCAAAGAGGTTTTCTATCCCTTGCTCTTCTTCTTCTCCTTCTGGAATTCCTATGATACGGATATTATTACGTTTCATGTTGTCCTGCAGCTGTCTTAGAACCTCTTCAGTCTTGTTCAGTCTTTTTTCATTTTGTTGCATTGTCTGGGAGTTTTTGTGTAGGTTGTCCTCCAGCTCGCTGATCCGATCTTCTGCTTCCTCTAGCCTGCTTTTAATTCCTTCTACTGTGTTCTTCAATTCAGAGATCGTATTTTTCATTTCCTCCTGGCTCTTATTGATAGCTTCTATGTCCTTTTTCATGCTCACGTAATTTTCTGTGAGTTCCTTGTAGTTTTTCTGGAGTTCTTTGAAGTTTCCGCTGAGCTCATTCAGCTTCTCCATAATCCATGTTTTGAATTCCATATCTGATAGTTCGCTCCCCTCTATTTCATTTAGCACTCTTTCTGGGGATTCTACCTTTCCTTTTGATGGGAGGTTGTTTCTCTGTCTCCCCATTTTTTTGACTCCTATTGTTTGTTGGTGCTTCTTGGAATGATCTGCACTTCCTGGATCTGCCTCTGGTGGCGTCAGATCATGTACCAGTCTGGCCCTAGGCAGCCTGTTGGAGACTTCCAGGGATCTACTGCTGTTGTCTGTCTTCTTTGATTGTTAATCTATTCAATCTGTGATTAGCTGTCAGGCTTAAGGACTGTGGGTGTGGCAGCTTAATTCCTGTAGGCAGGGCTTTTGCTTCCCCTCAGGCTGACGCCACTTGGAGGGGAATGGTCTACCCGCAGTACTGGGGATGAGTCAGCACTGGGACCCAGTCAGCTGCTCCTCTAGTTCTCCCCTCAAAGCCACCGTGCCAAATTCTCCCCAAGTGTCTCCAGTCCTCTCTGCCTTCCCTCTGCTTGAGCCCAGGGTAAGTGGTGGCCAAAATATTTTCGTATGTGATCCACTTAAGAGCTCTTTTTCTCCTGCTGTTTCTCTCCGGCTAGCAAGAAAGCCTGTGGCTTTTCGCTTTTCACAGCTGATACTATTTTACTTTCCACTCTGTCGCTGTAGGCTGGGAAGCCCAGCTGGGGGTTTAGACCCTGCCCTTCTCAGGGGGAATCCCCGGCTGCTGAGCTGTTTCTCAGTCCCTTCAGCAGCCACCCGTGTGAGCCCAGCCAGCCCTTCCGCGTCTCCGCACTCCCTACCGGTCACGTTGTGATGTAGCGGCCTTTTCTGTCTCTCCGTGGTTATAAGACTTCTTTCCAGCTAGTGTTCCGTTGGTTATTCCAGATGATTTCTCCAAAATTAAGTTGTAAATCCAGACTGGTCCTGGGAGGAGGTTAGTGTAGCTTCCACTTACTCCTCCGCCATCTTGGATCTCCAGAAATTTTTCTATTGCACCTAGTTTTTCAAATTTCTTGCCATACAGTTGTTTGTAGTAATTTCTTAAAATCTGTTGTATTACTGTGGTATCAGTTGTAATTTCTTCTGTTTTGTTTCTGATTTTGTTTATTTGGGTCCTTCTCGTTTTTTCTTGATGAGCCTGGCTAAAGGCTTGTTGATTTCTTTTTATCTTTTCAAAAAACCAGCTCCCAGTTTTATTGACCTTTAAAATGGTTTGTTTAGTCTATGTCATTTAATTCTGCTCTGATCTTGATGACTTTCTTCTCTCTACTCACTCTGGGATTTGTTTGTTGTTGTTTCTCTACTTCTTTTAGCTGTAGGGTTAGATTTTTCATTTAAGATTCTTCTATCCTTTTTTGGTAGGCTTGTATTGCTATGAACTTTTCTCTCAGGACTGCTTTCTCTGTGTCCCATATGTTTTGGGCTGTTGTGTGTTCATTATCATTTGTTTCCAGAAACTTTTTGATTTCTTCCTTGATGTCATTGTTAAACCATTCATTGTTTAGTATCATGTTATTTATTCTCCATGAGTTTGAATGTCTTTGAGTTTTCCCCTTTAGGTTGATTTCTAATTTCAAGGCATTGTGATCTGAGAAGATACTTGATATAATTTCAATGTTCTTGCATTTGTTGAAGCTTGTTTTGTGTCCTACCATGTAATACATATTTGAAAATGCTTCATGTGCACTTGAAAAGAATGTATATTTTGCTTCTTTGGGGTGAAAAGTACTATATATATCAACTAAGCCCATTTGATCTAAAGTATTGTTCAATGTCTCAATATCCTTGGTGTTACTTTGCTTTGAAGATTTATCCATTGTTGACAATGGGGTGTTAAAGTCCCCTGCTATGATTGTGTTGCTGTCGATGTCCATCTCGTAGTCTTTCAAGATCTTTCTTATATATTTGGGTGCTCCTATATTGGGTGCATATATGTTTACCAGGGTTATATCATCTTGATAGGTTTTCCCCGTAAGTATTATGAAATGTCCTTCTTTGTCTCTTTTTATGGCCTTCGTTGTAAAATCTGTTTTGTCTGATATAAGTTTTGCTACCCCAGCGGATTTTTTTCATGTCCATTTGCTTGGAATACTTTTTCCATCCCTTCACTTTCAGTCTGTGTAATCTTTTGTTGTGAGGTGGGTCTCTTGTGGACAGCATATATGTAGGTCATGTTTTTGTATCCTTTCAACTACCCTACGTTTTTTGATTGGAAGATTTAATCCATTTTTATTTAAGGCTATTATTGACAGGTATTTATTCATTTCCCTTTGTACCTGCGTTTCTCTCCCTCTCTCTTTTTCTTCTTCTCAAAGCAGATTCTTTAGCATCTCTTGCAGTTCTGGTTTAGTGAAGATGCATTCTTTTAGTCTTTCTTTGTCTGGGAAACTCCTTATTTCACCTTCCATTTTGACAGAGAGCCTTTCTGAGTAGAGTAGTCTTGGTTGTAGGTCTTTGTTTTCCATTGCTTGAAGTATTTTTTGTCATTCCATTTTGTCTTGTAGTGTTTCTGTTGAGAAGTCAGCTGATAGCCCTATCAGAGTTCCCTTGTATGTTATTTGTTGTTTTTTCTTGCTGTCTTTAGGATTCTCTGTCTTTGAATGTTGCCATTTTAATTATGGTGTGCCTTGCAGTGAGCCTTTTTGGGTTCATCTTCATTGGGACCCTCTTTGCTACCTGTACCTGTGAGACTTCCTCTCCTCATGTTAGGGAAGTTTTCTGTCATTTCTTTTTCAATCATATTTTCTATCCCTTTCTCCTCTTCTTCTCCTTGTATCCCTATGATATGGATATTGTTTTGTTTCATGTTGTCCTGCAGTTCTCTTAAAACCTCTTCATTCTTTTAAAGTCTTTTTTCATTTTGTTGCATCGTCTGGGAATTTTTTTCTATGTTGTCCTCTAACTCACTGATCTTATCGTCTGCTTCATTTATCCTTTTGATTGCTTCCACTGTGTTCTTCAGTTTAGAAACTGTTTCTTCATTTCTTCCTGCTCTCATTGATAATTTATATGTCATTTTTTATGCTGGTGTAGTTCTCAGTAAGTTTCTTGTACCTTCCATGGAGTTCTTTGTAGATTGCTTGGAGTTCTTTATAATATCTCTCAAGTTTGTTTAGTTTTCTCTGAGTTTGTTGAGTTCATTGAGGTTCCACATAACCATTTTTTTTTGAATTCCATGTCTGATAGTTTTCTTGCCTCTATTTCATCTATTCTTCCTTCTGGGAATTCCTCTTTTCCTTTTGATGGGGTGTTGTGTCTCCTTATCCCCATTTTAGGTGGCTCTTCTTGTTTGCTTCTGTTCTTAGATTGACCTGCTTTTATCTCCTCCCTTTGTGGTGTGACCTTCTTGTATACAGTTGTCGAGCTGTCATTTGGAGGGAGTAGTCTGCTTAAGAGATTTCTCCTGTACACTAGGTATGATTCTGCACTGGGATCTTGTCTACTGCTCCCCCAGGTCTTTCTCCAGAGCCAGGGCCCAAATTTTTACAAAGCACCTCGAGTTCACCTCACCCTCCATTGTCCTCAGCCAGGGGCCAGTGCACTCCTTTGTGCAGGCTGGGTGTGGGTGGTCTGGTTGCCTCCTGTGCGGGCAGATGGGGGTAGGTTGCAGGTGGGCTGATTGTGTGCCTGGGCAGGTGGACTGGTTGTGCACCAGGGAAAGCATGCTGCGGGTGTTACGGTTACATAGGCGAGATTGAACCCTCTGAAGCAGTGTATAAAGTAAGCAAAGGATTTTAATAATTGCCGGCAGTTGGGCAGAGACTCTGAGCTCGTCTCTAACAAGCTCCAATGTGTAATGGGGTCTAAAAGCTGGGTTATATACTGGTGATGTTTCTTTGTTTCTTCTTTGGTGGGAAACAGCCTTAGGAGAGGGGTCTGGGCAGGACTGCAGGAATGTCTTGGAAGTAACAGGAACAGAAATTCACAAGGCTATAAGGTTATATTTAGCTTGCAGATGTAGCCTTTCAGTTAGGTCGAATTCTTTGTAAACCAATTAATTTTGAGAAAAGGCTAGACACTTTGTAAGACATAACTTTACAAGAGTTATAGACAAGTTACAAGCAAATGGAAGGAGATAGGGGCTAAGCTGGGTCTTTTAACTTGTAAATCACTGAGTGGCTGTAACATTTTCTAAAAGGCTTTTTAGCAAGCTTTTGCTACTTCTTACAAAGAACATCTGAAGCCCCCTACATATTTACATATTTAGCAGACCTCTGAAACTTTTTACAGGGAATATTTGGTGCTCCTACATGGGCATTTCTGTGTGCTGGCCACGGTGGGCTGGTTGGATGCCAAGGTGGGAAAACTGCAGGTGGGCTGATTGCATGCTGCGGTGGGCAGACTGGGTGCTCTCAGGCATGGGGGTGCGGGTGCATGACCCTGAGTGGGAGGTGGGGTATTGGGGAGTGGGCGAGTGCGCTCCTGGGCATGCGTTCCTCAAGAATCTTGCCTCGCCTGGCCTGTAGCCTTTCCTCCCTGGTCCGCAAAACAAACAAACAAACAAACAAAAAAAACACACAAACAATCAGAAGAAACACACACACACACACTCACACACATACGCAAAAACAATGAAAAACAACAAAAAACAAAAACAAAAAATGCTGCTCCTTGCCTCTCAGAGCCAGACACCATCTGGCTCACTCCTGGCTCTGCCAGTGGGCAGAGCCTCACTCTCCACCCCTGACTCCTCTCAAAGAAAACCTAGGAGCACTAGAAAATCTTTGTGTACTTCCAGCTGCAGCCCAGGGAGCCAAGCCAGCCAGAACTCGCATTTCACCCCTTTCTCCTCAGCAATCCTCACCAGACAGGTTGCTTTGAGACAGTCTCCTCTGCTGCCAGTAGTGCCAAGACTGAACTCCTTCCAATATCCAGATGTTAACTGAGATGCTCTGTCCACATTTAGCTTAAACTACAGACAGGTCTCAGGAGCAAGCAAGTGCCACCTCCCCTCACTCCGCTGCCATCTTTCTTCTCTCGTTAAGCAATATTTAAACATTGTATTATATTTACTCTAGTGCTTTGGTATAATAATGAATTTTCTAATAATGAAAGATGTCATACAAGTGCCTAATACCAAGGGTACAGTAAGTTGATATTCACTAATCAGGTGTATGTCAGAAGGACACCATTGTGACCAAACATTTTAAGACTTCGTGAGTCCTTATCTCTACTTTTGTCCATTGTGTGCTGGAAATAAAGCTGTAGAAGCAACTAAGTTTTCAATAACTAACATCTAATGTTCAATAAAATATTAGACTTTATATTTTCAAAGTTTTAGATTGACAACCTAATTATTCCAACATGCTTAAAAAAAACACTTTTGTTCTCTCATGCATTTTCCCTTCTTCTTTTTGGTTATTTCAAATTTATAGTAGCAATTTCATGTTTTTTTTTCCACATACCCTTCTTGAATTCTATACAAAGTTTAAAAGAAAAAAGGCATTGGAATAAGTCAAATAAATCTATCACAAAATAAACTGGTAGAATTATTGCAAATAGGGAAAATGAATACTTCCTAAACACTTTTTCAAATATAAATTTTTCAGATTCCTTTTTATAGTTTCTAATTTATGTATCAGTAATTTCAAGATCTTAATAAAATTGTAAATTTATTAAAAATATTTAAAACATGGTAATTTTTTAATAACAGAAAAATATTAATTTAGCCTATTAGTAAAAATGTGAACCTCTGAACAACTAGCATCCAACTTCTTGACCATGTGCTTGAGAATACTGTGTTTCCTCCAGCTGCCACTCAGAGACAACAAAAGTAGTGAAATTATACTCTTTAATTTGAAATGAAAATAAATACCTTTATTTTTATTACTATAAATGATAATATTAATAATAAAAGTAGTAACAACTATTCATTGAAGACATGACTATATGTCAGAATGGTCTTAACTACATCTCTACCTGCCTTCCCCATCCTCAACATCTGCCTGTTTTTCTCATATATATGTATATATCTATATGTATGTGTGTGTGTATACACACAGTATATAAAATCATTGAATTGTTATCAATATGTTAGGTATCCTCTCATTTTATAAACAGGAAATTGAGGCTTAGAGAAGTTAAGTACATTGTTCAAGACTTAAACTCAGGTCTAATTCCAAAACAGGAAACCTTAGCTTAAACAATTATGCTATACAATATTTTAATAGCAATCTCTTATCTCTAAATGGCATTGATTTTATTACTCATGCTTTCTATTTTCTAGGTAATAAAGGGAAAGATCAAGAGGTGAGAAGTCATAGTTTTAAATTCTATTACTAGAGTGTTCTTGAAAGTTCAGGCTAGTATGGAGAGTTCTACAAGGTGCTTGGTGAGAATGTCCTTAAAACATTCTTTTTGGGAATTCTCCATTTCCTTTTCCACCAAGAGCTCCAAAATGGCTGTGCATAGATCCATGACAGGTTCCTGAAAACTGAACTCACTGTCTTTGAGAACCTGGAAGTGTTTCTGCCACTCAATGTATACTTCAGAGGGTTGCCATCAATGACTGATCTGAAAGCAAAGTTGTAGAACTCATGTAAACAAGAAAAATGGAAAAACAAATGCTATTATGCATTTTCTAAATTTAAAATGTAACACCAGGGTGGTTTTACAGTAACAGGAATGGAACTTCTAAATCATCCAAAATAAGAACCAAAGTTTAGAAAACTATAAAATGGTCTGAACTCTGAGGGTTGGTAGAAAGGCCACAGACAATGAACATTTTAAAATATTTTTAAGATTTGTTTTATTTTAATTATATTTTATTGATTATGCTATTACAGTTGTCCCAATTTTTCCCCCTTTGCTCACCTCCGCCCAGCACCTCCCTCTCCCTCAGGTATATAAGTTCTTTGGCTACTATATTTCTTACGCTGTACTTTACATCCCCACAGCTATTCTGTAACTACCTGTTTGCACTTCCTAATTCCCTTACCTCTTCACCCATTCCCCCATAGCCTCCTCCCATCTGGTAATCATCAAAATGCTCTCTCCACCCATGATTTATAAAAAGTAGAAGTTTCTCCATTGTATTCTCCTCCTCCTTTGTCAAATATTAGTTGACCATATAGGTGTGGATTGATTTCTGGGTTCTCCGTTTTGTTTCATTGATCTATGCCTGTTTTTTATGTCAGTACCAGGCTGTTTTGATCGCAATGGCTTTGTAGTATAGTTTGATATATTGTATTATAATACTTCCAACTTTGTTGTTCTTTCTCCAGATTGCTGAGGACATTTGAGGGTATTTTATTTATTTTTTTGTTCTATATAATTTTTTGGAATATTTGTTCTAGATCTGTGAAATATACCATCGACATTTTAATAAAAAATTTATTGAATCTATAGCTTGCTTTGGGTAGTATGGACATTTTAATGATGTCCTGATAAAAGAAAAAAACAAACAAAACAAAAGTACTGCTGGTTTCTCTTTTGATTTTTAAAGTCACTGCTGGTAACAGAAAAACCACAATTGAGGATGACAAGGCCATATGAATTGCATACCTTGAGAAGAGCTTCCAATGTTTTCAAGCTCTCCAATGGCCTGCAACTTGCTGAGTGGGGTAGAGGGAATACACAGACTCAAGCTGCCCTTACAGAACTCTTGTATGATGACAAGACAATTATAAATCTTAGAAGAGGTTTTCAGGAAGGTAAAAGTTCAAATTGGGGGGTCGGGAGGGAGGTAGGATGGCAAAGAAATGAGGGGAAGTGGTGCTTTCTAGCTCCCGAGACCCATCTATAGTTTGGAATGATTGCAGACAGAACATCTCAGTGAGCGTCTGGACACTGGCAGGAGTTGAGCCTTGGCACTGCTGCATCAGAGAAGACCATCTGGGAATGACCTGTTCGGTGAGGATAGTGGAGGAAAAAGGCATGAGACGGGATTTCTGACTGGGTTGGCTTCCAGAACTGCGGCTGGAAATACACAAAGACTTTTTGGTGACCACAGGCTTCCCTGGGGGAATCAGGAGGAGAGCAGGTCTCTGCCCGCTGGCAGAGCTAGGAGCAGGCCAGGTGGCATCTGGCACTGAGAGACAAGAAACAGCATACTGCTGTGTATGTAAGAACGTGTTTTTCCTTTATATATTTCTCTTGTGTGCTGTGTAGAGGGGAGGAGAGGTTGGGGGTGATAGGACATTCTTGAGGAGTGCAGGTGCAGAAGTGCACTCGCTCACTCCCCAACCGTCCCCATGGGTTGCGCGCACACACAGGAAGGTGCCCTCGTCTGCTGGTCCAGGTGTGCAGCCAGGTCACCACTGGCATGCATCCATGTGCCCCTCAGACCCACCCCAACAGGCATAAGATCAATGTGCCAACAGGCGCAAAATAGGCCCACTGGGCACACAGGAGACCGTGCGCTGACACCCCTGGCCTGCCCCAATAGGCACCAAGCCGGTGCACAGCCCACTTGCGCAAGCTCTACTCCTGCCCGCCCAGGCAGGTGCAGGAACAGCAGGTGGCTGCAACTCACAGACACCCACTTCCACCCTGCACAAGTGTCCGGGGCCCCGCCCCAAGGGGCGAGAGACCAACTCCTGGGTGCGGCTCAGCAGGCCTGAGGCTAGCGCTCAAGCCACTGTGCGCGCGCATGTGCGTGCACGCACAAGCACCCTGGCCGGCTCCAACAGGTACCAAACGAACACGCCAAGAAGCACCGTAGGTGTGTGGGTGTTACGCAGGCATTACGCGGGTGTGTGACCCAGCGAGCACAAGGCTAGCACGACAAACACTGCATGCAGGCGCACACCGCTGCCGCCAGGATCAGGAACATCTGGCCCGCCTCAATAGACCAGCTATGGATCCAGAAAAAGTAGACTGCACACAAAGGCTGAACTGAGTAAGCACCTTCTTTTTTAAAAAATTTTTATTTCTATTTTAGTTTTTTTATTTGTATTTTATTTTTTTAATTTCTTAATTTTAATTTTTACTTGTATTTAAAAAAAATTTTAAAACTATCTCTTTAATTTGCTTCATACCATCTCTCCCTCTCATCCTTCTTCTTTAATTTTTGTTTGTCTGTTTTGTTTAGCCTCCCTTTCACACTAAATATATAGCATATAACTACTATATAAATCTAATACTATACAATTCCACTTTCTTACTATATTCTGCATTCTTCCCCTTTTTAAAAAATTAGTATTAACATACAATTTAAATATTACTTACTGTCTTGCATAGTCTTGACACTACTTGCTACTATTATTAATCTTTCATCACCCCTCTCAAAAATCATATTTTTCATCATTAATAACAACTCTTATCTATTCTTCCTATAGTATAAAAGCCTTCATCTCTCTACATTTATATTAATACTGGCTCTTTTGCTGCCAATAGTGGGATAGAGGGTGGGGGATATTTTTGAGGGTGTGGGTTTCCTGCCTGGGCTGTGGGTTTATGCTTTTAACAGCATCTCCACAAAAGAACTCAAGACAAAGTGGGCAGAGTGACTCTCAACCAACTAGCCAGAGGGAAGTTCCCACCAAAGAGCATCTGAAATATAACCAGACAACATAAACAAACAACATAAAGGGTATCCCAAGAACATTAGGCTCAGGAGATAAAAGAGACTGCACCACTGAAACCCACAGATCTCCTATAAAGAGTCTCATACCACAAAGGTGGGAAGTCAAAGCAGACAAATCCAAAAAACAAAAACAAACAAGAAGAAACCAACATGGTAAGATGCAGAACCAACCTCTCAATGAAAATAAAGGAGGAATCCCCAGAAAGAGAGGTAGAGGGAATAGACATAACCCAAATGTCAGACATGGAATTCAAGACAATGGTGGTGAAGAAGCTCAATATACTTGACTACCTCAAATATAACTACAACAACCTCCAAGGAAGTTACCAACAGCTCCAAGAAAATTACAGGGAACTTATGGAGAACTACACCAGCATAAAAAATGACACAGAAACTATTAATAATAACCAGGAGGAAATGAAGAATGCAATCTCTGAACTGTAAAACACAGTAGAATCAATCAAAAACAGGCTAAACAAAGCAGAGGATCAGATCAGTGAGTTAGAGGACAATGTAGAAAAAAATTCCCAGACAATACAACAAAATGAAAAAAAATTGAAAAAATATGAACAAGATGTAAGGGAATTACAAAATAACATGAGACAAAATAATATCCAGATCATTGGAATAAAAGAAGGAGAAGAAGAAGAAAAAGGGATAGAGGGGCTGACAGGAGAAGTAATGACAGAAAAATTTCCCAACATGATGAGAGAAAAAGTCATGCAAGTCCAAGAAGCACAGAGAATCCCAATGAAGAGCAACCCCAAAAAACCCACTCAAAGGCACATCATAATTAAAATGGCAACATTCAAAGACAAAGAGAGAATCCTAAAAGCAGCAATAGAAAAACAGCAAATAACATACAAGGGAGCTCTGATAAGGCTATTGACCGATTTCTCAACAGAAACACTACAAGCCAGAAGGGAAAGGTCAAAAATATTTCAAGCAATGGAAAACAAAGGCCTACAACCAAGACTACTCTACCCAGCAAGGCTCTCATTCAAAATGGAAGGTGAAATAAGGAGTTTTCTGGACAAAGGAAGACCAAAAGAATACATCTCCACCAAACCAGCATTGCAAGAGATACTAAAGGGAATGTTTTAAGAAAAAAAAAAAAAAAAAAAAAGAGGAGAGGAACACAGATACAAAGGGAAATTAATAAATACATGTCAATAATAACCTTAAATGTAAGTGGATTAAAAGCACTACTCAAAAGACAGGGTAGCGGAATGGATATGAAAACATGACCCACATATATGTTGTCTACAAGAGACACACCTCAAAAAAAAAGATTTACGCAAAGTGAAAGTGAAAAGATGAAAAAAAGTATTCCAAGCATATGGACATGAAAAAAAGGCTGGGGTAGCAATACTTATATAAGACAGAACAGATTTCACAGCAAAGGCCATAAAAAGAGACAAAGAAGGACATTTCATAATACTTAAGGGAACAATCCATCAAGAAGATATAACCCTGGTAAACATATATGCACCCAACATAGGTGCACCCAAATATATAAGGAAAATATTGGAAGACTACAAGAATGATATCTACAGCAACAACTCATAGTAGGGGATTTTAACACTCCATTGTCAACAATGGACAGATCTTAAAAGCAAAGAAACACCAAGGATATTGAGACATTGAACAACACTCTAGATCAAATGGACTTAGTTGATATCTACATGACTTTTTACCCCAAAGAAGGAAAATATACATTCCAAGTGCACATGGAACATTTTCAAAGATAGATCATGTGGTAGGACACAAAACAAGCCTCAAGAAATTCAAGAAAATTGAAATTATATCAAACATCTTCTCAGATCAGAATGCCTTGGAACTAGAAATCAAACTCAAGGAAAAAATCAAAGACATCCTACTCATGGAGAATAAATAACATGATATTAAATAATGATGGGTTAACAATGACATCAATGAAGAAATCAAGAAGTTTCTGGAAACAAATGATAATGAACACACAACAGCTCCAAACCTACGGGATACAGCGAAAGCAGTCCTGAGAGGAAAGTTCATAACAATACAGGTCTACCTCAAAAGGATAGAAGAACCTCAAATTAAAAAATCTAACCATACAGCTACAAGAACTAGAACAACAACAACAACAAAAAAAAGCCCAGAGTGAGGAGAAGGAAGGAAATCAAGATCAGAGCAGAATTAAGTTACATAGAGACTAAATAAACAATTCAAATGATCAACAAAAGTAGGAGCCGGTTCTTTGAAAAGATAAACAAAATTGACAAGCCTTTAACTAGGCTCATCAAGAAAAAAAGAGAGATGACCGAATAAAGAAAATCAGAAACAAAAGAGGAGAAATCACAATGGATATCACAGAAACATAAAGGACTGTAAGAAATTACTACAAACAACTGTATGTCAAGAAACTTGACAACATAAATGAAACAGACAAATTTCTAGAAACATATAATCTTCAAAAATGAATCAAGAAGAAGCAGAAAGCCTGACATACCAATAACAGAGAGAGTAATTGCAGCAGTAATCAAAAAACTCCCAGCACACAAAAACCTTTGACCGGATGAATTTACAGGCAAATTTTACAAAACATTTAGGGAAACACTAACACCTACCCTTCTCAAACTATTCCAAAAAAACAAGAAGAGAGAAGACTCCCAAATTCTTTCTATGAAGCCAGTATTACCCTAATTCCAAAACCAGATCAAGACACAACAAAGAAAGAAAACTACAGGGCAATATCTCTGATGAACATAGATGCTAAAATCCTCAATAAAATATTGGCAAACCGGATCCAGCAACACATTAGAAAGATCATACACCATGATCAAATGAGATTCACCCAGGGATGCAAAGATGGTTTAATATTCACAAGTCAATAAATATAATACATCACCTAAACAGAATGAAAGACAAAAATCACATGATCATATCAATAGATGCAGAAAAGGCATTTGATAAAGTACAACACCCATATAATCAAAACACCCAGTAAATTGCGAATAGAGGAAGCATACCTTAACATAATAAAGGTCATATATGAATAACCTGAAGCCAACATCATACTCAATGAACAAAAACTGAAAGCACTCCCCCTGAGATCAGGAACAAGACAAGGATGTCCACTTTCTCCACTCCTATTCAACGTAGTGTTGGAAGTTCTAGCCACAGCAATCAGACAAAAAAGAGAAACAAAAGGCAACCAAATTGGAAAAGAGGAAGTAAAACTGTCATTATTTGCAGATGACATGATAGTGTACATAGAAAACCCTATAAACTCCACAAAAAACTACTCAGCCTAATAAGTGAATTTGGCAAAACAGTAGGTTACAAAGTCAATATTCAGAAATCAAAGGCATTTCTGTACACCAACAATAAAATATCAGATTTAAACAAGGAAAAAAAATCCCATTTACTATAGCAACAAGAAAAATAAAGTACCTAGGAATAAATTTAACCAAAAAGACAAAATACCTGTACTTGAAAAACTACACAATGCTGAAGAAAGAAATTAAAGAAGATACAACTAAATGGAAGCATATACCATGCTTATGGATAGGAATAATTAACATTATTAAAATGTCCATAGTATCCAAAGCAATTTATAGATTCAATGCAATCCCTATTAAAATACCAGTGACATATTTCACACACCTAGAACAAATATTTCAAAATTTTATATGGAGCCAAAAAAGACCTTGAATAGCCACAGCAATTTTGAGGAAGAAGAACACAGTAGGAGGAATCACAATACCTGACATGAAACTACATTACAAAGCCACTGTAATCAAAACAGTCTGGTACTGGCATAAAACAGTCATATAGATCAATGGAACAAAATAGAGAGACCAGAAATAAACTCAGGTCTATATGGTCAACTAATATTTGGCAAAGGGGGAAGGAACATAAAATGGAGTGAGAAGAGCCTCTTCAACAAATGGTGCTTGGAGAATTGGACACGGACATGCAAAAAAATGAAACTAGACCACCAACTTACACCACACACCAGAATAAACTCAAGATGGATCAAAGACTTAAATGTAATCAGAGACACCATAAAAGTCCTAGAGGACAACATAGGCAGGAAAATTTCAGATATCTCATGTAGCAGTATTTTCACCGATACATCTCCTAAGGCAAGGGAAATGAAAGAATAAACAAATGGGACTACATCAAACTAAAGAGTTTCTGCTCAGCAAAAGGAAACATCAGCAAGATGGAAAGGGAACCAATCGTCTGGGAAAACATATTTGCCAATGATACCTCAGACAAGGGATTGATCTCCAAAATATATAAAGAACTTACATATCTTAACACCAAGAAGACAGACAGCCCAATTAAAAAATGGGCAAAGGATGTGAACAAACACTTTTCCAAGGAGGATATACAGAGGGGTCCATAAGCATATGAAGGAATGCTCAACGTCACTAGCCAGCAGGGGGATGAAAATAAAAACCACAATGAGATACCACTTTACACCGGTCAGAGTGACCATCATCAAGAAAGCGACAAACAAGTGCTGGTGAGGATGTGGAGAAATGGGAACCGTAGTGCACTGTTGGTGGGAATGCAGACTAGTGCAGCCACTATGGAAAACTTACGGAATTTCCTTAAAAAACTAAAAATAGAACTGCCTTTTGAATCAGCGATTCCACTGCTAGGACTATACCTGAAGAATCCTGAAATCCCAACTCAAAAGGACCTATGCACCACTATGTTCATAGCAGCGCTGTTTACAACAGCCGAGGGCTGGAAACATCCTAGGTGCCCATCTATAGATGAGTGGATTAAAAAACTGTAGTACATTACATAATGAAATACTATGCAGCAGAAAGAAGGAAGAAACTGCTACCATTTGCGACAATATGGATGGAACTAGAGAGAATTATGCTTAGCAAAATAAGCCAGGCAATGAAAGAAAAATACCATATGATATCACCTAATATGGGAGACTAAGGAAGAACACAAACAAATGAACAAAATTGAACAAGGAACAGAAAAACAGTTATCAGGGGTGAGGGTGGGGGTGGGAGAGAAGGGGTAAATAGGGCAAGAGTCTAGTAAAGGAACTAGTATGAATAACTCATGGATATAGACAATGGGGTGGGAAATGACTGTGGGAAAAGGGGTGGGCTTGGCGGTGGGGGAAGAAATGGGAAAAAAATGGGACAAGAGTAATAGAAAAATAATAAAATTAAATAAAAAAATAATGGTAGCCAGTTTTCTCACTCATGAAGAGAGAAATTACAAATACTGAAAGGGAGAAAACCAGAAGAACTATGTGAACACCAGATGTGCAGTGGGCAGTTTTGCCCTCTGGAATGCTTCCCTTCCCCATTGTCTTTTAGTGCAATCCTTGAGTGGGACAGGAGGCTGCAACAGTTTGCCCCTAGTTGGACCCAGCACACCCTCCAGAACCGTGTATCATCAGGCTCATTTATTTTATCTGTAGTCCCAGGTACACGCTGAGGGAGAGGCAGCACTTGGCCAGGGAGAGGCTGTGAGAATATGAGTGGCCTGCTCCTGAACTTCCTCGTGTCTTCAGAAACTGCTCAGGCCTGATCTTATGTGTACCACTTCCACCTGATAATGAAGTGCTGCTTCCATGCCCAACTTTATTATGAGAGCCAGATGACACCTACTTTATGGTGGGCAGCTCAGGTTGTATGGTCAAATTCTGGAAACTTCACTTAGGTTGTAGGTCCCTGCATTTTTATGGAGTATATCTCTCATCCTCTGAAATACATGTGTCTTAAGAAAGCCTCTGGTTATATTTTTCCTGCTCAATCAGCAACTGTTATTAGTATACTGGACCATAATATTTGTAGATGTTTTGATGATCAAGGTCCCTGTAAACTACACTATGACCTAAAGCTGGAGAACAGATAAAGCCTAAGAGAGGACATGGAATTTGCACTGCTACCTTTGCCATGTGAAAGAAAACTTCTGATCGTCCTTCCTAATTGCTATAGAGGGGAAAAGCATGAGCCAGATAAATAGATGCATGCTAAGTGCTGGGGTGGTTAAGTTGTTCTATATCACATATGGGTAAGGGTTAAAAGGAGTCAATACCTGGTTAAGTTGGTAATAATCCACAGTCATTCCCCAAGATTCAGCAACTTTCTTCAAAAGCTAAACAGGTAAGTCAAGTGGGCATATAATAGGCTCCCCATCCTTGCACCTTTGCAGTCTTAATGACGTCATAGATATCTCAAATTAACCCCCTAATGAAGTAATGATAGTTTATTATTTGGGTATAGAGAGAAATTTCCAGGCTCCTGGGTTGGGTCACCATTTCTTTCATCTCATGTCTCCTTTCTTGTTTTAAATGTTAGTAATGGTGGAGTGTTTTAAAAATTAACTTACTTCCTTAGAGAGGGTTCATAGAAAGAGTTATTGCAAATCTGGAAATATTATTCTGCACTTACACTGGATGATATTATGGCTGGGAACAGAGTTTTAGGTTCAAACTATACTTCCCTGAGCCATAAAAATATATCTTCATCATGTCATAGTTTTAAAAAATTTTATTTTTATTTTTTTAAATATGCTTTATTGATTATGCTGTTACACTTGTCCCAATTTCTTTTCCCTTTGTTCCCCTCTACCCAGTGACCCCCCTCCCTCCAGTTACCCGCCCCTTAGTCCATGCACATTCGTTGTGCATATAGTTCTTCTTAACATCTTCTTGTATACTCCACTCCCTCCTACTATGCTTCTTAATTCCTGCACCATCTCCCCCTCTTCCCCCCTTCTCTCTCCCTGCTGACCTCCCCCCATAACGTTCCTCATACCTATAATTCTTTTGCCACTCTCATTGCCTTCTTAGTTTGCCTTTGTTTTGATTCTCTAGCTTCTGTTGTTGGTTGTTGTGATACAGTTTTCATTTTAATGTTCATAGTTTAGATCCTCTTCCTCCTAAACAAGTCCCTTTAACATTTCATATAATAGTGGTTTGGATCTGATGAACTCCTTCAGTTTTACTTTGTCCTGGAAGCACTTTCTCTGCCCTTCTATTCTGGATGACAGCTTCACTGGATAGAGTAATCATGGTTGTAGGTTTTTCCTTTTTATTACTTTAAATATTTCTTGCCAGTCTCTTCTCACCTGCAGAGTTTCTTTTGAGAAATTAGCTGAGAGTCTTATTGGGACCCCTTTGTACATAATTCTCTTCTTCTCTGTTGCTGCCTTTAAGATTCTCTCTTTATCTTTAATTTTTGACATTTTGATTATAATGTGTCTTGGTGTGGTTCTCCCTGGGTCCAGTTATTTTGGAACTCTGTGCTTCCTGGACCTGTAAGTTTATTTCCTTCCCCAAGTTAGGGAAGTTCTGCTTCATTATCTTTTCGCATAATTTTTCAATTTCTAGTTCTTCTTCACCTTCTGGCAACCCTATGATTTGGATGTTGGCCCGCTTATAGCTGTCCAATAAGTTTCTGAGTCTCTCCTCATTTTCCTCACTTTTTGTTTCCTCTTTCTGCACTGGTTGACTGTTCGTTCCTTCCCTATGTTCCGATTTGTTGATTTAATCCCTGGTTTTCTTTCCCTCACCACTAGTTTCATATGTGTTTTTGTTCGTTTCAGCAGGACTAGCCTTCATTACTTCCCTGTCTTGTTTAAGATCTGCTGTTATGTCTGTAAGCATTTTTATAACCAAAGCTCTGAACTGAGCCTCAGAAAGATTATCTATCTGCTGGTCCATTAGATTAGATATTTGCTGTTTGGTCAGCTGCATCACCAGGATCTCTATCATGATCTGTGCCATCCTGCCAGTTTTGTGTTTACCTTTACTTTCTGGGCAGGGCTGTCATACCTCCTATGCTATAGGGGGCAGAGCCCCTGCACTTGTCACAACTGGGCAACCCTTCTCACCATGCTGTGGTGTTTTCTGAGGGCTGGGGGTCCAAGATGGATTCCTGCCATTCGCTCTCCACTGAGAGACTGTGAGCCTCCTCCTTCATCCCCACCACCTCTGAGCCTCACAGTCCAAGGCAATGGGAGTCTGCCTTCCCTGGCTTTGGAATCACAAGCTGATGGGTCTGGTCTGCAGCCCGGGGTGCTCCCCAGGTGCTTCTTGCCTCCCCTTAAATAGGGGTGTGTGTGCTTACTTCTGTTCTGCTGCTATCGCTGCTGCTGCCACCAACAGCACAGCTTGACCGCTCCACCCTGGGTGCCTCAGCATTTCTTGTGTTTTTTCTTAACCTTGTATATTACATTTCCATTAAGGATTCTTCATTTGACTATCTGGGGCCAAATTCTGTTCCCTGCTTAGACTATAACTGATATGCTACCTATCGTTTCCTTGGTCCTTCCTTCCTGGAAATTTTATTAATTGGATGATGGTTAATTTACATTTATTATCTACATCTTTTATTTTTGCTCCTAGATTTTCCTTCTTTTTGTGTTTTTACTCTACATTATGAAATATTTTCTTGTCCTCCCATCCCTTCCTTATAAAACACTTTTCAGTTTTAGCAATCATTTGTTTAATTTTCAAGGGTTATTATTATTATTATTATTATTTTTGCTTTCTTGGTCTCTTATTCCTAGCAATCAGCTCTGTTTTATGGAATCAACAATTTTGTTAATATCTCTTAGAATTAATACAAGTTTTTGATCTCTTCAAGTTCTTTTCTATTCCCTGAGTTATTTCAATTTCTTTTGAGTCAATTATTATTTCTTATTTATCTTGATCTATCTCTTTTGTTCTGTAGATTTTCTAACTGTATAGGATTCTTTGGTTGTCTGTTCATAAGAATGGGAAACTAAATGGATTTTCTTAGGTACCTGATGAGGCTTTCCGTTGTTGTGGGACTTTCTGGAAAAAAGCAGGACAGCTGTCTTGGTGGTAGACAAATTTGTCAGTGTTCCTTAGGATGAGCAGGTGGAGGATGTGGGACATTTCACAGAGGGCTTGTTATATGGGCTAGGTATCCAGGAATGAGCAGGAGTTTTCCAAGTAGAAAATGAGCTCAGAGTCCAGGCAGTGGAAGCAACAAATACAGAAGCCTGGATATGTGAAAGGCAATGGTACTCCCTAAAATTAGAGTTTAAATGGAGGAGTCTGGGTATCCTAGAAGGACTTATGGAGAAATAGAGACAGACTGACTTCAGAAGTTCACCATGGACGAACACGTGCGACCTATTAGTACTGGTTAGACTAATTCAGATGTGAGGTGTGGGTCCTGCTGTGAGGCTGAAATTTTGAACTGGAAATGATAGGGACCACTCATTTAGCAGGGAAGGGGTGGTAATGAAGGTGGAAACTTAGGGAGGTAGACAAGCACATGGGACACAGGAAGGGCCGAACATACCTCAGGGATTAGTGCTCCCATTTGACTCTGAGGTGATTCAAGTGGAACATTCCCAAGGAGGTAAGAAGTGAGGTCCATCACTAAGCTACTGTCTATGTCAGACAAAGAGCCACTTTTATGGTGCAGGGGACTGAGCCCCTTTATCAGAGACTGTAGAATATAGCCTGGCTAGCTAGTAGGACCTTCCAGACTGGGATCCTGGCCCTATTTCAGTGAATGGGGAAGTACAGATCCCAGCTTCTTGCTTGTTGTGGGCTTTGCTTTCTTGGGGAACTTCCAAGCTCCAGTTGTGCTCAGTGCAGCACTCTGCTGCCGCCAGGGGGTGCTGATTCCTTCCTAAGCAAACACAAAGGACCTGACATCCAACTCCTGTAGTCTTGGTTTAACTAGGAATGTCTGCTGTGAGCAGCTCCCTCCCCCTCTTAGGGACACTAGGTGTTGGAGAAGGAGCTTGGTCTTTGGGTTCAAATCTCAGCTACAGCCTCTATAAATTGGTTGACTGCGACAAGTCCCTCCTCTGAGTCTCAGTTTTCTCACTTGAGAAATGGGATGATTATACTTTACCAGCTAGGTGTGAGGATGGAATTAGAGTAGATGCTTCCACCTGGCAGGGGAGCCATTCACTACTTTCACTGCTTTCTCAGCTCCTCCACTGTGCTCTGACCCATGGTGGCTAGAGCTGAGGCCTGGGTGCCCTGGGCAGTCATTCTCAAACATGTCCACCTGGCAGCCTGCAAGGCCTCAGAGGCTGCAGACAGCTCAGGCCCCACACAGCTGCCCTACAAGGAGCAGGTGACAGTGTTGTTTCTTGCCTGTACAGAGAATAGGGGTCTATCATTCAGCAGTTTCTGGACACAAAATACTCTGCACTTTAGATTACAGGAAACCATCTTTACAATTAGATCCTGCTAATGCATTTCTTCCTTCCTTTGTCAGAAGCATTATATGTGGACTCATGCTGGCCTCTGGGGGCAGAGAAAAGAACAATGCCTAGATATGGGGAGACAAGGCTGCTTGCACAAACATACAATCAGGCTGTACCACCTGCCTCTGCCACAGAGCATGGAGGGCTGCAGGAAACGTGTCATAGCATAGGGGACATGACCTGGGGTGCGAAGGAGGAGCAGCAGTATTCCAGGCAGTCAAGTCAGGGAGAAGAGTGTTCCTGAAAGAAGGAACAGCAAGTGCAACCCCAATGGCCAGTGAACAGAGACCTAGGTGTATAGCAGGCTGGATCTGCACGTTTCCTAGCTTGGCGACTGGGGAAGTTGCTCAGTCTTTGAGTCTCACTTGGCTTCAACAGTAAAACAGGAAGAAAAATGCCCACTTCTTTGAGCTGTGGTGATGATCAAATAGGGTAATGTCTGTAGCATCTAGACATCCTATAAATGGCAGCTGCTCAAAACTCCAGGGTCATTTCCATAGGCAGCACTGTGAATGACATCACTGGGGTTACCTGGTCTGTATGGGGAGTGACTGGGAGGTCTGGACCACATCCTGTGGTGCATGGTGGGGGGAGAAGCGGGGGACAGAGAGAGAGGGAAAGAGTGTGGAAGAGGGAGAGAGAGAGGGAGAGGGAGGGAGGGAGCAGGGAGAGAGAGAGAGAGAGAAGGAGAAAGAGAGAGGGAGGGAGAGAGAGAGAGGGAGAGAGAAAAAGGGGGGACACAGAGAGAGGGTGAGGGAGAGAGAGATGGAGAGAAAGGGAAGGGGAGAGAGGGAGGGAGAGAGAGAGAGAGAGGGTGGGTGAGGCAGAGAGAGGGAGGGGGAGAGAGAGGGGGAGGTAGAGAAGGAGGGGGGAAGAGAGAGAGGGAAAGGGGAGGGAGAGAGAGGGAGGGGGAGAGAGAGAGGGAGAGAGGGAGAGAAGGAGGGGGAAGAGAGAGAGGGGAAGGGGAGAGAGAGAGAGGGAGGGAGGGAGAGGGAAAGAGGGGGAGAGGAAGAGAGGGGGAGAGGGAGAGGGAGAGGGAGGGAGGTAGAGAAAGAGAAGCACAGTCCTAGGGTGCTGGCCTGCATGCAGCTCCGGGCGGGCTGGCGGGCGCGGTTCCCGGGGCAGGCCCCTGAGTCCCCAGCAGCCTGAATGTTCTCGTGGGCGGGCGCGGGCAGGGGAGGCACAAGAGATAGCCCAGCAGGCAGCAGGCAGACGCGCAGGGCGGCTCCGCTCTTTTTACGCAGAAAGCACCTGGACCATCCTCGAGAGTTGGTGAGGTCGGCCAGCAGGGGCCACGCTGAGCGCCCCGTGGGTGCCCGGGGAGAAGGGGCTTGGGCCAGGGCTCCAGGGGCCCGCCAGGTGGCTGGGAAGGGGGCGCCGTATGAGCTTCACAGAGGCCAGGGTTCAGAGCTGCATAACTGGTGCTGGCAAGAGTACCCTGCCCCTTCGTGTGGACTTGGGCTCCCGGAGCCTCAGTGTCCTCACCTGAAATATGGGTGGCACACTACCTAACCTGTGAGCTGCGACTAGAGGAGGTAAGGGATGCATGGAAAGTGTCGGGGCACTGCGGGCATTAGGAGACAGGAGCAGTTTGCTGAAATTTCAGGAAACAAAACAGATGTCCCTCTCTCCATTCTTACATCATGGGAGATTGATAGCGTTTGTATATTTGTTAGTTTTCCTCTGACGGATTGAGATGACAGGCAACAAGCTGCAGTGGAAGCCTTCCCCAAGGGTTACAGGTGTTCCCACTTTGTCTTGAGAGCTGCCTTGGAACTAAATCCGGAGCTCACAGACATTCCATTCATACTGGTTTTGGCGATGGCACTGTGGCTTTGTGGTGTATCTGTTTTCCTAGTGGTCACTTCCTCTGGTCTGGGAGGGACGTGGCTGTATGTGTCATCTTTGCAGCCCAGTTTGTATCTTGGCACCTGTTCCCTAAGAGGATGAGTGAATGAAGCAGGGTGACTTTCTGGAGTCCCCTCCATGTGGTAACTCCACTCTGATCATGCTGCACATGGCCAGTTTTTAAATATTGGTGTTGGTCCCCAGCATTGACCCAGCCTTGGCTGATGGTTATCCACAGTCTTGGATTTTTGCCCCATTTGCTGCTCTGACAAAGCACAGTGAATCTGCCACAATTTCAGGCACCTGTAGATGTTTTTTAGACTCAAATACTGGACCTTACATTTGGCTCTGGTATATTTCATTTTGTCATGTTTGGTCCCAAATAGCCCTTTTTACCAGATGACTCTAGTGCCAGGAAAAACTTCCTACCTATGAGACTTGTTAATCAAAATAACCACACTGCAAACTGTTGGTGGAATCCATGCTGTGATCTTGTAATGGCCAAATGGGATTCATTTTTATAAGCCAGATGAAATAAAAGTGAGTGACATTTATGATAGCTGACAAATAAATTTTACTGATCTCAGTTTAGTTTTGCCCATACTTTGTAATAACTGCTTCTAACTTAGCACTTGGTCATGAAGAACAGGTATATTTCACTAAGAGACATGACCATTATATGGGGCTTAAAGAATATCTGAAATAGGGTATTCCTCTGTGACCAGTGTTTATCAAAATGGGTCCTCAGGACCATGTGCATCAGAATCACATGGGGCCACTTGTTAAAATACAGGTTCCTGAACCCAGTCCCAGACTCCCTTAAATACATCTCCTGGTAAGGGGCTCTGGAATCTGCACTTTCAATATGTTCCCGGAGTGATTCTAATATTTCTTGAAGGTTGAGAACTACTTGTGGGATTAATGATGCCTAGGGGACTTATGAGGAAGGTGAGTCACAATGGTGTGTGTAATAATATGGGAGCTCTCTATCTCAAAACATCTGTCAGTGGCATTGCCACTTGGAGGCCCTGGAGTCCAAATTTAGCCTTGGCAGAAGGTCCTGTGTTGAGGAGACACCTGAGAAAAAGGGACAGGCTCTGCCAACGCATGGAGATGTGGACCAGGCTGGTGTATTTGGGAACTGAAAACTGTTTCAGGTAACTTTAGCATAGGTATGTAGGTATGGAGGGAGGCTTGATAGAGAGTAATGGGCATCCCATGGACAGCCATGTGTGTATACATGGTGGGTAGGAGGAGAGAGCCAGTGTGATGATGACCCAGTTTTTGCATACCAGGAAGTCTTCAACTTTGCTATGTCATCTGAGAAACAAATCTGGTAGGGCAGGTAGTGACTGAGGCCAGGAGGGTGCTGTGTGTCAGCCCTGAGATTTTGGTTCTATCCTAAAGGGCTTGGTATGCCATGAAAGGCCCTGAGCACACAGTGGCATTAATAATGTCTTTATTTGGATAAAACATGACAAGGGAATTTCTACTCATGTGCCCCGAGTAATTCCCTCCATAAACTTTGCATACAACAATCCAACTTCTTTTTTCTTAATCACCAAAACTGCCTCAAGGCCTGAGGTCATGGGGAATTTTTGAAACAAGTTTTGGCATCAGACAGACCTAGGTTTGAATTTGGAACCCACAACTTATTAGCTGTGTGACTATGGGCAAGTTGCTTTACATCTCTAAATCTCAGGTACTCTAAGTTACCAGCCTTTGGTCGAAGCAACTGTGCACATCTCTATGTGCACCCTGCTCTGCCCTGGATTTCATGCAGGGGGCATGATCCCTGAGTACCGTTTGTCTCTTTACTTTGCAGGTGTCATCACTGAATCTCCTGGAATCTCCTTACGTGCACCATGAACATCTCTCACTTTCTGTCCTTGCTGCTCCCAGGATCCCCACAGGTTCAAAACAGGAGTAAGTCAAAGGGCATCCTATACAACTTCTCTGACCACTGCCAGGATTCTGTAGACCTGATGGTCTTCATCGTCACCTGCTATAGCATTGAGACCATTGTGGGGGTCCTAGGCAACCTCTGCCTGATATGCGTGACCATTAGGCAGAAGGAGAAGGCCAATGTAACCAACCTGCTCATAGCCAATCTGGCCTTCTCTGACTTCCTAATGTGTCTCATTTGCCAGCCGCTTACAGCCACCTATACCATGATGGACTACTGGGTCTTTGGTGAGGTCCTTTGCAAGATGTCAGCCTTCATCCAATGTATGTCAGTGACAGTCTCCATCCTCTCACTTGTCCTTGTGGCCCTAGAGAGGCATCAGCTTATCATCAATCCAACAGGCTGGAAGCCCAGTGTTTCCCACGCCTACCTGGGGATTGTGGTCATCTGGCTCATTGCCTGCTTCCTATCCCTGCCTTTTCTGGCCAACAGCGTCCTGGAAAATGTTTTTCACAACAACCATTCCAAGGCTATGGAATTTCTGGTAGATAAGGTGGTCTGTACTGAGTCCTGGCCACTGGATCACCACCGCATCATCTACACCACCTTCCTGCTGCTTTTCCAGTACTGCATCCCACTGGCCTTCATCCTGGTCTGCTATGTGCGCATCTACCAGCGCCTGAGGCAGCGGAAGCGGGTGTTCCACAAGGGTACCTATAGCTCACAGGCTTGGCAGTTGAAGAGGATCAATGGGATCCTTTTGGCAATGGTGGCTGCCTTTGCCCTGCTTTGGCTACCTCTGCATGTGTTCAATAGCCTAGAAGACTGGTACCATGAGGCGATCCCCATTTGTCATGGCAACCTCATCTTCTTGGTGTGCCACCTGCTTGCCATGGCCTCCACCTGCATCAATCCCTTCATTTATGGCTTTCTCAACACTAATTTCAAGAAGGAGGTCAAGGTCCTGGTGCTGACTTGCCAGCAGAGCACCCCCGTGGAGGAGTCTGAGCATCTGCCCTTGTCCACAGTACACACGGAAGTCTCCAAAGGGTCTCTGAGGCTCAGCGGCAGGTCCAACCCCATTTAGTCAGGTCCAGAGCTTCTCCCTGCCATGTTCATTGTCAGCCTCATTCATTTAGATAAGTGGGCACTCTGCAAGCTGAGGGTAGTACTTCATCATTACTGGCTTTCTGGGCTCAGATAGGCTGGCAGAAGCCTATTTTTTGCATATATTTGCATCATGAAGCCTGACATTCAGATGGTTCAGCTTCTTGTTCCTGGGGGACTTCTGAGTTTGGATTCTTTAGGTTACAGATTGAGCAGATGCCAGAGCCAGAGATGGTTTGCAAGTAGCAGGCAGGGTTCATTCTGGTAACTCAGCAACAGATGGCTATCCTGGGAACCCTGGAGTTTCTCATCTACCAAGGTCCCTGTGAGATGAGGGAAGGAGCACATGGAGTCAGAGCTCTGGACCTTGATCAGCCCCTAATATCTGTGAGACATAATCTTTGTGGATGGCCTCTGTTAAGTTGTAAGGAATTATATGGAGGCAAGACATTGGGGTAACTGTTACCTGAGCAACATACCCATGGCAGAGAATGGATCCTGGCAGCCTTGGGTTCTCTCACTCCTCTGCAGCAAATCAACCCTGAACAGCAGGAATTCCAGGACTCACATTCTACTCTGCCCTTTTTCTCTTTCACTATTTTTGCCATATTGTATGGAAATAAGCCTATAAGTATCTCTCCTTGATAAAACTGTCAGGACCTTGAAGGTGATATCTGCATTGTCATACAGCTGTATCCTCCATGCCTTGGACAGGCCCTGGCACAGGGAGAGAGCTCCAGAAAGCTTTGTCATAATAGGCTGATAGGAAGGGTGTCTGCTTAGCTGAGGACAGATGCCCTGTGTCATGCTCCAGCATGGGAAGGGCTCAGGCTGTTGCAGCCACACTATTGCCTGCCCTTCCTTGCCTCCCAGGACCTCTTTAGACAAGACAGCCAGCCAGGGACTCTGTGATTCTCCCCAGTGTTGACCCATTACCAAGGCCTACAGTACTCAAGGTCATGACTCCAGGCTCCATTTCCCATTCTGACCACTGAGCTGACTTGCTCTAGGTGATGTGTCATGATTCTTCCAAAGCCTCCTCACATCTTTGGGTCTCCCAGTGACCTTCAGTAGCAAGAGAGGCAGGGACTTCTTTGAGTCTGGCTTAATGGAGAAGTGGCTGAAATGGATAGAGGGTCCCCCTCCCTCCAGCCAGCCAGGGAAAATAGAGAAAGGGCTATTATGAGTATGACTATCTCACCATGGAGGTCATGGAGCAGTCTTCTGAATGCTGAGCCAGATCCAAGGCTTCATCTGTGTGTGGACCAGACAGCTCATCCTCGCAGGGAAGGAAATGTCAAGATTGTTCATGGACCACTTTGAATGGGATGTCCAGACCTGGCCTGTGGGTTCAGACTCCCCCACCCTCCAGCAGAAGGAACAGTGGCTAGACCTACCATGGCCTCCGAGGGCAGGGTATTCAGGTGCCTAGAACCCTCAAGGGGCCTCACTCTGAGGCTCCTGGGGCTGGTTCTATACAGGGGATCTGGCAAAGGACCAGGCAGCAGAAGATTGAACAGCTATATCTGACTGTCTTTCTGGCCTGGCCCCTAACCAAGAACCTGTGCAGCCTACACCCAAGACAAGTGCAATTTGAGTCATCACCTGTCTTCCTGGAGCTGTTAGTTTTGCCCCAGGTTTTGGTCACATTTCCCATTCTGTTTCTTTGTTCAACTTTATCCTGGGTTTTAGGATAGAATGCTGAGCCACTTACTTGGATGCAGCTTGTGCTTGTCCTCTGGTGCCATCTGCTTCTGGCTGCTCCAGGTAACCACTTGCCAGCAAAGCCCAAGCCTTGGGACCCAACCCAGAAAGATGTCATTGACCAAGCTCTCCAAGGAATTGGAGGTCTTAGGCCCCTTCACATCCTATGAAATTTCTTGGAGATTGTGTCACATCACTCCTCTCAGTGGTGCCAGCATGCTTGAGGAATGGGGGACCAGGCTATGCATCTGGAGATGTGCTGGGCTTTAGGAATTGGGATACTGGGGGGAGGCCTCATTGGCTGTCTTCTGTGCTCTCCTCCCCTTGCTTTGGTTGACATGCCCTTCCTGGATGGCTGTCTCCTGCTCGGGGAACTTGCTGGGAGTCTTCAGGAGACCATCAGCATCAGCATCATCTGGAGCTTGTTAGACATGCAGAATCTGTTCCCACCCCAGATCTTTGAACAGAATCTGGATTTTATCAAGATCTCCAAGTTAGTGGTGCACACATTTACATTTGAAAAGCTCTGCTCTAAAAAACAGATTGTCCTGGAGCCTGGAGCCACTGGATGACCACTTGAAGACACCCATTGTGGGATCTGGGGCAGAGCTTTAGATATCCTAGTTCTGGAGACATGGCCTTAAAATGGTATTGCCAAAAAGGTAGATTTCGTTTTGGTTGTTTGTCTCTTTTCTGGCCATATGTGGACATATTTCTTCTGAAGTCTTTTCATTCCTTCAATGAATATGTGCCAAATGAACAGTTATATTATTATGAGCATGCCATCTGTATCTGCTCTATTCACTTAATAACTGTATCATCAAGTTTTTTTGTCTTGCTGGATATTATTTTTGATAGCTGATTAAGTTTAGAAAATGCTGTGTTGAAAGCTGGTTCCTCTGAACATAATCTAAGCTCCCAGAGGGACCTTTACTGGCCTAACAAGGACCTGTTCTGATGGTAATAAGAGGAATCCATATTCAGAAGAGTACCTTGGCTGGAATTGGAGACTCACACCCACAAAAAGTGCCTTGAAACACTTAGCAGGTGCAAAAACCTTATCAAATCCTGTTGATTCAAGCTTAAATCTTGCCTAACTCTAGCCCTTCCTTTTTCAAGGAATGACTTTGACTTGTTTTTTTCCAGTATAAAATTAATCATATTCATACATGAAAATATGTAAAATATACAAACAAAAAACAAAAGAAGAAATTGTGTTCCATCACACAAAGATAATCATTATTTACATTCCATAGAGTTATTTCTTTAGTTTTTAATATATCTAGTGTACGTTTTATTATTTTTTAACATGGTTGAGATCATACTGTGAGTGTATGCATAGTTATATGTAATATTTAAGGATTGTTTTATACCTTTTTTTGCTTAACGTTTAAAGAATTTTATTGATTCATTCAACAAATATGTCAGACACATAGTAGGTACTGCGAAGACAGTGGTAGATAAAATAAACACTGTTCTTGTCCTCATGAAGCTTGTAGTTCAGTGACTAGATCCATCCTGTCCCTTAATCATAATCTATTGTGGCATATTTAGATATTCCTAGACCTATATATTTCTGTTATGAGCTTCTATGCAGTGAACTTTTTCTGTATTTGAAATTATTTCCTTAGGATGTCAGAAGTGAAGTTAGTGGGTCAAAGGGCATGGACATTTTTCAAGGCTCTTGATGTGTGCTGCTAGACATTTCCAAAGAGACTGGAATGGTTTGCACTCCCTGATTAGTGCTGGTTTCACATACCCTGCCACTATTGAAGAATTACCTTTAATGAAAAGACCTCTACTGTTCACCGGGTCATGTCCCTGCTCACCTACTAATGAATGTCACTCCTGTGTCATCAGTTTTCTGGGCTCTGCTTTACATAAAAGTCCCCCAAAGGCTTGTCTAATCTTGAAATCTCTGCTTCCTTTCCTTCCATTCTCTTTTGTACTCACCTGTTCATTCAAATAGCTCTTGCCAAGGTCTCCAGTGACCTCCATGTTACTAGATCCCACAGTCAATTCTCAGTCTTCTCTTATGTGACCAGTTAACAGCATTTGTCAGTTAGTCAATCCCTTCCCCTTGAAATTCTGCTTGTGGTTTTTTTAGGACACCACATTTATGGTTCTTGCCTGCCTTCTTCTCAGGCTCCTTTCCTGGACTCTTGTCTCCCTTACCTTGGAGCATTGACAAGTCCCCCAGAAGCCATGAAGGCCCATCAGCTCTCATTCCCTAGGTGGGCTTACCCAGTCTTCTGGCTTTCAACACAATTGAAGAATTAACTGTCTAAATGCGAATCTTTAGTCTGGACTTTTCCCTGCTCTCTGGATTTGTTTATCCAGCTATTGCTTTATGTTTACTGGACATCCAGTTGGCATCTCAAACTTGACATTTTTTTCCTGATTCACAACTTTATTTACAAAGCAGATATGTGTATAAATCAACTTTAAAAAAAATAAATTTATTTTTTATTGTTTTTTTCTATTACAGCTGTCCCATTTTCTGCCCTTTGCTCTCCCCTGCTCCACCCACCTCCCCCCTCTCCCACAGTCCATTCCCATTTAGTTGTCCATGTCCATAGGTCATTCATATTAGTTCCTCAACTAGACCCTTCCCCTTCTTTCCCTCCATTGTCCCCCCTCCCCTATCCCCTCTGGTTACTGTCAGTCTGTTCCCTGTTTACATGCCTCTGGTTCTATTTTGCTCACCAAACTTGGCATTTTCAAAAGCAGACTCCTGATTTGCCACTCTACCTCTTATTTCTCCGTGCACCCTCTTTCATTAAATGGCACTCTCTTTTCATCTGCTTGGGCCACAGTCTTTGAGATCAACCTTCTGTTCACAAACCACATCCAATCCATCAGTGAGTCCTGTAAACTCTGCCTTTAAACTGCATTCAGAATGACTACTTCTCACCTCCCCTGGCTCTGCCATCTGATCCAAGACATCTCACCTCTTTCAGATTATTGCAGTGATCTCCTCTCTGCTGTCACAGTCAGAGGGACCCTTTGAAGTCTAAGTCAGAGCCTTTCACACCTTCGGTCAAAGCCTGTCATTGACTTTCTGACAGAGCAAAATTCATGTCAACAGCTGGGGCTGTCTTCCCTTCTCTGACCTCACTTCCTACCACCCTTTCCCTTGCCCACTCCCTTCAGCAGTGCTGGTCTCTCTGCTGTCTCTCGAACACTCTTAAGACTGTTTCTACCTCAGCCCCTTGTACTTTCCACTCTTGCTACTTGAAATGCTACCCCTATCAATATTTTTATTCCCTTGCTCCCTTGACCTTAAGTGAGCCTTTATCAGATGATTACTGCCTCAACCACATTATAATAATAGGCCACCTTCTCCTGCCCCATGCTGCATTTTTACTTTATGCCATAGGCCTTAATATATATGTGCTCACACATACTTATTTACCTTCCTATAGAGTGTCTCATTCCCTTGTTAAAAGGTAAATTGAATGAAGACAGGGATCTTGTATATTATATTCTCTGTTTAGCTCTAAAAATAAGGCTTGCATATTTATAGAGGGAATGCATTTAACAACTTTTATGGTACATCAGTGAAGAATGATATTTCAACCTCTTGTTTGTGGAATGCAGGTGTTTTTGTTTTTAGGATTTGGGTCCCTTGTTTCACAGCTGTTGGTAGCTGACTGTGTGACCCTGAGATCCCCCTTTACATTTTGGTTTCTGATTCTTCGCCTGTAGTAATACTTGCTGCAATGTATTTAGTGTCTCAAACTCTGCACCAGACACTTTATGGACATTGCCTCCTTTCAATGCTGAGATGTGGCAGATGAAGAAATGAGGCATAGAGAGGTAAAAACTTTCCAAGTTTTCAAAAAGAGTGAGAATTGAAACTTCATCTGATAGATTCCAAAGTCCAGGACTTGGACTGTTGTAGCATTAAAGAAGGTTGACCAGAATACCTCTGAGCTGTCTTTTAGCTTTTAGCTAGAACATTTGAACTTTATGGGCACTGGAGGCACTGGAGTGTTTAAAGCAGGGGAATGGGATGGTCAGGTTACATTTAGAGAGAATAGTGTAACTGAATTGGGTTGGGTTTCTCTAAAAGCAGAAGCTGAGGTAGAGGCTTATGGGCTTTTCCTTTAATGGAGAATATAATCCCAGGGAACAGATTCAGGAACCCAAGTAATAAGACAGGTATGGGGAGAGAGAGACAATCTGAAGATGAGTTATTGAGCTGGATGCTTTTAAGAGGTAGTTTGTTGCTCAATCATTTGTATAACTATTTTAGTTCACTCTGTCTAGAGATAGAAAGAAGTAAGAATTTATCCATTGGCTCCTGTATTCCACTTGCCAAAGGTTTGCCCCATGGACTTGTGTATTTATAGACACTGAAACACACCTTCATGTGAACAGAGCAGCTCCAGGGAGAGGCAAGAAGATGTGTTGTGAGGGCATAAGTTGAGATGGCATCAGGTTGTACCTGTGGGAGGCTGGTTGAAGCTGTGCAGAGTTGAATGCTGCAGTGGCCACTAAACCAAGAGACAAGTGAAAATGAGAGAGGATACGAAGTAGGGCATAAGCACCCTCTGATGTTGGGCAGAGCTGGAGTGGGATGGCAGGTGTTAACAGGTTGAATTGTGCCTCTTACAAAAACAAATTCATATATTAGAATCCTAACCCCCAGTGCCTCAGACTGTGACTTTATTTGGAAATAATGACATTGCAAATGTAATTAGTTAAGATGATATTATACTGGAGTAGGGTGGGCTCCTAATCCAATATGACTAGTGTCCTTATAAAAAGAAGAAATTTGAACACACATGCAGAACACCATGTGAAGATAAAGGCAGAGATCTGGGTGATGCTTCTTATAAGCCAAGGAAGGCCAAGGGTTGCCAGTAAACCACTAGCAGCTAGGGGAGAGGAATGGACAGATTATTTTCCACAGCTCTTAGAAAAAATCAACCCTGCTGACACATTGATTTTGGACTTTCAGCCTCCAGAAATTTGAGACAGTAAATTTCTGTTGTTAAGTTGGTGATACTTTGTAATGGCATCTCTAGCAGACTAACATAGGAGATGAGATTGAAGGCAGGGAGACCTGTCCATGTAAATCTGTGTAACAGTCAGGTGTTCCATTGTTAGAGACAGACCAAACTCATACTGATTATTATGAAATAGAGGATTTATAGGCTCATACAATTGGGTTGTCCATAGGAAATTCTTGGGCTTTAGGCTGGATTCAGGGGTTCAAACAATGATTTCCTTGCTCCCTTGTCTCCACTCCTGATTCTAAGCCCTTGATTCTGATGGTTTCTTCATGGCTTCATACTCTCTATACAACAACAGTAAGAGGCCCCTCAGCTCCTTCCTTATCTTGGTCCTGACGAGCCCAAGGAGGAGCATAGTTTTTCTCTAGGCCCAGTCAGAACTCTGGGGAGGATTCTGATAGCTCAGGCCTGAACTGATGACCTTGGCTAAGTTGCTGGAACATGTTCTTTAGGCCAGCCTGGGTTCTTGGATCAGGGTGATGTGGTTAGCCCCACTTGAATCACATACATGTATGTGACAGAATGTCACAGCAGGAAATAGAGGACGTCCTCAAAGGAAGTGATGGCACACAGGCAAAAACATGAAAGTAGAAGTGGGTATGGAGAGAAGAGAATGGATTGGAAAGATATTAAGGTTTTGAGTGGATAGGATGACAGGTGTGGTAGGGAGAAGGATGATTCCTGGGTTCCAGACTTGGGAAAGTGAGTGGATGTCTGGTCCATTTAGTGAGATGGAGCAGTGTTTTCTTTGGGGAGGGAGTTAGTTTATCTTGGGTCATGTTGTGTTTGAGGCACTCTTGGTCAGTTAGATAGATGGTCATATTTGAATCTGGAGCTCTAGCGAGAGCTTTGTCCAAGGCCTGACCAAGCCATGCTGTGGGGTAGGCCTGGGAGGTGGCTAACTGAGGGGTGGGCTGATCCGGAGCTGGGTATGGGTCAAAGGAATTCCAGTTTTCCAGAGTTGAATCTGGTGATTGGACACTGATGTCAGCAAACAAATTGGACACGAGTAGGACAGTGTCCAGCACATATACCCTGGTGAACAGGACAGAGTAAGCCAGTCATAGGAGCTATTTCCCCAGAGTTGAGCCCAGAAGTGACACCAGGTAAGTTTCCCTTCACCTGTCTTCTATGGCCTCACTTCTTTAGATAGTTAAGAACACCTTCAAGGTCAAGCTCCTTGTCTCAAAGCTGGGAATTGTTGCTATGACTTGCTACTTTACAGGGGTGGAATGATACCTGAGAAAAATGCTGAAAAGACCTGGAAGTCCCTGAAAGAAGAAACCATTGATTCTTACACTCTGCTGAGAGATAGTCTGCCAGTGGAGGAGTAAGAACAGGTGTCATCTCTGTCATGCTGACTAGGACAGACATCCTTTAGTGACAAGGTTTTTGGCCTGGCCTGACCTGGTGGTAGAGCTTCTTCCCAGGGTATCTCTTCAGGGTTCTGAGAGATCTTCCAACTACTAAAAATTAACAGATATAGACCAGACTTGGGATCCTGGGTCTGAAGAGCATTTTAAGGTGTTTCCTTAGCTGCTAGGCACTTCCTACCTGGGCATTTGAGCAGGCACCTACAGGGTGAACTTGCCAATGAACCACAGAGCAAGAAGGTGCTTGTGAATGTGACTGTGTAATCATGGCCCTTGAAGTTTTTAGTTGTTTAAATGTCACCATTTATTTGAAAATGATTCCCATCAGACTCTAAAAACAGTTTATCAGTGCAATTGGGTACCAACACAAAGCTCTCTTAAAATACATTTCCTTTCACTCATAAAGCTGGTAATGGGGCATTTGATTAGTCATTCTTTAAACTGCCAAGGAAACCATACTGAAAATAGGGCATGCATTCAGAACAAAGAACTTCAACTCACCGGTAAAAATACTGTGATAACCATATCTCCCTCACCAGATAGTGTGCTCTGTGACGGCCAGCAGTCTGTTGCCACCTTGTAAATGTCATTTGCAGCCCCTGCTGGGTTTGATGACTTTGAGGTATAGGGAGTGGGAAGTGGATGGGTGGTGGATCTATAAAGGATTTTCCAAAGAGAGACCTTCTTTTCTTACTTTTTCTTTTATAAACCCACATACCTGGAACAAAAGGGAATACTTGTGCTTTAACTGGGCGGGTATGAGCACAAGTCTTTTCCCCAGGTTCCTGGGTGCTCGCTCTCAGAATGTGCTGCCAACTGGTCACATCTTGGTGGAGGGAATATTGAAGTTTCTCATCAGTATGTTTAACTCTTCAGAGACAATGGTCACACCCTCTTTTGTCCAGTGTGTAGCTTTAGGACAGTTAAATGTAACATGATTAATATAAGGTAGTGAGTGTTTCACCATTTATATGAGATCTGGGATCTATGGCTGTGGGCAGGGCAGCAATGCCTGGAACATGAGCTCAGGGGAGGGGGTCTGTGCACTTCATCCTTATTCATTGGCACCTTCTCTGCAGGTGGTGTGATTGAGATACCTCCAGATGGGTACGTATAAAAACTATCACCATGTGCAGTGATAAGTACAATCGTAGAGTCAGGGCATGGAGGAGGTGCCAGTCATTCTGCATGAGGACATTTAAGAGGATGTGCCTGTGAGTTCACTGGGTGGGCAGGATGGGAAAAGGTTCATTTTATAGTGCCTAATAGCAAGAGGTAGCAGGTCTGGTGCATCTGGGGATGAGGGCACTGAGGGCAAGTCTGGCTGGAGAGGTGAGATGGGTGTGTAAGGCCTCTCATCCCAGGCTGAGCTATTTGACTGTGTCAGGCCTGTGAAGGAGTCATTAAGGGCTTAGTGGGGAGTTCCATGGTTAGGTTTGAGGTTAGAAAAGCTGCCTTAGGCTGCATTGTGGAGAAGAGGTCAGTAATGATAACTAATGTATTCAGCTGATTCCTGCTTGAGCTATTCTCTGTAGGCTGGCTTCACAGGAAAACTGGTTTCCTGCAGAGCTAAAAAACAAAAAAAAAAAACAAAAAAAAAAACTGGCTCCAGTCAAATCCTGAATACAATCAATCTTGGTGGAACACTGCCATGTCATAAGCTGGAACCCTAGCCCTGACCATGCCAGAGCGGGGCTGCCACTCCCCAACTATGAAATACTGAGCTGGAAGAGCAGGGAAGATGGCCAGAGCTCTGCCACACCACATAATCAGATCCCAAGTTCTGATCCCACCAGGAGAAGGGCTGGTTTCCTAATCATAAAAGCTCCAGTTTTGGGTCCCTCTCCTGGACCCAACAGCAGCCCAGCTAGATCCTTATGCATTGCCCTGGAATGAGTCAATGTATTCTCAAGTTTAACTCTGGTTTCTCCCCACTGAATAAGGCTCCAGCTGGTAGTGTGTGTGTGTAGCCAGGTAATTTTCCCTTGTTTGCTTAAGGAGTTTGGGGCACTAAGGCCATTTCCATAGTCTTTTGTTTGAGCTTACTAAAGGGAGGGCACTCTCACTCACAGGCATCCTAATGAATGCAGGTGCTTGGAGGATGATGAGGCTGTGTAGGGCAACTTGATGATAGGGGCATTTAGTGTTGTGCCCACCCACCTCATCCTCAGGCCTCCTCTCTCCTGCCCAGACTCCCTCCCCATAATACATTACCCAGGCTCACCCTTTAGCCCAGAATTATTAGGGCTCTGTGTCCAGCTCTGAGCTCCATAGGGCATAATTTGTTGCCCAGAAGGGGTGACTGGATATCACAGAAGCCTTGTCACATTGAGGTAAACTGTCTCTCATTGTTCAATGGATTCTGTGTCACCAAGTCCCTGGGAAAGGTCTGAAATTATCAGCTCTAAGTCTCAGTTTCCATAGTAGTCAAATGGAGGCTTCGAACTAGAATATTTTTGGGATTCTGTGCTCTTTTAGAAGAGTTCATAATTTATTTCTTTGTGGGAAATAGAGTAATTTTGTAGTATTCTGACCTCTGCATGAAATGGAGCAGAGGACCTGGCTGGCAGAGCCAGTGTTGGGACCAATGAGTAGAACTCTCAGTACGAAGTGGAAGTTGCCCAACTCTTGTTAAATTCATCACCTGGTTTTCATAAGGACTGTCTTGATTTTTCTGGCTTGGCATTCCCTGGTTAGAGCTTGATTTTATTGCTCGGTTAGTTAATTTAGTCATTTAAGTTAGCATTAGCTATGTCAGAGCAATGCAACTGACTATGAAAAGCCAGTCATCATCAATAGAAATTATTACTAAGCACTGATGGACACATGGTGCTAGATAACAAGCCATGTATGTCCAAAATGTCAAGTAAATGTTGGAGACTCTTGTCCACTATTGTTGGCTTGCCATGCCTGGCTCCAGCCCTTGGGCCTGTGTCCAGCATTGCATTCCCCAGTACTCCCCTGACTTGGAATGTCAGTGCTTGAACTTTGCCAGGCAACTTCTCCATGAGGCCCTGAGCCTCCTCCTACCTTTTGTGTCTGCTGAACTGGCCGGAAGCTCAGGACTGTTGGGTGTAAAACTATCTGAGCCTGTGGGAGGGTGACACATCCAAAGCATTTGGGGATTATTCTTTTTGGAAAAATTATCCCCTAACTAATAACATCTCAATTCTGTAGTCTCCTAGTTTAGCACACCCAAAGTTGTCTTCATGCTCTGTTTCTCTATAGGTTCTGTCTTTCTAACCTATAAACTTGGGGAAGCCCCAAGTTAGAAAAACCCTTCCCATGACTTTGTCAATCCTTTTTCTAAAAAAAAGATTTATTTATTTATTTATTTATTTTTAGAGAGGAGAAGAGAGGGAGAAAGAGAGGGAGAGAGACATGATGTGTGAGAGAAACATCGATCGGTTGCCTGGGGACTTGGCCTGCCACCCAGGTATGTGCCCTCAGTGGGAATCAGACTGGTGACTCTTCAGTTTGCAGACCAGGGCTTAATCTACTGAGCCACACCAGCCAGGACAGTCTCAACCTTTTTTTGTTCTTCTTCTTTTCAAAGCCAAGCTCCTCTGAGAGTATTATACATTCTCGGTCACCATCATCTTACCTTCTCTTTGCTTCTCAGTTGATGAGTGTTTTGATAGCCACAGCTGCTGAACTTGTTTTCCATAAAATCATAAGTGGCATGCTAATCACCATGGTTTGAAGTCTCCTCCTACTTGATCTTTGCAGCATTTCATTCTTTACATCATATCCCTGAAGTATGCTCTTCTGTTAGCTTCCATGACATAATTGCAGCCTCATTCTCCTAACACTGGCTGCTCCTTCTCAGGCTCCTTTGTACCTCAAATGTTAGGCTTTTCCTGGTTCCTCCTTAGCTTTTGTGTCCTGCCTGACACACTCCCCATGAGCAATTGCATACATTCCTGTGCCTTCAGCTGCCACTTACAAATGGACAATTCCCAAATTATGCCTCTTCCAAACTTTAAGTACTTGCCATTGGACATCACTACCTAGGTGATGCCCCACAGACACCTGAAGTAGAAGTCCAAAGCAAAATGTGAGCCCTTATCTTGGATTTCTTCTGGATTTTCTATCAGAGTTTCTCCTACAACCAAATACCTGATTGCCTAATTTGTAACTCCTGATTCATTCGTATTCCACTGACTATTGTAAGAATTTCCCTCAATGGTATCCCCATCTCCATTCTTGCTGTCCAGTAGTTCCTTCTCTACTCCAGTCACAAATTTGACCTTGACTCTCATTTGGCAGTTCTCATCATCTACAGGATGGAGTCCTAGTGCTTTTACATGGTCCTCAGGCCATTCATGGTCCACCTTTAGCTGATCCTCCCATCCTGTTTGTCCTAACCATCCTTCCCCAACACCATGCTCTAGTCTGCCAGACTCCTTATTTTCTCAAGCATGCCACAGTTTGCCCAGATTGGTTCCTACTGAATCCCTGTGCATTTTCTAAGCTTACTTTTCTAAAACCTTCCCCCAGCTCCCCTTGTCTCATTGTCTGCATGCCCAGAGCACTTTGCATTGGCTCTTTTGGGCACTTAAGAGTTTTAGAACTGAAAAAAAGAAGTGTCTCTCCTTCCATCTGGCTGTAGCCTCCTTAAGCCCCCCTGGGCCTTTATCTCCTGGGCAGGCAGCACAGTGTCTGGGCCTGAGTAATGCCCTTTGTAAGGGTAGTATGCTGGTACCCACTGTGAAGAACAAACAAACTTTGAAACTTGGATGTGAGCTGGGCCTTGGGAAGGAGACAGAAGAGTCAGGCTGGCAACCTCTTCTTCCCTACAGTGTAGCTAATCAAGGCTACAGTGGTTTTCAGCAACAGCATGCACAAAATATCTCCATACAAAGCATTTAAACTAAGTTTTGGGGTCTAAAGGGATGGGGCCTGTGGATGGAAATGGAGAGTATTATGTTTAGTGAAATAATCTAGGCAGCAAAAGACAAATACCATATGGTTTCACCTGTAATAGAACCAAATGAATAAAACAAATGAGCAAAATAGAACCAGAGACATGGAAATAAGGAACAAACTGACAGTTACTAGAGAGGGGCTTGGGGAGGGAGATAATGGGGAAAGAAGGGAAAGGATCTAGCCAAGGAACAAATATAAAGGACCCATGGACATGAACAACAGGGTGGGTATTGACTATGGGAGTGGGGGTGGGAAGAGCAATGGGGGAAAAATTGGAATAACTTTAACTGAACAATAATAAAATAAAATAAATTAAAAAAAGAAAAAGCTATAATAAAAATAAAAAGGTAGGAAGGAAGGGTAAAATTATTAGGGTTAATTTTTAAAATCACATATTACAATATGCAGTAAGAACTTAAAAAATTTCAATGTATTACATGTATATGTAGCTATATGGAGTTTTATAGAGACTCAAAATGATGAAGAAATATAATATTCACTAAAAGTCATTTTTTGTCTTAATCAATATCTGTATAACACACACACAGAAATAAAAAGAAAGTGGGACAATATAATATAAATTAAGCTCAAAAGGTAGGGGGAGGCAGAAGGAGAGAGAGAAGGAGAGGGAGATGGAGGGGGAGGGAGAGAGAGAGAAAAAGAGAGAAGGCAGGGAAGGTGGAGGGCAGAATTATGAGTGGGAGAGATGGGGGAACCAGAGGAAGCACTGACTTCTGTAAGTTCCTTAGACATGATGGACTTAAGTCCTCTATCTTGGGCTCAGTACTTTATCACCTGGTCGACCTTTCTCCAGGCAGAAGTGTTGACACAGGCATCTATAACATTTGTATATATCAACACAGAAACCAATGAACAAATGCTTGTGTTCCTGTGTAAATAAGCAAACTTCCTTATGCAGACAGGGGTAAGAAGATATTTGGCTTAGAAATATTTGGCTTTTAGAAATATTTAACAAATGCAGGTCCAGATGAAATGCAGGCAACTGCATACTCCTGCTAGTGCCCAGGTGCCTGGGTCAATCTCTTTGTATCAGTCTACCCTGCTGTATCTGAGCATTTCAATGGTCACTGTCACTTGCTTCATGAAGCTAACATGTCATTTAGTGAGTGTGCAAGATCTTTGTACTCTGACACTTAACAGTGAAAAGGAATGGACTATGTGTGAGTCATCAATGAATGAAGGTCATCGGTCAACCATAAAACACCTACGCCTACCAGGTGGCATGCACATGCTAGGTCTTGGAGCTACAGAAGGCAAATGTGTATTATATAAGGCAGCCTGAAGGAGCTTATAAGTGTGAGAAATGCTCACAATAAAAACCGGGACACAGGACTTGAGCAGCAAAGCGAGGCGTTTATTCACGAGTCTGCAGAGTCAGGCGCACCCTCAGCCAGGAGAATGTGCGCCCCAAGTAGACGAAGAAAACTGGTTTATAGTAATGTGATTAGCTTTCCCTCCCTAACACAATTAGCTCCCCCTCCTCTCTCCTTCTCCCCCATTTCTCAATTACTGGTTACTCTGGAGTTACAATCTAACACAATTATCTAAATGCCCCTATTGTGATTTGTAAATATGTTACTATTGTCAACTCCCTTCTCCCAGTTTCCATTTGTCTGGTGATGACTATCTTTCCCCTTTCAGGATGCCCCTTAAGACCCTCTAATTACATTTGCCCTTTGTTACTAATGACTTTCTACTGGTTTGGGAGTCACTATGTTCTTGTTTCTTACATAAGGGAGACCTACATTTGATGGGAAGATTTGTGTACAAAAACACTTTTCTGTGTGCTGTATTATATGAAGTATAGGGAACAAGCAACTCCAATAATTAGAAAAAACTAAATAACATGGTATTATGAGAAATGCTCACAATAAAAACCAGGACACAGGACTTGAGCAGCAAAGCGAGACGTTTATTCACGAGTCTGCAGTTGGGCGCACCCTCAGCCAGGAGAATGTGTGTGCCAAGTAGACGAAGAAAACTGGTTTTATAGTAGTGTGATTAGCTCCCCCTCCCTAACGTGATTAGCTCCCCCCCCCCTTCTCCCCCATTTCTCCATTACTGGTTACTCCGGAGTTACAATCTCACGTGATTATATAAATGCCCCTATTGTGATTTGTAAATATGCTAATGCTGTCAACTCCCTTCTCAGAGATCCTCTAATTATATTTGCCCTTGAGACCCTCTATTTACATTTGCCCTTAAGACCCTTTAATTACATTTGCCTTTTGTTACTAATGACTTTCTACTGGTTTGGGAGTCACTATGTCCTTGTTTCTTACAATATGACAGGCTATTGTGCTGCCATTGAAGACTCTTTAATAACATTGGGAATGCCTTGTAATATGTTAAATATATATTTTAAAATCAGAATGTTAAACTATAGAGTAAACTCCCCACTCTTTGTGAGCATACTTACATATTTATGGAAAAAAAAAACCCACAACACAACTCTGAAAGTAAATACTCCAGTGATAATTGGGTTATGTTGTTTATTCTCTTTATATTATTCACATTTCTCAAATTTTCTAAAGTAAGCATACATTACATTTGTAATCATAAAAAGCTGTTTTTGAAAAGTCTTTATGCCTGGCTGGAAAAGACTGTTCATGAAGCTTCTCAGGCTCCCCTGGGTTCTGTTCTATTGTCAGGAGGGCCCGGTTGTAATAATTCCTTTAGAAGAACTACTTAAAAGTGAAGCAAAGGGGAAACGGGATATGCACACATCAACTGAAGGTTACTGTCACCATTCGAATGCCACCAGGATTCCCCAATTTGGGGTGTGGTGAGTGGAGGAAACTTTACTTAGTGAAAACAGCTGAATTACGATACAGCTAGGCTGGGCAACAGCTTGGGGGAGGCAGTTCAGCTGTTACACTCCAGTGCTGCAGTTCCCCTTCTGGTGCTGCAGCTTCTGTCTTACAGTTCTGGACAGAGAAATCCAGTTTTTGGTAGGAACTGAAAGTACACTCACTCCTTGAGGCAGAGGTGAGGCCGGCTTCTGTAGAGAAGTCCTACCTACCAAGGGTATCTGATTGATCCATTATCATGCAAATGAAGGCTCCAAATCCTCACAGTTCACTTGGCCCAAAAACACTGTCCCTGTTGGTCAGGATGGAAGCACTCTGATTGGTTGGTAAAGATGCAAATGAGGATATATCTGGGCAGCTCTGATTAAATAGAAAATGTCATAGTCTTATTGGTTAAACTTCAATCCTTGGAGCTCTCTTATAAGGGTTGACTAAGCTGGCAGATTGCCTGGCAGCCCGTTCTGGGTCTTCTTGAAATGCAGTGTGGATGAAAGGCCTCTGTAAACAATGGCTGCTAGACTCTGGTTATGAATCTTGGGCTTAGTTAACCACAAGGAGTCCTTTTTTGGAGGTATATTTCTTCTCTGGGTCAACACACATTTCTAAGCTTCTGATACGTTTTGGATAACTACTTTCAAGCACGGCTGTGCTAATTCCCCTTCTCCTCCAACAGCCCATGTGAGAGGCACAAAAGTGTGGAGTGGATACCCAGTCTTGCGGGCATGGGAGTTCTGTCTGGTGACATTCAGTGGCAGGCCCACTTTCCTCTTACAGGACACTTGCTGGTCTAGTCACCAAGCCTCTGCTCATATCCCATCTTATCTCCAAACATCCAGGCCTGGTTAAGAGATCAGAAATACACGTACTTTGACAAAAGACTAGAACACACTTCAATCAGCCCTCAGCAGTACTATCTCCCAGAAAAAATGAGTCCTGCCATCACCATGGACCTTCCTCTGCCTCAGTCGCAAGTGTTTGAGTCTGTCTGAACAATCTCTCACCTCTAGAACAATGACATGAAGTTTGCAGCAGATGTGACCCTGAGCAGGTGCTTGCCCCATCTTGGGCCACAGCTTCATCATCTATGGCATGTATTCTAATGTCCTTTCTGTTTAAACATTCAGCCTTTCTGCATGTTATGGATGTTTCTCTGAGGGTGTTTTTGGATGTGATTAACATTTAAAAATCAGTGGACTTTGAATTAGGCAAATTGCCCTCCATAGTGTGGGTAGGTAAGCTCCATCCAATCAGTTGAAGGCCTAAGTAGAAAAGAGCAAGAAGAAATTCTTCCAGCAGACATTTATACTTGAACTACACCATCAGCTCTCTTGGGTCTCCAGCTTCCTGACCAGACCTACCCTGAAGATTTTTAATTTTGCCAGCCTCCATTATCTCACAAACCAATTCATTAAAATAAATATATCAATATGTATCATCTATCTGTTATCTATCTATCTATCTATCTATCTATCTATCTATCTATCATCTTCTATCATCTATCACCTATCATCATCTACCTATTTATCTCTACATTTATAGCTATATCTACCTATCTATGTATTTTCTCTAGGCCCTGTTTCTCTGGAGAACCTGACTCACACAGAGAGGGTGGGAAATACCTCATTCTCAACTGTGATTTATTTCTTAATTTCTGCTATTTGTCACTTTCTTTTCAGGATAGAGAATTTCTTCTTATCCCCATTGGTGTCAAGTGTCCCTCTGCCTGCTAAAACCTTATTGGTAGCTCTCCTAGGACCAACTTGTGCATCAGTCAGTTTACCTTACACAGCCTAGTGCCTTATGCTGTCTCCTGAGGTGGGTGCTCACCCCTGCTTGGGCATTCAGAACATGGGGCTGGAGTTTGGGAACAATGCAGGTATGCCCTGGTGATTTAACTCATCTGTACATCCCAGATACAGGTGTAGTCTCTCCAAAGAAAGGATATGAAAAATATTTTTACTTTTCTGTCTTCCCAAAGTCTCCCCATTCCATCTCTCCTTGGTGTCTCAGCAGCTGTCCCCAGAGAGCATGCTATGGATGTGAAATCCAGCACCCTGGGTTGTAGATGTGCCCTCAGTTCAGATTTATAAATTTTACATGGCTTTGGGTCTGGTGGTGCTCAGAGGAGCAATGTTTTTGGTGAGTGGACAATTGACATCATCTAGTGAATATTCATGAGTCTCTTTGTGCTATAATTTGTACATGAACTTCCCTTGTTTTCTCAGGAAAAAGGAATTTTAGGGCTGTCAGCCTGAGAATAGGCTGACATGCCTGTCAATTGGGCCCTGAGAATAAGAGATGGCTGGGACCCAAGATTCCAACTAGCTACCAAATGTTGCCTTGTGTGTGAAGACCACATGATGTATCTTCATATATGTCGTATGTGTATATATGACATATTCACTATTTTAACCATATAAAGTGCACAATTTAGTAGCCTTAAGTACATTCATATTTTTGTGAAACCATCACAATCTGTTCCCAAATTTTTTCATCATTTCAAGCAGAAATTCTGTAACCATTGAACACTAATTTCCCATTCCACTATCTCCTAGTACACCTCTAATCTACTTTCTATCTTTATAAATTTTCCTATTTTAGATATTTCATATAAATAGAAACATTTAGCATTTGTCCTTTGGTATCTGGCTTCTTTCACTTAACATAATGCTTTAAAGATTCATTGTGATATAGCATATATCAAGACTTCATTCTTTTTTATGGCTAAGATTTCATTGTATATGCCAGATTTTATCTATCTGTTCATCTGTTGATGGGTACTTGAGTTGTTTCCATGTTTGGCTATTTGTGAACACTATTGTTCTGCAGTGAACACTGACATATAAGTATATGTTCAAGTCTCTGATTTCAGTTATTTTAGGTATACACCTAGGAGTGAACATTCTATGTTTAACTTCCTGAGAAACTGTTAAACTTTTCCACAGCAGCTGTACCATTTCATAATCACACCAGGAATGTATGAGGGCTTCAATTTCTTCACATAGTTGCCAACAATTGTTACTTTCCATTTTGAAAAATTATGGCCATCCTCATAGGTATGAAATAGTGTCTCATTGTGGTTTTCATTTGCATTTCCCTAATGACTAAAACATGGAGCATCTTTGCACATACTTATTGGCCATTTGTTTGTTTCTTTAAAGAAATATCTATTCAAGTTCTTTGTTCATTTAAAAATTGGGTTGCCTTTTTGTTGTTGAGTTTTAGAAATTTCTTATGTATTTTGGGCATTAAACACTAATCATATACATGATTTTTAATATTTCTTCTGTTGTCTTTTTGTTTTCTTGGTAATGTCTTTTGATTCTCCAAAGTTTTAAAAGTTTGATGAAGTCCATTTATTAATTTTTTTCTCCTTTGATTCATGCTTTTGGTGTCATATTTAAGAATCTATTGCCAAATATAAGGTCAGAAGGACTTACCCCTCTGTTTTCTTCTAAGAGTTTTATACTTTTGGCTCTTACATTTTATTTTTTGATCCATTTTGAGTTAATTTCTGTATATTTTGAGAGGGTTCCAACTTCATTCTTTAGCATGTAAAAATCCAGTTTTCCCAGCAACATTTGTTGAAGAGATTGTTCTTTCCCCATTAAATGGACTTAGCAGCCTGGTCAACAATCAATTCACCATAAAATATCTGAGTTTATTTCTGGATTGTCAATTCCATTCTCTTGGTCTATAGGTCTTTCTCTATGCTAGGACCACACTGTTTTGGTTACTATAGCTTTGTATAAAGTTTGGAAATCAGAAAGTGTGAATCAGACACATATTCCTTTATTCCTGCCCAAGTCACATCCTAGAGACCTGGGTTGTACCTCCAGTGTCAGTGTTCACCTGGAACCTCTGGTTCTAAGCATAAAATAGTCACAAGCCTAGGATGTCTGCTTCTTGTTTCCTTTTCTCAGCCTCCTCTTTGTGTATGTGAGTGTGTGTGTGTATGCAGGAAGGGTGTGGTGGTAGAATATGCTATATTATGCAAACAAGGATACTTTTGAAAGTGAAAGGGGATTTTTATTAGTTTCGTAGGGTTATAAAACATACTATCACTTGGTGGTTTAAAACAACAGATACTTATTCTCCCACAGTTCTGGAGACCAAAAGTCTGGAAACAAAATGTGGACAGGGCTGTGTTTCCTTCAAGGTCTTTATGGGACAATTCTTCCTTTATTCTTCCAGCTTGTGGCTGTCTCATTCCACTCTCTGCCCCTATCTTCATATGGTCTTCTCTGTGTCTGTATCTTCTCTTCTGTTTCTTATAGGGGCATTTATCATTAATTTAGAGCCCACTGGATAATCCAGGATAATCTCATTCTGAGATCCTTAATTACATCTTCAAAGACCCCTTTTCCCAAATAAGGTCATATTTATAGGTTACAGGGGTTAGGACACAGAAATATCTTTTTTGGAGGAGATAATTCAATCCACTAAAGGATTTTACTAATAATTATACCAGGACAAAAGACACAATACCAGGACTGCCTAGAACAAACTATGCATGTGATCACCTAGATTGAAGACTCTGGGTTTACCTTATGTGAGGGGACTGCTCTTTTCCACCATAGCATGGGACGTAGCACCCTCTCTTCACTCAACCTTTCTGTGCTTCCTTGTGCTAGGCCAGGTCTGGCCCACATGCCCTTCCAAATTTGAGGACTCCTCTTACAGAGGTGGCAGCTCGGTTATTGGCTCTCCATACCACAGAGAGGCAGGAAAGAAAAGAACTCTGATCCTTTTTGTGCCTCCCACAAAAAGCTTCCCATTTTCCTATAATAAACCTATCAGATGTCAGAGAATTCATGTTGTTTTTGATGTGTGCCAGGTGTATTCCTTTGGTTTTCCTTAGAAGTCAGGGGGGAGGAACCAACACTCCTGATGTTTGTTTATCTTCTCAAAAAGCTAGGGAGGGGTGAGTTGCCAGAGGGCTGAGAGATAAGTCTACCTGAAGGGAGAGCAAGGGATATACAGTAGTCCCTCTCTGTATCCTGGTTCGCTTATCGCAGCCTCACTGTATTGTGGGATTTTTAAAAACATTATATTTAATTATTTATCGCGTATTTTTCGCTATATCATGAAATTTTGCAGTACTGTATATGTATGTTGTTAAAGTTACATAGGTTTAAGAGTGTAGAATATGTTTAAGAACACAAGTAGTGTTTATAAAAGTGTGGAAATGGTTAATAAGGGATTTGGAACAATTTGTAAGTGTGTGGGAAGGGTTTATAAAGCCTTAAAATATATATAAATACTAAAATAAATGCAAGTTTCCTACTTCACGGGTTTTCACCTATTGCGGGGGGTGTCTAGAATGTAATAGTCACGATAAGTGAGGGAATACTGTAGGTTTCAGAAGGAAAGCAGTGAGAGGTTCTAGGGTGCCAGAGGAAATGTTTAATCTTCTGTAAAGGGAGGCAAGGGAGGCCAGAGAAGGCAGATGGCCTGGGAGGCCTGGGACAATGGGGAAAAAAAGTTGGGTGGAGCAAAATCTAGATTTTGGGGGTATGGGCTAGAAAAGGGGACCTAGGAAATTCAAGAGGCACAATTTTCTTTGTCACCTGGGTGCTGGTTATGTAGCCCTTTATATGGTATACAGAGACTTCTGGTACAGTTTTATCTCCATGGTGCCCTACTTTAAGAAAAAGACTCCTTCTTATCCACATTCTGTGGTTCCTGTGTGGTAATAATTAAATCATTCCCCCTGTTGCACCAGAGGGGGTCACTTGACCCACACTAGTCAATGAGTGTCTTGTAACATTGAAGGTGTTTATTTGCTCAGGGGTTAACAGGTGATACAGCAAGGTCTATTTTTAGGAACTGAGAACGAATCCTGGGAGAGGAGTATTCTCTCCCTCTATATGCACTGTCAGGGCTATGTGAACTTGGGGCTTCTGCACACCATCTTACTGTTTCATGGAGAAAATATGTCTGAAGCTAAATCCAAGTAGAGACCTGCAGAGTCTAGAGGTGGACAGGGAAGGTCCAAGGACCTTGCTTTAACTCTTGAGCTCAACCATACCTCAAATTCACTGGTCGTGAGTTTTCCAGTTAGGTGAGCCAAAATGTTTGCTTTGAGTAGTATGGCTTGTGGAGGATTAAAATTGGTCATGAAACTGACTTCCAGCCAAGATGGAGACATAGGTAGACACACTTCACCTCCTCGCACAACCATAGGTATCACAACTAACCTCAAAACAAAACAAAACAAAAAACAGCCAGAACTTCCAGAAAACTGAAGCGTACAGAAGTCTGACAATCAAAAACTTAAAGAAAAATATTTATTCAGATGTGTAGGAGGGGTGGAGACAGGGAGCTGGAGCTGAGAGGACCTGGTGTGGTGGCTGCGAGGGGGTTGTAGCAAGGCAGTGGTGGTGGCTGGTGGAATGGGCTGTTCCATATTCATGTGTGGCAGATAAAAGCTGGGAGAAACACTGGAGGAGTGATACAAGCCCCAGGCCAGACTACACAGCCTAAGCTTCCAGCGCCAGGAAAATAAGACCTTATAGCTTCTAGCTATGAAAACCAGTAGGGGGTGGGGCAGCAGAATAAACTGCCTATCTCTCAGAGGAGTCTGTTTAAATGGCTCCCACAGTCAAAGAATATATGCAAACCCACCTACTCTGGGAACCACCACCAGACCAACAACTAGAGGGGTGCCAGTAACATATGGGAAGTGACTGGAAAAAGGACAAGTGTTGAGAAAGTGGCATTGTTTCCTCTCTGACCCCTCCACCACATTCAGTACCACAAAGTGGTGAAATGTGTTGCCCTGCCCTGGCAAATAGCTAAGGTTTGGCTTCTTACAGTTTAACAGGTGTGCCAAACTGGGAGTCAAAGTAGCTCTACCTAATATACAGAAACAAAAACAGGGAGGCTGCCAAACTGAGGAGAAAAAGAAATATGGCCCAAATGAAAGAAAAGATCAAAACTCCAGAAAAAGAAATAAGCAAAATGGAGATAGCCAAACTATCAGAGTCAGAGTTCAAAACACTGATGATAAGGATGCTCAGAGAACTCATTGAATATGGCAAACACATAAGGGAAGAAATGAAGGCTACATTAAGTAAAGTGAAGAAAAATCCACAGGGAACCAATAGTGTAGGGAAGGAAACCAGGGTTCAAATCAATGAATTGGTACATAGGAAGAAATAAACAATCAACCAGTACAGAATAAAGAGACAACAATTCAAAAAAATGAGAAGAGTTTAAGAAGGCTTTGGGATATCTCCAAAAGTGCCAACATCCAAATCATAGGGATGCAAGAAATTAAAAACTTATTTGAAACCAATAATGAAAGAAAAATTCCCTAATTTGGTGAATGAAATAGACATACAAGCCCAGAAAGCACAGAGTCCCAAACAAGTGGGACCCAAGGATGACCACAGCAAAACACATCATAATTCAAATGCCAAAGGTTAAAGATAGAGAATCTTAAAAGCAGCAAGAGAAAAGAAGAGTCACCTACAAAAGAGTTCCCATAAGACTATCAGCTGATTTCTCAAAAGAAACTCTGCAGACAAGAAGGGACTGGCAGGAAGTATTCAAAGTGATGAAAAGCAAGGACCTATAACCAATATTACTCTATCCAGAAAAACTGTCATTTGGATTGGATGGGCAGATAAAGTGCTTCCCAGACAAGGTAAAGCTAAAGGAGTTTTTCTTCACCAAGCTCTTATTATATGAAATGTTAAAAGGACTTATTTAAGAAAAAGAAGAATAAAACTATGAACAGTAAAATGAAAACAAACTCACAACTATCAACAACTGAATCTAAAAAACAAACAAAAAGAAGAAATAAACAAGCTAAGCAAACAACTAGGACAGGAACACACTCGTAGATATGGAGATCATATGGAGGGTTATCAGTGGGGAAGAAGGAAGGGGGAGAATGGGAGAAAAGGTACAGGGATTAAGAAGCATAATTGTTAGGTACGAAATAGACAGGGGGATATTAAGAATAGTAAAGGAAATGGAGAAGTCAAAGAACTTATATGCACGACCCATGGACATGAACTAAGGGGTGAGATTGCTGGAGGGAAGGAGGATACTGGACAGAGGGGGGCAAAGATAAAAGAAATTGGGACAACTGTAATAGTGTAATCAATAAAATATACTTTTAAAAAAAGACCACAAAACTTTTGACAGTGTTCCATATGAGAGGTGGAGGTGAATCCAAGGTGATCACCTAAGCCAGAGGCTCATGGGGGAGAATCAGGCACTGAAAAGCATGGCCAATGGGGATATGCAGTGTGGTGGGAGGAGAGAGCAATGCTCAGACTCTGAACAGCTGGAGGAGATCCTTATTAAATCATTATCACATTTCCCTCACTCAGACTTCAGAGGTAAGCACTGCTGCTCTTATCTCAATGAGGAGACTGAGGCTGTGGGAGTTGTAGGCCAATGCCACCCTATAAGCAAGTAGCCAGGTCTGGAGTCCACACTCATTCCTCACCAAGTCAATTTTCCTGAAAATGAAGTGGTGATCACTGTGTCCTTACGCTCTCCTCCCACCTCCTGAATTATCATGCTGCACACATCTCATTATACCCAGAGCAGTAAGCATAGCTCCAGCCTTGCCCATCTCAGTTGCTTAATGAGCACCCTAATTTGATTGGCTTCAAATGAATGTGATGCAAAATTAAAGGATGCCAGAAGACACTGCAATAAATCGAAGGAGTTGGTTTCAATTTATCATGTTTTGAATTCAATTAGAGTTCTCCTCCAAACCTCTCTGAATATTAATCCAGCTGCTGGCTATAGAAGAGCAATATCTGGAAAGGTCTATTATTGTTGAATTTCAGCCTGACATCAAGTGTGGGCTCACGCAATCGTGCTAGATGGAAAACCTCAGCTTGGGTGTGGGGAGGTCAAGGGAGTGCAAGGCCAGCTGCCACGCCTCCCACCAGCAAGCCAGCATATTTCCTGTTGGGGAAGGGATTCAAAGCAATGTACCCAATTAAAATGGTTTAGAATTATTTTTAGTGCAAAAACACTTCAAGAGACTACATAAAAGGGGGTGTTGGAGTCATGGACTTTGTTGCATGACAGGCAGCAAGAGACATGATGATTGAGGTCTGGGTTCACCAAGGCCACAAACTCTCTGTGTGACTAGGTTAAATCACCAGTTCAACTCTAAGAATGGTTTCGATAGCTCTGGATTCTGTGCTGCCGTTCTCCTTTTGTTTCCACCTGTCCACCCACCCTCTGTTCTACCTCCCACTGTCTTTAGCCCATTTGGCCTGGGAACCTGATTTCTTCAGGCTGCCTCTCCAGGGTTTCCTTTTGTCATAGGTTGGATCCAGCCAGTGGAAGGACCAGCTACAGGGCAAAAGAAGAGGAGAAGAGAGGGGTCAGTGTAGCGTGTCCTCCCCAGGGCTGTGTCCCTTCAATACCCAACTCCTGCCAGCAGCCCTTCTGCACATCTCCAGCTTTTCCTGCAATGCTGCTATTACTACCTCTTTGTCTCTAACCTGCAGGTGGTAACAGTGGTCCACAGTTGCTGTCTCCGTGGTCCTCCTAAAATCACTTGTTTGTTCTCTGCACCCTGTCTACACTTCTTGATGAAATATTGCCTTTAAAGCCTCATCATTTGAACCATCTGTAGTGAATTCTATTTCCTACTATGACCCCAAATAATGCAGATGCTAAATCCACCTTTTGACCGAGGTTTGTTATGGAAAGTCCTTCAAGGAGAGGGATTACAGCTAAGACAAAGCGCGGGATTTCTGTTTTGGGAAACTGGTTTGAAACTGGAGAGGCCTGTGAGCTTCTCAGCAGAACATAGGAGAGGTTCTCTCTATCTTCAGGTGGAGAGCACGGTTTGGAGATGCAGTGGCTGCAGAGGATCTGGAGGTGGGAGCTGGGGGTGGTTGCCTCTCCTGGCCCACAGAGAGCAGATGATGCTGCAGAAGGGCAAAGGAAAGAAGGAAAGCCTCCCAGCTCTGCTCCATTCTCGATCCAGTTAATGAGAAGCCCCTGACTGAGGGCAAAGGACCTGTGTTCTCAGAGAGCCCCAAGACAGAGGGAGCTCTGCACAGAGGCTAATCGTGGAGGGTTTATTTGCTCTGAAATGGGACTCTCAAGGGTACAGTGAGTCAGCCATTGGGGAAGAGCTGGAAGGAGATGAGTTCCAGAGCAGGGAGATGGTGGGTGGCCAGGGACTTGCCTTTGGACTGGTGATCAAAGATTACAAGGGTGGGATCAACTACAGTTATCCCAGGCTCTTGCCTGATTTATGCTTCCAGCTTCCCTGTAAGTAAGCGACCTGGGCCCTGGAGGAGGGTGGAGAATCCCACTCAGTGCTTGGTCCAAGAGCTGTGTGAGTGACCTGGAGGAGAACTGGAAGTCAGCATCAAGCTTGCATGGTGGTGCATCAGCATTCTAGGGTTGTGACCTGATAGCCTTGGGTTGAGGCAGGCCAAATTCTGCCTCAGTGGCTACCACATTTGGTCCTAGTTCTGCTTCTTGGGTTGGAGGAGAGCCTGGCAATGATTACTGACTTACCTGGAGTAGGAGCAGCTACCAGGGAGGGATGGGTGCTCAGGACTGTCTGGAAGCCTGGGACTGATGAAGAAGGGACGCAGTTGACCTCAGGGAGCTGTGACCTGTAAGTCAATAGGAAATGCAGAGACAAGAAAGTCAGGCCCAAATTCTGGACAAATGGAGGTGGGGATATAGGCCAAGGGTCTGAGTACCAGGTCAGGTCCCAGAGAAGCAAAGACAAATGGAATCCTGGCCAACTCCTCTCAGGTAGCATCTAGTCGTCTCCCAGGGCCAGAGCTGGCAGGAGCTGGGGAACAAGCAGAATATGGTCAGTGTTCCGGACAGATATTGAAGACAGAAGAGCTATCTATGTACCTGGGAAACAAATAAAAGATAGGAGGCAGGTCTTCTGGTGAGAACTAAGGCACCTTACTCTCTCCTGAAGAGGTCCATTCATTTATTCCTTCTTCCATTCATAATTGCTTTTTAAAAATTAGAGAAGGTGAAAATTTTTTTAAATGGCCTTGAAACATCTGTCTTTTATTGAAACCTGTGGTATAGCAGGTCAACTCCAGCAGGTAAGAAATAAGATAGTTTATTTCTTAAAAAGCATAACTCAAGTATTAATAAAGATCATTCCAAATTATATATCTTTTCCTACTGACCCTAAAATATCATCACAAGTGGAGTCACAATACTAGATATTGATTATATTCCTTTCAAAGCTTCGGCTATTCATCCAAATATTTAAAAATCTTTTGCTATCACAGTATGTCTTTTAATCAACATAATGCATATAAATAGAAACAAATAAGATAGAAGGGTTTATGGTGAAAGAAAATAATTTCCAATCTCATCTTTCCCAGCCCCGGTATCACTCTCTGGTGGCAACTTCTTTTAAACATTTTCCATTTTTAGTATTTCTGGGAGGATCTCCATAACTCTGAATAGCATGTATACATATTTTTACTTCTTGATTTATCATCTGTAGAAATTTCCTGACTCCTTACAATGGAAATTAAGAAATTGCTTCACATATATGCCTCTCCTTCCACTCTTCATTCTCCCAAAGTTTTATAGTTTTCCCATAATTATTTTTAGTTCTTTTGTTATGTAATACTTTTATAACTTTACACTGTGTAATTATGCCTTGATTCTGCATTTCATCAACCTCAGTCAGGGTAATGGACTGTGGCAGCTAGTTTTGGTTTGTTCCCATACTTCCCACCCTTCTTTCTTTTGGGAAGGACTCTTCTATTTTCTCCCATGGTGAGCACCAGCATGATCCTACTTGGTCAATCAGTGCACTCCATCTCCATAGCCATGGCAGCTGCCTGACTTCTGGGCATGTTTCTCAATCCAAGCCATTAAGCATTCTTCCCAGAACTTTCACTGCTAAAACTGCTCTCTTTTTCTCTGGGTTTACTTCCAGGAGGAAAATTGGACCTTTGCTCTTACAAGGTCCCTGTGGGCCACCATATGGAGAGATCCCACCTGAGATTGCCCAGACACCAATAGTGGTGAGATAGGGAGCTAATGAGAGAGAAACTGAGTTCTGGTGATGGGAAAGGCTGCTGGATTCATTTCACCTGGGTCCTAATTTGCCTCTTGACCTTCATAGCTACAGGAACCTGAACATTTCATTATTAGCTTCAACCCATGGTATTGGGTTGGCCATAATGTTTGTTTGTTTGTTTTTCCATAAGATGGCTTGAGTAGCACTTAGTTGTCTTTAATTTCATTCAAAACAATTTTGTTAGACTGTATTGTGATAGCTGTCATAGAGTGCATTAAAAAAAAATCGGTGAAATTTTGTGTAGCCATTTTAATCTTGAAGATGGAAGAAAACATGTAACATTTTCAGCATATTATGCTTTATTATTTCAAGAAAGGTAAAAATGAAACTAAAACACACACACACACAAAAGACTTGTACAGTGTATGGAGAAGATGCTGGGACTGATCATATGTGTGAAAAGTGGTTTGTGAAATTTTGTGCTGGAGATTTCTCACTGGATGATGCTCCATAGTCAGATAGACCAGCTGAAGTTGCTAGTGATCAAATAGACACATTAACTGATAAAAATTAATGTTGTGTCATGCAGGAGATAGCACACATTTTCAAAATATTCAAATAATAAAGTTATTGGTGAAAATAAAAAATGTCTTTTATTTTACAGAAAAAAACAAATGGCCTTTTTGGCCAACTCAGTATTAGCTTATTGACTAGTACAGGGCTAATCATGACACATGGAATATCCCATCATATATAAGATGAAAATTAATGACTATGCTTCCTGTATTGTTTCCCTATGGTTGCTGTAACAAATTACCAAAAACTGAGTGGCTTAAAATATCACAAATCTTACAGTTCCAGAAGTCAGAAGTCCAAAATGGGTCTCACTGGGCTAAAATTGAGGTGTCTGCAGGGCTGTGTTCCTCCTGGAGGATCTAGAAAAAAATCTGTTTTCTTGTTCTTTCTAGAGGCTGTCTGCCTTTCTTGGCTTGTGATCTTTTTCCCCCATCTACGTTGCTAGCAATAATGGGTTAAGTCCTATTCGCATGGGGTCACTCTGACCTTATTTTCTGCCTCCTTCTTCCCATTTAAGGATACTTGGTATTACATTTGACCCACTTGGATAATTCAGTTACTCTTTTTATTAAAAAAAATTCTTTTTTCAATATAGAAAGGTTTTGTTTTTTGTTTTAGCTGGTATATTCTTTATTTTTTTAAAGTATATCTTATTGATTATATTGTTACAATAGTTCCAATCTTTTCCCCCTCGCTCCCCTCCATCCAGCACCACCCCTCCCCTAGCAACCCCACCTCCCACAGTCCATGCCCATGGGTTGTACATACAAGCTCTCCAGCTTCACTCTTTCCTATATTCTTCTTCTTTTTTAAAATAATTAATTAATTTTTTAAACAATAAAAAGTAACAATCCCTCCCGCTCAGACTTAAGACCCTTTATAATCTTATAAAGGAAAATGGGCGAAGGTCTCAAGCTCCTCTAGCTGCTTCAAGCTGGACATGGTCGTTGTCCTACCTACCCTTGGGTCCGGAAATATTTAATAAGAGTGGGGATGTGGAGGAGAGGGTGGCCTTCCCACAAGGGGAAGGATCTTGTAGACTCTAGGTCAGTTGGCTGTCCCCGGACAACAGTGTGTTTGGTTTAACAGGCTGGCATCTTTGTTGTGTTCTGGGGGCAACAGATTTGGCAGCAGGGTTAAAAGACATCATTCAATCCATAACCACTACATGACAAAAGGCAGGTATTAATTTTTCAATGTCCCACATTAGGGACAAAAAGGGCTTCTTTGGAGGAAGGTGTGCCAGGCATATCTCACCTGTCCAAAACCCTTTTACTCATTATACTTAGTTTGGGCTGAGGGGAATATTTTAGGTCGCCCCCACCCCCCAGACCTCTGGGCCCTTTCCCTCCAAGCCATTAGGATAGAAAAAACAAACCAGTTTTAAAGTGAAGCCCACAGACAACCCCATTCTTTACCAACCCAACCACTTAGTTCAGTCAAACCATTGAGTTTCAGAAGGCAGCACTGCAGACTGGATTAAGTGAGGCCTAAAAGTACAGACAATTACTCAGGTACTGAGATCATAGGCTTATGCCCTATGAGAACAGAACACACATGTTAATTTACACAACATAACCCCAAACCAGTCTCTAAATCTGCATGACTGTTTTATTGGAAAGACATCCAGTTGCAAGGCATTTGACATTCTTCTTGCCTGTAAATTAAACATCTTTGATGATACCACAGACATAGTTTAACTTTCAAATAAAAACAAATTTTAAATGAAAATAAACTTTAAAGATGGTTAGCTGTGCTACTTTATAGTCTATCACTGAGCATTGTGATTTTCCCTGAATCATGATTTTTCTACCTAAGATTACTCTCCTTGTCATTAAAGGGACTGCACTAAGTCCATTTTTAACTTGTCCTGTTCATTTGCATAAACACAACAAAAGCAGCAAATGGTCACTTATGATCTTTAGTTCTGCTTTGCTGGAACTTACACAAGGGACTTTTAGGGTGACCTTCAGTCTGCCCTTCAGGGCACAGAAGGATACTCTTTTTATTTTAAAGTCAGTTCATTAGCAAGTTAATTCCATTTAAAACCTTAATTTGATTTTGCCACTGTGATGTTTTTTTCTGCCAATTCTTATGATGCCCATTGGTGTTTTTTCCAACACTAATCAATTCTCCAATTCTCTAATATCAACTCCAAACCTCTAATTCTCTGAAACAAACTGAGTATCCCACAATTCAATTCAATTCTATTCTCACACCAACAATCTAGAGTTAGCATTAACCCCACAGATTCAGGGCTGAGTCCCACAAGACTGTCCTCATTTCAGATGTCAGTGAAAATTATGAGGATCTCAGGTTGCCTAAATGTCTCTCCAACTTGGCTACAAATTTTGTGTCCTCACCCACCTGTTAGAACAACTCACAGAACTCAGCTTACTATTAAAGTTTATTACAATGGATGCTGATGAACAGGCAGATAAAGAGGTACATAGTGTGGGCTCTAAAATTGTCTCAAGTCTCTGTCCCCATGGAGTTGGGATGTACCACTTTTTCAGCACCAATCTGAAGCTCTCTCAATTTGGTTTAGGGGTTTTTATGGAGGCTTCATTAAGTTGGCATGCTTGATTAAAATATTTGATTGCTAGTAATTGAGCTGAATCTCCAGCTACCCCCACAAAAGTTTTAATCCTCTAATCACATTGGTTCTTCTGGTAACAAGTCTCATCCTCCAAATTATTTAGGGGCCCTCCAAAAGTCATTGCACAAACGTAGGTAACATTGAGAGAGACTTATTATGAATAATAAAAGATATTCCTATCAGGAAATTGCAAAGATTTAAAAAGTTCTGTGCCAGGAATCAGGGGAAAAAAATCAATATATTTTAAAAATTATACCACAGCCATATTATCTACTTATTCACAGGTTCCAGGGATTAAGACATAGACATCTTTGGGGTTGCTATTATGGATATCATCCTTCTCTCCACATTTTAAATGCAACTTCATATCTCAGCTTCCATCAGTTACACATTTATTTTTCCTTTTGTTTTTAAATTTAAACAACCGATTGAGGTATAAAACTGATATACAATATAATGAATGCTAACATATGTATTCACCACATATGTTAGCATTCATCATAAAATCATCACCTACAATCAAGATAGTGAACATAATCATTGCTAATAGAAATGCCCCTGTGCTCATTTGTTATAGATGTTTCCTTCCCTCCAGGGATTTTTTTTCAGGCATTTATACAAATGGAATCATACATATGTATTTCTGTTTTTCTGGATTTGATTTTATTAAAAACATTATTTTGAGATTAATTTACACTGTTGTATACATTAGTTTTCATGGTTGAGTAATGTTCCATTGTACGGATATACCATAATTTTTTTATTGTGAATGTTTCATGTAAGGTGAATGCTCTTCATGTATATTGAATTGTTCAAGTTATGTGGACATATACTTTCTTTTTCTTTTCTTTTTTTTAAATTGTGTTTTTATTTATTTATTTATTTATTTATTTATTTTTTAGGGAACCCCTGCTCTGTAACAAGCCCTCCCTCTCAGATTTAAGATCCTTTATAATCTTATAAAGGACAATGAGCGAAGGTCTCATGCCCCTCTAGTTGCTTCAAGCTGGACTTGGTCATTGTCCTGCCTACTCTTGGGTCCAGAAATCTCTAATAAGAGTGGGGTTGTAGAGGGGAGGGTGGCCTTCCCACATGGGGAAGGATCTTGCAGACTCCAGGTCAGTTGGCTGTCTCTGGACAATGGCATGCTTGGTTTAATAGGCTGGCATCCTAGTTGTATTATGGGGGCAACTGATTTGGCAACAGGGTTAAAAGGCATAATTCAGTCCATAGCCACTAGATGACAAAAGGCAGGGATTAATTTTTTAATGTCCCACATTAGGGAAAAAAAAAAGCTTCTTTGGAGGAAGTGTGCCAGGCACATTTCACCTGTCCAAAACCCTTTTGCCCATTATACTTAGTTTGGGCTGAGGGGGATATTTTAGGTTTCCCTCCTCTCAGACCTCTGGGTCCTTTCTGTCCAAGCCATTAGGATAGAAAAGAGAAACCAATTTTAAAGTGAAGCCCAAGACAACCTCATTCTTCATCAACCCAGCCACTTAGTTCAGCCAAACCATTGAGTCTCAGGAGGCAGAGATGCAGACAGGATTAAGTGAGGCCCATACATACAGACAATCTCTCCGGTACTGAGATTATAGGCTTATGCCCTATGAAAACAGAACACACATGTAAATTTACACAACATAACCCCAAACCAGTCTCTAAATCTGCAAGACTGTCTTATTGGAAAGACATCCAGTCGCAAGGCATTTGACATTCGTCTTGCCTGTAAATGAAGCATCTCTGATGATGTCACAGACCTAGTTTAACGTTCAAATGAAAACAAACTTTAAATAAAAATAAACTTTAAAAACAGTTAGCTGCACTACTTTATAGTCTACCACTGAGCATTGTGATTTTCTTTGAATCGTGATTTTTTTCCCTAAGATTACCCTCCTTGTCATTAAAAGGACTGCACTAAGTCCATTTTTAAGTTATCCTGTTTATTTGCATGAACAGAACAAAAGCAGCAAATGATCACATATGATCTTTATGTCTGTTTTGCTGGAACTTACACAAGGAACTTTTAGGGTGACTTTAAAGGCATATAGTGGGAAATATCTGGATTTTTCTCTGGGAAGACCTGGTGAATCCTGAGTTAGCAGTGTTTACTCACTCACCATGTGGCATGGGTGAGCGTGTAATCCCAGTGAGCCCCAGCATACTCTTGGGCACACAGTGTTGCTGGAAGAATGAGTGAGACAGCATGTGTGAGGAGTCTGGTGTAGTGTCTGGCAAGAGCAGGTGCTGACTTAATGGCTCTTGTTTTCTCTATGACTGTACTATGGTCCACAGTTGGGAGCTAGGAGGGTGTGGCACATTCCTGTGGGGTGACCACAGGCCTCTTTCACTGGCAACTCCTGAAACAGATCTGACTAAGCCATCATGGCACCAAGGAATGTCCCAGGACAGGTGTGTCCCTCTTGGAGGGGACAGCTTCCTGATGACTGAACTGAGAGTAAGAGAGTGGGTCAAGTTCATTTTAATAAAGTCATTATTCACTGTATATTTGGAGGCTCCACCCACCCAATTTCAAACAATGAAACCACTACATCCAATCTCATTAAGTGCAGTTTATATATAACTACTATAAAACTACATGTTTACTAGTTGACATAATGTTACATATTGTAGTAAGCATTTAGCTAATTGTACGCATGTGATTAAAATGCCTACATCTTGTAAGGCATTTCATGAATAAGATGTTTTCGCAGTTTTATTTCAAGTTCCAATTGCTTTCTCATGTTTCAAACAATTTATAGGCTTTGGAAAAACCAAATGACCCTGCATTTTCCATCTATAATGAAAGAAACAGCCTTGGGCAGTGTTCTTGGGATGGTAAGGGCCAGGCTTGCTGAGAGAGGTGCCAGCTGGTTAACCACCGCCCTGGAGGCAGGACACCGTGCTACAGCGACCAGTTTGCTGAATGCAGCAGGACTGATCCCACAGAACCCACAGTGAGTGACCAGTGAGCAGGATAGCAGGAAAAGTATCTGTGAGATCAGTGCGTGAAATCCTGACTCTGTTGCCTTGTGGCTGTGTGACCAGTCAAGTTACTTGTCTACCCTGATTCTCAAAGGTTGTAAGGTCTTTTTATCTCTAGAATCTTAGGGACCAGAATGGCCACAGGTTCTTGTTTGTTGGTTGCTGCCCACTTTTAACTTCTTTTTTTTTCAACTCTGCAACTTAGTGTGGTTAAAGTGGGACATTTCTGTGCACTCGTCTCATCCTGACTTTGAGGTTGTAAGAAAAGCAAATCCACTGTGCAGCGGAATGGGCGAGACGTGCTCTGGAATTGTCTTTGTTTTATTGGCAAAAGGAAGGAGAAAAAGTGGGGATCACTCTCCCCACTTCTCTTTTATTGAAGACATTTCTGGGCTCTTTGTCTACCCTGTTGCAATTCCTAAATTACTAAAGCCTTAGTCTACAGGTTGGCCCAAAACATGTTCACCATGCTGACAGGCATAAGTGAAACTGAGATGTTCCTCTGGTGAATGGAAAAGAAAAGCCAACTGGGAGGCATCCAGCATCCCACTGTGGGTCCTAAAGAGAGCAGGCATAATCAGCAAGTTCTTCATGAGGCTCAGCCGGGGCAGCAGAGCCGGCCGAAGGAGTTTCTGCCTGCATTTATTCTGGGATCACTGAATTGGAATTTGGGAGGAATAGTAATGTGAGGGTTGTGCCTAAAGAAGCTGGACCTTGGCTGAGACATGCCCAGGCTTCCAACACAGCCCAAGGGAAAAGCCAAGCTGTCATTAAGAGTCAAGAGTCAGAGTTCAAAGTCACAGGACAGCCACAGGCTTGGACCTCCCCCCACCCACACGCCCCCACCACACACACACAGCAGGGGTGGGTCCAAGCCAGCAGTTATTTCTCTAGTGAAAGTGAGGTCCAGATATAGGGTCAGGCTGGGGGGAGGCATATTACTATTGTTATTGCTGTTTTATCGTTGCTAGGATTGGAAATACACACAAACTTCTGTTTGGTGGGCAGTGGAAATTAAACATGAATGACAGGCAAAGTCCCTTTCTTATTAGGCTCACATTCCAGGAGAGGGGAGACAGATACCTTTCTCCTTAATACACAGACAATGAGTACAAAAAGCCCTTAAGAGAAAACCAAGGGACAGAGGATAAATAATGGGGACAGGAGTGGGTTAGACTTTAGAAGGGGAAATGAGGAGTGATCTCTGAGAAGAAGTGAGGAGGAAGCTGAGGCTCAGAGAAGTAAAGTTACCCCAAGGTGACCTCCTGGTCATGGCAGGGCTAGTGGGCTTTCTTCTCCCCTTTGCCCTCCTCATTATGTCAACCTGTTGGGACCTGTTGTGACCAGGGTCTGAGCTAGGGCAGAACCAATGGCTCTGAGAGGGTGTGTGGGTCCAGTGGAGAAGATCGAGGAACCCCATTCAGGCCAGAGCCTGAGCCTTCTGGGTTCAGTCTTCAAGGGAATGACTCAGAGTCCAGCATCCTGTCCCCCACCCTACTGCCCGGACTTTTCCTGGCTCTATTCCAGTAGGCCAGTAGTGAGACTTGCCCTTTGCAAAATGATGACTGAAAGAAGTCATATTTTAAAGGACTTGGAGAGTACCACCCTTATTTTTAAAGGAGGGAACAGGTCTGGAAAGGGTGAGCAATTTGCCTAAGGTCACACAGCTGACCTGGCATAACCTTCCAAGGGATCCTTCAATGCCTTTTCCAGTGTTGTGATTAAATTCCCTCCTAGGGAAATTACAAGGACCCAAAGGAATGCATCACTAATGGTGTAATTTCATGGCAGTCAGGAGTGAGGGATGTGTGTGGCATGGACACCGCCTACTAATGGCATAATGTGCAAGTAGCACATGCCTGGCACACAGCAAGCTCTCTGTGAGTGCTTATTCCCTTTCCCTTCTATTGCCTGATTTGGGACATGATGTCTGAGTTTAGGACCTTGCAGTTGTTGGCACTACGAAAGTTTGCTGATTGACGACATAAATGTTGAGGTATGGAGGTGTGCTCCTTATTTTCTCATCCTCATAGAACACTGTTTATATACCTGGTGGTGGTGGACAGTGCAGACAGAGGAAATAAAATTCACATACCCATTCTGATGATATGATCCCGCATGCACATGTGTACATGCACACACACACACACACACACACACACATACACACATGCCCTTGACCTCTCAAACTTTTGGAGCCAGTGAGGAACTGAGGAACCTTGGGTGACCTAAGATAATATATGACGGGTTTGTTTTTCTTGTGCTTTAGCATAAAAGAAGCATTTCTCCAATCCCACAGTTGCAGAGATCTTCCTGAGCAGCCATCGGTCTTTAATCACATTGTGGAGGACAGGATGACCCGTGACTCAGGAATCTGCTTAGTTGATAATTCAATTCTGCAGCTGGGCCACATTTATAACCAGTGATAGCATAACCCATGGAAACCCAGAATTCAATTAGGGCTAGGGCTGCATCATTTCTCGTCCCTCACTTTGCCATCTACAACCCTGGCCATCCATCTTTTTTGGCTGAAGGCTCCTTGAAGTCTGCAGGACAAACCTCTGACTCATAGGGGCCTGGGATGCACTCCTCATCATCACAGCAGCCACAGGTATTGGAATCAAAGCTTAAGGGAACAGGCTCTTTTTGGTACCTGTGACTGGGGCACTCAGGCCAATTCCAGGCTTTCATTTCCTCACTTATGCCTAGTCTTGGACATCCTGGATATTCTCAAAGCTTACCCAGACAGAGCCATTAACATGAGGCTGCATGGATTGCTTATTGGCAACAAATGTTGACGCAGAGACTGTAATAAAATCAGACATGAGGATTTTAACAATACAGAGAGCAGAACCCAAAGAGGTTTAGTCATCTTAATTTATGCAAAATGCAAATATGCTATTAGATGTTTGGCATTAGGTCATAAGACCATAAGTTTCTGGATTTTTCTGAGATTTATACTCACCTGCAAAATTCTAGGACTATGCAGGATTTTTTTTTTTCCTGGAAATTCTGATGGACTACATTTGTTCCATGGGTTCAGTCTCCTCATTTTATGAACTACTTAGCACATACATTTCAACCTGCATGTCAGCTCCAATGGATTGATGGTGGCTGCTTTAAAAATTAGGTCTAGAAATATTCTGAGTTCTAACTGGGCACAGAAGGCAAGAATTCCATTTTCAGTTCACAAAGCCCTTTGTGCCTGCTGAAGGATGAGAGATGGCACGGGTGGCACTTGATTTGTTTTCTTTGTACTGAACCATTGTAAGCTCTGAGAGGAGTCCTGTTAAAGAAGATATATGGATATGACCCTTAAGTTGTGCTCAGTGTAGCAGGCATGATGAGCCAGCAAAGTCCTCCCAGGTCAATGATTGAGGAAGATGCAAACATCAGTATTCCCTACTGTCCAAGTATGTGGACTTCAGAGTTGAAACTTCCTCAGTACGAATCCTGCTTTTGACACTCAACTGCTGGGTGTCAGTGGACTACTCATCAAAATGCTCTGGTACACAGTATCTAAACTGGGCCTCTGAACATTGTCTTGGATACAGAGAAGGCTTCACAGAGAGGGCCTGTTTTAAACTGCAAGTAGTACACAGGCAGCCTTCACTGGAAGGCACCGAGGCCATGCAATGCAGAGAACATTCTTCCCCTTTGGTTAGGGAAATTTGAACTATGGAATAGAAAAAGACATTAGGGTCAAAATTCAAAACAACTTTCCTGAAATAAAGGAAGACTTGAATTTTCCAACTGAAAGGTAAATTGATACAAAGTAAATACATTGAGAAATATCCTAATAAATGAATGTTTGACTTCAAAGGAAAAAATGCTAAGGTTATTCAGTGAAAAACCATTCTTCCAAGAAACCAAGTAAAAAAAAAAAAAAACAGAATGAAACAAACAAACAAAAAATCACAACCCAAGAGAAGCACTTTCAGAATGATGACATAAGCACTTCCAAACACATCCTCCATAAAAGCAATGAGAACACTGGGGAAACTTGTCAAAATCAACTTATTCAGAGCTCTGGAAATTAACTAAAGGCTTCCAACAATTTGAGTATAATTTATTCAAGAAAAATGGCTGAGCCCTGGCCAGGTGGCTCAGTTGGTTGAAGCATCATCCTGTATACCAAAAGGTTGGAGGTTTGATTCCCAATCAAGACAAATACCTAGGTTGCATGTTCAATCCCTGGTCAGGGTGCATATGGGAGGCAGCTGGCCGATGTTTCTCTCTCTCTCCATCTCTTTCTCTTTCTTTTCCTCTCTCTCTAAAATCAATAAACATAATAAAATTTTTTAATTGGGTGAATCATGATAAGAAAACCAAGTTTTGTGTTGTTTTAACTTGCCTTATTCCTGTCCTTCTCTCAGGCCCCATTGCTGTGAAAACCAGCAGCCTGGAGGCCACTGGAGTGGCTGATCAAAACACTTACAAGAAGAACCAGCAAGTAAGATATTCATAGGAGCTAGGGAAAGCTCTGGCACATTCCTGAAGTTCTAGAAAACCACATGCATGTGTTGGGCTGTGCACATGCCCAAGAAAGACCTGCAAAGGACTTAACCTCTGATTGACTTTGACGCTCTGAGAAAGCAAAAAGTAAAGAATAAAGCATAGTTGTAAGTTGCTTGCTGGACTATTGAAGACATACCCCAACACATATGCACGTACACACATACACACTAAGTTTCATAGCAAAGTTAGGAAGGCTGAGTGATTCAGGCATTACAAGAAATTCTGTCCAATCAATAGCTTCCCCCTAAACCAGGGATTTTTAACTAGTGGGCCATGGCAAGCACACTGGTGTGCTGCAAGTATATATTTAATTTTTTTTTATTTATTCATTGTTTTTCTATTACAGTTGTCCCACTTTTTCCTTCATTGCTTCCCCCACCCCAGCCCACCCCTTCTGCGACAGTCAATCCCCACCTCATTGTACATGTCCATGGATTATTTATACTAGTTCCTTTACTAAACCCTTCCCCTGCTTACCCCTCTTTTCTCCCTCCCCTCCGCCCCCCTGGTAACTGTTACTCTGTTTCTTGTTTACATGCCTATGGTTCAATTTTGCTCATCTGTTTGTGTTGTTCATTAGTTTCCTGTATTAGGTGATATCATATCGTATTTTTCTTTTATTGCCTGGCTTATTTCACTAAGCATAATTATCTCTAGTTTTATCCATGTTATCGTAAATGGCAGGAGTTCCTATTTTCTTTCTGCTGCATAGTATTCCATTGTGTAAACGTACTACAGGTTTTTGATCCACTCATCTACAGATGAGCACTTAGGTTGTTTCCAGCATGTGGCTATTGTAAATAGCACTGCTATGAACATAGGGGTGCATAAGTAATTTTGAATTGGAGTTTCAGGATTCTTTGGGTATAATCCTAGAAATGGAATGGCTGGTTTAAAAGGAGTTCCATTTTTGGTTTTTTGAGGAAATTCCATACTGTTTTCCTAGTGGCCGCACCAGTTTGTATTTCCACCAACAGGGCACTAGGGTTCCCTTTTCTCCACATCCTCGCCAGCACTTGTTGTTTGTTGATTTGTTAATGATGGCCATTATGACCGGTGTAAGGTGGTACCTTATTGTGGTTTTTATTTGTATCTCTTTGGTGGCTAGTGATGCTGAGCATTTTTTCATATGCCTATGGACCTTCTGTATATCTTCTTTGGAGAAGTGTTTGTTCAGTTTCTTTGACCGTTTTTTAATTGGGTTGTCTGTTTTCTTGGTGTTGAGATGTATATATTCTTTATACATTTTGGAAACCAATCCCTTGTCTGAGGTATCTTTGGCAAATATGTTTTCCCAGATGGCTGGTTTCCTTTTCATCTTGCTGATGTTTTATTTTGCTGAGCAGAAACTCTAGTTTGATGTAGTCCCATTTCCATATTCTTTCCTTTATTTCCCTTGCTTTAGGAAATATATCAGTGAAAATATTGCTATGTGGGATATCTGAAATTTTTCAGTCTATGTTTTCCTGTAGGACTTTATGGTGTCACGGCTTACATTTAAATCTTTGATCCATCTTGAGTTTATTCTGATGTGTGGTGTAAGTTGGTGGTCTAGGTTCATTTTTTTGCACATCCCTGTCCAGTTCTCTCAGCAAATTTGTTGAAAAGGCTATTCTCACTCTATTTTATGTTCCTTCCCCCTTTGTCAAGTATTAGTTGACCATATAGACCTGGGTTTATTTCTGGGCTCTCTATTCTGTTCCATTGATCTATATGTCTTTTCTGTCAGTACCAGCCTGTTTTGATTACAGTGCCGTTGTTGAAGTGTTTTTTATGATCGTGGAGGCTGAGATAAATTCAGCAAACAGGATGACTGGCCAGTAACGAACGGAGGACTGTGGCTCACTCTGACCAACAGCAGAGAGTGGGAAGCCTCATTGTTCTTTTATTAGGATTTCAAAAGTTACTAGAACAGGGGGTGTGACATTCCAGCCAACAATAGAAGAATTTTACAAGTGAAAGAATTCTTACAAACTATCATTAATATGTAAAATACAGGCAGGGTAACTCATGCTTTAGCTAGCACCTATTGGGGAAGCAAAGCAGACCCACTAATCCTCAATGCCAGCTCCATTTAAAGACTTTATTAACAAGGAGGCAGATGGAGTACACAACAGAACTTGCTGTTCCCAGGATTCCATGACACAGTGGCCTGAACGGCTTAAGGCCGCAGGCGGAGACAAGATTAGCTCATCATCTCCTGGGTCATGGGATGACACCTGGGCAGAGGGGCATGAGAATGCCCCTACCCAGAAATCTGTGTTTCTGCAACACTCGTAGTACAGTTTGGTATCAGGTATTATGAGTCCTCTTACTGTGTTCTTTTGTCTCAAGATTGCTGTGGCTATTCGGGGTCTTTTTTTGCTCCATATATAGTTTTTAAGCATTTCTTTTAGGTCTGTGAAATATGCCATTAGTATTTTAATAAGGATTGCATTGAATCTATAAATTGTTTTGGATAGTATGGACATTTTAATGATGTTGATTCTTCCCATCCATGAACATGATATATGCTTCCATTTATTTGTATCTTCCTTAATCTCTTTCTTCAGTGTTCTGTAATTTTCTGAGTATAAACCTTTTACCTCCTTCATTATGTTTATTCCTAAATACTTTTTTTTGTTGCTATAGTAAATGAGTTTTTTTAATCAGTTTTTATCTCTGATATTTTAATGTTGGTGTACAGAAATGCCATTGATCTCTGAATATTGACTTTGTATCCTGCTATTTTGCCAAATTCACTTATTAGGTCGAGTATTTTTTTCGTGGAGTCTATAGGATTTTCTATGTACATTATCATGTATACTGCAAATAATGACAGTTTTACTTCTTCTTTTCCAATTTGGTTGCCTATTATTTCTCTTTCTTTCTGATTGCTGTGGCTAGAACTTCCAACACTATGTTGAATAAGAGTGGAGAGAGTGGACATCCTTGTCTTGTTCCTGATCTTAGGGAGAGTGCTTTCAGTTTTTGCTCATTGAGTATGATGTTGGCTTCGGGTTTCTCGCATATGGCCTTTATTATGTTGAGGTATGCTCCATTTATTCCCATTGGCCTGGGTGTTTTCATTATAAATCTGTGTTGTACTTTATCAAATGCTTTTTCAGTATCTATTGATATGATCATGGGGTTTTTGTCTTTCATTTTGTTTATGTGGTGTATTACATTTATTGATTTGCAAATATTAAACCATCTTTGCATCCCTGGGATGAATCCCACTTTATCGTGGTGTATGATCTTTTTAATGTGTGTTTGATCCTGTTTGCCAATATTTTGTTGAGGATTTTAGCAGCTATGTTCATCAGAGATATTGGCCTGTAGTTTTCTTTCTTTGTTATGTCATGAACTGGTTTTAGAATGAAGGTAATACTGGCTTCATAGAAAAAATTTGGGAGTCTTCCCTCTTTTTGACTTTTTTGGAATAGTTTCAGAAGAGTTAGAATTAGTTCTTCCCTAAACGTTTTGTAAAATTCAACTGTGAAGCCATCCAGTCCAGGGCTTTTGTGTCCCAAGAACTTTTAAATTACTGCTTTAATTCCACTCTTTGTTATTGGTCTTTTCAGGCTTTCTGCTTCTTCTTGATTCAGTTTTGGAAGATTATATGTTTCCAGAAATTTGTTCATTTCATCTAGTTTGTTAAATTTCTTGTGACACAGTTGTTATTTCTTACAATTTTTTGTATTTCTGTGGTATTGGTTGTCACTTGTCTTTCATTGTTGATTTTTAAAATTTGGATCCTCTCTCTTTTTTTCTGGATGAGCCTGGTTAAAGACTTGTCAATTTAGTTTATTTATTCAAAGAACCACCTCATGGTTTTATTGACCTTGTGAATTGTTTGTTTAGTCTCTATGTCTTTTAATTCTGCTCCGATCTTGATGGTTTCCTTCTTTCTACATGCTCTGAGCTTTGTTGTTATCCTCTAGTTCTTGTAGCTGTAAGGTTAGATTTTTTTTATTAGAGATCCTATCCTTTTTATGTAGGTCTATATTGCTATGGATTTTTCTCTCAGGACTGCTTTTGCTGTATCCCATAGGTTTTAAGTTGTTGTGTGTTCATTATCATTTGTTTTCAGAACTTCTTGATTTCTTCCTTCATGTTATTGTTAACCCATTCATTATTTAATAGCATGTTATTCATTCTCAATGAGTTTGAATGTCTTTGACTTTTTTTTTTGAGGTTGATTTCTAGTTTCAAGGCATTGTTATCTGAGAAGATGTTTGATATAATTTCAATTTTCTTGAATTTGTTGAGACGTTTTTTGTGTCCTACCATGTGATCTATCTTTGAGAATGTTCCATGTGCACCTGAAGAGAATGTGTATTTTGCTTCTTTGGGGTGAAAATTTCTATATATATCAACTGAGTCCATTTGATCTAGACTGTTGTTCAATGCTTCAATATACTCGGTGTTTCTTTGCTTCGAAGATCTGTCCCTTGTTGACAATGGGTTGTTAAAGTCCCCTACTATGATTGTGTTGCTGTGTATATTCTTTCTGAAGTCTTTAAAGATTTTTCTTACTTATTTAGGTGCTCCTATGTTGGGTGCATATATGTTTACAAGGGTTATATCATCTTGATGGATTTTCCTCTTAAGTATTATGAAATGTTCTTCTTTGTCTCTTTTTATGGCCTTTGTTGTGAAATCTGTTTTGTCTGATATAAGTATTGTTACCCCAGTTTTTTAAAAATATCCATTTGCTTGAAATATTTGTTTTCATCCCTTCACTTTTAGTCTGTGTAGATCTTTTGTTTTGAGGTGTGTCTCTTGTAGACAGCATATATGTGGGTCATGCTTTCTAATCCATTCAGCTACCTTATGTCTTTTAATTGGAGCATTTATCCATTTACATTTAAGGTTATCATTGATAGGTACTTATTTATTGTCAATTTTCCTTTTTGTGCTTGTGTTCCTATCTGTCTAACTCTGGTTTTTCATCTTCTTAAAGCAGATCCTTTAGCATCTCTCGCACTTCTGGTTTGATGGAGATGTATTCTTTTATCCTTCTTTTGTCTGGGAAACTCCTTATTTCACCTTCCATTTTGAAAGACAGACTTGCTGGGTAGAGTAGTCTTGGTTGTAGGCCTTTGTTTTTCATTGCTTGGAATATTTTTGCCATTCCCTTCTGGCTTGTAATGTTTCTGTTGAGAAATCTGATGATAGCCTTATCGGCGCTCCCTTGTATGTTATTAGCTCTTTCTCTCTTATTGGTTTTATGATTTTTTTCTTTGTCTTTCAGTGTTGCCATTTTAATTATAATGTGTATTGGAGTGGGCCTGTTTGGGTTCATCTTCATTGGACCCTCTGTGTTTCTTAGATTTGCATGAGTTTTTCTCTCATCAAGTTAGGAAAGTATTCTGTCATTACTTTTTCAAATAGGTTCTCTATCCCTTGCTCCTCTTCTTCTCCTTCTGGTACTCTTATGGTACGGATATTATTATGTTTCATTGTTTCTGTAGCTCTCTTAAAACCTCTTCATTTTTTTTCTGACTATTTTCATTTTGTTGCATTATCTGGGAATTTTTTTCTACATTGTCCTGTAGCTCGCTGATCCAATCTTCTGCTTCCCCTTGTCTGCTTTTAATTCCTTCTACTGTTTTATTTAATTCAGAAATTGTATTCTTCATTTCCTCTTAGCTCTTATTGATAACTTTTATGTCCTTTTTCATGCTGATATAATTATCAGTAAGTTTCTTGTAGTTTTCCTGGAGTTCTTTGTAGTTTCTTTGAGCTCACTGAGCTCTTTGAGCTTCCTTATATTCCATGTTTTGAATTTCATGTCTGATAGTTTGCTTTCCTCTATTTTATTTAGTACTCTTTCTGGGGATTCCTCCTTTCCTTTTAATGGGGTGTTGTTTCTTTCTCTCCCAATTTTTGTTACTTTTCTTGTTTGTTGCTTCTTTTTATATTGACCTACACTTCCTGGATCTGCCCATGGTGGCGTCAAGTTGTGTACCAGTCTGGGCCTAGGCATCCTGTTGGAGACTACCAGAGATCTACTGCCTTTGTTTGTCTCCTTTAGTTGTTAATCTATTCAATCTATGATCAGCCACCAGGCTTAAGCACTGAGGGTGGGGCAGATTAATACCTGTGGGTGAGGCTTTTGCTTCCCCTGAGGATGATGCTACTTGAGGGGAATCGTCTGCCTGCAGTATGGGGAATGAGTCAGCACTGGGACCTGGTAGGTTGCTCCCTCAGTTCTCTCCTCAAAGCCACTGCCCAAAATTCTCACCAAGCATCTCTAGTCCTCTCTGCCCTCCCTCTTCTTGAGCCCAGGGTAAGTGGGTGCCAAAATATTTTTGTATGTGATCAGTTTAAGAGTTGTTTTCTCCAGCTGTTTCTTTCAGACCAGCAAAAATCCCTGTGGCTTTTCACCCATCACAGCTGGATGCTATTTTAACTTCCACTCTCTTGCTATAGGCTCAGAAGCCCGGCTGGGGGTTTAGACCCTGCCCTCCTCAGGGGGAACCCCCAGATGCTGAGCTGTTTCTCAGTCCCTTCAGCTGCCATCCATGGGAGCCCATCCAGCCCTTTCACACTTCCGCACTTCCTACCAGTCAGGTTGTGATGAGGTGGCCTTTTCTGTCTCTCCATGGTCATAAGAATTCTCTCCAGCTAGTGTTCAGTTGGTTATTCCAGATGATTTCTCCACAATTAAGTTGTAATTCCAGATTGGTCCTGGGAGGAGGTTAGTGTAGCTTCCACTTACTTCTCTGCCAACCTGGATCTCCTCTGTCATTACATTTTTAATCAGGTTTTCTATCCCTTGCTCCTTCTCTTCTCCTTCTTTTATCCCTATGATGCAGATATTGTTTCATTTAATGTTGTCCTGCAGTTCTCTGGAACTCTCTTCATTCTTTTTTAGTCTTTTGCCATTTTGTTGCATTGTCTGTGCATTCTTTTCTACATTGTCCTCTAACTTACTAATCCCTTCCTCTGCTTCTTTAGCCTGATTTTTATTGCTTCTACTGTGTTTTTTAGTTCAGAAATTGTATTCTTCATTTCTTCCTGGTTCTTATTGATAGCTTCATTGTCCTTTATCATACTGATGTAGTTCTCAGTAAGTTCCTTGTAGCTTCCCTGAAGTTCTTTGTAGTTTTTCTGCAGTTCTTTTAGTTGCCCTGAAGTTTGTTGTAGTTTTCTTTGAGTTTGTTGAGTTCATTGAGCTTCCTCATTAATATTGTTTTGAATTCCATGTCTGATAGTTTGCTTGCCTCTATTTCATCTATCTCTTTTTCTTGGATTCCTGCTTTCCTTTTTGTCGAGTGTTGTTCCTGTCTGGTGGGGTGTTGTTCCACCTCCCTATTTTGGGTGGCTTTACTTGTTTATTTTCTGCTTTTGTAGTGTGACCTTCTGTGGCAGGAATTTGTGTGATTCAGAGTTGCAGACTCCTTGATCTCCTTAACTTGATGCTCTTGGGATGCTCTTTATGCCTTTTATTTGGACTCTCTAGTAGTATTTTGGTTTTGGTTGTTGTGTTGCTCTTTGTGGGTCCTTCTCTTAAATTAGCTGACTGAGAGTCACTCTGCCCACTTCTGACAGTTGTTGAGCTGCTTCTAGCTGATGCCTCTTGGATGGGAATAGTCTGCTTATGAGATTTCTCCTGTAGCACTGGGGTTGAATCTTCCCTAGAATCTGGTCTGCTGCTCCTCCAGATTTTTCTCCAGAAGCAGCATCCAAAGTTTTCCAAAGCTCCTGTAGTTCATTTCAACCTCTTTCAGCTGCAGCCCTGGTTGAGTGTGGCATTGCAGTTTTTCCTGCCAGTCAGCAGGCAGGCTGGGGCGGTGGGCAGGCATGAGGGCCAGAGGGTGCTCCCCTGTGCTGGTGCACAGGCCCGGGGCATTCCTCTACACCAGTGGGCAGGCCAGGGACATTCACCTAAGCTGGTGAGTGGGTGTCCAGGGGCGTTCTTCCATGCAGGCAGGCATGGGTGTGGGCTGGTAGTGTTCTCCTGCACTGGCTGGTGGGGGCGTTCCCCTGCACTAGACAGGCCCTTGGCTGGGGGTGGTGGGTGTGATGGCCAAGTGTGCCCCTGCAGGTGGGCTCCTGAATGTATGCTCCTCAAGGATCTCACCCCACCCTAGACTTTCCTCCCTGATTTGCAAATAACAATCAATAAATTAAAAAAGAAAAAGAAAAAAGCAAACCACACACACACACACAAAAGAATGCTCCTCCCAGACTCCCAGAGCCAGATGCCACCTGGCCAACTCCTGGCTCTACTGTCAGGTACAGCTTGGATCTCCACCTCCAACTGCTCTCAGGGGAGGCCAAAGGGCATTGAGAAAACTTTGTGCTCCACTAGCCACTGTCCGGGGAGCCAAGCCAGCCAGAACTCGTGCCTCTCCTGTGTCTCCTCCGCAAACCTCACCAGACGGGTAGCTCAGAGGTGGCCTCCTCTGCTGCCATCAGTGCCAATGCTCAACTCCTGCCATTATCCAGATGTTAACAGATGCTCTTTCAACATTCAGCTGAAAATATAGACCAGTCTCGGGACCAAGCAAGGGCAGCCTCTCCTCACTCATCTGCCATCTTCACTCCACTGCAAGGATTTAAAAAACATACAATACCTAACTAGTTAGTCAGGAGCACTGACCTGTTCCCCTTATACTGCCAAATTAAAAAAATAACACAACAATAGCCGTCCAGTGTGAATGAACAAAAATTATACCTGATTTTTTGTCAGATTGGGAAAGAAATTACATTTTTTTGTGTGTCTCAGAATTTGAGTAATTAATTTGTGTGTGCCATGAGATGAGAAAGGTTGAAACTTGCTGCCCTAAACTAACCAAAGAGAGACATCAGTAGTCACATGTGACAAAGAATACAGACATTAGATAATGAATCCAGTGAAATCACTAAACAAAAAAGTAGAGACAGCAGGAACAGCAACAGCAAAAGTAACAAACAGGAAAAGCATCATCAGCAACCAGAACAACCCTCAAAGAGGTTTGATTGACATAATTGATTAATTTTCACATTATTATTTAAGATGTCCAGTTTTCAAGAAAAATTGTGACAAATGCTAAATAAAATAAGTGAGAGAAAGATGAATGCCATATGCCTTCATTAGAAGGTTGAATCTAAAAGCAAAACAAAACAAATGAAACAGGAAAAATGTGGTCAATAAAAACTCATTGAGGAAACCCACACATAGGACTCAAAATTAAAGACTATTTTATATATTTATTTTTATTCCTTAAGTTACTTCATTATTTTTTTAAATTTTGTTGTCCAATTACAGTTGTCCTAATTTTCCCCCTGTTTCTGTCCCCTGCCCTTCCTGCCCCTTGAAAAGTTACTTTATTTTTTATTGAATTTATTGGGGTGACATTGGATAATAAACTTATATAGCTTTCTATAATACATCATCTGTACATTGAAATGTATATCACCACATGTTGCAGGGCTGGGTGAAAAAATGTGAAGGGAATAAGCAAAATAACAACAACCAAAAAGCCCCTCATAGACATAGAAAACAGTATCATTATTACCAGAGGGAAAGGGGGAGGGGTGATGTAGAGGAGGGTATGGGGGAATAGGTGTTGATGGAAAGACTTTATTTAAGAACTATTTTTTCAATTTAAATACAAGAATTTATCTTATTTTTTCCACCCCAAATTATTTATTATTTTTAACATAATATTTAATGGAGCATTTTCTCAACCACAAAAACAGTGGGCCAAAGAAGCTCATCTTTGCAGAGGCCAGCTGGTGTGGGCCTAGGATGTTCAGGCACAAAGGCTGAGTGAGCTCCAGGTGAACTTCCAGGATGAATCTCCAGCCCAGAGAGAGCGATGAGTGAAAGAAGCTCCCTGGGAATGCTGCCAATTGGGTGGGGGCCTCACCCTGGTGCCCAGAATCCTACCATTTTTTTGCCATAGCAGGTACCCCAGAAGAGTAATGAGCAACCCTGGGAGAGTTTCCTAGTGCCTCTAACCCTCTACTCTGGAAGGTTTCCTCCCAGTAGCTCTGGAGCCTTTGGCCTGGGTTTTGCCATCACCTGCCTACTCATCTCTCTGAAATGCTGTCCTGGCCAGAAAAAGAAGTGTGCATTAAAAAGGGAAGGATCTTGGAGAGGGCATGGAAAATGATGGGGTCCCTCAGGGCTAATGATGGGGCTGAGGCTGGGTTACCTGAGGGAGCAACTTTCTCCCAATACCTAAATCTTTGTGGGGGCAGAGTGGAGGACAAAGGACAGTGAAATGAACTAGAGGCACTTTGTAATAAGTTTTGGGTGCTGGCTCTTGAGGAAGAGCGGGGAGAGTCCAGGACTAGGTCCCAGCGAAGAAGCATCCCAAGTGCTACAGGAGAAATCACTTAAGCAGACTGCTCTCCTCCAAGTGGCATCAGCTGGAGGCAGCAGCTTAACAACTATGTACAAGAAGGTGACAACATAAAGGCAGAAAATAACAGCAGATCAATCTAAGAAGCAGAAACAAGACCAGTGCCCAAAACGGGGAAGCAGAATAACACCCCACCAAAATAAACAACACTCCACCAAAAATAAAGGAGGAATTCCCAGAAGGAAGGATAGATGACATAGAAGCAAGCAAGCTATCAGGCATGGAATTCAAAACAATAGTAATGAGGAAGCTCAATGAACTTGTCAAACTCAAAAAAATTATAACGACCTTCAGGGGAACTATAAAGAACTACAGGGAAGCTATAAGGAGCTTACTGAAAACTACACCAGCATAAAAAAAGACATAGAAACTATCAACAAGAACCAGGAAGAAATGAAGAATACAATTCATGAACTTAAGAATGCAGCAGAATCAATCAAAAGCAGGCTAAATGAAGCAGAGGACTGGATCAGTGAGTTAGAGAAAAACGTAAAAAAAAATTCCGAAACGATACAAGAAAATGAAAAAAGGCTTAAAAAGAGCGAAGAAGCTGTAAGAGAACTGCAGAACAAAATGAGGTGAAACAACATTTGAATAGTAGGGATAAAAGAAGAAGAGCAGCAAGGGATAAAAAACCTGATTGAAAATGTAATGACAGAAAATATTACAAATGTGGTATGAGAAAAAGTCATACAAGTCCAGGAAGCCCAGAGGGTCCCAATGAAAATGAATCCAAAAAGACCTACTCCAAGGCACATCATAATTAAAATGGCAACATTCAAAGACAAAGAGAGAATCCTAAAAGCAACAAGAGAAAAACAGCAAATAATATACCACGGAGCTCCGATAAGGGTATCAACTGACTTCTCAACAGAAACTCTACAAGCCAGAATGAAATGGCAAAAAATATTTCAAGCAATGAAAAACAAGGGCCTAAAACCAAGAATACTCTACCCAGCAAGGCTGTCATTCAAAATGGAAGGTGAAATAAGGAGTCTTCCAGACAAAGGAAGACTAAAAGGATACATCTACACCAAACCAGTTTTGCAAGAGATGCTACAGGGAATGCTGTAAGAAAAAGAAGAAAAAGAGAGAGGGAGAGGAACACAGAAACAAAGGGAAATGAATAAATACCTATCAATAATAACCTTAAGTGTAAATGGATTAAATGCTCCAATCAAAAGACATAGGGTAGCGGGTTGGATACGAAAACATGACCCACATGTATGCTGTCTACAAGAGACACAGCTCAAAACAAAAGATCTACACAGACTGAAAGTGAAGGGATGGAAAAAAGTATTCCAAGCAAAGGGACATGAAAAAAAAAAGCTGGGGTAGCAATACTTTATCAGACAAAACAAATTTCACAGCAAATGACATAAAAAGAGACAAAGAAGGACATTTTAAAATACTTAAGGGAACAATCCATCAAGAAGATATAACCCTCGAAACATATATGCACCCAACATAGGTGCACCAAAATATATAAGAAAAATATTGGAAGACTACAAAAAGTATATAACAGCAACACACTCATAGTAGGGGACTTTAATACCCCATTGTCAACAATGCACAGATCTTTGAAGCAAAGAAACACCAAGGATATTGAGACATTGAACAACACTCTAGACAAAATGGACTTAATTGATATATATAGAATTTTCACCCCAGAGAAGCAAAATATACATTCTTTTCAAATGCACATGGGACATTTTCAAAGAGAGACAACATGGTAGGACAGAAAAGAAGTCTCAAAAAATTCAAGAAAATTGAAATTATATCAAGCATCTTCTCAGATCACAATGCCCTGAAACTAGAAATCAACCTCAAGGAAAAAACTCGAAGACATTCAAACTCATGGAGAATGAATAACATGCTATTAAATAATGAATGGGCTAAAAATGACATTAAGGAAGAAATCAAGAAGTTTCTGGAAACAAATGATAATGAACACACAACAGACCAAAACCTATGAGATACAGTGAAAGCAGTCCTGAGAGGAAAGTTCATAGCAGTACAGGCCTACCTAAGAAGGATAGAAGAATCCCAAATAAAATCTAACCCTACAGCTATGAGAACTAGAACAACAACAACAAACAAAACCCAGAGAGAGTAGAATGAAGGAACTCATCAGGATCAGAGAAGAATTAAATGACATAGAGATTAAACAATAAATTCAAAAGATCAACAAAAGTAGGAGCTGGTTCTTTGAAAAGACAAACAAAATCGACAAGCCTTTAGCTAGGCTCATCAAGAAAAAAAGGGGGAGAACCCAAATAAACAAAATAAAAAATGAAAAAGGAGATATTACTACTGATATCACAGAAATACAAAGGATTGTAAGAAATTACTACAAACAACTATGTGGCAAGAAACTTGAAAACCTAGATAAAATGGACAACTTTCTGGATACATATAATCTTCCAAAACTAAATCAAGAAGAAGCAGAAAGCCTGAACAAACTGATAACAAAGAGTGAAATTGAAACAGTAATAAAAAAACTTCCTGGTGAATAAAAACCCTGGACCAGATGGCTTCACAGGCAAATTTTACAAAACATTTAGGGAAGAACTAACACCTATCCTTCTCAAACTATTCCAAAAAATCCAAGAAGAGGGAAGACTCCCAAACTCTTTTTATGAAACCAGTATTACCCTAATTCCAAAACCAGGTCAAGACACAACAAAGAAAGAAAACTACAGGCCAATATCACTGATGAACATAAATGCTAAAATCCTCAACAGAATATTGGCAAACCGGATCCAGCAACACATTAAAAAGATTATACATTATGATCAAGTGGAATTCATCCCAAGGATGCAAGGAGGGTTTAATATTTACATATCAATAAATGTAATACACCACATAAACAAAATGAAAGACAAAAAACACATGATCATATCAATAGATGCTGAAAAGGCATTTGATAAAGTACAACACCCATTTATGATGTAAACATTGAGCAAAATAGGAATAGAGGGAGCATACCTCAAAATAATAAAGGCCATATGAGAGAAACCCGAAGCCAATATCATACTAAATGCACAAAAACTGAAAGCATTTCCCTTGAGGTCAGGAACAAGACAAGGATGTCCACTCTCTTCACTCCTATTTAACATAGTATTGGAAGTTCTAGCCACAGCAATCAGAAAAGAAAAAGAAATAAAAGGCATCCAAATTGGAAAAGAAGAAGTAAAACTATCACTTTTTGCAGATGACATGACAGTATACATAGAAAACTCTATAGACTCCACCAAAAAACTTCTTGACCTAATAAGTGAATTTGGCAAAATAGCAGGGTACAAAGTCAATACTCATAGATCGATGGCATTTCTGTACACAACATTAGAATATCAGAGACAGAGACAAAAAAGAAAATACCATTTACTATAGCAACAAGAAAAATAAAGTACCTAGGAATAAATTTAACCAAAAGGTAAAAGGTTTGTACTCAGAAAACTACATAACCCTGAAGAACAAAATTAAGGAAGATACAACTAAATGGAAGCATATACCATGTTCATGGATGGGAAGAATCAACATCATTAAAATGTCCATACTACCCAAAACAATTTATAGATTCAATGCAATCCCTATTAAAATACCAGTGTTGTATTTCACAGACCTAGAACAAGTACTTCAAAAATTTATATGAAACTAAAAAAGAGCCTGAATAGCCACAGCAATCTTGAGACAAAAGAACACAATAAGAGTACTCACAATACCTGATATCAAACTATACTACAAAGCCACTGTAATCAAAACAATCTGGTACTGGCATAAGAACAGACATAAAGATCAATAAAACAGAATAGAGAGCCCAGAAATAAACCCAGGCCTCTATGGTCAACTAATATTTAACAAAGGGGGAAGAAATAAAAAATGGAATGAGAAGAGCCTCTTCAACAAATGGTTCTGGGAGAACTGGACAGGGTCGTGCAAAAAAATGAAACTAGATCACCAGCTTACACCACACACTAGAATCAACTCAAGATGGATCAAAGACTTAAATGTAAGACGTGACACCATAAAAATCCTAGAGGAAAACATAGGCAGGAAAATTTCAGATATCCCAGGTAACAATATCTTCACTGATACATCTCCTAAGGCAAGTGAAATAAAGATAAAATAAACAAATTGGACTTCATAAAACTAAAGAGTTTCTGCTCAACAAAAGAAAACATCAGCAAGATGAAAAGGAAACCAACCATATGGGAAAACATATTTGTCAGTGGTACATCTGATAAGAGATTGATCTCCAAAATATAAATAACTTACACATTTCAACACAAAGAAGACAGACAGCCCAATTAAAAAAATGGGCAAAGGACCTGAACAAACACTTCTCCAAGGAGGATATACAGAGGGTCCACAGGCACATGAAAAAATGCTCAACATCACTAGCCATCAGAGAGATGCAAGTAAAAACCACAATGAGATACCACTTTACACCAGTCAGAATGGACATCATCAACAAATCAACAAACAAGTGCGTGTGAGCATGTGGAGAAACGGGAACCCTACTGCACTGTTGGTGGGAATGCAGACTGGTGCAGCCACTATGGAAAACAATATGGAATTTCCTCAAAAAACTAAAAATGGAACTGCCTTTTGAACCAACGATTCCACTACTAGAATTATGCCCAAAAAATCCTGAAACCCTAATTGAAAAGAACTTATGCACCCCTATGTTCATAGCAGCACTATTTACAAAAGCCAAGTGATGGTAACAACCCAAGCACCCATCTGTAGATGAGTGGATCCCAAAACTGTGGTACATTTATAAAATGGAATACTATGCAGCAGAAAGAAAGAAGGAATTTCTGCCATTTGCAAAAACATGGATGGAAGTAGAGAGAATTATGCTTAGTAAAATAAGCCAGGCAATGAAAGGAAAATACTATATGTTATCACCCAATATAGAAGACTAATGAACAACATAAATAAATGAACAAAATCGAACAAGAAACAGAGTAACAGTTATCAGAGGGGAGGAGGGAGGGAGGGAAGGGAGTAAGTAGGGGAAGGCTTTAGCAAAGGAACAAATATAAATAACCCATGAACATGGACAACGGTGTTGGGATGGACTATGGGAGAAGGGTGGGCTGGGTGGGGGGTAGCAATGAGGGGAAAAGTGGGACAATTGTAACAACAACAACCAAAAAAAAAGGTAAATGGATAGCACCCTCTCATAATCAGGGAAATTGGCAGGGGGGCGTGAGCTCCGGCGCCCCGAACCAAAACAGGAGCCCCCAAAGCCCCAATAATCAAATGTTTTGGACTCAGGGCAGTGCAGAGTCTCACACCTTTGCACAGCCACAAGCAGGAGTGCAGGGTTGGACTTGGTCACCACCCAGCAATTAACTCTTAAAGAACAAGATTGCATTTATGTTGCTCCTACCGGAGTATAGGGACCTTTGCCTAAAGGATATGTAGGTTTAATAATTGACTGATTTAGCCTTACTGTTAAGGGTGTTATTACCCAACCAGGAGTTACTGACTCTGAGTTTAATAGAATATTCAAAATTATAATACAAGGCACAGGCTATCATATCATACCTGCTAACACTAGCATAGTACAGCTTATACTTCTTCCTTATGCTGTGCCTACGACTCAAAATGTTAAAAAAGGAAATAAAGGCTTTGGCAGCACTAATAATCGATCTTTTTTGGGGGCTGCCTCTATTAAACTACAAAACCCCAAAAAAGTAAGGAAAATGAAAACTGATTCATAATTTCAGAAAAATAAATGAAATTATACAGCCAATGGAAGCACTTCAACCTGGTGTTCCTAACACAGCTTGCATTCCTAAAGACTGGCCTTTGCTAGTTATTGACTTAAATGACTGCTTCTTCACTATTCCCTTAGCTGAAAAAGATAAGGAATGCTTTGCCTTCTCCATCCCAGTCATCAATAATTCTCAGCCTTTACAAAGATATCAGTGGAAAGTTCTCCCTCAAGGAATGTTGAATAGTCCTACTATTTGTCAGTGCGTTGTTCACCCAATTTTATTACCTGTCAGGCAAGCTTTTCCTGACTCTATCATTTATCATTATATGAATGACATTTTAATAGCTGCCTCTACACAGGCACAATTAGCTAAAACCTTTGAACTTCTACAAAAAACAATTCCTCATTCAGGCTTACAGATAGCATCAGAAAAAAAGCCAGCAGTGTCAGCCTTGGCAGTATTTACGTTTTACCTTATTTAATAGGACAATATGACCTCAAGCGGTAGAAATTGTTCCTTCTACCCTATTAACCCTTAATAATCTTCAACAATTATTAGGAGTTATAAATTGGATATGGCCCAGTTTAGGTATAGCTACTCAACAGCTTAACCACCTTTTTAATACCCTTAAAGGAGACCCAGATTTAAACTCATCTCGTACGTTGTCTCCTCAGGCTTTAAAATAACTTGATATTGTAAACCAGCATATTAAAACAAGACAAATAGAAGAATTAACCCTTTCTACCCAATTAGGCTTTTTTGCTTTCCTACATTACGCTCCCCTATGGGACTTCTAGGGCAGCTACAACTTCAGCTCACTGTGATTGAATGGTTGTTTCTCTCTTACCAACCACAGAAAACTATAACTACTTATATTTCTGCCCTTTGTCAACTAATAATCAAGGGACGAGAGAGAGCTCAGCAATTATTTGGCTATGATCCGGAGGTTATTCGCTTACCTCTAACTCAAATGTATCAACAACAACTTTTTAGTCAATCTCTAGATTTCCAATGTGCTATAGCTGATTATGTTGGAAAGCTTGAAATTAATCTTCCTTCAGATAAACTTTTACAAATATATCTCAATTGAATCTGCATTTTAAAAGTAAAATTAATCCTACACCAATATCTGAGGCAAAAACTATTTTTATAGATAGATCAGGAAAAACTGTAAAAGCAGCCATTACATGGTGGGAAGGACAGAGTTGGAAAGACTGTGTAACTCACAGCCACTCATCCACCCAGAGAGCTGAACTCTCTGGACCCATTAAGGCCCTCATACCATACTCCACATAGATCAAGCTTTGCTTAAGGAGTCTATAGATCCCCAGTTACTTAGTTTATTCCTAACTTTACAAAGTCTAACTGATAGGAGAGCACATCCTGTATTTGTCACCCATATTTGCTCTCACTCAGGCCTTCCAGGCCCTATGACAGAAGGCAACGAACGTGCTAACGCTTTAGTCAGTGTATTAACTACCTTTCAAAAGGCAGTTGCCTCTCATCAGTTTTACCACCAAAATTCTCAAGCACTTCACAAAGAATTTGGCCTTCCTTGCTCTCAAGCTAAGCAAATTATTCGGGAATGCACAGATTGCCAGGCACTGGGTGCAGCGCCTTCCAGTAGTGGAATCAACCCTCGAGGACTGGCGCCCAGATTAGTTTGGCAAACAGATGTCACTCATTATCCACCTTTTGGAAATTTTAAATATCTCCATATATCTATAGATACTTGTTCTGGAGCATTACATGCCTCTGCTCTTACAGGAGAATCTGCTAAGCATATTCGAGCACATTGGCTGAGGCATTTAGTTCCTTGGGATGGCCACAGCAAATAAAAACTGACAATGGCCCAGGCTATATAGCCCACTCCACCCAAGAATTTTTACAGAGATGGGACATTAAACATAAAACAGGAATTCCATATAATCCAACAGGCCAAGCATAGTTGAACGGGCCCACCATACCTTTAAAAATCTTCTCAAAAAACAAAAAAGAGGGAGTATGGAGTCATCCCCAAAGAATCTAAATAATCTAGCAATCTATACTTTAATTTTTTAAATTGTGATGATTCCCTTACTACTCCTATTGAAAAACACTTCTGTCGTCATGGACCAGAAGATAGGAAACCTCGCCCCCTAGTGTTGAATCGGGACCCTCAAGGAGCATAGAACTGGGAAGGCCCATTTGATTTGCTAACATGGGGGAGGGGATAGGCCTGTGTTTCTACCTCTACAGGACCCTTGTGGCTACCAGCAAAGAGAGTGAAACCATACCATGGAGGGCGACCAGCACCAGGAGAACGACCATGCAGAACGGATCGGGTGACTCGAGGACTTGACCAACCAGCTGTCTCAGCTGGCGATAAACGAGTGTCAGGCCCAGAACCAGGCCAGGAATCACAGGCGGAACCAAGCGCATTGCCTGTGTCAGAGGAGACCAGCAGGAGAAGCTGGTGTGTGTGTGTGTGTGTGAGGGGACGGAATGCAAACCCCCCTGAATCTAGAAGTGTAACTTGGGTAGATTTAAGAAACCTTACTAATAGAGCTGAGGAAGTAATGGAAATTGTTGGAGCACTGGACACTCCTGAAAATCACTTTCTAGCTTTTTAAACTATAATGTCCTCTAATTCTATAAGAAATTTAACAATTATAGCTATATTGATTTGTCTCAGAGGTCTAGGCCTCTCTGCTGAGACAGAAGACGTATATTGGAGCCATGTAGTTGACCCACCAGTTTTTAAACTCCTTACTTGGTGGAACTCTGAGCCTCCCCTGTCCAAGAATGACACCAAGTGGACGAGAGGCACCTGGCTCCCAGCTGACGGGCCTTTAAAAGTAAACAAACATTGGCTGCCCATTCCTACCAACACTGTGTATATATTAGAGCATTTGCTTGCCTGCTTCTCCACGCTATCTGACACCTTGTGTTTACCTTTAATGAGTAAGTTTTATGCTCATGCTGTTTATAAGGGAAAGCAACAAGCTAATATATCCATAATAGGGACAGTTGGAATCCAGAAAGAATATCAAATCTCAGTCAGGGCTCCCCCAGAGTTGCCTCTTTGTGAGCTGATTAACCAACCAGCGAAGACTATTACCTGGTCATTCGCTAACATGGACAGGGATAGGTACGGGGGCAGCCATTATTCACGCTACATCTCAAAATCATAGTAGCCCATGGCATGTGAACATCTGGAAAATGGGATTGCCATTTATAGAAAGAGTTATTGGACTTTTCTCTTATAATCAGGATTCTGAGACAGGAAAAAGTTACTTTTAGATAAGGTGTGGGTTACTGTGTGCACCTCTCACCCTTACTTGTTTCTTGCTATTCCTGGGGTGCCACAGCTTAATTATAATCATTCTTATAATATATATCATCTTCATGTTACTGCTGGCTCTATTTACGCTAGCTACATTACTTCGACCAACGTTACTCAGCTTAATTTAACAACCATCTTTATGGTGTGGAGGCAATCAGAGATTTGGTTGCCAGTTAATATCACCAGGAAATAGCGAGACCCTAGAGGTCTCACTGCACTTAATCAAGCTCTTGCTGAGATTAGAGTCTGACACTTTATAGGCACTCTTGTTGCTTGTATTATCTCTGCTGTTATTGTTCTTGCTACAGCTGCCACCGCTGTGACTGCTCTCCTGGAGTCTGTCCAGACTGCCCATGCAGTAGAAGCCTTGCTTACCAACACCACTCAGGAGATGATACAGCAAACTCGCATTGATCAGAAAATCCTGACCCAACTCTCAGCCATGGAATCGGCCATACTGTGGCTGGGGAAATGTCAGGATGCCCTGATTACCAGGCAACAGCTCATTTGTGACCCAGGGTTTTCAAAACTCTGTGTTACTCCCCTGAAGTGGAATTCCAGCCAGCATTCCTGGGCAGACATCCAACATCATCTTTGAGGGGCCTTTTCTACCAATCTTAAAGGCCAAATTGATCAACTGCAGTTTGAACTCCATCAGCAGCTTATGGACATTAAGCATCTTGCTGAACAGAAGGTGTTTCAAACCCTAAATGATAACATTCAATGGCTTAACTGTAAAAATTGGTTTCAAGGTCTAAATTTACATATTTGGGTAATGGAAGCAGCTGGATATTTGTTAATCATTATTATACTGTGTTCTTTGATGTATATGCAAGTTATTTACCTGTGATCATATTAGAGAAAAGCAAGTAGCAAGTTTCACAGGCCTATCTACTATAGGCATCACAAAAAACAAAAAAGGGGGAGATGTGGGCAACCACTCCTCATGGCTTAGGGAATTATAGCCCTGGTCTGAGCAGGACTGCTGCCGGCATCCCGGCCGTGCTTGTCTTTAAGTCTCAACATAAGGCTGTGTGCGGAACATAACTGACAACCACTCAGAGGGAATTGGATCAAAGGATGCTCATTATGCTTTAGAACTTGCTCTGCTTTCTTTATCATTAATGTAACATAAACAATATCTAGCAAGGAGTATATTAAACCTTGTACCTGGTCAAGATGTTTTATTGACCCTGACACTGACTGGTCACTGTGACCCCTGAATTGGTATATGTAATCTGTTACTGTCAAATGCCTGAATGCTATTGGTGATTTATGAATTTTGACCTTGTATCTCTTGTATGTATCCTCCTCAATAAAACACATGAGGGATGAAGGTTTAGCTGCTGTTCTCCACTAGAGAGAGCAGTCACCTTCCTTCCCCCAGACATAATGAAATGTCCTGGGTAAAAGTTTGTTCCGCTGTGGGCATGAAGCCTCTGCTGGACAGAGCGACTTCCAACCGAGCCTAGGGTGTGTGTGAGGCACATCCGGCATAAGTTCTGGTAGTTTTTTGGTGGAATCTTCAGGGTTCTCTATGTACAGTATCATATAACCTGTAACAATTGACAATTTTTCTTTTTTCTTTGCAATTTGGATGCCTTTTATGTCTTCTTGTCTGATTGCTGTGGCTCAGCCTTCCAGTACTTTGTCAAATAGGAGTGGGGAAAGTGGACATCCTCTTGTTCTTGACCTTAACAAAAACATTTAGTTTCTCCTTGTAGAGTATGTTACCTGTGGGTTTGTTATATATAATCTTTATTAGATGGAGGTTTGTGGAGGGATAGGAGTGTGTCTGTCTACCCCTCCATCTTGGCCAGAAGTCTCCTGGGGGTTTTCATAATGGATGGAGATGCAGGAATGAGTCTCTGCTTCAGCGAGTAAAGCACTAAGAGGGATGCCTGTGTCACTGATGGTGTCCATTATTTTAATTTCTTCTCCTTCACTACTCATGTCTCCTCCTTTCCTAGAAGCCAAATGTCCCAAATTGCACTGTTTCAGTTGCCACGTTAGATTCTGGACACAAAATATCAATGCTCCAGAAACAAGACTTCTTTCTAGGGCAACAACATTATGAAATTCAGCCTAACTTGCCAATTCATAAGTAGCACCTTCCTGCTCACTTTCATCCTTCACTAGTTCCATGTCAGATGGAGCCACACAGGCAAAGGAGGCCACATGGGCAAGGGAAGCCCATGGCCTCTGTCATTTTTGGCCAGAGAGCTTGAGGTCCTGACTTCAGGTGGTATCAGAAAACATAAATTAGAGAGGATGGACACTGACTTTAATCTTGGGGAATTAATTTGACTATTTTCCAGTTTTGTTCCAGATACCAGAAATTCCCTCTGATACTAGTGGCTCGGATGCTTTTGGCTAGTGCAACCTATTGAATGACAGGCAAACCCAGATTGGCATCCTGGCACTTTCAGGAAAACAGAGCTGCTGCATGTGTCAATTTCCCTTTGATTTTGTGCATTCAAAGGGTACCATCACTTCCTGGCAATCATGGCCTATGATCTCTAGCAGCAAACCCTTCTCCCTCAAGGGGGTCACATGGTGGGATAAAAAGGACAATTGGATTGGTCTGGGCTCAAATCAAAGCTCTGCCACTTACTGGCTGTGTGACCTTTACCACAGGCCTTAGTTTCACCAACTCTAGGATGACACTAAAAACTCAGGTTTCACAGGATTGTTGTTAAGTTCAGTGCAATGAACACTTGTGAAAGCACCTGCTCAAATGTGGACTTTGGGAGACTGGCTCCCCATGAAACTGTATGATCACAAGAGGCAAGGGTAAGAGAAGACCTAAATGTCTTCTCTTAAAAGATGGTGATGGTTCTGTGCAACTTGGCTTTGCAGCTGCTGCAGCACAGGGCTGAGAGTAAGGGGGTGGAAGACAGAAGACTTACCTTCATGACATAGTAAAGGTGTTCTGCAAAGTAGCTGTGAAAGTTCTGGGTGCATTTCACTGCAAACAAGAAAGCTCTATTAACAGCTCTAGGTAGTAGGCAGCATTATGTTCATGTTTATTTATGTTTTGCCTTGGGTCTTAAGTGTTAACATTGTGCAAATCTTGACCTATTTATTTACCTTGCCTAGTTTGAAAATGAAAGGCTTTGTTTCAGGTGGGATGGGACAGGGAAGGAAGCCTGGGACACTGGGCACAGGTCCAAAGGCCTTGGGACACTGAGCACAGGTCCACAGAGTGAGGTATGAAGTGCAATGGGGGCTGCAAGGCTCTACCCAGTGCAGTCCCTGGGCTCTCACATTCCAGAAATGGCTCTGCCAAGAATCCAGCCACTCAGCTGCACAGAGGAGCCACAGTTACAGTGCTCACTGATCTCAGAGGCCCACTTTACATGTCAGTTATCAGCAAGGTCCTGCATTTGAATTTGCATATGACAAGTGGGCCCAGTCCTGAAGCACTAAGGCACCCAGGGAGATCTGGCCAAAAGAGTGGGCCCCGTAGTTGGTTCTACAGATGCTGCTTCAGAGACTTGGCATCTGGATGGGGGAAGTTGGCATTTTAGTCCAAGGCAGCAGAATGAGCATAGCCTGTCCATGAAGTAGGCAGGTGTTTAAACCCATCTTGACAGCACTGTGTAACTTCATTATTTGACCTCCCTGCCTGGCAATATCTTCATCAGTGAGGTGAATCATGTGAGGCTCAAGGAGAAAGGAATAGGGAGTGCCCAATACAGTAGGGCACTGCACAACCTTGTTATTCCCTGCCCAAAGGTTTATTCAGGAGGTTGTTTAAAGTGGATCCAGCGGTTGACTTAGAAGCTAAGATCTGAGCAGGGGCATGCTTAGGTGCTCTGCAATAGATTGGATCTTTTCACAGCAGTCAAAGCCTGCTGGAGAGTGTCAGATGTCCCAGCCCACCCCTAGAGACCTGTACACATCCACTGACTGCTTGGCCTGTTGTAGTACTGAGTGCCCCAGCATTGGGACTCTGACCTTGGATCTCTCAAAAGAAGAAGTAGAGGAGATGTCCCTCTACCCATGGGCCTCAGTTTTTCCTTCTACAATAACTCCTCTTACTGTGATCTTAGCTCTGGATCCCAAAATGTGCTCTGGGAATAGGGCCTCCTGCTGGACCCGTCCCCATTATTTGGGAGAAGGTGTTCAGTGTTCCCTAGAGTCAGACCATCAATCACTCATCATAATTTCTTTAAACAGAAACAGACACCAGGCCCTTGCTTAGGTCCAGAGAGGTGACTTTCTTCAGGACTTTACAATCAGAACCAGAATATTCCCTGTGTGGTTGCTGAGGTTGACTGCAGACCCTGAGTCTGGCATAACCTTGAAAATATGTGCATATGCACACATAGTCACACAGTCACACTCTCACACATGCACCCACACAGCATAGGTGCTACCTGGGGAGCACAGAGAACAACCACTGGCAGGACACAGCACATTGAAGACACCAAGGGTACAATAGTGCCAGTGTCCTGGGCTAAAGGTTACATTAGAGCATGGCCTTGGGGGGAGTCCCTTGAAGGAGAACATAGGGACTCAGTCACTTGTCATGGCTTCCCTGGGCACTGCCTTGCCCCTGGGCCTTATGGTCTACAAACCCATATGAGTTTGAGGACCAGGCTCTGTGACCTACCCACTGTGCGCATGGCCTCTTCCAGTGAGCCATGGGTCTCACTCTTGATGCTCTCCTCAATGTTCTTGTTGGCTATTTTCTCATATTCCTCAAACACTGTGGAGAGAGGGCTTCTTTTAGGGAATGTGTGGATCTCAGAATGATGCTCCTTGGCTCTCAGATCAGATATTGCACACATAGTGTGCTACCCCTGGCCTCCACTTGGACCAAGGCTTCTTGACTTTCTCTCCAATTCCAGGACTCAATGACACCACATAGTGGATATTATAGATGAAGAGAAAGGGTCTGTGGGCCCAAAACTCCCTCCCTTCCTCCTCAGTATCTCTCATCAGGTGTGTGGCACTGTGCATGCACAGGATGGTGATGAATTTCATCTCATCAGTCCCATAGATCTTCTTGCCCACTGCATACAGATCCTGGTATTGGGACATCCACAACTAGCCCATGAGGGAGAGCCAGGACCTGAGGGAGAGCCCCCATCTGCCTGGCAGGTCATCATTCTCTGCTTGATCTTCTCTTTCACAGGGAGTTCACTATCCCTGAGTGGTTAAATTTTCTCAATAATCAAGTCAAAAGCTGCCCTAAGAAGTCTCTCCACGCTGAGCTTTGCTCTGCCTCTAAGCACGTCCAAGCACTCTGCTGGCAGGCAGGCCTATGGAGAGCTGAAAACATAGCCAGTCCTCAAAGGCCCAGGTCTGTTGGCTGCTTTTATCAGGGCAGAGCTTCAGCAGCCCCAACCCAAATCATTCTCCTTCCTGTTTTTGATTATCCCCAACACACTCACTTTCTTCCTTAGAGACCAGAGGGTACAGGCCTGCACAGGGCTGATCTGGGTCCCAGCCTAGCATCACAGAAGATCCCCATGGGCAGAGGAGCTGGGTTAGTCTGCCAAGCATTGGGCCCTGGTGTCTGGATGGCAAGGTGGAAGCTGCTTAGGGTATAACCTCACCTGTGCATCTTGGAGGGCAAGTCCTGGGTCCACAAAGCTGCTCACATCATCTCTGCTACCCTGGGAACAGAAGAGGTGGCCCTGTGAGGCCAGCTGTCTGACCAGAGAAACTAGGGCTGAGGGGAGAGTCGGGCAAGAGGGCAGGCAGGGTTCTGCTGCTTTTTGGCCATAGGCCTTCAGCAAGCCAGTTATCACCTTCAGGCCTCAGTTTCCTCATGCGTAAAATGAGAGTGGTAAGGACCTTCTCATAGGGAGCTGGGGGATGCAGTAAGCTCAGGTAAGCAACTTGGGTGACAGGAAGCCTGGTCTGAGGACCTGCTCAATGATGGGGCACTCTCTTCCCACTTCTGGGTGCCCTCATGTAACTACATCATGAGAGGCGTGGGGACTCTGCAGTGAGAACTCTCCAACCACACTGAGACACCCCCAGTGAACCCAGGTCACTGGGGCTATACTGTGTGCCCCTGCTCCGACCCTTCTGCACCCTCCTCAGTAGCTGTTCAAGAGCTGCTCCCTGGGGTGGAGCTCTTGAGATCTCCCAGGCTCCCAGATGCCTGGGCTGTGGTACCTGAAGGAGGCAAACCAGGATCCTCTCCAGGTAGCCACTGGTATCTGCTTGGATATCTTCCTCTAGACTGGATCCATAGTCTGCAGAGGAAACAGGATCATGGGGCATGGAACTGCTTTTCTCTCTTCATAGCCTGATTTTTTCCTCCTGGCCCTATCTCCCATACTTCTTCTGATTAAAACCTTCCAGGAAGGATGAGTTCTTGACATGAGGAGCGGACACTGCCCAGGTGTCTGGGTGGCAGAGGCTCCATCACCTGATGGTTGTTCAGAACTAGGAAGTGACATAGACAGCCAGTCCAGCTTGATGGACGAAGATGGGTCAAGCTGGAGAGCCCTGCCATGGGCTGCTGACCAAGCTATGTTTCATCTTGTGGTTTGGCAAAGCCAGAACCTTTAGGCAAACTGCTCACCAGGCAGACCTCATGGAGGACTGGCTGGCCTCAGCATGCCTTGCATGGTGTAGATTCCCCAAGAGCTGGACTGTAGTCCACACTCCCCAGTGAAACAGAGCCCTCAGTTAGCCTGTGCTTGGCAAGAAGGAGCCAGTCCCAGCCACTGACACAACCTGTGGCCTTGTACAGCACTGTCATGCCCTCAAGGGGCAGAGAATTTAGTGGGTCCATGCCTTACCCCAGCAACCTGTGGGCCTAGAGGTCTAGCCCAAGTCATGTATAATTTCATTGTTAGGCACAGGATTTGGTACACAGTAATTGCTCAGCACACACGTGTGGCAAAGCCCAGAAAGGGCTCTTTCCAATGTGGCCTGGTACACTGTGGCCATTCCCAAGTGAGCCTTTAACTCAGGGTCTGCACCCTTCTACTTTGCAGGTCCCTTACCCTTTTCATATGCTTTCATTATCTCCTGCAGCTGTTTCTTGGTCTGAGAAACCAGGATTTCAATGATGACACTCTCCTTGGTTCCTAAGCCCTGTGCATAAATCCTCAGCATGATGGAAAGCTCTGCTTGGGTCGTCCTGCTCTGTCTATACCCTCTTGTGTCAAGATGCCTGATACCTCCTTATCAAAGGCAAATGCAAACAGAGTGGGAAATAACAGGCAATTGAGGAACCAAGCATGAGATTGCAGGGGCTGGTTTCTAATTCCTGCACACTTGGATTAATGATGTACTGGCTTCATCATGGCCAGGTGATAGCAGTCCTGTGTTTGGTGGCAGTTTGAGCAGCGTGTTGCAAGCCTGTTTGGCTCAGCCAAGGTCCAGGTGACCATTCCAAATGGCGGCTCAAGGGGAGCTCAGAGCTTCCAGTGCTAGGCTCTCTTTGGAAAGGAGTCCTAGGCATCACCCCCTGACCCAGTCTTTGTACTCATTACTGCCCCCCCCCGACCCCCCCGGTTCAGTTACCTTCATGGCATCATGCAACTCCTTTGCCTCATATCTGTGTGGTGGGTACATGAGGGCCACGATAAGCTTCTCAAACTTACCACTTAGCTCAGACTTCAAGCTCTTAGTGAGATCCTAATGCAGGAACAATGGAGGGTGATAACATGTATGCTGCACCCACCTATGTGTGGGCAGCAAACTGGCAAGCAAGCCCAGTGGCTTTGGTTAGATTCTAATGAGGGCTCTGCCGTGTGCTAGTCCTGGCTGAGGTTTCTTGAGCCAGCAACGTAACCTCTCTAGGCACCCTTACATATGAAATGGAGATAATGGTACTTCTGCTTTCTGCTTAGGGGATTGGTCGAGAGATTTGTGTGGCCCAACTCAGCTCTCAGCGCAGTGCTAGGAACATCAAAAGCTTGAAATACAAGTTCGTCATTGCTCACCATCAAATCATTTAGTCATCTGCACTCAATAAATGCATGCATGGATTAAGGACCTCCTAAGAGTACTTGTCTCTACAAGAAGCCACAAGGCTGCATATAGCTCACCTTTCCGCACAGCACAGCAAAGGACCAAGGGTCTTGTCAGATTTAAGTTCCGACTTTCCTGCTAAAAGGCTCTGAGATCTTGGGCAACTTAACCTCTCAGAACATCTTTTTCCTCTGATGTTGGTTAAGAGAGAGAAATTATTTTTTTAAAAAATGCACATCAGTTTTGCCCATGGAATGTTGGGCTTCATCACTTATCTCCCTGTATTAAATCTACAAATTAATGATGTGCTCTGATGGGGGCTTCCAGCAACCATGGCTATTTGAGAATCTATTTCTGTATTTACCTAGCATCCCAATGTCTGGCTTCATCCTGGGGGTGGTGGAGGGTAGGAGGAGAGAAAAAGGGTTCAGGCTTCAGGCTCCCTGTTGTTCTATGGAGTTCCCATGCAGAGGGAGATTCAACGAGAGGGGAGTGCTCATGCCCCAGACACAGCGGAGCCCCTCCCATGTCTTCTGTCTTCTGCACAGAATGTGCAAGAGAGAAGGCATTCCAGTTTCAGAAACAGGATAGGCAAACCATAGAGGCGGGGAAGCAGCTCAGGAATGGGGCCATGGAAAAAATGTGAAGGAGCAAAGTTGGTGAGAAGGTAGGAAAGAGAGGTGGGCCAGACTATAGAAGGCTGGACAATAGGCCAGGGTACGGGGAGCCTAAGTAAGCTTTCCAGATAAAACACAAGAATTTCAGATAAATAATGCATCTATTTTTTTTAGCATCAGTTGAAAAAGGAAACAGTGCTTCAGCTTCTCTGACTTAATCAGCAGCCAAGAGAAAACAATAAACCCTGACTGATGTGGCTCAGTGGGTTGGGCATCATCCCACAAATCAAAAGGTCACTGGTTCAATTCCTGGTCAGGGCACAGGCATGGTTTTTGGGCCAGGTCCCCGACTGGGGGTGTGCAACGGGCAACCAATTGATGCTTCTCTCACACATAGATGTTTCTCTCCCTCTCTCCCTCCCTTCCCTTCTCTCTAAAAATAAATAAATAATATCATTTTTTAAAAACAGAGAGAGAGAAAACAATGAACTTTACTATAAAATTTCTTACAAACGCAGGAAACATGGTGGGGGTAATCATATATTTGACTACAATTTCAAACACTGAAGATCAATGATATAGATAACAGTATCTGTTCTTTCTACATTCTGATAAAAATCACCTTGAACAGTTTCAAAAAATTTGTTTCCAGACCTTAATTAAGATTTTCTGACTCTTGTGGTCATAGCAACTCAACCTTATCTTTTCTACACATTCCTTCCATTTCACATAGAACCATATATAACCTGATTGATACTTCTAACACAACAGATGGACTTTTTGCTTACTCCTCTGCTTATATAAGCACCCCACCCCACCCCCTCCCTTCCAGGAGTTAGAGCACTGTTTCAAGGATTCTTGAAACTCTGTTATCAGGCTATGACCTTTAAGTAAGGCTGTAAATAAAAACCTACTATTTTAAAAGATTCAGGTTCTTTCCATTGACAAGTATGTCCCATATGCCCCATGTTTCCAGGGAAGGACCTCGTCCAGCATGGAGCTGCCACCCAGGTTGTCTCTGGCAGCAGTAGTCCCTCCCTCAGCTCCCACAGCACACCTGCATGCATCCTTCCAGTCTCCCCAGTATGTTGCCAAACTGAGCATTGAAGTAGTCTGCAATCTGCTGCTGCTGCACATTGCTTCTCCTTGTGAGCACACTGATGATGGCCTGCTTGTTGGTCCCTGTAGGGGTGCACAGTGTGAGCACCTCCACTGCTCCCAGGGGGCCTGATAAGGGCTTAGGAGAAGGAGGGCACCTTCTTGGTGGCCAAACACTGGGGACACACCACTTGGATAGCTCCAAAACCTGATGATTCTTAAAGTGTAGACAAGACACCTAAGGCGGTTTGACGTTGTAGTCAACACCGGCAACTCCTGCGGCGCACCTGAAGCCAAGCTGTATTGACTCCGTCTTTCCCTTGGACCCTTCAGCTGCGAAGAGAGGGGGGGTCTGCTGCATGGGCAACAGCAGACCCTCCATATCACCCTGCCCAGGCTCTGTAGCTTCAGCTTCACTGGAGAGGACACTCCAGCGTCATCGCAAGATGTCGATTCAACACGGGAGGAGACAGATACCGTGTCACTCCCGAGTCGGACTGCAGAGCCATTCTTGGCGGTGCAGATAGACTCTTAAGAAGCTACACCATCGTCTCTCGAGACGGACGGCTGCCGACGACGACAACGACGACGACGAGACAAGACATCTAGACAAAAAATTCCCCTGTCCATTTCCTACCTCCACCTACACAATGTTGGGTACAGCCTCGCCCCAGCCTCACAGTGATAGAATCTGAGGACCTTCTTGTCATCTGATCTTCTCTGGATATTGCCTGGGGCCTTGAGTTTTATCAGCAAGACTTCCTGCCCTGACTTCACTTGTGCTGGTTACAATGGGGGAACGTCAGGATTGAGGATACAGAAAATTTAATCTGAGTTCTGGTCCAACAGCCCAGTATCAAGCTGACTTACCTCCCCAAGTCTTTGTTTTCTTTTTTGGGAAGTAGAGATAATGAAGATTTCACAGGAAGTAGAGGACATCCACATACTGTCTAGGTTCGAATAGGAATGGTAGCTCTTGTTGATGCCCCAAGTCACTGTCAAAGCCAGCTAGGGAGTAAATTCAGCCTGGGGTGATGACATGAGGCCTTTCTGGGCCAGACTGTGCAAATGCTGTAAATTTATGAGGGAATGCAGACACCACAGATAGGAAGGAGGCTGCCCTGTGGCCAGGATAAGTGGGGCAAGAAAAAGCTGCAAAACCTGTGTGTCCTGACCCCTGGGCCTAGTTCAGCCCCACAACACTCCCAACATCATCTCCTCTAAAATTCACAGTGACACACAGGGTCCGGAGTGCTTGGGGTCATTTATGAGTGAGAAAGCTCACATCTAGTGGCATGAAGTCACTTGCCCAAGGACATGCAGGCACACACAACAGTCAGCCTCTGCATCTGTACCCCCATTACTCAGGGAGGCCACAACTGCCCTACCCACTCTTCAGTCTCAGAACTGTGCATAGACCAGAGCTGGGAAAGGTGGGGTCTGTGTGATGATTCTCTGGGTGCTAGGAATCAGTCTCAGGGGGTTTTGTGGAGACTCTGACCTCCGGGCTGACCATGGCATGTCTTCTCAGGGCTGTGAGCAGAGAGGGGTCTTGAACAGAACAGGCAGAACCCCAGAGTCACAGCATTCCTGGGGCCTTCAGACAGCCACTCACCAATTCCCTTCCTGGCTTTGTAGAGGGTCTTTACATCAGTGTTTGGGTTGAAATGTGTGCTGCCCTTCACCGAGACACCCTCCTGTTCAATCTGCAGGAAGACCCAGGCCTGCTCAAAGTGGGAAGGTGGGGAGGACAGCCCAGGCTCCTGGCCTACTTCACAGCCTGTCTTGGCAGATGAGCTCTAGCTGAGCCTCCAGTCCCTCCTGGCCCTGCTTGGTTTGGCTCTTCCTGCCTGTCCCCCTGGATGAGGAGAGGCCTGAAGGGTCCTTCCTGGGCCAGGGCAGCAGCTTTTTGACAGTTTCCACTCTAAACCAAGTTGCCATAAGGCTCTTTGACCTCAGAGTTGTAGAAGCTCCTTTATTCATTTTTCTTTGTACCTGTGTTCCTCTCCTGTTTTTTACTTCTTTTTCTTAAAGCATTCTTTTTAGCATCTCTTGCAATGCTGGTTTGGTGGAGATATATTCTTTTAGTCTTCCTTTGTCTGGGAAACTCCTTATTTCTCCTTCCAGTTTGAATGAAAGTGTTGCTGGGTAGGGTATTCTTGGTTGTAGGTCTTTGTTTCTAATTGCTTCAAATATTTTTGAACATTTTCTTCTGGCCTGTAGTGTTTCTGTTGAGAAATGAGTCGATAGCCTTACCGGAGCTCCCTTGTATGTTATTTGCTGTTTTTCTTTTGCCGCTTTTAGGATTCTCTCTTTTTCTTTGAATGTTGCCATTTTAATTATGATGTGTCTTGGAGTGGGGTTTTTGGGGTTATTTTTCATTGGAACTCTCTGTGCTTCTTGAACTTGCATAACTTTTTCTCTCATCAGGTTGCGAAAATTTTCTGTCAATACTTCTCCTATCAGTTCTTCTATTCCACGCTCCTCTTCTTCTCCCTCTCTTATTCTGATTATCCTGATATTATTTCTTATCACGCTATCCTGTAATTCCCTTACATCTTATTCATATTTTTTCAATTTTTTTCATTTTGTTGTATTGTCTGGGAATTTTTTTCTACATTGTCCTCTAACTCACTGACTCGATCCTCTGTTTCGTTTAGCCTGTTTTTGATTGATTCTACTGTGTTTTTCAGTTCAGAGATTGTGTTCTTAGTTTCTTCCTGGTTCTTGTTAATAGTTTCTATGTCCTTTTTTATACTGGTGTAGTTCTCCATAAGTTCCCTGTGATATTTTTGGAGCTGTTGGTAACTTCCTTGGAGGTTGTCATAGTCATTTTTGAGGTTGTCGAGTATATTGAGCTTCTTCACCACCATTGTTTTGAATTCCGTGTCTGACATTTGGGCTATGTCTATTCCATCTACTTCTCTTTCTGGGGATTCCTCTTTTCTTTTCATTGGGAGGTTGTTTCTGTGTCTTACCATGTCGGATTTTTCTTGTTTGTTTTTGTTTTTTGAATTTGTCTGCTTTGACTTCCCACCTTTGTGGTATGAGATTCTTTATAGGAGATCTGGAGTTTTTAGTGATGCAGTCTCTTTGATCTCCTGAGCCTGATGTTCTTGGGTACCCTTTATGTCATTTGTTTATGCTGTCTGGTTATATTTAAGATGCCCTTTGGTGGGATCTTCCCTTTGGCTAGTTGACTGAGAGTGTCTCTGTCCACTTTGTCTTGATTTTTTTGTGGAAATGCTGTTAAAAACATAAACACACAGCCCAGGCAGGAAACCCACACCCTCAAAAATAACCCCCACCCTCTATCCCACTATCATCAGCAAATGAGCCAGTCTTAATATAAATGTAGAGAGGTTAGGGCTTTTATACTATAGGAAGAATAAATAAGAGTTGTTTTTAATTGGAAAAATATCATTTTTGAGAGAGGAGATGATAGATTAATAATAGTAGCAAGTAGTGTCTAGACTTTTCAAGACAGTAAGTAACATTTACATTGTTTGTTTATAATAATAAAAGAAAAAGAGGGAAGAATGCAGAATATAGTAAGAAAGTGGAATTGTATAGTATTAGATTTATATAGTAGTTATATGCTATGTATTTAGTGTGAAAGTGAGGCTAAACAAAACAGACAAACAAGTAAACAAAAATTAAAAAGGAAGGATGAGAAGGAGAGATGGTATGAAACAAATTAAAGATAGAGTTAAAAAAATTTAAAAACATAAAAAGAAAAAGAAAAATAAAAAATAAGAAATTAAAAACATTAAAATAGAATAAAATACAAATGAAAAACTAAAATAGAAATTAATATTAAAAAAAATAAAACAAGAGAGTTTTTACTCAGTTCGCCTTTGTGTGCCGTCGTCTTTTTATGGATCCACAGTTGGTCTATTGAGGCGGGCCAGAGGTACCTGATCCTGGCGACAGCGGTGTGCGCCTGTGTAAGGTGAAGGTCGAGTGCCCTGGTAACACTCGCGCACGCCCGCGGCATCTGGTGCGTTTGTTTGGCGCCTGTTGGAATAGGCTGGGGTGCTTGTGCGCGCGCGTGCATGGTGGCCTATGTGCTAGCTTCAGGGCTGCTGTGTGGCGCCCCAGGAGTCAGTCTCTCACCCCTTGGGGTGGGGGGTCTGGACACTTGTGCAGGGTGGAAATGGGCGTCTGTGAGTCACCATTGTTTGCTGTTTCCGTGCTGCAGTCACCCGCTGTTCCTGCACCCACCTGGGCAGGCACGAGTAGTGCTTGTGCAAGTGGCCTGAGCTCTGGCCTGGCGCTTATTGGGGTGGGCCAGGGGTGTCTGCGCATGGTCTCCTGCATGCCCTGTGGGCCGACCCTGCGCCCCCTGGTGTGCTGATCTTATGCCTGTTGGGGTGGGCCTGAGGGGCCTGGGCCAGTGCATGAGGGCACCTCCCTATGCGTGCTCGTGCAACCCAAGGGGAGGGTTGGGGAATGGGCGAGCACACTTCTGTGCCTGCACTCCTCAAGAATGTCCTATCACCCCCAATCTTTCCTCCCCTCTCTGCAGCACACAAGAGAAAAATATAAAGGAAAAACACATTCTTACATACACAACAGTACTCTGTTTCTTGTCTCTCAGTGCCAGATGCCACCTGGCCCACTCCTGGCTCTGCCAGTGGGCAGAGACCCAGTCTCCTCCTGATTCCCCCAGGGAAGCCTGTGGTCACCAAAAAGTTTTTGTGTATTTCCAGCTGCAGCTCGGGAAGCCAACCCAGTCAGAAATCCTGTCTTGTCCCTTTTTCCTCCGCTGTCCTCACCAAACAGGTCATTCCCAGATGGTCTTTTTTGATGCAGCAGTGCCAAGGCTCAACTCCTACCAGTGTCCAGACACTCACTGAGATGTTCTGTCTGCAATCATTCCAAACTGCAGACGGGTCTCGGGAACCAGAAAGCGCAGCCTCCCCTCACTCCTCCGCCATCTTCGAACCCTTGTACACTTCTTTAGGAAGATTATCTGAATTCTTTGTTAGAAAGTTTATAGGTCTCCATTTTTAGAGTCAGTTATTAGAGCTTTATTAGTTTTATTTCATCATGTTATGTTTCTTTGTGATCCCTGATTTGTTGTATTGGCATGTGCACATTTGAGTAAGTTGTCTCCTCTTCCCAAATTTATAGGTTTGCTTTGGTAGAGACAGTCCTTTACTAGTCAGCTCAGCTTGAGCTTCTGGACAGGTCAGCACACAGCGTACTTGCTATTGGGGTCTATTTTGTGTGAGGCCACTGACCTAGCTCTGAGTTTAGTGAAGTGCCACTGATTGAGAACATTTAGAAAACACCATTTTCTTGGTTCCATGCCCAAGCATGGCTGTAGAATGGGCTCGGTAGTTCTCCTGATTATTTGGTAATGTTTCCTTGTAGTAATTAGTAGGTTGGGGCCATGAATTCATTTCTCCACCTAAGCAGGGCTGCAGATCAGATCAAAGCTCATAATGGATCATTTGCTAGGGACCGGGACCTGGATTAGGTTGGAACTGCCCACCATTTTCTGCAGTCACTCAGAGTCACTGGTTTGGCTCTGCAGATGCGAAGATTTTCTGGCTGCAGTCTCTTCTTGATTGCCACTGTAAGGGAAGTAGGAGGGACTCTGCAGGCTCTAAGGTATTCTGATTAGGCTTCCTAGTTAAGGAGAACTGGGGGCTATAGTCACCAGTATATAGGGATAGCATTTGCTTCCCTGCCAAGGTGATGGCATACAAAAGCTTTAAAGCTTGCCTGGCTCATTGGTTGGAGCCAAGATTCAGGCTGAACTGCCCAGAAAGCTCCTTGGCCAGACAGGACTACTGGCTGGTCTCTGCAGATGGGAAGAAACACTGGCTGGAATCTCTATTCAGGGGCCACTGAAAGGAGGACACAATCAGCCACTATTAGAGGGCTGCTTGTTATAAGACTCATCTGCCTTCCCCAACTGAATACAATTACACTATCTAGCCCTGAAAATATTTTCTGAAATCCTCATTAAGAGTGATTAGAGCGGGCTTCCTAGGAGGTGTTTCTTAATGCTGGGGGAGGCTGGAAACCCACCATGACTCTCTTTTTCCTGGAGAAACCACAGGTCCAGGGAGTCTCCCAGTGCAGTGCTATGGCAGTCTGGGGAGGTGGCAATATGGTCAGAGTGCAGCCATTCTTCAGAAGCAAGGCTGAATGTATTCCCTGGACTGCTGAGAGTGAGGTGAGATTCAGCCTCACTTTCATGTATTGAGATTTTCAAAAAGGAATCCTGTCCATAGACAGCATTAAAGAATGTTGGTGCAGAAGGAAACTATCAGATCAACAAAGACTTAATTAATGGGGATCTGATTGATTGAGAGGTCCAGCTCTATAAGGGGAAGACTAGGTCTTAAAGCTCAGGAAAGTGGGCACCATAGGTTTCCATTGTATAATGAGAAACATTAAGTGTATGGGAGGGGAAATGGCATTCCTGAAGAAGGCAGTATATGCCAGGACTTTTCCAATGGTGCTAAGGAGGCTACATTGGGTGATGTGCTTGGGATGTGAATGCACATGTAGTCGGCAGCCTCCTTATTGGGAGTGCTTACATGTGTGAACCCTGTACCCTAGTGTCCTAAGCTGAAAGGCTCAGGTACAGTCTCCACTCTAACAGCGTGAGCTCTCCAAATACTTTTTGATGTCTCTGAACTCACATTCTCCTCTTTTCCTGGGGCAGGGAGGGATGGCATTAGGTACTGGCACCCAAGTCTTTACCAGCCCTCTGCTGAGCACTTTGCTGTTCTAATCATCAGATGCATGTAAAGGAGACACCATTATCCCATTCTCTTCAGTAAGGAAAATAAAGCACAGGTGGATTAAGTAACTTTCCCAAGAGCTTTAATAAAACCAGTGAGGAATAGACACAAAATTGCATTTATTTTTCAAAGATGGTTTGGGATTTTTTTCAAAGAGCAGACTTTGGCTAGAAACCCAGGTGTCCCAGTTCATGGTGACCAGACTGTGGGAAATGAGATTCATTCATGTCTACATTCACAGGTACAACAGGGTGCTTTATACTGGAAGAGCAGTATAGGTACCTCTCAAACAGAGAGTAATGCTTATCAGGTAATAATCTCTTATGCTGATCAGCAACAATTCCAACTACTTTTGAATTTAAACCAAGGCTAAATATATATGTCCAATTCAGTACATAAAGCTCTCTTGGGGTTTCGGTGCTTTAGAGGTTGGGCTATGGGTGTGGAAGGGACAAGGTTGTTCTGCAGAGTGCCCGGGCATGGGAACAATTTAGTGGTAGCATCCTGGAGGGAAGCTGAGAACATATTTGTGAAGGGTATTGGCAGGATGAGCAGTAGCTGTTAAGAGGAAAGCACTCCTGGCTGGGTGCAAGGCAGATCTTTGGGCTGCAGGGCAACTGCCTGAGGCAGGGCTTCATTAATGTGAAGTTGGTGCACCTCCCCTGTACAGAAGAAAAGAGAGATAAGTTCGCTGAGAAGCCATTGAAGTTGAGACTAGAAGGCTGTGGTTTCCTTGACTCAGAGAGGTTGAGGTCAGGAGTCACAGGACTACAGTTTGGGCCTTTGTTATGCTCTTCCTATCAGTAGGTTATGGACTCCAGCCTAGGATTAAAATAGTGAAAACATGTAAAGTTCTTAGGCTAGCAACTGGCCCATGGGAAGGACCCAATAAAAACTAATCTTTATTATTATTAAATTCCAAGTACAGTGTAACAATTTGGCTTTTTTCCAAGTCACAGGCAAAGACACAGGAATCTTTACTACCTGGTAAAACCAGTGATTTTTGGCCAGACAATATTGTGATGGCTGTCAGCATGCTCGCCATAATGCTCGCCACCACTCGTAGCCCTGAATGATCAGCCCAGGAGACACTGAGTGGATGGGGTGGAGCCTGAACATCCGCAGGGTGAGGTAGTCAGTGGGGAGGGATGAGGGACTGGGAGGACAACAGAACTTGCTGGTCTACATTCCTCTCCAGTCCTCTACTCAAGTTGGAAATTGTAGGGTAATGTTCTAGGTAAGAGTTTTCTGACACTCTTGAAGGCACAATGCAAGGGAAATTCATGGGTACTATGTCCAGAATCATCAGCTTGGAAGGCTCCTGAGCCCCTATTTCTCCACGTTGTGAGCATCCTCCTTGGCAGATGCTCAAACAGGGCTCCCTGACTTACAATCCCTCTGGACTACTGTCAAGGGCAAAAGCAAGGTTCCTAGCTCATGGGGAACATCCCTATGCCTCTGCTTACCTTGCCCATTGGCTGACAACATATCAATGGTACCTGGTTGCAGTTTTGAACAAAGTCACACAAGGTGTCCAGCTTGCCCTGAAAAGATGTGGCTGTGAGAAGAAGCTCTAGGCATAAACACTGCCTCTGGAGGGTACAATTCCCTCTCTTAAGCACCCTTCTTACCTCCATCCTTTTTGTCAGGCCTACTTGGCATCCACAGTAAGGTATAATCACTGTTGGACATGGCTGTATGTGACACATTGGCTCCTAGAAAGATAAAACACTGACTGCTTCCTTGTCTGGCTGCTCCTGGGTGCAGACACAAGCCTTCTGTTTTCCCCACACCTCTCAGCTTTTGGAATCTCACCAAATGTTTGTGGGAGAAGTCAAGGACAAATGAGTAGCACCCTGCACCATAACAGAGTGCTTTCCATGGTAATCACAAGAAAAGTCCTGTTGGTTTCCAAATGTGGCTCCTTCCAGAAAGACCAGCAAATTTGATCCAGTCCCTTTGGTATCCCTGAGGCTGCCCTTGTTGTAGAAGCCTGGTCTTGGGGTGTGTAATGTAAGAGGGCTGTAAGGGGTGTGAACTTTGGCAGGTGACAGGGCTGTATTCATTTGATTCTGGCCAATCCATCCTCCACAGATCATACTGCAACCAGCACAGATGTCACCAAAGACTGTAAGGCCAGTTTTGCCACAGATCCCAGGCCCAGGTTGCGCCTGTCTCTAGGACATTGTGCACCAGTTTCAAGTATGAGCCCTGATTTGGGCCCCACCCTGAGTGAGTCCCAACTTGTTCACTTAACCCTCAACCCCTGTGCTCTCCTGAGCTGGGCTTCCCTCACAGCTCAGTACCAAGTCAGACACCTTCCACCCTCCTCAGCCCTGGAGTCACCACAGGCCACTCCAGCCATGCCTTGCCCTGACTGGAGAAAAGGGAAGGACCAAGGAAATGGAGCCCAATGTGCAACAGAGCTTGGAGTGGGAACCAGGACCCTGGATCAGGCGTCGTTAGGAGCCTGGGAAAATTGTCTGTGTGAGAGTTTGTGAGTTCCACTTCCCTCTTGGGCCCCTCCCTGACTCTCTGTCACCCTCTTGTTCCTCCCATTTCTCTCTGCCCAAGTAGGTGAGGCTGGTGGTGTAGTGAGTGGAAATGGCCCTTGTGCTGCAAGAGGCTTCTTTGTCAAGGCCAGTGTGCACATCAGGTCTGCTGACCATATCAGGACCAAACCATGACTTACCTTTTCTGGATTTTGCACTGGTAGTGGCTTCTTGGCAGTCTAGAATGTTAAAGAAACATAAGCACAGCTGGAAGGCATGGAAGGTGCTGGAAGGCCATGCTGCAGAGGGACCCTGCTCTCAACACCAAGACAGAACATGGACTTTGGGGTGTCAATCTGGGTTTCACTGTCTGGATATCTGTGGCCACCAGGCTTCACCTCTCTGAGCCTTAGGGGGAATTGGAAGCTCAGTAATGAGAGTGGAATTGAAAGCTCCCTCTGGAGTCCGTAGGGAGACAGCCAGACTAAGGAGTGTGGTCTCTGGTAGAGGCCTCACACCTGGTAGTTTTCCTCAGCTTCCCACCATCATATGAAGTCAGAGCACAAAGCACACACCCCTTTCTCCCTCCACCACCTCTTCCTCTGCCTGCAGCTCTCCCTGGTGTCCCACCCCTCAGAGGTAACAGTCCCTCCACTGCCCAGGACCTTCTCTTCCTGCTTCCCCTGTTTCAGAAGTCAGACCTGCTTGCCTCTTGCTGGTTTGCTCCATTCTTTCACACCTCTTCTTTCCCCTGTCTTCATCCCACCTTCTGGCCTGTGTCCTTGCAAACCCAGCTAACCAGTGCCTCTGCATCAATTCCTCCCTGTCCTTTTCTGTTGCTCTGGTTACACTGGGCACTTTCCACAAACTATGAAGCTGATATTTTCCCCTCATGTGTTTTAGTACCAACACCAGACCAGATACCAATCTGTGAGCTCCTGCAAGTTGGTGGCCCCTTAATTTCTGTCCCTCTGTGCCCAGCACTTCCCAGCCCTTAATCATGACTGAAGAAGAAATAACAGAAGGCACGAGAGATGTGTAGAGACCCATGTTGGTATTCAAAAGAACAGCTGCCTCAGAGATTATGAATCCTCCTGGCTAGCATCAGTCTTCCTGAGGGGCCACCTGCGCCTCTTGTGAGACTACTTCTTTCCTTACCAACACAGGCATCCTCTGCCTCTGTCCACCTGAGTCTTCTAGGTGCCTGGCTGCTATGAAGCAGTGCTGGTCTCAGAAGGCCTGTGGTTGCTTCTCCCCAGGGGCCAAGGCAGCACATAGGCCATATCCCTGAGGCAAGCACAAGGAAGGAGGCTCCTTAGAAGCCCAGGCTGTGCCTGTGCCTAGGAATGGAGGACAGAGTCTATCTCCTTCTGCTCATGTGGCACTATGGAAGCTGATAGGAGCCTGCTCACAGGCAGAATCATGAAGCAGATGTGTCCCTGGCTCCCTTGGCAATTTGAAACCTTGGTCAAAGGGCTGTGTGGACAGGAGTTACTCACCTTCTTGCAGCATAGCCACCAGATGCACCAGAACAGCAAAAGCAACATGAGCAGGGCCGGGATGAGCATAAGGAGATATAGAGGTCTGAAAATTGTAATGAACTGTGGAGACAGTGTCTGGGAAGGTGATCGGGCAAATGGTGGGTCAGCTGGTGGGTCAGGCGGTGGGTCAGGCGGTGGGTCAGGCGGTGGGTCAGGCGGTGGGTCAGGCAGTGGGTCAGGCGGTGGGTCAGGCGGTGGGTCAGGTGGCCTGGCTGATTGTAGGGTTGGAGGACTTTGAGGTGGTGGGATAGGTGGTGGAACAGGTGGCTGAGCATAAGGAGGGGCAGGTGGAGTGACAAGTAGAAGGGTAGTAGGAGGAGCAGATGGCCTGACAGGCAGCTGAGCAGGTGGAAGGGCAGGTGGCCAGGTAGGTGGTGGGGTGTCTGGAGGGACAGTTGTTGGTGGTGGGGTAGCTGGAAGGACAGTTGATGGCGGTGGGGTAGCTGGAGGGATAGTTGACTTCTTACTCTGCAGAAAGCACACAGAGGTTTGCATTGGGCCTTGTTAGCCTCCACACACTGGATCAGTACCAGGCATCCCCACCTACTGCCTTGTCCAACTACATCCATTCTCCCCAGGTCACTCCATTCATAGTGGGGCACATGGTGCTAGGAGGCCAGGGCAGGAACCAGAGCCACTGTGGAGCCCTTGGCCTCAGACCCCACCACAGGGTCTGATTGGATGTTCGGCCCCATAGCCCTGACAGGGAAGTCCAGATCCTCTGTCCTCATCATCTCCCTCCCACCTCCAGGACCTGCAACTCTGGGCAAAGCTACTCAATGTCTCTGAGCCTCCATTTCCTTATCTGCAAGGAGTAAAGAATGGGCACTTGTGAGCACACACACATACAGAGAGAAGAAAAGAGAAAAATAAAAGAAAAGAAAGTCCCAGCACATGCCAGGCCCATGTGGGGACTTAGGGAATGGGAACTATTGTCTTGTTATTCATACCTAAGGGAAAGTGCTGCATGTGTGGACCTGTATGCTGCACAGCCCTTCCTTAACCCCAGCCTGTGTGGTCAGAGAAGCCAAGAGGGACAGTGGAAAGAGCCTGTGCCAGGACAGGAGACAGGGTGGCTGAAAGGGGTGGAGTCGGGGCTGATGGTGACACTACTGTGCTGGGCCTACAGCTACAAGGCTGCCCCTGAGTCCTCTAAATGTGTCTTTAAAAAAAAAATCAAATAACTTTTATTTAAATTGAAAACACAATTCTTAAAATTGCACTAATAGTTAAAACCTTTTGTTATAAAAATCCTAGAGTATTTCTAGATAAGGCAGAAATAGTTCCAGGTTAATAAGAGCAGATGTGACTTGAGACTACCCTTTAAACTTTAGAGAATGGAAAAAAATAGGCTATTTACAGAAAACATTATTTACATATGTACTCAGGTACAAATTTGGTGATAGAAGAGACTTTTAAGGGCATGTTGAAATCTCAGAAGTAGTTCTCAAAGAGCTTAGTTTTATTTTCTTGGACTTTAGAAATGCCTAAGATCCTTCTTCATCCTCTATCTTGGGAGCCAGGTAGTACTTTAAATGTCCCATATCAGCAATTTTATACCGTACAACAAGGAGTACATCTGCAGATATACTGAGTGTTACTGTAGGGGGAGAGAGGAGTAGCTTTTGTCAGACTGCTGGTTTGTGAAAGGATGTCCAGGGACAAATGAAGACAGACTCAGATGGAGGACTGTCAGCACTGTTGGAACCCTCACAAGCTAGCACTGGACACCATAGTGGTGGCAATTAGGCACGGGAGTCCCTCCTGCCAGGCACACCTTCTCCAGCCTAACTCCCTCTCTCACCCCCCTCATGCTCCTGGTCTAAGGTGCCTGGATGATGTGGAGTCTGAAAAGTGGGCCCCTGGGAGCAGCACCTCATTCCCACGTTCCTTTCCTGGGGTTGAGCCTCTGGCCTCTCCCATAGCCTTGAGGCTTTCCCACCTAAAGAGGGACAACCTTCCTGCAGAGTTCATAAAGAGTTAGCAGAGAGGGCCAGCTGAGGAGCAGGAGAAAGGAGGAGAGGCTGATTGGAGGGTCATATACCTGCAAATTGACAGCATGTGTTCTCTAAGTAGGCTCAGGGCCCAGGGACTTCGATGGTCATGAGTGGGTTGCAAGCCATTCAAGAGCTTCACCAATGCAGTGGGGACTCACCCTGACTGAGCAGGGCAAGAGTTGGTCCTACGACCCACATCCACTGGGCCTGGACCTCAATTTGAAGAGCCATGGTGGTCCAGAGATTCAGAACCGTGGTTTGTAGCACACAGCCTCCCATCATCTCCCAGTCACCCCAGCTGGAATCCTGATGGACCCAGAATTCCCCACTCCTAGATCTGGGCCAGGGGAGATGGCAAGCTGGGAAACAGTGTGGGCAGAGTGTCTGTTATCTTTCTGAAATGCTAAGAGCTCTAATTGGTTCTGCCACATTCCTCAGTGGTAGTTGGTTCACAGTAGGAGCAGCAATTCTGAAAAGCCTGAACAGCTGGCTGTATCCAGGGTCTTGAAGATGCACTCCCAGGATAATTTTCCAAGCTTGAGTTGGGGGACAGCTCCCTGATTAAAGGTTAAAACTCAGAATAGGATATGAGATGTTCCTGGAGGTTGCTGTCTGCATAAGCTACCTGCTGGACCTGCCTGGGGTTACTGGTCCCCTCTCTTGTCCTCACAGCATGTCTCTCCCTCTAGTGCAGGAGATCTGCATAGCCCTGGAGATCTGCAGCCCCACCTGACACTCACACAGTCCTCACTGATGATCTTAATATTCTCGCTGATGAAGCTGATGCCATTATTCAGGCTAACTTCAATGAAGACCTCCCTAAACATAGAAAGAATACATAGTGAATACCAGTCCAGATTGACACAATTCTTCCTCTTGGCTTCAACCATAACCCACAGATCTCCTTCTTGTAATGACTTAGAACATCAGGCATTGAGGCTACCAGAGAGCAGACAGCTCATCTCCAAGTGCTACAAAATCGACCTGTGCAAAAAGGGCTGACCAGGCAGTGAGTAGCCCTCCACGGGGTCAGATGCCCTTGTGGCTATGAGCTAAGTGACTAGGGATAGCTTCTTGGTTTCACCATCTCCACTGTTCTATATTTATAGGCTAAGCTCCATTCAAAAGGTTTCTAGGAACAATGGTACCATCCCTTGGGCACATCATCTGCAGCATTCCTACTTTCCTCAGCAGAGCCAGGCTCAGCAGATCCTTGAGCACCTTGGGGGACCACCAACCAATAAAGGTGGTTGCAGAGAATGCTGAGAGCCCTCTTGGAAAAAGACAGGTGCTGTCCCAACAGAGATAGCATCTCACATTCTAGATACCTCATGGGGGCAACAACTGCCTATGTAAACCCTGAGCTAGGTACTTACTGGTTTGGATTTTCTATCTTTATCCCTGGGCATATTAGTCTGGTAGCATTCACAAATGTGGCTTTTTTATCTGAAAGAAAATAACATAAGAATGTCAATCAATATAGATCCACCATCACTGAGAACTACCTAAAGACTGCCTAAACAGCATTCCTGTAACTAAGGGTATAAAGGAGAAGCCTCATTAAAGATATGGAACGGGTAGGTCCCACACCCACAACATAGTGGTTAAAAAATGGAGGCACCAAAAAATAAACAATCCAATTTTAAAAAGGCAGGGGAGTTGAATAGACATTTCTTCAAAGAGGACACACAGATAGCCAACAGACATCTGAAAACATGCTCAACATCAGTAATCATCAAAAAAATTGAACGTAAAACCCCTATGGGATATCACTTCATATCTGTCTGAATGGCAGTCAATAAATCAACAAACAACAGGAGTTGGCGAGGAGGTAAAGAAAAGGGAACCTTTATGTATTATTGTTAGGAGTGTAAATTTGTGTAGCCACTATGGAAAGCAGTATGGAGGTTCCTCAAAGACTTAAAAATAGAAGTATCATATGACTAAACAATTCCAGTTCTGGTTATTTATTTAAAAATCCACAACACTAATTTGAAAAGATATGTACACCTCTATGTTTATTGTAGCATTATTTAAAATACCCAAGATATAGAAGCACCCTAGGTTCCATTGATAAATAAATTTTAAAAGATGTTACACATATGTAATGGAATATTACTCAGCCATAAAAAATTAAATCTTAAAATCTGTGATGACATACATGGACTTAGAGGGTATTATGCTACATGAAATAAGTCAGAGAAAGACAGATATCATGTGATTTCACTTATATGTGGAATATAAAAAACAAAAAAGAACAAATAAAACAAACAAACTCATAAATACATAAAACAAATAGATGGTTATCAGATGGGAGGGCGATAGGGGAAAAGGGTGAAAAACGTGAAAGGGATTAAGAAGTACAGCATAGGAAATATCATCAGTAATATTTACTGTATATAGTGTTAGATGGGTACTATACATATCAGGGTGATCACTTCATAAGTTATATAAATGTCAAATCACTATGTTGTACACCTGAAACTAATATAATGTGTCTATTGTAATTGAAAAATAGAACTGAATAAAAATTAAAAATTAGAATGTCAGTGTACATGTCCACCCATCCATTTTCCCTTTTGTTTGCCCTGGCAAGCAGAGCTAACATTTTGGCAGACATCAGCTTCTCTTCTCTTTCTTCTTCTGAACACTGACTATACATTAGGCACTGTGCAATGCTCTGTGTTTAATGGAAATAAGGCATGCAGAGTCCCTGCTCTCAAAGGACCTTACATTTCAGGGATTTGAGGGGAAGACAGACAGTGAAATAACAATAAAGAAAATAAATGCCAGAGAGTGAAAAAATGCTGTGATATCAATAAACAAGGAAAGGTATAAAAAAAGAAGGGGAAGGGATACTGCTTAGGAATGGATGGCATGTCTTATCTTTAAGGGTTTTATTTATCTTCTAGAGAAATGGACACATTTATAACAAAAAGTGCTTCAATATCTGTGATTTGCTTCAAAATAATTGATGGTGAAAACATCAACAAAATCAGACTGGCCAGGGGTGGTAAGTAATTAAAGTAAGTGATGTATGTTTCAAGTTCATTATATAATTCTTTTTACTTTGTGTGTTGTTGAAAATTTCCATAAAAAATAATGTGTCTCAGAGGAGTTGTCCAGGATGACAGTGTTATGCATCTTCTTATGAGCACACTGAAATATACACCTATACATAAAATAATTACTACTGAGAGACAACTGACAGGTGATTAAAACACACGAGAGACCAAATAGAGAAAGCTAGGCTACATGGAACTTATCCAGAATCTTCAGGAACTCTTTAGGATCAGAGGCAGCAGTGAGCACCACAGTTTACTTGCATGTCCCCTCTACTTTGTATGGGAGGTGGGACTTCAATCCAGTTGCTTTGTCCTACCTGCAAGATTTCTGTAGTGCATTCCCAGTCACACTCCCCAAAAGCCCATTTTAGTTCTGAATAAAAAGAGCAGGCAGAATCAACAGGGCATCACCACACACATCTGGAGATGCTACAGGCCAACACACTAGCATTTCAGCCATTACAAGTTCCTATCCAGCCCCAACTGGTTGCCAAACCCCCCTGGGAAACATAGCGTACAAAGAGATTCCTTCCACACAAATCATTTTCTGTACAACATGAGAGAAAGACCACATAGAGAAGACCACATAGAGAAGTCTCTGGGAATTTTAGAAATTTTCTTTTGTCTAACGTGTTAGTGAGAGTCATTGTATACTCCCTCCTCGATCTTGATAGGGTAGGTGGGTGCTCCATCCAGGTACTCTGCTCTATCTGTAGATTTGCAACAGCATGTTCCTGGATACATTTCCTGAGCCTATTTAGAGTCTAAACAAAGGGAGCAAGTAGGACTAACAGAGCATTGCTACACATATCTGGCCTCCCTCCAAGCTGGTCCAGTTTTATTGGCCAGCTCACTGGACACTGTGGTCCTCAACTCAGCTCCAGCTAAACTTTCAAAACTGTCTGGCACATACCACCTATACAGAGGTCACTTCTATACAAGGTCACTTTTTCATGACTGGAAGAGATAGCTATTTTGTCTAATTCACATAAACAAACATAGAAAGTCAAAATAAAAAGAAGACTATATAAAATAAAGAAAGAAGTAAAATGCCCCCTAAAGGTTAATGAAACAGGTAAGTAATTTGTCTGATAAAGAGTGCACAAAATGGTCTTAAGGATGCTCACCAAACTTCAAAGTTGGAGAGAGGAAATTAAGGAGAACTTCAACCAAGAGTTAGAAAGTGTAATAAAGAACCAAGCACACCAATAACTGAAATGAAAAATAACTAAGAGGAATTAACATCAGAATAGCTAATACAAAAGAATGGATCAGTGACCTGGAAAGCAGATGAGCAGAAATCACCTAATCAGAACAGAAGAAAAATTAAAAATGAGGATAGCTTAAGGTACCTCTGGGGAAACATCAGATGCACAGACATTCACATTATAGAAATCGAAGAAGGTGACAAAAGAGAGAAACAAAAACCTGGAATGAAAACATGCCAGGCTTAGGAAGAACAGAAAGTTCTAAACAAGATGAATCCAAAGAGATCCACGCTCAGGCATATGGTAATTAAAATGGCAAAAGCTAAAGAGCAAGACAATTTTAAAGGCAGCAGGAGGAAAAGAATTAGTTACATACAAAGGAAACCTATAAGGCTATCAGTTGATTACTGAGTAGCAACTTTACAGGACAGAAGAAAATGGCAGTACATCTGGGGGAAAAGAAGAATAATTTACCCAGAAAGGTTATTATTCAGAATTGAAGGAGAGATAAAGAACTTTCCAGACATGCAAAAACTGAAGGAGTTCATCACCATAAACCAGTTTTCAAGAAATATTAAAGGGTCTTCTTTAATGATAAAAAGGAAAGGTCATGACCATAAGTAATAAAATATGAGAAAGAAAAAAATCTCACAGGTAAAGCCAACTATTTAATAAATACAGTGAACCACACATTTAAAAAGCTACTATGGTAAAAAACAAAAACAAAAACAAATGTACTCAACTCAGTTCAAAATAAATAAGTAATAAGACAGTGACTGGGGGGAAAGGAAAGAAGGAAAAGGGGGGAAAGAAGGGGAAGGGTCTAGTCAAGGAACTAGTATGAATGATCCATGGACATGAATAACAGAATGGGGATTGAATGTGGGAAGCAGGATAGGAAGGGTAGGAGGGAGCAATGGGGAAAAATGAGACAACTCTAATAGAAAGGCAATAAATAGAGGCATTGACTTTTGACTTCATAAAGCAGAGGCCCAGGGCAGATGCTGAGAGGACATCTCTGGCTTCTGGGTCCCATTTTCATCATTTTTGGAGAGATAAATCTGTCCCATGAATCAATAACCTTGGGAGAGGATTTGTAGATGCCAATGCCTACACAAGAAGGTTTCTGGAGTCTCCCTCTGTTCTGGACTTAAAAGGGATTAGGATCACAGAAGAGAAGAGAGGAAGGGAGAGAGGCAGGGAGAGGGAGAAGCATTGATGTGAGAGAGAACTATTGATGGGTTGCCTCCCATACACTCCCAGACCAGCATTGTATGAGCCCGGACTGGGAGTCCATGGACATTCACAATCTAGGAATGGCTGGAGGCACCGCGAGATTCTTAAGGGGAGCTCGTGCACGCACTTGCCCCGGGCTCTGGTGGGGTTTGGGCAGGTGCGAGGTGGCCTGAAGATGCTTGAGTGCTGTGGGAGAAATCATTTGGGCAGATCGCTCCCCTCTCAGTGGCAATAGCAATAGCCCTGCCTGAAGAAAGTACTCGGCCCCACCCGATGGTGCTTAAGCTTGACTGCAGATTTCAGAGTAACTAGAGTAAAAAGCAAAAGAGAGAGACCTTGGAAGAAGAGCACTGCTAGTTGAAATTAGGCTGCCTAGATCCAGACTTGGACACAAGCTGAAGTCAACAGGGTGGTTCCAGAAAAAGAGGAAAGTGGAAAAATACAGAAACTAGAGACAAATTCCACTGTGACCCTCTATAGGAGCTGTCTCCTACATATGCTTTTAGTAGTCACTGTTTGTCCTCCCAGTCTATGCAGTTTAAGTTGTGGGAGACCAGTATATATGATACAAAGGGCTGTAGCTGCTGTGCCCCACATACCATGCTGCCAGTCACACACTATGGGGGATTTTAGAAGTAGAATAGAAATGCAATGTACTCTTTGAAACTGATGAAGCCTGCTTGCTCCGTATAGCCCCAAATTCTTATCAGTAGGATGTGGAAACAAAATGTTTAACTAAAAAGATGCTTCTGGAGCTCTATGACATGCCTTGGTGCCTCACAGTCTTGCTACCTATCTCCCTATGTTGATTTATGCCTTCCCTTTATTCTTACTCCTAACCATTTGGTGGAGATCTGCATGCTTATGCTGTGCATTTCTGCACATAGCAAACTCAATAAAAACCATGACTGAGAAAGGAGTGATCAGTGATCTCCTATGAGACACACTCACCCTTCTCTCTTCTCAGACAATTTGTTTTTGAATCAGTTCATTCATCCACGCCAAGGGATCTGCGGGACCGGGAACCTCTCAAGTGGCACACTGAACAGGGACTGGTGAGAAGGACTCGCTGGGGAACCTCACAATAAGTAAATAGTCTTTGTATCATAGTTTATTTTAAATCGTATATTTTGCTCCTCCCTTTTCTCAATCAAGTTTACCATTTGAGTTTCTCCTCTTATTTTTGTTTTAAATTCTATATTTTCTCTTACTACCACTTGTTTCCAATCTGCCCTCATTTTTTCTCACTTCTCTAGTCAATTTTTTTTCCCATAATAGAGTGCACTTACTCTCTCTCCATCTTGATCAATCTGTGACATTCCTGCAACTTTACTCGTAGATCTTTACTATTCTGGCATTTCAAATCTCAAATCTTGTGGTTCCCCTCTCCTAATCCATTTTTACCTTCCTCCAGTCCTTTTCTTCTTTCACTTTACATTTGAATTTTTCCCTGTCTTAGCCTGGTTTTTATCCCTCGCTCTCAGTATTCCTTCTCCCTCCACCAACACAAAATTACTTCCCTTCCCTCCAGGCATCTCTTCAGCTTCTCTTTCTTTTTTATCTCCTACTCCCATCTCATATATATTTATCTTAGCTCATAGGTTACTGTTAGTGCTGTGGTGAAACTTTTTCTCTAATTTGATGCCTAGTTTTTTCTCTTCTTATTCACCTTCCTTAGTGTGTGTGTGTGTGTGCATGTTTGTTCTCTCTCTCACACACACACTATAATATATATATATATATATATATATATATATATTTTACAACTGCTGTTTAAAACTAATACTACATGTTTCCCCTCTCTTAATTTATTCTACCTTATTCCCTTACTTTTTAATATATGATATAAATTTTACTTTTTTCTCTCTCATTGTCTTGTTGCTGCTTGTTACTATTATTGCTCCTCTCCCTCCCATTTCAAAAATCATTTTTCTGGCAGTTAGTCAACTCATCTGTTTTTTCTTTCTTATAATAGTTCCAATCTCAGTACATCCTCATTAATACTAGCTCATTAGCAGTTGATATGGTGATTGAGGGTGGGGGATATCTTTGTGGGTGTGGGCTTCTTTCCTGGGTGGGTGGCTTTGCTTTAGCAGCAGCTCAACAACTGTTTACAAAACAAAGTGGGCAGAGTGACTCTCAGTCAGCTAGCTGGAGGGAAGAACCCACCAAAGAGCAACGCAACAACAAGCAAAACCAAAATTATACCAGCCAGCCCAAATAAAAGGTATAAAGGGCATCCAAAGAGCATCACATTAATGAGATCAAGGAGTCTGCAGCATTGAATCCCAGAGAACTCCTACCAGAGAAAGTCACAATACAGAAACAGGAAGTCAGAGCAGGATAAGAAGCAGAAACAAACAAGAAGAGCAATATAAAATGGGGATAACACCCTATCAAAAGGAAAGGAGGAAATTCCAGAAGGAGCAAAAAATGAAATAGAAGCAAGAAAGCTATCAGACGTGGAATTGAAAACAAAGATAATATGGGAGATAAGTGAACTCAACAGACTCCGGGGGAACTACAAAGAACTCCAGGTAAATGACAAAGAACTCCAGGGAAGCTACAAGAAACTTACTGAGAAGTACACCAGAATGAAAAAGGACATAGAAACTATCAATAAGAACCAGTAAGAAATGAAGACTACAATTTCTGAACTGAAGAACAGAGTAGAAGAAATTAAAAGTAGGCTAAATGCAGTAGAGGATTAAATTAGTGAGCTAGAGGACAATGTAGAAAAAAATTTCCAGACACTGCGTCAAAGTGAAAAAAGACTAAAAAAAAAAAAAAAAAAAATGCGGAGGGTTTAAGAGAGCTGCAAGACAACATGAAATGGAATAATATCCATATCATAGAGATAACTGAAGGAGAAGAGGAGCAACGGATAGAAAACCTGTTTAAAAGGTAATGACAGAAAACTTCCCAGACACGAGAAGAAAACTATCTTACAAGTACAGGAAGCACAGAGAGTCCCCATGAAGGTGAACACAAACAGGGCCACTCCAAGACACATTATAATTAAAATGGCAACGTTCAAAGACAAAGAGAGAATCCTAAAGGCAGCAAGAGAAAAAACAGCAAATAATATACAAGAGAGCTCTGGTAGGCTCTCAGCTGATTTCTAAAAGAAGCACTACAAGCCAGAAGGGAATGGCAAAAAATATTCCAAGCAATGAAAAACAAAGGCTTACAACCAATACTACTTTACCCAGCAAGGCTCTCTTTCAAAATAGAAGATAAAATAAGGAGCTTCCAGGACAAGGAAGACTGAAAAAATACATCTCCACCAAACCAGCATTGCAGGAGGTGCTAAAGGGAATGCTTTAAGAAGAAGAAGAAAAAGAAAGATGGAGAAAAACACAGATACAAAGGGGAAAAAATCACAATGAATAAGAACCTATCAATAATAACCTTAAGACACAACAAAGAAAGAAAACTACAGGCCAGTATTACTGATGAACATAGATGCTGAAATCCTGAACAAAATATTGGCAATCAAGATCCAGCAACACATTATAAAGATCATACACCACGATCAAGTGGGAGTAATCCTAGGGATTCAAGGGTGGTTTAATATCTTTAAATCAATAAATATTTTACACCACCTAAACAAAATGAAAGACAAAAACCACATGATCATATCAATAGATGCAGAAAAATAATTTGATAAAGTACAACATCCATTTATGATGAAAACACTCAGCAAAATGGGAATAGAGGGAGCATACCTTAACATAATTAAGGCTATATATGAGAAACCTGAAGCCAACATCATACTCAATGGACAGAAACTGAAAGCATTCCCCCTGAGATCAGGAACAAGACAAGGATGTTCACTCTCTCTCCACTCCTATTCAACATAATGTTGGAAGTCCTAGCCACAGCAATTAGACAAGAAGAGAAATAAAAGGCATCCAAATTGGGAGAGAAGTAAAACTATCATTATATGCAGATGACATGATAGTATACATAGAAAACCCTATAGACTCCACTAAAAAACTACTCAATATAAAAAGTGAACTTGACAAAAGAGCACGATAGTAATTAAATATACAGAAATCTAAGGTATTTCTGTGCACAAACAATAAAATATCAGAAACCGAAACAAAAAAGAAAACACCATTTACTATAGCAACAACAAAAATAAAGTACCTAGGAATAAACTTAACCAAAGAGATAAAAGACCTGTACTCTGAAAATTATGTAACACTGAAGAAAGAAATTAAGGAAGATACAAATAACTGGAAGCAAATACCATGTTCATGGATGGGAAGAATCAACATCATCAAAATGGCCATACTACCCAAAGCAATTTACAGACTCAATGCAATCCTTATTAAAATACCAATAACATATTTCACTGACTTAGAAAAAATACTCCAAAAATTCATATGGAACCAAAAAAGACCCCGAATAGCAAAAGCAATCTTGAAACAGAAGAACACAGCAGGAGGAATCACAATAACAGACACCAAACTATACTACAAAGCCACTGTGATCGAAATAGTCTGGTACTGAAACTTGAAAGAATTCCGGCCAAGATGGAGGCTTAGACGGACACGCTAGGTCTCCCTCTACAAGTAGAGAGGAATACAACTACTTCAAAACAAAGGATAACTAGAAATTCCAGATAATAAAACTACACGGAAGCCCAACATATGAAGTTATAAACCAGCGGCGCCCTTTGGGCAGGTAAGAGCAAAAGAGGGCGGCGCTGTTTGCGGTCGCACCTGGGACAGTGGCGGGGAGAACAATCCCGGCTGCAGTCGAACCCCCGGCAGCTCGCGACCCCAACGCTGGGGAAAGCAGCCACCACATCGCCTTGTACAGTGAGGCCCAGGGGGGTGGGAGGACGGATCCCGGTCTCCTAGCGGAATAACTGTGTGAATCCATCTTGGACCCCCGCCCCCAAAGAAAGCGCCACAGGGCTGCGAAATAGGTCGCGGACAAGCACCAGTCGCTGGATTGTGACGACAAAGCACCATGGCACAACAAGAAAGGCTGCCGAATGGCGCCGGTCGCTGGGTCATTACGAGTACACAGGCACTGCCCCCTACAGCCGGCCCAAGAAAACAAAAAGCATCTGTCAAAATGAGGCAGACAACTATAGAAATCCTGGTGGCACAGCTCACCAGGCAACAGATGGAGAACCTGACAAATGAACAGATAAGAAACCTGTCAGATGCTCAGTTCTGGGCCATTGTTATCAGGTGGCTTACAGAATTCACAAAAGATCTGGAAAAAGATGAGAAAGAAGCGAAAAACACTCATAACGAAAGGAACAAAACCACATACGAGACAGATGGTGAGGAAAAAAAATCCAGAGTTCATTTCAACAAACTGGAATATGGAGAAGGAACAAGCAGTCAACCAATGCAGTGAGAGGAAATGGGAAGCAACGATGAGAGGATAAGAAACCTCTGGGACAGCTATAAAAGGCCCAACATAAGAATCATTGGTTTGCCAGAGAGTGAGGAAGATGAACTAGAACTTGAAAAATTGAGTGAAAATATAATAAAGGAGAACTTCCCAAACTTGGGGAAGGCAATAGACTTACAGATCCAGGAAGCACAGAGAGTTCCAAAAAAACTGGACCCAGGGAGAACCACTCCAAGACACATTATAATCAAAATGTCAAAAATTAAAGATAAAGAGAGAATCTTAAAAGCAGCAAGAGAGAAGAAAAGAATTATGTACAAAGGGGTCCCACTTAGACTATCAGCTGACTTCTCAAGGGAGACCCTGCAGGCAAGAAGGGACTGGCAAGAAATATTCAAAGTAATGAAAATCCAAAACCTACAACCACGAATACTCTATCCAGCGAAATTGTCATTCAGAATAGAAGGACAGAGAAAGTGTTTCCAGGACAAAAAAAAAAACTGAAAGAGTTCATTAGATCCAAACCACTGTTATATGAGATGTTAAAGGGACTGGTTTAGAAAAAGGAGGATCAAGACAATGAAATCTAAAATGAAAACTGCATCACAAGAAACAACAGAAGCTAGGGAATGGAAACAAAGGCAAACTAAACAGGCAACGAGAGTGGAAAAAGAACTATAGGTACGGGGAACATATTGGGGGGAGGTCAACAGGGAGGGGAAATGGGGAGAGGGAGGGAGATGATATAGGAATTAAGGATCATGGTAGGAGGGAATGGAATAGATAGAGAGAGGTTGAGAAGAACTGTATGCACAACTAATGGACATGATCTAAAAGGGGGGGACAACTGGAGGGAGGGGTGCCACCGGGTGGAGGGGAGCAGAGGGAAGGGAAATTGGCACAAATGTAATATTATAATCAATAAAACACATTAAAAAATAAAAGAAATAGTCTGGTACTGGCATAAGAACAGACACATAGATCAATGGAATAGAATAGAGAGTCCGGAAATAAATCCTGGACTATATGGTAAACTAATATTTGATAAAGGATGAAGGAACATAAAATGGAGTAAGAAGAGCCTCTTCAAAAAATGGGATGAAAAAACTGGACAGGGATGTGCAAAAAAATGAAACTAGACCACCAACTTACACCACGCACGAGAATAAACTCAAGATGGATCAAAGACTTAAATGTAAGCCATGACACCATGAAAATCCTAGAGGAAAACATAGGCAGGAAAATTCAGATATCCCACATAACAATATTTTCATGGATACAACTCCTAAGGCAAGAGAAATAAAGGAAAAAATTAACAAATGGGACTACATCAAACTAAAGTTTCTGCTCAGCAAAAGAAAACACCAGCAAGATGAAATGGAAACCTACCATATGGGAAAACATATTTGCCAATGATACATCAGACAAGGGACTGATTTCCAAAATATATAAAGAGTTTATAAAACTCAACATCAAGAAAACAGAGAGATACAAATAAAAACCACAATGAGATACCACTTTACACCAGTCAGAATGGCCATCATCAACAAATCAAGAAACAACAAGTGCTGGTGAGGATTTGGAGAAACAGGAGCCCTACAGCACTGTTGGTGGGAATGCAGACTGGTACAGTCACTATGAAAAACAGTTTGGAATTACCTCAAAAAACTAAAAATGCAACTGGCTTTTGACCCAGCGATTCCACAGCTAGGATTATACCCACGAAATCCTAAAACCGTAATTCAAAAGAACTTATGCACCCCTATGTTCAGAGCAGCACTGTTTACAATAGCTAAGTGCTGTAAAGAGCCTAAGTGCCAATCTGTAGATGAGTGGATCCCAAAACTGTGGTACATTTACACAATGGAATACTATGCAGCAGAAAGAAAGAAGGAACTCCTGCCATTTGTGATAACATGGATGGAACTAGAGATTGTGTCAGTGAAATAAGTCAGGCAAAGAAAGAAAAATACCACATGATAACACCTAATACAGGAGACTAAGAAACAACACAAACAATGAACTAAATAGAACAAAGAACAGAATAACAGTTATTAGGGGGAAGGGGAAGGGAGAGATGGGGGATAAGTAAGGGAATGGTTTAGTCAAAGAACATGTATAAATGACTCACGGATATGGACACCGTGGGTGATATGATTGTGGGAGAAGGGGTGGGCTGGGTGGGGGGGAGCAATGTGGGTAAAAATGGGACAACTGTAATTGAAAAACAAAATAATAATAATAATAATAATAGTAATAAAATAATAACCTTAAATGTAAATGGATTAAATGCTCCAATCAAAAGACATAGGGAAGCGGAATGGATATGAAAACATGACCCACATATATGCTGTCTACAAGAGACACACCTCAAAACAAAAGATCTACACAGACTGGAAGTGAAGGGATGGAAAAAAGTATTTCAAGCAAACGCACATTAAAAAAAGTCTGGGGTAGCAATACTTATATGAACAAAACGGATTTTACAACAATGGCCATAAAAAGGAACAAAGAAGGGCATTTCATAATACTTAAGGGAATAATCTATCATGAAGATATAACCTTTTCAAACACATGTGCAACCAACATAGAAATTCCCAAATAAATAAGGAAAATCTTGGAAGACTACAAGAAGGATATTGACAGCAATACACTTATAGTAGAGGATTTTAATACCCCATTGTCAACAATGGACAGATCTTCAAAGCAAAGAAACACAAAAGATATTGAGGCATTGAACAACATGCTAGGTCAAATGGACTTAATTGTTATATAGAACCTTTCATGCCAAAGAAGCAAAATATACATTTTTTTCAAGAGCACATGGAACATTTTCAAAGACAGAACACATAGTAGGACACAAAACAAACCTCAACAAATTCAAGAAAATTGAAATTATATCAAGCATCTTCTCAGATAACAGTGGCTTAAAACTGGCAACCAACCTCAAGGAAAAAACTCAAAAACTTTAAAATTCATGGAGAATGAATAACATGCTATTAAATAATGAATGCATTAATAATGAGAACAAGGAAGAAATCAAAAAGTTTCTGGAAACAAATGATAATGAACATGCAACAACCCAAAACCTATAGGACACAAGGAAGGCAGTCCTGAGAGGGAAGTTTATAGCAATACAGGTCTACCTAAGAAAGATAGAATAATCTTGAATAAAAAATTTAACCTTACAGCTATAAGAACTAGAGGAACAAAAATGAACAAAGCTCAGAGTGAGTAGAAGGAAATAAATCATGAAGATCAGAACAGAATTAAATTACATAGACACTAAGTGAACAACTCTATAGGTCAATAAAAACAGGAGGTGGTTCTTTGAAAAGATAAACAAAATCAACAAACCTTTAACCAAGCTCCTCAAGGAAAAAGAGAGAGGACCCAAATAAACAAAATCAGAAATGAGAGAGGAGAAATAACAACTGATACACAGAAATACAAAGAATTATAAGAAAACTACAAATAACAATATGTCAAGAAATTTGACAACCCAGATAGAATGGACAAATTTCTGGAAACATATAATCCTCCAAAACTGAATCAAGAAGCAGCAGAAAGCTGGAATTGACCAGTAACAACTAGTAAAATTGAAGCAGTAATAAAAAATACCTCCTGAAACACAAAAGCCCTGGACTGGATGGCTTCACAGGCAAATTTTACAAAACATTTAGGAAAGAACTAACTCCTATCTTTCTCAAACTATTCCAAAAAACAAACAAACAAACAAGAAAAAACAAGAAGTGCACCACCCAATTAGCATCACAAATGACACACCCAAAGGGTGGACTCAGCAGACACCAGAGCTCCACTAAGTAAATCCTTCTTTGTAAGGTCAGCCCTATGCAACAAGTTGTTTGCAGCAGTCATGGCCAGTTCTCATAGCCCCATGATAAGTCCCACCCACTGACATGTTAACAGCAGTCAATGTTCATTTACAACAGGAGGGCACACACAACTCACACAAAGGACACCCCTGGAGCACCAAAGTAAGGTGAACAGGGGACTGCACCACTGGGCCCCACTGGGCACCTACTACAGAAGGCCACTCTTCCAAGACTCGGAGATATAACAGATCTATTTAATACCTAGAAACAAACATGGTGGATGGGGGGGGCAGCCAAAACGAGGAGATAAACATGTCCCAAATGAAAGAATAAGGCAAAAGCTCAGAAAAAGAACTAAACTAAATGGAGACAAGCAATCTACTAGATGTAGAGTTCAAAATGCTGGTTTTAAGAATGCTCAAAGAACATACAGAAAGAGTAGGTGATCTCAGTGAGAAAGAATATCAACAAATTGATAGGAAATGTCAAAATGAAATATAAAACATAAAAAAACCCTTCTAGCTGTTCCCAGCCTGTCTTGGGAGAGGGGCAGCTCTGTTGGTTGATGGGAGAAGTGCCCTTCTGGGGGTCTTTTTGGACCCTGGACAGGGTTTTGGAGTTGAAGTCTTAGGGGCCAATAACTCATCACCCCCACACTCTGGAGATCACTCCTGCGCTGAGGACTCCAAAGAATCCTTCATCTGCCCAACACTCAGACTTGAGCAGGAGATTATGAAGATGATGGAGGAGTGCGGGGAGGCTGCACTTTCTGGCTACTGAGACCCGTCTGTAGGTTGTACTAATTGCAGACAGAACATCTCAGTGAGCAGCTGGACGCTGGCAGGAGTCAAGCCTTGGCACTGCTGGATTAGAGAAAAACCATCTGGGAATGACCTGTTTCGTGAGGATAGCGGAGGAAAAAGGGACAAGACCAGATTTCTGACTGGGGTGGCTACCCAAGCTGCGGCTGGAAGCACACAAAGGCTTTTTGGCGACCATAGGCTTCCCCAGAGAGGAATCAGGAGGAGAGCAGATCTCTTCCCGCTGGCAGAGATAGGACTCGACCAGGTGGCATTGGTGCTGAAAGACAAGAAACAGCATACTGCTGTGAATGTGAGAACATGATTTTCCTTTATATTTTTCACTTGTGAACTGTGGAGAAGGGAGGGAAGTTTGGGGGTGATAGGACGTTCTTGAGGAGCGCAGGTGCAGAAGTGCACTCACCCACACCCCAACCCTCCCCTTGGATCGCGCGGGTGCACATAGGGAAGTGCCCTCATTCACTGGCTCAGGTCCGCAGGGCTGCGCGTCCAGGTGCCCCTCGGACACACCACAAACAGACATAAGATCAGTGCCCCAATGGGCACAGGAAGGGCCCGCTGGACACACAGAAGACCGTGCGCAGACACCCCTGGCCAGCTCCAGTGGGCACCAGGCCAGAGTGCAGACCATTTGCTCAGGCTCTTTTTGTGCCCACCCAGGCAGGTGCAGGAACGGCGGGCGGCAGTGACTCACAGATGCTCACTTCCACTGTGCACAAGTGTCTGGGGGCCCCGCGCTAAGAGGCGAGAGACCAACTCCCAGAGCGCAGCTCGGCAGGCCTGAGGCTAATGCTCAGGCCTCCTTGCGCGTGCAAAAACACCTCGCCAGCTCCAACAGGCGCCAAAGGAATGCGCTGTGCTGGCCACTGCGGGAGCACAATGTTGATGCAAGAAACAGGAACCTTTTGCCTGCCTCATTAGACAAGCTGTGGACACAGAAAAAGAAGACGACACACAAAGGCTGAACTGACATCTCCACAAAAGAACTCAAGACAAAGTGGATAGAGTGACTCTCAATCAACTAGCCCGAAGGAAGATCCTACCAAAGAGCATCTGAAATATAACCAGGCAGCATAAACAAACAACATAAAGGGTACCCCAAGGACATCAGGCTCAGGAGATCAAAGAGACTGCACCACTGAAACCCCCAGATTTCCTATAAAGAATCTCATACCACAAAGGTGGGAAGTCAAAGCAGACACATCCAAAAAACAAAAACAAAAGAAGAATCCAACATGGTAAGACACAGAAACAACCTCTCAATGAAGAGAAAAGAGGAATCCCCAGAAAGAGAGGTAGATGGAATAGACATTGTCCAAATGTCAGACACGGAATTCAAAACAATGGTGGTGAAGAAGCTCAATACACTTGACAACCTCAAAAACAACTATGACAACTTCCAAGGAAGTTACCAACAGCTCCAAGAAAATTACAGGGAACTTGCAGAGAACTACACCAGCATAAAAAAGGACACAGAAACTATTAACAAGAACCAGGAGGAAAGGAAGAATTCAATCTCTGAACTGAAAGACACAGTAGAATCAATCAAAAGCAGACTAAACGAAGCAGAGGATCAGATCAGTGAGCTAGAAGTTAATGAGGAAAAAATTCCCAGACAATACATCAAAATGAAAAAAGATTGAAAAAATACAAAGAAGATGTAAGGAAATTACAGGATAGCATAAGGAAAAACAACATCAGAGTCATTGAAATTAAAGAGGGAGAAGAGGAACAAGGAATAGAAAAACTGATAGGAGAAATAATGACAGAAAATTTTCCCAACCTGATGAGACAAAAAGTTATGCAAGTTCAGGAAGCACAGAGAGTTCCAATGAAGAGGAACCCCAAAACACCCACTCCAAGGCACATCATAATTAAAATGGCAACATTCAAAGACAAAGAGAGAATCCTGAAAGCAGCAAGAGAAAAACAGCAAATAATATACAAGGGAGCTCCAATAAGGCTATCGATGGATTTCTTAATAGCAACACTACAAGCCAGAAGGGAATGGTCAAAAATATTTCAAGCAATGAAAAACAAAGGCCTACAACCAAGAATACCCTACCCAGCAAGGCTCTCATTCAAAATGGAAGGCGAAATAAGGAGTTTCCCAGACAAAGGAAGACTAAAAGAATATATCTCCACCAAACCAGCATTGCAAGAGATGCTAAAATGAATATTTTAAGAAAAAAGAAAAAAAAATAGAGGAGAGGAACACAGGTACAAAAGGAAATGAATAAATACATGTCAATAATAACCTTAAACGTAAATGGATTAAATGCTCCAATTAAAAGACATAGGGTAACGGAATGGATAAGAAAGCAGGACCCACATATTTGCGGTCTACAAGAAACACACCTCAAAACAAAAGATTTACATAGACTGAAAGTAAAGGGATATAAAAATTATTCCAAGAAACGGACCTGAGAAAAAGGTGTAGCAGTACTCATATCAGACAAAACAAATTTCAAAGAAAGGGCAATAAAGACAGACAAAGAAGGACATATCATAATACTTAAAGGAACAATCCATCAAGAAATTATAACTGATAAACGTATATGCACCCAACATAGGAGCACCCAGATGCATAAAGAAAATACTAGAAGACCACAAGAAGGATATTAACAACAACACAGTCATAGTAGGGGACTTCAACACACCATTATCAACAATAGACAGATCTTTGAAGCAAAGAATCACCAAGGATATACAGGCATTAAATAACACACTAAACCACATGGACGTAACTGATATATATAGAACTTTTCACCCCAAAGCAAAATATACATTCTTTTCAAATGCACACGGGACATTTTCAAAGATAGACCACATGATAGGACACAAAACAAGCCTCAACAGATTCAAGAAAATTGAAATCTTATCAAGCATCTTTTCAGACCACAATGCCTTGAAACTAAAAATCAACCTCAGAGAAAAAAATCAAAGACACTCAAACTCATGGAGAATTAATAATATGCTATTAAATAATGAATGGGTTAACAATGACATCAAAGAAGAAATCAAGAAATTTCTGGAAAGGAATGATAATGAACACACAAACCAAAACTTATGGCACACAGCAAAAGCAGCCCTAAGAGGGAAGTTCATAGCAATACCGGCATATCTGAAAAGGATAGAAGAATCTCAAATAAAAAATTTAACCCTAAAGCTACAAGAACTAGAACAACAACAACAAACAAAGCCTAGGGCAAGAAGAAGAAAGGAAATCATCAAGATCAGAGCGGAATTAACTGACATAGAGACCAGACAAACAATTCAAAAGATCAACAAAACTAGGAGCTGGTCCTTTGAAAAGATAAACAAAATTGAAAAGCCTTTAGCTAGGCTCATCAAGAAAAAAAGAGAGAGAACCCAAATAAACAAAATCAGAAATGAAAAAGGAGATATTATGACCGATATTACAGAAATACAAAAGATTGTAAGAAATTACTACAAACACCTATATGGGAAGAAACTTGACAACCTCGATGAAATGGATGAATTTCTAGAAACATATAATCTTCCAAAACTAAATCAAGAAGAAGCAGAAAGCCTGAACAGACTGACAACAAAGAGTGAAATTGAATCAGTAATCAAAAAATTCCCGGTGCACAAAAGCCCTGGACCAGATGGCTTCACAGGCAAATTTTACAAAACATTTAGGGAAGAACTAACACTTACTCTTCTCAAACTATTTCAAAAAATCCAAGAAGAGGGAAGACTCCTAAACTCTTTCCATGAAACCAGTACTACCCTAATTCCAAAACCAGATCAAGACACAACAAAGAAAGAAAATTACAGGCCAATATCACTGATGAACATTGGTGCTTAAATCCTCAACAAAATATTGGCAAACAGGAGCCAGCAATACATTAAAAAGATCATACACCACGATCAAGTGGGAATCATCCCAGGGATGCAAGGATGGTTTAATATTCACAAATCAATAAATGTAATACACCACCTAAATAAGATGAGAGACAAAAATCACATGATCATATCAATAGATGCATAAAAAACATTTGATAAAGTACAACGCCCATTTATGATGAAAACACTAGGCAAAATGGGAATAAGGGGAGCATACCTCAACATAATAAAGGCTATATACGAGAAAACCAAGACAACATCATAGTCAATGGACAGACTGACTAAAAGCATTTCCCCTGACATCAGGAACAAGACAAGGATGTCCATTCTCTCCACTCCTATTCAACATAGTATTGGAAGTCCTAGCCACAGCAATCAGACAAGAAAAAGAAATAAAAGGCATCCAAATTGGAAAAGAAGAAGTAAAACTGTCACTTTTTGTAGATGACATGATAGTATACATAGAAAACCCTATAGACTCCACCAAAAAAACTACTTGACCTAATATGTGAATTTGGCAATATAGCAGGGTACAAAGTCAATATCCAGAAATCAAAGGCATGTCTATACACCAATAATAAACTTTTGGAGATAGAAACTAGAAAAAAAATCCCATTTACTATACCAACAAGAAAAATAAAGTACCTAGGAATAATTTTAACCAAAGAGGTAAAAGACCTGCATTCAGAAAACTACATAACCCTGAAGAAAGAAATTAAGGAAGATACAAATAAATGGAAAAATATACCATGCTCATGGATGGGAAGAATCAACATCATTAAAATGTTTATACTACCCAAAGCATATTATAAATTCAATGCAACCCCTATAAAATACCAGCAATGTGTTTCACAGACCTATAACAAATACTTCAAAAATTTATATGGAACCAAAAAAGAGCTCAGATAGCCACAGCAATCTTGAGACAGAAGAACACAGCAGGAGGAATCACAATACCTGATATCAAACTATACTACAAGGCAACTGTAATCAAAACAACCTGGTACTGGCATAAGAACAGACATATCGATCAATGGAACAGAATAGAGAGCCCAGAAATAAACCCAGGTCTATATGGTCAGCTAATATTTGACAAAGGGGGAAGCAACATAAAATGGAATGAGAAGAGCTATTTCAACACATGGTGCTGGGAGAACTGGACTGGGACATGCAAAAAAATGAAACTAGACCACCAACTTACACCATACACAAAAATAAACTCAAGATGGATCAAAGACTTAAATATAAGTCGTGACACCATAAAAACCCTAGAGGAAAACATAGGCAGGAAAATTCAGATATCCCACATAACAACATTTTCACTGATACATCTCCTAAGGCAAGGGAAATAAAGGAAAAAAATAAACAAAAGGGACTTCATCAAACTAAAGAGTTTCTGCTCAGCAAAAGAAAACACCAGCAAGATGAAAAGGAAACCAACCATATGGGAAAACATATTTGCCAATGATACATAATACAAGGGTTTGATCTCCAAAATATATAAAGAACTTACACATCTCAACACAAAGAAGACAGACAGCCCAATTAAAAAATGGGCAAAGGTCCTGAACAAACACTTCTCGAAGGAGGATATACAGAGGGTCCAGAGGCATATGAAAAAATGCTCAACATCACTAGCCATCAGAGAGATGCAAATAAAAACCACAATGAGATACCACCTCACACCAGGCAGAATGGCCATCATCAACAAATCAACAAACAAGTGTTGGCGAGGATTTGGAGAAACAGGAGCCCTACTGCACTGTTGGTGGGAATGCAGACTTGGTGCAGCCACTATGGAAAACAGTATGGAATTTCCTCAAAAAACTAAAATTGGAACGGCCTTTTGAATCAGCAATTCCACTACTAGGATTATACCCAAAGAATCCTGAAACCCTAATTCAAAAGAACTTATGCATCCTTGTTCATAGCAGTGCTGTTTACAATTGCCAAGTGCTGGAGACAACCCAAGTGCCCATCTGTAGATGAGTGGATTAAAAAACTGTGGTACCTTTACACAATAGGATACTATGCTGCAGAAAGAAAGAAGGAACTCCTGCCATTTGCGACAACATGGATGGAACTAGAGAGAATTATGCTTAGCGAAATAAGCCAGGGAATGAAAGAAAAATACTGTATGCTATCACCCAATACAGAAGACTAATGAACAACACAAATAAATAAACAAAATTGAACAAGAAACAGAGTAACGGTTATCAGGGGGAATTGGGAAGGGAGGGAAGGGGTTAAATAGTGAAAGGGTTTAGCAAATGAACTAATATAAATAACCCATGAACTTGGACAATGGGGTTGGGATGGATTGTGGGAGAAGGGGTGGGCTGGGTGGGGAGTAGCAATGACGGAAAAAGTGGGACAGTTGTAAAATAAAAACAAAAAAATTAAAAAAAAAATTAAAAAAAGGAATAAATAGTGAGAGGAACAGAGGTCCAAAAGGAAAAGTGGCAATGAGCAAGTACCTATTAATAATAACCTTAAATGTAAATGGATTAAATGCTGCAATCAAAAGTTGTAGGGTAGCTGAGTGTATAGGAAAATGTTATCCACATATATGTTGTCTACAGGAGATGTTATCCACATATATATTGTCTACAGGAGACCCACCTCAAAACAAAATATCTACACAGGCTGAAAGTGAAGAAATAGAAAAAATATTCCAAGCATATGAAAAAAACCTGGGGCAGCAATGCTTATATCAGAGACAATAGACTTCAACACATTCTGTTTCCAGCACTTAGCTATTGTAAACACTGCTGCTATGAACATAGGGGTGCATAAGTTCTTTTGAATTTAGAAAATAGACTAGTAGTCTGTTTAGAAATATCCTCTAATTTTTATAAGATAGGAGTCCAGGTGTCATTAAATGGACACTTAAACTTTAAAAACACACATCAAAATCAAACAAGAGTCTCCACTTATAGCCTTAATTTCTTAATGTTTTCATAGCTTCCTTTCAACTTTAGGAAAATCTTTTAGAAACTAAAGTGTCTCATAAAGAAATATTTGTGTGATGTTCAGTAGTTTCTTTAATTCCACTTCTGTTTCTTTTTCTTCCATTGTACAAGGAATTTAGGTTTACTATGATGTATTTGAGAGTGTCGAATGCACTTATCTGTGGGTTGGGATTAGGAGTAATGTTTTATTCTTTATTTCCTTTTTACTATGTATCATTTTTATAATTAACAATGTAATAATTTCTATTGTTTTTCCCTATTATGCCATAAGGTCAGGACATTTTTTCTAAAATAGTTTATTGCCATGTGGACCAGTTCTTCTTCTTCTTCTTCTTCTTCTTTTTTTTTTTTTCTTCTGGTCCTAACTCTATTGTCAGATTAGCTATGAACTTCTGAATAGTGTATCTCCTTCATTGGTGCTGATAATGAAAACTAATCATCTAGTATGTTTTAGAGAAGGATTTGCATCTTCTGATGGATGGAATATTTGGGATTAAGTGGAAGAAAAAATCCAAAAGAAGTGCAAATTGATTTTTCAATAGGGTGTTTACAGTCCACAGCCCATAGAATGAGGTGATGGCAGGTGCCCGAGATACCGAGGGCCCAGCAAAGCATGTTTTACTGGAACAGAGTTTTCAAACCAATAGTAACTGATTTCACTGAATACTTGACACATTTCAAAAATGTCTTAAGTTATAAGAGTTATAAGAATATCACATGATAAAGCACATTAATAGATAGAATATATAGAAACATTAATTTTTATATATTTCTTCTTATGCTTCTTTATATTTTCTAAATACTTTTCTATATATTTTATTAGAGGAAAATGTAATTAAGAATACCCAAATCATCCTCCTCAGAGCATCAGAACTCCTGAAAATAAACAGTCCTGCTGGCCACTCTGGCCAGCCTCCGAACAGGTATAGACTGGCCATCAGCAAAGTGGTCCAGGACTGAGAGATGAGCACTCCTTGGAGAGAAACACTGGTGATCTCCAGGGTGGGAACAAGTACACTCACTATCCAAAGACCAGAGAGGTAGCATCTAAACACATTTCCTAGGGGACAGGTTGTGTCCTATCTTCACCTGGGTCTACATTCTAGCTCTTCTGTCACCAGCTGCTGACTTTAAGCAAACTTTTTAATGGCTCCTCTCTCTGGTTCTGGATCCATACAAAGGAGGAACAATAGATCTCCTCAAAGAATTGTGATAGTGTATATAAGGCACTTAGCACATTACCTGATGTAGTAAACACATCAATAAACATTAGCTGTCCACATAAAGGAGATATTAAATCCTGAACCTCTCCAGTGAAATTACAGACTAAGGGAAACCTAACTCCTTGAGGTCACTATACCCTATGTGGTTGGAATGTAGCAAGACAGTCCCCATATCCATTCTGTGTACTGTGGGAAGAAGGATAAATGGCCAAGAAGTATACTAGGGGAGACAGGAGTTGCTCTGGGTATACCAGAAGGCCCTGGAATAGAAGTTATTGGTCATAATATAATCACATCAGATGAATGTATCAAGGGGATAACTGGGAAAAGTGAGGAAGATGCAAAAACTCCAACTCTACCCCAGTGCTCTCTGGGAAGGTCATACTCATTGCAGTGCTGCCATGATGGAGGTCCACCTGGTTCTTGAAAGTTTTCATTAATCTATGTATTTTTATTTCAGAATTCAGACCTTTCATGCATTACCAAGCCATATATATTATAAAGCTTAATTAGTATAATCAGAGAAGGAAAACTCTGACTCCAAAAAACCTCCGCTGCCTTGCGGCATACCTCTTCAGGGGAAAGGCTAAGGGAGTAAACCCCGACAGAAAATCCGGAGCCGGAGTCCCTAAGGCGGTTTGACGTTGTAGTCAACACCGGCAACTCCTGCGGCGCACCTGAAGCCAAGCTGTATCGACTCCGTCTTTCCCTTGGACCCTTCAGCTGCGAAGAGAGGGGGGGTCTGCTGCATGGGCAACAGCAGACCCTCCATATTACCCTGCCCAGGCTCTGTAGCTTCAGCGTCATCGCAAGATGTCGATTCAACACGGGAGGAGACAGATACTACCATGTCACTCCCGAGTCGGACTGCACAGCCATTCTCGGCGGTCCAGATGGACTCTTAAGAAGCTACACCATCGTCTCTCGAGACGGACGGCTGCCGACGACGAATTAGTATAATGATCATACTGGCTGAATTTTATAAGAGGAAAGAGGCTGAGAACCAAACACTCATTTGGTCAAGGTCACACACTGATGTGTGCCTGTGCCAAATTGCAGGGCCCAAGCCTGGCAGACGGCATCTTCTCTCAATCAAAGGAGAGAAGACACTCCTCGGAAAGCTACCATTGCACCTGGCACAGACTCAGATTTGTGGAGCTACATCCATTTACCATCAGACTTGACTTCTGGGATTTATTATTCAGCTCTCCAGGAAATTGAAAACTGAGGAAAGGGTGCAGTAATGGAGCTGTGAGGGCAGACCCAGACTCCAAACCCATCCTCAGTAGGGGGATATTCTCCTCCAGAAGTTGTGTTGCTGAGAACTGATCATCTCCTTTGCATGTGAAAAAAGAGATGGCCAGGCTTCCTAGCCAGGTTACTCCTGCGTCTTGTCCAAGCTGCCTTTGTCCTCAATGCATCCACAACAACTGGCCAGCAGGGGCTTTGCGTGTGTGACTGGCTAAGAGAAGTACAGCCTGGTGAGGAAAACTTGCCGTTAGAGAACCAAAGGGTGTTACTTACCGAAGGATTTTTCTTTGCTAAACTTGAATCTACAAATGACTTCATTTTTGTTTTTGGCATTATTAAATCCATTTCCAGAAACCGTCAGTTCATAGTTTTCTGCAAGAGTAGCATACAAACATCTGTCTGAGAAAGGGCTGGGTGGAGTCTTCCATCTAATCTTGGAATTATGGCAGGTCATGACCTAAAATGGAAATCCTAGGGAATTCCTGTGAGGAAGCAGTTCTGTCTGAAACACCACTTGTGCACTCCCTGAGCGATATCCCCGATCTGCACCTGATTTCATTGAGGGTCCACTGTGAGGAGGCTGGGCTGGGCCTTGAGCACTCAGGGGTCTTCTCACCACAGCTCCTGACCATGCAGCACATTCAAGGCACCCAGCCTCATCCCCTCCATGGGCTACTGACCTGGAAGTCCCTGGTACTCACTAAAAGGTGCAGGCAGTGCTCACCACCAGTGCTCACCCTTACAGAAATGAGAGGGGAATAAAGACAATGCAGCTTGAACATATCCCTGCCTCACATCTAAGCTGAACACCCAGGCTTGGGTGCCCAGGGATTTTCTGAAATTAGGGGGTCTATTCCACCTCCTTGTCATTCTATGTGCCTGTGGCAGCCAGCGACCACAGGGGCAGGAGCAGGATTGGGTAATGAGGGAAGGAGCTGAGAACCCTGCACTGGAGACTCCACCATGGAAGGAGAAGTCCTGTCTTAGCTGAGGTTCCAGAACTCAGCAGATGACTGTTCTTCCTGTGCCTCTTGCTCACCCTCCATGGAACTCACCTACTCACCCTGGAGTCACCAAGCCTTTCCTTCTGCCAGTGTGGAGACATTAGTGTGCTAAGGTGCTCTTCTGGGCCCAAGCCCTTGCCCAGGATGCTAGGTCCCTGGCAGTTCCTGAAGTAAATACCAGGGACACAGAGATGGCAGATAGTGGGCTTGGCACCTGGGGAGTTAGGCAGGAGAATCTGCAGGTCTTCCTGTGGCCAGCTCAAGGTCACAGGTCTCCACCTCTGTGTCCTGGCCCAGGTTGGCTTGATTTTCCCCAGGTCAATTCACTTAAGGAACAATTCCTCAGCAATGCAGGTAAAGCCATTGATTTGGCATCCTGATTCTACCTGCTTTAGGTCTTCTTTTGGCAACTTTTCAATCTAGGCAATGTTTTCAGTTTCTCTGCTTAAAGAAAACTCTTTAGCTGTGGCAGAAGATGGCCTGCTGACATGTTAGGCTTTCAAGACTTTACAAAATGGGATCCCACATTGAAAAGTCTCCACATTTCTCCTAATAATCCATATTTATGTCTTTTTGGAAAATGGAAACATTAGTGGGTTTATTTCTGCATGTCAAGCAGTAGTGTGTCAGGGGGCTTCTGCCCTCCTCAGGTGGGAAGCTCCCCATGGCTCAGAGCCTGCCCTCACTTCAGTAGCCCTCATACTGCAGTCAATCATCCTTTGTTTGGTGTGGCCCATGCTTCTTGATTACTGTACCTGCCCAGCCTGGAGAGTACCTGATGGCAGCTACCATGACCTAGGAAGAGCCTGAGCCACATAGAAGTCTGGGAGAGGACTAATGGTCTTAACAAGAATGGGAACTATCCACTGATGACCCTTTACTAAGAGATCAGGCATGTTGCTGATTCATAGCAGGCTTGACTCCCTAAACGATGTGCCTTCTCCCATGCACAGTGGCCAACAACACGAGGCTGCTGTAAACCCAATTCTGCCAGGCTTCACACTCTTGGCTCACATTTCAAAGGGGCTCTGCCCACCATGACATTGGGCTCTGTATTTGCCTGGAAAAACCAGCAGGCCCTGTCTCTTACACAGCCCATTTTCTGGCTTAATATGGGTCATTTTGAGCAGGTCTGATGCCTCTCTTTTTCCCAGAAGATATTTGCAATTTATATTCCAGCATTATTTATCACAAAGTAGTATTTCTAGACAATTCAGAATTCTAAATTAAGAAGCCATATTAAAATTAGGTATAGTAAGAGAAGGAAAGTTCTGCAGTCTTAGTGTGGAGAGATCAGGCTCTAAATGTGGCAAAAAGAGCCAGCATAGTAATCCTGAAAAAACAAAAAACAAACAAACAAACAAGCAAGCAAACAAACACAATAGGAACCAGAAAGGGGCAAATCTGTGTAAGACCAAGGCATGGGATTCCTATGTTTATACAAAGTGGCATTTCACAATAACTGATCATCTACTTTGTGTCATTGTTTAACTTTCTTCCTTAGCTCTTTTAACAACCCCTAACTTTGAAATTACTATCCAAAAAGACAGGTTGCTTCCCTGAAGGGACAGAACCAAGATCTGACCTCAAGTGTCAGCTCCAGGACCCACTTACACCACCTCTGCTGTGGACAGCCTCTCTGGTTCCTGGAGATATGGTCTGTGATTTTCCACTTAACAGGGCTGTGAGTGAAGGCCAGAATGCCCTGGGTGGTCACTGCCTCATGAAGAAGGATGGGCCCACCCGCCACCTCCCTGTATGTGACAGGAAGGAGGGCAGCTGCTGAGGACAGAGTCATCTGACAGCGCAGAGCACAGCCTGGGCCTACACTGCTCAGGAACCTTGCTGCCTGTCTGCCCAGATGCTCTTCCTTCCTGCCTTATGCTCCCTGATGCCCATCATGCCTGCTCAGGTGCACTTCACCTTTGCAGGGGGGTTCCCTCTCTCCCTAGGTACTGTTGCTCCCAAGATGGCCCAGTTAATTCTGCAGGTCTCACTAAGTGAGAGGCAGGGTGAGGGGTTCAGATTTTTGAAAGAAGAAACTTTGAGTTAAAGGAGTTTTGCTTTTCCACATAGCTATTCCTTCTCTTCTCAGCACCCCAAACCCAAATCCTTCCCCAGTGACATCCACAGGAAGAAAATGTAGCCACATGTAGGACAACAGGGAGACTGATGAAATAAACTTGGTCCATCCATTTAAGGAAATATTGTGCAGAAGGTTGGGAAATATTATGTAGGGCATGACTGCATTCAGGTATAATCTTGTAAAGTCTTTGAGAGGGCTATGTATATATACATATGATTGACTCTTTATGGTAATTACCTCTGAAGAGAGCAGGATGGGAAGAGGTGAGACTTTATTGTAGTGAACAGACAGCGGCCACCCAGAATGGTTGTAGGATTGTTCCTGTACTTCCTAGTGGTTCCTGCCTGGGTCCTCCTGCACCACACAGCCTGGCCTACCTCCTCCACACAGAAGGTCCCCAAACCTTGGTGAGGGACCTGCCACCAGTTTGGGTTATGTTAGTGCTGTCTGTATTTGTCCCAAAATTCAATGGTACACTTAAGTTTGCTGCATTTCAGAAATGGAACTCTGCAAAAAATGTTTGTAATTAAAGGTATATAGAAGGAAGGATTTGGGGTGAGTTAGCCTGATGACTATAATTTACATTGAAATGCATCAAAAAATAAGATGAACTGATGGAGTGGAACAGAAACATGGATAAATAAGTGATAAAGAAAATATGATCAGGAGTTGGAAGATAGCAGCCAAGTAAGTGGAAAGCAGAGTCCACTTGCTCTTGCACTGAGCTTGAACACATGACTGATCTTCCAAAAAATAAACTGAATGTTCAACGGAATCTTAGCTGATAAGAAGTTTGGAATAGGAGTACAGGACATGCTTCACAATGGGCAGTAAGGAGATTTTATATGTGGACTGGGGAATACCCAGGACATGGTGCCTGAAGCCAAGGAGTCTGGCACCTGTGGTGCCTGCATTCAAAGAGAGCCTGGTCAGAGATCACAGCTTTGTAGTTCCCTCCCATCCTAGGGGAGATCCCCAGGCCAGGAGCGACTTGAATACACAAAGTTGGGGAGATCCAGTCTATATACGCAGTTATCAACAGACACATAGCTGCAGTGGCAAACATCAACTGGGAGAGAGCCAGAGAGAGAGAGAGAGAGGTATTCTATCTGCACTTGGGCCTGGTAGAGGAGGCTGTCTGTGGCCAGCTGTGATTGTGAGAGACTGTTGAATTTTTGGAGAGGTGGTGTTTACGGAAATCTGGACAGTGGCTCAGTGTTGCAGTGGGAGTGCCCAGGGAGACTTTTATTATTTATCTATCTATCTATCTATCTATCTATCTATCTATCTATCTATCTATCATCTATCATCTATCTATCTATCTATCTATTTAATCCCTTGTCTGAGGTATCATTGGCAAATATGTTCTCCCATACAGTTGGTTTCCTTTTCATCTTGCTGATGTTTTCTTTTGCTGAGCAGAGACTCTTTAGTTTATGTAGTCCCATTTGTTTATTCTTTTCTTTATTCCCCTTGCCTTAGGAGATGTATCAGTGAACATATTGCTACGTGGGATATCTGAATTTTTCCTGCCTATATTTTCCTCTAGGAGTTTTATGGTGTCACAACTTACATTTAAGTCCTTTGTACACCTTGAGTTTATTTTTGTGTATGGTGTAAATTGGTGGTCTAGTTTTATTTTTTTGCATGTGCCTGTCCAGTTCTCCCAGCACCATTTGTTGAAGAAGCTATTTTCACTCCATTTTATGTTCCTTCCCCCTTTGTCAAATATAAACTTGGGTTTACTTATGGGCTTTCTATTTTATTCCATTGATCTATATGTCTGTTCTGATGTCAGTACCAGATTGTTTTAATTATACTGACCTTGTAGCATAGTTTGATGTCAGGTATTATGATTACTCCCACCGTGTTCTTCTGTCTCAAGATTGCTGTGACTATTCAGGGTCTTTTTTGGTTCCATATAAATATTTGAAGTATTTGTTCTAGGTCTGTGAAATATGTCAATGGTATTTTAATAAGGGTTGCATTGAATTTATAAATTGCTTTGGATAGTATGGACATTTTAATGATGTTGGTTTTTCCCATCCATGAACATGGTATATACTTTCATTTATTTGTATCTTCCTTAATTGTTTCTTTAGTGTTATGTAGTTTTCTGAGTACAGGTCTTTTACCTCCTTGGTTAAGTTTATTCCTAGGTATTTAACTATTCTTGTTTTTAGAGTAAATGGGACTTTTTTTCTAGTTTCTATTTATGATATTTTATTGTAGGTGTTCAGAAATGCCTTCAATTTCTGAATATTGACTTTGTACCTTGATATTTTGCCAAAGTCACTTATTAGGTTGAATAGTTTTTTGGTGGAGTCTATAGGGTTTTCTATGTACACTATCATGTCATCTGTAAATAATGACAGTTTTACTTCCTCTTCTGCAATTTGGATGTTTTTTATTTCTTTTTCTTGTCTGTTTTCTGTGGCTAGAACTTCCAAGACTATGTTGAGTAGGAGTAGAGAGAGTGGACATCCTTGTTTTGTTCCTGATCTCAGGGGGAATGCTTTCAGTTTTTGTACATTGAGTATGATGCTGGCTTCAGGTTTCTCGTATATGGCCTTTATTATGTTGAGGTATGCTTCCTCTATTCCTGTTTTGCTCAGTGTTTTCATCATAAATGGGTGTTATACTTTATCAAATGCTTTTTCTGCATCTATTGATATAATCATTTGGTTTTTGTCTTTCATTTTGTTTCTGTGGTGTATTACATTTATTGATTTGCAAATATAAAAGCATCTTTGCATCCCTGGGATGAATCCCACTTTATCATGGTGTATGATATTTTTAATGTGTTGCTGGATCCGGTTTGCCAATATTTTGTTGAGGATTTTAGCATCTATGTTCATCAGTGATATTGGCGTGTAGTTTTCATTCTTTGTTGTGTCTTGGCCTGGTTTTGGAATTAGGGTAATACTGGCTTCATAGAAAAAGTTTGGGAGTCTTCCCTCTTCTTGGATTTTTTGGAATAGTTTGAGAAATATAGGAGTTCTTTCCTCCATGTTTTGTAAAATTCACCCGTGAAGCTATCTGGTCCAGGGCTTTTGTGTGCTGAGGGTTTTTTGATTACTGTTTCAATTTCACTTTTTGTTATCAGTCTGTTCAGGCTTTCTGTTTCTTCTTGATTTAGTTTTGGAAGATTATATGTTTCCAGAAATTTTTCCATTTCATCTAGGTTGTCAAATTTCTTGCCATACTGTTGTTTGTTTTAATTTCTTACAATCCTTTGTATTTTTGTGGTATTAGTTGTGATTTCTCCTTTTTCACTTCTGACTTTGTTTATTTGGGTCCTCTCTGTTTTTTTTCTTGATGAGCCTGGCTAAAGGCTTGTCAATTTTGTTTATCTTTTCAAAGAACCAGCTCCTGGTTTTATCGACCTTTCAAGTTATTTGTTTAGTCTCTATGTAAATTTAATTCTGCTCTGATCTTCATGATTTATTTCCTTCTACTCACTCTGCACTTTGTTCGTTGTTGTTCCTCCAGTTTTTGTAACTGTCAGGTTAGATTTTTTATTTGAGATTCTTCTATCTTTTGTAGACAGTCCTGTATTGCTATAAACTTCCCTCTCAGGACTGCTTTCCTTGTGTCTCATAGGTTTTGGGCTGTTGTGTGTTCATTATCATTTGTTTCCAGAAACTTTTTGATTTCTTCCTTGTTCTCATTGTTAATCCATTTATTATTTGATAGCATGTTATTCATTCTCCATGAGCTTGAATATTTTTTAGTTTTGTCCTTGAGTTGATTTCCAGTTTCAAGGCATTGTGATATGAGAAGATGCTTGATATAATTTCAATATTTCTGAATTTGTTGAGACTTTTTTTGTGTCCTACAGAGAGACTTTTTGAAAGGGGAGCTGATGCATGCTGGGCAGGGGCCTTGTGCACAGCTTCCCTGCCAGCACAAGGAAAAGATTGAGGGTGCGATTTGTTCCCATCCAATGCAGCTGGGAAGATTGATCAGAAACGTGCACAGCAAGGGGATTTTTGGCCCCAGCCTTGCGCAGCTGCTTAGAGTGGAGAGTTTGGGCCTCTGTATGCAGTGAAAGCAGTGGGCTAGGAACTGTGCACCTGAGATTATTTAAAGCCAGACAGAGTTTCATTCCTTGGTGGAACCACTAGGAAGGGAATGTTGCACCCAACCCCCATCTCCTGCAGGAGCCTGGAAGTTCTGCAAAACATGTTGGGCAGCCTCAAGAACACTGCAGGGTGCATTTATTCAAAAGGAAGACAGCAAGAAGAAGGCCTAAAGCACCCATTTTGAACTTTTCTCAGGGAGACAAAATACACTGGTTCCTACTGCCTTATGTCACTGAGGCCAGCAAAGCAGGGAGATCAGAAAGTGGTGCAGCAAAGGGGATTCAGGGCCCGGCCCTACCTTGTGTTGACACACACAGAGCTGCCTTCAACACCAAGCAGGAGAGAGCTGACTCTCTTACACAGATTGCCCACCACCCGCATGAAACATACAGCTATTTAATCAGAAACTATACATTATTGGGAATAAGCTGGGACAGACCATACTAGGTGGTGCAGGGGCAGGGGGAACACACCCACAACTATTCAAGAAGACTGAAGAGTGCCTCACAGGGGAGACCTAGGGGCCCTACCCTCCTGATCCCAACAGAAGCTCTCTCTAGAGGCAGATGAAAGTAATACAGGTGGTGTTGCCATAAGTTGGATAACCCACCCTGGGACCTTGAGCTGATAATAAGCCAGAGCTAAAGTCAGAAAGAGAAGTCAGAAGGCAAACACCAAATGGATGAGATGAATTCCACCTTGTTCTTAAGAATTTGTGGTCTTTTCTTTTTTTCTTTTCTTTCTTTCCCTTAGCCTCTTAATATTCTTTTGCTTCAATTGTATTTCAACTAATTCACTACTCTTTGTCTTTTATTTTTTATTCTTTATATTCATATTTAGTATTATTTTTTATTTTGTTATTTCAAATCTCACATTGCTTCCTTCCCTTGTCTTACTCCATTTTGCCTTCTTTCTGCCTTTTATTATTGTTGTTGTATATTTTATTTTCTCTTATGTTACACCTTGTTCCTCTTCCTTATGCTTACTATTGCTCCTCCCTCTATCCTCTCAAAAGCATTCTTCCTTCTTTTAGTTCACATTCTTTACCCTCCTCTTATAATATTATTTCCTTTCTACCTTTATAAATTATAGCTTGTTGGGCATGGATATCATGGTTATTATTGATAACCATGCCCAACAAGCTACAATTTATTATTGCTGTTCTTTTTCAATGGTATTCCTGGTAGTTCACTATTTTTTGTAGTTAAAGTCTCATAGGTTACTCTCTTCCTGTCTTACTTCATTTTGGTTTCCCCCTGCGCTCGCTCATTTGAGTTAAGAATTTTATTTTTATTTTTCCTCTTCTTAGCGTAGATTCTATTCCTTACTCTTCTTAGTTTTCCTCCCTTTATCCTCTCAAAACCACTTTCCTTTACTGTAGACATTTCACATTCTCTTTTGTATAATATTCTTATTCCTTTTTTACTTTTATTAATCTTTGCTCAGTTGTCATTGTTATTGATGCTGCTATGATTTTTCTGAAATTTTGTTCTCTTTGGTTCACTACCTTTTAAATTTTATTTTAAACTTCACAGTATACTCTTTCCCCTTTTTAAACTTCATTTTGCCATTACCATTTCGTGTTTTACTTATGTCTTAAATTTTATTCTCTCTCTTTCTTTGCCTTGTTTCTATTCCTTACTATTATTTCTCCTTCATCTTCCCACTCAAAATCATTTTTCTCTCCTTTAGTTGTGTCATATTTCCTTTTTCCTATCTTATAATATTAATCTCTCATCAACTTTATTACTATTTTTTCAGTTGTGTTGATACTACTGATGTTGTAAGGGGGTATTCCTGTTGGTATGGATTTGGCTTTCTGGTAATATTGTTTTGTTAACCAGCACCTGTACAGCAGCATACAAGACATGGTGGAGGTTGTGGCTCCAAGTCAGCCAGCTGGAGGGGAGAACCCACCAAACCCCAAAACAACAAGAGAGCCCACATAAACTGAATAAAGGGCAACCCTAGATTAGCCAGATCAGGAGGTTAAAAAGATTGCATCACTGAGACCTACAGGTCTCCTAATATAGAAGGTCACACCATGAAGACAGGAGGACAAAGAAGACCAATTTAATACATATAAACAAATAAGAAAAGTCACCTACAATAGGGGAGACAAAGAAAAAGTCCTCAGTAAAAAGGAAAGGAGGAATCCCCAGAAAGACTGCTAAGTGAAATTGAGGCAAGCACCCTATGAGACGAGTGCAAAATAATGTTTATAAGGACACTCAAGGAGCTCAGAGAGAACTACAAAGAACTCCAGAGAAGCTACATGGAACTTACTGTAAACTACACCAGCATGAAAAAGGCCATAGAAAATATCAATGAGCAAGGAGGCAATGAAAAATACAATATCTGAAGTGAATAACACAGTAGAAGGAATTAAAGTGGGTTAGATGAAGCAGAGGATCGAATCAGTGTGCTGGAGGACAAGATAGAAGAAATTTCCCAGGCAGAGAAACAAAATGAAAAAGATTCAAAAGGAATGAAGAGAGATTAAGGGAGCTGCAGGATAACATGAAAAGCAATAATATCCACATAATAGGGATACCAGAAGGAGAAGAAGAGGAGCAAGAGATATAAAACTTGTTCAAAAAAGTAATAACAGAAAACTTCCCTAACTTGATGTGAGAAAAAGTTACATAAGTCCAGGAAACAGAGAGGGTCCCAATCAAGATCAAACCAAAGGGGCCCACTCCAAGACACCTCATAATTAAACTGGCAAAATTCAAAGACAAAGAGAGAATCATAAAGGCAGCAAGGGAGAAATAGCTAATAACATACAAGAGAGCTCCAATGAGTTTATTAGCTGATTTCTCAACAGAAACACTACAAGCCAGAAGGGGATGGCAAAAAATATTCTAAGTAATGAAAAGCAAAGGACTGCAACCAAGGTTACACTATCCAGCAAGGCTCTCATTCAAAATAGAAGGTGAAATAAGGACTTTCCCAGACAAAGGAAAGATAAAAGAATGCAACTCCACCAAACCAGCATTGCAAGACATGCTGAAGAGATTATTTTAAGAAGATGAAGAAAAAGAGAAAGAGGGAGGAACACAGTTATAAAGGGAAAAAGTGGCAATGGATAAGTACCTATCAATAATAACCTTAAATGTAAGTGGATTAAATGCCCCAATAAAAAGATATAGGGTAGTTGAATGGATAAAAAAACATGAGCCACACATATACTTTCTAAAAGAGACCCACTTCAGAACAAAGAACTACAAAGACTGAAAGTTAAGTGATGGGAAAAAAGTATTCCAAGCAAATGGAGAATTAAAACAAACAAACAAAAATCCAGGGTGGTAACACTTATATCAGACAAAATAGACTTCAAAGCAAAAGCCATAAAAGGAGATAAAGAAGGACATTTCATAATACTTAAGGGAACAATCCATCAAAAAGATATAATCATTGTAAACATATATGCACCAAACATAGGAACATCCAAATATATAAGGAAGATCTTGAAGGACTTCAAGAAAGATATAGACAGCAATACACATATAGTAGGGGATTTTATCATCCCACTGTCAACAATGAATAGATCTTTCAAACAAAGAATCAACAAGGATATTATGAAATTGAACGGCATTCTAGATCAAATGGACTTAGTTGATATACACAGTACCTTTCATCTCAAAGAAGCAAAATATACATTCTTTTCAAGTGCACATAAAACACTCACAAAAATAGACCACATGGTAGGAAACAGTCTCAAAAAATTCAAGAAAATTGAAGTCATATGAAGCATTTTCTTGGATGGCAATGGCTTGAAACTAGAAACCAACCCCAAGGAAAAAACTCAAAAACATTCAAATTCATTGAGACTGAATAACATGCTTTTAAACAGTGAATGAGTTAACAATAAGATCAAGGAGGAAATCAAAAATTTCTGGAAAAAAATGAAAATGAAAACACAAAAGCCTAAAAGCTATGGGACACAGCAAAGGCAGTCCTGAGAGGGAAGTTCATAGCAATACGGGCCTACCTAAAAAAAGATAGAAATATTTCAAATAGAAAACAACCTTATATCTACAAGAGCTAGAGGAGCAACAACAAACAAAACCCAGAGCAAGTAGAAGGAAAGAAATTATCAAGATCAGAGCAAAATTAAATGACATAGAGACTTAAAGAACAATTCAAAGGATCAACAAATCCAAGAGCTGGTTCTTTGAAAAAATAAACAAAATTGAGAAGCCTTTAACCAGATCATCAAGAAAAAAAAAAGAGAAGACCCAAATAAATAAAATCAGAAACAAAAGAGGAGAAATCACAACTGATAACACAGAAATACAAAAGATTGTCAGAAATTACTAAGAACAGCTTTATGCCAAGAAATTTGACAGCCTGCATGAAATGAACAAGTTTCTAAAACATATAATCTTCCAAAACTGAATCAAGAAGAAGCAGAGACCACTTGGAGAGAAATGGTCTGCCTGCAGTACTGGGGATGAGTCAGCACTGGGACCTGGTCGGCTGCTCCCCCAGTTCTCCCCTCAAAGCCACCGCACCAAAATCTCCCCAAGTGTCTCCAGTCCTCTCTGCCTTCCCTCTGATTGAGCCCAGGGTATGGCATGAATTGCCTTATTCAATTGGAAGATTTTGCCAATAGAAATGCATTTCATCTCCTGAACAAGTATCAAAATCAGTACTGCATATTCAATGATGATATTCAAGGAACAGCATCTGTTGCAGTCGCAGGTATCCTTGCAGCTCTTCGAATAACCAAGAACAAACTGTCTGATCAAACAATACTATTCCAAGGAGCTGGAGAGGCTGCCTTAGGCATTGCACACCTGATTGTTATGGCCATGGAAAAAGAAGGTTTACCTAAGGAGGAAGCCATAAAAAAGATATGGCTGGTTGACTCAAAAGGATTCATAATTAAGGGACATGCTGTCTTAACAAAGGAAAAAGAGGAATTTGCTCATGAACATGAAGAAATGAAGAACCTAGAAGACATTGTTCAAGAAATAAAGCCTACTGCTCTCGTAGGAGTTGCTGCAATTGTTGGTGCATTCTCAGAACAAATTCTCAAAGACATGGCTACCTTCAATGAATGGCCTATTATTTTTGCTTTGAGTAACCCAACCAGCAAAGCAGAATGTACTGCAGAGCAGTGCTATAAAGTAAGCAAGGGCTGTGCAGTTTTTGCCAGTGGCAGTCCTTTTGGTCCAGTCACTCTTCCAAATAGACGGACCCTGTACCCTGGCCAAGGCAACAATTCATACGTGTTTCCCAGAGTTGCTCTTGGCGTTGTGGCATGTGGACATATCACAGATATTTTTCTTACTACTGCTGAGGTTATAGCTCAGCAAGTGTCAGATGAGCACTTGGAAGAGGGCCGGCTTTATCCTCCTTTGAACACCATTAGAGACATTTCTCTGAAAATCGCAGAAAAGATTGTGAAAGATGCATACCAAGAAAAGACAGCCACAGTTTATCCTGAACCCCCAAATAAGGAAGCATTTGTCCGCTCTCAGATGTACAGCCCCAGTTATGACCAGATTCTTCCTGACTGTTATTCCTGGCCTGAAGAGGCCCAGAAAATACAGACCAAACTTGAACAGTAGCATAATGGTTGATATTTCTAAGTCCATTAATGAGATCTTGAAGTCTTTCATAATTTTTAAAGATTGGAATCTTTTATAATGACTTATGATATCCTAGATTAAGATAATTTTACTTTAACAATCTAAAAATTTATGGAAAATAGTAATATACTTTAGGGTAAACATCACACTAGATAGTTTTTCTCTATTTACTTTCTGGTTATTTAAGATTTATATCTTATCTTGCCCAAGTTCTCTTTAAAAGCTATTGTACCTACTACTGAGAAACTCAATTGTTTTTAGGTAGGGAACTAATGGGGAGTTCAAAATTAGTAACAAATTGATATGATTAAAATCCAACCCATAATTTTTTGTTGACCATCTTTATATGTACATATAAAGACAGAAATATATTTAGACATAGCTGAACCTTTGCTAAAAACAGAAACAACACTGTTGCCTAGCGAAATATAATTTCTCAGTTATTTTATTTCAATTCTAGTCTATATTTATTCTTTTAGTAAACAATTTTAACATTTCTGAGAAAGATCATTGCTGTTTACAAAGCCTTGGACAACCTTAGATTTTAATAGTCTTTCTCCATGGCTACATCTTCTTATCACTGTGGCCTCCGTCAGAGATCCCTTCTAACAGCACCTCTCTTTCCCCCTGAGTGCCCATACTACCACTGCCTGGCCTTTGAGGACTATGGCTTCGTTCCTGAAGTAGGTACCTTCAGTTCAGCACAGCTTGAGCAGTGAGAAGAGCTGAGAAGAGAGTAGGTAAGTTCCTTGAGAAAGGGCTGTGTGTGGAGTTGACCTCTCAAGACAATGGTCTCCAACTCAGGAGCAAGAGCACTGTTCCCAGACAAACTGGGTTCCCACTCGAGTTGTCTGCTCTCACATCCTCTTGATTTGCTCAGGTAATTAAGAGCTCACTGTGTTGTTACAATAAACACAATTTACTCTGAACTTGGAGAAAATCTTGTAGTCACTTCTCCAATATCAGAAATTACCTTTACATTAGATATTAAAATATTCTAATTACATTAGTAGTCACATCCAAGAAATTCTGTTAGTTTCAAATTTTACTCTAGAAATTAGTCACTGAACCAATTGAAACAATTTTAAATTCATAAGCTCAGGTGCAATAACATTTGCTACTTATTGGAATTTTTTGGAGAATTTTCTGGTTTTGAAGTAATACTTTTAAAGATTATAAAGAGATGTTCAAGGTAAACTATATTATAAAAATGATTTTATTGGAAGTTGGAGGTTACACAAATTGTTTTAAATGTGAGTAGAAGGTAACATTTAGTCAAGAATTTCCTCAACATAGTTATTTTTAAGAAGATCCAGAACACCTAATTTTTGTCTGTTTCCATGTTGTCTTGTAGCTCTAACTCAATGGACTTACCTATGCAAAAGATTTATTAAAGCATAAAAAAAGTGAATGAATGAAATCACACACACACACACACACACACACACACACAAAAGAAGCAGAAAGCCTGAATACAGCAATCACAGCTAGTGAAATTGAAGCAGTAATAAACAAACAAACAAACAATTCCAGGCACTCAAATGCCTTGGACCAGGGCTTCACAGCTGAATTTTATCACACGTTTAGGGAAGAGCTAACTCCTATCTGTCTCAAAATATTACAAAAGATTCAATAAGAGGGAAGATTCTCAAACTCTTTTTATGAGGCAAGTATTATCTAATCCCAAAACCAGGTAAGAACACAACAAAGAAAGAAAACAACAGGCCAGTATTGTTAATGAACATAGGCATTAACATCCTCAACAACATATTGGTAAACTATATCCAGCAATACATTAAAAAGATCATATGGAGTCCGGCCAAGATGGAGGCATAGACAGACACGCTGTGTCTCCCTCCACAACTAAGAAGGAGTACAACTATCTCAAAACTAGAAACAACCAGAAGTTCCAGAAATCTGAGCTGCATGGAAGTCCAGCAAACAAAGATAAAAGGAAGAAATACTCATCCAGACAGGTAGGAGGGGTTGAGCCAGGACAGAGAGGACGCTGTGTGGTGGTGGCAGCAGTGGCAGGCTGACAGAAAGCACAGTCACACATTTTAAAAAGTTAGGAGGGACACCTAAGGAGTGTTCCCAGCTCCTCACCAGACCTCACAGCTCATGGTCCCAGAACCGGGGAAAATCAAGGCTCCTTGCTTCTGACTGTGCAGACCAGTGGGGGTTGGGGAGGAGGCAGAAACTGCTGGTCTCTCAGCAGAATCCACTTGTTTAAAAGGTCCCCACGGTCCCAGAACACCTGCGGACCCACCCACTCTGGGAACGATGGCCAGGGCAGGAGCTAGAGGGCTGCCTGTCGGTGAAGAAGTGGGAGAGGTGCCTGGAAAAGGGGCGAGTGCTGGGCAGGCGGCATTGTTTCCTTTTGGACCCCTCTCCCACATACAGAGCCACAACGTGTTGAAACAGGTTGCCCTATACGATGAATCCCTAAGGCTCTGCCTCTTACAACATAACAGGAGCAACAGCTCTCTTTGGGATGTGGAGGCAAACAAACACAGGATCCTGTCAGAATGAGGAAACAGAAAAGTATTGTCCAAAAGGGGGGAATGGATCAAGGTTCCAGTGGGAGAACTAAGTGACGAGGAGATAGTCAACCTAACAGATGAGGAGATAGTAAACCTAACAGATGCTGAATTCAAAACACTGGTGATAAAGATGCTCACAGGCTTGACAAGTATGCTTGAGTATGGCAAATGCATAAGAGAAGAAGTGAAGGCTATGCTAAGTGAAACAAAGGAAAATCCACACAAAACCAATGGTGAAGGGAAGGAAACCAGGTTTCAAATCAATGATTTGGAACATAAGGAAGAAAAAACAGTCAACCAGTGCAGAATGAGGGAGCAAGAATTGAAAAAAATGAGGAAAAGTTCCCAAATTTTGCAAAGAAGATGGACACGCAGGTCCGGAAAGCACAGAGGGTCCTGGGTGAGCTGGACCCAGAGGGGACCACACCAGGACACATCATGATTGAGATGCCAAAGGTGAAAGATAAAGACAGAGTCCTAGGGGCAGCAAGAGAGAGGCGGAGAGCTACTTACAGGGGGTGCCTATAGGACTATCAGCTGATTTCTCAGAGGACACTTTGCAGGCAGGAAGGGACTGGCAAGCAGTATTCAATGTGATGAAAGGCAACCTGCAACCAGAATTTATCCAGCAAGGCTATAATTTGGAATTGAAGGGCTGATGAAGTGCTTCCCAGACAAGGTGAAGCTAAAGGAGCTCATCATCACCAAGCCATTATTATATGAAATGTCAAAGGGACTTACTTAAGAAAAAGAAGATCAAAACTATGAACACTAAAATGACAACAAACTCACTACTATCAACAACTGAATTTAAAAAATAGAAACAAAATCCAACTAAGCAAACCAGAATAGGAACAGAATCACAGGTATGGGGATCATTTGGAGGATTATCAGCTGGGAGAGGGGAAGAGAAGAAATGAGGATATGGTGCAGAGACTAAGAAGCATAATTGGTTGGTACAAAATAGGGGGGAGTTAAGAATAATAAAGGAAAGAGTGAAGTCAAAGAACTTATATGCACAACCAATGGACATGAACTAAGGGGGATGGGATTGCTGGAAAGAAAGGGGTTGCTGGGCAGAGGGGAGCAAAGAAGAAAAAAATTGGAACTACTGTAAAAACATAATCAATAAAATATACTTTAAAAAAGATTATACACCATAATCAAGTGAGATTCATTCCAGGAATGTAAGGATAGTACAATATTCACAATCAATAAATACAATATATCACATAAACAAATGAAAGCCAAAAACCACATGATCATATCAATAGATGCTGAAAAAGCATTTGGTAAAGTACAGAACCCATTTGTGATAAAAACACTCAGCAAAGTGTGAGTAGAGGGAGCATACCTCAACATAATAAAGGCCATATACAAGAAATCTACAGCCAACATCATACTCAATGGGCAAAATCTAAAGGCTTTCCCCCGAAGATCAGAAACAAAAGAAGGATGTCTGCTTTTACCACTTCTATTTGACGTAGAATTGGAAGTTCTAGCCACAGTGATTAGGCAATAAAAAAAAAAAGTCATCCAAATTGGAAAGAAGAAAGTAAAACTGTCATTGGTTGCAGATGATATAATAGTGTACATAGAAAACCCTATAAGCTCCACCAAAAAACTTCTCAGCATAGAAGTGAATTTGACAAAATAACAGAATACTAAGTAAATATTCAGAAATTGAAGGCATTTTTGTACACCAACAAAGAAATATCAGAAATAGAAACTAGGAAAAATATCCCATTTACTAGAGCAACAAGAAAAATAAAGTACCTAAGAATAAACTTAATCAAGGATGTAAATGACATATACTCAGAAAACTATAGAACACTGAAGAATAAATTAAGAAAGATACAAATAAATGGAAACATATACTGTGTTCATGGGTTGAAATAATAAACATCATTAAAATGTTCATACTACCCAAAGCAATAGCCCTGGCTGGTTTAGCTCAGTGGATTGAGCGTCGGCCTGCGAGCTAAGTGTCGCTGGTTCGATCTTCCAGTCAGGGTACATCAGAGAAGGAAAACTCTGACTCCAAAAAACCTCCGCTGCCTTGCGGCATACCTCTTCAGGGGAAAGGCTAAGGGAGTAAACCCCGACAGAAAATCCGGAGCCGGAGTCCCTAAGGCGGTTTGACGTTGTAGTCAACACCGGCAACTCCTGCGGCGCACCTGAACCCAAGCTGTATTGACTCCATCTTTCCCTTGGATCCTTCAGCTACGAAGAGAGGGGGGGTCTGCTGCATGGGCAACAGCTGGCCCTCCATATCACCCTGCCCAGGCTCTGTAGCTTCAGCGTCATCGCAAGATGTCGATTCAACACGGGAGGAGACAGATACCATGTCACTCCCGAGTCGGACTGCACAGCCATTCTCGGCGGTGCAGATAGACTCTTAAGAAGCTACACCATCGTCTCTCGAGACGGACGGCTGCCGACGACCCAAAGCAATCTATAGATTCAATGCAATCCCTATTGAAATACCAATAACATATTTCATAGAATTAGAACAAATATTTAAAGCATTTATATGAAACCCTAAACAATTCTGAATATCCTCAGAAATCTTGAGAAAGAAGAACAAAGTAGGAGGAATCACAGTACCTAATATCAAGGCCACTGTAATCAAAACAGTCTGGTACTGGCATAAGAACAGACACATAGATCAATGGAACAGAATAGAGAGCCCAGAGGTAAACCTAAGTCTCTATGGTCAATTAATATTTAATAAGGGGTAGGAGCATAAAATGGAGTAAACATTGCTTCTTCAGTAAATGATGTTGGGAGATCTGGGCAGGTACATGCAAAAAAATGAAACTAGACCAAGAATTTACATTATACACCACAATAAGCTCAAGATGAATAAAAGACTTAAATATAACTCATGACACCATAAAAGTCCTAGAGGAAACATAGGGAATAAAATTTCTGATATCCTACACAGCAATATTTTGCTGACTATCTCCTAAGGCAAGAGAAATAAAGGAAAGAATAAACAAATGGGACTACATCAAATAATAAGCTTCTGCTCCGCTATAGAATACATCAGCCAAATTAAAAGGGAACCAACTAGATGGGAGAACATATTTGCCAATGATACCTCAGAGAAGGGTTTGATCACCAAAATATATAAAGAACTCATAGGACTCAACATCAGGAAGGCAAACAATCCAATTAAAAAATGGGCAATGGACCCGTACAATCATTTTTTGAAGGACATACAGAGGGCCCATATGCATATGAAAGGATGCTCAACATCACTAGCCATCAAAGAGATGCACATTAAAACCACAATGAGATACCCCTTTACAACAGCCAAAACGGCTATCATCAACAAATTAACAAACAACAAATGTTGGCGAGGATGTGGAGAAAAGGGAATCCTAGTGCATTGGTGGTGGGAATGCAGACTGGTGCAGCCACTGTGGAAAACAGTATGGAAATCCTCAAAAATCTAGAAATGAAACTTCCTTTGGTCCAGTGATCCCACTGCTTGGATTATACCTGAGGAATCCTGAAACATAATTTCAAAAGACCCTATGCACCCCAATTTTCATAGCAGCATTATTTACATTAGCCAAGTGCTGGAAATAGCCTAAGTGCCCTGCAGTAAAGGAGTAGATGAAAAAACAAAACAAAACTGTGGTATATTTACACAAGGAGCTCCTATCCTTCCTGCCAGCATGGATGAAAATGGAGAGTATTATGCTAAATGAAATAAGCCAGGCAGCATAAAACAAATACCATATGATTTTGCTTATAAGTGGAACTTAATGAGTGAAACAAACAAATGAGCAAAATAGAACTAGAGACATTTAAATAAGGAACAAACTCCTAGAAGGGTGAGGGGAGGGGGTAAGTGGGGAAAGAAGGGAAGTGGTCTCTCAAGAAACAAGTATAATGGACCCATGGATATGGACAACAGGGTGGGGACTGACTGTGTGAGAGTGGAAGGGATGGGTGAGGCAGGGGAGAGCAATGGGGGAAAATTGGTACAACTGTAATTGAACAACAATAAAATTTAAAAACAAAAAAAATGTGGTCAGGTATTAATTTACAATTCAGAATGATAGCGGGCAATTCATTGTAAATTTATTTTCACTTTTTTGTAGGATTGATAATTTCCATAATTAAAGTTTGGGAGATAAACATAAATTAAATGATAAAAATAAAGGACTTCAGACCAAGATGGATGCATAGGCAGACATGTTTCACCTCCTTGCACAACCATAAGAAGGATCACAACTAACTTCAAAACAAACAAACAAACAAAAAAATGAACCAGAACTGCCAGAAAATCAGTTGTATGGAGTCCAACAATCGAGGATTTAAAGAAGAAATATTCATCCAGACACAGAGCCAGGGCAAGAGGACTGGGTAGTCATTCAGCAAGGCAGCAGTTATGGCCAGTGGAATGAGTAGTTCTATATTCACATGTGGTGATTAAAAGCTAGAAGAAACACCTGGGGAATGATCCAAGCCCGAGGCCAGACCATGCAGCTCACGGTTCCAGCACTGGGAAAATAAAGTCTCATAGTTTCTAGCTGTGAAAACTAGTAGGTTTGGGGGCAGCAGAAGAAACTGCCTGTCTCCCAGGAGAGTTCACATAGAGGTTTCCCGCTGACCTAGAATGTATGCAAACCCAGTCACTCTGGGAACCACCACCATGGTGACAGCTGGAGGGGTACCAGTTGCATGAGAAAAATTGGTGAAGTGACTGGAAATGGGGAGAGTGTCAAGCAAATGGTATTGTTCCCTCTCTGACCCCTCCTCCTCACACCACATACAACATCACAAAGTGATAAAACATCTTGCCCTGCACTGACAAATACCTAAGGCTTCACCACTTACAACGTAAAAGGTGTGCCAAGACAGGGAGTTAAAGCATCTACTGAATACACAGAAACATACACAGGGAGGTTGCCAATTTGAGGATACGAAGAAATATGGCCCAAATAAAAGAACAGATCAAAACTCCAGAAAATGGACTAAGCGAAATGGAGATAGCCAAACTATTAGATACAGAGTCAAAACATTGGTGATAAGGATGCTCAGAGAACTTATTGAGTATGGTAAATACATAAGGGAAGAAACAAAAGCTACATTAAGTGAAATAAAGAAAAATTCACAGGAAACCAATAGTGAAGGGAAGGAAGCCGGGGTTCAAATCCATGAACTGGAACATAAGGAAGTAATAAACAGTTGACCAGTACATAATAAAGAAACAAGAGTTCAAAAAATGAGGAGATAATAAGAAGATTCTGGGACATCTAGAAAAGTAACAACACCCAAATCATAGGGATGCCAGAGGAGAAGAAGAAGAGCAAGAGATTGAAAACATATTTGAAAAAATAATGAAAGTAAACTTCCCTATTTTGGCAAAGGAAATAGACATCCAAGTCCAGAAAGCACAGAGAGTCCCAAACAAGTTGGACTCAAAGAGGAATACACTAAGACACATCATAAATCAAATACCAAAGGTTAAAGATAAAGTAGTAATCTTAAAAGCAGCAAGAGGAAAGAAGAGAGTTACCTACAACGGAGTTTCCATAAGACCATCAGCTGATTTCTCAAAAGAAACTTTGTAGGCAAAGAGGGACTGGCAGGAAGTATTCAAATTGATGAAAAGCATGGACCTACAACCAACATTACTCTATTCAGCAAAACTATCATTTAGAATGGAAGAGCTGATAAAGTGTTTCCCAGATAAAGTAAAGCTAAAGGTATTAATCATCATCAAGCCTTTATTACATGAAATGTTAAAGGGACTTATTTAAGAAAAATAATATCAAAACTATGAACAGTAAAATGACAACAAACTTACAACTATCAACAACTGAATATAAAAAACAAAAACAAAAACTAAGCAAAAAACTAGAACAGAAAACAGAATCATAGTTATGCAGATATTATGGAGGGTTATCATTAGGGAGGAAAAAGGTGGGGAATGGGGAACCAGGTACAGGGATTAAGAGGCATAATTGGTAGGTACAAAATAAATGGGGATGTTAAGTGTAATGGAAATGGAGAAGTCAATGAATTTATACGCACAACTCATTGACATAAATGAAGGGGGATATTGCTGGAGGGAAGGGGCATACCAAGCAGATGGGGGCAAAGAGAAAATAAGTGGGACAACTGCAATAGCATAATCAATAAAATATACTTAAAAAAATAAAGCCATGGACACAACCAAGCAAAAGTTACGGCCATGCATGCTGGGTGACAGGAAATAGACTAATGGTGCAGGAAGTCTGAGGTACCATTTTAATTTTTAGAGGGTGAGGGCCGGATGAGTAAGGCCTCCAGGAATGAGAGGCTGGGCACCATAAAGTATAGAACAGGCTTGCAGGACATCCAGCTCCCCATCCCCACCTCCAGCCTCTGCAGCAGGAGGGGACTTGATTCGAAGGAGCAACTTGCAGGGCCTAGCTGTCCTGAGAAGAGGTCTCAACTCCATGACCAGGCTGGTTTAGGAAAGTGGCCTTTCAGTGCCTTGAGCTCTGAGTGGAGGAGGTGCTGGAGCACAGACTTAGAGGCAGGGAGGCCAGCAGAGGCCCCTGCTTGCCCCACAGCAAGCCTGAGAAGCTGAAGAGGCCATGTCTCATCCTCTCTCCAACCTGAGTCTTCAGGCACCACCCAAGCATTTATTTAGAGTGACATCTTGATGAAATGGATCCTTCCAGTTCATTTGGGATCCAGAGACCTGCCTTGAGTTTTCCATTTCAGTGATTGTCACTCTGTGTGGCAGCTTTCCACATGACAGCAACAGTTTAATGGCTGGGACAGAGACTGTTGGGCCATGCTGGGCTGGGGGGCACCTGTCACCTCAGCTAGGCTGCAAGGGGGGAGGAAAGACCACTGACCTCCTGCCCTGTGAGTTCATTTGCTGATCAGACACCATGGCCTGTGTGTGTCCAGGGGGCATATACGGAGAAATGAAGCTGTCAGGCCAGTTGCTGGCTGGGCCCTTTACACCAGGAGAAGCAGGTAGAAACCCTACTTATGCGAGGGGGGTCTCCATGACTCATACTGCAGGTCCCAGATTCAGAAGGCAGGAGTCACAGTTTCCACCAACAGCTGGAGAGGCTCTCATCCTGCAAGTTCCGTAACCCCTTCCTTCCCAGTCTAGGCTTAGCATGGGTGTCGGGGGGTGGATTAATGAGGGCAATATTAGTATCTGTCACTGTTGGCTAGGGCCTGCCAGCTTCCTGATCCTGTGCTAGTCACTACAGAATCCTCCAGCCTTTCTCTCACAACAGGTCTGATGGTGGGGATTGTTCTCTCTGCTTCTTGACACCAGAGTAGAGCTCACAGAAGCAGCAGTTGTTCCATTTCCCACTCATCTGGGTAAGAACACAGATAGGACACAGTTCAGTCTGACCCCACGCCTAAGGCAGTATAACCTAACATGGGGAGCGCAGATGCCAGAGCCTGCTGCCTGGGTCTGGATCCAGCTGGATTGAGCTGTGCGCTGTTACCCGTGGAAGAGTGTACTTATCCATCGCCATCAGTGGTTCAGATCCCAGTGACCTGCACACCTGGGTCTACAAATCCTGAGGTCGTTACAGAGGGAGGGCTTCTATCACCACAGTGATGCACAGGGGGCCCTCAGCAAACTGATGCAAGGACTCTTGGAGGGAAGAGAGGGGTTAGAGCATCCTTGTCCAGTTTCAGATAGATGCCAGTGAGTGTGTTCCCACTGAACCACTGTCTGGGACGTTCACCCTGAGTATAGTGAGGATTGATGCCTTTGCTGCCCAGGTTCTTAGTATGACACTGGACAGTAAGCACCGTCTGAATGTTGGGTTTTTTTTTTTTTTTTCATTTACTGCAATAATCACGTTTTTTTCCTTCTTTGGACTGATGTGCTAAATTACATTGATACTTAAGTCTGGTATCAACTAGTAATAGTGGGGTGAGCCATAATTAGTCTTGATGAATTTGTCCTTTATATATGATTTTGGGTTCCATTTGTTTGTTAGTTTTTGTTGTTGCTGATGTTTCTAAAATATTTTTCTGCTCTTCATTAGCCTTTCATTTTGAGATTTCAATAAGTAATCACACTAGATTTATTATGACAATTATTTTACAATATATGTATGTCAAGTCATTATGCAGGTCACCTTAACTGATACAGAGCTCTATGTTCATTATAAACAGGGAAAAATGTAATTACTTATGTATACCTATTCTAAAACCCTTGGCATACACTGCACACAAGCGTGAACTTAATTATATACACAGCACACATTCCCATACTACTATTTCATACATATACCACACAGCACAAAGACACCACATCACTTACACCATATACACACAATACACACTCAGACCACTCACACCACATTGATACCACATACAGAAAATACCACACCCACAACACACACACTAAAACCACATGCTCACAGCCACACCCACCATGCTCATAGTACAGATTCACAATACACACAACTACACACTCCTGTGCTTAAAAGAGCAACTTCACATCTTGCCTTTTGCACAGATGCTTGAAGGCTTCACTGTTGTAATTTCAATACAGGACCTAGTTGCAAGCTGCAATAGAGAGATAGGTGGCAGTGTGTCAGAAAGAGTGAGCAGCAGGTCATGGTGACAAGCCACCCAGCTTCCTTTTCACATCAAGCCTCCACTTACTGAATCAATGATATCTTTTAGACCTGTAAATCCAGTGTTCACTCCAAACGTGTGGTCCTTGCTGTCTGCAATATCCCATAGCTACAAGCAAGAGGTGATGGCATGAATCACAGCCATGGGTTGAAGACACAGCGTGTTCCCATCCCAGGAGACAGTTTTAGGACTCAGGTATTGTTAGATCCCTAGGGCCAATCCCTGGTGTCAGACAGCAGCCCAACCTTAGGGGGTGGAAAGCCTTTCTACCCACAGTTCTGATGTTTAGGTTTCACACAACACAATATTCATTTCTGCAGGGTAATCTGTTTTTCAGATACTTGTGGATTTAAGGACAATCCTCTGGGTGACCCTTGGAAAGCTGCTTTTGAAAATGTTCCCCAAATGGGCTCTGGTGTGTCTTTGGTTACCTACTCAGAATTACCTGTCTTTGTTTATAGTCCTTTACACCCACGCTGTAAATGGTAGCCCCCATTTTCCGAGCCCTTACAGCCTATAGAAAGAAAGTGTTGATGAAAAATCACCAAATACATGGAACAAAAAGCTGGTAACAATACATTGGACTCACTTCTTCTTTCGTCGCTTGAAATGCCACTTTTAGCAGTACTCCATCGGTCAGAGCGATAATTATGGCTGGAACATTGTTTTCTGCAGAAATATCAGAGTGTAGGCTGGTCATTAGAGGCAGCTGGAGTGACAAACTACTGACTGCCAGGGCCACAGCGCTGCTCCCCATACCTCCTCTTCCTGAGGAGAGGTCTTCTAGACCTGCACATATGCCATTTAGAGCTCCTGGAAGACTTTGCTTCTGGATCCTGAGAAAAGGGGGCCTATACCTATCCCACATTGCAGGTGAAGAGACTGAGCCAAGCTCAGGGCTCTACCTACAGAGCCCTGACTACTACCAGACACTGCAGCCTTGGCCTGAAAGACAACTCCAGCTATTTGAGTGGACAAGCATAACCCTTTCAGATGAGCAAAGGGAGGAGAAGCCAGGCTGCACTGAGTGGACGGCTGAGGTTCCATCCCTCACAGTGGCTGTGGGCACACCTGCTGGCATCTGTGGGCCCAGTGTTTCAGACTCAAGGTCAGAGGCACTGAGACCTCAGACCCTATGCCCAGCTCAGTGTCATTCCCACAGGTCCACACTTCATTGCTGACCACAGCTATGAATGTACAGTCTAGATGATGATGTTTCCAGGCTGAACACAGCCTTTCCCACTGTCAGAATCACAGTCACAGGACAAGAGTCAACCAAAGGGAAGAAGCTGAACAAACAGGAGTTAGAGCCAGAACTGTGGCAGAGACAAAAGTTTGGTTAGCAAGGGGGAAATCCAGCTCTTTTTTTCCGTAAACTGAATCCTGTCTGCTCTAGGTCCCCTGGCTTTCCCTTTCTCTTTTTCATGCAGCCCAACTGTAGATCAAGCGGCTCATCTTTTATGAGAACCAAGAATGAGCATACGTGATCCAATGTAGTTCTGAGAATCATCACTGGGGTGGCTTTTATCCTAACAGCACAGAAGAGGAGCCAGCAGCATACAGAAGGCATGCAACTTGTTCCAAAGACAGCACTAGGAAGTGGCAAGGTGGGTCTGCATCCAGACTTCACTGACACCCTGCCTCACTCTGTCCCTGGACCCAACCATTAGGTCACCAGGCAACTTACCTCCAGAGTACACTTTTTCAATCTGTTCATTTGCCTGCAACAAAATGAAGAAATATTGGGAAAAGCAGTGTGATAACCCAAAAATTCTCTAAGAACTTGACAAAATGGAGTAAATACTCAGAAGTCTAATAGTCTGTACCAATTTAAATCCTTCCTGCATGTTAGTGTATCCTGTAGGCACTACATTTTGAAGTCTGCGAAGACCATCTTGTATTTCTTTTCTGAAAAAATCAGAAGATATGTTAAGGTAGAACGAGAAGTTGATATTTAAAAATCCCCCCAAGCTGTCTTGGTGCCATTCTGCACTGTGCAGACCTGCTTGGATGGGAGAGGACATAGTTACATAGCCCTTTTATGGGCCTTCTGTCCTGTGTCTTTGAAACTGACAGGCATTGTTCAAGCCTTTCCTGTCCCGTATCTGGTGATCATTGGATGGGGCTGGGGGAAGAGGCTTTGCTGGTTCCAGGGGTATGGGCTGATCTTTCTGAGCTCATTTCTATTTCAGGCACACAGATACCTCAGGGGACCTCCAGATAAGTCCTGTCTTGAGTGTCCATGGTCAGAGTGAGGAGCATCCTTCAATATGCAGTGTGAACCCCACACCTACAATGTGACTAGAACTATGGAAGCTCCCAAGGGATCCCTCAAGTGGGCACATTCTTTTCCAACAGGTAAGGCTGAGTTTGGAAAAGGCTATTTTGCTAATCCGCTGCCCTGTCCCCACCTTCCCTGCCATAGACCCTGAGGTTGACTGGGTCCTCCCAAGCCCCTCCCCTTTGTGGTCTGTGTTGCAGAAACTAGCCAAGCTGCGTAAATCAAGGACTAGGGTTCCTGGCTTTCATGTAGTCCCGAAGAACAAGACCAAATCTGGGGAAGTGGCCTGAGAGCTATCCATGCAGGCAGAAGAGCAGCCATCTGCAGGCAGCCTTGGGTACGTGGCATGTCAACCGCTGTTAAAGCAGAGAGCATGGCTGGAACTGAGATATGAGGTATGGGGGCTTCTGTTCAGACTAATCCAATGTGACAGGGATGAGCTGTCACAGCAGGTGAAGCTGAGCCTGGATGCTGAAGGCTGGCATCTCACAGCAGGCAGAAGAGATGCTGCCCTGGGTCGTACCTGGCCCAGCCAAGGAGCTAAGGAAGGCTAGGACCCATGGTCAGTGGAGGCCTAACAGGGCCCTGCCCAGCCCACCACAAACACCCTCCCCCACCAACACCACATTATAGAACATTTTCATTTTGTCAGCAGCTCTCTAAATATGCTGGAGCTGTCCACCCTCCCCAACCTCAAGCCCAGGAATGAGCTCCCTTGGTTTGATATTTGCCAGAGCTGGCTTCCCTTGGAGCTGACCATCCAGCCTTCTTCCCATCTCTGATTTTGGAAGGAACATCAGGTTTTTGGTGATCTCAGCAAGGCCTTCATCTATTAAAACACCTTTCTGAACCCCTGAAGCATCTCCACCTCTTCCTAGTTCTGCTTCACCATTATGCCTGGAGGCTCCCTAGTCCCTTGGCAGTCTGGCTTCTCAGCATCCAGATCAAGCACCTGTGTGGACTGTCCATCCTCAGCCTGCTGCCCCAAGCAGAAGGGCTCAGGAAGCATCATTCCTGCTTCCAGTCAAAACCTACCTTCTCTGCAGACCCTTTCAAATAACTCTTCTTCTCAGGTTCCTTTGGCCCCTTTGGACCAACCTTGCCTGCCAGTGCTTGCTCAGCCCTCCTCAACAGTTAGGCACTGGGGCCCTTCTGGGATTGCCCATTCCCTGGGTGAGCCCAGCTCCCATCAAGGTTCTGTGTGTTTCTCAGGAGCTGGCATCTTTAGGGCTCTGAGATGGCTTTTGGCTGTCATCCTGGGTGCCCATTCCACCCACCTCACCACATGATTTCATATCTTTTCTATTCCCCTGAACCACATGCCCACCCTTGACACCTTATCTCATGAAGAATGGCCCTATCTTCACTTTCCAGAGAGGACTCAGGGGTCCCCCAGGAGCCTCCCCACAGCTTTTCCTGGTTGGGCCCTGAGCCCTGTGTGTTGTAGCAGGCAGTGGTCTTCCTCTCCCCCAGGAGTTCTTTTTCCACCAGAGGTTCCAGCCCAGCCCATGGTCACTTTCTGCCACCCCCACAGTCTCTCCCCATGGACTTGCTTTCATCCACCTCAAACCCAGTCAGGTCCCACACTCTTACACACAAACCACATGCCGACACAAAACCATGCCTTCCCTTCCCCTTGTGGAGAGCCACCAGTCCCCTCCCTGCTTCTGCTGAGAGCCTGGCAAGAGGTGTGGTCCCCATGCACTGGCACCATCACACCCTCCCCTGCAACCTGGCTGCCTTGGAGTCACTCTGCTGCCCCCAATTCTGTCCAGGTTCCTGAGCAGCAACTTTGTGCCACCAGTCCTGGGATGCAGCCTGTCTTGTGTCCCTAATCTCTTTTGGTGCTTCATCACTCTGAACTGGGTTCCAGTCTTTGGTGTCCTCCCAGCTACTCAGAAGCTCCATAACGTCCCACTGTCAGGCTTTGGGCACTGTGGTGGGCCTCCCTATGCTCACCTAGGATGCAGGCATGTCATGCCTTCCTGAAACTCCCAGCCCCACTCATGGGCTCCTGCCTCAGACACACCATGGGATCAAGCTCCCCTCCATTTAAGACTGTCACTTCAATGCAAAATACCACTTTCTGTCTGAATCTGACTCTGTCTCCTCCCACCCCAACTGGCCCAAGGGCAAGAGTGACACACAACAGCATGTACCGAACACAGGTCAGTATTCATGAAGGACCCACATATCTGCCCTGCCAGATCCCAGGAGCCCTCACAGCCAGCCTGTTCTAACTAAGGGCAGAGTGCTGAGGGAGGGAGTCAGGACAGGTACAAGACAGGGGCTTAGAGGGGCAGAGATGGTCTAGAGGCCAAGGGATTGGCCAGTGTAGCCAGGTTCAGAGGGTACTAGGAAGCAGGAGCTGTGGCTTGGGGTAGACACTGTGGGGAGCCCAGCTTAGCCCCACCTGCACACCAGCATGCTCCCCACTGCCATCTCAGGGCACTCCCCATTCTCTGCCTCTCCCTTCAGCCTGGCCCACTGTGTCTGCTTTGGAGATAAGCAGCACTTACCTGTCTGAGGTGAGCTTCATGATGGTTTGGCCATGTGTGGAATAGGTGATGAAGGACATCCGCTGTTTTGGGCTGGGGAGGAAGCACTCCTCATGAGAAGCATAAACACAGTGTCTAAATGACACTAAAGCAACTGGAGAGGGGATGCATGACAACTCCTGCCTTCCACCCCAACTTTTCCACTTTGGGACTTATTTCCCAAATCCCATAAATTCCCATAAATGTAGTGAAGGATTCTGAGAAGATGATTGTCCTTTTGGAATAGAGTACCAGGATGGTATCATGCTCCAACGCTATACTCCCAACTTCCCAAAAGTTTCTCTCTGTCATACGTACATACACACACACCAGACATATACACAGACATGCACACAGGATTGTTCCCATGCAAGGTCCACACACAGGGAGATAGACACCTAAGCATCCTGCATGAAGGCCCACCAAGTAGTCTTTCCTACTTTAAAATTCTTTTGATCTTCCCTGCTCTTCCCTTCTTGCCTGACCTCCCTGCCTCACCTCATCTCACATTATTCTTTTTCTTTGCAAGAATACATCCCTCACTTTCCTCTCCCTGGATCTGTCTTATTGATCTATTTACCCCTATTTTCTCTTAGCTAAATGGCTATCATAAATTCCTAGCTCTGCTTGCTACTGTTCCTGGCTCTTGTTCTATTTTACCCACAATTAACAGACTTTTCTTTCTGGAACACAACTTTGATTATTTCACACCCTTGCTCAATATTCTTGCTCACAGCCCCTTGGGCTGGCATTATGAGCCTCTACACCCTTAATCTCACTGTGTCAGTCCAGACTCATTACCCAGCCCTTGCCTTTGTTACCCTCACTTTTCAGCCAACAGACCACTCACTTCGCAAAAGGTCTCCTTGTTGTTTTCTGTTCTTTCCCCATTTATTAAAGACCTAGTTCAAATCTCCACATTCTCTGTGAAGCTATCCTTGACATTTTTAAAAAGGAACTTCCGGTTTTTTTTCCGTTTAACTTGCCTTATAAATCCTTTGCCCTTTTCCTTTGGCCCTTGGCACCATTTATCCACGTTTAGTTACTGTGTTACTGGTTCTCCTGATTTCTAATCTGTGAGGTCCTCAGTGGCAGACCGTGTGCCTTGCACTATGGTCTTACTCCCAGTCAGGAACCAAGCAAAGCTGCCGAGACCTGATGGTACCAGTGTGACCTGGCCTTCTTTCCTGCTTCAGAACACCACTATGGGATTTGTGCCTCTGATCCGAGGTACTTTGTGCCCACTGAGTCTAAATAGCTGTGTATTCTACCTTGCAGGGGAAAACACCTTACAACATGAAGAAGCCATACTTTTCAAACTTCTTTACCACTCCCTCCACAAAGTTGTAAATGTGTATCCAGTTGTTGTTCACACTGCCAGACCTGAAAATGAAGACTGGTGTCAGAGCAATTAGGCACATACATCTTGTGGGCATAATTTGTCTTTCCTACCTTCCAGCACCCCCTTTATTAAGCTCCGTCTGACTTCTCTTAGTTGAAGCCTACCACACACCCTAAGCAACCTCTTTGGGTCAACCTGGTGGTGACTTACATCAGTGTGAATGCTGAAGTTTTGTTACAGAAACAGGGGAGTCCAAAAACAAACCCCACAGTTTGAGACTGGGAGATAGGGAAAAGGAAGCAGCTTTCAGGATGCCTTTGCATGCCTGGAGATAGTGGCTGGAAACTTTGTTGCACAAAGATCCGCTTTGAAACTTCCAAGGCTCAGGAAGATGGGAGGGGTCTTGGACTTTGGGATGGTACAGAAGAAGCAGACAGAGCCTACGTAAGGTTCTGTGAATGGTCAGAACTTCTTGCAACACCCACTGCATCAGAGGACGCAATCAGGGATATATAAACAGCTGCGGACATTTTAGCGGGTGCGCTCCCTCCAGGTGACTTGGAGGGGCGGGTCTCTCCAGGCTGCTTTAAGGGAGGCCTCCAGGCTGCTTTAAGAAGAGGCTCTCGCCATGCGGTTTGCAGGAAGAAGGCAGTTTACAAGGAGGCTGAGAATCCAGGCGGTCCTGCATTGAGAGCTGGAGGGCAGCACAGCACAGAAAGGACCTCCCCAATCAGAATTGAGTGATTGGCAGCTACTGGTAAAGCTGAACTGTGCCTAGGAAGTAGGGAAACAGTGTTTCTGACTTTCCTAAGACTGGCCAGGTCTGGGAGAGGGAGGCAGAACTATGTGCAAATAAACAATTCTTTTTCTTTTCACTAAACTCTGGTATTGAGAGTTATAATTCTGGCGGCGGGCAATCGGGCCCCTAACTAAAGAGCCCATGGGTTTTGTTTTAATTGGAGCAGCCCAGGGGTTCTGTTACAGTTTGACCAACCAGATCTGTGTGCTTGGGACTGAGGGGTTTCCAGGGATAAGGGACTTTTGTTGGCAGACTAGGATGATTGTTCATGCTATGCGGGCCTGTGAGACAAGAAATGAGGTAGGATGCCTTGTTTGGAAAAGCTTGTAGCAATTCTTATATATTAGATTTTCTCGTCCCCCACTTTCTTTTGGAAATAGACTTTCCCAGCTGTCTACTTGAAGGTGTGATGGTGGGTAGGGGTTAGGGCTCTTAGGCTCCATATCATAACAAAAAACGATTGACTTTTTCTCTCTACCATTCCTTCAGCCTCTTCTAGGCTGCTTTTAGTACTGTCAACAGATTGAGAAAACAAATGATAGATAATTCTAACAATTTGAAGGTTAGCATTGGTGTATATGTACTAGGTAATATACATATATGATTTCCAATTCCAGAACAACCCTATCATATCAGTGTAATTTTAATTATTAAATTATGTTTTTCAATTTAAGTTTACAAATAATTTATTTTATATTAGTTTCAGATGTACAACATAATGGTTAGACAATTATATACTTTAGAAAGTGTTCCCCTATATTTTAAGTACCCACCTGGTACCATATATAGTTATTAAAATATTACTGACTCTATTCCTTACGCTGTACTTCACATCCCTGTGACTATTTTGTAACTACCAATTCATAACTTAATCACTTCACCTTATTCACCCAGCTCCCTTACCTCTCTCCCCTCTGGGAACCATCATTCTGTTCTTTGTATCTATGAGTCTCTTTCTATTTTGTTTATTTATTTATTTAGATTTCACATGTAAGTGAAATCATATGGTATTTGTCTGACTTATTTCACCTAGCATAATACCCTCTAGGTCCATCCATGCTCTCACGAATGGTAAAATTTTATTCATTTTTATGCCTGAGTAATATTCCATTATGTATATATATCACTGCTTTTAAATTTTTAAAAATTTTGTTTTTCTATTACATTTGTCCCATTCTTTCCCTCACTGATACCCCCACCCAGCCCACCCCTTCTCGCACAGTCAATCCCCATTTTGTTGTCAGTGTCCATGGGTTATTTATACGAGTTCCTTTACTAAACCCTTCCCCTACTTATCCCCTTCCCCTCCCTCCCAATAACTGTTACTCTGTTCCTTGTTCAATTCTGTTCACTGGTTGTACTATTCATTAGACTCCTGTATCAGGTGATACCATATGATATTTTCTTTCATTGCCTTGCTTATTTCGCTAAGCATAATCCTCTCTAGTTCAATCCATGTTGTCACAAATGACAGGAGTTCCTTCTTTCATTCTGCTGCATAGTATTCTGTTGTGTAAATGTACCACAGTTATTTAATCCACTCATCTACAGATGGGCACTTAGGCTGTTTCCAGCATTTGGCTATTTTATACAGCACTGCTATGAACATAGTGGTGTATAGATTCTTTTGAATTGGTGTTTCAGAATTTTTCAGGTATAATCCTAGCATTGGAATTGCTGGTTCAAAAAGCAGTTCCATTTTTAGTTTTTTGAGGTAATTCCCTACTGTTTTCCATAGTGGCTGCACCAGTCTGCATTCCCACCAACAGTGCACTAGGGTTCCCATTTCTCCACATTCTCGTCAGCACTTGTTTGTTGATTGGTTGATGATGGCCATTCTGACTGGTGTGAGGTGGTATCTCATTGTGGTTTTTATTTGCATCTCTGATGGCTAGTGATGTTGAGCATTCTTTCATATGCCTCTGGACCCTCTGTATATCCTCCCTGGAGAAGTGTTTGTTCAGGGCCTTGGCCCATTTTTTAATTGGGCTGTCTGTCTTCTTTGTGTTGAGATGTGTAACTTCCTTATATATTTTGGAGATCAATCCCTTGTTTGAAGTATCATTGACAAATATGTTTTCCCACATGATGGGTCCCTTTTTATCTTACTGATGTTCTTTTTTGTTGAGCAGAAGCTCTTTAGTTTGATGTAGTTCCATTTGCATATTCTTTCCTTTATTTCCCTTGCCTTAGGAGATGTATCAGTGAAAATATTGTTATGTGGGATATCTGAAATTTTCCTGCCTATATTTTCCTCTAGGAATTTTATGGTGTCCCATCCTACAATTAAGTCTTTGATCCATCTTGAGTTTATTCTGGTCTGTTGTGTAAGTTGGTGGTCTAGTTTCATTTCTTGGCAGTCCCTGTCCAGTTCTCCCAGCACCATTTATTACGGAGGCTCTTCTCATTTCATTTTATGTTCCTTCCCCCTTAGTCGAATATTAGTTAACAGTATAGACTGGGGTTTATTTCTGGGTTCTCTATTCTGTTCCATTGATCTATATGTCTGTTCTTATGCCAGTACCGGGCTGTTTAGATTACAGTGGCCTTGCAGTATAGTTTGATGTCAGGTATTGTGATTCCTCCTATTGCGTTCTTCTGTGTCAAGATTGCTGTGGCTATTTGGGGTCTTTTTTGGTTTCATAAAAAATTTTGAAGTATTTGTTCTAGGTCTGTGAAATACATCATTGGTATTTTAATAGGGATTGCATTGAATCTATAAATTGCTTTGGACAGTATGAACATTTTAATGATGTTGAGTCTTCTCATCCATGAACATGGTATATGTTTACATTTATTTCTATCTTCCTTAATTTCTTTCTTCAGTGTTATGTAGTTTTCTGAGTAAGGTCTTTTACCTCTTTGGTTAAATTTATTCCTAGGTACTTTATTGTTCTTGTTGCTATAATAAATGGGATTTTTTTCCTAGTTTATATTTCTGATATTTTATTGTTGGTATACTGAAATGCCTTTGATTTCTGAATATTGACTTTGTACCCTGCTATTTTTTCAAATTTATTTATGAGGTTGAGTATTTTTTCATGGAGTCTCTAGGGTTTTCTATGTACAACATCATGTCATTTGCAAATATGGATAGTTTTACTTCTTCTTTTCCAATTTGGATGCCTTTTATTTCTTTTTCTTGTCTGATTGCTGTGGCTAGAACTTCAACACTATGTTGAATAGGAGTGGAGAGAGTGGACATCCTTGTCTTGTTCTTGATCTCAGGGGGAATGCTTTCAGTTTTTGCCCATTGAGTATGATGTTGGCTTTGATTTTCTTGTATATGGCCTTTATTATGTTGAGGTATGCTCCCCCTATTCCCAGTTTGCTGAGTGTTTTCATCATAAATGGGTGTTGTACTTTGTCAAATGCCTTTTCAGCATCAGTTGATATGATCATGTGGTTTTTGTCTTTTATTTCGTTTATGTGGTGTATTAAATTTATTGATTTGCAAATATTAAAGCATCCTTGCATTCCTGGGATGAATGCCACCTGATCATGATGTATGATCTTTTAAAAAAAATTATTTATTTATTTGTTTGTTTGTTTATTTATTTATTTTTGAGAGAAGGGAAAGGAGAAAGAGAGGGAGAGAAACATCACTGTGTAGTTGCCTCTCACTTGTGCCTCCAATTGGGGACCTGATGTGCAACCTAGTCATATGCCCTGACTGGGATACGAACCAGTGACACTTGGCTCGCAGGCCGATGCTCAATCCACTAGGCCACAGCAACCAGGATGATGTATGATCTTTTAATTTGTTGCTGGATGCAGTTTGCCAATATTTTGTCGAGGATTTTAACATCTATGTTCATCAATGATACTGGCCTGTAGTTTTCTTTTTTTGTTGTGTCTTGACCTGGTTTTGGAATTAGGGAATACTGGCTTCATAGAAAGAGTTTGGGAGTTTCCCTTTTTGGATTTTTTTGAAAAGTTTGAGAAGGGTAGGCATTAGTTCTTCCCTAAATGTTTTGTAAAATTTGCCTGTGAAGTTATCCGGTCCAGGGCTTTTGTGTGCTGGGAGTTTTTTTGATTACTGTTTCAATTTCACTCTTTGTTATCAGTTTGTTCAGGCTTTCTGCTTCTTCTTGATTCAGTTTTGGAAGATTATATGTTTCTAGAAATTTGTCCATTTCTTCTAGGTTGTCGTTTCTTGCCATATAGTTGTTTGTAGTAATTTCTTATAATCCTTTTTATTTCTGTGATATTGATTGTGATATCACCTCCTTCATTTCTGATTTTGTTTATTTGGGTCCTCTCTCCATTTTTTTAAGTTAGTTAGTTAGTTAATTAATTAATTAATTAATTAATTTTTTGATTTTTGGTTTTTCAATTACAGTTTTCCCATTTTCCCCCATTTCTCTCCCCCACCCAACCCACCCTCTCTCCCGCAATCATATCCTTCCCTGTTGTCCATGCATTTTTTCTTGATGAACCTGGCTAAGGGCTTGTCAATTTTGTTTATCTTTTCAAAGTACCAGCTCCTAGTTTTTTTGATATTTTGAATTGTTTGTTTAGTCTCTATGTCATTTAATTCTGTTCTGATTTTGATGATTTTCTTCCTTCCACTCGCTTTGGGCTTTGTTTGTTGTTTTCGTTCCAGTTCTTGTAACTGTAGGGTTAGGTATTTTATTTGAGATTTTTCTATCCTTTTTAGGTAGGCCTGTATTGATATGAACTTTTCTGTCAGGACTACTTTTGCTGTGTCCCATAGTTTTCAGGCTGTTGTGTGTTAATTTCATTTGTTTACAGAAACTTCTTGATTTTTTCCTTTATGTCATTTTTAACCCATTTATTATTTAATATCCTGTTATTCATTCTCCATGAGTTTGAATGTCTTTAAGTTTTTTCCTTGAGGTTGATTTCTAGTTTCAAGCCATTGCAATCTGAAAAGATGCTTGATATAATTTCAACCTTGTTTTGTGTTCTACCATGTGGTTTATTTTGAAAATGTTTTATGTGCATTCAGAAAGAATGTATATTTTGCTTCTTTGTGGTGAAAAGTTCTATAAATATCAATTAAGTCCATTTGATCTAGATTGTTGTTCAATGCCTCAACATCCTTGGTGTTTCTTTGCTTTGAAGATCTGTCCATTGTTGGCAATGAGATGTTAAAGTCCCCTACTATGAGTGTGTTGCTGTTGATATACTTCTTGTAGTCTTCCAAGATTTTCCTTACATATTTGGGTGCACCTATGTTGGGTGCATATATGTTTATCAGGGTTATATCTTCTTGAGGGATTGTTCCCTTAAGTATTATAAAATGTCCTTCGTCTCTTTTTATGACTTTTCTGTGAAATCTGTTTTGTCTGATATAAGTATTGCTACCCCAGCATTTTTTTTCATGTCCATATGTTTGGAATACTTTTTTCCATCCCTTAACTTTCAGTCTGTGTATATCTTTTGTTTTGAGGTGTGTTTCTTTTTGACAGCATATATGTGGGTCATGTTTTTGTATCCATTCCGCTACCCTATGTCTTTTGATTGGAGCATCTAATGCATTTTCATTTAAGGTTATTATTGACAGGTATTTATTCATTTCCCTTTGTTCCTGTGTTCCTCTCCCTCTTTCCTTTTCTTCTTTTTCTTAAAGCATTCCCTATAGCATCTCTTGCAATGCTGGTTTGGTGGAGATGTATTCTTTTAGTCTCCCTTTGTCTGGGAAAATCCTTTTTTCACATTCAAATTTGAAAGACAGCCTTGCTGTGTAGAGTAGTCTTGGTTGTAGGGCTTTGTTTTTAATTGTTTGTAATATTTAAAAATATAAAATGCTTCACAAATTTGCATGTCATCCTTGTGCAGGGGCCATGCTAATCTTTTCTGTATCGTTCCAATTGTAGTATATGTGCTGCCGAAGGGAGCACCACTTTTTTTTTTTTAATCACTCATCTATTGATGGGTAATTGAGTTGCTTCTGTATTTTGGCAATTGTTAATAATGCTGAAATGAACATAGTGATGCATATATTTTCTCAAATAAAAATTTTTTTTAGATATATACCTAGGAGTGGAATCACCATTTCATAAGGTAATTTCATTTCTAATTTCTCAAAGAACCTCTATACTGTCTTCCATAATAGCTGCACCAGTCTTTATTCCCACCAACAGGTTACAGGGGTTCCCTTTTTCCCACATCCTCATCAACACTGGTTGTTTGATGATTTATTGATGATAGCCATACTGACAGTGATGTGATATCTTATTGTGGTTTCAATTAGTATTTTTTTTTTCATGATGATTAGTGACATTGAGAATCTTTTCATGTTTCTACTGGCTATCTATATGTCCTTTTTGAAGAAGTGTCTATTCAAGTCCTCTTCCCAGTTGTTATTTGGATTTCTTGTTTTTTTGGTGTTGAGTTGTATGAGTTTCTTATAAATTTTGGATTAACCCCTTATCAGATGTATGACTGATGAGTATATTCTCTCAATTAGTAGGTTTTCTTTTTGTTTTGTTGATGGCTTCTTTTGCTGTTGAAAAACTTTTAGTTTGATATAGTCCTATTTGTTCATTTTTTTTTGTTTGTTTCCCTTGTTCAAGCAGATATATCAGAAAACATTGCTAAGAAAATGTCAGAGATTTTACTGCCTATGTTTTCTTTCTAGGAGTTTTATGGTTTTGAGTCTTACTTTTATGTCTTTAATCCATTTTGAGTTTATTCTTGTATATGCTTTGAAAACGTGGTCTAGTTTTTATTTTTGTATGTATTTGTCCAATTTTCCCAACACCATTTGTTGAATAGACAGTCCTTATCCCATTAAATGTTCTTGTCTCTCTTGTAATATATCAATTGACCAATTAGGTGTGGGTTTATGTCTGGGCTCTCTATATAGTTCTATTGATCTGTATGTCTGTTTATATGCCAGTACCATGCTGATATTTTAAAATAAGTTTTCCTTTTTTAATTAGAGTTGATGTGCAATATTATATTAGCTTCAGGTGTACAACAATGACTACACATTTATGTAACTTATGAAGTTATCACCCAGATAAATGTAGTACCCATCTGACATCATATGTAGTTATTACAATATTATTGATTATATTGCATATGCTATACCTGACATCATCATGACTGTCACTTAAAAAAATGTATGTATGTATGTATTTATTTATCTTCACCCAAGGATAGCTTTATTGATTTTAAAAGTCTTTTTTAAAAATCTTCTCCTGAGGATATGTTTATTGATTGTTTAGAGAGAGAGAGGAAGGGAGAAAGAGAGAGGAAAAAAAGAACACTGATGCTAGAGAGAAACATCAGTTGGTTGTTTCCTGTACTTGTGCCGACTGAGAATCAAATTTATAACCTAGTGACATGCTCTGACCGAGAATCAAACCTAGTCTTCTGGTGTGTGGGATGATGCTCCACTCAACTGAACCAGCAGCCAAGTCATGTATATGATTTTAGAGAGAGAGAAAGTGGGGGGCAGGGAGAGAGAGAGAGAGAGAGAGAGAGAGAGAGAGAGAGAGAGAGGTGAGAGAGAATCATCAATCATACCCCAACTGGGGACTGAACCTGCAACCTAGGACCTAGGTATGTATCCTGACTGGAGATCAAAACCTCAACCTTTTGGTGAACAGGACTAAGCTACATACCAGAGCCCATGAGTGTTTTTATAACTGAAAGTTTGAACATCTTAATTCTTTTTCCTTTATTACCTATTCTCCCATTCCCTTCCCATCTGGCAACTATCAATTTGTTCTCTATATCTATAAGTTAGTACTATATTGTTTTGATTACTATAGCCTTGTAGTATAGTTTGATATCCCACAAGGTGGCATGATACCTCCAACTTTGTTCTTCTTTCTCAAGATTGCTGTGTTATTTGGGATCTTTTGTGGTTCCATATAAATTTTTGGATTATTTGTTCTAGTTCTGAAAAATGCCATTGATATTTTGTTAAGAGTTGCATTGAATATGTAGTTTTCTTTGGGTTGTATGGATGTTAATCTTTCTATCCATGAGCATAATATATATTTTTCTATTTTTTTCTTCAATGTGTTATAGTTTTCCAAGCACAGGTCTTTTACCTTGGTTAAACTTATTTGTAGGAATTTTTATGATACAATTGTTAATGAGATTTTTAAAAAGTTTCTCTATCCCATAGTTCATTAAAAAATGCAACCAATTTCTGAATATTTATTTTGTATCCTGCTACTTTACTGAATTTATTTATCAGTTCTAGTAGTTTTTTTGGTGAATCCTTAGGGTTCTCTCTGTCATATCATGCCATTTACAAATAATGACAGTTTTACTTCTATTTTTTCAATTTTTAAAAAAAATTTATTTTTTGGTTTTTCAATTATAGTTGTCTCATTTTTTCCCCATTGCTCCCCTCACCCAGCCCACCCCTTCTCCCCCATCATATTCCTCCCCGTTGTCCATGTCCATGAGTCATTTATACACGTTCCTTGACTAGACCCTTCCCTTACTTATCCCCCTTCTCTCCCTCCCCCCTCCCCCCTATTCACTGTTATTCTGCTCCTTGTTCTATTTAGTTCTTTTGTTTATGTTGTTCTTTAGTTTCCTGTATTAGGTGATATCATATGGTATTTTTCTTCCTTTGCCTGGCTTATTTCACTAAGCATAATTCTCTCTAGTTCCATCCATGTTGTCGCAAATGGCAGGAGTTCCTTCTTTCTTTCTGCTGCATAGTATTCCATTGTGTAAATGTACCACTGTTTTTTGATCCACTCATCTACAGATGGGCATTTAGGCTGTTTCCAGCACTTAGCTATTGTAAACAGTGCTGCAATGAACATAGGGGTGCATAAGTTCTTTTGAATTAGGGTTTTAGGATTTTTTAGGTATCATCCTAGCAGTGGAATCGCTGGTTCAAAAGGCAGTTCCATTTTTAGTTTTTTGAGGAAATTCCATACTGTTTTACACAATGGCTGCACCAGTATGCATTCCCACCAACAGTGCAGTAGGATTCCTGTTTCTCCACATCCTTGCCAGCACTTGCTGTTTGTTGATTTGTTGATGATGGCCATTCTGACAGGTATAAAGTGGTATCACATTGTGGTTTTTATTTGCATCTCTCTGATGGCTAGTGATGTTGAGCATGGATGGAACTAGAGAGAATTTTGCTTAGTGAAATAAGCCAGGCAAAGAAAGAAAAATACCATATGATATCACCTAATACAGGAAACTAAAGAACAACACAAACAAAAGAACTAAATAACAAAGAGCAGAATAGCAGTCAATAGTGGCAAGGGGGGAGGGAGAGAAGGGGGATAAGTAAGGGAAGGGTTTAGTCAAAGAATGTGTATAAATGACTCATGGACGTGGACAAAGGGGAGGGATATGATTGTGGGAGATGGGTTAGGCTGGGTGGGGGAGAGAAATGGGGGAAAAATGAGACAACTGTAATTGAAAAACCAAAAAATAAAAATTAAAAAATATATATAATAAAACATACAGGATACAGTGAAAACAGAGTTAAGAGGGAAATTTACACCTGTAAACAAATACATTAAAAAGAGAGCCCTGGCTGCTGTGGCTCAGTGGATCAAGCGTTGGCCTGCGATCCAAGTGTCCCTGGTTCGATTCCCAGTCAGGGCACATGACTACATTGCACGTCAGGTCCCCAGTTGGGGGTGTGAGTGAGAGGCAACCACACAGTGATGTTTCTCTCCTCTCTTTCTCCTTTCCCCTCACTATAAAAACAAACAAATAAATTATTAAAAAGGAAGAAAAATTTCAAGTCAATAAACTAACTCTATAGCTTATGAATATAGGAAAAGAAAAGAAAGCTAACCCAGGCAATCAGAAGGAAAGAAAACATAAAGATTATAGCAGAAATAAATAAAATATAAAATAGATAAACAGAGAAATACCAATGAATTAAAAACTTGGTACTTTGAAAATATCAACAAAATTGATTAACCTTTATATTAATTGATTTAAATAAAAGAGTGAAGACTGAAATTACTGAAATCAGAAAACAAAAATAGGGCACTACTACTAATTTTATAGATATAATAGAATTATAAGAAAATAATGTGAATATTTCAATACTAACAAATTGGATTACCTAGATGATGGTCAAATTTCTAGAAACACACAATCTACCAAAACTGAATCATGAAGAAACAGAAAATGTGAATAGACCTGTTACTAGTTATGTGATTGAATTGATCATCACAAATCTCCTAACAGATAAAAGCCCAGCATCAAATGTCTTCACAGGTTAAATCAAGTGAACATTTAAAGAAAAGTTAACACCAATCCTTCTCAAACTCTTCCCAAAATTGAAAAGGCGAGGGAACATTTGCAAACTAATTCTATGAGGGATGCATTACCCTGATAGCAAAGCCATAAAAACACTACAAGAAAACTAAAGTACAGATCAATACCTCATATGAATATAGATGCAAAAATTCTCTATAAGAATTCTAGCAAACTCAAGTTCATAAACTATTACCAAGTAGAATTTATTTCTATAATGCAAAATACAAAAATAAAATATAATTAATATAATAGAATGCAACTAGAATTAGTAGATTGAAGAAATCAAACTACAGGATTATTTCAGTGGATCTAGGAAAATCATTTGATAAAATTCAACACTATTTCTTCATAAAAACACTCAGCTTAGGAATAAGAAAAGTTCTATGCTGAACATGATAAGGTCCATATATTAAAAATCCATATGCCCATTTTTGTTACTTTTATTCAACATGGTATATTAGAAGTTCTAGCATGAGCAACTAGGCAAGAAAATGAAATAAAGATATCCAAATTGAAAAAGAAGATGTAAACTTACCTTTTTTCTTGGACGGTATGATTTTACAGGTTAAAAAATCCCAAATATTTCACACAAAAAAAACACTGTTTGATCAAGTAAATTCAGCAAAGTTGCAGGATAAAAAATTGACACAAAAATCAGTTGCATTTTTGTGTCCTATAATGAATATTCCAAAAACTAATGAAGAAAACAATGCCATTACAATATCATAAAACAGAACAGCATATTATCAATAAATTTAACCAAGAAGGCAAAATATTGGTATACTGAAAACTATAAAGCATTGTTGAAAGAAATTAAAATAATTAGAAAGATATATATTCATGGACTAGGAGAATACTATTATTAAGCTAGCAATACTAGCTAAGGCTGTCTAGAGAGTCAATGCAATCTCTATCACAATGTCAACAGCATTATTTTTACAGAAATTGATCAATCTACCTAAAATTCATATGGAATCTCAAGGGATTTCAAATAGCTAAAATAATGTTGAGTGAGAATAAAGTTGGCCAATTCAAATGATCAAATTTCAAAATTAATTGCAAAGCTACAACAATAAAAAAATGTGTAACTGGCATAGTTACAGACATATAGACCAGTTGAATGATATAAGAAGCAGAGAAATCAATTCTAGCCTCTATGTTCAGTTTATTTTCAATAAGGATGCCAAGACAATTCAAAGAGGGAAGAACAGTATTTTCAACAAATAGTTCTAGGGAAACTGGATGTCTACATACAACAGAGTACAGTTGGACTCTACACTATATACAAAAATTAACTCAAAATGGATGAAATACCTAAATATTAGAGTTAAAACTACTAAACTCTTAGAAAAAAATAGGAAAAAGTCTTCACAGCATTGGATTTGGTAATGGTTTTGGACATGATACCAAAACCACAGGCAATAAAATAAAAAATGGATAAACTAAACTTCATCAAAATTAAAAATTTTTATGCAAACAATACTATCAACAAAATGAAAAGATAACCCAATACTGAGAGAGAACATTTGCAAATCATATATCAGATAAAGAGTTGATATCCAGAATATATAAGGAACTCTTATATTCAAGAAGAAAAACAAATAACCCAATTCAAAAGTGGGCAAATGACATGACTAGACATTTTTGCAAAACAGATATGAAATGGGCAATAAGCCAATAAAGAGGATTAACATCATTAGTTATCAGGAAAATGCAAATAAAAACCATAATGAGATACCACTTCACATCCACTGGATATCTATTATAAAAAATAAAACAAAATAAAACCAACCCAATTTGGAAAATAACAAGCGTTGAAGAGAATGTGGAGAAATTGCTTATGGAGATGTAAAACAGTGCAGCCACTGAGTTAAACATTATAGCACAGTAAACATAGTTAAACACAGAATTACCATATAAGCGAGCAATTCCACTCCTAGGCTTATGCCCAAAAGACGTGAAAGCAGGAAGTCAAACAGATAAATATACACCAGTATTCACAGCAGCACTATTCACAATAGCCCCAAACTGCAAACAACCCAAGTTCTCATCAACAGATGAATGGATATAGAAAATGCTGTATACAATGAAATATTACTTGACCATAAAAACAAATGAAATTCTGAGACATGCTACAACATGGATGAACCTCAAAAACATTTTGCTAAGTGCGAGAGTCAGACACATATGGCCAAATCATGTATAATTCCACTTATATGAGATACCTAGCATGGGCATATTCACAGAAATGGAAAATAGAGATTACCAGGGGTTGGGGAGGTACAAATGGGGAGTTATTGTTTAAAGTGTATTTCAATGCCCTCTGCACCTGCCAAAGCACATATGCCATGGATACTTCTGTGAGAATTTGTGAGGGGTCCTGAGAAGGAGGGAATGAGGAATATGGAATGGCACTTCAAAAAAGGGGAACACAGATCAACAGCCTGGCATGCACTGCACTATTCTTTTACTCACCCAGGCTGGGGGAACCTTTGTGAAAGACACAAACATGCTGAATCCAGGTACCCTTTTCAATATGCCCCTTCATGGACATTCCCTGAGAACCCTTTGTCATTAGTGGAAAATGAGTTCTTGTGGTGCCATCAGAAAAAGAATTTTCTGAGACCACACAGAAGAATGTGGCTCTGCAGTGACCTTTACTGGTGATGCAAATTTTTTTTTTGATGATGCAAAATTAAGAGGGTGCCCATCCTGACTTTCCAAAGTGCCATCTCTGTCCATTTCGCCATGGAGAAAGTCCAATCTTGTCTTCATTAAGGCCAACACAAAAGCTAGCATCCAGAGTTTCTGCTCCATATTAAAATACAGACCAGTCCAGCATCTGGCATGTGTTCTCAGTTGTAATCCATTGTGCTGAGGTATCCAGGCACCCAGGTGTGAAGTTCTCATGACCATGGGCCATGTGGGTGCTAAGGCCACATGACTATGGAGAGAGGAAGTATGAGTGCACAGGCCAAATGCAGGGGTGGGGGGAGAGAGAGAGAGAGAGAGAGAGAGAGAGAGAGAGAGAGAGAGACAGAGACAGAGAGAGAGACAGAGAGAGACAGAGAGAGAGAGACAGACAGAGAGAGAGACAGACAGACAGAGACAGAGAGAGAGAGACAGACAGAGAGAGAGACAGAGACAGAGAGAGAGAGACAGAGAGACAGAGAGACAGAGAGAGAGAGAGATTCTTTGTCCCCTGGATTTGGATTTATATTTGTATTTGTTTGGGCTTGGGCTGGACCAGGGGCCTTTCACAGGTTTCACAGGCTTTCACATGCTTTGGATGGGTTTATACCCCCTAGTTAGATTGACAGGCCTCTATGGTCCAGCATCTCCCCCTGGGCCCCTCAACAATCTAATATTAAAGGTGGGGGAAGAGAGGAGTATTAATCCCGTTAGCAAAGCAATGCTGTGATCCCCTGGAGTGTGAAGCTGTAGCTTCCTGGTGCAGCAAACAGCTTATGTTCCCCAGTTTATTTAGGTCAATGTCTAAGACCTTTTGATCTCCTTTTCTAGCTAAATACATACTGATGATAATACCCTCACCTGCAGAGTTGCCTTGCCCAAGAGCTGACCCTTCCCAGGGCAGTCAACTGCAGTGACTCTATGGTACAATTATTTGCCCAAATAGGGAGAATGTTGAGGACAATTTTCAGCTCCAAACTCCACACTGGTCAGCTGAGGCTGTCAGGCTTTCATCAAAGCTCCTCTTACTCCTACTCCTGCCCATTTGTTTGCACAGGTGTTGATGACATCCAGCACAGGTTCTGCCATTAGCCAGAATGGAACACAGAGCTCTGCTTCCGACCTCTATGTCAGCCCCTTTTCCTTCACTTGTGCAGCTCACATTGGAGCTCCTCTAGGTTCTGTCTTCCCATTCTCATTGGGCAAAAATGCCTAGGCTCCTACCTGCCTTTATTCAGTTTCTCAGGTCTCCTGTGACCTTCTCTCATACTTCCCCTTTTAATACCAGCCATACTTCCATCATTCTGACTTTCAATCCTTCCTTCCCAAGGCATCCAAGAGGCTCCTTCCCAAACCCAGATATGATCCATTTGTCTGTTGATAAAAGCCCTTTTCTTTTTTTAAATTTAAATTTTAATTTTTTATGATTTAATGTCTTATTGATTATGCTGTTACAGTTGTCCCAATTTCTTTTCCCTCCACTCCCCTCCACCCAGTGACCCCCCCCACTCCTGTTGTCCCCCCCACCTTAGTCCATGCCCATTGGCTGTGTATATAGTTCTCCTCGACATCTTCCTATCTACTCCACTCCCTCCTACTATGCTTCTTAATTTCTGTACCTTCTCTCTCCCATTCCCACCTCCCCCTTCCCCACCGACCTCCCCCTAATTTGTTCTCCATAATTCTTTTTCCACTCTTGTTGCCTACTTAGTTTGCCTTCATTTCGATTCCCCAGCTTCTGTTGTTGGTTGTTGTGATACAGTTTTCATCTTAATGTTCATAGTTTTGATCCTCCCTCTCCTAAACAAGTCCCTTAAACATTTCATATAACAGTGGTGTGGATCTGATGAACTCCTTCAGTTTTACTTTGTCCTGGAAGCACTTTCTCTGCCCTTCTATTTTGAATGACAGCTTCGCTGGATAGAGTATTCGTGGCTGTAGGTTTTTGATTTTCATTACTTTGAATATTTCTTGCCAGTCCCTTCTTGCCTGCAGAGTCTCCTTTGAGAAAGCAGCCGATAGTCTAATTGGGACCCCTTTGTATGTAATTCTCTTCTTCTATCTTGCTGCTTTTAAGATTCTCTCTTTATCTTTAATTTTTGACATTTTGATTATAATGTGTCTTGGTGTGGTTCTCCCTGGGTCCAGTTTTTCTGGAACTCTCTGTGCTTCCTGGACCTGTAAGTCTATTTCCTTACCCAAGTTCAGGAAGTTCTGCTTTATTATTTTTTCACATAAATTTTCAATTTCTAGTTCTTCTTCTTCACCTTCTGGCAACTCTATAATACAGAGGTTTGCTCGCTTATAGTTGTCCCAGAGGTTTCTGAGCTTCTCTTCATTTTTCTCACTTTTTGTTTTCTCTTTCTGCACTGTTTGACTGTTAATTCCCTATCTTCTGATTTGTTGATTTGATCCCTGGTTTTCCTTCCCTCATCACTTGTTTTGTATGTGTTTTTCTTCATTTCAGCAGGACTAGCCTTCATTTTTTCCCCATCTTGATTAAGTCTCACTGTTAGTTCTGTAAGCTGTCTTATAACTATAGCTCTGAACTGAGCCTCAGAAAGATGATCTGTCTGTTAATTCATGTATTTGCTTTCTGGTCAGCTGGGTGCTTGGTATCTCTATCATGATCCCTGCCATCCTGACAGGTTTGTTTACCTTTCCTTCTTGGGCGGGGCTGTCACACCTTCTACGCTATAGGGGGCAAAGCCCTGTGCACTCGTCACTACCGGGTGACCCTTCTCACCACACTGTGGCGCTTTGTGTGGGGGCGGGGGTCCAAGATGAATTCCTGCCGTTCACTCTTTGCTGAGAGACTGGGAACCTCCTCCTCTGTCCCCACACCCTCTGGGCCTCACAGTCCAAGGCAATGGGCAGGGGGGTGGGGTGGGGGGTGGGGGGTGTCTGCCTTCCCTGGCACTGGAATCGCAAGCTGATAGGTTTGGTCTGCAACCAGGGGTGTGCCCCAGGTGCCTCTTGCCTCCCCTTAAATATGGGCATCTGTGCTTACCGCCGTCCCACTGCTGGTTGCCACTGCTGCTGCTGCCAGCACAGCTTGACCTCTCCACCCTGGCTTCGCCCCTCCTATCCATCTGGATGAGCACCACTTGTTCATAACTTCATACGTTGGGCTTGCATGTAGTTTTATTTTCTGGAACTTCTCGTTATTTTTGGTTTTGCAGTAGTTGTTGTCCTTCTTAGTTGTGGAGGGAGATGGAGCATGTCAGTCTAAGCCTCCATCTTGGTCGGAAGTCCTAAAAGCCCTTTTTTTAGTGATGAAGAGGTAACCTTTTTTTTTTTTTTTTCCAAATTACCTAGAGGTGAAGAACATATGTAGGCCCAGGGTTCAAACATTGGTTTTTCTCCTCCTCTACCCACTCTTTCCTCTCCTCCTCACATTCTGATCTCCTGGGATCACCTGAGGATTTCATTCTTTTGCCTTTGCACAGGCCACTTCCTCATCTTGGGGCTACCTGGCCCTCATAAGCCACTGGCTATTACCGTAGGCACAAGGGAAAGTTATTCATTATCATTCAGTTCAATATAATGAATGAACAAAGGAATAAGGAATCTAATAAATGACCTGAGAATGGACCACTCAGGACCTTCCTACAGGTGACTAACTACTGAACAGATTCTGTGATGGGCCCAGCCTCGGAGATTTTGGAATTTGGTTTGGTATCAGACATCTCAGACTTTCAATTCTAGACCCATTCTTCTCTGGGTACTTTCGTGGGTCATTCCTTTGCCCTGAGCAACCTCCTTGCCTCATCAGTAAAATAGAAGTGACAACATTTACTCACAGTTGTGAGGAAGATACAATGATGAATCTGCTTCTACCCCTCTTCTGACCCCTGGCTAGAGCCATACCAAGTTCCCCCTCACCAACCCCCATCCAATCTGTCTGGCATCATGTGGCCTGGACCTTCAAATTAGACCTGGGATCTGGTCACTCATCATCTCCACTCGACCCTACATACAAGTCCACACCACCAAGTCTTCCTCCCTGGATCCCTGTGCCAGCCCTGTCACTCATCTCCCCACAGTCTCTCCACATGCACCCTCAAATTGTGATCCCTTTAGAACAAGTTTCAAACACACGTCTCCTCTTCTGAAAAGAACACCCAGCCCCTCTCCCTCTTCCCATCCAGTCTATGCCAGGGGCTTTCCCTGACCGTCTCTTTAGAATGTCCCCTCCAAAAGCATTTCCCATCCTCCTGCCCTGATTTCCTGATAGTTATCCCACTTAACACACTGCAACTTCCTCTACTCTTTTGTTTACTTCCAGTCTCTGCACTAGAGGGGAAGCTGCCAAGGGCAGGGACTTTGTAGAGTCTTGTTTTCTGCCTTATCTCTACTGCCCAAAATAGTGGCTGACATGTAGCAGTTGCTCAATAATTGTTTTTGATTAATAAGGAAATGAAGGAAGGAACAGGACTGTTCATCACAAGGTGAAAGGTCCCAGAGAACCATGGGCAGTGACATTAAACAAATGCCCCACGGAAGCATACAACAAGCTCTCTGGGAAGTAGTAAAATGGAAGTCATTTGGGTGAAAACAAAATGAAAAAAACAAAACCCGTAATCCACAGTGAGCTTGGAAAAACTGCTGAAATAAAGCTCTTAGCAATCACCTGTCCCTTCAGCTATTTAAGGGACATGTGGATCATAGATACTGCTCATATTGATAAAGGACAGAGCCATTCAGAAATCACAAGGTATTTATTTATTTTTTCCTCTCCAAATGAAACAGTCCCAGAAATCAAATGCCTGGGGTATTCTTTCTGCCTAAAGAATAAGGAGATCTGTTCCTAGGGTCTGACCAAGACTGGCATTGCTTCCCATCTCTCAGAATCTGGGGTTCCCTTTGGCCATGTCCTGACAATATTTGTCCTCATGGACAGCATTACCCTGAGGAATACCTGGGGCCTGATAAGGGGGTCACTCACTTGTCCAAGATGAAGTAGAGGTCATTTGAGCAGGATTTCTTGTCTTTTGCATGTTTCCCCTCATGCCAGGCACCTATGCTGCGGCCGTGGTGTAAAAGTCCCCCATCCTGGCTGAGGTGGCTGTGGAGGTTTCCCCAGCTAAAGCTGAGGTGGTGGAAGTCTCTGGATCCTGGGACTCTGTGCAGAAAGCTCTTCTTGCTCATCAGAGAAGGTAGCAGTGCCAGGAGCAGGAACAGTGTAGGACCTGGCACCCCAGAGCCACCAGTCCCCATTTCATTGGCCACCTCTCTGGCCCCAAATGATGCCAGGTCACCTCACGTAGCTTTTTCAGCTGCCTCTGCTTCTGCCTGTGCTGAGGGGCCTGGGCCCCTCAGCCCTTTCACCAAGTTACCCTGTTAGCCTCTACCCGATATCTGTCCTTCAGACAGAAGAGGCCAGCATCTAACTTTGGGGCAAGGATCCCCACTACCTACTCAGCCCTTTCCCCACCCCATTGAGGCAGAACAACCTATTATTGTGATGGAACATGAATGTTGGCATGGCGACTTTGTGACCTGCAGCTCTGCCTAGTAACCTGCCTATTTCCAACCCCAGGTGGGGGTCCTGGGATTTCTGGAGGGGCAGTAAGAGGAGGCCTCCATTTGTCCCATCCCAAACTCTCGCAGGTGGTCATTACAGTTCTCAGGAAACACTGCCATTCTGTAACCTGAAAGAGGGCAGCTGAGGTGAATTAGATGAGAACATCACTGAGGGTGAGGAGGTCAAGGAAGTGGGAGACTAGAGTGTTATTATGGTCCTTTGTGTGGACACTGAAGTCACCCAGGGGATGAAAGGGTCCAGAAGGGGAAGACGGTTGTGCAAGGATGCCAAAACCTTTGTGCATGAGGGACCTTCCAGTTACCTACTGCTGTGACAAAAACCGCACTGATCTCAATGACATAAACAAGGACCAAATCATTGTGCCCACAGGTTCTGTAGACCAGAAATTCAGAGAGGGCTGAGTGGGGAAGGCTTGTTTCTTCCCAATGGAAAACATAGAAACTGTGTCAAAAGTGATTAAAAACCTCAGACTGGGATTGTAAAAAGTTTTCAGAAATATCTTAACCAGTTCATTTTATATTTATTTCCTTGTTTCTGTAAGCACAAAAGATGAGTGATATGTGCTAACAAATACTTCTCTAATAATTATAAAATGGTCTTTCAATATGTATAACTAAAATTACAAGTGATAAAAGCATTGTGTTGGTAGTTGTTACTGCTTTTTTTTTGAATAGTATTTAAAAATAATATGATATCTTAAATGAATGATATTTTAGAATTGATGAAATTTGTACACTTCACCCAACAACATAGGTTTACCTTGTAGCACATCTTTTTTCTTCTTCATTGCATTAAACTTTTTATTGTGAAGAACTTTGTGTCATTCAGAAATTTAGGTTTTAGGAGTTTCTATTTTATTTCTTTTAAGTATATTTCATTAATTATGCTATTACAGTTGTCCCAATTTTTTTCCCTTATCCCCTCGACCTAGTACCTCCCTTCCCTCAAGTAACCCCCCCACTTAGTTCATATCCATGGATTGTACATGTAAGTTTTTTGGGTTCTCCATTTCCTTTACTATTCTTAGCATCCCTCTGTCTACTTTATACCTACCAATTAGGTTTCCTAATCTCTGTACCTTACCCCCCACTCTCCCCCTTCTCCTTCCTCACTGATAACCCTCCATATAGTATCCATATCTATGATTCTGCTCCTTTTCTAATTGTTTGCTTAGTTTGTTTTTGTTTTTTAGATTCAATTGTTGATAGTTGTAAGTTTGTTATCATTTTGCTGTTCATAGTTTTCTTCTTATTTTTCTTAAGTAAGTCCCTTTAACATTTCATATAATGAGGGCTTGGTGATGATGAACTTTAGCTTTACCTTGCCTGGGAAGCACTTTATCTGCCCTTCCATTTTAATAATAGCTTTGCTGGATAGAGTAATATCTAGGTTGTAGGTCCTTGCTTTTCATCACTTTGAATACTTCTTGCCAGTTCCTTTTTGCCTACAGAGTTTTTTTTGAGAAATCTGATGACGGTTTTATGGGAGCTCTTCTTTGTTTTTGACTCTTTTTTTTTTTCTCTTGCTGCTTTTAAGATTCTCTCTTTATCTTTAACTTTTGGAATTTTAATTATGATGTGTCTTGGTGTAGTCCTCATTGGGTCCCACTTGTTTGGGACTCTCTGTACTTCCTGGTCTTGTATGCCTATTTCCTTTGCCAAATTAGGGACATTTCATTATTTTTTCAATTAAGTTTTCAATTTCTTGCTCTTCCTCTTCTCCTTCTTGGCATCACTATGATTCAGATGTTGACACTTTGGGGGATATCCCAGAGTCTTCTCATACTCCTCTTGTTGATTTCTTGTTTCTTCATTCTGTACTGGTTGACTGTTTATTTCTTCCTTATGCTCCAATTCATTGATTTGAACCCTAACTTCCTTCCCTTCACTATTGGTTCCCTGTGATTTTTTCTTTATTTCACTTAGTGTACACTTCATTTCTTTCCTTATACTTATGTCATACTCAATGAGTTCTCTGGGCATCCCTATCACCAATGTTTTGAACTCTGCATCTGATAGCTTGGCTATCTCTGTTTTGCTTAGTTATTTTTCTGGAGTTTTGATCTGTTCTTTCATCTTGGGCCCTGTTTCTTTTTCTTCTCAATTTGGCAGCCTCTCTGTATTTGTTTCTGTGTATTAGGTAGAGCTGCTTTGACTCCCTATCTTGACGAATCTGTTACATTGTAAAAAGCTGAGCCTTAGGTATTCTCCAGTGAGGAGTAACCAGTCTCCCTGCTTTGTGGTCCTGTATGTGGGGGAGGGGCCAGAGAGGGAACAATTTCACTTTCTCAGCACTTGCCCTTTTTCCAGTTACTTCACCCACTTCAAGCATGTGACTGGCCCCCCTCAAGCTGCTGCTCTGGGGGTGATTCCCAGAGTGGGTGGGTTTGTGTACATTCTAGTACCATGGGGGCCCTCTAAATGAACTCGCTTGAGAGATGAGCAGTTTATTCCGCTGCTCCAACCCCCACTGGTTTTACAACCAGAAGCTATGTGGCTTTATTTTCCTGGCGCTGTAACGCTGAGCTGGGAAATCTGGACTGGGGCTGGGATTGCTCCCCAGGTGTCCCTCCAGGCTTTTATACACCACACTTGAATGCGGGACCACCCTTTCTGCTCATCACTGCACTGCCTCCTCACCTCCACCACACTGCATTCTCTCTCTCCAGTTCCCAATCTGGATGACTATTTCTTCTTTAATTCTTGGTTGTCAGACTTCCACATAGTTTGATTTTCTGGCAGTTCTGGTTGTTTTTTGTTTTGAGATTACTTGTGATCCTTCTTATGGTTGTGCAAAGAGGTGAAGCTTGTGTACCTATGCCTCCATCTTGGCTGGAAGATGCTTGGTGTCACTTCTTTCATGACACTTGTTACTGTCACATTTTTTATATTTACCTTGTGGTCACACATCTCACTGTGGACTTGATTTCCATTTCCCCGATTATGGATGAGATTGGTCTTCTGTTCAAGAGATTTGGGGTCATTCATTTTTTTGTTGTTGGTGAAGTACCTGTTCCTGCCTGGATCCATTCTCCTATTTGAGTGTTTATCTTTTTATATTGGTCCTTTAGAATTCCTGATATATTTGGGTCAATAATCCTTTAAAAATTGTTGCAAATATTTTCTTCCAATGTGTAATTTTTTCACTCTATTTATTACCTTTTAAGCAGAATTCTTAATTTTTATGTAGTTGAATTTTTCACTTTCTAAAACCTTTTAAGATTTCACTGTTTGTATCATATTTTAAGAAATTTTTCCTTGTTAAAGGCTTTACACAAATTTATCTTTCACATTAAGTATTTAATCCATCTGGATTGAATTTATAAATTATCTGTGCCAGGAACCTGATTTCATATTTTCCTATGTATAGAGCAAATTATCCCAGCATCATTTGTGACTATGCCATCTTCTTTCTCAATGTGTTTCATGTCACCTCTGTTGCATTTCAAGTTCTACAGGTGTGGGTCTGGTTCTGTGCTTTTTGTTCCATTCTTTTTACCTGAATTTTGGTTTATATAGTTAGTGTCAATCCCACAGAACCTTAATTGTTATACTGAATTACTGTTCCTCACTTTCCCCTCCTCTTTAGGGAAGGACTGTGCTTCCCTGCCTTATGAGTTGTAGACTTCAACTTGATTCCACCAGTGAAATGGTAATAAAAATTATAGATGCCACTTTTGAACAGCATATTTAAGAATCTAGTTATGATTCTGGTGAACCCAAAAGTCTGGCACCTGGGTGACATGATGCACAGCACCCTCTTGGGAACCTGGGATGGAGAGCACATGTGGGACACTGAAATATATGAGTGGGAAATAGAGTTTGTGCTTTTAAGCTGATCATATTTGGGGACTTTAGTTAACAGAATTCTGATACACAACAGGTATAAATTACCTAACCTAACATCCACAGACTTCTACAGTAAGCCTCGTTAGGAAGAGTAAATCACCCATCTCATTTTCTTATCATAATTTTTGGCTAGTCGCTCTTTCATGTACATTTGACAATCAGCTAATCAAGTCTCCACTCCCTCAAAACTGTCTTAACATTTTATTATGATAACATTAAATACGTTAACATATGTTCAGAGATCTGACATCTGCAGTCTGGACTCCTCTTATCAGTGAACATGGCCATGTCTCCACTTATTTAAGTTTTCATTAATGTTTTTCATATAAAGTTTTCAATGAAGGTCTGACTTGTTTTGCCATGTGCCTTCCCTAAATACCCTATATATATATTTTTATTGTTTTATATGCTTTATTGATTATGCTGTTACAGTTGTCCCAATTTCTTTTTCCTTTGTTCCCCTCCACCCAGTGACCCCCTCTCTTCAGTTGTCCCCCTCCCTTAGTCCATGCCCATTGGTTGTGCGTATAGGTCTTCTCAACATCTTCCTGTCTACTCCACTCCCTCATACTATGCTTCTTAATTCCTGTACTATCTCCCTCCCCTTCCTTCCCTTCCCTCTCCCTGCTGACCTTCCCCCAACATGTTGCCCATAACTATAATTCTTTTCCCACTCTCGTTGCCTACTTAGTTTGCCTTTGTTTCAATTCCCCAGCTTCTGTTGTTGGTTGTTGTGATACAGTTTTCATTTTAATGTTCATAGTTTTGATCCTCCCTCTCCTAAACAAGTCCCTTAAACATTTCATATAAGAGTGGTGTGGATCTGATGAACTCCTTCAGTTTTACTTTGTCCTGGAAGCACTTTCTCTGCCCTTCTATTTTGAATGACAGCTTCACTGGATAGAGTATTCATGGCTGTAGGTTTTTGATTTTCATTACTTTGAATATTTCTTGCCAGTCCCTTCTTGCCTGCAGAGTCTCCTTTGAGAAATCAGCTGATAGTCTAATTGGGACCCCTTTGTATGTAATTCTCTTCTTCTATCTTGCTGCTTTTAAGATTCTCTCTTTATCTTTAATTTTTGACATTTTGATTATAATGTGTCTTGGTGTGGTTCTCCCTGGGTTCAGTTTTTCTGGAACTCTCTGTGCTTCCTGGACCTGTAAGTCTATTTTCTTCCCCAAGTTCAGGAAGTTCTGCTTTATTATTTTTTCACATAAGCTTTCAATTTCTGGTTGTTTTTTTTCACCTTCTGGCAACCCTATGATTCGGATGTTGGCATGCTTATAGCTTTCCCATAGGTTTCTGTGCCTCTCCTCATTTTCCTCACTTTTCGTTTCCTCTTTCTGAACTGGTTGACTGTTTTTGTTCCTTCCCTATGTTCCAATTTGTTGATTTGATCCCTGGTTTTCTTTCCCTCACCACTTGTTTTGTATGTGTTTTTGTTCATTTCAGCAGGACTAACCTTCATTCCTTCCCCATCTTAAGATCTGCTGTTAGATCTGTAAGCATTTTTATAATCAAAGCTCTGAACTGTGCCTCAGAAAGATTTCTTATCTGCTGCTTCGTTAGATTAGATATTTGCTCTCTGGTCATCTGCATGATTAGGATCTCTATCATGATCTGTCCCATCCTGACAGTTTTGTGTTTACCTTTGTTTCCTGGGTGAGGCTGTCACACCTCCTACGCTATAGGGGGCAGAGACCAGTGCAATTATCACAACGGGGCGACCCTTCTCACCACGCTGTGGTGTTTTTGTGGGGGTGGGGGTCCAAGATGGATTCCTGCTCTTTACTCTCTGCTGAGAGACTGGGAGCCTCCTCCTCCATTCCCACCCCCTCCGGGCCTCACAGTCCAAAGCATTGGGGGTCTGCTCTCCTGGACATTGGAATCACAAGCTGATGGGTCTGGTCTGCAGCTGGGAGTGCTCCCCAGGTGCTTCTCGCCTCCCGTTAAATACAGGTGCCTGTGCTTACCGCTGTCCCGCTGCCGGTCGCCGCTGCTGCCACTGCCAGCACAGCTTAACCTCTCCACCCCGGCTTTGCCCTTCCTACCCGTCCAGATGAACACCCTTTCTTTATAACTTCATACGTTAGACTTCCGTTTATTTTCTGGAACTTCTGGTTATTTTTGGTTTTGTGGTAGTTGTATTCCTTCTTAGTTGTGGAGGGAGACGCAGCATGTCTGTCTACACCTCCATCTTGTTGAGAAGTTCTAAATACCCTATATTTTTGCTGTTATAGTAAATGGCATGTTAAAAATAATGTTTTAATGTTTTATTGCTGTCATGAATAAATGTATTTAATTATTGATATTTCACTCAAATTTCTAAACTTTTATTTAAAAATATTATCTGTAGAGTTATTTGGGTTTCTATGTAAAGTTAAAAACAAACAAACAAAACATTGTGCTTACTAGGTATTCTCCAATGAAATTTTGACTGAAACTGTGTTAGAGGCATTATTAATTTTAAAGAGAATACTTCTAACTAATCAACATTAAGATAGATACTTATTGCTAAGACATTAGGGGAATGGTGGTGTGAGAGGCACCCTTGGTCTCTCCCTTTAAAGTATCAACAATTTGAACAACTATAATTCAACAAAGGATTCCCTGCCCAATGCACAAATAAATCTGAGAGATCCCTGCATGGAAACATCTGGGGATGCTCAAGTGGGAGTGAACTGGGGAGGTGGGAAGAGAGAAGACTGAAATGGGCTTGGGATGCAGCCCAGAGCTTGCAGCCTGGAGCTCATGGCTGGGCTCAGCCTGGACAGGTGAGGAATTAGGTTGCCACTGGCTCTCCTTTTACCCAAAAGGAGCAGAGAGATACAGTGAGCATTCCTGTATGAGTGGTCAACAGGTGCTGAGGCTGAGCACAGTGATCTGGGCAGAGGTGAAGCACAGAGTTGCAGCCGTGGTTGTCTGGCAATTGCCATTCTAGACAGAGAAACAAAGCCACAGAACCCGGTTGCCTCTCCTTACCCTCCCAGAACCTCCACCCCAACCCTCCCAGAGCCAGCAGCTGGGCCCAGAAGAAGCTGTGGTAGTGAGTGTTGGGTTGCAGAGCACATTATCTGCAAACCTGAGAACTGGTACTACAGAAATATTTTTTCCCTGAGTGACAAACATACTCTGTAACTAACCCCAGAGTGGGGTAGGTATACAGAAGGGAGGCCTCAGAGGTCTTCCAGCCACTATCACTGGGAGAGTAAAGCAACAAAGGCAGCAGCCAGCTTCCCTTAGCTCACTCCACTCACACACCACAGCTATACTTCTTGCAGTGGCTTGCTACAGGGCCAGAACTGCGACTTCATGGATTTTGAACCTCATCACCTACCACATTCCCCCTCAGGGCTGGTTCCTTGAGAGCAAGTTGACCTGAACATAGTGGAAATGCCCACCTTCCCACAGAACACAGGCTATTTTCCCATCACCCAACAAAGATCTGAAAAGCCAAAGCAGTGCAAGAGAACTAAAAATTTGTGACTAAATAAACTTTTTATCAATCTACCAGAGAAGTGCCACTCATGGATAGATGCCTAGAGTACTATCAGTATTGTTGCAAAAGGTAGGGATTCCTTCTTTTTTTTTATTGCATAGTATTCCTTTGTATAAATGTACCACTGTAGGGGACAGACAGGCATGGGGAGATGTGGGAAGCAGACAGGCTTGGTTTAAAAGACTCTGACCACTGTGCGGAGCCGCCCCTAGCTGGGCCCTTAGCTGGCAGGTTGTCTTCCAGACCTGCTCTGAATCCCACCCTCTGGGGGATTTTAAAGCTAGAATAGAAATACAAAGTGGCTTTTAAGGAAAAGGGAACCTGCTCTGTTTTTCTCTGTAAAGCCTCAAATCCTTGTCAGTAAAATGTGAAGAACAGAATGATTAACTAAGAGGAAATGCTTTTGACCTTGTGTAAAATACCTGGATGTTTCAACCCTGTATTGATCTGCATTTCCCTTTCACTCCCTACCATTTGGGGAAGTGCTGCATATTTTCCTAAGTACTCCTGCATGAGGAAAGTGGATAAAAACCCTGGCTAATAAAGAAACTGGGGCAATTTTCCACTAGAGAAAACCCCCTCCCTTCCTTCGTCAGATGGAGAGTGTCTGAGTAGTTTCTTCATCTGCTCCGAGGGACCCAGAGTCTCTCTCATACCACAATTCAGTTATCATGAATAACCAAGGTAACAAGACAGATCAGGAAGAAAAATCATCTCCAAAAAAAAAAAAAAAAACAATTAGAAGACATGTATAGATTTTAAGAATGAACTGTGAGATATGAAATAGAGCTGATCAGATGGAGGAACGAATTAGTGACATTGAAGATAGAAATGTAGACATTACACAGAGGGAAGGAGAAGAGTGACTTGAACATAAAAAAGTGAAATAATTCTGTGAGAATTATCTGACTCCATCAGAAAGAGCAATATAAGAATAATAGACATGCAGCCCTGGCTGGTGTGGCTCAGTGGATTGAGCGCTGGCCTGTGAACCAAAGGGTCACCAGTTTGATTCCTGGTCAGGGCACATGTCTGGGTTGCGGGCCAGGTCCCCAGTTGGGGGCATGTGAGAGACAGCCACACACTGATGTTTCTCTCCCACTCTTTCTCCTCCCTTCCCCTCTCTCTCTAAAAATAAGTAAACACAGTACAGCAGTGCTTCGCTGTATCGTGGTTCACTTATCATGGCCTCACTCTATTGCGGGATTTTAAAAAATATTATATTTTATTATTTATCACAGATTTTTCACTACATCGTGGGATTTTGAGGTACTGTATATATATTTTGTTAAAGTTACATATTTTTAAGAGTGTAGAATAAATGTAAGGTTCCTACTTCATGGGCACAGGTGTCTAGAATGTAATACACATGATAAGTGAGGGAATACTGTAAAATATATTAAAAAAGAACAATAGACATGCATAATACAGAAGAAAAGAGGGAGAAGGGGATGAAGAATCTATTCAAACAACAATACTGTACGTACATACTGCTGTTTATTTCTTTTTTAGTTCTGTTAGTAATCTCTTTATCTATTTAGGTATGCCATAGTGGGTGAATAAATATTTGCAATTGGTTTATGTTCTTGGTGTAAATGTATTGACCTCTTTATCATTAGACAATGACTTTCTTTGTCTCGTGACTATTTTTATCTTTAAGTCTGTTTTGTTTTACTTAAGTATGCACACTGTTGTCTTTTGGTACCATGTGCTTCATTTTTATTTATTTATTTGTTTATTTACTTATTTATTTTTAGAGAGAGGGGAAAGGAGAAAGAGAGGGAGAGAAACATCACTGTGTGGTTGCTTCTCACTCACGCCCCCAACTAGGGATCTGACATGCAACCTAATCATGTACTCTGACTGGGAATCGAACCAGCGACACTTGGCTCACAGGTCGATGCTCAATCCACTGAGCCACAGCAGCCAGGGTGGTACCATATGCTTCAAATACTTTTTCCCATTTCTTTTAAAAGTTATTGTTTTTTATGCTGTTACAGTTTTCCCAATTCTTCACCTATTTACCCTCATCTTCCAAGCCTGCTCCCCCCTTCCATAGTCAATCCGCACACTGTTGTCCATGTCCAAGGGTCCTTCATATATGCTCTGTGACTAATCCTGTCGTCCTCTTTCAAATGGTCCCCACTTCCCTCCTCCCACCTTACCGCTGTCAGTCTATTTCATGATTCTATGCCTCTGGTTCTATTTTGCCCAATAGTTTATTTTGTTCATTAGATTCTTCTTGTAAGTGAGATCATATGGTATTTGTCTTTCATTTACTGGCTTATTTCACTTAGCATAATACAGTCATACCTTGGTACTCATCAGCTTCAGAACTCACCAAACCATGTACTCATTGAATTTTGACAAGAAAAAAAAAATTTAAGCACTCAACACTTGCTTGGGACTCATTGCATTTGCTAGAACTTGTATGCATACTGCTGCAGCCCCACAAGAGAAAATGCTTCATCACTCATCACTTGCTTGGTACTCATCAGTTTTTTCACTCAACACAAGTTCTGAAACAAATTAACAATGAGTACTGAGCTACCACTAGAGTCTCCAGTACTATCAATGCTGTTGCAAAAGGTAGGGGTTCCTTCTTCCTTCTGTTGTGTATTATTCCATTGTGTAAATGTATTACACAATGATCAGCTCATTTTTTGATCAGCTCATCCATTTATGGGCACTTGGGCTGTTTCCAGCTCTTGGTTATTATAAATAATGCTGCCCTGAATATTGGGGTGCACAGGTCCTTTTGAGTTGGCATTTCAGGATGCTTAGGGTATAATCCCAGCAGTGGGATCACTGGGTAAAAGGAAGTTCCATTTTTAGATTTTTGAGGAAATTCCATACTGTTTTCTACCAATTCCAGTCTGCATTCCCACCAGCAGTGCACTAGGGTTTCCTTTTCTCCACATCCTTGCCAATACCTGCTGTTTGTTGATTTGTTAATGATGGCCATTCTGACCAGTGTGAGGTGGTATATCATTGTGCTTTTAATTTTCATCTCTCTGATGGCTAGTGATGTTGAGTAACCTTTCATATGCCTATGAGCCCTCTGTATGTCTTCCTTGGAGAAGCATCTGCAGGGTACCCTTCATGACAGCATGGATTGAACTAGAGAGAATTATGCTAGGCAGCAAAAAAAAAAAAAAAAAAAAAAAAAATACTGTATGATCTTACCTATAAGTGGAACCTAATGAGGAAAACAAACGAATAAGCAAAACAGAACCAGAAGCATGGAAATAAGAAACAAATGAACAGCGACCAGAGGGCATAGGGGAGGGGGATAATGGGGGAAAGTAGAGGGAGAGTCTAGTCAAGGAACAAGTATAAAGGACCCATGGACATGGAAACAGGGTGGGGATTGACTGTGGTATCAGGGGCTGGGTGGGGCAGGGGAGAACAATGGGGGAAAAATTGGCACAACTCTAATAGAACAACAATAACATTTTTTAAAAATAAAAAGTAAAACAAGAAAGTATTTTGAAAAAAAGAAATAGAATGGCTAAAGGCATAATAAAATATAAGTTCCAATGATATTCAGTCTACAACACACTCATTTTAGATTTAAAGACACACAGACTACAGAACACTGCAGAAAGAAATTGAAAATTGAAGATAGAAATAAATTGAAGCATATACCACTTCACGGATTAGGAAAATTAACATCATTAGAATGTCCATAGTACCCAAAGTAATCTATAGATTTAACACAATTCTTATTAAAATACCAATGGCATATTTCATAGATCTAGAACAAATACTCTAAAAATTTATGTGGAACCAAAAAGACCCTGAATAGCTTCAGCAATCTTGAGTAAAAAGATAAAATAAAGTTGTAGGGAACACAATACCTGGTATTAAACTATACTACAAGGCCACTGTAGTCAGAACAGACTGGTATTAGCATAAGAACAGATACACAGATAATGCAACAGAGTAGAAAGCCAAGAAATAAACCCATGTCTCTATGGTCAATTAATATTTGACAAAGGGGGCACAAGCATACAATGGAATAAAGGTAGTCTCAATAAATGGTTTTGGGAGAACTGGACTGGTACATGCAAATAAATAAATAAAGAAAGAAAGAAAGAAAGAAAGACCACAAACTTATACCATATGCCAGAATAAGCAAGCTCAAAATGGATAAAAAAAATGAAATATAAGTTGTGATACCATAAAAATCTTAGAGGAAACACAGGCAGTAAAATCTCAGACATTTTATGTAACAATATTTTTACTGATGTATCTCCTTGGGCAAGGGAAATAAAGGAAAACAATAAAATGGGACTATATCAATTGAAAAATCTTCTGTATGGCTAAAGAACCTATCATCATAATGAAAAGGGTAGCAACTCTATGGGAGAACATATCTGCCAATGATACGTCAGACAAGGGATTAATCTCCAAAATATATTAAAAACTTATACTACTCAACACCAGGAAGGCAAACAACCCAAGTAATGGGGTCTTTAGTTGTCTTGATTCTTTGATTATGCTTTTTAGGTCTCTAGTTAGTAGTAGATGGAGTCATATAACCATTTTCCTGCTTAGAAAGGGAGGCAAGTCAGACTCAAAAGCTATAGTTGTCTATGGACCTAAATGAGGCAGAACTGTTCTCCAAGTTCCTGGCCATACAGGGCTACTGTCTAGACTCTTTTGATGGGAAGATTTTCTGGCTTGGTCTCTGCTTGGGTGCTACTGTATGCAGGGCAATAGGATGGGCTAGGCAACTCACCAGGTGTTCCAGTTAGGGTTTCAGGTTAAGGAAAACTGCGGATATATTCACCAGTAGATAGGGATAGAAATGGACTTTTCTGCCTCAGTGAGGGCATTTAATTAGGCTCTGAGGCTTGTGTTGCGTGTTGGTTGGGACCAGAATCAGGCAGAATTTCCCAGTAAGCTCTCTGGCCAGACTAAGCCAGTGGCTTGACCCTGAAGATGTGCAGAATCACTGGCTGGATCTCTACTCAGGGACCAGAGGGATGAATGAGAAGAGGACAATATCTGCCAATATCTTAGCACTGCTTGCTAGAAGACCTGCCTGCCTTCTTTATCCCAATCAAATTCCACTATCATGCTCTGTAGATTTCACATATGATCCCAGTTATGAGAGACCTGATGGCCTCCTGGGAAGCATCCCCTAATTCTGAGGGAAGTTCAATGTCCACCTTGGCCTTTATCATTTCCATAGGAAAAACCCTAGACCATGATGGTTGCTCTTCATGTAGAACTATGATGGCCTGGGGAAGGGATAATGTGGTCAGAGTGTAGCCATTCCTTAACCCCTTAATGTGGTTCTTATTTGATTCTGTGGTTTAGCAGATTACTTCATCCTCACTCCCATGGTCTGGGATTTTCCAAATTAAGTTTTGTCCATGGATAATCTTCAACCATTAGTGTGGAAGAAAAAGTTGATCGAGTTGTCAAAGACTCAATGAAAAGGGATGTGAATGATTGAGTTGTCAAGTTTAGTCAGGGGAGGAGAAGATTTTAACTCCAGAAAGTGGGCATTATTGATTTCCTTCAAATTATATGAGATATTAAGGGCATGGGAAGGGGAGATAACATTTCTAAAGGAGTAGTAGGTGTCAAGACCTTTTCCAATGGTTTCTAGCAGATAACACAGGTGGTGGGCCAGGGATATAAACCTATTTGTGGTCAAAACCCTCCTTTCTGAAGATGATCATGTGTGCCAATACCCTGGTGTATAGAGGTGAACAACCAGGCATGGACTCAACTTTGACAGCCCTGAATTTTCAAAATACTTAATGGTTCTCTGAACTCATATTCCTCTTCTCCCTTGGGTTGAGAGGTTGGGTGGAAGAGATATTAGCTACTGGCACGTGAACTTTACCAAGGGTCTGGCCTTGTGCTGAGCACTTAGCAGCACTTATCACCAGCCTCATGGCTACCCATAAAGGAGACACCATTATTCCCATTAGGAAAATAAAGGACAGGAGGTTAAGTAATATGCCTAAATGATTTAGTTAAAGCCAGTGAATATACACAGGATTGTATTTATATTTTCAAAATGGTTTGAGATTTTTTCAAGGAGCAGAATGCAAAGGAAAACCCAGGTGTCCCAGTCCATGGTGTGAGATGAGGACCAGGCTGTGGGTCATGTGTGTACATTCACAGAACACCAGGATGCTTTATCCTGCAGGAGCAATATAGTTACTTCTCACACAAAGAGCAATGCTCAGCAGGTAACAAACATTCATGCTAATCAACAAAAAAATCCAACTTCTTTGGTCTTTAAAACAAGTCTCAATGTTCAATATTGGACTCAGTATGTGTCCAATTCAATACACAATGGGCTTATAATATTCTTGGGATTTTGGTGCTTTAGAGGTTGGGCTATGGAGCTGGGAGTGACACAGTAGTTCTGCAGAGTACCCGGGCAGAGGGCGGGATCAGTGGCAGCATTCTTGAGGGACGTTGAGAGCATATCTGTTGGGGGTGTTGGCACCATGAGCAGCAGCTGTTGAGGGGAAAGAATCCCTGGCTGGATGCAAGGCAGATCTTTGGGCCACAGGGCATTTGTGCGCAGTGAGGTTTCACTAGAGGGACATTGAGGCACTTCCCCTGTAGGGAAGAGAAGAGAGAGAGAAGATCTCTGAGAAGTCATTGGAATGGGCACCAGAAAGCCGTGGTCTTCTTGGCTCAAGGGAGTTGGAGTCAGAATCCATTATGACCACAGTGTGAACTTTTGTGATGGCCTTCCTCTCTAAGTAGGCTGGACTCCAGCCAGAGCTCCTCCTTGGGGACTTGGTCAGGCGTCAGAAGTCTGTCCTGCCTTCTTGAGGCAGCTCCAGTGTCTTGACCCTAAAATCCCTTTTTTGGAACTGGCCTGCTCCTCTCTGGAGTTGGAGCTAGAAAAGCAAGGATGATGGAGGCCCTACAGCCCCCACAGCCCCAGAATTGTCCTTCTTTCTAGGTGAGAGTGTGATGAAAAAATGAGCCCTCTGCACAGAGCTTAGATTGGGCTACAGACTCCTAAAGCAAGAGCAGTTGGGGCATCCTCTGATGTGGAGGATGTAGCACCCAAGGCCTCTTCAAAAGAGATAAGAATGATACTGCCCAGACTTCTAAATGCCCACCAGCCCCCCACCCCGAGAGCCAGTGTTACCTGAATGTGATCATGCAGCCCTCACTACAGACCCTGGGAATAAAACATCCTCCAGGCTCCCTCGCTCATCTGAGCAAAGGGTCTGAGCTAGGAAAAGCTGAGGTAGGCAGAAGCACCACTCTCCCTGGGCTCAGGAGCTGAGTGGGGCTGTATTTTGCTGGTTTGGGGGCAAACTCTAGAGATCAGGAGTGATGACCCAAAAAGAGGCAGAGCAATGAGCAGGGTGATGCTGGGCCTTATGATTCAAGTCCAGTTCTGCCACTCTCAGCCTTTGTGACCTGGGACAAGCCACTCAGCCTCTTTGTGCATCAGGTTCCCTATGGTAAAACTGAAAAAATATTAATATTTACTTATACTGGCAGGATTAAAATAGTAAAAGCATATAAAGTTCTTAGGCTACCAGTTGGCCCATCAGAAGGACCAATAACAACTAGGCATTATGATTAAATTCTAGAAGGAAAATTGTGACAATTTGGCTTCTTCCCAAGTCAGTGACCCAAGTGGAGAATATTTACTACTTGATAAAACCAGTTAGTGTTGGTCAGACAACATTGAGCATGTGATACAGAGAGATTTGATCAAGATCACTGGGGAGAAGTAGGAGGGGCTATCAAAGGAATTTGCTGAGGCAATGAAAGCAGCCTAGAATGGGATTGGCTGAGAAACTGAATGCCTCCAGAGCCAATGGAAATAAAAAAGGAGCTGGCTCTTTGGCTCACGAGCTTTTCTGGTTCCTTAGCTGGCTCTTTCTCATGCTCTGGCTCTGGCTCTGGCTCTGGTTCTGGCTTGAGATCTCAGGATCTCTCTGACTCTGGAGCTCTTATTCTTTGAGGATGCCTGGTTGATCATGCTGCAGCTGCCTCAATTTCTCAACAGACAGTATTTTCGATGGGAAGGAACTTGGGCATAGCCTAGGATCAGGCTGGGCTGGCTGTGGTTGGCAGGTTTATTCTTTGTGTGTTCTAGAGGAAATAGGCTCTGAGGTAAAAGCCTGCCATTCTTGTGGAATTGTGTAGCTTTTGTATCTTATGTTGTTTTAGTTTATAAACTAAACCTATAGAAACTATGAGAAGAAATGATAGGAGAACCCAAGTGTTAGAGTTTAGCCTTAATTGATAGGCTTAAGTAATTTAAGCTGTGACTCATTAGGCTTAAATGACTTCTTTTGAATAAAGACTCCTTTCCTTTATCATCAAAACTTTGTCTATGGAATTTTGCCTAGAGGGTGGCCACATGCAGCGGGATCTCAATTGCTGTTTGGTAACATGTGTGTGTTTGGGGGGGGCAGTGACATCATGCTCACTACGACACCTGGCATCTGAGTGACCAACCCAGAAAAGCCTCCATGGATGTGGTGGATCCAGCAGATCCTCAGGATCTGTGGTTGGTGGGGAGGGATGATGGACTGGGAGGCCAATGGAAACCCCTGTCCTGCCTTCCTTTATTTGAGTTGGAAAATTCAAGGTAATGCTATAGATAAGAGTTTCCTGACACTCTTGAGATGACAATGCAAGGGAAATGCATGGATGCCATGTCCAGCATCGTCATGGTGGGGAGGGTCTTGAGCCCTCATTTCTCCATATTTTGAGGATCTTCCTTGGCAGATTCCCAGGCAGTGCTATCTGACCCACAATCCTAGAGAACAACTGTAATGGGCAAAAGTAAGGCCCCTAGCCGTTGGGGAGTGTCCTTATTCCCCTGCTTACCTTGTCCCTGGGCTGATACCACATCAGTGACACTTGCTTGCAGTTTTGAACAAAGTCACACAAGGTATCTAGTTTGCCCTGAAAATCAGATGTGGCTGTAAGGAAGCTCTAGGCACAGATGCCTCCTCTAGATGGGACAGTTCCCTGTGGCTCTCTATGGCTCCTGAGGACTCTGTCCCAGGAACTTGCTGAGACATCAGAGCAGCTTTGACCTGGGACCAAGCAGCTTGTGTGTTTGGTGGTGGTGGTCAGGTGTTACTGTGGGTCACAGACTGTTTAGGATCCAGAACATATCAGTATTTTTGGTGTAGGAGAAGTCAGGTGCTCCTTTTTAGAGGAAAAGTTCAAATGTTGGAGGAGAAAGGAGGAAGCCAAGAGAGGTCTGACGGGGGCAAAATATGTAGGTGTGGGGGATGTAGGCAGAAGTTTGAGCAGGAGGAAAGAGGGCATGTACTTGAGGGGCACATGAGGAGAAGGCAGGGAGGAGGATCCATGCTCTGTTCAGGACCATGTTTCTGATACTTGGGGTGGAGGGTGGGTTGTGTAGAAGAAGAAGAAAGAAGAAAGACCAGAAAGTGCCTCTGGACCCAGAGCGGGGGTACCATGGCTATAGAACCCTATAGTTCTGCCCCTCTGGGCCCTGGTGGGGTGGGGCTAGGTCCTGTGAGCCAGTAGTACAAGATCCTGGAAAGTGGCTTCCTCCCTTCCTGGAAGTATGTTTTGATTGGCTTCTCTGTGCGCTCACATTGACAGTCAGAGATGAGGCTGGGCTGGCTCTCCAGATGCCATCTTAAAATTGAGGAGGAAGCAATTTATTCAACAAGGACAAGGGCATAGCTGTGGGAAGAGAAGGACAATGCCAGGCAGAGACTTGGGGGGTTCTTTCTTCCTCAAACCAGCCAACTGGGCCTGGCCCTGTCCATCCCTGTCACCTCATACTCCTTGCCAGACTGAGCTCTCCCTCACCAGGATGGACCATCGCATTGCCTGGGTGAAGCACATTTCCTTCTGGCCCCTCCTCTGTGGGGCCCTTAGCACGCCACCTCAGAGGATCACAAGGACATTGCAGTGAGCTCTTTCCTTGCTCTGCTGAAGGGACTTCTGTAAGAGCAGTAGAGCCACTGACATTTCTGGGTAGTTTTAATGTTGGTAGGAACTTGGATCAGAATTTTTTCCCTGACTATGCTAGTTTATGATTCAGTTTGTGTTTGCTCATCCATCTCCTGGCCAGTGAAACCCAAGCCACTTGTGGAGTTGATGACAATCTGTGAGAATCAAAGACTGGTTGGCTGTGAGCCAGCCACCAAAATCCCTAAACCCAAGGGTAGACTCTGGGGTGGGGATCCGAGCGATGAAAGTCCTGTGTCCATATATTTCATCTCACACAAACCACACTTCCGGGGCTGAGGCCACTATGGCATAAACCTGCAGTCTCTTTCCTCCCACACTTTAGCCTCAGGGTCACAGCTCCCTCCCTAAGGACCCTTCTTACCTCCATCATTTGTATCCTGTCTTCTTGACACTCACAACAAGGGATAATCACTGATGGGCATGTCTGTATGTTACATATTGGCTCCTAGAAAGAGAAAACTGACTGTTTCCTTGTCTGGCAGCTTCTAGGTACAGACACAAGCCTTCTGTTTCCCCCACACCTGTCAGCTTTTGGAATATCAGCAAATATTTGTGGGAGAAGTCAAGAACAAATGAGTACCACCATTCACCAAAGCGGGGTACCCTCCATGGAAATCACAGGAGAAGTCCTGATTTGCAAATATGGCGCTTTCCTGGAAGACCAGCAAGTTCCTTCCAGTCCCCTTGGTGTCCCCGAGACTGCCTTTGTTGGAGAAGCCTAGTTTTGGGCTCTCTAATGTAATGGAGGGTTGTCAAGGGTGTGAGCACTGGCACGTGATGGGGCTGTATTCACTTGATTCTGGCCGATCCAGCCTCCCCAGGTCACACTGCAAGCAGCACAGAGGCCACCAAAGACTGTGAGGCCAGTTTTTCCCCAGATCCCAGCCCCAGGTCACCCCTGTACCCAGGACTTCATGCCACAGCTACAAGTATGAGCCCTGGTTTGGGCCCCCACTCTGAGTGAGCCCCAATCTGCGCATCTGACCCTCAATCCCTGTGCTCACTTGGGCTGGGCCTCCCTCACAGCTCAGTGCCAGGTCAGACTCCCTCCACCCTCCTCAGCACTGTGGTCACTGCAGGCCTCCCCAGCAAAGCCCTTGCCCTGGCAGGAGACAGGGGAAGACCAAGGAAATGGATTCCAATATACAACAGATCCTGGAGGGGGAACCAGGCCCCTGGATCAGGCATTGTTGGGAGCAGGGGAAAATTGCCTGTGTGACATTTAGTGAGTTCCATGTCCTTCTTTGGCCCCTCCCTGCCCCTCTGTCACCCTCCTTCCCTCCCATTTCTCTCTGTCCAGGTAGGTGAGGCTGGTGGGGTACAGAGTGTAAATGGCCCTTGTGCTGCAAGAGGCTTCTTGGTCAAGGCCAGTGTGTACATCAGGCCTGCTGACCACATTGGGACCAAACCATGACTTACCTTTTCTGGATTTTGCATTGGTGGTGGCTCCTCGACAGTCTAGAATGTTAAAGAGACATAAGAACAGCTGGAAGGGGCATGAAGGGTGCCGGAAAGCCATGCTGACAGGGGGACCCTGCTCTCAGCACCAGGATAGAACATGGAGTTTGGGGTGTCAATCTGGGTTTCACTGTCTGGATATCTGCGGCTACCAGGCTTCACTTCCCCAAGCCTCAAGCGGAATTGGAAGCCCAGTAATGAGAGGCGAACTGAAAGCTCCCTGTGGGGTCCACAGGGAGACAGCCAGACTAAGGAGTATGGTCCCTGGTAGAGGCCTCACACCTGGCCAGCATCATATGAAGTCAGAGCACAAGGCCCACACCCCTTTCTCCTTCCACCACCTCATCCTCTGCCTGCAGCCCTCCCTGGTGTCCCAGCTCTCAGAGGTAATAGTCCCTCCACCATCCATGGCTTTCTCTTCCTGCTTCCCCTGTTTCAGAACTCAGACCTGCTTGCCTCTTGCTGGTTTGCTTCATCCTTTCACACCTCTTCTTTCGCCTTTCTTCATCCTGCCCTCTGGCCTGTGTCCTTGCAAACCCAGCTAGCCAGTGCCTCTGCCTCAGTCCCTCCCCGGGGCCAGACTCTGTCCTTTCCTGTTGCTCTGGTTACACTGGGCCCTTGTCACAAACTACGAAGCTGACGTTTTCCACTCATATGCCCCAGTACCAGCACTAGACCAGATACCAGTCTGTGAGCTCCTACAGGGTTGGTGGCTACTTCATTTCTGTCCCTCTGTACACAACCTGGGGCCCAGCACTTCCTAGCCCTTAGTCATGAATGAAGAAGAAATGACAGGAGGCACTAGAGATATGCAGTGACCCTGTGGTCACTTTTCCCCAAGGGCCAAGGCAACATATATGCCAAGTCCCTGAGGCAAGCACAAGACAGACAGGTGGTTCCTTAGAAGCCCAGGCTGTGCCCATGCCTGGGAATGGGCAACAGAGTCTGTATCTCCTTCTGCGCAGAGCAGATAGGAGCCTGCCCACAGGCAGGTTTACAATGTAGCAGACATGCTATGGCCCTGGGGTGTTTACAATGCTATGTGGGCAGGAGTCACTCACCTTCTTGCAGCACTGGATGCTCCAGAGCAACAACGGGAGAATGGAAAGAACTGTGATAGGTACAATGAAGTATAGGCGGTTGAAAATGGGTGTGAACTGTGGAGGGGGCAAGGGGTCATGTGACAGGGCTGGCGGTAGGGCAGGTGGTGAGGCTATGGGCCTGTGAGGTGGCGGGACAGGTGGTGACATTAGAGGACTTTGAAGTGGTGGGACAGGTGGCTTGGTGGGTGGTGGCATTGGAGGACTGCGAGGTGGCAGGGCAGGTGTCTTGGTGGTTGCTGGAATTGCAGTACTGTGAGATGGCGGGATAGGTGGTGACAGAGGGTTTTGAGGTGGTGGGGCAGGTGGCTTGTTAGGTGGTCGCATTGGAGGTTTGTGAGGTGGTGGGGCAGGTGGGCTGGCAGGTGGTGGCTCTGGAGGACTGTGAGGTGGTGGGGCAAGTGGTGGTGTTGGAGGCCTGTGAGTTGACAGGACAGGTGGTTTGGCAGGTGGTGGCGTTGGAGGCCTGTGAGATGGTCGGACAGGCAGCGTGGCAGGTGGTGGCGTTGAAGGCCTGTGAGTTGACAGGACAGGTGGCTTGGCAGGTGATGGCATTGGAGGCCTGTGAGACGGTCGGACAGGCAGCGTGGTAGGTGGTGGCATTGAAGGCCTGTGAGTTGACAGGACAGGTGGCTTGGCAGGTGGTGGCGTTGGAGGCCTGTGAGATGGTCGGACAGGCAGCGTGGCAGGTGGTGGCATTGAAGGTCTGTGAGTTGACAGGACAGGTGGCTTGGCAGGTGGTGGCTTTGGAGGCCTGTGAGATGGTCGGACAGGCAGCATGGCAGGTGGTGGCGTTGAAGGCCTGTGAGTTGACATGACAGGTGGCTTGGCAGGTGGTGGCATTGGAGGCCTGGGAGATGGTCGGACAGGTAGCTTGTCAGGTTGTGGTTTTGAAGGCTTGTGAGTTGACATGACAGGTGGCTTGGCAGGTGGTGGCATTGGAGGCCTGGGAGATGGTCGGACAGGTAGCTTGTCAGGTTGTGGTTTTGAAGGCCTGTGAGGTGGTGGGACAGGTGTCGTGGAACGTGGTGGCATTGGAGGTCTATGAGGTGATGGAGTATGTGGTTTGGTGGATGGTGGCATTGGAGGACTTTGTGGTGGCAGGAGAGATGGCTTGGCAGTTGGTGGCATTGGAGGGATATGAGGTGGTGGGACAGGTAGCTTGGCAGGTGGTGGCATTGGAGGCCTGTGAGAAGGTCGGACAGGCAGCTTGGCAGGTGGTGGCGTTGGAGGCCTGTGAGATGGTCGGACAGGCAGCGTGGCAGGTGGTGGCGTTGAAGGCCTTTGAGTTGACAGGACAGGTGGCTTGGCAGGTGGTGGCGTTGGAGGCCTGTGAGATGGTCGGACAGGTAGCTTGTCAGGTGGTGGTTTTGAAGGCCTGTGAGGTGGTGGGACAGGTGGCTTGGAAGGTGGTGGCATTGGAGGTCTATGAGGTGATGGAGTATGTGGTTTGGTGGGTGGTGGAATTGGAGGACTTTGTGGTGGCAGGAGAGATGGCTTGGCAGTTGGTGGCATTGGAGGAATATGAGGTGGTGGGACAGGTGGCTTGGCAGGTGGTGGCTTTAGAGGCCTGTGAGATGGTCGGACAGGCAGCGTGGCAGGTGGTGGTGTTGAAGGCCTTTGAGTTGACAGGACAGGTGGCTTGGCAGGTGGTGGCTTTGGAGGCCTGTGAGATGGTCGGACAGGCAGTGTGGCAGGTGGTTGCATTGAAGGCCTGTGAGTTGACAGGACAGGTGGCTTGGCAGGTGGTGGCATTGGAGGCCTGGGAGATGGTCGGACAGGTAGTTTGTCAGGTGGTGGTTTTGAAGGCCTGTGAGGTGGTGGGACAGGTGGCTTGGAAGGTGGTGGCATTGGAGGTCTATGAGGTGATGGAGTATGTGGTTTGGTGGGTGGTGGCATTGGAGGACTTTGTGGTGGCAGGAGAGATGGCTTGGCAGTTGGTGGCATTGGAGGACTATGAGGTGGTGGGACAGGTGGCTTGGCAGGTGGCGGTGTTGGAGGCCTGTGAGATGGTTGGACAGGCAGTGTGGCAGGTGGTGGCATTGAAGGCCTGTGAGTTGACAGGACAGGCGGCTTGGCAGGTGTTGATGTTGGAGGCCTGTGAGATGGTCGGACAGGCAGCGTGGCAGGTGGTGGCGTTGAAGGCCTGTGAGTTGACAGGGCAGGTGGCTTGGCAGGTGGTGGCGCTGGTGGCCTGGGCACTGGCAGGGTAGGTAGTGGAGCAGGCAGCCAGGCAGGAGTAGGGGCAGATGGTGAAGTACCTGGAGGGACAGTTGACTTCTCTCTCTGCAGAAAGCACACATGCCAGAGGGTTGTGGTGGGCCTCGGTAGCCTCCACCCACTCGACCAGCACACTGCCTTGTCCAAATACCATTCTCCTTGGTATGCTCCACCTACAGTGGGGCATAATGGAGCTAGGAAGCCAGAGGAGGAACCAGAGCCACTGTGGAACCCTCGGCCTCAGACCCCACCACTGAACCAGATCAGACTCTCTACTCCTCAGCCCTGACAAGGAAGTCCAAAGTCCTTTGTGAAGCAACAAGCCAGCCCTCACTGCAGGTCTCAGTGACAGGACAGGGGTTGTGTGAGGACCACACAATCTAGATTCTCAGGTGGATGAGAGGAGGTCATCTGGGACCCACTTAGAGGCTGGGGCACAGATGCAGAGGAGGAGACCTGCTACATTTCCCCATTGCCTCTCCCACCTACAACAAAGCTACTCAATGTCTTTGAGCCTCTGTTTCCTCATCTGCAAGGAGGAAATGAGTGGGCACTTGTGAGGATGAAAGAATTTGTAGACAGTGCGAGTATGGGCTAGGCCCATGTGGGCTCTTAAGGAATGGGAACTATTGTCTTGTTATTCATACCCAAGAACAAGTGTGCTGCATGTGTGGACCCATGTGCTGCACAGCTTTTTCCTAACCCCAGCCTATGCGGTCAGAGAAGCCAAGAGGGACAGTGGAGAGAGCCTGTGCCAGGACAGGAGACAGGGTGACTGAAAGGAGGGGTGGAGTTGGGGCTGATGGTGACACTGCTGTGCTGGGCCTGAAGCTACAAGGATGCTCCTGAGTCCTTCTCTAAATGTGTCTGCTCACAGGTGGGACTCCTGATGCCAGCTCAAACTGCTGGTTTGTGAAATGATGTCCAGGGACAAGTGAAGACAGACTCAGATGGAGGACTGTCAGCATTGTTGGAAACCTCACAAGCTAGCACTGGACACCAGAGTGGTGGGAATTAGGCACGGGAGTCCCTCCTTCCAGGCACACCTTTTCCAGCCTAATTCCCTGTCACCTCCCTCATGCTCCTGGTCTAAGGTGCCTCGATGATGTGGAGTCTAGGGGAGCAGCACCTCAATCCTAGTTTACTTTCCTGGAGTTGAGCCTCTGGCCTCTTCCATAGCCTCAGGGCTTCCCCACCTACTGAGGGACAACCCTCCTGCAGAGTTCATAGAGAATTAGCAGAGAGGGCCAGCTGAGGAGCAGGAGAAAGGAGGAGAGGCTGATTGGAGGGTCATACATCTGCAAAATGACAGCATGTGTTCCCTAAGTAGGCTCAGGGCCCAGGGGCTTCTATGGTCATGAGTGGGTGGTGAGCCATCCGAGAGCTTCATGAATGCAGTGAGAACACACTGTGCGTGGCCACCTCTGGTCCCACTCTCTAGATCCCCTGTTCTTGGACCTGAATTTGGAGGGCTGGGGTGCCCCAGGGTTCTGAAGTCTACACCCAGCACATAGCATCCTAGCCTCTCTCAATCACTTCAACTGGAATCCAGATGGACCCAGAACTCCTTATCTCTAGACCTGGTCCCAGGGAGGTGGCAAGTTGGAAGCGGTGTGGAAAGAACCTCAAGAACAGTTTTTGGATTCTGTGTAGAGCTCTACTTTGTTCCTCCACCTGTTTCAGTGACACTTGGTTACTGAGAAAGCAAAGATTCTGCAAGGCCTATCCATCTGGCTGCACCCAGGTGTCTTGTAGACACACTCTCATGATACTTCCCAAGCTTGAGTTGGGGAACAGCTCTCCAATTAAGGTCAAAAGGCCCGGAGTGGTCTATCAGATGCTTCCCATCTACATCAGCTCTCCCGTGGGCCTGTCTGAGGTCGTGGTTCCCTGTCTTGTCTCCAAATAGTGTCTCTCCCTCCAGTGCATAGGCTTTGCACTATACCATGCTGACACTCACACAGTTCCTGCTGGTCATTTTCAAAGTTATGTCCTGAAACTTGACACCATTGTTGAGGCTGTAATCAACAGTGACCACCCTGAAGAACAGAAAGGGCAGAGGTTGACCACCAGCCCAGACAGACAGAGTTCTTATACTTGGCTACAACCATAGCTTACAGTTCTCTTTGTAATGACTTTGGATATCAGGCATTGGGGTCGCCTTAGAGGTGACAGCATAGGTAAGGAGAGCTCATCCTCAAGTACTTCAAAGTCACCTCTGCAAGGAAGGCTGACCAGGCAGTGAGGAGCTCTGCATGGAAGCAGATGCTCTCATGACCATGGAATAAGTGATGAGAATTGGCTGCTTGGTGTTACCATCCCCACCCTTCTGTATTCATGCAATAAGTTAACTTAGCTCCAAAAGACTGCCAAAAGCAAAAGTACCATTCCTGTGGCACCTCATCTTGGCCATCCTACCCTCCTCATCAGAGTCCTCAGGGGTGGTTGTAGAGGGAGCCCTGAGCCCTCACAGAGACAGACACATGCTGCCCTAGTAGAGGTGAAATCCCATTTTCTAGACACTTTATGGGGCCCCGAATGGCCCACCTGGTTCACAACTTGGAACACTTACTTTCCAGCCTCCTCAAATACATGTCCTGGGCAAATTAGTTTTCCATTTGTTATATTGATGGCTTTTTTTGCTAAAAGAAAATCAGGAGAATAATGTCAATGGACATGCCCAAACATTCATCCCCTCTTTCACCTGCCCTTGGCCAGCAGAGCTAACACTTTGGCAGGTGCCAGCTTCTCTTCACTGTCTTTTTCTGAACACCTACCATGCCCCAGTACTGTGTACTGTACTGGTGTTTAATGGAGATGAGGTAGGCAGAGTCTTTGTTCTCAAGGTCCTTACATTTCAGAGACTGGTGAAGGAGATCGATAATGAAATAAAAACAAACCAAATAAATTCAGAGAGTAAAAAGTACTGCGACCTCAATGAGCAATGGAAGGGTAGCACATGGAGAAGAGACAACTGCTTAGGAATGAGTGACCTATCCTATCTTAAAAAAAATAAAGTTTCCCTATAGAGAAACTGACATATTTATATATGAAATACTTTTGATGACTGGATTTTACTTTAAAACAATAAATGGTGAGTGTATCAAGTAAACCATATTCTTCAGGGCTCATAGTTATTGATAGTAGAGTGATGGCTGGCACAGGTCCATTATACAATTTTGGCTACTTTTGCATATTGTTGGAAATTTCTATTAGAAATAAGGCCTTTCTAAGGGGCCAATACTGGAGCAGAAATCAAATGAGGGAACAGCCAGGAAAAGCTCCCAGGAAAGAATGTCCCAGCAGTGGGAGCACATGTGCCATAGCCCTGGAGCAGAGCCAGCTGTGCTTGCTGAGCAGGAAAGAAAGGAGTGAGGAGAGATGGGCAGGGCCTCTTGGCCCTAGGTAAGGTTCTAGTTTTATTGCAAGTACAATGCATCTGACCAGAGGCTGTGTCTGGGACACAGGGACAACAGGACTTGCTGGTAGATGGCCTATGGAATGAAAGCAATGAGGAATCAAGGATGATGTGACCAGAGGCACTGGGTGGATGGTGGTGCCAGTCATCGAGATAGGGAAGTCTGAGCAGGGAATTGGGACATTGTTTCTTTGTTTTTGTTTTCTATTATTTGCAGGGTCTTAGGAGCTGGCCCTCCAGTGGCTCAGAACAATTCCATAACTTGTAGCTCAAACACCTTTTCACTCTGAGCCCAACTCTTTTTATATGCCTGAACTGAGGGCATAGTTCAGGGCTATTGCCTACAGGATGGCCATTCTCATGTGAACCAGCTTTTTGATCCTAACTCAATTTTCACATTAGCTATGAACTTCTGAATTGTTTTAAGCCTTCATTGGTGCTTCTAATGAAGATAATCACAAAGTATGGCTGGGGGGAAATTTTTATGTCTGAGGGGTAGAACAGTTGGGAATGGGTAGGAAAACAATCCTAAGATGATTTTTCATATGGTGACCACAGTCCAGAAAAGGAGACTGAGGTGATGTCAGGCACCCAGGACAGCAAGAGCTCAGCAATGCATGTTTGAACGGAAAGGAGTTTCAAACAGATAATTACTTCAGTGGCCTTTTTAATATACTTCTTAAAAATCCTTATACACTAAACACAGACAAAATAAAACATTAAAGTATTGCCTTACATTTTCTTGTTTATGCTTCTCTACATTTTCTAAAAAAAAATTTTTTTTTAGATTTTTTAACTGAAAGAGAATGTAATTAAAGACAATCAATCTGCATCATTATATCAGAACTACTGGCAATAAACAGCCCTGATTGGTCACTTCCCACAAGATCCTGGTTGGGAACAGGATTGCAATCAGTAAAGGGGCCCAGGACAGCGGGATGGGCTCTCCAGTGTTAGACCCTGGCATTGGTCCTCCTTGGAGAGAAACACTGGTGATCTCCAGGAGGGGATCCAGTATACCCACAGTCCACAGACCTCAGAGGTAGCATGTGAACACATTTCTTGGGGTGTCGGCTGTGTCCCATCTTCCTCAATAAAAGTCATCTCAGGGAGGCTGAAGGTTCAGATTGGGCAATCAGGTCACCTTGGTCTATGTTGCAGCTCTTACAGCACCAGCTTCTGACTCTAAGCAAAATCTGTAGTTGCCTCTTTCTCTAGTTCCAAATCCATACAAAAGAGGAATAGTAGGTCTCCTCTGAGAATTGTGATAGTGTATATGAGGAACTGGATGCAGTAAGTGCTCAATAAACATTATCTCTGTGTGTAAAGGAGATACTCAGTCCTAAACCTCTCCTGGAAGTATAGGCCAAGGAATACCTAATTGTGAGGCCACTACACCCTGTGTGGTGTGGAATGTAGGAAGACAGTCCCCATCCCCATTCTGTGCACTGTGGAAAGAAGGAGATGCAGCTGAAATGTGTACTGGGAGACAGAGTTGCTCTGGGTATACCAGATGTCTCTGGAGTAGAAGTTATTAATCATAATACAATAATATCAAACGAACATAATAAGGGGCTAACTGGGAGAAGTGAGGAGGATGCAAAATGTCTAACTCTATCCCAATACTCTCTAGGATGACCATACCCACCACAGTGCTGCCATCATGAAGGTCCACCTGGTACCTAAGTGTTTTTCTTTTTATTAATTGTGTGTTTTATTTCAAAATTCAGACCTTCCATGCATTACCAAGCCATATATATTATAAAGTTTAATTAGTATAATGATCATACTGGTCAAATTTTACAGAAGAGAAAAAAGAGGAAGAGAACCACTCTTTTGGTCAAGGTCACACCCTGTTGTGCGCCTGTGCCGAGTTGCGTGGCCCAGGTCGGGCAGATGGCATCTTCTCTCAATCTAAAGAGAGAACACACTCCTGGGAAAGCTGCCAGTGCACCTGACATAGACTCAGAATTCCAGAGCTGCCTCCATTTCCTACCAGACTTGACTCATGGGATTTATTATTCAGCTCTCCAGGGTATTGAAAGCTGAGGAAAGGGTGCAGTAATGCAGCTGTGAGTGCTGACCCAGACTCCAAACCCACCCTCAGCAGGGGGAGATCCCTGCTTCTAATACTGCGGTTTTGATCATCTCCCCACTTAGCATGTGAAAAAAGAGGTGGCCAGCCTTCCCTGCCAGCTTCCTCCTTCCACTTGTCTAGCTTGTTTCTGTTCTCACTGCATCCACAGCAAATAGTCATCAAGACCTCTGAGGGCATGGCTGGCAGAGAGAAATACAGCCTGGTGTGAAAAATTTGTCATCTAGAGTCACTGAAGCACTGAAGGGCTACTTACTGTAGACGATGGTGTCTTCCAGAGTGTATCTGCAAACATATTCACTCAGTTTATGCTCTTTTAGGGAATGAGAAACAAACCCCAGATTGTAGGCTTCTGCAAGTGTAACATACAAACGTCTGTATGAGAAAGGGCTAGGTGCAGTCTTTCCTCTGATCTCACGATTATGGCAGGCCATGACCTCAAATGGAAATCTCAGGGAATTCCTGTGAGAAAGCAGCTGTGTCTGAAACACCACTTGTGCACCCCCGGGCGATAGGCACCACCTGATTTCATTGAGGGTCCACTCTGAGGAGGCTGGGCTGGGCCTTGAGCACTCAGGGGCTTCTCACCACAGCCCCTGACCATGCAGTACATTCAAGGCACCCAGCCTCATCCCCTCCATGGGCTTCTGACCTGGACATCCCTGGGGTGCAGGCAGTGCTCACCACCAGTGCTCACCCTTACAGAAATGAGAGGGGAGTAAAGACAATGCAGCTTGAACATATCCCTGCCTCATGTCTAAGCTGAACACCCAGGCCTGGGTGCCCAGGAGCTTTCCGACACTAGGGAGTCTATTCCACTTCCCTGTCATTCTATGTGCCTGTGGCAGCCGGCGACCACAGGGGCAGGAGCAGGATTTGGGTGATGAGGGAAGGAGCTGAGAACCCTGCACTGGAGACTCCGCCATGGAAGAAGTCCTGTCTTAGCTGAGGTTCCAGAACTCAGCAGATGACTGTTCTTCCTGTGCCTCTTGCTGACCCTCCATGGAACTCACCTACTCACCCTGGAGTCACCAAGCCTTTCCTTCTGCCAGTGCGGAGACATTGGTGTGCTAAGGTGCTCTTCTGGGCTCTAGCCGTTGCCCAGGATGCTGGGCCCCTGGCAGTTCCTGAAGTAAATACCAGGGACACAGAAATGGCAGATAGTGGGCTTGGCACCTGGGGAGTTAGGCAGGAGAATCTGCAGGTCTTCCTGTGGCCAGCTCAAGGTCACAGGTCTCCACCTCTGTGTCCTGGCCCAGGTTGGCTTGATTTTCCCCAGGTCAGTTCACTTAAGGAACAATTCCTCAGCAATGCAGGTAAAGCGACGGACTTGCATCCTGATTCCTCCTGCTTTAGGTCTTTCTGTAGCAATCATTCAGTCAAGGCAATTTTTACAAATTCTCTGCTTAAAGAAAACTCTCTTTACCTTTGACAGAAAAAGGCCTGCTGACATTTAGGATTTGAAAACTTTAAAAAATGGGATCCCACATTGAAAAGTCTCCACATTTTCCCTAATAATCAATATTTATGTCTTTTTGGAAAATGGAAACATCAGTGGATTTATTTCTGCATGTCAAGCAGTAGAGTGTCAGGGGCCTCTGCCCTCCTCACGTTGGTAGGTTTTCATGACCAGAGCCTGTCTTCACTCCAGGAGCCCTGACACGGCAGCCAATCATCCTTTGTTTGGTGTGGCCCATACTTCTTGATTACTGTACCTGCCCAGCCTGGAGAGTACCTGATGGCAGCTACTATGACCTAAGAAGAACCTGAGCCACATAGAAGTCTGGGAGGGCACTGATGATTTTAGAAAGAGTGGGAAATGTCCACTGATGACCCTTTAGTAAGAAATCAGGTGTGTGGCCGATTCAGGGCATGCTTGACATCCCTAAGTGATGTGCCTTCTCCCATGCATGGTGGTCAAAAGCACAATGGTGCTCTAAACCCAATTCTTCCAGGATGCATGCTCACTGCTCACACTTCACAAGGGTCCTGCTCAACATGACAAGGGCTCCATATCTGCTGGGAAGGAACAGTGTGACCTGTATGCTACACAGCTCCTTTGGCTGGCCCAGTTTGGGTCACCTTGAGCAGGTCTGCTGCCCTCATTTCCTCAGAGGATTGTTTATAATTTATGTTTCTGGATTATGAACTGTAAAGTAGTGTTTCTTTGCAAGGCAGAGTCCTAAACTAATAAAACGTGCTGTAATTAGATATAGGCTGAAAGAAAGTTCTGCTGAGGGCAGAGAAATCAGGCTCTGCATGAAGCTAAAAAGCAAGAATAATCCTCCTGTCACAACAAAAGGCTAGGAGGAACCAAAAAGGGGCAATCTGCGCCAGGCCAAGGCATTGAACTCTGTGTTCATCCAAAGTGACATTCTCCACCAAGCATCTACTAGTGCCATTGTTTAATTTTCTCCCCTTAAGCTCCCAACAACCCCTAACATAAGCATTATTTCCAACTTTTACAGAGAGTGAAATTGTTCCTTAAAAAATGCAGGTAGCTTTCCTAACCCCAGCAGGGACAGCACCAATCTCTGATCTCAAGTGCCAACTCCAGGACCCACTTACACCACCTTTGCTGGGGACAGCCCTCTCTGGTTCCTGGAGACATGGTCTCTGGTCTTTTGCTTCACAGGGCTGTGAGTGCAAGTCAGAATGCCCTGGGTGGTCATGGCCTCATGATGAAGGATGGGTCCAGCCTCCTCCTCCATGTATGTGACAGGAGGAAGGGCAGCCACTGTTCACAGAGTCATCTGACAGCCCAGAGCACAGCCTGAGCCTGCACTGCTCAGGAATCTTGCATGCTGCTCATCTGCCCAGATGCCCTTCCTTCCTGCCTTGTGTTCTCTGCTGCCCATCATGCCTGCTCAGTTGCACTCCACCTTTGCAGGAGGGTTCCCTCTGTCCCTAGGTACTGTCGCTCCCAAGAGGGCCCCGTTAATTCTGCAGGCCTCACTAAGTGAGAGGCAGGGTGAGGGGTTCAGATTTTTGAAAGAATAAACTTTGAGTTAAAGAAGTTTTTCTTTTCCACATAGCTGTTCTTTCTGTTCTCAGCACCCCAATTTCCCCCCACCTCCAGTAAGAACAAGAAGAAAATATAGTCACATGAAGGACAACCGGGAGACTAATGAAATAAATTTGATCCATCCACGTAATGGAGTATTGTACATAAGGTTGGGAAATATTATGTAGGGCATGGCTGCATTCAGGTATAACTATCCTTGTAATTTTATTGAGAGAGCTATGCATGTATATATGATTGACTCTTTATGGTAGTTATGAAGAGAGCAGGATGGAACAGAGGTGGACCTTTATCTTAGTGGATGGACAATGACAACCAGAAATGCTTCAGGAGTGTCCCTGCGCTGCCCAGTGGCTCTTGCTTCTTCCACATAGAAGGTCTCCCATCCTTGGTGAGGGACCTGCCACCAGATCTCAGAGGAAAGCCCTTCTCTTTCCAATGTCCTAACATGCGCCACTACAGATGTCTCTCATCACTTGGGCTTTTTGCAGATACCCACTCAGGGCCAGTCAGATATGGAAAAAAGAATGACAAGAAGCCACCTCCAGCGTGTCTCCCAGGGTGACAAGCCCTGAGCACACTCAGCAAACCCAAAGGAAGTACAAAACTGCAAACCACTGTGCAGAATGCACAAGGCAGACACAGCATTAACACCATGGTTCAGCCAAGGAGATGTTTTAAAGGTGCAAAGTAGTCAATGGAGGGAAAAAAATTACAAGAGTATCAGCCCATTGTGGGGTGTAGGGATCTGAGAGGACTTTCTGGTGGCATTAGTAATGTTCTATTTTTTTCATGGGTTTTGGGTTACACTAGTGTTTTTTTATTTGTCCAAACATTCAGTAATACATTTCAGATTGCTGAAATGGAACTCTACAAAAAGTGGTTGCAATTAAAGCTATGTGGAAGGAAGGGTTTCAGGGGAGTTAGCCTGATAACTATAATTTACCTTGAAATACATAAAAAAATAAGATGAACTGATGGAGGGAAACAGAAACATGGATAGATAAGTAATAAAGAAAATATAGTCGACAATTGAGAATGACAGAGGGAAGTTTATTGTAAAATTATTCCCACTTTGTTCTATGGTTGATAATTTCCATAATAGAAGTTTGGAAGATAATAAAAAACTGAATAATAAAAATAAAATCATGGACACAACTGAGCAAATGTCATGGTTGTACATACTGGGTGACAAAGAACAGACCAAGCATGAAGAAAGCCAGAAGTGCTATTCTATCAGGAAAAGGTTAGGGGGTGAGGGGCCCATGAGTAAGGTCTCCAGGAGTGGAAGGACTGGACTCCATAAAGTGGAGGACAGGCTTGGAGGACATCCAGCTCCCCATCACCACCCCCAGTCTATGCAGCAGAAAGGGTCTAGATTCAAGAGAGGACCTTGGAGGGCCCAGCTGTCCTGCGTAGAGGTCTCAACTCCATGACCAGGCTGGTTTAGGAGGGTGGCCTCTCAGTTTCCTGATCCCTGAGTGGAGGAGGTGCTGGAGCACAGACCTAGAGGCAGGGAGGCCAGCAGAGGCCCCTGCTTGCCCCACAGCAAGCCTGAGAGCCTGAAGAGGCCATAACTCATCCTCTCTCCAACCTGAGTCCTCAGACACCACCCAAGCATTTATTTAGAGTGACATCTTGATGAAATAGGTCTTTCCAGTTCATTTGGGGTCCAAGGACCTGCCTTTAGTTTTCCCTTTCAGTGACTGTCACACTGTGTGGCAGTTTTCCACATGACAGGAACAGTTTAAAGGTCAAGGCAGAGACTGCTGGGCCATGCTGGGCTGGGGGGCACCTGTCACCTCAGCTAGGTCGCCACTGGGGAGGAAAGACCACTGGCCTCCTGTCCTGCTGGGTTACTTGCCACTCAGACACCATGGCCTGTGTGTGTGCAAGGGGCATATTCAGAGAAATGAAGGCTGTCAGGCCAGCTGCTCAGCTAGGCCCTTTACACCAGGATAAGCAGGTAGAGACCCTACTTGTGCGAGGGGGTCTCTAACCCACCTCCATGCCTCATACTACAGGTTCCAGATTCAGAAGACAGAAGGAGTCAGTTTCCACCAACAGCTGGAGAGGCTCTCATTCTACAAGTTCCTTAACCCCTTCCTTCCCAGCATGAGCTCAGCATGGTTGGTGGGGGGTGGATTAATGAGGGCAATATTAGTATCTGCCACTGTTGGTTAGGGCCTGCCAGCTTCCTGATCTTGTGCCAGTCACTACAGAATCCTCTGGCCTTTCTCTCACAATAGATCTGATGGTGGAGATTGTTCTCTCTGCTTATTGACACCAGAGTGGAGCTTGCAGAAGCAGCATTTGTGCCATGTTTTCCACCCATGGGTAAGAGCTCAGGTAGGACACAGTTCTGTCTGACCCCACGGCCTATGGCAGTATAACCTAACATGGGGAACGCAGAGGCCAGAGCCCACTACCTGGGTCTGGATCTAGCTGGATCAAGCTATGTGCTGTTAACTGTGGAAGAGTGTGCTTATCCATCCCGACAGTGGCTCAGATCCCAGTGATGCGCACACTTGAGCCTGCAAATCCTGAGGTCATTACAGGGGGAGGGCTGCTATTACTACAGTGATGCACAGGGTGCCCTCAACAAACTGATGCAGGCACTCTTGGAGGGAGGATGGGGGGTTAGGGCATCCTTGTCCAGTTCCAGATAGATGCCAGGGAGTGTGTTCCCACTGAACCATTGGCTGGGATGTTCACCCTGAGTATTAGTGAGGATTGATGCCTTTGCTGCCTGGGTTCTTAGTATGACACTGGACAGTAAGCACCATGTGAATGTTTGTTTGTTTGTTTTCTTACTGCAATAATCATGCTGTTTTTCTTCTTTGGACTGATGTGCTAAATTACACTGATATTTAAATCTGGTATCAGACTAGCAACAGTAGGGTGAGCCATAATTAGTCTTGATGCATTTGTCTTTTGTATATGTTATTGAGTTCCTTTTGCTATTTTTTTCGTTGAGGTTTCTGAAATATTTTTTCTCAGTTCTTCATTAAATAAGTAATCACACTAGATTATTATGACAATCATTTCACAATACATGTATGTCAAGTCATTATGCAGGACACCTTTACTTGTCCAGAGCTCTGTGTTCACTATGTCTCAGTAAAACTGGGAAAGAATACAATTACATACATATACCTATACCACAACCCCTGGCACATAACCCTACACAAATATGAACTTAACTATATACACAGTGCACAACCCATACTACCATTTCATGCACAAACCACAAAGATACCACTTCACTTACACCACATACATACCATACACACTCAGACAACTCACACCACACTGAGACATACTGAGACCATGCATACTCTCATCACATAACCATAACCACAAGGCACACAACCCATACTCATATACCACACGCATGCACACTTATGTCTAGAATAGTGACTGTAGCTCTTACCTCCTACACAAACAAAGTAAGTGTCCTTTCCCAGAACATCTAAACAGGAACTTTCTACGAGCTGGAATAGAGAGAGGTAATGACAGGTTGAGGGAAAAGTGAATGTGGGATCATGATGAAAATCTACTCCATTCCCTTTTCACATTAAGCCCACACTCACCGAGTTAACAAAGTCATCGAAGGAGCTGTAATTCTTAGTCTCGTACAGGTGGCTACCATCTTTTAAAATCAACATCAACTGAAAAAAAGTGAAGTTTGTTTGACCCCACTGCCACTGCCACATGTTGGGACACAGCAGGTCCCCATCACAGGAAGCAGTCTCTAGCCTCAGGCCATGTTAGACTCCAAGAACCAGACTGTGGTGTCCACCAGCACTCTAGCCTCGGGAGTGGAAAGCCCTTCCACTGGCACCTCGGATGTGTACACAACACAGATTATCTATTTCTTCAGTGCCAATCTGTTGCCAAACGCTTGGGATAGGTTAGAGAAAATATTTGGGGCAACTTTGGGAAAGCTGCCTTTGAAAATGTTTCCTAAATGGGTTCAGGTGTGGCATTTTGTTACCTGCTCAGACTTACCTGTTTTCTGATATAATCTTTTAAACCCACACTGTAAACCTTGGCCCCCATCTTCCGAGACTTTCGAGCCTGAGAGAAAAAAGATTTGCATATAAATCACCAAAATACTTGGAGCAAAGGGCTGGGAACAATGGAGCAGACTCACTTCTTTCCTAGTTTCATGAAATGTCTGGGGCAAGAGTTTCCCACATGTCAGAGTGATGATCAGGCTGTTAGCCTTCTTCTCTGCAGGAGAAGCAAGGAGGGCCTGGTCAATAAAGGTACCTGGAGTGACCTACTGCAGGCTGCCAGGGCTACAGCCCTACTTAACACACCTCTTTCTTTTGGGAAGAGGTCGCCCAGACTTGCACATATGCCGTCTAGAACTTCTGGAAGACTTCGCTACTAACTACAGAAAGAGAAAGGGCCTTAGCCCAAGACCCACTTTATAGATGGTGAGACTGATCTCAGCTCAAGTTTCTTCCTAGAGAGCCCTGACTACTATCAGACACTGCAGCCTTGGCCTGAAAGACAACTCCAGCTATTTGAGTGGACAAGCATAACCCTTTCAGATGAGCAAAGGGAGAAGCCAGGCTGCACTGAGTGGACGGCTAAGGTTCTATTCCTGACAGTGGCTGTGGGCACACCTGCTGGCATCTGTGGGCCCAGTGGTTCAGACTCAAGGTCAGAGGCACTGAGACCTCAGACCCTGTGCCCAGCTCAGTGTCATTCCCACAGGTCCACACTTCGTTGCTGACCACAGCTATGAATGTACAGTCTAGATGACGATGTTTCCAGGCTGAACACAGCCTTTGCCACTGTCAGAATCACAGTCACAGGACAAGAGTCAACCAAAGGGAAGAAGCTGAACAAACAGGAGTTAGAGCCAGAACTGTGGCAGAGACAAAAGTTTGGTTAGCAAGGGGGAAATCCAGCTCTTTTTTTCTGTAAACTGAATCCTGTCTGCTCTAGGTCCCCTGGCTTTCCCTTTCTCTTTTTCATGCAGCCCAACTGTAGATCAAGCAGCTCATCTTTAATGAGAACCAAGAATGCACATACATGATCCCATGTAGTTCTAGAATCATTACCGGGGTGGCTTTTATCCTCACAGCACAGAAGAGGAGCCAGCAACACACAGAGGGCAAGGAACTTGTTCCAATGTCAGCACTAGGAAGCGGCCAAGGTTGATCTGTGCCTTGGTCTACCCTGGCCATGACCATAATGAAGTTGGTAGTCAAACTCACCTCTGGAGTATATTCGTTGAATCTGCTCATTTGCCTACAAAAAAAAATGAAAGAATGTTGAGAGAGGGTAGTGAGATGACCCCAAAATACCATAAGAACTTGACATTGCAGAGTAAATAAAGTTCTTGCAGTCTGTACCTTTTTAAATCCCTCCTGCATGTTTAAGTCTCCTGAAGGCACTATATTTTGAAGTTTGTTAAGACCTTCCTGTATTTTATTTCTGGAAAATAATTTAAAAAGAGGGTTCAGATGGAATGATGAGTTGACAGTTGCAAAACACCCCCAAGCTGTCCTAGTGCCATTCTTGACTGTGCAGACCTTCTTGGATGGGAAAGGAGACAGTCAGGTATTCCTTTCATGACTCTCCACCCTGTGTCTTTAAAACTGACAGGCTTTGTTCAAGCCTTCTCTGACTCCCATCCTGTGATCGTTGAATGAGGCTGGGGGAAGTAGCTTTGCTGGTTCCAGGGGTAAGGGCTGGCTCTTTCTGAGATCATTTCTATTTCAGGCACACAGATACCTCAGGGAACCTCCCCAAAGGCCCTGCCTGACCATCCATGGTCAGAGTGGGGAGCACCCTTTGATATATACTGTGAACTCTGCACCTGAATGTGACTGGAAGTATGGAAGCCCCTAAGGGATCCCTCAAGTGGGCATATTCTTTTCCAACATGTAAGGCTGAGTTTGGAAAAGGTATTTTGCTAATCTGCTGCCCTGTCCTCCCAAGCCCTTCCCCTTTCTGGATCTGTGTTACAGGAAGTAGCCAAACTGCTTAATTTGAGGGCTAGGGTTCCTGACCTTCACATGCTCCTGAAAAACAAGACCAAATCTGGGGAAGTGGCCTGAGAGCTATCCATGCAGGCGAAAAAACAGTCATCTGCAGGCTGCCTCGCGTATGTGACACGTCAGCCTCTATTAAAGCAGAACATGGCTGGAACTGGGACATGAGGTGTGGGGGCTTCTGTTCAGACTAATCCAATGCGAAAAGGAAGAGCTGCCACAGCAGGTGAAGCTGAGCCTGGATGCTAAAGGAAGGTGTCTCACGGCAGGCAGAAGAGATGCTGCCCTGGGTGGGACCTGGCCCACCGAGGAGCTGAGGAAGGCTAGGACCCATGGCCAGCGAATGCAGCACTGCCCAGACCACCACAAACATCCAACCTTACCGACATCACATTATAGAACACTTTCGTTTTGTCAACAGCTCCCCAAATATGCTGGAGCTGTCTACCCTCTCCAGCCTCAAGCCCAGATCCCAGTTCCTCAGGCTTCATTCTTGCCTAAACTGGCTGCCTCTGGAGCTGCACCTCCAGCCTTCTTCCCAGCTCTGATTTGGAAGGGAAATCAGGTTCTTGGTGATATCAGCAAGGCCTTCATCTATTAAAATACTTTTCTCAACTCCTGAAGTGTCACCACCTCTTCCTAGATCTCCTGCTGTGCTATCATGCCTGGGGGCTTCCTACTCCCTTCGCTGTCTGGCTTCTCAGCATCCAGATCAAGCACCTGGGTGGACTGTCCATCCTCAGCCTGCTGCCCCAAGCAGAAGGGCTCAGGAAGCATCATTTCTGCTTCCAGTCAAAGCCCACCTTCTCTGCAGACCCCTTTAAATTACTTTTCTTATCAGGTTTCTTTGGCCACCTTGAACCAACCCTGTCTGTCAGTGCTCACTCAGCCCTCCTCAACAGTTAGGCACTGGGGCCCTTCTGGGATTGCCCATTCCCTGGGTGAGCCCAGCTCCCATCAAGGTCCTGTGTGTTTCTCAGGAGCTGGCATCTTTAGGGCTCTGAGATGGCTTTTGGCTGTTATCCTGGGTGCCCATTCCACCCACCTCACCACATGATTTCATATCTTTTCTATTCCCCTGAACCACATGCCCATTCTTGACACCTTATCTCATGAAGAATGGCCCTACATTCACTTTCCAGAGAGGACTCAGGGGTTCTCCAAGAGCCTCCCCACAGCTTGTCCTGGTTGGGCCCTGAGCCCTGTGTGTTGTAACAGGCAGTGGTCTTCCTCTCCCCCAGGAACTGCTTTTCCATCAAAGACTCCAGCCCAGCCCTATGGCCACTCTCTCTGCCAACCCCAGAGTCCCTCCCCATGGACTTGCTTTCATCTACATCAAATCCAATCAGCTCCCTCACTCCTAAACACAAACCACACACTGACACCAAACCATGCTCTCCCTTCCCCTTGTGGAGAGCCACCAGTCCCCTCCTGCATCTGCTCAGAGCCTGACATGGGGTGTAGTCTCCATGCACTGGCTCCATCACACCCTCCCCTGCAACCTGTCTCAGAGTCACTCTGCTGCCCCTGATTCTCTCCTAGTTCTGAACAACCTCTGTGCCACCAACCCTGGGATGCAGTCTGTCCTAAGTATCTTTAACCTCTTTTCGTGCTTCACCACTCTGAACTGGATTCCAGTCTTCGATGTCCTTCCTCCCAGCTACTCAGAAGCTCCATAACTTCCTGTTTTCAGACTTTGGGTACATGGGTGGACCTCCTTATTCCCACATATGATGCAGGCATGTCGTGCCTTCCTACAACTCCAGGCCCATCATGGGCTCCTGCCTCAGACACAACACAGGACCAAGCTCCGCTCCACTGATGACCATCTCTTCAATGTAAAATATCACTTCCTGTCTGGACATGACTCTGTCTCCTCCCACCCCCACTGGCCCAGGGCAAGAGACACAGACCAGAGCAAGTACTGAACACAGACCAATATTTATGAAGACCTACATATCTGCCCTGCTAGATCCCAGGACTCCTCACAGCCAGCCTTTTCTAAGTAAGGGCAGAGTGCTGAGGGAGGGACTCAGGACAGGTCAAGACAGGGCTTAGAGGGACAAAGATGGTCTAGAAGCACAGAGGTCAGCCAGTGAAGCCAAGTTCATAGGAGACTGGGGAGCAGGAGATTTGGGTCTGGTTGGGCACTGGGGGACCCCAACCTAGCCCCACCTACACACCAGCGTGCTCCCCAGACATCTCAGGGAACCCCACATTCCCTGCTTCTCCCTTCAGCCTAGCCTACTGGGCCTACTTTGGGGAATTAAGCAGCACTTACTCATCTGAGGTGAGCTTCATGAGGGTTTGGGCATGTGTAGAATAGGTGATGAAGGACATCCGGTGTTTTGTGCTGAGGAGGAAGCATTCCGTGTGAAAAGCATAAACACAGTCTCAAAGTGACACTAATAAGCAACAGAAGAGAGGGGTTCATGACAACTACTCTCTTCCCTAACCCAAGTGCTCTACTTTGGGATATATATATATATATATATATATATATATATATATATATATATATATATATATATTGATGTGTTATTGGTTTGCCTGCTTTCTAATCTGTGAGTTCCTCAAGGCACAGTGTGTCCCTTGTACATGGCATGACCTCAGGAAAGGAGCCAGTGTGACGTGTCCTTTCCTGCTTCAGAACACCACCCTGGGCTCTGTGCCACTGACTTGTGGGACTCCCATGCCCACTGAGTCAAACAGCTGTGTACTCTGCCTGGGAGAGGAAACACCAGTCATACTTTTTGTACTTCTTCACCATTGCATTCACATATTCGTAAATGTCCTTCCAGTTGTTTCTCACATTGTCTGACCTGAAAACAAGAGAGACCTGTGTTAGAAGGATGATGTGACTCCATAAGTGGGCAGCTATCTGCCTCCCAACCTTCATTCCAGATGGCCCTTTTGTAATCTCCTCCCTGGTCAGGTAGCTGATGCCAAGCACACATTCTCAATGACCTCACTAAGTCACCCTGTGGTGACTTTCATTAAAGGGAGCAGTGGGAAGTGTGACCAACCACACCTGTGTGCTTGGGGATGAGGGGCTTTTGGTGGCAGACCAGGATGATTCGTCATGTCAGTTGGGACTGTTTGATGAGGAATGACGGAGGCTCCATTGGCTGGAAAATGCATTCTGATTCTGATATGTGGGCTCTCCTAGAGCCTCACTTATGACACCCAACAGGGTTGCTGGCCTGGGGTCAGTGAGTATGTGCTATCAGACAATTATATTTTCCTTCTTTCTTATCAGCCCACAGAGTTGAGCCCCTCTGGACATGAAAGGCCTTTCCCAGCACTGTTACCAGGGAAGGGACAACAATAGGCTGACAGTATTATCTTGATGTCATTCCCCAACAATGATGGAAAACCACAAGGTTATCCAGTTCCTACTTTCAGTTCTTCAATCCCATTGTTCACATTTTAGTCCCTGAATGGAGAGCGAGGAAGCTGAAGGGTGTTGAGGTTATGACTCCCTCTGTCCACATAGGAAGCACTTACATGTGTCCTAACTGCCTATGGTTCAAAGGTCTGTAGAATCCCACATCTCTGTGGGTTGGCACATTCCAGCTTAAGGCAGACAAATATGAGGCTTACTGAACTAAATACTTTTGAAGGTTCTGCAGATGGACAAGGGTGAAACTGAGGTTAGTACCCTGGCCTGGGCTCTTTCCCTGTAAGTTTTGGCTCATACATTTTGTATGGCATGTGAGTCAGAAAAACCCACCAGGAGTCCATTCCTCTAACCTCCAGTGATCATCATGCCCATAAATATTTCTAACATCATGTTTATATGTGGGATTCCCACTTACCCTAGAGCATCCTCCTCCTCTATAGAATTCATTCTGCCCTCTCTAGCCTGCATCTAAAACTGTTACAGAGGGTGAGGAAAGTAAGGAAAGGCATTCTAACAATATCAGGATTATCATTTATGGAACATCAATGTACCGTAGACTTTACATACAAGATTTGCAGTGCCAAAACAACTGTATGGTATCAGCATTATTTCTGCTTTTACAATGAGAACAATGAGGCTCTAATACTTCAAGGATTTTGTCCAAATTTCCATGGCTAACATAAATATAAGTCTTGTTGTAGCTGCAAAACCCTTGCTCTACCCTGTGTGCTTGGCATATCAGGGTGACAATGCTGTGTGGCAAAACACTAGGCTCTGTAAACCTGCCTAAAACACAGACTTCCCTCGTAAGTTACAAGCAAAGGAACTCCTTTGCTAACTATTGGTAACATTTCCCACTCTCTTTTACGTTACTCCTCTCTTTTGTTTTCTCCCTGATTGAGGAGGATTTTTCAGAGATGTACAGAAAACAAGAGTCTTTAACCCATCCACTTATTCTGGGAAAGTTACCAGTTTGTAGTGATTCTGAAGGAAAGTCTAGATCCCATAACACAGAAGAGCACAAGTTCTTATGGGCAGTGGAAAATATCACAGTGACCTAAGTTCCCAACAAAGAGGCAATATGGGATAGAGCAATCACATGAGCTTGAAGTGGGTCAGGAAGAATTACATAGATTAACTGAGCTATAATAGAGCTAAATTTTTTTCCCTCACAATAAAAAGCAGTAGAAAATGTATAAACCTCAAACAGCAAGAAACATCTGTCAGCACAAGCATGGTATTATAAACATGATCATAATACCAGAAGAAGAATATTAAAGATTAATAAGTGGCTGTCTCTATGGAGTGGAGTCAGAAGTGGAGGGAGAAGGGCAGGAGCTTTGAGTCTTATGTGTATTTTTAATAGTGTTTTATCATAAATTTATGGCCAAGCACTTCTTCTAAATGTAAACATTAAATTAAAAAAACTAGCAGTATAAAGGATGTAAGCAAAATTATACATTCTGAAATTCTAAGCCCTCATTTTCCTTACTATGTGCTGTCTATACCAACTTTGTACCATCTCTAGAAAACAATAAAAGGTTTAAAACATAAAGCAGACGCTTAATTAATAAGTAGCTATCTTAAGAACTGTAAGAAAGTTTGGTGTCATTTTTAATCTTCCCTTCTCCACTTCTTTTCTGGCATGATGGGAGTTGGATCTTGATCTGTGTCCCAGTTCCCTGTTCTCCTTGGACTAGAAAGAGTATTGTAGACCTTACAAACAAATTATTTGGAGTTTATTAGGGTGTTTAGAAGCAGGCGTAAAGAAAGATACATTTAGAAATCCTCACATGTGCCCAGGCAGAAGCATGCACAGAAAGTCCTGAGACTCCTTAATTTTTCTCTTCAGGCTGATACCTAGGCTCTGAGCAAACCTAGCTAAGGGGTAAATAAATGCATAGCCAATGATCACTCTGCCAAAATTGGATGTAATGGCTGTTCCATGTAATTAATTTTTTGTTTTTGTCTTTATGTTTGTTTCATCTCCTAGTATTTGGGAAAATCCTTATTGAATATTAACTGAATATGATCTAAAGGAAAAGAAACAATAGTGATCACATATGACAAGAAATATTCTTTGCAAAAATAGTTTGAAGATTAAAAAGAATCCTAACTACTAACACCTCAAATAACACACAAAAGTAAAAATATCCCAGTAACCTATGTTGTATTCTGATCTCTGGGTACCACATTATAAAAACAAAAAACCCAATTTGCAACAAAATAAATCACAAAACACACAAAGATATAAGATAACATTACTTATTCAAAATAAATAAATAAATTTATAGAAACTAACTCTGAAGATCCAAGGCATCAGAATTTCTAGACAAAGACTTAAAGCAACCATGTTAAAATTGCTCAGAGGAAAGGGAAAATAAGAACACACAAATATTGAAAATTGGGAAAATGATATAAGTACAAAATGATAATACAAACAAAGAGGTATACATTATTAAGAAAGAACCAGAGATTCTGGAGCTAAAAAGTTCAATAACTAAATTTGAAAATTCTTTAGAGTGGTTTAGTAGCAGATCAGAGCAGTAAGAAAAAAGGGCACATGAAGTTGAGGATAGAAAAATTGACATTATTGAATGCCAGGAGGAGAAAAAACAAAGAATAAGGGAAAAATGGATCAGCATCAATGGATCCTGTGACACCCTTAAGTAGAACAACATATACACATTGTGAAAATCCTAAAATAATACAAGTGAAAGAAACAGAAACATTATTTGAATACTGAAGAGCCCAAAATATGAAAAGTCTACAAATTCAAGAATCTCAACTAATCCAATTGCAATAAACTAAAGACACCTACATCAAGACACATTATAATCAAACTGTTGAAAGATGAAGACAAAGAAAGAATTTTAAAACCAGGAAGAGAAAAGAGACTTGCAGCAGAGAAGTAGTCTTCAATAAGACTATTTTTCATCAGAAAACTTGGATGTCAGAAGGCAGTAAAAGAAATACTTAAAGTGCTGAGAGCAGAGAAAAAGTCAAGCAAGAATGTCATAGTGCAAAAAAATTTTCTTTATAAGTGAGGAAGAAATTAAGGTTTTTCACAGAGAAAATATGAGGGAGTTTATTTCTATTGGACCTTCTCTATACAAATGGTAAAGGGAGTCCCTTTGGTTAAAACAGAAGGGCATTAGACAATAACTCAAAGTTTTATGAACATAAAAAGATTTCTGGTACAGATAAATACAAAAGCAAACATGAAAGCTGTTATTAAGATACTGGTTTATAACATAACCTTTTATTTTCTGTAGAATTTAAAAACACATTACATTCAGTAGAAATCTATGCTATTGGGCAGTTATTTGTGAAGATGTAATTTATAACACTAATAACAGAAGGGTGGTTGAACAGCTTAAAAGGAGTTGATGTCTGAGATTGAAGTTAAGATAGTATCAATTTTAATTAAAATGTTATAACTACGGCATGTAAATGCCTAGTAATCATTTAAAAAGTATCTATAATAAAATATACAGAAACAAAATTAAAATGGTATCAAAACCTTTTATTTCAAAAAAAATAAAGCAAATGCATAAGTAGGCAGAAATGGGGATAGTAAAGGGAAAAGAGCTAGAATACATAACAAAAAAATAACAAAATGAGATAATTAAGTCCTTCCACATAGTAACTACTTTAAGTGTAAATAGATTAAACTATCCAGAAGAAAGGCACAGATTGACAGAATGGATTTTTAAAAAATATCTAAGTATATGCTGTCTATAGAAGACTCACTTTTGATGTAAGGACACAAGTACATTGATAGTGAAAAGACAGAAAGATAATCCACACAAATAAAAAACCAAAGAGAGTTGACGTGACTATATTAGACAAATATAATTTAAGTAAAAGCTATTATAAAAGGTGAAAAGGTACATTATATATTCATAAAAGTGTCAAGTAAAAAATTAATTGTAAACCTATATGCATCAAACATTAGATCTCCAAAATATATGAGGCAAAAATACACATAATTTAAGAGAGAAATAGACAGTTGTATAATAAAGGTTGGCGTTGTCAATACCCTAGTTTCAATATGGACAGAATAACAACTAAACAATATATAAGGAAATGGAGAAGTAGGAATCGAGGACATGAACTACAATATCAACCAATTTAATCTAACAGATAGATGCAGAACAGTCCACCTGACAATAAAAGAATGAACGTTTTCCTCAAATTCACATGGAATATTGTCCAGGATATCATGGTAGGCCATAAAAGTTTCAACTAAGTTTAAAAGGTTGGAGGGCTTTCCCAGAGCTTGGCGAGGCCTGCTTTCTGGGAGCACGGCGCGGCAGGCCTGAGCGTAGTTCCCCAGCTGCCTTGGGCACGCACTGATGCTTGAGTGAAAAAAAAAAAAAAAAACAAAACAAACACCTTGCCAGCTTCCCCAAAGTGCAGTGTGGCCTGCTTTCCTGGAGCACGGCCTGGCAGACCTGAGGTGGGCTCTTGGCTGCCTTGCATTGCGCCTTGCCGGCCACCTCGCGCACACCACTGCTGCAAGGAATAGGAATCTCTGACCCATCACATTAGACCAGCTGTGGACGAAGAAAAAGAAGACGACACAAGAAGGCTGAACTGACATCCCCACAAAAGAATTCGAGACAAAGTGGATAGATAGAGTGACTCCCAATCAACAAGCCAGAAGGAATATCCTAACAACAACAACAACAACAAAATCTGAAATATAACCAGACAGCATAAACAAACAATATAAAAGGTACCCCAAGAACATCAGGCTAAGGAGATCAAAGAGCCTGCACCACTGAATCCCCCAGATCTAACATAAAGAATCTCATACCACGAAGGTGGGAAGGCAAAGCAGACAAATCCAAATAACAAAGACAAACAAGAAGAATCCAACATGGTAAGACACAGAAACAACCTCTCAATGAAAAGAAAAGAGGAATCCCCAGAAAGAGAGGTAGATGGAATAGACATAGCCCAAATGTCAGACATGGAATTCAAAACTATGGTGGTGAAGAAGCTCAATATGCTCGAAAACCTTAAAAACAACTATGACAACCTCCAAGGAAGTTACCAACAGCTCCAAGAAAATTACAGGGAACTTGCAGAGAACTACACCAGCATCAAAAAAGACATAGAAACTATCAACAAGAACCAGGAAGAAATGAAGAATGCAATCTCTGAACTGAAAAACACAGTAGAATCAGCCAAAAGCAGACTAAATGAAGCAGAGGATCAAATTAGTGAGTCAGAGGATAATGTAGGTAATAATTCTCAAATGATACAGCAAGATGAAAAACGATTGAAAAAATATGAACAAGATGTAAGGGAATTACAGGATAGCATTACAAAAAATAATTTAAGGATCATAGGAGTAGGAGAGGGAGAAGAAAAGGAGCATGGAATTGAAAATCTGATAGGAGAAATAGTGGCAGAAAATTTTCCGAACCTGATGAGAGAAAAAGCTATGCAAGTCCAAGAAGCACTGAGAGTTCCAATCAAGAGGAACCCCCAAAAACCCACTCCAAGGCACATCACAGTTAAAATGGCAACATTTCAAGACAAAGAGAGAATCCTAAAAGCAGCAAGAGAAAAACAGCAAATAACTTACAAGGGAGCTCCAATAAGGCTATCGACTGATTTCTCAACAGAAACATTACAAGCCAGAAGGGAATGGTCAAAAATACTTCAAGCAATGAAAAACAAAGGCCTACAACCAAGAATACTCTACCCAGCAAGGCTCTCATTCAAAATAGAAGGTGAAAAAAGGAGTTTCTCAGACAAAGGAAGACTAAAAGAATACATCTCCACCAAACCAGCATTGCAAGAGATGCTAAAGGGAATATTCTAAGAAAACGGAAGAGAAAAAACAAGAAAAGAGTAGAGGAACAGAGATAAAAAAGGGAAATGAATAAATACATGTCAATAATAACCTTAAATGTAAATGGATTAAATGCTCCAATTAAAAGACATAGGGTAACGGAATGGATAAGAAAACAGGACCCACATATTTGCTGTCTACAAGAAACACACCTCAAAACAAAAGATCTACATAGACTGAAAGTAAAGGGATATAAAAAAAATATTCCAAGCAAATGGACCTGAAAAAAAAGCTGGGGTAGCAGTCCTCATATCAGACAAAATGGATTTCAAAGCAAGGGCAATAAAAAGAGACAAAGAAGGACATTTCATAATACTAAAAGGAACGATTCATCAAGAAGATATAACACTGATAAACATATATGCACCCAACATAGGAGCACCCTAATACATAAAGCAAATACTAGAAGACCACAAAAAGGATATCAACAACAACACACTCATAGTAGGGGACTTCAACACTCCATTATCAACAATAGACAGATCATCAAAGCAAAGAAACACCAAGGATATACAGGAATTGAACAACACACTAAACCACATGGACTTAACTGATATATATAGAACTTTTCACTCCAAAGAAGCAAAATATACATTCTTTTCAAAGGCACATGGGACATTTTCAAAGATAAACCACATAATAGGACACAAAACAAGCCTCAACAAATTCAAGAAAATTGAAATCATATCAAGCATCTTTTCAGACCACAATGCCTTGAAACTAAAAATCAACCTCAGGGAAAAAAATCAAAGACACCCAAACTCATGGAGAATGAATAACACGCTCTTAAATAACGAATGGGTTAACAATGACATCAAAGAGGAAATCAAGAAATTTCTAGAAACTAATGACAATGAACACACAACAGCCCAAAACCTATGGGACACAGCAAAAGCAGTCCTAAGAGGGAAGTCCATAGCAATACAGGCATATATGAAAAGGCTAGAAGAATCTCAAATAAAAAACCTAACCATAAAGCTACAAGAACTAGAACAGCAGCAACAAACAAAGCCTAGGGTGAAAACAAGAAAGGAAATCATCAAGATCAAAGCAGAATTAAACGACATAGAAACGAAACGAACAATCCAAAAAATCAACAAAACTAGGAGCTGGTTCTTTGAAAAAATAAACAAAATTGACAAGCCTCTAGCCAGGCTCATTAAGAAAAAAAGAGAGAAGACCCAAATAAACAAAATCAGAAACGAAAGAGGAGAAATCACGACTGATACCTCAGAAATACAAACAATTATAAGAAATTACTACAAACAATTCTATGGCAAGAAATTTGACAACCTAGTAGAAATGGACAGATTTCTAAAAACATATAACCTTCCAAAACTGAATCAAGAAGAAGTAGAAAGTCTCAACAGACCAATAACAAAGAAGGAAATTGAATCAGTAATCAAAAATCTCCCTGCACACAAAAGCCCTGGATCGGATGGCTTCACAGGCGAGTTTTACAAAACATTTAGGGAAGAACTAACTCCTATCCTCCTCAAACTATTCCAGAAAATCCAAGAAGAGGGAAAAATCCCAAACTCTTTCTATGAAGCCAGTATCACCCTAATCCCAAAACCAGGTCAAGACACAGCAAAGAAAGAAAACTACAGGCCAATATCACTGATGAACATAGATGCTAAAATCCTCAATAAAATTTTGGCAAACAGGATCCAACAATACATCAAAAAGATCACACACCATGATCAAGTGGGATTCATCCCAGGGATGCAAGGATGGTTTAATATTCGCAAATCAATAAATATAATACATCACCTAAACAAAATGAAAGACAAAAATCACATGATCATATCTATAGATGCAGAAAAAGCATTTGATAAAGTACAACACACATTTATGTTGAAAACACTCAGCAAAATGGGAATAGAGGGAGCATACCTTAACATCATTAAGGCTATATATGAGAAGCCTGAAGCCAACATCATACTCAATGGACAAAAACTGAAAGCATTCCCCCTGAAATCAGGAACTAGACAAGGCTGTCCACTCTCCCCACTTGTATTCAACATAGTGTAGGAAGTCCTAGCCACAGCAATCAGACAAGACAGAGAAATAAAAGGCATCCAAATTGGGAAAGAAGTAGTAAAACTATCACTATTTGCAGACGACATGATAGTATACCTAGAAAACGCTATAAACTCCACTAAAAGACTACTTGATATAATAAGTGAATTTGGCAAAATAGCAGTGTACAAAATAAATATACAGAAATCTAAGGCATTTCTGTACACCAACAATAAAATATCAGAGACAGAAGCAAAAAAGAAAATACCATTTACTATAGCAACAAGAAAAATAAAGTACCTAGGAATAAACTTAACCAAAGATATAAAAGACCTGTACACTGAAAATTATGCAACATTGAAGAAAGAAATTAAGGAAGATACAAATAAATGGAGGCAAATACCATGTTCTTGGATGGGAAGAATCAACATCATCAGAATTGCCATACTACCCAAAGCAATTTACAAATTCAATGCAATCCCTATTAAAATACCAATGACATATTTCACTGACCTAGAACAAATCCTCCAAAAATTCATATGGAACCAAAAAAGACCCCGAATAGCAAAAGCAATCTTGAAACAGAAGAACACAGCAGGAGGAATCATGATACCAGACATCAAACAATACTATAAAGCCACTGTGATCAAAACAGTCTGGTACTGGCATAAGAACAGACATATAGATCAGTGGAACAGAATTGAAAGCCCAGAAATAAACCCAGGCCTCTATGGTCAACTAATCTTCGATAAAGGAGGAAAGAACATAAAATGGAGTGAGAAGAGCCTCTTTAACAAATGGTGCTGGGAGAACTGGACAGGGACGTGCAAAAAAATGAAACTAGACCACCAACTTACACCACACACAAGAATAAACTCAAGATGGATCAAAGACTTAAATGTAAGCTGTGACACCATAAAAGTCCTAGAGGAAAACATAGGCAGGAAAATTTCAGATATCACACGTAACAATATCTTCACCGATACATCTCCCAAGGCAAGAGAAATAAAGGAAAAAATAAACAAATGGGACTACATCAAACTAAAAAGTTTCTGCTCAGCAAAAGAAAACATCAGCAAGGTGAAAAGGAAACCAACCATATGGGAAAACATATTTGCCAATGATATCACAGACAGGGGACTGATCTCCAAAATATATAAAGAGCTTATACGACTCAACATCAAGAAAACAAACAACCCAGTTAAAAAATGGGCAAAGGACCTGAGCAAACACTTCTCCGAAGAGGACATACAGAAGGTCCACAGAAACATGGAAAAATGCTCAACATCATTGGCCATCAGAGAGATGCAAGTAAAAACCACAATGAGATACCACCTTACACCTGTCAGAATGGCCATCATCAACAAATCAAGAAACAACAAATGCTGGCGAGGATGCGGAGAAACAGCAACCCTACTGCACTGCTGGTGGGAATGCAGACTGGTGCAGCCACTATGGAAAACAGTATGGAATTACCTCAAAAAACTAAAAATGGAACTGCCATTTGAACCAGTGATTCCACTGCTAGGATTATACCTGAAAAATCCTGAAACCCAAATTCAAGAGAACTTATGCACCCCTATGTTCATAGAAGCCCTGTTTACAATAGCTAAGTGCTGGAAACAGCCTAAGTGCCCGTCTGTGGATGAGTGGATCAAAAAACTGTGGTACATCTCGTCGTCGTCGGCAGCTGTCCATCTCGAGAGACGATGGTGTAGCTTCTTAAGAGTCCATCTGCACCGCTGAGAATGGTTGTGCAGTCCGACTCGGGAGTGACACGGTATCTGTCTCCTCCCGTGTTGAATCGACATCTTACGATGACGCTGGAGTGTCCTCTCCAGTGAAGCTGAAGCTACAGAGCCTGGGCAGGGTGATATGGAGGGTCTGCTGTTGCCCATGCAGCAGACCCCCCTCTCTTCGCAGCTGAAGGGTCCAAGGGAAAGACGGAGTCAATACAGCTTGGTTTCAGGTGCGCCGCAGGAGTTGCCGGTGTGGACTACAACGTCAAACCGCCTTAGGGACTCCGGCTCTGGATTTTCTGTCGGGGTTTACTCCCTTAGCCTTTCCCCTGAAGAGGTATGCCGCAAGGCAGCGGAGGTTTTTGGAGTCAGAGTTTTCCTTCTCTGATGTGCCCTGACTGGAAGATCGAACCAGCGACACTTAGCTCGCAGGCCGACGCCCAATCCACTGAGCCAAACCAGCCAGGGTGTGGTACATCTACACAATGGAATACTATGTAGCAGAAAGAAAGAAGGAACTCCTGCCATTTGCAACAACATGGATGGAATTAGAGAGAATTATGCTTAGTGAAATAAGCCAGGCAAAGAAAGCAAAATACCATATGATATCACCCAATACAAGAAACTGAACAGCAACACAAACAAATGAACTAAATAGGCAAAGACTAGAATAGTAGTCAGTAGGGGGGAGGGGGGAGGGAGAGAAGGGGGATAAGTAAGGGAAGGGTCAGGTCAAGGAATGTATATGAATGACTCATGGACATGGACAATGGGGAGGGATATAATTGTGGGAGAAGGGATGGGCTGGGAGGGGGGAGCAATGGGGGAAAAATGGGACAACTGTAATTGAATAACAAAAAATAAAATTAAAAAAAAAAGTTTAAGATGTGAAAATTATCTAAGTTAATTTTCCAATGACAAAACTATGAAGTTAGAAATCAGTAGCAGTGTAAGTTGGTGTTCCAGCGTCATGTTTTTGCATGCCCCTGTCCAGTTCTCCCAACACAATTTGTTGAAGAGGCTATTTTCACTCCATTTTATGCCCCTTCCCAGTTTGTCAAATATTAATTGACCATAGAGACATGGGTTTATTTCTGGGATCTCTATTCTCTTCCATTGATCCATTGTCTGTTCTTATGCCAGGACCAGACTGTTTTGATTACAGTGGCTTTGTAGTATAATTTGATGTCAGGTATTGTGATTCCTTTTACTGTGTTCTTCTGTTTCAATATTGCTGTGGATATTCAGGGTCTTTTTTGGTTCCACATAATTTTTTGAAGTATTTGTGATATGTCACTGGTATTTTAATAGGGATTGCATTGAATCTGTAAATTGGTTTGGGCAATATGGACATTTTAATGATGTTGATGTTTTGCTATATTTTGATACTAATAGGTGAGAGGTAGTATCTCATTGTGGTTTCCCTAATGATTAGTGATGTTGAAAAAAATTTTTTTAAATGTGATTCTTGGCCACTAACTCACTGATCTGATCCTCTGCTTTGTTTAGCCTGCTTTTGATTGATTCTACTGTGTTCTTCAGTTCAGAAATTGTATTCTTCATTACTTCCTGGTTCTTATTGTAGTTTCTATGTCCTTTTTTATGCTAGTGTAGTTCTCAGTAAGTTCCTTGTAGCTTCCCTGGAGTTCTTTGTAGCTCCCCTGGTGTTTCTTGTAGTTTTCTTTGAGTTTGTCGAGTTCATTGAGTTTCCTCATTACTATTGTTTTGAATTCCATGTCTGATAGTTTGCTTACTTCTATTTATCTATCTCTTCTTCTGGGAATTCCTCCTTTCCTTTTGGTGGGGTGTTGTTTCTGTTTCGTGGGGTGTCGTTCTGCCTCCCCATTTTGGGCACTGGTCTTGTTTCTGCTTCTTAGCTTGATTTGCTTTTATTTTCTGCCTTTATGGTGTGACCTTGTATACAGTTATTGAGCTGCTGCCTCCAGCTGATGCCACTTGGAGGGGAGCAGTGTGCTTAAGTGATTTCTCTTATAGCACTTGGGATGCTTCTGTACTGGGACCTAGTCTGCTGCTCTCCCAGCTCTTTCTCGAGAGCCAGCACCCAAAACTTATTACAAAGTTCCTCTAGTTCACTTCACCATCCTTTGGCATCAGCCATGGGTGAGTGTGCACCGGGATGGGCGGGTCCAAGGCAGACTGGTTGTTCACCTGTTCTAGCAGAGGGGGAGGCCTCTGTGTGCCATTTGGGGTGGACCCAGGGGTGCCTGTACACAGCGGCTGGCACTTTGGTTTTGTGGCCATTGTAGCGGCCCTGGTTGGATCCTTTCTTTAAATTAGCTGACTGAGAGTCACTCTGCTCACTTCTGACAGTTGTTGTGCTGCCTCTGGCTGATGCCTATTCAAGGAAGGTAGCCTGCTTATGAGATTTTTTCCATGGCACTGAGGTGGAGTCTCCCTGGGATCTGATCTACTGCACCTCCAGTTTTTTCTCCAGAACCAGCATTCAAAATTTTCCAAAGCCCTTCTAGTTCATTTCACTTTCTTTCAGCTTCAGCCCAGGTTGAGCATGGGAAGTGTGCTTTCTTCTGCCAGCTGCAAGATGGGCCGGAATGGCAGGTGCCAGTGAAAGAATCCCAGGTTCAGGCAGGGGACAGACAGCGCTGGTAATATCTGGATATTGCTTGACACTTTACTGACTATTCTCAATGGATTCCCTTCTTTGCTGAGTCCCAAGCTGAGGGACCTGCAAACAGAGGGCAAAAACTTCTGTGACTGGACAGAGTCTGTCTTCTTTTTTATGGAAGCACCAACAGGTTTTGGTCCTCCACCAGCTGCCACTTCTGGAGGGTCTCTGAATTCAGAATGTGCATGTTACCTGGGTTTAAGCTGCATTTTCCTCCTCTGGCTCTTCTAGACAAGCCTCAACCAGTCCTAGAAGAAGACAAGCCCCCTAAAAAATGTGAACCCAAATAGTGGAAGAAAATACCAACCTGTTGTTGAGCTTTGATTGCTGTTGGAACATCAGTGGGCGGGACTGACCTTCAGATTAAGTGACTTTGTGGACTGGCTTTGACTATAGCAGACAAGCTATTGTGTGTCAAGTGACCCCACAGAATAGGAATCACTTTAGTGGGGTTTTATGTCTGCTGAGCCACCCTTGGGGTATGTAGTTGTGGCACTAATTTTTTGGTGCTCTGGTGTTGTCTGAAACCAGCCACTAAATGAGTTGGTTCTGGGGCATCTTGGGAACTGCTCTGATGCATTTCAATATCAGTCATTATTTGTGTCTGGCTCAGGGTCACTTGTTAAGAATTAAAAAGTGATCTGCATTTGGTAGCTGCCTGTGGTGAGATTGGAGGTGCCTAATATGGTTTCTTTGTGAATCAAGGCTGGCTTCCACTATTACCTGATTTGGAGTCCCTTAGCAAGTGTCACGATGCAAGCTGAAGCCAGCTGCTATTTATTTGGGGTTTTGTGGACAGTTCAGGGATTTTAGGAAAGTCCAATGCATGGCCTGAGGAAGAGTCACTGAAAGAGCTCTGTAGTTCCTCCTATGAGTTGGGTGGGGCAATGTCTCAGAGAATTACCAGGGTGTGGTGAGAGTAGTGTTAGCCAGGTTCACTCAATTTTTTTGCTGTCTGGGACTATAGGCTAGGTGTGGGAAGGGCTCATCCATGGAACAGTGGTATCTCCTTGACAGATTAGCCTCTCCATACCACCCTGAAGTCAGGCAGTTCAGTTCCTCCCTGTATGTCTCTGGTGATTTTTGAGTGGCTGTCCCTTCACTGGAGTTTGAAGTCAGGGTTTGTGAGCAAGTGAGTTTGTGCTTGGGCATTTTAAGAGAAGCACCTGGGTCTCTAGATGCCCTCCTCTTACTCAGACTGAATCCTGCTGATTTTTACACCCAACTATTGTGGGGACTCCTCTTCCTGGCATTGGCACTTCAGGTTGTGGAGTCATGTGGGGCTGGGACACTTTGCTCCTCAGGGGGCACCTCTGCAGTGGAGATATTTCTTCTGATTTTTATTCACTGCACATGGGTGTCAGACTAATCTGTGTTAAGTCTCCATCCCTCCTACCAGTCTTGTCATGACTTCTTTATATCCTTAGTTACAGTAAGTGTGTTCAGCTAGATTTCAGGCAGTTCTCAAGAATGGCAGTTCCATAATTTAGCTGTAATTTTGATGTAGTCATGGGAGGAGGTGAGCATCCAGTATGCACTCTTTGACTCTTGCTAGAAAAGTGTTCCAGGTACAAGTCCATTCTTAGGTGGCTCAGACGGGCTCAAAAGATTACACACAAGAGACTGTCTTGTCCAAACAAGTTCCAAATAAGATAAAATGCTGAAATATTAATTACTAAACATAGGTTTACCTACTTTTGGATTCCTATTATAGAAGAACTAAAGATATTTGGGTTTGTTAATAAACATGTCCTGAGCTCATTGAATATTTACTATGATGGAAAATATACTTCTAGAAATTATGATAGGTATTAAAAATTTACCAATTTAAGAATTCTTCTGTAAAAATCCATAATTGATCAATTTTTTCACTAGAAATTAAGGTTTCTAGGGGTTAATAATTACAATGAAGATATGTAATTAAAACTACTAAAAATAAGAAATACAACTTCGTATAAGGGAGAGCAGGATGTGTTTTTGATATGAAAATATATAAGGTATGAAAATTCACTTTTGTTAATGAAAAAGAGAATGATTTTGCCCATAAGTAAATTAACTAGTTGTTTCAGAATGAGAAAGGACAAAAGCTAAATGAAAATAGAAAGCAGGAGGATAAGGGGAAGAAATCTCATGTTGTGTAGCTGGCTATAATTGAATGACTTTATTATAAAGACTACAAAAATAAGCTTCAATATCAACATTAAATTGAAAAATTAAAACATAATTCTCTTTCATTTGTTAAAGGGACAAAGTTTTGTTGGACTATTGGTCTTGTCTTTAGATATTATGAAAGATTTTTCTTTATTTTAAATATAATCTATCTGGAAAGCAAACATTTATGTCTTTCCAAAATAATTGCCTGTGCTTTATGTTGTCTTTATGAAGTCTTTTGGTACTTGAGAGAACAGTGTCTTTATTTAAAAAGCTAAAGTTCTTTTTAAGCTAATGTGTTTACAACTATCTAGCTTTCTGTGTTTGCCTCAGAAATATTTGTCACTTTGGTTGAATATGTAATAAAGATAATATTTAATAAAGTGTTTAAACCTTTTGATATTATTTTACAAGCTTCTCATAATCAAATTTTAAATGAAGTATATTTTAACATAAATTAACTTTTGGATTTTTCAGAGAGATTCTGGAATACTCCCAAAGGTTTTTTTCTCTGTTTTTATAAAACAGAGATGTCAAACTAATTAGGCTTATTTTATAAGTTTAAATTACATGGTAAGCATTGTCAAATAAAAAATAATAATGAAACTTCTTTTGGTTATGTTTATATATATTATTGATATGTATTATAGAAATTTTGTGAAGTTTCTATGTGTGAAATTTCTATATGTCTAATATGTCTTATGATGGTAGTCATAATTTTAATTATTATCTTAAAATGTTATGTTAAAATAAAGGCAATTTCTTTGTCAATTGTATGTAATGAACTCTCAAATATAGTTATTTGTATAAGTTCAACAAGCATCAGTTCTTGTAACAGGATGAAACTGGAAAATGCTTGGCTTGGCTTCTTAGCCTAAAGAAGCTTTTAAAAATCTAGTATGAGATTATGTTTTACAAATTATGTTTTACCAAGGTGGACTTCATGGACACAATAAATCTCCATAAATAGCACCAAAGATTTAACAGAGATATCATACTCAAGAATATACTTGGGTTAAGGAGACTTCCGGCCAAGATGGAGGCTTAGACGGACACGCTAGGTCTTCCTCTACAACTATAGAGGAATACAACTACTTCAAAACAAAGGATAACTAGAAATTCCAGAAAATAAAACTACACGGAAGCCCAACATATGAAGTTATAAACCAGCGGTGCCATTTGGGCAGGTAAGAGTTAAAGAAGGCAAAGCTGTTTGCGGAGCGGCGGGCGGGGCGGCGAAAAATCCCGGAGGCAATCAAGCCCCTGGCGTGCGCGACTCCATTCAAGCCCCTGGCGTGAGCGACTCCGGGCGCTGGGGAGAGCAGCCGCAGCATCGCCTTGAACAGTGAGGCCCAGGGGGGCGGGAGGACGGATCCCGGTCTCCTAGCTGAATAACTGTGTGAATCCATCTTGGACCCCCGCCCCCACAGAAAGCACCACAGGGCTGCGAAATAGGTCGCGGACAGGCAGGCGCCGGCTGGTCGCTGATTTGTGACGCGTACACAGGCACCGCCCCGGACAGCCAGCCCAGGAAAACAAAACGCATCTGTCAAAATGTGGCAGACAAATATAGAGATCCCGGTGGCACAACTCACCAGACAGCAGATAGAGAACCTGACAGATGAACAGATAAGAAACCTGTCAGAGGCTCAGTTCTGGGCCATTGTTATCAGGTGGCTTACAGAATTCACAAAAGAGCAGGAAAAAGATATGAAAGAAGCGAAAAACTTTCATAACGAAAGGAACAAAACAACATACGAGACAGATGGTGAGGAATCCAGAGTTCATTTCAACAAACTGGAATATGGAGAAGGAAAAAGAAGTCAACCAATGCAGCGAGAGGAAATAGGAAGCAACAATGAGAGGATCAGAAACCTCTGGGACAGCTATAAAAGGCCCAACATAAGAATCATTGGTTTGCCAGAGAATGAGGAAGATGAACTAGAACTTGAAAAATTGAGTGAAAATATAATAAAGGAGAACTTCCCAGACTTGGGGAAGGGAATAGACATGCAGGTCCAGGAAGCAAGGAGAGTTCCCAAGAGACTGGACCCAGGGAGAACCACTCCAAGACACATTATAATCAAAATGTCAAAAATTAAGGATAAAGAGAGAATCTTAAAAGCAGCAAGAGAGAAGAAAAGAATTATGTACAAAGGGGTCCCAATTAGACTATCAGCTGACTTCTCAAGGGAAACACTACAGGCAAGAAGGGACTGGCAAGAAATATTCAAAGTAATGAAAATCCAAAACCTACAACCACGAATACTCTATCCAGCGAAATTGTCATTCAGAATAGAAGGACAGAGAAAGTGTTTCCAGGACAAAATAAAACTGAAAGAGTTCATTAGATCCAAACCACTGTTATATGAGATGTTAAAGGGACTGGTTTAAAAAACAGAAGCTAGGGAGATGAAACAAAGGCAAACGAAACAGGCAACGAGAGTGGAAAAGGAACTGTGGGTAAGGGAAGCATAGTGGGGGGAGGTCAACAGGGAGGGGGAGTGGGGAGAGGGAGGGAGATGATATAGGAATTGGGGATCATGGTAGAAGGGAATGGAATAGACGGAGAGAGATTAGGAGGAACTGTATGCACAACTAATGGACATAATCTAAAAGGGGGGGACAACTGGAGGGAGGGGGGCCACCGGGTGGAGGGGAGCAGAGGGAAGGGAAATTGGCACAAATGTAATATTTTAATCAATAAAACACATTAAATCTGAAAAAAAAAAAAGAATATACTTGAAATCACTATTCTTGCTGCACTTATGTAAATAATCAGGCCAAATTTAGTGAGACCAGACTTATTTTTCAAACAAGTTATTCTTATTTTGATTACTTTTGTTATAAATTAGGGTCATTGTAGAGAAAAGTTGTGTTTCAGTAGAAGACTCTAACACACCTTATTACATATCAGACTCTAGTCCTGTTCATTGTATTTGAGGTTTTTTTAAATCTACTTGTAAAGTGGAATGGATCCTAAATTATAGTTTCTTCAATATCTGGTTACAACTTGCCATACTAATGTTTTACATTTTCTTCCACCCTTTTGACTTGACATCACTGTGAACAAAAACTGCCTTTCCATTTGAAGCCCTGCATTTTGAAGAAGATGATTTGACATAAACTTCAAAGAATGTCACCACAAAGGCTCAGGTATAGACAATATTGGTACCTGTCATTGTGTGGACCACCCAGAAAGTTCACTACAACACCCAATAATGTCACCAGATACATTTGAATTACAAAATGTTTTGAGCCCAATATCTAAGAATTCAATATCTGGGAATCTTCTCAATTGCCTGTCCTCTGGACTCAGAGGCTGATTTACAGTCTGCTTCAACCATTAACCTTTGTTTCCATAGAAATGTCTTTATCAAATATGAGATTGCTTACGTGATATAGCCTAACTTTGTGAGCCCATCTGCAAACTGCCTCCTGAAACGAAATACACTTGCTTAACTGAATTGCCTTTTCTCAGGACTAAGAGAGGGGTTCAAAGAGATAAAGTGATCTACCAACTCAACCTCTAGATAATGAAACTTGTTAAGGGAATTTCAAAGGTGGTAAATGAGGGGTATCCAAATATGCCATCACAAAATATGTCTTTGATGAGATAGTTTTAGGTAAGAGAATTTGCTTAGGTTAATTGTTGGCTGAATAAGGAGTCTGTGCCATACCTATTACCTCCTGTTGTACCTGGATCAGCACTTCTGAATATGATAAAACAAACCACTTGGCTAAACAGGTTGATGCTACTTCTGATACATTCTTTGATTTATTTGACGTCAACTGGTTTGTTTCATGGGGGCTCTGATTAAGAAACAATCATCACTCTTTGTGTTATTCTCCTGATAGTAACATTGTAGTTTCCCTGGTATGCTGTGTTCTCTGAAAGGACTTAACTACATGTTCACAGCCATCAGCTGTACACCAGATGATCTTACTGCACATTGAGAAACAGAAACAAGATTAACAAAAGATGAAGAGTAAGGCAGTTCTTCTACTGACCTGACATCATAACATACAAGTTAGACAACAAGACAAGAACAACTTAACTCTAATGGTAACTGAGAGTTATGGTAAAAGAAATTGTTGGTCAATCTTTCATGCATGAGAGGATGAACAAAGGGAAGGAATTGTTAAACTATTTAAACAAGAACTTCCAGTAAAGATGGAGGCTTAGACGGATGCGCTGCATCTCCCTCCACAACAAAGAAGGAATAAAACTACTTCAAAACTAGAGACAACCAGAAGTTCCAGAAAGTTAAGTTCCATGGAAGTACAACAAACAAGGATATAAAGAAGAAATACTCATCTACACAGGAAGGAGGGGCAGAGAGGATGCAGTGTGGCAGCAGCAACAGACTGCCAGAAAGCACGGTCACACATTTGAAAAAGTAGGGAGGGACATCTGGGGAGTGCTCCCAGCACCAGACCAGACGGCATAGCTCACTGTCCCAGCACCGGTGAAAATAAAGTCTCATTGTTTCTTACTGTGGAAACCAGTAGGGGTTGGGACAGAGGAAGAAACTGCTGGTTTCTCAGTAGAGTCCACTTATTTAAAGGGCCCTTATGATCTTAGAATGCCACAGACCCACCCTCCTTGGGAATGATGGCCAAAGCTACAGCTAGAGAGGTGCCAGTCTCATACAAAAGTGTGAGAAGTGCCTAGAAAAGGGATGAGTGGTGAGCAAGTGACATTGTTCCCTCACAGACTCCTCCCTTACATACAGCGCCACAATGTGGTGAAATGGTTCACCCCATACTAATGAATACCTAAGGCTCCGCCCCTAATAATGTAACAGGTACCAAACCTCTACCTAAGACACAGAGGCAAACAAACACAGGAGCCTGTCAAGATGAGGAGACAGAGAAGTATGGCCCAAAAGAGGGAACAGATCAAGGTTCCAGTGGGAGAACTAAGCGACAATGAGATAGCCAACCTAACCAATTTAGAGTTCAAAACACTGGTGATAAAGATGCTTGCAGGCTTGACAGATATGCTCAAGGACGGCAAACGCATAAGGGAAGAAGTGAAGACTATGGTAAATGAAATGAAGGAAAATTCACACAAAACCAATGGTGAAGGGAAGGAAAATGGAGTTCAAATCAACGATTTGGAACACAAGGAAGAAATAAACCAGTCAACCAGTACAGATGAGAAAATAAGAATTGAAAAAAATGAGGAGAGACTTAGGAACTTCTGGGACAAGTTTAAATGTGCCAACATCCAAATCCTTGGGAGAGAGAATAAAGGAGCATTCTTCACTATTTAATATTTTGCAGCAAGCTAGCTTTAATTGACAAGGAGCAAATCATTAGCTCCTCCCAGCCTCAGTTTCATCACCCTACAGTAGAGAAATAAAATCCATTTCTTCAAACGCTTGGGAGGCCACATAAGGATTAACTAGACAAGACATGACCAGGGCATCTTAGATGTCCCTCCACGGAGAGTGAGGATGGTCTTCTCTTCTGGTGGGCATGGTGGCTCCAAGCTCTGTCGACTTTTCTCAGCAGCTGGCACACTGTGCATATGCCCACCCTTTTCTCCCAATCATCAGATTCCCTGGAGAATCAGAAGAATCAGAGGCTGTACAACCTGGGAGGCAGGAAGGAGAGTGTCACAGGGAGCCTGAGTCCTGTGACCACGTCTGGGCTCCTTCATTCATACTTTAGGAGCTGCCCTCTCTCCAGCCCCACTCTACATCTTAGAATAGTTTTGAGGGTGACAGAAGCACAGTAGAAGGGTCTTGGGAACTGTACAGTGCTTTAACAATACTATTGGCTGTCATGCCACTGTCATTGAGTAATAAGGTGTATCCTCTGCTCAGCAGAGGAGCTGAAACTGAAACCTAGGCAACCTCTCCAAGCCTGCAGCCCTTCTCCTCCCTTTCCTTCTTTGAGGGCCAGAAGGTTCCCAGTGCACATCCCAGCTCCTCAGGGACACACACAGACATACCAAGCTGATCTTAAAGTGGACACAAACTGCAATGTGGGTCTCCAGGAGGTCAGAGAGACAAGCAAAACACTTAGCAACAGCAAAACAGAGAACTCTCCAAGTAGTGACACTCTGCTATGCACATGGAATCTCTCTGGGGCCCAGTAAAAACAGAATTCATTTACATGAAAAAGAAAACAACAGAATAAAACACAAAATTAAAACCCATAACCCAAAGTGAGCTTCTAACAATTGCTGAGAAGCTCTTAGCAATCACCTGTCCCTGTAGCTGTTTAAGGGCATGTGGGTCACAGATCCTGGCCAACTTGATGGAGGACTGAGAGCCATTCAGAAATCTTATGTTGTCTATTTTCTTTCCAAAACAAAAACAAAAAAACAAAAAAACAAAAAAAGTTCCAGGTAACAAATCTTGGGGTATTCCTTTTGCATTAGGAGCGAGGAGGCCACAGACACCTTCTTCCTTTAGTCTTACCAAGACTGGCCCTGTCCCTCTACTCTAAGAGGCTGGAATACCCTTGAACCACTTCCTGCCAGCAGTGACCCTGGGGTGATTGGCACCATAAGGGACACCTTTGGCCAAGGCATCAAGGCCACTCACGTGTCCACCAGAAAGTAGAGGTCGAAGGCACCATCGCAAAATCTGAAACGGTCTGTGTCTGTCTGGTTCCTATGATATCTGGAACTCTGGTTGAAGCCTTCCCAGTCTTGGCTGAGGTGGTGGTTTAAATTCTTCCAGCCCAGGATGCTGGGCCGGAAGCTCCCTTCACTCAGCAGGGGAGGAGGCATCAGCAGCAGCAAGAATAGCATGAGGCCCAGCACCACAGGGTCACCACTTTCCATTTTCTTGGCCTTCCTGGAGACCCAACTGGATGCTAGGTCACTTCAGGTTACTTTAGGCCACCACCTTCACTGCCTCTGCCTGTGCCCAGGGGTTAGGGTCCCTCAGCTCTTTCACAAGGCAGCCGCCTGTAAGCTTCCACTCGGTACTTGCCCTTCAGGCAGAAGATACCAGAATCTAACTTAGGGGCAAGGACCTCCACTACCTTCTCAGCCCTTTCCCCATTCCATGGATGCAGAACAACCTATTATTTTGATGGAACATGAAGGTTGGCATGGCAGCTTTGTGACCTGCAGTTCTGCCTAGTGACCTACCTATTTCCAACCCCAGGTGGGAGTCCTGGGGTCTCTGGAGGGGCAGTAAGAGGAGGCCTCCATTTGTCTCATCCTAAACCCTCACAGGTGGTCATTAAAGTTCTCAGGAAACCCTGCCTTTCTGTAACCTGAAAGAGGGCAGCTGGGGTGAATTACATTGAGAACATCACTGCGGGTGAGGAGGTCAAGGAAGTGTGAGACTAGAGTGTTGTAATAGTCCTTTGTGTAGATATTGAAGTCACCCAGAAGATGGAAGTGTCCAGAAGGGAAAAAAGGTTGTGCAAGGATGCCAAAGCCTTTGTGCATGAGGGACCTTCCAGTTACCTACTTTTGTGACAAAAAAACCGCAGTCTCAGTGAATAAACAAGAACAAAATCACTGTGCCCACAGGTTCTGGAGACCAGAAATTCTGAGAGGACTGAGTGGGGAAGACTTGTCTACCCAGTGGAAAAATATGGGCATAGAAACTCAGAGTCAAAAGTGATGGAAAAACTCAGAGTGGGATTGTAAAAAATTTTCAGAAATATATTAACCAATTTATATTGTTTTATTGTTTTTGTAAGCACAAATGATGAGTGATATATGCTAAAACCCTTCTTTTGTAAGTATAAAATATGTTGTTCAATATGTATAATTACAAGAGATAACAAGCATGTGTTGGCAGTTTTGTTTTTTTTTTTGAGTAGTATGTAGAACACTACAACATCTTAAATAAGTGATATTTCAGAATGAGTGTATTTTGATATACTTTTCCAAATAGCATAATAGATTTAGCCGTTTCACATCATGGCACTGGTATTGTCATATTTTACACACAGGCATGGGAAAAAGCAGGTTTATAATTGTGAGTATGTGAAATAGTTTATTCTTTATTAATTATTGTATCATTTTCCACGCGAACAAATGTAAACCTACTTTTGCTTATATCTGTATTTATCTATCGATTAGGTATCTTACCATGGTTTTATTTGCTTTCTCTTAATTTCTGATAAGATTGGCCTTCTCTTCATGAGTTTTGGGGTCATTCATTTTTCAAGTTTGTGAAGTGCCTGGTCCTGCATGTATCCATTCTCAGATTTGGGTGCTTATCTTTTTCATATTTATTCTTTAGCATTCCTTGTATATTAGGGATACTAATCCTTTATTGACTCCTGGAAGTATGTTCTTCCAGTGTGTGGTTTGTCTCCCCCCCCTATTTATTTCCTTGTAATAATGCAGAATTCTTACTTTTTCTGTAGTTGTGTTTGTCACTGATTAATACTTTTAAGATATTCATTTTATGTATCTTATTTTAAGAAGTTCTTCCCTGCTAAAGGTTTAGCACATTATCTAAAATGGTTTAAAGATTTCCCTTTCACATTGATATTTAGTCCATCTGGAGTGAACTTATAAGTGACTTATGCCAAGGACCTGATTTCATATTTTCCTGTATGTAGAATAAATTGTCCCAGCATTATTTGTCGACTACACCATCCTTTTTCTCAATGTTTTGCATGTTACCTCTGATGTGTTTCAAGTTCCTTAGGTGAGGGTCTGATTCTGTGCTCTGTTCCATTTTATTTATCTGTCTTTGGTTTACAGTTAAGGTTTGGTTTACATAGAAAGAGAATGTTTCTCACGGTCTCTTTTTCTTTAGGGAGGACTGTGCTTCCCTGCCTTACACATTGCAGGCTTCGACGTGATTCCACCAATAAAATGGTAATAGAAGTTACATGTGCTACTTCTGGAAAGCATCTTTAAGAATCTAGTTATGATTCATTTGGGCCCAACAGCCTGGCATCTGAGTAACATGATATGCAGCACCCTCTTGGGAACCTGGAATAGATAGCACATGAGGGTCACTGAGATATATGAGTGGGAAATAAAATTTGTGCTTTTAAGCTGATTATATTTGGGGGGTTTAGTTACCAGAATATAATCCAGGAGATTCTTATACACAGAGGGAATCAATTACCACAGTCTTCTAAAAGAGCCTTGTTAGGAAGAGTAAATCACCCACCTCAATTTATTATGATAATTGTTGGCTAGTGGCTCTTTCATGTACATTTAAGAATTAGCTCATCAAGTCTTCACTCCCTCAAAAACCTCTTAACATTTTATTACAATAAAATTAAATATTTTTTAAATATGTTCAGAGATTTGACATCTGCAATCTGGACCCCTCTTATCAGTGAACATGGCCATGTCTCCATTTATTTAGGTTTTCATCTGCGCTTTCTGTATAAAGTTATCAATGAAGGTCTGACTTGTTTTGTCAAGTGCCTTCTCTAAATACCCTATATTTTTTGTTATAGTATATGGCATGTTACAAATCTCTTTATTGTTGTCATGAAAAATGTACTTAATTATTGCTATTTCACCCATATTACTAAACTCTTTTATTCTAAAATATTATCTGTAGAGTTGTTTTGGTTTTTATGTAAAGTTAAAAAACAGACAAACAAACAAAACATTTTGCCGACTAGGTGTTCTCCAATGAAGTTTTGACTGAAACTGTGTTAGAGGCATTATTAATTTTAAAGAGAATATTTCTAACTAATCAACATTAAGATAGATACTTATTGCTAAGACATTAGGGGAATGGTGGTGTGAGAGGCACCCTTGGTCTCTCCCTTTAAAGTATCAACAATTTGAACAACTATAATTCAACAAAGGATTCCCTGCTCAATGCACAAATACATCTGAGAGATGCATGCATGGAAACATCTGAGGATGCTCAAGTAGGAGTGAACTGGGGAGGTGGGAAGAGAGAAGACTGAAATGGGCTTGAGATGCAGCCCAGAGCTTGCAGCCTGGAGCTCATGGCTGGGCTCAGCCTGGACAGGTGAGGAATTAGGTTGCCACTGGCTCTCCCTTTACCCAGGAGGAGCATAGAGATACAGTGAGCATTCCTGCATGAGTGGTCAATAGGTGCTGAGGCTGAGCACAGTGATCTGGGCAGGGGTGAAGCACAGAATTACAGTCATGGTTGTCTGGCAATTGCCATTCTAGACAGAGAAACAAAGCCACAGAACCTGGTTGCCTCTCCTTACCCTCCCAGAACCTCCACCCCAACCCTCCCAGAGCCAGCAGCTGGGCCCAGAAGAAGCTGTGGTAGTGAGTGTTGGGTTGCAGAACACATTATCTGCAAACCTGAGAACTGGTACTACAGAAATATTTTTTCCCTGAGTGACAAGCATACTCTGTAACTAACCCCAGGGTGGGGTAGGTATACAGAAGGGAGGCCTCAGAGGTCTTCCAGTCACTATCACTGGGAGAGTAAACAACAAAAGCAGCAGTCAGCTTCCCTTAGCTCACTCCACTCACACACCACAGCTATACTTCTGGCAGTGGCTGGCTGCAGGGGACAGAACTGGATTCATGGATCTCGAAATCCCACATGGCATTCCCCACCCCTCCACCCCAGTTTGGTCCCATGAGAACCAGGCAATCAGAACACAGTGGACATGCTCACCTTCCCACAAAACATAGGCCATTTTCCTACCACCCAGCAGAGATCTGAAAAGCCAGAGCAGTGCAAGAGAACTAAAAAACATGTGGTTCATTGCCACCTACTGGAAAACAATAAAAAGGTTTCTTATCAATCTACTAGAGAAGTGTCACTCATACATAGATGCTTGGTGAGAGAAGGAACCCATAAAATATTATGAATAACCAAGGCAACAAGGCATATCAGGAAGAAAATAAAACATCTCCAGAAAATAAACCTAGATCATATGGAAATACATGAGTTAAATTATGAAGAATTCAAGATTGTGGTTCTGAGGAAGCTCAATGAGATGCAGGAAAACACAGATGAGCAGTTTAATGAACTCAGAAACAAAATCAATAAATCACATGAATACTTTACAAAAGAGCTTGCAACTTCAAGAAAGAATTAAGTAAAAATTCTGGAGATGAAGAACTCAATGAAAGAGATTAAGAATGAACTAGTGAGCACAGAAATTAGAGCTGACCAGATAGATGAAAGACTTAGCAATATTGACAATGGAAATCTATAAATGAGGCAGAGGGAAGGGAGAGAAATGTAAGCATAAAAGTATGAAAGAAATCTATGAGAACAATCTAACCTCATCACAAAATGCAATATGAGAATAATAGGCATGCCAGAGTAGAAGAAAGGGAGAAGAGAACAAAGAGTCTATTCAAATAAATAATTGATGAAAAATTTTTAGACCTATGGAAAGAGCTAGAACCTCAATTCCAAGAAGCAGTCAGAACACCTAATTACCTCAATCTAAAAAGACCTTTTTCCAGGCATATTTTATTAAAACTGTCAAAATTAATGACAACAAAAGAATTCTCAAGGAAGACAGGGAAAAAGGAAAATAAGCTATAAAGGAAAGCCCAATTGGATTATCATGAAACTTCTCAGAAAAAACCCTATAAGTTAGAAGAGAGTGTAATCAAATATTCAAACTACTGAAAGAGTGAAATTACCAGCCAAGAATAATGTATTCAGTAGATGTGAAGCAGGAATAAAGACTTTGCCAGACATATATAAGTTGAAGAAATTTACCACCAGAAAATCTCCATTGCAGAAAATATTCAAGGGGGTTATTCTACCTGAAACAAAGAAAAAGGCCACAAAACTATGTGTAAGCTCACCAACAAACTCACAGTATAAGTAGGGATAATTTTTGACAACAAAAACATGAAAGGGATGGGGTAAAATTCTGAATTTGAAAGGGAGATGGTTATTAAATGCATTAAAAAGGAAAAGAACTACTGTATATATGAAACTTTCTTTTACATAACTTTAATTGACCAACACACACACACACACACACACACACACACACACACACACACACACACCAAAACTGAGACACATAACCTAAAAAAAAAGAAAAAAGGTATCAAATACCACCAAACAAAAACAACAGACACAAGCAAAGGAAAAGAACCAATGAAGGCACAGAGCTACCAGAAAACAAAAGACAAAATTGTTATAGAATATACTCATACACCAATAATTACCTATATGTCAATGTATTGAATTCACCAATAAAAAGGCACAGAGTAGCAGATTAGATAAAAAAACAAGACCCAATCATATGCTGCCTTCAGGAGACATATCTAAGCTGCAAAGACAAATATAGACTCAAAGTAAAAGGATGGAAAGTGATTCTCCAAGCAAATGATATCCACAGAAAGGTTGGTATAGACATATTTATATCTGACTAAATATATTTCAATATAACAAAGGTAACAAGACTAAGATGGACACTTTATAATGATAATGGGTACACTACATGCAGAAAACATAATACTTTTTAATATATATGAACCCAATCAGGCAGCACCAAAATATATAAAGCTGTTATGAACAAAACTAAAGAGAGAAACTGACAAAAAAATCATAATCAGAGACCTAAATACCCAGTTGGCAACTATAGATAGATCATTCAAACAGAAAATCTATAAATATAGGTCATAAATGACACATTATTCCAAATGGACTTAAAAGACATTTACGGAGCCTTTCATCCCAGAACATCAGATTATACATTCTTCTCCAGTGCACATGGAACATTATCAAGAATACACCATATGTTGGAACAAAAAAATTCCCTTAACAAATTTATAAAGTTGCAACCATACTAAGAATATTTTCTGACCACAGGCTTTAAAATTTGAAATCAAATGCAAAAAGAAAGTTAAACCCCCCCCACACACAAATAGTGGAGATTAAACAACATGGTATTAAAAAATGACTGGGTCAGGAGATCCAAGATGGCAGAGGAGCAAGTGGAAGCTACACTAACTTCCTCTCAGGATCAATCTGGAATTACAACTTAATTGTGGAGAAATCATCTGAAATAACCAACTGAACAATAGCTAGAGAGGAGACTTGTAACTACTAACAGGCAAAAGAGACTGCTTCATCACACCGTAACTGGTACAGAGTGTGAAGGAGATGCGAGAGGCCTGGCTGGGCTCCCATGAGTATGGAGAAATATTTCAGTGGCCAGAGGGTTCTCCTTGAAAAGTGTGGGGTCTCAACCCCAAGCTGGGCTCCCCAGCCTACAGCATCAGATCCAGAGAGGATCTCAGATAGCATCCAGCTGTGAAAAGCAGTGGGGGGGGGGGTTTGCCTGCCAGGGAAAGATGGCAAAAGTTACAGAGAGATTGTTAAAGGGTCAATGCACAAAATTTTGTTGGTACTTACTTACCCTGGGCTCTGACAGAGGGCAGTGGACTAGAGATGCCTGGGTAGTTTGAGGATGGTGGCTTTGGGGAGAGAACTGAGGGAGCACCTGATGGGATCCCTGTGCTGACTCATCCCCTATACATAAGCTACCATTTTGCTTAATTAGAGCACTTCTCCCCAAGTTGCATCAGCCTGAGGGAAAGCAATATCCCTGCCCACAGGAATTACTCTGTTCCACCCTGCAGTTCTTAAGCTTGACTGCTGATTACAGATTGACTAGATTAACAACTGAAGAAGACAGCCAGAGACTGTGGAAAACTGGTAGTCTCAAACAGGCTTCCTAGGCCCAGACTGAGACATGATCTGACATCAGGAGGGGTTGATCCAGAAAGAGAAGAAAGTGGTAAAGACCAGATACTACTGAGACTAGTTTCACCATGGTCTTCTTCATTATTTGAGTTATTTTCTCTCCTGCATAGCTTCTTAACATTCCATTCTTGTCCCTCAAATTTGTGCATATTAAGTCACTAGTTTTTATATTATAGTTTATTTCAAACCTCATATTTTTCTCCTCCTTTCTCTTACATTATTTTATCATCTTATTTCCTCTTCTTATTTTTGTTTTAAATTTTATCTTCTTTCTTGCTATAACTTGTTTACATTCCACATGCTTACCATTTCTCCCCTCTTCAGCCCCTCAAAATAATTTTTATTATCATTAGTCATCTCACATTCTTTTTTCTGTTCTTGAAATACTTTTATTCTCTCTAGACCTTGAACAATATTTGCTCATTGGTTGTGGATATGATGGTGGTTGTTGCATTTCTTAAATTTTATTCATATATTTTCACTATTTTGGTATATAAACTGTCAATTCTTATTGTTCCCCTCCCCTACTCCATTTTACCTTCCTCTATACATTTATCTTTTTCATTTTAAATTGAAAATTTTCCCTTCCCTGGCCTAGTTTTAATTCTCACCCTTAGCATCCTTCTCCGTCTATCATCTCAAAATCACTTCCCTTTCTTCTAGGCATCTCTTAAGCTTTTTTTCTTTATTTTTTCCTTTTATTCCCATATAGCCTATATTAACCTTTGCTCACTGGTTGTCAACAGTGCTGTGGTGAAACTTAACTTTAACTTGGTTCCTATTTTTTCCTTTCTTTTATTCTTTTTCTCTCTCTATCTCCTCACTAATATATATATATATTAACTTGTTTAAACCTAATACTATACATGTCCCTTTTCTTACTTCATTCTGCCTTCTTTCCTCCCTTCTTTATTTACTTGTAAATTTTACATTCTCTCCCTCATTGCTTTGTCCCTGTTCACACTTTTATTATTGCTCCTCCCTATACCATCTCAAAAATCAGTTTTATTTCAGTTAGTGATCTCATATTTGTGTTTTCTTTCTATAATAGCCTTATTATATTTTTACATCTTTATTAATACTAATTTGGTGTTGATAGTGTGATTGTGGGTGGAGGTTACTTTTGTGGGTGTGGGTTTCTTCCTGGGCTGTTTAGTTTTCTTTTGGCAGCACCCATACAACAGCATACAATATGTGATGGGCAGAGTGATTCTCAGTCAGCTAGCTGGAATAAAGGACCCACCAAAGAGTGACCCAACAAGAACCAAAACAAAATTACAACTATACAGCCCAAATAAATGTCATAAAGGGCATCCCAAAAGCATCAAGTTCAGGAGATCAAAAAAAAAATGCATTACTGAATCCCACTTCTACTACCACAGAAGTTCATACCATGAAGACAGGGAGTCAAAGCAGATCAGTCTAAGAAGCAGAAACAAAGAATTAGAGTCACCAAAAATGGGGAGAAAATAAAAGAACCACCAATCAAAAGGAAAGGAGGAATCCCCAGAAAGAGTGCTAAATGAAATAGAAGCAAGAAAATTATCAGACATTAAGTTCAAAATAATAGTTATAAGGAAGGGCAATGAGTTCAGTGAGAACTACAAAGAACTCCAGGGAAGCTACAAGGAACTTATGGCAAACTATACCAACCAGAAAAAGGACATAGAAACTATCAATAAGAACAAGGAGGGTATGAAAGATACAGTTTCTGAATTGAAGAATGCAGTAGAAGGAATTAAAAGCAGGCTAGATGAAGTAGAGAATTGAATGACCAAACTGGAGAATAAGGTAGGCAAAATATCCCAGAGAGCAACAAAATGAAAGAAGACTGAAAAAGAATGAAGACGTTTTAAGACAGCTGCAGGACAACATGAAACATAATTTTCCATATCATAGGGATACCATAAAGAGAAGATTAGGAGCAAGGGATAGAAAAGCAGTTTGAAAAAATGACAGAAAACTTTCCTAATTTAATGAAGGAAAAGTCATGTAACTCAGGAAGTACATAGGGTCACAATCAAGAGGAACCCAAAAAGGCTCACTCCAAGACACATCATAATTAAAATGGCAAAATTCAAAGACAGAGAGAATCTTAAAGGCAGCTAAGGAGAAATAGCTAGTAACATACAACAGAGCTCCAACAAGACTATGAACTGATTACTCAGCAGAAACATTGAAACCCAGAAGGAAATGGCAAGAAATATTCCAAGTAATGAAAAGCAAAGGCCTACAGCCAAGACTACACTACCCAGCAAGGCTCTCATTCAAAATGGAAAGTGAAATAAGGAGTTTTCCAGAGACAAACAGGCTAGAAGAATACATCACTACCAAACCAACATTGCAAGAGATGCTAAAGGGACTGCTTTAAGGAGATAAAAAAGAGAGTGAGGAAGAGAAGAAAGTAACTACAAAAATGAAAAAGTGGCAATGAATAAGTACCTATGAATAATAACCTTAAATGTAAAAGAATTAAATACTGCAATAGAAAGACATAGGGTAGTTGAATGGAAAAGAAAAAGTGACCCACACATATGCTTTCTACAAGAGACACAACTCATAACAAAAGACCTACACAGAGTGAAAGTGAAGGGATGGAAAAAATATATATTTCAAGCAAATGGACATGAAAAGAAATCTGGGGATGCAATACTTATACCAGACCAAAGATATTTCAAAATAAAGGCCATAAAAGGATACAAAGAATGATATTTCATACTTAAGGGAGCATTTCATCAAGAAGATATAATCCTTGTAAACATATATGCACCCAACATAGGAGTACCCAAATATATAAGGAAAATCTTGGAGGACTTCAAGAAAGTCATCATTAGAAACATACTCATAGTCAGGGATTTTAACACACCATTGCCAACAATGGATAGATCTTCAAAGCAAAGCAATAACAAAGATATTGTGCCACTGAACGCCACTCTAGATCAAATGGACTTAATTTGCTTTCACCCAAAGAAAAATATACAATCTTTTCAAATGCACAAGGAACCTTTTCAAACATAGACCACATGGTAGACACAAAACAAGCCTCAACAAATTCAAGAAAACTGAAATCATATCAAGTATCTTACAGATCACAATGTTTGAAACTAGAAACCAATCTCAAGGAAAAAAACTCAAAAACATTCAAGTTCATGAAGACTAAATAACATGCAATTAAATAATGAATGGGTTAACAATGAGATCACAGAAGAAATAAAAGTTTTTTGGGAGGAGGAAGATGGTGGAGGAGTGAGGGGAGGCAGCACTTGCTTGCTCCTGAGACCTGTCTGTAGCTTGGACTAACTGCTGACAGAATATCTCAGTTAATACCTGGATACTGGCAGGAGTTGAGCCTTGGTGTTGCTGAATCAGAGAAGACCATCTAGTAGCGAACTGTCTGGTGACAATAGTGGAGGAGAAAGGGACAAAACGGGATTTCTGACTGGGTTGGCCCCTTGAGCTACGGCTGGCAGTACGCAAAGATTTTTTAGTGACCCCAGGTTTCCCCAGAGAGGAACTGGAAGGAGAGTGGGGCTATGACCACTGGCAGAACCAGGAGTGGGCCAGGTGACATCTGGGTCTGAAAGGCAAGAAATAGCGTACGGCTGTGTGTGTATGAATGTGTTTTTTCTTTCTCTCTCTCTCTCTCTCTCTCTCTCTCTCTCTCTCTCTCTCTCTCTCTCTCTTTGCGGAGAGAGGAGGAGAGGCTAGAGGTGGAATAAGATTCTTGAGGAGAGTAGACACAGAAGCGCACTCGCCCACTCCACAACCCTCCCCCTGGGTCACGGGAATGCACACACAGAAAAGCCCCAGTCTGTCCACCCAGGTGGACAACCAACTTGCTGACTGCTGTGCCCAGGTGCCCCTCGGACCCACCCCAACAAGCGCAGAATCAACGCGCTGGCCACCAGGCACAGATGCCCACTTCCACCCAAACAGGTGCCCATAGTCACGCCCCAACGGGCGCAAAACCAACTCAACTGGCACACACCGCGGAGCGCAAGGCTAGCGCAACGGCTACCATGCCCAGGTGCAAGCCACTGCGCCCAGGCACTCCCGGCTGACCCCAAAAGGCGCCAAAAGAACACGCTGGCCACCATGCCCAGGTGTCATCTGGGCATGCCCCAGCAGGCGCAAGACCAGTGGGCCAGCCCCTATGCACAGGGGCCCATATCCCTGCCCCAATGGGCGTAAAACCAACTCGCCGGCTGCCACGCATGGGTGCCACCTGGGCATGCCCCAGCAGCGCGAGGCTAGTGTGCCGAACGCTGTGCACAGGCACATGCTGCTGCTGTGGCCGCCGCAGCGCCGAAGCACCTATGGCCTGCCCCATTAGGTGCCAAAGCAATGCACTGGCCGCTGCACCCAGGTGTCACCAGGCACACCCCAGCAGGCACAAGACCAGCGGGCCAGCGCTGCTCATAGGCACGTCCTGCCACCCTGCACAGGTGCCTGTGGCTCCGCCCCAACAGGGACAAAACCAACTCCGTGGCCACTGCATAGAGGCACAGAACCAGCATGCTGGCCACGGAACATAGGTGCCACCCGGACCCGCCCCAAAAGGCATGAAACCAATGCATTGGATGCGGAAATAGGCTCACAAAACCCCACCCAAGGTGCGTAGAGGCCTCCCCCTCCTCTGGAACAGGAGAGCAACCAGTCTGCCTTGGTGCACAACAGGTCAACCCACCCTGGCCTGCACGAGGGAATGGACTCGCCTCTGGCTGAAGCCAAAGAACAGTGAAATGAACTAGAGGCACTTTGTAATAGTTTTGGGTGCTGGCTCTTGAGAAAGAGCTGGGAGAGCCCAGGACTAGGTCCCAGTACAGAAACATCCCAAGTGCTATGGGAGAAATCACTTAAGCAGACTGCTCCCCTCCAAATGGTGTCAGCTGGAGGCAGCAGTTCAACAACTGTATACAAGAAGGTCACACCATAAAGGCAGAAAACAAAAGCAGATCAATCTAAGAAGCAGAAACAAGACCAGTGCCCAAAATGGGGAGGCGGAATAATATCCCACCAAACAGAAATAACACACTACCAAAAAGAAAGAAATTCCCAGAAGGAGGGATAGATGAAATAGAATCTAGCAAGCTATCAGACATGTAATTCAAAACAATAGTAATGAGGAAACTCAATGAACTTGAAAAACTCAAAGAAAACTAAAACGAACTCCAAGGGAACTATAAAGAACTCCAGGGAAGCTACAAGGAACTTACTGAAAACTACCACAGCATAAAAAAAGATATAGAAACTATCAATAAGAACCAGGAAGAAATGAAGAATAGAATTTCTGAGCTGAAGAACACAGTAGAATCAATCAAAAGCAGGCTAAATGAAGCACAGGATTGGATCAGTGAGTTAGAGGACAACGTAGAAAAACAATTCTGAAACAATGCAACAAAATGAAAAAACACTGAAGAAGAATGAAGTCGTTTAAGAGAACTGCAGGACAACATAAGATGAAACAACATTAGAATCATAGGGATAGAAGAAGGAGAAGAAGAGGAGCAAGAAATAGAAAACCTGATTGAAAAAGTAATGACAGAAAATTTTCCTAACTTAGTGAGAGAAAAAGTCATGTGAGTCTAGGAAGCACAGAGGGTCCTAATGAAGATGAACTCAAAAAGGCCCACTCTAAGGCACATCATAATTTAAATGGCAACATTCAAAGACAAAGATAGAATCCTAAAAGCAGCAAGAGAAAAGCAGAAAATAACAAAGAAGGAAGCTCCTTAAGACTATCAAATGATTTCTCAACAGAAAGACTACAAGCCAGAAGGGTATGACAAAAGATGTTTCAAACAATAAAAAACAAAGGCCTACAACCAATACTACTCTACCCAGCAAGGCTCTGTTTCAAAATGGAATGTGAAATAAGGAGTTTCCCAGATAAAGGAAGACTAAAAGAATACACCAAACCAGCACTGCAAGGGATGCTAAAGGGAATGCTGTAAGGAAAAGAAAAAGAAGAGAGAAAGAGGAACACAAGAACAAAGGGAAATAAATAAATATAGATCAATAATAACTTTAAATGTAAATGGATTAATGCTCCAATCAAAAAACATGGGGTAGTGAATAGGATACAAAAACATGACTCACATATATGCTGTCTACAAGAGACACACTTCAAAATAAAAGATATACCCACACTGAAAGTGAATGGATGGAAAAAAGTGTTCCAAACATATGGAAATGAAAAAAAAAAGCTGGAGTAGTAATACTTATATCAGACAAAACAGATTTCACAGAAAAGTTTATATAAAGAGATGAAGGGCATTTGATAATACTTAAGGAAACAATTTCTCAAGAAGATATAACCCTGACAAACATATATGCACGCAACATAGGTGTACCAAAATATATACAGAAAATCTTGGAAGACTACAAAAAGGTTATTAACAGCAAACATTCATAGTAGGGGTCATTGTCAACAATGGACAGATCTTTGAAGCAAAGAAACACTAAGGAAGAAACTGAAAGAAAAATCCCATTTACCATAGCAACAAGAAAAATAAAATACCTAGGAATAAACTTAACCAAAGAGGTAAAAGACCTGTACTCAGAAAACTACATAGCACTGAAGAAAGAAATTAAAGAAAATACAAATAAATGGAAGCATATACCATGTTCATGGATGGGAAGAATCAACATCATTAAAATGTCCATACTACCCAAAGCAATTTATAGATTCAATGCAATCCCTATTAAAATACCAGCAACATATTTCACAGACCTAGAACAAATACTTCAAAAATTTATATGGAATCAAAAAAGAGTCCGAATAGCCACAGCAATTTTGAGGAAGAACACAGTAGGAGGAATCACAATACCTGATATCAAACTATACTACAAGGCCACGGTAATCAAAACAGTCTGGTACTGGCATAAAAACAGACATATAGATCAATGGAACAGAATAGAGAGCCCAGAAATAAACCCAGGTTCATATGGTCAACTAATATTTGACAAAGGGGGAAAGAACATCAAATGGAGTGAAAAGAGCTTCTTCAACAAATGGTGTTGGGAGAACTGGACAGGGACGTGCAAAAAAATGAAACTAGACCACCAACTTACACCATACACCAGAATAAACTCAAAATAGATCAAAGACTTAAATGTAAGCTGTGATACCATAAAAGTCCTAGAGGAAAAAATAGGCAGGAAAATTTCAGATATCCCACGTAGCAACTTTTTCACTGATATATCTCCCAAGGCAAGGGAAATAAAGGAAAGAATAAACAAATGGAACTACATCAAACTAAAAAGTTTCTGCTCAGCTAAAGAAAACATCAGCAAGATGAAAAGGGAACCAACCATATGGGAAAATATATTGGCCAATAATACATCAGATAAGGGATTGATCTCCAAAATATATAAAGAACTCATATGACTCAACACCAAGAAGACAGACAACCCAATTAAAAAATGGGCAAAGGACCTGAACAAACACTTCTCCAAAGAAGACATACAGAGGGCCTATAGACAGATGAAAGTATGCTCAACATTACTAGCCATCAGAGAGATGCAAATTAAAACCACAATGAGATACCACCTCACACCAGTCAGAATGGCTATCATCAACAAATCAACAAACAACTTGTGCTGGAGAGGATGTGGAGAAATGGGAACCCTGGTGCATTGCTGGTGGGAATGCAGACTGGTGCAGCCACTATGGAAAATAGTTCAGAATTTCCTCAAAAAACTAAAAATGGAACTGCCTTTTGAACCAGCAATTCTATTGCTAGGATTATATCCAAAAAATCCTGAAACACCAATTCAAAAGAACCTATGCACTGCAATGTTCATAGCAGCACTATTTACAATAGCCAAGTGCTGGAAACAACCTAAGTGCCCATCTGTAGATGAGTGGATCAAAAAACTGTGGTACATTTACACAATGGAGTTCTATGTAGCAGAAAGAAAGAAGGAACTTCTACCATTTGGAACAACATGGATGGAATTAGAGAGAATTATGCTTAGCGAAATAAGCCAGGCAACGAAAGAAAAATACCTTATGCTGTCACCTATTACAGGAAACTAATGAACAACACAAACAAATGAGCAAAATTGAACCAGAGCTATGTAAACAAGAAGTAGACTAACAGTAACAAGGGGGAAGGGGGGAGGGAGAGAAGGGGGTAAGAAGGGGAAGTGTCAAGTCAAAGAACATGTATAAATGACCCACAGACATGGGCAACTGAGTAGGGACTGAATGTGGGGGAAGGGAGGGGCAGGGTACAGGGAAGAAAGAGGGGGAAAAACGTGAGACAACTGTAATGGAAAAACAAACAAAATTTTTTTTTTAGTGGGGGAAAACTGAAAATATGAAGAATGGAAATGCCAGTTCAGTGAATATTAGGACAAAGATTTTCCTTCACGTTGTATATTTTTCTCCCTATTTGATCTCTCCAGAGTTTGGCATTCTAAACAAGAAAGTAATGACTTAAGTTTCTTTGCATAGACCTAATAAGACCAGTTGTTAATAGAGGTTCCTTTTTTTTGACCAAGTCCTTGACTGGAATGTCAAGGCTAAAGGAAACATACTTGGGCTCAGATTGTTACCAAAAAGCCCTGAGGAACTGGGAATGACTTTCAAAGTTAATAAAAGCCCGTGACATAAAAGGCCTGGTACCATGGTTGGTTGTGCGGTCCACAGCAATCTTTCCAGGGAAGGAACGAAGGTTGTTTTCCTGAAAGATGGCTAGAAGGGACCTTAAGGCACAATGAAAAACCAGAAAGACTTGTAAAAAACAGGTGTGCACAGGCAAGGATGAATGCCAGATATGTGGCTCAGCTTCTGTGCCCTGAAGAACAGATTGAGGGTCACCCCAAATATTCTTTGGGTAAGTTCCAGCAAAGCAGAGCTAAAGATCATAAGTGATCATTTGCTGCTCTTGTTATGTTTATGCAAATGAACAGGGTAAATTAAAAATGGACTTAAAGTAGTCCCTTTAAAGACAAGGAGGGTAACCTTAGGGAGAAAAATTATTATTCAAGGAAAATCACAATGATCAGTAGTAGAGTATAAAATAGGGCAACTAACCATCTTAAAAGTTTCTTCTCATTTAAAATATGGTTTCACTTGAAAATTAAACCATGTCTGTGATATCATCAAAGATATTCAAGTTGCAGGCAAATAGAATTTCAAGTGCCTTGCAACTGGATGTCTTCCCAATAAGACAGTCTTACAGATTTAGAGACTTGTTTGTGGGTTATGTTACATAAATTAACACGTGTTTTCTGTTTTCAAAGGACATAAGCCTATGATCGCATTACCTGAGTGATTGTCCGTATGCATAAGCCTCACTTAATCCTCTCTGCAGCGCTGCCTCCTGAGACTCAACAGTTTGGCTGAACTAAATGGCTGGGTTGGGGAAGAATGGGGTGGTCTGTGGGCTTCACTTTAAAACGGGTTTCTCTTTTCTATCCTAATGGCTTGGACAGAAAAGGCCCGGAGGTCTGAGAGGGGGAAAACCTAAACTATTTACCTCAGCCCAAACTAAGTATAATGGGCAAAAGGGTTTTGGACAGGTGAGATGGGCCTAGCACACCTTCCTCCAAAGAAGCCCCCCCCCTTTTTTTTTTCCTAATATGGAACATTGAAAAATTAATCCCTGCCTTTTGTCATGTAGTAGTTATGGATTGAATGATGTCTTTTAACCCTTTTCGCCAAATCTGTTGCCCCCAGAACACAACAAGGACACCAGCCTGTTAAACCAAGCACGCCGTTGACCGGAGACAGCCAACTGACCTGGGGTCTGCACAATCCTTCCCCATGTGGGAAGGCCACCCTCCCCTCCACACCCCCACTCTTATTAGGGTTTTCTGGACCCAAGGGTAGGTAGGACGACGACCATGTCCAGCTTGAAGCAGCTAGAGGAGCTTGAGACCTTCGCCCATTGTCCATTACAAGATTACAAAGGGTCCTAATATTTGAAAGGGGGGGGATAGTTAATTTTTACGAACCAGGGGTATGGACTTGGGGGGGATTGCTGGGGGAGGGGGGTGCTGGGTGGAGGGGAGCAAGGGGGAGAAAATTGGTACTGTTGTAACAATATAATCAATAAAAAACATTAAAAAAAAAAGAAGAATTAACATTGTTAAAATGTCCATACTACTCAAAACAATTTATGGATGCAATGCAAACCTTATCAGAATACCAATGATATATTTCACATATCTACAACAAATATTTTAAAAATATTTTATGGAACAAAAAATGATCCAAAATAGCCTCAGAAACATTGATAATGAAGAACAAAGTAGGAAGAATCACAATACCTGATATCAAACTATATTTCGAGGCTGACTGTAATCAATACAGTCTGGTACTGGCATAAGAACAGAGATACAGATCAATGGAATAGAATAGAGAGCCCATAATAAACCCAGGCCTCTATGGTAAATTAGTATTTAACAAAGGGGGTAGGAGCATAAAATGGAGTAAAAACGCCTCTTCAACGAATGGTGTTGGGAGAACTGGACAGGGACATGCAAAAAAATGAAACTAGGCCACCAACTTACACTATCCACCAGGATAAACTGAAAATGGATAAAATACTTAAACGTAAATTGTGACACCATAAAAGTCCTAGAGGAAAACACGGGCAGTAAAATTTCAGATATCCCACACAGCAGTATTTTGCCAGTATATCTCATAGCCAATAGAAATAAAGGAGAAAAAATAAACAAATGGGACTACATCAAACTAAAAACTTTCTGCTCAGCTAAGGAAAACATCAGCAAAATGAGAAGGGAATCAACCATAAAGGAAAATATATTTACCAATAATACCTCATATAAGGGTTTGATCTCTAAAATATATTAAGAATTTATATGGCTCAACACCAGAAAGAGAGACGATCCAATTAAAAAATGGTCAAAGGACCCGAACAGACACTTCTCCAAGGAGGACATACAGAGGGCCCACAGACATATGAAAGAATGCTCAACATCAGTAGCCATCAGAGAGATGCAAATAAAAACCACAATGAAATACCACTTCACACCGGTCAGAATAGCCATCACCAACAAATCAACAAACAACAGCGAGGATGTAGAGAAATGGGAACCCTAGTGCATGGTTGATGGGAATGCAGACTAGTGCAGTCACTATGGAAATTAGTATGGAATTTCCTCAAAAAACTTAAAATGAAACTGAGTTTTGGACCAGCAATTCCACTGCTAGGATTATACTTGGAGAATTCTGAAACACCAATTCAAAAGAACCTATGCAACCCTATGTTCATAGCAGTGCTGTTTACAATAGCCAAGTGCTGGAAACAGCCTATGTTCCCATTTGTAGATGAGTGGATTAAAAAACTGTGGTACATTTACACAATGAAATACTATGTAGCAGAAAGAAAGAAGAAACCCCTGCCATTTGCAATAACATGGATGGAACTAGAGAGAGTTATGCTCAGCGAAATAAATCAGGCAATGAAATAAAAATACCATATGATATCACCTAATACTGGAAACTATTGAACAACACAAACAAATGAGCAAATTGAACTATAGGCATATAAACAAGGAACAGAGTAACAGTAACCTGTGGAGAGGGAGGGAGGAAAATAAGGGGAGTAAGTAGGGGAAGGGTTTAGTAAAGGAAGTAGTATGAATAACTCATGGACATGGACAACGAGGTGGAGATTGACTGTGGGAGAAGGGATGGGCTGGGTGGGGGGGAGCAATGGGGGGAAAATGTGGGACAACTCTAATAGAAAAACAATAAACATAAATAAAAAAGAAATTAAAAGAATAAAAATAAATTATCAACAAAATAAAAATAAAAATGACTAAGTCTAAGAAGAAATAAAAAGGGAGATCAAAAGCTTCATAGAGACTAGTGAGAATGACAATACAAAATACCAAAATTTTTGTGATGCAGAAAAAAGCAGTAATAAAAGGGCAGTTTATATCATTATAGGCTGGTCTCAAGAAACAAGAGAAATACCAAGTAAATAACCTAACATTATGTCTTAAAGAACTAGAAAAACGTGAACAAAAAACAGCCCAAAGTCAACAGAAGAAAAAAAAATTAGAGCAGAATCAATTAAAATACAGAACAAAGACTATACAAAAAATCGATTCAAGATGGGGCTGATTTTTTGAAGAGATTAATAGAATTGACAAACATAGTGTTAGACTCACTAAGGAAAAAAGACTCAAACAAAATCAGGCAGAAAAGAGAAGTTACTACAGACAACACTAAAGTACAAAGGATCATACAAGAATACTATGAAAGACCATATCCCACCAAATTTAATAGCCTACAAGAAATGGATACTTTTCTAAAAATATATAACCTTCCTAGGCTGAATCATGAAGAACTGAAAAATCTAAATACACTGATTCATAGTGAGGAAATGGAAACAACCATCAAAAACCTCCCCAAAAGTAAAAGTCCAAGACCAGATGGCTCCACTAGTAAATTCTACCAACTATTCAAGGAAGATTTGATACCTTTTCTTCCCAAACTCTTCCAAAAATTGAAGAGGGAATATTTCCTAACATACTTTATAAGGACAACATAATCTTCATATCAAAATCTAAACAATAACCTCAAAAGAAAACTATTTTTTAATCTCTGATTAATGCAGATGAAAAATCCTTTAAAAAATACTAGCAAATCAAAAACAATAATACATTAAAAAAATAATACATCATGATCAAGGGGGTTTGTTCCAGGGGCAGAAGGATCATTCAACATACATAAATCAATAAATGTAATACACCACATTAACAAAATAAAAGATAAAATTATATAATCTTATCAATAGATGCAGAAAAGTTTTTGATAAGACACAACACTGATTTATTATTAAAACACTCAATAAGATGGCTATACAAGAAAAGTAGTTGAACATAATTAAGGCCATATATGGCAAACTCTCAGTTAATGTGACATTCAATGATAAGAATTTGAAAGCTTTTCTCTAAAATCTGAAATAAGACAAGGATGTCCACTCTCACTACTCTTATTCAACATAGTTCTGCAAGTCCCAGTCAGAGCAATCAGGCAAGAGGAAGAAATAAAAGGCATCCAAATTGGAAATCAAGAAGTAAAATTGTGACTTCCTGCAGATGACATTATTTTTATGTAGAAACTCCTGAAGATTCCACCAAAAAACAAACAAACAAACAAACAAAAACAATTAGAAACAACAAAGAAGTGCAGTAAAATTGCAAGGTACAAAGTCAATTTTAAAAAATTCACTACATTTTTATGTGTTAACAACAAAACTTAAGAATAGAAATGAATAATACAGTTCCTTTTGCAATTTCAACAGAAAGAATAAAACACCTAGAAATAAACTTAACAAAGGATGTTAAGGACCTATGTAATGAAAACTACAAAACATTATTAAAGGAGATTGAAAAGGACACAACAAAGGGCCCATCAAGATGGCGGTGTACACAGACATGGCTTGCCTCTTTGCACAATCATATCAAAATTACAACTAAAATATAGAACAGCCATAAGGCAGAAGATCAGAAATTGAATTGAATGGAAATCTGACAACTACTGAATTAAAGAAACCATATCCTCTGATACAGGTAGGAGGGGTGCAGATGCCAAACAAGCTGGTTCTACACCCACATATGATGAGTAAAAAATCAGGAGGGATATCTCAGGAGTGAGCAGGCCCAGCCCCACACCAGGCCTACCAGCCCAGGGTTCCAGTGCCAGGAAGATAAGTCCCCACGACTTCTGGTTGCAAAAACCATCAAGGATTGAGTTGGTGGAAAGAAACTTCTGGAGTTCCAAGAAGTTCTTCTTAAAGAACCCACACATATACCCATCATCTCTTTTCTAAACCCTCCCCCTACAGAGCTGGCAAGCTGGTGCCATATCTGAGACTTCATTAACCTGGCTAACACTGTTTGAACCACCTTGGAGAGCCCCCAAAACTCCACCCCACATAATGTATGGGCCCACCCAGGCTGTTTTGCCATATTAATAGCTGGTCTTGGTTTATGCTTCACAACTTCTTAAATCCTATCAAACAAGCAACAGCTGGCCTCAGTGAGCCCCAGGCCTGGCACTACCAGCAGGCAGCATAGATTCACAGCTTGGCCTCACCTGTAAATCTCCAAGCCCAGCACAAGTAACAGCCATCTCAGATTGCTTTATAGGGTGCCCTGGGAAAAACACAGATGGGGGCTGACCTTGGCCTGCACCACCTGAGAAACCCCAGGGCCTGCGCACCCAGGGCCTGCACGTCATCACCCTGCCTCTTCATAGCTGATCCTCCATGGAAGGTGCAGGCTGGTGGTCAATGGTCACAGCCAGTCTTTGCAGCTGACTGGCCTGTGTAAATCCCTCCTATTGATCTGCCAACAGAAACCAAGGCTTAACTACAAGAGGGGGGTTGTACTCAGACCACATGAAGGGCACGCCTTGAGTACCCAGCTTTGGTGATAGGGGAGGCTGTGCCATTGGACCCCACAGGACACCTACTACATTAGGCCATACAACCAAGACATGGAGTCAAAGCAGCTCTACCTATTAGTCAGAAACAAACACAAGGAGGCTGCCAAATTGAGAAGGCCAAGAAATATGGCCCAAGTGAAAGAACAGAACAAAACCCCAGAAAAATAACAAAGCAAAACAGAGATAGCCAACCTATCAGATGTAGAGTTCAAAACACTGGTGATCAGGATGCTCAGAAAAATTATTGATTACAGCCACAAAATAAAGGAAGCTGTGAAGGTTATACAAAATAAAATAAAGAAAAATATACAGGGAACCAACAGTGGTGGAAAGAAAAACAAGATTCAAATAAACAATTTGGAACATAAAGAGAAATAAACATTCAATCAGAACAGAAAGAAAAAACAAGAATTGAAAAAAAAAAAAAAACAAGGAGAAGATAGAAAACTCTGGGACAAGTTTAAATGTATCAACATCCAAATTACAGGGATGCCAGAAGGAGAAAAGGAAGAGCAAGAAATTGAAAACTTATTTGAAAAAATTATGAAAGAAAACTTCCCTAATTTGGCAAAGGAACTAGACACACAAGTCTAGTGAGTACAGAGAGTTTCAAACAAGTTAGACCCAAAGAGGAGCACACCAAAACATCATAATTAAAACACCAAAAGTTAAAGATAGAGAGAGAATCGTAAAAGTGGCTAGAGAAGAGAAGAAAGTTACCTACAAAGAAGTTCCCAAAACACTGTCAGCTGATTTCTCAAAAGAAACTTTGCAGGCAAGAAGGGCCTGGCAAAGTATTGAAAGTAATGAAAAGCAAGGACCTACAACAAGATTACTCTATTCAGCAAAACTATCTTTTAGAATGGAAGGGCAGATAAAGTGCTTCCCTGACAAGGTATAGATGAAGAAGTACATCATCACCAAGACTTTATTATATTAAATATTAGAGGGGCTTATTTAAGAAAAAGAAGAAGATCAAAACTATGAACAGTGAAATGACAACAAACTCACAACTATCAACAACGGAATCTAAAAAATACAAACAAAAACAAACTAAGAAAACAATCAGAATAGGAACAAAATCATAGGTATGGTGACCATTTGGAGAGTTATCAGCTGTGTGGAGGAAAGTGGAGAAAAGGGGGAATGGTGCAGGGATCAAGAATCATAATTCGTAGGAACAAAATGGACAAGGAGATGTTAAGAAAAGTAGAGGAAAGGGTGAAGCCAAAGAACTTACATGCATGACCCATGAACATGAAATAATGGGGGAGGGATTACTGGATAGAAAGAGGTTACTGGGCAGAGGGGGCCAAAAGGAAAATAATTGGGACAACTGTAACAGCTTAATCAGTATAATATACTGAAAAAAAGAAAAGGACACCATGAAATGGAAGGATATTCTGTGTTCATGGATTGGAAGAATCAATATAATTAAAATGTCCATATTACCCAAAGCAATGTACGTATTTAATGCAATATTCATTAAAATTCCAATGACATTATTTAAGGAAATAGAGCAAAATAACAATCATATTTGTATGAAACTATAAAAGTCTGGGAGACAGGCAGGCATAGTTCAAAAGACTTTGACTGCAGTGTGGAGCCTGACCCTGGGTCTTAACTGGCTGGTTTTTGTCTTTCATGCTTGTTATGCATCTCACCCTCTGGGGTTTTTTAAAGATAAAACAGAAATACAAAGCGGCTTTTAAGGAAAAGGGAACCCACTCTCTTTTCCTCTGAAGAGCCCCAAATTCTTGTCAGTAGAATGTGAAAAACAGAACGATTAAGTAAGAGTAAATGTTTTTGAACTTGTGTAAAATACCTGGGTGTTTCAACCCTGTATTGATCTGCATTTCCCTTTTTTATTACTCCCCATAATTTGGTGAAGGGCTGCATGTTTTTCTTATGCATTTCCGCATGTAGAAAGTAGATAAAAACCGTGGCTAATAAAGAAACAGGGGCGATTTTCCTCAAGAAAAACCCCTCCTTTCCTTCCTCAGATAGTGAGTGTCTGAGCAGTTTCTTCATCCATTCTGAGGGACCCAGAGTCTCTTACATAAAAGACCCTGAATAGCCAAAGCAATCCTGAGAAAAAAGAACAAAACTGGAGGTATCATACTCTCTGACTTCAAATTATACTACAGAGGAGTGATAATCAAAACAGCATGGTATTGGTAAGAAAAAGAGACCCACAAAAGAATGAGACAGAACTGAGAGTCTAGAAATAAACCCACATATACAAGGGTAACACCCCTGAAAACAGAATTATCTTCTGGAAGGATGGCCCATTGTAATACAGGCTTTCTCCCAGGTGAGTGTTCTAGGAACCCATCCGTATCAGTGCACCAGTGGGAGCTGTGAGAGGCTGCATTCAGCTTCAGTGAAAATTTTTTGAAGACTCTTTCAGTGTATTTGCCCATTTCATGGTGGATGATTTACAAGTGCACCTGCCCACACCATGCTGAGTGTTCAGCAGTTTTTTTCACCAAAAATGGCATGAACCCTGTGCCCCACCCTCCTTATTCATCCAGTTTCACCCTGAGAGACTTTTTGTCTGTTTGTTTGTTTCCCCAGATGAAAAGAGTCCTTAAAGGGAAACATTTTGTCAATGTGGAGGAGGTGAAACAAAAAGCGGCAGAAGTACTAAAAGGCATGAAAATCAACGCATTCAAAAACTTTTGAGCAGTGGAAAAAAAGTCTTGATAGGTATATTACATCAAATGGAGAGTACTTTGGAGGTGACTGAAGTTTAAACATGTAAAAATAAATGCACAAATTTTAATAAACAAATTTATTTTGGGGGCTGTACCCCCTCATATAAGGGTAAATAATTTTTGACAAAGAAGCCAAAAACATACAATGGAGAAAAGAAAGCTTCTTCAATTAATGGCGCTGGAAAAATTAGAAAGCTACTTGTAAAAGAAGGAAACTACTGTTTGATCCCATATACAAAAATTAACTCAAAATGGATCAAAGACATAGATATAAGAGCAGAAATAATAAATTACATAGAAGAAAATATAGGTACTAAAGTTATTGATCTTGGTCTTAGAGAAGACTTTGTGAATTTGGCCCTAAAAGTTAAGGCAGAAAAGGCAAAAATAAATGAAAAGGAAAGCTTCTGCACAGCAAAAGAAATTGCCAACAAAAACAAAAAGGCAACCAACCAAATGGGAGAAGATATTTGCAAACAATACCTCCAATAACTGTTTAATATCCAAAATATATAAAGAACACATACAACTCAACAGCATACAATCCCATTTAAAAAATGTGCAGAAGATGTGAATAGACACTTCTCCCAAGGAGACATACAATTGGCTAACAGATATATGAAAAGATGCTTAATGTTACTAGCTGTTAGGAAAATGCAAATCAAAACTACAATAAAATACCACCTCACACATGTTAGAATGGCTATTTCCAACAAGATGAGTAATAACAAGAGTCGGAGAGGTTATTGAGAAAAAGGAAACCTCATTCACTGCTGGTTGGAATGTAATATGCTACAACCACTATGGGAAACAGTATAAAGGTTCTTCAAAAAATTAAGAAGAAAATAGCTATATGACTTTGCAACTCCTTTTCTTGGTATCTACTTGAAAATTTTGAAAACATTTATTCACAGGGTATATGCACTCCTGTGTTCATTGCAGTATTATTCATGGTGTCCAAGACATGGAAACTACTGAAGTTTCCTTTGGTAGAAGACTAGATAAAGAACATGTAGTACATATGTACAATGAAATATTACTCAGCCATTGTAAAAGGTGGAATACTGAGATTTGTGACAACATAGATGGATCTTGAAAATATCATGCTAAGCAAAATAAGTCAGGTAGAAAAAGTTAAGAACCATATGATTTTACTCATATATGAGATACAAAACTGAAAGCAACAAATGAACAAACAAGAAAAGCAAACAAACAGTCACAGACAAGAGTATGGTAGTCAGAGGGAAGGGGATTGGGAAGGTATTAAAGGGTAAAAAGGATCAAATATATGGTGAAGGAAGATGATTTGCCTTTGAGTGGTGGGCACACAATGCAATACACAGATCATATGTCATAAAAATGTACACTTGAAATCTATGTAATTTTATTAACCAATGTCACCGCCTAATAAATTTGATAAAAAAGAAAACTTTATAATGTTAAGCCACAGAAATCTTTTCTAATTGGCTGATTTGAATAAGCTAATATTAAATTGTGTACCCTTTCCAGTAGTGCAACACACATTTCCCCCTTATTCCTCATCCCCCATCTCCCACACAGGAACTGAATTATGCTAGAGACTCTTTTCTATCTTCTATGAATTGCTCTCAGTCCTGGAACACATGGTTCTTTGAAAGATGGTCTGGTTATTCAGAAAAAGATTATAAGTCATTTTTATTTAGTTTGTGTGTGTATTGCAATGTTGGGTAAGGAAATACAAAAAACTATCCTTTACATTAGACGGCCATCACATGTGATTGATTAACTTATTAGTGAATGAAATATAGAAATGAAGATCTATTCACCTTTTCTATGTGTTCTTACATTCTGAGGCCAATAAATAAGGGGACTAAATGGTCATGGAAAAAACATAAACTTAATTAAGTTCAATTAAACTGAAAAAACAAAATCAAATAGCTTGAACATCCTAGGGTTATTCTCAAGACTCAGAGACTGGCTTCTGAAATTAAAAAAGTAACTATATCTTATTTTCTTCTCAGAAGGTTGAAATTAAAAGGTAAAGAATTAAATATGAATCAAATCACAGAGCTGTTTTAGTATGCATAGACCAAAGGATATTAAGAGGGTAAACATGGAAGAGAAACATAAGCTAATAAAAAAAGAAACAAAACAAGAAAAAAAAGATAAATGCTTATTGACTGGTTTTGGTAGAAATCCTTTATCAATTTAGGAATAATCTGAAAAATAAATCCTTTATCATGCCCTTATTGGTTTGCTACAAATCATGAATAAGTGTTCACTTTTATCTACATTATTTTTCTGCATATTTTGTTATGAATATGTATTTTTAGTATTCTATTAATGTGGTTAATTATATTAATGCATGAAAAAACAATTTTAACATTTTATAATTAAATCCATCTTGATCGTGATAATTTTTTTAAACATGGCTGTAAAGTATGTACTATTAATTTATAATGATTTTTTACCTTTTATTATCAGAGAGACTGCCCTATAGTTTCCCATTTTTGCATTGTCCTTATCTGGTGTTGATGTTATGCAATACTAGCCATATAAAAACACTAGGAAGTGTCTTCACTTTCGTTCTCCTTGGAAGCACTTTGATCATGATCCCAATAATCTACTCTTCGAATGTTTGCTGTGCTATCACCTGTGCCTAGTGGTTTTGTTTTTGTTTTCCCCATGGGAGGTCTTTAAACTACTGATGCAAGTTTGTGGTGTTTACAAATGTTACAGACTAAACTGTGCTCCCCTCCATATCATTTATATTTGATAGCCCTCATCTGTAATGTGACTGTATATTGTGATAGGGCCTTTCAGGAGATGATTAAGGTTAAATGAGATCATAAGTGTAGGGCCCTAATCCCATTCAACCCATGTGCAGAGTTGGCTTTTCACATACAACCTACAAAAAGCCCTGTGAGGACACAGTGAAAAAGCAGCAAGGAAGAGAGAGGCCTCATCGCAAGCCAGCCCTGTTGGCATGTTCATGGTGGTTCCCAGGCTATAGAGCTGTTAGAAAATAAATTTGTGTAGTTTAAGCCACCCAGCCTGTGCTTCCTAGTTATGGCAGACAGAGCAGATGAACACCCTGCATTTTTTAGTGCTTCTATTTCTTTCATAAATCAGTTTTGATAGGAATTGGAACATTTATTTACAATATTGGTATAAAGTTGTTTACATTATATTTGATTCTTATATTTCTTCTGTATCTTTATTTACTGTAAGAATGGAGTTGCTCAGAAAGCCATCAAGACGCAGCAAGCAGGAATAAAGAAGTTTATTGAGGGAATCAGCAAGCAGGGAAGGAGGCATGCCACGAGGGGCTCCAACTCCGGACTCCTACGGAAGGAGGGGGTTGTTTTACAGGGGGAAGAAAAAAGGAACTATTGAATTTAGTCATCGCCTGCTTATCTCGCAGCTGCAAGCATGACGGGCTGATCAAGGCAAACGCAGCTCCGCTTGAAACACACGACTATTGCAGGGAACTCCCGGCCCAAAATATCACTATCTTCTAAGCAGCTGCAGGCAGGCATGGGTAGGGCATGTTGTTCAAGTCCTAGACAAAAATTTCAGCCACTTAAACACCATTTCCCCCAGTCCTTCCCATCTTTTGCTTTGGCCTCTCCCATCTCTTCTGGGTAATTTCCCCAACACCTTTGCATTCTAAGAGATCACAGACCTCACCATTGCCTGTCATAATGCTGCCATTTCACAAATGAGGAAGCTCTTGGAAAGCAGAAAAGAAGGAAAGCTAGAGTGAAATCTGGGTGAATCTTGAGGTACCACAAAGATGCAACTGGCATGGCTAATCAGCAGGGAGGGAGTGGACTGTCCAGACTCTGACAGAGTCTTACTGTGCATAGAGGATATGAATTCCCTGGGGTTCAGACCACCTGAGCTGACATCCCTGCTGTTGCCTGGGTCCTGTTGACCAAAGAGAGGAGAGGATGCAGCTCCCAGAGCAAATGAGAAGTGGCTATTGCTCCCCCAACATTGGCTCAGGCACAACCTTCAAATGTGGCAGGGGGCTGAAAGCATCATGGCATAGGTCATTCCAGGAAGTCCTGCTATATTCTCCAGCTGAGAGGGATCCAACATTGGGCAGAGGCAGCTGGCATGGTGGGGCTGCATTCCAGGAGCTGAGTCTGCAGCCAGTGCACTGGAATGAGTAATAAACATAGAAACATGCCTTTCACATCATGGGGTGGATGAGGATTCATATCTCAGAAAACAGCACTTTCATGTTGGTCAGGAGAGCTGGGGTTGGTGGTACAGGAGGTTTGGGAACTCGAGGATGAAACATACCCATGGTAAGGAAGGCTGAAGGTGGTTTGATACTCTCTGAAGGTTGGAGGTCAGTTTCAGAGGGTTTCAAAGATCATCACTTCATGATCTCACAATCTAGGAGCTTAGATGAGGTTGTAGAGTCTGGTGTTGAAATCAGGTTCTTTTAATAGAAAGAACATGGGTGATACTGAAAGATATCTTGGAGGCTCAGAGAGTACGTTGATGAGTTAGACTGAAAGAATGGAAGAGGACAAGAGACCCTTTCAGGATACACATAATAGAGTGATGAGAATAAGTTCAAGGGTGAGAGCCCAGAATAAACCAAGGCTATTGAGAGGAGGAAGACAGCAAAGACTCCCTTAATTTGAATGGAATCAAGGAGAAGAGAGGGCTGCATAGATTCACTGGCTGCCAGGGCAGCTGGTATCTTGTATAGGGAAGTTTGTGACTTTGACCACCTTAGCCCACTCCCTCACCCCCTTCACCCCTTTCTTCTGGAAAACACAAATCTATTCCTTATGAGTTCAAGTGTCTTTTTAAAAATTCTCTCCAAGGAATATATTTTGATTGATTTTTTATAGAGCGAGGAAAGAAGAGAGGGAAAGAAAGAGAGAAACATTGGTCAGTGGCCTCCCATATGCAACCTGACCAGGGATCGAACCCACAACCTAGGTATGTGCCCCGACTGGGAATTGGAATCAAACCTGGAGCATTTTGGTGTATGGGACAACACTCCAACCAACTAAGCCACAATGACCAGGGCTGCTGCTTTTTTTTCTTTTTCTTCTTTAGATTTCATGAGTCAGGTCACGCAGTGTCGGTCTTTCTGCTTCAAAAACTATGATGAAGTGGCTGCTTGGCTATGCCACAAGTCACTCAATATCATCCATCATAATTTCTAACTTGACATTTTCATACAGGTTATTCTATGTAAAAAATATGGACAATGATTTCTGTATTTTGAATCATCCATGTATTCCAGGGAGATACCACTAGATCAAGTGTAAGACCCTTTTTATGTGCTGCTGAATCGGGTTTCCTAATTGGTCATTTTTACATTATATTCACCAAGAATATTAGTTTCTACTTTTTTTTCTTGTAGTGCCATTATCTGGCTTCGGTATGAGAGTAATGCTGGCCTTGTAGAATGAGTTTGGATGTGATTCCTCCCCCTCAACTTTTTAGAAAAGTCTGAAAACGATTGGTGTTATTTCTTTAAACCATCCATTCTGGGCTTTGTTGGGAGGTTTTTGAATACTGGTTCAATCTCCTTACTCATTAATCTGTTCACAATTCTATTCCTCCATGATTCAGTATTGGTAGGTTGTATTTTCTAGGATTTCCCATGTCTTCCAAATTGTTCAGTTTGTTGGTGTGTAGTAGAATTTTATAATCTTTTGTATTTCTGTGGTTATCAGTTCTTTTTCTTAATTTTATTTTTTTGTTTTTCAATTACAGTTGTCCCATTTTTCCCCCATTTCTCTCCCCCACCCAGCCCACCCCTTCTCCCACAATCATATCCCTCCCCATTGTCCATGTCCATGAGTCATTTATACACGTTCCTTGACTAAACCCTTCCCTTACTTATCCCCCTTCTCTCCCCACCCCGTCCCTCTTATTCTGCTCCTTGTCCTATTTAGTTCATTTGTTTGTGTTGTTCTTTAGTTTCCTGTATTAGGTGATATCATATGGTATTTTTCTTTCTTTGCCTGGCTTATTTCACTAAGCATAATTCTCTCTAGTTCCATCCATGTTGCCTCAAATGGCAGGAGTTCCTTCTTTCTCTCTGCTGCATAGTATTCCATTGTGTAAATGTAGCACAGTTTTTTTAATCCACTCATCTACAGATGGGCACTTGGGTTGTTTCCAGCACTTGGCTATTGTAAACAGTGCAGCTATGAACATAGGGGTGCATAGGTTCTTTTGAATTGGTGTTCCAGGATTCTTCGGGTATAATCCTAGTAGTGGAATCGCTGTTTCAAAAGGCAGTTCCATTTTAGTTTTTTGAGGAAATTCTATATTGTTTTTCATAGTGACTGCACCAGTCTGCATTCCCACCAACAGTGCACTAGGGTTCCCATTTCTCTGCATCCTCTCCAGCAGAAGTTGTTTGTTGATTTGTTGATGATGGCCATTCCGACTGGTGTAAAGTGGTATCTCATTGTGGTTTTTATTTGCATCTATCTCATGGCTAGTGATGTTGAGCATTCTTTCATATGCCTCTGGACCCTCTGTATATCCTGCTCAGAGAAGTGTTTGTTCAAGTCCTTTCCCCATTTTTTAATTGGGCTGTCTGTCTTCTTTGTGTTGATATGTGTAAGGTCTTTAAAGATTTTGGAGATCAATCTCTTATCTGATGTATTATTGGCCAATATATTTTCCCATATGGTTGGTTCCCTTTTCATCTTGCTGATGTTTTCTTTTATTGAGCAGAAACTCTAGTTTAATGTAGTCCCATTTGTTTATTCTTTCCTTTATTTCTCTTGCCTTAGGAGATGTATCAGTGAAAATATTGTTATGTGGGATATCTGAAATTTTCCTGCCTATGTTTTCCTCTCAGATTTTTATGGTGTCCCATCTTATATTTAAGTCTTTGATCTATCTTGAGTTTATTCTGGTATGTGGTATAAGTTGGTGGTCTAGTTTCATTTTTTTGCATGTCCCTGTACAGTTCTCCCAGCACCATTTGTTGAAGAGGCTCTTCTCATTCCATTTTGTCAAATATCATACACTTTGATCAAGTGGGATTCATTCCAGGGATGCAGGGATGGTTTAATATTTGAAAATCAATAAATGTAATACCCTACATAAACAAAATGGAAGAAAACCACATTATCATATCAACTGATGCTAAAAAGGCATTTGATAAAGTAAAACACCCATTTATGACGAAAACAGCCAGAAAACTGGGAATAGAGAGAGCATACCTCAACATAATAAAGACCGTATATGAGAAACTCAAAGCCAACATCATATTCAATGGACAAAAACTTAAAGCATTTCCCTTGAGATCAGGAACAAGACAATAATGTCCACTCTCTCCACTCCTATTCAACATAGTATTGGAAGTTCTAGCCACAGCAATCAGACAAGAAGAAGAAATAAAAGGCATTCAGATTAGAAAATAAGAAGTAAAGCTGCCACTATTTGCAGATGACATGATAGTATACATAGAAAACCCTATAGACTCCACCAAAAAAACTACTTGACCTAATAAGTGAATTTGGCAAAATAGCAGGATACAAAGTCAACATCCAGAAATCAAAGGCATTTCTATACACCAACAATAAAATACCAGAGATAGAAACTAGAAAAAAAAAATCCCATTTACTATAGCAACAGTAAAAATAAAGTACCTAGGAATAAATTTAACCAAAGAGGTAAAAGACTTGTACTCAGAAAACTACATAACCTTGAAGAAAGAAATTAAAGAAGATACAACTAAATGGAAACATATACCATGTTCATGGATGGGAAGAATCAACATCATTAAAATGTCCATACTACCCAAAGCAATTTATAAATTCAAAGCAACCCCTATTAAAATACCAGCAATGTATTTCACAGACCTAGAACAAGTACTTCAAAAATTTATATGGAACCAAAAAGAGCCTGAATAGCCACAGCAATCTTGTGACAGAAGGACGTGATAAGAGGACTCACTATACCTGATATCAAACTATACTGCAAGGCCGCTGTAATCAAAACAGCCTGGTACTGGCATAAGAACAGACATATCGATCAATGGAACAGAATAGAGAGCCCAGAAATAAATCCTGGCCTTTATGGTCAACTGATATATATTTTTTCTTAATGTATATGTTCATTACTATAAGCTTCCCTCTGAAACATCTTTTGCAGTTCTGATGTGCTGTCTCCATTCCCATTTTTTCAATATTATAAAGTTTTTACTTTTGATTTCCTCTAGGTCCACTGGTTGTTCAAGAGTTGTTGTTTAATTTTCATGTATTTGATATTTTCCAGCTTTTCTCATCTTACTCATTTCTAGTTTCACACTATTGTGCTTGAAAAGATACTTGGCATCATTTCAGTTTTCTTAAATTTGCTTATGCTTGTTTTGTGGCCTATCATGATATCTAATCTAAAAAAGTATTCCATAGGTACTTAGAGAAAATGTGCATTCTGCTTCTGTTGGATGGAATTTAATGTGTATGTCTATTAAGTTTGATATTATCTATAGTGTTGTTCAAATCTGCTGTTTTCTTATTGATTGTTTGGATAATAGTTTTAAAATTATATTTTATTGATTATGCTCTTATAGTTGTCCCGACTTTTCCTTTTGCCCTCCCTCCACCCAGCACCTGGACTCCCTCAGGCAATCCACACACCATTGATCATGTTCATGAATAATCTTTTTATTTATGAGAGTGAGATATTAAAGTCCTCAACTATTATTGTATTGCTGTTTATTTCTTTTTTATTTTTTAGTATATTAGTAATCACTTTATATATTTAGGTACTTCGATATGAGGCACATAAGTGCTTGCAATTGATTTATCTTTTTGATGGAGATGATGCAATCTCTTTACTTAAAGTTACACAGTGACTTTCTTGGTCTCCTGACTATTTTTATCTTAAAGTCTATTTTGTTTTATTTAAGTATAGCCCTTCCTGTTTGTCTTTTGGTACCATATGTTTCAAATACCTTTATCTGTTTCTTTACTGCCAGTCTCTGTGTGTTTTTAGAGACAAGGTGAGTGTCCTGTAGGCAGCATATCATTGGAACTTATTATTTTAACCCTTCAGCCATTCTATGTCCTTTGATTGAAAATTTTAATTTTTATGTAAAAAGTAGTTATTGACAGGTAAGGTCTTACTATTGACATTTTGTTCATTGTTTTATGACTGTTTTATAGTTGCATTGTTTTTTGCTCCTTAATTATGCTTTTTTTTGTCATTTCATGAGTTTCTGTAGGGGTATGTTTGGATTCCTTCTTCATAATCTTTTGTGTATCTACTATAAGTTTTTTCTTTGTGGTTATCATAAAGATAATATGAAACACATTATATATAATATCCTATTTATGTTAATAACATCTTAACATCTATAGCATATATAAACTTTATCCTTTACATTTCCATCACTCACACTTTAGGTTATCGATGTTACAATTAATACATTTTATAGTGTATCCCATAAGAAATTGTTGTAGTTACAGTTTTTAATATATTTTTAATTTTTAAACTAGTATTCTACTTTAATTAACCCTACCATTATGATATAAGAAAATCTGATTTTGAAAGTATACTTATAGGAACCAGCAAGTTTTACAAATACATTAATGTTTCCACAATGTTTATTATCTCTTATATCTGCTTGATAAACGTCCTTTAGCATTTCTTGTCATGTAGGTATACTGGTGATAAACTCTCTCAGCTTTTGTTTGCTGAGAATGTTTTTATCTCTTTTTCATTTCTGAAGAACAGTTTTGCTGCTTAGTATTCATAGTATTCATGATTAACAATGTTTTTAAAAATATTTAATATAATCACTTTATCTTCTGGCTTTCAAAGTTTCTCTTGAGTAATGTAACCTTAATCTCATGAAGCTACCGTGTATTTGATGCCTTGTTTTTCTCTGAATGCTTTCAAAATATTCCTGTTTTCACTTATTATGTGTTTCAATGTAGAACTTTGGGTGCCAGCCTTTTGGGGCCCTTTGAACCTCATGAATCTGGATAGCCTTTTCTCTTTCCACATTTGGTAACTTCTCAATCCCTATTGCTTAAAAATAATTTTTCTTTTTCTTTCCACTCTCATTCTGAGATTTTTACAATTCGTATATTACTTCTATTCATGCTGTTGCTGTTTTTAAGATTTTTTTACTTTTAGAATTGTTCCAATTTTTCTCCCTTTGAAATATTCTGCCCACTCCACACTCACTGTCAATTTCCACACTGTTGTCAATGTCTATGGGTCATTCATACAGGCCTTTAGCTAGTCTTTCCCCTTCTTTCCACGACTATGCTCCCCCCTCCCCTCTGGTCACTGTCAGTCTGTTTCATGTTTGCATTCCTATGGTTCTGTTTTGTTCATTAGTTTATTTTGTTCATTAGATTCCTCTTATAGGTGAAATCATACCTATTAAAATATCAACAATATATTTCATAGAATTAGAACAAATACTTCAAAAATTTTCATGGAACCAAAAAAGACCCTGAATAGCCTTGAAAATCTTGAGAAAAAAAGAACAAACAAGGAGGAATTACAATACCTGATATCAAACTATACTACAAGGTGACTGTAATCAAAACAGTCTGGTACTGGCATAAGAACAGATACATAGGTCAATGGGACAGAATAGAGAGCTCAGAAATAAATCCATGTCTCTACAGTCAAATAATATTTGACAAAGGAAGCATGAACATACAATAGAGCAAAAATAACCTCTTCAATAAATGGTGTTTGGAGAACTGGACTGGTACATGCAAGAAAAGAGAGAGAGAGAGAGAGAGAGAGAGAGAGAGAGAGAGAGAGAGAAGAAACTAGATCACCAACTTACACCACACACCAGAATAAACTCAAAATGGATAAAAGAGTTAAATATAAGTTGTGACACCATGAAAGTCCTAGAGGAAAACATAGGCAGTAAAAATTCAAATATCCTATGTAGCAATATTTTTGCTAACATCTCACCTATGGCAAGAAAAATAGAGGAAAAAATAAACAAATGGAACTATATCAAATTAAAAAGCTTCTGCATGGCTAAAGAAACTATCATCAAAATGAAAAGGGAATGGACCATATGGGAGAATATATTTGCCAATGATACATTGAACAAGGGTTTGATCTCCAAAGTATATAAAGAACCCATACAACTCAACCCCAGGAAGATAAACAACCTAATTTAAAAATGTTCAAAGGACCTGAATAGATACTTGTTAGGAGAACATGTTGTTTCTTAATTCATAGTCTTTCTTCACTTAAAAATTGTTTTTTGTTTCTCTGACAGGGTAATTTCAAATTACCTATCTTTTAGTTCACACTTTGATCTGATTACTTTACTATTGAAACTCTTTATTATAATCTTCAATGCATTGACTGCTTTTTTGAAGTCTTCTGTTTCTCTGTTGATGTTCTCAATTTGTTCATGCATTGTTTTCCTATTTAGTTGTGTGTCTGTGTTCTTGTGGCACATTAAAATTCTTTAGGAGCACTATTCTGATTTCTTTGTGATAAAGTTCATAGATAACCATTTCTTTAAGGTCATTATGAAAATTTATTAGTGTCCTTTGGTTGTATCATGTTTACTTGATTCTTGCAATACCTGACTTTTGTTGTTGATGATATGTGTGTATTTGAGTAAGTGGCCTCTTCTTTCTATATCTACAAGTTTCTTTTGGTAGACAATCCTCCACTAGTCACCACAGGTTGGGGTTCTGGACAGCACATTATTTACTTGTGTAACTGAGGCTTGTTATTTAAGTATTTATTTGTGTGAAGCCATTTTCTGAGCTCTAAGGTCAGTCAGTGTCACTGGATAGGAACTTTTAAATATCACTGCTTTCTTGGTTCCATACTCATGTGTGGCTTTAGAATGGGATCTTTAGTTGTCTTGATTCTTTTGTGATGGTTCTTATCTCTAGTTAGTAATAGGTAGAGCCATGAAGCCATTTTTCTGCTTAGCCATGGAATCAAGTCTGACTCAAAATCTACCATAGTTCATTGGCTAGGGACTTAAATGAGGCAGAAGTGTTCACCAAGTTCCCTGGCCATACAGGGCCACTGCCTAGACTCTTCTGGCTTGGTCTCTGCTTGGGTGCCACTTATGCAGGGTAATAGGATGGACTATGCAGCTCACCAGGTGTTCTAGTTAGGTTTTCAGGTTAAGGAAAACTGGGATAATATTTAGTAGTAGATAGGGATAGAATTTGCTTTACTGCCAGAGTAAGGGCATATAATTAGGCTCTGAGGCTGGCATTGGCTGTTGGTTGGGACCAGAATCAGGCAGAATCACCCAGTAAGCTCTCTGGCCAGACCAAACCAGTGACTTGGCCCTGCAGATGTGCAGAATCACTGGCTGGATCTCTCAGGCATCAGAAGGACCAGGGAGAAGAGGACAAGATGTGCCAACATCTCAGTGCTGCTTGCTAGAAGACCTGCCTGCCTTCTCTATCTCAATCAAATCCTACTTCCAAGTTTTGTAGATTTCTTATATGATCCCAGTTAGGAGAGACCTGATGAGCTGCCTGGGAAGCATCCCCCAATTCTTGGGAAAGCTGAATGTCCACCTTGGCCTCTGTCATTTCCATAGAAAAACCCTAGTCCATGACGGTGGTTCTTCATGCCAAACTGTGATGGCCTAGGGAAGGGGTGATGTGGTCAGGGTGTAGCCATTCCTCAACCTTTTAATGTGGTCCTTGTCAAATTCTATGGTTCAGCAGTCACTTCATCCTCACTCCCATGGTCTGGGATTTTCCAAATGAAGTCTTGTACATGGATAGTCTTCAACTATTAGTGTGGAAGAAAAAGTTGATCAAATTGTCAAGGACTCAATGAAAAGGGATCTGAATGATTGAGTTGTCAAGTTTTGTCAGGGGAGAAGCAGATTTTAACTCCAGAAAGTGGGCATCATTAATTTCCTTCATATCATATGAAACATTAAGAGCATTGAAGGGGAAATAATATTTCTAAAGGAGTAGTAGGCGTCAAGATATTTTCCGGTGGTTTCTAGAAGATTCTTCTGGTGGTGGGCCAGGGATATAAACCCATGTGTGGTCAATGCCCTCCTTGCTGAGGATGGTCATGTGTGCCAACACCCTGGTGTGTAGACATAAACAACCAGGCATAGTCTCCATTTTGACGGCCCTGAATCTTCAAAATACTTATGGATGTTTATGAACTCATATTCTCCTCCTCCCTTGGGCTGAGAGGTGGGGTGGAAGAGACATTAGCTACTGGCACCTGAGTATTTACCAGGGGCCTGGCCCTTTGCTGAGCAATGTGCAGCACTTACCATCAGCCTCATGGCCACATGTAAAAAAGACACCATTGTCCCTATTTTTCAATGAGGAAAATAAAGATCAGGAGGTTAAGTAACTTGCATAAAAACTTAGTAAAAACCAGTTAATATAGACACTGGATTGTATTCATATTTAAAAAATGATTTGGGATTTTTTCAAAAAGCAGAATGTGAAGAAAAACCCAGGTGTCCCAGTCCATGGTGAGAGATGAAGACCAGGTTGTGGGTCATAGGTCATGGGTCTACATTCATAGGACACCAGGATGCTTTATTCTGCAGGAGTGGTACAGTTACTTCTCACACAGAAAGCAATGTTCACAAGGTACCAAACTTTTGTGTTAATCGGCAATGAAATCCAACTCCTTTGGTCTTTAAAACAAGTCTCAATGTTCAATATTGGACTCAGTATGTGTCCATTAAAATACAAAAAGGTTTTATAATATTCTGGGGTTTTTGGTGCTTTAGAGGTTGGGCTATGGAGGTGGGAGTGACACGGTAGTTCTGCAGAGTACCCGGGCAGAGGGCGGGATCAGTGGCAGCATTCTTGAGGGATGTTGAGAGCATATCTGTCTGGGGTGTTGGCACCATGAGCAGCAGCTGTTGAGGGGAAAGAATCCCTGGCTGGTTGCAAGGCAGATCTTTGGGCCACAGGGCATTTGTGTGCAGTGAGGTTTCACTAGAGAGACATTGAGGCACTTCCCCTATAAAGAAGAGAAGGGAGAGAGAAGATCACTAAGAAGTCATTGGAAAGGGCACAAAAGGGCTGTGGTCTTCTTGGCTCAAGGGGGTTGGAGTCAGAATCCATTATGACCACAGTGTGAACTTTTGTGATGGCCTTCCTCTCCAAGTGTGCTGGACTCCAACCAGAGCTTCTCCTCGGGGACTTGGACAGGCATCAGAAGTCTTTTCTGCCTTCTTGAGGCAGCTCCAGTGTCCTGACCCTAAAATCCCTTTTTTGGAACTGATCTCCACCCTGGAGTTGGAGCCAGAAAAGCAAGGATGATGGAGGCCCTACAGCTCCTACAGCATTGCCATTCTTTCTAGGTGAGAGTGTGATGAAAAGATGAGCCCTCTGCACAGAGCTTAGATTGGGCTCCTAAAGCAAGAGCAGTTGGGGCATCCTCTGATGTGTTATATAGGCTGTAGAGGATGTAGCACCCAAGGCCTCTTCAAAACGGATAAGAATGATACTGCCCAGACTTCTAAATGCCCACCAGCAGCCCCCTGAGAGCCAGTTTTACCTGAATATGACCATGCAGCCCTCATTACAGACCCTGGGAATAAAACATCCTCCAGGCTCCCTCACTCATCTGAGCAAAGGGTCTGAGCACAGGAAAGCCCAGGTAAGGCAGGAGCACCACTCTCTTTGAACATTGGTGTGGAGAAAGGCAGCCTTCTGCTGGTTTAAAGGTAACCTCCTGAGATCAGGATTGCTGACCCAAAAGGAGGCAGAGCAATGAGAAGGGTGGTGGCAGACCTTGTGATTCAAGCCAAGAATTGCCTTCTCAGCCTTTGTGACCTGAGACAAATCATTCAGCCTCTCTGTCCATCAGTCCCACATGGTAAAACTGAAAAAAATATTAATACCTATAAATACTGGCAGGATTAAAATAGTAAAAGCATGTAAAGTTCTTAGGCTACGAGCTGGCACATCAGAAGAACAATAAAAATTAGCCATCATTATGATTAAATTCTAGAAGGAAAATTGTAACATTTGGCTTCTTGCAATGTCACAGGCAGTGACCAAGTCAAGAATAATTACTACCTGGTAAAACTAGTCAGTGTTGGTCAGACAACATTGTGTGTGTGTGTGTTTGTGGTGGTGGTGGTGGGGTGACACCATGTTCGCTATAATGCCTAGTATAGAGTGACCAACCCAGAAAAGCCTCCATGGATGTAGTGAAGCCAGAAGATCTTCAGGATCAGTGGTTGGTGGGGAGGGATGATGGACTAGGAAGCCAATGGAAATCTCTGTCCTGTCTTCCTTTATTTGAGTTGGCAAATTCAAGGTAATGCTATAGATAAGAGTTTCCTGACACTGTTGAGATGACAATGCAAGGGAAATGCATGGATGCCATGTCCAGCATCGTCATGGTGGGGAGGGTCTTGAGCCCTCATTTCTCCATATCTTGAGGGTCCTCCTTGGCAGATTCCCAGGCAGTGCTATCTGACCCACAATCCTAGAGAACAACTGTAAAGGGCAAAAGTAAGGCCCCTAGCCCTTGGGGAGTGTCCTTATTCCCCTGCTTACCTTGTCCCTGGGCTGATACCACATCAGTGACACTTGGTTGCAGTTTTGAACAAAGTCGCACAAGGTATCTAGTTTGCCCTGAAAATCAGATATGGCTGTAAGGAAGCTCTAGGCACAGATGCCTCCTCTAGATGGGACAGTTCCCTGTGGCTCTCTATGGCTCCTGAGGACTCTGTCCCAGGAACTTGCTGAGACATCAAAGCAGTTTTGACCTGGGACAGGGACCAAGCAGCTTGTGTGTTTGGTGGTGGTGGTCGGGTGTTACTGTGGGTCACAGACTGTTTAGGATCCAGAACAAATCAGTATTTTTGGTGTAGAAGTCAGGTGCTCCTTTTTAGAGGAAAAGTTCAGATGTTGGAGGAGAAAGGAGGAAGCCAAGAGAGGTCTGACGGGGCAAAATATGTAGGTGTGGGGGACGTAGGCAGAAGTTTGAGCAGGAGGAAAGAGGGCATGTACTTGAGGGGCACATGAGGAGAAGGCAGGGAGGAGGATCCATGCTCTGTTCAGGACCATGTTTCTGATACTTGGGGTGGAGGGTGGGTTGTGTAGAAGAGGAAGAAAGAAGAAAGACCAGAAAGTGCCTCTGGACCCAGAGCGGGGGTACCATGGCTATAGAACCCTATAGTTCTGCCCCTCTGGGCCCTGGTGGGGTGGGGCTAGGTCCTGTGAGCCAGTAGTACAAGATCCTGGAAAGTGGCTTCCTCCCTTCCTGGAAGTATGTTTTGATTGGCTTCTCTGTGCGCTCACATTGACAGTCAGAGATGAGGCTGGGCTGGCTCTCCAGATGCCATCTTAAAATTGAGGAGGAAGCAATTTATTCAACAAGGACAAGGGCATAGCTGTGGGAAGAGAAGGACAATGCCAGGCAGAGACTTGGGGGGTTCTTTCTTCCTCAAACCAGCCAACTGGGCCTGGCCCTGTCCATCCCTGTCACCTCATACTCCTTGCCAGACTGAGCTCTCCCTCACCAGGATGGACCATCGCATTGCCTGGGTGAAGCACATTTCCTTCTGGCCCCTCCTCTGTGGGGCCCTTAGCACGCCACCTCAGAGGATCACAAGGACATTGCAGTGAGCTCTTTCCTTGCTCTGCTGAAGGGACTTCTGTAAGAGCAGTAGAGCCACTGACATTTCTGGGTAGTTTTAATGTTGGTAGGAACTTGGATCAGAATTTTTTTCCCTGACTATGCTAGTTTATGATTCAGTTTGTGTTTGCTCATCCATCTCCTGGTCAGTGAAACCCAAGCCACTTGTGGAGTTGATGACAATCTGTGAGAATCAAAGACTGGTTGGCTGTGAGCCAGCCACCAAAATCCCTAAACCCAAGGTTAGACTCTGGGGTGGGGATCCGAGTGATGAAAGTCCTGTGTCCATATATTTAATCTCACACAAACCACACTTCTGGGGCTGAGGCCACTATGGCATAAACCTGCAGCCTCTTTCCTCCCATACTTTAGCCTCAGGGTCACAGCTCCCTCCCTAAGGACCCTTCTTACCTCCATCATTTGTATCCTGTCTTCTTGACACTCACAACAAGGGATAATCACTGATGGGCATGTCTGTATGTTACATATTGGCTCCTAGAAAGAGAAAACTGACTGTTTCCTTGTCTGGCAGCTTCTAGGTACAGACACAAGCCTTCTTTCCCCCACACCTGTCAGCTTTTGGAATATCAGCAAATATTTGTGGGAGAAGTCAAGAACAAATGAGTACCACCATTCGCCAAAGCGGGGAACCCTCCATGGAAATCACAAGAGAAGTCCTGATTTGCAAATATGGCGCTTTCCTGGAAGACCAGCAAGTTCCTTTCAGTCCCCTTGGTGTCCCTGAGACTGCCTTTGTTGGAGAAGCCTAGTTTTGGGCTCTCTAATGTAATGGAGGGTTGTCAGGGGTGTGAGCACTGGCAGGTGATGGGGCTGTATTCACTTGATTCTGGCCGATCCAGCCTCCCCAGGTCACACTGCAAGCAGCACAGAGGCCACCAAAGACTGTGAGGCCAGTTTTTCCCCAGATCCCAGCCCCAGGTCACCCCTGTACCCAGGACTTCATGCCACAGCTACAAGTATGAGCCCTGGTTTGGGCCCCCACTCTGAGTGAGACCCAATCTGCGCATCTGACTCTCAGTCCCTGTGCTCACTTGGGCTGGGCCTCCCTCACAGCTCAGTGCCAGGTCAGACTCCCTCCACCCTCCTCAGCACTGTGGTCACTGCAGGCCACCCCAGTGAAGCCCTTGCCCTGGCAGGAGACAGGGGAAGACCAAGGAAATGGATTCCAGTATACAACAGGTCCTGGAGGGGGAACCAGGCCCCTGGATCAGGCATTGTTGGGAGCAGGGGAAAATTGCCTGTGTGACATTTAGTGAGTTCCATGTCCTTCTTTGGCCCCTCCCTGCGCCTCTGTCACCCTCCTTTCCTCCCATTTCTCTCTGTCCAGGTAGGTGAGGCTGGTGGGGTGCAGAGTGTAAATGGCCCTTGTGTTGCAAGAGGCTTCTTGGTCAAGGCCAGTGTGTACATCAGGCCTGCTGACCACATTGGGACCAAACCATGACTTACCTTTTCTGGATTTTGCATTGGTGGTGGCTCCTCGACAGTCTAGAATGTTAAAGAGACATAAGAACAGCTGGAAGGGGCATGAAGGGTGCTGGAAAGCCATGCTGACAGGGGGGCCCTGCTCTCAGCACCAGGATAGAACATGGAGTTTGGGGTGTCAATCTGGGTTTCACTGTCTGGATATCTGTGGCTACCAGGCTTCACCTCCCCAGGCCTCAAGGGGAATTGGAAGCCCAGTAATGAGAGGCGAACTGAAAGCTCCCTGTGGGGTCCACAGGGAGACAGCCAGACTAAGGAGTATGGTCCCTGGTAGAGGCCTCACACCTGGCCAGCATCATATGAAGTCAGAGCACAAGGCCCACACCCCTTTCTCCCTCCACCACCTCATCCTCTGCCTGCAGCCCTCCCTGGTGTCCCAGCTCTCAGAGGTAATAGTCCCTCCACCATCCATGGCTTTCTCTTCCTGCTTCCCCTGTTTCAGAACTCAGACCTGCTTGCCTCTTGCTGGTTTGCTTCATCCTTTCACACCTCTTCTTTCGCCTTTCTTCATCCTGCCCTCTGGCCTGTGTCCTTGCAAACCCAGCTAGCCAGTGCCTCTGCCTCAGTCCCTCCCTGGGGCCAGACTCTGTCCTTTCCTGTTGCTCTGGTTACACTGGGCCCTTGTCACAAACTACGAAGCTGACGTTTTCCACTCATATGCCCCAGTACCAGCACCAGACCAGATACCAGTCTGTGAGCTCCTACAGGGTTGGTGGCTACTTTATTTCTGTCCCTCTGTACCCAGCCTGGGGCCCAGCACTTCCTAGCCCTTAGTCATGAATGAAGAAGAAATGACAGGAGGCACTAGAGATACGCAGTGACCCTGTGGTCACTTTTCCCCAAGGGCCAAGGCAACATATATGCCAAGTCCCTGAGGTAAGCACAAGACAGACAGGTGGTTCCTTAGAAGCCCAGGCTGTGCCCATGCCTGGGAATGGGCAACAGAGTCTGTATCTCCTTCTGCGCAGAGCAGATAGGAGCCTGCCCACAGGCAGGTTTACAATGTAGCAGACATGCTATGGCCCTGGGGTGTTTACAATGCTATGTGGGCAGGAGTCACTCACCTTCTTGCAGCACCAGATGCTCCAAAGCAACAACGGGAGAATGGAAAGGACTGTGATAGGTACAATGAAGTATAGGTGGTTGAAAATGGGTGTGAACTGTGGAGGGGGCAAGGGGTCATGTGACAGGGCTGGCGGTAGGGCAGGTGGTGAGGCCATGGGCCTGTGAGGTGGCGACATTAGGGGACTTTGAAGTGGTGGAACAGGTGGCTTGGTGGGTGGTGGCATTGGAGGACTGCGAGGTGGCAGGGCAGGTGGCTTGGTGGTTGGTGGGATTGGAGTACTGTGATGTGGCAGGGCAGGTGGCTTGGTGGTTGGTGTGATTGGAGTACTGTGATGTGGCAGGGTAGGTGGCTTGGTGGTTGGTGTGATTGGAGTACTATGATGTGGCAGGGCAGGTTTCTGGGTGAGTGGTGGCTTTGGAGGCCTGTGAGATGGTCGGACAGGCAGCGTGGCAGGTGATGGCGTTGAGGGCCTGTGAGTTGACAGGACAGGTGGTGGCATTGGAGGCCTGGGAGATGGTCGGACAGGTAGCTTGTCAGGTTGTGGTTTTGAAGGCCTGTGAGGTGGTGGGACAGGTGTCGTGGAACGTGGTGGCATTGGAGGTCTATGAGGTGATGGAGTATGTGGTTTGGTGGGTGGTGGAATTGGAGGACTTTGTGGTGGCAGGAGAGATGGCTTGGCAGTTGGTGGCATTGGAGGAATATGAGGTGGTGGGACAGGTGGCTTGGCAGGTGGTGGCGTTGGAGGCCTGTGAGATGGTCGGACAGGCAGCGTGGCAGGTGCTGGCGTTGAAGGCCTGTGAGTTGACAGGACAGGCGGCTTGGCAGGTGGTGGCGTTGGAGGCCTGTGAGATGGTCGGACAGGCAGCGTGGCAGGTGGTGGCGTTGAAGGCCTGTGAGTTGACAGGGCAGGTGGCTTGGCAGGTGGTGGCGCTGGTGGCCTGGGCACTGGCAGGGTAGGTAGTGGAGCAGGCAGCCAGGGAGGAGTAGGAGCAGATGGTGAAGTACCTGGAGGGACAGTTGACTTCTCTCTCTGCAGAAAGCACACATGCCAGAGGGTTGTGGTGGGCCTCGGTAGCCTCCACCCACTCGACCAGCACACTGCCTTGTCCAAATACCATTCTCCTTGGTATGCTCCACCTACAGTGGGGCATAATGGAGCTAGGAAGCCAGAGGAGGAACCAGAGCCACTGTGGAGGCCTTGGCCTCAGACCCCACCACTAAACCTGATCAGACTCTCTACTCCTCAGCCCTGACAAGGAAGTCCAAAGTCCTTTGTGAAGCAACAAGCCAGCCCTCACTGCAGGTCTCAGTGACAGGACAGGGGTTGTGTGAGGACCACACAATCTAGATTCTCAGGTGGATGAGAGGAGGTCATCTGGGACCCACTTAGAGGCTGGGGCACAGATGCAGAGGAGGAGACCTGCTACATTTCCCCATTGCCTCTCCCACCTACAACAAAGCTACTCAATGTCTTTGAGCCTCTGTTTCCTCATCTGCAAGGAGGAAATGAGTGGGCACTTGTGAGGATGAAAGAGTTTGTAGACAGTGCGAGTATGGGCTAGGCCCATGTGGGATCTTAAGGAATGGGAACTATTGTCTTGTTATTCATACCCAAGAACAAGTGTGCTGCATGTGTGGACCCATGTGCTGCACAGCTTTTTCCTAACCCCAGCCTGTGCGGTCAGAGAAGCCAAGAGGGACAGTGGAGAGAGCCTGTGCCAGGACAGGAGACAGGGTGACTGAAAGGAGGGGTGGAGTTGGGGCTGATGGTGACACTGCTGTGCTGGGCCTGAAGCTACAAGGATGCTCCTGAGTCCTTCTCTAAATGTGTCTGTTCACAGGTGGGACTCCTGATGCCAGTTCAAACTGCTGGTTTGTGAAATGATGTCCAGGGACAAGTGAAGACAGACTCAGATGGAGGACTGTCAGCATTGTTGGAAACCTCACAAGCTAGCACTGGACACCAGAGTGGTGGGAATTAGGCACGGGAGTCCCTCCTTCCAGGCACACCTTTTCCAGCCTAATTCCCTGTCACCTCCCTCATGCTCCTGGTCTAAGGTGCCTCGATGATGTGGAGTCTAGGGGAGCAGCACCTCAATCCTAGTTTACTTTCCTGGAGTTGAGCCTCTGGCCTCTTCCATAGCCTCGGGGCTTCCCCACCTACTGAGGGACAACCTTCCTGCAGAGTTCATAGAGAATTAGCAGAGAGGGCCAGCTGAGGAGCAGGAGAAAGGAGGAGAGGCTGATTGGAGGGTCATACATCTGCAAAATGACAGCATGTGTTCCCTAAGTAGGCTCAGGGCCCAGGGGCTTCTATGGTCATGAGTGGGTGGTGAGCCATCCGAGAGCTTCACGAATGCAGTGAGAACACACTGTGCATGGCCACCTCTGGTCCCACTCTCTAGATCCCCTGTTCTTGGACCTGAATTTGGAGGGCTGGGGTGCCCCAGGGTTCTGAAGTCTACACCCAGCACATAGCATCCTAGCCTCTCTCAATCACTTCAACTGGAATCCAGATGGACCTAGAACTCCTTATCTCTAGACCTGGTCCCAGGGAGGTGGCAAGTTGGAAGCGGTGTGGAAAGAACCTCAAGAACAGTTTTTGGATTCTGCGTAGAGCTCTAATTTGTTCCTCCACCTGCTTCAGTGACATTTGGTTACTGAGAAAGCAAAGATTCTACAAGGCCTATCCATCTGGCTGCACCCAGGTGTCTTGTAGACATACTCTCATGATACTTCCCAAGCTTGAGTTGGGGGACAGCTCTCCAATTAAGGTCAAAAGGCCCGGAGTGGTCTATCAGATGCTTCCCATCTACATCAGCTCTCCCCTGGGCCTGTCTGGGGTAGTGGTTCCCTGTCTTGTCTCCAAATAGTGTCTCTCCCTCCAGTGCATAGGCTTTGCACTATACCATGCTGACACTCACACATTTCCTGCTGGTCATTTTCAAAGTTATGTCCTGAAACTTGACACCATTGTTGAGGCTGTAATCAACAGTGACCACCCTGAAGAACAGAAAGGGCAGAGGTTGACCACCAGCCCAGACAGACAGAGTTCTTATACTTGGCTACAACCATAGCTTACAGTTCTCTTTGTAATGACTTTGGATATCAGGCATTGGGGTCGCCTTAGAGGTGACAGCATAGGTAAGGAGAGCTCATCCTCAAGTACTTCAAAGTCACTTCTGCAAGGAAGGCTGACCAGGCAGTGAGGAGCTCTGCATGGAAGCAGATGCTCTCATGACCATGGAATAAGTGATGAGAATTGGCTGCTTGGTGTTACCATCCCCACCCTTCTGTATTCATGCAATAAGTTAACTTAGCTCCAAAAGACTGCCAAAAGCAAAAGTACCATTCCTGTGGCACCTCATCTTGGCCATCCTACCCTCCTCATCAGAGTCCTCAGGGGTGGTTGTAGAGGGAGCCCTGAGCCCTCACAGAGACAGACACATGCTGCCCTAGTAGAGGTGAAATCCCATTTTCTAGACACTTTATGGGGCCCCGAATGGCCCACCTGGTTCACAACTTGGAACACTTACTTTCCAGCCTCCTCAAATACATGTCCTGGGCAAATTAGTTTTCCATTTGTTATATTGATGGCTTTTTTTGCTAAAAGAAAATCAGGAGAATAATGTCAATGGACATGCCCAAACATTCATCCCCTCTTTCACCTGCCCTTGGCCAGCAGAGCTAACACTTTGGCAGGTGCCAGCTTCTCTTCACTGTCTTTTTCTGAACACCTACCATGCCCCAGTACTGTGTACTGTACTGGTGTTTAATGGAGATGAGGTAGGCAGTCTCTGTTCTCAAGGTCCTTATATTTCAGAGACTGGTGAAGGAGATCGATAATGAAATAAAAACAAACCAAATAAATTCAGAGAGTAAAAAGTACTGTGACCTCAATGAGCAATGGAAGGGTAGCACATGGAGAAGAGACAACTGCTTAGGAATGAGTGACCTATCCTATCTTAAAAATATAGTTTCCCTATAGAGAAACTGACATATTTATATATGAAATACTTTTGATGACTGGATTTTACTTTAAAACAATAAATGGTGAGTGTATAAAGTAAACCATATTCTTCAGGGCTCATAGTTATTGATCATAGAGTGATGGCTGGCACAGGTCCATTATACAATTTTGGCTACTTTTGCATATTGTTGGAAATTTCTATTAGAAATAAGGCCTTTCTAAGGGGGCAATACTGGAGCAGAAATCAAATGAGGGAACAGCCAGGAAAAGCTGCCAGGAAAGAATGTCCCAGCAGTGGGAGCACATGTGCCATAGCCCTGAAGCAGAGCCAGCTGTGCTTGCTGAGCAGGAAAGAAAGGAGTGAGGAGAGATGGGCAGGGCCTCATGGCCCTAGGTAAGGTTCTAGTTTTATTGCAAGTACAATGCATCTGACCAGAGGCTGTGTCTGGGACACAGGGACAACAGGACTTGCTGGTAGATGGCCTATGGAATGAAAGCAACGAGGAATCAAGGATGATGTGACCAGAGGCACTGGGTGGATGGTGGTGCCAGTCATCGAGATAGGGAAGTCTGAGCAGGGAATTGGGACATTGTTTCTTTGTTTTTGTTTTCTATTATTTGCAGGGTCTTAGGAGCTGGCCCTCCAGTGGCTCAGAACAATTCCATAACTTGTAGCTCAAACACCTTTTCACTCTGAGCCCAACTCTTTTTATATGCCTGAACTGAGGGCATAGTTCAGGGCTATTGCCTACAGGATGGCCATTCTCATGTGAACCAGCTTTTTGATCCTAACTCAATTTTCACATTAGCTATGAACTTCTGAATTGTTTTAAGCCTTCATTGGTGCTTCTAATGAAAATAATCACAAAGTATGGCTGGGGGAAAATTTTTGTGTCTGAGGGGTAGAACAGTTGGGAATGGGTAGGAAAAGAATCCTAAGATGATTTTTCATATGGTGACCACAGTCCAGAAAAGGAGACTGAGGTGATGTCAGGCACCTAGGACAGCAAGGGCTCAGCAACGCATGTTTGAACGGAAAGGAGTTTCAAACAGATAATTACTTCAGTGGCCTTTTTAATATACTTCTTAAAAAACCTTATACACTAAACAGACAAAATGAAACGTTAAAATATTGCCTTACATTTTCTTGTTTATGCTTCTCTACATTTTCTAAAATAATTTTTTTTTAGATTTTTTAACTGAAAGAGAATGTAATTAAAGACAATCAATCTGCATCATTATATCAGAACTACTGGCAATAAACAGCCCTGATTGGTCACTTCCCACAAGATCCTGGTTGGGAACAGGATTGCAATCAGTAAAGGGGCCCAGGACAGCGGGATGGGCTCTCCAGTGTTAGACCCTGGCATTGGTCCTCCTTGGAGAGAAACACTGGTGATCTCCAGGAGGGGATCCAGTATACCCACAGTCCACAGACCTCAGAGGTAGCATGTGAACACATTTCTTGGGGTGTCGGCTGTGTCCCATCTTCCTCAATAAAAGTCATCTCAGGGAGGCTGAAGGTTCAGATTGGGCAATCAGGTCACCTTGGTCTATGTTGCAGCTCTTACAGCACCAGCTTCTGACTCTAAGCAAAATCTGTAGTTGCCTCTTTCTCTAGTTCCAAATCCATACGAAAGAGGAATAGTAGGTCTCCTCTGAGAATTGTGATAGTGTATAAGAGGAACTGGATGCAGTAAGTGCTCAATAAACGTTATCTCTGTGTGTAAAGGAGATACTCAGTCCTAAACCTCTCCTGGAAGTATAGGCCAAGGAATACCTAATTGTGAGGCCACTACACCCTGTGTGGTGTGGAATGTAGGAAGACAGTCCCCATCCCCATTCTGTGCACTGTGGAAAGAAGGAGATGCAGCTGAAATGTGTACTGGGAGACAGAGTTACTCTGGGTATACCAGATGTCTCTGGAGTAGAAGTTATTAATCATAATACAATCATATCAAACGAACATAATAAGGGGCTAACTGGGAGAAGTGAGGAGGATGCAAAATGTCTAACTCTATCCCAATACTCTCTGGGATGACCATACCCACCACAGTGCTGCCATCATGAAGGTCCACCTGGTACCTAAGTGGTTTTTTTTTTTATTAATTGTATGTTTTATTTCAAAATTCAGACCTTCCATGCGTTACCAAGCCATATATATTATAAAGTTTAATTAGTATAGTGATCATACTGGTCAAATTTTACAGAAGAGAAAAAAGAGGAAGAGAACCACTCATTTGGTCAAGGTCACACACTGTTGTGCGCCTGTGCCGAGTTGCGTGGCCCAGGTCGGGCAGATGGCATCTTCTCTCAATCTAAAGAGAGAACACACTCCTGGGAAAGCTGCCAGTGCACCTGACATAGACTCAGAATTCCAGAGCTGCATCCATTTCCTACCAGACTTGACTCATGGGATTTATTATTCAGCTCTCCAGGGTATTGAAAGTTGAGGAAAGGGTGCAGTAATGCAGCTGTGAGTGCTGACCCAGACTCCAAACCCACCCTCAGTAGGGCGAAATCCCTGCTTCCAGTACTTCTGTGGTTTTGATCATCTCCCCACTTAGCATGTGAAAAAAGAGGTGGCCAGCCTTCCCTGCCAGCTTCCTCCTTCCACTTGTCTATCTTGTTTCTGTTTTCACTGCATCCACAGCAAATAGTCAGCAAGACCTCTGAGGGCATGGCTGGCAGAGAGAAATACAGCCTGGTGTGAAAAATTTGTCATCTAGTCACTGAAGCACTGAAGGGCTACTTACTGTAGACGATGGTGTCTTCCAGAGTATATCTGCAAACATATTCACTCAGTTTATGCTCTTTTAGGGAATGAGAAACAAACGCCAGATTGTAGACTTCTGCAAGTGTAACATACAAACTTCTGTATGAGAAAGGGCCAGGTGCAGTCTTACCTCTGATCTCATAATTATGACAGGCCACAACCTAAAATGGAAATCCCAGGGGATTTCTGTGAGGAAGCAGCTGTTTCTGAAACACCATTTGTGCAGCCTCTGGGCCAGATCCTTGATCCCTAGCTGATTTTATTGATGGTCCACTCTGAGGAGGCTGGGCTGGGCCTTGAGCACTCAGTGGTGTTCTCACCACAGCCCCTGACCATGCAGCACATTCAAGGCACCCAGCCTCATCCCCTCCATGGGCTTCTGACCTGAAAATCCCTGGTACTCACTAAAAGGTGCAGGGAGTGCTCACCACCAGTGCTCACCCTTACCAAAATGAGAGGGGAATAAAGACAATGCAGCTTGAACATATCCCTGCCTCACGTCTAAGCTGAGCACCCAGGCTTGGGTGCCCAAGGATTTTCTGACACTAGGGGGTCTATTCCACCTCCCTGTCATTCTGTGTTTCTGTGGCAGCCTAGCGACCACAGGGGCAGGAGCAGGATTTGGGTAATGAGGGAAGGAGCTGAGAACCCTGCACTGGAGACTCCACCATGGAAGGAGAGGTCCTGTCTTAGCTGAGGTTCCAGAACTCAGCAGATGACTGTTCTTCCTCTTTCTCTTGCTGAACCTTCATGAAACTCACCTACTCACCCTGGAGTCACCAAGCCTTTCCTTCTGCCAGTGTGGAGACATTGGTGTGCTAAGGTGCTCTTCTGAGCTCAAGCCGTTGCCCAGGATGCTGGGCCCCTGGCAGTTCCTGAAGTAAATACCAGGGACACAGAGATGGCAGATAGTAGGCTTGGCACTGGGGGAGTTAGGTAGGAGAATCTGCAGGTCTTCCTATGGCCAGCTCAAGGTCACAGGTCTCCACCTCTGTGTCCTGGCCCAGGTTGGCTTGATTTTCCCCAGGTCAATTCACTTAAGGAACAATTCCTCAGCAATGCAGGTAAAGCCATGGACTTGCATTCTGATTCCTCCTGCTTTAGGTCTTTGTGTAGCGATCATTCAGTCAAGGCAATGTTTGCAATTTCTTTGCTTAAAGAAAACTCTCTTCAGCTTTGGCTGAAGATGGCCTGCTGACATGTTAGGATTTCAAGACTTAAAAAAAAAAAAAAAAGGGATCTCACATTTAAAAGTCTCCACATTTTCCCTAATAATCCATATTTATGTCTTTTTGGAAAATGGAAACATCAGTGGATTTATTTCTGCATGTCAAGCAGTAGAGTGTCAGGGGCCTCTGCCCTGCTCACGTTGGTAGGTTTTCATGACCAGAGCCTGTCTTCACTCCAGGAGCCCTAACACTGCAGCCAATCATCCTTTGTTTGGTGTGGCCCATACTTCTTGATTACTGTACCTGCCCGGCTCTGGAGAGTACCTGATGGCAGCTACCATGACCTAAGAAGAGCCTGAGCCACATAGAAGTCTGGGAGGGCACTGATGATTTTAGAAAGAGTGGGAAATGTCCACTGATGACCCTTTAGTAAGAAATCAGGTGTGTGGCCGATTCAGGGCATGCTTGACATCCCTAAGTGATGTGCCTTCTCCCATGCATGGTGGTCAAAAGCACAATGGTGCTCTAAACCCAATTCTTCCAGGATGCATGCTCACTGCTCACACTTCACAAGGGTCCTGCTCAACATGACAAGGGCGCCATATCTGCTGGGAAGGAGCAGTGTGAACTGTCTCCTACACAGCTTCCGTGGCTGGCACTGTTTGGGTCACCTTGAGCACGTGTGCTGCCCTCATTTCCTCAGAGGATTTTTTATAATTTGTGTTGCTGGATTATGAACCGTAAAGGACTATTTCTTTACAAAGTAGAATCCTAAATTAATAAAGCATACTGTAATTAGATATAGGCTGAAAGAAATTTCTGCTGAGGGTGGAGAAATCAGGCTCTGCATGAAGCTAAAAAGCAAGGATAATCTGCAAACAGCCAGGAGGAACCAGAAAAGGAAAATTTGTGCTACGCCAAGGCATTGAACTCCTGTGTTCATCCAAAGTGACATTCTCCACCAAGCATCTACTGGTGCCATTGTTTAATTTTCTCCCCTAAATATCCCAACAGCCCCTAACTTAAGCATTATTACCCACTTTTACAGAGAGAGAAATTGGTGCTTAGAAAATGCAGGTAGCTTCCCCGATGCCTGGCAGGGACAGCACCAAGATCTGACCTCAAGTGCCAGCTCCAGGCCCCACTTACACCACCTCTGCTGGGGCAGCCCTCTGGTTCCTGGAGACATGGCTTGTGGTCTTCTATTTCACAGGGCTGTGAGTCCAAGTCAGAATGCCCTAGATAGTCATGGCCTCATAATGAAAAATGTGCCCAGCCTCCGTTATGTATGTGACAGGAGGGAGTGTGGCCACTGAGGACAGGATCACCTGACAGCCCAGAGCACAGCCTGGGCCAGCACTGCTCAGGAACCTTGCATGTGGCCTGTCTGCCCAGATGCCCTTCCTTCCTATCTTGTGCTCCCTGCTGCCCCTCAAGCTTGTTCTGTTGTACTTCAGAATATAAGTTTGGAAGATAATAAAAAAACTGAATAATAAAAATAAAGCAATGGACACAATTAAGCAAAAGTCATGGTTATTTATACTGTGTGACAAGGAACAGACCAAGCATGCAGGAAGTTAGAGGTGTTATTCTATCAGGAAAGGGTTTGGGGGTGAGGGGCCAATGAGTAACGCCTCTAGGAGTGGAAGGACTCAATCCCATAAAGTGGAGGACAAGCTTGCATGACGTTGAGCTCCCCTTCCCCACCTCCAGCCTCTGCAGCAGGAGGGGCCTTGATTCGAGGGAGGACCTTGGAGGGCCCAGCTGTCCTGTGAAGAGGTCTCAACTCCATGGACAAGCTGGTTTAGGAAAGTGGCCTCTCAGTGCCCTGAACTCTGAGTGGAGTAGGTTACGAGAGCACAGGCCTAGAGGCAGGTAGGTCAGCAGAGGCCTCGGCTTACCCCACATCAAGACTGAGAGGCTGAAGAGGTCATGCCTCATCCTCTCTCCAACCTGAGTCCTCAGGCACCACCCACTGATTTATTTAGGGTGACATATTGATGAAATGGATCCTTCCAATTCATTTGGGGTCCAGAGTCCTGCCTTGAGTTTTCCCTTTCAGTGATTTTCATACTGTGTGGCAGCTTTCCAAATGACAGTAACAGTTCAAAGGTCAGAGCAGAAACTGCTGGACCATGCTGGACTGGCTCCCAGGGTGTGGTGGGTACCTGTCACCTTAGCTAGGTTGCCATGGGGGAGGAAAGACCACTGGTCTCCTGCCCTGTGGGTTCATTTCCTGCTCAGTCACCATGGCCTGTGTGTGTCCAGGGGACATACTCACAGAAATGAAGGCTATCAGGCCAGCTTCTCAGCTGGGCCCTTTACACTGGGAAAAGCAGGTCGAGACCCTACTTGTGTGAAGGGATCTCTAACTCATCTCCATGCCTCATACTGCAAGTCCCAGGTTCAGAAGGAGGCAGGCAATTTCCACCAACAGCTGGAGAGGCTCTCATCCTGCAAATTCCTTAACACCTTCCTTCCCTGCATGGGCTCAGCATGGAAGGTGGGGGTGGATTAATCAGGGCAATATTAGTATCTGCCACTGTTGGTTAGGGCCTGTTGGCTTCCTGATTCTGTGCCAGTCACTGAAGAATCCACTGGCCCTTCTCTCACAACAGCCCTGATGGTGGGAATTGTTTTGTTTTCTTCTTGACTCCAGACTAGAGTCTGAAGATGTGGCATTTGCTCCATGTTTCCCACTCATTGGTAAGAACTCAGAGAGGACACAGTTCTGTCTAATCCCATGGCCTATGGCACTATAACCTACCATAGGAAACACAGAGACCAGAGCCCGCTGCCTGGATCTGGATCCAGCTGAATCAAGCAGTGTGCCATTACCCATGGAAGAATGCACTTATCCATCCGCATCAGTGGTTCAGATCCCAGTGACATGCACGCTTGAGTCTGCACATCCCAAGGTCATTACAGAGGAAGGGCTGCTATCACCACAGTGATGCACAGGGGGCCCTCAGAAAACTGATTCAGGCACTCTTGGAGGGAGGAATAGAAGGTTAGAGCTTCCCTGTCCAGTTGCAGATAGATGTCAGGGAGTGTGTTCCCACTGAACCACTGGGTTGGATGTTCACCCTAAGCATTAGTGAGGACTGATGTCTTTGCTGCCTGGGTTCCTAGTACAACACTGGACAGTAGGCATTATCTGAATGTTTGTTTTCATTTACTGAAATAATCATATTTTTTTCATCCTTTTGTCTGATGTGCTAAATTACATTGATATTACTTTTTTTTCCCCTTAGCTCCCCTCTGCCCAGTACCCCCCTTCCCTCCAGCAATCCCACCCCCCTTAGTTCATGTCCATGGGTCATGCATATAAGTTCTTTGGCTTCACCCTCTCCTATATTATTATTAATTTCCCCCTGTCTATTTTGTACCAACATATTGTGCTTCTTAAACCCTGCACCATATCCCTATTTCTCCCTCTCCTCCCTCCCAGCTGATAACCCTCCAAGTGATCCCCATACCTATGATTCTGTTCCTATTCTGGTTTGCTTAGTTGGATATTGTTTTTATTTTTTAGATTCAGTTGTTGATAGTTGTGAGTTTGTTGTCATTTTAGTGTTCATAGTTTTGATCTTCTTTTTCTTAAGTAAGTCCCTTTGACATTTCATATAATAATGACTTGGTGATGATGAACTACTTTAGTTTTACCTTGTCTGGGAAGCACTTCATCTGCCCTTCCATTCCAAATGATAGCTTTGCTAGATAGAGTAATCCTGGTTGCAGGTTGCCTTTCATCACATTGAATATTGCTTGCCAGTCCCTTCCTGACTGCAAAGTGTCCTCTGAGAAATCAGCTTATAGTCCTATAGGCAGCCCCCTGTAAGCAACTCTCCGCCTCTCTCTTGCTGCCCCCAGGACTCTGTCTTTATCTTTCACCTTTGGCATCTCAATCATGATGCACCCTGATGCTGTCCCCTCTAGGTCCAGCTCACCCGGGATCCTCCGTGGTTCCAGGACCTGTATGTCCATCTCCTTCACAAAATTTGGTAACTTTTCCTCATTTTTTTTCAATTCTTGCTTCCTCCTTCTGCACTGATTGACTATTCTTTTCTTCCTTATGTTCCAAATCATTGATTTGAACCCAGGTTTCCTTCCCTTCACCATTGTTTTTGTGTGGATTTTCCTTCATTTCACTTAGCATAGCTTTCACTTCTTCTCTTATGCATTTGCCATACTCAAGCATATCTGTCAAGCCTGTGAGCATCTTTTATCACCAGTGTTTTGAATTCAGCATCTGTTAGGTTGTATATCTCCTTGTTGCTTAGTTCTACCACTGGAACCTTGATCTGTTTCCCCTTTTGGGCCATACTTCTCTGTCTCCTCATTCTGACAGGCTCCTGTGTTTGTTCATCTCTGCACATTGATATTTCAAATCTGGTATCAGACTAGCATTAGAGGGGTAAGCCATGATTAGTCTTAATGAATTTGTCCTTCACATATGTATTTGGGTTCCATTTATTTGTTAGCTTTTTTGTTGAGGTTTATAAGTATTTTTTATGTTCTTCATTAAGCTTTTCTCTTTGAGATTTAAGTAAGTAATCACACTAGATTTATTATGGCCATCATTTTACAATATATGTATGTCAAGTCATTATGCAGTTCACCTTAACTGATACAGAGCTCAATGTTCATTATAAACTTGGAAAAATTTAATTACATACCTATAGCTATATACAACCCCTGGCACACAATCTCATACAAGCACGAACTTAACGATATACACAGCGGACAACCTGTACATGCACACACCACCAAGATACCACATTCATATGCACACCAACACACTCAGACCACTCACACCACACTAAGACATATTGAGACCATGTATACTCTCACCAGATAATGATAACCACAAGGCACATAACCCATACTCATATACCACACGCATGCACACTTATGTCTAGAATAGTGACTGTAGCTCTTACCTCCTACACAAACAAAGTAAGTGTCCTTTCCCATAACATCTAAACAGGAGTTTTCTACGAGCTGGAATAGAGAGAGGTAATGGAAGGTTGAGGAAAAAGATAATGTGGGACCATAATGAGAATCTACTCCATTTCCTTCTCACATTAAACCCACACTCACGGATTTAACGAAGTCATCCAAGGAGCTGTAATCTTTTGTCTCGTACATTTTGCTATCATCTTCTACAATTCGTATCAGCTGAAACAAACTGGAGTTGGTTTGACCCCACTGACACTGCCATGTGTTGGGACACAGCAGGTACCCATCACAGGAAGCAGTCTCTAGCCTCAGGCCATGTTAGACTCCAAGGACCAGACCCTGGTGTCTACCAGAACTCCAACCTCAGGGAGTAGAAACTCCCTCCACCCGCACCTTGGGTGTATACATTTTATACAACATTGTTATTCACTACTGCAGTGGCAAGCTGTTGTCCAAACACTTGGGGTGGATTAGAGAAAATATTTGGACCAACCCTGGGAAAGCTGCCTTTGAAAATGTTCCTGAAATGGGTTCAGGTGTGGCCTTTGTTACCTGTTCAGAGTTACCTGTTTTCTATCATAATCTTTTAAACCTATGCTGTAAATCTTGGCCCCCATCTTCCGTGCCTTGTGAGCCTGAGAGAAAAAAAGAAAAAAAGACTTTGCATATAAATCACCAAAATACATGGAGCAAAGGGATAGGAACCAAAGAGCAGACTCACCTCTTTCGTAGTTTCATAATACGTTTGGGGCAAGAGTATCCCACCTGTCAGAGTGATGATCAGGCTGGCAGCTGTGTTGTCTGAAGGAGAAGCAGGGAGGGCCTGGTCAATAAAGGCACCTGGTATGACCTGCTGCAGGCTGCCAGGGCTACAGCCCTACTTCCCACACCTCTTCCTTTTGGGGAGAGGTCACCCAGGTCCGCACATATGCTATCCAGAGTTCTGGAAGACTTTACTAATGACTACAGAAGAAGAAGGAAACTTATCCCAGGACCCACTTTATAGATGATGAGACTGAGCCCAGATCAGGGCTCTTCCTAGAGAGCACTGACTACTACCAGACAGTGCAGACTTGGCCTGAAAGGCAACTCTAGCTATTTGAGTGGATAAGCATAACCCTTTTGGATGAGCAAAGGGAGGAAAAGCCAGACAACACTGAGTGGGCAATTGGGGTCCCACTCAAAACAGTACCTGTGTGCACACCTGCTGGCATCTGTGGGCCCAGTGGTTCAAACTCAAGGTCAGAGGCACTTGGACAACAGACCCTGTGTTCAGATCATGTCATCCCCCACAAGTCCACACATCATTGCTGACCACAGCTATGACTACAGTCTAAATAACGATGATTCCAGGCTGAACACAGCCTTTCCCACTGTCAGAATCACAGTCACAGGACAAGAGTCAACCAAAGGGAAGAAGCTGAACAAACCGGAGTTAGAGCCAGAACTGTGGCAGAGACAAATGTTTGGTTAGCAAGGGGAAAATCCAGCTCTTTTTTTCTGTAAACTGGATCCTGTCTGCTCTAGGTCCCCTGGCTTTCCCTTTCTCTTTTTCATGCAGCGCGACTGTAGGTCAAGTGGCTCATCTTTAATGATAACCAAGATGCACATACATGATCCCATGTAATTCTGAGAATCATCAGTGGGGTGGCTTTTATCTTCACTGCACAAGAGGAACCAGCAGCACACAGAGGGCAAGGAACTTGCTCCAGGGTCAGCACTAGGAAGTGGCCAAGGTAGATCTGTGTCCAGACCTCACTGAGGCCTTGCCTTGGTCTACCCTGGCCATGACCGTAATGAAGTTGGCAGTCAGCTCACCTCTGGCATACACTTGTTGAATCTGCTCATTTGCCTACAACAAAATGAAGGAATGTTGAGGGAGGGTAGTGAGATGACCCCAAAATACCATAAGAATTTGACATAGCAGAGTAAATAAAGTTCTAGTGGTTGGTACCTTTTTAAATCCTTCCTGCATGTTTAAATCTCCTGAAGGTACTATATTTTGAAGTTTGTTAAGACCTTCCTGTATTTTATTTCTGGAAAATAATTTAAAAAGAGGGTTCAGATGGAATGATGAGTTGACAGTTGCAAAACACCCCCAAGCTGTCCTAGTGCCATTCTGGACTGTGTAGACCTTCTTGGATGGGAAAGGAGACAGTCAGGTATTCCTTTCATGACTCTCCACCCTGTGTCTTTAAAACTGACAGGCCTTGTTCAAGCCTTCTCTGACTCCCATCCTGTGATCATTGGATGAGGCTGGGGGAAGTAGCTTTGCTGGTTCCAGGGGTAGAGGCTAGTCTTTCTAAGATCATTTCTATTTCAGACTCACAGATACCTCAGAGGACCTCCCCAAAGGCCCTGCCTGACCATCCAAGGTCAGAGCGGGGAGCACCATTTGACATATATGGTGAACTCGGCACTTAGAATGTGACTGGAAGTATGGAAGATCCTAAGGGATCCCTCAAGTGGGCGTATTCTTTTCCAACAGGTAAGACTGAGTTTAGAAAAAGCTATTTTGCTAATCTGCTGCCCTGTCCCTACCTTCCCTGCCATAGACCCTGAAGTTGACTGGGTCCTCCCAAGCCCCTCCCCTTTCTGATTTTCATTACAGGAAGTAGCCAAGTTGTTTAATTAGAGGGCTAGGGTTCCTGGTCTTCACATGCTCCTGAAGAACAAGACCAACTCTGGGGAAATGGCCTGAGGGCTGTCCATGTAGGCAGAAGAACAGCCATCTGCAGGCTGCCTCGGGTATGTGGCATGTCAGCCACTGTTAAAGCAGAGAGCAAGCTGGAACTGGATCATGAGGCGTTGAGGCTTCTGTTCAGACTACTTCAATGTGACAGGGATCAGTTGCCACAAAAGGTGAAGATGAGCCTGGATGCTGAAGGCTAGCATCTCACGGCATACAGAAGAGATGCTGTCCTGGGTGAGACCTGGCCTAGCTGAGGAGGAGTGAAGGCTAGGACCCATGTCCAGCAAAGGCCTAACCAGGCCCTGCCCAGCCCACCACAAACACCCTCCTCCACCATCACATTATGGAACATTTTCATTTTGTCAGCAGCTCTCTAAATATGCTGGAGCTGTCCACCCTCCCCAGCCTCAAGCCCAGGACCCAGCTCTCCAGGCTTCATTTCTGCCAGAGCTGGCTTCCCCTGGCACTGTACCTCCAGTCTTCTTCCTAGTTCTGATTTTGGAAGGAACATTAGGTTTTTTGTGATCTTGCGAAGTGTCACCACCTCTTCCTAATTTTCCTGTTCTGCCATTATGGCTGGGGGCTTCCTAGCCCATTAACTGTCTGGCTTCTCAGCATCCAGATCAAGCACCTGTGTGGACTGTCCATCCTCAGCCTGCTGCCCCAAGCAGAAGGCCTCAGGAAGCATCATTCCTGCTTCCAGTCAAAGCCCACCTTCTCTGCAGACCCTTTCAAATTACTCTAATCAGGCTTCTTTGGCCACCTTGGGCCACCCTTGCCTGCCAGTGCTCGCTCAGCCCTCCTCAACAGTTAGGCACTGGGGCCCTTCTGGGAATGACTATTCCCTGGGTGAGCCCAGCTCACATCAAGGTCCTGTGTGTTTCTCAGGAGCTGGCATCTTTAGGGCTCTGAGATGGCTTTTGGCTGTCATCCTGGATGCCCATTCCACCCACCTCACCACATGATTTCACGACTTTTCTATTCCTTTGAACCACATGCCCACACTTGGCACCTTCTCTCATGAAGAATGGCCTAACTTCACTTTCCACAGAGGACCCAAGGGTCCTCCAGGATCCTTCCCACAGCTTGTTTTTGTTTGGCTCTGAGCCCCATATGTTGTAACAGGCAGTGGTCTTCCTCTCCCCCAGGAATTGCTTTTCCACCAGAGGCCCCAGCCTAGCCCCACGGCCAGTCTCTCTGCCAACCCCAGAGTCCCTCCTCATGGACTTGCTTTCATCCACCTCAAACCCAGTCAGGTCCCTCACTCTTACACACACACCACATGCTGACACAAAACCATGCCTTCCCTTCCCCTTGTGGAGAGCCACCAGTCCCCTCCTGCATCTGCTCAAAGCCTGACATGGGGTGTAGTCTCCATGCACTGGCACCATCACACCCTCCCCTGCAACCTGGCTGTCTTGGAGTTACTCTGCTGTCCCTGATTCTGTCCAAGTTCCTGAGCAGCAACTTTGTGCCACCAATCCTGGGATGCAGTCTGTCCTTAGTGTCCTTAACCTCTTTTGGTGCTATACCACTCTGAACTGGTTTTAATTTTTTGTGTCCTCCCAGCTACTCAGACGCTCCATAACTTCCTGCTTTCAGGCTTTTGGCATACTGGTGGGCCTCCCTATGGCCACCTAGGATGTAGGCATGTCATGTCTTCCTACAACTCCAGCCCCACTCATGGTCTCCTGCCTCAGACACAACACAGGACCAAGCTACCCTCCACTGAAGACCATCTCTTCAGTGCAAAAACTCATTTCTTGTCTGGATCTGACTCTGTCTCTTTTTACCTCCACTGGCCCAGGGAAAGAGTGACATACCACAGCAGGTGCCAAACACAGGTCTGTATTCAAAAAAGACCCACACAACAGCCCTGTTAGATCCCAGGAGTCCTCACAGCCAGCCTTTTCTAAGTAAGGGCAGAGTTCTGAGGGAGGGACTCAGGACAGGTCAAGACAGGGCTTAGAGGGACAAAGATGGTCTAGAAGCACAGAGGTCAGCCAGTGAAGCCAAGTTCATAGGAGACTGGGGAGCAGGAGATTTGGGTCTGGTTGGGCACTGGGGGACCCCAACCTAGCCCCACCTACACACCAGCATGCTCCCCAGATATCTCAGGGAACCCCACATTCCCTGCTTCTCCCTTCAGCCTAGCCTTCTGGGCCTTCCTTGGGAATTAAATGGCACTTACCTGTCTGAGGTGAGCTTCATGAGGGTTTGGCCATGTGTAGAGTAGGTGATGAAGGACATCCGCTGTTTTGGGCTGAGGAGGAAGCATTCCTTGTGAGAAGCATAAATAGAGTCTCAAAGTGACACTAATGAGCAACAGAAGAGGGGGGTTCATGACAACTACTCTCTTCCCCACCCCAGGTCCTCTACTTTGGGACCCATTCCCAAATCCCATAGTTTCTATATACTTAGTGAAGAATTCTGAGGTTGTGGTGGTATGGATATTTCCGGAAAATAGTTGCAGCCTGGCACCCAGCTCCAGCCCTATACTCCCAACACCCCAAAATTCTCTCACAGTCATACACACACAAATACACATAGACATGTGCCCATTCATGGTGCATGTACATGGAAATAGACACCGAGGCATCCTGGATGAGGGCCTCCCAAATGGTCTCTTTTCTGTAAAATCCTTTGGATCTTCACTGCTTTTTCCTCTTACCTGTCTTCCCCTCTGTTTCTCATCTCAAAGAAATTATTCTCATTCCTCACAGTCATTCATTACTTTCCTCTCTATGACCATTATCTTTATTATCCTTTATTTAAATGTCTACCCTAAATTTCTAGCTCTACTTGATACTGCTCATGGGTCTTGTTTCAATTTATTTTAACCACTATTATCAGACTTTTATTCATGGAAAAAACCTTGATTATTTATTTTTTGTTTGGAACTTCTTCAGAAAGCTTCAAAAAATTTATTGAACTTATTTTTGTGACATTTGTTAATAAAATTATATAGGTTTCAGGTATACAATGCTATAATGCATCCTCTGAATATCGTATTAAGTGTTCATCACCACAAGTCAGGACAACCTTGATCATTTTATACCCCTGATGAATCATTTATAGCTCCTGACAGCCCAGAGAAGAATTGCCAAGCCCCTTGGCCTGGCATTATGAACCTAAAACCTTAGTCCTAAGGTGTTTGGTTCAACTTCTTCTCCCAGCCCTCCTCTGAGTTAACCTTAATCTCCAGCCTAACAGACCATTCACTCTGCAGAAAGTCTCTTGGCTGGGTTCTATTAGCCAGAATTTTCCCATTTTTCAAGACCTAGTTCAAATTTCCACTTTTTCTGTGAAGTCATCCTTGATTTTCTAGGAGTCTTGCTTTTTCTTTTACATTGCCTTGTAAGTTTGACTTCTTCCTTTGACCCATACCACCATTTAACCATGTGTTTAGTTAATGTGTTACTAGTTTGCCTGCTTCCTAATCTTTGAGTTCCTCAAGGCACACTGTGTCCCTTGTACATGGCATGACCTCAAGAAAGGAGCCAGTGTGACGTGTCCTTTCCTGCTTCAGAACACCACCCTGGGCTCTGTGCCACTGACTTGTGGGACTCCCATGCCCACTGAGTCAAACAGCTGTGTACTCTGCCTGGGAGAGGAAACACCAGTCATACTTTTTGTACTTCTTCACCATTTCATTCACATATTTGTAAATGTCCTTCCAGTTGTTTCTCACATTGTCTGACCTGAAAACAAGAGAGACCTGTGTTAGAAGGATGATGCGAATCCATGAGTGGGCAGCTATCTGCCTCCCAACCTTCATTCCAGATGGCCCTTTTGTAATCTCCTCCCTGGTCAGGTAGCTGATGCCAAGCACACATTCTCAATGACCTCACTAAGTCACCCTGTGGTGACTTTCATTAAAGGGAGCAGTGGGAAGTGTGACCAACCACACCTGTGTGCTTGGGGATGAGGGGCTTTTGGTGGCAGACCAGGATGGTTGGTCATGTCAGTTGGGACTGTTTGATGAGGAATGACGGAGGCTCCATTGGCTGGAAAATGCATTCTGATTCTGATATGTGGGCTCTCCTAGAGCCTCACTTATGACACCCAACAGGGTTGCTGGCCTGGGGTCAGTGAGTATGTGCTATCAGACAATTATATTTTCCTTCTTTCTTATCAGCCCACAGAGTTGAGCCCCTCTGGACATGAAAGGTCTTTCCCAGCACTGTTACCAGGGAAGAGACAACAATAGGCTGACAGTATTATCTTGATGTCATTCCCCAACAATGATGGAAAACCACAAGGTTATCCAGTTCCTACTTTCAGTTCTTCAATCCCATTGTTCACATTTTAGTCCCTGAATGGAGAGCGAGGAAGCTGAAGGGTGTTGAGGTTATGACTCCCTCTGTCCACATAGGAAGCACTTACATGTGTCCTAACTGCCTGCGGTTCAAAGGTCTGTAGAATCCCACATCTCTGTGGGTTGGCACATTCCAGGTTAAGGCAGAAAAATATGAGGCTTACTGAACTAAATACTTTTGAAGGTTCTGCAGATGGACAAGGGTGAAACTGAGGTTAGTACCCTGGCCTGGGCTCTTTCCCTGTAAGTTTTGGCTCATACATTTTGTATGGCATGTGAGTCAGAAAAACCCACCAGGAGTCCATTCCTCTAACCTCCAGTGATCATCATGCCCATAAATATTTCTAACATCATGTTTATATGTGGGATTCCCACTTACCCTAGAGCATCCTCCTCCTCTATAGAATTCATTCTGCCCTCTCTAGCCTGCATCTAAAACTGTTACAGAGGGTGAGGAAAGTAAGGAAAGGCATTCTAACAATATCAGGATTATCATTTATGGAACATCAATGTACCGTAGACTTTACATACAAGATTTGCAGTGCCAAAACAACTGTATGGTATCAGCATTATTTCTGCTTTTACAATGAGAACAATGAGGCTCTAATACTTCAAGGATTTTGTCCAAATTTCCATGGCTAACATAAATATAAGTCTTGTTGTAGCTGCAAAACCCTTGCTCTACCCTGTGTGCTTGGCATATCAGGTGACAATGCTGTGTGGCAAAACACTAGGCTCTGTAAACCTACCTAAAACACAGACTTCCTTCTTAAGTTACAGGCAAAGCAACTCCTTTGCTAACTATTGGTAACATTTTCCACTCTCTTTTGCATTACTCCTATCCTTTGTTTTCTCCCTGAGTGAAGAGGATTTTTCAGAGATTTACATAAAACAAGATTCTTCAACCCACCCACCTATTCTGGGAAAGTTACCAGTTTGAAATTATTTTGAAGGAAGGTCTAGATTCCATAACAGAGAAAGGCACAACTTCTCATGATCAGTGAAAAATACTACAGGGGCCTAAGGTCCCTAGGAAAGAGGTAATGTGGGATAGAGCAATCTCATGGGCTTGAAGTGGATGGGGAAGAATTGTATAGGTTAGTTGAGCTATAAGAGAGCTAATTTGTTTCCCCCACAGTAAGAAGAAATAAAAAATGTGTAAACCTCAAACAGCATGAAATATCTGTCAGCACAAGCATGGTATTATAAACATGATCATAATACCAGAAGAAGAATATAAAAGATTAGTATATGGCTGCCTCTGGGGAGTGGGATCAGAGGTGGAGAGGAGAGGGGCAGGATCTTCGAGATTTTACTTGTATACTTTTAATAGTGTTCTATTTTAAATTTTTGGACAAGCATATCTTCTTTTTAATTTTTTAAAAAGTTTAATCTTTATTGTATTTTTTCTATTACCATTTAGTCCCTTTATATCTCCCCTGCAATAACTACACTCTTTTTCATGTCCATGAGTCTTTTTTCCTCTTTGCTCAATCCTTCCACCCTCTCACCTCTTCCTGCTCAGTTGTCATCCTGCTCTCTATTTGTGAGTCTGTCTCTGTTTTGCTTGCTAGTTCAATTTGTTAATTAGATTCCACATATAAGTGAAATATTATGGTATTTGTTTTTCTCTGACTGGCATATTTCACTTAGTATAATATTCTCGAGGTTCACCCATACTGCCACAAAGGGTAAAACTTTCTTTTCTTTTTTTACAGTCAAGCAGTATTTCATTGTGTAAATGTTCCATAGTTATTTTATCCACTCAACTATCGATGGACACTTGGACTGCTTCCATATTTTGGCAATTGTAAATAACCCTGCAATGAACATAGGAATGCTTATGTTCTTTTGAATTAGTGTTTTTGGTTCCTTTAGATATATTCCCAGAAGTGGCTCCACTGGGTCAAAAGGCAGATCCATTTATTTTTGAGGCATCTTCACACTGCTTCAAAATGGATCAGGGACTTAAGCATTAGACCCAAAACTATAAAAATCCTAGAAGAAAGCATAGGCAGCAAAATCTCAGACATTGCTCATAGCAATAGTTTATCAAATATATCTCTCCAGGGAAGGGAAACAAAAGAAAAACAAAACAAAACAATGAGATTATATCAAACTAAAATGTTTCTGCACTGCAAAGGAAAATGTGAACAAAACAAAAAGACAACCCAAAGAATGAGAGAACATATTTGCTGGTACATTTGATATGGGGTTAAAATCTAAAATTTATAAAGAACTTACAACACTCAATACCAAAAAAAACAAAGAACCCAGTTAAAAAATGGGCTAAGGACCTGAATAGACACTTCCCAAAGAAGACATTCAGATGGCCCATGGATATATGAAAAGATGCTCAGTGTCACTAATCATCAGAGAAATGCAAATTAAAACCACAGTGAGATAACATCTCACAACTGCCAGAATGGCTCTTATCAATATATCAACTAACAAGTGCTGGCAAGGATGTGGAGAATGGGGAACGCTTTTGCACTGTTGGTGGGAATGAAGATTGGTGCAGCCACTGTGAAAGCAATATGGAGGTACCTCAAAAAATTAGAAGTGGATCCCACCACTGGGAATATATTTTATGGAGCCAAAAACGCTAATTCAGAAGAACATGAGCAGTCCTATGTTCATCGCAGGGTTATTTACAAGTGCCAAGATATGGAAGCAGCCCAAGTGTCCACCAGTAGATGAGTAGATAAAATAACTATGGGACATTTACACAATGGACTACTACTTGGCTGTAAAAAAGAAGAAAGTTTTACCCTTTGTGACAGTATGGATGGACCTGGAGAACATTATGCTGAGTGAAATAAGCCAGTCAGAGAAAGACAAATACCATAATATTTCACTCATATGTGGAATCTAATGAACAAACTGAACGAACAAGCAAAATAGAGACAGACTCACAAATAGAGAGCAGAGCAACAGCTAAGTGGGGGAAAGTGTGGGGGTGGAGGGGTTGATCAAAAAGGGAAAAAGACTTATAGACATGGACAAGAGTATAGTGATTCTTGGGAGGAGGGGAGTATAAGTGGACTAAATGATAATGAAAAAAATAAATTTTTATATACAAGAAAAAAAAAAGAACAAAATGATAAGCAAAGTAAAAATACCATAGTAACCTGTGTCATATTCTGATTTCTGGTATGACATTATAAAAAAAAAATTTTTTTTTAACAAAACAAATCACAAAACATACAAAGGTATGAGATAACATTGTTCATTTAAAAGAACTAAATAAATGTATAGAAACTAACTCTAAGGAGGCCAAGGCCTCAGACTTATTAGACAAAGACTTAAAGGAACTGTCATAAATTATCTCATAGAAAAGGGAAAATAAAAACACAAAAGTATTTGAAATTGGGAAAAAATATAGGTACAAAATAACAGTAGTAAAAAGAGGCATAAATTATTAAAAAACAAACAAAAATTTTGGAGCTAAAAGGTGTAATAACTAGGTTTCCCCTCGGGCTGACACCACTTGTAAGGGAATGGTCTGCCTGAAATATGGGGCATGAGTCAGCACTTGGACCCTGTCAGTTGCTCCCTCAGTTCTCTCCTTAAAACCACTGCTCCAAACACTTCTTAAGCATCTCTAATCCAGCCCTGCTCTCCCTCTGCTGGAGCTCATGCATCAAGAAGTCAGACTGGGGGAAAGAAGATGGCAGATGAGTGAGGAGAGGCTGCCCTTGCTTGCTCCCGAGACTGGTCTATAGTTTCAGCTCAATGTGGACAGAGCATCTGTTAACATCTGGATACTGTTGGGAATTGAGCATTGGCACTACTGGCAGTGGAAGAGGTTATCTTTGAGAAGCCTGTCTGGTGAGGGGCGTGGAGGAGACACGGGAGAGGTGTGAATTCTGGCTGGCTTGGCTACATGGGCAGTGGCCAGAGGAGCACAAAGTTTTCTCAATGTCCCTGGGTCTCCCCTAAGAGCAGTTGGAGATGGAGATCCAGGCTGTGCTTACTGGCAGAGACGAGTTTGCCAGGTGCATTCTGGCTCTGGGAGGCTGGGAGCAGCATCCTTCTTTTGCGGTTTGTTTTCTTATTTTTAATTCTTAAAAAAAAATTTATTGATTGTTTTTTTGCAGAGGGGGAGGGAAGGCTGAGGATGGGGAGAGATCCCTGAGGAGACCGCACACATGAGCCCACTTGCATGGATGCGCTCGGCCCCCACACCCACCGCCAGCCAGCGCGGCGGAGCTTTCAGGACCACATGCCTGAAGAGGGAATCACTGCCAGCCGGCGCAAATGCCAGCCAGTGCAGCACAGCATTACCTGCCTGCTAGAGCTGGGGATTGCTGCCAGCCACACACATGCCAGTCAGCGTGGCACAACGCTCCCTGGTCCACCCATCCACTGGAACGGGAAATAGCTACTAGCTGGGGTCCATGCCAGCCAGTGAGAGGAAAAGTCCCCGCCCACTGCATGGGAGAATGCTCCAGGCATGACCCGCAGTGCTCGCCTGTGCTGGGCCCACATGCCAGTGAACAGAAAAAGCACACGTCCCATGCTCAACCTGGGCTGCAGCTGAAATAAGGTGAAATGAACCAGAGGAACTTTGGAAAACTTTGGATGCTGGTTCCGGAGAAAAAATTGGAGGAGCAGCAGACCAGACTCAGGTCAGACTCAACCTCAGTCCTACAGGAGAAATCTTATAAGCAGACTACTCCCCTCCAAGGCGATATACTTCTCAGATTTTATTTATTTATTTCTACATTGAAATTTCTTAGCATATGTTTGTTTACAGATTATTTATTTATTGATTGATTGATTGATCTGCATATTCTCCTTCCTGCTTGTTTTTTTAATTGAACTTATTGGGGTGACATTGGTTCCCAAACCATATTGTTTTCAATTGTATAAAGTAGTTTTGCACAGCAAACAAAAACAAACACAAAAACAAAATCAACATAATGAAAGGGGACCCACTGAATGGGAGAATATATTTGCCAATAATACATCTGATAAGGGATTAATTTCCAAAATATATAAACCACTTATACAACTCAACATCAGAAGGACAAACAATCCAGTTAAAAAGGGGCACATGATCTGAATAGACACTTCTCCAGAGAGGATATATAGATAGCCAATACACATGTGAAAAATGCTCAATGTCACCAAATATCAGAGAGATACAAATTAAAACCACAATGAGATATCACCTCACACCTCTTAGAAGAGCTGTCATCAATAAATCAACAAACAAGTGCTGGCAAGGATGTGGAGAAAAGGGAAGCCTCATGGTATTTTTATTGGTTTTTGTATTTCTATTGTAACTTCTGCTTTTTCACTTATGATTTTATTTGTGCTTTCTCTCTTTTTTCTATTTTTAATGTTTAACTTTTAGTATTATTTTTTCAATTGCAATTTCCATTTAATATTATATTGGTTTCAGATGTACAACATTGTGGTTAGACATTTATATAACTTACAAATTGGTTCCCTGGTAAGTCCTGCACCCACCTGACACCATATCTAGTTATTATAATACTATTGACTATATTACCTAAGCTGTTTTTAATATCCTTATAACTATATTGTAACTGCCATTGTAATTCTTAATCCATTCACCTTTTTCAACCAGCCCCCTCTCATCTAGTAACCATTAATTTCTTCTCTGTATCTAGGAGTTTGATTCTGTTTTGTTTGTTCTGAATGATTACAAACATTATGTCCTCTTTTTAAAGTGATCTTTTTATCATCATGAAATTTCCTCCTTTTTCTTTTATTATAGCCCGTGTTTTAAAATCTATTTTATTTAATAAAAGTATTGCTACTTCAGCATTTTTTATTACCATTTGCATCAAATATCTTTTTCCATCCCTTTACTTTCAGTCTGTGTGTGTCTTTTCATATGAAGTGAGTTGTAGATAGCATATATATGTCTTGTTTTCTTATCCATTCAGCTACTCTAGGCCTTTTTATTGGAGCATTCAATCTATTTCCATTTAAAGTAATTACTTATAGGTATGTAGTTCTTGCCATTGTATTATTCATATTTTTATCTTTTTTTTCTTCTGAAAGAAGTCCTGTTAACCTTTTGTAATACTGGTTTGGTTGTGATGAACTTCTTTATCTTTTTCTTGTCTGGGAAGGTCTTTGTCTCTCCTTCAATTCTAAATGATAACCTTACTGGGTAGAGGAATCTTTGAATATTTGTGCGAATCACTCCTGGCCTCCAAACTTTTCTATTGAGAAATATGCTCACAGTCTTATGGGGGCTCCTTTGCAGGTAACTAATCACTTTTCTCTTGCTGCTTTTAAGATTCATTGTTTTTAACCTTTAGCATTTTGTTTATGATGTGTCTTGGTTTGGACTTTTGGAGTTCATCTTGTTTGAGACCCTCTGTACTTTATGTACTTATGTGTCTATTTTCTTCACCAGGTTAGGGAAGTTTTCAGTCATTATATTTTCACATAGTTTTTCTTTCTTCCTTTCTTTCTTCTTTCCTTCCTTTCTTTCTTCTTTTCTTTCTTTCTTTCTTTCTTTCTTTCTTTCTTTCTTTCTTTCTTTCTCTCTCTCTCTCTCTCTCTCTCTCTCTCTCTCTCTCTCTCTCTCTCTCTCTCTCTCTCTCTCTCTCTCTCTCTCTCTCTCTCTCTCTCTCTCTTTCTTTCTTTCTTTCTTTCCTTCTTTCTTTCTTTCTTTCTTTCTTTCGTTGTTCAATTACAGTTGTCCCAATATTTGCCCCTTTGGTTTCCCCTGCCCTGACTCCTCCCACTTTCACTGTCAATCCCCACGCTGTTGTTCATTTATATGTGGGTCATTTATATTTGTTCCTGATTAGACCCTTCCCCTTATTTCCCTCATTATCACCCTCCCCACTCCTCTTTTGTTGCTGTAAGTTTGTTCCTTATTTCCATGTCTCTGGTTGTATTTTGATTGTTTATTTGTTTTATTCTTTAGGTTCCACTCATTGGTGATATCATGTAGTATTTGCCTTTCACCACCTGGCTTATTTCACCTAGCTTAATACTCTCCATTTCCATCTATGCTGTTGTGAAGGGTAAGAGTTTGTTCTTTCTTTCTGCTGCATAGTATTCCATTGTTTAAATTGAAAATTTTTTTGATCCACTCATTTACTGATGGACACTTAGGCTGCTTCAAACTCTTGGCTACTGTAAATAATGCTTCTATGAACATCAGGGTGCATAAGTTCTTTTGAATCAGTGTTTCAGGATTCTTAGGGTATAATTCCATCAGTTGGATCACTGGAATAAAAGGAAGTTCTATTTTTAGTTTTTTGAGAAAATTCCATACTGTCTTCCACATAAGTTTTCAATTCCTTGTTCCCTCTTTTCTTCTTTTGGTATTCCTATAATGCAAAAGTTGTTATGTATATTGTCTCAGAGATCCCTTAAGTAGTCTTAATTTTTACAGTTTTTCTTTTTGTCTTCCAAATCACTGTTTTGATCCTCTGCTTCACCTGATTTTCTGTTAATTCTATCTAATCTATTCTTCATTTGAGTTATATTTTTCACTTCTGACTTGTATTTTTTTATGTTTTATGTCTTTTTGTTGAAGTTCTCACTGAGATCATATATCCTTGCTCTAAGTTCATTGAGCACCTTTGAACCAATGTTTTGAAATCTGCATCAGATTGCTTGCTTCCATTTTTTTTTTTTTTTTTTTTTTGGTCCTGTTCTTTTATTTGGAACATGTTTCTTTGTCTCTTCACTTTGGACACATCTGTGTATTTGTTCTATCTATTAGGTAGATCTGCTAAGTATCCCAGTGTTGGAAGAATGGCCTTATGTAGCAGGTGTCATATGGGGCCTAGTGGGACAGTCTTCCTCTTCACCTGAGCTGGGTGATTTAGGAGTGTCTCTTGTGTGGGCTGTGTGGGAGTTACTGTTGTAGTTGAGTTTGATTGCTGTTAGAACACAAGCCAGTGGAATTGACCTTCAGACTGACTGGCTATGAAGACGGGCCATGACTATAGCAGACAAGCTATTGTGTGTCAGGTGACTCCACAGTCCGAGAATCACTTTTGTGGGGTTTTGTGCCTGCTAATCTACTATAGGCTGGGTATGGGAAGGGCTCAACCCAGGAAGAATGGTACCTATTGGACAGATCTTCATCTCCAGACCTCACCTAGAAACCAGGCAATTCAGTTCCTTCCTGTTTATCTCTGGTGATTTTTGATCAGCTGTTCCTTCAGTGGAGCTTGAGGTCAGGATTTTTAAGCAATGATTCTATGGTTGGGCCCTTTAAGAGGAACACCTAGTACTCCAGCAGCCCTGTCCTTATTCAGACTGAGTCCCTGCTGACTTTTACACCTAACTATTGTGGGGACTCTTCTTCTTGGCATTGGTACTCTGGGCTGGGGAGTCCAGTGTGAGGCTAAAACTGCTTGCTCCTCACAGGGGACCTCTGCAACTGATATCCTTCCTGATTTTTAACTTCTGCAAGAGGGTGTCAGACTAGTCTGTTTCAAGTCTCCACCTCTCTTACCACAATTTCTTTTTTAGATCCTTAATTATAGGAATTTTGTTCAGCTACATTTCAGACAGTTTTCAAGGGTGGTGGTTCCATAATTTAATTTTAAGTTTGACGTAGTCATGGGAGAAGGTGAGCATTCAATATGCACTCTTTAATTCTTGCTAGAAAAGTTTTCCAGGTAAAAAGTCCATTCTTAGGTGGCTGAGATGGGGGTCAAAAGATTACGCATGAAAGAGTATCTTCTCCAAACGATTTACAAATACAATAAAATGCTGAAATATTAATTATGAAACATAGGTTTATCTACTTTTGGATGCCTATTATAGAAGAATTAAAGATATTTGGGTTTGTTAATAACATGTCCTGAGCCCAACAAATTATTTACAATTAGGAGAAATATGCTTTAGAAATTATGAAATGTATTAAAAATTTACCAATCTACAGAATTCTGGTGTAAGTCTATAATTGATTACTTTTTGGTTTTCACTAGAAATTAAGATTTGTAAGGGTTAATAATTGCAATCAAGATATGTTGTTAAAACTGCTAGAAATAATAAGAAAAACAACTCTGTATAAGGAAGAGCAGGATTTGGGGGGGAGGGTTATAAAAATATGTGAGGTATGAAAATTCACTTTTGTTCATGAAAAAGAGACTGATTTTGTCCATAAGTAATACAAGTGGTTGTTTCAGAATGAGAAAGGAGAAGAAAGGCCAAAAATTAAATGAAAATAGAAAGCAGGAAGGCATGGGGAAGAAATCTCATTGGTGTGGTTGGCTATAACTGAATGACTATTATAAAGGTTATATAAATAAGCTTTAGTATCAATATTAAATCACAAATTTAAAACATAATTCTCTTTCATTTGTTAAAAGGACAAAGTTTTGTTGTACTATTGGTCTATCTTTAGAGATTATGAAAAGTATTTTTTAAATTTTAAATTATCTAGAAAGCAAATATATTGCATCTTACCAAAATAATTGCCTGTGCTTTATGTTGTCTTTAAGATTCTTTTATTACTTGGCAGAACACAGTCTTTATTAAAAGAGTTAATGTTTTTTTTCAAAAGCTAACATGTTTTACAACTATCTAACTTTCTGTGTTTGCCTCAGAAGTCTTTGCCACTTTGATTAAATTTGTAATCAAGATCATATTTAATAAAGTGTTTAAACCTTTGATATTATTTTACAAACTTCTCATAATCAAATTCTAAATGATGTCTTTTTAGAACATGAATCAACTTTTGAATTTGCCAGAGATATTTTGGAATATCCCAAAAGATATTTCTGTGTTTTTTAAAAAAGATGTTAAACTAATTAGGTTTATTTGATATGTTAAATTACACAGTAAACATTGTCAAATAATATGTAATGCTAAGACTTCTTTAGGTTATATTATATATATATATGTTATTAATGTAAATGCGATAGAAATTTTATAGTTTTTAGACCTCTATTGTAATATGTCTTATAATGTTATTAGTCATAATTTTAGTTATTATCTTAAAATATATGTTACAATAAAGGCCATTTTTGATCAATTACATTGTAATGAAGTCTCATCAGATTTTTAACCGTGGCCACTTTGAAGTATTTTGATATTTAAAATTAGTTACATTTAAACTCTAATGTTATTGCAAATATACTTATTCTTTGAAGAGATTAAGGGAGAGGTCTCTGACAAGTACAGGATTATGATAGGTTTTTAGATAATATAACTGAACTGGGTAACAATTATTTGAACTCTAATAAAGAAACTGATAAGTTTATTACCTGATAATTAAAGATCAAGCATTAATTTAAAATTAGTTACATAAGAGCAGAATGAAGTGGTGAGGATAATAATTTTTATAACTTATTTGAAACATTTCTGATTCTTCTGTTTTTTTTCTCTAGGTTTAAAGAACATTTTCCTCCTTTCTTTCAATTTATCTATAAATTACATGATTTTTCAATGCAAACTTTTATAAAGAAGAAATGAAATATTTGTATATTTCTCTCTGATACCTCTAGTATTCAGAACTTATTATTTTAATTTTTTTGACAATATAGGTATTTGTATAAGTTCAATAAGAATGAGTTCTTCTTGTAATAGAGAGAAATTGGGCAATGCTTGGCTTGGCATCTTAGTGTAAAGAAGCTTTTAAAAATATAGTCTTAGATTATTTTTCACCACTTTTAAGTTTTACCTAGGTGGATTTCATGGGCACAATAAATCTTCATAAATATCACCAAAGCTTTAACAGAGATAGTATACTCATTAATATAGTTGAAATCACTATTCTTGCTGCACTTACATAAATACTCAGGCCAAGTTTAATGAGGCTAGAATTATTTTGCAAACAAGTTATTCTTTTTGTGATTACTTTTGCTATAAATTGAGGTAATTGTAGAGAAAAATTATGTTTCATTAGAAAATTCTAACACACCCTAGGAGGTACAAGACTCTAGTCCTATTCACTGTCTTTGAGATTTTGTTATTTACTTGAAAGGTGGACTGGATCCTAAATTCTAGTCCTTCCAATATCTGGTTACAACTTGCCATATTAATAGTTTACATTTTCTTCTACCCTTATGACTTGATATCACTGTGAACAAAAACTGCCTTTCCTCCTGAAGCCCTGCATACTCAAGCAGATGACTTGGTATAAACTTCAAAGAAAGTCACCACAAAGGCTCAGGTACAGACAATCTTGGTACCTGTTGTTGTGTGGCTCACCCAGAAAGTTCTGCTAAGATCCCAGTGACATCACCAGACAAATTCAAACTACAAAAGACATTTTGAGCCCAATATCTAAGAATTCAATGTCTGAAAATCTTCTCAATTGTCTGTCCTCTGGACTCAGAGACTGCTTTACAGTCTGCTTCAACCATTAATCCTTGTTTCCATAGAAATACCTTTATCAAATACCTGAGTGCTCACACCTTACAGCCTAACTTTGAGAGCCCACCTGCAAACTGCCTCCTGAAATGAGATACACCTGCTTAACTGAATTGACCTTTTCTCAGGACTAAGAGATGGGTTCAAATAGATAAAGTGGTCTATCAACTCAACTTCTATATAATGAAACTTGTTAGGGAAATTTCAAAGGTTGTGAATGAGTAGTAGCAAAACATGCCATCCCAAAATATGCCACTTTGTTATAAGGGTTACTTTAAGCTGATGGGATAGTTTTAGGTAAGAGAATTGGTTTAGATTAGTTGCTGGCTGAACAACTAACAGTGCCATAGCACTGTTGTATCTGGATCAACACCTCTGAATATGATAAAACTAACAAACTACTTGGCTAAAACAGGTTGATGCCACTGTAGGCACATTTTTTGATTTATTGAATGTCAACTGGTTTGTATCATGAGGGCTCTGATTAAGAAATAATCAGGATTTACGGAAGATGGCGGAGGAGTGAGGAGAGGTTGCGGTTTTAGGCTCCGGAGACCCGTCTGCAGTTTGGGCTAATTGCAGACAGAACATCTCAGTGAGCAGCTGGACATTGGTGGGAGTTGAGCCATGGCACTGCTGGATTAGAGAAAATCCATCTGGGAACAACCTGTTTAGTGAGGATAGCGGAGAAAAAGGGGATGAAACGGGATTCCTGACTGGGGCGGCTGCCCGAGCTGTGGCGGGAAGCACACAAAGGATTTTTGGCGACCACAGGCTGCCTGGAGAGGAGTCAGGTGGAGAGCAGATCTCTGCCCGCTGGCAGAGACGGGACTCGACCAAGTGGCATTGGCGCTGAAGGACAGGAGACAGCGTGCTGCTGGGCAAGTGAGAACATAATTCTCCTTTATATTTTTCTCTAGTGGATGGTGGAGAGGGGAGGAAAGTTTGGGGGTGGTAGGCCGTTCTGGAGGAGCCCAGGCGCAGAGGCACGCTCATCCACTCCCCAACCCTACCCTTGGGTCGCGGGGGCGCACATAGGGAAGTGCTCTCACTCACTGGCCCAGGTGCGCGGTGCCGTGAGTCCAGGCGTCCCTCGGACACTCCCCAACGGACATAAGATCAGTGCCCCTACGGGCACAGGGAGGGCCCACTGAACAGGCAGAGAACCGTGCACAGACACCCCTAGACAGCTCCCGTGGGCGCAGGGCCCCAGGCCGGAAAGCAGACCACTAGCGCAGGCTCTGTTTGTGCCCGCCCAGACGGGTGAGGGAAGGCGGGCGGCTGCAGCACGGGAACAGCGGGAGGAGGCGACCCACGGACGCTCGCTTCCACTGAGCACAAGTGTCCCCGGCCCTGCCCTAAGAGGCCAGAGACCAACTCCCGGAGCTCGGCTCAGCGGGACTGAGGGCACGGGGCCGCGCGCGAGCGCGAAAGCACCTCAGCCCGGGGTCAGTGGGCGCCAATCCCGGGGAAAGCTCTCGGGCCGCCCGCGAGTGCAGGGACGCGCGCAGGGATTCCTTGGCGCGAACGCGGAACTGCCGCAGCCCAGCGACAGCAGGAGCCAATCCCGGTGAAAGCTCTCGGGCCGCCTGCGAGTGCAGGGACGCGCACAGGGATTCCTCGGCGCGAACGCGGAACTGCCGCAGCCCAGCGACAGCAGGAGCCAATCCCGGGGAAAGCGCTCGGGCCACCCGCACGGGCAGGGTCGCGCGCAGGGACACCTCGGCGTGAACGGGGAACCACCGCGGCCCAGCAGCAGTGGGCTCCAACCGCGGGGCAAACTCTTGGGCCGCCTGAGCGCACAGGGGCTTGCGCGCAAGGGCTCGAGCGCAAGGGCACCTCAACTGGCTCCAGCGGGCAGCAAGGGAGCGCGCCGTGCCGGCAACCGCGGGCGCGCACCATAGTGGCAACCAGGGGCGCACACCGGTCCTGCAAAAAACAAGAACCTCTGACCTGCCACACTAGACCAGCTGCGGACCCAGAAAAAGAAGGCAACACACCAAGGCTTAAACGGAGTAAAAACATCGCTTTTTTTTTTTCTTTTTCCAAATTTTTTCTCCCTTGTTCTTTCTTTCTTCTTAATTATTTCTTTTCTTTCCTTCTTTCTTTATTCTTTTCCTGGGGTTTTTTTCGGGGGGTTTTGGGGGGATATATATATTTTTTTTCAATATTTTTTTTTCTCTCTCTTTTTTCTTTCTTTCTTCTTTCTTCTTTCTTTTCTATCTTTCTTTGTTCCTTTCTTTCTTACCTTTTGGGGTTTTTTTGGTAGATTTTTCATTTTCTTCTCTTTCTTCTATTTTCTTGGGGATTTTTTGGGGGGGTGTTTTTCCTTCACCTCTTCCAATAATAACAAACTTTATCTCTAATGTGTTGCATATAACCTCTCCTTCTCATCCTTTCTCTTTAATCATTGTTTATTCGTTTGTGTGTCTAGCTTAGCCCCCCTATCACTCTAAATAATATAATATAATTACTATATAAACCCAAATACAATACAATCCCACTTTCTTACTATATTATGTATTTTTCTATCCTTTTCTTCTATTTTTATTAACATACAATGTAAATATTACTAACTGGCTTGCACAGTCTCAAATATTATTAATCTATCACCCCCTCTATCAAAAATTATATTTTTCCTCCCCAAAAACAACTCTTATCTATTCTTCTTATAGTATAAAAGCTCAAATCTCTTTACATTTATATTAATACGGGCTAGTTGGCTAACGATAGCAGGATAGAGTGGGGGATACTTTTTGAGGGTGTGGATCTCCTGCCTGGGCTGTGTGTTTATGTCTTTAACAGCATATCCACAAAAGAACTCAAGACAAAGCGGATAGAGTGATTCTCAACCAACTAGCCAGAAGGAAGATCCTATCAAAGAACATCTGAAATATAACCGAACAGCATAAACAAACGACATAAAGGGTAACTCAAGAACATCAGGCTCAGGATATCAAAGAGACTGCACCACTGAAACTCCCAGACCTTCGATAAAGAATATTACACCACAAAGGAGGGAAGTCAAAGCAGACTACCCCACCAAAAAAAATAAATAAATAAATAAAAACAAAAAGAATCCAACATGGTAAGACGCAAAAATAACCCCTCAATGAAAAGAAAAGAGGCATCCTCAGAAAGAGAGATAGATGAAATAGACATAGCCCAAATGTCAGACATGGAATTCAAAACAATGGTGGTAAAGAAGCTCAATATACTCGACATCCTTAAAATCAACTATGACAACCTTCAAGGAAGTTACCAACAGCTCCAAGAAAATTACAGGGAACTTGCAGAGAACTACACCAGCATAAAAAAAGACATAGAAATTGTTAACAAGAACCAGGAAGAACTTAAGAATACAATCTCTGAACTGAAAAACACAATAGAATTAGTCAAAAGCAAACTAAACGAAGCAGAGGATCGGATTAGTGAGTTAGAAGATAATGTAGAGAAAAACTCCCAGACAATACAGCAAAATGAAAAACGATTGAAAAAATATAAACAAGATGTAAGGGAATTACAGGATAGCATTAGGAAAAATAATTTAAGGATCATCGGAATACGAGAAGAAGAAGAAAAGGAACATGGAATTGAAAATCTGATAGGAGAAATAGTGACAGAAAATTTTCCGAACCTGATGAGAGAAAAAGCTATGCAAGTCCAAGAAGCAATGAGAGTTCCAATCAAGAGGAACCCCCAAAAACCCACTCCAAGGCACATCATAGTTAAAATGGCAACATTCCAAGACAAAGAGAGAATCCTAAAAGCAGCAAGAGAAAAGCAGCAAATAACATACAAGGGAGTTCCGATAAGGCTATCAACTGATTTCTCAACAGAAACATTACAAGCCAGAAGGGAATGGTGAAAAATATTTCAAGCAATGAAAAACAAAGGCCTACAACCAAGAATACTCTACCCAGCAAGACTCTCATTCAAAATAGAAGGTGAAATAAGGAGTTTCTCAGACAAAGGAAGACTGAAAGAATACATCTCCACCAAACCAGCATTGCAAGAGATGCTAAAGGGAGTGTTCTAAGAAAAAAGAAGGAAAAAACAAGAGAGGAGAGGAACAGAGGTACAAAGGGAAATGAATAAATACACGTCAATAATAACCTTAAATGTAAATGGATTAAATGCTCCAATTAAAAGACATAGGGTAACGGAATGGATAAGAAAACAGGATCCACATATTTGCTGTCTACAAGAAACACACCTGAAAACAAAAGATTTACACAGACTGAAAGTAAAGGGATATAAAAAAATATTCCAAGCAAACGGACCGGAAAAAAAAAGCCGGGGTAGCAGTTCTCATATCAGACAAAATGGATTTCAAAGCAAGGACAATAAAAAGAGACAAAGAAGGACATTTCATAATACTTAAAGGAACAATCCATCAAGAAGATATGACTTTGATAAACATATATGCACCCAACATAGGAGCACCCAAATACATAAAGCGAATACTAGAAGACCACAAAAAGGATATCAACAACAACACACTCATAGTAGGGGACTTCAACACTCCATTATCAACAATAGACAGATCATCAAAGCAAAGAAACACCAAGGATATACAGGCATTGAACAACACACTAAACCACATGGATCTAACTGATATATATAGAACTTTTCACCCCAAAGAAGCAAAATATACATTCTTTTCAAGTGCACATGGGACATTTTCAAAGATAGACCACATGATAGGTCACAAAACAAGCCTCAACAAATTCAAGAAAATTGAAATAATATCAAGCATCTTTTCAGATCACAATGCCTTGAAACTAGAAATCAACCTCAGAAAAAAAAATCGAAGACACCCAAACTCATGGAGATTGAATAACATGCTATTAAATAATGAATGGGTTAACAATGACATCAAAGAAGAAATCAAGAAATTTCTAGAAACTAATGATAATGAGCACACAACAACCCAAAACCTGTGGTACACAGCAAAAGCAGTCCTGAGAAGGAAGTTCATAGCAATACAGGCATATCTGAAAAGGCTAGAAGAATCTCAAATAAAAAACCTAACCACAATGCTACAAGAACTAGAACAACAACAAACAAAGCCTAGGGCAAGAAGAAGGAATGAAATCATCAAGATCAGAGCAGAAATAAATGACATAGAGACTAAACAAACAATTCAAAAGATCAACAAAACTAGGAGCTGGTTCTTCGAAAAAATCAACAAAATCGACAAGCCTCTAGCCAGTCTAATCAAGAAAAAAAGAGAGAAGAGACAAATAAACAAAATCAGAAATGAAAGAGGAGAAATCACGACTGATACCTCAGAAATACAAATGATAGTTAGAAATTACTTCAGACAACTGTATGACAAGAAATTTGACAATCTAGAAGAAATGGACAAATTTCTAGAAACATACAACCTTCCAAAACTGAATCAAGAAGAAGTGGAAAGTCTCAACAAACCAATAACAAAAAAGGAAATTGAAACAGTAATCCAAAATCTCCCGGCACACAAAAGCCCTGGACCGGATGGCTTCACAGGCGAATTCTACAAAACATTCAGGGAAGAACTAACTCCTATCCTCCTCAAACTGTTCCAAAAAATCCAAGAAGAGGGGAAAATCCCAAACTCTTTCTATGAAGCCAGTATTATCCTAATCCCAAAACCAGGTCAAGACACAACAAAGGAAGAAAACTACAGGCCAATATCACTGATGAACATCGATGCTAAAATCCTCAATAAAATATTGGCAAACAGGATCCAGCAATACATCAAAAAGATCATACATCATGATCAAGTGGGCTTCATTCCAGGGATGCAAGGATGGTTTAATATTCACAAATCAATAAATATAATACATCACCTAAACAGAATGAAAGACAAAAATCACATGATCATTTCAATAGATGCAGAAAAAGCATTTGATAAAGTACAACACCCATTTATGATGAAAACACTCAACAAAATGGGAATAAAGGGAGCATATCTTAACATAATTAAGGCTATATATGAGAAGCCTGAGGCCAACATCATACTCAATGGACAAAAACTGAAAGCATTCCCCCTGAACTCAGGAACTAGACAAGGTTGTCCACTCTCTCCACTCCTTTTCAACATAATGTTGGAAGTCCTAGCCACAGCAATCAGACAAGAAAAAGAAATAAAAGGCATCCAAATTGGGAAAGAGGAAGTAAAACTTTCATTATATGCAGATGACATGATAGTATACCTAGAAAATCCTATAAACTCCACTAAAAGACTACTCGATATAATAAGTGAATTTGGCAAAATCGCAGGGTACAAAATAAATATACAGAAATCTAAGGCATTTCTGTACACCAACAATAAAATAGCAGAGACAGAGACAAAAAAGAAAATACCATTTACTATAGCAACAAGAAAAATAAAGTACCTAGGAGTAAACTTAACCAAAGAGATAAAAGACCTGTATTCTGAAAATTACGTAACATTGAAGAAAGAAATTAAGGAAGAAACAAATAAATGGAAGCAAATACCATGTTTTTGGATGGGAAGAATCAACATCATCAAAATGTCCATACTACCCAAAGCAATTTACAGATTCAATGCAATCCCTATTAAAATACCAATGACATATTTCACAGACCTAGAATAAATACTCCATAAATTCATATGGAACCAAAAAAGACCCCGAATAGCAAAAGCAATCTTGAGACAGAAGAACACAGCAGGAGGAATCACAACACCAGATATCAAACAATACTACAAAGCCACTGTAATCAAAACAGTATGGTACTGGCATAAGAACAGACATATAGATCAGTGGAACAGAATAGAGAGTCCAGAAATAAACCCAGGCCTCTATGGTCAACTAATCTTTGATAAAGGAGGAAGGAACATAAAATGGAGTGAGAAGAGCCTCTTTAACAAATGGTGCTGGGAGAACTGGATAGGGACCTGCAAAAAAATGAAACTAGACCACCAACTTACACCACACACAAGAATAAACTCAAGATGGATCAAAGACTTAAATGTAAGCCGTGACACCATAAAAGTCCTAGAGGAAAACATAGGCAAGAAAATATCAGATATCTCACGTAACAATCTCTTCACGGATACATCTCCTAAAGCAAGAGAAATAAAGGAAAAAATAAATAAATGGGATTACATCAAACTGAAGAGTTTCTGCTCAGCAAAAGAAAACATCAGCAAGATGAAAAGGAAACCAACCATATGGGAAAACATATTTGCCAATGACATCACAGACAGGGGACTGATTTCCAAAATATATAAAGAGCTGATACGACTCAACATCAAGAAAACAAACAACCCAATTAAAAAATGGGCAAGGGACCTGAACAAACACTTCTCCGAAGAGGACATACAGAAGGTCCATAGACACATGAAAAAATGCTCAACATCATTAGCCATCAGGGAGATGCAAATAAAAACCACAGTGAGATACCACCTTACACCAGTCAGAATGGCCATCATCAACAAATCAACAAGCAACAAGTGCTGGCGAGGATGTGGAGAAACGGGAACCCTACTGGACTGTTGGTGGGAATGCAGACTGGTGCGGCCACTGTGGAGAACAGTATGGAATTACCTCAAAAGATTAAAAATGGAACTGCCTCTTGAACCAGCGACTCCACTACTAGGATTATACCCGAAGAATCTTGAAACACCAATTCAAAAGAACTTATGCACCCCTATGTTCATTGCAGCACTGTTTACAATAGCTAAGTGCCGGAAACAACCTAAGTGCCCATCTGTAGATGAGTGGATCAAAAAACTGTGGTACGTTTACACAATGGAATACCATGCAGCAGAAAGAAAGAAGGAACTCCTGCCATTTGCAACAACATGGATGGAACTAGAGAGAATTATGCTTAGTGAAATAAGCCAGGCAAAGAAAGAAAAATACCATATGATATCACCTAATACAGGAAGCTAAAGAACAACACAAACAAAGGAACTAAATAGAACAAAGAGCAGAATAGCAGTCAATAGGGGGGAGGGGAGAGGGAGAGAAGGGGGATAAGTAAGGGAAGGGATTAGTCAAAGAACCCGTATAAAAGACTCATGGACATGGACAACGGGGAGGGATATGATTGTGGGAGAGGGGGTGGGTTGGGTGAGGGAGAGAAATTGGGGGAAAAGGGGACAACTGTAATTGAAATACCAAAATAAAAAAAAATAAAAAAAAATAAAAAGAAATAATCATCACTCCTTTTGTATTATTCTCCTGATAGTATCATTGTAGTTTCCCTGGTGTGTTGTGTTCTCTGAAAGGTCTTAACTACATGTTTACAGCCATCAACAGTACACCAGATGGTCTCAATGCACATGGAGAAACAGAAATAAGATGAACAAAAGATGAAGAGGAAGGCAGTTCTTCTACTGACCTGACATCATAACATACAAGTTAGATGACAAGACAAGAACAACTGAACTCTAATGGTAACTGAGAGTTGTGCTTAAGCCAAATTGTTAGTCAATCTCTCATATGAGAGGATGAACAAAGGAGAAGAATTATTAAAGTATTTAAACAAGGAGGCTGGTGAACTGATGTAGCTCTAAAGCTTGGTAACTTACATAAGCAAACTAAAAATATATACCAAAATAGCCTTTTCCCAAATACTTTAATTGTTTAGCTATAATCATTTACATAATTCTTTTCCTTCTGTGTTATCTCTATAAAAATCTTTCCCCTGGAACTTGTCATGGAGTGCTCCTAACAACATTGGTAAGATGTAGTTTGATATTACTCCATGTATGATGAAATAAATTCTTAAAAATTAAAATGTGTCTCAGTTTATCTTTTAACACTATAAATGGCAGCTATAGTCTCCTATCTCATTCTCAGTACACCCACAGAGACACTTCCCAAAGCCAGTATGTCCCTGGCATGAAGAGATCTTGAAGATCTATTTCTATCCTTTTATATCACTATCTCTTCCTCCACTCATGTGGGTTTTCCCATTGGCTCAGATTCTCTGTTCTCTTTCACTGGGCAAAGCTGCCGGGGCTCCTGTGAACTCCTGGGACTCTTACCCTTTCCCTTTCAGCCACACTTGCATTCTTCCTACTTCTAATCCATTCTCCCAAGGCAGCCAGGGCCTTTTTGAAAAACACAGATCTTATTCATCTATTCATTGATTAAAGCCTTATTTCAGGATTCCCTAATGAATTAGAGGTTAAAAACATCTCCTGTGTGAGCCCAAGGCCCCAACATTACCTGTCCCCTTGTTCTTTCTCTTCCTTCCTCTCCCTCCCTCCTCACACTTGAATCTCCAGGGACCAGCTGAGGACCTCATTGTTCAGGCTTTGAACAGGTCACTCCCTCATCCTGGGGCTCCTGGCTCTCACAGACAACTGGGCAATAGTGTGGGCCCATGGGAGGGTTATTCATTGTGATCCAATGTAATCCAATGAATAAACAACGCATAAGGAATCTAAAGATGGCCTGGGCCCTAACTAGTGTGGCTTGATTGGTTGGAATGTTGTCCAGTAAACCAGTAGGTCATGGGTTAAATTCCCCAGTCAGGGCATATACGTAGGTCGTGGGTTCAGTCCTAGGTTGAGGGGTGTGTACAATAGGCAACCGATCAATGTTTCTCTCTCACATTAATGTTTCTCACCCTCTCTCTCCCTCCATTCCCCTCTTTCTAAATTTAATAACCATGTCCTCAGGTGAGGATCAAAATTTAAAAAAAAAAAGAAAAGATAGAATGATCTGGGAGATAACCCCTCAAGACCTTCCTGTAGGTGACACATTGGTTTTGCCCCAACAATAGCAGAGATTCTCAGGGAACCAGCCTTGGAGTTTTTGGAATCTGTCTCTGTATTAGACATTCCAGAGCTTCAATTTTGAATGATTTTCCTTTTTTGAGGATTTCGGTAGGTCATTCCCTGGCCCTGATTGACCTCCTTTCCTTCTCTATAAAATAGAAGTGACAACATTTATGCACAGTTGTGAGAAAGACTTACAGTTGCTCTTATCCCTTGCTAGGACCACAACTGCCCTTTCTCTGTCTAATCTGTCAGGAATCCTGTGGCCTTCATCTTCAAATTAGATCCAGGTTCTGGTCACTCATCACATCCACTCTATTCTACAAGTCCACACCACCATCTCTTTCTCTGTGGATGCCTGCACCAGCCTCCTCTTCTCAAAAATGTGCAGCCTCTTGCCGCCCACTCCTGACCATCTCTTTAGAATGACCCCTTCAACAGCACTTCCCACCCCCCTCCCCTGACTTCCTGATACTTGTCCCACCTAACACACTACTTCTTCTATTTTTCTGTTTACTTTTTGTCTCTGCACTAGAGGGGAAGCTCCTAAGGGCAGGGACTTTGTAGTGTTTTGTTTACTGCCTTATCCCTGCTGCCCAAAATAATGACTGACATGTAGATGTTGCTCAGTAATGGTTTCTTATTAATAAGGAAATGAAAAAAGGAACAGGATGGCTCATCACAGAATGAAAGGTCCCAGAGAACCATGGGAATGCTCAAAGCACAGGCATCTGACCATCACCCACCTCACCCCAAGGGTCCATGGGAAGAGAGTTAGGGAAGGGAGTTAGGGCTGGAGCTGTGGTCCTGGCTGTGCAGGGAGTTTCCAGAGTCTGTGACTCTGACTTCTGGGCAGCTCATTTCACTCACCCTCCATGATTGCACCAGACAGACACTGTGCTGGGCAAAGTACCTATCAACTTGCCTTCACTGTTGTCACAACCTGGTGAAGTGGTGTGAAGAGCCCCTGCAGAGATGAGGACGCTGAAGCACAGGAGGTAAGGTGCCTTGCCCGAGACCTCCTGAGTGGCGAGTGGTGTCTGCCTGGTGCAGACACCACTGCAGGCAGACACCACTGGTGCAGTGCTCTGAGGAAGCTCATCACTCTGCTTTCCCCAGAGCTTCAGGTAACAGCCACATATGGGAGAAAAATCTTACCCTCCAAGAACTTATCATCAAGCTGGCCCTTTAGGGCAGCAAGGCCTTTTTAAACCACATGGGTGAGCACAGCTCAGGGAGATGGTGTTGTTTCCCTGGGGCCAAGGACTTTGCTGTGCTGTCAGACTGCCTTGCCTGGCCTGCTGCTGCCATGCTCTTGACATCGTCTCACTGATGGCCAGGGACTGGAAAATGGGTGTGTCAGGGCTCTTTCTGGGATACCTTCAGCATCTCATTACATTTGCAGTATCCAACAGGACTCTGTCTTGCCTGTTGAATGGCAAGTGTTGAGACTAACAGTGCCTGGGATGATGTAGAGCGGACTCAGTCCTGGAGTCTAACATTACAGGGGGCTTGAGTTGCTCCCCTCCCTCCCTTTTCCTCCCAGTCTTCAGGACCAGGCCCAGGACCATGCCCTTCACATGGAGCTACAGCTGCAAGTCAGCTATGGTCAAAGGGATCAAGGCTGCTTTTCAGTCCTTAAGAAGCCAAGGAGAAAGAGAAGAAAGAGAGGGGCAAAAAGGAAAGATTACCTGGCTCAGGAATCCATTTCAATAGCACCTTTCTATCCCCCCAAATCACACCTTCCTTGGGGAGAGAATAAAGAAGAATTCTTCACTATTTAATATTTTGCAGCAAGCTAGCTTTAATTGACAAGGAGCAAATCATTAGCTCCTCCCAGCCTCAGTTTCATCACCCTACAGTAGAGAAATAAAATCCATTTCTTCAAACGCTTGGGAGGCCACATAAGGATTAACTAGACAAGACATGACCAGGGCATCTTAGGTGTCCCTCCACGGAGAGTGAGGATGGTCTTCTCTTCTGGTGGGCATGGTGGCTTCAAGCTCTGTCGACTTTTCTCAGCAGCTGGCACACTGTGCACACCCCCACCCTTTTCTCCCAATCATCAGATTCCCTGGAGAATCAGAGGAATCAGAGGCTGTACAACCTGGGAGGCAGGAAGGAGAGTGGCACAGGGAGCCTGAGTCCTGTGACCACCTCTGGGCTCCTTCATTCATACTTTAGGAGCTGCCCTCTCTCCAGGCAATTGTACATGGAAAAACTTCCCCACTCTACATCTTAGAATAGTTTTGAGGGTGACAGAAGCACAGTAGAAGGGTCTTGGGAACTGTACAGTGCTTTAACAATACTATTGGCTGCCATGCCACTGTCATTGAGTAATAAGGTGTATCCTCTGCTCAGCAGAGGAGCTTAAACTGAAACCTAGGCAACTTCTCCAAGCCTGCAGCCCTGCTCCTCCCTTTCCTTCTTTGAGGGCCAGAAGGTTCCCAGTGCACATCCCAGCTCCTCAGGGACACACACAGACATACCAAACTGATCTTAAAGTGGACACAAACTGCAATGTGGGTCTCCAGGAGGTCAGAGAGACAAGCAGAACACTTAGCAACAGCAAAACAGAGAACTCTCCAAGTAGTGACACTCTGCTATGCACATGGAATCTCTCTGGGGCCCAGTAAAAACAGAATTCATTTACATGAAAAAGAAAACAACAGAATAAAACACAAAATTAAAACCCATAACCCAAAGTGAGCTTCTAACAATTGCTGAGAAGAAGCTCTTAGCAATCACCTGTCCCTGTAGCTGTTTAAGGGCATGTGGGTCACAGATCCTGGCCAACTTGATGGAGGACTGAGAGCCATTCAGAAATCTTATGTTGTCTATTTTCTTTCCAAAACAAAAACAAAAAAACAAAAAAAAACAAAAAAAGTTCCAGGTAACAAATCTTGGGGTATTCCTTTTGCATTAGGAGCGAGGAGGCCACAGACACCTTCTTCCTTTAGTCTTACCAAGACTGGCCCTGTCCCTCTACTCTAAGAGGCTGGAATACCCTTGAACCACTTCCTGCCAGCAGTGACCCTGGGGTGATTGGCACCATAAGGGACACCTTTGGCCAAGGCATCAAGGCCACTCACGTGTCCACCAGAAAGTAGAGGTCGAAGGCACCATCGCAAAATCTGAAAAGGTCTGTGTCTGTCTGGCTCCTATGATGTCTGGAACGCTGGTTGAAGCCTTCCCAGTCTTGGCTGAGGTGGTGGTTTAAATTCTTCCAGCCCAGGATGCTGGGCCGGAAGCTCCCTTCACTCAGCAGGGGAGGAGGCATCAGCAGCAGCAAGAATAGCATGAGGCCCAGCACCACAGGGTCATCACTTTCCATTTTCTTGGCCTTCCTGGAGACCCGACTGGATGCTAGGTCACTTCAGGTTACTTTAGGCCACCACCTTCACTGCCTCTGCCTGTGCCCAGGGGCCAGGGTCCCTCAGCTCTTTCACCAAGGTAGCAGCCTGTGAACTTCTACCTGGTACCTGCCCTTCAGGCAGAAGAGGCCAGAATCTAACTTTGGGGCAAGGATCCCCACTACCTGCTCAGCCCTTTTCCCACCCCATTGAGGCAGAACAACCTGTTATTGTGATGGAACATGAATGTTGGCATGGTGACTTTGTGACCTGCAGCTCTGCCTAGTGACCTGCCTATTTCCAACCCCAGGTGGGAGTTCTGGGATCTCTGGAGGGGCAGTAAGGGGAGGCCTCCACTTGTCTCATCCCAAACCCTCACAGGTGGTCATTAAAGTTCTCAGGAAACCCTGCCTTTCTGTAACCTGAAAGAGGGCAGCTGAGGCAAGTTAAATGAGAACATCACTGCTGTGAGAAGGTCAAGGAAGTGGGAGACTAGAGTGTTGTAATGGTCCTTTGGTGGACACTGAAGTCACCCAGGGGGTGGGAGGTTCCAGAAGGAAAAGAAGGTCATGCAAGGATGTCAAGACCTTGTGCATGAGGGACCTTCCAGTTATATACTGTCATGAAACAAACCACCCCAATCTTAATGACATGAACAAAAATCAAATCATTATTCGCACAGGTTCTGGGGAACAGAAATTCATAGAAGCTTAAGTGAGGAAAGCTTGTTTCTGTCCCAGTGGAAAGCATAGACATATAAACTCAGAGTCAAAAGTGATTGAAATACTCAGAGTGGGAATGCAATAAGTTTTCAGAAATATCTTAAACATTTATTTTTATTAATTTTGTTTTCAAAAGCACAAAAGAAGAGGGATATGTGTTAAAATCCTTCTTTAATAAGTCTAAAATAGATCTTTCAACATGATAACTAAAATTACTAGTAATAAAATAATAAAAAGCATATGTTGGCTAGGTTTTTTTTCTCTCTTATATTTAAAATATTGATAGGCCTTAAATGATATAGCGGAATTGATAAAATTGGTATACACTTTTGGTATTTGTTTTTCCTTGCTTTACGTCCTTTGTATTTAATATTATCATATTTTTTATACCCACCTATGTTTCAGACATCTCATTGTGGTCTTAATTTCCCCTAATTATTGATGTAAATTACCTTCTGTTCAAGACATTTGGGGTCATTTATGTTTTTTGTTTTTGAAGTGCCTTTTTTGGCCTGCATCCATTCTCTGATTTAGGTGTGTTTATCTTTTTCATACTGATTCTTTAGCATTCCTTATAAATTTCAGATATTAATCCTTTATGAACTGTTGTAAATATCTTCTTCCAGTGGGTGGCTTGTTTTCCACTATATTTATTGTCTTGTAATGATCCAGTAGTGTTTTATTTTAATTTAGTTAACCTGTGGTTTTTAATAACTTTTAATACTTGCACTGTTGTGTATCCTATTTAAGAAATTCTTCTCTGTTAAGGTGAACATTATATTCGATAAGATTTAAAGATTTGCCTTTCACATTGAGTAGTTAATCCATCTTTTTCTGATTAAGATCTTGACTTGTTTTGTCAAGTGCCTTCACTACATGCCCTATATTTTTCCATTATAGAAAATGGCATTTTAAATATAAAGTTTTAAACTATATATTGCTGTCATGAAGAAATGTTTGTATTTATTGATATATTCACCCAGCTTGCTACACCCAACTTTTATTCTAAAATATTATCTTCAGAGTTGTTAGGATTTTTATGTAAAATTAAAAGCAAAACCTAAAATTGATGTGCTGACTAGTTCCGTAGTGAAATGCTGACTAGAAGCTGTGATGGAGACATTATTGATTTTAAAGTGAATACTTCTGACACACAACCATAAAAAATATATATATATTTATTGAAGGCTTTGGTAGAAATCCTTTATCAAATTAGAAAATTCCCCTACTATTCTTTTTTATTATTAAAGTATAGTTGACATGTAATATTATATTAGTTTCTAGTGTACAACATAGTTATTCAACATTTGTATTTTACCATGTGTTCATCATAGTAAGTCTAGCAAATATATGCCACCATACAAAGTTACTATGATATTATTGACTATGTTTCCTGTGCCAGACATTACATTCTTGTGAACTATTTATTTTATAACTGGAAGTTTTCACCTCTTATTTCGCTTCACTCTTTTCATCCAATTCCCCAACCTCCACACCCTGCAAACCATCAGTTTATTCTCTGTATCTATGAATGTGTTTCTCTTGTTTTGTTTGTTCATTTGTTTTGCTTTTTTAGATTCCACATATAAGTGAAATCTCTGTCCATCCATATTGTTGCAAATGGAAATTTTTCATTCTATTTTTATGGCTGAGTAATATTTTATTGTACGTACATACCACATCTTCTTTATCCATTTGTCTATCAGTGGACACTTAGATTGCTTCCATATCTTGGCTATTGTAAATAATGCAGCAAGGAGCATAGGGGTGCATATGTCTTGTAGTTAAGGTTTTTGTTTTCTTCAAATAAATTCACAGATGTGGGTAACATGCTGGCTCTATTTTTAATATTTTGATATACTGCCATACTGTTTTTCATAGTCGCTACATGAATTTACAATTTCACCCAACAGTGCATGAGGGTTTCCTTTCACATTCTTGCCAAGTTATTTGTTGACTTTTGATAATAGCCATTCTGACAAATATGAAGTGTTATCTCACTGTGGTTTCAATTTGCATTTTCCAGGTGATTAATGATGTTGAACATCTTTTCATATGTCTTTCGGCTATCTGCATTTCTTCTTTGGAGAAATGTCTATTTAGTTCTTATGTCAATTTTTAAATTGGAATTTTTTTATGCTGAGATGTATGAGTTGTTTATATATCTGGATACTTATCCGTTATTAGATATATTATTTCTAGTACCTTCTCCCATTCAATAGATTGTCTTTTTGTTTTATTGGTAGTTTTCTTTACTGTGAAAAATTTTTTTAGTTTGATGTGGTCCCATTTATTTACTTTTGCCCTTTTTTGCAGGAGGACATACCCAAAAAATATACTGCTAACACTAATGTCAAAGAGTTTACTATCCTTGTTCTTGTCCAAGAGTTTTATGCTTTTTTAGTCTTGCATTTAAGTCTTTAATCCATCTCGAGTTTATTTTTTTTTCTTTGGTGTAACAAAGTGGTCCAGTTGTGTCTGTACAGTTTTCCCTAACACCATTTATTGAAGAGACTTCGTTCTATAGTATATGCCAACTTCTTTGTCATAGATTAATTAACCATGTAAACCTGGGTTTATTTATGAGCTCTCTATTATATTTTATTAATATATGTATCATTTTTTTGTGTGTCAGGACCATATATTTGTAGTGTAGTTTGAAATTATGGAGGTTGATAACTCCAATGTTGCTCTTTGTCAAGATTACTTTGGCTATTTGGGATCATTTGTGGTTCTATATAAACTTTAGAATTTTTGTTCTAGTTCTGTAAAAAAAAAAATGACATTGGTATTTTGACACTGATTGGATTAAATCTGCAGATTGCTTTGGATAATATAGACATTTTATCAATATCAGTCCTTGCAATCTGTGAGCACTTATATCCTTCCATTTACTTGTGCTGTCTTTAATTTATTTCATCTATATCTCACAGTTGTCAGAATACAAATGTTTCACCTCCTTGGTCAAACTTATTCCTAGGTATTTTATTCTTTTCAATGCAATTATAAGTAAAATTGTTTTCTTAATTTATCTTTCTGATATTTTATTAGTGTATAAAATGCAAGATTTCTGAATATTAATTTTGTATCCTGCAAATTTACTAAATTCAGTTATGATTCTCATAGCTTTTTAGGTGGGCTATTTGGGGTTTTCTATTTATAGTATCATGTCATCTGCAAACAGTGACAGTTTTACATCTTTCTTTTCAATTTGGGTGTTTTAAAAATATTTCTTTTACTTGTTTGATTGCTGTGGCTAGAACTTCCAATACTATATTTAATAAAAGTGGTGGGGGCGGGCATCCCTGTCTTGTTCTTGATCTTGGAAGAGAAGGCTTCAGCTGTTTGCTGTTGAGTATGATGTTTCCTGAGGGTTTATCATATATAGCCTTTATTATGTTGAGGTATATTCCTTCTATACCCACTTCTTTGAGAAGTTTGTTTTTTTTTTAATCACAAATAGATGTTGAATTTTGTCAGCTGTTTTTCCCGCATCTATTGAGATGATCATATGATTTTTACTTTGATGTTGTTAATGTAGTGTATCACATTGATTGATATGCAAATATTAAACCATTCTTGCATTCCTATAATAAATCCCACTTGATCATGGTGTGTGATGTTTTAGTATATTCTTGAATTCAGTTTGCCAACACTGAAATGCACCATATAACAACATTTTAGTCAATGATAGATCACATATACAACAATGGTCCCATAAAATTATAATGGAACTGAAATATTCCTATCACCCAGTGATGTCATAGTCATCTTAACATCATAGTGCAATGCATTATTCAGATGTTTGTAGTGATGCTGATATAAACAAACCTACTGTACTGCCAGTTGCATAAAAGTATAGCTCATACAATTACAGTAATAAGCTATATGATCTAGATTTGTACATGTGCACTCTATGATGTTTGCTCAATGACAAATTTACCTAATAAAACATATGTTAAGATATCTTTGTTCTTAAGCAGCACATAACTGTATTTTGTTGAGAATTTTGTATCTGTTCTCATCCAGGATATTGGCCTGCAGCTTTCTTTCTTTTTTCTTTTCTTTTCTTTTCCTTTGTTTTCTTTTCTGTTCTGTACCTGTCTCCCTTCTTTCCTTCCTTCCTCTTTTACTCCCTCCTTCCCTTCCTTCCTTTCTTTTATTCTTTCTTTCTTTTGTATTGTATTAGTCTGGCTTTATTATCAAGGTAATGCTGACCTTTTAGAATGACTTTAGAAGCCTTTCCTCCTCTTCAATTTTTGCAATAGTTTGAGAAAGACAGTTATTAATTATTCTTTAAATGTTTGGTAGAATTCAGCTGTGAAGTAATCTGTTATCAGAATTTTGTCTGTTGGAAGTTTTTTGATTACTGATTCAATTTTGTTACCAGTAAACAGTCTGCTCAGTTTTTCTGTTTCCTCCTGGTTAAGACTTGGAAGGTTGTATGTTTTTAAAAATTGGATATTCTAGATTGTCCAGTTTGATGGTGTATAATTGTTCACAGTAGTTTTAGTATTTTTAAATGATCTTTGTATTTCTGTGGTGTCAATTGTAATTTCTCTTTCATTTCTGTTTTATTTGGGGGGCATTTTTTTCTCTTTTTCTTTTTTCTTGACATGCCTAGCTAAATGTTCATCAGTTTTGTTTGTCTTTTCAAAGAAACAACTTTTAATTTTATTAACATTTTCTATTATTTTTAGTCATTATTTTGTTAATTTCCACTATGATCTTTATTATTTCCTTCCTTCTATCTACTCTGATTTTGTTTTTTCTTTGTTTTATAGTTTCTTTAGTTGTAATGTTAGATTGTTTATTTGGAAGTTTCATTAATTGTAGCGTTAGATTATTTATTTGTGTATTTCCTTTATTCTTGAAGTAGATCTGTATCACTATAAACTTCTCTCTTAGAACTGCTTTTACTGCATCCCATAGATTTGGGAAAGTTGTGTTTCCATTTTCATTTGTCTCAAGGTATTTTTTAATTTTCTCTTTGATTTCCTCATTAACCCATTGGTGTTTAGAGGCATGTTGTTCAGTCTCCATGTTTGTGTTTTTCTTAGTTTTCTTGTAATTAATTTTTAGTTTGATAGCATTGTGGTTGGAAAAAAATGCTTGATAAGATTTCAGTCTTACGTAAATTGAGACTCGTTTTGTGGCCTAACATGTGATCTATCCTGGAGAATGTTTCATGTGCACCTTAAAAGAATGTGTATTCTGCTGGTTTGGGATGTAATGTTCTGTATATGTCTGTTAAGTACATCTGATCTTATATGTCATCAAGGCAAATGTTTCCTTATTGATTTTGTCTGGATGATCTATCCATTAATGTAAGTGGGCTATTACAGTCCTCTAGTATTATTGTAAACTTTCTCTTTTTGCCTGTTAATATTGTCTTAAATATATTTACCTGCTTCTATGTTGGGTGCATAAATATTTATAAATGTTATATCCTTTTTTTGGATTGACTCCTTTGTTGTCATAAAGTGCCCCTCCTGTCTCTTTTTATAGCTTTAGTTTTAAAGTTTATTTTGTCCGATATGAGTATTACTACTCCAGATTTCTTTTTGTTTTTGTTTGCATGAAATATCTTTCCCATCCTTCTCTTTCAGTCTATATGTATCTTTAGCTCTGAAGTTAGTCCCATGTAGGCAACATAAAAATGGGTCTTGTTTTAAAAAAATATTCAGCCACCCTGTCTTTTCAGATTGGAGCATTTAGTCCATTTACATTTTAAATAATTATCAACAGGTTATTATTGACATTTTTTTTTTTTTTGGTTTTATGTGTAGTTCTCTGTTCCTTTCTCCTTTTCTTAGTCTCTTCTCTGTTGGTTTGATGGTTTTTATTAGTGTTACATTTGGGATCCTGGCTCTTAATTTTTTTGTATAACTTGTAGGTTTTTGGTTTGTGGTTACTGTGAAGTTCATATATATTGACCTATTTATATAGTAGCCTATCCTAACCTGATAGGCATTTAAGTTCAAAACATTCTAAAAGTGCTACAGTTTTACTTCTTCCTCCATGGTTTATGTTTTTGATGTCATATTTTTGATCTTTTTGTTTTATGTATCCCCTAACTACTTATTGTAGTTGTAATTGATTTGCTATTCTTGTTTTTTACCTTCATACTAGTTTTTATTTGGCTGATTCACTGCCTTTATTGTATAGTTGTCTTTACTAGTGTGATTTTTTTCTTTCATAATTTCCTTATTTCTGTTATGGTCTTTTCTTCTCTCCTTAAAGAATAGCCTTTAACATTTCTTGTGAAGGCAGTTTAGTGGTGGTAAACTTCTTTAGGTTTTACTTGTTCTCCATTTCTGAATGATAACCTTGCAGGGTAGAGTATTCTAAGTTGTATATTCTTTCTTTTGAGCATGTTAAGTATATTCTGCCACTCCTTATGGTCTTCAAAATTTCTCCTGAGAAATCAGATGATAGGCTTATGAAGTTTCTTTGTTTGTGAGTAGTTATTTTCCTCTTGCTTCTTGCAAAATTCTCTCTTTATCTTCAACTCTTGCCATCTTCATTATTATATGTCTTATATCTCTTTGGGTTAATTTTATTTGGGACTCTCTGTGCTTTGTGGACAAGAGTGTCTGTTTCTTTCTCCAGGTTATGAAAGTTGTCAGCCATTATTCCATCAAATATGTTTTCTCCTCCTTTCTCTCTCTCTTCTCCTTCTAGAACTCCCTATAATGTGAATGTATGCAAGAAGTCATCCCAAAGATCCTTTAAACTATCCTGTTTTTTAATAATTATTTTTTCTCTGATTGAGTAATTTTCATTATTCTGTCTTCCAGGTGGCCAATCCATTCTTCTGTAATATCTAATCTGCTGTTGATTCCCTCTATTATACTTTTTAATTTCAGTTATTGTATTATTCAGTTCTGATTTTTTTTTAACTCTTTGTTAGTTTTCACTGTGCTCCTCTATTTTTCTCCCAAGTCTGGTAAGCATTCTTATGATCATTACTTTAAATTCTTTATCAGGCAAATTACTTATCTCTGTTTCATTAGGGTTTTGGGGAGTGGGGTCTTGTTCTTTCATTTGAATTCATTCCTTGGTCTCATCAGTTTAACTTTCTGTGTTGGTTTCTATAAATTAGATAAAACAGGTACCTCTCCAAATCTTGAAGCAGTAGCCTTGAGTAAGAGTAATTTTTATGTAGACTGTATGTGTATGGTGGCTTTGGCCATGAGCAACTCCTGGATGCTCTGGTAGGCTGCCTGGCCGGGTCAGTGGCAGGCACAGGTCGAAGTACTCTAGGGGATGTGTGTCTAGGGGTGCACTGATGGGCTGATTTCCAGGGGCAGGCACTGGCCAAAGAGGGCCAATGTGCACTATGGTGACCTTGTAAGGCTGACTAGAGCACTTGGAACATCTTATACCCTGTGATATTGAGGTAGTGAAAGAATGTAAAATTCATACTCACCAGCAAGTTCCTGCAATTCACACATTTGGCAGGTGCCTTGGGGTCAGTAAGTAGATATTTTTAATGTACAGTCTAGGTGTCCTTTAAACTGTTCTTTTATAGCAGTGCCCAAGGGCAGGCAGATATGAATATGAGCATCTTAGTTACATCCCTCCTGCTGTAGGCGCCTTGTCAGGGTAGGGGTCCCATGGTTACCACATCTCTCACTCTCCTACCCTTCTCCATGTATTCCCTCTCTTGTTAGTTGTGCAGAAGTTGTTCAGTCAGTCCTCAATTGTTTTCCATACTGAATCTGTATATATGTATATTCAGAATGTCTGTGGAAGGAGGTAAGTTCAGAGTCTTCTTATCCTACCATCTTCTGCAACCAAATCCATAGTATACTATTCTCAGTTTGCTATAAATTATGAATCAGTGTTGAATTTATCTAAGTTTTATGCATATTTGTGATGAATGTCTATTTTTCTTCAGTGATATATTAATATGACTAATTACATTAATGCATATAAAACTCATTTTAACATATTATATTAAACCCAACTTGGCCATGATAATGTTTTAAACACCAACAGATTAAGTTTACTCTTAGTTTAGTTTTCTTTCTTTTTTTAACCTATGCTTGTGAGGGAGGCTAGTCTGTAATATCTTATTTTTATAACGTTCTTAACTGGTTTTGGTATTAGGTAAGAACCTCATAAAATACACTGAGGGATTTTCTTTATTTTCTTTTCCTTGGAAATACTTTGAACATAATCCGAACAGTCTTCTTATTGAATATTTGTTATGATATAATCTGTGGCTAGTGTTTTCTTTGTTGGAAGTCTTTAAACTCCTGAATTTATTTAATATTCAGTAAATACTATGGACTAAATTGTGTGCCCCTCCAGCCCTAAAACACAATGTGACTGGATTTGGAGATAAGGCCTTTAAAGAGGGATTAGGTTAAATAAGGTCATAAGAATTGGGCCTTAATCTTGTAGGTCTGGTGTCCTCATAAGAAGAGAAAGAAATACAAAAGCTCTCTTTTTGTGCAGGCATAGAGAAAAGGTCAGGGGAGGACAGAGTGAGAAGATGGCTTTCTGCAGTCCAGGAAGAGAGGCCTCAGTGGAAATTAAACCCACTGACATTTGATCTTGGACTTCTAACTTCCAGAACTGTGAGATAATAAATTTCTGTTGGTTTAAGCCTAAGAAGACTAATATACTGGGTTATTATTTAATGATTTATTGCTTTTATCAGTCATTTTAAGTAACATTTTTCTAAGAATTTAGACATTTATTCACATATGTTGGTATAAAGTTGTTCAGAATATTTTTATGTTTATATTTCTGTTCTATTTGTAGTTATATTTTCTTTCTAATTCCTATTATTACTTTATTATTTATTTTCTTATTCTATGCATTCACAAAAAGGAGGATATTGCCACAAAGGGGTGAAAGTTAGACTTACTGTTTTAATTAAAAAGCAGAGTACATAAAAAGTTATACAGTAAGTTTGTGGTATAAAATTTCATGAGGTAACTACAAGGAAAAGGGTATTTTTAAAAGCTTCTACGGGAGGTTATATGTATTTTTTAAACATTGGGAAGCACTATCTTATTTTATGATTAATTTCATTAGAGTATTACCTATATTAGAAAACTTTTCAAATAATTTTTACTTGTTTTTTCTCTTTTAATATTTATATTCTATTTATTTGTTCTTTCTCTAAAACCTCCTTTTCATTTTCTTTGGATTTATTTTACTGTCCTTATTCTAATATTTTAGGAGAAATTATTTAATCATTTATTTTCACCCTTTCTTTTCTGTAATATAAGCCTTTTGGGCCATAACATTTCCTGTAAGTTTTTCTTTCATTGTATCTCATAAGTTTTCATATGTCATATTTTATTGCCATTTGCTTTTAAGTATATTTTAATTTTAGTTCTAATTTTTCCTTTGATCTATAAGTATTTACATTTAAGATATAAGAATTTCAACTGTATATATTTTCAAAAATTATTTTTGTTATTAATTTGTACCCTAATTACATTGTGATCTGAGTACATGGTCTGTAGGGTACTATTTTTCTGAATTTTATTGAAACTTGTTTCAATACATAATTGAGTGGAGGATTATTTAAAAATCCATTAAGTTTACCTTTTTTGTTCAAATCTACGTTTTAAGTAATATTTTGTTTTTTTTTGACAAATGAGCATTGAAATTTCTCATTGTAACAGTGGCTTTGAAAATTTTCTCCTAATTTATGTCTAATATTTGTTTATTATTTTTAGTTTGTTAGGTGCATGCATATTTAACATTTTTGCAGTTTTCTAGAAAATGAAGTGATTATTAAGAATTTACTCTTGAACTCGCCGGCCACCACACATGGTGGCAGGACCAGCGCGTTGGCCACTGTGCACAGGCGCCACCAGACCCACCCCAATAGGCATGAAACCAATGCATTGGCTGCCCAAATAAGCCCACAACAAACCTGCCCACTGGAGCATACAGACTCCAGCCAGTACAGGAGAGCAACCAGTCTGCCTTGGACCCGCCAGCCCCAGTGTCCAACGGGTCAACCCACCCTTGGCCCTCATGAGGTAATGCACTCTCCTCTGGCTGAGGCCAAAGAACAGTGAAATGAACTAGAGGCACTTTGTAATAAGTTTTGGGTACTGGTTCTTGCGAAAGAACTGGGAGAGCCACGGACTAGGTCCCAGTATACAAGCATCCAAAGTGCTACGGGAGAAATCACTTAATCAGCCTGCTCCCGTCCAAGTTGTTGAGGCAGAAGCTCAACAACTGTATATAAGAAGCTCACACCATAAAGGCAGAAAATAAAAGCAGATCAATCTAAGAAGCAGAAACAAGATCAGTGCCTAAAATGGGGAAGTGGAATAACACCCCACCAAACAGAAACAACACCCCACCAAAAGAAAAAAAGGAATTCCCAGAAGGAGGGATAGATGACATAGAAGCAAGCAAGCTATCTGACATAGAATTCAAAACAATAGTAAAGAGGAAGCTCAACGAGCTCGACAAACTCAAAGAAAACTATAACAAATTCCAGGGGAACTATAAAGAACTCCAGGGAATTTACAAAGAACTACAGGGAAGTTACAAGGAACTTACTGAGAACTAAACCAGCATATAAAAGGACATAGAAACTATCAATAAGAACCAAGAAGAAATGAAGAATACAATTTCTGAACTGAAGAACACAATAGAATCAATCAAAAGCAGGCTAAACGAAGCAGAGGATTGGATCAGTAAGTTAGAGGGCAATGTAGAAAAAAATCCCAAACAATGCAACAAAATTAAAAAATACTAAAAAAGAATGAAGAGGATTTAAGAACTGCAGGACAACATGAGATGAAACAACATTTGAATCATAGGGGTAAAAGAAGAAGACGAGGAGCAAGGGATAGAAAACCTGATTGAAAAAGTAATGACAGAAAATTTTCCTAACTTGATGAGAGAAAGAGTCATGCAAGTCCAGGAAGCACAGAGGGTCCCAATGAAGATGAACCAAAAAAAGCCTACTCCAAGGCACATCATAATTCAAATGGCAACATTCAAAGACAAAGAGGGAATCCTAAAAACAGCAAGAGAAAACAGCAAATAACAAATAAGGGAGCTCCAATAAGACTATCAACTGATTTCTCAATAGAAACACTACAAGCCAGAAGGGAATGGCAAAAAATATTTCAAGCAATAAAAAACAAAGGCCTACAACCAAGACAACTCTACCCAACAAGGCTCTCTTTCAAAATGGAAGATGAAATAAGGAGTTTCCCAGACAAAGGAAGACTAAAAGAATATATCTACACCAAAACAGCATTGCAAGAGATGCTAAAGGGAATGCTTTAAGAAAAAGAAGAAAAAGAGAGAGGGAGAGGAACACAGGTACAAAGGGAAATGAATAAATACCTGTCAATAATACCCTTAAATGTAAATGGATTAAATGCTTCAATCAAGACATAGGGTAGCAGAATGGACATGAAAACACAATCCAAATATATGCTGTCTACAAGAGACACACTTCAAAACAAAAGATTTACATAAACTGAAAGTGAAGGGATGGAAAAAAGTATGTCAAGCAAATAAACATAAAAATAAAAGCCGGGGTAGCAATACTTATATTAGACAAAACAGATTTCACAGCAAAGGTAATAAAAAGAGACAAAGAAGGACATTTTATAATACTTAAGGGAACAATCCCTCAAGAAGATGTAACCCTGATAAACATATATGCACCCAATATAGGGGCACCAAAATATATAAGGAAAATATTGGAAGACTATTAAAAATCTATCAACAGCAACACACTCATAGTAGAGGACTTTAACCCATTGTCAACAATGTACAGAACTTTGAAGGAAAGAAGCACCAAGGATATTTTGAAGCATTCAACAACACTCGACACAAAATGGACTTAATGAATATATATAGAACTTTTCACCCCAAAGAAGCAAAATACACATTCTTTTCAAATGCACATGGAACAATTTCAAAGATAGACCACAGGGTAGGACACAAAACAAGCCTCAACAATTTCAAGAAAATTGAAATCATATCAAGCATCTTCTCCGATCACAATGACCTGAAACTAGAAATTAATCTCAAGGAAAAAAACTTAAAAACATTTAAACTCATGGAGAATGAATAACATGCTATTATATAATGAATGGGTTAACAAAGATATCAAGGAAGATATCTAGAAGTGTCTGGAAAGAAATGACAATGAGCAGAGAACAGCCCTAAACCTATGGGACACAGCAAAAGCAGTCCTGAGAGGAAAGTTCATAGCAATACAGGCCTACCTATAAAGGATAGCAGAATCCCAAATAAAAAAATCTAACCCTACAGCTACAAAAACTACAACAACAAAAACAAACAAAGCCCAGAGCGAACAGAAGGAAGGAAATCATCAGCATCAGAGCAGAATTAAATCACATAGAGACTAAACAAACAATTCAAAAGATCAACAAAAGTAGGAGCTGGTTCTTTGAAAAGATCAACAAGTCTTTAGCCAGGCTCATCAAGAAAAAAAGAGAGAGGACCCAAATAAACAAAATAGAAACAAAAGAAGATAAATCATGATCGATGTCACAGAAATACAAAGGATTGTCTACAAACAACTATATGGCAAGAAACTTGACGACCTAGATGAAATGGACAAATTTCTGGAAACATATAATCTCCCAAAACTAAATCAAGAAGAAGCAGAAAGCCTGAACAGACTGATAACAAAGAGTAAAATTGAAACAGTAATTAAAAACCCCCAGTGCACAAAAGCTCTGGACTGGATGGCTTCACAGGTGAATTTTATAAAACATTTAGGAAAGAACTAAGACTATTCTCAAACTATTCCATACTATTCAAGAAGAGGAAAAACCCCCAAACTCGTTCTATGAAGTCAGTATTACCCTAATTCCAAAACCAGGTCAAGACACAAGAAAGAAAGAAAACTACAGGCCAATATCACTGATGAACATGGATGCTAAAATCCTCTACAGAATATTGGCAAACCGGATCCAGCAACACGTTAAAAAGATCATACCTCATGATGAAATGGGGTCATCCCAGGGATGCAAGGACGGTTTCATATTTGCAAATGGTTTAATATTTGCAAATCAAGAAATGTAACACACCACACAAACAAAATGAAAGACAAAAATCACATGATCATATCAATAGATGCTGAAAAGGCATTTGAAAAAGTACAACACCCATTTATGATGAAAACACTCAGCAAACTGGGAATAGAGGGAGCATACCTCAACATAATAAATGTCATATATGAGAAACCTGAAGCCAACATCGTATCAATGGACAAAAACTGAAAGCATTCCCACTGAGATCAGGAACAAGAGAAGGATGTCCACTCTCTCCACTCCTATTCAACATAGTATTGGAAGTTCTAGCCACAGCAATCAGAAAAGAAGAAGAAATAAAAGGCATCCAAATTGGAAAAGAAGTAAAACTGTCTCTATTTGCTGGTGCAATGATAGTATACATAGAGAACCCTATAGACTCCATGAAAAAACTACTCAATGTAATAAGTGAATTTGGCAAAATAGCAGGGTACACAGTCACTATTCAGAAATCAAAGGCATTTCTGTACACCAACAATAAAATACCAGAGATAGAAACTAGAAAAAAAAACCCATTTACTATAGCAACAAGAAAAATAAAATACTTAGGAATAAATTTAACCAAAGAGGAAAAAGACCTGTACTTGGAAAACTACATAACCCTGAAGAAAGAAATTAAGGAAGATACAAATAAATGGAAGCATATGCCATGTTCATGGAGGAGAAGAGTAAACATCATTAAAATGTCCATACTACCCAAAGCAATTTATAGATTCAGTGCAATCCCTATTAAAATACCAGTGATATATTTCACAGACCTAGAACTAATACTTCAAAAATTTATATGGACCCAAAAAAGACCCTGAATAGCCACAGCAATCTTGAGACAGAAAAACACAATAGAAGGAATGCCAATACCTGACCAAACTATACTACAAGGCCACTGTAATCAAAACAGCCTGGAACTGGCATAAGAATAGACAAATAGATCGATGGAACAGAATAGAGAGCCCAGAAATAAACCCAGGCCTCTATGGTCAACTAATACTCGACAAAGGGGGAAGCAACATAAAATGGAATGAGAAGAGCCTCTTCATCAAATGGTGCTGGGAGAACTGGACAGGGACGTACAAAAAAATGAAACCGAACCACCAACTTACGCCACACACCTGAATAAACCCAAAATGGATCAAAGGTTTAAATGTAAGACATGACACCATAAAATTTCTAGAGGAACACATAGGCAGGAAAATTTCAGATACCCCACATAACAATATTTCCACTGATACATCTCCTAAGGCAAGGGAAATAAAGGAAAAAATAAACAAATGGGACTACATCAAACTAAAGAATTTCTGCTCAACAAAAGAAAACATCAGCAAGATGAAAAGGGAACCAACCATATGGGAAAATGTATTTGCCAATGATACAACACACAAGGGAGTGATCTCCAAAATATACAAAGAACTTACATATGTCAACACAAAGAAGACAGACAGCCCAATTGAAAAATGGGCAAAAGACATGAACAAACATTTTTCCAATGAGGATATACAGAGGGTCCACAGGCATATGAAAGAATGCTCAACATCACTAGCCATCAGAGAGATGCAAATAAAAACCACAATGAGATACTATTTTATGGCAATTAGAATGGCCATCATCAACAAATCAACAAACAAGTGCTGGTGAGGATGTGGAGAAATGGGAACTTTAGTGCACAGTTGGTGGGAATGCAGACTGGTGCAGCCACTCTGGAAAACAATGTGAAATTTCCTCAAAAAGCTAAAAATGGAACTGCCTTTTGAATCTGCGATTCCACTGCTAGGATTATACCAAAGAATCCTGAAACACCAATCCAAAAGAACCTATGCACCCCTATGTTCATAGCAGCACTGTTTACAATAGCCAAGTTCTGGAAACAGCCTAAGTGCCCATCTGTAAATGAGTGGATCCAATAACTGTGGTACATTTACACAATGGAATACTATGCAGCAGAAAGAAAGAAGGAACTCCTGCCATTTGCAACAACATGGATGGAACTAGAGAGAATTATGCTTAGCGAAATAAGCCAGGCAAAGAAACCAAAATACCATATGATATCACCTAATATAGGAGACTAATGAACAACACAAACAAATGAACAAAATTGAACAAGGAACAGAGTAACAGATTTCAGGGGGGATGGGGGAGGGAGGAAGGGGGCAAGTAGGGAAAGGGTTTATAGTAAAGGAACTAATATGAATGACCCATGAACATGGACAATGGTGTCAGGATTGACTGTGGGAGAAGGGGTGGGCTGGGTGGGGGGTAGCAACGATGGAAAAAGTGGGACAATTGTAACAGAAAAACACTAAAAAAAAAAAAAAAGAAAAATAATTTACTCTTTAACCCTAATACTGTTTTTCCTGTGTTGTAAACTTCAGCCTTCTTTTGGGTTGCGTAGCATCTTGACGTGTACTTTCGTTCTTTCACAGTCAATTTTTTAAATGTCTTACGTGTTAGATGTGTCTCCTTTAAAAATTGTATACTAAGATTAAAAACAAATTATATTTTTATTTTGTAAGTCAAGTCCATTTACATTGTGAAGGCCACAAAAATACACCACTTAGATCTCTGACAGTAGGGGGTGTAACTGAAGGGGAGGCTGCTGTGGGCTCACCAGCCACCACCACAATCCACTCCAAATGGACAGAGGAAACACCCTTGCTGCCAGCCAATGAATGAGCCCAGCAGGGGCACTGATGCAGGCTCATGCCTAGGAGAGCTTGGGCTCCTCTGATAGCTCCAGGACTCTCCATGTACAAGTCTGAAACTTTCTTGGAACTTCTCTACCCTCTGAGACTCCACCTACCTAACTCTACTTCATTTTCTTCATCCTTTAAAAGAAATTCTCCAGGTTGGTGATTGTCTCTGAGATTTTCAACATCTAGGTATTCCCAGTAAACCTCAGGTTTTTTTCAGCTCCTTTGCTCACCCTTGTTTCTTGAAACCCTCTGCTTTCATCTGAGTTCAGTTTCCTTCATTCTGAAGCACCTTCTTTAGTAGTTTTTCCACCAAGGACTGGGTGATAATCTTAGGCCTTGTATGTCTGAAAATATGTTTTGTGTTCACTTTTTTCTAAAAAAGTTAATTTTTTTTATTTTTCAATTACATTTTATATTCAATATTATTTTATATTAGTTTCAGGTGTACAACATAGTGGTTAGACATTTATATAATTTACAAAGTGACCCCCTGATAAGTCTAGTACCCACCTGATGCATGCTAACTCTTGAATAACAGTTCAGTTAGACAGAGAATTCTAAGTGCACAGGTTGTTTTTGAGGTTGTCCTGGCTGTTCTGCAATTTCACTAAAGCTGTATGAGCACTAAAATTTGGGATTTAATGCCTCATCTTCATCTTCAACAATGGTCTCTCTTCATAAAAGAAAAATTTTGCTTTGGAGGTCATCCCCCAAATTTATAATGCATGTTCTGAATCTTTCTTTCCCCACTTCAGATTTATCATTTTAGTCCTTTACAATCTAATCTTCGTAGTAGATGCTCCAAAACCTTGTGGAAAGCACAGAGCCTGTAACCTCATGTTTCTGTATCTCTTCCTCCCACAGACGTCCAGAACATTTATTGACTTAATGAAGAAAGGAGCAGGGACTCGGAACAGGTTTTCCTTTCAGTCCTTCAAGTTTTCCCCAATCTAATATGCACCCCCACTGGGCTCACATAATGTGACCCCCACACCTGGCTGCAATTGCAACCATTCAGATTACCTGAGACTCTACTCCCACCTTTTCTCACCCATCACTATGGGGCAAAGTTCAAAGTAGTTTAAGCCCTCGAATATCACACACTCAGAAGCCATTCGTCCTCTCTTCCAGTCCTAGCCTGTCCCACCCTCCCTAGGTAGTTAACTTCTCAACATCTTTGCATTCTGTGAGGTCTCAGAACTCACCATTATCTGGCACAATCTATCATTAAACAACTGAGGAGGCTCTGGAGATGCAGAGGGCAGAGACAGCTCCAGTGAAATCTGGAATATTCTCAGGGCACCACAAAGATGCAGTTTGAGCGGCTGCTCAGCGGGGAAGGGGAAGGAAAGGCCAGAGCACTGACCGTCTTTAGGCACTACAGATAATCCGCAGCCGCAGGGCGTGGATCACCTGGGCTAACATCTCGGCTGTCGCCTGGGTCCCACAGATCCAAGAAAAAAGTCGCGAAACACAGGGCGAGCGAACACCGGTAAGGGAAGCCTAGTCAGTGGCCGGACCCCACCTCCAGAGGCAGCGAGGACTGACGCACCGTGGGGACGACTGGAACCAGGATGCCTCCCCCGCCCTACAGGGTCCAGGCACCTGGCAAAGGCCGAGGCAGGTGGAACGTTGGGTCGGGGTTGCGTAGCTAAACCCCCGGAAGGACTGGGCTCCACTGGTAGCTGGGGTGCCGGCATGCGCTGAGAGTCCCGAGCGCGGGTCAGCAGTTCTCGGTAAGTCGGTCCACTTTGCGCCGCTCTTGGCGGGTTCAATAACCACGTAGGTCCCCTGGGGGAAAGCCGGTGAGCTCTACCAGTAGGCTGGCCCGAGGCTCCACCCCGGAGGCGGGCTCCCGCCCACCCGCAGAGCTCGCGGGCCAGGTCCCACTCGGGTGGCGCGGCGCTGGGTCCGGAGGTGGCCTGACTACGAGTGAGTTCCCAGGGCCGCGGGAGAGCCGAGGTGAGACGCCCTGTCCTGCCCCTGGGACTGAGCCACGAGTGAGCGTGGAGGTCGAGATTCCTCTCAACTTCCTCCGGCCTTTTCCCAGGGAGTTTTAGTCCTGTTCCCTGTCAGATGCTTCTCTTCCGTCTGTCACCTGCGTTTCCATCTCTCTCCTTTTTCTCTTACCCTGTCCCTGCCTCTCTGCCCGTTTTCTGTCTTTTGTCTTCTCGTCTCTTTCTGTTTTTATCTCTCATCTATCTCACTTTTTCTGGTGTATCTCTTCTCTGCTACCTATGTCCCCTGTCCTACCCCTATTTTCTCCCTGCCTCTCTCTCTTCCTCTCTCCTTCCTTCTCCTCCTTTCCCACAAGTCTGCTTGGGATTTTTTTCTACTAGGTTGACTTTTTGGGCTGCAATTCTTTTCATCTATCCATCCATCCGTTCCTTCATCCTGTGTTGCTCCCTTATTCTCAGCCAGGGCTTGTTCTGGGTCCCATATCCTTTCTTCAACAGATTGTTTCCAAAGATCTGGGCATGTAACTTGTTCCGTGCTTGTTATGGGGAAAATACACAAACGATCGAGTTATGAATCAATCTCTGAATTTTCAGGGTTAGTTAAAACAACAACAACAACAATAACAAAAACTTGGCTTTAAAGACAAGGCATTGATTTAATCCTTTTCTTGACACTTGCCTTTAATAACAGGCACAGACAGCATGCCACAAAGATAAAACTTGCATGAACATTTAGGGACATTGAGACCCACACCATCTTTGTGTGGAGGCTGTACAAGGCCAGGGAGGTGGGGAGGGAGGACTTGAATTCTGAACTCAGTTGTGGGAAGACAATAGAGAGGCCAGAGCTTTGCATGTGAAACATTTGGGTGAGAGTTGAAGTAAAAGATTCACTGTATATTTTCAAAATATATACTTTTCAATGCTTGCCGATGTGCAGAAATTGTTACATAATTAATGTTGAATGAGACAGATATTTTATAGCAATTATTATGGCATTTGAAGTTAATGTTTTTGTGTACATTAGGTAGGACCATAGTGGAAATATTTCTTAACATCAAATGTTGTCTTAGACACATTCTAAGCAAAGAAATCTAGATAAATAAATTTGAGTCATTTGAAGGAATAAACTTGAAGTATTGTATATTAAAGCAATTATTTCTGCTTTTTGTTAAAATTTAATTTTGTCAGAGACATGATTCAATTACTGAATGATACTTTTATAACATACATAGCTATATGTTCAAACACACATATACTATGTGTGTGTGTGTATGTGTGTGTGTGTAAACACTAAGTTGTAAAGAGAAAATTTGTTTGTTTTAAAGCTATTAATTACCATATAACATTTGAAGCTTTGGATTCCTATAAGTGATTGAACCTGTCTTTTTAGTTTATCATGATTTTTAATAATAATTCAGCTATTTAACTTCAGTTGATATAGGTAAGGGAATTTATCAGTAGATAAATCACACATAAGAAGTGAACAGAAATTAAATATGATGGAAGGGGATTGCATTATGTTTATTGAAAGAATCATTTCAGATCAAAGAATTTTGGACAAATTCATAGATATATGCATGAAACTTTGATTTGGGGGACTATTTTATTGATTGGACAGTCTTTGTCTTTTAAGTTGTTTTAACCACTGACTTACAATGCATTAGATTTCTGAGATGGGGTGAGTGAAACAGATGCTTTTCAAATGATTTAGAATTATGTGTACTTTGCTTAAATTTCTTTTTCAGAAACCCATGAGGTGACAACTTTTCTTTAAAACAGATGATTATACCATTTTTTAAAATTCAAGGTTAAGTCTTGAACTTCAATGCTTTAATTTTTTTTTTCTTTGAGTAAGCTGTCCTTTCTAGTAGATGACACTATTGTTGGCATCAGGTAGGTCCTGGCTGGGAAATCGGATGTACAACTGGAGGCAGCCACTGGAATTGGTCTTCATGGCCAAGTTAGGTCTCTGGCCAACCACATTATGGGCTTGATGGCTGGCTGCATCCTGGGAATCCTGCATTTAGTTTTGCTTGAACACAGCAGGCATTGATGCTGGAGGGATATAGCCATAACTGGACATGGAGCATATGGGAGCTGGCCAGGAAACCCTCTTCTCCTCCAGCTCCATGGCACCACCAGCCAGCTTCCAGGGGAGCCTGGATAACTCTTTAGTTTTTAATTTTCTCAGGGTTCCAATGTTAAGAAGAGGCCTGGAAAGCTTGTGTGTTTCTCATCTTGGGAAAACCCAGGGTCTCACAATCCGTATGTAGATGAGGTTGATAGATAGTGATCCTCTGGAATATTCCTAAAGGGTCTGAGAAGCATCTCCATAGTTTAGGGAACCAAAGGAGCACAGGAGAAATTTTTTGTACTCATTTGTTTTAGCTGAAAAGCAAGGCAGGCACAGGAAGGCACTGGTTGGCAGTGTAGATAGTGTCCCTGAATAAGATCTGGTTTCTGAGCTGCAGCTTAGAACTACTGGAGGATAGCTAGCTGATTCAGGGTGGAGAGTATCTTTAGGTTTCTCAGGAAAATGAGGTCACCCAGTTGTTTGCTAACAGATCTCTCTTTTGTAAGGGGAGGATGGAAGGAGGAAAGTGCTGGCCATTTGGTCACAATTAAACCCTATCGTGCACTAGTCTCTGGATGCATAGGAATAAAGGGAAGATGGCCATGACTTTGACTCTGACCCTTTGAACTAGCATGATAATAAATTGATGCTACCTAACATTTACTGAGTTAGGCTCTTTAACACTTAGATATATTTATTAATCCATCTAATCTTTATAACCACCTAATGAATGGACACCAAGGCGATCCTTTTTTACAAATGGCAAACAGAGGCAGGGAGAAAATCAGCACCTTGCCCAGAATCACAGGTTTGGTAAGAGCAAAGCCAGACATATGACCCAAGAGCCTGTGCATTTCTCTGTGCTGTAAGGCTCAATGATTACATGAGACAGCCTGGTTATGGCATGAAAAGGAAAGTAATATGGGAGAATGTGGCAATTGCTTCCCAGATGAAGGAATTATCAGACTCTTCAGTCAGTGCCCTGAGAATGGGTAATAAACAAGGAAACATCTGCTTTTAATACCATGGAGTGGGTGAGGCTACATTTCATAGAATATAGCACTTCCTGTGTTGGTCAGTAGAATCCAGGGTGGTGGCCCAGTAATTTTGGAAGCCTGAGGGAGAAGCATTCACATGGTAAGGAAGGCTGGATGTGATCTTGGGAGCTCAGTTTCAGAGAACATCACTTAGTAATCGCATGATCTAAAAGCTCAGAAATTGTTGAAGAATTTGAGATTAAAATCCATTTCTTTTAATAGGAACAAAATGTGTGGTACTGAGAGATGTCTGTGTGGCTCAGAGAGTGTGTTACTGAGTTCAGAATGAAAGAACCAAAAAGAACAAGAAAAAATCCTTCTCAGGACACACATGGTAGAGAGTGACAAGGACCACTAAATAGTGTCAGGGGGTGAGATCCTAGAATAAATTGAGGCTATTGAAGAGAGTGGAGGACAACAAAGTGTTCATTAATATTGGTAGAGAACAAGGAGAACAAGGGCTACATAGACCCACCGGCTGCTGGGGTAGCTGGTGTCTGTTGAAGGAGAGAGAAAGGAGCAGCTTCACTTTTCCCAGGGACAGAGAACCATCCCCCAGTTTCAAAGGGCACTGGTAGGTTCATGTAGAAAAGGAGGAGTGAGACAGTGCATGTTGTCTCTGCATGTGGTCTCTTGTCCCTGACCTCCTTGGTCAGGGCATGGAGTGACCCCAGAGATGACATCACATATCTGCAAAGGTCATCTGAGAGGTTTTGGGCTGCATGACAGAGGTGCATGTAGCCTGGAGCTGGGTGAAACTCAAAGTATGATGCTGACCTTAGAAAAGAGCCTGGGAGTCTATCAACAAGAAGAGATGAGCATTAGAAGTTGGCAGGCGCTCACTGGGGACAAGCTATGTCAGACTCATGTCATTTTCCATTTTGAGAAGCTTGGATGTGGTGATTATTGCAGACATAGTAGACTGAGACTAGATGGGATTGCAGACAGAGCTTTGTAGGATATTCTTTGCATTTGCCTGAGTAACCTTACCCCAACAGTGCTGATGCATGTGAGAGTGATGACCCTCAGAGAGGTTGGGAGTCATGCCAAAAGTCCCCAGTCAGCATCTTCATTTGCTCTTTTTCTTCGTCCTCTTTTTCCTGCCCCTCCTCCTCCTCATTATCTTTTAAAATATCATGTCATCTCTCTTTCTTCTTTCTTCTCCTTATCATTATTAAGATTTGACATGTAGCATTGATGGAGGGTGAAGTTGGATGGATAACTATCACAGCAGTAGGCAGAATCCAGATCAGAGCAGTCTCAAAAAGCTGAAATGCAGTGCTGAGCTTCGCAAAATGGTATTTGGCAGTTTGAAGATGAACACACTTGGGTTGAGACATGCAGCTTTCCTCATATGGTTGTTAAGAAAATGCCATGAAGTAAGGCATTAAGCCTAGAACATGTAGGCCCTTATGTAGTCAATAAACAACGACTTCTCTTTTTATATCATGAAGGATCCTGGTAGCAAGTATTCCATCCACATATCCAAAAGTTCAGTGCTGAGAAGGTACCTGTGAAGAATCTCAGCCACCCTCAAGGTCTTTCTGGGCCTTGGAATATATATTTTCTAATAATGAAAACTTGGAGCACACAATCAAGTGTGGTCCAGCAGTACTGCTCACCAGCTGAGGTGGGGTTCTTGAAGATGGGCTTCCCAATTTCTAGAACTTGCTGGTGGAACTGATTAGGGAAAGGCAAGGATGAATGCCTCCCTGGCAGGGCTGATGGCACCTTCTCTTCCTCAGTGCCACCCTCATATACTGCCACTATATATCTCTCCTTGAAGTCTTGAGAGCAAAATGGAAGCTGGTCCAACTAAGTATGTCCAGTAGGTGGGAAGAGAGGGCAGTTGACAGTTTCCAAGTAAGCAGAAGGAAAGCAAATAGATTTATATGTGAGGAGAACCAAGTGTTGGCACTTCCAGCGAGTAGAAACAGGAGAGACCCTCACTTGTCCTGGGGTAGGGCCAAGTAGAGCTGTAGCTACCCCTTGTTACCCACAACCCAGGTATATAAGTGGAGGCAAGAGACAGCCCCAGACTCACCCTGTCATGTCTGGGTATTTGTTGCTTCAGCTTTTGTCTCTCTGGACATGTGTACCTGCAGGAGTCCTTGTCCCCAGGTGCTTGAAGTTCTTGGCACCTCTGATGATTCTGGGGAAAAATTGGCATGCTGTGTAGCAAAGATTGAAAACTTCCCTAAGTCATTATACAAGCATGTTAGAGCTGTCAACAAAATCAGAACTGGCAGTGGATGCCCTGTGTGCTCTGTTAATACAGCAGCTGCTGCCTGGATGCTGACAGGTGTGGAGACAGTAGTGAGCCATGCCTCTGGGTGACAGTGTGGTCCTTCCTCCCTGATTGAGTCCTGGAAGGGAAAGCAGGTGGCATAGAACTCTGAAACAGGGTGAGTTTTAGCATCTATAGTAGTCAAGGCTCTTTGCTTGCAAACGAGAGTGAAGAGCACCTCTCTCACTGCCTGTTACTTCCTTTCTCTGCAGAGTCCTGTGGTCCAAGTGTGGCTGGCCCAACCATCAGGGGAGCTCTCCAGTCTCACAGCTCTTCCCCAGGCCAAACCCTCTAGAATGCCAAAACTCTGAAGACAACAACATTTGGAGTGTCCACCTAACCCAGCTGTCCCAGGCCCTGCTAGTCAAAATGACTGCCGGGAAGGGGATTCTGTATAGCCCTTCACCTGAGAACAGTTATTGGCTTAGTGAACCCAAGCAAAGCCTGGGCTGCAACCCAATGCAGCTAGAGAAAACAAAGCACCTGGGCTCTGAGGGTGCCATTGGTGGAGGTGGCCAGGATGAAACTAGTGTGGAGCTGCCATTGTTAAAACCCGAGGCAAGCTTAGATTGGGAAAGTCACTGGCCCAGAAGTTGTACTGGGAACAGGGATAGAGTGCCTTCATGGGGGTCCCTCGACTCAAGAAAAGGCTACAGGGAAGGCAGGCCAAGGATACGGAGTATGGTTACCTCACAGGCCAGTCGGGCCCTCAGCAACTGACCCAGGACATACCCAGGAAACCAGCTGGCAGCATGGTCTTCTCTGCATGGCCCAGCAGGGCCCATCAGGAGCAGAGAAATGCCTTCATCAAACCAGCCAGGTATCTGCCAGGCAGACCTAGGTCAGCCTCTCTCTTCCAGGCAAGCAGACCTGCAGATGCCATCAGGGAACTGTTGGGACTCATCAAGATGGTAGATTTCCCTTGTTGGGGTCAACTTTCCAAATCCAAGCTTTTGGTGGGTAATTTCTGGAATCTGCAAATGCTGCCACAGAATACTCCTCTCTGCAGTGCTTTTCTGGATGCCCCCATGCTATGGCTAAAGCATGCCACGCCCCAGATACCCACACCCTCATCTTCCTTCACTGCCTCTTGGGCCTTCCTGCCACCCACATTCCCTTCCCTGGGCTTGTCTACCCAGAACTGGTGTGCAAAGTGCAACCTCTCTTTTCACCTGACCGCAGACTTGATTTTTCATATGCGGTCACACCACAGAAAAGAACATGCAGGGCCTGCCCTACATTCTAAGAAGCTGAGAGAAGAGGCACTCACATGCCCCATTTGCTATGAGTACTTCCAAGAGTGACACCATCTCTCCCGGCACATGACTTCTCACAGTTAACAGGTGGCTATGGAACAAACCTCTAAGTGCAATGTCCGCCATTTGGCAAGGAGGTAGAAATGATTTGTCAGGGCTTCCTTTGAAAAGGCAATTTTCAGTTGTTTATAGGGCTGTTTGCAATGGACTGCATAGATGAACAGCTCAGTCATAACTGGAAAGACAGGAGTTGGCTGTGATGTGTTTTGAAGTAAATAAAGTCATGAAATAAAATTATGTGCTTGCTAACCCAGGGGTCAGGGCTCCTATGCACAAAGTGTCTCTAACAGCTTCAAGAGTGAGGGCCCTCTTCCTTTCCCCCATTCTTTTCGCTTCATATGGAGTCAAGTGTGGCACACAGCATGGGCTTTGGAGGCAGACAAACCTGGGTCAGAGTCTTGGTCCTTTTACATGGTAGACCTGACCTTGAACAAATTGCTTTAATTGTCTGAGTCTCAGTTTTATGTGTAAAATGGAGATTATGACACCTGTTTTGGGGAAGGGTTTTTTTTTTTTTGTTGTTGTTACATGGAAAGATGTGAGGAAAATGACCAGCAAGGTGCCTAGAGCAGTGTGATCACTGTCTAAATAATATTTATTATCACTGTGCAGATTATCCAGCTGTTGATACATAACAAAATTTACACAGTAAACAACCCAGAGTACCTATTTGACACTAGGAAGTCTGTGGGTCAGCTGCAGTTGAGGTAGTCTTTGCTGGGCTTGGCTGCAGGCCACATATTTAGGTCCATGCTCTTTTTTTTTCTGGAACTGATGGGCTACCCAGCTCATGCTTCTCTCTTGGTTATGCCAAAGCACAGAGGGCAAATCCTGATATACAAACACATCTCAGTCCTCTACTTGGGTCACTTCTGCTAATGTTTCTTTGGCCAAAGCAAGTCAATGGCCAAACCCCATGTTAAAAAGAGGAATATGCATGCTGCCCATGGTGAAGCCATGATGAGCGAGTGGGTGTATCCTACTATAGGAGCATGAAGAATTGAGATCAACAATTCAGCCATGTTTTTTCACATTCTAAATATGTGAAAAGGGAAAAATGTAACAACACACTTCCCTACTCATCACACAATCCTTAGCTCTCAGGAAGGGAGTATGAACAAAAGTTTAAGACTTAAAACACTGTGAGGATTGGGAGAGTTCTGGGTTCCAGTATCCTCTCCTCTGCTTTTCCATGTTTGTCCTTGCTAACCTCAGATCATAAACTCTGATATCATGAGGGCTATTTTGTAGGAAAGCTATTTCTTGGGAGTTGTTTTGAGTCAATGCAATTTTTTTGACAGGTTTCCACTTCACGTTCAGAATTTGTGCATCTGACCTGCAGTTTGCAGCCCTCCAATGGGGTCTCCTTCACAGAGTTCAGTCTTGTGGTTGGTAGCATGGGAGACATGCCTAGATCAGATCTGGGAGGCGGGTAGGCCTCCTGAGGAGTGGGAGGATGAGCTGAGCCTTGAAGTCTAGGAGGCTCTGGTGACTCAGTATTAGAGGGCAGTAGTTGAGGAGAGTGGTCTAGAGCTGCAGAAGTTCTAGGGTGCTGCAAGGCCAGCACAAGGAGAACGAGTTGGGGCGGCAGCACTTGAGAGGAGATGGGACACATGAAGGCCTCGAAAGAGAAGAGTTTTGAACAGGGCAAGGGAGGGCTGGCTCCTAGAGGCACTTGGTGGGGAACTCTGGCTTCAGCGGGAAGGGAAAGATGGGCTGGAGAGGGGAGACAACCCCTGAGGCATTTTCTTTTGTATCTGGAAGGAGTCAAGGGTGTTCCCCACAGGAACCAACAGAGCACCTGTATTCTTACAGGGAGGATTTAAGGACCCACTCTCCCTGAGAGAGACTAGGAATGATCTGCAGACCAGCTTCTTTGGGAGCTGTGTGTGGGAAAATTTTGCCGACAGAGGCTGTGCCCAAATCAGGATGAAGCTGCAAGGAGTCTCTCTCCTCTGCTGTCCCATGTGGAGCAGAAAAGGGCACCTGATGGGGTTTGAACCTGAGGCTCCACACTATGCCTTGACATAATATCATTTAATCTGCATGACATACTCAGGAGGTAGATAGTTAATTATCTTTTTATTGAAGAAGAAACTCCAAGAAGTTAACTGACTTTCCTAAGACCATGGGTGCAAGAGCAAGACACCCAGGCCCTTCTCACTCTGAGCTCACATCCTTCCTAGCCTACCACACATCTCCTCAGTGTGTTCATGTGTCATTGTGGATGGTTTAAAAACTAGGACCAGGCATTGACTTCAACTAGCACCCTGCCCCTCACCACACACACACATTTCTTTTGCCTTTTCCTTCAGTGTTTTTCACTATCTTGCATACTATGTTATTTTATGGATTTATCTTGTTTATTTTATCTCCCATCAATGGAATGTAAGCTTCTTGAGGGATTTTTGCTGCTTTGTGCACTGCTGAATCCCCAGCAGCTAGAACAATGTATTTTGTACCCTGCTATTTTGCCAAATTCACTCATTATATCGAGTGGTCTTTTAGTGGAGTTTCTAGGGTTTTCTAGGTATACTCTCATGTCATCTGCATTTAATGATAGTTTTACTTCTTCTTTCCCAATTTGGATGTCTTTTATTTCTTTGTCTTGTGTGATTGCTGTTGCTAGGACTTCCAACACTATGTTGAATAGGAGTGGAGAGAGTGGACAGCCTTGTCTAGTTCCTGATTTCAGGAGGAATGTTTTCAGTTTTTGTTCATTGAGTACGATGTTGGCTTCAGGCTTCTCTTATATAGCCTTAGGTATGTTAAGGTATGCTCCCTCTATTCCCATTTTGCTGAGTGTTTTCATCATAAATGGGTGTTGTACTCTATCAAATGATTTTTTTGCATCTATTGATATGATTATGTGATTTTTGTCTTTCATTTTGTTTAGGTGATGTATGATATTTATTGATTTGCAAATATTAAACCATCCTTGCATCCGTGGGATGAATCCCACTTGATCGTGGTGTATGATCTTTTTGATGTATTGCTGGATCCTGTTTGCCAATATTTTGTTGAGGATTTTAACATCTACGTTCATCAGTGATATTGGCCTGTAGTTTTCTTTCTTTGTTGTGTCTTGACCTGGTTTTGGGATTAGGGTAATACTGGCTTCATAGAAAGAGTTTGGGACTTTTCCCTCTTCTTGGATTTTTTGGAATAGTTTGAGGAGGGTAGGAGTTAGTTCTTCCCTAAATGTTTTGTGAAATTCGCTTGTGAAGCCATCCGGTCCAGGACTTTTGTGCGCCGGGTGATTTTTGATTACTGTTTCAATTTCCTTCTTTGTTATTGGTCTGTTGAGACTTTCTACTTGTTCTTGATTCAGTTTTGGAGGGTTATATGTTTCTAGAAATATGTCCATTTCTTCTAGGTTGTCAAATTTCTTGTCATACAGTTGTCTGAAGTAATTTCTAACTATCATTTGTATTTCTGAGGTATCAGTCGTGATTTCTCCTCTTTCATTTCTGATTTTGTTTACTTGGGTCTTCTCACTTTTTTTCTTGATGAGCCTGGCTAGAGGCTTGTCGATTTTGTTTATTTTTTTTGAAGAACCAGCTCCTAGTTTTGTTGATCTTTTGGATTGTTTGTTTAGTCTCTATGTCATTTAATTCTGCTCTAATCTTGATGATTTCCTTCCTTCTTCTTGCCCCAGGCTTTGTTTGTTGTTGTTGTTCTAGTTCTTGTAGCTTTAGGGGTAGATTTTTTATTTGAGATTTTTCTATCCTTTTCTGATATGCCTGTATTGCTATGAACTTCCCTCTTAGGACTGCTTTTGTTGTGTCCCATAGGTTTTGGGCTGTTGTGTGTTCATTATCATTAGTTTCCAGAAATTTCTTGATTTCTTCTTTGATGTCATTTTTAACCTGTTCATTATTTAATAGCGTGTTATTCATTCTCTATGAGTTTGGGTGTCTTTTATTTTTTTCTCTGAGGTTGATTTTTAGTTTCAAGGCATTGTGGTCTGAAAAGATGCTTGATATAATTTCAGTTTTCTTGAATTTGTTGAGGCTTGTTTTGTGTTCCTCTTTATTGGAACTCTCTGTGCTTCCTGGACTTCATAACTTTTTCTCTCATCAGGTTGGGAAAATTTTCTGTCACTATTTCTCCTATCAGTTTATCTATTTCTTGTTCTTCTGATCCCTCTTTAATTCCAATGATTCTGATATTGTTCTTCCTTATGCTATCCTGTAATTCCCTTACCTCTTCTTCATACTTTTTCAATCTTTTTTCATTTTGCTGTATTGGCTGGGAATTTTTTTCTACATTATCTTCTAACTCACTAAACCAATCCTCTGCTTCTTTTAGTCCGCTTTTGACTGATTATACTGTGTTTTTAAGTTCAGAGATTGCATTCTTCATTTCTTCCTTGTTCTTGTGAATAGTTTCTATGTCTTTTTTTATGCTGGTGTAGTTCTCTGCAAGTTCCCTGTAATTTTTTTGGAGCTGTTGGTAAGTTTCTTGGAGGTTGTCATAGTTGTTTTTAAGGTTGTCGAATATATTGAGCTTCTTCACCACCATTGTTTTGAATTCCGTGTCTGACATTTGGGCTATGTCTATTCCATCTTCCTCTCTTTCTGGGGATTCCTCTTTTCTTTTCATTGAGAGGTTGTTTCTGCGTCTTACCATGTTGGATTCTTCTTGTTTGTTTTTGTTTTTTGGGTTTGTCTGCTTTGACTTCCCACTTTTGTGGTATGAGATTCTTTTTTTTTTTTTAATGTGTTTTATTGATTATAATATTACATTTGTCCCAATTTCCCTTCCCTCTGCTCCCCTCCACCTTGTGGTCCCCCTCCCTCCAGTTGTCCCCCCCTTTTAGACCATGTCCATTAGTTGTGCATATAGTTCTTCTCAACCTCTCTCTGTTTATTCCATTCCCTCCTGCCATGATCCTTAATTCCTATATCATCTCCCTCCCTCTCCCTGTTCTCCCTCCCTGTTGACCTCCCCCCAATATGTTCCCCATACCTATAGTTCTTTTTCCACTCTCGTTGCCTGTTTAGTTCGCCTTTGATTCAATTCCCTAGCTTCTGTTGTTTCTTGTGATGCAGTGTTCATTTTAGATTTCATAGTTTTGATCCTCCTTTTTCTAAACCAGTCCCTTTAACATCTCATATAACAGTGGTTTGGATCTAATGAACTCTTTCAGTTTTATTTTGTCCTGGAAACACTTTCTCTGCCCTTCTATTCTGAATGACAATTTCGCTGGATAGAGTATTCGTGGTTGTAGGTTTTGGATTTTCATTACTTTGAATATTTCTTGCCAGTCCCTTCATGCCTGCAGGGTCTCCCTTGAGAAGTCAGCTGATAGTCTAATTGGGACCCCTTTGTACATGATTCTTTTCTTCTCTCTTGCTGCTTTTAAGATTCTCTCTTTATCTTTAATTTTTGACATTTTGATTATAATGTGTCTTGGAGTGGTTCTCCCTGGGTCCAGTTTTTTTGGAATTCTCTGTGCTTCCTGGACCTGTAAGTCTATTGCCTTCCCCAAGTTTGGGAAGTTCTGCTTTATTATATTTTCACTCAATTTTTCAAGTTCTAGTTCATCTTCTTTGTTTTCTGGCAAGCCAATGATTCTTATGTTGGGCCTTTTATAGCTGTCCCAGATGTTTCTGATCCTCTCATCGTTGCTTCCCGTTCCTTCTCTATATTCTGGTTTGTTGAGATGAACTCTGGATTTTTTTTTCCTCACCATCTGTCTCATATGTGGTTTTGTTCCTTTCGTTATGAGTGTTTTTCGCTTCTTTCTCATCTTTTTCCAGATCTTTTGTTAATTCTGTAAGCCACCTGATAACAATGGCCCTGAACTGAGCCTCTGACAGGTTTCTTATTTGTTCATCTGTCAGATTCCTCATCTGTTGCCTGGTGAGTTGTGCCACCGGGATTTCTATAGTTCTCTGCCTCATTTTGACAGATGCATTTTGTTTTCTTGGGCCAGCTATAGGGGGCAGTGCCTGTGTACTCGTCACGACCCAGCGACTGGCGCCGTTCTGCAACCTTTCTCGCTGCGTTGTGGTGCTTTGTCGTCACAACCCAGCGACCGGCGCCTGTCCGCAACCTATTTCGCAGCCCTGTGGCGCTTTCTTTGGGGGCGGGGGTCCAAGATGGATTCACACAGTTATTCCGCTAGGAGACTGGGATCCGTCCTCCTGCCCCCCTGGGCCTCACTGTTCAAGGCGATGTGGTAGCTGCTTTCCCCAGCGTTGGGGTCGCGAGCTGCTGGGGTTCGACTGCAGCCGAGATTGTTCTCCCTGCCGCTGGGATTGTTCTCCCTTCTGCTGTCCCAGGTGCGACTGCAAACAGCACCGCCCCCTTTCGCTCTTACCTGCCCAAAGGGCGCTGCTGGTTTATAACTTCATACGTTGGGCTTCCGTGTAGCTTTATTTTCTGGAATTTCTAGTTATCTTTTGTTTTGAAGTAGTTGTAATCCTCTTTAGTTGTAGAGGGAGACCGAGTGTGTCCGTCTAAGCCTCCATCTTGGCCGGAAGTCCGTGGTATGAGATTCTTTATAGGAGATCTGAGGGTTTCAGTGGTGCAGTCTCTTTGATCTCCTGAGCCTGATGTTCTTGGGGTACCATTTATGTCATTTGTTTATGTTGTCTGGTTATATTTCAGATGCTCTTTGGTAGGATCTTCCTTCTGGCTAGTTGATTGAGAGTCACTCTATCCACTTTTTCTTGAGTTCTTTTGTGGAGATGCTGTTAAAAACATAAACACACAGCCCAGGCAGGAGACCCGCACCCTCAAAAATATCCCCCCCTCTATCCCGCTATCGTCAGCCAAAGAGCCAGTATTAATATAAATGTAAAGAGATTAGAGCTTTTGTACTATAGACAGAACAGATAAGAGTTGTTTTTAGGGAGGAAAAATATGATTTTTGAGAGAGGGGATAATAGATTAATAATAATTGAGACTGTGCAAGACAGTAGGTAAAATTTACATTGTATGTTAATAACTATAGAAGAAAAAGAGGGAAGAATGCAGAATATAGTAGGAAAGTGGGATTGTATAGTATTGGATTTATATAGTAGTTGTATTCTATTTATTTAGAGTGAAAGGGAGGCTAAAATAGACACATGAGCAAATAAACAACAATTAATGAGGAAGGATGAGAAGGAGAGATTGTATGAGACAAATTAGAGATATAGTTTGTTTTATTTTCCCTCCCATCTCTTCTTTCTCCTCCTCCCACTCATTTTTTACTCACTTCAGCCTTTTTGTGTCATCTTGTTTTTCTGTGTCCACAGCTGGTCTAATGAGACGGGTCAGAGGTTCCTGTTCCTTGTAGCAGTGGTGTGCGCCTGCACGGTGTGTTCCTTTGGCGCCTGTTGGAGCTAGCCGAGGTGCCCTTGCATGCATGCCTGTGAGCGCACAAGGGGGCCCGAGAGCTTGCCTCAGGCCTTCTACGCTGTGTTCCAGGAGTTGGTCTCTCGCCTCTTAGGGCGGGGCCCCAGACACTTGGGCACAGTGGAAGTGAGCGATTGGTGCCTATTGAAGCTGGCGAGGTGCTTTTGCGCTCCCGTGCCCAAGCGCACCCAAGGCTGCTGTAGAGCTTGCCTCAGGCCTGCCGCACCATGTTCCGGGAGTTGGTCTCCTGATTATTGTTAAATGAATTTATTAAGATGATCATATGTTTTCTTTTTTCTTTTAAAAACTTTATTTATTTATTTTTAGAGAGCAGGGAAGAGAGGGAGAAAGAGAGGGAGAGAAACATCAGTGTGCGGTTGCCTATCATGCACCCACAACTGGGGTCCTGGCTCACAACCCAGGCATGTGCCCTGACTGGGTATCAAACTGGCAACACTTTGGTTCACAGGCCGGCACTCAGTCCACTGAGCCACACCAGCCAGGGTTGTATGCTTTATTTTCTTTACTTTATTATTATGGTTGACCACATAGATTGATTTTCTAATTTTCAATCAGCCTTGCATTTGTGGGATAAATCCCAGGTGGTCAAGATGCTTTATTTTTTTACATGTTGTTTTTTCAGTTGACTAGCATTTTGCATGCTCGTGAGGGAGACCCACCTTCACTCTCCTTTTATTTTGACTTTGGTATCAAGGCAATGCTGAACTCATAGGATGAGTTGGGAAGTATTTTATCTTCTCCCTATTCATTCCTTCACTTTTCTATTTTATGGAACAGCTTATGTAGGATTAATATTTTTTAATTATTTGAAGAGCTGAAGAGTAGTACTCTAAGCAAGAAAAGAGGGCTGATTTTGTTATTAAAAAAACAATAACTGAAGTCCTAGAATAAGGATTATTCTAGCTGTTAATCATTCATGTTAGAAAGTATTACAGCCCCAAAGATGTCATGATTTGCCTGAAAGCAAGGTGGAAAGGAACTGGAGCAACTGCAGGCATAGCTCCCTCCAGGGGGCGCTGTGTGCCAGGCAAAGAGCCTGGCCCTGTCTAGGCCTTTTAACTTGGATCAACTGTGAGGTGTGTCGGGGGCTGAGACTCAGAATTGTGATTAAGCTACTGTCATCAGTGGACACATGGCCCACATGCTTTCTTTGCAGAATGGAAACTGCTTTGAAGAACATGGTTATCCTGCTCCTTCTCTGCATCAAATAATTTCTGTGCAGTGGGGCACAAATTCAAGTTTATAGACTATGAGATTAAATTGTGTCTAGAGACACCCTAGAGATAAAGCACAGGAATCAGGTACTAAGGAAGTTCTGGAACACACGGTTTTCACAAATAAATGAGAAAGACATTTTGAATATGGAAAAAATTCATGCTTAAGAAATCATTTTTAATTGGAAGTCAACACAGTAAGAATAGTAGCCAAGGTCAAGTCAGTTTCCTGCTGCCCCAGATCCACAGAAACCTGTACAATATTTGTTCATGGGTGATGCCTTCAGTCATAGGCCACATTCACACTTCTCATATAAGGTGATTTCTCCTAAGCTACTGTCCCTCCTGCTTTGTAGATGAGGAAGCGAATACTAGGGGAGTTTACAGAACTTGCCCAAGATCACAGGTTGAGGGGCAAGGGACCAACTGAAGGAAAAGAGGACATCACCACCCTCTAGGGATTCTGCACCTACCTATCTGGTCTGTAGTTCCTATCTCTGTGTTATAACTCCAGGCATGAACTTGTGCTGGGTGGAGGTGGCAGCATGAGCGAGGACTAGTAACCCCAGCAATGTCAGCTCTCTAATAACTCCAGGACATTATAGTCTGCTGGATGCTGGCATGAAGCCACCACCCCCTGCCTCCTGGGAACCCAGGTAGTAAGATGGGATGACATGGGTGAGGATGGTGACTGAGAGTTGTGGGAGTGGTTAGTGGATCACAGTCTTGGAAATAAAAGAGCAAGGGTCTCTTGGGAAGACTGGGAGAAAGTAGTGGAAGACCCTGAAGGGCCTGGCACCTAGGGATGGCTCAGGTCCAGGAAATGAGGCTGGGACTGCTCACCAGATTGCAGGCTCAACGTGAGGACTGACTCTGGGACAAGGAAGAAGGGTAGAGAGCAGAGAAGGGCAGGGACTGGGCCAGGGAGCAAGAACTTCTTCACTTCTCTTGTCAAAGGTGCCTGTTATGCAACTGATCCCGGAAGGTCGGAATCCTCGATCAAGAGCTAAGGATCATCTAAGACAAGGTGGACTTGAGTAAGCACTCCTAAGAGACCTCTTCCTTCTGCATGTGCTTCTCTGTCAATAAGCCACATGAGCTTCTGGTGGCTGAGTACAGCTTCCTGTACTAGGGACACTCAGGTTGTGTGTTCTGAGCCAGGCTGCAGAGAGTGCTTGGTCTGTGGGGCCTTCTAGTCCCTGTTGGTGGGCCTGGTTCTGAGAAGTACAGCTTGGCTTGAGGTTCTGAGAGAAACCTAATCAGGATGGGTTGGAGAAAGTGCTTAAAATCACAAAAAGAAGAAGGTGCAGAGGATAGAGGCAGGTGGCTTTTGAACACAGAATGGATTTAAAAAGTAATCATTCATTTTTACCATGTCATAACATTTTTATGAATATGGTATTATTTAATCCTTGTTTTAATAAGTTTTTAAAATATGCTTTATTGATTTTACTGTTATAGTTGTCCCAATTTCTTTTCCCTTTGTTCCCTGCCACCCAGTGAACCCCTCCTTCCAGTTGTCCCCCTCCCATAATCCAGTCCCATTGGTTGTGCATACAGTTCTTCTCAACATCTTCCTGTCTACTCCACTCCCTCGTACTATGCTTAATTTCTGTACCAACTTTCTCCCTTTCCCCCTCCCCTCTTCCTGTTGACCTCCCCCCATAATGTTCCCCATACCTATAATTCTTTTCCCACTCTCATTGCCTACTTAGTTTGCCTTTGTTTAGATTCCCTAGCTTCTGTTGTTGGTTTTTGTGATACAGTTTTCATTTTAATATTTATAGCTTTGATCCTCTTTCTCCTAAACAAGTCCCTTTAACATTTCATATAACAGTGGTTTGGATCTGATGAACTCCTTCAGTTTTACTTTGTCCCGGAAGCGCTTTCTCTGCCTTTCTATTCTGAATGACAGCTTCCTTAGATATAGTAATTGTGGTTGTAGGTTCTTGATTTTCTTTTTTTTTTTTTTTTTCAGATTTAATGTGTTTTATTGATTAAAATATTACATTTGTGCCAATTTCCTTTCCCTCTGCTCCCCTCCACCCAGTGGCCCCCCTCCCTCCAGTTGTCCCCCCCTTTTAGATTATGTCCATTAGTTGTGCATACAGTTCCTCCCAACCTCTCTCCGTCTATTTCATTCCCTCCTACCATGATCCCCAATTCCTATATCATCTCCCTCCCTCTCCCCACTCCCCCTCCCTGTTGACCTCCCCCCAATATGCTTCCCATACCCACAGTTCCTTTTCCACTCTCGTTGCCTGTTTAGTTTGCCTTTGTTTCATCTCCCTAGCTTCTGTTTTTTAAACCAGTCCCTTTAACATCTCATATAACAGTGGTTTGGATCTAATGAACTCTTTCAGTTTTATTTTGTCCTGGAAGCACTTTCTCTGTCCTTCTATTCTGAATGACAATTTCGCTGGATAGAGTATTGGTGGTTGTAGGTTTTGGATTTTCATTACTTTGAATATTTCTTGCCAGTCCCTTCTTGCCTGTAGGGTCTCCCTTGAGAAGTCAGCTGATAGTCTAATTGGGACCCCTTTGTACATAATTCTTTTCTTCTCTCTTGCTGCTTTTAAGATTCTCTCTTTATCTTTAATTTTTGACATTTTGATTATAATGTGTCTTGGAGTGGTTCTCCCTGGGTCCAGTCTCTTGGGAACTCTCCTTGCTTCCTGGACCTGCAAGTCTATTCCCTTCCCCAAGTCTGGGAAGTTCTCCTTTATTATATTTTCACTCAATTTTTCAAGTTCTAGTTCATCTTCCTCACTCTCTGGCAAACCAATGATTCTTATGTTGGGCCTTTTATAGCTGTCCCAGAGGTTTCTGATCCTCTCATTGTTGCTTCCCATTTCCTCTCTCTGCATTGGTTGACTGCTTGTTCCTTCTCCATATTCCAGTTTGTTGAAATGAACTCTGGATTTTTTTTCCTCACCATCTGTCTCATATGTGGTTTTGTTCCTTTCGTTATGAATGTTTTTCGCTTCTTTCATATCTTTTTCCTGCTCTTTTGTGAATTCTGTAAGCCACCTGATAACAATGGCCCAGAACTGAGCCTCTGACAGGTTTCTTATCTGTTCATCTGTCAGGTTCTCTATCTGTTGCCTGGTGAGCTGTGTCACCGGGATTTCTATAGTTGTCTGCCTCATTTTGACAGATGCTTTTTGTTTTCTTGGGCCGGCTGTAGGGGGCCGTGCCTGTGTACGCGTCACAAGTCAGCGACCGGTGCCTGTCTGCGACCTATTTCGCAGCCCTGTGGTGCTTTCTTTGGGGGCGGGGGTCCAAGATGGATTCACACAGTTATTCAGCTAGGAGACCGGGATCCGTCCTCCCGCCCCCCTGGGCCTCACTGTTCAAGGCGATGCGGTGGCTGTTTTCCCCAGTGCTGGGGTCGCGCACTGCCAGGGGCTTGACTGCCTCCGGGCTTTTTCGCCGCCCCGCCGCTGACCGCAAACAGCGCTGCCCTCTTTAACTCTTACCTGCCCAAATGGCACCGCTGGTTTATAACTTCATATGTTGGGCTTCCGTGTAGTTTTATTTTCTGGAATTTCTAGTTATCCTTTGTTTTGAAGTAGTTGTATTCCTCTCTAGTTGTAGAGGGAGACCTAGTGTGTCCGTCTAAACCTCCATCTTGGCCAGAAGTCTCAGGTTCTTGATTTTCATTCCTTTGAATATTTCTTGCCAGTCCCTTCTTGCCTGAAGAGTTTCTTTTGAGAAATCAGCTGAGCGTCTTATTGGGATGCTTTTGTACGTAATCCTCTTCTTCTTTCTTGCTGCTTTTAAGATTCTCTCTTTATCCTTAATTTTTGATATTTTGATTATAATGGGTCTTGGTGTGGTTCTCCCTGGGTCCAGTTTATTTGGAACTCTCTGTGCTTCCTGGACCTGTAAGTCTCTTTCCTTCCCCAACTTAGGGAAGTTCTGCTTCATTATTTTTTCACATAATTTTTCAATTTCTAGGTCTTTTTCTTCACTTTCTGGCAATCCTATGATTTGGATGTTGGCCCGCTTATAGCTTTCCCATAGGTTTCTGAGCCTCTTCTCATTTTCCTCACTTTTTGTTTCCTCTTTCTGCACTGGTTGACTGTTTGTTCCTTCCCTATGTTTTGATTTGTTGATTTCATACCTGGTTTTCTTTCTCTCACCACTAGTTTTGTATGTGTTTTTGTTCATTTCAGTAGGACTAGCCTTCACTCCTCCCCCATCTTGTTTAAGATCAACTGTTAGGTTTGTAAGCATTCATATAACCAAAGCTCTGAATTGTGCCTCAGAAAGGTTTTCTATCTGCTGCTTTGTTAGATTGGATATTTGCTGTCTGGTCAGCTGTGTAACCGGGATCTCTATCATGATCTGTGCCATCCAGACCATTTTGTGTTTACCTTTCGTACCTGGGCAGGGCTGCACACCTCCTACGCTATAGGGGGCGGAGCCCCATGCACTTGTCACTACCAGGTGACTCTTCTCACCACACTGTGGTGTTTTCTGTGGGGATGGGGTACAAGATGAATTTCTGCCATTCACTCTTTGCTGAGAGACCGGGAACCTCCTCCTCCGTCCCCACCCCCTCTGGGACTCACAGTCCAAGGCAATTGGGGTCTGCCTTCCTTGGAATTGGAATCACAAGCTGATGGGTCTGGTCTGTAGCTGGGGGTTCTCCCTAGGCACTTCTTGCCTCCCCTTAAATACAGGTGTCTGTGCTTACCGCTGTTCCACTGCTGTCGCTGTTGCTGCCGCTGCCGGCACAGCTTGATCTCTCCACCCCGGCTTTGCCCTTCCTACCTGTCCAGACGAGCATGACTCTTTTATAACTTCATAGGTTGGACTTCCATTTATTTTCTGGAACTTCTGGTTATTTCTGGTTTTGCGGTAGTTGTATTCTTTCTTAGTTGTGGAGGAAGACGAAGCGTGTCATTTTAGGCCTCCATCCTGGCTGGAAGTCTCCTGTGTGTGTTTGCCTCTGTGTCTTAGGTAGAGCTATTGCACCTGTTACATTGCAAGGGGCAGAGCCTTAGGGATTTGTCAGTAACAGGCGACCTGTTTCACCATGTTGTGGCACTGTATGTGGGTGAGGGGTCTGAGAAGGAACAATGCCACTTTCCCAGCACTTGTTCCTTTTCCAGGCACCTTTCCCACTTCCATATGGGATTGGTGCCTCCCTAGCTGTTGCCCTGGCTGTCCTTCCCAGAGTGGATGGGTCTGCGGATGTTCTAGGACCATGGGGGCCCTTTAAGTAAGTGGACTCTGCTGAGAGACTGGCAGTTTCTGCCTCCACCCCAACCCCTACTGGTTTGCACAGTCAAAAACAATGAGGCTTGATTTTCCCCAGTTATGGTACCATGAGCTACGCAGTCTGGTGAGGAGCTGGGAATGCTCTCTAGGTGTCCCTCCTGACTTTTTAAAATGTGTAACTGCTTTTTGCCAGCCTGCCACTGCCACTGCTGCTGCCACCACCACACCATGTCCTCTCCGCCCCAGCTCTGGCCCTCCTACCTGTCTGGATGAGTATTTCTTCTTTATATCTTTGTTTGTTGGACTTCCATGCAGTTTGATTTTCTGGAACTTCTGGTTGTTTATAGTTTCGAGGTAGTTGTATTCCTTCTTAGTTGTGGAGGGAGATGCAGCATGTCTGTCTACACCTCCATCTTGGCCGGAAATCAACAGTTTTATTAAGATATAATTCACACACATACAATTTTCCCATTTGAAGTGCGCAATTAAATTTTAAAAATATATTCACAGAAATGTACAACCATCATTACAATATTTTCATTACCTCAGAAAGAAACCCTGTATCCTTTAGCTGTTAACCCCTATCTTCCATTTCCCACCCATCCTCCTACCCATAAGAAGTCACTCACTACTATCTATTGCTACAAATTTCCCTGTTCTGGACTTTAATATGTGTGGAATCATATAACATGTGGCCTTTTATTATTGGCTTCTTTCCCTTAGCAAAATGTTTTTAAGATTGATCCATGTTGTAGCATGTGTCAGTACTTGATTCTTTTTTATGTTTGAATAATATTCCATTGTATGTATATACCACATTTTGTTTAATAATTTATCAGTTGATGAACCTTTGAGTTGTTTCCATCTTTTGGCTATTACTAATTATGCTTCTATAAACATTGGTATACAGTTTTTGTGTAGACATACATTTTCATTTCTCTTAGGTGTATACCTAGGAGTGCAATTGTTGCATCATATAATACCCTGTGTTTAACTTTTTGAGGAACTGCCAAACTGTTTTCCAAAGCAGCTGCACCATTTCACATTCTTACCAGTAGTGTATGAGGGTCTCAATTTTCTACATCCTTGCCAATACTCATTATCATTTCTCTGTTTAATCCTAATCATTCTAGTGAGTATAAAGTGGTTTTGATTTTCAGTTTCCTAATGACTAAACATACCAAGTATCTTTCATGTACTTATTGACCATTTATATATCTTCCTTGGACAAACATGTATTAAGATCTTTTACCCATTTTTAACTTGGGTCATTTTCCAATTTATTATTGAGCTATAAGAGTTTTTTATGTATTTTAGATATAAGTCCCTTATCAGATATATGATTTGCAAATATCCCTACCATTCTGTGGGTTGCCTTTTGCTTTCTTGATGGTGTTCTTTGAAGCACAAGGTTAACTTGGCCTAATTTCTATTTTTTTGGTCTTGCTTTTTTTTATATATACCTAAGAATCCTTTGCCAAATCTAAGATGATGAAGACTTACCCTGAGGTCCCTTGAGCATCTTCTCTTCAAGGGGCTTCCACCTACCCTTTCCTTCTCTCTCTCTCTCTCTCTCCCCCCCACCTCCCACCTCCCCACTAAGCAAAGATATTCTTTTTCTAGTGCACAGCCCTCTTCTAGAAGATCAGGTGCTAGTGCCCCTCCTGCTATAATTCTACCAACTTTCCCTCTCATTGGTTCTCTTCAGCCTGGTTTTCACATAGTAATCTTCTCTTGTCTTGTTTTGTGTGACCTCACCCTGTGTGTTGGGTCACCAACACTCTGCTGCTGCCAGGGAGGGGAGGACATTGGACTGGACAGAGGGAGAAGCTGAGTGTGATACAGCTGCAACAGAGGACTCAGCCAATTCCAAGGGAGCTCTGGAGTGGAAATGGCCCTTCAGAATTACCCCAAGTTGAAGCCAGGGGTCAGGCCTTTATACCCTACACAACCAGTCATTCAATAGAGGTTGTCCCTGGGGAGGTAACATAGCCTGAGCAACATGATCCCTGTAGGCAGCTGGGGTCTATTCTTAGGGAGAAGCAGGCTGTGAGCTGTCAGCTGACAGACCTGAGAGGAGAACTGGGTGGGTGCTCCATACCCACTACAAGGCCATTGCCAGTTTTTCACAATTACAAGCAATGTTACAATGCTATCTATGAGTGTGTCTCTCTGCTCATGTGCCCTTGCTAGAGTTTATATGAAGAAGTGAAATTTCTAGATCTCTCAGCTCTAACTGATGCTGCTGAATTGCAACCCAGGGAGACTAAACCTTCTGGCATTCCCTCCGGTTACCAATAACAGTGCTCATTTTCTCCATTGCCAGCACCCACTTGTTATAGTCGCATATGGTTTCATTTATTCATATCTAATGAGTATGGATAGGATGGAATCACATTACCATTTCCATGATTATGAATAAGGCTGAGCACGAAAAACTGTTGGTGGCTAATTCTCTCATTTAGATCATACTTTGACTCTGAATATAAACTGGACTATCCTCATGCTATCCTCATGCCTTTTTCCCTCTCTTTCTTCCCCTCTCAGTTCACCTAAAAAGAGCTGTCTCCTCTGAACCATTTTGTAATTTCAGGAGTTGCCTTATGTGTCAGCAATTCATGGTGATTTTGCTTATCTTTGGAGCAAAGACACACATGCATGTGTGTGAGTGTGAGTCTGTGATGTGCACACGTGTAGTGTGTTATGTGTGTACACACACATGTGGCATGTGCATGTACATGTGTGCCCACATATCCATCCATGGGCATTGGGTGGGTATGGGTGAGAGGGCTATCACTCCTGGTCTGGCTCTGCTTGAATTTAAACCTTTGTCATTTTAACCTTAACAAGAGTCTGGCTTCCTGGGGGTGACCTGAGACTAAACACTATCATATTTTTCTTTCTGAGCTCAGCATGCTGGCAGGTGTCCTCCTGTTGCCTCTCAGCTGTTGCTCCAGTGACTTATGGAGAAAACTCTGATGCTCTCTATTCTAACTATGAATCAGGTCCAGGAAAGAAGAGAAAAAGAAGTAATCATTGTTCATTAAGTTAGTTCCCCATTTTTCATTACACAAAGCAATGTTCAGTGATCAAGATTTCTCCATATTTAATAGATTTTAAGATGGAGACTCATATTTTGGATAGCAACCCCTTATTCTATATAACATTTGCAAATGCATTTTCCCAGTCAGTAGGTGGACTTTTGTTTTGTTGATGGTTTCCTTTGCTGTGCCAAAGTTTTTTGGTTTGATATAGCCCCATTTGTTTGTTTTCATTTTGTTTCCCTTGCTCAATGGGTTCTGTCCCAAAAGTTATTACTCGGACTGATGTCAAACAGTTTACTTCCTACATTTTCTTTTAGGAGTTTTATGGTTTCAGGTCTTCCATTTAAGTTTTTAACAGATTTTTAGTTTATTTTTGTATATGGTGTAAAAATGGTCCAGTTTTTTTTTTTTTTTTTTTTGCTTGTCTGTACAGGTTTCCTAACACTACTTATTGAAAAGATTGTCATTTCTTAAGTGTATATTTTTACCACTTTTGTTATAGATTAGTTAACCATATAAGTGAGGATTTATTTCTAGGCTCTCTCTTCTGTTTCACTGATCTATGTTTCTGTTTCTGTGCCAGTACCAAACTGCTTTATCATAGTTTTGTATTATAGTTTGATATCAGTTAGCATAATATCTCCAACTTTGTTCTTCTTTCTCAAGATTGCTTTGGCTATTCAGGGTCTTTTATGATTCCATATAAATTTAAGATACTTTGTTCTAGTTCTGAGAGGAATGACATTGGTTTTTTTTTAAATTATATATTTATTGTTTTTCTATTACAGTTGTCCTACTTTTACCCTTACTGCTCCACCTCTGAGCCCACCCCTTCTCCACAGTCAATCCCCACCCCATTGTCTATGTCCATGGGTTATTAATACTAGTTTCTTTACTAAACCTTCACCTACTTACCCCCTTTTTTCCTCCCAAACCCTGATAACTGTTACTCTGTTCCTTGTTCAGTTTTGTTCATTTGTTTTTGTTGTTCATTAGTCTCCTGTAGCAGATGATATTATATGGTATTTTCCTTTTATTGCATGGCTTTTTTCACTAAGCATGATTCTCTCTAGTTTCATTCATGTTGTTTCAAATGACAGGAATTCCTTCTTTCTCTCTGCTGCATAGTATTCCATTGTGTAAATATACCACAGTTTTTTGATCCACTCATCTACAGGTGGGCACTTAGGATGTTTCCAGCACTTAGCTATTGTAAACAGTGCTGCTTTGAACATAGGGGTGCATAAGTTCTTTTGAATTAGGGTTTCAGGATTTTTCGGGTATAATCCTAGCAGTGGAATCACTGGTTTAAAAGAAAGTTCCATTTTTAGTTTTTTGAGGTAATTCCATACTGTTTTCCATAGTGGCTGCACCAGTCTGCATTCCCACCAACAGTACAGTAGGGTTTCCATTTCTTCACATCCTCGCCAACACTTGTTGTTTGTTGATTTGTTGATGATGGCCATTCTGACTGGTGTAAAGTGGTATCGCATTGTGGTTTTTATTTGCATCTCTCTCATGGCTAGTGATGTTGAGCATTTTTTCATGTGTCTATGGACCTTCTGTATGTCCTTTTCAGAGAAGTGTCTGTTCAGTTCCTTTGCTTATTTTTTAATTGAGTTGTCCGTTTTCTTGATGCTGAGTCATATAAGCTCTTTATATATTTTGGAGATCAGTCCCCTGTCTGAGATATCATTGGCAAATATGTTTTGCCATATGGTTGGTTTCCTTTCCATCTTGCTGATGTTTTCTTTCGCAAAGCAGAAACTCTTAATTTGATGTAGTCCCATTTGTTTATTTTTTCCTTTATTTCTCTTGCCTTAGGAGATGTATCAGTGAAAATATTGTTGTGTGGGATATCAGAAATTTTTCTGCCTATGTTTTCCTCTAGGACTTTTATGGTGTCATGGCTTACATTTAAGTCTTTGATCCATCTTGAGTTTATTCTTGTGTGTGGTGTAAGTTGGTGGTCTAGTTTCATTTTTTTTCATATCCCTGTCCAGTTCTCCCAGCACCATTTGTTGAAAAGGCTCTTCTCACTCCATTTTAGGTTCCTTTCTCCTTTATCAAATATTAGTTGACCGTATAGTCCTGAATTTATTTCTGGACTCTATTATTCCTTTCCCCATTTTTGAATAGGGCTGTCTGTCTTCTTGGTGTTGAGACATGTAAGTTCCTTATATATTGTGGAGATCAATCCCTTGTCTGAGGTATCATTGACAAATACATTTTCCCATATGGTTGGTTCCCTTTTCATCTTGCTGACGTTTTCTTTTGCTGAGCAGAAACTCTTTAGTTTGATGTAGTCCCATTTGTTTATTTTTCCTTTATTTTTCTTGCCTTAGGAAATGTTCAGTGAAAATATTGTTACGTGGGATATCTGAAATTTTCTTGCCTATGTTTTCCTCTAGGATTTTTAAGGTGCCATATCTTACTTTTAAGTCTTTGATCCATCTTGAGTTTATTCTGGTTTGTGGTGTAATTTGGTGGTCCAGTTTCATTTTTTTGCACGTCCCTGTCCAGTTCTCCCAGCACCATTTTTTGAAGAGACTCTTCTCACTCTGTTTTATGTTCTTTCCCCCTTTGTCAAATATTAGTTGACCATATAGACAGAGATTTAATTCTGGGCTCTGTATTCTATTCCACTGATTTATATGTCTGTGCTTATGCCAGTACCAGACTCTTTTGATTACAGAGACCTTGAAGTATAGTTTGATGTCAGGTATTGTCACTCCTCCTACTGCGTTCCTCTGTCTCAAGATCGCTGTGGCTATTTGGGGTCTTTTTTGGTTCCACATACATTTTTGAAGTATTTGTTCTAGGTCTGTGAAATATGTCACTGGTATTTTAATAGGGATTGTATTGAATCTATAAATTGCTTTGGGTAGTATGGACATTTTTTTTTTTTGGTTTCTTAATTACAGTTGTCCTATTTTCCCCCCTTTCTCTCCCCCACCAAGCCCACCCCATCTCCCATAATCATATCCCTCCCCGTTGTCCGTGTCCATGAGTCATTTATACACATTCTTTGACTAAACCCTTCCCTTACTTATCCCCCTTCTCTCCCTTCCCCCTCCCCCCTATTGACTGCTATTCTGCTTTTTGTTCTATTTAGTTCTTTTGTTTGTGTTGTTCTTTAGTTTCCTGTATTAGGTGATATCATATGGTATTTTGCTTTCTTTGCCTGGCTTATTTCACTAAGCATAATTCTCTCTAGTTCCATCCATGTTGTTGCAAATGGCAGGAGTTCCTTCTTTCTTTCTGCTACATAGTATTCCATTGTGTATACCACAGTTTTTTTGAACTAGCAATTCCAATTCAAAAGAACTTATGCACACCTATGTTCATTGCAGCACTGTTTGCAATAGCTAAGTGCTGGAAACAACCTAAGTGCCCATCTTAGATGAGTGGATCAAAAAACTGTGGTAGTATGGACATTTTAATGATGTTGATTCCTCCCATCCATGAACATGGTATATGCTTCCATTTATTTATATCTTCCTTAGTTTCTTTCTTTGGCATTATGTAGTTTTCTGAATACAGTTCTTTTATCTCTTTGGTTAAATTTATTCCTACGTACTTTATTTTTCCTGTTATAGTAAACGGGATTTTTTCCCTAGTTTTTATATCTGATATTCTATAGCTGGTGTACATAAATGCCTTTGATTTCTGAATATTGACTTTGTACCCTGCTATTTTTGCCAAATTCACTTATTATGTTAAGTAGTTTTTTAGTGGAGTCTATAGGATTTTCTATGTACATCATCATGTCATCTGCAACTAGTGAGTTTTACTTCTTCTTTTCCAAGTTGGATGCCTTTTATTTCTTTTTCTTGTCTGATTGCTGTGGCTAGAACTGCCAAGACTATGTTGAGTAGGAGTGGAGAGAGTGTGCATACTTTTCTTGTTCCTGATCTCAGAGGAAATACTTTCAGTTTTTGTCCCATGAGTATGACGTTGGCTTCAGTTTTCTTGTGTATGGCCTTTATTATGTTGAGATATGCTCCCTATATTCACCTTTTGCTGAGTCTTTTCATCATAAATAGGTGTTGTTCCTTATCAAATGCTTTATCTGCATCTATTGATATAATCATGTGGTTTTTGTCTTTCATTTTATTTATGTGGTGTATTACATTTATTGATTTGAGAATATTATACTATCCTTGCATCCCTGGGATGAATCCCACTTGATCATGGTGTATGACCTTTTTAATGTGTTGCTGGATCCATTTTGCCAATATTTTGTTGAGGATTTTAGCATCTAGGTTCTTTAGCGATATTCGCCTGTAGTTTTCTTTCTTTGTTGTGTCTTGACCTGGTTTTGGAATTAGGATAATACTATTTTCATAAAAAGAATTTGGGTGTCATCCTTCTTCTTGGAATTTTTGGAATAGTTTGAGAAGGGTAGGCATTAGTTCTTCCCTAAACGTTTTGTAAAATTTGTTTATGAAGCTATCTGGTTCAGGGCTTTTGTGTGCCGGGAGTTTTTTGATTACTGCTTCAATTTCACTTTTTGTTTTCTGTGTACAGGCTTTCTGCTTCTTCTTGATTCAGTTTTGGAAGATTATATTTTTCTAAAAATTTGTCCTTTTCATCTAGGTTGTCGAGTTTCTTGCCATCTAACTGTTTGTAGTAATTTCTTACAATTGTTTCTGTTTCTGTGATATCGGTTGTTATTTCTCCTCTATTGTTTCTGACTTTGTTTATTTTGATCCCCTCTCTCTTTTTCTTGATGAGCTTGGCTAAAAGCTTGTTGATTTTTTTTTTCAAAGAACCAGCTCCTATTTTTTTTTTTGACCTTTTGAATTGCTTGTTTAGTCTCTATGTCCTTTAATTCTGCTCTGATCTTGATTATTTCCTTCCTACTACTCACTCTGGGCTTTGTTTGTTGTTGTTATTCTAGTTCTTGGAGCTGTCAAGTTAGATTTTGTATTTGAGATTCTTCTATCCTTTTTAAGTAGGTTTTTTTTTTTGCTATAAACTTTCATCTAAGGGCTGCTTTTCTATGTCCCATAGATTTTGGGCTCTTGTGTGCTCATTATCATTTGTTTCCAGAAACTTCTTGATTTCTTCCTTGATGTCATTATTAACCCATTCATTACATAATAGCATTTTATTCATTACAGCATGAGATTAAATGTCTTTGAGTTTTTACCTTGACATTGATTTTTAGTTTCAAGCCATTGTGGTCTGAGAAAATACTTGATATAATTTCAATTTTCTTGAAGTTGTTGAGATTTGCTTTGTATCCTACCATGTGGTCTATCTTTGAAAATGTTCCACGTTTATTTGAAAAAAATATATATTTTGCCTCTTTAGTGTGTAAACATTTATATATATATCAACTAAGTCCATTTGATCTAGAGTGTGATTCAATGCCAAATGTCCTTGGTTTTCTTTGCTTCAAAGATCTGCCCATTGTTGACAATAGGGTGTTAAAGTCCCCTACTATGAGTGTGTTGCTGTTGATATCCTTCTTGTAGTCTTCCAAGATTTTTCTTATATATTTGGGTGCTCCTATGTTAAGTGCATATATGTTTACCAACATTATGTCTTCTTGATGGATTGTTCCTTAAGTATTACGGAATGTCCTTCTTTGTCTCTTGTTATTACCTTTGCTGTGAAATCTGTTTTGTCTGATATAGTATTGCTACCCCACGTTTTCTTTCATGTCCATTTGCTCAGAATACTTTTTTTCCATCCCTTCCCTTTCAGTCTGGGTAAATCTTTTGTTTTGAAGTGTGTCTCATGTAGAAAGCATATGTGTGGGTCATGTTTTTGTATTCATTCTGCTATTCTATGTCTTTTGATTGGAGCATTTAATTCATTTACATTTAAGGGTATTATTGACAGGTATTTATTCATTTCCCTAAGTATCTGTGTTCCTCTTCCTCTCTTTTTTTTTTTCTTTTTCTTAAAGCATTCCATTTAGCATCTCTTGCAATGCTGGTTTAGTGGAGATGTGTTCTTTTAGTCTTCCTTTGTCTGGGAAACTCCTTATTTCACTTTCTATTTTGAAAGAGAGCCTTGCTGGGTAGAGTAGTCTTGGTTGTAGATCTTTGTTTTTTATTGCTTGAAATATTTTTTGCCATTCCCTTCTGGCTGTTTTTGTTGAGAAATCAGTAGATAGTGTTTATCAGGGCTCCCTTTTGTGTTATTTGCTGTTTTTCTCCTACTGCCTTTTGCATTCTCTCTTTGTTTTTGAATGTTGCAATTTCAATTATTATGTGTCTTGGAGTGGGTCTTTTTGGGTTCATCTTCCTTTTTATCATCTATGCTTCCTGAATTGCATGACATTTTCTCTCATCAAGTGAGGAAAATTTTCTGTCATTATATTTTCAATCAGGTTTTCTACACCTTGCTCCTTTTTGTCTCCTTCTTGTACCCCTATGATACAAATATTGTTTCATTTTATGTTATCCTGCAATTCCCTTAAACCCTCTTTATTCTTTTTCAGTCCTTTTTCATTTGTTGCATTGTCTGGGAATTTTTTTCTACGTTGTCCTCTAACTTTCTGATCCAATCCTCTGCTTTGTTTAGCATGCTTTTGATTGCTTCTACTGTGTTCTTCAGTTCAGAAATTGTATTCTTCATTTCTTACTTGTTCTTATTGGTCGTTTCTATGTCCTTTTTAATGCTGGTGTTCTCAGTAAGTTCCCTGTAGCTTCCCTGGAGTTCTTTGTAGTTTCCCTGGAGTTTGTTGTAGTTTTCTTTGATTTTGTTGAGTTCATTGAGCTTCCTCTTTACTATTGTTTTGAATTCCATGTCTGATAATTTGCTTGCTTCTATTTCATCTATCCCTCCTTCTGGAAATTCCTCCTTTCCTTTTGGTGGGATGTCGTTTCTGTTTGGTGGAGTGTTATTCTGCCTCCCTGTTTTGGACACTTGTTTATTTCTGCTTCTTAGATTGATCTGCTTTTATTTTCTGCCTTTGTGGTGTGACCTTTTGTGGTAGGAATCTGTGTGATTTTGTGGTGCAGACTCCTTGATCTCCTTAACTTGATGCTCTTGGGATGCTCTTTATGCCTTTTATTTGGACTCTCTAGTAGTATTTTGTTTTGTTTGTTGTGTTGCTCTTTGGTAGGTACTTCCTTTAAATTAGCTGACTGAGAGTCACTCTGCCCTCTTCTGACAGTTGTTTAGCTGCCTCTGTCTGATGCCTCTTGGAGGGGAGTAGATTTCTCCTTCTACACTGAGGTCGAGCCTGCCCTGGGATTTGGTCTGCTGCTCCTCTAGTTTTTTCTCCAGAACAAGCATCCAAAGTTTTTCAAAGCTCCTCTAGTTCACTTCACTTTCTTCCAGTTGCAGCCCACATTGAGCATGGGTAGTGTGTTCTTTTCTGTCTGCCAGAAGGTGGGCCACGGTGAATGGCAGGCACTGCAGGGCAGGCAGGGAGTGTTCTCCCATGCTGGTGGGTGGGGTGTTCCCTCCGCTGACTGGCGAGCACACTGGCCAGTAGCTATTTCCTGTTCTGGTGGGTAGGTGGCCCAGGGGCATTGTACTATGCTGACTGGTGTGTGCAGGGGCCAGTAGCAGTCCCCTGCTGCGGCATGTGGGGGGGCCTGGAACATTGCACTGCGCTGGCTGGCTCAGGCACCCGGGCAGGCAGCAATTTCTGCTCTGATGTATGGGTGGGTCATGACGCTCTACCAAGCTGGCTGGCATGTGCGCAGGCCAGCAGTGATCCCCTGGCTCCGGCTTGTGGTCGAGCCAGGAACGCTCCACCAAGCTGGCTGGCACTAACATTGGTACTTAATAGGAATGGCATTAAATCTGTAAATTGCTTTGGATAGTGTGATCATTTTAACAATATTAATCCTTATTAACCATAAACATGGTATATCCTTCCATTTATTTGTGTCCTCTTAAATTTCTTTATTTAATGTCTTATAGTTTTCAGAGTAGAAGTCTTTCACCTACTTGGTTAAAATTTATTTCTAGGTATTTTAATTTTTTTTTTTTGATGCAATAGTGAATGGGATTGTTTTTGAGAAACTCAATACAAAAACATAATCTAATAAAAAATGAGCAGGGTACATGAAAAGACATTTCTCCAAAGAGGACATGCCAATGGCCAATAGAAAAGAAAAAAGATGCTCAACATCACTAATCATCAGGGAAATGAAGACCAAAACCACAATGAGATTCCACTTTATACCAGTTAGAATGGCTAGTATTAATAAGTGAACAAATAAAATATGTTGGCAAGAATGTGAAGAAAAAGGAACTTTTGTGCACCGTTATTGTAACTGCAAACTGATGCAGCCACTATGGAAACAGTATGGACATTCACAAAAAAACAGAAATAGATCAATGGCATGATGCAGAAAAACTACTTATGAGTATTTACCTAAAGAAAATGAGAACACTAACTTAAAGATATTTGCACTTCTATGTTCATTGAAGCATTATTTACAATGGCCAAGATATGGAAACAACCTAGGTATCCATCAGTAGAAGAAATGACAAAGAAGATGTGATATAGCCCTGGCTAGTGTGGATTAGATGTCCTGCAAACTGAAAGGTCGCCAGTTCGATTCCCAGTTGGGGCACATACGTGAGCTTGCTGGCCAGGCCCTGGGTTGGGGGTGTGTGATAGGCAACTGGTAGATGTTTCTCTCCTCTCTTTCTTCTTTCCTCCCCCACTCTCTATAAATAAATAAATAAATAACTTTTTAAAAAAGAAGATATAATATACATATACACAATGAAATATTCACAGCAATAAAAAGAATGAAATCTTTCCATTTGAGACAGTGTAGATGGATCTAGAGGGTATTATGCTAAGTGAAGTTAGGCAGAGAAAGACAAATATTCTATTGTTTCACTTATATGTGAAATCTAAAAACAAAGGAAAACAAACAAACAAAATCAAGATATATTAATAGAAACAGACCAAAGTGATGGTTACCAGAAGGGAGGGGGTGGGGGGATGGGTGAACAGGGGAAGGGGAATATAGTTAATAATATTGTAATAAGTTTACATGGTGCCAGATGATTTCTGGGATTAGTGGTGTGATCATATTGTAAGGTATAAAAATATCAAATCACTATACTATACACCTGAAGCTAATATAATCAATATAAGACTGTATACCAACTATAAATAAGTAAAATAAAATGGCAACTCAGAGTCAAGATTTCTATATCAAAGAGTATGTGTATTGTGAGGCTCTGTCATAGAAACTTCCAGTTCTTACCTGCATTCTTTTGATTAATAGTACCAACAGTTACCTTCATTGAGGTCTTACAGAGTGCCTGAATCCTGAGCCTCAGAGACCCCAGATTGGGGACTCAGGAACCAATTCCCAAGCTCCTGCTGGTGGTGACACTTAAGTGCTTCTGGACTTACATATCTTCCCCATAAGCATGTGTTCTTTTCATTGTGGGGACTAGCTGTACCTGCTGCATTTGGTTGATATGTGCGCTTTCCTGGAGTTTTGAACACAGCAGGCCCTGTCTGTTTCTCTCCTTGGCAGGAAGTCAGGTGGCAGGTGGGTAGCTGGTGCGGGTCCCATGGGCTGGGTAGGGGGCAGGGCATGCCTTACCATGTAAGGACACATAGAATATGTCCCAAGTCATATTTGAGAGTGAGGGTCACAGTCAAAGTCAGAGGAATGAGGAAGTGGGCACCACTTGTGGGTTTGTGGCAGGCAGGTGTTCAGAGGAGGAGCACAAAGGCAAGGAGGAGGAGGACCAGGAAAGAGCACAGTGGAAGGTCACAGTGGTCTGGCTGGACCTGGTAGACAAGGGGTTGGTCCAGAGGTTGACAAGTCCTTGGCAGAGGTTGAGCTAGTTCCTTTCACAGATATGTTGGCATCAAAAGGCACACATGGCTGTGGGACACCCAAGTGTGTGGGTGGGAACAAAGCCTGGGAGGTCCCAGGGATATGGGATTTTATAAACTGATAATCAATCAAAAATGATTTTGAAAATCAATGCAGAGTTGTCAGTATTTTATTTTTCCAAAGGCAGGCATTATTTTTAAAGGCTTGTTACCTATGCTCTCTATCCTTTCTTTAGAAGGGGAGAGATATTTGAAAACCCCACAAATTTCATTTGACTTTTACGAACAATATTTTCTTGCCCTTAATTTGTTCATATAGATCCAGACTGGAGAAGTCCTCCGGACACCCATAGGCCCCTCTGGCCATTTCTGCCTCAGGAGAGGCCCTGGAGCCCCCATGGTGATGGCTCATATATAAGAACTCAGCAGGAGAAAGGGGACATTCAGTCAGAAGACACCTCACAGGAGGGAGATGCAGAGAAGCAGACTTTGGCCCCAGGTCAGGGACATCTTACTGATGTACAGTCATCCACTAATAAAATTGCCTTCCTCTGTGAGGAATGTTCACCTGCATGAGAAGTGTTCAGGGAAACTGGGGCCAACAGTGTGAGATTTCTCCTTGGGGCAGATGCTTTGATTTAAACAAGAAAGTAGTTCTGAAAAATGTATTCGGCCTGATTAAGTGCAAGTCCCCCTGTGTGTAGTGCTGCCTGCCTGTCTAAAGTCTCCAGGATCCTCTTCAGGGTGAGTCTGGGGAAAATGAGACCCCCTCACATCAGGTTGCTCCTGACTTTCCCAGGAACTTGGGTCCCTCCTCTCCCCTAAGGAGCTGCCATATGGATGGGATAGGCCAGCCTTTGAGAGCTGAACAGTGTTGCTACCTTGGGTCACAAATCAGAGAAGCCTCTGGGTCTTCTCAACATGCATGGGGAGGGGCATAGCGGTCCTCTTACTCAAACCCTGGGGCAAGCTCTTAGCAAAGCTCGGACTCCTTGTCTCACTAAGATCAAGTCAATGTTGAGATTGGAGTGGCCTCCACATTGTCCCTGGGACTTGGAAAACCAAGATGCTGACCACACACATACATTCAGAATCAGCTACATCATTTGTGGGACAAAGTACAGAATAAAAATACAGGACCCTTGTTCAAAACTGTTACAAATTTTAGGATGGTGACAGGATAACATGAAGCCAAGAAGTCCTATGTGACTGCCCAGGTCACACACCTGCATCTGTGTGCATTCGAGGCCCTCAGAGCACATGGCCCCTGTGGGTAATAGGCCAGCCCAGCCCTGCTGACTCTCATCATGTCACTTTGTGCCATTAAAGCTAAAGGCCTGCCTCTGCTGCAGGAGCTATCCGGACAGAGGGAGCAGATGTGGGCTTGCCTTGAACTGCCCACTACATGCTTTGTGCCAACATGTCTACCACACTGGGCCTCTGCTTCCTCCTCCTCCTGATGTAGGAACCACCTGAGGGGATGATATAGGAGCTGTTTAAGAGCCTCTGAGATGGGTCCAAATGCAGAGACCCCAGTGGCAGGCATAGCAGAATTCTAAGATGTTCTGGGAAGAAACTGCTGTCCAAGACAGGGGGAGCTGGTCAGATGAACTGGATATGGAACAAAGACGCTAATACATTTGTATGAGGAAAAGGGAGTTTCAGAGGGATGTGACCTTTCACTCCCACCTCACGAGCCCAACTCACATGGTTATTTCTAAGTCTGGCTTAGAGAACTGAAGGCTACAGCAAGAATTGACCCAGGAATTTCTTTTACTAAATTTTGGCAGAATTCTGGGAGAGGTACAAGCCACAATACTGAGTAACTGTGTTAACAGCTTATTAGCAGAAAGGGAGAGAGAGTGTTCTTCTTCTCCTTCTCCAGTAAACTGTGATTTGGTTGCCTGGTTAAGCTGAGGACCCTATACATGCAGGACAGGAGAGATAGAGTCCAGGGGATGTAGCACCTGCCCAGGAGAGCATAGGCTCTGTCTTGTTCACCTGGTTTATGCTGTAGTTCTGATTCTTCCTGCTACCGTGGCTGTGACCTGGACCCTAAAGAAACTTTCAGGACAGAGACCAGTGCAGCAGACAGAATGCGGGCTCGGTGTCATACCTGGGCTCCAGCAGGCCCTGGCTAGTGGCTCTGAGCAAAATGTGAGGCCTTCATGTGCCTCCTTCTTCTCATTTGTAAAAGTTGGGGTATAGGTGTCTATTATCATGTGGTTGTTGTTTGAACCACTTCCTGTAAGTTCCAAACCCAACTTGGTGCTCAGGGTGCCTCCAGCCATCCTTTTTGTCTGTCCTCACTGTCTCTTGACTCCACTCCCAGCTCACTGTCTCTGTGTCTGCCTGTGGCTTCTGCTCTCCATCCCTCTTGGAGAGATGGAGGTGATGGTGAGAACCTCTCTTTCTCTTTGCTCCTGGCCTGGAGAATAGGTCATATGTGGGGCATGGGACAGCCATAAATCTTGCCAACTAGTCACTTTGCTGCTCTTCAGCTTTACATGTGTGGTAGTGATAATGTTACTGCCCTGATATGGCAAAAATGAACACACTTTAGGAAACATCACAAATGCAACAGTGAAAATGGTGGTCCTTAAGCAGAGGGCTAATTGGTTGCACAACGGTGTCTAGGGGGTGGTACTGTTGCCTCTGATCTCTGGCTAGGGTGAACCAGAGTGGGAGAAATGGGAAATGGGTGGAAGAATATGACAGTGAAATGAGAGCCAGAGCACCTTGCTCCGGAGACTCCTAGCATGTTCCATCCCAGCACATTCTCCACATCACTTTGTCCTGAGCCATAGGCCATTTGAGCCTTCCAAGAGTGGCAGAGACCAGAACCTCTCTGGCCTTGTGCCCAGGGGACTTGCTGCCACAAGAGACTCAAGAAAAGAGGCTGTCAGTTTCCTGTCACAGGGCAGTGACAACTGTGAGAGAGAGGCACTGTAGTGCTCCTGAGAGCCAGAAAGATCAGAACCAGAGTATCAGAAAAGGGACAGAGGGGATGGTACTACAGGTGGGTCCCAGAAAGTGGACTTGGACTGTGAGGCTGGGAGTGGGGCAGCTTGGGCAGTCACCTGAAGTCTGAAAAGAGGCAATATCCTTGAGGGTATTTAGCTGGAGCTGGGAAACTGAGCAAGGGCATAGAGAAGGAAGATGCTGGAATTGGGTGGGCCCCAGGATAGGACCAGGCGTGTTTCTCACCATGAGCCAGGGCCTCTCTCTCCCCTTACATGTGGGGAGGCCAGGGATGGCATGGTGGCTAACTCTCCTTGTTCACTTACAAATATCTACACTCATGCTCATGCTCACACCTATATATCCACACACATGGCCTTATACAGACATGTTCACTCACACATACCCCCAATCTCTCCGCTGCCCTGTGGCAGGTGGTCTCCATTCCCTCCCCTTCGCCTACCATGGAAAGAAGGACATATAGGGAAGTGTGGGTAGGGTGTGGGTCTGAGGAACCATCAGGCCCAGGTCTCACATGCATGAAAGGCCACAGATTAGACATTTGATTTTATTTCCAAGTAAAACTTTTTTTAAAATAATTTATTTATTTGTTTGTTTGTTTATTTTATTTTTAGAGAGAGGGGAAAGGAGAAAGAGAGGGAGAGAAACATCACTGTGTGGTTGCCTCTCACTTGCGCCCCCAACTGGGGACCTGACGTGCAACCTAGTAATGTGCCCTGACTGGAAATTGAACCAGTGACACTTGGCTCGCAGGCCAACAATCCACTGAGCCACAGCAGCCAGGGCCCAAGTAAAACTTTAATGCAACCATAGAAATATACCATCAGAACTAAAAGATATCCATTACCCATCTTTATGATTGATGAACATTGTCTTACCAGGAATTAGTAGTTTTCTATAACTCCAGTAATTAAACAATGATATTTTATTGCATTTTTATATTAAAGGTGTTCATTGGTTCTATGTAAACACTTAGCACAAACTGTCTTTTTTACTATACAGTACTGAGAGTTTCCACCGGTGCAAATAGCCCAGGTGTCTCTAGACCTCCTTAGGCTCTTCTCTGGCCAGTGGTCAGAAGGGCCATGGAGTGCAATCTTCATGACTTTGAGACTCTTCTTCACTCCATCCCATTCCATGTGTGCCTTGAGAGTTAGAGGAAAGGGTGAAATACAGAGGAAACAGAAACTTTGTCTTCTCTTGGTGTCAGTGAGGGCTGAACAGGACCCAAACCCAGGACAGAGCCTAGATGCACACTACTCAAGAAAGCCAGCAGTGCAGGCAGAGCTGGCTGCAGCCCATAAGGACCTGAGTTCTCCTGAGACCCCCGTCTTCTGTGGAGTTCCTGTGGATGGAAGCCCACAATGTGTTATGCTGGTAAGCTGGCTATGCTGAATAAGTAACTGCAAAGATGCAGATTATAGGCCTCCCTAGCCCTCAGGGTAAACTGTGTCTCTCCCTCCCAAACTATCACATAGTTTGAGTCCACAGGCAGTCAGTGGCTCTGTCTGAACTTTTTACCATATAAGCACTGTGCCAGAGGGTCAAAGTAGCTCCAGCACAGTGCATGCTGTGGCCCAAGGTCTGCTGTCCTGCACTTCCTACACTCTCTCCATCCTGTAAGTTTTCCAGTGAGTCTAGGCTGATCTTAGAAAGTATATGGCCACTGAATCAGCACAGGCACTGAGCAATTGGAATGTTCCCTGATTGTAATAGGCAGCCCAGTCATACTAGTGAGTACTGGTCAGTCTCAGCCCAGTGCCCTACACTCCTACAAGGTGACCTACTAAACTGCAATGGGGCACCTGGAAAAGTCCCAGGCTTTGCAGATAGACAGACCTATGGAAACTTGTGAGATAGAATTAGGCAATTGACTGGTGCTGCTTGACCTGCCTGAGTTTTGGGTTCTGCATATATAAATTGGGGGTCATAATTGCCATCTCATTGGGTTGTAAGAATATGTCAAATGACTGGTGTAAAGCACATAGCCCATTTCTTCCCTCTACACTCCCCGAGGTTATTGGAATAAGCCCCATCCCTCTCAACTCCTTTAATTTCTATAAATGTCTACATGTCATCTGTCTGTCTGTATTCCTCTGGCTCACCTCTGATAATGTTCTGATGATTCTGGATTATTTTTTCTTATCCCACTTTCATCATCTCCCTTTCCACCTCAACCACCCTTCCAGGCTTCCCTCCTCTCCAGATCCTTACCTCCCCTTGCCATCACCCTCCCCTGAAGTGAAACCCAGAAATGTAGTTGGGTGGGTCATGAAAGGGAGAGCAGCCCTGTACCTCAAAGATGTGACAGTTCTTCTTCCTTCCCCAGGCTGGCATGCAGATGAACTTAGTCCATATCATACCCAGGGGGATGCAGAATATCTCATTATGACTCCCCCAACCTCGTCTCCCTCACCCACAGGTAGCATTACCTGCACCCACACTCTGCCACACTCATCCCTTCATAGTTGTACTTGAGGGTGGGGACCCCCATGTCATCCTTATAGAGGATGGAGATAGGGCTGAGTTTGGTGGGCACACAGCAGGCCTTGCCCACCTTCATAGGGAACTTGAGATGCACCAGAGTCTGCACAATAGCATGTTTTGTTGGGGTCACATCATCAGCCAGGGGGAAGAAGCAGCCACCTTTGCACTCATAGGCATCATACTCCTTGGGCGCAATGATCCAGGTGCCCCAGCCAATGTCCTCAAAGTTCACCCGCAGTGATGTCTTCTGACAGTGGTTGTTGGTCCCAACACTCCTCTTCTGTCTGGCTAAAGATGACCCCGTGGCAATGTGGCTTTCCTCTTCCTCGTCATTGTTCTCACCTGCCTCTGCTGAGTCATTTTTGGACAACTTCAGTGTGCTTTCCTGCTCATGGTTGATCATCTCCCTGAGCTCCAGTCTGGTCTCCCTGGTCCCGTTGCTGCGGTCATTGGAGAAGACAACAAAGAAAGGCAGGTTTTTGGAGCCTGGGGGGACACTGATGTCCAGCTTGTTACAGCCTTTTCTGTGACTCTCTACAGTCACTTCCAGTTTATTTTTGCTCTTGGTAGAGTCTTCCCTGACCCACCGCTTTACAGCACTAGAGACCTCAAAGGTCTCCCAGCCCTCATCCCAAATGTCCTGGGACATTAGGAAGGTCTTGGTTCCTGCAGAAGCATCCCATGTATCTGTTCCATCCAGAACATCATAAATTACCATGTTTCCTTTCAGCTCATGAGAATAGTCCTCATGACTTTGGCAGGAGATGTAGAGTCGGAGCTCTGCCCTGGTGATTTGCTCATGCCTGGGAATGGAGATGTTGAAAAGCAAGATGTGTTTCTGGAAGGGCAAGTCTTCTGTGGCAGACATAGAGATGGCACCTGAAATGCAAACACATAGTGGTGGGCATCTGCTGGGAAGTTCTGGTTTCATGATGCAAAGCTGAGACTCATGGTCTGAATGAGAGGGCATTTGGGATGACATTGTCAAATCTCTATTTATTTTCACTTAAGCCCTTAATGTAGAAGTTTTCTGAAAGGTATATTTAGGGTCTCCCAAAGAAAAGCAGATGCAGGATGCCTTGCATTGGAGTGAACAGTTGCAGTTGTTTACTGAACATTTACTTCATACCCAGCATTGCACTAGGGACTTTGCATACTATATTTCACTCAGCTCTTCACACTGACTCTGGGAGGGTCTAATTATTTCACTTTTACAGATGTAAAGACTGGGTTTAGGGTGCTTAACTTCCAAAGTACAGCCCTGACTGGTGTGGCTCAGTGGGTTGAGAGCTGTTCTGCAAACCAGAAGGTCACCAGTACATGCCTGGGTTTCAAGCCAGGTCTCCAGTTGGGGGCATGTGAGAGACAACTGATTGATGTTTCTCTTGCACATTGATGTTTCTCTCCCTTTCTTTCTCCCTCCCTTTCTCTAAAAATTAAAAAAAAAATTTTTAAACCTTCCAAAGTACACATATTCTGTGAAGTTGCTCACTTAAAAAAAAAAAGAACCAAATAAAACAGCAATAAAACTGTCATCTTCTGAGTGCTGATCTTGAGGTATGATTTTAAAGGAGAGGTCCTGGGAAGGAAGGTGAAATTCTAACATTAAAAATCTCAGCATCTAAACTTCTGGCCAAGATGGAGGCCTCAAGAGAAGTGCTTCATCTCCATCCACAACTAAGAAGGAATACAACTACCTCAAAACTAAAGATAGCCAGAAGTTCCAGAAAATCGAGCCGCATGGAAGTCCAAAAAACAAAGATATAAAGAGGAAATACTCGTCCAGACTAGTAGGAGGGGTGGAGCCAGGGCGGAGAGGATGTGGGGTGGTGGCAGAAGTGGCGGCAGTGGCAAGCCACCAGAAAGTTCAGTCACATATTTTGAAAAGTGGGGAGGAGCACCTGTAGAGCATTCCCAGCTCCTGACCAGACCCTGCAGCTCATGGTCCCAGCACCAGGGAAAATAAAGCCTCATTGCTTCTGACTATGCAAACCAGTGGGGGTTGGGGTGGAGGAAGAAAATGCTGGTCTCTCAGCAGAGTCCTCATGGTCCTAGAATGTCCAGAGACCCACCCAGTCTGGGAACGACAGCCAGGACAATAGCTAGAGGGACACCAGTCCCATATGAAAGTGGGAGAAGTGCCTGGAAAAAGGGCAAGTCTGAGCAAGTGGCACTGTTCCTTCTCTGACCCCTCCCCCACAAAGTGCCACAACGTGGTGAAGCGGGTCGCCCTATACTGACAAATACCTAAGGCTCCTCCCCTTACAATGTAAGAGGAGCAACAGCTCTACCTAAGATACAGAGGCAAACAAACACAGGGGCCTGTCAAGATGAGGAGACAGAGAAGTATGGCCCAAAAGGGGGATTAGATCAAGGTTCCAGTGGGAGACTAAGCAACAAGGAGATAGCCAACCTAACAGATGAAGAATTCAAAACACTGGTGATAAAGATGCTCACAGGCTTGACAGATATGCTTGACTATGGCAAATGCATAACGGAAGAAGTGAAGGCTTTGCTAAGTGAAATGAACGAAAATCCACACAAAACCAACAGTGAAGGGAAGGAAACCAGGGTTCGAATCAATGATTTGGAACATAAGGAATAAAAAAACAGTCAACCAGTACAGAATGAGAAAACAAGAATTGAAAAAAATGAGGAGAGGCTTAGGTACCTCTGGGACAAATTAAAACATACCAACATCTGAATTATAGGGGTGTCAGAAGAAGAAAAGGAAGAGCAATAAATAGAAAGCTTATGTGAAAAAATAATGAAGGGAAACTTCCCAAATTTTGCGAAGGGAATAGACATACAAGTCCAGGAAGCACAGAGAGACCCAAACAAGGTAGACCCAAAGAGGACCACACCAAGACACATCATAATTAAAATACCAAAGGTTAAAGATAAAGAGAGAACCTTAAAAGCAACAAGAGAAAAGCAGTGAATTACCTACAAAGGGATGCCTATAGACTGTCAGCTGACTGCTCAAAAGAAACTTTTCAGGCAAAAAGGGACTGGCAAGAAGTATTCAATGTGATGCAAAGCAAGGACCTACAACCAAGATTACTCTATCCAGCAAAGCTATCCTTTAGAATGGAAGGGCATGTAAAGTGCTTCCCAGACAAGGTAAAGCTAAAAGAGTTCATTACCACCAAGCCACTATTGTAAGAAATGTTAAAGGTACTTATTCATGAAACAGAAGATCAAAAGTATGAACACTAAAATGACAACAAACTTACAAGTATCAACAACTGAATCTAAAAAGTAAAAAAAAAAAAAATTCAACTAAGCAAACCAGAATAGGAACAGAATCATAGGTATGGGGATCATTTGTAGGGTTATCAGCTGGGAGGAGGGAGGGGGAGATATGGGGAAATGGTGCAGGGATTAAGAAGCATTATTGGTTGGTACACAATAGACAGGGGGAAGTTAAGAGCAATATAGGAAAGGGTGACGCCAAAGAACTTATATGCATGACCCATGGACATGAACTAAGGTGGGTGGGATTGCTGGGGGAAGGGGGGTACTGGGCAGAGGGGAAAAAAGGGAAAAGAAACTGGGACTACTATAACAACATAATTAATAAAATATACTTTAAAAAATCTCAGTATCTAAATGGTATAAAAATCGTTTGTAATTGTGACTTCAGAGTAAAGTGAAAGTGAATAATTTTTTTTAATGTTTGAGGAAAAAAATATTAGCCTCAAATATTTTGTCATGTCAGGCAAAAATGAGACTTGTCTTTTAGCAACACAGTTGTCTCAGCTTCCCACTACTCCTGGCTGACAAATGGCCATTAGCATGGCTGTACAAGGGGGGACCTTAAAAACTGGAATTTATTTATAAAAATTGTGTATTTATCTTACATGTTTAAACTTCAGTTACCTTCAAAGTACTCTCCACTTGATTCAATACACCTATTGAGGCATTTTTCCCATTGCTCAAAACAATTTTTGAACTCATTGATTTTGATGCCTTTTAGTGCTTCTGCCATTTTTTGTTTCATCATTTCCACATCAGCAAAATATTTCCCTTTGAGGATTTCTTTCATCCAGGAAACAAAAAAAGTCACTCAGGGTGAGATCAGCTGAATAGGGAGGGTGGGGCACAGGGGTCTTGCCATTATGGTAAAAAATTGCTGAACACTCAGTGCAGTGTGGGCAGGTGCACTAGTAAATCACCAATCATGAAATGGGGAAATGCGTTGAAAGAGTCTTCAAAAAAAAAATTTACTGACGCTGAACACAACCTCTCACAACGCTGATATGAATGGGTTCCTAGAACACCCACTTAGTGGGGGAAGCCTGTACTACAAGGAACCTGCCCTCCAGAAGATAATTTCAAGTTTTTTGGGGTCCCCCCTTGTATTATACCATAGCTTGGTCACAAAGAGGGAAGAGAAGTTGCACTTTGTAAGCACTTACTATGTGCCAGCTGAAGGGAGTCTGTGTGCTGTCATGAAAACCAGCAGGATTTGGTGTCTGACAGGCCAAAGTGCCAGTCCTGACTCTGCCCCTTCCCAGGCTTATGGCTTTGGAGAAGTCCTGAATTTCTCTGTACCTCAGTTTCCTCATCTGTAGAATAGGGTTCATTTTCCCTGCCTCCCAGGGTTGGTATGAGGCTTCAACAAGATGGTGCATGTAACTTACCCAACATTGTCCCTGACTCATTCTAGATGCTCAATCAATATTCCTATGTCCTCTCCAGATGCTCCTCCCCACCAGTGCATGCCCTGATACCCAAAGCCTTTCACACAGCTCTCGGTGGTCATATCACAGCTACTCCAGTTACTGCAGAATGTGCTAAGATGCCTTGGCATATCTGAGTAATGAGAGGTCTATGAGCAGTGCATTAGTCACCTAATGTGCTCTTATTCTGGCATGCCTTGATAACGGATATGGGACTGTAGTCAGACATCTGGAAAGAAAATGCCCTCCTTCCTGGAGGCACATTCAAACTGTCTGTGAAAGAGTCCTGGCCACAGGCAGAGCTGGGTTCCAGAGCATGGACAATGCTGAAGGGTGGGGGGAGAAGTGTCACTGAGATCACTCTAAACGCTGGACTCCCTGACTATGGGACTCAGTAACTAAGTCCAGCTAAAGGTGCCCTAATGCAGAGGTTACATAGATATGCCCTGTGGGCCAGGTGAGATGATGGCAGGCTGTATTTTAAGAAAATACTAAAGCCATTGTTTTAAAAATCAGGCAAGTTCACATGAAATCTAGAGTTTTCTTCTTCTTTTGGGAAAAAGAAAATCTGACATGACTGGCCATGCATTGCAACAACAGTGTCCTTTAGATAGGGCATACACTCTGCAGGTCTGCTGTGGCACTGAGAAAGACCTGTTAGGAGTTTACAGAGTTCCAGCTCTGTGCCACTGCCCGTTTTGAGAAGACTGCAGCAGCAGGAAATACCTGAGCTGTGCAGACAGGCGGGCCTGGGAAAGAATCCAGCTGCTTAACTAATTAACTAATAGGTAACTGGGAAAGTTCCCTCAGCATCTGCTTGCCATGTTTCCCTGCTCATGAAATCATTTTGCTTATATCGTGTGAACTAGTGAACGTGAGCCCTAAATCAGCATTCACAATTTTCCAGTCCTCCTAAGTCACGGAAATTATTTTATATTTAGAAAATAATTAAGTAGTCTTCCAATGTTTATCTCTCAGGAATTTACCTGAATTTTTGACCCCTTTTCATGAGAGAGACATTCTCTCAAAGTTTAAGAATATACCAGTGATTAGAGGCTAAATCAGCTGTCTGTTTCTAAGTGGGAAGGGGATAGTACAGAAAGAGAGAGAAAAGAAAGGGCTGGAGGACAGGGATCTGGCATTCCCACAGCTCCCACTGAGGTAAATGTGGCACTGGGCCTGGGGAAGGAGCATCTTCTGGAACATAGCTGTCCAGTAGAATTTTCTGCAATGATGGAAATGCTCTATTATCTTCCATGGCCTATAGAGTAGCCATTAGTCACACATGACTGTCAAGCAAATCAAAGCTAGTGAAACTAAAGAACTACGTTACTAATTTTATTTCATTGTAATTAATTTAAATTGAAACTTGTAGAGCTTCATGTGGCCAGTGGCCACCACAGTGGTCCCACCCTCTCCCCCCTCCACCTCCCACCCCTCAGGTGCCCTGGTGGAGCCGACTCTACCTTCCATGCTGAAGCTGCGCACAATGTTGGATGTGGGGGCGGACGACTTATTAGTGGTATATCTGTTGTACAGGTCGATCATGTACTGCGGTGGCTCTGCTTGGGTTTTGTCCTGGGAAGGGACCCCACTCAGGTTGAGGCTGCGCAGGAAGTCCACCTTCATGTTCTCCAGAAACATCCTCAGGTCGAAAGGGCCTCCCGCCTGCTCACCTCCAGCGCCCCCTAGCAATCTGTGTGCGTCCACTCTGGTCAATGTCCGGACCCGGGTCTTCAGAGGCTTCCCCTGCCCAGAGCAGGCCAGTAGAGACAGCACAGGCAGGGCCACCCACAGCGCCCCGTGGCACATCTTGGGACAGCACGCTCCCTCTCCACAGGACACTGCCAGTGGCCACCTTGTGTTAGCGGGTGTGGCGAAGATCCCAGGCACAGACCCGCATTGTTCTGCTGACCACTCTGCACCAAGCACCCTGGCCAGTTCCCAGACTCCAATCCACCGTCCCAGAGTATCCTCCACTTGTTCTTATCTGGCCCTTGATGCTGTCCTCCAACTTCTTATCTAAGGGAGCTCTCCGTTAATGAAGACTCTATAAACATCTGACAAACACACAGGACAGGGCTTGGAAGAACACATCCTGCTGCAAAAAACCCGAATTTCTCCGTGGTGTTATCGCCCCCTAATTAGGATCTTTTCTCATTTCCTTGCCAGCTCTGTTTAAAAGTATCTCAAGACAGGGTGACATATGCTCCATCTTTGGGCCACAGAAACAAAGAATCCAGGAAACAAACAAGACCAAAAGTCCTCCAAATATAGAAGCAACACAAAACTCCCAGAAGCCCCTGCAGATTTCAGGCTAGAGTGGCTGGTGGTACACTGACTGTACCAGGGGCCCTGTGGAATCAGAATCTTCGTGTGTGGCTCAAGCACTCCATGCCTCAGTTTCTCATCTGTCAAGTCAGTTCCTGAGCATTAGAGATCATGCGTGAATGTAGCACACATAATTCAATGAGGTGACGAAGACTTTGGAGTCAGATGAGATGAGGCTTCAAATCTAAGTTCCCTCACTTATTGCTCACAGGTGGTCCTGGAGCAAGTCACTTCATGGTTTTTAGCCTCAAGTTCAGAAGAGAGTTGTAAGGATTTAAATGAGTGAGTGCTAAATGTCATGGCAGTCACTGTGCTAAGTGTCACAGCAGTCATTGCAAACCCTGGTTGGTCATGTGGCTGCTTTCTGTTTGTCACTTCTCCACCCCATGTCTGACTGCACTGGGAGCTGAGTAGGAAACCTTGCGCCTCCCAGTCTGCTCTTTAGGGACACTGCACATGCACTGAACCTGCCACCAGGGACCCCAGAATAGCTGTCACAGGTCTTGTGGGGGGAGTCTTTGCTCATGTCAGAGGGGTGGCTGCATGGACCTCATTCCTCAGTCAAGAGAACCACTCTGGGGAGACAAGGCAGGGGGAGTGGAGCTCTGAGACTGGCACATGCCCAACAGATGTACCCTTGGCCTGAGGAAGCTAACAAGCCACAGCCCAACAGCATGGGTGAAGCCCCAGGGTCCGTGTTATTTTTAGAGCATCATGCCCATACTTCAGATCTGTCCATTTTTTCATGCATGCATTTAAACAAGGCAAAGAATGAGTATAGTTTAAAACACTCCGGGGCTCTACTCTGAGGATGAAGATTTGAACATGAAGTTTTTCCATGCTGGTTGTGCTCCTGGGGAGGGTGGCAGTGAGCTGAACAGATCCAGGGAGATGTAAGAGGGGCCATGACAGCCTACAGTCAAGAGATCCCAGTGTGCACCCAGCTTTCCTCCCACCCCTGGTGGGGGCAGAGGAAAACCAGGAGCCCCAGAGTGGCCAGGTCTGAACAGAACTTACGGTCCCTATCCTTTGGGGGCATTGCCAGGGGATGATGGATGGGAAGGGTATACCTTCAGAAGTGCTAGTTGGACAAGGGGAAGGAAGCATCCTGGGCATTGAGTCAGCTCAAGGCACAACTCTTCCACTGATGGAGGAGTGCAAAACCAGGGAATTGAAGTAGGCAGGGAGGAGCTGAAGGCAGGACCCTGCTGCCAAGTTCCAGGCCCTGGTGGCAGCCCAGAAATGTCACACTGAAGGAGGAACCAAGGGATGCAAGGGGTAGCCTAAATGTGCTCAGGGATGCTCAAGGGGCTACTACCTGATATTTTCTTTAAAACATGACAGATTTTCATTTTTTAATTTTAACAGTAGTATATAGTGCAGACAACTTGGGAAATGCAAAACATTATAAAGAAATAAGTAAAAATAAATTATAATCTCATCATCCAGTGATGCCCATAGTTAACATTTTGAGATATATACAGCTCTATGGTCTCTATTTAAAACCCTTGTGTCCAGGAGTTTTCTGATTCAGAAAACTTCAGATCTGGGGAATTTGGTATGGCATATATATTGTAATATCTCCAATGGAGTTAGGGATAGTACCCTATAATCAAACACATTAATATTTCTGCAGTGAAACAAATAAAGGCACACATATCCATCAGGTCAAGTTTGGCCATGAAAAGAGTTTTAAAAAACTTAAAGTTTTCTGACAGTTTTGCATTTGAGGATCTCAGATACAGGATGGTGGACTTGTTTACATGCAGAGTCAACATCCAGACATGGAGGCTACACATGAACAAAGCTCAGAGTTTCCAGTCACAGAGATTGTGATGTGGATGGTGCCCCTAGCACTGTGCAATCCAACATACCTGTGAATTTCTGGAATTATCTGCCCCACAAACCCAGAGTATCAATATGTCCACATCTCATATTGTTTTAAGTAATTGTATGAGGCCTTCTGATCCCTATTATGGGGAAGTTTAGTTTTTACCCTTTAAGGGCATCTCTTTTCTGAATTGTCCAAGTATACTATAGGAGATAGAGGTGAGATGGTATCAGTCCAGCTTCTTAATGCTGGAAGAGGGGAGCAGGTCCCACCTGCTGTTGCTTCTACATGACACTTGGCTTTGCTATTGGGGATGGGTCAAACACTTCTCACAACTGTTTGTGCACAGCTGTGTGGAGAGCAGGACCAATAAAATGGCATTGATCCAGTCAAGATAACATAAAGTATATAAGAAAAGTGTAGTCACCATGTCAAGCAAGATGGCTCTAAGTCAGCCATGACACTTTGGTTCAAGAGGGAAACTACCTAAGTCAGAGCAGACACATCTGGCAAGGAGACACACCTAAGATATGTGCACATGTGACCAGAACAGCCATGTCTGCAAAGTGGCACCACCCATAGATAGGCTCCTGTGGAAATTCTCCACTTGCCAAGACTTTTGTCAAGAGACCCAGAAGGGTGGAGTACATCACTTTCAAGGTGTAACTGAGGCTGGCTCTAGACCACTGGTGAGACAGCTGAGCTCCACACACCAGAGTGCTGCTCTATGCCACACTCATCTCCCTTAACATCATGTGCTGGAGGCTCTGCCCTGCTGGACTGAGGACTTCATCTGCCCCACTGCCCACCTTGTTTTAGAGATCCCTTCTTGCAAAAGGCTGAAGACTCCCTTGCCCACCATGCTGTCTCCCAGACCTGCAGACTGAGACTCTGGGAATAGGGTTCATTATTCCACATTGATTGCTGCACGAGTGTGTGTGTTATATTTTTCTTAGATTGTTAAGAGTAAAAGTAGTATATTAATGTATGGTAATGTTCTACTTTGAGTGTACCTGCATTCAATAAAAGCTAAGTGAATAGTATGGTTACTGTGTGTGACTCTTGTCTGTTCCTTGATGCCGGGCTGCTCAGCAGGCAGCTAGCCAAGCAGTTGTCTGGCTGACTTATAGAGAAGACTGCATCACAAACATACACTCCTAACAAACTGCTGGGGTGCCGTGGCTGGTCCAGTCTTCTCCCCAGGACTCGGTGATGTCTCCCTTTGTGCACCAAGGTAACATCTTTTTTAAAATTTTTATTGAGAGCATTTCCTTTTAAAAAAAATTTATTTATTTATTTGTTTGTTTATTTATTTATTTTTAGAGAGAGGGGAAAGGAGAAAGTGAGGAGAGAAACATCACTGTGTGGTTGCCTCTCACTCACGCCCCCAACTGGGGACCTGATATGCAACCTAGTCATGTGCCCTGACTGAGGGTAACATCTTTCTTAAGCACACTCCAAGGCTTACCATTCTCCAGATGGCACATCCTTGTGGCAGGTGGCTAGGTGGAGAGAAGAGTCCAGCTATGGTCACACTCTGATCCCATTCTGCCTTCTCTCACAAACTCTAGGTTCTTATGGGGAGCCTGGGTCACCAGTCCACTTTCCTCCAAGTAGTATAATTTCAGAGACCTTGTTAACTTTCTGTACAAATGGGCTTTGGTCAATCTGGACAGATCCCCTTAATTCTGATTCTTAGGGAACAAGGTTTGGGACTTGTTTCATGTTTCTGAGAATAGGTGCGGGTCCTTATACAAAGGACCAATCACGCTCCTGCCAGCGGCCTTCCATTGCTGGGGCCTCATGGAGTGGCTGCCTTAACTGAGCCATAAAATATCATTCATTTCTCCTCTTCCCCTCTTCTCCTCCCCCAAACTGTGTACCATATGACTAATTCCATTTCTATGTACATTCCCAAAAGAATTGAAAGCAGGGTCTTAAAGAGGTATTTGTATACCCACATTCATAGAAGCATTATTTATAATAGCCAAAAGGGTAGAAACAACCCTAGTATCCATTGATAGATCTTTAAAAATAAAAACACACACACAATGGAATATAATTCAGCATTAAAAAAGGAATTCTGACATATGCCACAACATAGATGAACCCTGAAGTTATGCAAAATGAAATAAGCCAGTCACAAAAGGACAAATACTGTACAGTTTTACTTATATGAGATACCTAAAATAGTCAAATTTATAGAATAGTGGTTGCCAGGGACTTAGGGGAAGGATGAATGGGGAGTTACTGATTAACAGGCACAGTGTTCTGGTTTTGCAAGGTGAGAAAGAAATTCTGAAAATAGATTGTGGTGATGGTTACATAGCAATGTGAATCTATTGAACTGTACACTTAAAAATGGTGAATTTTATGTTATGTATATTTTGCCACAATTAAAAAAATAAATGTGCCACATAGGGTTACTTTTGTTGCAGATTGCAAAGAAGAAGAATCCTAACAGGCTTAAGAAAAATGGATTATGTATTGCTAACAAATGAAAGCTGACAAGTTCAGCAAAGGTTTGGCTTTAGCACAGTCTGGTCCAGAGTACCGGCAAAGCTGTAGTGATATTTTCTCCACTCTCAGAACTGCCTTCTCCTGTGCAGTCTTCATGTTCCATCTATATCTTGGAAAGAAGGCTGCAGCAGGTCAGAAACCAGTGAGGAAGAGGCAGAAGCCACTTTTCCAAGAAGTCTCAGTTATTCTCATGGTGTCTCCTATTGCTCATTGGGTCATCTGCCCACACCCCAGCTAATCACTGGGGTCAGAGGAATGCAATGCCTTTACTGGCTTAGGTGGTGGTGACATCACTGGCAGGAAAGAATGAGAGTTGCATTGGGATGATTCCTCAGAGGAGTGTAAATCTGATTACCAGAAGGAGATACCACTAAAAAACTGTATAACTATGTTCCCATGCCATGAAAAAATTTTTTCATGAATTAATGAGTTAATAATATCCAACCATGTGGATATACCCTAATGAATTATTCAATGTTCTCCAACTATAAGGCAATTGGATTATCTATTAAGAGAATATTGCAAGGCACATTATTATAGTCTATATTTTATATTATTTTCTTAAGACAACCCATCAGAAGTGGAATATCTATAGTAAATGTTCTCAAAACTCTTGGTAAACATCGCAAAGTTGCTTTCCAGAATCACTCTTTTAATAATTGCTCCCATTAGCAGAGCCTGAGAGCACCTGTCTCACTACCCCTCACCTGGGGTCCTTGGTCATTTGATAAACACAAATATGTTAATCTGCATGGCTAGCTGAGCTGGACTAATTTTTGCCCACATTTTAAAAAAATTTCTATTTTTTATGTTTTTTAACAAGGTTACCTTATTTTTATTTTGTTATTTTTATTTTTTAATTTTACTTATCTATTTTTAGAGAGAAGGGAAAGGAGAAAGAGAGGGAGAGAAACATCAATGTGCAGTTGCCTCTCACGTGCCCTCAACAAGGGATCTGGCGTGCAATCTAGTCATGTGCCCTGACTGGGAATTGAACCAGCGACACTTGGTTTGCAGGCTGACACTCAATCCACTGAGCCACAGCAGCCAGGGCCTCTCCCACATTTTTTTTTATCATTTAAAAATATTTTTAATTTTATTTATTGTTTTTATATTACAGTTGTCCCACTTTTTGCCCCATTGCTCCCCGACACCAAGCACACCCCTTCTCCCACAGTCAATCCCCAACTCGTTGTACATGTCCATGGGTTATTTATACTAGTTCCTTTAATAAACCCTTCCCCTACTTACTCACCTTCTCTCCCCCCCCTCCGCCCCTCCGATAATTGTTACTCTGTTCCTTGTTTACATGCCTCTGGTTCAATTTTGCACATTCGTTTGTGTTGTTTATTAGTCTCCTGTATTAGGTAATACCATATTGTATTTTTCTTTCGTTGCCTGGCTTATTTCACTAAGCATAATTCTCTCTCATTCCATCCATGTTATTGCAAATGGCAAGAGTTCCTTTTTCCTTTCTGCTGCATAGTATTCCATTGTGTAAATATACCACAGTTCATCTACAAATGGGCACTTAGGCTGTTTCCAGCACCTGGCTATTGTAAATAGCGCTATAAACATAGGAGTGCATAAGTTCTTTTGAATTGGGGTTTCAGGATTCTTTGGGTATAATCCTAGTGGTGGAATTGCTAGTTCAAAATGCAGTTACATTTTTAGTTTTTTGAGGAAATTCCATACCGTTTTCCATAGTTGCTGCACCAGTCTGCATTCCCACAATCTGTGCACTACGGTTGTTCCCATTTCTCCATATCCTCGCCAGCACTGGTTGTCTGTTTGTTTATCTTTTTATTTTTTATATATATTTTATTGATTATGCTGTTACAGTAGTGCCAAATCTTCTTCACTTTGCCCCCTTCTTCCCAGTAACCCCCTTCCCTCCAGAAATCCCACCCCCCCTTAGTTCTTGTCCATGGGTCATGCATATAAGTTTTTTGGCTTCACCTTTTCCTATATTATTTTTAACTTCCCCCTGTCTCTTTTGTACCTACCAGTTATGCTTCTTAATCCCTGCACCATTTCCCCATATCTCCCCCTTCCACCTCCCAACTGATAACCCTCAAAATGATCCCTATACCTATGATTCTGTTCCTATTCTGGTTTGCTTAGTTGGATTTTGTTTTTATTTTTTAGATTCAGTTGTTGATAGGTGTGAGTTTGTTGTCATTTTAATGTTCATAATTTTGATCTTTTTCTTAAGTAAGTCCCTTTGATATTTCATATAATAATGGTTTGGTGATGATGAACACCTTTGGCTTTACCTTGTCTGGGAAGCACTTTACATGCCCTTCCATTCTAAAGGATAGCTTTGCTGGATAGAGTAATCTTGGTTGTAGGTCCTTGCTTTGCATCACATTGAATACTTCTTGCCAGTTCCTTTTTGCCTGCAAAGTTTCTTTTGAGCAGTCAGCTGACAGTCTATAGGCATCCCTTTGTAGGTAACTCTCTGCTTTTCTCTTGTTGCTTTTAAGGTTCTCTCTTTATCTTTAACCTTTGGTATTTTAATTATGATGTGTCTTGGTGTGGTCCTCTTTGGGTCTACCTTGTTTGGGTCTCTCTGTGCTTCCTGGACTTGTATGTCTATTTTCTTTGCCAAATTTGGCGACTTTTTCTTCATTATTTTCTCACATAAGCTTTGCATTTCTTGCTCTTCCTTTTCTTCTTCTGACACCCCTATGATTCAGATGTTGGTATGTTTTAATTTGTCCCAGAGGTACCTAAGCCTCTCCTCATTTTTTTCAATTATTGTTTTGTCATTCTGTACTGGTTGACTCATTTTTTCTTCCTTATGGCCCAAATAATTGATCTGAGCCCTGGTTTCCTTCCCTTCACCATTGGTATTATGTCGATTTTCCTTCATTTCATTTAGCACAGCCTTCACTTCTTCCCTTATGTGTTTGCTATACTTAAGCACATCTGTCAAGCCTGTGAGCATCTTTATCACCAGTGTTTTGAAATCTGCATCTGTTAGGTTGGCTATCTCCTTGTTGCTTTGGTGTCCCATTGGAACCTTGATTCATTCCCCCTTTTGGGCCATACTTCTCTGTCTCCTCATCTTGACAGGCTCCTGTGTTTGTTTGCCTCTGTGTCTTAGGTAGAGCTGTGGCACCTGTTATGTTGTAAAGGGCGGAGCCTTAGGTATTTGTCAGTACAGGGGAACCCGTTTTACCACGTTGTGGTGCTGTATTTGGGGGAGTGGTCTGAGAGGGAACAATGCCACTTGTTCAGAACTTGCCCTTTTTACGGGCACTTCTCACACTTTTGTATGGGACTGGCACCTCTCTAACTGTTGCACTGGCCGTCATTCTCAGACTGGGTAGGTCAGCAGAAGATCTAGGACCATGGGGGCTCTTTAAACAAGTGGACTCTGCTGAGAGACTGGAAGTTTCTTCCTCTGCCCCAACCCCCACTCGATTGCACAGTCAGAAGCAACGAGGCATTATTTTCCCTGGTGCTGGAACTGTGAGCTGCACAGTTGGGTCTGGTGCTGGGAGGACTTCCTAGGTGTCCCTCCCAACTTTTTAAAATATGTGACTGTGCTTTTCACTGGCCTTCCACTTCCACTACTGCTGCACCACCGCACTGCATCCTCTCCACCCCTCCTACCTATCTGGATGACTTTTTTTCTTGATATCTTTGTTTGTTGGACTTCCATGCAGCTCGAATTTCTGGAACTTCTGGTTGTCTCTAGTTTTGAGGTAGTTGTATTCCTTCTTAGCTCTGGAAGGAGACACAGTGTGTCTGTATAGGCCTCCATATTGGCAGGAAGTCTGTTCGTTGATTTGTTGATCATGGCCATTCTGACTGGTGTAGCGTAGTATCTCATTTTCATTATTATTTGCATCTCTGATGGCTGGTGTTGAGAATTCTTTCATATGCCTATGGACCATCAGTATATCCTCCTTGGAGAAGTGTTTGTACAGGTCCTTTCCTCATTTTTTATTTATTTATTTATTTATTTTTATTTATTTTTTATTTATTTATTTTTTTTATTTTTAAGTATATTTTATTGATTATATTGTTACAATAGTTCCAATTTTTTCCCCTTTGCTCCCCTCCGCCCAGCACCCCCCTTCCCCGACAATCCCCTCCCCAAGTCCATACCCATGGCTCACCCTTTCATATATTCTTCTTCTTTTTTTAAAAAAATAATTAATTAATTAGTTAAATATTTTAACAATAAAAAATAACAATTCCTCCCTCTCAGACTTGAGACCCTTTACAATCTTATAAAGGACAATGGACGAAGGTCTCGAGCTCCTCTAGCTGCTTCAAGCTGGACATGGTCGTCGTCCTACCTACCCTTGGGTCAAGAAATCCCTAATAAGAGTGGGGGTGTGGAGGGGAGGGTGGCCTTCCCACAAAGGGAAGGATCGTGTAGACTCCAGGTTGGTTGGCTGTCTCTGGACAACGGCATGCTTGGTTTAACAGGCTGGCATCCTTGTTGTATTCTGAGGGCAACAGGGTTAAAGGACATCATTCAATCCGTAACCACTAGATGACAAAAGACAGGTATTAATTTTTCAATGTCCCACATTAGGGAAAAGAAGGGTTTCTTTGGAGGAAAGTATGCCAGGTACATCTCACCTGTCCAAAACCCTTTTGCCCATTATACTTAGTTTGGACTGAGGGAAATATTTTAGGTATCCCCCCTCTCAGGCCTCTGGGCTCTTTCTGTCCAAGCCATTAGGATAGAAAAGAGAAACCAGTTTTAAAGTGAAGCCCACAGACCACCCTGTTCTTAACCAACCCAGCCACTTAGTTCAGCCAAACCATTGAGTCTCAGGAGGCAGCAATGCAGACAGGATTAAGTGAGGCCTATACGTACAGACAATCACTCAGGTAATGAGATTGTAGGCTTATGCCCTTTGAAAACAGAAAACACATGTTAATTTATGAAACATAATCCACATACATGTCTCTAAATCTGTAGGACTGTCTTATCGGAAAGACATCCAGTTGCAAGGCATTTGACATTCTTCTTGCCTGTAAATTAAACATCTTTGATAATGCCACAGTCATAGTTTAACTTTCAAATGAAAACAAATTTTAAATGAAAAGAAACTTTAAAGACGGTTAGCTGCACTACTTTATAGTCTACCACTGGGCATTGTGATCTTCCTTGAATCTTGATTTTTCTCCCTAAGATTACCCTCCTTGTCATTAAAGGGACTGCATTAAGTTTATTTTTAATTTATCCTGTTCATTTGCATAAACACAACAAGAGCAGCAAGTGATCACTTATGATCTTTAGTTCTGCTTTGCTGGAACTTATGCAAGGAACATTTAGGGTGATCTTCAGTCTGCCCTTCAGGGCACAGAAGCTGAGCCACATACCTGGCATTCAGCCTTGCCTGTAAACACCTGTCTTGTCCAGGTCCTCCTGGTTTTCCATTGTGCCTTAAGGTCCCTTCTAGCCATCTTTCAGGAAAACAACCTTCGTTCCTTCCCTGGAAAGATTGCTATGGACCACTCATCCATCCAAGGTACCAGGCCTTTTATCTCGTGGACTTTTATTACCTTTGAAGGTCAGTCCCAGTTGCTCAGGGCTTTTTGGTAACAACCAAAGCCCAAGCATGTCTCCTTTAGGCATGACATTCCAGTCAAAGTCTTAGTCAAAAAAATCGTTATTAACAACTGGTCTTATTAGTTTTATGCAAAGAAACTTAGGTCATTACTTACTTCTTTAGAATGCCAAATTCTGGAGGGATCAGATAGGGAGAAAATATATACAGTGTGAAGGAAAATCCTTGTCCTTCTAATATTCACTGAACTTGCATTTCTATTCTTTATATTTTTATTTTTCCCCCCACTAAAAATTTTTCTGTTTGTTTTTCCATTATAGTTGTCTCACTTTTTTCCCCCTCTTGCTTCTCTGCACCCTGTCCTTCCCTTCTCCCACATTCAGTCCCCACCCAGTTGTCCATGTCCATGGGTCATTTATACATGTTCTTTGACTAGACCCTTCCCCTTCTTACCACTTCTCTCCCACCCATCTCCCCCTTTGTTACTGTTAGTTTATTCCTCGTTTACATACCTCTGGTTCAATTTCGCTCATTTGTTTGTGTTGTTCATTAGTTTCCTTTAACAGGTGATAGCATAAGGTAATTTTCTTTTGTTGCCTGGCTTATTTCGCTAAGCATAATTCTCTCTAGTTCCAATCATGTTGTTGCAAATGGTAGAAGTTCCTTCTTTCCTTCAGTACTTATTCATTGTCATTTTCCCCCTTTGTACTCGTGTTCCTCTCTGTGTCTCTCTGTTTCTTCATCTTCTTAAAGCAGACCCTTTAGCATCTCTTGCAATCCTGGTTTGGTGGAGAGGTATTCTTTTAACCTTCTTTTGTCTTGGAAACTCCTTATTTCACCTTCCATTTTGAATGAGAGCCTTGCTGGGTAGAGTATTCTTGGTTGTAGGTGTTTGTTTTTCATTGCTTGGAATATTTTTTGCCATTCCCTTCTGGCTTGTAGTGTTTCTGCTGAGAAATCTGATAATAGCCTTATTGGAGCTCCCTTGTATGTTATTAGTTGTTTCTCTCTTGCTGCTTTTAGGATTCTCTCTTTGTCTTTGAATGTTGGCATTTTAATTATGATGTGTCTTGAAGTGGGCCTGTTGGGGTTCATCTTCATTGGGACCCTCTGTGCTTCCTGGACTTGCATGATTCTTTCTCTCCTCATGTTAGGGAAGTTTTCTGTCATTAGTTTTTCAAAGAGGTTTTCTATCCCTTGCTCTTCTTCTTCTCCTTCTGGAATTCCTATGATACGGATATTATTACGTTTCATGTTGTCCTGCAGCTGTCTTAGAGCCTCTTCAGTCTTGTTCAGCCTTTTTTCATTTTGTTGCACTGTCTGTGAGTTTTTGTCTACATTGTCCTCCAGCTCGCTGATCCGATTTTCTGCTTCCTCTAGCCTGTTTTTAATTCCTTCTACTGTGTTCTTCAATTCAGAGATCGTATTCTTCATTTCCTCCTGGCTCTTATTGATAGCTTCCATGTCCTTTTTGATGCTGGTATAATTCTCAGTAAATTCCTTATAGTTCTTCTGGAGTTCACTGTAGTTTTTCTTGAGTTCTTTGTAGTTTCCACTGAGCTCATTGAGCTTCTCCATAATACATGCTTTCAATTCCATATCTGATAGTTGGCTCCCCTCTATTTCATTTAGCATTCTTTCTGGGGACTCTACCTTTCCTTTCGATGGGGGGTTGTTTCTCTGTCTCCCCATTTTTGTGACTCCTATTGTTTGTTGGTGCTTCTTAGAATGATCTCCCTTTCCTCATTTTTTAATTGGGTTGTCTGTCTTGGTGTTGAGCCATATAAGTTCTTTATATATTTTGGAGATCAGTCTCTGGTCTGAGGGATCATTGGCAAATATATTTTCCCATATGGTTGGTTCCCTTTTCATCTTGCTGATGTTTTTTTTTTTTGCAGAGCAGAAACTCTTTAGTTTGATGTAGTCCCATTTGTTTATTTTTTCCTTTATTATCTTGCCTTAGGAGATGTATTGGTGAAAACATTGCTATGTGGGATATCTGAAGTTTTCCTGCTTATGTTTTCCTCTAGAACTTTTATATTGTCACAGCTTACATTTAAGTCTTTGATCCATCTTGAGTTTATTCTTGTGTGTGGTGTAAGTTGGTGGTCTAGTTTCATTTTTTTGCTTGTCCCTGTCCAGTTCTCCCAGCACCATTTGTTGAAGAGGTTCTTCTCACTCCATTTTATGCTCCTCCCTTCTTTGTCAAATATTAGTTGACCATATAGACTGAGGTTTATTTCTGGGTTCTATATTTTGTCCCATTGATCTATATGTTTGTTCTTATGCCAGTACGAGAGTGTCTTGATTACAATGGCTTTGTAGTATAATTTGATGTCAGGTATTGTGATTCCTCCTACTGTATTCTTCTTCAAGATTACTGTGGCTATTCGGAGTCTTTTTTGGTTCCATATAAATTTTTGAAGTATTTTTTCTAGGTCTGTGAAATATGTCACTGGTATTTAAATAGGGATTGCATTGAATCTATAAATTGCTTTGGGTAGTATGGACATTTTAATGATGTTGATTTTTCCCATCCATGAACATGGTATATGCTTTCCTTTATTTGTATCTTCCTTTTTTCTTCAATGTTCTGTTGGTTTTCATGTACAGGTCTTCTATCTCTTTTGTTAAGTATATTTCGAGGAACTTTATTTTTCTTTTTGCTATAGTAAATGGAATTTTTTTCCTTTCTATCTCTGATATTTTATTGTTGGTGTACAGAAATACCTTAAATTTATGAATATTTATTTGTACCCTGTTATTTTGCCAAATTTACTTATTATATTGAGTAGTTCTTTAGTGGAGTCTATAAGGTTTTCTATGTATGCTATGATGTCATCTGCAAATAATGACAGTTTTACTTCCCCTTTTCCAATTTGGATACATTTCACTTCTTTTTCTTATCTGATTGCTGAGGCTAGAACTTCCAAGTAAATGTTGAATAGGAGTGGAAAGAGTGTGCACACTTGTCTTGTTCCTGATCTCAGTGGGAATGCTTTCAGTTTTTGCCCATTGAGTATGATGTTGGCTTCAGGTTTCTTGTATATGGCCTTTATTATGTTGAGGTATGCTCCCTCTATTCCCATTTTGCTGAGTGTTTTTAATCATAAGTGAGTGTTGCACTTTATCAAATGCTTTCTTAGCATCTATTGATATGATCATGTGGTTTTTGTCTTCCATTTTGTTTATGTGGTGTATTATGTTTATGGATTTGCAAATATTAAACCATCCTTGCATCCCAGGGATGAATCCCACTTGATCCTGGTATATGATCTTTTTAATGTGTTGCTGGATCAGATTTGCCAATATGTAGTTGAGGACTTTAGCATCTATGTTCATCAGAGATATTGGCCTGTAGTTTTCTTTCTTTATTGTGTCTTGACCTGGTTTTGGAATTAGGATAATATTGGCTTCATAGAAAGAGTTTAGGAGTCTTCCCTCTTCTTAGATTTTTTGAAATAGTTTGAGAAGTGTAGGCATTAGTTCTTTCCTAAGCATTTTGTAAAAATTGCCTGTGAAGCCATCTGGTCCAGCGCTTTTGTGTGCCAGAAGTTTTTGGTTTTTTTTATTACTGCTTCAATTTCACTCTTTATTATTGGTCTGTTCAGACTTTCTGCTTCTTCTTGATTCAGTTTTGGAAGATTATATATTTCTAAATATTTCTCCATTTCATCTAGGTTGTCGAGTTTCTTGCCATACAATTGTTTGTAGTAATTTCTTACAATTTTTTGTATTTCTGTGATATCAATTGTGATTTCTCCTCTTTTGTTTCTGATTTTGTTTATTTGGGTCCTCTCTCTTTTTTTCTTGATGAGCCTGGCTATAGGTTTGTTCATTTTGTTTATATTTTCAAAGAACCAGCTCCTAGAATTGTTGATCTTTTGAATTGCTTGTTTAGTCTCCATGTTATTTAATTGTGCTCTGATCTTGATGATTTCTTTCCTTCTACTTGCTCTGGGCTTTGTATATTCTTGTTCTTCTAGTTCTTGTAGTGGTAGCGGTAGATATTTTATTTGAGTGTCCCACAGTCAGCCAACAGTGATAGAGCCACACTCCCAGAGGGCACTAAGTCTGAGCTGCCACATCAGGGAGGAACTGCCCAGGGCGGTAAGAACAGTGGTGACAGCAGCAGTAACTAGGTGGCCACAGTGAGAATGCGCCCACCACACACCTGGCAATGGGACAGGTGCCACTCATATTACTGTAGACTCACAACCACCCTGCAGTGTCAGCCCCATACCCTCCATTTAATTGCTGAGGAACCAAGGCCCAGAGAGACTGGGGTACATGCTGAGGTCACATCTGGGGAGTGGCCAATCTGCCCTCCAACCTGAGTGGCCACCACAGCATGGCTATGCAGAGGAAGGGCTGAGGTACAGAGGCAGAGATGCTGGCAGAGGGTTAGTGGGCATGGCAGAGAATCAAGCCTGGGGTGAGGAAATGCGTTTAACTGCTCATATGAAAAGTGGTGTATGAATAACTATCAGCCCAGCTGGGGTGGTTCTGTGGATTGAGCACCAGCCTGCAAAACAAAAGGTTATTGATTCAATTCCCAGTAAGGGCACAGTCTTGGGTTGTGGGCCAGGTCCCCAGTTGGGGCATGTGAAGTTCAACCTTTTTAAGTAGGCCTGTATTGCTTAGAACTTTCCTCTCAGGGCTGCTTTGGCTGTGTCCCATAGGTTTTGGTCTCTTGTGTGTTCGTTATCATTTGTTTCCAGAAACTTCTTGATTTCTTTCTTGATCTCATTATTAACCCATTCATTATTTAATATAATGAGTTTGAATGTCTTTGAGTTTTTTCCTTGAGGTTGATTTCTAGTTTCAAGGCATTGTGATCTGAGAAGATGCCTGATATAATTTCAAATTTCTTGAATTTGTTGAGGCTTGTTTTGTGTCCTACCACATGGTCTGTCTTTGAAAATGTTCCATGTGCACTTGAAAAGAATGTATATTTTGCTTCTTTGGGGTGAAAAGTCCTATATTTATCAACTAAGTCCATTTGATCTAGAGTGTTGTTCAATGCCTCAATATCCTTGTGTTTCTTTGCTTCGCATATCTTCCCATTGTTGACAATGGGGTGTTAAAGTCCCCTACTATGAATGTGTTGCTGTTGATATACTTCTTGTAGTCTTCCAATATTTTCCATATATATTTGGGTGCTCCTGTGTTGGGTTCATATATGTTTACCAGGGTTATATCTTCCTGACTTACTGTTCCCTTAAGTATTATGAAATGTCCTTCTTTGTCTCTTTTTATGGCCTTTGCTCTGAAATCTGTCTATCTGATATAAGTATTACTGCCCCATCTTTTTTTCATGTCCATTTGCTTGAAATACTTTTTCCATCCCTTCACTTTCAGTCTGTGTAGATCTTTTGTTTTGAGGTGTGTCTCTTGTAGACAGCATAAATGTGGATCATGTTTTCATATCCATTCCACTATTCTATGTCTTTTGATTGGAGCTTTTAATCCATTTACATTTAAGGTTATTATTGACAGGTATTTATTCATTTCCCTTTGTACCTGTGTTCCTCTTCCTCTCTCTTTTTCTTCTTTTTCTAAAAGCATTCCCTTTAGCATCTCTTGCAATGCTGGTGTGGTGCAGATGTATTCTTTCAGTCTTCCTTTATCTGGGAAACTCCTTATTTCACTTTCCATTTTGAAAGAGAGCCTTGCTGGGTAGAGTAGTCTTGGTTGTAGGCCTTTGTTTTTCATTGCTTGAAATATTTTTTGCCATTCCCTTCTGGCTTGTAGTGTTTCTGTTGAGAAATATGTTGATTGTCTTATCAGAGTTCCCTTGTATGTTATTTTCTGTTTTTCTCTTGCTGCCTTTAGGATTCTCTCTTTGTCTTAGAATGTTGCCATTTTAATTATGATGTGCCTTGGAGTGGGCCTTTTTGGGTTCATATTCATTGGGATCCTCTGTGCTTCCTGGACATGCATGACTTTTTCTCTCATCAAGTTAGGAACATTTTCCATCATTACTTTTTCAAACAGGTTTCCTATTTCTTGCTTCTAGTCTTCTCCTTGTATCCCTATGATACGGATATTGTTTTGTTTCATGTTGTCCTGCAATTCTCTTAAACCCTTTCATTCTTTTTAAGTCTTTTTTCATTTTGTTGCATTACCTGGGAATTTTTTTCTACATTGTCCTCTAACTCACTGATCTGATCCTCTGCTTCATTTAGTCTGCTTTTGATTGCTTCTACTGTGTTCTTCAGTTCAGAAATTGTATTCTTCATTTCTTCCTGGTTCTTATAGTTTTTATGTTCTTTTTAATGCTGGTATAGTTCTCAGTAAGTCCCTTGTAGCTTCCCTGGAGTTCTTTGTAGTTTCCCTGGAGTCCTTTGAAGTTCCCCTGGAGTTTGTTGTAGTTTTCTGAGTTTGTTAAGTTCGTTGAGCTTCCTCATTATTATTGTTTTGAATTTCATGTCTGATAGTTTGCTTGCCTCTGTTTCATCTATCCCACCTTGTAGGAATTCCTCCTTTCCTTTTGGTGGGGTGTTGTTCCTGCTTGGCAGGGTGTTGTCCCATCTCCCCATATTGGGTAGCTGGTCTTATTTGCTTCTGCTTCTTAGACTGTTCTGCTTTTATTTTCTGCCTTTGTGGTGTGACCTTTTGTGGTAGGAATTTGTGTGATTCAGTGGTGCAGACTCATTGATCTCCTTAACTTGATGCTCTTGGGATGCCCTTTATGCCTTTTATTTGGACTCTGTAGTAGTATTTTGGTTTTGTTTGTTGTGTTTCTCTTTGGTGGGTCCTTCCCTTAAATTAGCTGCCTGAAGGCCACTCTTCCCACTTCTGACAGTGATTGAGCTGCCTCCAGCTGATACCTCTTCGAGGGGAGTAGTCTGCTTATGAGATTTCTCCCGTAGCACTGAGGTTGAATCTGGTCTGCCTTGGGATCTGGTCTGCTCCTTCCCCAGCTTTTCCTCCAGAACCAGCGTCCAGAACCAGTTTTCCAAAGCTGCTCTACTTCATTTCACCTTCTTACAGCTGCAACTCAGGTTGAGTGTGGTGAGTGCCCTTTTTCTCACCAGGTGGCAGATGGGCCTGGGCGGCGAACGGGCGCAAGGGCCTGGAGGCTTTCTCCTGCATTTCTGGAGCTGCGCTGGCTGGTGATGTTCCCTGCACCAGCGCTGGGCAGGCCAGGGGCTTTCTGCCTCGAAGTCTCGCAATTATCCCCTGCTCCAGGGGGTGGTTGGGGGATGGTTGAGTCAGAAGCATTCCGCGGTGCTGGCTGGCATGTGGGTGGCCCAGTATTTTATTTGGTGGTGTGCGGTGTCTAGGGAGGGCACCAGAGAGGTCCACAGATGCCTTGTGTTTCTCTGGAAGTACTCTATTATTATAGTGAGTGCAAAATAGGATCTTTTTGTTACTTTTTATGTCACCCTGGGACAGCTCTGTCCTCCTTTCTTCCCTCAGTTATAGAGACCTCATGCTCTCCTCCCCACTATCCTTGCCTGGGCTAATCCTGCCTGTTCTTTGGTTTCTGCTCAGTACTCCCTTCCACCGTGCAGTCAGTGTGTTTTGAGCAACGGCATTTGTTGGGCTTGTCTGACAACCACTGCAAAGGGCCGTAAGACTGCTGTATGCTGTTGGATTGAGTTGGCACATCTTTCTTGCAATTTGGTGTGCCCATTGAGACAGCCCTGCATTCACAGTGGAGCTGAGGCCCCTTCTGGGCAGGCCTCAATGCTCATCTTTCTATATGTTCTTGAACACATCAGGGTGTTCCATGGGGTGTGTTGGTTAGGCTGACTCTGGTGGCTGCCAGCACAGCCCTGTCCCTGTCTACACTTGATGCCCAGACAGTTAGGCATTACTGTGTTGTCATGATTTTTAACTAAAACCTCTGTCATCATATGCAGTTGCTATGGGAAAAGTATAATTTAATGATTAAGAGAGGCAGATCAGCCTCATCCATTTATTTCAAGAATTGGTGCTCTTGCTTCCAGTATACATTGACATCAACCTTCATTTATGGAGGTGGGATACAATATGCCTGAATTTCTGTGATATAGCTGCCTCCAGAGGATTAGGAACTCCTTCCATCCTATGAAGCCTGACTACGAAAACACTGCTAGTCCCTCTGTGAGCTTCTCAAGCTCCATGCTCATTCACACACTGCTCAGAAGAATAAAAACTTAACCCACCTAGAGGCTATAAGGAGAGAGCATGAGCCAGGGAGACCAGGGGGTAAGTCACTGCCCAGCTTCAAGCCTAGCCTCCCTGAGATCCTCTTTCCATTTGGCACAGGGTAAATTGTCAGCCAAGGTGAACTCCCTATCTCAGGACTGTTACCAGGTAGCTTGCACATATATTAACACAGTGGGTTTTAAAGTGTGGTCCCTGGACCACCACCAGATACAGCATGTGAGAACTGGTTAGAAATACAAGTCTTGGCCTGAGTCAGAAACTCTAGGGACAAAGCCCAGTAACCTGGTGATTCTGATGCACATTCAAGTTTGCACATTGGTTTTGATAAAACAGGAAATTTGTATGAGCCTGCCAAGAGATAAAGTAGTAGATATTGCCTAGCATGGTATTTGGCACTTAGTAGGTGCTAAATAATGAATAAATAAACAAGCCCATTCTTCTGCTCACCCATCACCTACTCATACAACCAGGACTTCTAGGAGAGACTGGAAGAATTTGGAATTGAATTAGACCTGAGTGAGAAGGAAAAGTGGAACAAAGCTTAAATGAGAATTATTATTTCAGGGAGAGGACAGAAGGGGAATAGATATCTTAGAAGTATCAGTTTACTAAGCCCTGGCTGGTTTGGCTCAGTGGATTGAGCGTCGGCCTGCGAGCTAAGTGTCGCTGGTTCGATCTTCCAGTCAGGGCACATCAGAGAAGGAAAACTCTGACTCCAAAAATCCTCCGCTGCCTTGCGGCATACCTCTTCAGGGGAAAGGCTAAGGGAGTAAACCCCGACAGAAAATCCGGAGCTGGAGTCCCTAAGGCGGTTTGACGTTGTAGTCAACACCGGCAACTCCTGCGGCGCACCTGAAACCAAGCTGTATTGACTCCGTCTTTCCCTTGGACCCTTCAGCTGCGAAGAGAGGGGGGGTCTGCTGCATGGGCAACAGCAGACCCTCCATATCACCCTGCCCAGGCTCTGTAGCTTCAGCTTCACTGGAGAGGACACTCCAGCGTCATCGCAAGATGTTGATTCAACATGGGAGGAGACAGATACCGTGTCACTCCCGAGTCGGACTGCACAGCCATTCTCGACGGTGCAGATAGACTCTTAAGAAGCTACACCATCGTCTCTTGAGACGGACGGCTGCCAACGATCAGTTTACTAGGGAAGGATTTTATGTTTCCAGCTTTGGTAAAAGGAAATAGCCTTGAACTGTAACTTCAATGTTTTGGTGCACAGTTTACACTCAGAGCTGGTTCTGCCCTTCTGGTCTTCCCACCCAAACCCCCTCTAGCCCTCCTTGGCATGGGTGCTATCAAATGCATTTTGCACAAATGATACCTGCAATCTCATTTTGCCATCAGACAAGTTCCACTCTTCCAACTGGTGGAGCCATCTCCATTCCCTGGAGTCCCTTTCTCATGTCTTCCTGCCCTACCTCAGACTGATGTAGACTCCTCCAGCATGGCCCTGTCCCCACAGTGGCCAGAGAAGAAGCATTAGTGATGGACTACAGCTCTGATGACATTTTATGAGTGAATTAGGCATACTGAAGCACCTACTGGGACACCTCAGGCAAGGTACCTGGTAGTAGTATCTGGATTGTTTCCCTACTTGTTTAATAAAATGATTGTAACAGTTTTCCCAAGTGTTCTCTCAGCCTTAACTTTTCTAGCTCTCAATTGTATTGTTTATACCTGTCACATGGACTATCTATAAGGCCTTACCCTTTCAGAGGTTGTATCACATCAGAAACAGGGCCGCAGTATTCTCTCCAGACTAACACAGACCCAGTTGAGTGATCTCATGGACACACACATACCTGGGTTGTGTGCTGGAACCTCTTGCTCTTGTGACAATGTGATGTTGCTATTTTGGTTTTAAGGAAAAAAGTTGTTTCATACATAGATTTATTTTTAAACCTTGCTTTACTCTGAGGTCATTCAGTGCCATTGGGACAACCCTAATATGCTGGTAGTGGTGTCACTGGCCAGGAAGTTTGAGGGCAACACCAGCCAGATGGGTCTTAAATCAGGCAACTTTGTTGTCAAAGATGACATTGCTCTTGGTCTTGGTAAGACATGGGTGGCCATGTTACTTGCCTATACTGAGCCTATTTTTCTGAGGTACCAACTGGGTAGTGAGTTGCAAAGTTGTTGTGAAGCTGAATAAGATATCACATATAAACTATAAGGTGCTCTGTGAATATAAGGGGTCACTGATGACACTAGCTTCTTCCACCATACTCCCAAGTTATCACCACTGAATACCACCCATCCCCTGCCCATGGCTGGACCTATGAGTGGCCCTCCCAGCCTGCTCCCTCCACCTCCATGTTTCAGAAATGAAACAGGTGTTCTAGGCTTTCAGGTGATTCAGAAGATCTCCCAGAAACTGCAAGTGACAGAAATAATAAAATAGAACTGTTATAGGACACCTCATTTTCATCAAGTAATGGAAAGGGAGAAGTTTGATGAGAGAAAATTGAAGGGGAGAAGAAAAAATACGGAACATAATATTGAGAAGAAAGGTATTTGGAGCCTTATCAAGCCCCAGTATTTTATACTTATTTTTCTATTATCTTAAGTCCTGTCATCTTCCAAAATGGATTAGACATGACAAACCAAGTGCTAAGTTAGCAGACCCATATGGGACATCCCAGCAATTCACAGCAACTTGAAATGAACAATTTAATCCCAGTACAATTCCTGAAGGAATAAGGACCACTCTCCTCAGTTCACCTGATCTCTGCCAACAGGTAGAACCGTGTGCCCAAGGCAGCTGTTCACACACATGTTCCAGAACCATTTGAAACACCTTAGAACCCTCTACCTACCTGTTCTGGGTACTCTGTCTTATCAGTCACTTTGTGTCTAGTAGCTGCAACTGCAGTCTTTTTCAAAGGCTGCTTGGGCTTCCAGAGCTACCTTGGCTGTCTGTGCAGAGGGTCAGAGACCCAAGAGTTTCTGTTCCTCTGTGCCCCACCCCCCGTGAGGCAGGCTGAGGATAGTCTAAACACCCAGCTCCCTTGTCAAGGCCAGATTAACCCTGAGGTATAATTAAGCTTTCGAGCTCCCCAAGGGATCCAGGTAGGGCTTGTATGCTTGGCTTCTTGCTCTCCAGTCCTGCTGTACTTATTCCATACCTGTTTCTCCTGGGAGTACTTCCTCAGACATCACTTGGGTAGGAACCTTGATCTCAGGAGCACAACCTAAGATAGGTGCCTTGGGTTTATTTTCTTTTTCTAAGTCCCCTCCTTGAGTTTCCAGCTTCTCAATATTCTCCGAGTAAAACTGGGGGCCTTGTCATCCTTGCAGGTCCCAGCCAAACCACTTCTAGACATCCAGATTCTCCTTCCGAAATGCCAGTCAGCTTCATGTACTACAGCTGTAAGCCGATGTCAACTTAGAGACAAGGGAGACATTTGGGGGAGGCTAGTTTTGGATGGGTTGCTGATGAGCAAATAGGGTGGCCCTTCTACAAACATGCACAGAGAGGAGCAGACACTCCAGTGCCTCAGGAGCCCTTGCACACAGAAGAGACCAGGACTGCTTATGCTGAATCTCCTGCTTGAACTACTGCAAGTAAAAGGTCTGTGACCAGGCAACCACAGATGTTCCCTTTGATGTCTCAGGCCCCTCCCACTCATTCACTGTCTCCTCTGAAACTAAAAATGTGAGGAAGCTCTGTGAGGTCACTGTCCTGCCTGGATAAGAGAGGGTGGGCAGGACTCTGAATGTCATAGTAGCAGCTGGTTTCTGGGGTTTGGAGCAGAGATAAGGATGTGGAAATGGCTTAGGGTAATCTCAGTTGATCCCAAAGGAGGCTGGGTCCCCAGAAGCCACTCAGATGGCATGCTTACAGATGAGATCCATCAGTATTTTAGAATGGGTGATATTTAGTTTTCAAGATACCACTGTACCTTTAATTTATTAGCTTTCCATAAAAACACATAACATATACAATCTCAAGTACAGAAAGTATAACTTATAAAAATATAAAAATCTTGATTATTTTTAGTATTACAAGATATTACTGCATGTGTTATTTCAATAAGCATGTTTAAACAATGCACACTTAACCAGCATGAATACTTCTGTGGAAAATGATTACAACTCCCCTGTTTTTGTTTTAAAATAAAATCTATATTAAGAAAAAGAAACCAAAATTGGTTATATGTGCATATTGTAGGTATAAAAGCTTTTGCAGTGGAATTTGAAAAAAAATTCGTTTTTACCATTATTTAGGCCCTGTTTCCCAGTATTAATATGTGGCCCAAAGTGTCTTAAAGTGATTGTTTAAACAAGGTTATTTCCATGTGAAAGAAGCAAGTGTCCTCAGGTGTGTAGTCTTCTTCGAAGATTATCAGATGAAGACCTCAAAAGCCAACAGTGTGGACATGTTTGGTTTGCAGGCCTACGGGCAGAGGGGATGGACAGCCTTCATGTCAGGATTGATTCTCAGATTCATTCAAGGAGTTCAGACTGGAGTTTTAAGGTCTCAGTCACTAGCAATAAAAACCCCAGAATGATGCCCTGGGGGATAAGTCCTCCTGAGATGCAGCAAGGTTGCCTGTGAGCTCTGTCTTGCCTTTGCAGCTGCACCCCTAGTCAAGCTCTCCAGGGCTCCAGTGATGTTACCCTGTAGGGCATGGGATGGAGGTTTCCTGCCACCCAGGAGCACTGGTCTTACCGGCAGGCGCAGGTCTCCACAGACATGTTGGGGTACACCTTCAGAACCACATTCCGATTCTCATCAAGGAAGAGGACCCCAAGGGAGTTCATCTTGTCGGGAACGCAGCAGGGCTCTGGGATGCCTGGGACAATGCCCACGGCCCTGACAATGCTCTGGATGGTGGCGTGATTGGATGGGCGCACAATCTGCAAGTGGGAAAGGAGCAAGATTACTTCCACACTCTGCCCCACCCACCCACTGTGCCAGCTGCACTTCCTCGACTCAGCCCTTGGAAAAGGCATCAACCAAGAAGAAAAGGTGGGTTTCCAAGTCTTGTGCCCCTTTTTCTCCAAAGTCAGCCACAGACTTAATTCCTGGGAGGTTTGCAAGAGCCTGGGGCCTTCCTGCCGCTCCAGCCTCTGAGGGAAGTCACAATGCCTACGTGGCACTGGCCATTTGGTGGCACCTGCTCATCACACATCCCAGAGAAGCACCTGGAACAGGGCAGGAGTGGTTAGAGGTTCAGAGGGAAGGCTTAAGGAGATGCCTAGCCAGTTCGGCCTGGGGCCACAGCTGCCCAGGTTTCTCAGTCTGAGAAGTAAAGACATGATTCCATGTGATTGTGTTCCTAGCATTAAGGGGAAGGCCTGCACATGTGTGCTTTGGTGCAATGGGGCTGGACAATGACAACTGTGGTGTCAGGTTCTGCTTCACTTACATCACCCCATTTTGTCATTGCATCAGTCTTATGGGGTGAGTATTACCTAAATTTTACTGGTGAAGAAACAAGCTTAAAATGACTAAGAAACTTGACCAAGACCCCTAAGATAACATAGCCAGGCTTGGAAACCATGCTCACAGGGGCCACATTGGCTCTCTTCCCCTCCCCAGGGAGCCTCTCTCATCTAGAAGGCTCTGGACCACAGCAGCAAACACAGAATGCTCTTCCTTAAGCACCTCTGACAAGATGAACGAACCAAGTCACACGTGCTTCAGCTCACTGCCGACCAAAGAATCTTATATATCGTGAGAGAGAAGCAGGCATGTCTTATTTGCAGGATTCAGGCTGGTGTCAGGGGAGGCTGGAAGGCAGCCAGCCAGGCTGACAAGGTAGGTGCCAGGTCAGCCAGGTGGAGTCTGCTGAGCGCTTCTCCTGAATCTGTGAGGCCCCGCCAGCAGATGCCTGTCTGCAGGATACCTCCCTTCGTCTCTCTTGCACATGCACAGCTTTGAGGAGAAGTCCCTTAATTCCCAAACAGGGTAATGCTGCCCCAGTTCTGGGTCTGGGGTTTCTCAGCTGGCTGATTTATTTAGTTTCAAATTGGATTTATGCACTGACTTCCTTTCTTGAAGGGGAAGGCATGACCCGGAACTCAGCAGAGGAGCTAAGCTGGAGGAGAATGCACTGTGCCAAATTAACATCAGCTGGCTACCAGTTCACCACATCTCCAGCGATGGGAGAGAGAGAGACAGAACCATGACCAGCCTGGTGCGAAGACAAGAATCTGAAAACATTTCCAACACAATGGGTAAAGAGCCTCCTACTGTGTGTTCTGCAGACTTGTACACGGTGGAAGTTAGTTGTCCTGCGATCCCTGCCTTGAGTGGGAGGAAGGGAGAAGGGAGCTCTCATGTAGAAGCCACTAAAACCAGCTCTGTGCTGATCACAGACACCAATGCTCTGAGGTCCAGGCCAGGAACAAAAAACAAGAGCCTTGGTGAGGAGGGTGCTTTGCAGACCTGTTCTGTCTACAGAGGGCAGCATCTACTCTACCTCTGTAAATTGTGTTTCATAGGAACACACAACTAAGGAGATGCATTCTCCCCTTTCCAAAAAAAAGAAATGTTCTGATTTAAAATTTAAATTCAATCAAGTCATCATTTTCAAAAACACAGCCCAACCATATCCATCTGTGAGCTGAAACCACCCAACAGGCTGCCATATTGGGAACTCAGAGGTCATGAGGCAGAGGGACTTACTAGTAGGGGTAGTATGTGAGTCACAATTAGACAATGGGCAGAACGGAACATACCCTACCTTGGGAATGGGGAACTCGCATGCTCCCGCACAGTAGTAGGCATCAAAGAATTTGGGTGAGATGATCCATTCGTTCCACCCGATGTCTGCAAAGTCCACCTTCAGGTACCTCCGGGAGCAGACCCTCGGCTCATCCCACTGCTTCCTTCTGGCTTTCTGCATTGTCTTTTCATCGAAGTGCAGTACCTGGGATGAAGCTACAAACATATCCTGACCCTTTTTTCTGCGGTCTTTGCGCCCTGGCCGAGCCTTCAGTGTCCGGAAGGGGCTGGACCACAGTTTGTGCTTGTGGTTGTGCTGGGTGCGAGGAGTCTGTGCTGGCATCTCATCCAGCCCTGGTAGTTCATTGTCCTGGAGAGGCCCAGTTGCCTGTGTGGCCCGCCGGACACGGGGATCTGTGGAGCTGTTGGGTGCTGCACCAGGTTCCCGGTCTCCAGCCTGCAAGGGGTCGTATCTCTGCAATGTCACTGCCACACTGTTGGGCTCTGAGATGGCCAGGTCATTGGCATAGATGAGAATATAGGGTACATGGGGGCTGGGCCTGGGCACCGCAAGGCCCTTCTCCCCAGAATCCAGCTGGACAGAGAGAAGCAATTCGCCATCCCGGCGGGCTGCCTTGACTATAGGGGAGATGTCTGTGGTCTGCCACAGGCCCCGTGGCGGGGGTACCAAGGCCATGGCCCCTCGGAACAGCCCCTGCCTGGCTGTGTTCTGTGAGAGGCTGTGGAAGAGCAGATGCTGGCGTGTAGGCGGACCTGGGGGCAGCAGGTGGCAGGATGCATTCTTGGCTCGATGCTTGCATGGCACCTCATGAGCCCGTGGCCACTGGGGCTCTGAATAGAAGTGGAATGTGGCCGAGAGGATCATTTCCGAGTCCTGCATGCAAGTCAGGTTGAAGAAATACAGGGGCTTCCGGTTGATCACTTCTGCGAGGGAAGGACCACAGCCTGTTAGGTTCTCTCCTGCATAGGCCCCCATCTGCATAGGGTCTTCTAGGTGATATTAGGGCTGAGATGGAAGAGGAACACCCATTTAGGGAGCACTTCCAGGCCAGCCCAGCTGTCCTCACCTCATGTAATTCTCAAGTTAAACTGAGGGGGTGCCCTTTGTTATCCCCAATGAATAGACAAGAAATTAAGGTCAAAGAGGTAGGGCATTGTCAATATCCCATTGCCAAAAAGGAAATGTAGCAGCAGCAAGGTAGGTTCTCAGGCCTGCTGGACCCTAAAACTCCTGTCAGTTCCTCCCCCACAGACCCATACTCCAATGCCTCTCAATGAACAAATAAACACCTTCATTAATGAGATAAGGGGTTCAGGTGATCAGGTGTTCTGGATGGTTTAGGTTGGGTCCAAACACTGCTGACAGCAGCCCCTCCTGTATCTTCACAGCTCTCTATTTTACAGATATTAAATGCAGCCGTTCTTCCAAATGAGGTAAAGTAAGTAGATAGTCTCATACTTTCTGTGCATCCTGAGTGCCTCCTGAAAGAAAATGGCCTAAAAGCACAGTCATTTGGGCATCTACTATTTGTTTGGCCCAAGGGTTTTTAAGCTTGTTTTACAAAAAATTATTTTACACAGAAAGAAATTAGGGTCACACAAGGTTACTCAACAAAATTTCCAACATCTAGGTTGCTCCAGAGGCCCAAACTATGATAGGGACTGAGATCCCTCAAATGGTACATTTGAAGCTGAAGAATGCTTTGGCCCCTGCATCCGGGGCTATTAGCCACCCCTTAGGGTCCCAGGGCCAAGAACTCCTGGTCTGCAGCTCTAGGAAGCTGCCTGGCCTGGAAGCATGAATTCTCCAGATGGCCAAGTCCTCTCCAGAGTTTGAATGGGAAGGAGGAGTCATTCCAAGGCCTTTCTGGGATGCTGCAGACTTGCAGGAGACCAGAGAAGCCAGGCAGGCTGCCTCCCTCCTGCTGCCAATGTCAATCTGCTGGGCAGAGCTGAGAGAGGAAGTGAGCTGCACAGCGTAGGAATGTGTACGTGTGCAAGGATGCTGGGCTTTACAATGGGTGTGGGCTGGGGCCACAGATTCTCTGCCATATGCACCCATGAAATCAGCTGGGATTTTTTTAAACTAAAATCTTCAGATTAAGGTTGTTTATATTGAGAACGAGGCATAATTCAACTGGGAGTTTTTGAGCATTCTTAAGGGACTGTGAGAGAGAAGAAGGAAGGAAAAAAACACATCTATGGAGGTCCTAAGCCTACCACTGCCTTATCTAATTGTCAGAACAAATTCAGAGAGTTGTGGTGGCCCCTGCACCCCCAGCCAGGTGTGGCCTGCTCTACACATAAGGAGCAGTCCACGGTCTTAATGCACATTTAAACTTGGCTTCCCCGAGTACTGCAGCCTTAAGTGTCATGGTCTAGAATCCTGCATTTCCCAAACCTCCCTAATCACTGCCTTCCTCTCCTGGACATGATTCAGAAAGTCTGGAACAATGGGGCCCAGGAATTTGTATTTTAACAAGCATCCCAGGTGATTATAACCATCAGAAAAATTTGGGAAGCATTGGTGGGTGGTTGCTATATATCTGCCACATCTGGATTGACCTGTGGGTGGGGTGACAGTTTACTAACAACACAGCTCTCCCACCCCAATGCGGGGCAACTCCGTGGTATCTTGCTTCGTTTGTCTTCATGTCACCCTCAATATCCTGATATGTAATTCTTTCTTAATGTTTCTCTTTCCCCCAGAACACAAACTCCAAGAAAGTAGGGGCTTTTCCAGCTTTGTTCACTGCTGTATCCCTAGATCACAACACAAGACCCAAGTGACAGTCAGTGCTCAGAAACATACATTGAATGATGGGGCAAGAGTAGGGTCTTTGCTTGCTCTGTCTAATTCAGTTAGCAAATGTCTCTACACTATAGAAACGGAACCCAAGCCACCTGGAGATTTGTCCTGTCATCCATTTTCCTTCAAACAGCCATCAGGATGGCCAAAGTGAGAACCCCGCCAAAGTAAAAGCACTAACATTAGCTGGAGGAAGGAAGCGGTGGGCCAGTCAGTGGTGCTACAGAGAAGGGACAAGAATATGAACTGAAGGTCTTTTTCTCAGGCAGGCCACAGAGTCAGGGTTTAAATCTTGCTTGCATCACTTACTAGCTCTGGGGTCTTAAACAAGTCATGGAACTTTTCGGTGCCTCGGTTTCCTCACCTGTAAATCAGGAAGAATATTTGTACACACTGTCTAAAGTTGTAAAATCATCTCTGGAGCTTGGAGCACGGTGCCTAGCACCTAGCATATGCTCAGAGCAAACTGACCATGTGGCATCATGAGCTACTGCTGCACTCAGAGTACAATGCCTCTGTTTCCTGCCTCGTACCCAATGAATGGCATCACCACCTATTCCCCTCGCCACCCAACAGGAGCCTAAGGATTCGCAGGACCTCTTCGCCTCCTGCATCTAAAAAATCTCAGTTCATCTTGGCTTTATTTGTCCACAAACATCCTGAACTCTGCATCCCCCCACCACTGCTTCATCCAGAGCATGGCCTTGACTGCCACCATGACCCCAGAACACCATCAGCCTCTACAAATCAGTAAGAAAAAGACAAGAATCTCCAAAACAGGGAGCAATTTCCACAGAAAAAAAATGCAAGCAGCAAATAAGAATACAGTTCAGGGTAACTGGTAAAAAAAAAAAAAGGTAACTTCAAATATGGATATAACAAATTTTATCTGCATGTTGAAAATATAATTCTGAAAAACAATATTACATATATAAAAATAAATAAATATATATATATATATAAATTCGTTAACTCTGGTTATATCTGGGTGTGTGATTAGGGATGGCTTTTTTACTGTGGTTGTCTATGATTTCTATTTTCCCTAGTAAGAATATCTTTTATAATCTTTCCTTTTACTCTTGCTTTTCTCTGTCCCTTAAGTATCTCCTTTCTTCCCCCTTCCTCCTCCCTCTCTTCCACCTTCTCTTCTCTCCCCTTTCTCTCCCTCCCTCTTTCCCCTTTCCCTCCTTCTCCCCATCTCTAACCCTCTCTCTTTCCCCTTTTCTCCCTCCCTCTCACACTGTATATACACTGTATATTCCCTCACCACCCACAGGAAACTCAAGGCTTTGATGACCTGGTTTGGCCCACTGGTTCATCTCCATTCTCTTCCTCTCTCCTCACCTTATTTCCTCATTGAAACCAAAGTCCTCACAGTTTCAGGCACACAGTGGACTGCTTCACTTCCATAACTGCCTAAACACCACCTTTCCTTTCAGAATCTCTCTGGGGGCGCATCTGCTCTGCGATGGCTTCACTAGCTTCTCTCCAGGGTCCCTTCCCTGCTGTCCCTTAGGGTTCCCAGAGAGTACCTCCAGCCCTTTGTCACTCCACCAGACCGCCTATCCCACAGCTCATAGTCTTCTGCTTACTCTTGCCTTCTGCATCAGCTCCTGAGCTTTCTGAGCAGAGCCAATAATCTATGCATTTTGTGTCATCTGAGTTTATAGCACCTGCCACCTACTGAGGTGCTTAGGAAAGACTTGGGGAACTGAAGTGAATGTGATTTTGGCATTGTTTACAGATAGGTATGTATTATTACACTCCTTTTAAAGATGAAAATATCAAGCTGGGAGAGGGTAAGTAACTTTCCCAATATTACACAAGTAGATGGAAAGCTTAAATTTAAATATAGGTCATTTGGCGTGGGGGTGTCTAATCTTAACCCTTAGGATCAGGCTCAGAGGCTCTCTGCCCTGATGTAGACTTAATAGGGAACAAAACATACTTCAGGGAGCAATGGAAGGGAGGGAGGGGTGGCTGGAGTAGCAAAAATAGGAGATAATAAATTATTGACACTTACCTGTGTCAGGCATTATTTTAAGCACTTGACATATTTTAGATCATTTTTAAAACCTATATGAAAGGGAGAATTATTAGCCCAATTTTAGAAGTGAAAAAAGCTGAGTCATGGGCAAGCTCAGTTCCTTGTTCATATCAGACTCAGGATTTGGATGCTGCCAGACCAGCTCACAGCCTTTGCTGGAACCCTGACCTCTGCTGCCTGGTGGCAGGCAAGAAACATGGTTCTGCTACAACAAGGGCTGCAGGGACTAATCGATGCATCTGTTGTTAGGAGGAAGCACCATCCCACTGAGGCAGCAGAGGCCACCATTGTGGATCAATCTTGTTCCAGTTCCAGAGCTGAAGCCACTGTTTTTCCTCATCTGTAAGATGAGAGGTCCCTCCCCAAGCTCACACTTCTTCACAGCTGGGTCAGGAATCACACACCTCTGAGGGCTGGTGAGGAGCTGGGTAAGAAACACCTAAAGTGAATCAAGGGAAGGAATGAGAAACTAAGTTGCTGGGTCCTGCTCTATGCCAGGCACAAACCCCAACTCATCCCAGTGAATTTTCACATCACCACTGTACACACAAGAAAACGATGCTCAGAGAGATAGAGTGACGTACACCACAGCACACAGGCAGTCACTGGCTGTCCAATGGTTCCAAACAAAAATGTTAGATTGGTCAGACAGTCCCAGACTGGTTCAGAATAATCTCCCAAATTGTCTGTTCTACTCTCAGCCTTCAAAACCCTGGTCGTTCTGATGGAGGTGGGGGAGGGAGATAACAGTGAAAAGAGAATTGGCTTAGCAGATGGGAGGCACCAAGCATTTCCACTGTGAACAGCTCTTTTCCCTGTCTCAATTTCCTTCTTTGTAAAATAGAAGAGCTAGATCTGAAGGAATGCCTCAAGGTCTTTCTCAGGGCTAACATCCTGTGTTTCACTGTCACTTTTACTACCCCCATTCTGTGAAAACAGAGAGAAAAACTGCATCTCCATCCCAGGGCTGCAATAAGTGGTTGAACTCACTGGGGATTCTCACCCCTTTTGGTAGTAATGATCTTGCCAATTTTGCTTTCCTCAACTTGCAAGGTTTTGAGGACTGGCTTAAATGGGTGCAAGGTCAAATCTACACATTTACAAACACAAATGCTCTGAACTCCCAGGAGAACAACAGGCACCACCACTACCACCTGATCTGGCCAGAGCTGGGCTCGGGCTTATACACATTACCTCATCTCATCTTTCTTGCAACCCCATAAAGAAGACACTGACATGAACTTCCCATTTTGGAGATGAATATGCTCAAGTCCATAGAACTTGAACGATTTGCCCAAGGTCACATCCAAGCTAGATGATTCTTGAATGGCTTAGTTTAATAATTATGCTTCAGAAATGGACCACAGGTGGTGAATAAAAGGTACCAGGGAGTACGAAGGTAAAGCTGGTTGACCTGGAGCCCATCTAAGCCTGCTCAGTGTAGGATGGAGGAACTGGGCCTCTCTGTGGTAGGTGCTCCTGGTACATGATGAGACCAAGCTTCCCATGCCTCGCTCTGAGACCATAGATGTTACTTTGAGTCACACAGCCAATGATCAGGCTGTCTGGCCCCAAAGTTGAGCTTGGTCCTGATGGTCTTTCTCCTGATGAATGGCCATCTTCCCCACAAGGGCTGCAGAGGACCTCTACCCACATTTTGTAGAATGGCATTCTGTGACCATGAATAATTTCCATGACAACCAGGGTCTTCCCACAACCCCTCCCACCAGGCTGCACCATAGGGACTGTAGAGGCAGCCCAGCACAGGTGGACAGACAGCAAGTGGTGCTCTCTGAGCAGGAGGGAGAGCTGTGCAAGTGGCCTTTGTCCACATCCAGTCAAGGTGTAGAGAGAACAGGTGGTTGGGGTGCCCCTGCCCAAGCTTCTGGACCCTTCCTCAAACGCCCATAGTCTGAACACTTTGTGCCAGAGCCCAGCAGGCTTCAATGCTGTGCACCCAAATCTAGGTACCAAAGGCCCTTCTCAGTCCACTCTGCTTCCCCAGCCACTAAATCAACTAACTTCCCCTAGCTAGAGGGCCACACCCTCTGTCTGGACCCAGTACATGGAACTTCCAGCATGCTGCCTTATGCCCGCCTGACACGCTTTCCTCAGAGCCCCCTCATCTGTTAAAAGCCAAAACAACTGATCCCTATGTTATGGATCTCCCCATCCATGAGCTTCCCCAGCCCATTTTCATCTCCATCCTGTGCTTAAAGCCTTTTGTATGGGGTGGCTTCTGTCCAGCATGTGTGACATCCTTTCAGGTTTGGCAGCACCCCAGGGGACAGGAATTCCGTGTCACTTTGTGCTACTTCGGTGTCCCCACTGGAAGCTCAGAGACGGACACAAAGCACTTGGTAAATAGTTTATGAAAGAAAGAATGAATGAGATAATGAATGGAAGGAAGAGAAAAAAGCAGATGCAAGGGTAGAAGGATGAACGAGTGAGGAAAGGTGAGAATGAAAAAATGGAGCCTGGGGATGCTCTCTACTTACCCAGCCAGGGCCTAACGCTGCGGACCGTGTTGCCCGCTCCAGGACGCGCGCCCCTTCGGCTGTATTTCTCATAAAGCCGAAGCATGTGGACAGCGACCATGTCCTGGGAGCCGGGTCCCAGAGCGGCGGCCGTGTCCCCCAGCCGCTGGGGATTCTTGTCCCTGGCCAGGCCGTCAGTAGCCACAGGCCGGGCGGAGCGGGCGGGGACCGTGTGGCTGCCGCCGGCGTCCCTGAGCAGCAGCAAAAGCAATGGCAGCAATGGCAGCAGTTGGGATCCCGTTCCTGTGCTGGTCTGAGCAGGACCACGGGCCATGGTGGGTGGCGGCGGGGAAGGTCTGGAGCCGGCAAGGAGGTAGCGCGCGAGGGCACCGGAGGCTTCGGACCGACTCTTCGGATGGAGAGCACAAGGGCAGCCAGGGGAGCCTGGTGACGCGAGGTGCAGGGCAGAGCGGGGCGGCCAACCTAGCTCTTGTTCCGTCCTCACCGCCTGAGCTCCAGGCCAGCAGTCACGGCCGTCCGGAGAGGCGCGGAAAGGAGCGGAGCCGAGCCCGATTCCGCGCGCTGCCTTTACGGACTCGCTTGGCGGAACTTTGCAGCACACCGAGTGGCGGACTTGGAGGGTTCGAGAGGCGGAGCGGGGCGGGGCGGCCTGCAGCCGTCGGGGAAACCTGGCTGAGCGTCCCGAACTACTAGGGCAGCAGGGGACACGGGCATTGCCTGGCCGCTGCTGGTGCGCGCGCGCAAGGGTATGCACTCGAGTGTGGGGCCGGGAGTGTGAGGAGCGTGGGCATGGGAGAGCACGCTCCCCGCACCGCTGCTTGGAACCCGAGAACTGCAACCCCGGCAGCTCTCGTGTGTTGGCGCCGCAGCTTGGCAGAGGCTACGTGGAAGCTAGGGAGGCGGGAGAGAGGCTTTGGAGGGGGGCCGCCTGCGGGGTTGCCCCGGCAATGGCATGCGATTACTACGTGGTTGCAAGATAACAGCTCCCCTGTGAGGATTGGAGAAGGGATTTGTGTGTGCTCAATCACCTCTGAGCCAGTGTGTGTCGAAAACGCAAGGATGAGGGGAACGCAAACCCGACCCTCCCTGGGCAGCCTTTGAGAAGAAAAAATCCCTACTCCAAAAGCTTAACCAACCAGGGCAACTGGAAGAAGACCCTGATTAAAGTTCAAAATTAGTTGGTTAACTGACCCTGGATATGGAGACAATGATTCCAGTTGTTGAAGGGACACATCAAGGGCCTTGCTAATCTTTGGACATATAGTCATCTGGATTGTCCTGAAAAAGGATATGGTTTCAGATGGATTTGGAAAACGTTTCCAAAGCGTCAGGTTAGGTGACAGAAAAGAAAGCAGTGTCTTCCCCTACATTTCAGGATGAATCCCTGGTCCACCCCCTCCACCCCCCCACCCCTCAGTTCAGCCATGGGAAGAAGATCCTTGACTTAATTTTGCCTTTAGCAGGGTTTCTTGTCTACGGATAGAATTTCAGGGGATCTGGGAATTTGGGTGGGGAAAAAAATTACATCTTTATTTTCACTAACCTGTAATTGAAACTTAGCATTTTCTAATAGAAAGGCAGGCAGCCAACCACAGCGGTATCAACCATACCTGTGACTTTGTCTCCAATAGCCACCACCCACAGATATTTTCATACCATATGAGAGTTGTTTCAAATTTCAGATATCTCAAAATATTTATTTGGCTTGTCACTTTCCTTAAAGTAGTTGTTAAACCTTCTACTAGTTATTTTATGGGTTATTTTAAAAGGCACACATATTACTATGTTGCAGAGTTGTTTTTAAAAAAATATTTTGATGACCTAGCATATTAAAAACATTTTTTAAGGAAGTCTCCACATCTTCCTCAGATTGAGAAAAGAGTCCAAAGCCCACACGAAAAGTTTATGCACCCTTCTGAGAGAAGGAAAGGACCTCTTTAAAGCCGTGTTATTCCAGTAGATCCAGGATGCTGCCCATGCTATATTTCAAATGACTATTTGCAAACTTGTGAACATGCTGTTCCCTTTACTGGGTAACTTTGGGCTTCCTGAGCCAAAATAGTTACTTTTCTTGGAGGGTTCACAATGCAATAATTGAAAAATTGCTGGAGAAAGCTTCTGTTGGTGTGTGAAACATAACTCATTTGTCATTTTTAAGAACTTTGCAGTGTCAAATTAGAGACCATCCTACTGAAAGCATCTGAACCTTAGGCCTGTAGCTTTTGGAAAACTATAGAGAAGTGTTTTGTTTATTTTGATAATTAGCACACATTGCATTCAACTTCTCATTCCTATAGCTCCCATTTGTTCTGTGAAACAGTTTTCAAAAAAAGAGTTTGTTGGAGGTGAGATGATCAAGTTCCAGTCTTGTACTTGTTGTATCTCTCCTTATAACTGATCCACACCATCTTTTACTGCTCCCTCCTCCACCCCCAACCTCACTTCCCTTTTTCTCTGTGTGCCCCTCACTTCCCCTCTTCCCCCCTCCTCTTCTCCCCCAGAATGCCTCTGACCTGTACCAGCTGGGGGTAACCTCTGCTCATGGGTAGTTTTGTCTCTGCCGGGGCCATTCACAATCGAGGCCTGTGAAAAGGAGAGTGAGTCTGCAGGAGGCCAGGACAAGCTCGGCTATTCTCCATCTGTGTCCATTAAAGCCTTCTTGCTCTCCTTAACTCATTCCTGCTCCATTGAAGCCAGCCAGGGAGTCAGGCTTTAGCCGGCTCTAAAACCTGTAGGGTACAGATTCTTTGACATTGTTGGGAAAGAATTAAGGCATCAGCCAGGGATGGCTATTATTTCTTGCCTTGTTTTATTGCTGAACAGTGGGACTGTAAAGTCTTGAACACTGGAACACTATGGCCCCCTTTCATGTAGCCGAGATGATGGGATAAAAATGTGTTTGGTGAAGCAATTCAGATTACCACTGGGGCACATCCTTGCTGGCTCCCAACACAGCCTACAAACAACATTGCTATGACAGAGACAAACACTGTGCAATTTCAGCTCATGCAGAACAGCTTGTAGAAATGAGGCTAATTGTGGAGTTTGTCAATGAGAATGTATGGTTTGTAATAGCTTGGGCTGCAGATCTAAATAAAAATTGAGATGGAAGACTGTGGATTTGAGTCCTGAGAGCTGTGATTTCTGACAGCTTCCTACTAAAATATTCTTAGTCTTGGGAGTATCAGACACTAGTCTTACCAGGGGTCTTGAAGTCTTGAACTTGCCAACTGTGGTGGAGAGTGCTCTCTCCAGGGAGGTGAGAAATATTGAGGGGCTCTAGGTTCTTCAGGTTTCTCTGCTGCACATGCTGGGATAGCAGGGGTTCCATAACCTCAGAAAACCCTGAGGAAGGAGTGCAGAGACCCGATAGTTATGAAGCTCTCAACATGAGTAAAAGGGGAACACAAACTCTGGACAGTTCTGAGAAGCACTCTCATTTGGTTTCATCCAGAACCTCTCCCCAAGTAACACCACATGAAATGTTCCTGAACAATTGTTTCATGCTAGCTAATTTGTGGGAGAGTCAGTTTGTGGCTTTTATTATCTCTGTCACCCTAGATCAGCCCCATTGCCTCTTTGGAGACCCAGTAACCTCCAGTTTAAGTGAAAAGGCTGCCCCCCCAGACTCTGTTTCAACTCCCACACTCCATGCCTGGGTCTGTGCCCTCATGTCAACCTGTTCTTGAAGTGAAAGGTTCCACATGATCTTTTGGAGTTGACTGAGATGAGGTTTGTGTGCCTCTTTTCACCTCCATACCTAGCTGTATGGCCTCAAGCAAGTTACTTAACTTAACTGGACCTCAATTTCTTCAACTCTAAAATGGGGGCATGAGCACCATATTATGAGGATCATTGATAAGGTTCTAACATGAGATGGTACTACATAGAACTGATCCTTGTTCCTGTTTTTTTTTTTTTTTTTTTTTATTTCTCTTGTATTCAAAAGAAGTTTTAGCCTATTTGAAGTGAATCCAGACTCTAGGATATTTGATGAAAGGTTCAGCCTAGCCATTCCTTGCTCTGCAGATGAAATGCAATTTTCCAAGTGCTGGGGAAAAAGAAAAAAAAAAAAGGAAAGAGAATGGTTCCTTGATTAGGAAGTCATAGTTCTCCACCAATGAACCTTTATTATCAGTATCTGTGGGTTCCTGTCGATTACAAGGAGAGTCATACAGCTCTTCATCTAGTTTTTCAAAGCTCGTGACCCTATGATAAAAGAAATGCCAGAGACTCTCTGTTCCCATTTGGGGCATGAGCTGTGAAAGTGGCTGGAGGTTTTGCTGGGGCACAAGACAAGAATCCCAGGGCCTCTTCAGGCCTCTGGGCTCAACTGTAATAAATCTGTGAAATAACAAGCTCAAAGGACTTTATAATCAATGACAGATTTTATTTTGCTCTGGCTATATCCATCCGTGGAGTTACTGTTTTATAGGGAAATAACTACCCACTTTGTAACTCCTCCTCAGCCCGTATTCTCTTTCCTAAAGTTGGGAAAAACTTTGAGAATCAAAGTCAGCTCCTTGGAGAACTGTGGCAGGAGAAAGCATGACTTCCCCTGGGTGGGAACCCAACTCTCCCATTACTTCCTAGGGTGGCTCAGACCATTCATTTCTGTTTTGCTAAAATATCCGTGACATGTGAATAAACTAGGATTACAGAACATTGTCTCAGGCAGTAATCTGAGCCGGCATGGGCTCTGGTTTGATGAAATATAGTGCTCCCTGAGCAAACATGGGAATTGGAATTACTTCTCATTAAAGCTGAACAGTGGGACTATTTAGAACTGAAGCATGAATGCTGCACTGTGGGGAGCGACAATTTGAAGGGAGCCAATTTGAGGGAGCGGGACAGTGGTGTGTGTGAATTGGCCAGAGCAAGCCAGTTAGGAGATGTCTGGTGGTGGTGGTGGTGGGGGAGCCAAAGTGACACTTTAGGGATTAGGAACTCTTATTAGGGGTTGCATAGTCTTCTTACAACCCCAAAACAATTTTCCTCAAAACCTTTTCAGGAGGGACAAAGCCTTACCTATTTATCCTGGCATTCAAGACCTTATCATCTGGTCTGTCCGTCTCAGTCTGTCTCTGTCCCTGGAGAGCTTCTCTTCAGTCTCTTCCTGCCAGTCCTCTCATGCCTCAGAATTCAGAAGAATCCACATTCTCCCAGTACACATCCCAGCCCCTTCCTGCCATGCTTTCCTACAGACATGCTGGGACACACTACACAATACCCCTTCCAGGACCCAGGTCCTCATTCTCCAGTTGCCAGGACAGTTGTCTGTGGATGGCTCACAGCTGCATCCCTCCCCAAGAATTGCCTCAAAGGAGACCGAAAGCTGTCCTCTTCCCTGGGACAGCCCAAATAAAGTGATTAGGCCCTGAAGGGTGCAAAGGCCTGGCCCCCTTGCCCCAAGGCAGGACAGCTCTGCAAGGCTATCCAGCTCCAAGACTCCCCATGGGCTCTGCCAAGACCTCTGTTGCAGCTGCTTCACATTCACCTTTCCCTCTGACCAATCTGGTTCCCACAAGCACTCTCCCACAAATCCGTGCATACATATTTTTTTATCCCAGTGTATGTTTCTCAGGAGACTTAACCTAAGAGATCAGTAGTGATGTGAAAAAGTGAGTGCTAATATGGGATCTGAGAGTTGAGACATCTACTGCCTGATGGCAAAGAGGACTCTATTATTGGTGTAGCTGGAGCTTATATACTGGTGAAGTGGAAAGTTTAATATCTCATATTTTAAACATTCAGGTGAAGTGATTATTAGAAAGACAATGGAATTGGTTGGCTCCTGATGAGTGAGATAGTTTCATGGGAAATAGCTAATGAAAGGCTGAGGGTGATTAATCACCAATCTAAGGCAAAGTGTGCAAATCAGAGAGCCTTCTTGGCAGCATAGAAACAAATCCTCATCTTTTACAGCAGGTGAGGTTGGGACCAGGACTTAGATATGAAGGTAGCAGGGCTCCAGTAATGGCTGAATTTCTGAACCCCAGGAATTCTGCTATGCCAAAGTCAGGGCTCTGGTTGGGCAGAGGTATGACCCTAAGACCTGAGATGGGAGCATCTTGGTTGATGCACTTGAGACCTTAAAACTTGAAACCTTTCTCCCACTTTGCTTGAGGATTAAGCAAGTACTTTGGATTCCTGGGTAAGACACATGTGCTCCAGAGGGTGGGAGACAAGGCCCATAAATTTTCAATGGTCTGCTGTATTAAATGAGACTATTAGGAGACTAGTGGTTTGAGCAGGTTGGGATACCCCTTCCAAAGTAGACAAGATACTATTGTGTCTTGCATATTCCATCTCTGGAAAGAAATACAACTTCTAGTAGGCCTCTGAGGTTTTGGAGACTATAAATTCTGCTGTTGGGAATGCTATTCTGACCCAGAGGTACACAGAAAGCTGCCATTTTTGAATGATACCCAAAGCAGGGAAGGACTCTAGCCCTAATGCTTGGACTAGATGACCTGTCAGACCCTGTGGCATCAGAGGCATCTGTGAAAAAAAAACTTGATGTGGAATTTATGGCAAGGCCAATAGGGGCAAGATTTTGGAGAAAGGCCCATCCATCTGCATCAGAGAAGTATATGCCATTAGAAAAGCAGCTCTTGAATTGCTACTCAGCAATGGTAGGGATACAAAGCCTAACCATGGGACATCAGGTGATCATGCCACCAGAATTACCCATCATGAGCTGTGGTCTCTTAAATCCACCAGGTTATGAATTCAGCCAGGTGCAGCAATAATTCTTCAAAGATGGAAGTGGTCCATCTGAGATTGGGCCTGAGTAGTACTGGGATGCAATGAAGCTGCATGAGCAGGAGGCTCAGACCTCCATGCCATCCATCACTGTTGCACCTATGCCTGACTTTTAGTTCACAGCTATGGTCACATGGAGAGGGGGGTCCCTTATGATAACTGATAGAGAAGGAAATGTATGAGCTTCGTTTATGAATGAGTAGGCTTGGTGTGTGGATACAAACTGAAAATAAACTTCTGCTACATTGCACCCTCACTGAGGGGTGGCCATGAAAGAACACAATGAGAGAAAATCCTATGGGCAGAGTTTGGAGAGGCATACATGTTCATCCACTTTGTGTGGAAAGAAAAGAGACCTGAGGTAAGAATATAGGTAGCTATGTGGGCAGTGAGAAGTGCTGGGTTGGAGACCTGAAGAAAAAATATTGAAATATCAAGGATAAAGAGGTCTGAGGATGAGGCACATGGCTGGATGTGCAAGAGAGGGCAGGCAAGGAGAAAATCTTCTATTGCATGTCTGTCTCCACCAGAGAGCACTCACTGTGGAAGAGGCACTGAACAACCAAGGAAATATTATAGCTTGATGTCAGCCAGTCTCTGTCATCAACCAGTCCAGTTCTGGCAACTAGAGGTGTGAATGGAGCAGCCGTGCAGGAATGGAAGCTATGCATAACACAACAATATGAGCACATGCTAACCACAACTAATCTAGCTCCTGCTACTCTCAGCAACCAGCCTGCCAGCAAGAGAGACCAGAGATAAGTCCCTGCTATGGCACCATCCTTGGCTAAGCAAGAATTATTCGGTGGAAGGTTAATTTAATAAAATTCTTTCCACCTTGGAAGAAGCAATGATTCATCTTGACTGGAGTCTACACACATTTGGCTATGGTTTGTCATTCTTGCCTTCAGAGCCTCAGCCAGAACCATCAAACATACAGAGCACTGGACTGAGGGATACACTTTTTAGCAAAGGGTCACTGTCGTAGACATGGGCCAATGGGATCCTTTGGTCCTATCATATCTCATCAGCTGCTGGCCTGGGAGAATACTGTAAAGTATAGCCAAGGAACCATCTTAAGATGATACTCTGAGAGAATGAGGTGCCATCCTCCCAAACTTAATACACACTCTAAATCAATGACCAATACATGATGTTGTGCTCTCAACTGGTAGAATATGTGGGTTCAGGAACCAAGGTGTATAATTTGTAGTGGCACTACTTAACATCACTGTCTATGGCCTACTAGGAAAAACTGCACTCCATGAAGTCATGACTTTAGGCACCGTGGGTCTAGAGTTCCTGGTACCCAGAGGACCTTCCACCAGTCCACATAGCAGGATTCCTTTCCATGTTCAGTGCAGGCTCTGCCTAGGAACAGTAGGGAAAGACAGTAGTCATCATCCTACATGGATAATCAGAACTGTGCTGTCACACACTGGGGCAGGGAGGCTGTGTTTAGCACACAGATGGTCCTCTGGGACATCTCCTGGTACTCCCTGCATGATTCTGATGGCACATAGACATAAACACTGGCAGGAGCTACAGCTTGAGAAGGGCATGGTGGCCTCCAAGGGTGAGAATCTGGGTCATCCTACCAGATAAGCCCTCTGGACTAGCAGTAGCATTAGCTAAGGGGGAGAAGGATCTAGACTGTGTAGTAGAGGAAAGGAGGGAGATGATGAGTACCAGTGTTCCTGACCCTAGCTGTCCAGTGGGTTATATTCATTCCCCTAACCTTCCTCTTAAGCAAAAACCTGGGGTGAGATTGTGATAGGGAACAAATGGACCATGCTGCAGAGAAGGCAGACTATAATGGATGCTGTAGTACTGCCTAGCTCTCCCTTTGGGACCCAATGCCGTCTTTGGTACCAAACCCCTGTTGTCTGGGGTGTTGTCTGCTTATGGTTCACCACTGAGACCTTCCCCAAGAATTGCTCTCAGTTCCTTGGAGAGCTTCCCTGCCCATGATCATGCCTCCTTTGCCCCAGCACCTATGGCTGGTCTATGTGGTGGTACAAAGGTCTGGGCTACTTCAAGAGGCCATTCCAGCTTCAGAGCTCCCATTGGAGCAGCCACAGCCCCCATTGTAACCACTTCCAATTCAATTCCTCACCTAGTCCACCCTGACTTTTCATCATTCGCAGGTGACGTTCCCACATGCCTTCCCCTCAAACCTGCTGCACTCAAATCTTTATCTCTAATCCTGGTTCCTGGGCTGCTGAACATGAAACAGCAACCCATAGGCTTCTATGGTGACAGCTGCTCACTTCTAATTCTGTTTCTGCCTGTCAAAGCAAAATATCGTTTTTCTTCTGCTATTTCTTTAACATCTCTCCCATACTTACTACTTCTTCTTTTTAACCCAGAAGAGCAGGCCACAGGTACAGATTTGGGAATTTATAAGCTCAAGTTGCTTTTATTTAATTTATGGTTAACTTCTATTTATAACAAGAAATGCTGAATTTCCATTTTTACTTGAGTTATAAATGTCCTATTTAAAATATGTGTAAGTAAAAAAAGAGTGAGTTGGTTTAGAGAAAAAAATACTAGGTAAATGACAGTTATGGCAGGAGCTGTGGAAGTAGTTTACTGAAGGATGGTAACATGGTACACACCTACCCCTGTGATTTCTTCTTCCTGGAGGGGCCCCCTCAGTATCAGGTAAGAAAGCACCCTGCAAGAATTAGCCCACAACTTCATTTTTTGTGAACCCCTCAACCCTACATTAAGCATAGGTGGTCAATCCTTCCTATAAAACACATCTCACTGTGTACAGTGGCCTGCTTCAGTTCTGATTCTGCAACCGGCCAGTGAGGGCCTGAGTGCTGGGTCTTTCTCTTACTCCCTATTGTAATTCTAACACCCAGCAAGTCAAGAAGTCTAAGATGGCCCCCAGAACTCCACTCTCAGTGTGTGTGTGTGTCTATATAATTCCACCCTTGAGGGAGGGTAGGACTTTGGAATATGATGCATGGCATTCCTGTAATTAGCTTAAATTGTATGGCAAAGGTGACCCTTCATCTTTTTGCATGTGTAATGAAGGCCTCAAATAGTTGATTCTGAGATACTCAAAATGGGCCTGACTTAGCCAAGTCATTAAAAGAAGCCTTGGCCCTTCATGAGGAGAGTGCCTCTGGCTGGCCTTGAAGAAGCAAGCTGCCACAGGGCCTCTAGGCGTGAGGAGCTGCCCCAGACGAAAACCAGCAGGAGAGCAAGGCACTTAGTCCTCCAATCACAAGAAGGGGAAGAGGAGCTCAAGCTCCAGAAAAAGACAGCAGCCTGCCCAGAATCTATGTGGCTGCCTCTGAGACCCTGACTGGAGGACCTAGTTAAGCCACACCGGATTCCAACCCATGGAAGCTGTGTGATAATAAATGTATGTTATGTTAAGCCACTGAATGTGTGAAGCTTTGTTATGCAGCAATAGCAAACCTTCACAGCAACTTCAGTAAACAGCAGCTGAATGAGTGACCAAGCTGGGTGAGTCTGTGCTCACCAGCTTCTGGTCTGTCCTCAGAGTGAGGCTTTCCCACCAAGGCATATGGGGTGAATGGGGAGGGAAAGTTAGTGTCTGCAGAATCTGTGAATTGCCCCCTTACCTTTCATGGTGAGGTTGAGGAGCAGACCTGAGCAGAGCTTTGCCCTCGATCTTTTAAGGAGAAAGAATCTCAGCTGCACTATGGGGTGCTGGCCAGGTACCTGCTCCATGACTGGGTCATTCCCTGGAAGACAGCAGTCTTGCCTCTCTTGTCTGACTGTGGCTTCCAGTTGATCCCCTTGGCCCCTGCCCACCTCCTCACAAAGTCTGAGCTGGGGGTAGAGCAGATCTGCTGCTCTTCTCATGGATCCTCTGGCCCTGAGGCAGAGTGTCTCTTCTTCACTGCCCAGCCAGTCCTTCATCCTACACCTCCAGCCTCACTACCTGGAAAGGCCTGGCCTCTCCAGCCCACCCTCCACCATGCTAACCACCTTTAACCTTAAGCACTTGACCCAGGCCACCTGCCAGTCCTGGCCCTGTGTTTCCAGACCCCTATTCTGGATCCACATTACTGGCTCCCTGGCTCTGCCAGCCCCACCTCAAACTCTCTTCTTTGCTTCTCTCAGCTAGTCTCTCACACTTTCTCTACCAACCTCTAGCTACACATCTGCCCAGCTGCCCTTTCCTTGGTGGATGATGCAGCAGCTACACTCCCAAAGAAACTGATGCCCCTGAAGTGGATGTCTGTTGTTTTGTCTGCTCGGAATGGCCTCTGCCCTTTTTTATCTTTTTCTTTTCTTTTTTTTTTAAAGCAGCACTCTTCTTCCTGTGAAGGAGGGCTGCCCCCCAAAACAAAACACGTGGCTCAGCGGGGCTGCCTGCCTTATCAATAGGTTGGGCTCATGACTTAGCCAGTCCTAACACCTGTCCTGGTTACAGTGCATCCCAGGGAGAAATCGCAAGCTCATCAGTCACTATTGTATAGGAGTTTTCTTAACAGAGTTGGTGGGAAAAGCCCCATTGTTTAGATTGCTCAAGTGGAATGATGTAAGGCAAGACCTGCTGCTGCTAGGTAACACAGAGAGACTTATATCTGATAGAAGGGTCCTGAACCAACTTAGGGGGACAGGGGCATAGAGATGAAGACATGAGAAAAGAGGAGGGAAGGCATGTATTTGTTATCTATTGCTGTGTAACAAATTACCCCAAAACTTACAGTGGCTTAAGACAATATATGCTTATCTCATAGTTTATACCGGTCAGTAATCTGAATGTGGCTTAGTTCAGGGTCTTTCTCAAGGCTACAGTTAAGGTGTTGGGTGGAACCACAGTCATCTCAAGGTTCAACTAGGGCAGGATCTGCTTCCCAAATACCTCAGGAGGTTATTGGCAGGATTTAGTTCCTCATGGGTGGTTGAGCCTCAGGCCTCTGTTTATTGCTCTATTCTAAGTTCATATCTCTGCACTTATTCCTCTACTTGTCTTCCTGGATGTCTCCATCCAACTTCACCCAATCCTGAATCTTCACCTAGCCCTAGGTCTGCATCGCAGGCCAATCTTTTCCATTGAATCCTAGAGAGCAACCCTCTTCCTGGATCTCATGCTTTTCCCTTACCTCTTCCTGTGATGAATGGGACCAGGTATTCAGACTTGAAGCTTAAGGTTCCTTGCTGGCTCTTCCCCTCTTTCATTGCATACCTAAACTGTTGCCAGTCCTGTAAAGCTTGTCTCCTAAATATATCTCATCTGCCCCTGCTCTTGCACATGAGCATCTTCTTATCAAGTCCTTTGTCTGCCGTTGCTGCTAGTCTTCATCTGGGTCCTCCTCTTTCACTCCTCTCTCCTCATGGACAACAGAGTGATCTTTCAAATGCCAGAGTTGATCCTGTCACTCTTCTGAAGATAAGACATTGACTTCCTTCTCTCATGACATGATACCCTGCAAGGTCCTCACAAGTTAGCCTCACCCAACCCCATGCTCCTTTCCTCCTCATCCTCTCCTACCAGCACCTCAATTTTGCTGACCTTGCTTTTCATTCTCCCAAGCACAGACCTCTTCTGAGCTTTTCTCTCAGCCTGAAATGTCCCCCTACCCCACACCCACCTGTCCAACTCTTCCAATTCTCACTCTTTTAAGTTTCAAGGTCAACTTCCATCTTGCCCAGCAGACCCTCAGAACTTCTGATGCCTCCAAAGCCCTTCTTTTCACTCTAGGAATGAGACTTGCTCCAGAGGGTTCCGTGTAGAGGTGTTCTTGCCTGTGCTCCATCCCATACACTGGCAGCTCCTGGGAGAAGGTGGCTGATGAGTGTCCCGTGGAGGAGCTCAGCAAGCAAAGGGGATCCGCTCCAGGGCCATGGATGGGGGCTGATGCCTCTACAATCACTCGCAGCTCTTTGACTCCCTTTCCCCCGCTGCTTTCCTTTCACTTCCCTCTGAGCCCTTGATCAGGAGACAAGAGGGAGGAAAGATAACAGGACAGAAATGGCCAGCTCTGAGCATCTTGGTAGTTTCCTCCGGTCCGAGAAGACTTTGATAATCCTCTATATTTACTTAGGAATCTTTGACAGAAACCAAAGTTAAGATAGCACAACTGAGAAGGAGGCATTGACTGGCTCAGATAACCAAACTGCCCAGAGGATGGAGTGCAGCCAGCGTTTAAGAAAATACCTAGGGACCTCAGCATTGATAGTGCCCCTCTTCTCACTCTCTTTCTTCCCTTTCCCCTCCCTCCACTCTTCCCTTTCTTCCTCTTCAAGGTGAAAAGAGCTTTAATGCCCTGGCTGGTGTGGCATTTAAAATATTTTTTAAAAAGAGCTTTAATGGTAATTGATTATGTAATTATTATTTGGCTATTGTAAAAAATGAGAAGAACATATAAGATGACCCTATTAATATTCTGTTTACCATCTGGACTAAAAGTAGGCAATTTTTTTTTTCAAAATGGGCCAGGTAGTAAATATTTTGGACTTTGTAGGCCATATGATCTCCATTCTGCCTGTGAAAGCAACTATAGACAACATGTAACTGAATGGGCATGGCTGTGTACCAACAAAACTTTATTTACAAAAACAGGTAGTGGGCTGGATTTGGCCTGTAGGCTGCAGTTTGTCATCTTCTAGTTAAACATTTTCTTTCTGCCTAAGGTACCATCTTCATATCCTCCTATGCCAGAATAGTAGCAGGAATGGAGTGGAAGGGTGTGGGTCCAGCAGATCTGGCTCTCTCTTCCATAGCTTATAGCCGATGAGGGAAGGCATGACTTCCTCCAGGTCCATGTTGAGACTCCCAGTTGAGGACTTTGATTGGTCTGGCTCAACTGGTACCATACTCTGGGTCAGTCTTGAGGGAGGACTATCTGATTAGTTTCTGGTGATAGATATGCCATTTCTCAGATAAAAGGCATACTCAGGAATATATAAAATGATCAATATCCAGTAGTGTTAATTATTACTACAACATAATTTTTTAAAACATATTTTTTTACTTATTGTATTCCGTGGTCTATTCTATTCTATTAGAAGTTTACTCAGTCCCCAACCCCTTGCCATTTTTGTAAAATGCACTTCAACTATAACGTGTCTCCCAGTTGGTATTCCTTAGTTCAAAGGGACTCAATACTGACCTCCTGGAACCTACTTGGCTTCTTACTGATACTTTCTCCTTTCCCTGTGGCCCTTCTCCATCCCACTTCCACTTCCTGCCTTGAATAGGTCAGACTATAGGGGGCATTGGCAGATTTATATCCAGTCAGCTCCTGTTATGAACAAAGCTGTGCCATGACCTTCCTGCTTCTAACCCTAATGGTAAAGGCCCCACTTATCCCTTTTTACTTGTGGATCCAGCACAGACCATTGCAGACTTGGGTGTCTATCCTGGCCCAGGCAAGCAGTGTATGGATTCAGCCTGGTAGCTTAAACCCTTCACACCTTAAAGAGCCTTGAAGATACCCTGTCCTCTGTGTCCTTCTCTTGCTGCCCAGGTCCCCATGCCTGGCTCACCTCTGGGCTCAGCCACCTTGTCCAAACTTTCCTCTCGGGCCTGCCTGTCTGGTCTGGCTAACTGTCTTTCTTTCTTCAGCTTCCATTGACATGCAGTCTTGGCTTAGAACTCAGCATGTGCTATTTAAATAGCTCTTCAATCTGCAGGAAAGTACCATGACCAATGGAAAAGAGATCACACTGGAATCTGTGGAGCAGCGTCTGTCGCCTGTCTTCATCCTGGAACAGGTGAAAGACCTTGGCAAACTTCGTTTCAGATAGTAATAAACTTACCTGACAGGGTGCTTGTGAAGAGTGAAACAATTAAGATATTATTTCCTGGTTTTAGCTCATCACAGGACTAGGAAGACCAATCATCTTGATTGGCCTGCAGTCTTCCTGGTCTTAACACTGAAACTCCTACATCCCTCTAACAAACTGTAGTAAATGCTACAGGTGCCATCAATCCTGGTTGGTTCCTCTCCCCCTGTGGTCCTCTCATAAGGACTGATGTCCACACACTTCCATTTACAGCTTCCAGACTTTCCCAGGCTGTCCCGTGCAGAACAGGTCCTTGCCCTGCTGTGTTAAGACCCCAGGGACTATCCCAGACTCTGGTATTCTTCCATGTGTGCTGGACTCTAGTTTTTCCCCACTCTTGCCCATCTTAAGAGGCTCCAGGCCCTGCTGTAAGGGCGGCAGCCATGCCTTGCTGCCCACCACATCTAACTCTCGGTTCCTCCTGTGCTCATGCTGATGTTTACTCATGTCTGCTGGACCATAGGTAAACATGCTGATGGAAACCACCACCCTCCAGCCACCTCTCTGCTGTTACTCCCATCCTGCTGGACTGCCAGGGTGTTGTGCCACCCACATGCCTGTTGGATCTCAGTCCACACCCTTCCTTCCTTCTTCCTCTGAGTGTCAGGCGCTACCTCCCAGAGGCTTCCTATATTCATGATAGCCCTTATCTAGATATTTTCAGGGAAGAGTAAATGGTTCAATGGGTTGGACATAGGGAGCACTGGGTAAGACAAGCCAGAAAGAAGAACACTAGACTGCAAGACTGCAGAAGGCTTGTTATCAGGGAGGGGCTGTGTCAAGAGGGGTTTGGAGGGCTGACTGGGGAGAGTTTGAGCCTAGGGGTCCCAGAAGGAGAGTAACAAGGAACTGCCCCTGCTCACCACCACCACCACCACCTGCTTCCCAGGAAGGACTCAGGCTGTAGGCTTTCTGTCCTATGTCCATGGTGCTTGCTGAGAGCTGTGGGTGCAGTGCATGACACTGAGATGCAAGGCCCTCAGCCTCTGCCACTTCCACCAGCCAGGGATGAGTTGATTGACAGAGTTAAATTTGCCAGCTCCCCTCAAAGAAAACTAGATTCACAGTTCATTCTTCTAGTGTTAGTTTGTCTAGTAGTACCTTTGCCTCAAATTCAAATTCATAAAATTAATATTTTATATGGGATAGGATCATCCTATATGAGATAGCTGGTAACCTATGAGGAGCTTTTCCCTGATTTTCTGCGTTATGAGCACTTGTTTTTACCCAGGTCAGAATTCTAGTATTTATTAAATTTGCCTACTTCCGGTAAAATTCATCAGGTTTAGTGCTTCTCAATATGTGTTCTTTTGCGTGGCTTAATGTTTCCTTTTGCCCACTTCTGCACCTGATTTTGATGTCCATTCCTGCTCATGGGGGCACCCTCTGTGACCATGGACCCTGAACCATGGCTGTAATTAGTCCCCACCCCCACCAAGTCAGCCCAGCATTGGACCTTAAAGCAGAAATACTGACAAAGGCAGAATAATTTTAACTTTGCTGGAAAAAGGTAGTTGCTTATTTATTACTACCTATTATAACCATACTTAAAAGTCATTGAAGAATATATGGAAAATATAAAAATCAGAAATAAAAGAATTGCCTATATTTGTGCTATCCAAACTCATTCTCAATAGATTGTTCATTACTCTTCCATTTTCTTACTCTGAATGCCTTTCATTTTCACATAGTTGAGATAATTCTGTGTTCACATATTTGGATTTTCCTGTTGTCACTAAACATTGGAACGTAGATGTTTCTTCATATCACAAGATACTTTTCCAAAGCATATTTTAATTAACTATATATTTCATTGGTTAGCTTTTGCATAGTTTAGTGAACCAATTTTCCCTTATTGATTATTTCAATTTTTCCTATTATAAACAATGCCAACAAGAATATCTTGTGCAGTAAATAATTTTCCATATTTAGAATTGTTGCGGCTTTGAGAAATCATTTGCTATATAATACCAAATAACATATTTTCAGAAGAAATTATTTGATTGCTATTTTAGAGCTTTTGTACATATTTTAAATTATTTTTAAAAGTGGTGTTACTAAGTTTATATTTTTAATGTATCAAGTTTTACATTTTTATTAAAATCAAGTCTGATTCTTCTGATACCATTGCTCCTTCTAAGCCTTGTCACATCCCCTCTCCATAGGTTAACTATTCAATTATAGTTTCCGCCTGTATTTTTTTTTTGTTCATTTTTGTTATTATATATTTTTATGTCTGCCTGTTTGGACTGGGTGGGTTTTCTTTGGCCCATATGTGAGGTGGGGTGGGTAGGCTCTGATTCCCAGCTTATCACTTACCTGAGGCAGGAATAGCCTCACCTCCTCAACCATGATTCTCCCTATGAACCTGTCAGTCAATCCTTCCTGGTGAAGCACTGGGGCTTCCTTCCAAGGTTGTAAGGAAGTTGAGAGGCTGTGGTGCTCCATGGAGTTCTCCAACAGAGCTGTGTTGTGGAACGGACAGCCACACCTGTGTGGCCTTGAACAACCTTCAACTCCCCAAGCACATTGTCTGCATCTGGTGTATTATGAGCATCACCACTGCATTCTGAAATATAAACATCATTCTTTGTATGCCTCTCATGATGTCAGGTCTCATCTGACTCAAAGTGAGAGGGCAGCCAGGTGGTGCTCTTCAAACCAGCCACCATAGCCTTGCAGCAGGTCCTCTCTGTACCTCGGTGCCAGGCACCTGGGTGCCACTGCATCCCACACCTCCACCATCTATCTGTCCTGGGGGCCTGTCAGTGCCTCTCTGAAGTCAGCAGAGGCATCTGTGGTCTGGCAGGCAACTTTTATATGCCTAGTTAACATTTTACGGTATGGCCAGGCAGATCTGTCGATAGCTACTGGCTAGCTCTGTGCTCCTGGCTGGGATTCTCCTAAGAGCAGAGACCACTAGGCCAGCCCAGCAGGCCCACCCTATGGACTGCACTTCCAGGTTCAGCCACAGAACAGGAGGACCAGGCTTTCCCTTCCTGAGATGCTTGTTTCCATTTTTTCATGAAACGGCTTGGCTGAAGCAGGCCAAGGGGGTGGAAGACATGGGATGTACAGGCCCTTGTTTGGGGATCCTCTTGTTGCATCTTTTTGGGCATGCAGAGAGCAGCCTTCTGGGTATTTGGGGTTGATGGGAGCTTCAGTACCCCAAGCACCTCAGAGCAGGACGGTGTCATTGGTCCATTCAACCAGATTCCTCCACACCCCACTGTTTCTCCAAGCCTCAATTTTTTCTCAAATGTAGGGACAATGGGACCATGGTCAAATGAGTTCCTGGCAGCAGCTTTCTGAGGAAGGCCAGATGAGATCTGAAGGTAAATGCTCCTGGTTTGGATCCTGGTCTACCACGTGATGACTAGGTAAGTTTGAAAAAGTTCTTCAATATTTATGAGCCTCAGTTTCCCTATAATAAAATGGAGATGTTCACATTGCTGCTTCCCAATGCGCCAGGCATATGGTCTTGTCTTCATTTTCTACTGTTTTCCTTCCCTCAGGAACACATAACCTGGAATTCTCAGCACCAACCCAGGGAGGCCTGTTATATGCTTTAGTCACAGCACTGTGATACCACTGAGCATCCACAGCAGAAGAGAGTTTTCTGAGGTCTCTGCTATGTGGGGTCTCTCTCAGCTGTTTCGCCCACTTGCTCAGGGGTGGAGACAGATTCCAGATACAACATCTAAATTCTGGGGCCATCAGGAGGTTTCAAGAAGAAGGTGGGCTTGTTTCCGTACAGGAAGCTCATTAGTCTGAGTATCATGGAGGACAGGAGAGAGGAACAAGGAGCCCCTTTCCTTTATGTGTCATGAAGTAGGAAGGGTGGTGTAGGTAGTCTACTGGCTAGCAACTTAAGACAAAGCTTTCAGGTAGAAAATAGGAGAAAGTCTTTCTAGAAAGACTCCACCAACCAGAAAAGCAATATGTGATATTCCAAACATCTTTGTTCCCTGGGTAATTTTCTTGTTTGACTGCATTCATGGAAGAAGTAGTTCTTAGGACACCAAGATGCCAATGGCAGAATGTATCTTAGACATTGTCCTGGTTCTGCCAATACTTTGGGCGAGCCACTTTCCCTCTCATCCAGCCTCATTTTCCTACCTGTAAGAGGAGCAAATGCACAGTATGTAGACCCCTCACCTACATAGCTTTAATGACTTTTGGCCCAGATGGTCCCATTCTCTGTCAAAGTCTTCAGCTGTCCTAGTTAAAAACACTTGAATCTTCCTGTTGCTCAGTATGAGATGTTTGTAGCTTATCATTTGCTAATGGTTATTACTCCCTTAAGTGACAGATGATCTTCGGGGACCATGATACTATTTCGCACAGGCCTCTAGGATTTGCAAGCACACCCAACTCGAGGACAAAAACATCCTCTTTTTGTGGGAATAACAGGAAAATAGTGGTAATGGAGAAACACAAAACGTGTGTTAAGGCCTGCCATGCATGAGTCATCTCATCACTCATCTGGCATGATGAAGGTTAGTCCAGAGGATCTCTGAGACCATTTAATGGGACATATGTGGTAATTGTATCTTTTTGTTCTGGGGCCAGACGCACAGGAAGTATGAGGAAATCTTTTATTTTGTGACCATCAAACTAAGAAGAGGAGATAGAAGAACTTCCAACCTAGATGGAGGACTAGACAGACACACTGTGTCTCCTTCCACAACTAAGAAGGAATAAAACTACCTCAAAAATAAAGAAAACCAGAAGTTCCAGAAAACTGAGTTGCATGGAAGTCCAACAAACAAAGATATAAAGAAGAAATACTCATCCAGACAGGTAGGAGGGGCAGAGCTGGGGCAGAGAGGACACAGTGTGGTGGCAGCAGTGGCAGCAGCAGCAGCAGGCCAGTGGAAAGTGTAGTCACATGTTTTAAACAGTTGGGAGGGACAACTGGGGAGTGCTCTCAGCCCCAGACTAGATCGTGCAGCTCATGGTCCCAGCACTGGGGAAAATAAAACCTCATTACTTCTGACTGTGCAAACCAGTGGGGGTTGGGGTGGAGGAAGAAACTGCTGGTCTCTCAGCAGAGTCCACTTGTCGAAAGGGCCCCCACAGTCCTAGAACATTTGAAGAGACCCACTCACTTTGGGAACAATAGCTAGGGCAACAGCTAGAGAAGCACCAGTACCATACGGAAGTGGGAGAAGTGCCTAGAAAAGGGGCAAGTGCTGAGCAAGTGGCACTGTTCCCTCTCTGACCCCTCCCCCACATACAGCACCAGAATGTGGTAAAATGGGTTGCCCATACTGACCAATACCTAAGGCTCTGCTCCTTACAATGTAACAAAAGTGACAGCTCTGCCTAAGGCACAGACACAAACAAACAGGAGCCTCTCAAGATGAGGAGACAGAGAAGTATGGCCCAAAAGAGGGAATGGATCAAGGGTCCAGTGGGAAAACTAAGCGACAAGGAGATAGCCAACCTAACAGATGCAGAGGTCAAAAGTCTGATGATGAAGGTGCTCACAGGCTTGATAGATATGTTTGAAAATAGCAAACACATAAGGGAAGAAGTGAAGGCTACACTAAGTGAAACGAAGGAAAATCCAACAAAACCAATGATGAGGGAAGAAAACCAAGGTTCAAATAAATGATTTGGAACATAAGGAAGAAATAAAGAGTCAATCAGTACAGAATGAAAAAACAATAATTGAAAAAAAACATGAGGAGAGGCTTAGGTACCTCTGGGACAACTTTAAACATGCCAACATCCAAATCATAGGAGTGCCAGAAGAGAAGAGAAAGAGCAAGAAATTGAAAGCTTATGTGAAAAAATAATAAAGGAAAACTTGCCAAATTTGGTGAAGGAAATAGACATACAAGTCCAGGAAGCAGAGAGAGTCCCAAACAAGCTAGACCCAAAGAGGACCACACCAAGACATATCATAATTAAAATGCCAAAGGTTCAAGATAAAGAGAGAATCTTAAAAGCAGCAAGAGAAAAACAGAGTTACCTACAAAGGGTTGCCTATAAGACCATCAGCTGATTTCTCAAAAGAAACTTTGCAGGCAGAAAGAGACTGGCAGTATTCAATATGATGAAAAGCAAAGACCTACAACCAAGATTACTCTATCCAGCAAAGCTGTCATTTAGAATGGAAGGGAAGATAAAGTACTTCCCAGACAAGGTAAAGCTAAAAGAGTTCATCATCGCCAATCCATTATCATATAAAATGTTAAAGGGACTTATTTAAGAAAAAGAAGATCAACACTATGAGCACTAAAATGACAACAAACTCACAACTATCAACTGAATCTAAAAAATAAAAACAAAATTCAACTAAGCAAATCAGAATAGGAATAATATCATAGGTATGGGGATCATTTGGAGGGTTATCAGCTGGGAGGTGGAAGGGGAGAGATGGTGAAATGGCGCAGGGATTAAGAAGCATAATTGATTGGTACAAAATAGACAGGGGGAAGTTAAGAATAATATAGGAAAGGGTGAAGCCAAAGAACTTATATGCATGACCCATGGACATGGGGGTGGGATTTCTGGAGGTAAGGGGTGTACTGGGAAGAGGAGAGCAAAGGGAAAAAATTGGGACTACTGTAACAACATAATCAATAAAATATACTTTAAAAAAGACAAAAGAAGAGGAGACAGAGTTAAGAGAGTCAGGAGATTAAGAATGCATGGTCACAGTGGAGAACAATGGGAGTAAAATTGGGACAACTGTAATAGAACAACAATTTAAAAAAAAAGAAATTTAAAGAGAAAGAATGCAGGTTCATCAATCCATGGGTCCTCTCAGGGGAGATCCAGGAGAATAAACTTTTTCTTCCCTGCAGCTCCTTGGGGGACTGAGCTTACCCTCTCTAGGATGGTCAGGTTTCTCCAGGGATTTGTAGGGACTCCTGTGGGAGAGGGCAGGGTGGAACTCTGACCAATGGCTGCATCATAAAACCTGCACCTTCATCCTCAGAGAACTTTCCATAAGTTTTTTTTTTTTTTTTTTTTTTTTTTTTAAGATTTAATGTGTTTTATTGATTAAAATATTACATTTGTGCCACTTTCCCTGCCCTCTGCTCCCCTCCACCCGGTGGCCCCCTCCCTCCAGTTGTCCCCCCCTTTCAGATTATGTCCATTAGTTGTGTTTACAGTTCCTCCCAACCTCTCTCCGTCTATTCCATTCCCTCCTACCATGATCTCCAATTCCTATATCATCTCCCTCCCTCTCCCCACTCCCCCTCCCTGTTGACCTCCCCCCACTATATTTCCCTTACCCACAGTTCCTTTTCCACTCTCGTTGCCTGTTTCGTTTGCCTTTGTTTCATCTCCCTAGCTTCTGTTTTTTAAACCAGTCCCTTTAACTTCTCATATAACAGTGGTTTGGATCTAATGAACTCTTTCAGTTTTATTTTGTCCTGGAAACACTTTCTCTGTCCTTCTATTCTGAATGACAATTTCGCTGGATAGAGTATTCGTGGTTGTAGGTTTTGGATTTTCATTACTTTGAATATTTCTTGCCAGTTCCTTCTTGTCTGTAGGGTTTCCCTTGAGAAGTCAGCTGATAGTCTAATTGGGACCCCTTTGTACATAATTCTTTTCTTCTCTCTTGCTGCTTTTAAGATTCTCTCTTTATCTTTAATTTTTGACATTTTGATTATAATGTGTCTTGGAGTGGTTCTCCCTGGGTCCAGTCTCTTGGGAACTCTCCTTGCTTCTTGGACCTGCAAGTCTATTCCCTTCCCCAAGTCTGGGAAGTTCTCCTTTATTATATTTTCACTCAATTTTTCAAGTTCTAGTTCATCTTCCTCATTCTCTGGCAAACCAATGATTCTTATGTTGGGCCTTTTATAGCTGTCCCAGAGGTTTCTGATCCTCTCATTGTTGCTTGCCATTTCCTCTCGCTGCATTGGTTGACTGCTAGTTTCTTCTCCATATTCCAGTTTGTTGAAATGGACTCTGGATTCCTCACCATCTGTCTCATATGTGGTTTTGTTCCTTTCGTTATGAAAGTTTTTCGCTTCTTTCATATCTTTTTCCTGCTCTTTTGTGAATTCTGTAAGCCACCTGATAACAATGGCCCAGAACTGAGCCTCTGACAGGTTTCTTATCTGTTCATCTGTCAGGTTCTCTATCTGCTGTCTGGTGAGTTGTGTTACCGGTATTTCTAAAGTTGCCTGCCTCATTTTGACAGATGCGTTTTGTTTTCCTGGGCTGGCTGTCGGGAGCAGGGGGCAGTGCCTGCGTACGCGTCACAAATCAGCGACCGGCAGGCGCGCGACCTATTTCGCAGCCCTGTGGTGCTTTCTGTGGGGGCGGGGGTCCAAGATGGATTCACACAGTTATTCAGCTAGGAGACCGGGATCCGTCCTCCCGCCCCCCCTGGGCCTCACTGTTCAAGGCGATGCTGCGGCTGCTCTCCCCGGCGCCCGGAGTCCCGCAAGCCAGGGGCTTGATTGGAGTCGTGCACGCCAGGGGCTTGAATGCCTCCCGGATTTTTCGCCGCCCCGCCCCGCCGCTCCGCAAGCAGCTTTGCCTTCTTTAACTCTTACCTGCCCAAATGGCACCGCTGGTTTATAACTTCATATGTTGGGCTTCCGTGTAGCTTTATTTTCTGGAATTTTTAGTTATCCTTTGTTTTGAAGTAGTTGTATTCCACTATAGTTGTAGAGGGAGACCTAGCGTGTCCGTCTAAGCCTCCATCTTGGCCGGAAGTCTCCCATAAGTTTTAAGTTTATAAGTTTTATCAAGTCCAATCAACACAGAAACCTCCTGCATTGAAAGCTTCTTTTCTGTTATCACCCATGGGGCCACTATGGAGGCATGGAAGGGCTGCTATTTGCTTTAAACCTGAAGTTACTATGTAAACGTCAAAATAACTATCAAACAAACCCATTCATCAGAGGCAGTTTGAAAAATACCAAGAAGAAAAGAAGATATAATCCTCATTCCTATCACACAGCGTTAACTACAATTTTGGCACCTGGCATTTTTGACTTTTCCTATACATATATTTACCCTTGTATATAGCTACAGTTATTCAGTTGTACACTTTCATGTCATAATTTTAATTTTTTACTGAAAAAAACATAAACATATTCCCATGTAAGTATAAATTTTTCCTAAACAGCACAAGTAGTGGCTGAGAACATGCAGTAGGTTAATTAGCCAGTCCCCTGTTGTTGGTTAATTAGTCCATTTTTACTTTGGCTGTTATAAATAGTGGTACAATGACCATCTTTTGGTGGTTTATTTTTAAACACGGGATCAATTTTTTAGGTCAGTTCCCAGAATAGAACTGTTATTTCAAAGGGTGTGAACATTTTTAAGTCCTTGATCTTCTATGGGAAAAGTTAGCCTTAAGGCTCCACCTTCCATGTGCCCAGAAAGAGCATTGAGAGTCCTCTTCTGGCAACATCCTTGTCCACTTGTCCTAGACTAGCAGATCAGCCTGGGTCTGACCACAAGTTACTCTGTGAGCCCCTTCCCCTTTCTCCTTTCCTTCCACTCTCTTCTCTTTTCTAGAGCTGTGGTCTTAGGATTCCCTGAAAAGCATTCTGGGCTAGGGTGCTTACTAACCTTGGACAATTCCACCCAAAGCTTTTTCTCCTGAGTGTGCTGATACCTACCTATGGATGGGCCTGCAGTGCCAACATATATGAACAGGCTTTGCTCCCCAGTATGGTTTCACAGAAACAGAATGACTAACCAGAGCACCTTCCTGTCTCTTCAAAGTTCAGGCCAGGGGTCCCAGTTCAAAGAACGGTTGCTAATTCATTTTTTCCCATTGCCCAAAGGCAAGTGCAATGTAAAAACAGAGTACACTTCCCACCCTGCCCAAACAGAAACCACCCCTGGAGCTCACTAAGTCCAGAGTCCAGGCAGAGCTGACAAAACCAACACCCAAACCAGAGAAGGCACTTGCTGTTGCCCCAGCCCAGGGGTTCTACTTGGATCATTGGACACTTTTTTTCCAGCCTGCTTTAGCCCTCCTCCATCCATGCCAGGTCCTGAGTTTTCCTGTCTTGGCTTCAATTTTCCTTTGTATTTGTGCACTGGAGTGAAGCTTGGTTTGGGAATCCCTTTTAGCCTGATGTTGGGGCCGGGAACCAGAGGTCACTGGGACTTGGGAAGAGAGAGGGAATGTGAACTTTACTAAATGAGAGAAGGAGGCTCCAAACTAACTTTTCAACTTCACAAACATGCATGTATAGCTGAGGTAGGCCCCAACACCGATGATACTGAGGAGCAGGTTCAGGCAGGCCCTATGATTTTCCTGGGAACACCTCAGCTTCTGTTAAGGTGGAATCTCCACTTTGAAGACTCAGGTTGGAGGTTCTCACTCAACAAAGGCCTCCACTCTGAAGCACACATGGCAACTACTAAGATGTTTCAAGGGACATAGAGGCTGCAGCCAAATAAAAAAGTTTGTTGCATTGGGGAACCACCCTGTTCCCTTTATTTATTCTAAGTCTTTACAAATAAGGGCCGGCATAGGTAAATAAATACACTCTCCCTCATGGAAGTAAATCACCTGCCCCCCAGAGAGTTCACCCACTGACTAATCTTCTACCCAAAGGGGCCAGCAAAGCGAGGCTGGAACTTTCTTCACAAACAGTGATTCCAAAGTTTCAAGAATTTCCAGGTCTCCTCTTTTTAGATAATGTTCCTCCAATTGTTTCTATGTGGCATGGTTCCTACCTGCTTATGTTCCTTAGGACGAGCTCCACTTTCCAATTTTCTTCTTGGAGAGTACTGTGAAACACTAAATTCTTCAAACAAACCCACAAACATGAGAGCTATTGGTACCCTTGTTTGGATATATTGTCCCTCCAGGCTCCAGCTGCTGCAATGAGCAGTGTGGACAATCACAGCTCACCATGGCCTTAGGCCCAGCTTGCATCAATAAAACCCACAAGGCCTTTATTGTGAATGTCTGAACAACCAAGCCAAGATGAGACCCTTCTCTCCACAACAGATATCCAGTTTCTCTCAATTGTATTTCATCTCAATTATATTGAAACAATGGCTCCAAGAAACTGCTTCTCTCCAACAAGTCTCTGTGTCATGTTATGTAGTTCCTGGAGCTGATGCTGTGTAGAGTGATGCCTGACAGGGAGGAGACAGAGGACCCCCCCCCCCCGCCCCCGAGCTTCAGAGGTGTGTGTAGGATGGGAAGGCAGGAGCAGAATATGCTCTATGAAGTGGTAACTTTTTTTTTAACACCCAGCACCAATATTGATCCATTATAGCTCTCTACTTATCAAGAACAGATTCCATTATGCAAGCAAGCTTTAAAGAAATACAAGTAGATAAATTTACATAAAGACCCCCCCCAAAAAAACAAAAAACACCACCTTTAAACTTTTCACACACTATAACACTGAGGACATTCTCTGTGTGGGTTAACTTCCTCTAGCTTACTGTGCTTACTCAGAATCTCATCTTTGCAAAGCCACCAGCTCTGCAGCTAGTTCTGATTGAGCAGTGATAGCATGATTTTCTCTTCCTACTAACTAGGGGGTTGGAAACAAACACGTATGGGGTTTCTACTAAGCTTTGTTTATGCTTCCGACTCTAGACCAGCGTTGTCCAATAGAAATAGAATATGAACTACAAATATAAACCAAATATGTAATTTTATATTTTCTCATAGCCACATTAAACAAAGGAAAGCCAGTTAACATTAATCCTGGTAATATGTTTTATTTAACTCAATGAATTCAAAATATTAGTATTTCAGCATATAATCAATATTAAAATTATTACTTTTACATTCCTTTTTGTAGTAGGTCTTTGAAATCCATTGTGTAATTTACACTTAACACATTTCAATTTGGACTAGCCACATTTCAAGTGCTCAATAATCATATGTGGCTAGTGGCATCAAATTAAACAGCTCAGTTATTACATATAAAAATAGTTGTTTTATTTTCTTCTTAGCTATTCTCTAAAGAGAAATACATTTTTTCTTAATGCTTTGAAATACATTTGAATGTTATAAAAAAAGACTCAATAAATTCCTAACAAGGTGAAACAGAAATAATTCTTACTTCTATTAATCAGTTTAGGCTGCCATAACAAAATACCATAGAATGGATGGTTTGAATGTTTATTTTCTAACAGTTCCAGAGGGTAGAAATAAAATCTGAGGTCAAGGTGTCAGAATGGCTGGGTTCTCATGAGAGTCTTCTTCCTGGCTGATAGCTACCTTCTCTCTGTGTTCTCATGTAGCAAAAACAGTGAGCTCTCTGCAGTCTCTTCTTCTAAAGGCACTAATCCTACCATGAGGGCCCCACTCTCATAACCTCACCTAACCCTAATTACTTCTCAAAAGTAACATCCCATCCCCAAATACCATTACACTGGGGAGTCATGACTTCAACATATAGATTTTGGGAGACACATTCAGTCTATAACATCACTAACACATTGCATCATTGAGCATGGGTTCACCAGCAGACTACAGCAGACAGGCATCCCTGGGGCAGAGGGAAGAGAACTGAGTAAGGTGGGCATCTCCATACCTGGAGCTGCTGCCTCAAGGCAAGGGAGTTTCTTGTCCACTTTAACTTCTTCTTTAAACCTAGATGCTGGCAAGAGGGACTTTATGAACAATAATACATTCTATTTATTAAAGAACTATGATACACCAATAATTTTACATATGAAGGAGGACCCAAAATTTCATTTATAAAAATTATCTATTTATTCTTTTTTAAAAAAATTTTGAATTGTTTTTCTATTACAATTGTCCCACTTTTTCCCTCATTGTTACCCCCCACCCAGCCTACCCCTTCTCCCACAGTCCATCCCGATCCTGTTGTCCATGTTCATGGGTTATTTATATTGGTTCCTTTGCTAAACCCTTCCCTCCCTCCTCCCTCCCCCTTGATAACTGTTATTCTGTTCCTTGTTCAATTTTGTTCATTTGTTTGTATTGTTCACTAGTCTCCTGTATTGGATGATAGTACTCTTATGTGTTTAAACTTCAGTCACTTTCAAAGTCGTTGGCAGCCGTCCGTCTCGAGAGACGATGGTGTAGCTTCTTAAGAGTCTATCTGCACCGCCGAGAATGGCTGTGCAGTCCAACTCGGGAGTGACACGGTATCTGTCTCCTCCCGTGTTGAATCGACATCTTGCGATGATGCTGGAGTGTCCTCTCCAGCGAAGCTGAAGCTACAGAGCCTGGGCAGGGTGATATGGAGGGTCTGCTGTTGCCCATGCAGCAGACCCCTCCTCTCTTCGCAGCTGAAGGGTCCAAGGGAAAGACGGAGTCAATACAGCTTGGCTTCAGGTGCGCCGCAGGAGTTGCCGGTGTTGACTACAATGTCAAACCGCCTTAGGGACTCCGGCTCCGGATTTTCTGTCGGGGTTTACTCCCTTAGCCTTTCCCCTGAAGAGGTATGCCGCAAGGCAGCGGAGGTTTTTTGGAGTCAGAGTTTTCCTTCTTTGATGTGCACTTTCAAAGTACTCTCCATTAAATGCAATATACCTATCAAGATTTATTTTTTCACTGCTCAAAACACTTTTTGAACTTGTTGATCAGTGCTTTTCAGTACTTCTGCCATTTTTTGTTTCACCACTTACACATCAGCAAAACATTTCCCTTTGAAAACGTTTTTCATCTGGGGAAACAAAAATGTTACCCAGGGAGAGTTCAGGTAAATGGGGGATTGTGGCACGGGGGTCATACCGTTTTGGTCAAAAACTGCTGTACACTTAGCACAATGTGGGTAAGTGCACTCATAAATTACCCATCCTTAAATGGGCAAACATGTTGAAAGAGTCTTCAAAAGAAATTCACTGCAGCAAAACGTATCCACTCACAAGAACGCCTGCTGGTATACTGATATAAATGGGTTCCTAGAACATTCATCCAGAGGGGATAGCCTGTACTACAAGGCCTTTTTTTGGAGGGGGGCCCAATCATATAACATAACAAGTATGAGTTGACTTGTGTCCTCCAAAAATTAAATGTTTATCTAGTTCAGGCCACCCCTGATGAAACTCTGCTCCTGCCTCGGGACCTGGCTTGTATGGACGTCCTCTTCTGATCATAGAAATGCCCCTGACACAGAAGCACAAATGCCCCCATTTGTGGTTGATGAGTTTCACTCAGTTCCACTGTGACCATGCCCATCTTTTCACCTTCTCTACAGAATGGGATGGAAAGTAAGGCTGAATTGTTAAAGAATTTTTATTGGCCCTGGCTGTCATTTATTTTAACTCCATGAATCAAAGAGAAGTCAGGCTACAAAATACAGGCGGTCCCAGTAATATTCTATCAGCATATGTTGTGGTCACAGTATATTATACTTACTGAGTCAAATATATATATTTCATTTGTCCATCATTTTATTTATTGCATGGGGGCTTTCCTTCCAGTTAATATCATTCTTCTAATGAAACATTAAGGGATTGGGAAGTTCTTAAGCAAGGCAACTGTTACTATGTCTTGTGTTTCCCCCGTTAGGTTGACCTAGGTTCCAAGGGAATCTTCCTGAGGTTATAGGATAAAACCAGCGCTCTTCAGCCTCCTCCAGTCCTCCTCTACTGACCAGGAACCAGCTGAAGGTCCAGCTCACATCTAGCCTAGTACCCCCAGCAGGTTTACCATAACAATGGTGATTTAGTCCTAAAAAGAAATTCTGCCATCTCCCATTCTACTTTCAGGTTTTGCTTAGAAGTGTCAAAATATAAGCAGGACCATAGTAATAGTCCAACAGAATGTGCTGCATGTGTGTGAACAGAAGCTACAATATTTATTTGATCCAGTAAGTACAATATTACTTGTTACAGAAGTGTTTGGGTATGAACATGAGCATAGCCACTTCCTTACAATTAAAAAGTTTAAAGAGAAATTGAATCATACCATATAGTGTTTTACGATTGCTTTTTCTTTTCACTAAACAATAAATCAAGGAGTCTTCTAGGTCAGTAGAGATACATTTAACTCATTTTAAATTTCTTGTGTTTTCCATATTTTGTTAAATCATTCCCCTATTGGTGGTGTTTAGGTTGTCCACAATTTTTTTATTCTTCTAAATAACCCAGACATTAATATCTTTGTGCTCTGTGCAAGTATTCCTATAGGATTAGTACTTAAAAATAACATTTTTGAATAGAAGAAATTTCCACTTTAAATATTGGGAGATAACACTTTCCAGTCAAAATCATACTTGTTTTCCCCAATTCTTTGCAGTAGAGCCCATATTTCTCCCTGTTACACCTTAAATATTATGTATCCTTTAAGGTTGTTGCTAACCTGAAGGGCAAAAGTGGCATTTTATCATTTTACCTGCAGTTACTTAATTACTAGGGAAATTGAGCATCTTTTCACATGTTTATCAGCCTTTCCTCTTCTTCTTGATGTACTGTACCACCCACTAACTTGGACTTTACTCTTTTTCTATTGGATTGTTTAAAGCTTTGTGGTTTAATTAGTCAGTCTTTATTTTCAAAATAATATTTCTCATTTTATGTTTTGCTCACAAAATCCTGTTCTTTACTTAAGATTAGAAAACCCTTTGTCCCAGTTTGTGTTTAGTTGCAAGCAGTAGAAACTATCTTAATTTAACTTAGGCAGAAAAGAGATTTATTGGAAGAATACTGGGTATCTTAGTGAAAGAATGGGGTGTTTGAAAACAAACTTTGGGGAAAAGGTCAGATTGGAGTGAGGCCAGAGAAGGAAGAGCACAATGAAATCATACCATGGAGACAGTCTGGTGCCATTGTCCCTGGATGCTTGCTGCCAAGAGACTGTTTTATTCACTTTACTGACATCATCTCCACTAGACCCTGGGTACTGGCTGCTCCCATCCCACCATTACCAGCCACCATCATCTTCATCACCACCACTAGAGTGAATTTAGAACTGTTCCTTGATCCTTTGTAGTTGCAGATTCAGTCCTCAGTGAGAATTTTTTATTGTCCATACATAAGCATTACCTGTCAGGGAAAATACTCTGAATTTTAGCTTAATTTGGGAAGGTTTGATATCTCTATAATATTGTCTTACCATCTTGAAATATAGTATATGTTAAAATATCCTATGTTCCCTATAATTTTTGCTACTGAAAAACCAGTCTGATTTTTATTCCTTTATAGGTGATCTTTTTACTCTGCATTTATAATTTTCTCTTTATCCTTTGTATTTTAAATGTTATATGCTATTCTTTTCATTTATCATATTAGGGTGTATAGGTGATTTTAATCTTGAGGCCCTTTACTTGTATTTCTGTTCTATGTTCTGGCAGACTTCCCTGACTTTCTCTTTGCATTCATTTACTGATTATTATTTTTGGGACAGAGAATGGTGAATCATATTTATAATGTCTAAGGAGAATATTTTTTTATGAATATACAATCTTCTGAATTTCTGAGAGTAATAATTAAGAGTTTTTTAAATTTTCTTTCATTCATTGTATTATCTATATATCCATAGAAGTCTGTTCTATCATCTGCCTTTTCTTTTTTTTTGCTCGACAACAGTTTATTATTTCTCAGAGTTCTGTGGGTTGACTAGGCTTAGCCAGGCAATTCTTTTGTTTGTTTTTCCATTTTCTTTATGGAATCCTAACTGCACAAAGTTTCAATCCATATTAAACATCTGATTTATTGAAATGAATACCCATTAGAATGCCCTCCACAGATTTGGTGGGAGATTGCTTTTCTTTTTAAATTAAATTAAATTTACTCGCAATTTCATCACCCCTCCAAAAGCCACTACTAGCACTTTGAGGTATATACTTCCATCCTCCAGACATTTTCATACACATCTATGTACCTATTCCTGCTAACTTGAAGTTTTTATATGTAGTTTGTAATTAAATATTTAATTATCTTTTCTGAGGAGTAATATAAAAAATTACCTGGATAGTAAATATTACGAGCAAGATGAGTTTTTTAAAATATGCTTTATTGATTATGCTGTTACAATTGTCCTAATTTCTTTTCTCTCTGCTCCCCTCCACCCACTGACCCTCCCTCCCTCCAGTTGTCCCTCCCCTTAGTCCATGCTCATTAGTTGTGCATATAGTTCTTCTCAACATCTTCCTATCTACTCCACTCCCTCCTACTATGCTTCTTAATTCCTGTACCATCTCCCTCTCTTTTCCCTCTTCTCCCTTCCCACTGACCTCCCCCCAATATGTTCCCCATACCTATAATTCCTTTTCCACTCTTGTTGCCTACTTAGTTTGCCTTTGTTTCAATTCCCTAGCTTCTGTTGTTGGTTGTTGTGATACAGTTTTCATTTTAATGTTCATAGTTTTGATCCTTCTTCTTCTAAACAAGTCCCTTTAACATTTCATGTAACAGTGGTTTGGATCTAATGAACTCCTTCAGTTTTACTTTGTCCTGGAAGCAATTTCTCTGCCTTTCTATTCTGAATGACAGCTTTGCTAGATAGAGTATTCGTGGCTGTAGGTTTTTGCTTTTCATTACTTTGAATATTTCTTGCCAGTTCCTTCTTGCCTGCAGAGTCTCCTTTGAGAAATCAGCTGATAGTCTAATTGGGACCCCTTTGTATATAATTCTCTTCTTCTCTCTAGCTGCTTTTAAGATTCTCTCTTTATCTTTAATTTTTGACATTTTGATTATAATGTGTGTTGGTGTGGTTTTCCCTGGGTCCAGTTTATTTGGAACTCTCTGTGCTTCCTGGAACTGTAAGTCTATTTCTTTCCCAAAGTTAGGGAAGTTCTGCTTCATTATTTTTCACATAATTTTTCAATTTCTAGTTCTTCTTCTTCACCTTCTGGTAAACCTATAATCCAGTTGTTTGCTCCCTTATAGTTGTCCCAGAGGTTTCTGAGCTTCTCCTTATTTTCCTCACTTTTTGTTTCCCCTTTCTGCACTGGCTGACTGTTTGTTCCTTCCCTAAGTTCCAATTTGTTGATTTGATCCCTGGTTTTCCTTCCCTCACCACTTGTTTCATATGTGTTTTTGTTAATTTCAGCAGGACTAACCTTCATTCCTTCCCCATCTTGATTAAGTCCTGCTGTTATTTCTGTAAGCTGTCTTATAACTATAGCTCTGAACTGAGCCTCAGAAAGATTATCTATCTGTTTGTCCATTAATTCATGTATTTGCTTTCTGGTCAGCTGCGTGATTGGGATCTCTATCATTAACCCTGCCATTCTGGCAGTTTTTTGCTTCCTGCACAGGGCTGTCACACCTCCTACGCTATAGGGGGTGGAGCCCTGTGCACTGGTCACTACCGGGCGGCCCTTCTCATTACAGTGTGGCGCTTTGTGTGGGGGTGGGGGTCCAAGATGGATTCCTGCCGTTCTCTCTCCACTGAGAGACTGGGAGCCTCCTCCTCCATCCCCACTCCCTCTGGCCCTCACACTCCAAGACAATGGGGGTCTGCCTTCCCCAGAACTGGAATCGTGAGCTGATGGGTTTGGTCTGCAGCTAAGGGTGCTCCCAGGTGCTTCTCGCCTTCCCTTAAAAACAGGCATCTGTGCTTACCACCATCCCACCACCATCACCACTGCTACCACCACCAGCACAGCTTGACCTCTCCACCCCAACTTCGCCCCCCCTAACCGTCCAGACGAGCACCACTTGTTTATAACTTCATACTTTGGACTTTCATGTAGCTTTATTTTATGGAACTTCTGGTTATTTCTGGTTTTGCAGTAGTTGTAGTCCTTCTTAGTTGTGGAGGGAGATGGAGCGTGTCAGTCTAGGCCTCCATCTTGGCCGGAAGTTACCGTCTGCCCTTTCAGTCCATGTTTCACATGCTGACTTGCTCAACTAGCCTAGTACATCCTTGTTTGAAAACTGGGTTGGTTCTTCCAGTTGGTTGGTGTGTGCCCCTTTTCTCTGAAAGCCTTTTCCTTTGACTGAAATGGTTGCTTGGCCTACTAGCAGCCTCCCTTCAGGTCTGCGGTGAAGAGCGCATGTTAAGGCTGAGGCATGGCTACTAAAATTTAGTACTGTTAATGTCAGAATGCAGGACAGACCCTTCCTTTGTGTTCACCTACCTCTCTTCAGGCCTCTCAAGCTGACCTGGGGAGTGTCTGTCTGCAGCGTGGGTTGGGGCCAGTGGGGAGACCCCTTTTCCTGTATATATTTGTTTGGAGGAGCTGACAAATGGCTTCCTCTGAGTTCCCACTTTCTGCTGGTGATTTTCCATTCCATTCTCTGGCCTGTGCCAGTAATAATATTTCACACTTGTCTGACACCTTTTCTCCTCTGAGCTCCAAGCGCTTTACAAGCAAACAGTTATTATTATTGCCCTCTGAATTCTGATGGAAAAGCTGACAGTTACAGGATTAAAACTGCCACAGTTTGGGGTGAAGATAAGGCTTCCAGACAGCCAGATCAGTCCCTAGACCCATGCAGAACCAAAGAGAGCATCCCATCCCCAAGGAGAGGTGGCTCTGGTTTTTAGAGAGGTCCTCAAGGAGAGAGGGGCCAGGGAAAGATTACCAGCACTTGTTCCTGGAAGCCTCCTCAGAACCCTTTTAGTCCATGGTAAAGCTGATACATTTGTTCTTTGCCAGGGACAGCAGGAAAAAAACAGTATCCTTGGAATCATTTTTTGTAAGGAAGGTCCATGGCTTATTGTTTATTTTGGCGAGGAGAACATTAATGGAAGCTTTTGAGTATCATCAGCTTGTCTTGAGGAACAGGGAGTAGATCTGTGTTGTATGGCCCCAGGCAATGGAATAAGGTTTAATTGCTATAAGCTATAGGGGGCTGAATTACTAGTTAGAGGTCTTGCTGATACTTCCAGAAGCCCAAAGGGAAGTGAGCATCTATCCAGCTACCAGTGTGGATGTCCATCACTTCATGGGGCTTGGGCAGGATGACACGTAAGACTTCTTCCAACTCAGACATTTTCATCTTAAGAAGAGACTCTCCTGCCATCTCCTTCAGGGGGCAGAGCCCTTGGGGCTGAGACCCTGAAAGTCCAGGGCAAGCCACACCTTGCTGGATCTGTGGAGCTCCTCGGGTTCCTTCTCCTCTTTTCATTCAGCATGTCATGCATTGGGGGCTGTATTTCCCCTCCTGTGTAGGAGGCTTTGCCTAGTGGCAGCTGTCTAGCTAGAAGAAACACCTGTGCCCATGAAATTTTCAGCAGCTAAACAAGACTCTGTTGAAGTGCCTGCTGAGTCAATGTTGGGAGTCAGCGATGACGGTGTGTGTACTAAATTCAGCTGCCCCTATTCCAGTGGAAACTGGCCCTCATTGATCTGGCCATCAATCTCAGGAAGCTTTCATGGAACTATGAGAATGGAGCAGACACCTGGCCAGGTAACAATTGAGAAGAAGCCATCTCTACCCCATGGATCAAAGAAAGAAGCAGAAAGCAGGCAGCTGGGGATGGATGGGCATGGATGGGGTGTGTGTGTGTGTGTGCCATCTCTACCACATGGATCAAAGAAAGAAGCAGAAAGCAGGCAGCTGGGGATGGATGGGCATGGATGGTGTGTGTGTGTGTGTGTGTGTGTGTGTGTGTGTGTGCGTGTGTGTGTGTGTGTGTGTGTGTCTACATTTTCTAAGCAAATAACAGTGCAATGCACATCTGTATATGTTAGAGTCCAGTTAAACCTTTCACAACTCAGAAATTAGAGGTTAAAGATTAAATAACCAGCCCAGGGTCTTTGCATTAGCCAGGAGCCAAGCTGAGATTTGAACCCAGCTGTCCTTGGCTCAAAGACAGTGTCTGCCTTGAAGTTATGCCACAAACTGGGTCCCACAGACCTTCCTGACAGTCCTGGCGTCTTTCCTGGCAACAGAGCCCTGGTAGGCCCCAAATAATCTTTCCCAAGGGTTGGCTGCCCTGAATCCCAGGCAATTTTTCTTGGGTTTACCCTGAGCCTCCCAGATACTACAGCAAGCTCTGGGCCCAGGCCCAAACACAGCAGGACAGCCCTTGTCCAGCCATGCAGTTTGTGATCTGGCCATTCATAACTGGCTCTGAGCAGGCACTTATCATTCTTCCATGACCACCCAGTCAGCACCATGATGCCTGGAAGTGAAGTCTGAGCTAACCCAAGCCAGAGGCTGCTCAGCCCTGGGTTCTTCTGTTCCTGCCTTCTGTATGCCACCCCTGCTGCATCCAGCCTGCCCAGCCAAAGAAATATTGGAGCCCAGAAACAGCAGGGCCTGAGCCTCTCCCACAAACACAAAGGCAGATTCACAAATCAAAGGGGCCTGAGAGAACAAAGCTGTCACATCAGCCCATCACAGAGCCAGATCTCAAAATAACACTAGGGCCAGAGAACTGCCAGTTGTGAACCACCACTGGGACAAGGGGTAACATCCCTTTGGCCAGCTGGCTGCTCTCACCAAATCTGGGTGGAGTGGGTGTCTGCAGAGTGGTTGATTCCATGCTTCATGCCATGGGGTGGAGAGGAGTCAGCCACAGTGTGATCACAGTGGGGACAGGACAGAGGGGACCAGGAAATGACCATAGTGATGGCTCCCTGCCTCTCCCTCCATCCTATCAACCTACTCCTGGCCTCTATGATAATCAGGGAGAGGCTGACAAAGCCTTCCAGGTTGCTCTCTAACACTAATGTGGCCTGTGCTGCTGGCCCACTTCTTCCAGGCGATTGAGGAGAATCGGAGGCTGAAATGAGTAAAGCAGCTCATCTGAGCTAACACTGGTGGTAACTTAGAGACTTAGAGCTTGCACTCAAGTGCCCTGATTGCCTCATTGTGCACTTACTCTCCCTGCTTCTCCTCAAAGGCCTGATTTAGTGCAAGGATGGGATAAGTGGAAATATATATGTCATAATTTCCTTTTCCTACTAGTCTAAAATTTTTTCTGACATTATTCCTCTCTATCATTGCACTGTCCTGAAACCTTGTTCCTTCCTCCAGCATTCTTTATTTCTCCTGGCTTTGAAGTAAAGACTTGTGTGCCAATAAATATGAAATGGCCAGGATGACAAAACACATAGTTCTAATCTTGTTTTTGTTACTAATTTATTTCTCCTTTTGGGGCCTCACTTTCCTCATTGTTGAAATGAGATGATCTCAGAAGGATTTTCACTCCTACAAGTCAGGTATATAAAACAATTTTTAGTGGGGTGAACAACATTAATTAGAAGAATATGTTTAATCTTGGAAAAGGAGGCAACAAAGGGTTTAATTGAAGGAAGGATAAGAAATGCACCATGGCTCCTCCAGCCATGAATTTCCTTGCTCTTTCTTCCTTGATATTCTTTCCTACATCCCCTGACCTGGGGCTACAGCACAGATAAAGCTGAATTTGGTCACTGTGGTGACTGGGTAGCCACTGATGGGTAGATGGTTCCAGGGCACTAATTTGAGGTTTCACTCACCAACATGCCCCTGAGAAGTGACCAGTGCCTTCCTTGACCTTTCTTACCTGTAGCCCAAGTCCACCTGCCAAGAAGGGAGCAAGTGAGAGATATGAGTTGTGATGTCCCTTTCAGACTTGGTTCATCCTTTCTATCTCCAGGCAGCCCCCTCCAAACCACGGACAGGTGAACTTCACATAATATAAAATTAACTATTTTAAAATGTACAGTTCAATGGTGTTTCATGTATTCACAAAGCTATGCTACCATCAGCTCTCTCTAGCCTCAAAGAATTTAATCACCCCATGAAACATCCCATACTCACTAAGTAATGACTCTCTATTCTCCCCTTCTTCCTACCCCTGGTAAACTCTAATCTGCTTTCTGTCTCTACGGGTTTTCCTTTTCTGGATATACCATATAAACAGAAATATACAATTTGTGACCTTTTATGTCTGGTTTCTTTCACTTAGAGTAATGCTTACGAGGTTTATACAAGTTTTACCCATAGATCATTACTTCATTTCTCTTTATGGCTGAATAATATTCCATAGTATAGATTACCCACAATTTATTTATACTTTCATCTATTTATGGACATTTAGGTTGTTTCCATTTTGGCTATTCTGAATAATGCTACTATGAACATTCATGTATAATATTTTGTGTGCACAGGTGTTTTTATTTGTCTTGGATATATGCCTAAGAGTGGAATAGTTGGGTCATATGGCAATTCTTTATTTAACTTTTTGGGGAAATGTCAAAGTTCCCATCAGCAGTTTATAAGAGGTTTTCTTTTCAGATTCTTATTATTTTTATTGTAGATCATCCAGAAGTGTTAGGTTAGTGGTTTTTTTAAAATTGTTTTTCTATTACAGTTGTCCCATTTTCCCCCCATTGCTCCCCCCCACTCAGCCCACCCCTTCTCCCTCAGTCATTCCCCAGCCCATTGTCCTTGTCCATGGGTTATTTACACTAGTTCCTTTACTAGACCCTTCTCCTATTTACCCGCCTTCTTTCCCTCTCCCCCTCCCCCCTGATAACTGTTATTCTGTTCCTTGTTCAATTTTATTCATTTGTTTGTGTTGTTCATTAGTCTCCTGTATTAGGTGATATCATATTGCATTTTTCTTTCATTGCCTGGCTTATTTCACTAAACACAATTCTCTCTAGTTCCATCCATGTTGTCGTAAATGGCAGGAGTGCCTTCTTTCTTTCTGCTGCATAATATTCCATTGTGTAAATGTACCAGTTTTACCACAGTTATAAAAGTTTTAATTCCTCTACATCCCTGTGACTTTTTGATTATATCTATCCTATTGGGTGTGAAGTTGTATCTTATTGTGATTTTGAGGTGCATTTCCTTAATGACTCATGATGTTTCATGTGCTGATTGGCAATTTGTATATCATCCTTGAAAAAAAATATACTTAGATTCTTTGCTCATTTTTAAATTGGATTGTTTGTGATTCTATTATTCCATTATAAGAGTTCTTTAGATCTTCTGGATATCAATACATGTTTTGTAAACATTTTCTCTCATTCCATAGGTTGTCTTTTCACATTCTTAATAAAGTCCTTGATATGCAAAAGTTTTAAATTTTTATTAAGTTTAATTTATCTAATTTAATTTTTCTTTTGTTGTTTGTGCTTTTCATGTCATATCTGAGAATTCTTTGCCAAATCCAAGATCATGAAGATTTATCTCTATGTTTTCTTCTAGGAGTTTAATAGTTTCACTTCTTACATTTAGGTCACTGATTGATTTTGAGTTAATTTTTATATATAGTATAGGTTGGTCTAAATTTATTCTTTTGTTATATGAATATTGATATGTCTCATTTTAATGGGTGTTTAGATGAGAAATGGGGCTTATAATCTGATTTCTCTATCAAACTTTATATGTATTTTTCTATTTGGGTAAACAAAGGTGTTCACATAGAAACACATGTAAGCCAGTTCACATTTTTCAAGTTCAGGGTTGTTATGAAGATTAAATGAGATAATATATGTAACACTTATACAGCACAGAGCTGAGAGGGATCTGACCGTTGTACCTACAGTCAATTTAGGGTACACAAATTATCAAATTCTTTAGCAGGAAAAAATATTATAGGACTCCCTCCCTTCAGGGAATCTTAACTTGCCCTAAATGTGTTATCTGTGTTTCTTTCTGAAACAATGGCTGCTCCAAAGTCCTCTGTCATATCCCAGCTCACATTCCCCCTTTGTATATTGGTGGCATTTCTCCTGTTACTGAGGCATTTGGGTGGACAAGGTCAACTCTGAGAGACAGCCCTTGACTTGGGAAGGGAAGTCTGCCACCATAAGACAAGAGTGCCTTGTGTCTTACTGAAGGCCCAGTTCTGGATCTTGCCCCATCAATGGGGAACTGGTTCTCAGATGTCACCACCACACATCTGGCTTTTCTTCAGCAAGAACATAATGAGAGAGTGATTTTCTGTAAGTCTACATCTCAGGAACAGGGGGTCTCCACTGAGCTGGGTGTTTGGTACTCATTTTCCTATGTGGCCACCTTTGGGGTGATACAACATCCTGGACTCTAGTTTCTTACCTGATCACCTCCAGTTATTGTAATTGCTCTTCCACTACTCATGCATATCATCATTCAGAACTAAATATTCTCACTTTTTCTGTAACTTCCTTCCTTATAATTATCTCAATCAATTATTCTGGAAACATAGCATTGTACGTCCCAGACTACTGCTCCCTACTCCTGGGATGCTTCCTGTCTTCATCTGTCCCTGTCCTGCTTCAACTTAATGAAACGTAAGTGGAGCAACTCTCTTACAGGTGTCTTCCCATCTCCTACTTGACTCTCCCTAGGTTAAGTTTCCCTAGCAACACCCCAGCCATGGATTGACCCAATTATCTCTCTTTCAGAGTTGATATGGCACTGTTCCTTGCTGCTGGTGAAAATCAGACCACCACTGTGTGTCCACAAGACCTGTCAGAACCCCATTCTCCACCATGGGTGTTTCTAAACTTCCCTCGCCCTCTCAGCAGGTGGCTTCACTGCCTGCCTCACAGCTCTAACAGAGCAGAAGACAGAAGCCCAGGTGTGCTCTCTTCTGACTGTGCCTTTTGGGTCTTTACTTTCTGATGGCCCAGTTTTGTTTCTGACATCTACTTGATTTACCCTTTCCTTACTGGCTTCTGCTTTACTACTTCTTCTTAAAGGGAAAAGAGCCCCAACTTCAGCACACTCCTGCAATCACTGCTTTGATTCTTTCCTTTTTCTGACCAAATTTCTTGTCACTTTCCAGCCTCATAGCCAGGTCCTTCCTCTGCTCACTGGCTTTCACCCCACCCCCATTGTGAGCTGCTGGGTTGGGGTGGGGGCTGCAGCCTCACCAGCTGTGTGAGTGCCTTGTTGAACCCATCCCGAAGGGTGCATTCCAGGCTTCAGCTTTTATGCTTTCTTGGCAATATTAGAACATGTAGACCATTTCCTCCTTGGTTTCCACTGGGACATTTTACTCATGGATCCCCCCACACTTCTCTATTTCCTTTTCAGACACCTTTCTCTGCCAGTAGCTTAGACTGTTGGGTCTCCTCTAGCTTTGTCTTTGCTTGTCTTCTTTCCTGCACCTCTCCCGATCCTGGGTGACCTGGTTACTCTGAGATCTCCTGTGGTCTGGGAGGCCTGGAGGTAGTGTGTACCCCTTCTAACATGTGGTCGGGCAAGGCCTGCCAATGCTCTCTGAATGGTGGCCAGGCTCAGGGTTTGGTGGCTCTACCAAGAGTGCCATGAAGACTTTGCCCTCTGGGGGGCCAAGCAAAGGACCCTCTGGAGAGCAAGATTAAAATGAGATCTCCTAACTTGGCTACTGTGCCTTCCAAGGAAAAGCAACATGAACATCACCTGTCAGACACACAGGGTCACAGCCCCACCCTTGGGTCACAAACCAAGTGTATATGTTGATAAGTCCCCTAGGGAATGTATGCATACCACAGCAGAGTGTGAGGGGCTGCTGGGGACCCAATTCAAGCAGATCAGGGGAGAGATAGGGAACTTGATTTCCTAAGATGCTTTTGCCTCCAAATAGAGGCCCAGTTCCCAAGAAGAATTTGATGGAAGGAGCTATATATATATATTTTTTTTTTGATAGAATGGAATCTTAATTTCAACAAACAAAAAAGATTCTTGTTTGAAAATAACTCTTACCTCCACTTTGTGGGCACCAGAGGGAATGAATTAAGCACTATAGACATTTGATTGTGCCAGAGGTAGGTGGGCCTCAGGGTCAAACTCTTCCCATTCACAGTTTGGGGCCAGGCCTGGGCCTGATAACATTCTGAGGGAATAAAATGAGGAGGATTTTCTTTGAAGGGCTGGATATACCCCTAAATTGCAGGCAAGGGCAGAGAATCCAGGATGCTGCCTCTTCACACTCTCCCTTAGGGCTGACACTCATATCCTGTGCAGCACATAGGTATTTGATGGTTAAATATGCCCAACATAAACCTTGGCTTTTGAACTGGCTCCCAAGGCCAAAAACAATAGCTCCTCCTCATGTGCATTAATGGGGGCTTTTGGTTTAGCTGGTAACTCACCCTGTGGCCAGCCTGGCCTCCATACCCGGCAACCCCACCTAGGCAGATGAGGCTGAGGCTATCTGCAAGAAACAAGAGTCTCACAGTGGGACCCATGTATTCTGGTCCCACACACCAAATAAAGGTGATAGTGGTGGAAAGGAAGTTAGGTGGGACAGCCCCAGGCTCTTACAGTTTCAGGCAGGATAGAAAACCCTGAACATGAAAGCTCCTGGCAGCCTCCCAGATAGGGCCAGGGTCTGGGTTCCAGAACAATCTAGCAGCCATAGCTCAAATCTTTTACCATGACCAACTGTCATCTCATTGTTGTCTCCATCTCTGGAGAGAGGACTGAGGCATAGAACAGTTAAGGAACTTGGTATGGGATCACACAGCTTAGGGGTCAGGACATGGTAAGGCAAGGTGGGGCTCTCTGCAGGCAAGGCTGGGTGGTCTGTGTGGGCTCCACCTGCACCTCCGAGAGCTGTTCATGCCCCTGCCCCATCTGGCCTGCACTGTCCTGGAGGACTGTCACAAAGGCCCAGGGTTCCTGGTGTAGATGAGAAAGAATACTTTGATCTACAGATCTACTCCTAATGACACATTCACACTGTCTAGATGGCAGCCAGGCCTCCCTTCTGACAAAGTGCTGGCTTCAAAGTGCTGCTCTTGGACATGTTTTACCAGGTCTGTGTTGTTCTTGGAAGCCCCACCTGCCTGGTTCTCCCAAGGAGGTTGGGGCTCAGAGTATGGCTACAGACCTGGGCCTCAGTGCAGCAGCAACCTCAGCCTACTACACTGCCTGTTCCATCCCTGTGCCCAAGCTGCTAAGGTCTCTTCATGGAGTACATGTGTACAGGCACTGGCTTGAGTTTGTGCCCAGAACATGGGTGGTGCTTTTACCCACTCCACATTTCATAGGTTCCCACAGTGCAGCATCTCTGCAGTCACTCTTTCACAAGCTAGTAAATAGACGCTAAAATATGGTGATTCACCAAAAGACTCCAGATGTCAAGCAAGCAGGATTTGGACCCAATACATGAAGAGACATGTCCATCCCATGTCTCTGAGGTTCAATCTGGAGTCACTCAGGATTTGAGCATCTATCTAAACCATTCTCAGCTGGATGAGAAAAGGAGTGACAGGGGGACAGTCATCCAAAGAGTCCCCAACTCCACCTGCAGGAAATGCTGTTCTCTGGCTCCATGCAAGTGGACCTTGGCCCATCCATCACTTTCATCCTGGGCATTTTCCCCAGACCACATCTTCATGCAGGGGCATGAGCAGAGGCTAGAGGAGCACTGTCATTTAGCCTGGAAATTAGAGGCACAGTTTACAGCATCAGAGGAATTATAGATTAAGAGCTTGAGAGTCCATGTGGTATATAGACACTTGTGTGCACAAGTGCAGGAGCCAGCTGGAGTCCTGCTAACCTGGGCTTGTCATTTGGCCTCCCTGAATCTCTGCTTCCTCCTCTGGAATAATAATGCCTCCTCACAGAGTGGTGGAGATAATGTGAGCCATGTATACACTTTAAAGAGTCCCACACATATTAACTATTACTGCAATGAGAGGCTGAGGAAGAGCATGGGACTGGTACTCAAGTATGGAAAGCAAGGGTTTCTCTGTGGAGCAGTGATTTCTAAATGTTAAGTTAAGGGTTTCTGGGGTGAGACCCACTCATCATCCGTGCCTCACCTGTGGGCAAAGTCATAGAATCTTTGTGCATCCTGAGACATGTGGCTTGGCTCCCATGACATACTGGTGAGATGCCATCTGCATTTATATAAGCCAGGCTGAGGAGCAGACAATGGGCCTTGCCCTGTACAAGCCCATATGCTCTGAGCAGAACCTTGGTTGGAGGACTGGAGTTTGACAGACTCCATTTGTGAGGCTCCTGGGGAGCTCCAGAGGAGGCTGAGAGAGACCCACTGGTCATTTGCTTTATTACAAGCGACAACAGGCTGCGAATAGCTCTGTATAAGATGATACAGATGACAGAACCTGGTCTTTGGAGGCCTGTAAGTCAACAAAGGTCTGAGTGTCTTGTCTGCTGTTGGTAAGACTTCCCTGGAGGAAGAAGGCTGGACCTGGTGTCCTAGGCGGCCCCTCCCAGTTTTCTGTTCCTTTTTGGGGGCCTGGTAGGGCCTCTTCTTTCTGTACTCTTAAGCAGAAAACCTGCAGAAGATCACTTTCTCCTCCTGCTCAGAGCCCCTAGCTTGCCTGAGCAGAGGCCTTCTTAGTGTATTCCACTCCCTTACTCCAAATTTTTGGCTATAACAGGTGGCTTTTCCTAGTCAGAGAGTCAGTCCAATCCGCCGCCCTGTTGGGCCATGTAGGGCTGAGGAGAGAGGGAGCATCAGGTGGCTCCATTTGCAGGTTGTGGAACCAGGAAGCCCAGACTATCCTCAGGCCTAGATTGGCCATAAAAGTAGCAGCAAGAGCCCTACAAAACTGTACATTGGGGCCATGGAACTCCCTGTGCGTAGTGACAGGGATAACATTTCTTTCACCCCAGTTACAATGGGGAGAATTAGAGCTCAGCAATCCAGAATCTCTATTTTTCCATGGGCTTTGATGAGGTGTGGCAGAACTTGGATTCTCATTCAGACTCAGACTACCCTCCTACATAACTGGCTCTTTAAGTCTTGATGCCCACATCTGCCCGTGGGGGACAAATACTGCCCAGGGCTGTGTGTGAGCATTCTGTGGGGTCAGAGAAAGAAGCCCTTTAGTAAAGTTTCTGAGCCTTGCATGTAGAGTCCTGAAGAAGTCATGAGATTATTATGGGTGCTGTGGCCCAAATTGTGTATATAGTTAATCTCAGTGTCAGAACATGGTGGTCAGGTCGGCGCGACCAGTGGGAAAGAGTGCGGCTTCTACCAGGGCTTCTACTATGGCTGTGTAAGCTCCGCGCACCGTGGTTCCTCTCATCCCAAAGGTTCCTCCTTCCAGCCCAGTTCCTTCGGGGCATCTGTAATGACTACACTTTTTGTTCTTTCATTGTCAAAACATAGTGGCACCTGGACTGCCTGCGAGGACTTCTGACATATGCAAATGAATCATACGCAAATTAACCTGGCCCTAGCTTCCCCCATAAGAAATGAAAATGGACTTTGCTCTCTCCCAGAAGAAATGCTGATGGACCTAGCAAGACATATTGATTGGGCAAAAGCGGGGAGATGTAAATAAATTGTCGAATGCATTGATGGGTAAACGCACCCTTATCGGAATGTATGTTCAGAAAGATGTAGACTCAGCACCTGCAGGCACACATGCAGAGAACCCTACGGGCCTTCAAAAAAGAATGGGAGTCTTTTCTCTCTCTCTTTTCTTTTTTTTTTTTTTTTTTTTGCCTTCCTTTGCTGCTACGGGCTCTCAAGTTGGACCGGGAGTTTATCTAGCCCCTGCAGGCCCCCGACTCTTCCTTCAATAAACCTGGTGTAAAATCCTAGACTCTTCTCTGGGTGATTTCTCAGAGCAAAAACAAGCTGACACTCATCCGTTATGATGAAAGGCAAGGTAATACAATACCTATCTTACAGACGGCGTAAAGCTAAAATAAAGAAGACTATAGGCAGATTATGTCCAAAACTTCAGAGGTATAGTCAGGTATGGAACCCTGATTTAGTAAACCAGGAGCCTGTGCTACTATTTACTACCTTTTACAGTATCCCAAGGATTGTGGTTTTATGTTCCTGATATTAAAGATGTTGGTAAAATTGGGTTTTTCTAGTGTAAGACTTAGAGCAACAATCTTACCTTGATACAATCAAATCCAGCCATTATCAAGCATTTCAGAGAGCTGAGGAAGTGTTGCCTTATTCCAACCTTCATGCCACAGCACCCCACCCCAAATTGAGGTGGTTTCTAACAAAGATACATCTAATAATATTATGCTACCACAGAAATAACAAACCAGGTCTAGGAAAAAAATAGTAGAAGTAGAGAAGCAAAAACTAGGTAATAGCATACATATCAATTGACAGGACCAACAGAGATGACATAGTTGAGCTTTGAGTTTAACTCTGAGCTTTAGTAGCCAAAGAGAGTCTACTGGTTACCACATTCTCATAGTCACAAAGAGAGCCTGCTGGTTGCTCAGAAAACCTAAGGTTTCTACAGTGGAACTTGACAATGCCCAATGTGGCATGTACATAGAGGCTTCTAGAAATTTCCAACCACAAACACAGTAATGTATCTTCTTCAATATCCCCAAAGGTGTTCTCTCCATGAAAATGAGGCCTCCAATTGCACAAGGCTTTTGCATTGCTGGAAGGGGTAGTCCTGCTGCCCTCTGGCAGAATATGCTCAGACAGGTGGTCAACTCTGTCAGTCACTGGACTGAGAAATTTATCTAGTGGGAAATATCTATCAGAAAAGCTGTTTGGCTTTATAAAAATAATAAAAGAACTTCAGTAAAAATTGGAGTTGGGAAGGCCTCCAGAGGAAGTTCATGTCCTACCAGTCAACATCAATTATCCCAAACAGGAAGACACCAATTATGACCTCCACAGGAAGAGACATACCTAGCACTCCCAGCAGGAGAGAAGATTTTCTTCCCACTCAGCAACAAGCCCAGCCAATGGAAATGTCACAGTTCAGCCAATGAGAAGCTGATCTCAACTGAACACTTACTTTCTGCCAATGAACTTCCATTTTTCCCTTGCTGATGACTTCCTGTTCCACTCTCTTTTCTATAAAAGCCTTCAATCTTGTATAACCCCTTAGGAGTAGCTCTTTACTTGCGAGATGAGATGGTGCCTAATTCATAAATTGTTTAATAAAGCCAATAATTCTGTCTTCAAATTTATTGAGTTAAATTTTGTTTATTAATAGTTTCTAGGCAATAACTATGTACCTACCAGAGGATCCCACTTTTCAGAAACATTCTGGTGTCATGGACACTTGTAGCAGTGCCCACACAGAGGGAAGACCAGCGATTCTGATGTTGAACTTGACTATAACAGGCAGAAAGATGGGATTTGGGGTAAGTGGTTGAGAAGGTGCTATGGTTAATGAATTAATTCATCTGCCCTCTTTTTTCACTCAGCACCCTTAAAAGGAATGTAACAGAATTCCTGGGCTGCTCCAATTAAAACAGAGCCCACAGGCTGTTTAGTTAGAGGCCCAATTGCCCGCTGTGAGAATTATAACTCTCAATACTAGAGTTCAGTGAAAAGAATAAGAATTGTTTATTTGAACATAGTTCTGCTTCCCCCTCCCAGACCTGACCAGTCTTAGGAAAGTCAGAAACACCATTTCTCTACTTCCTAGGCACAGTTCAGCTTTACCAGTAGCTTCCAATCACTCAATTCTGATTGGGGAGGTCCTTTCTGTGCTGTGCTGCCCTCTAGCTCTCAATGCAGAACCGCCTGGATTCTCAGCCTCCTTGTAAACTGCCTTCTTCCTGCAAACTGCATGGATCTCCTCTCCTTCTCAAAGCCGTATGGCGAGAGCGTCTTCTTAAAGCAGCCTGGTGGCCCCCTCCTCTAAGCCACATGGAGGGAACACTTCTTAAAGCAGCCTGGAGGCCTCCCTTAAAGCAGCCTGGAGAGACCCACTCCTCCAAGCCACATGGAAGGAGCACACCCTAAAATGTCCGCAGCTGCTTATATACCCCTGACTGCATCCTCTGACACAGTGGGTGTTGCAAGCAGTTCTGACCATTCACAGAACCCTATGCTGGCTCTGTAGGCTCCTTCCGTACCATCCCACAGTCCAAGACCCCTTCCATCTTCCTGAGCCTTGAAAGTTTCAAAGCGGATGTTTGTGCAACAAAGTTTCCAGCCACTAACCCTAGGCATGCAAAGGCATCCTGAAAGCAGCTTCCTTTTCCCTATCTCCCAACTGCAAACTCTGGGGTTTGTTTTTGGACTCCCCTGTTTCTGTAACAGGAAGTCCAAACCTTTTCTCAGAAGCATGTATACTTAATTATGTGCCAGGGAGTGGTTCTACCTGACCTTTCTCTGGGATATCTCTTTGAATGCAAGTCTGTTTATTCCAGTTCCCAGAGGGTGTTCCAAATTCAAATGCACCCCTCCTCTACTCTCTCCTGCCCTTCCCTAGAGGGGCTTCCAGTATGAAACAGAGAGAGAAAGGAGCTTCCCAGACTCTTTGCCTGAGAAATCCTCCAACTTTCACTCTCAAAATATCCTCCAACTTTTACTCTCAAAATAGAAATGAGTAAGGAGGGAAGGAACTAATTCCTGAGCACTCACTGTGTATCAGGTGCTTTCACTAAGGTAACAAACTATTCCAATTGGTTTGAGATGGAGGAGTTTCTGGGATACTAAAACTGGAACAGTTGCTAACTCCCACAGCAACCCTTTGTGGTGGAGAACTGTCACTGTACATTGCAGAGGAGAAAACTGCGACTTAAATTGGTCATTTGTCCTGCCTGCATCCCCAAGTTCATCTTCTTTCCACTAGAGCATATTGTCACTCCTGAGGGGATGGGGAGACTTCCAAAATCTACTAAGAAGATGAATCTGAGTTCCCTGGAAACTTCCAGCTTTCCTTAGGTATTTCCTATATGCTGGTGAGAAGGATATTCTTTTCCCTGACTCAGAATCCTACTGAGTAATGCTCCAGGCCTCACTCTGTTTCTTATAGTGAAGAGGTTCAGTGTGGGAATTACCAAACTATGTTCAGAAGTTCCTCCCCCTCTCAGTATCCCACCTGCTTGGCAGAGAACCTGTGTTCTATGCACTCTTGACCACGTGGGATAAGGAAGGGAAAATGACCCTATGTTAGGTCCATTTTGTTTTACATCTAAGGTTACCTTCTCTAATCAGCTTTGTCAGTAATAGAGGTGATGACAGTGTGACTCCTGCATTTATTTACCAATGGGTGTGTAAGAGAAGCATTATATTTTGAACTCTCTAAAGCCCCCAGAAGTAGGTTTTCTTATCTATTCTGAGACCACCAGCAAGATTGGTATGTGCAAAACTTTTTAGCTTGTTCTAGGGACCTACAGGAAACCACAACCTCCTTCTTTAGAAGAGAGGAATCCAGGATCTGATGTGGGTACTACAGGAACTTAAAGAAAATAGACTCTGAGCCAGGCCACTGAGACCCAATCTTCCTGATGCTCCCAGAAATAGAAAGGAATCTCAGAGCCCGTGGTGTTGCTCAACAATCAAAGGGTTCAGATACTTCCTCCCCGGAAATGTAGCATAGGGCTGCAGTAGATCTCTGTATCTTTTCTGCCCAAGAGAGCTTGCCCCTCTGTTCCTTGGCTGGAGCCAGAAAGAATTCTGCCTTCCTTCCTCTTCCCTCCTCCTCACACCACCAACCAACTTCACCCCAGGATCCTGAAATCAAAGGAGATATCACAACTGGTTTGCACTTATTTTAACTTGTACCCAGGCTTTCAGCCTTGCATTCTCTGTTTTCAGAGGGCTCAGGTTAATTTGATAGTCCTGCTAAAGACCACCCACCTCCCTTAAACAAACAGCTCACCTTTCAGCCCAGAGTTCACTTCTCTGCCTGGGATGTTTGATAGGACTGGTCTCACTGAATGTGGCTAATTAGCTCTAACATCTGTGGTGCTTCACCACAGATTGATCAAGTCATTTTGAAAAGCCATGGTTTTGGCCAGTTTCCCTGTTCCTGGGCAGTGAAGGTCAAAGCTGAGAAGACATGCAGAGGTAGTAAGAACTACATGCTCTTGGTTGGAGAATAGATGTACAGAGGGAGAAATATTCCACACCAGAAAGCCACACATGAGAATCCCTGCTGTGCTCAAAGATACTCTTGGAGCAGGGATCAGGGGTGAAGTTCAAAGGATTTCAGAGTTCAAGTGTTCAGGAGCTTCTCCAGTTATCATTTAAATACAAAGTAACCACCTCAGGCTTGCAATGGTGTGTATAGGGGTGGCTGGATCCACCTGAAGTCAGTTCCCTGTGCCTATCATTCTTATCTCAATTCTGTTCTTACAGGGAACCTGTAGTAATATATCTAAATTTAGAAAGACCCCTGGACTTATCTAGGGGACAGCAGAAAGTAAGGAGTAACACCAAGGAAAGAGAGAGAGGGGGCCCTCTCTGTATTCTAGGGAGAGAAAAAATAGTTTAGAACTCAGGCATGAAAACAAAGGGGCCCACTTGCTAGTAGCTATATGAAGAGCTGTTTCAGTAAAATATTCCACTTTCAAATCTAGTGGCATACAGCAACATTTTATTATTTCTCCTGGTTTTGTTCTGGGTTGACTGGGCTCCACCAGGTGGTTTTTGTTTGGGGTGTCTTGTACAGTTGTAGTCTGATGGTGGCTAGGCTGGAAATCCAGGATGGCTCATTGACACTAGCTGTTTAGGCAGGTCATGGGCTGGGGACTCAGATGGAATTGTCAACACCTACTTATGACTTTTCATGTGGCATGAAAGTGAGTAGCCAAGAAAGCATTCCAAAAGTGAGTGTTTCAAGAGGTCTGTAGGGAAGCTGCAAGGCTTCTTTTGGCCCAGCCTCAGAAGTTCTATAATAGAATACTTCCTACATTGTACTGACCAGGCAGGTCACTGAGACAAACCTATTTTTTTTGTTTGTTTGTTTGTTTTTGTTTTTTTTTCCCCCAGCTTTTCTTTATTGATTATATTGTTACAATAGTTACAATTTTCTCCCCTTTACTCCCCTCCACCCAGCATCTCCCTCCCCCAGCAATCCCCCCCCAAGTCCATACCCATGGTTCGTAAAAAATATCTATCCCTCCCTCTCAGATATTAAGACCCTTTGTAATCTTGTAAAGGACAATGGGCGAAGGTCTCAAGCTCCTCTAGCTGCTTCAAGCTGGACATGGTCGTCGTCCTACCTACCCTTGGTCCAGAAATCCCTAATAATAGTGGGGGTGTGGAGGGGAGGGTGGCCTTCCCACATGGGGAAGGATCGTGCAGGCTCCAGGTCAGTTGGCTGTCTCCGGATAACGACGTGCTTGGTTTAGCAGGCTGGCATCCTTGTTGTGTTCTGTGGGCAACAGATTTGGCGAAAAGGGTTAAAAGACATCATTCAATCCATAACTACTAGATGACAAAAGGCAGGGATTAATTTTTTAATGTTCCACATTAGAAAAAAAAAAAAAAAGGGCTTCTTTGGAGGAAGGTGTGCTAGGCACATCTCACCTGAGACAAGCCTATTTTTAAGAAAGGGTATTAGACTTCTCTAGGCATGAGGAGTAGTACATGCTTACGGGGAGGTTTAATATTGCTGTGGGCAACAATGATCATGGTGGGGATACCATACATGTGTACTTTACAAAGCATTTTTCATATCCACATGATCTGCCAAAGTGAGCAAAAGGTTAGTAAGAGGCAGAGTATTCTTGTGTCTATCTATGTTATAAGAGGAAAAGGGAGGCTCAAAGCAGCTCATTGACTTACCTCACATGACCTGCTTCAAGCTCAAAGCCTACACTTCCTGGCAGGAGATACCCTCACTGGAGTCAATGTCTTCTTGCCCCTGGTGGCTTCTTTCCATGCCTCCTATGCAACAGGGTCACTCCTGGGCTCTAACCTGATTCTCTTGCTCTTTGCTGAATGCGCGGCTAACTAGGGTTTTTCCCTGTGGCTCAGTTGTTTAATTCCTACTGTGAAATTGGAGTCAAGACTGGAGAGTATTCAAAGAGTAAGAGAGATAAAACTTCCTTGGGTGGTGCAAAGTGGGCCCTGGGAAGAGCCCAGGGGCATACAAGGAAGTCATTTCCAGCTCGCCCCACTGACACCTCCCTGGCAGTCACTGGGCTGCTCCTTTCCAGGCCACTGGTCCAAGAGGAACACAGATCAGGGGCTAACTTCTGATCAGATCCCCAGCCCAGAGCAAGCCCTGAGAGCTGAGTTGTGTATGGAACCTGCAAAACCTGCATACTACCCCAATCTTTAGCCAGTTGAAATATGAAAACTAATTCTGTTCTGCCTACATGTACTTAAATCATTCAAGGGTATGTGTGTGTTTAATGAGTTGATTGATATTTTAAAACAGTTTGCATTTATCATTCCTGCTTAAGCCTCTACCTTACTTCCTCCAGGTCTTATCCATCTAGGGAGTGGTCTGGTTTCAGTTAAATAAGGCTAGTATGTGGGTCAATACAGGTAAAGGCCATCAGTAGTACTAGCTGGAGGCCCCTGAATGTGACAGCCAATCTGGAAATCATGGGTCCAAACACCACCAACATTAATGGCTGACTCCTCAATGTCACATTTAAGTACCTTTATGGGACCCTGGCCCTGAAACTCTGGAGAACACAGTTGTCATACCCATGAGACACCACACTGTGCCCATTTTGGGAGAAAAGTGCTTCATTTATGGAGTGAGATAGTGTGACTTTCAAAAGGCCAGGCATAAGAGTAAGAATGGAATTTTCACCCCAAGAAGCAAGTTCTGTTTTGACCATGCAGAGGGTTTGGAGGAGAAAACTGACACCACACAAAGAGAATAAATCCCTGAATTATAAATTTCCTCTCCAAAAACACAGCCCAGGAAATGCTGCCCCGCATTGCCAACATAAATACTTATGTGCACCCTGGACCTGGGACAATCAGTAATAAAATATAAAATACACAGAGCCCAAATCAACAGACAGAGAGAGCCAAGGCATGTGGTGGGTTCCAGTCTGGACTACAGGAGTTCTGCTGGTCACTGATTCCTACAGCCTCTTCGCTTTCTGTATCTTTCCCAGATTCGCCCAGCGAGGTCTCTCCATGCCTGCAATAGGCAGAAGAAGGGTACTTCAGAGCTCTAAAATAAAGAAATGAAGACTCAACCAGGTAACAAGTGACATGATCTTGTGTGTTGCCCCATCATCGTGTGCTGCCAGAGAAATCAGCAGCGCAAAGAAGGCAGACCCAGTGAGGTCCATGGGCTCTGTGCTCAGAGAGTTGGTTGGAATCTCTTTGGCTCTTCTATGAAAAAAAAAATAAATGTGGAGAGGTCTAGTATCAATGGGTACTCCACATCTGGGGAAGCTACTATATCTACTGGGGTGCAGCAGTAATGGCTCCCCAGTTACCCCAATCCATGTAAATAGTCTGTCTGCAGAGACAGTGACCCTCACATGACTTCATGGATTAATGTTTCATTTTTTAAACTTCTGTATAATAAACTACCCCCCCCAAAAAATTAGAGTTAAAACCTGTTTGTCATGCCCTTTTATGTTTCTGTGGGGTTTTGGGAGCTTATGTAGTTGCAGTCAGATGTCATCTGGGACTAGATAGAGTTCTTTGAAGCCTAACCTCATCCCTGGCACGTGGGCTGGGATGATTGAGACTTTGTCCCTACACATGGCCTCTTCCTGTGACTGGCTTAGGCTTTCTTGTGTTATGGTAGTTTTGGGACAGCTGGACTTCTTTCATCATGCCAGGCTTCCTCCAGAGCAAGTGTTCCAAGAGACCAAGGCAGAAATTGCAAGGCTTCTCTCCTCACCTAGTCAAAGAAGTCACACTATCACTTCTGCTACATTTCATTGGTTTCATTGGGCCAGATCAGCCAGATTCAAACTGAGAATAGATTAAATGAGGATGTGCATATACAGAGGCATGATGACAGCTATCACAGGTAGAAAGAGAGGGACTAAGATAGGAAAGGTTTAGAAACCTTTAATTCCTTCTGCACTTACTGTGGAGGCAAAATGGCCAATGAATGTTCTACCTCTGACTGACAGACAAACTTCTGAAGCCCTGGGAGTTCTAGGGCCATATCTGGGCAGGCTCCCTGGTCCTTGGGTAACTCTTCCCTATTTCCATGTGTCTTGCTATTCTATTTCCATTGCAGCTTCTCAGTATTGGTCCTTGGCTCTTTCTCATTTGTAGAAATTTTCTCTTTAATTGCTTTGACTGTCTCTAGTTTCTCATTGCTCCAATCCATAAAGCACATTGTTGCCAAGATAAATATCATCAGATGTTGCTCTTAGCTTTATATTCCCCTATGGAGGAAAATGCAGTAGTTATAAATGAAGTACAACACCCAAATGAGAGTCTCTGAAAGAAGAAGATGCATTAACTCCATATGAAGTAAAGTCTTATTAATCTCTATTTGACCCATTAGCTCTCTAGAGGGCTTAGAGGTTTTATTTTGTTTTCTGAATCATTTCACCCTTTATAAAATGTACCCTTTAAAATTTTATAATTTGGTGATTCTTGGTATATTTGCAAAATTGTGCAACCATTTCTTCTACCTAATTTTAAAAAATTTTTTTATTACACCCCTAAAAAATTCCATACTCATTAGCATTCACTCTCTGTTTCCTCTTTCCCCCTAACCATTGGCAATCACTAATCAACTTTCTATCTCTATGAATTTGCCTATTCTGAACATTTCTTATATGTGGGATAAACATACAGCCTTTCTTTACTAACTTCTTTCACTAGGTATAATGTTTTTAAAGTTCATCCATGTTATAAAGCAGTATTTCATTCATTTTTATGATAAATAATATTACTTTGTATGGATATACCATATTTTATTTATCTATTCATTTGCTGAAGCACATGTGAGTTATTTCCACTTTTTGGCTATTATGAATAATACTATTGTGGTATTCATATGCAAGTTTTTGTATAAAAATATGTTTTTTATTTCTCTTGAGTATATACCTAGAAGTAGAATTGATGTGAATCATAAGGTATCTCTGCTTAACTTTTTGAAGAACTGCCAAACTGTTTTTCAAGCTGGCTGAATTGTTTTACATTCCCACCAGCAACATATGAGAGTCCAACTTCTTTACATACTCAGCAATGCTTGCTACTATCTGTCTTTATTTTAGACATTCTAGTGGTATATGAGCTTTATTGCATTTAAGGAATGGTAATGAAAAGATACCAGAATCGGTTGGTCCAAGGATGAACAACCTTGAGTTATAAAAGTAGAGTTGTGGTTAAAATTGCTCAGTGGAGAGGATGCCCTGTCCTTTATGCATCATCAGGTTTAAGGAAACTTCGATCACTCAAAACTGAGCATAAAGGCTCAGAGCCTTGTCTCATAGACTCCTTTCCAATCTTTATAGCATTGACTTCCTTCAAGAAATTTAAAGTCCCAATCCTTTTTAACAAAACCAACTCACCATTATTCTCATCATGGACAGGACCTAGCCATGACAAAGAAGTCGACATTATGTGGTTGTGGAGGCTTCACCCATACAGTTAAACCCAACAAACCAAAGCAAGATGTTATATGAATAGGCAGATGTGGAAAGACCAGCAAAGTAAGGGTATTGATCTTGAGGCAAGTGTTTTGGGTTCCCTTGGCTGATCTCAGGTTCAGCTGACTAATATCAAAGATGAGCAGATGGTATTCTTGACCTTTAGTTCCATTTCTACTCTTTGTTTGTGCTACATGCCCTGGAGTCAGCTCCAACTCCTGGCCACCCTGCAACAGCCCAGCACAGCTTCTGTAGACTCATGTTTATAGCTTTATTTATTGAGTCAGTTCATCTCACATTTGGTTTTCCTCTTGTTCTGGTGCCTTCTATTTTTCCTAGCATTAATGTCTTTTCCAGACATCCCTGTCTTCTCATGATGTGCCAGAAGCAGTACAGCTTCAGGTCTGTATTTTTGCCTCTAGCATGTTTCAGGTTTAATTTGCTTTAGGACCAGCTTCTTTGATTTTCTGATAGTCTACAGCATCTGTAGAGCTCTCCTCCAACACTATTTTTCAAATGAATCATTTTTTTCTTGTCAGTTTTCTACACTGTCTGACTTTCGTATTTGTATGTAGTAATTGGGAATATAAGGGTGTGGATGCTCTTTTTACTCTGCTGCATTTGAAAGAAGAAAATCAACATTCCCTGCCTGCATTTGTTTCCTAGGGCTGCTATTACAAAGTACCACAAATGGGGTGATTTAGCACACAGAAATTTATTCTTTCATAGTTCTGGAGACCAGAAGTCCAAAATTAAGGTGTCAGGAGGGCCATGCTCTCTCTCCTAGCTTTTGGTGGTTTCCAGCAATCGTTGGTATTTCTTGGCTTGCAGCTTCATAACCTCAGTTTCTGCCTCTGTTGTCATGTGAAATGGTTTTGTTCCCTCTGTGTGTCTGTGTCTTCAAATGGTCTTTCCTCTGTGTGTCTCTCTCTGTGTGCTTCTCCTCTTATAAGGGCACTGGTTATATTGGATTAATGTCCCACCTTACTCCAGTATGATCTCATTTTAACTTATATCTTAATTACATTTGTAAATATCCTCCTTCCAAATAGGGTAATATTTACAGAGTCAGAGGTTAGGACCTCAACCTATTATTTGGGGGAACAATTCAAAACACATGCCTAATTTCTTTTACCTTATTCTCTATATTGCTTCTCTTACTCCCTACTTTCATCCCCTCTATTGAAATCAACCAAAACTCCTTGGCTTCTCTCAAATCCCATCATGGTGGCACCTTGTGCTTTGGTGGTCACGAAAGAAAAATAAACATGGAAGTATATAGATATCAATGTGGATATAGATATGGTGGTAGATAGGTAGATAATAGGTAGATATAAATTGTATGCACACAACCATGATGTTAAGAGCTTCTCTCTATGTCTAGGAAAATTCCTAACCTAATGTCATCACATATTCAAGGGAGAATGTTGGTAAGAATATGTTCAAGGACAACAGTCCAAAATTAAGCCCACTAATCTGCTGTTCTTCAAGAACTAGCTGGAACAGGAAGAAAGAACTTCCTTCTAGGATAAGTAATGATCAGAAATAAAGCATTATGGCATTAATGCATAATGTCAATTAAGAAATCTCAAAACTTGTAGAGAATTTTTATGAGTTTATTTGAGCCAAATTGATAGTTGTTGGGGCATAAACTCTCAACGGATTGAGAAAATGCTCCAAGGAGAAGCAGTTTTGTAGCTCACTTTATAGAATAGAATCAAGGAGAGAAGATGGCAGAGGAGTGAGGGGAGGCTGTGCTTTCTGGCTTCCTAGACCTGTCTGCAGTTTGGACTAATTGCAGACAGAACATCTCAGTGAGCAGCTGGACACTGGCAGGAGTCGAGCCTTGGCACTGCTGAATTAGAGAAAAACAATCTGGGAACAACCTGTTTAGTGAGGATAGTGGAGGAAAAAGGAAAAAAACGGGATTCCTGACTGGGGTGGCTTCTCGAGCTGCAGCTGGAAGTACACAAAGGCTTTTTGGCGACAACAGGCTTCCCCAGAGAGGAGTCGGGAGGAGAGCAGATCTCTGCCCACTGGCAGAGACAGGACTCGACCAAGTGGCATTGGCGTTGAAGGACAAGAGACAGCATACTGCTGTGCAAGTGAGAACATAATTCTCCTTTATATTTTTCTCTTGTGGACTGCGGAGAGGGGTGGAAAGTTTGGGGATGGTAGGACATTCTTGAGGAGCGCAGGTGCAGTGGTGCGCTTGTCCACTCCCCAACCCTCCCTTGGGTTGTGCAGGTGCGCATAGGAAAGTGCCCTCATTCACTGGCCAAGGTGCGTGGCTGCGAGTCCAGGTGGCCCTCGGACACACCCCAACAAACATAAGATCAATGCCTCAACGGGCAAAGGGAGGGCCCACTGAACATGCAGAAGACCATGTGCAGACATCCCTAGCCAGCTCCAGTGGGCGCCAGGCCCCAGGCCAAAATGCAGACCACTTGCTTAGGCTACACTCATGCCAGCCCAGATGGGTGCAGAAATGGCGGGTGGCTGCTGCACAGGAACAGCAGGTGAAAGCAACTCACAGACGCTCACTTCCACTGTGCACAGGTGTCCGGGACCCCGCCCTAAGAGGCCAGAGACCAACTCCCAGAGCACAGCTCGGCTCCGCAGGACTGAGGCTAGCTCTCGGGCCTCCTTGCATGTGCACAGGCGCAGGAGCGCGGAAGCACCTTGGCCTGGCTTCAATAGGCACCAATCGCTCACTTCCACTGTGCCCAAGTGTCTGGGACCTCGCCCTGGTTGGCGAGAGACCAGCTCCCAGAGCACGGCTTCACAGGCCCAAGGCTGAAAGTAAAGGGTTATAAAAAAATATTCCGAGAAAACGGACCAGAAAAAAAAGCTGGGGTAGCAGTCCTCATATGAGACAAAACAGATTTCAAAGCAAGGGCAATAAAAAGAGACAAAGAAGGACATTTCATAATACTTAAAGGAACAATCCATCAAGAAGATATAACACTGATAAACATATATGCACCCAATATAGGAGCACCCAAATATATAAAGCAAATACTGGAAGACCATAAGAAAGATATTAACAACAACACACTCATAGTAGGGGACTTGAACACACCAATATCAACAATAGAAAGATCATTGAAGCAAAGAAACACCAAGGATATACAGGCATTGAACAACAAACTAAACCACATGGACTTAACTAACATATATAGAACTTTTCACCCCAAAGAAGCAAAATATACATTCTTTTCAAAAGCACATGGGACATTTTCAAAGATAGACCACATGATAGAACACAAAACAAGCCTCAACAAATTCAAGAAAATTAAAATCATATCAAGCATGTTTTCAGACCAAAAGCCCTTGAAACTAAAAATCAACCTCAAAGAAAAAAATCAAAGACACCCAAACTCATGGAGAATGAATAACATGCTATTGAATATTGAATGGGTTAACAATGACATAAAAGAAGAAATCAACAAATTTCTAGAAACTAATGATAATGAACACACAACAGCCCAAAACCTATGGGACACAGCAAAAACAGTCCTAAGAGAGAAGTTCATAGCAATACAGGCATATCTGAAAAGCATAGAAGAATCTCAAATAAAAAATCTAACCCTAAAGCTACAAGAACTAGAACAACAACAACAAACAAAGCCTAGGGCAAGAAGAAGGGAAGAAATCATCAAGATCATAGCAGAATTAAATGACATAGAGACTAAACAAACAATCCAAAACATCAACAAAACTAGGAGCTGGTTCTTCAAAAAAATAAACAAAATCGACAAGCCTCTAGCCAGGCTCATCAAGAAAAAAAGAGAGAAGACCCAAATAAACAAAATCAGAAACTAAAAAGAAGAAATCACGACTGATACCACAGAAATACAACGGATTGTAAGAAATTGCTACAAACAAGTGTATGGCAAGAAATTTGACAACCTAAAAGAAATGGACAAATTTATAGAAACATATAACCTTCCAAAACTGAATCAAGAAGAAGTGGAAAGTCTCAACAAACCAATAACAAAGAAGGAAATTGAAACAGTAATCAAAAATCTCCCTGCACACAAAAGCCCTGGACCGGATGGCTTCACAGGTGAATTTTACAAAACATTTAGGGAAGAACTAACTCCTACCTTCCTCAAACTATTCCAAAAAATCCAAGAAAGGGGAAAATCCCAAACTCTTTCTATGAAGCCAGTATTACCCTAATCCCAAAACCAGGTGAAGACACAACAAAGAAAGAAAACTACAGGCCAATATCACTCATGAACATAGATGCTAAAATCCTCAACAAAATAGTGGCAAACCGGATCCAGAAACACATTAAAAAAATCACACACCACAATCAAGTGGGATTCATCCCAGGAATGCAAGGATGGTTTAATATTCCCAAATCAATAAATGTAATACATTACATAAATCAAATGAAAAACAAAAACTACATGATCATATCAATAGATGCTGAAAAAGCATTTGATAAAATACAAAACTGATTTATGATGAAAACACTCAGCAAAATAGGAATAGAGGAAGCATATCTCAACATAATAAAGGTCATATATGAGAAACCTGAAGCCAACATGATATGCAATGGGCCAAAATTGAAAGCATTCACCCTGAGATCAGGAACAAGACAAGGATGTCTACTCTCTCCACTCCTATATCACATAGTGTTGGAAGTCCTAACCACAGAACTCAGACAAGAAAGAGAAATAAAAGGCATCCAAATTGGAAAAGAGGAAGTAAAACGGTCATTATTTGCAGATGACATCATAGTGTACATAGAAAACCCTATAGACTTCACTAAAAAATACACTCGACCTAATAAGTGAATTTGGCAAAATAGTACAAAGTCAATATTCAGAAATCGAAGACATTTCTGTACACCAACAATAAAATTTCAGAGATAGAAACTAGAAAAAAAAAATAACCCAAATATTACAACAACAAGAAAAATAAAGTACCTAGGAATAAACTTCACCAAGGACGTAAAAGACCCATATTTGAAGAACTACATAACACCGAAGAAAGAAATTAAGAAAGATACAAATAAATGGAAGCATATACCAGGTTCATGGATGGGAAGAATCAACATCATTAAAATGTTTGTACTATGCAAAGTAATTTATAGATTCAATGCAATCCCTATTAAAATACTAATGACGTATTTCATAGACTTAGAGAAAATATTTCAAAAATTTATATGGAACCAAAAAAGACCTTGAATAGCCACAGCAATCTTGAGGATGAAGAACACAGTAGGGGGTATCACAATACCTGATATCAAACTATATTACAAGGCCACGATAATCAAAACAGGCTAGTACTGACATAGAACAGACATACAGATCAATGGAACAGAATAGAGAACCCAGAAATAAACCCAGGTATATATAGTCAACTAATATTTGCCAAAGGGGCATGAACATAAAATGGAGTGAGAAGAACTTCTTCAACAAATGGTGCTGGGAGAACTGCATAGGTACACGCAAAAAAGAAAAAAAGAAATGAAACTAGACCACCAACTTATGCTATACACCAGGATAAACTCAAAATGGATAAAAGGCTTAAATGTAAGCCATGACACCATAAAAGTCCTAGAGGAAAACATAGGCAGGAAAATTTCAGATATTCCACGTAACAATATCTTCACGGATACATCTCCTAAGGCAAGAGAAATAAAGGAAAAAATAAACAAATGGGACTACATCAAACTAAAGAGTTTCTGCTCAGGGAAAGAAAACATCAGCAAGATGAAAAGAAAACCAACCATATAGGTAAACACATTACAAATGGTACCTCAGAAAAGGGATGGATCTCCAAAATATATAAAGAGCTTATAAGACTCAACAAAACGAAGACAAACATTCCCATTAAAAATGGGCAAAGGACCTAAACAAACACTTCTCCAAAGAGGACACACAGAGAGTCTATAGGCATATGAAAGAATGCTCAACATTACTAGCTATCAGAGAGATGGAAATATACCACAATGAGATACCACCTCACACCAGTCAGAATGACCATCATCAACAAATCAACAAACAACAAGTGCTGGTGAGGATGTGGAGAAATGGAAACCCTAGTGCACTGTTTGTGGGAATGCAGACTGGTGCAGCTGCTGTGGAAAACAGTATGAAATTTTCTCAAAAAACTAAAAGTGAAACTGCTTTTTATCCAGCAGTTCCATTCCTAGGTTTATACTCAAAGAATCCTGAAATACAATTCAAAAGAACTTATGCACCCCTATGTTCATAGCAGTGCTATTTACAATAGCCAAGTGCTGGAAACAACCTATGTGCCCATCTGTAGATAGTGAATCAAAAAAGTGTGGTACATTTTCACAATGGAATAATATGCAGCAGGAAGAAAGACGCTCCTACCATTTTCAACAACATGATGGAACTAGAGAGAATTATGCTCAGCAAAGTAAGCCAGGCAATGAAAGGCAAATACCATATGATATCACCTAATACAAGAAATTAATGAATAACACAAAAAAGGAACAAAATTTAACCAGAGACATGTAAACAAGGAGCAGACTGACAGTGACAAGGGGGGAAGAAAGAGGGAGAGAAGGGGAATAAGAAGGAAAAGGATCTTGTCAAGAAACTAATATAAATGACCCATGGACATGGACATTGGGGTGAGTATTGACTGTGGGAGAAGGGGTGGGCTGGGTGGGGGGAAAAAATGAGGGGAAAAATGGAACAACTGTAATAGAAAAACAATTTAAAAAAGAAAATAAAGAAAATAAAAATAGCTCTAACATTTAAAAACATTCTTCTTTTTTGATGTAGCCTCTTTTGTTTTTACATACTTGCTGCCAAAATAAATATCATTTTTTTTAAATTTTATTTTTTGGTTATTCAATTACAGTTGTCCCATTTTTCCCCCATTGCTCCCCCCCTCCCAGCCATAAATATCATTTTTATAGTGCATATTCCACTTAATGTTTTTGTATCATCAGGATCTTTGATTTCTTATAAATTTATTTTCTTAGTCTAATAATATTTCAATGTATATGCCTATTTGGGAGCATAAAACTTATTCCTATGTGGTCGCAGGAGAGTTTGACTTCTGCTTAGAATGACACTGCAGTATATTCTCTTGAGCATAAAACCTTTAGTGTACAGGGATGCTCCTTAGAGAAAATTTCTACAAGCGAAAATAATGAGTTCAACTATACACTTGGGCCTGACATAGAGTGCCAAATTGTTTTCTGGGAGGGTCATGCCTATTTGCATTTTCACCCACAGGGCAGGGAGGGCCCCTTCATTACAAACTGCCCATCCTTAGAGTGTTCCTGCAGAGGAGAGAGATCATTCTTTGAGAGGTTTTTACTTTTTGGATGTTTTTAAACCAAGTAATTATCTGCTTCTTTTGTGGTCTATGGATCCATGACCCCTAACCTTCAGCAAAATTTTATTCTTCTCAGATTTTCAGCTCTCATATCAGGCATCATCCACCACACTATCTTGGTCAGTTTTCTGAACACCCTGGGAGTCTCCTGGATTAGGGCCTGTTCCCATTAAATTAAATGTCTGTGAGAGCAGGGGGGCTGTGTTTGGCTCCTTGTGTATCTGCAGTACCCACAGTGCCAGTGCCTCATGTGTGCTCAGTGTTGAGTGAATGTATCTTCATCACCATGATATCCAATAAGACTTCTTTTGAGATGCTATTTCCTTCTTGGTGTCCTGTCCTCAGGCTTGGTTTTTTGAACTGTGGCTGCGATAATTTCAGAAGTCACCCCAACCCTCTTCCATTTCCTAACAAAGTCAGTCTTTCTAGACACTTCTCTACCACCACCACCACCACATCACTGCCCAGTTAGCCCACTTGGGAAGCTCTTCTGTCTAGAAGAGTTCAATAACTGAGGTGAACATATTTATCAGTTAGTTAAAGGCTTCATTTAGCTCATGCTCTCAGGCATTCACAGAGCTGTTTTCTTGGGCAAACTTAATTATTGCATCAGAAAAAAAAACACATTCTCATGTTAGTCTTGGGGAGGGAGCAAAAGTCGGCAAGGCTTCCTGTAATTTTCATTACTAGTAATGACACTTTCCATGATCCTAAATTCATTGGGTTATTTTTATTCTTTTTACATTCCTTGTCTAAATGCCAACAGAATCTGTGAAGGGCAGGCTTGGTAGCAGTTTTTATAAATTCAAGGAATTGTCAGGAATTTTGAAAGGTCACCAATCCATGCCTCAACTCTCCAGCAGAAGAGTCACAGTTAAATTCTCTGACCACTAGAAACGTCATGGATTTCCAGAGAAATGATTCCCCCAGTCTTCCATAGAAGGATCCCTTCTATGGTATAGAAACTCTTCCAGTCAGGAAGGCCTCCCTAGGTCTAATAGTCACCATTTGGAATAGCAGCTGTGATAGAAGAGCAGGACACTGGAATCACCTGGGGAGTCTTTGGTCCTGATGTCCATGTCAGACTCAGGTTAATTAAATCAGACCTAGAGGTGGAAGAGCCAGAAATCTGTATTTTTAAAATAATGTTCATGTAAAACCAGAGTTGAGGCCGACAGATCTCTGCTGATTTGTTAGATGCCTCACCTGGGAGGGACATTAAAGGAAAGAATCGGACCGGATCGGTTCTTGGTTCTCACCTTGTCTGAACACTAGAAAATTGTAGAAAGATTAAACAAGTTGTCCATGTGTAGCCCTACCCTCATTGGGTCTGACTTAATTGGTCTGGGGCCTGGCTACTCTTTGAGAGGTTCCAGGGCTCTCTGTCCATGACTGAAGACCAACCACTTGGTCCTTTATGAGCTTTCTTTGTCAACAGTCCTTCAGAAGAACTACAGAGGGCTCCAAGAAATATCCACCTATACAAGAGCACCCATTTTGCAAGGGGCCTTGAGACCTATCTAGAGACACCCTAGTGGGTCATGGAACCTGATTTACTTCCATCAGCTTGCTTATAAAACAGAGGGCAAATACCTAGTGAAGCCCAGGACCAAAACTTGGTGAGAGCAGCATATCAGAGATCCTGAATTCTGCTGTTGGCCAGAAGCTCTTCCACAATCCAGCTGCTACTCCATGTGAGTCACTAAGAAAGATGAAGTTTCATTGCTTGCTGTGGTAGCCCAATACATGGTCCCCAAATGCAAATATAAGAGTCTGTGAGAGGGAGGCAGGGAGAAATTCCGCATAGTGATGTAAAGACAGAGTGGAAAGAGATTTGAAGATGTTGGTCTTTAAGATTGGAGTAATGTGACCATAAGCCAAGGAATGTCAGCAGCCATCAGAAGATGAGAAAGGTAAGGAATAAACATTTCCTGCAAGCCTCCAGAAGGAGCAAGGGCCAGAGACACCTTGATTTCACATTCCTAGCTTCCAGAACTGTGAGAGAATATGTCTACTGTTTTAAACCACCAAGTCTGTGGTACTTTGTTAGAGCAACCATATGGAACTAATACACCTAAAAAAAAAAAAAAGAAAAACTTCAGAATTATGAAATAGAATTTGTAATATGTGTCTCTGTGATTAGTTCTAACTCACATTACTCAGGGAGGTAAAGTTAAAAGGAATTTACAGCTTCCCACAGGATCCCCCAAAGTTGAGTTATGGCCCTCCTGTTGCTTTTCTTTGTCTTTAAGGGAGCACACCTGACAACCTGAAGCACCAGATATTGACCTCTTCCAGGTCTGCATGTATGAAAGATGTGTGGGCCACAGCACACACCTGGCCCCTGCAGTGCTGCTAAGGGAATGTGAGTTGCCTCCTGTTCTTCCTTACAGCTGAGCCCAGTCCCAGGGACACCTGGCCAGACATAGTTAAGAGTAGTAGGGCTTCATGGGGTCTTCCTCTGCCTCCACTAACTCCCCTCTTTGTAGCCTTGAGCTCACCAGAATCCCGCTCACTGACCAAACACACATGTTGGATCTGCCCATTAGAAATAATTAGAATTTCATCCTTCAGAACTCAGCTAAAATATCCTTTACTTTGAAACCTCCCTTGACCTCCCAAACTAGGTCATTGGGTGAGGTTGGTTAGGGTCCCAGCAAGAAACAGATATTATATTTAAATTGGGTCATTTGATGAAGGTTCAGTAAAGACACTGCCTATAATGTGTGGGCCAGGGTTAGGGAAAGCCACAGGGATGGTCCTCTGAGTCAATGGAGCTAAATTATGGGATGCTCAGGATGTCTACTATTCTTTGCCCATGGAGGTGGGGCAGGGGTGGTTCTCAGAACCTGAATACAGGCTGCGGCATACAGAGGCAGGGCCTGAAGCAGGCAGGGAGCCAGGGAAAACAGTGCCCACTTTCCTCCTTTTGCCTCCACTCTTTGGTCTCCCTTGGTTCCCCCTCAGCTGAACTCAGCTGGAAGCCACAGGTCCTGCAGAGACTCAGAACTGCACACCTCACATTTGGGTCTTCTGCATCTGTTATTATTTCTCACCCCCACAGAAGTATGGGTCCCTTCAGGAAGAAAACTTGCATAGCTTACTCACTGTGCAGCACCTGGGTATAACCAGAGTTCACCGAACATCTACTGACTGACAAATAGGTGCTGCAGAAACAGGGGGGAACTGGGCCACCCTGGAAGAGCATCACAAAGGAACCCAATAAGTGATTCAAAAACCTCTCATTTCCCCAAATGAGAGGCTTCCCTTCTGTCCTCTCATCTCTTCATATAACTCTGAAGCCCAAGATGAGAGGGCCAAGGGGCCACCACTGCCTTGTCTCCCACTCAGATGATCATAGTGTGCTAACCCTATCAACACTGCATGATGAGGGGCCATTGACATGGCTCTACATTTCCCCAAACATGTGGCTGCTCCCCTGAGATACTGTGGCTCTCACTTCTGCTTCCCTTGTTCTTCTGCCTTAACTCCTCCTATATCCCCTACTATCGACTGAATGTGTCCCCCACACCCCAACCCACATGTTGAAGCCCTAACCTCCCATGTGATGGTATTTGGAGGTGGGAGCCTTTGAGGGTGATTAGGTTACAATGAGGTTAGGAGGGTGAAGCCTGAGCTTTGTCTCTCTTTGCACCATGTGAGAACACAGCAAGAAGGAAGCTATGTATTAACCAGGAAGAGCACTCTCACCGGAACCTGACCATGCTGGCACATTGATCTTGGACTTTCCAGCCTCCAGCACTGTGAGAGATAAATGTTGTTTAGGTTGACAAGTCCATGGTATTTTGTTAAAGTAGCCTGAACTAAGTTCCTGACAGGCTCCTCCAGCCACCCCAACCCCCGACTTCTTTGGGCCTGGACTTTGGCAGTGTTCATGAAGCTCCCCGAATGTCCTACTTTTGTGGCATCCTAAGTGGGGCTAGTATCCCTGCCTGATGGTGAAAGTGTCTCTGCCTGGAAAGGACACTAACTGATCAGAACAATGGCTCTGATTTTGTACATGGTAAAGTTAGCCCTAAAGTCACAAGTGTGTAATGCAGGAAATAGACTTCTCCATCCTCAGGGGAAGCGGCAGATCCTGGTCCTCCAAGCTGTGTCTTCAGATGGAGAGTAGTCAGGCCCACAAAATGATAAAAGAGAAGCAGCTCTGGATTTGGCTCCCTTCCTGGCCCTGCATTTGCTGAGCCTGTGCTGTGGGCAGGCTTTGACCTGTGTGCTTTGGACAAGGGGGAGCAACCTCAAGGGGTTCATATCACCAGACAGAGAACCAAAAGCCATGCTAACCATGTGTGGGTTAAGGGGTGAGACTGCAGGTGGGGGTGAGACAGGGAGTCAGAAGCAACCTGGGGAAAGTATGGGACTTGAGTTGGGCCTCAAGATGACCAGGCCACTTTCCTAGCTCAGGGAAGAGTCCCCTGGAGGCCTTGAAGAGAAGTTGTGCCTGCTGAGACCAACAGACAGACTCCTTACAGGGTGGGCTCAAGGGCAGAGTGACCTTCAGGCCCCAGCCTCAGGTAGGTCTCCAGCATTCTTCTATTCCCTCCAGCTTCCTTCTGTTGGATTCACTGTGAGAAATATCTTTTAAGTCCCCCAAAGCAGGTGTCCTTGATGCCAGCTGCCATTAAAATTACACTGGTGACTTGAGGAAAAGATACCAACTCTGGGACCCCTTTCTTGGGGATAATTATTGACTAGGCTGTGGTGGGGCTGGTGGAATGGGAAGGCTTTAAACCTCCTCCAGGGCAGTGATTTGAGTGCACAGCTGAGACTGAGAACCACCATGAACTAGTCTAAAGAAATTGGAACTCTATCTGCATTTCCCAGCCATTAGGAGGAATACACTATTCCAAAGTTCATTCTGTTCACCTTGGAAAACAAGGCACCATCTCACAGATCTTATTTTTGTATTAAACCAGTGGTCTTTTGGGGAATTGAGTGTTTATGGGCTCAAGGATGAACCAAAGCACTGGCTTTTCCTCCTCTTCTTGGAGCACCAGCTGGTGGAAGCAGGAGGAGTTTGTGCGGGATCACTCAGCTGGAATCAGGAAGGAGGCTCTGGCTGCACCCATGAGAACTTTAGGGAAAGGTCACTAGGAGATATTAAATGTCATCACTTTCAAATTGCCATGCTTACATTGATATAAGTTGGAGTAATTTGAAAAGCCACTGGAGAGATAATCTGAAGACAGGTAGACAGAGTATTATGCACAGATATACACATTAGAAACCCCTGATTTCTTCAGCAAAAATAGAGGAAGGTTATGCTAGGTGACAGGACTCAGTGGAGAAGAGATTTGGTGACAGAGAGATTAGGTATGATGTTAAGCCAAAGAAATATAAAATCCACACATAAAAGACCACCTCGATGATGTAAAGTTCAAGAAAATATGCCACAATTTTCAAGTATTTTCATGTGTTAGTCTTTCAAGCATCATTTCAAGATATTATGTATGAATTATTGTTTTTTTTAATTTATTATTTTTTTAAATATGTGTTATTGATTTTACTGACAGTTGTCCCAATTTCCCTTCCTTCTCTTCCCCTCCACCCAGTGGCCCCCCTCCCTCCATTTGTCCCCCTTTTAGTCCATGTCCATTGGCTGTGCATATAGTTCTTCTCAACCTCTTCCTGTCTATTCCATTCCCTCTTACTATGCTTCTTAATTCCTATACCATCTCCCTCCCTCTCCCCCTCCCCCCTCCCTGCTGACCTCCCCCCAATATGTTCCCCATATCTATAGTTCTTTTTCCACTCTCGTTGCCTATTTAGTTTGCCTTTGTTTCGATTCCCTCGTTTCTGTTGTTGGTTGTTGTGATGTAGTTTTCATTTTAATGTTCACAGTTTTGATCCTCCTTCTTCTAAACCAGTCCCTTTAACATCTCATATAATAGTCATTTGGATCTAATGAACTCCTTCAGTTTTACTTTGTCCTGGAAGCACTTTCTCTGCCCTTCTATTCTGAATGACAGTTTCACTGGATAGAGTATTCGTGGCTGTAAGTTTTTGATTTTTATTACTTTGAATATTTCTTGCTAGTTTCTCTTTGCCTGCAGGGTCTCCTTTGAGAAATCAGCTGATAGTCTAATTGGGACCCCTTTGTACATGATTCTTTTCTTTTGTCTTGCTGCTTTTAAGATTCTCTCTTTATCTTTAATTTTTGACATTTTGATTATAATGTGTCATGGAGTGGTTCTCCCTGGGTCCAGTTTTTCTGGAACTCTGTGCTTCCTGGACCTGTAAGTCTATTGCCTTCCCCAAGTTTGGGAAGTTCTGGTTCATTACTTTTTCACACAAATTTTCAATTTCCAGTTCTTCTTCTTTGTCCTCTGGCAATCCTATAATCTGAATGTTTGGTCGCTTATAGCTGCCCCAGGTGTTTCTGATCCTCTCCTCGCTTTCCTTACTTTTTGTTTCCTCTTTCTGCATTGGTTGACTGTTCGTTCCTTCCCTATGTTCTGGTTTGTTGATTTGATCTCTGGGTTTTATTTCCTCATCACTTGTCTCATGCAAGTTTTTGTTTGTTTCAGTATGAGTGGCTTTTACTCCTTCCCTGTCTTGTTCCAAATCTTTTGTTAATTCTGGAAGCCACCTTATAACTATAGCTCTGAACTGAGCCTCTGAAAGTTTTTCTGTTTGTTCGTCTGTCAGGTTCCTCATCTGCTACCTCGTGAGCTGCATCACCAGGCTTTCAATCATTGTCTGCTTCATTTTGACAGATTTGCGTTTTGCTTTGCTTCCTGGGCAGGCTGTAGAAGGCGGAGTCCCATGTACTTGTCACTACCAGGTGACTGGCAGCCCGTCCACATCCTTTTTTGCTGTGCTGTGGCGCTTTGTGTTGGAGCGGGGGTCCAAGATGGATTCCTGACATTATTCTCCACTGGGAGACCAGGATCCATCCCCCCGCCCTCTGGGCCTCTCCGTTCGAGGCAATGGGAGACTGCCTTTCCCAGCGTTGGGGCCGTGAGCTGCTGGGACTCGACTACAGCTGGGATTGCTCCCCCTGCCACCGTCCCCACTGCTACTGCAAACAGCACCGCCCGACCTTTCCATTCCGGTTCCGATTTCACCCCTCTACCTGTCCGGACAGGCACCACTGGTTTATAACTTCATACGTTGGGCTTCCATGTAGTATTATTTTCTGGAATTTCTGGTTATCTTTTGTTTTGAGGTAGTTGTATTCATTTCTAGTTGTAGAGGGAGACTGAGCCTGTCTGTCTTCTGTCTAAGCCTCCATCTTGGCCGAAAGTCCTCGAGATAATTTTTGAATTATTGTTCTATTTTTCATGCTTTTTAGTAGTATTCCATAGAGTTTCTATAACAGGCTCGTATTATATTCAAAATCAGAAGAGAAATCCCAACAAGTTAGTTGAGTTGCAAGTTGCCTTTCTCCGTGAAGGTAGGATTTTCACATTTAGCAAATAAAAAGATAGAATGTTCCGTTGCATTTAAGTTTCAGATAAATGACAAACTATCCTAAATATTGTGTGGGTCACACTTAGACTAAAAACTACTCATTACATATCTAAAATAAAATTTAACTTGTCATCCTTTTATTTTATCTGGCAGTCCTACGTGAAAGAGGATATAAGTCACAGGCCAGGTGAGGGAATTTCCAACAAGGGCCCCTGAGGTTCCCAGGGCTGGTCTCTCTGCCTGAGATGTTGGACACGCAGCAGTAAACCTTTTTCCCAAGTCTACTCATCAATGATCTTCTGTGTTTTAGACTAAAATACAGCTGCTTTTGTGTATACATCTTTTTCATGCAAATGGGAATAATAATGTTTATTCGTGTTGTGTGTCAAAATTCTCAATGTATGTCATATTCTTGATCACAGCTATGGATATGTATCCCTGTTGGGTCACCCAGTAAGTGTCAGCTTCTTAACACACCTTCTCTGAGGTAGAAACTATTCTTAACCCCATTTTGTGGGTAAGGGAACTGATGCTCAGAGAAAATGGCAAGAACTTGCTCAAGGTCGCACAGCTGGAGGATGGCAGAGCTCATGGCCCTACCTAAGGCCTGGCACAAGGAAGCATTTCTCTGTACTATGTGCCATGACTTCATCATTTTATCACTTTAGCCTCTGAAGCAATCTTGCAAAGTAACTATTAGGATGGGAAAGCCAAAGCCCCCTGATTCCTCCCCATCCCAGCACAATTCCATTGGTCTTTTCTTATCATTCTTCCTCCTATCCTCTCCTGTTTTCTTGCCCCCTCTCCCTTCTTCCTTTTCCCTGGCCTCTCCATCTTCCTTCCTCCCTCGCCTCCTCTCCCTTTCCCCTTCTCTCTCCCTCATTCCATTCTCCACCCCAGCTGCAATGAAGACTTTTGGAATCTTCTAGATCTGCTAGATTCCCCTTACTTGCTTTGGGATCTCAGGAAAATCACTATAGCTCCCTATTCTTCACTGTTTTCACCCGTAAGACAGGGAAAAAAACCTTCCCCACTGGGGTTGTGGCATTCCCAAGTAACTTTCATGTGGCTTATAGTGAATATTTTTTCAAAGCATCTCTTCTCGGTGTCCAGGGCTTTAGCAGCTGATTAATATCAAAATTAAAACAAATAAAACAGTGTATGTTATATTGTTGAATTTGTGGCTTGATATTACTAGTTGTACTTTGCTCAGAAAGAACCAAAATCTAGACTTTTAAAGAAAACCCCAATATACGTTTTATTGTATTTATTTTTTGGTGAGATCCTTAAACTGAAATTATCTTGCAAAAAAATTGTTTCCCATTTTTATTATTTCTCTCAGCCCCTTCAAGGTCTTTCACCAAACCAAATCCTGAAACTTTCTTGGAAATCCAGAAAATTAAGTGAAACAAGAACACTGTAGAAACCTAAGAATATATTAAATGGTCTGGCACAAATTGATGAAAACCTCTTTGCTTGTAAAAGAAAAATAAAGATTCATTTCATTCAAACAAGGAAAGCTCTGTGGAGGAAGCATATATTTTCCATTTGACCTCAACACCTCCAAGTGCAATGAGCAGTAAGTGAGAAGTATGTGCACACATGCCATCTACACATGTGAAATGAGGGAGAAGACACGTCCAGCACATGTCTGAATCTTCTCAGTAATGGTGAGAGATAGTGTCATTTTCATTTTCCAAATGAGAAAACCAAGAGGTCCAGTGACTTGCTCAGAATCATTGCCAATAAGCTGTGGTGTTGGGTCTGATGCCAAGCACGGAGATTTCCACCACATGACTCTGCCTCCCTGGTGGGCCAATACTTCCAAAGGTTAATGAAGAATGGCTACTTCAAAGGGCAGAACTGACCATGAACCTGTTGTTGGCCATGAACCATCTCCAGTGTTTGCCTTTGACCTCACCCTCATTGCTCTGGAGAAGCCTCTGAAGATATCTCATCATCTTCATGGTCATTCTTGGGCCCCCTCTCCATTCCTATCTTTCTCTCTCAGGACCAATTGTAATATCTTTTTCAGCTTTAGCATGGAAGAGAAAGCAAAGACCATAGATCCCAAGCAACAAATAAATGGTTTGAATTCCCTTCCTGAGCTTAGTGATTTGGGTCAAGTTATTTAACCCACAGAACTTAGTCTCCTTATTTGTGAATCAGATATTTTAATCATCACTCACAGGGCTGTTGTAGAGATTACTTACGCAGTCCTAAGGATCAGTCTTGGATAAAACTATGTCTACGGTGGAATTATTTGCAGGGATCTTTGGTCTCTCCCTGGGGTCAACTGGATGCCCAAGTTGGGATATGGAGAAATTCTCTTCTCATAATTAGAGATTGGGTCCAACAATCAGGCCACTGTTGCCCAATGCTTAAGTACTCATCAAGAACTTTTGGGAAAAGTGAAACCCTGGTGATGTGGTCCATTCAGGTGAGACTCCTAAAGCTCTGGAAAGAATGGTGGAGGAACTTCACACCATCCCCTGGCCCTTTTCAGAAGGTAATGCCCATGACAGGTGCCCTGTGTTCAGTGCTTCTGCTGCTGGTCTGTCTCCCCATCCAGTCCACAGCCCTCTGCCAAAGGCTGAAGTCACAGCCACCTTCTCTTCCAAGACCTGCTCTGTGACTGTGCCAGGAGCTGGGCATTAGCTTCCTTTCACTTCTTTGGAGAAAATGAATTATGGCAAGGTCGTGTTAATCAACCTTTAGAGATTATTTTTAGAAGTGTAAATCTCTTTAGCAACAGGCATTGGAGGTTGCACGGTGACTATGAGAATGAGATTCTTGGATACTCCAAGCAGATCTGCCAAGGGGAGGTTGTCACCATTGGCACTGTAGGGACTGTGTTTACAGACTCACCTTTGGAATATGCTGTGGTGAACATGCTATTGCTTCAGCCAAGATGGGGCCCATTCTGCTAGGGCAGGACGCAGCCTCATTTATGTTGAGGTGGTGCTCAGGAGCGAATTCATGGGTGGAAATGCAGCAGGATCCAGAAATATCTACTACCTCACTTAAGTTATCTCACTGCACAAGAAACCCAGTGTCAGGGAGACCACATGCTTGGCCCTGAACATTTTAAAAGTCCAGTTCATTTTTAACCATTTGCTGCAAAGCACTGTCTGATCTCTGGACTCCTGTTGCTAGTCCCTGAATGCTTTTTGTTTTCTGTCTTCATGATAAGAGCCATAGGTACAAGATTTCAAAGGTGTCAGAGGCACACTGTATGCCTTGTTCTACCCTGTGAGCATAGCATTAGGGCATACTTCTGAAGATAATGATGGGTAATGAAGACTCCCAGGAAGCTTCCTTGCAAACTGAAGAATACACCTTTACTCTTGTCAACCTCCAATGAATTTTAGGGCCTTTAGAGATGATCTAAGCCAGTAACTAACTTTTTTGTGTGAATCCACCAAAAGAATTATATTATATGTCTGTGTTAGTTTGTTAAGGCTGTCATAACAGAATGCCACAGTGGGAGCTTTAGCATCCAGAATTTATTTCTCACAGTTCTAGAGTCCAGAAGCCCAGGATCAAAGTATAAACAGGTTTGGTTTCTCTGAAGCCTCTCTCCTTGGCTTGCAGACAGCTGCCTTCTCTCTCACTGTGTCCTCCTCACAGGGTCTTTCCACTGCATGTGGTGCCACTTTTTGCATCCAAATTTCCTCTTATCACCAATCAGTGCCCACCCTAATATCCTCATTTAACTTAACTGCTCCTTTAAAGATCCTATCTCTAAAATATAGTCACATTCTAAGTATTGACTATTTGGGCTTCAACACAAGAATTTTGAGGGGACACAATTTAGTCCAAAATTCAGTAATTAAAAATAAATAAATATATTTTTATAAGAAACAGTACATACCCTTACCATGTGGGTGGCAATTTGATATTCGCTATTCTGTTCTATTTAAAATGCAATTCTACTTTACTAAAAAAATAATGCTAGCTATGTCTCATAAAAATGATTTCACAACCCACTAATGGCTCCAACTTGCAGTTTTTCAAACTGTGATCAAGGCCAAATGCTATAAGGAGCTATTTCAACACTGGTCTACAGAGATAAGCGAACACCGATTAGGGCCTAATCCTTTATGTTAATGACAGGAGAACAGAGACCATGGGTGGATGTAATCAGGGTGTGGCCAGGCAATGTTGGTATGTCAGTGCTGCAGGGCCAGGGAACTGAGGATATAGGCTTTTTCCAGAAAGGAGAGTGACAAAGCAAGGTTATCATAGCAGGTGACTAGGGTCAAAATAGGGGTACCAAATCTGTTCCATTCAAAAAGCAAGTGCAGGGCAGAGAGAATGAGCCCAAAAAAGGCCAGACTCTCAACTGATGCAGGGACAGAGAGACAAGCCCTGATAGAATCCTAAAGAAGGTCAAACTTTGTCTACAATGGGTGGTGATAAGGGGGTCAGTCCCTGCCTGCTGTGGGCTGATAGAACAAGTACTGTCCTATAAGACTACATCATCTTATTAGCCTTTTGCTAAAGGACAAGATGGAGTTCTATAGGACAGAACATCTCATAACTAAGCAGTGCCCTGACCCCTTACACTGAAAAGCTTGGGGAAGGCAAGGAGAGGAGGCTTTAACTTCTGGAAAATAATCAAAGTATGTAAAGAGGCATAGAAAGCCATTCTTAAAATTCCAAAATGATCATACTAGTACTTTCTCAATTAGCTTCCTAAAACATAAGTATAATTTAGTCAATCATTTGCTTGTATATATGTACAGAATGGGGGTGTCCAAAAAAAACCCCAGAGCCAGAGCTTGCCTCTGGGGGATGGGGAAAAGGAAGCAGCTTTTAAGATGCCTTTGCATGCCTGGGGCTAGTGGCTGGTAACTTTGTTGCACAAATGGCTTTGAAACTTCCAAGGCCCAGGAAGATGGGAGCGGTCTTGGACCGTAGGATGATACTGAAAGAGCGGACAGAGTCTGCGTAGGGTTCTGTGAATGGTCAGAATTGGTTGCCACACCCACTGTGTCAGAGGACGCAGTCAGGGATTTAAAAAGCAGCTGCAGACATTTCAGGGAGGGCTCTCGCCATGTGGTTTTGAGAAGGAGAGGAGATCCACGTGGTTCGCAGGAAGAAGGTGTTCCCTCTATCCATTTGGATTAAAGAAGCTGAGATCTCCATGCTGTTTTGAGAGGGAAACACCATGTGGCTTTGAGAAGGCAGTTTACAAGGAGGTTGAGAATCCATGCGGTTCTGCATTGAAAGCTGGCAGGCACCACAACACAGAAAGACCTCCCCAATCAGAATTGAATGATTGGCAGTACCGGTAAAGCTGAACTGTGTCTAGGAAGTAGGGAAACGATATTTCTAACTTTTCTAAAACTAGCCTGGTTTGGTAGGGGGAGGCAGAACTATGTGTTTGTGGGTGTTTTAAAGAACATAAGACTTAACAGCAGATATCTGCAAATAATCTAAATCTATATAACTGTTAAATAAACAGTTCTTTTTCTTTTCACTAAACTCTGGTATTGAGAGTTATAATTCTGGTGGCAGGCAATCGGGCCCCTAACTAAACAGCCCATGGGTTCTGTTTCAATCAGAGCAGCCCAGGGGTTCTGTTACATATACATTTAATGTTTCTTGATAATATATGCAGCTGTTTCTTTGGAACAGAGTAAAAATTCTTTCCAGCTTTCTCTTTTGGTATTTATTGTTCCCACAATTACCATATATTTGTATGCCTAACACTACTGTAACAACACCAGATATATGATGCTCTTTTTTTTAAAATAATAAAAATAATTTCAAAAATAAATTATACATAAAAAAATGTGCAGTTGAAACAAAAAAATAAAATCCACCCTGCTTAAGAATCAAACTCTTACACATGCATTAGAAAGCCTCTGTGTGTCCCTTCTCAACTGCACATCACCTAATATCTCTAAGTAATGGTCATCCTGAATATTGTTTTCCTCATCTTTTGCTTTTTTGTGTAGTTTTCAGTGTAGTATCTATTTTAAATTATATTTTACGACTGCATATTGCTGGTGTTTAGAAATGCAATAGACTTGTATATGGATTTTTTTATTCATACAAATGTACTGAATTTTTCTATTAATTTTAATAATATATCTTTAGGTTCTTTTGGGGTTTCTATGTAGAAAGTTTTAACATCTGCAAACAATGAAAGCTTGATTGTTGCTCTCCAATTTCTCCAATTTTTATTTTATTTTCTTTTTTTTCTTATTGCACTGGCTAAGCTCTTTAGTACATTACAGAACAGAAAAAGTGAAAGGAGACATTCTTGACATTTTTCTGATCTTAAAGGTAAACTTTAAATATCTTTACATATAATTCTCTGTAGGTTTTGCTGGTGCACTTTGTCAAGTTAAAGAAGTTCCTATCATTCTTTGCTTTTTACTCTTTTGTACAGTTTTGTCTTGTTTTTAAGTCATGAATATATGTTGAATTTTGTTTAACAGATTTTTGCATCTATAAACATAAATATTTAGTTTTAGTTCTTTAAGCTGTTGAATTATATTAACTGATTTTAAAAATTAAACCCATTTTGTATTTCTAGGATGACCTCAAAGTGGTCATGATGTATATACTTTACACATTTGTTTTAAAGTATCTTGAGTTCTTTATATAATTTTTTTAATTTTTTTTCTTTTATTTTTTGGTTTTTCAATTACAGTTGTCCCATTTTTCCACCATTGCTCCCCCTGACGCAGCCCACCCCTTCTCCCCCAATCATATCCTTCCCCGTTGTCCATGTCCATGAGTCATTTATACACGTTCCTTGACTAGACCCTTCCCTTACTTATCCCCCTTTGTTTAGAATTTTTCATCTCTATTTGCAAAGGAAATTGAGCCGTTGTTTTATTTTCTTGAGGTTCCTTGTCTGATTTTAGCATCAAGTATAAGATGACCTCATAAAACGAGTTAGTATGTGCTTCACTTTTTCTCTTTCTTGGAAGAATATGTGTGAGGTAAAATTATCTGTTCTTTGATGTTTGATAGAAATCAATTCCAAGACCATTTGGGTCTGGTATTTCCTTTGTGAAAGAATATTGGGAACTAGTAACGTTTTCTATTTCTTCTTGAAACAATTTTAATAAACTGTAGTTCTGTAGATATATCATTGTTTATTGTATTTATAACATTTGTTTGTTATTAATTTAATTTCTTCAATATTGTAGTTATATTTCTTTATATTTAAATTCCTTTAAATTCTCACTTTTCATGCTTTTGATTAATGTTGCCTCATATTTACCTATTTTATTAACATTTTTAAATAATTGATTTTGCCTATCTTCTTTATATACTCTTTCATGTCACTAATTTCTGTTCTTATATTATTTTATTTCCTCTGTATTTTTTGCCATCATTTTTAATTTCATATTTTGGATGCTTAGTTCATCAACATTGAGCCTTCTTTTCTACTGAAAGCATTTCAGGCAATAACTTTCCCTTTAACTTCTACAAAAGTAATACATAGTAATTTAATTATATTCATTTATAAATATTTTCTAACTTTCATTTTTATTTCTTCTTTGTCCCATGGATTCTTTAGAAATGTGTCTTTATAATTTTAAAACAAGTTTTAACTTATCATTGCTATTTATTTCCAATTTATGTTGTGGTCAGAATATGTAGTTTGTATGACAAACTTTCTGAAATTTGTCAAAGATAGCTTTATAATCAATATGTGGTCAAATTTTATCTTTTTGTACATAAAATTTGTTAGGTGTGATAGCTATTTGTTATAGTATTTACATAGAAATGTTTTGTTAAATAGTCTAATAATAAGGTCAATTTGGCTATTTCTCTTTGTCCTGGAAATTCTTGCTTTATATGTAATTGAGCCTGCTCTTAATAGTGTTCAAATTTAGAATTTTTCAAGTTATTATTTTATAATGCACTTTTCAAAAGGTCTTATTTATTTTTTAAGAGAGAGGGGAAGGGAGGGAGAAAGAGAGGGAGAGAAACATCAATGTGTGGTTGTTTCTTGCATGCCTGTAACTGGAGACCTGGCCCACAACCCAGACAGTGTCCTGACTGGGAATCAAACCAGCAACCCTTTGTTTTGCAAGCTGGCACTCAATCCACTGAGCCACACCAGCCAGGGCTATTTTATAATGCATTTTATTCTATCTTCAGATTTCAATTATTCTGTGTCTATTGTAAACATTATATAGATGGATTTAATTTTTCTTTTATTTACTCAGACTGATGGTTCTTATATTTTAGGGGAGGTTTTCGTCCATTTATATTTATAGTTTATCCTTGAACAACACAGGTTTGAACTGCACAAGTCCACTTCTCCACAGATTTTTTTTCAGAAATATACACAACCTTCCATATACCTAGGTTTCACCTCTGCTGAATTACCCAACCACAGATCAATAACAATATTTCTTTTTATTTTTTAAAATTTTTAACAAGGTTACTTTATTTTATTTTATTTTGTTTTATTTTATTTTATTTATCTGCTTTTAGAGAGAAGGGAAAGGAGAAAGAAAGGGAGAGAAACATCAATGTGCGGTTGTCTCTCACGCATCCCCAACTGGGGACCTGGCGTGCAACCTAGTTATGTACCCTGACTGAGAATCAAACCAGCAACACTTGGTTCCCAGGCCAATGCTCAATCCACACTGAGTCACAGCAGCCAGGCAACAGTATTTTCCATCCACAGTTGGAAGTCCATGAATATGGAAGGCTGACCATATATACTGATCTATACAATTTTATATGAGGGACTTAAGCATCTTCAGATTTTGGTGTCCCCTGTGGATATCAAAGGACAACTGAATTTTGGGGGGAATCAAAAGTTATGCAGGTTTTTGACTGCATGAGGGTCTGTGCCCCTAAACCTTGTGTTATTTAAGCATTAACTGTAGCATGATTAGAATTTATGGCTACAATATTACAATGCAGTTTTCATTATCTCATTCTTTTTTATCTTCTTTTATGCCCTAATTTGGATGAAGTGCCTTAAAATATGATTCCATTGTTTTCCCTCTACTTCTTTTAAAGATATACATCCTATGTCTGTTCTGTTAATGGTTATCTTAGGTATTTCAATATGCATACTTAGGTATGTCTACAGTTTATCAGTATCTTTAATGCCATCTCAAAGGACACACTTGATTTCTAGATTTAATGCTTTCTAGATGCAGATTTACTGTAAAACTCACAAACATGAGTTCAGGATTTTTCATCTACATGGGCTCTTTCCAAGAAGCTGAACCTCACTTTGTTTTTAAAGTTTAGTATTTTTTTTTTTCTTAAAGGGGTTCAACAAATTTTGTAAGTTTAAGATCTTAGAAAACCTGGACTGGCCCCTGATAATTCCAAATCATTCTGTGGATTCCTAACTTCAGTGATAGCTCAGCCTTACATTGGAGAAAATGTTTCTTCTTTCTCATTTTGTTTGTCCAGTGAGGAGGTTTATTCAAGGGATCTAATTGACCACAGTGATATAGCAGGGACTGAGATTGTGTAATTTACAAAAAAAGGGTCTCCAATATCTATGAGCAGGATTCAGACTGAGAAAGCTACTCAGCTGCAAACACAAAGGGAAGAGGGTCGAAGAGAGCAAATACAAGAGCTTGTGGGAACAGTGAACTGGGAGACACTTCCCCAGAAAAGACTAACCAGGCACTGTCTTGGCCCCACAGCAGAAGTTCTGCAGGAACCCAACAGGATCTGAGTGGTTTCATGTGCCTTCTCTTCATCCCTTTCTTGGTGAGAGGGCCTATTCCAGTTATTCTGCCTCTGTCTCATTGTTGTAACTGTTAGTTCGCGAGTCCTTAGTCCTAACTTAGACACCCTGCACTTTAAAGAGTCTACGTCTATAATGAGATGAAACTTCTGGAAGTAGAGGTGGGAACATTTGGCTAGATGCCCCTGCTCTGGGCCTGCAGCCCAGTTTTGTTCCCTGGAGGGGCCCTAGAGTTGTTCTCAGGGGCTCCTAGAACCATTCCTAGTTTGTTTCACATCAAAAGTTGAAGAGGACATAGCTAAAAAGAGAAGTGCACCCTGGGATTTCCTTTTCTTAACATTAAATAAAATAAACAAAACATTAAATATGAATAAATATAAATATTTATCCATGGCGGCATATCATTTTAAATAACTGAACAAAATATCTTCAAGTGGTTATGAGTCAATTAAATTGTCTGTTTAATTTTAAATGTCCATGCTCATCTTAACCTAAACAATAAACATCCATGGCCCCCTTCACATAAAGAAACATTCGTGCCCTTCTTCACATAAACACTTATTGATTTACGTTAAAATACAGGTTAGCGTGGGATAAAAGGGTAGAAATAATAAAAATAATGCATAGAATGTGCTCTTCGAGGGCCCATACATTTTTGAGAGGTCTTAAAGGTGTTTCTGAAGTTCCAAGCAACCAACAGGAAGAGGGAAATATGGCCATATGGCATTATTTACCAGGTCCTTACTATAAACAAACCATGGCAGCTACTCAAGAGACACACTTCAGTTTCTGCTGCTGAGACTTGACACTCTGGTATCTATAACTGTGCACTCGCTGTGCAGGGACTGGGGCACCGTCCATTACCAGGATTCTCACAGGGCCAGCAACTGGGTGTTTCCCAGGCCACCTCTGAGTTAGCTTTATTGCACTTTAACTGTGAAGCACAGGTGTGTGGAAGGAATGCCTTGAAAGGAAACTCAAAGGACTTGTTCTGTTGGCAGCAATGAAGAACCTCAGTTCTTGAGTTTGGCTGAGAAAGCATTAAGAACCAAGAATTCTAGTGAAAGTTTTCTAGCGAAAGTTTACTCAGCAAACAAAGTGAGAAAGTACACTTGAAAGAAAAAATTGAGTGAACAACTCAAAGAGCTGCCCCGGGTGTTGGAAAGGGCTCTTTTTAGCCAGAGGGGCTAACAGTTCCTTCTTTAAGCTGACCTATCCAGACCTGTCTTGTTGTCTCCTGTGCTTGTGTATGGGAGTCATATGAGGCTACTCTCTGCCACCTTTTTCCTCCTCTAAGGGGATCTAACCCGCATGACTAATGACATGCTAGAGGAGACAAGGCCACACTAGGGAGAGGTCCTAGCCTATTGCTAGGCATTCAGGACTTTCCGCCAGGGTGACATTCCTTACCTGGCCTATCATTCCTTCTCTGCTTGTGCCTAACTGCCTGCTCTATCAGTTCCATGCTGTTCTGGATTAATCCTTCACCCAATCCTTAAAGAATAATATTTTTCTCAACTTAACTTTTAAGTGTGAAGTGATGATGCTTTTAAGGTTTTACTCTCTGACACCTGGAGTGACGCAGGTATTCTTTGCCTTTTAGCCAAAGAGTGATACATATAGGCACTCAGCCAGACTGAAACCCAGAATTGGTCCTCTGGAGAGCTGAATAGATGTTAGGGAATGATACCTACCTGAAGAGTGGGTTATCCTGCCTGACCCACATCCTGCCAAGTTTCATTCTGTGTTGATTCGATTGTTATTCTCTCACACACAGGAAGCTTCCTGAGGGTGAGCCTCAAATCTAATTACCAGCTGTATTGGTGTGCTAGGGTGGCAGTAACAAAACACCACAAACTGGGTGGCTTAAACAGAAACGTATTCTCTCACAGTTCTGGAGGAGAAAAGTCAGAAATTAAGGTGTCAGCAGGGTTGGTGTCAAGTCTCTCCTTGGCTTTTAGATGTCTGCCTGCATATTCACAAGGCATTTTCCCCATGCATATATCTGTCTCCAAATTTCCTCTTGAATAGGACACCAGTCATATTGGATTAAGGCCCACTCTAATGACCTTGCCTTATATTAATTACCCCTGTAAAGTCCCTGTCTCCTAATAAGGTCACATTCTTAGGTACTGGGCTTAGGACATCAGTATGTGAATTTTGGGGGAACACAATTTGATCCATAATGCCATGGTATTCATTTCCTAATGGTGTCAGGCACAAAAGCAAATGAAAGAATATTTGGAAAATTAAGAAATGAAGTCATAAATTGCAGTTTACTTTATCAATAGAGTATGCAAGGACCAAGATTTTTATGTTGTAGCACTAATTATAGGCTGGAAAATCTAAAATAGGTGTTACTAAGTGCTCATGTTAGTCATAAAAGCCTTAGGAAAGCTTAGCAAAGGATGTCTCACTTTAAATTATGTGACTTCCTGATGAACACTCCAAGATAAACCAGTTATAAAAAGTACCTCTAAGTAAATGAATGAGTTGAACCTACACAGGATCATTACTAAGAGGAAATCTTCCAAAGTAATGACTTGGGCTTCACTGGATGGTCTTAATTTGGCACTAATGAGATGCCTGGTTATCCACCTAGCTTCATGGCTTTAAAACAAGCACACTTGGTTTCCTCAGTCACACCAGCCGCCGGGAGGGACGAGAACCGCTGCAGCTCCATGTCACAGCTGGAGGCAGCCATGGCCACGATCATCGAGGTGTTCGCCCGGTACGTGGGCGGGGACGGCAACAAGCAGAGCCTGAGCAAGGGCGAGCTGAACGTGCTCCTGGAGAAGGAACTCCCAGGCTTCCTGCAGAGTGGAAGGGACAAGGAAGTAGTGGACAAGCTGCTCAAGGACCTGGACGCCAATGGAGACGCCACCGGGGACTCCAACGAGTTCATAGTGTTTGTGACTGCGATCACATCTGCCTGTCACACGTTCTTCCAGCAGAAAGGACTCAACTGATGCCTTGCAGACCCGTACTCCCGGAGGGGGCACAGGGAGCCGGCTCCTGACTTCCAGAAAGCTCTTGGCAACAATTAATTCTCTGAGCTGAGAGAGCTGATGGCGGTCTGATGAATAAAATGTTTGTGAAATGAAAAAAAAAAAAAGCACACTTGCTTTGAAGAGAGGACTCAGTTCTCTGATCTATATACCATTGAGGCTGGGAGGCTGGCAGTGGGGAAGCATTTATTTTCTTCATCCACCCCCAGAAAAATGGCTGTGTTTTTTTTTTTTTAATGATTCAAATAGTAATGCATTATCAAAAAGATGTTTAACAACTCTAAAATTTAAAAGAATTCCTCAAAACTTTTAGAAGCCTATTACAATTATTACAATTAAGGTGTGTATAATTCCACTTTCAACATACATATTTACATCTTAAATATGATATGTACTCACCAAAATAGGATCATACAAGACATACTGTTCCTTATCTGAATTCTGAACTTCATAAAGCATGATTGTGAACTCAGGCAGAGCTGCTAAGCCTACATGTACCATTATAAAATGTCACTCCCCTAATGTCTCAGTTCTTTGCTGAGGGACACACATCATTTCTAGTATTTCCCTATTATAAATGTCACTTAATAAAATTCCCCACATGTACACATTTGTATGAACCATCGCCGGATAATTTTCAAATATTAAATACACAGAAGTAAAAATGCCAGGTAAAAATAAATGCATTTTACCATAAAAATTATTTTAAATATTTCTCAGAAATGTGTCAGTCCTCACTCTCATCATTAGAGCATGAAATTGTGTTTACCCACATCTTAGATATCACCAGACATTATTATTATTTTTAATTGTTTTAATTTATTTTATTTTATTTTATTGATTATGCTGTTACAGTTGTCCCAATTTCTTTTCCCCCTGCTCCCCCCTCCCTCCATCTGTTCCCCCCCTTAGTCCATGCCCATTGGTTGTACATATAGTTCTTCTCAACATCTTCCTGTCTACTCCACTCCCTCCTACTATGCTTCTTAATTTCTGTACCATCTCCCTGCCTTTTCCCCCTTCCCCCTCCCCACTGACCTCCCCCCAATATGTTCCCCATACCTATAATTCTTTTTCCACTCTCGTTGCCTACTTAGTTTGCCTTTGTTTTGATTCCCTAGCTTCTGTTGTTGGTTGTTGTGATACAGTTTTCATTTTAATGTTCATAGTTTTGATCCTCCTTCTTCTAAACAAGTCCCTTTAACATTTCATATAACAGTGGTTTGGATCTAACAAACTCCTTCAGTTTTACTTTGTCCTGGAAGCACTTTCTCTGCCCTTCTATTCTGAATGACAGCTTCGCTGGATAGAGTAATAATCATGGTTGTATGTTTTTACTTTTCATTCCTTTGAATATTTCTTGCCAGTCCCTTCTTGCCTGCAGAGTTTCTTTTGAGAAATCAGCTGATAGTCTAATTGGGACCCCATTGTATGTAATTCTTCTCTTCTCTCTTGCTGCTTTTAAGATTCGCTCTTTATCTTTAATTTTTGACATTTTGATTATAATGTGTCTTGGTGTGGTTTTCCCTGGGTCCAGTTTATTTGGAACTCTCTGTGCTTCCTGGACCTGTAAGTCTATTTCCTTCCCAAAGTTTGGGAAGTTCTGCTTCATTATTTTTCACATAATTTTTCAATTTCTAGTTCTTCTTCTTCACCCTCTGGCAATCTTATAATTTGAATGTTCGTTTGCTTATAGTTGTCCCAGAGGTTTCTGAGCCTCTCCTCATTTTCCTCACTTTTTGTTTCCTCTTTCTACACTGGTTGATTGTTTCTTCCCTCCCTATGTTCCGATTTGTTGATTTGATCTATGGCTTTCCCTTCCTCACCACTTGTCTTGTATGTATTTTTGTCCATTTCAGCAGGATTAGCCTTCATTCCTTCCCCGTCTTGATTCAGCCCCGCTGTTAGGTCTGTAAGCTGCCTTCTGACTATAGGTCTGAACTGAGTCTCAGAAATATTCGCTATTTGTTCATCAGTCAAGGCTTTTATTTGTTTTTTTGTTATCTGTGTGATTGGTATTTCAATCATTAATTCTTTCATTCTGACTGTTTTGTTTATCTTTCCTTCTTGGGCGGGGCGCTGTCACACCTCCTATGCTATATTGGGCATTGGGTGGAGCTCTGTGTACTCCTCACAACCTGGCGACCTTTCTCACCACACTGTGGTGCTTCGTGTTGGGGCGGGAGTCAAAGATGAATTCCTTCTGTTACTCTCCACTGAGGAGTGGGGAGCCTCCCCCATCCCCACAGTCCGAGACGATGGGGTCTGCTTTCCCGGGCGTTGGTACACGAGCCGACGGGTCTGGTCTGTAGCCAGGGCTGGCTCCCAGGCACTTCTCTCCTCCCCACAAATATGGGTGTCTGCTTACTGGGTCCCCCTGTTCGCTGCTGCGGCAGCCACCTCCAGCACAGTTCGGTCTTTCTCAGCCACAGTTTTGCCCTTCCTACCTGTCTGGACAAGCACAACTTGTTTATGACTTCATACATTAGACTTTCATGTAGCTTTATTTTCTGGAACTTCTTATAATTTTTGGTTTTGTGGTAGTTGTAGTCCTTCTTAGTTGTGGAGGGAGACAGAACGTGTTGGTCTATGCCTCCATCTTGGCCGGAAGTCTTGGACATTACTCTTTGAAAATTTTGCCAATTGCTAGACAAAATTCACATCTTTGTCTCTGTAACTTACATTTCTTTTAGAACATGATTTGTTTTTTGGCTACCTGCATTTTTTCCTTTGAGTTTCTGTTCCAGTCCTTAATTATTAAACATTTTAAAGTTATTTCCAGCTTTTTATTATTATATTAGTATTATAGAGAGCATTTTTGCATATGTGAATTTTCTTGTTTTGGAATTATTTCTGGTTTTGGGATTTCTGGTTTAATAGAAATGATTTTTCTTGTGGTTCCTAATGTCAAATGATCTTCAAAAAGATTATGTAAATTTATGTTTCAGACTGTTTATGAGTATAATAGCTTCCTAACCATCTCTTTATTTAGCTTTAGACATTATGAAGATACAAGAAAAAAAACAATTGTTTATCTGTTTTTGCTCATTTTTCCTTCTAAAATGTGTTCTTTTGCATTATTTCTTTGATAATTTTCTCTTCTTAATCTTCTTCATAATCCCTGTCTGCAATTTCAATGCTTCTAATTTTGGAGATATATAGTCATATTCTGTTCATTGTCTCTTTCATTTTCTAGAATGTATAACAAAATTGTTATCCTGGAAATATTTATAATATCTAAGAAGTCTTTATTGATTTCTTTTCATGTTATCTTCTGCTTTAAGTATATATATGTATATATATGTGTATTTCAATTTTTGCTGCTTCCTAATTAGCTTTTTCATCTATCTATCTGTCATCTATCTATCCTTGTCCTTTATTTCTGACTTCTGAAGGAATAGATTAAGTTATTGGCATTATTATTTGATATTAGGTTGTCCATGCCTTAAATTCTGCACTATTTGTAGGTTCCATATACTGTGAATAGTGTTTTAAAAGATGGTGGGAGGAATTGGTAGATTAATGATTATAGTTCCCATGATTTTTTTTTCATTTTTGAGACATTTGTCCATTTTCACAGAAGCCATGATTATTATTTAAGGTTTGCATTTTGCCACAGATAGGAAAACCCACTCCATAATATAGTATCATGGTTTTGTTTGTTTTCTCCCTCACTCACCCAGTCACAGTTTAGAGGCTTAGGACTGCCAGGAGCAAGGTGTCTGAAATTCGTGTGGCCTTTCCTAATTGGAAACAGACAATCTTGTTTTCTGAGAAAGAGGAGGAAGATGAGACAAGGAAGAAGGTGCAGCACTTAGAGCAGGAAAGCAGAGCCTGCCAGGAAGCCCTTGCAGATGTCTGCTTTCATCTCAATGGCCATTTGAAAAAATTTTCCCAGCATCCGTATAGCTAGAGGTGATCATGTGACACTATGACTGTAGCAGATGATGTTAGTTTTATATTTCCCATTCTTTTTTTGTTTTAATTAAGATCTACTGCTCATTCTTAACTTCTTACTCATAATCCTTGGGTTATTGCTTAGTTTAATTTTTTTTCTTTCTGATGGACTTTTAGGGCTATTAGGGAAAGCCCATGAATTACCTTATTTTAAAAGTCCCCTAGACTTGAGTACACAGAGACTGTTCACAGTTTCTGGAATTTGGTTGGCTGCCAATTGAGAACTTAGCAAAACATAAATAGTACTTCTTGAATACTTACCATATGCCAAGCACTTTTCCAAATGCTTCAGATGTATTAACACATTTTATCCCACAACAGGTTTACAAGGTAGATACTATTATGATGTCCATTAAATTGATTAGAAAATTAAAGCACATAGTGGTTAAGTAACTTGCCCAAAGCAACACAGCCAAAAAATTGAAGGCGAGAAAAAAATTTTAAAGACAGGCAGTCTGATTTCTGGACTTGTACTCTAATGAACTAAGTAAGTCATAAGTGACTGTCACCATCAAATCTTAATTATATGATAAAAAGCAAACATAAAATATAACAATTTAAAACCTATTCCTTAAAGGGAAAGCTGACAGTAGTTTGAACAGAGGAGCTCAGGAAATTTTTGTGCTAAAGACTGTGTATCCCTTTTTTCTCATCAGTGTAGATCAAGTTAAAAACATAACTGTCTTCTTCCTCATTCATTCTGTGTTTGTGGAAACTTCACAGTGATCAAAGCTGTCTTGGGGCAAAGGGTGAGCCCTGCTGTAAATCCAGCTTCTGTGAGGAGTGCTGCCTTTCCTCTCCAGCCCAGGGCTGTCGACAAGGTGTCTGGGAGTATTGTTTGATTCTCCTTTAAAGAAATAGGTCCATTGTGCAGTCACCATGGCATGGCCTGATGAGAAGACAGAAGTCCAAAGGACCATTTTCAACTTTATTGAAATTTGCAGGGCCTCAGTTTCTATGTGTATAAAATAAAGCTAGTTTGAAGTCTTTAGAAGGAACTAGTATATAAAATTAGCAGATTCTGTGTAGACCCAGATGTGATTTGTTTACAGACACAGTGGGATTGGTTTTTCCTTACAAAGGGAAAGCCTTTGGTCTTTACACAGAACAAAGATGGGAACTCCAGAAACCTAGTTTAACTTCGTTTCACTATGTAGAACCTTATTGGTTCCAAAATTTTTATGTTAGATATTTCTCATTTAACAGTTAAGGAGACCTATTCAGGGCCTCACAGGGAACTTTAGAAATGTGTACAGTGCCCCAATGCCTCATGAATATTTATAGCCTCAGGAGATCTGGCTGCTGGCCTTTCCTTTTACTTATCTCACCAGGTTCTCCAGTTTCTTTTCCTATTCAAAACTCACTTGCCCTCTGTTTCCAAAACGTATCAGTTAGGGCAGGCTAAATTTTGCTGCTATGATAAATCACCTAAAAATCTCAGTGGCTTACCACAAAAAGTCAATTTCTTGCTCTCATGAAGTCTGCTGTAGATCTAGTTGACTCTTCAGGACAAGCAATTCAAATGATTTCCTCCTTTTGGCCACTCCATCTCAACACTTATCACTGTTGCAGATGAATAAACAGTCAGAAGATCACTCATCTGTAGTTAATCACTTTCCTCAGAAGTGACATGTTATTTGCATTCATGTATCTTTAAGTATGTGGCCATATGTTACTTCAAGGAATAGACCTTATAATCCTCTATGTAACTGAAAGTAGAGAAGAACTAAATATTGGTGAATATTAATTATATTGATCATACAGACCAAAGGTCTCTTTGTTAGATAAAGAGTTTCATCTGGTTAACGTACAGGCTTCTATCTTTGGGTTAGCCAGATTCAGGAGTATGGAATCTTGGTAAGGAAGTAATTTGGAGGCTACTAGTTCAATTTATTCCAAGTCAGGATCCTTGGCTTCAACTTTTAAAAATGACTGTGAAGCCTCTTTTTGGCCTCTTCCACAATAGTCTCACCTCATGAGCCAGAGAGTGCCATCTAAGACAGCTCAATTGGAAAACTCTTCTTTGCTCTAAAGCTATCTTCCTCGCACAGCCAATTCTCAGGTATAGTTCTCAACCCTTAGATGGAGCTGGCTTTGTCCACGTCCTTGCTCCCATGACCCTTCAAATTCCCCAGGCCATCAATATGTCTCTTTTCAGTTTAGGTTACATAACTGCAGTTTCCTCTACCACCCCTCATGTGACTTTCAATTTCTCACTGTCCTGATCACTACACCGTGTATCACCTCCTTTCAGTGTGGAGCTCAGAAGCAAGCATTAGTTTTATGTCCTCTGATCATTGCCAAATAAAGAGTTATCACTTCTCTTTTCTGGACTTTGCACAATTCTAGCAATGCCACCTAAAATAACATTAGTTTTCCCAGCAGCTACATCACACTCTGGGCTTATATTCCATCTGGACTTATTGGGAATTGTGACCTAAGACTTACCCCTCTTCCCTTCCAGGGTTCTGTCCAATGGTTTTAGACACAAAGAAAGAAATATAAAAATGAAAGACTTTATTAATGTTGGGCATGTGTCCCAAGACTGACAAAACACAGGCATCTTTGATCAAAACCAGAATAGAGAACTCATTTTGGTTTTCCCAGGCCGAAGGGTGACCTCAGCTCTCCCTGTCATGTATTAAAGATACTGGGAAATAGCGTAAGCCTGACTTAACTCACTCATTAATTTAAAAGTAAAGTAACTAGAATACACAGGTGTACAAACACACACATAGTAAGATGGCCAGTGTGGCTATAGAAGACAAGTTCTGGGCCCTGTTCATCTGTAGTCAGACCGGAGAGAAGGAAAAAGAGAAGATTTCAAGGTCCTCTACTATACTGGCGATGAAGCAGGTTGTGAAAAAATTGTAAAAGATGAAATGTCCCTATATACTAGTTAAAGGCTCTCAGTGAATACAGTATCTCATCCTGACATCAAATCATTTGCCAATCTAACAAAGTCATTTTGAATCATGATTTAGTGATATATCAGACTAACCCCTAGGTTTTGTGTTATTTGCTTCTGTGTTTTTTAAATTACTTAGCAGAAGAGGGTCAGTTACAGAGACATGAGATGCACATATTATTTCTAACTAGGTTGATAGTCCTTGGGTATCATTTTAGCTAAAAATTAATACATCATTTAAGGCAAGTATTAAAAAATAGTTTTTGTATATGTTCTGCCAAACTTAATTAATAGAGAAGCCCACCCTATGGGGAAGTAAAGTTGGTTTGTCATGGTTAATTTTTGGTGAGCCCATATTGGCCACCTTCTTTCCTAGGTATATCACTTTCTCTTATTTAATAATTCCACGTAAAAACTTTCTATGAAGCAGTATCTTGTCCTCCAAAACCTACTATTTTCTTCTTTATGAGCACCAGAACAACATTTATCCATCCACCTCTTCACTAGGCTGATAGATTCTTTAAACTGCAAGGGGCTTTTGTGCAAGAAGAGTTCTTGGATTCAATAAAGCTTATTAATTTTAGTATCTTAACAAACAATATATATTTTAATATATTAGCAATTACTATTTTCTCTAACTATACATTTCTAATATAACTTTTCACAATTATGAATAAAATTAATTTAAGGTGTCCTAATATTTATATATTATTACAAAACTATTTAATCAAACTCTCTAGATATTTAATTGAAAGCACAGGTCAAGTACAGGGAGGGGCAAAAATAGGTTTGGGCAAAACAGAGGTTATTCTTGTATTACTATTTAATAATTATCATATTATTTTGTATATGAACAACTATAAATCTACTTATGCCACACCCTGTATATAAAATTCTCTCTAATGTTTTAAATGCTTTGTAGTGGAGGCTTACCATAGTTTCTCATATCCCTTCCCTGCCTGCACGCACAAGGAAGATTTCCTGGCCCTTGCAATTTGGCATGACCCTTTGGCCAATGCTGGCTAAGAGGTTAAGAGTAGAAGTTAAATGTGACTTTTCTGGGTCAAAACTCTGAATTGCCAGAACAACACTCTCCAATGCCTCTTTGCCCTGTCACTCTGTCTTGATGTATTAGTGATTGATAGCTACATAACCAATTACCTCCCAAACTTAGTGATTTAAATCAATAAACATTTATTAAACAGTTTCTGTGGGCCAGGAATTCAGAACAAGCTTAGCTGGATGGTACTGGCTCCGGGTCTCTCCTGAGGTCATAGTCAAGATGGAGTCAGGGCTGCATCATCTGAAGGCTTGACTGAGGCTGAAGGATTTGCTTGTGTGATGCCTCACTTCTATGGTTGTTTACATGAGGCCTAATTCCTCACTGACTGTTGGAAAGAGGCCCCTGTTCCAAGCCATGTTGATCTCCCCACAGGGCTTCCCCAGAACAAGTTATCCAAGATAGACTAAGGAGGAAGTTACAATGCGTTTTGTCATCTGGTCTCATCTGTTACACATCACTACTATAGTAACACTCTATTCATTAAAAATAAGTTACTAAGTTGTGTTCATACTTAAAGGGAGGGGAATTAGTCTCTACTTTTTGAAGGGAAAGTATAAAAGAATTTGTGAACAAAACAAACAAATGAGCAAAATAGAACTAGAGACATGGAAATAAGGAACAAATTGACAGCGAACAGAGGGGAGAGGGGAGGAGGATAGCAGGGGAAAGAAAGGGAAGGGTCTAGTCAAAGAACAAGTATAAAGAACCCATGAACATGGACAAGGGGTGGGGATTGACAGTGGGAGAGAGAGTTGGGCAGGGTAGGGGAGAGCAACAGGGGAAAAATTGGGACAACTGTAACTGAACAATTAAATTAAATTAAATTTAAAAAAATTATGGACACATTTTAAAACCCTCACCAGGTGGAATTATGAATACTCTACATTTGAAAAATATTTGTATCTTTAGTTTTTATATCCACATAGGCCTTGGTAATTCTATTAGATACTAATAACTTTAGCATATCCCAAACTACATGCATGCATACCATTTCAGAATTGAAGAGATCACAGATTCTGATCTAGGAAAAGTTTGTGTAGTCTAAAGTGAGCCAAACCAAATGACTGGCTGAGTTCCTTTTGATAATGAAGTTCTAGTTGTTATATTTGGACTTTTAAGCTCCTTCTTTTCAAAATCCAAATTCAAAGATTTAATTTTTTGAAACTTGGTGTTTTTCCCAGAAATGATGTATTTCTAAAAGTTTCTTATGGCTGAAAATACCTAGATTATTGTCCTGTCATTATGATAAATTGGCCTTGTCTATAAATATTAATTGGAAACTTATGCAGGGCTTGTCAATATTGCATTATAATTAGTACGGTCATCTGAAGGTTCCATCTATTAGGAGATGAGAGATGAAGTATGTGCAATGTTTGGCTAATTAATCATCCTAGAACACTGCTGGATTCTCTGTGTAATTGGTTGCTGCGCAGGATCACGGGAGCAATCAACTGCTTGACTTATACTCCACCTGCTTATTCCATGATACAGTGCCTATGTTTGGGGGATTATTTTAGTTTATTTATAGTTCCTTGTGTTTATTCTTTCTTATCTACAATTGTGATAAACACAACTCTATACTTTTTAAATAGATATATGCTTCATTGAAAAAATAAATACAAACATTCTTATCTACTTATCAAAAACAATACAATTAAACAATTAAACACATTCTGATTTGTGCATTCTTATTTTGCACACATTATCTTTTCTCTTTTATGAATTCATGGTCTTCTGCTAAATCAACTTGTTTTAGGTAACCATTATTATTTTCTGTGCAGTTTGGTTAATGGGATCTTTTCAAAGTGGTTTCTTTGTCCTTTCAATACTAACTTTAATGTAATTTTTTGAAAGCAACTATATATATATATATAACACTGGGGAACACAATTTTCATTGAGTTAGATATAACACTTGTTTTTTACTAATTTTTGGCATCTAAATCCAAAAATGACCCCAGCTTTTTCTATCACGCCAGCTTTTTAAAGTATGGGATACCCTCCCTTTGTCCCAAAAATCATACAAAATGTATATACAAAGGAAAATAAAGGAAAAATTATTGAATCTACTGTTTACTTAGTTATTTTATTCATATAAAAGCTATACATTGTTACTGTAAGTCAAATTGTGTACAAATAGTAAAGTTCTGCTACCAAACATACATATTAAGGTATTTTATCTTTTCAAATGACAGGCTAGGAAATGCCAAAATGAGTTACTTGAAACAGTCTCCTTCAGTTGGCAAAGCTTTAACAAATTGCTTCATGAGACCCAATTTCATGTGCAGAGGTGGGAATATAATGTTCTTTCTGTCAACAAGTGGCTCATGTAGAATGTTTGGATCACCAGGTTTGAGGTCAGATCTTGGAGGCCAATTGGACTCTACCCAATGCTTCTCACAAACTCTGCTGTCCCACATATACAGAAAACAGGGATACCTGGTGTAACCACATTGCGCACCAAGAAGGAAGCAGACCATTTTAAGGTCAACACAAATGATCCAACTGTGCTTGTGATATTGCAACAGATCAATGACTCTCTTTATGTCTTTGTATTCTTCATGAAAACAAACTGAATGGCCAACTGAGACTGCACCAAATAAATCGCCTTTGTGGAAGAGGACACACTTCAAGCTTTGCTTTGAGCTATCGATGAAAAGTCACCATTCAGTGAGTTATAGATTAGGATTCCCAATTCCTCCATTAAACCATGTATGTTATGGCAATACACAAAGCCACCATCTCTTCGAAAGTACCGCAGAAATGTACTTTCCCTTGATCGAAAGTACGAATCCTTTGCTCACTTTTTAAGCAAGTTTTTCTCATGCAGTCTTGATGCTGGGAATTCTGAATTCCTTTGGGATAGTCTCAAATCTCATGCCAAATCATTCAATTCATGCTGACTAATCCCTCATGAACGGAATCATCTTCAGTTTCAAAATCTTCATCATTGCTCTCACTTAGTTCTTCACCATACTCCTGTTTTTCAAAAGAGGGTAGTTCAATGAAAACTGGCACTGGAATTTCAGCTGAATGAGGCACTGGGCATATAGCTGATGGTAGACTAGGATACTCCATCTTACATTTATTTTTCTTGTTATATCCTGATGTTTTCACTACACAAAAGTAACAATCACCGGCATGATCTCTGGGCTCTTGCCAAACCATAAGTATACCAAATGTCAATTTATCACATGTTCCATTCATCCACATCTGTAAACTCTCAACACACTGCTTTCAGACCTTATGAGGGGCCCAAGACTTATCTTGATCACCAAGTTTTATTTTAAAATATGCAAAATAGTCTTGCCTGACAAATGCACTGATGTTTGTCCTTTGACTGGGAATGGTGAAACTGCCACAGATAGAACAAAATGAATCAAAGTTGTTTAGGAACTTATGATGAGAAGTAGCAGAGGCAGACATGATATGAAAGAAAAGAAATAAGTACGTATGTAAATAAAAAAACAAATTCTGCTAACTCCTCGTATACAGACAGGAACTCAGACTACACTTCGGAATGCAATTCACTATAGAGTGGCACATAACCTCTCACCACACTGTCTCATGTGTGACTGAATAGCCTAGACAAGTATGAACCTGTCACTGGTCTCCAAGGTCATCCCCCACCCCGTCACACTCGAGGGAGATTTGCTCTCAGCCAATAGGAGAGCACTAGTGCTTCCCTCGAGCAAGGCTCGATCCAGCCTAGAGTGGTCGCATTAAGATAAGCTGTACAGAAAAACTTGATGTGATAGAAGAAAACTAACTGAAGTTTCGAAATCAGCATGCCTAGTTAAGTCTAAAACAGCTGAAAAATCGAACTCAGCAGGAGTTATGTTAAAAATTGTTCCCCTGTGTAATCATTAACAATATCTTCCATAGTCATTAATAGTTTCCCCACCCCCAAATTTGAGAACAAGGGTCCTTATCCCTTTTGGTGGAAAATAGTTTTGATAACCCAAATTTGGACCTGAAGGCATACAGGAGCTGTAGCAGGCCCTGCAGCTGCCTACCCTGTATCTTTTCTCACCTTCCTCCTTAGGAGAACCCTCCTTGCATTCAGGTGACAATATGCTCAGCTAGATGTAGTCACTGTCATAGACCCTTGCAGCTGGAGATGGCCCAGTCTAGCCTGGCCTGGGCCACCATCATCTCTTACCTGGACTATTGCAGGAGACTCTTCATCCCTTCTTGCTCTCCTAACCTGAGTTTTTCTATGAACATACAGAGTAATTCTCTCACAAGGCAAGCCAGGTTATATGGCTTTAGTGCCAAAACTCTCCAATAGCCTCTGTCTTACAAAGTCAGAGAGACATGATCAGAGCCTCACTACCTGTCCAACCTTCTCACTCATCATCTTGTCTCTTGCTCACTCTCTTCCAGAACAATTTGGGGATTTTTTTGTTTGTTAGTTAGTTTGTTTGTTTTTTGCTGCTGGTCCCTGACAACCCAACACATTCCTGTCACAGAGTTCTGCACATGCAATTCCTCTGAAGGGAACTGCTAAGATGCTCTTCTCCTAGGCTCTTCTTAGCTGACCACCCTCTACACAAAGGGCTTCCTCGTTCATCCTCGTCCCTTTGCCCCTTGGCCTGCTGTGTTTGTCCTTATAAACTTCATCACCATTTGTTTGTTCCTGCTTCCTCCAGGTAAATATTAAGCCTCGAGATGATAAGGATATATCTGCTTTGTTCCCTGCCCTTTCCCCAACTCTGAGGACAAATAACACCGAATGTACAGTAGGTCTACTATAAATATTTATTGAATGAGTGCGTAAATAAGCAAATAAATAAATCTGTGGCTCTCAATGTTATGTTGGAGGCATGCCTTGAATTTCCAGTGATACACAGAGTGATTCTTTTCACAAGTAATCCTGGTCACATCACTCTTTCGCCAAGATCGCATTGGCCTCCATTTATACAGAGTGAGAGTTACATCCATACAGAGCACCTGAATTTTGGAAGCATGCCTCAAATATAGACAGGGATTAAATGCTATGCTTAATTCTGCCCACATATCTACTTCCCTGTTTTTCAGCAAAGCTGCAGTGTGTAGGGCAAACCTTTCCAAGTCCTGTGACATTCACATTCCTGAGGCACAATTCTCCATATTACAAGCATAGTACCAGCTGGCTCCTCCAGGCCTCACATCTCATGCTCACAGCACCTGGCCCCTCGCCCTGTATCTCATTGTACACAGTCCCTGCATGCTGTCCTGCAGGCTCTGGCTCCTTATCAGAGGGACCATCCACATGGAGAATGACCCACAGGCAATGCCATTCCTTCTGCTTTGCTGCCTTGGACTCCTTTAAGATATAAGGAGCAGAGCCTGAACAGAGAGTACAAGTAAGAATGAGCTCAGCTGGGTACTTCTTTATTTGTTTTTTGTTTTTTTTTTTTCATTTTGTCCCACACTGACTGGATAGAACTGGTATTTCAGCTTAGTACTGGGAAGAGCTGCCCAAAAAAGTCAATTGGTGTAATAGGAGATTTTGGGAGGCACTGAGTTCCCCATCTTGGCGGGTATTCAAGTACAAGCTGAAAAATGGGTTACTAGAGCTGCAAGAAGGTGTACTGAGAGCAGGCCAGGCTGAATGCTTGGTCAGCTTCCTGGATTCCAAGTTTCTCAGACTCCCACCTTTTGCATGCTATTGGGTGAGTAAAACGGCAGTGCTGTCCTTTGAGAAAACCCAGAAAATCCAAGGACCTACCTGATTACCATGGGCTTGTTCATAAATGAAAGATTCCCTCATGTCTTCTGCAGAATAACTTGCTGACAGAGGTGGTACAGAGTGGAGGGAAGCTAGAGAAATGTACCTTTTGATCCCATTGCATCAGCATCACAATAAAACCAAACCAATAAAAGGCATTTAATATTTCCATCACTTCTCAAGGATTGATATTTAAAAGTTATCCTTGGCATTTGTTGATATGCATTCCTTCCAGATGTTACCTCAAGATTCCAGACCAGTTACATGACATTGAAGCCTCAAATAAGTCATATAATTTTGAAAAGAGACTACATTGGTGGTTGAGTCTACCCTGTGTCCTGAACAGGATTTTATTTTCTAAAAGCAGCAAAGGCAATTTTAGCCTGTCCTCAGCTCTCTACTGGCCAAAAATATTATTTATATTTAAAGAAAAAATAACCAACCTCTTTTTTGTATGTGTGCTCACATTAATTCTCTCTGTTTAGACTGAGGTCAGTACAGCCCTGTTTCCAGCTAACCTGGACATCCCAAACTCCTGGTTTCATCTCCGGTTAAAAAGATAGAACAAATTGCATTGTTAATTTCTTTAACATTGTGCAATAAACAAAGGCACATTTCAACATCCAGCATTCTATTTATTCTGAGATATTATTCCCTGTTCCTTCCTTCTATTACATGGCTTTAGGGAAATTATCATTCCCTTCCCTTTTAAAACCTGACATTCATTCTAGTTGGACGGGATGGAGATTCTGAGTTGAAAAACAGTGTCTCTTTTAGCTTGTCCAAATTTTTACAGAAATTAAATGAACAAAATGGAACCTGGGAGTCTTTGACTGAAATAAATTTGTAGATGGAGATTAAGATCTAATTTTCTTTCAGTTTTTAAACTTAGATCAAGAAACAGTGTGATTCTGGAAACTACCCTGTAGAAAGAGAGAAGAAATAATGTTTTTGTCACAGAGCCTAGGATGTCATGTTTTATTTTTTATTTTCTTATTATTTTTTGATTTTTCAATTACAGTTGTCCCACTTTTCCCCCATTGCTCTCCCCCACCAAGCCCACCCCATCTCCCACAATCATATTCCTCCCTGTTGTCCATGTCCATGAGTCATTTATACACGTTCCTTGACTAAACCCTTCCCTTACTTATCCCCCTTCTCTCCCTCCCCCCTCCCCCCTATTAACTGTTATTCTGCTCTTTGTCCTATTTAGTTCGTTGTTTATGTTGATCTTTAGTTTCCTGTATTAGGTGATATCATATGGTATTTTTCTTTCTTTGCCTGGCTTATTTCACTAAGCATAATTCTCTCTAGTTCCATCCATGTTGTTGCAAACGGCAGGAGTTCCTTCTTTCTTTCTGCTACATAGTATTCCATTCTGTAAATGTACCACAGTTTCTTGATCCACTCATCTACAGATGGGCACTTAGGATGTTTCCAGCACTTAGCTATTGTAAACAGGGCTGCTATGAACATAGGAGTGCATAAGTTCTTTTGAATTAGGGTTTTAGGATTTTTCGGGTATAATCCTAGCAGTGGAATCCCTGGTTCAAAAGGCAGTTCCATTTTTAGTTTTTTGAGGTAATTCCATACAGTTTTCCATAGTGGCTGCACCAGTCTGCATTCCCACCAACAGTGCAGTAAGGTTCCTGTTTCTCCACATCCTCGCCAGCACTTGTTGTTTGTTGATTTGTTGATGATGGCCATTCTGACTGGTATAAAGTGGTATCGCATTGTGGTTTTTATTTGCATCTCACTGACGGCTAATGATATTGAGCATTTTTTCATGTGTCTATGGACCTTCTGTATGTCCTCTGCAGAGAAGTGTTTGTTCAGGTCCTTTGCCCATTTTTTAATTGGGTTGTTTGTTTTCTTGATGTTGAGTCGTATAAGCTCTTTATATATTTTAGAGATCAGTCCCCTGTCTGTGATATCATTGGCAAATATGTTTTGCCATATGGTTGGTTTCCCTTTCATCTTGCTGATGTTTTCTTTTGTGGAGAAGAAACTCTTTAGTTTGATGCAGTCCCATTTGTTTATTTTTTCCTTTATTTCTCTTGCCTTAGGAGATATAGTCATGAAAATATTGTTACGTGGGATATCTGAAATTTTCGTGCCTAAGTTTTCCTCTAGGACTTTTATGGTGTCACGGCTTACATTTAAGTCTTTGATCCATCTTGAGTTTATTCTTGTGTGTGGTGTAAGTTGGTGGTCTAGTTTCATTCTTTTGCATGTCCCTGTCCAGTTCTCCCAGCACCATTTGTTAAAGAGGCTCTTCTCACTCCATTTTATGTTCCTTCCTCCTTTATCAAATATTAGTTGACCATAGAGGCCTGGGTTTATTTCTGGACTCTCTATTGTGTTCCACTGATCTATATGTCTGTTCTTATGCCAGTACCAGACTGTTTTGATCACCATGGCTTTGTAGTATTTTTGATGTCTGGTGTTGTGATTCCTCCTGCTGTGTTCTTGTCTCAAGATTGCTTTTGCTATTCAAGGTCTTTTTTGGTTCCATATGAATTTTTGCAGTATTTGTTCTAGGTGTGAAATATGTCATTGGTATTTTAATAGGGATTGCATTGAATCTGTAAATTGCTTTGAGTAGTATGGCCATTTTGATGATATCGATTCTTCCCATCCAAGAACATGGTATTTACTTCCATTTATTTGTATCTTCCTTAATTTCTTTCTTCAATGTTACGTAATTTTCAGAGTACAGGTCTTTTATTTCTTTGCTTAAGTTTACTCCTAGGTACTTTATTTTTCTTGTTGCTATAGTAAATGGTATTTTCTTTTTTGTCTCTGTCTCTGATATTTTATTGTTGGTGTACAGAAATGCCTTAGATTTCTGTATATTTATTATGTACCCTGCTATTTTGTCAAATTCACTTATTATATCGAGTAGTCTTTTAGTGGAGTTTATAGGGTATTCTAGGTATACTATCATGTCATCTGCATATAATGAGAGTTTTACTTATTCTTTCCCAATTTGGATGCCTTTTATTTCTTTTTCTTGTCTGATTGCTGTGGCTAGGACTTCCAACACTATGTTGAATAGGAGTGGAGAGAGTGGACAGCTTTGTCTAGTTCCTGATTTCAGATGAAATGCTTTTGGTTTTTGTCCATTGAGTATGAGGTTGGCTTCAGGCTTCTCATATATAGCCTTAATTATGTTAAGGTATGCTCCCTCTATTCCCATTTTGCTGAGTGTTTTCATCATAAATGGGTGTTGTACTTTATAAAATACTTTTTCTGCATCTATTGATACGATCATGTGATTTTTGTTTTTCATTCTGTTTAGGTGATGTATTGTATTTATTGATTTGCAAATATTAAACCATCCTTGCATCCCGGGGATGAATCCCACTTGATCGTGGTGTATGATCTTTTTGATGTATTGCTGGATGCTGTTTGCCAATATTTTGTTGAGGATTTTAACATCTACGTTCATCAGTGATATTGGCCTGTAGTTTTCTTTCTTTGTTGTGTCTTGACCTGGTTTTGGGATTAGGGTAATACTGGCTTCATAGAAAGAGTTTGGGATTTTCCCCTCTTCTTGTATTTTTTGGAATAGTTTGAGGAGGGTAGGAGTTAGTTCTTCCCTAAATGTTTTTTAAAATTTGTCCATGAAGCCATCTGGTCCAGGGCTTTTGTTTGCCAGGTGATTTTTTATTACTGTTTCAATTTTCTCTTTTGTTATTGGTCTGTTGAGACTTTCTACTCCTTGATTCAGTTTTGGAAGGTTATATGTTTCTAGAAATTTTTTCATTTCTTCTAGGTTGTCAAATTTCTTGCCATACCGTCTGTTCTTTGTAGTAATTTCTTACAATCGTTTGTATTTCTGAGGTATCAGTCGTAATTTCTCCTCTTTCTGATTTTGTTTATTTGGGTCTTCTCTCTTTTTTTCTTGATGAGCCCGGCTACAGGCTTGTCGATTTTGTTTATTTTTTCGAAGAACCAGCTCCTTGTTTTGTTGATCTTTTGAATTGTTTGTTTGGTCTCTATGTCATTTAATTTTGCTCTAATCTTGATGATTTCCTTACTTCTTCTTGCCCTAGGCTTTGTTTGTCGTTGATGTTCTAGTTCTTGTAGCTTTAGGGTTAGATTTTTTTATTTGAGATACTTCTATGCTTTTCAGATATGCCTGTATTGCTATGAACTTCCCTCTTAGGACTGCTTTTGCTGTGTCCTATAGGTTTTGGGTTGTTGTGTGTTCATTATCATTAGTTTCCAGGAATTTCTTGATTTCTTCTTTAATGTCATTGTTAACCCATTCATTATTTAATAGCATGTTATTCATTCTCCATGAGTCTGTGTTTCTTTGATCTTTTTCTCTGAGGTTGATTTTTAGTTTCAAGTCATTGTGATCTGAAAAGATGCTTGACATGATTTCAATTTTCTTGAATTTGTTGAGGCTTGTTTTGTGTCCTATCATGTGGTCTGTCTTTGAAAATGTCCTATGTGCATTTGAAAAAATGTATATTGCTTCTTTGGGGTGAAAAGTTCTATGTATATTAATTAAGTCCATTTGGTTTAGTGTGTTGTTCAATGCCTGTATATCCTTGGTGTTTCTTTGTTTCGAAGATCTGTCTATTGTTGATAATGGAGTGTTAAAGTCCCCTACTATGAGTGTGTTGTTGTTAATGTCCTTCTTGTGGTCTTCTAGTATTTGCTTTATGCATTTGGGTGCTCCTATGTTGGGTGCACATATGTGTATCAGTGTTATATCTTCTTGATGGATTATTCCCTTAAGTATTATGAAATGTCCTTCTTTGTCTCTTTTTACTGCCCTTGCTTTGAAATCCGTTTTGTCTGATATGACTACTGTTACCCCAGCTTTTTTTTTCATGTCTGTTTGCTTGGAATAATTTTTTATATCCCTTTACTTTCATTCTATGTAAATCTTTTGTTTTGAGGTCTGTTTCTTGTAGACAGCAAATATGTGGGTACTGTTTTCTTATCCATTCCGTTACCCTATGTCTTTTAATTGGAGCATTTAATCCATTTACATTTAAGGTTATTATTGACAGGTATTTATTCATTTCCCTTTGTACCTGTGTTTCTCTCCTCTTTTTTCTTGTTTTTTTTTTTTTTTTTTTTTTTTTAAAAACGTCCCCTTTAGCAACTCTTGCAATGCTGGTTTGGTGGAGATGTATTCTTTTAGTCTTCCTTTGTCTGAGAAACTCCTTATTTCTCCTTCCATTTTGAATGAGAGCCTTGCTGGGTAGAGTATTTTAGGTTGGAGGCCTTTGTTCTTTATTGCTTGAACTATTTTTGACCATTCGCTTCTGGCTTGTAGTGTTTCTGTTGAGAAATCAGTCGATAGCCCTATCAGAGCTCCCTTGTATATTATTTGCTGTTTTCCTCTTGCTGCTTTTAGGATTCTCTCTTTGTCTTTGAATGTTGCCATTTTAATTATGATGTGCCTTGGAGTGGGTTTTTTGGGGGTTCCTCTTCATTGAAACTCTCTGTGCTTCCTGAACTTGCATAACTTTTTCTCTCATCAGGTTGGGAAAATTTTCTGTCATTATTTCTCCTATCAGCTTTTTTATTCCTCATTCCTCTTCTCCCTCTTTAATTCCAATGACTCTGATATTGTTTTTCCTCGTGGTATACTGTAATTTCCTTACATCTTCTTGATACTTTTTCAATCTTTTTTCATTTTGTTGTATTGTCTGGGAATTTTTTTTCTACATTATCCTCTAGCTCACTCATCCAATCCTCTGCTTTGTTTAGTCTGCTTTTGATTGATTCTACTGTGTTATTCAGTTCAGAGATTGTGTTCTTCATTTCTTCCTGGTTCTTGTTAATAGTTTTTACGTTTTATTTTATGCTGGTGTAGTTCTCTGCAAGTTCCCTGTAATTTTCTTGGAGCCATTGGTAACTTCCTTGGAGTTTGTCATAGTTGTTTTTGAGGTTGTCGAGTTTATTGAGCTTTTTCACCACCATTGTTTTGAATTCCGTGTCTGACATTTGGGCTATGTCTATTCCATCTACTTCTCTTTCTGGGGATTCCTCTTTTCTTTTCATTGAGAGGTTGTTTCTGTGTCTTACCATGTTGGATTCTTCTTGTTTGTTTTTGTTTTTTGGATGTGTCTGCTTTGACTTCCCACCTTTGTGGTATGAGATTCTTTATAGGAGATCTGGGGGTTTCAGTGGTGCAGTCTCTTTGATCTCCTGAGCCTGATGTTTTTGGGGTACCTTTTATGTCATTTGTTTATGCTTTTTGGTTATATTTCAGATGCTCTTTGGTAGGATCTTTCTTCTGGCTAGTTGATTGAGAGTCACTCTATCCACTTTGTCTTGAGTTCTTTTGTGGAGATGCTGTTAAAAACATAAACACACAGCCCAGGCAGGAGACCCACACCCTCAAAAATATCCCCCACCCTTTATCCCACTATCGTCAGCCAATGAGCCAGTATTAATATAAATGTAGAGAGATTAGAGCTTTTATATTATAGGAAGAATAAATAAGAGTTGTTTTTAAGGAGGAAACTTATGATTTTTGAGAGTGGGGATGATAGATTAATAATAGTTGAGACTATGCAAGACAGTAGGTAATGTTTACATTTTATGTTAATAATGATAGAAGAAAAGGAGAAAAGAATGCAGAATATAGTAAGAAAGTTGGATTGTATAGTATTAGATTTATATAGTAGTTATATTCTTTTAATTTACTGTGAAAGGGAGGATAAACTAGACACACAAACAAAAAACAAAAATTAAAGAGGAAAGATGAGAAGGAGAGATTGTATGAAACAAATTAAAGATATAGTTTTTAAGGAAAATAATTTTTTTAAATGTAACAATTAAAATTAAAATTAAATCAAAAATAAGAAATTTTTAAAAATTAAAATAAAATTAAATACAAATAAAAAACAAAAACAAAAAATACAAAAAACTAAAATAGAAATAAAAATTAACAAACTATATAAAAAGAATGTTTTTACTCAGTTCAGCCTTTGTGTGTCATCTACTTTTTCTGCATCCACAGCTGGTCTAATGAGGTGGGCCAGAGGTTCCTGTTCCTTGCAGCAGCAGTGTGTGCCCATGGTGGCTGGCGCGGCGTGTTCCTTTGGTGCCTGTTGGAGCTGGCTGAGGTGCTTTTGTATGCACGCACCTGTGCGTGCACAAAGCGGCCTGAGTGCTAGCCTCAGGCCTGCTGAGTCCAGCCGCCCCGGGAGTCGGTCTCTCACCTCTTGGGGTGGGGCACCAGACACTTGTGCACAGTGTAAGTGAGCGTCTGTGAGTCGCTGCCGCTGCTGTTCCCGCACCACAGCCGCCAGCTCTTCCCACACCCTCCTGGGTGGGCACGAGCAGAGCCTGAGCAAGTGGTCTGCGCCCACTGGAGCTGGCCAGGGGTGTCTGCGCACGGTCTTCTGCATGCCCAGCGGGCCCTCCCTGCGCCCGTTGGGGCACTGACCTTATGTCTGTTTGGGGTGTGTCCGAGGGGCACCTGGACACACAGCCTGCGCACCTAGGCCAGTGAATGAGGGCACTTCCCTATGCGCGCCCCTGCGACCCAAGGGGAGGGTTGGGGAGTGGGCGAGCGCACTTCTGCGCCTGCGCTCCTCAGGAATGTCTTATCACCCCCAAACTTTCCTCCCCTCTCCGCAGTTCACAAGAGAAAAATATAAAGGAAAATCACGTTCTCACATGTACAGCAGTATGCTGTTTCTTGTCTTTCACCGCCAATGCCACCTGGTCAAGTCCTGCCTCTGCCAGTGGGTAGAGATCCGTTCTCCTTCCGATTCCTCCCTGGGCAAGACTGTGATCACCAAAAGTCCTTTGTGTACTTCCAGCCACAGCTCAGGCAGCCTCCCCAGTCAGGGATCCCGTCTCGTCCCTTTTTCCTCCACTATTCTCACCAAAGAGGTCATTCCCAGATGGTTTTTCTCTAATCCAGCAGTGCCAAGGCTCGACTCCTGCCAGTGTCCAGCTGCTCACTGAGATGTTCTGTCTGCAATTAGTCCAAACTAAAGATGGGTCTCAGAAGCCAGAAAGCGCAGCCTCCCCTCACTCCTCAGCCATCTTCTTCGACCCGGATGTCATGTTTTAAATGTGCACAAGACTATGTGCTTGCAAAGGAGTTTTGTGTTAGCATATTTCTCGAACCATGAATGAGTGCAACTGCATAAGCCTGTTAGCACTTGCCTTCCTCCTTGTACTGAAAATCTGATTTTGGCAAGTGAGGGTTAGTGTTGTTTATCCTGCAGAGGAAAAGGGAAGAAAATTTTAATTGAGTATTTATATTTTAATTTCTCTGCCATTGATTTGTATTTTCCAAAGAAGGGTGCAGCAGTATTGTCCATCCTATATGTTCTTCTATAACGTGGCTTTGCCAACCTCTCACATTGACAGGCAGGGTCCATGTCTCCTCTTTAATCTGGTGGACTTACAAAAAAATAACAAGAAAGCGGGGGGTGGGGGGTAGAATACAGTTTCCTGCTTTTATCCCCTGGAACTACAGCTGGAGATCTAACTAACTTGAGGACACCATCTTTTGAGGAAACCCAGGTGACATAGAGAGACCACATGTAGTTGCTGAGTGAAGGGTCTTCAGTGATTATAGTCTTCTGCCATCAATTCACCCTCACCTGGCCTAGGTTTTGCAGTAGAAGTCACAGACCTCATGGAGAAGAGACAAACAATACTATTGCATTGTGACTAAAGTCCAGGCCCACATCCTCCTTAAGTAAAAAAAAAAGATATATGGCACCACATTTGTAATAGTTTGCTACCCATCAAAGATGACAAAAACAACTTGCTTAACTCAGACAAGCAGCATGCCCTGAATGCCACCCTGTGCCAGGGCTCATGCTAGACACCGTGGCCATAGAGACCATGGCACAGACCTTGCAGATCTGGCAGGAACCAGACACAGAGACAGATATAGAAGGCAACACTAGTGGTAGAATCCAGTACTGTGAGAACACAGGGCTTAGGGGACAGAGGGAGAAGCGGGTATGGACCATCTGATGGGGAAAATTCCAGAAGGGATCTAAAGAAGACAACGTTGCATTGATTTTGAGTAGAATTTGGTCAGCAGAGAAAATGGAATAGCTCTAGGTGTAGAGCATAGTCCATTCATATGTATTAAACCATAGAAGTCTTGGGAGTGCTCACACTCTCAGCATATACAAGAAGAGGTGAATACACTGGTTGCAGTAGCATTATGCATGACTGAGGACCTGGCTAAGGAGGGGAGACTCAGAAGTGGGGCATTGCAGAGGATGAGGAGGAGAGAGAAGGTTGTGCCCTAAATTTCCCTGTGAGAGCCTAAGAATTGAGAAATACAGACCATTTCCCAGCGCATTTTCTGCCTTTGTATTGCCTCAAAATGCTGGGACTTCTGGCCAGGCTCTTGGAAAGAATCCTGCAGCCTGGACTCTCCAACAACCTCCTGAATTCAGCCACTCTGGCTCCAGGGTCCAGTGAGGGGTGGCACCATTTTTTTTTTTTTTAGCAGCATGAATACATCCTCTTCTCACACAGGCCTTCCCAATTGTTTCACTTCCCCAGGGTAACTCAGGGTTGATATCTGGGGCCACTCAACAGAAGCCCCCATGACATTCTTATCTCCAGCAGCCTGCTGGGGTTCTGTGGCCTCTGAGTGGTAAGCCTGGGCCAGTCTCAGGCAAAGATCCCTGCACAGCCTCTCTTAGGAGCTGCAGGGCCTTCGGCCCTCCTTGCCTTTCCATAGAACCAGGACCTCCTGCAGGGAACATGACTGCCCTGAACCCTATCTGTGTTGGGACCACTTTGCTTTGAGTTCTAGGGCAACTCCAAGAGTTGAAAGTGCCATTTACCTAAATGACTGATTCAGACATTCATGTGAGAAATTCAGCATAATTATCAATTTACATTTATGGAGGGATTGTAAGAAAACTCACATCCATGAGCAACCCCTCTATGCTGAGTCCTGGACTGTGTTCTCAGCTACAAATCCTGCATTATAAACCCCAAACCTCAATAAACCTTAGTTCCATAGAGGTGCTCACTCTAGGGTCTGAGGCTGATCTGAAATGAATTATGTAAATCATTTGGTATATACATGACACTAGACAGAGAATAATAAATAATCATGTTTTTGTTATCCACATTACCCAAAGTCAACCCTACAAAGCATTGTCATCTACATTTCATACATTAGCCTGCAGAAGCTGAGAACTTACCTGATGCCACAGAGTTCTGAGTGCTGAAGATAGAATTTCAAATCTATGTCTCTTGACCTCAAGGCTGATCATTTGCTGGCGCCCCCACCTACATGCAAGCAGCCCTTGTCTTTGGCAGCAGTGGCTGGGGAGATCTTTCCCCAACTGACTTTTTGTTCTACAACTACAGAGGCTGGCTGTCTGTATGTCACACTTCCCAGTTTGAAACTGCACCTGCTTGCATAAAGCTATTGTATCCAGATAGAAAGAAGAGTGAAGGTGTCCAGGGCCTGGGATGGGGGACAGAGAGTTGTTGTTTAATTCATGTGGAGTTTCAGTTTGGGAAAGAACTGGAGATGGATGGTGGAGATGGTTGCACAATTACGTGAATGCACTCAATGTCATTGAATTGTACACTTAGAAATGGTTAAAATGGTAAATTTTAAGTTACATATATTTTATCACAAAAACAGTGTGCATCCCTTAAAGGAAGAGACTCAAATTCCTTAACTTGGCACAGATAAGCTTTACGGAGGTCATGCAATTGAGCTTCTGCTGTCCTTTCTAGCCTTTTCCATCCATGTATGTCATCTGTCTGTCAGTCTTTCACTACTGCCAGTCTCCCTGTTCCACCCTGGAACTCTACTCTCTTGGGCTTCCTCACACACACACACCATAGCACACCATTTCCCTACTTTTAAGCTAGCTCAGGCTATTCCTCTGCCTGGGACTCTTGCTAACCCTCACTTACTTAACTTCTCCCAGACAAGTCAGCCCAGGTTGGACCTGGGCAGGAAACCCATTCTCCACTAGGCCTCAGGGTCCTACTCACACTCTGTGCTCTGACATGTTTGGGGCCCACCTTGACAAGAATTGTAATGATCATGTCTTGTATCTCTCCCCAATAAAGTGGAACTGTTCCCAAATCCTCCCTGTGGCTCCAGCTACTTTCACCAGGGACTTGTCTGATGTCCCACAGGCTAAGCCAGGAACATGAGTGGCAGCCACCAGAGCAGTGGACCTTGAGTGATGGCCGGGAGTCCTTCCCTGAAAACAGAGGTCTCAGGGGGTTGGGCTTACTCTGGCAATGATGGGGGCTGGTGGACAGGATCCCAAGACAGAAGAAACATGGGCAGGTCACAGGCAAGAACTAGAGGTAAGAGCAATGGAGGAAGGTGATGAAGTGTGCCCTCCTCTTCCTTGTAGGGGTGAGTGGCTGAGGTGTGATCTGGACCCAAACTCACCACACTGGTGTCTGTTGGGAAGTAGGCAACCCAGAACTGAGTGGTGACTGCCTTGGCAAGTAGCCAGCACAGGTTCTTTCTCCACCATATTCCCACAGCGAATCTCTTGAGGCCAGTGCAGAGGTGATCAAGAACATGAATTAGGAACCAGCCTGCCCACATTGGAATTCCAGCTCTACTCTAACTAGCTATTTGACCTTGAGTGGTTTGCTTATGCTTTCTGTACCCCAGCTCCCTCAACAAAAAAATCAAAAAAATAATACTATCTACATCCTGATGTCAGACCCATAGAAAACATTATGTAGATCTTAGCTATTATAATTATGATTCTATTTCTAGCATCCCCCTAGAGGCTGGTGGGAAGAGTTTTGAATTACCATTCTGTAGATGACTCAGCTGAAGAGGTCATGTGATATGCCATCTTGAGACAAAGCTGGGGTATTGTCTTGTAAAGTTAGCACATATGATTTTCTGAGATGGAGACAGCCTAGCTTGCTACATAGACGGGTCTGGAGCCTAGGCCTCACAGTCAGCTTTCCTGTCCAGCACAGAACAGCCACAGAATGTCTAAGGTGTGTTTGAGGGTCAGGCCTAGGCAGTGTACTGGTGTTTGGGATGGCTGGCCTGAGGTGTGCTGGAGGAGGCAGACCATGCTTAGATCCTGAAGATAAACATTAACTGAAGTTTCCATCTGTCATTTCAAAGAGTCATTTACTGCCTAGCTGTGGTTGGAAAAATTAAGTCCTTGTAATTTATAGTCAACATTTCTTGTGGAATCATGTTAGACAAGTTGGCGACCTATGCAGCCTCTCAGCAGAGCCGCCTGCCGTCAAAACAAGTTTAGTGTGACATGCTGTCAGCTACCTTGCCCAAGGCTCAGGCAGCTGTCCTGTGCTGGGCGCAGGGTGCTGCAAGCCACAGGGTGGGCCTGGGCACACTGAACCATGGGCCACAGAGGTGAGGGGGGCAGGAAGTGGCCTTGGGAGGCACTGCAGAGGTGGAGCTCCAGTCTCCTGGGGCCTTCCCCTCTCTGTCTAATGCAAAATGAATCTTTCCTTATGGAATGGTGAGGTGGGGCTGTGATAACAAAGTACCAAAGACTGTGTGTCTTAAACAACAAATGTACTGTCTTGCAGTCCTGGAGGCCAGAAATCCAAGTCAAGATGTCAGTCAGGTTGTTTTTTTTTCTGAGGCCTCTTTCCTTGTCTAGCACACGGTCTGTGTGCATCTGTGTCCTAGTATCACTCTTTTCATTAAGACACCAGTCATGTTGGGTTAGGGCCCACCCTAATGACCTTATTTTACCTTAGTTACCTCTTTCAAAGCCCTGTCTCCAAATACAGTCACATTCTGAGGTCCTAGGGATTAGGGCTTCCACATATGGATTTGGGGAAACACAATTATAACCACAATACCCCATAAACTGTTTATTCTAGATTGGTTCATTCTCATTCTACTCATGAGAAATGAGTCATTGGTTTCATTTTTCAGAGATCGAAATCGAGAGTATGGAAAGGCAGGTGGAAGTCCTAGGGGCAGGGTTTTGGGTCCATGGGTTTGGGGTCACAGCAGAGCTATGCCTGCCCCCAGCCCCAAGCGAGCACATGCAAGGCACTGCACAGGCTCCTCAAACTCTCCAAAGGCTGCCATGCAGAATGACCGGGAAGCCAGCTTCAGCTTAAGGCAGATTGCCCAACAGTGAGTGAAATAAGGGCTTGGCAAGTCAAGCTAAGGCCCCTGATTGGGTTGTGGTGTTCTCTTCAGTGATGAACTCTTCAAATACACACTCTGCCTTGTATTGACAGATTTATTCATTTTGAAGGTCTTCCCAGAGATTATCCTGTTCAGCTGGGTTTCACTAAGTAAACCTTTGGGGCCTACTAAGTACTGGGTGTTAGATCATTTAGTTTAAAAAAATGGTTAAAATCCTAGCAGGATACTCCAGAATAAGGGAGACCCAGCCCTAAATTTCAGATGGCATAGTGAGTATTTTAGGACTAGCCTAACTTCCCCAATTTGAGATGGGAAAACTGAGGCCCTGAGTATAGCCCTGACTTATCAGACCCAACCTGTGGCCCAGCCTCTGGGTTTAGCATAGCCATGTAGCCAGCTGCTGTTGGGATCCACCTTCTCTAAGGAATCTCATTCAATTCTGCACCCATCCTTATGTATGGAGATATAAATAGGCTCAGAAAAGTTCAGTGACTTGCCCAGACCAACAGCCAGTAAAATGGGAGAACAGGAACCCAAGAGCCCCAGCTACAACCCCAGTACAAGTCCTTGGGACTCAAATTGCCTTTCAAGTTCCCACATGGATTTCCAGCTGCCAGAGAAGTAAGTTGGGGGAGGATGGAGACAACTCTGAGCAAGGGCCATGCAGCCTTCTGGACAGAGGCCAGAGAGTCTGTTTCCAAAGAGGAGGAAAGTTCTCTGCCACCCCTCATGTCATAAACTGTCAGCCAAGGCCCCACACACATCTGCTGTCACTTACCCACCCCCACTCTCCTCTATTTCCCCTGACTGGTGAGAAGAAAATATAGTGCAGCTGCCCCAGAGGTGTGAGGTCTGCTTGCCCTCTGTGTGTGGCATTGCCCTGCTCCATGGGCCCTGTCCTTCCCCAAGGTTGCCTTGGCCCTCTTAGGGATTCATTAGGAAGCCAGAGACAGAAAAAAAGGCAGTGCCTGAAAATTGGAAGTGTGTCTCCTGAGGCTTCTATTCTCTGCTGAGACATGCAGACTCCCTTCTGATTATGGGCCTGGCATAAGATCCAAGAACTGTTGGAGTAAAATGTGGCTCTTTCCTGTGCCCAGGATGGCTTTCAGTGCCCTTCTTGGAGGCTTGCTCTAGCGTGCACCACATCCGATGATCACAGAGCAGCAGACCCTGCTGTGAGCAGACTTTGGAGACTGCTTTTATAATCTTTTCTTCTTGAGTGTGGGCAAGGCCCATGAATATATTGCCATATTGTGCATGTATGACTAAAGTCCCTAACCAGTTGACTTCAATGCAATAAAAAAGGAGATTACCTTGGGTGGACCTGACAGTACCAGGTAAGCCTTTAAGGGGAAATGAGGCAGCCACCCTCCCGTTGGCCTGGGAGAAAGCAAACAGGGGCCACAGCGAGGAACTCTGCAGCCTGTAGGACTGAGAGTGGCCTCTGGCTCACAGTCCTGAAGGAAATGGGAACCTCAGTGTCATAATGAATTCTGCCAGAACTTGAATGAGCTCCAAACAAGAATGCATCTGAAGGACACCATGGTTTCAGCCCAGTGACACCCTGGGCAAAGGACCCCAGTCACCTGTGCCTGCACTATTGACCTAGAAACTGTGAGATGAGACGTTTGTGTTGTTTTAAGCCACTAAACTTGTGCAAGTCTGTTATGCAGCACTCAGAAACTAACATGTCTTCTTCCAGCCTTCTCCTACTGATAGGTCTCTCAGAGCCTGTAAAATAAAGTCTGAGCTAAGCCTCAATGTGAAGGGACATATCTCAGTTTAAGCAAGTTTGTTAGGAAAAAAATTAACCATCGTACTTATAACACAAAGTTGAAACATGGTTACAGGAGAGAGGTGGGAGCAATTAGAAAAAGAAAGAGAGAGAGGTTCTTGTGGCTTTCTCAGACACTGTGCTTTTGTAGTAGCAAACACTATAGTCTTGCTTCCGTTTTACTTATTCACTTATTTTAAAATTCATTCATTCTAATAGCACCAACAATGAAACAAAACTCAGTGATTTCATCTTTACTGCCTCAGATTAGAATGTTTTTTTCTGGAGAATGGAGCATCCCTATAGCTGGAGAGTTAGCTCTGAAGGGAGAGCACACTGGGACAAAGAGCTATCTGGGCATGGACCCCATTTCACTCTGTCAGCTGTGGACCACCCACTGTGTGCTATGAAAATCATGCCTACTCTGTAAAGTGACCAAGGATGAATAATTTTGTAAAAGGTAAATATCTCCACTTTGCAGCTGGGAGGAAAGGTGAAGAGAAAAATCATCTGTTATGGTTTCTGGGACTGAATGTCTGGTCTTGTCTTTCTCAGGTGGTGATCAAAATAGAAGGGGTGATCCTGAGCCATCAATTCTAGAAAACCTTCCCAAGGGATCTCATGGTGACATCTGCCCTTTGAAAGGTCCTTGTGGTGAGCTGTGGGGCTGCTCAGAGGCAGCTGTGTTCCTCTCCTTCCCAGTATACAGAAGGATGAACTTCCTATGGGAGAGAGAGCCCCAAAACTGGTTCTTCACTATGGGCATGAGTGGAAGTGATGTGACTACTTCTGAAGTGGAGCATTTCATTGTGGAGAGCAACCCACACAGTTCCCATATCTCTATAATCTGCACTGTAGGTGGTGGAGGCTGTCAGCCTACAGTTGAGTGAGGACAATGAGGGGCAGAGTCCCAGTTGACCTGCTATGGACATGTAACCTTGGTTGTTACTGAAGCATGGCTTCGTCCCTACTGACTAATAAAAGAGTCTGTCAGGTCTCCTTAGTGCACACATCTATCCCATTGCCCAGGTGTCTGGCTGATATGTGGAATGGCCTGACCTGCAACAGTGTAAACTTATAGGGGATTATCTGTGGGAGAGTATCTAGGATAGCTAGGCTTTCTGGCTAATAGAGGAATATCAAAATTTATTAGAATTTGGAAGATATGGGATTTTACTTATTATTTGTATACAGATGTGAACATACCATATATGAATTATGTTTCCCACTTTTTCATTGATTTTAAATATTTATTCACATTATTATATAATTTAAAAACATTATTTTTAATGGCAGAATAAATATTTCAGAGTGCATTATGAAAGAACTTTCTCAATCACCATCCCCCTGTGGTGAAACATTTAGTTTCTTGGTTGTTGTTGTTTTGGTTTGTTTTGTTGCAATTTTACACTAGTGTAAGTATCACTGCAATAAACATCTTTGTGCATAAAGCTTGTTTTCTCTTTAATAATATTTACTTTGGCTAGGTTCTCAGAAGTGAAATACCTAGGCAAAAATGTCATGAAATCTTACCTTTATCAAACGTTCATTTTAAAAATAAAGCATTCATCCATCTTGATGCCACAGAATGGCTAGTCTGGTGAACATAACACACTCTTTCATTAATAATGAAAATGGAGTCAGGCCTTGGCCATCATCCTGTCTGTTGGTTATCAATCTTCAAGACCACAGTGATGTGGGTCAAGCCAGCCTGTGGGGTATGACCTAGGAATGGGCTCCCAACAACCTCAACTCAATACTCTCTGGCACTAGCCCAAGTCGCAAAATTCCTGACGGCTCACCACCATCACCTCAAACATCTTCCATCCACGGATCACTAGGACATCTCCTGAGGGTACACCACAATCCTCATCTTCTTCCTTGCAGATTCCATGTTCTCTGCAGTCCTGGAGCCAACATCCCATTTCCAGGCCCCTGGCCCAGTCATTGCTTCTGTCCCCAGGTGGCAGTTCCCATAACTTACTGGGGTCTCTCAGGCTGAAATTTGGGAGGGATACTCTCTACTCACTGATGTAAAGCATCTTAATTGAGCTATATACCAGGGTCCCTGGGGCCCATAATTTACCTACAAGCACTTCCAGACCCTTCCTCTAACCCATAGACCTAGATGATATCCCTGGGGATCTGAGAGACATCTCAGAAACTGTTCACAGTGCTGCACTCAAGACTATTTCTTCCTTTCCATACCCAAGCTCAACCCATGCTCTAAGCCAAACTTTAGCCAGACTCCTCTGAACCCTCTTCCCACTGGGCCTCATCCTTGGCAGGCCAAGCCCTTTTCTAGTAAAAAATCCTGCTGAACAAGTTTATCAAAAATTCCCCACCCCTGGTGTTCAATCAAGCTTCTCTTCCCCCACCCTTGATACTCTCAACCAAGTTTCTCTATGTAATTTTTTATCATGTCCCTCACCCTGCTCAGTGGCTACAAATATCCACTTGTTTCTCTTTATATTTGGGTTGAATTCTCTCTCCTATTGCAATAACCTTTAATAGCCTTCCTTGACTTTTAAAATAAGAGCTAGGATAATTTCTCTTTGACAGGGGATGTTCCCTTCCATTCAGAACCCTGTCATAACAGAAGTGAACTGGGAGGGAGGCTTTGGCCCTGGGGAATGCCTGCCAGCCCCACACACCAGGTATGTCCCTGCCACAAAAGACATCATAATTAGCACAAAACCAACAGCAGCCAGCTCACCATGCTGGGTGAGCCCCAGTGCTGGCACTTCAACCATCACATAGACACAAAGACCTCCCAATGGTTCAAACCATTTCTGACCCATGAAGCCTTTTGTATAATACAGGGTGTCTCTGTTGTGAAAGTTCAGTGGCATGTACCTCCAACAGCTGGAGGGTGGGGAACCTTGGAAAAGGAATGCTCTGAATGAAGGACTGAGAGACCCACACACATCTTCCATGGCACTTCATGTTATATCATGTGTTATAACAGTGTTACAGGCACAATTTTATGGACTGAAAGGTAAATGGAAAAAAAATAACATTCACATTCATTCACTCCATGCATTTATTGAGGAGCTCCTATATCACCTTTATTAAATTATTGATGAGGACTTAATATCTTCAGTTTTTTCTTTACTTTCAGTTTTAATACATTTATTCATCAAGGACTTTTGAACAGCTGAACATTAATGAGGTTCTGGGGAAAGCACCATGAGGCATAAGGTGAACAGAGATCCTGCCCTGACGTAGCTTCCAGTTTCAAAGACCAGTCTTCACAGAGCATAGGCCTCAAGCCAAGAGGGATAATATCTGGCCTCATCACCAAACACCTGGCCCACAGCAGAATATGAAGCAATTAGACAATTGTACCTTTGTGTCTATATAGTCCCCACTTTCTCCCCCTCACACACACACTTCCTTCTCTTTCCCCTTCCTTTTCCCCTTCCCAGAGGTTCTTGAAGCCTTCGACTCTGGCCACGTAAAAACTCCTCTCCCTGGTACATTGACAGGAAGGTGGGTCCCAGATGCACCAGCAGAAGTTAACAGGAGGCAGTCATTGTCCAGAATCTCCCAGTGGGGGGAAACATTGCCTTTGGGACTGGTCCCTCCCACCTCCCTATATAGTTTCTCCTCCCATTGTACTGTGATGAGGAGACATCTGCCTCACCTGCCTTCTTTGTGACTTTGGAGCCCAGTGATACTGTGGCTGAGGTGTTGACAGATGTTTCTCCCTTGCCAGCCAGCACCGTGTCCAGTCTTCTATTACTTACTTAATATTTTCTTTAAATTGATTCACACATATTGCCTAGTAAATAAAATATAAAACTTTATATCACATGTATAAATATAGAATTATTAATACCATCCATAAATGAAAGGGAACTACATTAAGAAAACAATAAAAATAAAGTAGGTTTATTAAATTTCTAGCAGGATACTGTTTTGCCAAGTTCCTTAGACTGAAAGTATTCTCTCTTTGTTAAAAAGGGTAATTACCCTTTATAACAGTGTTACAGGCACAACTTTATGGATTGAAAGGTAAATGGAAAGAGAATAACATTCACATTACAAAATTCATTGTTATTTTACTCTTTAATTTATTAAATATTTATGGAGTGCTTGAGGGGATGGTCTATGAGACTAAGAATACAACATAAACTATAAGATAAATGAAGTGTTTTTCTTGTAGAGCTTATAGCACAAACAAGGAACAAGTGAATAAATGAAGAAAACATAATTGTAGAATGAGTAGAATGTATATCTTAAGCAGAGGCATGTTTTGTGGCAGAAGAGAGGTGATAAATCAGTTATGTTTTAGACACAGTAGGTTTAGTACATATTAATTCTAAATAAATATTCAAATGGTGACTTGAACTAAGCTAGCATGGAGAGGTTGGAGCTGAAACAATCAGTGTAGGAGTGCTAATTGCATCAACAGTGTGTGAAACTATAGGCCTGGGTGTAAGTACCTAGGAGGTGAGTGGTTGATAGATGCCTGAGACCTTGGTATCCCACATTAAGGAAGAAGAGGAGGCCCAGACAGGGTGGTAAAGGAAGGCAGCCCACTAGGCCCTTGGTGGTTCTATGAAAGCAAAAAGAGGAAAAGGTGTTTATGAAGGATGGCATAATCAGTGGCAAATGTTGCGGAGAGGTGGAGCCGGATGAAGACAGAGCATCCACCACTGGGTTTCACAAGATGGCTGTCACTAAAGTGATTTTGGTGGAACAGTGGGAGAAAACACCTGATTGAGGTGTGTTAAAGGAAGAACCCAGAGCAAGGAAGGGGAGGCAGGGAATAGAGACCACCCTATACTCTTTAAAAGAATTATACTGGCTCTTAAGAGCTCATGTGTGTAGCAGTACCCAGCAGATCTCACATACCACCAAAAATCAAGCTGTGACCTCATGGCTTACAAATTCATTCAGACTAATGGAGTCCCTTCCTTGTCCCCACTTTTGAGACTGGCAACACTTCAGCTAGGGAGCCGTCTAGGTGCACTTGCCCCAGAAGGAATCTTTTATTTCTGGTGCTGGCATTTTGGTTGGCCTGCACGGCACACAGCAGACACACATGCAGCAGAAGAGCCGACGTGCCAGGGCTGCACAGCTACCCACAACCAGGGCCCTTCTTCCAGAACATAGAGGCGCCAGGCAAGTCATGCTCCAGCTCAGAGATTTATTGATCTTGATTCACACAATCCAAGAAAAGCTTGGCAACAGAGCTTTCTGGTCCAATCACAAGGATATGGGGGTTGGGCATGAGCAAGAGAGAAGGAAATGAAATTTTAAAAAATCTGTCCTTAAGAAAATAACTCTTTGTAAACCTGATTTCTGTGAGCCCAGCACATGCAATAGAGAAATGCTCTGTTACTCTTCAGAGGCAACAGTGAATAGGGGCTCTGTTAGTAGCTGGCAGGGCCTCCAGAATCAAAACACACCAGGGAGATGGGAGAGCAGACTTCCTGGAGTCAATAGTGAGCAAAGCCTGTAAGGAAGTAGGTCTTTCTTCCTGCAAGCCTTCTACCTAAGTGAGACACTAAGCGTTCATTTCTGTTTTGTACTAATAGAGTGATAATAAAGTTGCACCCAGACCAGACTTGCATTTTCACCTTGGGCTATTTAAGGAGGTTGCCTTAAGACTGGTCTCATCTGCACCTGTCTTTTCTTTTGTATATTTGGCCACTAATATTAAGAAAAGTCTGCACTAACGATCAGGAAAAAATGGCCCAGCTTGAGTTTTGTGTGGGAGTAAAAAGACAAAAGCAATGATTGAGATCTTACCACATGCCATATGTCTGATGATTGCATTCTCCTTTAATCTTCTCTAACACTTTTGCAGACAAGAAACAGAGGTTTAATGAGGCAAATGACTTGCCCAAGACCGTGGTGTGACTGAGACACATGCGCCCTCTGATAAATAGCTTATTCTCTTGTTTTCCAACTCACTTGACTTATTGGCAGCCAAAGATTGCATCCTAGTTTCCCATGGCTGGCCTGCTCTGCTTGGCTCACACAGTGAGTCCAGTTCTTGCTGGTAGCGGTGGGACTATTTGCAACAATGAAGGCAAATGCACTCAGTCAGAGCATGCATGCACCACCCCCCTCCCCCAACATTCCCACCACTCTCTATTTCCTCTTATAGGCTGCCCCTTACTTCTTTACCTGTCTGGTCTCCCTGAGCATTGGCTTTATGGCCCTGGCCAAGAGTTCTACCAATTTTTTTTTTTTTTTTGCAATTATCTTTGGAATAGGTCTGGAGCTCTAGTACTATTTACCTTCTTTTCTCCAGATAAAAAACCTGAGGCCAAGAGATGTTCAGCAACTTTCTTCAGGACACAGAGCTGAGACTCTACCTAGGTCTGAAGACCTCAGACTTCCACGCTTAAGCTCTATTCCTGGTCTGCATGGCTGGCCCACTGTGTGAACTCTGAAGATCTCTGACCTTACTCCTTTCAAGTGTACTAAGGACTGATGACGAAGTTGGAGAGCAGAGCCCCTGAGACCTCAGCCAACCAGCTTACAGGACCACAAAACCCTACTCACGTGTCAATGACAGCTCTGTCACCATCTTCACATATTATTACTGCTTATTAAGCATTTTATGTATTTTCTCCCAATTTCTCCAACAGGTTAATATTATCATACCCATTTTACAGATAAAAAAAAAAACCAGAGGTGAAGGAATGTGCTCAGGGTGGCATGGCTACTAGGTAGAAGATTCAGAATGCAATCTGGCTGCAAGACCACCATCTTTGTATTATATCTTGCTGCTATTCTTCAGGCCTTGTGGCCTGGGTGGAAATGAGAGCAGTTTCTAGCAACATGAATTTTGCTTCGTTGAAGCATGTGTTTCTTTATGTAAACATTGTGTGTCAGTTACAAAGCCAAGTGGAAGGTCTGGACATACCCCAAGCAGCACATTTCATGCTATTTCTGGAATGTTCTCCCTGGAAGGGATTTTCAGCTTCCTTTACCCTTGTGGGAGCCTAACTTCCCCCTTCTTCTTTCCTTTTCTATTGCATGGCTTTCCATAAAGAGCATGTTTCCTTTTATTCTTCTTCCTGGCAACTAATATTAATTCATATCCCCAGTCATGTTTCTCTGCCCTAAACCTCAACAATTATGAATATTATGTGTTGACAGCTTGGGAACTGATTCAACTTGTTAGCTTTGGGGACCATTGTACCTCTCTTTTCAATACCTCAAAGCTGGAGGGTAAAGTCACCAATTCTCTGCCAAAGTTTCATTCCAACCACTCCCAAAGAACATCCTTGACTGATGAGAACCTCTCAGCAGTGTTAGAGTCTATCTTAACCCTGCTAAGCTCTATGGAGAGATGCAATAAGTGAGCATAAAACATGCAGAGGCTAGAGATGTAAAGGCTTCAACCCCTCTGAGGAAAGTTTCCTCTCTGAAGCTCTGAATCTTGGCATTTCCCTTGAAGCTGAGCCTCCACTCAAGTCCTATGGCTTTAATGATACAGACCCAATGTAAATCTTCAGAGACACCAACTTATTTACTGTTGGCAAACCTTACTTCTTCTCTCAATAAAAATGAAAGCATGGAAGGCTTGTAAAGTTATATCCAAAACATCATGCATATCTACAAACTCTTAAAATCCAACATTTGGATGTGCTGCATGTTGACAGTTCAGAAACACATGGAGTAGATATCCTTTAAACTGCACCATGGGCCTCTAAAATTAAGGAAAAAGCTTGGCATGGTCTATTTGGGAGTTACAAATTTTGGAGCACTTGAAGCACCAACAAATGTTCCCCAAGCAGAAGGTCCTTTGGCCAACTTTCCCTTACTCATTTCCCTCCCAGTGGGATCTGTTAAGGGGAAAAGGAAATGAGAAATCAAAGTTGATGTGAGCAGACAAGGAGAAGGTCCTCAGGAAGGTAGACTGTCAACATGGGGATTATAAAGCCATGTGGACAATTTGAGAAATTTGGAATGCACTCAAGTAGGTTCTTAAAATCCATGTCGGCAAATAGGTTCTATTGGCCTGTTCCTCAGTGATTCAGGCATGTTCCTTCCAAGCTGGCCATGGGTCTTGCAAACAACTGTGCACATTGTTTAGAAACTATTCACATTCTGGAGTGGTCTGAGAACAGTGAGTGGTTAGAACTGTTTGGACTATTTTCATGAAGCCTGGTAACATAAGTAATGTTATCATGTGCTATTACTTGGCTGATGTTTGAAAGCATGATCTGTTATTTTCCACCTGTTTGCTTTTAAAACAAAGCCCTGTTGACTAAGTGAATTCTATTTTAGATCAAGTCAGCGTTTGACATCCAGCCGAAGTGAAGTTCTTTATGTTCAAGATGTACAAGATGTGTGGAAAACACATTGAAGACAATCTCTGACTATCTAAAACCACCTAGACCCACCACCTAGAAGCTGATGGCCCTCTCACCAAGGCCACCATTGCATGAATTATCCTGATTAGCTACAGTCTGTCTATATGTCAGACTCTGCACTGGATGCTGAGTCCCATAAGAATAGTCATTGCTGGGTGGGGAGCAATGTGGATCAGTGGGTAGAATACGGGTTTAGACACCAAAAGGGCCTGAGATTTTATCTCAGCTCAGTCTCGTATCTTTGGGAAAATTTATGGCTCATAGTATTCCTACCTCACTCTTTGTGGCATGTAGCTCAGGAAGAGCTGCTCAGTTCTACTGCCCTTGGTCTTGGGCCAGAGGTCTGGGTTTAGTCATCTTCCCTGAACCTGAGGGCTTGAAAATCAGAGTTCTCACTCTATCTCTCCTAGCTAAATATTTTCAGTAAGAAGGTTGCTCCAGCTCTAAATGTGTTGTGCAATTGATCTCCTGTTACACTTTTCCAGGACCTTACAGTAGAAGGGTGGGACTGTAGGAAAAAAAGCATAAACATCTGGAGTTGAGAAGCTGAGGCTTTTGGCTTTGGATGTGACCATGAGAGTGAGTAGGATCCTCACATCTGCTCATTAGCTCTGCACGACTGACAGGGTACCCAAGGAGCATGAGGCAACACACTCCCTACAGGAGCACCCTTGCCTGAGGTGAGAGAGTTGTAAACATAGAATGACTGAAATATACACCCACTGAGGTGGCTGTTACAGGCCACAGCCGTTCTCAAACTCATGTGTTTCCCTGCTTTCTATTTGAATAAACATGTAGCTCTTATAGAAAAACAAAGGAATTAATGGTTTAAAAAAATGACATTGGAATACACAAAATCGTGGGACCAGGAAGGAACCAATGTACATCATTACAGTGGAATGAGGGGTTTAATTGTTTGGTCAGGAGTCGGGGGTTGTCAGACCATCTGCAGACATACGGACACCACAAGTGTGAGACCAAGCCAGGAGGCAGGATGGCAAGGCCTGGAATGAGGTTCCACTCAGAGTTGCTGAAATTCCCAGAGGAGAGGTGGGAAATAAGCAAGGAGAGATCAGAATCTAATAGAGAAGCTCTGTGTGCCAGCTGAATTTTTTTGTCACAAAAGGAGTAATAAAAAGCTACCAAGCAAGGGCCTGACCCTGGGGCCATGTTTGCATTTATGTGTCTCCTCAGGATACGTGGAAAGAGGTTGGGTCAGGAGACATCTCATCAGGGTTTATTTTTAACCAGTCTTTACAGGTCAACAATAAGACAGCCCCTTTTGTGGCCTGGGTCTGTGCCAGTGGTAGTTGTCTAGATGGCACCTGCCTGTATCAGGCTCCTTACAGTCTCTCTTCCCACTATGGGGGACTTCAATGGGCCATCTATTTTCACCAAGTCAGGCATTGTCTTCAAGAGGGCAACCTCACTTGGAAAGGCTGCTTGCTGGAAGCACTGTAACCTCAAGTTATTAAAAAATAAAGGTTAATTGACCATAGGACAATCAAACAGATACCATCACTGGTGCTTGGGCTGTCTCCCTGTTACTATTCTACCTTGGCTCAGCAATGAAGATGCCTGCTGGCTCTCAGACTCTCCCAGGCCATGAAACTACCCAAAATATGAGGGATGCCTCTTCATGTGGTGCTCTCAAACAACAGCAAAGTGGGCTGGAGGGCACTGCCAAAGTGGGGCAGAGCCTCTGCTCAAAGGGAAGAGGACCTTCGCTGCCAGACCATCCTAGTGGGACACCCTGTCCCATCATTTTGAAGACTTTTTCATCATAGAAAAATCCCACTGTGATAAGGAATTCAAAAGCAGGGCCATGCTAGTTATTGCATTGCTCTTGGCTGGATATTTGACAGCATTCAATTTGTACAAAAATTGACCATTGACAAAGTGTATTTGCATAGGTTATTTAGTAAGTTTTCACTGGGCTGGGACTGGTGATTTAGAGGTGAAGACTCTGCTCCCAAGCAATTCAGAGCCACTGTCAGTGTGTGTGTGTGCATGTGTGCATGCACACCAAGTGAATACCTCTAGAGGGCATTGAACAGCGAGAGTCACCAGGAAGCCCAGGGTTTCTAAGAGAAGCTCAAGGAAGGATTGAGAGCTAACTAGACAGGATCCTGTGTTATGAAAAACTAAGACATAGGCTTCTAAAGGTCACACAGTGAGTTAAAGCACAGGGAGCTGCATCTTTAGGATGTGTACCATCTGAAAAGACACGAGCACCCCAGTCTCACAGAGTTGTCATCAGATGTTGCCTACAGAGTGATCAGTGCAGAAGCCAGTGGGAGTCCATGATCAGGCATAATTACTATTCTGCTCTAACCACTGGTGCAATGAGGAGACCATTGCTAACCTAGGCTGCTGCTGTAAATGAGTGTTTTAGAGAGCCTCTTACAAACCTCTGATTTCTCATGCTTGGAACCATTTTAAAATCCATAGTGGTCCTCTAGCTGTTCAGTCTGATTTTCCTTATTCATGTGCGTTACATAGGATGCTTTTCAAAGTGCATGCCTTGACAAGATCACATCTCACTCTGTCTATCTGAGTCTCGTGGGTCCACTGATGAAGGTGAGTTCTTTCCATGATCTCACTTGGCTCCTTTCATTTCATTAATAACTATTGAGCACTTGTTCTTTGTTGGTCACTATCCTTGGCACTAGGGATAGAGCAGAGAGCAAAACAAAACTACCTGGGGCAGGTATTACTTACAGTGTTGGCATCAGAGCTGACTCCAGGAAACAGAAAAGGCACTACGGTAACTTATGGAGTGTTCCTGACATACCAGATGCTATACTGAGACTTTTTGTCCTCTCCAGGGTCCCAGGGGCCCTACCTGCCTACCTGTCACTCAATGAAACAGCCAACTCCCAAGTGTGCTTTGGCATCTCCTGAAGGACTTGAGACAACATGAGTGCTGAGTCATGCCCAGAGTTTCTGATGTAGTGGGTGTAGGGTAAAGTCTGAGACTGTACTTTTAGCAAGTTCCTAGAGATGCTGGTGCTGGTCAGCGTACTCTTGGGAAAGCTCTGGATCACACTGTCATTAGAGAAAAGTCAGAGGGGCTGGTGAGATGAACTAGACCCATGGGCACAGATGCCCTGCAAGAAGGTGAAAGAGAAAACAATGAGAACCCCAGAAACTGCTGCCACACAGAGAGACCTGGATCAGGTGTGGCTTTCATCCTCAGATATGCAGTCTCTGTGCAGATCCAGCTGTCTCAGAGTATTCACAAGAAAAGGGGACCCTGAAAAATTTGAAATAGAATTTACATTTTGCAAGATCCCAAATAACAAGGGACTCACAGAGTGTCCTTGGTTGCGTAAAGGGCAGGGAAGAAGCAAGGACTGAATCTTTTGGAGCTGCACCCTCTTTTATGCATAGCACCTCACACTTGACACACATTACCTACTTAATCCTCCCTACAGCCTTAAGACTGGCACTGTGGTGCCCATTTTACAGACAAGAAAAGTAAGACTAAGAGAAGTTACAATAAATAACTTGCCTAAACTCACAAAAGTAGTGAAGGGAAAGCCTGGATTTTAACCAACACCAATAGTCTTATGGCCACACACTTATACTCCAACATGAAAAACTAGAGAAAAACCAGAAGCCATTGTTCCCTTTAGAACAGACAGAACTTGGGTTCCATAAGTCATTTTGTGGGAGAGGAGCTGAAACAAGTTGTTATGGTCTCAAAGAGGTGGTTGTACAATGAGTGAAGTAAGAGATTGTCAGATCACTGTGGATGCCTGAGTTTTTTTTCCTGCTATCTTCTATGAATACTGGCCACTGTTCCCATGTGTGTGGCTCCTAAGGCACTGCAATGAACTTAATTATGTCTCCCAGGTTGATCTGAGGAAGCTCTAACCCCTAATTTCCACAATATATTTAGAGATAGTGCTTGTAAGAAGGTGATTTAAGTTAAATGAGGTCATAAGGGTGGGGCCCTAATCTACTAGAATTTGTGTCCTTAAAAAAGAAAAAGGACACCAGAGATCTCTTCTTTCTCCCTCTCCCTGACTCTCACTCTCTCTCAGCCTTACTATATGAGGACACAAAGAGAAGGCAGCTGTTTGCAAGTCAGGAAGAACTGTGAGAAGATAAATTTCTACTGCTTATGTCACTCAGGTTATGGTATTTGTTATGGCAGCCCAAGTAGACTAACAAGGAACATTCTAATTGGACAATGGTTCCTCATTTGGGGTGGGGTAGGGGCAGTGATTAAAGTCCAGACCCTAACGGCTTCAGAATACTAGGGTGGGTTTTGCTTCTGAAACCATCATTCACCTTTGTTAACTCTATATAGACATCAACCCATATGGTTTGAGAAAGGGAATCTTGTCTTTAAGAAGACTTCTGCTTTTTACCTGTAAATTTATGTAACACACTGTATCCAAATTTTGTTCTGTTTCTTAGTTGACACACTGTAGGTCATGGTATTTCAAACCAATGTCTTCTAGAGATAGCCAGAGGTCTTTACACACTCAGCCTAATATTCAACTGTTTGCCATTTGGGGAACATCATATTTATGCTGTCTTATTGGTGTATTTTATTAACCTTCAATGACCTTTATCTTATTGATGTAACTTGGTTATGGACAAAACTACATGAAGTAAAAAAAGAGTGTTGCTTCTGAATAATGGACCAAGTTTACAGGTCCTGCACCATGAGTCAGGAAGACTCATCTGTATTATCTCTTGGCAGAAGCTTACATTTTTCCAGCATTGATACTAGTTCACAATTGTAGTATATCTATCTATCTATCAACTATCTAACATCCATTTATCTACCTACCATCTGTCATATTTATCATTTATTTTATCTCCCCCGCCCCTATCCAATGACAATAAAGGGATACAGAAGGGAAAAATTTCACAACAGCAGTGATAATAGGAAGAGCGTGCATCATAAGACTGAAAAGGGCTACGCCTGATTCTTTAATCACAATCATAATTTAATCACAAATAGGAGCAGATAACCACAGGTCACCAGATCCTTGAGAGAACCATTAGCAAACCCAAATATACTGTCAGCAAACTCTGGTGTCTAGCCCCTCCTTACCCTCACCCCAAGACGTAGCTGAGCCACTGGTTTCTGAGGCCATGTAGGGTCAATGTTGGATTAGAAGGCTCAGCCATTTGTCCTTTGAGGTTATGAGGTTCAGGAATTTGATCAGCCATTCACCATTTATTGTTCCACCTTCTAGCTATAACATTTTATTGATATTAACTACTGTCTCTTCTTTTAAAAAAAAGTTGCTTGTGCTTTAAATCATCACTTTATGGTCATTTTGGTTATTTTGGTGAAGGAGCAGAGGTAAATAAACATGCTTAATCAGAAACTGGCTCAGAGTGTTCCAAGATCTGCAAATATACACTTTCTTCTTACTCTTCCAAACAAGCAAACAAACAAACAAACAAAATCCTTAAGGATATGCTACAAAAAATTTTTAAAGTATTCTAATAAAGAGAAGAAAATGTATGTTTTCAGGAAATTGAAGATATAAACCAGTACTCAATGCTGGGAAAATCTAAGGACAGCAGCTTTGTGGCAGGTCTAAAAACTAACTGGTCCAACCAGTGAGTCCCTAGAAAAACTTTTTTTTTTTAAGTGGACTTTACAACATAAGAGTTTGAGTTCAAGGCAAGACAATCTTTTTTTTTTTAATCAAATTTATTGGGGTGGTATTGGTTAATAAAATTATATGTGTTTCATGTGTACAATTCTATAAAATAGCATCTGTATATTGTATTGTGTTCCCACCACCTAAAGTCTTCTTCTCTCACCATATATGTGACCTCCTTTACTCTTTACCATTCCCCCACCACCTTTCCCTCTGGTAACTACCATACTGTTGTCTGTGTCTATTAGTTTTTGTTTATTTGTTTTTCTTGTTTGTGCATTTGTTGATTTCAGTTTTATATCCCACATATGAGTGAAATCATATGGTTCTTGACATTTTCTGTCTGATTTATTTCACTTAAAATGGTATTCTCAAGATCCATCCATGTTGTTGCAAATGGCAGCATTTCATCTTTTCTTATGTCTGAGTAGTATTCCATTGTACATATGTACCACATTTTCTTTGTCCAAGAACATTTCAGTTGTTTCCATGTCTTGGCCATCATAAATAATGCTACACTGAACAAACAAGTGCATATGTCTTTGTGAATAAATAGTTTTCAATTTTTTTTTGGCAGATACCCAGAAGAGGAGTTTCTGGATTTATATGGTAACTCTATTCTTTATTTTTTGAGGAACCTCCATATTGTTTTCCATAGTGGTTGTATCAGTTTATATTCCCACCAGCAGTGAATGAAGGTTCCTTTTCCTTAACAACCTCTCCAACATTTCTTATTACCAGTGTTGTTCATAATAGCTATTCTAACAGGTGTGAAGTGGTATCTTATTGTAGTTTTAACTTGCATTTTCCTAATAACTAGTAACGTTGAGAACATTTTCACATATTTGTTGGCCATTTGTATGTCTTCTTGGGAGAAGAATTTGTTCAGGTACTCTCCTCACTTTTTAATTGGATTGTTTGTTTGCTGTTGGTTGTATGAGTTCTTTATATATTTTGGATATTAAGCTATTGTCAAAGCTGTTGTTTACTAATACAGTTTTGTTGCCTTTTGTTTTGCTGGCAGTTTCTTTGCTGTGTAGAAGCTTTTTAGTTTGATATAGTCTCATTTGTTTATTTTTGCCTTTACTTCTCTTGCCTTTGAGCTAACATCATACTAAATTATGAAAAACTTAAAACTTTCTCTAATATTGGAAACAAGACAAGGTTGCTCACTTTCCCCACTCTTATTTAACATAGTACTGGAAATCCAAGCCAGAGCAATCAGGAAAGAAAAAGAAATAAAAGGTATCCAAATTGGGAATGGAAAAGTAAAATTGTCACTTTCTTCAGATGACATGATTATTTAATAGAAAACCCAAAAGACTACCAAAAAACAATTAGAAACAATATACAGTTACAGTAAAGTTGCACTATACAAAATCAATGTATAAAAATCTATTGCAATACTAAAAATAAGATTTCAAAAAAAATAAATTAAAGAAACAAATTTATTTTGCAATTGCAACAAAAAGAACAAAATACCTAGGAATAAACTTAATGAAGGATGTGAAGGACCTATACACTGAAAACTACAAAGCATTATCAAAAGAGATTGAAAATGACACAAAGAAATGGAAAGATACTTTGTGTCCATGGATTGGAAGAATCAACATAGTTAAAGTGGGTATATTACTCAAAGAAATATACAGATTTAATGCAATCTCCATCAAAATCTCAATGGTATTTTTTAAAGAAGTAGAACAACAACAAAAAAAATCATCAGGTTTGTATAGAACCACAAAAGACCTTGAATAACCAAAGCAATTCTGAGGGAAAAGAACCAAGTTGGAGGTGTCATACAATCTGACTTCAAATTATACACAAAGCAATGATAATCAAAACAGCATGATATTGGCATAAAAGCAGATACATAGATCATGGAACAGAATTTAGAGTCCAGAAATAAACCCACATGTATATGAGCAAGTAATTTTTGAGGAAGGAGCCAAAAACATGGAGAAAAGAAAGCCTCTTCAATAATTGGTGCTGGGAAAATTGGAAAGCTACATGCAAAAGAATGAAATGAGGCTGTTTGTCCAAATGTACAAAAATTAACTTAAAATGGATGAAAGACCTAAATATAAGACCTGAAACAATAAATTACATTAAAAAACATAGGTACTAAACTTATAGGGAGAATTTTATAAATTGGATCCCAGCATTAATCTTAATGATAAGGTGAAAGTATTTTTTTGTAATAAGAGAAATATATACAATAGACATTCAAGGAAAGATATACAAGAAAACCAGATGAAGAAGATCTGGGGCAAATAAAAGTTATAATAAAAGAGAATCTCTATGACATAGAACAATTCCATTTGAGTAGCAGTGGTTCAGTGGTCCTAATCATTCTGTTGGTATATTACATGATAATATTATAAAATGGTTTACTTTTATTTTTAGAATTAACCTATAGGAAAAGCACAGGAAACTCACTACTAGCTTTCATAAATTCTAATAGACACGTTTTTTTTTTCAGGTTTGGGCCTCCTTGAAATTGGAATACAGTTTATAATTGGAGTGTTATCAATAGCACTTTTTTAACTTAATATAACATAAAACAATGGTGTGTCATAGAGTTGATGACAAATTCAACTTGATAAAATTATATAGAGAGAGGAGAAAGAAAGTATTGTAAATCTTAACCGTTGAAGTAATGATAGAAATAACAGGAAATAAAATGGAGACAGGAGAAAAAGGGAGGGGAAGGGAGGAGAAGGCAGAGGTTTTAATTTTTTCAATTCACATGGTAGAGACTCAAAAGGTGCTCTGTAAACAGAGATCAATAAAAAGGTTACATGGATTCAATATAGTGGCAGAGTAGGCAGAAGTAACACTCACCATCTCCCAGGATCATATTAAAATTATAACCAAGTTATAGAGAAATCAACCTGGATATCCACCTGAAGGTTAGCTACACAGAAGTCTTATAACGTTGAGACTGGTAGGAAGGGTGAAGTCACAAAAAGGGCTAGCCCCACACCCATCTGTGGCAGTTGAGAATCCATAGAGTTATCTCAGATTCGGAGGTCCCCCCTGAGAAGTGAGGGATCTCAAACCCACACTGAGCTTTCCAGCACACAGCACCAGTGCTGGGAAGAGGAACCAACATAACATCTAGCTTAGAAAACTATTCACTTTATTCCCCTGAGTGAAACAAGAAACTGCTGTAAATGCAGGTGCCTTCTTAAAGGGCTAATGGACAAAATCTCACACTGACACTCATCTTGGGCTTCAGCAGAGAGACAATGGATTGCAGAGCACTGAATTCATTGGTTTTGTGACTTTAGGAAGAGGGCTGAAGGGAGACAGCTGCCAATGCTCCTATGTTGCCCACAGAAATCATTTTTGCTGGGTCAAGCACTTCCCCCTACATACAGCCTTAGCCTAGGGAGATGCACTAGCCCCACCCTGCCAAGCTGACATCTTGTGGAAAAATCTACTGGCAGACTGAGCCCACATTGCAATATTTCTTGAAAAACTCTCAAAGAAATCTGGGAAAATTCAGTGGGTGCCAGAGACACAAAGGGAGAGACTGAGCTGTATGGCTTTGGGGGAACTGTTTTACCCATGTTCCTCACCTGTGCCACTGTTCCTGTGTTGGGCCTGCCACCCTCACAGAAGCAGACCAGGGAAGTTAACTAGCCCTACACTGCCAACTACCTGAGGCCCTGCTCTGCCAAGCTCACACTTGGTGGATCCTCTGGTGGCAGCCAACCTGGGTGTACATTGCAGTCATTCTTGAAAAACTCTCTGGGAAGTCTGGGAAAACTCAGGGGAAGCCAAAAACACACAGGAAGAGACTGAGTTCCCTGGCTTTGGGGTGAGGGCCATTTCTCCCAGTGTTTCCAATAGGTGCCACTGTTCCTACACACAATCAAATCTTAATCTGTTTTAGACTAATGAATTCTCCTGGCTCCACTCTGATGATTCCCAGAGACCCTGACCCACTACAAAGGTATGTATGGCCCAGGCAAGTGGCAGCTAAATTGGTGTACCCTGAGACTTTTGCTGAGTGGCCTTAGACCCAGAAATAGCGCTGAGTTTGAATCTGTATTAACCTGGTAAGCACCAGTAGCCCTTACCTGGTGACTCACTGAGAACATGCCTCATGAAATGCATGTACTGCAAGGCTCTTTCAGTGGTAAAGCCTAGCAGGCAGCTGGCAGGTGGCAGTGTATTGCAAGGTACCTTAGGCCTTTTGATGATCTGCCCCAGGACTGGTACTGGTGGCAGCAGGCCTTTATAAGTAGCTTGGCCATTCCCATGTGTGCCCAGGTGCAGCACAGGCAGCTACCAACCAGGGATCACCTTATAGCCATTAACAGGTGGGTCAGGGCCAGTCACAGCCAGCAAGTGACATTTCCCTGCACTGGAATCCATCCCAAGAGGCCCCAAAACTAACACACCCAGTGGCTGGCTTCAGACTACATCATAATATGACTCAATTAGCTCCAAAAGTGACACACCAAAAGGGATGTTTTGGCAGACACTAGACCCTTATGGGGTAAATTTTGCTTAACAGGTTGAACTCCTACACATCAGTTTGTATACTGTTAAATGAATCAATCTTTACAGTCAGCCAGCCTGAGGGTCAACCCCACCCACAAATGAACCAACAGTAATCAATACTCAACTATAACAGGAATATCACATAACCCACACAAGGAACACTCCTAAAGCACACAGCTCAGGTGATCACAGACATGATATAACTGAGCTTCACAAAACACTCACTATATAAGGCCATCTTACCAAAGCTGGGAGACATAGAAAATCTAACTAACATACAGAAACAAATATAGAGGTACAGTCAAAAATAGAAAGACTAAGAAACATGCTCCATCTCAAAAATAAACAAACAAGAGAAATCTCCATAAAAAGAAATAAATTAAATGTAGGTAAGCAATCTACCAGGTACAGAGTTCAAAACAATATTAATAAGAATGCTCAAGGAACTTAGTGAGAACTTCAGCAGCATAAAAAATATATAGAAACCATTAAAAAGAACTAGTCAGAACTGAAGAATACAATAACTGAAATAAAAAACACATTAGAAGGAAGCAATAGCAGATTAGATGAAGCAGTGGACTGAATCGGAGATTTGGAAGACAAAATAGCAGAAAATGTCCAATCAGAGCTGCAGGAATAAAAAATAAATTAATTAAAAATAAAGATAGTATAAAGGACTTCTGGGAGAACATCAAGTAGTATATCCACATCATAACAGTACCAGAAGGGGAAGAGAGAAAACAAGGTATTGAGACAGTATTTAAAGAAATAATGACTGAAAACTTCCCTAATTTGGTGAAGGAAAAAGATACACAAGTTCTGGAAGCACAGAGAATACCAAACAAGATGAACCCAAAGAAGCCCACACCAAGACACATCATAATTAAAATGACAATGTTTAAATATAAAGAGAAAACCTTAAAAGCAGCAGGAGAAAGATAATTAACTACTTAGAAAAAAATTCCCATAAGTCCTTGACTGGTGTGGCTCAATTGGTTGGACATCATTCTGTGAGGTAAAAGGTCACCAGGTCAATTCTTGGTCAGGTCACATGCCTGGATTGTGGGTTTGGTCCCAGTAGGGGTGCATGTGAGAAGAAACTGATCAATGTTTCTCTCCCTCTCTTTCTTCTTCCTTTCTCCTCTTTCTAAAAATAAATAAATAAAATAATTTAAAATTTTATGTATTAAAAAAAAGCTTCCATAAGACTGTCAATTGATCTCTCAACAGGAACATTTGAGGCCAGAAGAGATTGGCACAAAATATTGTCATGAAAAGGAAACACCTATAACCAAGACTAATCTACCTATCAAGGTTATCATTTAAAATTGAAGGCGAAATAAAGCATTTCCCAGACAAGAAAAAGCAAAAGGAATTCATTCATCATCAACAAAACAGTATTACTAGAAATATTAAAGGGTCTTCTTTAAGAAGAAGAAAGGAAAAAAGAGTAACATAGTTATAAAGAATAAAATGACAACATATATGTACCTATTAATAATCACTTTAAGTGTAAATGGCTAAGTGCTCCAATCAAAAGACATAGAGTAACAAAATGGATAAGAAAACCCATATATATGCTGTGTACAAGAGACCATCTCAGATCGAAAGACATACACAGACAAAAAGTAAGGCATTAAAAAAAAAACAAAAAAACATGCTTCATACAAATGGAAACAAACAAATGGAAAAGAATTGAAGTAGCAATATTTATATCAGCAAAATAGACTTTAAAACAAAGGCTATAATAAGAGACAAAGCAGGACACTACATAATGATAAAGGGATCAATACAACAAAAGTATATAACCCTTATAAATATTTATTCACCCAATACAGAATCAACTAAATATATAAACATATAAAGCAAATGTTGATGAACATAAAGAAATTAACATTAATACAGTCATGATAGAGCACTTTAATATCCCACTGACTTCAATGGATAGTTCTTCCAGATATAAAATCAACATGAATTAGTGATCTTAAATGACACATTAGACAAGTTGGGTTGAATTGATAATTTCAGAGCATTTTACTGCCAAGAAGTAGAATACGCATTCTTTTCAAATGCACGTGAAACATTTTCCAGGCTAGACTACATATTAGGCCACAGAAAAAGTCTCAGTAAATTTAAGACTGATATTATATCAGGCATCTTCTCTGACCACAATGCTATCAAACTAGATATCAATGACAAGAAATAAACTAAAAAACACACAAAATGTATAAAGGCAAAAAAAAATAGTTACTAAACAACAAATTGTTTAACAATGAGATTAAAGAAGAAATCAAAAGACACCTTGAGAAAATGAAAATGAAAACACAATGACCTAAAATATATGGGACATGGTGAAAGTAGTCCCAAGAGGGAAATTCATAGCAATACAGGCCTACCTCATGAGAAAAAACCTAAGATAAACAATCTAATCCTACACATAAAACAATTAGAAAAATAACAACAAGCAATGTTCAAAATTTGAAAAGGAAATAATAAATAGAGCAGAAATAAATTAAATACAGTCTAAAAAAACAGTACAAAGATCAATGAAATCAAGAGCTGACTCTTTGAAAGAGTAAACAAGATTGATAAGCCTTTAACCAGATTCATCAAGGAAAAAAAGAGGACCCAAGTAAATAAAATCAGAAATAAATGAGAAGTAACATCTGACAGCACAGAAATACAAAGTATTACAAGAAAATATTATGGACAACTATGTGTCAACAAACTGGACAAACTGAATGAGAGGGCTAAATTGCATCTTCTCACATCACAGTGACTTGAAACTAGAAACCAATCTCAATGAAAAAACTCAAAAACATTCAAACTTATGGAGACTGAATAACATGCTATTAAATAATGAGTGGGTTAACAGTGAGATCAAGGAAGAGATCAAAAAGTTTCTGGAAACAAATGAAAACACACAACAACCCAAAACCTATGGGACACAGCAAAGGCAGTCCTGAGTGGGAAGTTCATAGCAATACAGGCCTACACAAAAAGGAAAGAAGAATTTCAGCAAAACAGTATAACCCTACATCTACAAGAACTAGAGGAACATCAAACAAAGCCCAGAGTAACTAGAAGGAAGGAAATAATCAAGATCAGAGCAGAATTAAATAACATAGAAACTAAAAGAACAATTCAAAAAAATCAATAAAATCAGTAGCTAGTTCTTTGAAAAGATAAACAAAATTGACAAACATTTAACCAGATTCATCAAGAAAAAAGAAGAGAGAACCCAAACAAATAAAATCAGAAATGAAAGAGGAGGAATCACAACAGGAACCACAGAAATACAAAAGATTGTAAGAAATTATTATGAATAACTATATGACAAGAAATTTGACAACCTGGGGGAAATGTATAAATTTCTGGAAACATACAATCTTCAAAAACTAAATCAAGTAATAAAGTAATAACAACTAGTAAAATTGAAGATTAATAAAAAAATTCCCAGCATACAAAAGCCACAGACCAGACGGCTCACAGACAAATTTTAACAAACATGTAGGGAAGAACTAACTTCTAACCTTCTCAAACTATTCCAAAAAATTCAAGAAGAGGGGAGACTTCCAAACTCTTTCTATGAGGCCAGTATTATCCTAATTCCAAAACCAGGTCCAGATACAACAAAGAAAGAAAACTACAGGCCAGTATCACTGATGAACGTAGATGCTAAAATTCTCAACAAAATATTGGCAAACAGGAGCCAACAACACATTAAAAATGTCATACACCATAACCAAGTGGGATTCATCCCAGGGGTGCAAGGATGGTATAATATTCACAAATCAATAAAGGTAATACACCACAGAAACAAAAGGAAAGACAAAAATCATGCGATTTTATCAATAGATACTGAAAAGCATTTGATAAAGGACAGCACCCATTTATGACAAAAACGCTCAGCAGGGTGGGAATAGAGGGAGCATACTTCAACAAAATAAAAGGCATATACGACAAACCTGCAGCCAACATCAAGCAGAATGGGCAAAAACTAAATGCTTTCACCCTAATCAGGAAAAAGACAAGAGTATCCACTCTCTCCACTTCTATTCAACATCGTTTTGGAAGTTCTAGCCACAGTGATCAGACAAGAAAAAGAAATAAAAGGCATCCGAATTGGAAAAGAGAAAGTAAAGCTGTTAGTATTTGCAGATGACATGATAGTGTACATAGAAAATCCTACAGACTCCAATAAAAAACACTTTGACCTAATAAGTGAATTTGGCAAAATTGCACGATACAAAGTCAACATGCAGAAATCAAATGCGTTATTGTACACCAACAATGAAATATCAGAGACAGAAACTAGAAAATATCCCATTTACTATGGGAACAAGAAAAATGATGTACTTAGGAATAAACTTAACCAAGGAGGTATAAGAACTGTACTTGGAAAACTACATAACACTGAAGAAAGAAATCAAGGAAGATACAAATAAATGGAAACATATAGCACATTCAAGGATGGGGAGAATCAACATTAAAATGACCATACTACCCAAAGCAATTTATAGAGTAAATGCATTTCCTACTATAATACCAGTGACATATTTCACAGACCTAGAACAAATATTTCAAAAATTTATATGGAACCAAAAATGACCCAGACAGCCTCTGCCAGAACAAAGTAGGAGGAATCACAATACCTGATATCGAACTATATTACAAGGCTATGGTAATAAAAAAAAAAAGTCTGGTACTGACATAAGAACAGACATATAGATCAACGGAACAGAATGGAGAGCCCAGTAATAAATCCAAGTCTCTATGGTCAATTGCCATTTGACAAAGGGGCAGAAGCATAAAATGGGGTAAAAATTGCCTCTCCAACAAATGGTATTAGGAGGACTAGCCAGGGACATGCAAAAATATGAAACTAGACCACCAACTTATACCATACACCAGAATAAACTTAAGATGAAGAAAAGAATTAACACCATGACACCATAAAAAGTCCAAGAGGAAAACATAGGCAGTAAAATTTCACATATCTCTCTTTCTGCCGGTGGACGCCGCTGAATAAGCATCGTTGAAGTCTCCTGCCCTGAAGTCATCATGTCTAAGTCAGAGTCTCTCAAAGAGCCAGAACAGCTACGAAAGCTCTTTATTGGAGGTTTGAGCTTTGAAACAACAGATGAGAGTCTGAGGAGCCATTTTGAGCAATGGGGAATGCTCACAGACTGTGTGGTGTTGAGAGATCCAAACACCAAGTGCTTCAGAAGATTTGGGTTTGTCACATATGCCACTGTGGAGGAGATGGATGCAGCCATGAATGCTAGGCCACACAAGGTGGACAGAAGAGTTGTGGAACCAAAGAGGGCTGTCTCAAGAGAAGATTCTCAAAGACCTGGTGCACACTTAACTGTGAAAAAGATTTTTGTCGGTGGTATTAAAGAAGACACTGAGGAACATCACCTAAGAGATTATTTTGAACAACATGGGAAAATTGAAGTGATTGAAATCATGACTGACCGAGGCAGTGGCAAAAAGATAGGCTTCGCTTTTGTTACCTTTGATGACCATGATTCTGTAGACAAGATTGTCATTCAGAAATACCATACTGTAAATGGCCACAACTGTGAAGTGAGAAAAGCCCTATCTAAGCAAGAGATGGCTAGTGCTTCATCCAGCCAAAGAGGTCGAAGTGGTTCTGGAAACTTCGGAGGTGGTCATGGAGGTGGTTTTGGTGGGAATGACAACTTTGGTCGTGGAGGAAACTTCAGTGGTTGAGGTGGCTTTGGTGGTAGCCGTGGTGGTGGTGGATATGGTGGCAGTGGGGATGGCTATAATGGATTTGGTAATGATGGAAGTAATTTTGGAGGTGGCGGAAGCTACAATGATTTTGGCAATTACAACAATCAATCTTCAAATTTTGGACCCATGAAAGGAGGAAACTTTGGAGGCAGAAGCTCTGGCCCTTATGGTGGTGGAGGCCAATACTTTGCCAAACCACAAAACCAAGGTGGCTATGGTGGTTCCAGCAGCAGCAGTAGCTATGGCAGTGGCAGAAGGTTTTAATTACTACCAGGAAACAAAGCTTAGCAGGAGAGGAGAGCCAGAGAAGTGACAGGGAAGCTACAGGTTACAACAGATTTGTGAACTCAGCCAAGCACAGTGGTGGCAGGGCCTAGCTGCTACAAAGAAGACATGTTTTAGACAATACTCATGTGAATGGGCAAAAAACTCGAGGACTGTATTTGTGACTAATTGTATAACAGGTTATTTTAGTTTGTTCTGTGGAAAGTGTAAAGCATTCCAACAAAGGGTTTTTAATGCAGTTTTTTTTTCCTTTTTTCTTTTTTTTGCACCCATGCTGTTGATTGCTAAATGTAATAGTCTGATCATGATGCTGAATAAATGTGTCTTTTAAAAAAAAATTTCACATATCTCACACAGCAATATTTTTGCTGATATATTTCCTAGGGCAAGGGATATAAAGGAAAGAATAAACAAATGTGACTAAGTAAAACTAAAAACTTTCTGCTCAGCTAAAGAAAACATCAGAAAAATGAAAAGGGAACCAACCATATGGGAAAACATATTTTCCAATGATACCTTGGACAAGGATTTGATCTCCAAAACATATAAAGAACTTATATGACTCAACACCAGGACGACAGAAAACCTAATTTAAAAATGGGCAAAGGACCTGAACAGATACTTCTCCAAGGAGGACATACAGAGGGCCCATAGGCATATGAAATAATGCTCAACACCACTAGCCATCAGAGAGATGCAAATTAAAACCACAATGAGATACCACCTCATACCAGTCAGAATGGCCATCATCAACAAAGCAGCAAATAACAAGTGCTGATGAGGATGTGGAAAAAGGGAATCCTAGTGCACTGTTGGTGGTAATGCAGACTGGTGCAGCCACTGTGGAAAATAGTATGGGATTTCCTCAAAAAACTAAAAATGGAACTGCCTTTTTACCTAGAGATTCTACTTCTGGGTATATATCTTAAGAGTCCCGAAACACCAATTCAAAAGGACCTATGCACCCCTATGTTCATAGTAGCCTTATTTACAACAGCCAAGTCCTAAAAACAGCTTAAGTGCCCATCAGTGGATGAATGGTTCATAATATTGTGGTACATTTACACAATGGAATGCTATGCAGCAGAAAAAAAGAAGGAGCTCCTATCTTTTGCAACAGCATGAATGGAACTGGAGAGTATTATGCTTAGTAAAATAAGCCAGGTGTTGGAAGACAAATGCCACATGTTATCACCTAATACAGGAACCTAATGAAAAAACAAACAAATGAGCAAAAAAGAATCAGAGGCATGGAAACAAGGAACAGACTGACTGTGACCAGAGGGGAGGGGGAATAGGATCAAGGGGGGAAAGGAGGAGAAAGAAAGATTTAGTCATGGAACTACTATAAATGACTCACGGACATGTACAACAGGGTGGGGATTGACTGTGGGATAGGGGCTGGTATGGGTGGGACAGGGGAGAGCAATGGGGGAAAAAACAGGACAACTGCAATAGAACAACAATAAAAAATTTATGAGACATTAAAAAAGAAATTGAATATCCACAGATAAGAAGAATTAAGATTGTTAAAATGTCCATACTACCCAAAGCAATCTATAGATTCAGTGCAATTCCCATCATTTTTCACAGAACTCGAACAAATAATCCAAAAATTTATATGAAACCACAAAAGACCCGAATACCATTAGCAATCTTGAAAAGGAAGAACAAAGTTGGAGATATCATGCTCCTTGATATCAAACTATACTACAAGGCTATAGTAATCAAACCAGCATGGTATTAGATTAAAAACAGATACATAGATCAATGGAGCCTAACAAAGAGGCCAGGTATAAATTCATGCCTATATGATCAATTAATACATGACAAAGAAAGCAAGAACTTACAATGGGGTAATAATGGTTTACTCAATAAATGATGTTGGGGAAATTAGACACATATATGCAGAAATGAAAGTAGACCACCATTTACAAGAATAAACTCAAAATGGATTAAATATTTAAATGTAAGACTTGAAACCATGAAAGTCCTTGAAGAAAACGTAAGCAGTAAAATCTCTGGCATTTCTCATAGCAATATTTTATTCTGATCTCACCTCTCAGGCAAGAGAAACAAAAGAAAGAATAAATGATTGGGACTATATCAACTAAAAAGTTTTTTTTTTTCAGATTTAATGTGTTTTATTGATTAAAATATTACATTTGTGCCAATTTCCCTTCCCTCTGCTCCCCTCCACCCGGTGGCCCCCCTCCCTCCAGTTGTCCCCCCCTTTTAGATTATGTCCATTAGTTGTGCATACAGTTCCTCCCAACCTCTCTCCGTCTATTCCATTCCCTCCTACCTTGATCCCCAATTCCTATATCATCTCCCTCCCTTTCCCCATTCCCCCTCCCTGTTGACCTCCCCCCAATATGCTTCCCGTACCCACAGTTCCTTTTCCACTCTCGTTGCCTGTTTAGTTTGCCTTTGTTTCATCTCCTTAGCTTCTGTTTTTTAAACCAGTCCCTTTAACATCTCATATAACAGTGGTTTGGATCTAATGAACTCTTTCAGTTTTATTTTGTCCTGGAAACACTTTCTCTGTCCTTCTATTCTGAATGACAATTTCGCTGGATAGAGTATTCGTGGTTGTAGGTTTTGGATTTTCATTACTTTGAATATTTCTTGCCAGTCCCTTCTTGCCTGTAGGGTCTCCCTTGAGAAGTCAGCTGATAGTCTAATTGGGACCCCTTTGTACATAATTCTTTTCTTCTCTCTTGCTGCTTTTAAGATTCTCTCTTTAATTTTTGACATTTTGATTATAATGTGTCTTGGAGTGGTTCTCCCTGGGTCCAGTCTCTTGGGAACTCTCCTTGCTTCCTGGACCTGCAAGTCTATTCCCTTCCCCAATTCTGGGAAGTTCTCCTTTATTATATTTTCACTCAATTTTTCAAGTTCTAGTTCATCTTCCTCATTCTCTAGCAAACCAATGATTCTTATGTTGGGCCTTTTATAGCTGTCCCAGAGGTTTCTGATCCTCTCATTGTTGCTTCCCATTTCCTCTCGCTGCATTGGTTGACTGCTTGTTCCTTCTCCATATTCCAGTTTGTTGAAATGAACTCTGGATTTTTGTTCCTCACCATCTGTCTCGTATGCGGTTTTGTTCCTTTCATTATGAAAGTTTTTCGCTTCTTTCTTATCTTTTTCCTGCTCTTTTGTGAATTCTGTAAGCCACCTGATAACAATGGCCCAGAACTGAGCCTCTGACAGGTTTCTTATCTGTTCATCTGTCAGGTTCTCTATCTGCTGCCTGGTGAGCTGTGTCACCGGTATTTCTATAGTTGTCTGCCACATTTTGACAGATGCGTTTTGTTTTCTTGGGCCGGCTGTCGGGGGCAGTGCCTGTGTACTCGTAATGACCCAGCGACCGGCACCGTTTGGCGTCACAAGTCAGCAACCGGCGCCTGTCTGCGACCTATTTCGCAGCCCTGTGGTGCTTTCTTTCTTTGGGGGCGGGGGTCCAAAATGGATTCACACAGTTATTCAGCTAGGAGACCGGGATCCGTCCTCCCGCCCCCCTGGGCCTCACTGTTCAAGGCGATGCGGTGGCCACTCTCCCCAGCGCTGGGGTCGCGCACTGCCAGGGGCTTGACTGCCGCTGGGATTTTTCGCCGCCCCGCCGCTCCGCAAACAGCTTTGCCCTCTTTAACTCTTACCTGCCCGAATGGCACCGCTGGTTTATAACTTCATATGTTGGGCTTCCGTGTAGTTTTATTTTCTGGAATTTCTAGTTATCCTTTGTTTTGAAGTAGTTGTATTCCTCTCTAGTTGTAGAGGGAGACTTAGCGTGTCCGTCTAAGCCTCCATCTTGGCCGGAAGTCTCTCAACTAAAAAGTTTTGCACAGCAAAGGAAACCATCGACAAAATGAAAAGACAACCTAATCATTGGGATAAAATATTTGTTAATGATACAGCCAATACGGGGTTTATATCCAAAATTTATAAACAACTGATAAAACTCAACATCAAACAAAAAACCAAACAATCCAATTGAAAAGTGGGCAGAGGACCCGAATAAACACTTTTGCAAAGAGGACATACGAATAGCCAGTAGATACATGAAAAGATAATGTCACTAATCATCAGATAAATTCAAATTAAAACCACAGTGAGACAGCAACCACTTCACACCTGTCAGAATGGCTACCATCAACAAATCAACAAACCAAGCATTGGTGAAAATGTAGAGAAAAGGGAACCCTCATTCACTGTTGGTGGGAATGCAGATTTGTGCAGCCACTACAGGAAACAGAATGGAAGTTTTATAAAAAATTAAAAATGGAACTGCCATATGACCCAGTGATCCCACTTCTGTGTATATACCCAAAGAAACCCAAAACACTAATTTCAAAAAATATATGTACTCCTATGTTTATTTCAGCATCATTTACAATAGCCAAGACATGGAGCAACCCAAGTCCCCATCAGTAGACAAGTGCATTAAAAAAGTGCTGATACATATGTACAATGGAATATTACTTGGTTAGAAGAAAGAATGAAATCTTATCCTTTGTAACAGCATCGATGGACCTAGAGTACCTGTATCATGCTAAGTTAAATAGGTCAAACAGAGAAAGACAAATATCATGATTTCACTTACATGTGTAAACTAAAGAACAAAAATAAGTGAACAAACAAAAGAGAGACATAGAGATAGAGGATAGATTGGGGGTGAGGGGTTGGGAGGCTAGGCAAAAAAGGTGAAAGTATTAAGATGTATAAATTGGTAGTTACAAAATAGTCATGGGAAGTTAAATACAGCATAGGGAATACTGTCAGTAAGATTGTAATAACTATGTAAGATGCCAGGTGGATACTGTAAATATCAAGGGGAACATTTGTAAAGGATATGATTGTCCAATCACTATGCCATACACCTGAAACTAATACAACATAATATTAAATATAAACTATAATTCAAAATAAAGTTTTAAACAGAAATAGCTTCAAGTATATTTTAAAATTATATACATGTATATGTATATGAATTCGGGCTTAGTAAAATCTGATATAAGTAATATAAATTTTTTTTTTAATAGAGGGAGCTTAGAGGCACTGTTGAGAGTTGGCAAGTCAAAAAATAAAATTCTGAGAATATTATTTAGAGCATGAAAGTCACAACCAGAAAAAGCAAAACTAGAAACTTTGAAAGGAGATTACCCTTGGGGAGTAGGGTGGGCAGGAAAAGGGAGGGAAGATTATATTCTATATTTGCAGCATTGTTGATATTTTTACTACTAAGTGTATCACTGTTATAAAATTAAAGCATTGAAAAATATATTCTGACACTGAATAATACACCTTCCAATTTTTTTGTTCATTATCTTATCCTATTTCTAGGTAAGGTGATAGGTAATTGCCTGGTAGAGAACATACACAATATAAACATGTGCATCCTCTTCAGTGCTGCTGATGAGATGTGGTGTCCCAGTCTATCCATGGTCCAAACAACTATGCATTATAGCTCTATATCACTTGAATGCAGGATAAACTGCTCTAAAATTCAAGTTATAGTTTTGTAGATAGTTTTCAACCTAAAGGGTTTATGAATAAAAACTCTTCAATAGATAATTTGCTTCACTACAAAGTTGCTAACCATCCTAGGAAGCAGCATTGTTCAAACCCCAGTTTGGAATGCTCTGTGAAAACGCTTATTTGATTGGGATGTTTAGCTGATTTCATTGTCTCTGAACATTTTCAAGACTAAAACTATGGAGCCTATTTAATAAGGTGTGTCATGTAGGGCCATGAGCCCCCTCCCCCATTAAAGTCTATATTTTCTAGTGGATTCAAAATAATTTTCTATGGAGAATTATGAAACACAGACACATACACTCATACACATATATCCCTAAGCAAGAGCTCAAGCCTGAGTCATTGTTGGGCATCTCAGCTTTCCAACGAGGAGGCCACACTTCCTCTGCTAAATGTCTTGCCAAAGCTTGCATTTAATCAGCAACTGAGAGCAGCTGCTCACCCTGTAGATGTTGGAGAGGACAGTCTTCAATTTGTGGGCCACTAACAGGGATGATTTCTTAAAAGATCATTAGCTGTGTCATTCTTCCCCATGTTGTGAAATCTACATCTACATCACATCAGCTTAGCAAAGAGCTGGGCCCCTGGAGTGCATAGATAATCACTTCTACTAAATTGCATTGTTGCATGATGTTGTTTATCCAGCCCAACATGTGCCCTCTGTAAAAAATGATAAAATTTTTCTGGGACATTATTCACTATTCCACACTTCATCTCCTTAAAAAAAAACTTCCAGGCTTAATTTCTGCCTTGTCTTGGTACCAAGAATTATTCAGATTCTTGGGGGGTACTTGTTCTGCATCATCATGTGACCCACATGAACACTGGATCACACCGGGTGCCATTCTCACATGGCAAGCATTCTTAGAGATAAAATTACTCTTCACCCTTAGAAAGTGAAATGCCATTATGGTATCATTATATGGATGTTTAGCCTTATTCCAGGATCTATTTTCTGTTCTCTGCTTTTCTTTCTTCTTCTAGTTTTATGTTTATACTATTTGAGTCTATTTTATTTATCTTTATGTCATCCTAATTTTTTTTTGTAATGAAAAAGGATACATAAATAACTAAAATAACCCTCACACCAAATCCAAGGTAAATTCCTTGTTCTGACTTCACAGATTAGAAAACTGATGACTGGAGATTGAATCAGCCAGGAAGATACAATTGAAACCATTGCTATCTGATTCCAAAGTTCATTCTCTTATCACCCTTTTCCATCATATAAGAAGGAGCCTCTGGCCCTGGCTGGTGTGGCTCAGTAGATTGAGTACCACCCTTCGAGCCAAAGGGTCGCTGATTCAATTCCAAGTCAAGGTACATGGCTGAGTTGCAGGCCAGGTCACCAGCGGGGGGGTGTGCAAGAAGCAGCCACACATTGATGTTTTTCTCTCTCTCTCTTTCTCCCTCATTTCCCTTCTCTCTAAAAATAAATTTTTAAAAATCTTTTTTTAAAAGATACCATTTACTTATAAAAAATAAAAATAAATAAAATAAAACAAATTAAAATAGAATACAATAAAGAGCTTCTGCATAGTTCTTAGGAGAAGTACTATTTCCCAGAGAGTGCAAAGAAAATTTAAGGACGTGAATGTTATATTGTAGAGGATATTTGTTTACAAAACCACTAAGGCAAGGTTACAAACCTAGTAACTATGTGTCACCTACAGCCAGGCTGTAATAGTTGGCAAGGCTAGTTGCTTGGGCCACAACTTGACCAAGCTGGGCTGCACTTTCTGCTGAGGGTTTTCATGGGCCAGACATGGAGCCTGCGCAGCTGACCAGAGATGGGCATGGGCTTCCTACAGACTATGTAACACCGCTCAATCCCTTCTGGTCCTCAGCTGCTTCCTTCCTCCAGCTCCCCAAAGCCCCTCTCTGTCCTACCCTGCCCTCTGTGTTTTCCCCACGACTCTGGGCCAGGCACAAATCTGCCTGTGCTGACAGAGGAGAGAGGGAGATGACTCAGAACATTGCCCCTTGGCTTACACAAATTGACCTCTCCTTGATCCACCGAGGTGAGAATAAGACAAGAGCACCAGTAACAGCTCAGCAGTGAATGTTTGCTCATGGACAGAATTCATACACCTTGTGTCTCTGTGCCTTGTAACTATAGTCTGTGAAATCTTCTCTGCCTGAGTCAGGATAGGTACTTGGCTTACTGCTCTCTCTGGCCCCTCAATTAGCCCAGAACCTTGCATGTAACCTGGCAATAAACACTGGTTCATTCATCTTGTTCGGCCCTGAAGTTGGACTGGCAGTTATTCCTCTTTAATCCTCCCGGTATGAATTCTGAGGCCCTGTTGGCTCCTCCTGCCTCTCCTGGCCTTTTCTCACACACGATGGACCTGATAAAAGCTCCAACATGATCTATCAAAAACCCATCTCCTTCAGGCAAAAGACCCTTGGGGACTTTGGGAGGAAACAGGCTCCATGTGCTTCCAATTGGGCTACATATTGCTCATCGTGTTGTTGTTCTGTTGGAGCTGGGGAATGTGCAGGACACCCTGGAACTGGCTCAGGGCTCTGCTTAAAGATGTTTTTCTTAGAAGCAGGAAGTTACATTCTGCCAAGAAGAAATGAAAATAAAGGCCCCAAGGGTTCATTGGGTTCACTGGGAGCAACATTGAGACATTGCAGTGCACTTGGTTCCAGCTTGGGGGGAGTTAGGATGGGGCTCTGTCCAGAGTTCTGAGGATGCAGATAAGTCAAGCCCCAGCAGGGCATTGTTGAGGTCAAAGCAGATCACATGTCCTCCCTGGCCCAGGGTATCCACAGTGCACAGTGGCCCCTCTTTCTCTCAGATCACCTGCCTGCTCAGTGCTGCCTGCTGCCCCAGCCTGTTTCTCTGAATCTCCTCAGAGGCCAAGGAGCACCTGCAAAGGGCCCAGGAGAACCTAGAGTCCCAATCCTGGCTTTCAGCTAATGAAAGTATATCCTTAAACCAACTTCTTAGACCTTTTGGGCAGCAGATCCTATGCTGTGAACTCAGGGCTGCTGTTTCCACTGCTCCACATTTCCTTACTCTCTCACCACTGGTCCCTTGCCTCCTTGGCTAGGTTCACAAAAGGCTACTTACTCAGAGTCATTCACCAGGTGAATGGAGCTGAGCAAACAACTGGGAATGTGAAGAGGAGGCCTTCTGGATAAGGATGGAAAGAATTCCTCTCTAGAGTGTCATTGGTGTGGCCTGGTGCTCCCTGGGGAAGGCTATACTGATGGAAGACTGGGGGCAGGAATGCAAACAGCACCCCCCACCAGAAAGGACCAGGGAGCGAAGGCTTTTTCATGCCTTAGGGGAAAATTCTTGGCAGATACAGAATTCATTTCCACCTTTTTCATTCATTCAGTAAATACTGACAGCCTTCCATTTGCTCAATGAAAACAAAAACAAAAACAAACAAACAAACAACAACAACAAAAATAAAAAACTAGGGCTTTGGCCTAAAGATCAAACCCATTATGCCAGGTACTGATTTCACAATCCTGGGAAAACTATGTAAAAGTCTCTGTTTTCTCAACTATAGAATGGGAAGAAATATCTCTATCTTATTGGGTCCCCATGTAGTAATAGATAAAACACTGCTTGATATCCTTTGTTCCCCAGGAAAACATGGACCCTGGATCCCTGTAACTCTTTGCACAGACATACATCAGAGCCATAGTGATTTAAGATTATACATTTATCATTTACAGGTGTTTCTGAGCTCCTGAAGCATAGGGGTTTTATTTTATTCCTCTGTCTCTCCCCAGGCTCTCTAAGAGTCCTCTAATAAGGGTGGGTGAAGTAAATAATAAAGTGGTTTATCTCCTCTGTTATGTCCTAAGAGGTACCTGAGCTGCAAGGATGGACATGACAAGGTCAGCCAAATCTTTGTGACAGTGGTGGGACAGAGAGGCAATTGAGGTAGGTGTCCTTGGTCACCTCCCTGCCAGCTGTAGGGCCAAGGGAATGCTGAAGGTAGACAAGATGTCTAGAGCCAGGTAGTGAGACACTGGAGTATCCCACTCAATTCCAGAGACTGGCATCTTGCTGGCAGTCATACCACATAAGTCATACTTTGAGGCATCTTGAATTCATTAGTTACATCTGTCCCTGGGCTCTGGAACTTGGAAGTGGGGTGAAAGAGGACTACAGCTTTCAGCTCAATCAAAGAGTTTTCAACAATTGGAATTGTTTAACTATAGAGTTTGCGATCTCAGGAGATGGTGAGTTTCCCGGACCTAAGTGTTTTTATATAAAATTTTGATGACCATATTTTAGAAATGTCTTATTTGTTAGTCATGAATCGTTGAAGATTCCCCATGCTGGGAATCAGTGTAAGAAATTCCTACAACATGCAAACAATGTGGAAGGCCAAGAACATTGACAATGGTATTTCCAAGTGCTCTACCATGTGCCTTAGTATCCCTGCCACTTTCAACATGGGAGGAAGGGATGGAGGAAACAGTCACCATGCATGATTGGTGGTACATGAACTGATTTTACAAAGTACACAGACCAAATTTTTTTAAAAATTTATGTTTTTTTTCAGTTAAATTTATGTATTTTTTTGGTTATTCTCTATTCATGGCAAGTAATACCTGATTTTTATTTATGGAATAACAAAATTTTATTTTAAAATAAATAAATCAAATACAATAGCATTTATGATTTCTAAAAAAATGAAATACTTATGTGTAAATATAACAAAATATGTAATAAATTGTATGTTGAAATGTATAAAACATTGATGAAAGAAATAAAAGAATAGATAAATGAAGATACTTACTAGATTAGAGACTCAGCATAGTAAAGATGTTAATCTTCCTCAAGTTGACATAGAGGTTTATCAAAATCCCAGCAAGTTGGGGTTTTTTTTGTTCTTGTTTTATTTGGTTTTCTTTTGTAGATGTAGGCAAAAATTATTCTAAAATTTATAAGAAAAGATAAGGAACTTGAATATCTAAAACAATTTTTAAAGGAATAATAAAGTGGGAGAATCTGTTTACTTAATTTCAAGAATTATTACATAACTACAGTAATCAAAGTTGTGTGGTATTTGTAGAGGAATAGATGTATACATGGATTGGTGGAACAAGATAAAAGAACTAAGCAAGAGATCCACACAAATATGCCCATCTTAAATTTTTTATCCTTACCCAAGGACACACTTACTAATTTTAGAGAGAGGGAAGAGAGAGAGAGAGAGAAGAAGAGAAGCATTGATGTAGGAGAGAAACATCAATTGGTTTACTCTTGTAAGTGGCCTAACCTGGAACCAAACCCACAACCTAGGCATATACCCTGACCAGAAATTGAACCCATAACCTTTTGGTTTATAGGAAGATGTTCCAAGCAACTAAACCATACTGGCCAGGGCCCCATCTAATTTTTGACAAAAGTATAAAAGCCATTTAATGGAGGAAAGATAGAACTTTCAACAAATGGTGCTTCAACTTAAGTATTATATCCATTGTCAGAATTAACTCAAAATAGATCATAAACTTAAATATAAAACATAAAACTACAAAATTTAAAATTAATACAAAATAATCTCCAGGATCTAGAGCTAGACACAGGGTTCTTAGACTTGGCACCAAAAACACAATACATAAATAAGAAATTGAAATTGATAAATTAGGCTGGGTAAATGTAAAAAATTTTGCTCTACAAAAGGCCTGTTAAAAGGATAAAAAGAGAAGCTATAGACTAGGATAAAATACTTACAAACTACATATCCTACAAAGGACCAGTATCTAAAAATATATAAAGAACTTTCAGAACTCAACAGTAGAATATCAAACAATCCAATTAGTGAATGGACAACAGACATAAAGTGACAGTTCACCAAGGAGACTATACAGATGTAAAATAAGCACATGAAAAGATGTTCAAAATTATTAGCCATTAGGAAAATGCAAATTAAAATCACAATTATGTATCACCTATCAGAAGAAAATATACTAAAGCTATAAGGAGTCCATTTAAAAAAAAATAAGTAAAATATTGGTGATGAATGGTACGTGTAGATGGCAAAATTTTTGAAAGCATCACTTGAATGACTGAAGCATGAGACACACTGGCCCAGATGACCTCCAGATAGGATGATGTTGGTTGTTTGAAGTTAAAAATCCTGGCCTGAGTTCTGCCATTAACACTTACTAGCATTACAATGCTGAGCAAGCCATTTAACTCCTCTGTCTGAGATAGGAGTGAAATTTAAGATATATAAGAATAAGATATAACCAGCAATTCCATTGCTAGGATTATAACCAAAGAATCCTGAAACCCCAATCCAAAAGAACTTATGCACTCCTATGTTCATAGCTGTGCAATTTACAATAGCCAAGCCCTGGAAACAGCCTCAGTGCCCATCTATAAATGAGTGGATCAAAAAACTGTGATACATTTACACAATGGAATACTATGCAGCAGAAAGAAAAAAGGAACTCTTACTATTTTTGATAACATGAATGGAACTAGAGAGAGTTATGCTTAGTGAAATAAGCCAAGCAACAAAAGAAAAATACCACATGATATCACCTAATACAGGAAACTAATGAATAACATGAACATTGAGCAAAAATGGAACCAGAGGCATGTAAACAAGGAACAGAGTAACAGTTACTGGGGGATGGGGGGGGGAGAGAGTAGCGGGGTAAGTAGGAGAAAGGTTTAGTAAAGGAACTAGTATAAATAACCCATGGACATGTACAATGAGATGAGGATTGACTGTGGGAGAAGGTGTGGGCTGGGTGAGGGAAAGCAATGGGGAAAAAAGTGGGACAACTGTAATAGAAAAACAATAAATAAATAAATAAATAATAAAAAATAAGATGTATCTCAAGACAGCAATGAAATTATCTTTTATGCCTGCTTCACAGTACTGTTATGAGACTAAAGTAAGAAAAAGTAATAATGAAACAGTAGTCTTTAATATCAAGGTCCTTTAGACTTCCAGCCAAGATGGAGGCCTAGACTGACACACTTTGTCTCCCTCCACAACTAAGAAGGAATACAGCTACCACAAAACCAGAAATAACCAGAAGTTCCAGAAAATAAATGGAAGTCCAACATATGAAGTTATAAAGAAGTGGTGCTTGTCCAGACAGGTAGGAGGGGTGAAGCCGGGGTGCAGAGGTCAAGCTGTGCTAGTGGCGGCAGCAGCAGCGATGGCGGTGGGACAGTGATAAGCACAGATACCCGTATTTAAGGGAAGGTGAGAAGTGCTTGGGGAGCACCCCCGGCTGTAGACCAGACCCGTCAGCTTGTGATTCCAAAGCCGGGGAAGACAGACTTCCATTGCCTTGGACTGTGAGGCCCGGAAGGGGTGGGAACAGAGGAGGAGACTCCCGGTCTTTCAGCAGAGAGTGAATTGCAGGAATCCATCTTGGACCCCCACTTCTGCAGAAAACGCCACAGTGTGGTGAGAAGGGTCGCCTGGTAGTGATGAGTGAACAGGGCTCCACCCCCTATAGTGTAGGAGGTGTGACAGCCTCACCCAGGAAACAAAGGTAAACGCAAAACTGACAGGATGGCACAGATCATGATAGAGATCCTAGTGATGCAGCTGACTAGACAGCAAATATCTAATCTAACGAAGCAGCAGATAGAAAATATTTCTGAGGCACAGTTCAGAGCTTTGGTTATCAAAATGCTTACAGACCTAACAGCAGATCTTAAATAAGACAGGGAAGGAATGAAGGCTAGTCCTGCTGAAATGAAGAAAAACACTTATGAAACTAGTGGTGAGGGAAAGAAAACCAGGGATCAAATCAACAAATTGGAACATAAGGAAGGAACAGTCAACCAATACAGAAAGAGGAAACAAGAAGTGAGGAAAATGAGTAGAGGCTCAGAAATTTATCAGACAGCTATAAGTGGGCCAATATCTGAATCAAAGAGCATTCATCATCACCAAGCCATTATTGTATGAAATGTCAAAGGGACTTACTTAAGAAAAAGATCAAAACTATGAACACTAAAATGACAACAAACTCACAACTATCAACAACCGAATCTAAAAAATAAAAACAAAATCCAACTAAGCAAACCAGAATAGGAAAAGAATCATAGGTATGGGAATCATTTGGGGGGTTATCAGCTGGCAGTTGGGAGGGGAAGAAATGGAAAAATGGTACAGGGACTAAGAAGCATAATCAGTTGGTACAAAATAGACAGGGGAATGTTAAGAATAATATAGAAAAGGGTGAAGCCAAAGAACTTATATGCACAACCCATGGACATGAACTAAGGGGCGTGGGATTGCTGGAGGGAAGAGGGGTCTTGGCAGAGGAAAGCAAAAGGGGAAAAAATTGGAACTACTGTAACAACATAATCAATAAAATATACTTAAAAAAATATCAAGGTCCTTTTCCATTCTGAGATCCTATGATTTTATGTTAAATCAAAGTAGTCCTGTCAGCGCTATTTCAGTTACTACATAAGGTCCAAGTAGCCTCCCTACCTCCCTCCCTTCCTCCCTCCCTCCACCCTTCCTTCCTCCCTTCCTCCCCACCCCTCCTTCTTTCAACGTGTGTATTGAATTCCACTATGTATCAGCTCCAGTGCTAGAAGCATGAGCTACAAAGCCAAATGATTATATCCAATACTTGGAGATGCTAATATGTATTCTAGTGCGGGTAATAGATATATCCCAAATTACTACATGGGATGGTAGTTTTCATTCTACCAAAACCCAAAGGGGGGTTTCTTGTTCATCCTGGTGGGTAAGAAAAGGTTTCTTGGAGAAAGGGATATTTAATGTGTATTTTAAAGGTGATGAAGGAGGGGAACACAGAAAGAGGAATGATATGATAAGGTCCCCAGACTTAATCAAATGGCAGTAGAATTCCAAGAGCAGTAAGAGGGGAAGCCCTAATGCACAAGCAAGTCTCTGCTTGTGTCGTTTTTTACTATTCCAATCGCCAAAGCAAGTCACACCAGCTCAAGTTCAAGGGGTTCGAGAAAGACTCCAGCATGGGGTGGGAGGAACTGTCAGCACTGTGGCCACTCTGTAATCTACCACAGGAAGTGAACTTCATAAAAATATACCTACAAAATCTCATTTGACTATATCTGTATTGGACTTCTAGACTCCTCACCCCTCCTTCGCCACTGTTATCTCTTCACTTCTCAGTATTTATTAGTTTTAACTTGACTCAGTGTCTCATCTCCCTGTCAGCTTTTCATGCTCCTTTATTTATTAGACGGCTTTTCCCCTTGCAAGGATTCCTGTCTTCCCCAGACACTGGAGATACATGCATGAGGGTGCAGACACCTTTCTCCAGGCTGCTTCTCCTGCTCTCCTCATGATATGACAACTTAAAGAAAGGTTGAACAGTCAGGGACACTACTATGAAAGGGCACAAACAGATTATCACCTTTATGAGGATTTAACTTTTGACACCATTCAAAAAACCCTATCCTGCATTCCTCCCCCTCCAGTCATGGAGCAGGTATTTCCCTGGTGCTCATCCACCTTTTGGTGGCTGCAGAACTTGGTGCTAGTAAAGCTCCAACAACATGTGGCCAACCCATCCTCCATGTTCAAGTTCCCACAGGGTACACTCTAGGACCTTGAGCCTGATGGCACAGGGGCCAGCTTGGCCTCTGCTGGATCTAGCTGCAGCTTTCCCTCAGGTGTCCCAACAAAGTGCTGTCCCTTTTAAAACTGTACCTGTTGTAGACAACTTCAGTGGGTCCCTGAGAGCCACAGTCCATGTGAAAAACTCGCCCCAATGCTGAGAATCAGCATAAGAAATTCGTACCACATAGAAACAATATGGAAGGTCCAAAATATTGACAATCATATTTCGAAGTGCCCCCTGCCGCCAAGTGCCTGAGCATTCCTGCTACTTTCTCCATTGGGGGAAGGGTTGGGAGAAATAGTCACCTGCCATCCTGTGCATTTTTCCTATCAATGCCCCTGTTTCTTGTAAAGCCCCTTAGGGTGTACTAACTCCACAATGGAGAGATGGTGTCAGAATTCCTCTTTCCAACATATCATAATGCTTTTGAGATCTTGGCTTCAAACAACACCAACTCACAAGCAACATCCTCTGCCAGGGATGTGGGGCCTCCTGGGGGCCATCACTTGATTGCTGACATCTGTGATGGCACAGAAAACTGCTCTTTCTATAACTTATTTGGAAAGAGTAGGAACAGGTTTAGCCAAAGTCCTATTGTTAGCAACTTAAGGAACTGTGGGATAAAGGATCCTGGATGCTCCCTGATTCTGTTAACAGTCTTCCTCGTAGGTACCAAAATGTGATCTGTAGACAATCAGAGCCTTGTTAGAACTCAGACCTCTGCCAGAGTATCCTGCAGCCAGCTGGGGCTGAGGGAGTGCTCAACTGATACAGACCAGATTGCTCTGGGAACCTGAGACACAGTGCAGGGCGCTAGCACTGGACTGCACCCCGAGACCTAGATAAATTGTGATTTACTGAAGTGCCCAGTCAAAGGCTTGTCAAACCTCCCACTTGAAGGTGATCTCCCAAACCCAGCATCAAGCAGTTGGCAATCACAAAGATGTTTTGTTAACATGAAGGACTGTACCTCGGGGAATGGGTGATGAAAAACAGATGAAGGCAGGAGTCGCTGACAGGGCTCCTCCTGGGGAGCATTCCACTTGGGCAGAGGGGCTTGCCAGGCTGAGGAGGTCTCTGTGTCTCCAGCACCAACTCCAGTTTGGCCAGATTCATGAGAAATGTTCCCGTGTAGGGGGAACATGCTGAAAGCAGGACAAAGAGTTCCAATGCAGGCGCTTGCTGCACAAACACCCTAAGCCCCTGATTGCAGATTTCACATCAGTCAGTATTAGTGACCATCATTTCCTCTCTGGAACCATCTGTGGTCACAGATGGCCTTAGTCCCACTGACTGGATGGGAGACTCTTACTTTCAGAGAAGTAAATAGACACATGGCTGACATCAGCCTGTCAAGGAGTCTCTTCTGCTTTAGCCACATCTTTCTTACCCTGATAAACTCTTATTCACTTCTCAAGGCACTGTCCATGGGCCACTCTTCAGGGAGCCCTCCTTTCAGTTCCTCAGACTTTATCAGGCTGCACAAATCACATGGCATCAACATAGGTGTTTGAGGTGCTTCCTGCCCAACTTGCAGGTAAACCTGTGTTGATTCTCTCTAAGTCCCCACCAGCTAATGATTGTTCCTGGTACAAAACAGGTGCTATATAAGCATGTGCTTGATACATAAATGAATATTTTTGCTTTGATTTCCTCAACTTCAAAATAGTGGAGGCAATTCATGAAGTTACTGTACAAAATGAAGTTGCATTGCTTCTAATATTTATATTTTAAAAGTGAATGTATTTACCCCCCTCTCACCCTCTCCAAGAAGCATCCTTCCCCTTAGGACCTGATCATCAGCTATGAGAACCCCAGGAGGCTGGTGCAGCCCCAGGTCAGGCTGATTTTCTTCCTGATCTGCCCTTTGCTGCTCTCATCTGATTATTGTTCTTGCTGCTTCACACTATTTTGGAAATTCTTATGCAGAAAGTTCTGGGCCTAGTGCTCTGGGTGCGTGGCAGCACTTGGTGGAGGCAGGAGGCAGGGGAGGGACACTCATATGCTTGGTCGGCCCATGTTCAATGGGCCTGGAACCCCTGGGTTCAGTTATTCAGGTAGCCAGATGCTTTGACTGACTTACACACATATGCATGTGAGCACACAACTCACACTCAGAGCACACTTGTTCCCAAGACATACGTGGACAGGAAGGATGTCCAGGCTCAGCTACATCCTCCCATGGCCACGTAGAACCTGTGTTGGGCCAGGGTAACCAGTCCCTCCTTCTCTTCCCTCACAGTGAATCTCCCATCAGGGACCTACCTCTCTGTACTTTCCGGTCAGCTCTACCCAGCAGGGTCCATTCAATCCACTTGATAATATTAAATCTCAAAAAGGGAGGATTGGGGATTTCAACTCCTTCTCAGAAACTGAGTAATATTGAGAAAAATGACATTCTCTATGCAAAATATTAAAAATATGCAATAGGTGCTTACTTGCTAATATTGTTACCAAAAGGGGCCTATGAGGGAGTTGGAAGAAGCAGAACAAAGAAAGTCTGCTGCATGGTAATTTGATGTCTCTCCTGATAACCAGCAATTGCTCTTCCTAGAATAGTGTCAAGTTCTGCTCCCTGGATAATGCCCCATATACACTCATTATGCGTAACAGAGATTCATGAGGATGAGAGGATATGTTCACAAGTGACAGTTTGTAAAGCCTGAGTCACAAAAAGTGTCACTTTATTCTGTTGTTGACCACTGACTAAACCAAGTGAAGTACCAAATGCATGGGTCTCCATTTGTTGCATATTTTTTTTTGTTTGATTGTAACACAAGTTTAGTAGAAATGCCATGGACATAATTGTGCCCCACACCACGTTTGTATGTTAAGGACCTTAATACAATATGACTGTATTTAGAGACAAGGCCTTTAAGGAGGTAACTGAAGTTAAACTAGGTCATAAGGGTGGGGCTTTAATTAAATATGATGGCAAATGATGTCCTTCTGTAAAGAGAAAAAATGGCAGAACTCTCTGGCTCTCTGTGCTCTCATTGAGGAAAGGTCATGTGAGGACACAGCAAGAAGGCAGTCATCTGCACACTGCAGAGAGAAATCTCAGGAGAAACCAACCCTGTCAGCACCTTAATCTTGGACTTCCAGCCTCCAGAACTATGAGAAAATTTCTCTTGTTCAAGGAACTCAACATGTAGTATATTGTTGTGGCAGCCCAAGCCAACTAAGATAAAAACAAAAATCTAACCAGCCCATCCAAAGGACATAATGTCCAGATGCCCAGTAAAGAACAGGGAGAAAAGACAACAGATGCAAGGATGTTTGTAGGGCTAATATTTTCAGATATTAGAGAGATTTCCACCCAGCCTTTATGGCTCAGAGAATGGACATGGACCTAAGGAACAGAGTCAGTCTATAGCTTTTGAATTACAAGATCAAGTTGTGAAATTCATGGAAGTGACAATAGGGTAATAAAAGCAAGTATTTTAAAAAATATTTTAAAAATATTGAGAAGATAAAGCCACATTCAGAAACAAGATAATCATCTCCATGGACCAGAAACAACATGTGAGCCCACATGACCAGACTGAAGCTGCAGGAACAGATGCTAGAACCACAAGGCAGACTGCCACTGCAATGGCAACTGAGCTGACACACTGTTGGGGAGTTGTCTGAAGCCAGGATGCTGGGGGAAGCCCACAAGTTGAGTTCCTGAGCACACGGACATGGCACTGAACCTGAGAAAACTGCCCATGGTTACGGTCAGCAATAAAACATTTCCCTGGAGTGTCAAGACAAAACAAAGACAACCACTCTTCTGGGAGCCAAGGCAAGCCATGCCCTGGTTGGGGGACAGTATCAGCAATATGCTCATGGTCAAGAACCCTGGACCACCAGTATAAGATCTGTAGAGAAGACTCAGGAGCTGGTTGAAGGTGACAGCAACAGTGCAAAGCAGGAGGAATGAACTCAGGGACAGGAAGAAGTAATTAAAACTAGGAAATTTGCACCATATAGGGATAGCTACCACTAAAACAGTCAGCCAAACCACAAACCAATGAAGGACTCACACCAGAAGAAATGAAGATAACATAGACAAATCCATTCATTGATCAATTAAATGAATGTGTTGGGCAGCTATTCTTTGCTAGGCAGTGTTCTAGGTGCTGGTGATGCATCAAAAACTAGATGAAAAAAAATCCCTACCCTGGATTGAGGAAGATAGACAACATAATTTATGTAGTATATCAGACATTGGTAAGTGCTATAGAAAAAAATGGAACAAAATAAAATGCACTGGTAATGTGGGGCTGAGGGACAGTAGGTTGCAGTTTAAATTTGCCTTTAAAAATAAAGATATTTAACATTTTCCAAGAGATAATGAAAGAAATAAAGAAATACTATCAATCAAAAATAACAACAAGTGTGGCTTTAAGGGGGAAAAATGGTGTTTCTAATTATTAGGAAAATGGAAATCAAAACCCTAATGAGGTATCATCTCACACTTATCAGAATGGTTATTGTAAAAAAGACAAGAAATAACCAGTATTGGAGAGAATATGGGGAAAAGGGAACCCTGGGGCACTCCTGGTGGGAATGTAAATTAGTGCAGTCTCTATAGGAAACAGTATGAAGGTTTCTCAAAAAATTTAGAACTATCATATAATCCAACAATTTCTCTTCTGGGTATTTGTCCAAAGAATACGAAGACACCAATTTGAAAAGATACATGCACTCCTATGTTTACTGCAGCATTTTTCACAATAGCCAAGATATGGGAAGAGCCTAACTGTCCATCAACAGAAAAATGGCTAAGGAAGGTGTGGTACATATATAGAATGGAATACTACTCAGTCATAAAAGGATGAAATATTGCCATTTGTGACAACATAGATGGATCTTGAGGATGTTATTCTAAACGAAATAAGTCAGATGGAAAAAGACAAGAATCATATGACTTTAATCATAAGGGAATATAAAACAAATAAGAAACGAAGAAAAAAACCAAACTCATAGATACAGAGAAAGATTTATGGTTAACAGAGGGGAGGGCAAAATGGTTAAATAGGGTCAAATATATAGTAATGGATGAAAACTAGAGTTTTGGTGGTGAGAACACAGCATACAGATTTTAAATTACAATGTTATACTCCTAAAACTTACATAATGTTATCAACCAATATTACCTAAAGAAAAAAAACAGCTTTTTACAAATAAAAATACGTGATATGAATCAAAAGACAAGTTAATGTGTGAAAGAAAAATAACTAGAAATCCATAAAATATATAATCCTTAAAATAAAAATTAAAAAAAATCTCATAGATGGTATAAAAACTGGGCACAGTAAAAGATAAAATTAGTACAGTGGAAAATAGTGTTGTGCAATTTACTCAGAATACCATACAGAAATAAACAGCAATCAAAAAAACTAGCAAAAATTGAAAGTTGAAAAAAAGCCAAATGCTGGTAGGGACCAAAGATTTACTTCATACTAAACAACACAGGAAAGCTGAAAACAAAGGTGGGAGAAGGGAAAAGGATAGAGTAAATGAGTTAATCCAGGCAATTGCTGACTCTATCAAGATATTAAAATAATCACAGACTTGTAGATAACTAACCACATAGATTCAATATATATTAATTGAACATATATTTATAAATACATAAATACAAGTTATGTGTATACACACACAATGAATTACAATGAAAAGTTGAAAAATTAATGACTACAGTGGGGAATTTAAAGAAACTTTTCTCAAAAAACTGGCCAAAGTCAAGAAGAAGACTTTTTTTAAAGGTCAAGAAAACAAAGCCCTAAGCTGGTGGTATGGTGAGCACATAACATTTCAGATGCTTTGTAGTTGGCCTCCAAATGTGACTCTCTGCTTATCAGGCTGGCATATCAATCTGCTGCCCACCCACTGATGTTTACTGAGTGGCCTCTCAGTCCCAGGCATCTGCCCTCAAGTAACTCACAGACCCTGAAACAGACAAACATATTACTGCCAAAGATGGCATTCTGTTAGACATAGATAGCATACTTACTTAGAAGATCCAGGGAAGTTTCCTGGAGGAAGAGTCACCTTAGCTAAGCCTTGGAGATGGGTAGGAAGTAGCTAGGTGAAGAGGCAGGTGAGATCATAGGGCACAGGGATAGATCCAGATGTATGAGGAGCATATGTCAGGAAACTTGGCTGCATTTCCTGGAACAGAACAGATGGGAGATGATAGAAGGAGAGCTGCGAAGGAGGTAGCAACACGAGAAGATTGCGGAGGAGTGAGGGGAGGCTACTCTTTCAGGCTCCCAAGACCCGTCTGTAGTTGGGACTAATTGCAGGCATGACATCCCAGTGAGCAGCTGGACACTGGCAGGAGTCGAGCCTTGGCATTGCTGGATTAGAGAAAAACCATTTGGGAACAACCTGTTTAGTGAGGACAGTGGAAGAAAAGGGGACGAGATGGGATTTCTGACTGGGGTGGCTACCCGAGCTGCGGCTGGAAGTACACAAAGGCTTTTTGGCGATCACAGGCTTGCCCAGAGAGGAATCAGGAGGAGAGCGGGTCTCTGCCCACTGGCAGAGACAGGACTCGACCAGGTGGCATTGGCGCTGAAAGACAAGAAACAGCATATTGCTGTGCATATGAGAACGTAATTTTCCTTTATATTTTTCTCTTGAACTGCGGAAAAGGGAGGAAAGTTTGGGGGTGATAGGACATTCTTGAGGAGTGCAAGCACAGAAGTGCACTCACCCACTCCCCAACCCGCTCATTGGGTCGCGCGGGTGCGCATAGGGAAGTGCCCTCATTCACTGGCCCAGGTGCGCAGAGCCATGCGTCCAGGTGCCCCTCAGACACACCACAAACAGACATAAGATCAGTGCCCCAACAGGCGCAGGGAGGGCCCACTGGACACACAGAAGACTGTGCGCAGACACCCCTGGCCAGCTCCAGTGGGTGCCAGGCCGGAGCACAGACCACTTGCTCAGGCTCTGCTCATGCCTGCCCAGGCGGGTGCGGGAATGGTGGGCGGCTGTGGCGCGGGAACAGTGGGCGGCAGCAACTCACAGACACTTCCACTGTGCACAAGTGTTCAGTGCCCCACCCTAAGAGGCGAGAGACCAACTCCCAGAGCGAGGCTCGGCAGGCCTGAGGCTAGCTCTGAAGCTGCCTTGACACGCAGAGGTGCACGTGCAAAAGCACCTCAGCTGGCTCCAACAGGTGCCAAAGTAACGTGCCATGCCAGGGTGGCCGCACACCGCTGCTGCAAAAAACAGGAGGAACCTCTGGCTCGCCTCATTAGACCAGCTGTGGATGCAGAAAAAGAAGAAAACGCACAAAGGCTAACTGAGTTAAAACATTCCTTTTATATACTTTTTAAATTTCTATTTCTATCTTACTTTTTTTATTTGTATTTTATTTCACTTTAAATTTTTTCTTATTTTTAATTCTAAATTTAATTTTAATTATAATTCTTACCTTTTTTTCCATTAAAAAATTATCTCTAATTTGTTTAATACAATCTCTCCTCTCATCTTTTCTCTTTAATTTTTGTTTGTTTGTCTAGTTTAGCCTCCCTTTCACTCTAAATAAATAGAATATAACTACTATTAAATCTAATACTATACAATCCAACTTTCTTACTATATTCTGCATTCTTCCCTCCTTTTCTTCTATCATTATTAACATACAATGTAAATATTACCTACTGTCTTGCACAGTCTCAACTATTACTAATCTATCATCCCCTCTCTCAAAAATCATATTTCTCCTCCCTAAAAACAACTCTTATCTATTCTTTCTATAGCATAAAAGCTCCAATCTCTCTACATTTATATTAATACTGGCTCATTGGCAGACGATAGCAGGATAGAGAGTGGGGGATATTTTTGAGGGTGTGAGTCTCCTGCCTGGGCTGTGTGTTTATCTTTTTAACAACATCTCTACAAAAGAACTAAAAACAAACTGGATAGAGCGACTCTCAATCAACTAGCCAGAAGGAAGATACTAACAAAGAGCATCTGAAATATAACCAGACAGCATAAACAAAAAACATAAAGGGTACCCCAAAAACATCAAGCCCAGGAGATCACAGAGACTGCACCACTGAAACCCCCAGATCTCCTATAAAGAATCACATACCAAAAAGGTGGGAAGTCAAAGCACACAAATCCAAAAAACAAAAACAAACAAGAAGAATCCAACGTGGTAGGATGCAGAAACAACCACTCAATGAAAAGAAAAGAAGAATCCCCCAAAAGAGAGGTAGATGGAATAGACATAGCCCAAATGTCAGACACGGAATTCAAAACAACGATGGTGAAAAAGCTCAATATACTCGACAACCTCAAAAACAACTATGACAAACTCCAAGGAAGTTAGCAACAGCTCCAAGAAAATTACAGGGAACTTGCAGAGAACTACACCAGCATAAAAAAAGACATAGAAACTATAAACAAGAACCAGGAAGAAATGAAGAATTCAATCTCTGAACTGAAAAACACAGTAGAATCAGTCAAAAGCAGACTAAACGAAGCAGAGGATCGGATTAGTGAGCCAGAAGATAATGTAGTAAAAAACTTCCCAGACAATACAACTAAATGAAAAAAGATTGAAAAAGTACGAAGAAGATGTAAGGGAATTACAGGATAGCATGAGGAAAAACAACATCAGAGTCATGGGAATTAAAGAGGGAGAAGGGAAAGAAGGAATAGAAAAACTGTAAGGACAAATAGTGACAGAAAATTTTCCCAACCAGATGAGAGAAAAAGTTATACAAGTTCAGGAAGCACAGAGAGTTCCAATGAAGAGGAACCCCAAGAAACCCACTCCAAGACACATCATAATTAAAATGGCAACATTCAAAGACAAAGAGAGAATCCTGAAAGAAGCAAGAGAAAAACAGCAAATAATATACAAGGAAGCTCTGATAAGGCTATCGACCGATTTCTCAATAGAAACACTACAAGCCAGAAGGGAATGGTCAAAAATATTTCAAGCAATGAAAACAAAGGCCTACACCCAAAACTACTCTATCCAGCAAGGCTTTCATTCAAAATGGAAGGTGAAATAAGGAGTTTCTCAGACAAAGGAAGACTAAAAGAATACATCTTCACAAAACCAGCATTGCAAGAGATGCTAAAGGGAATGTGCTAAGAAAAAAGAAGAAAAAAAGAGGAAAAGAACAGAGGTACAAAGGGAAATGAATAAATACATGTCAATAATAACCTTAAATGTAAATGGATTAAATGCTTCAATTAAAAAACATAGGGTATCGGAATGAATAAAAAAACAGGACCCACATATTCGCTGACTAAAGAAACACACCTCAAAACCAAAGATTTACATAGAATGAAAGTAAAGAGATATAAAAAGTATTCCAAGCAAACGGACCTGAAAAAAAGCTGAGACAGCAGTCCTCATATCAGACAAAACGAATTAAAGCAAGGGCAATAAAAAGAGACAAAGAAGGACATTTCATAATACTTAAAGGAACAATCCATCAAGAAGATATAACACTGATAAACATATATGCACCCAACATAGGAGCACCCAAATACATAAAGAAAATACTAGAAGACCATAAGAAAAATATTAACAACAACACACTGATAGTAAGGGATTTCAACACTCCTTTATCAACAATAGACAGATCATCAAAGCAAAGAAACACCAAAGATATACAGGCATTGAACAACATAATAAACCACATGGACTTAACTGATATATATAGAACTTTTCACCCCAAAGAAGCAAAATATACATTCTTTTCAAATGCACATGGGACATTTTCAAAGATAGACTACATGATAGGACACAAAACAAGCCTTAACAAATTCAAGAAAATCGAAATCATATCAAGCACCTTTTCAGACCACAACACCTTGAAACTAAAAATCAACCACAGAGAAAAAAATCAAACACACCCAAAATCATGGAGAATGAATAGCATGCTATTAAATTATGAATGGGTTAACAATGACATCAAAGAAGAAATCAAAAAATTTCTGGAAACTAATGATAATGAACACACAACAGCCCAAAACCTGTGGGACACAGCAAAAGCAGTCTTAAGAGGGAAGTTCATAGCAATACAGCCATATTTGAAAAGAATAGAAGAGTCTCAAATAAAAATATATAACCCTAAAGCTACAAGAACTAGAACAACAACAACAAACAAAGCCTAGTGTAAGAAGAAGAAAGGAAATCATCAACATCAGAGCAGAATTAAATGACACAGAGACCAAACAAACAATTCAAATGATCAACAAAACTAGGAGCTGGTTCTTCGAAAAAATAAACAAAATCGACAAGCCTCTAGCCAGGCTCATCAAGAAAAAAAGAGAGAAGACCCAAATAAACAAAATCAGAAATGAAAGAGGAGAAGTCACAACTGACACCGCAGAAATACAAACGATTGTAAGAAAATGCTACAAACAAGTGTATGGCAAGAAATTTGACAACCTAGTAGAAATGGACAAATTTCTAGAAACATATAACCTTCCAAAACTGAACCAAGAAGAAGTAAAAAGTCTCAACAAACCAATAACAAAGAAGGAAATTGAAACAGTAATCAAAAATCTCGCTGCACACAAAAGCCCTGGACCGGATGACTTCACAGGCGAATTTTACAAAACATTTAGGGAAGAACTAACTCTTATTTTCCTCAAACTATTCCAAAAAATCCAAGAAGAGGGGAAAATCCCAAACTCTTTTGATCAAGCCAGTATTACCCTAAATCCAAAACCAGGTCAAGACACAACAAAGAAAGAAAACTGCAGGCCAATATCACTGATAAACATAGATGTTAAAATCCTCAACAAAATATTGGCAAACAGGATCCAGCAATACATCAAAAAGATCATACACCACGATCAAGTGAGATTCATCCCAGGGATGCAAGGATGGTTTAATATTCACAAATCAATAAATATAATACATCACCTAAACAGAATGAAAAACAAAAATCACATGGTCATATCAATAGATGCAGAAAAAGTATTTTATAAAGTACAACACCCATTTATGATAAAAACACTCAGCAAAATGGGAATAGAGGGAGCATACCTTAACATAATTAAGGCTATATATGAGAAACCTGAAGCCAACATCGTATTCAATGGACAGAAACTGAAAACATTCCCCCTGAACTCAGGAACTAGAAAAGGTTGTCCACTCTCTCCACTCCTTTTCGACATAGTGTTGGAAGTCCTAGCAACAGCAATCAGACAAGAAAAAGAAATAAAAGACATCCCAATTGGGAAAGAGGAAGTAAAACTTTCATTATATACAGATGACATGATAGCATACCTAGAAAACCGTATAAACTCCACTAAAAGACTATTCGATATAATAAGTGAATTTGGCAAAATCGCAGGGTACAAAATAAATATACAGAAATCTAAGGCATTTCTGTACACCAACAATAAAATATCAGAGGCAGAGACAAAAAAGAAAATACCACTTACTATAGCAACAAAAATAAAGTTACCTAGGAGTAAACTTAACCAAAGAGATAAAAGACCTGTACTCTGAAAATTACATAACATTGAAGAAAGAAATTAAGGAAGAAATAAATAAATGGAAGCAAATAACATGTTCTTGGATGGGAAGAATCAACATCATCAAAATGGCCATACTATCCAAAGCAATTTACAGATTCAATGCAATCCCTATTAAAATACCAATGACATATTTCACAGTCCTAGAACAAATACTCCATAAATTCATATGGAACCAAAAAAGACCCCGAATAGCAAAAGCAATCTTGAGACAGAACAACACAGCAGGAGGAATCACAACACCAGATATCAAACAATACTACAAAGCCACTGTAATCAAAACAGTCTGGTACTGGCATAAGAACAGACATATAGATCAGTGGAACAGAATAGAGAGTCCAGAAATAAACCCAGGCCTCTATGGTCAGCTAGTATTTGATAAAGGAGGAAGGAACATAAAATGGAGTGAGAAGAGCCTCTTTAACAAATGGTGCTGGGAGAACTGGATAGGGACCTGCAAAAAAATGAAACTAGACCACCAACTTACACCACACGCGAGAATAAACTCAAGATGGATCAAAGACTTAAATGTAAGCCGTGACACCATAAAAGTCCTAGAGGAAAACATAGGCAAGAAAATATCAAATATCTCACGTAAAAATTTCTTCACAGATACATCTCCTAAAGCAAGAGAAATAAAGGAAAAAATAAATAAATAGGATTACATCAAACTAAAGAGTTTCTGCTCAGCAAAAGAAAACATCAGCAAGATGAAAAGGAAACCAACCATATGGGAAAACATATTTGCCAATGACATCACAGACAGGGGACTGATTTCCAAAATATATAAAGAGCTGATACGACTCAACATCAAGAAAACAAACAACCCAATTAAAAAATGGGCAAAGGACCTGAACAAACACTTCTCCGAAGAGGACATACAGAAGGTCCATAGACACATGAAAAAATGCTCAACATCATTAGCCATCAGGGAGATGCAAATAAAAACCACAATGAGATACCATTTTACACCAGTCAGAATGGCCATCATCAACAAATCAACAAACAACAAGTGCTGGTGAGGTTGTGGAGAAACAGGAGTCCTACTGCACTGTTGGTGGGAATGCAGACTGGTGCAACCACTATGGAGAACAGTATGGAATTACCTCAAGAGATTAAAAATGGAACTGCCTTTTGAACCAGCGACTCCACTACTAGGATTATACCCGAAGAATCTTGAAACACCAATTCAAAAAAACTTATGCACCCCTATGTTCATTGCAGCACTGTTTACAATAGCTAAGTGCTGGAAACAACCTAAGTGCCCATCTGTAGATGAGTGGATCCCCAAACTGTGGTACATTTACACAATGGAATACTATGTAGCAGAAAGAAAGAAGGAACTACTGCCATTTGCAACAACATGGATGGAACTAGAGAGAATTATGCTTAGTGAAATAAGCCAGGCAAAGAAAGAAAAATACCATATGATAGCACCTAATACAGGAAACTAAAGAACAACACAAACAAAGGAACTAAATAGAACAAAGAGCAGAATAGCAGTCAATAGGGGGGAGGGGAGAAGGAGAGAAAGGGGATAAGTAAGGGAAGGGTTTAGTCAAAGAACCCATATAAATGACTCATGGACATGGACAACGGGGAGGGATATGATTGCGGGAGAGGGGGTGGGTTGGGTGGGGGAGAGAAATTAGGGGAAAAGGGGACAACTGTAATTGAAAAACCAAAATAAAAATTAAAAAAAAAAGAAAAAGATCATACACCACGATCTAGTGGATTCATCCCAGGGATGCAAGGATGGTTTAATATTCACAAATCAATAAATATAATACATCACCTAAACAGAATGAAAAACAAAAATCACATGGTCGTATCAATAGATGCAGAAAAAGTATTTTATAAAGTACAACACCCATTTATGATGAAAACACTCAGCAAAATGGGAATAGAGGGAGCATACCTTAACATAATTAAGGCTATATATGAGAAGCCTGAAGCCAACATCGTATTCAATGGACAGAAACTGAAAGCCTTCCCCCTGAAATCAGGAAATAGACAAGGCTGTCCATTCTCTCCACTCCTATTCAACATAGTGTTGGAAGTCCTGGCCACAGCAATCAGACAAGAAAAAGAAATAATAGGCATCCAAATTGAGAAAGAAGAAGTAAGACTATCGTTATATGCAGATGACATGATAGCATACATAGAAAACCCTATAAACTCCACTAAAAGACTATTCGATATAATAAGTTAATATGGCAATATAACAGGGCACAAAATAAATATACAGAAATCTAAGGCATTTCTGTACACCAACAATAAATATCAGAGACAGAGACAAAAAAAAGAAAAATACCATTTACTATAGCAACAAGAAAAATAAAGTACCTAGGAGTAAACTTAACCAAAGAGATAAAAGACCTGTACTCTGAAAATTGCATAACATTGAAGAAAGAAGTTAAAGAAGATACAAATGAATGGAAACAAATACCATGTTCTTGGATGGGTAGAAGCAACAGCATCAAAATGGCCATACTACCCAAAGCAATTTACAGATTCAATGCAATCCCTATTAAAATACCAATGACATATTTCACAGTCCTAGAACAAATACTCCAAAAATTCATATGGAACCAAAAAAGACCCCGAATAGCAAAAGCAATCTTGAGACAGAAGAACACAGCAGAAGGAATCACAATACCAGACATCAAACAATACTACAAAGCTATGGAGATCAAAAGCATCTAGTACTGGCATAAGAACAGACATATAGATCAGTGGAACAGAATAGAGAGCCCAGAAATAAACCCAGGCCTCTATGGTCAATTAATCTTTGATAAAGGAGGAAGGAACATAAAATGGAGTGAGAAGAGCCTCTTTAACAAATGGTGCTGGTAGAACTGGACAGGAACATGCAAAACAATGAAACTAGACCACCAACCTACACCACACACCAGAATAAACTCAAGATGGATCAAAGACTTAAATGTAAGCTGTGACACCATAAAAGTCCTAGAGGATATGATCTCATTACCTGAGTGATTGTCTGTACGTATAGGCCTCACTTAATCCTGTCTGCAGTGCTGCCTCCTGAGACTCAAGGGTTTGGCTGAACTAAGTGGCTGGGTTGGTGAAGAATGAGGAGAATACAACAAAGATGCCAGCCTGTTAAACCAAGCATGCCATTGTCCGGGGACAGCCAACTGACCTGGAGTCTACATGATCCTTCCGCATGTTGGAAAGCAACCCTCCCCTCCACACCCCCACTCTTATTAGGGATGTCTGGACCCAAGGGTAGGTAGGACGACGACCATGTCCAGCTTGAAGCAGCTAGAGGAGCTTGAGACCTTCGCCCATTGTCCTTTATAAGATTATAAACGGTCTTAATATCTGAGAGGGAAGAATTGTTACTTTTTATTGTTAAAATAATTAATTAATCAATTATTTATTAAAAAAGAAGAAGAATATATGAAAGGGTGAAGCAGGAGAGCTTATATGTACGAACCATGGGCATGGACTTGGAGGGGGGATTGCTGGGGGAGGGGGATGCTGGATGGAGGGGAGTAAAGGGGAAAAATTGGAACTATTGTAACAATATAATCAATAAAATATACTTTAAAAAAAGAAATATTAAAAAGTCCTAGAGGAAAACTTAGGCAGGAAAATTTCAGATATCCCACGTAACAATATTTTCACGGATGCATCTCCTGAGGCAAGAGAAATAAAGGGAAAAATAAACAAATGGGATTACATCAAACTAAGAGTTTCTGCTCAGCAAAAGAAAACATCAGCAAGGTGAAAAAAATTCAACCATATAGGAAAACATATTTGCCAATGACATCACAGACAGGGGACTGATCTACAAAATATATAAAGAACTTATACGACTCAGCATCAAGAAAACAAACAACCCAATTCGTCGTCGGCAGCCATCCGTCTCAAGAGACGATGGCGTAGCTTCTTGAGAGTCTATCTGCACCGCCGAGAATGGCTGTGCAGTCCGACTCGGGAGTGACAATCCCTGCCGCACTTGGTACAGGTGAAGGCAGATGGCTGTTGTTGCTGCTGCTGACGCTGCTTCTGCCTCGATCTTTTCTGGGCCGCCTCCTCGTTGCGCGCAGCCTCCGCGCGTGACGTACCTTGCCTGACCATGAGCCTCCAGGCTAGGCGGTCGTCTGCTTGAACTTCCCATGTGTTGAGATTGATGGAGCATTGTGTCATGTCCTTTTTGCAGATGTCTTTGAACCGCAGTTTTGGGCGCCCTGTCATCCTCTTGCCTTCTGCTAGCTCGCCGTAGAGGAGGTCTTTGGGGATACGGCCTGCATCCATTCTTTTGACATGGCCGAGCCACCTGAGGCGTCTCTCGCTAAGAACTGCATGCAAACTGCTCATATTGGCTCGCTTCAGCACCTCGGTGTTGGGGACCTTATCCTGGACTGCAGCGAGGGTGTCTTCATTCACACCAGATCCGATGGCAAGCTCTACAACCTGGCCCGTCTACGAGCCAAGACCAAAGTCAAAGAGGTGCTCATCCGTGAGATGCTCTTCGCCGACGACGCAGCTTTGACATCACACTCCGAAGAGGGACTCCAGCAGCTAGTCACTTGCCTTTCCCACACATGCAAGGAGTTCGGACTAGCCATCAGCCTGACGAAGACGAATGTTATGGCTCAAGGCACGGGGACTCCCCCATGCATCACCATCGACGGGTACACCCTGGAGGTTGTCAACGACTTCACTTACCTCGGGTCCACCATCTCGAGCTCTCTGTCAGTCGACTTGGAGGTCAACCGGAGAATCGCCAGGGCAGCCACAGTTATGGCCAGACTGAACCGGCGAGCGTGGAACAATTCCAGCCTCACTGAGAAAACCAGACTGCGCATCTACCAAGCCTGCGTACTCAGCACTCTCCTCTATGGCAGCGAGACGTGGACCACCTACGCAAGGCACGAAAGGAAACTCAACAGCTTCCACATGAGGTGCCTGCGACGCGTCCTGCATGTCGCCTGGCAGGATAAGGTCCCCAACACCGAAACAACCCAATTAAAAAATGGGCAAAGGACCTGAACAAACAGTTCTCCGAAGAGGACATACAGAAGGTCCATAGGCACATGAAAAAATGCTCAACATCATTGGCCATCAGAGAGATGCAAATAAAAACCACAATGAGATACCACTTGACACCTGTCAGAATGGCCATCATCAACAAATCAACAAACAAGTGCTGGCAAGGATGTGGAGAAATGGGAACCCTACTGCACTGTTGGTGGGAATGCAGACTGGTGCAGCCACTATGGAAAACAGTATGGAATTACCTCAAAAAACTAAAAATGGAACTGCCTTTTGAGCCAGTGATTCCACTGCTAGGATTAAACCCAAAAACTCCTAAAACACTAATTCAAAAGAACTTATGCACCGCTATGTTTATAACAGCACTGTTTACAATAGCTAAGTGCTGGAAACATCTTAAGTGCCCATCTGTAGATGAGTGGATCAAAAACTGTGGTACATTTACACAATGGAATACTATGTAGCAGAAAGAAAGAAGGAACTCCTGCCATTTGGAACAACATGAATGGAACTAGAGAGAATTATGCTTAGTCAAATAAGCCAGGCAAAGAAAGAAAAATACCATATGATATCACCTAATACAGGAAACTAAAGAACAACATAAAAAGCCAACTAAATAAGACAAAGAGCAGAATAGCAGTCAATAGGGGAGAGGGGGGAGGGAGAGAAGGGGGATAAGTAAGGGAAGGGTTTAGTCAAGGAACGTGTATAAATGACTCATGGACATGGACAACGGGGAGGAATATGATTGTGGGAGAAGGAGTAGGCTCGGTGGGGGAGAGCAATGGAGGAAAAATGGGACAACTGTAGTTGAAAAACCAAAAAAAAAAAAAAAAAAGAGGTAACAACACTGTTATAAAGCGATGAGCTGTTTTGATGAGAAGTTGGTACTGTACCATGAAGATGATGTGCCAAGAGTATGAGATGCAACAGGTACTGGCTTTCAGCAAGTCCACTCTCTCAGCATTGTGGAGGGGGAGAGAATGGAGGCCAGCTGACAAATTTTCACATGCTGCCACAAAGGCATTGTGTCATTTAACTAATTACTTATTCAGTTATTTATTCATTCTTTCAACCTTTTCTTAGCGCCAGTATGGTACTAATCTTTTTATTGCCACAAGGGAAATGAAGAAAAATAAGACCTGGTTTGTTCTCTGTGGGTTAATAGTTTAGGGAAGGGATTGCCACATAAGTAAGTGGTCACTGTACAATGCAATAAAAACTAAAACAGACCTAGTTGCAAGGTTTCTGAAATGATTGAAAATGAGCTGGTAATTCTACCTAAGTCAACCAGGGAGGGATTCCTTGAGGAAGCAGTGTCATATGTGCTCATTTTTTAGGGATGGCAAGACTGCAGTAGAATGCAGGTAGCAAAGGGACGTTCATACAAAGGCACAAATGCAAGAACACATGAGGCTGTTTGTAAGAATTAAATGGTGGTGACTTTATCATCCACATTTTTCGCAGTTATGGAAACTGAGAGTTGGAGAGGTTATACTGCTTGCAACTTCTGAAGGTAGTCATAATCAGAACCAGGGCTTCCTCATCCCAGGTTCTTGCTCTTTTTACTACTCCATCTACATCTCCTTCATTGCTGTTTCATTTTATTAAAAGGAATAATAATAAAAAAGTATTAGTTTCTGGAGCCATGCATTTGGGGTGTATGGGTGTGGGTATAAATGTGTTGCAAATGAGTGGTTCTGAGTGCTCAGTAGACCATATATCCATTGGTCAACCTCTAAAACCATGCCTTTGTGGGTGACAGATGTTTGGATTCAATTATAATGATGGGAAAGTTGCTTTTCCTTCCAAGGAAAAAAAGCATTATTTGAGGGTGAAAGGCAGCCATATATAACATTGGTGATGAATATTGTTCATTGTGGAAACACTCTTTAAAAGTGCCCTATTTTAAACAGGGTAATACATTCAGAAGCTTTTAACCCACTGGATTTAATTGCAACTGAGTGCCAAAATAAACCTCTTGTTAACAAACCTCCAGCTTTCTGCTGATTGCTCACACTTACTCCCAGCTGTGAGCAGGGAGAATGGAAATCAGATGCTTGGATTACTTGCCGCATATAAAGAACTCACATGTGAGCCTGTGGCTGCTGTACAAACATAAAAGTGTCTTTTCATGAAAAGGGTGTCCACACTGGGTAGGAGGGAAACCCAGCATGACAGCTTTATCCGTTGACCAGCTCTGGTTTCTTGCATGTAATCAAGTCTTAGCTAAATAACCATCAGTAACTGAGCTGAAGATGAATATTTTACAACTCTCCTAAAGTTCATTAAAGCTAAATATTTTTATTAAGCATCCAGAATGATATTTTTATTAGTGTTCCAAAGTTGTCGCAAAGGGCTTAACATCAGTTCAACTTTTATTAAAGTACACTTTGTTCATTTTAACAGATATTTATCACCATCTAAGATGGGCCAGACACTGAGTTGTGTGATGCTGTTCTTCAAAGAAAATTGTAGGGCATCAGGATAGAAAAAACTAGCACAAACTCTTTTACTGTCAATCCTGATTAGTTCATTAAGTGACACTTTAAGAACTAAAAATGGATTTTAAATGTAGAGAGGTAACAATATCAGTCTATTGTGACTGTACAGACTATAGCCCTCAATGCTCTCTAGCTGCTACAGATACATACTTATATCTTTAGGGTGGTATTCAACACCCTACCCTCCGTGGTTCACTTCTGGCACTTTGACCTACATCATCCCCACTTTCACCTGTATCATCTTTCAACCTTCTAATGCAATGTCCTTGTTCATGCCATTCCTCATGCCTAGACTCCCTCAGGTTTATCTTCTTAGAGGAAACATTCTTTAAGATACATAACAATGTTACCTTAATCTGTGTAGATGTTTTGCCTTCCCAGTACCTCGCTTAGATGGAAGCTCAATAAATATCACTTAAAAGAATGAATGTTCATATTTTATATTCTGTGGACTCTGGGGTCATTATGAATATCCAAAGAGTAAAATCATCCATAAAGTTTTTACATTCAGAGTCTGTATCTTTATAAGCAAGAAAATGCATAAGAATAGGGCAGTAGCATGCTTTTATCACATATTCTCTTACTTAGTCCTCCTAATGATTGTGTAGAGTGTGTGTTTTGTCCCCATCCTACAGATACAACTTAAGAAGTTTAACTTGATGAAGATTACCCAACAAAAAATGGTGAGATGGAGAATTCTAAATCCAATCCCACTTCAGTTACACCACTCTGTTTCTGCTAGAGGAGACTGAAATACTGGGAAGTGCTCATTATCAGGGGTCTCTCTGCCAACTGGGAGAGGAAGGGACCCTCTCTTTTCCCAGTGTTGGGATCACCGCTTTAATCAAGGGTGCCACACTATGAGTGAGCATCATTCAATGCACTTGCAGCTGTGGCTGAGATGACATGTTTCAGGAGGCCATAGGAAGTGCTTGGCTGAGCACATATATTCAGCCCTTCTCTAGTTTGGGCAGTCACAAGGCAGAAATCATACCCACATGCTCTGTTGGCTCTCCTGGGCATCTTGGGCTGCTCTTAGGAGGTGAGCAGGTGAGGAACCCAAAGCAACCAGTTGCCTGAACACCTTGTGGCATTTGCAGAGTCACTCTCTGTTAGTTCGCTTCCTGTTTTGTAACAGAACCCCTGGGCTGCTCCAACTGAAAGAGAACCCATGAGCTGTTTAGTTAGGGGCCTGACTGCCCGCTGCCAGAATTATAACTCTCAATACCAGAGTTTAGTGAAAAGAAAAAGAATTGTTTATTTAACAATTATATATACTTGGATTATTTGCAGGTTTCTGCTGTTGAGTCTCATGTTCTTTAAAACACCCACAAACACATAGTTCTGCCTCCCCCTACCAAACCAGGCCAGTCCCAGAAAAGCTAGGAATACCACTTCCCTACTTCCTAGACACAGTTCAGCTTTACCAGTAGCTGCCAATCACTCAGTTCTGATTGGGGAGGTCTTTCTGTGTTGTGGTGCCCTCCAGCTCTCAATGCAGAACCGCATGATTCTCAGCCTCCTTGTAAACTGTCTTCTTCCTGCAAAATTGCATGGATCTCCTCTCCTTCTCAAAACCACATGGCGAGAGCCCTTCTTAAAGCATCCTGGAGGCCTCCCTTAAAGCAGCCTGGAGACCCCCACTAAAATGTCTGCAGCTGCTTTTAGATCCCTGACTGCATCCTCTGACGCAGTGGGTGTAGCCACCAGTTCTCAGCATTCACAGAACCCTTCACAGGCTCTGTAGGCTCTTTTTGTATCATCCCATGGTCCAAGACCCCTCCTATCTTCCTGGGCCTTGGAAATTTCAAAGCAGATCTTTGTGCAACAAAGTTTCCAGCCACTACCTCCAGGCATGCAAAGGCATCCTGAAAGCTGCTTCCTTTTCCCTATCTCCCAGCCGCCAACTCTGGGGTTTGTTTTTGGACTCCCCTGTTTCTGTAACAGTTTCTCTAGCTATTGCTTCTCAGTCTCCTTTACCAATTTTTCTTATTCTGCCCACAGCTTAATTGTTGGTCATCCCAAGGACACTATGTACTTAATGCTATAGGATATGGAGATACAAAGACAAATTATATACCCTTCCTTTCCTGCTTTTAAAGAGCTTGTAGTCCTGTCATGAAAGATTGTCTCCAGGACTCTGGTAGGACTCACATGGTTTATGGTTAAAACACAGGGGAGAGTGATAACTTGGGCCTGGCACCCTTTCTTTAGAGTAAGAAAGGACTGGGAACTGAATAATGAGTTAAAGTAAGGTTTTACCAGGAGAGAAACATGGACAAGTCAGAGACAATCTATGCAGGTGGAGGAAACAAAGAATTATGCTTATGTCTAAATAATTTGGCATGTCAGGGGGACTGGAGCACTGGCTGCAAAGTATGGTGTTGTGTGTGACAGAATAAGACTGGAAAGGGAGGCAGCCTGGTCTAGATTTAGAAGATCCAAAGTCAATGGAGGCCCACTGAATGGATCTTAAAAGAGAAAACTGATCACATTTGTGTTTTTGGAATATTACTTATGATGTGAAGAGTATGAGCCTACTAGAAGCAAGAAGATATGTGAGGGGTATTTTGCTTCAGTCTAGGGAAAAGATGAGGACATCTAGAACCAAGGAGGACCAACGGAAACTGGAGGGTGATGGCTTGGAAGAGACGCTCCACAGTTAAAATCCATAGGACTTCATCTAAAATTGAGTGGAGCTATAAAGTAAATGCGAGAAAGCAGTTTAGCTAACTACCCCAACATCTTTATTTCTGTCTTGAACATCTGAAAGAAGGGTAGTATTTTTTAAAACAAACTTTTATATTTTAGATTTTTTTATGTTTACAGAAAAGATTTGAATATAGTGCAGTTCTCATCCACACCCAGTTTCCCATATTTGTCACAACTAATGAATAGATATTGATACATTATTTTTTATTAAAGTCCATGCTTTATTCAGATTTTCTTAGTTTTGCATCCAATACTCTTTTTATGTTCCAGCATTCCATCCAGGATCTACCACCTTTAGCTATCTTGCCTGCTTAGGCTCCTCTTGGCAGTGACACTTTCTCAGACACCTTGTTTTTAATGACCTTGACAATCTTGAGGAGTACTGGTTGGGTATCTGTCTATTTTTCCTTTTGGTTCTATGATTTTTTGCTTTAAATACTATTCTGCTCTGTTTTTTCATCCTTACACATTTAGGATTCTTGTCTTCTTGGAGGATTGATCCCTTTTATCATTATATAATGTACCTCAACATTTCTAGAAATTTTCTTAGCTATGAAATCTACTTTATCTGATTTTAATTTATCCATGCCTACTTTTGATTAATGTTTGTATAATATGTGTTTTTCCACCTGACTCTATTATTATATTGAAAGTGAGTTTCTTACAGATCACATATAGCTGAGTCATATTTTTTGAATTCACTTTGCCAACATCTGTCTTCTAATTGGTATAATTCGACCCACTTACATTTAATGTAATGATTGATATGTCAGGGCTTTACATCTGCCTTTTTACTTCTTTGTTCCTATTTGTTCTCTGTTTTTCATTTTTCAGTTTTCTTTTTCCTTCCTACCTATTAATTGCATAAGGATTTTTATGATTCAATTTTAATTTATCTGTATTTTTTATGTAATTCTTTGTATAATAATTTTAGTGGTGGCTCTAGGTATTTTTGTCTCCTTGAGGAGAATTTCATGTTTGTAATTGCTCATTGAAGCAATTTTATGACTGCTTTGAAATCTTTGTCAGGTAATTCTAGTATTCCTATCATTTGGTATTCACATTTTTTGACTGTTCTTTTATCATTCAGTTTAAGATTGTCCAGTTCTTGGTATGACAGTGATTTTTATTGAAACCTGGGTATTGTGGGTATGATGTTGAGACTTTGGGTGTTATTTAAACCTTCTGTTTTGGCTGGCATCCTCTGACACTGCTCTGGCAAGCAAAGGAAGGGTGTAGACCCTGTGTTGTTATTGCCACATAGGGGAGAAGTCCAGTTTCACTACTCAGCTTGTATTGACACTTTGTTACTGCTGATCAGAGGTGGGACTTCTGAGTTTGAGTGGGCTTCCTTTGATTCCCCTGGCTTGAAGGAGAGGAGTGTCTCTCTACTGTTCCCCACATAGCCTTCATTAATACCTGGAAGGGATAGAAGTCTTGGCTCCCTACTCTGCCCTTATGGACAGCTCCCCAGGGTAAGGAATATATTGAGGGTCCTCCTCTTTAGCGCCTGAATAGGATGTAAGTGAAGCTCCCCACATGGCCTTTGCTGCTGTGCAGAAGGGTGGAACCACCAAGTTTTTCTATTCTGTTTGGATGAAGCACAATAGTTTTTGTCTAAAAGTTTTCTGTTTTTCCAGGTTGCCCATTTCCTTGCTCTTTGGCTAAAATAAGCAGTTTTTCTTGAGTCCTTTATTGTCTTCATCATGGGCATTTTCAGGTTATTGGATTCTTGAGCTCCAAGTCTGAGATCTATAAGGGAAAAAAAAAAGCCCATGGTTCTCACTCTCATTTTTTCCCCTTGGATCCTGGGGTCTCTAGCTGGTCTGATTTTTCCCCCTACACATTTCAGAGTCTTCTTACATTTATTTTATATGTGATGTCCAGAGTTTTTAATCGTACTTAGGAATAAGAAAAAGTCCATCTACAGTCTCTCCCCTGATGTAAAGTCACTACACTCACCTTTTAGGATGAATAATGTTCCAATGTACGGATACACCACATTTTGTTTATTCATTCATCAGTTCATAGACACAGAGCTTTTTTCTACTTTTGGGCTATTTTGAATAATGCTGCTATAACATTGGTTTTCAAGTTTTTCGTGGACATAGGCTTTCACTTCTTTTGGGTATATACCTAGGAGTAGAATTGCTGTTGACCATTTACATTTAAAGTGATTATAGTTGAATTAAAATCTTCCATTTTTGTAACTGTTTTCTACTTATTACATTTAGTTTTTGTTTATTCCTTCCACTTTTTCTGCCTTCTCTAATTTTAATTGAGCTTTATATGATTATATTTATCATCTATCTTGGCTGATCATTTATACTTTAAAAAGTTTTAGTAGTTTCTCTATAGTTTACAATAGACATTTAAAATAATCTAAGTCCACCTTTAAATAACATAACATAACACTTTAAGTGTAGTATAACTACCTTCTTTGTGATGTCACTCATTTTACTTATCCATATGCTATAATAATGATACATCATTACAACCATTATTATATATAAACTATTATATTTGGATCATTAATAATATAAAAATAAATATTTTACCTTTAATCCTTCTTTGATGTTTTTCCATCCTTTATTTAGATCCACGTTTCCTACCTGTATCTTTTTCCTTCTGCCTGAAGAATGTCTTTTAGCATGTTTCACAGAGCAGATCTACTGATGCCAAATCCTCTCAGGTGTGTTTGCATAAGTCTTAATTCTCCTTTGTTTTTAAAAGATAACTTGTCTGGATATAGAATTCTAGAATGGTATCATTTTTCTTTCAACACTTCAAATGTTTCACTTCACTCTTCTTGCTTATGTAGTTTCTAATGGGAGTATGTTGTAATTTCTATCTTTGTACTTCTATAGGTCAGAGAAGGAAAACTCTGATTCCAAAAAACCTCCGCTGCCTTGCGGCATACCTCTTCAGGGGAAAGGCTAAGGGAGTAAACCCCGACAGAAAATCCGGAGCCGGAGTCCCTAAGGCGGTTTGACGTTGTAGTCAACACCAGCAACTCCTGCAGCGCACCTGAAGCCAAGCTGTATTGACTCCGTCTTTCCCTTGGACCCTTCAGCTGCGAAGAGAGGGGGGGTCTGATGCATGGGCAACAGCAGACCCTCCATATCACCCTGCCCAGGCTCTGTAGCTTCAGCTTCACTGGAGAGGACACTCCAGCGTCATCGCAAGATGTCGATTCAACACGGGAGGAGACAGATACCGTGTCACTCCCGAGTTGGACTGCACAGCCATTCTCGGCGGTGCAGATAGACTCTTAAGAAGCTACACCATCATCTCTCGAGACAGACAGCTGCTGACGACGACTTCTATAGGTGAGGTGGGGTTTTTCCTCCACTGGCTACTTTCAAGATTTTCTCTTTGTCTTTGGTTTTCTGCCACTTAAATATCACATGCCTGGGCGTATTTTCTTGTTTCATTTTTGTCTTTGGTATTTATCCTACTTAGTGTTCTCTGAGCTTACTGGATCTGTGCTTTAGTGTCTGTCATTGATTGGGGAATGTTTTCTGCCATTAATACTTCATATATTTTTTCTGCCTCGTTACACTCTTTCCTCTCCTTATGATATGCCAATTGTGTTATTTGACACCTTTTAATAATATCTCACATTTCTTGACCATTCTGTTTTCTTTTTTCTCATTCTTTTTTTGTTTATGCTTTAGTTTAAGAAGGTTCTCTCAACCAATATTCAAAACCCCTGCTTCTTCCCTCAGCTGTGTCAAGTTTAATGATGTGCACATTAAGAGAATTCTTTATTCAACTGAGAGAGAAGCTACAGAAACTAAAGGAAAAAGTGTTACAAGAATGGGGTGCTGAGGAGGATTTGTGTACCAGTCAGGGTTCTTCAGAGAAATAGAACCAATAAGGTATTTATTTACTTATTTATTATAAGGAATTGGATCATGCAATTATGGAGGCAAAGTCCCAAGAGCTGCATTCTGAAGGCTTGAGAACAAGATAGCTGATGGCATAAGTTCCAGTCTAAGTCCAAAGGCAGGAGAAGATGGATGACCAAGTCAGAGAGGAAAGTCTCTTTTGTTCAGCCTTCTGTTTTATTCAGGCCTTCAGCGGATTACATGAAAATTCACCCACATTGAGGAGGGCAATCTGCTTTACTCAGTCTACTGATTCAAATGTTAATTTCATCCAAAAACACCCTCACAGACACATCTAGAATAAAGTTTAGCCAAATATCTGTGGCCCAATCAAATTGATACACAAAATTAACCACCATGGTTGCATACCACTAAGGGATATGTAAGATGAGAATGGAACAGGGCTTTCTGGATTAATGAGCCAGTCACTGAGGACTCCTTTCAAGACAATTTCTGTGATGTTAAGGGGCTAAAAGATTGATTGTTACAACATGAAGACTGAAGAAAGAAAGGTATTATCTTCATTTTGCAGCCTAGAAAACTGAGCTTTGGGAAGGTTATCTAAGATTATCTGGAGGTCATTCAACTGATAAAGTGATAACAGGAAAATAAATCCAGATCTTCTAAAGCCAAGCCCACGCTTTGTCCCCTACAAAGGGAAGGAAAGAGTATTAGAGATGAGGTAGACCCATCATTAGGGTGCCAGGAGTCCAGAATTCCAATTTATGCCTGTTACTCTGACATATACATTAACAGTGTTTTCTTATATATTCAAAAGTATTCCAGGTTAAACAAATTATATAGTCACACCACCCATCTCTTGTTTCTCAATTTGACCTCCAGTAACATATTATATGGACATCCTTATGGTTCTTTCAGTTTTCATTTGTTGTCAAACAGACCACAGAAAACTTAGGGATGTAAAACAAAGGCCAAGTTATTATGTTCATAGATGTGTGGGTCAAGAATGTGAACAAGGCTTAAAGGGTTTGGCTTGTCTATGCTGCTTCTTATCTGGGACTCAGCTGGAACTAGAACTGTTAGGAAACATCTTTACTCCTATGTCTGCGGCATGAGCTGAGATGACTGGAAGGATGGTTTCTAGGTATAAACACATCTCAGTTGTTGTATCTCTTGCCTACCTCTCATTAGGGCTTGGACTTCTCACAACATTGCATCAGCATTCTTTTGGTTACAAGCATGTTACTATTGCAATCTATATTCACAGTGGAAGGGGCACTGGCCTCCACCTCCTTGTGGGAGAAAGGCAAAGTCTCATTGGAATGCGAAATCCTGCCAATGCAATCTCTGAAAATCGTGCTCTGCCATGATGGCCCATACCTCTCTGCTTCCAAAGTGACTAGAGAAGAAAGTGAAGTGGGAGCCGGTGAGTCTGGTTTGTATGAGCTGTAGCGCAATCTCAAAAAGACCTTGCCATTAAGTTTAAAATCATCTTGACAGCAAAATTGTTATTGAGCTGCTCAGAAAAGCAGTTATTGAAGGCAACTCAGAACGGGTCTCACAACCTGGCCACTCTAAAGCCACTGTTGAATGCTGGAGCGCTTAAGTACACCATGTTTGACGGAGGACCCTTTTTGGAAGGTGCATTTATTCCCATGGAAAATCTTTTAAAAGATTATATGGTTACAAAGTGAAGGCACAATTTGGTGTACAGGTTATAAGTCACCTGACTAAATCTACAGTGGATAAGATGCTATCACACACAGGCAATATGCAAGGTGCTCATTCACCAATATAACCATGGCTCATTTGTTGAGGAAAGAGAAACATTGTCATCTGTCCAGGTCACACATGAGGGGTGGCAGAACTGGACTGTGACCTCTGGCCCCTCAGCTCATGACACTCTTCTGTGTAACTTGTGCTGCTTTTCCAGAAAAGGTCAGATCTGCGTGGACTCAAGAGGGCCAGGGGTGGGGTGGCAGCAGGTTTATGAGTGTCTCCAGCCTGCATGTTTAGGGGGAGGGGTAGTATGATTGTACCCCCAGATTCCAGAGCTTTTCCTCATTTCAAAAGCCCCATCACACAATTGGCACATTCAAGGAGAAAAGGAATTCTGAGCTCCAGTAGGAACTTCAAAAGGGCTTTACAAAAGTTCTCTTATTTGGTTTATAGGTCTCTAAGGCTTCATGTGTTTTTATTTTTTTGCACCAAGTAGTGGAGAATGTAATGAAACATGAACATTAAAATGTCAAGCAGAGTGAACAGGGCATGGCCAGCAGGAGTCCGGGAAAGACCAAGACCTCCCAAGGTCCACCACCCCAGCCCCCAAGAACAGGCTGTCAGAGCCCACAGTACTTGGGCCAAAAGATCATCCATTCCTGGGCCAGACTGGTTATTACCAACTGTGCCTGTTCTGTGTCAGGACCTGAGTTGGACCCGGTGACACAGAGGCCCCAGACCTGACACCTGCTCTCAGGAACCCAATTCTACAAGGCCTCGGCAAGTCTCACCAACACCACAGCAACTCACCAGGCCTCAGCATCTCACCAGACATCAGCAGTGCTGTCAGAGCCTCAGTGACTCTTCAGCTTTCACTCCTGCCACCCCCAGGCACTGTGTGGCTGCCACTCTGCACTGCCTGCTACTCATGGCACATGCGCTTTACATCCTCAGAGGCTTGGTCTATGCTGCTTCTTCTACCTAAAAGACCTACTTCACTCTTTATCTCACCAAATCCTCTGGATTCTTGGGACTCACCTCAAAAGCTGTCTCCTTGGAGACCCCTCCTCTGATCTTCAATATTATTAAGCTCTTACCCACCCATCGTTTTTCTCTCAAAGTACTGTCTTCTATTCATTCCTGAACTTATCATAGTTTGTAAGCCCTTTCTTCCTGTATGTGCTTCTTCATCAGCATCTTCTCCCTGCCTGCGGCCACCTCCAGAGGGTGAGGCCAATGGATGGGACCAGAGTGGGAAGATCCGTGTCCATCTGTGACAGTTACAGACCCTGCTGTTAGGTTAGCTCTGTCCTGAGCAGGATATGGTCTCAGTCACCCCTACAGCAGATGGCAGCAGGGTGCCGGATTCTGTCTTGCCATCTCTCTGTCCCTGCTGCCCTCCTGAGATCTGACCTTTCCTCATGCCTCCCCTGTCCCTGCTGGAGTGTGCCCACAGCGCTCTCCCCTCTGCCTGCCTCAGGCCTCCCTTCCACCTGCTGGGAAGGCTCCCTCTGGCTGCTGAAGTCACTTTTCCTGCAGCAAAATCTGCTTTAATTCCTTTAGTGGCTCATGCTTCACCACTACCTTATAGCCTGGCCCCCTCCTCCTAACACTTCCTGTGAAGACCACCAGTGATGATGTCCTTGAATATGCCACACCTGTCCTCCATGTCTCTGAACCTTTACCTGCTCCCTTCCAAAAGTCTTTCCTGGAGATTCTGGAGACTGTCCTTCTTGCTTTAAGACAAAGCTCAAACATGTTCCTGAGTTGGGACCTGCCTGAGCTGGCCCGGCTCTCCAGACAGAGCTAGTGGCGATAACTGTTAGTTCAACCTCTTATGTCCTCCATGGGGCCCTGGAGCACAGGGGCTCCTGCCCTCATGAAGGTCACCCTCTAGTGAGGGAGAGAGGCAGGTGTTAAGTGTGAAAACTCCATGAGAGACCTGGACTACTGATGCATGAACACCAAGCACTTTAGGGTGCTTCCTAGCCAGAGAGGCCGAGTATCTGAAGAACAAGATAGAAAACCATGTGCAAAGGAGAGGGGCTGAAGGGTGACAATGACAAGTGTCAAGGCCCTGAGGCAGGGGGACAGGCCTGTGATCACTAAGGAGGGAGGAGGCTGAACAGGCTGAGAAAGACTGCGTAGTGGAGGAAGCTAGAGAGGAAGTGAAGGCAGTGCACAAAGGAACTCTAGCCAAGCAGAGAAATTGCATCCATCCCACAGGCAGTACATAATTAACCCAGCAGGGGTTGAGCAGGGAACAGTGCACTTAGAGTGAGGTGGGACTGCTGCATGGTAATGGGGTGTGGGCACAAAACAGGTGATAAACATAGAGGTTGGTGGGTGGGTTTGGAAGGTTTTTAGGGAGTGGCACACTAGCTGTGGACTGGGTGTGGGACATGGAAGCAAGGTGCCAGGAATCACTGGGTCCCTGACACACTCCTCTTTGTGGATGGTGGTTCCCCAATCAGCCAGTTTTCCCTCAGCAGCAAAGACTCCTTAACTCTGAGAAAATTCCTCCATCTTTCTGCTTCCCTCCTAGTTCTCTGCCCACTTTATCTCCAGAACACCAACAATATGCATTCTCACTTTCTCGTCTGTCTGAGGGGCCTCTCAGCAATTTTGCACAGGGAAGCATTACTATCATTGCTCAGTAAATGAAGAAACAGAAGCCTAGAAAGTTGTGACTTCAACCTGGGCCACCCAGCCAGACAGCAGTGACTCAAGAGCTCCTGTCTCCACAGCACATTGTCCTGAGGAGGTGTGCAGGACCCTAATGAAAACAGGCCTTTCTTGCTGCTGACACTGAAGACACAGTGCAGACCCTGAGCCTGCTGCATGGTGGCCTGGGCATTGTTGACCTGCCTCTGGCAGCTGGAGACAACATGCTGGCTCCTGACACACTCTAGCCTCACTGAGGTGGATTGAGGGGATGGGGTCCTGGGCCCCAAGGACTAGGCCTGCTTGGGATTCTTGTTGGTCAAGAATTAAAAGCAGAAATGTTATTTGTTGGATATTATTTAGAAAATGCTCTCTCTTAGGCATTACCAGAGGCCTAGGCTATATGGGTCTCTTGTTCTGTGGTGGGTCTGCCCCCTTAGCCAACCCTGTCATTCATGTCTCAGAACCGTGAAGAAAACTCTGAAAAGCACATATGGAAAGCAGCAGCAACCCTTGTGAATTTCTGGTGAAGGACATTTTCTGCACAGCATAGCCCTTGAACTGCAGGTAAACCATCCCCCAACACTTAACCTACTTTCCCTCCTGTTCTAGTGTCAGATTATTAATCTGGGGTGACTCCAGAATAATGTGTACTTCAACCTCTTTCTGCATCTGGAGAGTGTCAGGAAAGAATGTCAAACATGAAATATGTCAGGTCTAAAATGCACCACATCCTCCCACCTCCAGAGGCTCCCACAGTTCATTGCATCCTGCCCTGAAAGTTCTTCCCTCCTATTTCCCAGGCCGGGCCTCCCTCGGCTCTGCCTCCAGACTGCAAGAGAAGAGAGAGGGAGGAAGCCACCAGTCATAGAGTGGACCCTGGGTTCACGTCTCAGTCCCACGGAACCTTGCACAGGCCCACCGCTCTGAACCTCAGTTGTCCCATCTGTAAAATGGAGATTACCATAGTGTCTGCCTCACAGAAATGTGGTGAGGATGAAGGAGTGTGTATGGCTCACTAACAATATAGTTCAGCACATGATAAAACTAAATACTATCTGTTTTCTCAAGCACCTTCTAGGTGTTGAGCACCGTGTAATCTACATTCTACACATATCCTGATAAATCCTCCCACAGCCAATGAGGTGGGTGCTGCTGCTTCAATGATGCTGATTGGTTCTCTGATTGCACAGCGGCTGGATGAAGTCAGCATTGCCCCTTGTACAGCTGAGCTGGCCCATCCATCAGTTTTGCAGTGAAGCACAGCTGGGTTTGCTCCCAAATCAGGTGAACTTGGATTGTCACTGAATTTCTCTGGAGCTGTTTCCCCATTTGTATAATGGGTAAATCATGAAATAAGGAGCCTGATGCCATGACTGGTGCTTGGAAGCTCTCTGTGCAGATTCTGCCCAAGGCTCAGAAAAGGCAAGGCCCCAGTGACTACAGAGCCCTGGACAGCAGGCTCCTCAGCACTTGGCTGTTTCTCATCCATCACCTCTGACCACAGGCAGGGTGGATCAAAGCACAGTTGAGACATAATGCCCAAGTCATCTGCAGCCAAGGGCATATCCATGCACTGTCCCCAGGATCCTTCTTGGGTGGGATTTCTGTAGCCTCTTGAGTAGCCAGCTCAGGAAGTAGTTTGAGCCCTCTGAGTGTTCTGGCTGGACAGTTTGGACATGTGACCATACCTTTCTGGACCTCATTTTCCACATTGGACTCACAAGGCTGTCATGAGGATGAAAAGTATGCCTGGCACATGGTAGGAGTTTGATAAACAGTGACCCTTTGTGCAGTTCTTATGGGAAGCTTCTCCACTCTGGCTCCCTGCCCTCTGCAGATTCTACAAATTCTATGGGTTGGTCCCTTCTGGTACTCGCTCAGTTCTTGCTGCAGCATGGGGATGGACAAGTCCCCCAGGATACCCACAAGTCTCATGAGTATTGGGTGACAGGAAAAGACTCTGAAGTAGGGACAGTGCCTAACCCCAATTGCCCCAGAGGGACAAAAGAGACACCTGCTATCAGATTTCACTGCAATTGTAGAGACCCATTTTACAGTGGGGAAAACAGAGGACCTTGTAGGGCCTGTCACTTGCCCCAGGCCACACCTGTGTTAGTAACAGGGCTCAGCAGATCCCAGGTCTCATTTCCTAGTATAGGCCCTTCCAGCTGCCAACACTGTCCCAGTGTCCCTTGTCTGCATTCTTCAGTGCCTATTCTCAGTCCTCCCTTTACCGTTTTCATCAAAAACAAGGGTATTCCCACCAACTGTGCAAAGGGTTCCCCTTTCTCTACATCCTCGCTAGCACTTGTTTGCTGATATATTGATGATAGCCATTCTGACAGGTGTGAGATGACATTTCTTTGTGGTTTTAATTTCCATTTCACTGATGATTAGTGACATTGACATATTTTCATATGTCTTTTGGCCATCTGTATGTCCTCTCTGGAGAAGTGTCTATTTAGGTCTTTTGCCAATTTTTTTATTGGGTTGTTTGTTTTTTGTGATGTTGAGTTTTGTAATTTCTTTATAAATTTTTGATTGTAAGCCCTTATTAGATGTATTGGCAAATATATTCTCCCATTCTGTGGGTTGTCTTTTTATTTTTGTTGATGGTTTCCTTTGCGGTGTAAAACGTTTTAGTTTAATGCAGTCCCATTTATTTATTTTTTCTTTTGTTTCTCTCGTTTGGGGAGATATATCTGATAAATTGGTGCAGCCACTGTGGAAAGTAGTATGGAGTTACCTCAAAAAAATTAAAACTGGATCTGCCTTTTGACCAAGCAATCCCACTTCTGGGAATATATCTGAAGGAACTCAAAATACTAATTTGGAAGAAGATAAGTATCTTTATGTTCATTGAAGCATTATTTACAATTGCCAAGATATGGAAGCATCCCAAGTGTTCATCAGTAAATGAGTGGATAAAACAACTATGGGACATTTACATAATGGAATACTACTCAGCCATAAAAAAGAAAAATTTACCCTTTGTGACAGTAGAGATGGACCTGGAGAACATTATGCTAAGCGAAATAAGCCAGTCAGAGAAAGACAAATACCATATGATTCACTCATATGTGGACTCTAATGAACAAACTGCACTAGTAAGGAACATAGAGACTGACTCAAGGATAGAGAGCATGATGACATCTAAGCGGGGGGAGGGAAGGGGATGTAAGGATTGAGCATAAAGGAAAAAGGACTTACTGTCATAGACAGCAGTGTGATGATTGGGGGGAAGGTGCATAAGGAAACTAAATGGTAATGGAAAAAAAATACAATAAATAAATAAATAAATAAATAAATAAATAGTTGTTTAAAAAATCAGGGGTACTGGAAAGTGTTCACCCCACTCAGCCCATTAATCCAGCTGACCGGGATATAAACGTAGTTGCAGTCTTTCTCCTGAGCTTGGATAAAACATTGCATCTGTAACCCTAGCTGGGTTGGTCAGTTTGTTAGAGTGTTGTCCCTTTACCCCAAGGTTGCAAGTTCAACCCTCAGTCAGGACACATACAAGAATCAACCAATAAAAACATAAATAAGTAGAACAATACATCAATGTTTCTCTCTCCCTCTCTCTCTGTCTAAAAAAAAAAAAAAAAAAAAAATCAATTAAATAAAAACCTTTAAAAGTTGCGTTTGTATTTTCTTTTTCTCCTTTTTTCTTTCTTTTTTTAGCCAGAAATAACAATATGTCAATGTAATTTTTTTTAAATCATTGAGTTATTATGATAAGCTTCAGCCTTGTGAAGTAAGAGAACTGTTGTGTTACTTAAACTTTGATTACACAGAAAGAGACAAGTATCATATGATTTCACTCATATGTGGAATCTAATTAACAAAATAAACTAACAAAATAGAAACAGACTCAAAGAGAACATACTGACAGCCAACAGGAAAAAGGAGTGAAAAAGGTGAAGGGATTCAGAAAAGAAAAAAAAATTCAAACCGAAAATTCTTAGACATAGACAACAGTACAGTGATTAACAGAGGGAGAGAGGAGTATGGGAAGGTGGGAGAAGGTAAAAAGGGGTTAAATGGTGATGGAAGGATACTTGGCTCAGAGTGGTGAACACACAATGCACATAGAGATGATGTATTATAGAATTGTATACCAGAGACCTATATAATTTTATTGACCAATACCACCCAAATAAATTCAATAAAAATGTTTTTTAAAAACATTTGATTGCAAAATAAGTTTTTCTATGAAACTACAGCACCTTATGGGAGGACTGCTTTAGGAGTCAGGTTCTCTCTTGATGGCTTCCTTGGCTATAAGCAGGCAGCTTGGGGCCATGGAGTCCCAGGCTCCTCTACCCAAAGAACAGTTTCCTTGGTAAGGGGCATGAAGAGGCAGTTATTGAGCAATTGTGGTCGAATTAGCAGCAATAGCAGGAAGAAATATAAGATGCGTACAGGATGTTGGCTTCTACCAGATACCTTCATAAGTCATCCTAACAGCTATGATTTTATCCATTTGATTGGGACATTCAAGTCTCGTCAAATGCACCCAGTCAGCAGAGGGAAGAACCTGGATTCAAGCCTAGATTTGCCCCCAAAGCTGTGCCCTTGTGAATAAAGATTCATTGGTTGGTGTGTGTGTTCGGGGGTGGGGGGAGTTGAGAAAACCATCTTTTTCAGGAAGGACAAGTTGGGGGAGGGGGCCGCAAACCAAGTAGGGCAAGGGGGTTAGGAGCACTATAAGCTTAAGTCAAATTTTTCTCACCTTCCAGAAGGGACCAGGCTTGGGTGTGGAGTAAGAAGACAGGAGAGGTAATGGGAAAGAAAGGGGGATAAGAGCTATTGTCCTGTTGCTCCAGGGATGCTTGGCAGAACCCAGGTAAGAAGTGGTGTTCTGCCCATTCTTTTTGATTCTCCCACAACCAGGCATATTCTGTGAGGAACTTGGATGAATGTGGGGGTGATGACTTGGCTGTCTCCCAGCCCTCAGTGAGGATGGCAGCCTAGGAAAATATAGAGCTCTAGCTGAAGTGGCAGGAAAAAATGATTTCTTTGCCTTTCACTTCACATCTTAAACAATCTCTAAGCCTGTTGGGGAACCCCGACCTGCAGAGATCACCTGGTGTTGCAGATGAAATGAAGACTTCCCAGGCAACTTGTGCTAGGGGAAAGAAGGCTGGCAAATATCTGAGAGAAAAATGCCTCGATTGCGTTCCTCCAATGTCTTTTATTGAGCGCAGTAAGTTTTAAGAACATATAGCATGCACTTAAAGCTCATCAATCAATGTTAAACAGTGCTGATTACAGAAAACAGATATTGTTCGGGGATAACAATTGAAGGAACATTGAGATCTCCCTCAGGTCAGGGTGTGTTGGACACAAAGACTTCAGATGGCTATAAAATAGGGAGGGTAAGTTTATTCTGAGTTAAAGTTAAAACTCTGCTGCTGGCACAATAAAGTGATCAAGCGAGGTAAAAGTACAGGACAGGCTTCAAAGGACATAAAGCATTTTCTCATGGCCTGATTCCCACCGTGGCCCACTGGCTATAGCATCGAGACATGTAAGCACCTAGCTTTCCTGGTTTTCTGGTTAGGTCTTACAGGCTTCATTTCCTTCACCTGGCCTGCACGGGGCTCCAAGTCTTGATACTTTCCCGGAGGGACCCTGACATAAGCCCAACTGCAACCATAGTTAGGAAGGAGCAGTCCACACAGTGTCTACAGAGCTCCCAGAAGGTGCTTGAAATGGCACTCTCCAGGTAGGTGGGCTCCTGTGCTTGCTACCAGGCTTCTCCTAGGAAATCAGAGAGGGCTAGTGCCAATTTAAGGCCTAATTTCTCAGACTGTCCCAGGTCTTGGAAGCTCACAGAAATTTAGAAGCAAACCCTATAGATCTGCCTGCAATTATTTGCACAGGAACTGTCTAGGACAGACATGTGCTGCCCTAGATGCCACTGTCAGCCCAAATGATGCTCCCAGCAGTGCCTGACTCAGAGTTGGTGTCCATAGCAATACTAAACATACATGAGTCAACCTATAAGGCCACAACTGTAAGAAACAAGGACATAGTGACTCCCAAACCAGTAGAAAATCATTAGTAACAAAGGGCAAATGTAATTAGAGGGTCTTAAGGGACATCCTGAAGGGGGAAAGATAGTCATCACCAGACAAAGGAAAAATGGGAGAAGGGAGTTGACAATAGTAACATATTTACAAATCACAATAGGGGGATTTAGATAATTGTGTTAGATTGTAACTCCGGAGTCACCAGTAATGGAGAAACGGGGGAGGAGAAGGGAGGAGGAGCTAATCATGTAAGGGAGGGGAAGCTAATTGCATTACTATAAAATCAGTTTTCTTCATCTACTTGGCGCACATATTCTCCTGGCTGAGGGTGCACCTGACTCTGCAGATGTGTGAATAAATGCCTCGCTTTGCTGCTCAAGTCCTGTGTCCTGGTTTTTATTGTGAGCATTTCTCACACAACCCTGCCATGACTCTTTCTTCTCTGGGATCCCAGAAATATTTTTTGTATTTCCTAAGATTGACTATCTTAAAATCAATCTTTGTTCCAAGGCTATGAGAGTACCAAAATCATAGAATTAATGGATGGGGAGCTTAACAAGTGTAGGCAGTGTCTACATATAGCCGGAAACTAAGGGGTCTGAGTAGACCAAGGGTAATGTAGGGTCAGGCCTCTGCCTAGATTTGGGGGGTTAGCTGGTTCTTTTTTTTTTGAATCCAGAGTTAAGTTGTGAGGGAATTGATCTCACTGCCTCACAGTTACAATAAAAAGCCTGAATTGAAAACTGAACAATTTACCTAGGCTGATAAGTGAGGCTGTTACAGAACCCCTGCGCTGCTCCCATTTAAAACAAACCCGCGGGCTCTTTAGTCAGGGGCCCGATTGCCCTCCGCCAAAATTATAACTCTCAATACCAGAGTTTAGTGAAAAGAAAAAGAATTGTTTATTTAATGATTATCTAGATTTAGTTATTTGCGGATTTCTGTTGTTAAGTCTTATGTTCTTTAAAACACCCATAAACACATATTCTTGCCTCCCCCCCTACCAAACCAGGCTAGTTTTAGAAAAGTTAGAGAAACCGTTTCCCTACTTTCCAAACACAGTTCAGCTTTACCAGTAGCTGCCAATCATTCAATCCTGATTGGGGAGACCTTGTCTGTGTTATGGGGTCCACCAGCTTTTAATCCAGAACCTCCTGGATTCTTGGTCTTCTTGTAAACTGCATAGTTAGTCCTTTTGTAATCCACATGGTCAGTCTGTTCCTTTTCAAAGCAGCAAGGTATGCCCCTTCCTTAAAACTGCATCATCAGTCCCAGTTAAATTCACATAGTCAGCCTCAGCCTCAGTCAAATCCGCACAGTCAGCCTCAGCCTTAGTCAAATCCGCACAGTCAGCCTGACTAAAATGTCTGCCGCTTATTTTTAAATCCCTGACTACGTCTTTTGATGCAGTGGGTGTGGTAACCAGTTCTGACCATTCACAGAACCTCCGAAGGCTCTGTGTGCTTTCTCCATACCATCCCCTGGTCCAAGACCCCTCCCATCTACCTGAGGCTTTGGATGCATTAAAGCCATTTTGCATAAAAAAGACACTAGCCACCAGCCTCAGGCATGTGGAGGCATTCTAAAAGCTGCTTTCTTCTCCCCATCCCCCAGCCACAAACTCTGGGGATTTTTGGAATGCCCCTGTTTCTGTAACAAGGCCACAGAACAAAATCCCAGGCCCCTGGATGACAGTAGTAAAGAAACATATAGAACAGATAGATCAGTTTCTAGTCCTTTCTTCACATCTGTCAGAGCCCTGAGCCATGGGCTAAGAAGGGTGTCTGTGAGGGGTCTGGAATACTCAATGACTTAGGAAACCAGTTAACTACAGAGAAACAGGAGAAAACCTCAGCCAGCTAATATGGCTCTACTCCATGTCCACCCTGGGAGCAATGGGCAGGTTGGGCAGGCACTGCTTGGGTGAGGTAGTATCCCTGCCAGGCCCTTCCAGGCCCTTGCAGCACCCTTGCAGCCAAATCACACAGAAGGCCCAGTGTAGATAACCCACCAAGCCTGAAATGCCTGATGAGTGTGTGAGAAACGCTCACATTAAAAACTGGGACACAGGACTTGAGCAATTAAACGAGGCCTTTATTCACGAGTCTGCAGAGCCGGGCGCACCCTCACAGCCAGGAGAATGTGCACGCCAAGTAGACAAAGGAAACTGGTTTTATAGTCTTAGCTTCCCCACCCTGAAATTGCCACCCTAAAGTGATTATCTTTTCCACCCTGAAATTGCCACCCTAAAGTGATTATCTTCTCCACCCTAAAATTGCCACCCTAAAGTGATTATCTTCCTTGCCCTAAAGTGAGAGCGATTAGCTTCCCCGCCCTAACACAATTAGCTCCCCCTCCCCTCTCCTTCTTCCCCGTTTCTCCATTACCGGTTACTCCGGAGTAACAATCTAACACGGTTATCTAAATGCCCCTTCTGTGGTTTGTAGATATGCCAGTGCTGTCAGCTCCCTTCTCAGAGACCCTCTAATTACATTTGCCCTTAAGACCCTTTAATTACATTTGCCCTTTTTTACTAATGACTTTTTACTGGTTTGGGAGTCACTATGTCCTTGTTTCTAACAAGTGGTAATGAGATAGAGGAGTCCAGCCTGGCCTGGAATTTAGTCTCCAGATAGAAAATCAAACAAATCCAGAGTGGATTAAGTTTCTCCTCTGGCTACTCCTTCTTTCCTACAGACAGGAGAAAGAAAGGGTTCTGGTGAACTCAGGAAGAAACTAGGGGGCATAAATACTTCTTTTGTCTGAGCTCTTCACAAAGGGCCTGTGATAAGGACTTAAAGAAAACAAAGGCTTCACCTGAAAAATCAGGCCCACCTTCCTCCAAAGAAGCCCTTCTTTTCCCCAATGTGGGACATTGAAAAATTAATCCCTGCCTTTTGTCATCTAGTGGTTATAGATTGAATGATGTCTTTTAACCTTGTTGCCAAATCTGTTGCCTCCAGAATACAACAACGATACCAGCCTTTTAAATCAAGCACACCATTGTCTGAGGACAGCCAACCAACCTGGAGTCTGCACGATCCTCCCCCATGTGGGAAGGCCACCCTTCCTTCCCACTCTTATTAGAAATTTCTGAACCCAAGGGTAGGTAGGATGATGACCATGTCCAGCTTGAAGCAGCTAGAAGAGCTCGAGACCTTCGCCCATTGTCATTTTTAAGATTATAAAGGGTCTTAAGTCTGAGAGGGAGGGATTGTTATTTTTTTATTGTTAAAATAATTAATTATTTATTTATTTTAAAAAAAAAGAAGAAGAACATATGAAAGGGTGAAGTGGGAGAGCTTGTATGTACGATCCATGGGCATGGACTTGGCTGGGGATTGCTGGTGGAGGGCGTGTGCTGGGCGGAGGGGAGCAAAGGGGAAAAAATTGAAACTATTGTAACAATATAATCAATAAAATATACTTTAAAAAGGAATAATTTTAATCAAGGAGGTAAAGGACCTGTATTTGGAAAACTACATAACACTGAAGAAAGAAATTAAGGAAGGTACAAATAAATGGAAGCATAAACCATGTCCATGGATGGGAAGAATCAAGATCATTAAAATGTCCACACTACCCAAAGAAATTTATAGATTCAACGCAATCCCTATTAAAATACCAATGGCATATTTCACAGACCTAGAACAAATACTTCAAAAATTTATATGGAAGCAAAAAAGACTCCAGATAGCCACAGCAATCTTGAGACAGAAGAACACAGTAGGAGGAATCATGATACTGGATATCAATCTGTACTGCAAGGCTACTATAATCAAAACAGTCTGGCACTGGCATAAGAACAAACATATAGATCAATGGAAGAGAATAGAGAGCTCAGAAATAATCTCTGGTCTCTATGGACAACTAATATTTGACGAAAGTGGAAGGAACATAAAATAGAGTGAAAAATAGCCTCTTAAAAAATGGTTCTGGGGGAACTGGACAGGGACATGCAAAAAAACAAAACTAGACCACCAACTTTTAACATACACCAGTATAAACTGATGATGGACAAAGACTTAAATGTAAACCGTGACACCATAAAAGTCCTAGAGAAAAATATAGGCAGTAAATTTTCAGATAACCCATGCAGTAATATTTTTGCTTATATATCTCCTAGATAAAAGGTAATAAAGGAAGGAATAAACAAATGGGACTACATAAAACGAAAGAGTTTCTGCTCAGCAAAAGAAAACACCAGCAAATTCAAAAGGGAACCAACTGTATGGGAAACCATATTTGCCAATGATACCTCAGAAAAGGGATTGATCTCCAAAATATATAAAGAATCTATAAGACTCAACACCAAGAAGACAGACCACCCGATTAAAAAATGGACAAAAGACCTGAACAAACACCTCTCCAAAGAGGAAACAGAGGGTCCATAAGCATATGAAAGAATGCTCTACATCATTAGCCATCAGAGACATGCAAATTAAAGCCACAATGAGATACCACCTCACACCAATCAGAATGGCCATCATCAACAAATCAACAAACAACAGGGTCTCTCAAGGATGTGGAGAAAAGAAACCCTTGTGCGCTGTTGGTGGGAATGTGTATGGGTGCAGCCACTATGAAAAACGAGATGGAATTTTCTCAAGAAACTAAAAATGGAATTGCTTTTTGATCCAGAAATTCCATTGCTAGGATTATACCCAAAGAATCCCGAAACCCCAATCCAAAGAACCTATGAACCCCTATATTCATAACAGCACTGTTCAGAAGAGCCAATTGCTTGAAACAGCCTAAGTGCCCATCTGTAGATGAGTGGATTGAAAAGCTGGTACATTTACATAATAGAATACTATGCAGCAGAAAGAAAGAAGGAACTCCTGCCATTTGCAACAACATGGATGGAACTAGAAAATATTAAGCTTATCAAAATAAGACAGGAAGTGAAAGACAAATACCATATGATATCGCCTAACACTGAACACTAATAAACAACACAAACAACTGAGCAAAATTGAAACAGAGGCGAGTAAACAAGGAATAGACTGAAAGTGAGCAGGGCAGAGTGGGGAGGGAGAAGCAGGAAAAGAAGTGGAAGCGTTTAGTCAAGGTATACTAAAATAAATGACCCATGGACATAGACAACAGGGTAATGGGGCTGGGATGGTCTGTGGGAGAAGGGGTTGGCACGATGGGATGGGAGAGATGGGGGGAAAAGTGGGACAATTGTAATTAAAAAAACAATAAATAAATTTAAGATATATGTATTTTAAAAATGGTACAGTTGCTTTGAAACCTATTTTGAAGTTCCTTCTAAGATTAATTAACAATGATTCAGCAATTGTACTTCTAAATATTTACCCTAGAAAAATAAAAACATGTTTATATCAAAACTTGTAGGAGACTTCCTGCCAGGATGGAGGCGTAAATACACACGCTGTGTCTCCTCACAGCTAAGAAGTAATTTACAACCACTTCAAAACTAAAACAAAAATCGAAAACAACAAAAAGAAACAAAACAAAATAGAGAATCCAGAAAACTGAAACTATAGGGAAGGTCACTAAAGAAATAAAGAAGAAATAATCATCCAGAAAGGTAGGAGGTGCAGAGCTGGGATGGAGAGAAAGAGGAGCGGAGTAGGGGCTGTGGGGGCGGTTCTTGGCAAGGTGAGTGGTTGGCAGGCACGGTTGGCGGCATGACTAGCAGTACTGAGACTGTAACTGTGGCAAAAAACACATTCATACAGCTTAAATCGGAGAAGCGATCACAGGCCCAAAACAGATGGATCCCAGCCCCAGACCAGACCAGGTAGTTTGCGGTTCCAGCAAGCTAGAAAGGAAAATAGAGCTGCATTGCTTCTGACTGTGAAAGCCAGTAGGGGTTGGTGCAGAGGAAGAAGGTATCAGTCTCAAAAAGGAGGCAAGTTGCTTAGTACGAGAAGGGAAATAAGTGCCTGGAAAAGGGATGACAACTGGCATCGTTCCCTCCCACACCCCTCCCCCACATACAGTACCAAAATGCAATGGAACAAGTCACCAGCTCTAACAAACACCTAAGGCTCCTCTCCCTATAACATAAAAGGTGTGACAGCCCTACACAAATCACAGAGGCAAACACAGAAAACTGTCAAGATGAGAAGACAGAGAAGTATGGCCCAGGAAGCAGGGTAGATCAAGATCCCAGTGACACAACTAAGCAATGAGCAGATTAGGAACCTAACAGATGAGGAGATAGCTAATCTAACAGATGCACAGTTTAAGTCATTGGTGATAAAGATGCTCATAGACTTGACAGAAAAGATTAAACAGGACCAGGAAAGAATTAAAACTAACCTGGGTGAAATGAAGAAAAATGCACACAAAACAAGTGGTGAACAAAAGGAAACCAGGGTTCAAATCAACAAATAGGAACATAAGGAAGAAATAAAGCCAACCATTACAGAAGGAGGAAATGAGAATTGAAAAAAAAAATGAAGCGAGGCTTAGAAACCTCTGGGACAGTTATAAAAGTCTTAACATTTGAATCATAGGGTTGCCAGAAGGTGAAGAGGGAGAGTAAGAAATTGAAAAATTATGTGAAAAAATAATGAAGGAAAATATACCTAATTTGGGGAAGGAAATGGACATATGGGTCCAGGAAGCACAGAGAGTCCCAAACAAACTAGACCCGGGGAGGGCCACACCAAGACACATCATAATCAAAATGCCAAAGGTTAAGGATAAAGAGAGCATCTTAAAAGCAGCAAGAGAAAAGAGGAGAATTACATACAAAGAGGTGCCTATAAGACTATCAGCTGATTTCTCAAAAGAAACTTTGCAGGCAAGAAGGGACTGGCAGGAAATACTCAAAGTGATGAAAAGCAAGGACCTACAACCAAGATTATTCTGTTCAGCAAAGCTACCATTCAGAATGAAGGGGAAAGAAAGTGCTTCCTAGACAAGGTAAAGCTGAAGGAGTTCACCACCTCCAAGCCATTATTATATGAAATGTTAAAGGGATTTATTTAAGAAAAAGAAGATCAAAACTATGAACTTTAAAATGAAAACAGTATCACAACTATCAACAACAGAAACTAGCGAATGGAAACAAAGGCAAACTAAGCAGACAACCAGAATAGGAACAGAATCATAGGTATGGGGAGTATGGGGGGTCATCTGAGAGGGGGTAGGGAGGTAAGTGGTGCAGGAATTAAGAAGCATAGTAGGAAGCTGCAGAATGGACAGGGGGATACTGAGAAGAGTTTATATGCATGACCCATGGACATGGACTAAGGGGGAGACTGCTGGAGGCAGGGGTGTTGTTGGGTGCAGGGGAGCAAAAGGAAAAGAAAACGGGACAACTGTAATAGCATAATCAATAAAACATACAAAAAAGTCTTGTACAAGCATGTTCATAGTACCTTCATTTAATTTTAGTTAAAAAAATTATAAAACTGGAAACAACCCAAATATTTATCAACAAGACAATGGATAAAAATCAGTTGTCACATAGTCATGCAATGAAATTTAGTCATCAATGAAAAAGAATGACCTACTGATCCACACAACACCATGAATGAATCTTTCAGACATCCTGTTAAACAAATGAAGTCAGGCACAAAAGCATATAACTGTATGATTTCATTTTTCTGATGTTCAAGGGCAAAACAAATCCATTGTGACTGTATTAATCATTTACTATTGCATAATAAATTAAACCCAAAGTTATCAGCTTAAAAAAAAAAATCAAGCAGGTATTATCTCAGTTTCTGATGGTCAGGAGTCCAGAAATAGTTTAGCTGGATGTCTTTGGTTCAGACTCTCTTTCAAGGCTGCTTCAAGGTGTTGGCTAGGGCTGCAGTTGTCTCAAGGCTTGACTGGGGAACTTCTGTTCTCAAACTCAGATTGTGACTGTTGATAGGTCTCAGGTGCTTGGTGGCTGTTGATTGGAGACATTAGATCCTTGTGTTGTGGGCCTTTCCTTAAAGGCCTTTTCCATGGCAGCTGTCTGAGCTGGGGCTCCAGGAGAGGGTGCAAGAGATGGTGAGCAAAATACTAGTCAGTCTTACTATAAACTAACCTCAGAAGAGACAATGAGTCACTCAACACAGAACATACACTAGTGGAGGGGATGAATACACAAGGGATGAATTCCCAAGAGGGGATCCTTAGAGCCCATCTTAGAAGCTGCCCACCACAGTGACAGAAATAAGAACAGCAGTTGCTTATGGGTAATGGAAATTCACTGGAAGGAGACATAAGTAAACATTCTGGGATGATGAAAATATTCTATGACTTGATTGGGTTATAGGTTATATGGGTATATACATTTGTCAAGACGCCTCAGTTTATACACTTGAGATCTATACATTTCACTACGTGTAAATTTTTCCTCAATTTTAAAATATTATTTAAAGGATGCAACGTAGAATTAGTTTTAATCATTTCAGATATTATTCAAATAAATGTAGCCCCTTATAGAGTAGACTAAATAGGTGAAACCACAGAAAAACACATTCATTTATTAGGCCACACTTCAAGTATATACAGTTTATAAAGGCAAAGGAACACAAATGCTGTATTTTTACAAGATTCTACTTACTCTCTTTTGGGAAGGATGTTCAAGGTTTGTAGCTATGCCCCAAAGACTTCGTTGGGGATCTAAGAACAACTAGCCACAGCTTCTTTTAAAATACCTGTCTACTTCTCAAAAATGGGGAAAGACATGTCCCTTTTTAGGACCTGAGAGACCTCCAGGGAGATGAGAGACATGGTGCTGAAATCAGGGTTGGCACTGAGGACAATTGCCCATAACCAGTTCCTTGCTTTAGGATGCAATGCTTTTAACAAGGATCAAAAGGATTTTGTGACTAAAAAAAGATTTAAAATTACCACTTACAAAAGAGTGTTTTGACAAGTCAAGTATGAGTCAGTCAGAAATGAGTGGCTTGCATTTCTCTTAAAATAGACCAAAATTTAAAAATTAAGAGAAGGCTTGCTTGGCCAAGTGCATCTGAAGTTCTCCAGATCTAAAACATTTATAAAAGCAGTTCCATCTACTTTGAAAACCCAGAGTGCCTGCAGATTTTCATCTTTTGGAATGGGAACCACTGAAAATGAACCATTTTGCTCCTTATCCCTTTGCCATGCTTGAATGGTAATAATGGATAGGTCTGTTTTCTTGGGTTAAAGCATTCCCTGTTAATCGCTGTGTGCCAGGCAGCATCCTAGACATGGGAAAAACCAGCTGGGAAGCTCTCCTACTGTATATAATATACTTAGCCAAATCAAGAGGTTTGAACCCTCCTCCCCAAGGATCTGATTGGTGGAACATGCAGTCAGTTCCTATGGAAGCCTTAAAATCTTTTCTTTGGTGAAGAGGTGTTAGCAGGAGAGACTTCAAGCACTGGCCTATAGTAAACCAGTGACCCTGATGAATTATGGTGTCAAGATAAAATATTTCCAGTGTCACTGAACCCACTGGGTCAAGTTTCAGAGAGGAAATGTGCAAAGGCTCCATATATGTTTGCTAAGTTTTCAGCAGGCTCCATTCTCTCCTCCTGAAGCAGTAGGGAGGGCTGCCCGACAGTGATGAAAACTCAAAGTGAAGAGTGGTTTTAGAAAATCACATCTAATAACAGTGTAACCCAACCCTGGGCTGTTTGAAATCCACAGAGAGTTCTTACTGGAGGATGGTGGCCACATTCAATTTTGGTAGTGTTGGAAGGAACTGCAAGAATGACAGACAAATCTCAGTGTACACACATAGCCCAGTCTTTGGTGTCCTCTCAGGACTCAGTTTCTCCAGCAATTGTAACAGATATGAGACAATCTGGAGGCAATGAAACCCCAACTAGTGTATTGTCATCATCCCCCCTACCCACAACCATTGAAAAATGTGAGAAATCTATTTTCAGTTGATCCTAGTGTTACAGAAACAGGGGAGTCCAAAATTAAACCCCAGAGTTTGCCGGCTGGGAGATAGGGAAAAGGAAGCAGCTTTCAGGATGCCTTTGCATGCCTGAGGCTAGTGGCTGGAAACTTTGTTGCACAAAGATCCGCTTTGAAACTTCCAAGGCTCAGGAAGATGGGAGGGGTCTTGGACTGTGGGATGGTATGGAAGGAGCCTACAGAGCCTGCATAATGTTCTGTGAATGGTCAGAACTGCTTGCAACACCCACTCATCAGAGGACGCTGTCAGGGATATATAAGCAGCTGCGGACATTTTAGCTGGTGTGCTCCCTCCAGGTTGCTTGGAGGAGGGGGCTCTCAGGCTGCTTTAAGAGGCTCTCACCATGCGGTTTTGCAAAGGAGAGGAGATCCACGTGGTTTGCAGGAAGAAGGCAGTTTACAAAGAGGCTGAGAATCCACTGATACTGCATTGAGAGCTGGAGGGCACCACAACACAGAAAGGCCTCCCCAATCCGAATTGAGTGATTGACAGCTACTGGTAAAGCTGAACTGTGCCTAGGAAGTAGGGAAACAGTGTTTCTGACTTTCCTAAGACTGGCCAGGTCTGGGAGGCGGAAGCAGAACTATATGCAAATAAACAGTTCTTTTTCTTTTCACTAAACTCTGGTATTGAGAGTTATAATTCTGGCGGTGGGCAATTGGGCCCCTAACTAAAAAGCCCATGGGTTCTGTTTCAGTTGGAGCAACCCAGGGGGTCTGTTACACTAGTAATATCTTCAGTGCCAGAATTCAACAATCCACTTGTTTTCTATAGCATTCTTCTAAAGCTCTGGGTTTGGGCACAGTGTAACAAAAACTGGCAGGACTTCAGACCATTCTCCTGTGAATTTCATTATGAAAGTCATTTACCTTCCCTCAGTCTCAGAAAAATGGTACTTGTACAGGATGGAAGATAATCAGAAAATATCTCAAAATTGGAATTTAGCTTCATGAGAGCCATCTCATTGTCCAATTCAAGGGGACACTGTTGACATTTTATTCCATATAAATGGTGCCTCTGGATTTGTGCAACTTAGTGCTACTACTAACTGCTATTCACAAGTTCAGGGACTGGATTCCAATTTCCCAAAGGGCAAGATCCCGAGGCCCTTCTCTAAGACTTTGTCCTGAAAGGCTGACAACAGGTAGCTGACTGCATCTGAAAAACCATCATGCAATAAGAAGAGAATTTGGAAAGAAAGCTTTAAAAATAACAACCCAAAAGAAATTAAACTTACAGCAATATGAGTCCAAAAGCCAAAAAACTAAAAAACTGTGAGTGACAGTTAAATCCAATAAATGGGAGAACTAACCTCTAGAAAAAATGAAAATTTACAAAAGATAATATAAAAGAACTTTGAAATTGGTAAGCTTAAAATTCCTAAAGAGATAAAGGAAGAAGTGCATCCATAAAACAAGAATAGGAGGTTGTGTGAACTAGAACAGGAACACATAAAAATTAGAAATATGAAAATGGAAATATAGTCATTGAAATAAAAGCAAATGATGATAGATGAGATCAAGAGGGGATTGAACAGAATCAAGGAGAATCAATTATTGAAAAAGCCAAACTGAAAAGTTTCTTATAACCTTGTTAGTAAAGACAACAAAGAGCAAACAAATTAGATGGAAAATATGACAAAGAGGTTAATAGACATGGAAGGTAGATTAAGAATCTCCAACCTACAGCTAACAGGAATTCTATGAGAGAAAAAAAAGACATAATATTTAAAGAGAGAATGGCTGATGATATCCCAGAATTTAAAAAAGACAAATGTCCTTAGATTGCAAAAGCTCACAGAATTTCAAATCAGAAAACTTTTAAAATTAGTCTGCTACATTTACAAATACCCACTTAAGGGGACTATTTTTCACAGAGGAAAAACCACTGAACCCACAGAAAGACCACAGGACAGAGTGCCTTCTGCTCTGCACACAATCACTCCCAAACCACCCTCTCTACTGGCACCCACACTGTGTACACCCTCACACATCTGGCATCAACCATCCTCATCATCTATATCCCACATTATCAGTCCCCTATAGTAAACCTGCCCTCATACGACTGTACAAACTCATTCAGACACAAATGCCATAGGATTGTCCACACACTGGCCACCTACTTCACTGACTGACACAGACCCTCTTTGTCACCACTGTCTTATCTTCAATTCCCAGATCCTCCATCTCCCTTTGTACAATCACAGAGTCTCTAGGGGCGTCACTTTCCAGCCAGCATGTACATTTCTTCTGGGCATCCTCAGCAAAGATTTCCCCTGTCCCTGCTGGAGTGCTTCAATAACAAAAAAACATCTAAATTTAGTACGTATAACTAGTAGGGAAAAAAGCTCCCTAACACAGGAGGCAAATTCTCAGTCTATAAGCTAATTCTACTTAATTTTTCTTTGAAAGCCTCATGCTGTTAAGGACATGGAATTATTAAATTTGGTCAGTGGCAACCTCTCTTTTTTCCCTAAGGTTATGATTATGTTCTGGAGGGGCTGAGGTCAAGGCAGCACCTGACTCTTGTGGGCACAGTTTCCTTTGCTCCTGATTTTGGGTCCCCATGGGTCTCTGCTGAGGCCTCCTCCCCGCTGCTTTGGCTTCTGCAGATCCCAAGCTGGCTCCAGACTACCTGTGCCATCACTGGGGATCCCAAGAGTTTGCATGTGTCTCTGAGGAGCATGCTAGGCACAAGAAGCTGGGGAAGCTCTCACTGTTGCCACCAAGCAGTTTGTCCCTGGGGCCTTGCTGCCTCCTTCAGGTCCCACTAGATTATGCCCCAAAAGCAGGTATCTCCATTCCCTCTATGTTCCCTTGTTTCTTCACATGCCCTGCCCCTCCAAGCCCACATTTCCACCCAAGGCTGCCATGAGCTCTCCTCATTAGTATTGTGTGGAGCTTGGAGGGTCCTTTTCTCCCTGACTCTGCCACTGCAGTGTTCCCATAAGTGACACAGATTGACTCACTCAAGCTTTGCGAACACATTAAGAGGCAGATTGTCTTTATCTTCCCCGTTTTACAATAGGAAACATATACAACAAGAAGTTAAGCATCTTGACTGAAGACAAATGGAGCAGCGAGAATAAGATCCAGCAGTATGGTCTGAGGCCCATGGTTCTGTTTACCTTCCCAAAGTGTGTGCCCATAGCCTCAAATCCTTCTATTGTTCTAGATGTTTCACCAGCCCTCTTTCATGTCAAAATCCCCCAATTTGGGGTATGGTGAGGGAGACAGAGATCTTATTCTGAAAACAGCTGAATTGTAAAATAGCTCATTTGTGGAATGCATGGCTCTGAGATAATCTTGATGTTACAGCTTCTATCGGGGAAACTCAGTCTTCAATAAAAACAAAGTACACTCAATTTTGTAAACGCAATTTTTTCTAAGGAATTAACCCATTTCAGTTAATTTTCTGTCTCTTTCTAGTTCATTTCTCTGTGTTTTTTGTGTTTATTTTTTCCTCCCTTTCTCTATGAAGTAATGTCTTTGTCTCTTCGTTAACTTTTTAGGTCCCTAAAGTTCCCTTTGCTTTTTTCACTAAAATTGCCATTTAAAGAAATTACTTTCCCTCTGGGAATGGTTTGGCGTGAGTCCACACATTTCATCAGAGTATATACATTTTAATTATTGTCTTAAATACTTTTACTTACTTTGAATCCCCACCCCCATTAATATTCAGAAAACTATTTTTAGATTCCTTGTAGTTAGGACTTTTTGGTTCCTAGCTCTTCTGTTTATTTCCAACTTTCTTCTTTGAGGTTCAGAACATGGTGCATACACCTTAGGTTTCTCTCCTGCTCGGAGAACTCCTTGGCTGCCTGATAAGTTCCTGTGAGTAGACTTAATGCCTTGCAGAGTCCACCTATGGCCTTCACCATGTTGGATGACAAAGGGCCCCTTCCCTGTGGGTTCATTCCAGTTGTGTTAAGCCCTCTAAGAAGGCAATATATGGGAAGTAGCAGTGGTAAATGTAGGGATGGACACAGGGGCCATCAGCAAAGGCAGCCAGGGCACCATGTCTGGGTTGAAGAGGCTAACCTGTAGTGGCCGCAGGTTGCAAACTGTGGGCAAAAGCACCTGGAAGAACTGTGATGAGGGAACCGAGTCTCTGAGAAAGTTCAAATGGCAAAACTAGGGGAGACCCAGCCTACATGGCTTCACATGCAGCTGGTGAACATGCTTTGAAGTATTGGAGATAAACATGAACACAGAGCATGTAGCCTTTGACTAAGTCACTCATTCTGTCATTTACTTATGTATATGTGTACACATTCTCATTTGCAAGCAAAGAATGTGAGTTCTACTTCTCAGGGCGCTCATGCACACTGTCAGCTGATGGTTATTGGTGCTAATTCAATGACAACAGGAATCCCCAATTTGGAGTGTGGTGAAGAAGGAAACTTTATTCAGCGCTAAGCAGCTTGATTGTGATACAGCACAGCTGTGAAAACAGCATGGCTATGAGACAGCCCTAGGGTTGGGCCTCTCTCCAGTTAGATAGCTCTGCTTCTTTCCTTCATGGTCTGATTTGCTTTGCTCCATGCTGGTCTGCTTTTGCATTGTGCTGTCTCTGCTCTGCTCTGCTCTGCTCTATTGCTCCATCTTCAGTGTTTCAGCTCAGCAAGGGAGATTCAGTCTTTCAAGGAAAGGGAAAGTGCACTCTCCAAGTCAGAGGGGAACTAGCTTACATGTACAGGAGTCCTCACCCCTGGTCCTTGATTTGTTCATTCTCCAAATACTCAAAGTTTGATCGGTCCAACAAAAGGCACTCTCCTGATTGGTCAGAATAAAGCTGCTCTGATTGGTAAAGCTGTACAAAGCTGTGATTGGATGGGGAAAGCCTCAATCTTATTGGTTGAAATAGGATTCCAAGAAACCCTTATAAGGTCTGTCTCAGATGGCAGAAGCACAATGCAGAAGCAGGCAGTTCAGTGCAGGCTTCTGTGTAAAGTACAGTTTTGCATGAGAGGCTCCTCTGCAGAAATGGCTGCTAGGCTCTGTTTTTTAAGATTTGAGCCCAGCTAGTCCCCAGGAGCCCTTCTTTGTAGGTGTTTTTTCTCCCTTTAGGACTCACAGCACTGAACTGGGTAAGGCTAAAGACAGCACAACAAAGCACCCATACCACGAGCTGAGTGGTTGTCATAGAAACAGAAACAAATGATCACACTTAACCTTGACATGACAGGTAACCCAGAATCTGCAGAAAGTGGAAAAGGCAATCCATTCAACTGTTGGCATGCAAGGAAGAAATGTGGTCCTTCTGTTGTGCTCTGATTTTCTTTCCAAATGGCATGTTAAGTAATAGCCACACCCAAGTGAGAAGAGAAGCTTTGTGCAGGCAAGATGTGTTTGACTTGCCTCTGCCTTTCTCTTCTTCACAACCCAATCCTGATATCAAGTAGGGAAATTCAGACAGCCCGAACTCTTCATCTAGGGCTGAGGGATCACACCTGCTGCCTGTCCAGCTCTGGCCTTGTGTTCCACTTCTGCTAACTAGGTTTGTGCCTTGTTCCTAAGTCAATTCTCAACAGGACCTCAGCTCCACATGAGTAGTAGTTAATTTCTGCTTAAGGGAATAGCCCCTCAAGGATGTAGACTTACCCCTGTATCTTGTTGCCGGCCTTACTGACAGTTTGCATGTCATCAACACTTGCCACCCTGTGGGTAACCATCAAGTACAAACTAGACTCCTTAATGCCTTTGGATGCCAGGACTTCCCCCCATTGTCTGTCTTGTGATGCCCCCACCCACTGTCCCATGCCAGCTGGACACATTGTTTTTCCTGTTACAGTAGTTCCTCTCACCCCAGTCTTTTTATTGTCTCCCCCTCTCCTTTTGGCAGGTTATTTACAGATCTAGGACATTCCTGTCTTAACTGATCCTTCTGTATTCAGCCAATAAGGGAATTTTCTCCATTTAAGTTCCAAGAGGAACCTGGAAGTAGCCATTAGACAAATTGTTGAGAATTCCAAACACAATAATTCATTTGCAATTTCTGTAGCTGATTCACAATGGGGACATGGTTTATAGTGGTCAGAAGACAAGATAGCGGAACTCCAACACCACAATGGAAAGGGGAGGCTGAAGAGTAAGAAGGTTAATTTAACTGAGACCTTTTCTATAAGGAACGAAAGTGAAGGAGCATTGGGTATTCATACATTCCTCCTTTTGACAAATATATAACTGTTCACCAACCACACTCCAGGGCCAAAGTCAGATGCACCAGGAACAATATAGACAGGGCCTCTTCAGGGTCTTCTGGAACTGATTTCATCCTCGCAGAAACACCAGAAGGAAGAGGCAGCTCATGTGTGGGAATGAAACTAGAACCAAGCCTGCAGCCAGTTACTCATAAAACCCAAGGCTCAAGTCAACAGCTTTGAACCACTGTCACTAGGACCTTTATTGCATTATGGTATATACCACTACCCTAGAACACCAGTCCCTGTCCTGAGTAAGTGCCTCTCTTTAATCTGATTATTTCAAACTAGGCTGAGAATCATCTCAGCAACGCTAAAACATCTACAAATCTCTGGAGAAAAAGTCAAAGCATTACCCAGTCCTGCCCTGACTTCTAATCCAATTCTAAACACACCCCACCTCGCTGCCCTACACACACACACACACAGAAAACATGAAGTCAGGGGCATTTACCCAATTTCAGATTTCACTGCAAAAATATCTATGTACCCCAGTTGAATTGTGTTGATAATTTGGCATTAAAGATTGCTTTTTGGAGAAATATCAAATCAATGTCTCTTGCCAAATTATTTCTTCAAAGGGATATGGAATTTAAAAGAACCGTAATGTAACTACTAGCCAAAGAAGGCATTTTTTGTGTCTGTAGCAACCCTGCTGGATTCAGGGCTCTGGCTCCTTCTCAGACTTTAGGAAAAGAGAGCTTGCTCAGTCTAATGTCAATGCAACTTTCTGTCCTCAGAAAGGAACCATTAGGACATTCAATCACTCTTGGAGAACAACTTTAGTGAATTATGGGTAAATGGTTGGAGACATAATGCTTGCATTTCCTTTGACATACAAAGAGGCTTAAAAATGAAGAAAAAGTCTGCAGGGAGAGGTTTTTGCTTAACCTAATATATTTTTTAAAACAGTCTAATAAGAGCCATGGGCCCACTGCCAGATGAGCTCAAGCTCTTCGATTTCATATTAAGCAGATTGAGCTTGTGGGTTATACTATGCTGTGTTTCCCATCTACACAGGAATCCCCTGGATCTACAGGAAGGGAATAAAAGGCCATTTTATGGCCTGCCCTTGAAAACAATAACTGCTCTACAGAATGACTGAAGGCATTTGGCTTCCAGTGCCAACCCTAGAGAACCCAAGGCCAGAAAGGGACCTAGGGAATGTTGACTCCAATGGACACTGGCTTGGGGGCAAAACCATGGTCAGCCAGCTCTGATTCCATTTTAGCTGGACTTGCAGAATGTAGCTAGGAAGATGTCCAGAGCAGCATATGCACCATCTCATTGAGGCTTCCAAGAACTCTTTGCAGTAGGCAGTCCTATCCCATTACACAATAAGGAAACCAAGGTCCCAGTAGGTAAGCAAGTTTCCAGTCAGAGGTTTGTTAGTTCTGGAGCTGAACTTACATCTGCTTGCATCCAAGACAATTTTGTTTATGATGCCAATTTCAAAATGGGTGCTTGGGAACCACATGACCCCAGTGGCATTTGCTGAGCCAGTGCTGTAGCAAGTCCTGGGAGTAAAGTGAGAGGAATCTGAGGGACTAGTTTAGATTCCCAGCCCTACTAGCTTCTAACACATGACCTTGAACACTTTGACTATTTTTCCTCTTCAGCAGATTCAAGAAGATAAGACATGCAGAGTTTGTGGAGATTAAGAGTGCCCCTGGGCGGCAGTGTCCAGCACAGAGCAGACAATCAGTCACTCTGCATGCCATCACCCCTTCTGGTGCCTGCTCAGTATACCTGCCTCAGGTTTCTCTCACCTCCATCTTGCCAGGGGACCTTTGCACTCAGGCTTCCCACCTTGTCTAAACACCAGCTCAATCTTTTTTATTTCATTTTTAATGTAACAGGAAAAACAGAATTTTTGCCTAAAGTTAACATCTTTGTGTCATTAACCTTGTATTTAAGTACAGTACATAAAAAAACATACAATTTTCACTACAAAAAAGCCCACCTAAATCCGTCCACATATACTAAACAAAGCACTTTCAAAGGATTTAAGTATGATTGAAAAGTTTACCAGGAATAACCATACTTCATAAACAACAAAGTCCATGACTCAACCTGGCTCAGAGGACAGGGTTGGGGAAAAGGTGGAAATCAGAGGCCATATAGTAACCAAACTTATCCTTTTTCAAAAGGACCCAGGTTGGGATGAAGATCCCATTAGAGGTCAAGGGTCATCACAAAGGTGGGAGAAAGGCCTGGTCTTGGCCAGTCACAGGGGAGCCCAAAGACCTTGCTGAAGCTGGTCACAGGAAGCATAAGGGAGCATGGCATAGGATCCCAGACTTTGCAGATGTCCTGCTGGGGTGCTGGGAAATTGGGCTGCAGGAGAAGACATTTGGGGCCCAGAAAATTATCTTTATAAGGCCAAGTTCAAGAGCAAGAGGAATCCATAAAAATATGTAGGGGCCTCTGATGTCTGACTCTGCTGTGCTTTTCTTTTCTTTTATTTTATTTTTATTATTTTTCAATTACAGTTGTCCCATTTTTCCCCCTTTGCTCCCCCCCACCCAGCCCACCCCTTCTCCCAAAATCATATCCTTCCCAGGTGTCCATGTCCATGAGTCATTTATACACGTTCCTTGACTAAACCCTTCCCTTACTTATACCCCTTCTCTCCCTCCCCCCTATTGACTGTTATTCTGCTTCTTGTCCTATTTAGTTCATTTGTTTGTTGTTCTTTAGTTTCCTATATTAGGTGATATCATATGGTATTTTTCTTTCTTTGCCTGGCTTATTTCACTAAGCATAATTCTCTCTAGTTCCATCCATGTTGTCGCAAATGGCAGGAGTTCCTTCTTTCTTTCTGCTGCATAGTATTCCATTCTGTAAATGTACCACAGTGTTTTGATCCACTCATCTACAGATGGGCACTTAGGCTGTTTCCAGCACTTAGCTATTGTAAACAGTGCTGCTATGAACATAGGGGTGCATAAGTTCTTTTGAATTAGGGTTTTAGGATTTTTCAGGTATAATCCTAGCAGTGGAATTGCTGGTTCAAAAGGCAGTTCCATTTTTAGTTTTTTGAGGTAATTCCATATTGTTTTCCATAGTGGCTGCACTAGTCTGCATTCCCACCAACAGCGCAGTAGGGTTCCCATTTCTCCACATCCTCGCCAGCACTTGTTGTTTGTTGATTTGTTGATGATGGCCATTCTGACTGGTGTAAAGTGGTATCTCATTGTGGTTTTTATTTGCATCTCTCTGATGGCTAGTGATGTTGAGCATTTTTCTATGTGTCTATGGACCTTTTGTATGTTCTCTTCGGAGAAGTCTGCTGTGCTTTTCAATGTGAAAGAGCAGTGTTTTGTGAAAAGCAGAGGAAACTGCATGTTCAGTCCACACTTCTCAGCTCACAAGTTGTTTCTGTTGGCTCACATGACCATCTGGATCTCAGTTCAATGGACACCTTGTGTTCTCATTCTGAAAACTTTCTTAATGAAATATGTATGCCAGATTCCCAAGCTGAGTCCCCTAATTCCCTCCATAGGGATATGTCCATGTTTGTATCACTCTGTTAAGCAACTTGTTGTACTTCCATCATCTCAAGGACTTTGAGGGGGTATCATCACCTCATTGTTCAACTGGGGAAATCAAGTTCATGGGAGGAGAACGTTCCCCATGGTCACACAGTTGTAAGGGTTCAGGGATGGATGGTTGACTCAAATGTGCCTAGCTCTACAAGTGACTCTCCTGACAATGTCTCAGATATAACCAGTATGGGACCAATAAGAGGCTAGGCCTCCTGGGTTAGTCCAGGCTGCCTGAACTGACCGAGTTCAAGGATGGAGTCAGGCTGTCCCAGCTCAGTAGACAGATGTATGAAGCCTTCATCTTGGAATTTATAGAGCAGAAAGGACTTCAGGGTACTAACAGGTAGAGTATCAACCCTTTTTCTAACAAACTCTCACTCAACCTGTAGAAAATACATAGAATGCAAAGTAAAATAAATAGGTTGCCAAAATAGTCCAATCCATCCATGTCCTGTGCTTTAATCTATATCTGCCCAGGGACCTAACAGGTGATGACCTGGAGCCAGCACCATCCCTTCCCCACCAATTTCTTCTCAGAGGCATATCCGAGGCTTGTTGGACATGCAGACTTGTAGGTCTGCCCAGAGTTGCTTAATTGGATGCCCCAAGTGATTCTCAAGCACAGTGTCACTTGCGAATCACCACTCGGAGATATGACTGCCTTCTTGTTCTTGCTTCTCCAAGGTGCTGGGTTTATGAACTTGATGTCTGGGATCCTCCATCTCTTCACCTACAAAAATGCAGCAAAATAATATTCAAGTTGTTATAAATCCTCAGTAAGTCCTCAATGAATGCTTTCAACACCCTGGTGAAAGCTAAGTTTCTAAACCTGGATGATAAAGCAGACACTTGGCATTTACAGAGGCATTATCTAGAACACTCAGTGAATCTCACAACTCAACAACCATATTATAATAAGAATGTTTTAAAGCCATTCCAAAAAATGTTTATGTGTGGCCAGAAGTGCTATATTTTTTAAAATTTGGATGTCCAACAGAGGGCAGGCAGTTCTTAATCTTGACTTTTAATTCCCAAGACTTGCCAGAATGTTGGGAGATCCTTGTTCATTGGAGAAAGCTGCCAGGTGATATTAAGGACTGGGGCTGGTATCTCCTCATATTGACTGGTGTCAGCTATGGAATAATGTCATTAACTTATATCTTTCTCCTAGATAAGCTTTGTATGAGTTATTTATTGCTGCATAACAAATGGCCTCAAACATTCGTAGCTTTAAAATAACAGCAGTTCTTTATTTTTCACATGAATCTGTTAAATTGGACAGTGTGACTCATCCTGCCCTTGTAGAATAAGACTAGGGGCTGGAGGGCCAACTTCCAAGATGACACCCATGTGGCTGGCAAGTTGGTGCTAGTTATTGACTGGGAGCTCAGCTGGAGCTGAAGGCTTGGGACCTCTCTGTCTCTGTGAAGGTCTCTCCATGGGCTTTTAGGCTTCCTCACACCATAATGCCTCAGTCCAAAAAGTGAGTATTCCCAGAGAACCTGGAGGAAGGGCACAACATTATAATGACCAGGCCTCAAATGTCACACAATGCCACTTTATCTCTATTCTATTAGTCAAAGCAGTCACATAGACCCAGTTGAAGGAGAGGTGTCATAGATGGCACTTCTTAATGGAGGGGTGGCAAGCTTGTAAAAGAGCACATGAGACAGAAGCTATTGCTATGGCCACCTTTGCAAAATACAATCTGCCACACATTCTGTCTTCAGCTCAGGTGAGTGCCCCCCCAGTTTCTAGGTCAGTTCTCCTCTTTATACTTCTCTCACTTTGTTAGAAGAAAGGGTCAGTTTGATGGACTTCCTAATGTCCTTCTCACTTTCCCAAAGGGAGGGATTTCAAGAGCTTTCTGGTATTTTTCTGAATCTCATTTTCTGCTGGGAAAATGGAGGACAGCTTCTTGTGTGTATAAGTCTACTACTACCTTGACTTTTTCTAACCTTAGAGACCACTTTCCAGCGGGAACACCTCTGAGACAGCTCCAGAGCCTCTAGTCCTGGTAAGTCGTCGTCGGCAGCCGTCCGTCCCGAGAGACGATGGTGTAGCTTCTTAAGAGTCTATCTGCACCGCCGAGAATGGCTGTGCAGTCTGACTCGGGAGTGACACGGTATCTGTCTCCTCCCATGTTGAATCGACATCTTGCGATGACACTGGAGTGTCCTCTCCAGTGAAGCTGAAGCTACAGAGCCTGGGCAGGGTGATATGGAGGGTCTGCTGTTGCCCATGCAGCAGACCCCCCCTCTCTTCGCAGCTGAAGGGTCCAAGGGAAAGACGGAGTCAATACAGCTTGGTTTCAGGTGCGCCGCAGGAGTTGCCGGTGTTGACTACAACGTCAAACCGCCTTAGGGACTCCGGCTCCGGATTTTCTGTCGGGGTTTACTCCCTTAGCCTTTCCCCTGAAGAGGTATGCCGCAAGGCAGCGGAGGTTTTTTGGAATCAGAGTTTTCCTTCTCTGATGTGCCCTGACTGGAAGATCGAACCAGCAACACTTAGCTCGCAGGCCGATGCTCAATCCACTGAGCCAAACCAGCCAGGACAGTCCTGGTAAGGGACCTGTGCTAACCTGAGGAGGATCCTTCGGCAGCACCTCAATGGGCTGCTCCTTAGACATTCCAACAGAACCAAAGCAGAATGCTTCACATTTTGGCAGCTCTCCCAGGCAGAGAGTCAAGAGGCTCTGTTTCCTTTATCTTCTGCTGCCTGACCCTTCACAAACTTCAGTCATCTCCTCATGGGCTGGAGCCAATAGAAGTTGCTAGTCCACAGAGACATTGGGTCTGCAGACAGACACAGGTTCAGTGAGTTGGGATTCTCAAATCACTGATAAAAGTTATCAGTGAACACGACCAATAAGGTGCTATCATTAACTTCATCCTGCAGGAAAGGAAACTGAGGCACAGGGAGGCTTAGTGACATATCCATGGTGACACAGCTAACACATGCCAAATAAAAAATTTTTTAAATTGAGTCTCATACATTTTCTATAATATTAAACTTTTGATTTTCTGGGGGGGAAGAAAAGGTAATGTGTATATATATATATAACATTCATCTAATACATCAAAGTGTGATGTAAGAGCAATAAAAAAATAGATATATGCAATAGCATGAATGAACTGTAAAACTGAATGAAAGAAGCCACACACAAAAAGGAGTATGCACCCTTTCATTTATAGAAAACTCTAGAAAATGCCAATTAATGTGTAATGACAGAAAGCAGATAAATGTTTACCTAAAGGTAGCAAGGTGGTAGGGTGGGATGCTAAAGGGGTGTGAGAAAGCTTTTGAGGGTGATGGATATGTTCATCATTCTGATGTGGTGATGATTCCACAAGTGTCTGAAAGTCTCAAAGCTTTTCAAATTGTACACTTTAAAAGTGCAGTTTTGTATATCAATTATACCTCAATAAAGTGTTTAAACACAAACAAAAATGATCATGTGAAAGAGTACCAAAATTATTTTATAGGCAGAAAAAATAATCAAGATTCGGTTGTACAAATCTTTTCAAACAACTTTAATTGGAAGAAGATCTGTAATTATTTCTTAAAGCAGCAAACACACAAATAAATGTCAAAATGGAAATAAATCATTTTTTGCTTCATGGAGAAAACATGCAGAAGCTGGGATGAACCAAAGAAAGAAATGTGCCATGGTAGTTTTCCCCTAAAAAGAAGGGGAAATATCATCTCATTTCATCATCAAGATCATCATAGCAAGTAGGTATTTTTGTTGTTCTGATTTTATAAATAAAGAAACCAAGGCTTAGAAAGGTTTAGGACACTTCAATGGCAAAGGTGGGTAAAACCTACACTCTTTCATTCATGATACATCAACTTCTTTTGCATGCAGACAAGGGGGAAGAAGCAGCATGGATGAGAAATGGTGTCCCTTTTCCTCCAACTTCCCTGTGAAGAGAAATTTGGAATCCACTTGAAATACCATCCTGGGAAATCAAGATCTGGGAGAAGTCAGGCCATCAACGTCTTAATGGACAGACATCCTTCCCCTTTCTTTCACCTCTCTGTCTCTTAGAGAAGTCTTGATGGAGCTGGATGCAGCCTTTTAGTGGAAGTGATGGCTGAGCCATGACACTCTCATTTTCCTTTCTCATCTTGTAGAATGGCATCATTGTAGTAAGAATAGAGGGGGCCCTTTGGAGATGAGAGATGCCTTTTGACTCTGAGGCCTCTTTCACTCTGAAAGAGCTAAAATGTGACCCAAAAATAAGAAACAAGAAATTGACCAGTATCCTCTAAAAGGTTATATAAGCCTAGAGAAGCAGGCACTTCAACAGTGGGATTTCATTTCAGGAAGAGGGCAGCAAAGTGCAGCAGTAGACTGAAACCAGATGGGAGCTTAAAGTGACCATTATAAGGTCAAGGAGACAGTAGAGTTCATGGTGGTCAATGGGTGTGTGAGTCTGAGACCAATAACACTGCCAAAAAGCCTGCCCTGCTGGTCGGAAGAGCTTCAGGTGTCACTGGGCAATGGTTTTGCCTGATCTCAGGTATCTTTGCTCCAGATTCAATTGCTGAGGGTTATAAGACTTTCCTTAGACCCTCCTGTCATTGGGAAAGGGTTCAGAATATGGGGCAGGGGGCAGGAGGAGCTGAGCCTTCAGGGAGGTAGCCCCCCCAGGGAACCAGCCTCTAGAGAAGCATCTACAAACCAGCTTCCTCACAGATGTCCTCTCCTGTGCTGCATTGGACAGTCTGCTGAAAAGAAAAAGGTGTGATGTGCTCAACACGCTTTTCTGAAAGACTGGGATAAACAGTGTTAAACAAGCTTCCTTCACATTATAAGGGCCCATGAGAGGCATACTGATCATTGTCATGGATTCTGTGATGCACCCCCACCATCACTCTCAGGACTAAAGGACTGATTCTCCAAGCTGTTAAGTCAGTCAACTCTCCAAGTTGTTTCAGCTGAAGACAATCACCTTGGCCCACATCACACTCCTTTCTGGGAAGCCTGAATCCAATGACTTCTCAATGCAGGATATGAAGTCCTGGCCTTCATCCTACCTGCCAACACTATGGGGCCATCCAGGCTCCGAATTCCATGTGGCTTTTGTTAAATGCACTGTGATCCATTTCCCCCGTCTTCCCACTCCAGCATCTGTCCCTTCTACAGGTGCCGATCTGAGAGCGTCCCTACTCAACTTCCTGACATCAATCTCACATCCCTCCCTCATCTGGTGTACTTATATGTCTCCCCCTGCTACTCAGCACCTTCCTTGATTAGACTTATCAGGATTGCACTCATTTTATTGCTACTTTTGAAAGAGCTAAGCTGAGACAAGGATTGACTCCTCCATGTGCCCCAGAACATAGAACAGAGCTTGGCACAGAATGCCTTGAGAAGAACTGCTGGAATAAATCAATGAAAGGACAGATGGGACAGCTTTGAGTGGAAATGGAGGTTTTCCTCCCTCCCTTTCTTCTTTCCACCATCCATCTTTATTTTTCTTGCTAAAGTATGTTTGCATAGATGCCTTGCTATTTATTAAATCCTGACCACTATTCATGCAGATGACTTTGTCTACACCTGTTTGTTCTGATACAATACAGACAAATCCCCCACAGAACTTGAGGCCTTTTTTCTTTCCCTGTGAGCTACAGCCTGGGAAGCTGGATTTTCTGCAGATTTATCATGGTAAAGGCACAGCTGAATGAGAATGCAGCCTTTATGAGCTGAGCTGTGTAGTTTTTTTTTTTTTTTTAAGTATATTTTATTGATTATGCTGTTACAGTAGTTCCAATTTTTTCCCCTTTACTCCCCTCCACCCAGTATCTCCCTCCCCCAGCATCCCCCCCCAAGTCCATACCCATGGTTCGTAAAAAATAACTATCCCTCCCTCTCAGATATTAAGACCCTTTGTAATCTTGTAAAGGACAATGGGCGAAGGTCTCAAGCTCCTCTAGCTGCTTCAAGCTGGACATGGTCGTCGTCCTACCTACCCTTGGGTCCAGAAATCCCTAATAAGAGTGGGGGTGTGGAGGGGAGGGTGGCCTTCCCACATGGGGAAGGATCATGCAGACTCCAGGTCAGTTGGCTGTCTCCGGACAACGGCGTGCTTGGTTTATGAGCTGTGTAGTTTTGTTGTGGGTCTTGAACCTGGGTTTACCCCACTTTTTGAAGCCTGGAGAAACTCTTGAGCTTCATATGTACCCCCATTAAACAAAGGCTGTGCCAATGTCCAGGAGAGACATCTAGGATACAGGTTTTATCTTCTGGTTCACCAGTCTCCCTGCAGGAGCCACTTCACAAGTCTCAAAGAGAAGAGGGAAAATGGGCAAAGCTTGCTGGGACCCATGTTAAGAGTGCACAGGAGGAAAGAAAAAGGAGATACATGCACGAACAACCTCAGTGTCTTCTTGGGGTGTTGTTAGGAAGGGAAGTGAATGTTGTCAGAAAAACAACAATAAGTATGTGCTAAGGAAACAAAGCAGGGTTCCATATGGAATCCATGGGTCACAGTGGTCATGGGGTAGAGGGACCTGTGGGACACGACAGGAAAGAGAAAAACTGCCAACCTGTCCTGAGTACCCTTGTGTGTACTCACATCCTTAACCCACTCAATGCTTCTGGAAATGCTATCCTTACCTTACAGGGAAAGATGCTCACCATGGTGAAGAGGTTTACACAATACATGTTACAAGTTATCAACCCAAGAAGATTAAAAATTATTGAGTGAATAGAAAGTGTTCATTAAATGCAGAACTTGGAAATGTGTTTTATTAAAAAAAAACATTTTAGGGACTTCCAGCCAAGATGGAGGCTTAGACTGACACACTCAGCCTCCCTCTACAACTTAGTAGGAATATAACTACCTCAAAACAAAAGATAACCAGAAATTCCAGAAAATAAAACCACATGGAAGCCCAATGTATGAAGTTATAAACCAGTGGTGCTTGTCCAGATGGGTAGGAGGGGCGAGAAAACGCAGTGCTGTCCGAGGTAGCAGTGGGAATAGTGGCGGGACTGAGAGAAACACCAGAGGAGCAATCCCGGCTGCAGTCAAGTCCCGGCAGCTCGTGATCCCAACGCTGGGGAGGACAGACCCCCCATTGCCTCGGACAGAGAGGCCCAGAGGGCGGGGGGACGGATCCCAATCTCTTAGCGGAGAGTAACAGCAGGAATTCATCTTGGACCCCTGCCCCCACACAAAGCGCCACAATGTGGCGAAAAAGGTCGCTGATTGCCACCGGTCGCTGGGTAGTGATTAGCGCATGGGGCTCCGCCCCATATAGCCTGCCCAGGAAGCAAAGCTAAACACAAATCTGTCAGAATGAAGCAGACAACGATTGAAATCCTGGTGACTCAGCTCACCAGGCAGCAGACGTTGGATCTGACAAATGAACAAATAGAAAACCTTTCTGAGCCTCAGTTCAGAGCTATAGTTATAAGGTGGCTTACAGAATTAACAAAAGATTTGAAACAAGACAGAAAAGGAATGAAAGCTACTCATACTGAAACAAATGAAAACACATACAAGACAAGTGGTGAGAAAATAAAATCCAGAGATCAAATCAACAAACCAGAACATAGGGAAGGAACAGACAACCAGTGCAGAAAGAGGAAACAAAAAGTAAGGAAAGTGAGGAGAGGATCAGAAACCTCTGGGATAGCTATAAGCGAATGAACATTAGAATAATAGGATTGCCAGAGGGCAAAGAAGAAGAACCAGAAATTGAAAAATTATGTGAAATAATAATGAAGCAGAACTTTCCTAACTTGGGGAAGGAATAGACTTACAGGCCCAGGAAGCACAGAGAGTACCAGATAGGCTGGACTCAGGGAGAACCATTCCAAGACACATTATAATCAAATAGTCAAAAATTAAAGATAAAGAGAGAATCTTAAAAGCAGCAAGACAGAAGAAAAGAATCATGTATGAAGGGGTCCCAATTAGACTATCAGCTGATTTCTCAAAGGAGACCCTGCAGGCAAGAAGGGACTGGCAAGAAATATTCAAAGTAATGAAAATCAAAAACCTACAGCCATGAAAACTCTATCCAGCAAAACTGTCATTCAAAATAGAAGGGCAGATAAAGTGCTTCCAGGACAAAGTAAAACTGAAGGAGTTCATTGGATCCAAACCACTATTATATGAGATGTTAAAGGGACTGGTTTAGAACTAGGAGGATCAAAATTATGAACATTAAAATGAAAACTGCAACACAACAACCAACAACAGAAGCTAGGGAATCGAAACGAAGATAAACTAAATAGGCAACAAGAGTGGAAAAACAACTATGGGTATGGAAACATATTGGGAGGAGGTCAGCAGGGAGGGGCAAGAGGGAAAGGGAGGGAGATGGTACAGGAATTAAGAAGCATGGTAGGAGGGAATGGAGTAGACAGAAGGAAGTTGAGAAAAACTATATGCACAACCAATTGACATGGACTAAAGGGGGAGAGGACAACTGGAGGGAGGGGGACCACCAGGTGGAGGGGAGCAGAGGGAAAAGAAATTGGGACAACTGTAACAGCATAATCAATAAAATATATTTTTAAAATAAAATTTTTATATGTGCCAGCACTGCTTGCATATAATGAATATGACAGTCTTGTATAAAAGAATCTAATAAATGCTTTTCAGTTATTATGATAGAATTAAATCTACCCATAGTCCACAGTGTCCTACAAAGAGTCTGTGTCTCCCAGGAGCCTGGCAACATAAGCAAGTTTGAGAATCACCAGCCAACAAGATCTAGCACGAATGCCTTCATTAAATATCCAAACCACCTCCCTACCACCTACGCCTTTGTCCAAGACAGGAAGGGACAGGTGTTCCAGCAAGAGGGCACAGCTTGTACAAAGCAGGGAAAGCGGTGGAAGTGCACAGCATGTTTGCAGAATGTGAAGAAGTATTGTGTCACAGGGCTTGAGCTGTAACATTGGAAAGGAAGAGAAGGCCAGGCGACAGATGAGAGAAAGTTGTGATCTGAGCAGTGCTGGGAGAGGTTTGGGGAGAAAAGAAACAAAGAAGTATTTGGGAGGCACTCACCAGGATGTGAGGCTGGTATCTGTGTGGGATGGGATGGATCTAGGAAGAGCCCATGTTGTTGTTCTAGTATGTGACTATGATGTGGATTTGGAGAAGAAGGAGCAGTTCCACTCTGTTTCTGTGGGAACCAGAAGGACTCTTCCACCATGGCTACATCACACACACCCCCATCCTGACCCTACCTCAAATGCACAGGAACAAATGTGACTTTGTTAATAGAAACAGGGATGGCTTACCTTTAATGCTGTGACCTTTGACCCAGAGCTCTTCTGTCTCTCTTGCATGTACCTGGCTCTGGAAGGGCCCTTGCTTCTCCTTGCTTCTTTCAGCACCGGTTCTTCCTCTTTTTGGCTCACTAGGGACAGTGGGCTCAGCCTGCCCTGGTGGTCTGTCCCACTCCACACCTAGTAGCCATGGCCCTTTACCCTTCACCCGCTTTTCTATGCCCCCTCCATGATTTAGGGACAGTTCTTCTCTTCCCTCTGCACAGTGGCTCTTGAAGGTTAGCAGGTCCTCTAAGATGGAACTGCTCTGTTTAGCCGCTGAGAGGAGTAGCAGCCTTTGAGTGTGTCCAGGGAACATGCTGGACCTTTTTCTACAGACACGGGTCAGTGAAGTGCTTGGCACAGCAGTAGTCTGGGCTGAGAACAGAAAACAGGCAACCTGCTAACTGCCTGGCCCTTGTCAGAACTATGTCCAGGGACCTCTTGGTGCCTCTGCATCTTGGCACCTTGGTGTTCCTGGAAGCGAAGCAGGGAAGGGTAAAATCAGGGAGAACATAGCATGAAGACTGAACCAGGGGCCCAGAAGACTACCCTCCCTCCACAAACACCTACCCCAACCATCCATAGCCTCAACTCTTTGTTTCTGATACATTTCAGAGCAACTCTGTTAGGGAAAAGGTGTGCAGGTCTCAGTTATTATTCAGCCTGTCTTTTCTGTCTTAATTACCTAAACTCATTTGAAAATGGCTGAGCCTATCGCAAGGATGAGGAAGAAATACTTGTGTCTTCCAAGCTGGCCTCCCAGCATACATTAGGGTCCAAGGCTCATCCAGCCTCCAGCACACCTACTGTGCTGTCTGTGCGGTCTCTCTCCAGCCAGGATGGGTATGTCTGGCCTGGGAAGGCCCAACCGCAGCCCCTCCACAGGGAACCTTCTGCTCTTCACGCTCCACTGAAAGTTTTCAATTAACTGTAACTTCCTTTTCAGAAATTGTATTTGGCTTCGAAGTTACAGAAAATTGTTCTCCCTGGGGACTGCAGAGATGTTCAAAGTTTGCCTCCCAAAGATGACCGGAATTTGTCTGATATGTTTTTGAAGAGTCATAATAATGCCACTATTGTTCTTGACCATCAGATGGAAAAATTAAAATCCTCAGACATAAAGCCATCTTAAAAATCTTATGAAAATATATTCTCTTTAGAGCTAAGTCCAAAAATTAAAAATTTCTTTCCCAAGAGGGTACTGGTCAGCTTGGAATGAAGGTCACAGAAGGCATAGACTATAAAAGAAGATTTGTAAGATACTGAGACCACTCCAGGTCTCAATCCAAATCTCAAGACCTCACAGACCTTAATATGGGAGAATAGTGAAACACATGACTGAATAAAATCTGTAAAACAATTTCAAGTGAAAAAGAGGGCTATGGAGAATGGATTAAAAAGTGAAAAGCTTGAGGCTGTGCTATTGTGAGGGGTTCAGGCAGTACCTCCTGTCAGAAGAAATCAGACAGATGGGAAGGAATGATCAGTATCAAAAAGTGAGGGAAGATGCTTCCAGACAGGAAGATGGAATGTGCAATAAACCTAAGGTGGGAGTGCCCTGGAAAGTCTGAGGGGCAACAGTCATCCCAGTGTGGCTGGAGCAACAGGGTAAATGAGAGTAAGAGGAGATGAGGTCTGGGGTGAAGGCAGAGTTCGGGTCATTTAAAGGCAGGAGTCAGCAAACTGCCTCTGTAAAGGTAAGCTTTGTGGTTGTATAGTCTCTGTCATATCTACTCAACACTGCTAATGTGTCATGAAAGCAGTCATTCAGCAATATGTAAATAAATTGGTGTGACTGAGTTCCAATAAAATTTTATTAGAAAGATAGACATTGGGCCAGATTTGGCCAGATATCTGCAGTTTACTGACCCTTGTTTTGGAGCCTATAGACCAGAGTTGTTAACATGATGAAACCACTTAGGACTTTAAGCCCAAGAGTAAAGTGATGTGATTTAGATTTTAGACCATTTTGGCTGTTACATGGAGAAGAGGTTATAGCAAAAGAACAGAAGCAAGAAACCAGTTTGAGGTTTTTTTCTTTTTTTTTTCAATCCTCACCCAAGGATATGTTTTGGTATTTTATTTTATTTTATTTTTTTTTGAGAGAGAGATATCAGTGTGAGAGAGAAACATTAACTGGTTGCCTCACATATATGGCCTGATCAGGGATCAAATCTGAAATCTTTTGGTGTATGGGGCAAGCTCCAGCCAACTGAGCCACTCAGCCAGGGCCAATGTGAAGCTTTTAAAGTTTTTTGTGCAAGAGAGAATAGAGACTGGATCTACAGTAACTGTGGAAGTAACACAAGTTGTCCACCTGTGTCTCTAGGTCTCCCCTTGGGTCTATGGTAGGATTTCACTTTCTAATGCTGTGAAATTAGGCACAGACATGTAGGTTGCTTCAACCAATATAATGGGAGAAGTAGAAACCTCTAAGAGCTTGAGCACAATTTACCCATTCTTTGTCATACATAACAAATTTTAGAAACTCAGTCAGTCTGTGTCCTTGAGTATGTCAACTGAAAGGCCATCATTACCAATTCAGTGCTAACATAGTTCCAAGTTTGGGGTATGGTGAAGGAGAGAGAGACCTTATAGAGTGAAAACAGTGCAATTGTGAAACAGCCCATCTGTGGAGTGGTATGGCTCTGAGGCAACCTTGCTGTTACAGCTGCAGTCATGGAAACTGTCTTTAAAAGAAAAAGAGTGCACCCCCCTGAGAGAGAGGTGAAGCTGGCTTATATAGAGAAGAGTTTCCATCCCCATCCCTGAGTGGCCTGTTCTCATCCAAATCCTCACAATTTGGTCCCAAAAGCACTGTTCTGATTGGTTGAAATGGACTATTCTAATTGGTTGGTAAAGATGCAAATGATGATACAATTGTGCAGCTCCAGTTGAACAGTGATAGTTTTGGTCCTATTGATTGAATTTTAATCTGAAGATCTCTCTTATCAGGGTCTACTCAGACAGCAGGAGCATAGTACAGGAGACTTGGCAGCCCTGTCTATGGCTTTTCCCTGAAATGCAGCATGCATGAGGAACCTCTGCAAACTATGGCTGCCAGACTCTGGTTGTGAATTTGAGTCCAATAAAAGATGAGGAGCCCTTTTCGGCAGGTATATTCTTCTGGGGGTCAACAAGTGAGAATAATATGGAACAGAGCCCCCCGCTGACCTACAATGCATGTATAGCAAGAGAAAGGAATAAACTTTTGTAATTTTAAGTCCCTGTAAGTTGGGAGTTTGTGACTGAAGCATAATGTAGCTCAGTCTAACTGATGCGATGGTAGATTGGCAGGTAATGCTAAGTTGCCATGTTGAGAACTCTCTAAGGTAAAATTTATGGGACTTGCTGATACATGAGTTATGAAATGTTTGAGAATAAAAGAACTAAAGAATGGCCCCTTGGGAATTTGTCCTGAGCATCTGGATGAATAATAGCATCACTTCATAAAATAAAAGAAAGCTTGGAGAGAAGTGCAGGGTCCAGTGTAAGACTGTCTAGATTTAAATAATGCATCATTACTTACTAGCTATTAACCTGGGCAACTTAACTAGCCTTCTCATGCTAAGTTTTCTCATCTTTACAAAGTAGATAAAAAGTAGTACCTACTTTATAGATTTGTCAAGAGGAATAGTAGAGATAACTTATGCAAACTCTTTAGCCAATACCAGGACACAAGGGAGCTCCAAAATGAATGTTAGCTCTTGTCATAATCATCATAGCCAACACCATAATTGCTATTATTATCAGTAACTTAAGAATTGTTTGTTTTGAGTCAATCGCTTGTGCTCAGTCAGTTCCGGGTACTCTGAGAAGTCAAATTTCTATACTTGCATTGCTGCCAAAAGAGCCTGGCCTGGTCTTACCCATCCCCTGGTCATTTGTCCAGACAAAGACTAGCGAGCCCTTGCCTGTCTCCCACTTCCTGTCTAAGCTTCAAATAGCCATTGCCTGCTAGTTGTCTACAGGAAAACTGGCCTTGCTTCTATCTGCTTCTCTCAGCTCCAAAAGGCTTGAGCAGACCAGTATGGGAGACTTACTTACCCAGTGATCCAAAGTGAGAGAGCAATTCTGGCTGGTGTGACTCTGGCACTGCTTTCCCTTTTTCCTGGATTGCCCCTGTGTAACACAAGTTCTAGTAAGTTCTAGAACAGGATCACCCAACAATTGAGGCACCTTGGTCATTAGGAGGAGTGGAAACATGAGCAGAGCCTTTGCAAATTTGTCCTCTCAAGCCAAATTAAATGGTTACTTATCCAGGTAAAAGTGCCATATTTGAGGGGTGTTATAGTAGAGGCTGCGTTGCACCCAGAAGTGTTGGTTACCACATCCACTGCTAGGGCCAAGCCCTATCCAATGACTGGTCAGTGCAGAGAAACAAAAGGCTGGCCCCTCACCCACCTGAGGATCATTTCACAGTGCCATGTGGTACCTGCTCTCTCCATGGGAGTGGCTCAGGCATCTGTTGGAACTGCCTCATTGTCTAACTTATCTTTTTGCCCAAGCCTGCATTCATAACTCTTCGTATATGTTGTTCTGGACAGCACTTCCAATAAATTTCCTGAACACAAACCTTACACTCAGAGTCTGCTCCCCTGGAAACTCTACCCCTGATAGGCTTGTTTCAAAAACACACATGAGAAGGACCTAAATCAAAGTGGTGTGCAGTGTGTCTTATGACTTAAGAGTAAACATATTTAGATAAAAAGAGAAAACTCCTTAGTGTTATCCTGCCCACTAACACAATTCTTTCCATGTAGGTGCTGATGTCTTGAGAAAATTCATGGTCTTGGGCCACCAGGGAAGGCCCTTCCTGATATTGTAGAGAAGTTATAAGCCCCAGGTCCCCTGTGAAGGTTCTTGGCCCTAGAAAGTCCCCTCAAAATGTTCCCCATCCACCTTTTTGTCACTGTAGCAAGAAATACACTTTTCAAACGGTTGATGTCCCAGGTGAAAGATTTCTTGCTTGTGGATCTCTTTGCTCTCATGTTAGTAGGTATGGATGCATTTGTGCTCCCCGTTTCTCTAGATGTGCAAAAAATCTGATACTGATTTAGACAGGACAGTGATTTTCAACCAGTGTGGCACAAGAATTTTTAAAACATGCAATACATGACTATTTAGTCAGGGACAATGATCCTTTTTCTCTTAGGTTGTTAAATTTTAAAAACTGACAACAGCCAACACAACAATATTCATCCAGTGTGAATGAATCAAAATTATAGCTGTTATATTTTTTGGTGTGCCACAGAATTTTAGTAATTAGTTTTTGTGTGCCATGAGATGATAAAGGTTGAAAATTGCTGAGAGAGGGTAGGTGTGAACTTCTTGAAATTATGTGCAAAATTATAATAATCCTCTTTTTTAGACAGATGTTGTTAAATGCTGCTATCAGATTTTCAAAGATGTATGACCTAAAAAAAAAAAAAATGAAGACCCATAGCTGCCTCAAGGAAACCACTATGCTGGTTGCTGGGGTGATGGCTAAGAGTTTACCCCAGCTCTTTATGAATCCTTGGATCCAGGTTATGAGGCTCTTGATGATTATCTTCTTAGTCAAGAGGAGCAGAATCCTTTCTTGGATGTAACAGCCTTCCCTGTCTCCATTCCTTGCTCAACTGGCCCGAGTCAGGGCCCACCTTGGTCAGGGTTCCTTTTCCCCACTGGTCCTCACCACACACTGAGCTTTCACCCTAACAACTCCTTCTTGTGGTATATTTTCAAAGTGTTTACTTAAGGAAGTATATGCAACACACACACAAAAAGTTAGGACTAAAAAAAGATTTAGGATCTAAGTTGGAGACTTGGGGACAAGAGTGGAGTTAGAGCAATCAGGGTCTGATTCTAGCTCAGCCATGTTTTAATCGCAGACCTCATGACCTCAGCCAAGGTATTCCACGTGGCTCCCTGAGTCTTCGTTTCCTCTTTTAAAAGTGTCAATGAGTCTGTACTTGTCATGTGAGGTTGTTATGACAATTAAATGTGACTGTGTAAGAGGCTTAGCAGCTTGCCTGAAACAGTTGCAGCAGTCCACAGATCTTAGTTGTAAAGAAAATAAGGCCACTTTACTCTCTGTGATAAACTTTACTTAGAGTGAATGTCTTCAACTGGGTTTGAGATTAATAAATGAAATAGTATCAAGTCAAAGTATTTGATACTATTGCAAGTACTTTGTGGGTGGAGCCATAGAGATCAGAGGTTTGAGCAAAGTAATGACATTTAATAATTAGTCACTTTCATTGTAAGTCTCCACACTTCGGGGTAAATAGTTCTTTGATGGAAATTTTAGGTGTCTGTCTTTCTCCTTGTCCCTTCCCCTTTCCTCTCTGACTCCCAATAGAGGGCAGGGGCACTGAAGGATCACCCTCCCATCCCTCTGCCCATCCCCAATGAGGTGAGTCATTCCTTGATCCTATCTCCTTCTGGGTCCTAGGATGGCACTTTGACCTAGTGGTCTGTGGAATTGCCCATTGTCCATGAAGCTCTCTGAAATGAGCAATCTCAGGAACATCCAGTAGTGACTGTCCTCGCTACAGTGAAGATTGCTGTGTGTCCTCTCACTTCATCAGGCTGTCCTGTCTCCCAGCTAATCTCATGGGACACCAGGACTGGCCTTATGGGTGAATGACGAATGCAGTCCCCTAAGACCCCATGCTCAGAGGACCCTGAACCTAAAATTCAATGCTCTGTTATTGCTCATTGCCCTCCAGGAATTCTTCACGATCTTATCTTTTAATTTGTGTTTTACAACTGAGGTCTTCTGGACAATGGAGCATGCATTGGGGCTTGGCACCTCAGCTCACATGAGGTCCACCTCCTGGAATGGATCTAGGCCATTTGGTCCTCTGGTCCTAGGATCATGGGCCACCCCCCCTGGCCTCTCACTTTCGCCTCTACCCAACAACAGCTGCCACCCTCTGACCATGATGGAGACCTAGGCATGGGCATGCCGAAGGTCAGGGTCATGTGTGTATGCCCCATGGCGTCTTTGGGTGGGGTATAGCAGCAGCTGTTCACACCCCAGAGTGGCAGCACCACAGCATGTTCAGTGGGTGACTGAGTGGGGCAAGCTTCTCTCTTGCCCCATCCCAGGTACTAGTGTGTCCTGAGGCCTTGGAGTCTCCCATGAATTGTGGGTTGAGGTGGCAGGCCCATGGGAAGGAAAGTGTAGGGCTCAATGTCCCTGCTCCCAGTTGGGTCATAGTGCATTGGTCCAGCTGCTGGCAGGAGGGGAAGCACAGCCTGGGAGGTCTGCTCTCAGGCCTTGAGTATTCTGGAGTCTGAAGAAGCAGGACGTTAATACAAATTGAAACCACCTGACAGGTCAAGACAGTGACTGCAGAAGAAAATCTTTATTTTTAAACCTTTTAACATCCTTTCTTCTGTCTTTTGAACAAGATTTTCTTATGAATTTTCATTTTGCCCTGAGCCCCAAATAGCAGAGCTGGCCCTGTGGTCAAATTTGAATCCCTTCCACCTTCTCCCAGACACTATGGGAAATTGGAGTGGGGGGAGGGGATGGGAGGACAAGCATGCTTACCAGTCCTCTGCAATTTAGTCATGAAGGCTGCTTCTGAATGAAGGGCCTTCTCAAAATTCTGCTGATGGAAGCTGGTCCAGGCCTTTTTGTGCTAGGTTTCTCTAAGTTAGAAAGAAAATGTATTTCTTGGTTCACATATTCTCTGTCATGTTTTTTATGTTGTCAGTCAAAATTCTGTCAGTGCTCTTTGATTTTTAAGGAGAGTAGTCTCAAGAAAATACAGAATCTATTGTTAAGTGAGTGTATTATTTCAAGTTGTTGTTCTGCCCTTTGTTGGTATACCACTTAATGTGGTAACAATACCTATTCTTTTTGTATTTCTATTATTATTATATGTGTGTGAGTAAATAAATGAACACACATAAATGAAATTTTGAATTGTATAAATTTGATAAAAATCACAAACTTATCATGGGATAAGTTGTCCTACATATAGTTTTTAAATTCAACAGCACCAGAGACATAAATGTAACAGCTAAAATTATTAAACCCTTAGAAGAAAACATACACATAAATCTTTGTGACCTTGGATTTGGCAAAGGATTCTTGGATATGATACCAAAAGCATCAGCAACAATATATCTATATATATAGATATATATATATAGAGATATATATATATAAATGTGTGTGTGTCTATGTATATATATATAAATACATAAATCGAAATTAATTAAAATTGAAAAACTTTTGTGTTTCAAAGAACTCCATCAATAAAGTGAAAAGTCAACATATAAAGTAAGAAAAAATTTTGCAAGTTATTTATTTTATGAGGGATTTGTACCTAATATATGTGAAGAATGATTACAACTTAATAGTAAAATGGCAAATAACCCAATTTAAAAATGGGCAAAGGATCTGAATAGACATTTCTGCAAAGTATATATACAAATGGCAAAGAAGCCTGTGAAAAAAATATTCAACATCATTAGCCATCAAGGAAATGCAAATCAAAACCATAATGAGATACTACTTCATACCCACTAGGATAGCTGTAATAAAAAAAGTCAGATAATAGTAAGTATTGACAAAATTAGAACACTCATACATTGCTGGTAGGAATATAAAATGGTTCAGCTGCTATGAAAAATGGCCCAGCAGTTAGTTCCTCTAAAGGTTAATCACAGACTTATCATAAGACCCAACAATTTCACCCCTAAGAATATGCTCAAGAAAAATAAAAACATATATCCACACAAAAAATTGTGTATAAATGTTAAAAACACCATTATTCAGGATAGCCAAAAGGCATAAAAAACCCAAATGTTCATCAAAAGATGAATAGATTGATAAAATTCGGTATATTCATACAATGGAATATTATTCAGCCATTAAAGGGAAGTACAATACATGCTACAGTATGGATGAACCTTGAAAATGTTATGCTAAGTGAAAGAACCCAGTCTTAAAAGATTACATGTTATAAGGTTTCATTTGTATGAAATATCCAGAACAGACACATCTATAGAGACAGAGAGTAGTGGTTTCCTAGAACTGAGGGAGTGGAGGAATTACAGCTTAAGAGGTGCAAGGTTCCTTTTTGTGGTGATGAAAATGTTCTAATATTGATGGTTGCATAATTCTGTAAATATGAGTGTATCAAAAACATTGAATTGTACACTTTAAATGGGTAAATTGTATGGCAGTGAACTATAGCTCAATAAAGCTGTTTTTAAAAAATATCTGTGGTTCACCCTGACTGGTGTGGCTCAGTTGGTTGCGCATCATCCTGCAAAGTGAAAGGTTGCCGGTTCTATTCCCAGTCAGAGCATATGCCTGGGTTCCAGGCCCAGTCTCTGTTTGGGACATGCGTGAGAGGCAACCAATTGATGTTTCTCTCTCACATCAATGTTTCTCTCCCCCTTTTTCTTTCTCCCTTCCCCTCTGTCTAAAAATAAATAAATAAAATCTTTTAAAAATCTGTGGTTTTACTTTACAACATTATTACTTTTATTCCTCCAGCAACCCAGTTACAGACATTATGCCCTGGGTAAAACACTCTGACTTCCCTATGCCTTGACACCTCCAGCTCCATCCAATCTCCTGCAGTATTACAGCTTTTGTATTTATTCTCTCTGCTCCCTGGAAACCAAGCCAAATCCACCCAGGGTTGGCAATGGCAGAGTGTGATAGGGTGTGAGTCTATTTATAGGCTTGTCAGTTGCCCCAGTACATATCTGACCCCAAGGTGTGAAAGGAGCCTGTCTGAGACCCACTTTTTGCTCCAATCCATGTGGTCTGGACTTCAAATATGCCCATGCTCAAGGTCACATACTTAGGTCCTTTGTGCTGGCAAAGCGGGGGTAGATCTGCATCGCACTCTGCAGACAAGTTGCAATTCAAAATGCATGACTCAGAGAAGACACAGAGGAAGAATGCCAGGGTCCTGTGACAAAGATGTTCCATTATTACCAGGCAAGATCTCAGAGTCAGGAGCTGTATCTTCCCATCCTGCAGATGCCACAGGGGCTTGCAGAGTGTACAGAGAAAACAGTGTTTGCTAATATCAGAGAACCAGGATCCGAACCCTCCCCTCTGCATTGCCAATGCAAAGCTGGGTTTCCTTTCTCAGGAGTCTTCAGCCTTTCCTTTCTCTGCCCCTCTCCATGACTTTCAACTATAGATTGAAAGGGACCAATCAGCCAGCTATTCTAAGGGAGCCCATGAGTGTCTAGACAGACCCATCAATGCAGTAGTAGCAGAGGCCACACAAGGGCATAATTGAACAAATAACTAAAAGAAAAAAAGGGAGACTTATCAGTTATGCTCAATTGGATAGTGTTCCCTCAAACTTGTGTCCTTCCTGAAATTTCAGAATGTAGCCTTATTTGGAAATATAGCTGATGGGGGTATCGTAGTTAAGTTAGCATGTGGTCATACTGAAGTAGAGTGGACCCTTTATACACTATAACTGGGGTCCTTATAAGAAGAGGAACAGTGGCAGTAGACACATGGGAAGAATGCCAGGTGAAAACAGAGGAATATTGAGGATTCCTAGCACCATTAAAAACTAAGAGAGAGGCAAGGAAGGATTCTAACCTAGAGCCTTCCAAGAAAGCATGGCCCTACTGACACTTTGATTTCAGGCTTCTGACATCCACAACTAAGAGAGAATACATTTATGTTGTTTTAGGTTGCCCAGTTTGCGGTGACTTGTTATAGCACCCTAGGAAACTTTTGGCATCAGTCTTTATTTCTGAAGCAGCAAGATGAGCAACCAATGCTGATGGAATACCCAAGGGTCTCTTCACACAGTGGTGAACAAAATACAAAGCACACAACTGTGTGGGTAAGACAGACATTAAATTAAAAACTACAAATAAATAGATAATTTTAAAATGTCCTAAGAACTACACTTAACCTCATGGGAGAGTACAGTTGGGCTATCAGAAGTGGGTGAGCCTCCTGAGGAAGAGCCATTGTGCTGACCTAGAGGAAGTAGACATGGCAGGGGTGAGGAGGGACACCAAACAGTGCATGTTAGGTGGTTATGTCATATTGGGGTTTGAACCTTGCCTATGTGTTAGATGTAGTTAAGCAAGAAGAAGGAGTTCACCAACTTAAATACCAGGGACAAGCACTGTAGGCAGAGTAAGTTGTGTGTGTGTGTGAATGTCCCAAATCAAGAAGGAGCAGGGTGCATGGGAGGAACTGAGAATTTGAGAGTTTAGCTACAGGCTGACAGCAAATAGGAGAAAAATGTGGAGGCAACAGAAGTAGTTAGAAGGTCTAGTTGATCTAATAGGACAAGACCACCACCATCCATTTCCATTTACTATAGTAATGGGCATGGTCCACACACTGACCAGTCAGCATGGAAAATGCACCTGTGTGCTGCATATTAGCCCTGCACACTTCCCTGCTTCCCAGCTCTGCACACACCACCAGGCATAAAGGTTGTGGTCCTTGTCACCTACAACATCAGTAGTTCATGGTTGGTTTGACTTGTTGTATTGAGCCTAAACAGTGCAATTGAGCCATCCCCTTTAACATAACTCTCTTCTCTCCTATTACTTGGTAATTACTGTTTTCTCCAATTCATAAAAGCTGAGAGCTTTTTCTGTCCTTCTTCAGTGCCCAGAATGTGCAGCTACACAGGTTCTCCTCATTCCTGTGCCCGGGGATACAACATGTTTTAACAGGCAGCAGACAATTACATCTTCCCTTCTGTTAGTTAAGCAGCTTCTACACTATGGTTCCCTTAGAAGTTAGCACAGACCTGCTGTGACTATAGGGCAATAGCCTTATAGATCCAAACAGACAGCTTCTGAAACTTGCTTTCCATCTTAGCAGTTACAACACGCTGCCTCATGCCCTCGAATTGGGTGAAGTTAACTGGCTCATCACCCCTCTGTCTTCAGGAAACTTATACATGTAGCCTTTGCTGTGTCCTGTGAGATAGTCCTCATTATGGCAGGTGAAAACTTTGTCTGAGATAATTTTATGGATAAACTGTCAACAGTGACCAATACATTTCTTTTGAGACCATGGGCAGCAAATGTGAATTCATTAAAGTAACATCTCCCCAAATCCCATGTAAAAATAAATGTCACATATCAATCTTCCCACTAATCTCCCCTAGGCTTCTAGGCTATCAAAAGTAGCTCTCAGAAAGAAAATGTTATGCCTTTTTCTTTGATATGGAAAATCAAAGCCAAGGCAACTCACTCACTGAAGAAAAGAAACAATGGTTTACAATTTGAGCTTGCTGCTTTCCATACAAAGGAGAGGTGTGACAGCTTCTCCTGCATGCCCCTTCATTTCTGTGTGTAGTTCACATTCACTAAACACATGTCTAAGGCATAGAACGTTACTTTGGGTCTCCTTCACTGTTCCTGGAGGTCGTTTTTGTTGTGTCTGGCATGTTTATTGCAATGATTGTCATCCACAGATGGTGTGACTCAGAGTCTTCATGCAGGACTTGATCACTTGCTCCAAATGAATCCTTCCTTCACATACCAGAATTTTCCCAAAAAACCTTCAATGTGAAAACAGGCCATAATAAAAGGAGGCCAGTTCAGAACACTTACTATGTTGACATGAGTGCTGCTTGTTTAAAGCTTCCAAGCCAGGGGAACTTGTAACTCCTTTCACTAAAATGAACGGCTTTCTCTTTTTCCTGGCTCTGATTCACATCTCAGATCTCTAGACCCTGAGATCTCTAGAGCCAATACCTGGGTTCAGAAGGCTCTGCCACCCAGACAACCCCACATAGACTGGACAGCACCAGCCTTCCCTCTAGGGGCAAAATAAGGAACATCCAGAGGACACAAATACTTTCAGGCCCCATGCACCAAACAAAACAACATTGATGACAACTGCAGTAATGGCAGCCTTTCAGATTTGGGGAATTCTTAAGATACCTCTCAGCTTTCCCCAGTGTCTTTCCCAGGCCCAGTTCTCCGAACCAAAGACCAGGGCCTGTGCTCTGTGGAGTTCTCCTCTGTAAGAACAGAGCTCAAGGATGCACAGGTCAAACATCCAGAGGCCCATTGATGTGGATGCTAAGATTGCTGTTTTAAATTCAAAGACAGAGAAGATGGTGGAGGAGTGAGGGGAGGCTGCACTTTATGGCTCCCAAGACCCGTCTGTAGTTTGGACTAATTGCAGACAGAACATCTCACTGAGCAGCTGGACACTGGCAGGAGTTGAGCCTTGGCAATGCTGGATTAAAGAAAAACCATCTGGGAACAATCCGTTTGGTGAGAATAGTGGAAGAAAAAGGGACGAGACGAGATTTCTGACTGGGTGGCTACCCGAGCTGCGGCTGGAAGTACACAAAGGCTTTTTAGTGACCACATGCTTCCCTGAGAGGAATCGGGAGGAGAACGGATCTCTGCCCGCTGGCAGAGCCAGGAGTGGGCCAGGTGGCATCTGGCACTGAAAGACAGGAAATAGCGTACTGCTGTGCATGTGAGAACATGATTTTCCTTTATATTTTTCTATTGTGAACTGTGGAGAGGGGAGGGAAGGTTGGGGGTGATAGTACATTCCTGAGGAGTGCTGGTGCAGAAGTGCACTCGCCCACTCCCCAACCCTCCCCTTGGGTCATGTGGGCATGCACAGGGAATTGCCCTCATCCACTGGTCCAGGCGCACAGACAGGTCGCTGTCCAGGCGTCCCGGTGCCCCTCGGACACACCGCAACAGACATAATATCACTGCCCCAACGGGTGCAGGGAGGGCCCACTGGGCACGCAGAAGACTGTGCACAGACATCCCTGGTCAGCCCCAGTAGGCAATAGGCCAGGGCACAGCCCACTTTCGCAAGCTCTGCTCATGCCCGCCCAGTCGGGCGGGAACAGCGGGCAGCTGCGGCTTGGGAAAAGTGGGCAGCAGCGAGTCGCAGACGCTCATTTCCACCGAGCACAAGTGTCCGGGGCTGTTCCCCAAGGGGTGAGAGACCGACCCCGGGGGCGCAGCTTCGCAGGCCTGAGGCTAGCACGCAGGCCACTTTGCGTGTGCCCATGAGCACACGCACAAGCACCCGGCCAGCTCCAACAGGTGCCAAACAAACGCAGGGGACACCGTGGGCACGCGGGACTAATCCCAGAGTCCAACCAACACCGGACGCAGGTGCACACCGCTGCTGCAAGGATCAGAAACCTCTGGCCCGCAGCATTAGACCAGCTGTGGATCCAGAAAAAGAAGACGACACACAAAGGCTGAACTGAGTAAAAACTTTTCTTTTGTATTTTTTAAATTTTTATTTCTATTATAGATTTTTCATTTGTATTTTCTTTTATTTTAATTTTTTAAATTTCTTATTTTAATTTTTACTTTTATTTTTAAAAAAATTTAAACTATCTCTTTAATTTTTTTCATACCATCTCTCCTTCTCATTCTTCCTCTTTAATTTGTGTTTATTTGTTTGTCTGTCTAGTTTAGCCTCCCTTTCACACTAAATAAATAGAATATAACTACTATATGAATCTAATACTATACAATTCCACTTTCTTACTATATTCTGCATTCTTCCCTCTTTTTCTCTTATTATTAACATACAATGTAAATATTACCTGTCTTGCATAGTCTTGACACTACTTGCTATTATTACTAATCTATCATCCCTTCTCTCAATAATCATATTTTTCCTCTTTAAAAACAACTCTTACCTATTCTTCCTATAGTATCAAAGCCCTAATCTCTCTACATTTATATTAATATTGGCTCATTTGCAGACGATAACAGGATATAGGGTGGGGGATTTTTTGAGGGTGTGGGTTTCCTGCTTGGGCTGTGTGTTATGTTTTTAACAACATCTCCACAAAAAAACTCTAGACAAAGTAAACAGAGTGACTCTCAATCAACTAGCCAGAGGAAAGATCCCAACAAAGAGCATCTGAAATATAACCAGACAGCATAAACAAACGACATAAAATGTAATCCAAGAATATCAGACTCAGGAGATCGAAGAGACTGCACCACTGAAACCTCCAGATCTCCTATAAAGAATCTCATACCACAAAGGTGGGAAGTCAAAGCAGACAAACCCAAAAGACAAAAACAAACAAGAAAAATCCAACATGGCAAGATGCAGAAATAACCTCTCAATGAAAATAAAAGAGGAATCCCAAGAACAAGAGGTAGATGGAATAGATATAGCCCAAATGTCAGACATGGAATTCAAAGCAATGGTGGTGAAGAAGCTCAATATACTCGACAACCTCAAAAATAACTATGACGACCTCCAAGGAAGTTACCAACAGATCCAAGAAAATTACAAGGAATTTACGGAGAACTACACCAACATAAAAAAGGACATAGAAACTATTAATAAGAAACATGAAGATATGAAGAATACAATCTTTGAACTGAAAAACACAGTAGAATCAATCAAAAGCAGGCTAAATGAAGCAGAGGACTGGATCAGTGAGTTAGAGGACAACGTAGAAAAAAATTCCCAGACAATACAAAAAAATGAAAAAAGATTGAAAAAAGTATGAAGATGATGTAAGAAAATTACAGAATAGCATGAGAAAAAATAATATCAGGATCATCGGAACAAAAAAGGGAAAAGAAGAGGAATGAGGAATAGAAAAGCTGTTAGGAAAAATAATGACAGAAAAATTTCCCAACCTAATGAGATAAAAAGTCATGCAAGTTCAAGAAGCACAGAGAGTTCCAATGAAGAGGAATCCCAAAAAACCCACACCAGGGCACATCATAATTAAAATGGCAACATTCCAAGACAAAGAGAGAATCCTAAAAGAAGCAAGAGAAAAACAGCAAATAACATACAAGGGAGCTCTGATAAGGCTATCGACCGATTTCTCAACAGAAACACTACAAGCCAGAAGGGAATGGTCAAAAATATTTCAAGCAATGAAAAACTAAGGCCTACAACCAAAAATACTCTACCCAGCAAGACTCTCATTCAAAATGGAAGGTGAAATAAAAAGTTTCCCAGACAAAGGAAGACTAAAAAAATACATCTCCACCAAACAAGCATTGCAAGAGATGCTAAAGGGAATGTTTTAAGAAAAAGAAAAAAAAAAGAGGAGAGGAATATAGATACAAAGGGAAATGAATAAATACATGTCAATAATAACCTTAAATGTAAATGGATTAAATGCTCCAATTAAAAGACATAGGGTAACGGAATGGATAAGAAAACAGTACCCACATATTTGCTGACTACAAGAAACACACCTCAAAACAAAATATTTACTCAGATGGAAAGTAAAAAAATATAAAAAAGTATTCCAACCAAACAGACATGAAAAAAAAACTGCAGTAGCAGTACTCATATCAGACAAAACAAATTTCAAAGCAAGGGCAATTAAAAGATATAAAGAAGGACATTTCATAATACTTAAGGGAACAATCCATCAAGAAGATATAACACTGATAAGCATATATGCACCCAACATAGGAGCACCCAAATACATAAAGAAAATACTAGAAGACCACTAAACGGATATTAACAGCAACACGCTCATAGTGGGGGACTTTCAGACTCCATTATCAACAATAAACAGATTTTTGAAGCAAAGAAACACAAAGGATATACAGGCATTGAACAACACAATAAACCACATAGACTTAATTGATATACATAGAACATTTCACCCCAAAGAAGCAAAATATACATTCTTTTCAAATGCACGTGGGACATTTTCAAACATAGACCACATGATAGGACACAAAACAAGCCTCAACAAATTCAAGAAAATTGAATTCATATCAAGCACCTTTTCAGACCACAATGCCTTGAAACTAAAAATCAACCTCAGAGAAAAAAATCAAAGACATCCAAACTCATGGAGAATGAATAACATGCTATTAAATAATGAATGGGTTAACAATGACATCAAAGAAGAAATCAAGAAGTTTCTGAAAACTATTGATAATGAACACACAACAGCCCAAAACCTATGGGACACAGCAAAAGCAGTCCTAAGAGGGAAGTTCATAGCAATACAGGCATATCTGAAAAGGATAGAAGAATCTCAAATAAAAAATCTAACCCTACAGCTACAAGAACTAGAACAACAAACAAAGCCTAGGGCAAGAAGAAGGAAGGAAATCATCAAGACCAGAGAAAATTAAATGACATGGAGACCAAACAAACAATTCAAAAGATCAACAAAACTAGGAGCTGGTTCTTCAAAAAAAGCAAAACAGACAAGCCTCTAGCCAGGCTCATCAAGAAAAAAAGAGAGGAGACCGAAGTAAACAAAATCAGAAATGAAAGAGGAGAAATCACGACTGATACCATAGAAATACATACGATTGTAAGAAATTACTACAAACAACTGAATGGCAAGAAATTTGACAACCTAGAAGAAATGGACAAATTTCTAGAAACATATAACCTTCTAAAACTGAATCAAGAAGAAGCGGAAAGTCTCAACAGACCAATAACAAAGAAGGAAATTGAAACAGTAATCAAAAATCTCCCTGCACACAAAAGCCCTGGACTGGATGGCTTCACAGGCGAATTTTACAAGACATTTAGGGAAGAACTAACTCCTACCCTCCTCAAACTATTCCAAAAAATCCAAGAAGAGAGAAAAATCCCAAATTCTTTCTATGAAGCCAGTATTACCCTAATTCCAAAACCAGGCCAACACACAACAAAGAAAGAAAACTACAGGCCAATATCACTGATGAACATAGATGCTAAAATTTTCAACAAAATATTGGCAAACAGGATCCAGCAATACATCAAAAAGATCATACACCACGATCAAGTGGGATTCATCCCAGGGATGCAAGGATGGTTTAATATTCAGAAATCAATAAATATAATACATCACTTAAACAAAATGAAAGACAAAAATTACATGATCATATCAATAGATGCAGAAAAAGCATTTTATAAAGTACAACACACATTTATGAAGAAAACACTCAACAAAATGCGAACAGAGGGAGCATTCCTTAACATAATTAAGGCTATATATGAGAAGCCTGAAGCCAACATCATACTCAATGGACAAAAATTGAAAGCATTCCCCCTGAAATCAGGAACTAGACAAGGCTGTCCACTCTCCCCACTTCTATTCAACATAGTATTGGAAGTCCTAGCCACAGCAATCAGACAAGACAAAGAAATAAAAGGCATCCAAATCGGGAAAGAAGAAGTAAAACTATCATTATATGCATGTGACATGATAGTATACATAGAAAACCTTATAAACTCCACTAAAAGACTACTCAATATAATAAGTAAGTTTGTCAAAATAGCAGGGTACAAAATAAATATACAGAAATCTAAGGCATTTCTGTACACCAACAATAAAATATCAGAGATGTAAACAAAAAGAAAATACCATTTACTATAGCAACAAGAGAAATAAAGTACCTAGGAATGAACTTAACCAAAGAGATAAAAGACCTGTACACTGAAAATTATGTAACATTGAAGAAAGAAATTAAGGAAGATACAAATAAATGGAAGCAAATACCATGTTTTTGGATGGGAAGAATCAACATCATCAAAATGTCCGTACTACCCAAAGCAATTTACAGATTCAATGCAATCCATATTAAAACACCAACGACATATTTCACAGACCTAGAACAAATACTTCAAAAATTTATATGAAACCAAAAAGGAACCTGAATAGCCAAAGCAATCTTGAGGAAAAATAACACAGTAGGAAGAATCACAATACCTGCAATCAAACAATACTACAAAGCCACTGTGATCAAAACAGTCTGGTACTGGCATAAGAACAGACATATAGATCAATGGAACAGAATAGAGTCCAGAAATAAATCCAGGAATATATGGTCAACTAATATTTGATAAAGGAGGAAGAAACATAAAATAGAGTGATAAGAGCCTCTTCAACAAATGGTGATGGGAGAACTGGACAGGGATATGAAAAAAAATGAAACTAGACCCCAACATACACCACACATGAGAATAAACTCAAGATGGATCAAAGACTTAAATGTAAGCCGTGACACCATAAAAGTCCTAGAGGAAAACTTAGGCACGAAAATTTCAGATATCCCACGTAACAATATTTTCACGGATGCATCTCCTGAGGCAAGAGAAATAAAGGGAAAAATTAACAATTGGGACTACATCAAACTAAAGAGTTCCTGCTCTGCAAAAGAAAACATCAGCAAGATGAAAAGGAAACCAACCATATGGGAAAACATATTTGCCAATGATATCTCAGACAGGGGACTGATCTCCAAAATATATAAAGAGCTTATACGACTCAACATCAATAAAATAGACAACGCAATTAAAAAATGGGCAAGGGAACTGAGTAAACACTTCTCCAAAGAGGACATACAGAAGGCCCATAGACACTTAAAAAAATGCTCAACACCACTAACCATCAGAGAGATGCAAATAAAAACCACAATGAGATGCCACTTTACACCAGTCAGAATGGCCATCATCAACAAATCAAGAAACAGCAAGTGCTGGTAAGGATGTGGAGAAATGGGAATCCTACTGTACTGTTTGTGGGAGTGCAGACTCATGCAACCACTATGAAAAACAGTATGGAATTACCCCAAAAAACTTAAAATGGAACTGCCTTTTGAACCAGCAATTCTGCTGCTAGGTTTATACCCCAAAAATTTAAAAACCCTAATCCAAAAGAATTTATGCACCCCTATGTTCATAGCAGCACTGTTTACAATAGCTAAGTGCTGGAAACAGCCTATGTGCCCATCTGTAGATGAGTGGATCAAGAAACCGTGGTACATTTACACAATGGAATACTATGCAGCAGAGAGAAAGAAGGAACTCCTGCCATTTGCGACAACATGGATGGAACTAGAGAGAATTATGCTTAGTGAAATAAGCCAGGCAAAGAAAGAAAAATACCATATGATGTCACCTAATACAGGAAACTAAAGAACAACATAAGCAAATGAACTAATAGGACAAGGAGCAGAATAACAGTCAATAGGGTGGAGAGGGGAGGAAGAGAAGGGGGATAAGTAAGGGAAGAGTTTAGTCAAGGAACATGTATGTATAAATGACTCATGGACATGGCCAACGGAGAGGGATATGATTGTGGGAGAAGTGGTGGGCTGCATGGGGGGAGCAATGGGGAAAAAATGGGATAATTGTAATTGAAAAATCAAAAAATAAAATTAAAAAAAATAAATGCAAAGACATGATAAAAGAGGGTAAGTCTGCAGAACATGGTGTGTTGGTTAGCTGGGGTTGCCATAACGAGGCACCACAAGGTGGTTGGCTTAAATGTTATAAATTTACTCTCCCATAGTTCTGGAGGCTGGAAGACTATGATAGAGGTCTCAACAGAGTTGTTTCCTTCTGAAGACTGTGAGGAGAACCTGTTCCCTTTCTTTTTTTTTTTTTTTTTTTTTTTTTTATCTTAGTTCAGGCATTCGTGGCATGTAGACACCCATCTTCTCCTTCTGTTTTTCCTTTGTGAATGTCTGTCACTGTGTTCAAATTTTTTAAAAATTAGGACACTAGTCATTTAGATTAGAGCTCATCCTAATGACTTCATTTAATCCTCGTCATCTATAAAGACCCTATTTCCAAATAAAGTCATTTTATCAGGTACTGGGGTTAAGACTTCAACTGCAACAACACAGATGGAAACATGTACTAGAATGACATTTAGGGACACTGGTCAGTTCTGTGAAAGTGGACCTGTATGGGCTGTGGCAGGGGCAGGCATCACAATGAGGACAGGTGAGAAAGCAGACAATGGTATAGAAATGAGAGCAGGAAGAGTTGTTTGCTTTTTTGTTTGTTTTTTATTTCAAGTTTTCCATTAATTTAGATGTGAATGGGAAAGAAGCAAGACTGGATTAGCATCCAAAGTGACAACTAATTGTTGAGGGAAGATGTAAGTGGAGGAATTTAATCTATAGGCATTGGAGGGGGTCACGAAAAAGGGGATATGGCAACCACACAGAAAAGACAATGGGATGGGATTCCACTCTATTTCTCCTATATACAACTAAGAGAAGGAGGTGCATCTTCTTCAGAGACTAGAGGCCTGTAAAGAGAGAAAAGATAGAAACAAACTGAGGTTTGTGATGGAGATAAAGGAACTTTTAAGAATCACTTTGATGGATGTAAAATGTTGACCAGTTGTCATATTCAGTTATTTGTGGTAGACTCCTTCCATTTCCTGTTGAAGTTCTGATGAACACAAAATACAATATAAAAAGATGTTTTATAGAATTGTACACCTGAAACTTATATAATTTTATTAAACAATGTCACCCCAATAAATTCAATTAAAAAACAACAACAAAGAAATTGCCTCCAAAGAAAATATCACAAAGGATTACTATCCCTTAAAATAGTTTGTACCCTGGCACCATGCATAGTTGTTACAATATAATCAGTGTGTGTCATGGGTGTAAAGTATATGATTGTCTAACCACTAAAAAAGAATAATATTGAATATAAACTGTAATAGAAAAAAAGATAAAATTAATTTCTCATTCCTAAAAAATTGGTTTGTACAAATAAATAAGAAAAAAAGGAGGAAATACAAGACAATTTTAAAAAGAAGTCTCTGGTTTCAGCTCTAATGAGTAAAGAGCTTGGAAATTTATTGCTCCCATTCTAAGCTCTGCTTATCTGGAGCAGAAGCCACTGGAACCATAAATGGGTAATAATGCTTAAGTGGGTTTTTTTGGATGAATTACTGGAGGCTGAAAGTGAAGAAGAATGAAAATGAGAAACCCCTAGGGCAGTTTCAATCTTAAGGGGTGCAGCCTTAGGGGGACTAACACTTTTATGAGCTTTACTTTCAGGGACCCCACTAGGTTGTTATGCTGAGACCCAAGAAAGATCCCCTCATGGCTCTGGCAGGGTCAGGGAAGTGACTTTCTTCCAAAGAGTACAGCATGGAAAGGGAGGAAGAAAAAAAGAAGAGTTTCACAGTAGAGAAACCTGACAAACACCCTCAGCCCGATGATCAAGTTCAACTTCAACAGTGATCAGTCATGTTGATAGCATAGACCCTTGATGTGATATGATAAGAATGGCTGTATTTTAACTGCTCTGACCAGTAGAGTATAGTAGAAGTGACACTATGTTAGTTCCAGTTTTGGGCTTTAGGGGAGCAACAGATTCTTCTTCCTCTTTCTTGAAACCTTGAGCTGCCATGTGAGAGGTTTGGCTATTCCAAGGCCGCTGTGCTTTTAGGAAGCCTATGGCCACCATATGGAGAGGCCATGGGGAAAGAGAAAGCTAGAGGAAGGTCCTGGAGCAACCCTTTACTTTCAGCCCTCAGCTGTTTAAGTCATCCTAGCTGAGTTCCCAGATATCATGGACCAAGCACAAGTCATTGTTGCCACCTTCTGTCCCAGTCCCTATTCTTACACTCACAAGATGTAATAACTTATTGGTTTTGGCCATGAAATTTAGGGGGCAGCTTGTCATTCAGTAATAGCTAACTGAAACAATTTGAGGTGAGGGGAATAAAATTAGGAAAAAGGTGGCTAAAGGTGTATATGACAGGGGTGGTAGAAGGAAAGTAAGTGTGGTTATAAAAGGGCTGTCAGAGGAATCCTTATACTGATGTAAGTGTACAATATTTTAACTGTGATGGTACATACATGTGATAAAATTGCACACACACACTCAAATAGAAATAAAACTAAGGATAAGATCCTTGGGTTGCCTTAATGTCACTGTACTGGCTGTGATATTGGACTGCAGTTTCGCAAAACATTACCATTGGAGAAAACTAGGTAAAAGGTGCACAATCCTGTGCATCTGTATTGTTGTTTACAGTTATAAATTTACAGTTATCTCAATAAAAGTTTTAAATAAAGATGTTCTAAAAACACTACAGTGAAATCTATATTAAAGTAAAAAAATTAGTCTCAGCAAATTTAAATATCATCTTCCCATTTTGGTAAAACAAAACAAAATCAAATTCCATATATTTGAATGCACATTTGGATGAGTAGACAGATGTGACTGACCTCAAGCTGCTGATGCTGGTCACCAAATGATGTTGTCTGGATGGGAAAAGAGAAGAGATAGTCAATCTATTCTCTTATATGTCTCTGTGTTGCTACATTAAAAATAAATGTTCAGGACTTCCAGCCAAGATGGAGGCATAGACTGACACACTCTGTCTCCCTCTACAACTAAGAAGGATTACAACTACTGCAAAACTAAAAATAATAAGAAGTTCCTGAAAATAAAGCTACATGGAAGTCCAACGTATTAACTCATGAACAAGTGGTGCTCATCTGGACGGGTAGGAAGTGCAAACCCACAGCTGAGAAAGATCGAACTGTGCTGGAGGCAGCAGATGCAGCAGTGAACAGTGGGACCCAGTAAGCAGACACCTGTATTTGCGGGGAGGAGAGAAGCGCTGAGGAGCCAGCCCCGGCTGCAGACCAGATCCGTCGGCTCGCGATTCCAACGCCCAGGAAGGCAGACCCCATTGGCAGGTGGCCCTGTTCCTCAGCAGAGAGTAACAGCAGGAATCCATCTTGGACCCCCGCCCCCATGCAAAGCGCCACAGTGTGGTGAGACAGGTCGCCAGGTTGTGACAAGCACACAGGGCTCCGCCCAATATAGCATAGGAGCTGTGACAGCACCCCGCACAAGAAGAAAAGATAAACAAAAGGTCAGAATGGCATAATTAATGATTGAAATACCAATCACAGAGCTAACGAAAAGAACAAATAAATGCCTTGACCGATGAACAAATAGCAAATCTTTCTGAGGCTCAGTTCAGAGCTATAGTTATTAAGACTGCTTACAGACCTAACAGTGGGGCTGAATCAAGACAGGGAAGGAATGAAAGCTAGTCCTGCTGAAATGAAGAAAAATGCATACAAGTGGTGAGGAAGGGAAAGCCATGGATCAAATTAACAAATTGGAACATAGGGAGGGAACAGACAGTCAACCAGTGCAGAAAGAGGAAACAAAAAGTGAGAACTATGATGAGAGGCTCAGAAACCTCTGGGACAGCTATACGCGATCGAACATTCGAATTATCGGATTGCCAGAGGGTGAAGAAGAAGAACTAGAAATTGAAAAATTATGTGAAAAAATAATGAAGCAGAACTTCCCTAACTTGGGGAAGGAAATGAACTTACAGGTCCAGGAAGCACAGAGAGTTCCAGAAAAACTGGACCCAGGGAGGACCACACCAAGACACACTGTCATCAAAATGTCAAAAATTAAAGATAAAGAGAGAATCTTAAAAGCAGCAAGAGAGAAGTATTATGTACAAAAGGGTCCCAATTAGACTGTCAGCGGATTTCTCAAAGGAGACTTTACAGGCAAGAAGGGACTGGCAAGAAATACTCAAAGTAATGAAAAGCAAAAACCTACAATCACAATTACTCTATCCTTAGAAGCTGTCATTCATAATAGAAGGGCAGAAAAAGTGTTTCCAGGACAAAGTAAAACTGAAGGAGTTTGTTAGATCCAAACCACTGTTATATAAGATGTTAAAGGGACTGGTTTAGAAGAAGGAGGATCGAAACTATGAACATTAAAATGAAAACTGTATCACAACAACCAACAGCAGAAGCTAAGGAATCGAAACAAAGGAAAACTAAATAGGCAATGAGAGGGGAAAAAGAATTATAGGTATGGGGAACATATTGAGGGGAGGTCAGCGGGGAGGGAGAAGGAGGAAAAGGGAGGGAGATGATGCAGGAATTAAGAAGCATAGTAGGAGGGAGTGGAGTAAATAGGAAGATGTTGAGAAGAACTATATGCACAACCAATGGGCATGGACTAAGGAGGGGGGGAACAACTGAAGGGAGGGGGAGCAGGGGGGAAAGAAATTAAGACAACTGTAACAGCATAATCAATAATAATAAATAAATAATAAAAATAAAAATAAAAAAAGATCAAAACTGTGAACACTAAAATGACAACAAGCTCACAAGTTTGTTGAATCTAAAAAATAAAAAACAAAATCCAACTAAGCAAACCAGAATAGGAACAGAATCATAAGTATGGAAATAATTTGGAGGGTTATCAGCTGGGAGGGTGGAGGGGGAGAAATGGGGAATTGGTGCAGGGACTAAGAAGCATAATCGGTTGGTACAAAATAGACAGGGGGAAGTTAAGAATAGTGTAGGAAAGGGTGAAGCCAAAGAACTTATATGCATGACCCATGAACATGAACTAAGGTGGGTGGGATTGCTGGAAGGAAGGAAGGTACTGGGCAGAGGGGAGCAATGGGAAAAAATTGGAAGTACTGTAACAACATAATTAATAAAATATACTTAAAAAAGAAAAAAATTAATAAATAAATGTTCAAAAGAGCTAAATGCAGTCAAATGCTCTATCCATGAACCATATCTCCCAATGTATGCTAATTACACAGGGGAACAATTTTTAACATAATTCAACTGTTTTAGATTTAAGTAGGCATGCTAATTGCAAAACTACAGTTAGTTTTCTTCTATCACATCAAGTTTTTTTCTGTACAGCTTATCTTAATACGACCACTTTAGGCTGGATTGAGCCTGGACCAAGGGAAGCACTAGTACTCTCCAATTGGCTAGAGTAAACCTCCCTCGAGTGTGGAGGGGTGGGGGATGACCTTGGAGACCAGCGACAGGTTTATACTTGTCTAGGCTATTCAGTCACACATGAGACAGTGTGGTGAGAGGTTGTGTGCCACTCTATATAGTGAGTTGCATTCTGAAGTGTAGTCTGAGTTCTTGTCTGTATACAAGGATTAGCAGAATTTATTTTTTTATTTACATACATACTTGTTTCCTTTCCTTCAGATCATGTCTGCCTCTGCTATTTCTCGTCGTAAGTGCCTAAACAACCCTGATTCATTTTGTTATATCTGTGGCAGTTTCACCATTCCCAGTCAAAGGACAAACATCAGTGCATTTGTCAGGCAAGCCTATTTTGTATATTTTAAAGTATAACTTGGTGATCAAGATAAGTCTTGGGCCCCTCACAAGGTGTGCAAATAGTGTGTGGAGAGTTTATGAATGTGAACGAAGGAACATGTGATAAATTGCCATTTGGTATACCTATGGTTTGGCGAGAGCCCAGAGATCATTCAAGTGACTGTTACATTTGTATAGTGAAAACGTCAGGATATAACAAGAAAAATAAATGTAAAATGGAGTATCCTAGTCTACCATAAGCTATACGTCCAGTGCCTCATTCAGTTGAAGTTCCAATGCCAGTTTTCATTGAACTACCTTCTTTCAAAAAACAGGAGTATACTGAAGAACTAAGCAACAGCAATGATGAAGATTTTGAAATTGAAGATGACTCAGTTCATAAGGGATTTGATCAGCATGAGTTGAATGATTTGGCATGAGATTTGGGACTATCCAGAAAGGCTTCAGAACTACTAGCATCAAGATTGCATGAGGCTAGGCCGGCCAAGATGGAGGCTTAGACGGACACGCTAGGTCTCCCTCTACAACTATAGTGGAATACAACTACTTCAAAACAAAGGATAACTAGAAATTCCAGAAAATAAAGCTACACGGAAGCCCAACATATGAAGTTATAAACCAGCGGTGCCATTTGGGCAGGTAAGAGTTAAAGAAGGCAAAGCTGTTTGCGGAGCGGCGGGGCGGGGCGGGGCGGCGAAAAATCCTGGAGGCAATCAAGCCCCTGGCGTGCGCGACTCCAATCAAGCCCCTGGCGTGCGCGACTCCAATCAAGCCCCTGGCGTGCCTGACTCCCGGCGCTGGGGAGCAGCCGCAGCATCGCCTTGAACAGTGAGGCCCAGGGGGGCGGGAGGACGGATCCCGGTCTCCTAGCTGAATAACTGAGTGAATCCATCTTGGACCCCCGCCCCCACAGAAAGCACCACAGGGCTGCGAAATAGGTCGCGGACAGGCAGGAGACTCCGATCAAGCCCCTGGCGTGCCCGACTCCGGCGCTGGGGAGCAGCCGCAGCATCGCCTTGAACAGTGAGGCCCAGGGGGGCGGGAGGACGGATCCCGGTCTCCTAGCTGAATAACTGTGTGAATCCATCTTGGACCCCCGCCCCCACAGAAAGCACCACAGGGCTGTGAAATAGGTCGCGGACAGGCAGGCGCCGGCGGTCGCTGATTTGTGACGCGTACGCAGGCACTGCCCCCTGCCCCCGACAGCCGGCCCAGGAAAACAAAACGCATCTGTCAAAATGTGGCAGACAAATATAGAGATCCCGGTGGCACAACTCACCAGACAGCAGATAGAGAACCTGACAGATGAACAGATAAGAAACCTGTCAGAGGCTCAGTTCTGGGCCATTGTTATCAGGTGGCTTACAGAATTCACAAAAGAGCAGGAAAAAGATATGAAAGAAGCGAAAAACTTTCATAACGAAAGGAACAAAACCACATACGAGACAGATGGTGAGGAATCCAGAGTCCATTTCAACAAACTGGAATATGGAGAAGGAACAAGCAGTCAACCAATGCAGCGAGAGGAAATGGCAAGCAACAATGAGAGGATCAGAAACCTCTGGGACAGCTATAAAAGGCCCAACATAAGAATCATTGGTTTGCCAGAGAATGAGGAAGATGAACTAGAACTTGAAAAATTGAGTGAAAATATAATAAAGGAGAACTTCCCAGACTTGGGGAAGGAAATAGACTTGCAGGTCCAGGAAGCAAGGAGAGTTCCCAAGAGACTGGACCCAGGGAGAACCACTCCAAGACACATTATAATCAAAATGTCAAAAATTAAAGACAAAGAGAGAATCTTAAAAGCAGCAAGAGAGAAGAAAAGAATTATGTACAAAGGGGTCCCAATTAGACTATCAGCTGACTTCTCAAGGGAAACCCTACAGACAAGAAGGGACTGGCAAGAAATATTCAAAGTAATGAAAATCCAAAACCTACAACCACGAATACTCTATCCAGCGAAATTGTCATTCAGAATAGAAGGACAGAGAAAGTGTTTCCAGGACAAAATAAAACTGAAAGAGTTCATTAGATCCAAACCACTGTTATATGAGAAGTTAAAGGGACTGGTTTAAAAAACAGAAGCTAGGGAGATGAAACAAAGGCAAACGAAACAGGCAACGAGAGTGGAAAAGGAACTGTGGGTAAGGGAAACATAGTGGGGGGAGGCCAACAGGGAGGGGGAGTGGGGAGAGGGAGGGAGATGATATAGGAATTGGGGATCATGGTAGGAGGGAATGGAATAGACGGAGAGAGATTGGGAGGAACTGTAAGCACAACTAATGGACATAATCTAAAAGGGGGGGACAACTGGAGGGAGGGGGCCACCGGGTGGAGGGGAGCAGAGGGAAGGGAAAGTGGCACAAATGTAATATTTTAATCAATAAAACACATTAAATCTGGAAAAAAAAAAAAAGATTGCATGAAAAAAGTTTGCTTGAAAAGGGAGCAAAGGCATCCTACTTTTGATCAAGAGAAAGTGCATTTCTGCAGTACTTTTGAAGTGATGGTGGCTTTGTGTATTGCCATAATATACATGGTTTAATGGAGGAATTGGCAATTCCAATCTATAATGCAACTGAATGGCGACTGTTCATCAATAGCTCAAAGCAGAGCTTGAAGTGTGTCCTCCTCCACAATGGCAATTTACTTGGTGCAGTCCCAATGGACCATTAAGTTTGTTTTGTGAAAAATATGAAGACATAAAGAGAGTCTTTGACCTGTTGCAATATCACAAGTACAATTGGATCATCTGTGTTGACCTTAAAATGGTCTGTTTCCTTCTTGGTGCGCAATGTGAATACATCAAATATTCCTGTTTTCTGTGAATGTGGGACAGCAGAGCTCATGGGAAGCATTGGGTGAAGTGAATTGGCCTCCAAGACCTGACCTCAAACCTGGTGATCCAGACATTCTACATGAGCCACTTGTTGACAGAAAAAACATTATATTCCCACCTCTGCACATAAAACTGGGTTTCATGAAGCAATTTGTTAAAGTTTTGCCAACTGAAGGAGACTGTTTCAAGTACCTCATTTTGGCATTTCCTAGCCTGTCGTTTGAAAAGATAAAATACCTTAATATGTATGTTTGGTAGCAGAACTTTACTACTTATACACAATTTGACTTACATTAACAATATATAGCCTTTATATGAATAAAATAACTCTAAATAAACAGTATACTAAGGTAATTTTTCCTTTATTTTCCTTTGTATGTACATATTGTATGATTTTGGGGACAAAGGGAGGGTATCCCATACCTTAAAAAGTTGACATGATAGAGAAAAACTGGGGTTATTTTTGGATTCAGATGCCAAAAGTTAGTCAAAAACAAGTGTCAGATCTCACTCAACGAAAATTATGTTCCCCAGTGTTATATCTCAGTAAAACTTGGGGACAGGTAAAAATAAAGGTGCTAAATGGAAAAAACAAAATCATAACATTTTAGGGAAAGTAAATTATTTTTACAACCTTAGGGTGTGGGTTCCCTTCCCCAGGAAGGAAGAGTCAACACCCAGAAACAGTAAAGGAAACAACTGACAGACTAATTTAAAAAAATTAAAAACTTCCGTAGATCAAAACACATAATAAAATTAAAAAACAGATAGCATGAGAAATGTCTTAAAAACCAAAGGACTAGTAACAAATTGCTTTTAAAAATCACACACAGACACAAAAATAATCCAATAGAAAAAGGGGTAAAGAATTTGAACAGACCATTAAAAGAAAGGAAATAAATGTTGAGGCTAACGTGGCACTTTTCCAGTCTTGGTTTGGGCTGAAACTCTGGACAATACAGAAGGTGCTAACTAGCCCACAGAGTCTAAATGCTGGACCCCTGATTCAGCATCTGCTGAAAGAATATCTAATTATTCACCTCCCTTCAGTGTGAGAGGCAGGAGACAGAGAGGCTGATTCCAGGGTGGGCAGCAGCCCGGGACCAAGCAGAGAGGCCAGTGGGCTCCCAGCCCTGTTTATCTCTAGTCCTCCCTCAAAGCCCACTAAAATGACATTAAAAGTGGGGGAATGAGGCAAAAACTTTGGTAGACAAAGGAAATAGAGAGGAATCAACAGTAACAACATACTGGAAGCAAGGAAGCAGCTGCACTAGTAGTCATGAGGTAGCAGATTTGGGAAAGTGAAGTCTAACCAGGTGGTAGGGCAAGCCTGGAAGCCTGGAAGCCTGGAAGTATTCCAGAGCTGCAGAGAGGGACTGGGATTGGAAGCAACAGGTATCTCTGCAAGTAAGAGTGTGGGTGAAGCTGAAAGCAGAGGATTGGATAAATATTACTGCGAGAATATTTGAATCCATGGTCCCTTACCCAAGTCTGTACAGGTGAAGACAGAGCTCTACTCTTTTTTTTTTTTTTTTTTTTTTTTTTTTTTTTTTTTTTTTTCAGATTTAATGTGTTTTATTGATTAAAATATTACATTTGTGCCAATTTCCCTTCCCTCTGCTCCCCTCCACCCGGTGGCCCCCTCCCTCCAGTTGTCCCCCCCTTTTAGATTATGTCCATTAGTTGTGCATACAGTTCCTCCCAACCTCTGTCTATTCCATTCCCTCCTACCATGATCCCCAATTCCTATATCATCTCCCTCCCTCTCCCCACTCCCCCTCCCTGTTGACCTCCCCCCACTATGCTTCCCTTACCCACAGTTCCTTTTCCACTCTCGTTGCCTGTTTCGTTTGCCTTTGTTTCATCTCCCTATCTTCTGTTATTTAAACCAGTCCCTTTAACTTCTCATATAACAGTGGTTTGGATCTAATGAACTCTTTCAGTTTTATTTTGTCCTGGAAACACTTTCTCTGTCCTTCTATTCTGAATGACAATTTCGCTGGATAGAGTATTCGTGGTTGTAGGTTTTGGATTTTCATTACTTTGAATATTTCTTGCCAGTTCCTTCTTGCTTGTAGGGTTTCCCTTGAGAAGTCAGCTGATAGTCTAATTGGGACCCCTTTGTACATAATTCTTTTCTTCTCTCTTGCTGCTTTTAAGATTCTCTCTTTATCTTTAATTTTTGACATTTTGATTATAATGTGTCTTGGGGTGGTTCTCCCTGGGTCCAGTCTCTTGGGAACTCTCCTTGCTTCCTGGACCTGCAGGTCTATTCCCTTCCCCAAGTCTGGGAAGTTCTCCTTTATTATGTTTTCACTCAATTTTTCAAGTTCTAGTTCATCTTCCTCATTCTCTGGCAAACCAATGATTCTTATGTTGGGCCTTTTATAGCTGTCCCAGAGGTTTCTGATCGTCTCATTGTTGCTTCCTATTTCCTCTCGCTGCATTGGTTGACTGCTTCTTCCTTCTCCATATTCCAGTTTGTTGAAATGAACTCTGGATTCCTCACCATCTGTCTCGTACATGGTTTTGTTCCTTTCGTTATGAAAGTTTTTCGCTTCTTTCATATCTTTTTCCTGCTCTTTTGTGAATTCTGTAAGCCACCTGATAACAATGGCCCAGAACTGAGCCTCTGACAGGTTTCTTATCTGTTCATCTGTCAGGTTCTCTATCTGCTGCCTGGTGAGCTGCACCACCGGGATCTCTATAGTTGTCTGCCTCATTTTGACAGATGCGTTTTGTTTTCCTGGGCTGGCTGTCGGGGGCGGTGCCTGTGTACTCGTAATGACCCAGCGACCGGCGCCCTTTGGCGTCACAAGTCAGCGCCCGGCGCCTGTCTGCGACCTATTTCGCAGCCCTGTGGTGCTTTCTTTCTTTGGGGGCGGGGGTCCAAAATGGATACACACAGTTATTCCGCTAGGAGACCGGGATCCGTCCTCCCGCGCCCCTGGGCCTCACTGTTCAAGGCGATGCTGCGACTGCTCTCCCCAGCGCCCGGAGTCGCGCACCGGCAGGGGCTTGATTGGAGTCGCGCCAAGCCTCCGGGCTTTTTCGCCGCCCCGCCCCCGCCGCCGCTCCGCAGACAGCTTTGCCTTCTTTAACTCTTACCTGCCCAAATGGCACCGCTGGTTTATAACTTCATGTGTTGGGCTTCCGTGTAGCTTTATTTTCTGGAATTTCTAGTTATCCTTTGTTTTGAAGTAGTTGTATTCCTATCTGGTTGTAGAGGGAGACCTAGCGTGTCCGTCTAAGCCTCCATCTTGGCCGGAAGTCCAGAGCTCTACTCTTTATCAAGAGGGAACCAGGGGTCTCTGGTCTCAAGAACCAGGGCCCAGATGCAGGTGAGGACACGAGGCTGATGACAGGGATAAAGTGAAAGTCAACATACTGAATACTGAAACCTGCACCCTGAAAACTAGGAGCCAGGATTATAACCCTTAAACAAGATTTTGCATGATTCTTTTGGGGGTTACTAGTCAGTCCAATAGAATTTATATAGCCACTGGCAGTTCAGAGCCCCCCAGTAGAATGACCCATCAAAGCTCTACCCAGACACACAGAGCTTCCAATATGTGCATTAGAATCTTACTCTTTATATAATGTCAGAGACAGAAACTATCAAAGAGTAAGAAAGAACTTGGAAAAAAGAGAAACAATTCAAGGAACAGGGGGAAAATGTATATATATTTAATGTAAGTTCTCTCTCCAGGAAATAAGATATTTCATCCATGAAATGAAAACTGGTTGTTTAAAAAAAAACAAAGTAAATTTTAAAAGGATCATTCAGAATTTTTAAAGTATTCTTTGAAATTAAAATGGCAGATATTCAAAGCAATAACATAAAAGAAACTTTAATAAAAAGGTTGAGACATCTTTCAAAAGATAGAATATAAACAAAGAAATAGAAGATAAGAGAGTAAAACTATAAAAATTAGAGAATCAGCCCAAGAGGTTCATAACTGAAAAATAGAAATGTTTAAAATAGAGAGCAGAGAAAATAAATACATTGGTAGGAGTAGGTACAAAATAATTGAAAAGTTACCAGGTTGGGAGTAACAATCATAAGCCTCCAGTTGGAAAGGACCCACTTGGAGTACCCATGTGAATTGAAACCCAGACCAGAACACACCAAAGATTAAAAGGGATTCCTGGACAATTTTAGAGGAAATGGTCTCAAATGAAGAAAAAGAGGAGATCATGGCATCTGACTTCTTAACAGCAGCTCTGTGGCCCAGAAAGCAGTGGGCCTCAGCTACAAAGTCTGAGGATCAAGAATATCTAACTAAGCTGCCAATCAAATGTGACAATGCAGTAGCTCATTGTTACATGTACAGGCTTTCAAAACACTTTTCTAATTTTCTAACGCTAAACATTTCTCAGACACCATTGGAGGAGGTGCTTTACCAAAACAAGAGAGAAAACCAGCATTGGACACTGGAATCAGCAAACAGAGATCCAACGCAGGGAAGTCAAAGAGGGCCCCCAGGACCCCAAGATCACAGCGGACAGAGTGCAGAGAGTAGCCAGTCCCTATCAGAGCAGGCACCCTAGGTAGGATGTCAACAGGGAAGGGAGGTGAACCCTCAGCAGATGTGTCTACACAAACTGCAACGACAGCTCCTTCATCCAAGTCTAGGAATGAATAGTGAGTGAACACCAAACAAAGGAAAGGCTTGGCAACCCTTTATTCCAGGCAAAACAAAAAGTTGTACAAAATAGGAAATGTGCACTACATGGTTTGATAAGAATGTGGTCATAACTCTGTAAATACTGAATATTGATGTTACACTCTAACTTCCATGAAGGGCTGAGAAGAGAAGTATGCATGCGTGCAGAGGGTAAGGGTGGCTTAGAGAGTTAAATCTTCCTCTTCCATAATAGGAATTCACTAAATAACATTTAAACTGGAAAACCAAGAAATGTCAGCCTAAACTTGTTTTAAAGCAAGAAGAAATGCACCAAAGGAATCAGCCAGAAGAATTCAAAGTGCTGGCCTCTGGGGAGTGAGAATCAGGACAGGGGAGGAAAATGTTGTTTTTCATTATAAGTTTTGCAGAGCCATTTAACTTTTTTTTTTTTCTTTTGGTTTTTCAATTACAGTTGCCCCCTTTTCCTCCAATTTCTCTCCCCCACCCAACCCACCCCCTCTCCCGCAATCATATCCCTCCCCATTGTCCATGTCCATGAGTCATTTATACGGGTTCTTTGATTAAACCCTTCCCTTACTTATCCTATGTACATGTATGACTTTGATAAACATAAATTAAAATGAAAAAAAAAAAACTACTAAAGAGACAAGAAAACAATTGAATGGGTGAATTAATCACATTTCAAACTTTTTAACTAACATATTTCCAATATGTGAATAAGTAACTTTGGGCATTTGGGGCACATTCCAAAAGGGGCTGCATTCCAGAAAATTCTTTGAAGTTTTGCTTATTATCTTTAAAATTTGTGTACAAGTTTTTATTCTCCCTCATAATACATTGCTGTTTGTTTTTATAGTATGTGGTAGGTTTTTACTTTCTTCCTTTCTCCTGCCTCCTGGGTCCGATGCACACTAGGATAAGATGGAAGAGAAAGACATTCTCTTAGTATAATAAGGTCTAGTGGGTGTCTGCAGAATAGTTGACTGAAGGGCATGAGATGCCTGATCATTGTTTGTGCTCAGGGCAAATGCTGTCAAGACACTTTGTCCTATCTGCTCCACCCCAAAGCCCAGGACTGGTACCTCTCAGAACGGAGCTAGTGAAACATAAAACTGGCCATCAGCAGGAAGCTGGGGTAGTACCCTCCAGGTGAAGAGCAGAAGGAAACAGGAAATAAAGAGGGGAGGGACAGAGCAGGGAAGAAGCGACATCTGGGTCTTAGCATTGGGGAGACCAAAGTACCCCACAGGTCTAGAACTCAAAGCTGCATAGCAGTGAGAGAAACTGGAAAGGCAAATTCTGCAGAACAGAGTGGAGAAGCCCATCCCATTCCCATAGCCTCTTAGGAATTCTGCAATCAATACAATAGAACAATTCATAACAGGCAGCTCATTCCAGATCTTTCTGTACACAATATGAATTTCAAAGAATGAACCATGTTTTCAATTAGTTAACTTTGCTGTTAATTGATATACAAAGTTTACCCTGAGGCTCAGCACCTCCTAAGTTCTCCCAAAGGCCCAGCGCCCCAGTTCTGTCCGACAGAGCAGCGTGGAGATCACAAATAGGAAAGCGATGAAATCAAGGGGGGAACATCAAACACTGGATTGGCAGGATAATTGACAGAGATGTGACTTGTGGTGGTACTATGTTCCCTCTCCTGTACTAGACTTGAAGTTGGCCTTTGTGCTCGTTCCTTCCTCAGAGGGTTGCAACAGGACAAGAAGCAGATCTAGAGATGATCCACATTCCTGGCCTTTGTTCTTCAAAAGCCTGAAGGTGTGATAGGAGAAAAGGAATTAGCTGCCAAAGCCAAGAGGGAAAGAGGAGAGATTGCCCGACAAAGAGGGAGCCAGAAGTCATGATCCCTAGAGGATATCAAGCTGTCTAGCTTGATATCAACACCACAGGGAGTGAAGGACCTCTGAGGACAGTGGCTGTGTGAGGAGGCCCCTCTCAGGCAAGGGTTTTCTGCTCTGTTGTAGCCTTCTGTGACTCTGTAGTGCAGAGCACACACACCACTGGGCTTGAGGAGACCGTACAGTCTAGCACCTCAGTATGCCCCTCATAACACGTAGGCTGGAGGGCTTGTCCAAGGGTCCTGCTCTCTGTAGGACCTCTGAGACCTTCATTAGCTCAGGATGCAGAGGGAGTCTCCAACATAACTGGGATTGAACATCTTCAAGCCTAGCAGAAGTACCCAAATTAATAAAATAAGGTATGTGCCTGCATTGCAAGTTATTCCCATTGTTACTGTAAATACTGCTGACTGGCCTGGCACCAAAAGCAGATGGGAATGCCTCATTTGTGTTTGGACTGGGACAGGGAATTTCAAGTGGAGCTCTACTCTACCTTCCCCATCCTGACATACACACAGGTGTTTTAAGGCTGTTGCCTCTCTGTTACAATATTGGATTCCAGAGACAGCTGTCACCAATGGTACTTGCAGTGAAGATGTGTGGCCCTCAGGAGGACTGGCAAAGGCAAGAATTTCTTGGACACAGAGGAGAACTGAGGAGAGAGGAGGCTTTGGAGACAGACATGGTGAGTATGTCATAGGTGCCAATGTTTGGAAGGCTGAGCCATAAACAGACCCAAGTGTGCAAGTTCCACACTGGGGCCAGGGTCTACCTCTTCCATCCCCTGGCACAGCCAGCTGTGGATACACAGGTCAACATACCCCACCCACACTGTGGCCATGTCCATGGGCCCAAACACCACATGAACGGGAGGTGGTCCCTAGGTTCTGACAGCTATGACCCAGACTTCAGAGCATGTATGCGACAGACATAAACAACTGGGTGGAAAGAGCCACAGCTCATGGCTCTGGAAACAATACCTAAAATAGAGAGTTGGGAGGTGGCTAAGGGCTGCTCCCACAAGCCATGTGTGAACCCACAGCAGAGGTCAAAGAGAAAAGCTGGCTTCCTGGGTAAAGAGTATAAAACCCTCCACAGGCCCCCACTGCATATATACACCCAAGACTCACCCAGAAATCCAGGAGGCCAGGGGGAAAGAGGCACCAAGCCCAGCCTTCAGTTATGAACACAACATATACCTGCTGGCTGGCCTTGAGCAAGGATATCTATGTGCAAATTCTTGCTCCACTGCTTATTTATTAGCTGTCTCCCTCCTCCTTCAGACCTCCATATCTTTACCCGTTATTTAGGGAAAGGGGTTCAGCATTTACAGTTGCCTGTTGTTGGGGGTGTGATGGAGGGCAAACGCTTTCTCCTCAGGCTTTATGATGCCATGTAGAGGGACCTCACCAGCTTGACACTTCCTGCCTTCCTCCCCTAAACCCTGGTGGTTTATCCCCAGTTCTAGTTTTGGGGAGAGTGGAGCCATCAAAAGGAGCCCCCCCCCACCTCAAATACTCATTCCCTCCTGGTCTCTCTGCTGGCCAACAGGGTCTCTCAAGTGAGTTGCCCCAAGTGTGATAAGGATGGCAGCAGGAGGCTGGGTGGTGAGCAACCCATGTGGGCCACAGAGCTAGGGCCTTCTGTCCATCTGCAAAACTGGCAATAATGCTGTCACTTGTCTTTCCATGATCTGTCTTCTGCATCTCGTTTCTCAGTTAAATGTGAGCTGGGGAGGGAAATAATGGGGTGTTATTTATAAGCCCCTTAAAACCTCCACAACCATATGGCAGGCCATGTATCTGGTGCTTTGTAAATGCACCATGTCACTTGATCCTCACAACTGTTGGGAGTGGGAATTGCTACTCTGGTTCTTAGTACCACTCTCCTTCCTCTGTACTACAGCCTCCAGGTGGGTATCAGTGTATTCCCCTCTCACAGTTTGGTGAGGAATCAAAGGGATAGTGTTTGGTGGAAGGCCTTTGTCACCTGAAGAACATTGAGTAAATCTTGTGTTCTAGATTTTGTTGTCCATCATGCTATTGCTGATAATCCCAGTGAATTCTCTTGGATCTGTCTCCCAAAGGCTACAGAGCTGCCTGCTCTTCTCAGCCCACATGTTTCCTTTAGATGATTTCATCTGCCACATGTTTCCAATTACCATCTATCCGCCGGATGCATGAATCAGGCCCAGACTGTGCGGAGTTTCAGTTGCATGCCTCCCCAGGTACATCTTTCTCAACAGATCCACAGTAACCACCTCATCTTCTTTACCAGGTCTGCTTCTCCTTCAGCATCCTCTATCTCAGTCTCTAACACCATATCCATCTGACTCTGTCCCCTGTCTCTGGGCCTGAGATGTTCTGGCTCTGGCTGCTTGTCTCCATCTACACAGGCCAATACACCTTCCTGTCTGGGTTACTGCCAAGGCTCCTTAACCCATCTTCCACTTTTATCTCCATCAAATCAATCCTGTGGACTAACTAATATAATATTTTTGAAACACAAATTAGATTATTTCACTTCTTCACTTATAGCCCTTTAAATCTTTCTGATACATTTAAAAAGAGATCCAGATGTATCCAGGCTCTGCAGGGCTGGTCCTGCACCCCTGCAGGGTGCTCTGGACAGTTGTCCCTTTGCAACTTCAGTTCCAGCTGCAGACTCCTTTCAGCACCTCAGAAACCCAGCTCCTTCCCACTTGGGCCTCTTCACATGTGTCTTGTTTCCCACCCTTGGAAGGTTGCTTGTTCCCACTCTTGACCTAAGCAACTCCAACAACCTGTCAGGTCTCTGATGCCAGCCCTCCTCCAGACTATCTTGAGGTCCTGAATTCATTGCTCCTATGAAATACAGGATGACTGAAAAAAGCTTACTGTGATTACGCTTTTAATTTATTTGTACTTTGAATGACTGTCTTTCCCACAGATGATGGTCATGAACATAGAAGTCTCTTCAGCTTGTTTCTTGACTATGTCCCCAGGGCCTTGCACGGGTCTAGTATATAGCAGCATTAGTAAATATTGATTGAATGGATTACTTGGAGATGGCTATTAAGTTACAAAAAGATTGACTACATTGATTTTGATAGACTATTTTTAGAGAAGTTTAGGCACACAAAAAAACTGAGCAGAGTACAGGGATTTCCGATATGACTCTGTCCCCAACACATAGCCTCCTCTATTATCAACGTCCCACACCACAGTGGCACATTTGTTATCAATGAGCCTATATTGACACATCATAACCATCCAAAGCCCATGGTTTACATTAGGGTTCACTATTACTGTTGTACATGCTCTGAGTTTGGACAAACGACCAACAGCATGTATCTACCATTACATTTTCATGGAGTATCTTCATGGCCCTAAAAAACCTGTGTTCCTCCCATTCATCCCTTGCTACCCACACGCCTCTGGCAATTACTGATCTTTTTACTGTTGCCATAGTTTTGCCTTTCGCACAATGTCTATAGTTGGAGTCACACAGTAAGTATAATTTTTTTGTCCATTTTTAAATCAGGTTGTTCATTTTTTTATATTGAGTTTCAGTAGTTCTTTGTATATGAAGGACTTTTATAAGTCCTTTATCAGATACGTCTTTACAAATATTTTCTCCCCGTCTATGGCGAGTCTTATCATTTTCTTGAATTACTGATTTTTAAAGATAAAAATAAACCTTGAACTATTTTAAATAGTTTGTGAAATAGGTAGATCCATGGCTTTCTTCTTTGTTCTTGAACCTATGCACAGTCACAGTTTTGGAGGCATGAGAGAGAGTGGGTTTGTCAGATTTAGGGGGCATCTTCCCAGTTGCACTGATAAAGCTAAACAGTGAAGTTAGTTGAGCCTATCACAGCTGGCCTGCTAAAGCCACAGTCACCTATCCCATGTCTTCTGGGCTGACCAGTGCTCAAGCCAAGGTTTTGGGGTAGAAAGGCCAAAAGTCCTTTGGACAGAGCCACAGGTAGAATGGAGCTGAGGGTTCAATCCTGAACTAATGCCAGAGGTAGAGTAACCTTCAAGATATTGACACTTCCAGGACAGGACCCAATTTACAAGAGCCCCTACCAAAGTCCCGGGAGGCCCAGCAATGGGCCTTCACTTTGCACTGGGGCTTTCCTTCTGTCACAAATTCCCCCTACCTCCCATATCGTGGCACTGGTGGGACCTCAGGCATTTGGGGCCCAGCTAAGGAGAAATTCAGTTGGGATTATATTTAGACTATAATTTGAAAAAATGTTTTTAAAATGTTATGATAAAAGGGATGAGAAGTTATAGTTTTCCAATTTGGACAGAAATATAATTTTGTCCTACCTAGATTTTTAATTAAGAAACAGAAAAAAAAATAAGATAAAAGTTAACAAAATATAAGACAAGTTTTAAAGATGAGTGATAGAATCAATAGAAATTATTGTTATGTGATAGGGATAGACTGTGGGAGAAGGGGTGGGTGGGGAGGGGGAGCAATGGAGGAAAATGGGACAACTGTAATAAAAAAAACAACAAATAAATCAAAAATTAAAAAAAGAAATTGTTAATAAAATTAAATTTGTTTTCTTAAAATTTTTTTGTATTTTCCCATTATTATTTAGTCCCCTTATGCCCCCTCCCCACTGCAATCACCATACTTCTGTTTATGTTCAAAATAAATTTTTAAATATTCACATTTACCATGAAGAGAAAGAAATAAATAGCTAACAAAAATAGATAAGCTCTTGAAGTGTTTAGTAATCTAATTAATTAATAAGAGTGAATCTTATGAAGATATTGGGAAAGTATTTAAATTTCTTGCTGAATTGACTAAAATGACAACAATGAAAACACAAAAGTAATGAACACCATTGCAACATGAACTGAGATGTGAATATTTTCATTCAGAGATTATTTAAGAATGATAACCATGCAGAAAACTTGAAATCCCCTAAAATATTACAGCTCAGATATTATAAAAAACATGATATAAATATTCCCAAATTTGATAATATTGTAATTTATGTCATTACCAATAAGTTATAAAGTTGAAAGCATTTTTAAACTATGAAAAAAATGTTTAAATATTTATGATTAGCCATGCCTAAAGAAAGACTGAATTATTATGACTACAGAAAATTACTATCATATGGACTTCCGGCCAAGATGGAGGCTTAGACTGACACGCTTGGTCTCCTTCTACAACTAAGAAGGAATACAACTACCCCAAAACAAAAGATAACCAGAAATTCCAGAAAATAAAACCACATGGAAGGCCAACTTATGAAGTTGTAAACCAGCGGTGCTCGTCCAGACAGGTAGGAGGGGCGAGAAACCGCGGTCCTGTCTGCTGTGGTAGCAGTGGGCATAGCGGCGGGACTGTGAAAAATGCCAGGGGAGCAATCCCGGCTGCAGTTGAGACTGGCAGCTCGCGATTCCAACACTGAGAAAGGCAGCCCCCCCATTGCCTTGGATGGGGAGGCCCAGAGGGCGGGGGGGCGGATCCCAGTCTCTCAGCGGAGAGTAACGGCAGGAATTCATCTTGGACCCCCACCCCCACACAAAGCGCCACGGTGTGGCGAAAAATGTCGCTGATCGCTGATCGCTGATAGCTGATCACTGCTGGTCGCCGGGTAGTGACAAGTACACGGGGCTCTGCCCCCTATAGCCTGCCCGGGAAGCAAAGCTAAACACAAATCTGTCAGAATGAAGCAGACAACAATTGAAATCCTGGTAACTCAGCTCACCAGGCAGCAGATGCGGGACCTGACAGACAAACAGATAGAAAACCTTTCTGAGGCTCAGTTCAGAGCTATGGTTATAAGGTGGCTTCCAGAATTAACAAAAGATTTGAAACAAGTCAGGGAAGGAATGAAAGCTACTCATACTGAAACCAACAAAAACACGAACAAGGCAAGTGGTGAGGAAATAAAATCCAGAGATCAAATCAACAAACCGAAATATAGGGAAGGAACAAACAGTCATCCAGTGCAGAAAGAGGAAACAAAAAGTAAGGAAAGTGAGGAGAGGATCAGAAACCTCTGGGATAGCTATAAGCGAACGAACATTAGAATAATAGGATTGCCAGAGGGCAAAGAAGAACCAGAAATTGAAAAATTATTTGAAAAAATAATGAAGCAGAAGTTCCCGAACTTGGGGAAGAAAATAGACTTACAGGTCCAGGAAGCACAGAGAGTTCCAGATAGGCTGGACCCAGGCAGAACCACTCCAATACACATTATAATCAAATTGTCAAAAATTAAAGATAAAAAGAGAATCTTAAAAGCAGCAAGACAGAAGAAAAGAATCATGTACGAAGGGGTCCCAATTAGACTATCAGCTGATTTCTCAAAGGAGACCCTCAAGGCAAGAAGAGACTGGCAAGAAATATTCAAACTAATGAAAATCAAAAACTTACAGCCACAAATACTCTATCCAACAAAACTGTCATTCAGAATAGAAGGGCAGAGAAAGTGCTTCCAGGACAAAGTAAAACTGAAGGAGTTCATTAGATCCAAACCACTATTATATGAGATGTTAAAGGTACTGGTTTAGAAGTAGGAGGATCAAAACTATGAACATTAAAATGAAAACTGCATCACGACAACCAACAACAGAAACTAGGGAATCGAAACAAAGACAAACTAAATAGGCAACGAGAGTGGAAAAAGAACTATAGGTATGAGGAACATATTGGGGGGAGGTCCGCAGGGAGGAGGGATGGGGAAAGGGAGGGAGATGGTACAGGAATTAAGAAGCATAGTAGGAGGGAGTGGAGTAGACAGGAAGAGGTTGAGAAGAACTATATACACAACCAATGGACATGGACAACTGGAGGGAGGAGGGCCACCGGGTGGAGGGGAGCAGAAGGAAAAGAAATTGGGACAACTGTAACAGCATAATCAATAAAACATATTTTTTAAAAAAAGAAAGAAAAGGAAATTACTATCATATGAAAAGAACAAATAATACCTCAAAATGTTAGGAAAACATTACAGAAATATGTCTAGAAGTCAGTAAAAATGATATTTTTTCAGGGTTTGGTGATGTTGTTTGTCAATTTTTAAAAAAATTCTAGGGGGACCAAGATGGCCGCGGAGTAGGAACAGTGTTCTCAGCTCGCTCCTGTTAAGGAGACAATCCAGGAGGAACAAACTCGGGGAGGAATGACTGAGTGAGTGGGAATATCTGATAACGTAAACGGGAAAGAGATCGTGGGAGCAGCGTGGAGGGGGGTGGAGGGGTTTATCACAAACTGCAGGCTGAGTCATTCTGAGACTCTGTGCGTTTGCAGTATCAAGCCGGAGAGCTCACTAGCCGGGAGTGAATTCTTGTAGGGAGTTAGGGAGAGGATTTGGCCAAAAAAGCCAGAGGAGTGAGAGAACAGTGAACAACCAGGACTGGGAGAAACTGTGTGACCTGAGTCTAGAGAGAAACATCCTCAGCTGCAACCTCCGACGGAAAGCTCGGCATCCCGGGCGCGCCCAGCACTTGCGCTAGGGCCCTACAGAACAAAGGAGCAGTTTTGGGGCTAGGAGACGGGCTGCACAGAAAAGCTGTTTCGGAACTCCGGACCGGGGGAGAACTGTGTTCTTGAAATCAGTGTTTGCTCTTTAGTCGCGCTAGAATACAACAGAACAAACGGCAGGTTTGGGGCTAAGAGAGAAATAGGACGTGTAAGTAGGGAAGAGGGCGGAGGCGGAGGTTCTGGAGGGGAGACGGTTTTAGGGCAAGGAGAAGGGCCCGCGGGGAGGGGCTGCTGTGAAGCTCCGGACCGGCAGAGAGCTCCGGTGAAGGAGAGTGCTGCGTTGACCGACCACACTAGAGTCCCACAGAACAAAGGGACGGTGCTGTGGCGGGAAGAAAGATAGAGCGCGCAGGCCAATAGACAGGGAAGCCAGCGGAAGCGGTAGCTCGGAATAGAGAAAGTTTTGGGGCAAGGAGAAGAGCACAGGCAGGAAAGCCACTGCAAAACTCCAGACTAGGGGAGAGGCCCTGGGCAGGAAAGGGCCACTGGGCCCGGCACTTTGACCGACTGTGCCAGAGTCCTGCAGAACAAAAGGGCGATCTTGAGACAGGGAGAGAGGTGGGGTGCGCAGGCATATAGACAGGAAAGAGAGCAGAAGCTGTAGCCTGGGAATAGAGACAGGACCGGAGGCAGGGCGGGGATTGCTGGCAGGCACAGGCTGGACCAACAGAGGGAAGGAGTAGCTGGACAAGCCTGAGGAGGGCTGAGGCTGCCTCAGGAGGGGACAACTAAAGGCAGCTCACAGCAGAGCGGTGGTAGGCCCATGAAAAAAAGACTAGCAACCCCAGAATCAAGCAGAACCCTCCCACAGCCAGCCAACCAACCAGAAAAGATTTGAAACTCATGGAATTTTGAATAGGAGCAGACTCAGGAAGGAAGCAAGGAAAAACCAAAAAACAAACAAACCAAAAACACCCAGAGACTGTGCATAAAAGTTGAATTGAGTTAAAATCCTCATTCTTTTATCTCTCACTCTCTCTCTAACTACCCCTACCGTCAGTCCCTTCTTATTCTCGCTCCTTATCTCCCCTCCCCTTCCCCACCTTCTCTCCCCTTAGCATTCTCCCCTGCATCCTATTCTCAGTTAATTTTATAATTTTAAGTTCTCTCCCTTTCTCACCCTCTCCTTTCTCTGCGCTACTCACCTTCAACTTTATTAAAATTCTTTCTTTATTTTGTCCCCCTTCAGTCTACATTCATTTTTCTTTCATCTCTTGTCCTTATTTTCCTTCTCTCCCTATACATAATCTCTCTCTCCCTATTACACTTTATATTCTAATCTCTTAATATTCAAATTATAATTCTAATCTATCCCCCTCTCCCTTTACTCTCCTATTCTTACCCCTTCTCTTTTTCTACCCCATCCCCCCACTTCTTTCCCTACCTCTTGTATTTCTCTCCTTCATCCTATCTTTTGCCAACTCTTCAATTTCAATCCTCCCCTCCCTAATATCTCCTCTTCCTCCTGATTTCCTTCCCTCCTCTGAGCTCTTTTCCTCCCAAATCCTCTTGCTTTCCTATCTCCTATTCCTCTCTCTCTATATCCACCTTTTCTCTCTATCTTGCAACTTTATATCATGTTTTAATCTCCTAATCTTTTTTATAACATATAATTTAAAAAAGAATTTTAATCCAGTCCCCTCTCTTCTACCTCCCCTTCTTCTTTTGTTCTCTCTCCTACCCTTCTCTTCTCTACTGTCTCTCTCTCTTTCCTCTCTCCCTTCCTGTCTTGCTATTTTCTACTCTGTATTTTTATCCTTAAAAAATTCTCTCTCAATCTATTTCCTACCTTCTAACCTCCCTAGCCCTCTCTTTCAATTTCTGGCTGTCTGTCTACCTGGATGTCTGTTGTGTCTACCCTACCTCCCACGCTAATCATATAGTATATACCGATTATATAATCCTAATACTATACACTTCCACTTTCTCTCTCCACACTGTAACCATCCCCTCCTTTTCAAACACAGTGTAAGTGTTAATTGCTCTCTTACATAACCTTGATCCCAATTGCTAATATTAATACTCTATCAACTTCCAGCTCAAAAATTACCCTTCCTTCATTTAAAACAACTCCTTTCTGTTTCTCCTATGAAATAAGAGTCCCAGTATCTCCACAAGTATATTAACACAGGCTCATTTGCAGCCTATAGTGGGATTGTATTTGGGGGAGACATTGGAGGGTGTGGGTTTCTTGCCTGGGTTGTGTAATTATGTTTTAGCAGCACCTTCACAAAAGATCTCAAGACAAGGTGGGCAGAGTGACTCTCAATCAACTAACCAGAGAAAAAGATCCACCAAAAAGTAGCTGAAATACAACCAGACAGATTAAAGAAATATCATCAAGGACAACACAGACGGAGATCCAGGAGGGCGGAGGAGTAAGTGGAAGCTACACTAACCCCCTCCCAGGACCAGCCAGTGCTGACTCAGCCCCAGTACAGCAGACAGACCATCCCCCTCCAAGTGGTGTCATACTAAGGGGAAATAAAAGCCCTGCCTACAGGAATTAAGTTGCCACACCCACGGTCCTTAAGCCTGACGGCTGATCACAGATTGAGTATAGTAACAACTAAAGAAGAGAGACAAAGGCAGTAGATCCCTGGAAGTCTCCAACAGGCTGCCTAGGGCCAGTCTGGTACATGATCTGACGCTACCAGAGGCAGATCCAGGAAGAACTGATCATTCCAAGAAGCACCAACAAACAAAAGGAATCACAAAAATGAGGAGACAGAGAAACAACCCCCCATCAAAAGGAAAGGTAGAATCCCCAGAAAGAGTGCTAAATGAAATAGAGGGGAGCAAAATATCAGATACAGAATTTAAAACATGAATTATGGAGAAGCTAAATGAGCTCAGCAGGAACTACAAAGAACTCCAGAAAAACTACAGTGAACTCCAGAAGAACTATAAGGAACTTACTGAGAATTATACCAGCATCAAAAAGGACATGGAAGCTATCAATAAGAGCCAGGAGGAAATGAAGAATACGATCTCTGAATTGAAGAACACAGTAGAAGGAATTAAAAGCAGGCTAGAGGAAGCAGAAGATCGGATCAGCGAGCTGGAGGACAACCTACACAAAAACTCCCAGACAATGCAACAAAATGAAAAAAGACTGAACAAGACTGAAGAGGTTCTAAGACAGCTGCAGGACAACATGAAACGTAACAATATCCGTATCATTGGAATTCCAGAAGGAGAAGAAGGAGAGCAAGGGATAGAAAACCTCTTTGAAAAACTAATGACAGAAAACTTCCCTCACATGAGGAGAGAAAGAGTCACGCAGATCCAGGAGGCACAGAGGGTCCCAATGAAGATGAACCCCAACAGGCCCACCTCAAGACACATCATAATTAAAATGGCAACATCCAAAGACAAAGAGAGAATCCTAAAAGCAGCAAGAGGGAAACAACTAATAACATACAAGGGAGCTCCAATAAGGCTATCCTCAGATTTCTCAGCAGAAACACTACAAGCAAGAAGGGAATGGCAAAAAATATTCCAAGCAATGAAAAACAGAGGCCTACAACCAAGAATACTCTACCCAGCAAGGCTCTCATTCAAAATGGAAGGCAAAATAAGGAGTTTCTCAGACAAAGGAAGACTAAAAGAATACATCTCCACCAAACCAGCAATGCAAGAGATGCTAAAGGGTCTGCTCTAAAAAGATAAAGAAACAGAGAGAAACAGAGAAGAACACGAGTACAAAGGGGGAAAATGATAATGAATAAGTACTTATCAGTAATAACCTTAAACGTAAATGGATTAAACGCTCCAATTAAAAGACATAGGGTAGCTGAATGGATTAGAAAGAATGACCCACATATATGCTGTCTACAAGAGACCCACCTTAGAACAAAAGATCTACACAGACTGAAAGTAAAGGGATGGAAAAATGTATTCCAAGCAAATGGACATGAAAAAAAAGCCGGGGTAGCAATACTTATATCAGACAAAACAGATTTCACAGCAAAGTCCATAAAAAGAGACAAAGAAGGGCATTTCATAATACTTAAGGGAAAAATCCATCAAGAAGATATAACCCTTATAAATATATATGCACCAAACTTAGGAGCACCCAAATATGTAAGGAAAATTTTGAAAGACTCCAAGAAAGATATAGGCAGCAACACACTCATCGTAGGGGACTTTAACACCCCATTGTCAACAATGGACAGATCTTCAAAGCAAAGAAACACCAAAGATATTGAGGCACTGAACAACACTTTAGATCAAATGGACTTAGTCGATATATATAGAAATTTACACCCCAAAGAAGCAAAATATACATATTTCTCAAGTGCACATGGAACATTTTCAAAGATAGACCACATGGTAGGACACAAAACAAGCCTCAATAAATTCAAGAAAATTGAAATTATATCAAGCATCTTCTCAGATCACAGTGCCTTAAAATTGGAAATCAACCTCAAGGAAAAAACTCAAAAACATTCAAACTCATGGAGAATGAATAACATGCTATTAAATAATGAATGGGTTAACAATGACATCAAGGAAGAAATCAAAAAGTTCCTGGAAACCAATGATAATGAACACACAACAACCCAAAACCTATGGGATACAGCGAAAGCAGTCTTAAGAGGAAAGTTCATAGCAATACAAGCCTACCTAAAAAAGCTAGAAGAATCTCTAATAAAAAATTTAACCCTACAGCTACAAGAACTAGAGGAAGAACAACAAGCAAAACCCAGATCAAGTAGAAGGAAGGAAATCATCAAGATCAGAGCAGAATTAAATGACATAGAGTCCAAAGTAACAATTCAAAAGATCAACAAGAGTAGGAGCTGGTTCTTTGAAAAGATAAACAAAATTGACAAGCCTTTAGCCAGGCTCATCAAGAAAAAAAGAGAGAGAACCCAAATAAATAAAATCAGAAATGAAAGAGGAGAAATCACAACTGATACCACAGAAATACAAAGAATTATAAGAAATTATTACGAACAACTGTATGGCAAGAAATTTGACAACCTAGAGGAAATGGACAGATTCCTGGAAAACTATAGTCTGCCCAAACTGAATCAAGAAGAAGCAGAAAGTCTGAATAGACCAATAACAGCTAGCGAAATTGAAGCAGTAATCAAAAAACTCCCAGCACACAAAAGCCCAGGACCAGATGGCTTCACAAGTGAATTCTACAAAACATTTAGGAAAGAACTAACTCCTATCCTCCTCAGACTATTCCAAAAGATACAAGAAGAGGGAAGACTCCCAAACTCATTCTATGAAGCCAGTATAACCCTAATTCCAAAACCAGGTCAAGACACAACAAAGAAAGAAAACTACAGACCAATATCGCTGATGAACATAGATGCTAAAATCCTCAACAAAATATTGGCAAACCGGATCCAGCAACACATTAGAAAGATCATACACCACGATCAAGTAGGATTCATCCCAGGGATGCAAGGATGGTTTAATATTCGCAAATCAATAAACGTGATACACCACATAAACAAAATGAAAGACAAAAACCACATGATCATATCAATAGATGCGGAAAAAGCATTTGATAAAGTACAACACCCATTTATGATAAAAACTCTCAGCAAAATGGGAATAGAGGGAGCATACCTCAACATAATAAAGGCCATATATGAGAAACCTGAAGCCAACATCATACTCAATGGGCAAAAACTGAGAGCATTCCCCCTGAAATCAGGAACAAGACAAGGATGTCCGCTCTCTCCACTCCTATTCAACATAGTCTTGGAAGTTCTAGCCACAGCAATCAGACAAGAAAGAGAAATAAAAGGCATCCAAATTGGAAAAGAGGAAGTAAAACTGTCATTATTTGCAGATGACATGATAGTGTACATAGAAAATCCTTTAGACTCCACAAAAAAACTACTCAATCTAATAAGTGAATTCGGCAAAATAGCAGGATACAAAGTCAATATTAAGAAATCGAAGGCATTTTTATACACCAACAATAAAAACTCAGAGATAGAAACTGAAAGAAAAATCCCATTTACCATAGCAACAAGAAAAATAAAATACCTAGGAATAAACTTAACCAAAGAGGTAAAAGACCTGTACACAGAAAACTACATAACACTGAAGAAAGAAATTAAAGAAGATACAAATAAATGGAAGCGTATACCATGCTCATGGATGGGAAGAATCAACATCATTAAAATGTCCATACTACCCAAAGCAATTTATAGATTCAATGCAATCCCTATTAAAATACCAGCAACATATCTCACAGACCTAGAACAAATACTTCAAAAATTTATATGGAACCAAAAAAGAGCCCGAATAGCCACAACAATTTTGAGGCAGAACACAGTAGGAGGAATCACAATACCCGATATCAAACTATACTACAAGGCCACGGTAATCAAAACAGTCTGGTACTGGCATAAAAACAGACATATAGATCAATGGAACAGAATAGAGAGCCCAGAAATAAGCCCAGGTTCATATGGTCAACTAATATTTGACAAAGGGGGAAAGAACATCAAATGGAATGAAAAGAGCCTCTTCAACAAATGGTGTTGGGAGAACTGGACAGGGACATGCAAAAAAATGAAACTAGACCACCAGCTCACACCATACACCAGAATAAACTCAAAATGGATCAAAGACTTAAATGTAAGCCGTGACACCATAAAAGTCCTAGAGGAAAAAATAGGCAGGAAAATTTCAGATATCCCACGTAGCAACATTTTCACTGATATATCTCCTAAGGCAAGGGAAATAAAGGAAAGAATAAACAAATGGGACTACATCAAACTAAAAAGTTTCTGCTCAGCTAAAGAAAACATCAGCAAGATGCAAAGGAAACCAACCATATGGGAAAATATATTCGCCAATGACATCTCAGACAAGGGTTTGATCTCCAAAATATATAAAGAACTCATACGACTCAACACCAAGAAGACAGACAACCCAATTAAAAAATGGGCAAAGGACCTGAACAAACACTTCTCCAAAGAAGACATACAGAGGGCCCATAGACATATGAAAGTATGCTCAACATCACTAGCCATCAGAGAGATGCAAATTAAAATCACAATGAGATACCACCTCACACCAGTCAAAATGGCAATCATCAACAAATCAACAAACAACTTGTGCTGGAGAGGATGCGGAGAAACGGGAACCCTGGTGCATTGCTGGTGGGAATGCAGATTGGTGCAGCCACTGTGGAAAACAGTTTGGAATTTCCTTAAAAAACTAAAAATGGAACTGCCTTTTGAACCAGCAATTCCATTGCTAGGATTATATCCAAAAAATCCCGAAACACCAATTCAAAAGAACCTATGCACTCCAATGTTCATAGCAGCACTATTTACAATAGCCAAGTGCTGGAAACAACCTAAGTGCCCATCTGTAGATGAGTGGATCAAAAAACTGTGGTACATTTACACAATGGAATTTTATGTAGCAGAAAGAAAGAAGGAACTTCTACCATTTGCAACAACATGGATGGAACTAGAGAAAATTATGCTTAGTGAAATAAGCCAGGCAACAAAAGAAAAATACCTTATGCTGTCACCTATTACAGGAAACTAATGAACAACACAAACAAATGAGCAAAATTGAACCAGAGGTATGTAAACAAGAAGTAGACTAACAGTAACAAGGGGGGCGGGGGGGAGGAAAAGAAAGGTGTAAGGGGATGGGTCAAGTTAAAAAATATATATATATATGAATGACCCACAGACAGGTGCAACTGAGTGGGGACTAAATGTGGGGGAGGGGAGGGACAGGGTGCAGGGAAACAAGAGGGCTAAAAAAGTGAGACAACTGTAATGGAAAAACAAACCAAAATTTTTTAGTGGGGGAAAAATGAAAATATGAAGAATGGAAATGCCAGTTCAGTGAATATTAGGACAAAGATTTTCCTTCACGTTGTACATTTTTCTCCCTATTTGATCCCTCCAGAGTTTGGCATTCTAAACAAGTAAATAATGACATAAGTTCCTTTGCATAGAACTAATAAGACCAGTTGTCAACAGAGGTTCTTTTTTTTTTGACCAAGTCTTTGACTGGAATGTCAAGCCTAAAGGAAACATACTTGGGCTCAGATTGTTACCAGAAAGCCCTGAGGAACTGGGAATGACTTTCAAAGGTAATAAAAGCCCGTGAGATAAAAGGCCTGGTACCATGGTTGGTTGTGCGGTCCGCAGCAATCTTTCCAGGGAAGGAACGAAGGTTGTTTTCCTGAAAGATGGCTAGAAGGGACCTTAAGGCACAAGGAAAGACCAGAAAGACTTGGAAAAAACAGGTGTGTACAGGCAAGGATGAATGCCAGATATGTGGCACAGCTTATGTGCCCTGAAGAACAGACTGAAGGTCACCCCAAATATTCCTTGGGTAAGTTCCAGCAAAGCAGAACTAAAGATCATAAGTGATCATTTGCTGCTCTTGTTATGTTTATGCAAACGAACAGGATAAATTAAAAATGGACTTAATGTAGTCCCTTTAAAGACAAGGAGGGTAACCTTAGGGAGAAAAATTATTATTCAAGGAAAATCACAATGATCAGTAGTAGAAGGAAAACTCTGACTCCAAAAAACCTCCGCTGCCTTGCGGCATACCTCTTCAGGGGAAAGGCTAAGGGAGTAAACCCCGACAGAAAATCCGGAGCCGGAGTCCCTAAGGCGGTTTGACGTTGTAGTCAACACCGGCAACTCCTGCGGCGCACCTGAACCCAAGCTGTATTGACTCCGTCTTTCCCTTGGACCCTTCAGCTGCGAAGAGAGGGGGGGTCTGCTGCATGGGCAACAGCAGACCCTCCATATTACCCTGCCCAGGCTCTGTAGCTTCAGCGTCATCGCAAGATGTCGATTCAACACGGGAGGAGACAGATACCGTGTCACTCCCGAGTCGGACTGCACAGCCATTTTCGGCGGTGCAGATGGACTCTTAGGAAGCTACACCATCGTCTCTCGAGACGGACGGCTGCCGACGACGACGAGTAGTAGAGTATAAAACAGGGCAACTAACCGTCTTAAAAGTTTCTTCTCCAGATTTAGAGACTTGTTTGCGGGTTATGTTACATAAATTAACACGTGTTTTTTTGTTTTCAAAGGACATAAGCCTATGATCGCATTACCTGAGTGATTATCTGTACGCATAAGCCTCACTTAATCCTCTCTGCAGCGCTGCCTCCTGAGACTCAACGGTTTGGCTGAACTAAATGGCTGGGTTGGGGAAGAATGGGGTGGTCTGTGGGCTTCACTTTAAAACGGGTTTCTCTTTTCTATCCTAATGGCTTGGACAGAAAAGGCCCAGAGGTCTGAGAGGGGGAAAAACCTAAACTATTTACCTCAGCCCAAACTAAGTATAATGGGCAAAAGGGTTTTGGACAGGCGAGATGTGCCTAGCACACCTTCTTACAAAGAAGATTTTTTTTTCCCTAATATGGAACATTGAAAAATTAATCCCTGCCTTTTGTCATCTAGTAGTTATGGATTGAATGATGTCTTTTAACCCTTTTCGCCAAATCTGTTGCCCTCAGAACACAACAAGGATGCCAGCCTGTTAAACCAAGCACGCCGTTGACCGGAGGCAGCCAACTGACCTGGAGTCTGCACTATCCTTCCCCATGTGGGAAGGCCACCCTCCCCTCCACACCCCCACTCTTATTAGGGTTTTCTGGACCCAAGGGTAGGTAGGACGACGACCATGTCCAGCTTGAAGCAGCTAGAGGAGCTTGAGACCTTCGCCCATTGTCCTTTACAAGATTACAAAGGGTCCTAATATTTGAGAGGGGGGGGATAGTTAATTTTTACGAACCAGGGGTATGGGCTTGGGGGAGATTGCTGGGGGAGGGGGGTGCTGGGGGGAGGGGAACAAGGGGGAGAAAATTGGAACTGTTGTAACAATATAATCAATAAAAAACATTAAAAAAATTCTAATATATTTTTATTTTCTCTCATTTTAAATAAATATTCAATTTTATACCTAGTTTTATATTCATATATTTGTGTTCTTTTCTTAAAGAAGTCCATGATTTCTGACATGGGTAACAGAAGGATGGGCTCGGAGCCCACCCCCACAAGGCAAATCCTCCACTGCCTTAAACAGATTTAAGTGGGAAACTGTCCCCATCAAGTGCACCTAGGGCCACCTGACAACCTGCAGAATTAGACCCTTCCCTGCAGAGGGGCCCTGCCAGGAAACTCCTGCTTCAGGTGGATATTGGACTGGCATCTAGCTGCTGGATAGCTAGGCATCAGATTAACTTCTGAGTCACTTTTGGCCCTGGTACTTGTGGCCACTGTTATGTTCCTGGAGAGAAAATATGGTGACTCAACTTTCTGGAGGGCAAGTTGGCAATAAATATTCAATGTATTCACACCTTTCAATCCAGTGATTCCCTTTCCAGTAATCTATGAATAGAGATGGTTAGAAATGCAGACAGATATGTAAGCAAAATGAAGTTCCCATGGCATTGCTAGGCACCATGATGATCAAAAATAACAACAGTGTTTTAAAAATCCCTGTTACATGTCTTGAAGCTAGCATGCTTCTGAGTGGTACAATTTGGAGTGATTGTTATTTTTTTAATTATGTATCTGTGTGTGAGGAACACAGATGACTTTGATAATCAGGGGGAAAAAACGGCTTTTTTAAATGAACCAGCTTTGGAAGGAACTCAGTCAGACACCTACACTAGCTGGCTGATACACCTGTTTCCACAGGACTATCTTAGTATGTATTGATATTTCTTTAAAATAAATGGCTTTAGCAGAAAACAAATAGGTCCCACCCACCTCTTTTCTCCAGGATCCCTGGAGCCTTTGCTTAGACACTTTGATTTAGTAAGGCTCTCTTAAACTCAGAGCAGGCTTTTTCAAGATCTGCGCATTCTAACATGGGGACAATGCTTAACCAGAGTGGGTAGGCTGTTATTCAAAGCCACCACTGAGCACAATTAAAGTCCCTGTCACAGCAGGCCCTATGCATCATCTGCCCACAAGGGGACTCTTCCTAGGACTCAGTGTCTCAGTAGTCTCCCATTGACCAGAAGAATCCTGAGTACCAATCCCAAAAAGAGAGGGTCCCAGAAATAAACAAACAAACAAACAAATAAATAGATAAAAAGAGGACCAGGAGAGGTCAAAGTCAAGGTGCAAGGTGCAAGTTGCAAGAGGAAGGACAGTTATTTGCAAGGTGCAGAGGAAAGCTAGAAAGTCAGGAGCACAAGGTGGGTTCAGGGTACTTCAGAGGCCACAAGCCAGGGAGGTAGCACCCTGAATTGGGTGACTGAACACAATGTGGCTCACATACCCCACCCTTTCAGACACTCTGCATCCACACATTCTAATGTTCCATATCTGGGCTTTCACATAGAAGGGGTTTCTATGTGTCTACCAACCAGCAAGGGCCACCAATAGGCATGGAAATGAGTTGGAGCAGACCCCACCCAAGGATCTGTTCAGTCTTTGATGCTGTGTGTTGCTCAGGCCAGATCATGATGTGGAAGAATCATCTGACACAGAGGTTTTATCTCCAGGAAGCACTGGGTACAAACTTCAAGACTGCTGGGAAGAATATTTGAGTCAGAGAAGATGGCCCATATCTTGGAGAAGCTGGGAAGACTGAGATCGTGGAAGAAGGCACAGCTCACACAGAGTCCCATTTGGCAATGGCAGACCTAGAAGGAGCTGAAAACTATGTTGTGAATTACCATGGTTTGGCTTTGGTCACAACTCTTATGGGGCATTTTCCCCACATTGCTTGCTCATGACGTTCCAAGCCATCCACCTGATGCTCCCCATCACCAGCCTTGAGTGCAATGTGCTCAGCATTCCCAACGATGTCTCCACCTTTGTCCAGAAGCTCCCCAGTCCAGGCCATGCACATTTGAGGGCACGCCACACTGGATTCATGAAGCCAATCTGCTGTGAGAGGCTGGAAAGTGGTCTGCAGAGCTCTGATATTTATTACTTTCCTAATTTATCATGGCTTAGTCTTCCAACATGAAAAATGTGGTTTTGATTTCATTGTTGATGTATCCCAAAACCCCAGTTCGTGGGTTCCCAAAGAGGACAGGCCCCTCATTGTGGGTAGGGCCTGAGGCCCAAGGCTGGACTCACAAGGGTCCTGAAAAAGGTGCTGGCCTTGCCCTTTTCATTGGCCATCAGCAGAAGCCCACCCAGCCATGGCACCTAGCCAAGCTGGCTGAGGCCTTCCTGCTGGCTTTCACTGACAGGAGACAGAGCAACAACCATCATAAGAAGAGTATGTGAGCAACAGGTATGTGCCAGCATTGCTAGTACAGGACACTTCCCAGTGGGTCAGGAGTCAGGAGGGGTAGGCCCTGGAAGGGGAGAGATGATGAGGGTGGTCAGGTGTGCAGGGGTGGGAATCCTCCCAGCTGGTCCCAAGTCAGACCAGAATCCAGCTGTCTGCCTGCACATGGCTATCAAGCTGCCCTCTCTTAGTCTCTCTCTGTCTCTGTCTACCTCTGTGTCTCTCAATCCATCTCTTCCTCTTTCTGTCTCTCTCCTTCTCTCTGTCTATCTCTTTTTCTCTCTTTGTCAGTTTTTGTCTGTCTCCCTCTGTCTCTGTCTCCTCCTTCCTCTCCCTCCTTCTCCCTCTCCCTCCTTCTACTTCTCTTTCTCCTTCTCTTTTTCTGAGTCTGTTTCTCTGTCCATCTCTGTCTATGTATCTGTCTCTATCCCTCCTCTCCCTCTCCACCCTCATCACCTCCAGCTTCATTTTCCCCAGGTAGCAGTTATTCTGTGGGGGCCTGCCAGGGTGGGTCCTGCCCCATTGCCTTTCCTCCTACCCCACCTCCAGGTTGTGTCCTGCTCCTCGCAGAGTGTGTGCCTGTTCCTGCCCCTGGAAGCTGCAGGTGGCCCCCACAATGTTCCTGTCTCTCCCTCAGCTTGTGGTAGAGGACAGTTGCTCAGATGTCTATCATCTATCCTGATGCTTGCGGTCTGTCTGGAAGCTTCTAGAAAGCTCAAGAGCATGATTTCACCCTTTTCCTTTGTCTCCCCCAGGGTGGATAGAATTTCCTATGTCTGCAGTGTGGCTCAGGCAATTTAGTTCTGGACTTCTCTCTCCCAGCCTAAGAAAAGCCAGAGGCCACACCACCCGCAGCCCTCTGGATGCTGTGGTGGCTGCACCCACCAGATTCTGGGCTCAAACCCTCTGAATATCTGACCCTGGGGATGGGGAGCCCTGCCTCCCTCTTCCCCACACTCAGTTCTGACTGTTTTCAGTAATTACCTTGTCTATCAATTTCCTTTCTAAAAAACTAGGATCATAGCCAGATTGAGGATCATGGGCAGGGGTCAAGGGTTCATGGAGGACATCACCGTCTACCTACCCTGAGGGCTGGTAGAATAGCTCCTCCTCGGTCCCACACTTCCCATGTGCCCGCCTGGGTCACATGCTCTTCCCCACCCAGAACCAGGGGGGCACTCAGATGATCCCCATGCAGGTCCCACTGCAGTCTCCAGTCTCCAAGCCAGTCCTCCTGCCCTTGGCCTGCAGACCCTGCCCTTCTTGTCTCTCATTCTGCAAAGCTGATCACAAACACAGCCAAGGCAGTAGGATGGTCCAAGCCTCAGATAGTCCCAGGAAGGCCAGGCTACCATGACAGGCTTGTTAGGAGGTTTCCCTTTCTCTGGTGTTACTGAAGATGATGTTTAAACATAGTTACTTTCTGTCTCCACTCAGGCAACCAGGTCAGAGCACTCTGCAGGGCTGAGTCCCATGACGCCCAAGGAGGGTCTCTCCTGACCTGCTTGCCAGCTCAGCTGACTTGATTCTTCATCCCTGAACACTACCTCATGCTACATAAAGAGGGACAGAATCAGATAACTTACTTTAATTCCCCAACTTTCCACCTGTAGATACCTTGGAATAACAACAACGGCTAACATTTATTGAACCCTACTATGTGCAATGCATTTTGACAAGGGCTGACAAATACCATCTCATCTGATCTTCACAACCACCCAGCATTTCCACTTTACAAATGGAATCCCCAGCTCCAGAGAGGTGGGGCCATTTGTCTCTGGAAGAACACAGATTAGGGGGGTTAATTTGTTTTAATGTTGGGTCTAGAAACAGCAGTTGGCTGCAATGACCAAACTCCTGGCCCTTTAACTTTCTTACCCTGGAATTAACCATCCTCCCCAGAGTCAGCCATTGGCCCTGGAGTCCAACCTGTATGAGTAGAGCTGCCTGAGCACCCCTCAGAGACTGGTCTGCCTCAATTTTTGAAATGGAACTGTGGGCCTTCCCCCAGCTGCCCCCACCTACTCCACTCCCACTTCCTGACTATGTAACACTACCCAGGTGGCCCAATCAACTTCTATTCATCCTTCAGAACCCAGTTCAGATATATCTTTTGTTGAAAGTTGTGCCCAGAAGCTGCTACCCACACACAGGTTAGATTGAACCCCTCATTTGGGTCATACCAACACCCATTTTTGACTCAAGCAAGTGCCCTTCATGTGGTATGAGTTCCCTACACAGTGAATGATGTAACTAAGCAAAAGCAAGACAGCCCGCTCTGGAGCCCTTGCCTTGGCCTGAGGGTCCCAGCAGCTATTTCCAGGACCCCTGTTCCCTGTTTCTCATGCTACCCCAGACCACAGTTCCCCACTCTCAAGCAAGCCACATCTTGCTGGGGTTACACAGCTTATAAGAATGGAGGTCACAATTTGTGCTGGGCGTCCAGCCCTGGGTTTTGGGAGAAGCCCCTGGCCTCCACTTTCTACTCACTTGGCTCTTCCTTTGTGGAATGGGGATCTTTTTATTTTTATAGCTTTATTTTCATACCTGGCTTCTGATGCCTTTTCACCAGGGACTGAGGGGTCCAGGAGTCTCATGAGCCCCAGGCTGCCCCAGTTGTGACAACCTGTGGTATTATGAGCATGGAAGGTAAAAATGTGAAGACGGTTTAACGAGGGCCAGGGCTAGGTTACCATCTAAGCAATGGCAGAGAAGGCATGCACTCAAAAATGTAAAAATACATATTCCAGCTATTGAAATAGCTTCAGGATGGGCTCCATCACTTGGTGGCAGAGCGCCCCCTGCTGGTCATGCTTATATACAGCCCCATTCAGGCATTCTCTGCTGCAGGGACAGAATGCGGCCCACAGAGAGTGATGAAATGGGGGGGTTATAGAATGTGGCCACGTGCACCATTTCTCTCTGTGTGTGTCAGACACACTGCACCTCTCTTGAGAATCCCCTCTGTCCACTTGGATCACAGACAAACCAGTCACAGTCAGTCAACAAATTCATAAGCACCTTCTGTATGCAGACACTACGCCACACTCAACCTCGTCCAGGTTACCCACCCCCCAGGCTTTTCACTTCCTATCTTCAATTTGCCACAGAGTCCTACGGTTGCACCTCAAAGGTCCCTCACGTTGTAGAACTGGCCCTTATTCCTTTCCCTTATTGCAGATCCCTGGCCCTAGGTCCTCATGCCCTCACCAGGACAAGTGACCAATAGCCTAACTAGGTGGTCTGCCTCTGCACCCCTCTGCAGCTCCCAGCCCAGCCTGCACACCACTGTACAGTCCATGTGCTTCCATTGCCCACCCACAGCCTCCTTGAGAAAGATCAGACTCCTCACAATGGCAGGCAGAGCTTTGCGTGCTAAGACCAACCTAGACAGCCTTCCTATCACCTCACACATCTTCCCTCCAAGTAAACAACGGCACTGCAGTGCTGTTTTCTGAGATCACCTTGTACTTCCAGCCTCACAGACAACTCCACCGCTTACCCACACCTACACAGGTACACCCTGCTTTACACCCCCACATATGGCCCTTGCCCCTCATGCCTGTGGACATACTCACACCCTGCTTCTCTTCTCCACACCCATGTCACTGACCTCTCCACATGACACCCCCACCTAACAATACCCACTCCCTGACACACTATCATAGCCACCCTGGCCCCTAAGTTCAAGACTCTTCAGAGAAAGGAGCTCACAAGCCTCAACATCCAGGTTCCCAGAAGGAAACTCTGAAAGGCATTGCATTTACAGGGGGCTCTGGTCCTCCCAAAGGGCAGTGCAGGATGCCAGAGCCACATGTCCCGGGGGTAAGATGGGGCAGCCAGCAGGACCATTCTTCATGCCTCATGCCTGGGGCCAGGCAGGTTTTACCCCAGAGCCCCTTCTCTGTTTAAGGATGCAGTGGGAGAACAAGGCCTTGTACCCAGGGGCCCACTGGCCATTTAAGCAGCTCTCCTCAAGCAGAAGTCCCCACATCACCTTCCAGAAAGGGACACTGAACCCAAACTTTCTGCCTCCACAGCAACAGCAGCCCCACTTGGCTCTATGTCTGGGCCCAGAGCACAGGGGAAGGCCATGGGGAGGGCCAGGGGGGAGGAGTCATGCATGCTGGCTAAGATCCTGCATGTGAAAATCCCTCCAGCCCTCAGATCATCTCTTTTTACCATCATGAGACACCATGGCCTGGCATATGGGGTTTGGGGACACGCAAAGCCAAGTCCACATCATTGGGTCCTTCCACACAGCTGTGTAGCCCCAGGCAAGGGACAATACCTCTTCCTGCATGGCTTTCTCATTACCTCTTCACTAAAACAAGCTTGGAGGGCCCATTTGGAGATTAAAGAAAATGTGTCTAAAGGCCCAAGAGCAGTGCCTGATACCAGTGAGTACCTTCTGTGGACCCTTAGAAAAAAAGATGCCTACCAAGAAGGGCTCCTGGTAGCTAATTGGACTCAAATTAAAAAAAAGAAAGAAAAGAAAAAAACTTGAAGCCATTTCTAAGGACAAAGGTGCCAAGAATTTGATGTCACCTACTAAAGTCCCTGCTGAAAGAGACCTTCCTGTCAAGCCTGGGCATGAAGGTGGGTGTGCACATGCATACATGGGTAGAGGCCAGTTCCCAGCACCTGTGAGCTGCCCCACCTGCCCACAGAGCCCATGCCTGCTCCTCCTCACTCCCGGGCCACCCTGCTAAGACCTGTCCTCCTTTCTTTTGACCTCTGATTCTTCTTCTTTCCTCCAGCTAGCCTTGCCCCAGCACTGGATTCGGTCCTGGGATTCGAAGATAAGGCCTTGACCTCCAACTCACCCTGGTACTGTGCCTTGGACATGACTCTGTGGTCTTTTCTACCTACTACATGCTCAGGTTAGATATCATCCCAAACCAACTGTCCCCCAGTTCTAGGCAACCACTAATCTACTCTATGTATAAATTTACCTGTTTTGGACTTTTCATATAAATATGTGGTCCTTTGTGATCGAAACACAGTAACCCCACTTAATTCCTTCCCCCTGATTTATATGCTGTCCTGGTAATGCATATTCATTATTTTCTTAATCCTATAACATCATTAACCCTGGCTGGTTTGGCTCAGTGGATTGAGCGTCGGCCTGCGACGCTCCAGCTTCACTGGAGAGGACACTCCAGCATCATCGCAAGATGTCGATTCAACACGGGAGGAGACAGATACCGTGTCACTCCCGAGTCAGACTGCACAGCCATTCTCGGCGGTGCAGATAGACTCTTAAGAAGCTACACCATCGTCTCTCGAGACGGACGGCTGCCGACGACATGCTCAGGTGGGCTGAAGGGAGGCTCATCTAGAGATATATTCTCATCAGAGGGGATACCCAGGGGCAGCTACTGCTCCAGGGACATCCAGACTCTGCAGCGGTCATGGGAGGAGAATACTTAGACCAGGGGTTCTTCCCATACAGCAGAACCTTAGGATCTACATCCCGCACTGCCCAGCACCTGAGGCTGCTCTCTGTCCCCATTTCTGGTCCTGCTCTCCACCAGGCAGGTTTGAGATCAAGACCTTGCTCTCACTAAGCCCCATGGCCAGATCAGAGGGCAAAGGCCAGGTTTGCCAGGAGCCAGTGGACACAAGGCAGCCTGCTGGAGGTTCCAGGCCCCAGGCCACCCCAGGCTCACCCCCTTTCACACAAAGCACAAGAAACTCCAGGCACTGGACATGGAGCCCAGTATATTTTTTCCAATTTCCTCAGGTATATGAAAAGCATTTAACACAAGAGCTCAATTTTCTTCAAACAAGGTGGAGTAATTTATATGGGGCATTTCCCTGATGTGAAATATCTGAGTCCAACAATAAAAATGTCTCCAATTGTTTGGATGGTCCCTAATATCCAAATGTTGGGCACCAGGGAACTCGAACTTGCAGATGAAGACTTTGGATTCCAAATCAGGACGGGTTCTGGTGGTCATCTCAGTGATGGCCACCATTGGCGAGTGAGTGTGCATCCCTGAATCCATTTCCAAGACATGGGATTGACCAGGCAGAATCGGGGGTCCTAGGAGGGTTTGGGGATCTGAAAGCCTCCTGTGTTCCTCCATGGTTGACTGTCACATTAGTAAGTGCCACCTGTGAGTGCCCAGCACAACAGAGTGCTCAGAAAATGCTGGAAAGTGTCCATTGGCTTGAGGTCAAATGGGGGAGTGCAGCCTCCTGGCCGGCTTGACTCCCATCTGTGCTGCACTCACATGTACACCTGCCTCATCTGCACCAAAGGGATTGCAGCAGGACAACTGGAAGCTTCTCCCAAGTCTTCTGCCAAGTGGGCCTTATGCCAGGGCTGCAGTCCAGGACGTTCCTGACAAGTTTCCAGGCCCTGGTCATGCTCCACTGCTACCCAGGGGGAAAACCCCTGCACTTTCTCACTTCTTTAGAGACACATCAAATTGAAGAGAGTTGGCTCACATCTAAGCCTAGCTCATTTTCTCTACACACATATTTTTGGAAGTGGGAACAAATTATTTTCCTTCTTTTCCATGGGATGCTGGTGATTGGTTCTGGGGCAACTTCTCAAAGGTACCAGTTGCCAACCACAAGGGCTGAAAAGACAGTGCAAACTGCCACTGCCTCAAGTTTTGTGGTTAAAAAGGAAAAGTGCCACCTCGGTTCTCTAAAGTCCAGCAGCAGCATCTTGCAGGACGTACTATGATGTTAAAAGTGCCCTGAATGTCACACAAGGTGAATGCCACAGCACAGGTGGCCATGACAAAGCGAGAAGGGCTAATCTCAACTTGGCCAGGAGGGTGCCCCTCTGAGTGTAGGCCCCTCCTACACTCCTGAGAATTCTAATTAATGTGTGGGGAGAGGGTTTCCCCTATGGGGCACACCCACAGTGGCTGAGCCTCTGAGAACAACCTGGACTGGTTGCAGGTGCCCCACAGAATGGATGAAGTTTCACTGTGGTCCCCAGGGAGGCTGCTTCCATGGCCTGAGGGATTTATACTGGCTTAGGTGAACCAACAGTTCACGAGCTCAGCAAGAATCCTTTGAAGACTTTCAAAGTGTTTTTCAGGGGAAAATCACAGGAGAGCCACCCTGAGAGTCTCCTTAATGCACTGGAGCATAAAGTAAGAATCACTACATGGGTCTGCCCACAAGGGGCTCCATGTACAGATACAGTGGCCACTCACTGGCCATGCCATTGGTGAAGGAGCCTTTAACCCAGACTGGGGAAGGGAGAGCCCCGAAGAGAAGAGGCTCCCCAGCTGAGCCCCACTGGGTGAATGCAAGGAGAGGAGAACTGTTTCTTACACACAGATGTCTCCGTGGAAGGGGTATAAAATGATTGTGGGATGCAGGATAGGTGTGTGAGGTTCTCTTACTTTCTTAATGTAAAAAGAAGAAAGAAAATGATACTTTTAAGGCTCAGCTTTACAGACCAGATTGTGTAGGCAGTCTTGCCCTGGCTTGTGTGGCTCACTTGGTTGGAGCATCATCCAGTAACCAAAAGGTTGCAGGTTTAATTCTCAATCAGGGCACATACCTAGGTGGCAGGTTTGCTCCCCAGGTCCAGGCATGTCCCCGGGCTGGGCTCATACAATACTCCTACCCAGGAACCCAGGAGGCAACCAATCTATGCTTCTCTCTAGCATTGAGGCCGTCTTTGACTGTTCCCACCCCTAACCACACCTCCCACACTCCCCATTTACCTTCTCTGCTCTCTACCATTTGCTCCAGGGCACTTCTCATCATTGACAGTATGTATTTGACTCCCTTGTGTTGCTTATTGTTAGTTCTCCCACTGGTAACATACTGTACTTTTTTGGGTCCGCACCTCCTGTGAGGCAGGTACTACTAAGATTCCCATTTTGTAGATGAGGAGACATAGGTCCAGAGATGCTAAGCACCTTGCCCTAAGTGACCAGTTAGTCAATCCACCCTGTCTTGCCCAGGGTTTGTGCACTTAACCCTTGGGCCACAGTGTCTCCAAAATATAATTTATCTAAGGGCTGGGGCTCTGGTCTGTGGTCTACACTGGCATACTTCCAGTTCTGAAACAACATAAGGACTTCATAAATATTGGTCAAATGATTGAATTTACATCACCACCCCCAACTCCCTGACATTGGTTTTATAATCCCCCAACACACATCCAGGAGGCATTGAACACATCCTGGAGTTCATCTGGCTGTGTCAGAAACCCCTAAGACCTGTGAAGGCAAGGCATTCACACCGCTGAGTGAAGGTCAGAATGTGATAGCATGGGGCAGTGGCCATGTTGAGAGCAAAGTTGGTGGGTCAAGCAGCAAACTGAAGCATCAGGCTGGAGGCCCTTGCTGCTCCTTCTGCCCTCCCTATGCACAGCACTCTCTACTTTCCTGCATACCCTACACGTTGCGTATTTCACTGAGGAGATAATAGTTTGTTAGTAGAAACTTTGGGGCAATGGAGGGAGTAAAAATGTTTAGAACTGGGTTGGAATCTCACCTCCCCACTTAGAAACTGTGTGATCTTGGGGTAGTGTTCCAACCTCTTGGAGCCAGATACCTCTGGATATACAAGGCCAGGCTCTGGGCCTGTCTGCTTTCCAGGTTTCTGCCTGAGAAGTATGTTTCTAACACCATGACATACACAAGGGTGGTCATATTCTCTAGGCCTATGTTCTGGACCAATTTTGGCCTGAAGGAAATTTAAGCCTGAGTTTCCCTGGGAGATGTCTACATCCAAAGTCCTCTTGCTCTCTCTCCTCCAGCACCTGTCTGTGGTTCCTAACAGACCTCAGAACTATCTTTTTGTAAAGCTCAAGGCTGTATACGGAAGTGTCTTTGTCCAGTTTCAGTTTCTAAAATTTTATCAGACTTCTTAAATTAAGGGATACTTTTATCAGTAGTTTTCTTATGTCAAAGTATTATACATATAGCTCTAAATCTGAGGATGTTTTTCAACACAAAAATTCATTTCAATTTTGAAAAGGTTGTTGTGAACCACTTTTAAAAATTCACAGCAGGTGCTCAGAGGACTTCTAGACTTGACCAGCAGGGATGAATTTCATCTTGATAAAGGATTTCAGATCTAGATGTCTCAATAAAAACAATCAAACAAAGAAACAAACAAAAACAGAACTATTATAAGGAAACTGGTGCTGAGGACATGATGTCCACTTCACTTCGGGAAACCAAAGCATCTTTATAAGTGGAAGTATTTTTCAGCAAGCAATTCTAGTTTTATGGACTGCAGCGAGGGTGTCTTCATTCACACCAGATCCGATGGCAAGCTCTACAACCTGGCCCGTCTACGAGCCAAGACCAAAGTCAAAGAGGTGCTCATCCGTGAGATGCTCTTTGCTGACGACGCAGCCTTGACATCACACTCCGAAGAGGGACTCCAGCAGCTAGTCACTTGCCTTTCCCACGCATGCAAGGAGTTCGGATTAGCCATCAGCCTGACGAAGACGAACGTTATGGCTCAAGGCACGGGGACTCCCCCGTGCATCACCATCGACGGATACACCCTGGAGGTTGTCAACGATTTCACTTACCTCGGGTCCACCATCTCGAGCTCTCTGTCAGTCGACTTGGAGGTCAATCGGAGAATCGCCAGGGCAGCCACAGTTAAGGCCAAACTGAACCGGCGAGCGTGGAACAATTCCAGCCTCACTGAGAAAACCAGACTGCGCATCTACCAAGCCTGCGTACTCAGCACTCTCCTCTATGGCAGCGAGACATGGACCACCTACGCAAGGCACGAAAGGAAACTCAACAGCTTCCACATGAGGTGCCTGCGACGCGTCCTGCATGTCGCCTGGCAGGATAAGGTCCCCAACACCGAGGTGCTGAAGTGAGCCAACATGAGCAGTTTGCATGCAGTTCTTAGTGAGAGACGCCTCAGGTGGCTCGGCCATGTCAAAAGAATGGATGCAGGCCGTATTCCCAAAGACCTCCTCTACAGCGAGCTAGCAGAAGGCCAGAGGATGACAGGGCGCCCAAAACTGCGGTTCAAAGACATCTGCAAAAAGGACATGACACAATGCTCCATCAATCTCAACACATGGGAAGTTCAAGCAGACGACCGCCTAGCCTGGAGGCTCGCGGTCAGGCAAGGTACGTCACGCGCAGAGGCTGCGTGCAACGAGGAGGTGGTCCAGAAAAGATCGAGGCGGAAGCAGCGTCTACAGCAGCAACAACAGCCATCTGCCTTCACCTGTAACAAGTGCGGCAGGGATTGTCACTCCCGAGTCGGACTGCACAGCCATTCTCGGCGGTGCAGATAGACTCTCAAGAAGCTACGCCATCGTCTCTCGAGAGGGACGGCTGCCGACGAGGACGATCTAGTTTTGCAAAACTGCTTTAAAAAAAACCCCAGTTTTATAATCTGTTTCAAGTTTGTTGGTAACTTTATGCAAAAAGAACTTCAAGTTATGTTCCTCTGGGTACCAGTGAACTCCATATAAGTGTTGGTTTCACAAGTGAACTTAGCTCTTAAAAATTTTTTAAGTATATTTTATTGATTATGCTATTATAGTTGTCCTAATTTTTTTCCTTTTGTCCCCCCGCCCTCCACCTGCTACCCCCTTCCCTCCAGCAATCCCCACCTCCTTAGTTCATGTCCATGGGTCATGCATGTAAGTTCTTTGGCTTCACCATTTCCTATACTATTCTTAACATTCCCCTGTCTATTTTGTTCCTACCACTTATGCTTCTTGATTACTGCCCCATTCTCCTTCTTTCCCCTTCTCCCTTTCAGCTGATAACGCTCCAAATGATCCCCATACCTATGATTCTGTTCCTGTTTTGATTGTTTGCTTAGTTTGCTTAGTTTGTTTAGTTTGTTTTTGTCTTTATTTTTTAGATCCAGTTGTTGTTTGTTGTGAGTTTGTTGTCATTTTAATGTTCACAGTTTTGACCTTCTTCTTTTTCTTAAATAACTCCCTTTAACATTTCATATAGTAATGGCTTGGTCATAATGACCCTGGCTGGTTTGGCTCAGTGGATTGAGCGTCGGCCTGCGAGCTAAGTGTCGCTGGTTCGATCTTCCAGTCAGGGCACATCAGAGAAGGAAAACTCTGATTCCAAAAAACCTCCGCTGCCTTGCGGCATACCTCTTCAGGGGAAAGGCTAAGGGAGTAAACCCCGACAGAAAATCCAGAGCTGGAGTCCCTAAGGTGGTTTGACGTTGTAGTCAACACCGGCAACTCCTGCGGCGCACCTGAAGCCAAGCTGTATTGACTCCGTCTTTCCCTTGGATCCTTCAGCTGCGAAGAGAGGGGGGGTCTGCTGCATGGGCAACAGCAGACCCTCCATATCACCCTGCCCAGGCTCTGTAGCTTCAGCTCCACTGGAGAGGACACTCCAGCGTCATCGCAAGATGTCGATTCAACACGGGAGGAGACAGATACCGTGTCACTCCCGAGTCGGACTGCACAACCATTCTCGGCGGTGCAGATGGACTCTTAAGAAGCTACACCATCGTCTCTCGAGACGGACGGCTGCCGACGATGGTCATAATGAAATCCTTTAGCTTTACCTTGTCTGGGAAGCACTTTATCTGGCCTTCCATTTTAAATGACAGCTTTGCTGGATAGAGTAATCTTAGTTGTAGGTCCTTGTTTTTCATCACTTTGAATATTTCTTGCCAGGCCCTTCTTGCCTGCAAAGTTTCTTTCAAGAAAATAACTGATAGTCCTATGGGAATTTCTTTGTAGGTATCTCTCTTCTTTTTGCTTGCTGCTTTTAAGATTCTCTTTACACCAATTCAAAAGAACCTATGCACCCCCATGTTCATGGCAGCATTATTTACAATAGCCAAGTGCTGGAAACAGCCTATGTTCCCATCTGTAGATGAGTGGATCAAAAAACTGTGGTACATTTACACAATGGAATACTATGCAGCATAAAGAAAGAAGGAACTCTTACCATTTGTGACCACATGGATGGAACTAGAGAGAATTATGCTTAACAAAATAAGCCAGGCAACAAAAGACAAATACTATATGATATCACCTAATACAAGAAACTGATGAACAACACAAACAAACAAACAAAATTGAAACAGAGGCATGTAAACAAGGAGCAGACTAACAGTGACTGGGGGGAGAGGGGGAAGGGTAAGAAGTGGGTAAGAAGTGGAATAGTCTAGTTAAAAAACTAGTATAAATGACCCATGGACATGGGCAATGGTGTGGGGATTGACTGTGGGAGAAGGGTTGGGTGGGGTGGGGGGAGCAATGGGGAAAAATGGGACAACTGTAATAGAAAAACAATAAATAAATAAAAATTTTAAAAAAGAAAAAAAAGATTCTCTCTTTATCTTTAACCTTTGTCATTTTAATTATGATGTGTCTTGGTGTGGTCCTCTTTGGATCTAGCTTATTAGGGACTCTGTGCTTCCTGGACTTGTAAGTATATTTTCTTTACCAAATTAGGGATTTTTTTAAAATTATTTTTTCAAGTAAGTTTTCAGTTTCTTGCGCTTCCTCTTGTCCTTCTAGCATCCCTGTGATTTGGATGATGATACATTTAAAGTTGTCCAAGAGGTTCTTAATCCGCCCTCATTTTTTTTCAATTCTTGTTTCCTCTTTTTGTTCGGGGTGAATGTTTATTTCTTGCTTATGTTCCAAATCATTGATTTGAATCCCAGCTTCCTTCCCATCACTGTTGGTTCCCTGTATATTTTTTATTTATTTCACTTTGTACAATCTTTACTTCTTTCTTTATTTTGTGGCCACACTTGTTCATTTTTATGAGTATACTGATCACCAGTGTTTTGAAGTCTGCATCTGATAGGTTGGCTATGTTTGTTTTGTTTAGCTTTTTCTGGAGTTTTGTTCTGTTTTTTCATTTGGGCTATATTTCTTTGTCTCCTCAATTTGGCAGCCTCCCTGTATTTGTTTCTGTGTATTGGGTAGAGCTGCTTTGACTCCATGTCTTGATAGTGTTGCCTAATGGAGTAGGGTTCAGTGGCACAGCCTCCCCTTTCACCCAAGCTGAATAATCAAGGTACACCCTTCATGTGCACTGAGTACACCCTCCTCTTGTAGTTGAGCCTTGATTGCTGTTGGCAGATCAATGGGAGAGATTTACCCAGGTCAGTGAGATGCAAGGACTGGCTGTGACTACTGACCACCAACCTCCACCCTCTGTCGAGGGGCAGGGTGGTGGTGCTCTGACATGGTCTGTAGCTATCCATTGGGCGTGCTGGCCCTGGAATTGCCAGGCGATGCAGGCCAAGGTAAGCCCCCACCTGTGTTTTTCCTGGGACAACCTGCCTGAGATATAAAGCAATCTGAGATGGCTGCTACTTGTGCTGGGCTTGGAGATTCCCAGGTGAAGCCAAGCTGTGAATCAAAGCTGGCTGCTGGTAGACCTGGAGTTCACTGAGGCCAGCTATTGCTTTTTTGATAGGATTTAAGAAGTTGTGAAGCATGAACCAAGACCAGCCATTCATATGGAAAAGTAGCTTGGGTGAGCCCATAAGTTGGGTGGTACAGAGTCTCTGGGGATCTCCAAGACAAGTCAGTTTTAGCCAGGTTAATGGACCAGCTTGCTGGCTCTGTTAGGGGAGGGTTTAGAAAAGAGACAATGGCCTCTGCTGGCCTTGATGTCAGACACTTCAGTTTCTCCCTAGATACCACTGGTTCCTTTCAAGCTGCTACCCTGGTGCTGGAGTTCAGAGGGAGTGAGTCTAGTATGTGAGTCCATGTGTGAGTTCTTTAAGATGAACTGCTTAGGACTCCAGCAGTTTATTCCATCAGCTGAATCCCCACTGGTTTTTACAGCAAGAAGTTGTATGGACTTATCTTTCTGGCACTGGAATCCTGGGCTGGAGGGCCTGTTGTGGCGCAGGACTTCACAATCCCAAATATTCCTCCCAAATTTTTATCCACCACATGTGGGTGTGAGACCAGCCCTTTCCATGTCTGTAACCCTCCTACCTGTGTCAATTGATGTGGTTTCTTTAATTACATAGTTGTCACTCTTCCAATCAACTTGATTTCTGACAGTTCTGGCTGATGGTTGTTCTATATTTTAGTTGTAATTTTCATGTGGTTGTGCAAAGAGGTGACCCATGTCAGACTATGCTGCCATCTTGACTGGATCGATCAGTGAGCTTAGATTTTTAAACATAGTTTAATTTGGTAACAAAAAATTAGTTAACTTCTTAAAAGCCAAATAAAAGTCAAAATGTAAAATGCAGGAAAAATGAGCATAAGTAACAATCCATGCATGAAAAGTCTGCAGCTGTTTACCGGGTGGGCCTGTGATCTTGCAGAAGCCACCTGGTAACCTTAGTTTCTTGTTCTGCAACTTGGGAATGACAACACCTACCTCTCAGGGTAGTCTGCTTATTCATTCAACAAACATTTGTCAGAGTCTCCAAAATCTGGGTGAGCCCCTAACAGCAAATGACTGTGTCCCCAAGCCGGGTCTGTGAGTCCTTACATCTCACTCTAAATGACAACACACTGTCCATCCATCTTTGAGTACAGACCTCTCTCCAATTACTTAACAACTCTATGTTGAGCAATTAGAATGTGCCCAGTGGGGACACTGCTCTCAATGTGGTGATATCACAGGAAGCAAAGTACCTGTTCCTACATGCTTATCATCTAGTGTAAGAAGGAAGATATTAAACTCAAACACTCATATAGAAGGTTTAATTTAAAAAAATAAAGGCAGGGTCAGGAAATAGAGTTGAGTCCTAAGTCTTTTTCACCTTTCCTCTTAAAATAATGCCCTCTGCATGATTCTCTCCTTTTCTCCCATCCCCATGGAGCTCCTGCCATGGTGCTGACTGTACACACTGGCCTTCCTCCTTCCCATCAGCCCTGGCAGGACATTCAGAGAGCTCAGGTGGGAATCCCACTGAAGTGTTGACTCAGCATCTTACCAGCCTCCCAGTCTCAACTAAAGGAGCTCTCTGGGCCCAGGAAGAGTGGTCATGGCCTCCATCCAGAGTCCGGGCAAGACAAGTAGGCTCATCTGAGCAGCATTGTCCCCTGAGAAGGAAGAGTGGCAGGAAGGAAGGTGTGTCCCTATATGGTTGGAGACAGGTACCCAAAATGCCTGTCAGGCAGATCTAGAGGGTTGGACCCAGCTTCCAGGAAGCATGTGCGCAGTCTCAAATAGCCTGGGAAAGGCTCACACTGCAACCTAATAGTATGACCCTTCCAGTGCCAGAGCACAAGCTTGGTCAAAGAAGTTGGGCCTGTGGAGGACTGAAGCCAGTGCCCACCTGCTGCTCAGGATGGGGCTTGGCCCACAGCACTGGTCTGATCAGGATTAGCCAAGCACTAATAAATAGCAAGGGCAGGGATGGGGAAGAGCACAGTAGATGAGAACGATAGGACCCAAAGTTGGACCAGACAGCCTGGTTCATCAACTGAGGTGAGCCCAACTTATCAAAGTGGTCCTTCAGTGCATTTTTGGAACCCAACTATCTTAGATTCAAATCCCACTTTGTCCCATCAGCTGTGTGACATTCTTTGGCACATTTCTTCGGGGCCCAGGAGAAGGCTTTCTAATTGATCACGTGGAAGCAGTGACAGGTGCCTTGCAAGGCTGTCTTGAGAACTGATGGAATGGTAAAATTTAAACCTCTTACCCTAGCAAGTAGCCCCTGGCTGGTTTGGCTCAGTGGATTGAGCGTCGGCCTGCGAGCTAAGTGTCGCTGGTTCGATCTTCCAGTCAGGGCACATCAGAGAAGGAAAACTCTGACTCCAAAAAACCTCCGCTGCCTTGCGGCATACCTCTTCAGGGGAAAGGCTAAGGGAGTAAACCCCGACAGAAAATCCGGAGCCGGAGTCCCTAAGGCGGTTTGACGTTGTAGTCAACACCGGCAACTCCTGCGGCGCACCTGAAGCCAAGCTGTATTGACTCCGTCTTTCCCTTGGACCCTTCAGCTGCGAAGAGAGGGGGGGTCTGCTGCATGGGCAACAGCAGACCCTCCATATCACCCTGCCCAGGCTCTGTAGCTTCAGCTTCACTGGAGAGGACACTCCAGCGTCATCGCAAGATGTCGATTCAACACGGGAGGAGACAGATACCGTGTCACTCCCGAGTCGGACTGCACAGCCATTCTCGGCGGTGCAGATAGACTCTTAAGAAGCTACACCATCGTCTCTCGAGACGGACGGCTGCCGACGACCCTAGCAAGTGGTCATATTACTAGCAGGCTGTGGTACACAGCTGGATCCTCCCCTAGCACCCATCTAGTAGATGTGGGTGGGGCACTATGCTGGGCCTCACATTCTCACCCTGCCCACTTACCATGGACTCTTTGTTAACACCACAGCTCTAAAATATTATCACTGGAGGCCATGATATTTCAAAAAGAGCTTTTTTCCCCAGAGCCAACGTTGCTATGTCTATAATTAGTACAAGTTTCCATGAAAGTCACAAAGAGGTGGGTGGAGCTGCCTGGTAGGCTAGGTTTGTTAGTATAAGGCATTCCTGAGGCTTCTGTGCAGCCAGGCCTGTGCTCCTCCATCCCTTGCTTCCCTTGCCCCTGCCCTTGGCCCCCACCAGGCCCTCATTAAGGGATTAGCAATGCCTTGAATATGGATGCAAAACTGCTGGGCTCTCTGTTCTGCACCCTCTGCCCCTTATCAGTGGCCCCCAATTGTTGTTTGTGCTGGGAAAATTAAAGTAGGGCTTAGGCGGAAATTATGGACCACTGATGTCATAAGTTAATTAAAGACTTTGGGGTCAAGTATCAGGGAGGGGACCAGACTTCCTCCCCTTCTTGGTCCCTCTGCTAATGGGATGTCAGAAAGCACAGCCCAGGCTGCAGGCTGGGGAAGCTCATGTTGCCAAGGCCCATGAGAGCATGATAAGGTGACATGCTCTGCTGTGCCTCAGGGAAGGTGGCAGGTCTTGCTTAACCAAATTCAGAGAGGGCTGCTCCTATATAGGCCCAGTGGTCGGGTCACAGAGGGTGGGGCTGTTAGAGCCTGACCACATGCTGTGAAGTTTCAGCAGTCATCCATCTTCAATGGCTATCTGCCTTCAGTGAGGAGGAAGGCTGGTGACCTGGGGGTGAGGATATTCTCATGATTATTGAGACACATTTATGACCTAGTAGGCTGTTTAGGACAGCTCTGAGTATCTATATTTCTATCACTAAAAATAAAAACAGGTTAAAATTGAGGATAATTCAGAATAATTAAAAAGAGCCAAACATACAGAGTAAAAACAAAATACAAACCTGAATAATTTCTACTATTGTTCTGTTTCCCAGGCTTTCAACCCACTAAACTGTGTATGATCTTTCTCTGCTCCTGTCCCAAACAAGACAGGTGTAAGGTGGAAGCATGGGGACATCTAAGTGATTGAGCTCACACCCTTGCATATGGGGTGAGCTAACAACCCCAGGTATCAATCACATTACCTTCTGCCTCCCATACTCACTCAAGCCCTTCTCATGCTCCAGGGGGGGGCGGGTTTCACCAGGGTCTTGCCCCAGCTCCCAGTCTTCTCCACCAGCCTCACTCCAGCTCCTAGTCTTCACCAAGCTCTCAGCCCTTGCCCCAAGCTCCTAGCCCTCTCCCCGAGCCTTGCTCCAGCTCCCAACCCCAGAGAGATGGACCAAAGACTCATACTACTACTGACTTCAAAGCAAAGACTATAAATATGAGACCACTAAGGTCAAGATCTGGTTATTTCAGCCTCTTTGGGGGGGCTTGGCATAAATCCCTGCATGGAGAGTGTTCATATGATCAGAGACCATCTCCAAAGCTTCCTGTGGACCAGGAAAGGGACCACATGGACACAGCCCCACCTGAGCAAGCATAGCCACTGCCAGGACCAGGTAGTGATTCAGGAGCCCAGCTCAGAGCTCCTGCCCCACCCACTATCCTTTGATCAGGTCTCCCAATGGTGGTACCTGGAGTGATGATCAGTCATGACCTAAGACTATGGGGACCCACTCTATGCACCCATATGCCAGCCCCCATTTAGGATACCCTCCAAATTCCCTCTGGATCCTTATAGAAGATGAGGTATTCAATCCAGGCCTGCCCATGGATGGTGAGGTATACCAGAGAAGATGCTTTATGGTGCAATCCAATTATTCTCTAAGAACTTCTGAGCCCCTCTCTCTTCCTCCTGCCTGTTCTCAATGTTCACTTTGGTTGAACATGTTCCTCAATTTCTTCAGTCCAGCTTCCTCTGACAGAAAGGACTAAAAATTTTTTAGCACATACTATTTCATGTTTCACCAACTAAGGCTTGAAGGCCAAAGCCAGCCAGGTGTGTAAGTTAGTGAAGTTTTATTGGAACACAACTGTGTCCATTCATTTACACAGTATCTATGGCTGCTTTCAGTCTACAACAGCAGAGCTGGGTAATTGCAGAGACACCTTCTGGTCCATTGCCCTTCACAGAGAAAGTTCACCAACCCTAATTCCAGGAGGTTTGCAAACACCTTTGTTGTATCATCATAATCTCTGATTTCCACTTGAAGAGAAACCTGCAAAGTCAAACAGAACCCACAGCTGGCAAGGAGGGGAGGTGGAACTCACACCCATGTCTCTGACTCTGAAGACTTGTCATTTCTTTCACATCTTTGGTAGAGCAAGCTGGAGGTAAACTGTCACTTTGATCCTGTTGCTAGGGCAGCTAGATCTATGGCTCCCAAACCATCAGGAAGTCTAGCAACAGATTTCAACTATTCTCAGTGGAAATCCTGGTTAAAGTGAAAGACAAATCACCTTCTCACAATTATTTTCCAAGATCTCCAACATTAATCACCAGGAAAGCTAACTCCTTTCTTTCCCCCTTGGGTTTGTAACATAAAAGTCAATCAATTAGCCTCTCCCTCCTCCCCCTTGTCCCAGCATTAGGCATTCAGGGCCTCTTAGCCAGGTGGTTAAGTCTAAACCAAATACCCAACGGGTCCTTTCTGAGACTATCAGAAACCGCCTCCTTGGGCAGTAAGACTTTGGATAAGGAAGTTGATTGTGATCACAGAGAAGCTGCTGGAGGCAAGACCTATAATCACTCAGCCAAGGGCCTTCTGGGTGTTAGGAATTCAACAGACCTAATCACTAATCCCGAACATTCACCAGAAAGCAGAGTTGGCACTGGGCTTCTTCTTGTTGTCTTTGTCAGCTGCTGGGCATCTGAATGCTCTTCCACGCTTAGGGAAATGGACTCAGCATGAATCTTGGGAGACCCTGGGTATAGCCCCACTCCAGAAACTGAGCAGAATAGGTGAAGCTCATTCATCTTCCTGCCATCTATGCCCACATGGCCATGCTCCCTAAACTCCACTATCCAGCAGTGAACTCTGCTAGGGTTCAAGGGTTAAGGAGGCAGTGCAAGGAGAGGCACCAGCATGTCAGCAGCCATGGTCTGGGCCCCATCTTCCCAGCTGACCATTCATGACTTGATTTCTGTTTGTTCTCTAAGTCTATACACCAGGTTTCTCTGTCAGTTACCTGATCTCTTCCAAAAAAATCCATTTCTACTGAAGCAACCTAGTTCTGTACAAAAATGAAGCTTGGAGAGATTAGGTGGTTCATCCAAAGTAACACAAATAGTATAAGGCAGATCTGGGACTACACACAGCTCCTCTGGGCCTAGCCCATGTGCCTTTCCCACTAGTCCACACTGCCTCTCAGGAGTGACACCACTTATTCTAGAACCTCAGAAATAGTCCACCACCAAGATGCGCCACAGAACTGTGCGGACTCCCACCCTCACTCAACTTCCCAGCCAGGCCCACCCTAATGAATTTTCTCAGGCCTCAGAACAGCCTCTTAAACTAACTCTTGCCTTCTTGGGGAAAATATTCAAATACCCAGAATACAGAGTGAGTTCCAAAAGTGAAAGTAAAATTTTTAATCATATGTGGAACAGTGAGGAAGAGAGGGGTGGACTTGGCAGGTGCCGTTCAGCCTGTAAATGGGCAGCCTTACCTGTGAGCACTTGCTAGAAAGAGATGGGGGACCCAAGCACTGGAGGGCCTAAGGCCAGGTCAACAACAAAGAAAGTGAGCCTATGGTGACTCGCCTTTGTCCCAGAACAGGATGAGCAGGATGTGGCCACTAGGTTGGTGTCATGTAAATGGGGGGCTGAGAGCAGCCTAGGAAGAGAGCCAGGTACATGGAACAGTAACCCAGTGCCTGGAGAAGACACCCCAGCAGGTCTGCATCACTCCTGTCAATCTGACAGGGGCCTTGGAACCTCAGAGACGTTTTTTTTAATCTCTGAAGCCTAAGGATGCATGGACAGGACAAGTCCAGATATTACCTCCTTCTTCTTGATCTTGTGTCACTGCCTCCAGAAATGGCCTGGATGGTGGGCCAGACACTTAGTGGGGAAAGGTCAGACTCCTCAATTTACAACCCATGGGTCAACGCCAGCATCTATGTCCCTTGACTTTTGACTGTGTTTACTCAGCAGTGCTCCCTCAGGAGGTGAGGTGCTCCCTCAGGAGGTGAGGTGCTCTCACCTGCATCATGGAAGTGCTGGGTGTAGGAAAAGAGATTTGATTCAGAGTTGTCCACATCTGCACCATGGCACCCCTGCTGAGTACTTCACATCCTGAAGTGACGTGGGCTGTCATGAGTATCAGCCACATATGTTTGTTGGACTTCTGATTGGCTCATTTTAAGTCACAAAAATGAAAATAAATATACTTTGAAAAAATTAATTTTACTTGTTTTTGAAGAGAAACTTAAAAAATTAAGTCACATTTTCTTAGGTCTCAAATTGCCTCCAATTCCTGTTGAAAACCTGGACAGGGGACTTGTAGCATCCTTGTGAATTGTCCTTATTAACTCAACATTTATTTAAATTGCACCTAGCACCTTCCTCCAATTACTCAGCTGTGGCAGAGAGCGGAGTTCTGATTAAATGCTTAGCTCTGCTTCAACTTCACCCCAGGTGAAGTTGCAGCTCGCAGGCCATCATCTGTCTTCATCAAGGCTGTCCTCAGGAGCTGACAGACTGCTTGGGAGGTAATAGGATGGGGATAGTTAGGGCTGCGCAGCTGAGATGCTCACAACAGCCTCTACAGCACCCAAGGATTAATTTGTATTCATTACTGTTCTCCCCAATTACTGTTCCAGGTGACACGGGCTGCTGGAAGGCAGGCATGACTGCCTGGCCAGGCAGTGACACCAAGGAGGCAGGGAGGTTAATGACGGCACTGGTGCCCATGACAGTGACCACGAGATAAGGGAGTGGATGCAGTTGCTGATGATGATGATGAACACTGCCACTTTGGAAGCACCTGCCATGGCCAGGTATCATGCTAACTGTGTGACAACCTAACCCTTACTGTGTCACACCCACAACACCTCTACAAGGCTGGTATTCTCAGGTCTCCCATTTTGTAGCTGAGGAAATGGCAATTGGCTACTGATCACTCACCCAGAAAAACTCAATCAGGTCCTTCTGCCTCAAGGCCCACCTGCAACCTCCTCAAATGCTTGAGAAAATGACCTGCCCCTCACCTTTCTCTATCAGGAGATACTCCCTAGCTCAGTGGGGCTGGCTTCCTGTGGCCACTGTGCTGGGTGACTCTGTAGTCATGAGCTATCATCTCAACAAGGCCGTCACTGATGGGTCTCTTCACTTAAACAGGGTTGATTATTGAATGTATTAAATGTAGCCATGCATGCGTGTGTGTGTGGTGTGTGTGTGTGTGTGTGTGTGTGTGTGTGTGTGTGTGTGTGAAGCTGAATTTTAAAGCTGGAACATGAGGAGAACTGTGAAACGGAAAAGCATCACAATTCATGGGGTCAACAAGAGCTAGGTTAGAGTCACAGCTCTATGTCTAACTCTGTGATGTGGGGCAACTCACTCACTGACTAAAGACAGCCTCAGAGCCACACCCCTGGAATGGAGCCCCAGGACTCACCTTTACCACTGAGGAAACAAAGGTCCCTAATCTTCCAAGCCAATGTATTTATATGAGGAGACACTTTCCCAGTAAGCTCCAGAGTGCCTCTGGTCCTCCCTCCTGTCTCTGTGGCCACCCTTTCCTCTCCCAACCCATTCCCACTGGCCAAGTTGTACCCTCATCACACATTATTCAGGCCACTGCTATAGAAACAGTGTTGTTGTTTTTGTTTTTTTTTTTTTTTTGGTTCTCTGACTTTTTTAAATTTTTATTTATTTTATTTTATTTTTATTGTTTTTCTGTTACAATTCTACTACTTTTTCCCTCATTGCTACCCCCCACCAAGCGCACCCGTTCTCCCACGGTCCATCCTGACCCCGTTGTCCATGTTCATGGGTTATTTATATTAGTTTTTTTGCTAAACCCTACTTAACCCCTTCCCTTCCTCCTCCCTCCCCCCCTGCTAAGTGTTACTCTGTTTCTTGTTCAATTTTGTTCATTTATTTGTGTTGTTCATTAGTTTCCTGTATTGGGTGATATCATATGGTATTTTTATTTCATTGCCTGGCTTATTTCACTAAGCATAATTCTCTCTAGTTCCATCCATGCTGTCACAAATAGCAGGAGTTCCTTCTTTCTTTCTGCTGCATAGTATTCCATTGTGTAAATGTACCACTGTTTTTTGATCCACTCATCTACAGATGGGCACTTGGGTTGTTTCCAGCACTTGGCTATTGTAAACAGTGCTGCTATGAATATAGGGGTGCATAAGTTCTTTTGAAAAATGGTTTCAGGATTCTTCAGGTATAATCAGTAGTGGAATCACTGGTTAAAAAGGCAGTTACATTTTTAGTTTTTTGAGGTAATTCCATACTGTTTCCAGAGTGGCTGCACCAGTCTGCATTCCCACCAACAGTGCAGTAGGGTTCCCTTTTCTCCACATCCTCGCCAGCACTTGTTGTTTGTTGATTTGTTGATGATGGCCATTCTGACTGGTGTGAAGTGGTATCTCATTCTGGTTTTTATTTGCATCTCTCTGATAGCTAGTGATGTTGAGAATTTTTTAATATGCCTCTGGACCCTTTGTATATCCTCCTTGGAGAAGTGTTTGTTCATGTCCTTTGCCCATCTTTTAATTGGATTGTCTCTTCTTTGTGTTGAGATGTGTAAGTTCTTTATATATTTTGGAGATCAATCCAATATCTGATGTATCATTGGCAAATATATTTTCCCATATGGTTGATTCCCTTTTCATCTTGCTAATGTTTTCTTTTGTTGAGCAGAAACTCTTTAGTTTAATGTAGTCCCATTTATTTATTCTTTTCCTTTATTTCCGTTGTCTTAGGAGATGTATCAGTGAAAATATTGTTACATGAGATATCTGAAATTTTTCTGCCTATGTTTTCCTCTAGGATTTTTATGGTGTCACATCTTACATTTAAGTCTTTGATCCATCTTGAGTTAATTCTGGTGTGTGGCATAAGTTGGTGATCTAGTTTCATTTTTTTGCATGCCCCTGTCCAGTTCTCCCAGCACCATTTGTTGAAGAAACTCTTTTCATTCCATTTTATACTGCTTGCCCTTTGTCAACTGTTAGTTGACCATAGAGGCCTGGGTTTATTTCTGGGTTCTCTATTGTGTTCCATTGATCTATATGTCTGTTCTTATGGCAGTACCAGGCTGTTTTGATTACAGTGGCCTTATAATATAGTCTGATATCAGGTATTGTGAGTCCTCCTATTGCGTTCTTCTGTCTCAAGATTGCTGTGGCTATTCAGGCTTTTTTTTTTTTTTTTTTTTTTTGGTTCCATATAAATTTTTGAAGTATTTGTTCTAGGTCTGTGAAATACATTGCTGGTATTTTAATAGGGATTGCAGTGAATCTATAAATTGCTTTGGGTAGTATGGACATTTTAATGATGTTGATTCTTCCCATTCATGAACATGGTATATGCTTCCATTTATTTGTATCTTCCTTAATTTCTTCCTCCAGGGTTATGTAGTTTCCTGAGTACAGGTCTTTTACCTCTTCGGTTAAATTTCTTCCTAGGTGTTTTATTTTTCTTGTTGCTATAGTAAATGGGACTTTTTTTTCTCGTTTCTATCTTTGATATTTTATTGTTGGTGTACAGAAATGCCTTTGATTTCTGAATATTAACTATGTACCCTGCTATTTTGCCAAATTCACTTATTAGCTCAAGTAGTTTTTTGTGGAGTCTATAGGGTTTTCTATGTATACTATCATGTCGTCTGAAAAAAGTGACAATTTTACTTCTTCTTTTCCAATTTGGATGCCTTTTATTTCTTTTTCTTGTCTAATTGTTGTGGCTAGAACTTCCCATACTACGTTGAACAGGAGTGGAGAGAGTGGACATCCTTGTCTTGTTCTTGATCTCAGGGGGAATGCTTTCAGTTTTTGTCCATTGAGTATGATGTTGGCTTCAGGTTTCTTGTATATGGCCTTTATTATGTTGAGGTATGCTCCCTCTATTTCCATTTTGCTGAGTGTTTTCATCATAAATGGGTGTTGTACTTTATCAAATGCATTTTCAGCATCTATTGATATGATCATGTGGTTTTTGTCTTTCATTTTGTTTATGTGGTGTATTACATTTATTGGTTTTCGAATATTAAACCATCCTTGCATTCCTGGGATGAATCTCACTTGATCATGGTGTATGATCTTTCCAATGTGTTGCTGAATCCGGTTTGCCAATATTTTGTTGAGGATTTTAGCATCTATGTTCATCAGTGATATTGGCCTGTAGTTTTCTTTCTTTGTTGTGTCTTGACCTGGTTTTGGAATTAGGGTAATACTGCCTTCATAGAAAGAGTTTGGGAGACTTTCCTCTTCTCGAATTTTTTGCAATAATTTGAGAAGAGTAGGTGTTAGTTCTTCCCTAAATGTTTGTAAAATTAGCTTGTGAAATCATCCAGTCCAGGGCTTTTGTGCACCAGGAGTTTTTTTATTACTGTTCAATTTCACTCTTTGTTATCGGTCTATTCTGGCTCTCTGCTTCTTCTTGGTTCAGTTTTGGAAGATTATATGTTTCTAGAAATTTGTCCATTTAATCTAGATTGTCAAGTTTCTTGCCATATAGTTGTTTGCCGTAACTTCGTATAAGCCTTTCTATTTCTGTGATATTGGTCATGATTTCTCCTTTTTCATTTCTGATTTTGTTTATTTGGGTTCTCTTTTTTTTTTTCCTTGATGAGTCTAGCTAAAGGCTTGTCGATTTTGTTAATTTTGTTAATTTTTCAAGGAACCAGCTCCTAGTTTCGTTGATCTTTTGAATTGTTTGTTTGGTCTCTATGTCATTTAATTCTGCTCTGATCTTGATGATTTCCTTCCTTCTTCTTGCCCTAGGCTTTGTTTGTTGTTGTTCTAGTTCTTGTAAGTGTAGGGTTAAGTTTTTTATTTGGGATTCTTCTATCCTTTTGAGGTAGGCCTGTATTCTTATGAACTTTCCTCTCAGGACTTCTTTTGCTGTATCCCATAAGTTTTGGGCTGTTCTGTGTTCATTACCATTTGTTTCCTGAAACTTTTTGATTTCCTCTTTGATATCATTGTTAACGCATTCATTATTTAATAGCATGTTATTCATTCTCCATGAGTTTGAATGTTTTTGAGTTTTTTCCTTGAGGTTGATTTTTATTTCAGGGCATTGTGATCTGAGAAGATGCTTGATAAAATTTCAATTTTCCTGAATTTGTTGAGGCTTGTTTTGTGTCCTACCATGTGGTATATCTTTGAAAATGTCCCATGTGCATTTGAAAAGAATGTATATTTTGCTTCTTTGGGGTGAAAAGTTTTAAATATATCAATTGAGTCCATTTTGTCTACAGTATTGTTCAATTCCTCAGTATCCTTGGTGTTTCTTTGCTTTGAAGTACTATCAATTGTTGACAATGGAGTATTAAAGTTCTCTACTATGAATGTGTTGCTGTTGATATATTTTTTGTAGTCTTCCAATATTTTCCTCATATATTTTGGTGTACCTATGTTGGGTGCATATATGTTTATCAGTGTTATATCTTCTTGATGGATTGTTCCCTTAAATATTATGAAATGTCCTTCTTTGTCTTTTTATATGGCCTTTGCTGTGAAATCAGTTTTATCTGATATAAGTATTGCTACCCCAGCTTTTCTTTTCACGTCCAATTGCTTGGAATAAGATCCTCCATCCCTTTACTTTCAGTCTGTGTAGATCTTTGTTTTGAGGTGTGTTTCTTGTAGACAGCATAAATGTAGGTCATGTTTTCATATCCAATCTGCTACCCTATGTCTTTTGATTGGAGCATTTAACCCATTTACATTTAAGGTTATTATAGACAGGTATTTATTCATTTCCCTTTGTTCCTGTGTTCCTCTCCCTCTCTCTTTTTCTTCTTCTTCTTACAGCATTCCCTTTAGCATCTCTTGCAAAGCTGATTTGATGGAGATGTATTCTTTTAGTCTTCCTTTGTCTGGAAAATTCCTTATTTCACCTTCCATTTTGAAAGAGAGCCTTGCTGGGTAGAGTATTCTTGGTTGAATGCCTTTGTTTTTCATTGCTTGAAATATTTTTTTGCCATTCCCTTGTGGCTTGTAGTGTTTCTGTTGAGAAATCAGTTGATAGCCTTATCAGAGCTCCCTTGTATGTTATTTGCTGTTTTTCTCTTGCTGCTTTTAGGATTCTCTCTTTGTCTTTGAATGTTGCCACTTTAATTATGATGTGCCTTGGAGTAGGCCTTTTTGAATTCATTTTCATTGGGACCCTCTGTGCTTCCTGGACTTGCATGAATTTTTCTCTCATCAAGTTAGGAAAATTTTTTATCATGACTTTTTCAATCAGGCTTTCTAGCCCTTCTTTTTCTTCTTTTTCTTTTATCTCTATTGTCCGAATGTTGTTTCATCTCATGTTGTCCTGCAGTTCTCTTAAAGCCTCTTCATTCTTTTTCAGCCTTTTTTCATTTTGTTGTATTGTCTGGGAATTTTTTTCTACATTGTCCTCTAACTCACTGATCCGGTCCTGTGCTTCATTTAGCCTGCTTTTGATTGATTTTAATGCATTTTTTAGTTCAGAAATTGTATTCTTCATTTCTTCCTGGTTCTTGTTGATAGTTTCTATGTCTTTTTTTATGCTGGTGTAGTTTTCAGTAAGCTCCTTATAGCTTTCCCGGAGCTCTTTATAGCTCCCCTGGAGATCGTTATAATTTTCTTTGAGTTTGTTGAGTTCGTTGAGCTTCCTCATTACTATTGTTTTGAATTGTTTTTTTGATAGCTTGCTCGCTCCTATGTTATCTATCCTTCCTTCTTGGAATTCCTCCTTTTTTTTTTTTGGTCGGGTGTTGTTTCTCTTTGGTGGGGTGTTATTTTGCCTCCCCCTTTTGGACACTGGTCTTGTTTCTGCTTCTTAGATTGATCTGCTTTTATTTTCTGCCTTTATGGTGTGAACTTCTTATATACAGTTGTTGAGCTGCTGTCTCCAGTTGACACCACTTGCAGGGGATCAGTCTGCTGAAGTGATTTCTCCCGTAGCACTTGGGATGCTTCTGTACTGGTACCTAGTCCACTGCTCTCCTAGCTCTTTCTCAAGAGCCAGCACCCAAAACTTATTACAAAGTGCCTCTAGTTAATTTCACTGTCCTTTGTCCTCAACCAGAGGTGAGTGCCTTCCCTTGTGAAGGCCAGGGGTGGGTTGACCCATTGCTCACTGGGGCAGGTAGGTCCAAGGCAGACTGGTTATTCTCCTGTTTTGGTGGAGGAGGAGGCTTCTACTAGCCGGTGGGCGGGATTGTTGTGGGCCTTTTGGGGTGGGTGGCACATTGGTTTCACACTCACTGGGGTGTGCCCGGGTGACACCTGAGCACGGTGGCTGGCGCGTTTATTTGGCACCTGTTGGAGGCAGCCAGGGTGCTTGTGCACGTGCGCACATGCATGTGTGCGCAGTGGCCTGCGCCCTAGTCTCACACCTGCTGATCCGTGCCTGGGTAGTTGGTTTTTGCCCCTTGGGGTGGGCCCTGGCCACTTGTGCATGGTGGAGGTGGGCGTCTGTGAGCTGCGGCCGCCCGCTTGGGCGTGCGCGAGTAGCACTTGGGCAAGTAGCCGGCGCTGTTGTTTTGGCATCTATTAGGGCAGGCCAGGGGTGCCTACATACTGTCGTCTGCGTGCCCAGTGGGTTGATTTTGCATCCATTGGGGCAGAGCCGCAGGCTCCTGAGCACAGTGGAGGTGGGTGTCTGTGCCTATCTTCTGGCGCTTTGATTTTATGACTGTGGGGGCGGGCCTGAGAAGCACCAGGATGGGCGGGCCTGAGAGGCACCAGGATGAGGCAGCCAGTGAGTTGGTTGCACGCCTGGGCCAGCGGACGGGGGCACTTCCCTGTGCGTGCTCACCTGACCCAGGGGGAGGGTTGGGGAGTGGGCGAGTGCACTTCTGCACCTGCACTCCTCAAGAATCTTGTCCCACCCCTAACCTCCCCTGTCCATAGAATACAAGAGGAGAAAAAAAAAAAAGGAAAAATATGTTCTTACATAACATAGCAGTACACTGTTTCTTGCCTTTCAGCGCCAGATGCCACCTGGCCCACTCCTGTCTCTGCCAGTAGGCAGAGCCCCATGGTCCTCCTGATTCCTCTCTGGGGAAGCCTGTGGTCACCAAAAAGTCTTTTTGTTCTTCCAGCTGCAGCTCAGGAAGCCAACCCAGTCAGAAATCCTGTCTCATCCCTTTTTCCTCTGCTATCCTCACGAAACAGGTTGCTCCCAGATGGTCTTCTCTGACCCAACAGTGCCAAGGCTCAACTCCTGCCAGTGTCCAAATGTTAACTGAGATGTTCTGTCTGCAATTAGTCCAAACTACAGATGGGTCTTGGGAGCTATAAAGCGCAGCCTCCCCTCACTCTTCCGCCATCTTCCCTCTGGCTCGGAAACAGTCTTGCTAAAACATGTATGGTGCCACTTCCCTAAGTAAAGTCATTTAAGGGTTCTTGGCTCCTTCCTGGTAAAGTCCCTCAGGGGCCCATGCAGGTCCCCTTCACTTGGCCCTTGAATAGCCCCAGACTTGCTTCACACCACTTCTGGCATCCCCTTTGCTAGCCCACTCATGATGAAACACTGTAAACTCCTTGAGCCTGCCCAAGGGCCTCACCTGCTCCCCAGACTGTGTCTCCTTTCCTTTTATCCATCAATTATCAGACAGCATCCATGGAGCTATCCTGAGCCCTGCACCTACTTTCTGTGTCCACCCCAATCAGGCCACCACACCATCCCTAACACTGTGCTTTCCATCTTCTGCTACAAGTATGCACCTGTCTCATCACCCCCAGACTACAGGTGCCAAGACAGGAACTGTGATGCATGCACAGCTGCATGTCTTCAAAGCACTGCCCCTCACCCGCCAAGGACTCCTAAACATGTTTGACTTTCCCTGGGCCATCCTTGACACATTTACCACCCAGCCGGATGAGTGATTTTGGCATTGTCTGTGCCCATACCTCTTCATCTTCAAAACAGTCACAGGATGCCCTGCCTCCCAGCTTAAGATTTCCTTTTAATAAAATGAGTGCCCTACCAAAACCAGAACCATAACAAAAAGGCAAATGAATGAAAGGAAAATAGAATCAAGTTTGAAACTCCCACCATCCACCATTCAGGGAAGGCTGTCTCAAGGTGTCTGCTCTGTGACATGACATCCAGGACAGTTTGCCAAAACAATCTGCTTGCTCCCTTCACTCTGCTTTGCAGGCAGGACAATCCCTTCACCCACTGTCACAGACTGGGTTTCAGTAACCTCTCTTTCTCTCTCAGACCTTTCTAGAAACACCACCTTCCTGGGGTCTGAGCAGCCTGGTTCAGGATGGTCCACTTCAGTGGATGCAGAGAGCATGGGGCGTGCCCTTCTAGCAGTCACACTGCCCTGACTCATATGGAGCTGTGCCTGTTCTTCAGCCCCACCCAACTACAGCAGTGGAGCTTTGCTCCCCGACCCCAGCACACCATGTCCCTTGTCCTTTTATATCATTGTACTCAAGCCAGAGTTGATTCAGTGAAGTGCAATGAACTCACGGGCTGTGCTTATATAAAACCCAGTCGGGCCCCCTAGTCTGCTTCTCCCAATACTCCTCTGGCACCAGATCTGTACTCCAATCCACAAGTTCTTTGAGCAGTTCAAACTCACCATGTCCCAAATTGAACTCATTATTGATTTCTCTAAACTCATTCCCCCTATCCCTCCTCCAGAGAATGACATCACCACCCCCAATTCCCACACCAGAAACCTGGAAGTCATTTGAGATGTCTGCCCCACCAATTAGTTAGTATGGCAGGTTGCATTTGCCGAATATTGCTCAGGTCCAGCCAGCACCTGTCTTTTCACCATCCTTTCTCAAATTCACTCTCATCATCTTTTGTCTGGATGACAACTTCAGTGGCCTCCTGACTGGTCCTTCTAATTCTAAGCTCAATCCCTTCCAATTCACCCTTTGCACAGTTCTCAAGATGCTCTTTCTAAATATCCAATATGATTCCAGCTTTAAACACATCATTGTTTCCTCATAAGCTTCAAGGAAAACAAACTTCCTAATGTGACTTATGCCTGCTTCTCACTTCTCTGCTGTACTCTCAATACTTGTTTTATTTCCCTGTGACCTTTCTATGTCTTCCATCCCCTGAAACTGAGCATACTATTAGGCAGTCTTTCACACTTGAGTGTGCATCAGAATCACCTCTAGGGGCTTGTTAAAGCACAGAGTTCTGGGACCCCCACCCAGTTAGTCTGGAGTGGGGCATTTCCAACCCTAGATTCTTAACGATGCCGAAGCTGCTGGCCTCATGGCCACATTTTGAGGACCACTGTTACAGGGCTCAGTAAATGTCAGCTGAATTAATGAATGAATTAGTGGCATACACTCTGACCAACAAAATTTTTCAGTCAATCAAGAAGACTGTTGACCAGGTCTCACATGTATGAATAATGTTGGGTGAATTTTCAAATAAGTTTAAAGAGAGAAAGCTATATTTTTCCCTTACCATAGTCCAGTGGACCCATCTGAGTTTCTCTCCATGATTGGGACTCACTGTATGCCTGGAAAAATCTGGATTTTTTTTCCAGGAGCAGAGGTGGTAATTGGAGGGCCTGGGCCTGGGATCTCAGACTGCATTCCCGTTACATAATTTGGATTTCTTTATAGAGTGGAGAGCTTACATTATCATCAAAACACATGTTTCTGTGGTTTTCCAATAGCTCTGATTCCTGCTACCATGTTCTGTTCCCAGACCACTGCCAAGCTCAGAGGACAAAAGCCAGCAATTCTCAAAGGCACACAACATGTCCTTTTTCATGGAGAGAGTTTAGATAATGGAAAACAAGATGTGAATGACCCAGAAAATGCTAGAGAAGGAGTTACTGTGGGGTCAGCTCATATTGACCACATAGTAATTGTGGAGACTTCACATGTTCCAGTGTTGTGATCAGTATAAAGAAGACCCCAGTGCCCAACACAGCTATGCTGATCACTATGGTCCCCCTGCTTTAGCCGACATGACCCCTGAGCCTCAGGCTGGTCCACTCTGGTCTTCAAAATAAAACTAACTAGAGTGGTGTTCATTATCCCATTCTTCATTTTATCTTAACTATGGCCCTTCTGTGGTGATCAGGAACTGACCCAGGTGAGAGATGGTAATCACCCCATGGTCGCATGACCCTCCACTTTCCACCCACCAGGCTTAAAGGGGGAATTGCTATACTCCTTTAGAGAGAGAATACTCCCTGAATCCCTGAGATCCATTTCGGTCTTGGGATGCTGTTATGGGATGAATGCATCACCCTCCTACCCCCAAATTCATATGTTGAAGTCTTAAACTCCAGTACTTCAGAATGTGACTGTATTTGGAAATAAGATCCTTAAAAGGTAACTGAGTTAAACAAGATCTTCAGAGTGGGTCCTGGTCAAACATGACTGGTGTCCTTAGAAAAGGAAGAAATTGGGGCACAGATGTGTGAACACATGAATGAAAGACCATGTGAGAACACAGGGAGAAGATGGCCATCTGTAAGACAAGGAGAGAGGCCTCAAAAGAAACCAACTCTGTCCACACCTTCATCGTGGTGCAGCCACCAGGACTGTGAGAAAATAAGTGCCTGGTGTTCAGGCCTCCCAGGTTGGTGTACTTTGCTGTGGCATCCTTGGAAATGAAGACAGATGTTCAGGAGCCTGGCCAATGGGTGAAGAGTGCAGCTGAGGATGCATTGTGAAGGGCTCTGGGCAAGAGGTCCAGAGGAACCAGGTCCCTGAGGCCTGTGCCAATACCCACACTGTTCTCCCACTAGGGAGGACCCCACACCCCCAGCCAAACTCTGGTCCCTCTGGGCATTTCTGAACATCATTTCAGCCCAGCGCTAATTCCCCACAGCTGATGAACTTCTTGAAATTCCAGTTGTTCATTAAGAAACATGTAGGTTTGAGCCAAGTCTTCTGGGCAACACTTGTATTGACCCCAGATGTTCAAGTGTGGCCCCATTCCACTACTTCAGGCACTGACAGCTCCCCTGGGATTTAGCAGAGGATGTGCAAGGGATGGCTGCCCACTATAACCATAGCTGCAGGTCCCCTGGGGTGCTACCCACAATAAATGTGAGAGCCCTTCTCCTGGTAAGCACAAGCGTGAAGCCCTTAGATAAGGAAGCCTCCCCAAGGAGACTGCATCAGGCCACCCCCTCTCCCCAGATGATCCTGAGCTCTTCAGATCCCTCTGGCCCCCAGAGGGCTGTGCTGTCCTAGAGGTTCTTGCTCCTTTCTGAGGGTTTAGGAGTTCAGCTTGCCTCAGGATGGCATCTGGAACCACACAGCAGTGTGTCTGGAACATGATCATGAAGGGGAGATTGCAGGAGGTAAGGTTGGAGAAGGAGGCTGCAGGTCTGTGCCATTCCAACACCAGCTCCCTGCTGCCAACCGCATGTCCTGCACTTCAATTAGATTCTGGCACTAACTTCTTTGAGTTAGGGCAGAGCCCATAGATTAAGGGCTGATCCTATAGGATGCCCTCCATTTCAGATGCCAGCCACCATCTCAGTCAACTATCCTCAAGTCACCCACACTTCTGCTCAGCTGACTTCTTGTTCAGGGTTCCAAGCAACCACCCCCACAAGGTTTAATAACTTGCTAGAAAAACTCACAGAACTCAGGAAAAGGCTTCACTTACTGACATAGCTTACTATAAGAAACACAGGATGAGGTCTAGGGTGGGCACTGACTGAGCTGCCACAGCCCTCACCAGCACATCCATGTGTTCACCAACCAGGGACTCATCAAGCTGCCTTGTCTTGGGTTTTTCCTTGGGGCTCCATTACATAGGAGGACTGATTAAATCATTGGACACACAACTGAGTTCAATCTCCAGCCCTTTCCTCTTCCAGGAGGTCAGGAATGGGTGGGACTGGAAGGTTCAACTCTAATCAGCTTGGTCTTTCTGGTGGCGGCTCCTTCCCCTGAAACTTTCTGGAGGCACCCGGTGATAGGCTTGGGTTTGTGAGACAACAGACTCAGGTATGGTCAAAGGGGCTCCCCATGAATAACAAGAGACACTCCATCTCTCAGGAAATTCCAAGGGTTTTAGGAGCTTTGTACCAGAAACTACATATGTTTTATTATACACCAAGGCCTCTGAGAGAAATGTGGGGGCCTTCTTTCCTTTCCAGTGTGACCCTTCCAGGGCTCTGGCAGAGGGTCTTATCTCCCTCTCTCACTGCCAAGAACTGTTCTGATGCAGAAGGGGAGCCCCTCTATGCTTGCTGCTCAGACACAGGCAGCCTGGGATGCTGGGCCTGGTGCATCCTGGTTAGGAGCCACCACTCTTTCTTCTAAGAATGGGAGCCCTGGAAACAGGGATTGCACCTTTGGAGAGAGGCTGTCCATGTGGGAATCATTCTCTGTGGAAATACAATGCACACCTTCAGGGAAGGTCCTCATTGAATATTCCTGGAGTGGAATAGGGTGGGTGGGACCAGGACTAGGTGAGACTGGAGGCAGGAGACCAGCTGGAGGGAGGTTTCACCCTGTTCAGGCAGAGCAGAAGGGAGTGAAGGGTGGGGACTCCACATGTTTCAGGCATAAAACCTGGCATAGCTGGGGGACTGACTGGTTGGGGTGGGTGGAGGAGGGCACTCCAGGCATCCCACCTGGGGCTGTGTGGGCAGCCTTTGGAATCCAGGGGTTCAGAGGCCAGGAGAGAGTGTGGCAGCGGCAGCTGCATCATGGACAGGCTGAGTATGAGGAGATGGGAAACTGAGCAGGTTCCACAGGGAAGGCATGGGTCATGGACACTCCCACAGATCCCTGAGCCACTGCCCTGCTCTCTCCTTCTCCTTGGGCAGGACACCTGGACTGGGAACCCTGTCACACATTGGCCCTGGGAGCCTGGGTAGCACCTTCGCCTCTCTGCCTGTGCTGTTTCTCCTTGGGAGAAAAGGACCACTTCATCAGATTTCTTGAAGGATTTAGCCAAGCCACCTTCCCAAAGCATCCATCTCAGATATAGCTGTGAACAGGTGTTCCGTTCCTTCCCCACCCCATGTCATCAGGTGACCTTGGCTTACCTCATGGAACACAGGGAAAGCCAGATTTCCTAACTGGGACATAGAGGGTGAAGCCAATGGGGATGATCCTGGCAGCCCCAGACATGCCCCGTGGGTGCTCATAGCCACAGACCCCTTCTCCTTAAAGAAAGCAGTGGTCAGTGCACACCTCTGTGGGTGGGACAAGGATTAGAGCAGTGGTCCGCAAACTTTTTGGCACCAGGAATCAGTTTAGTGGAAGACAATTTTTCTACAGATGAGGGGTGCAGTGGGGGATGGCTTTATAGCCTGCCACCAGATACAACTTAATTGTCACTTGCCACTCATTGATAAGGATTTGTTATAAGTCTACAAGCGATTGATTTATTATGGTCTCTGTGCAGTCAAGCCTCTTGGCTAATGATAATCTGTATTTGCAGCCACTCCCCAGGACTAGCATCACTGCCTCAGCTCCACCTCAGATAATCAAGCATTAGATTCACATAAGGAGTATGCAACTTAGATCCCTCGCTTGCACAATTCACAGTAGGGTTTGTGCTTCAGGTTTGTGCTCAGGGTTTGCACTCCTTTATGAATCTAATGCCTAATACTGCCACTGATCTACAGGAGGCAGAGCTCAGTTGGTAATGCGAGTCCTGCGGAGTGGCTGTAAATACAGATGAAGCTCCTCTTGCTGGCTGGCCCCTCATCTCCTGCTGTGCCCGGTTTGTAACAGGCCACAGTGGTACTGGTTTGTGGCCCAGGGGTTGGGGACCCATGGATTAGAGGACTCAGGTCTTCTTGGCCTACCACCCAGCCCCACATCTAACATGTGTCTGGATGATAAAGGCACACAGGCCCTGAGAGGAGAAATGGTCCCAAGGGGCTAGGCCTAGAGGTGAGGAGCAAGCAGCCACCAGCATCCCCAGCAGATGGGGGAGGAGCAAAGCTTCCCCACCCCCATGGCAGAGCTCCCTCTGGGGCACTCGAGGAGAGTGGGCTCTGGAGGCAGGCTTGATCATCCTCCTCCTGGCTGTGACTCTGGGCAGTTGCTAAACCTCTCTGAACCTCAGTTTCCTCACTTGACAGGTGTGTAAAGTGCTCTGAATAGGCAAATGAAGACTTCTCTTCCTCCCTGAAATTAATGAGTGCATCACTGGGAAATGTAATATTAAGTCCATGCTCAAATAGGATATGGGTCTGATGGTAGTGGTTTCCCGCTGAGGCTCACCTCTTGGCCACAAACTTCTGTCCCAGATACAGCAGAGGACACAAGTTCTGCAGTTGAGCATGGGTGGGTGGGGTGGGAGTTGGAGGAGCCTGCCTCCCAGTACCCTTCCTGGGACACTGATGTGGCAGCTGCACAGGCGGGCAGTGCCACCTAGTGGATATGGTTAGCACTATGGATCATGATGTTGATTGATGGGGTGGGTGTCCTCTACCTCTTCCCTCACCCTGTCTCTCTTTCTCTCCGTCTCTGTCTTTCATACAGTCTCAACACACCTCATGAACACATACCACAGGCCCCTACCCACACACCAACATTCCCAGCTTCCTCCCTGGAGAGCCCCATCTTTGAGCTGGTTATCAGTAGCCATAAAGCAATGCTTCCTTTCTCTTTCCAAAAGCTGACTTGGTGACTGTGTGAGAACAGACAACTTGTCTGAAGAGAAAGAGGGTGTGGTCACATTTTAAGGGCTTAGTATATGCCAGACTTCAGTCATGAGGTAGGTGCCACTGTCACACAGGAAGGTTAACTTAACCAAGCCCACACGGAGAGCAAGTGACTCCAAACCCCACACTGCACAGCTAATGCCTTCGTACCTCCAACCCCCCTAAATTATTCCACTTCTTAAAATGGTTTCCATGGATTCTGTAACTGCCTTCTTGAACTAGGATTATATCTAAAAAAGAATCAACTTGGCCCATCAATCTATTTTGGATCCCAAGGTGATTTGCTAAATGAAACCAGTACCCCAATTCTCTATAGTCATTGTCATACTTACCCTGTACTCAGCCTCCTCCCAGCAATGAAGTGTGTGTGAGTGTGTGTTTGGACATGAATGTGGTATTATGTGAGTGTGTATGTGGTGTGAGTGAGTAGTTTATGTGTTTGTAAATATGTGTACATTTTGTGTGTGGTGGGAGTGTGCATGTGTGGTGTGTGTCAGTGTGCATGTGTGTGGTGAGTAGGGTTTGCCACAAAGATGCTTTAGTCAGAGTGATATGGGGTCAAATCCCAGGTCTGGTCCCTGGTATTGGGTGTGCCCCCACCTCCCGGTATTCACACTCTTACATAATCTCATGTCTTGAACATGGGCTTGCCATGTGACTTTTAATGAACAGAGTAAGGCAAAAGTGATGTGCTGTCACTTCAAAAATTAGGTGACAAAAAGACTCTGGGTTCTGTCCCATATGCCCAGTCTTGCTTTCACTCTCACTTGTTTTAATGGAAGTCAGTCACCATGCTGTGAATGCCCTATGGCGAGTCTCCTGCGGCAAGGAACCACATGCTACAAGCTTGATCCAACAAGAAGCAGGTAACTGAATGACACCAAAAATCACTGAGTGGGCATGAAAACTCAGCCAAAACCTATGTGCAGACTGAGAGACCTTGGGCCAGAAGACCCAGCTAAGCCAGACCCAGATTCCTGACCACAGAAAATGGAAGGTGACAAATATATTAAGCCAGTACATTTGCAGAGTTTGTTACACAGTCGTAAATAACTAATACACTGGGTCTTTCCTTTGCCTACTGACCCCCAGTTTCCCTGCTATAAAATGGAGATAGGTTCATAGGACATGCTTAACACAGCTCCTGGCCCTAAAGAGAAACTATAAAATTTCCTATTTCGTTTCCATACTAAATATCAGGCTTAGTATGTTACTCTTCCAAATGGCAGGGAGTGATGGGAAAACCTACATCAGGCTCTGTTTCAAGGCTGATTGAGCACCCATCCATTCCCAGCCCATGGCTGGAACACAGCCTTCTGCCTCTGGAGAATCAGAACCCAGCAGGTGGCTGGGGAGCAGATCTCATGAATCAGCCTGGGCTGACCTACATTGTGGGGTGGCAGGGAGGTGGGCTGCTCTTGGTGATGATCACCCCCAACCACAGATGCTCATTGACCTCTGCCCTCCTCATTAAAGGAAACAGGGTTCTCTCCAGGACCAGGATGGACCAGGGCCCCAACACTTGGATGGTCTGCTGAGTGTTCTCTGGACAAATTGCTGACAGTCCCATGGGCAACCTGACTTGGCCTTTCTCATGGTGAGCCTAGGGAGACACCCAGCCACCACCTACAGCTGTAGGGAGGTGCACCTGCCCTGCTTCCCCAACCATACCCAGGCACCTTCAAGTTCCTCTGTCTATTCTCCTGTAAAGAGGGTGAGGCAGCCCCCAGCTCTCTCCCCTGCTGCTGCTCAGGCCAGCTGACCTGCCTCCCAATCTGCAGTCTCACTGTGAAGATCCCAGGACCTGACTCTACAGGATGGATCCTGGGAACAATGTTTGAGTGTGCTGTTGGTTCCCCCCTGGGTGAGGCTGGCCAAGCCCCTCTTCTTCTGCTGTCCCTCAGGTTAAGCACACTGGTTCCCACCCCTGCAAAGTGCGGAGAACTCACTCTGAGACCCTTGTGTGTGCCAGGCTTCAAGGCTTGGTTTCCACCTGCTTTATCCTCCCTCACAGCAACTGGGGAGGAAGTGTTGTTGGTCCTACTTTCTAGACAAAGAATGTAAAACCTCAAGGTTCAGAGTTTACAGCAAGGTCACACAGCAATACATTCTTTGATCCCAAAATTCTTTGAGTCTCCTTCTGCTGAGAGGTGGGGTCTATGCCCGCTCTCTCTGAATCTGGGCCTGGGGCTGTTTGGCCAGCCAAGAGAACATAGCAGAAGTGATGCTGTGCCAGTTGGGGGAAGGCTGTAGAAAGCTGACAGTTTCTATGTTGTTCACCACCCTAAGAGGAAGCCCACAGAGGGACCCACATGGAGATGAACCTGCCTGCAGCTTGCCCACCAGGAGTTCAGACATCTCAGAAGCAGACCCTCATTCCCTAGTCAGGCTGCCCCGGCTGATGCAGATGGAACACATAAGCCTTCCCTGCTGAGTCCTACCCAGTCCCATACTCCAGTTTCCCGAGCTAAATAAGTGTTGGCCTTTAAGCCAGTAGGCTAGGGAGTGAATGTAAGTAACTGATACAGTAAGACATTTTCTCTGGTTCAATGGATACAAGGGTGTCAGAGAGATTTGAAGGGTGAGGGAGCTTGTGCACCAAGGAGAGTCTCCTTTGCTGAGTTGGAGCAACAGGGCCCAGGACCTAAGAGTGATCACTACGAATTGAGAGCAGTACCCAGACATCAACCAGCAAGAAAATGGGGAACTCAGTGTCCAACCACAAGGACCTGAATTCTGCCAACAATCTGAGGGAGCTTGGTAGTAGATTTCCCCCAGAGCCTCCAGCTAATAAGATCCTGGCCCCATGATTTCAGTCTTGTAGGACTCTAGACAGATAGCTCAGTGGAGCGTCCCTAGATCTCTGACCTACAAAACTGTGAGATGACAATTCGGTGGTGTTTAAAGTTGCTAAATGTATACCTTATTAAAAAACAATAGAAAATAAATACGACCCCATTCCATTGCTTCCAGTTTATTCCTTTCCTGGAAGTATCCTTCCTTTCTTCATTTCAAACAGAGTGACAAGTCAGTCTTTAAGCAATGGGTGGGTGGGGTCTACAGCCTGGATCAGGGATCCTGTGGCCTGGCAGAGCCATCGAGGGCAGGTGGGGACTCCAGGTCCCAGGATCCAGGGGATGGTAGCATTGAGCAAGTCTCCCAGACTTGCTGTTAAGCTGACTAAGCCCAGCCTTAATCAGCTGGACTCTGATAATATGGGAAATCCCAATTCCTTCATTTCCAGGATGATAATAGCTTCCTGTTCAGACCAGATTTTCCTCCTAAAGGACCAATCCCAAACTCTTCATGCAGCTAATTGAATTTTCTCCTTGTCGAAACCCAGCCTCTACTTGTCTCTTACCTTCCCTGAACCCAGTGACATCCTTGTCTGAATCCACAAGGACTAGGCCACAATAGCAAACTCTCCCATTGGTGTATGGACAGTGCTTCATGTGCTCAAAGCCCCTTCACCCCCACCCTCCCTCCGCATGACTGGCTGCACTCCTCAGAAGCAGACAACACAGTATATCCCATGACCATTTTCCTGATGGGGGTCCTGAGGCTTAGCCACCTAATGTTGAATGTGGCTTTTAGGACACCATCTCAGAGGTGTTTCTAGTCACTTCACCTCATTGATTGCTTGTTAGGTTTTCAAGGAAGATGATTTTTGTCTTCTGTTACCACTGAAGCTGTACCCATCTGAAAGAGGCTCCAGTAGGTCATTAAGAAAACTTCCCTGGAGGGATCCAATATGGTGGAAGAGTAAGTAGAAGCTACACTAACCTCCTCCCAGGACCAATCTGAAATTACAAATTAATTGTGGAGAAATCATCTGAAATAACAACCTATACACTAGTTGGAGAGAAGCCTTATAACCACGGAGAGACAGAAAAGGGCGCTTCATCACAATGTGACTGGTAGGAAGTGTGGAGATGCGAAAGGACTGGCTGGGCTTCCATGGGTGGCAGCTGAAGGGACTGAGAAACAGCTCAGCAGCTGGGGGTTCCCCCTGAGAAGGGCGGGGTCTATACCCCCAGCTAGGCTTCCCAGCCTATAGCAATAGAGAGAAAGAAGATTGCATCTAGCTTTAAAAAGGGAAAAGTCGCAGGTTTGGTTTTTGTTATTTTTTGTACTTGTTTGCTTGTTTTTTTCTGGCCTGAAAGAAACAGCTAGCAACAAAGAGCTCTTAAAGAGATCATGGTCAAAAATATATTGACATCCACTTACCCTGGGCTCCAGCAGAGGAAGGGCAGAGAAGACTAGAGATGCTTAAGGAGAGTTTAACACAGTGGCTTTGAGGAGAGAACTAAGGGAGCAGAGAACCAGGTCCCAGTGCTGAGGCATTCCCCATACTGCAGGAAGACCACTCCCCTCCAAGTGGTGTCAGCCAGAGGAAAAGCAAAAGCCCCACCTACATGAATTAAGCTGTCCCACGCTCGATCCTTAAGCCTGACGGCTGATCACAGATTTAATAGAATAACAACTAAAGGAGACAGACAAAGGAAGTAGATCTCTGGTAGTCTCCAAAAGGCTCACTGGCTCAGACTGGAACAAGATCTGATGCGACCAGGGCAGATCCAGGAAGTGCAGATCAATCTAAGAAGCAAAAGCAAACAAGAAGAGTCACACAAAAAAGGGGAGACAAAGAAACAGCCCCCCATAAAAAGGAAAGAAAAAATCCCCAGAAAGAGTGCTAAATGAAATAAAGGGAAACAAACTATCAGACATGGAATTCAAAAGATGTATTATAGGGAAGATCAATGAGATCAGCGAGCTCAAAGAAAACTACAAAGAATTCCAGAGAAACCACGAGGAACTCCAGAGAAACTACAAGGAACTTACCGACAATTACACCAGCATGAAAAGGACATAGAAGCTATCAATAAGAGCCAGGAGGAAATGAAGAATACAATTTCTGAATTGAGGAACACAGTAGAATCAATCAAAAGCAGGCTAAACGAAGCAGAGGATTGGACCATGAGTTAGAGGACAATGTAGAAAAAAATTCCCAGACAATACAACAAAATGAAAAAAGACTGAAAAAGTATGAAGAAGATGTAAGGGTATTACAGGATAACATGAGGAGAAACAATAGCCGAATCATTGGAATAAAAGAGGGGGAATAAGAAGAATGAGGAATAGAAAAGCTGATAGGAGAAGTAATGACAGAAAATTTTCCCAACCTGATGAGAGAAAAAGTTATGCAAGTTCAAAAAGCACAGGGAGTCCCAATGAAGAGGAAACCCAAAAGATCCACTCCAAGGCACATCATAGTTAAAATGGCAACATTCAAAGACAAAGAGAGAATCCTAAAAGCAGCGAGAGAAAAACAGCAAATAAAATACAAGGAAGCTTCGATAAGGCTATCGACTGATTTCTCAACAGAAACACTACAAGCCACAAGGGAATGGTCAAAAATATTTCAGCAATGAAAAGCAAAGGCCTACAACCAAGAATATTCGATGTAGCAAGGCTCTCCTTCAAAATGGAAGGTGAAATAAAAAGTTTCCCAGACAAAGGAAGACTAAAAAAATACATCTCCACCAAACCAGCATTGCAAGAGATGCTAAAGGGAATGTTTTAAGAAAAAGAAGGGGAAAAAAAAGGAGAGGAACAGAGGTACAAAGGGAAATGAATAAATACATGTCAATAATAACCTTAAATGTAAATGGATTAAATGCTCCAATTAAAAGACATACGGTAACGGAATGGATAAGAAAACAGGACCCACATATTTGCTGCCTACAGGAAACACACCTCAAAACAAAAGATTCACACAGACTGAAAGTAAAGGGATACAAAAAACTATTCTAAGCAAACGGACATGAAAAAAAGCTGGGGTAGCAGTCCTCATATCAGACAAAATGGATTTCAAAGCAAGGGCAATAAAAAGAGATAAAGAAGGACATTTCATAATACTTAAGAAAATAATCCATCAAGAAGATATAACACTGATAAACATATATGCACCTAACATAGGAGCACCCAAATACATAAAGCAAATACTAGAAGACCACAAGAAGGTTATTAACAACAACACACTCATAGTAGGGGACTTTAACACTCCATTATCAACAATAGACAGATCTTCGAAGCAAAGAAACACCAAGGATATACAGGCATTGAACAACACTCTAAACCACATGGACTTAACTAATATATATAGAACATTTCACACCAAAGAAGCAAAATATACATTCTTTTAAAAAGCACATAAGAAATTTTCAAAGATAGATCACATGATAGGACACAAAACAAGCCTCAACAAATTCAAGAAAATTAAAATTATATCAAGCATCTTTTCAAACCACAGTGCCTTGAAACTAAAAATCAACCCCAGAGAAAAAAATCAAAGACATCCAAACTCATGGAGAATGAATAACATACTATTATATAATGAATGGGTTAACAATGACATCAAAGAAGAAATCAAGAAGTTTCTGAAAACTATTGATAATGAACACACAACAGCCCAAAACCTATGGGACACAGCAAAAGCAGTCCTAAGAGGGAAGTTCATAGCAATACAGGCATATCTGAAAAGGATAGAAGAATCTCAAATAAAAAATCTAACGCTAAAGCTACAAGAACTAGAACAACAACAACAAACAAAGCCTAGGGCAAGAAGAAGGAAGGTAATCATCAAGACCAGAGCAGAATTAAATGACATAAAGACCAAACAAACAATTCAAAAGATCAACAAAACTAGGAGCTGGTTCTTAAAAAAAAAAAAATCGACAAGCCTCTAGCCAGGCTCATCAAGAAAAAAAGAGAGAAAATCCAAATAAACAAAATCAGAAATGAAAGAGGAGAAATCACCACTGATACCACAGAAATACAAACGATTGGAAGAAATTACTACAAACAACTGTATGGCAAGAAATTTGACAAGCTAGAAGAAATGGACAAATTCCTAGAAACATATAACCCTCCAAAACTGAATCAAGAAGAAGTAGAAAGTCTCAACAGACCAATAACAAAGAAGGAAATTGAAACAGTAATCAAAAATCTCCCTGCACACAAAAGCCCTGGACAAGATGGCTTCACAGGCAAATTTTACAAAACATTTAGGGAAAAACTAACTCCTACCCTCCTCAAAATATTCCAAAAAATACAAGAAGAGGGAAAAATCCCAAATTCTTTCTATGAAGCCAGTATTACCCTAATCCCAAAACCAGGTCAAGACGCAACAAAGAAAGAAAACTACAGGCCAATATCACTGATGAACATAGATGCTAAAATCCTCAATAAAATGTTGGCAAACAGGATCCAGCAATATCAGAAAGATCATACACCACGATCAAGTGGATTCATCCCAGGGATGCAAGGATGGTTTAATATTCGCAAATCAATAAATATAATACATCCCTTAAACAGAATGAAAGACAAAAATCACATGATTATATCATTAGATGCAGAAAAAGCATTTGATAGAATACAACACCCATTTATGATGAAAACACTCAGCAAAATGGGAATAGAGGGAGCATACCTTAACATAATTAAGGCTATATATGAGAAGCCTGAGGCCAACATCATACTCAATGGACAAAAATTGAAAGCATTCCCCCTGAAATCAGGAACAAGACAAGGCTGTCCACTCTCTCCACTCCTATTCAACATAGTGTTTGAAGTCCTAGCCACAGCAATCGGACAAGAAAAAGAAATAAAAGGCATCCAAATTGAGAAAGAAGAAATAAAACTATCATTTATGCAGATGACATGATAGTATACATAGAAAACCCTATAAACTCCACTAAAAAACTTCTTGATATAAGTGAATTTGGCAAAATAGCAGGGTACAAAATAAATATACAGAAATCTAAGGTATTTCTGTACACCAACAATAAAATCTCAGAGACAGAGACAAAAAAGAAAATACCATTTACTATAGCAACAAGAAAAATAAAGTACCTAGGAATAAACTTAACCAAAGAGATAAAAGACCTGTACACTGAAAATTATGCAACATTGAAGAAAGAAATTAAGGAAGATACAAATAAATGGAAGCAAATACCATGTTCTTGGATGGAAAGAATCAACATCATCAAAATGGCCATACTACCCAAAGCAATTTACAGATTCAATTCAATCCATATTAGAATACCAATGACATATTTCACTGACCTAGAACAAATAGTCCAAAAATTCATATGGAACCCAAATAGCAAAAGCAATCTTGAAGCAGAAGAACATAGCAGGAGGAATCATGATACCAGACATCAAACAATACTACAAAGCCACTGTGATCAAAACAGTCTGGTACTGGCATAAGAACAGACATATAGATCAGTGGAACAGAATTGAAAGCCCAGAAATAAACCCAGGCCTCTATGGTCAACTAATATTTGATAAAGGAGGAAGAAACATAAAATGGAGTGAGAACAGCCTCTTTAACAAATGGTGCTGGGAGAACTGGACAGGGACGTGCAAAAAAAATGAAACTAGACCACCAACTTACACCATACACGAGAATAAACTCAAGATGGATCAAAGACTTAAATGTAAGCCGCGACACCATAAAAGTCCTAGAGGAAAACATAGGCAGGAAAACTTCAGATATCTCACGTAACAATATCTTCACGGATACATCTCCTAAGGCAAGAGAAATAAAGGAAAAAATAAACAAATGGGACTACATCAAACTAAAGAGTTTCTGCTCAGCAAAAGAAAACATCAGCAAGATGAAAAGGAAACCAACCATATGGGAAAACATATTTGCCAATGATATCACAGACAGGGGACTGATCTCCAAAATATATAAAGAGCTTATATGACTCAATATCAAGAAAACAAACAACCCAATTAAAAAATGGGCAAAGGACCTGAACAAACACTTCTCCAAAGAGGAAATACAGAAGATCCATAGACACATGAAAAAATGCTCAACATCATTAGTGATCAGAGAGATGCAAATAAAAACCACAATGAGATACCACTTTACACCAGTCAGAATGGCCATCATCAACAAATCAACAAACAACAAGTGCTGGCGAGGATGTGGAGAAACGGGAACCCTACTGCACTGTTGGTGGGAATGCAGACTGGTGCAGCCACTCTGGAAAACAGTATGGAATTACCTCAAAAAACTAAAAATGGAACTGCCTTTTGAATCAGCGATTCCACTGCTAGCATTATACCCAAAAAATCCTAAAACCCTAATTCAAAAGAACGTATGCACTCTATGTTCATAGCAGCCCTGTTTACAATAGCTAAGTGCTGGAAACAGCCTAAGTGTCCACCTGTAGATGAGTGGATCAAGAAACTGTGGTACATTTACACAATGGAATACTATGTAGCAGAGAGAAAGAAGGAACTCCTGCCATTTGCGACAACATGGATAGAACTAGAGAGAATTATGCTTAGTGAAATAAGCCAGGCAATGAAAGAAAAATACCATATGATATCACCTAATACAGGAAACTAAAGAACAATACAAACAAATGAACTGAATAGGACAAGGAGCAGAATAGCAGTCAATAGGGGAGAGGGGGGCAGGAGAGAAGGGGGATAAGTAAGGGAAGGGTTTAGTCAAGGAATGTGTATAAATGACTCATGGACATGGACAACAGGGAGGGATATGATTGTGGGAGAGGGGATGGGCTGGGTGGGCGGGAGCAATGGGAAAAAAATGGGACAACTGTAATTGAAAAACCAAAAAATAAAAGATAAAAAATTAAATAAATAAAAGTACAGATGATAGCAAACACACCCCCCCACACACACACACGTATCTGTCTTGAAAATGCCTGTAAAAATTCATAATGTGATCTTGCAGTTTATCAGCCACATATACTGTACTGCCAGAGTCAGGGATTTATAAAGTCCTGGAAATATTCAGCACCCTTTAGCTGTCTTTCCAAAGAAAATTTTAATGAATATGGTTTAAGTCCTTTATTGGGCTCTGTAATCCCTTCGACCAGTTGTTTTAAGTAACTTTTATTCATTGGAAAATGTGGGAGGGTATTTTGATATTAGTTAAATAAAATCAATGGGTAAACACTGTTCACCCCCAACCAAATGATGCTGCTTTCAGGGAGTTGTCAGGAAGAAAATTAAATGATTCACCAAGAAAGCACATTATAGGCATAAGCAAAATCCTTCAGCACACCTCGAACACGTCCTTTATGAGAAAGTTCCAAGCCACTTGGTAATTTCAAGTATGAGGCAACAGCAGTCTTTCTTAATGGAAAGTCGCAAGCTTCTGAAGAACTTCAAGCACAATTTTATAACAAAAGCAATACTGCTCCTATGTACATACACATGAGAAACAACAGGATGTTAAGTACCTGAATACCAATATCCATTTTCAGATAAACACATTTGTAATTTTCAACCACAAAGGAAAGTTCCTAAAAGAGCAAACATTTAACTAAGAAGTTCTTTACATAAAAATATTTTTTAAATATCAGGAAGATAAATTATCACAATATAGTTCTTGTTCTAGAACTAAAAGATAAAACTGAATAGAGGGGAAACTGGCTCTCACTCTCATTGTCCTTATATTTTTCCAGGGTAGATTTAATTTTGAAGATTTTTTTAGATATAGCCTCAGGTCTCTCAGACAAGACTAGTTCAAATAAAATGCTTTATACTATTCAACATTGGCCTAAAAATAGGTCAACCTAAAGATGTAGGGGTGTGTATTCATTTTCATTATTCATATTCTCTTAACCTCTCCAAATTATTAATAATTAACCTGTGGCAAATGATATCATTTTACGACATGCCAATGACTTGAATACTTCAGTGGAAAGTAAATATCCCAAAATTGCTATCCATAAATTTATGAAAAGTTAGTTAAAGTGTGTTACTTAAATAATACAGCATTATGGACAAAGCTTGTGTTTGGGCCTTAGGAGACTTCAGTCTTAGTCTCAGCTCCTCCACTTGGTATCTAAATGACCCTGTGGAACAGAATGCATTGCTCTGAATATGAAGTTCTACATCAGTAATATCAGAGCAAAACTAATGTTTATCTCAAAAGTGAGAATTCAGTGAAATCATGTAGGTAAAAGAATGTTATAAATTGTTATGTGCTATATGCAGTGTTAACCTCTACATTCATTATTCTTCAAATTAGAATTTATGAGGTGAGAGCTTACCTTTGTTTGAACCATTCCATAACGTTGTTCTCTCATTTGAGTCACTATATCTCTGATGTTGAACTGCAACAGGATAATAGTAATTTTATATTATCCATACATGGGAAAAACATAAATGCACACATTGCCAAATGAGTATTCCATACTGCTTTCCAGTAAAAGAGATGTTGAGATTTAATCAGAAAGGTCTCACTAATAGTACATAAGAAAATGTACTATTTTTAATCTAGTGTAATGGATAAGGAAGACATGTTTAAATGGGTTTCCAGGAAAAAGCAGGAGGCAATCATTTATAACAAGAACTGCTCTCCAAAAGAAATAACAACAAAATTTTCCCTGTGTATACATTTCTGTTCTCCAAAGAAAGAACTAAAAGCAGCATTATAATTCTGGAAAAGTTTGAAGCATCGAAAACTTTTTCTGGCCACAATAGTAGCGCAGCTGTTTCTCATAAGAAGAGTCCTCTCAATTCAAATGGAGATCCTGTGCAATATTTGGCCCAACACCAGATTCTGCCCATGTGCAGGGATCTCCCTCTCACTGTAGTAGCCGAGCTGGAGCAGGTCTGCAAAAGGCTGTTGCTGGTCCACAATGCAATGAGTCCAGAAGCTAGTAGTAAGTTTTAGAAACTCTCATGGCAATCTGGCACTGGTGCAGCATCAAGAGGTTTCATCAGTGGAACAGTACACAGACCAGCTAGGGTGTTGCTGAACTGGCTTGGAGAGTCCAACGTGGTGCAAGCTGAGAACCAGTCATGTGCAGCAAAACCATGCTGACATTTGAAAATTTTAAGGTTCGTCAAAACCTTAAAAGTATGAAAAAATCATACTTGTCATTTTTATAATAATTAAAATTTTCAATTTAACCTTAAAGTTTTTTTATATTGAAATAACTATACACAGTAAGTTGCAAAAAAAAGTTTAAAGGGGAGTTCTGTGTATCCTTCACCCAGGTTCCCCATATTATACCATCCAAGGTAGCTATAGTATAATATCAAAACCAGGAAAGTGACATTGGTACAATCCACAAAGCTTATTCAGATCTTGCCAGTTTTATATGCAATCATTTGTGAGTGTGTGTTTGTAAGTGTATGTGGTTCTGTGCCATGTTATCATATGTAATAATTTATGTAACTGCAACCACAATCAAGATGTGTAACTGTTATACCACAAGACTTCCTTATGCTATCCATTAAGAGCACCCACCCACCACAGTCCCTAACTCTTGGCAACCAGTAATCTGTTCTCTATCTCTATAGTTTGTTATTTCAAGAAGATTATATGACTGGAATAATGTACTATCTAACCTTCTGAAATTGACTTTTTTTTCCATTTAGCATAATTGCTCGAGACCCATCAAAATTGTTGTGTGTATTAATAGTCCTATTTTTGTTATTGCTAAATAGTATTCTATGGTCTGGAAATGTATGGTTTTTAACCACCAACTTGTTGAAGGACATCTAGGTTGTTTCCAGTTTGGGGCTGTTATGAAAATATCTATGAACATTTGCATACAGGTTTTTGCGTGAATGTAAGTTTTCATTTCTCTGGGATAAATATCCAAGAGTGCCATTGGATCATATGGTTAAATTTAGATTCTCTTTTTTTAAAAAATTGTAGTACTATTTTCCAGAGTGTGTATACCATTTTATATTCTCACAAGTGATGTATGATTAATCCAGTTTCTTTAATCTTCACCAGCATTTAATGAAAAATTTTTATATCACTATTTTTATATTAGCCTTTCTGATAGATGTCCAGTGATATTTCATCATGGTTTTCATTTAATTTTCCTAAAAGCTAATGAAGCAGAGCAACTTTTCATGTGCTTGTCATCTATATATCCTCTTTGGTGAAGTGTCTCTTCATGTCTTTTACCCACTTTATAAGTTGATTGATTTTTCTTTTTTACAACTGTGTTTCAATGACTCTTTATATATTCTAGATATAAGACCTTTGTTGGATATACAGCTTACAGTTTCTCCAAATATGCAGCTTGTATTTTTATCTTCTTCATAGGATCTTTCACAGAACAAATAATTTTAATTTTCTTTCCCCCTAATATCAGTGATGGCAAAATGTCTTCTCTCACCACCTGTATTTAACACAGCATTTGAAGTTCTAGGTAGTACAATAAGGCCAGAAAAAGAAGTAAGAAGCATATAGATTGGAAATAAAAGATAAATTTGTCCCTATTTGTGGATTGAATGTCTATGTAAAAATCCCAAGGAATCTAAAAACAGAACAGAACATAAAAACTTCTTAGAATGGAGTTCAACAAGATCACAGGATATAAGATCTACACACACAAATTGCACAACTACATAATAACAATAAACATATGAAAACTGATAGTAAAAACACAATACCATTTACAATCACTCTGAAGAAAATGAAATAAGTTTAACAAAGCATGTACAGGATCTGTATGCTGAGAATTACAAAATGCTAATGAAAGAAATAAAAGAAGACCTAAATAAATGCAGAGGCACACCATATTCTTGGATTAAAAGTTTCAACATAGTAAAGATGTCATTCTCCCCAAATTGATGTAGATTTAAAGCAATTCCTATAAAAATTCCTGCAAGGTTTTTTTTGTAGACAGAGACAAACTAATTCTAAAATCTATATGGGAAGGCGCAGACCCTATAATTATTATAACAATTTCAAAAAAGAAGAATAATGTGAGAGGAAACACTCTACCTGATGTAAGGACTTACTATATAACTACAGTAATCCAAAGTGTAGTGCTGGCAAAAGAACAGACACACAGATCAATCAAACAGAATACAGAACCAGAAATAGGCCCATACAAAAATATCCGATGATTTCTGACAAAGGTACATAAGCAAGTCACTGAAGGAAGAACAGCCTTTCCAACAAATGGTGCTGAAGCAATGAAACATCTGTAGGAGAAAGAAGAAAAGAAAGAAAAGAAAGAAAGAAAGAAAGAAAGAAAGAAAGAAAGAAAGAGAAAGAAAGAAAGGGAAAAGTAGTCAACCTTGACCTAAACATTGCACCTTATACAAAAATTAACCAAAAATTAATTATGAATTTAAATATAAAACATAAAACTATAGAACTTTCAGAAAATAGAAGAAAAATTCTTTGGGATTTAGGCTGATGAATACTTAGACTTTCACTGGAAGCCTGATCCACCAAAGGAAGTATTGATAAAATAAAACCTCATTGAATTCTAAAACCATTGCTGCTTTGAAAGCTTATTTTTTTAATTTATAATTTAAGATTAGATAAATTGTGGAAGTAACGCTGTATTTATTTAACCTCAATTTACTGATGGTAAAACAAGCTTCACTGGACTGTCTTGTCAAGAAAAGACAATTTTTTAAAATGTAGCTATAGTGATTAACCAAATGATGATAATATGAGTGTAGAGAAATGAATACCCAAAAAGTCCATGTTAATTTTACCTGGAATTATGGTTCCTTACATATTGAGTTGTATAGCCATTATTCATTGTGAATTACTAAAACCACACTTGTGTTAATTGCAATGATGTACTGCCTAACAAAGCAAAGCAACCATTAATATTACTTGTCACATACATAAAAAATAATTTCAAAGACAAAAGATTTTAAAGAATATTAAATTAGCGCTTATACCAACAGAAACTGATGTTCAATATTTCATGTAACATTAATCCTCTAGAGACTTACAAAATAGTGCTTTCAATTGCTAAGATCAAAAACCCATATACAATTACCAAGACAATGATATAAGACTGTATTAAAGATGCTTTCTTGAAAATGTTGGGTAAATACAGGGGTGAACAAAAGTAGGTTTACAGTTGTGAGTACAGGGAGCAGCTTATCTTGTATTATTATTTATTAATTACTGTATTGTTATTAACCTACTTTTGCCCACCATTGTATGTGGCAAAAATGAGTTAAGGTACCATTTTCTAATGACATGCCAGCTTTACAAATTCAGGGGCTGGTTAATGAAATGGAGTGGTACTAAAAGAAGGAAGAAAATCATCAAGATCAGAGCAGAATTAAATGACTTAGAGACCAAACAATCAATCCAAAAGATCAACAAAACTAGGAGCTGGTTCTTCAAAAAAAATAAACAAAATCAACAAGCCTCTAGCCAGGCTCATCAAGAAAAAAAGAGAGAAGACCCAAATAAACAAAATCAGAAATGAAAGAGAAATCATGACTGATACCTCAGAAATACAAACAATTATAAGTAATTACTACAAACAACTATATGGCAAGAAATTTGACAATCTAGTAGAAATGCACAGATTTCTAGAAACATATAACCTTCTAAAACTGAATCAAGAAGAAGTAGAAAGTCTCAACAGACCAATAACAAAGAAGGAAATTGAAACAGAATCAAAAATCTCCCTGCACACAAAAGCCCTGGACCGGATGGCTTCACAGGCAAATTTTACAAAACATTTAGGGAAGAACTAACTCCTACTCTCTTCAAACTATTCCAAAAGAAGAGGGAAAAATCCCAAACTCTTTCTATGAAGCCAGTATTACCCTAATCCCAAAACCAGGTCAAGACACAACAAAGAAAGAAAACTACTCATGAACATAGATGCTAAAATCCTCAATAAAATGTTGGCAAACAGGATCCAGCAATACATCAAAAAGATCATACACCACGATCAAGTGGATTCATCCCAGGGATGCAAGGATAGTTTAATATTTGAAAATCAATAAATATAATACATCGCCTAAACAAAATGAAAGACAAAAATCTCATGATCATATCAATAGATGCAGAAAAAGCATTTGATAAAGTACAACACCCATTTATGATGAAAACACTCAGCAAATTGGAAATAGAGGGAGCATACTTTAACATAATTAAGGCTATATATGAGAAGCCTGAAGCCGACATCATACTCAATGGACAAAAATTGAAAGCATTCCCCCTGAAATCAGGAACAAGACAAGGCTGTCCACTCTCTCCACTCTTATTCAACATAGTGTTGAAAGTCCTAGCTGCAGCAATCAGACAAGAAAAAGAAATAAAAGGCATCCAAATCAGGAAAGAAGAAGTAAAACTATCATTATATGCAGATGACATGATAGTATACATAGAAAACCCTATGAACGTTACTAAAAGACTGCTCAATATAATAAGTGAATTTGGCAAAATAGCAGGGTACAAAATAAATATACGGAAATCTAAGAAATTTCTGTACACCAACAATAAAATAACAGAGACAGAGACAAAAAAGAAAATACCACTTACTATAGCAACAAAAATAAAGTTACCTAGGAGTAAACTTAACCAAAGAGATAAAAGACCTGTACTCGAAAAATTATGTAACATTGAAGAAACAAATTAAGGAAGATACAAATAAATGGAAGCAAATACCATGTTCTTGGATGGAAAGAATCAACATCATCAAAATGGCCATACTAACCAAAGCAATTTACAGATTCAATTCAATCCATATTAAAATACCAATGACATATTTCACAGACCTAGAACAAATACTCCAAAAATTCATATGGAACCAAAAAAGACCTTGAATAGCAAAAGAAATCTTGAGACAGAAGAACACAGCAGGAGGAATCACAATACCAGATATCAAACAATACTACAAAGTCACTGTGATCAAAACAGTCTGGTACTGGCATAAGAACAGACATATAGATCAGTGGAACAGAATAGAGTACAGAAATAAACCCAGGCCTCAATGATCAACTAATATTTGATAAAGGAGCAAGAAACATAAAATGGAGTGAGAACAGCCTCTTTAACAAATGGTGCTGGGAGAACTGGACAGGGACTTGCAAAAAAATGAAACTAGACCACCAACTTACACCACACATGAGAATAAACTCAAGATGGATCAGACTTAAACTGTAAGCCATGACACCATAGAAGTCCTAGAGGGAAACATAGGCAGAAAAATTTCAGATATCTCACGTAACAATATCTTCACGGATACATCTCCTAAGGCAAGAGAAATAAAGAAAAAAATAAACAAATAGGACTACATCAAACTAAAGAGTGTCTGCTCAGCAAAAGAAAGCATCAGCAAGATGAAAAGGAAACCAACCATATGGGAAAACATATTTGCCAATGACATCACAGACAGGGGACTGATCTACAAAATATATAAAGAGCTTATACAACTCAACATAAAGAAAACAAATAACCCAATTAAAAAATGGGCAAAGAATCTGAACAAACACCTCTCCGAAGAGGACATAGAGAAGGTCCATAGACATATGAAAAAATGCTCAACATCATTGGCCATCAGAGAGATGCAAATAAAAACCACAATGAGATACCTCTTTACACCAGTCAGAATGGCCATCATCAACAAATCAACAAACAAGAAATGCTGCCGAGGATGTGGAGAAACGGGGACCCTACTGCACTGTTGGTGGGAATGCAAACTAGTGCAGTCACTATGAAAAACAGTATGGAATTACCTCAAAAAACTAAAAATGGAACTGCCTTTTGAACCAGCTATTCCACTGCTAGGACTATACCCGAAAAATCCTAAAACCCTAATTCAAAAGAACTTATGCACCCTTATGTTCATAGCAGCCCCGTTTACAATAGCTAAGTTCTGGAAACAGCCTAAGTGCCCATCTGTAGATGAGTGGATCCAATAACTGTGGTGCATTTACGCAATGGAATACTATGTAGCGGAAAGAAAGAAGGAACTTTTGTCATTTGCGACAACATGGATAGAACTAGAGAGAATTAGGCTTACTGAAATAAGCCAGGCAAAGAAAGAAAAATACCATATGATATCACCTAATACAGGAAACTAAAGAACAACACAAACAAATGAACTAAATAGGACAAAGAGCAGAATAGCAGTCATAGGGGGGAGGGGGGAGGGAGAGAAGGGGGATAAGTAAGGGAAGGGTTTAGTCAAAGAATGTGTATAAATGACTCATGGATACGGACAACTGGGAGGGATATGATTGTGGGAGAGGTGCGGGGGGAGAGAAATGGGGGAAAAATGGAACAACTGTAATTGAAAAACCAAAAATAATTTGTAGGTAACTCTCTTTTTTTTCTCTTGCTTCTTTTAAGATTCTCTTTTTGTCTTGAGTCTTTGGCATTTTAATTATGATGTGTCTTGGTGTGGTCCTCCTTGGGTCTAGCTTACTCAGGACTCTCTGTGCTTCCTGGACTTGGATGTCTATTTCCTTTGCTAAATTAAGGAAGTTTTCCTTCATTAATTTTTCACTTAAATTTTCAATTTCTTGCTCTTCCTCCTCTCCTTTCGGAACCCCTATGATTCAAATGTTGGTACGTTTAAAGTTGTCCCAGAGGTTCCTAAGCCTCTCCTCATTTTTTTCAATTCTTGTTTCTTCATTCTGTATTGGTTGACTGTTTATTTATTCCTTATGTTCCAAATTGTTCATTTGAACATCAGGTTCTTTCCCTCCACCACTGGTTTCGTGTGGATTTTCCTTTGTTTCACTTAGTATAGCCTTTACTTCTTCCCTTATGTGTTTACCATACTCAATCATGCCTGTCAAGTTTGCGAGCATCGTTATCACCAGTGTTTTGAACTCTACATCTTAGGTTGGTTATCTCCTTGTCACTTAGCTCTCCCACAGGCACCTTGATCTGCTCCCTCTTTTGGGCCCTTCTTCTCTGTCTCCTCAACTTGACAGCCTGCTGTCTTTGCCTTTGTGTATTAGGTAGAACTGTCACACCTGTTACGTTTTAAGGGATGAAGCCTTAGGTATTCACCAGTGCCCACTTCACTACCTTGTGGCACTGTGTGAGGGGTAGGGGTCAGAGAAGGGACAATGCTGCTTGCTCTTCACTTTTCCTTTTTCCCATCATTTCATCTGCTTTCCGTATGCAACTAGAACCCCTCAATATATTTCCCTGGTGATGGTTCCCAGAATGGGTGGGTTTGTGGACATTCTAGGACTGGGGGTCCTCTAAACAGACTATCATGAGACATGGGCAGTTTCATCTTCCACCCCAGCCCCCACTGGTTTTCAAAGCCAGAAGCAATGTGGCTTTATTTTACTTGCACTGGAAACATGAGCTGTGCAAACTGGCCTAGGACTAGGATTGTTCCCCAGGTGTCCCTCCTGACTTTTATTATGTGTGACTGCTCTAACAACTAGACACAGCCACTGGCTTGCTGCCACCATCATAACCACCACAGCCCCCACATCACATCCTCTCTGTCCCAGCTCACCCACTCCTACCTGTCTGGAGGAGTATTGCTTCTTTACATCTTTGTTTGTTGGACTTCCATGCAATCTGATGTTCTGGTAGCTCTGGTTTTGTTTTGTTCTGAGGTAGATTTAATCCTTCTTATGCTTGTGGAAGGAGGCAAAGCGTGTCTACCTACACCTCCATCTTGGCCAGAAGTCTTCTCCTTTTTATAGCAATCCCTTTAGCAACTCTTACAGTGCTGGCTGTTTTGTTTGGGAAGCTCTTTATTTCACCTTCTATTTTAAATGAGAGCCTTGCTGGATAGGGTAGTCTTGGTTATAGGTCCTTGTTTTCCATTACCTAGAATATTTCTTGCCAATCCTTTCTGGTTTTTAGTGTTTCTGTTGAGAAATCAGCTGATAGCCTTGTTGGAGCTCCCTTGTATGTTACTAGCTGTTTCTCCCCTGCTCCCTTTAAGAGTCTCTCTTTGTCTTTAACTTTTGTCATTTTAATTATGATGTGTCTTAGAATGGGCCTCTTTGGGTTCATCTTGATTTGGACACTCTGTGCTTCCTGGACTTGTATGATGTTTTCCCTCACCAAGGTAAGGAAGTTTTCTATCATTATTTTCTCAAGTAGGTTTTCTATCCTTTGTTCCTTTTCTTTTCCTTCTGATAATCCTATGGTGTGAATGTTGTTACATTTTATACTGTCCTGAAGCTCTCTTAAACTATCCTCATTCTTTTTCAGTTTTAGTTTTGGTTTTGTTGCTCTAACTGGGTATTTCTTTCTATCTTGTCTTCCAGCTCACTCATTCAGTTCTCTACTTCATGTATCCTGCTTCTAGTACCTTATAGTGTATTTCTCATTTCAGATACTGTATTCTTCATTTCTTCTGGTTTTTGTTCATATTTTCTATGTCCTTTTTCATGCTGCTATAGTTCTTACTAAGTTCCTGGTAGTTCTCACTGAGTTTCTTGAACATCCATGTAACCATTATTTTGAATTCTATGCATGATAGATTGCTTGTATCAATTTCAATTAGCTCTTCTTCTAGGGATTCCTTCATTCCTTTTGATTTGAGGTTCTTTCTCTGTCTCCCCATTTTAGGTGAGTCTTTTTGTTTGCTTATGCATCTCAGGTTGCTCTGCTTTGCCTGCTTGTTTTCATGGGTTGAAGTTCTGTTCAAGGAGTTCTGTGGGACTCAGTGGTGCAGTATCTTTGATCTCTTGTTCTGGATGCTCTAGGGTTACGCTTTATTCAGTTTATTTGGACTCTCTTGCTGTAGTTGAGCTTTAATTATTTGTGGCTCATTTTTTGGTGGGTTCTCTTCTCCAGCTGGCTGACTGGGAGTCAGAACACCTGCTACATCTTATATGTGCCTGTTGTGAAGAGTCTTCAGTACTGCTTGACTTCCAAACTTAATATCAGCTGAGGTTCCATTGAATGTTCTGTTTATTTTTCAGAAGATCTGCCAAGTGTCTGAGTTGGGTGCAAGAACAAGTGGGCTCAACTTCCACCTACTTGGCTGCCATATTTGTCTCCCAGAAAATCATTCTTATGAGAGAAAAGCATCAATAGTGGGGTTGAGAGCCCAGAAGTACACTAAGAGTGAGAGACTGCTAGCCAGAGATGTGATGGTTCCCTTAATAAGGCCACTTTACATGTTACAAAAAATTAATCTACCAATCTTTAAAGTTGTTTTTCAAAGCAGCGGCATAGCTGTCATCCCAGAGTGAGGATAGCAGCCAAACAGGAAAGTGGGGGAAGCAGTGCTTATTCTTGATATTGATTTTTAGTTCTGTTAATGCAGGAAGTTACAGGGAGTGAGTATGAGGACAGCAAAATAATGGAAGTCCCAAATCTCCAAAAGATTAAATAAGAGAAAAAATGCAAGGTATTCACAAGATGAAAATACATTTCTCTTTTGGTATACTAAACCTGGCAGTATCTTCAAATAGAAAGTAATGCATCAAGGTGAGAGATTTTTGCTCCAGGTTTTTCACAACCCTCCCATAGTTTGGAGACATTGCACCATGCTGTCTCTATCAAATAAAAATTCCATCATCAATACATTTAAAGTCGCTTCATACTTTATGTGTAATTTATTTTGTATCTGTTAGTATCATAAAATGAAATAGATGCCAAAATAAGTAAAATGTCCTAAATAGCATCAAAAGGGGTTTTCTTTAGAGCTGCATAAAGTTCCACTCTTTCAAACCACTATTTTGATCATCTTCAGTATCAGAGTGACACATAACTGAAAATATCATTGTGGTAAGGAAAACAAACTGGACACCTATTTCTTTCAGAACATAGTCAGTGATTTGGGTATTAACCACAGTTAATTAGTAGAGATGTCTCTTTCTGTAGTTTTACCTTATTAGTCACTGGTCTAGGTGTCTTTCTCTGACTCTATGAAGGCAAAGTCTTCCAGAAATTCAGATCTTCTGTATTAGAGTCATTCCCCTTCTGATCTTTTCCTGAACAAAGAGAAGAAAAGAATTGGTAAAATACAAAGGATTACACGGAAGAAAAGATTGAGTCTGAATGAGAAAATTCAAGCTGGGTGAAGGAAATTTTCACCTACTTTTCCTATTTTAGTAATTTCACCTTTATCTCCTTTATTATATTTGCTTTTATCCCTGCTTTGAAAAACTGACATAGCAAACATGATCTTTCTTCTACGAGTATCCTCAGGAAATTGGTTTTGGAGAAGTCCCTTTTTTCCTACTTCTATATTCAAGGAAGTACTCTTCAGGTAAATCCTACAGAAATTATGCACTGGAATCTACAGAATAAAATTCTTCTGTGCTTCAGAGTCTACTTCTTGGATAAAAAATAATATTACATAAGTCTCATATTATTACTAATAAATAAATTAGCAATATGTCAATACATATAGAAAGTTTTTAAGGCTTTACTGAAGAATGTAACCTGAATAACTTCTACAAAATTCATTGCTTGTTTTATTACAAGATAGAAGCCAAGAGAGACATTTTTCTGTGATCTTAGAATTGAGTAGTTGGAGTACTGTTTTCTATATCACAGCATCCTTAAATATTACAATTTAGAAATTTTGTGACACAGCCTATTACAAAATCAACAATAAAAATATAGTAAACAAATATTTGAACACTAAATAATAGTGCATTCTTGAATGTGTTAAAAAGAAATCAAATAAAAATAATAAACTATTATAACATAAATTTTTATAAACATATACTAAGAAATATCAATGAAAGGACAACATATCAAAACTAAACTGAATTAAGTAAAGCAGTGTTAACAGGCAAATGTATAGTTTTAAATACATTAATTTAAAAAGATGAAAAAAATGAGTATTAATTATATTGAATCATAAAGGCCAAGAATAATTTAGGAAATGACTAAAAATGTAGAAAGGGAGATACCATTTTAAAAAAGCAAATATAAAATGAGCTAAAACTAGAATAATCAAAAAAGAAAAGAAAAAGTCTTTGAAAATGACAAAAATACACGAACTTCTTTTACTACTTAATTAACAAAATTAAAAAATAAAAAAGGGCAAAACTATAGATCCAACTATCATTTTTAGAATAAGCAAGTAACATTTTAGAAATAATAAGCAAATATTGCTTTTAGACGTGATAAACAAATACTTTGGACTAACGATTAAATGGGAATTTTTACAGAGAATTATAAATTATCAAAATTTACTTGGTAATACATAGAGGCTTGAATTAAATAATAATCATTTAAAAAGTTAAACCAATAATAAAAAATCTTACTTCTGAAGGAAAAAGGCAACTGGGCCCAAACATGTTTCCAGATGAGATTTTATCAAATTTTCAATGAACAACAACAACAAAAATCTCTTGTGCAAACTGTCTTAGAGATTATTTAAAATACAAACTTACCTAATTTATACTAAAAGGTTAGACATGAAAAGAGATTACACATGAAAACAAAACGTGAAATGCTAGTAGGAAAAATTATAAGCTAGACTAAAAAAATGAACATAGATGCAAAAGTCTTAAATAAAACTGCTAAAACTTCCAGCCAAGATGGAGGTTTAGACTGACACACTCTGTCTGCCTACACAACTAAGAAGGACTACAACTACCTCAAAACCAAAAATAACCAGAAATTCTAGAAAATAAAACTACATGGAAGTCCAACATATGAAGTCATAAACCAGTGGCACTCATCCGGATGGGGAGGAGGGGTGAAACCTGGGCAGAGTGGTTGGGCTGTGCTGTCAGCGACAGCAGCAGGGATAGCAGCGGGACTCCGAGAAATGACAGGAGAGCAGTCCAGGCTGCAGTCGAGACCCGTCAGCTTGCAATTCAAACACTGGGGAAAGCAGACCCTCATTGCCTTGGACTGTAAGGCCCAGAGGGCATGGGGACAGAGGAAGAGGCTCCCGGTCTCTCAATGGAGAGTAGTGGCAGGAATCCATCTTGGACCCCCGCCCCCACACAAAGAACCACAGTGTGGTGAAAAAGGTCGCCGGGTTCTGATGAGCGCTCATGGCGCTGCACCACATAGCATAGGAGGTATGACAGCCCTGCCCAAGAAGGAAAGATAAATGAAAAAGGTCATAATGACAGGAATAATGATTGAAATACCAGTCATGAAGCTAACTAAACAGCAAATAAAGGAATTAACTAATGAACAAATAGAAAAACTTTCTGAGGCTCAGTTCAGAGCTATAGTTATAAGGCAGCTTACAGAATTAACAAAAGATATTGAACATGATAGGGAAGGAGTGAAGGCTAGCCCTGCTGAAATGAATGAAAACACATACAAGACAAGTGGTGAGGAAACAAAAACCAGAGATCAAATCAACAAATCAGAACAGAGGGAAGGAACAAAGAGTCAACCAGTGCAGAAAGAGGAAACAAAAAGTGAGAAATGTGAGGAGAGGCTCAGAAACTTCTGGGACAGCTATAAGCGATCAAACATTAGAATTATAGGTTTGCCAGAAGATGAAGAAGAACTAGAAATTGAAAAATTATGTGAAAAAATAATGAAGCAGAACTTCCCTAACTTGGGGAAGAAAATAGACTTACAGGTCCAGGAAGCACAGAGAGTTCCAGAAAAACTGGACCCAGGGAGAACCACTCCAAGACACATTATAATAAAATTGTCAAAAATTAAAGATAAAGAGAGAATCTTAAAAGCAGCAAGAGAGAAGAAGAGAATTATGTACAAAGGGGTCCCAATTAGACTATCAGCGGATTTCTCAAAGGAGACCCTGCAGACAAGAAGGGACCGGCAAGAAATATTCAAAGTAATGAAAAGCAAAAACCTACAGCCACAAATATTCTACCCAGTGAAATTGTCATTCAGAATAGAAGGGCAGAGAAAGTGTTTCCAGGACAACGTAAAACTGAAGGAGTTCATCAGATCCAAACCACTGTTATACGAGATGTTAAAGGGACTGGTTTAGAAGAAGGAGGATCAAAACTATAAACATTAAAATGAAAACTATATCACAAGAACCAACAACAGAAACTAGGGAATTGAAACAAAGGCAAACTAAGTAGGCAACGAGAGTGAAAAAGAATTATAGGTATGGGGAACATACTTGGGGGAGGTCAGTGGAGAGGGGGGAGAGGGAAAAAGGAGGGAGATGATGCAGGAATTAAGAAGCATAGTAGGAGGGAATGGAGTAGACGGAAAGATGTTGAGAAGAACTATATGCACAACCAATAGACATGGACTAAAATGGGGGGACAACTGGAAGGAGAGGGTCACTGGGTGGAGGGGAACAGAGGGAAAAAGAGGTTGGAACAACTGTAACAGCATAATCAATAAAACATATTTTAAAATAATAAAATAATAAAATAAAACTGCTAAAGGGTACAGCAGGAAAACACAGAATTCAAAGTGTGCTCAGTATAAGAAAAATCTATCAATGTAAATTAACAAATGTTGACAAAATAAGAAACAGAAATCATATTATCTAAACAGGTAAATTTTATTTAAAAACTGCAACAGTCTTTCAAGGAAGAAATAGATAAAAACTTCTTTAACTTATAGAAAAGTTTATCCAAAATATTGAGCCACCATTATACTTAATGGTAAAACTTCAGACATATTCTCATTGGTTTAAGAAAAATATAAGAATGCCTGATATTACAACCCTTATTTAACATTGTATAAGATACAGGGCCTGAGAAATAAAAAGAGAGAAGAAAGAAAAAAGGTCATAAGGCTTAAAAATAAAGCAAATAAATTGTTATTTGCAAATACTGTAATTGTATACATATAAAATTAAAGACACTCTATATTCAAACTACTAGAAATAATAAGAAAATTCAACAGGAAAGTTGATACAATATCAGCAAATTAAAAATATCCCATGTACCAATAAACCCCAACCAGACATTGAAACAAAAAATGAAAAGTTAATCACAGTAGAAATAAAAATATAAGGTAAGTGAAAATAAAGTGAACTAAAATATATTGTGAAACATGCAAAATTTTATTGAAGTGAACGAAAAATAGAATAAAGAACTCATATTCATATTAGAAAAAATTCAATACACAATATGGAGTATCCTCTAAATCTAATAATCAAAATTCAAGCAAATACTTCTGGATGTATGTGTGTATGTACACAAACTAGAGAATACAATTCTAAGAAAAGCAAACACAATTCAAAAAAACAAATTTGAGTCATTTGCCCTCAATGCTTACTATAAGCTAAAATAATCAAAAACAGTGTGAATTAGTGTAGGGATAGAAAAATAGGTTAATAAAAGAGAACAGACACTTAAAAGCAAACTAAAGCTCATAAGAGTTTTTGCCATTTTATAGTGATGGCATTGTAGATTACTGGGGAAAGTAATGAAGTGAATGGGGTTGAAGTAATTGGCTCTCCTACTAGAAAAAAAAAGTTTAAACTACAGAACACTTCACCCCAAAACAAAAAAATATACATTCAAGTGTCCCTGGAACATTCTGAGAGATCATATACTGGGCCATAATTCAGTTCTCAGTAAATTTGTAAGCTATGAAATCATACAAAGTTTATCACATAAATTATAGATATATAAATATTCTCAGATCACAATGGAATTAAGTTATAAATTATCAAAAAGATATATGGGAAATCTACAAATATCTGGAAACTGACCAACAAATTTTTATTTTAAAAATGAGTCAATGAAGTCACAAGGAAATATCTTAAACTACATGAAGGTGAATAAAACACCACATTGAAATTTTAAGGATGAAGTCACAGTAAAGTTTTGTAGAAATGTAGAGTACTGAATACATCTATGAGAAAAATAGATAGGCCTAAAATCCAATAATTTAGACTTCCACCTTATGAACTTATAAAAATAATTAAAAATTAATTTCAAAGAAGCAGAAAAATGAAAATTGTAGTAAAAACATAAATCAATAAAATAAGGAGAAAAACAATAAAATGGGATCAACATCTGGTTTACCAATAAAGTTGGTAAATATCTTCACAGGCAAATCAAGAAATAAAAGAGAGAAGAAACAAACAATCTCTGGGATGAAAGGGAAGGCCTCACTATATTTTCTATAAAAATTTAAAGTATATTAAATTATTAATAACTATATCAATAAACTTGGCAACTTAGATGAAATTAATAATTTGAAATATGTAATCTACCACAGCTTGCCCAAGAAGAAATACATAACCTGAATAATCCTATATCTATTAACTAAGTTGAATTTAAAATTTAAAATCTTCCTACAAATAAAACAACAGGCTTAAATTGCTTTACTGGGAAATTCTACAAAACATTTAAGGAAAAATACCAAGTCTACACCAACTTTCTATAAACCCGAAGAGAAGGAAACACTTCCCAGCTTATTTTAATGAGTTAAACACTATTATGTTAGTCTCCTAGGGCTGTCATAACAAAATATCACAGACTGGGTGGCTTAAAAAACAGAAATTTATTTTCTGACAGTTCTGAAGGTTGGAAGTCCAAGATCAAGATTCCAGGAGGTTTGGTTTCTCCTGGGGAATTTCCCTTTGGCTTTTATATGGCTGCTTCTGATTGCATCTGCACATGGCCCTTTCTCTGTGTATGCATATCTCTGGTGCTTTTTCCTCTCATAAGGAAGTAGTCCTATTGGATTAGGGACCCACTGTTAGGATATTATTTACCCTTAATAACCTCTTTAAAGGTAGTCACTTACATTGGAGATTAGGGCTTCAACATATGAGTTTTGGGAGAACATATTTTAGTTCATAACAACTATCTTGATACCAGTATCAAAGATACTATTAGAAAACTACAGGTCAACATCCTCTCATGAACAGACATGCAAAAATCTTCTAAAATTTTTGGCAAATCCAGGAATATATAAAAATGACAGTATATCATGACCAAGTGGTGTTCATCCAGGAATGTGAAGTTAGTTAACACTTGAGGAGTAATTAGTGTTACTATATGAGTATACTTAAAATCATATACACAACCATTTCAATAAATGCAAAATATTGCAAAATTTAAATCCTACCCAATAAAAAACTCAGCAAACTATGAATTAAAGGAAACCCTCTCATGTAGATAAAGGACATCTACATGAAATCTAAGACTAACAAATTTAAGAGTGAAAGCTGAATTATTTCCCCCAATGATGTGGAACAAGTGAAAGATGTCTGTTCTTACCACATCTTTTCAACATTTTACCTGGCTGGTTTGGCTCAGTGGATTGAGTGTCGGCCTGCGAGCTAAGTGTCGCTGGTTCGATCTTCCAGTCAGGGCACATCAGAGAAGGAAAACTCTGACTCCAAAAAACCTCCGCTGCCTTGCGGCATACCTCTTCAGGGGAAAGGCTAAGGGAGTAAACCCCGACAGAAAATCCGGAGCCGGAGTCCCTAAGGCGGTTTGACGTTGTAGTCAACACCGGCAACTCCTGCGGCGCACCTGAAGCCAAGCTGTATTGACTCCGTCTTTCCCTTGGACCCTTCAGCTGCGAAGAGAGGGGGGGTCTGCTGCATGGGCAACAGCAGACCCTCCATATCACCCTGCCCAGGCTCTGTAGCTTCAGCGTCATCTCAAGATGTCGATTCAACACGGGAGGAGACAGATACTACCATGTCACTCCCGAGTCGGACTGCACAGCCATTCTCGGCGGTGCAGATAGACTCTTGGGAAGCTACACCATCGTCTCTCGAGACGGACGGCTGCCGACGACTTGGAAATAAACCTAAACCATGATTAAGATTGTACTCTTAAAACTAAAAAGCACTCTTGAAAGAAATTTAAAAATACCTAAATGAAGAATGACACATAGTCTTTAGATTGGAAAACTCAATATTGTTAGAATGTCATATCTCCCTTTATTAATCTATATATTCAATGTAATATCAATCAAAATTCCTTCAGGATTTTTTTGTAGAAACTAATAAGCTAATTCTAAAATGTATATGAAATGTAAAGGGCCTAAAAATAACAAGTTTGAAAAGGAACATTTGGGGAACATATACCACTTGAGTTCTAGACTTAGTACAGAGATATAATAATCAAGATACTATGACACTAGAATAAGAATAGATGTATAAATCAGTGGAACAGATAAAAATTCCATATAAAACTCTACATATATATTAAATTGATCTTTGACAAAGATGTCTACATAATTTAATGGAGAAAGGACAGATATTTCAAAAAGTAATGCTGGGATAATGAGATATCCACATGAAATAAAAAAGAACACCAATCACATTCACACCATTAAAAAAATAAGAAGCAAAATAAATCACAAATCTAAATGTAATAGCTAAAACTATAAAACTGTAGAAATAAACATGAGAAAATGTGATTTGAAATTATGCAAATACATCTCAGTACACAAAAAGAATGAAGAATAAATTCAATATCCTCAAAGTTCACTCTTAGATTAATCCTAATAATTTCTCAGAAGTTTACCCTTTGATTTTATACACAATCAGTAATTTCCAGTGGTCATACATTATACTTTAATTTCACCTTTTTGATCCCAGTTCTGTCATTTATGTAGTGCATGATGTTAGTCAAGTTCCCTAATCTCTGTCTCAGTTGCATCGTCTATAGAGTAGAAATACTAACAGTGCCTGCCTGTGTCATAAAGATGTTACAATAATTAAAGGGGGTGTTTAAGGTAAAGCATTCAGCATGGTGCTTAATACTGGGTCAGCTTTTAATGTGTTATTTATTTCTGTTAGAGTTTCCAGAATTCATTTTCTTCTTTTATATTTTTCAAAAAGTATTTATTCCATTAAACTATGTGACTACTTTTCATTATATTAAAAATATATACAAAGCCTAGAAAACATGATACTATAATAGCAACAACATGCTCAATACATACCCAGATCTTGGCTTCTAAATACTGTCCTCCAATAAAAGAAAACACATCTCTTTGGAGAAAGGGCTGTGTCTAGCTAGGGCTAGGTCAGGAAAAATGCCAGGTAAAACTGGAGTATCATGTTATGCAATAAAGCATTGTACTGCTAAAAAAACCATGGGGTATATGGGGTATGTCAAAGGGACTTAGGAGTCAACCTGAAGAAGCTCCCAAGAGCCACAACTAGAACAATTTGAACAATAAAGAACATAACAACTAGATTACAATACAAAGTATAAGATAAATATACATGAGTCCATACTGATATAAACAAATGATTGAATAAATAAATAGGTAAGAGACAAATATTCTTTATGGAATAATCCCAAGTAATATATATGTATACCTACTCCCTCCTCCAGGTCTTAATTCTTTCCAGGCTTTCCCCAAATATGAGGTAGGCTATACTTAGTGTCTTAGTTCCAAAGACAAGAGTAAGGAAAGGGAAACAAAGTAAGTTTACAGCAGAGAAAACATCACTGGCAAACATCACCTTAACCAAAAGATAAATATTAACATTATCATAGACATCATGTGCCCCTTGATATGATTTGACAAGAATGGTACTTCACTTCTAAGGTAGTCCTCCTTCAAACCCCTTAACTCCAAGCTAATCATAAGAACATCAGACACACCTAGATTGAGATATCTGGATAATTCTCCTCAGTTGTCTAGGTCATGAAAAACAAGGAAAGACTGAGAAACTGTTACAGGCCAGAAGAGACTGGGAGGACATACCAACTAAGTGCAATATAATATCCTGGACTAGCTCCAGAAACAGAAAAAGAACACTAATAGGAAAAAAATGCTGAAATTCAAATAAAATCTGGAATTTAGTTAGTTTCTTAAGGTCAGTTTTGATGAGTGTGCTATGGTAACAGAAGATGCTAACAATAGGGGACATTGGATGAGGCGTATTGGGAATGCTCTGTACTATCTTTATATAAATCTAAACTATTCTAAAATAAAAGTTTAAACAAAAGAAGAAAACCAAATTTCTTTCATACATTTTCATTGCCATCTTCTAAATTATAATTGTATAATTATTTGACTTATTAGTTTGCTAGGTGTATTTTCTTACTTTTTCAAATTTCCCTAGTTTTCTGGCTTCAAATTTATGTGGCATTAATTCCTTTAGAGTCCTTATTCATTTTCTAACATATTGAGGTAAATAATTAGTTCACTTATTTTTTTTCTTATTTATTATTGAGAGCATTTAAGGATATAGATTTACCTCTGAGTATACCTTAAACTATAACACATATGTAGAATTTTTATTTTCATTATTTTAAAAGTTGTTTAGGGTATTTTAGTTATCTAATTGTTACATGTACATATTTAATTTTTATTTCCAGGTGGTCAGTTTTTGTTTATTTCATCTTGGTGTTTGTTTTTGAATATGAAACAAGTTCATTACCCTTGCTTTTATCATTACCTACCTGGCCAAATCTCAAAATTGAATAAATTCAACAACTTACTTTTCTTGTATCTTGTAGCCAAACAAAATATCACAGGACATAACAAATTCATACAAAATTAATAATCACTTTGGCATACACAGTTTATTATCACAATATATCATTCTTTTCAGAGTTTTACTTAAGCTGTACACAGGACTACCTAGAATAAAGAAAATATTCCCAATCTTCTTTGCACTTAAGAATGGCCATGTGACTAATCTCTGGCCAATAGGAAAGAAGTAGAAATATCTTATATCAGGTTCCAGGAAGGTTTCTTAAAAGAACATTTTATGCCCTTTAACCCTTCTTGTCCTCTACTTCTATTCATGTTGCTCCAAATTATAAATAGTTACAGGCTCACTTGGACCATGAAGACAACATTCTAAGGTTGTTAAGTAGAAAGATGAAGCAGCCTGGCTCCTAAAACTTCTTAGAGGAATAAGATATTATTTAAGGGTACAAACTTGCTATGAATAGTAAATAAGCCATAAAGATCTCATGCACAGTATAATCTGTATAGAGAACAATATTACACTACAATCATCAAACTTACTAAGAGACTACTTAGACCTTAATTGTTCTAATCACTAAAAAGAAAGGGTAAGTATGTAATGTGATAGGGACACTAAATATCCCTAAAATGGTAATCATGTTACAATGTATAAATGTTGTATAACTTAAATTTACACAATCTTGGTAGATCCAAGATGGTGGAGGAGTGAGAGCTGTGTTGATCTCCTCCCAGGACCAGTCTAGAATTGTAGCTGAATTATAGAGAGGTCATCCGGAATGACCAACAGAGTGGTGGTTACAGGGAGACCTTGGAGAGATGGAAGAAACCATTTCACAGTGTGACCAGTACAAAGTGCAGAGGAGATGAAAGAGGGCTGGTTAGGATCCCGTGAGTGGCAATTGAAGTGCCAGAGAAATATTTTAGCACATGGGGCTTCCGCCTGAGAGGTCTGGGGTCTAACCCCTGGAATGGGCTCTGCAGCCTACAGCAACAAAGATGGAAAAGGCACTGAAATAACGTCCAGCTGTGAAAAGTGGTAAGATTTCTGTCTGCCAGAAAAGGATGGTTGAAGACATGGAGAGCCTTTTAAAGGGCCAGTGCACAACTTCCGGCCAAGATGGAGGCTTAGACGGACACGCTAGGTCTCCCTCAACAACTATAGAGGAATACAACTACTTCAAAACAAAGGATAACTAGAAATTCCAGAAAATAAAACTACACGGAAGCCCAACATATGAAGTTATAAACCAGCGGTGCCATTTGGGCAGGTAAGAGTTAAAGAAAGCAAAGCTGTTTGCCAAGCGGCGGGCGGGGAGGCGAAAAATCCCGGAGGCAATCAAGCCCCTGGCGTGCGCGACTCCAATCAAGCCCCTGGCCTGCGCGACTCCGGGCGCTGGGGAGAGCGGCCGCAGCATCGCCTTGAACAGTGAGGCCCAGGGGGGCGGGAGGACGGATCCCGGTCTCCTAGCTGAATAACTGTGTGAATCCATCTTGGACCCCCGCCCCCACAGAAAGCACCACAGGGCTGCGAAATAGGTCGCAGACAGACACTGGTCGCTAATTTGTGACGCGTACACAGGCACCACCCCGGACAGCCAGCCCAGGAAAACAAAACGCATCTGTCAAAATGTGGCAGACAAATATAGAGATCCCGGTGGCACAACTCACCAGACAGCAGATAGAGAACCTGACAGATGAACAGATAAGAAACCTGTCAGAGGCTCAGTTCTGGGCCATTGTTATCAGGTGGCTTACAGAATTCACAAAAGAGCAGGAAAAAGATATGAAAGAAGCGAAAAACTTTCATAACGAAAGGAACAAAACCACATACGAGACAGATGGTGAGGAATCCAGAGTTCATTTCAACAAACTGGAATATGGAGAAGGAACAAGCAGTCAACCAATGCAGCGAGAGGAAATAGGAAGCAACAAAGAGAGGATCAGAAACCTCTGGGACAGCTATAAAAGGCCCAACATAAGAATCATTGGTTTGCCAGAGAATGAGGAAGATGAACTAGAACTTGAAAAATTGAGTGAAAATATAATAAAGGAGAACTTCCCAGACCTGGGGAAGGGAATAGACATGCAGGTCCAGGAAGCAAGGAGAGTTCCCAAGAGACTGGACCCAGGGAGAACCACTCCAAGACACATTATAATCAAAATGTCAAAAATTAAAGACAAAGAGAGAATCTTAAAAGCAGCAAGAGAGAAGAAAAGAATTATGTACAAAGGGGTCCCAATTAGACTATCAGCTGATTTCTCAAGGGAAACACTACAGGCAAGAAGGGACTGGCAAGAAATATTCAAAGTAATGAAAATCCAAAACCTACAACCACGAATACTCTATCCAGCGAAATTGTCATTCAGAATAGAAGGACAGAGAAAGTGTTTCCAGGACAAAATAAAACTGAAAGAGTTCATTAGATCCAAACCACTGTTATATGAGATGTTAAAGGGACTGGTTTAAAAAACAGAAGCTAGGGAGATGAAACAAAGGCAAACGAAACAGGCAACGAGAGTGGAAAAGGAACTGTGGGTAAGGGAAGCATAGTGGGGGGAGGTCAACAGGGAGGGGGAGTGGGGAGAGGGAGGGAGATGATATAGGAATTGGGGATCATGGTAGGAGGGAATGGAATAGACGGAGAGAGATTGGGAGGAACTGTATGCACAACTAATGGACATAATCTAAAAGGGGGGGACAACTGGAGGGAGGGGGGCCACCGGGTGGAGGGGAGCAGAGGGAAGGGAAATTGGCACAAATGTAATATTTTAATCAATAAAACACATTAAATCTGAAAAAAAAAAGATCAATACACTTAGATAAGTGTAAAATTAAAAAAAATAAATAAATAAAGGGCCAGTGCACAAAATTTCTTTTGGAGCCACTTACCCTGGGCTCCAGCAAAGGGAAGAAGAGTGGACAAGAAATACTTAAGGAGATTTTGGAGGTGGGGGCTTTGTGAAGAGAACTGAGGAAGCAGTCAATGGGGCCCCTGTGCTGAATGATCCCCAATACTGCAGGAGCCATTTTGCTCAGGCAGAGCACTCCCATCCAAGTGGCATCAGCCTGAGGGGAAGCAATAGCCCCACTCCCAGGAATTACTCTGCTCCACCTGTAGTGCTTAAGCCTGACTACTAGTTAGAGATTGACTAGATTAACAACTGAAGGAGAGAGCCACAGACTGTGGATCTCTGGTAGTCTTCAATAGGCTGCCTAGGCCCAACTGGGACATGATCTGACATCATCAGGGGTGGATCAAGAAAGAGAAAACAGTAATAAAATTAGATTCTACTGAAATTAATTTCACTGCATTCTTCTTAAAGACTTGCATTATTGTCTCTCCCAGAGTTTTTTAACATCCATTTCTGGTCCTTCAAGTTTGTGTCTATTAGGCACTAATTTTTATGTTAGTTTATTCCTAATCTTATATAATTTTTATTGTTTTTCTATTACAGTTGTCCCACTTTTCCCCCCATTGCTTCCCCCTACCCTACCCACACCTTCTCTCACAGTCTATACCCACCCCATTTATCATGTCCATGGGTCATTTATACAGGTTCCTTGACTAGACCATTCCCCATCTTATTCCCCTCTCTCCCTTCCCCCCTCCCCCCTGGTAACTGTTAGTTGGCTCCTTGCATAAATGCCTCTATGAACATTAAAATGACGACAAACTGACAACTATCAACAACAGAATCTAAAAAATAAAAACAAAAACACACTAAGCAGACAACCAGAATGGGAACAGAATCATAGGTATGGGGATCATTTGGAGGGTTATCAGTTGGGATGAGGAATGGGGAAAATGGTCCAGGGATTAAGAAGTGTAATTGGTAGGTACAAAATAGACAGGGGTAAGTTAAGAATAATATAGGAAAGGGTGAAGCCAAAGAACGTATATGCACAACCCATGGGACATGAACTAAAGTGGGATGGAATAGCTGGAGGGAAGGGTGGTACTGGGAGAGGAGCAAAGGGAAAAGAAATTGGGGCAACTATAACAGCATAATCAATAAAATATATTTAAAACATAAAGAAATTCTTTAAAAAATAATAATCATAGAGTAACTTTTAAAAATCAGGAAACAAAAAGGAGAAAATGCATAAATGTTAATGCTCTCATCTTTCTTTGTTAGAATCATAGTAGCTAAAAACTGAAACATGTAGCTTTAAAAAATATCCAATCACTTCATTCTCATTTTCTCCTCTCTCTGCTTTCCCCCCTCTCTGTTTGTCTGCCCACCTCCCTCCCTCATTCCCTCCATCTTCTATCCTCCCTTTTTATAGGAATTTTTTATCATATCTCTTGTCATGAAGAAAGTTTATTTAAAGTACAATTCTTATTATTTCACTCTAATTTATTTTCTTATATTGAATTCATATAAAATCATATTATTAAAGCAAATACCTCTTAATAAAAAAAGGAATTTAAACTGAAATAGTATCAATCTTTTTAAATATTCATAAACTTTAACCAGAAATTCCTCTTCTAGTTATTAGTCATATAAAAATATTCATACCTGTAAAAACTGAGCAAGGAACAAGTCTATTTACTGTAGTTATTAGCCACTATAAAAATCAGAGTAAAAACCAAAATGTCATTCAATTATATAAAATTTAATAAATTAAGGCACAACTATAAAATAGAATTCTATATAGCCTCCAAAAAAATTCTCCTCTCCTTCCAAGCAATCCATTTCATCCTGTATTCCCACTAATTTCTGTCCTAGATTTTCAGAGACTATCCTAAATTCCCTAAGTTTTATCCCATTGCCCTTTCAAAGGTTTTCAAATTTAAAGAAGCTCTACTGAATCAAACAGTTTGGGAGGTGAGGCTGAGCTGCCTCCAATGCCCTGGCTTGTTTGGAAACTTCCCTGTCCAGCAGAGGTTTCAGGACCATGGTGGAACAAATTTATCCAGGACACCGTATTTTGTAGGGGGAATGGGAGAAAGTGCAGAACTTCCATCTCCCTTGCCTTTTATTGAGGAGATGACTCAGGAGTTACAAGGTCAAGACTTATGACTCATCAATAAGCTTTTAGATGCTTGGGTTACAGCTAAGTTACTGATTACAGATATCAATATAGAGAACACAGTGACCAGTCCATGTTAGAGTCTGTTAAACATCTTGACACCACACTGGCATTAGGTGCAAGTTTTCATACATTCTTTGCTACAGATTGTTTATAGTTAACTAAGAGATAAGAAAACCAGAGCAAGCTCTAAAGCATAATAAGCATCCTTTAAATCCAATTCCCATGGGAACCCTCTGAGTGGCCTTCAGTCCTGTCTGCTACACAGCCTTTTGGTTTTCTGCTGAGATGTAAAGGCCTCCCGGGGGTGGGCCTGGCTCACAGCTTGGGCTACAATTCCTCAAACCACAAGGAGTGATCCCCCACAGTGAGGTACAGCACAATTACTAACAAATAATAATTAAAGAACTAAAGTTATGGGTCATATATTTATATCAGAAGTGATTTATTTAATATCACTTTTAAAGATATGTGTCTGACAGAAAAGGTTATAATTTTAATGCCTTGTAGAACATTAATCAGTTTTATTCCTAATTCAGCAAACTTATTTCAAAATGCCTTTTCTAATGGTTAACACATACCCTGTTCCTCTTCCAACCAGTTTTATATACTCTCACTATTCTGATTATTTAATGAGTTTAATGAATAAACCCATTAAACTGACACTTAAAAGCAGAGTAATATGTCAAGCATATTTTATTTTAATCATTAGGAAAAAAGGATTGTGTCCCTATGTCTACAATGCTTTGAAAATATCTTCAATATGAAACTTTCAAAATTTGATTTGAGTAAATAAAGAATTCTCAAGTTTAAAAGATCTTGTACTTTTAAAATAATGTACCTTCTTTTTAAGGAATACTGAGCTACTGACACACTTTTTTTTATTTTTGCCTATGCCAGACAGCTTTCTCTGTACTGTTTTAAAGAATAAAATGGGGAGAAACAAGATGGCGGAGGAGTAAGTGGAAGCTACACTAACTTCCTCCTAGAACTAGTCTGGGTTTACAATGTAATTTTGGAGAAATCATCTGGAATAACCAACCGAACACCAGCTGGAGAGAAGTCTTATAACCACGGAGAGACAGAAAAGGCCGCTACATCACAACCTGACAGGTAGGGAGTGCGGAGACGCGGAAGGGCTGGCTGGGCTCACACGGGTGACTGCTGAAGGGACTGAGAAACAGCTCAGCAGCTGGGGGTTCCCCCTGAGAAGGGCAGGGTCTAAACCCCCAGCTGAGCTTCCCAGCCTACAGCAACAGAGTGGAAAGTAAAATAGTATCAGCTGTGAAAAGCAAAAAGCCACAGGGTTTCTTGCTAGCTGGAGAGAAACAGCAGGAGAAAAAGAACTGTTAAGTGGATCACACACGAAAATATTTTGGCCCCCACTTACCCTGGGCTCAAGCGGAGGAAAGGCAGAGAGGACTGGAGATGCTTGGGGAGAGTTTGGTGTGGTGGCTTTGAGGGGAGAACTGGGGAAGCGGCCAGCCGGGTCCCAGTGCTGACTCATCCCCACACTGCAGGCAGACCATTCCCGGCCAAGTGGCATCAGCCTGAGGGGAAGCAAAGGCCCTGCCTACAGGAATTAAGCTGCCACACCCACGGTCCTTAAGCCTGACAGCTAATCACAGATTGAATAGATTAACAACTAAAGGAGTCAGACAAAGGCAGTAGATCCCTGGAAGTCTCCAACAGGCTGCCTAGGCCCAGACTGGTACAGGATCTGACGCCACCAGGGGCAGATCCAGGAAGTGCAGATCATTCTAAGAAGCACCAACAAACAATAGGAGTCACAAAAATGGGGAGACAGAGAAACAACCCCCCATCGAAAGGAAAGGTAGAGTCCCCAGAAAGAGTGCTAAATGAAATAGAGAGGAATCAACTATCAGATATGGAATTGAAAGCATGTATTATGGAGAAGCTCAATGAGCTCAGCGGAAACTACAAAGAACTCCAGAAAAACTACAGTGAACTCCAAAAGAACTATAAGGAACTTACTGAGAATTATACCAGCATCAAAAAGGACATGGAAGCTATCAATAAGAGCCAGGAGGAAATGAAGAATACGATCTCTGAATTGAAGAACACAGTAGAAGGAATTAAAAACAGACTAGAGGAAGCAGAAGATCGGATCAGCGAGCTGAAGGACAATGTAGACAAAAACTCACAGACAGTGCAACAAAATGAAAAAAGACTGAACAAGACTGAAGAGGCTCTAAGACAGCTGCAGGACAACATGAAATGTAATAATATCCGTATCATAGGAATTCCAGAAGGAGAAGAAGAAGAGCAAGGGATAGAAAACCTCTTTGAAAAACTAATGACAGAAAACTTACCTAACATGAGGAGAGAAAGAATCATGCAAGTCCAGGAATCACAGAGGGTCCCAATGAAGATGAACCCCAACAGGCCCACTTCAAGACACATCATATTAAAATGGCAACATTCAAAGACAAAGAGAGAATCCTAAAAGCAGCAAGAGAGAAACAACTAATAACATACAAGGGAGCTCCAATAAGGCTATCCTCAGATTTCTCAGCAGAAACACTACAAGCCAGAAAGGAATGGCAAAAAATATTCCAAGCAATGAAAAACAAAGGCCTACAACCAAGAATACTCTACCCAGCAAGGCTCTCATTCAAAATGGAAGGTGAAATAAGGAGTTTCCAAGACAAAAGAAGGCTAAAAGAATATATCTCCACCAAACCAGCATTGCAAGAGATGCTAAAGGGTCTGCTTTAAGAAGATGAAGAAACAGAGAGAGACAGAGAGGAACACGAGTACAAAGGGGGAAAATGACAATGAATAAGTACTGAAAGAAAGAAGGAACTTCTACCATTTGCAACAACATGATTGGAACTAGAGAGAATTATGCTTAGCGAAATAAGCCAGGCAACAAAAGAAAATTACCTTATGCTATCACCTGTTACAGGAAACTAATGAACAACACAAACAAATGAGCAAAATTGAACCAGAGGTATGTAAACAAGGAATAAACTAACAGTAACAAAGGGGGAGATGGGAGGGAGAGAAGGGGTAAGAAGGGGAAGGGTCTAGTCAAAGAACATGTATAAATGACCCATGGACATGGACAACTGGGTGGAGACTGAATGTGGAAGAAGGGGGGGCAGGGGGCAGTGAAGCAAGAGGGGGAAAAAAGTGAGGCAACTGTAATGGAAAAACAAACAAACAGAAAATTTTTTACTGGGGGGAAAAAAATAAAAATATAAAGAATAGAAATGCAAGTTCAGTGAATATTAGAAGGAGAAGGATTTTCCTTCACATTGTATATTTTTCTCCCTATCTGATCCCCCCAGAATTTGGCATTCTAAAGAAGTAAGTAATGACCTAACTTTCTTTGCATAAAACTAATAAGACCAGTTGTTAATAGAGGGGTTTTTTTTTTTTCTTTTTTAACTAAGACTTTGAATGGAATGTCATGCCTAAAGGAGACATGCTTGGGCTTTGGTTGTTACCAAAAAGCCCTGAGCAACTGGGACTGACTTCCAAAGGTAATAAAAGTCCACAAGATAAAAGGCCTGGTACCTTGGATGGATGAGCGGTCCATAGCAATCTTTCCAGGGAAGGAATGAAGGTTGTTTTCCTGAAAGATGGCTAGAAGGGACCTTAAGGCACAATGGAAAACCAGGAGGACCTGGAAAAGACAGGTGTTTACAGGCAAGGCTGAATGCCAGGTATGTGGATCTGCTTTTGTGCCTTGAAGGGGAGACTGAAGGTCACCCTAAATGTTCCTTGCGTAAGTTCCAGCAAAGCAGAACTAAAGATCATAAGTGATCATTTGCTACTCTTGTTGTGTTTATGCAAGTGAACAGGATAAATTAAAAATGGACTTAATCCAGTCCCTTTCATGACAAGGAGGGTAATCTTAGGGAGAAAAATCACGATTCAAAGAAGATCACAATGCCCAGTGGTAGACTATAAAGTAGTGCAACTAACCGTCTTTAAAGTTTCTTTTCATTTAAAATTTGTTTTCATTTGAAAGTTAAACTATGTCTGTGGCATTATCAAAGATGTTTAATTTACAGGCAAGAAGAATGTGAAATGCCTTGCAACTGGATGTCTTTCTGATAAGACAGTCCTACAGATTTAGAGACTTGTATGTGGGTTATGTTACATAAATTAACATCTGTTTCCTGTTTTCAAAGGGCATAAGCCTACAATCTCATTACCTGAGTGATTGTCTGTACGTATAGGCCTCACTTAATCCTGTCTGCATTGCTGCCTCCTGAGATTCAATGGTTTGGCTGAACTAAGTGGCTGGGTTGGTGAAGAACGGGGTGGTCTGTGGGCTTCACTTTAAAACTGGTTTCTCTTTTCTATCCTAATGGCTTGGACAGAAAGGGCCCAGAGGCCTGAGAGGGGGAAACCTAAAATATTTCCCTCAGTCCAAACTAAGTATGAATGGGCAAAAGGGTTTTAGACAGGTGAGATGTACCTGGCATACCTTCCTCCAAAGAAGCCCTTATTTTCCCTAATGTGGGACATTGAAAAATTAATACCTGTCTTTTGTCATCTAGTGGTTACGGATTGAATGATGTCCTTTAACCCTGTTGCCCCCAGAATACAACAAGGATGCCAGCCTGTTAAACCAAGCATGCCGTTGTCCAGAGACAGCCAACCAACCTAGAGTCTGCATGATCCTTCCCCATGTGGGAAGGCCACCCTCCCCTCCACACCCCTACTCTTATTAGGGATTTCTGGACCCAAGAGTAGGTAGGACGACGACCATGTCCAGCTTGAAGCATCTAGAGGAGCTCGAGACCTTCGTCCATTGTCCTTTATAAGATTGTAAAGGGTCTTAAGTCTGAGAGGGAGGGATTGTTATTTTTTATTGTTAAAATATTTAACTAATTAATTATTTTTAAAAAAGAAGAAGAAGAATATATGAAAGGGTGAGGCAGGAGAGCTTGTATGTATGACCCATGGGACTTGGAGAGGGGATTGTTAGGGAAGGGGGGTGCTGGGTGGAGGGGAGCAAAGGGGAAAAAATTGGAACTATTGTAACAATATAATCAATAAAATATACTTTAAAAAAAAGAATAAAATGGTATTTATTCTCAAATGCATCTTTTCTTTTTTTAAGGTCAAGTAGTGTGATGTCAACATCCAAGAAAGTAAAACAAATCATCACCTCTGCAGCAGCTCATTAACAACTGGTCCATGCACCAGAGCTTAAAAAAACCACCAATATAATCGGGAACCCTTCCACTATAGAATGGGGAGCTGTACCCATATTACCAGTAACAGTTACCCCCAGGAACACCTCATTCATGGGGTAGATCCACTATACTTGTCATGTAGATCAGCTACATTATTACTGGCGAACCAGATCCAGCCATCCTCACAGACATGATAGAGGTTGACTGCACCTCCTGAGTAGGCATCTCTACAGGTGGCTTGGTAGGTGGCTTGACGGGCCAGATCATAGCCTCTTCCACCTCTAGGTTAAGTTGTAACCCCAATCCATGAACCTGTATGCAAACACAGAGCCAGAACCTACAGAGAAGGCAGCCCCTGAGATTTGGCTTCCTTCACTGTCCACATAGTAGAGGCCAGGGCCTCTCTTATCCCAGCCACAGACCATGGTACCCATGGACAGCCCCATGCCTTTATACTGATACACCATGTTGGCAAGCAGCTTGTAGGCAGCTGCTACTGAGATGCATTCCTTGTTTCAAAGCTCATAGATTCAACATTGCTGAGCCAACAGCCGCTCTTGAAAGCTGCAATTTGCTGCACCCCCAGCCATGATGCCCAGCAGGAAAGGGTTGATCTCTATCACCTTCTTTACTGTCTGGGAGGCAATGCAGGAAGCTGCTATGGCCGGCGAGTCTGCTGCAACAATGACACCATGTTGAAACTTGAAGCTGAGAGTGGTGGTTCCATGAGTGTGGTGGTTCCACGAGTGTGGTGGTTCCATGAAGTAATTCAATTCATGGCTCCTTTGGGGCACCCCAGCTGAGCACAGCCAGGTTGAGCCCATCACTGGGACTACCTGGACCCAGATCCAACAGAGCTGCATGACCTCCAAGTCCAAAAAACCTGTGCCAGTTTACTGATAGTGAACTTTCCAACACACTGGATAGTGCCATGTCTAGTAGGGGCCTCAAATACATCTTGCTGTATACATTTTACATTAAATAATCTAGAAATCCCTCAAGAAAGTCTCATATAATTCTAGTCAAAGTTGTATAGGTTTGTTTTAGACTATCACATTTTCATTATTAATAACACAAATGGTTAACAAATTAAACTGGAGTCTTATTTTGCAATCCTTGATCCTACTTCTGCACTCTGGAGCACCACAAAAGGGATCCTTTCACTATAGCTCTTGTCACATTTGCAAAGTGTTGTAATGTCTACTGTCAGGCTCTCTTCTCTGAGTAAACATTCCTACTTCTTTATTCAACTCCTTAGATTCCTTATGATCTACACTGGAATACATGCAATGGCACTGCATTCTGAGAAGACCTATATTCTTGCTTCAAGAAAGATCATTTGATGAACTGATAATCCAATGTTATTCTGATTCTAGAGCTCATTCCTTTATATGTGACCTATTCTATTTTCCCTCACTGGAAGCTTTTTAGAATTTTTCTCCTGTGTTTGGTCTGGTATCTATTTATTTTTCATCTTCCTGGGTACTTGAACTTACTCTCAATCTAGAAACTCGTGTTCTTCAGTCTGGAGATTTTTCTTTAATATGCTTCGATCTTTATTAGCTCCTCAGTCTTCATTTTTTTTCTAAATTACTATTAGTTAAATCCAGGCTGTCTTGGATTCATTCCCTAAGTTTTGTTCTATTTTCTATATCTTTACCTTTTAATTATATTTCTGAAACATATCTCTAACTTTATTTTCAACTCTGAACTTTTAAAAATTCTAGGAGCACTTTTTGTCTATTGAATGGCCCTTGTTTAAAACATTACATGTTTCTAATATGCAGTATTGTTTCTTAGTTTTCTGAGAATATTTTTAAGTATATTTTATTGATTATGTTGTTATAGTAGTTCCAATTTTTTCCCCTTTGTTCCCCTCTGCCCAGTATCCCACTTCCCTCCAGCTATATGACCAGCTCCCTTAGTTCAAGTCCATGGGTTGTTCATATAAGTTTTTTGGCTTCACCCTTTCCTATATTATTCTTAACCTCCCCCTGTCTATTTTATACCAACTGATTAGGCTTCTTAGTCCCTGCACCATTTCCCCACTTCTCCCCCTCCCCCTTCCCAGCTGATAACCCTCCAAATGATCCCCTTACCTATGATTCTATTCCTATTCTGGTTGCTTAGTGTGTTTTTGTTTTTATTTTTTAGATTTAGTTGTTGATAGTTGTGAGTTTGTTGTCATTTTAGAATTCATAGTTTTGATCTTTTTCTTAAGTAAGTCCCTTTGACATTTCATATAATAATGGCTTGATGATGGTGAACTCTTAGCTTTACCTTGTCTGGGAAGCACTTTATCTGCCCTTCCATTCCAAATGACAGCTTTGCTGGATAGAGTACTCTTGGTTGTAGGTTGCTTTTCATCACATTGAATACTGTTTTCCAGTCCTTTCTTGCCTGCAAAGTGTCTTTTGAGAAATAAGCTGGTATCTTATAGGCACCCCTTTGTAGTCAACTCTCTGCTTCTCTCTTGCTGCTTTTAGAATTCTCTATTTATCTTTCACCTTTAGCATTTTAATCATGATGTGTCTTGGTGTGGTCCCCTCTGTGTCCAGCTCACGCAGGACTCTCCACGCTTTCTGGACTTGTATGTCTATTTCCTTTGCAGAATTTGGGATGTTTTCCTCCATTATTTTTTCACATAAGTTTTCAATTTCTTGCTCTTCCTCTTCTCCTTCTGGGACCCCTATGATTTGGATGTTGGCATGTTTAAAGTTGTACCAGAGGTTCCTAAGTCTCTCCTCATTTTTTTTCAATTCTTGTTTCCTCGTTCTCTACTGGTTGACTTGTTTTTTCCTTCCTTATGTTCCAACTCATTGATTTGAATGCCGGTTTTCTTCCCTTCACCATTGGTTCTGTGTGGCTTTTCCTTCGTTTCACTTATCATAGTCTTTTCTTATGCATTTGTTATACTGAAGCATATCTGTCGAGCCTGCGCACTTCTTTATCACCAGTGTTTTGAATTCTGCATCTGTTAGGTTGGCTATCTCTTTGTCACTTAGTTCTCCCACTAAAACCTTGATCTGTTCCCTCTTTTGGGCCAGACTTCTCTGTCTCCTCATCTTGACAGGCTCCTGTGTTTGTTTGCCTCTGTGCCTTAGGTAAAGCTGTTGCTCCTTTTATGTTGTAAGGGGTGGAGCCTTATGGATTCATCAGTACTGGGAGATCTGTTTGACCATGTTGTGGTGCTGTGTGGGGGGGAGGGGTCTGAGAGGGAACAATGCTGCTTGCCCAGCACTCACCCCTTTTCCAGGCACTTCTCCCACTTCTGCACCGGACTGGCGCCCCTCTAGCTCTTGCCCTGGCCATTGTTCCCAGAGTGGGTGGGTCTGTAGATGTTCTAGGACTGTAGGGGCCCTTTAAACAAGTGGACTCTGCTGAGAGACTGGCAGTTTCTGCCTCCACCCCAACCCCCACTGGTCTGTACAGTCAGAAGCAATGAGGCTTGATTTTTCCTGATGCTGAGACTGTGAACTGCGCAGTCTGGTGAGGAGCTAGGAATGCTTCCCAGGTATCCCTCCTGACTTTTTAAAATGTGTGACTGCACTTTCTGCCTGCCTGCCACTGCTGCCACCACCACACCACATCCTCTCCGCCCCAGCTCCACCCCTCCTACCTGTCTGGATGAGTATTTCTTCTTTATATCTTTGTTTGCTGGAATTCCATGCAGTTTGATTTTCTGGAACTTCTGGTTGTTTCTAGTTTTGAGGTAGCTGTGAGTGTTCTGAGAATATTAATTACATTTACTTACTTGTTTGCTTTTACCTGTGTTGCCTCTGAACTCATTTTTACCCATTTATTTGGATCATACTGAGACATTAAGAAGTTGAACAGAAGCTGTGTGTATATGGTTCCTTAAATAGTACCAGTCCTTACAATCTTACCATATGGTAATTGAGAGAGACAGACAGAGACAGAGACAGGTTGTTCCTTAATTGGGAACTTCCCAAAGTCTGTAGATCTTTCTTTTGGACCAGCCAATTTCCCTAGGGAGCATTCCTGCCTGGCAAGTATAAATTTGAGAGCTGAGTGGAGGAAAGAGAACAGTTGAGGGAGAAAGGGGGAGGGGAGTCATAAAATTGTGTTAAATGCAAACTTTCAACTATTTCCCCTGTTTTCAGTCTCACATCCCACTTTCACTCCCAGCTTAGCCAACCACCAGTCCAAAAGAACTCCACCTTCACCTCTCTATAGAGCAATCCTACCACCTGCTGTTAAGAGGGAGTTAGAACGGTTATCTTGCTGCACAGGCTGAGAGAAGGGATCTAAAAGTCTGAAAAATTCTAATACCGACTTTAAACCAATCACCCTGTTTTTAGCTCTATTTCATAGTTCTAATGTGAAAATCTGGTAGTTTCTCACTGGCTGCTTACCCTCCCCCATCCCTTTATGGTAGTTGAGTTTCTTCTGCTCTGCTCTGCTAAAGTCAATTGTCCATCTGCTTCCCATATTCCCAAATGGTAAGCCTTTTCCATCTGCTATTTTTGTTTCTTATAAGATGCTACTGTGGGTTTACATCTTTTCATCTCTTCACTATCTCATCAGTAGGCTTTTTAGAGGGAGCATGCACTAAAGCTTGTGCTTAATCTGCTATGTTTTAGTGCAAGGATCTCTTAGGTGCTTGTCTCCTAAATATATTTTAAGCACACTTTATCCTCGTCGTGTCCTTCTACAGCTGAATATTTAACAAGCAAACAAAAAACTTTTAATTTTATTCTTTGCTTAGTTCCTTTTCCAGATCTGCTGAGATTACTTTACTATAGCAATTTCCCCATATAATTATTATTATAGGCTTACTGTTTGTATTACAATTTACCTGTATAGTTTGTATACAGGTATACAATTCTACAGTATATCGTAATCTCCTTGGAGAGACCATGCTTTATCTATTTCTCTATTTCTAACCCAGGATACAGTGCCCAGGCCAGAACATTCTGGCTTTATGGCAATGCTCATGGGCTGGGTATGGTCACAAGAGGATGAGAAGGCGCAGTGAAAGGCAAGGAGAATGTGAATCAATGAAGTAATTGTAGTAGAAAGTTGGTAACCTTTATAACTTCAGTGACTCAGGAAAAGCCAGAATGCAGCCTTCAACCTTCTTGGAGGGTCAAGTGATAGAGATTGTATGGGGGTTGAGTGAGTCAGGGTTGCCTATGGAATGCTTCCTACTCATGAGCAATGGTGTATCCATTGAGATCTAGTTGCAGCTTCTGATGTAGTATCCCATTAATCTTCTTGTAGATTGAGACTCTTGACCAAAGCCAGAGTCAGGATGGCTATTGATAGAGTATAGCACTAGGAGTGTAGGATGTAATTACTATGAAGGCTATGTGGACTGATTTAACTACCTGTGTGTGTATTAGTACAACATTTGGGCACTATGTAGTCTGTCACTTTACCCATACAGTGCACAGTATCAAAAGTACTTCCCAGTGACTCCTTCCCAGTGAACTTAGATGCTCTCAAAAAGTACAGGATACAACTCTGGCCCTCTCTCAGACATATGGGTGGGAAGGTCAGAAAGAAGTGTCTTTTAAGAAAAAGCAGAGTTGACCAGAGAAACTAAAGATGAACCAGCGCAAGGAAGCAGAACCAAGTAATCTGTTTTAGCATTAATATTTACTATAATGAGAATTGACAAAGTAGCATAAACCCTGGGCTAGCTTGCTCAGGTCCTAGATGGTTCTATATAATTATGAATATCAGACTTGAGGCAATAAGATTACCAGAAATTTCAGGTCATGGTGTTTAATTTTTAAAGGAGCCTGAAACATGAAGGAGGCTGAGAATCTTCACATAGACTTTGTTAATGGGACACCTAAGTGACTAGTAAATGAATTCCCATGTATTCTATCATTTTCAGAATCATAAAAGGGTAGTTTCTAATTTCAGCAAGCACCTATTTGTTTCTCCTTGCAATGGGGTTCCAGGGAGATTTTAGGACCACTAGGTGATCCAAGCAAAAAATTCCCAGGGATTTGGTGGTCTAAGTCATCCTGATCTTAGGGTAGCCAGGAAGAAGAGTGCCTGCGCATAAGAATGAGGTGCTTCCTCTAGACACAGGACTTCTCTAGATAACTCAGTTAGGGGTTGGTTTAACTTGTCTTGTTCTGAGTGAAACTCAGTCACTTCTTAAAGATCACTTCATTTTTTTTTACCAAGAGTTCACAAACCATCTATTTGGTAACAAAAATTTGTCATAAATCAAAATTGCTAATCCATCCTTTCCTAAAGGACAATATATTGTAGAAATTATGGATTAGTAGTGCCTCTTCTGCGCTTCACTTTCTTCCACCACCAGGAGCAGCTCTGAGATAATGCTCAACTCAACAAACATTTATTGAATATCTACAATATACAAAGTATTGAGCTTCCTTAAGCAAAGAAGAAAAAGACAACCTTAATCCTTAAGGAGTTTACACTTCAATAGGAAAATACAGAAATAACTATATGAGACAATGAATAAGCACTCCAATAAATAAATAAATAAAGCCTTAAGGGACCCCAGAAAAGAGAATACAATTCCAGCTAGGATTCTATGAAAGTGTATAAATGCTTTTAATAACTGATTTTATGACTGTGTCTGTGACTAAAAAAATTTTTAAGTACATTTTATTGATTATATTTTTACAATAGTTCCAATTTTTTCCCTTTTGCTACCCTCCACCCAGCACCCCCCTCCCCCAGCAATCCCACCCCAAAATCCATAACCAAGGTTCGTACATACAAGCTCTTCTGCTTCACCCTTTCATATATTCTTCTTCTTTTTTAAAATAAATAAATGGTTAATTAATTATTTTAATAATAAAAAATAACAACCCCTCCCTCTCAGATATTAAGACCTTTTATAATCTTATAAAGAACAATGGGCGAAGGTCTCAGGCTCCTCTGCCTGCTTCAAGCTGGACATGGTCGTCGTCCTACCTACCCTTGGGTCCAGAAATCCTTAATAAGAGTGGGGGTGTGGAGGGGAGCATGGCCTTCCCACACGGGGAAGGATCATGCAGATTTCAGATCAGTTGGCTGTCTCCGGACAACGGCGTGCTTGGTTTAACAGACTGGCATCCTTGTTGTATTCTCTGGTTCAATTTTGCTCATTTGTTTGTGTTGTTCATTAGTTTCCTGTAATAGGTGACAGCATAAAGGTATTTTTCTTTCATTGCCTGGCTTATTTCGCTAAGCATAATTCTCTCTGGTTCCATCCATGTTGTTGCAAATGGTAGAAGTTCCTTCTTTATTTCTGCTACATAGTACTCCATTGTGTAAATGTACCACAGTTTTTTGATCCACTCATCTACAGATGGGCACTTAGGTTGTTTCCAGCACTTGGCTATTGTAAATAGTGCTGCTATGAACATTGGGGTGCAGAGGTTCTTTTGAATTGGTGTTTCAGGATTTTTTGGATATAATCCTAGCAATGAAATTGCTGGTTCAAAAGGCAGTTCCATTTTTAGTTTTTTGAGGAAATTCCAAACTGTTTTCCATAGTGGCTGCCCCAGTCTGCATTCCCAGCAGCAATGCACCAGGGTTCCCATTTCTCTGCATCCTCACCAGCACAAGTTGTTTGTTGATTTGTTGATGATGGCCATTCTGACTGGTGTGAGGTGGTATCTCATTGTGGTTTTTATTTGCATCTCTCTGATGGCTAGTGATGTTGAGCATTCTTTCATATGTCTATGGACCCTCTGTATGTCCTCTTTGGAGAAGTGTTTGTTCAGGTCCTTTGACCATTTTTTAATTGGGTTGTCTGTCTTCTTGGTGTTGAGTCATATGAGTTTGTGACTAAAAATTTTAATTCACTTAAAGTATTTTTTGCTCCATAAGACATACATTTTTTTTCCCCAAAACGTGGCAGGTGGGGGGGGCGTTGTCTGTGTGTCTTATGGAGCAAATATTGCATCACAGGCCATGATGTATATTACTTGACCTGTCAGCAGTGGTGACAGCTGTTAGAAGAGGAAGCGATGGGCCCACGCGAAACCCCTGGGGATGCTTAAATGTCCCATTTTACTGTTGAATCTCAGGACATCTGGTCAGTATAAAGATAAAGAAGAAAGTGATATCAGTGATTGTGAGCAACTAAGCTTCATAAATTCTGACACAAGCAATGATGCATTCTTGGGGTTCCCAGCAAACTAGAAGAGTACTTGAATCTTAAAGTGTCTCCTCATTTGCTAATGACAGTAATGATGGTTCTTAATACCACTGTTGATTGCTGTTCACTTTACATCGTTGAAATATTATTCTGTTAAATTTTATTAAATATTTTAGTAAATCATTTGGTTCAGAATATTTTTTTTCTTGTTTTCCTCCTCTAAACCTAGGTGTGTCTTATGGTCAGGTGCATATTCTGGTACAAAAAATATGGTAATTTGGTGTGCTCTTCTCTCTCTCTCTCTCTCTCTCTCTCTCTCTCTCTCTCTCTGTGTGTGTGTGTGTGTGTGTGTGTGTGTGTGTTTCTTATTTTGGACTTTAAATTCATCTATATATCAACTTTTCAATTTTACAAAGCATTCTCTTTTCTTGAGAAAAAAGACTATTCACTAGGTGGCAATAAAGACCAAAACTATAAATTATAACATACAAAGCACTTTTTGAATACAGGAAAATATATTTAGAATCTTATGTCTTGCAAATAAAATATATGAGTTGCTACTTTCATTGTAATTTCTTTTAAGTAAACCCACCCATTGTGGCAACTTGCCTATTGATTTGCAAATGTCTTAAGTGACTGGGTACCTCAACTACTTTTGTCCTTTTCACAGAAGCTAAAATACAGGAGTAGTGTTTAGAACATAAACTAGGAAAGAAGTTGAATCAAAATTGTATTTAAAAAGACTCCAGTAAAATTTATAATTTCATCAGCCTCTTGAGTAGACAGATGGTAAGAAGGTAATTAACTAATGGTACCATTAATGCACAAGTTCAAAAAGAAAAATGTATCAAACTAATTTTTTTTAAATCAGGTTACACAAAATAAATAATCTTGGACAGTAATCAGAAATCTAAAGCTCAGGACTTCTGGCCAAGATGGAGGCTTAGACGGATGCGCTAGGTCTCCTTCTACAACTAGAGAGGAATACAACTACTTCAAAACAAAGGATAACTAGAAATTCCAGAAAATAAAACTACACGGAAGCCCAACATATGAAGTTATAAACCAGCGGCGCCCTTTGGGCAGGTAGGGGGAGCGAAAGGGGGCGCTGCTGTTTGCGGTCGCACCAGGGACAGCGGCAGGGAGAACAATCCCGGCTGCAGTCGAACCCCCAGCAGCTCGCGACCCCAACGCTGGGGAAAGCAGCCACCACATCGCCTTGAACAGTGAGGCCCAGGGGGGCGGGAGGACGGATCCCGGTCTCCTAGCGGAATAACTGTGTGAATCCATCTTGGACTCCCGCCCCCAAAGAAAGCGACACAGGGCTGCGAAATAGGTCGCGGACAGGCACCGGTCGCTGGATTGTGACGACAAAGCACCACGGCACAGCAAGAAAGGCTGCCGAACGGCGCCGGTCGCTGGGTCTTTACGAGTACACAGGCACTGCCCCCTACAGCCGGCCCAAGAAAACAAAACGCATCTGTCAAAATGAGGCAGACAACTATAGAAATCCCGGTGGCACAGCTCACCAGGCAACAGATGGAGAACCTGACAGATGAACATATAAGAAACCTGTCAGGGGGCCAGACTGGTACATGATCTGACGCCACCAGAGGCAGATCCAGGAAGTGCAGATCATTCCAAGAAGCACCAACAAACAATAGGAGTCAAAAAAATGGGGAGACAGAGAAACAACCTCCCATCAAAAGGAAAGGTAGAATCCCCAGAAAGAGTGCTAAATGAAATAGAGGGGAGCGAACTATCAGATATGGAATTCAAAACATGGATTATGGAGAAGCTGAATGAGCTCAGCGGAAACTTCAAAGAACTCCAGAAAAACTACAAGGAACTCACAGAAAATTACGTGAGCATGAAAAAGGACATAGAAGCTATCAATAAGAGCCAGGAGGAAATGAAAAATACGATCTCTGAATTGAAGAACACAGTAGAAGGAATTAAAAGCAGGCTAGAGGAAGCAGAAGATCGGATCAGCGAGCTGGAGGACAACCTACACAAAAACTCCCAGACAATGCAACAAAATGAAAAAAGACTGAACAAGACTGAAGAGGTTCTAAGACAGCTGCAGGACAACATGAAACGTAATAATATCCGTATCATAGGAATTCCAGAAGGAGAAGAAGAAGAGCAAGGGATAGAAAACCTCTTTGAAAAACTAATGACAGAAAACTTTCCTAACATGACGAGAGAAAGAGTCACGCAAGTCCAGGAAGCACAGAGGGTCCCAATGAAGATGAACCCCAACAGGCCCACCTCAAGACACATCATAATTAAAATGGCAACATTCAAAGACAAAGAGAGGATCCTAAAAGCAGCAAGAGAAAAACAACTAATAACATACAAGGGTACTCCAATAAGGCTATCATCAGATTTCTCAGCAGAAACACTACAAGCCAGAAGGGAATGGCAAAAAGTATTCCAAGCAATGAAAAACAAAGGCCTACAACCTAGAATACTATACCCAGCAAAGCTCTCATTCAAAATGGAGGGTGAAATAAGGAGCTTCCAAGACAAAAGAAGGCTAAAAGAATACATCTCCACCAAACCAGCAATGCAAGAGATGCTAAAAGGTCTGCTCTAAGAAGATAAAGAAACAGAGAGAGACAGAGAAGAACACGAGTACAAAGGGGAAAAATGACAATGAATAAGTACTTATCGGTAATAACCTTAAATGTAAATGGATTAAATGCTCCAATTAAAAGACATAGGGTAGCTGAATGGATTAGAAAGAATGACCCACATATATGCTGTCTACAAGAGACCCACCTTAGAACAAAAGATCTACACAGACTGAAAGTAAAGGGATGGAAAAATGTATTCCAAGCAAATGGACATGAAAAAAAAGCCGGGGTAGCAATACTTATATCAGACAAAACAGATTTCACAGCAAAGTCCATAAAAAGAGACAAAGAAGGGCATTTCATAATACTTAAGGGAAAAATCCATCAAGAAGATATAACCCTTATAAATATATATGCACCAAACTTAGGAGCACCCAAATATGTAAGGAAACTTTTGAAAGACTCCAAGAAAGATATAGACAACAACACACTCATAGTAGGGGACTTTAACACCCCACTGTCAACAATGGACAGATCTTCGAAGCAAAGAAACACCAAAGATATGGAGGCACTGAACAACACTCTAGATCAAATGGACTTAGTCGATATATATAGAAGTTTTCACCCCAAAGAAGCAAAATATACATACTTCTCAAGTGCACATGGAACATTTTCAAAGATAGACCACATGGTAGGACACAAAACAAGCCTTAACAAATTCAAGAAAATTGAAATTATATCAAGCATCTTCTCAGATCACAATGGCTTAAAATTGGAAATCAACCTCAAGGAAAAAACTCAAAAACATTCAAACTCATGGAGAATGAATAACATGCTATTAAATAATGAATGGGTTAACAATGACATCAAGGAAGAAATCAAAAAGTTTCTGGAAACTAATGATAATGAACACACAACAACCCAAAACCTATGGGATACAGCGAAAGCAGTCCTAAGAGGAAAGTTCATAGCAATACAGGCCTACCTAAAAAAGCTAGAGGAATATCTAATAAAAAATTTAACCCTACAGCTACAAGATCTAGAGGAAGAACAACAAGCAAAGCCCAGATCAAGTAGAAGGAAGGAAATCATCAAGATCAGAGCAGAATTAAATGACATAGAGTCTAAACTAACAATTCAAAAGATCAACAAAAGTAGGAGCTGGTTCTTTGAAAAAATAAACAAAATTGACAAGCCTTTAAGCAGGCTCATCAAGAAAAAAAGAGAGAGGACCCAAATAAATAAAATCAGAAATGAAAGAGGAGAAATCACAACTGATACCACAGAAATACAAAGGATTATAAGAAATTATTATGAACAACTGTATGGCAAGAAATTTGACAACCTAGAGGAAATGGACAGATTCCTGGAAACCTATAGTCTTCCCAAACTGAATCAAGAAGAAGCAGAAAGTCTGAATAGACCAATAACAGCTAGTGAAATTGAAGCAGTAATCAAAAAACTCCCAGCACACAAAAGCCCTGGACCGGATGGCTTCACAAGTGAATTCTACAAAACATTTAGGAAAGAACTAACTCCTATCCTTCTCAGACTATTCCAAAAGATACAAGAAGAGGGAAGACTGCCAAACTCATTCTATGAAGCCAGTATAACCCTAATTCCAAAACCAGGTCAAGACACAACAAAGAAAGAAAACTACAGGCCAATATCGCTGATGAACATAGATGCTAAAATCCTCAACAAAATATTGGCAAACCGGATCCAGCAACACATTAGAAAGATCATACACCACGATCAAGTAGGATTCATCCCAGGGATGCAAGGATGGTTTAACATTCGTAAATCAATAAACGTAATACACCACATAAACAAAATGAAAGACAAAAAACACATGATAATATCAATAGATGCAGAAAAAGCATTTGATAAAGTACAACACCCATTTATGATAAAAACTCTCAGCAAAATGGGAATAGAGGGAGCATACCTCAACATAATAAAGGCCATATATGAGAAACCTGAAGCCAACATCATACTCAATGGGCAAAAACTGAGAGCATTCCCCCTGAGATCAGGAACAAGACAAGGATGTCCGCTCTCCCCACTCCTATTCAACATAGTCTTGGAAGTTCTAGCCACCGCAATCAGACAAGAAAGAGAAATAAAAGGCATCCAAATTGGAAAAGAGGAAGTAAAACTGTCATTATTTGCAGATGACATGATAGTGTACATAGAAAACCCTATAGACTCCACAAAAAAACTACTCGACCTAATAAGTGAATTCGGCAAAATAGCAGGATACAAAGTCAATATTAAGAAATCAAAGGCATTTTTATACACCAACAATAAAAACTCAGAGATAGAAACTGAAAGAAAAATTCAATTTACCATAGCAACAAGAAAAATAAAATACCCAGGAATAAACTTAACCAAGGAGGTAAAAGACCTGTACTCAGAAAACTACATAACATTGAAGAAAGAAATTAAAGAAGATACAAATAAATGGAAGCATATACCATGCTCATGGATGGGAAGAATCAACATCATTAAAATGTCCATACTACCCAAAGCAATTTATAGATTCAATGCAATCCCTATTAAAATACAGCAACATATTTCACAGACCTAGAACAAATACTTCAAAAATTTATATGGAACCAAAAAAGAGCCCGAATAGCCACAGCAATTTTGAGGAAGAAGAACACAGTAGGAGGAATCACAATACCTGATATCAAACTATACTACAAGGCCACGGTAATCAAAACAGTCTGGTACTGGCATAAAAACAGACATATAGATCAATGGAACAGAATAGAGAGCCCAGAAATAAACCCAGGTTCATATGGTCAACTAATATTTGACAAAGGGGGAAAGAACATCAAATGGAGTGAAAAGAGCCTCTTCAACAAATGGTGTTGGAAGAACTGGACAGGGACATGCAAAAAAATGAAACTAGACCACCAACTTACACCATACACCAGAATAAACTCAAAATGGATCAAAGACTTAAATGTAAGCCGTGATACCATAAAAGTCCTAGAGGAAAAAATAGGCAGGAAAATTTCAGATATCCCACGTAGCAACATTTTCACTGATATATCTCCTAAGGCAAGGGAAATAAAGGAAAGAATAAACAAATGGGACTACATCAAACTAAAAAGTTTCTGCTCAGCTAAAGAAAACATCAGCAAGATGAAAAGGAAACCAACCATATGGGAAAATATATTCGCCAATGACATCTCAGACAAGGGATTGATCTCCAAAATATATAAAGAACTCATACGACTCAACACCAAGAAGACAGACAACCCAATTAAAAAATGGGCAAAGGACCTGAACAAACACTTCTCCAAAGAAGACATACAGAGGACCCATAGACATATGAAAATATGCTCAACATCACTAGCCATCAGAGAGATGCAAATAAAAACCACAATGAGATACCACCTCACACCAGTCAGAATGGCCATAATCAACAAATCAACAAACAACTTGTGCTGGAGAGGATGCGGAGAAACGGGAACCCTGGTGCATTGCTGGTGGGAATGCAGACTGGTGCAGCCACTATGGAAAACAGTTTGGAATTTCCTCAAAAAACTAAAAATGGAACTGCCTTTTGAACCAGCAATTCCATTACTGGGATTATATCCGAAAAATCCTGAAACACCAATTCAAAAGAACCTATGCACTCCAATGTTCATAGCAGCACTATTTACAATAGCCAAGTGCTGGAAACAACCTAAATGCCCATCTGTAGATGAGTGGATCAAAAAACTGTGGTACATTTACACAATGGAGTTCTATGTAAAAAAAAAAAAAAAAAAAAAAGAAACCTGTCAGATGCTCAGTTCTGGGCCATTGTTATCAGGTGGCTTACAGAATTCACAAAAGATCTGGAAAAAGATGAGAAAGAAGCGAAAAACACTCATAACGAAAGGAACAAAACCACATACGAGACAGATGGTGAGGAAAAAAAATCCAGAGTTCATTTCAACAAACTGGAATATGGAGAAGGAACAAGCAGTCAACCAATGCAGAGAGAGGAAATGGGAAGCAACAAAGAGAGGATCAGAAACCTCTGGGACAGCTATAAAAGGCCCAACATAAGAATCATTGGTTTGCCAGAGAGCGAGGAAGATGAACTAGAACTTGAAAAATTGAGTGAAAATATAATAAAGGAGAACTTCCCAGACCTGGGGAAGGGAATAGACATGCAGGTCCAGGAAGCAAGGAGAGTTCCCAAGAGACTGGACCCAGGGAGAACCACTCCAAGACACATTATAATCAAAATGTCAAAAATTAAAGATAAAGAGAGAATCTTAAAAGCAGCAAGAGAGAAGAAAAGAATTATGTACAAAGGGGTCCCAATTAGACTATCAGCTGACTTCTCAAGGGAGTCCCTGCAGGCAAGAAGGGACTGGCAAGAAATATTCAAAGTAATGAAAATCCAAAACCTACAACCACGAATACTCTATCCAGCGAAATTGTCATTCAGAATAGAAGGGCAGAGAAAGTGTTTCCAGGACAACGTAAAACTGAAGGAGTTCATCGGATCCAAACCACTGTTATATGAGATGTTAAAGGGACTGGTTTAGAAAAAGGAGGATCAAGACAATGAAATCTAAAATGAAAACTGCATCACAAGAAACAACAGAAGCTAGGGAATTGAAACAAAGGCAAAACTAAACAGGCAACGAGAGTGGAAAAAGAACTATAGGTACGGGGAACATATTGAGGGGAGGTCAGCAGGGAGGGGGAATGGGGAGAGGGAGGGAGATGATATAGGAATTAAGGATCATGGTAGGAGGGAATGGAATAGACAGAGAGAGGTTGAGAAGAACTGTATGCACAAATGGACATGATCTAAAAGGGGGGGACAACTGGAGGGAGGGGGGCCACCGGGTGGAGGGGAGCAGAGGGAAGGGAAACTGGCACAAATGTAATATTATAATCAATAAAACACATTAAAAAAAAAAGAAATCTAAAGCTCAAGGCATCATTTCACAACAACTAAATTCTTCTTGCTGTGATAATACCTAATGTGTTGAGGTTACACTATAACTGGTAAACTGCTGATAACATGCTTAATCTCTTCTGGAAAACAATAAGGCAACAAATAGTAAAGGTAATACAAAATTCAGACTCCCTAGATCAAACTCCAAATCCTGAGGATTCCTCCTAAAGAATTCAATGAAAGAATAAAATCTATAAATACTATATTAACAAATGGTCAATTGGAAACAATATACATGCTATGGATAAATAATACCACAATTAGAAAGAAAGCTGCCTCCAGGTTTCTCAGAGTGTAAACAAAGCCAGAAAAACTTCTGGAACTGGAACAGCAAGGCAAGAAAAGCAGCCTTGCATAGGCTTCCCAGTGCAAAGCTCTAGCTTAAATTTGTAGGGAGCAACATTGACAACAAATTGGGCAGAGTAGAAGATGCAACAGAAACTGAAGTGAACATGGAAGGAGTGAGGAAAGATACATATTGATACAATAAGAAAGGTAAAAAAATGAAAGCAAACTACTAATATCTAAGGAAGAGTAATGGCAATATGAGTCAGCTGGGAGAGAGTTGGCATCTAATTAAAACACTGCATTACTATTATTTACCAAGAGCTTTCTTCTTTATGTTTTATACTTCTTTATAGTTCCCATATTCTCCACAATAAATATATGTCTATTTATAATCAGAAAAACAAAGTTATTTGTAAAGAGAAAACAAAACACAAGAGTCCAATCCTTGTTACTCTAAGTACTATATATAACCTTTTTACAAATGCAGAATCTTGGGCCCCACCACAGACAAAGTCAATCAGAATCTGCAGGTTACCAAACCTACAGGGTATTTCCACACATATTTACAGTGTGAGAAACACTACTCTAGTTCCTTCTGGTCCCCACACACCCCAAAGTGTGTGCTGTGTGAGAACCTACCAGACTCTGCTGTAGCCTTTCTGGGTGAAGACATGTCCCCATGTGCAGATGAGATGGGTGAAAGGCTTCTGTTGTCTTGAGACTCAAGCAGAAGATCTAACTAGTATCCTGGAGCAAGCACACAATTGTTCACCTGGTCAAACACACAATGCAAAGGATTTTCTATTAGACAACTGACATTTTCACAACTTTGACAAATTATTTATTCAGTCACTGTCACTCAGTGACTTAATACTTTTAATGCCATATTTATGCTGAAATAGGTCATAGGAATACAATGAATGGATATAAGAATTAACTACAGAGCATGTCTTCAAGGAGTTCATGTTTAATCTATAAAAAGTCCTCACATAGGATAGGTAGGATTTTCAATCCTAATCTCTTCAATATAGACCTGTAAAATCATGTTATATTGCCTGCATTTGTTAAAATCTAGAGTGTTTTTTTCTCTGACAATCTTTCAATTAGCTGACTCCAAATGAAATGGGATTACTATAATCTGAATCTAAAAGTTAATGCTTTGAAACACATATTTTATCCTTTTTAGATATAGGATGTTAAGAAAGATTATTTAAAACATGGAAGTAAGGCAAAAAGATGGGCGGCATGTCCTTTCAATATTATATGAGGATGATGTTAACAGGTCCTCTCAGGAATTAAATAGGAGGAATCCAAGATGGCAGAGAAATAGTGGAAGCTACACTAACCTCCTCCCAGGACCAATCTGGAATCACAACTAAGTTGTGGAGAAATCAGCTGGAATAACCAACTGAACACTAGCTAGAGAGAAGTCTTATAACCACAGAGAAACAGAAAAGACCACTTCATCATAACGTGACTTGTAGGAAGTGCAGAGACGCAAAAGGGCTGGCTGGGCTCCCACGGGTGGCAGCCGAAGGGACTGAGAAACAGCTCAGCATCTGGGGGTTCCTCCTGAGTAGGGCAGGGTCTAAACCCCCAGCTGGGCTTCCCAGCCTAAAGCAACAGAGCAGAAAGTAGAATAGCATCCAGCTATGAAAAGTGAAAAGCCACAGGGTTTTTTGCTGGCCTAAAAGGAACAGCTGGAGACAAAGAGCTCTTAAATGGATCACGTACAAAAATATTTTGGCACCCACTTACCCTGGGCTCAAGCAGAGGGAGGGCAGAGAGGACTAGAGATGCTTGGGGAGAAATTGGGGTGGTGGCTATGAGGAGAGAGCTGAGGGAGCAGCCAACTGAATCCCAGTGCTGACTCATTCCCCATACTGCAGGCAGACCATTCCCCTCCAAGTGGCATCATCCTGAGGGGAAGCAAAACCCTGCCCTCAGGAATTAATCTTCCCCACCCTTGGTGCTTAAGCCTGATGGCTGATCACAGATTGAATAGATTGACAACTGAAGGAGACAAACAAAGGCAGTAGATCTCTGGTAGTCTCCAACAGGCTGCCTAGGCTCAGACTGGTAAATGATCTGATGTCACCAGGGGCAGATCCAGGAAGTGCAGATCAATCTAAGAGGCAGCAACAAACAAGAAGAGTCACAAAAATGGGGAGACAGAGAAACAACCCCCCCCCATTGAAGGAAAGGAGAAATACCCAGAAAGAATGCTAAATGAAATAGAGGAAAGCAAACTATCAGACATGGAATTCAAAACATGGATTATAGGAAAGCTCATGAGCTAAGCAAGCTCAAAGAAAACTACAAAGAACTCCAGGGAAACTACAAGGAACTTACTGAGAATTACACCAGCATGAAAAAGGACAGAAGCTATCAATAAGAGTCAGGAGGAAATGAAGAATACAATTTCTGAATTGAAGAACACAGTAGAAGGAATTAAAAGCAGGCTAGAAGAAGCAGAAGATCAAATCAGTGAGCTGGAGGACGACATATAATAAAATTCCCAGACAGTGCAACAAAATGAAAAAAGACTGAAAAAGAATGAAGAGGTTTTAAGACAGTGGCAGGACAACATGAAACATAACAATATCCAGTTCAAGACTATGAATTAGTCCGACAATGAAGAGCTCTATTTGCTATTTTGTTTATTGTTAGCAAACATCCGCAATTTTCAAGCTATATAAATGTAAATACAGAAGAGTCAGACTCCAAGTAGCTGCAAACTGCAGTCATTTCACTGCAGAACATGCTACACGTGAAGATCCCATCATGTGGTAAATGTTAGCCCTCCTCAGTCACATTTATAAAAGCAAAAGAAAAAATGAGAAAAACAAAAATAGGTAACATTCATAATATACTTCTCACTGTATTAATTGTTATCCATGAATTATCTCATTTAATCCTCACAACACCCTTCCAAGGTTGAACATTCCCACAGAAAACCACACAACCCCCAATGGTTGATCTCACTTTAAATTCATGACTACACATCTCAAACAGGTACTCACTGTTTGACAATCCAATCCCATTTCCCTAGTTAGTTCAATTTCCCATTCTCCAGAAGGACTATGTCACACATCTCTCCTCCAAATTCTAACATCTCTTCTCTTCTCCTCTGCTGCCCTTATTCTCAGCCAATGACTGCCTTCACAGATGTTGCTTCTACCACCACCTACATTTGCACGTCCTGGTGTATCCTCCAGTTACCATAAAATATGTACTTATGCTCATTTCAAAGCCAACTATCCATCTGCTCTATGGTTTCTCAGGCACTCTCAGGTATTCAAGGACTTCCCCCTGCAATGTACACCTTTTTATGAGTTTGATCCTACTGGTATATAATCATTATTTTCTTCTATCTTTAAAAAAAAAATCCCCTTTCACCTTAAGGCCCTTTACTCCACCGATGTGGTTCTTGTTAAAATAATTAAAATCTTCCTAGCCCTGGCTGAGTGGCTCAGTTGGTTAGAGCATCGTCCTGTACCCCAAAAGGTAATGGGTTCAATTCCCGGTTAGTGTGCATACCTAGGTTGTGGGTTCAGTTTCCAGTTGGCGCATATACTGGAGGCAACCAACTGACGTTTCTGTTTCTCTCTCTCTCTCTCTCTCTCTCTCTCTCTCTCTCTCTCTCTCTCTCAGAATCAATAAATATCCTCAGGTGAAGATTAAAAATAATAATTAAAATCCTTCTAATAGCCAAGTCCACCTTACAGAGTAAGATTCACCCGCTGACCACCACCTTCCCTTTTTTGGCTCCCCCTCTTCTTTGTATACACTCTCTACCTAAATGGTTTCATCCAGTCCCTTAGTTTAAATGCCACGTACGTGTATGGGATGATTCCAAATATCAGCTCTAGCCCTGACATCCCCCAAGACTTCAGATTCAAATTTCCAATGGCTTATTTGACATCTCAACTTAAATATCTCTTAGGTGATTTATGTTATGTACATTTTACCATGATAAAAACTGAATCTACCAGGTCATTGACATGTGAAAAAACAAATGTAGCTAAATGTTAATGGTGAAATCTAGGTGGTGGGTGTACACAGTTCACTGGAAAATTCTTCTCAACCATACTGTTCATATGTTGTATGTTGGGGAAAAAACCTAATAGGCATGTCAAACCTACCATATTCAAAACATAATTCTTAATTCTACCCATCCCAAAAATTCAGAAGCCTTACCTATTTTGTTCATTGATGTTCCCAACTTCTAGCAGAGTACCTGGCACAGTGCTTAAAAGTAACTGTTGAATTAATTGATGAAATAACGCTGTGTTTCTCTCTAAGCCCCTCAACCCTCACCGGTCCTGGGGTGAGAATGGAGTTCTCCACCTCCCAAACTCCCTCGCTCATGCCAGTGAAGACCATGACTTAGTACCTTTCTTTACCACAGAGCCAAAGTGTTTCCTGTCCCACACCTGTCACAAATAGGAACCACAGCAGATGTTACTGTATAGCCAGGCATCACACTGCACAGGCTGAGGCTTTGGAGGACTCCGATCTCGCTCTGCTCAGAGTCCGCCCAAATCCAGCCCACGAAGGCCTCCTGGTGTCTGGGGACTCGAGTCCACTCTTTGGCCCTGGAGCATCAATGGCAGCTTCGTCTCAGGACCACTGCGTGGGCCCAACTCCGCCCTCTCACGAGGCAGAGCAGCTGCCTTCGTCCACTCTCATATGGTCCACCTGACCCCTACACAACTTTCCTCACCTGGCTCTGCCCTGACAGGTCCGGCCCCAACCGCCCCGCCTGCCCCAGACCGCCTACAGTTGAGTTCTCGCGGGAGCCACTAGCCCACGGGATCAGTGCAATCCAATCCTGGCGGCTTCTGCGATCCTGCACACAAAGCCTCACCTTGTTCGATACCTTCTGCTGGCCTGGCCAGAGCCTTTAGCGCCGCCCCCTGCTGGCCCACGCAGGCACTGCAACGCTCGCCAGGGACCAGCAGTAGATTATTTGTGGTGCGTTGGTCCACAGCTCTGTACATGCCCCTCTCCTAAGCTAGGCTCCTAATGCGAACAACTTCTGAGCCATGCCTACATCCTGAATCACTGAACACTGTTGCTAGAGGTGGTCGCCTGGTGCATACCTGCCCTGAGCGCAATACTGAGTTACAGAGGGGCTGGGTTTGGGGTCAGTTTATAGTGTCACAGAGGGGGCAGATAGAGAGCACACTTTGGACAGGATAGATTATTGCAGGAGGAGTCCCTAACTTGTGCCAGAATGTGAGTTCAGTTGGTACTAGGTCCGTTGAGAGTTTCAGTTAGGGTGGTCAGTGTATGGGGACTTCAGAGTGTAGACATTTCTCAAGACATGAAGCCAGAATCTTTTTATCTTGGTGAGCACACCTGTCTCCATTTGTTCCTGACCAGAGCCATTCTGGCAGATCCATTTCCCTTGAAGGTATAACTAGACTTGCCTTACTTAGTCTACAGCCCTCAGTGTTGGTCCAAGGAGAAAGCCATATATTTGAGATGAACTGGGTCTAAGTGAAAACAGTCCACCTCTGTCCAGGCTTGGAGGGTTCAGCTTCCTGCTCTGTGAGTCACTGAAGGTGGATGCTTTGTCTCCATCAGAGGCCTCACCTTCTCTGGCAGTCAAGACACCTTCCAGGTGAGTGGTACAAATGCCAGGGTAGTATTCCTGATAAAGGCAGACCCCATGTCATGTGTGTCTTTGGTTTCTCATAATGTCTGACATCAGAACAGCATGTGGTCACCATTTCTCAAACATGAACAGCATGACTGAATCCAAATATTATATATATTGTTATATCCCTACCTAGATGGCTGTCCTAGACAGACAAAGGGAAGAATTTCCAACCAAAGCATCAGGAAATCCTGGAACAAAGATTAAATGAACACTTTGTCTTATCCTACCCCTCCTAACTTCCAGCTAAACCACACAACATTCCCAGAAACCACTGACCCAGAAGGTTCTTTTTGGTTACTTCTCTCTTTTTTAAAATTATTGTTCAATTATAGTTGTCCCAATATTTCCCCCATTTCTCACTGCTGTCCCACCCTCCTCCCACTCCCACAGTCAATTCCCACCCTGTTGTTCATGTCCATGGGTCCTTTATACTTGTTCCTTGATTAGACCCTTCCTCTCTTTCTCTCATTATCCCCCTTACCCCTCCTCTCCAGTCGCTGCAGTTTGTTTCTTATTTCCATGTTACTGGTTCTATTTCTCTCCTTTGTTTGTTTTTGTTCATTAAGTTCCACTTATAGGTGAGATCATATGGTATTTGTGTTTTGTCACCTGATTTATTTTACTTAGAATAATACTCTCCAGTTCCATCCATGCTGTTGCAAAGGGGAGGGATTCTTTCTTTCTGCTGCTTAGTATTCCACTGTGTAAATGTAACACAGTTTTATGATCCACTCATTTGCTGATGGTCACTTAGGCTGTTTCCAGCACTTGACTATTGTAAATAACAATGCTATGAACATTGGAGTGAATAGGTTCTTTTGAATTGGGGTTTCAGGATGCTTAGGGTATAATCCCAACAGTGGGATTGCTAAGTCAAAAGGCAATTCCATTTTTAGTTTTTTGAGGAAATTCTATACCATTTTTAACAATGGCTGCACCAGTCTGCATTCCGACCAACAGTGCACTAAGGTTCCCTTTTCTCCACATCCTTGCCAGCACTGTTGTTTGTTGATTTGTTAATGATGGCCATTCTGACTGATGTGAGGCATCTCACTGTGGTTTTAATTTGCATCTCTCTGATGGCTAGTGATGTTGAGCATCCTTTCATATGTCTATGGGCCCTCTTGGATCATAATGGCTTGAAACTAGAAACCAACCCCAAAACATTCAAAGTCATGGAGACTGAATAACATACTATTAAGCAATGAAGGGGTCAATAAGAAGATCAAGGAAGAAATCAAAAAGTTTATGGACACAAATGATAATGAGTACACAACAGCCCAAAACCTGTGGGACACAGCCAAGGCAGTCCTGAGAGGGAAGTTCATAGCAATACAGGCCTACCTAAAGAATATAGAAAAATCTCAAATAGCTCTCGAGTCAACCCTGCGCATGCTGTTTTAAGGTGTGTGAGCCAAAAACAGACCCTGTTTTCTAGTACTTGCGTCTCTTCACTCTGAAGATGCCTGAGGAAGTGCACCATGGAGAGGAGGAGGTGGAGACTTTCACCTTCCAGGCAGAAATTGCCCAGCTCATGTCTCTCATCATCAACACCTTCTACTCTAACAAGGAAATTTTCCTTCGGGAGTTGATTAGTAATGCTTCTGATGCCTTGGACAAGATATGCTATGAGAGCCTAACTGACTCTTCTAAGCTGGACAGTGGTAAAGAGCTGAAAATTGACATCATCCCTAACCCCCAGGAATGCACCTTGACTCTGGTAGACACAGGCATTGGCATGACCAAAGCTGATCTTGTAAATAATCTGGGAACCATTGCGAAGTCTGGCACAAAAGCATTTATGGAGGCTCTTCAGGCCAGTGCAGACATTTCCATGATTGGACAATTTGGTGTTGGCTTTTATTCTGCCTACCTGGTGGCAGAGAAAGTAGTGATCACAAAGCACAATGAGGATGAGCAGTATGCCTGGGAGTCTTCTTCTGGAGGTTCCTTCACTGTGCAAGCTGACCATGGTGAGCCCATTGGCCAGGGTACCAAAGCGATCCTTCACCTCAAAGAAGACCAGACAGAGTACTTAAAGGAGAGGCAGGTCAAAGAAGTGGTGAAGGAGCACTCACAGTTCATAGGTTATCCCATAACCCTTTATTTGGAGAAGGAACGAGAGAAAAAAATCAGTGATGATGAAGCAGAGGAGGAGAAAGGGGAGAAAGAAGAGGAAGACAAAGATGATGAGGAGAAGCCCAAGATTGAAGACATGGGCTCAGATGAGGAGGATGATAGTGCTAAGGATAAGAAAAAGAAAACAAAGAAGATTAAGGAGAAATACATTGATCATGAAGAACTGAACAAGACCAAGCCCATTTGGACCAGAAACCCTGATGACATCACCCAGGAGGAGTATGGAGAGTTCTATAAGAGCCTTACCAATGACTGGGAAGACCACTTGGTGGTCAAGCACTTCTCTGTAGAAGGTCAGTTGGAATTCAGGGCATTGCTATTCATTCGCCGTCGGGCCCCCTTTGACCTCTTTGAGAACAAGAAGAAGAAGAAGAACAACATCAAACTGTATGTCCGCCGTGTGTTCATCATGGACAGCTGTGATGAGATGATGCCAGAGTATCTCAATTTCATCTGCGGTGTGGTAGACTCTGAGGACCTGCCCCTGAACATCTCCCGAGAAATGCTCCAGCAGAGCAAAATCTTGAAGGTCATTCATAAAAACATTGTTAAGAAGTACCTTGAGCTTTTCTCTGAGCTGGCAGAAGACAAGGAGAACTATAAGAAATTCTATGAGGCACTCTCTAAAAACTTAAAGCTTGGAATCCATGAGGACTCGCCTAATCGGCGATGCCTTTCTGAGCTTCTGTGCTATCACACTTCCCAGTCTGGAGATGAAATGACTTCTCTCTCGGAATATGTTTCTCACATGAAGGAGACCCAGAAGTCCATCTATTACATCACTGGTGAGAGCAAAGAGCAAGTTGCCAACTCTGCTTATGTGGAGCGAATGTGGAAGTGGGGCTTTGAAGTAGTATATATGACAGAGCCTATCTGTGAGTACTGTGTACAGTAGCTCAAGGGGTTTGATGGGAAGAGCTTGGTCTCGGTTACCAAGAAGTGTCTGGAGCTACCTGAGGATGAAGATGAGAAGAAGAAAACGGAAGAGAGCAAGGCCAAGTTTGAGAACCTCTGTAAACTCATGAAAGAGATCTTGGGTAAGAAGGTTGAGAAGGTGACAATCTCCAATAGGCTTGTGTCTTTGCCCTACTGTATTGTGACTAGCACCTACAGCTGGACAGCTAGTATGGAGCGTATCATGAAAGCCCAGACACTTTGTGATTACTCTACAATGGGCTACATGATGGCAAAAAAGCACCTGGAGATCAACCCCGACCACCCCATTGTGGAGACTCTACAACAGAAGGCAGAGGCAGACAAGAATGACAAGGCTGTCAAGGATCTTGTGGTGTTGTTGTTTGAAACTGCCCTGCTCTCTTCTGGCTTCTCACTTGAGGATCCGCAGACCCACTACAACCGCATCTATCGCATGACCAGGCTAGGCCTAGACATTGATGAAGATGAAGTGACAGCAGAAGAACCCAGTGCTGCTGTTCCTGATGAGATTCCCGCCCCTGAGGGTGATGAGGATGCTTCTTGCATGGAAGAAGTAGATTAGGAGTTTCTACCTGCAGACCTTGTGTCTGTCCTGTGCAGTGTCTTCATGACTCCCTCAGCAGCCCTGAGTGGCCCTAGCCCCCCTGATTTCCTCTGCTGTTCAGTGTTTTATTTTTTTTTTCTCTCCTGTCTTTGCCTAAGGCAGGTTACAAGGGTCTCAAGCCTTCCCTTCTCATAGCTGGTATCAGGCTTAGACTTGTTGTGTATTTTTTTTTTTTAAATTTTGTTCTGAAATTAAAGTATGCAAAATAAAGATGATGCAGTTTAAAAAAAAAGAAAAATCTCAAATAAACAACCTAGCCCTACATCTACAATAAATAGAGGAACAACAACAAACAAAGCCCAGAACGAGTACAAGGAAGGACGTAATCAAGATCAGAGTAGAATTAAATGACATAGAGACTAAAAGAACAATTCAAAGGATCAATAAATCCAGGAAATGGTTCTTTGAAAAGATAAAATTGACAAACCTTTGACCAGGCTCATCAAGAAAAAAAAAGAAATTACCCAAATAAATAAAATCAAAAAAAAAAAAAAATAAGAGGAGAAATTACAATCACTACCACAGAAATACAGAAGATCGTAAGAAATTAATATGAACAACTATATGTCAAGATATATAAAATCCTGGGTGAAATGGAGAAATTTCTAGAAACATATAATCTTCCAAAACTGAATCAAGAAGAAGCAGAAAGCCTGAGTAGTCTAATAACAGCTAGTGAAATTGAAACGGTAATCAAAAAACTCCCAGCACACAAAAACCCTGGCCAGATGGCTTGCAGGTGAATTTTACCAAACATTCAAGGAAGAGCTAACTCCTATCCTCCTCAATCTGTTACCAAAAAAATCAAGAAGAAGGAAGATTCCCCAACTCTTTTTATGAGACTGGTATTATCCTAATTTCAAAACCAGGTAAAGAAACAACAAAGAAAGAAAACTACAAGGCAATACGGCTGCTTCTCTTTTTATTAGTGAAGAATTCAAAGAACTATATAGTTTAGTGCTTTCTCAAGGTTTCTATCACTCTTTTTAAAAAAATATTTTTAAAAATATATTTTATTGATTATGCTCTTACAGTTGTCCCAATTTTCCCCCTTTGCTCCTCTCCACCTGGTACCCACATTCCCTCCAGCAAGCCCCTCCCTTAGTTTATGTCCATCAGTCATGCATATAAGTTCTTTGGCTTCTCCATTTCCTATACTGTTCTTAACATTCCCCTGTCTATTTTGTACCTACCAATTATGCTTCCCTCATTCTCCCCCATCCCCCTCCCAGAGATAACCCTCCAAATGATCTCCATATCTATTATTTCGTTCTGCTTTTTTGCTTAATTTGTTTTTTAGATTCAGTTGTTGATAGTTGTGAATTTGTTGCTGGCATCTACCACTCTTTGGAGGCCATTTCAAATCCTTGTGTCTTGCCAATTACCAGGTGTGCAAGAGTCTTGTAGGCTTGGACTTAGTCCCTGCTCTGCTACTGAATAGCTGGCAACCTGAGGCAAGTTACTTCCCAACTTCTGCCTTAGTTTCTCTCTTAAAAAAAAAAAGATGACATAGAGGTATGAGTTTTTAATGAGACAAAGGATGGAAGTATTTAGCAACATGTCTGGCATTAAATGCTGCTTTCCTTTCCCATGAGGTTAGAGCCAAACATTTCCCTAGGGTTGTGGCTCTCCCAGAATTTCTGTGCTCACTGTTCCTATCTTTCACTGTCTGTTTCTCTTGGAGAAGAGGACTCACTGCAGTCATGGTCTCTGTTCTGTTGTGGGTAAGTCTGGATTCCCTTGACAAATCAGGCAAGACATATTCACACATCAAACAATAGTTCCAAAGCAGAATTCATAAGATCAGCTTGCAAATGCTCCCTTTCCTCTTTACTCTAGGACTCAATCTCACAGCACTTTCTACTGCACAATCCCAGCCCCTCATTCCTCAGTGCAGGCCCAGTCCCACTCTGGTCCTCCAGCCCAATCCTCCAAGTCTGTTTTCTAGCCTGGCTGAGCAGTCTCTTGGTTGTCCCTTCCCTGCTGCCCCCAGGTACCAGCTCTGCATGTCCTGCTTGGCCCCAGGCTCACTGAAAATCCCTGGAGAATCTCAAATTGGGGAGCAGCAGTGACCAGCACAGACAGATAATGCTGATTCAGGACTCTCACTGTCTGCATCTCTGCCCCTGGTCTGGGCATCCATACACCCTCTGAAATGGACCCTGAATGCCAGGCAAATGTCTGCTTTCTACTGATGTGGGGTCCATCTGTTCCATTCAAGGGTAAGAACTTACTGCCAAAATGACCCCTCATCTCAAGTCATGAGTCTCCAGACACAATCAGAGAGGACACATACAGTAAGGGCCCCCAGATCTCAGAGAGCTCACACCCAGAACCACAGGACCCGAAGTCATTTCTTCCCAGTCTCCAAGGCCCATGCTCAAGTTGAGAGTTTTCTAAACCTGGTTTAGGGCCAGAGAAGGGCAGGTAACTAAGAATAAGAAACAGTGACAGAAAAAAAGAATCATTTCAGCAACACTACACTTTCACAGGATTCACGATGGTACAGGCCTCAGCTTTGCAGCCCAGTTTATTTTTAGATGGTGCTCTTCACACCCAACACCACCAAGTATGATTCAATGAGGACTGTGAGCTTGGAGGAAGCTGTGGAGCCTTTTCTGTGTGTTTCTTTATGCTCAGCTTTGATAGACCTCACAAAAAAAGACTATAAAAATAAATTGTGAAAATTATACCAATAAAAATCCAGGGAGGCTAAAAACTATTTTATGGAAAGTGCAGGACATGCACTTACTTTGTTGTGAATTCCTGGCTGTCTAGTCCCGGAGCCTGACACATGGTAGATGTGCAATAAATATGAACTGAGTGACCCATTAGTTAGCTGCTCACCCATTTGTGGCGCTTCAACCAATCCATAGCGCCACACACACCACAATGAGAGAGAATACTTAGGCTTGGATGGGAGAGCTGCTAAGTTGGCAGGAGAGCCTGTTACAAACTGTTCTAAAAAACATCCTTGCCTTTCACTTTGAGCTCTACTTATTAACAGTAAAATGATGATATGGCAGAAAGGGAACTGCAAACACTGCCAAATTCTAAGAGAGGAGCTGGATACATCCCTTTCAACTCTCATGTATTACCACTTGGTCTGTGCCAAGCCATGTACTTTACAGAAAGAGTACAAATGTCACCATCTTATTGCATCTTATTAGCCAGGCAGGATAGGGTGCATCCAGAAGACAACTTTTATTTTTTCCTATGCCAGTCAAACTCAACGCCCAGATGCATTTTTTTCACCTGGGCTCTTGCATGTAAAATCTTGGACAGGCCCATAACTTTGAGCACCCAGAAAAGTCTCATTTCAGTGCAAGACTCCCTATGACTTCTTATCTAGGTGTTAGGTTCTCTCTGCATCAAGGCCACAACTGCTCTGGGCTGGGAACAGGCTTGGGAAATTGAAATGTCAGTTTCTCTTTTCTAACCACTTCATACTCTCCAGGTGCAGCATCTGATACTTCTGTAGTTAGAATCCACCACTAAGCCCTCTGGGCTCAGCAGATATTTTGACTTGGAAGTTGTCTTGAGAGAGAATCTTGTGGTGTCCTAAGAATTCCCCTGCAATATATGTCCAATTGCAACTTCACTGCCTGGGTGATGTTGTCTCTGTCCAGCTGTGTACAATGCCCTCCCTCTGCTCCTGTCTTCTGTGGGCTCACTCCAGGGCACCAATGAGTTTATATAGTTTGTGCCACAAATAAAGGCACTAGACAAATGGGTAAGTAGAGGCCAAAATGCAGACTTGGTTTTGTGTTTCAATTAGGTGCTTCTCAAAGGGAGGAAAGATCACCTTCATGTAGTTCATCAGCCATAGGAGGTGCTTTTTATCATAATTCTCACCAGTGCCCCTCTGTTTGAGTTGAGGCTTTGGCTCTCTCTCTCTGTTTGGGTCCACATCACTTCTGCTCATTTTGCAGCAGCTTCAGGCTTCCCCTTGCCTGTAGGTCCACTTGGCTATAAAAAGGCCTTGCACATCCCACCCTACCAAGGGTGTTGGTAGTTCACTCCTGAGGCCTGTCCTTTTTCTCTTTGCTCTCCCAGCAGGCAGGTCATTTAAGCCATCACCTCTCACCTTTAGATTGCTCAGGCATGGGTCAGACACCAAGTGCTTGTGTTGCCCCAAATTTCAGGAGACTCATGTTAAGCCTTATAAAGTATTCTCTTAAAGTCTCTCTCATGAAGGCAGCTGTGAAGGAGAAGCATATCTCTCTCTCTCTCTCCCCCTCCCCCACTTTTCTTTCCAAGAAAAACAGGTGTGAAATGAAAAATGGTATAGTGTTCCAAGAACTTTTCAGAGAAATTTTCCATTCCTACCCTTCTAGACCTCCAAACACTCATAGGGTATGGATGGATAATTACTAGAGCTGCTGGCTTGCTGGAGGAATGACTCTTAAAGCATGAGTAGGTGTTAATTGAATGAAGAGGGAGAGTGTACTACATGGGTGTGTCCAGCACAGAGCATGAGAGTATGTTCTTGGTGTTCCATGTGACTGCATGAGAAAGAGAGTTTCAGGGATGGCCAAAGAGATGGAACTGAAATGTGGAGAACTGAGTTGTACCAGATTCCTGGAGTGTTTTGCATATTGTGCTCAGAACTTTCAGTACTATCCTAGAGGATTAACCATCAAAGGATATTTTAAAAGATAGTACATGTTTTTATTTTCCTCTTAGCATGCTTTCTTTGGGTGGAAAGTTATGGAAAGTTATGATGAAAGTGGAGACTATTTTTATATGAGCTAAGAACATTAATAAGCAATATTCAGAGAATCTTCCAATTAGAGTAAAAGAATTTCCTACTTTTTCCTTATTTATCTACGTCTTTCTAATACAGTCTTGAAAGCCATTCATTCTCCTTGGCTTGCCAAGTTCTTAGGAAGGCATCATGATTGAGAGAAAAGAGCATGGATTTTATTCCAGAGTTACCTGGGTTTTATTTCAGAACCACTATTTACTTGTGATCTCAGACAAATATTGAACCTCTCTAAATCTCAGTTTTCTTATACATAAAAATGGCACTAATAATTTAAGAGTCAGAATAAACTATTGGGTTCTCCAAAAAGTTCATTTAGGTTTTCTGTATGATGGCTCAGTAGTGCTTAGATGTCTTCAACTTCATTCAAAACAATTTTGTTAGCTTGTATTGTGATAGCTGTCATATCAGAGTGCATTTTTTTTGCTTGTATCTTTTTTTAAATATGTTTTATAGATTATACTGTTACAGTTGTCCCAATTTTTTTTCCTTCTGCTCCCCTCCACCCAGTGACCCCCTTCCCTCCAGATGTCCCCCCCTTGTAGTCCATGTCTATTGGTTGTGCATATAGTTCTTCTCAACCTCTTCCTGTCTATTCCATTCCCTCCTACTATGCTTCTTAATTCCTGTACCATCTCCCTCCCTTTCCCCCCTCCCCCTCCTTGCTGACTCCCCCCCCCCGCCCCGTATGTTCCCCATACCTATAATTCTTTTTCCACTTTCGTTGTCAGTTAGTTTGCCTTTGTTTCGATTCCCTAGCTTCTGTTTTTGGTGGTTGTGATACAGTTTTCATTTTAATGTTCATAATTTTGATCCTCCTTCTTCTAAACCAGTACCTTTAACATCTCATATAATAGTGGTTTGGATCTAATGAACTCCTTCAGTTTTACTTTGTCCTGGAAACACTTTCTCTGCCCTTCTATTCTGAATGACAGTTTCACTAGATAGAGTATTTGTTACTGTAGGTTTTTTATTTTCATTACTTTGAATATTTCTTGTCAGTCCCTTCTTGCCTGAAGGGTCTCCTTTGCGAAATCAGCTGATAGTCTAATTGGTATTCTTTTGTACATAATTCTTTTCTTCTCTCTTGCTGCTTTTAAGATTCTCTCTTTATCTTTAATTTTTGACAATTTTATTATAATGTGTCTTGGATTGGTTCTCCCTGGGTCCAGTTTTTCTGGAACTCTCTGTGCTTCCTGGACCTGTAAGTCTATTTTCTTCCCAGTTAGGGAAGTTCTGCTTCATTATTTTTTCACATAATTTTTCAATTTCTAGTTCTTCTTCTCCGCCCTCTGGCAATCCTATTATTTGAATGTTCATTCGTTTATAGCTGTCCCAGAGGCTTCTGAGCCTCTCCTTCTATTCCTCCCTTTTTGTTTCCGCTTTCTGCACTGGTTGACTGTTTGTTCCTTCCCTGTGTTCCGATTTGTTGATTTGATCTCTGGTTTTCATTTCCTCACCGCTTGTCTCATATGTGTTTTCATTCATTTCAGTATGACTAGCTTTCATTCCTTCCCCATCTTGTTCCAAATATTTTGTTAATTCTGTAAGCCACCTTATGAGTATAGCTCTGAACTGAGCCTCAGAAAGATTTCCTATTTGCTCATCAGTTAGGTCCCTCATCTGCTGCCTGGTGAGCTGTGTCACCGGGATTTCAATCATGGCCTGCTTCATCCTGACAGTTTAGTGTTTACCTTAGCTTCCTGGGTGGGCTGTAGGGGGCAGAACCCCATGCACTGGTCACTACCCAGCAACCAGCGACCTTTTTCACTGCTCTGTGGCGCTTTGTGTGGGGGTTGGGGTCCAAGATGAATTCCTGCCATTAGTCTCCGCTGTGAGACCAGCCCACAGTCCAAGGCAATGGGGGGTTTGCCTTTCCCGGCATTGGAATTGTGAGCTGCCAGGTCTCCACTGCAGCCAGGATTGCTCCCCTGGTGTTTCTCACAGTCCCGCCACTATCCCTGCTGCTACCTCAGACAGCACAGCCCAATCTTTCCATCCCAAATCTCATTTCGCCCCTCCTACTGGTCCAGATGAGCAACACTGGTTTATAACTTCATACGTTGGGCTTCCATGTAGTTTTATTTTCTGGAATTTCTGGTTATCTTTGGTTTTGAGGTAGTTGTATTCCTACTCAGTTGTGGAGGGAGAGAGAGCGTGTCAGTCTAAGCCTCCATCTTGGCCGGAAGTCCCACATTAAAAAAAAAAAAACTGAATTGGTAAATTTTTGTGCAGCCACTTTAATATTAAAGTTGGAAGAAAATACACATTTTTGGCGTATTATCCTTTATTATTTCAAGAAAGGCAAGAACACAACTGTAACACAAAAAGATTTTTGCAGTGTATGGAGAAGGTACTGTGACTGATCGAATGTGTCTTAAGTGATTTGCAAAGTTCTTGGTACCATTGACATTTTGGCCAAATAATTCTTTGCTGTGGGTCTGTCTTATGCATTGGAAGATGTTCAGCAGCACCCCTGGCCTCTACGCACTAGAAACCAATAGCAGGAGATAGCCAACAAACTAAAAATATCCAAATCATTAAAGTTATTGGTGAAAATGAAAAATGTGTCTTATATGGAATAAACTAAATGGATTCTTTTTTGCCAACTCAATAGATTATGTTACTGTATTAAACAAACCTCAAATCTTAGTCAGTTATAGTAGTAGAGGTTTAACTCTTGCTCTCAATACATATCCAATGTGGGTCGCTGGGAACTCTGCTCCATGCTCCCTAACTTCAACCCACAGGTGGATAAAGTACTCATCATCTCACACACTGTGATCACTGTAGCTAACGGAAAAAGAGCTCTGGAGAGTCACACACTGTATGTTACAGACTGGTTGTGGCATTCATCAGTTCTGTTCACAGGTCTTTCATCAGGACAAGTAATATGGCCCCACTCCACCACCAGGCTATAGTGGGAGTTAATGTGGTTACAAACACAAAGTGCTTGACACAGAGATAGAAACCAAGCAGATCTGAAAAAGTTTTTCTATGATGAGCAGCCTTACCCACAGCTATAATGAAGACTTCTCACTGAGCACTTTAGGAAAAGTTGTATTTTCAATTGCACAGGTAGACATTGGGCATTTGATTTCAAAATGATAAAAGGAAATTTGAAAATTCCAGTGAAGGAAAACCTGGCTGTGGAACAGAAATGATTAATAATAATAATATAAATATAGTAATAATAATAATTGGCAAATGTCCTTATCTTCAAGACATAGACATAGAGGGCTCTCAAAGACAGAATTTGGGGAATGGCAGTTGAGTATCCCTTGTATAATTTGAAAGGCTTTCAAATTCAAGTCAAACTAGCTTAAACATGAGCAGACTTATTGCCATGAAAACTTGAAGCCCACTGCAGCTCAGAGTTCTAGATTGGTTGATTCAGCAGCTCAATTATCTCAAGAAGCACCAAGGTTCTTTCCATTTTTTTTGCTCTGTCATTCACTGTGTTAATTTCATTTGGTACACCTTAAGACTGGTTTATCTTGAGATCATGGAAAGCTTGTCAGAAGCTATCCACTGGAGTAGAGAAATAATAACTTTCGGGAAACCTTCTCTAAAGATGCACAGGGGACATTTCTAAAAGTTTCTGAAACGTATCTGCTTATATTTAATTGGTTTAAATTTAGTCATTAGTTCTGTCACTAGCAAAAGGAGTCTCGAGCAGGAAGAAGGAAAGGGTGCTGTGTAGATGATTAATAGTCTACTTTGTACCCCTGAAAATAAGCAGGCCTCGTTTTAGCAAATGACTCAGAAATAGGCTTCAACTGCTGATTTTTAATAGTGTCCTCTCATGAGATGGAATAACTTGGTAGGGTGTGCCTATCAGCCAATGGAGTCTAATGGAGAAACAGAGGAGACATCACATCCCTCCCTCATTTCTCAGGCATAAGATGTGTCTCTTTACACTCATCTTTAAACTTTCCTTCAGCTTCTCTTTCTGTGTTAGAGCTTCATAACACAGCCATCTTTAAGATCTGTCCTACAGAATCTCCTGTAGATAAAACCATATCATAACATTGTTTTCAGGCTTCAGTAACTGAACCCCTTGCAGTGGAATTCAGGATGATCATACCTAAGTGAAAATAACCCCTGCGGTACCTCATATCCTAACATTGTTTCCAGGCTTCAGTAACTGAACCCCTTGCAATGGAATTCAGGATTATCCTACCTTAGTGAAAATAACCCCTGGGGTACCTCATATCCAGAGATATTGGAAATTCAAAATTTACAAAACCAAACTAATCAGCAAATATGACATTTCTCAGTTCTCAGTAGTCCCCATTTCAGTTGATGGGCCCACCCTACCTCCTATTCTGGAGTCAGCAGTGGTCTCCCAAGTGATCAGATGACTTCTCATCTCTCTCACACCAATCCTTCCTCCATCCCACAAACCAAACTAATTTTTGTGATTAGAGTTTTAATTATAGCATATACGTGCTGAAAAACCAAATTTATTTCACCAACTATCCCCAACGCAATCTCTTTGCTCTTCCCTGCCTCTCAGTGCCCTGCTGCCTTTGTATGCTGCATTTTGGTTGCCTCCTCCCCTGCCCATCAATGGTTATACCACTCCTCTTAAAAAATGCCTTGCTACTTATTCAGGGCCCTTTCCTCAGGCAGAATTCATGCTTTCTTCCAGGAAAAATAATACCTGTTTCCTATACAAAATTTATTTCTACATCATCATTACAGCATTCTTTCCATTGATTAGTTATGTATTTGTATTTTACCTCCTTTACAGAACACAAGCTCTTGGAGGGGAGGTAATCACCATCCATATTTATGTCCATCCCCTGAGCCTTATCCAGAGCCTGCTATACAATAAGTGCTCAATGAATGTGTCGAACTAAAAATGGGACAGAGACATGTAAACTGTTCCAATAGTCTTACTGTTTGTTTTTCTACAGGATTGCTCGACTCTTATGCTGCTTCCTTTATTCTGCAGCAGAGATTTGTGTAGCTGAAGGACAGAAATGTAATTTATTAAAAAATATACTACAAGTGTCATAGTGATGTCATTGACTATGTAGATAGGCAGTAGGGGAACTGTGTGCAGTTCAGACACAGTGGAGGCTGGACACTCTCACTCTCGGTCAATAGATCTGTAACTTTCTGTAGAACCTGCCCTGACAATATGTGGAACATCAATGGCATGGTTACAGCAAAGTTGGGAAGACCACCTTTTAGTTAAACTTTTTTGAGATAATTACAGACTCACTTAATTATAAGGAATAATACAGATGATCCCCTTTTTCCTTTACCCAGTTTTCCCCAATGGTAACATCTTACAAAACTATAGTACAATATCACAAGCAGGATATTGACAATGGGATAATCCGTCTTGTTCAGATTTCTTATGATTTACTTGTACTTATCTGTGTGTGAGTGTGTGTGTATTAAGTTCTATACAATTTTTTCACATGGGTAGGTTCATGTATCCACCATCACCATAAAGACATAGAACAGTTCCATCACTATCAGGATCCATCTAAGTGCCCTTGTATACCCACACTCACTTCCCTTCCTGCACTCCTACTTCCTCCTTAACCTATATTAACCACAAATCTGCACTCCATTTCTATAACTTTGTCATTTTAAGAATGTGGTATAAATGAAATCATATTGTGCAAACCTGTGGAACTGAACTTTTTTCAGCATCATTCTCTACAGATCCACCAAACATCTATCAATAGCTCACTCCTTTTGGTATACATGTACTGTGGCACATTTAATCATTCACCTGGTTTAAGGGCATCTGGATTGTTTCCAGTTTCTGGCTATTACAAATAAAGCTGCCATAAACTTTCATATACAGGCTTTTGTATGAACATGTTTCCCATTTCTGAGAAAAATGCCTAATATGCAACTTCTGGGTCTTATGATGACTGCCAAACTGTTTTCCAGAGTGCCTGTATTCATCCCACTTCATCCTCACCAGCATTTGGTATTGTCACTATTTTTTAAAAGATTTTATTTAGTTAGTTTTTTTTAAGTATATTTTATTTTATTTTTTTTACATGAAAAATATACATTTATTGAAGAAGATACAAAAAACATTGTATATAGGATAATGACGCCTTAGTCCCCTTCAAAGTAGGCACCTTGTGAACCCACACAGTTCTCCCAGCATCTCTTCCATTGTTCAAAGCACTTGGAAAAAGAATCTTTTGTTGGAATTGCTATCAGCTACCTGCCCCATCGTATTTTTCTTTTTTTTAAATCAACTTTTAAGTATATTTTATTGATTATATTGTTACAATAGTTTCAATTTTTTCCCCTTTACTCCCCTCCACCCAGCAACCCCTCCCCCAGCAATGCCCCCCCAAGTTCGTGCCCATGGTTCGTACATACAAGCTCTCCCGCTTCACCCTTTCATATATTCTTCTTTTCTTTTTGAATAAATAAATGATTAATTAATTATTTTAACAATAAAAAATAACAATCCCTCCCTCTCAGACTTAAGACCCTTTATAACCTTATAAAGGACAATGGGCGAGGGTCTCGATTTCCTCTAGCTGCTTCAAGCTGGACATGGCCGACGTCCTACGTACCCTTGGGTCCAGAAATTCCTAATAAGAGTGGGGGTGTGGAGGGGAGGGTGGCCTTCCCACATGGGGAAGGATCGTGCAGACTCTAGGTCAATTGGCTGTCCTTGGATAATGGCGTGCTTGATCTAACAGGCTGGCATCCTTATTGTATTCTGGGGGCAACAGATTTGGCAACAGGGTTAAAAGACATCATTTAATCCATAACCACTAGATGACAAAAGGCAGGTATTAATTTTTCAATTTCCCACATTAGGGAAAAGAAGGGCTTCTTTGGAGGAAGGTGTGCCAAGCACATCTCACCTGTCCAAAACCCTTTTGCCCATTATACTTAGTTTGGGCTGAGGGAAATATTTTAGGTTTCCCCCCTCTCAGACCCCTGGGCTCTTTCTGTCCAAGCCATTAGGAAAGAACAGAGAAAGCAGTTTTAAAGTGAAGCCCACAGACCACGCCATACTTCACCAACCCAGCCACTTAGTCCAGCCAAACCATTGAGTCTCAGGAAGCAGCGATGCAGACAGGATTAAGTGAGGCCTATACGTACAGACAATCACTCAGGTAATGAGATCATAGACTTATGCCTACTAAAACAGAAAACACATGTTAATTTATGTAACATAACCCACAAACAAGTCTCTAAATCTGTAGGACTGTCTTATTGGAAAAACATGCAGTTGCAAGGCATTTGACATTCTTCTTGTCTGTAAATTAAACATCTTTGATGATACCACAGACATAGTTTAACTTTCAAATGAAGACAAATTTTAAATGAAAAGAAACTTTAAACATGGTTAGCTGTACTACTTTATAGTCTACCACTAAGCATTGTGATTTTCCTTCAATCAGGATTTTTCTCCCTAAGATTACCCTCCTTGTCATTAAAGGGACTGCATTAAGTACGTTTTTAATTTATCCGGTTCATTTGCATGAACACAACAAGAGCAGCAAATGATCATTTATGATCTTTAAGTCTGCTTTGCTGGAACTTATGCAAGAAACATTTAGGGTGACCTTCAGTCTGCCCTCCAGGGCTCAGAATCTGAGCCACATACCGGGCATTCAGCATTGCCTGTAAACATCTGTCTTTTCCAAGTCCTTCTGGTTTTCCATTGTGCCTTAAGGTCCCTTCTAGCCATCTTTCAGGAAAACAACCTTCATTCCTTCCCTGGAAAGATTGCTGTGGACCACACAACCAACCAAGGTACCAGGCCTTTTATCTCGTGGGTTTTTATTACCTTCAAAAGTCAATCCCAGCCCTGGCTGCTGTGGCTCAGTGGATTGAGCATCGGCCTGCGAACCAAGTGCCGCTGGTTCAATTCCCAGTCAGGGCACATTATTAGGTTGCATGTCAGATCCCCAGTTGGGGGCGCGAGTGAGAGGCAACCACACAGTGATGTTTCCCTCCCTCTCTTTCTCCTTTACCCTCTCTCTAAAAATAAATAAACAAATAAATACATTATTTAAAAAAAAAAAGTCATTGCATACTTATTAAAAAAAAAAAAAAAAGTCAATCCCAGTTCCTCAGGGCTTTTTGGTAATAACCAGAGCCCAAGCATTTCTCATTTAGGCATGACATTCCAGTCAAAGTCTTGATTAAAAAAAAACCTCTATTAACAATTAGTCTTATTAGTTTTATTCAAAGAAACTTATGTCATTACTTACTTCTTTAGAATGCCAAACTCTGGAGGGATCAGATAGGGAGAAAAATATAGAGTGTGAAGGAAAATCCTTGTCCTTCTAATATTCACTGAACTTGCATTTCCATTCTTTATATTTCATTTTTCCCCCACTAAAATTTTTGTGTTTGTTTTTCATTACATTTTTTTCCCCATCTTGCTTCCCCGCACCCTGCCCCCCCTTCTCCCACATTCAGTCCCCACCCAGTTGTTCATGTCCATGGGTCAGTTATACGTGTTCTTTGACTAGGCCCTTCCCTTCTTACCCACTTCTCTCCCTTCTGCCTTCCCCGTTGTTACTGAGTGTTTATACCTTGTTTACATACCTCTGGTTCAATTTTGCTCATTTGTTTGTGTTGTTTATTAATTTCCTGTAATAGGTGATAGCATAAGGTATTTTTCTTTCATTGCCTGCCTTATTTCGCTAAGCATAATTCTCTCTAGTTCCATCGATGTTGTTGCAAATGATAAAAGTTCCTTCTTTATTTCTGCTACATAGTCATCGTTGGCAGCCGTCCATCTCGAGAGACGATGGTGTAGCTTCTTAAGAGTCTATCTGCACCGCCGAGAATGGCTGTACAGTCCGACTCGGAAGTGACACAGTATCTGTCTCCTCCCGTGTTGAATCGACATCTTGCGATGAAGCTACAGAGCCTGGGCAGGGTGATATGGAGGGTCTGCTGTTGCCCATGCAGCAGACCCCCCCTCTCTTCGCAGCTGAAGGATCCAAGGGAAAGACGGAGTCAATACAGCTTGGCTTCAGGTGCGCCGCAGGAGTTGCCGGTGTTGACTACAATGTCAAACCACCTTAGGGACTCCGGCTCCGGATTTTCTGTCGGGGTTTACTCCTTTAGCCTTTCCCCTGAAGAGGTATGCCGCAAGGCAGCGGAGGTTTTTTGGAGTCAGAGTTTTCCTTCTCATTGCTACATAGTACTCAATTTGTAAATGGGCCAAGTTTTTTGATCCACTCATCTACAGATGGGCACTTAGGTTGTTTCCAGCACTTGGCTATTGTAAATAGTGCTGCTATGAACATAGGGATGCATAAGTTCTTTTGAATTGGGTGTTTCATAATTTTTCGGATATAATCCTAGCAATGGAATTGCTGGTTCAAAAGGTAGTTCCATTTTTAGTTTTTTGAGGAAATTCCAAACTGTTTTCCATAGTGGCTGCCCCAGTCTGCATTCCCAGCAGCAATGCACCAGGGTTCCCATTTCTCCACATCCTCACCAGCACAAGTTGTTTGTTGATTTGTTGATGATGGCCACTCTGACTGGTGTGAGGTTGTATCTCATTGTGGTTTTTATTTGCATCTTTCTGATGGCCAGTGATGTTAAGCACTCTTTCATATGTCTATGGACACTCGGTATGTCCTCTTTGGAGAAGTGTTTGTTCAGGTTCTTTGAGCATTTTTTAATTGCGTTGTCCATCTTCTTGGTGTTGAGCCATATAAGTTCTTTATATATTTTGGAAATCAATTTTTTGTCTGAGGTATCATTGGCAAATATATTTTCCCATATGCTTGGTTCCATTTTCATCTTGCTGATGTTTTCTTTTGCTGAGCAGAAACTCTTTAGTTTGCACTAGTCCAATTTGTTTATTCTTTCCTTTATTTCTCTTGCCTTAGGAGTTATATCAGTGAAAATGTTGCTATGTGGGATATCTGAAATTTTTCTGCCTATGTTTTCCTCTAGGACTTTTATGGTACCACTACTTATATTTAAGTCTTTGATCCATCTTGAGTTTTTTCTTGTGTGTGGTGTAAATTGGTGGTCTAGTTTCATTTTTTTGCATGTCCCTGTCCAGTTCTCTCAACACCATTTGTTGAAGAGGCTCTTTGCACTCCATTTGATGTTCCTTTCCACTTTGTCAAATATTAGTTGACCATATAGACCTGGGTTTATTTCTGGTCTCTCTATTCTGTTTCATTGATCTATATGTCTGTTCTTATACCAGTACCAGACTGTTTTCATTACTGTGGCCTTGTAGTATAGTTTGATATCAGGTATTGTGATTCCTCATACTGTGTTCTTCTTCCTCAAAATTGCTGTGGCTATTCGGGGTCTTTTTTGGTTTCATAAAAATTTTTGAAGTATTTGTTCTAGGTCTCTGGAAAATGTCATTGGTATTTTAATAGGGATTGCTTTGAGTTTATAAGTTGCTTTGGGTAGTATGAACATTTTAATGATGTTGATTCTTCCCATCCGTGAGCATGGTATATGCTTCCATTTATTTGTATCTTCCTTAATTTTTCTTCAGTGTTATTAAGTTTTCTGAGTACAGGTCTTTTAGCTCCTTGGTTAAGTTTATTCCTAGGTACTTTATTTTTCTTGTTGCTATGGTAAATGGAATTTTTCTTTTAGTTTATATTCTGATATTTTATTGTTGGTACACAGAAATGCCTTCGATTTCTGAATATTAACCTTGTACCCTGCTATTCTGCCAAATTCACTTATTAGGTCAAGTAGTTTTTTTGTGGAGTCTATAGGGTTTTCTATGTACCCTATCATGTCATTTGCAAATAATAACAGTTTCACTTCCTCTTTTCCAATTTGGATGCCTTTTTTTCCTCTTTCTTGTCTGATTGCTGTAGCTAGAACTTCCAACACTATGTTGAATAGGGTGGAGAGAGCAGACATCCTTGTCTTGTTCCTGATCTCAGGGGGAATGAATGCTCTCAGTTTTTGCCCATTGAGTATGATGTTGGCTTCAGGTTTCTCGTATATGGTCTTTATTATGTTGAGGTATGCTCCTTTTATTCCCATCTTGCTGACAGTTTTCATCATAAATGGGTGTTGTACTTTATCAAATGCTTTTTCTGCATCTATTGATATGATCATGTGGTTTTTTATTTTCATTTTGTTTATATGGTGTATTACATTTTTTGATTTTTGAATATTAAACCATCCTTGCATCCCTGGGATGAATCTCCCTAGTTCGTGGTGTATAATCATTTTAATGTGTTGTTGGATTTGGTTTGCCAATATTTTGTTGAGGATTTTAGCATCTATGTTCCTCAGCGATATTGGCCTATAATTTTCTTTTTTTGTTGTCTCTTGACCTGGTTTTGGAATTAGGGTAATATTGGCTTCATAGAAAAAGTTCAGGGGTTTTCTCTTTTCTTGTTTTTAGAATAGTCTGAGAAGGATAGGAGTTATTTCTTTCCTAAATGTTTTGTAAAATTCACCTGTGAAGCCATCTTGTCTAGGGCTTTTGTGTGCCAGGAGTTTTTTGATCACTGCTTCAATTTCACTAGTTGTTATTGGTCTGTTCAGGCTTTCTGCCTCTTCTTGATTCAGTTTTGGAAGATTATATGTTTCCAGGAATTTGTACATTTCATCTAGGTTGTCAAATTTCTTGCCATGCAGTTATTTGTAATAATTTCTTACAATTCTTTGTATTTCTATGGTATCGGTTGTGGTATCTCCTCTTTCATTTCTGATTTTATTTATTCGGGTCATCTCTCTTTTTTGCTTTAAAAGCCTGGTTAAAGGTTGTCAAATTTGTTTATCTTTCAAAGAACCAGCTCCTAATTCTGTTGATCTTTTGAATTGTTTGTTTGAGCTCTATGTCATTTAATTCTGCTCTGATCTTGATGATTTCCTTCCTTCTACTCGTTCTGAGCTTTGTTTGTTGTTCTTTCTCTAGTTCTTGTAGCTTTAGGGTTAGATTTTTTATTAGAGATTCTTCTATCCTTTTTAGGTAGGCCTGTATTGCTATGAACTTTCCTCTCAGGACTGCTATCATGTATCCCATAGGTTTTTGGTTGTTGTGTGTTCAGTATCATTTGTTTCCAGAAACTTCTTGATTTCTTCCTTGATGTCATTGCTAACCCATTCATTATTTAATAGGATGTTATTTATTCTCCATGAGTTTGAATGTTTTTGATTTTTTTCCTTGAAGTTGATTTCCAGTTTTAAGCCATTGTGATCTGAGAAGATGCTTGATATAATTTCAATTTTCTTGAATTTGTTGAGACTTGTTTTGTGTCCTACCATGTGGTCTATCTTTGAAAATGTTCCATGTGCACTTGAAAAGAATGTATATTTTGCTTCTTTGGGGTGAAAAATTCTATATATATCAACTAAGTCCATTTGATCTAGAGTGTTGTTCAATACCTCAATGCCTTTGGTGTTTCTTTGCTTCAAAGATCTGTCCATTGTTGACAATGGGGTGTTAAAGTCCCCTACTATGAGTGTGTTCTTGTCTATATCCTTCCTGAAGTCTTTCAAAATTTTCCTTACATATTTTGGTGCTCCTATGTTGGGTGCATATATGTTTATAAGGGTTATGTCTTGTTGATAGATTTTTCCCTTAAGTATTATGTAATGTCCTTCTTTGTCTCTTTTTATGACTTTTGCTGTAATCTGTTTTGTCTGATATAAGTATTGCTACCCCACTTTTTTTTTCATGTCTTTTTGCTTGAAATACTTTTTTCATCTCTTCACTTTCAGTCTGTGTAAATCTTTTGTTTTGAGGTGTGTCTCTCGTAGACAGTATATATGTGGGTCATGTTTTTGTATCCATTCCGCTACTCTATGTCTTTTAATTGGAGCATTTAATCCATTTACATTTAAGGTTATTATTGATAGGTATTTATTCATTTCCCTTGTACTTTTGTTCCTCTCCTCTTTTTTTCTTCTTTTTCTTAAAGAATTCCCTTTAGCATCTCTTTCAATGCTGGTGTGGTGTAGATGTATTCTTTTAGTCTTCCTTTGTCTGAGAAACTCCTTATTTCACCTTCCATTTTGAAGGAGAGCCTTGCTGGATAGAGTAGTCTTGGTTGTAGGCCTTTGTTTTTCATCGCTTGCAATATTTTTTGCCATTCCTTCTGGCTTGTAGTGTTTCTGTTGAGAAGTCAGTTGATCGCCTTATCAGAGCTCCCTTGTATGTTATTTTCTGTTTTTCTCTTGCTGCCTTTAGGATTCTCTCTTTGTCTTTGAATATTGCCATTTTAATTATGATGTGCCTTGGAGTGTGCTTTTTTTGGGTTCACTTCATTGGGACTCTGTGTTTCCTGGATTTGCATGACTTTTTCTCTCACCAGGTTAGGAAAATTTTCTGTCAATACTTTTTCAATCATATTTTCTATCCCTTTTTCCTCCTCTTCTCCTTATTGTATACCTATGATTCTAATGTTGTTTAGTCTCATATTGTTCTGCAGTTCTCTTAAACTCTCTTAATTCTTTCTTAATATTTTTTCATTTTGTTGTATTGTCTGGGAATTTTTTTCTACATAGTCCTCTATCTCACTGATATGATCTTCTGCTTCATTTAGCCTGCTTTTGATTGATTCTACTGTGTTCTTCAGTTCAGAAACTGTATTCTTCATTTCTTCCTGCATCTTATTAATAATTTCTATGTCCTTTTTTATGCTGGTGCAGTTCTCCGTAAGTTCCTTGTAGCTTCCCTGCATTTCTTTGTAGTTTCCTTGGAGTTGCTGGTAATTCCCCTGGAGTCTGTCATAGTTTTCTTTGAGGTTGTCAAGGTCATTGAGCTTTTTATAACCATTTTTTTGAATTCCATGTCTGATAGTTGGCTTATGTCTATTCCATCTATCTCTCTTTCTGGGGATACCTCTTTTCCTTTCATTGGGAGGTTGTTTCTGTGTCTTCTCATGTTGAATTCCTCTTCTTTGTTTTTGTTTCTTAGATTTGTCTGCTTTGATTTCCCGCTTTCATGATATGAGGTTCTTTATAGGAGTCCTGGGGGATTCAGTGGTTCATTCTCTTTGATCTTCTGAGCCTGATGTTCTTGTATTGCCCTTTATGCTGTTTGTTTAAGCTGTCTGGTTGTATTCCAGTTACTCTTTGGTGGATCCTTCCCTCTGGCTAGTTTATTGAGAGTCACTCTGTGCACTTTGTCTTGAGTGCTTTTGTGGAGATGCTGTTAAAACATAAGCACACAACCCAGGCAAGAAACCCATACCCTTCAAGGTATCCCCCACCCACAATCCCACTATCACCAGCAAACGAGCCAGTATTAATATAACTGCAGAGTGATTAAGGCTCTTATATTATAGGAGCAGATACGAGTTGTTTTAAATGAATGAAAGATGATTTTTGAGAGGGAAGGTGATAGAATAATAATAGTAGCAAGTAGGGTCAAGGCTATGGGAGACAGTAAGTAATATTTACACTGTATGTTTAAAAAGAAAGGGAAGAATGCAGAATGAAGTTAGAAAGTGGAAGTGTATAGTATTAGGTTTATTTAGCAGTTATATGCTATATGGTTAGTGTGAGAGAGAGGATATACAAAACAAACAAATAAAAATTAAAGCACAAGGATAGGAGGAATAGAAGGTAGGAAACAGATTAAAAAAAGATTTTAAAAAATAAAAGTAAAAATAAATTTTTTTTTAAATGGAAAGAAAGAGAAAAGAGAGAGAGAAAGAAAAGAAGGGAAAGGAAGGAAAAGAAAGAAAGGAAGGGGAAGGAAAAGAAAGAGGGGAAGAAAAATTGAAGAGTGTTTACTCAGTTCAACCTTTTGGCGCAGTCTCCTTTTTTTCTGGATCTGCTCCTGGTCAAGATTCCATGGGTTTCAAATCTTTTCTGGCTGGTTGGCTGTCTGTGGGGGGATCCAGCTTGATTCTGGGGTTGCTAGTTTCTTACTCATGGGCCTGCCGCCACTCTGCTGTGAGCTGTGTTTAGTTGTCCCCTCCTGTGGCACCCTCAGCCCTCCTCAGGCTTGTCCAGCGTTTTTCTGCTGGTGGGCCAGCGTGCGCATGCCAGTAATCTCTGCTTCCAGTTGTGTCTCTATTTCCGAGCTACAGCATCTGCTTACGTCCCTGCCTATACACCTTGCATGCGCAACCTGCCGGCCTAGGCTCCCCACCGAGTCTGCAGTTCCGCCACAGCTTTCGCATATGGGACCCTCTCCTTGCCTCAAAACTGCCCCTTTTTTCAATAGGGCCCTGGCGCGATAGCTCACAGCGCCAGGGCTTGCATCTCATGTTCATCTGGGATCCCCTCTGAGTCTGCAGTTCCACCACAGCTTACCCGTATGGGCCCCTCTCCATGGCTCAAAGCTATCCCTTTGCTTAGTGGGGCCCTGGCGCAAGCGCCATGCGTGCCCAGAGCACAGAGCTTTCAGTCCCGGGTTGCAGCTAAGGGGGTTCCCACCTTGACTCAGTTCATACAGTTTCTCCCAGTCCGGGTTGTTCATTGTCCTCCCACACCTCCGGCCTTTTCAGCCAAACCCTCTCGCTGACTCCCTGCGAGACTTCGCTGGTCGGTGCACTCATGGCAGGGGCAAGCCTCCAAGCAGCTCCTGGCTAACGAGCCAGTCAGCAGCTGCCCCCCTCAGGTGCAGTACAGCAGACGCGCCAGTCCCGGAGGCCCAGTGACTCAGTCTGGAGTGTGCAGCCGAACTTTCCACACTCCTTCATGCTGCTCCCACACTCCCTTCCCTTTTTGCGCTGAAATCCACAATCACTCACTCACTACTCCCCGTGTTCGCACGCGAAGTCCTTCCATGATGGGAGTGAGCAGACAACACCGCTACCTACCCCGCTGCCATCTTCCGGAACGCCAAAAGTGGTACTTTTGTGGAAAGACAGTTTTGAGTTTTGAGTTTGATTAAATAGAAAAATTACTGTCCATTTTGGGGCTTTTACTTTGTGTGCCTTATGCTATGTTGTCTTTTTAAAAAGACTAATAAACCTTATACAGTGTTTTACAAAATTTATCTTTCTCTTGCTTAAAGCTACTTGCATTCTACACTAGCTAGTAAAGCATTTTACAGTAATTGCAATTTACCATCTTGTGCTGTTTTCCTAAATTTGTTGCCTCATTGGATTCAAAGTATAACTTGATAAAATGTAGATTCCCTAACACCATCCCAGAACTTCTGAACTGGAATCTCTGAGGGACAGCCAGGGATGTCTGCATTTTAGTAATGCCTAGTTAATTTTTATTTAGTAATCTGTTCAGACTAACCATGTACCATTGAAGAAACTGAGTTCAAGAGAGACAACGTGAACTTCTCCTGCCCTGTGGCTGGTTCATTGTAGAACAGAGAACAACAAAACTTGGATTCCCCCTCCATAATAAACACAAGTTTGCTTTAATTTTAAAAAAGAGACAGCAATATGTAAGTCAATGACACTCAGGCACAAGCTGGTTTGACTTCACCTCTTTTATTACAAATGTTAGAACTCAGCCTCAATCCCCTTCTATAGTTACCTCTGCTAAGATTTCATTCATTCAAATTAAAGCAAGGAAGATCATAATTAAGTATTAAAATATTTTAATTTGCAAATTTCTTAAATTAATTTTTTCACTTTCAAGAATGATGTTTATTCATAGCTGTATCAATTCTTGAACAGGATATATAATCAAGTAGAATTCAACACTAACACTGATTTCCAATTATGCCCTTTATCTTATGCTTTATACCAAGGATATGTCCAATGTTTAAATTGTGATACATTAAAAATTAATTTAATCTAAAATAATACATTTTTTACTGTTCTAAACAGGATCCAGGACCTCTCATACATTGCTATTGAGAAATGTAAAAATGACACAACTACCCCAGAATACAGTTCGACAGTTTCTTACAAAACTAAACATATTTTTGCCAGTAATTGAACTCCCAGGCATTTAGTGCAGATAAATAAAAGCTTCAGTCCATACAGAAATATGTACATAATTGTCAGCTTTATATACAACAGTCAACTAGTAACAATCAAAATGTCCTACAGTGTGTGCATGATTAAACAGTGGTACATTCATATCACGGAGTCCTCCTCGGCAACAAAAATGAATGAACCATTGGTATGTGCAACACTAGGATGGATCTCCAGGGCATTTTATTGATGGCAAAAGCCAAATTTAAATGGTCACACGTAGTGTGACTATGTAACATTCTGGAAGCCATGGAATTATAGAGATGGAAAACAGATAAGTGGTTTCTGAAGGTTAGGGATGATTCTACAGGGTTAGTACAAGGGAAAGCTTTTTGGTGATGAATGAGTACTGCATCCTGTGTGAGGTAGTGGTTATATAAAGGATGTGCAGGACTCTCCATCTCCAAACTACTCATTGGACTCTACTTCCTGCTGCCTGTGGTTACCTCCACAGGGTCCAGGAGGCAACGTCCACACTCTTCAAACCATTTCTCCAACATCCTCCCTCTAAAAGCTGAGGCTTTTTTTAGATACAAGACAAGATGCTCTGCTATCCTGTCTGCCTTCCCTACTGGCTCCTAAGAAATTTTTTCACTCAGACCTAGGCAAGGAGACCTACCCCACCCTCCTCTGAAGACACTTCTTTCAAGTGGGTGAGAAGCCCATGGGCCAAGGGTACATGCCGACCCAGCCACAATGTCCCTTTGCAGAGCTTTGTTCCAGGTACCCTGCTCAGCACCCACTGGGCCTGTTTCAGGGCCTGCACAGGTCTGTCCCATGTATGTCTCTCAGTGTTGATACGACTGGAGCTTGGATGTGAGGACTGAGCGCCCCCATTATGGGGCAGAGCTGGAAGAGGAGTGGCCCACAGCCTGAGACTAGAAAGCCAGGGCAGCTGTTCTCATAAAATTCAGAGACAGAATTTTCATTTCAAATTTAGTCTTCTTGGAGTTTACAAAGGCATATCTGTCAAGGTAAGAAGACAGATATGTGTTTAAAGCTGGTGGCTTAACCTATAACTTAAATATTTAGACCTAAGGTATATTTAGACCTCCATTTTTATTCTTGCGCTAGACCCTGAAAATGTTAGAGAAAACCTGTTCCTATTCATTGACAGTGTCAGCTCTGGGCTTTCTGTGGTTTCTCCTATCTCAGCATATTCTTGACCACTTCACTTCACCAGCTTCACCACACCTTAGCCATCCACTCCTATGTTCACACTTTGGCCTTTGTCATTGAGAGCAACTACATCACCTCCAAAATTTACATTTCAAACATCCTAAACTCAGACAACCCACCAACTCCTATATTTTCAGCTGTTTTTTCAAGTTACTCTCACTCTGACACATTTTGTGCCCATTAAGACCTTCCATCCATGAACCCTATCACTTTTTTTTCATTGTTCATTACCCACCCACTATACTTCCTTTCCTCATTATCCAGCTTAGGGTCCATGGCCTATGTGGCAGAAACTCCTGCTAGCCGCCCATCAAAATCTGTTCTCCCTTAGCTTGTGGACATACATCCAGACTATACTTCACAGCCTCCTTTGCAGGTTAGGTGGAGCCATGAGACAGTACCAACCAGAGGAATGTGAATGAGTGGGATATGTGCACTCCAACAGGAATGTCAGTGAAGATAGCCTCAAGAATAGAATCTTCTTCAGTCTAGAACCCAAACTTCCACCCATTTAGAACATTTTCATTGCAATGTTAAGGAAGAAAAATATATATATTGTCTGAGCCATTACATTTTGTCACAATAGTTACATTAGTACAGCCTATCACTAAAATCACTCACCCAAGTGTGGGAGTATAAGCTACATCATGGTGTAGTGGTTAAGAGTAGGATTATAGAGCCAAGACCACCAGGGTTCAAATCCTGGCTTTGCCTCATACTAACCTTGCTATCTGAGCAAGTTACTAACCTTCTCTGTGTTGTTTTTCCCCATCTGTAAAAGGGAGATAGTAGCACCTACTTCAAAAATCTCAACTCCTAGAGTCAGCCTGAAAACCAAGTGTCGCTAGTTCGATTCCCAATCAGGGCACATTACTAGGTTGCACATCAGGTCCCCAGTTGGGGGTGCGTGAGAGGCAACCACACAGTGATGTTTCTCTCCCTCTCTTTCCCCTTTCCCCTCTCTCTAAAAATAAATAAATAAATAAATAAATATATATATATATATATATATATATATAATAAAATTGTTTTAAAAAAAATTTTTTAAATCTCAATTCCTATAGCTTTAGCTTCCACCTTTAAGCTAATGAATCCCAAATTTTTATTTATAAAGATTCCCTACCTCTTCAATAAATTGGACTCTTTTATCTAAACATCCACACATCTCTACTTTGAGGTCTAATAGACAATTGAAATATAAGAAAGAGCATTGTTAATTTCTAAATCCCCTCCCCCGAAAAACTAAACTCTATAACCTTCTCAGTTTATTTATCTGCATAAAAGCCACCACCATTCTCCTAAATGCCCAGTCCTCCAAAACTAAGAGTCATCTTTGATTCCCCCAGGTTCTTCATATCTCACATCTAATCTATTAGCAACTCTTGTTTAAAACATAGTTCGCTTCAGACTTCTGGCCAGGATGGAGGTGTAGACAGACACGCTGCATCTCCCTCCACAGCTAAGAGGGAATACAACTGCCTCAAGACTGAAAACAGCCAGAAGTTCCAGAGAATCAAGCTGCATGGAAGTCCAGCAAACAAAGATGTGGAGAGGAAATACTCATCCAGGCAGGTAGGAGGGGCAGAGCAAGGGCAGGGAGGACACGGTGTGATGGCAGCAGCACCGGTGCGGAAGTGGGAGAGGTGCCTGGAAAAGCGGAGATTGCTGAGCAGGTGGCATTGTTCCCTCTAGGACCCCTCCCCCATGTACAGCGCCACAACGTGGTGAAACAGGTTGCCCTGGACTGACGAATCCCTAAGGCTCCGCCCCTTACAATGTAACAGGAGCAACAGCTCTACCTGGGACACTGAGGCAAACAAACACAGGAGTCTATAAGAATGAGGGGACAGGGAAGTATAGCCCAAAAGGGGGAACGGATCAAGGTCCCTGTGGGAGAACTAAGCGACAAGGAGATAGCTAACCTAACGGATGAGGAGATAGACAACCTAACAGACGCAGAATTCAAAACGCTCGTGATTAAGATGGTCACAGGCTTGACAGATATGCTTGAGTATGGCAAATGCATAAGGCTAAGCTAAGTGGAACAAAGGAAAATCCACATTAAACCAATGGTGAAGGGAAGGAAACCAGGATTCAAATCAATGATTTGGAACATAAGGAAGAAAAATAACAGTCAACCAGTGCAGAATGAGGAAGCAAGAATTGAAAAAAATGAGGAAAACTTCCCAAATTTTGAGAAGGAGATGGACATACAGGTCCAGGAAGCACGGAGGGTCCCGGGAGAGCTGGACCCAGAGGGGACCACACATGGACGCATCATGACTGAGATGCCAAAGGTGAAAGATGAAGACAGGGTCCTGGGGGCGGCAAGAGAGAGGCAGAGTTGCCTACAGGGAGGTGCCTATAGGACTATCAGCTGATTTCTCAGAGGACACTTTGCAGGCAGGAAGGGACTGGCAAGAAGTATTCGATGTGATGAAAAGCAACCTACAACCAAGACTACTCTATCCAGCAAAGCTATCATTTGGAATGGAAGGGCAGATGAAGTGCTTTCCAGACAAGGTGAAGCTAAAGGAGTTCATCATCACCAAGCTATTATTATATGAAATGTCAAAGGGACTTACTTAAGAAAAAGAAGATCAAAACTATGAACACTAAAATGACAACAAACACACAACTATCAACAACTGAATCTAAAAAATAAAAACAAAATCAAACTAAGGAAACCAGAATAGGAACAGAATCATAGGTATGAGGATCATGGGGGAAATGGGGAAATGGTGCAGAGACTAAGAAGCAAAATAGACAGGGGGAAGTTAAGAATAATATAGGAAAGGGTGAAGCCAAAGAACTTATATGCACAACCCATGGACATGAACTAAGGGGGTGGGATTGCTGGAGGGAAGAGGGGTACTGGGCAGAGGGGAGCAAAAGGGAAAAAAATGGAACTACTGTAACAACATAATCAATAAAATATACTTAAAAAAAGAAAAAAGAAAAAAAAAAACATAGTCCTCTTCAGCCTGGGACTAAACTAGATAGGATAGCTCTCTATCACCATAACCCCACCTTCCACTGGAGCTATTATCACCTCTCACCTGAACCACTGATATAGTTTCCTGGATTCAACAATTGTTGCCTCCTATTCTCCACTCAGCAGTCACAGCTGTCCTTTTAAAATCAAAAGCAGATCATATCATTACCTTATTCAAGATCTTCCAATGGGTTCCCATCACACTAATCCCATAAAATCTGAACATTTTACCACAACTCATGGAGTGCTATTTAACCCTAGTTAACTCACTTTCTTCTTGACTTCCTGCACTAGTCATATGGGTATTTTGTGATTTTTCAAACAGGCCCAGCTTATTCCTGATCCAAGCCCTTTTGAATGCCATTCCCTCTGTCTGGAATGTTCTTCTAGATCTTCATTCAGGTCTCTGTTCACGTGTCACTTTCTCAGGCTGTCCCTTAAATAGCATGCCTTTATCATTCTGAATCCCCTTGTCTTCTTTAGTTCTCAGCAATTGTAATTTTTACTTTAATATTATGCATTTATTTGTTGACTTATTTTCTATCTCCCCACTGACAGATGTAAGCTATATTGATAGGGAAATAACCACCATGTTCTGTTTCTGTAACTGTGCTTGCATATTTGCATCAGGAAACTTTTTGAACAGTTTGCCCATGAATGATCTGCCAAAAAGCAGTGACTTCTGCTTGTGCTGGCAAAATGCCATAAAAGCCTGCGAGATGTGCAGCTTAGGGCTCAGACCTGTGGAGACTACTCCTCTGGGCCCACATGCATGAATAAAAGTTTGTTCCTCCACCTCTCCGAGTGCTGCTTGAGTTTCTCACAACCGGTAATTTCCCGTAACATTCTGAGGGCAGGGACTTAATCCATCCTGCTTACTGCTTGCAGAATGTTTTCAGTTGTCTGTGACAAATAAAATGATGAAAAGTGATTTAGACCATCAAGGACATCTAAGTTTTCACGTAAATGTGCATTTAGCAGTTCAACAATGTCAGACATCTCTTTTTCCCACAATAAAGTCTGCCTGCTGCAGATCCAACCTTCACATCCTGAACCAAACATGTCAGAACAAAAAGAAAAGACTTTATCCCCTCATGTTCCTTTGGAATCTTTTTCAGAAGCCTAGCCAACTTCCCCCTTTATGTGACTGTCCAGATGAGGTCAGGAGCCCACTCCTAACAAAAAGTGGAGTAAGATGATGGGGATTAGATCTGATCAGTCATGGTTTCTCCCTGGAGAGGAGAACAAGCCCATATTTCTGGGGCACCTACTCCTTAATATATGCACAAACTGGGGCCCTGAAATTAAGGAAAAAGGGGTATTGTCCATTGAGTGAAAAACCAATAATGTCTGCCACAATGCTGAGCCTCAGCACCTAGAACAGGATCTGGCTCAGAACAAATGCTTAGTCAATACATGATGACTGAAGGATGGAATATGTGTGCCTTTGTAGACTAAAAATGATACAAACATAGTGTTACAGGAACAGGGGTATCCAAAAAACCCCAGAGTTTGCGGCTGGGGGATGGGGAAAAGGAAGCAGCTTTCAGGATGCCTTCACATGCCTGAGGCTGGTGGCTAGTATCTTTGTTATGCAAATGGATTTAATGCATCCAATGCCTCCCGTAGATGGGAGGGGTTTCGGACCATAGGACAGTATGGGAAAAGCACACAGAGCCTGCATGAGGTTCTGTGAATGGTCAGAACTGAGTGCCATGCCCACTGCATCACAGGACACAGTCAGGGATTTAAAAATAAGCGGCAGACATTTTAAGGAGGCTGACCATGCGGGTTTAACGGTGACTGACGATGCAGTTTTAAGGAAGGGATGTACCTTTCTGCTTTGAAAAGGAAGGCTCTCCATGTGGATTACAAAGGACTAACCATGCAGTTTACAAGGAGGCTAAGAATCCACGAGGTTCTGGATTAAAAGCTGGTGGACACCATAACACAGACGAGGTCTCCCCAATCAGAATTGAATGATTGGCAGCTACTGGTAAAGCTGAACTGTGTTTAGAAAGTAGGGAAACGGTATCTCTAACTTTTCTAAAACTAGCCTGGTTTGGTAGGGGGAGGCAAGGATATGTGTTTATGGGTGTTTTAAAGAACATAAGACTTAACAGCAGAAATCTGCAAATAATTAGATCTATATAACTATTAAATAAACAATTCTTTTTCTTTTCACTAAACTCTGGTATTGAGAGTTATAATTCTGGCAGCGGGCAATCAGGCCTCTAACTAAACAGTCCATGGGTTCTGTTTGAATTGGAGCAGCCCGGGGGTTCTGTAACAATAGGGCCTAAACAACATACAGAGTGATACTGTAGGGTTGTGCTTCCTTGGGCCTAGCCTAGTCTCATTGTCTCTTGTGCAGCCCTGTGATGTCAATACCTTTTTTATTATTTTTTAAGGAAGATGATTAGAGCTCAGAAAGGTTCACTGAACTGGGCAAGTCCACCCACCCATGAAGCAGATAAGATGATCAAATCCATGGAGCAGTTTCAAAAGTGCCAGACATTGCATTTAAGAGCAAGAGAATAATGGATGATGACAGCAGGACCAGGCCGGAACACTTGCTTTAATGAAGGCCTACAGTGTGTCAAGGATTTTAAAAATAGTATATGATTCCTTGTGTGCACCTATTAGGAAGTAGAGAGTATTATCTCCATTTTACAGCTTAGGAAACTGAGGGTCAGAAGAATCAAGTAATTTGCCGAAGGCACATAGTCATAACAGATGGTAGAGTTAAGATTTGAACCCAAAACAGACTTCAAAGCTGTGACCAATTCAGGAAAGAAAAATAAAGCTCTCAGGTGCCTAAGTGGTTTTCAAAATAATAATAATAATAATAATAATAATAATAATAATAATAATAAAAACACTGTAAGGGCAGTCTTGTTCTGAGAAATTACCCAGAGACCACTGTGGGATTAGGCAATGGGTTTATTGAGGGAAAATGGGAGAAAGCGGGGGTAGGGGAGAGACAGCTACCAGACCAACTCAAGGGCCCTTAGGAGCAAGGGGAATGGGGAATGGGGACTCCCGGTCCTCTTTGTGGACCCGTAGTAGTCCCACCTGCACTTCTGCAGACACCTTTTTTATACTTGTCAACCACACATTTTGGTGAGGGTGAGTTTGCTTATCAACATATTCAGTAAGTCATTTACATCTGGTTGCTCGCCCCCACCCCCACCCCACACACCAGGTTAGTTAACATATTGGGCTAGGTTCATTACCATTTCCCCTGGGAATGGTTTCCGTCCATCAACACAGCTTTTGGGAACTGCTAAATCCATCAGCATATCTTTGGGAATGGCTAAGTCCAGAGGCAGGTTGATTAGCATATACCAAAAGTCCAGGTGTGCATTCTAGCTGCCTCCATGTTCTGACATTTCCAGTCTTTTGTTTGTAATAAAAAGAATGATGCTGAGGTCCAGGGTCACTGATGGAGGGTTTAGGGGAAAAGGGCGTCGCAGTCTTTCTGACTACTTCATGCTGACATACGGGCATAGTTAGAGTATACATTACCCTCTGTGTCTATGTTTCCGATGTTTCTTGTGCTGACAGGGGTTGGAATCGAGGAGTAGACAGGAGCATGATGGTGTGAGCTGTCTGTGCTGTACCTGTATCTGACAAGGTGTCGAAGGAGGCAGGGTCCTAGAATAAGAGCTAAAAGTAGTGTTAGCAAAGGCGTAAAAAAAGGGTTGTGGGTCTTTTACTCTTGTTCAAGTGGTGCATGTCTCAGCCTGGTGAATGGGCTGGTAGCAGTAATCTCTCAACATTATGGTTAAGTGGGTTGCCTGTGCCGTAGCTGCATTGACCGCCCTATGGATAAAATAGTATAATTAATAATGATGCTGTGAGGTGGATTTAGGATTTGATTACCATCAGCTTCAAGAAGAATGCATTGTCCACAGGATAGGACAGTCTATTGTTCGGCCAGCTGGTGGTCAGGGCCTTGAGTCTTCCAGGTCTTTAGTAAGACTCAGTCCCCTGGCTGGAATGGGCCAGGCAGATAGACAAACATGCAATGAGCAAACTTGTGCAAAACTGTTAATTTATACCACAACTTACAAACCAGTCACTGAGTCTATAAGACTGTCTTGGGAAGACATTTAGTTCAAAGCCTTCTTTTTGGAATGACATTTAACAGCTGCAATTTGAAATATATTTTTTTTCCTGTATATTGAGCATCTCTGATGTCACAAACCCAGTTTTAATTTCCTAATGAAAATAAACTTTGAAGACATTTAGCTGTACTAGTCTACAGTCCACCAGTGAACATTGTGAATTTCCTTAAAAAACGATTTTTCTCAAGATCACTCTCATCGTCATTAAAGGGACTGTATGTATTAAGTCCAGTTTTAATTTAGCCTGTTCATTTGCATGAACACAACAAGAGCAGCCATTGATCACATATGATCTGTAAGTCCACTTTGCTGGAACTTATACAAGGAACCTTCAGATTGACTGTGCCCTTCAAGGCACAGAAGCTGAGCCACACACCAGCCACCTGGCTTCACCTGTAAACACCTGCTTCTTTCAAGTCCTTGAGGTTTTCCATTGTGCTTTAAGGTTCTTTTTAGCCATCTTTCAGGAAAGGAACCTTCATTCCTTCCCATGAAAGATTGCCATGAATCGCACAACCCACCAAGGTACCAGGCTTTTTTCTCGTGGGCTTTCATCAGCTTTGAAAGTCAATCCCAGTTTCTTGGGGTTTTCTGGTAACGACCAGAGCCCAGGCACGCCTCCTTCATGCATGACATTCCAGTCAAAGCCTCCGTAGACAAAATCCCTGTTAACAACCTGTCTTATTAGTTTCATGCAAAGAAACATGGAGTCATCATCACTCACTCCCTCAGAAAGCCAAATTCTGGAGAGATCAGGTAGGGAGAAAAATGTAAATGAGGAAGGAAAATTCTTGTCCTAATACTCACTAAAATTGCATCTCTGTGCCCTATACTTTCCATTACTAAAACCATCTAACAAAACTATATGCCTTTCACAAACCTTATTCATTTCCATATCTTACACTCTCCCTTGTTCACTTTTCTACATAGTGTGAAGCTTTAACTCTCCCTGGGAAACCTCGATTCCCTTTCAGGAGCAGAAACAGAATATTAGAAAATAAGCAGCTGAGGTTTCTTTTTCTTCAGGTTCAAACTTTCACACCCTTTTTCATTTATATTTACAACTTTCCACAGACCTTCTGCAATATTCACACACTTTCTAAAATACCTTTTTCTTCTTAAGCTTTCACCATAACATGCTGCCAATCCTTGTTTTTTTCCCACACTGTGGAAGACTATACTCAAACTCAGTATCTAGCAGCTAGAAGTTCCTAGATTTGCAGAGATATTCTGCAGCTTTAAACAAACTTATGCTTCTCCTCCTCTCTCTAATATATATTTTTTGAGGAGTTTTTTAATAGTTTTATCTAGCCCATTTATTTACCTTTTGCAATTTCCCATAAACATCTGGCCAGTTTCTATTACAAAAGTGATCTTTAAGAGTTCCTGCCTTAGAATGGCCATCCCACTCCTGCCCTGCTCTCTCAGGGCAGGGGCTGGAGAGAAAGGCTGCAGCTGAAAAACAGCTGGAGTTTAAAAGTGTCACTTTTTAAAAAAATTTACATAGACTATTTACGATTTACATGCTTAGCTGCTTTGTAATATATGAAATCTGCAATATTACATTTTAAAATAATTATTAGAATTATAAATAATTAAAATTTTGTAGACTTTTGGAGATTTTTGTAACATTTTTTTATTTGACAAAGCTTTCCAAGTATTTTATTTTATTTTATTTTATTTATTTTTATTTTTGCTTTCCAAGTATTTTAAAATGTATTAAGCCTGATTGGTCTAGAGTTTTCTTCTTTTTGGTAAGAATAAAATAATAAATCTTTGAGATATTTCAAGGGCTCTTTGAAATACCTCAAAGTTATAGAAAAAAGTTTTTAAAATTTTAAATTCTGGTAATACTGTCAAACATTTGATTTAAAGAATACATATATTATGACATGATATTGACTATTTAAAGTGATAATAAAAAGTATATAACTAATAGGCTGACAAAAATTCAGTTCTTAGCATTGAGAGATATGAATTTTTGAATATTAGTTAAGTATTTGAGTACTATACCACAATACATCATTATTTTGCTAAACAGAACCTTAGCTTTTAGGCAAATATGAGAAAAACTTTTTACAGTTTTTTTGTCAAGGCTTGGGTTAGGCAGGCAATGAATAGCCTCACCTCCTGCTGAGTGATTAGGTGGCTGCTTGACTGGAAACAAGCCCAGCAACTGCTTTGTAAAGCAGATAGAAATGGGGGTGGTCAGGGGAGCTTTTTGACGCAGAGGAAATAATAGGCAGAGGTCAGTTGAAGGAGAATAAGTTGGAGGGGGGTGCAGGAAGAGCAAAGAGATGGTCTGCTGTGAAAAATTAAAAAAAACCTCTGCGTATGGAACTTCGGGCCATTTGCCGTTATGCCTAATTGTCGAGATTAGTAAGAATTTGGAGGTCAGGTAACAGTGGAGAGAGAAATTAGCTTTTTTAGTAGGGACTGATGTGCTTCACTGAGAGTAACGACCCAGAGGGTGAGCCTGAGACGAAATGAATCAGGAGGGTTACGGGGTGTCCCCACTTAAGCTGCTGATTCTATGAGGCACAAAGGCCTCAAGCAAACTGTCCAGGGGGAGGGTGTCCCCAGCTGCCTCTGGAAGTCCAACCGAGCTCAAAGGCTCCAGGGTGCAAAGGCCTGAAATGATCTTGCCAACGGGGTGGGCATCCCCAACTACCAGTGGAAATCCAACGAGGTGAGGCGAAAGGCCCCTAGGAAGACCAACCTAGGCCTAGCATTTTCGAGCAGAGCCACAGTAGGCTCAGAAACGAGATGGTCAACCTGATGAGAGACTCACCCAATGAGATGAAACTCGATTAGTTGGTGTCTGGTGTGGATGGAGGGCAAGCCATGGCAAAGGGTCCCTGGAGGCGGAGGTCGTGAGACAGGCAGATCTCTGTGCAAGGTGTGGGGGGAGAGGCAAGAGGGTTCCAACAGGTGGGTCAGGAGGTAAGCCTGGGACGTGCTGCCGCAGCCCACTGTTCCCCTGCCCAGAAGCTGCTGTTGACTGCTCTCAGAGCCCCTCCCGGGTTTCGGCACTAAAATGTCTGGGCGGCCGTGTTCTGAGAAATCACCCAGAGACCACTGTGGAATTGGCAATGGGTTTATTGAGGGAAAAGGGGAGAAAGAGGGGGAACGGGAGAGGTAGCTTCCGGACCAACTCAAGGGCCCGCAGGAGCAAGGGGAATGGGGAACAGGGACTCCCAGTCCTCCTCGTGGGCCGGTAGTAGTCCCACCTGTACTTCCGCAGGCACCTTTTTTATATTTGTCAATCACACATTTTGGTGAGGGTGAGTTTGCTTATCAACATATTCAGTAGATTATTTACATCTGATTGCTGAACCTCCCCCACCCCCCACCCCCACACACCAGGTTAGTTAGCATATCGGGCTAGGTTCATTACCATTTCCCCTGGGAATGGTTTCTGTCCATCAACATATCTTTTGAGAACTGCTAAATCCATCAGCATATCTTTGGGAACAGCTAAATCCAGGGCCAGGTTGATTAGCACATACCAAAAGTCCAGTGTGCATTCTAGCTGCCTCCATGTTCTGACAAACACCTGTGAACCAAAAACAGACTTCTAAACCTGTGTTCCTTCCACCTGAAGAACCAACACAAGGGAAAGCCTTGAAGTGGTAGTTCTTTCTTTGAAGTGGAAGGGAGGGAGAAAGGATGAGTGAAAGGACATAGAAAATTTGAGGCCAATAGGGAGAATTTGAAAAATCTCATGTCAGATGATCTCAATCTTTTCAGGAAAGTAGCATCCAGTCATCTGTATGATGCATATCAGACTTTAGGACGGAAACAATTTGGAGAGGACACCAGGAAAACTGAGATGGTGATCAATTTGAGAGCAATAATGAAGATGGTAAGCAGCAGGTGGGCACAAGGGGCTGAAGCTGTGCAGAAGGTCAGTGCATCAGGAAGGCCAGTGGGAGGTCCAGTGAAGGAGAGGGTGACTGGGACAAGGCAGGGACAAATGCCAAATACTGGCTTAATGACTGATACTGCATTTCCTATTGGTGGGGAGGGCAGGGATTTTTAAAGACCAGACACCCAGGTTTCATATCTGGAGCAATGGCATCTGTTTATGCAGAGAAGTGAACAGAAAGGAGGCTTTGTATACAAAGGAAGGGACTAAATATCAAGAAAGGGACTGTTCCAGGGACAGCCAGTGTGCTAAGCAGGGCAGGGCAAGGCTGAGCTAGATCTGTATGTGACCAGAGAGGATAGGGAGGGCAGGATCCTGGGGGAGGGGGACAGAACCAACTAAGACTGGCAGAAATGTTAGGGTAGAAACTGGGACGTGCTGCTGTCCTTACCAGCCTCAGGGCTACCGTTTCAACCTCTGTAAAGCTAACCTGTCAGATGTGTGGTCCAACCCTAGAAATCTTGAGGAGGTTGAGAAAAGGTCTTCACAGCCTGAGCAGGATCACCCAGCTCAGGGTCAAACTCTATGGATACAAACACTTATCCCCTGCCCATGTCAGGTCTGGTTGCTCTCCCTTCAGGAACAATAAGCTAAATGGTATGCTCTGGCCCCAGGTGGGAAAGAAGACCAGTCTGGAGTTGAGAGACAAAGGAGCCATGAGTTGCGGCCAGAATCCACGGAAGCAAGCTGTGCAGCAGAGTAGGAGCAAATAAGGGCCCTAGGGATGCAGAACAGATAGAGATGGTATAGGGCAAGGCCACCAAGGTGAAGCTTGAAGACCTGAGCTGCTGTGTCCTTTCTAATTATGGCAACATGTTTTATTTGCTGGTGAGGTGCTATAAACAGATGAACTCTTGAGTACACAACTGAAAAGGGAAATGCAAAATTCAGGAAAAGGACCCATTCTTTGATGGTTTCTCTGCACTGAGAAGGTGAGATTTGCCAGGGAAGACCCTTTGTGATTGCTCCTTCCACATCACAGGGAGCAGTAGGTCCCTGGATTTGCTCAGTAATAAAGGGGCTATCTCCCCACTTTTTTTCACCCAAGTGTTTTCCTTGATTAATGAGATGCCCATGATGGTCCATGATGGCTTTGGGACACACCCATGCCATGCTGAAAGTGCTGCTCTTGGTCATTAGATGAGAAGGTGGTGCTTTACCATTTCACCTTGCTGCACACAGCTACACATCCCACCCCAGACACTCCCCACCAGACCTTCAATAGCCTCCCCATCTGGGCAAGAGGAATCTTTCTCCTGGTCTTTGCTCCTCTGTGATCTCCATTCTGCCTGAGTCTTTCTTTCAAAGACTTAGGCCTGGCCTTTAACATAAAAACAACAAAGCTTATCTCCATCATTCAGTCACTTATTTACTAATCTATCCCACCACTCAATGGCAGCAGGAACTTAGATTATCTACTTTACCTCTCTGTTAAAATGTGAGAATCAAATGAGCAAAGACATGGATATAAGTTAATCGTAATTTATTCAAACATTTACATAAGTCAACTCTGGCAGGACACTTTACAGAGTGCAAAGAAGAATGGTAAGTAAGATCTGTGTTTAAAGTTTGGTGCTGAGAGATCTGCAGCACTTCCCCTCTGTAGTTTATTACCTGTACAAAAGATCGTTTAATTAAAGTACTTTTCTAAAAATCTAGGAATTCTTTATATTTTCTTGGATCATGCGCTCTATGTCAATATGACTTCTTCCCCTGGACTAAAGTGTTTATCCAAACGTGGGGAGAAAGATATAATGAAACGAGTGGTGCTCATTGTCTGGGATTTTTTTCACTTTAAGTTGTTGAAAAGAAATTCTTTCTCAGAACAATGTGCAGTCCCAGTTTTAACAATACAGATCCAGCATGCTGCGTCTGACCAATAATGGTGACACCTGCCGGCAATCGCTGGAACTGCACCCGACCTTCTCAATCATCAAATTGCCAGTTTTTTGTCAGGGTGACCTTGAGGGCTGCTCGGTGAACAACTCTAATAAGGTAACTATTTCTTAGAAATTAAAGAGAAGAACAACACATACTTTAGGAGGCAGCATGTAGTAGTGATTAGAGCCATACTTGAATTTCAACTCCAGACTCTGCCATTGAGAAGCTGGGTAACCTTGGGCAAGTTACTTAGCCCCTCTAAATGAATTTCCTCATCTGAACAAGAATCTTAATACTACTTCTCATACAGCCAAATGAGGATGATGTGAAATTCTGGATGTTCTAGCTTGATATGTGGCCAGTCACCAGCATTTCACATGCACAAGGGAAAGTGTTATTAAATACACTTTCCCTTGCTGAACTTAATGGTTCCTTCTACACAGTGTCAGAATGGAAGGCCCCTTGTTCAAACAGCTGGAAAAAAGTATAAAGGTACTAAAATATATGTCTTTTTCCTTTAAAATATTTTACTTATAAAATGTAATAGGAGTAATGAAAATTAACGAGTAATAGAAAAAATGTTTTTTGGTGCTATTTTATAGTATTTATATTTGGTATTATAATTTTATGTAATAAAATATAATATTTTATTGATGTGGAATCTTCATTGGCCATAATATTTTTCTGGCTCACTTTGCAAATTTACTTGTCAGGTCATCAAAATTTCTAGTTTTAACAACTTCTAAAAATCAATTTTTAATTGAAAGTGACATCATTTGCTCATGGCAAGTGCAAGATCACAAATAATTTTTGGTAATTTTAAGTTTTGATAAGGATCTTTCTGCTGATGTAACTGTTACTGAGCTAAGGCTATTTTATAGGTTGTGATAACATAAGGACAAATTTCTCATAAATTATTTCAGAATATAAATGTTAGTACATCTACAACTGACAATCCTTAAGTAACAATATTTTAAACTTTATTTTTATTGTTTACACAATTAGATATTCCCAATTTTCCCCCTTTTTACCCACCTCCTTCCAGCCCTCACTCTTCCTTCCCGAAGTCCATCACCACAATGTGGTCTGTGTCTATGGGTTATGCATTTTTGTTCTTTGGCTAACCCCTTCATCTTCTTTTATCCAGTCCCTCCCTTTCCCCTCCCCTCTAGCAGCTATGAATCTGTTCCATGTATCCATGTCTCTGTTTCTATTTTGTTCATCAATTTATTTTGTTCACTAGAGTCTACATGTAAGTGTGATCATATAATATTTGCCTTTTACTGACTGGTTTTGCCCTGGCTGGTTTAGCTCAGTGGATTGAGCGTCGGCCTGCGAGCTAAGTGTCGCTGGTTCGATCTTCCAGTCAGGGTACATCAGAGAAGGAAAACTCTGACTCCAAAAAACCTCCGCTGCCTTGCGGCATACCTCTTCAGGGGAAAGGCTAAGGGAGTAAACCCCGACAGAAAATCCGGAGCCGGAGTCCCTAAGGCGGTTTGACGTTGTAGTCAACACCGGCAACTCCTGCGGCGCACCTGAACCCAAGCTGTATCGACTCCGTCTTTCCCTTGGACCCTTCAGCTGCGAAGAGAGGGGGGGTCTGCTGCATGGGCAACAGCAGACCCTCCATATTACCCTGCCCAGGCTCTGTAGCTTCAGCGTCATCACAAGATGTCGATTCAACACGGGAGGAGACAGATACCATGTCACTCCCGAGTCGGACTGCACAGCCATTCTCGGCGGTGCAGATAGACTCTTAAGAAGCTACACCATCGTCTCTCGAGACGGACGGCTGCCGACGACGACTGACTGGTTTATTTCATTTAGCAAAATAATCTCCAGACCCATTCCTACTGTTGCAAAAGGTAAGAGTTCCTTCCTTTTTAAGGCCACATAGTATTCTCTTGTGTAAATGTACCACAGCTTTTTTTTATCCACTTGACCTGTTTCCAGATCTTGGCTATTGTAAATAACACTGCTATAAACATAGGGGTGCATAAATTCTTTCAAATTGTAACAGAACCTCTGGACTGCTCTGATTGAAACAGAACCCACAGGCCGTTTAGTTAGGGGCCTGATTGCCTGCCGCCAGAATTACAACTCTCAGTACTGGAGTTTAGTGAAAAGAAAAAAGAACTGTTTATTTAACAGTTAAATAGATTTGGATTATTTGCGGATTTCTGCTGTTGTCTTATGTTCTTTAAAATACCCACAAACACATAGTTCTGCCTCCTCCTACCAAACCAGGCCAGCCTTAGAAAAGTCGGAAACACCACTTCCCTACTTTCTAGGCACAGTTCAGCTTTACCAGTAGCTGCCAATCACTCAAATCTGATTGGGGAGGTCCTTTCTGTGCTGTGCTGCCCTTCAGCTCTCAATGCAGAATCACGTGGATTCTCAGCCTCCTTGCAAACTGCCTTCTTCCTGCAAACCGCATGGATCTCCTCTCCTCAAAACTGCATGGCGAGAGCCTCTTAAAGCGAACTGGAGAGCCCTCTCAAAACCACATGGAGAACTCAGCTTCTTTAATCGGCATGGAGGAGACCCCTTCACCAAGCCACATGGAGGGGGCGCGAGAGAGAGAGCAAGAGCGAGAGTGAGCAAGAGAGAGAGGGAGAGTGCGAGACCCAGAGAGCGAGTCCAAGTGAGCGAGTCCGAGATAAAATGTCCTCTGACGCAGTGGGTGTTGCAACCAGTTCTGACCATTCACAGAACCCTATGCAGGCTCTGTAGGCTCCTTCCATACCATCCCATAGTTCAAGACTCCTCCCATCTTCTTGGGCCTCGGAAGTATCAAAGCCATTTTGCATAACAAAGACTAGCAACTAGCCCCAGGCAGGCAAAGGTGTCTTAAATGCTGCTTCCTTTTCCCCATCTCCCAGTCGCAAACTCTGGGGCTTGTTTTTGGACACCCCTGTTTCTGTAACAAAATTGGCGTTTTGGGATTCTTAGGATATCCTTCCAGAAGTGGAACTGCTGGGTCAAAAGACAGTTCCATTTTAAAATTTTTGAGGAAACTCTATACTGTTTTCCACAGAGGCTGCACCAGTCTGCATTCCCACCAACAGTGCGTAAGTGTTCCCTTTTCTCTGCATCCTTGACAACACTTGCTGTTTGTTGATTTATTGTTGGTAGTCCTTCTGGCAGGTATGAGGCGATATCTCACTGTGGTTTTAATTTGCATTTCTCTGATGATTAGTGATGTTGAGCATTTTTTCATATGTCTATTGGCTATTTGTATGTCCTCTTTGGAGAAGTGTCTAATCAGGTCCTTTGCCCATTTTTAAATTGAATTGTCTTTCTGGTGTTGTGTAAGTTCTTTATATTTTTTGGAAATTAACCCCTTACCAGATGTATCATTGATGAATATGTTCTCCCATACAGTCGGCTCCCTCTTCATTTTATTGATGGCTTATTTTGCTGTGCAGAAACTTTTTAATTTGATGCAATCCCATTAGTTTATTTTTTCATTTGTTTCCTGTGGGAGACTGGTATGTATGGTATAGTAGTATTCCCTCACTTATTGTGGGTATTACATTCTAGACTCCACCTCCCATGATAGGTGAAAATCCGCGAAGTAGGAACCTTAGATTTATTTTAGTATTTATATATATTTTAAGGCTTTATAAACCCTTCCCACACACTTATAAACCATTCCCAGCCCCTTATTAACCTTTCCCACTCCCTTATGAACCTTTTCCACACTTTTATAAACACTACTTATGTTCTTAAACATATTCTACACTCATAAAGCTACATAAATTTAACAACATATGTATACAGTACCGCAAAATCCTGCAATATAGCAAAAAATCAGTGATAAATAAATATAATATTTTTTAAAATCCCGCGATACAGTGAGGCCGCGATAAGTGAACCGCGATATTGAGAGGGACTACTGTGAGAAACGCTCACAATAAAAACCGGGACACAGGACTTGAGCAGTAAAGCGAGGCCTTTATTCACGAGTCTGCAGAGCCGGGCGCACCCTCATAGCCAGGAGAATGTGCGCCCCAAGTAGACAAAGGAACCTGGTTTTATAGTCTTAGCTTCCCCACCCTAACGCAACTAGTTTCCCCTCCCCTCTCCTCCTTCCCCGTTCCTCCATGACTGGATACTCCGGAGGTACAATCTAACGCGTTCATCTAAATGCCCCTATTGTGATTTGTGAATATGCTAATGTTATCCACTCCCTTCTCAGAGATCCTTTAATTACATTTGCCCTTAAGACCCTTCAATTACATTTGCCTTTTGTTACCAATGACTTTGCTACTGGTTTGGGAGTCACTATGACCTTGTTTCTAACACTACTGTACAGAGGGCTGTAGTCACTGTGTGGATCTGGGACCAAAATATGGGCCTATAAGTCTTAACAGGATGGCAAATGTGCCCCACATACCATACTGCCAGTTCCACACTCCAGAGGGTTTTAGAAATAGAATAGGAATCCAATGTACTCTTTGAAGCTAATGAAGCCTGCTCTGCTCTGTGTAGCCCCAAATTCTTATCAGTAACACGTGAAAACAAAATGTTTAAGTAAAAAGAGACATCTAGAGTTTTATGATATGCCTTGGTGCCTCACAGTCTTGCTGCCTATCTCGCTATTGTAAGAAACAAGGAAATAGTGACTCCCAAACCAGTAGAAAATCATTAGTAACAAAGGACAAATGTAATTAGAGGGTCTTAAGGGCAAATGTAATTAGAGGATCTCTGAGAAGGAAGTTGACATCATTAGCATATTTACAAATCACAAAAGGGGCATTTAGATAATCGAGTTAGATTGTAACTCTAGAGTAACCAGTAATGGAGAAACTAGGAAGAAGGAGAGGGGAGGGGAAGCTAATCGCATTACTATAAAACCAGTTCTCTTTGTCTACTTGGCACGCACATTCTCCTGGCTGAGGGTGTGCCCGACTCTGCAGACTCGTGAATAAACGCCTCCCTTTGCTGCTCAAGTCCTGTGTCCCAGTTTTTATTGTGAGCATTTCTCACACTATGCTAATTTATGTTCCCCTTTGTTATTATTCCCAACCATTTGGTGGAGGTCTGCATGCTTACCCTGTGCATTTTCACTTCCACACATGGCTAACTCAATAAAAACCATGACTGAGAAAAGAGTGATCAGTGATCTCCTCTGAGAGACACTCACCCTTCTCTCTCCTCAGATAATTCATCTCTGAGTCAGTTCTTTCATCCATGCCAAGGGATCTACGGGAATGGATACTCTCGCAAGTGGCGTCTCCAAACAGGGACCGGCGAGAAGGGCCCTCCAGAGTGCTGCTGGCTATGAGCCAAGGGAGCAGAACAGCACATCTAGGAGGGGAGCATTGGCCACTTTCATCCTGGATGGAGGGACAGCGGCACCGTTTTCCTTGGTAAGGCTGCCAACGTGCTCAGTTAAGAAGAAGGGATCTTTCTTTTCTAAAACTTTTCAGCTATTCGGTTCTCGTCTATATATTCATTTTCTGTTTCTCTCTCCTCTCAAAAATCGCCACACTTGCAGGCACAGGTCAGATAGTTTTCGAGAGGAGAGAAAACAAGATCCTAGCCTGCAACAAAAAGCTCTAGCTTTTCCAGGAACTAGTCATTTAACTAAGCCTCCTCTTTCAAATTGCCTCGCTCATAAGTATTTTTCCCTTTTCTCTGATTGCTCTATTTACATATCTACCACCCCCATTTCTATCTGCTTTACAAAGTAATTGCTATGTTTGTTTTCCAGCCTAACAGTCACCTAATCACTCAGCAGGAGGTGAGGCTATTCATTGCCTGCCTAACCCAAGCCTTGACAGAAAAGCTGTAAAAAAGTTTGGTAAGTAAGGGAAGGGTCTAGTCAAAGAACATGTATAAATGATTCATAGATATGGACAACGGGGTGGGATATAACTGGGAGAAGGGGTGGGCTGGGTGGGGGGTGGAGCAATGGGGGAAAAATGGGACAACTGTAATTGAAAAACAATTTAAAAAAAAGATTTTCCTATATTTGCCTAAAAGCTAAGGTTCTGTTTAGTAAAATAATTGTGTGTTGTGGTATATTACTCAAATACTTAACTAATATTCAAAAATTCAATTCATGTCTCTCAATGCTAAGAACTGAATTTTTAGCCTATATTAACGTTATATACCTCTTATTATCACTTTAAGTAAATAGTCAAATATCATTTCATAATATATATTCCTTAGTTGACAAAATTTCCAAGATTTAAAATTTAGAAGACTTCCTTATAGTTTTGGGGTACTCGAAAGGGCCCTTAAAATATCTCAAGAATCTATTATTTTCTTCTTACAAAAAAAGAAGACTCTAGACCACTCAGGCTTAATACATTTTAAAATACTTGGAAAGCTTTGTCAAATAGGAAAATTTTACAAGAATCTCCAAAAATCTACAAAGTTCTAATTATTTATAATTCTAATAATTATTTTAAAATGTTATATTGCAGGATTGCATATATTACAAAGCATCTAAGCATGTAAGTCATAAATAGTCTGTAAACAAAAAAGGTGAATAAAAGGACGGAGAAAGCAAGGAATTAAGGAATAAAGACAAAACATGCCACATCTATTTGTGGCATGGGAAAGAAAAATATTGAAAGTGAAAAAGAAATAATAAGAAAAAAATAAGCATATAAGTCTTTAAAACAGTAATTAAAATCTAAACCTAGGAACTACTAAAACCTAGGAACAATAGTAATTAACCTGCTATTCAAACCCATATAGGAAACAGCAGTATGCCTGCCTCTCCAACAGAAAGAAAGAAAAAAGGTGACACTTTAAAACTCCAGCCGTTTTTCAGCTGCAGCCTGTTATCTCAGCCTTTTCTCTTTAGCCCCTGCCCTGAGAGAGCAGGGTGGGTGGGGTGGCCATTCTAAGTCAGTAACTCTTATAAGCCACCTTGTAACAAAAGCTGGCTAAATACTTGTAAGAAATTGCAGAAGGTAGATGAATGGACCAGAAAGAACAATTAAAAAACTCCTCAGGAAAGCTCAGAAAGTGTACGTTAGAAGAAAGGAGAAAAAGCAAAAACTTCAAAAAGCTGCAGAATGTCTCTGCAAATCTAAAAACTTTTAGTTGCCAGATAATGAGTTTGAGTATACTCCTTCACAGTGTGGAAAAGAAGAAGGACTGAAAGCATGTATGTTATGGTTAAATCTAAAAAAGTAAAGAGTATTTAAAAAGTTTGTGAATGTTGCAGAAAGTCTGTGGAAAGTCATGATAATAAAAAGGAAACAGTTATAGAAGTTTTAGACCTAAGAAAAGGAAACCTTAGCTGCTTGTGTTCTGATTTTATTAAAGTATATTTTGGTCTGTTCTGTTGTGGAATTCTTTGTATCTGTTTTTGATCAATAAGACCTAGGAAAGGTCATCTGTAAACTGGTTGGGGAGAATGCCTTTTGTCACTTGGGACCCAGCAAGGGTCATTCAGGGCTGAGGAGCATTCCAGCCTGGGCAAGTGAGTATGTCCCTGCCAAGGGCACATCTCTAAGAGACCACCAGATATACTGCTGAGAGAGTGCCTGGCTTTCTGTGTTTTGGGGTTATTGCTCTGTTTACACTCTGAAAGAAAAAAATGAGGTTTCCAAGGGAAAATTTAAATTTCACATAAAAAGAAAGGGAACAAGGAAAAGTGTATGGCATGAAAATAAAAAAGGTTTGTTAAAAGTTTATAAAAGTTTTGAAAAGAAATTAAATGGTTTTGGTAATGGAAGGTATAATGCATGAAAATGCAGTTTTGAAGGACAAGGATTTTCCTTCATGCCTTTATATTTTTCTCCCTACCTGATCTCTCCAGTATTTGGCATTCTAAAGAAGTAAGCAATAACATAAGGTTTCTTTGCCTAAAACTAATAAGACCAGTTGCTAATGGCGGTTTTGTCAATCAAGGCTTTAACTGGAATGTCATGCCTAAAGGAGCCATGCCTAGGCTCTGGTTATTACCAGAAAGCCCTGGTGAATGGGAGTTGACTTTCAAAGCTAATAAAAGCCAAGGACAAAAAAGCCTGATGCCCTGGTTGGTTATGCGGTTCATGGCAATCTTTCTAGGGAAGGAACGAAGGTTGCTTTCCTGAAAGATGGCTAGGAAAAACCTTAAGGCACAATGGAAAGCCTAAAGGGCTTGTAAAAAGCATGGGTTTTACAGGCAAGGCCAGATGGCAGGTGTATGGCTCAGCTTCTGTGCCCGGAAGGGTAGACTGAAAGTCAACCTAAAGATTCCTAGTGTGAGTTCCAGCAAAGCAGACTAAAAAATGATATGTAATCAATTGCTGCTCTTGTTATTGTAGGGAACTGCTCCTTGTGGTTTTGGGTATTGTAGCCCGAGCCATCAGCCAGCCCCACCTCCCGCCCGCCCCCACCCCCTTCCCCACCCCCTTCCCCGGGAGGCCTCTAAATCTCAGCGGAAAACCAAAAGGCTGTGTGGCAGACAGGACTGAAGGCCACTCAGAGGGTTCCCATGGGAATTGAATTTAAAGAATGCATATTATGCTTTAGAGCTTGCTCCATTTTTCTTATCTCTTAGTTACATATAAACAATCTGTAGCTAAAAATGTATGAAGCCTTGCACCTGATGTCAGCATGGTGACAGGATGTTTAGTAGACCCTGACACAGACTGGTCACTGTGTTCTCTATATTGATATCTGTAATCAGTAACTGTCAACTGTAACCCAAGCATCTAAAAGCTTATTGATGATTCATAAATTTTGACCTTGTATCTCCCATGCATACCTTTCTCAATAAAAGGCATGAGGAATGGATGCTGTGCTTTCTCCACTAGAGGGAACAGCCACCTCCTGTTTCCCCCAGACAAAATACAGTGTCCTGAATAAATTTGTTCCACTGTGGTCCTGAAACCTCTGCTGGATAGGGAGTTTCCAACTGAGCCAGGGCATTGGAGGCAGCTCTGCCTCATCTGGCACCCAAACGTGGGGCACTCAAATAAATTGATGCCTGGAATGGCTGTGTGGCCAAGAGCCTAACCACAGACAACCACCCTGCACGGATGGAAATTCTGGCACCTCTGCCCATGGTAAGAGATAGTAGCCCCCAGGCTCTTTCTGGAAAAGGCTGCCTGTGTGGTTAAGACAGGGGAGGGAGGATCTTTCTTCTTTCTGCTGCACTCTTTAGCAGGGGTTTGGGTTTTGCCTTTGTCTCCTCTCACTCTCTAAAGGACCATTTTGGTTTCTCTCATTCAGTAAATTGTCACAATCTGGCAGGCATGGGACGAGCATTTTAAAAAGTCAATAGGGCACTTGCGGTTGGTAAGACTCCTGTGAAAGGATAACCTGGTTCATGGACCAGGTTAGAGCACTAGGCTCCTGCCAGCTGCAGGTGAAAGTCCATGCAACATCAGTAACACAGTCACAAGCACTCACTGCACAACCCCTGTGGCATCTCCCCGCCCCCCAACAGGATTTTGTGAGAACGAAAGAAGCTTTAGCCCAGAAATAGGATTTATATGAGGGCTCTGGTGATGACCGAGTGCCGAAGATAAGAGGCACTTCCCCCCTCTGGCTTGAATTCGCAGGTGTCCCTATGTGAGTTGGGACCTAGCAGAGGTGTCTCGGGTCAAACCCCGAGACATGCAGGGGCCTCATAGGGAACTCCACTCACAGTAATTTAACTCTTGGCTCGTTCGGGGATGTGCAAAATAAGAATTGGTCATTCAGCACTCCGAGCCCTTCCAGTTGTTTTAGATGACTGGGAGAGAAACCAAGGTACGTAAGAAAGGTAGGGATGACCAAGGGGTGACACCCTTGGGAGCCTTCCTCATAAGCAGCACACTCCGACCCACTGCACCAATTAATCCCTAGTTTAGGATCGGAAAAATTACTGGCCCACTTTAAATGAGAGGCATAGGGAAAGGACAAAACCAAACCGATAAAAAGGGACCCACAACCCATGAAAGAATGGGATCAGGGGAAAGTTTTACTTTCGGTTACTGCAGCAACTAATAAAAGGAACTGGATACCAAATTAAGGAAAGGCATCTAATTAACTTACTACATACTGCCATGGCTGAAAACACTGAGGTCTCAGGAAAACAAAGGGAAAGTAAAGAAAGTAACTCAGGCTTCAAAGGTGCCAGAGCCATGATAGAAGCAGGAAAGGGGGAGGGAGAGGGGAATATGTGAAGCGCTGCCAAATGATCGGCTCTGCGGACCCCTCCCGTTTGGGGTCCTGGAAAGCCACAGTGACTTGCCGCCTCCGCCAGCTGACACAGGTCCGCCTACTCCTGCCTGACCCCAACCTTGACAGAAAGACTGTAAAAAAGTTTTCCTATAATTGCCTAAAAAACAAGGTTCTGTTTAGTAAAGTAATTATATATTGTGGTATATTACTCAAATACTTAACTAATATTTAAAAATTCACATCTATGTTAAAAACTGAATTTATATCAGCCTATATTAATATCATATACCTTTTATTATCACTTTAAGTAAAGAGTTAAGTATCTTTTCATAATATATATTCCTTAGTTGACAAAATTTCCAAGATTCAAAATTTAGAAGACTTCCTTACAGCCTTGGGGTATCTCAAAGGGCCCTTGAAATATCTCAAGGATTTATTATTTTCTTCTTACCAAAAAGAAGAAAACTCTAGACCAATAAGGCTTAATAGATTTTTAAATACTTGGAAAGCTTTGTTAGGCAGGCTTACAAGTAGCTTCTAAGAAAGTTTAACTCTCAATAATTTCCAACAATTGTTAGGTATTATCAGTTGGCTAAAGCCTAGCCTCAGTATAACTACCCACCAGCTTAATTATATTTTCAATAACATTAAGGAATACTCAAATAAATTACTCATTACCCCCCTTTAATATTTTAAATACCTCCAAATATCAATAAATACTTACTCTGAAATGTTGCATGCCTCCATTCTTACAGGAGAATCAGCCAAGCATATTCAAGCACATTGGCATTTAATTTCTTAGGCCAACAACAGCAAATAAAAAGTGATAATAAACCAGGCTACATAGCCCATTATACCTTTAAAAATCTTCTTAAAAAACAAAAAGGGGGGATTATGGAGTCCTCCCCAAAGAATCTAATTTAGCAACCTAATTAGGCTTAAATTTTAAAGAATTTATTATGTTTCTTTTGGAATGTTGGGTCAAAAAGATTAAAAAAGTCCCAGTAAATTGCAGATGGTCTATGCAAGTTGAAAAAGTATTGTGTAGGGGGAAGAAAGGAAAAAATAAAGTGATGGAAATAAAAATGAAAAAGATATAAGAAGGAAAAGTAAGCATATAAGTCTTTAAAACATTGTAAATTTTAGACCTAGAAGCTGTAGTCCCAGGAATAAGCCGTGCCAAGCTTGTTATTTCCCTGGCCTTCTCTGGCCTCTGTGAAAGTTGTCAAGGTCACTAGATAATAAAACAGCCCATTTTTAAGCACATTAAAGGAATGCAGTAATCACCAAAAATAAAATTGTTTCTCTTTCTCTAGCTTTAAAGCAGGAACAGGGTGGCACTCTACACTCCCAACTCCCTACCAGGGAAAAGATGCCAGTTTAACCCCCTAATTACAGAAATAGGCTTGTCTCTGCTTTACACGCAGAAAGTCCTAGGTTTGTAACATCATCAAAAATGCTATCATTCCAGCAAAGGCCCTGTGACTGGGTGTCTCCACAGTCTTACAGATTCAATGTCTGGTTTATAAGTTATTATATAAATTAACCATGTTGTACAAGTTTACTTATTACAGGTTTGTCTATCCACTTGACAAGCCCCTATACCCACTCCAACTAGGGGACCAAGTCTTACTGAAGACCTGGAAGACTCAAGACTCTGAATAGCTGCTGGCTAAACAATAGCCTGGTCCCTATGATGTCCTGTTGCAGACCCATATTGATCAAGAAATTCTAGCCTGACTCTCAGCCATGGAATTGGTCATGCTGTGGCTTGGAAAAAGACAAAATGCTCTAGTCACCTGACAACATCTTACCTACAATCCCAGGTTCTCAAGACTATGTATCACACCATTAAGATGAAACTCTAGTCAGCATTCTTTAACTGACATACAACATTACCTATGGAATGCCTTTTCTACCAACCTGAAAGGCCAAATTGATTGGCTACAATTTGAACTCCATCAACAGCTTATGGACATTAAGCAGCTTACTGAACAAAAGGTGTTTCAAACCCTGAGCGATAATCTTTAATGGCTTAACTCTAAAAATTGGTTTATGTATATAGATAATAGGGGCAGCTAAATGCTTATTGGTTATTATTATATTCTGTATCCTCCAATGTGTCTGCAAGCTGTTTTCTCATGATCGTATTTGAGAAAAGCAAGTAGAAAGCTTTATAGGCCTTGCTACTAAAAAAACAAAAAAGGGGCAGATGTGGGGAACTGCTCTTTGTGGTTTTGGGAATTGTAGCCCAAGCTGTGAGCCACCCCCCACCCCGCACCCCCACTGGGAGGCCTGTAAGTCTGAGCAGAAAACTGAAAGGCTGTGTGGCAGACAGGACTGAAGGCCACTCAGAAGGTTCCCATGGGAATTGAATTTAAAGAATGCATATTATGCTTTAGAGCTTGCTCCATTTTTCTTATCTCTTAGTTACCTATAAACAATCTGTAGCTAAAAATGTATGAAGCCTTGCACCTGATGTCAGTATGGTGTCAGGATGTTTAGTAGACCCTAACACAGACTGGTCACTGTGTTCTTTATATTGTTATCTGTAATCAGTAACTGTCAACTGTAACTCAAGCATCTAAAAGCTTATTGATGATTCATAAATCTTGACTTTGTATCTCCCAAATCCCCTCCTCAATAAAAGGCACGGGAGACAGAAGTTTGGTGCTCTTTTCCACTAGAGAGATTAGGCACTTCCCATTTTCCCTAGACAAAATACAGTGTCCTGGATAAATTTGTTCCACTGTGGTCCTGAAACCTCTGCTGAACAGGGAGTTTCCAACCGAGCCGGGGGTGTTGGAAGCAGCTCAGCCTCATGTTATTTTTATGCAAATGAACGGGCTAAATTAAAACTAGACTTAATGCAGTTCCTTTAATGACAAGAAGGATAATCATTAGGAGAAAAATCATGATTTGAAGACAGAAAAGGCCCAGAGGTCTAAAAAGAGGGAAGCCTTAAAATATTCCCCTCAGCCCAAACTAAGTTTAGTAGGCAAAAGGACTTGCACACCTTCCACCAAAGAAGCCAATCTTTTTCCCTAACATAGGACATTAAACATAAATGCCTGACTATTGTCATCTAATGGTTATAACTCTAATTGTGCCTTTTAACCCTGCTGCCAAATCTGTTGCCCCCAGAATATGACAAGGATGCCAGTTTGTTCAGCAGTGCCAGCCCTTGGAACCCAAGCATGTTGCTGCCTGGGGACAGCCAACTGACCTGACCTGGACTTTAGAAAATCCTTCCCCATGTGGGAAGGCCACCCTCCTCTCCTCATTCCTACTTTATTAGGGATTTCTAGACCCAAGGGTAAATAGAACAATGGCCACATCCAGCTTGAAGCAGCTAGAGAAGCACAAGACCTTTGCCCATTGTCCTTTATAAAATTATAAAGGGTCTTAAGTCTGAGGGGGGGAATTGTTAAAGAGAAAAGTTCTCCCAAATTCTCCAAAGCCTGCAGTTGGAGAATGGGAAAAAAGGACAGCTTTCAAAATGCCTTTGCAAATTATTTGCTCATGACAAAATATGTGAAAAGCAAGTAGCAGGTTTCATTGGCCGTAAGACCATAACTACTATATCTCAGGTAGTTAACAAAAAAGGAGAAAATGTGGGAGCCCAGTATGTGTGGTACAGAGGGCTGTAGCTGCTGTGTGAAGCCAGGACCAAAACACGAGCCTTTAAGTCTTAACAGGTTGGCAAATGTGCCCCACATATTATACTGCCAGTCCCACACTCCGGAGGGTTTTAGAAGTAGAACAGGAATGCAATGTCCTCTTTGAAGCTAATGAAGCCTGCTCTGCTCTGTGTGGCCCCAAATTCTTATCAGTACAATGCGAAAACAATGTTTAAGTAAAAAGAGACATCTAGAGTTTTATGATATGCCTTGGTGCCTCAGTCTTGCTGCCTACCTCCTTATGCTAATTTATATTCCCCTTTGTTATTACTCCCAACCATTTGGTGGAGGTCTGCATGTTTACCCCATGCATTTCTGCATGTAGCAAACTCAATAAAAACCATGACTGACCCTTCTCTCTCCTCAGATAAATTCATCTCTGAGTCAGTTCTTTTATCCACATCGAGGGATCTGCGGGATTGGATACTCTTGCAGTTTTCCTTGCCCAAGGAGATATATCAGAAAAAATATCGCTATGCAAGATGTCTGAGATTTTATCGCCTATGTTTTCTTCCAGAATTTTTATGGTTTCATGACTTAACATTTAAGTCTTTAATCCATTTTGAGTTTATTCTTATGTATGGTGTAAGTTGGTGGTCTAGTTTCATTTTTTTGCTTGTACCTGTCCAATTTTCCCAACACCATTTATTGAATGAGATTGTTTTTACTCTATTGTATGCTCTTGCCTCCTTTGTCAAATATTGATTGATCACATAGGCCTGGGTTTATTTCTGGGCTCTCTGTTCTATTCCATTGACCTATATGCCTGTTCTTATGCCAGTACGAGGCTGTTTTGATTACAATGGCCTTGTAGTATAGTTTGATATCAGGTATTGTGATTCCTCCAACTTTGTTCTTCTTTCTCAATATCACTGGAGGTATTTGGGATCTTTTTTAGTTCCATATAAATTTTTGGAATATTTGCTCTAGATCTGTGAAATATGTCATTGTGTTTTAATAAGAATTGTGTTGTATATATAGATTGCTTTGGGTAGTATGGACAGTTTAATGATGTTAATTCTTCCAATCCATGAACATGGTATATACTTCCATTTATTTTATCTTCCTCAATTTCTTTCTTTAGTGTTCTAGAGTTTTCCAAGTACAGATCTTTTACGTTCTTGGTTAAATTTGTTCCTAGGTATCTTAGTTTTTTGTTGCAACAGTAAGTGGAATTATTTTATTTGTTCCTCTGATAGTTCATCATTGGTGTATAAAAGGAACAACTTTTCTAAAAAGATTTAACTCTTTATGTAATTCAGTTTTATGTAAGTCTTATAATTTTAAATGTAAACTTATGCAATGGCATTTTTAATATTTGCTCTGGCATTTTCTGTAACTTGTACATGTTGAACAAGAAACTAAAAGTGACTTCATGACTTGTGTATAATTCAAAACACCTACTTACACATTAAAAGAAAAAATTATTTTTGAAATTGTGTTCCTTGTTTCATTTAATGCTTAATATGAAAATAGTGATCTTTTTGTAGGATTTGACCATTTTTAATCTCAATTTCTATTTCTAAGCCTGTGAACATTTGCTTTATCATGTTGCCTCAGTTTTCAAAACTAGATATTTTAAATGCCTTGAAGAACTTTGGTAATTTCTTGATGTGCTTTACTGCAATGTTTATTTGCATCTTTACTTTGTAATAAGAGTACAATTTTGTAGCTAAAAGAATTACTGCCAAAGTGTGGGCAGTATTTGTCCTTGAGTTTAGGCCAGAAAGTCTATATTCATGCAGATGCCACAGGGATGGGGTCTGGAGGCTGATGGGAAGGCACTTCCCACAGGGGTCCCAGAGCTTCCCTCATGCAGAGACCCTCTCTCCTGGGCCATGGCCACTCTTCCAACACTGCTGCTTCTACTACCACCACCACCACCGTTCAACTTAGTTATTCAAACCTCAGTACTTTTCATAGCAGGAGCACTATTAATAATTATACTAGGCAACAGGTATAAATTGGATCCACCCAGTAAAACCTCGGATATCTGGTTAAACAACCTGTGAAGCATGAAAGGCTCACAGTTCCTTGATGACTCTTTTTGAGTGATCATTAGTTCTGCTTCAGAACAACCATTCACAGTTGTGAACATAGCTAGGAGCTGCTCCATGTCAGAAATTTAAACTACAAGATCTCATTCAATTCCTCTCTGTCTATATCCCTCTTGCATGCCTTCACGTGCATTGACAAGCATTCTCAGCCCTAAAAGACAGAAAACCCTGCTCCCTATGTGAATTTGGTCCCAATCTAAAACTTGTCTTCTTCCACCTTCACTGTCCTTGCTGCCCAGCCTGGACCCTTAAGTTCTTACCCTGATCCTCTCAGGAACACCTTCAACTTCCTTGCCCTCCACCTCTCCATTCAACATGCCCAGGGACACCCAGCTCCAAGACATACCCTTCCAAGCATCTCTTCCTCTAGTTGACAGGGATTCTAGAGAAATGTCCACTTTGATTCTATGGCTTTCAATTCCACCAAGGACCACTCAAAAATCCTTAAACTCACCATTTCTCAGAACTCTTAAACTTCTTCCCTTAGATCTATAGCTGTAGAACTGTTTGGGGTGGGGAGAAATCTAGTGCCTTGGCTAGTCCCCTCAGGGGAATTTTATTTGTATAGTTAGGGCTTTTTGTTTGTTTGTTTTTCATCATTAAGATCTCTGATTTTGAGCTGAACTCTTCATATCTGGTTTTCTCTTTGGCTTGCTTCTTTCAGCCCTGTCCAGTCTCTCCCCTGGGGCTGCAGACCTCTGAAACAATGGCTAAATTCTACTTCCTAGGTCCTGATGCTCCAGCCTGCTGTGAGTATAGAGGGAACCAAGTACATGAATCCAATGTCAGTTTGTGTGGTCCCATCTCTAAGTCTGTAGTTATGTGCCCTAACAAGAAGGTCCCAATGGGATGAACCCTATCTGTAACTGTCACAGTCTTTCTTGGTAGACCTTGCTTGATTGCTTGGTGATAGAGTGAACCTCATGCCATAACCTTGCCTTTGATAATATTTGTGACATCCTATTGTTCCCACTGATTCCAAGGGAAGTCCTGCTCTCTGCTCTGTATAGGCTGACAGTCGCCAGGTACACTCTGACTTACCAAGGCAACAGAATGCTGCAGGGGGTGATGGTAAGAAACAAGCCCAGGTCCAGATTCGAACCCTTATCCAGTTTTTATGACTTAGAAGACTCAGAAATGAATTTCTTCCCTATTTACCCTGGATTGCTTATCCCTCAAGCATCAGTTGGTGTGTGGGCTGTCTCAGGTTCAGGGGAAGAATGCTTGCTTTCTTCCCAGTGTAGTTGCCTTTCACTTAAGAGGGCCACAACTTGATGGGTTATAGCACTTCCCTCTGCTCTTTTCTCAGTCCCACAATAAGGCTGGAGCTGAAAAGGCTGATGCAGCTATGTCAACCCTTATCTAAGAATTAATCCTGCTGGGTTTTGGAAAGGAGGGCAATGAAACTTACCTTCAGAAGCAAAGCTGTCCTTGTCTAGGAATCTGCTTCAGGGTAAAGGAGCTGTTGAAAAGTTGGTTACCAGATTGTATCTTAACTTCTGCTTTCTAGAAGCAAGCACATCTTCTCAAGACAATCAAAGGGGCTTTGATCACCTCTGGAGTCAGGAACATGAGACAAATCCTACCTTGGCAAGGAAGTGGTGAGGAAACACTTCTCTTAGCAGCACTTTCACTGTCTGCGGGGCTAAAAATCCTGCCACCTGGAGAGAACGACTTTTTACTCTGTGGTGATGCCAGAATCTCCTTCTTTACCCAAAAACTCCAAAAAGAGCCCTTTTACATTTAGCTGAGAAAGGGTAGACCTTTTGGCATAGGTCTGGAATTCATTGGGGTTTCCCTGTCAAAGGGTTCATTTGTGGGGTGCCAGCCAATTTAGCATAACATGAGCTCCAGTTTTACATCTGAAGGGGGAGGGCTGAAGCCCTAGAGGTGGAGATGGAGATGGAGATGGAGGTGGAGATAGAGATAAAGATGGAGATGGAGGTGGAGGTGGAGGTGGAGGTGGAGATGGAGGTGGTGATAGAAATGGAGATGGAGGTGGGGGAGGAGGTGGAGATAGAGTTGGAGATGGAAATGGAGAAAGAGACGAAGATGAAAGTGGAGATAAAAATGGATTCTTCCTAAAGCTGCCATGGGATAAAGACCAGTATTGGGGTGCTGTCTTCTCTCCACCATGAGACCTGGAAAAATCTGCAGGACATAAATTGCAAATGGCAAAATTTCACTGGGATGGAAGAAATCCTAGGTTAAGAAACTGTAAACAAGTCAGAGGGTCCATGCTGAGAGGTCTGATGGAAAGCCTTCTTCTTAATGTGTATTTATTTGGAACAAAAACCAGGATTTTATTTATCAGTTACAGCACTTCAGCAACTTATTTTTTCCTTCACACTCAATTCCCTTTATCTTCAATATCTGAGTGTGGATGGAGAGAAGACAATTTATCATAGGTATACCTAAGCTGTGGTAAGTGGGTGTAGAACATTAGAAAAAATGAGCTAATAATGTAAGTAAGGATTCAAAGAGAACTTGTACATGAAAGCTAGTGTGGGGCCGGCTGTCCTGTCCTGTATGCTGCGAGATTTAAAGAACACAAAATATGCTGAATTTCTTAAGGCACTGACTCTCAATCTTAGCTACACATCAAAATCATGTGAGGGGCTGTGAAAAAAACTACAGAAGCCTGGGCTCCACTACAGACCTCTGAAAAAGGATCTCCAGAAATGGAGTCGAGTGACTCCTAAGGTAATTTTAATGAGCAAGCCAATTTGAGAGCTATGTTCTAGAACAGTGGTTCTCATAATTGAGTGGTCACTAGAAATACAGGCAGACTTCCTTTGATTGTGATTAACTTGGTTGAGATTCACAGATGTTGCAGTTTTTACAAATTGAAATTAAGACCCTCCACTTGCAAAATGATGATTACAACTCGCTTTACTGCAGTTATCTGGAACTGAATCCACAATATCTCTGAGGTATGCCTGTACTGGGAGACCTCCTTAAAACACAGAGGGCTGGGCCCCTCTCTTAAGGCTTCTAATTCAGCATGCCTGGTATAAGTCTGAAAATCTGCATCTCCAACAAGTTCCTGGATAATGCTGATGTTGCTGGTCTGGGGACCAAAATTTGAGAACCAACATCTTAGAGGAATAAATGCTGACTGTTCTTTCCATGAAAACATGCATGTGTACTCAGTCTACCAGCTGGTTTGTCTCTCTTGTGTGCATCTAGAAGCCATGTGTATGTAAGGGTGAAGGAAAAAAGAAAGCGCAAGCAAAGAGAAGGGTGGTACTTGTAAGTTCAAAGAACCACCCACTTCTATCTCTACTTATTTTGTTTAAGTTGTGACTGAGCAACTCTGGTCATTTTTCATCCTGTCCCACTCCTGACAAAATAAGCTGCAGGTTTTCCGCAGTTAAAAAGATAATTTGCAATATGAGCAGTCATGTTTTCTCTGTTTGTGCAACCAGAGACTGAACTGCTCCCTCTGGAGACAGCAGGCTCTACCTTGAAAAAGCTGGGAAAAGCATCCCAGAGTTAGAGGGTGACTTATTGAGAAGCTAAATTTGTTTCTCCTGTGGAGGGAGAATTAGACTTGATCCAAGGGCCTCGATGGGAAGCCACATGGGTTGAAAGTGAGGCTTAAGGAGGAGGTTGGCGGAGTGGAAAGAAAGGATGTATCCTTAAAGATGCCCTGCTACAGGCCTCTGTAAGTCCTCTCTCCTCACCACCCCTGGACTGAGGTCAGGAAACAAGAACGTGAAATAAAGTTTCAACTTTTATTTTCTGCACCCTTCAAGAGAAAGGTGTAAGAGCCACCTGACATTCTTGCCAAAGGCTCAACTCCATCAATGTGTGTGTGTTGGGTGGGGAGAGGGTTCTGGGGAGAATGACAATGAAAGAAATGCTCTGGGACTTCCAGCCGAGATGGAGGCTTAGACTGACACACTCGGTCTCCCTCCACAACTAAGAAGGAATACAACTACCTCAAAACAAAAGATAACTAGAAATTCCATAAAATAAAACTATATGGAAGCCCAACGTATGAAGTTATAAACCAGTGGTGCTCATCCGGACCGGTAGGAGGGGCAAGAAAACGTGGTGCTGTCCGTGGTAGCAGTGGGGATATCGGCAGGACTGAGAGAAACACCAGAGGAGCAAGCCTGGCCGCAGTCGGGTCCGGCAGCTCGCGATCCCAATGCTGGTGAGGGCTGACCCCCCATTGCCTCGGACACAGAGGCCCAGAGAGTGGGGGTGACGGATCCCGGTCTCTCAGTGGAGAGTAAAGGCAAGAATCCATCTTGGACCCCTGCCCCCACACAAAGCGCCACAGTGCAGCAAAATAGGTCGTGGATCGCCGCCCGTTGCTTATCGCCACCGGTCGCCAGGCAGTGACGAATGCAGGGGGCTCCACCCCCTATAGCCTGCCTGGGAAGCAAAGCTAAACACAAATCTGTTAGAATGAAGCAGACAATGATTGAAATTCAGGTGACGCAGCTCACCAGGCAACAGATGCGAGAGCCGACAGAAGAACAAATAAAAAATCTTTCTAAGGCTCAGTTCAGAGCTATAGTTATAAGGTGGCTTACAGAATTAACAAAAGATTTGGAACAAGACAGGAAAGGAACTAAAACTACTCATACTGAAACGAACGAAAACACATATGAGACAAGTGGTGAGGAAATAAAATCCAAAGATCAAATCAACAAACCGGAACATAGGGAAGGAACAAACAGACAACCAGTGCAGAAAGAGGAAACAAAAAGTAAGGAAAATGAGGAGAGGCTCAGAAACCTCTGGGACAGCTATAAGCGATCAAACATTCGGATAATAGGATTGCCAGAGGGCGAAGAAGAACTAGAAATTGAAAAATTATGTGAAAAAATAATGAAGCAGAACTTCCCGAACTTGGGGAAGGAAATACTTTCAGATCCAGAAAGCACAGAGAGTTCCAGAACAACGACCCAGGGAGAACCACACCAAGACACATTATAATCAAATAGTCAAAAATTAAAGATAAATAGATAATCTTAAAAGCAGCAAGAGAGAAGAAAAGAATTATGTACAAAGGGGTCCCAAATAGGCTATCAGTGGATTTCTCAAAAGAGACCCTGCAGGCAAGAAGGGACTGGCAAGAAATATTCGAAGTAATGAAAAGCAAAACCCTACAGCCACGAATACTCTATCCAGAGAAACTGTCATTCAGAATAGAAGGGCAGAGAAAGTGCTTCCAGGACAAAGTAAAACTGAAGGAGTTCATTAGATCCAAACCACTATTACATGAGATGTTAAAGGGACTGGCTTAGAAGAAGGAGAATCAAAACTATGAACATTAAAATGAAAACTGCATCACAACAACCAACAACAGAAGCTAGGGAATCCAAACAAGGGCAAACTAAATAGGCAATGAGAGTGGAAAAAGAACTATAGATATGGGGAACATATTGGGGGGAGGTCAGCAGGGAGGAGGAAGAGGGAAAGGGAGGGAGATGGTACAGGAATTAAGAAGCGTAGTAAGAGGGAATGGAGTAGACAGGAAGAGGTTGAGAAGAACTATACACAGCCAATGGACATGGACTAAAAGAGGGGGACAACTGGAGGGAGGGGGGCCACCGGGTGGAGGGGAGCAGAGGGCAAAGAAATTGGGACAACTATAACAAAATAATCAATAAAACATATTTAAAAAAAAAGAAATGTTCTGGACAGGGTGCAACCTCTTCCTGACCATCCCTCAGGGTTCCAGCAAAAAGGAGAGAAGGGGATGCTTCAAGCCCCTTAAACCCAGTTTCTGCTGGAGCCCTGAGGGATGATCAAGAAGAGGTTGCACCATTCTAATATACTTTTGGTTCTAAGACCTCCAGGATTTCACACTCCTCTTATATTAGATATTATTAATCACTCTTGTCTTCTTGTTTCCCTCTTTCCTTCTACCTCCCTGGCAGCTGTTTTACAGCCTTATCCCCTCCATAGCCATTTAATTCTGAAGTTCCTCAAGATCTGCTCCTGGCCTTCTTCTCTTCTTGTTCACTGCTCTCTCTCCCTCAGGCCAGCCTAAGCTAACTCATCCTTACCCAAGGCTTCAAGTCATGAATATCTGTCGATGATTCATCTCTTATCTACCTGAGCTCAGCTCTGTATACCCAACTGCTTGACATCTCTCTTGGGTAGATGAAAAACCTTCAAACTACCTGCTTTCATGATTTTTTCACTCAGTCCCTGCCCTCTTGCCATCTCAGTGAACCAGCACCAACATCCATCCTTACCCACAAGCAAGAAACCTATGTCTTTTTCTTGATGATTCCCTCTCCTTCACCGTCCACCTAACCCATCACCACCTTCTGTGCACTGAATCTCCTAAATGGTCCTCAGAGCCTTCCTCTTACTGTTTCCATGACTGTCCCCTAGACCAGGCCTCTACCTCTGCCATTTAGGCCACTTAAGATGCCATTCTGACCATGCCATGTCCTTTGCAGAAGCATGTCATGGGCTTCCCATTGCACTTAGGAGAAAGAAGAGATGTTCAACATGGGTAGATGGCTGCACTAGGTTTATTTGTTTGTTTTTTCCATTCTTCCCAACTTCATCTAATAGCTCCTTTGTTCTTCCAGCAGCACTGGCCTTTCCTCAATTTTTCCAACTCACCCTGTTCCATTTTTCACAGGTCCCTTGCACACCAGGTTACCTCTGTTTGAAATGTTTTCTATCTAGTTAAATCTATTTTCAGCTCAAGATGCAGTTACTTAATTATCAATTTCCTGGCTTTATTAATTGTATCAATTGGTTTCATAATACTATATGTATCTATATCAAGTTCTATCAATATTATATGCATTGATCATTTTGTATTTGCTTAAATGTTATTTCCATATCACAGTGCTTAAGTCTGTTGGCTCCATTGTGTTGCCAGTGCTAGCACAGTGCTTGCCACAGAATTAAGCTGTAGATAATTATTGGAGAAATAAAGAAAGGAAATGAAGCCTGAGAAGGAGCGAGGGGATGGGGAGAGAATAAATGAATGAATGCTCAAATCTATATTCCACTTCAGAATCATTAGAAACAGCTCAGCCCAAAATGACACGGGAAGATAGTCTCTCTGAGTTCATTCATTTATTCAACAAAGTTAGGTTTGTTATTTATTCATTATTAAAGTAACATTTTTTATTATGAAAATAACTGTTCCATTTGGAAATCATGAAAAAATTACCCAAACTGTAAAAGGAAAAGCCAATTCGCTTTTTATTCCACAATCTAATGATGAACTGTTAAAATAATTTGGCATATTTCTTTACAGGCTTTTCTTATGTATATATAGCCTATAAGTAGGGTCATTATATTTATATATAATTGCTTCTTTCTCTTAATAGGAACATTTTCTTGCGTTAAGAATTCCTCGAACACATCAAAGTTACATTGTTAAAATGCATTTTATTGCATGGATGTAGGTAGTTTAGACACCTTTTCACTCATTGTTGGATATTTAAGGACTAGCCAATTTGTTATTTCTATAGCTAACATATACGCTTTTTGAGGTCCCAGAGATAAATAGGTAATACATAGACTCTGGTAGGAGGTGGACTTTGGGAAAACAGGAAGCAGCTTTTTCAGGTGGCTTAAAAGAACACTTACTTGCTTCCGGGTTGCTGCGCTCCGGGCAGGTGTTTTCAGAATGTAATACATTGTCGGTCAAGGTAACGAGTTCTTAGTCTCTTAAGTGTGTGCCTGCTCCTCAGGCTGCTTTGGCTTCATCACACCTGACCGCCAAATCCTGGGGCGAAGAGCATCTGAGGCTTAGGCTCCGACTAGCAGACAGCCCTCGGCCAGCTGCGGAGCTCTACGACCACGCGCCGCCACGTGCCAGGAACGGGACCCCGTCCCCGCCCTCCCCTCACTCCCCACCGTGCCCCCATCAGGAAGCTCACAGAGGCTCGCCCGCTGCTCCTCCTCCAGGAGACCTCCGCAAGTCCTCCCGGCCACCTGAGTAGCCCCACCCCCCAGACTGCGGGCCCCGCCCCCGCAATCCGGGCCCCGGGGCTCGCGAGGCGCAGAGGCGGTGCCCGGCGCGATGACGTAACCGGGCGTGCGCGGTGACGGCCCGCGTCCCTGTTACTCAGCGGAGCGGCCGGGGCCGGACGACGCGCTCCGGAAGGCAGAGCAGTGAGCTCCGCTGGGTAACGGCCGCGGCGACCTACCTGACAGCATTGGTCTTCGCCAGAGGGCTTTCCTGTCCCCATTCGCTGTGCTGCCGGGTAAGTGCGGAGGACGCCCCAGAACCAGTCGGCCGACGGCCCCGCCGTGTTTGTTATTGTGCCGCCGCCTCTGCCGCCGTCTTCTCGGTCGTGACCCCCTCCCAGGAGTGGGGGCGGGAGCGCGCAGGGGGGCGCGCGGCGGGTGGGGGCGGCGCGGGAACAATAGCGGCCTGGGAGGCGGGGACCGGCCTGGGGTTTGGGGATGCGGGACCCTTGCATGCCCCAGCCAGCCGCCTCCAATCTGTCGCCCCAGCTCCGCCAGCCAGTCCTCGCAAGGGTCCCACGTCCACGTCGAGAGGGGGAAATGGAGCGGTGGAGGTGGGGGAAGGTGGGGGGAGGCAAGTTCCGAAACACTTTGGCGAAGGTGGGAACTGAGGCGCCTGGGTGACGCGCCGCGCCGTAGCTATCATCCTCCCGCCGTGGGCACCCGCGGAGAGCGCTGGGCTCACCCGGTGCCAACACCTGCCCACGCTTCACGGGCACAGTGTTTTGTTTCTCGGTGGTTTCTTTGTGCTAACGTTTTGGACGAGCGCAGCGCGGAACAAGGCTGGGGTGGCCTTCAGCTCTGGGCTGCAAGGGAGAGCCCGGGCCCTTGGCTTGGGTGGGAGGTGTTCATCATCAAGCTCAGGCATCTTCAGTGGTTAGCGCGCATTTCTCTTAAGGGTCATTTGCCGGTGACCTTTGACTTTTTCACCCCACCCTACCTCCCATCGCTTTTTGTTGTACTTGTGTTCCTGATCCTTAGGTGATAGATCCAAGTCCATTTTAAAGTACTTTAATTAACACTTTTAATTTTAATTTCTGAACGTGCCTCATCACATGTTTACTGTGAACTTAACATGCTGAGTGCCTGATAACAATGTCCAGTTGTTACTATTTTAATCTTTGAAATTCAGTGATCTTTCCAGTAGAATTCTAGTCTGTCAGTCCCAGTACCTTCTTGGCAATTAGAACATCTGATTCATTCATTCATTTATTCTGCAACTGTTCAGTACTGTATCAACCATGGTTGTTGGTGCCAATTCAGACGCCAACAGGGATCCCCAATCTGGGATGCAATGAAGAAGAAAACTTTATTCACTGCAAACAACTCAATAGTGCTACAGCAGGATGTCAAAACAGCACAGCTGTAGAACATCTCTGGGGCCAGGCCCCTTTCCTGAAGGTCTCCTGGGCTCACCATTCAGTGTTTCAGCTCACCTAGGGGTACAGAGTTCAGTCTCTATCCTGAGTCACAGGGACACTAACTTACACGGACAGAAGTTGCCTCCTCTGGTTCCTGATTGGTCTATCCTCATGCAGAACCATGGCACTTTGGCCCAAAAGGTACTGTCCTGATTGGTTAGAATAGAGTTGCTCTGATGGATTAGAGCCTGTGCAGCTCTCATTAGATGGGGAAAGTCTCAGAACTGTTTGTTAGAATAGGACTCCAGGAACTCTTTCATATGGGCTGCCTTAGATGGCAGAAGTACAGAGCAGGCAGACAGTAGTGCGAAGACACGTAGTGCAGAACAGAGGCAGGCTTCTCCGCAAAGTGCAGTTTGTGTGAGAGGCCCCTGTGCAGAAATGGCTGCTAGGCTTCTGCTTTTTTCATTTGAGCTCCCTTAACCACCAGGAGACTCTTAGTATGTGTGTGTTGTTTTTTTTTCTTCAGAGTTCACAAGAGTTTGAAGGCAAAAAATACCCTTTAATGGAAAATGATGCCTTAAAATATAATAGACATACTTATTTTTAAATTGAATTTATTGGTGTGATATTGGTTAATAAAATTATATAGGTTTCAGGTGTACGTACACTTCTATAATACATCACTTATATATTGCATTGTATGTTCACTTCCCCAAGTCAAGTCTCCTTCTATCATTGTTAATCCCCCCCACCGGCGCTCCCCCCCGCCCCCTTTACTTTGTTCTACCTCCTCCTACCCCCTTTCCCTTTGGTAATCACCATACTATTGTCAGTGTCTGTGACTTTTTTTTTTCTTAATTCTTCACCTTTTGCCCACAGCCTCCCGACCCCCCTCCCCTCTGACATGTCAGTTTGTGCTCTGTATCTATGAATCTATTTTTGTTTTGCTTGTTAGTTTATTTTGTTCATTAGATTCCATGTTTAATGAAATCATATGGTATTTGTCTTTCTCTGACTGGCTTATCTCACTTTGCATAATGCTCTCCAGGTCCATTCGCAAGAGGTAAGAGTTCCTTCTTTTTTATGGCCAAGTAATTAAAAGAATATACGGGATGCACCCCTATATTCATTGCAACATTATTTATAATAGCCGTGATTTGGAAGTAGTCCAGGTGAGTGGGTAAAAAAGCTGTGTTACATTTACACAATAGATGTACCTTTAAATGAGGTGGTTATACAGGGTGAGGCAAAAGTAGGTTTATAGTTGTGAGTAGGCAAAACATAGTTTATTCTTGTATTATTTATTAATAAAATTCTATTATTTTCCATATGAACAACTATAAACCTGCTTTTCCCCCCACCCTGTATAAGTGATGTGTGTTAAGATAACAGTTTTATTCTGGATCATTTGACTATCTTTTAGTAGTAGACCTGGAACTTCTAGTGTAATGTTATATTAGGAAGTAGAGTTTGATTTGATCTAAATATACAACAGCTTTTATTTATTTCCAAATTTAACTTTTCAGTCTTAGAGCCTTACTTATGTCCTTACGGTCTTTTGTAATGTTTACCTCAGATTTTCCTGCTGTGGCTTAAGCCTAGGAGGTCAGATGCTGTAAGTGAACAAGTTTAGTTCTGTGCTTGACCAAAGCAAGCAGTCAAAATGGGACTTCTTTAAGGACAGTCCTGTCCTGCATCTGTGTCTCCAGCTCCTAGCCTGAAATATTAGTAAATGTTCAATAAAAGCCAGACTGATGAAAAGCTCTTTACAATTGATAGTATTTAAAATCAAATCTTAAAAAGACAGTAACAACATTTAATGTTCTCTGTAAAGTCTTGGAAGTATTATGCACACTGTCACTTCTAAATGACTAAATAATCAATTCATATATATTTTCTGTCCTGGCAGTAATGGCTTTTGAATTACTTCAGTATGAATTATGTTTTTATCACTTTTAAACCATTCACTATCCTAAAATAAAACTTTGTCTAAAATGTGTCTGTGTATTACCTACCTCTCTCTCTCTCACACACAATGATATTTCAATAGAATCTAAATTGGTTGTATTTATTCTTTTGTGAGTATTATGTAAAAAGTTTCTGATGATTTCTTTAAGTTGGAAAAGTTAGAAAAAAGGAAAACTGCATACAAATTTTATTGGGAATATTTAATTTCCAATAACATGTTAGAAGTGGTTAATTTTAAGTTCTCCCTTTTACTAATACTATTGGTGAAGCATTTAAGCCTAAAACTCAAAATAATATCAGGTTGTTCAAGTACATTTCATTTCCAGTTACTATGTAAATTAATTTTAGTATTTGTTTTGGATATGAAAGCACTTGGGGTGAGTTTATTATCTGATGTTAGAGAACAGATAAAGAAATAAGAAAATGATACTTTATTAAAATAATGGATGAGAATCTTATGATACCAAACCTTTATTGCTTTACCTAGTTAGGGACTTCAGATTCCAGTAAGGGTTATTGATACAAATCCTTTAGCAGTAAATCACTGTCAGGCTACATGTGAAACCAAAGTTTTCTTGGTTTCTGTTTTCTGTTGGTTTTTTAAAATAACAGCATTGTCGAGATATAATTTAAATACCATAAAATTTACCCTTTTAGAGTGTATATCGCTACTAATTCCAGAACATTTTTGTCATTCCCTATTCCCCTCTAAATGATGTTTAAAGGGAAAGCTAGCACTAATTCTGTTAGTAAGTATATTCCATTAATGTGTTTGAAAAGGACTACCTGTAAGTGTCCTGGTAGACTTAGATCTTGGGAGAAAGGCCACTTGGAAAGGAAATTAGTTTAAAAATAAATTCACCCACAATTAATAAGGTCAGAATCTTGACTATTTGCTCAATGACTAATATTATGGAAATCACCTTGTGAAGATGCTAGTGAAACAACTTGAAGTAATTAAGTTACTAGTCAAACTATTCTAGTTGTAATTCTTGTTAGTCTACTTTGTCATTAAATTGAGTTTTGACATATTTAGTCATCTAGATAAGTTGAGATGCTTTGTGGCACCTGTAGAAGTGTGATGTCTGACATTAAGATGCCAGCTCTCTAGAGGCCTCTGGTCAAGTCAGTGGTATGGATAGTAAGTAGCCTTTCTAATTCATGTAGTGCAAGGAAGTCATTATAGCCACATAGCTTTAGATATGAATCATTTGCTTACTTCAGTGAGCTGTGATGCTTATTATCTTAGTCATGAGCTTTGTCTTCTTATTCTAATGCAGATTAACTTGAACTTTGATTTTAGAAATGAGTTCTGAGTCAATAGACTTATTACCTAAAAGGTTACAGGAATATTAAGGGTTACAGGAATATTAAGTGTTACTCTGTCCGTCAGGGCAGTCGGACCTAGGTTCACTTCTCAGTTCTATCATCTGGACTTTGTCATCAGCAAGCTCTAGAGCCTTCAACAAGTTGTTTAACCTTTTTTGGTACAGAACTCTGAGACTGTAGACTGTTGGAACTTTTATTATTATTTTTTTAATGTAAAGATTGTTCCCCAGATAGGTGGTTCTTCAGAAGACATACTGGGACAAAAAGAACCTTATTAAGTGATAATCCAAGATCCCATGTTAAGAACAGCAATGAGAATTAGACTTTTTGTAATTTTCAGAAGGCAAATTGTTGAGTCAGATATTTTCTGTAATATTTATACTTATAAATCAAATAAAAAGCTTCACCATAAGCTGGAAGTTGTTTCACTTGTTTAGTAACAAGACTCTGCTCTCAGAGACTTAGTGGAAGTGTAACAGAACCCCTGGGCTCTCAGATTGAAACAGAACCCAAAGGCTGTTTTGTTAGGGGCCCGATTGCCCGCCGCCAGAATTATAACTCTCAATACCAGAGTTTAGTGAAAAGAAAAAGAATTGTTTATTTAATAGTTATATAGATTTAGATCATTAGCGGTTTTCTGCCGTTAAGTCTTATATTCCTTAAAACACCCACAAACACACATTTCTGCCTCCCCCTACCAAACTACCAAACGGAGGCTAGTTTTAGAAAAGTTAGAGATACCGTTTCCCTACTTCCGAGACACAGTTTAGCTTTACTGGTAGCTGCCAATCATTCGATTCTGATTGGGGAGGCTTTGTCTGTGTTATGGTGTCCACCAGCTTTTAATCCAGAACCTCGTGGATTTCCCAGCCTCCTTGTAAACTACGTGGAGTTTTCCCTTCTTAAAGCAGCATGGTGTCCCCTTCTCAAAACCGCATGGTGTGTGTGGTTAAAATGTCTGCCGCTTATTTTTAAATCCCTGACTGCGTCCTGTGATGCAGTGGGAATGGTACCCAGTTCTGACCGTTCACAGAACCTCACGCAGGCTCTGTAAGCTCTTTCAGTACCATCCCACAGTCCAAGACCCCTCCCATCTTCTTGAGGTCTTGGAAGCATCAAAGCCATTTGTGTAACAAAGACACCAGCCACTAGCCCCAGGCATGTGAAGGCATCCTGAAAGCTGCTTCCTTTTCCTCATCCCCCCAGCCGCAAGCTCTGGGGGTTTTTGGACACCCCCATTCTGTAACAGAAGGTGTGAAAATGAAGAATTTATTAGCCTTAGGAAGCTTATGATCAGGGATGGGACTTAAGGCATGGCACAACAGTGAATTTATGTACTTTTAAAAGAGTTATGTGAGTTCTTCTATTCCAAATCTCTGGGCAGGCTAAATTTCATTGAAATTTAGTATTTAAAATTATATGTGAGTATGATAAGGCCTTTTAGAAAACTTAATAGCTGCCATTCTTTTTCAAGGTGGTGGGTTATATCACACTCTAGTGATTATAGTACAAATATATGTTGGCGTATCCTGTTACCCTTTGGTTAAGATCTAACAATTCTTTAGATGGTTAAGGAGACCGAACTTAATAGTGGTTGCTAGCATGGGCTTTAGGGTTAGCCCTGAGTTCCAATTCATGCTTCAAATCTATCTAACTATATGGCATAAGCTAGTTTAGGTTATGTAACAACTTTTGACCTATTTTGTTATCTGTCAAATGAGAATAATAATAGTACACAATCTCACAGGACTGTGAAGTTTAAATAAGGTACTACATTTACAGTGCCTGGAACACTAGATGTAAGCATTCAGGAAATTTTAGCTATTGTTACCACTTATTATTTTGAACTTAGAAAAAACTGCTAAGTGCCAAGTAAATTTAAAACCAACTTGATGTACAGTATACATTCACATTCTGCAGAATATGCCCATTGTTTCCCTCTGCATTTCTGAGGAGTTTTTCTTCAAATTTGATTGTCTCATCTAATCTGAACCGACTGAAATGATTAAATATTTGGACCAGTAATCCTTTCTGCCTTAAAAATTGGAACTGTTCCCAAAGCATATATTAAAAGTAAATATTTTTGCTTCATTTTCTGATACAAAGTTTTTTTTGCCTCTTTACCTCTCCCTATTGCAGAGAATTGCCTAAGCTTTCCTCAGTTTATTTTTATAGATATTTAATGGAATGGGAAACCAGGAGCTGGGAATAGCTTTATCATGTGCTCACATTTGAAGAAAACAGAATGCTGTCTGTTCTTTTAAATTTAATCTTATTGGGATCTTTGTTTTTATATGAAGATTGAAAATTTATCAGAGACCTGGTAACCACACCAGTTAATTAAGCATTTTCTAGAGGTTTAGAAAAATGAGGGCGGTAATGTGGAAATATTATATTTTTTATGTTTTTCTAAGTTTTCTGTGTAGTGTTTCTATTTTTATAGCAATACATCAAATTTCTTGCTCCTTCTTGAGACAACTATGAAATGACGCTGGGTTTGCACAGGAAATATTTATTGAGACTAAATATTAATAGGTATTTATTAAGTGATGTGAGAGCCAGCCAATCTCTATTTTTAGTGAGCCTAACTTGATGAGAGATAAGGACAAACATAAGTGCATTTATGTCCTAACAAAATGAACCAAATATTGTTAGGCATTTTATTAGGAATTTTTTTAGTCATTAGGCCTGATAGCGGGACTTTGGAACATTTGGGGACATCCAAACTTTGCACTTCTGACTGCTGAGAAGCCTGAGCCCCAGCGTATTTCTGGAACCACTAGAAAAGAAAAAACAGCTCCTCCTTTTAAATTATACTTACACTAGAGAAACCACGGAAAACAATATGCTTTCTCTCCTAATTTCCGTTTAAAAGTCAGAGTGTAGTACAGATTAGTCAAAATCTAAATCATAAGAAAAGGTGAACCTTATAGTCACCTCATTTATTTTGGAACAAAGTAAGGTATCAAAATAAGTGTATGAAAAGCACACAGTAGAAAAGATGCTACTCAAGTACTAACTGAGTCCTCAAACTCTTCTTTATTAAAGCTCTGAACACTTAAGACTAGATCTGTGCTGGTAGCACTTTCTTAAGGCTTTTCTAATATTGAGAAGAGTGGGCTTCACTGCATCCTGTTGCTGAGAGACCCAAGCCCCAACGTATTTCTGGGGACACTAAAACAGACCGCACCGCACCTGCTATGCTTGGCACAAGACATCAAAAACATCAGTGTTGCTATTTTCTAAAAGCTGTTAATGGGAGTGGAAACTCACCATTCCCTGACTTGCTCCTGAGAGGGTACTAACTCTGAAACAGCGTTTGGGTCAACCAAAAGTGAGATAAAGGAAAGCTGCCATTGTATAGACTTCCCTGTAAGTTAAGAAAGGTCAGTTATGGTGTAAACAAATAAAAACCAAAGCAGCTGCCTTTGTCTGTTACTGTTGAGAGTGAAAGAGTTTTAGTGACTGTTTTATTTAAATTTTATTTATCTTTTGACTAAGTGCTGTATTCACTTTGATTCAAAGTTCCAAAGATTTAAAAAGACACACAATTAAGTTTTCTTTCCACTCTGTGCAGCCACCCAGTTTCTCTACACAGAGATGGTGTTAAGTTTCTTTGACTCCTTCCAAAGATAGTTTAGGTACGTGTATGTAAATAGATATATAATTTCTTGTTCAAAATCCTTGGTCCAGATGTATTTCAGAATTAAACTTGTTTTTAAGAGGGGGTGGAGACTGTAGAAAGGTAATATAAGTGGATCTGTTATATTATCCAAAATCCTTAGCAAGAAGTGGGGTAGCATTTCATAATCAAACACATTAATATATCTGTATTAAAAGCATAAGTAGTACAATAACTACTTATTAAATAAAGATAATAGAGTCTTATGAAATTATTTTTTTCTCAAGTTTTGACACCAAATGGGTTTGTACTAAAACTTATTTTAAAAAACATTTTTCAGAGGTTTATGGAGTTCAGATTGCCAGAGAGGGACTGTGTTTCTCACATAGTATATAAAGTACAGTATGCCCTCTTCCCTCCCACTCTTTTTAATTTCAGTTGTTACATACCATGCACCTTGGCTTTACCTTTTTTTTTTTTTAAGTTAACAGTATAGCTTAGAGATGATTTTATATTAGTCATATCAGTACATAAATAGCATGCCTTTTTTTTTTTTTTTTTTTAACACCTTCATAGTATACCATTTGTCTTAGTCAGCTGGGGCTACTATAACAAAAGACCATAGACGGGTGGTTTAAACAACATTTATTTCTCACAGCTCTAAAGGCAGAGAAGTCCAAGATGAAGCTGACTAGAGATTTGGTTCCTGGCTTGCATCTGTCACCTTCTTACTTTGTCCTCAATGGAGAGAGTGCTCTGCTCTCTCTTCCTCGTTTTAGGACATTGATCTCATCATGGTCCCCACCTTCATGGCCTCTTGTAAACCAAATTACCTCCCAAAGTCCCGCTTCCAACTACCAGGCACTAGGGCTTCAAGTATGAATTTTGGGAAGACACAACAATTCAGTCCATAATATCATTATACTGGTGTAATATTTATTTAACTAGCCCTTTATGATGTAAATTCAGATTGTTTTCCATCTTTTGCTATCAAAAGCTGTGATGCAATGAGTTATCCTGTGCATACATCATTTCACAGTTGTATAGAGGTGTACAGAATACATTCCCAGAAATGGAATTGCTAGGTCATAATGTATGTGCATACTTAATTTTGATAGATATAGCCGAAGTGTTATATGTAGAGGCCGTTACAACTTACATTCACCAGCACTGTAAGGATGCTTGCTGCTTTCCTCATCACGATTTTGAGTGAGATTAAATATCTTTTGTCTTCTAAGGGCTCTTTATATTTTTATTGTGAACTGTCATATCTTTTTCTGATTTTCTGTCTCTTTGTTACTTTTTCTTAGGTTTATAGGACTTATTTTTATATTAGGGAAAATAACTGCAAGTTTTTGGAAATATTTTTCCCAATTTACTGTTTGCTTTTTAAATTTCTTTATCATGGTTTAACCGTGATTTTTTTTCATTAGTTAAATTTATCAGTCTTTACTGACTTCTATGTTATATGTAATGATTTGAAAGTCTTTCCCTAATTCAAGATTATATAAGAAATCTCCAATGTTATTTCTCTAATATTTTTATCATTTCTTCTTTTTGTATTTAATTTATTTTTTTTGTCCTCACCCAGGGACATTTGTTTGTTTGTTTGTTTGTTTGTTTTCTCTTGTTCCATTACAGTTGTCCCATTTTTCCCCAATTGCTTTCCCCTGTACCACCCACCTCAGCCCCTCTCCCACAGTCAGTCTCTCCCCATTTAGTTGTCCATGTCCATGGGTCATTTATACCAGTTCCTGGTCTAGGCCCTTCCCCTTCTTGTTTTTTTTTTTTTTTTTCTTTTTCTTTTAAATGTGGTGTATTTTTTTGTTGTTGGAATAGCAGATTTTTTTTTTTTTTACATTTTATTTATTTTTAGAGAGAGGTTTAGGGAGGGAGAAAGAGGGAGAGAAACATCAGTGTGTGGTTGCCTCTCATGCATCCCCAACCAGTGACCTGGCCTGCAACCCAGGCATGTGCCCTGACTGGGAATTGAACCGGTGACCCTTAGGTTTGCAGGCTGGTGCTCAATCCACTGAGCCACACCAGCCAGGGCGGCCCTTCCCCTTCTTTCCCCTCTTCTCCTACTCCCCTCTCCCCTCTGGTCACTGTCAGTCTGTTACTTGTTTCCATGCCTCTGGTTCTGTATTGCTCTTTGTTTTGTTCATTAGGTTCATGTATTAGGTGAGATCATATGGTATTTGTCTTTTGCCTCCTGGCTTATTTCACTAAGCATAATAATCTCCAGTTCCATACTTGCTGTGGCAAAAGGTAGAAGTTCCCTTTTTTCTGCTGCGTAGTATTCCATCATGTAAATATACCACAGTTTTTTGGTCCACTCATCCACTGATGGGTACTTAGGCTGTTTCCAGGCCTTGGCTATTATAAATAGCACTGCTATGAACATAGGGCTGTATAGGTTCTTTTGAATTGGAGTTTCAGGATTCTTTGGGTATAATCCTAGCAATGGAATCACTGGATCAAAAGGCATGTTTACTTTTTTGAGGAAATTCCATACTGTGTTCCACAGTGGTTATACCAGTCTGCATCCCCACAAATAGTGCACTAGAGTTTCCTTTTCTTTACATTCTCGCCAGCACTTGTTGTTTGTTGATTTGTTGATGATGGCCATTCTGACCAGTGTGAGGTGGTATCTCATTGTGGTTTTTATTTGCATCTCTCTGATGGCTAGTGATGTTGAGTATCCTTTCATATGCATATGGGCCCTCTGTATGTCCTCCTTGGAGAAGTGTCTGTTTAGGTCCTTTGCCCATTTTTTAATTGGATTGTCTGTCTGCCTGGTGTTGAGTCTTATAAGTTCTCTATATATTTTGGAGATCAAACCCTTTTCTTTTTTTTTTTTTTTTTTTTTTTGAGATTTTAAGAGTGCATTTATTAAAGCTGAGTACAGTGAAACAAAGGAAGGGCTTAGTGTAGAAGAAGCAACAGGAGACAGCCTAGGCAGTGGTCTGCTTATCCTCTCTAGGAACTCAGTAGGAAAGAAGGGAGCCATGGTGGGGCTGCTGTGAGTTCTCTGAAAAGTCAGAGAAAAGGGGACCTCAGAGGCAGGTTCAGTGGGTTAGCCTAGGATGAGCTGCTGCTGCCCATTGCTCCCCTCCCTGGTTGCAAGTCTAGTGGGGACCCTTAGAGTTTAGGAGAGAAAAGTAAAGATGTTTGCCTGAGAGGGGAAAAAAGCATGGGCATGCTCTAGAGAGAGGCCAAACTGGGTCCCAAACCCTTTTCTGAGGTATCATTGGCAAATATGTTTTCCCATATGGTCAGTTCCCTTTTCATTTTGCTGATGTTTTCTTTAGCTGAGAAGACTTTTTACTTTGCTGTAGTCCCATTTGTTTATTCTTTCCTTTATTTCCCTTACCCGAGGAGATTTATCAGTGAAAATATTGCTGCATGGGATATCTGAAATTTTCCTGCCTATGGTTTCCTCTAGGACTTTTGTAGTTGCATGGCTTATATTTAAGTCTCTTTCCCATCTTGAGTTTATCCTAGTGTCTGATGTAAGCTGGTGTTCTAGTTTTATTTTTTTGATGTCCCTGTCCGGTTCTTCCTATACCATTTTTTGAAGAGGCTATTTTTACTCCCATTTTATGCTTCTGCCCCCTGGGCTCTCTATTCTATTCCATTGATTTATGTCTGTTCTTATGCGAGTATCAGACTGTTTTGATTACAGTCGTCGTCGGCAGCCGTCCGTCTCGAGAGACGATGGTGTAGCTTCTTAAGAGTCTATCTGCACCGCCGAGAATGGCTGTGCAGTCCAACTCGGGAGTGACACGGTATCTGTCTCCTCCCGTGTTGAATCGACATCTTGTGATGACGCTGGAGTGTCCTCTCCAGTGAAGCTGAAGCTACAGAGCCTGGGCAGGGTGATATGGAGGGTCTGCTGTTGCCCATGCAGCAGACCCCCCCTCTCTTCGCAGCTGAAGGATCCAAGGGAAAGACGGAGTCAATACAGCTTGGCTTCAGGTGCGCCGCAGGAGTTGCCGGTGTTGACTACAACGTCAAACCGCCTTAGGGACTCCGGCTCCGGATTTTCTGTCGGGGTTTACTCCCTTAGCCTTTCCCCTGAAGAGGTATGCCGCAAGGCAGCGGAGGTTTTTTGGAGTCAGAGTTTTCCTTCTCTGATGTGCCCTGACTGGAAGATCGAACCAGCGACACTTAGCTCGCAGGCCGACGCTCAATCCACTGAGCCAAACCAGCCAGGGTTAGAGGTACAGTAACCATACAATTAGACCACAAGTAGTTGAGGTTTCCCTTTTCCCAGGTTTAAAAACTTTCACAACATTTCTGTATATTTACCCATTCAGATTTAACCATAACCCATTTCCAATTCTTTTCCACACTGTAAAGGACTCTACCCAAACTCAGTATTTGGCAGCTAAAATTTCCCTAGACTTGTAGATATTCTGCAGTTTTCTGAAGCTTAGACCTTGCAAACACCTCTCATGCAACAATGACTTGAATGTTTAGACATATACCATTTTGCAAACAAAGCACATCACCTTAAGAGCATATCTAACCCACCATTTTGCCCACTTCAAAGATGGCGGCAGCATTACATGCAGCATCTTTGAAGACGGTGGCACCCATAAGTACCACCCACAAGATGGTGGCAAACCCACGTGACTTATCCACCTTGGTGGAGCACTCACGTGGCTTACCCTAAATGGCAGTATACCTATGAGTATACCTATGATGCACTACTACTAAACAAAATCTTCATTGGAATAACAAGTTCTTCTCTATGAAATTTCCCATGTAAGTGAAACTAAATTTCTCCCTAGAGACAGTTCCTTTCCCAGAATGGCCTAAGCTCCATAACCTACTGCCTAGAACACAAAGAGACTAATCAAACCTTATCAGCTTACAATACTCAAAATTTGACTTTCATGAGAAAAGTTCATAAATTTATATTTGCAAATGTAATTAATATCACTAAAATCAGAGGTTATGGCTTATGTTCACTAAAACTTAGATTACTTAACGGTCTTATTGAAACTATTTTCTTATAGGACATTTGCCATAAAACTATATATTCCAAGAAAGATATCATCTAAAGAAGCAACACATTCCATTGTACAATTTTATGGGTTTTAAAAATGTTGTTGGTAGCAACTTCAAATGCTTTTGTCTAAAAAATAAACAGACAAATAGGTATTCAAAGATGATTCTGTGTGACAGAACTTCTCAGTAATTGAATAAATAAAAGATCAAACTATCTCATCAATAATTTCTAAACTGAAAGCAGGACCCAGAGATTGAACTCATGACCAAAGCATCACGACCTTCCTCTAAACAAACTTTGGACAAATCAAAAGAATTGGAAGCTACTGATTATACCACAAATTATTACTCTATTGACTTTGTCATTAAAAAAAAAAAAATCAGCCACCATGGCCAGGTGGGCCCCCGTTGTACTAATGCAAAGTGGGAAGAACACGCCCTCCCATCACGGGAGGGAAGTTGTAACCTGCCATAGCATCACCTAGATTCAGCACAGGTAGGTTCCAGGTTTGAAATACAGTGCAGCTACAAGTGTGTCTAAACACAGGGATGATGCTAAGACTTGCAACAATAATGGCTGTGACGCAGCCAGAAATGCCCCCAGTGGTCTGACAGAAGGTGGAAAGAGACATGTCTCATGACAGTACCCTTGTAAAATAGTTTATATCAGGTATTGTGATTCCTCCTATTTTGTTCTTCTTTCTCAAGATTGCTAAGGCTTTTTGGGGTCATTTTTGGTTCCATATAAATTTTTGAAATATTTATTCAAAATGTGAAATATGTCATTGGTATTTTAATAGGGATTGCATTGAATCTATAAATTTCTTTGTGTAGTATGGACGTTTTAATGATGTAAATTTTGCCCATCCATGAACATGGTATATGCTTCCATTTATTCATATTTTCTTTAATTTCTTTCTTCAGTGTTTGTAGTTTTCCAGTCTTTTACCTCCTTGGTTAAGTTTATTCCTAGGTACTTTATTTTTCTAGTTGCTATAGTAAATGGGATTTTCTTCCTAGTTTCTGTCTCTGATATTTCATAGTTGATGTACAGCAATGCCTTTGATTCCTGAATATTGACTTTGTATCCCACTATTTTGCCAAATTCGTTTATTAGGTCGAGTATTTTTTTTTTTTTTTTTTGTGCCGAGGACATTTTTTTTATCGCTTTTTAGAAAGAGAGGAAGGGAGAGAGAGAAACATCAACGGGAGAGAGAAGCACCAATTGGCTTCTCCTGGACCAGGTACTGTGTGCACCTGGACTGGGAATCAAACATGCAGCCCTTCAGCTACGGGCCCACCCTCCAGTAAACCGAACCACACCAGCCAAGGCTCTCTTTTTGTATTATTCATTCTTTTACTTATTTGGGATTTCTTCTGGGGTAAGATAAAATGCATGAGTCCAACCTTATTTTTTTTCTCTAGAGGACCAGTTAATGGATCGCAACATTATTTATTGAATAATCCATTTTTGTCGTACAGATGGAAATGCCACCTTTATGTTTTACTGAATTTTTATTTGTATTTGGCGCCATCTTTGCTCCACTGATCCATCTGCCCATTTGGGAACCAAACCATCATGTTTTAATTATTATATTTTATTCTGTGTTTCAGTTAGGGCTAATTCTCTTATTTCTCTTCTTTTTCGGACTCTTTTCTGACTTCTAACTTGTTTATTTTATGTAAACTCTTAGAATCTATTTAGTCTGGTTACCATTTCTGTTAGGGTCACTTAATTTTTTATTTTGAAGTTTGCATGCAGAAAGATGCACAAACCTTAAATTTACAGCCCAATGAAAGCTGGCCTATGTATACACTTGTGTAACACCCATATCAAGATCTACAACATTACCGTCACCCAGAAAGTTTTCTCATTCCCTTTTAAGTCAATATCTCCTCCCCCACCCCCACCATAATTAACGTATCACATAGATTCAGTTTACCATTAGGATTTTCTTTGTATTTATAGGAGAATAGATTTATGATGTTATGTCTTTCTATCCAAGAATATGGAAAACTTTACTTTTTCATTTGTTAAAGTCTCTTTTGGGGTGTCTAATAGCATTTTTAAGTTTTTTGCTATTAAATTTTTATATATTTGTTTTTTTATTATTTCTCTTGCTGTTGTATACTTATCTTCTTGGTTGTTTATAAGAAATCTGTGTAGTTTGCATATTAATTAACATTTATAAATTAAATAAACCCACTTTAAATTCTGTTATTGTTTATAGTAGCTCTGTAGTTGAATTTTTTTATTTTTCAGGTATATATCTTGCCATCCTTTTTTTACTTCAATATTTTCCCTGCTTAAAATAATTTATTTAAATTTTTAAAATTGCACTTTACATTCAATATTTTTAAATTTTATTTTATTTTGTCGATTATGCTATTACAGTTGTCCTGATTTTTCCCCCTTTGCCCTCCTCCACCCAGCATCTCCTACTCCTTCAGGCAGTCCCCCCCACCATTTGTTCAAGTGCATGGGTGGTGTGTATAAGTTCTTTGGCTACTCCATTTTCTATACTGTACTTCACTTCCCCATGGCTATTCTGTAACTATCTATTTGTATTTCTTAATTCCTTCACCACTTCACCCATTCCCCTCCACCACCCTCCCATCAGGCAACCATCAAAATGCTCTCCATATCCACACTTCTGTCTCTATTCTTGTTTGCTTAGTTTCTTTTTTAGATTCAATTGTTGATAGATATGTATTTATTGCCATTTTATTGTTCCTAGTTTTGATCTTCTCTTAAATAAGTCACTTTAACATTTCATATAATAATGGCTTGGTGATGATGAACTCCTTTAGTTTTTTCTTGTCTGGGGTACTCTTTTATTTGCTTTCTATTCTAAATGATATCTTTGCTGGGCAGAGCACTATTTGGTATAGGACCTTGCTTTTCGTGACTTGGAACATTTCTTGCCCAAAATTTCTTTTGAGAAAGCAGCTGACAGTCTCATGGGAAATCCCCTGTATTAGTTTCAAGTATACATCATAATGCTTAGACAGTCATATACTTTACAAATGTTCCCCCTGATATTTCTAGTATGCACCTGGCACCGTATAGGTAATACAATATTATTGACATTATTTTCTATGCTGATGACTGTTTTGTAACTACCAATCTGTATTTCTTAAATCCCTTTACCTTTTTCATCCAGTTACCCCAATCCCCCTCCCCTCTGACAACCATTAGTCTGTTCTTTGTATATATGAGTCTGTTTTTGTTTTTGTTTCTTCATTTATATTGTTATTTAGATATCACATTTAAGTGAAATAATAGTGTTTGTCTTTCTCTGACTGATTTCACTTAGCATATACCCTCTAGGTCCATCCATGCTATTACAGATGGTAAAATTTCATTCTTTTTTAGGGCCAAGTAATGTTCCTTTATATGTCACAGCTTGTTTATCCACTCATCTATTGATGGGCACTTGTATTATTCTCATAGCTTGACTATTGTAAATAACACTGCAGTAAACACAAGGGTGCATATATTCTTTCAAATTGGGGTTTGGGGTTTCTTCAGATATGTACCCAGAAGTGGAAGCACTGGGTCATAAGGCAGTTCCATTTTTAACTTTTTGGGGAACCTCCTTACTGTTTTCTACCGTGGCTGCTACCAGTCTACAATCTCACCAACAGTGCATAAGGGTTCCCTTTTCGCCACATGCTTGCCAACACTTGTTTGTTGATTTATTGATGATAGATAGCCATTCTGACAGGTGTGTGGTGTTATCTCATTGTAGTTTTAATTTGCATTGCTCTGATGAATAATGATGTTAAGCATCTTTTTATATGTCCTTTGGCCATGTATGTTCTCTTAGAGGAATTGTCTATTCAGGTTCTTTGCACCCCACCTTTTTTTAAAGTATATTTTATTGATTATGTTGTTAGAGTAATCCAAATATTTTTCTCCTCTGCTCCCCTCTGCCCAGTACTACCCTTCCCTCCAGCAATCTCACCCCCCTTAGTTCATGTCCATGGATCGTGCATATAGATTCTTTGGTTTCACCCTTTCCTATATTATTCTTAACTTCCCCCTGTCTATTTTGTACCAACAAATTATGCTTCTAAATCTCTGCACCATTTCCGCATTTCTCCCCCTCCCAGCTGATAACCCTCCAAATGATCCCCATGTCTATGATTCTGCTCCTATTCTGGTTTGCTTAGTTGGGTTTTGTTTTTATTTTTTAGATTCAGTTGTTGATAGTTGTGAGTTTGTTGTCATTTTAATGTTCATAGTTTTGATCTTCTTTTTCTTAAGTAAGTCCCTTTGACATTTCATATAATAATAGCTTGGTGATGATGAACTCCTTTAGCTTCACCTTGTCTGGGAAGCACAATATCTGCCCTTCCATTCTAAACGACAGCTTTGCTAGATAGAGTAATCTTGGTTGTAGGTCCTTGCTATTCAACACATTGAATACTTCTTGTCAGTCCCTTCTTGCCTGCAAAGTTTTTTTTTAGAAATCAGATGATAGTCTTATAGGCACGCCTTTGTAGGTAACTCTCTGCTTTTCTCTTGCTGCTTTTCAGAGTCTCTCTTTTATCTTTCACCTTTGGCATTTTAATGATGATATGTCTTGGTATAGTCCTCTTTGGGTCTAGCTTGTTTGGGACTCTCTGTGCTTCTTGGACTTGTATGTCTCTTTCCTTCGCCAGATTTGGGGAGTTTTCCTTCACTATTTTTTCACATAAGCTTTTAATTTCTTGTTCTTCTTCTTTTCCTTCTGGCACCCCTATGATTTGGATGTTGGCACTTTTAAAGTTGTCCCAGAGGTTCCTAGGCCTCTCCTCATTTTTTTCAATTTATGTTTCTTCATTCTGTACTGGTTGACTTTTTTTCTTCCTTATATTCCATATCATTGATTTGAACCCGGGTTTCCTTCCCTTCACCATTAGTTTTGTGAAGATTTTCCTTTGTTTCACTTAGCACAGGCTTCACTTCTTCCCTTATGCGTCTGCCATACTCAAGCATATCTATCAAGCCTGTGACCATCTTTATCACCAGTGTTTTGAATTCTTCATCTGTTAAGTTGGCTATCTCCTCATCGCTTAGTTCTCCCACTGGAACCTTGATCTGTTCTCCCTTTTGGGCCATACTTCTCTGTCTCCTCATCTTGACAGACTCCTGTGTGTGTTTGCCTCTGTGTCTTAGGTAGAGCTGTTGCTCCTGTTAGATTGTAAGGGGCGGAGCCTTAGGGATTCATCAGTACAGGGCAACCTGTTTCACCAGGTTGTAGTGCTGTATGTGGGGGGAGGGGTCTGAGAAAGAACAATGCTGCTTGCTCAGCACTTGCCCCTTTTCCAGGCACTTCTACCACTTGCATATGGGACTGGCGCCTCTAGCTGTTGCCCTGACCGTTGTTCCCAGATTGGGTGGGTCTGCGGATGTTCTAGGACCGTGGAGGCCCTTTACACAAGTGGACTCTGTTGAGACCAGCTGTTTCTGCCTCCACCCCAACCCGCACTGGTCTGCACAGTCAAGCAACGAGGCTTTATTTTCCCCTGGAACGCTCCCAGGTGTCCCTCCTGACTTAAAATGTGTGACTGCGCTTTCTGTTGGCCTGCTACTGCCACTGCCTGCTGCTGCTGCTGCTGCTGCTGCTGCTGCTGCCGCCGCCGCCGCCACCACCACACCTCGTCCTCTCTGCCCCAGCTCCACCCCTCCTGTGTGGATGAGTATTTCTTCTTTATATCTTTGTTTGCTGGACTTCATGCAGTTTGATTTTCTGGAACTTCTGGTTGTTTTCTAGTTTTGAGGTAGTTGTATTCCTTCTTAGTTGTGGAGGGGAGACCCAGCATGTCTGTCTACGCCTCCATCTTGGCCATAAGTCTGCTTTCTTGATAATGTCCTTTGATGTAGAAAGTTTTAAATTTTGGTGAAGTTCAGTTCATCCATTTTTTCCTTTTGTTGTTTGTGCTTTTGGTATCATATCTAAAAAGACATTACCAAATTTAGGGTCAAGATTTATTCCTGTCTTTTAGTCTAATATCTAATAGTCTTTTCATTGAGGTTTTTTTTTTTTTTTAATTTTTTTTGAGTTAATTTCTTAATATGGTTTAGGTAAGAGTTCAATTAAAACTTTTTTTCATATGTATATATAGTTGTACAGCACCAGTCATTAGAGAGATTATTTTTACCCATTGAATTATCTGGTACTTTTATCAAAACTCAATTGACTGTTGATGGTATGGTTTTATTTCTGACTGTGATCTGTACACCAGTACCATAGTGTTTGGTAATTTTGTAGTGAATTTTGAAATCAGAAAGTGTGATTTTTACCCTGGCCAGTCTGGCTCAGCCGTTGGAGTGTCATCCCATAAACTGAAAGGTCACAGGTTTGATTCTGAGTCAGGAAACCTGCTTAGATTGTGGGGTTCTGTTACCTGTCGGGACACATATGGAAGGTGACTGAGCAATGTTTCACATCAATATTTCTCTTTCTCTCTCCCTCCTTCTCTCCCTCCCTCCTTGTCCATCTCCCTATTATCGCGCCCTCTCCACCTTCCTCACTGTTTGGATAAAAAAATGAATCAATGAATGAATCCTCTTTCTTTGTCTTTTAAAAAATCATTAAATTTTAGAGTTAAAAGGGATCTTACCACTAATTTACTCCAAGACTATAATTTTATGGATGAGAAAAATATGCCTCCAGAATTTAAGTGAATTGCCCAGTATCACACTGTGCAAGTTATTTGTGGCTTCTGAAATTTTTAAATTTCACATTATGACTTTTAGCAGCAATGATGTTGATAATAGTATTTTGAATAGTTTGAAACTTCCACTGCATTCACCAAGGGCCTCCTGCTCTAAGGTAGGGGGTGGCAGTGGGAGGGATAACATCCTAAGTGAGCTGGGGTTGTCAGAACCTTAATTGGATGGGACTCCTCAGGCAGAAAGGTGGCATCATCACTTTTTTTCATTTAGTCCTATAAAAATTCACTTTATTCTCAGTTCCCTTTCTTTTTCTTTCTAATCAAAGGCTGCCGCCTTGTTTTTACTGTCTATAGTTCTTCAGACCTTTGTAGCTGGTATGAAATCTTTCTTATTTTCCGTAATGCCTTTTACAAACTTAAATAAATATAGTGTAACGGTTATCGTTTTAAGAAAAATATAGGGAGGGTTTGTCCTTAGTATTTATCTTTATTCATAAAATCTTAATTCCACCCATCCATTATTTGTTACCACTTTATCCTTCATCTTTCCCCAACACCTATTTCTTAGTTCTCTGCTATCTTTTTTATAGATTGCAATTTACTATTCCCAAAAGCAGCATACACCTTGTTTTAATAGAGGAGAATTGAGACAATAGGACATTGTCCTTATAGAATTAAACTTACTTTTTTCTCTTATCCTCTAGGTGGCTCAGGTGCACCACTTTGGCAGTTCCATGTCGACCTTTACCTACTTTGCTTGTGATTCCTGCTTTCTGAATACATAACTGTGTGCTTCTATGTTGTCTGGATAAGCTCTTATCTGGACCAGCTATTCCAGTTCTTTACATATATGTGATGGCAAGTTTCCCCACATTTTCCAGTTATTTACAAACGTGTGAAAATCAGCTAAAGTTTTCTTCGTATAAAAAGTAAAGACAGTGTATTACAGTGCTTAAAAGTTTTTTTGTTTTTGTTTTTTTTTTTTTGCTTTCAAGAGCTGCTTAGGACTTCAGTAATCTAGATTCAGTATATAGATTCCCTCAGACTGGGCATATAGTTCGTAAGTCATTATTTTCTTCCTGACTCATAGTTGTTTCGAGTCATTTTGAAGAATATGGTGGTACTTTAGGAGTTTTTGAGGCACATTAGGGCTCTTTGCTTCAGTTCAGTAGTACAGTATTCCCTCACTTACTGCAGGTATTACTTTCTAGACCCTCCCACGAAAGGTGAAAATCCACGAAGTAGGAACCTTACATTTATTTTAGTATTTATATATTTTTTAAGGCTTTATAAACCCTTCCCACACACTTATAAACCATTCCCAGCCCGTTATTAACCTTTCCCACTCCCTTATTAACCTTTCCCACTCCCTTGTTAACCTTTTCTACACTTTTTTAAACACTACTTATGTTCTTAAACATATTCTACACTCTTAAACCTATGTAACTGTAACAACATACATATACAGTACGACAAAATCCTGCGATATAGCGAAAAATCCGCAATAAATAATTAAACATAATATTTTTTAAAATCCCGTGATACAGTGAGGCCACAATAAGTGAACCATGATATAGAGAGGGACTACTGTAATAGCTATTTAGTGTTAATGTGTTTGGCACTAGAGGGAGAAGGGGTAAGAAATACCAGGTGAATAAACAGGACATGTTTATTGGTAGGGAGCCCACTGCATTAATATTATTCCTTGAGTTTATGAAGCCAAGTACTAATGGGTAAATTAAATGGTTGGTGGAGGTTATGTTGTAATCAATCATGTGTAGAGCAGGAAGAGAATTTTATCTTTTTTTGACAGTGCCATTGTTGATACTTGTCTGAAAGTAAGAATTTTTTAAAAACTGTATTCTTTAGAAATATTTTTAGTTTTGAGTTCTGATGTAGAAAGGAAGGGAAACTAAGATTGGTTGAAAGCTCATTATGTGCCAGTTTCTCACTTAATATACATTAGTTATTTTGATTCTGGCAAGAACATGGAACACAAATGCATATATCTCCTTTTTTTAGCAAAGAAGGATCAAATGGGTAAGTTTTGCAGGATTAAACAACTACTAGGTGGAGAGGCAGAATTGGGGTCCTTATCAGACCTGTTTCAGAGCTCTCATTTTCTCCAGGCGTCCACATAGTCTCTTGGGACGATGGTGTCTGTGACTCCCAAAAGGGATCCTGGGTCTCTGAGATATCAAGGGTTGCTTTATTCTTTTTTGACCAAGAGAAAAACCATAATTCCCTGAAGTGTCAGAACCATTTTTAATAGTTACCGTATTTTTCGCTCCGTAAGACGCACTTTTTGCTCCCCAAAAGTGGGGGCAAATGTCTGTGCATCTTATGCAGTGAATATTGTCACAGACCATGATTTGTATTACCTGACCTGTCAGCGGTGGTGACAGCTGTTAGAAGAGGAAGCGGTGGGCCCACGTGAAACCCCTGGGGACACTTAAATGTGCCACTTTACTGCTGAATCTCAGGGTGTTTGGTCAGTTGCTCTCTGCCTCTGCCCAATACCTGGGACCTGGGAGAGTGCAGAGAGCCGCCTGACACTCCCAGCTACAACCGCTAACTTGTTGAATCAGCTGAGGGTAGTAACAGATATGAGGCATAGTGCCAATTGCCAATTGTCTTTGACACTGGGTGAGGTCTGTGTCAGTAGAACCTCCTCCAATGACCAATCACTGTGTCTTAAGCTCTGCCAACCACAAGAGGCAGGTGGGTGGAGCTGAAGTAGCATGTTCTCAGCTGGCTTCTGGCTCCATTGGATGCTAGAGCTGTCTCATCTACCTCCATAATGTTTCCTTTGCACACCAGATTTCTGTATGAGGAGGCCAGCAGTAATGGGGTGAGCAGCCATAAATGCTGAAGTTGGTAGTATATAAAGGGAGTTATGGTGGGGTCACTATTCTACTAGTAACATAGGCACTGAGAGGACTAAGGGGTACCACTAGCCGTAACAGGCACTGGGGGTAGTCCGCCAGAACCTGTAACTAGGATAGTGATACTCTTCAGTGACTGTTACAACTAGTGATACCTCTTAACTCCCTCAATACCTGTTATTAAAGGCCCTCAAAAATTCTGTTTGTTCAAAATATACAATGAAGTACATTTGAGTGCAGTTTGATCTAGAGGTAGTTTTTAAGCGGAGGAAAGAACTAGCATCTTTTGCTAATCCTGCCTGCTATGGAGTGTAATTTGAATGGAGTGTAATTAGGCAGGAATTAGTTAATTAGTAATTCGTCGTCGGCAGCCGTCCGTCTCGAGAGACGATGGTGTAGCTTCTTAAGAGTCTATCTGCACCGCCGAGAATGGCTGTGCAGTCCGACTCGGGAGTGACACGGTATCTGTCTCCTCCCGTGTTGAATCGACATCTTGCGATGACGCTGAAGCTACAGAGCCTGGGCAGGGTGATATGGAGGGTCTGCTGTTGCCCATGCAGCAGACCCCCCCTCTCTTCGCAGCTGAAGGATCCAAGGGAAAGACGGAGTCGATACAGCTTGGCTTCAGGTGCGCCGCAGGAGTTGCCGGTGTTGACTACAACGTCAAACCGCCTTAGGGACTCCGGCTCCGGATTTTCTGTCGGGGTTTACTCCCTTAGCCTTTCCCCTGAAGAGGTATGCCGCAAGGCAGCGGAGGTTTTTTGGAGTCAGAGTTTTCCTTCTCTGTTAATTAGTAATTAGTTAGGAATTTATTAAGTAGGTTAGAAAAGAAGAAATGATGTTGAGTAGGATAGTATCTACAAAAATAGAAAATTTTATCAAGATATCAGAGTAAAATCAACACAATCTGGCAACTGATTACATCCATTCTTGAATATTTCTGTATCTACTGTCAGTTCTGGCAACAAAACTGTGAACAAAATATGTGATTCTTTGCCCTGAAGCATTTCACTCCAGTGGGAAACTCAAATGTTTACATTTCAGGGTAATGCACCTGCTGCCGTAAAGGAAAGCCACTGTGCCCTGGGAGTGAGTGTTGACCACTGCACTTAAAGCCTCATGGAGGAATAGGTCTTGACCAGAGAAAGTGAGTGGGTAGAATTATGTTGGAGAAAGAGAGAATCACTTGTGTCTGCTCTGGGATGAAAGAGATTGTGGTACATTGTAGAACTAAAAGAAGTTCGTTTTGGATCTATTCTGGGATCGTAGAGGAGGCCAAGGCCAAATCATTCAGAGCCCTGAAAACCCTAATGGAAGGTTTGGGCTTTATCTTTTGAGCAGAAGGGAACCATGATATGGTTTTTAGCAATGGAGATTCCGGATGAAATTTGCATGTTAGAATGATTATTTTAATTGAGGATGTTTTAATTTTAAATAAGAAACTTAAAAGACAAAGAAAGTGATCCAGGTAAGTCAGCATATACAATATAGGAAGTACTACTGGACTCCATTCACAAAGATCTGGAACCAGAAATAGTTATAGTTAGCATCAGGCACTCTTGCTCTCCCTCTCCCTCGCCGCAAGGTGTCTTGTCTGTAGCTTGTGCTTCATTATTCTTTCTTTGTATAGATGCTTCTCTGCTTCTCTAACTACAGAGCTAACCCATTGACCTCTTAATTTTTCTCCTTGGAGAGACTGATTGGCTCATTAAGTTGTCTCCCCTTGGTCTGATCAGCTATAGCCAGGAAAGCATCTTAGCGTAAGTGTAACTGCTTGAATGCCCATCCCTGTCGTATTAAGAGGATGCAGTGACGTACGGACTGGGCAGATTCTCAGAATGAACCAAAAACATTCAAAGGTCTGAGGGAAGAATTGTGGATATGAGGACTAGTGACCCCCTGTAGAATACAGTAATCCAGACAACAGATAATGTTGACCTGAGTTAGCATTGTAAGAAGAGAATGAATTTGTGATAAAGATTTAATCTCTAGAATTGCATGTTAAGTTTGATATGGGAGGATAAAGAATCAAGCCTTGGATAACTCAGTGGATGATGATAGCAGTCCCTGAACTGGAAGAACATAGGAGAAGCAGATTTGTTGGGGATTTAAGAGAGCCAAGACAGCCCTGAAGAGAGCTGGTGGGAGAAAAGGAACCTACAAGGGAATACTGAGAAGGAACAGAACGTAAAAAAAATCAGGAGCATGCAGTGTTTTTAGGGCCCTAAGGAGAGTGTTTAGGTGGGAATATAGTGCTTGATGTTTCTGGGCTCCAGAAGAAAAAGTTCTATTGGATTTCAGAGGAAGGAACAGGTTGATGACCTTGGTGAATGTGTTTACTGAAAATTGTGAAAACTGAAATGGAGGGTTGAGGAATATAGAGATGAAGAGACCAAAATAGCAAAAATAAACAGTGCTTGAGAAAGTTGGATGAAAGAGGAAATAGAGGGGGCCAATAGCTAGAGGCTATTATTGACAGTAACATAGGGTTTTTTTTTTAAGTGGGTATTAATCATATTTGAGTGCTAGGAGAAAGAGTCGTACTTACTTGAGGAAGATCAGGAGACTTATTCAGAGTATTATTACATTGATCTGTATGAAGAATGAAGCAAAAGTAAGTACTATGTGGACTTTGGTTTAATAAAAGTAAGTGGAAGTATTTCCTGACTTCTATTTTCTCTAGTAAGGGATTAGTATTTTCTACAAATAGGGTTAAAGATTTAAGGAGCAGGCAAGAGAACTATTTTGAAATAGATACTCTAGGAATTAGAGAAGATAGCCCACAAGGGAAATCAAGAATTTTCTGTCTTGGCTTAAATTGAAAGCCTTGAATTTAAAAGCAGTATCAGTAAGCACCTTTCCATTTTTTTGTTCAGCAGCCAAGGTATAGGCTCAAAAGAGGAAACTGCTAGTTTGATCCTTAAAGTTCTATTTTAGGTTGGTGCATCATCAGGAAGGAGCAGGGATACTGGCTTAGTGGTGAACTAACTAATGGTATATAAGCTGAGGAAGGAAAGAAGTAAAAGCATGAGAGAACTAATGGGAAAGAGTTGTTAAAGTTCTGGGGGACCTTATGTGCAAAGAATAAGGGAGAGTAACTCAGTGTGAAACTGGTGAAGGTGACACAAAAAGAAAATGAACCAGTAGTTTACTTAGGGGTTTCAAGTCTCTGTGACTAGATATGGAAGGAAGATCAAGGCTTTGGAAGGAAGAAAAAAATTGATTTTTCACTATTTTATTTTATTTTTGTTTTTACTTATTTTTAGAAAGAGGGAGAGAAACATCGATTGGTTGCCTCTCAGAGGTGTCCTGACCTGGACTGAACCTCCTGCAATTTAGGTGTGTGCCCTGACTGGAATTGAACCAGTAATCTTTGGCTTTTTGGGATGATGCCCAGCCAACTGAATTACAATGGTCAGGGCAGTTTTCACTGTTCTGGAGTTTGAATACCTAAGGAACATTTACAGGTAATTGAAAGTATAGGAATGAGGTCAGGGCTGGAAACAAAATTTGGAGATTATAATTGAAGCCATGGATTTACTAAGGAAGGGAAATAATACAGAGTGATAAGATCTTCTTTTGTACTATGTATATATAAGGACTGGGAAATAGAGACAGTGTGCTTGCTAGATTTGAGCAGTTTGTGTAGAAACTCGAGAGGTTGAAGAGTCATTGACTGAACAGGGCACTGGATTTGGGAACTCCTGAGTGATTCTCCAGGGGATACAAGAGATAGGGGAGCATAAAGGGAGATTATAAGGATTTGAGGAGTAAGTGTGACTTCTTTGTAACATATTTATTGCCAATGAATGATTCAGAAACTCCAAACTGGTAGAAAAAAAGCCTTTTTATTTACTTCTGCCAGTTGGTACGTTGGATACCTATGTTTTGTTTAAATTATCTTCTAAGTGATTTCATGAGCTTTTTCCATACGTAGATTATTAAATTACTCCAGAAAGTCATACTCTTTGGGGGGGGGGTAGGAGAAACATTTAATATCTGCTTAGATTCATGCAGAAAAAAGCATCATTTTAGTCTCTGACCTCTGTTGCTATTCCTGTGTTGGTAGTGGAAAAAGAGTTGTTTGTTTGTTTTTTGTTTTTAAATTCTCACCTGAGAATATGTTTATTGATTTTAGAGAGCGAGAAACATCAATCAGTTGCCTCCGGTACACACCCTGACCAGGGGTCGAAACTGCAACCTTTTGGTATGAGACGACACTCCAGCCAACTGACCCACCTGGCCAGGGCAAAAACAAAGATTTGTATGGCCTAAGCATAGGTCTTCCCCAGTGAAGGGCAACTTGAAGATGAGATAGAGCTTAAAATTGAAGCTGTTTCTGGGTGATTATAATTTTGTAGCTAGACTGTTAAACCTTTTTACTACTCTTACGTGTCTTCAACTTAGGTTTGTCATATCTAGTTATCACAATCAAATGGAAATGCTGTTTTCTTTTCCATCTTACTGAGCTTTCAGATTCTGAAATATGGTATAATTTACTCTGAAATGTAGTGATATTTTTTTTCTACTGGAAGTAAGCATATTTAATTACAGAAAGCCATTTGTCATGGAAGCACTTTCTTCTAATACCTAGCATTTAAAAAAAATAATATCGTAATTACATTCCTGGCAAGATGAACTGTGATAATTACATGTGGAATTAACTAATATAAATAACATCCCCTGTAAGATGCATCTGGGACACTTCTCATTTCCTATTCCTAATTTTAGGAAGTGTCTCTGGTTGTAGTTGAATGTGATCAACATTTTCTTCTCTTGTGAGCCTGAGAATATTATTACTAAAAGACTTGGCAAAAATTATTATTAGAAAATGTCATTCTCAAAGAAGAGAGTTTATATAATCAATTTCTTTGGATAATGTAAGAGTTAGCCAAAGGTACTTGCCCTTAAAGCTAGATATTCCTTTTTGCTTAATAACTCATTAGAAACTTACAGGAACTTTCAATTATGGATTTTTCCTAGCTTTAAAATGAAAACACCTTTTATATACCTTGGGAAATAGTATATTCTTACAAATTAGAATACATTTTTTTTTGTATATTTTATTGATTATGTTGTTACAGTAGTTTCAATGTTTTTCCCCCTTTGCTCCCCTTCCCTCAGCAATCCCCCCCCCCCTTTAGTTCATGTCCATGGATAGTGCATACAAGTTCTTTGGCTTCACCCTTTCCTATATTCTTCTTCTTTTTTTAAATTAATTTTTTATAACAATAAAAAATAATAATTCCCCCCTCTCAGACTAAGACCCTTTATATTCTTATAAAGGAAAATGGTTAAAGGTCTCGTGCTCCTCTAGCTGCTTCAAGTTGGACCTGGTTGTAGTCCTACCTACCCTTGGGTCCAGAAATCCCTAATAAGAGTGGGGGTGTGGAGGGGAGGGTGGCCTTCCCACATGGGGAAGGATCTTGCCGACTCCAGGTCAGTTGGCTGTCCCTGGGCAATAGCGTGCTTGGTTTAACAGGCTGGCATCCTTGTTGTATTCTGGAGGCAACAGATTTGGCAACAGGTTAAAAGGCATCATTTAATCCATAACCACTAGATGACAAAAGGCAGGGGTTAATTTTTCAATGTCTTATATTAGGGGGGAAAAAAGGCTCTTTGGAGGAAGATGTGCAATGCACATCACACCTGTCCAAACCCTTTTGCCCACTATACTTAGTTTAGACTGAGGGGAATATTTTAGGTTTCCCCCCTCTCAGACCTCTGGGCCCTTTCTGTCCAAGCCTTTAGGATAGAAAAGAGAAACCAGTTTTAAAGTGAAGCCCACAGACCACCCATGCTTCACCAACCCAACCACCTATATTTTAAGGCTTTATAAACCCTTCCCACACACTTATAAACCATTCCCAGTCCCTTATTAACCTTTCCCACTCCCCTATTAACCTTTTCCACACTTTTATAAGCACTACTTATGTTCTTAAACATATTCTACACTCTTAAACCTACGTAACTTTAACGACATACGTATACAGTACCACAAAATTCCGCGATATAGTGAAAAATCCGCAATAAATAATTAAATATAATATTTTTAAAAATCCAGCGATACAGTGAGGTCGCGATAAGTGAACCATGATATAGAGAGGGACTTCTGTACAGATGGCCAGTAGACATGATAAAAATATCAATGTCACTGATCATCAGAGAAATGCGAATTTGAGATACCATCTCATACCTGTCAAGATGGCTATCATCAATAAATCAACAAACAGTAGGGGTTGGCAAGGATGTAGATAAAAGAAAATCCTAATGCATTGTTCGTGAGACTGAAAATTTGTGCTACCGTTGTGGAAAACAGTACTGAGGGTCCTCCAAAAATTTAAAATAGAGCTTCCTTATGAATCCGCAATTCCACTTCTGTGTATATTTCTGAAGAAATCTGAAAAGCTATATGTAACCCTGTGTTCACTGTAGCATTATTTACAGCAGCCAAGATATGGAAGAAACCCACCTTCCATCAGTACACGATTGAATAATGATGTGCATATATGCAATGGAATATTAGCCATAAAAAAAGAATGAAATCTTAACTTTTACAACAACATGGATGGATCAAGCATGGATTATGCTGAGTGAAATGCCAGACTTGAGAAAGACAAATAGTATATGATTTCACTTACATGTGGACTATAAAGAACAAAATAAATAAGCAGAATAGAAACATATTCATAGATACTGAGTACAAACTGATGATTGCCAGATAGGGGTGCTGGGAGACTAGCTGAAAATGGTGAAGGTATTAATTGGTAGCATCAGAATAGTTACAGGGATGTAAATAAAATACAACGTAGGGAATATATTTAATGTAATAACTATGTATGGTGCCAGGTGAATACTAAACGTCAGTTTAATAGATTGTATAAATCTACTAAATCAGTTTGTAGCAATCAGTTTGTAGATTGTATAAATATCTGACCATAACCCTGTACACCTGAAACTAATATAAAATAATATTGAATGTCAGCTGTAATTGAACATTTTTAAAATACAGTTGACCATTGAACAACGTGGAGGTTTCCTAACATATAAAGAACATACAAGTTTTTCTTTTTTTGAGCATATAACTTTTGACTACCCCAAAACTTAGTTGTTTCTTGGTATCCAGGACCATCTAATCACAGGTCCAAAACAGTATAGGTATTTATTGAAAAAAAATTCACATATAAGTGAACCTGTGCAGTTCAAACCTGTGTTGTTTAGGGGTCGGCTATTGTTTGCAAGTTATTTGTCTGACCAAGGATGCATATCCAGAACATATAAAGAACTCTCTAAACTTAACAGTAGGAAATCAAACAATCCATTAGAAAATGGGCAAAACACTTGAACAGACACTTCACCAAAGAATATACATACATATACAGATGGCAAATAAGTACATGTTTAATGTTATTATCCATTATAGAAATACAAAATTAAAGCCCTGATGAGATACTACACACCTACGTTGATTGGATGTGGGGGGGAACTAGATCATAATGCATTTCTGGTGGGAATGCAAAGTGTTAACAAGTCACTACATGAAAGAGTTTACCAGTTTCTGATGATGTTAAACATGCAGTGCCATATCCTCCTGGATATTTACCCTAAAGAAATGACAGCTTGTTTTCACACAAAAATATATAGACAGGGGTTCATAGTAAATATTTGTAATGACCAAAACAACAAGTGAATGGATAACAAACTATATTCATGCAACAGAATCATATTCAGTGAGAAAAAGAACAAACTATTGATATGCCATCAGTCTGGAGGATCTTGAGGGCATTATATCAAGTGGAAAAGGCAGTCTCAAAGATTTAACATTATGTGATATTGTTTATATAAAATTTTTAATTTGAAAAAATTTAATTGCCAAGTGTAGGGTTGGCAGAAGTATATATAGAGATAGCATGAAGAACTCTCTTTGGGGTGATGAAACAATTCTGTATCCTGATTGTGTGAAGGTTACATTAATATTTGTAATAAATTTACAAAGAACCACATACACAGCACATGTAAAAACTCTTAAAATCTGAATAAAGTTTGGTTATAGTATTGTACCACTGTCAACTTATTTTGATAATGGTACTGTAATAATCTCAAATACTGTCATTGGGTGAAGGTGGGTGAAGAATATCCAGGAAGTCTGTACTAGTTTTGCAACTTGTACGTGAATCTAAAATTATTTCAAAGTAAAACACTTTTCTTTTAAGACACTGTTAAGAAAATCGAAAGGCAAGCCACTGACTGGGAGAAAATTCTTACAAAACATCTGATAAAGGATGTTGTGGGGGAAATGGAGTCAGTCAGGCTCCCTCACCCAGATGTTCAGGCATGTGCAGCTTAGACATAATAATTAGACTCACATGCGCAGAGCCCTTACTGTTATATAACCACTAATGTCATATTTTGGCAAGCAGCAGGCTTTGTCTATGCATAGTATATAGGGAGGGTGGGACCCCCACTGGTGAGAGCGAGCAAGTGCAAATGCTGAATGTCCCAGTATCCGGAATAAAGGCATGTCAGATATTCCCTTGATTCCGCATCTTCCGGTTGCTCGAGTCCAAGTTGAACCTGCCAGGCCTTGAGCATCTGCAGATGTATATTTAGGGTACATAAATATTCAATAACAAGAAGACAGTATGTGTGAGAGAATTATCTATTTTACAAAAAATATATATATATACACACACACACATATGTATGAATAGCATATAAGCCAACAAAAGATGCTCAGCATCATTAGTTATTAGCAAATGTAAACCACAGTGAAATACTAATATACACCCACTAATATAGGTAAAATTGAATGGCAATCACAAGAATGTGGAGCAACTGGAACTCTCATAAATTACTGGTAGGAATAAAAAATTGTATGGCCACTTTGGAAAACATTTGACAGTTTCTTACAAAGTTAAACACAGGACTCAAATATCTTACTCCTAGGTATTTACCCAAGATGAAAGAAAAAAAAAATGTATGAGTATTTATACTAGCATCGTTTATAATAATCACAAAACTGGAAGCAATCCACATGTCCAAATGGTATATCCACACAATGGAACACTACTCAGTGATAAAAAGAAATGCAACATAGGTGAATCTTAAAAGCATTAGGGCAAGTGAAAGAAGCCAAATGAAAAAATTACATGCTGTATGATTTTATTTATATGAAGATCTGGAAAAGGCACAACAAAGCCGTTCATTGGTTGCGAGAGGCAGATTAGGGATAGAGGACAGGGATTGACCAGGGAACTTTTTGCAGTAATATAAATATTCTATATCTTGGTTTTGATGGTGATTATAGGGTTGTATACACTTACTGAAGCTCATCCATTGTATGGTTAAAGTTGGTGAATTTTTTAGAGCCTTCAGATGTGTAATTTCTTCTGCCCAGAAAGCCCCCTTTTCTCCCTACCAAGTTAACTCATATCCACTGTTCAGCTCTTTCATAAACATTACATCATTAGGGGAAAGAATCTTTCCTAAGCTCAGACTAAGCTTGCTTCCATTTTTTTCATTGCTCTTATTAAGCCATTTTGTCTTAAATGCAAGCTCTGTGAGGGTCTAGATGCTGATTTTGTTGTGTTCACAGGACCTAGCATAGAACTTGATGAGGCTACTCCAATAAACATTATACAACTGAGTGGAAGTGAGTCGAGTTCTCAGTCTCCTGTCCATAGGAATGGCAGCTGTGGCTTCTGAGGGGGGTACCTGTGGCTGGGCTGCTACCCTAACCTTGGGTCTTCTGTCTGCTGCCTCGGCGCAGTTGCTGTCACAGGTCTGTCCAGACTTCTGAGTGAGCACCATGGACCCACTCCTGCTGATGGGCCACCCTTTTCTGAGAATGGAGAGAAGCCTTTCCTTGTTATTGTTATTCTTTTAACAGAAAGGGAAACCTGCCCTGACTGGCATGGCTCAGTTGGTTGAGTGTTCTTCCACAAAGTGAAAGGCCGCCATGTTCACACGTCTGGTGGTTGGGGCACCTCCAAGAGGCAACCCATGTTTCTCTGTCATTGGTATTTCTCTCCTTCTCTTTTCTCCATCCCTTCCCCTCTCTCTAAAAATAAATTTAAAAAATATTTTTAAAATAAACTTTTTTTTTTTTTTAAGGAAACCTGTCCTGTATGATCCTGGATCTACTTAAGCTTTTTCTTTGATTTACAGCAAGTTGGGAAACTGCAACATAGCCTTTTTGTTCCCTGCTGTGCTAACAGTAAGTAAACTCCTGTGAAGCACCAGGGGGTACCTCTTTCTCTCCTGATCCTTTATCTTCTTGAGGAGAGGAATACAAGTCTTCCATGTAAGCTTAGAAAATCTTATCTGCAAACACAGCTCTGTGCTCAGCCCCATTATTACTGTCTCCAAGTCATCGGCAGACCCAGTTTCCAGGATAAATGTGTAAAACATCTGATGAAGGGCCTGACAGCCAACACTTTCCTCCATTCCTCTTTCCACTTCTCTTCCTCCCTATGTCCCTACTCCGGTAGGCAAGGAGGGAATTCAAGTTAAGGTACGAAATTGGCCTGGTTGACCAGTACCTGTACTTGTTCATCCTATGAGCATAGCTGAGTGTTTAAATCATTACCAAATTCTTTAAGCCTATGGTCTGTCTGCTTTAGGCAGAATTTATGAGACTTGTCATTCCAGACCATCCTCACTAGAATATTACATGACTAGTTTAGTTATTGATTTTGGGAATGTTTCTCTCGGCCTTTCTTTAATTTATCTAACTCTTCAATCAGTTTCAAATTACTTACCTTTTTTAAAAAACTTATATTACTTGGACATTTTTGTTTATTTTAAATTTCATCACACCTAAGAATCTCCATTAATTATAATGTTCTCTTTCATCTGGATTATTGAAATAGCTCACTAGTTTTTCTCTTTCAACTCTCTTGCTCTCTGCTTCCCAATGGATTCTGTCCTCCTTTAAGAATTCAGCTGTTATAATCCAGTTCATAAACCTCTACATGGTGTAGGCACATTATATTTCTTGAATTAATTCTTTGTCTTCTAAATCTTATTGGGATGTTATTTTTGTTTTGTTAGTATTGTCTAATAACTATACATGCGTGAGCACACACAACACACAAAATTTTTTTTAATGGTAATCTTCCACATTTCTTTTAACTGCAACAATTTTTAAAAAATGCTTCATTATGCTGTTACAGTTGTCCCAATTTCTTTTCCCTTTGTTCCCCTCCATCCAAGTTGTCCCTCCCCCACTTAGTCTATGCCCGTTGGTTGTGCATATAGTTCTTCTCAACATCTTCCTATCTACTTTACTCCCTACTACTATGCTTCTTAATTCCTGTACCATCCCCCTCCCTTTTCCCCCTTTCCTCTCCCAGGTGACCTCCCCCGAATATGTTCCCCATACCTATAATTCATTTCCCACTCTCATTGCCTACTTAGTCTGCCTTTGTTTCGATTCCCTAGCATCTGTTGTTGGTGGTTGTGATACAGTTTTCATTTTAATGTTCATAGTTTTGATTCTCTTTCTGCTAAACAAGTCCCTTTAACATTTCATGTAGCAGTGGTTTGGATCTGATGAACTCCTTCAGTGTTACTTTGTCCTGGAAGCACTTTCTCTGCCCTTCTATTCTGAATGACAGCTTTGCAGGATAGGGTAATCATGGTTGTGGGTTTTTGCTTCTCATTACTTTGAATATTTCTTGCCAGTTCCTTCTTGCCTGCAGAGTTTCTTTTGAGAAATCAGCTGATAGTCTTATTGGGACCCCTTTGTACGTAATTCTCTTCTTCTCTCTGCTTCTAAGATTCTTTATCCTTAATTTTTGACATTTTAAAAATGTGTTTTATTGATTATGCTGTTACAGTTGTCCCAATTACTTTTCCCTTTGTTCCCCTCCATCCAAGTTGTCCCTCCCCCACTTAGTCTATGCCCATTGGTTGTGCATATAGTTCTTCTCAAACTCTTCCTGTCTACTCCCCTCCCTCCTACTATGCTTCTTAATTCCTGTACCGTCTTCCTCCCTTCCCCCTCCCCGCTGACCTCCCCCCTGTATGTTCTTCATACCTATAATTCTTTTTACACTTTCGTTGCCTACTTAGTTTGCCTTTGTTTAGATTTCCTAGCTTCTGTTGTTGGTGGTTGTGTTACAGTTTTCATTTTAATGTTCATAATTTTGATCCTCCTTCTTCTGAACAAGTTCCTTTAACATCTCATATAACAGTAGTTTGGATATAATGAACTCCTTCAGTTTTACGTTGTCCTGGAAGCACTTTCTCTGCCCTTCTATTCTGAGTGATAGCTTCGCTGGATAGAGTAATCGTGGTTGTAGGTTTTTGCTTTTCATTACTTTGAATATTTCTTGCCAGTCCCTTCTTGCCTGCAGAGTCTCCTTTGAGAAATCAGCTTATAGTCTTATTGGGACCCCTTTGTACATAATTGTCTTCTTCTCTCTTGCTGCTTTTAAGATTCTCTCTTTATCTTTTAATTTTTGACATTTTGATTATAATGTGTTTGGTCTGGTTCTCTCTGGGTCCAGTTTTTTTGGAACTCTCTGTGCTTCCAGGACCTATAAATCTATTTCCTTCCCCAAGTTAGGGAGGTTCTGCTTCATTATTTTTCCACATAATTTTTCAATTTCTAGTTCTTCTTCTTCACCTTCTGGCAGCCCTATAATTCGGATATTCACTCTCTTATAGTTGTCTCAGAGGTTTCTGAGCTTCTCCTCATTTCCTCACTTTTTGTTTCCTCTTTCTACACTGGTTGACTGTTTGTTCTTCCCTATGTTCCGATTTGTTTATTTGATCCCTTGTTTTTCTTCCCTCACCACTTGCTTCGTATGTGTTTTCGTTCATTTCAGCAGGACTAGCCTTCATTCCTTCCCCATTTTGATTAAGTCCCGCTGTTATTTCAGTAAGCTGTCTTATAACTATAGCTCTGAACTGAGCCTCACGAAGGTTATCTCTCTGGTTGTTCGTTAATTCATGTATTTACTTTCTGGTCAGCTGCGTGATTTTTTGCTTCCTGGGCGGGGCTGTCATACCTCGTATGCTTGAGCCCCATGCACTCGTCACTACCGGGCGACCCTTCTCACCACACTGTGGCGCTTTGTGTTGGGGCGGGGGTCCAAGATGGATTCCTGCCATTCTCTCTCCACTGAGAGACTGGGAGCCTCCTCCTCCATCCCCACGCCCTCTGGGCCTCACAGTCTGAGACAATGGGGGTTTGCCTTCCCCGGCATTGGAATAGCAAGCTGACAGGTTTGGTCTGCAGCTAGGGGTGCTCCCAGGTGCTTCTCACCTCCCGTTAAATATGGGCCTCTGTGCTTACCGCAGTCCCGCCGCCTGTCACTGCTGCTGCTGCCGCCAGCACAGCTGGACCTCTCCACCCCAGCTTTGCCCCTCCTACTCGTCCGGATGAGCACCACTTGTTTATAACTTCGTACGTGTGACTTCCATGTAGCTTTATTTTCTGGAACTTCTGGTTATTTCCGGCTTTATAGTAGTTGTAGTCCTTCTTAGTTGTGGAGGGAGATGGAGCGTGTCAGTCTAGGCCTCCATTTTGCCTGGAAGTCTCTCAAATAGATCCAATTTTTGACATTTTGATTATAATGTGTCTTGGTGTGGTTCTCCCTGGGTCCAGTTTTTTTGGAACTCTCTGTGCTTCCGGGACATGTAAGTCTTCTTTCCTTTCCCAAGTTAGGAAAGTTCTGCTTCATTATTTTTTCACATAATTTTTCAATTTCTAGTTCTTCTTCACTTTCTGGCAACCCTGTGATTCAGATGTTCGCTCTCTTATAGTTGTCCCAGAGGTTTCTGAGCCTCTCCTCATTTTCCTCACTTTTCGTTTCCTCTTTCTGTACTGGTTGGCAGTATATTTCTGCTCTATGTTCTGATTTGTTGATTTGATCCCTGGTTTTCTTTCCCTCACCACTTGTTTTGTATGTGTTTTTGTTCATTTCAGCAGGACTAGCCTTCATTCCTTCCCTGTCTTGTTTAAGATCTGCTGTTAGGTCTGTAAGCATTCTTATAACCAAAGCTCTGAACTGTGCCTCGGAAGGATTTCCTATCTACTGATCCGTTAGATCAGATATTTGCTGGATGGTCAGCTTCACCACTGGGATCTCCTATCATGAGCTGTGTCATCCTGACAGTTTTGCGTTTACCTTTGTTTCCTGGGTGGGACTGTCACTCCTACGCTATAGGGGGTGAAAGCCCATTCACTTGTCACTACCGGGCAACCCTTCTCACTACGCTGTAGCATTTTGTGTGGCGGTAGGGGTCCAAGATGGATTCTTGCTGTTTAATCTCTGCTGAGAGGACTGGGAGCTTATTCCTCCGTGCCCACCCCCTCTGGCCTTCACAGTCTGAGGCAATGGGAGTCTGCCTTCCCCAGTGCTGGAATCACAAGCTGACAGGTCTGGTCTGCAGCTAGGAGTGCTCCCCAAGTGTTTCTCACCTCTTTTTAAATACAGGTGTCTGTGCTTACTGCCGTCCCGCCACCGTCACCGCTGCTGTTGCTGCCGCCGGCACAGCTTGACCTCTCTGCCCTGACTTTGCCCCTCCTACCCGTCCAGACAAGCACCACTTGTTTATAACTTCACACGTTGGACTTCCATGTAGCTTTATTTTCTGGAACTTCTGGTTATTTCTGGTTTTATAGTAGTTGTAGTCCTTCTTAGTTGTGGAGGGAGACGGAGCGTGTCATTCTAGGCCTCAATCTTGGCCGAAAGTATCCACACAGTAATTCTTTAGACCTAACTGGTTTCTTGGTTTATTGTGGTTTGTGTGGAGTAGGGTTGGAGCTATCTTGTTATATGCATTTTGTAATAGTCCACTTTTGTCTGAATAATAGTTTTATTAATAACCAACACTGAAATGCATAGAAAAAGACTACCGTGGCTTTTAATCAGACAGAACTGTGGTCAGAATTGAGGTCATGCTTTTGATGCCCCAAACAGTTCAGAACAGTGTTGTTTTGTTTTATATCCTAATATACTAAATGCTTCTCACTCTCATATTTTCTCATTTCAAAAATAATATTCTTATATGTTCTTATTTTTCTATATCTTGCAACCATTACAACTTCAACATAGGCATCACTCCCAAGATGTTGCTGTTGGGGGTCAAGGGCTCTGCATTGACAGCACTGTGCTGCTCTGTGTTAGGTAGGGGTGCTATGTATTAACCAGCTTACTAGGATATAAATCTGTTGTTCCTCCCATGTCACTCTAAATGTGATTGTGTATTATTTTCAAATGAAAGTTTATCAATTTCTCACAAAAGTTAAGGTTTCAGTTCTCTATAATAAACATACAAAAAGGACTGGTTTTAAATTTTATACTGTAGGAAGTTATCTTGAAGATATGTTTATTTATAATTATTGCTTTTTCCCCAGTTTTCCAGTAAGTTAAGATGTGTATGCATATTAATACCGGTGAATTCTAGATTGGAGAAACTGTTTATTCTAGTAAAAGTTTTGTTTTTTAAACTATCAGTCATTTCTGTAAGTATAGCAGATGCTAACCAGGTTCTGTGATGTTTCTTCTTTCTAATTGTGTTTTTTTAACAAAGCAGCCCTTTTAATATGATCTAACATTTGGTGTTACTATTAGTGAACTGAGTGAGAACTTGAATTTTAAGATTACACAGATTCATTTTGTTAACTATACACTTTGTTCCTTTTGGCAGCCTCTCAGTGAATTTTTGGATGAAGCCACTAAATTAATCACTTGCCATCATGAGCAGAAGTAAGCGGGACAGCAATTTTTATAGTGTAGAGATTGGAGATTCTACATTCACAGTCCTGAAACGATATCAGAATTTAAAACCTATAGGCTCAGGAGCTCAAGGAATAGTATGGTAAGTTTTTACTTCTAAAAATTAGGCAAAGAATCATTAACTGTTACTATTTTCTTCCTTTGTAATATAGATACCTTGGTGTAAATATTTAATTTGTCTCAAAATTTTAATTAAAACTATAAAATTTAAAGCTATAACATAAGTTGTTTTAATCAGGGGTTAATGGTATTTTTTATTATACATAAAACATAACTAAATCATCACTGCCATCTTTAAATATAAATTAGGATTAAATACTAAGCTATAAACCATGTAGGAACAAATGTATCAGGAAAAAATAAATGGGATGCTTGTTAATACCATATATACATCTTGTCCCATAGTTGATTGTTTATTAAGAAGCTTCACTTAATCATCACTTTCACACTATAATGAAACTAGAATTTCAGAAATCTTATTTTACACTGGGAAATGAAGTCAGCTATATCATCTAACTCTATGCTTCAAAACTCCTGTGTATTTTTGAAATTGATTTACAAGCCAATTTCTACAAAAGACCTAAGCTTTATATATCAGCATAATTTCTTACAAGCTGAAAGGCAAAACACTCTTGGGGACAGTTTTGCTAATGATTTTAGATCACTAAGTCAGTATAATAAGCTAGTAGTTAGTGAAATTTTGTAAGCCTCACTCAAGCACAATTACAGTATTCACTCCCTTATCGCGGGTATTATGTTCTAGACACCCCACGATAGGTGAAAATTTGCGAAGTAGGAACCTTACATTTATTTTAGTATTTATATATATTTTAAGGCTTTGTAAACCCTTCCCACACACTTGTAAACCGTTCCCAGTCCCTTATTAACCTTTCCCACTCCCTTATTAACCTTTTCCACACTTTTATAAGCACTACTTATGTTCTTAAACATATTCTACACTCCTAAACCTACATAATTTTAATGACATACGTATACAGTACCTCAAAATCCTGTGAAATAGTGAAAAATTCACAATAAATAATTAAATATAATATTTTTAAAAATCCCGCGATACAGTGAGGCCGCGATAAGTGAACCGCGATATAGAGAGAGACTACTGTATATCTTTATTAACTCTTCTTGAACCATATTTATTTCAGAGTCTATTAAAAAATTATGTGCTTATGACTGCAATTCTCTCAGTTCTGGAAAAACTCTTGCTGCACCTGTACACAAAGAGAAATACATGAGGCTGTTCTCTGTAGCACCATTTATAAAGCAGCATCAAATAAGTCAGTAGGAGAATTTTTAAAATGTGCTATATTCATACAGTGAAATACTGTACATTTTAAATGAACTAGAGCTATATGTATCAACAAGGATAAATTTTCTGTATTCTTGAAGTAATCTAATGTCAAAAATTATAGAAATTGAATCATTTTATAAAGCATTTTTGGCTGGCTGGTTGTCATTTGAACCAACTATAGTTAACCAACTAAAGAAAATAATGTGGTATAGTCAATATGGGAAGGATGCTGAAAGCTAGCTCTTGCTTTAGATCCTAGCTGTGTGATTTAATTTGTGACTCATGGCAAATTGATACATCTAAGCCGGTTTTTTAGGGGGAGGTGGTTGATTTAGACTTTTTTATTGTACTTTTTCTATTACCATTTAGTCCCCTTATTCTCCCCTTCCACCTGCAGTCACCACACTGTTGTCCATGTCCATGAGTCCTTCTTCCTTTTTGCTCAGTCCCTCTACCCCTTACCTCCCCTTCCTTACCAGCCATTCTGTTCTCTATCTATGAATATGTTTCTATTTCACTTGTTAGTTTAGTTTGTTCATTAGATTCCATATATGAGTGAAATCATATGGTATTTTTCTTTCTCTGACTGGCTTATTTCACTTTTTTTATATTGTTCTCCAGGTCCATTTATGCTGTTGCAAAGGATAAAACTTTCTTCTTTTTTACAGCCAAGTAGTATTCCATTGTGTAAATGTCCCATAGTTGTTTTATCCACTCATCTACTGATGAACACTTGGGCTGCCTGTTTTCTCGCCTAATTTACAGGGTTTTTGTGAAAAATATATTATTTATAAATAACTTAATGTTGTTTGAAAATATATTAATGTTTCTGTGCCTTCATTTATGCTTGGGTAAGTGTATTTTGAAATTTGTGTAACCAGAGTTTTTAAAAAATTGCCTTGGAAGGGACCTTAAGCCATCTTAACAGCAACTATCCTAAGAAATAAGTATCTTCAAAGTTTTGCTTATTCTTTAGTAAAAGATTACTATAAAACAAACAAATATTAAATAAAAAATTTAAACTCACTGTTTTGTTACTATCAGAATCAAGTGAAGAACTTAGTTTACTTTTTTTAAGGTCTTATTTTGGGCTACCATCATAACTAGTATGATTCATTGGGTCTGGATTGGGACCTCTGAATTGCCAGTGTTTCTGATTGTGCACATTTACTAATCAAAAATAAGATATCTAATTTCCTTGAATATAAAATAGTATACCTTCTTAGATATTTTTGAACTTTAGAGTTTGAAATAGTGTTTTGATTCAGCAGATAAAAAATTAATAAGAATGAATTTAATGGTTAGAAATAAAATATACTTTATCTGAAATTGTCTTAAACTTCCAAACATTTTGCATGACCCCTAATGTTTGATTTTTTATTTTTAATTTAGGAAGGACATGTCTATAAATATGCCATTTTCTAAGTAAACATTATAATACTTATGTATATTTTGGTTTGTGTATGTATATCCAGGGTGGGGTGAAAGTAGGTTTACAGTTGTGAGTGCACAAAATACAGAGTTTACTCTTACATTATTATTTATTAGTATTTTCCCTACTTCTCACCCACCCTGATATGTATATAAACAATAATTACGATATATATAGAATGTACAGATGTGTTCTGTTTATGCAATACCAATTTCTTAATACATGCATTTCTATAATATATTTGCTATAGTAAGAGAGTTGTAAAACAAATTCAAGTTCCAGTTAGGTGTGAGAATAATTTTGATAAGTAATGTGTTGACTTTTAAAATGTTACATAAACAGAAATTATCTTTTATGTAAATTGTCTTATGTTAGGTGGTCCAATGTGAAGAGCATGATCTCATGTCTTAGTCTTCTAGTCTCATCTTTGCTTTTTAACTTGCTGGCTAACCTTGGGCAAATTACTTAATCTCTGGCTTTACATCAGGCAGTGGTGAATCCAAATGATTTTTAAAGTTTCTTTAACTATAATATTCTATCATTTTGCCTTATTTGTGCTTTAGTGTCTCTGACTTTCCATATGCATAACATGCCGTTTGGTCAGTGTCATGGGAAAGGAAAATATGAAGAGTAATGAGTATGATGTTGTATTTCCCAGAATTATAGGCATGTCATTAACAGTTATGAAGCAGCTCTTGATGTCCTGAAAGCTAGCATTCATCTTTATAAATACCTCCATTTTTAATTCCCCCTCTAAAAGAAATTTTAAGGACTTTTTATATAATAAGATAATCTTTTGTACAGGTACCTCTGTATGTCCCTTCCTCTTTCTGTATTTATTTGGTGTTTAAAGAGCATGGAAGTGATGTACTTAGGTAGAATTCTTCAGCAAATATTTTGAGTAGAATTTATGACCACATGTATTCTTCATTCTGTCTTTCCTTGGTGTAGGTGTAGGGTGAATGGTTCACTTAGGCTTTAAGCTATCTTTTGGACCTGAATACTCATTAAACCTTTTGGCATTGAGTGCCCATTTGTATTCTAGGTGGATCTTGGAGGAACCCAATGAATAGGCAGAGTCTCTGTCTTCACAGTCACAGTCCATTTTCTCTTTGAGTCTACTAGCATTTGAAGAAACAGTTAATGCTATACATTATTTGGAATACACTGTATGTAGTAGGGATGGAAGAACCGTTTGATCATCAAACACTAGAAACTTATCCATTTGCATTCATTTTTGGAGAAAGTGAGGAATCTGAATGAATGTTTCATAAATTCAGTTTCACAGATTTTTTATTAAGTTTTTTGTTGTTTTTTAATTTACAGTGCTGCTTACGATGCCATTCTTGAAAGAAATGTTGCAATCAAGAAGCTAAGCCGGCCATTTCAGAATCAAACTCATGCTAAGCGGGCTTACAGAGAGCTAGTTCTTATGAAATGTGTTAATCACAAAAATGTAAGTGAACATTTTAGAAAATTTCTTAAGTATAGATGAAGTATAAATTTGTTCATGAATACATGATATCAAAAACTTTAAAAATATTAAATCTTTTTAAGTTCTTCTTGATTGAAATTTTGTTTAAAGGCTTTATATATTTACAATGTGAATTTTTTTCTCAACTTTATTAAATTATATTAAAAGAAAAACAGCTTCCAAATTTAGATTGTGCGATTTTATGATATTTGCAAAAGGACTTTGAAAGAGGTAGGTGTTTTAGAAGAACATTATTTAGGCTTCATCTCATCTGTGTTCTGTCAGGCTGACGTTTCCAAAAATGAGCCTTAGTGAAGAGATTTTTCCCATTATTCTTCACTACTCACTGGTCACTTGATGTGGAGGAAAGCCAATGATTATAAAGCAGTTTAGCAGAAATTTTTAAAAATATTTAAATGGGCCCTGGCTGGTGTGGCTCAGTGGACTGAGTGTTGGCCTGTTAACCAAAAGGTCATTGGTTCAATTCCCAGTCAGGGCACATTGCCTGGGTTGTGGGCCAGGTCCCTGGTTGGGGGTGTGTGAGAGGCAACCGCACATTGATGTTTCTCTCCCTCACTTCCCGTCTCTCTAAAAAATAATATAAATAAAATCTTTTAAAACTTTATTTAAATGGAATTAGAAAAACATTCCAATTCTATTTTCTAATATAAGGACTTAAACACTTAACTTTTGCTCATTTTGAGAACAGTTATACTTTTTAAAGCTTACATTAAGTATAATGATACTTTTATATATTTCTTAATAAAATGATATCTTCATGTTTAGAGGAAATAAATTGGGAGTGAATTATGCAAGAGGCATTGTTATGAACTACTAAACTCGAAGTATCTGAATAGGGATGGTTTGTGGTGTTTTTCCCAAGAAGAGTATAAAATATCATCAGCTCCAAACCTCCTGATTGCAGATGACACAATTTACCACATTTTCAGAATTAACTGTACCAGCCTCTGCATATTGGCGTTATTAGATTAGTCAGTAAGGGGAAAATTTTATGCAAGTAAAGGACTAGGCTCCTTATCTGGGGAGTTTACAGTGTTATTTTGAAGACAAAACAAATATATAAAGAGTTAAAGACCAAACATAATAAAGTTTAATAGAAGTTTAATTGTCAAGTCATGGTGGATGAAAAATAAGTGCTTAGATTTCAAGAAAGAAAAGATTTCTGTGAACCTTAGTAAAATGGAAAAGCTTTGAGGAAGGGTTGACCTAGACTAATTCTTAACAAGTTAAGCGCCCAGCCTGTTTTGTCTTCCTTTCCATTTAGCCCCCATATCCGATTTCACCGATAGCTGGCGGCCGGAGATCTGTGTAAGGTTGTGATAAGACTGCGTGTATATCTTGAGATATATTTCTTGTATATATTTATCTCAACCTGTACTCTGTATTCTTTTAGGAATGCTTTCTAAATACTTTAGAAAAGTATACTGTCAGTCGCCGGTGACTGACGCAGTCCAAACAGAAAGTACAAGTACAGTGCCAGTCACCCGTGACTGACATGGTTCTTAACTTGTTAAATAAAGGGGTAAAAATTGGATTGTTGAAGGAAGGGGCCCTCCCAGAGAGGAAAAATAGCATTTAAAAAAAGACACAGATAAAAATTCAAGTCAGTGATGGGGAACTTGTGTTAGCCCCATCTTTCACTAGATGGGAACCAGGCATGCTGCTTGTCAGGTGTTGGTGGTGGCCTCCTGCTCCCGGATAGAGCTGCTTGTGCCCTTTGCAGCCTGTTTCATGGCAGTTGTGGTGGCAGCAACATTGCCTTAGTTTCACATTAAAGAGATGGCCAGTGACTCCCAGTTCTGAGCCTGGGCAGCTGCACAGAAAAATGGCTCCATCAACTAAATGGAGGGCATGGAAAGTTTGTTTCACAACCCCCTAGTAGGAGTGGCACAGATCCATCCAGACACTACCCTTGCAGCCTAGAACAGTGCTTGCACAAAATAGGTGCTCAACACATATTTGTTCAGTGAATGAATGTAAAAGTAAATATTTTCACTCTGATGAGTGGATGGTTTTGTAATGTCTTGCCTTTTCAACATTTTCATATTCTACACAAATAATTTCTTTATTGGTCTAAACATCTGCCTTTTTTCTTTCTTGTTTCTAATATACTTTATTGATTATGCTGTTACAATTGTCCCAATTTCTTTTCCCTTTGTTCCCCTCCACCCAGTGACCACCCTTCTTCCAGCTGCCCCACCCTTAGTCCATGCCCATTGGTTGTGCATATAGTTCTTCTCAACATCTTCCTGTCTACTCCACTCCCTCCTACTATGCTTCTTAATTCTTGTACCATCTCTCTCCCTTTCCCTCCTTACCCCTCCCTGCTCACCTTCCCCCAAATTGTTCCCCATACTACAATTCTTTTCCCACTCTTGTTGCCTACTTAGTTTGCCTTTGTTTCGATTCCCTAGCATCTGTTGTTGGTGGTTGTGATACAGTTTTCATTTTAATGTTCATAGTTTTGATCCTCTTTCTGCTAAACAGTCCCTTTAACATTTCATGTAACAGTGGTTTGGATCTGATGAACTTCAGTTTTACTTTGTCCTGGAAGCTCTTTCTCTGCCCTTCTATTCTGCATGATAGCTTTGCTGGATAGAGTAATCGTGGTTGTAGGTTTTTGCTTTTCATTACTTTGAATATTTCTTGCCAGTCCCTTCTTGCCTGCAGAGTTTCTTTTGAGAAATCAGCTGATAGTCTTACTGGGACCCCTTTGTACATAATTTTCTTCTCTCTTGCTGCTTTTAAGATTCTCTTTTTGTCCTTCATTTTTGACCCTTTGATTCTAATGTGTCTTGGTGTGGTTCTCCCTGGGTCCAGTTTATTTGGGATTGTCTGTGCTTCCTGGTCCTGTAAGTCTATTTCCTTCCTCAAGTTAGGGAAGTTCTGCTTCATTATTTTTTCACATAATTTTTCAACTTCTAGTTCTTCTTCACCTTCTGGCAACCCTATGATTCGGATATTGGCCCGCTTGTAACTGTCCCATAGGTTTCTGTGCCTCTTCTGATTTTTCTCATTTTTTGTTTCCTTTTTCTGCACTGGTTGACTGTTTGTTCCTTCTCTGTGTTCCGATTTGTTGATTTGATCCCTAATTTTCTTTCCCTCACCACTAGTTTTGTATGTGTTTTCATTCATTTTAGCAGGACTAGCCTTCATTCCTTCCCTGTCTTGTTTAAGATCTGCTGTTAGGTCTGTAAGCATTCTTATAACCAAAGCTCTGAACTGTGCCTCAGAAAGATTTCCTATCTGCTGCTTTGTTAGATTAGATATTTGCTGTCTGGTCAGCTGCGTCACTGGGATCTCTATCATGAGCTGTGCCGTGTTTATCTTTGCTTCCTGGGCAGGGCTGTCACATCTCCTACGTTATAGGGGGCAGAGCCCCGTGCACTCGTCACAACTCGGCGACCCTTCTCACCACGCTGTGGCGATTTCTGTGGGGGTGGGGGTCCAAGATGGATTCTTGCTGTTCACTCTCTGCTGAGAGACCGGGAGCCTCCTTCTCCCTCCCCACCCTCTCTGGGCCTCACAGTCCACGGCAGTGGGGGTGTACCTTCCCTGGCGTTGGAATCGCAAGCTGACGGGTCTGGTCTGCAGCCAGCGGTGCTCCTCAGGTGCTTCTCACCTCCCCTTAAATATAGGTGTATGCTTACCACCGTCCAATCACTATCGCCGCTGCTGCCGCCACCAGCACAGCTTGAACTCTCCACCCCAGCTTCACCCCTCCTTCATGTCCAGATGAGCCCCACTTCTTTATAACTTAATACGTTGGACTTCCGTTTATTTTCTGCTACTTATGGTTATTTCTGGTTTCGTATTCCTTTTTAGTTGTGGAGAGACACGGAGTGTGTCAGTCTAGGCCTCCATCTTGGCCGGAAGTTTCCTATGCATCTGCCTTTTTTTTTCTTTATTGTGGTAAAATACACATAACATAAAACCTAGTATCTTAATTATTTTTAAATGGTATTAAATATATTCATATGATTGTGCATTTCCCACTCTTTTCACAGATGGTTTTGAGTTTCTTTTTCGACTTGGTCACTTATTTTTTAACACACTGTAATGTATCACCTAGAACACAGTACTGCATGTCTGATTGAATCTTTCGAGAGGAGCTGAGGCATGTCATTTTCTATATTCTCCTAATCGTGGACATTATAATCCTGTTTGGAAATCAGGTCACCATTTAAATTACATTGTCTAAGCAAGTTATTATTTTTTACAGGTCTACCAACAGGTCGCATCTATCCCATCCTCTTTTTTTTTTTTTGTTTTGAGAGGGGAGTGGGGCGTTGAAGAATAAGTATAGGACTTTCTATTTCTCCCCGTTAAATTTTTACATGTGAAATTTGGTTTCTCTTCCTGGATTGTTGGGGATTCCTTTCTTCTTTATTTTGACTTTTCACTTGTTGGCTTCAGTTCTGCTCAGGATGCCTTCTTAATAGCTGGATTAGTTGCTTAGCAAACTTTGGCTCTACTATAGAAATTACATATCTGATTAAAAGTTATCTAGCTCTCCACAGTCCTTCATCTTATTCACATGGAGGTTATCAGAGAAATTTTCAAAAAATGCCTTTTTGAAAATATTCATATATCTGGTTGCATTTCTCTGATTTACTACTATTGTTCTTTGTTATTGTTTTTATTCATAAAAGAAAATAGTTTCTCAATAAATTTTACCTGCTCCTAGTATTTGTTACTTCTCTCATAGTAATCATATGCCACCAACTTAATCAGTTCTTGACTTTTGTTTGACCCTAATTTATAATTGATATAATTTCCTTTTTGAAAAATCAGACGAATGTTTTAGTCTTTTTGTAACAGCTTTATTGAAATACAGTTTATGTAGCATACTACTCACCCATGTCATCTGAACAAATCAGTGGTTTTCATTTTATTCGCTGATGTGTATGACTTTTTCCATCACCTCGAAAAGAAACCCTAATCCTTTAGCTCTCTTTTCCTCATCTCCACCCCTCTCAGCCCTAAGGAAGCAACAGTCTTTATGTTTGTTTCATCTTTAACACCTCTCTTCTACTCTAGTATTTTCCCGTATATAAATAAGAATGGTTTTAGTATTTCTTCAAGTCTCCAGGTGTGCAGTTCAACTGGTTAGGAGACTTGAATTCCTTTAGAGCAGTAAATGGTTCTTCTTATCACTTCCACTATCTTAAATAAATAAGTTTTACCCTTCCTGGTCTGAAAATTTTCTAAATTTATTTACTGAACAAATATTTGAATGCATTCTATAAGCAAAGCTTTATACTTAGATGAATAACATAGATTCTGCCCTAATGAAGTTTATGTCTAGAATATTCCCATCCCTAGGTATAATGTCAGCAAACATTGTACAAATGTTTGTCACGTATTTTTCTCTGTGCCAGGGCTATAAAGGGGATAAGACATAGCTCTTTCTAACAAGGATCTTGGTGTGGTTGAGACAAAGCTGTTGTGAAAATGAGACTATACTACAGTGTGTTAAATACTCTAATAATATATAAGATACTGTGGGGACAAAATAGAAAGAATATTTGGCTCTGCCAAGGACTAGGAGTTGTCACACTACAAAAGAGACCTGTCTTGAAGGTAACTAAGTTCAGTAGGTAAATAACAATCATATGAAACTATGTTTAAAGGCATTGAGCCCTGGCTGGTGTGGCTCAGTGGAGTGAGAGCCAGCCTGCAAACTGAAAGGTCCCTGGTTTGCAGTTAGGGCACATGCCTCGGTTGCTGGCCAAGTCCCCAGTTGGGGGCATGTATCTTTTGCACATTGCTGTTTCTCTCCCTCTCTTTCTTCCTCCCTTTTCCCTCTCTCTAAAAGTAAATAAAATATCTTTTTTTGAAAGGCATTGAGAGTTTTTTAAATTTCAAATCCAGTATGGCCAAAGTATCAAGTTTAATGGAGGGCTTAGCAGGAGGTAAAGTGGGTTGATGTCCTCTTATTGAGGACTTTGAATATTCTGTGAAGGAGTATTAGAATTTATTTGTTGGCATTAAGTTTTTGAGGAGGTGAATAATATGATCAGATCTTTCTTTTAGCATATTACAGGCAGTAAAATGGTAGCTACCTGTAAGAAAATCATTGTTAGGGAACCTAGTTTTAGAAGTCACTATATGAATTATGATATTAGAATCCTTGACCTGTATAATAGCATGGGGAATGAAGAGGCTGAAGTTCAGACTGAGAATACAATGAATAACATTCTTTAAAATATTTATTACAGTGCAGATATTGAAAAAGGAGTAAAAAAAAAAAAATCAATTGGAGCTTTCTCTTGTAAAAGAAAAGGCACTCTGGAATGGTAAGGAGTTCAGGTACAAATGATAATAACCCCTCGACACACAGTCTCCCCCATCATCAGTATCCCCCACCAGAGTGGTACCTTTGTTACAATCAATAATCCTACACTAACACATCCATATCACCCAAAGTCCATAGTTTACATTAGGGTTCACTCTTGGTATTGTATATTCTATGGGTTTGAACAAATATATAATGAGATATCTACCATTAGTGTATCATGCAGTGTTTTCTCTGCCCTAAAGATCCTCTGTGCTCTGATTCCCTCCCTACCCCCAGCCATAAAGTTTTACTACAGAAAAGATAAGAGTTTTCTTGAGCTTAGAAAATAAGACTTGAAAAATTTTTAACTGATTGTGTATTTTTTAACCCATTTGTTTGCAGTTTCTAAATTAAACTATTTGAAACAGTTTCTAATTTTGTAATCTCTCTCCTTTTGCCACAGATAATTGGCCTTTTGAATGTTTTCACACCACAGAAATCCCTAGAAGAATTTCAAGATGTGTAAGTGTCATAATTAAAATTTTATGTTAGTACCTTATTCTTAGATTGTTGCTGTATTCTTTAGCTGTCATCTTTTTTCACCCATGAAGTTACATAGTCATGGAGCTTATGGATGCAAATCTTTGCCAAGTGATTCAGATGGAACTAGATCATGAAAGAATGTCCTACCTTCTCTATCAGATGCTGTGTGGAATCAAGCACCTTCACTCTGCTGGAATTATTCATCGGGTTAGTAGAAAAACTATCATCATAATCTCTTTTTAATCATTGTGATGAAATTCATATACAATTAAGCATTTTAAAGTGTAGAATTCAGTGACATTTAGTACAGTCACAAAATGTACAACTGCCACCAATATCATATTTCAAAATATTTTCATTGTTTCAAAAGAAAACCTCATAGACAGTCACTCCTCATTCCCTCTCACCCCAGCCCCTGGCATTGTACCAGTCTGCTTTCTGTGTCTATGGACTTAATCTCTTCTGGATTTTATATACTTGGAATCATACAATTATGTGAACTTGGTGTTTGGCTTCTTTAACTGAACATCATGTTTTCAAGTTTGTCCATGTTGTAGCATGGGTCATTTCTAAATTTTAGCTCTATGGATAATGCTATTAACGAATATTCAAGTACAGTATAACTATTTGTTTGAGTTCCTGTTTTCAGTTCTTTTGGGTATCTCCCTAGGAATGGAATTGCTGGTTCATATGGTAATTTTATATTTAACTTTCTGAGGAACCACCAAACTGTTTTCCACAGTGGCTACCCTATTTTACATTCCTAGTAACAATTTATGACTGGGAATCCAGTTTCTCTAAATCTTTGCTAATACTTACTGACTTTTATTCTAGCCATCCTAGTGAATATGAAATGGTATCTCATTGTGGTTTTGATTTGCAGTTTTCTAGTGATTAATGATGTTGAGTATCTTTTCATATGTTTGTTGGCCATATGCATTATCTTTTTGGGAGACGTTTCTATTCAAGTCCTTGGCCCATTTTTAATTTAAATTGTTTACCTTTCTACCATTAAGTTATAGGAGTCCTTTATATATTTCAGATACTGGACCCTTATCAGATATATGATTTGTAAATATTTTCTCCCATTTTATATGTCATCTTTTCATTTCCTTGATATCCTTTGCATAAGAGTTTTTAATTTCCATGAAATACAGTTTATTCTCTTTGCTTATTCTTTTGTTGTCATATATAAGAATTCATTGTCAAATCCAAAGTCATTAAGATTTACTCTGACCTATGTGGCTCAGTTGGTTGGACATTGTCTTCTGAACCAAAAGGTCACCGTTTTGATTCCTGGTCAGGTCACATGCGTAGGTTGCAGGTACAGTCCTTGGGTGCATACATAAGGCAACCAATTGATGTTTCTCTCTCACATCAGTGTTTCTCACCCTCTCTGTCTCCCTCCCTCCCCCCCCCCTAAAATCAAAATAAAAAATATTTTTAATAAGATTTATCCTTACACTTTCTTCTCAGAGTTTTATGGTTTTAACTCTTATGCTGAGGTCTTTGACCCATTTTGAGTTTATTTTTGTATATGGTTTGAGGTAAGGGTCTAATTTCATTCTTTTGCTTGTGGAAATCCAGTTGTTCCAGCATGATTTTTATTAAAGAGACTATTGTTTCCCAATTAAACTTTCTTGGCCCCTTTGTTGAAAATCAATGATATATTGTTTTATTTCTGGACTCCTAGTTCTATTCAATGATCTGTGTGTCTGTCCTTATACCAGTACCACATTATTTTGATCACTGTAACTTTGTAGTAAGTTTTGAAATGGGTAAGTATGAGTCCTTGAACTTTTTTTTCTAATATCATTTGACTCTTAGTGCCTTTTGTGATTTTGTACGAATTTGAATATCAGCTTTTCCATTTCTTAAAGAAAGGGTAATGGAATTTTATAAGTAATTCATCGAATCTATAAAGTGGGTAGTTTTGCCATCTCAACTGTATTTCATATTCCATTTACTTAGATTGTGTTAGTCTGCTTGGGCTCCATAACAAAATACTATAGACTGGATGGCTTAAAAACGGAAGGTTATTTTCTCAACAGTTTTGGAGGTTAGAAGTTTATGACCAGCAAACTTAGTTTTTGGTGAGACCTATCTTCCTGGCTTGTGCCAGGGAGGAAGGGGTGGCCCATACACAAGCTCTGGTATCTTTTACAAAGACACCAGTTATTTTGGATTAGGGTCCCACCCTTATGACCTCATTTAACCTTAATTACCTCCATAAGGGCCCTATATCCAAATACAGCCCCATTAGGGATTAGGGCTTCTACATGTGAATTTGAGGTGGGGAGACACACAGTGCTGTCTGTAACATAGATCTTGTTTAATTTCTTTCAGCAATGTTTTATATTTTTCAATGTGCAGATCTTTCACCTCATTAGTTAAATTTTTTCCCTAGGTAGTTTATTCTTTTGAAAGCTATTATAAATGAAATCATATTCTTAATTTTCTTTTCAGTTTGGTCATTGCTAGTATATAGAAACACAACTAATTTTGGTGTGTTGATGTTATATCATGCAGCTTTTTGCTCAATTCATTCTAGTAGAATTGGGGGAATGTCTTATTTATTTATTTTTTAAATTTTTCTCTTTGTAAGATCACCTCATTTGCACAGTAGTTTGACTGCTTTCTTTCCAATGTAGAGTTTTTGTTTGTTTGTTTTGCCTAGTTGCTTTGTATAAAACTTCCAGTAAAATGTTGAATAGGAGTGGCAAAAGTGGATATGTTTGTCTTGTTCTTGATTTTATGAAAAAAGGCTGCCAGATTTTTTTTTACCATTAAATGTGGGATTAGCTGTGGGGTTCTCATAAATGCCCTTTATCTGTTTGAGGAAACTGCATGTTGCTTTGGAATTAGTCACATTGTACAGTCAGAGAGTACAGACCCACAAGACTGCCTTCACTTCAGATACCAACCACAAGGTTCCCAAGACTACCCACACTTCATATCAGGTGGCTGCAAATTTGGGGTCCCCACAACCACTCTGTTTTAATAACTCACTAGAATGACTCACAGAACTCCAAAAGCACTATATTTATTATATTGTGTTATTATAGCAACAAAATACAAATTAGAACCATCCAAGACATTGGGCAGAATCCGAGAGAGTACCAAACATGAAGATTTCACACAATCATTCTCTCCTCATAAAGTTTAAAATACAGAGAATGCCAACCAGGAAAGCTCACCCAGGCCTTTGGTATCCAGCATTTTTCTTGCTGTGTAGTCAGATACTGCCTGCATGGTGGCTGGATTTTTAGTCTCCCACCCTTCCTAAGGTTTACGCTAATACCTTTAGTCCCTCACACAGTTACTTAGATGGTCTATCAGTAAAGACATTCCAGTGGCCTGGAGATCACCTATAATTGAGAGCAAAAGCCAGACCACCCTTTACATTAAGATGAATTTTTCACCACATACCTTCTCCTAGTTTAAATGTTTTTATTACAAAAGGGTGTTGGATTTTGTTAAATGCATTTCTGCTACAGTTGAAGTGATCGTGTTTGTTTTTCCTTAATTGAGTTAATGTGGCATATTAAATTGATTGATCTCTGTATGGTGAACCATTCTTGCATTTCTGGGATCAAATCCCACTTGGTCATAATGTATAAACCTTTTAAAATGCTTTTGGGATTATTTTGCTAGTATTTTGTCGAGAATTTTTACACCTGCGATTATAAGTGATATTGCCCATGTACTTTTTTTTTCCTCTTATAATGTCTGTACAAATTTGATATCAAGGTAATGCTGGCCTCAGAATGAATTAGGAAGTATACCTCTCTCTTCTGTTTTTTTGGAAGAGTTTAGGAGGATTATTGTTAAATCTTAATTAAATTATTGGTAGAGTTTACTGCTAAAGCCATCTTATCCTTAGCTTTCCTTTTCTTTTCTTTTCTTTTTTTTTTTAGGTTTTGATTATTGATTCACTTTCTTTACTTGTTATGTATATGTTCAGATTTTTTGTTTCTTGAGTCAGTTTTGGTAATATTGTGTGTTCTTAGGAACTTCATTTCATCTAATTCATCTGAATTGTTGGTGTATACTTGCTCATAGTATTCCTTTATAATCCTTTCGTTCCTGTAAAGTTGGTAGTAATGTTCTCACTTTCTTTTATGATTTTAGTTAAATACTTTTCTTTTTTTTCTTCTTAGTTTAAGTAAAGTTCTGTCAGTTTTGTTGCTCTTTTTAAAAAACCAGTTTCGTTCATTTTTCTCACTGCTTTTCAGGTCTCTATTTTGTTAATCTCTACTTCATTCTTATTATTTCCTGGCATCTTCTTGCTTTGGGATTAATTTGCTCTTTTAGTTTCTTAAAGTGGAATATTAGATTATCAATTTGAGATTTTTTTTTTTTTTTTATGTCGGTGTTAACAACTATAAAATTATCCCTGAACTCTACTTTTTAGGCATTCCCTAAATTTTGGTATGTTGTACTTTCATTTTCATTCCTCTCAAAGTATGACCAGTTTTCCTTATGATTTGTTCTTTGACCCATTGTTTGTTTAAGAGTATGTTTAATTTCCACAAATGTATGAATTTTTTACTTTTCCTATTTCTTGCTTTCTAACTTCATTCCATTGTGGTCAGAGAAGATACTTTGTATGACTTCAGGTTTTTTTTTAATGTATTGAGGTTTGTCCTGTGGGCTGACATACGGTCTGTACTGAAGAATGTTCATTGTGCGCTTGAGAAACATATGTATTCTGTTTTGGAAAGAGTATTTTATATATGTCTGTTATGTCTAACTGGTTTATAGTGTTATTCACATTATTTCCTTATTGATCTCCTGTCTACTTGTTTTGTTCATTAATGAAAGTATAGAATTCTTCAACTATTAGTGTATAATTGTCTATTTCTCTCTTTAATTATGTCAATTTTTGCTTCATGTACTGTGGGACTTTGTTAGGTGTGTATACATATATTCTTGATGGATTGGTCCTTTTATCAATGTATGTTGTTCTCCTTTGCCCCCATATTAACAGTTTTTGACTTATGGTCTGTTTTGTCTGATATTAGAATAGCTATTCCGCTTCTTTCTATTTCTATTTGAAAGTAATATATCATTTTTTCATTCTTCCACTTTTAACCTGTTTGTGCCATTGAAGCTAAAGGGAGTCTCTTGTAGATAGCCTACAATAGTATCATTTTTCTTTTATCCCTTCTGCCCTTCTCTGGCTTTTAGTTTGAGAGTTTGTTTACTGCATGTACATGTAAAATAATTACTGATAAGGAAGAAGTTACTTTGGCCATTATACTATTTGTTTTCTTGATGTCATACCTTTTTTTTCTTTATTACTGCCTTTTTGGGTGCTTAGTTACTTTTTTGCTGTGTACTATTTGATTTTTTTCTCTTTTCCTTTTCTGTATATTTTTTAGTCTTAAAGGTTACCTTGGGGATTATAATTAAACCTCTTTAATTTATAACAATCTATTTTTCATTATTATCACCTTAGCTTCAATAGTATACAAAAACTCTGATCTTATACAGTCTCTCCTTTTCTGTTTATATTGTCACAACACAATTACATATTTATATACTGTATGCCATTAAGATAGATTTAATTACTGTATACTGCATTTGTCTTTTAAATTATATTGGGGAAAAAATAGAACTGGCCTTTTTATGTACCTATGTAAATTACCTTTACCAGTATTCTTTATTTCTTCCTATGATTCCCAAGTTACTGTCTGGTGTTCTTTTATTTCTTCCTGAGGAACTATTAAGCACTTTTTATAGGACAGATGTACTGTCAACAGACTCCCTTAGCTTTCATTTATCTCAAAATTTCTTAATGTCTCAAAACTATTCTTTTACTTTTGAAGAATAGTTTTTCTGGTGTTAGAATTTTTGTTTGGCTTTTCTTTTTTTCTTTCAGCACTTTAAATGTGTCATTTTACCACCTTCTGGCCTCTGTGGTTTTTTTTTTTTTTTTTTTTTTGAGAAATTAGCTGTTAATATCATTAAGGATCTCTTGTAAATGACAAGTTGCTTGTGTCTTGAGGCCTTTGACATTCCCTTTTGTCTTTGCCTTTTAACAGTCTGATTTTGATGAATTTCAGTGCAGATTATTTTTTCTTTTATCCTTTTGTAGTTTGTTGAGCAGTCTGAATATGTAGGTTTCTATATTTTTGTTTGAGAGTTTTTAGTCATTTCTTAAAATATTTATCTGCCCCTTTTCCTCTACCCTTTCGGGGCTCCCATTTTGTGTATACTGTGTAATGGTATTCCATGTCTTGTTTTCCTCGACTTTGTTTTATCCCAGGCAAAGTGGGTTGTTCATTTGCCTTATAATGTTTTCAAGAAATGCTGTCTCTAGCCTAGGACCATGGGCCCACACTGAGAATGTGGACTGCTCTCTTAAAGACCCTTTACCCATTCAGGGAGATAGAGAGGGCGAGGACTAATGAAAACATTGCAAATTTTTTCTGTTGTTTTTAAGTTGCCTCTTTCTTGATTCTACATTCACTTGGTGTAAACTTTTCACTATTTTCCAGATTTCTGAAAATTTTTATTTTGATCATTTTTGTTCTGCTTTTTAGTGTTTCTGTAGAGCTATCTGCTCTACCATTTTTGCTGACATCACAGCCTTTCATATTCTTGGAACGTTGTATTTTGCTGACTTATATGGAGTACTATAAAGTTATTTTTGCTCTATAATTAGCAATATATAAAATACCCACTATCCTTAACAATTACATAAAATTGAGTGTTCACCAGAGTTGTTTCTTTTATATATGTATGTGTGTGTATGTGTGCATATATATATATATTCGGAAATATTTTAATTTTTGTAGCCTATGTATTTTTAACTGCTTTATGAGATATAATTCACATGCCATACAGTTTAGCCACTTACATGTACAATTCAGCATGTTTTATTATATTCAAAGGTTGTGCAACCACCACTGTAATCTAAGATTAGAACATTTTTGCCCTCCTTGCAGAACATCTGCACTCATTCGCCTTCAATTCTCATTCTTCCCTGTCAACTTCACACCCAGCCCTAAGCAACCACTAAACTACTTTCTGTCTCCGCATATATGCCTGTTTTGGACATTTCATGCACAGTTGACCCTTTAACAATATGGGGATTAGGGACATTGATCCCAACCCTGTGCAGTCAAAAATCTGCATATAACTTTGACTCCCCCTAAACTTAACTACAAATAACCTACTGTTGACCTGAAGCCTTACTGATAAAATAAACAGTCGATGAACACAGATTTTGTATGTTATATATATATTTATTATATGCTGTAAGCTAGAGAAAATAAAATGTTCCAAAAAAAAATCATAAGGAAGAGAAAATGTACCTACAGTATTTATTGGGAAAAGTTTGCAAAGGATTGGACCTGTGCATTTCCATCCTGTGTGGTTCAGGGTTCAACTGTAAATGGAATTATATAGTATGTGGTCTTTTGTGGCTGGCTTCTTTTATTTAGTGTAATATTTTCAAGATCCATGTATGTATGTATCATGTGTCAGTACTTCATTTGTTTTTATTGACAAATAATATTTCACCATGTGGATATGCCACATTTTGTTGATATGTGTGGACATATGTTTTCGTGTGGACATACGTTTTTGTATTTTAGTTTTAATTCTAACTTTTTCATACATATTGCATCTAATTTGAGAGGAATATGTTGAAAATTTATTTTATTCATTGGAATTATATCTTCCTTCTAAGCTACCTTATATCAAATAACCTAACTCATAAAATAAATATGTATATTTGTAAATATACGTAAATTAACTACTTTAAGACAACTAGGTATCTGAGGTATTCAGGCTTACCCTTAGTTATCATTCTAACTGATTGCTTTGTATAATATATTACATATGCAACTGCTGTAATATTATGTCTAATGCCTTCTTTAAGCAACATAAGGTAAATCCCTTTAAATGGGAGAGTATATCTTCCTCAACCAATACTCATATATTATGTGAGGTGGAGCAAATGAAGTTAAATTTCTGGGTGTTGTTTTTGTTTCCTTTGTCCTGTGGATCAAGACAGTAATGTGCCACCATGGAAGTTAATTTGATTTTAGTAATGTCTTCCAAATGGAAAATTTTCAGATTAATGGGAGTAGGAGGTGATTAGAACAGAAATCACAGACCAAACAATAAAAGATTAAAAAGTAAATAAAAACCAGCAAGAAGCATAAAAAGGAAACATTAAATTACAGGAGACCAATATATAACATTAACCTCTTAATGAAAAAGGTCAAATTATGACATGTACACACAGAACCAACAACTACATGTTTGTATAACAAAAACATTTGTAGCTAACTTCCAAAGGCTGAAAGCAAAGGTGTTAGGAAAAGACTACTGGGAGAATGGAAACGTGAAAACAAGGATAAAAGAGACTGGCAGTTGGGGGTGGGGGGCAGGGGGCGGTGTTGGGGGCCTGGGTGGGAAAGGTGAAGCTATTAAGAAGGAAAAAGAGCTCAAAGACACAGACAACAGTGTGGTGACTACCAGAGGAAACAGGTGTTTTGGGAGGTGGAAGAGGGCAAAGGGGTATTAAATTGTGACAGAGATTTGACTTTGGGTGGTGAGTGCGCAATGCATTATGCAGATGGTATGTTATGAAGTTGTACACTTGAAACCTGTATGGTTTTATTGACCAGTCACTCCAATAGATTCCATTTAAAAAAATAAATAAGGAAACAAAGATAACTGTTTAATCAGGTGAAGTTGAGTATGGTGGGAAAAAGGGTCACTTTATAAGAATGAAGCGTATAATACTCTTATTTGGATAAATAACTGTCAAGAAACTTAATACATGGAGTAGAGTTGCACTGCACAAATCCTACATTGTAAAAAATAGAATAACTTCACAAACCCAATAGTACTGGGATATTCTAACCTACTCCTTTAGTTAGATAAAATGTTAAAAATACAGTACAGCTATAGAATGTTTACATTAGCATTTGAACCAATAAAATTCCTGCTGGGATCTGTTACTTATGATGAAGAATATGCCTTCAGCCCTGGTTGGTATGGCTCAATGGATTGAGCACAAGCCTGTGAACCAAAAGGTCTCCAGTTCGATTCTCCGTAAGGGCACATGCCTGGGTTGTGGGCCAGGTCCCCAGTTGGGGGTGTATGAGAGGCAACCGATGGATGTTTTTCTCACACTTTGATGTTTTTCTCTCCCTCTGTCTCCCTCCCTCCCCCTCTCTAAAAATAAATAAATATTTTTAAAAGAATATGCCTTTGGGAAACAAACTAGAGTGAAAATACACGTGTAAGAAGTATACTAGGGCATCCCCTCTGGATCAGCATCTGAGAGGAAGTAAAGGAAAGAAAAGTACACAGAGTGGGAAATGGAATTGAATGCATCACTCCAGAGCTCAGCTGGTAATTCAGCTGCACCTTTGCCCCTGGGAGCAGCGTAACCTGGAAAATGTGGTATTCTGTGGCTGAAGGCAGGTCTCAGAGAGAGGCTTGCTGAAAACTTTCAGCAACAACACTGCCAGCAGCTGGAAGAATGAATGCCTTAGTCCTGAAGCAGGAATCAGAGCATGCATCACAGCACCCTATTGTAGGCCACCCCTGGTTCCCGCTTTCTTCGTACAGTTCTGGAAACTGTTCTCCATGATTTTATTTGATGTCTGTTCCTTTCCTTGAGTAACTTACAAGAAGTTTAATGAACTACTGCACCCACTTCTATAGTTGGTACTCATCTCTCTGCTGTACTAACTACTCATTCAAATTCCCCTTACCCTAAGCATTATCTCTGCTGGTCTGAGATTGCTTACTTGGTAACCTGGACTTTCATCCTTTCTGGGTTCAATGAAAGTCAGGGTGGGCGATGGGGTTACACAGAGTCACTCAGAGACCTAAGCTGAGTTGAGGCTCCACTATCTAGATAGTTACTGGTCACTGTTAGGAGAAGAGAAAACCAGGTGGTGTATTCAATGCCTCTGTGTTTTGGCCTGGGCATGATACACATCACTTCTGCTTGGCTAGTCGGAAGGAGCTGCCTCATTGTAAGGGAACTGGGAAATGTGGGGAGCACCAGTCTCTGCTACAGTCTATGCTGCTGGTTATCCAGAATTCCTTTGCTCCCTTTATTTCACAGTTGCCCCTCCTTAGGTGAGATAACCTAAAGTCTTAGTCTGTCAAGGCATTTAGCTTCAGGTGGTACATGGGAGTCTATATCAAATTCAGACATTGCTCCTTTTGGTCCAGATACACTAGAACTAAAATGACAAATTTATCCAGCCATCCTCATATCTATCTCCTGCCCCTGTTCCCTAGATGTTGTGGTCAAATAGGGCCAAGGTAACCACAATAAAAAATCCCACTAGAGAAATTGAAAAATCAATTGTTGGTTATTTGTAATTTGAAATTCTCTTGGTCAGACATAGTGAGTGTCTCTTTCCCTGCAGGTGAAGAATATTCCTTGATTAGGCCCTGAACCTTATCCTCTGCAAGGAGCCTCTTGTACATTCACTGTTCTCTGTGGTAGCTGGCTCCACTATCCTCCTTGAATATGTCTGAAGAGGGTATTAGAAAATATGTTCTCTTTGGGGCTGCTCAGCTTTCTCAGCTTTCAATCTGTAAAAGATTGGGGGTCAAGTCTCACTTTAAGGCTGCATGTCTCAACCTGGGCACTGTTAACATTTTGGACAAGTAAGTGCTTTTGAGGGACTGTCCTGTACATTGTAAAATGTTTAGCAGCATTCCTGGCCTCTACCCACTAGATGCCAGTAGTACTCCCCATTTTTGACAACCCAAAATGTCTCCAGACAGTGCCAGATATCCCCTGCGGCCAAATTTTTCCGAATTGAGAACCACTGTTTTAAGGCTAGAACAAGCACAGAATGATAGATTTTTTTTTTATATGGTATAACTCTGACTCTTAGAAGTCTTTTTTTTTTTTTTTTATCTTTTTTTATTACAGTTCTTTTCAAAGCACATTTGTTAGCTCACTGGACTTAATGTCTAACTTCAAGCTTTCAGCCTGCTGTTAGCAAGTCTGAAGCAGTGTTATCAGTTGGAAGAGTTTACAAGTCTTTTTCTTTCGAGGGCTTCTAGAATTATGTGAAAATGATGCTTCAGAAACAAATCCAAGGCATCCATTACTTAAAGCAGCATTTATTGCTTGCTCAGGTCTGTGTGTGCTGCTCTAGATCATGGCGTTAGGTTCAGGGTTTGTTCTGTGTTCAGGTTTCATTGTCTAGACTGAAGAAGTGCCTTCCTTGGGCTCATTCTTTTCTCATGGTGGAACATACAAGAGCAAGAGCCAAGCTAAATCAAGCAAGCACATTTAAAATTTCTCAGGTTTGGTGACATCACATTCTCTCACATTCTGTTAACTGAAACTAGTCATGTGACTAGTACCATCAATAAGGTGAACAGGTAAACTGGGTTGGGAGGAGGAGATATTTGTTGAACACTCTGCCCGCCCCATCCTCTTTAAGTGTCTGCTAGCTTTTAGCTTTTCCAGAATGGCAAGGCCCTGAAATCCTAAACTGTTCCCTTTCATTTCTATTTTTAAAGCAACCAATTCTTTCAAATGCATCCAGTAGATACCAACATGCACTACTAAAGTTTTACTTTCTAATCACTTCTTCAGTGTCTCAGCAAACTTTTTCTGTAAAGGCAAGGCCAGATAGTAAGTATTTTAAGTCTTTGCAAATAATACCGTCTTTGTTATAGTTACTCAGCTTTGCTCTTGTAACACAAAAATAGCTATAGACAAGGGGCAACTGAATGAGTGTGACTGTGTTCCAGTAAAACTTTCTTCACAGGTAGACTATAATTTGCTAACCCCTATTCTAGAGTTTCAAGTTCATTATGCAGGGCTGTGCCTTCCAAGTTATCGCAGGTAACAGTGTCTTGAAATGTATTGCTACTATATAACCTGGATCACTTTTCCAACCTTTTCATAATTAGTTTTCCAGATGCCTGCTGCTCAACTGCTAAGCTGTGATCCTATGTTTATTTAATAGTAACACCCCAATTCCTGGCACCAATTTCAGTGTTATCAGAACAGACTAGTGAAAAGGAAAAACAGTGCTCTATGTTTACTATAGTACAGTACTATTTTTTGACACCAAATAGTTCTCAGGTTCTCTGGAAATCAGCTGTGTATCTTACAATTTAACTCAGTTCTGAAACTGTCTACCAACGTAAGATCTCCGCAGGTTAAAGGCTTAGTCCCACAAGACTGCTCCCACTTCCGGTGCCATTCACAAGCCCAGGTTGTCACTGTGCTTCCCACCTACTGCCTCTAACTCGGAGGTTCCCCAAGACTCCCTCCTCAAATTTAAGTAATGGGCTAGATGGGCTCGCAGAACTCAGGAAAACATTTTGTTACTTACTGAACTACCATTTTGTTTCAAAGGACATTACTCAGGAAAAGCCAAATGGAGAGTTGCATAGGGCAAGGTATGTGGGAAGGGGTGGGGAGCTTTCATTCCCTCTCTGGGTGTGCCATTCCCCAAATCTTTTCATGTTCATCAACCCAGAATCTCACTGAATCCTGTCCTTTTGGGTTTTTACAGGGCTTCATTGCCTCCATAGGCATGTTGATTAAATCATTGGCCATTGGTGCTTGAGCTTAATCTCTACCAGGTCTGGGGGTGGGGCTGAAAGTTCCAAGATGTTGGTTTCCCTGGCAACCAGCACCCATCATTTTGGGCTTTCTAAAAGTCAACTCATTAACATAAACTTGGGTAGTGAAAAGGTCTTCTTATAAATAACAAAAAACATTCACCTTTATTGATGGCTCTTATCACTTAGGAAATTCTAAGGGTTTTTAGGAGCTCTGTGTCAGTAATTGGAACAAAGACCAAGTATATATTTATTATAAATCACTATCACAACTAGGCTATGCCTCGGTAAAAAACCCTGACTTCTCAGTGGCTTAACAACTAAGGTTTATTTCCTACATTGCACATCCAGTGCAGATCATGATGTTAAGGGCTCCACTTTACAGAGATGTTCATCAACCCAGACTGACAGAGGGTCCACTATCTGGAATGTTACTAATCACCAAAGCAGAGGAAGGGACAAAGGATGCTCTTCTGTTCTATGTTCCCACTCACATCCCAATGACTAGAACTAATAATACGTAGGCTTGCCTACCTACCTACTTAATAGTGAGGAGGCTGGAAATTCTGTGGGAGAGAAGATGGAATATTGTTAGGTTCGCTGCCTGTGCCACAAATTCAGTTATTCTTATATAATTAGCAATGGTTCTAACATCTGTAGAAAAAACACATTGATATACAAGGATAGATTTCAGGTAATGGTCTTTGAGGCATTTTTAGACTGTTCTTTCTTTAAAAATGTCTATTTTTAAAGTGTAGTTTGCTCTTAATTTTTCTAAAATAAAGTGTTTAATGTTAGAATCCCATTTCTAGATGAAAATACAGTAGTATAAAAGTCATTAATCTTTAACCATAATAGTTGGCATTGAAGTATCAAAGCTTGTAATTTTTATTCTTGAACATGCATTGTTACTTTGCTGAGATACTGTATTTTGGAAATAGTGACAACATTATATTTATAGAATAGCAATAATGAAAATTTTCATCTTCTGTTTCACTAAGCCTGTTGATCTCTATTTTTAATTTGATAAAGCCCTTAGGTTCTATATCTTCTGAAACCATCCATGATTGCCTATGGAAATATGCTAAAGACAACATACAATTTTTTCTGGACGTAGACATTACAAAGTAATCTTGCCTCTCAGGCTGTCAGTACCAGTAATAGAATGTGTGTAGTGGATATATGCTTGCTTGCTTTGGTCTCTTGGTTTCTAATAGGTTTCGTGGGAGCTGGCAGGCAAAATGTGTTGAACTTAAAGCTATGAGTGTTTATGCTGCTCTCTTCCTTTCAGTGATCATAGAACAGAATTCCCTAAGGTTGAGGTCAGGTGGAAAATTCTTCCTAAAGACGTTATTTGGTAGCATTAACAAGAAGTAATTTTATACATTAGTGGCACCAAGACAGTGCTGTCCTAGTTCTACAAGCAGACAAAAATTTTATGAACAAATTTGTATGATCTGGGATGAGAAGCTAGTAATGGAAGGCTTGCTAATGACTAACTACTTCAGTCCTTTAGAAATGAATATCTGCCAATTTGAAAGGTCAAATGACACTTGCTTGGATTGACATAGACTGTCCCATTGTTGATTTACAACATCTATGTAAAGTTCATTGTGTCTTTAAAATTAGTTTTTTAAATGCTGGTAATTTAGTATACAAGTGAATATAAATGTTAACTTACGATTCTCTTTTTCTTTATCATATTAGTTCTTATGTGAGCTTTTAGGTGCTTTTCCAAATTGCTTTTATTCCACTTAATTGAAAATTCCTAGCTTATCGTAATTTTTAGCAAACAAAACATTACTGACTTCTCTAATAACTGTATATGTTCATAAATTAAAATATCATCAAGCTAATGCCTGAAATTTCCCTATTATGATGTATCTGTTCAGTGTATATTGGTGACAGTGAGAGAAATAAACAATTAGCATGAATTGTTTTACCAGTGATCTTATAACTTATGAACTGCAAAATTGTTTCATGTATCATAGCAGTCATTTTTTATTTTTATTTTTTGAAGGACTTAAAGCCAAGTAATATAGTAGTAAAATCAGACTGCACTTTGAAGATTCTTGACTTTGGACTGGCCAGAACTGCAGGAACTAGTTTTATGATGACACCTTACGTAGTGACTCGCTACTACAGAGCACCTGAAGTCATCCTAGGGATGGGCTACAAAGAAAACGGTCAGCAAACACTATTTACTTGAAATACTGTTCTGTTTTATCAGATTTCTATGTAAATATTTAAGCGGAAGTACCTAGTTAAATATATGTCACTGTTTGAAATGTTTTATCAAGAGTTTGAAAGTATAGTAACTATCAGTTTTGTCATAAATGTTTAGAAGAACTTAGGGTTCCTGTTTATTTAAATACAAATACATAACCATCAGTACTACCATTGGCTAAAGAATTTGCTGCCATGGCCCCTGAAATTTGCTTTCATCTTGAAAATGAGTATTTCTAACATGGGCTTAAGGAAGTACATAGTGGATTGACAGTTTATCTTTTGTGGTAATCCTAGTTGGCTCTTAGTAACATTTGCACCTATTTCCAATCCCCTGAAACTAAAGTTAATAGCAGTAGCACTTAGTATAAACTTTTAAGAGCTAGGATAAAACCATTCTGCAAAGCTGATGGGTAATTAAGGTGACTTTTTGTAGGAAACAGTGTTTTATCAAAGCCCTGTGCCCAGCCTTAAAGAATTGGCATTATTATGTATGGGTTTATTCAATTACATATATATCAGCATTAGAATCAAGGTCAAAGAAAATTATCAGGCATGTAGTTCATGAATTAAAAAAAGATAAACATAGACATACATTTAATTTAAGAAGAAATTTTCTTGACTCTTAGGTGAATAAATCTGCACAGGACTTTACTGACTTAAATTATAACTTTTTAAATGTGGTAACTTCATCCAAAATGCTCCCCATAATAGTACCTAGATGGTTTTTCTAGCAAGGCATATGGAACAGCAGTTCACTTTGAATTAAGATACTGTATAAAGTTAATCTTCATTATTCATTTTCATAAATGATAACATTGAACTAAGGATTTTAGTTTAATCTCCTTTTCTGAGCTAATTAAAAATACTTTAAATATCTACTAATTATTCTTTTGTTCTTAAATAAAGTTGCTGTTTTGTTTTCTTAATTAACTAAAATTGCATTATACTCTGTAGAATCTAGTGAGTTGGATTTAGTATTAGACTCATTGGGGTTTTGTTGTGTTCTGGGTTGCTCTTTTTGTTTTTTTTTTTTTTTTTTTTTTTTTTGAGAATTGATTCAAGTGACCGACATGATTGCTTTTGCATTTTCTGGAAAACCATTAATTGTCTCAGATCCTGTCTAATGTGTCACTCGGTGTCCTATAAATGTGATTTGGGGAGATAGTGCCCTGCCCGAAATTAGCATCAAGAAAAAATGTCATATAAAGAATTGACATGCTTTCCTGTCCTAGATAAAAATTATGTAGATCACTGTATTGCCTGGGTTTTTTGTTTTGTTTTGTCTCAGGAAACTGAGTCAAATGTAGTGCTTAATTATGATAATTCTATTGGCCATCAAGGTTAAACATAAGAACTTCCTTCTTTTAGTGATATTCCCCTTCCCACCCACCTTCACCTGTTTTAACAACTTTGTCTTTTATTGCATGCTACCTCAAAGCTTTTTGGAAAGTATGATATAATGGAATATATTTAAACTGCTTGATAAGCTAAGCTAATTTTATGTGTGAACCAGGCTTATGTTCTGAGAAAGTCTCCATTGACTCAGTAACTTCTCCCATGCTTGAAACTTTTGAAATCTGTTTAAAAATGTTTAATTTTTTAAAAGTGTTCTACATATATTGTGTCCTAGATATTTAAAGTTTTCTATTTTCTATAAAATCTTTAGGGAAAAATCTATTGTAATAGATTGTTACCAAAAATGAAAACCCTGAAAAACTTTTTTCTCTATAAACTGATTTATGAATATTAACTTTCCTCTAAAATTTTATTTTTGAAAGTTGAATCATACAATAAGTATAAAAACATTTGCATGTAAGTTAATATGAACTTTTAGAGAAACTTTAGTTCCAAAGGATTTCCAAAATTTATTTCCAGTTAAGCACCTAAGATTCTATGATGAACTGGCAATCTCCTTATATGAATGTATTAAAAAGTACACTTAAATTTCCTAAGTCCTCCAACATGGGTAAAGGGTGTATCTCTCTCTAACATCAATTTTTCCCTTCCTTTTTTGCCCTTAAAGAATTTGGACCTTCAAACTTCAGAAACAAATGCATTTTTCTAAGGCTTTCCTTTTAAATTGCTCATTCTTCTCCTCTTCTCTTATTAAACTACAATCACCTACTCTCCTCTTTTTACCTAATTTTCAAACATAAAGATATAAAATGTCAGGGTGTATAGTGTTAGTTTTAGTGAAACAGTGGAGATCCTCAAATTGCTCATTTCTGTGTCTAGAAGATTCTTTTCAGCATTGATTAGAGTTCCCATTAAACTGGGAACTTTCATACAACCTTCAGCTAAAACTAATGTCTTAAATCAAAAGCAGTTTAGTTTTATGGGTTTAAAAACTTTAGATGGAAAACATGATATATACTTTTTAAATTAAATTTTCTTAATTTATCATTTGTTCATTCTCTCTGCACTTGTTCCTGTTGGAATAGTAGGGTAAATGTAGCATGACATTACCAAGAAAACAAATGACTTTTGACTCGGAATAAACATAGCACTACTCAAATAGATTTGTGAAATCCAATTTGAAAATTTCTAAAGAGCCTTATATTAATTTTTTAACTGTAATTATCTATAGAAATACATCTTTTGTGTTAAATATTTAACATACTGCATTATTTCTGCTCATGCTTCTTCTTTCATTTGGCTTAAAGAGAGAGCATAATGCACAGCTAAATATCAAAATAGTGCCAAGATTTTATTTTTCAAATTTTGCTACCTCATGTGCTTTTTCAGCCTTATTTGCAAAGTTTGTTTGAGTCTATTTCATATCTTATAAACAAATTTTCAGTGATAAAATGCATAGGATTTTTAATCATGTGATTTCTGTGCATAACTCTCACTTTAAAATTAGATATACAGTTAAAGGCCACACTTCATATTTGCTTTTGTGAATCAAGGCTTTTTGAAAAATATTTTGTTTTAAAGTAGTCCATTAGCTAAAATTAAAATCACTTTTTTTGTGATGTTTTGTAGTTTTTATATAATGCAGTCATATTATGCTTCTTTGATTTTAATGACCTTTTGCTTTTGCTTTTCCTTTTGTGCTGCAAACGTATAGTGGATTTATGGTCTGTGGGGTGCATTATGGGAGAAATGGTTTGCCACAAAATCCTCTTTCCAGGAAGGGACTGTATCCTTGTGCTGCTGCAGCAATTTAATTAGTTAGGTGATGAACTTCCTTATGTACTTGAGTGAAAAGGAATATGGTACATTTATACATGTGGGTTTTTTTAAACAAAGTTTGTGCCATTATAGTTCAAAAATTGTTGAGATAAGCAGAAATATTTGTAGGCTGCATCTGGCAGTAGGACATACAGTCTCTGCTGGTAGTTAGAGCACATTCACTGTCACTCATTTTTATTTTATACTGCTTTCTATAATTTTACAGTATGTACATGGTGTGTGTGATTTTTTTTAATGTTTATATATTTTTTTAATTTTTAACCAAAATCTTTTATGTTAATGTCATTGCATTTTGTTTTCAGTTGACATTTGGTCAGTTGGGTGCATCATGGGAGAAATGATCAAAGGTGGTGTTTTGTTCCCAGGTACAGATCGTATCCTTATCTTTGGCCTAAGATGTAGTCTCTAAAGGTCAATATGTATGACAGCATTTCAGCTAGGTCAAGTATAATGTATTTTGTCTCTCCCTAATAATATTGTTAAATTACTCTACTCTTTCAAAATACCACCTGCTATTTGACATAGACTTTCCCTCACTTGTTGATTGTGTCTTGTTATTTCTAAGAACTGCTCAAATTAATTACCCACAATTACTTGCTGGCTTTGAATTGATTTATTTAACCTAAATCAAAAATCATGGCTTGCATTAAAAATTTCTGATAATTATACACTTGAGTAAGTCTAGAAGTATTTAGGACTTTAATATGAATTTTGGAATTGTCTGTTGCTTCTGGTCACCCTTTTGTTTTATCCTCTGTCCCCACCTTCTTTTGTGTTAATGTTCTGTGTATTTTGTGTCTTTGGGTTGTTGTCTCATTTCTCAACATAACATACTGATTTTTCATCCGAGAACTTCAGCAGTAATAGTTTTATTATGGTGTTAAGTAGATAGGGATTCACACTTTCTGTTCATCTGACTACTTTAATACTTATATTACCAGTGAGCTATCTTAATGTGTTTATCAGCTAGTAACACTTAGGAGAAATGGGAAAAGCCATATGGACTAGGTTAAAATAAGAAAGTTTTAGATTTTACTCTGCAAGGAAGACTTCCAGTTGTAAAGACATAGGAGGAAGGAGACTAGAGAATTTTAACCTTACAACTTAGCAAAGTTCTGGTTTGTTTTCATAAGTTTCAGAGCTTAAAAAAAATTTTTCATTAACATAAGCTAAAGAATGGCAGAAGAAAATGCCACTTTCATTAAAGCCATCATTTTTATTGTTATTTTCTGTTAGTGTAGAAAATTCCAAAAAAGGAAAGATTATAAAAAATATTTCTTATCCTGTAGGATATGCATTCGCATTTTTGGATAAGCCAGAAGAAAAGGCAAATTTTGTATTTTAGAATTGTATACAGTTTACATTTAGAGTCTCTGTGCATAGTAGTTATCATTATTCTTTTGAGTTGCTTGTCGTTTGTATTTGGAACTTGTTACTTTATGCTTTCATTTTTATGATAAAATCAATATTAAGACACACACACACTCTCTAAATAAGGTTAACAAAGCTTGTTTATTGATCTTTCTGTCTACCTTTTGTAAGGTGGCTGTAAGATACAAGATTTATAACTGCTACATTCTTTATTAGGATTTTATAATTGTTATTTTTTTGTTATTTTAATGACTATGACTAATGTGTTGAACATTAGATATAGAGTATTTTTCTTAGCTACTTGATATTAGATATTGATCAGTGGAATAAAGTTATTGAACAACTTGGAACACCATGTCCTGAATTCATGAAGAAACTACAACCAACAGTAAGGACTTATGTTGAAAACAGACCTAAATATGCTGGATATAGCTTTGAGAAACTCTTCCCTGATGTACTTTTCCCTGCAGACTCAGAACACAACAAACTTAAAGGTACTTCTTATGAATATATATATTTAATCTTACTGTGTGTGTGTTTTCATGTTATTATGGAACATATTCCAAAGTTATTTCTGGGTGGTGGAACAAAGTAAGGTTTTAGTTATTTTTTTCTGTAACTTTGTTTCCATCATATGTATGACCTGATTTTATATAAAAACTGTGTTTTTAAAAAAAACTTTTAATGAATTATAATTTCAAGTTTCTGATACTTATTGCTAATTTTAAAACCTTCGTGAGATACATGTACATTAATATTATTTTTGCAGCCAGTCAAGCAAGGGATTTATTATCCAAAATGCTAGTCATTGATGCATCTAAAAGAATCTCTGTAGATGAAGCTCTTCAGCACCCATACATCAATGTCTGGTATGATCCTTCTGAAGCAGAAGCTGTAAGTTCTTCTTCTTCTTCCTTTTTTTAAAAATTTAATTAATTAATTTTATTGGTTTGAAAGAGAGACAACAGACATCAATTTGTTTTTTCACTTATTTATGCATTCTTTGGTTGATTCCTGCATATGCCCTGACTGGGGATGGAACCTGCAACCTTGGCCATCAGGGGGCGATGCTCTAACCAACTGAGCTACCCAGTCAGGGCCCTTTAAGTTTTTCCTTAATGTTTGAAGAATATACTGCCTCTTATAGTTAGAATTAAAGTTAGGTTTAGAGGAGACGTGTACTTTTAAACAAAAATATAGATAAATGATGATGATGTTTTTCTGTTTTTGCATTAAAAGTACCTTAAGTTAATGAGTATATCCAAGCGCCTCCTACACAAAATAAAGTTACCTCTCACAGTTTCTTGCCTTCTTGCCATGATAACGTGATCTGATGAGCTAGAACATTGAATGCTTTGGGAGAGCATTCCAACTTAGTTATAAAACAAATTATTGTGTCCAAAGCATAGCCCAGTTCTGTGGTAATAAATAAAATGTGACCATTTCAAAAGTTGGAAGAAAAGAAAAAGATGGTTAAACATCTTTTTCCTGTCATGAAGGAGTCTTCCTTAACTAGTCTCTCTACATGCAAAGATGATTAATCAATTTTGCTCTAATAATGTTTTTTACAAACCCTTTCTATCTTTTTCAAGTGATTATGAAAAAGTTACATATTCCCAGTATATTGACTCAATTATTTTTCCCTTTTGTTTTTTAGCCACCACCAAAGATACCTGACAAGCAGTTAGATGAAAGGGAACACACAATAGAAGAGTGGAAAGGTAACAGTCACCAGATTCTTAGAGATGAAGCTGAGAGAGCTTCTGGCTTTTTATGTTGATTTATTCATCACATTGGGGAAACTGAAGATACTTTTTATTATTCATAACTCATATTTGATAATATAAAATTAGTAATAGAAAGTAGGTCTCTTCCCCCTGATTTAATCCTAATTTCTCATGGCCCCCATCCCAGACACAGAAGCATTAGTTCTTTCTGGAATTTTTTGTTCTCCCATAGTCTACAAATGTACAGGCATATGTATTTGGTGCCTCCCCCTTCTCTTCTCCCCACCCTGTTTTAATCCCAAATGGTTGAATGCTATGCACACTTGCTTTGTTGATGTAATCACATATTACAAAGGTTATCCTCTTACACTCTATATCCCTGGCTCATTTGCAGGTGGTATACTATACTGTTTTACAGCTATGGCACAATTTTTATATCCAACTCCCACTTGAAGCGTATTTAAGTTGTGCCCAGTATGTTGTTATTACAAACAGCTACAGTGTTCTTGTGCAAATGTGAGAACATGCCTGTAAAACAAATCCTACAAGATTTGCTTGGCCAAAGGATTTTTTCAGTTATTTCCAGATTACTCCCCAAAGAAATTTCAGCAATTTACATTTCCATCAGCACTGTGTAGTAATGTCTGTTTTACGCCCCCACCCTCACCAATGGAGTGAATTAATTTTTAAACTTTGCAAATCTAATATAGTAGCTTTATTTTATGAATGTGGTTGGACATTAATAATGCTTTGATAGTCATAGAAGTGTTAAAATATTTCTTTAAAAGATTCCCTGGGTCCTGACTGGTGTGGCTCAGTGGACTGAGCACCTGCCTGCAAACCCAAGGGTTGCCGGTTTGATTCCCAGTCAGGGCACATGTCTGGGTTGCAGGCCAGGTCCCCACTTGAGAGCGTGCGAGAGGCAACCAATCACTTTTATCTTTCACACATCAATGTTTCTCTCCCTCTCTTTCTCCCTTCCTTCCCTTATCTCTGAAATAAATAAATAAATAAAAATCTTAAAAATAAAGATTTCCTGGGATTTAGGCTAGGTAATCTTTAGATCCTGTTAACCTCATTTGTGTTGTCATTTAGTGTTTTGACCACTTATGTAGCTACATGACTTTGGGCAAGTCACTTGACCCCCTCACCCCCCTATTTTACCTGAACTTAAAAATGGGTACAGGAGACTTGTTATTAAGAACTAAGTACCTAAATACTTGGAAGACAAAAGGGACTGGAGAGGTATAAAACTAAACCGGTAATCTATCTATAAATTTATTTGGGAAGAATGAGTTTGATTCTTTCTTAGGAATAATCAGAGATTAGTTTTCTTTGAGTTGACTTGGGAAGACATACAGTTCGACTCTATAGCCCCACCAGAATAATAGAATCATGTAGAACTGAGTTCGTTTGTCATGTAGTAAGTAATATACAAGGATATAACTGTGGACCAGTGTATGTAATTAAAATATCTAACCTGAAGAAGAAAAAAATCTAACCTGATATTTTTATATGTCATTACATTTATAGTAGACATCTATGGTATCTCATAGAATCTTAATAGACCATCAATTGTAAAACATACCATAATATACCAGTAAGAGAAATCACTGCCAGTCATACTGGTTATAAAATAAAACTCAATTTCAGAAATACTAAACTGGGGGAAAGTGCATCTTAAAATCAGTGAAGCATAGTGTTTTTGTTTGTAGAAGGATATACCTAGGACTTTTTGAATACTCTAAATATGTTTACCTTTATTCTATATCTTTTTCTCCTAGCCCCAAGTGCTGTTCAGTAATTACCTAAAAACTGCCTTTTTCAAGATCTGCTTAAAAGTTTAACATCACAACACACAGAAATATTCATTCCCGAAGCCATTAACTACAGATTGCTTTGCCTAGTTAATACTGCTAATTAGCTTGGATCTTTTGCCATAATCCCTTTTCATAAAGACATGCTGTTTTCTCATTTTATAAAAGATCCTCCTATCTGGAACACTTATCATTCCTTTTTGTTTCTTTGAAGAAAAGCATCTACCATTCTTTCACCTGTCAAGACTTCCTATTTTTCTCCTTCCAAATCCATGAAGATTACCATAGCAAGCAAATTTAGGTGTCTCTAGCACTTGTTCATTCCAGCATATCCACTTGCTTTGCTTTATTACCAACATAAACATTGTCATTGTCATACCCTATAATCACTGATTCTTTATCAGAAGTTTAATTTAAAGAATTACAGACTCTGTAAAATTCTATGTAACATTTTTTGCTTGTACATTTTTCTCAGGAGAGGGTTCATTGCTTTTATGCAATTCTTAAATTATTTCATGACACGCCCCCCCCAAAGATAATAAATAATGTCTTTGTAGCATCCACCAGAAGGTTCTGCTTAAGTAAACATTCAAAGTCACAAGGCTCATCACACTTGACATCAGAATCACTTAGAAGAATACAAGGCAAGAGATACTCCAGCAGGGCAGCATCTGGTATGGCTCTATAAGTCCTCACTGCAGTCCACTCACTGTCCACAGCCTAGTCAAAGAACAAGAGTCCCACAGAAAAGTCTAGACAGTGACTGCATGGCGTGCTGCAGTTCAGAAGGATTTCAAGTGTAGGCATCTGCTGTTTTTCCTTTAATAACAATGTATTTACATACCATTCTGTTAAAGAGGCTTCCACAAACACTTTCATTTAAATCTTTTTAGCAGATATCTGTGTAAGCACCTACACTGTACCAGGTCCTGTCAGGAAATAGGAGTTAATACAACAAATGTGATTTGAGCCCTCACTGAGGCAGAATTAAACAAGCCTTTGTAGAACAGAAGGACATATAGGGTATGATACAGTATAGTAGAGTTAAAAAGATCAAGCCTCTAATCACAGCTCTATTTTTAATCCAATTTTAGGAACATGAGTTAAGGCAGAGATTTTGTTTCTTTCAACATAATTTGTGGTTGAGGGTCAGGAATTGTTTTTAACATCTTTGAATATTAGGCTGACACTTAACAGACCCTCTGCCATTGGAGGATACTATTTGAAGTACTTAGTATGTGTAAAAATTGTTCACTAAAAACATACGTATCTTGTGAGATTGGCTCTCAGACTTTGAAAAGCTTGTTTTTGTTCACCTCTTTTTCAGAATTAATATACAAAGAAGTTATGGACTTGGAGGAGAGAACCAAGAATGGAGTTATACGGGGGCAGCCCTCTCCTTTAGGTTGGTTACAATATAAGCTTGGTTAAGATTACAGTTTACTTCTTGTATTGTAATCTTCAGTGGCCTGAAACATGCCATTCTTTGCTTATTTACTATCATTGTTATACAAAGTTCAGGAAGTATAAGAAGTACAATTTGAGTGGTTAAACTGGAAAGTATTGTTATGCTGTTGTACCAATGCACTATATTTGTACATTAGGAACTGACTTCATCATATGCACATCTTTTTCTATGACACTCCCATTCAATTGAAGAACAGAAAATTTTTTATTCACAATGTTGTCTTTAAAGAAGAAATTCCTTACAATTCAGTGTACTTACCTTTCTGTGATTTTAACAGTCTTTACTTTGCATTAATAAGCTAAGGCTTCATTGAAAAACTTGGTACATGTAATACCAAGTTACCCTCTTTCTTCTTTTGGTATTTTTGATTTGTTGAACTAAGGCAGTAACATTAGAAACTACCATTAGAGCCCTGGCTGGCGTGGCTCAGTAGATTGTGTGCTGGCCTGTGAACCAAAGTGTCGCAGGTTCAGTTCCCAGTCAGAGCACATGCCTGGGTTGCGGGCCAGGTCCCTGGGTGGGAGTGTGCGAGAGGCAACCACACATTGATGTTTCTCTCCCTCTTTCTCCCTTCCCCTCTCTCTAAAAAACAAACAAACAAACTACCATTAGAAAGTGTTCTGTCTCTAAGAAAAAACTGGTCTGCAGGAGTTAAACATTTTCTTTTTATCATAAACTCATATTTAATTTTAGTACTTGTAAAAGCATAAAGAATTGAGAAAGGTTAAATGGCAGGTGGCATTTACATATTACGTACATAGCTACATGACAAATACTGGTGGTTTATGTACTTTATTTTATTTCACCTTCAAGACCCCAAAGGAAGGATCATTATGCACCTTTTACAGATGAGGGGACTAAAATTCAGAAAAATTAAATGACATAAGATTACAAATCTGTATGTAGAAAAGCTAATTCTTGAAGCCATGTTTATCAGTAACTTTGTGGGGCATGATTTTCCCAGCATCCCGTATATCCTCTGGCTGAGAACAGAGATTTCTTTTCTGCCTACAGAGGTTAGGACAGTTTTATAGAAGAGATAAAAGTTGAGCTGAGCTCTGAAGCCTGAGTAATGTTTTAACAGCTAGGTCTTGAATTTGATTAAAACTATGCCATTTTACTTATCCCTCCAAAACTCTTCTAAATTCTAAGGGGAAAAAAAGGATATTATATCTGTTTATGGGTAAAAATTTTAACTAGTTTCAGATGCCCATTTTGTTGTACTATGAACATATTTAAATAATTTTTGTAGCATCCTGTGACATTTTTGGTTATATATTTTAAAGTTTTTAAAAGTTTTTATTTTGTTAAGTCCTTGATCAGAAATGCAATTTTCAAAATTATAATACAGATCCTGTTGAAAATATAAATTGGTTTTGATGGCTTTTACTTATAATTTAGTTGGAACAAAGCTATATCATAAATGCTTTTAGCATCATCCCAAAATGCCGAGGTTGTGGGTTTGATCCCCACTCAGGGCACATACAGAATACAAGAAACAACCAATGAATGCATAAATAAGTGAAACAGCGAAGCAATATTTCTTTCTCTCCCCACCCTGCTCTCTCTTTCTCTCTCCCTCCCTCCCTCTTCTCTCTCTTCCTTCCTCCCTTCCTCTCTCTAAAATCAATAAGTAAAAATGTTTTTAAAAAGAAAAAAAATGCTTTAATAACAGAGTCAATTAACTTTGTATTGATAAACAGTAGTAGTATAACAGTAGTAGTATATCCTTTCAAGTGGGATTTGAAAGGTCCATTTGGGAGAGTTTTACACTGTAGCATACTGTCCTACTGCATAGCACATCCTAAGTGTTGAATGTTTGAGTAAATTTAATCTCATGAGATAGAGTGATTATATTTGTTCTTAATTTGTAAGTGAAAATTTTGGATCCTAAATAACACTTGACTGTGGTTGCAAGATAAAGTCAATGGAAAAGACAGGACTTCATGTTCCTGGACATGCTCTGAATTCTCATAGCTTACAAAGAAGAATGTTAGTAATGCTGTTATAAAAATTTTCTATTCTTGAATGTATACAAAGATAAAAGGAACAGTCTTTGATGTCAAAATAGCAGATAATCACAACAACATTTTTGCTTGATTTTTAAAAATGAAACATCAAATTAGGAAATTTTGATTAAAAAATAGAGGCATGGACATGTATATACGGTGGCACCCTTTTATGAATTGAATGTTTCAGTACAAGTCTTTGAAGCTAGCCATTGTGTCTATATACTCTTCAGTCACAACAGACCTATCCAATAGTGTCATATTGATTGAACTTTTATAAAGTATACTATCTTCATTTCACTCTGGCTGGGAACCTAATGGACCTTTCTTGGGTCTAAAAGGTTATCACATTTTTCCTTTTCCTCTCCTGTCAAGGCCTGAAGTACTCGAGTAGTCTGCTTTCCTTTTTCCCATTGCACCTCTAATCACCTGCTCTGTCTCTTATGGTTCCATTCCTTTCTGTCTCCCAGTCCCTTCCCCAGCATCCTAAAGATTTTCCTGTTCCTACTTTTCTGGCTAGTTCCTTGTTGCATTTGAAGGTAAGCTCTTAGAGGACCTTTCATAATCAAGTTTTTATTACTCATTAGACAGAATAGCGGAATAATTTCAAACACAGATTCTGGGTTTTGGAGCAGTGGTTTTCAACCTGCTTAGTTCTTAGCATCATTGGGTGCCTAAAACTCACCCCAAGAAATTTTCTTATTACTCGTTTTTTAAAGCTTTTATTCCATAAATGTGTTCTTAAGAACTTTTGTATAACCTGCATTATTTAGTATACTCAGATTTGGAATGTCCCTTATTTAGTGATCATGAAGTTCATAAGTACTTACCTAGTATATGACTCAACTTTTTTTAACCAATTCCCAACCCCCTATGTCATTTCCTCCCTTTTTCTGACCTTGAGAGGATTTTTCTATAAGTTAAGTGCAGGCATACCTCAGAGATATTTCTGGTTTGGTTCCAGACCACTGTAACAAAATGAGTATCATAATAACACAAGTTGTAATCATTTTGCTAGTGGAGGGTCTTGCCTTCAGGTTGTTTAAAAAAAAATGTAATGCCCATGAAGTACAATGAAGTGGCATGCAATAAAATAAGACATGCCTCTACTCCTATTGTTTTTTTTTTTTTTTTTTTTTAATTCAAGAAATTCTTGTTGGGCTATATTTTTGGTAGAGGAAACAGTCTTCCCCAACTTTATCTGTTTAATAAATCCATATTTTATTTATCAAATATTTATTAAAATAGAAATTACAAGACCAGTGTTTACCCAACTAGGGCATTAGATTGATTGAGGCGAGTCATGTAACCTGTGTAAATTAGGGCAGTTGAAAGACCCTTTCAACTGAAACAACTTCTGTCTTTGCCTTGGCTTTTGCTATAAAACAAGATGTACCAGAATTATTGTTTGGACTTTACAGTGAGAAGATATCAGAAATCACTTTTTATTAGGGCAGTAATTTTTACTTTTTTTTAAATCATACATAGCTTTAAGATCCTCTTTCAAACAAAATACAACACAGGGAGTTTTGCATGTATTGTCAGTATTATTCATACACAGCCTGAAGCCCGTTTATGAATCTTAACTGTAAGACCATTTCTAAATGTGGCTTGGACTTCACAATTCTTTTCTTGATCTGAAAAACAAATTTGTGGAAAAGACAGGACCCTGGGTTTCCAGACATTTTCAGAGTTCTCACCTCAAATTACAATGAAAAGAGTTTGTAAATTAATGTTGTATTGAATATCACTTGAGATTATTTTTAGTGAGCCTTTTAAAAACAGGAGAAAAGTTACTGACCACTGGAGGTGACCAGTACAGTACAAGTAGCTGGGTCTGCAACTCTGTCTGCAACTGATTTGCTGTTTTGTTTCTCATAGCACAGGTGCAGCAGTGATCAATGGCTCTCAGCATCCATCGTCGTCGTCGTCTGTCAATGATGTGTCTTCAATGTCAACAGATCCAACTTTGGCCTCAGATACAGACAGCAGTCTAGAAGCCTCAGCTGGACCACTGGGCTGCTGTAGATGACTACTCGGGCCTTGAAGGGTGGGTGGGGGTGGGAGGGATGGGGAGTCATTTAGTCATTGATAGAACTACTTTGAAAACTAAGTCAGTGGTCTTATTTTGAGTGATTTTTCAAAAATGTAGAATTCATTTTGTAGAAAAGTAGTTTATTTTTTTTAATTTCAGGTGATGTAATTTAAAACTTAAGTTGTGTTTTAAAATAGCAACAAAACGTATTTTATTTTTGCTGTAATTAACTGTATAATGTAAACCTAATTATTTTATCATGGTTTAAAATTTTTGCATATTTGCTTTATCTTATGCTGCTGATTTTTTTACTGAATTTGTAAGATTTTGTTTATCAAAGCAACTATTATGTGGTGACTTGCCTATATCATGAATTATTTAAGATTTTTATAGTTTGTTTTTTAATTAGAAATTATTTCAAATGTTTTGTTCATGATGCTATCCTTCAGGGTTATGTGCTTATCAATGAAATAATCACAGAAAAGTGAGAGAAAATAACCTTTAGCCACTTATATTCAGGAATAACTACTGTAAATAATGAACATGTTAAAAAAACCCTCCAGATTTGCTATTTGCTAACCCTAATTTAGTTACAACAATTGATATGTAATCCTACAAGAATTTCGGCAAAAGCCCCATCTAAATGCTAGAATAACTCAGAGCATGACTTTGAAGATGCTGGGCATCTATCACACCTTTCTATTCCCCCAACCCTATCCAACAAAAGTAAAGTAAAAAGATGGTGTTTTCTGCAAATTTGTGGCATGCTCAGAGCTTATGATCACATAAAGTCAAGAGGATACTTCATGAATAATACATTTCAATGCAAATAAGTAGATGATTCACTTCTACTAGCTATGAACCTGTTTTTGTATACACTGAGTTAATCTACTCAGGCTGTAGGTCCCAGTGATGGTCTGGTCTTTCTCTTTCCTGCAGCCTTGGGCCCTTGGACCTTTGTGGTTCCCTATTAGAGTGTCAGTCAGTTGAGCACCAGTTTTGGTGTTTCTAGCCGTTTGATTCTACCTGTAGCATAATCATGTTTATACGAGCTATTGGGAGGTTCCAAAGCCTACGTAGATTTTTGTAGGTAATGTATCAAATGAGCAATATACCGTTCATCTGAAAATAGTAGCACACAGCCATATATAAGATTTCATTTTCCAAGGACTGTTACTTCACACTGAGCAGAGCAGGCATAAATGGTGGTTATTTAGTCTGAGTCTTTCATTTTTTTATATCTTAATTTTCAATAAAACATGCAGTGTGGATGTTGAGTAGTGTAAGAATGGTGCTGCTCCTGACAAGTGTATGTTAACTGTTTACATTTTATATCTGCAGAATTATTTCTCTGTAACTGAATTTTTCTTACGTAAAATGTCATTGAAGTCTCATCTCTGAAATACATTGTCTGTAATGCCCCAGGCACCTTTTGGAACTAGAGGGATTGCATGTCATGAACTGGGAAATGCATACTTAAATCAGCGACAGGTTCTAGGCAGAAAGCCCATTGGAATGAAAGACCAACAGGAGCAAGAACTCAGCATGCAGTATCTGAAAGTTTGCTTGGCATGTTATTTGTATATTTAGTGCAAAATTCCTTTTGAGTAAGGTATTTTAGATCATTGTTAATGTGCAATATTTAAGATTAAAATACATTAGCCTTGTTATATGGTTTGAAATAGCAAGTTTGTTTCTGATGGTTTAAAAGTCATAATTTCCAGTCTCTTGAAGTTGTCAACCTTTTTATCAATCCTTTTTCTACTTATACAACATGGTGTGTTAATTTCAATTAAGCAAATGAGTTTTGAGACTTAACACCTTGATTTGTGGAAACAGGATTGGATTTACGGAGGAATTGGAGCATGAGTGTGTGATTAGTTTATATTAGTTTTACAGTTAATTAGCTCTTTTCTAGGATAGATCATTTCGCTATTGCACTTTAATAACTGATATGGTTTCAGAAGCTTCCTATATTTTATGTTGGATTGCTAGTAAGCCATCTCTGTTGATAACAGATTTTGGTTTAGCAAGGAAAGCCAGGTGTTCTTACTTATCATTTGTTGTAAATGCCAGCTCCCACTTGCCAGCGTTCATGTTTCGGTTGATTCAGAGAAAATGAATTCTTATTAGTTAATGTAGATAAAAATTCTTACATTCTGTCCTGAAAACAGAGTCTGTTAAACATTTTCTGCCCTAGGTTTTTAAAATGCAATATCTAAATACAGCATTTCCTCTTAAATTTGTTAAGCTAAAGATACACATTTGTTTTATTTTAGAAATTTTTTGAACCTTCAAAATATCTTAAACATTGTTGTCTTTTAAGAGAAATTACAAATATGGTTTCTTTCAGGCAGTACTTAATGTAAGACCACCTTGCTTATCTTATAAACTTTGGTTTTTTAATGTTATACACTTAATATACCTATCGTCTTACTGTCAGAAAATTATTTTGACCAAGATCTATTACTCAACTTCATAGGTTAGAAGAGAAACACTAATTCTAATTTTTTCTATGTATTTCTTCCTGGTTATTATTCTGTTACCCTCTAATGTATATTGACTATTTGTAAAATGTGTTGTTGGAATTGCATCTCGACTCTTTCATATTGTTTGCTGAACAGTTCTCATTTTGTCACATATCCTCGGCTGCTGGTTGTTCCTGGTGTGAACTCTTCCAAGTTGGTAAAGGCATAGTGCATTCACACCAGACTTCCTAGAAAAATGCCAGCCTCTTATATGAAGCTACCACCCAACCCCTTTAACAATACATAGAAGCTTGATTATATGTAAAGCAACAAACTTTCCTGTAAGCCTTTTCCGTTCCATGCTAATCCTGCTGTGTTGTCCAAAAAGATGGAGGTGAAGAGACGTCAGTAAGCTGTAGGCAAGTGAAGCTGTTCCGGGGTTACAGATAAGACTTGGTTTACACTATCGGGCCAGTATGTGCTATACATGTGAAGACTTAACTACTTACTCAGTGTTGCCTAGGCACAAGCCTGCACATTTTGAGGTAAAGCATAGTCTGTTTTCAAAAATACTGTTGTAGTTTGTGAGTGTTTGTTCATTAGTCACACATTAGCTGTAGAGTGACTGCATGAAGCCCCAGGACCCCAGTAAACTTCTCTTATCGGTAGAAAAACCAAACACCACCATTCTGTCATTAGCAGCCCTCTTAAATGTTGACTCTGTATCCTTCACATTTTAGTATTGATTGTGTTTCTGCTGATCTCTCTTAGGTTTTTTCTGAATCAGGAGAAACTAATTTTTCCTTAATAGCAAGAAAGATGATGAGGTAAAGGGCATTGAAGCAGAAATGTATAGTTTGGGGTATGATTAGAAAACTCATAAGGAAAACAAGTCCTAATTAATTTCAAACTAACTGCTCTTAGTTAAGTGCTCTTAAGGAGAGTCTAGCAAGAGTAACACTTTCTGGCCATTTCTGGTTTAGATTCTCTTCATTACTGAAACTTAAGGAATATTACCTGTGGATTAGTTTTGCACAATGTTTTATTCTCACAGTAACTTACAAATTAAACTTGGCTGGTATTGAACTACCTCACACTAATTTTCTATGCTTTCCCAAGCTGTTGCCCTTGCTGTTAGATCTTTACTGAGTGTGATTATAAATGTGTGTAAAATACTTTATAGCCAATGTTGACACAAAACCAGTAAGTATGTAAAATGCATACCTTGCATCAGTAAGAGAGACTCAAGTGTAAAATCTTTCACTGTGTATCTTGGCAAATTGTGTTAGATGTCTTTGTTGAACATTAGTATTGTCTGTTTTGTAAGTAGAAACCTGCTCGTGATATCAGTCCATTCTTTACATTTTACAAAAGGAATAAATCTTAGTAAATTTTACGAAGAAATAAATTACTTTTGTAGGCCCGATATTTGGTATATTTTTGAGAAGCTCTTAATCTTTTAGCCGAATGATGAATTTAAATTGAACTAGCTATCTACCTGGACTGTGACATCTATTTTCTCATTACAGTTAATCCTGTTCAACAGGTTTTAAAGCCTGAAAACTTAAGTATAATAATTGACATTTGCTTTTTTCCTCCCTATATGATGCCATTCCTTCTTCATTCCTCTCCCCTGTGTTTTGTTCCCTCCCCCCTCTAGACAAAACAAAATGGGGCACTTTGTAGGGAATGCTGAGGTAATTATTGTGGTTTTTAATCATTCATGCCCTAGTCATTAAACATGCACCACTGGAATGTAAACAATGTTATCTAGTATGTTCATTGGTTATAATATTTTAAATAAAAAAAAAGTGGTATGAAAACTATGAAATCGAGTGTTTTTTGCAAAATAATCTGAATTTGTGGTAAAAAGTTTTTCTGAGCAATTTTAAGATATCCTGTGGGTTGGGATAACGGGTAGTACTAGTGCAAGTTTCTTGGATTTGGATTTTATACAGATTGTAAGTAACCTAATCTATTGCCCTGATTTTCTGGTGTGTCTAGTCTTGCTTTTCTGGTATTTCAAATCAGTGGAGAACTTGATCTTAAAAAGGGAATTTGATTCAATGCCCTTAACCTAGTCTTGGTAACCATATGAGAGAACAGCCATCATGACCACTTGGCAAGAATAAATACTTTAAAAGTATCTTTCAAAACAAACCAGGGATTTCAGCTTCAAGCATGTTTCCACCTTTTGCCATGCATATATTCTCAGTCTGCATTGGACAGGCTGCTTAGCAGGGTCACTTGCTATATGTGACTGCTCCATATGTCAGGACTCCATCTTGCTCAACCTGCTTCAGATCACCCTTATGTCCTGCTGTCCCCTTCCCACCCCGCCTGTACTCGCACTTCTCTGCTCTGAGAGAAGGACAGAACCTGACCACTGCTGCTGACCCGGTGCGCTCTGCTGCATCGGAGTCATTTGGAGGGGCCTCCAGTGAGAGAGAGTGGCAAAAGCAAACACCAGAGTGTTGGTTCATTTACTTTGCACCCAGTTGTAACACCCCAGTGACACCAAATAAAAATTTTTTTAAAAAATTGTATTCACAGCAGTATTATTTATAATAGCCAAGATCTGGAAACAGCCCAAGCACCTATCAGTAGATGAGTGGATAAAAAGGCTGTGGTACATTTTTACAATGGAATACTACAAAACTACAAAAACAAAAGAAATTTTACCTTTTGCAACAGCATGGATGGACCTGGAGAGTATTGTTCTAAGTGAAGTAAGCCAATCAGAGAAAGACAAATACCATATGATCTCACTCATGTGGAATCTAATGGACAAAATAAACTGATGAACAAAATAAAAACAGGCATGAACACATGGAACTGACTGACAGCTCTCAGAGAAGGGTTGAGAAGGTGAAGGGATTAGCCAAAGAACATAGATGCATAACTTACGGACACAGACAATGGTATGGGGATTGCCTGAGGAAGAGGGTGCTGGGTGGAGGTGGGCAAAGGGAAAAAGTGGGAATAACTAACAACAAAATAAAATACAATAAAAGTCGTAATTTGTTCTTGTTAATCTAGGTATTGCATTTTAGTAGTCTTCCTTAAAAGGTCCACTGACTTTATGTGAATGAAAATTAAATTGTACTGATTAGTGCTTTAAAATATTTTTTAGGACTTCTGGCCAAGATGGAGGCTTAGACTGACACGCTCGGTCTCCCTCTACAACTAATAAGGAATACAACTACCTCAAAACTAAAGGTAACTAGAAATTCCAGAAAATAAAACTACACAGAAGCCCAATGTATGAAGTTATAAACCAGTTGTGCTCGTCTGGATGGGTAGGAGGGGCGAGATCAGAATCGGAACAGAAGGGTCGGGCTGAGCTGTTGGAGGTAACAGCGGGAATGGTGGCGGGACTGCGAGAAACGCCAGGGGAGCAATCGCGGCTGCAGTCAAGACCCAGCAGCTCGCGATTCCAATGCTGGGGAAGGCAGACCCTCCATTGCCTTGGATGGTGAGGCTGTGGGGAAGGAGCCTCCCAGTCTCTCAGTGGACAGTAATGGCAGGAATCCATCTTGGACCCCCGCCCCCACACAAAGCCGCAGAGTGGCGAAAAAGGTCGCCGATTGCCACTGGTCACCAATCGCTGCTTGTCGCCGGGCAGTGATGACTGCACGGGGCTCTGCCACTTATAGCCTGCTTGGGAAGAAAGCTAAACAAATCTGTTAGAATGAAGCAGACAACGATTGAAATCCCGGTGATGCAGCTCACCAGGCAGCAGATGAGAGACTTGACGGGAACAAATAAAAAACCTTTCAGAGGCTCAGTTCAGCGCTAAAGTTATAAGGTGGCTTACAGAATTAAAAGATTTGGAACAAAGCAAGAAAGGAACGAAAGCTACTCATACTGAAACGAACGAAAACACATATGAGACAAGTGGTGAGGAAATAAAATCCAAAGATCAAATCAGCAAACCGGAACATAGGGAAGAAACAAACAGACAACCAGTGCAGAAAGAGGAAACAAAAAGTAAGGAAAGTGAGGAGAAGATCAGAAACCTCTGGGACAGCTATAAGCGATCAAACATTCGGATAATAGGATTGCCAGAGGGCAAAGAAGAAGAACTAGAAATTGAAAAATTATGTGAAAAAATAATGAAGCAGAACTTCCCGAACTTGGGGAAGGAAATAGACTTTCAGATCCAGGAAGAACAGAGAGCTCCGGAAAAACGACCCAGGGAGAACCAAACCAAGACACATTATAATCAAATAGTCAAAAATTAAAGATAAATAGATAATCTTAAAAGCAGCAAGAGAGAAGAAAAGAATCATGTACAAAGGGGTCCCAATTAGGCTATCAGCTGATTTCTCGAAAGAGACACTTGCAGGCAAGAAGGGACTGGCAAGAAATATTCAAAGCAATGAAAAGCAAAAACTTACAGCCACGAATACTCTATCCAGCGAAACTGTCATTCAGAATAGAAGGGCAGAGAAAGTGCTTCCAGGACAAAGTAAAACTGAAGGAGTTCATTAGATCCAAACCACTATTATATGAGATGTTAAAGGGACTGGTTTAGAATAAGGAGAATCAAAACTGAACATTAAAATGAAAACTGCATCACAACAACCAACAACAGAAGCTAGGGAATTGAAACAAGGGCAAACTAAATAGGCAATGAGAGTGGAAAAGAACTATAGGTATGAAGAACATATTGGGGGGAGATCAGCAGGGAGGAGGAAGGGGGAAAGGGAGGGAGATGGTACAGGAATTAAGAAGCGTAGTAAGAGGGAATGGAGTAGACAGGAGGAGGTTGAGAAGAATATGCACAACCAAGGGACATGGACTAAAAGGGGGGAACAACTGGAGGGAGGGGGGCCACCGGGTGGAGGAGAGCAGAGGGAAAAGAAATTGGGACACCTGTAAGAGCATAATAAAACATTTAAAAAATAAAATACAGCATAAGGAATATAAAAAAATTTTTTTTACCTTTGACAACTAATATACCAATGTATCTTTGGATTTCATTTTAAACTTAAAGATACTTCAGATATTCTTTGTAAATATTAGCGCTCTAACATTTCATTTGATTTTTTAATTAGTATACATCCAAGAACCTGTGTTGTATGAGAGAGAAGCAGAAATGGATGACAGAGCACAGTCCACCTGATTGAAATAAGTGTGTAGAGGAGTAAGAACCATGTTGAAGAGATGTAGACAGAAGGGGTGGTTAGAGGAAATGAGGGTTTGTTTTTTTTTTGAGCCTTGGTATAAGGAAGGTTTGGTTATTCCCAGGTTAAGGGACGGGCAAGGCAAGGAGTTTTAAACCTGATAAGTGAATTCAGTGAAGTAGTAGGACACAAAATTAATATCCAGAAATATTGCATTTTTATATGCCAATAATGAACTAACAGAGAACTTAAGAAAACAATCCCATTCACAGTTGCTTCAAAAAGAATAAAATACCTAGAAGTAAATCTAAGGATGCAAAAGACCTGTACTGGGAAAATTATAAGACACTGATGAAAGAAATTGAAGAAGATACAAATAAGTGGAAGCACATACCGTGTTCATGGACAGGAAGAATTAACATCATTAAAATGTCCATGCTACCTAAAGCAATCTATAGGTTCAATTCAATTCCTGTCAAGATTCCAATGTCGTATTTCACAGAACTAGAACAAATATTTCAAAAATTTATATGGAACCACAAAAAGCCCCACATAGTAACAGCAATCCAGAGAAAGAAGAACAAAGTTGGAGGAATCATGCTACGTGATGTCAAGCTATACTATAAGGCCATAGTATTCAAAACAGTCTGGTACTGGCATTAAAACAGACACATAGATCAATGGAACAAAATAAAGAGCCCAGAAATAAACCCACACCTTTATAGTCAATATTTGACAGAGGAAGCAAGTACATACAATGGGCTAAAGATAGATTATTCAGTAAATGGTGTTGGGAAAATTGGATATGTGCAGAAAAAGGAAACTAGACCACCTTCTTAAAGCACACACAAGAATAAATTCAAAAGACTTAAATATTAGTCACCAAACTATAAAAATCCTAGAAGAAAACATAGGTGGTAAAATCTCAGACATTCCTCATAGGACTATTTTCTCTGACAGCTCCCCAGCCAAGGGAAACAAAAGAAAAAATAAAGGGGAGTACATCGAACTAAAAAGTTATTGCACAACAAAGGAGACCATCAACAAAGTAAAGACAACACGGAGTGGAAAAACATTCATTCGTGAATCCATTTGATAAGGGTTGATGTCCAAATTCATAAAGAACTGAAAAAAACTCCAAAAAAAATCTAATTTAAAAATGGGCAAAGGACCTAAGAGACACTTCTCCAAAGAGGGACATACAGATAGCCAATAGACACGAAAAGATGCTCAACATCACTAATCAGAAAAATGCAAATTAAAACCACAATGAGCCGTGGCTGGTGTGGCTAAGTGGATTAAGTGTGGGCCTGTGAACTGAAATGTTGCAGTTTGATTCCCAGTCGGGCACATGCCTGGGTTGCAGGGCAGGTCTCCAGCTGGGGGCGCTCGAGAGGCAACCGATCGATTTATCTCTCACACATCAATGTCTCTCTCCCTCTCTTTCTCCCTCCTTTCCCCTCTAAAAATAAATATTTAAAAAATAAAAAATAAAACCAAACACCTGTCAGAATGGCTATCATCAATAAGTCAACAAGCAACAGGTGCTAGAGAGGCGTGGCGAAAAGGGAACCCTTTCAGGACTTCCGGCCAAGATGGAGGCTTAGACGGACACGCTAGGTCTCACTCTACAACTAGAGAGGAATACAACTACTTCAAAACAAAGGATAACTAGAAATTCCAGAAAATAAAACTACACGGAAGTCCAACATATGAAGTTATAAACCAGCGGTGCCATTTGGGCAGGTAAGAGTTAAAGAGGGCAGTGCTGTTTGCGGTCGCACCTGGACAGCGGCAGGGCGGCGAGGAATCCCGGCTGCGGTCAAGCCCCTGGCGGTGCGCGACCCCGGCGAGGAATCCCGGCTGCGGTCAAGCCCCTGGCGGTGCGCGACTCCGGCGCTGGGGAGAGCGGCCGCCGCATCGCCTTGAACAGTGAGGCCCAGGGGGGCGGGAGGACGGATCCCGGTCTCCTAGCTGAATAACTGTGTGAATCCATCTTGGACCCCCGCCCCCAAAGAAAGCACCACAGGGCTGCGAAATAGGTCGTGGACAGGCAGGCGCCGGTCGCTGATTTGTGACGCATACACAGGCACTGCCCCGGACAGCCGGCCCAAGAAAACAAAACGCATCTGTCAAAATGAGGCAGACAACTATAGAAATCCCGGTGACACAACTCACCAGGCAGCAGATAGAGAACCTGACAGATGAACAGATAAGAAACCTGTCAGAGGCTCAGTTCTGGGCCATTGTTATCAGGTGGCTTACAGAATTCACAAAAGAGCAGGAAAAAGATAAGAAAGAAGCGAAAAACTTTCATAATGAAAGGAACAAAACCGCATACGAGATAGATGGTGAGAAAAAAAACAATCCGGAGTTCATTTCAACAAACTGGAATATGGAGAAGGAACAAGCAGTCAACCAATGCAGCGAGAGGAAATGGGAAGCAACAATGAGAGGATCAGAAACCTCTGGGACAGCTATAAAAGGCCCAACATAAGAATCATTGGTTTGCCAGAGAATGAGGAAGATGAACTAGAACTTGAAAAATTGAGTGAAAATATAATAAAGGAGAACTTCCCAGACTTGGGGAAGGGAATAGACTTGCAGGTCCAGGAAGCAAGGAGAGTTCCCAAGAGACTGGACCCAGGGAGAACCACTCCAAGACACATTATAATCAAAATGTCAAAAATTAAAGAGAGAATCTTAAAAGCAGCAAGAGAGAAGAAAAGAATTATGTACAAAGGGGTCCCAATTAGACTATCAGCTGACTTCTCAAGGGAAACCCTACAGGCAAGAAGAGACTGGCAAGAAATATTCAAAGTAATGAAAATCCAAAACCTACAACCACGAATACTCTATCCAGCGAAATTGTCATTCAGAATAGAAGGACAGAGAAAGTGTTTCCAGGACAAAATAAAACTGAAAGAGTTCATTAGATCCAAACCACTGTTATATGAGATGTTAAAGGGACTGGTTTAAAAAAACAGAAGCTAGGGAGATGAAACAAAGGCAAACTAAATAGGCAACGAGAGTGGAAAAGGAACTGTGGGTACGGGAAGCATATTGGGGGGAGGTCAACAGGGAGTGGGAATGGGGAAAGGGAGGGAGATGATATAGGAATTGGGGATCAAGGTAGGAGGGAATGGAATAGACGGAGAGAGGTTGGGAGGAACTGTATGCACAACTAATGGACATAATCTAAAAGGGGGGGACAACTGGAGGGAGGGGGGCCACCGGGTGGAGGGAAGCAGAGGGAAGGGAAATTGGCACAAATGTAATATTTTAATCAATAAAACACATTATATCTGAAAAAAAAAAAAAAAAGGAACCCTTTCGCACTGTTGGTGGGAATACAGACTGGTGCAACCACCATGGAAAGCAGTTCTTTGACCCAGCAATTCTACTTCTGGGAATATATCTGAAGAAACCCAAAACACTAATTCTAAAGAACATAAGCACCCCTATGTCCATTACAGCATTATTTACAATTGCCAATACATGGAAGCAGCCCAAGTGTTCATCAGTAGTTGAGTGGATAAAACTATGTGACATTTACACAATAGAATACTAGGGCGTAAAAAAGGAGGAAATCCTACCTTTTGTGACAACATGCATGGATGGACCTTGAGAACATGCTAAGTAAATAAGCCAGTCAGAGAAAGACAAATATATGATTTCATTTATATGTGGAATCTAATAAACAAACTGAACTAACAAGTAAAATAGACTCATAGGTAGAGAGCAGGATGACAGCTATTGGAGGTGGTGAGGTTAGGGATTGAGCAAAAAGGACTCATGGACATGGATAACAGTGTGGTGATTGCATGGGGTTGGCAGGTATAAGGGGGTTAAATGGTAATGGGAAAGATACAATTAAAAAATTTTAAGTGAATGAGCAAAGGAATGAGGAATGGCGTGGCGCAAGCATGGGAATACGAAGAGAGAATAGAGTGGGAAATAAGACTAAAATTTAAGGATTAGAGTTGAAACATTTTGGAGGTAAGGTCTTCATTTTAAAGGCAGTAGGAACTTGCCGTTTGTGAGAGTGAGGGGTAATATGATCAAACCCTTGTTTTAGGAGGGTCGCTGACAGTGGAAGCAAGTTTCCACACTGGAGGTGTGGAAATTGGTGACTAGGAAGCCACAGAGACTCAGTTCAGAGAGTTGTGGTCCTTTTTGCATAATGAGAATGGAAGAGAGGGAACTCATGTTGCCATTACATAAGCAAAACCACCAAAATTAGTATTTGGGACTGAAGGAAGGCTTTTTATTATTTGCTATTCCACTTAACAGTACTAAAGCTATTTGAGGGGAGGCTTTGAGCCCTAGTGATTGGGCCACACACAAGAGGTTGTGCAGGGGAAATACATCCAATGTACTTTCCATTTGGTACATCCCAGTTTGAAGAGTCTGACAGAACACACATTGGGTGTTTCAGGTATAGGAAGAAAGTGAGAGGAAAAGAATAACTTCTCCCTAAGCCAGTGGATCTCACCAGTCCTGTTATCTCTTTCCTGGTAAGGTCTGCCTTTTCTGCTGGTACAGCATTTGCACCATTTCCCTTTTGTCATTTCGTGGACAGAGAAAAAAGATAAGGGGATTCCTTTGGGTGTAACCTTTGTAAGACTTAGACCTACATGGACAGGTGCGCATAGCTCAGATTGCTGAGGATTGAGTCAATGGTGCAGCAGTAGTATAATGTCCTTTTGAAACACTGGCAGGAAATAAAGAATCATGACAACGTCTTGAGAGGAAAGAGGGAGACCTAAAAGCCTTGACAAGACAAAGTGCTAGAGAGGGTGGGATCCGCTGAATCCCATGGGTCCCAGTCAGCCTGAGCTCAAGATGCAGAGTTTGAGTAATCTTGGACAGCGCTGAACTTTGAGGAGCCTGGTGTTGCACCTCTGTCACGTGAGGATGGGAGATAGTCTCTCAGTGGGCTACTGTAATGTTTGACTTCATTTATTTATTGAAATAACCTGTGTAGAGCAAGTGTAACTGTTGGCTTTAGCTTTGGAAAGGAAGAGTTTTAAGAGATGAAAGAATGCTGATGAGAAAGGGAGGAGTTTTCTGTGTGGTCTAACATGACAGAACTTGTTTGTGTACACTCTGACCCCCAAGTCACCTTCTCCATCCCCTGTAATCCCAATCATCATGTGGTTGGTAAGAATGATTCCTCATTGGAGAGAAATTCCTCAGTATCAAATTTTGTTTAGGGTCAATTTCATCTATCGTACCTGCCATCCAGCCCATTCCAGATGAATGCTTTGCTTGATTGCTCTGCCCTTGCCTATTTTAAATTCTCAGTTTAGGCCCAGCTCAAAGAATCCCTCCTCCCTCCTTTGCAATACCTTTCTCTTTCACATACCCATTGCATGTTCGTTCACTTTCCCCACCCGATTCACGGAGAGTGTAAAACATCAGCGTGCTGGAGGCCTCTTCATCTTGTCTACAAGCGGGTCCTGTGTGCTCAGCTTCTGCTGACGCTTCCCTCTGGCATTCCCAGAAGTGAAGAATCTGTCTTACTGTCTTACAACACCTGGGAAGTAGGCATTCAGGAAGTCTTGGGCTGGTGAACTAATGACTAAGACCTACCTTCTACACTGTTTCTATATTTAAAGCCATCAAATGTGATTGTTACTGACTCCATTTGTTACTCACAGGCCAAGGAGCACGGATACATGGACTTCATTCCAAAGCCCTTTTACAATGTGAAAGGAACATGGTTCATGCCTGGTTCATTATTCAACAGCTGTCTCTGCCTGTCTCTCAGACGCATACACTCACACACTTAACGCTGTATTCTAACTTCTAAAATATATATCATTTGTCAGTCTTTTAATATCAGCCAACTCCTTGTTTCTCTGTAGGAGATTTTAAATTTCCAGTTTTTTTTTTCCTTAAGGTTAAACACATTTTGAAGTAGTCTCAGAACAGAGTTCTAGGTTTTCACTAATTTTCTACGACTGCATGTTCAATTCATCCATAATTAATGCGACAACTCTCTTTTAGCACAGTGGTTCTCAATAATGCCACGACCCTTTAATACAGTTCCTCATGTTGTGGTGACCCCCAACCATAAAATTATTTTCATTGCTACTTCATAACTGTAATTTTGCTACTGTTATGAATCGTAATGTAAATATCTGATATGCAGGATGTATTTTCATTGTTACAAATTGAACATAATTAAAGCATAGTGATTAATCACAAAAACAATATGTAATTATATGTGTTTTCCAATGGTCTTAGGGGACCCCTGTGAAAGGGATGTTCGACCTCCAAAGGGGTCGTGACCCACAGGTTGAGAACCGCTGTTTTAGCAGCTTGACTTTCTAAAGCATTCAGGCAGATTTTAAGAAATTAATTCCTTATCTTTTCAGGTTCATACTTGTTTACTTAATATTAAATGATGTCAATACAATAATTACAGCTTGACTCTACAGATTTGGTAACAGCTTGTCATTGTCAATTGGGGAGAATTAAAGTGGATGGGGATGGGGTACAGACAGAGTCTGTAGCCTGGGAGCTGTGCTTCACAGGCAAGTCAGCATGTGTTATAGACAGAACGGGGAGTGCTTGTTAAGTGGAAATGGGAGGACAGAACTTCTATTGAATATTGCCAATTTATTTTCCGTGAAATATGCATTTGTTGATCCTCGTTTTGCCAGGAGGCTCATGTGCTGGTTTTCACAAAGGACTGGGCTGGAAACTGGGCCTTTGCCAATATTAGTAGCTAAGAAAGGGCTTATGTGATACCCCTTTGGTCTTTTCTGTTCCTTTGATAGCCTGGTGGCATTTTATGCCCAGGTCAGAGTTGGCAGAATTCCAGGACTGTGGAACTCAGAATCCTAAGAACACATCGGTGTTTCTTTTCCACTTACCTTCTGCTGGCTTTAGTTTCTCTCCTCTGAGTGGGCAGTGTGGGCCAATTCTTAGCTTACTGAGTAATAGTGAGGAATCAAAGTCACCTCATATTCTTTTCTTTCTCCTTGAAATAAAGGGGGGGGGGCAATTATTTCATCTTCTGGGAAATCTGATTTCCCAGGCTGCTGTTGTGATGGCAGTGGGCCTGACAGCAGGTACAAGTCTTGCTCCCCACTGACCCCCTAACTCAGAGCTCAAACCAGAGGAGCACTGAGACCCTGGCATTCAAGCACTGGTGCAATAGTTTATATGTGACTCTAGGAAGATGGGTGGGAGGACCTCAAAGACTTCTCTAGAGATAGTGGTCAGAAACTGGAGCACTTTGGTGAACCCCAGCCATCCTCCCTAAATAAAAACATTGCAAGTTACTGCTCCAGGTAATAAGAGATGCTATGTAAGGACATTGAGCAGGAACAGATGAAAGGATGGACCCTGGTGCTGGCACTGCCAGTGCCCCAGAGACCAGTCCCCTCCTTTTGGAAGCAGCTTCTTTGGTACCCCCTGGGGCCCATGTCGAGGAGCTCTGGCTCAGGCCTATGCTGTGTGTGGTGACAGCCAAGGAAAGCCTCTCAAAGGATTTGCCCTAATTGGAGCTTTGAGTGAAGGATGAACTGCAGGAGGATGGTGCATGGGCATTGGAGAGGGATTGGCACTAGCTGGAGAGGAGTCCACAGGGTAGATGGGCACAGCATGGGACATGGGCACCTGGAGGGCAGAGAAAGGGCACTTCCCAGCACCTTGGCTCACCTCTTCTTCAGACATGTGCCTTGTCACCCTGCAGAGGCCCTGGCCCCTGAGCAGAACTGGAGCCAGGCAAAGAAAAGCAGGTTCCAGGACAAGACCTGAGAACAATTCCAGGACAGACACCAACTGTGGAGGTGCAGGTGGCTCAGAGTGGGGAGGGAGAGGAAAACCGTCATGCTTTGAGCACAGTGATGATGGAGCTGAAAGCGCATGGATTTGCATAAATCCAGCTTCAGTGACTGACAATTCTGGGTGCTCTTCAGGGAACTTCACACCTGACTCTGGCACTTCACACTTTGGGGACTGCCAACCCTGATAAAAACAGTAAAGGTCACTTGGTAACCCCCATTTTGCATGACCATAAGGGAGACAGGCATCATGCTTTTAGAGAAAATTTAATAAAGAATGCAAAATGTTCCTGGGTAGAAGACTTGAATCCCAGGGTCCATCTGTTCTGATGGCCAAGAGGTTGTCCCCTCTGACATCTGCTAGGCCCTGCAATCATAGCAGCAGCATCCAGACCCCATAAAGGGCCCAGGCTTCCAGCTGTCCCTTGCCAGGGGTCAGGATTCTTCTCTCCAGCTGGTTCCAGAGCGCAGGCACTGAGGCTGAGGTCCACACTGCAGGGGCTTGAGCTCCTTAACGGCCCAGGCCAGGGAACCTCTCTGCTGAGAGGAGGATGAGCAGCATAGCAGAAGCCAACTCCTTTACTTTGGGGCTCCAGCACCTTTTGCCCCAACAGTCAGGCTTCGCAGGGTTGAAAAAAACTCCTCCATCTCCTGCTGTAGCATCCGGTTCCTCCTCTCTGCATCTTCCCGTGCCCGCTCTGAGTTCCTCAGCTTGATTTCCAGCATGGTGTACCTTTTCTTTTCCTGGTCCAGTTCTTCCTCTAGCCACGACATTTGTTTCCGCAGGTCGGCAGTGCCTTCTTCAAGTCTTAAAAATCAAGAAAAAAAGACACTGTTTTAGACTCTGGCTTGTTGGGTTTGCCAAGAGCATTGATAGGGGAAGGAGCCTCTTCGGCTGGGCCTGGAGGGGCAGCTGAGTGTGGCTCAGGCCCAGCTCCAGAGCAGCTGCACAGGCCTCCTCTGCCCCTCACAGCCCCTGGTACTTCACCCCCCGCCCTCCAGGGCCTGCCCTCAGCTGGTGATCCAGAAACGCCAGTGTGAGCACTCAGGCCTCCGGCAATCGAGTCTTCACTGACCCTCTGGGCCAGTCCACCGGTTGCACTGCAGAGAGCAGGACCAGCCCCGACTAGGACTTGCCTCTGCTCTGATCCCTCCCACTGCCCCTCCCAATGCCCCTACCACACACAGCAACTCACAGGAAACCCCATCAGCTGTCACTTCCATTCCTGTCAGTCTTTCAAGTCCAAGCTCAGTGTGCCCTCAGGGAAGTTTCTCTGGATCCTCTCCAGCAGGTCACATTACTGCTCTTGTGCTACAGAGTGGCACCACTTCTGTAGAGGCTGACACTGTACAGAGGCCTGTACAACCATCTTTCCAACCAGATGACCAGCTCCTGTACGGCCTGGGGGATGCACTGAGCCCAGATCCTGGGAACTGGCCTGACCACTTACAAGGCACATGACTGTGGGCAGGACACAAACCACCCTGAGCCCTGGTGTCCTGAAAAATGCAGGGACAACCTCCCTCAAGTATTACAGCAACAGTGGAGAAAGACCACATGTGCGCAGCACAATGCCTGGCACCTGGTGTATGAGGAGCAAATGTCAACTCCAGGCCCCAGCCTGGACAAGGCCAGGCCTCCATCTCAATCACTGAACACCAGGCTTAGAGAAGGGAGAAAACCTCCCTCCACCCTAGCCTTCCACCTGGGGAGCACAGGATGTGTTGTCAGAAAGAAGGCCCCCCAAGGCAGGCGGCAGCAGCCCCATGGCCCCTCAATGTTACTCCTCCAGTCCCAGGGCCCTCTCTGTCAGACCTCCCGCCCCATTGGTGCTCTTGAGCGTGGGCCTGAGCCTACCACTCCCTGAGTGACCTGGTCCAGTCTCCAGACTCAAAAGTACCATCTATGTGCTGATGGCCCTTAACTCTGCTCAGAAACGAAGTAAGCATTTGCAGCTTCCTAAATCCACAGCTGAGCCCCTGACCCTTCTTCCAAGCACTCCTGCCCAGCCCCAGTGAACACCTTCTTCCAGTTGCTTGGCCAAACAAAAATGTCCCTAAGTCAGTTCTTTTTCTTACCCCCGCAGCTGATCAATTAGCAAAACCTTCCAACTATGTTCAGAATCTGGCTCTTCTCCCAACCTTAGCTGCTGCCTTAGGCCCATGCCATGCAACTGATCTGGACCTGTGACCTCCTAACTGGGCAAGCTGTCCCCACTGCAGCAGCCAGGTGTGCCTGTCAAAGCGATCAAAGTGCTCAAGGCCCTCCAGTCACTTAGGATCTATTGGGAGTAAAATCCAGAGCATGATCTGACCAGAGGTCCTGCTCTCTGCCCCCAGCCAGACCCCTCTCACACTCCAACCGGCTTGCCACCTCTTCCCTCTGCGTGCAGCACTGGCTCAGGAGCTCCTCTCCAACCCTCTTCCTCATGCTCCCCTCCCCTCCACCCTGTTTTAGTCTCCTCCTCTATCTAACCTTCTAACAGACCACACAGATTTTAAAATCTATCTTGAGTATGGTCTCAGTCATGTAATAAGGACAGAGACTGTGATCAGTGTTGGTCATAGCTGTGTCCTCAGCACCTAGCACAGAGGAGGCAGGGCAGAAGGTTGATCTCCCTGCCCACCCAGACCGGACCCAGTCCTAACTCCATAGGTACAGAATAAACAGACATATTGCCCCAAAGGCCCACTGGATGGGGCCCTATTTCTTCCTATGTTCAGTGAGACCTTGTCACTCTTGACCACGTCCCTCCAACCGGGAGGATGGCTGGGACTGCTTTGCCACTACAGGGGCTGTCAGTGCTGTCCCTTTACCTCTAGGGGCCTTAACTCCAACCCACCAAGCAGGAGGCAATAATAGCAAAGTTTCCCAAGCACTCTGCATGTAGCCGGCTCTGTGCTGAGCATTCCCCCATCATGCCACTTAATCCTCATAACGAATGTGTAAGGTCCCCAGGCCTACAGAGCCTGCCTGGGACACTCTGTCCACACATGGTGGAGCAGGGACTCAAACTCAGGAGGTCTGACCCAGAGTGCACCAGGAAACAACGCTGCATTTCCCCTGAGAAATGGAGCCTCTGAGAAGGTGAAGGAACTAGCAGCTCAGGTGAGAAGCTGACTCTGCCCACCTGTGAGGCTGTCTGAGGTGAAACACCTTGGAGCCCACAGCTTTTGTCCATCCATCCCCAGCAGTAATCGCCTTCTCTGGCCGCTGCTTCCACTATCATCATCCTAAGTAAGGTCAGCTAAATAAGCTATTGGGCCCATACCCCAAAAATGTTGGTTTATATCCTTTCCATACTAATAAATCCCATTATTTTCTCTATTATTATATCAATCATCATCCTAGGGAACCATTATTATAATAATAAGCTCACATTGATTAATAATCTGACTAGGTTTTGAAATAAATATACTAGCCATTATCCCAAACTTAATAAAGACTTACAACCCTCAATCCATAGAAGCATCCACTAAATATTTCCTTACGCAACCCACTGCATCAACACTACTCCTATTAGCTGTAACTATTAACTTATTATACACAGGACAATGTCAGTCATCGGCAGCCGTCCGTCTCGAGAGACGATGGTGTAGCTTCTTAAGAGTCTATCTGCACCGCCAAGAATGGCTGTGCAGTCCGACTCGGGAGTGACACGGTATCTGTCTCCTCCCGTGTTGAATCGACATCTTGCGATGACGCTGGAGTGTCCTCTCCAGTGAAGCTGAAGCTACAGAGCCTGGGCAGGGTGATATGGAGGGTCTGCTGTTGCCCATGCAGCAGACCCCCCCTCTCTTCGCAGCTGAAGGATCCAAGGGAAAGACGGAGTCAATACAGCTTGGCTTCAGGTGCGCCGCAGGAGTTGCCGGTGTTGACTACAACGTCAAACCGCCTTAGGGACTCCGGCTCCGGATTTTCTGTCGGGGTTTACTCCCTTAGCCTTTCCCCTGAAGAGGTATGCCGCAAGGCAGCGGAGGTTTTTTGGAGTCAGAGTTTTCCTTCTCTGATGTGCCCTGACTGGAAGATCGAACCAGTGACACTTAGCTCGCAGGCTGACGCTCAATCCACTGAGCCAAACCAGCCAGGGCTCCACTGTCAGTCGTCGGCAGCCGTCCGTCTCGAGAGACGATGGTGTAGCTTCTTAAGAGTCTATCTGCACCGCCGAGAATGGCTGTGCAGTCCGACTCGGGAGTGACATGGTAGTATCTGTCTCCTCCCGTGTTGAATCGACATCTTGCGATGACGCTGAAGCTACAGAGCCTGGGCAGGGTAATATGGAGGGTCTGCTGTTGCCCATGCAGCAGACCCCCCCTCTCTTCGCAGCTGAAGGATCCAAGGGAAAGACGGAGTCAATACAGCTTGGCTTCAGGTGCGCCGCAGGAGTTGCCGGTGTTGACTACAACGTCAAACCGCGTTAGGGACTCCGGCTCCGGATTTTCTGTCGGGGTTTACTCCCTTAGCCTTTCCCCTGAAGAGGTATGCCGCAAGGCAGCGGAGGTTTTTTGGAGTCAGAGTTTTCCTTCTCTGATGTACCCTGACTGGAAGATCGAACCAGCGACACTTAGCTCGCAGGCCGACGCTCAATCCACTGAGCCAAACCAGCCAGGGGTGCCACTGTCAGTACTATACAACATATCACCCAACATCAACCTAAATCTACTACTTACCATATCACTAGCATCAATTATACCAGGAGGTTGAGGTGGCCTCAACCAAACTCAACTACACAAAACAATAGTTGCGTACATGGGCCGAGTAACTGCCAACATTACTTATAACCCAACTATAACTACCCTCAATCTCCTAATTTATATTCTATTAACATCTACCATATTCCTAGTGTTTATTAATAACACAACTACAACCCTTTCCCTATCACATATATGAAATAAAGTACCACTAATCACTACTATCACCTTAACAGTTCTACTATCATTAGGTCTCCCTCCACTACCAGTTTTATACCAAAATGAATAATTATTCAAGAACTGACAAAAAAATGATGTCATCATAACATCCCTTCTAATAGCCATAGCTGCCCTACTCAACTTATACTTCTATAAACGCCCAACGTATGCTACAGCACTAACGTTTCCTATGACGAACAATGCCAAGATTAAATGACATCTCAAAAACACGAAACAATAGCATATCTACCACCCTTAGCTATTACCTCATCATAATTCTACCACTACCCCCATCATAACCACACTAAACTAGGAATTTAGGTTAACTTAGACCAAGAGCCTTCAAAGCTCTAAGCAAGTAGCATACACTTAGCTCCTGACTGATTTAAGGACTGCAAGATTATATCCTACATCAATTGAATGTAAATCAACTACTTTCATTAAGCTAAGCCCTTACTAGATTGATGGACTTCAAACCCATGAAACTTTAGTTAACAGCTAAAAACCCTAATCAACTGGGTTCAATCTACTTCCCCTGCCATATAGGAAAAAAAGGCAGGAGAAGCCCCGGCAGGAATAAAGCTGCTTCTTTGAATTTGCAGTTCAACATGTGACACACCACAGTGCTTGGTAAAAAGAGGGCTCAACCTCTGTCTTTAAATTTACAGTCTAACGCTTACTCAGCTATTTTACCTATGTTCGTAACCTGATGATTATTCTCAACAAACCAGGCATAGTGGGCACCGCCCTTAGTCTCATTATCCGCAATGAATTAGGTCAGCCTGCAGCCCTAATAGGCGACAGTCAGATTTACAGTGTAGTCATAATTGCACATGCCTTTCTAATGATCTTCTTCATGGTTATACCTATTATAATTGGGGGTTTCGGTAATGGATTAGTACCTCTAATAATTGGAGCCCCAGATATAGCATTTCCACGAATAAATAACATAAGCTTATGACTGCTGCCTCCTTCTTTTTTTTATTATCAATAGCCTCTTCTATAGTTGAGGCCAGAGTAGGCACTGGCTGAACTGTTTATCCCCCTTTAGTAGGCAACCTGGCCCATGCCAGAGCTTCTGGAGACCTAGCAATCTTTCCCCGACATTTAGCAGGGGTATCATCAATCTTAGGGGGAATTAATTTTATTACCACAATTATTAACATAAAACCACCTGCTCTCTCAATACCAGACACCTCTATTTGTCTGATCTACTACTCCTATCTCTTCATGTTCTAGCTGCTGGTATTACAATACTATTAACAGACTGAAATCTAAACACTACCTTCTTTGATCCTTCCAGAGGAGATGACCCTATTCGGTATCATCTATTCTGGTTCTTTGGTCACCCGGAGGTCTATATCCTAATCCTACCTGGTTTCGGAATAATCTCACATATCGTTACTTATTACTTGGGTAAAAAAGAGCCTTTTGAGTATACAGGAATAGTATGAGCCATGATATCAATTGGATTCTTAGGCTTTATCATCTGAGCCCACCATATATTTACAGTAGGTATAGACATAGACACACAAGTATAGTTCACATCTGCCACTATAATCATTGCTATTCCCACAAGAGTAAAAGTATTTAGCTTATTTGATACTCTGCATTGAGGTAACATTAAATGATCCCCAGCTATACTATGGGCCCTCAGCTTTACTTTCTTTTTTATAGTAGTAGATCTAACTAGTATTGTCTTGGCCAACTCAACATTAGATATTGTTCTCCATGATACCTATTACATTTTCACTACACGTCTTATCAATAAGAACCATATTTGCCATTACATATAGGCGGATTCATCCATTGATTCCCTCTATTCTCAAGCTATACATTAAATACAACCTAAGCTAAAATTCAATTTCTAGTAAATTTGTAGGTGTAAACATAACCTTCTTCCTACAACACTTCTTGGGCTTACCTGGTATGCCTCACCGTTACTCTAATTATCCAGATGCCTACACTACTTGAAACACTGTTTCATCCCTGGGCTCTTTTATCTCACTGACAGCTGTCATACTAATAATTTTTATAATTTGAGAAGCATTTGCAGTCAAACGAGAAGTCTTAATAGTAGAATTAACAACCACTAATCTTGAATGACTTCATGGGTGCCCCCCACCTTACTACACATTTGAAGAACCCACATATGTAAACCCTAAATAAGAAAGGGAGGAGTTGAACCCTCTTAAATTGGTTTCAAGCCAACATCATAACCATTATGTCTTTCTCTACTAATGAGATATTAGTAAAATTTACATAACTTTGTCAAAGTTAAATTAGAGGTGAAATCCCTTTGTATCTTCATGGCAGACCCCTTTCAACTAGGATTTCAAGATGCAACCTCACCTACCAAAGAAGAGCTGTTACATTTTCATGATCATACACTAATAATTGTCTTTTTGATTAGCTCACTAGTATTATATATTATGTCACTTATATTAACAAAAAGCTTGACTCCCAGGAGTGAAGAACTTGTCTTACTGTCTTACAACACCTGGGAAATAGGCATTCAGGAAGTCTTGGACTGGTAAACTAATGACTAAGACCTACCTTCTATACTGTTTCTATCCTCTGAAATGCAATATTTAAGGCCATCAAATGTGATTGTTACTGACTCCATTTGTTACCCATAGGCCAAGGAGCATGGATACATGGACATCATTCCAGAGCCCTTTTACAATGTGAAAGGAACATGGTTCATGCCTGGTTCATTATTCAACAGCTGTCTCTGCCTGTCTCTCACACGCATACACACACACACACACACTTTAAAACTGTATTCTAACTTTTAAAATGTATATTATTTGTCAGTCTTTTAATATCAGCCAACTCCTTGTTTCTCTGTATGAGATTTTAAATTTCCAGTTTTTTTTTCCCTTAAGGTTAAACACATTTTGAAGTAGTCTCGGAACAGAGTTCTAGATTTTCACTAATTTTCTACGACTGCATGTAAGCCTGGTAAACCTGGGCTTACATTTTTGAGGTTTCTATACAACTCTGTACCTCGAGGTTTTCTCATGGTATGTCATTTCTCATTCTTGCTCAACTCGATCCTATTGGTCCTTTAAGTCCTGGCTCAGACGAGGCCTACTCTGAACCCTCCTTGACTTTCCTGTGGCCTACATCTTAAAGCCCTTCCCTTGTCATACATCTGCCAAGGATGTGGCCCCTGCACACTCTGACCCTCCCTGGGGGCCCAGGATGTGGCTTCCAGAAGAACAAAAGCACCAAGTGCTGCCACCCCAGTTTCCTGAGGAAATCCCAGGCTCAAAATTAGAAGCAGGAATTCCTTCTGCTTCCACTGTCCCTGATGGAGAAAAGACACCCTCAGAACCAGTTAACACCCTGCGAGTAGGTGGGAACTGGGTCACAGGTCAGAGAGCCAGACCAAGAAGTCAGAGATGCTGCTGGAAGCACGGCACTGTTCAGTGCAGGCTCTGCTGGCGACCTTAGCTGCAGAACCTGGCCTCTCAGAGCCAGAAAACACCCTCCTCACAGGGAGGCTGGGAGGACTGAACTAGGGTCACCTATGAGCAAGCTCACAAGGCTCAGAAAGTGACACAAAGCGTCCTCCTGAAGTCAGGGCAGGAGGGAAGGCCTGGCTCAGCACTGCCAGCTGCCTCTGCAGAGGAAATCAGGTTCCGATTGGGAAGCAGTCCTCATTCATGTCAGGCCCAAGCACTGTCAGCCTTACCCAGCACCTCCTACCTGGCTGAGGGCCACACAGGAACCTCCAGTCTGAGCCCCTCCATCAAAAATGCTCTGAGCAGCCCAGGCTGAGATTCTGGTTCATTCCTTCTGGAGGTATTCATGGAGCTCTCCCAGACATGGGACCCCAATGCTCCATCCAACCCAGTCCTGGGGCATTCTCCCAGAAGGGTGACTTCTGGGGGCTGCCTGCTCTGAGCCCTGCCTCCAGGAGGCTATCCTTCAGAATCAGAGGTTATGAGGCCAGAGGCTGACTGCCTGGGGCCATTGCCCAGTGAGCGCTGCCCATGAGGGCTCTGCCCAGCCAGGGGCACAGCAGCCTCGATGAGCCCAGCCTCTGCAGCCCTTTACCTTTTCACACTCGTCTCATACTCAGTCCTCTGTCGGCACAGCTCTGCCCTGAGCTCTGTGACCAGGTCACGCAGAGCCTTGGAGCGGTGGGCATGGTCTGGGGCCGGGCTGCCTGGGTCACTGGGCTCGCTGCTACTGAGGCAGAGGCCCGCCTCATCCAGGCTGCAACCCAGGTCTGGGGATCTGTGGTCTTCATTGATGCTGGGGAAGGGGGAAGGCCCCAGGGCCCCCTCGGTGAGCAGGGAGCTGCAGGCAGAGGAGTCGCTGGCCCGGCAGGCCGTGCAGCTGCTAACAGAGACCCCAGCAGAGGCCTCGAAGGAGGAGGTCCCCGACCACGCCAAGCTGGAAGTGCTGGGAGTGCTGGGGAAGAGGCTGGCTGCTGGCACATTGTCATAGGTGGAGAGTCTTTGTGAGGAGCTCGAGTCCTTGAGCCGATCTCCTGAGGAGGCCCAGCGGTGGCTGCGCAGGGAGGACAACCCATTCATGAGCCAGTTCCCGCCAGAGGAGATTATGGGCACCTCCAGGGACGAGCTGCCCACTTTTGGGCTCCCTGACCGGCACTCAGACTGCAGAAAGGAAGACTTCCAATTGGGCAGAGTCTGCATCCTCTTCCCAGGGCTGCTGGTGGCCAGGCTGCACCGGCTGCCTGGGCCCAGGGGAGAGTTTCTGGATAGTGCTGCCACAGTGACCCCGTCCAGAGATGAGGTCCTGTGTGAGGGCAGGCCAGGGGCACCAGGGCTGCTGGGCTCCACCAGGCTGTCCCTCATTACCTCCTCGGAGTCCCACCCCACCGTGCAAGGTGGGCCCCCATGGGGGTAGGCCGGTCCTTCGGTGGTCCTCGCAGTGAAGAGCTGGCTATGTTTGCGGATCAAGACAGTCATCAGGTGCTGGACAAGGGAGGTGCCTGCCAAGAAGATCAATCGAGAAAGGCCTGGCTGTGAATGTCTCTCCTGCAATCAGATCTGTCAGGGGGTGCTGCAGCTTGGACCCAGGGTGCTGGGCTCTGCCTGCAGCCAGAACCAGGTTGCCCTCAAGAGAGGACTCAACAAGAGCTTGCCATCAGCCACCCTGAAGGAAAGGATGACCATTATACCCTCCAAGTCCAGGCACAGACAGAGGGATACTGTCAAGAACCCCCTTGCTCAGACAAATGTGGGTCCTGAAGCACAGAGGAGGCACCGTGCCTCCCAGCCCACATCATCAGTCAGGTGCGAGCAGAAAGGAGGATAATGACCATTAAGGCTGTGAGGTGAGCAAGTGGCAGGCTGGGACTGGAAACCAGCACTGGGTGTCAGAGCCCTCTCAGCTGCCCTATGTCTCACAGCCCTGTGCTACAGATGTCTGTGCCTGACCACCCACGCCTCACAGGCACAGGGCTCTGGGACAGGGACTAGAGATGTCTTACACGTGCGTGTGGGTACACATCCCTCCCACACAGCCATAAAAATGTCCAATTACCTTCCATGATGGTCACTGGGTCTTCTATCTGTGGCCGAAGTATATTAGGTCCAAAAACAGTTGCCAGGTTTTGGACGCTCATCTTGTTGACATTTGAATGGGACTGAACTTCATCCAGAAACCTGCCAAGTAAGCAAGAGGCAGTTGATGGAGAAACAAATCCTGATGCCAGCTCTGCTGGGAGCTGCCTGGCGCCCACACCCAGCCACACCCACATGTTCCCACAGGCAGCTACCCCTGCCAGCTTGGTAGAGGACAGAACTTCCCCTGGGGTCCAGCAGGGATAGAAGAAGCAAAAGTCTGTGGGACACAGTGCTGTCATCAGCATGGAAGGACACATGACTGTCTCACCTGCAGGCCCTCTCCCAAAACCCGAGCTGGGGTCATGGGCAGGAGGCGACTCTTAGGTGAGGGGACCGAGAGAGGCACAAAGAAGAGGCAGAAAGAACAGGGTATGTCTCTTCCCTTCTGAATGATCCACGAAGGACTTGAACACTGCCTGATCCCACAGGGACTGTAAGCTGGTTGTACAAAGGTACTGTGTTCTTTAATAGTGCCTATTGGCTGATTGATTGACACTCGGGGAGCAGTATGGGATGGGAGAATGACCCGGCCCCTGTCCCCCAGCCACTTACTTGCAGATATATCTGAGCAGGTTGTAATTGGCCAGGGGAAGGCTGCTCACTTGTTTAGCCAACTCCAGAGTCCCCTTGTATTGAAAGACAAAAACAGCATTTCAGAAACCAGCAACTGGCTCTTCTCTCACTGAGGGAGGAATAGGGAAGTGGGCAGGGGGTGAGGGTGGCAGGTACCAAAAACCAAACCTCCAGCCACCCATTCGGGTTGGCCCCAGTGACCAGAGAGTACCCCCAATTCCATCTCCCTCTGAGGAGTGGCTGGGCCAGGCCTATGACCTCCTGGGGGAGGCAGATTTACTTTGGGGACTGAAGTGAAGGGTGGGCCTCTGCAGGGTCACAGAGGAATGTCAGGGCGGGTGCTTATCGAGACACAAATATTTGCCAGATAAAGACCCCTCATCTCCCAACGGCCATAGGGAAGGCAAACAGTCCTTCCCAGACAAGCACCTGCAGGTGGGAGTGGGAGCCTCTGTCCTCTCTCAAATTCTTTTAGAAGGAGGCAGGATATAAACAGATGAGGGGTCTGTCAGTTTCTGAACTCTGTGGCAGCTGGGTAGCCTGACAGTGAGTGTAGGATTGGGTGGTGCAGTAGGAGTGCCTACTGGTGGTGTCCTGGATGTGACCAGAATGTGGCCTGCTTTAGGAGTTACCTGTCCTGCAATCCCCTAGGCTGAAACCTCATTCAGGGAGGACCCTACACAGAGGGAATGCTCCAGCGCCCCTCCCAAGATCAGGATGCTCCAGGTTGCCCCATAAGCAAAGATAAACCTGCCCGCACCAGGATTCTTCTGCCCCACCCCCAACACACACACAGAACAGGCTGCAGGTCAGGGTCTATGTGTCTCGAAAAACCATGAAAGTCAGAGTTTTGTATCCTGGTTCCACAACCCTCTCCCTCCACCTGGCAGGTCCGCCTCCCAGGATGAGTCCCCAAGAGCCACTAACCTCCCCCTCGTCCTTGGTGAGCAGCTGGGCACAGCTGAGGAAGTCCTCATACCTGGCGAAAGGGACTACAGGTTCAGGCAGCTCCCGCAGGTACAGCTTCAGCAGGGAGGCCACCGTGTGCACATCTGTGGTGCTGCCAGCAAGGGGACACACGAGAAGCATGGGTGCCAGGCAACTGCAAAAGGGACCAGCATGTCCCCACCCACCAACAGCCTCTGCTCTCATGCCCTTGCAGGTGTCCATGTGTGTGTGTAAATGTGCACAAAAAAGAGCCACAGAGGGGTGGGACTGCATTTACTCCCACTGCCCCATCAAGAAAAGGCCCAGGTTGCTTCCAGGAGCCATGCACAGGGGTCCTGAGTTGGGTGGGGACTGGAGCTTCCAGCTCAGAGACAACCCACAGCCCAGGCCCCTGCTTAGAAGACTTGTGCCTGAGGTCTGGGTTCACCCTCAGGGATGGCAGTGTGAAACTCCCCACTGTTGCAAAAGCCACAGAGCCTGGTGGGGTACAGCTGCCCCTCATACAGTGGCTGCTCTGGGTGGGAGGAATCACACATGACCCTGCTGGCTCAGAGGGGCCCTGTGACAGCTGGTCAGGGAACCAGTGGGAGTGAAGACTCTCCTTCTGTGGGCAGGGTGACATGGCAGCTGCACTGCTCCCGGGAGGATGGGGGTGGGGGTGGGCAGGGAGGCAGGTATATAGCTGTTCTTGTCAAACCTGAGCTTGCTCCCACCCCCACTTGCTCTATAATGGAAGGGGAAGGGCCATGTCAAAGAATGGAGGTCCAGGGCACTGGTCACGAGGGACAGGCACGTCAGAGGTCAGACCCTTTCTCCAATGGATGTGTGGGCTTCCATGCTCCTCACCCTATTTCCAGTACCTAGCACCCCATGTATCCGTTCCCAGTCCTCAGTCTCCTGCATCCAGCTCAGAGCTGCCTAGGCTGAGGTGGGCCCCATGAAGGGCAGCAGCCCTGAGCTCGAAGGTTGTGTTCTGGTCTTGGACCTCCTCTAAGCTAGTCTGCCAGGCAGGGCCTGGGCTTGGTGACTGAAGCCTGTGCTGGACCCCTGTGTGTGTGCTTATTTGTTTGCCATCTGTCCTGGCCCCTTAAGGGCAGGACTTTGTCTAGTTCATGACCACATCCCCATGCCTGCAGGGATGGGTGAAGTAAGAAAGGTCTATGGTGAGGGTCAATAGAGCAGTAAGGGTCTGGCTCAAAGGAGACCCTCCTTGATGCTTGGCAACAAGGTAGACAGGCCTAGGAGAACTGCTACAGGCCCCATGGCCAGGGATGGGGAAGGGTTGGGTAGGAGACAGCTCTACTGACAGGCTTCCAGGCTGGTGGGGCTTTTTATGGAGCAGGGAGCCCAGGACCTGAGGCTGAAAGAGTGTGGTTTGTAACTAGGAGTGAGACTACTCTGGAATGCTTTTGCCAGCAGGGAGGTGAAGGGAGTAGCCCCTGGGTCCTTCTAACAGGGAATGAATGAGGAGAGAAACCTTGGGACCCCCTGTGTTGGAGGTGGGCACAAATGCAGGGCCAGAGGACCACCACGGAGATGGTAAAAAGTGGGAAAGAATGGTGTCAGATAACCCAGGTAGGGAAAGTGCCCAGTGCCCAATGTCAAAGGTGAGTTTCCAGGAATCACAGAAGGGCATTAGTTGAAGCAATCTCCAACCACAACCCTGGACCACACAGGCACAGGACGGAGAAGGCCTGGCTGGCAGAGGTTCAGAATAAACCACAGGCTCACTGAGATTGTAAATTCTGGACCACGGGTTCAGAGCATCAGGATGCAACTTTCTGAGGCTCCAGACAGAGGGACCCGCTGTGCCTCTGGGCAGACCTCCTCTGGGGAATGGTGGTCAGTCTCAGACTCCACATCTAAAGAAAGACACCAACAGACTCCCTTGGCTATGGTGATGGGTCTGGGCAGAAGCTGAAGGGACTGGGGGTGTTCTGCCCTGAGAGGAGACCCAGGAAGGCCAGGGCTGCCAGTAGGAACCCATAAAGCTATCCTGGGGCAGAGGGGCTGGCATCTGTGAAGAAAGATCCAGGAAGAAAGGGGACGCCCCATGGAGGCCAGGGTAAGCTTCATGTAGGAAGAACTTCCTAGGAAAAACTGTCCCAAATGGGCAGGATCCCCAAACAGCCCCACCTCCCCTGTTCTTAGCCTCTGGGCAAAGATGAGTTAGGATGGGCACTGGCCCAGGACGGGTAGAGTAGACTTGCTCTTCATCAGGAAACCTGAGAGGATGTGCGGCCACAGGTGCTGCTCCATCTTGGCACTGATGGAGCCTGGGGGCAGGTCACCCCAAAGAAGCAAAACCCAGGAACAGATGCTCTAAAGAAGTCCTGAAGTCCTGAATGGAGCAGCATAGGCCCCTTCTTTCTCCTGCCTGAGCTGGGTTTAGGGGCACCAGCAGTGGAGAGCCTGCATTAATGTGAGCGGTCTCATCCGTGGCGGGACTGTCCCTGAGAGGAGGCCCAGGGGTGATGCAAGGATTTGGGGCCCTGTACTCGGCCACTGGGGAGGGCTGTTTAAGCACACATGCACCATTCTGCCCACCACCCTGCTGCCAGGCTTCCTGGGCACCAGTGCAACCCCTGACACCAGAGCTGATGTCCTGGGAGGAGCCCCAGCAGGGGCATAATAGGCAGGTGGCCCCATCTTCATCACTCCCTCAAGGGCTCACCTGTCAAACAGTGGCTTCTCCCCACAGTCAAAGGAGTCCTGCAGGTCCCTCACCAGGTTGGCCTGGCCCGGCATGCGGAAGAGCCCCTCCTCAGTGAGCCCGCGCTCCCGGATGAAGTCCACACACTGTTCCACCAGCAGGGGGGCCAGGCGGGGGCCGTACTTCTGCTCGTGGTGGACTGTGTCCTCCAGGCGCTGCCCAAAGATCCCTGGGCACAGAGAAGACCTGGTCACACCCTCAGCTATACAACTTAGTGGGGAGATTGGGTTCTTGGGACAATGGAAGGCAAGGGTGGCATTAGGGCCAAAGGTGGATACTCCTGAGGGAGCAGATTAGAAACTATGAGGGCACCCACCATGTGGCTGGATGCCAGGCCACCTGGGACAGGGAGCAGGAGGGCCTTTTTTGTCCTGTGGAGCTTGTGCAAGCCTTAAAAGAGCCCCCAGGGAACATCATTATGCATTTTATTGATTGGTTTATTTATGCAACACTATCCTCCAAAGAGGAGTTTCCTACATTTAAGAACTCAAGACTATGTCCACCAAAAGACCTGCTCTAGAATGTTCTTAGCAGCACTTCTTGCAATTCTTCCAAATGGGTAATCACCCAATGACCATTAGCAACAGAATGAGCAGATACATCAAGGTCTCCTCATACTGCCCTAACACAGATAGCAATAGAACAAGTGAGGCAGAGCTCATGTGGCAAAACAGACGATGTATTCAAATGAAAGCATAATAATGATGCAACATCACTGATCAAGGAAATGCAAATCAAAACCACAATGAGATACCACCTCACACGCATTAGGATGGCTACTATTAATAATAATAATAATAATAATAATAACAAGGTGGAAGAGAGACTGGGGGAATAAATGGTGATGAAAAATACAATAAAAATGAACTATTAACATAAAAATTAAAACAAAACAAGATAACAAATGTTGAAAAGGATGTGGAGAAACTGGAACACTTGGGCACTGTTATTAAGAATGTAAAATGGTACAGCTATTGTGCAAAACAGTATGGAGTTTCCTCAAAAAATTTAAAACAGAACTACTATATTACCCAACAATTCCACTTCTAGATATACACATGTAGACAAAATAATTGACAGTAGACTTGAACATATATTTATACACCCATGTTCATAGTAGTATCATTCACAATAGTCTAAACGTGGAAGAAATCCAAGTGTTCATCAACAGATGAATGGATAAACAAAATGTGCTATGTACTTACAATAAAATATTATTTAGCCTTATAAAGGAACAAAATTCTGACACATGCTACAACATGAGTGACCCTTGAGGACATTTTACCAAGGGAAATCAGTCAGTCACATAAAGACAAATACTGCATGAGTCCACTTACATGAGGTACTTAGAATAATTGAAAAATCAGAAAGTAAAAGGGTGGTTGCAAGGGGCTGGAGGATGAGAGATGGGGAGTTATCATTCATTGGGGACATGGTTTCAGTTTTACAAAATCAAAAGAAAATTCTAGAGATGAATGATGGTGATGGTTGCACATTGTGAATATACTTAATTCCACTGAGTTGAACACTTAAAAATGGTTAAGATGGCTTCTGGTCAAGATGGAGGTGTAGGTAAGCACACTGCCTCCTCGCGCAACTACAGAAAGAATTACACCCAGATCTCAAAACTAATAACACCCAGAACCATCAGAAAACCGAGCTGCAGGGAAGTCTGACAACCAAGGAGTTAAAGAAACCACATTCATCTAGACGGGTAGGGGGAAAGAAGTCGCAGAGACTGGCAGAGAGGCAGTGTGGCGCAGAAAGGCCAGATGAGAGGGATAACTTGGGAGCAAGCGATCCCAGCCCCAGGCCAGGGTTCCAGCAGGAGAAAGATAGACCCCCATCACCTCTGGCTGTAAAAACCAGTCTCGGTTGGGATGGCAGAAGAAACTGCCAGATTTTCACTCCTTAAAGGACCAGCACAGTCTTAGAATGCATGCAAACCCACCCACTCTGGGATTCACCAGAGTGCAGCAGCTAGAAGGGCATCAGTCCCAGACAGGAAGTGGGTAAAGTGACAGGAAACAGGGTGAGCAGAGGGCCAACCTCCAGAAGCCAGGGGGTGACATTATTTCTTCTCCAAGCCTTAGTCACAAAGTAACAAAACGATGAAGTGTATTGCCCCATCCTGGCAATTACCTTAAGACTCCACCCCACACAATTTACAGGTGCCTTTGCTACACAGGCCACACTACTAAGACAGGGAGTAAAAGCAGCTTTACCTAATATACAAAAACAAACACAGGGAGACTACCAAGTTGAGGAGACAAAGAAATATGGCCCAAATGAAAGAACAGAACAAAACCCCAGAAAAAGACTAAGTGAAATGGAGATAGTCAACTTATCAGATGAAGAGTTCAAAACACTGGTGACCAGGATGCTCAGAGAGATGATTGAGTATGGCCACAAAATAAAGGAAGAAGTGATAGTTATACAAAGTGAAATAAAGAAAAATATACATGGAACCAACAGTGATGGGAAGGAAGGCAGGATTCAAATCAACAATTTGGAACAAAAGGAAGAAATAAGAAACAAGAATTGAAAAAAATGAGAACAGGATTAGGATCGTCTGGACAACTTTAAATGTACCAACATGTGAATCATAGGGGTGCCAAAAGGAGAGAGGAAGAGCAAGAAATTGAACTTATTTGAAAAAATAATGAAAGAAAACTTCCCTAATTTGGCAAAGGAAATAGACATACAAGTCCAGGAAGCACAGAGTCCCAAACAAGTTGGACCCAAAGAGGACCACCCAAGATATATATCATAATTAAAATGCCAAAGGTTAAAGATAAAGAGAGAATCTTAAAAGCAGCAAGAGAAAAGAGAAGAGAGTTACCTACAAAGGAGTTCCCATAAGGTGCATTGGTTTACGGCCTTTGGCTTGACCATCATGTTCTGCCTGTGTCCCCCACCCTTCCCCAGCCCTGGGTCAGCACTTGGAGGGCCTCTGGGTGAGACTCCTCATTTCCAAGAGCCCCTGAGGGACATATGGGGTCAATGTTCATCAGGATCCATGGTCTCTGCCAGGCAGGGTGCTGCTGTTCTCCCAGCCTCTTCAAGCATCCTCCCTCATGCCTACTCTGCAACACCCAGTCCTCACCAGACTGCACCCATGTCTGCCTTTGGGCCTCTGCTCATGTGCCAATTCCCCTCTTCCAACGCAGGGCCCCGCGAACCTCCCTTTCCTGGATTTCACAGGCCACTTATGAGGGGTGGGGAGAGTGTTCAAGAGACTTCCTGGAGAAGGTATTGCTTGTGCTGAGGCTGGGAGGACCCTCAGAGACTTAGGTACTCATGAACAGTGGGGCTGGCTCTGAGGCAGTTGCCTGCTCTCTGGCCCAGGCTTTGCCCCTACAGGCCGGTGGAGGTGGGGCAGGGGCAGGGCCTGGCCTGCCAGCCAAATTTGAACTTTTTCCTAGGGGGTAGGTAGGGGGAGGGGGTAGGCAGCAAAGGGTTTCCAACAGAGGAGGCCCTGGCAGGATTTACATGTTTCTAGCTCTCTGGGCAGCTCTGAGGCTAATACCTAGAACAAGGCTGGGGCCCAAGTGTGAGAGAATGGGAGTGTGGAGGAAGGGATGGACAGGTGTCTTACAGACAGAAGCCAGGAGAGCAGGAATGGCTGGCATCAAGCAGAGGTTGGATGGAGTTACCCAAGGTCTGTGGCTCATAAAGAGAATTTCAGAATAGTTTTTTTCAGTGTCTCCTTCCCCTGACTGTGGCCTCAGTCACCTGTGAGCTGAGCATAATGGTGGGATCGGGGCATGTGTTCATCCTTCACTGGGCACTCCTTGACCTCTGCTCTATGCCCAGCATTGGCTCCAACTGGGGAGAGGGAGGTGGCCCCTGGTGAGGAACCGGGCAGGGGTGTCGTGTTCACATCAGCTGTGATGGGGGCCAGGAAGGTAAGAGCGCTGTGGTTGTGCTGAAGGCAGTGTCTGGGACAGGTCACATAGAAGGGGACAGCTAAGCTCTTCCCAAGAGCTAATAAGAAATGTGCACAGACTAAGGAGGAAAGAAGCTTCCAGGTACAGAAACCTGTGCACTGTGTGCAGGCCAGGTAGCAGAAACGTAGATGTACAGGACATTCAGGTGGTGTGAAAGCCAACGTGAAAAGACCTAAGGGTGACCAGGAGGCAGGCATGGAGGGCACAATGCCAGGCGAGCTCCCTCAACTCTTGGGGGCCCTCTGCTCATGGCTAGTCCCCCTGGCTGTCTCCTGGCTGTTCATTGAAGGTTCTGATCCCAGTGCCCTTGAAGGACATCTGTGCCCCACAGGTCGAAGTAGAAGAGGTGAAATGCCTGGGAAAGCCACATGAGTGAGGTACAGGCTCGATGCGGTGAGGACTGTGGAGAAGGAGCAAGTGCATGGACCAAAGGGCACAGATGCCACTGAACTCCACCAGTGCTGCAGTTTGCGAATTCAGGCCTGGTGCCACCAGGTCTGTGCATTTTCCAGAGACTGGGAATATAAATTTTTATATAAACTCTCTTGACTTGAAATAGCCAATTTTCAAATTTTCAAACATCATACTAGCTAAAGAAGAACATCTTAAACACACATGACCCACTGCTAAGCACAGGTGATTGAGCCCTGAGTAAGAGGGAATAGTGGCTCTGGGTGCCCAGGACCAGCTCAGGCTACTCTAGGGCTCGACAGAGACTCGGACACTTAGTGGTGGGCCCTAGGAACTTCTCAGAGCTGCCCCAGGCAGCCACCTGCCACCACCAGACCTTGGAATTGAGTCTACATTCCCAGCACAGCCCTGTGGAGCCTTGTTTGAGAGTTTGTGCAGGCTTCCCATGCACGCTGCCCCACTTGCCACCCTTGGAAGGGAGATGCCTTGGGAAGCCCCATAGGAAAGCCTCCTTCCAGCTCAGCCTTCCAGGCTTCCTTCCCAACTATCCTCCCACTGGAGGCCCCTGTGCTCAAAGAGACTCCCTTGCCCAGAGGCCTTGCCTGCCATTCTCCTTGCCAGGGTCTCTTTGGCAGAACCTGATAGGGCCTGAAACAGCTGCACTGAATTCCCTCGGGCTTCTTGGCACAACTTGGGAGGGGTAGTATTGCCAAGAACCAGTTCCAGTAGGTCTGTCAGATCCCTGGAAACCAGGCCAACATGCAGGTTCCTCGAGGTTCCAGCCCACGTTCTTCACAAAGCACTGGCTCTGCCACCGGAGAGGAAACTGGCAGAGGCTGCCTTTCCTCTGCTAAAGGGCTCAGAGCTGGACGGGGCTTCCTCTCATGCCAGCTGTCCTCTGACAAAGCCTGGAATCCCATGCGGGAGCAGGAAGCCTACAAGCCAAGAGGCCAGCTGGCTCAGATCCCTGTCCTGCGTGACTTCAACCTCTCAGTCTCAGCCACGGCCACTTTGTGGGGCTGTGAGCAGCCATGGGACTACCTACCACACCAGGGACCCTGAAGCAGGTCCTTGGTAAACATGGCCTTCTTCTGACCTAAAGGCCTGGGGAGAGGGGAAAGGTGGGGAGGGAAAGGAAAGGGAGGGCTGGGCTCTGCTTGCCCCCCAATTTCACCCCCAGCGTCCCCGGCAGGAAAGGGAGACAGCTGAGATTCCCTCTTGGAGCTCCTCCCTGAGCAGAGACCTATGGCCGTCCCAAGGACACAATCACAAAAGAAACGCAATGAGGAAAATAATTCTAAAATTCTCTCCAGATATCCACAAACTTCGGGTAATCCCTCCTTGCTCTCTTCACCCCTCTTCAGGGCAGGAGCCATTCTCCCTGCATCCACCCCACCGTTTGTAAACCCATCTTCCATCACCCCCGCAGCTGTGCCCAGGTGCTGTAAAAACCCTCTGTGCGGAAAACCCTTCCCTGCCTCTTCGTGCCCACCCAGACCTCACGAGGCAAGAGGCTCAAGTCAGCGCACGAAACAAAAACAGAGAGAGGCAAACTTTATCTTGGGGGTAGGCTCCTGCCCAAAGTGAGCCCCCGAGGTGGGGGCACAACGGCCCCTCTGAGACCCAGGGAGGTAAATGTGGGTGAGCCCTGGGCTTAGAGTAGGAAGCCCAGGGCGGGCATCCCGCTTGGTCTTAGAACGCTAGTGGTGGTCAGGCGGGGGAGGGGCGTCCTCTGCAAGCCCTCGCGCTGTTTCCTCAAGTTCACACGCAGGACGCCCACTCGGGTAGGAGTTGCCCTGCCTCCGCCTCTGCCTCGGCACACGAGCGCATTCCGCTCCCCTAGAGCAACTTAGGGTCCCGCTCTGGCACCCCGGCACTCCCCCCCCAACGCCCAACTGCGCATGCGTAGCGCTCCCCTTGACCGCCACGCCAGTCCCGGTTTCAAGTGTGCTCAGGCCACTGGACGCAGCTCTCCGCCGGACGCCCGCGTCCTGTCCCGCCCTACCTGAGGTGGCGGGTGCGCAGCAGGCTGGCAGGCGGCAGCATGGCCGCGGGCAGGCACGGCAGCCAGAGAAGGCCCGCGCGGCCGGCATCAGGCCCATGGCGGCCCAGGCGCGGCGGCGCGGCGGCTGCAGGAATGCCCGGCACGCGCGCAGGTAGCGGCTTGCCCGCCGTCCGCCCGCACCGGGCCTGGGACCCTGGAGGGAGGGAGGAACGGCCTGGGACTTGCGAATGCCTGAAATGCCAAGCCTGAAGCTGCAACCCGTGGAAGATCTGCGATTTCGAACATCTGCTCCCCCTTTTTCCTAATGCCTCATGATATTACGCACACTAGAAAAACTAGTAAATCCCATGACAGGTCCCGCCGCCCTTGCCAAGGATTGGCTTTAGGAGCTCCCATTCCCCGCAAACTGGGAGGCAGGTGTTCCAGGTGAAGCTATGGAGGCTCAGGAAAGTCAGGTAACTAGGTCTGGGTCACCCTGCCAAAAGTGATGAGCCCAGATCTAAAGCAGGGAAGAGCTGGAACTCAGAGCTCCAGGCCCCTGCCCTGCCTGGGGCGAGCGCCAGAGCGCAAGGGACGGTGCTTTGGAATTAACATAAGGTGTCCTGTGCAGCCCGGAAAAGCTAGTATTACTGTCGCATTCTGCAGATGACACAGCTGAAGCTCACAAAGGTTGTGTCCTTTTCCTAGGGGTCACAGAGAGTGACAGATCTTCAATTTAAATCTAAACTATCTTTCTCCAAAGCCTATTGTCTCACAAGGGCAGCATTCTGTCCCAGTGAAAAGAGCCCACAATCCCATACTGCCAATGAGTGAGGTCTGGGATGGGTACACAGCCCCAGGCGTACATCAGGAGGGGAGAGTGGAAAAGAGAAGCAAAGCTGAGGGTCATGCAACACCAAACAGGAAGCATAGATGCGCAAAGGGGCCTGTGGGCAGAACTCTGCAAGGGAGGGGGTTAAAGGAGCCCTGAGTCTGGAAGGGTGGGGGGCTTGCCTGAAAGCTGAGTGTGCAGGGCAGGGTCACTCCTTTCGCTCTTATTATTAAACAGGGCCTAAACTAGGGTGAGGCAAGGGAGGCAACTCACCACAGGTACAAAATTTAAGGTGGGTGCCAAAAACTTAAGTAATCAAGGCAAACATTTTATTGTAATATTTTTAAAAATACAAATTAGCCCTGAGTAGTGTGGCTCAGTTGGTTGGGCCTCATCCTGCAAAGCAAAAAGTTGCTGGTTCAATTCCCCATCAGGGTACATGCCTGGGTTGTAGGTTTAGTCCCTTTTCAGAGGACATGTTTCTCTCTCACATCTCACATTGATGTTTCTCACCCTCTCTTTCTCCCTTCTTTCCCCTTTCTCTAAAAATAAATACAATATTTTACAAAATAAAATAAAAATAAAAATGCAAAAAAATCCATTTAGAAAATATCAAAAATTTAAATAAAGACAGGATCTGACCCTGCACTTTGTGTGTGCCTCACCCTAATCCCACCCAGGGATCTTGTCTTTATTTTAAATTTAAACAGCTGTTCCGGGAAGTGGCTGCTTCTACCCAACTTCTCCCCTTTTGGCTGTGTCACCAGGGCACTGAGCAGTGTCACTGGGATATGCCCTACATTGGACTCATCCTAGCAGTGACCAGGACGAGCTCTTTTCTGGACTGTGATCTGAGCCCTACTTAGCACACACTGAAGCCAGGCAGGCCAAGTTGGCAGGCCACTCCCATCACAGCTGCCAGGAGGGAAGGAAGACTGAAAGGTCTGACAAGGTGGGTAAAAAGACAGTTGAACAGTTCTCGTCCTGAGTTGCACAGGAAGCTCTGGTGAGCAGCCCCTTGTAAATCACTCTCTCTGCCTTGCCAGGATCCCCCCAAGATAAGGCAGCTATTCCTTTGCCTGTTCTCCTAGGAAATAGCCCCTGTCAGTGGGGTCTGTGGCAGGGGGATATTTCTCCTGCCTTGAGGATCCAAACTCACAGGCTCCTGGGGCAGGGCAGGGCAGGGAACTAATTGTGAATCAACCCCTATGTCCAGAAGAGGCCATATCTGCCTTTAGAGCCTGGGACCAAGCTCATATGAGATGGGGTCCAAGGCCTGTAGGTTATCTCCTCCACTCGTCATGCAGACCCTCGGGGCCTATTAGAATGGGCTGAGGGCACCAGAATCAAGCTCAAATGCCCCTTCTGCTAGTTTAGTGACCAAAGCCCAGCCCAGATAAGCAAGGTCCAGGCCCCCTGGCCTGCTGGGTGAACATTCAAGGGAACTGGAAATAAGATTCTTCTTGAACTCCCATATGAGCTGGGATATGGTGCAAGCAGAAATAGGGAAAAGTTGCCCACTAGGATCTCAGGCTCTGCCACTGCCAGGCTTGGGCCAGTGACCTTGCATTCTGAACTTGATTGTGCTTTGAGGAATTCCACTTAAAAGATGTCACACTACCAGCAGGACTAAAAATGTTGCTTTGTGTCTCTCCAAGTTGCCCTGTGGCCTCTGGGAGCTGCATTTGTCCCCTATCCATCCCCACCCCCCATGATTTCTGAGGAACCTGAGGGCAGCAGAATTGGCTCTGGCAGGTCAGAGGAAAGTCTCCAGAAGCCTATAGGAGCCACACAGCTGGGCTTTGGGCAGCAAGTCTCTGATGGCCATTGCAGGCCTGCTGTCTGGCCCCTCGGACCCCTCTGGGCAGGGACACCATTCCCAGGCAATCCTCTCGCCCAGGACTGCTAATAAGGCTGCAAAAAACAGATCCTAGGTTTTGCCTGACAGTGCTTGCTAGCCTGTAGGTGGAATAGTTACCATGCTACTAGTTATTAAGCACTAATATTGAACTCCCCTCCAAGTCTCCTCTATACAACTGCCCACCCAGCATCTCTACTGGTTCAATGACTAATAAGCATCTCAAACTCAAATGCGTTCAAAAGGATCTACGGTCTGCCCCAACGTCCCAAACCTCCATGGTGAGTCCTCCCCTCTTAGTTAATGACAACTGTATCCTTCTGGTGCTCAGCCAGACACCGTGGAGTCCACTGTTCCCTTTCCCTCACACCCACATGCTTTCGGAGTAGATTTGAAATCTGACCACTTCCATCACTACCCACCATAGTGAAGCTGTCTCTTGCTTGGATTACTACTTGTATGTCTCTGGGCTTCCCCTTGTCCCTCTCTGCTCAGCATCAGAGTGCTCCTTTTATATATTTTTATTTATTTATATATTTTTCCTTTTTTTAAATTGTTGTTCTATTAGTTTTTACATCTTTCCCCCATTGCTGTCCCCTGTTCTGCCCACCTTGCCCCTCTCCCACAGTCAATCCCCATCCTGTTGTTCATGTCCATGGGTCATTTACATTAGTTCCTTGACTAGACCCTTCCACTTCTTTCCCCCTTCTCCACTCACCCCTCTCCTCTGGTCACTGTCAGTCTGTTCCTTGTATCCATGCCTCTGGTTCTATTTTGCTCATTTGTTTTGTTCATTAGGTTCCTGTATTAGGTGAAATCATATGGTATTCTTGTTTCACCGCCTGGTTTATTTCACTAAGCATAATATTCTCCAGTTCCATCCAAGTTGTCGAAAAAGGCAGGAGTTCCTTCTTTCTTTCTGCTGCATAGAATTCCATCATGTAAACATACCACAGTTTTTTGATCCACTAATCCACTGATGGACACTTAGGTTGTTTCCAGCATTTGGCTATTGTAAATAGCACTGCTATGAACATAGTGGTGCATAGGTTCTTCTGAATGGGTGTTTCAGGATTCTTCAGGTATAATCCTAGCGGTGGAATCACAGAATCAAGAGGCAGTTCCATTTTTAGTTTTTTGAGGAAATTCCATACTGTTTTCCACAGTAGCTGCAGCATTCCGCATTCCCACAAACAGTGCACTAGGGTCCCCTTTTCTCCACATCCTCTCCAGCACTTGTTTATTGATTCATTGATGATGGCCATTCTGACCAGTGTGAGGTGGTATGTCATTGTGGTTTTAATTTGCGTCTTTCTGGTGGCTAGTTATGTTGAGCATTCTTTCATATGTCTATGGACCCTCTGTATATCCTCCTTGAAAAAGTGTCTATTCAGGTCTTTTGCCATCTTATAATGGGATTGCCTGTATTCTTGGTGTTGAGTTGTATAAGTTCTTTATATATATTGGAAATCAAACCGTTGTCCGAGGTATGATTGGCAAATATGTTTTCCCATATAGTTGGGTCCCTTTTCATCTTGCTGATGTTTTCTTTCACTGAGCAGAAACTCTTTAGTTTGATGTAGTCCCAATTTGTTTATTCTTTCCTTTATTTCCCTTGCTCTGGGAGATATATCAGCAAAAATATTGCTGTGGTCCTGGCTGCTGTGGCTCAGTGGATTGAGCGTCGGCCTGCGAGCCAAGTGTCGCTGGTTCGATTCCCAGTCAGGGCACATGACTAGGTTGCACGTAAGGTCCCCAGTTGGGGGTGCGAGTGAGAGGCAACCATACAGTGATGTTTCTCTCCCTCTCTTTCTCCTTTCCCCTCTCTCTAGAAATAAATAAATAAACAAATAAATAAATTATTTTAAAAAAATATTGCTGCGTAGAATATCTGAGATTTTACTGCCTATATTTCCCTCGAGGACTTTTCTAGTGTCATGGCTTATATTTAAGTCTTTTATCCACCTTGAGTTTATTCTTGTGTGTGGTGTAAGTTGGTGATCTAGTTTCATTTTGGTTGCATGTCCCAGTCCAGTTCTCCCAACACCATTTGTTGAAGAGGCTATTTTCACTCCATTTTGTGCTCCTTGCCCCTTTGTCAAATATTAATTGACCATAGAGACCTGGATTTATTTCTGGGCTCTCTATCTGTTCCATTGATCTATAAGTCAGTTTTTATGCTAGTACCAGACAGTTTTGATCACCGTGGCCTTGTAATATAGTTTGATATCAGGTATTGTGATTCCTCCTACTGTGTTTTTCTGTCTCAAGATTGCTGAGACTCTTTGGGGTCATTTTTGATTCCATATAAATTTTTGAAGTATTTGTTCCAGGTCTCTGAAATGTCATTGGTATTTTAATACAGATTACATTGAATCTATAAATTGCTTTAAGTAATATAGACATTTTAATAATGTTGATTCTTTCCATCCATGGACATGGTATATGCTTTCATTTATTTGTATCTTCCTTAATTTATTTCTTCAGTGTTATGTAGTTTTCCTGGTATAGGTTTTTTACCTCCTTGGTTAAGTTTATTCCTAGGTACTTTACTTTTCTTGTTGCTACAGTAAATGGGATTTTTTAAGTTTCTCTCTCTGATATTTTATTATTGGTATACAGAAATGCCTTCAATTTTTGAATATTGACTTTGTACCCTGCTATTTTGCCAAATTCACTTATTAGGTCAAATAGGTTTTTGGTGGAGTGTACAGGGTTTACTATGTACACTATCATGTCTACAAATAATGACAGTTTTACTTCCTCCTTTCCAACTTGGATGCCTTTTATTTCTTTTTCTTGTCTGATTGCTGTGGCTAGAACTTCCAAAACTATGTTGAATAGAAGTGAAGAGAGTGGACATCCTTGTCTTGTTCCTGATCTCAGGGGGAAAGCTTTTAGTTTTTTCCCATTGAGTATAATGTTGGAAGCAGGTATCTTGTAAATGGCCTTTATTATGTTACAGTATGCTCCGTGTATTCCCAGTTTGCTGACCATTTTCCTCATAAATGGGTGCTGAACTTTATCAAATGCTTTTTCAGCATCTAAAGATATATGATCATGTGATTTTTAGCTTTCATTTTGTTTTTGTGGTGTATTATGTTTATTGATTTGGGAATATTATATCATCCTTGCATCCCTGGGATGATTCCCACTTGATTGTGGTGTATGCTCTTTTTAATGTTGCTGGACCTAGTTTGCCAATATCTTGTTGAGGATTTTAGCATCTATGTTCATCAGTGATATAGGCCTGTAGTTTTCTTTCTCTGTTGTACCTTGACCTGGTTTTGGAATTAGGATAATACTGGCCTCATAGAAAAAGTTTGGGAGTCTTCCCTCTTCTTGGATATTCAATAGGTTGAGAAGGACAGGAGTTAGTTCTTTTCTAAATGTTTTGTGAAATTCGCCTGTGAAGTCATCTTGTCCAGGGCTTTTGTGTACCAGGAACTTTTTGATTACTGCCTCAATTTCATTAGTTGTTATCAGTTTATTCAGGTTTTCTGCCTCTTCTTGATTCAGTTTTGGAAGATTATATGTTTCCAGAAATTTTTCCATTTCACACAGGTTGCCAAATTTCTTGTCATACAGTTGTTCATAGTAATTTCTTACAATCTTTCATATTTCCATGGTATCAGTTGTAATTTCTCCTCTTCTGTTTCTGATTTTCTTTATTTGGGTCATGTCTTTTATTCTTGATGAGTCTAGTTAAAGGCTTGTCAATTCTGTTTATCTTTTCAAAGAACTAACTCCTGGTTTAATCAATCTTTTGAATTGTTCTTTTAGTCTCTTTGTCATTTAATTCTGCTCTGACCTTGATTATTTCCTTCCTTGTATTTGCTCTGGGCTTTATTTGTTGTTGTTCATCTAGTTCTTGTAGATGTAGGATTAAGTTGTTTATCTGAGATTCTTCTATCCTTTTTAGGTAGGCTTTTATTGCTATGAATTTCCCTCTGAGGGCTGCCTTTGCTGTGTCCCATAGGTTTTGGGCTGCTGTGTGTTCATTTTAATTTGTTTCCAGAAACTTTTTTTAAAGTATATTTTATTGATTATGTTGTTACAGTAGCTCCAATTACTCCCCTTTGCTCCTCTCTGCCCAGGATCCTCCTTCTCCCAGCAATCCCACCTCCCTTAGTTAATGTCCATGGGTCGTGCATATAAGTTCTTTGGCTTCACCCTTTCCTATATTATTCTTAACTTCCTCCTCTGTATTTTGTACTAACTAACTATGCTTCTTAATCCCTGCACCATTTCCCCATTTTGCCCCCTTTCCCCTTCCAGGTGATAACCCTCCAAATGATCCTGTTCCGATTCTGGTTTGCTTAGTTGGATTTTATTTTTATTTTTTAGATTCAGTTGTTTATAGTCGTGAGTTTGTTGTCATGTTAATGTTCATGGTTTTGATCTTCTTTTTCTTAAATAAGACCTTTAAACATTTAATATAATAATGGCTTGGTGATGATGAACTCTTTTAGCTTCACCTTGTCTGGGAAGCACTTCATATGTCCTTCCATTATAAATGATAGCTTTGCTGGATAGAGTAATCTTGGTTGTAGGCCCTTGCTTTTCATCACATTGAATACTTCTTGCCAGTCCCTTTTTGCCTTCAAAGTTTCTTATGAGAAATCAGCTGACAGTCTTATTGGCTCCCCTTTGTAGGTAACTCTCTGCTTTTTTCTTGCTGCTTTTAAGATTCTCTTTTTATCTTTCACCTTTGGCATTTTAATCATGATTTGTCTTGGTGTGGTCCTCCTTGGGACGCTCTGTGCTTCCTGGACTTGTATGTCTATTTCCTTCACCAAATTTGGGAAGTTTTCCTTCATATTTTTTTCATATAAGCTTTCAATTTCTTGCTCTTCCTGTTCTCCTTCTGGCACCCCCATCATTCTGATCTTGGCACATTTAAAGTTGTCCCAGAGGTTCCTAAGCCTCTCCTCATTTTTTTCAATTCTTGTTTCCTCATTCTGTACTGGTTGACTGTTTTTTTATTCCTTATATTCCAAATCATTGATTTGAACCCCGGTTTTCTTCCCTTCACCATTGGTTTTGTGTCGGTTTTCCTTCATTTTATTTAGCATAATAGCCTTCACTTCTTCCCTTATGTGTATGCCATACTCAAGCATATCTGTCAAGCCTGTGACCATCTTTATCACCAGTTTTTTGAATTCTGCGTCTGTTATGTTGGCTATCTTCTCCATCGCTTAGTTCTCCCACTGGAACCTTGATCCGTTCCCTCTTTTGGGTCATACTTCTCTGTCTCCTCATATGGACAGGCTCCTGTATTTGTTTGCCTCAATGTCTTAGGTGAGCTGTCGCTCCTGTTACATTGTAAGGGGAGGAGCTTTAGATATTCATCAGCACAGGGCAACCCATTTCACCACGTTGTGGCGCTGTATGAGGGGGAGGGGTCTGAGAGGGAACAATGCCGCTTGCTCAGCACTTGCCCCTTTTCTAGGCACTTCTCCCACTTTTGTATGGGACCGGCGCCTCTCTAATTGTTACCCAGGCCATCGTTCCCAAAGTGGGTTGGTCTGCGGACGTTCTAGGACCATGGGAGCCCCTTAAACAAGCGGACTCTGCTGAGACCAGCGGTTTCTTCTTCCGTTGCAACCTCAACTTGTTTTCACAGTCAGAATCAATGAGGCCTGATTTTCCCTGGCGCTGGGACTGTGAGTTGCGCAGTCTGGTCAGGAGCTGGGAACGCTCCCCAGGTGTCTTTCCCCACTTTTTAAAATGTGTGACTGCACTTTCCGCTGGCTTGCCGCTGCCGCTGCTGCCACTGCCACCACACCACATCCTCTCCTCCTGGGCTCCACTCCTCCTTCCTGTCTGGATGAGTATTTCTTCTTTATATCTTTGTTTGTTGGACTTCCATGCACCTTCTTTTTCTGAAACTTCTGGTCTTCTCTAGTTTTGAGGTAGTTGTATTCGTTCTTAATTGTGGAGGGAAACCCAGCATGTCTTTCTATGCCTCCATCTTGATTTGTTCCTTGATGTCATTGTTAACCCATTTATTATTTAATAGCTTGTTATTCAGTCTCTATGAATTTGAATGTTTTTGAGTTTTTTCCTTGAGATTGGTTTCTAGTTTCAAGCCATTGTGATCTGAGAAGATGCTTGATATAATTTCAGTTTTCTTGAATTTGTTGAGGCTTGTTTTGTGTCCTACCATGTGGTCTATCTTTAACAACGTTCCATGTGCATTTGAAAAGGATGTATATTTTGCTTTTTTGAGGTGAAAAGTTCTGTATATTTCAATTAAGTCCATTTGATATAGAGTGTTATTCAGTTCCATAATATCCTTGGTGGTTCTTTGCTTGGAAGATCTGTCCATTGTTGATAATGGGGTGTTAACGTCCCCTACTATGAGTGTGTTCCTATGGATATCCTTCTTGAAGTTCTCCAAGATTTTCCTTATGTATTTGCATGCTCCCATGTTGGGTGCATATATGCTTATAAGGGTTATATCTTTTAGATGGATTTTTCCTTTAAGTATTATGAAATATCTTTCTTGTCTCTTTTATGGCCTTTGTTGTGAAATCTGTTTTGTCTGATAAAAGTATTGCTACCCCAGCTTTTTTGTCCTGTCCCTTTGCTTGAAATATTTTTTTACATCCCTTCACTTTCAGTCTGTGTAGATTCTTTGTTCTGAAGTGGATCTTGTAAGACAGCATATATGTGGGTCATGCTTTCTAATCCATTCAGCTACAGCTACCCTATGTCTTTTGATTGGTTCATTTAATCCATTGACATTTAAGGTTATTACTGATGGGTAACTTCTTCATTGTCATTTTTCGCCTTTGTACCTGTGTTCCTCTCTGTCTCTCTCTGTCTCTTCATCTTCTTAAAGCAGAGCCTTTAGCATGTCTTGCAATGTTGGTTTGGTGGAGATGTATTCATTACCCTTCTTTTGTCTGGGAAACTTATTTCACCTTCTGTTTTGAATGAAAGCCTTGCTGGGTAGAGTAGTATTGGTTGTAGGCCTTTGTTTTTTCATTGCTTAAAATATTTTTTGCCATTCCCCTCTAGTTTGTAGTGTTTCTGTTGGGAAATCTGATGATAGCCTTATCAGAGCTTCCTTGTATGTCATTAGCTGTTTCTCTCTTGCTGCTTTTTAGGATTCTCTATTTGAGTGTTGGCATTTTAATTATGACATGTCTTGAAGTGGGCCTGTTTGGGTTCATCTTCATTGGGACCCTTTGTGCTTCCTGGATTGGCCTGTCTTTTTCTCTCATCAAGTTATGGAAGTTTCCTGTCATTACTTTTTCAAACAGGTTTTCTATTCCTTGCTCCTCTTTTTCTCCTTCTGGTATTCCTATGATACAGGTATTGTTACATTTCATGTTGTCCTGTAGCTCTCTCTTAAAGCCTATTTTTTTTTCAGTCTTTTTTCATTTTGTTGCACTGTCTGGGTATTTTTTTCTACGTTGTCCTCCAGCTCACTGATCCAATCTTCTGCTTCATCTAGACTGTTTTTGATTCTTTCTACCATATTCTTCAATTCAGAAATTATATTCTTCATTTCCTCCTGACTCTTATTGTAGTTTTTATGTCCTTTTTAATGCTGGTGTAGTTCTCAGTAAGTCCCTCGTAGCTTCCCTGGAGTTCTTCGTAATTCCCCTGGACTTCTTCGTACTTTTCTTTGAGCTCGCTGAGCTCATTGAACTTCCCTGTAATTATTATTTTGAATTCCATGTCATAGTTTTCTTACCTCTGTTTCATTTAGCACTCTTTCTGGCGATTCCTCCTTTCGTTTTGATGGAGGGTTGTTTCTTTGTCTCCCCATTTTTGTGACTCTTCTTGTTTGTTTCTGGTTCTTAGTTTATTCTGCTTTGACTTCCTGTCTTCATGTTGTGACCTTCTGTGGCAGACCTGTGGAATTCAGTGGTACAGTCTCCTTGACCTCCTGAACCTGATGCTATTGGGATGCCCTTCATGCCATTCATTTGGGCTGTCTGGTTGTACTTGGGTTTTCATTGTTGTTGTGTTGCTCTTTGGTGGGTCCTTCCCTCCAGCTCACTGACTGAGTCACTAGAGTGGTCCTTTTAAACTATGTGGGAGATTATGTCATTCAGCTCAAGGCCCTCCAGTGCTCTCTTCCCCATTTTACTTACCAGTAAAAGCTGAAGTCCTTACAGGGGTCCACAAGGCTTCAGCCATCAGTCCCCTTCCCATGGCCCTGGTCCTCCCTCCCTCCTGCCCACCTGCCTCAGCTCTGGCTCAAGGCTACATCACATGCTCACTGCTTTTTCCTGAGCTGTGGCCTCAGTCTGGCATACTTCCGTGTCACCCCCCTGGTCCATTCTTACCTCTTCAAGATTTTGTTTCAATGTCACTCTTACATTCAGCCTCTCTCGCTACTGTATTTAAAACTACTCTATTTTTTTTCTTTTAATAGAAATCACCACCTTCTAAAATAAAATTCTCAAAACATGGGCCCAGATCAGTATTTCTTGGAAATACAAATTCTAGGGCTACAACCAAGTCAGCTGGAAACTGTGGGTGGAGCTAGCAATCCATTTTTATGGTCTTTCTTCTGGGTGGTTCTGAGGTCAGCTAGTTTTGAGAACCACTGCTCTAAGCCATGCAATGGACTTTCCTTGCTATTGTCTGTCTTGGGGACTAGGCTGGAGGGTTTTTCTTTCTTGCCATGTCCCCTGCCTGCACATGGCAGATGCTCTGTTTCCTGAATAAATGAGGACTATTTAGTACTAAGAGAGTACTGAGTATTTTGTACCCATTTTCTTTTTTAATTCTCGGGGAAATCCTGCAAAGAAGATATTTTTATTACCATTTTGCAAACAAGGGCACAGAGAGGTAAGTGGCATGCCCAGAGACGCACAGGAAGCAAGGCAAAGAGCCAGATTATATCCAGACCACAGCCCGGTGCTGAAACCTGCGCTCATTCTCCTCTTCTCAAACTAGCTTTACTAAGCACCTTCCTATGGACATAGGACTCATGTTTGAGGGCTTGCAGGCAAGGACTCACTCATGCAGTCCAGGAAACCCTGGACTCCCTGTGACTCCCTTCTTTCCTCTCTCACAGAGAGCTCCTGGGAAGGGCTGCCCTCTTCACAATATCAAGTCTTCTGATCCATGAACATGAAATGTCTTTCCATTTATTTAGTTCTTCTTTAATTTCTTTCAACAATGTTCTGTAATTTTAAGAGTATTAAGTTTTATATTTTGTTTGTTAATATTATTCCTATTTTATTCTTTTTGATGCTGTAGTAAATGCAGTTTTCAATTTTTTAAAAATTGATTTTGAGAGAGAGAGAGAGGGAGAGACATTGATTTGTTGTTCCACTTCTGTATGCATTCATTGGTTGTTTTCTGCATGTGCCCTGACCAGGGATCAAACCCACAACCTTGACATATCTGGATGATCCTCTAACCAGCTGAGAGCTACCTGGTGGTCAGGGCTGTAAATGAAGTTTTCTCGATTTTATTTTCAGTTTGCTCACTGCTATTGTATAGAAATACAATCGGTTAGTGTATACTAAACTTGTATCCTGTAATCTTACTGAATTTTTTATAGTTTTCTAGTAGATTTCTTAAGGTTTTCTATATACAAGACAAGACAATGTTATCTACATATATAAATACTTTTACTTCTTTCTTTCCAATGTCAATATATTTTATTTCAATTTATTGACTAACTGCTCTATGACTTCTGGTACAATGCTGAATAGAAATGGTAAAAGTGAGAATCCTTTTCTTGTTGCCATCTTAGAGAAAAAACACCCAGTCTTTCTCCATTAAGCATATTATCTGTGGGTTTTTTGTAGATGCTTTTTAGGAGTTTAAGGAAGTTCCTTTCTATTCCTAAACCATCGAGTGTCCTTATCCATGAAAGGGTACTGGATTTTACTGATTGCTTCTTTGGGTCTATTGAGATGATCATGTGGATTTTGTCCTTTATTCTATTGATATATTACATTAATTGAGTTTCAGGTGTTAAACCACCCTTGCATTCCTGAGAAAAATCTCATTTGGTCATGGTGCATAATCCTTTCATATATTGCTGGATGCAATTTGTTAGTATTTTGTTGAGCATTTTTGCATCCATATACACAAGAAATATTGGTGCTCCAGTAATTCTTCTCTCCTTCTCTTGCACCATCGATCATTTGCATTGCTGATTTGTTTCCCAACTAAAGAAAAATAATAAATAAAACCCTCTACCTGCCTACCTCCTCCAGCTACTGTTCCATTTCTCTTTCCCTTTACAGCAAACTTCTTCAGAGAGTTGGCTATGCTCACACTCCAATTCCCCGCCTCTTATCCTTTCTCATACCCACTATTTTCAAGCTTTATCTCCAGCTCTCCACCAGAACCTCCCTTGTTCAAGTTACCAATGAACGATGCTCAGCATCTATTCTCTTCTGATTGATATATCAGCAGCTCATGACAGCTAATCACTGCTTCTTCTTCCTTAGACACTCTCTTCACTCATCTCAGTGACCCCACTCACTCCAAGCTCCCCTCCCTCACTGGGCCTCTTTCCCAGCCCCTTCTGCTGGCTCCCTCCTCTGCTCCCTGACTTCTTACAGAGGAGCAGATCAAGAATCAGCTCTGGTTCTCTGTTCTCCCTATACTTGCTTGATGGTGTCTCATCCAGCCTCATGGCTTCAAACCCCATCTATGTGTCAATGACAGCCACATTCTTTCTCCAACCCAGTCCTCTCACCTAATCTCTAGACTTAAATGTCTAACAGCCTGCTTGATATCTAAACTTGAGCCTCTCATAGGTATCTCAGACTAAGCACCAAAGTAAACTCTCAATCTTTGGGTCAAACAAATATACTTCCTGTGGTCTTTCTCATCTCAGTTAATAGCTAATCCATCTTTCCAGTTGCTTGGATCAAAACATCTTGGAATTACCTTGACGTCTCTCATTTCTTATATCTCTCTTCCATTCCAACAAAATATGACTAGCTATACCTTTAAAATACATCAATAATTCAATTACTTCTCATCACCAATACCATCCTGGGCCAAGCCACCATCATCTCTCATCTGTATAGTTGTTTAACAAGCTTCTAACTTGTCCCCCTAATCTGTCCTTGTATTCTTTTATCTTTTCTAAACAGTGCAGCCAGAGGGATCCTCAGTTAGAATCTGAGTCAGGCTCTGCCACTCCTCTGCTCAAAACCTGTCAAGGGCAGAAACTCACTCAGAGGAAAAGCCAGAGTCCTCACTATGATCACAAAGCCCTACAGATTTACCACCCCATGACTTTTCTGACCTGTTTCCTCCTCTCTGCCCCTTCACAGACATTGTTCCAGCCACACTGGCCTCCTTGTTACTCTCCTGGACACGCCTGCCTCTGCCTCCAAAATTCTCTGCCCAGGTATAGGTTTAATTCACTCTTTCATCTCCTTCACTCAAATGTCACTGTCCTCTGGTCACACACACACACACACACACACACACACACACACACACACCATCCTTCCTGCTCATCTTTCTGCACTGAGCTCATCACCATATAAGCTACAGTGGGCTTACTTATCTTGTTTATCTGTCTCCTCTAACAGAACCTGCATTCCACGAGGTCAGGGACCTTGTCTTTCCTGCTCACTGCTGTATCCCCAATCCCTAGAACACATTCTTGAGTGAATGACTAACTGGCTGAATGAAGGAATGAATCAACGAATACCCAGATAAGAGGCAGCCCACTGTGGGCTGACCTAGGCAGGCAATCAGCAGTAACAGGCTCCCCTGACCCACTGGCTTGCCCCAGCTTTCTCTGTGGGGACACCCAGGCTCTCTAACTGCAGGTGGCACACTGCCCACTCCTCTCTGTAAGAGGTGGCCCACTCTTTGCCAGAACAAACATGCTTGAAAGGGGTCTTAGGCTCCGTTATTAAAGAGTGAAAGAAGGACTGATCCTCTAAGCCTCCTTTTCAGGGGAACCCAGGCTAATAACAGCTTTGCCAGGAAACCTCCAGAGGCCAACTGAGCCCACCTGTGAGTGCCCATGCTTGCCCAGACATGTCTACCATAACTAACCCCGGGATTTCTGTGTTTCCTCTATACTTCTGGTAGAAAGGAGATAAGCACCTTTGATGACAGTTCCCAATTCTTGCAAATTCTTCAGCACACAGCCTGAGAAGTCTGATAAACACTGGTGGGAGGGGGGCTGGAAGAGGGGCAAATCTGGACTCTATGTGGCGATTCTGCAAAGGGTCCTCATTCTAAGCAAGCAGGGGGGGGGTGTGGAGGTGGGGGGAGAAGGAGAAAGAGGGAGCAATACAGATAGAGATAGAGAGCTAGCTAGAGACAGAGATGAGACAGAGATATGGAGACAGAAGTAACCAAGACCGCCATGGGCTGGGGACAAAACACAGCTTCTGGGCTCAGAACATCAGCCCTCATTTCTCAACTCTGGTCCCTAACTAGTTGTGTCATCTTGAGCAATTACTTAGACTCTTTGACTCGTAGTTTTTCTTATTTATTTTTTTGATTTTTTAATAGAAAAATATGCACACATCCAGAAAAGACATAATTGTAAAATGAACAACTGTGTAATTATGACTACCATCCTGACTTTCACAGCATTCATTTCTTTGCTTTTCTTTATATTTTTGCTTCCTAATAATCTATCCATAAATAATATAGTTTACTTCTAACCTGTTTTTCAACTTTATATAACTTTATATAAGCAGGATCATAAAGTACATTATTAGGCTTCCAGAGTCCCACAGTATGTTTTTAGGATTCAGGCATGTTGGGTAGAGCTATAATTAATTTTCACTATTGTAAGAATGAATCCTATGTATCTATCCATTGTACTATTGTTAAACACTTGGTTGACATCAGGCCATCATAAATAAGGTGGCTGTGAACATCTGATGTACATGAGTCTCTTGGCATACCTGTGCACATATTTATCTTTGGAACATGCCTAGCAGTGGAATCGCTGAAATATAGGCATGCACTAGCTTTTGCAGGTACTGTCAACTACTTGCCTAGCAATATATGCAAGTGTCTGTAGCTTGCTATTCTCATCACTGTTTGGAATATGCAGTCCTTTTCATTTAGTCATACAGGTGGGTGAGTAGAAGGATGTTATGGTTTAGTCTACATTTCCCTGATTACTACTGAGGTTGAACACCACTGCCTATGTTCATTGGTCACAAGGATTTCTTCTGCTGAGAAGTGGCTGTTCAAGTCTCTTGCCTTCGTTTCTACTTGCTTGACTATCTTGGCCTTATTGGCTGGCAAGTGTTTGAGGAATGAGTCTTTTGATGGTTGTATATGTAGCAAGGACCTTCTTCCAACCTATAGCTTATCTTTTCAATTTCTCAATCCACCTTTTAAAGAACAGATGCTCTTCATTTTTTGTAGTACAATTTGTCAATCTTTCCCTAAAGATTAACGCTTTTCGTAATTCATTTAAAAAGTCTTTCTCTACCCCAAGATCATGGCTATATTCTCCTTTATCCAATGTCCAAAAGTGCCACCTGTCATAAAGCGAAGTCCAGCTACATGGAAGTCTATTTCTGGGTTCTATTCTGTTTTATCGGTTCAGTTGCAACTGCCTTGCACCAAAGGAAGCCCTAGGAGGCTGCAAAAATCCCTGGGTAGACTTGGGTCATCCCAAGCCATTCAACTGGGGCTATGGGTCATATTTGCTATGATTGTCATGGGGCAGGAGGCTATGACTAACAGTGTGAAGCCATTTATGAAGCTCAGGGGAAAAAAAAAAACTCTGACTTTCAAAGTTACAGACTCTTCTACATAAGGGATGTGTGGTTCTATGAAAGGTGGTCAGGAATTACATAGCCAAGAATGGGAGAGGAGAGCTGGTGAGGTGAGGAGTGAAGAAAGAGGCTCAGCCTGTGAGGCCTGCACGATCTAGAGATGTGCTGTGAGCCCCAACAGGCAAACTTCTGCCTCGGTTTGGACTTGGAGCCAGTTCAACACTGTGTGGAGAGAGAGAGGACTTCCATGTCTCCTGTGGTCAGAATCTCGGTAGCCCAAAGGTCCCTGGTCTACACAGTCAGCGGGGAGTTGGTGGCCCTAGCCCAGCTAGAGTGGTGATCTCTTCTAAAAGCTCTTTTCATGATAACTTCATAGGGACCCCAACCTACAGAAACAGCAACTACCCAGCTAGGAGTTTTCTTTCCTTTCTCTGGTACCCCATATCCAGACTATCAGCAAAACCTGGCAGCTCCACCTTCAGAACACATCTGCTGCTGACCACTCTCACAGTCTTCTCCACTCCCATGCCAGCCCATGTCCCTGTGACCCTTGTCCCATGACTGTCCCAGGCTGCTCTGTCTGCTCTTATCTATGGTCCACCCATAGACAAAAGCCAGAGGGCTCTTTTTATAGATTTAAGTCAGGTCGCTTCTGTCTCTTGCTCAGAGCCCTCCCTGAAATCAACACCACGTTCCCAGGCCTTAGTGACTTCTGTCACCTCAGGTCCTCCACTCTCCTGTCCTCCCTCCCTCGGGTCCACTAGCCTTCCTGAGGTTCCTTGTGCTGCCTTCACCCAGTCCCTGCTTAGGGCTGATGCAGTTGTTGGTCCCTCTGCCTGAATGCGCTTCCCCTGCACTCTCCTGGCAACTCCACGATGCTGGCTGGGCTACAATCCCTAACACAACACCCCCTCTGTCCTCCCACTTGGCTTTATGCTGCTCACTGCAGTTTCTTACTGCTAGACATCACATGACCTGTTTACTTGCCTACCTGTGTCTCCCACAGGACAATGCAGAGGAAGGGAGGGTGGAGGCATAGCCTACTTTGTTTACCACTGAACTCCTAGTGTCTAGAACAAAACCTGGTACATCTTAGGCACCCCATAAGTGTTAGGAATAAAAGAGATAGTGAGTGAATGGGAGATACTAGTTTCTGATTAGTGACGGAGATGGGTTTTGTGGGCAGTGCAGGGGACCACAGAGGGAAGGATACTGTCTGATATGACCCTGTGAGCACTCACTTCTGGCCTATGTGCAGAACTCATCCACCTGACGCACCCGGCAGGGGTCTGATGCACTGCGGTGAGTATGCAAAAGGCCTGGGACTATGTGGCTGGAGAAGGGTATGTCTTTGAAAAGGGGCCCTGATTTCCCCTGCCAGGGCCTGCTTGGTGCACCTGAGGGACAACTCTTGAGGGTCTGCAGCAGAAGAGGACAACAGTGCCTGCCTGCCTTCAGAAGCATGGGACACAGCCAGGGAGTCCTGAGCAAGAGGGGTCCTGCAGGCCCAGTGCGTGGTGCAGGGCATGATTACCTGGACGCAAGGGTTCTAGAGGGTGAGCATGTGGGCTATAGGCAGTACCTCCACCAAATGGGGCCCAGATGACCCGGCGGATGGCCTGCACCCAGTCCTCCATGTCACGCTGAGAACTGGCCATGAGCAGGAGCGCCTCGGGGTTGGCCGGCACCTTCTCCTGCTCCCCAGCACCACCTGTAAGACAGGGAAATACAGGCTTACTCCAGAGACCCTTGTGGAGACACAGGGTGCTGTCCCACACAGCACTCTCTCCAGCCCCAACACCAGTTATTTTTTTATTCCTTGGGCTGTGAAAAAGCTGTCTCTCCAAAACCTTTCAGCAATAACCCTGCTCTGGATTCTATTTTTGCAGCCTATTCCTTTCACACCTCACACATTTGTCTTTAGGGCATTTCCAAGTTTCTCTTTTCTCCCTTAGTCTAGGTTATTTTTCTGTATTGAATCAGAATCATTAAAACCATCCTGGGGTGCTATTTTTTAAAGCATGCTGATTGGAGGCCAGCTTGGAGAAGTTTGGTACCCAAAATAAAATTCCAGAATTCTGCACCTGTCCCTACTCACATCTAAAGGCAGAAGGATGAGAGAACTTGATTCCTGAACTCCAGTGGTTCTCATGTTTTCATGTGTAAATGATTTATCTTTCATATAGAAATGAATTAATATTTGGGATGTATATAAAACTATTTATACTTAACTTCATAGGCTATTTAAGGACTTTCAAGGATGATCTTGTCTTTATGCATACACGCGCACACACACACACACACACACACACACACACACACACCACACACACCACACCACATAATATCTAACTCACTTATGTACTTGCCTAAGATCCCAGAGCCTCAGACCCTAACAAGGATCATCTGCTGGTGAGGTGAGTCCCGGGACTTGTGTTCCTGAGAAGATAGAATGGCAGTGGGGACAACTGTGACACTCAGGACGGTCCCTGCTGGACCCTGCTGCCCCAGGATGGAGACCAGACAGAAGCAAGTACTTACTGAGCACTTGGTAATTGCCCGAGACTCTTCTAGAAGCTGCAAACACTTAAATGAACAAAGTTGACAGGCACACTTTCCCTCCTAGGATTCTTTAACCTTCATAGCAATGCTGAGAGAAATTCTTTTACTATGTGCGTTTTATAGATGAGGAAACTAAAGTACAGAGTGATTAAGGAACTTGCCTGAACTCACACAGCTAATGTGTAGCAGTCAGGAATTCAAACTACCTAGCTCTGGGATCTGACCCACTCCATGCTCCCACCATCTCCCACAAAGTAGCCTGCTGGGGTCAGGCTGTCATGTTCACAGCAATGCCACTAAGGACTGGGGAAGCCAACTAGGCTACTTTGAAAGCCGGAGCAGGGGAAGGGGTGCGTCCTCACTGAGGGGGCACTGAGAGCAAGGCCTGGAGGCTAGACAGGAAGCAGGAGATGCCAGTGGGGCCCAAAGCTCAGTAGGGTGGTGAGCAAGGAGACAAAATTGCCAGGGCCCTAGGGTGTCTTCCAGGGACCCTCACTACACATAAAGCTCTACTCCTTTGGGTTCATGCAGTCACTGAGCAGCAGAGCTGCAGAGATGGCAAGGAAGAGAGCTTGAAGCAGGGACAGCAGAGCCCAAAGCCCAAGAGGTAGTGTGGACCTGCTGAAAGCACAGGCTATACCCCACAGCTCAGCCAGCTGCCAGGGTCATGCGTTGCGGGGTGGGCACTACCACTGAGGTGGGGACAGTAGCTCTGCATATTCAGGACCCCACACCACATGGACTGTGAGGGTTGAGGTGGCTGAGTGGTCCAGGTGGGGAGGGGAAGCTGGATGCCCCAGAAAGCTTTTCTGGAAGAGTCTCGAGATGACTCAGAAGACAGGGACTTAGCGGTTCATGACTCTGAGAACTTGCTGTGGTTACTTGTTTGTCCTAAATGCATATTGAAGTTTGTACCTAACTGGAACATCTCATTTTTTCATTCTTTTTCCCAAAGAGGGCCACCCAAGTCATATAGGCTTCATATAAACTTCATCTACAAAACTTGGACCTGCCCTGCCCAGATGCTGACAGATGCTCTCATGTCCATCTGTGCCCCTGCCCACAGTCCTGCTCTCGTGATGCGCCAAGCCTGTGTAACTTAACTTTTAATGTATTTTTCATGTATGTATCCTTATTTATGTATGAGAGGGGAGCCAAGAAACCCTGGAACTTATTTATAAAAATTGTGTATTTATTCTTACGTGTTTAAACTTTAGTCACCTTCAAAGAGCTCTCCATTTGATGCAATACACCTATTGAGATGTTTTTTTCCACTGCTCAAAACAGTTTTTGAACTTGTCGATTTTGATGCCTTTTAGCGCTTCTGCCGTTTTTTTTGTTTTACCTCTTCTGCATTGGCAAAATATTTCCATTTGAGGACTTTTTTCATCCAGGGAAACAAACAAACAAAAAGCTCACTAGGGGTGAGATTGGGTGAATAGGGAGGGTGGGGCACAGGGGTGATGTCATTTTTGGTCAAAAACTGATGAACATTCAGCACCGTGTGGGCAGGTGCACTTGTAAATCACCCATCATGAAATGGGCAAATGCGTTGCTGAAAGTCTTCAAAATAAATTTCACTGAAGCCGAAGGCAGCCTCTCACAACACCACCAGCTGGTACACTGATACAGATGGGTTCCTATGACACTCACCTAGGAGAGGGAAGCCTGTACTACAAGGGGCTCATCCTCCAAAAGGAGGTGCCCCCCATATATATGTTGTATGTGTGTGTGTATGTATGTTTAACTTTTTAAGAAATTGCTACAAACTGCTTTCCAAAATAACTGCACCCTTTACATTCCCACCAGCAATATTCAAGAGTTCCAGTTCCTCCACTTTCTCACCAACACTTTGTTGGGTCAGCCTTCTTACTTTTAGCCATTATAATGGGTGTGTAGCAGTACAGCATTGTGTTTAAATTTGCATTTACCAAATGACTAATGACGTTGGACATCTTGTTATGTACTTTATAGCCATCTATGTATCTTCTTTGGTGAAATATCTGCTGAAGTCATTTGTCCATTTTTAAAATGTGTTATTCATTTCTTTTTGTTATTGGGAACTGAACGTTCTTTACGTATTCTGGATATAAGTCCCTTATGCTTTGAAAATATTTCTCCCAGTTTGTGCCTTTTCTTTTCATTCTTATCACTGTGTTTCCAAGAGAAGTTTTTAATTTTGATAAAGCCTAGTTTATCAACGTTTTTCTTTTATTGAGTATGCTTCTGGTTTTTCATTTAATAAGTCTTTCCTTAAGCCAAGGTCATGAAAGTTTTCTTCTAGAAGTTTCATAGTTTTAGGACTCACATTTAGGTCTATGAGTTAGTTTTTGTATATGGTGCAACGTATTGTCCTTTTGTTCATGATCGTCCAGTTGTTCTGGCACCATTTCTTGAACAGACTATGCTTTCTCTATTGATTTGCCAGTGCACCTAAATATGGGCAATTGTACCACCTGCAAATAAAGACAGTTTTACTTCTTACTTTCCAATCTGGACACTTTTATTTCTATTCCTTGTCATATTGCATTAACTACCACATCAAATACAATGTTAAAATAGAAGTAGAGAGAGTGGACATCCTTGTCTTGCTCACCTTACAACAAAATCATTCAGTTTTTCACCATTAAGTATATCTGCTGTAGGTTTTTATTTTTGTCAATGTCCTTTCCCAGGTTGAGGAAGTTTTCTTCTATTTCCAATTTGCTGAGAGTTTTTAAAAAATCAGAAATGGATGTTGGATTTTGTCAACTACTTTTTCTGTATTTATTGAGATATCACATGAATAGTTTGAGTTTATTAATATTACAAATTATGTTAATGAATTTTCAAATCTTAAACCAACCTTGCATTCTTGGAATCCCAATTGGTCATGATGTTTTATTCTTTTTATATACTGTTCAATTAAATTTGCTAAAATTTTGTTGAGAATTTTTCATTTATATTCATAAAGGATATTGGTCTACCATTTTCTTTTCTTATAATGTCCTTGTTGGTTTTAGTATCAGGATGATGCTGGCCTCACAGAAGAAGCTGGAAAGTATCCCTCCTGTTCAATATCTTTGGAAGAGTTTGTGTAAAGTTGCTATTACTTATTTCTTAATTGTTGGTAGAATTCACCACTGAAGCCATTTAGACCTTGACTTTTTTGGGGGGGGAGGTTTTTTTAATAACAATTTAATTTAATATATGCATCTCTTTCTTTTTGAGTGAGCTTCGGTAGTTTGCATCTTTCAAGGAATTTGTTTCATCTAAATCGTTGAATTTATTGGTGTAAAGTTGTTCATAATATTCCCTTATTATTTTTTTATTATTTGAAGACTCTAGTGACGTCACCTCTGTTATTTCTGATATTGGGAATTTGTGTCTTCTCTCTTTTTTCCCTATCAGTCTTGCTAGAGGCTTACCAAGTTTATAATAGTATGTAGCACAGACCATATGAACTTAAAACCTAAAATATTTACTATCTAGCCCTTTAAAAAAGTTTCTCAACCAGAAAAAGAGACAAAGACATAGACAAAGTCACTATGTATAACAAAAAGCTAGGGGTTTTTTTAGACTAATAAAATCAGAAATTTCCCCACATGCATGTGGTGATGAATTCCCAAGGGAGTTCCTCTCTCTGAGTATCTCTTTGCTCCTTGGTATAGTAGCTTGAAAACTCTAGCTCCCTGGTCTTTAAGCTCTGTCTCCTTAATTCATAGAGTCCTATGGTCTTCACCTGGGTTTCCTCTTCCTGCATAACAGCCTACAGACTTTCTCAGGGCAGTAAATCTGTCACTGCCCAAGGTCCAGTATCTTAAAATGCATGTTCCTTACATTTTTGTCTTTTTCTGTGGATGTTTTAGTCAGTGACCTAGTCAATACCCAAACTAGCTCATATCTTGGGCTCAAAATCTTGCCATGTCCTCCTGCCCCAGTAAAGTCTTTGCAATGGTCTTCCAAGCTGCTCATTTCCTCACCAGCTACTCCCGTGACTTGTTTCTGTGTCCCCTCTGCCCTTGTTGTTGCCAGGAAAGCTGTTTTCCCAGACAATGGCACAACTTGCCTTATCTCGATAAGTCTTCCCTCGAATGTTGCCTTCCTGGGGAATCTTTCTGCTGCTCTATTTAAACCTCGCTCTACATCACCCACCACAACTCATGCCCCTCCCTTCCCTTAATTTCTTCATGGCACTTATCATAATCCAGTACACATGTATTTTGTTTTTATGACCTGTTTATTTATACTTTTTATTTTTGATCCACCCCCACTTTGTCTACTTTATAAGCAACTGCAGCACAGAGCAGTGCCTGGTATGGAAGGGCATCACAGAATCTGTGCTGAATGAAAGGTTAATAATGGCAGCAACAGAATTCCAGTGGCTGGCACACAGAGTACTTACTCAAAGGTAGACATGAAGTTAACAGACTGATGAGCCTTAGAGGTGTGAACATTCACAAGGGAAGTGGTATCATTAACTCCATTTTTTTGGAAAAGATGGAGAAAATATATGCAGATCATGTATCTGATAAGGGCTTAATATCCAAAAAATATAAAGAATTCATACAACTCAATGGCAAAAAACAAAAATAAACAATCATATTTCAAAATGGGCAGAGGATCTCAACAGACATTTTTCCAAAGATGATTTACAGATGGCCAACAGGTATATGAAAAGATGCTCAACATCACTAATCATCAGGAAAATGCAAATCAAAGCACGAAAGACCATCTCACCCCGTTAGAATGGTTATCCTCAAAAAGACAAGATATAGCAAGTGTTGGTGAGAATGTGGAAAAGAGGGAACCCTTGTTCACCATTAGTGGGAATGTAAATTGGTGCAGCCACTATGGAACAAAATTGTGGTTTCTCAAAAAAATAAAAATAGAACTACCATATGATCCAACAATTCAACCTCTGGGTATTTATCTGAAGAAAGCAAAAACACTAACTCAAAAATACATATGTACCCCAATGTTTATTGCAGGACTATTCACCATAGCCAAGATATGGAAACAACCTAAGTGTCCATTGATGGATGAATGGATAAAGAAAATGTGATGTATGTATGATATTATTCAGCCATAAAAAAAGAATGAAATATTGCCATCTACAACAAAAAGGATGGACCCTGAGGACACTATGCTAAATGAACTAAGTCAGATAGAGAAAGATAAATGCTGTATGGTCTCACATGTGACTCTAAACAAAAACAAATAAAATGAAGCTCAGAGAACAGATTGGTGGTTGCCAGAGGCAGGGGTCAGAGTCAAGATGTGCATATTTCCAGTTATGAAATAAATAAGTCATGGGGATGTAGTGTGCAGCATGATAACTATAATTAATAATACTATATTGTATATTTGAAAGTTTCTGAGAGTAGTTCTTAAAAGTTCTCATCACAAGAAAAAAAATCTGTAATTATGTATGGTGATGGATGTTAACTAGACTTAATATGATTCATTTCACAATATACATAATTACCAAATCATTATGTTGGATACCTGAAACTAAATATAACATTTGTGTCAATTATGTCTCAATAAAAAATAAACAAATAAAAGGGAAAAAAACTGAGGCCCATGTTAAACACATGCCCAAGCTGTGTATAACCAGTGAACTATGACCCCAGGCAGTCTGGCTTCTAGCCCGACCCCACTCTGCTTTCAAGCCAGTCCAGCTTTTCTTCTTCCCAGCTAGGCTGTCTTCCCCTTGGAACTCCTGAATTAAAAACTTTCTTTTGTGAGTCTCTTTACACCCATGCAAGTGACTTTTTAGGGGAGAGGAGGTAACTCCAAAATGCAGGGCCCAGGAAGGGTTCCAGAACAAGAACTCCTATCTTTCAACTGTTCTATATAAAGTTTTTCATAATAAAAAGAAAATAAAAACAGTAAATGATATATGTGAAAGCATTCTGTAAACGACTGTAGCCCATGGGACTCATTCTATGACAGTCAAGTGAAAAAGTTGTCTATCTGATGTATTAATCAAATAATAACTGAATTAGTCTGCCCCTACCTGGGTTTACAGAAAATGTTTCAAAAATAAAGAAGTCACTATTTAAAGGTGACACTAGCTGCAATGTATGCTTTACCACAGGTCCCACAGTCATTTTATTTGCTGCCCTGGGGAGCACGGAGCTCTAGAGAGGGCCCCCAAAAGTATTCCCAGAGATGAAGGCCAAGTGTGGGGACACACCTCTCTGGAATAGTGTAGTCCAATGAAAATATAATTCAAGCCCCATGCATGATTATAAATGTTTAAGTAACTACATTAAAAAGTATAGATTGTAGGACTTCCGGCCAAGATGGAGGCGTAGACAGACACTCTGCGTCTCCCTCCACAACTAAGAAGGAATACAGCTACCTCAAAACTAGAAACAATCAGAAGTTCCAGAAAGTCAAACTGCATGGAAGTCCAACAAGCAAAAATATAAAGAAGAAACACTCATCCAGACAGGTAGGAGGGGCGGATAGGACGTGGTGTGGTGGCAGCAGCAGCAGGCAGGCAGAAAGCGCAGTCACACATTTTAAAAAGTCAGGAGGGACACCTGGGGACCATTCCTAGCTTCTCATCGGACCGCGCAGCTCATGGACCTCGCAGCTCACGGTCCCAGCACCAGGGAAAATCAAGCCTCATTGCTTCTGACTGTGCAGACCAGTCGGGGTTGGGGTGGAGGCAGCAACCGCCAGTCTCAGCAGAGTCCTCTTGTTTAAAGGGCCCCACGGTCCTAGAACATCTGCAGACCCACCCACTCTGGGAGCGAAGGCCAGGGCAGCAGCTAGAGGGGCGCCAGTTCAGTGCAGAAGTGGGAGAGGTGCCTGAAAAGAGGTGAATGCTGGGCAGGGGGCATTTTTCCCTCTCAGACCCCTCCCCCACATACAGCGCCACAATGTGGTGAAACAGGTCGCCCTGTACTGACAAATCCCTAACAACGTAACAGGAGCAACAGCCCTATCTGGGACTTGGAGGCAAACACAGGAGCCTGTCAGAATGAGGAGACAGAGAAGTATGGCCCAAAAGGGGAAACGGATTAAGGTTCCAGTGGGAGAACTAAGCGATGAGAAGATAGCCAACCTAACAGACGAGGAGATAGCCAACATAACAGACGCAGAATTCAAAACACTGGTGATAAAGATGGTCACAGGCTTGACAGATATGCTTGAGTATGGCAAACGCATAAGGGAAGAAGTGAATGATACTATGCTAAATAAAATGAAGGAAAACCCACACAAAACCAATGGTGAAGGGAAGAAAACCGGAGTTCAAACCAATGATTTGGAATATAAGGAAGAAAAAAAACAGTCAACCAGTGCAGAATGAGAAAGCAAAAACTGAAAAAAATGAGGAAAAATTCCCAAATTTTGCAAAGGAGATGGACATACAGGTCCAGGAAGCATGGAGGCTCCTGGGCGAGCTGGACCCAGAGGGGACCACACCAGGACACAGCATGATTGAGATGTCAAAGATGAGAGATAAAGACAAGAGTCCTGAGGGCAGCAAGAGAGAGGCGGAGAGTTGCCCAAAGGGGGGGTGCCTATAGGACTATCAGCTGATTTCTCAGAGGAACTTTGCAGGAAGGAAGGGACTGGCAAACTTTATTCAATGTGATGAAAAGCAACCTGCAACCAGGATTACTCTATCCAGCAAAGCTATCACTTGGAATGGAAGGGCAGATGAAGTGCTTCCCAGACAAGGTACAGCTAAAGTAGTTCATCATCACCAAGCCATTATTATATGAAATGTCAAAGGGACTTATTTAAGAAAAAGAAGATCAAAACTATGAACACTAAAATGACAACAAACTCACAACCATCAACAACTGAATCTAAAAAATAAAAAGAAAGTCCAACTAAGCAAACCAGAATAGGAACAGAATAATAGGTAATGGGATCATTTGGAGGGTTATCAGCTGGGAGGGGGAAGGGGAGAAATGGAGAAATGGTACAGGAACTAAGAAGCATAATCGGTTGGTATAAAATAGACAGGGGGAAGTTAAGAATAATATAGGAAAGGGTGAAGCCGAAGAACTGATATGCATGACCCATGGACATGAACTAAGGGAGCTGGGATTGCTGGAGGGAAGGGGGGTACTGGGCAGAGGGGAACAAAGGGGAAAAAAATTGGAACTACTGTAACAACATAATCAATAAAATATACTTTAAAAAAAGTATAAATTGGTGAAATTATTTTGAATAATATCTTTTATTTATCCCAATACATCCAAGATACTATCATTCATTTTAAAACTATCAAAAATTACTGATAAAGCTCTTCTCAACGAGGTGGGGAGCAGCCTCTCCAGCAGACACAGAGATACGGATCTTGGTGAAGACCCTGACTGGCAGGACCATCGCCCCTGAGGTTGAGCCCAGCAACACCACTGAGAAGGTCAAAGCTAAAATCCAAGGCATTGAGGCAGCTGGGGTTTTTTGCCCATCCCTAGTTGCATCAGGCCGAACCTGAGCAGGGGTCCAATCTGCCTGTGTGGCCTCTTGTCTTCACTCATTTCTCTCAACCCACTTGGAGCCATCAAAAGCCACTTGCCCTTCAAGGGTTAATCATCCTCTAGTCTCATGTCCCTGAAGTCTGCTCTTGACCCTAGCTACCCACTTATCCCTGCAGCTCTACAGATGTTTAGTGGGGCACAAAGGCATGATGTGGGAAGTGGTGAGACTGTGGTAGGAGGAGCAGTGGCCAGGCACTGCCAGGCCTGACAGCTCAGGGATGGAGCATTGGCTTCCAGGCGTGTGCTCAGTTCTGCCCTCAGGCTCTTTTCTCTCTCCTGGAACCTCTGCACTCCTCAGTGCCCCTAAGCCAGGACTGTCTGGGGCAGGGTGAGGATGAACAAGCGGGCCCCCTGCTAGTGCAGGGGATGCCTGGGTTTGCCACAGCAGAAATCACAATGCAGGCCCCTTGCGCCCACCACCACCCTGTGCTCTCCCTCCCCTGTATTCTTGGACAGGGCACAGAAAGTGAGGCCTGGCTCCCACTGGCTCCATCCTGTTCCCACAGCAGTGAGCACAGGGCTGGGCCCCAGACACACTGGCTTTGTGCCTCCTCTCCATGCAAGAAGCTTAATAAGTATAAGTGCTTATTGGCCACATAATCTTTCCATGTTTCCATTTCTTCATCAACAAGAATTCAGTAATTGGACCTAGCCCATGAGGTTCTGGTGAGGACTGAATGAGACAAGGAAGCTGTGGAATGAGCAATGCATGCAAATGCTCTATGAGAGCAGTCATACCCTATAGTCACTGTCATCCCTGTGTTATAAGACGTGGAAGCCAGAGTTCCAAGAGCTTCCAATGGCACAGGACCACCCAGCTAAGCAATGGTACAGCTGGGATTTGAACTTAGCAGTTCTAAATTCTTTCCCTGAAATCAGCTAACAACTGTGGTAGGCAGTTAGACAAACATGAGCAGAGCAAGGACGATGGGCCAAGTAGAGGAGGTCATAAGGGCAGAAAGCCCTGGGTGCCTAGAAAGGGGCAAAACTGGGAAAACAAGGACCTTGACCCCAGGGTAACCTTTCCTCCCCTAGCATATGACTGGTCATGCGGTTCGGACACTCCCCTTACTTTTCCTCCCCTGACATGTTGCTAGTCATGCAGGCTAGACTCCATTAGAGGGGTAAGGGACAAGGGGGCCAGAGAATAACCCTTAAGCATTACGCCCCCAGGACAAGGAGGTTCTGATCTGCATCAAACACATTTAGGCCTCAAAAAAGCAGCAAAACCAGACAAAGGACACCATGGCTTACACAAGGACCAAATACAATGACTAACGGCCACCCTGCTGAGACCACGACCCTGAAAGGACACCCAGAAGGAGAGGCTGGTCCAAGGGGGCTAGGAGAGGTACAAAGCAAGATGTCAGGAGGGGGAGCATGGGGCTGAGGGGAGTAGAGGTGTCAGGTGTCCATGGTTCCTTTAGGGCCTTCTTGAATCTGTCCCTTAGTGTTGCTGGAAGTGCACCCAGAGGAAAGAGGATGCAACGCCTAGAGCATGTCCTCAACCTTCACAAACCTTCATGCAGGTAGTGTCCACCTGGGACCACATGCTCTCTTTCCTGAGAAGGAAGATGAAATCCTGTGGAGAAAGAAAAATGCTGGCCGGAGCAGGATGGACACCAACGGAGACCCCCACCACATCCCATCCCAGCACAGACTGTATCCAATATCACTAGTACACTGGGCACAGGTGTTATGTCGACCCCTCTCCTTCTTGGGATGGGCTGACTGAGAAGACTGCTTTTATCTCTAGGCAAACAGTGAAGGCCCCTGAACAGTGTGCCAGGTGCCCATCTGTCTTCAGTGCCCAGGATATTTCATGTGAAGGCCCTCACTGGTCATCCTGCCTTTAGGGCCAAGACAGTAAAAGAAATAAATCACAGACACATTGTCCCAGGGCAGAGTTGAGCCCCATGCCCCAAGCAGTCAGTACGTAGTGCACCTACTTTCTACATCCTCTTTACTCTTCCTCTCTACTTTCCCCTATCCTCTTTTTCTCTCTGCATTTGAGACAATAAAAAATATTTCTAGAAATGCAAAAATGGGTTGTCAATCTCCTCACATCCCTGGCTCAGGTCTGCTGCAATGGAGGGGACATAAGACATAAGACACAGTCTCTTTGTAACCTAATCTCAGAATTGACAACCTGTCCTGTCCTTTTTTTGTCATGTTCTCCTATTCACTGAAAGCAAGCTACAGGGTCCAGCCCACCTTTAGGAAGCAGGGTTCAATTCACTGGGGCCATCTTAGGGGTTCTCCCACCACAGGGATGGAGCAAGGAGGTCAGACTGCTTCCGACAGCCCGGGTGCAGAGCCTCAACCCTCAACAGTGGTTTTGCAAATGGCCAGCATGTTAGAAGACCAGTTTACAAGTAATTTCCCTTTGCTGAACAGGGCCAGTGGGAGATTCACTTTAGTCATATGACCTCAAACAAATTACTCTCCCAGCCTCTGTTGTCTTATCTGTAAAACAGGTGCTATAATAGTACCACCTTATAGGGTTACTGTAAGGATACTGAGCTAAAAAACATGTAAAGCTCCTAGAATGTTGCCCACCATATGGTAAACATCCAATAAAACCTGTACATTTTATTAAGAAAGATTGCTGGGGTACACTGGTAGACCTGTAGCAGGGTCTAAGAAATCTTGGAAGGCACTTGACAACATTTAAAATCCATTTTGATAAATATTCTATGTTAAATAAGGATAGATGGGTCCTTCCTCCATGTGGATGTACCCGAGGCCAATACTGTGTGCAGCGAAGAGGCACTGGAAGCACTACCACCAAGCCAGGGACAGTACAAACATGTTCCCTATCACCTCTGTTACTTTACAATTTCCTGAAGATATCTGCCAGTGCCATAGATTAGAGAAAGGGCATAAAACTATACAAGCTGGAGGAGAGGATGTGGTTTTTATTATTGCTGTTATTATTTTTCAGTTATTTAAATGAATGAACTGAAAACACACTACAAGCAATAAAAAAATTCAGTAAGGTAGCCACACACAAAATTAATTACAGAAATAACAATCTATTTAAAGTAGAAGAAATAGAAATGCATACCATCACATAAATAGGACAACATAACAGACCTGCCAATTCCTCCTAATTTAGTCTGTAAATTTAATACAACAAAATTCCAATAGCATTTTTAAAAATTAGACAATTTGATTCTAACACTCGTGAGCAAAATGATAAATGCATTTTTGTAAAACAGAATAATGAAGTCAGAGCAGCCCTATCAATTATCAAAAAAGAATTATCAGCTTCAAAAATGAACACAGCATGGTACTGCATAACACGAACAAAGACTCCATCATGTATGGAGTTCAGAATAAAATTAGGAAGTTATTTCAAATGGGCAAGTACAAGATGAATTATTTAATAAAAGGGATAGGGACAACTAGGTGAAAAATTGACAAGTGAATCCTTATATCATATCTTATAACAAAATACAAATTCATGAAAATGAAACAAAAAGAGAACGAGGATCAACATGGGTGAAATTTCATATAACTTCAAAGTGGGAATGGGCTGTCTAAATATACAAAAAACCAAAGGCCACTGCCCTGACTGGTATGATTTAGTGGTTTGAGCGCTGGCCTGTGAACCGAAAGGTCACCAGTTCAATTCCTAGTCAGGGCACGTGCCTGGGTCTCCAGTTGAGGGTGTGGGAGAGGCAATCAAACAATGTTTCCCTCCTCTTTCTTCCTCCCTTCTCCTCTCTAAAAATAAACAAATAAAAATCTTTAAAAAAAATACACACACAACAAAACAGAGGCCACAAAAGAAAATTTCACTACAGAAATATTAAAGATATTTGTGTGGTAACAGAAAGAAAGCATAAAGACAACTGACAAAAAGAGATGGGAGGTATATATATTCAAATTTGTAATCTTCTTTGCCAGATGAGTGAAAAAAGCAAAAGCAACGACATGCTATCATGTTTTGCAAAGGGAGGGAAGGAGGAAGGACAAAAGATATACTTTTTGAATATATGCAAAATATCTATGGAAGGAGAAGGATGACTGGGTGGGAAGTGGGTGGCTAGAGGGAAAGGGTGGGTGCAGGGAGGGTGACTTTTTGTCTTTTGATATTTGAGCCACGTTACCTATTTTAACAACTAAATAAAAATAGAATTTAATATAAAGTGGCAATGAGCCCTGGCTGAGTAGGTCAGTTGGTTAGATGGGCCACCCCATAAAGCAATGTTGTGGAGTCGATCCCAGGTCAGGGCACATACAAGAATCAACCAATGAATGACATAAGTAGACAAAAAAACTATGTTTCTTTCACCCTCTCTCCAAGATTAATAAAAAGTAAATAAAAATAAAGTGACAATGACAGAAGCCTTTTCACATCATATGTGGGCAGTGGGGGTGGTGAGTGGGGCGTTGCAGGTTGCAAACTCAGTGGGGAATCAGCCATGGTGGTATGTTGGCACCTGGGAGTTGCTCAGAACCTGAGAGAGACAGTGAGAAAAATGGGCAGACACTTCCTGTTGATAGGAGTAGATTCTGCACAACCTCTTTATGAGACATAATTTGACAATATCAAAATTTTATTGATTTTAGAGAGAGGAAGAGAGGGAAGCTGAGAGGAAGGGGAGGGATTGAAAGAGAAGAAACATCAATTTGTTGTTCCGCCCTTTATGGATTCATTGGTCGTTTTTTGTTTGTGCCTCGACCGCAGATCGAACCCACAACCTTGGTGTATAGGGATGATGCTCTAATCACCTGAGCTACCTGGCCAGGACAATATCTATCAAAATTTAAAAACTTTAAATGACTATCCATTCCTGAGGAATTTACTATTTAGATAAAGCAAAATGCAGTGTGAAGAATATGCTGTCATTTGTGTAACAGTGACATGTAGACCCAGGGGCATGGCTATGAGTGCCTACTTCTGAAAGGACAAGCAGGACAGGGGAACTGAGCTTGCTTCAGGATTAGGCAAGGGGCTCACACGAGAGGCTCATTTCTCACTGCAGACTCTCTAACATGTTTGCGTGTGTGTCATCATGGGCACAGATTACTTTCTTAAAAAAAAAAAAAAAAGACTGTTTCTTTTCATTGTTAGGAGAGGTGTCAGCTCATGTGTTAGGCCCTACAGAAGTTAGACCTGCTCTGAGCTTTGAGTACTTTTAATTTAGGAAGTGGTTGGAGCTCCAAATTCCCCTTTTGCCAGCCCAACCCCATAGCAGAGTTTCAATTCTTGAAACCAGTATTTCCCTGGAAAATCTTTTGTGGTTCTGGGGATGTTCAGGTTTTGAGGGAATCCATGTTGATCTTGCCCTGGGCAGTATCTGTAGGTGAACTGGGGCTGTGGTTCTTCTCACAGGGACAACTGCAAAAGTGAAGCAAGAGTGTGGGGCAAGCTGGAGGATGCCTGGGTGCTGCCAGATGGTCCTCTCTGAAATGCAAGTCTGATCTCTTCCTCCCTTGTGAGAATTCCACACCACAACCCCTCCTTTGCCTTTAGGAGACATACGTTCACTGCTTCCCACAGGGCTCCTCTGTGATCAGCTGAGGGTATCTTTTCAGCCTAGCCAGCTACTCCCCCACTAAATACTTTAGACACTCTGCCCTACTTCTTATTCCTGGGATATACTGCGCACTTCATGCCTCACTGTCTTTGCACATGCTGTTCTCTCTTCTTGAGATGCCTTCCCCACTTGGTCCAACCAATAAACTCCTACTCATTCATCAAGCCCCAGCTCAGATATCCCCACTTCTCTTTCACCTCCCTTAAGTGTTCCTCCCTCAACCACTCCCAGTTTTCCTTATTGCATTCCGCTTCCACAAATATTTATGGGAGGTCTACCATGTGTCAGACACTGTGCCATGTGCTGGGGACTCAGCAGTGGCAAAACCAAGAATTCCTGCTTCTTGGAGAATGCAGCCCAGTTGGGGAGGCAGGCCTTATCCATTATCACAAACAAATGCAAAACTGAAGGGCTCAGAAGGACCCAGAGATCTGGGGGTGGGGGCTCAGGCCACACTTGGAGAACTGCATCCTCAAGGCCACCTCCCACCAATGGCTCCTAGATCTGGGTCTAGTCACAGCCTGTCTCCTCCCCAGACCCCTCAGGGAAAACAGGAAGCCAGGTCTCAGCCAGGCCGACAGGAAGGTGGATACACCACTGACTAAAGGCCAGTGTCTCCTTACCCTTGACTCCATCTAAAAATAACTTTTGTGTAAAAAGAAAAAAAAATTAAAAGTAGCAAGATATTAAAAGGGAATATGCCAACTGTCACATGAAGACCTGGTTCTGAAATGTTCCAGGGCGGGGGTTGTGGAGGAGGGGTAGGCCTAGCACTGAGAATTGAAAAAATGTGATTTATGTTGACAAACCTGGAAGGAATAATGGCTTAGTTCATTTTTCTAAGGACAGAAAGGAGGCTAACATTCATGAAGTGCCTACTCAGCTCCAGCTTCCCTACAAGCAGTTAGATTTGACCTCTCCAATCTCTGTGCAGGGGACTTTATGTCTACTTTACAAACCATGCCAGCTGCAGAGGCCAATGTATGACCATCCCCACTGTGCACTGGAGCAGCGGAAGCCAGTAGGTAAGTTTCCCTAGCTCAGGATCTAGTCATGCTAGAGCCTGGATGTACATCCAAGTCCCATCCTCAGTCCACACCCAGCCTCCACATGGCCCCTCACACCCCAGGTCCAGCCACCTGTGTCTCCCCTCCTAGGCTTCTGGAGCTTTAAGATGAATCCCTGTGGCTCACCTTAGACCTAACAGAGTGCTTTGCTCCAGGTGGGTATTTCATCAACATGCGTTAAATGAATGACTAAAAGCACTGTGAGCTCACATGGAGTGTAATGAATGGAGGTAACTAGTGCCTTTTACTACTTCAGGTTACTACTGAGATTGTTTTCCCCACTAACACAGTATCTTAGCCTGGGTTCCCCCAAACCAGGGGCTTGTGTGCAGGTTGTGGATTTGGGAGCTATCCCAGGGAGGCCTTCAGGACAGGGAATGAACCAGGGAATAAGGGTAAGCCCACCAGGATATGGGACAGAGCAGGTTACTGCTTTGGGAGTCTGGGGGCTACACCCTGCTGGCATAGTCTATGCAGCCTTATGAAATGTGTATCAGAATTGCCAGCCCGGGGATAAAAGAGAGAGCACGTATCCATTAGCTCCAGTCACCCCCAGTGAAGGGTGGTCCCAGGGGCTTTTAACTACTCTTGTTCCCCCCACCTACCCAGGAGAGCTTGGCTGGTGCAGGCTGGGCCTGACCTAGCTGCATGTGTAGGAAGGTTCTTTCAATGAGACAGCAAATACTCCTTGGGACCCTCCTGTGTGCCAGCACCACATTTGACAAAGGAGTTAGGTAGAGTGGGGTGCATGGGTGAACAAGACAGACAATGCCCACCTCCTAGAGCTTCTCCTGGAGAGAAATGGACAAAGGAGGGAGCTCAGCTCAGCTGGGGTGACTGTGGCAGGGATAGGGTGGGTTGCTACTTAAGCAGGGATCAGGAAAGTCCTATTGAGGCAGGATAGTAAGAAGCTAGGAAAATTCCTTGGTTAGTGGAATAGGGAAGCCAAGACAGATGGCTGACTGAACAAACTGGCCAAGCAATTTACAGCCAGATACAGAAGGTCACCTCCCTAGAGATAACATCTGTGCCTCAGTTGTATTTCAGTTCCAGGCCCAGAAAAGCAAGAAAACCAGGTGGGTGAGTGGCTGGATCAGGACCAGCTGCAGTGACAGCACCCCCACCACCACCACCACCACCACCCCACACTCTGCCTCCGCCCCCTGTCCTGATGCTGACCAATTAGTGGAGAACACTGAAAGGGCACACCTGGAAAACTGATGAATATTCTATTGAAATCCTTCACTAAACCCCCAGGTTTTACAAACCCTCAAAACAAAGGACCCAGCCTGGGCCTCTCCCTTCCCCTTCCCCCTTTCCTTCCCCCACGGGTGTGCATCTCCTAAACACAAGACTTGCAACCAGGGGAGCAATGGGCAACGGCAGCCCATCTGGGGCTAACCCCTGGAACCTGTCCCCATGGTCCCCTTTTATGACTCTCCAGTGAGCTGACAGCAGCCCCGCCTTGGCTCATTTCTTTCCCACAGTTTTTAGAGAGCCAAAGCAGCCGCGCCTAGTGCCTAGTCTCTTTCCTGTTGCTTCTTCTATCCCAAGCCCTTTCTTGAATCACTGTCCCCAGCTTTAATAAACATATTCTCAAAGTCACCTGGACTCTTGCTGTGAAATCACTCCTGCACAAAGTCAAGAATTCACCCACTACTGGCTGACCCTAGGTTAACCTGCTCCAGGCCCAAGGACAGTCCCCTTTCCAGTAACAACATCTGAGGACCCCTGGTCTGAAGACCGGGGGGCTGGCATAGAGGGTTGGAGGGGAAGAATGAGCAACAATTGTAAGGATCCCGAGGTGGGAAGTGTCCTGAGGTCCTGGGTATGGCTCAGTGTACCTGAAAGGGCCTAAGGGAGTCAGGAGGTAGACAGGAGGTTCTAGCAGATGGCCATAGGGGAGAAGTGGTGGTGGAAGTCAGGGAGAGTCCGGTGGCAGGAGTGACAAGCACCTAGGTTCAGGATCTGTCTTGATCTTAGACCCAAAAGAGCTTGCTCATAAACTTGGGGGTAGGGTAGGAGGAGTGGGGAATAGTCCAAAGGATGGATGAGAACAAGAACCAGCCTCCAGGGCTCCAAGCCACCCCCACCCCTGCCACAGGGGTAGAGCCAAAGCAGGCATGAGGGCCCAATGCTGGGGGGATCCCGGGTTCCACCCTAACGTGCTCACTTTGACTCCAGAAACTGCACATTTTAGACTAAGTACAATAAATAAAAATCACTTTGTAAACATAACTATCAATTCAAAATGCTGGTGGCCTTCCCTCTCAACCTCTCCCAAATAATCCCTACACTGGGCTCAAGCCTAGCTGCTTAGAAAGCACAGATGCAAGGATCCCTGCCCTGACTCCCTTTTTCTAGCTATTGTCCCCTGTGCCCAGCCCCACCCCAAGCCTGGAAGGGGCTGACCATCACCCACAGACTCAACTAAATTCTTTTTTTTTTAATGTACACATTTAATTTTATTTATCATTGTCACTTAAAGCTTGATTTTATAAAACACAAAAAGGCATTTTTAAAAATTCTGTATCACCAAAATTTAAACAGTAGAAATAGCAATAGCTTTGTAAGTGTAAATTATATACATTAAATCAAATAATTGGATATTTCTTTCAATATGTAAACTACAAATGAAATAAAGGGCAAAAGGACCTAATACTACTTGACCAAAAGGTCTGATTACAAAGGCATCTAGCTTTATAGCAAGTTTTCCCATCTCATTACAACCTTCAGAGAAAATGACATGACAGTGCTAATGTCATCTGTTGGCTCCCTTTCGAACAGTATGCAAAAATTACATCAACTCTACAGAAAGTCAAACAGGTACCAAAACATGGAACAGGTGGGCACAGTTTAGTAAAGTATCATGTTAACTTTTCCTCAACTAAACAGCAATGAAATACATCATGAGCTGGTTCAGGAAACACATGTGAGAATTACATTTTGTCCTCGGCTCCTCTTCAGTCAAGGACAGAGATTTTGTAGGCCGCCATGCTGTTTACTTTGTGGATTATAGTAATGAAGGGACGCAGACAGCCTTGCTCAGAATTGATGATGAACTGCAGTCCCAACTCTTCCCACTTTTCGGATACGAACAAATCTTTGTGCAGATCAGCAGATCAAATGAACAAGAAACTTCCAACAGTGGCAGAAATGTCACTGTAGCTGTGATTTGCCTGATCTCTGGGTAGATTTCATCCTGGATAGCTTTCTGAGATTTTTCTCTGGGTGTACTGTCATCTTTGGCGGTGTTGTCACACTTGATATCAAACTGCCATCTTTCAAGGACCTCACCACTTTCAATATTTGAGATAATTACCACCAGTTTCTGAACTGAACACTTGTATAACCAATCTTTTAGTTGTTCCACCATATTATTTAGGTATTTCGTGAGCTCAGGATCAGTAGTTACAAGCAAAGTGAGTCCATATTTCTGCACTCAAGTAAAGTTTTCAGAGGGATAGATGCCAGGCTGATATAAAATGCTGTTGATACCAAATGAGAAGAACTTGGCCACGATTTCAGTGCTCCTGCGCAGAGTGATGCCCTGCTCCCGGGAAAGCTGCCATGCCAAGGCCAGGCTCGTAGTGGCAGCACATGCCCCCAGCACTTGGTGACCAAGCTCGGCGACCGCAGGGTTCCAAGGGGCCTTGACTAGATTCTTACTGACACCAGTAAGCAAGCAGGACACCCAGCCCTGGGCCTACATCTCCATTTCTCTTTTGATCAGAGGGGACATTCTTATTTGCCCACAGGTGGCTGGCTGCAGCCCCTCAAGACAGGTGCCCTGAAGGTATCTTCCTAATCCTATCTGCAACTCTGCCAGGCACCAAACTAGGAATTGGGGGGGGGGGCGTGGAGGTGATCCACAAAAATGAAACAGATGTGCCCTAGTTCTCAGGGAGCCAAGGGTAGGTGGGGTCAGCTGCAGATAGCAATCCAAGAAACCAAATTACCAACAACAAAAACATCTGCTCTTCACTGCAGAGTCTGGGAGGATGCAGATGTGGAAGCTGCTTCCCCACCAGTCCGCCCTTTATTGTGGGGATGAAGGTAAACCCCTAGCCCAGTTCTGCATCATAATACCTCAGCCTCACAGGAACTAAGCTTCTTGGTGGGGGAGGTGGGAGCCTGGCTAGCCCTGGGGTGGTTCCAGAAACCCAGAGGAATGGGAGAGAGGGAACTCCTAGGATCACGAGTTTCGATTTCTGTCTCCTCAAGAGGCAAGTTCGGCCCCCTCCCCCCACATCTGCATGGAGGAGGGGTGGACTGGAGGTGACAGGCAGCAGATGTAGCTAGAGGCCTGTAAGGATTTCAGCTGGCTGGAGAGAAGGGCAGAGTGCAGAGACTGGGGGGCGGGAAGTGGGAGGCGCGGGCGCAGGGCGGGAGGACAACCACGACTTACCAAATGGCAGAGAAGTGCCTAGGAACAGCGGGAACCTCACCCATGTTCTAGCCTGCATACTCAACCTGTCTCCTCAGCTCCTTTCTGCCTCCTCTAGCCAGTCCTGTGGACATATTTTTATGTCCACAAAGTTTATGTTGGGCACATAAGAAATTCCCTTGATTTGATACAGACACCATGGAACTCTAATTGATCCTCTGTTCCTCTTTGCATGGGTCCTGGTAAGGTCAAGCCAAAAGTGGGCCCACCTCCAGCAGGTGCGTGGACCTCAGGGCTTTAGCTAACATCTTCCCCACACTCTTTTTCACCCAAATCTTTCAGGTTGTTAAAAAATAACATACTGTTTTTATAATCTGCCTCCTTCCTGGAGGCCAGATATAAACAGCCAGACAAGCAAGAAGTTTTGCTAGTGCCGAGATGGACATATACTTCACTGCTAACCAGCACCACTTCCCAGCACAACTCCGGGAGGCAGCCATTCACACTATAATCTAAGTGACTGGAACCCTGCTCCCCTCTCCCCGCCACCTCCAGGCAGCCATGCTCGTTGTAGTCTTTAAAATGGCACCTTCCAGAGGCACCAGTTCACACTGTAGCTTATGTGAACCTCTCCTTCTGGAGTTATGTGACATGGTGACCTATCTGTTCTTATGATTCAGCCTCAAGACAACCTTGACAAAGGTCCTATCTTTCCATTTTCTACAGAAGAAAACTGTCCAAGGATTCTCAGCCAGCGGCCGAAGCTGAGATTTTATGCTTCGTCTATCTGACATTCAGTACTTTCCCCCTCAGCAGGGCTGGCAGGGCTAGAGAGCAAAACCCCAACTCTTCCAGCCTCTCAGGACCTCTGCTCCCTTAGTCCTATCTGCATGATGGACCTTGGAAAATAACTTGTTCGCTAGACTCTCTGTTTGAAGAGGCTACGTGCACAACCAGAAAAACCATCATACCCAGGGTGACTGCCTGTCCCTTCCACACATAGGGCATTACAGAAACACCTTGCTTTCCAGAAATCACTTAACTAGCAAGCCCATCCATCTAGACAGTCTGAGACAAATGATGCAATGAATGGAAAGCCAAGACAGGCTGCAAACACTAAGAGCTAAATAGCTGACCCTCAAGGCCCTTACTCGTTTTACACAGATTTCTAACATGCATGTCTCCCTGGCTCCATGGTCCCCAATAAATTAGTAGCCAGCTATAGTGACAGTATCAGAAAGTGACAGGTGATGGCAAGAGAAGAATCAGAAGACATAAAAACTCAGAATTCAAAAAGATTAGGCTTTTGGGGCAATGGGTGAACAATATCAACAAAATTAACTCTTCAAATATACACAACATGAAAAGTCAGCCTCTCTCCTACCCCAGGGCTTTGTGCACCAGACTCCCCACAGAGCTGCAACTCTGACCATCCTCTTGCATCTCCTTTTAGGACAGCCATCCATGCATGTGTGGGTGTGCAGAGGACAGCAGGATGACAAGCAGTCCATTCCTGTCTACAGGGAGCTCACAGCCCCAACTGGCGGTGAGAACAGGCCACAGAAACTGCAAACCCTCCCATTTCTTTGGTGATTCGCTTAAGGACAGGATGCGGCTAGGAATGGAGGTCCTGCTCAGCCAGGCATTGTTATCACTCCAGCTCCTCAGCCTCACAGCAATCTGCACACTAAGCCTTATGGATCCCATCTTATTGATGCGGAAACCAAGGCACAGAAATGCCAAGATCCACCTGAGGTCCCGGAGCTGGAAAGTGATGTGGGCCTCCTTGCCTCAGGGGGCCATCCTGCCTTCCCCTGGGGTAATCAGATTTCAGTTCAATTGTCAGGCTCAAACACTGAGGCAGGTGTTGTTCTTTACATGGTGGTGCTTTAAAGACCCCAACACCATGCTTGGGGTGGTCACCTGGTCCTTACACTGCCAGGAAAGACCCTTGTCAAGGGTCACACTTTGTGATCCAGTTGTATGTAATGACCCTGCAGCTGGCCAGAGACTGGCCCAGTATCCTTTGCGACCAGTTGTTATGTTACCAGGGACCACTAGGACCTGACATAAGTCCTGACTGGTGTAACTGCTTAGTGAGGGAGCTTCTGGATCTTAGCTGCCAACCCTTCATAGGCAGTGAGGGGGTGAGGTCCTGCCAGGCACTACCAGACACAAAGCAAGGCCCATTGCCATGGGCCAGGACAGCTAAGCTGCCTCCCTTAGAGGGACATCTGATTTTTCTATGCAACACATGGTTAGGTGCTAATGGTGGAAGACAAAAATTGGGAAATCATTAAACCTTTTGAATGGATGGGCTCCAGCCACGCCCATATGCTGACAGGGACATAGGAAGGTCATGCCAGCTGGCAGCTCTGCGAGGAACCACTGCCCAGGGCATGGCTCATCAGCATGGGAAAGGTTCCCAGAGGTCCACCAGCAGGAAAACCCTCAACCCTCCTACGTACCACAAAACTCATTGTTAATGGTGACACCTGTTAACATCCTAGGAGCAAGTGTTTGTGGAAATGCACTGTGTGTACTGCTGAGATGGGGGAAGAGAAATGCACTTGGTGAGGACCCTGATGCAGCTGAGCACCTGAGAACAAGGAAACGAGAAAGCCAGAGTTTTTATTCTGAATGAGAAAGTCTTTATACTCTTGGTTGTCTCTCTGATTGACACCCTTACTAATTCTTCGCTCTGGACCTTCCACCCAACCATAATGGAGCACACCGGTGTACAGCCTCATGACAGGCTGAGGGTGGAATGATGGAGACCTGGGCCTAGTGCGGTTGACCACAGGAAGGGCTCCATCTCACCTACAGAGGACCAGATGCCTTCCAGGCCAGTGTGGGGGACCTAAGTCCATGCTGCACCCCACAGAGCCTCGCTAGTAAACACCCAGGATAATGAGAGCATCAGCACCCTGCCAGTGAGGCGAAGGAGGTATCCTCCAGCAAAGGCCAGAAGAGGATGCCGAGCACAGAAGACCTTTGTTCCAACTTCCGCCATCAACTGCCATGTAGATGCTCTGTGAATGGCACTGTTGTGGAATTTTAAGAATATTCTACAAATAGCACTAACTCAGAATGGGCCTTAGAGTCTGCTCATGAATGTGCAGTGGTGAGGGTGGCCAGCCTGGGAGCTGAAGCCAGGACAACAGGGCCTCACAGGGCAGGATGTTGGGTGACCCGGGCATTTTCTGGGGCTCTGTGGCCTCATTTCCCTCAGACTCACCCCCTACCCCCAGAGTTTACTGGGAAGGAGCAGCTCTCCAGCCTCTCTGAATAAGGGGAGGGGGACATGACATCCTTTCGGTATCTTCTGTGCCTGGATTTCCAGGGATTTCCAACTTCTGCTAATGTCCTTTGGGTCACAGAGGAGGGGGGCACAGAAAGAAAGGTATGTCCTTAGGTTTTCATCAGAAGTCAATTTATTAGGTAGCCAGAGAAAGCTCAGAGACAGAGTCTCAGCAGCCAAAAACTATTAACTAGAATCCTTCCAGAAAAAAAATCATTCTTGAGACTTGAAAGACAGCTGAGGGAAGAGAAAAAGATCCTGAATTTTGAAGTCATTCAGAGCTTGGTTCAAACTTAGCTTCACCAGCAACATCTGGGTAACCTGGGGCAAGGTATTCACCTTTCGGAGCCTCAGTGTCTTTGCCTCCAAAACCAGCATTATTGTACCCCCTGGCAGGGAAGGCTGGGAACTATGAAACACCAGCACGTGCTGCGCTTGGCACAGCTGGCACTCGGCAAACTTTAGCCTCGCTTCCTTCCCAGATGAAGACCGTTTATTTACTGTGAGTGCATTCCAGGCATAAAGTGTTTCTGAATGAAGGCTAAGGAACCTGGCAGACAGAAAGGGAACCCCTTTTGACCCTGTGTATATACAAAGACATCAGGACTGTGGAGTCAACACAATGAGCAAGATATAGGGCAACACAGAGGGATGTGGCCTATGGCAAAGTGGAGAGACTTAAGTCTAAGCCCAATTTGTCCCTTCTGGTACTTGGAAAATGTTGAGACAACTGAGAAAGGATCACTTTTGATGGAGCACATTCGGAGCAGGGCCACGTTCAAGGGGCTGACTGTGCCCACCCAGCTGTCAAGGGTGGCATGAAAGGGTGGTTCCCTTATATCCATTAGCTCCCTCCCTCCAGCTCTCATCCTTGCCTTGGAAAATTCTTGTATGTCTTGCTCCTTCCTCCATGAAATGTTTGGGATTAAGGAAGGTACAATACCCACCCTGTAAGTATCCCAGCACAGTTCTGTGCACAGAACTTGTCCTTAATTCATATGGACTAAAATAGAACAAAGTTTGGCAGTCTTGTTCAGAGTCAAGAGCACAGGGGCCCCCAGACTCAAGGGGTCATGGCTGAACAACTCCCAGCTGGGCTATGGACGTGCTGTTTGGCCCTAGGCAAGCCACTTCCTCTTTTGGGGGGGGCCTTTAAAAATAACTCATTTGGAAAATGAGAACCTGGAGCTAGGTGACTTCTGAGGACCTCTCAGCTCACTTCCTCTGAGCCTATATAAGTTCAGACAATTTGCTCATTACCAAAATGGAATTCAGAGTTTGAGTGGTGAATGCTCTCTTTAACCTTCACTGGAAAAGAGCTTGCCAGTTCCCCAAATTGGGCAGTGGCCTATTTGCAGGCAGGTGACCCTGGACATGGCTGCTGGGGTCTCACTAAGTTAGAAGGTGCTGGTGTCTCCCAGAGGACCTCAGTAGCCCTGGCTGTCATGGAAAGAGCATTGGTGGGCACTCACCCTACACCAGTCCTCTTCCTCCACACCCTCCTGCACTGAGGCAGCCAGTGGGGCGGGGCTCTCCTAGCATCAGGGCCCAGGTGCTGCACAGAGGCACAGCGGGTCAAAGTGGGAATGGCAGTATTTGAAACTAGGGTGGCCTAACTCCAGTGTCTTTCATATGCTGTCCCCGCACCCTGTACCCTCAACCTACAAGAGGCTCACACTCTGTTCAAATGAGGTTTGTGCTCTTGGAGATGACACAGGCCTCCCTCCACTTGAATCTCTTCATCAGTAAACTGAAGAAGTAGAAACTACCTAACCTCAAAGATCTCTTTACTCTCAAGTTCAGGGGCTCTCTGCCTCCACAAGTTGCTGCAGAAGACTGCGTGGTGTTCAAAAACCTAAAACATGGCTCTGCAGAGACCAATACCAATGAGAACAGAAGTGGGCCATAAGGCCGTACCCAGTGCGAGGTGGCCATACCCATGCTAGGTGGCCCTACTGGGCCCAGCATGAAGTTTCTAGTACAAGTGAGAATGCTGAGGGGCTCCAGGAAGGAAGGCTGAGAAGGTGACAGTTTACTAACTGGTACAGAAGTATTTCAACATTTTACAAACCTCCTGTCACTCAGGTGAGTGCCATCTGAATATCCACCATAGCTTCAGACCTCCTGGCAGGGAGGAATTTGAGAGCTTGCAGGACAGGGTCCTCCTTTGGGCAGGTCTGAGAAAGAGGCTGGAGGGCAGCTACAGTGGGCTCCACGCCAGCTCCCGATCCACATCTCGTGCTCTGCACTTGCAGAGACAGTCTCATGACGGGGGCAGTGGCCACTGTGAAACAGGGCATGTTTGAGTCATAAAAGACAGGACTGAACTCACAGGAGGGCCTGTTCCTGCACAGCCCTGGTGTGTCAACGTGAGCACCAAGTTATTATCATCCATTCCCCACTGCTGGTGCTGCTGGCTTCTGAGCATGGGTAGCTGGCTGGGAGGGGCCGAAGCACAGCAGCCTGCAGTCTGTGGGAGTCTGAACAGGCTTAGGGAAAGATGGTGTTCAGGGCGGCTCCCAGCTCCAGGGACAGGCTGGACCCCTTGCCCCAAGAGGAGTTCTGATGGGATGGGGTGACCAAGTCCTGTGTGTGACTGATCCTCAAGAGGAACTGGGCCTCACCAAAGCCACAAAGGAGAAGCTGTTCATTTGTGACTGACCTTTGACTTTTTCCAAATTGCCCAGTCCTTTTGTTCCAAGTTTCATTATTAAAAGGCATAGCTGTTTTTCATTTTACTGTCACTTTAGTGTTCTCCACTGCTAGTCGTTAAAGTGAACACCAGGCTTTGCATCATGTGGTATTAAAATATAAACACAGAGTGCACATTAGACGTGCAGACTCTGGTGCCAGACAGCCTGAATTGAAATCCCAGCTCTGAGTGGTCTGGTGCAAACTCTGAATGGAGTTTCCTCATCTCTAAAATGAGACTAATAATAAAACCCACTGGAGGGTTATTGTGAGGATTAAATGAACTCTTATATATAAAGCACTATGACATGGCCTTGCACATAGTGAGTATTGTATGTGTTGTGAGTGCTTTTATTGCAACAAAACAACACTAGCCTCATCATTTTTTAGTCTTAACCTAAGTCTCAAGCCAAATAATAATCATTTCCATTACTGAGCTTTTTTGTCTGTGTGTGCCAGCATCCTTACATAGAGAGGTCAATTTGATTCTTCCATTGACAAACCTGGTGAGGTTGCTGGTACACCAATGTCCAGATGAAGGCATTCCTCTTTGGCTCAAAGAAGTAACTTGTCCCCAAGGCTGCACAGACAATATGTGACAGAGCCAGAAATCAGGACAAAATCTGCCTAATTCCCACTTCATGAGCTTCCAACATTTCACATTGCCTCGTGAGACCAAGTCCTCAGGCACCTAAACTCGTATCCAAGTCACCCCTGAGCATCTAGGTAAAGCTTAGGTAAGAAAGACAAAGCCTCTGGGGAAGACCTAATTATTTCCCCACATATCTTGGTTGAATTATCATCTCAGAAAGTCTCATCCCCAGAGTGCTGTCTCATCCCTAGAGCATGGTCACAACTGAACCTGTCTTGTCACTCCCTGAAAAAGCCCTATTTACAGAGCATTGTTATTAATTTACCTGAGCGCTCTGTGGAAAAGCCCTAGCTCCAGGGCACTTGTCAAAAACCATCACTGGTAATTCTTTAATATTACAGCTGCCTAAACATGTGATACTAATTGGGGCAAACATGAGTTAGCCATGAGAAATCTCTTGGGACCTTGGAAAAGCTCTGACATATTTCTCGAGCTCTACAAGGTCATGAACATCTATAGAGCTGTGCCTTTGAACAGGAAAGACCTGAGAGGCCCCCGATTTCTCACCTGTGGCTAATTTCGAGTCCCTGCACATGCAGAAAGTGAGGACTAAGGCAGAGTCATAAACCACCTAAGCACTGAAGGTGTGCCCCAACACACACACACACACACACACACACACACACACACACACACTCAGCAAAGGGTAGACTATGTATTAGTTCAAGACATTTAATTATATCTCTGACAAGTAATTAGCTTACTATAAACTAATTAAGAAGAGACTTCAGTGGCTGCAAACTATAGATTTTACAGATTTAGTCCAGGAAACTCAATAAACAGCTAGAATAACAACACCTGGGGAGATAGGGGAAGATAATTTGCAGAGTTGCTACACTGTATTATCTACAATGTCTACTTTCTGACAAAAGATTATGAGACACACAAAAAAACAAGAAAGTGTGGTCCATATACAAGAAAAAAAGCAGTCCAGATATTAGACTCACTGGACAAAGATTTCAAATCGTGTATTATAAAGATGTTCAAAGAACTAAAGAAAACAATGTTTAAAAAATGAGAGCTAAATATAACAATAATATCTCAACAAATAGAGAATATCAAGAAAGGGATAGAATTATAAAAAAATTTAAAAGTCTAGAGTCTAAAAATACAATAACTGAAATTTAAAAATTCACTGAGCTCACTAGTGACAGCCTCGGTTCCCATGCCACACCCCCAAATTGGATACCTAATTTTGGATCCCTAGCCAAACCTTTATATGAGGCAACAGCTAGAGACTTGTCTGAATGCCTAGAAAATCCTCGAGCCCTCCTTAAGCCTTTTGCCACACTCAAAATGGCACCTGGCCAAGCCCCAGCCTTAGCCCTTCAAAACCAAAATAAACCTTTCATCCTATACACTGACACGAAAGATGGCTTTGCTCTCGGGCTGTTAGCATAGCAATATGGACCAGACCAACAGGTTATAGCCTATTTTTCCAAACCACTCAATTCTCCCTTCCTGGGGTGGCTAGCCTGCCTCCGCGCCTTAGCAGCAGCAACAATTCTCAGTTAAGAAACCCTTAAGTTAGTTTCCTTTGCCCAGGCTACAGTCCACCCCTCTCATGCTATTTCCGGCCTACTAACCCACCAGGCCATCGCTGCAGCCTCCCCATCCCGAATTCAGTTCTTACATGCCCAGCTGCTTCAAAATCCTCAAATCTCCCTACATAAATCAGCTCTCCCCCTCAACTCTGCCTCATTACTTCCCCTCCCCAACTCCCACACCCATACCCACGACTGCACTCAACATCTCTCCTCCTTTTTATACCCCTTCTCCAACTTACAAGAAACCCCTCTACCCCAGGCAGAATCCTGGTTTATAGATGGAAGCTCCTACCAGACCAGCCCCAAAGGAGCAGAATATGCCATCGCTACCCTCGCCTCCGTCACTGAGTCAGGACACTGGCCCTCCCATACCTCTTCCCAACAGGCAAAACTTATTGCCCTAATGTGGGCCCTAGCCCTTGCAAAAAATTGTCAGGTCAATATACAATATTCCCTCACTTATCGTGCGTATTACATTCTAGACCCCCAACGGTAGGTGAAAATCCACAAAGTAGGAACCTTACATTTATTTTAGTATTTATATATATTTTAAGGTTTTATAAACCCTTCCCACACACTTATAAACTGTTCCCAGTCCCTTATTAACCTTTCCCACTCCCTTACAAACCTTTCCCGCACTTTTATAAACACTACTTACGTTCTTAAACATATTCTACACTCTTAAACCTACGTAACTTTAACAACATACGTATACAGTACTGTAAAATTTTATATGGGTACTCACCAGTGACGTATACTACAACTCGAACAATGAAGATGATGAATTAGCTGTGCAGTACTGATGACGATGAAATGAATGTACTGCACAGCAAAGAAGAGGATTACAGCTCTTCTAAAGGCACCACTTCATCAGGCACTTCTTCAGGTGTTGCAGTAGTATCTTCGGCCTTGTAGAAGTAGTAACTTCTATTTCCACTAAAGGCGTAGGCATAACTGACCTTTTTGTTCAAGTGATGAACATAGTTATGGGGAGTTGCTGGCACTGCTTCTTCTGATTGAGAATGTTTTTGTAAACTGACATGGCACTGTTGATTGAATTTGCAAATTGCAACAAATGAACCATATGGGGGTCCCATTCTTCAGCCACTCATTTAAGTTCTTTGGCCATTCTGACCATGGTTGCAAGATGATCAAGTGTTAAGCCAACCTCCTCCTCTTCTTTAACCCATTGTTCATCTTGTTCCTCATCCTTTTCTTCACTTGCTGACTTAAGTCAGCTCCTCCAGGTCTTCGTCCATCAACCGTTGAGAGTGCACATTGATCAGGGTATTTACGTCTTCAGTAGTCATGTCACTGAAGCCCTCTCCTCCCAGTATTTTTGCCAGCTTCACGGCCTTATCTACAGCAGAGTGATGGATTTCATCAAGAGAGAATCCCTTGTAATCATGGACCACTTCTGGCAACAATTTTTTCCAGCTGGCATTCAAAGTCTCACTCTTCATCTCCTTTATGGCCTTTTGAATATTTTGGAGACACGATGCAATTGTGTACTCATGGCAGTATGCCTTTAGCGAGAAGTCTTCATCTGAGTCCATAGCTTCAATGAGGTTTTGCAGGGCGTTTTGGGTGTAGAGCGCCTTGAAAGCGTGAATAACACCTTGATCCATTGGCTGAATGAGCGATGTGGTGTTCAGCAGCAAGAAGTCTACCTGGATGCCATCAGACATCAGGTCAACAGCATGCCTTCCAGCATTGTCCATTATCAGAAGCACTTTGAAATCAAGGCCTTCCTCTGCCAGATAAACTTTAACCTCCCAGATAAAACATTGATGAAACCAATCAGTCATGAGGAGTTTCGTGATCCAAGCCTTAGGACTGTGCATCCAGTACACAGGCAACATATTCCTATTTTTGTTTTTTAGGACCCTTGGGTTCTTGGACTTTTAAATAAGCCCTGGCTTTACCATAAAGCCCGCAGCATTCCCATACATGATTAAAGTTACCCTATCTTTTTCGGCCCTAAAACCAGGGGCTTTTGCTTCTTCCTTCATAATGGAAGTGCAAGACGGCATCCATTTCCAGAATAAGCCCATTTCATCCATGTTGAAAACTTAGTCAGGCTTATAGCCTCCTTCCTCAATGATGTCTTTGAACGTGTTGTTCACGTACTCCTTGGTTCCAGCTTTGTCTACAGAGGCAGCCTCTCCATGTAGAGAAACATTCTTGAGTCCAAAGCATTTCCAAAATTTGTCAAATGAGCCCTTGCTGGCACTGAATGGGGTTGGTCTGGTTGGAGAAGCGCTCGAAGGCCCTGCTTCAGTGTTGTCATCGTCCTCTTCTTCATTCTCATCACTGTCGTAATCATCCTTTTTTTCTGCTGAATGATCTACAGTTGCTTGGCCTTTGTCTGGATGGTGTTTGTACCCAGTGAGATACTCTTTTTTTCTGCAATCATTTTTCCACACAGCTAATGCAGACTCCATCTTCACAAAGATCTTATTGCGGGAAGTAACCACCCTCTTTGCTGTTTTGTTGAAAGTCACTGATGCTGTAGTTCTGATATTCTCCTCATCCTTCTTTATATAGTGAACTGCAGACTCGTTGATCCCGTAATGGCGGCCAACAGATGCATAGCTTTTCCCTTCCTTCAACATATTGAGAAGTTCCATCTTCTCTTATATGGTAAGCATCTTCCTCTGGCACCTGAGTTCACTGCCAGAATCTCTAGAAGATGAAGAACATTAGGGTGGCACCATAGGGCTTGCAATAAATTCAGTCTTTAAGGAAAATTTCACAAAACACAACACCGCAGAGCAAAACTACGCACAGCGATCAGAGGTAGAGTGAAGTGGACAAGGTGAGATGCTGAACATGTGCACACAGCGCGGGATAGCAGACAGACTGATGCTACGGTTACTGAGCCAAACAGCGCCCGGGATACACAAGACAGTGCTCTGGTTGGTAGCCTTCCATCAATCAGCCAATTGTGTGCCGTGTACAATTGCATGTAGGCAAACGAGCTCTGGCATACGTCTCGTTTTCAGCATAATGTATGTGTTCGTCCACAAAAAAAATACATATTGTAAACAGTGTGCAGTATTTTATTCCAATTTAATATTCTTTTAATGTTAGAATCATTTATTATGCTTTTTATATATTTTTGAAAATTTTTAGGCAAAAATCATTAAAATCATAAATACTACGCATATAAATACGTATATAGTACCGCAAAATCCCACGATATAGTGAAAAATCCATGATAAATAATTAAATATAACATTTTTTAAAATCCCGCGATACAGTGAGTTTGCGATAAGTGAACCACGATATAGAGAGGGACTACTGTATATACCGACTCTAAATATGCCTAGCACATCTGTAAGAAACAAGAAAATTAGTGACTCCTAACCCAGTAGAAAGATAGTCATCACCAGACAAAGGGAAAATGAGAGAAGGGAGCTGACAGTAGTAACATATTTACAAATCACAATAGGGGCATTTAGATAATCGCGTTAGATTGTAACTCTGGAGTAACCAGTAATGGAGAAACAGGGGAGAAGGAGAGGGGAGGGGAAGCAGATTTCTTTGTCTACTTGGCACGCACATTCTCCTGGCTGAGGGTGTGCTCGACTCTGCAGATTCGTGAATAAACGCCTCACTCTGCTGCTCAAGTCCTGTGTCCCGGTTTTTATTGTGAGCATTTCTCACACATCATACATTCACACATATCAATTTGGAAAGAAAGGGGTTAATCTCACCTCTAAACACTCTCCCATCATCAACAAACATCTCATTCTCTAACTTCTACAAGCAGCTCAGCTCCTGACAAAAGCAGCGGTTATCCACTGCAAGGGACATCAAGCCAGGACAGATCTCATAGCTCAGGGAAATCACAAAGCAGACACTGAAGCAAAAAAACAAGCCCATGCCTCTTCCATCCTCCTTACAATGCCTACCAAGGCACCCCCTTATGCAGAGGAAGAAAGACACACCCTAGTTAAGCTTGGAGCAACCCAACAAAATGGGTGGTTTCATCTACATAACAAAACAATTCTCCTCAATAATCATGCTCAACATATCCTCACCGAACTCCATAACCAATTTCACATAAGCGCAAGACCACTACACACTTTATTATCCCAAACAATACATCACACTAGCATGCTAACCCAGCTAGAAAAAATATCCCAAAACTGCCCTATATGCCAACAAGCCAACCCTCAAGGAAAATTAAAACTGCCTTTCCCCACACACCAAATTCGGGGACATCTTCCAGGTCAGGATTGGCAAATAGACTTCACTCACATGCTCCAGTAAAGCACCTCTGATATCTCTTAGTTTTTATTGACACTTTTTCCGGGTGGATCAAGGCTTTCCCCACCGCTAAGGAAAAGGCCAAGGAAAAGGCCTCCGATGTAACTGAAGCCCTCATTAATTGCATTATGCCCCATTTGGACTTCCCTCCTCTCTTCAGACAGATAATGGCCCTGCCTTTGTTTCACAAATATCCCAGCAGGTAGCTCAGGCACTAAACATTAAGTGGTGACTTCACATCCAGTACCAACCCCAGTCATCAGAGAAAGTAGAATGAGCTAATGGCCTTTAAAAATCCACCTAACCAAACTTAGTACTGAAATATAACTCCCATGGCCCAAATTACTGCCTCTAGCCCTCCTCCGAATTTGTTCAGCTCCCAAAAAGCCCTACATGCTCAGCCCCTTTGAAATCATGTATGGCAGACCCTTATTTCTAGGCAACACCCCTCCTACCAAGTCGGACCACGGAGACTACCTCCCTATCCTCTCACACCTGAGATCCACCCTCCGAAACCAGGCCAATTTGATCCTACCCACCCCATCCACTGATCATCAAAAATTCCCCATTACACCAGGAGACTATGTCTATCTTAAAGCCCTTACAACTAAAACTCTCACTCCCCGGTGGTCCAGCCCCCATCTAGTCCTCCTAACCACCCCTACAGCGGCTAAACTCCTAAATATCCCGTATTGAGTATATTTCTCCTGTATCAAACTTGCTCCTCAGGTACCTGAGTCTCCTCTAACCTCGGATCTTGAACCCACCGTCACCCAATTCGTCCCCATCCAGGAAAGAGACACAAGCAACACCGCCCATGTATTCCTGCACCCCCACTAGAAACCTGACGTAAAAATCACCTGAGCCAAACCCTTCTCTAAATGAGCCTTCCACGAGCCCCACTCTAGACACATCTCATCTTGCAAGAACTTTTATTTTACAAAGAGCGCCCCCCCCCCCCAGACTATCTCAGTTTTTAGAACGCATCTCAGATGCCTGGCTGCAGGGCACTCTCAGCGACTACACCCTTGACAAAATTTACTTTTACACTTTCATCCTAGTTCTATCCCTCACTGACTTACTCGAATCACGGTAACCATGCTGATTCCCCTCACAATTAGTTATCGCCCTTCTAACCTTTGCCACCTCATATCGCCATCCTCTAGCCCCCACAATACAGCTAACTGCGCACTTAACCAACAAAACCAACTGCTGGATCTGCCCCCACTCCTCCCACCACCCAGACATTGAAGTAACTGCCTTCCCACCCAATCTCACCACCTTATATAACCTTACTGCCCACTTTCTCCCATCCCCCTACTACACGGGTTCGGCTGATCTCCCTGGAGCAGCTCAGCCAGTAGCCACCGTCACTCTTATTATATAGGTCCTGCCGCCCTCTGCATCTGCTTCAGACATGTCAACGGCACCTACATTAAGCCTTGCTCCTTAGGCGTATTCAACCCTTCCCTTCTCTGCAACCACATCCTAGACCTAAACTTCATACACTATGAAGGCCAACCCAAAACTCCTACTTGTCCTTACATATTAGCCCAAATTCACAATCATATCAACACTTCAGATTTTCCTGCTACCCCTACATGGATCATGGATTTTCGATTTAACCAATACGTACAGCCAAACATTTCTTCACAAAATCCTCTATAATGTTTGGTGCCAGTCAATAAAAAATAAAACTCACCCCAGTTGCATTGCCATCACCAAAGCAATCATAGCACTGCTATTTCCCTTCAAGGGACAGGATATCACTTCCTATGTGATACACCAGCATACCTAATAATTCCTCCTTACTGGACTGGCACCTGCATGATAGTCGCTCTAATACTAGATGCCTCTATACTAAGCCCCCAGCAAATGGCCACTTCCGAAGCAATCCCCAACCTTGACTCCTTCCTTGAGACCTCCCTCTTGTCCCACCCCCGACACAAATGAGACCGGCAGTGGTCTGAGTTTGGCAGACATGCATACAGCAACCCTATCCTTGAACCATCGTGAATAGGGTACTCCATATACAGAGGCTTCTTCTGGTTTGTAGGAATACCCCAGTTAGAGAAATCAGTATTAAATCTCTCTTTATCCCTTCAAGAAACTTGGAATGCCACCATCCAAGCTCTAGAAAAACAGCAAGAATCCCTAAATAGCCTAGCAGATGTAGTTCTCCAAAACAGAAGGGCCATAGATATCCTCACAGCCGAAGCAGGGGGAACCTGTGCCATACTAAACAAAACTTGCTGTTTTTACATTAACGATACGGTCATACAGTAATAGAAGAAAATTTACAAGTACTTAAAAAATACATTGACATTATTGCCAAGCTAGGGAACGGGCATATGGAGAATCCTGGTTCAGAACCTTTCTCTCATATTTCTCTCCCTTCAAAGCGATCCTAGTGCCTCTCATAACCCCGCTGCTTCTCCTCCTATTATTCCTTGCCCTTGGCCCTTGCTTCCTAAAACTGCTAATTAACTTTATTCAAAAAATGATCCAATCCTTGACACCCTCTACCGTCCATTATATATAATTATTAAGATCTTTCACATATCAACCTGTGGCAAGAGATGACCCCGGGCCATCAGTCAACCCCCTCCCATCACCGTAACTCTGCAGGAAGTCGTTATAGAAGAGAGATTCAACAACCCCTCTTCCAATCGATCTCTGCCACCACCCCCCAAAAAACACACCTCACCCCTCGCCTCCTTTTATTAAAACAAAAAGGTTAGAATGACAGCCTCAGTTCCCATGCCCCTACCCCCCGTGTTTGCAGCTGTTTGGGAGATAGCGATGTTTTGGGCCAGGAGTTTCCCATGATAGCAGGGTGCATCAAAACAAACTGCATTCGGCCTTGATCAGTCCGTCAGAATTATAACTGTGAGATAAAACAAACTGAATTCAATAGTTCCTTTTTTCTTCCCCCTATAAAGCAATGCCCTTCCCCCTTAGGAGTTTGGAGTCGGAGCCACTCGAAGCATGGCTTCCGCCCAGTCTGCTGATTCCCTCAATAAACTTTTTTTTCTGCTCGCTGCGTCTTGGTAGTTTTCTGAGCAACTTCGTTCTTACATCTAGCAGATTTGAACTGGCAAAAGGATCAGTAAACTTAGAGATAGGTCAACTGAGATTATCTAGTCTAAGTAGCAAAAAGGAGAAAAAAATGAGGAAAAATGAACAGAGCCTCAGAGACCAATGAGTCACCACCAGTGTACTGACATATACATCATAGGAGTCCTAGAAGAAGAAGCAAGAGAAAAAGAATGGAAAGAATATCTGAAGGAATAATGGCTGAAAACTTCTCCAATTTGTTGAAAACATTATACTTCCAAGAATCTCAATGAACTTCAGGTAAAATGAACTCAAAGAGATTCACAATAGACACATTATAGTAAAGGACAAAAAAATCTTAAAAGAAGCAAAAAAAAATGATTTATCATATACAAGGCATTCTCAATAAAATTTATGGTTCACTTTCATCAGAAACCACGGATGTTAGAAGCCAGTGGGACAACATTTTCAAAATGCTGAGGGGGAGAAAAAGACTATCAACCAAGAATTCTATATCCAGAAAAACCATCCTTCAAAAACAAAGGAGTAATTAAGACATTCCTTCCCAGAAAAACAAAAAGAGAGCATTCAGTTCTTTGTCCTAGCAGACCTGTACTACAAGAAATTCTAAAGGGAGTCCTTTAGGTGAAATGAAAGGACATTAGATGATCATTTAAATCCACATGAAAAAATAAAGAACACCAATACTGTAAAGGTAACTACAGAGTTAAATATAAAAGTCAGCATAAATGTATTTTTTAGCTCTTCTACCTGATTCAAAAGATAACTGCATGAAGCAATACTTATAAAATTGTGTGGATGGATTTATAATTCATAAAGATGTAATTAGTATGTCAATAATGACCAAAGGAGGGTGAGAGAGCAGAGCTATATTGGAGAGAAAAAGTATACTATTGGAGTTAAGGTAGTATTAACTTGAACAAGATTGTGTTAAATTAAGAAGCTAACTGTAATCCCAAGAATGACCACTAAGAAAATAACGTTTAAAAATACTGTAAAGAAACAATAAGGAAATTAAAATGTTACCAAAGTAAATATCTATTAAATACAGAAAGAAGGCAGCAAAGGAAGAATAGAAAAAAAAAAAAAAACTTACAAAAAACAAATAGCAAAGTGGCTGACATAAACATACCTTATCAGAAATTACATTAAATGTAAATGTACTGAACACTCCAACGAAAAGGCAAAGGCTGACATAATAGATTAAAAAAACAAAACACTTTCTACAAGAGACACATTTAGATTTAAAAGCTCAAATAGGCTGAAAGTGAAATGATGGGAAAAGATATACCATGCAAACAATAACCAAAATAGAGCTAGAGTAGCTACACAAATATCAGACAAAATAGACTTCAAGACAGAAATGTTACTGGAGACAAAGAATAATATCCTGTAATATTAAAGATTTGATCCAGCAGGAAGATATAATAATTATAAACATACATGTCCCTAACAACAGAGTGCCATAATTCATGAAGTAGAAATGGTCAGCATTGAACTGAGATTCTCCAATATAACTGGAGACTTTAGTATTCCACTTTTAATAATAGAAAAACTAGGCAGAAAACTAATAAGGAAACAGAAGACTTGTTAACACAAGGAACCAATTAGGCCTAATATTCATCTATAGGACACTCCACCCAGTAACAGCAGAATATACATTTTTCTCAAGTACACATGGAACTTCTCCAGGATAGACCATATGCTAGATCATAAAGCAAACTTTTAACACTTCCAAGGCTTGACTAAACAAAATATGAAAGTATATTCACCTACTACAGAGGAATGGAGTTCAAAATCATTAAGAAAATTTAAAGAATTCATAAATATGTGAAAATTAAGCAACTCAGTATTAAATAACCAAAGATGAAATCACAACAGAAATTTTAAAAAACTTTGAGGTGAATAAAAATGAAAATGAAAGATATCAAAACTTAGAAAATACAGTGACCTTAGAGGGAAACTTATAGCTATAAATGTCTACATTATAAAAGAAAAAAAAACCTCACATCAATAACCTAATCTTATATCTTAAGAAACTAGAAAAAGAACAGACCCAACCAACCAAAATGCGCCAATGGAAGGAAATAATTAAGATTAGAGTGAAAATAAATACTATAAAGACTTTTAAAAAATAGAGAAAAGTCAATAAAAACAGAAGTTGGTTCTTTGAAAAGATCACCACATTTGACAAACTTTTACTAGATTAATCAAGAAAAAAAAATCACTGAAGTGAGGAATCAAGAGTAGACATAACTGCTAACCTTAAAGAAATAAAAAGGATTTTCTATATTAAAAGTTGTATGCCAACAAATTAGATGAGTTAGATAAAATAGACAAATTCCTAGAAAGACATAAATTACCAAAATCACCTCGAGAAATAAAAAATCAAATAAACCTTTAACAAGGACTGAAGAATTTCAATATGCCCAAAAATATTTCACTGAAGTCTACCAATCACTTAAGAATTAACACCAGACGGTTTCACTGGTGAATTCTATCAACCATTTGAAGAATTAATATTAATTGCTCACAACCTCTTCCCCAAAACAGAACAGGACAGAACAGCTCCCAACTCCTGTGCAGCCAGTGGGCCTCTTGATAATAAACCAAAGACATCGCAAGAACACTACAGACCAATATCCTTTTGAACACAACACAAAAATCCTCAGCAAAATTACTAGCAAAATGTAATCCAACTGCTCATCAACTGATGAAGCATAAACGAAATGTGGTATACTCATGCTGACTATATTCATCCATAAAATGGAATAAAGTAGTGATACATGCTACAGCATGGATGAACCTTGAAAACAGTATGCTAAGTTAAAGAACTCAATTACAAAAGACCATATATTGTATAAAAGTAGTTTAGTGGTTGTCTGGGGTGCAAGACAAAGGGGGGGTTGTCTTAGGAATGGGAAATGATGGCGAGTGGGCATGGGGTTTGTTTGGGGTGTAATGAAAATGTTCTAAAGTTAGATTTTGGTGATGGTTGCCAAACTCTGTGAATATACTAAAATTACTGAATGGTACAGTCTAAGTGAATAAATTCTATGATATGCGAAATATATCTCAATACTACTATTTTAAAAAGTCTGGTAATGGGGTATTTGTGGGAAGGCCTCATGCAAAAGCTGTAATTCAGCCAGCTCATGCATGAGCTGCAAAGCTGGGTTAGGAAGGTAAGATAAGGAGAACTATTTTAGCGGTTCACTTTGTTTGCATGTTCCCCATTAAGGCCCCAGGATTCCTGAAGGAAAATCCCATTTTATGGGTACAAGGATCACAGACTAATAGGATGAGAAAATACTCCACCAGGCATTTTCTTTCTCCCTTGAGGAGTTCGGGACTCCAGCTCTCTGGGAGCCTTGCAGCCCTCATGGTCAAGGTCAGGGACTTCAGGCTTCCCCAGGACTGGAGCATCTCTGAGGCTATAAGTCCACCAACACCCACCCCACTAAGCCCCAGAGGCTAGCAGTGTTAATTGTGGCTATGTGCTGGTTAAACAGACCCGCTCATAAATTTTGTCCAAGGGGGAGGCCACTGACATTGCTCTCACATTCCCCACACATGCAGCCAAATGGCAGCTGGTTGAGTCCCATCTCAGAGTAGCTGGGAAAGGGCATTGGCCTCCTAATGCCCTGTTGCTAGGAGCACAGAGTAGCTAGCTCTGAGTTTCCTCAGGAGATCTTCTGAGCTTCAAGCTGACAGGAACCCTACAGATAATCTATCTTGCCTAGTTCTCTCTTTTTTTTTAGTTAATTAATTAATTTGTTTGTTTATTTATTTTTAGAGAGAGGGGAAAGGAGAAGAGGGAGAAAAACATCACTGTGTGGTTGCCTCTCACTCACGCCCCCAACTGGGGACCTGATGTGCAACCTAGTTATGTGCCCTGATTGGGAATCGAACCAGCGACACGTGGCTCACAGGCCGACGCTCAATCCACTGAGCCACACCAGCCAGGCGGCCTAGTTTTCTCTTTACAGATGAGGAAACTAAGATTCTGAGTGTTAACCCAGCTAAAAAGGGGTGAAGCTAGTACTATCACTGGGCCTTCTGACGACTCTTGAGGTTGGCATTCCTATCCCCATTTACAGGTGGGGACACAGAGACTTAGAGAGGTAACAGGTAGTCTGCAGTCTCCTGGCCAAGAAATAGAGCCAAATCCTCTGCCTGAGGCTGGTTTCTTTCTTCTTCTTCTTTTAATTTTTTAAAAATTGATTTAGGGGGAGAGGGAGAGGCAGAGGCAGAGAGACACAGAGAGAGAAACACTGATTTGTTGTTTCACTTATTTATAAATTCATTGGTTGACTCTTATATGTACCCTGACCAGGGATCAAACCTGCAATCTTGGTGTATTGGGATGACACTCTAACCAAGTGAGTTATCCAGCCAAGTCTGGGTCCTTTTTTGAAAAACCCACAGGGCTGCTTGCTGTCCAGGACACTTGAATGGGAAAGAGGTAACAAAAAGGGACACTTCTCAGAAACAGAATGAGACCCATGGAAACCCTGAGCTACAGAGGGGTGAGAGCTCTGGCCCTTGAGAACAATCCGAGTAGCCTGAAGCTCTAAGAGTTCACTGTGAATGCCATTCCAGTCTGAGCATTGGTGAGCAGGAAGCAATAAGATCCTATAGGCAGTCCCTGGTTGCTGCTGGAGAATGGGCTGGAGCAGGGTCCAAGCTGAAGACCCATCAGGAGGCAACTGGCGCCATCAGGCACCATACCAATGGCTAAACAAAGCTGGTTGGCATGGAGTACAGACAAGAAGGAATTCAGATGCATTTTGGAAATGGAAGTGGCAGGACTTGGTAACAGCAAAATGGAGCAGAAGGACAAAATCAAGAGTTCAGATTTAGTCTGATTAGCTTTGGCCATCTCTAGTCCAGGAGACACTCAATGGAGAAGTCAAGTGGGTCTGGTGCTCAGTGCAAGGCCTGAACCAAGATGTGATCACTGACTCTGAAGTTTGTTCACAAGGGGGAGGGGGCAATGGGGGCAGAAGTGAGGCAAAGGAGCATCTGCTAGTGCAGGTGCCTGGGAGCAGTCACAGGAAAGGAGCACTGGGGAGGGAGGAAACTCTGCGCTGGTGCAGCCACTGCAGCTCATCTCTGGGGCCTGGAAACCCCTCCCTGTTTTCTCTGCTGGACTGGCTGTTCTTCTGTGAAGACCCAGCTCAGGCATCAGCTGCCCTGGGCATTTTCCGAACCACTCAGAGAACATCCAGGCTTGCTTGTCTCGCTGAATACCTTCTTGGTCTGCAGTGTCACTGACTGCTTACTAGGTCTCCACTTGGCCAGGCTATAAGCATCATGCAGGCAGATGCTACACCTTCCCCAAGAAACAAGGCCTGCTGTGGAGCAGGTGCCCAACAAATGATTATTAAATGAATGGATAGAAGGTTGGATGGCAGCTTCCAATTAGCAATCTTAGAAGGATTCATGAAAAATGGAGCTTTCTCAAGAAGGCAGGCTCAGAGGCTCTCCAGGAGTTTCCAAAGTAGAACCAGTTCTATCATCCTCACGCAATGACAGCTACACCTCTCCCTGACTCTCTCTGGGAGAGCAAGGGGCACTGAGCACAACAGCAGCAGCAGCAGTGTTCCTGCCCGGCCCACTGGTCTCCGCACCCTGACAAGCCCTCTGTCCATCAGGAAAGGGGCACAGAGTCCATGCCCAGTGCCTCACAGCAGTCAGCTACACCCGAGTGGGTCTGCACTCTCCCAGCTGGACTACCACTGGGATCTCTGGGCATCAAGTGACATGAACAGATGAGGTTGAGGATGACCATCTCCCCTGTCTTTGCTATATCCATTGCTCTCCTGCCAATGTTCACTGAGCGCAGATTCTCTGTTGAGCCTGGTGCCACATCACAACAGTGACAAGATGACTGTCAGCAAGGGTGACAGTCCCAGACCAACCAGGTACTGGAGAATGAAATAAACTGAGCCTGTGGGCCTGGGTATCAGAAGGTTCTGGTGCAGGCCACCTTTCCCAGGACTTGACCTCCTCAGGCCAGGTTGATGGTACCATGAGAGGATATGGTGTGGACAGAGACCAAAGAGGTCTAGGCTGGTAGGGAAGATTGAGAAGGGGATGTGAGGGGGACACTCAACACCAATAGGACTAAGAATAAAAAGCTGGGCTTTTTTTCTAGAGGCACTCTAGTCCAAGACAGAATCTGAGGAGGGAACGAATGTGACAGGAGCTGTGAATGGGATGGTAGCCTGGGCATGGACTAGAAGAAGCAAGGATGAACTCTGGAAGACCAGGAAGCCAGCACAGTTGATAATGAGGGTGTGTGCAGGTGTCACAGTAGCCTTGGGGACAGGGATGGGGATACTGCCCTGGACAGGAGCACAGATGTCAGTCTTTGCTTGTGGGAAATGAAGCAGAGTGCAGGACTTCAGCCTGACTTCTGGATTTGCAAGCTGGAGATGAGCATTGCAAAGGGCACTGTGTGCTTAGAGGCAACCGCAATCATCAGGGGCCTTGAGAAGATGTATAGACAGAGCTCAGAAGGTGAAAGAAAAAGAATTTACAGCTGAATGCGGTGTATTAAAGGGGGCAGGGTGGCAGAGAGGGGCAGGCCAAGGAGAGGTAGGAGAAGGTGGGGGGCTCTTAAGTGCTCAGAGACAGATCTGGTCATCAGGTCCAGCATGGTGACAGGAATAAGTACAGGAGGAGAATATGGGGAAAGCAGGGCCAGGCAGACTATTCCTGGGGAGCTAGTGATGGAGGGAGGGAGAGATGGGCAGGGCTTGTGGGCACACGGGGAAAGAGACTGGCTTTTAAAAAAATATTCCAATGAATGTCTCAGGCAGGTTTGTGGGCTAATGAGGAGCCTATAGAAGGAAGGGTGAAGGTGTTAGGGAGAGAGAGAATATGACAGGGAGCAAGATCCCAGAAGGCAGAGAAGGCTCCCAATGCTTAAACCAGCAGGAGGTGTTATGGGTGACCTTGGGGATGAAGTGACAGCAGGGAGCCAGTGCTTCTCAAAGGTCTGCCTTTGCACCCTCTCTGGCCTTGAACAAAAGCTACCTCCCTGCTACACTCTTATATATTACCTCCTCCAAGTCTCAGCCTTGGGCCACAGTGCAAAGTTGAAGAAAATAAAATTTCCCACCAAACAGACCCGCCACAGAGCTCTACGCAGCAGAAGCATCTTCAAACATTGCCCCAAAACAATGAAATTAGACAGTGTCCTCAGAGTTCAGAACAAGTACACTTGCCCTCTGCTTTAAGGAGGGTAAGGCTTCTCCACACATCAGATTCTGCTCACTGACCCTTCGACTTCTTCAGAAGCACAGACAGAGGGCCGCTCCGTTTGCAACCATTGTATTGCATATGATGGTGCAATTAATACCACAGCATCTCACACCCCAAAAAACGCCTATGGCACTCCTTCTGGGGTCCAAGCTGCCCAGCTGCTGCTCTGCAACTCCTGGGAGAGCCTGTTTACCCTGGAGAGAGTGCCATGCCAGGCTTTGGACTGTAAAAGCACGATGACTAGATCCACTATGGTGACTCTGGCACATGATGTGGTTTTGCTGCCCTCTTCATGGAATTTGTGATTTCTATTTGAGTTTTTCTACTTTAAGAAGCACATTTTTTACACAGGGACATGTTTATATTGTAAAACTTCTGATTCAGAAACATCCAAGAATAAAATTAATAACAACAGTTGTTGTCTTAGGAAATTTTAAATTATATCAATGACTAATACACTCTCTTTTATTCTTTTCTTAAATAAAATACATACACACATTTCTAGTCTGGAAAGTCAGAAAGCTAAACATACAATACACACATACACATACACACATATACACACACAGACACACACACACACACCTTGGGAACAGTCGTACTACGGTACATCACTGCTATGACAACTGAATCAGTTAATGTCTAAAGCAGCATTTCTCAAAGTGTGTCCCAAGATGTGGTGCTGTGAGCTGCTACATAAAAGCCAGTTCCCTTGGCAAAGGTTTGGAGATTGTGTCTACAGTCCACCTGACCTGGAGATACACAACCACTTCCATTTGTCAAAAGCTCTGTGAAGTCTTGTGGTGAAAAACCTTCCCAACTTTGATAACTCATGATTTCTAAGGTTATTTAACCAAGTAACCCCTTCCCCAGTTGATGGCAGAACTCATTTTGAACAACAGTCCAAACCATCCACTACCTATCCAAATTGGCCACGAGTTCAAATTTGTTAAATGAGGCAACATCTAAACCTTTGGAGATTTTACATTAAAAAACCAATGGCTGCCTTCCTTGAACCACAGATGATCCTTTCTGACTGGCAGGGCTGGGTTCTGGGACTCAGGGTCCACCCCTACCCCCACCCCCAACCTTGTTTACAAGTCAGGAAATTCAAAAGCTGCTCCGGGCCTGCCAGTCCACCAGTGAAATCCTTTGGGCCCTGACCTGCCCTCAGCCAGCAAAGCAGTAAGACCTTGTGCTCTGATCCTACTGCAACAGCCAGGACAAGCCTTCTCTCCAGTCCCCTCTAAACATGAAATCCCACATGTAATTTTTTTCCTTTTTTAAATCAAATGTTAGGATAACTTGCTCTGGGGCAATGAGAACCGTGAGACTATTCACATTTCCTATGTGGTTTTGGCTGCAAAGTGGCTCAACCACAGACACTGTCTTTCTTGTGGAAGGATTAACCTCTCTCTTTGCTCCATGTGTCCTGTTTCAATGTAGGGTCCTCTTTAGCTTTTTATATTTATTTATTATACACGCTATAAGCTACCTCAAACCCTTTGTGAAACAGGCCTGTATATTTATGGCATCATTATCACCCTGACAAGTCATTCTAGCTGATTGACTGATATATTTACATTTCTTTTCTTGATCTGGATCCAAAATATACTTTTCAAGGAACAGGGACCTGGCACCCACTCTGGTAAAGCTGTGCTGACCTTAAGTTTACAGGCAAGGCTTCCCAATTCACCTGGTCACGGCAGTCACTTGGGCAAGCCCTTTAACACAAGGGCCTTCCCCAGAGCCCATCCAGGTCCAGGTGGGCCCAGAGATCAGAATGTTTAACAGGGGACGGGGGACAGGTGAGTGTCAGAGTCAGATGAGTTTGGGAAGCACTACAGTATAGGGATAACCCAACGATGTTTCCGAAAATCACAGGGATCGTTTCAGCCAGCCAAAGGATAACTTGGAGGGTCCCCGGCCTGAGGAGGCTGGGCCTCAGGCGGTCGCCAACGTCCTCGGCGTTTTCTCTGCTAGGAGCCCTCTACCAGCCGCTGCAGTCCGCAAGCACCTCCCCTTGCAGGTTCCTCCGCGACTTTTGGAAAACTGAGTCAGGGCCCCTGGCTCCAAGTTTGTGACAGAGGCGGCAAGGAGAATGAATGGGGCCCTCTGGGGCGGTTACGCTGAAGAGGCAGCGTTAGGCGCTGGCCGGGCTCCCTCTTCAGAGGATCTGTGGGCGGGGAGGGCCTCCGGGGACTCCTCCACCCCACCGGTGAACTTGGCCGGACCTGCAGACTGCGCCCAGGGTCCGCTCCCCTCCCTTCCTGGGCCAGACCCCAGGCCCCAGCCGGCACCGCAGAGCACGAGGAGCTCCTTGGACGCACGCTCCAAAGTTGGGAGACACGGGGACTGGCAGCCACACCTGAGCCCTTTACAAGGCTGAGGGAGGTGTTGGGAGGGCAGGTCCCGGAAGAGAGGCTGGCAGCCCCCAACCTCAGCTGGAGGAAGTCGGCGGCGCACGCCCGGTACAGGAGCGCAGAGGTCCCGACCCGGCGGCGCACGTGTGCGCTGGAGAATTACCTTTGGGCGCTCGCAGGTGTCCTCTCCAGTCTTTGCAGCAGCACAGCCCCATGGCAGCTGCGCCGCCAACTGCTGGCACTCTCGGGCGCCGCGTCCGAAGTTCGCCCGCGGGCAGTGCCCAGCAGCAAGCAGGGCTTCGCGCGGAACCCCCAGCCCGGCCTCCGTCGCTCTCACCGTCCGTCCAGGACCCGAGCAACGGGCATCCCGGCTCCGGGCAGACCCTGCTAATCAACAGGAGAACGCGCCAATCGTGCGGGCCGGGCCGCCTGCCTGCTTTTATCTCCGCGCGCCGGAGAGGCACCGCTCGGCTCCTTGCCCCCGCGGCCCGTTACTCTCCTGGCTCGCCGAGCTGCGTGCTCTCGAGGGAGGGCCAGGGGGCGCTCTGCGAGCAAACACAGCCTCTTCTGCCTCCTCCACCCGCGGAGAGCCAGCGAGCGGGTAGGGGCGACACTGACCTGACCAATGCGAGCAGACAGGAAAGAAAGGTATCCTCGCTCGGCTTGGGCGGCGCCTCCCCGCCCTCATTCTCTGACCTGAAGGGTGACTTACTGGGCGTCTACCACGGCCACTCTGCTCCCGTTTTCCCAGCTTCCGGAAAAAGTGTTTGCCCGGGCAACCCCCCACCTTGGCTGTGTGACTTCGGGCAAGTCATTTCCCCTGTGAGGCTGTTTCTTCACCTGAAAACTCAAGGAAAGGACGCCGTTTCAGTAACCAATTACCACAAATTAAAGATTTGATGGTATAAACACTTTGCAGTTAAGTTCCCCCATCTATAAAACGGAGAGGATCGTAGAACTGCTTTACTGGGATCCTTCTGAGGATTACCTGAGGTTGAGATGTATACAGCTGACCCTTGAGCTGCATGGGTCCACTTATAGCTGGATTTTTTTCCCCCGATATATATGTACAGTACTGTGAATGTGTCCCTGGCTGGTTTGGCTCAGTGGATTGAGCGTCGGCCTGCGAGCTAAGTGTCGCTGGTTCGATCTTCCAGTCAGGGTACATCAGAGAAGGAAAACTCTGACTCCAAAAAACCTCCGCTGCCTTGCGGCATACCTCTTCAGGGGAAAGGCTAAGGGAGTAAACCCCGACGGAAAATCCGGAGCCGGAGTCCCTAAGGCGGTTTGACGTTGTAGTCAACACCGGCAACTCCTGCGGCGCACCTGAAGCCAAGCTGTATCGACTCCGTCTTTCCCTTGGACCCTTCAGCTGCGAAGAGAGGGGGGGTCTGCTGCATGGGCAACAGCAGACCCTCCATATCACCCTGCCCAGGCTCTGTAGCTTCAGCTTCACTGGAGAGGATACTCCAGTGTCATCACAAGATGTCGATTCAACACGGGAGGAGACAGATACCGTGTCACTCCCGAGTCGGACTGCACAACCATTCTCGGCGGTGCAGATAGACTCTTAAGAAGCTACACCATCGTCTCTCGAGATGGACGGCTGCCGACTGTGAATGTATTTTCTCTTCCTCGTGATTTTCTAGTAACATTTTCTTTTCTCTAGCTTTCTTTAATGTAAGAATATATTCAATACATAATGTCTATAATACAAGATAAATACAAAAATATGTTAATTCACAGTTAAATGCTATCAGTAAGGCTTCTTGTCAACAGTAGACTTGTAATTAAGTTTTGGGGGAGTAGAAAGTTATGGGAGGATTTTCAGCTGGAAGGGGTGGGTGCCCCTAATCCTCATTTGTCCAAGTTTTACATATGTAAAACGTGCGTGTATATGCATAAATATACACATACACACACACATATATAAAACTTAGAACTCACTGGCAAGTTGCTAAGTGCTTTGTAAGTATGAACTATCATGATCAAGTGTTGGTGAAGACTTGGACAAACAGGTGCTTTTGTTACGAAGGTGTGTTTTTGGTGCAGTCATTTTGGAAGGTAACATGTGAGCTGTTTATTGAAACTAAAAATACTAATACCCTGGGACCAAGCAATTCCATTTATCACTATGTACCCCACAGAGGTGCTTGCCCACATGCCCAGGAAAACATGGACAAAGCTATTCATAAGTAAAGGAATTATCAAATGCACTGGTATTTTCAGAGAATTAACTACTATCTCATAGGAGGGAGCTGGAGCTGAATGAGATCTGTGGATTAATAGCACTTATGGAAAACATACACCCACAAAACCTTCTTCTGGTCTTCTCTCTGTGCTGGACCCTGCCCTAAGCACCAGGGCCTAGAAAATACATGGGAGGAAAACAGGAGACCAAAAGTGGTTCCCTCTGGGTAGCAGGTGAGTGACAAGAATGGATTAAAGGTGAGTGTCAAGAGACTTAATGTTCTTATAGTGTTCTAATTTCTTAAAAGGAAGGTGTATTTACATATTGTGTAATTAAACAATCAAGTGAGAAAAATTAGAAGTGTCTGGCACACAGTAGGGTTCTTAAAACCAGGTTCTTTCTCACTCTTTTTTAGTTCCTGGAATCTCTTCCTGGCCCTGAAAGAGGGCTGTGGTCAACATCTGATGCCTTTTCGCCTGACCTGGGATTTTCTCCCTTCTACCCCACCCCCATCTCATTTTGGGAATATCTTGGTGGGGGGTGGAGGAGTGAGGAGGAAGCAGTGGCAAGGGCCAGGCCAGAGGCAGAGACTGCCTGGGCATGGAGCAGAAGAGTTAAATGGCCTGTGGGGAGGAAAGGAGGAAAGAATGACTTCGAACAGGGAAGAGGTTTTCCCAGGAGTTAAATCTTATTGAAAAGAGTGATTAACAGTGGGGCAGATTTCTGCCTCCCACTACTTTAACTCTCCAGAAAGACCAGGGTGAGGCTTCTTTGGGGAGAGAGGAGGGTTGTCCTGCACTAGATCCGGAAAGATGTTTTCGATTCATGATTTGTAAGTGAGGGTTACAAAGAGGGAGTAACTGAGAAAAAACAGAGACCTGACTTCTGGTTGCTGCCAAGTCATTTTAAACAGTTTTAGCATGAGGCAAGATGTCTCAGTCACAGCAGGCTTAATGAGGTCCCAAGAATTCCAAGCTAGAGCCTACATTCAGGGACAGCATTTGAGGGGAGCAAGTGCCAGTGTTATTGTCCAGTGGCCAAGTCCTACGTTTGGAAAGGAAGATTTAAAAGAAAACATCACAGTGACCACTGTTGGCTATTGTTTATCTTCCTAAAAGGAAGTAGCAAAGCAGGATCATTTCGAATGAGCCTATTGTAGAGGTTCAGCACCTTCACTGAACTGTTCAAATATATTTTGGGATACTCAACTTTTCAAAGTGGCTTTAAATATCAAGTCCTAGGGCAGTTTAGGCGTTAGAAAGCAAAGCAAGAGCTTCTTTAGTTTTGCTTTTGGTTTCACACAGTTTCATTCCTGCTTATACACTGTCTTCTCATAGTTTTCTAGTTGTGTGTCTGTCTATTCTTCAAGAGGGAAGGAAAATAACATTCACTATATGCTTCCCACCAGGCAATTCACAAATGCTGTTTATATCAGTTAACCACAGTACAAACTCATAAGGTAAATGCCATTAGATTTGACTTATAGAAAAAGAAACTGAAGTTCAGGGAGGTGAAGAGACTTGCTCAAGATGAATGAAGCGGTAAGTGGCAGAGCCAAGATGGACAGTGGTTGGCTGGATGGCTGGATGGCTGGATGGCTGGATGGCATTTCCCCAGTTAGGCCTAGTAATAAGCCACAATTTGAAAAGCACCTACTGAGCATGCCTGAAAAATCAAACTTTCTGAACATAGGCATGCCCCTTGAATTGATCATGACCCCAAACCATCTTGAACTAAACCAAAATGTCAGGATCAGTCAGTACTGCAAAGCTCTAGCTGAGCTCAAGGCATTCAACTACAGATGAGTGACCAGGAAGGTGGGAGCCTCTGAAACATCTTCCTGAGTTGGAAGGCTGACATCCTGCAGCCCCCAGGGAAGCAGAGCCAGAAGCAGTGAGGTGGGTATTCTGTTAGTGGAATGAGCTCCAGGAGGAGGGCAAATGCCAGCTTTGGAGGAGAAAGGCTGTGTGGCGCAGGCACTGCCCCCAGCCACCCAGAGATCTACCTTCTACTGCTGTATTTCATTTCTCTGGGAGACCTCAAGTTTGGCAGTGAGGATGTGCATTTGTTTCTAGGGAGGCCACTACTGCTGCCGAGATCCTGGCCCTTCCAGATACGTACAGGCCATTTAGGGATTTGCTTAGGAGACTTAGGACCTGGCCTTGATACTCCTCTGCAGGAGTCTGGTTTTTCCTCCTCAGACATACCTAAGGTACCTTCATGGCATCATATCAAGGTGTGAGCTCAACTGTGGGAAGCTGAGGGGGAGAGTAGAACTGGGAATGCAGCATCTTAGTAACAACTGTAGCTTTGGAGGATATGATGATCATTCAGTCACTCTTTCTTTCATTTATTCATCTGTATACCACACAATGACTGAACACCTGAGAGAACCCAGGGCCTGAGCTCTGAGGAGCACTGGAGAGCACCCTGGGAGCTCCAGGGACAGTGACCCAGTGACAAAGAGAGATCTTGGAGGTGAGAGTTGAGATGGAGATGCTAGAGTCCAGTACTTTGGAGGATGGAATAGGAATGGTCCTCCAATGGGCATTATGATGTTTAGGAGCTTGATTTTGTGGTAGGGAAGAACACAGGGCATTTAAGGTAGCGGATATGATGCTGCCTGTCAATCTCACTGGTCAGCTGGCACCAGAGTGAAGTGGGGACTGGAAGAGGGCCACCAGGAGCAGGGAAAAAGCCAAGAAGCAAAACGCATAAGCCAGGTGAGAGATGTGCCCCAACCACAGTAGATCAGAGGAAATGGAGACCAGGAGGAGCTGTGTGCTAGCAGGGTGACCCCAGTGACCCACACTTTCCAATTCTTATCCCCATTGTGGTTCTGTCTCCTTGAATCTTGGCTGCTCTATGACTGGCTGTAACTAACAGAATGTGATAAGTAATGGCCAGTCTGGGCCCATGTCCTAAGAAGGCTCGGCAGCTTCTACTGTTGTGTTCCAAGCAAAGCCACTGCCTTGTGAGCAGGGGAACCATTCTGAGACCACGTGACCAAGAAGCCCAACCTAGCAATGTGGAGAGGCCACATGAAAAACTGATGTCTAGGCTAGCAACATGACTGAGGTCACCTGGGAATGAATCCTCCAGTTGGCACATGTAGAACAGAGCCAAGCTCTCCTTGCTGAGCCCTGCCTACAGGACAGAACAGTGAAATAAATGTTTAAATCACAAGGCTTTGGGTGGTTTCTTATGCAGCAACATGACTGAAACACGGAGAATTATACATAATACTAATAGCTAACACTGCCTGGACATCCCATTAGAATTGAAAGTAACCCTAGCATTCAGTAACATTATTATTCCCACTTTAAAGAGGAGGATATTGAGGCATAGAGAGGTGAAGTAATTTGCACAAGGTGACTCGGCTAATTAAGGGCTGAGCTCACAGTGGAACCAGGCCATCTTGCTTCAGAGCCTGTGCTCTTAACGACTCTGTGGTAGATATTTTGGAGGCAGAAGGGGTAGTACTTGGTGATGAAATCAATGCCCCGTTGGTCTAGGGCATATCTGTAGGTGAGATTTGCGGTAAAAAGACAACCCCTGTGGTATGCTAGATGGTGTACAGAAAGGCCACGTGAGATTCATTGCTCTGTTAGCTTTTCAGACTAATGTCTGTTTCATGTCAGCCCTGGCACCTGGTAGACAGAGGTTCTTGAAGATGGGAGTGATAAAAGAAGTTTGTAGACCCCTTATTATAAGCCCACTTCATGTTGGCACTAGTACCTTACAGGTACCAGTTCACAACAGCCCTGTGCTAGTGATGTCTTCATGCCCATTTTGCAGTTAAAAATATGGATACCCACCAAGGTTATGAGAACTCTCAAAGTCACACAGCTGGTAGGTAAATGAGCCTGTACTTGAATCTAGGCATTCTGACCCACCATAGGCACTTTCCTAATAACCAGCCCCTGCCTCCCGCCTCCTACCTCCTGGAAGTGAGGGTCTCCATCAGGGCCTGCCTTGCCCTCCCTCATCCACTCCTCCTATTAAGATCTGATCTGTTTTAGGAGTTAGACCAAAATCCAGTGTGCACACACCTCATGAACACCACCACAGACAAACAGACATTCTGGGAGTGGAAGACTCTATATTTTAAAACAGCATCTTAATTTTTCATGGGAAACCTGAGGTCCAGAGGGCCTAGATTTACTCCATATCAAGTGTTTCTTGAAGCTCTACTATGTGTCAGGCACTGAAAGGTGAGTTAGTGACAAGCTGGGGCTATATCCAGTCAACTTCAGTTTTCACTCTGAAACAAAAAGACCTATAGAAATGATAAACAAAAAAGAGGCCTCTCAACCATCCCTCAAAACATTTTGTATAATGTGGTGACCACATGAAAGCCAACTGATTTAGATATCTGGTTAAACAGATTAATTAGCACCCCTCTTCCCATATTATTCCTCATCAACAGCATTATAGTTGTTACTCACTTTACACACTCATTTTTTTGTTGTTGTTGTTGTTTTTTTAATAAAGTATGTGACTGGGGAAGGTAGAATCTGAAACAAACCCACGTTGCTGTGCTGAAAAAGGTTATGGATATCATAAGGACTTTTTCTTTTCTCTTAATGGGACTTAAGTCTCATTTCTCTTTTTCCATTGGTTACCAGAAAGTTCAAGAAAAAATTAAAGTTTGGCTTTGGCAAGTGTGAAGGCCCTAAAGTAGGCCTTTATATTTGTGCTTTGCCTCCAGATTTTGCTTTTCTATTTTTATTTGCATTGTTTCAGGTCCTTAATTTTTTATTATTATTGTGTTATCTCTATTTCACTCTAAATGCTCTCATTAGAAGCAATTTCAAACACTTCATGGAGTATAAGTAAATAAGTGAATGTAATACATTCTATTTTAAATCAAGAGTTGGTAAACTTTTTCTAAGGGACATATTTAAGCTTTGTGTACCATACAGTTAACTACCTAACTTAGCCCTTCTACTGTGAAATTAGCCTTAGACAGTAAATAAATCAATGGGTCTTATTCTATTTCAATAACATTTTATTTAGCCCTTACCAGCATGGCTCAGTGGGTTGGACATCATCCTGCAAAGCGAAATGACACCAGTTAGATTCCTAGTCAGGGCACATGACTAAGTTGCAAGCCAGGTCCCCAGCTGGGGCCATGCAAGAGACGACCAAATGATGTTTCTTTCACACATTGATGTTTCTCTCCCTCTCTTTTCCCTCCCTTCCCCTCTCTCTAAAAATAAATAAATAAAATCTTAAAAAAAAACTTTATTTACCAAAGCAGGTAGTAAGCCAGGTTTGGCCTGCGGGCTTTTCATAGTTTGTAGCCCTCAGTTTTAGAAGAATTGTAGAGCATTTGGAAGTACTTGGCTTAGAAAAAATGAATTTCCATCTCTTAGATGTCTAGTTTCCACTTCTGGATGATAGACTGGGAAAAGCAGCTATACAAACAGTCTGGACAGCTGGCCCTAGAGAGAAGTAGGCAGTGCTGGGAGGGGACAGTCCTGGACAGAGCAGACTCTGAGGTCTGCCAGTGAGAGCCCATTCTCCCCACACTGGTCATATCCCTCCTTAGGGAGGGATACTGGGGGCAGTGCCCCAGAGGTGCAAGACCAGCCAGGTTCCCCAGCTTGGACCGATGGGCCTCTGGCTGCTGTGGACGTTATTCATGGAAGGAATGTATTTACAGCTCCAAATTCCCACAGAGAAAGACAAGTTGAATCATTGGGGAGAAATTCCTGGGCCACATTTTTCTTGCTGTTCATGTGGCCTAAAGCCATTGAACTTGGCCAGACTGCCCAGAGAGGAATTTTACAAAGCCCATTGTCCTTTCCCAAAATCTCCCCTTCACCCCTGCCCGCACCTGCTCTTTCTGCTTGCCTTTCTTTCCTCCCTCAGCCCCAGGGGAAATGCTATCTGGGAAAGAGCAGGAGGCCACAGCCATGGTCCTGAGGACTTTTGCTCCCTGTCCAACAGGAGTTGGGACAGCTGCGGCAACAACTCCTGAAGGGAGGCAGGCACTTGTCAGTGGCTGTGGTGGCATCGGGCCTTTTTATGAACTACTGGAGAAAGGGGCAGTCTTGGATGCTTGACCACGGGTCACCAAGTAGGAAACTTGCTTCAGTAATAAGAACAACACATATTGAGCATCTACTGTGTACCAAGCACTATTCTGAGTATTTTACACATAGTAACTTGTGAATCTCCACAAGAGCCCTATTACAATTCCTGACTGGGAAAATGAGGCACAGAGCTGATAAGTGACTTACCTGGGGTCCTACAACTAGGAAGTGGAAGATACAAGATTTGAACTGAGGTATCTGGCTGCAGTGTGACTCGTACCTCTCACTATCAGTATCTGTGATTCCCACAGCTCAGCAGTCCACTTACAAATATTATCTCAGCAGTTACAGCAAAAATTCAGCATTTGCATAGATAGGACCTGCACACCTTTGAAGGCTCCTACCATCCCTACATGCCGCCGAAGACCCTCTGCAATGAGTGAGCCCAACCTGGTGTCTGGTCCACTTGGCTGGGGGCTCAGCACTGTGAATTAGGGGTTAACCAGTCCTCCTTGCTATTGTTACTGTTGTTACCTCAGCTGCTGACAAAGCAGGGACCTCAGTTACCAGTGAGTCTTTGAGTGTTTGCAATGTGCCAGCCCCCAGGTTTGGTGATGTACATACATACACTTATATACATTGTATGTCACAGACACCACCATCCAAGACTGAGTGTCGATAATCCCATATCATAGATAAGGAAACAGACACATTACTCAGGTAATTAATGCATGTTGCTGTAACCAGCTGTAAAAGCTCAGGGGCTTAACCTTGTAACAATTCTTTCCTGCTCATGTCACCATCTCATGGAGGTCAGCCTGAAAGAGGAGGAGCGAGAAGCCTCTGCTCCACACGGTCATTCAAGCACTCAGGCTCCTCCTAGGGCCCCAGTCTTCCTCTGAACTCTCTCCATATGCTTTGTCAATGGGGTAAGAAGGATCAGGCAGATCAAAGGGAGTTTTAGGGGCTATGATTAGGCCTACATTAGCACAGCCATCCACTTGCCATTGGCCACAGTTCACTCATATGACCCATCTTACTGTGGGGAGGCTGGGAAATGGAGTCTGTCTGTACAGTCATAGGAAAAAGAACCAGGTCTGGCTGCCACTGTGGTGTTCAGAGGGATGAGGCGCTGTGAGGGGCTGCCAGGCCCTGTGATACCCAAGCTTATGATTTGCAACCATACTGCCCTGACTGAAACCATTGCCAAAGCTGTCTGAATGGATTTCCAATTTCTGCCATCCTGAAACATCCCTAGTCCTTCAATAGGGCAATAACTGAAGTTCTTGAAGTACTGTGAGGATAAACTGGGACACTAAGAAAAGCTAAGAAAAGAGCTTGACACATAGTAATTCCCAAAAGCTTTCCCTTTCTTCGTGGTGTTGCAGCCAGGGGTACTGAGCAGGTGGAGAGAAGGCCTGGGGGAATTTCAGCCCTGAGGAGAGAGGTGCCATGGCTGAGTGCACTGGAAGGCATGGAGCATGTGTGCTTGCTGCTGTCACCTAGCTGTGGAAGGAGAAAACACAGGGCAACCTGACTTCCCACATCTGTTCTCCCAGGCAAGTGTCTAGAACACTTCTCTCCATCTTAATGCGCAGCTGCCCGCTGAACAGAAGCTGGCCTTGGCCATGACTAAAGCAACATGCTGGGATGGCTGATGTCTTGTTTCCCAGGGTTTTGCTGTGGAAGCAGCAACTCCTCCAGAACATTCTGCCCAGGCTTCAGCATTCTACTCAGCCTGCAGGGCACCCTGTCAGAGAAGGCAGGGCCTGGAGTATAACTGTGGATTCCCTTACCTGGTCGCTCTCGCAGGGTGCTGGCTACCCTGAGATGGTGGTCACGGGGCTCTCCCCTCACCCCAGCTAGCCTTAGTAGTGGCAATGAGATTACAGCTGTGTGGGGTGGGCTGCTAAGTACCAAGGAAATATACCCATGGGAGGGGAGAGGGCCACCAAGTCTCTCCAGGGATACATAGCACCTCCAGCACATGACTTCCTGCTTGGGTAGAGGGTCCATAGACTCCCTGTGCCCAAATCTGTCAGACCACACACAGAGACACATGCATGTGCACACACAGACATACACAGCCATCTGTCAGATCACACACGTGTACATGGAAGCACACATGCACGCACGCACAGAGAGGTACGCATGTGCACACAGAGAGACATACACAATTTGTAGAGGTAAGTTGGCTTCAGGTGGCCTGGTCATACTCTGTTCTAGTATCTGATAACTCCCCAGGACCATCGTTCCTCACCTCCCTCATTTCTCAGTACCAGGTAGGGCTCATTAACCCTCAAGGCCTCTACTTCTACCACCTTACTCAGCACCCTTCCTGCAGCCAGGTCTTGGGCCACCCAACATATGTCCTAACACCAAATTCAAAGATGCATATTCAGACTATGGATCCAACCCATCAGGGGGTCATGAAATCAACTCAGGGAGTTTTTACCCGTGTTTTTAAGAATGAGATAGAATCACATAGACTACGAACTGCTAGTAAGTCCCTCATGTAGGAATGGGACAATTTCATGAAACCCTTGCTTCAGTGTGTGCCTGAGTCCTGAGTCACTATATAATGTTATCTCTTTTCAAAAAGTGTGAAAATACTCTGGCAGTGTGTCCACCTCATATCATCTAGAAAACTTGGGCTCCTTGTGAAAACTAGTCTACCAATTTCTCTTTCTCCAATTGGGCTGACAAATCCCCTGTCTGCTGCAAGCCAAAGAGGGGCACAGTCTTTGCCAGCCACTCAGATTTTAAAAAAACAACAAAAACAGTACCCACCACCAACAGCTACAAAAAAGGTCCTGTTACAAACTGATCCCAGGACGCTGGCTGGCTGCTTACTGGTATGGCATTTGCATATCCAGAGGGCCACTTAAGTAACCCTTCACAGAACAAAGAAGGTCAGCTTTTCTCAATTAGGGTAAAAAAGGAAAAAAAATGAAAGGAGAGAAAAGAAAAGAAAATCCTCTGCTCTGCACATTCCTTCAGTGTAGACTCTCACAGGGCAGGGCTGGTCTGACAGCATTTTGACATATCTAGTGGATTGTTCTTTCCTTCTTAAACATTATTCCTTCAATAGTTATTTGTGGGGCACCACTCTGTGCCAGATATGGGGATCCACAGATGGGAGCACCCTGCCAGATGCCCCTTCTCAGCCTGGGGTCTGTGATCTGTGATGTAGACTAGGGGCTCCCACCTTCCACTGTAGGCCTCTTCCTCCCAGATGAAGGTGCTACCCATTGTGTGTGTGTGCCAGCCACAGACTCCAGCTCTGCCCCAAACCTGGCAGGAAATGTGGGGCTCTCCAGAATGCCATTATTCTTGATCATTCTTACTCTGGAGTGAGAGGAGGTTCTCACATGTATTGAGCACCTGCTACATACCAGGCACTTCCTGCCATCCCTGCCAAGGCCCATCAAGGTCATTATTGTCACCATCCAATGTGGCTCAGGAAGATGAGGTGACATTTCAAGGCAGTATACACAGCCAGGAAAAAGCCAGTTCCTTCTTGTGTCTCTTGGACTCCTACAGCTCTGTTGAATGGGAATTCAACCACAGGTAGCCTCTGGAAGTCCAGGCTGTGCCACAGGTCAAGTGAATGATGTGCCCTAGCAGAAGTAGCACGCTGCATGCTATATGATGGGGCTGGGCAGAGAAGGGGTGCAGGAAGATGGGGGACCCACAGGGAAGGAAGGGAGGCAGATGAGCCAAGTCTTTCGGGTTTCAGTCCCTAAAAGTGTGGGCTGGATTCCCAAGGTTAGCTAAAGTGATGTCCTGCTGTAAAGGGCCAGTGGCCCTGGCAGCTTCACTTCCAACTTCACGAATGCATTTGTTTCCTGGGCTGCCATAACAAATTACCACAAACTGGGTAGCTTGAAAGAACAGAGATTTGTTCTCTGAGTTCTGGGGACAAGAAGTCTGAAATCAAGGTGTTGGCAGGGCCATGCTCCCTCTGAAGGTTCTAGGGAAGGATCTGCCCCAGGTCTCTCTGTAAGAAACAAGGAAATAGTGACTCCCAAACCGGTAGAAAATCATTAGTAACAAAGGGCAAATGTAATTAGAGGGTCTCTGAGCCAGAGTTGACAGTATTAACATAAATACAAATCACAAAAGGGGCATGCAGAAGGGGGAGAGATAGTCATCACAAGACAGGGAAAATAGGAGAAGGTAGCTGACAGTATTAGCATATTTACAAATTACAAAAGGGGCATTTAGATAATTGAGTTAGATTGTAACTCCAGAGTATCCAGCATGGAGAAACGGGGAAGGAGAAGGAGGGGGAGGGGGACAAAGGGGAGCCTTTAGATACATTAGGGATAAAAACAGCCAGCTCCCTCTTTTGGCGCTCACCTTTGATCTGGCTGCTCCCGGACCTGCAGATCTGTGAATAAACTGACTCGGTTACTGCTGAAGTTCTGTGTCCCAGTGCTTTATTGAGAGAGCTGACAGAGAAGGAATAGGGAACTTCTTGGCATGTTTTTGGCTTCTAGCCTTTTGGGGAGTGAGAGTGAGGGAAGTGCTGGGTCCCATAGAGAACAGGGCTCTGAGCTGAAGTGCTCACTGCCTTCCTCAGGTTGGAATACTGTAAATAAAGATTTGTTGGAACATAGGAAACGAACAAACTGTCAACCAATACAGAAAGAGGAAACGAAAAGTGAGGAAAATGAGAGGCTCAGAAACTTATTGGACAGCTATAAGTGGACCAACATCCGAATCATAGAGTTGCCAGAAGGTGAAGAAAAAGAACTAGAAGTTGAAAAATTATGTGAAAAAATAATGAAGCAGAACTTCCTTCACTTGGGAAGAAAATAGACTTACAGGTCCAGGAAGCACAGAGAGTTCCCAAAAAAATGGACCCAGGGAGAACCACACCAAGACACATTATAATCAAAATGTCAAAAATTAAGGATAAAGAGAGAATCTTAAAAGCAGCAAGAGAGAAGAAGAGAATTATGTACAAAAAGGTCCCAATAAGACTATCAGTGGATTTTTCAAAAGAAACTCTGCAGGCAAGAAGGGACTGGCAAGAAATATTCAAAGTAATGAAAAGCAAAAACCTACAGCCATGATTACTCTATCCAGCAAAGCTGTCATTCAGAATAGAAGGGCAGAGAAAGTGCTTCCAGGACAAAGTAAAACTGAAGGAGTTCATCAGATCCAAACCACTGTTACATGAAATGTTAAAGGAATTTGTTTAGGAGAAAGAGGATCAAAACTATGAACATTAAAATGAAAACTGTATCACAACAATCAACAACAGAAGCTAGGGAACCGAAACAAAGGCAAACTAAGTAGGCAATGAGAGTGGGGAAAGAATTATAGGTATGGGGAATATTATGGGGGGAAGTCAGTGGGGAGGGGGAAGGGGGGAAAGGGAGGGAGATGGTACAGGAATTAAGAAGCATAGTAGGAGGGAATGGAGTAGACAGGAAGAGGTTGAGAAGAACTATATGCACAACCAATGGACATGGACTAAGGGGGGGGGACTACTGAAGGGAGGGGGGTCACTGGGTGGAGGGGAACAAAGGGAAAAGAAATTGGGACAACTGTAACAGCATAATCAATAAAGCATATTAAAAAAAAGAATCTCGTGTTGCTTGTGCACAAAATGTTAATATAGGGAACTCATTTCTAATTGCTGTCCCAGAAACATGACCAATTATGCTTAAAGGAATTAGCAGTTTCCCCTTTACGAGTGTCCTTTCATTATTTCAGTCAGCAAACATGTACCATACCTGGTCTGGGTTGAGATGTGCGGGGGGCTAGCCATACAAAATGTAGGCAGACATGTAAGCAGTTACTGTAGGTGAGTGAGTGCAAAGTCAGGAAATGTAAAATAAATAGTTAAATAGCACATTGGCCAAAATTTCAAATAATGTTCTCAATTTGTTTTCAGGAGAGACACCTTGAAGAAACAATGGGCCCAACTGTCAATCAATAAACACATTAGAGTATCCAAAAAGTCACATAACTTAGAGAAAGTACTATATTTGTTATACTTTTAAAAAACTAAACAACTGGACCCATTGCTCTACATTTGGAGGCATTTCATCTGAAAAGGTGTCTGATGGTTGAAGAAAACCACACTGAACATTTTATTTGAAAAGGTTACTAACATGTTCTTTAAAAGTAAGTTTATCTTTTTTCCTGATTTTGCAGACACCCTGCTTTAATACTTGTTAAACAATATTGAGTTCTTTACACAGGCTAGGTATTATCCTAATATATAGATGCATAATATAATAACACTATGGTGTAGATACTTTAAAAAAAATCTTCTTGTTTTGAAATATTTCTAGATTCACAGGAAGCTGTAAAGAAATATATAGTGAAGTCCCATGCATCCTTTAGCCAGCCTCCCCCAGTGTTAACTCTTATGTTAACTATAGCCCAATATTCAAACCAGTAAACCGACCTCGTGAACATCCACAGAGGTGATTCAGATCTTACCATCTCTATGTGGACTCATGTGGGGTGGGGTGTGGGAGCTGTATTCAGTCTTACCACATGTGTAGCTTCAGGGAACCATCACCACAGTCAAGATACTTAACTTTAGCATCATCGTATATCATCATAAGTTCCTTCTGCTGCCCTCTTATGGTCATATCCAACCCCTTCTCCCACCCTAACCCAAGGTAGAGACTTTATTCTCATTGTATGTCTGAGGCAACTGAGGCACAGAGAAGCTAGCAACTTGCCCATGGTCAAGTAGCTAGTAACTGCTGGGTCTGGCTTTTGAACTTTATCATTAAAGAGATTTATTGAGGGGAGGGGATTTGGGGGAACATGTGGGTGTATAGCTCAAAAAGGCTTCCTAGAGGAACTGATCATTGAACTTGGTCTTGAAAGGAGAAGGAGCAACAAATAATTGGGGAGTGTGGAACATCATACAGCATGAGAGTGGAACCGAGGGCTAGAAAAGCCCTGTTCCCCACAGGACTGAATCCAGGTTGTCAAAGCTTCCAGCCTAGGCTTCTGTGATCTCACAATGACCCAACCAACTTTATCCCCAGACTGCTTCTCCTCCTGCATGTCCAGCAACCTGGAAGTCATCCTGAACTCCACCCCCAGCATCTAGTCCCTCACCAGCTCTGGGCATCCTGTTTCCCAGCCATCCATCTTACCCCCAGTCCTCCCTGTCCCTGCTTAGTTCCAGCATGTCAGCATCTGGTACCTGCTGTTCTATTAAAGCAGTCCCTACTGGTTCCCTGGATCCCCCTTGTTAGCTTATGCCCAATCAAATTTTCTCATTGTTGCTAAATATGATCATACCTTTCCCCTGTTTAGGGGCATTCAGTAGCTCCTCGTAGCTTGTTAGACTGTCCAAATGCCTAAGCCTGGTACACAAGGCTCTTCGGGACCTGACCTTGGCTGATCTTCTAGCAAATCCAGCCACATTCCCCTTGCACCTGACAGTGCACCTACAGTATCCCATCGAATGGCTCAGTTAGCTCAGCTACCCCAAGCCCCAGGATATTTGCACAACTGTGTGTGTGTCTTCCCATGCTCCTCAGCTCAGAGAGGCACTGAGCACTGGGCTGAAGTTGTAGGCATGAATCAGACATGGACTCTGCCCTTGAGGAGCCCTAAGTCTGATGAGAGAAACATAACTGCCCCCAAAAGAAAAGAAAGTAAAAACCCAAGAGTTATTTCCAATAGCGTGTGAAAGGTGCAACCATAGAAGCAAGTGCAAGTTTGAATGAGAATCCTTGAGGGGGGAGAAGATGGTTACCTGCCTGGGATGAGGATGACAGCAGCAAGCCTAGAGTCTGGATCCATGCACCTACCCCAGTGCAGGGCAGGACACCTCCTGGAGCTCCCCCAGGCCATGGGGGTGGCCCCCACTGTGGGGTCGAGAAGTCAGGCAGAGTGTCACAACTGCCAAGAGCACTGGGGTAAGGACCACCTTATACACTCAGGAAGCCAGGCTAGCCCAGAAAGGCACACCTCGTGGGCCACTAAAGGCTCTTTTGATTGACCTCATTCAAGAGATGGCTTCAGTTTCACCTAAGGGACCAGGGGAAGGTCTGGCCTACGAGGGTAATATTCCTGTTGTCTCTGTAGGAGAGTTCCACTTAAAGGCCTCTCTACCTCAGAGGATTAGGAGTGGAAGAGCTAGAGGAAGACTCTAGGCAAGCAGTCTCTGCAGCATTTGCAGATGTGTTTTTCTATCAACAGGCCTGAAGGGAGAAGACAGAGGGCAGGAGTGGCACCAGGGCCTGGTGCTGGAAGGGGAGAACACTAGACTGGGTGTGATGGGTCAAGCATGCTCAGACCTTGGGGAAGCCACATCTCTTTTCTGAGTGCCAAGTCCATACATGGGATAAGAACACCGATAAGATGAGGACTGAATTCATTTATGAATTGGGGCTTTGAGGGCTAGGGCACTCCAGGGAGAGACTAACAAGGAGCGCTAGAGGACTGCACTTACAGGGTGGAGCCTATCACGAGGCAGAAAGTAAAAGTAAAGTCTGTGTTTACACCCAAAAGCCCACATTCAGGGCCAGCTTCATGGCCTGCAACCACGACAGTCACATAAGACCCCCTTCTAGAAGAGCCCTGTACTGAGAATTTAATGCTCTGCAGCTGCTGTCTTGAAATTTTCAATAATTTTGTCTTTAAATTTGTGTTTTAGATGTGGGGTTTCATGAGCCTGCAGAGCATGTGCTGAGGCTGGAACCTCGGCTTTCCCATGGTCCTGCTTTCTGCAGCCTCCAGCCTCTATGGATTTCTGACTTCCTCCTGCCTCCTGATGCCGAGGGCCCACCAGCTTCCTCCCCACCTCTGCCCAGTGCCTGCTGCCACCTGCTTCTCTGTACCTGGTGGAGGCCCAGGCCCAAGCACAGGGAGGGCTGGCATGGAAAGCATGCACCTGGAAGAGCCTTGGTGTAGCATGTGGTGATCCCTGTCCAGGCTGGCAGCACGCGTGCACACAGTGGGGACAGCAGGCTATGGAAGGGGAGATGCTTGGCTTGAATTCTTCACAAGGAAGAGGCATGGCATCTGGCCGACAGGAGGCAGCCTTGGCATCTAGTGGGTGTGTGCTTGGCAACTTGGAGGACGCTGGGTACTTATAAGGGTCTCCTCTCCTCCCACATGTATCCCTGTGCCCAAGGGAATGCACCATTTAAACAGCAAATAAATGACACTAGGCCTGGTCAGCCTCTACGCCTGCATGGAGTATGACCGCACCTGCTCCTGCCTCACATTTCACATCCATTCATGTGGCCATCAAGCCCCAGGGAGGTCCTCTTTCCTCCAGAGAAGCAGCTCAGAGCTGCAGGCAGTGTGGTGGCTTCCAGCCTCCTCAACTAGGTTGGAGACAGTCCAGTTTGCACAGGTTCCTCCTAGCACAGTGCCAGAATCTAGCATGGCCCAGGGCTAGAGCTTGCTTTGTTGCAGATTTTGGTCTCTGTGAACACAGCGTCCCAGCCCCTCATTTCTGTAGTGCCTCTCCACTGGGCTCAGGCTGGCTGCATACTGTGTGGAACCCAGTGCAAAATTAAGATGCAGGGCTCCATCTTCAGAAAGCAGGGGAAAAGTGCCATTACATTTGAAGCTTATTTCCTTTCTTTAGTGAGCTGTATTTTGACCTGTCAAAGTTTTGGTCCCTGGACTAGCATCACATGGAGCCAGGTGTTCTCCCTCTCTCCTTCCCTCCCTCCCTTTCAGTTTCTGGGTACCTGTGAAACACCAGTTCTCTGTTTCTATGTCAGGCAGTGCACTGCGGAGCCTCCTCATCTGGGTTTGTGCTGTGCAACACACTCCACCAGACAGATTCTTCTGAGCACTTGGAATGGAGCTAGTGTAACTGAGCATCAGAATTGTCAATTTCATCACAACTATGGCTTGTATTAGATTTCTACTAATAGATCTGTTTTAGAACATGATTTTGGCCAAAGGAATGAGCTGCACTCTCCTCTTCAAGGGCATCCATTCCAGGGATACCAGTGGGAGTTTCTCATACCCGGTTCTGTGTTTAGTTGAGAAAAGTGAGGTTAAGATAGGAAGGCCAGACGCAAAGCAGGGAAATACAAACAACTACTCTTGTATTTGCTGACTCTCTCACTCTTAGAGGTAGGAAGCTCCTCTTAGCTTCTCATCTAATTTAATTTCTAGTCATTACCCATCGACTGGCGCTCTGTGGGCAACTCAGCGGGACTGTGTGAGGTCAGGCTGATACACAGGCTGACTGGTACCAGGTGCCAAGATTGGCTGAGATCAGCATCCCACTCAGGAGGCAGCTACTGTGATGATCGATGCTCTGTGGATGTCGGGAGCAACATAGCAGTCTACCTCCACAGAGTAATCTGTGTCTACTGGCTCCAGTTCAAGGTGAGACGTCAGAGAGCAGGCAGCACTTCTCCTAGTTGCTCTAAGCTATCGGCCAGATAAGGGCAGGCAGTTGCAAGCTCAATGCCCAGGAGTGGCTTCGAAGACCCATAGCAACCATAAGAAATTGCTGGCACCTGTTCTCTCTGGGTGACACCTTGGAGGTCACCAAGGCCAATCCTCTTATCTCACTGATGGGGAAACAGAGACTAAGAGAAGGGGAGAAACCTGATTTGGTTGCCCCATCAAGTTAGGGCTGAGTTGGTAACTACACAGAAAGAATCAAGCCTCAGCTTTGAGTGGACAGGCTTCTGAGTTGCCTTACTCATGGGACCCTGTGAGTACTGTGGTAGGACCCCTCATCCTGTTCCTCTCATGGCAGAGAAGTCTCCTCTGTGGAACTTCCTGCCAAGAGGGGGGCATAGCTTACAAAGTGGCAAAGATGAACAGACCCTCCTGCCTGGTCCTTGCAATCCCGTATCACTGCTCTAGTGTTCTTTCTTTCTTTTAATTTTTATTTTTAAAAATTGTCTTGAGAGAGAGAGATTTGTGGTTCCACCCATTTGTACATTCTTTGGTTGATTCTTGTATGTGTCCTGATTGGGGATTGAACCCTCAACCTTGGTGTATGGGATGATGCTTTAACCAACGGAGCTACCTGGCCAGGGCCCTAGTGATCTTTCTAACATATGATCTCAGTTTTAACCACCCCTTCTGCCAGCTGAAGATTTTCAACAACTCAAGTTCAAGCCTCTTTGTCCAGCATCCCAGGCCCTATAAGATCTGGTCCCTGCCAACCTTTCCATCTCTGTCCTCTGCTACCTGAGTCTCCTGTACACCATGCTTCTCTAGGTCTCTGTGCCTTTGTGAACTCTATCCCCTGATCTGGGCCACCTGGGAATGTCCTTCTCTGGTTTGCCCATCTGAATAACTTCTACTTTTCTGTCAAGGCTTAGTGAAACCTTTCCCAACCGCCCAGGCAAGTTCCCCACCATCCCCCCACCCCCTGCCATCGGCTCTCACCCGAATGACACCTCTGTATGAGCACTTATCACACAGTATTGGGATTGTTTACTTATAGGTAATAGCGAAGCAGTAACTGTGTTATTATTCAGAATATTGATAAACAGAGAGACTGCCAAGAGGCAGGAATGTAAAAACATGAGCCAGTCACTGGATCTCACTGCAATCTCACCAAACCCACATCACTTGGCTCTTTTATTATCTGCAGTTTACAAACGATGAAACAGAGACATAGAACATTCACTGACTGGTCCTGGGTGGCAGGGCTGGGCTTATGTCGGTTCTCCCTGACTGACAGAAAACAGGTACAAACAGGGAGATGGTGCCCGGGCTTGCCTCCTGACTCTTTGGGGAATATTCCTATCTGCATGCAGAGGCTGTCTTACTCCAGGAAACATCTGCAGCCTCCTCACTCGGGTACAATCAGCCACATCTCCCTGATTTCCCTGAACCCCCAACTCTGCCAAAACCTCAAAGCCATCCTTACGCAGCCTACTGCTGGCAGAGTGCCCACCGGGTGTTGTGGAGTGTGTGGGAGGCCCCAGTGGCCTGGCGGGAGGGAGGCAGCCCAGGAGCTCGGTGGGAGAGCAGGGGTCTGCTAGACCTCTGAGCTGGGCAGCTTCCACTGGAGCTTCAAGGAATTTATCTTGAGAAATATGGTCTGTAGGGCTCAAAGTAGATGTGTTCTGCTATGGGAACTGGGCCCAGACTTCAGGGAAGCTGTTACAGCCTCCTGTCCTCTTGCTCAAGAAGATGGTACTTCTCTGCTCTTTTTTCTGAGATTCAGGGTGGCCTTTGTCTCACTTGGGGCTGAAGGCCCTACAAGCGGGGCTCCTGGCACTTCCTGGAGGTTGGGACTGGACAGGCACCCATCATGGTGCCCTGGTGTGGCTCTGTGAAAGGCCAGCAATGTGACATTTGGCCCGGCAGAAACAGAACCATAGACTGTGTCTGGTGCCATGCACGCTGATGGAGACTGCCACCTGTCAGCTCCCCTCCCTTCCTGAAAATACCCCTTGCTTCCATTGTCGGATGCCTTGGTGGGTGGGTCTGTCCAGCCGCTGGAGCAAACAGTCCTTTCCTCCCCACCCCAGTTTGTCAAGGGTGAACACATGGCCTAACCATGACCATTGAGACTTTGGACACTGAGCCAGTGACATGAGACTGAAGAAGAGTCAGGCAGGATTCAACCATCCAGCCCAGAGCACCCCTCTGCACTCCGTTCCCAGCTCCAAGGTCCATGAGTCGCCCTGCCACCTGCCCTTCCACATGCAAGTCTCCAGCTTCTCAGTGTTCTGCAGGGCCCCATAGCCTCCAGCCAATTTCCCCTTCACCTGAGCTAGCCAGAGCTGGCTTCTGCTACCTGCAGTTGGGATTCTCAAAAGACATGCCCAGCAATGGAGGAGACATGATAATCTAGTGGTTACTTGCCAGAGACTTAGGGCTCTACCTGAATCCTTGTAGTGAACTGACCTGCTTCCCTTTGGTAGCATTATGCTGATACCGGAAGAAGGATATTAGTAATGAGTTACTCTGCTTTTTCATTACCTAATTCTTCCTACCAAACACAAGCATCTCATGGGTTTAGCAACTCTTTTCATCCAGAGTGCCAGAGCAGGCCTATTCACTCCTTGCCCATCCCTGTGGCCAAATGCCTGCATTGCCAAGAAGTGTCTGGGTGGCCAACAGGATCAAGTCTGCAAGGAAAAGACAGTTTTCAAAGAGCTGGGAGTGGGTGGTGTTTGTCAGGTGAAACTCCGGTCACTAGTTACAGTGTGTGTGTTGATTGTTTTCCCACACCTCCAAGTAATTCTCAGTCAGCTGGGTGTCCTACAGTTTAACTATGTTCTATCTACATGAAAACAATTTTCAACCTTTTTCATTTCACAGCACACATAAACTAATTACTAAAATTCTGCAGCACACTAAAAAATATATTATTTGCTGATCTGTCAAAAAAAAAAAAGGTATAATTTTGATTCATTCACACCAGACAGCTATTGTTGTGTTGGCTGTTGTCATATTGTTATTTTACAATCTGAGGGAGAAGAGGTCAGTGCCCTGAACTAAATAGTCAGGTACCGCATGTTGTAAAAGTTCTTGTGGCACACAGTCTGAAAATCGCTGCACATGGAGAAAGATCAGATCCCACAGGTTAAAGGTTCAGTCCCAGAAGACTGCTCATCCCTCTATTCCAGTCTCAAGTCCAGGTTGTCACCTGTCCTTCTGACCAACTTGCTATTGACTGAAGCTTCCAACAACCCCCTCCTTATGTTTAATTTGTTAGAGTGGCTCACAGAACTCAGGAAAATACTTTCTAGATTACTGGCTTTTTATACAAGGATATGACTCAGGAACAGCCAAATCTAGGGATGCATAGGGCAAAGGATGTGGCAAGGGTCGCAGATGTACCATGCCCTCTCCAAACACGCCACTCTCCCAGCATCTCCATGTGTTCACCAACCCAAGAGCTCTCAAATGCTGCTATTTTGGGTTTTTATGGAGGTTTTTGTTAAAGAGGCATGGTTGATTAAATTGTTGGCCACTGGCGAGTGAATTAACCTCCACCCCCTCTCCCCTCCCCAGAGGTCAGGCTTGAAACTGAAAGTTAGGACCTCCTAATCACAAGGTTGGTTGCTCTGGCAATCAGCCCACATCCTTAGGTGCATTCCAAGTCATCATTAACATAACAATAGACACCTTTATCGCTCTCCTCAGGTAGGAAATTCCAGGGTTTTGGTAACTCCATGCCAGGAACTAGGACAAAGACCAAATATATATTTCTTCTTATAAATCACAATATCACAGGAGACAACTAACTGTCCAGGCAGGAGAAGAGGCCCAGGTGGAAAAGTGACTGCTTCCTGGTGCCTGGCTCCTCCGGGCCTGACCCAGAGCCAGCGTCAGAATGTTGGTGAAGAGTGGGGTTCTGCGGCCAGAGCTGGCTTAAGCTGCAGCTCTTCCCCCTTCCCCCTTAATGATTGTGGGGACCCAGCCAGAATCAGAGGTATGGCCTGGCTGAAATGGCTGGGAGTGAGCAGGAGGCATGCAGGGCCTGTTGTGGAATTGGCAGGTCCCTCCACTAGATGGCACTCAAAATTTTACTTTTCTTCATTTTTAACTCTGATAAAAATTGTGATATTTTAATACTGTTGAAGAGTACAAAGCAACAGATTTTAAGTCATAGAACTAGTATTAAAGTTCATGTAGTTTACTTATGCATTATTATACTTGGATTTCTATCACATTTTCAAGAGTTGTTAAGTTTTTCACCCTCTGGGCACTGGGGTTTGGCAAACATGTGCCCTAACCTGACCTTCCCCAGCAAGAATGATGAGTCCAGCGGAGTCTAGGGGAAGTTATTGACTCTTTCCTCTTTTAAAAAAAAAATTAAGATTTTATTTATTAATTTCCAGAGAGAGAGGAAGGGAAGGAGAAAGAGAGGGAGAGAAACATTGTTGTGCTAGAGAATCAATTGATTGGTTGCCTCTTGCACACCCCCAGCCAGGGACCTGGCCTGCAACCCAGAAATCAAACCGGTGACCTTTCGGCTTAGAGGCTAGAGCCCAATCCTCTGGGTCATACAAGGTAGGGCAAGTCTTTCCTCCTTAGTGCTTCCCAAAGGGTGACTGAATCCCTCACTGCTCACACCCAGTCTGCTTTCCCTGGGCAGCCTCACAGCTGTGGGCACCTCCCCAACCACCCCAATCTGAAGCCTTCAGGCATGTGCATAGGGAAAGAGGGCAGAGATGACAGTCCTCGAGACCTCTAAAAATTTGGTGCTTAGGCTACTGCTGTGCTTGATATAGAGGGGTGCAAGGAGCTTTTTTCTATAATTGCATCCTTAGATCTCCCAGACTCAGGTGGTTAAGACCCTAGAACCTGTGCCTGTGTTGGAGGGCAGCTTAAGTGTATAGCTTTGGAAGTCAGACTGCCTGAGTACGAGCCCTAAACCTACCTGGCTGTGTGTCCTTGGACAAATCTCTTATCCTTTCTAACTCCCCATGCCCTTTTTAATAAAACAGACACACCTTAGTTGGTTGTAGGCAAAATAAAGGCCCCACAGAAATGTCCACATCCTAATTCCTGGAAACTGTGAATGTTACTTTACATGGCAAGTGGGTCTTTATCCCTCCAGAGTCAAGAGATCCTTATAAATAGCTCTGACCCAGATAAAGAGCATGCACAGTGGTAATTTTTTCCTTTCTGGTCCTTGGGCACATGCTCATTGCCTTTCTGAATTTGTAGCTGAGGTGTGTTGACCTCTACCTTTTCATTTTCTAGTCTTAGGGCTTCTCCCCCAGCCCTTCCTTCCATGTGCCCAGCTCCCCTCCCCTAGATGGCAGGGCCCTCCTTCATTTCTTCTCTGTTTTCTTTACAGAAGCCTTTACCCCTGTTCTAGAGTTGACCAAGCCTCAGTCTTCCACTCCCTATCCTGGGATCATTCTGTGCCACCTTCCATGGTACTTGCAGTAGATGAATGCCCAAGTAGAGTGCGTGAATGAAACCATGTCACTTTAAGTCCACATGCAGAGCATGTAGTTGGAGGGTTCCCTGCACTTCAGCTTCAGCAAGTGCCCCCTGGCATTCCCAGGGTAGACAGAGCAAAGGTGAACATGCCCTGCTCTAGGCTTGGGTTTGCTCTCTTGTGCTCCCAGTGGGCGATTTGCTAATGGCTGGACCCAGCCTGGGAATGATCCATGCCTCGCTGGACAGTCTAAAGTCAGGTCACCTTTTCAGAGTGGTTGGGTGGCCATGCTGCTCTGAGACTATAAACTTCCTGTCTCACAGACCCCAGTCGATTCATAGCCACCACTTTCCAGAAGAACATTTAAAATTGATTCACACACATAGGACATGATGACTAGCTGCCCTGCCTTGACCTTCAGGTACACTGTTTCTACCCACGTGGATGTCCTCCTCAAGCACCTGCAACTCTCCTTGAAGGCCTTCTCTGTCTGTAGGAAGCTTGGTCCATGTGCAGGGCAGGCCAGATATGCCAGTGTGAGCTTCCCAGGAAGTACCTTGCAATTAATGGCTGGTGTGTACCCCTGGCCTCCACACTTCTTGGGTGAGACATCTCTGAGGCCTGTTCCCCGCAGTCCCCACAGCCTCCACAGTCCCTTTGGAACTGAGTCCGGGTGCTGCAGCAGCAGCCAGCTCAAAGCAAAGCCTGCCTGGCTCTCCTCCCTTCCTGCTCCTTTCTCCTTGCTTTTTGGACATTGCTTCTGAATAAACTGCTCAGATACCCAATTAGGCTCTGCTTCCTGGGGCGGTGGGGATGGGAGGTAGTTGGGGGGAGTGGTCAGGCTGAATACAACACAACCTGACTGTGGAACTAGGCCCCTTTTTGAACAAACTGCCTCATCTGCAAGACTCATTTCCTAGCTCAATAACAATCACACTTTAAAACAGCGGTTCTCAACCTGTGTGTTGTGACCACTTTGGGGGTCGAATGACCCTTTCACGGGGGTCGCCTAAGACCATCCAAAAACACATACATAATTACATATTGTTTTTGTGATTAATCACTATGCTTTAGTTATGGTTGGGGGTCACCACAACATGAGGAACTGTATTAAAGTGTCGCGGCATTAGAAAGATTGAGAACCACTGCTTTAAAATAAGGAACTTCAAAAAATTGTTTTGTGACTGCTAACATGATAGCAGTCCTTTGGATTAAATTCTTTCCTTTCTCCCACATCTCAATTGTCTGTTTTGGAATTCATAGTAAAGTTTATTTTAATGTTCTGAATTGATGCTAGTGACTCATTTGTATGTGACCCAGATTTGTTGTTTGACCCTTCACCTTAAGGTGAGGTGTCCCGGTTGAATGGTTTCTTCCCTTGTGTTTCCTGTGAATTTAAAAATCCATCAGAATCTAATTATCCACATAATTGATTGGATTTTCTGATTTTCCCCCAGATTTGCAAAATCCTCTACATTTGGCCCAAATTTCCAAGTTGTGCTTAGAAATAGCACTGGAGTTTCATGAAGGAGCTCTGCCCTTCCCAGGCTAAAGGTGTGGCAAAACCCCCACTGGGGACCAGGGCCAGCCCCAGCGCAGAGCTGCAAGGTGCTCAGGCCTACCTGGGCTGATTTCAAAGAGGTGCTTCCCCACATCCTCAGGGCCAGGAAGAAGTTGGGTCACCTGCATCCCTTGCAGAGAAAGAGATCCCTAAAGCAGAGAGACAAACACAAACACAGGTTGTATGAGATGACTGGAAAGGGACTTCCATGGTCAGGTCTCCTGGAGAGGGAGAGAGGGGCCATGGGCTCGGGGGCCCAGCTCTCCAGGCACTGGCTGGTAAGATTGGGTGCCAAGGAGGGGTGTAGGCCTCCTCTTCAAGGTAGGTGTCAGGCTCAGCTCAGGCCCTGGCTGGGTCCCAGGGGAATGGGGCGGTACTACCTTCTGCACACACTGTTGGAGAAGCTGTGCCCAGAGTTCTTGCTCCCCCGGTTAGGGATGGAAATGCAAGTCTGGAGCAGGGTGGAAGGCTCCTGTCAAGCAGAGGGCTCCTAGTTCCAATGTCCCCTTTCTGGGACAGGAATGTTAGATTGTAGAAGGTCAAGGAGAGAAAGGTTGACACACTGGAACTGGCCTCTCCTATGTAACTGTCCCTGAGGTGACATGGGAGAAAGGATCAGCAAATCTGTGTAACTCCAGCTCTGTCCCCTCCTGGCCAGGTGTGATTTCTTTTAACTGTTTAGTGGAAGTGAGCTGTCACACAGGAAGTATCCAGCACATATTGTGCCACGGGCCTGGTAGATCAGTGCATGTATATTATTGGGGTCACACAGCCAGTAACAGTTGAGCCAGGATTTGAACCCAGGCAATTAGGCCATAGGGATGGAGTTTAAGATGGGTTTCCCATGGAGAGAACCAAAAATATGTAGTCAAAGCCACATACAATCTGAACTGAGCAAATGTGAGCATGAACAAAATGAAAAAAGGCCTCAACAGAGATCAATAACTAACATAGAGAAGGGGGACAAAGAAGGCCCACTCCACTCTCTAATTCTGAAATCTGGTAACGAGGCCGAAAGATGTAGAAAAAGAGAACAGGCCATAGATATGGGTAGGCTGCACATCCTGGCCGTGTAACCTTAAGCAAATGGTTTAATTTCTCTGAACCTCAGTTTCCATATCTCTACAGTGTAACAGTAACTCCCACTTCTCAGGGATGTTGCGACCCCAAATTTCTGTTCACGAAATGCTGTTCTAGATGAGGTGCTGTCTGTCATGAGCACCTTGACTTACCCTTCCCCCATCCATTAGGCTAGGCCTCCTTTGCCCCCTTCTTTATGTTAGTGATTGATTGCTGTTGAAACTTTTCTTCATTTTGTTCATACTCAGATTTGCCCAACTTAGACTTTGTGTAGGTTTCTAAAACTTTTATTGAAAAAAATTTTTATTTATTGAATTCATTGAGGTGACATTGGTTAATAAAACTATATAGGTTTCAGGTTTACAATTCTATAATATATCATCTGTATATTGTATTGTGTGTTCACAACCCCATGTGTGGCTTTGACTATACATTTTTGGTTGTCTCCATGGGAAACCCCTTTTAAACTCCAGCCTTACAACTTAACTGCCTGAGTTCAAATCCTGGCTTAGTTATTTATTGGTTGTGTGATCCCAGGCAAATTGCTTAACTTCTCTGTGCAATGTCCCAATTTCCTTATATGTGAAGTAGGAATGATAATAGTACTTTGTGGGGCTCTATGAGCATTACATGAATCAGTACTTTGGAAGTCCTTAGAGCAGTGCCTGGCACATAGTGAAAGCTGTGTGTTTGCTAAATAGAGCCCAGCTATTATTGTGTGTCAGGACTCCATGCTTAGTGGGGGAACATCCTCCCTGTGTCTGCACTTGAGGTGAGGAGCATGGCCACGTGCTTTACCCACTTCACTTCCAGTCCCCCACAGTATGCAAGCTCACAGAGCTCTCCTGTCCCTACTCCCAACTTTTCCAATTCTTGGCTTTAACAGGGTGACTGGAGCCTCTGCGTGGCTGCTATAGTCTTGTGCCTCAAGAACACAAGGGAATTCCTTTTCTCATTTAAGCAATGTAAAGGAAGAATGACGTCTTTACCCACAGTTGCTTGCTTTAGAGAAATTACAGCAATAAGCCAGAGAACCAGCTGGCAACTACTGTAACTGAATCAACATTTACTTTCTTTCTAGGGAAACTGGAGCTACTGGGAATAAGTTAGGACCGTAGCCCCAGGACTGCTGTAAGAAACAAGGAAATATGACTCCCAAACCAGTAGAAAATCATTAGTAATAAAGGGCAAGTGTAATTAGAGGGTCTTAAGGGCAAATGTAATTAGAAAATCTGTGAGAAGGAAGTTAACACCATTAGCATATTTATAAATCACAAAAGGGGCATCCTGAAGGGGAAAAGATCGTCATCACCAGACAAAGGGAAAATGGGAGAAGGTAGTTGACAGTATTAGCATATTTACAAATCACAAAAGGGGCATTTAAATAGTGGAGTTAGATTGTAATTCCAAAGTATCCAGCATGGAGAAATGGGGAAGGAAAGGGAGAGGGAGGGGGGCTTAATTAATTAATTAATTAATTAGACAAAAATGGGAGAGCGGCTTTAAATGCATTAGGAATAAAAGCAGCCAGCTCCCTCTTTTGACGCGCACATTCTCCTGGCTGAGGGTGCGCCCGACTCTGCAGACTTGTGAATAAAAGCCTTGCTTTGCTGCTCAAGTCCTGGTATCGGTTTTTATTGTGAGCATTTCTCACACTGCAAAACATGCTCATTAGAGGGTGCGGGCAAGATCCATCACTGGCTAATGGATTGGGTCTTCGGGGTTTGCTGTTTCAGTAAGTATCTTGTGTAATCTTGGGCACTCTTTTTTTTTTTCCCTCTGTGCCTTAATATCTGTCATCCGTAAAAGGATAGTAACAATATTGACACCGACATTACTTTCTACTACAGACAAATGTAAAAGCAGCAATAGCTACTGTTTACAGAGCTTGTACTATATTCCTGACTCTTTGTCTAAAATTATTGGGTTTAATCTAACTAGAGGCCCCCATGGGGGTAGGCACTATTACCTTCACCCTCTTGGATGAACAGATGAATGTGGGAGAGGTGAAGCAACCAGCCCTATGCCCCTTGCTAGTGAAGGTGAGCTGAGATGTGCACCCAGCTGTGTCTGATGCTGGACCACTTTGCTTCTCATATTTGTGACAGCTTTTTGTACAAGAAGCTACCATGGAGAGCAAGGCTGTGACTTTGGGACCCACCATTCACCTCTCTCTCAGTTTAGCCCCATTGTGACCCCCACTACTGCAAGGGGTCCTCAGAACTGGCTTTCAGAGACACCCAGTTTCCTCCTATGGGTCAAGAGATGGTTTAGATTCCACCATTTTGCTCAGGCGCAGAGGGCGGGAGTTGGGGAAGGGTAAGAGCAGAGGGTTTTGCTTTCTTGTGGAGTATGACACTTGTAAAGACTCTGATGAAAAGACATGTAAGGAGTCAGTAGGAAGCTTTCTGTTGAAACACCTGGGGTAGGTCTCCATCTGGAGTGGGCATCAGAATCACCCCAGGGCTTGTTAAAACAATTACAGTAAAATAATTTTCAAACTTCTGGTCAGGATGGAGGTAGACACACTTTGGCATCTCATGCAACCACAAAATGAATTATGACTAAATCTCAAAACAAATAACATTCAGAACTGTCAGAAAATCAAACTGTATGGAAGTCTGACAAGCAACAATTTAAAGAAGCCACATCCATTCAGATGGGTAGGAGGCGCAGAGACATGGAGACTGGACTGAGGGGCGAGGAGACATGGTGTGGTGTGGAGAGGCATCGGCAGCACCACAGGCATGGGTGTTCTCACATTCATGTGTGGTGGATAAAAATTGGGAGGGGTACCTTGGGAGCAAGCGATCGATCCAAGCCCCAGGCCAGATAGCACAACCCAGGGTTCCAGCACCAGGAAGATAAATTCCCATAAGTTCTGGCTGTAAAAACCAGTGGGGGTTGGGGCAGTGGAAAAAACTGTTGTATTTTCAGGAAACTCAGCTTAAAGGGGATGCATGGTCTTAAAACATATGTCAACCCACCCACTCTGGGATTCAACACCAGGGCAACAGCTGGGATGGTTCCAGTCACAAACAGGGAATGGGTGAAGTGAGTGGATATGGAATGAGTGCTGAGTAAGCCCCAGAAGCCAGGCAGTAGCACAGTCTCCTCTCTGAGCCCTCTGCAACACAGAGTCACAAAGTGGTGAAGCAGGTTGCCCTGCTCTGGCGATTATCTAAGGTTCTGTCCCACACAATTCACAGGTGCCTTCTACCAGGAGGCAAAGAAGCTCTACCTAATACACAGGAAGACTGTCAAATTGTGGAGACAAAGAAATATGGCCCAAATGAAAGAACAGAATAAGACCCCAGAAAAAGAACTAAACAGAATGGAGGTAGCCAACCTATCAGATGCAGAGTTCAAAACACTGGTGATCCAGTTGCTCAAGGACATATTAATTATGGCATTGTTATAAAATAAGAAATGTAGGATATGCTAAGTAAAAAAAGAAAAAACTACATGGAATCAACAGTGAAGCTAGGATTCAAATCAATGATTTGGAACATAAGAAATAAATAAACATTCAACCAGAGCAGAAATAGGAAACAAGAATTCAAATAAACAAGGATAGTATAAGAAGATTCCGAGACATTTCCAAATGTGACAATATCTGAATCATAGTGATGCCATAAGGAGAAGAGGAAGAGCAAGAAATTGAGAACTTACTTGAAAAAATAATGAAAGAAAACTTCCCTAGTTTGGCAGAGGAAATAGACATACAAGTCCAGGAAGCACAGAGTCCCAAACAAGTTGGACTCAAAGAGGACCACGCCAAGACATATCGTAATTAAAATGCCAAAGGCTAAAGATAAAGAGAGAATCTTAAAAGCAGCAAGAAAAAAAAAGACAGTTACCTACAAAGAAGTTTAGACTGTCAGCTGATTTCTCAAAAGAAACTTTGCAGGCAAGAAGGGACTGGTAAGAAGTATTCAAAGTGATGAAAAGCAAGGACCTGCAACCAAGATTACACTATCCAGCAAAGCTGTCATTTAGAATGGAAGGGCAGATAAAGTGCTTCCCAGACAAGGTAAAACTAAAGGAGTTCATCTTCACCAAGCCATTATTACATGAAATGTCAAATAGACTTATTTAAGAAAAAGATGAAGATCAAAACTATGAACATTAAAAAGACAATAAATTTACAACTATCAACAACTGAATCTAAAAAAATGTGCAAAACAAAACCAAAAAAATGAACTAAGCAAACAGTCAGAACAGGAACAGAATCATAAGTATGGAGATAATTTGGAGGGTTATCAGCTGGGAGGGGGAAGTAGAAAAATGGGGGGAAGTTGCAGGGATTAAAAAGCATATTTGGTAGGTATAAAATAGACAGGGGGATATTACGAATAGTAAAAAGAAAATGGAGAAATCAAAGAACTTATATACAAACCTATGGACATGAACAAAGTGAGGGGGGATTGCTAGAGGGAAGAGGGTACTGGGCAGAGGGGCCAAAGAGGGAAAAGTTGGAACAACTGTAACAGCATAATCAATAAAATATACTAATAAATTTCCATATGTCTTTATCAATAATTGATAGAACAAGTAGATAAAAATTCAGTAAGTATATAGATGACCTGAAAAATCACTAACAACCAACTTGACCTAATTACTGCCTCCTTCAACATCAGATATACATTCTTTTCAAATGGACAAAAAACTTTTACTAAGATGGGCATACACAAGTCTCAATAAATGAAAGAAAATTCAAATACAACATATGTTCTTGAACCACAATAGAATTAAGTTAAAAATCAGTAACAAAAAGATTTCTGGGAAATCTTCCAGTATTTGAAAACCAATTAATGTACTTCTAAATAATTCACAGGTCAGGGAAAAAATTTTAAAAGTACTTTGAACTAGATAAAAATGAAAACATAACATACAAAAATTTGTGAATTGCCTTTAAAGAAGTACTTAGGGGATAAATTATTGCACAAAATACTGATATTAGAAAACAAGAGAAGTCTCAAATCCATTACCTCAATTTTCACTTTAAGAAACTATACAAAGAAGAAATAGCAAATGAAACCCAAAGTAGAAGAAGGAAAAAGTAAAGATTAGAGTAGCTATAAGTAAAATGCAAAAAAAGAAAAGAAAAAAAAGAAAGAGAAAACCAAGGAAACCAAAAGCTAGTTCTTTGAGGAAATCAATAAAATTGATAAGACTTTAGCCAGATTAAGTAGGAAAAAAAGAGAGAAGATAAATTACCAACATCAGGAATGAGAGAGGTGACATCATTACAGATTCTTCAGACAGTAAAAGGATAATAAAATAATGTTAAGAACAATATGCTAGTAAATTTGGCAACTTAGATGAAATGGACCAAAAAATACCCAAACTACTGAAGCTCTCTCAAGAAGAAATAGCTAAATAACCTTGTATCTGGTAAAGAAATGGAATTTGTAGCTAAAAACCTTTTCACAAAGAAAATTCCAGGCTCATATGGCTCTACTGGTAAATTTTACCAAATATTTAAGGAATAAATAATACTAACACTACACAAACTCTTCTTGAAAATTGAGAAAAGGGGCATACTTTCCACTGCATGTTATGAGGCCAGCATTACCCTGATATAAAACCAGCAGAAGCTATTACAAGAAAAGGACACTATAGACAATGTCCTTCAGGAACATAAATGCAACAGTTCTCAGTGAAATTTTAGAAAATCAGATTCAGCATTATATAAAAAGGCCCATACTTAATGACCAACTGGGGTTTATCCCAATTATGCAATGTTGGTTTTACATTTCAAAACTAATCAATGTAATTTATCTTATTAGTAAACTGAAAAAAAGAGAGCCCTGGTTGGCGTGGCTCAGTGGATCGAGTGCTGGCACATATGTATATATGCCCTTTACCAGGGCAAAGAAGTTCTCTTCCATTCCTAGTTTGTTGATAATTTTTATCAGGAATGGATGTTGAAATTTATATGGAAAAAAAAAAAGCTAATATTATGCTAAAAGCTTTTTCCTTAAGAGTAGGGTCAAGACAATGATGTTTATTTTCACTACTTCTATTAAACATTGTCTTGGAGTCCTAGCTGCTGTAATAAAAAGTAAAACAACAACAACAACAATAACAAACAGCCCAGGCTGGTGTGTTTCAGTGGATTGAGTGCTTGCCTGCGAATCAAAGGGTTGCTGGTTCGATTCCCAGTCAGGGCCCCTGCCTGGATTGTGGTCCAGGTCCCTGGTTGGGGTCTTGCAAGAGGCAACTAATGTTCCTCTTCCTCTCTTTATCCCTCCCATTCCTTCTTTCTAAAAATAAATAACTAAAATCTAAAAAGACCCACAAAAATAGTAAAAGTTGTCCAGATTGGAAAGGAAGAAGTAAAAGTGTTTTCACAGACAACATGATTGTCTGTGTTGTATATGTAGAAAACCGGGTGAAACCCTATCCAAAAATATTAAAAAGCTACTAGAAGTAATAAATAAGTTCGCAGGGTGTCAAGGTACAAGATAAATGCACAAAACGATACCTATCTCTATATACTAGCAATAAACAATTGGAAATTGAAAATCAAAACCATTTTTAATTGCAGCAAAAATATGAAGTACTTAGGAATAATATGGCAAAAGATGTTCAAGATCTATGCACTGAAAATTATAAATAATTGCTGGAGAAATAAAAGAAGATATGGAGAGATACAGTTTGTTGGTCAGAAGACTTACTATTGTTAAGATGTCAATTCTTTCCAAATTGATCTATAGATTTAATGCAATTCCAATCCAAATCCCAGTAGGTGTTGTGAAAAAATTGGCCAGCTAGCTATTCTAAAACTCAAGTAGAAGTGTAAAGGACCTACAATAGCCAGACAACTTTGAAACAGAATAACAAGTTGGAGATCTAATACTGCCATTTTCAAGACTTATCATAAAGCTACAGTAATCAAAACATTGTGATATTGGCATCAAGATAGATAAATAGATTAATGAAACAGGATATATAGTTCAGAAATATATATATATATATATGTAATTTTTGACAGAAACTGCAAAGGCAATTCAGTGGAGGAAGGATAGTCTTTTCACCAAATGGTGGGGGAACCATTCCATATTTGTGTGCAACAATTAAACTTTGATCAATGCCTCACATCATATACAAAAATATATTCAAGATGAATCATACATCTAAATGTAAAATCCAAGACTGTAAAACTTTTGTAGAAAACGTTTATGACTTTGTTTATTTATTTATTTATTTTTAGAGAGAGGGGAAAGGATAAAGAGAGGGAGAGAAACATTACTGTGTGGTTGCCTCTCACTCACGCCCCCAACTGGGGACCTGACGTGCAAACTAGTCATGTGCCCTGACTGGGAACCGAAACAGCGACACTTGGCTCTCAGGCTGACGCTCAACCCACTGAGCCACAGCAGCCAGGAAACCTTCATGACTTTGAGTTAAGCAAACATTTCTTAGATACAATGCAGAAGTACAGTTCATAAAAGAACTAATTGATAATTTGACTTATTTATATAAAAAACCCCTGCTCTTGCAAAGATATCATTAAGAGAATGAATGTATGAGATATGCTGGGAGGAAACATTTAAAAATCATAGACTGAATACAGGATATATAACATCTAAAAATAAGGATATTATATATACAGAAAAGATATATGAATATTTGAAAATCATGTATCTATATCTATATATGTCCAGGATATATAAATTTTTGAAAATAATGTATTCTGACACAAGGTATATAAAGCTGGCAAGGCTGTGTTTCTCCTAGAGGCTCAGGGGAGAGACTGTTTCTCTGCTTTTTCCAAAATACATAAAGCACTCTCGAAATTTTATAATAAGAAGACAAACCACTCTTTAAAAAAGGCAGATGATTTGAACAGATACTTTACTGCAGAAGATATAAAGATGTGGCAAATACGCTCATAAAAAGATCCTCTACATCATTAGTCATTAGAGAAATGCAAATTAAAACCACAATGTGATGCCACTACATATCTATTAGAATAGACAAAATTTAAAAGACTGACCATACCAAGTGTTTTTGTGAGTGTGAAGAACCTAGAACTCTCATACACTGCTGGGGAGTGTAAAATAATGCTATCATTTTGTTAAAACATTCAGCAGTTTCTTAAAAAGTTAAACATATATCTAAGATATGATCCAGCCATTGCCTTTCTAGTTATTTATTCAAGAGAAATGAAAATCTATATCCACAGAGAGATTTGTACATGAATGCTCATAGCAGCTTTATTTTTAATATCCAAAAACTGGATACAACCTAAATGGCCATCAACAGATGAATGGATTAACAAACCACAGTATAGCCATATAATGGAATATATCTCAGCCATAAAAGTAAATAAAAACACATGTTACAATATGGATGAATCTCTAAATAATTATACTGAGCAGAAGAGGACAGAGTATGTACTGACCTGTTCCATTTATATACAATTGTAAAAAATGCACACAAAGCATTTGCCTGGGATCAGGAGTCAGGAGGGGTGGGGATGGGGTTGGAGGGAGGGATTACAAAAGGATACAAATAAACTTTTGGGGAAAATAGATATATTTGGATATATTCATTATCTGATTTGTGGTGATGGTTTCATAGGTGTATGCATATATTAAAATTTACCAAATTGTACATGTTAAATATGTGCAGTTTATTGCACATTAATTATACCTCAATAAAGCTGTTAAGAAAAATTGACATGATTCAGTTATTGAAAAACTTAAAATGAGTGTGCGTGTGCACTTATTTTTTATAGTTGTGGAGATCTGAAATGAACCTTAATGGGCTGCAGTCAAAAGCTGGCAGGGCTGTGTTCCTCCTAAAGGCTCAGGGGAGAATCTGTCTCCCTGATTTTTCCAACATCTAGAGGCTGCCTGCATTCTTGGACTCCTGGTCCCTCCTTCATCTTCAAAGCCAGTAGCATTGCATCTTGAAATTGCTCTGAGGACCTTTGTGATTACATTTGGCCCACCTGGATAATCCAGGATAATTTATTCATGATAAATTCAGCTGATTAGTCACCTTGAACCCATCTGTAACCTTAATTACTTCTTGAATAACATAATATTCACAGGTTCCCAGGACATAGATATCTTTTGAAGACCATTATTCTACTTATCACAGAATACCTGGAACAATTTGGCTATGTTAATGTACTTCTTCAAATGTAAATTTTATGAAATCCAAAAACAAACCAAGTATATATGATGAAAATTTAATGTCAAAATTGAGATACGCTGTAACATAAAAAAAATAAAGTATCTCAATAATTTTATATTGCTTACATATTGAAATAATTTTTGCATATATTGGGTTAAGTGAAATGTATTATTAAAAGACAAAAACTTAGTAGAAAAATGGGTAAAGGGTATTAACAAGAAATTAATAAAAGAAATACAAATGGTCAATAAGCATGTTGTAAGATTCTTAATTTAAAAGAACTGCTAAATCTAACATTGGCAGAGCAGGTAGAAATGAGCATTCTCATAAACTTTTGATGGAATGGTAGTTTGATACTGTTACAGAAAGGGGGTGTCCAAAAACCCCCAGAGCTTGCAGCTGGGGGATGGGTAGAAGGAAGCAGCTTTCAGGATGCCTTCACATGCCTAAGACTAGAGGCTAGTTTCTTTGTTATGCAAATAGGTTTGATGCATCCTTGGCCCGGGAAGATGGGAGGGGTCTTGGACTGGGGGATGGTATGGAAAAAGCACGCAGAGCCTGCGTGAGGTTCTGTGAATGGTCAGAACTGAGGACCATGCTGACTTCGTCACAGGACGCAGTCAGGGATTTAAAAATAAGTGGCAGACATTTTAATGGGACTGACCATGTGGTTTTGAGAAGTTCTCCATGCAGATTACAAAGAAGGGTACACCGTGCAGTTTTAAGAGGGGATACCATGCTGCTTTAAGAAGGGAAAACTCCATGCAGTTTACAAAGAGGCTGGGAATCTATGTGGTTCTGGATTAAAAGCTGGCGAGCACCATAACACAGAAAGACCTTCCCAATCAGAATTGAATGATTGGCAGCTACGGGTAAAGCTGAACTGTGTTTAGGAAGTAGGAAAATGATATCTCTAACTTTTCTAAAACTAGCCTGGTTTGGTACGGGGAGGCAGAAATACGTGTTTGTGGGTGTTTTAAGGAAAATAAGACCTAATGGCAGAAATCTGCAAATAATCTGAATCTATATAACTATTAAATAAACAATTCTTTTTCTTTTCACTAAACTCTGGTATTGAGAGTTATAATTCTGGTGGCAGGCAATCGGGCCCCTAACTAAACATCCCGTGGGTTTTGTTTCAATTGGAGCAGCCCAGGGGTTCTGTAACAATATAACCTTTTGAAAGTAATTTAGAAATGTCTAAAATTTGAAAATAGAATACTATTTAACCTAGTGTTGAATTTTGAAAGTTTGTTCTAAGGAAAGACAAATGTACAATGTTGTATGTGTAATGATGCTCACTGTAGCATTTTTTTCCTACCAGGAGAAAGTGGAAAACAACTTTCTTGTATATCAACAGGGGAGTGCCTAAATAATTTCTGGTACAGCCATATCAGAATGAGATAAATACAAATGGCTCCTAAACTAAGTTGTTAAAATAAAAGGAGTGCTAGAAAAATAATTTTAATATGATCCAAGCTCCAAAACCCACAAGTTACATGTAAATACATAGATGGCACAGAAAGCTTACACTTTGGGAGAGAGTGGTGGGAGCAGTGAGGAAGCTTTTACATTTTGTCCTGTAATATTTGCATTAAAATAAGAAAATTTAATGTAAAGTAAAAAAAGAGAGAGAGAGAGAAAGAGAGGGTGAAGCTGGATAATTCATGGGGCACTGCCCACGTCTGAGCAATGGGCTGCTGCCATCTTTCCACTGTCGCTCCTGATTGAATGCTCCACCAGTTAATGTCAGGCCAGTCTACCCAGCCTTCCTGCAGCCCAGAGTGTCCATCCATCATTCCCAGGTAGAGAAGGGTGATTTCCCCTCTCCACTCCGATCTGCAAACATTTGGAGTAGCAGGCCTCTCAACTTCCCTCTGACTAAAATCTAGTGATAATTACTCTCCAAGTGCTCTAACCAGAGTGCACAAGCCCCTGGAAACCCCAGGAGGCTGTCATAGTTTGTTCATCAAGGAATGGTTCCTCTTAGGAACAGCTCCCAGTGCCCCAGTGGTCTGGGAGCCTCACCTTGGTCCAGGGAAACAATGAGAATAACAACAGTATCACTGACAAAGGTTTCTGTTCACCTGTCGCTATTCAGATGGCTCACACTCAGAACTTACCCAAGTCATGAAGAGATAAGCAACTACTACATCTTCAGTCTGAATGGCATGGAGCAGTCATGAAACCTGACAGGTGCTAGCTTTCATCCTGACTCCACTGCTTAGGGACAGTAAGTGTTTAGACAAGTTGCCTTGCCCAGTCTCCTTTCCCTCCCTGTTCAGTGTGATTCTCTGGGAACCAAATGGGAGAGAGTGAGCAGAAGACCTGGAATGGGGCTAGGCTGCTGCATGCACCCAGGAAGGCAGCACGGTAGAGGTGTCATTACTGAAAGCTTACAACTGGGGCTTGGGCTCAGACAGTCAACATCTGTGCAACTAGAGGAGCCTCGGTTTCTCTCTGTAATGTGGTATGTTTTGAGGATTTCATTAGTGAATGTCTTTATAGCACTGGATTCAGCATCTGGCAAGAGTAAGTACTATTGTTGTGATATGTGAACTATTATAGAGCCAAAGAGCAGAGTCCACTTATGACCATTTAATAGGATTCGCATAACTCTGAGGTCTGTTCATAAGGTATCCAGTCATGTAATATGAAAAACAGAGACATTTCTTGAAGAAGATACAAGATACAAAAACATTATATGTAGGACAAAGACACCTCAGTCCTCTTCAAAGTAGGCACCTTGGGACCTCACACAGTTCTCTTAATAGCCATCAGCTATCCCATCGTATTTTCCTGAATCTCATAAATGGTCTGAAATATTTTCCCTTTCAAAGGTGATTTTAGTTATGGGAAAAGCCTGAAGTCACAGGACACCAGATCTGGGCTGTAGGGGGGCTGAATCACCTGGGTGATTTGATGTTTTGCATGAGATGTGAAGCATGAGCAGGCACATTATTGTGATGAAGCTGCCAATTACCAGTTGACCATAGCTGTGGCCTTCTGAATCTCTTGAATAGTTTCTGAGGTGGAATGTTCAAGCTTAATGCAAAATTTGATGCAGATTTATTTCTCTAGTTGCTCAATCATTTTGAATGTGACAGCTACACAGTACACATGCTCACTCAATTGCATCTGCTGCCTCCACTTAGTACAGTGAAGTTGTCATTGTTCACAAATGTGCATTGCAGTCCACTCTCCTTGGCTCCCAGGTTACATCAATGTTGTGCAAACTGTTCTCATTATGTTAACAATGACTGGACTTTTTCTGGACAGACCTCATATATATACATATATATGTATACACATTTAAAAATAATTGTAAGGATTGTCATCATGATGACATTGCTATTTAGGTCCAGGGCTGAGGCCTGATACTTTTTTACTATAAAAATGAGAATATTAACCTCTGTTCTTTGTTCCTCAATGAGTTGCCTGAGCTGGTGCTCTGTTAGTGCTAAAGGCTGAATGAATATGAGTACTTGGCATCATTATTATTTTAAAACCTATTTTCACCACTATATTGGTTTGTTTTTATGAACAACCCCCTTCCCCAATAATACCATTGCTTGTGTCACAGAATAACATAGTTTCTAGATTCAGGAGTCTACAGTAAAGTAAAGGACAGGATTCCTCCTACCTAGTTAGTGGTGACAATCCTGTAGTGACCTCCTGCAGAGCCTGGGATGTCTGCACTTTCCCCCACCTGCCTGAGTTTTGGGGTGATGATGGTTTTGAGATATTCATACTCTAAATCAGCTCTCTCACCAACCAGGTCAAAGGCTGGTTCTCTGGGAAGTCTTCATTTTTCACCTTGTCTAGAGGGAGACTGAAGAATCAACTTCTGAAATGCTTCTTAACAAGTGGCATGATAAGATTTTCTGCCAGCAGCATTTTAAAAAATTGCACACATATTTTAAAAAGCAATCACTCAGGGTTGCTTATCTCTTATAATTCTGATTGTGGCCTCTGATCAATCTTAAAAATCTTTAGCTTCTGACACCCAACCAAGAACTGAATCACTTCAAATTTTAAATAACAGAGATCAGAATGAAGTTCGCTGTCAAGTAGAGAAACATCCTCCCTCTTCTTTATCACATAAGCCTGTACCCGTGGTCCATTACTGTCTACAATGTAGATATTTAAAAAGGCAGCTTAAAGTTAGAGATGAATAGCTTCTTGGTTGAGAGGCACTTCCCTTCCTAAGGAGTTGAGATGAGTTACTTGTGCATCCTCATCCTTTGCTCAGGACTTTGTTCTGAAGCTTCTCCTGACGGATGCCAGAGAGGTGTACTTGCTGTGCTCCATGTGTCTCCATGCCCTGCTTCACCACTGTGTTTTGGCTACACCTGGTTTCCCTAGAGATTCTGTCAGCAAGTGAGGTATGCTCCTCTGGACAGAGTGTCAGAGAGACAGCACTGCACCCTGAAGAAAGCAGGGAATTCAGGGACTAAGCACCAGCTCCCTTCACCTTGCCACACTGCTCAGCTGCCCACAGTCTGAATCCCTCACTTGTGGAGCTACAAACCAAGGACCTGAGCTTGTGAAAGTCCAGCTGGGATCCAAGGGTGAGTCAGAAGTTGGGGCCTGGTACAGACTTGTAGCTCAAGTCTGAGGTCGGAGGAGCCCTCAGGAACTCTCTAGCCCCATAGCTAACAGCCCCTCCCGAGGGTGGGTGCTCTTCCTGAGGTCCTGGATTTCCCTGCAGTTAGCTCCATGCCATTCTAGGATCCTGATCTAGACTCCTCTTTGCAGTGGGAGGTCCTGGCATGTGAAAATGGTCCCTCCTTTCTCTTTCACTCACTGGACTAAATTGTAGGTCTCTTTACCTCCTCAAAATACCTGGTGTTCCAAGTAGAGGAGTTAAGGGAGAAACTGATAAGCAGAATCCATGTGGAGTTTGATGGCTGTGTCAGTCCCTGCAATCGAGGGCAGGTGCATTCTGAAGGGAACCAGCCAGCAGAGGACATGTGCTCTGAACGTCCTAAAGAGGAGGGGTCTTCACTGGCCACCCTCTTCTTTCCAGTATCTTCTTTGACCCAGGACTCAGGAAGATGTTGGTGTCGATTTCTGCCCACCTCAAGGCTCCCCCTGACCTCAGCTCTTCAGAACCCATCTGGTGGGTTTGGAGAAGCTTTTGCTGTTCCTTCAGAACTGGCAGCCCTTGGTAGGCAGCTGTGCCTGGCCTCTGTCCCACACTAGGAGGACTCCAGGGGGACACAGGGCCTGTCCACAGCCCAAGGTCTGAGGCACTGACCCACATGCCTGCTCTTCTACACGGTTGACCTGCCATGTTTCTGGGGTCATGGTAAACAGGCTGATTCTCTTGGAGGCTGGCCTGAGCCCCAAAGCACACTCTCTTGGAAGCTTGTTCCTGCTCAAAATATATACTGTTAAGACATGTTGATGCAGGGTCCAGGGGCTCACTTGGGGACAGGTGCCCTTCTTTGTCTGGAAATGGTTTGGTTCTGTCTTAATGCTGCCAAGGAGGCCTTATAACTAATGCTATGTTCTGGATTTTCTGGTGCTGTTGAGAAAGGGGCCACTATGCCATGTAGTTGAGAACAGGTTAGTCTGAGAAATATGGTATAGCTTCTTCTGCATTGACCTGTGGCAGCCTGACTTGGTAAGCTGACTGCTACAAAGGGGCACAGGCTGCGTTTGGCTGAGGAAGACACACCTTGTCACAATCCTCTGCAAAGGCTGTAGTTCACTTAGAAAGTGCACCGATCATGCTTGGCAGATCGAGCAAGGCAGGAGTCCCACAGCAGCTCCCACACCACCTCCACTTTGCTGATTAACAATAATTCAGTCTTCTACTAATGTAATAAGGAGTTAGAATGCCCTAAATATAATTAAAAGTAAGTCAGGCTCATCTAAGTAATGAATAAAAAGTTTTTCATGCTGCCTCAAAGTAGTTTGATTTGTTTTTCTGCCTAGTAATTGATAAAACTAGTAATTTACCAATCAGTCTCCCAGCTATCACTGCAAATTGACTGGGTTCATTGGAAAGCCAAAGCATTGATCTATTATGAGTGGGAGACAATTAAGTTCGGTACGCTAATGCCCTTGCTGAATGAAATTAGCAGACCCTGAAAGAAGCTCGTTACATTTACATGGACAGCTAGTGACACTGAAGGAAAATCAGAAATCATTTTTAGAAAGTGAAGATCCAAGGCCAGGGCGGTATAGAGACCTGGAAACTGCACTCCCACCATAGGCACCCTTTCCAGTGACATTTGCGAGGAATTCAGTGAGAAGGTTTGGCTGAAACTGTCGGAGGCACAGGAATTAGAGGCCAGCCTTGGCTGTGAGAGACTGTGTGAACTTTGGAGCTGGGGGCAGAGCATAGAGATAGGGACCCACAGGGACTGGTGCTAAAGCATGGGGGCCAAACTGAGACTTTTAGAAGGAAAACTGAGGTGGGCCCGAGACTTGGTAGGGACCCCCAGGCTTGCAGGCCTGCACAGAGGCACAACGGCTCTGCTAAAAAAAACCTCAGACTGGTGCTGAAGTTTGGAAGCCATGCAGAGACTTTTTTTGGAAGAAGAGCAGAAGCAAGACCCAAGACTTGACTAGGACTCTGGGCACACATGCCCACTCTCTGGCATAGCAGTGCTGCTAAACAAAAGTGAAGAGGACTAGAGGGCCAGTGGGTGGGACCGAACCCATGAGCGAGAGAATAGCAGCCCCAGAATCCAGCTAGATCTCCTCATAGACAGCCAGCCAGAAAGGAAGATACGAAACCCATGGAACTTTGACCAGGGACATATCCAGAAAGAGAAGAAAGTGGTAAAAACCAGACATAACTGGGCCAAATTCCACCATGGTATTCTTCATAAGTTATTTTCTTGTCCTCCCAGTTTATGCATTTTAAGTCACTAGTTGGTATATTGTAGTTTATTCCAAATATCATATTTTACTCCTTCCTTATATTACTCCACTTTAACATCCAATCTCCTCTTCTCACTTTTGTTTTAAATTCTACCTTCTCTCTTACTACTAGTATCCATTCTGCACCCATACTATTTTTCCCCTTTACAGCTTCTCAAAACCATTTTTCTTGTCATTAGTCATCTCACATTCTTTTTCCTGTTCATAAAATACACTTATTCTCTCTCCACCTTATCAATCTTTGTGCATTGGTTGTGATATGATGGTAGTTGTGGCATTACTGCAATTTTATTCATAGATATTCACTCTTTCAATATTTCAAATCTCAAATTCCATAGTCCCCCTTTTCTACTCCAGTAATACCTTCCTCCAGCCTTTTCTTTCTTTCAGCTTAAATTTGAGAAGCTTTTCCCTTTCTTAGCCTGGTTCTCATTCCTCATTCTTAGTATGCCTACCCCTCTGTCATTTCAAATTCACTCTCCTTTCCTTTAGATATCTCTTAAGCTTTTCTTTCTTTCATTTTTCCCTCTTATTCCCATCCCACCTAAATCAGTCATAGCCCAAAGGTTGTCCATAGTACTGGGGAGAAACTTTTTGTCTAATTTGTTTCCTACTTTTTCTTCCTCTTCTTCTTCATTTTTTTGTTTTATGTTCACTCTCGCACTAAATATATATTCTATAACTTCTGTTTAAACATAACACTATATGCTTCCCCTCTCTTACTTCATTCTACCTTCTTCTCTCCCTTTTTTAACATACAATGTAAATTTTACTTACTGTCTTGCGTTGCCTTGTCCCTACTTGCTACTATTATAGCTCTTCCACATTCTCTCCCCAAAATAATTTTTCTTTCAGTTAGTCAACTCTTATCTGTTTTTCCTTTAGTATGATAGTCTCAATCTCTTTACATCTATATTAATACTGGCGCATTTGTTGTTTATAGTGATTGTGGGGGGGGTGGACATTTTTGAGGGTGTGGGTTTCTTGCCTGGGTTGTGTGTTTATGTGTTAGGAGCACCTTCACAAAAGAATTCAAGACGTGGTGAGTGAAGTGACTCTCAATCAGCTAGCTGGAGGGAAGGTCCCACCAAAGAGTAACACAACAACAAGCAAAACTGAAATACAACCAGACAACCCAAATAAATGGCATAAAGGGCACCCTAAGCACACCAAGCTAAGGAGATTAAAGAGACTGCACCTCTGAAACCCACAGGTCTCCTATTATAGAAGGTCACACCACGAAGGCAGGAAATCAAAGCAGACCAATCTAAAAAACAAAAACAAACAAGAAGAGTCACCTAAAATAGGGAGACAAAGAAACAATCCCCCAGTGAAAGGAAAGCAGGAATACCCAGAAAAAGTACTGATGAAACAGAGGCAAGCAAACTATCAGACATGGAATTCAAAAGAATGGTTATAAGAAAGCTCAAAAACTTGATAAACTCAAAGAAAACTACAACAAACTCCAGGGGAATTACAGTGAACTCCAGAGAAACTATAAACAACTTCAGGGAAGCTATAAGGAACTTACTTCGAACTGCACCAGCATTAAAAATGACATAGAAACTATCAATAAGAGCCAGGAGGAAATGAAGGATACAACTTCTGAACTGAAAAACACAGTAGAAGGAATAAAAAGCAGACTAGAAGAAGCAGAGGATTGGATCAGCGAGCTGGAGAACAACATAGGAAAAAATTCCCAGATAATGCAACAAAGTGAAAAAAGACTGAAAAAGAATGAAGGGGGTTTAAGACAGCTGCAGGACAATATGAAACATAATAACATCTGTATCATAGGGATACCAGAAGGAGAAGGGGAGCAAGGGATAGAAAACCTGTTTGAAAAAGTAATGACAGAAAACTTCCCTGACTTGAGAAGAGAAAAAGTCACATAAGTCCAAGAAGCACAAAGGGTCCCAATGAAGATTAACCCAAACAAGCCCACTCTAAGACACATCATAATTAAAAAGGCAACATTCAAACAAAGAGAATCCTAAAGGCAGCAAGAGAGAAACAGCTTGTAATGCACAAGGGAGCTCTGAGAAGGCTATCGTCAGATTTCTCACCAGAAACACTACAAGCCAGAAGAGAATGGCAAAAAATATTCCAGAAAATGAAAACAAAGGCCTACAGTGAAGACTACTTTATGCACCAAAGCTCTCATTCAAAATGGAAGGTGAAATAAGGAGTTTCCCAGACAAAAGAAGGCTAAAAGAATACATCTCCACCAAATCAGCATTGCAAGAGATGCTAAAATATCTGCTTTAAGAAGATGAAGAGAGAGAGAGAGAGAGAGAGAGAGAGAGAACACAGGTACAAAGGGAAAAAAATGACAATGAATAAGTACCTTTCAATAATAACCTTAAGTGTAAACGGATTAAATCCTCCAATAAAAAAGCATTGGATAAGCTGAATGGATAAGAAAACATGACCTACATATATGCTTTCTATGAGAGATCACCTCAGAACAAAAGATATACACAGATTGAAAGTGAAGAGATGGAAAGAAGTATTCCAAGCAAACGGACATGAAAAATAAGCAGAGGGAGTAATACTTATATCAGACAAAACAGATTTCACAACAGAGGCCATAAAAAAAGATAAAGAAGGACACTTCATAATATTTAAGGGAACAATCCATCGGGAAGATATGACCCTTATAAATTTATATGCACTCAATGTAGGAGCACCCAAGGAAAACCTTGGAGGACTTCAAGAAATATATCAGCAGCAACACAGTCATAGTAGAGGACTTTAACACTCCATTGTCAAAAATGGACAGATATTCCAAGCAAAGAAACACCAAGGATATTGAAGCATTGAACAACACTCTAGATCAAATGGAATTAATTGATGAATACAGAATCTTTCACCCAAAAGAAGCTAAATACACATTCTTTAAAGTGTATGTGGAACATTTTCAAAACAGGTCTCAACAAATTCAAGAAAATTGAAATTATATTAAGTATCTACCCAGACCACAAAGCCTTGAAACTCAAAACTAACCTCAAGGAAAAAACTCAAAACACTCAAATTCATGGAGAATGAATAACATGCTATTAAATAATAAATGGGTTAACAATGACATCAAGGAAAAAATTAAAAAGTTTGTGTGAACAAATGAAAATGAAGACACAACAACCCCAAAACTATGGGACACAGTGAGGGCTGTCCTGAGAGGGAAGTTCATTGCAATCCAGGACTAACTAAAAAGGATAGAAACATCTCAAATAAGCAACCTATCCCTACATCTACAAGAACCAGAGGAACACCAACAAACAAAAGCCCACAGTGAGTACAAGGAGGGAAATAATCAAGATCAGAGCAGAATTAAATGACATAGAGATTAACAAACAATTCAAAAGAGCAATAAAACCGGGAGCTGGTTCTTTGAAAAGAAAAACAAAATTGACAAGCCTTTAACCAGACTCATCAAGAAGAGAAGAGAGAGGACCCAAATAAATAAACTCCGAAATGAAAGAGAAGAAATTACATCCGATAACACAGAAATACAAAGGCTTGTAAGAAATTACTACGAACAACTGTATGACAAGTAATTTGACAACATGGGAGAAATGGACAAATTTTTGGAGACATAATCTTTGAAAACTGAGTCAAGAAGAAGCAGAAAACATGAATAGACTGATAACAACTAGTGAAATTGAGCAGTAATAAAAAACTCCTGGCACACAAAAGCCTCAGACTGGATGGCTTCAAAGGACAGTTTTACCAAACACTTAGGGAAGAAGTAACTCCTATCCTTCTCAAGTTATTACAAAAAATCCAAGAAGGGGGAAGACCCCAAAACTCTTTCTATGAGGCTAGTATTATCCTAATTCCAAAACCAGGTCAAGACACAACAAAGAACTATAGGCCAATATTGCTGATGAACATAGATGTTAAAATCCTCAACAAAATATTGGTAAACCAGATCCACAATAAAGTGAGATTCATCCCAGGGATGCAAGGACGATATAACATTCCCAAATCAATAAACGTAATATACCACATAAATGAAATGAAAGACAAAAATCACATGATCATATCAATAGATGCTGAAAAAGCATTTGATAAAGTACAACACCCATCTTTGATAAAAGCACTCAGCAAGGTGGGTATGAAGGGAGCATACCTCAACATAATAAAGAGCATATATGAGAAACTTTCTGCCAACATCATACTCAATGGGCAAAAACTAAAAGCTTTTCCCCTAAGTTCAGGAACAATACAGGAATGTTGACTCTCTTCATTTCTATTCAACATAGTTTTGGAATTCTAGACACAGCGTTCAGAGAAGAAAAAGAAATAAAAGGCATCCAAATTGGAAAGGAGAAAGTAAAACTGTCATTATTTATAGGTGACATGATAATCTATGTAGAAAACCCTTTAGACTCCACCAAAAAACTACTTGATCTAATAAGTGAATTTGGCAAAATAGCAGGGTACAAAGTCAATATTCAAAATCAAAAGTATCACTATACATCAATAATGAAATGTCAAAGATAGAAACTAGAAAAAATAATTCATTTACTATAGTGACACTTAGGAATAAATTTAACCAAGGAGGTAAAAGACCTGTACTGGAGAGCTACGGAACACTATAGAAAGAAATTAAGGAAGATACAAATAAATGGAAGCATATACCATGTTCATGGATGGGAAGAATTAACATCATTTAAATGTCCATACCACCTAAAGCATTTTATAGATTCAATGCAATTCCTATTAAAATACCAATTACATATTTCAGAGGCTTAAAACAAATACTTCAAAAACTTATATGAAAGCAAAAATGACCCTGAATAGCCTCAGCAATCTTGAGAAAGAAGAAGAAAGTAGGAGGAATTACAGTACATGATATCAAACTGTATTACAAGGCCACGGTAATCAAAACAGTCTGGCGCTGGAATAAGAACAGACTTAGAGATCAATGGAACAGAATAGAGAGCCCAGAAATAAATCCAGGTTTCTATGGTCAATTAATATTTGACAAAGGGAAAAGGAGCACCAAATGGAGTGAAAATAGCCTCTTCAACAAATGGTGCTGGGAGAATTGGACAGCGACATGCAATGAAAATGAAACTAGACCACTAACTTACACTACACACCAGAATAAAGTCAAGATAGATAAAAGACTTATATGTAAGCTGTGATACCATAAAAATCATAGAGGAAAACATAGGCAGTAAAACTTTAGATATCCCAAGTAGCAATATATTTACCGATATATCTCCTAGGGCAAGGGAAATAAAGGAAAGAATAAACAAATGGGACTACATCAAACTGAAGAGTTTCTCTCAGCAAAAGAAAACATCAGCAAATTGAAAAGGGAACCAACTGTATGGGAGAACATATTTGCCAATGATTCCTCAGACAAGTGATTGATCTCCAAAATATATAAAGAACTTATATGACTCAACACCAAGAAGACAGACAACCCAACTGAAAAATGGGCAAAGGACCTGAACAGACACTTGTCTAAGGAAGACATAGAGAGAGCCCATAGGTACATGAAAGAATGCTCAACCTCACTAGCTATCAGAGAGATGCAAATTAAAACCACAATGAGATACTATGTCACACCGGTCAGAATGGCCATCATCAAAAAATCAACAAACAACAAGTTTGGCGAGGATGTAGAGAAAAGGGAACCCTAGTGCACTATTGGTGGGAATGAAGACTGGTGCAGCCACTATGGAAACAGTATGAAATTTCTTCAGAAAACTAAATATAGAACTGCTTTTTGATCCAGCAATTTCACTGCTAGGATTATACCCAAAGAATCATGAAACACAATTCAAAAGAACATATGGACCCTTATTTTCATAGCAGCACTAAATATGATAGTCAAGTGCTGAAAACAGCCTAAGTGCCCATCAGTTGATGAGTGGATCAAAAAATTGTAGTACATTTACACAATGGAATACTACACAGCAGAAAGGAAGAAGGAACTCTTTTGCTACAGTATAGAGGGAATTTAGGGTATTATGCTAAGTGAAATAAGCTAGGTGGCGAAAGAAAAATACCATATCATCTTACCTAACACTGAAAACTAATGAATAAAACAAACAAATGAGCAAAATAGAACCAGAGGCATGTAAAGAAGGAACAGACTGACAGTGACCAGAGGGGAGGGAGGAGGGGGAGAAGAAGGGTCTAGTCAAGGAACTTGTATGAATGACACATGGCCATGGACAACCAAATGGAGATTGACTGTCAGAGAAGAGGGTGGTGAGTGGAACAGGGGAGAGCAAAGGGGTAAAAATGGGACAACTGTAATAGAAAAACAATTTTTTAAAAAGGTAGTGAAAATCCATTTTGTAAGCAGCAAAAGACTTTGGGGGCAACTTAGACATTTGTCACTTGGGACATATATTCTTGAGTGTGTCATCAGGCCTCTTAGTACCCTGGTTTTCTTTCCCTGCAATAGTGGCATATATTGCCATATGATAATTAGTTGTAGGTGCTCATAAGGTATTATTGTTGATGTTGTCATGTCAGGGGCCTACTTTCAGACCCTGGTGGATGGTGTGAGATAAGCTTTAAAACACATATTTTGAACCCTGACTGGTGTGGCTCAGTTGGTTGGGTGCGGACACACAAAACAAAAAAGGTCGTAGGTTCGATTTACACTCAGGGCACATGGCTAAGTTGCCAGTTTTGTCCTGGTTGGGGTGTACAAGAGGAAACTGATCGATATTTCTCTCTCACATTGATGTTTCTCTCCCTCTCTTTTCCTTTCCTTCCCCTCTCTCTATAAATAAATAAAAAATCTTAAAAAATACTTTGGGATAATTATTTCATTTTCTATTTTTCCTTGACATGCCACATATAAAAAAAAAACTTTTAACTAAATAGTGTTTAAAATTGTTTAAAAATGAGTTGGCTGCTACTGTCAGTTTTTATTTAGTAAATGAATTTTTATTTGATTAAAATAACTTGACTAGAACTTTCATTTTTATCTGTGTAATAGTGGAGAGTTATATTTCTCAAATAGCTGTAAAAATATAAAGCATACCTTAAAAAACTCCACAAATTCTGGCATTTGAACCTAAATAAATGATGACTCTTTTAATAAGACTTTGGTGAGTAATTCTTCACAAAGCATTTGAAGTTGTCCCCCAAAACATTCTAAACAAGAAAAAATATATATTGTTTAATTTTTCTTCTGTACCACTAATGGCAATGTTAGTAGCAGTCCCCAGTTACCTCATGGTGATTTCTAACATGCTGGGGAGGACACTTGCTCAACAGTTTCCGAGGTCTCTGGAGACAGCGAGGTGGCAAGAGGGTCTGTGCGGGCCTCAGCACCTCTCCCTCACATTCATGCCTGCTCCTTAAGAGCACAGCAGACCCACTGGGATTTGCTGTGCCAATATCTGTGGTGGCAGCTGGAGAGGTAATTAGTTACTTGCTCTTCTGCAGACAGAGATTTTCGGGTAGAATGTAGAAAGAAGGAAATGAAGTCAGGCTCTTCAGGACTCCTCAGTAAGTCAGGAACAAGTTCACTAAGCCAAATGTGAACAACCACAAAGACCCTTCAAGGTCTTTATCCACCATCTCTTACTGCCAACCATACCTCTGCAAAGACCTTTGCCAGGTGCCACAGTTGAGCTCTGCACAAAATAGTCACCTAAGACCAAAAGTGGCACCAACAACAGGAATTCTGGAAAGATGCTATGCTATGGCCAGACTCCTGGAGCTGCCTGCTTCTTCAGCCTTGTGTTTTATTCATACAGAATGGAACTTCTAAAAACCACAGTGGTTTGGCTGATTCTAGTTACTGTTCTTCTATTCCTCCTTGCCTTAATCAAGGCTTCTTAAGCTTTGAGAATTGAAAGGGCTCTCAGAGGTAATTTCTGGCCAACTTTCGACCCAATGAGTGACTCTCCTCCAAGTTGCCGACTGAAGTAATGGTCTCCTAGGCTTGCCTGGCTTTTGGGACTAGAGCTCATCCCTGCACTTCCCTGGGAGAAGTGTTCCTCATGTATGGTAGCATGGAGGCCTCAGTGCGGTTTCATTTGTTCTGGCTGTGGTTTCTGGAGGTTCACACAATACAGTCTGGTGCACATGAGGTTGCAGGGTCTGATCTAGTCCCCCTCCCAAGATTTCTCTTCTCCAGATGATTTATTCGGTTTGTCCTGCACGTGGACAGAAGTTCAGATTCCTCACCTTCATGCTGTTCTGAAAATGTGGTGCCTTGAGAGGACTATCATTCTCCAGTTGTGGCCTGGTCTGACCATGACAGAGCTCAGTGGGGTTTCCCCTCCCTTGTTCTAATTTTTGTGCATCGCAATACAACCCATGATCCCCAGTAACTTTTCTGACAACCACATCTCACTGTTAGTCTACATCAAGCTTTCAACTCATTAAAACCCTTAACTCTGCCTCCTTCCACCTACTTTTAAATCTAGATCGCTCCATTCTGTGAAATCAAGTAGGTTTCTGAACCAAAGGGAAGACTTCATATTTTATCTTTATTTTCCATTAAACCATCCTGCAAAGATTATTTTGAGTCTCAATGGCTATTTTCCTCCTTTACTGTCCCTCCAGGCCTGTAAATCCAGTAAGCATGGTTTTTATTTTTATTTTTTTAAAAAGTAATCAAAAACAACACTCAGGAGCATAATGATTAGGAGAGTAGATTCTGCTATCAGATTGTTTAGTTTTGGATCTTGGCCCTAGTGCTGACTAGCTCTATGTGATCTCAAAGCAAGTCACCTACCTCTCTGCACCTCAATTTACTGATCCGGAAAGTGGGGATAACAGTCATTTCTAAGTTGTTTCAGTCATCTATTGCTGTGTAACAAACCACCCAAAACACAATGGTTTAAAAAACAGGCAGGGTCCAATTATTAGTTCTTTTCTACTTGTAATGCTCCAGAGCCATTCACTCAGCTGGTGGCCAGAATAAGCTAGAAGGTCCAGGAAGGCCTTATTCATTTGTCTGGGCCACGCGGCCTCTCTTCTATGTTTCCTCATCATTCTGTGGTCCACTCAAGCACCCTTACTGCATAACTGCAGTTTCCCGGAGCAAAGCCAGACACTGCATGGCATCTCTGGGGCTGAAGCTAGAACTTGCTCAGCATCACTTCTATTTCATGCTATTGGTCAAATAGTCACAAGATCAGCTCAGGAGCAGAGCAGGGGAAAAGGATTCCACTTCTCATTGAAAAGAGGGGTACATGCATGTGTGTGTGTGTAGAAAGGGGAGGATGGGGTGGTGGCCATCATCCTTGGAGATAATTACATACCTTGCAGAGCTGCTGTGAGAATTAAAGCAAGTTAACACAGGGAAAACACTTAGAACCATGCCTGCCTGGTCCATAATGCGCATCTGTTAGAGTAACTTAAATTGAAACCTGTGGAATAAGGCAGAGCCACGATTGGATCATGCTGCCTGACTCTGGAGTCCTCTTATGTGACTGAGCAGATGATTTGCTAAGCCTTCACTGGATACCGTTCCCCTCAGAGAAGAAGGAAATACCACTACTGTATTTTCTGCATGTTTACTCTTACTGTCATGGCAGTGGTAGGGAGTAGGTGCAGATATTCTCATTTTACAAACAGGAAACTATGGTTCAGAGAGGGAAATACCTTCTCTGGTTACTAGCTAGTAAGCAATGAAGCCAAAATCCAGCAATCTGCCATTTTTCTCATCATACAAAATTCTGTAAAATGACTCGCTGTGGTCCAAACACTGTCTGTCCATGACTGGCCTGACACTTAACAGCTGGACTCCTAACTGAAAAAGTTAAGGCAGGCCACATGGGGGGCTGTTCTCAGGGAGCCCTTAGGTTTGGATAATCCCTGCTTTCTGAACTTGTCACCTGCTTTTCTCATTTTATTTGAGAAACCTTCTTATGCTTCTTGGAGGTCTTCTATTTAGATCCCATTCTAATGATTATAGGAATCTTGTCTCTGAGAGTTTAGGCAGCGTTGACAGTACCATCACCACCACCTTACATTTGTCCAATGCCTAGCACAGTGGAGGCCCAGCATGCCATGCCAAAAGTGGGAGGAAGTGGACTTGAATGATCTGCCCAAATCTACAGCTAATAGGTGGTATAAATGGGATTTGAGCCCAGGTTTTCTTACTCCAAATATTTTCTTTCCATTATAGTACACAAGCTTCCATTCCACATTCCTGAATATGAGTTTCTCCATCTGTACAATGGAAATTAACTGCATCTGCCCTTGTAAGGTTGCTGTGAGGTTCAAAGGAAACTGTGCATGTTTATTTAACAAGTATCTATTGAGCTTCTTCTACATGTCAGGCACTGAGGACATAGAGGTAAAAAAAAAAAAAAAAAAAAAACAGACAAAATCCTGACCCCAATGAACTTACATTCTCATTGAGGAAGGTAGTCAATAAGCTCCTTGCCAACCATCAGGCACTTTACAAAAACAATGAAACCAGAAGGCACTTTACAAAGATAATGAAATATTTTCCCACTGAGGATCTAACACAAGGCTGAATCAGAGTGTTCACTCATTCATTCAATTTATTTCTTATTCATTCATTAAATTATTTATATAAGCATCATATATTACCGAGCATCATTTATGTCTCAGGCACTGTGGTTAGGAGATGGAAAAAGAGAAATGATAAGATAGACTGGGACCCTGCATGAATGAAGTTCACTGTTTAGAATGGAGAACAGACATTAGACTAAATAAGTGTTATCAAATAACAGTAGCAATATCAACAGCAGCAATAATAGTAACAATTAATAATGATGACATCTTGGCTGGTTTGAGTAACAGTTTACAACTTATGAAGGATGCTCGGTATTTCCTAAATTGATTCCAGACGAGTCAAATTTATGAAGTCTGGATGTGAAAGAGCATCTGAGACGTGGGACGGACTCTGATCAGCCTGACAAAATCTTAATCATGTCCCAGACAGGACTGAAACAGCACCATGGTGTGTAGAATCTTACACAGTCGAAGTGGTGAGGTTCTGTGGGAAGATGTTAAGCAGCACAACAGAGCTGCTGCTTGTTAGCAGTCTTACCCACTTATTGCAGACTTCAGGTGCTACGGTAGTGCACCTTTAACCTAGGTCTCATTCCAGCACCCCAGTTCCCTTATCCAAATAATGAAGGCAACCCAGGCACCTTCTTCAGGGGTGAGGACCCAAGGAACCAGCTCATGACAAGATGGTTTTTTTCTTTGATGGGCAAGTTTGGTAAAAAACAGCTTGAGGAATGAAACGATTGGCTGCATGCTCACACATTCTGTGTGACTTTCAAGCTTTGGGGTCAGACAGCCTCTCTTCCCTCCCCTGCAACTTCCTCTTTCTTACAGATTTCTGATTTCTGATTGTCCAATATTAATGTTCACTCCTACAAGTGCATCTGTTTCCCCATCCATCTTGTCTTTCCTCCTTTCAATTCCAAGCTTTTAGTCTAAATTAAATCAAACTTTAAATCAGTGTTCTTTCCCATTACCACATTTACCATCGCTTATTCTCCTGGAAAAAATCAAAACAAACCCCAGCCTCCTTTCAAAGTGATTTCTAAATTGCCTCTGCTGCATCAGCCACATGGGACGAGTGCAGATCTGAGACACTACTCCTGCAGGTTGTAGGTATCACCTCCCACTCTTTTCTCTCCTGCTGCTTTCAAGGCTACTCCTACCTCATGCCTCCACACCGGGTGCTTTTCTAGGCCACATGGGTTGTCAGGACAACAGCCCTACCTGAGTGGTCTTTCTCCAACCTGTTCTCTCAATTCCCGCTGGTGTTGTTGCGGGATGACTTCCACCTGAAGCCCAAGTCTAAGCCCCCAAACCTTCATGGGACGCCCTTTACTGCCAAATAATCAGGACCCAGCTCCTGGGTGTGATCCTCAAGCCCCTGCACATCCAGCTTCTGATACCACATCAGAAATTTCTGTTCCTGTCGATGGGCTTCACATATACACGTCAGAAACTGGGCTCTCCTTGGACATGAACTGCGAGACACACAGCCCTCTATCCCATCCCATGCCCACCTCCCCGGTACATTTTAAACACATGTTATGAGCACCTGCACTGTGCCAGTGCCAGCTCTGCAAAGGTGGGCTGGGCTTCGAGGCTCTGTTTGGGAAAGCGAACCCTTTGACTCCTTCTCTGATGCCCTTTCTGGTTACCTAGGGCTGTGTCCCTGCTGTATTTTTGTTGTTGTTGTTGTTGTTTGTTTGTTTTAGTTTTTCTTTTCTTGTTTAAATTAAAAATATTTTAAAATACAGACTCCAATGAATATAGCCTTGGGGCGAGGAATTAAAATAATACAGATACATCTCGCATTTTTTTGATCACCTCACTCTCCATGACCTCCCCATAGCCCTATCCTGCAGCTTTGATTTGTAGTAGCTGTATTCTGAAAATTCCAAAAATAAATAGTTTCAGTTTTATTTCACTTTTTAAGTTAAAGTTAAAGAAATCAAATGGTTATACACGCTTGTTATAAGGCAACTTCTTCCTCTCTTACCATTTCTTGAAACTCAAGCTCTTTTAGATGAGGTGTTTTTCTTTTTTTTCTTATGTTTATTTCTAAATAATATGTTTATATTATTATGTCTTGATTTAAAACTTTAGGCATTATTTATGGAATTCCCAGAACAAAAGGTTGAGAATTTGTTTTATTTACCCTTGCCTGATTCTCTCTCCACCCCCACGCCCAATCCTCTGCGACTTCCTCAACCTCGGAGTAACTTTGGTTATTCAGTCGGTACTCAGTGTTTGTCCCTGGCTGGTTTGGCTCAGTGGATTGAGCGTCGGCCTGCGAGCTAAGTGTCGCTGGTTAGATCTTCCAGTCAGGGCACATCAGAAAAGGAAAACTCTGACTCCAAAAAACCTCCGCTGCCTTGCGGCATACCTCTTCAGGGGAAAGGCTAAGGGAGTAAACCCCGACAGAAAATCCGGAGCTGGAGTCCCTAAGGCGGTTTGACGTTGTAGTCCACACCGGCAACTCCTGTGGCGCACCTGAAGCCAAGCTGTATTGACTCCGTCTTTCCCTTGGACCCTTCAGCTGCGAAGAGAGGGGGGGTCTGCTGCATGGGCAACAGCAGACCCTCCATATCACCCTGCCCAGGCTCTGTAGCTTCAGCTTCACTGGAGAGGACACTCCAGCGTCATCACAAGATGTCGATTCAACACGGGAGGAGACAGATACCGTGTCACTCCCGAGTTGGACTGCACAGTCATTCTCGGCGGTGCAGATAGACTCTTAAGAAGCTACACCATAGTCTCTCGAGACAGACGGCTGCCGACCCGACTCAGTGTTTATACTCACACACTGGGAAATTTAATGTAATGGAAGCATTTTTCTAAGGATTCCTTTTTTCTCTCTTTCTGGAACTTCTCTCTAGAATGCCCTCTTTTAAGACGTTGGGTTGTTTTTCCTCTTCCTCTTTGTTATTCTTCTTTCTGGAAGATTTTGTGAAGTTTTTCATCTAATCCTTTGAGTTTTTGTTTCTGATATCTAATTTCTGAATTCTGGGAGCTGGTCTGTCTTCTGGCTGTCCATTTCTGCAGTCTCTCTGTAGAATTGTGAAAGAGAGTTTTATATAACAGTTTTCTTCTCCCTGCACAGTTTTTGTTGCCTCCAACTTGCTTTGTCTCTTCCCTGTGTTTGTATCTGTCTTTCCTATGAGGTTCTTTCCTTAAATGTCTAGTGACCTAAAGCTCTTCTGAGGAATGGCTCTCTTAGCAGCTGACTGAGTTTATGAGCAAGGCGGGAATATGGCAGGCCTTGGGCTGTTTGACCGGGGGCCCTTGCTGTTGGCATGTTTTGTTTTTTGTCTTCTTGACCTGTCAGATTCTCCAGGGAAATCTCTTCATTTCCTTCCTGAGGCTAGTTCTAGATTTCTGGGGCCTGGAAACCAAATGTTGGATGAAAATGGGAGAGCTAAGTGAGTGGTCAGTACAACTTCTGTTGAACCTGCTGTTCTCAATATGGTCCTCCTACCAATAGCTGGGCCCATGTCCTGAAGAGGAAATCAAGAAGAAATGCACCTGGGGGCTTGCACACAAGCCCCAACATCCAGGTGCCTTGTGACTCGTCCGGCCCTGACTCGCACATGAGTCCCCCCTGACGCCAGCAGCTGCACATAGCTCCTGATGGCCAGATCACAAGCCTCTGAGAACAAAGAAGCAAGAAGAACATGTCTCCTTTCCCATAGTGATAACATATCTTGTGGAATGGACCCCTATGGCTTACTGCTTTGCTTTGTAAATTTGAAAATTAACATTTATCCTCATTCTGCGGGAAGAATGTATGGCACGTAAGCTTTTCTTTTTTTTTTTTTTTGATTCTATTTTTAGAAACGTTTGTAACTCAATAAAAGGAACGGTTGAACTGTTACTCTTTGCTGATAGCCTGAGCAAGCTATGGCCCTCCGTTTGTTGCTGATCACTCATTCTGCCTGCTGGTATTGTCTCTGCATCTCCATTCCACAAACTACTGCCACAGTGTCCTCACTCTGAAGTGCCTGTCTCTCATGCTTCCCAGAGAATTATCTCCAGCGTTACACCCCAGGGGGATGGCAGCCACAGCTATATATCAGGTTGTTCAGGACATCTGTGATCTAATTGCTTTTTAAATCTATTCCAACCAGTTCTCCTGTTTTGAGTTCCTTTTTTGCCCTCATTTCCAGAAATATCTGGTCCTGCCAATTACTGAGTCTTTGGGGGAGTATATATCGGCATATATATATCGGCAGCCGTCCGTCTCGAGAGACAATGGTGTAGCTTCTTAAGAGTCTATCTGCACCGCCGAGAATGGCTGTGCAGTCCAACTCGGGAGTGACACGGTATCTGTCTCCTCCCGTGTTGAATCGACATCTTGCGATGACGCTGGAGTGTCCTCTCCAGTGAAGCTGAAGCTACAGAGCTTGGGCAGGGTGATATGGAGGGTCTGCTGTTGCCCATGCAGCAGACCCCCCCTCTCTTTGCAGCTGAAGGGTCCAAGGGAAAGACGGAGTCAATACAGCTTGGCTTCAGGTGCACCGCAGGAGTTGCCGGTGTTGACTACAACGTCAAACCGCCTTAGGGACTCCGGCTCCGGATTTTCTGTCGGGGTTTACTCCCTTAGCCTTTCCCCTGAAGAGGTATGCCGCAAGGCAGCGGAGGTTTTTTGGAGTCAGAGTTTTCCTTCTCTGATGTGCCCTGACTGGAAGATCGAACCAGCGACACTTAGCTCGCAGGCCGACGCTCAATCCACTGAGCCAAACCAGCCAGGGGTGTTCAAAGTATAGGAACTAAGATAACTAAACAACGCCCAGTCAGGACTCATGGCAGCTGCCTGGACAGGCAAGACCTGAAGGAGTCCAAGGCAGACCACAAGGAAGGCTAGGTAGCTAAGCATTAGAGGCGGGAGGACAAGAGATAACCAGGGGACGGTGGAGCAAATGTTCAGAAATTTCTCAAATCACCATAATACAATGGTTTTTGACTAGCACTGAGGCACAAGTTGCCTTGAGAAATTGATAAAAGCTCTCTTCCTTCATAAAAAAAAGTACATATCTACACAAAATTTTGCGAACAGCATCATGGAGTTCCAACACCTTTAGTGGTTTATGGATCCCAGACTAAGACTACGTAATAAAGCACCGGACTAGCATTTACAGTGTGCTACCATTTAGAAAAATAAGGGTGCTTGCACAAGTGATAAATCTCTCTGGAGGGAAACACAAAACTAATCAGTAGTCCTTGGGGAGAATTCGATTTTTCACTGAATACCCTTCTGAATTGTAAATGTGAATGAAGAATTCAAACATAAATTAACAGAAGAGCTCTGCCAAAAGCAACGCCAACGTCAAACAGCCGAGACTTCCTAGGAAATGTTCTAACCTATTCCAAGAGGTGGAGGAGTGAAACACCAGCAAACCTGAAAAGGCTCTACTGCTTAAGGGAAAGGGTAGGAGAAAAAGCTCGAGACCGGGATTACTGCCAAGGGCAGCGAACATATATAAACCAGAGCGAGACACTGGGTATGTCTAGGGTCATCAGCTCTGTGACATAAAAACACTCAAAATATACAGAAAAGAAAGAGTAGATCAATCTTGCATCGGTCAAGAAGATTGGGCTATCACCTGGGTCCGCAGTCTCAGGGGGAGTACACCTTTGAAAACCAGACAGATTTTGTGCACTCCTCAGTGCCGGCCTGGAATTCAGCTCTGTTGGGTCTGCTAAATCAACTCCCTCTGTCCACCTGTTTTCCAGCATCCAGATGCTGCTGCTGCTTCCTCCTCTCCTTTCTAGTAGGTATGGTCAAAACATGGCTTTACTACCCTTGTCTGAAGTTGGTTTTTTTTTAAACCTGTCATTCTTAACTAGAAGTTTGAATTTAACTTTTGATTTTCTTATTAATTTAAGAAGTATGGATCATGTGTGTTTTACCTCTACTTGTATAGATTTCTCTCTCTCTCTTGCATACACACCCTCACTATCATTTTGTTCTTAATTTCTAAGTCTTTTCTTCTTTTGCACTGCTATCATTTTATTTTTTGAAAAAAATTTTCAAAAAGATGGATTACCATGGATATTGTTTTCTTTGTTTAGAAATTCTCCAAAGCTATGCATTAAGAGCATAAAAGTTCACAGCTCCTCTGTTTTCTTGGTAGGTTGTTATTTGTCTTATTTTGAAATATTTAAATTTGTTCCCTTTTGTTTTTATCATTTTGACCCCTATTTTTAATTTGATGTTGCTAAATCTACTTTCCTTTTTCTTAAATTTTTGGCTAATCTTTTTTCTATTATTTTGTTTTTCCCCTTTTTGTTCATTGCTCTCCTTTTTAAAGCCAATTTTCCACTTTCTATCTTTTAAGAAACAGACGAATTGGCCCTATTCACATTTATTATGACAACTGAAATGTTTGCACCTATTCCTTGCAAATTTATTTATTTTTCATTTTCTATTTACCTTTCTATCTTTTTATTTTTCTTCCCCTCATTTTCTGCCCATTGGTTGAACTGGTCACATTTAATTTGTTGCATTTTTTCCACCTTATGTTTTGGAAATTATGCTTTCCATTGCTATTCTATTATATTTTTATTCAAAGGCAAGAAACCCACAAGTAAAGAACTGGCATAACTATACTCATTTTGTGAGTCCTCAAACAGTGGCAGTGGACTAGGCTGATTAATAAAGAATGTAGCAGGAGTTTTCATGGCCCAAGAAACATTTCAAACAGTAGTTAAAACCACTAAAATAAAAACATCTGGAATCCTCTATTATTGAAATTGTAAGTCTGTCTGTAGAAAACTGTCAGGAACGTGTATTGGGAAAAGCTGGAGGGATGGAGCACACTCTCAGGTTCTGTTTTAAAGCATCTCTGTCTAGTCTGTCCATCTGAGCTCGTGCAAGCTGCTTCCTCTTCCTCCATCCCTGTGCTCTATGTTCTTGGCTGACCTTCCTGCTAGGGAGAGGTGGGAGGGGAAGACATAGGGCTTTGGCGAGAGAACTGGAGTATGTACTGAGAGTGATCCTCATCAAATGTTCTGCACTCTGGGCAGCATCAAGAGTATCTGGATATCTCTTGTCTGGACAACTGCATTTGCTAGACAAATGACAGGCCATCTGTCAGGAGGGTGCTCTCTGCCTGCGCATTTCTGTCACTGTAAACAGTGAGCAGGGTACATTTTTCCAGGAATCAGGTATTGAGAATTAGTCCATTACATGTAGTTCATGAAATTAAATAGAAATGTATGTGCTGTTTTCCCAGCAGGCATACATGTTTGAGATCGTACTGTATAAGCTAAATGAGTCAAATCTGACTAATAGTCTCCCTGAGATTGGGAACCTGTGCAAATGGATGGCCAGAGCAGTCAGTCTTTGTTGGGAAGAAATATTGTCCTAAGAGAATCTGGGAGTGTTGGTTAGGCCCAGAGAGGACAAAAGAGGAGCCCTAGGCGTGACACTGGTATCCCTCAGGAGGTGCTGGCTCTTTCAGGGATCTGATGCCTCCTTGAAGATACCCTGGTTTAGTAAGGTTGGGCCTGGGCTTCTCCTGTGTCCAGGCTGGTGTCTGGGGATGTTGAAGCCTCCGTGTTATTAGCTATTTCCATCAATGGCTGAAACCATTAAAGTCTGGAAAAGGTGGTGTGTGAGGGAGAAATGCTGTTCCTTATGGAGCAGCAGCTGGTGGATGAGAGCCACTTCACAGCTGCCATGAGGAGTATGTGGGGAAGCCTGTGGCAGGGGTCTGTATGTAGTCTTGGTGACCTCAGTGTGCCCAGCATCACAATGCAGTTATCCCAGAAGATGGTACCATGGACTGGGACAGCAGGGGTCACAGGCAAGGCTCTGAGAGGCAGGGCCCCCCAAAAACTTTGGTTACAGTCATCACGGTGACATCACCAACAGGTCAGCCATGAAAGCCAATGCACCATTTAAGGGCCAAGGCTGATCTTCAACACAAAACATAGAATTCAGAAGGAAAATGGTGCTTGGCAAGCCAGAAGTGTGGTGTCTGGCCTGGGAAGTAGGCTCAGGGGCAGGTCCATGGGAGGGGGAGCAAAGCAAAGCAAAGGAAGTGCAAAATGAGCATGAGAGTACCCAGACCTTAGTTTCTTGTATGCTAGGAGGTATGCTTGGTGGTGCATATATGAGGGTCCAGAATAAGTCATCTCAAGATTGCCTTAGCGGTATGTAGATTATTTTGAGCTAAAGGCAACTTTAGCTTCAGGCTCAGGAGCAACTTCTGTCCCCCATCTTAAGTGCCTAGTTGAATTAGAGGCCTTGCCCATGAGATTATCAGTGATAACCTCTTCACCCACTTACATGTCAGGACAAACTTTTCTTTACCAAACATGTGCTCTTCTCAGAGGATGACCTGCAATGATCCTTTGAAGTCCCCAAGGTGCATTGCCTCATCCCTAGCTCAGAATGCCTTCAATCTTCCTTTCTACAATATCACTGAACATCTGCACATGGGGGTCTCTGAGCTTCTTGTGCATGCAGCATTCCTATACATATGTATGCATTAAATTTGATTATTTTCTCTTACTAATCTGTCTCATATCTATTTGATTATTAAGTCAGCCAAAAGAACCTTGAGGGTAGAGGAAAGTTTGTTTCTCCTCCGCACATATATTCTACAATATAACCATTAGGGATCTCTGTGACATAGGTGATAATGTCTCCATTTCAGTAATAAAACCAAAAGTAAAGAAAAAAATATTTAAGTGGCTTGTCCCAAGTCATACAAATTCAGATTTCTCTGACTCTACAGTTTTATTTGTTCTGCTCAATCTCTCTGGGACTTGTTTTCATTCCTTATAAAACCAAGAAGGCTATACAATAACAGGGTTTCCTAAACTTTAGTTTAGATCTGCCTTTCTAATTTTTGTCATATACACCTCTTATCTCTGCTATTATTTGTGTAAAAGTTTTCCTTAAGCAGAATCACTTGTATTTTTTATTGTGACAAAATATACATAACATATCATTTACCATTTTAACTATTTTAAGTGTATAGTTCAGTGATATTAAGTACATTCACATTGATATACAAAACATTTTATTTTTAGTTTATCTTTTGAAAGAAAAAAGGGATATCACTCTTATGAATGGAAACAAGTATTAGTGAATACTTTCCATAAACAGAAGTTAGCCATTAGAATAACATAGTGAAGACAGGAAGTTAACTTGCAGCTAGTTATTGTTGCCACTGGAGGTTCTGAGATGAGGTCTGCTTTGCCTTCACCTCCCAATTTTTTTTAAGAGAGGACCCCAAGTGGTGGAGAAGTGTTAAAGACACACTGGCACCCTACTGACATTTCCTCCTTGATATGCTCAAAAGAATTGAAAGAGGGGTGAAGGAGGTATTTTCTCACTGTCATGTTGATGTGATCCTGTGCTGTGCCCAGGTACCTCCTCCTACCTTGCCCATCACTGAGCACCCCTCTGCTGCCCAGACCCCACCATCACACTGTGGGAAGTGCTGAGAGGCACACAGGCTCCTGCCCACCAAGGCTTTATGACTCCTGGCCTTGAATATAGGATCTCCCTTTTCTTTCCAATTCAGAGCAGTGACCAGGAACATCCTTTGGAATGAGTCCTTTACATTTACTTCCCTATTTTTCCCAAGAGAAATAAGGGCCTCTCCCAAGTGTCCTTCCTCTCTCTGAATCCCATAACAAGGACATCATCCAAGCCCCATGAGCCCAACTGTCTTGAATGGCAGCACTTCATTATGACTTGGGCATGGTCCAAAGTCACCAGGCCACACCATGGTGGGGTAAGGTGGCTAGTTGCTCTGAGTGAGTGAATTTAGTGTCATGTGAGTGGAAAGGCAAACATGTTAAGAAACTGAGGTGAACCTTACAGTGCTGATGGAAAACATAAGCAGCCACTGAGAGGCAGAGGCATCCTACAAGAAGATTTCATAGGGAGCTAGATTTCAGTTGGAGGTTAAATTTGTTTGGGTACCCATTTCCCTGGACAATAAAAGTAAAAAACTGTGTGCACCCGTGTCTTCTTGGAAGCACGAACAAGCTGAAAATAACACAGAAAACACTTGTTTTCTCGAGCTGTGCACAGAAGCTCTCTATGAATCTCATAAAAAAATATGTTCATTACTAAAGCTGTGGATGTGTTTCAGTAAAACAAGCTGTGTCACCAGGAACATAGAAGCTGAGAATAAAAACCACTTTGGAGACTCTGGTGATGCATCACTCTGAGTGAAATCAGTGGCTTGGGTGCTTGAGGGGGGAGGTCCTGATGGGAGGGTCTCTCTGCCTCTCCCTCTCCTCTCCTTGGCTTATTAACCCTCCCTTAGAACCCCACCATGATGTCTGCTGGACACAGAACATGTACTTCTCACCTGGGGCTTGGTCTCATCTTTGTCCTTGTAGTAGAAAAGCTGATCCCCATGCAGCACAAACCAGCGCTGCTGCCAGTTCTTCATGATGCTTCTCTGCTTCTTCAGCCAGCCTGCCTTTAGCACTGGGCCCAGCCTGTGGGAGCAGGGTGGCTGCCTGGGGCTCCGGCTCTGCTCCCCCATCACCAAGCTTTTGGAGCGGGCTGGAAGCCAAGAACACAAAGTGAGTGGAAAGGATGTATGCGTGTTGTTAGTTCTTGCCTCATCCTGGCATCCCAGCTGCCCTGTGACCAGGACATGGGAGCTTAGGGCACCAGCGCATGATCATGCTTGGCCTAATGACCCGCCCCCCCGACCCCAGGTTCAAAGGGACATGGGCTGGAGCACTTCAGCAGCAACATCCCAAGATTATCCACCAGGGGTAGGTATACAGCTTGCCTGCCTTGTTAGTTTCTGTTACGTCCCTGGGATCTTGTGTTCTCTATTTCCAAAGTTGTCTTTATCCATTCATGTGTCTCTCATGCATTCATCCTTCCATTTGTTCAATGAAAATAATTACATGTTGAGTATCTACTATATACCAGTCACTGTTCCAGGTGCTTGGGATAAAGCAGTGAAATAAGAGACATAAGATTTCTGACCAAGATGACTGAGAAGGTAAATGCTGTGCTTGCTTCCTCCTGTGACTACATCAAAATTACAACTTAATTATAGAACAACTACCATTGAAAACCACCTACAGGTTAGCCAAACCAAGAATATAAAGAAGAAGCCACATCGAGACCAGCAGGAGGGGTGGATATATGGAACAGGAAGGTCCCACACTGCAATGTGGTGATTAAGAATTGGGAGGTGTATCTTGTTTGCAGAGTCCACCCCTGAAGAATGAGGAATACCAGCCTCACATAGGCTTCCCACCCCAGGGATCCAGTGCCAGAAAAGGAGACCCCATAATATCTGGCTATAAAAACCAGCTGGGATTTCATCCAAGTGTAATGGAGAGCTGTTGGAGACCTAGGCACTGGAGGTCTTAAAGGTCCCTTGCACAGACTCACTCATTCTGAGTCCAGCATGTGGATAGCAACTCAAAAAGCACCAGGGATACACAGGGAGGAACTAAATTGACTAACTTCAGGTTGAGGGCTTGAGGGGCAGGGGTTGGGGCAACTGTCTCCAAAACAGAAGTGCGGGCAGGCAAGGTTGTTTCTCTGTTGAACCTTCCTTTCACCACCCTGCCCCTAACCCAGCCAGGAGACACAGGTGGGTGCCAAATCTGAGTTCTCTGTTAACCTGGGTTAACACCATTTGCCATGCCCTGATGACCCCTTTAGACCAGCCCCACCCAAGTCACATGCCCTGCTCAAGCCTCTTCCAGCTGCTTTTCCTCAGAAATAGCTTGCCTCAGATTGTGTTGTGGACTTTCCTAAAATCTTTCAAAGGTCTGCAAAACCCAAACAAGCAGCGGCTGGCCTCAGTGTGCTCTATAACTGTTGCTAACTTATTTTAAGCCAAACACAAGTGATAAGTGCTCTAAACTTTCATGTGACTCCCATCAGGTAGCCCTAAGCCTGGCATAAGCAGCATCCAGGCTTGGCTTGGAATATAGCCTTAATTTAATGGCCACAGATTCAGTACAAGTGGCAGTTGGCCTCAGCTGTCATCATGATGGCCAAGGGACCAGCTTGACACTAGTGGCAACTAGCCTTGGTTCATAAAATACCCACTCCCAGGTGCCTCTGATACAAGCAAAAGTGGCAACCAACTGCAGATCACTTTGTAGCCCCTACCAGATGACTCCAAGCTGGGCACAAGTGGTGGCTGACCTTGACTTGTACTGGAGCTCTTTGTAAGACGCTCCATAACAAGCTCACCTGGTCACTGGCTTCAGTCCACACCAGAGCACCAACCAATCAGCTTCACAAAGGAGGGGAAGACTCAGCTGGCACTAGAACCCTGTTGAAGCCACTCTTGCTCTGTGGCATCAACCCCCATATAAGAGCTCATCTGCTATAGTAATGGCGAATCCTCATAGTCAGTCAGTCAGTCAGTCAGTCAGAGGGTAACTCCTACTCACTGACATGCCAACAGCAATCAATGCTCAACTACAACAGGAGGGCACACACAACACACTCAAGGGATACTCCTGGAGCACCTGGCTCTGGTGACCAGGGAGACTGTGCCACTGGGCCCCACAGGATACGTACTATATAAGGCCACTCTGCCCATCCCAGAGGTGTAGCATATTTTCCTAATACAAAAGAAATGCAGGAAGTCAGTCAAAATGAGGGTACAAAGAAATATATCCCAAATGAAAGAATAGGACAAAACTCCAGGAAAAGAACAAAACAGAATGAAGACAAGCAATCTACCAGATGAAGAGTCCAAATCACTAGTTATAAGGATGCTCAACAAACATAGGAGATGAATAGATCAATTCAGTGAGAATTTCAACAGAGATAGAAATCATAAAAATGGAGATAGAAACATAAAAATGAGCCAGTCATAAATGAAGAATACAATAATTGAAATGAAGAATACATTAGAGGGAATCGACATCACAAAAGATGAAGCTGAGGATTGAATCAGCAATCTGGAAGACAAGGTAGCAGAAAACACCCAACTGGGTGTTTAAAAAGAAATTAAAAAAAAATAAGGATAGCCCTAGCTGGTGTGGCTGAGTGTATTGAACATTGGCCTGTGAACTGACAGGTCACCAGTTCCATTCCCAGTCAGGTCACTAGTTGGGGGGCTTTGAGAGGCAACCAGCTGATGTTTCTTTTCCTCTCTTTCTCCCTCTCTTCCACCTTCTCTGAAAATAAATAAAAGTAAATAAATAAAAATAAGGATAGTTTAAAAGGCCACTGGAAAAATAGCAACATTTACATAATAAGTGTACCAGAAACAGAAGAGAAAGAGAGAGAGAGCAAGGGATTGAAAAGTTATTTTAGAAATCAGTGATCAAAAATTTACCTAGCTGGGGGAAGGAAATAGACATACAAGTCCAGGAAGTGCTGAGTGTCCCAACAAAAGGAACCCAAAGAGGCCTATACCAAGATACATCATAATCAAAATGCCAAAGATTAAAGACAATGAGAGCAGACTGGTACAGGATCTGATGCCACCAGGGGAAGATATAGGAAGGGCAGATCAATCTAAGAAGCAGCAACAAACAAGAAGAGTCACAAAAATGGGGAGATGGGTAAACAACCCTCCATCAAAAGTAAAGGAGGAATCCACAGAAAGAGTGCTAAATGAAATAGAGGAAAGCAAACTATCAGACATGAAATTGAAAACATGGATTATAGTATTCCCTCACTTATCATGGGCATTATGTTCCACACACCCCTGGTCCCCCGCCCCCATGAAGTAGGAACCTTACACTTATTCTACATTCTTAAACCTATGTAATTTTAATGACATACGTATACAGTACCACAAAATCCCACGATATAGCAAAAAATCCGTGATAAATAATTAAATATAATATTTTAAAAAACCCCACGATACAGTGAGTCTGCGATAAGTGAACCATGATATAGTGAGAGGTTACTGTATAGGGAAGCTCAATGAGATCAGCGAGCTCAAAGAAAACTACAAAGAACTCCAGGGAAACTACAAGGAACTCCAGAAAAACTGCAAGGAACTTACTGAGATTTACACCAGCATGAAAAAGGACATAGAAGCTATCGATAAGAGCCACGAAAAATGAAGAATACAGTTTCTGAATTGAAGGACACAGTAGAAGGAATTAAAAAGCAGGCTAGAGGAAGCAGAAAATCAGATCAGTAAGTAGGAGGACAACGTAGAAAAAAATTCCCAGACAGTACAACAAAGTGAAAAAATACTAAAAAAGAATGAAGAGATTTTAAGAGAGCTGCAGGATAACATGAAACATAATAATATCCATGTCATAGGAATACCAGAAGGAGAAGAAGAGGAGCAAGGGATAGAAAACCAGTTCGAAAAACTGATGACAGAAAACTTTCCTAACTTGATGAGAGAAAAAGTCATGCAGTTCCAAGAAGCACAGAGGGACCCAATGAAGATTAACCCTAACAGGCCCACTTCAAGACACATCATATTAAAAATGGCAACATTCAAAGACAAAGAAAGAATCCTAAAAGCAGCAAGAGAGAAACAGATAATAATACACAAGAGAGCTCAAATAAGGCTATCATCAGATTTCTCAACAGAAACACTACAAGCCAGAAGGGAATTGCAAAAAATATTCCATTCAATGAAAAACAAAGGCCTACAACCAAGACTACTCTACCCAGCAAGGCTCTCATTCAAAATGGAAGGTGAAATAAGGAGTTTCCCAGACAAAATAAGGCTAAAAGAGTACATCTCCACCAAATCAGCAGTACAAGAGATGCTAAAGGGTCTGATTCAAGAAGATGAAGAAAAAGAGAGAGACAGAGAGGAACAGAGGTACAAAGGGGGAAAATGACAATGAATAAGTACCTTTCAATAATAACCTTAAATGTAAGTGGATTAAATTCTCCAATCAATGGACATAGGGTAGCTGAATGGATAAGAAATCATGACCCACATATATGCTGTTTACAGGAGACCCACCTCCAAACAAAAGATATATACAGACTGAAAATGAAGGGAGGAAAAAAATATTTCAAACAAACAGACAGGACAAATAGATGGGGTAGCAATCCTTATATCAGAAAAAACAGATTCACAACAAAGGCCATAAAAAGAGACAAAGAAGGACATTTCATAATACTTAAGGGAAACATCCATCAAGAAGATATAACCCTTGTAAACATATATGCACCCAACATAGGAGCACCCAAAATCTTGGAGGACTTCAAGAAATATATCAGCAGCAACACACTCATAGTACGGGACTTTAAGCCCCATTGTCAACAATCGACAGATATTCCAAGGAAAGAAACACCAAGGATATTGTGGCAAAGAACAACTCTCTAGAGCAAATGCACTTAATTGATGTATACAAACCTTTCACCTCAAAGAAGCAAAATATACATTCTTTTCAAATTCACATAGAACAATTTCAAAGATAGACCACATGGTAGGACATAAAACAAGCCTAAACAATTTTAAGAAAATTGAAAATGTATTGAGCTTCTCAGACTACAATGGCTCAAAACTGGAAACCAACCTCAAGGAAAAAACTCAAAGATATTCAAACTCATGGAGAATGAATAATATGCTATTAAATAATGAATGGGTTAACAATGACATCAAGGAAGAAATCAAAAAGTTTCTTGGAACAAAAGAAAATGAACACATAACAGCCCCAAAAGTATGGGACACAGTGAAGGCAGTCCTTAGAAGGAAGTTCCTAGCAATCCAGGAGAGGAGAATCTCATATAATAACCTAACCCTACATCTACAAGAACTAGAGGAACAACAACAAACAAAGCCCAGAGCAATTAGAAAGAAGTAAATAATCAAGATCAGAGCAGAATTAAATGACATAGAGATAAAAGAACAATTCAAAGGACTGATAAAAACCAGGAACTGGTTTTTTGAAAAGATAAAAAAAAATTGACAAGCTTTTAACCAGACTCATCAAGAAAAAAAGAGAGAGGGTCCAAATAAATAAAAAGAAAAATGAGACAGGAGAAATCACAATTGATACCACAGAAATACAAAGGAAGGTAAGAAATTATTATAAACAACCGTATCACAAAAAATTTGACAACCTAGATGAAATGGACAAACTTCTGGAAACATATAATCTTCCAAAACTGAATCAAGAAGAAGCAGAAAACCTGAATAAACCAATAATAACTAGTGAAATTGAAGCAATAATAAAGAAAACTCCCGGCACACAAAAGCCCTGGACAGATGGCTTCACAGGAGAATTTTACCAATCATTTAGGAAAGAACTAACTCCTACTCTTCTCAAACTATTCCAAAATATCCAAGAAGAGGGAAGACTCCCAAACTCTTTCTATGAGGTAAGTACTGTCCTAATTCCAAAACCAGGTCAAGACACAAGAAAGAAAACTACAGGCCAATATCGCTGATGAACATAGATGCTAAAACCCTCAATAAAATATTGACAAACTGGATCCAGCAACACATTAAAAAGACCATACATCATGATCAAGTGGAATTCATCCCAGGGATGCAAAGATGATTTCATATTCACAAACCAATAAACATAATACACCACATAAACAAAATGAAAGACAAAAACTACATGATCATATTAATAGATGCTGAATAAGCATTTGATAAAGTTCAGCACCCATTTATGATAAAAACATTCAGGAAACTGGGAATAGAGGAAGCATAACTCAACATAATAAAGGCCATATATGAGAAATCTGCTTCCAACATCATACTCAATGGGCAAAAACTAAGAGCTTTCCCCCTAAAATCAGGAACAAGACAAGGATGTCCACTCTCTCCACTTCTATTCAACATAATTTTGGAAATTCTACCCACAGCATTCAGAGAAGAAAAACAAATAAAAAGCATTCAAATTGGAAAGGAGGAAGTAAAACTGTCATTATTTGCAGATGACATGATAGTCTACATAGAAAATGCTATAGACTCCACTAAAAAGCTGAGTGACCTAATAAGTGAATTTGGCAAAATAACAGGGTACAAAGTCAATATTCTGAAATTGAAGACATTTCTGTAAACCAACAACACAGGGGAACAATTTTTAACATAATTCCTGTTGAGTTTGATTTTTCAGCTTTTAGACTTAAATCTGCATGTTGATTTCAAAACTGCAGTTAGTTTTCGTCTATTATGTCAAGTTTTTCTGTGCAGCATTTTCTTTTTACTTTTAAAAATACTATTTTATTTATACTCATGTTGAAAAAATGGCTGTAGTATCATGTTTACATACTTATCAACATTGGAAACAGTTCAATAATGAATTGCCTCTAAATTTTATAAAGAATGCACAAACATGAAAACACTGATTGGTTATACAAAGCAGAGTGGGGGGGGGAAAACATCAGCTATCCTTTTCATTAAACAACAGCACCCTCTGAGTAGAATCAAATCAATTAGTAATATACATCTATACTGCAGAATAATACATATAGAGGAAAGTTAGTGATTGTACTGATTTTATTACTTTTACTAAGCCACTTTATCTTCCCCACACTCAATGCAAAGAAATAAAACAATAGGAAAAAATACAGCCTCATTATTATTCACAATAAAAAGGATCTATTTCATTCTGCAGGCCTGGCAGAGTGTACAAGAGGGAGCATGGCATGGTTCAAGCAGATCAAAGTAACATTTTGATTCTGACACACCAAACAGAATCTCATACAGATTTGGTGACTGGACTAACTGCATGGGAGCTGTGATAGACTGAACCCTTTCTGTGATATCTCCAGATCTCAGTAAATAAAACCTATACAAGAAAAGGTAGCAATTAATCTGTCCATAAGTTCTATCTATAGACTCTTTCTTTAGTGTAAGGTAGGAAAGAGTCCCTTTCTTGAGTACATGGATACAAATATTGTTGTGGTCTCAAGGTTGCTGGATTGATATTGTGCTTGTTATACTGAAGATAAGGTAGACATCAAAACCACTGTCAGATTAAGAAACTTCTATAACTTGTCTCAACTCTTCAAATAATGGAGCCAGATCATTTTCCAGGCTGACAATTAGTCCTGTATTGGCATTGCTGTTGGCTATGAAACTCACCACCAAAGATAAATGATTAAATTGAACCACCTGGTAGGTGTTATAATAACAGATGATACTTTTATTTTTTGAAAGTCCAAGTTTGCTCCCTTGGTCTGTTGCAAGGGCAAAAGTAGATAAGAAACCAGGTCTCAAGGCATGCTCTGGAGCATTATCATTGGCCACTTTAGTAACAGGCACTCCATCTCTGTCTGACACAACAATAGCATGAAGCCCTTCAACACTTGGTAACTTTTTATATAGGAATTGCTTTAGGTCATCAGCCATGATGAACCACTTTCTCCCGTAGGTTCAAGAGCCACACCCAGCTTTCTGGGTGGCCTGGTTCTCCATACAGCAGGGTATGTAGCTGTCTGCTATCACTTCAGGGACAGCTTCAAACACAGGTTCCTTGGAAAACTGCCATCACATGACTTGTGTACAGCATATCATAACACAACCACTATAGGCTGGATCTAGCCTGGATTGAGGGAAGCACTAGTGCTCTCTTATTGGCTGAGAGTAAACATCCCTTGAGTAGGGAGGGGTGGAGGCTGACTTTGGAGACCAGTGACAGGTTCATACTTGTCTAGGTTATTCAGTTACACATGAGACACTGTGGTGAGAGGTTGTGTGTCGCTCTATATAGTGAATCATATTCCAAAGTATAGCCTGAGTTCTTGTTTGTATAAAAGGAGTTAGCATAATTTTTTTTTATTTACATACATACTTATTTCCTTTCCTTCAGATCATGTCTTCCTCTGCTATTTCTCATCAAAAGTGCCTAAACAACCCTGATTTGTTTTGTTATATCTGTGGGAGTGTCACCATTCCCAGTCAAAGGACAAACATCAGCGCATTTGTCAGGCAAGCATATTTTGCATATTTTGAAGAAAAACTTGGTGATCAAAATAAGTCTTGGGCCCCTTACAAGGTGTGCAAGCAGTGTGTCGAGAGTTTACAGATGTGGACGAAGGGAACATGTGATAAATTGCCATTTGGTATAACTATGGTTTGGCGAGAGCCCAGAGACATTCAAGTGACTGTTACCTTTGTATAGTGAAAACGTCAGGATATAACAAGAAAAATAAATGTAAAATAGAGTATCCTAGTCTACCACCAGCTATACACCCAGTGCCTCATTCAGCTGAGCCCAGTGCCTCATTCAGCTGAGCCCAGTGCCAGTTTTCATTGAGCTACCTCTTTTGAAAAACAGGAGTATGGTGAAGAACTAAGTGATAGAAATGATGAAGATTTTGAAGTTAAAGATGACTCAGTATTCATAAAGGATTTGATCAGTATGAGTTGAATGATTTGGTATGAGGTTTGGGACTATCCCAAAAGGCTTCAGAACTCCTAGCATTAAGATTTCACAAGAAAAACTTGCTTGAAAAAGGAGCGAAGGCATCCTACTTTCGAAAGAGAGAAAGTGCATTTCTGCAGTACTTTCGAAGTGATGGTGGCTTTGTGTATTGCCATAACATACATGGTTTAATGGAGGAGTTGGGGATTCCAATCTATAACGCAACTGAATGGTGACTGTTCATTGAGAGCTCAAAGTGGAGCTTGAAGTGTGTCCTCCTCCACAATGGGAATTCATTTGGTGCAGTCCCAATTGGCCATTCAGTTTGTTTTCATGAGGAATATGAAGACATAAAGAGTCATTGAACTGTTGCAATATCATAAGCACAGTTGGATCACCTGTTTTGGCCTTAAAATGTTCTGCTTCCTTCTTGGTGAGCAACGTGGATACACCAAATATCCCTGTTTTCTGTGTATGTGGGACAGCAGAGCTCATCAGAAGCATTGGGTGAAATCAAATTGGACTCCAAGATCTGATCTCAAACCTGGTGATCCAAACATTCTATATGAGCCACTTGTTGACAGAAAGAACATTATATTCCCACCTCTGCACATGAAACTGGGTCTCATGAAGCAGTTTGTTAAAGCTCTGCCAACTGAAGGAGACTGTTTCAAGTATCTCATTTTGGCATTTCCTAGCCTGTCGTTTGAAAAGATTAAACACCTTAATACGTTGTTTGGTAGAAGAACTTTACTACTTGTACATAGTTTGACTTACAGTAACAATATATAGCCTTTATATGCATAAAATAACTCTAAATAACCAGCATATTCAGGTAATTTTTCTTTATTTTTCTTTGTATGTACATTTGGTATAATTTTGGGGACAAAGAGATGGTATCCTGTACCTTAAAGATTTGATGTGAAAGAGAAAAACTGGGGTCATTTTTGGGTTCAGATGCCAAAAGTTAGTCAAAAACAAGTGTCAGATATAACTCAACGGAAATTGTGTTCCCTGGTGCAATGAAATGTCAGAGATAGAAACTAGAAAAAAATCCCATTTACTATAGCAACAAGAAATATAAAGTACCTTGGAATAAACTGAACCAAGGAGGTAAAAGACCTGTACTCAAAAAACTACATAACACTGTAGAAAGAAATTAAAAAGATACAAATAAATGGAAGCATATACCATGTTCATGGATGGGAAGAATTAACATCATTTAAATGTCCATACTCCCCAAAGCATTTTATAGGTTGAATGCAATTCCTATTAAAATACCAATGACATATTTCACAGACCTAGAAAAAATACTTCAGAAATTTATACGGAACCAAAAATGACCTCTAATAGCCTCAGCAATCTTGAGAAAGAAGAAGAAAGTAGGAGGAATCACAATACCTGATATCAAACTGTATTACAAGGCCATGGTAATCAAAATAGTCTGGTGTTGGCTTAAGAACAGCTTATAGATCAATGAAACAGAATAGCGAGGCCAGAAATAAACCCAGGTCTATATGGTCAATTAACATTTGACAGAGGGGGGAGGAGCACAAAATGGAGTGAAAATAGCCTCTTCAACATATGGTGTTGGGAGAATTGGACAGCAATATGCAAAAAAAAATTAAATTAGGACACCAATGGGCACCCTACACAAGAATTAACTCAAGATGCATGAAAAACTTATATGTAAGCCATGACACCATAAAAGTCCTAGAGGAAACCATAGGCAGTAAAATTTCAGATATCCCATGCGGCAATATTTTCGCTGATATATCTCCCAGGGCAAGGGAAATAAAGGAAAGAATAAATAAATGGGACTACATCAAACTAAAGAGTTTGCTCAGTGAGAGAAAACAACAGCAAGATGAAAAGGGAACCATTCATATGGGAAAACATATTTGCCAATGATACCTCGGACAAAGGTTTTATCTTTAAAATATATAAAGAACTTATATGACACAAAACCAGGAAGACAGACAATCCAATTAAAATTAGGCAAAGGACCTGAATAGACACTTCTCCAATGAGGATATACAGAGGGCCCATAGGCATATGAGAGAAAGCTCAGCATCACTAGCCATCAGAGAGATGCAAATAAAAACCATAACGAGATACCACCTCATACCAGTCAGAATGGCCATCATTAACAAATCAGTAAATAAGTGCTGGTGAGGATGTGAAGAAAAGGGAACCCTAGTGCACTGTTGGTGGGAATGCAGGCTGGTGCAGCCACTGTAGAAAACTGTATGGAATTTCCTCAAAAAACTAAAAATGGAACTGCCTTTTGATCCAGAGATTCTACTGCTAAGATTATACCTGAAGAATCCTGAAACACCAATTCAGAAGACCCTATGCACCCCTGTGTTCACAGCAGCACTGTTTACAATAGCCAAGTGCTAGAAATAGCCTAAGTGCCCATCAGTGGACGAATGGCTCAAAAAACTGTAGTTCCTTCACACAATGGAATACTATGCAGCAGAAAGAAAGAAGGAACTCTCCAACCTTTTGCCATAGCATGGATGGAAGTGGAGAGTATTATGCTAAGTGAAATTAGCCAGGTGATGAAAGAAAAATATCATATGATCTCATCTAATATAGGAACCTAATGAACAAAACTAACAAATGAGCAAAATATAACCAGAAGCGTAGAAACAAGGAATAGACTGACAATGACCAGAGGAGAGGGGGGAGGAGGAGAAGGGAGGAAAGAAGGGGAAGGGTCTAGTCAAGGAACTAGTATAAATGACCCATGGGCATGGACAGCGGAGTGGGAATTGACTGTGGGAGAAGGGGAAGGTGAGTGGGCAGGGGAGAGCAGCGAGGGAAAGATGAGACAACTGTAATAGAAAAACAATAAAAAAATGGAAAAAACTGAAAAAGAAGATAAAACTATGAACATTAAAATGGAGAGCAACTCAAAACTATCAACAACTGAATCTAAAAATCAAAAACAAAGTAAGCAAACAAGCAGAACGGGAACAGGTTCATAGATATGGAGATCATTATCAGCTATTAGGGGAAAGGGGGAGAAATGGGGAAATGGTTCAGAGATTAAGAAGTACAAATTGGTAGGTTCAAAATAGACAGGGGGATATTAAGAACAGTATAGGAAATGGAATAGCCGAAGAACTTACATGCACAACCCATGGACATGAAGTAAGGGGGAGCGACTGCTGGAGGGAATGGGGGTACCAGGTAGAGGGGGACAAAGGGGTAAAGCTGGGACAACTGTGATAACATAATCTATAATTATACTTAATAAAAAGAATTACAAATGTGATTATATTAGTACATGGAAATGATTATGAGGCGAGGGTCACCACAACTCCATTATTTTGGTGGAGTATGACAAAGGACCAAAGAAGAGAGAGGACAGACGTATTCCCTTGGTTACTGAGTTTTCTTCTCTTGGTCTCAGTATATTCATCTCTATAAAATTCCTTTAATGGGGCAATAATCTAGTCTAAAAGTAAGTCACCAGGGTAACTTAGGCTTTTGCTTTTTAATTACTTGTGATTAACTTGAACCTTAGCAGAAAGCTGGGCCCCTGCAGTTCCTGAAGACTGGAGTGAATGGATTAGCCCAGGACTCCACTGTTTATTCTTGAATTCTCTGCCTCTTCTCCAAAAATCTGCAAACGGTGCTTAGAACCCTCCACCTTTCCGCACATCTTCAATTTCATAGAATGTTCTAACACCATGTCCCTGGTTCTGTCTCCTGTTTTGTATTACGACAAGACTAAAGCTATCTCTTTGACAAGGTCAAAGCACTGCTAGGACCAGAAATGCACCTGCCCTTCTTTCTGAATCCCTGGCAGCATTCTGTGCAGGACCAGCAAAATGAAAACTGGGGGCCTTGGCATCGTGCCGGATGGTGAGGAATGTGAGGAATCCTCGACCCTGCTCTGGGTGATTGTACTGAGGTGCTCTGTGTCCAAGTGTATCTGTTCAGGAAGCTAGAAACTCAGAGCACAGGACACTGGATGCTTGCTTGGACTGGCAGAGTGCAGGTGCCCAGAACACTTGTGCAATACATAAATAACCATGGGCGTTACTGGCCCTCAGTTCTCTCAATGTGGCAAGAAAAAAAAAAGCAACATTTCTTGCCCTGATCTTCAAGCTCTGGGCACCACCCTCTTGAGGGCTGCAGGTATGGAGGGAGTAGGCAAGGGTGACCCTTGGGCAAGAAGGCTAGGCCAGTCCTCAGGCAGGGAGCTGAAGACTGTATCTCTTTCAGCAGACACAAGTATCCCATCTGCCCTGCTACTTCACCTTGGCTCCTGTGGAGGAGAGGACTGGCCAGTTCCTGCTGCCCTCACTTCACCAGGGAGGCACTTCCTGCACATGCTACTTAGGCTGCCAAAGTAGCCCAGGTTTTTCCCCCGCTGATCAATTACACAGATAGTATGACTTATAAGCCCCACTGTGTGTCTTGAAAGAAAAATAATCATTGTTATGATTTATTAATAACCATCGTTCCTGTCTTCAGCATTTTCTGAATCAACTTACTCAATTCTGGAACTATTTAAGCCCAACAGCTCTGACATTCTAAGGCCCAGAGCTAATGGTTTCTGGAGAAAGCCTGGGAGCAGGTCCAGGGTGAGCTCATCACCCACGGAGGAGGGCAAAATGCACTGCAAAGTTGAGGCTCTTTTGCCAACGAGCACATTCATCCATTCACTCACTCATGCCTTCCAAATCTATAGGACTCCTGCAGTTGTTTGTGTTCCCCTGGAGTTCCCAGTCTGGCAGGGAAATAAATCACAAAGAACAGCCACACAGAGATGAGAGAGCCACGGGCCACATGGATAGGCAAAGGCTGCAGACCTTTCCATGTAGGTATAGACGTTTCCACTGTTGGCACCCATGGAGCACCAGTAGAGGGAGCACCTGCGCTGAGCCTTGAAGGATGAGAAGAATTTGTCCCTTCCTCAGGGAAGGTAGGGCTCTGATTTGGGATAAACGAAGGAGTGTGGCATTTGCTACCTCTTGCCTCAAATCAGCACATGTGCCAGGTTGACAATGTCACCTGTTGTCACAGACAAGCATCTCTTGAGATAGCGGCCCATACTCCCAGTCTCTCCTTCCTCACCTCCAGTCTCTGTCAACCCCTTGCATTTGGCAAGTTTCTCTTCTCCTGAAACTGCCCTGCTCTAATCCAATGGTCTGGTTCTGGTTCTCAGCCTCTGAGACTCATGAGGCTCAACACCACTTCTCACTCTCTTCTCAAGGCTCTTCTTTCCCTCCACTGTGCAGAGCTAAGCTGCCTGTATCTCCACTCAGGTCTTTCACTGCCACCATAGCCTCTTCTGGCCTCTACTTGCTCTGTTCTCCCGGTGCTCAGGGCTGCCCCAGCTGCCTTCCATTTCTCATGACTTCCACATCTTTATTTCTGCCCAGATCTTTCTCCAGAACTTCAGGCTCACATGTCAAACCACCTGTGGGACATCTCTGTATGGATGGTTGAGGATCACTTAAGCCCATGTCCAAATTCAACTCCTGCTCCTCTCTGCCAAATGTGCTCCCACCTCCCTCATTGAAGGCTCACAGCCAACCAGCATTGACAGCTTGGAGTTGTTTTGATAAATCCCTCTTCTTCAGATCCTATAGTCAATTATTTCAAATTCTGAATATTCTCTCTGAACTCTTATTCCCCTTTCATTTCTCTTTTACTGACTCAACTAAAATTCTTATCATCCTTGCCTGGACTCCTTCCTCTTAACCTCCTGTCCTCCACAGAAGCCTCCAAAAGAGATATGCAGCTGCCAAGGAAATCTTTCTAAACGTAGATCTAATCATTTTACTTCTTCTCTCAAAGGTAGTTATGGTATTTACCACCTGTGCAGAGCAATTCTACTCCCAGCATGGCAGTCATGATCCTTTCATGGGACAGCACCACCCAGCTTAACCACATACCCCATCCACCCTGCTCATGGCTGTCACGGGTGTCTGCATATGACACTCTCTGGCAGCCTTAGAAATACAGCTGTCCAGACTTGCTGAATCAGAACTTCTGGGGGAAGGACCTGGAATCTGGACTGTGAAGCAGCCCAGTTGATTATCTCTGATGTCCTGGGCTCCAGTCACACCTGACAATGTCCCATCATAATGCCCTTTTGCTCATCCTGTTCAAGTCCTACCTTCCATTGAAGGTATGGGTCCAGCTTTGTCACTTCCATGTAGCCCTCCTAGAGTCACTCTACTGAAATTAGTCCCTTTCTTTTCACTTCAATGGCATATATAATAGGGTAGCTTGTATAGTGCATGTATCTACCTCTTCCCAAGATTGAGGAGCACAGAGAGCCAGGGGACCAATTCCTTATGGGTAATTCTGTGTGCATAAGTGTGTGTGTGTGTGTGTGTGAGAGAGAGAGAGAGACAGTGTTGTGTGTATGCATGCATGAGTGTATGTATGTTTGCAAGTGTGTGAGTATACATGTAAGCATTTTTGCTTGAGTGTGTGAGTGTGCTTACATAAGGATGTGAATATGTGTGATTATGAGTGTGTGCATGCATGAGTGTGTAAATGCAAGAGTGTGTAAAGGCATGTTTGGAAATGTGTGTGCGTGGGTATGAGTGTGTCTGCAAGTGTGTGAGTGTACATGTGTGTGTGAGCCTATGTGTGTGTGGTGCACACCTGTTTAGAGTGATCATATGTTTAGAATCTGGGGTATTGATCCAAGCCATCAGTTCTGAAGAGGAACACTCTGAGCCCAGGGCCTGCAGATTTCATCCAGGAGGCCTGGAGGCCTGGGATACTCACATGCAAGCCAGCCTGATGGGAAACTGAGGGAACTGATGGGACCAAGCTAGGGGAAAAGGCAGAGAGGATAGGGGTGCATCTTTGGGAAGGTGGAGAGTGGGAACCACTCTGAGAGATATTTAGAAAGAAGGGGCTGGTGATTAATGGTATGTGGAGGAGGTGGGGAATGCAAGAGGGCAGGACATTGGTCAAAGAGGAGGAGCAGGACAGTGCAGGGCAATGAGGAGTTCAACTTGCCCATGTTGGATTTTTGTAATCTCTCTGGCACTGAAGGGGGATATGTGCAGGAGGAAGCCAGATGTGGACTCTTTAGTGTGAGAGTGAGAACTGGGCTCAGGAGAGAGGTGGCTACAGATCAGTGCCTAGAACATAGGAAGCCTCAATAAGGGTTTATTGAATGACAGTGTAATAGCATTAGGAGTTACTGTTCACTGAGGGCTTGGACACTATATGCTATAAACTGGACTGAATGCTCTATGTGAATGGTTTCATTTAATCCTTGCAAGGGTCACTACTTCACTTTTACAGACGTGCAAGCTGAGGTTTGGAGAGCTAACTAAGCTGTGCAACGCTACCACACTGCTAACAAGTGGCACAGAGCTAGGTTTTTAAATTTGAATTCACCTTCCTGAATGGCCTGGTTACTTAACCCCTTCATGAAACTGCCACACATCCATGAGGTCTCTAGAGTGAGAAAAGAAGAGGACTAAAGCCAGAACCCCAGGGAACTTGGTGTTGAGGATGGGAAGAGGCAGAGAAGCTTGTGACCAGCTCTGGGAGAAGCCACAAGAGGGATGGGAGAACCACCAGGGAGCAAGCAGTTAGAAGACCCAGAGAGGGTTGTGGAAAAGGAAGAAAGGATGCCCATGGCAGAGAAAGCATTAAGGTCACAGGTGGAGGGGTGAGGCAGGAACCACCTACAGAGAGGGGGCCCAAGGGTGAGTAGGGAAGGGGAAGTGCATCCAGAGTGTGAAGAATTCTTCCAGGACTGGTCCCTGCAAAGGAGGGGAGAGAGGGAGGAAGGCCTCTGGAGGGGACCATAGCATAGAGCGCAGGGTGTTCTTTACTAAGATAGGAGGGCCTGAATCTATTTAAAAGCTGATGAGTGAGGGCCTTTGGACTGAGGAAGCTGAGGCTATGGGTGGGGAACAGGTGGATTGATGAGTCAGCGAGGGGCCTGAAGGGCCTGGGAGCTGACAGATGTGGAACCTGGGCTCAGGTGGTAGTGGGGATTAGCCTGGAACAGTAAGATGCCATTTTGGACTGTGGCAGGAGTCAGGGTGCATGAATGAGGCATTCTCCCTGCTCTGGGGCACCCAGCCCATGAGGTTCCACCTGCTGAGCATTGGAAAGCTGACCTGTACCAATCACCCCAATCTCCTCACACAGTTCTCTTTGCACTTTGCCCTAAATTTGACACCCTCTCCCCCTACCATGACTCTATGTTGCTGCCAAGAACTGAGTCTGAGTGGCCTCTAAGTGCTTCAGGTCTGTGTTTCTAGGGAGGGAGGAGACAAGACAATTTAAACAGGAAGACACATTTAAGAAAAAGAAGATAAAACTATGAACATTAAAATGGAAAGCAACTCACAACTATCAACAACTAAATCTAGAAAAACAAAAACAAAGTAAGCAAACAAGCAGAACAGGAAGAGGTTCATAGATATGGAGATCATTTGGGGGGTTATCAGCTGGGAGGGGGAAGGGGGATAAATGGGGAAATGGTGCAGGGATTAAGAGGCATAATTGATTGGTACTAAATAGACAAGGGGAAGTTAAAAATAACATAGTAAACAGTGAAGCCAAAGAACTGATATGCACAACCCATCCACAGTGCATTTTATAGAGGGAAACAATGCAGTGTTGCTTATGTAAATCAATCTAAAATTTTTAAAATGGACTAGAGCTGGATCCCTTAGAAATATAAAATAGCAATTAAAATATCACAAGTTTGATAAATGTTTATGAATAATAACCTGTGACAAACACCACACTAGGCTGTGGACCACAACACAAACCAGAGAGGCCTAGCCTCTGCCAGCTTCCAGGCCAAACCAATGATGCTCTGTGGAAGCATGGCCCAGGCCCACTGTGGCCCTTCTGGTGGGCCAGGTGAGGAGGTTCCTCTGTAGTGAGCCCCTCCAGTGGGCTTGGATCCACTCCAGCCCATCCTGAATAAGAAGAGGTTCAGTAAGGGTGTGCGGTCATTCATTCACCCAGAGGTGCAAAAAGAGGACCTGGCTGCTGAAACTTAGAAGTTGCTGAGGACTTTCAGCCAAGATGGAGGCCTAGATAGACATGCTGTGTCTCCCTCCACAACTAAGAAGGAATACAACTACCTCAAAACTAGAGACAACCAGAAGTTCCAGAAAATCAAGGTGCATGGAAGTCCAACAAACAAAGACATAAAGAACAAATACTCATCCAGACAGGTAAGAGGGGCAGAGCTGGGGTGTAGAGGAAGCAGTGTGGCAGTGGCAGCAGCGAGGACAACAACAGCCTGACAGAAAGTGCAGTCACACATTTTAAAAAGTAAGGAGGGACATCTGAGGAGCGCTCCCAGCGCCAGACCAGACTGAGCAGTTCATGGTTCCAGCGCCAGGAAAAATAAAGCCTCATTGCTTCTGATTGTGAAAACAAGTGGGTATTGGGGCAGAGGAAGAAACTGCCAGTCTTTCAGCAGACTCCACTTATTTAGAGGGCCCCCATGGTCCTTCAAAATCTGCAGGCCCACCCATTCTGGGAACGAGGGACATGGCAACAGCTAGAGGGGCACTAGTCCCATACGGGAAGTGCAAGACGTGCCTGGAAAAGGGGCGAGTGCTGAACAAGTGTCATTATTCCTTCTCAGACCCCTCCTCCACATACAGTGCCACAACGTGGTGAAATGGGTCACCTGTACTGATGAATACCTAAGGCTCTGCCCCTTACAACATAATAGATGTGACAGCTCTACCTAAGACACAGAGGCAAACAAACACAGGATCCTGTTAAGATGAGAAGACAGAGAAGTAGGGCCCAAAAGAGGGAATGGTCGAGGTTCCAGTGAGAGAACTAAGTGATGCGGAGATAGCCAACCTAGCATATTGCAGAGTTCAAGACACTGGTGATAATGATGCTCACAGACTTAACAGATATGCTTAAGTACAGCAAATGCAGAAAGGAAGAAGTGATGGCTATGCTAAATAAAATGAAGGAAAATCCACACAAAACCAATGGTGCTTGGAAAAAGATGAGGGTTCAGATCAATGATTTGCAACATAAGGAAGAGAAAAACAGTGAGCCAGTACAGAATGAGGAAACAAGAATTGAAAAAAATGAGGAGAGGCTTAGGAACCTCTGGGACAACTTTAAATGTGCCAACATCAGAATCATAGGGATGCCAGAAGGAGACGACGAAGAGAAAGAAATCAAAAGCTTATGTGAAAAAATAATGAAGGAAAACTCCCCAAATTTGGTGAAGGAAATAGACATCCAAGTCCAGGAAGCACAGAGAGTCCCAAACAAGCTAGAGTCAAAGAGGACTACACCAAGACACATCATAATTAAGATGCCAAAGGTTAAAGATAAAGCAAGAATGTTAAAGTAGCAAGAGAAAAGCAGAGAGTTACCTACAAAGGGTGCCTATAAGACTATCATCTGATTTCTCAAAAGAAACCTTGCAGGGAAGAAGGGACTGGAAAGAAGTATTCAATGTGATGCAAAGCAAGGACCTACAACCAAGATTACTCTATCCAGTAAAGCTACCATTTAGAATGGAAGGGCAGATAAAAAGCTTCCCAGACAAGGTAAAGCTAAAGGAGTTCATTATCACCAAGCCATTAATACATGAAATGATAAAGGGATTTATTTAATAAAAAAGATCAAAACTATGAACATTAACATGACAACAAACTCACAACTATCAACAACGGAATCTAACAAATAAGAAAAAAATCAAACTAAGCAAACCAGAATAGGAACAGAATCATAGGTATGGGGATCATTTGGAGGGCAATTAGCTGGGAGGGGGAAGGGGGAGAAATGGGGAAATGGTGTAGGGATTAAGAGGTATAATTGGTTGGTACAAAATAGACAGGGGGAAGTTAAGAATAATATAGGAAAGAGTGAAGCCAAAGAACTGATATGCACAACCCATGGGCATGAACTAAGGCGGGGTGGGATGCTGGAGGGAAGGGGGGTACTGGGTAGAGGAGAGCAAAGGGAAAAGAAATTGGGACAACTGTTATAGCATAATTAATAAAATATACTTTTTAAAAAAGTTGCTGAAAACACATCACAGAAACCTTACCCAGTGGATCTTGTCAGAGCTCTGCCCCAATTCTCTCAGATTCTTTTCTCCTGATTTCATGCTTCACTACCGCCTGCCCCATTTACTTGGAACAACTTACCCTGGAGTGGATTTTCAGGACTGCTGTGATGTTTTGGAAGACTGCCCTTGGATTATTGAAGCCCACTATGGGCAGGCACTGGGAGAACTGGAAGTGCCTAGGAACCGACATCCCTTCCCTGCCCCCTCAGCCCTTGGCAAAAGATTCCTGGTGGAGCTGGAAAGCTCCTGCAGCCTGGTTTCTAGTTGGAAACCACTCAGGGGGGGTGAAGAGGTAGAAGTCATGCTTCAAAGTTCTCCTGGAGCTCAGGCTGAGACCTCCCTTTATTGGGCTTTGTACCCCAGCTTGCCTCTCATCTTCTGTCCTGTTCCCCCAACCCCATACTGGTACCCCATGAGGCACCTCTTTGAGAAATTACTGCATGAAAATTTTCATCTCAGGCTCTACTTCGGAGAACCACACCTCATACACCCACTTATTGAAAGGACCTTTTGAATGGGCTGTGGCAGCATTGGCCTTGGGCAGCCACTGGGGCATTTGGCCCTACCCAGTGTTCCCTGGGACTAGGCGCCCTGCAGTCTTCCCACCTGCAATGCTGTAAGTGCAGCCCCAGAGTGCACAGAGTGGCTGTGCATGGGCTAAAAGCAATTGATTTATAGAAGTCAATGGGATTTTAAAGCTGGGCTGGGAAATAGCAAGATAGCTCTCAGAGCTGAATTGATTTAAAGAGTGAGTATTGAGGCCTAAAGATTGATTGAAAAGAGAGAGGTGAGGTAATGGAAGGGGCACTCTGGAGGGGACTGGATAAATGGTTTCATCAAGTTTATGCAATTTGCAGCCAAGGGCAAGGGAGCCTAGTCAGGTTCCCATGTTGTCCTGGGAATACTGCATGAACCTTGGATGACTCATTCCTGAGTACCCCCTCATACACACACACACACACATATATACACACACACATATACATATATACATATATATGTATATATAAATTTAACTTGTTACTTAGCTTCTTTTTGGATTACATTTTATCATCTGTTCTTTGCTGGTTGCCCAATCTGAGGGGTAAATAGTCAGGCCCTGCTAATGAGTGTCATTTCTAGAGGATGAAAGATTATAAAGGCACAACCTACCCCGCCATAAGTAAAAAGTACTAATTCTAAAATAGAGCTAAGGTAGTCTAGGAAGTTTGGATTTTTTTCATAATGATTAAATTAACGATATAAAATCATTGATATAAAATATCATTCTTTTTTTAAAATTAACTAATTTGTTTGTTTATTTATTTATTTATTTATTTATTTATTTTTAGAGAGAGGGGAAAGGAGAAAGAGAGGGAGAGAAACATCACTGTGTGGTTGCCTTTCACTCACGCCCCCAACTGGGGATCTGACCTGCAACCTAGTCATGTGCCTTGACTGGGAATTGAACCAGCAACACTTGGCTCGCAGGCCGATGCTCAATCCACTGAGCCGCAGCAGCCAGGTAAAATATCACATTCTTATTGGCTCTTCCTTGGTCTTCCTCCTGGCTCAGTTGACTTGTCTTCTGCAAGGGGGTGTAATCGCTCAAGTTGCTTGACCTATACTTCCATGCAGTGTGCATCTCCAGATTCAATTGGGTCTAGCATATATTTATCCCATCATGATGTTTATGGGGCCTCCCGTGTATCCACCAGGTGCTAGTCACTGGGGTATGGAGATGAAAGGCACACGCCCGCTCTAGCAGAGGTTAAGAGGGAAACAAATACACCCCAAAACAAAAAACTGTCATCATAAGAGGAAATGGGAGCATGAAGGCAGCAGCAAGGAAGTGATGTGGGAGGTGGGAGGATGGATGAATGAATGGGATGAGTCATTAGAGGGATTAGGTATGCCACCCCCAAAGGCCACTGTGGCATATTGTTTTAAGCTGCAGGCAATTGAGAAACAGCAGACACAGGAGGAGCTCTCTTCCCTCCCTCTTTCTGCCTAAAACCAGGGCACCAATTTCCCTTTGTAAAGGTGCTTCCCCTCTCCTGTATCAGGAGGATGATAGTGAGATTATTACTCTCAAAGTCAGACTTGAGTCTGCCTTACAAACATTGCTAAACCACTGTTACCTACCAGAGATGTCCTAGTCTCCTTCCCACAATTTACTGCCCCGGCTTTAACTGCCTCTTTGGGGTCTCAACTCTTTTCTGTGAAGTCCCAAACACTATCAACTCAGGCTCCGAATTTAAGAGGGGAGAGGAAAAATTTTTCCTTCCCTACAGTATGGAAGGTTAGGGGAGAAGAGGTATGCTTAGCAGGGTTACAGGAAGACCATGCAGGGCGAGAGATGAGACAGCCTGGGGTCAAACTCAGGAAATCTGGCTCCCAGGATCCAGGTCCCTGGCCTGGAACAACCATACCCTAACCCCTGCCCCCTCTTCCTCTTAGAAAGACAAACTTGAGGGACTTCCTCTTATTCTATCCATAGGCTGGACCTCCACCAACACCCCATGGTGGGGTCTCTGTTACTGTATCTCCTTGGAAGAAGCTATGCCCCCTTTTGGATGACAGCAGCCTTAGCTGTCATTGACCTGGTTATGAAATCAAATGATGAGACACTTTCTGTGAGCTTGTGTGCAGTCAGGTCTCTAGTTTCACCTCGCATTCACACCACAAACCTCACTCTTTTAAAACCCATGACTGGTCTCCACATGGCCATTTTGTGCTACAATGCTGCATCTCTGTGCTTGCTGGCCTGATGAGCTCTGACTCACTCCTGAAGTATCAGTGCAGCTGTTTCCTATGGTGTGAAGACTCATCTAGAAGGTTCCCAAAGCAGAAAGGCTGCCTTCCATCCATTATGTTGCACACTCACCTCTGGCAAGACATGTGCCTCTCTGTGCTGTACTGATTTGTGCGCTTGTTGTGGCCATGAAAGGTGCTTTCCTCCCACCTGAATTTCTAGAATGTAGCACAGACTTCCAATAAATGCTTGCCGAGTGAATGAATAAAATTGAGACAGGAATTTTCAAGTTCAGAAAAGATGGGAAAGACCAGATCCCAGAGACCTTATACCCCTGTAGGTGATCTTGATTTAGAAGAAATCTGCCTCCAGGACTTTTCCTACCCATGGCCTGTTTCTACACGATGAAAGGGCTATAGGGCACAAGATCACTGCTTCTGTTCATGTGATCTGAGAAGTGGCCAGCAGGAGATTCGAAACACAGAACTATAGTTTTCCTACTTTTCCTAGTTTGGCAGAGGGTGAGAAGAAGCTGCATGAGGTCATAAAAGGACATGGGATTTGGAGGCCTGAGCCCTATTAGCCTCTTGGAGCCCCAGGTTTCCATGTAAAATGGGAGTAAAACACAAAGTCTATCTACTTCCTAGACTATGGTGCGGAATGACTGCTTGGAAGTACTTTGTAAATGGAGCAGCATTTCTCATGGAAGCAGGTTGAGCCCTTGGAAGCCCTCTCCCCTCTTCTAGATTCTACTGGACCTTGTCTGTGAGCAGCTGGCCCCAGGCATGCAGCCTCTGCTCCCATTAGCACAGCAGCCCGTTCACTAGGAGCCCCAGATAGGTAGAGTTTATGTAATTCAATATCAATTTTAAATTTCATTTCTTGCTGACTATGAGCCATTAGCTTTGATCAATACATTCTCCACCTTTGGCTGCATAGTCATTGAGGCTGTTGATGTTTTGGTATTTGGTAGAGTTAAGGCAGGTCCCTGGCTGTTAGTGGGAGAGCCCAAAGCAGCTTCCAGTCTCAGGTCTAATCAGCTTGGGCCTGTTTTGCAAATAAGTCATTTATTTGCACTTTCAAACAGTAAGGTCAGGCCCAATTCTCCAGTTCTCTCTGGACAGTAGTCCAACCTGGAGCTCCTCTGGCCCAGCTTGTGTCCTGAGTGTGTCTAAAGAGTGCTGATTTTGTGACTTTGGGCATCTCCCATGGGGAGAACTCAGTTTTCTTATCAGCTGGTATCTAGGAGAAGAGACAGAAGGAGGGAGAAGGCTTGGGTTTTCGGTGCACCTCTCCAGGCACAAGCTGCCACCTTGATGCCCTGGTATATGGGCCTTGGGCAACAGCAGATACGTGGCAGTCTGGGGGGCAGGAACACACTGTCCAGAGGCAGGGAAAACTGGCTGGCAGTCTTTGAGAGCTCTCAGTACTTGTGCTCTGAGGATGAACCCATTGTCCCCTCACACCCTCTGAAGATGGCAGATGGGAAACATCATCACTCCCAACATCTACTAGATGTCCACTCTCTCCCTGACCTCAGGATCACTCCCTGCAGATCCACTGCCCATATTTAAACCAGCATCAATGTCTAATGCTCTGTCCAGCCACATCACTTCCCTGCTTATACCTCTTGGGCCAAGTCTATTTCCTCCACTCCCTTACTGCCACATCACCTTCTCCACCTCCTACTGCCTTCCTTCATTGCAGCCACATCCAGGGTCTTGCAGTAAGCCCTGCGCATGTTTCTTTGGGTCTTAACACATGAGGCTTTTCCCCTTGAGAAGGCTTTCCTCTCCTGATGTCTGGATAGGACTTGGTGCGCACAAAGAAAGTACACTGTAGTGTTCATGGGTCTTTGGGTTTGAAATCCCAACACTGCCACACGTGGCTGAGTACTCTTCCTGACTGGCAAGTTCTTTAATCTCTCTGAGACTTAGTTTCCTCATCTGAAAAATGAGGCAATAGTGGTCTCTTTCTCAATATGGATCTTTTGAAGACTAAGAGGATTATACACATGGTAGATATAACAGGATGTTCAAAGGAAGTTCCAACATGGCACCAAGACACAAGAGATGTGACATTCTACAATGAGGGACTGACCAAGAAGCATATTTTCAAAGAGGTGGGTGAAAATCAGAGGTGGGTGAAAATCAGAGGTGGGTGGCCCTGGGATGGATGTGAAAACATTGAACTGGTTTTGTATTTTGCAAACAAAAGCACCTCTTGGGCTTTTCCTTATTCAGCTGTCATGGGCCTTATCAGGCAGAAACAGAAGAAAGCCTGGCCACTGGGACAGTGGAGGGCACAAATAAAGTTGTTTCATGAATTGTGTTTGTTTTAAAGCATGGTTAGCTAAGTTCAATAGACATGAGCTATGATTACTGCTATTATTACATATTTGGTCAGTGCACAATTGGTTAAATACATGTCTAATTCTTAATGCAAGTGGAGAGGTGAAGATATCTGAGTCCATTATTCGAGCTACCTAATTTTGTCAGTTGCAATACAACAGTAGCCTAAGCTGGGATTCCTCAGCAACACCAGGTGGATGGGGCAGGCCTGCCTGAGCCCACCACATACCTTGACACCAAAGGCCAGCACTGCAGCCACCCCCTAGTTAGGGCACCTGCACAGATGCCCACCCTCCTCATCCCATCTAATCCTGACTCTCTTCCCTTTTCCACTAGTCTGCTGCATGGCCAGACTGCCTTTTGGATGAACAATCTGAGCCCAAACAGGACAGAGTGGGTGGTATAACTCCCCCTTTTGTTTCTGTCTCTGCACCTGGAGACAGCATTGTGAAAACCTGCCTATGGAGAAAGGTGCTTGTGAGGACTCAGACATCCCATATCATGGGCACTTAAGCCACTCAGTGACACCACCTTGCCTCCCCTGGCCTCTGGACAGAGCAGTATTTGGGGGAAAGGCTTCTCAGGCCTCAGAGTAATGTGTTTAAGCTGACGTTATAGGTAGTGTGATTATGAGCATTTTAGTTGTTGTGCCTTCACTTTCTCCCTTGTGCCACAATATTGGTATATGGATTAAAATGGGTATGTGCATGTAAATGGAGGGTCTAGCACACATCTGGCACATCCGAAACACTCAACAACTATCTGCTCACCTTCCTCCCTTTTCTAAAGAATGTTAGTACTGAGAGTCTTTAATGTGTTAGTAGTGAGTCCTCCCTTATGATTATTCCATTTACATGATATTTAAAACAGGCAAACACTATTCTATGGTAACAGAAATCAGAAGAATATGAGTCTGGTTATGAGGAGAGACTGGGGAAAGATAGGAGGGAACTTTCTGGAGTTAAAGGAAATGCTCTATATCTTGATCTGGGTAGTGGTCATTGAACTGTACACTTATGATTTGTACATTTTCCTCTATGTAAATTATGCTGCAATTAAAAAGTAAGAAAATATTAGAAGTGAATGAAAGTCCTAGAATAAGCGGTATTGAAAAACTCAGGCTGAGATGTACTTTGAGGCCACTGTTCAAAGATAACCAAATCGGGAATTTTTACTTCCTCTAATCAGGTCCCTGGGACTTGTCCTAGGCATTTTGCTCATCTGAGGGCATCTGAATTTCATTTCAGTTCTGAGCAAGCTTCTGGAAGGGAGAGAGAGGAGGGAGCTCCATCATTTGTGTGAGGTAAAAGGCTTGGCCACTGGTGGAGGACTCCTAGGCTTGGGGACTAGAGCCCTCAGGGAAGGTATCAGCTCTGAGCAGTGGTGCCAGGGCCTGGCCTAGAATAAGGGGACAGCTGGGTGAGCCTCCCCTGGCCTTCCTTCTCTACCATAGGCTCTTGTATATCAGGACTCCAGTCCCTGGCTGAGCTTTGTCCTGGACCCTGGTTCCACCCTCCATAAATTGTTCTCATATACCTTTTCCTGGCATACCTCACTGACCCCTCTCCTAGGCCTGAATCCTCTCTGAATTTCAGGCAAAGCCAGGTGATATATCACCTAAGTAAGTTACTGTCCCTTTGCTATCCATCTCTCAGGACTTAGGGATCCCTAAAAGTGTATGACAAGCCTGGACAGGGGCAGCATAGGCATACCCCAGAAGGCCACACCATTCAGAACCAAGCAATCAGAGGAGGTCTATGAACCCCGTGGTCATTCTGAAGAGCAGAAACTTCCCTCTGAACAATCCACCAGTTTAACTGGCATGACCTCTAAGCTAGCACCCCTTAACCATATCTCAAGTAGTCCTTCAAGTCCTTCTACTCCCTTTAATTCCCCACCCCCAGAGGCAGCCACTTCCAACCATTTTAGTTGGTTCCCTTGGTATTTACCTCCACAGTTCTAAATATTATTACAGTAGTCCCTCTCTATATTGTGGTTCACTTATCATGGCCTCACTGTATTGCGGGATTTAAAAAAAATTATATTTAATTATTTATCATGAGTTTTTCGATATATCGCGGGATTTTGCGGTACTGTATACATATGTTGTTAAAGTTATGTAGGTTTAAGAGTGTAGAATATGTTTAAGAACATAAGTAGTGTTTATAAAAGTGTGGAAAAGGTTAATAAGGGAGTGGGAAAAGTTAATAGGGGACTGAGAACAGTTTATAAGTGTGTGGGAAGGGTTTATAAAGCCTTAGAATATATGTAAATACTAAAATAAATGTAAGGTTCTTACTTCGTGGATTTTCACCTATCGCAGGGGGGTCTAGAATGTAATACCCTTGATAAGTGAGAGAATATTTATATAATACATACCACATCTTTATCCATTCTTTCACTGATGGACATTTAGATTGTTTCCAGATGTTGGCTACTGTGAGTAATGCTGCAATGAACATGGGAGTATAGTTATCCCTTTGATATCTGTTTCCATTTCCTTCATATATGTGGGGTTGCCATAATATATGATAGTTCCATTTTTTGAAATCTTTTTTAAAGATTTAATTAATTTATTTTTAGAGAGAGGGAAAGGATGGAGAAAGAGAGGGAGAGAAACATCAATGTGAGAGAGAAACATTGATTGGTTGCATCTCATATGCACCAAGACTAGGGACTGAACCTCCAACCCAGGCATGTGCCCTTACTGGGGATTGAACTGGGAGATGTTTTGCTTTGCAGGATAACCCCTAACCAACTGAGCCACACCGATTAGGGCACATATTTAATTTTTTGAGAAACCTCCAACACTGTTTTCCATAGTGGTTGCACCAGTTTACATTCCCACCAACAATGCACCAGGATTCCTTTTCTCCACATCTTTGCCAACATTTGTTATCTCTTCTCTTTTTGATGATAAGCATGCTAACAGGTGTAAAGTGATATCTCACGTGGTTCTGATTTGCATTTCCCTCATGATTAGTGATGTTGAGTACCTTTTCATGTACCTGTTGACCAGCTGCATGTCACCTTTGGAAAATGTCTATTCAGTTCCTCTGCCACTTTTAAATTGTATTTTTGGGGGGAGTATTGAATATTATGGATATTAACCCCTTACTATTTACATGATTTGCAAATATTTTCTCCCATTCCATAGGTTGTCTTTTCATTTTGTTGATGAATTCCTTTGCTGTGCAGGTTATTTAGTTTGATGTAACACCACTTGTTTATTTTTGCTTTTGTTACCTTTGTTGTTTTTCAAATCCAAAATAACCATTACCAAGATTGATGTCAAGGAGTTTACCCTCTGTGTTTTCTTCTAGGAGTTCTATAGTTTCAGGTCTTACATTCAAGCCTTTAATCCATTTTGAGCTGATTTTTGTGTATGGTATAAGATAGGCATCCAGCTTCACACTTTTGAATGTGGTTGTCCAGTTTTATCAACACCATTTATCTTTTTCCCATTGTATATTCCGAGTTCCTTTGTCATAAATTAATTGCATGGGCTTATTTCTGGGCTTTCTATTTCATTCCATTGATCTATGTGTCTGTTTTTATGCCACATCAATTCTCAATTTTCCCTTTTAAGAATTACCTGTTGACTTTTCATTATGGAAGATGAGGATTTTATTTCTTTTACTCCCTTGTCCCTACCACACATAAGCACCCACCCCATCTTCCCAATATAGTTATATTGTAATTTTAGTTTAATCAAAATGCAGAATTTGCATTATTTGTATTATGTTATTGCTAGTCCCATTTGAGCTATATAGTGTACTATAATAATTTTTCTATTTATGCATCACTTTTTACTTTCCCTGGAGTTCATAACTGCCTTGTTTTTTCATTTGCTTAGTTTTCTACTACATATTAATAATTCAATCTTAAATATTTCAACAATTGTCTAAATCTAATCTCCGTGTGTTCATATGTGGTGGGTATCCTAAAAATATCACTGCATCTTATTACTCAGAGAATCTATAGCTTCTCAGGAGACATGCAGGGTTGTGTGCAGTGGTCTTTGGTCATCATGAATCCCTGCATTGGGTGAGGGAGAGAGGCCAGACATCTCAGGATAAAGACAGGAATATGAATTCTACCACTTGCTGGCAGGACACCCATGATTCTCCTTCTACATCAGTTAAAATGGAAATACTGATGCCTTTTCATAGTAGAGTTATGAGAAATAAGTACAACGGAAATGTCCGGAACATAAAAGGCAGTACACAATAAATGTTGGCTTACTTTCCAATGGGAAAATCAAGAAAAATAAAGCCACTGAACGTACTTTATCTCATTCAACTTTCTCTATCCATTCCCAAAGTATTGACCAGGCTTTGCATGTTACAAAAAATTGGTTCTCTGCTAAAGAAGAATTCTAAAGCTGCTATAGCTTTGCTCATCAGTTTAATGATTTCTTCTAAAAGAAAGGGCCTTCTTGAGAGCAAAGATTAATTTTATTTTGAATTATTTTAAAGGCAGCAACTCTAAAACAAAATATTGATAAATTGATGACATAAAAATTAAAAACTAATGTACATCTGCAGAAAAGAAAAAAATCCCTAAAAAGTGAGCAATAAATTAGGAAAATATTTGCAACTTGTTAAGTCAGTCAAGGGAGGGGCCAACATTCCTAAGGACCTGGCCCAGTTAGGGCAGAGACAGTGCTTCATTCATTTATTCCAAAGTTTTGTATTGTGTGCCCACCAAGTGCCTGACATTGGAGTATATAAAAACAGAAATGGTTGCTGCTTTCATGTAGCTCACAGTCAAGTGGAGTGACAGATATTCACCAGATAAACCCACTTAGGGATGTACAACTATAATTCATCCATGGTAAATGCTGTAAGGAAAGGAAAGTAGGGTGCAGATAACCCAGATTAGACTAAGTTGTGTGGGAGGACTTCTTTGGCTGGTTACTCCTGAGCTGAGAACTGGAAGATGAGTCCAAGTCAAGGAATGTGTATGTATGTGTATGTGTGTGTTGCGAGAGAGAGAGAGAGAGAGAGAGAGAGAGAGAGAGAGAGAGAGAGAGAGAGAGAGAGAGAGAAAGAGAGCAGGCATTCCAAGCAGGGAAAATAGTGTGTGCTGAGGCTCTGTGATAGGAGGCCCATGCAATAGGTGAGGAAGAGGAAGGCCAGTGTGTCTAGAGCTTGGAGAGGAAGAGGAGGCTGGAGATTTCGTCAGTGGCTAGAATGTGAGAGAACTCTTGTGGGCCATGATAAGACCTCTGGATTCCCAGTTGGGGTTGGAGGTGGATGCATGGCTGGATTTACATTTGAAAAGGTGACTCAGTCTTCAGAGTGGAAAATAGATGGGGTGGGTTGGCTGAGGCAGAGTTCTACTGCCATAGTCTAGGTTAGAGATAATGATGGCTAGGGGAGGATGATGACATGAGGATGAGTGACACAGGGAGAGTCAAGAGCTCTTTGGGAAGTAAAGAAACAAGGCTGCTTCTCATAACACATCTTTGTGGAGCAGGGTGAGGCCAGAGCAATAAACCTTTATTCTGAGTGGGGCTAATGGGCACAAAGGAGGCCTTAGTCCAGTCTGCAGGAATCCATAAATCTTTGAAGAAACAAGCCCTGTGAGAATGGGATTTCAGAAAGGGGAGCAATCCAGCTGGTTGGGGTAGCATCAGGGTCAAGTATTTTGAGGCTCTGTTCTGACTATGGCCTGGAGAGATGGGGATGAACCAGGTATCCCAGGGGCTGAGTGAGCAGAGGAGGGGGTCTGAAGGGCCTAACATTGTAGACTGTGGCATTAGGCATGAGCGCTCAGTCTGGGGCTTCATGGCCTTTCCTCACTGTGAAAAACTATGCATGTCGCTTATGGAGAGAGGGCACCTAGCTTGTGTTTTTATTTTCTATTTTGAAGAACACATCACAACGTTTAAGTGTCACAGAGCACATAGATTGGTGACTTGATCTACTGTATATGGAACAAATTCATGGTGTTTTAGTGAATTTATCCTATTTTTATTCTGGAAAAATTGGCAGGAGCTATCTTTCCCATTTCAACTCTGGTAATAAGGCAAGGGGACTCAGTGGAAGAAGAATTTGCAGGATTATGGCATCAGGAAGTGCTCCCTGTAAGGAACCCTTGGAACCACACAGGAGCTGAGTGGGACAGAGCCAGCCACTCCTGGTTCCATATGGCCTGGCCTGGCTTGAATGAGTCATGACTAGCTAGGATAAGTCCTAAGGAGGCAATGGCAAGCTAGAGTCATCTACAGCATTAATGATCAGTTTGAGTTGGTGTGAACCAATCTGGACCACTTTCCTGAAATTCATTTGAATTGTATGATGCACACTATTTGACAGTTTTATGTTTTTTATTGATTGAAAGAGAGAGAGAGAGAGAGAGAGAGAGAGAGAGATGTGAAAAAGAAACATTGATCAGTTGCCTCCCACATGCTCCCCAGCCGGGGATTGAACCCACAATGTAGGTATGTGCCCTGACCAGGAATCAAACATGCAACCTTTTGGTGTATGGGATGATGCTCTCACCAACTTACCCACTAGCCAGGGCTCACACTATGTGAATTTATTTGCCTATTTTGAGCCATTTCCAGCTGGTTCGGATGCCTCACTACTTCTTTTGAACTAGTATTGTCCTCGTCTGTGTGTGTATTGACATCTGCCTCTAACTACTTCTTAGAGGCTGAACTCAGCTAGGACACAGCAGTTGACCAAACCTAGTTCCATATGCAGGTAAGTGACAGTAGGGTTTTCCCCAGGAGGTTCTTAATCCTGGCATTTCCCCTCCCTGGGAAAGAGACACAAGGATGGTCTTCAGGGTGATGGTAGTCATTGCATGCTCACTCAGGGCTGGCCTAGAATGGGAACCTACCAGGAAGCTAACAGTCAACATGACCTGGGGAAGAGTTCCGAGAAGCTTCTGAGCTTCCCCTAGAAGCTTCTGAGCTGGCTGACTGGGGCTGATTTTATTAACTATTCCGGAAGGTGAGCCCAGTTTTTCTCACACAACTATGTGTATCTGCATAGAAGTGTATCTGGAGTAGGTACAGTCTGGAGCCCTCTGGACAAGGCAGTGTTTGGGTATTGGGGACTGAGATTTACATACTATGTCTTCCTGTGTTTATAACACGTATCCTACTCAATTCCTAATGGTTCAATGGGGGATGGATTTTGATGAAAGTTCTTTACCAAGGCCCAGATTTTTCAAGGCACACATACAAAATTTTGGTCTATATTTCTCCTGAAATGTCCCTACGAAGAGTTATTTTTTAACAAGATGCAAGCCTGACCCTATGTGATCCAATCCTTGACCTGGTTGCCAGTCTCAAAGCTATGCCTGCTGTGCTTTCCTGCCCCCAGCTCCAGCCTCCTGGCTGTGTGCCCCTTTCCTTCCCATGGCATCTGCACATGCTATTCCCTGCCTGGAATGCAGCCTTCTCACTCCATTAACCTTTGCCTAGTTAGCTGCCCATCATTCTTTGGCCTATAGCTCAAGCACCACTTACTTCCTCAGGACACTTCATTTATAGTCTAGGCTCTTTGAATGCTTCTTGTCATGGTTTATGGTCATACATTTTTGGGGTGAGTGTTATTAATATCTGATAAATAGCACCATAAATTTCATCTTTTAACATATCTTATCAGATAATATCATCTAGTAGAAGATTTCTCAACATTAGCACTATTGACATTTTGGATCAGATAATTTTTTGTCATGGGGCCTGTCCTCTGCATTGTAGGATACTTAGCAGCATCCCTGGCCTCTTCCCACTAGATGCAGTAGCAACTCCTGGTTGAGAACCGCTGACATAGAACAACTGCTTATAAGTTTGGATTTTTAAAGGCAGGTTTTCTAAGAGCTTTTTACTGAAACATTGATCTCCTTTTAGACTAGCACTCTCCAATTGAAATATAATGTGAGCCACATATGTAATTCTAGTAGTTACATTAAAAGAAAGAAAGAATAGGTGAAAATAACTTTAATAATATATTTGATTAAACCCAATATAGTTAAAATACTGTCATTTCAGCATGTAATCAATATAGCTTAATTATTAATGAGATATTTTGCATTTTTTTTCTGCCAAGTCATCAGAATCTAGTGTTTATTTTTCTTAATTTGGAATAGCCACATGTCAAGTGCTGAATAACCATAGGTAGCCAGTGGCTAGTGTGTTAGGCAGGAATGTGAGGGTAGACCTAAGCTCTCTCAGAGGGCCTGGCCTGGTCCACCCACTGGGCTATCACCAGATTGCACCCCTATCCCTCAGCAGAGCCATGCACAGTCCTCCTCTACCCACTGGCGCCCATGGGTTATACTCCATCCTGAGCACCTTGTGGTGGGTACATCCTGGAGGTCCAGCCCCAACCTCCAGTCATCTAGGTGCCTGTGATGCTAATGAGATAGGCATGCTGCCTCTGCCTTCACAGGAGCTGGAGGGTTGCTGTCACCCACACTGGTGAGACTCACATTGTTTCCAAGCTCCCAAGGCAGATGTTCTATCCATTTCCAAACCACCCTCACCCTCTGCTCACAAGGAGGCTCAGCTCTCCACCAACACTGGCCACCTTAAAGGATAGATTCTATTTTCTTAAGAGACAGATATTCTCATATAAAATGACACCTGTCCTAGCTAAGAAGTTGCCGTCCAGAAGATGCTGTCTTCTAGCTCCAGGGTATTGTCCTAAGTCTCCAGGAGACCCTGCAGAGACACTGGTTGTCTGGGGCGCTATCCAGTTCTGCAGGACCACCCCTGCAAGACTCTCTGACTCCTGTATCTCTTACTGTGTCTGGATCTGTACCCCTGCCCCTCAGCCCCACACCCCTGCTCCCCAAAGGCATTGTCATCTCCAGGCCCCACAGCTTCCTGGGAGTTCTCCAGGGGAGCGCCTGCCCCCAGCTGCCTGAGGAATTGCTTTCTTCTGGCTCTGCAGAACCTCCCCTTCTGCACTCCTCCCCCAGGCTGCTGAGTGAAGACCCTCACTTGGACCTGGCTGTCTCCAGAAGCCAAGGATTGCCTTCCTAGTGAGGGTCACTTTTATTTTGGCTGCTGGGACACATCTTGAGAATTGAGCATTTATTTCTCTTTTAGTAAAAGAAGAAAGTTTCTCCAGAGTTGTCACCTGGTCACTTTGAGCAACCCAGGGCCTCAGTAAATCATAGAATATGGGGTGAAGCCTGCACACCCACTGGGGCACTAAGACAGCCATTACCCCTTTCCTGTTTCAGGTATGACCCCCACTGACCCCAGGATCCTCACTCCCGGTCACCAGGATGCCTCCAGAACACCTGCTCCATTTGACCCAGGAAAGTGTCCGTGCACATCATCAAGAGACTCACGCACATTGTGCCCAGATCCGCCCCACGAAGTTGGACTTACCCCTCCTGGCTTGTCTGATCTTGGGGCTCAGCATGTTCCTGCAGCCACTGGACCAGAGTCGCTGCACCAATCATGCTGTCATCACTTCCCTTTTCTCTTCCTCTCGCCCAGTTGCCCCTCATGCCCTGCACGGGCCCCAGGGGCCACTGGCGTCACCAACAAGGCTTCCTGGGCTCCATCTCCTGGCTCCGGACCGCCAGTTTGCTTGGACTACACAAACCTTGATGCATTTATTTATTCATCCCAGAATTAATTCTCATTTAAGCGAACCATTAAGAGGTTCAGTAGCCTCTGCTAATCAATCACTGGGCCAGGGCGGGGCGGCCTGGCTGTTTGTCCGCCCGGCCAGGGCGCACGCGGCACTGTGGGTCCGGGAGCTGAGTCCCGCGGGCACGAGAGGCTCTCCTCCCACGCCGGTGGCGGGCGGGCGTGAGGGCGGGTCTGCTAGGAGCACCCGACTATCAGTCCTGGCGGCGGGCGGTTCCCGGGCTCGGATCCGCCCTCTACGCTGGGAGGGCTCCTCAGGCTGCGCCGGAGACACCAAGAGGCCGCAGGGAAATCTCCGACTGCCCCACCCTGCCAAGGTCCGGGGTTGCGAGGATGAAGGGGTGGGAGTAGGAGTGGGAGTTGGAGAGAGCTCTTGGTGAGAGGTTGGCGGAGACCCCTGCACGCCAAGGACCACTCCTGGGTCCGTCCAGTGGGACCTGCAATACCTTATGTTTCCTGCCAGAAGGGCCCAGGAGGCGGTTTAGGAGCTCAGAGTTCCAGCTGTTTATTGAAAGACAGGTGTGTCTTAGAAGTAAGTTACACCCTTGCAGTGTTCAGATCCTCAGGAGACTGGACCTCAGGGAGATGCCTGTTAGGGATGGTAACTTTCTCTGCTGCTTTAATAAGGTAACTGGAACAAGAATGAACGTGAAGTCCTTAGTTCAGGGCATGCACATAGGATCTGAAAAGCTGTTCACTGAGTAATGAATCTCTGCTAATTGCAGTGTTTGTTTAGTACTAGCATAATTCTAAAGAGAGTATTGTGAGGCTTTTGGGGAGGGATTCAACCTTAAGATCCTAAAAATTGCCCAAGAAATGTTATCACAGTAATCACTATCATTTATTTGGTACCTATTATGTGTCTAGCATAGTGTCTTATGTTCAATATCTCATTTAATTCTTAAATTCCCTGAAGCAAGTACTATTATCATATTTCATATGAAGAAAGTAAGGCACAGAAAAGTTAAATAACTTGCCTAAAGTCACATAACACTGTCTGGGTGGGTATCTGAATTCACGTCTGTGTGTCTACAGCCCATGCTTTTCCATGAGACCAGTCTCTCTAAATACCCAAATTCCAACCATCTCATGTGAGCAGTTCCTGGGTTGAGAGCCCGTAGTGAACGTGTTGGATGGTGAGAACAGGGCTTGTGCCCCTGAAAATCACCCATGTGCCCTGTTAGGCATTTGAGCCTGGGGTCCATTTTTCAGGCCTGGGTACTGTGGGATCTTCCTAGTTGGAAGACAGGGACGTGAACAACAATCTCTCTGCTTTTAACAACCGTGATCCCTCCCTAATCCTTAGAGTGCCTTGCCGTCCACTGATCCCCCAAATGTGATCATAGTATGTAATTGACTCTAACAGCTAGAGGGGAAGAGTGGCCACAGGCTGGCTGTCCACTGGGAGCCCACTGCAACAGTCCTTGCTGAAGCTGACAGGATCTGGACAATGAAGAGCAGGGGAGGTTTGGACAGGTTGAGGACTCACCAGAATGTTGTGGGACAAATGACTAGGTTGAAGGGAGAGAGCAGAATTCATGGAGACAAAACTATCTTACTCAGCAACACCTCACTTATTCTGGCCCTCAGCCACTCCTCAGAAAGTTTGAATAAGTATCTTAACATAACATCCAAGGCCTTTCATGATACTGTCCATGCCTGCCTCTGTGACCTAGCTCATACTAATGCTACATACAACTATATGTACACAGAGCCCCGGGCCTTTATACACATAGCCATGCTCCTGTGCGCCTCTGTGCCTTTGCATGTGCACCTCATCTCTATGGAATGCCCTTTCCCACACTGTTTCAGCTGCATGAGCCAGATCATGTTGAGCAATACCTTTGTGAAACTGTGCTGTTTCTACCACTAAGTGCTTCCCCGGGGCTCTTATCTGTGCCCCTTAGACTGCCCAATGCCCCTCCTTCACTCCCAGCCCTGAGCCCACACTGGGCTCAGGCCAGGAGCTCCATGAGGAACATTGATTTGATGGGCAGATCCAACACACTCAGCTGAATGACAGAATTGCACTCCTTTTTCTTTCAGGACAGTTTGAGGCTAGGTCAGGCTGGGACAGAGGCCACCCAGGAGTGAAAGGACACAGAGCTGGAAAATCTCACAAAGAAATTAGGGTCACAGGGCGAGGTCCCCTGGCCAATGACAAGGTCTTGAGCAATCATGTAGCCCTGTGAATAATGCAGCCTGGACCACTTTCTCCAAACCAGAGGCAGGAAAATGCCCTAAAGACTTAGTTTGGGTCCACTCACATCTGTTGTGGTTAACAAATAACCCCCAAGCACTTTTTCTGTGCAGCTGTTTACCCCAATGACATTAAGTCACTTTGTCTGCTTTTCCCAGGATCAGCTTTGGAATTGGACAAAACTACAGAGGCTCTTGGCTTAAACCCAGAAGTAAAGCTGGGAAAAGGTCAGGAGCCAGTCCAGACTCTGCATTCAAGAATGGTGAAGGACATGAAGGGGGGCAAAGAACTTGCTCTTTCTCTCTGCCCTCAGAGCAGGTTCCTAGTACTTCTTTGTATGAAGGGATCCATAGGGTCCACCTGGAAGGTACATTAGAGCTCCCGCCTTTCTGAAGTTTACACACCCTGCTCCACAGGGCTCTGGGAGCCCTCCACGTCCCTCTGAAGCTGCCAGGAGGGAAGGTGGAGTGAGACAAGAGCAGAGTGGGGATCTGTTAAACACATGGCCTCCTCCATAAGCATTTATTTGAAGGAATTGTCCCACTCAGTGGGAAGCTGAGACCAAGGAGGGGAGAAACAGGTCTTACTTAGTAGTAGGGACAGAGAGATATCCCCCTTTCCCACTGTCCTGTGCCTGCAGCACAGTACTGCCCTTCCCAGCAGTGGTTCTGGGTCCCTCACTGTTTCTTGCCTGGCATCATTTCATCAATTTCTAAAAGCTGCTCTAGGCCAGGCACCACCAGGCACTGAAGGATGAGTAGAGAGAATTAGTGGGCAGAACTCTCCAGAAGGCATGTGCTGCAAGCTGCTGTGTTCCAGAGGGCAGGGCCACTCTCCTGGCCTTAGTCCTGTTGCCTTAGACCTAAATCTGTCTCTGTCCTTTGGCCCAATGCCTCCTCCAGATGCTTAGCTTAGCTTAATTTTAGCTTTGCCCACTCATTACATTCATGGTCCACTCTCCTATATTTAGCTCAGGCCTCCAGGAAGGGTCTGGAACCTTGGACTCCTACTTTTTTTTGGTCTTTGGTGTCCTATGATCTTGAGAAGAGACTCAGAAGAACAAAGAAACACCAGGCCAGAGCAAGAGGGTTCAGACCATAATGCACAAGCTTCGCTTGGAAAGGCCCCAAATCATGACCTGTAGCCCCAGACATGTTTTCTAGACTTCTTCCTGTGGCCCTAGTCTGAGGGGAGGTGGCTTTGGGGTACTGAGTTGGTACAGATACCATAACATTTTGTCCTAACATCCATTGTAGCACTTGTCACAATCACATTTAACTTTGCAATAGCTAGTGTCCAGGCAGCTGAACAGAGCATGCTTACTATGTGTTGAATGAATGACTGAGTGGTATATCATCTGGGTTCTGTGGTGGCAGATACTGAGATGAGAGCTTTATTAGGGCTTAACACTTGTTCAGGAAAGGGGTGGGAGTGGGAGTGGGGTGGGAGAGGAGTGTGTAAGTGCCACACAAATGTGACAGTGCCTCTGTCATCCTACCCAGAACCTTGAAAGCAGATAGCCCAGAAGAGGGGTCTGGCTTTGGCAGAGGTGGTTAGGACCATGTACAGTGATTGGCTGGGGGGCCCCCTTGAGAGGAGCATGACCTTGTCTACTGCTGCTTTGCATAGTTGTTGGCTGGGGACCACCCAAGAAGGGCATGAAGTTGGCTTGAAAGTTGAGGCTGACCTTGAAAAGGATAACAACTTGTGGCTGACCCCATTTCTTGCAGCAGGGCAGTGAGTTCTTTCTTGAAGGGAACTCTGAGCAGCTCAGCTGTGTGTACCACACAGGGATTCTATGAAGTTCACAGGCCTCGTTTTTAAGCCTCAATAAACATTGCTCAACTTGGACAACTGACTGGGCTCCACATTTAATTGGGCAGTGTTCAGTTAAAGATTTTACTCTGCTACAAAGTCTCACTGTGGGTTTCTGAGAAGGGAAAGCTTCTGTTAGAGAGTGTGTGAAACTGGCAGTAGGACCAGCCCTGCCGTGAGGGTGTGGAATTTGCTCAGGGAACTGTGAGAGGTGGCAAGGATCCCAGCTCCCGAAGCATGCCACCCTGGGCAAGGCAGGGTCCTCTGCTGAGTTCCTGTTTCTGACAGTCAGAGGCTGAGGGGACAGAGGGAAATATGACCTCACTAGTGGGTTTCCTGGTCCTGGGAACATGAGATACTGAGGTTCCAAGGAGCTATCACCCTTTCCCTGAAGCAGGGGTGGGGAACACAAGTTACAGCTGGCATCAACCTCCCTGGGCTCAAATGGCAACCCCTGTCCTCACACGGGTCCCACAAGGAATCAGGTTGGAATTATCTCCCTTTTCCAAGAGTCAGATTTTAGAAAATAATGAATCATTTCTTTGGTTCATTTTGCATTATTGAAAAACAAATCTTCTCCCTTGTGAGAACACCTGCTTGTTGTGGAAAGGCAGGGACTGGAACAGATGGAAAGAATGGAAATTTCCCAGGCACCTTCTCCCTCAAACACATCTCTCAATAAAGTCAAGATTCCTCCTATGCTCACCTCCTGCAGGCAGACCAGCTGTCTGTGGACACGTGGCCTTCATCTGCTTTTACAACCCTTTCCCCTCCTCTGCATCTTTAATTCCTCCCTCTCTCACTGGTTCTGTTCTCCAAGTTCACTAACACACATGTGTTTTCCTCACACTCACTATTACACCTTCCCTTCACTTCATTTGTGTAGTGGAATAGAACTTGTTTGGGACTGTACAACACCTAGCCCCTTCCTATTTTGGTGCAATCCCCCACCATTTCACTCTTTGGAAGACATGAAGAACAGATCTGCTCTGTCTCTGCAAATTCCCCTGCCTGGTTTTGATCTAATCTTAAGTATGTCATGAAAAAACTGAGAGATGGTTAGAATGGACTTTCCAAAACTAGAGGCAGAGACAATGTTCCACATGATGATGGTGACTCCCAGCATGGTGGTGTCCTGACCATGCATATCTGAGAAGATGATCCTTATGCCTCTTGCTTTTTAGGCCCTCTGTAACTACCATCATTCTTGTCCATTTTCCAAGCTTGGTTCTCAAGCTCCCAAAGGATTTTGTAAATCTCTGATAAACTTTCAATAACTTCCCTTTCCTGGCTTTAGCTGATTTGGATTGCCTTTCTGTGACCTCAAAACACAGAATTCTCATGCTCATATCATGCCTCTCAGCCCATTTTTTTACATTCCTCTTCTCTCTCACTTCTTATTTTTTCTAACTCAGCACTTGTCCATTTTCTCATAGATGACACTTCCTTCCTTACTTCCCCAATTATGCCATTAAGCTAATTTTTCTATGTCTCAGACTGGGAACCATAGGTGATCCTTCCAGACCATGACTCCAGCCTTCTATAGCTTGTCATCATATTTCTTGGGTGAGGCTCTTGTTGGTCATGGCTGACAATAATCTTAGCTTACTCAGAAGGGACTGCTGGATGAGGCCTTTATGCTCTGGCAAACATTTCTTTCCTTCTCCTTTTATCTCATCCTCAGCTATTTCACAGTTCAGGAGCCTGGGTATCACCTCTGCCCTACATGGGTATGTGGTGCACACTTACTGCCTTACTTTAGCCTGAAGCAAGAGGACATATTCAAAGTGCTGGAAAAATTATCCTTTAAAAATGAAGGAGCAATGAACACACTCTCATATAAACAAAAATTGAGACAAATTATTGCTACCAGACTTGCTCTACAAGAAATGTTAAAGGGAGTCCTCCAGGTTGAAATGAAAGGACACTAGATAGTAACTCAAATCCATATAAAGAAATAAAGAATACCAGCAAAAATAATGATATATAAATATTTAAGATATTATTAATGTAGTCTTCTTTGTAACTTCACTGATTTCTTACCTGATTTAAAAGATAACTACATGTGTTAATGAGCACAAAAATAGACATACTTGAAAGAAATAGACAGTGAACAACAGTAATTAAAAACTTCAATATCTCGCTTTCAATAATGGATAGAACATCAATAAGGAAACAGAAGACTTGTACACTATAAACTAACTAGAGCTAACAGGCATCTATAGAACACTCCATCCAACAACAGCAGAATATGCATTCTTCTCAAGTACACATGGAACATACTCCACTACAGAACAAGCACTAGGCCACAAAAAATATTTATTTACAGATGAAAAAGATATATGCTTTCACCACTTCTAGTCAACATTGTGCAGGAGTTTCTAACAAGTTCAACTTGTCAGGAAAAAGAAAGAAAGTCATCCAGATTGGGAAGGAAGAAATAAAACTCTCTGTTCACAGATGACATAATTTTGTATATTGAAAATTCTAAGGAATTCACTCAAAAACTTTTAGAGTTAATAAATGAGCTAAACAAGGTTACAGGGTACAAGATCAATATATAAAAAATAATTGTATTTTCACACACTTGCTATTAACAATCTGAAAATGAAAATTCCATTCACAATAGCATCAAATAGAATAAAATATACAGGAATAACTTTAATAAAACAAGTGCACACTTATATTCTGAAAACTATAAAACATTGTTGAGATTGAAAAATATCTAGACAAACAAGAACCAAGATGGTGGAGGAAATACAACAAGGATGTCAGCTTGTTAAACCGAGCACGCCATTGTCTGAGGACAGTCAACTGATCTGGAGTCTGCAAGATCCCTCCCCATGTGAAAAGGCCACCCTCCCCTCCACACCCCCACTCTTATTAGGGATTTCTGGACCCAAGGGTAGGTAGGATGATGACCATGTCCAGCTTGAAGCAGCTAGAGGAGCATGAGACCTTTGCCGATTGTCCTTTATGAGATTATAAAGGGTCTTAAGTCTGAGAGGGGGGAATTGTTACAGAGCAGGGCACCCCCCAAAATAAGTAAATAACTTTTTTTTAAAGAAAAATATCTAAATAAGTAGAAAAACATTCTATGTCCATGGATTTAAAAATTTAACATTGTTAAAATGGTAATACTCCCCAAAATGATCTACAGGTTTAACACAATCCCTATCAGAATTCCACATGACTTCTTTGTAGAAAGTGACAAGTTGATTCCAAAATGTATATGGGGTCCAGAATAGTCAAAATGTATAGCCTGTGTATTAAGCCCCAATGCAAGGCTGGTTTTGGCCAGGGAACAGGGAAATTGTCATGGATGTTGACTTTAATGTAAAACTTGGTCATAAATGTTTTTGTCTATGGGCAGAGGGGTGCTTCCTACTCTGCACCCTACCCACTTTGTTCTCTACCTCTGTGAGAGAACCAACACTCTCTATCTCCACCTGTAGCTTCTGGGCTCATTCATTTTCCTACCCTAGAGCCCAGCTCATGCCCCTGAGTGGCTCCTGAGTAGACCATGGTGGCTCTGTTGGGGGTATTGGAGGCTAAGAATTGAGCAGGTGGGTTGGAGTGGTATAGACAGGAGGTGATTAAGGCCCTGATTAAAACAAAATAGAAAAGCTTTTCATGGCCAGGTAAAACAGCTCTGCAGCATCTCACAGTGGGAAGCTAAGCGGATGAAGAGCAAGAAACCTGGTCTGACTCCTGGCTCCACTGTCTTGATCTGAGTTACCTTGAGCAAGACCCTTAACATCTCTAAGCCTGTTCCTCCATGCATCAAATGGCGATGATAGCATCTTCCCTACCTTTCCCAAATAGGGTGGGAGACTGTGCATGTGAAAACTCTTTGCAAACTGCCAAACACTATATAAGGACAAGTACAGAGTGTGTGTAAGCATACAGTTCTGTGACAAGAACCAACAATGCATTGAAAACCCAATAAACTCAGGGGAGAACCACTATTGGTTCATTCTTTCCTAAGATTTTGGCCCAGAAAGCTGTATTTTCATATCACAGGTAAACAGATATTCCTGCAATATTACATATCCTCAGGAACAGCACTAATGCAATCTATATTCTTTCTGATGAAGTTAACACACTTAATTGCACCACACTTCAGAAGAGTTTGCTCACTAGCTTGCCATTTGCTTCGATTTCTTTGGCACATCAGGCTTGTGTTTTGGTCAATAATTTCAAGCCTTTCTAATCGTTCTCTGTTTACAGCTTTGCATGACTCACCAGGGAGCAGAGGGGGAAGGTGACTTCAGAAGAGGTGAGAAGGTGGGCACACTTGCTGCTCATAATGTGTAGCTAGTACATTTTGGAGCACACCAAATATCACTGCCCAGGTCTCACAGTTCCTGTCAACCCTCTGCAGACTCAAACATTTTGATTAGCTTCTACCACCTGGTGAACTTTTTGCTTTCTTGATTTCTGTTTTCTGTAGTATGGGAGATGATGTGGTGTTATAGACAGGGTCTGGGCTTTGGGATCAAAATCTGGCACCACCATGCACTGGCCGAGTAGATTGCACAAGCCACTTCCTCTCTTAGTGTCTCAATTACTTGAGCTGCAAAATGGGGGCAGTCATAGTCACCTCCTAGGGTTGCTATAGAGATCAAATGAGATTGGGAAGTGAAGCAGGTAGCATATGCTTGGTACATATTTGGTCCTCCGCAAAATGTAGGGATGTGGCTCCCTTTATGCCAGTTATTAAACAGATAACTAGAGAAACAGGGCTAAGAGCCCTGATACAGGAGCTCATAATCTAGTGACAGAGGGAGGCAGACATCTGATCACAATCATGTTCAGACATGGGCCCATACTCCCCCCATGAACTTGACTTCATCACCCACATATGAACACGTACCTGCACACTGACACATACCTCTACTTCACCTCACAAGTATGCTCTCTGTCACAGTCACAGGCCAGGAAGCCTGGAGAAATGCTGTAGTCCTGCTGTCTGTAGCTCCATTCCCCTGCCATCTTCTTCTGCTGTTTGAAGTGGGAGGAATGCCAACTACAGGTGGGTTCCTCATCAGTATTGGTGGCACACCTTCCTGCCCCTCCCCACACTGAACATTTATTCTCATAATTTTCACTCTCTTCAATAATAAAGTCTAATCTATGTGTCAGCTCCCTTTTTAGGAGTAAAGCATCTGGTCCTCGGGTGGCTACTTACAAAATGTGCTGCAGTAGTCCCCCCAGAGACCATAAGTCTGTTGATTCTAGCCTGGGCATCTCTGGGGACTGCCAAGTCTTTCTTGTCTAATTCTCCTATGATGAACTCTGCGTTCTTCTGCCTTCAGGCAGCCTGTGGTGGAATAGCCCTGTGCTCAAGGAGCTTAGAAGTACCCACTGCTCTCTTCTGCCTCCATCTGGTAACCCAGCATTGGCCAGAGCAACCTGGGGGCTCTGTGTGGCAATGTGAGGGAAGGCTGCATAGTAACAGTTTTAATTCCAGTTCTTTATGTCTTAACTCTACTGGTTCTTTCAGAAAACATATCATCTGTTGTACAGCTTTGTGTCTCCAGGGACCTTACCAACTCCCCATTAAATGAGTGATTGAGTCATGTTAGGCACATATGCAATGGTACCTTGGTGGAAGGTTGAGACGGAGAGTGGTTGTGGAAACAGGGTGCATCACTTCTACTCCAAACACAGTAAAGTGGACTGAGTGACAGCCCACTGGGCCCCTCACTTGTCTAGTCAGGGGACACTTCCATCCCTTCACAACCCTTCAGAGCAAAGGGGTAGCTTTGACACTAAAGAAATCTTAAGCCATCACCAAGATCCTGATTTTGGGGTTGACATAAAAACTGCCACAGTGAAAATACTTTGGGGACACATCCCGAAAAGAGGAACCTGGCACAAAGGGTCACTGTGACTCATTTGCTTTCATATTTCTAAAGAGGAAGTAAAATTGATCATAAAACATCACTTCCTGAAATGACTCGTGGTTAGTGTTTTATTCTTCATGTGAAATAAAATTCTCCTTGGAGTGGGTGTGTGTATTTTTCAGTTACTTTTCTTGGCTTAACCTTTCTCTGCAGTCACACTGGATTTCCAAAGCCAGCTTCACCACTGATGAGGAGCTTGACCCTGGACAAATCAGTTATTCTCTCCACACCCCTGTTTCCTCTTCTTTGAAATGGGGACATGAATACCATCTGGCAAGGGTTGTTGAGAGGATTAAATGAGAGGTAATATGCACATCTCTTTGGGTAGACCAGAAAAATGTAGCTACTAAACACCTGGGTCCTGAAATAATTCTCCTCAATAGAACAGCAATCTTTTCTGGAAAATGCAAGAAGGCAACCATAGAACTTTCATGGTTTCTTTCAGTTCTTAGAGAATATGACTGGGTAACAGGAAGATTGTGATATTGAGCCATCTCTGAGATATATAAATTCTTATGTCATGGAGAAAGAAGCATATTAAACAGTTTGCTTAGGGCAAAGGTACCACATTCTAACCATAATGGGAGGCTCTGTTGCTAACGACACTTGTCATTTCTCTGAAAATAAGGTTGATTCTCTAGATAACAACACCTAAGCCACCATGTTGAGTAAAGAGTAGATGAAATATCTATACAAAGCACATGGTGATGGCTTGTGACTGTTATGTTCCTCTAGTATCTGGTGACCAAGGCCTTTCAGAAAGAGGCCTTCCGGGGTTGCCTGGAGGGTCATGGAGAGCAGTTAGACTCTGGGGCCCACAAGAGGAGACCTGAGTTCAAATCATTTACCAGCCTACATGTGGCTTGAGAACTTGGGCCTGTGACTCATCTCCTCTGAGCCTTTGTTCTCTCATATGCAAAATTGGGACTTCCCAGGGTCCCTATCTTCTAGGGCTATTGGGAATATAGAGGTCACAGAAAAAGACCCCACTAATGAGCTCCTTTCCCATAACTCATTCCTCAGCAGCAGGAATAAAGATATATGTTGTTATCAAATCACATTTGTTGAATGTGCACTGTGAAGCAGGGGACTCTTATGAGTACATTGGCTCAAATAACTCGGAGTTAGATGCAACCATGACCTCTTGTGTAGCTAAGGGACTAGGGTGTAGCCTAAGAGGCAACACAGGGAGTCAGGATGGGGCTGGGAATTAAATCCAGGTTCGTCTGTCTCTAGAATTTACAATATAATAACATGATACTGCCACCAGAATACATTGCAATGCACTAAATGTCTTCAAAAATATGCACTTGATATTTATAATACACTCAAGTGAAGGGCCATATCTTTCGATGTTATTTTACATTTAGACTGTGAAGCACTTTCTTAAGTTTCCTTCATCTTAAAAATGGATGATTCTAGCAAGAATTAGATCAGATGGTGCTCATGCCCCCATTTTTATAAAGGAGGGGATTCCCCAATCACTCACACTTACACACCTGCTTTGCTGGGCTTTCCTTATGGACTGGGAAGATTGATGGTGCCCCAGCCTCAAAGCTTCTAGAAGATAGTCTTTAGTCCACACCCATCCACACTCAGCCACCCCAAGATCCTAGTAAAGGAGTGATTCATATGTGCACAGCGTGTCACCTACAATAGAAAATGCTTTTCCAAATGCTTAGCTTGTGACCAGAAAATCTAGCCCTAACAGAGACGTGGGCAAATGAGCCTCCAATTCTTAAAAGTAGCCTTGACCCTCCTGTGATAGACTGCAAAAATCTCCCAAATTCTTCACCCTTCCCTGCATTCATGAGAGACATGTGTCTCCATCAACCCTGTGGTTGCCCTAGCTCAGGGGTCCCCAACTTCACTCTTCTAGTCTGTGGACACTGACTGCATTACCACCTGAGCTCCATCTTCTGTCTCCCCCTCACCTCTACCCCCACCCCTGTCCATGGAAAAATAGTCTTCCATGAGACTGGTCCCTGGTGCCAAAAAGATTGGGGCTCACTGCCCTGGCTGACAGCCAGCAATATCACGAATGTGAGAATGTGAATGAAGCCATCCTCATGAGCCAGCTGGGTGTAGAATATTAGGCAAGCCCAGGAGAGCTTGACTCAGAGTTACCAGCTATTGTTTTATGCTGGTGCATTACACTGCGTAGCTAACCCCACCCCATCCCCAAATCAGAGCCAGTTGTGACAGATTCACCCAGCCAGGCCTTTTTGATTCTGTCTTTCTCATGTCCTAAATCCAGGCCATGGAGCCCAGTATGAATGGGTGTTGGCAAGAAACAGATTGGGTTTGAATCCTGACAGCCCCAGTCTTGGCCTCTCAGAGCATCATCAGGACTAATGATATCTACCCCTCAGAGCCATTGAGAAGACTGGTGAAAAATAGATGGGCTTCTAAATGGTCCTGAAATTGAGTAGGTTTTCAATAAATGGTGGTTGCTAAGAGGTGTTACATTGACATTTGTTATGTTTTTACCTTTAGAATTGAAGCTCTGTTCCATGGCAGCATCACTGGGGCTTCGTGGAAGGTGACAGATATTTGATCCCTTCCTCTCCACACACATTTGTTAATAATCAATGCTACACAAAACCCAGTGCTGAGCTCTGTGGAAGGAACCAGTGTGGGAGAGAAACAGCTCCAGTCTCTAGGACCGTTGCATGAAAGGTGTATGTAATGGAAAATATATATTGTTCTTTGTCCCTGCTTCCTGGCATAGGACTCCTAAAACTCTTGGGATTTCTTGAGTAAAAGAAGCATCATTTGTTATTCATAAGGAGCCCTTTTCAACCAAACCTGAGTTTGTGCTACTGAGGTGACTTGGCAGGCCTTTAGACAACTTCAGGATGGAGGTTGAGGTCCAGAAAGACTGAGGCATGATTAGAGGCCTGGAGATTTCAGTCTCATCCTTTAACCCCACCTCAAATCTCCAGGGAGGGGAGAGGGTCTGGAGGCTGACATCCCATCCATCTGTCACCAATAACCAATGATTTGATCTATCATGTCTACATAATGAAATATCCATAAAAACCATAAGTGATGGGATTCAGAGCACTTCTGGGTTGGTGAACAAGTGAAGGTGCTAGGAGGGTGGACCACCTAAACAGGGCGTGGAAGCTCCATACCCTTCTCTTCCTCCTCCACCGCATACCTGACCCTCTGCATCTCTGCATTTGGCTGCTCCTGAAGCATATCCTTTATAATAAACTGATAATACCAAGTAAAGTGTTTTCCTGAGTTCTGTGAGCTGTTCCAGTGAATTATCAAAACTGAGGAGAGAATCATGAGAACCTTTGAATTTGTTTATAGTGAAGTTGGATAGACAGGCAGGTGGTCTGGGCATTCCATTTGCAACTGATGTCTGAAGTGGAAGCAGTCTTGGTGGACTGAGCCCTTAACCTGTGGGGTCTGTACTAATTCTGGATGATTAGAATCAGAATTGAATTGAACTATACTGTTGGATACTCAGTTGGCATCAGATAATCAGAAAGTGTAAGACAGGTGGCCAAGGCTGTCTGTCCTTCCTTTATATTTGAGCCCCCAAGGGCAGGGCCTGTCACAGTCCCTTCTGGGCCATGGGAGAGAGTAGGGAACAAGGGACTGCACAGGGTCCTGATCTGTCACAGGGCAGGGCAATGAGGAGCATGTTGGGCTTGTGCCCATGACATCTTTCTCCTTCTTCCAATTTTCAATTTTATATTTCAGTCTTTGTTGCTATCCCAAGGGATTAATGAAATATCTCAACCCTAAAATTCTGGGTGCACACTCACTGTGAGAGCCTGTGGGCAGTCCTGGGCATTTTTATTTTGGGTCCTGTTGACTGTGTGTCTGGCTGAAGAGACATGGAGAGCTTCATTCAGGTGGCACTCTACATGACAAGTTGCTCAGCCAGAAAGATGGGACATTTTGTCAATCGTAGAAAGGCACTGACCAGACTCAGGGCCCTGGTGCTGTACTGTAAGTCTCCTGGAGAACCAGTCCAAGGAAAAATGTTTGAACAGTAGTCTGGAATTCAAAGAAAGCAGAGGCAATGACAGAGGTGGTGGCATTGGAACTGACATCAGGCCTATTTCTCTTCCTATCAGTGGGCAAATGATTCAGGCCTCAGGGAACCCCAGGGTGCCTGACTCTACACCTCTCTGCTCAGAATGACCTTGCCTTTCCAGCCCTGCACTCAGCAGTCTCAGAACCAGCTCTGATGTGATAAGGAGCATATTGTGCCCAGTAGCAGTTGGCTTCCCTTAGTGCAAATGTTGCAATTGTTATTACTTTATTTATTTACTTTTTTACTTATTTACTTACTTACTTTTAATCTTCACAGAGAATATGTTTTATCGATTAAAGAGAGAGAGAGTGAAACATTGATATGAGTGAGAAACATCCATTGGTTGCCTCCTGTACATACCCCCACCAGGGATCAAACCTGCAACCTAGGTATTGAACCCATGGCCTTTTGGTGTATGGGACGATGCTCCAACCAACTGAACACCCAGACAGGCCTGCAATTGTAATTTTAGCAGTTACCATTTGCTGAGCACATATTATGCTTCATATATATCACCACCCAAAGATGTTTCAATAATTCCTGCTTTGAGACGAAAGTGAGGCTCAGAGGGGGTGAGTGAGGTGCTTCAGCTCACCAGCTAGCAGGGCCTAAGCTGGCTTCTCAATCACAGGTGTTTGAAGCCAGGTGGCTGTATCCATTTTCATAGTGAGAACATGGGCACAGGTGCCTATCTTGGTTTTTATGTGGTAGAGCTGACTGTTTTGTTGGCTCTACCCTATATTCCCAAGCATCCCAAAGCACTGATAGGCCCAGAAATCTGCTTTCACAGCCTTGTTTGTAACAGTAAAAATATAGAGATGACCTGCAGTGGGCTCTGCCCTGCCACCCAGATGTTTCCAGGACTGAAGGGTATAGTGCATCAACTGCTGATAAATAGCCCTTAACCTCCATCTCCACTGGAGATTTCCTCACCTAAGGTGCACTCCCTTCTTGGGGGCAGTGCCACAAGTGGCTGGTCATTGTGGGTTATAAAGGCCAGGCCTTTTTGCCTCAACTTAGCACAGCCCTGTAAGCTCACACCAGCCTCAGCTGAGTGCGGAGTCCACTTAGGTCATTGGGCCTGATTGCAGTCCATCCTCTCCCTTCACTCAGTCCTGCTCCCTGTCTCCCCACAGGTGTCAGTCCTGATACACTTCCTCCACACTGATCTCCATCTCAGAGTCAGCTGTCCAGGGGACCCGATCTGCAGCACACATAAAGGCCCATCTACTGGATATTGTGAAAAAAACTGATTATATAGTCATAGTGTGGACATTATACAGCTTAAGAGGTGGTTGTTAAACTGTATGCATGTTCCAATTTCATTTGTGTCCTTCTCTAAAGTAAGAGGCCTGTATGAGTCAGAATTTTGGAGATAAAAGTAGTTATGTCTATAAAGTAGGAATGGAAGTTTAGAGTCATTTGCTTTCTGCTTTACACTTTTTATGCTGTTTGAATGCTTTTTGTGAGCACACAATAACTTCTAACAGTGATAATTCAAAGAAAGGTTGGATAAAACTGTACCCTAGTTGGTGTCTGAGCTTTCTGCATATGTGGTTTATTGGTGTTCACTGTCTGAAGTTGGTTAAACTTCAAAGTTTAGAGTCAGCACACAGTCCTCCACTTCTAACACCAACTGCAGGTTGGGGGTATCCCCTGAACAATTCAGTTTCAATAATTTGCTAGAAGGCTCACAGAACTCTCTAGATGTTATTATACTCACGGTCGGGGGTTATTACCAGGGTAGGATACAAATTAGAATCATCCAAGGAAGAGATGCATAGAGCAGAGTCTTGGAAAGTTCCAAATACAAAACTTGCCTTGTTCTCTCCCATAGACTAAGGATGTTATTTCCCACCAAATATCAATATGTGACAATACACACAGATTATTGTCAACCAGGAAGTTGCCTAAGCCTCAGTTTTCAGAGTTTTTATTTGGGCTCTATAACGTGTGCTTGATTGACTGCCCACATGGGTGCTCTCAGCCTCCAGGTAGACTAATACTACATGACCCAAGCTCCCACCCTAAATCATAAGTTTGGTCTCTGGCTTGAGCAATCTCTATTCTAAGACTATCAGGTGTGGTTAACAACACTCTAAGTTGATTTGGAATAGCCAGCCCTTGCCCTAAATGAAGATACTCCTATCAGATATGACAGAGATTACCTCCCAGAAGCCAACGGTGAAGAAGAGCCCTCTTTTGAGGCAAGGTTAAATTCTCTACCACAGGTCTTTGCTGAGGGGTCACACTGAGCTGTGAGTAGCTTCCGGGGTGACTTTAGGAGTCAACATGGCAGAAGATATCAAGCCCCAAATCAAGGATTTCCAGACCCAGACTGCTCCTTTTTTGACAGCCGCTTCCCCAACCAGAACCAGACTAGCAACTGTTGGCAGAACTACCTCAACCTTCACCACTGTGAGAAGGCAATAACTGCTAAAGGAGGTGATATTTGTGAATGGTACCAGCATGTGTACAAGTCTCTTTGTCCCATATCCTGGGTATCAGCCTGGGATTACCCCAGGGCAGAAGACATGCTTCCTGGGAAGATCTGAGCTGGCTGCACCCCACCTGTCCTCTGACCTCCATTCTTCTCCCAGAAAGGTGAAGGTGGATCTGGGTACATCCCACCCTAGGATCCTGAACCATAGTTTAACTAATAATAAGTACTTGTTGTAAAGTGTAAAAAGTTTTTCTACCACTTAGTCATTAATTTTTGAAAATTCTCGGCCACATTACTTCAAATATTTCTTCTGTTCTCTTTCTTTTTTTTCTGGCATTCCAATCCTGCATTTATCACATATTTTTATATTATCTGACACTTCTTGGATATTATTTTCTGCCTTTTGTCCTTTTTTTCTCTTTGCATTTCAGTTTGGAATTTTCTTTTCTTTTCTTTTTTTTTGCCATGCATTGATATTTTATTTTAAATAATTGTGTGATTATCCTATTTTAAAGTATATTTTATTGATTATGTTGTTGCAGTAGTCCCAATTTTTTACCCTTTGCTCCCCTATGCCAAGTACCCCCCTTCCCTCCAGCAGTCCCACCCCCCCTGAGTTCATGACAATGGGTCGTGCATATAAGTTCTCTGGCATCACGCTTTCCTATATTATTCTTAACATCCCTCTGTCTATACTGTACCAACTAATTACGCTTCTTAGTCTCTGCACCATTTCTCCATTTCTCCCCCTCCCCCCTCCCAGCTGATAACCCTCCAAATGATCCCCTTACCTAAGATTCTGTTCCTATTCTGGTTTGCTTAGTTGGATTTTGTTTTTATTTTTTAGATTCAATTGTTGATAGTTGTGAGTTTGTTGTCATTTAGTGTTCATAGTTTTGATTCCTTTTCTTAAGTAAGTCCCTTTGACATTTCATATAATAATGGTTTGGTTATGATGAGCTCCTTTAGCTTCACCTTGTCTGGGAAGCACTTCATCTGCCCTTCCATTCCAAGTGATAGCTTTGCTGGATAGAGTAATCCCGGTTGCAGGTTGCCTTTCATCACATTGAATAAAGCTTGCCAGTCCCTTCCTGCCTGCAAAGTGTCCTATGAGAAATCAGCTGATAGTCCTATAGGCACCCCCCTTTAGACAACTCTCCGCCTCCCTCTTGCTGCCCCCAGGACTCTCTCTTTATCTTTCACCTTTGGCATCTCAATCATGATGTGTCCTGGGTGGTCCCCTCTGGGTCCAGCTCACCCAGGACCCTCCGTGCTTCCCAGATCTGTATGTCCACCTCCTTTGCAAAATTTGGGAAGTTTTCCTCATTTTTTTCAATTCTTGCTTCCTCATTCTGCACTGGTTGATTGTTTTTTTCTTCCTTATGTTCCAAATCATTGATTTGAACCCTGGGTTCCTTCTCTTCACCATTGGTTTTGTGTGGATTTTCCTTCGTTTCACTTAGCATAGCCTTCACTTCTCTTATGCGTATGCCATACTCAAGCATATCTGTCAAGCCTGTGAGCATCTTTATCACCAGTGTTTTGAATTCTGCATCTGTTAAGTTGTCTATCTCCTCATCTGTGAGGTTGGCTATCTCCTCGTCTCTTAGTTCTCCCACTGGAACCTTGATCCATTTCCCCTTTTGGGCCATACTACTCTGTCTCCTCATTCTGACTGGCTCCTGTGTTTGTTTGCCTCTGCATCTCAGGTAGAGCTGTCACTCCTGTTACATTTCAGGGGTGGAGCCTTAGGGATTCATCAGTACAGGGTGACCTGTTCCACCACGTTGTGGCACAGTATGTGGGGAGGGGTCTGAGAGAGAACAATGCCACCTCCCCAGCACTTGCCCCTTTTCAGGCACCTCTCCCACTTCCATACTGGGCTGGTGCCCCTCTAGCTGGTGCCCTGGCTGTCATTCCCAGAGTGGGTGGGTCTGCGGATGTGCTAGGACTGTGGGGGCCCTTTAAACAAGTGGACTCTGTTGAGACTGGCAGTTTCTGCCTCGCCCCCAACCCCCACTGGTCCACATAGTCAGAAGAAATGAGGCTTGATTTTCTCCGGTGCTGGGACCTGGAGCTGCGAGGTCCGGTGAGGAGCTGGGAATGCTTCTCAGGTGTCCCTCCTGACTTTTTAAAACATGTGACTGCGCTTTCCACCAGCCTGCCGCTGCTGCCACCACTGCTGCCACTGCCACCACCACCCCACGTCCTCTCTGCCTTGGCTCTGCCCCTCCTACCTGTCTGGATGAGTATTTCTTCATTATATCTTTGTTTTCTGGACTTCCATGCAGTTTGATTTTCTGAAACTTTTGGTTGTTTCTAGTTTTGAAGTAGTTGTATTCCTTCTTAGTTGTGGAGGGAGATACAGCATGTCTGTCTATGCCTCCATCTTGGCTGGAAGTCTCCTGGAATTTTCTAATGGCATATTTTCAAGCTTACTGATTCTTTCCTTAGCTGTGGCCAGGCTACTGATGAGTCCATCAAAGACATTCTTCATTTTTGTTGCATGTGTCATATTTCTAACATTTTCTTTTGATTTCTTCTTAGAGTTTTCATCTTTCTGCTTACATTAGCCATCTGTTCTTGCATGTTATCTACTTTTTCTATTAGAGTCCTTAACATACTAATCATAGTTACTTTAAATTCCTTATGTGATAATTTCACAATCCCTGTTATATCTGAATTGGGTTCTGATGCCTGGCTAATGTGGGCTGGAGCTGGATATTTTGCTTCCCTAGGTCAGTTAGGCTCTAATAATCCCAGCAGGTTAAACACTGGTTAACTAGTTTTCCCTGAGGTCAGCACTTGTTAAGAAGAACAGAGCCTCTGACATTTCAAATTGGTCCATCTTTCCCTCCCCTCCATTGCTAGAAGCACGAAGGGATTTTTTGCTGATATTTACTGTGGGAACCTGGTTGAGCTCCTAGAGGTAAATCTCACAATATTGTGGGGAACCCCCTATGACTGGGTCACTTCGACTTTTTAACCCTCAGTGTTGTCCATATTGAGGCTCCAGCAAAACATCAATCACAGCTCAGATATTCTTACCTCAGCACTGGGTCCCCTGGTGGTTTCCTCTGCTCCAGTAAGTCATGACTCCCTGTATTCACCTGTCTCTCCAATTTGGGCTGGGGGTCAGTGGTCTGTCCTGTGTCCTCTCATCTTTTATGGATCCTAGAAGTGTTGATTTTTCAGTCTCTTCAGCTCTTTACTTGGTGTTAGGACAGAGAGGTGATTTCTAAACTTCTTATACAAGGTCTGTCTAGAAAAAGTCCAGCCGTTGTTACTATAATGAAAATGGTTTGTGTGACATTGATGTAACCTGGCAGCCAAGGAGAGTGGATTGGAATGCACATGCATGAACAATGATGACTTCACTGTACTAGTCAGTGGGGACAGTAGATGGTGTTGAGTGAGCATGTGTACTGTGTGGCTGTCACATTCAAAATGAGCAAGTATAGCAATGCCTCTGCAACAAATTTTGCATTAAACTTGAACATTACTCCATGGAAACTATTCAGATGATTCAAAAGTCCACAGCTATGGGCAACTGGTAATTGGCAGCTTCATCATGACAACATGCCTGCTTACACATCATGTCTTGTGCAGAGTTTTCTGGTGAAATGTCAAATCACCCAGGTGACTCAGTCCCCCTACAGCCCAGATTTGGCACCCTGTGACTTCTGGCTTTTCCCAAAACTAAAATCAACTTTGAAAAGGGTGAGATTTCAGACCCCTGATGAGATTTAAGAAAATATGGCAGGGCAGCTGATAGTGATTGGGAGAACTGTGTGAGGTCCCAAAGTGCCTACTTAGAAGGGGACTGAGGCGTCATTGTCCTCTGTACAATGTTTCTTCTATCTTGTATCTTCTTCAATAAATGTCTCTATTTTTCATATTACATGGCTGGATACCTTCTGGACAGACCTTGTATATGGAACTAATGTTTAGTTTACCTCTTCAGGTTGTGTTTTTCTTGCTGTTTAGCATGTTTTATAATTTTTGTTGGAAGCCATACATAATGTATCAGATAATAGAAACTAAGGTAAGTGTTAGTTTGAGATTTCATGCTAATCTGGCTAGGAGGTGTTCTGTGTTTAATGTTTATCTGTAGGTGCCAAAGTTTCAGTTTTCTTCAGTATCCTAGTTTTTTTTTTTTTTTTTCCTTCTGTTGTCATTGGATTTCCCTGACAAACCCTTTTACGGAGTCTGAGTTCTGCAGTGCTTTCAGCTGTGATTACTCTTACACTAGAGTCCTGCTGACTAGGTGGTAAGGTGTGTGGAGTGGATGCGTTTTATAGTTTTATAGTCTTATGATCAATTATCAGTCTTTTTGTGGGCCTGAGTCCCTTCCTAGGCTATTACCTTCAGAAATATCCCATAATGTTTTCTCTCTCCTCCCCTTAGGTGAGAGAGAAGTTTAGAGGAAGCTGGAGTTAGCTAATTGCCTTTCTGCCAGGTTGCTAAAGCTCTGGAAACTTGTACTTGGAGAGCAGGCCTTGGTTACAGAGAAAGCTCTGATCCTATTTCAAAATTGTTATTTTTCCCTCCCCTCTTCCCTAAACACACAATATTTTTCTTGATTGTTCATCTTGAGAATCTGGTGGAGTTCTTGGAGGGAAAAAACCATGAAAGGTGTGGCTCCTTGTGAATACTTGGCCCCAGGAGTTTCTCCCACTCAAGCTAATTCACACTCAGCCTCCAGCAAGTAGTCAGTTTACCATTTGAGTGTTACCAGCTTATGGTTCCAGTGACTTCTGCTTCAGGTAAGCCAATCCTGGCTGTTATTTTCTAAATTTCTTTGTCTCTAAATTTGGGTATGTCTTTTGTCTTCTGACCTTAACCCCCGATGGCCCTAAGAAAAGTAACTGATTTTTAAGTTTGCTTAGCTTTTTTCTTGTTGTAAGGATGGAAATGACAATTTCTAAGCTTTTTGTAAGTAAGATGGAACCAGAAGTGAGAGACTTTAAATTTTTATGACTATTCTTTATCAAACAACCCCTAATGCACCTCTGCCCCCTGCCCCTGGAAGATCCTGATTTAACCTCCAGAAGTCTGGGCAGAGGAGAGGGTGGCATTTCTTGACTGAACACTGAACTGAGCTGGTCTGAAGGATGGCCCAACTCTTGGACAGTGTTTAGGGAAGGTATCTGAAAGTCAGTGCAATGGGCATCTATGTCCCCATTTTCATCCTCACCTTCCTCCCAGGCCACCAGGATGCTGCTTCCTTTCACCCTTGTTTCTAGGGTAACTGTCTGGTGGTCTTACCTGCCAACCATTAACATGTTGAGAGAAGCCAGTTTGTGCAATTAATCCAGTCATACTGTGGGGAACTTGATGGGTACATTTCAGATCTGGGTGGAGGAGCTGATGGTGATGGTCAAAGGGTGTGGTTGATGTCCCTAAAGGCAGAGGTACAGCTACAAATGAGCAGTAGAGATGGGTAGGCCCAGCTCTGGGTTGAGTTCTTCCTCTGCTGCTCACTAGTTATTTGCCCTTGGGAGTTAATGAACTTCCTGAATCTCAACTTCCTTATCTGGCCAACAGGGAGAGCCCCTCAGCCACAAAGAGCTGAAGCAGCACTACATGAGCCTGAATGGGCTGATGGATGTGGGGGAGAGTTGTTGAGTGCAGAGGATTATGAGCCCTCACTGTGGTTGAACATTTCGCAACCACTTTCAGGGTCAAGTCACTTCTCCCAGATAGGCAGGAACAGAAATCATAAAAAAATGGTTCCCTAAGGAAAGCCCCTGACTCAGCTCCTATTTGGCTCAGTCTCTGGGGGTGGGTAAATGTAGGTTTTCTCTTAGCTCCAGGCAGAAAGGGTGTCTCATGGAGCTTCTCTCTAGACCAGTGGTTCTCAGCCTTCCTAATGCCACAACCCTTTAATTCAGTTCTTCATGTTGTGGTGACCCCCAACAATAAAATTATTTTTGTTGCTACTTTATAACTGTAATTTTGCTACTGTTATGAATTGTAATGTAAATATCTGATATGCAGGATGTATTTTCATTGTTACAAATTGAACATAATTAAAGCATAGTAATTAATCACAAAAACAATATGTAATTATATATGTGTTTTCCAGTGGTCTTAGGCGACCCCTGTGAAAGGGTCGTTTGACCCCCAAAAGGATCACGACCCACAGGTTGAGAACCGCTAGTCTAGACGCTGGTTGAGGGCTCTGTCTAGCCTGTCCCTAGCCTCCTTTTTCCTTAGGCACAGATGCCTCAGGGCTGACAGCGTGGAGCCCAGGAAGGCAAATGGGCTCTCCCCACATTACAGCCTGAATTGTGTCTGCCCCGATTCATATGTTGAAGTCCTAACCCCCAGGACATCAGAATGTGATGGCATTCAGTCATAGATTCTTGAAAGAGGTAAGTGAAAGTGAAGTCATCAAGATGGGTGCTAATTCAACATGACTGGTGTCCTTATAATAAGAGGAGGTTAGGACACACACACGCACACACACACACACACACACACACACACACGGAAGGAAGACCATGTGTAAAGCAGCCATTTACAAGCTAAGGAAAAGTATCAGAAGAAACCAGCTTTGCAGATACCTTGAGTTCAGATCTAGCTTTCAAAATTATGAGAAGATAAGTTTCTGTTGTTTAAGCCACAGTGGTACTTTGTTATGGCAGCCTGAGCAGACTAATACAATACACCTGCCCTCCCTCCTCACTGTGACTGAGAGAATTCCAGCTCCCATGGGGGCCCTTGGAGGCAGGGACCCCTCTATGTCCACCATGAAGTGAGACACTGTTTTATTTCTGATCCTCTGCCTCTCATTGCCCTCTCTCCCACCCCTGTACCTCTACACTGGGTTTCCCAGGACTCTGACTCCAGGTGCCCTCAGGTCTGTCCAGCTTATACACTTCCCCCAGCTTAGAAAGAGAGAAGTATTGAGGGTAAGCGCTATAGCTTGTAGCACAGCTTTGGATGCCCCATGTCCAGCTCTGATTTCAGTCACAGGGTGATAAAGCATTTCTGCCCACTAATGAGCTCTCATTCCAGGATCAGCCTTGTGTGCCTTGCTTCTGTGCAAATGAAAAAAGTCTGGAAGTGCTGAGCATCCACATCCCTGGGGGAAGCCTGGTTAGAAGGGAGCAGGAGAACTTCACAGCCTATCTCCTTCTAGGATGATCTGGGAGGGACCCAACACTTTTCTCAGAGCTCTTTCAGAAGTTAGTCTGTCCAGCAGTGGCCTGGGCAATGCCCCTGACACTGACCTTCCCTTCTTCCTGTCTTGCTCTCCTGCCACCTTGTTCCTGCTTCTTGGCATCACCTCCCAAATAAACCATCCAAGCCCTTGTCTTAAGCTCTGCTGCTGGGGAACCCAAACTTGGAAAAGCATCACCACTTCTGGTTGGGGAAACAAGACAGAATAATTTGTTTGTTCATCAGTAAAATGGGAACATTATTATTTCACAGACTGATTACAGGAGTTAAATGAGTTAACTATGATGAAGTGAACTATAAACATGCTAGATCATCTCAATGCTATTATTTATTATCATTATTAGTTTGAGGTAGTGTTAGGTCTACCACCACTGTTTTTTTCATTAGGAAAAAAAAAACAAAAAACCAAGAGGAAAAGCCTAACTTCCATGTCATTTCTTAGGGGCCCTGTGCAGCCAGGTACAGGTGAACAGCCTTGGGGAAGACACTAAGGGGTTGACACTGTTCCCTTCCTTCCCCAAAGAGCATTAGCATTTATCAGTGGGCTTCCAAAGACATGCTAGCTAAGAGGACACTGTGGAGGAGACACTGGGGTGGCCTGCATTGGTGGTGTCTGCATGCTTAGGTGTCACAGATTGAGTTTAGCACTAGTGCAAAAAACCTGGGAATGAGCAGGCTGGAGCTCTCACAGAGCTCCTGGTGCAGTATTGGCCCTCTTCCAGGAATGCCTGTTGTGGTCTGTCTACCTGGCTTCTCCTGCCTGTGCTCCAAGGGCTGACTGGGCTGCTTCCTTCTCTGGACCCCTGCGCTGATCTCTTGGGCAGCACTGAGGCCCTTTCCAGCTTCCTTCTTTCCTTGTACAGCCCCCACCAGAGTTCTGTCCCTCTAAAGACTAAGATCTCCATGAGAGGAGGGTTTGCATCTCTACATGTGTGTTCTAGAACAGTGACTGTTGGACAATAGTACAGGCTCAATAAACATTTGCAATCAATGGCTAAGTCATGCCTGGTGGGAGAGTAGGAGGCAAACAGGGAGCCTTCACTCAAGTTAACTGCTAAGAGGCCAGTGGTAGGCAGGCTAAGCCAGATATTTGCTGGCACACAAGGTCCAGAGTGCCTGAAGGAAAGTCAGAAGGAGCAGATCAGGGACAGAGCTGCTCACAGATTCAGAAGTGAAGATAAAAGACAATGTGCTGGGATAGAGTGTCAAGGTAGGCAGGGGTCTGAGGGGCTTCATCACGTTGACTGGAACTTCTGCTTAATTATGAAAGCTCTTCTAGCATTGTGGACCAGAATGGGTAGGTGGAACAGTAAGAAAAGCTTCCCTCTGCACACACTTGGTCACCAAGAGGCTGATCCCGCAGAAGTCAACCAGGCTTCTGGATGAATGCTGCCAAGGGTCCCCTGCCTTGGGCACCCAAAAGTTCTGAGGCTGCAGACAGAGACAATAACTATGGTATGAGTGGGGGACAGGTGTCATGGATTATGGCTACTGTGAGGCTGGGCAATGGGTATCACTCTTCAGTCACAGAGCTTTTGCCCAGAGCAGGCCACAGAGAACACATGGTATATGGAAGAAAGGACAGATGGATGGATGGATGGATGAATGGATGGCATTGGAATTGGTAAGATGGAATAGTGAGAGAAGAAAGCATGCTGGAAGGGTCATTCAGGAACTGAACCAAGCAGTCTTCCCCAAACCTGTCCCTCCCTCTGTACCCACTTCCCAACAATCTACTTGTACTTTCCCAGCTTCTCAAGCCAGAAGGCTGGGCTTTGACTTTCTTTCTTCCTCCTTTCCCCTCCTCATGCAGCCAGCCATCAACCTCTGTGTGTTCCACTTTCTTGGACTGTCCTGTTTCTGCCACCACTATTTTGACCCAGCTTCTCATCAGCTCTTCCTTGGACTGTTGAAATGGTTTCCTGCCTCATGGGTCTGTCTGTCTTTTCTAGCTTTTTCTTCCTCTACCCATCAGCTATCCCTCCCAGAGCTGTTCGGCTGGAATCTTAGAATGGCCTCACATCTTCCCATAACCAAAACTAAAGAATAAGGACCTGAGATGGCTTCATAATGAAACTTGGCTAGGCTAAGTAACACTTCCCAGGATTTCCTTTAGGATGGGCCACAGAGAGATTATTGGGAGATCTGGGAGATGGAAGGGAAGCAGCAGCCATTTTGCAGCACACACGCATTGTTGCTGATGAGCTGATTCACTTCATTGATGTGAAGCAGCAGCTGGGCCTACCATAGCCCTACCTTCCCATCAAGTCTCCTTCAGCTTCTCTGACATCTGGGCCAGGTATGTGTGTGTTTAATTCTGTGGTGAAGGGCCTGGTTTCTGCAAGACTACTCTATCACCAAACCAACCATTATGCCACCTACCTAGAAATTCTAGACACTCTCAGTGCCTCCCTGTGCAGCATTGCAAGCACTGTCAATTTTTTCTCCCTAATATCTCTTGAACCTGATGTCCTCTCTATATTATCATTGACTCAGGTCCTCAGGAAGGCCATCTGATCTCCAATTAGACTTCTCTTTCATTTATACATTCATTTATGCACTCAACAAAGTGCTGTGAAAATAGCTCTAACATTAACCTTTGCCCTTCCCCCTAAACAGTGCTTGAATAGGGACCAAAGGAGTAGTGGAATTAAAGCCTGGAGGATAGAGCCTATATCTTAATAGGACAGGGGAGACAGATAATATATGAAATAAATTAGTAAGCAGGACTTCTAGTTATGTCTGAGTGATGAGGTCAGCAAATCATCTTCCCCAAGTGCAGCTATAAATCTAGACAAACTTGACAAAACAACCATTTTCACCTTTCTGGAAACTGACCAAAGGCATGCAATAATTGATAAAGCACTTATGCTTGAAAAACTGCTGTACTTTAGGTAAAAAGAGTGGGAGTCTGGTGTTCTTGCCTAGGGGTGCTTCTATCTTACTTACCCCAGATCAGTCATCACAGAGACTCTGCCAGGGTGGGGCACATAATGGAAACTTTGTCAACTTTGCTGACAAAGTCAAAAGTGGCTTATTCAAGTTTGAGTGGTGAGAGATGCCCAACCCAGAGCATTGTCAATGAAATGCCAATATTGGCAGCAGGTAAATGGGGGAGAACCAATGCTCTGTCTGAGAATTTAGTCATTTTGGGGGCAAACATTGTTTCTGACTTAGGCTACATGCATGTGCTATGGAGACCAGAGAGGGGCTCACAGTAACTGCACACTCCCGTGAGCTCTAAAATTGAGGTGGTGTGAAGGACCCAAGAGAAAGTAAAAGCCAGGGAAAACTTGAAATTAGCCTGAACAGAATATCCCTCCTACACACATAATCTATTGGTACAGAATGGAAGCTTTACTGGCTCAAGATTTGAAAACAACATCTGTCAAGTCATTGGCTGGTCACTAAATTACACAGAAACCTGTGGAAAACCAGGTTTAAAAAAAAAAACTCCCCGAATTTGATTTAAAAATATTAGTTTTCACATGTAACACGCTCAAAAAATATTCCAAGTAGGATAAATACAAAGAGATCTACACTTAAACACATTAGAGTAAAAACTATTATATGAAAAGAACATATCTTGAAAGCAACAAAATATAAATGGCTCATTACATAGCTGACTTCTCATCTGAAACAGTGGAGGCTAGAAATGGAAGGACATATTTAAAGTGAGGAAACAAGCAAACAAACAAAAAAACTGTTACCCAAAAATTCTATATCCAAATAGCTATCCTTTAAAAATAAAGGCAAAATAAAGACATTTCCAAAGACTGAGAAAATCCCTTGCTGACAAATCTGCCTTATAAGAAACAAGAGAGGAAGTTCTCCAGGGTGAAAGAAAATAAAACCAGGCAGTAAGGAATGAAGTCCACGTGAAGAAATAAAGCACACAGAAAATGATAAATATGTGAGTTAATATGAAATACTCTATAAATACAATGATAGGACACATTCTGAGAAATTTGTCATTAGGCAATTTTGTCATTGTGCAAACATCCTAATGTGCACCTACACAAACCTAGATAGTATAGCCTATTACATACCTATGCTATATTGTATAGCTTGTTGTTTCTAGGCTACAAACCTGTACAACTGTTACTGTACTAAGTACTATAGACAATTGTAACACAATAGCAAATACTTATGTATATAAACATAGAAAAGGTACAGTAAAAATACAGTATAAAAGATTTAAAAATGGTACACTGTGATAGGGCACTTGTTATGAATGGGCTTGCAGGACTGGAAATTGCTCTGGATGAGTCACTGAGTGATTGGTGAGTAAATGTGAAGGCCTAGGACATTACTATACATTACTGTAGATTTTATAAACACTGTATGCCAGCATCACCACAAACATGTCAGTAATGCATTGTGCTATAATGTTATGGTGGCTATGATGTCACTAAGTGATAGAAATTTTTTATCTTATTAAAATCTTACCGTGCTACTGTCATATATACAGTCTGCCATTGACTGACACATGGTTTTGCAGCGCATGACTGTATATATATTTTTCTCATTTGTTCTCTTACTATCTTTTAATAACATAAATGTGTATGTATCAATTATTATAATAGTAGTTTTGGAGTTTATAATGTATAGAGGTAATATATACATGATAACAATAACACCAAAAGAGGAAGAAGGAAATAAAACTACCCTGGAGCAAAGTTTCAATTTTTACCAAAATTAAGTGTTAATCTGAAATAGATTAAGATAAAATGCATAGTGTAGGGAAACAGAAGAATGTAGTAAAAAATCAATAAAATTAAGTAATATTCTAGAAAATATCTATCTATGGTTATGGAGGGTGTTGTATTGAGTGGGGAGCTCCCCCTATGGTTCTTATGGAACCTTGGATCCTGGACAGTTTTGCAGAAACTGATATGGACTCTAACATGAACTTCATTTAAAGAAATCCATGGACGACTAATGGACAAAAACATGAGTCATTTTGAGTTGTGGCACTCAAATTCTAACACTTTGGGAAAGCATCAAGTACAAGTTTTTTAAGATCCCAAGGCCTTGCCATCATTACACATCCAAGATTTGAATTTGAGTAACTTCATTAAAACGTAGATCCTCTTCAAAAGCCTCAAGTCTCTTCTGTATTAAAGCTCTCCATTGACCTCTTGTCATAAAAGTAAAAGCTTAAAGAGACTAAAATCCATTAATACATTCCATTTTATATCCTTTTCTCTGGTCTCTCAATTTCCTTCACCTTTAGGATTTTTCATATTGCTTATGTTCCTTTAGACTAGAGCCAAGGAAACAGTGCTTTCCAAATAAATATATATACCGACTTCTGGTAAAGATGAAAATGCAGGCTCACCTCCTCACACAACCACATCAAAATTACAACTAAACTATAGAACAACCATCACTCAGAACCACCAGAAATCGAGTTGAATGGAAGTCCAACAACTGACTGAAAGAAACCACATCCATCAAGACTGGTAGGAGGGGCGGAGATGCAGAGACAAGGAATGGGCTGGTCCCACACCAACATTTGGTGGATGAAAATTGGGAGGGATATTTCAGGAGTGAGGGGTCTCAGCCCCATACCAGGACTCCTAACTCAGGGTTCCTGTGCCAAGAAGATAAGTCCCAATAACCTCTGGCTGTAAAAACAAGAGGCATTGAGTCAGTGGGAGAAACTGCTGGATTCCCAAGCAATTCCTCTTAAAGGGCCATACATGGGCTTACTCAGACTCACTCCCTCTGAGCTCCAGCACTTGGGTAGCAGCTTAAAGGGCACCAGTGGGATATGGGGAGGAACTGAAGTGTCTCGCATCAGGCTGAGAGCTGGGGGACAGCTTTCTCCCAGAGAGAACTGTGGGCAGAGATGATTGCTCCTTTTCTGAGCCTTCCCCTCACAGAGCAACAGAACTGGCAGGTGGATACCATATCTGAGACTTCATCAACCTGGCTTACACTGTATGCCCCACTCGGATGATTCCTTGATATTCAGCCCCACCCAACTTATGGTCCCACCCAAGCTGTTAACATGGATTTTCTGTATGAATGGCTTGTCTCTGTTCCTGCTAAAATCTCCCTAAATTCTCTCAAACAAGCAACAGCTGGCCTCAGCCACCCCCAACCCCCATACCTCTTGCTAAGTGTCCCCAGGCCTGGTACTAGCAACAGCCAGCCTTGGTTCACAGCTTGACTTTGCCTGGGAACCTTCAAGCCCAGTACAAGTAGCAGCCATTTGCAGATTGCTTTGTAGCTCATGCTGGGTGGCCCCAGCAGAACACAGATTATGGCTTGCCTTATCTTGCACCACCCAGGAACCCCCAGAGCTTGCACACTCACTGGATAGCTACAGACCATGTCAGAGCACTACCACCCTGCCCCTGCACAGATGATTTTCCACATAGGGTGGAGGTTGGAGGTCAGTGGTCACAGCCAGTCCTTGCAGCTGACTGGGCTGAGTAAATATCTCCTATTGACCTGCCAACAAAATCAAGTCTCATCTACAAGAGGAGGATGTACTCAGGCCACATGGAGGGTGCATCTTGAGTACCCAGCTGTGCCACTGGATCCTACAGGACAGTTACTACATTAGGCCATGTTACCGAAGAAGGAAGTCATAGCAGCTCTACCTAATACATAAAAACAAACACAGGGAAGCTGCCAAAATGAGGAGACAAAGAAACATGGCCCAAATGAAAGAACAGATTAAAACTCCAGAAAAAGAACTAAACAAAATGGAGATAAGCAATCTATCAGGTGCAGAGTTCAAGGCACTGGCTATAAGGATGCTCAAGGAGCTTAGTGAGGACCTCAACAGCATAAAAAAGATTCATTAAGAAATGAAGGATCGTGCTTGCTTCGGCAGCACATATACTAAAATTGGAATGATACAGAGAAGATTAGCATGGCCCCTGCGCAAGGATGACATGCAAATTCGTAAAGCGTTCCATATTTTTATACTCTTTAAAACTTAGGTCATATCATGTCATTCATACTGAAGAGAAACTGTATAAATGTATTGTAAATGCCATATTTTTCCATCATCAGTAGGTCTTAGCCATCATGACAGTATTCATTCTGGAGGAAAACCGTTCAAATGTCAATAATGTGGCAAAACTTTTAACTTGTGCTCAAAGCTTACTCAACATTGGGAATTGACACTAGAGGGAAAGAAAAAATGTGACGAATTTAACAAAAACCCATCATTTTCTATCGTTATTCAACATCACTGATTTATATTGAAGAAAAGTCTTGAAAATTAACAAATTTGGTAACATTCTTAATCTTCTTTCATAGCTCTGTCGATATATCAAAATTGATAGTGGAGAGAACATAGCAAAGAAAAAATTTGGAAAAGCTGTACCCATTTGGGAACTCTACTCAACATCAGAATTCAATGTGTGTGTCTAGGACTCATTACCTGATCCAGAGGCTCTATGGTTTTAGTTTTGTTACAAGACAAAGTCCAGGGTCCAGAACAACCTAGGAATAGTATTGCAGCTAGATGGGAGTTGTTCCATTTCCAGGTACTCCAGTGAGGAACATTGAAAACGTGTATTGATGCAAATATATCTCCATTGATTTTTGTTCATTTTTTGTATATTGTTTTCACTTTTTTAAAAAGCATGTATTTTCCCTAAGTTTAGAGGTCATTCTTTCTTTGTTGTCTCCTGAATATATATTCTTTTGATTTGGGATAAAGTTCTCTAAATGTGCGAAACCAATATCCTCTAATGTGTCACTGAAGGGCACTGTTTTCTTGTTGATTTTCTGTCAGAGCTGTCTTTGGATGACTATGGAAAGTTAACATCACCTACTATAGCTGTATTGCTGAATATAAAAATTGTAATAAATACATATGAATCCAAAAAAAAAAAAAAAAAAAAAGAAATGAAGGATCCACTAAATAAAATAAAGAACAGTTACAGAGAACCAACAGAGTGGATGAAGCTAAGAAATCAATGTTTTGGAACATAAGGAAGCAAAAAACAAGCAATCAGAACAACAAGAATGAGAATAGTGTAAGCAGCCTCTGGGACAACTTCAAGCATTTGTACCTACTACAAACAAGATAGTAAAGAAGAGACAGAGAAACAAAAACAGAGGTGACATATAGAAAGCAAATTACAAAATGTTAAATAATTACATTAAATGTGGATGGTCTAAAAACTCTAATCAAAAGGCAAAGATTGTCTTTATGAAATAACAAGATTCAATTATATGCTGTCTAAGAGACTGTAGAGTCAATGACATAAAACCATTGAAAGGTAAAGGATGAAAAAAGATATATCTTGCAACAGTAAGTAACCTTAAGACAGCTGGAACTATGTTAAAATAAAATAAAATAAAATAGACATTAGGAAAAGAAACAAAGAGAATATTTTACAATGGAAAAAGGGTGAACACATCAAGAAGCTATAACTATTATAAATATATGCAGACTTAACAAGACAGCCTCAAAATACATGTAACAAAAACTGTCAGCAGACAACTGAATAACAAGAATTGGAGATGTCAATATCCCAATCTCAATAATTGATAGGACAACTAAGCAGAATATCAGCAATGATATAGAAGGCTTGGACAATACTATCGATTAATTTTATCTAATTGATATGTATAGGACACTCCTCACAATGAGGGCAGAATGTACCTTATTTTCATGTTACACGGACAATTATTCACAATAGACTATATGGTAGACATAAAGCTACAAATCAACTGGTAAGTGGACAAACAAAATCCACAGCCATACGATGGAGTCTTATTCAGCTAAAATGGAACAAACTACTGATACTCATGAGAACATGAATGAACCTTAGAAACCTTATGCTAAACGAAGGAAGCCTGATGCAAAAAACTACATAACATATGATTTCACTTGCATAAGATGTCCAGAAATAGGAAATTCATAGATAAAGAAGGCAAATCAAGGCTTTCCTTGGGCTAGAGGTAGAAGGGAAAATTAATTGCAATGAACACAAGGGAGCTCTTTTGGGTGATGTAAATGCCCTAAAACTGGATTATGGTAATGGTTGTGTAATTCTATAGGTTTACTAAAAATCATTGAATTACATACTTAGAATGGGTGAATTTTATCATATGTACCTTACACCTGAATAAAACTATTAAAATATGTGACTATCAATGAGAGAGAGAAACATTGGCTACCTCCTGCATGAGGCCCAGCTGGGACCAAACCTGCAAACTAAGCATGTTTGAAATCCAACCAGGCAACTCTTCACTCTGTGGAAAAATGTCCGACCAATTGAGCCACACAGCTCAGGGCATACCAGCGTTATTTACAATAGCCAAATGCTGGGAATAGCCTAAGTGCCCATCAGTAAATGAGTGTATCAAAAAACTGTGGTACATTTACACAATGGAATACTATGCAGCAGAATAAAAGAGGGAACTCTTACCCTTTGTTACAGCATGGATGTAACAGGAGAGTATTACACTTAGTAAAATAAACCAGGTGGTGAAAAACAAATACCATATGATCTCACCGATAACTGGAACCTAATGAACAAAACAAACAAACAAGCAAAAAATAACAAGAGACATGGAAATAATGAACAAACTCACAGCAACCAGAGAGGAGAGGGGAAAGGGTAATGGGAGAAGGAAGAGGAGTCTAGTCAAGGAACAAGTATAAAGGACCCATGGACACGGGCAACAGGGTGGGAATTGACTGTTGGAGCGGGTGGGGGGAGGCTGGGCAGGGCAGGGAAGAGCAATTGGGGAAAAATTGGGACAACTGTAATTGAACAACAATAAAAGAAAAAAAGAAAAATATGTAACTGTATGAGGTAATAACACATGCTATAAAAAAAAGTAAGGCAGTAAAGAAGAATGTCAGGGTAGGGTGGCAGTTAGTGCAGTCATGAGTGTTATTTTCCAAATACTTTCAATCCTCTTCTTCCAGACATGTTGTAGGGCTGTACTTTCTCAACCCCTGGTGGGTAGCTGGAGCAATGAATTGCAAGTGGAGTGTGACTTCCAGAACCATTTCATTGCTGATGTGAGACCCTTCTATACCTCAATCTTTCCCTTTGCCATCTGGCCTAGCTACCAGCACCACTGTTCCATTAGCCTGAGTCTTTGAGTCACTATGATGGACAGGTTACCTGTGACCCAGTTACTGTGTCACCTATCCCATTGTGACACAGACAGGCAGTTAATAAAAGCCTCAAAAGACAGTGACATTTGGGGCAAAGTCTGAAGAAGGTAAGTTTGTGAGCCATGTAAATATCTAGGGGGATGGGTGCTCTGGAAAGAGGACAGAGTGTATGAAGACCTGGCACAGTTGAGGAATATCAAGGAGGCTGGCATTGTTGGTGCTGAGTGAGTAGGGGATGGACCAAGAGATGATGTAATGTATAATGGTGGCCCAGATAGAGGAGGGACATGGGAATCCACTGGGATGTGTGTGTCAGTGACAGATCTAATCAGATTTAGGTTTTAAGAGCCTTGCTCCAGCTGCAATATTGAGAAGAGGTGGAAGGGTCAAGGGTAAATCAGCAAGACCAATTAAGAGGTGAGTGTTGACTTAATACCCTGCTGCCATCATTCTTCCTATAAGCAATTCTGATTAGTCCCATGCTTACTTCTTTAAATAGCTCCTATTGATCATGAAAAAGTACAAGTTTCTCAACTTGACATCAGCCTGCCTTTCCACTTCTATCAACCTCCCCAATTTCTACTACTTCAATTTCCCTCTCTCTGAATCTTCTATCCTTCTAGGACATACTCTTTCCTCCCTACCTGGATTCCCATGGTAACCTCACATCCCTGCTATCCACAGCAGGGAGGAAGAGTGTATGTTTTGGAGAAAGGCTATGTGAAGAAAGCTGGGAAGGTATGAGGGAGGTGTGTGATGGAGGAGGATGCTCTTTCCAAGCTGCCCCCTGGTCCTGGTCTTGAAGGTCAGCCTGTAGGAATAGCTGGATTCACAGCTGCCTTCTTCATTTTGGATACTCTGGCCAGGAATGGGCAGAGGGCACCATCTTTCTTCCCACAACAATTCAGATGTGCAGTGGCTACTCATGACGGGGAGTGCTCAGAAGGGTCAGCTACAGGGAGAAGCCACCAGTCTTTAGGAGTCAGGAAGGCCATTGAGCTGAAGTTTGGGAAGCTGGTGAGCAACGAAGCCACAGCTGGTTGGAATGGGCAGGAGAGTGTGACAGGAAAAGCCTACAAGTGCTGGAGCCAAGGGTGCCCATGGCTGGGTGCAAGTTTCAGCATAGGGCTCCCAAATGAAAAGCCCAGAACCCATACTGGCTGGCCTCTGGCTTCCTGCTGCAAAGCAGGTCCTCCGTTTGACAAAATTGTGGGCAAAGTATGGCAGCACAATTTAACACCAGAGAATCCTTTAGTTACCTTAATTCCCTGAACATTTTAGTTAAATACAAGCTCAAGTTCCCTAACAATTTTCTCCAGACTCTATGGAGAGAGAGAGAGAGAGAGAGAGAGAGAGAGAGAGAGAGAGAGAGAGAGAGAGAGAGAGAGAGAGAGAGAGAGAGAGGGGAAGGGAGGGGGAGAGGAAGGGAGGGGGAGAGAAAGAGATAGAGAGAAAGAGAAAGAGAAAGGAGAGAAGGAGAAGAGACAGAAGGGCTGACCCAGAGAGACCAAGAATGGGAGGAGAAGCTGCTTCTCCTGTGCTGACTGACTCCTTTTGTTCCAAATGGCACTGCTGGTCCTTTTTTACAAAGCTGTCCACTGTTTGTGATGTATGTTACAGTGTGGATGAACTTTAAAGATATTACTCTGAGTCAAAGAAGCCAGTCACAAAAAGACACATTTCATATAATTCCATTTATATGAAATGATCAGAATAGGTAAGTCCATAGAGACAGAAAGGTTAGTAGATGCCATGGCTGGGGGAGGTGAGGATGGGGTTTTTTGGGGGGGTGATGAAAACATTTGAAATTGGAGAGAGATGGTGGTTCACAACCCTGTGTATGTGTAAATTACCACTGAATTAACTCTCCACCTTAAATTGGTTAATTTTGTTATGCAAATTTCACTGCAATAAAATTAATTCAATCAAATACCTAAATTCAGGTATTTCATGCAATATCCCATTTGTCTTTTTCTTAAATGATTAGCATCTGTACCCTGACACCAGGGGACATGAAAACCTGGTGTTTGGAACCTTCCACAAAAGCAGGTGAGTTTTCTTTTCAAACCAGGTGATGCTATAAACCCAGCTCAAAGGATAATATCTAGAGATTTTATAGACTTACAATGCACTAGGACTGAAAAGAGTTAAAGGGCCAGTTTCAGCTGTTTCCCAACCCTATTGCAGAAAGGGAGGTCAGATAGGTTAAACACCCTGGAAGTGCCCTGCAGCAAGTGTCCGACCTAGGTGGGATACAGGCTGCTTCACTTGACTCCTCACCCTTACAAACCTGGCTCAGGCCTCAGCAAAGACAGCTATGTGCAGTGTGAGGCCATGCTGGACATTAGGTTCACCTGAGAATTAAAAAATACACTGATGTCTGGGACCCAACCCAGATCAATTAAACCCAAATCTCAAGTATTTGAGGACCACTGACTTCATTTCTTCCACTACTATCTGGGATTTCGATCACCACCTGAAGGTACCCAGCTCCACAGAACATGAAACATCATTGCACAACCCCCCAGTCAACACCTGTGTGACCCAGCCAGCCAGCACCTGCATGATCATCTGCATGTGACCCACCCAGAGGGTTGTCCCACTTTAAGTTGCTAGGGGCTACTGCCCCCTCCTCATGATTTCTGATTTAAGTGTCTGGCTGGACTGTTTCCAAGCAAGGCACAGAGCAGCTTGAGGAAGCACAGCCTTCTCAGAGAAGTACTTGCCTTATGCACCCACGATCTGAGACTCTGTGTGTCCTCAGAGCCCTGAGTCACTGGAGCCCAGGCCTCCAGCAATCATGGTCACACTGAAGACTCTGTTTCTCAGGCTGACATGGAGCAGTTCCCTAGTTTGGGGGTGAAGATTATGCCATTGGCCAGTACCCGGGCCTCTGGGTGCTCTCAGCCCACAAAACCAAGAAGCCTCCTTTGTGTGCTCTCAGGTCACCCCCTCCCTCAAATGAGAAGCCGAGAGCAAAGGCAATCATACTTAACACAGAATAAAATAAAATTCTTACCAAAATATCTGGCTGCAAATGTTCTTCTTTTGCTGGAAGATGTTGGTATCATAATGAAGCTGGTAGCCTGCATACAAATTTCTAGTGTGTTGTTTTAATAAAGAACCAATCACATCCTCAAGCAGACAAGCTAATTCTTGTTTTCCAGGAATCAGGACATCAGCATCTATAGAAAAAAATATATTTAGAATGCCCTTTATCTGGTGTTTTCTTGGATTTAAAACAAGACACCTTGCTGTGAGGAATGAGTCCCTTAAATGCAAGTGCACCCGGATCTTGGAAAGGTCTTAGTCAAGTCATGGGACCTCTGGGTATCAGTTCCTCAAGTCTGTGGAACAAGAACAATGATGACAATGACCTCTGAGAACAAATGGAGGATGGCAAAGCCTTTCACACGTCAGACGCTATGTTTGATCTTTTCAATCTGCTGATCTGGATTTAGAAGAAGGTATGTTTTTCAGTGACCTTGTAAATGGGCACAAACAGCAACCTGAAAACCTCCAGCACAATCTCCAAATGCCTGGTGTGTATGGCAGTCATGTTAGTGGGGAGGTTGGGGGCACTGTCTCCATGCCCAGGTGAAGAGGCACCCAGTGGCAGGTGGTCACCATCCCTGGTCCACTGGCTGCTAATGGCTCACCTTCTTGTTCCATTCCTGGAAATACAGCATCATTATTTCATCATTGAACAGTTGTGAAAAATCAAAAAGAAAAACCTGGTTATGGAACAGCCAAATGATGTTTTTGCAGCCATCAACCTCATTGACATGGTGGTTGTGGCAGGCTATGGGAAAGGCAGCTCCAAGGGGCCAGTGTTATCTTGTTTAAACACGTGCATACAGAGTTTACAGAGGCAGAGGAACAACTATTGGGAGAACACCAGCAGAGTATTCCTCCCATTACCATCCTTGTCTCCTCTGTCCCCCTGCCTCTGCTGTATCGTGTCGGAGATGACAGAACCAACCACTGTTACGTAGATAAAATAAGCATAGCCAGCGCTCATGGTGTCGATTCCTGTCACCACCTGGCAGTGGGCTGCTGGCTGCCTGAGGCAGTGTTGTCTTGCCCCAGGCCTTGGCAGTGGATAAACAGCCTCTGCTGCTGGTGCTCTCTGGGGAAAGCAGAAGGACAGTACAGAGGAGGGGCCAGACTGCCTCTGGGGAGTCACCTGGAACAGCTGGGAGCAGAGGCAGTTGCCAGGTGGGAACATAAGTGCTTGAAGAGAACAGAAAAGCCCCAAGCCAGAGAAGTGACCATGGCTTTGGACTCAAGCGAACAGCAGTTTGACGTGCTGAGGGGAGCAGTGCAAAGTACACAGTAAAAAGGAGATGGAGCCTTTTGGTTGTACAGAGCAGAGATGGAGCCAGAACCCAAAACATGGAAGCACTGAGCACCAAGCCTGAGAACCTTGGAGCTGGGACAGAACTTGGGGACCTTTATGGATGCTGAGTAACATTTCTCTGTATTCTCTAAACACACAAAAGTGGAGGGTGACAAAGGGGAGTGGGGGATGAGAGGAAGGAGTCTGTCCCATGACCTGGTGTTGTAGGCACTTCAGAATTAAGCATAGTGTCCATATCTAGGTTTTTCCTTTTTCTAACAGAGTAAATTTGGACAAGCTACTAAAATAGGATCACCAGATTTAGCAAATAAAAATACAAAATTCCCAGTTATATCTTTAGTATAACTGTTTTCCAGATATTGCATGGGACATCATATCTACTATAAAGGTATTCATTATTGATCTGAAATTCAGATTTAACTGAAGGTCCTGTATTTTACCTAGCGGCCTTCTTATATTTTCATTTTTATCTTTGGTCAAAAGAGAATAATCAGTAAAGAAACTTTCAGTTGCTGGGAAGCCAAAATACAGTTAAAATTTGCTTAAGGGGTGATTTGTTGGCTTCTTTAATGGAAAAGCCTTCATAATATATGGACTTGACAAATGGCTAGATTCAGTAGCTTGAAAAACTTTCCCCCCAGTTCTGTTTGCTTCCTTGAGTGTCTGCTTCACCCTCATCAAAGTTCCTTTATTATTAAAAAAGGCTTGACACCAGCATCAGGAGCTAACACTTCCTCCTTCACGTCTAACGAAGGAAAAACGTATCTTTTAGTGCCTTTCTCAGAAAGGCTGGGAAGTTTCTTATCCCTGCTTTCCTAAACATCTCCCCTTTCCACATTGCCTTGATTGGGCAACCAATCTATAACTGAACCAATCCTGAGGTCTACTAATGAGATGTGCTGACTTGCTAAAGCAACCTGATTTGTCCCAGGAGCTTAGCTCCCACAAGGCATCTGCACTGGTGTAAGAAACAGGTAAATCTATATTAGATATCAGAGCACTGTGACTACAGGAAGGGGGGGAAGAGCTCCAAGAATACAATGCCCACTGCAAGTTCATCTAAGGGTAAGAGAAATGAGACCAACCTCCCAGGTGTGTGTGTGTGTGTGTGGCAATGTTAGTTCTCCCCTTGGACGTGCTGGCTGCCCTTATTTTCTTTCCCAGGTCCTACCCTTCTCCTGGCCAGGCCTATGATCCAACCTCAGCTCTTCAGTCACAGAGCAGAGAGGCCTCCCTGGGAGACAGTGACTGAACCTCTGTCCTATCTGTGCCATGTACTTGTGCCCTGGGTAGGCCCATATGCCTCCCTTCCCCCACTGCATCAGGGGGCAGTGTTGTGTGTGGGGAGTGACCTCAGCCTGCAGTGGGGATGGCAAGGCCCCAGGGCACGGGCATTTGCTTTGAGGAGAACAGAGTGGAAGGGCAGGTATGGTGGGCTCTGCTCACCAGCCAAGAGAGAGAAGTCTCAGGAGAAGAGCGGAAAGGAGAACTGCAGTCTAAGCACCCCTCTGCCCCAGCCCCTGCCTTGCCCTCACCCACCTTACTTGGCAGTAGCTTTTAAGGGCACGCCACAACTCAGCTAAGCTCAGCACAACTAGGGAACAGCTCCTGGGCCTGCCAGGCAGCACCGTGAAGGGCATTCATAGAGAGCGAGCTATGTGACTCAGCTGGGAGCAGCTCTGACTGACACTGGCCACATAGTCAATGAGCTCACATGGGGGCTGCTGGGAATGCCAGGTCTTCTTAGACTCAGGCCAGGATTCTCGCAACATCACCCCCACACTGCACCACCCCCTCATTAATAATGACAGCTAGCTGGTGCTGAGGTGCTGACTGTGGACCAAACACATTCACCCTACAGCACTCTGAGGTGAGTATTCCAGTGAAACTGTGAGCCACCACAAGTCACATGGTTTAACATGGTGGGAGTGGGAATTCAAACCCAGGTTTTTCTGTTCACTGCCCTTCATACCTCAAGCTGGGAAGATGGCCCCTGCTGTCTTGGACTGTTCCACCCACCTATTCACCCTATGGATCTTCCTTCATCTCCCACAATGCCCCTGGGATGCACCCTGTGTGAGCACAGGCAGTGAGCACCCACCAGATGCCAGGGTAGGCAACTGGGCCCTAGCATTTGGGCTTGGCTCCAGGAAAGCTGTCTGGGTGTTGCCCTACCAGGGTCTGCTCACTTGATACCCCAAGCGGGACCCCTCAGTCTCCACCACTGGAGCCTGCCTCCTGAAGGAAGTGCTCAGGGTCCCTGCCCCCTCTTCTCACCCCATGGCCCCAGGACTCCATGTGACCAGCAGTCAGGAAAGCCAGGCAGGACCAGAAGGAAGCTGTCCTGGGTTGAACATCATTAGTCAGATCCAGGCTTCCTGGCACCTCAACGCCTCTGGAGATGATGTGCTGATGCCATTTTCCTTGTCCTGCTAAGAGACTGAAGCAGCCTCGGCTGAGAAATGTTTCCCCAGTGAGGCTGACCTCTGCCAGGAAGGGCTAGGGCAGGGAGGCTCTCTCAGACACGGCCTCGAGTTTGACTTGGTGTAGAGTGCCCCCTGGTGGAAACCAGCAGGTGCCGCCTCCCAAGGCCCTGGACACCTGCCTCCCTTGCAGCCCCATCTTCGCATTCCTCCCAGCCTCTGGATTCCCAAGCTACAATTCGCCCCACCCTCACCTGTAGCCTTACCTTCCCTGGAGCCACATGCGGCTGGCAGGGTGTGTGCGGTTTCTGGGGATTGCTATACTGAGTCTTCCTTGGGCAGCTGAATACCGCACGCCTGGCTAGTTATGTGTTCTCAATATGGGGAGGAAGTTAGGACTGGAGAAGTCAGTAGGGGAGGAACCCTCAGATTGCAGAGGGCATATCTGAGCCACTTATCAAGGGTTCACCATCACCCAAATGTCCCACTTTGTGGACTGGGAAACTGAGGTCAGAAAGGTTCAGCAAATTTCCCAGGGGGACAGATTACAAGTGGGATTGCTGAGGACCGAAACCAAGGCCAACTGACTCAAACCTCTTGAAAGCCCAGGCCAAGGAGAGAGGCAGGCAGGTGGCCCTAAGTGACCTGGTTTCCCAGTGGGACTCTGGTAGGCAGGGAACCCTCTTTTCTAAGGGTGGGCCAGCCTCCCCCTCACTTGGGCTCAGTGTGGCCCTTTGCTCCTGTCTTCCCTGACAAAGGCAGCCATGGCTGGCTATGGACTGGCAGGGTTGGAATCTGGATAGAGCTGGGGCTGGGGTGGAGGCTCGGCCAGTTAAGCTTCGTGAAAGTGATGATGGCAGAGGCAGACACACCATCCACCTTAAGCATTGTGGTAACCCCCTGCCAGCCCTCAGAGTCCGCTGGGAGTGGGGCAGGGCAGGCTGTGGTGGAGGGGAGTTGCTGGCATAGGTAAGGGAACACACATCCTGCTGCAGGGCCAGAACTCAGGGCTCTGAGAGGCAAGGTATAGTGTGCTGTTCTTAGACCCTGCCATCCCCACTTCTCTGTGGAATCGATTGGAAGCAGAATACCAGGCTTCCTCTGTGCATGCACTGAGGAGGGTGCACTCTCCATTCAGGCTTTCTGGGGGAGGCAGTGAGAGCTGTAGCAGAGAAAATGAGGGCGCTGGAATTAGGCTAAGTCAAATTTGACTCTTGCCCTAGACACTCCTACCTGAGCCCCATTTATCTCCTGTAAAATGAGGATAATAATACTGCTTACTCCAGGGGCCTGTTGTGAGAACTCAGTGAGGCAAGTCATGCAAAGAACTTGGCTAAGCATTCCATACTTGTTCTCATGGCCATGATGAGTGACACTTAACATGGCCCAGAAAGTCTTGTTCTTCCACCTTCTTCTATCACCAGAAGCAGCATTAGCTGGGGCAATGTTTGATTCTCAAATTGGGTTTCCTGGATATTTTAAATAAATTATGCATTTTAATTTACAGGATAAATTAAAAATAAGCCATTTTTATAAGTTAAGATGACCACCTTACAATCAAACTCCTTGGTGGTATTAGCGCCTGAGTTTGCATTTATGTTTAAAATCAAATTGGCAGCAAGGGGCAGAGAATGTCTGTATTTAATGTTTAGTATGTTGGGCCCTGGTGTAGTGGTTCTCTGGGAGAGCTGGCAGCCAGACTGTGGATGCCTCTTGGGTCTTTTCTGCGGTCATCCAGGGGACTAGCTTGGAACCCTCAGCCCTGGCCAGGAACCATCATCAGTGGGCTGACTGGCTTCCCTGAAATTAAAGTCCTTGCAAGAGACCAAGGAGTTTGGAAGCCACCAGAAATCAATGTGGTCACAACAATCCTCTGGAGGCCTCTGCTCAGTGAAACCTCAGCAGTCACAAATTCAGCCAAAGCACACCATAGATCACATTTAATTGAGCTCTTGGGAACTTTTTGTTTGTTTTTACATAGCAAAGTTCTTTTGATTTTCCCCTAATTGTTATAAGTTATAAACATTGGAAGAATAGCTATTATTCTAGTTGTGTAAATATTTAAATTGATGCTGGAGCCCAGGGTTTCCCCCTTCTTTTGAAGAGGGTTTCCCATCATTGGGTAGAAGAAACAACGAAGTAATTAATACTGTACAGGTACTGAGCTAAATCCTGACTGTAATTGGCAATCGTGACCACAAGATGAAGCTCTCAGCACACTACCTTGGCAATAATGAGTTTCCTAGCAGTGCACTGTAACCAATCTGAGGAAGGCCTTTCCCAGGAAGATAAGCTCTGTTGGCCTAAGAGGGTTCGGGGGAGTCAACCACACAGCACCCATGGGAGACATACTTTGGGGGGCTTCAGGGATGCAATGAGAGTGAGATAAATGAGATAAGTGAGATAAGGGAGTAAATTTTAAGGAGGCACTGAGTAACTCACTTGCCTCCCCCCAGACCAGGCCCTTGGTCACTGTACTGGGATGTGTTTCTGAGGAGTGACATGGGCATTGGGAATGGCTCCTTAAGGCCTTGGGACATAGGAATAAGCTCTGACCATAAGCCCTAGTCAGGTAGGGCTCAAGTAGTTGAGGCACTAAGGCCACTCTCCTGCCACAGAAGGTGTGGCCATGATAATCAGTTGTACTTTCTACAAGGGGATTATGAGGTATGGACAAGGCAATCCCCAACTTGCAATTCAAATCTAAGTCAGTGGAGAGTGTGAGTATGGCAGATAGTGACAGAGAGGCCCTTAGCATGTGAAAGCTGAGCAGATGCTACTGCAGAGGCTCCCCTCCTGTCCACTCCTGCACATGGTAGTTCCCACTGAGGAGGGGCTGGGGCCAGTGAAATAGTGGAGCAGTTGTGCTCCAACAGAGGTGTGAAGGCCCTGGCATCTGCACAGGTGGGTCTCTGCTCAGTACTGGGGTCCTTTGTGTCACCAGTGACCAAGACAATGCAGTCGTGCTGTGTGGCCTATGGGAGCTGGATACAAAGTGATGAACTATGGAAAAGGCATAGGATGCCAGGTGCATAGGTGGATGAAGCAATTGGCAAATATTTTGGTTAATCCAGATTATTATTGTGTATGTAAGAAATGTGAGTGATGGATTAAGGGGGATCATGAAGAACAAGGTAAAACTAATATTGCATATGACACAACTAAATACTGACTACAATAACGTGGAAGAGAAAAGTTGGGAGAAATAGGGGATCCTGGCTGCTTTGGGATTTCACTCTAGATGAGCACTGTCCAACAGAAATATAATGCCATGCAAGTAATCAAATTTTTTTCTAGGAGCCACATTAAAAGAGAATCATGTAAAATTATTTTAATAATATATTTTATTTAATGCAACATACACAAAATATTAAAATTTCAGCATGTAATCTTTATAAATGTTATTATTAAAACATTTAATATATTTTTATACTAAATATTCCAAATCGGATGTGTATTTTATAGTTAGAATGCATTTCAATTTGGATGCTAAATTTCCATTGGAAATATTTCATCTATATTTATATTTCACAAAATTTAGAGTTGAAAAAGATAATTCAGATACCCAAACTGTTTCAAACATATGTAAAAGCTTTTCAACACTATATTGCATATCAGTTTTTAAATTTAAATTTAAATTAATTAAAATAAGAAATCTTAATTGTTCAGTTGATGTCATTTCAAAGGTTCCATAGCCACATGTGGTTAGTAGCCCTATTGTAATGCATGTTGCAGCACTAGACTTTTTAAAGTCAAGTATGCATGTTAAAAATTTTAAGAATAGCAAGTACAGACTAGAAGTAGAATGTATAACTTTCAAACCAGTAGATGGAGATAAAGACAAATAATAATAATAATAAAAAAAATACTTAATATAGTCAACATAATGAAGAGAGGAAGGAAAAACTTAAAAAATTGTAAATAGAGACACAAAAAAAGAAGGTAAAAATATATATAAATATAAAAGGAATCATAGTAAATGTAAATAGATTAAGCTCACATATCAAGAGATAGGGGTATTTAGTTGGACTTAAAAAATAAAATTATAGCTGTTTGCCAGGATATTTAAACCATAAGAACACAAAAATATTGAAAATGATATACCAGCCAAATAGTAACTGAAAAAATTGTAGTAATATTAAGAAAAGATAGACTAGGGAAAAGATTTTACTGAGGATAATGATTGTTACAGGACGATAAAAGGAACAATTCCAGAGGTACAAAAGTTCTGAACCTATAAACACCTAATAACAAAGCTTAAAAGGAAGAAAACAAGCAAACATAAACCTGTGACATAATGAGGAGAATATGACAGATTCGCAATCTTGGTGGAAATTTTATGACAACACTCTCAGAAACTGATAAACAAGTTGAACAACAAAAAATTAGTAGACAGGTAAAAATTTTGAATAACAAAATAACTAACCAATATAATAGATATACATAGAAGCCTTTACCTATGGAATGTTTATAGATATTGAACAAGTACCACTTCACAAAGGAAGGTTCAACAAATAAACACCAAAGAATCAATAGTATTTAAGGTCCTCTAATCTTAATATAATAAAATTTGATATCAATAACAAAAAAGACAGCTAAAGGATATATATTTAAACACTGAAAAACAAATTGTTAATTTATGCCTCAAAGGTGATATTAGAAGGGAAATTACAAAATACTTAGAATTGGATGCAACACAAACAACACATTTCAAGACTTATACGTAGATAAATAACATAGTACCTCAAAGGAAAGTTGTGACATTAAAACAGAAAGGTTGAAAATGAGCTAAGCATTAATTAAAGACATTAAGAAAAGGTAGCACATGAAGACAGTCTTTTTTTCATTCCAAGTTTAGCTGAAAAGGAGTTGAGAAATGGGTTCTCCATGCTCTATACAATTTCTGAGAGAAAAAAGCCAATCTTAAAAGGTCATATATGGTATGATTCTATTTATTCAACATCCTCAAAAGGAAAAGATTGTATACTTGGGAAACAGATTAGGGGTTAGGGATAAAGAGGTCGGGATATATGTGATTATAAAGGGATAGCATGAGGGAGATCTTTGTTGTGATGAAATAATTCTGTGCCATGGTGGCTACAGAAATCTATGCATGAAATAAAATATAGGATGATACACTGTATCAATGTCAGTTTCCTGGTTTTGATATTGCACTATAGTTGCTTGGGATGTAGTCACTGGGGGAAACTGGGTAAAGGGTACTTCTTTGTACCATTTTTGCAATTTCTTGGGAATCTATAATAATTTCAAAATAAAAAGGTAAAAACATAGAACACAAAATAGTAAATACTCACTGATAGCAACTATATACATTCCTAATCTATTATTTACACATATAGAAAGGGCTTCTTAGAATGCTAAAACTACTCTAATGTATATAATTCTTACACTTTTAAAGAGTTCTCTAAAATATGAAAAGGCAAAATGTATATGATAATGAATAAAAATTAAATAAAAATTATTTAAATAAAACTAAATTTTTGTTGATTTTAAAAATATAAAATATAAAATAAAGGAGGGAGAAGATGGAGGCCAAGTGGGCGGAAATTGAGTACACTTGCTCTTGCCCTCAACTCATAGATACTCGGCTGACCTGCCAACAAATAAACTGTACATTCAATGGAATCTTAGTTGATATGACGTTTGGAAGCCAAGGAGAATAAAAAGTGCTTCACAATGGGCAGTAAGGAGATTTTATAGGTTGAAGGGGAAATACTCTGTGCACAGTGCCTGTGGACATAGAGAGCGTGGTCAGAGATCACAGCTTTGTTGCTCTCTTCCCCTCCCAGGGAAGAGAACCCTAGAACTGGGCCAGAAGTGACTTGAATACACAAAGTTGGGGAGACCTAGGCTACACACACACAAACACAACAAGCAGCACACCCATAGCTGCAGTGGCAAAACCAAGTGGGAGAGTGCCAGAGAGGGGGATTCTAACTGCACCTGGGTCAGGTTGAGAGGCTGCAGCCAGCCGAGACTGTGAGAGACTTTCGGCTTTTTGTAGAGGTGTGTGTGGAAAACCAGACAGTGACTCGGTACTGCAGTGGGTGTGCTCAGAAAGACTTAATTTCTTTACACCTTTGTTAATATTTTCTCATTTGCTCTTGATAGTATAGTTGTAGGGGGGGATATTATTGTGAGTGTGGATTTTGTTTCCTGGGGTTTTTGTTTTGTTCTGACAGCACCTCTACAACAGCATACAAGAAGTGGTGGGCAGTGTGATTCTCAGCCAGCCAGCTGGAGGGAAGAACCCACCAAAGAATGACCCAACAGTAACCAACCCCCCCAAAGTAATGGAGCCCACATAAAAGGGCATAAAGGGCACCCTGAGATCACCCAGCTAAGGAGATTAAGGAGATTACACCACTGAGATCCACAGGTCTTCTACTACAGAAGGTCATTCCACGATGACAGGGAGTCAAACCTGTTGTGTTAAATGTGAGATGACCGAGGACGCTGAGGTAATTCCAGCAGGCAGAATGTGGATGAACGGGGGGCTGCTGCATGCTCAGGCAAGTCAGCACTGAGCAGAGCAAGCACCGTCCTTTTATTGAAATCTGAGGGTGGCAATTACAGGATACATACCATATTGCTTAAGGAGAAAACAGGATGCCAGGGTTCAAACATTAACTACTTTAAGTACAAAACAAAACTATAAGTCCTTAAAGCTAAGCTTCAAACAAGATGATAAGACAAGGGAGTAATGGAGTACTCGGCAAAGTCTCTTTAGTTTCAGGATACCATAGCTCAGTGGCCTGGAACAGCTTGCAGCTGCCGGTGTTAGCAAGTCCAGCTTGCTTATCTGAGTCACAGGAATGCCCCTACCCAGAGACTTTATTTCCACCAACACAAACCAGATCAATCTAATACGCAGAAATAAACAAGAAGAGTCACCAAAAATAGGGAGACAAAGAAACAATACCTAATAAATAGGGAAGGAGGAATCCTCAGAAAAAGTGCTAAATGAAATTGAAACACGCCAACTATCAGACATTGAATTCAAAATAATGGTTATAAGGATGCTTGAAAACTCAGTAAGAACTACAAGAAACTCTATGGAAGCTAACAAAAACTTATTGGGAATTACATCACCAGGAAAAAGGACATAGAAACTATCAATAAGATCCAGGAGGAAATGAAGAATACAATATCTGAAATGAAGAACACACTAGAAGGAATTAAAAGCAGGCTAGATGAAGCAGAGGATTGAATCAGCGAGCTGGAATACAGGTAGAAAAAAATTCCAGACAGAGCAACAAAATTAAAAAGACTCAGAAAGAATGAAGAGGACTTAAGCAAGCTGAAGAACAACACGAAATATAATATACCAGATCATAGAGATATCAGAAGGAGAAGAGGAGCAAGGGATAAAAAAACTTGTTTGAAAAAGTAAGTTACAGAAAACTTCCCTAACTTGATGAGTGAAAAAGTCACAGAAGCCCAGGAAGCACAGAGGGTGACAATCAAGATGAACCCAAAGAGGCCTACTCTAAGACACATTATAAATAAACGGGCAAAGTTTAAAGGCAAAGAGAGACAGCAAGGGAGAAACAGCTAGTAACATACAAGGGAGCTCTGATAAGGCTATCAGCTGATTTCTCAACAGAAACACCACAAGCCAGAAGGGAATGGCAAGAAATATTCCAGTGATGAAAAGCAAAGGCCTGCAACCAAAACTATTGTACCCAGAAAGGTGCTCATTTAGAATGGAAGGCAAAATAAGGAGTTTCCCAGACAAAAAAGACTAAAAGAATACATCTCCACCAAACCAGCATTGAGAGAGGTGCTAAAGGGACTACTTTAAGTAGATGAAAGGGGGGGGGGGAGAATCAGCTACAAAGGGAAAAATGGCAATGAATAAATACCTATCAATAATAACCTTAAATGTAAATGGGTTAAATGCTCCAATCAAAAGACACAGGGTAGCAGAATAGATAAGGAAGCATGACCTGCATATATGCTGTCTACAAGAGACCCATCTCAGAACAAAAGATCTACAGAGACTTAAAATGAAGGATGGAAAAAATATTCCAAGCAAATGGACATGAAAAAAAAAAAAAGCTGGGGTAGCAATACTTATATCAGACAAAATAGATTTACAACAAAGGCCATAAAAAGAGACACAGACAGTCACTACATAATACTTAAGGTAATAGTCCATCAAGAAGATATAACCCTTGTAGACATATAGGCACCCAATATAGGAACACATAAATATATAAGAAAAATCTTGGAGGACTTCAAGAAAGATATCAACAGCAACACACTCATAGTAGGGGATTTTAACACTCCATTGTTGACAATGAATACATCTTCCAAGCAAAGAATCAACGAGAATATTGTGGCACTGAATAACACTCTAGATCAAATGGACTTAGTTGATATATATAGAACTAAACAACGTAAACAAATGAACTAAATAGGACAAGGAGCAGAATAACAGTCAATAGGGGGGAGGGGGACAGAGAGAAGGGGGATAAGTAAGGTAAGGGTTTAAATCAAGGAATGTGTATAAATGACTCATGGACATGGACAACGGGGAGGGATATGATTGTGGGAGAAGGGGTGGGCTGGGGGGGAGCAATGGGGGAAAAATGGGGCAGCTGTAATTGAAAAATCAAAAAATAAAATTAAAAAAAAAAAGAAGGGGCAGAGTTCGGTACTTAACCCCTAGGTCTGTCTGGCAAAAGAGCCAGGCTCTTTCCCCCATATATCACAAACATGCCCATCCACATCTGCAAAGCACCATCATTTTGGCATGTGTGGGTGGTACAATTTCTATTGTACAAATTAGAATACTGACCCAGAGAAAGTAAGTGACATTACAACAGTACAGATGACTGAAGGGGAACACATTCAAGTCTTATGTCTCTGAGCCCCCCTGTTCAGCGTGGGTGTCCATAAGGGCATGGCAACAAGTTCTTTTTCCCCAAAGCAGACCTTTCCTTTCTTCCTTTTTGAGGAGCATCTCCCCATAATATCAAAGAGCCAGTCTCCAGTGGAATGCATAAAAATTTGGGATTCAAGTTAGGTGTTCCTGCTTCTCATGTCTGGGTTCAGAGCAGTTAAACTCTGCTTGTCACAACCTTGCCCAGAGACACCTTCCATTTTTTCTGGAAGAGGTGGTTTAACAATTGTCTTCTGTAGATAAACCAGGCAAGGTCTGCAAGCTTTGCCTGAGCCACTGAAGCTGTGAAGATCAGCAGGGATCTTGGGGCTGTAGGCTCTGTCCAGTGTTGACTCAGGGAGCCACTGTGATCCAGCACCATTAAGCAGGTCAAGAAGGAGCTTTGGGATCAGACAGATCAGCCAGAGCTGCGTTTAAATGCCAGTACATTTGTTTACTGAGAGGCATCTGTGTGCCAGAGGCTGGGTAGGGCTCTGTGGATATAATAGTGGATAAGACTGGCCCCGCCTTCTTGGGGCTGACATTCCAGTACACAGACCCTGTAACACAGGAGCTCCAAACCCAACTGGAGAGCTGCTTAAGTGTTTATAATATTGCAAAAAAGCCACCTGGTGGACTAGCTGATGTGGACATGCCATTTATTACTCATATTACACATTCCGTCTAGCCAGTGGCCTTTTGACCAGCCCTCAGTCATGGGAGGAGGAAGGGCCATGTTCATTGACCCCACACACCCTGAAAGACAGGTAAAAAGGTAATGGTAATTACAGGCTGTGCACCAAGGTCTCAAGGAGAAGCACTTTGCATCACAAGAACACATAATGGAGGAGTAATTGCATGAAGTCACGTATCTTAAGCATATCTCACGTCTAAGAAGATATGTGAAGAATGAGCAGGCTTTATACGTAAAGTTATGAGGTGGGAAGAGACAGAGGAAAACCATTCCTGGTGGGGGGAACCACATAAATAAACAATTTATGGCCAGAGAGAGCACCATGCACTTGAGGAATGGAAGCACTGAGAAGTAGGGGGAGTTCCAAGCAGAAGGAGAAAGCTAGATGCAGTTGGGGGTGGAGTATGTGGTGTTACTATTAAAGGGGGAAGGAGTGGGGAGGACTTGAGGAATATGAAAAGAAGACGGAGGAGTTGATACTGATTGCTTGTAAATTGCACAATCCTGTCTGGGTTTCATTTTATTCATAATGAGGATGGAAATTACTCAATTGTCAGGATATGTGAAAACACCTACCATGTTAGCCTGAGCTTCTCCAGGACAGGTCTCTTATTTTTTCTGTCTCCCCAGTGCCACTAAGGGAAAGCTGGAGACAGGGTGGTCTCAGCATGATTTCCTTCAGTTAAATCCAACCAGCTCTATCCTGGTTCCTTCCTGGCTCAATTCATTCTCCCTTGCTTTTCCCTTCTCACCTCCACCACTTAATTTTGTCTTCTTTTTTTAAATTAAATTTATTTGGTGACATTTGTTAATAGGATCATATAGGTTTCAAGAGTACTTTTCTATGATACACCATCTGTATGTTGCATTGTGTGCCCATCACCCAAATTCAAATCATCTTCCACCACCATATATTTGGCCCCCTTTACCTTTTACTACCCCCACCCCTTTCCCTATGATAACCACCATACTTTTGTCTGTGTCTATGAGTTTCAATTTTGTTTCCCACACATGAGTAAAATCATATGGTTCTTAGCTTTTTCTGACTGACTTATTTCACTTAGCATAATATTATCAAGGCCCATTCATGTTGTCACAAATGGCACTATTTCATCTTATCTTATGGCTGAGTAGTATTCCATTATATATATGTACCACTTTTTTTTTTATTTAGTCCTCTATTGAAGAACACTTTGGTTGTCTCCATGCTTTGGCCACTGTGAATAATGCTGTGGTGAACATAAGGATGCATATATCTTTGTGAATAAATGATTTCAAGTTTTTTAGATAGATACGCAGAAGATGGGTTGCTGAGTCATATGGTAGCTCTATTCTTGAGGAGCCTCCATACTGTTTTCCATAGGGACTGTGCCAGTTTACATTCCCATCAGCAGTGAATGAGGATTCCTTTTTCTCCACAACCTCTCTAACTTATTACCCGTCTTGTTGATAGCCATTTTAACAGGTGTGAGGTGATATCTCATTGCAGTTTTGATATTTGCATTTCCCTAATAGCTAGTGAAGTTGAACATCTTTTCATCATATCTGTTGGATTGTTTGCTTAGTGTTGAGTTGTATGAGTTCTTAATATGTTTTGGATGTTAACCCCTGGTCAGAGCTGTTGTTTGCAAATATTATCTCCCAGTTGGTGCCCCCCCCCCTTTTTTACCCCCAGTGCAGAAGCTTATAGTCCCATTTATTTATTTTTGCCTTTACTTCCTTTGCTTTTGGGGTCAAATTCAAAAAATGTTCTCTATAACCAAGGTCCATAAATGTTGTACCTGTTTTCTTTTCTTTAATTCATTGTTTCCAATATTACATTTAGGTCTTTGATCCCTTTTGAATTAATTTTTATTCATGAGGACAAACTGTAATTTAATTTCATTCCTTTGCATATGGCTTTCCAATTTTCCTAGCATCATTTATTGAAAAGGCTTTCGTTCTCCATTGTGTGTTTTTGGCTCCTTTGCCAAAAATTATTTGCCTATATACATGTGGTTTTATTTCTGGGCTTTCAATTCTGTTCCATTTTCTGTGTGTCTGTTTTTCTGCCAATACCATGCTGTTTTGATTATTGTAGCTCTGTAGTGTAATTTGAAGTCAGGTAGTGTGATACCTCCAGCTTTGTTTTTTTTCCCTCAGGATTGCTTTGGGGGTCTTTTGTGGTTCCATACAAATCTGATTATTATTTTTTGATTCTGCTTTAAAAAAGAAAAGACATCGGGATTTTAATAGGGATTGCATTAAGTCTGTATATTGCTTTGGGTAATATGGCCATTTTAGCTATATTGATTCTTCCAGTTCTTGAACACAGAATATCTTTCCATTTCATTGTGTCTTTTTCAATCTCTTAATAATGCTTTGTAGTTTTTAGTGTATAGGGTTTTTCACATCCTTTGTTGAGTTTATTCCTAGGTATTTTATTTTACTTTATTTTTGGTTACAAGTGCAAAAGGAAGTTAAAATTTTTTTTCTGAAGTTTCATTGTTAGTATTTAGGAAAGCAGTGAATTGTACACTGATTTTGATCCTGCAAATATGCTGTATTTGTTTATTTCTAATAGTTTTTTGGTGTAGTCTTTAGGATTTCTGGTATATACAATCTTGTCATCTACAAAAAGTGACACTTTTACTTCTTCCTTCTCAATTTTGGATGCCTTGTATTTCTTTCTCTTGCCTGATTGCTCTGGCCAGGGCTTCCAGAGCTATGTTGCATAAGAGTGATGAGAGTGGGCATCCTTGTCTTATTCCTGATTTTAGAGGGAAAGTTTTCAATTTTCACTGTTGAGTGTAATATAGGCTGAGGGTTTTCATATAAACACTTTATTATGTTGAGGTACTTCTACATCCATTTTATTGAGTGTTTTTAAATCATAAATGGATGTGGTACCTTATCAAATGCTTTTTCTGTACCTATTGACAAAATCATATGATTTTTATCCTTTGTTTTGTTAATGTTGTGTATGATGTTGATCAATTTGCATTATGGTGAACTATCCTTGTGCCCCTAGAATGAACCCCATTTGATTGTGATGTATTATTAAAAACAAATTTATTGTTGTATTCAATTTGCTAGTATTTTGTTAAGGATTTTTGCATCTGTATTCATCAGAGATATTGGCTTGTAGTTTTATTTTTTGTGTATTATCCTTGCCAGGTTTTGGTATCAGTGTTATGTTGGCCTCATAAAATGTGTTAGGAAGTATTGCTTCTTCTTCAATTTTTTGGAAGAGTTTGAGAAGGATAGATTTTAAATCTTTTTTTAATGTTTGGTAGAATTCACTAGTGAAGCTATTTGGTCCTGGACTTTTATTTTTGGGGAGGTTTTTGATGATTGTTTCAATTTCCTTACTGTTTATTGGTCTATTTAGGTTTTCCAGTTCTTCATGATTCAGTCTAGGAAGGTTATATATTTCTAGGAAGATTATATATTTCTAGAAACTTATTCATTTCTTCAAGATTATTGAATATGGTGGCATATAGTCTTTTATAGTATTCTAGTATGATCCTTTGTATATCTGTGATGTCTGTGGTAACTTCTTTAATTTCTGATTTTGTTTGCATGAGTCCTCCTTTTTTTCCCCCAGTGAGTCTAGCCAGGGGTTTGTCAATTTTATCAATCTTTTCAAAGAATCACTCTTTGTTGTATTAATTTTTTGTATAGTCTTTTTGTTTTCTTTCATTTAATTCTCTAATTTTTATTCTTTCCTTTTTTTGATGACTTTGGGTTGCTTTTGTTCTTCTTCTTCTAGTTTTTTAAGACATAATGTTAGGTTGTTTACCTGTGATTTCTCCTTTTTCTTGAGATAGGCCTGTAAGATATAAAATTTTCTCATTACTGCTTTTGCTGGATTTTAGAAGTTTTGATATGTCAAATTGTCATTCTTGTTTATCTCAATATAGCTTTTGATCTCACCTTTTATTTTTTTCTTTGACCCATTTTTCTAGTAGTATGTTGTTTAATCTCCACATATTTGTGAATGTATTCACTTTCTGCAGTTGATTTCTAATTTCTAAGCATTGTGGTCAGAGAATATGCTTCATATAGTTTCAGTTTTCTTGAAATTGTTGAGGCTAGTTTTGTGACCCAACATATCGTCTGTCCTAGAGTATGTTCCATGTGCACTTGAGAAGAATGTATATTCTGATGTTCTGGGATGAAAGGCTCTGTAAATATCAATTATGTCCATTTGGTCTAATGTGTCATTTAAGGCTGATTTTTCTTTATTGATTTTCTGTTTGGATTATGTATCTAGAGCTATAAATGGAGTATTAAGGTCCCTAATGATGATTTTGTGTTTTGTTGCTTTATACATTCTGTTGCTCTCTGATTGGGTGCATATATATTAAGAAGTATTATGTCTTCTTGATGTAGTGTCCCTATGTTATTATAAAATGTCCATCTTTGTCTCTTGTACCTTTGTTTTTTTGAAAACTGTTTTGTCAAATATAAATATGGCCACACCTGCTTTTCTGTGGATGCCATTTCCATGGAGAATCATTTTTCAGCCTTTCACTTTGAGTCTAACTTTGTCTTTGCAGCTTACATGTGCCTCCTGAAGACAGCATATGGTTCGGTTTTGTGTTTTGACCCAGTCTGCTGCTCTTTGCCTCTTTATTGCTGAATTCAGTCCATTTACATTTAGGATAATTATTGATGTATCAGGATTTCTTATAGCCATTTTATCTTTAGTTTTCTGGGAGCTCTGTGCCTTCATTTTTTTTTTTTTTCTTTTGTGTTTCTATCTGTTGTTTTTATTTGGTGGTATTCCATATTTCTCTCCTCTATTTCCTCTTTTATAAAGCTGTATGTTTCAGGTTTTGGGTTTTTTTTGTGTAGTTACCATTAGATTTATGAAAAAAGGAAGTTTCATATATACAGTAGTCTTTTTCTTTTGAACGCATCTGATCTCCATCCTTCTTTACAAATTCAGACCTTTACCTCCTCCCTTTTTTATGTTGTCACAAATTATCCCTGTTTATACTGTAAGTTTGTTAGTGATCTTCTAATTTTGTGACCTTTTGTTCTTTGTTTCAGGTATAATGACCCCCTAGAGTATTTCCTGCAATGGAAGTTTTCTGGTGATAAATTTCCTCACCTTCTGTATGTGTGGAAAAGTCAGTATATCTCCTTTAAGTTTAAAGGATAACTTTGCTGGATATATTATTCTTGGCTGGTAATTTCTCTCAGCAGTTTGAATATTTAATTCCACTCTCTCTGGCTTATAGAGTTCCTACTGAGAAGTCTGATGATAACATTATGGGCTTTTCTTTATAGGTTACATTTTTTCTTTTTCCTGGCTGCCTTGAGAATTCCTTCTTTGTCACTAATTTCTTTTTTGTTTTGTTTAATTTTAATTTTTATTTTTTTCTATTACGGTTGTCCCACTTTTTCCCCCATTGCTACCCCCACCACCCAGCTCACCCCTTCTCCCACAGTCAGTCCCCACCCTATTGTCCATGTCCATGGTTTATTTATACTAGTTCCTTTACTAAACCCTTCCCCTACTTACCCCCCTCCTCTCCCTTGCACCCACCCCTGGTAACTGTTACTCTGTTCCTTTTTCAATTTTGTTCATTTGTTTGTGTTGTTCATTAGTCTCCTGTTTTGGGTGATATCATATGGTATTTTTCTTTCATTGTCTGGCTTACTTCGCTATGCATAATCTCTCTAGTTCCATCCATGTTGTTGCAAATGGCAGGAGTTCTTTCTTTTCCTTTGCTGCATAGTATTCCATTGTGTAAATGTACTGTTTTTTAAAAAATTTTATTTTTATTGTTTTTCTATTACAATTGTCCCATTATTTCTCTCATTGCTACCCCCTACACAGCCCACCCCTTCTCCCATGGTCCATCCTGACCCCATTGTCCATGTTCATGGGTTATTTATATTAGTTCCTTTGCTAAACCCTTCCTCTACTTATGCCTTTCCCTCCCTCCCACTTCTCCCCTGGTAACTGTTACTCTGCTCCTCATTCAATTTTGTTCATTTGTTTGTGTTGTTCATTAGTCTCCTGTTTTGGGTGATATCATATGGTATTTTTCTTTAGTTGCCTGGCTTATTTCACTAAGCATAATTCTCTCTAGTTCTATCAATGTTATTGCAAATGGAAAGAGTTCCTTCTTTCTTTCTGCTGCATAGTATTCCATTGTGTAAATGTACCACAGTTTTTTGATCCATTCATCTACAGATGGGCACTTAGGCTGTTTCCAGCACTTGGCTATTGTAAACAATGCTGCTATTAACATAGGGGTGCATAAGTTCTTTTGAATTGGGGTTTCAGGATTCTTCAGGTTTAATTTTAGCAGTGGAATCACTGGTTCAAAAGGCAGTTCTATTTTTAGTTTTTTGAGGAAATTCCAAACTCTTTTCCATAGTGGCTGAACCAGTCTGCATTCCCACCAACAGTGCAGTAGGGTTCCCATTTCTCCACATCCTCGCCAGCACTTGTTGTTTGTTGATTTGTTGATGATGGCCATTCTGACTGGTATGAGGTGGTATCTCACTGTGGTTTTTATTTGCGTCTCTCTGATGGCTAGTGATGTTGAGCATTCTTTCATATGCTTATGACCCTCAGTATATCCTCCTTGGAGAAGTGTTTGCTCAGGTCCTTTGCCCATTTTCAAATTGGACTGTTAAATCTCCTTGATGTTGAGAAATGTAAGATCTTTATATATTTTGGAGATCAATTTCTTGTCTGAGGTACCATTGGCAAATATGTTTTCCCATATGGTTGATTCCATTATTATCGTGCTGATGTTTTCTTTTGCTGAGCAGAAACTCTTTAGTTTGATGTAGTCCCATTTGTTAATTTTTTCCTTTATTTCCCTTGCCTTAGGAGATGTATCAGTGAAAATATTGCTACGTGGGATATCTGAAAATTTCCTGCCTATATTTTCCTCTTGGACTTTTCACAGTGTCACATCTTACATTTAAGTCTTTGATCCATCTTGAGTTTACTCTGGCGTGTGGTGTAAGTTGGTGGTCTAGTTTTAATTATTTGCACATTCCTTAGCTCTATTTGTTGAAGTGGCTCACTTCATTTTATGTTCCTTCCCCCTTTGTCGAATATTAGTTGACCACATAGACCAGGGATTATTTCTGGGCTCTCTGTTCTGTTCCATTGATCTATTTGTTTGTTCTTATGCCAGTACCAGGCTATTTTGATTATGGTGGCTTTGTAGTATAGTTTGATGTCAGGTATTGTGATTCCTCCTACTGCATTCTTCTGTCTCAAGATTGCTGTGGCTGTTCAGGGTCTTTTTGGTTCCATATAAATTTTTGAACTATTTTTTCTAGATTTGTGAAAGATGTCACTGGTATTCTAATAAGGATTGCGTTCAATCTATAACTTGCTTTAGGTAGTATGGATATTTTAATGATGTTGATTCTTCCCATCCATGAACATGGTATATGTTTCCATTTATTTGTATCTTCCTTAATTTCTTTTCAGGGTTATGGAGTTTTCCGAGTACAGGTCTTTTACCTCCTTGGTTAAGTTTATTCCTAGGTACTTTATTTTTCTTGTTGCTATAGTAAATGGTATTTTTTCTAGTTTTTATCTCTGATATTTTACTATTGGTGTACAGAAATGTCTTCATTTTCTTAATATTGACTTTATACCCTGCTATTTTGCCAAATTCACTTATTATGTCTAGTAGATTTTTAGTGTAGTCTATAGGGGTTTCTATGTACACTATCACGTCATCTGCAAATAATGACAATTTTATTTCTTTTCCAACTTGGATTTCTCTTATTTCTTTTTCTTCTCTGATTGCTGTGGCTAGAACTTCCAAGACTGTGTTGAATAGGAGTGGAGAGGGTGGACATCCATGTCTTGTTCCTGATCTCAGGGGGAATGCTTTAAGTTTTTGTTCATTGAGTATGATGTTGGCTTCAGGTTTCTCATATATAACCTTTATTATGTTGGGGTATGCTCCCTCTATTTCCATTTTGCTGAGTGTTTTAATCATAAATGGATGTTGCACTTTATCAAATGCTTTTTCTGCATCTATTGATATGATCATGTGGTTTTTGTCTTTCATTTTGTTTATGTGGTGTATTATGTTTATTGATTTGCTAATATTAAACCATCCTTGCATCCCTGAATGAATCCTTCTTGATCGTGGTGTATGGTCTTTTTAATGTGTTGCTGGATCCGGTTTGCTCATATTTTGTTGAGGATTTCAGCATCTATGTTCATCAGCGATATTGGCCTGTAGTTTTCTTTCTTTGTTGTATCTTGACCTGATTTTGGAATTAGGATAATACTGGCCTCATAGAAAGAGTTTGGGAGTCTTCCCTCTTCTTGGGTATTTTGGAAAAGTTTGAGAAGTGTAGGTGTTCTTCCCTAAATGTTTTGTTTAATTCACCTGTGAAGTCATCCATTCCAGGACTTTGTGTGCGGGAGCTTTTTTGATTATTGCTTCAATTTCACTCCTTGTTATTGGTCTGTTCACGCTTTCTGCTTCTTCTTAATTCAGTTTTGGAAGATTATATTTTTCTAGAAATTTGTCCATTCCATCTAGGTTGTCAAGTTTTTTTGCCATACAGTTGTTTGTAGTAATTTCTTACAATTCTTTGTATTTCTGTGATATTGGAAGTGATTCCTCTTTCATTTCTGATTTTGTTTATTTGAGTCCTCTCTCTTTTTTTCTTGATGAACCTTGCTAAAGGTTTGTTGATTTTCTTTATCTTTTCAAAGAACCAGCTCCTATTTTTGTTGATCTTTTGAATTGTTTGGTTGGTCTCTCTGTCATTTAATTCTGCTCTGATATTGATGATTTCCTTTCTTCTATTTGCTCTGAGCTTTGTTTGTTGTTGTTGTTCTAGTTCCTGTAGCTATAGGGTCAGATTTTTCATTTGAGATTCTTCTATCCTATTTAGGTAGGCCTGTATTGCTATAAATTTTCCTCTCAGAACTACTTTTGCTGTCTCCCATAGGTTTTGGGCTGTTTTGTGCTTATTATCATTTGTTTGCAGAGACTTCTTGATTTCTTCCTTGATGTCATTGTTAACCCATTCATTATTGAATGGCATTTTATTTATTCTCCATGTGTTTGAATGTTTTTCAGTTTTTTTACCTGAGGCTGATTTCTAGTTTCAAGGCATAGTGATCTGAGAAGATGCTTGATGTAATTTCAGTTATGTTGAATTTGTTGAGGCTTCTTTTGTGTCCTACTGTGTGGTCCTTCTTTGAAAGTGTTCCATGTGCACTTGAAGAGAATGTATATTTTGCTTGTTTGGGGTGAAAATTTCTATATATATCAACTAAGTCCATTTCATCTAGAGTGTTGTTCAATGCCCAAATATCCTTGGTGTTTTTTTGTTTCATAGATCTGTCCATTGTTGGCAATGGTGTATAAAGTCCCCTACTATGAGTTTGTTGTTGTTGATATTATTCTTGTAATCTTCTAGTATTTTCCTTATATATTTGTGCGCTCCTATGTTGAGTTCATATATGTTTACCATGTTTATATCTTAATGGATTTTTCCCTTAAGTATCATGAAATGTCTTTCTTTGTCTTTTTTTATGGCCTTTGCTGTGAAATCTGTTTTGTCTAATATAAGTATTGCTACCGCAGCTTTTATTTATGTCTATTTGCTTATAATACTTTTATCCATCCTTTCACTTTCAATCTGTGTAAATCTTTTGTTTTGAGCTGTATCTCTTGTAGACAGCATATATGTGGGTCTTGTTTTCATATCCAATCTGCTACCTATTGTCTTTTGATTGGAGCATTTAATCCATTTACATTTAAGGTTATTATTGACAGGTATTTATTCATTTCCTTTAGTACCTGTGTTATTCTCCCTGTCTCTTTTTCTTCTTTTTCCTAAAACATTCCCTTGAGCATCTCTTGCAATGCTGGTTTGGAGGAGATGTATTCTTTTAGTCTTCTTTTGTCTGGGAAATTCCATATTTCACCTTCCATTTTGAAAGAGAGCCTTGCTGGGTAGAGTAGTCTTGGTTGTAGGTCTTTGTTTTTTATTGTTTGAAATATTTTTTGCCATTCCCTTCTGGCTTGTAGTGTTTCTGTTGAGAAATCAGTTGATAACCTTATCGGAGATCCCTTGTATGTTATTTTCTATTTTTCTCTTGCTGCCTTTAGGTTTCTCTCTTTGTCTTTGAATGTTGCCATTTTAATTAGGATGTGCCTTAGAGTGGGCATTTGGGGGTTGATCTTTATTGGGACCCCCTGTGCTTTCCGGACTTCTATGACCTTTTCTGTCATCAAGTTATAAAATTTTCTATCATTACTTTTTCAATCAGGTTTTCTAGTCCATGCTCCTCTTCTCCTTCTTTTAACCTTATGATACAGATATTGTTTCATCTCATGTTGTCCTGCAGTTCTCTTAAACCCTCTTCATTCTTTTTCAGTATTTTTTCATTTTATTGCATTGTCTGGGGATTTTTTTCTACGTTATCCTCTAACTCACTGATCTAATCCTCTGCTTCATTTAGCCTGCTTTTGATTGATTCTACTGTGCTCTTCAGTTCAGAAATTGTATTCTTTGTTTCTTCCTGGTTCTTGTTGATAAGTTCTATGTCCTTTTTTATGCTGTTGTAATTCTCAGTATGTTCCTTGTAGCTTCCCTGGAGTTCTTTGTAGTTTTCCTGTAGTTCTTTGTAGTTCCCCTGGAGTTTGTTGTAGTTTTCTTTGAGTTTGTTGAGTTCATTGAGCTTCCTCATTACTATTGTTTTGAATTCCATTTACGAAAGTTTGTTTGCTTCTATTTCATCTTTGCCTTCTTCTGGGAATTCCTTCTTCCTTTTGGTGGGGTGTTGTTTTTGTTTGGTAGGGTGTTATTCCGTTTCCCCATTTTGGGTGATGGTCTTGTTTCTACCTCTTGGGTTCAGCTGCTTTTATTTTCTGCCTTTGTGGTATGACCTTCTGTGGTAAGAATCTGTGTTATCAAGTGTGCGACTCCTTGATCTCTTTAACTTGATGCTCTTGGGATGCCCTTTATGCCTTTCATTTGGACTCTCTAGGAGTATTTTGGTTTTGTTTGTTGTGTTGCTCTTTGGGGGGTCCTTTCTTTATATTAGCTGACTGAGAGTCACTCTTCCCATTTCTGATAGTTATTGAGCTGCCTCTGGCTGATGCTTCTTGGAGGGGAGCAGTCTGCTTATGAGATTTCTCCTATAGCACTGAGGTTGAGTCTGCCCTGGGACCTGGTCTGCTGCTCCTCCATTATTTTCTCCAGAACCAGTGTCCAAAGTTTTCCAAAGCTCCTCAAGTTCATTTCACCTTCTTTCAGCTGTAGTCCAAGTTGAGTGTGGGAGATGCGCCTTTTTCTGCCAGCCAGCAGGCGGACTGTGTGTTGGGGTGTGCGGGGTGGTGAGGGGTGTGGAAGTAGGGGGGTAAGGGGACGGTAGAGGGGGAGGGTGGGAGTTGGGGGAACTTCCCGGGCATTCTCCCATGCTGGCTGGGGCATTCCCTCACACTGGCTGGCGTGCACAGCGGTTGGTAGCTCTTCCCTGTTGCGCCGGGCCAGGGGCTTTGTGCTGCTCTGACTGGCATGCATGTAGGCCGTCAGCAGTCCCCAACTCCAGCGTGTGGGCAGACAGGAAACATTCTGCTGCACTGGCTGGCATGTGCCTGGACGGCAGCGATCCCCAGCTCCAGCATCTGTTACTAATTTTTGACAGTTTAATACAATGTGCCTTGGAGAAGTGCTCTTTAAATTGAGGTAACTAGGTGTTCTGCTCACTTATTGGATTTGAGCATCTAGTTCTTTCCAGAGGTTTGGGAAGTTCTCATCCATTATTTGTTTGGATGAGCTCTTTGTTCCTGTCTCTTCTTCTGGTGTGCCTATTATTTTTATATTGCTCTTGCTGGAGGAGTCAAATTATCTTGTAGAGTTCTTTCATTTTTTTTTTTATGCTAAAGTCTCTCTCTTCTTCTGTGCCATTTCTAGATTTCTAGCTTCGATGTCACTAATCTTTTTCTCCATTTGGTCAGCTCATTTCCTATGCTTGCTAGTTTATTTTTGATCTCTATTTTATTGAATTATTCACATCCAAAATTTCTCTTTGGTTCTTTTTTAAAGTTACAATCTCTTTAGTAAAGTACTCATTTTGTTCGTTGATTTGTTTTCTGAGCATGTTTATATTTTCTCCCATCTTGCTGAGTATTTTCAGAACTGTGATCTTCAATAGTTTGTTATTTATATCACATATGTCCATGTTTTTAAGTTGTTTTCTGAATTTTTTTAATTTTATTTCTTAGCTGCCTCACTACCTTGGTTATTCATGGTATTTGATGGATTGCTTCTCTGTCTTAGGCATCTTTGTATGAGTGGCACTTCTCTGGCAGATTAATAATAAGAGGTCTCTCTCTTATTTTCCAGTAGGTGGTGCTGAATCACAAGCTTTTTAACTGTGAAATTCCAGTGCTGTCTCTGGCAACCACAGTGCCTTCAGTGTAGCTGTGATGTGTGGGAGTCAGGTGGGCTGGGAGAAGGAACTGGCAGCTTCTTTGTTGTCTTGCCCACCTGGTAATGTCAACCTCAGACATCGTGGGGTACCCCTTGCACCCTGAATTGGGATTGGTCACAGAATTCACCCTTTCCTCAGGGAAAAAAGTGATTCTGTAGTACCAGTCCTCTGGTTTGCAAATAACGTGTTCTGCAACCCAATACGAAGGGTGAAAAGAGGCGAGCTCTGGGAGACTACAGGGTGGCAGGGCTTCATGGCTTTGTTTCTCTGTCTGGAAAGCTGATGGCCCAATAACCACACCTGCACCCTCATGCTGGGTCCTTTCCAGGTTTCTGGGCTTGTCTCAGCCTTTTTCCCTTCTCACCTTAACTTTTTGTTTTTGCTTGCCCACCTTTAGATGTTTCAATGTGAAGATCACTCAGGTGTGTTTGTGTGTTGAGCAGGGAATCCTTTGTTGAGTTATAGCTGTTCAAATTGTTGAAGTTTAAAGAGGGAAGAGACTAAGGGGATCTCTCATGTCACCATTCCTCTGACATCACTCTCCTTCACCACTTAATTTTGTTTGGGTTCCCACAGACAGCAAGGACTGACTTTCTGTTGTCATGATGATTGCCATTAAAGGAGCCAGCCATGTGACTGAGACAATAATGGAAGAAATGTGACTGCCTTGTTTTCCTGCCTCCATGCTGGGCATGGGAGGCCTCTTAATTGGAGGGGAGAAATCTGGGGCTTGCTGGAGGGAGAAAAGATCTCAGGATGGAGGCAGGGGTATAAAATGGGTGCTAGAGAGGAAGCTACTTTAACTCTATAGACTAGGGATGGTAGTGTAGAGGCATCAGCTATTCTCTGTAAAAGGTCACAGAGGTTTGCTAAATATGTAAATATGTAGGGGCTTCAGATGTTCTTTGTAAGAAGTAGCAAGGACTTGCTAAAAAGCCTTGGAGAAAGGAATGTAGGGAGGAGGGTTGTAGCACTTGGTGACTTACAAGCTAAAAGCACCTCAGCCTCTATAACCTTCCATTTGCCTGTGTCTTGTTTGTAACATTTGTGAAAGTTATACTCTACAGAATATCTAGCTCTTTGAAGATAAATTGCTTCGCAAAGAATTCGTCCCTGGCTGGAGAGCTATGCTGACCCTGGAGATAACCTTATAGTCTTGCAAATTTCTGTTGCTGTTACTGCCTGGACATTCCTACAGTCCTGCCCAGCCCCCCTCTTCCTAAGGCTGTTTCCCACCAAAGAAGAAACAAAGGGGCGTTACCAGTATATAAGCCCCTGCCTAAAAATCCCTGGTCGTCGGAGCATGTTAGAGACCAGCTCAGGGTCTTCCCGACTTGCTGGCAATCATTAAAAATCCTTTGCTTACTCTACACACTGCTTCAAAGTGTTCAATCTCGCCTATGTAGCCGTAACAGTAGAAAGGCTATCCTGGAATCCATCATCACCAGGGCTGATCTGGGCTTGTTTGGGGAGCTGACTCTCTCATCTTGGGTGGAAGATAATGGGATCGGGAGGTGGGCAGGACATGCTAAGAAGTTTGGAGGAAGGTGAGAGAAACAACCCATGGTGGTTCCACCTTAACCCAGTGGTTCTTAATGGAGGTTCTTAATTCCCAACCCCCCAGGTAGGGTTGCCAAGTAACATACAGGTTACACAATTAAATTTGAATTCCATGGATTAAAATTATTCCAGGATCATGAATAATTTTTAGTGTGAGTATATATTGCTAAATCTGGCATTCCTTCTGCAGGGGACATTTGACAATGTCTAGAGACATTTTTGGTTGTCACAATTGTGATTGCTACTAGAATCTAGTAGGAAGAGGCCAGGGGTGCTCCCCAACTTTCTCCAATGCACAGGATGGCCCCAACACAAAGAAGTCTCCAGCGCATAATGTCACTGCTGCTGAGGTTGAGAAGCCTCTTTGCTGGGCACTGTCCCAAGTGCTCCCCAAGCATCTCCTTCTTTACTCTCGGGACAGCCCTAAGAGGGAGAATAATTGTCTTCTTCATCTGATTGAGGCAAAGAGACAGTAAGCAGGTTGCTATAAAGTCATGCAGGCAGTCCGTGGAGAAGCCAGGAATCAAATCCCACTTTGTCAGGATCTGTGGGGTGGTTTCATGACTCTGATATGCAGAGGGAAGTAGTAGGGAACTGTGAGCTTCAGCAGAATTCTGGAAACAAGGTTTGGGGTCAGTTGTGTGTAGGGGAAGGAGACAAGGCAGGAAAATTTCATTAGTTCTAGCTTGTGCAGGGCTGTGAATGACAGGCTGCAGTGTTTTTTCCATTAGATAGTATGGAGCTATGGAAAATTTATGAGCAAGGAGGGTCTTGTTTGGATTTACACTTTAGGAAGTTTAAGCTGATGGCATGGGTTAGGGTGGACTCTTTCTGCCAGTTCTTAAAAGAAAATTTTCTTCTTCTTTTCTTCCCTCCTCCTATCCTCCCTTTATCTCTCCTCCCCTTTTCCCTCCTTCCCTCCTTTCTTCCTTCTTTTCTCCCACAAATATTTATTGAGCATCTAGTATGTACTGGCACTGTTCTAGGAACTTTGGGTTGAGAAGTGAGCCAAGGAACATCCCTGCTCACATGCTCTCATGAAGCAGACAGTCTAGTTGGGGACAGATAGATAAGCAATAAATACAGGGGTAGAAAAAAGTAGGTTTACAGCTATGAGTACACAAAATACAGAGTTTATTCTTGCACTATTACTTATTAATTATTGTTTTATTTGTTTTACAACTGGAAACCTACTTTTTCCCACCCCAGTATATATTAGTACTATGAGTAAAAGAAAGCTGGAAAGGGTTGGAGAGTTATGGGAAGGGCTCTCTCCACAGGAGGGTCAGAGATGGTCTCTTTGATGGGGTGACATTTGAGGAGAGACCTGAAGGAAAGGAGGGTCCATGCAGATGACTGTAGGAAGGGTGTTACTGACAGAGGGAACAGCATATGAAAATGCCTTGGGTTGGTAACAGTAAATAGCAAGGAGATAAGTGAGACTGAAGAGAAGTAAACAAGAATGGAGGAGGAGGAGATGTGGTCAGAGGAGGAACAGGAGGCCGATTGTCCCTTGGAAGCTTTGGCTTTCGCTCTGAGTGACATGGGACCCATGAGATGGTTTGGAACAAGAGGGAAACGTGAAGTCACCTGTGTTGGAGACTGCTTAGGCGACAAGGGGGGAGGGCACAAAGTCATTAGGCAAAAGAGGAAACATTTTGTCTTGTTCTTTGAGCTTTCAATTCTTGGGCTGGAAATCACAGCTCCCCCCTTTTCACCCTGCTGGGACAAGTAAGATTTCCAAAAATGTTTGCGGAATGAACCCAGCCATCTTGGGTGAGATATTTTGGGGCTCTCTGATGGTGGCTGCGTTGACCCAAACAGTTTCTGTGTGTCATGCTTTCAGGCTTAAGAGAGCAGCCATATCTGTTGGTGCATTTTGATGCTTTTTGTAGGCCTGTGACAATGCAGCTTCTGGGAGCTTCTGGTAGTGATAGCTTGGGCTTTAGCCCCCTGGCTCGATGTAATGAAGGTGGCAGGAGGGGCTCTTGCTTTACTGCTTAGTTGTCTTGTGTAGTCTGGCTGGATCTCCACTGTAGTAACCTTATGAGGGGCTCTGGGAGAGGGTGATAGCATTTGTTGCTAGTTGGCAGTAGGAAGGGCACTTTTGTCATCACCATTGGAAGCTAGGTCACCTGAATCCTTGTTCCAACTCTGCTTGAACTGCCTGTGGCCTCTTAGCAGGCCCTCTCTCCCTGTCTTAGTCTCTTGCTTTCTAAGTGGATGAGTTTGTTTTTTTTTTTAAGTGGCATTTCCTGAGCATTTTATATGGATGACTTCATTAAATTATTCCAAAGCCCCCCGAGGTAGATAAGCACAATTGAGGCACAGAGATGGCAAGTAACTTGCCTAAGGGCATTGGAATTGTCAATGGTACAGCTTGGGGGTCTAGCTCCAGAACCCGGCTTTGCATTGCTCTGGAGGTCAAATCAGTGACCCACATGTGGTTATGAGCTATGCTGAGAGTATGGACTTGGGGAACAAGCCAACCTTTGGAACTGGACAGTCCCAAGTTCAGGTTGCATCCCTGCCACTTACTAGCTGCATGAACCTCTCTGGCTTCAGTTTTCTCATGTATCTAATAGTGAAGGCATCACCTACCATGTGTCAGTGCTGTTATGCCATCCCTGCAAGCCAGGCATTCCACAGTATTTATGGGTGAGCCAGGCACTGTGCTTGGCTCACCCAGTTAGGAGCCAGATACTCATATCCATAAGAACATTTTGCTGTGCTTTCTGGTCCCATCTAAAGTTGCTGGTGCTCTTAGTGTGGGATCTTATTCTCTCTGGGTGAACCCTGGGCTGGTGATGCCCTGGCCACAGGAGAGGTGCTGTAACCTGGGAAGGGGTATGTATGGGGTTCAAAGAAGGCTGTCTTGACTGGCTGTATGGCCGTCTTGGGTGGGCAGCTGTATCTTCCCTCTGGATCCATTTGCTCATTGGCCCCTGGGGATAACCCCTCAGCTTAAGGAGTTCAGAAACCCTCATGAGCCTGTTGGCCTCTCTACTTTGCTTCTAGGATCCCCTGCATAAGGCTGCTAAGAGTGGCTGAAGTGCAGTGGGAAGCAGTGTATTTTCCCTTGCTTTGGTAGTAAGGAAGATAGGCGATGAATAGATTTTTGTACCATTTCTTTGAAAAATCTTGAAGGAACTCATATTGTTGTTTATAAAGGGTAGCAACAGGTCCTTTTGCAGTGAGGCTCCATTTAAAAATCAAATAACTGAATTTCTAAGAGTTCAAGAGAATTGGTGATACTTGGGCACTGAAAGAATTCTTTTAAATTACTGTTATTTAGTAAATTATGTTTAATTAGTAAGTTAGAATTATAGCGGACTTCTAGCCAAGACAGAGGCCTAGACTGACACGCTCCATCTCCCTCCATGACTAAGAAGGACTACAACTACCGCAAAACGAGAAATAACCAGAAGTTCCAGAAAATAAAGCTACATGGAAGTCCAACGTATGAAGTTATAAACAAGTGGTGCTCGTCTGGATGGGTAAGAGGTGCAAAGCTGGGGCAGAGAGGTCAAACTGTTCTGGCTGTAGCGGCTGCAGCAGATGAAGCGATGGATGGCAGGACTGCAGTAAGCACAGACGCCTGTATTTAAGAGGAGGTGAGAAGTGCCTGGGAGCACCCTTAGCTGCAGACAAAACCCATCAGCTCCTGATTCCAACGCCAGGGAAGGCAGACCCCCATTGCCTTGGACTGTGAGGCTCAGAGGGTGTGGGGACGGAGGAGGAGGCTCCCAGTCTCTCACCAAAGAGAGAATGGCAGGAATCCATCTTGGAAACCCGCCCCCACACAAAGCGCCACAGTATGGTAGTGATGAGTGCACAGGGCTCCACCCCCTATAGTGTAGGAGGTGTGACAGCCCCACCCGGGAAGCAAAAAACTGCCAGGATGGCAGGGATAATGATAGAGATCCCAATCACCCAGCTGACCAGAAAGCAAATACATGAATTAATGGATGAACAGATAGATAACCTTTCTGAGGCTCAGTTCAGAGCTATAGTTATAAGATAGCTTACAGAAATAACACGGTACTTAATCAATACGGGGAAGGAATAAAGACTAGTCCTGCTGAAATGAACAAAAACACATACCAAACAAGTGGTGAGGGAAGGAAAACCAGGGATCAAATCAACAAATCGAAACATAGGGAAGGAACAAACAGTCACCCAATGCAGAAAGAGGAAACAAAAAGTGAGGAAAATGAGGAGAGGCTCAGAAACCTCTGGGACAACTATCAGAGAGCGAACATCTGAATTATAGGGTTGCCAGAAGGTGAAGAGGAAGAACTGGAAATTGAAAAATTATGTGAAAAAATAATGAAGCAGAACTTCCCTAACTTGGGGAAGGAAATAGACTTACAGGTCAAGGAAGCACAGAGTTCTGGATAGGCTGGATCCAGGGAGGACCACACCAAGACACATTATAATCAAATTGTCAAAAATTGAAGATAAAGAGAAAATCTTGAAAGCAGCGAGAGAGAAGAAGAGAATTGTGTACAAAGGGGTCCCAATTAGACTGTCAGCTGATTTCTCAAAGGAGACTCTGCAGGCAAGAAGGCACTGGCAAGAAATATTCAAAGTAATGAAAAGCAAAAACCTATAGCCACAATTACTCTATCCAGTGAAGCTGTCATTCAGAATAGAAGGGCAGAGAAAGTGCTTCCAGGACAAAGTAAAACTGAAGGAGTTCATTAGATCCAAACCACTGTTAGATGTTAAAGGGACTTGTTTAGAAGAAGGAGGATCAAAACTATGAACATTAAAATGAAAACTGTATCACAACAACAGAAGCCAGGGAATCAAAAAAAAGGCAAACTAAGTAGGCAACAGGAGTGGAAAAAGAATTATAGGTGTGGGGAACATATAGGGGGGAGGTCAGCGGGGAGGGGGAAGGGGGAAAGGGAGGGAGATGATGCAGGAATTAAGAAGCATAGTAGGAGGGAGTGGAATAGACAGGAAGATGTTGAGAAGAACTATATGCACAACCAATAGGCATGGACTAAAGGGGGGGTGGACAACTGGAGGGGTGTCACTGGGTGGAGGGGAGCAGAGGGAAAATAAATTGGGACAGCTGTAACAGCATAATCAATAAAACATATTTTTTAAAAGGTTAGAATTATAGCAAACACCATTTATTAAACACCACTTTAAGTGTTTTACTTATCTCATTCATTCCACCAAGAAATCTTCCTATAGAGTAGGTACAAATAGCAGCTGATCTTTACTAATAAGGAAATTGAGGCTCAGAGAGGCGAAGAAAGTGGACCAAGGTCACACAGCTAAGAAGCAGCAGAACAGGATGTTTTAGCGATCTCCATCCATTTCAAATTGGAGAATAACTTGCTTATAAACCAGCTAGAACAATAAATAAATATATTTACATAAAGTGAAAAAGAAAAGACTAAAAAAATGGATTTATTGGGTCAAGGGTTTGGGGAGTTTGGAGTTTAGCTTCAGTTATAGCTATATCCAGGGGTGCAAATGATGTCGTTAGGGCCCCTGTTTCTCTCCCTCTCTCTGTGCTGCCTTTCTCAGCGTTGGCTTTATGCTCTGCCTCTCTTTATGCGGAGGTAGAATGTTGCCCAGCAGCTCTCAGGGCACAATCTACCAGCTTGGCATCACATCAGAAAGAGAGCTTCCCTTTTCCATGGTTCTAACAAAAGTCTTAGGGTTAGGTCTTATTGAACCAACCTGAGTCATGCGCTTCTTTTATGCTAATCACTGTGGGATGGAGTGCTGTGATTGGTCCAGCCTGAGGGGCAAAGTGTGCATTTAGCTCTGAAAGCAAGGACAAGGGAGGGGACCCAGAAGAGAGTCAGGGTGAAAGGGCCAGTCAGGGAGGTGAAAGCCAGGCAGACAAGGCACAAATGTCCACCTCGAATGAGTGAAGGTGCCTGCCTTTGGAGCTCAGCCTCTACCAGTGGAGGTATCCACTCTTGTGCTCTGTGCCCGGCTGCTATCCCAGGTGCTGCCTAGGAATGTACTGTGTGCCAGGTGTTTACAGGATCAGAGATTTCTACTTTGGAGGTGTGCAAAGCCCTGAAATTGTACAAACACTTTGTACTTGCTGTTTGTAGAGGGTATCGTCAGCTATCATCAGTACCTCTAAGCAGTTCAGAACCGCTCTTCAAGATGCCAGGATATAAGTGTCGCTGGTTCGATTCCCAGTCAGGGCACATGAGTAGGTCCCCAGTTGGGGGCGCGAGTGAGAGGCAACCACACAGTGATGTTTCCCTCCCTCTCTTTCTCCTTTCCCCTCTCTCTAAAAATAAAAACAAGCACATAAATAAATAATTTTAAAAAAAAGATGCCAGGATACACAGGTCAGTACAGTACAGCACCATGCTCAAAAACGAAATGGTGTTTCCTAATTTCTAACCCAGTAAGTTGTATAATGATAACAACCCCTAAAAATAACCATAACTAACATTTACTGGGAACCTACTATGTTCTAGACCTGCACTGGTTCATGCTGTGCATGGTTTAAGCAACCATGTAGAAATTTCATTTCTTACTTTCCTACAGTAGCCCAGACCCCAACTTTATAGAGAATCTAGGTATGCTGGAGAGTGTGTGCATGTTCCACATGCATGAGGCATGTGGGTCTGTGGAAGTGGGGCACAATGACAGGGAGCTGACACACGCAGTAGGCAGTGTACCTGGGAGGAAGCTGGAAGGTCTTCAGAGTGTGGCTTGGGAACATGAAACGCAAAGGCTATATTCTCTGGGACTGAGGGGCAGTGAGGGATTGTCTTCACAGCCCCATCATCAGCAGTGACTGTGCATGAGAGTGTTGGCCAGAAAGACCTTTACCAAGGTGTCCCCAAATGCACGCTTCAGAATTAGGCACTGGAGAACTGCCTTGTCAAGGGGGTATCTGAGGCACTTACGCAGGGCATCAAAGGGAGGTCCATTTATAGAACCCCATTCTCAGTCCCAGATGGAAGTGTGTGGGTGAGAGGGGTGGGGCAAGTGTCTCCTGGCACTAAGTGAGAGTCCAGAAAGAGCCACTCACCAGTGATCACTGAGTCCCCACTGTCCTTCAGACTTCTCTCTGCAAAGTCCCGAAAACCCCTGGCAGGCCACAACTGCTGAGGATATGGAGGTGCCCATCTGGAAGGAGGCCTCAGGTGGTTTGCTGAAAGGTCGATATCCATGCTGACATCCTCCATTAGTGGCAGAGTGAGGAAAGCACATATTTTTTTCTTTTATTTTTTAGAGCACTTTTAGTCTCAATAAAAATAGAGTGGTAAGTACAGAGATTTCTCATATACCCCTTATTTCCACAGGCACAGCCTCCCGCACCATCAACCTCCTGCACCAGAGTGAGCCATTTATTACGATGATAAACCTATATTGACACATCATTATCACCCAAAGTCCATGGTTACATTTGGGTTCACTCTCAGTGATGTCCATTTTATGAGTTTTGACATTGTGTAATGATGTGTCTCCACCACTATAATATCATACAGAAACCTCTGTTCATCTCTTTTCCCCTATAGCTGGTGGCAACCACTGATCTTTTTGCTGTCTCCATAGTTTTGACTTTTCCAGAATGTCACATACTTGGAACCACACAGTACATAGCTTTTTCAGATTGGCTTCTTTGACTTTATAATAAGCATTTCAGGTTGGATTTTTTTTTTTATTATTACCATGATTTTGGGGCAGGAACTGATGTGTGACAGAGGGAGCTAGAACGTGCCAGGTGTTTGGGAGAGGTGGCAGAAACATAATGAAAGATGATGGTTGGGGCAAAAGCGGAGCTGACTGGCACTGCTGGACCCTGGCTCCGGGAACAGGGAGTTGGCTGTGACTATGGCACTGGGCTGCACTGAGCTGAGGAAGCAGGTGCACTAGCCACCTGGCTGCTAAGTGCAAATCTCAAAGGACAGAGGTGCCCATGTATTTTTTAATAGATGTAGTTTTGTATGTTTATGTCATTGTGGTCCCTTAAAGCATGGGGCTCAAGAAAGGGGCATCTTTCTTTTCTGGAGTGTTCATGTGGGCACCGAAGTGCCTGTATCTATGACAGTGTATTGTCAGGGTCATTCCTTCTCCTCCAGCAGAGACTAGCTGTCACAAGACTTAGAGGCTGCCCTGCTCACCTCAGTTTTCCCACACAGGGCATAGCACATAGGTGCTGGGGTCCAGGGACTTTGGGGGAACAAGCTGGGTATGTTTCTCTAAGGGTCCATTGGGTGCCGAGGCCTGTAGTCACTCTCAGTGATATAGAGCACAGCCTTCCTGAAGACAGACTTCTGGGCTAGCTGCTCCTGGGCCAGGCAGCTGCAGCTGCAGCTGCAGTAATACTGGGGACTCAGTGCCACTCAGGAAAGAAACAGCAAAGATGGCACTCCAAATTCTTCTCTTTTCCACATGCATATGCCCCCTCCTCCCATGAGGTGGACGTGATGCTGTGACAGTTCTGCACATAGCCTCTAGGAAACCTGGCAGCTTCACTTTCTCTCTTTGGAAGTCACCCACCATGCTGTTAAAGGATTGCACTACTCTAAGGATGATGAGAGGCCCAGTGGGAAAAGAGGCACCAGAAACTCAGGTACCAGTCCTGTGAGTAAAGCCTCGTGAATCTTCCAGCCCCTCTTGGCGCTGGAGGGAGTGCAGCTGGCAGCCTCCAGTACACACTCTGTGGAGCTGAGGAACCACCTAGCCTAGCTCTGCCTGCTTACCATTCCACAGAACCATGAGAAACAATAAATAGCTGTTATTTTAAGTCACAGTATTTTGTTATACAACAGTAGATATCTGCAACACTATCCAATAAAACATGGAAAAATTTGATGGTCATATGTTTGATTGAGTACCTACTGTTTGCCAGGTTCCCTGCTTGGGGCTGGGGCTACAGAAACAAACAAGAAAGGACCCTTAACTCAAGAGCTCACAGCTGGAAGGAGGCAACTCTAACAAAGTGGCTTGCCTAGTGGATGAGCAGCAAGGAAGTGGAAGGTGCTCTAGGGAGCAGGGGGAGAGAGACTATTCCAGAAAGGCAGGAACAAGGTGAGGCATGTTCCCCAGTTCCAGCACACAGCAACCACCAGTTTGTGACACTTCTCTCCATGGAGTTCATGTGGATGGATTTTGCCATAAATGTAATAAAGATGCTGGTTACAGATGATGACAAAGACTTGCTATGTGCCAGGTGCTGCAAATCATCTTACTCTTTTGTTCACAACCACCCACAAAGAAGAGTATTGCTGTGGTCTCATTGTATCAATGAGAAATCTGAAGCTTAAGGACCTGAAGAGACTTGCAGTTAAGATCAAGGCAGTTAGTGACATCTGAAATGGCATGGTAATGACTGTATAACACTTTATTTTTAAGTCTCCTAAAATTTAACTCTTCATATTATTTCCAGCATTCAGAGAACAGCTTTCCACTTTAAGACTTGCTTTTGCATTTATATGTGCTCCCTCCCCTTTCTATTATCTAAAAGAAGAATTTGGGGGCAGATATAAAAAAGCCTTTTGTGAATATTGGATTATTTTCTTTTTACTTTCTTTAAAAAAAAGACAATTGAGCTCTGGCTAGTGTGGCTCAGTGGATTAAGTACCAGCCTGCGAATCAAAGGGTCTCCAGTTCCATCCCCAGTCAGGGCACAAGCCTGGTTTGCAGGCTAGGTCCCCATTTGACGGTGAGTGAGAGGCAAGCACACATTGATGTTTCTCTTCCTCTTTTTTTTCCTCCCTTCCTCTCTCTCAAGAAATAAATAAATAAATAAATAAATAAATAAATAAATAAATAAATAATCTTTAAAAAAATACAGTTGACATTCAGTATTATTTTATATTAGTTTCAGGTGTACAGCATAGAGGTTAGACATTTATATAATTTCTGAAGTGATCACTCTGATAAATCTAGTACCCACCTGGCACCATACATAGTTATTGCAGTATTATTGACTATGTTTCCTATGCTGTACTTCACACACCTGTAACTATTTCGGAACTACCACTCTGTACTTCTTAATCCATTCACAGAAGGGTAAATAAATACTTTAAATTTAGGGTTTACTACAAGAAATGCCTGGAACAAAAAGGCAATCTCTGCGGGTGAAAGTCACACCCACACATATTTAGAGCAATTATTCCCACATTTCATAGTTCTCCAGAAGTACAGAGAGATATTTCTGTAAAGGAGCCAGCCATACTGATAGTGAAACTGCCTGTACATTTTCCCTCAAAACTTGAAGTGAACCTGTGGCTGAGGTTTTAGGATTCAAATGTGTTCCCTGGGCTGGTACCTCAGCGGATGTGAGCAGAAAGCAGAAGTGGCCTCACCTCCCTGCCTCTTCCTCTTACTTTAGAGTCAGGCTGGCCCCTGCAGTGGCTCCTGTGCTGACAGTTCCCAGGGTCTCTGGGTAAGCCTGACAGTGGGTGACCATCTTTCGTTTGAGCAATGGTTCTGCTGGTAATTGGTGGTGGATATAGGGGCACCTTTCTTAAGAAGCAAGTATTGCCATGGGCCTGTAGCCATGATATGATCTCGAGTCTCACAACTGCCCCCAGGAAGGCTGTGGGGAGGAATCAGCAGCCCCCTTTTTAGACACGTGTGAGAAGGCTCAGAGGAGTGACCTGTGCTGTCAGCCATACTGTTTCCCAGCTTTTGCTTCTACTTCCTTGATGATGAGTCCTAATTATCCACCCGATGAGTCTTATAGCCCTGTTTCTCTCCATTTCCGCCTAATTCCTTATTTGATGTAATGATAAGTACAGCCTGCCTCTGAGACAGTGGTGTGCTGGTAAGTGCTTAAGAACTGACTTTCAAAAATGCATCTTGTCCTCCCTCCCGCTCTCCCTCCTTCCCTCCCATCTACTTAAGTTTATTATAAATTTTACTGACATAAGGTATGTATAACACACGATTTACAAGTAATAAAATACAATCTGTTATAAATTCCATGCAGCCAATTGATTTTTACAGAATGTTTTTCTTACCTTTAGCCAAATTCTTGAATCCTTAGCTAATCTATAGTCTCAATTTAAGTTTGACAAAAGGAGTTGCATCCACAGTACTTTACCCAATAATTTCTAGTCATTAAATCTAATATGTAACTACTGTTAAACTGTTTCTCATCTTCATACAGATGATATTCATTAAACTAAAAACCATTTTCAATTTTCACACCATGGATGTCAGAACTTGATTGAGTTTTCAGTGGTGTGAGTGACTTTGTTGAATTTGATGATTATTTTCAAACACTGGAAAGATATTTCCTCATTTTTTTGTGTTAGTTACAATGTAATGACCCTAGACACACAGAACAATTTAAATTTAATCTATATTATAAACAGTTTCTCCACAACTTTTTAAACCCTTTTTGTAGCTTTTTTCATTTTCCATGATGTAATAAATTCTCCCACCAATTTTAACATGGCCAATTTTAAACTACCACCATGCCATTACTAAGCAGAGTGGAGAGACGTGCAGTAGGTTGTCATTATACAGCGTTTCCACCACACAGACACAGTAGGTCTTTGTAACCTCAAGAACACAAGAGTGAATGTGACAACAATGAGTAATTTTTGATTATTTATTATCTTGTTTAAATATAGTTTACTTAATGATAAATTTATATAATTTAATTTTGAAGTTTTAATGACACAGAAGTGTTTTTCTTTTCTCTGGGTCAGTCATGTTTCTTGGTTCTACAGTGAATGTTATCTTTGAGACCACAATATTGTCAATGCCATTTATTAGTTTTCTAGTTTTTATAGTTAACCTATTGACAGAGCAAGTAAGAGACATCTAGCTTGTTAACAAAAATATTTTAAACCACAATGATGTGAGAATAATAATGTAAAAAGCAAAAATGGAGAGGCAAGAGGAAGGAAGAATAACTACACTACTATCCTTATCTTTTACAGCAACAGATATTACCTTAATTTAGTACACATTTGAGTGAATATACTATTTAAAGCCATAGAGCAGTTACTGGAAGGAAGTATAAAAATATCACGAACAAAGTTGAAAAAGTAACATTAAAAAAAATAAAATACAATATAATTACAAATCAGGAAGGAGTATGAGAGAGAAAGAAGAAAATAGTGTAAGCAATAATTATTTTTATTTTTAATTTCTGGAGGTCTAAACATACTGTTTCAAATTAATCCTAAAATAGGAGTATTAAAGTTGCAATTGTAACCACCAGAAGACCTAAAAACAATTACTCTTAGTGATTATTTGGCCAAAAAGTAAATGCCGATGGCCAAAAGGGAAGCTACATTTTATGTTCTTACACACTGAATTTTGCTTCCATATGCAGGTATAATTTTGTAAGTTAAAAAAAAAAATGTAATGACTATTAAAAAGCAACTTCTGCTTCCTGCAGCCCAGACTCCATATACTTTGCAGTAATCCCTTTACAGTATATTTGCTTTTGACCACATTTGCAGACATCCTGAAAGGCTTAAAGTCATATTTAATTCCTATTTCCAGTTCCCATTGCCCTCTACCTTCTCTCTACCAGCCAGGGGAATTCTCCAGTTACAGTGGGAGCAGTCGTATTTTGTGCTTGTTTACACCACAAACATTCACAATATTCTGAACATTGCACTCTGCCACATGGTACCTCCAACTGATGGTTGTTAGTGTCAATTCAATGCCAACAGGAATCCCCAGTTTGGGGTGCAGTGAAGAAGAAAACTTTTGAGTGCAAACAGCTCAGGTGTGATACAACATGGCACTGCTATGGAATAGCTCAATAATATTACAGCTCAGTTATGAAGCCTCACAGCATGGCTATGAGGTAGCCCTGGGGCCAGGCTTCTCTCTGGCTGGACAGCTGTGCTCTGCCCTGTGCTGGTTGGCTGGCAGACATCTTCTGTGTTTCAGCTTTAGCTGGATAAACAGAGTCTTCAGTCTGGTGGAAAGGGAAAGTGCACTCTGAGTCAGGGGAGAGCTGATTTATATAGAGAGACGTCCCCACCCCAGATCCCTGATTGGTCTGTGCTCATGCGAATGAGGGCTCCAAATTCTCAAAGTTTGATTTGTCCAGAAAGTACTGTCCTGATTGGTCAGTGAAGACACTGATGGGGATATACCTGTGCAGCTCCAATGGGATGGGAAAGCCTCAGTCCTCTTGGTTGAAATACTATTCTGGAAACCTCTTTATAAGGGCTGAGTCAGCTGGCAGGGACAGTGCAGGCTGTTCAGTGCAGAAGGCAGGCTTAGTTCAGGCTTCTTCCTGAAGTACAGTTTGTGTAAATGGCCTGTTTAGAAATGGCTGCTAGGTTTTATTTTTTAAATTTGAGACTAGTTAGCGACTGGGAACTTTTTCTGTAAGGTTCTTCTTTCTGAGAGTCCACAGTACATTCTTATTATTTAACCCTCATTATCTTGAATTTATCTATATGAAAAGGAAGGCTCAGGGTGGCTGGATGACATCCTCAGAGTCCTAAGTTTCAGTGGCTTAACTTGGTAGAGCCTGTTCTCTGTAGCAAAGGCTTAAGATAGTTAAACCAATATTGGCCAGAGCATCATCCCTCAGGAAATATGGGGCTCCTCCAAGTAAGAAGTCAGTGCCTAAGGCTCCCATCATAGAGATTCTCATGTCTCATACCCCTTCAAAGTAGAGGGGGAGTCTGCAGCCTGCAGAGGGGAGTTTCCTTTCCAGCAGTTCAGGGGCAGAGTGGGGTGGGAAGGCATAATCTTCTTGTCTGTCCCTGGAGGTCCCTCAAACTGCAGAAAGTCACTGGTATGTCTCCAAGCAGGGCTGTGATGAGAAGAGGAAGGAACCCTGACCTGCTAGTTTTAATTCTCACTAAAACAAAATCCCTGTGAAATGTGCCCAAGATCACTCTTTTCCTTCTGCTCTTAACACCCTCCCACACCTTCCCCCCTCCATCTGCCCTCCAGCAGGATGTGGCTGGTCCTCCATCTGTCCTTCCTCTGTCAGGCCTTATGGCTGCTGGAAATATTGCTCTCAGAGGAAAGGTGGCAAAATCCTGTAGTCTCCTTTATGACCACATGGGCTCAGTACCTCTGATGAGAACCAAGGTGGCCCTGTTGCCATTGGTTTTCAGAGCTTACATTGATCTCTGGCACTGTCTCTTTTGGCAGGGCATGTCCAGGAACCATGCCTGAGCAGAGGCCCACAGGGGCCACAGGCCAGACACCAAAGTGGCTACTGAAGTGTGGAGCCAGCCCCACCTGCAGTTGCCCCACCTACTTCCCTTGTAACCACAAGCTGCTGTCCGGAGGGACTTGTGCAAAAGCAAAGTGGCTCTCAAAATGACTGAGGAGGATGCTGAGCCTGTGAATGGCCTGGTACAAGGAGAAAGGTGTTTTCCATCCTTTATAGCATCTCAGTCCATCTTGGCAGGTGTTGAGAGGGAGGCTCCTCCACTGAGAGGCAGCTAACCTTGACTGAGCTCACACATTGAGGAATGGAAGCTAGGCCACTCTGCTCTTTCTGCTCCAATACTCTGCCTGTTTGTGCTGTTCCCATGGGAAGCCTACTAAACCCTCTTAGCTCTTTGAACCCACCATCCCCAGGATCCCAGGCCTTTGATTTTCTCTGCTCTCCTCCAGAGTCAAGAATGGTAGTATCTCTCAACATGTCCTCATTCCTTTTGTCTCCTTCAGCTCAAGGAGAGAACATGCCTAGCTGTCAGTCAGTGACCACTTCAAGGTGACCTCTTTGGAGCACGAGCATCTGGCCAGGTCAGAGGATGAGACACCCTTTCTTGTGCCTCTTCCACTGCCAGCCCCTCATGTAGTTGCAGTCAGAAGAGCCAGTTTTGCTTATGTGAGCCAGATGGACATCTCTGCCATCAGTGATTGTTCTGATTGAGGGACCAACCCATACTGGCCCACAGTGACCCAGTTATAGTCACTTCCCAGGTACCATCCAGGCCACATTTGGTTGGTTCAAGTGTTCACTGATCCAAATGGAGGTGTGAAGTAGAAAGCAAATTTATCCGGGAGGCTAGAACTCATGTGAGGGGGACTCTCAGGAACCAGGCCGGCCATGTTCTGCCACAGGTGCTGTGAACCAGGAAGGAGCCGGGAGAGACCCACGCATAGGATAATGCAGACAGTGAGATTCAGGGACAAGAGGAACAGCATCTTCTGTGGGTCTGCTTATTTGATCCTTGCCCAGGGAGTCCATTGTAGTTCTCTGCCGGGCCTCTAAGAATGCATATCAGGCCTTTGGGTGCCACTTTTTCTTCTTTGTCTTTCTGGTTACAACCCAGGAGAGCTGAGCATCACCATATAGCACTTCCCATGCCCAGTGTCAGATTGCCTGCATGCTCCAGGCTGGCCTCCATAGGCCTTCTCAGGTGTCTCTGTGCCCCTCTGATTTCTGTGCTCCCAGGAGCCATCTCTCAGCCCTTACCATCCTCTGTGGGAGGGGATGATGTTGCCAGCTGTCTTTAAGGTGCTTGATGCTGTTACTGTCTCCTTTCTTCCATTTGTAGATAAATTGTTCTCAGGCCCTTCCTGTGGGAGAGTTCTCTGTACCTGTTATGTGCCAAATATGACCTTTGGAAATGGAGAAGCAGCTTCTCCAGGATTAGAAAGAATTTTAGAAGGTTCATTATCTGAAGGTCTTGACTCCTCTCCCTTGTGGCCTTGCCATGGTTGGCATCCTTCTGCTGCTTTGTCCAAGACTATCTTAGGGCCTACCATGGTTTTTATTGGCACTACACATGCAGTATGCTCTTCTCCTCCTGTCCACACTCACCTTCCTTCTTCTGCTCCTCACGAGGCAGCTGCTCAAGATATGGTTGACCTGGTGTGGTGACCAGCCCAATTATTTCATGGCAAAGCCCCATGCACTTGCAAAATGAACTCATGGTTTGACTTGGTTTCCCCAGGCCTATAAGCAGGCTCTGGGGCCACATGCCCCAGTGCTTAGTTGCAGCTTTTCCTGCTGAAACCATCCACCCTGGCTCCTGGCTTTCCACACTAGCACACCCTCAGGCTCTCACTCATAGTCTGGTTCCCTTGACCTGAGCCTGGCATTTCCTTGGGACTAACCTATTTGGTGGCCACTTCTGCAGAACTATTTCCTACAAGAACCTATCAGATGTTATTTGAATTCTTTATTTTTTTCTTCAGCATTGGTTTAATTTTGTTTTTGACAAGTAATGCATTCATTTCAATTTTATGGAGTTGTGAGAGATGGTTTAATTATATATATATATATATCCATATATTAGATTATCTTAACACTACTTATTAACAATCCATCTTTCTTTCCCTACTGATCTGAGATGTCACCTTTGAGTATAGTAAATTTGTATATGTAATTGTATATGTAATTGTATATGTAATTGAGGTTATTTCTTTTTTTATTTTTATTTTTTTTCTACTACTGTTGTCCCACTTTTTCTCCCATTGCTCCCCTCAACCCAGCCCACCCCTTCTTCCACAGTCAATCTCCACCCTGTTGTCTATGTCCATGGGTTATTTATACTAGTTTCTTTACTAAACCCTTCCACTACTTACACCCCTTCTCTCCCTCCCCCTCCTCCCCGCTGGTAACTGTTACTGTGTTCCTTGTTTACATGCCTCTGGTTCAGTTTTGCTCATTTGTTTGTGTTGTTCTTTAGTTTCCTGTATTAGGTGATATCATATGGTATTTTTCTTTTGTTGCCTGGCTTATTTCACTAAGCATAATTCTCTAGTTCCATCCGTGTTATCACAAATGGCAGGAGTTCCTTTTTTCTTTCTGCTGCATAGTATTCCATTGTGTAAATGTACCACAGTTTTTTAATCTACTCATCTACAGATGGGCACTTAGGCTGTTTCCAGCACTTGGCTATTGTAAATAGCACTGCTATGAACATGAGGGTGCATAAGTTCTTTTGAATTGGTGTTTCAGGTTTCTTCAGGTATAATCCTGGCAGTGGATTCACTGGTTCAAAAGGCAGTTCCATTTTTAGTTTTTTGAGGAAATTCCGTACTGTTTTTTATAGTGGCTGCACTAGATTATTCCTTGATATTCTATATTATTCCATTGTTTTGTTTATGCAAATATTGTTTCCATGACAAAATATTTAGAATGTATTTAAATTTTGGTAAATGTAGCTCTCCCTATTTACTGTCCTTTTTAAATGTTTTATTATGGAAGAATTTGAACATACATGAAGTAAACATAATGATACAATGAACCCATGTACCCATGGTCTGGCTTCAACCTTGATAAACATCTTGTTATTTTTGTTTCATTTACACCTCCACCTATCCCCCACTTAATTATTTTTATAAATTTTTAATGTAAAATTTTATATATTTAAATGTAAAAATCTTAATTGCATGATTTTAAAGAATTGTCCCACCTGTGTGACCCATACCTCTATCAAGACATAAAGTACATCACCTCATAAAGTTCCTTTGTGCCCCTTTCCAGTCAATACACTACTTGCTTCCTAGTGGCAACCACTGTTTTAATATTTTTCCACTATAAATTAATTTTGTCTGTTCAAGAATTTCATGTAAATGGAATCACAGAGTGCACTCTTTGTGTGCAGCTTCTCTCAGTAAATAATGTTTGTGAGATTTGTTCCTGTTGAAGGATGTATCAATAGTTGGATCTTTTTATTGCTGACTGAACAGAATTCTATTGTGTGTACATATATACACCATGATTTGTTTATTCATTCTCCATTTGATGATACTTGATTTGCTTATTTTTATTTAGCTATCATGAATAAAGCTATTATGAATACTCATGTATAATCTTTTTGTGAACATGTATTTTCATTCATCTTGGGTAAGAACATGGGAGTGAAATTGCTGGGGCACATGATATGCATATGCTTAACTATATATGAAACTGCTAAACTGTTTTCAAAAGTAGTGCTATCATTACACATTCTTATCAGTAATGTAGGAGCATTCCAGTGGCTTTACATCCTCGCTATTTGGTGTTGATAATCTTTAAAATTTTAGCCATTCTAGAGGATTCCTAAGGTATCTCAAAGGTTTAAATTTGTCTTTACCTGATAATTAACAATATCAAGCACACTTTTATGTACTTTTTGGCCATTTGTATATGTGTATATATATGTATGTATGTATATACACACACATACATATGGTCTTTTGTATATATACACACATATATACAAATGGCCAAAAGGTGCTCAATAATGTGTATGTGTGTGTGTGTTTTGTTTTCTGGTGTCTAAGTCCATTTCTTATTGGGTTATTTTATATTTAATTGTTAATTTATTGGTGATCTTTGTATCCTTGGTTATATATATGCTTCATGACTATTTTTGTGACTTGTCTTTTCATTTTCTAATAGTATCTTTTAAGAAAATCAGCAGAAGTTTTTTTAATTTTGATAAAGTCTAATTTGTCAATTTCTAAGTTGGTTATTGCTTTCTGTGTTCCGCCCAAGAAACTTTTTCTTACTTTCAAGTTGCCTAGATATTCTCCTTTGTTTTCTCCTAGGAACATTTTAGCTTTAGCGTTTTCATTTTGGTCTGAGAAACACTTGGATTTTTTAATATATGATGTGAAATAGGTAGAGGTAGGGATTGATTTATTTTCATCATGGATATCTATGTTGTTCCATCACTAATTCTTGGAAAGGCTTTTGTTTTCCATGAATCTTTTTTCAAAACATTTCCTCACCTTCCTTATTGCAAGATGCTGTACCCTAGTCTTCTTCCAGGTGTGCTACATACTGATGTCCTCATTTTGGTTCCATGAGGTCTCCTACAAATTTAAAACCCTAGGGAGGACCTAATTTCTGCCAATGCCACATCAGTGGTGTGAGGGCATAAAAGGACTCAGAATTAAACTGAAGTTTGCAGCTGTCTAGTCCTACTTCACCAAGTAAAACCATTTGGCATGGCAGATGTATGGCTGTGCATGGTGGCTGAGCTCTGTATGGTGTATGTGATGTCTGTGAACTCCCCAAAGACGGACTAGATCTAACTCCCCAGGTATCTCGCATAGTGTCTGTCACACGAGGTATTGGGGGGATGGCATTGACATAAATGGAAGTGTAAATTTTGAGAGGACTTGTCAAATGTATTACTAAGCTTACACCAATAGTGATACCAGTATCTTACCCACCAAAGACAGATGAGATTAGCCTAAAGGACTTTTTCTTAGGTTGAGAGCTCCTTGAGGAAGGCATTTCTTATCTATTATTTGTGTTTGCAGAACTCAGCTTAAGACTTGGTTCTGGCAAATCATTATACTAATTGAAGTGGGCAGAATAGCCTACATTCTTCTTTATCTTTTCAATGGACTCCTTTTCAGTTTTGTGTCAATACTACCAATGTAGAGGGATAGATTCTACCTTCCAGCTATTTTTGAAAATCAGGTAAGTATTTGCCCATTCAGTTGTTTTCCAATCCCCTCTTTACTGTCCAAGTCTCCTCATGTCACCATTAGTATTTACCATTGTTGCTGCAGGTTTCAGGTGTTCTGTGGAGTTATTTTACAGTTGTAGCAATACTCAAGTCTTCCATCTCCACAAAAGTACAATCTGCTGGTTGGATTTATTCTTTTTTCTTGAAGTTCATTATTATCTTCAGAGAAAACGTGGAAATACAACTAGCTCCAAGGAAGTTGCTTTCTGTGTAGGTTAAAAAAAAATTCTATTGCTGTGTAAATGACCTTTCTTCTTCTTGATCCCAATTGGCACTAAAAATACATTTTAATAACAAAATAGGAATGTTTTTATGATGAAGTCAGTGCAGAAAAACCCAGCAGGTTATGAAGAAAAATTTATGGCATGATTCTAAATTTGTTTTAAAAAAAAAGACCAAAAATATCCTTTGGTAAACATAGAAAAAAAGAATAAAATGCTATTTTCACATAGCTGTTGTTTAGCTATTAGGTTATTAATGATTTTCATTTTATTATACTTTTTGCATTATGTACAAAATTAAAATGATTTATTTTAAGTGTCAGGAAAATATTATTAACTTTTTAATATATTGGCCTTTGTATCGATCATAAGGTCTCTGAAGAGAGTATGGCAGAGACTGACAGTATACCACAATGCATTCTCTTCTAATTACAGGATTAAGGGTGGCACATGGCTGGACTGTACTTCCCTGCCTTCCTTGCCATTAGATACAGCTATACATTTACAATGGAATGTGAACAAAAGTGATGCATGCCACTCACAGGCTGGGCTTTTATGAATGAAAATCTTTCTTGCACACTCTCTTTTCCCTTTTGCTGATTGGATGCAGATAACAACTAGACTCTAAGGGAGAAAGGAGTTTGTGTTTTTAAATGACTATATAAGGGAGAACCACCTGCTCACTTTGAACAACTGTTGTAGGAAATGACCCAAACAGATGATTTGCCTTATTCATCTCCGCTTCTCTAGGGTCTAGCTGGAATCTGGCATGGAACAGATGCTCACTGGGTTTGTTTATTAGAACTGAAGTTTGACTTTTCCTGATATCTTTGTCACAAAGTTACAAATACAATATATATCCTTAACGTATCACAATTTTATTATTACTTAGAGTTAATAAAATACTATTTCATGTAAAATGTGAGAAGCTTGCAACAGTATGCTACTCTTTGGTGTAATTGTTGTCATATATATTTTATCCACATAGCATATAAATACCATAGTTTTCTTTTACTTAAATAGTCATAGTCTTTTTAAAGAAATTAAGGTAAGAAACAGTACATGGTTGATATTTAGTTATACATTTGCCATTAATACTGATTTCCTTTCCTTTCTGTAGATCCAAGTTTATATCTGAAGTCTTTTTCCTTCATTAACAAAAACTTTCTATAGAATATCCTGTAGTGCAAGTCTTCTGGAGATGAATGGCTTCAACTCTCATTATCTGGAAATAACTTTATTTCATCCTTAACTTTTTCAAGAATATTAATGGCTAAACTGTTATGGGTGAACAATTTTCATTTTTTCTTTTAGTGTGTTAGAAATATCTTTCCAGTGTCTTATGACTTTCATTGTTTCTGATAAAAAATTTCCCCGAGGTGGTGTTTTTGTTCCCCTATATAAAATATTTCTTTTATCTGACCGCCTTTAAGATTATCTTTTCATTTTTGATGTTCATGAGTTTGACTCTGATATACCCAAATGTGATTTTATTTCCCTTTTGTTCTTGGGGTTTCACTAAGCTTATTGTATCAACAATTTGCTGTTTTTCAACAAACTTTAGGAATTTAACATTATTTCTTCAAGTACTTTTTCCTGCCCTCTTCTCTTTTATCTCTCTGTAACACCTGTTACACACAGAGTATGCTATTTGATATTGTTCCAAATGCAACTGACTGCATGTTTATTTATTTATTTTCATTTTTTGTTTTTTTAATATGCTTTATTGTTTATGCTATTAGAGTTGTCCCAATTTCTTTTCCCTTTGTTCCCCTCCACCCAGTGACCCCCACCCTCCAGTTGTCTCCCCACTTAGTCCATGTCCATTGGTTGTGCATATAATTCTTCTCAACATCTTCCTGTCTACTCCACTTCTTCCTACTATGCTTCTTAATTCCTGTACCATTTTCCTCCCTTTCCCCCTCCCCCCTCCCCACTGACCTCCCCCCAAAATGTTCCCCATACCTATAATTCTTTTCCCACTCTCATTGCCTACTTACTCTGCCTTTGTTTCAATTCCCTAGCTTCTGTTGTTTGTTGTTGTGATACAGTTTTCATTTTAATGTTCATAGTCTTGATTCGCCTTCTCCTAAATAAGTCCCTTTAACATTTCATCTAACAGTGGTTTGGATCTGATGAACTCCTTCAGTTTTACTTTATCCTGGAAGCACTTTCTCTGCCATTCTATTCTGAATGACAACTTCGCTGGGTAGAGTAATTGTGGTTGTAGGTTTTGATTTTCATTACTTTGAATATTTCTTGCCAGTTTCTTCTTGCCTGCAGAGTTTCTTTTGAGAAATCAGCTGAGAGTCTTATTGGGACCCCTTTGTACATAATTCTCTTCTTCTCTCTTGCTGTTTTTAAGATTCTCTCTTTATCCTTAATTTTTGACATTTTGATTATAATGTGTCTTGGTGTGGTTCTCCCTGGGTCCAGTTTATTTGGAACTCTCTGTGCTTCCTGGACCTGTAAGTCTATTTCCTTCCCCAAGTTAGGGAAGTTCTGCTTCATTATCTTTTCACATAATTTTTCAATTTTTAGTTCTTCTTCTTCACCTTCTGGCACCCCTATGATTCGGACGTTGGCCCACTTATAGCTGTTCGATAAGTTTCTGAGCCTCTCCTCATTTTCCTCACTTTTCATTTCTTCTTTCTGCATTGGGTGACTGTTTGTTCCTTCCCTATGTTACGATTTGTTGATTTGATCCCTGGTTTACTTGCCCTCACCACTAGTTTTGTATGTGTTTTTGTTCATTTCAGCAGGACTAGCCTTCATTCCTTCCCCGTCTTGTTTAAGGTCTGCTGTTAGGTCTGTAAGCATTTTTATAACCAAACCTCTGAACTGAGACTCAGAAAGATTTCCTATCTGCTGCTTCATTAGATTAGATATTTACTGTCTGGTCGGCTTCATCACCGGGACCTCTATCATGATCTGTGCCATCCTGACCATTTTGTGTTTACCTTTGCTTCCTGGGCAGGGCTGTCACACCTCCTATGCTATAGGGGGCAGAGCCCTGTGCACTCATCACAGCTGGGTGACCCGTCTCACCACGCTGTGGTGTTTACTGCAGGGGTGGGGGGTCCAAGATGGTTTCCTGCCGTTCAATCTCCGCTGAGAGACCAGGAGCCTCCTCCTCCATCCCCACCCCCTCTGGGACTCACAGTACAAGGCAATGGAGGTCTTCCTTCCCTGGCTTTGGACTTGCAAGCTGACGGGTCTGGTCTGTAGTCAGGGGTGCTCCCCAGGCATTTCTGGCCTCCCCCTAAATACAGGTGTCTGTGCTTACCATTGTCCTGCCTCTGTCACTGCTGCTGTTGTGGACAGCACAGCTTGAACTCTTCTCCCTGGCTTCACACCTCCTGCCTGTCTGCACGACCACCACTTCATTATAACTTCATACGTTGGATTTCCATTTATTTTCTGGAACTTCTAGTTATTTCTGGTTTTGTGGTAGTTGTATTTCTTCTTAGTTGTGGAGGGAAATGGAGTGTGTCAGTCTAGGCCTCCATCTAGGCTGGAAGTCTCCTGTGTTTGTTTGCCTCTATGTCCCAGGTAGAGCTGTTGCTCCTACTATGTTGTAAGGGGCGGAGCCTTAGGTATTCATCAGTAATGGGTGACCTGTTTCACCATGTTGTGGCGCTGTATGTGGGGGAGGGGTCTGAGCAGGAACAATGCCACTTGCCCAGCACTCACCGCTTTTCCAGGCACTTCTCCCACTTCTGCACCAGACTGGCATCCCTCTAGCTGCTGCCTTGGCTGTTGTTCCCAGAGTAGGTGTGTCTGCGGATGTTCTAGGTCTGTGGAGGCCCTTTAAACTGCTGAGAGACCGGCAGTTTCTGCCTCTGTCCCAACCCCCACTGGTTTGCACAGTCAAAAGCAATGAGGTTTGATTTTCTCTGGTGCTGGGACAGTGAGCTGAGCTATCTGGTGAGAGGCTGGGAATGCTTCCCAGGTGTAACTGTGCTTTCTGCCAGCCTGCTGCTGTTGCCACTGCTGCCACCACCACACCAAGTCCTCTCTGCCCCAGCTCTGCCCCTCCTACCTGTCTGGATGAGTATTTCTTCTTTATATCTTTGCTGGACTTCCATGTAGTTTGATTTTCTGGAACTTCTTGTTGTTTCTAGTTTTGAGGTCGTTGTATTCCTTCTTAGTTGTGGAGGGAGACGCAGCATGTCTGTCTATGCCTCCATCTTGGCCGGAAGTGCATATTTATTTTCATTCAATTTTCATTCCATCCTTTAGATTGAATAATTTCTATTGATTGGTATTAAAGCTTTATTGACTTTTTTTTAAAATCAACAATCTGCTGTCAGTTCACCAGGAAAATGTTCATTGCAGATATTTTCAGTTCTAGAATTTACATTCTAATCTTTTTTAAAAAATTTTCAATTACATTTTACATCTAATATGATTTTATATTAAGTTTCAGGTGTCTAGCATAGCACTTAGGCAATCATATACTTTACAAAATGTTCCCCTTGACATTTCCAGTACCCACCTGGCACTGTACATAATTATCAGTATTATAATATTATTGACTATATTTTCTATGCTGAACTTTACATCCCCATGACTATTTTGTAACCAGCAATTTGTAGTTCTTAATCTCATCACCTTTTTTCACCCAGTCCCCTACCCCTCTCCTACACTCAAATCTTATATTTTCTATTTATTTGCTAAAATTTATACCTTTAAATTATTATAAATATCTTTTAAGCCTTTGAAAATATTTCTAATGGCTGTTTTAAAATCTTTGTATGATAATTCTGACATCTTGTTCATCTTGGAATCTGTTTCTCTTGACAGTTATTTTCTTTCTTGTAGGTTACATTTTTCTGTTTCTTCATATTTCTATTAATTTTAGTTGCAAGCTGGATAGTGTGGATATTACATGAAAGAGATGGTGCATTATATTTTCTTTCTTGAAAGAATGATGAGTTTTATCCTGACTGGCAGTTAAATTATAAAATATTCTTTTGGTTCTCCCAGGCTTCCTTTTATTCTTTGTTATGGCTAGTCTATTTAAATTTGGAACTTGTTCCTAGTTCCTGGCTCTTGACTTAGGGTATTGTTCTTATTTCTGAGGTGTGGCCTTTCTGGGGTTAAAGTGAAATCCCAAGATACCCAGTGCAGTCTCTCTGGATAAGATCAAACTCCAACTTTCCTGACATTCCCCAATCTTTTTTATCTGCATTTAGTTCTCAACCTTGGAGCAGAGGCTCTATATTAGGTCTCTTAAAGTCTCACCCATTGCATATACAGGCAACCCTCAGGTAAAGATACACACAATAAATTCCCACACAACACACTCCACCCTGTCCTGAAAATTCCAGCCCCTTCAGAATCCTGGAACTATTTGACTTACCCCTTTTTAGTTATGGGAGGTTACTGGCCCTGGGACCCCACCTCCTTAAGGTATAGCAAAAAAGGTCTCATAGGAAGAAAACCAGGGCAATTATGGGCCTTATGTGTTCTTCTTATCTCAAAGATCATAGTCTTATGGTGCCTGATATTAAATGTCTGAAAACAGTTTTCTCATATATTTGTTCTATTTTAAAGTTGCTTTCAGTGGGAGGTTGTGCCCTATCATGACTAGAAGCAGAAGTACAACTGTTATTTTTAAACATTAAAAATAATCACAGAATTTTACATGTCCACTCAACAAAAATGAATATGTACATGAGCAGTTCATAGTTGTCCTGGATGCTTCAATATCTTAGCATGCATGACTCTCTCAGTAATAATTCACATTTGTATAGACCATTTTAGTGTTTAAAAGTCCTCTTGCAAATATTGCTTGATTCATTCCTTACATCACATTAGTTCCATTCCACAAATAGGAAACAAACTGAAAAATGTTGTCTTAATGTAGTAGTGAGAATTTCAACCCAGATTTTCAACCTAAGATTCCAACCTCTACTAACCTATTATCTTAGGCAACAAAAGTAGGTCTCTTTTAGGGAATAGTCTTATACCAACTGCCAAGAAAATTAACATTTTTCCCATCATGGTACACACTATAGCACAGTGGATCTTGGAAATAGTATAACCGTGGGTTTTAATTTGTTGCTTTAAATATATTGAAGGCCATTCTGGCTTGACAAGGTAATACTTGTGCTGCTGCACACACTCATTGCATGTCTTGGACACTCTGCAGTGCCCTACTGTGCTGTGCACCCTTCCACCTTCCATTCTCACATCCTTTCTCCCTATAGACAGTGGAATGAGAAATGAAAACTTGAGCAGAAATATTGGAACCTCTGCCTATGGAGTAAGCATGAGCATGTGGCTCAGGTCTTCAGCTAGACAGGTCTTCTATTTTAGCCTTTGTTTACTGGCAAGTCTGCAATGGCGAGAATTGAAGTTTCATTACAAATGTTGTTTTCATCTTTTATTTTTTTTAATGTGTTTTATTGATTATAATGTTACATTTGTCCCAATTTCCCTTCCCTCTTCTCCCCTCCACCTGGTGGCCCCCCTCCCTCCAGTTGTCCCCCCCTTTTAGACCATGTCCATTAGTTGTGCATATAGTTCTTCTCAACCTCTCTCTGTCTATTCCATTCCCTCCTACCATGATCCTTAATTCCTATATCATCTCCCTCCCTCTCCCCCTTCCCCCTCCCTGCTGACCTCCCCGCAATATGTTCCCCATACCTATAGTTCTTTTCCACTCTCGTTGCCTGTTTAGTTTGCCTTTGTTTCAATTCCCTAGCTTCTGTTGTTGTTTCTTGTGATGCAGTTTTCATTTTAGATTTCATAGTTTTGATCCTCCTTTTTCTAAACCAGTCCCTTTAAAATCTCATATAACAGTGGTTTGGATCTAATGAAGTCTTTCAGTTTTGTTTTGTCCTGGAAACACTTTCTCTGCCCTTCTATTCTGAATGACAATTTCGCTGGATAGAGTATTCATGGTTGTAGGTTTTGGATTTTCATTACTTTGAATATTTCTTGCCAGCCCCTTCTTGCCTGCAGGGTCTCCCTTGAGAAGTCAGCTGATAGTCTAATTGGGACCCCTTTGTACATGATTCTTTTCTTCTCTCTTGCTGCTTTTAAGATTCTCTCTTTATCTTTAACTTTTGACATTTTAATTATAATGTGTCTTGGAGTGGTTCTCCCTGGGTCCAGTCTCTTGGGAACTCTCCTTGCTTCCTGGACCTGCAAGTCTATTTCCTTCCCCAAGTTTGGGAAGTTCTGCTTTATTATATTTTCACTTAATTTTTCAATTTCTAGTTCATCTTCTTCGTTCTCTGGCAAACCAATGATTCTTATGTTGGGCCTTTTATAACTGTCCCAGAAGTTTCTGATCCTCTCATCATTTTCCTTGCTTCCTGTTTTTTTCTCTCTGCACTGGTTGACTGTTTGTTCCTTCTCTGTGTTCTGGTTTGTTGATTTGAACTCTGGATTTTATTTCCTCACCATCTGTCTCATATGTGGTTTTGTTCCTTTCATTATGAGTGTTTTTCGATTCTTTCTCATCTTTTCCCAGATCTTTTGTTAATTCTGTAAGCCACCTGATAACAATGGCCCTGAACTGAGCCTCTGACAGGTTTCTTATTTGTTCATCTGTCAGATTCTTCATCTGTTGCCTGGTGAGCTGCACCACCGGGAATTCTATAGTTGTCTGCCTCATTTTGACAGATGCGTTTTGTTTTCTTGGGCCGGCTATAGGGGGCAGTGCCTGTGTACTCATCACGACCCAGCGACCGACGGCAATCCGCAACCTTTCTCGCCGCGCTGTGGTGCTTTGTGTGGGGGCGGGGGTCCAAGATGGATTCACACAGTTATTCCGCTAGGAGACCGGGATCCGTCCTCCCGCCCTCTGGGCCTCACTGTTCAAGGTGATGTGGTGGCTGCTTTCCCCAGCGTTGGGGTTGCAAGCTGCCGGGGTTCAACTGCAGCCGGGATTGTTCTCCCTGCCGCTGGGATTGTTCTCCCTGCTGCTGGGATTGTTCTCCCTTCTGCTGTCCCTGGTGCAACCGCAAACAACACCACCCATTTTCGCTCTTCCTACCTGCCCAAAGGGCGCTGCTGGTTTATAACTTCATACGTTGGGCTTCCGTGTAGTTTTATTTTCTGGAATTTCTAGTTATCTTTTGTTTTGAAGTAGTTGTATTCCTCTCAGTTGTAGAGGGAGACAGAGCGTGTCCGTCTAAGCCTCCATCTTGGCCGGAAGTCCTGTTTTCATCTTGAAACCAATCTTAGAGCTTTTTTTTTTGCCTCCCATAACATGTGATGTTGCCTTTCACTAATAGTTACCTATAAATGGTCAGTTGCTTGTGAGTAAAAACAGCTGGGGAGCTGAGATAGCTTTTAAGCAGTCATTCCAACAATTGCTCGTGCTCATGTGGCACAGGGAGGCATTGTGTTTGAACAGACTTGCTGGCTGGTCCTACATGGATAGTGTTAGGAATAGATGATAGGAATTGATTCAAACTAAAGAACCTAAAGGAAGAAGAATATTGATACTGAGTTTCAGAGAACTTCATCCTATTATTTAAACTTTTCTTTCATCATCACTTCAATGGTACCCATAGTTGGCCATATGACTTTAGAGACTCCCTTGATCAGTTGTACAAGTTAGGTCTGAGGATGGAGAAAGGAATGCAAGAGTAAAGCTCTCTCTGCGATGGCAAAAAGGGGTCCATGCAGTGTCCACGCAGGTCCTTTAGACAAATCTTTAATTAAATTCACCTAAACACTGTAATTATCCTCATGTTACTGGAGGCTCAGAGAAGATAGGTGGGACTGAGGAAGAGAAGTCCAGCCTGATAGCACTGAGCTAAAGTATTTTTCCACCATTCACAACTTTTTCCTCCTTGTCCTTGCCCCCACCTAGCACTACCTGACCACTAAGCTGTACTGCCTGAAGGGCCCTCTCTGCAGGGCCCAAGTCACCCACAAGAACTCAGGCAGCTTTGTGGATGGCTGGAGAGTGGGCAGAATCAGGCATTTGCAGACTCCCCACTTCTGCTTTCTCCAGGAAATGAGCAGAGACCTAGTTTGAGTGATTCATAGCAAAACGCCATTGAAGGCTGACGGTGCTGGGCGGGGTCCTCTTTCCTCAAGCCTGGGGGCTTTGGCTGGATATGGGGGTGCCCATGCCATCTGATGTGTGCAGGCCCTGACCAACACACCTCTGGGTAGGTTACCTTGCCCTTGGCCATGCCAGGCCAATGCAGAGGTGGGCATAGGGGCCCGGTTTGTCAGGGTGGGGCTTACTGGATGCCTCCTGGAAAGTTAAGAATGGGAGCATATGTGGCCACCAGTGCCTGGTATGGGTTTGTGGATATGGGAGAGGAGGTGAGCTGAGGAGCAAGAAGTTTCTGCAGGGTGGGCAGCACCTGTGGTCGGTGCCACTCTGATGCCTGGGTCTGCTGGGGTGTCTGTCACTGCTGGGGTTTGCCGGGACAGGCCAGGCTACAACTCCAGGTCAGGCCCTTCCTAGTGGTGCTGCTAAGGAAGAAGGCCGCCCACACCTAGGGAGGCTGTACCTGGGCCTGTGTGTGCCAGCTGTCCAGGGGTGGAGAGGTGGGCTGACCATGAGACTCCCTTCTCCAGCCCCTAAGTAGCCCTCTGAATGGTGACGAGCTGTGACAGTCACTTCAGACTGGTAACCGAGAGATCTGGCTCTGTCCTGACTCTGTGGTCACTCCTCGAGGTCTGGTAAGTAGGTGTCTCTTGGCCTCCCTTTCCTCATCTGAATTAACACATTAAACCTTAGAAATGCCAATGTTTTCTGAAAAAGCAAGACCACCTGATTGATTGAGAATTCACTCTCTTCCTCTCCCCCTGAAACTTCACCTTTAAGAACATTGAACCAATCCTTTGTCCTAACCTCTCTGAAGTGATGAGCAGCTAATCCGGTAACGAAGAATTTCATGTACTATTACCCTTTCCATGGACCACTTTAAATTTAATATGATTTTCTGCATAGTCATCCATTTCATTGTTCAACAAATATTTATTAAAAACCACTTCCTGCCAGGCACTATTAAAGGCAACAGGGTCAGTGACAGGCCAGTGGTGCTTGGTGCCGTGGGTTGCAGCGGGATGGAGAGCTGGAGTAAGGGAGTGGGGATGTGGGGGTGGGGAGGCTGGGAAGGTATGTGTCTTTTGGGTGGAGACCCAAAGGAAGGAAGGGCCTGAGCCCTGTGAGTTTCTGACACACAGCAATCTCTGGCAGGGGAGTGGAGAAGGCCCAGGTGCAGATGTGAAGGCCTGGTGGATGTCAGCGTTGCAGAGGGATGTGTGGCATGCAGGTGACTGGCCAGAGAAGGGTAGACTGGGGTCAGGTCAGGAAGGATCTTCCTGTCCAGTGTGAGGACTTGGGCTGTATTTCCCTATTTCCCCTGACTTGGAAAGCTTTTAAATGTTGACTAGATAGGAAAGAAAATTTAGGAAAAGTGTATAGGGTGTAAGGGATAAACATGCCATGGACCCTATATGTTGCCACTGTAGTCTGTTTTTAGATTGTCGGCACCTTTGAAATACTCCCTTGTTTGTCCCTCTCCCTCTCTCCTCACAGAAAACTGTTGTCCTAAATGTGGAGCTTTTTGTTCCCTTGATTTTCTTTATAGATTTACCTCATACATTTAAATTGCTAAATATATGTTATTTTGTTTTGCATGTTTTTAAACTTTGTAAATAGGAATTAAATATTCTTTTAAGATGCTTAATTTGCTCAAGATTATGTTTCTGAAATTCCTTCTAATTGTTGCATGAGCCTCCAATTCACTGAGGTTTACATGTATAATATTCTGTTATATAGGAATATATCTCAATATACTCCTCCAAGTTCCTGCTGATGGGAACTTAGGATATTTCTAGGTTTTTATTTTCCTATTAAAAGCTGCTAGGAGCTCTAGCACTTGTAGGTGCTGCTAGGAATCTCCTTGCATGTGTATCCTGGAACATGTGTGCAAGAGTTCTCTAGGTTATGTGCCCTAGAAGTGGAATTGTTGGGTCATAGGGTATATATATCTTCAACCAGACTGGATAAGAACAGCATCATTATATCTCCCCTGACCCATCAGCAATGTGTAAAAGTTTTCATTAATCCACATCTTCACCAACATTTGACATCATTAAGAGTTTTTATTTTTGCTGATCCAATGAAAATAAAAAACTATCAAACTATGTTTAAATTTGCATTTCCTTAGTTACTAAGGTTGAGCATCTTTTATATGTTTATTGGTCATTCTGTGGGATTTTTTTTTTTTTTTTTTTTTTTTTTGGTTCAAAAACTTTACTATTTCTTAATGGGATCATCTGTCTTTTATCCTGTTTTTTTTTTTCTATAACTCAGTACATATTTGGTATTAATCTTTTATCATAAATGTATGTTGTAAATACTTTTCTCTTGTTTGTGCCTTGTATCCTTACATTCTTTGTGGTTTCTATTAATGAGCACATATCTTAATTCTAAACAAGCTTAATTTATCCATATATTCCTTTATGATATAAACTTGTTATGTGTTGTCTAAGAAATTCTATACCATAAAGTTACAAAATTAGTCTCTTAAATTTAAAAATTAGAAATAATTTTGATTTCCACATTTACGTCTTTAGTCTCACCTGGAAATAATTTTTCTGTGTGGTGTGATATGGAGGGAACATTCTGTTTTATTTTTTTTCCTATGAGTTATTCTTTACCCACTGATCTACAACAGTTCTATTGTAAATCAGGTTGTCATATATATCTGGGTCTGTTTCTCTAAGCTGTCAATTTGTTTATCCCTTTGCCAGTACTACATAATATTATTAATTATAGGCTTATAATAAATGTTGATATCTGGGACAAGTCTCCTCTTTTTTTTCCTTCTTCCATTCTGTCTTGACATTCTTGATATTTTATCCCTTCAGATGAATTTTAGAATCAGCTTTTCAGGTTCAACAAAAAGCTATGTTCAAATTTGAGTGAAAATATAATTTGGAGAGAGGTGATATCTTTATGAAAATGACTTCTCCAATTTATGAGTAAGGTTTGTCTCCACAATTAAGTCTTCTTTAAAGCATTTAAATAAAATTTAATAATTTTCTTTATAAAAGTAGTATGTATTTTGCCTAGATTTATTACTAAGAATTTTATATTTTTATATCTTTTCAATTGTCATAAAAATATATATTGTACTTTTTCTGATTTATACTTGCATTTAAAAAAAGAATCATTCTAGCTTCTCTATGGGTAGCAAAGAAAGAAGCAAGGCTATCAGTCAAGAGGCTGTTGTAATAATCCAGGCTAGAGGTAATGGTGGCTTTCCCCAAAGTGATAGTAATAGAGATAAAGAGACATGGTCAGAGTGGTGAGATTCTAGATACTTTCTGAGAATCAGATTTGATGATGTTTTAAATGTAGGGTATGGGAGAGGAAAGTTGAAGGTTACTCTAGAGCAATAGAAAGAATGGAGTTGTCTTTTACTGAGCTGGGTCAAGGGCAGAAGGAGCATATATGTAAGGTGGTGGTTATTACAGAATATAAGTTTGAACACACAAAGGTGGTGATATGTCTGAACTATTAAGTAGATAATTGAAATTTTGGCTCCTCATGCTTCCAAAGGATCTTCATGGTAGTAAAGAATGGCAGCTTGGACACCAGGGAGAAAGAGGGGTGACATCTTGTGCAGGAGGGACAGGAGGAAGATGGACTCCTCAGAGTTCCTTGAACCATACTATAGCGCTGCTACCCATTTTATTTACAACTAGGGCTTCGCCTTTATCTCCCTCCAACTGCTGCAAACCACCAAAATGCTCTTGCATTTTGTATTTGAAATGAAGTCTCCAGACAACATTCCAAAATCCTTTGCTGATGCTCCCATTTGAAGAATCTGCACATCTGTTAAAAGCTTAAGTCTCAAAGTCTAGACTTGGTACTCAGTATAGTAGCCTGTGTGTAACCCAACCTGAAATGTGAACAGTCTGAACTGAGATGTGCTGTAAGTGTAAAATGTACATCCGATTTCAAAAATTTTACAAACAATAAAAAGAAATATGAAATATCTTATTAATAGTTAAAGAACATTAAAAAAAGTTAAAGAACATTGATTGCATATGGAAGAGATAGTATTTGAGGTATATTGGATTAAATAAAATATTTTAAAATATAGTTAAATAAATAGATTTAATTAATTTAGCCTATTTATTTTTATCTTTTAAATGTGGCTACCAGAAAATTTAAAATTACACATGTGTTTTGAATCTGTGGCTGGCTTTATATTTCTGTTGGGCAGCATGGTCAGAGGCTTTTGTGGGGAACACATTTCAAGAAAAATGGGAAGGTAGAGAAGTGAAAGCCTTCATGTCTCAAATAATTTCAAGGAGAAAGGAAGTATAGAGGGAAAGAAGAATGGATTTAGTCCCTACACTAAACCATGCACTGGGTAGGGCACTGCCATTTGCAAACTTATTTAATCTCCATGATGAAATCAGTTTCATTACTCTCATTTTATAGGGTGAGACCATGGAGGCTCAGAGAGATAAGGTCCTTATTCCCTAAGACTGTGACTAAGTTGAGATTTGAATCGAGTTCCACCTGATGTTAAAGCCTGTGCCCTTTGCAATTGACATCACTGCCACTAATGAGCTGAGGAAATACTTCTGGACACCAGTAGTCAATGTTTGGCGCAAGTGTGTAAACTACCCTTTGGCTCAATGATTAATCTTTCTTTTGAGAATTCATCTTCACAGATGATTCACAGGAAACTAAATAATTGAGTGCGTGTCCTTTCCCAAGCATTGCCCTTAAGAGCAACGGAAACACCCTCAGCATCCAGTTATTAAGGAGTAAGTCAATTATGTTAGATCAAGAGGATGCTTTCTGATTACTAAAATGATAATTTAAGGAAAAAGGCAACATAGGATATGTTTATAATATGGTGATGGGTGATTGATGCAATTAAAATAGTTTATATATCAATTACAAGTAAAATATGCTTGGATGTGAAAAGTAGTATGCAAAAAAGGGGGAATACTTTTTTGACTTTTGTGTTTTTAACATAATAAAATTTCCCAAATAGTGATCCAATATCAACTTTTCAAAGGACATGCACATATTATAAGTCATATACAAAGATGAATAAAGATATGTACACATGAAAAATTGAGTTATGATTCGGGGCAAAGAAGAGGGCACTGCAGCCTGAAACCTGGAGGAGCCAGGCACTGGGCACCTCACTCCTTTGCAGCCTTCAGTCTTCCACCAGGCTACAGTGCATCTAGTGCATGCGCGGCAGCTGTGCAGGGCGCGGCCACGGTCTGAGTGCTGGGGTGAGGAAAGAGCTGGAAGCCTCAGGATGGGCAAATATCCAGATATTCGAAAGGAAAAAACAAAATAAAACAAAACAAAAAACTGGGATACTACCTGGCAACGAGAAAAACACCAAGTCTTAGTTTATCTTAGCTTTTTCTGTGACACACTGTCTCCAGGAGACATTTCATTATGTAAATGATACATGTCAGGGTAACTGAACTGGGGCCATAGCTTTATCTTGGGGCAGGAGAAGAGAAGGGCAGTTACCCTTCAGTCATTCTACTGCACCCTTTTTCAAGAAGAGATCCCCCTCGCAATCACCCGTATAAAGTAGCACCTTCGTTCCAAGAAATACTTCTTTCCTCACACAATTTAAAATGTCGGAATAGTTTCATTTTTGACGTGTGTGTACTGTACTGATACCCCCCCTCCCTCAACACACACAATTTATTAAATAGTTGTAGCATTTTGCAATTGATCAAAACTTGGAACTGAGAAAATATAGGAATGAGAAAGAAAGAGCATATTCATGAATAATAATAACATGAAGAAAGTGATTGCCACAGTTATAGGGCAGTTACTGGGAAAAAATGATAAATTTGGGAATTACAAAATAGGTACTTTTACTTTGCCTGACTCCACCCACCATGTCCGAGCACAAGTGAGTTTCATTTTCAGGCTTCCCTCTTCACCCTCACATGAGGATGATCAGAACCCTGTGCACCCTGGTGTGATTACTGAGATCAAGTGTGGGTGCAGCTTTGAAAACTGCGAAGTGCTGTCACATGCTGCTAGTGGCTGCTTTTTAATCACAGATGGGGCCAGTGGTGGTGGGAATTTGGGAGTTGGAGGGAGTAGCGTTACCTTTTTGGTTAGGGCATCAGGGAAGCTGTGCCTAGGAGGCAGCCTAGGGCTGTGTTTTGAAGGTAGCAGGATTTGGATATGTGGAGTCGAAGGAGGCCATTTCAGGCAGACGAGTCACTGAGTGAGGGCAAAGGGGTCAGAGCATGAGTGAGTAGTTCATTTCGCCAAGTACCATGAGGGGTGCAGTGGAAAATTAGGCATGGGAGGGGGGCATATTATCCAGGGCCAAAAGCTTGGCAATATTCCTTGAGATCATGGGGAGCCATTGAAGACATTTGAACAAGGTAGTGACATGATGGAGCTCTGCTTGCTAGTGTGGGTGAGGTGGGAAGCATTGTAGACTGGAGGCAGAGAGGCCTGCATGGCAAGGTTGGGAGAGAAATGAAGAAGCAGTGGGGCTGGCACTTGTCCTAGCCCCACCGAGGGCGGGGACCTAGAGAACCGGCCTCACTCACCTGTGTAGTATGCTGAGGCCCCTTGACTCTTTCTGAGTCTCCTCAGGTGCCACTTCCCATCTCCTTGGTGGTAGAAGAGTTAGGTCTGGGTTAAAAATATTCCTGACACATCAAGAGTTTTGCCAAGACTCATTCTGGCTAAACAGATATCTAGGTCTTGGGAGAAAGTTGAAGGCTCTCAACATGAGTCTAATTTGAAAAGAAAACTTTCAATGGTAGACAGACTCTTAAGGAGCCCCAGGTTACAGGTGGGGACTGAGTCACAGAGAGGCAAAGAGACTCAGCCCCAGGGTCTAATGCACCTGCCTCCTGCTGCCAGCACTGTTTCCTTGCTCTCCATTTTTTGTGAAAAAACACCACATACAAAGTTGCATCTAAAAGTGTCTCTTTCTCATTAACCTGAAAGCCGTTTTCTGGACCTAGTTCTGCCTGGCATAGGAGAGGAGTGCAAGAAGGCTATTAACTCTCCTTATGTGTAATGCAGGTGGTTTGTGCTCTTACTTTGGTAAGTTTTCTTTGGTATTTGAGAATTAAGAATTGATTCTTTAATTTAGTAATTAATTCCATGAGAATTAAGAGATGCTTAATTCTTTAAAAGGCAGGAATACATTCTTCTAGATACAATTGAAAGTTTAGTGATTTTTGTGTATATTCTCTGACCAAATTATACTTGAAATTTAATAGGCCAAAAGAACAATTGTGTCAACTAACCAATTCTGTAAATCTTTTCATTTCTCATATCTTAACAAGTGGCCTGAGAAGTGTAAAGGATTTTGCAAAGTTCCCAATGGTTTCAGTTCTCCTGGGGTTGGAGAGTGAGGACCCTGGAGGGTGAGTGACTAACACTGGGTGTGCTGCTGGTGTCAGTCCAGGGAGTGACTGGTCAGCTGGTGTCTAAATTGTACCCAGACTAACAAACCCTTGGCCTGGTGGCACTCAGTAGCAGCTCTCCCCCAGGGGAATGACAAAACCACAGTGTCTTGTTCTATGCCTGCTTGTTTGTGGTGTGAGCTAGGGCCATACAGCAAGACTGGCTCTCGACCTACTGCCAGGGTTTAGCAATAACTTTGTAAGACCAACTGGGAACCCCTGCAGTGCTTCCTGAGGTTTATTCTTACCACATGTATCAAGCCAAGCAACGGTTGTGAAAGGGGTGTGGGGCTTTGGGGCTTTGGTGTCAGAAAAGTCTGGGTTTGACCTTTATTCTGAGGCTTATTAGCAATTTGATTTCAGATAAGTTACCTATTTTCTCTGAAGTTTGGTTTCTTTAAGTCTTGCTTTCCCCATTTGTATAATGGGAACAGTGATACCTGCTATATAAGTTTTCTACGATTAGAGAATATTGATGGTTCTCATTCTGTTTTGGCCATTGTTTTTGTTTTTTGATTACAGTTTACATTCAATACTATTTTGTATTAATTTCAGGTGTACATCATAATAGACAATCATATATTTATCAAAGTGGTTATGGCCATTCTTCCATAAGCAGCATTTCTTTACTGGAGACTGAGTCATGGATTGGCTCCCACATTGGAGAAGCCCCAGTTATGGGGGCTGGGCTTCTCATTACCTGTGCTGTCACAATGTTCTAATGTTGATGAGGATAACACATTTGCAGGTAAGCTTCAAAGGTCTGCCCAGAGGAACTGTTCCCTGGACATTTTTGGCAATATGGAAGTCGGTATACATACCGAGATACAAAACTGGGTTCCTTCTGCAGGATACTGTGAGTTCCTACATTCTGTTAATGTTGCAAAAACCACAGTGGTATGAGCTGGCCAGGAGTGCATGGATGGGAATCAGAAAAAGGAAGTGTTGAGGGCCATGGAAGCTGTCACTCAGCCTACCTGGTTCCTGACAATTGCAGTCCCCATCTTAATCTTCAGGGGAATTCCTGAACTTCTGGAAAAAACCTATGCTGTCTCTTTTTCTCTTGAGTCATTTCAGGCAGGATGTGGGGCACTAGGCTCTGCTGTTCTTTGTTTGCAGGTATTCAGCCCTTGGCTGATCCAGGAGTGGGCTTTGGGCAGCACCAAGGTAATTTCTGGCCAGCCCTGGCTCTTGTCCTGGAGCCATGTATCAGAGCTCTCAGGGCACCTCTGGTACTGACAACTACTCTGACCCCCAAGACCCTGTCTGCAGGGCTGCTGTTTTCCCATCTGCCCCTGCCATGTTGTTGCCTGCATATGCTCTTGTTCTTGCCCTGGAGCCTAGCTCCTAAGAACAGCACACCTGCTCAGGACTTGCAGCAGTGCTAGAAAAAAACTAGAGGACAAGACATTTATGATTCCCAAGGCTCTTTCCAAGACATCTCTTTGGGTGGTGGTCCTCAAAGCATGGCCCCTGGTGGTATTCAGGGGCGGGTGGTCTCTCAGGTGTGTCCCCAGGTGGTCCTCAAGGTGTGTCCTCTGGTTGTTCTCAGGGCATGATTCTTAGTGGTCCTCAGATTATGGCTCCTAGTAGTGCTGAAGCTATGGCTCCTTGTGGTCCCCAATATGTGGCCCTTGGTGGTCCTTAATGCATGGCCTTGGTGTCCTCAAGGTGTGGCCCCTGGTGGTCCTCATGGTGTGGCCTTTGGACTAGATCTTTGTTACCACCAAGAAACTTGTTAGAGGTACAAATTCTTGGACCTTACCCTAGCCCTACTGAATAAGAAATTCTGAGAGCGGGGTCCAGAAATATGGGTTTTCATAATCCCTCCAGGTAAGGCTGAGACATGTCAAAGTGTCAAGACCACTGCCTTCAGAAACTCCTTCTCCTAGGAGGCAGGTTATAGTCTGAAGGTCTTGACTATTGGCCTACCAGCACCACCTGAAGACTGGCTTCCAAGCCAAGCAAAGCCTGTCAAAGAAAAGTCTTAGACTATTTTGACCTCCTGTCAACTTCTCACAAAGCCCTATGGAAACCTCAAGATTCTCATGTTAGTCTCCAAGATTACCCGCTACTCCTTTCCTTTGAGCAGTCTATGGACTGTGCTCTTGGGCCCTGTCCTGTAGGAATTCAACACTCTTGCTCATTTTTTGTAAATTCTTGGGATATATGTTGTCCAATCCACTTGTGTCTCCTGTCTCCTCTGATCTTGTTGCTGTCTATTTGTGTCTCCCCTTCTATACTATGTCTGTCCAGAATTAACTCAGGTGTGGACATAGAGCTTCTGTAATTGATTCTTCCTCCTCCTCCTTCCAAAACAACTGTGTGTGTAGCAAATGTTTACTGATGTCTTGGGCCAGAAAGGTATTCCTGTCCCACTTTTGAAAACACCAGGTATGTTACACTGGGGATGCTGCTAAAACTCAATGGTGACTATGTTTCTTCATCTCTAAAGGAGGTCAGAACAGTCACGAGAGTCCCTGTGCCATGGGACTCAGGGAGAATTAAATTAGTTATGTATGTAAAGCACTTTTCACTGGGCCCAGGGCAGAGTATGAACTCAATAGATGCTATTATTCTTATTATTTTATTATAGTCATCAAACTGGAAGAATTATATACTCTTCTTTTAACATACATTAATCTATTTGTGGTAAAATATACATAACATAAAATTTTCTATTTTTAAGTGTGCAGTTTAGTGGCATTAAGAATATTCAAACTGTTGTGCAACCATTCATCTCCAGAACTCTTTATCTTGCAAATGGAGCCTGTCCCCATTAAACATTAACTCCTCATTCTCCCCTCCCTCCAGCTCTTGGCAATCACCAATCAACTTTCCGTCTAGGTGAATTTGACTACTCTATATAACTCATTTAAGTTCAATAATACAGTATTTGTCCTTTTATGATGGGCTTATTTCACTTAGCGTAATGTCCTCAAGGCTCATCTATGTTGTAGCATGTGTCAAGAATATTCTGTTGCATGGATAGATCATATTTTGTTTATCCATTTATCTGTTGATGGAAATTTGAATGTTTCCATCTTTTTGCTATTGTAAATAATCTGTTGATCTTCTGCTTTTAATTCTTTCGGTTGTCACTTTACTTTTTATAATTGACTCACCTTGTCCACTGGTTCAGCCAATTTGACAAAATGATTATTTATATTGTTTTTTAATTGGATGGAAAATGTCAGATCATGTACACCTGGACTCTGGTATATGCTAATCAACCTGGCCCTGGATTTACCATTTCCAAAAAGATATTTTGATGAACTGAAACTTTCCCAGAGGAAATGCTAATGGACTTAGCCCAATATGTTAACTAAGCTGGTGTGGGACAGGGAAAGCAATGAGATGTAAATGACCTACTGAATATGTCAATAAGCAAACTCCCACTTACTGAAAGGTGTATAAAAAAAGGTGCCTGCAGAAGTACTGGTGGTGATTCCTATGGGCCCAGGAGGACTGGGAGCCACCTTTCCCCAGCTTCCCTTGCTCCTATGGGCCCACGAGGAGGACTGGGAGCTACCCCCTTCTCCGCCACCATTTCCCTTGCTCCTACAGGCCGTTGAGTCAGTCTGGGAATTGCCTCTCCCCTTAACCTCCTTCCCCCTTTCTTTGGTCCCTCAATAAACCAGTTATCTGTTCCCACAGCAGTCTCTGGGCAATTTAAAAGAGCAGGGCTGCCCTGACAGAAAAGTGAACCTGAATTTGGGCAGCAGTCTCCACACTTGACCAACACAAAGGCTGAGGATAGGAATGCCACTGAATGAGCACTTATGGTGCCTTGTGTTCATAGGAGCTTTGCTTTTCTCCCCAACTTGTGACATTCCTAGGAAAGCAGAGGTGCAGTTAAGGAAGAACATGTGAGTTTTAGAGTCAGATGCACAGAACTTGCATTGCAGTCATTTTGGGAAGATAGAACCTCTCTGAACCTTGCTTTCAGCACCTGTAAAAATACTGCTGTTGTTTGTTTCCTTGTGGAGTGTTGTGAAGATGAAGTAAATGATACAGAGCTAAAGATGCAGAGTCACAATAAAGTGTGTTCTCATTGAGTGGAGTTATTGCTGTGGTTCACTATGTAGTTGTATCCCCTTTGTAATGAATAAAAACAGGTAAAGGGACTACAACCTCTGCCTCTAGCTTTTCTATTGGCACTCTTTTGACCTTAGAATGTTTTTTTTTTACATAGAAAAGGTCCCTTCCATCCTTTTATGGCCACCCTTCTATCCCCAATCCCTGGCAACCACTGACCTATTTTGTGTCCCTGTAATTTTGCCTTTTCTAGAACATCATATAAACAAAATCAGACAGCATGTAGCCATTGAAACTAGCTCCTGTCACTTGTCCTAAGGCCTCTGAGATCCATCCATTTTGCTGTGTGGGTCAGTAGTGCACCTTACTGTGAAGGAACATCCCATTCACCCCTTGAGGGACATTTGGGTTGTTTCCAGGTTTTGGCAGCTATGAACAGACCTACTGTAAACATTCATGTATAGGTTTTTAAGGGACATAAGTTTTTATTTCTCTCGGGTAAATAATACCTAGGAGCAGAATTGCTGGACATATGTTTAACTTTCTCAGAAAGTGCCCAGCTGCCTTCCCAAGTGGCTGTACCACTCACATTTCTACCAGCCAGGGTGAGAGTTGTAATTGCTCTGCATCCTTGCCAACATTTCCTGGGTTTTGTTTGTTTGTTTTTAAAGAAATTCTAATAGGTATGTCCTGGTATCTCAGTGTGGATTTAATCTGCATTTCCCTAATGAGAATGCTGTTGTCCCCTTGGTGTTTCTGATTAACTACAATGGGCTTTGGAGTTGAAATTTGAACAAAGCTTCCATGTTACTACAGGTTCTATCTTTGCCCCTGACACCTTCTTTTTAATATGCTTTCAACTTGTAAGCTCTTTTACCACTGAGAAATGGAAGAGGGAAGGAAGACCTAGCCTCACTCTGCACATATTTTTGAAACAAGAGCTCTGTTGTTTTTTTCTGAGAGCTTCTGGTTGAGGCCAGGTTCTTCCTGACACAAGAGCAAGAGTGTTTGGATCTGCTGATGTGCAGTAAGGAACTGGCTTTAGAATGGAAAGAGGAACAGAGGAAGTTGCTGTTCTTTTCTGTATCATCTGGTTTAGACTCCTGCAGCCCCAGGGTCTGGGAATCACTGCCTCTGACTTAGATGGTAAATAGGTCTGCCTCTGCACCAGGGCATGGAATCCAGAAAGGGGAATAGTCACACATGCTGACAAGACTTTCAACTAGACTTTTATCATAGCAATTCCTGAGCAGCTCTAAGCTCCACAAAAATCAGGGATGAAACAGTTAATCACAATGTCGGCTTAGCAGCCCAAACATCAGTAACTTGGCCTTTTCTCAGGCTCAAGATGTCACCCTCTGGTGTGGCAGCTGCAAGCAGGATGCCCTTGTTGCTCTGAACTGTTCCAAAGCAGAGCCCTGTAGATGCTACAAATCTGTGCTGAGGTTAGGGTTGGGGGTAGGGTTGAGGCCAAAGCAAGGGTGGGATGTGACACCAGAGGGCTGGGGCACACATGGCTACTCCTAGCTCTGGTGTCAGTGAGGTCATAGGAAATACCCTGTGAGGCACTGCAGACATATATGGTTCCCTGCAAACAATGCACAGTCCCTGTGCCCCTCAGCCCACACATCCCACAGGCTTTCAGCCCACTGGGGCATCTGCAGTCATTCTGCCCTGACTCACTGTCATGCATCTCTCCCAATGTCAATGCACAGAGGCCAGAGGGTGGAGCTGAGCTAACCAGGACTATTTTGATAAGGAGAAATATAGTTTCAGGGAGGGTAAGTAACTTGGTTAAGGCATCGAAGCAGCCAAGCTGGGCCTGGACCCTGTCCTGTGACTGCCATCCTGGCCAACGGCTCCCCTCTGCCTCAGAGCTATGTGAGTGGGCAGGTTACTGGGTGGCTGTCTCTTGCTGCCTCATGTAGGCTGCAGAAAAGCAGAGATGCTAGTCTGCCTTGAGTTTGACCCAAACTGGGTAATAGCTTGCTGGCAGATAGGAGGGCTTTGTCTTTTTCTGGATATCTGGAGTCCCTCAATGCCTCCAGTCTTCAGTCCTGCCAAAGCAACCTTCCCCTCCACCTCTCCCTCAGACTTTTACCTCTTCAAGAAAGCTTTCTGAGTGATAAGCCTTCCCAGAAAAGCTTTGTTTTTATTACCTGGCCAAGCAGGTCTCATGCCCCTCTCTCTACCTTGACGGGTGAGCCCTTGTTGGAGCTCAGCCTTTAGTGTATGTTTTGGGTGATGCTTAGAGGCAGCAAAAGCCAAGAAAGGCTGTGGTGGACTCTCTTTGGCCACTGACTGACAGTGGGACCCTATGTAGGTCATTTCTCTGCTCATAGCCCCCGTACCATCTGCGAACGAAGGCCAATAGCTTTGACATGGCTGGATGGCAGGAAGGTTAAGTGAAGCCACACATGTAAATGTCTGCATCAAGGAGGCATCGATAAATGCCCATCCCTCAATCCCAAAAATGACATGTGCCAGGCATTGACTCAATTGGCACAGTACCCTCTGAGGGTTCTGTTATTGTCTCATTTACAAATGAGGACACTGAGGCAGGGATGAGTTTCATTCCTTGACCTTATGGGCTGAGTCCATTAGACTTTGCCTGAAACCTGGGCTCATCACCACTACACTGTGTATTAAAGTAGAATCTGGACATTCTGCCAAGATGGAGGTGTAGGTAGATATGCTTCACCTCCTTCTACAAGCATAAGAAGGATAACATCTACTTAAAAACAAAAAACAATCAGAACTACCAGAAAATCAAGTTGCATAGAAGTCCAACAAAGATATAAAGAAGTAATACTCATCTAGACAGGAAGGAAGGGCAGAACCAGGGAGCCGGGGTGAAGAGGATTTGGTGTGGCAGCAGTGGTGGCTAGGCACTGGCTGCAGCCAGCTGGCAGAAAGAGTAGTCATACATTATTAAAGCCAGAAGGGACACCTGGGGAGCGATCTTAGTCCCAGGCCAGGCCATAAAGCTCATGGTTCCAGCACTAGGAAAATAAAACTTCATTGCTTCTGGCTGTGAAAACAAGTGGGGGTTGGGGTGGCAGAAGAAACTGTCAGTCTCTCAGAAGAGTCCATTTGGAGGGCCCCATAGTCCTAGAATGTATGCAAATGCACCCATTCTGAGAACCATCACCAGGAAAACAGCTGGAGGGGCGCCAGTCACATAGGGGAAGTGGGGGAAGTAACTGGAAGAGGGGTGAGTGCCAAGAAAGTGGCATTGTCCCTCTCTGGTCCCTTCCCCACATACAGTGCCACAAAGCGGTGAAACAGAACTGATGAATACCTAAGGCTCTGCCCCTTACAACGTAACAGGTGTAGCAGCTCTACCTAATACACAGAACCAAGCACAAAAGTCTGTCAGGTTGAGAATACAGAGAAGTATGCCCAGAAGAGAGACCAGATCAAGGCTCCAGAAGGAGAAATAAGCAAGGAGGAGATAGCCAACTTAACAGATGCAGAGTTCAAAACACTGGTGATAATGATGCTCACCAAAATGATTGAGTACAGCAAATGTGTAAGGGAAGAAGCAAAGGCTATACTAAGTGAAATGAAGAAAAGTCACCCAAAACCGACGGTGAAAGGGAAGGAAGCCAAGGTTCAAATCAATGCTTTGGAACATAAGGAAGAAATAGTCAACCAGTACAGAATGAAGAAACAAGAACTGAAAAAAATGAGTCAAGGCTTAGGAATCTCTAGGGAAAGTTTAAATGTGCATAACAACATTGGAATCATAGAGGTGCCAAAAGGAGGACAGGAAGAGCAAGAAATTAAAAAATTATTTGAAAAAATAATGAAGAAAAACTTCCCTAATATGGCGAAGGAAATATACATACAAGTCCAGGAAGCACAGAGAGTCCCAAGCAAGCTAGACCCAAAGAGGACCACACCAAGACACATCATAATTAAAAGGCTAAAGGTTAAAGATGAAGGGAGAATTTTGAAAGTAGCAAGAGAAAAGAGGCAAGTTACCTACAAAGGAATCCCCATAAGATTGTCAACAGATTTCTCAGGGAAAACTTTGCAGGCAAGAAAGGACTGGCAAGAAATATTCAAAGTGATGAAAAGCAAGGACTTACAACCAAGATTACTCTATTGAGCAAAGCTATCGTTTAGAATAGAAGGGCAGATAAAGTGCTTCCTGGACAAGGTAAAGCTAAAGAAGTTCATCATCACTAAGCCCTTATTACATGAAATGTTAAAGGGACACATTTAAGAAAAAGAAGATCAAAACTATGAACAGTTAAATGATAATAAACTCACAACATCAACAACTAAACCTAAAAAATTAAAACAAACTTAGCAAACAAGTAGAACAGGATCAGAATCATAGATATGGAGATCATATGGAGGGTTATCATTGTGGAGGGAGGAGGGGAAGAATGGAGGAAAAGGTGCAGGAGTCAAGAATCATAACTGGTAGGTACAAAATAGACAGGGAGACATTAAGAATAGTAAAGTAAATGGAGAAGCCAAAGAACTTACATGCATGACCCATGGACATGAACGAAAGGGGGGTTGTGATTGCAGGAGGGAAGGGAGGTGCCAGAGGGGGGCAAAGGGGGAAAATTGGGACAACTGTAATAACATAATCAATACAATATACTTAAAAAAATAAAGTAGAATCTGAATAACTCTAGGCTTGGATATGGCATTTACATTTTTGATATTTTGTTCATTATGTATTTTTGACATTACTTTTGATTTTTAAAAATATTGCATTACAATGTTATTTAACTTGGCTACTGAGATTTTTGTAATCCCTCTTAAATATTGAACCTGAGGTGAGTGCCCCACTTACTTCACTCTAATTCCAGCCCTGTCCCAGACTCCCAGTGACCCTCCCCACAACTTGTCCCTTTAACTGTGCATGTTTGATAATGAAGTAAGTTAGAATAATTTCTTCTTGTTGTTTTTCACACAACCCTGAGAGCCTACTCCCTGTTTTCTTCCTTTTACAAATAAAATCCAAGCAGGCTGAGGGTGATAGGGAGAGCACACGAGGGGGACATATCTTGACATTGGATTCAGACCATTTCTCCATGGGATTTCACAGATTCCCCTCATGTTAGAAATTCTTGTTTCTCAAAAAATCTCTGTCTATTTAATCTTTTCACTTCAGTAAACAAGGCTTCTTAACTTTAGAAGATCAGAGGCTATTTCTATTGTTTCCCCTGTATACCCAGCTGTGGTCCCCAGGACTGTATACATACTCATATTCTGACCTAATGCTGAACTTGTCTTCTTACCTGCTTATCCTAAAAAGGTGGCGTGTTGACAAGGTCTTGGATATGGTTCATTTAATGAATTTGTGGGGAGCACCTGCAATTGTGACCACAAAGCAACATTTATATGGTAAGAGACAACACTTAGCATGGCTCTAACAGCCATCTGTCAGTGGGGTTGCCCTGCCTGACAGGGTTGGCTATGTGGGTGACAGGGGTGGCAGCTTGATTGGGACATAGTGACTTCCAGAGTTTGCAGAATATTCAAGTAGAAATCTTGGCATGAGAAAAAAGGATTTGTTTAGAAGACGGGTCTGGGCTACAGAGAGAGAGAGGGAGAGAGAGGAATATTTTGGTGCCAATAGCATACAGGTTTATTCATTTACTTATTCAGGAGCATTTTATTGAGCACTGTCAACTGCTGATACAGGCACAATGATTTTCCTTCACAGAGCTAACATTTAGTGGATATGTGGCTCCCAGGAGCAATTAAAGACATGGGGAAGAGCTGAGCTCTCCTATAGGGAACTCATGTTGTCAAGTAAAGTCTGACCCAGAAAGCCACTGCTGGAAATCTTGAAGGAGATGGAGCAGCAGACAGACATGTTCAGCTCCTTACACTGACAAAACACAGAGTGAGAAACAACAGAGACACGTTTATTTTTTACCCATAAGATAAGCTAGATTAAAAAAATTGTAACTGGGGAGGTATAAACTCTTGTATTCTCTTTTTTTTCCCCCACACTGCAAGGAGTGACTTCTATTGTATATAGATTTTGCCTTAGTTCTGTTTTTTTTTTTTAAATCGCTGTTCTATTACAGTTGTCCCAATTTTCCCCCTTTGCTCTCCTCTGCTCTGACCACCCCCCTCTCCCACAGTCAATCCCCAACCTGTCCATGAGTCATTTATACCTATTCCTTGACTAGACCCTTTACATTCTCGTACTGCTTATAACCCTCCCCTCTCCCCTCTGGTTGCTGTTGGTCTGTACCTTATTTCCATGCCTCTGGTTATATTTTGCTTGTTTGTTTGTTCGGTTCACTAAGTTTTTCTTATAGGTGAGATGATATGGTATTTGTCTTTTACCACCTGGCTTATTTTATCTAGCATAATACTCTCCAGTTCCATCTAAGCTGTCACAAAAGTTAGGGATTCCTTCTTTCTTTCTGCTGCATAGAATTCCATGGTGTAAATGAACCACAGATTTTTGATGTACTTATTTACTGATGGGTACTTAGGATGTTTCCAACACTTGGCTATTGTAAATAATGCTGCTATAAACAGAGGGGTACATAGGTACTTTTGAATTGGTGTTTCAGGATTCTTAAGGTATAATCCTGGCAGTGGAACTACTGGGTCAAAAGGCAGTTTCATTTTTAGAGTTTTGAAGAAATTCCATACAGATTTTTACCAGTGGCTGCACCAGTCTTCGTTCCCAAGAACAGTGCACTAGAGCTCCCTTTTTATCCACATTCTCCCTGGCACTTGTTTGTTGATTTGTTAATGATGGTCATTCTGAGCATTGAGAGGTGAAATTTCATTGTGATTTTAGTCTCCATCTTTCTGATAGCTAGTGATATTGAGCATTCTTTCATATGCCTTAGGGCCCTCTGTATGTCCTCCTTGGAGAAGTCTCTCTTTAGGTCCTTTGCCCATTTTTAAATTGGATTGTTTGTCTTTCTGGTGTGGACTCATATGAGTTGTTTATATATTTTTGATATCAAACCCTTGTCCGAGGTATCATTGGCAAATATCTTTTCCCATACTGTTGTTTTCCTTTTCATTTTGCTGATGTTTTCCTTAGTTGTGCAGAAGCTGTTTGATTTGATGTAGTTCCATTTGTTTATTCTTTACTTTATTTTCCTTGCCCTGGAGGATATATCAGTGAAAATATTGTTGCATAGGATATCCAAAGTTGTACTGCCTATGTTTTTCTCTAGGGCTTTTATGGTGTCACAGCTTATGTTTAAGTCTTTTATCCATTTTGAGTTTATTCTGGTGTATGGTGTAAGTTGATGGTCTAGTTTCATTTTTTTGCATGTACCTGTCCAGATCTTCAAACACCATTTGTTGAAGAGGCTATTTTTACTCCATTTTATACTCCTGCCTTATTTTTTAAATATTAGCTTACTATAGAGACATGGGTTTATTTCTGGGCTCTCTATTCTGTTCCATTGATCTATGTGTCTGTTCTTAAACCAGTATTAGACTGTCTTGATTACAGTGGCCTTGTAGTATAGTTTGATATTATCAGGTATTGTGAACCCTCCTACATTGCTCTTCTTTCTCAAGATTGCTGGGGTTATTTGGAGTTGTTTATGGTTCCACATAAATTTTGAAATATTTGTTTTATGTATGTAAAATATGTCATTGGTATTTTAATAAGAATTGTGTTGAATCTATAGACCTCTTTGGGTAGTATGGACATTTTAATTCTTCCAATCCATGAACATGGTATATGCTTCCATTTATTTGTATCTTTCTTAATTTCTTCCTCAGCATTCTATAGTTTTCCAAGTATGGGTCTTTTACCTCCTTGGTTAAGTTTATTCCAAGGTACTTATTTTCTTTGTTGCTATAGTAAATGGGATTTTTTCCCTAGTTTCTGTTTCTGATATTTCATTGTTGGTGTACAAAAATGCCTTCAATTTCTGAATATTGACTTTGTACTTGCTATTTTGCAAAATTCACTTATTAGGTTAAGTAGTGTTTTGGTGGAGACTATAGGGTTTTCTACATACACTATCATGTCATCTGCAAACAATGACAGTGTTACTTCCTCCTTGCCATTTTGGATGTCTTTTATTTCCTTTTCTTGCCTCATCTCTGTGGCTAGAAATTCCAATTCTATGTAGAATAAAACTGATGGAAGCAGACACCCTTGTCTGATTCCTTTAAGGTGAAAGCTTTTAGGTTTTGCCCATTGAATATGATGTTGTCTGTAGGTTTCTCATATGTAGCCTTTGTTATATTGAAATATACTTCCATTATTTCCACTTTGCTGAGAATTTTTATAATAATTGTATCTTATCAAATGCTTTTTTAGCATCTATTGATATGATCATTTTGTTTCTGTGGTATATTAAATTTAGTTAATGTAGTTTTCTTTTTTCTCTCTTTTTATGGCCTTTGCTCTGAAATCTATTTTGTCTGATATAAGTATTGCTACTCCAGCTTTTTTTTTTCACGTCCATTTAATCGGAATATTTTTTTTGCATCGCTTCATTTTTAGTCTGTGTAGAACTTTTATTCTGAGGTGGGTCTCTTGTAGACAGCATATATGTTGTTCATGTTTTCTAATCTATTCAGCTATCCTATGTCTTTTGATTGGTACATTTATTCCATTTACATTTAAGGTTATTATTGATAGGTACTTATTTATTGCCATTTTTTCCTTTTGTACCTGTGTTCCTCTCTCCCTCCCTCCCTCTCTCTCTCTCTCTCTCTCTCTCTCTCTCTCTCTCTCTCTCTCTCCATCTTCTTAAAGTATTCTCTTTAGCATCTCTTGCAATGCTGATTTGGTGTGATATATTCTTTTAGCCATTTTTTTAAATCTAGGAAAATTCTTATTTCGCCTTTCATTTTATTTTTTTATTTTTATTTTTTTCAGATTTAATGTGTTTTATTGAGTAAAATATTACATTTGTGCCAATTTCCCTTCCCTCTGCTCCCCTCCACCCTGTGGCCCCCCTCCCTCCAGTTGTCCCCCCCTTTTAGATTATGTCCATTAGTTGTGTATACAGTTCCTCCCAACCTCTCTCCGTCTATTCCATTCCCTCCTACCTTGATCCCCAATTCCTATATCATCTCCCTCCCTTTCCCCATTCCCCCTCCCTGTTGACCTCCCCCCAATATGCTTCCCGTACCCACAGTTCCTTTTCCACTCTCGTTGCCTGTTTAGTTTGCCTTTGTTTCATCTCCTTAGCTTCTGTTTTTTAAACCAGTCCCTTTAACATCTCATATAACAGTGGTTTGGATCTAATGAACTCTTTCAGTTTTATTTTGTCCTGGAAACACTTTCTCTGTCCTTCTATTCTGAATGACAATTTCGCTGGATAGAGTATTCGTGGTTGTAGGTTTTGGATTTTCATTACTTTGAATATTTCTTGCCAGTCCCTTCTTGCCTGTAGGGTTTCCCTTGAGAAGTCTGCTGATAGTCTAATTGGGACCCCTTTGTACATAATTCTTTTCTTCTCTCTTGCTGCTTTTAAGATTCTCTCTTTATCTTTAATTTTTGACATTTTGATTATAATGTGTCTTGGAGTGGTTCTCCCTGGGTCCAGTCTCTTGGGAACTCTCCTTGCTTCCTGGACCTGCAAGTCTATTCCCTTCCCCAAGTCTGGGAAGTTCTCCTTTATTATATTTTCACTCAATGTTTCAAGTTCTAGTTCATCTTCCTCATTCTCTGGCAAACCAATGATTCTTATGTTGGGCCTTTTATAGCTGTCCCAGAGGTTTCTGATCCTCTCATTGTTGCTTCCCATTTCCTCTCTCTGCATTGGTTGACTGCTTGTTCCTTCTCCATATTCCAGTTTGTTGAAATGAACTCTGGATTTTTTTTCCTCACCATCTGTCTCGTATGTGGTTTTGTTCCTTTCGTTATGAAAGTTTTTCGCTTCTTTCTTATCTTTTTCCTGCTCTTTTGTGAATTCTGTAAGCCACCTGATAACAATGGCCCAGAACTGAGCCTCTGACAGGTTTCTTATCTGTTCATCTGTCAGGTTCTCTATCTGCTGCCTGGTGAGCTGTGTCACCGGTATTTCTATAGTTGTCTGCCACATTTTGACAGATGCGTTTTGTTTTCTTGGGCCGGCTGTCGGGGGCAGTGCCTGTGTACTCGTAATGACCCAGCGACCAGCGCCGTTTGGCATCACAAGTCAGCGACCGGCGCCTGTCTGCGACCTATTTCGCAGCCCTGTGGTGCTTTCTTTCTTTGGGGGCAGGGGTCCAAAATGGATTCACACAGTTATTCAGCTAGGAGACCGGGATCCGTCCTCCCGCCCCCCTGGGCCTCACTGTTCAAGGCGATGCAGTGGCCGCTCTCCCCAGCGCTGGGGTCGCGCACTGCCAGGGGCTTGACTGCCGCCGGGATTTTTCGCCGCCCCGCCGCTCCGCAAACAGCTTTGCCCTCTTTAACTCTTACCTGCCCGAATGGCACCGCTGGTTTATAACTTCATATGTTGGGCTTCCGTGTAGTTTTATTTTCTGGAATTTCTAGTTATCCTTTGTTTTGAAGTAGTTGTATTCCTCTCTAGTTGTAGAGGGAGACTTAGCGTGTCCGTCTAAGCCTCCATCTTGGCCGGAAGTCCTCGCCTTTCATTTTAAATGAGAGCCTTGCTGGGTAGAGTAGTCTTGGTTGCAGCCCTTTCTTTGCTTTTCATTACTTGGATTATTTCATACTATCCCCTTCTGGCTTGTAGTGTTTCTGTTGAGTAATCAGCTGATAGACTTAACAGAGCTCCCTTGTATGTCACTAGTTGTTTCTTCCTTGATGCCTTTAAGATTCTCTGTCTTTAAATTTTGCCATTTTAATGGTGCTCTACATGTTCAGAGAAACTTCTGTAGTTACAAACTATAGATATGACCCTTGAAAGTATAGTCTTATCTTGTAAACTCCTGGTAGGACTGTACACTCATAGGGTTTTTGAGGAGAAACTGTTTGGAAATGTGTTAAGAGCCTGGAAAAGATACCTGCTCCTAGGTCTAGCTATTTTCTTTCAGAAATTTAGGAATGTGTTATAGTATGTTATTTAATCATGAATATGTGGACAGCCATAAACACAAAGCCTGACATTGCAGTGTTGTTGATAGCTGTGAATAATTGGAAACTATTGAATGTGTAAGTGTAGAAGTTTAGTTAAATTAATGATCAACGTGGCTCTACAGCCACTGCATAGCTAAAATTTAAGATCTTTAGCAACATGGAAAATATTCTTGATATGTTTTTGTAACAAAAAAGTATGAACTAATTTATTAAAAGAATGGATTGAGAAAAGATATTTGTGATTTTAAAAACCAACAAGAGACCAGTTTCTAGAGCAAACTCTTTCAAAGCAACAAGAAAAACATAGGCAAGGAAAAATAAGCAGAAGTTATGAATAGTCAGTTTGCAGAAGAGAAAATCTGAAACCCTAACAGGCATATAGAGATACTTAGACTAATTATTAGATTAGATAAATACAGATTAAAATGACAGCAAGAGATCACTTTACTTCAGTGCGGTTGGCTAGCATTAGAAAGCTGAGTGGTGCCAAGCAGGGGTATGGATGAGATGGTAGAGGAGCCTTTAAGTGCTCTGTGAGTGGAGTGTGGTCTGCTGCCAGGTTTCTGGAGGCATTTTAGTTACTGGTACATAGTTGAATCTATGCTTGCCCAGTATTCCTGGTCCCATGTTCATACCCAGAGCCAGAAACATGCAGTCCATGAGGAAACGGACCTGCATGGGAATGTCAGGACAGGATGAAGAACAGTACAGGAAGTTATGGGTAACTAGCTATTGTCACTGCAGAGCGAATAAGTCAAATAGGCACGTAATGCCTGCCCACTTTGTAACATGGGGTAGCAATTAGAGGAAATGAAATTGACAAAGAGCTGCATGGTTAGGTCTGAAGACAATGCTGAGTGAAAAAGTGAGCTCTAGAAAAGAGGCAGAAGGTCATTCAGGCACCTTCCAATGCAGGTGTTCAGAAATCTCACACCTGGACTACACTTTATAAGAACCCATGCTATTAATTAGGTACAGTGGACAGGGTTGTGGAGAAGGGAATGGGAGTGACAATGGAGATCTAAGGAATAGATGAATAATATAACAAAGCTGGAGAGGAGACTGACCCAGGTCAGGGAAAAGACTTGCTGAGACTGAGGAATGTGAGGCACCCCACCACCTGCCCGTAAGGGTCAAACCCTCAAAGGAAACATATAAGCCCCCCACAAACCTCCAGCCTACCAACCAAGAAAAGCAAAAGTATAAACAAAAAGTTTACCTTAACAATATCATTAGTGTGTTTTTATTAAACTCTATCTTCATAGGTGGAAGCTGTAATATCAGTAATTTCTCTGGGTATGGGCAAGCTTGATATTCTTCCTGATATCTTCCCACTTTTCAATACTGCACTTACATGGCTTTTTAAAAATAAAATAATTTCTGAAAATAGAGTTTGAGTAATAAGTATATGTGATAAAAGAAGAACCAGGGACACATGGAATTTTGCATATTAAGAGTGAGAACATTTTTCCCTGGATGCTGTGGCTCAGTGGATTGAACATCGGCCTGCGAGTCAAGTGTTGCTGGTTCGATTCCCAGTCAGGGCGCAAAACTAGGTTGCACGTCAGGTCCCCAGTTGGGGGTGAGAGTGAGAGGCAACCACACAGTAATGCTTCTCTCCTTCTCTTTCTCCTTTCCCCTCTCTCTAAAAATAAAATAAACAAACAAACAAACAAATAAATAATTGTAAAAAAAGAAAAAAGAGTGAGAATGTTTTGAAGAGGGGATGGTTAGTCTGGCCGTCCAGCTTGCAAGGAGTGTGTGCTTAGGCTAAAAATAAAGCAAGAAGCACCCCCTCCGTTGCTGCATTCCAGAGCAAAACACTATGAAACCCACTGTGTGCATCTGTCTGTCTGGTTGCTACTTTGTGACTAGTGATTGTTGTTTGCTGACCTGGCAACATTGTGGTTGGGGTGGAGAGTTTCTTGCAGGTATCCTGGAGAGTCTGGTCCCTACTTGGAGCTTCCTGCACTCTTGAAAAATAAGCAAAAAAAAAAAACAACAAAAAACCTATCTTGTGCCGAGTCAGTCATGACTCACCTAAAGACTGTGGCAATTGAAAAGTCAAGGACACAGATGAAGGTACCTTCTCAAGGTTACCTATCTGGCAGATCAGTCTTGAGCTATTTTAACTGCATAAGTTTTTGTCCTTAATGCCTACTTACCTGAGGCCTCCAGTTTGCACAAATTGTTTCTGTTTACACAGAGAGAGAAGCACTTCCAAGTTAGCGTGGGGGGGTTAAGAGGTCATTTTAAGGACAAAGTCCTTTAAAAATATAGAGTGTGAATTAAATAATGCTGACAATGAAAAACTGATATCCTTTAGACTCATGGGGTAGAAGGAAGTTATGAGTGAAGATACAAATTACTTGCTTCTACAAATATTGGTAAGATTATTTACACACTTCTCTCCTATTAACTGAATCTTTTAAAAGAGGTTCAGTATCAGGTAATAAGAAAATGGGCTTCTGTATTAAAGGTTTGCATTTCAACTGGATATCTAGTTGCTCCTATGGCATTGGCCCAGTTGGTTTCCTTACCATATAGAGAAGTTCAGAAAGCCCATCTCTCTCGTGAGAGTCTATGTAAAAAGCCCAGCACATGTTAGGTTGTCAATATCTGTGAGTCACTGTAAATCTGAATCTTTTTAAAAGGTCTTCCCATTTTAGTCAGTTTCAGATTCTTAGAGGAACCATCTTCAGCAGGAACTTGACTGAGTGCATATAGTACCTTGTCCCACAACCAGCTTCATCAGGAAGTGCTGTGACAGGACTTTTCATTTTTGTTTTTTGTTCTGAATTCAGAGCTGCTTTGCTAAGGCATGGAGGCAGAAGATGTTTCAAAGGCTGAAGACACAGCTGAGGATCCAGGTTCCCAAAATAAAGGCCAGCCTGTTGTTGCTCAGTCTGACTTCCCACATGGAGGGCAGTCCCAGGGCCCCACAAGTCTCTGGGAGATGGTAGAAAGGAAGTTTCTGGAATATCAGCAGTTGGATCATAGGAGCCCAGTGGAGCGTCAGAGGAGCCTGTTGAGTCTTCTTCCACTCTTCCTAAAGGTTGGTATTCTTATTTTTGAAGCTGTATCACACAGTGCTCTGGGAATACTTCTGGAATGATTGGAAGCTGGAGTCGGTTGTTTTTAATATCATCACAAGTGGTCTCTGGTTGCTTAGAGGACAATGTTGTGTTATTTAATAAAGATGTCAAGCAAAGCTCATCTCCGGGATGAGGAAGGGCTTAGAATGGATGAACAATTGACTCTGGAGTAATATTTACTCTTTAGTTTAAAAAGTTATATTATTCAGCCACAATCTCAGCTTAAAAACCAGTGAAGAGAACAGCTCCTTTGGGAGCGAGGAAAGTAGTATGTGTCTTGAGACATGAGTCACAGGGATGGATGGCTGTTAATCTCAAGCACCAATCACGCTTACAGTGGGGCCTGGGAGAGCCAGAACATCAAATTTTGCCAATAATGCAAACTGAGGTAGAATCAGTGGGGAGCATCAAAGCAGTGTTCCCTTCCCTGCTTACAGACACATGGGAGAAGTCTAGCCTGTCTACTGGGCCAACACTCTGGCTAGTGACAGTTGGTAACAGCATGGGTACAGGGATTTTCCTTGTTGTCTTGGAACAAAGCTCCTGACAGGTCTGACTTAGAGTTGAATATAGTGAAGGCTAGTTGTACAGTTGGAAATGCATCTTTTTATGAGGACTTTTAGTTTTTGCTTGACTATTAATTTTGAGTTATTATTCCAAAAATATACCTATATTCAAAGAACAGAGAATATGAGATACTTTTCACATTGAAAAATAGACTAAGACAGATGGAGGCTTAGGCAGGTTTTTAGTGGGAAACCCCATTCTTAATGTTTCATCTAACTTATTACTCAGAGATATTTATGGATTTTCAAAGACAACTCAGAATCTTATTAGGATTATGTTTATATGAGGCATTGAATACTTAGGCATGTTTTTCTATAAAAAGAAAGTGTCAAATAACTTATTGTTCATTTACTCATTCTTTTCCTCCATGATTTAGACTTGTATACCCCATTTATCCCATTTCACAGACTGGATAACTAGGACAAAGGGATATACTGGAAAAAAAGAACTAGGTTAGAAGAGATGGTTCAGGTTTTTTATTTCTAACCTCCCTGTCCTGATAACCCCAGTGTTTGGGAGTTAGCTTAGTCTCACCCAGTTTTCAAATCAACTTTGTGCTTTCCAAAGGAAACCTGTGAGCTGCTTCCCATCCCAACTGAAATTCACCGGGAATGTGTATGGCTTCATCTGCTGTATTGTATTTTTCCCACCCACCTGGGCAGCCTGGCTCTAATGAAAGTACTTTGCATCCGAGAGCCAGGGCTCCCCCATATTTCTTCACCTCTCTTCAGATTGTTGATTTGAGAATTTCTTCATTTGTTGTACAAAAATTTATTATTAAACATCTATACTCTCTTCTATGGCCTGGGGCTAAGAGTAAAGAAGACAGAGGTTTCACCCTTATGGACAATTCAGTCCAAAGCAGAAGATACTGAATAGCACCCAGAATGTGTTTTATTTGGCTTATAGGTTTAAAATGAATTACTCACCATTTTTTCAAAATGAAAAGCTTTCATTTGAAAATCAGATTTGTAGTTTCTTGAAAATTTTGGTAGCTGTAATGCCAACAATTACGTGGAGATGGTTAGAGGCACCCCTTTTGAAGAAAAGATGGCCTTGGCTTTACCCTAGTCCCACACTCCCTAATATTTTTTATCCCATGCACCTTACTCATTTATGTTATTTGATCCTATAGGCATCTGAGCTTGCAACTCCATGGGTAGCATGCAGTTCCTATTACAAGTGAACCTTGATATTGGTCCCTATATCTAAAGCTTTGTTCTGGTAATTGAAGACACAATGGCCCATGGACTTTCAACTCAAAGACAGCAGAACTCAAGCCCTGAATCCATTGCTTATTACCTGTGCCTTATTTAGCAAGTTACTAAGTATTACTGAACCTCAGTTTCTCATCTGTAAAGTGTAATCAATAACACTTTGCTGGGAGACTGTGAGGGTGAGATAGGATGATGACTGTGAAGTTCAGGGCACATGGAAAGCAGACACCTATAACCTAACCACAAGCTTCCAGGATACTAACCACACATATGCAGTTTGAGATTCCGTCACCATGATTCCCCATACTACTGACACAACCTGCTATGTTTGGGATCCCTGAAATCCACCTCTGATGAACCCTGGAGAAGCAGAATATTACAGGCTTTTAATCATTTGTTAAAATCTACATTCTTTTATTAAGTCCTATATGTCTATAAACATGTCATTTCTATTAAATTCTGACTAATAAAACCCTGCCAGAGCCAGACCAGAGCCCTCAACCTTCTTCATTAAAAGTTGGTAGTGGAAAGAAATGTGGGGAAAGTAGGTTATTTTCCCACGTGTAGTGAAGATAAAATCTGAGCTGTAGATGAAGACTGAAAACATCCATTGGAATACAGGTTCTCATGTAAGAGATCAAGCTTGTAACCACTCTGCTCTGGGTTTTATAACCATAAAACAGTGTTCTTCAAGGTCATCTATAAAGAACCCCATTGAAAATATTAGGATTTATAAAGTTATGCCATGTCCTGTGGAATGTGGCTGTTAACATCAAAGCTTTATTCATATATCAGTTGTCATGGAAGCCATGGCCCAATTGGGCTCAGAGACTCCTGAGCACATTTAAGAGTCCTGGGGAATGCTTTGTTTGGTAGATCTCAGTTCTCTATACTTGGCTCTTTACATTTTGGGCCCAAGGAAAATTAAGATTATCTGAAATATTCTTTGTTCTAAGACAATAAACACAAGAGATTTTGAATTATGGTCCCTCCTTAGAAAGGGTTATGTCCCTGGGTGGTGGAATCTTATGTAACTGGGCCACACTCTATCAATCAGACAAAGCATGGAAGGGGTAGCTCATGTGTAGTTAGGGCTCTGGCAAAGGTTGATGGCAGTGTGTTCCTCACCCCAGTCAGTCCTGAGACTTGATAATTAATGTTGTCTTGTGTAGTAGACTCCCTCAGAGGGACTTGTTTGGCATCTTATCCCCAGAGAACCTCTTCTTTGGCTTTCTATCATCTCTTATTCCTCCAAACCCATAGCAGAGAACACATTTTCCCTCATTCATGTCATTGTTTGTACATATATCTGCATTAACTGCTAGGCAAGTCCAAAGATGAGCATGGTTGGTTCCATATTAAATTTTAGCCCCATTGTTTCATCTCCAGAGTTAAAGCACAACTGTAGGGTGTTAAGAAGTGAACCTACTCAACATTTTGGTTGCTGTCTTGGTAATAAGGAATTGCCTAATGAAATCTCTGAGCATTGGAGCCCTGGAAGGGAGCTGATTCCTCCTTCACCAGGCTCCATCAATTCCCTTTATAGCTCAAAGAGGAATTCTTAGCTGGGACAAATGGTTACTTTCACTGCTGATAGATAGTAATATTCACCAAGTTCTAACTAACTAAACCAGGCATTTAGTTCAGTGTTTAAAAGCCCTTACAATAGCCCCATGAAGTGAATGCTACTTTTATCCCTGATTTATAAATGAGAAAAGAGATGATGTTATAAAACTTGGCTAAGGTTATTCAGTTGTTAGTGGAAAGCATAACTTAACCTGGACAGCCTGCCAAGGCCTGTGTTGTTAAACCATTTGTCTTCTTCAGTGCTGGGGTTTTTAGGACAGAGCATATTTTTTTCCCTACCCCAAGATTCACTAGACAATGGCTTAGCCTGGCAAGTACTTACATTCCCTTTGGGTACGAAGAGATGCTATTTCTGGGTAGCTGACTCCAGAAGGTCTTAGACATAGAGGAGGTTTTATTGTATCACACAAGAAGCAGCAGAGAACCAATGACTTCTCGGTGTGTAGAGCAGTGTTTTTAGGAAGGATTCAATTGGCAGTTATTCTTTTCCTGCCAAGCACCTTGGGCTTTGCTCTTTTTAGAGCTTTTCTGGTCATAGGATTTCACAACAAGAGGAGAAGGCATTCCTTTAGTAAGCTTGGGCAGATCCTGCTGGCTTTCAGTTGAGTTTGCTTTGAGGCAAAGGGAACCACCTCAGGTCCTCATGTTGTATAGAGATATTCCATGATAGTAGACATGGGGGAAGCTAGAGTTATAGATGTAGTTGTTGAAGATTGTTCTTAGGATATATGCTTTGAGAGAAAGCAGGCAGTGAGATAGGGAATCCCCAGAAATTAGTGTGAAACTCCTCACTGTCTGGGATGGACAACCAGAGGGTGTCATAACATGGGAAAAATAAGGAGATCTGTGAATGTGGTATATTAGAGAAGCTGCTACAAATGAGTTCACACTGCTGCCTTTGAGAGATAGCATCTATGTCCCCTTCCTTTGAATCTGAATGGGTTTGTAGTAGCTTAGCTAATGGAATAATGCAGAAATGACATTTCCAGGCCCAGGCCTCAAGAGACTTGTAGCTTCTTCCTGTCACTTGGCATGTTCACTCTTAGCATTCTGCTGCCATGTTGTGAGGAAGACCAAGAAGCCGTATGTAAAAACCTGTGTGGAAGGGGACCAAAGCCTTTGATCTTGCAGCTGTACATGCTGCTAACAGCCAACACCAACTCACCAGTCATGTGAATGTACTATCTTGAAAGTGCTGAGTGAAGCAGAGAAACCTCTGCCTGCTGAGCCCTGCTCAAATTGCAGGCCCATGAAAAAAAAAATGATGGCTGTTATTTTAAGTCACTCAATTTTGGGCTTCTTTGTTATACAGTAATAGATAACCAGAACAGTGGGTAACATGGGAAGAAATCTATTCATTTCCTAGTGTGGAAGAATTGAAATAAACACCCAATCAATTGTACTTGTGAGTTTTTGTGTGCATGCATGTGCATGAGTGTATGTGTATGTGCACACATGTTCATGTACACAGACATGTTCTTTTAGACTAAGTGCCTGGCCTGTGGTACAGAGTTCATGCCATCACGTGTGGTTAATTATTCTCATAAAAACCATGCAGGGATCCAATTGACAAGGGATAAGCAATAAGTAGCATTAAATATGATATAATAACAAGGATAACCAATGATTATGTCAAAGTGTGGTGTCCAGAGAGGATGGTGAGGGTCAACACTCCTCCTTGTCCATCCTTGACTCTATCTCCTCAAGTGGGGCTGCAATATGATTTCTTCCCATTTTGGGAAAAAGACATTTTTGTTGTGCTAACAAAATTTTGATGCATCACTTTTTTTATTTACAAAGGAGAGAATCAACTGTGTCACACTAGCAGGGGAAAGATATGTAAAGTCTCAAAAATGTTTTGAGTTCACTTAAAGACCAAACCACTAAACTCTGCAGTAATGAAGAAGTAGTAATATTGCTGTCATACTTGGAAACCAACCAGATTCTCTGTCATTCAAAAGGAGGGTTTTCTTCCATCTCCTCAAGAGCTTTTGTCATTCCTTATTTTCCATTGGAGACCCCCAGCATCATTTTCTTTCTCTCTCTTCCATGTGAAGGGACAGCTACAAGGCATGATGGTGCAGCTTAGATAATGTGAGTAAATAAAAGTTTTTAAAAATATTGAGCAATATTTCTCCAGCATACAAGTCCCAGCTTGGGAAAAAGTTAGGTCCTTTTGGAAGTTGCCTTAACTCTTTGGGGTCTCCACGGTATCATTCCATAAATAATTGCCTCTGTGCATCAAACAGCACCCCAGTGGCCTGAAAGAGTTAACGTGGCTTCCAGAAGTGCCCATTGAGGTCCCAGGAAGGAGTGTGAGCCTTGGGAGGATCTGGCTGAGTGTACAATTACTGCTCAACTCACAGTGGCCCAATTTGCTTTATTGTAGAGTGCCTCCTGGAGTCCCACTGCTCGAAGATAATCTAGATGCTTCTGAGTCAATTGCCTGCAAATTGGCCTTTGAGGGGTTTGCCAGTGCAGTGAGGAGGCACAGGAATTTGTTAGGAAGACTTCATAGCAGAGTTCTCATTCCTGGGAAGGGAAATAATCTTACCACAGAAGTTTCCAGCAAAAGGATTGACTTTTTCTTTCCAGGGATTAAAGTTTCCAAGTGATAGCTAGTTTCCAGGTGGTAACCATAAATTTCTTAGATGTGCACATGCTACTTAGGTATGCGTGAAGTAATTCAATTCCCCACTCTGTGACTTAACTGATTCTGTGGGCTTACCCTCTGGCTCAGCTTTGGTTTCTGTAAAGTGGGAATAATAATAATAGCAGTTATTGTGAGGATTATTGGGGATAATGCATGTAAGTGTTTGGCCCAGTGTTTAGCTCAACATCAGCACACAGTACACTTGGCCATTGTTCTGCATATCATGTGTTTCATGATTATGTGTTCACCTACCAAATATCTGTTGAAGATCTATTATGTGCAACAGTGTTTAACATTTAGCTAGCATTTTTGTAGTTTTAGCAAAGTGCTGATGTGCTCATTTTTTATTTATAAAGGAAAGGGGCAACTCTATAGGGCAGAAAATAAAAACAATTTTCAAATACAAAGTTTTTTCAAAACAAAATAAATACCCAGGTACTCGCCATCGATGTAAAGTAAATCACACTTTTTAGATAAACTAAAGCCACCTGTGTACACAGTCCGGCACACATTCATCTTTCCCCCTACTCCATTAGTAACTCCTATCCTGCTGAATTATCAGGAATATGTATATATACACATATATATAGTTCCATGGGTTTTCATAGACTCATAATATACTTCTGCAACTTACTTTTTCCACTCAACATTCTTCTTCTAGGGTTTATCCACAACTCTATTTCTTTTCCAGTTCTTTATGGTATCCTTATATAAATATGCCATAAATTATTTATTCATGTCCAAAAATGACATTAAGTTTTTCCAATTTTTCATGAAATCACAAATAGTGCTGCAGATGTATTTCTTGTCCACATTTCCATTGCACATGTGCCAGCCTTTCCTTAGGGAACCTAGGAGTGGGATTGCTGGGTTGTAGCACATGTGCCCCGTTAGCATTCTTGAATTGGTTAAATATTCTTCAGAGAGCTTCTACCAAGAGACACTCCATCAGTAGAGCATGGGGGTTACATGGTCCCTCACCTTTGCTCACATGTTGTCAGGTTTTGTATTTTTTACCAACTTGAAAGGTATAAAATATTTCATTGTGGTTTTAATTTACATTTTCTTTATTATTAGTAACTTGCTATTTATCTGTTATTAGTTACTTGTTTCATTTGCCTGAATTTAAAAAATCAGGGTTTTTTTTTAATCTTATTAATTTGCAGCAGTCTGGATATAATTCCTTTGTCAGTTATATGCATTGCAAATATTTTCTCCCAAATCTGTGGCTTGCCTCTTCATTTTGTATAGAGCATCTTTAATATAAATATTTTTAAATGTGGTGACTTCTGGCCAAGATGGAGGCCTAGATAGACATGCTGCATCTCCCTTCACAACTAAGAAGGAATATAACTACATCAAAACTAGAGAAAACTAGAAGTTCCAGAAAATTGAGCTGCATGGAAGTCCAACAAACAAAGATATAAAGAATAAATACTCATCCAGACAGGTAGGAGGGGTGGAGCCAGGGCAGAGAGGACACGGTGTGGTGGCAGCAGCAGTGGTGGCAGCAGCAAACCAGCAGAAAGCACAGTCACACGTTTTAAAAAGTCGAGAGAGACACCTGGGGAGTGCTCCCAGCACTAGGCCAGACCACACAGTTCATGGTCTCAGTGCCGGGGACAATAAAGCCTCATTGCTTCTGACTGTGCAAACCAGTGGGGGTTGCAGCAGAGGAAGAACCTGCTAATCTTTCAGCAGAGTCTGCTTGTTTAAAGGGCCCCCATGGTCCTGGAATGTCTGCAAACCCACACACTCTTGGAACGATGGCCACAGCAACAGCTAGAGAGATGCCAGACCCATATGGAAGAGGGAGAAGTGCCTGGAAAAGGGGTAAATGCTGAACAGGCAAGGTTATTCCCTCTCAGACCCCTACACCCAACACAGCACCACAACATGGTGAAACGAGTCGCCCATACTGATGAATACCTAAGGCTCCATCCCTTACAACATAACAGATGCGACAGCTCTACCTAAGACACAAAGACAGACAAACACAAGACCCTGGCAAGATGAGGAGACAGAGAAGTGTGGCTCAAAAGGGGGAACGAATCAAGGTTCCAGTGGGAGAACTAAGCAACAAGGAGATAGGCAACCTAACAGGTGAGGAGATAGCCAACCTAACAGACGCAGAGTTCAAAACACTGGTGATAAAGATGCTCACAGATGTGGTAGATATACTTAAGTATGACAAACCCATAAGGGAAGAAGTGAAGGCTATGCTAAATGAAACAAAGGAAAATTCACTCAAAACCAATGGTGAAGGGAAGGAAACCAGGGTTCAAATCAATTATTTGGAGCATAAAGAAGAAAAAAACAGTCAACCAATACAGAATGAGAAAACAAGAACTGAAAAAAATGAGGAGAGGCTTAGGAATCTCTGGAATAGCTTTAAATGGGCCAAGATCCGAACCATAGGGGTGCCAGAAGGAGGAGAGGAAGAGCAAGTAATTGAAAGCTTATGTGAGAAAATAATGAAGAAAAACTTCCCCAATTTGGTGAAGGAAATAGACATACAAGTCCAGGAAGCACAGAGTCCCAAACAAGCTAGATCCAAAGAAGACCACACCAAGACACATCATAATTAGAATGGCAAAGGTTAAAGATAAATAGAGAATCTTAAAAGCAGGAAGAGAAAAGCAGAAAGTTACCTACAAAGGGTGCCTATAAGATTGTCAGATGATTTCTCAAAAGAAACTTTGCAGGCAAGAAGGGGCTGGCAAGAAGTATTCAAGGTGATGAAAAACAAGGACTTACAACCAAGATTACTCTATCCAGTAAAGCTATCATTTATAATGGAAGGGCAGATAAAGTGCTTCCCAGACAAGGTAAAGGAGTTCATCATCACCAAGTTGTCATTATATGAAATGTCAAAGGGACTTACTTAAGAAAAAGACGATCAAAATTATGAACATTAAAATGACAACAAACTCACAACTTCCAACAACTGAATCTAAAAATCAAGTCCAACTAAGCAAACAAGCATAGGAACAGAATCATAGGCATGGAGATCATTTGGAGGGCTATCAGCTGGGAAGGGGAAGAGGGAGAGATGGGGAAATGTGCAGGGATTAGGAAGCATAATTGGTTGGTACAAAATAGACAGGGGGAAGTTAAGAATAATATAGGAAAGAAAGGGTGAAGCCAAAGAACTTATATGCACAACTCATGGACATGAACTAAAGGGGGTGGGATTGCTGGAGGGAAGGGGTATACTGGGCAGAGAGGAGCAAAAGGAAAAAAAATTGGGACTACTGAAACAACATAATCAATAAAATATACTTAAAAAAGATTTTTAAATGTTTACTTTTTAACAAATATAGTACCTGTAGCAAGGAAACATACTGAAATGATTTCTCTTTGGAATTTGATGCCTTTTTCACCTTCTCTAGAAGGAGGATCTCAGTTTAATAACCTTGGTCAGATCTTTGAGCAAGAATATAATTTATATGGTTAGTGAATGGGTTCAATAAATGAGAGTCCATCCAGCAAAACTGCATTTTGTAGAGGCCACTAGTGACCAGGAATGTGTACAGCAGCCTACCTTCTTGTTGAGAACCTGCGATAGAAATTCCTGGGAACTCAAGTCCTGGGCCACGGCTAGTCACTCTACTCTGTTGGTCTGGAGAGAGCTTTTCTCATCCTAGGACTAGTGAACTCGGCCTATGACAGCACAGTAGAGCAAAGGCAAAAGATGGGGATGAAAAGCAGAACTAGGAATCGGATTACTACAGAAACCAGGGGAGCTTCTGAATAAAGGAGGATCAGTGAGACATAGCAGTTGATGGGATAAGGAAAGTGAGCGGGAGGGAAACCTAGCAAATCACTCCTGAATTTCCCACTAGGACAACTGGGTGCTTGGCAAGGCCATTTGCTGAGACAAGGTGCAACAGCTTTGGGGGGAAAGGCAATGGTTTCAGTTATGTATGTTTGATGTTTTAGGAGCATGAGTTCAGGGGAGATATCCAGGGCCCAAGTGACTGGGTTTGGAGCTCAGCAGAAATCTGGAGAATTCACAGACATTAGGGTAGCGATACAGTGGAATCCTGAGGGTAGGTGATATTGTGGCCTTTGAGATGCACCAGAGAAACTGACTTGAGCCATTGGTTTGGGTTGGCAAGGAGAGAGGGAGGTGACTCTCTGGCCTTCCTTTGCAGCTTTGAAATCTCTGACCAAATCCTGTTTGCATTCAGGCCTGGGAACACTCCGTTGGGATCATCTGCTTTCCCAGTCTCCAAAGGCTGGCCAAGGAGGTTTCCGACCAGCTAGCCCAAGAAATACAGAAGGTACTTGTGGGAAAGCCTGCAGGTAAGAAGGTCCTGGACAAAAGTTATGGGAGAACAAAACAGCTCTAAAGACTCCTCCCGGGCCTCCTGCTCTGTCCCTCTCTCCTTTCTAGTGGAGTTAGCGTAGTGCCTTCCAAAGAGACCAGTGGGCCCAGTTCTGTCACTAAGTACCGTGGGCACAACAGGAAAGACTAGCAGAGCATCAAGGAAAGGGAACTTAGGAAAATGCTGTTTCTGGGAGGGACACAACCAGAGGCTCTGGGAGGAAGTGCTAGGATAAAAACTACACCTAAGTATTTAACAGAGAGCTCAGTCCAGAAAAGACAAAGTTCAAAGCATATTTTTTGTTGTGGAGTCCCTGACTTTTATTCTTCCACCCATGGGGCCGGACGCTGGGGGGTTAGGCTATGGAGGGAATTCCAGGGGAAAGGAATAGTGTGAGCATCCCTGCAGCATTAGGAATCTCTGCAGTATAAGGGGCTGTGTGAAACAGAAAGTGAGGTGAAGACTCTGGATTGTGGGAAGTTTATCTCTGAGGAACTTGCTCTTACTATTTAGTAATACGGATCCATTGATGGTTGTTGAACAGGGATGACTGCCTACTAATGACTGTCCTCCCAAAAGTTTAATCTGGCTGAGTATGAAAGTTTGGTATAGATTCAGGTGGCATTCCGGGGAAGGCAGAAGTTCCCTAAAGATGCTAAGGTGCATCTCCGAGGAAGAGGAGCTCAAGTGGACAGGAAACTGAGTGAGGAAGTCACTGCATCATTCTGCTGGTGACACTTTTTCTTCTTATGTTATTGTCAGAGCAAGCACGGGCAGCAGCTGGGCAGTTACTGAGCTGGAAGGGGGATATGGATCAGGATGGCTATCTGCTCCTGAAGTCAGTGTTCGTGCTCACAGGGACGGATTCGGTAAGTGCCAGGACACACTGGTCTGACCCTAGCATTCCTCACCCACAGGGTGAGTCTCAGCTCAGGGCAGTGGAATGTCACAGAAGTCTTTGTTTCCATGAAACTGGTTTCTCATTTCTCCTCCCTTCCATTCTGATATAGGATGTGGACTTCTGCAATTCTGAAATTCAGGTTTGAATTTTGCCTTTTCAGTTGACAAGCTGTGTGTAACCTCGGGCAAATTGCATTACCCTCTGTGACTCTGTCGTGTTGCTAATTTAAGGATGGGGGATAATAATGCCTCAATTCTAAGGTTGTTGTGAAGATTAAAAATGGCTGCTGTCCCTGTGTGTCAGGACAGGGCTCGGTGTGTCCCATGCACTGTGTTCATTAATCCTCCCAAGCCCTAGGAGTCAGATTATGGTGACATCATGTCAGTGGTGAGCTATCAGGCTCACCCGTGTTGTGTAACTGCAGTCTGTCTGGCTCTAGAGCCCATGCTCTGAGCCACTTCTCTTATTTTTTGCCTTCCGGAGCCACACCTGTAGTCACCTGTCCACGCATGGCAGTACAGAGACAAAGCTCAAATGAGGCTTCTCCCCCTTTCTTCCCACCTGCACCCCATCCTGGCTATGGTCATGTCCTCTCACTGTGAAGAGGGTCCTGGTGCTTCCTCTGAGGGGTTTGCTGATGGCTGGTGTCCTCTCAGACAGAAGTGGTCCTAGCATCTGTGGCCATCAGCAGAAATTACCAGAGGGCCATGCAGGGCGGGCCCAGAAACTCTCTTGTCTTGTCATCTATAGGGAGTGCCCACTGCGATGGGTCTAACACAAAGCAGTCTAGACTAGCTTTTGGGTAGGTGGAGTAAAGCTGAAGTGTCAGCCAGAGAGAGAGGTCCGCCTCACTCTTCCTCTGTGTAAACGGCCTGGAGCACCATCAGGTGCAGCAGCCTGAAGCACAGATCAGGGCTCTTCTGCTCTTGGGAAAACCCTGTTTTCAGTCTGAGTAGTATTACATTAACCTAAGGATTGGTTTTCCACTGTGAGCAGCTAGACCCAAAGGCAGTGAGAGAGGTAAGCCATTGGCTTTCAGTTGAGCCATTGTAGCATGGGGGACAAGGAGAGCTGCCTAAGCGGGGTCACCGCAGAGCCAGAAGTCAAGGAAAGGGGTGGACTTTACTGGCGCAATAGGAGCTTTTAGGGGCAGGGTAGAATCAGTTTACTATGTGATATTCCTGGTCTGGCTTTATCTGTGCATTCTTCCTTTCTGTTTTTCTAATTTACCCACCATGCCTGTCAGTTTAGTCAATCGGGTGGGAATTGTGTGGACAATATACTTTAGATGAACCCCACATGCGCTCCCATGTGTGCGCATACACACACAAAGAAGGTAGCCACAGTAATCCTGGTGGAGCTTCAGGCAGATCCCATGGAAGAGAGGCCCCAGGAGCTCTACACTCAGTAGGTCTCTCTGCCAGCTCCCTGTCTTCTCTCGTCTTTCTGGTGACTCTGGTTACTGGTCTTTGCCTGTAGGTCACAGTGAAGTTTTAGATCTGAATGAGAGGATGGGAAGGGTGCTGATCAGATCATTAAGTCAGTGGTTTGCACTTGTTATCAACTATCCCTTCCTGACTGTTCCAATGTCCTAATCAGGAGGCAACCTACCAAGTCAGTGGTGTGGTTGCCTAGGGAAGACCTTATGTGTGTGTTTTTCTTTTAAGGGCTCTAAATAATGGCTTAGTTTTACATAGACATTCATCCTGAATTAGAACACACTTCCACATAGCAACAGGAAAAGAAACAGTTGGCATCATGGTGACAATTCTTCATTTCTGGAAGTTTATTCATCTGGCAGAGCTGAGAATTCAGAGTTCTCATTAATTTCCAAATCATGGTTAAATAGAAGTTACCATTTTAAAAGTAATAAGTAATATTCTGGCATGTAAAAATTCACATAGGACCAAATTTTAGCTATATTACAATTTAATATGGTGATTCAAAATGTCCTCAGGGTCTTGTAACAGCAATGATTAGTAAGACCATTGTGAATGTCAGTTTTCATCGTACCAGCCTAGATCTAAAGTGGTGTGAGATCCCTAGGAAGTTGTCCTTTTCTTGCAGTATTTTTCTTTTTCTAATAAGCCTGAACTGTGCATGATTATGAACTCTCTATTTTTAAAAATTCTGAATACACAAGTCTTATCCATTTCCTCAATCTCTTAATCATCTCTCATGTGCAAATTGCAGTGCTGGGTGCTATAGGGAGATTCAGAGGAGAACAAAACAAAGTCCCCACTTTTTACAGTTCACAGTAGTATAGAAATAATAACAACTAAATTTGTGAACTGCCTCATTTTGCTCCAGACATTGTTTTAAACATTTTTTTCTCTTTCCCTCTCTTTCTTTTTAAAGTTGTACTGTTTTAAATTACAGTTGTCCCTTTTTTTTGCCAGGCTCTCCCTTGCCCAACCTCCCACTCCACCTCCCACAGTCAATCCCCACTTTATCGTCCATGTCCATAGCTCCTTTATACTTGTTTCTTGACAAGGCCCTTCCCCTTCTTTCCCCCAATATCTCCTTCCTCCCTTTGCTCAGATAAATGTCATTTTGTTTCTTATTTCCATATCTCTGATTCTGTTTCGCTCGTTTGTTTGTTGTGCATTAATTTCCACTAATAGCTGAGATCATATGGTATTTGTCTTTCACCACCTGGCTTATTTTACTTAGCATAATACTCTCTAGTTCCATCCATGCTGTCACAAAAGTTAGGAATTCCTTCTTTCTTTCTACTGCATAGTATTCCATTTTGTAAATGTACCACAGTTTTTTGATCCACTCATTTACTGATGGGCACTCAGGCTGTTTCCAGCCCTTGGCTATTATAAATAACACTGCTATGAACATTGGGGTGCGTAGGCTCTTCTGAATTGGTGTTTCAGGAAGCTTAGGGTATAATCCCAGCAGTGGGATTGCTGGGTCAAAAGGCAGTTCCATTTTTAGTTTTTTAAGGAAATTCCATACTGTTTCCACATTGGCTGCACCAGTATGCATTTCCACCAACAACGCATCAGGGTTTACTTTTCTCCATATCCACTCTGGCACCTGTTGATTTGTTAATGATGGCCATTCTGATCGGTGTGAGGTGGTATCTCATTCTGGTTTTAATTTGCATCTCATTAATGTCTAGTGATGTGGAGCATCCTTTCATATGACTATGGACCCTCTGTATGTCCTCTTTGGTGAAGCATCTGTTCAGGTCCTTTGCCCATTTTTAATTAGATTGTTTGTCCTCCTGCTGTGGAGTCGTATGAGTTGTTTATATATTTTTGATGTCAAACTCTTGTCCGAGGTATCATTGGCAAATATCTTTTCCCATACTGTTGTTTCCCTTTTTATTTTGCTGATGTTTTCTTTAGCTGTGCAGAAGCTTTTTAATTTAATTTGACGTAGTCTCAGTTGTTTATTCTTTCCTTTATAATCCTTGCCCTAGGAGATATATTGGGAAAAATGTTGCTGTGTGGGATATCTGAAATTTTACTGTCTATGTTTTCCTCTACAATTTTTATGGTGTTGCACCTTATATTTAAGTCTTTTATCCATCTTGAGTTTATTGTGGTATATGGTTTGAGTTTGTGGTTTAGTTTCATTTTTTTGCATGTACCTGCCCATATCTCCAAACACCATTTATTGAAGAGGCTACTTTTACTCCATTTTTTACTCCTGTCCCCTTTGTCAAATATTAATTGGTCATAGAGATATAAGCTTATTTCTGGGCTTTCTATTCTGTTCCATTGACCTGTGTCTGTTTTTATGCTAGTACCAGACTGTTTTGATTACAGTGGCCTTGTAATATAGTTTGATATCAGGTATTGTGAACCCTCCTACTTTGTTCTTCTTTCTTAAGATTGCTGAGGCTATTTGGGGTCATTTATGGTTCCATATAAATTTTTGAAATATTTTTTCTAGTTCTGTGATATATGTCATTGGTATTTTAATTGGGATTACATTGAATCTCTAGATTGCTTTGGGTAGTATGGACATTTTAATGGTGTTAATTCTTCTAATCCATGAACCCGGTATATGCTTCCATTTATTTGTGTCTTTCTTAATTTCTTTCTTCAGTGTTCTGTAGTTTTCTGAGGACAGTTCTTTTACCTCCATGGTTAAGTTTATTCCAAGGTACCTTATTTTCCTTGTTGCTATAGTAAATGGGATTTTTTTCTCCTAATTACTGTTTCTGATATTTCATTGTTGGTGTACAGAAATGGCTCCTATTTCTGAATATTGACTTTGTAACCACTATTTTGCAAAATCCACTTATTAGTTTGAGTAGTTTTTTTGTGTAGCATATAGGGTTTTCTATGTACATTATCATGTCTTCTGTGAGCAATGATAGTTTCTTTTCTTTTTTCCAATTTAAATGCCTTTTATTTCTTTTTCTTGTCTGATTGCTGTGGCTAGAAGTTCTAATACTATGTTGAGTGGAAGTGGTGAAAGTGGACACCCTTGTCTTGTTCCTGATCTTAGGGGGAAGGAAAGCTTTTAGTTTTTGCCAGTTGAGTATGATGTTAGCTATATGTTTCTCATATATGGCCTTTATTATGTTGAGGTATGCTCCCTCTCCTCCCACTTTGCTGAGTGTTTTTATCGTAAATGGGTGCTGTACTTTGGCAAATGCTTTTTCAGCATCTATTGATATGATCATGTGATCTTTGTCTTTCAATCTGTTTATGCGATGTATTACGTCTATTTATGTATAGATATTGTACCATCCTTGCATCCTTGGGACGAATCCCACTTGATCGTGTGTATGATCTTTTTAATGTATTACTGGATCTGGTTTCCCAATATTTTTTTGAGAATTTTAGCATCTAAGTTCATCAGCAATATTGGCCCCTAGTTTTCTTTCTTTGTTGAGTCTTTACCTGGTTTTTGAATTAGGGTAATACTGGCATCATAGAAAGAGTTTGGGAGTCTTTCTTCTTCTTGAAATTTTTGAAATAGTTTGAGAAGGATAGGAGTTAGTTCTTCCCTAAATGTTTGGCAAAATTATCCTGTGAAGCCACCTGGTCCAGGACTTTTGTGCACCGGGATTTTTTTATTACTACTTCATTTTCACTAGCTGTTATGAGGCTATTCAGGCTTTCTGTTTCTTCTTGATTCAGTTTTGGGAGCTTATATGTTTCTAGAAATTTGTTCATTTCACCCAGATTGTCCAACTTCTTGACATATAGTTAGTTGTTCATAGTAATTTTTATAATCTTTTGTATTTCTGTGGTATCAGTTGTAATTTCTCCTCTTTCATTTCAGATATTATTTATTTGGATCCTCTTTTTTTCTTGATGAGTCTGATTAAAGGCCTGTCAATGTTTTTTATCATTTCCAAGAACCAGCTCCTGGATTTGTTGATCTTTTGAATTTTTCTTTAGTCTCTATCTCATTTAATTCTGCTCTGATCTTGATTATTTCCTTCCTTCTATTTGCTTTGGGCTTTATTTGTCATTATTCCTCTAGTTCTTGTAGATTTAGGGTTAGGTTGTATATCTGAAATCTTTCATCCTTTTAAGGTAGGGCTGTATTGCTATGAATTTTCCTCTCAGGACTGCCTTTGCTGTGTCCCATAGATTTTTGGGTTGTTGCTTATTCATTATCATTTTTTTTCCAGAAATTTTTTGGTTTCTTCCTTCATCTCATTGTTAACCCGTTTATTATTTAGTATCATGTTATTCAGTCTCCATGATTTTGAATGTTTTTGAGTGTTTTCCTTGAGGTTGGTTTCTAGTTTCATCATTATTGTCTGAGAGAATGCCTGATATGATTTCAGTTTTCTTGAATTTGTTGAGGCTTGTTCTGTGTCCTACCATATGGTCTATTTTTGAGAATGTTCCATGTGCATTTGCAAAGAATGTATATTTTGTTTATTTGGGGTGAAATGTTCTGTATATATCAATTAAGTCCATTTGATCTAGAATGTTGCTCAGTGCCACAACATCCTTATTGATTCTTTGTTTGAAAGATCTATGCATTGTTGACAGTGGGGTGTTAAAATCCCCTACTGTTAGTGTGTTGCTGTCTATATCTTTCTTGGAGTCTTCTAAGATTTTTCTTATGTATTTGGGTGCTTCTGTGCTGGGTGCATATATGTTTACAATGGTTATATCTTCTTGATGGATTCTTCCCTTAATTATTATGAAATGCTCTTCTTTGTCTCTTTATGTGGCTTTTGTTTTGAAATCTATTTTTTCTGATATAGTATTGCTACACCAGCTTTCTTTTTCATGTCCATTTGCTTGGAATATTTTTTTCCGTCTCTTCACTTTTAGTCTAGGTAGATCTTTAGTTCTGACGTGGGTCTCTTGTAGGCAGCATATATTCAGGTCCTGTTTTTTTATCCATTCAGTTACCCTATGTCTTTTTATTGGAGCATTTAACCCATTTACATTGAAGGTTATTATTGATAGGTACTTGTTCATTGCCCTTTTTTCCTTTTTACCTGTGTTCCTCTCTCTCTTTCTTCATCTTCTTTTTTTTTAATTTTTAAATGTATTTTATTGATTATATTGTTTTCTTCATCTTCATAAAGCAGTCCCTTTAGCAGGTATTGTAATGCTGGTTTGGTGGAAATGTATTCTTTTAACCTTCTTTTGTCTGGGAAACCTTATATTTCACCTTCCATTTTGAATGAGAGCCTTGCTGGGTAGAGTAGTCTTGGTTGCAGGCCTTTGGTTTTCATTGCTTGTAATATTATTTGCCAATCCCTTCTGGCTTGGAGTGTTTCTGTTGAGAAATCATTTGATAGCCTTATTGGATCTCCCTTCTATGTTATTAGCTGTTTTTCTCTTGCTGCCTTTAAGATTCTCTCTTTATTTTTGAATTTTGCCATTTTAATTATGCTGTGTCTTGTTGTGGGCTTCTTTGAGTTCATCTTCATTGGGATCCTCTGTGCTTTCTGGATTGGTGTGACTTTTCATTTGTCAAGTTAGGAAAATTTTCTGTCATTATTTTTTTCAAACAAGTTTTCTATCCTTTGCTCCTCTCTTCTCTTTCTAGTATCCCTATGATATAGATATTATTACATTTCATGTTGTCCTGCAGCTCTCTTATAACCTCTTCATACTTTTTTCAGTCTTTTTTCATTTTGTTTCACTGTCTGAGAAATTTTTTCTACATTGTCCTCCAGCTCAGTGATCTGATCTTCTGCTTCATCTAGCCTTCTTTTGATTCCTTCTACCCTGTTCTTCAATTTAGAAATTGTATTCTTCATTTCCTCCTGGCTTTTATTGATAGTTCCTATGTCCTTTTGCATGCTGTTGTAGTTCTCAGTAGTTTCCTTGTAGTTTCCCTGGAGTTCTTTGTAGTTCTTTGCAGTTCTTTGTAGTTCTCACTGAGCTCATTGAGCTTCCTTATTACCATTATTTTGAACTCAAGGTCTGATAGTTGGCTTGTCTCAATTTCATTTAGCGGTGTTTCTGGGGATTCCTCCTTTTCTTTATATCCCCATTTTAGGTGACTCCTCTTGTTTGCTTCTATGTATTAGCTTGGTTTGCTTTGCCTCCCTGTCTTTGTGATGTGATGTTCTGTGTTAGGAAAACTGTGGGACTCAGTGGTAAAGTTCATTTGAGTTCTTAGGTTTGATGCTCTTGGGCTGCCCTTTATGCTGCTTATATGGGCCTTCTTGTGATGTGGTTTTGATTGTTGTTGGGTCATTCCTTGGTGGATCTTTCTTTCTTGTCACTCCAAAGGTCACTCTGTATGCCATTTCTTGTATTTTCTTGTACCAGTGCTTGCTGTGCTGAGGAACGGTGTAGCTCCTGGTGTCTGGCAAAGTGCCTTTTCAGAACTTTTTTTTTCTTTCTTCTGTGGAAATGTTCCCAGCATGATACTCCTGCATTCAGCTCTTGCCTCCAAGTCCTAAGTTTTCTCCCAGATCTCTCACAGCTGGCTCTGTTGAATTCTCAGGAAGCCCTTGTTTTTGGCTCTGCATCAGTCTCTCCCTCTTTTCCTCCTTCCCTCCTTTCCTTTCAGCTGTCTATCTTATAAAATATATAATTTTTGTTGAACACACGGCACATACTTTATCTAAACTAAACCTTCAGTCACCCTGAGTCCTATAATTGTCTCCATTCTTATTGGAGAGCACGTTGCCCAGAGAGATGCAGAGACTTACCCATGTTCTGGCTACAAAGGCTGCACACACTAACAGCATGGGTCTGAACAAGTGATGTGTCAGCTATGCCCTTGGGTCACTTCACCTTTGCTCTACCCTTGCAGGAAACGCTGGGAAGAGTTGCTGAATCCGGGCTCCCAGCCCTCCTCCTGCAGTGTCTCTACCTCTTCTTTGTCTTTCCTCTGGAAAAAGATGAGATTTTTGAGAGTGATCTTCAAGTTCAGAGGATGTTTGTACAGGTGAGTGAGAAGAGGGGCTGAACTCCTCTGGGCCAAGACTGCACTGTGGTCCTTGGAGATGCTCTCATCTTTCTAGGCCCTAGTTTTGGAGCTTCTCTGTTCTCCATGAGGTCCCAGCTAACCTGTCTGTCCCCATGTTCTGCAAACACCAGGAAGCCTATGCACTGGGAAAATGGATTTTCTTCTTCTTTTCTATCTCACTGTACCTCTGTATCAGGTCTCCTTTTGTTCTTCCCCAGAAAGGTGAACTCCTTTTTCTCCACTTGGCCCCACCAGATCCTTCACCAATCTGTGTTATTGGGTCTGCTGGCCCTTCCCAGCATTGGGAACCTTCTGTCTCTGGCCACTTTCCTTCTGAGAATAAGCATCTATCTTCACCTGCATAATTGTGGCCCCTGTTTTCTAAGTACTTGCTATGTACCTTGTGCCATGGCCTCTTCTCTGTCACCTGATTCTATGCAAACTAAAGCACAATGAGTAAACAGGAGCTCATGGTCACAGGTGGGAGGTTCGGAGCCCTGGGAATCTGACTCCAAGCTCGCTAACAGTAATGCTTTTAACCATCTCAGGCCACTGAGCACTACATATGGTTTCATCTTGCCATTCTCCATCTCTCCTATCCTTTCTGACCACCAGCAGCAACTTTTAACATAACTTCTTGCTCTTTCCCCTGCCCCTCACAGACTCATTCTGCTTTCCTATCTTCTGGGAGGCTGCAGTCTACAAAAAACCCCTTCTTTTTCTCTCTGACATTGGGGTGAGGGAGGGTGAAGAGGGCTGTGTATATTACTCATGTCTATATGTTCAGGGTCTGGGCAGTGTCTCACACAAAGCAGGTACTTGGGACCATTTGGGAATTCCTAAGTGCAGCTGTCTACTGAACAACTGCATTCAGATTAACATCCATTTTAGACTAATTCTCAAGTCAGAGTCATCACTACCAGAGGGTAGATTCCATTTATGGTGGGTTATCCCCTAACCTGCATTAGTTGGAAACATAGGTCTCATTTGCCTGTATATAGTCATATTCCAAATCATAGTCAAGACACAGTGCTGGGCATGTTAACAAATATTTATCCTGTGTCTTTACATGCACTACAAGGAGTGAGTGCAGCCCTGTCTACAGTTTTCCTGAGGATGGACAGAGTGCAAACCACAGTGATAGAACACATCTGCATTCACTAGGGTTTTCCTTATTTCATTCCACAAAAAATATGAAGTTCCTCCTGGGTATGGCTCTATGCGAGACTGATGGTTCCCTCAGCAAGCACAATTCCCTTTCTCATATAGGTGACAGAAAGAAGACATGGAAGCGAGAGAGGAAACAATCATATAAATAAATAAACATGTCCAATTTTTAAGTGGTCTGAAGGAAAAGTTAAAGGTGTGCCAGGAAATGAGGACAGGGGACCTGGTTTATAGTAGAGCATAAAGGAGGTTATTCTGAGGAGATGACATTGAACCAGAGCTAAAGGTTGAGGTGGAGTTGTGATGGGGAGAAGCAGGGCCAGGAGCAGAAATGGTCATATGAGCCAAGGTGCTTGTGGCTACACCCATGTGCAGGGATCTGTAGCCAATCCCAGGGCTGTCCAGCTGGGACTCTGGTGTTGTGCTGGAGGGTAAATGGGTTCAAATCAAAGGAGCTTTCCACATTTTCCAAACTGGAAGACAGTCCACTTAAACCAGCAAGAACCAAAGAGAGAGGAGGCAGAGTGAGTTTCTGCAGAGCCTTGTGCGCTGTGATTCACCCCAGGAGGATATACAGTGTCTGAAGTCCACAGGGAAACTGAATTGGTGGAAATTCAGACCCCAGTTAGGATGTTGCAGGATAGCACACATGATCTTATGGAGAAGTAGAGTTTGAATGCTAACCGGGGATTCAGGAATACATCTTGCATTTTAAATAGCACTAAGTCCTGTTAAATCTATGCTTGAATGGTTGGTGGCATTTTTCTGGCATTTCTATGTAAAAATACATCTGTATCAAACACTTCTTTTTTATACTGACTTGGAAAGGATAACTACTGATTTTATAGGGGTTATGAGGTCAGGTAGTCCAAGCTCCTTAACCTTTTTTGGGTGGCACTGCTAACAATGCTCATCTAGGGCAAAGGGTGACAGCACACAACCCCATCTTTTGTGCTGATATATGTCCATCAGTGCTCTGGAAAGGTAGGGAACAAATTCATTGCAGGAAGGATGCTTCCTAATTAGTTTTCTTGGTTTGTTTCTTTCTCCCTTCCTCCCCCTCTCCCTCCCTCTTTCTTCCTTCCCTCCTTCCTTCCTTCCTTCCTTCCTTCCTTCCTTCCTTCCTTCCTTCCTTCCTTCCTTCCTTCCTTCCTTCCTTCCTTCCTTCCTTTCTTTCTTTCTTTCTTTCTTTCTTTCTTTCTTTCTTTCTTTCTTTCTTTCTTTCTTTCTCTTTCAGATGTTGCTCAACATTTGTACTGAGTCTCAAGGGCTGGAGGGACTTCTCTCAGGAAATGAGCTCCAGTCTTTAGTGATTGCCACAACCTGTCTTTGGGAACACAGCTGCCGCTTTTGGAAGGAGCCCACCTTCTGCGTGCTGAGAGCAATCTCCAAGGCCCAGAACCTCAGCATCATCCAATACCTGCAGGGTAAGTCTTCAGGGGACCAGCGGTGGGCTGTGGGCCCACTTTCTACAACATGACCCTGTCATGCTCTTGCAGCGTTAGGATAGATTTCTGGGATCAAAAAAGAGATGGACAAACAAGGTTTTCATTGAGGCCCAGCTATGCCCAGTAGATGACCTATATTTCCTGGTTCCATTCATGAAAATGCTTTTATTCAGTTTGATGCTCCATTGAAGGAGGGAGGGAAAGGGGAACTCATTTACTGCCCACATACTGTTAAACAGAAACTGTTCTGGGCCTATTTGTTTCTTTGAGATAGATATTAATGATTATTGCCATTTTGCAATGGGAAAACAGATTTGTGGCTGCTGAAGAATTTGCCAAGGCTCCCCAGCTTTCTAAGAAGAGACTCAAATTTAAACTTAGAGATGTCCAATCCCAGTGCCATAGGTTCTGCTCTGGGCAGCATGTGTAGGGGTTAAGGTCATTAATTCTGGACCAGTTCTACCCTTTAGTTGAGTGACCTTGGGCACTTAACTGCCTGGATGGCCAGTTTTTTAAATCTGTAAAATGGGGACAATAATCCTGTTGCTCTCATTGGACTGTTGTGAGGCTTTGGTGAGTTGACATATTTGAAGTGCTTAGACAGCACCTGGCACACAGTGTATTCCCCACAGCCATCAGCATCACAGCATTACTATGTCATGGGATCAAGGCAAGGTGCTAAGGGTGTCAACACCGTTGGCAGGACCAGGGGCTCTTTTGGCCTCTTTTGACTCTTCCAAAGAACGCAGATTACACCGAGTAGTATCGACACTGCAGTGGATTGCACGGTCTTGGGAAAAAGTGTGGTATCCTCTCAGCATCTGGGGTGGGGCCACAAGGGAGACTGCAAAACTGACTCAAGGGGAGCATTCTGACAGAGGTTCACTACAGCTGACTGCTTTACCCACCCTGTGGCATTTCCTTAGCTCCACAGCTAAAGTGCCTCTTAGGAGCACAGCCATTTATCCCTTGGGCTGACCCCAAGGTATGCAGTCTTTTTGGCTTTATGTCAAAGCCTTCCAGTGTGAAATACTTGTCCACAAACAGTGGCCCTGTGGTCTGTCTTCTTTCTGGGCCATTCTGGAGCAGAGGGAATCTGCTGGTGAGAACTGGGAACACTTAAGTCTACCCTCTTTTTAATTTTTATCCTCACCCAAGAAGATTTTTTCATTGCTTTTGTAGAGAGAGGGGGGAAAGGAGTGGGGAGAGAGGGAGAGAAACATTGATGTGAGAAACATCAATGTGAGAAACATCAATTGGTTGCCTCTTGCATGCTCCCTGGCTGGGGGTTGAACCCATGACCTTTCAGTTAATGGGATGATGCTCCAACCAACTGACCCATACTGGCCAGGGTGACAAGCCTACCCTGTTATTGCAACAGAGCCAAGATGAAGTAGAATCCCCAGTTTAGGGAGTGAAGTTCCCAGAGAAGCCAGGGCACAGCATTAGTGGTCCAGGGCTGACTGGGCCTGAGGCATTTTATAGCCCAGTTTCCCCCTGTCCCCTTCCCCCAGTCCCCCACCACTGCTCACAGGCTAGAATTAGAGACCCATAAGAAAAGAATGCTTGCATTGGTGGTGAAGGGCCCTCACTGTATCATTATTCTCAACTGGAAAAGAAAAATTCCACCTCACTAGGGAGACTGCCACGTGAGCACTGTGCCCCCTTAGAGAAACGGTAGTTTCTGTGGGCATATGGACTGAGGAGAAGTTTGGGAAGTAAGGGCTGGCCTGGTAGTTCAAGCCCTGAACTCTCGGTGCTGCCCTGTCTGGCATGCAGCCTCCATGCATCTGAGCCTCACCATGGAGGGACTGGGCATAGTTATCTCAGGTTCTCAGCAGGCACCTTTCCTGACTTCTTCAGCACTCAGAAGAGACTGTCCCCAATGAAAGAGCCCTAAAAATGGCCATCAATCAAGATGTAAATCCAATGACATTTCTCTTCTGACTCAAGTTTCCCCTCACTTCCTACAGCTCTGGGGGACCATCATGGCCAGTCCTAACATGAGCAGGACCTGCTTCCCTCCACCTTCTTCTATCCCACAGAAGAGCTCCAGACCCCTGATTCTTTAGTAGCTGAGACACATCATACTTTTGCCCCTCACCTTCACATATATTCAAGTGTTTTTCCTGGCACTTCTCATCAAGCTAATTTCTGCTCATCTCCAGTGCTGCTTCCTTAAGGCCTTCCACAGTGCTCTGGTGTTAGGTTGTGCATCTCATTACCCAGTGGACCCAGACCCTCCACTTGCTGGGAATTAGGAGGAGAGGACTGAGAGGCTTTCTTCTTCCTGTTCACTTGCTCTCTATCTCAGCCTGCAAAATGTGGCTCTCAGGATGGCACTTCCCAGGGGGACATATTCTTGATCCAAATTTAAAGGGGGCACGGTGGGAGGGAATGACTGTGGCAGAAAAGCTATTGCATCTGAGCAAACAGTCATGTATGTTTCCCCTGCAGCCATGGATTGTGTGAAGATCTCCCTCCAGAACCTCTCTAGGCTTGCAGACTCTCTCCCTGCCCCAGAGCTGGGCGAGGCTGTGAGCCTCATCTTGGGCTTCGTGAAGGACTCCTACCCTCTCTCCTCAGCTCTGCTCCTGGAGTTTGAGAATGGGGAGGGCTACCCTCTGCTACTCAAAGTTTTACTCCGGTAAGTGGCTGTGTTTGGTGGGGGAGAAACCTTCAAACCTAGGTCCTCCAAATCATTTGAAGTGCTTTGGAGAGAGACAGATATGGAGGCTTCTCAGAATGTCTTCTGAAATACAAATCTCTGTAGACCATGGACAGAGAGCCTTTTATTGCAAAGGTAACTCAATGTGCAGTGGGCTTGGGAGCCAGAGCCACTCCCTTAGAGGGCCAGTGGGTGGTTGTGATTCTAGTTCTACTGAGTCCCTTTGATGGTGTGCACTACTCTTATGCCTGGCAGCCTGGTGGACACCTGTTAGAGCTCACATCACCATGTTGGAGGGCTTTCTGGGACTGCTGTAATGGGCTCTGCCTGTATGCTTGAGGTCTGGAAGTATGAGGAAATCAACAACCTGCGGGAGCAGTCCTCAACCAATGATTGGCAGCAGCTGATGGAGAAATACCCAGAAAGTTGTCCCTTGTGGGTGTGGAGGGGTGAGATCTACCTACCTCCCAGAGTCCCCAGGAGGATTCAGCTCCAGTTGCCTGATGAGGCACATGTTTGATAATGCTCTGTACTGGTTCCTTTCCCTTCTCTGTCTCACATAGCCTCTCCCCTACTGGTATTTTTGAATCAACCCCCAAATAAGCCACTCTCCTTCAAATCCTTGACCCATGGGAGCCCAAATGTAGACACTCTTCAGCTGTTTCAGGACTAATTCCTCTGACTTGTTCTATTCTGACTTGCCATGTCATCTTTGGGTTGGGTCTAGGGATTGGATAAGCCAAAAGGTGGAAATCAAAGAAGTTTCTGGATTTTCCAAATTCTTCCACTGATCTTAGAGAAACTGCTTCAGAGCAAGGCCACATATATTTCTTTGGGCTTTGCTCTGAATAGGAGAAGGTTTTTTCCCTGTAGGATGCAGCTTAGACAGTGCTTCATGGACTTCACTATGAGCCAGGCTTCTAGTCTAGAGGGGTGGCTTGAATGAGGGGGTGAAATGTAATTAAATGGCAACCCCTGGGCCTTCCTCCTTATGGTGATACCACATTTTACATTAGTCTGAACTATGACCAACTGGCTATGGCTACCATGAAGGTTTTTGGCATAGCAGTTCTTAAACTTTTGTGTGTGTGTGTGTGGCTTAAATGGGTGGTTCGTTTTCCCCAGACTTCTTGTGGGAGACAAGAGAGGGAAATGAGTCTGCTCTGGGGAGTGTCAGGAAAGATCCATTGCAGCTCATTGGTTTTCTTTTCTGCCTTAACTAAAGTCATACTGCAGACACTTTTACTCTTGACATGGCAGAGCTGGAATAAGACTTGAGATACCCTCCTCCACATAGCCTATCTACAAATAAGTAGCTAAAAAACAAAACAATACTCAACCTTTAAATAAGCATAAGGAAGTCTAATAAAGTTAGATTACTTCCCATGGTGTTTTTTGTTGCTCTTTGGAAATGTTAAATCTCTCATTTTGGGTGTGCTCCTGCCCAAAGCACATGCCTTTTGGGAGATCCAGCCACAAAAAGCAGCCTTCTCATGAGCAGATGCTGTTGCTCTTCCTAGGTTTCTCTGTATTCTGAGTGCACATTTAGATCTAAGGTTGACCTTTGCAAACACATTGACTTTTACCCAGGGCACTTCCATTGCCTTTTAGTGCTGACTCATTGGAGACCTTTGGGGTCTTCCCCAGCACCCCAGTCTACATTGCCTCTGTACTTCAGTGGAAAGCACCAAGAACAAATTTGGGTGTTTTGTCCAAGAATCCACAGAGCTGGCCTCCTCTGTCCCTGCAGGTATGATGGGCTTACCCAGAGCGAAGTGGATTCCCACCTGGAGGAGCTCCTTGGGTTGGTGGTGTGGCTGACGACCTGTGGGAGGTCAGAACTGAAGGTGTTTGACAGCGTCACTTACCCTCAGCTGGAAGGCTTCAAGTTCCATCATGAGGCTTCTGGTGGGTCATCCTGTATCTCTGGGGCCCCACAGTAGTTGGAGCTGTGTCCTGACAAGGCTACACAGGTTTATCCCCAATTCTTTGTAATGAAACAAACACTTGGCACCTGTCAGTGACACATCAGGGTCCAAATCTGTCATTTGGGGAGTTTGCTTATGGATTTAAAATCTCTCCTTCATAGATTTTTCTAGATGTCTTGGGTGGGAATTAGAGTAAATGTTTGCTTAATAAAGGTGAAGACCTCAAAGAATGGACAGAGCCTCTGCTCTCCACTGTCATATCTGGTGTGATGTACCCTGTGAAATTTGCTTATATAATGGGGAAGAGAGCCCTGAAACAACCCACAGGCTCAGAGTCAGTGCCTCCTCAGTTCCTTGAGATACCAATTGATTTATTGATGAACTTGATCAACGTGCACTGGTGCACTGGGCAGCAGCCACTCTGCCCCATGCTGGGCACCAGGAGTCTGTTTCCTGAAGATTCTCTGAAGAGACTGTCACACATACAGTGAACCATAATCTGCTCTGTTACATAATATGCATAATATGACTGATACAAGCACTGGGCACAGGGATAACACCAGGCAGGTGGGCTAGCTGTCTGTTTCAGTCAGGAAATCATGCACAAAAGGTGAGGTTTCAAGGCTAAGTGCAGGTTGTCCAGGTAGAAGAGAAATTTAAAGACAGAAAGTATAGCATGGGGAAATAAATGGTGACTAATAGCATCTGGGTGGATTTGGGGAAATGGGCACAGAGACCTGAGCAGGTCAGAATGCAGAGGTTTCAGAGTTTAAGGGTCAGTTTAGGAAGAGCCATTGAATGGGATTCCAGCAGTCTACAAGGAAGTGTCTTGATTAGAAAGAATGTCCAGAAACACCTTTTGGTGTCTGAGAGGGCTGGAGGCAGGGAGTTTTCAGATGAAGTATCTCCTGGGCAAGAGAGAACAAACCTTACCTTTCAAGCTGGGGAGAAAGGAGGGAGGGGTTTGGAAGCTGTCTTTAACAGCTTGTTTAGAAATGAATTGGACTTGGCTAAAGTAATCTTTAAAATAATTTGATTTTAACTGATGGAAACAAATCCTTCAGCCCAATGTTACTCAATGGAAATATAATGAGCCACATTATTTAATTTTAAATGCTCTAGAAGCCATATTAAAAGAAAGAAACAGCTTAAGTTATTTTTCATAAGATATTCTATTTAACCCATTAAACTATTATTATCTCATTGTCACCACAAATAACTGTTAATAACTTTTTTTTTGCATTATTTTCTTTGTGCTACGTCTTGGAAATCCAGTGTGTATTTTTACACTCACGAAACATCTCAGTTCAGAGTGACATTTTGAGGGCTCAATTAGCCACTACATCTTGGACAATGCAGCTATGGTCTTACATACTGAGCAGCTGAATTTCTGAACTTCTGATAGACATTTACCCATAGGAGCTAGAAAATAGAAACTTTGAATGATATTTCTTGATGATAATGCAATCATTATTTCTAGGCATAAGCAGGAAAAATGACTTATAGGATTATTCCTTTTACATTTTCAGGGGTGACCATTAAGAATCTTCAGGCCTTCCAAGTCCTGCAAAATGTTTTCCACAAAGCCAGCAACTCCATCCTCTGCACAAAAATTCTCTTGGCTATTAGGACCATGTGGGACTGGAATGCTAGAAACTTCTTCCTGCTGGAGTGGACCCTGCAGCCTATCTCACAGTTTGTGGAGCTCATGCCCCTGAAGCCAGCCCAAGTGCAGGTGCATTTCTTCCAGCTGCTGGAGGCCCTGGTCTTTGACCTGCATTATGTGCCCCATGAGATCTTGGGAAAGGTGCAGCGCCTGATCAAGGAGAACCCTGAGCCACCCTGCACCCTTGTGGCACTGCAGAGTGTCCTCAGGATAGCTGGTGTGGACCCACTCTTCACAGACATTTTCAGGGACTCAGGGCTCCTGGGCCTGCTGCTATGCCAGCTGCGGAAGCAGGCCAAGATCCTAAGGAAGTCAGGTGCGCTGAAGTCTCGGGTGTGGGAGGGGGAACAGGATGGGAGTCCATGTTAGCTGATCCTGTGTTGGGAACTCACCCTGCCACTCATCAACATAACAAAGAAAGTGAGCATGCCCATGTTATTCTTTCCCACCGGGGTCAGGGAAGTATCCCTGCGGCATATGACTACGCAGAGCAGCAGCCTCCCTGTTTTCTATAACTGGCCTTATCTTCCCCATGGAGAGATGAGGGGCATAGATGTAATTTTAGACTTATGGAGCTAACTCAGACCAAGTTCTCAGCTTTCAGATGGTTCCTGCCTTAAATATTGCCTAAGTATGTATATGGGGAGACAGCAGGGAGAAGAACAGGTCTTCAGTAATGCAACGGGCAAAAGGAGCTCAAAGAGGCTTGGGGCTTTGGTGAGGAACCTATCTAGGTAATCTGGGATATGACAGTCTTGTTCACTCAGTGCTGTTGGACCCAGTGGTCTCCCATTTGGGGCAGGGGTCATTGCTATCTGCTTGTCCCCTCTGAGTTTTGGCCACACTTTTGTGTAGCCTGCTGGGCCATATACCTGTGGCGCCCTGTCATTGTCCTCTCACCCCTGTCTGAGCCCCTGAACTCTCAACATCAGTAGCCTCTACACTCTACACTCCCCCTTGGGACTTCAGAGTCCCTTTGTCCAGTGGGAGTACATTCAGGAGTGCTGGCCTGGGTTCTCTCTCTGCCTGACCATACCCATAATCAAACCCCGCTGGGGCTGTTCTATGTGGTAGTCTGCAACTCCACCTCTACCAACTTTCAAATAGGATCAGAGCAGGAAAACTCCTTTCAGTTACTCCTGGTTTTCCTTCAGTCTTCCCACACCTGCCCCTCTGGTACTTCTGCCTTGGGGTACACCAGGACATAGGACTAAGTTACTTACCGATTTCCACCTTTTGGCCTTTTCTCCTCCTTCTACTATCCTGGATGGGAGGGAGAATGGGCTCTATAGTCATTGGCCCCTTTCATACTCTGCTCAGTTTCAAGCTAAACCCATCAGTCTGTCAGCTTCCTGGGCCTCTGTGAGGGGAAGAAACCAAAGGGGTAAGCATGGGCATTGGGGCCAGCAAGCCGTGGGCCAAATCCTGGCTGTGCTGCTCATGAACTGAGTGATCCTGAGTAAATTGCTTCCCTTTTATGAGCCTCTTTCCTCCTCTATAAAATAGAAGTGCACTTATATATATGGCTATTGTGAAAATTAAAAGGAAATATCTGAAAAGGAGCCATTATTGTGCTTGGTGCATAATAGGTGCTCAAGTATGTTAATCTTATTCCTATATACCTTGAGTTATAGCATGGAAGACTGTGATAACCACATGGGGAGGAACTCTTTCACTCCCCTGTTGGAGTCCAGGAAGGACCCCTGCCTCCTTGCGAGAGTCAGGGTGAGGATTAGGTGCTCCCATCTTGGCATACCTGGGCCTCAAGTCAGGTCTTAAAGAGTCCTTTGTATATGCTTCCTTCTATTGTTCTTTGTACAATCTTTTTGTTTAATGTTTGTGTGTTATCTTAGCTGTGCACTGCTTTTCAGTAGCCTGAATTGAATTTACTCTTAAACCCAGTCCCAGACCTATGACCATTCCCAGGAGAATCAGAGGTTTTTTTGGTGAACTGATGTATCTGATCTTTGTGTCTTCTATTATTAAGTGTTTCTTGCTGTTTCTTGTATACTTTGTCTCCTGGTTAATAAATTCTACCTTTACTCATTAATTCTTTCATCCCTCAAACATGTACTGAACTTCCCTCTTGTGTCAGGCACTTTCTGGCATTGGGAATTCAATGGTGAACACATAGGCCTGGTTCGCCCTCATGGATATAATGAGGACACTTGTCTACTCAACAATCTCTCAAGTAGCTTGTGATCTGGGAGTCTTCCCTCCCCAGCATGAATGTCAAACTAGGCAAGCATCCAAATAAAATTCAGGAATGCAGGGCTTCAGGGATTGTGTAGAAGAGTGGTTCTCCTAGTGTGGCCCTCAGACCTGCCTGTTAGCATCAAATGGGAACTTGTTAGAAATGCAATCATAGGGACTCCATCCAAGACTAGGTCCTAAGTCAGAAACTCTGGGGAAGGGGACCAGCTTCTGGATTTTAACAATGATCATTCCAGGTTTTGATGTGGTTAAGTTGGAGAAGCACTGCTCTAAGAGATAGTAGAGTTACATCTTATAAATTGGGATGCACACTCTCTTATAATGTGAGCATTATATTCACATTTCCTTAAGATGACAGAAAACAAATGGAATCAGAGATTTGGGATCATACCATGTACATTTAAAATGTTTTTTATTGCTTCTTAAATGTGGCAGGAAACAAAGAGTCCTCTCTTGGCATTCAGGATCCAGAAAGAGAACTCACCTGTGTGATGCTGAAAACTGTAGTCACACTTATGAAAGGCTCAGTTCGGAATGCAGGTAAAGATGCACAAAATTCTCCTTGTCATTGCTTGGGAAACTATTAACTGTTTTAAGTGATTTACATCAATGATGAAAGATTACATCCAAGGAATGACCAGAACTAATGAGTGGTTAATGTCCATTTGGTGGTTTATGTCCATCGATTCTCAGTAAGTTGGTGCACATCTCAGTTGACACCTTTTACTTTTAAAGTTGATAAATAAGGTTATAAATAAAGCAAAGATATATCCTAAATTTATGAGACCAAAGAGTATCCCTTCTCACACTTTCACGTAAATCCATTAATATCTTGCTGCACTGACTCTATGCTTAAAAAAAAAACAAAAACAAAAAAAACCAAAACCAAAAAAACAACCAAATTGTAAAATAGAGGCAAAGAAGGCTTTTCATTTTTAAGAGAGTTAATTTGATGTGCTTCCAGGCTATGATGGACTTAGTAGTCTCATCCACCCCCCCCACATTTTTTTAGCTTCCTAAGATTATGTAGCTTCTATGTTGTTTATTTTAAAAATATGTGCACAGAATATGTGTGCATATATATTATACTATGAAGCAGTGCATCAACAAAGTGACATCAGTGGGTTTGGTGATTTGGGGTGTCTTTATCTGAGGCCCTCATAGATCAACTATACCAAATGTGGATGATAATTTCCTACGGCAGAGGGTCTCTAACGTTAGACTATAAAAAATTCCCTGGAGATGCTAGTTAAAAATACATATTCCTAGGCTCTCTCCCAGAGATTTAATTAACAGCAGGCCAACGCAGAGCTCAGGAATCTACTTTTAAAAGGCCTCTGGGTGATTTCCATGTAGTGAGCACCTGACCTCTAATTGAGCACTGCTGCCTGTGGAGTTGACCAGTCAAATCCACACCATCCATTTTAAAGATCCAGTTACTTCCTAGTTCTCATTCCACATGATCACTCCAAATATTGATCTTGGGGAAGAAATTCTTAGAATTTAAAACAAAAAAAATACTACCAACCAAATTTCTTTAATCTCCTCCCTTTCCATGAAACTACCAAGAAACTAAATATGTTCTTAACTTCAATTCTGCTTTACTTTCACTGAGAATTTTGTCAGAGAGAGAGAGATACTAGAGAGAATTGCCATCAGCCTTCGATTAGGGAATTATGTGGAAATAAAGGGCAGATATATAGCTAGTTAAAGTTTGTATCACTTAGGTTCTAAATTTAAAAAATATATATATTTCCCCCAAACAGAATTCTCAATGGAGAAAAAGAAGTTTTTCTTTTTAATTCTCTGCTGTATAGTTTCTCTTTTCCTCTTCTCATTTTAACAGTGTGTATATATTTTGAAAAAAAATTATAATGGGCAAAAGAGACACATAAAAATGTAGAAAAACAAACTTGGATATTTTAAGGAAAAGCTTTCTTGTAATTGGAACTGAGGTGTGGAAGGCCCTATCACTCTAGACCATACTGTCTGTTCGGTCTGCAGTTGTTCTGAAAGACCATGGCATGGTGCCCTTCATCAAGATCTTCCTGGATGACGCGTGGTACCGGGAAGCCTCACTCAGCATCTTGGAACAGCTCTCAGTCATCAACACTGAGGAATACATGAGTATCATTGTTGGTGCTTTGTGCTCATCCACTCAAGGGGAGCTGCATCTGAAACTGGATCTCCTAAAGGTGATGTCAAGTCCTCTTTGTGATGGGGTTTTCCATGGACACATAGCAGGTGATCAACACTGGCCCATGCATTCATTCATTCAGTCGGTCACTGTATTATACAGATAGCGTAGTACCATTTGCAGCAACAAATAAACCCCACATACTCAATAGCCTGACACAGAAATTTCTTTCTCATGTACAGTTTAATCAATGATTGGGGAAGGGTGTCCGCCAGGGACAGCTGTCACCTGGGCATCTAATCTAGCCAGCAGGCAGAGGAATGGAGAACAGGGAGGGTTACATAATGCATCCTTATTCAGGCCTACAACTGACACATGGTAGCTTTTGTCCAATTATCTTTGGGAACAACTTTGAACAGGACTCATCTTGAGCATGAGTGCCAGGCAACACAGTCTCTGGCTGGACAGCTACTTCCTAGTGACCCTGTAAACTACAGAAGAGGAATATTAATCAGTTGTACCCAAGCAGCTGCCTCATTTATTAGGCCAGCATTCAGTGAGTGCCTAGCAGTTACCAGGACTGATGCACAGTGCCTGTGACACCCATTGGGTGAGACACAGCCCTTGCCATCTGGAAGCCACCAGCCATGGTTTGGGAAGGTGCATAGAGAACATTTGAGCTGGACAAAGTAGACGAAGGGCAGTTGAAGTGAGCAGTGGGCTTTTGGGAGAAATAAAACTAGGGCATCACCTTCTGGGCAGCAGAGAGTAGTATACTTTTTCATCAAATTATGTTAAAGCAGTTAAAGATATTAAGTATCACTGTCATAATCTCTTCTGCCTAAGAGCTTTCACAATTTTGTTGCTGTTCCTGCTTTTTAATTCATTTTTCCTTTGTAGGTTTGTGCCTTAAAAATATCTTCTTTCTTTCATTATATGTTGTTTAAAAGAAGAAAAGATGTAAATTCAAATACTCCTCCAGAAGCTGAGCTCAGGACCCCTCACAAATATGTGCAACACAGCCCCATGTAAAACACACTCTCGTGTGTCAGTAACATACCACACTGGACAACACAGCCCCATGTAAATCCCATGCTCTTGTGTCAGTAACACACCATACTGGAGAATTGGTGAACGTAAGAGAATACAAAATTGTTCTGACTTCCAAAATTAAACCATCAACCTCACTTATCAATGACCATTTACCAAAACATTTAGAACATGGTGTTTGGTTTATTTTACCTGCTTTATCTCTCTGCAGAGTTCATGTCAGACACTGGAATAGCTGAGTTACTCTCATTATGTGGTCTAAGCCTATGGTGGTAGGCATGGCTAAAGCATCATGAGAAGTGCATCTGAAAGTGACACTATGCCCATAACTATCATGTATTTCACAGATGACAAGAACCAAAAGAGAAATTTAGTTACAGGACCAGAAAATCATTGATGGTGATTTATTTGGACAAAAAAGGAAAGTTAAGACCATTTTGAAAGACACTAGAGTCTCCTGATTATGTGAAGCGAAGGGACTGATGGGACCATGTAATGGAGAGAGTAAGGGACAGAGATATCCAGAATTAGTGACAATTTACAGCTGGGAAGGACCTTAGCTTTATGTGGTCCAGTCTTAATAGTCCAGCAGAGACATGTCTAAATTGCAAAGCTGAGTTTGAACCTAAGACTAGTGACTTAAAATTGAGTGATCTTTCCTCTTCACCAGGCTGTTTATTGCATTTTTTCCCTATATGTCTGTCTTCCGCTTGATTTGTATGCCCCTTATCATGATAAGGACCAGGAAGGGCATGTGCCAAAGCAGTGAGGACTTTGGTTCTCTACTGGGTAAATAATTGGAATCTCCATTTGTTTCTGATATGGAAAGTCAAACAGATCTACAGAGAAGAAAGTTTTGGTTTTACTTTGCTTGGAGAGTATGAGCATTTCTGTGTTCATTGTAGGAAAGAGAGCTATGCTTTTCTCATGAAAAGTACATCTTTCTTACCCTATAGCCCAGAGGCACCTTATTGGAGTGCCAGCCCTTGGGTAATAGGACTGAATTTCTAAAATTAACAATGTAAAACCATTATGGTGTTTTACACATTCAATATCATTTCAGAATCACACTATCAAGAGAGCATGTCGGGATAAATACTGTGTAAACTTATTCAGCAAAGCCATACCCTGAGCTCAATGTGTTATCTTCTCTCTGGGTGGTCAGGAGGGTCCCTGGAGCTGCCATTGCTCTCTCAGGACCAGGGCTGTCACTATATTGCTGTTCCATTGAGTGGTGAGGAGGGATGCGGCCCAAGTCTGCTCCAGATTCAGCCACCACTGACTCATGTGAACACCTATCTAACATTTGCTGAAATTTAATGTGGGATTTATATTTCTTCTCGATCATCTTTGAACACCTTAGAACTTCAGAAACAAAGATGTAAAATTAGCTCTTTCTGGCTGGATTCCCCTTTTAGAAGTTGCTAATGGACACTGCCTGAAGCACTGTGCCTGCAAAATGGGTTAGATGTAGAATGAGGGGAAGTCATGGAGTGGGGGGACCTCAAAGGCAGTACCCCTTGCCACCCATAAAGGTTTGCCATCTCTAAAGTGCATTAACATCATGGTGTCCCTTCGCTGAGGAAGAATCACCCAGAAACACCCAATTTAGGGCAGTTGTTTCAAAAACAAGTGGCGCTTCCATGCCAATACAGAAGCACATGTGACTTCACCACCTAATTCTGGCAAATGATAACTGACTTAAAGAGTAATGTAAGCAAATGAATTTCCTCTCCACAGCAGGTGGGACCCTGATTGGGTTATGCACAAATTCAGATTGATTTGTTAATATACATTTAGCTATTCAACTCTGAGCTTAATCATATTACCTCACTGGTCTTCCAGCATGACACATGGAAAATTATGAGGAATAACAAATAATAGAATGTGAAATAAATCCCGTTAGTCCTAATGTTGTTAGTGCTTTGCAGCAGACATCTATTTTATAGATTCAAGCTGGAGGAATACTAACACAGAGACGATGACATGGTAACTGAGTTAAGGAGGAGAAAATGGGCTTAACGCTGACCTTTCCTGAAATGTGTCAACCCTAGCCTGATTACTTTGACTTTAGCTGATTAAATTTACTCCCTTCCACAGACTCGCCAGCCCTGGTGATGCATTATCACACAAAGCTGAATGACAGTAATGGAGACCCTTCTCCTAGGCCCCAGTTTCTGACAAATCATTTCGTGAAGTAGCACAGTATTTATTTTCCTTTATAGAAATGTTTCTTTTTAGTTGCTATGAAATTAAGCCTTTGTAATTGGATTTTGAACTCTTTACTTTATGACTTTGCAAATATGAAATTAACCCCATCCCAAGAAATAATAGAACGGTCTAATTTCTAATGAGATTACCCCCATTTTAGATAATGACTTTGAATTGAATAAATCAAACAAAGCAATAATTAAGGACAGCCATCCCTTTCTCTTCCCCCCTCTAAGAGGAGGAGAAAAGAGCCATATAAGAATTACAGGCAACAGACATTTTGAGAGACACAGATCATAAGGAGAACTATTATTGGGTTGCTTCTCTTTTTAAAATATCTGTTCTAAACAGTCTTTGAATGATGGAGTCCTTTTGAGCAATAGCTGGTGTCAAATTAGACTAAAGCAGAAGGTAGTTTCTTGAGGGAAGAGGGAATTATAGTGGCCATGTAGTGTTCCTGGCGAGGATGTGGAGAAACGGGAACCCTACTGCACTGTTGGTGGGAATGTAGACTGGTGAAGCCATTGTGGAAAACACTATGGAATTACCTCAAAAAACTAAAAATGGAACTGCCTTTTGAACCAGTGATTCCACTGCTAGGACTATACCCGAACAATCCTGAAACCCCAATTCAAAAGAACTTATGCACCCATGTGTTTATAGCAGAGCTGTTTACAATAGCCAAGTGCTGGAAACAGCCTAAGTGCCCATCTGTAGATACATCTGTGGTACATTTACACAACAGAATACTATGTAGCAGAAAGAAAGAAGAAACTCCTGCCATTTGTGACAACATGGATGGAACTAGAGAGAATTATGCTTAGCAAAATAAGCCAGGCAATGAAAGAAAAATACCATATGATATCACCTGATACAGGAGATTAATGAACAACACAAACAAATAAAATTGAACAAGGAACAGAATAACAGTTATCGGGGGGAGGGGGGAGAGAGAGAAGGGGGATAAGTAGGGAAAGAGTCTAGTCAAAGAACATGTGTAAATGACACATGGACATGGACAATAGGGTGGAGAATGACTGTGGGAGAAGGTTGGGCTGAGTGGTGGGGATAAATAGAGGAAAAAGTGGGACAACTCTAATTGAAAAACAGTAAAAAAATAAGAATTAAAAAAAAAAAAAGGTAGAACAATCAGCCTGGAGACCCATCTGAAAAACAGCTGTACAGAAATCCTACAACTAAGGATGTATAGAAGAAGCCATGTCATGACTGGTAGGAAGGGAAGAGACGAGAAATGGGCTAGCCCCACAGTCATGTGTGGCAACTGAGGACTGGGAGGAATATCTCAGCAGCAGCTGTTTCCCAGAGGAGCAAGCGATCTCAGCTCTATATCAAGCTCCCCAGTCCAGAGCACCAGTGCCAAGAAGAGAAGACTCCACAACATCTGGTTGTGAAAATCAGTGGGGATTCTGTTGGTCTGGGTGAGATGAAAGGCTGTTGGAAATTGAGGCATCTTCTTAAAGGGCCCATGCACAGACTCACTCTATCGCAGTCACTCACCCTGGGCTGGATGAAGGGACAATAGCTCAGAGGTTGCCAGAGACATACAAGGAGAAACTGAGTTATGTGGCTTCAGAACAAGGGCTGGAGGAACAATAACCATTGTCCTTGTATTGAGCATTTTCCCACCCAGCACAGTCAGGCAGGCACTATCTTTCCTATGTTGAGCCCTTCTAACACATTGCCAACTCTGTATGAGCCTGGTAAAGACCACTCACCCCACCCCAATTACCCCCTGAGGCCCTGCCCCAACCAACTCCCATGCTGTCAAAGGCTCTTTTAGCAGCAGGAAGCTGTTTTAGGCTTAGCTATAGTCTTTCTTAAAAACTCAAAGATCTTCAGGCCCCAGGTAGGCAGCATCTGGCCTCACTGTGCCCTGTGCCTTTGCTAAGTGGCCCCAGGCTTGACACTGGAGCCAAGTCTGAATCTGCATTGACCTGATGAACATTTGCCCCACTCTAGTGACTCCATGACACCGTGCTTCACCCAACTTGTAAACAGTCTGAGGCTCTTTCAGGATCTGAGGTTTATAGGCAGCTGGCAGGTGGCAGCAGGTCTCAGGATGTCCTGTCCCTTCAGCTGAGTGTTCCCAAGCCAGGTACTAGTGGCCAATGGCGTTCACAGTGTAGAATCTCTCACAGATATCCAGGTCCAGTGCAGGCAATTTACCAACCACAGATTGCTTTTATCAGGTAGCCATGGGCCAGTCACAGACAGCAGCTGACCTTGGCCTGCATCAGAGCCCCTCCCATGAGGACCAAGAACCACCATACCCAGAGGACACTTCAGACCAAAACAAGCATCATCACCAGATTAGATCCACAAGTGGCATACTCAAAGGGTGGTCTTGGCAGACACCAAAGCCCACTGGGGCTAATCCTACTCCATGGGGGTCAGCCCACTACAACAGTTTATATGCTATGGTGATTGCCAATACTCACAGCCACTCAGCCTCAAGGTCAATCCCACCCACTGATGTGACAACAGTAACTAAAGCTCAACTACAACAGGAGGGCACACACAACCCACAGAAGGGACACTCCCAGAGCACATTGGTCAAATAATCAGGGAAACTGCACCACTGGGCACAGGTCACCTGTTACATAAGGGAATCAGGTGAAGACTGGGAGACATACCAGACCTATCTAATACATAGAAGCAAACACATAGAGGCAGCCAAAATGAAGAAACAAAGAAATATGTCTCGAATGAAAGAACATAAGAAAACTCTAGGAAAATCTACTAGATACAGAGTTCAAAAACAGTGGTTATAAGGATGGTCAAGAAATTTGTAACTTCAACAAAAAGATAGTAAGCATAAAAATAGGACATAGAAACAATGAAAAAGAGCCAGTCAGAAATGAATACACTAACTGAAATGAAGAATACACTAGAAGGAATCAATAGTAGATGAAATGAAGCAGAGGACTGAATAAACAATTTGACAGACAAGGTAGCAGACAGTACTTAACTGGAACAGGAAAAGGAAAAAAAGAATAAAAAATGTGATTAGTTTAAAGGACCTCTGGGATAATATCAAGGATAATAACATTTGCACCATAGGGGTACTGGATGGAGAATAAAGAACAAGAGTTTGGAAACCTGTTTGAAGAAATAATGACTAAAAACTTTCTTACCTGGTGAAAGAAATAGACATGCAAGTCCATGAAGTGCAGAGTCCTAAACAACATGAACCCAAAGAGGCCCACACCAAGACATATCATAATTAAAAAAACAGAGGTTAAAGACAAAGAAAGCACCTTAAAAGCAGCAAGAGGAAGTTACCTCTGTGGGAGCTTCCATAAGACTGTCAGCTGATTTTCTCAGTAGAAACTTTTTAGGTGGAAAGGGATTGGCATGAAATATTCAAGTGATGAAAACCAAGGACCTACAACTAAGCCTAATCTATTCAGCAAGGGTATAATTTGTAATTGAAGGAGCAATAATGAGCTCCCCAGACAAGAAAAAGTTAGAGGAGTTTACCACCACTAAGTCAGTATTACAAGAAATGTTAAAGAGACTTCTTTAAGAAGTAGCAGAAGGAAAAAAAGAACATAAATATGAATAATAAAATGGTGAAAACTATGTTCCTATAATCACTTTAAATGTAAATGGATATAAATGTTCTAATTGAAGATGTAGGGTAGCTGAATGGGTAAGAAAGCGAGGTCAATACAAATGAGTTCATGTCCATGGGTCATGCATGTAATTTCTTTGGATTCTCCACTTCCTATACTGTTATTAACATCACTCTGTCTATTTTGTACCTACCAATGATGGTTCTTAATCCCTGCACCTTTTGCCCCATTCTCCCCCAACCCCCTCCCAGCTGATAACCCTCCAAATTATCTCTATATCTATGATTCTGTTCCTGTTTTGGTTGTTTGCTTAGTTTGTATTTTTAGATTGAGTTGTTGATATTTGTGAATTTGTTGCCATTTTAATGTTCATAGTTTTGATCTTCTTTTCCTTAAATAACATTTCATGTAATAATGGTGTGGTGATTGTGAACTTCTTTAGCTTTACGTTGACTGGGAAGCACTTCATCTGCCTTTCCATTCTAAATGATAGCTTTGGTGGAAAGAGTAATCTAGGTTGTAGATCCTTCCTTTTCATCACTGAGTACTTCTCGCCAGTCCCTTCTTGCCTACAGTTTTTTTTTTTGAGAAATCATCTGATAGTCTTATGGGGACTCCTTTTTAGGTAACTATCTGCTTTTCTTTTGTTGTTTTTAAGATACTTTATTTATCTTTAACCTTTGGCATTTTAATTATGATGTGTCTTGGTGTGGTCCTCTTTGGGTCTAACTTGTTTGGGACTCTCTATGCGTCCTGGACTTGTATGTCTGTTTCCTTCACCAAATTAGGAAACTTTTCTTTTATTATTTTTTCAAAAAAGTTTTTAATTTCTTGCTCTTCCTCTTCTCCTTCTGGTATCCCTATGATTCTGATGTTGGTATGTTTGGAGATGTCCCAGAGGCACCTTATACTATCCTCATTTAAAAAATTTTTTTTTCTTTTTGCTGTTCTGGTTAAATGCTTATTTCTTTCTTATGTTCCAAATTATTGATTTGAATCCCAGCTTCATTCCCTCCGCTGTTGATTCCCTATAGATTTTTCTTTATTTCCCTTTGTGTAAACTTCATTTCTTCCTAGGTCTTTTTAAAAATTGTTGCTGTACTTGAGCTCTTTGAGCATCCTGATCACCAGTGTTTTGAACTCTACATCCGATAGGTTCATGATCTCCATTTTGTTTAGTTCTTTTGTGGAGGTTTTGTTCTGTTCTATCATTTGGGCAATATTTCATTGTCTCCCCAATTTGGCAGCCTCCCTGTGTTTGTTTCTGTGTATTAGGTAGAGCTGCTTTGACTCTCTGTCTTTGTAGCATGGTCTATTATAGAAAAGGCATCTGTAAATTGTGTGGGGCACAGCCTTAGGTAATTTCCAGGGCAGGGCAACCTGCTTCACTTTTTTGTGTCTCTCCGTGGGTGTAGGGCTCAGAGAGGGAACAATGCCACTGCCTGGCTTCTGGAGGTTTGCCCGACACTTGCCCTGTGTGACTGACACCCTTCCAGCTGTTGCTCTTGTGCTGAATCCTAGAGGGGATGGGTCTGTGTATGTTTTAAGTATGGGTAGGCCCTTTAAGAGGACTCTCATGAAAATCTGGTAGTTTCTTCTGCTGCTCCAACCCCCACTGGTTTTTACAGCTGGAAGTTATGGGGATCTTTCTTCCTGGCACTGGAACCCTGGGCTGTGAGGTCTGGCCTAGGGATGGGATCACTCCCTCCCAAGGTATCCATTCCAATTTTTATCCACCACACATGAATGTGGAACGACTGGTTCCATCATTGTAGCTGCCTCTCCATGCCTCTCCACCTATCTCTGCATCTCCACCATTCCTACCTGTCTAGATGAATGTGGCTTCTTTAAATCCTTGGTTGTTAGGCTTCCTTATCATAGCTCAATTTTCTGATAATTCTGGGTGTTATTTGTTTTGAGGTCTAGTTGTAATTCTTTCTGTGGTTGGGCAAGGAAGCAAAGCCTGTTTAACTACACCTCCATCTTGATGGGATGATAATAGCTATTTTGACAGGTGTGAGGTAATATCTCATAGTAGTTTTAATTCACATTTCTCTCATGATTAGTGACATTGAGCATCTTTTCCTATGTCCATTGGCCATCTGTATATCCTCTTTGGAGAAGTGTCTGTGAAGGTCCTCTACCCATTTTTATTTTTATTTTTTTTGTTTTTTCAATTACAGTTGTCCCATTTTCCCCCCATTTCTCTCCCCTCCGCAGCCCACCCCTTCCCTCACGATCATATCCCTCCCCGTTGTCCATGTCCATGAGTCATTTATACACATTCTTTGACTAAACCCTTCCCTTACTTATAGCCCTTCTCTCCCTCCCCCCTCCCCACTATTGACTGCTATTCTGCTCTTTGTCCTATTTAGTTCGTTTGTTTGTGTTGTTCTTTAGTTTCCTGTATTAGGTGATATCACATGGTATTTTTCTTTCTTTGCCTGGCTTATTTCACTAAGCATAATTCTCTCTAGTTCCATCCATGTTGCAAATGGCAGGAGTTCCTTCTTTCTTTCTGCTACATAGTATTACATTGTGCAAATGTACCACAGTTTTTTGATCCACTCATCTACAGATGGGCATTTAGGTTGTTTCCAGCACTTAGCTATTGTAAACAGGGCTGCTATGAACATAGGGGTGCATAAGTTCTTTTGAATTAGTGTTTTAGGATTTTTCAGGTATAGTCCTAGCAGTGGAATTGCTGGTTCAAAAGGCAGTTCCATTTTTAGTTTTTTGAGATAATTCCATACTGTTTTCCATAGAGGCTGCACCAGTCTGCATTCACACCAACAGTTCACTAGGATTCCCATTTCTCCACATCCTTGCCAGCACTTGATGTTTGTTGATTTGTTGATGATGGCCATTGTGACTGGTGTAAAGTGGTATCTCATTGTGGTTTTTATTTGTATCTCCCTGATGGCTAATAATGTTGAGCATTTTTTCATGTGTCTATGGACCTTCTGTATGTCCTCTTTGGAGAAGTGTTTGTTCAGGTCCTTTGCCCATTTTTAAATTGGGTTGTTTGTTTTCTTGATGTTGAGTCATATAAGCTCTTTATATATTTTGGAGATCAGTCTCCTGTCTGTGATGTCATTGGCAAATATGTTTTCCCATATGGTTGGTTTCCTTTTCATCTTGCTGAGGTTTTCTTTTGATGAGCAGAACTCTTTAGTTTGATGTAGTCCCATTTGTTTATTCTTTTCTTTATTTCTCTTGCCTTAGGAAATGTATCCGTGAAGATATTGTTATGTGAGACATCTGAAATTTTCCTGCCTATGTTTTCCTCTAGGACTTTTATGGTGTCATGGCTTACATTTAAGTCTTCGATCCATCTTGAGTTTATTCTCGTGTGTGATTTAAGTAGGTGGTCTAGTTTCATTTTTTTTGCAAGTCCCTGTCCAGTTCTCCCAGCACCACTTGTTAAAGGGGCTCTTCTAACTCCATTTTATGTTCCTTCCTCCTTTATCAAATATTAGTTGACCATAGAAGTCTGGGTTTATTTCTGGACTCCCTTTTCTTTTCCACTGATCTATATGTCTGTTCTAATGGCAGTACCAGACTGTTTTGATCACAGTGGCTTTGTAGTATTGTTCGATATCTGGTGTTGTGATTCCTCCTGCTATGTTCTTCTGTCTCAAGATTGCTTTTGTTATTCAGGGTTTTTTTTTGTTCCATATGAATTTTTGGAGTATTTGTTCTAGGTCTGTAAAATACGTCATTGGTATTTTATTAGGGATTGCATTGAATCTGTAAATTGCTTTGGGGAGTATGGCCATTTTGATGATGTTGATTCTTCCCACCCAAGAACATGGGATTTGCTTCCATTTATTTGTATCTTCCTTAATTTCTTTCTTCAATGTTATGTAATTTTCAGAGTACAGGTCTTTTATCTCTTTGGTTAAGTTTACTCCTAGGTACTTTATTTTTCTTGTTGCTATAGTAAATGGTATTTTTTTTTTTTTGTCTCTTTCTCTGGTATTTTATTGTTGGTGTACAGAAATGCCTTAGATTTCTGTATATTTATTTTGTGCCCTGCTATTTTGCCAAATTCACTTATTATATCGAGTAGTCTTTTAGTGGAGTTTATAGGGTTTTCTAGGTATACTCTCATGTCATCTGCATTTAATGATAGTTTTACTTCTTCTTTCCCAATTTGGATGCTTTTTATTTCTTTTTCTTGTGTGATTGCTGTGGCTAGGACTTCCAGCACTATGTTGAATAGGAGTGGAGAGAGTGGACAGCCTTGTCTAGTTTCTGATTTCAGGAGGTATGCTTTCAGTTTTTGTCCATTGAGTATGATGTTGGCTTCAGGCTTCTCATATATAGCCTTAATTATGTTAAGGTATGCTCCCTCTATTCTCATTTTGCTGAGTGTTTTCATCATAAATGGGTGTTGTACTTTATCAAATGCTTTTTCTGCATGTATTGATATGATCATGTGATTTTTGTCTGTCATTTTGTTTGGCTGATGTATTATATTTATTAATTTGCAAATATTAAACCATCCTTGCATCCCTGGGATAAATCCCACTTGATTGTGGTGTATGATCTTTCTGATGTATTGCTGGATCCTGTTTGCCAATATTTTATTGAGGATTTTAGCATCTATGTTCATCAGTGATATTGGCCTGTAGTTTTCTTCCTTTGTTGTGTCTTGACCTGGTTTTGGGATTAGGGTAATACTGGCTTCATAGAAAGAGTTTGGGATTTTTCCCTCTTCTTGGATTTTTTGGAATAGTTTGAGGAGGGTAGGAGTTAGTTCTTTCCTAAATGTTTTATAAAATCTCCTGTGAAGCCATACGGTCCAGGGCTTTTGTGTGCAGGGAGATTTTTGATTACTATTTCAATTTCCTTCTTTGTTGTTGGTCTGTTGAGACTTTCTACTACTTCTTGATTCAGTTTTGGAAGGTTATATGTTTCTAGAAATTTGTCCATTTCTTCTAGGTTGTCAAATTTCTTGCCATATAGTTGTTTGTAGTAATTTCTTACAATCGTTTGCATTTCTGTGGTATCAGTCGTGATTTCTCCTCTTTCATTTCTGATTTTGTTTATTTGGGTTTTCTCTCTTTTTTTTCTTGATGAGCCTGGCTAGAGGCTTGTCGATTTTGTTTATTTTTTCAAAGAACCAGCTCCTAGTTTTTTTGATCTTTTGGATTGTTTGTTTAGTCTCTATGTCATTTAATTCTGCTCTGATCTTGATGATTTCCTTCCTTCTTCTTGCCCTAGGCTTTGTTTGTTGTTATTCTAGTTCTTGTAGCTTTAGGGTTATATTTTTTATTTGAGATTCTTCTGTCCTTCTTAGATATGCCTGTATTGCTATGAACTTCCCTCTTAGGACTTTTGCTGTGTCCCATAGGTTTTGGGCTGTTATGTGTTCATTATCATTAGTTTCTAGAAATTTCTTGATTTCTTCTTTGATGTCATTGTTAACCCATTCATTATTTAATAGCATGTTATTCTTTCTCCATGAGTTTGGGTGTCTTTGATTTTTTCTCTGAGGTTGATTTTTAGTTACAAGGCATTGTGGTCTGAAAAGATGCTTGATATAATTTCAATTTTCTTGAATTTGTTGAGGCTTGTTTTGTGTCCTATTATGTGGTTTATCTTTGAAAATGATCCATATGCATTTGAAAAGAATGTATATTTTGCTTCTTTGGGGTGGAAAGTTCTATATATATCAGTTAAGTCCATGCAATTTAGTGTGCTGTTCAATGCCTATATATCCTTGGTGTTTCTTTGCTTCAATGATCTGTCTATTGTTGATAATGGAGTGTTGAATTCCCCTACTATGAGTGTGTTGTTGTCAATATCCTTCTTGTGGTCTTCTAGTATTTGCTTTATGTATTTGGGTGCTCCTATGTTGGGTGCATATATGTGTATCAGTGTTATATCTTCTTGATGGATTGTTCCTTTAAGTATTATGAAATGTCCTTCTTTGTCTCTTTTTATTGCCCTTGCTTTGAAATTTGTTTTGTCTGATATGAGGACTGCTACCCCAGCTTTTTTTTCAGGTCCGTTTGCTTGGAGTATATATATTTTTTATATCCCTTTACTTTCAGTCTATGTAAATCTTTTGTTTTGAGGTGTGTTTCTTGTAGACAGCAAATATATGGGTCCTGTTTTCTTATCCATTCTGTTACCCTATGTCTTTTAATTGTAGCATTTAATCCATTTACACTTAAGGCTATTATTGATGTGTATCTATTTATTTCCCTTTGTACCTCTGTTCCTCTCCTCTTTTTTCTCCTTCTTTTTTTTTTTAATAACATTCCCTTTAGCGTCTCTTGCAATGCTGGTTTGGTGGAGATGTATTCTTTTAGTCTTCCTTTGTCTGAGAAACTCCTTATTTCACCTTCCATTTTGAATGAGAGCCTTGCTGGGTAGAGTATTCTTGGTTGTAGGTCTTTGTTTTTCATTGCTCGAAATATTTTTTACCATTCCCTTCTGGCTTATAGTGTTTCTGTTGAGAAATTGGTCGATACCCTTATTGGAGCTTCCTTGTATGTTATTTGCTGTTTTTCTCTTGCTGCTTTTAGGATTCTCTCTTTGTCTTGGAATGTTGCCATTTTAACTATGACGTGCCTTGGAGTGGGTTTTTTTGGGTTCCTCTTCATTGGAACTCTCTGTGCTTCCTGAACTTGTATAACTTTTTCTCTCATCAGGTTCTGAAAAGTTTCTGTCACTATTTCTTCTATCCATTTTTCTATTCTTTGTTCTTCTGATCCCTCTTTAATTTCAATGATTCTCATATTGTTTTTCCTTATGCTATCCTGTAATTCCCTTACTTCTTCTACATACTTTTTCAATCTTTTTTAATTTTGCTGTATTGTCTGGGAATTTTTCTCTACATTATCTTCTAACTCACTAATCTGATTCTCTGCTTCATTTAGTCTGCTTTTGACTGATTCTACTGTGTTTTTCAGTTCAGAGATTGAATTCTTCATTTCTTCCTGGTTCTTGTTAATAGTTTCTATGTCTTTTTTTATGCTGGTGTAATTCTCTGCAAGTTTCCTGTAATTTTCTTGGAGCTGTTGGTAACTTCCTTGGAGGTTGTCATAGTTGTTTTTAAGGTTGTCGAGTATATTGAGCTTCTTCACCACCATTGCTTTGAATTCCATGTCTGACATTTGGGCTATATCTATTCCATCTACCTCTTGTTCTGGGGATTCCTCTTTTATTTTCATTGAGAGGTTATTTCTGCATCTTGCCATGTTGGATTTTTCTTGTTTGTTTTTGTTTTTTTGGGTTTGTCTGCTTTGACTTCCCACCTTTGTGGTATGAGATTCTTTATAGGAGATCTTGGGGTTTCAGTGGTGTAGTCTCTTTGATCTCCTGAGCCTGATGTTCTTGGGTTACCCTTTATGTTGTTTGTTTATGCTGTCTGGTTATATTTCAGATGCTCTTTGGTAAGATCTTCCTTCTGGCTAGTTGATTGAGAGTCACTCTGTCCACTTTGTCTTGAGTTCTTCCGTGGAGATGCTGTTAAAAATATAAACACACAGCCCAGGCAGGAGACCCACACCCTCAAAAATATCCCCCACCCTCTATCCCGCTATCGTCAGCCAATGAGCCAGTATTAATATAAATGTAGAGAGATTTGAGGTTTTATACTATAGGAAGAATAGATAAGAGTTATTTTTAGGGAGGAAAAATATGATTTTTGAGAGAGGGGATGATAGATTAATAATAGTTGAGACTATGCAAGACAGTAGGTAATATTTACATCATATGTTAATAACAATAGAAGAAAAGGAGGGAAGAATGCAGAATATAGTAAGAGTGGGATTGTATAGTATTGGATTTATATAGTAGTTATATTCTATTTATTTAGAGTGAAAGGGAGGCTAAGCTAGGCACACAAACAAATAACAATTAAAGAGAAAGGATGAGAAGGAGAGATTGCATGAAACAGATTAGAGATATAGTTGGTGGGGGTTTTTTTTTGTTTTTTTGTTTTGTCTTTTTCTTTCTCTTCTCTTTTCCCTTTAAAGAAGGAAAAAAAAAAAAGAAATGTTTTTACTCAGTTCAGCCTTTGTGTGTCATCTTCTTTTTCTGTCAGAGTTTCCTATTCCTTGCAGCAGCGGTGTACGTCCGGGGTGGCCTGTGCGGCGTGTTCCTTTGGCGCCTGTTGGGGCCTGCCGCGGTGCCTTTGTGCATGCGCCCCTGTGCGGGCAAAGCGGTCGAGAGCCCACCTCAGGCCTGCTGAGCTGCGTTTCAGGAGTTGGTCTCTCGCCTCTTAGGGCAGGGCCCCAGACACTTGGGCATAGTGGAAGTGAGAGACTGGCTCCTAGTGAAGCCGGTCGAGGTGCTTTTGCGCTTGTGTGCCCGTGTGCATGGAAGGCGACCCAAGAGCTAGCTTCAGTCCTGCAGAGCTGGGCTCCGGGAGTTGGTCTTTTGCCTCTTAGGGCGGGGCCCCGGACACTTGTGTGCAGTGGAAGTGAGCATCTGTGAGTTGCTGCTGACTGCTGTTCCCACACCAGCCTGGGTGGGCTCGAGCAGAGCCTGAGCAAGTGGTCTGTGCTCCGGCCTGGTGCCCACTTGAGCTGGCCAGGTGTGTCTGCACACGGTCTTCTGCGTGTCCAGTGGGCCCTCCCTGCGCCCATTGGGGCACTGACCTTATGTCTGCTGGGGCATGTCTGAAGGGCAGCTGGACTCGAAGCCCCGCGCACCTGGGCCAGTGAATGAGGGCACTTCCCTGTGCACGCCCGTGCAACCCAAGGGGCAGGTTGGGGAGTGGGTGAGTGCACTTCTGTGCCTGCACTTCTCAAGAATGTCCTATCACCCCCAAACTTTTGTCCCCTCTCCGCAGTTCACAAGAGAAAAATATAAAGGAAAATCACGTTCTCACACGCACAGCAGTACGCTGTCTCCTGTCCTTCAGCGCCAATGCCACCTGACCCAGTTCTGTCTCTGCCAGTGGGCAGAGATCTGCTCTCCTCTGGATTCCTCTCTGGGCAAGCCTGTGGTCACCAAAAATGCCTTTGTGTACTTCCAGCCGCAGCTTGGGTAGCCACCCCAGTCAGAAATCCTGTCTTGTCCCTTTTCCCTCTGCTATCCTCACCAAACAGGTTGTTTGCAGATCATTTTCTCTAATCCAGCAGTGCCAGGTCTCAACTCCTGCCAGTGTCCAGCTGCTCACTGAGATATTCTGTCTGCAATTAGTCCAAACTACAGATGAGTCTTGGGAGCCAGAAAGTGCAGCCTCCCCTCACTCCACCATCTTCAACCAGTACCAGCCTAGCATCTTGACATTCTCTCTCTGTGTTCATCAGTCATTGTTGCTCCACAATACTGTCATGGCAAATTTAGATCCTCCGCAGGTATCTGCCAATGTCCAGACCGAGAAAGGCCAGCAGAGAGGGTGGCAGCTGCTCAACCTGTTCATTATTTAATAGCATGTTATTCATTCCCCATAAGTTTGAGTGTTTTTGATTTTTTTCCTTGAGTTTGGTTTTCAGTTTCAAGCCATAGTGATCTGAGAAGATGCTTGATATAATTTCAATTTTCTTGAATTTGTTGACTTGTTTTTTGTACTACCATGTGGTCTATCTTTGAAAACATTCCATATGCACCTGAAAAGAAGGTATATTTTGCCTTTTGGGGCTGAAATGTTTTATATATATCAATTAATTTTGTTTGATCTAGTATGTTGTTCAATGCCTCACTATCTATGATGTTTGTTTGCTTGGAATATCTGTCCATTGTTGACAATGGGGTGTTAAAGTTCCCTACTATGAGTGTGTTGCTGTTGATGTCCTTCTTCCAAGAATTTTCCTTAGATATTTGGGTGCTCCTATGTTGGGTGCATATATGTTTAAAGGGTTATATCTTCTCAATGGATTGTTTTCTTAAGTATTATAAAATGTCCTTCTTTGTCTCTTTTTATGGCCTTTTTTGTGAAATCTATTTTGTCTGATAGAAGCATTGCTACCCAGCTTTTTTTCATGTCCATTTGCTTGAAATACTTTTTTCCATCCATTCACTTTCGGTCTGTGGAGATCTTTTGTTTTGAGATGATCTCTTGTAGACAGCATATATATGGGTCATGTTTACTTATTCATTCAGCTACTCAATGCCTTTTTATTGGAAGATTTAATCCATTTACATTTAAAGTTATTATTGATAGGTACTTATTCATTGTGACTTTTTCTCTTTGTACCCATATTCTTCTCCCTCTCCCCTTTTCTTCTTCTTAAAGCATTCCCCTTTTCATCTCTTGCAGTACAGGTTCAGTGGAGATGTATTCCTTTCATCTTCCTTTGTCTGAGAAACTTTTTATTTCACTTTTCATTTTGAAATAGAGCTTTTATGGATAGAGTAGTCTTCATTGTAGGCCTTTGTTTTCATTGCTTGGAATATTTTCTGCCATTCCCTTCTGGCTTCTAGTGTTTCTGTTGAGAAATCACCTGATAGCCTTATCAAAGCTTCCTTGTATGTTATGTGCTGCCCTTCTCTTGCTGCCTCCAGGATTCTCTCTTTGTCTTTAAATGTTGCCATTTTAATTGTGATGTGTCTTGGAGTGGGTCTCATTGGGTTCATCTTCATTGGCACCCTCTGTGCTTCCTGTACTTGTGGAACTTATTCACTCCTCATGTTCAGGAATATTTCTGTCATTTACTTTTTCAGTCAGGCTTTCTATCCCTTGCTCCTCTTCTTCTTCTGGTATTCCTATAATATAGATATTATTATGTTTCATGTTGTCCTGCTCTTCTCTTAAGCCTTTTTCATTCTTTTTTAGTCTTTTTTCATTTTATTGCACTGTCTGGGAATTTTTTTCTATATTGTCCTTCATCTCACTGATCTGATCCTTTCTTTCATATAGCGTGCTTTTTATTCCTTCTCCTTTGTTCTTCAGTTCAGAAATTGTATTCTTCTTTTCCTCCTCATTCTTATTGATAGTTTCCATGTCATTTTTAATGTTGGTGTAGTTCTCAGTAAGTTCCTTGTAGCTTCCCTGGAGTTTATTGTAGTTTCCCTGTAGTTCTTTAGTTCCCCTGGAGTTTGTTGTAGTTTTCTCTGAGTTTTGAGTTCATTGAGCTTCATCATTACCATTGTTTTGAATTCCATGTCTGATAGTTTGCTTGCCTCTATTTTATCTATCCCTCCTTCTGGGAATTCCTCCTTTCCTTTCAATGAGGTGTTGTTTTTTCATCTCCCCATTTTATGTGGCTCTTCTTGCTTGTTTTTGCTTCTTAGATTGATCTGCTTTAACTTCCTGTTTTTGTGTTGTGACTTTCTGTGGTAGGAGTCCTCTGGGATTCAGTGGTTCAGACTCTTTGATCTCCTGAACTTGATGCTCTTGGGATGTCCTTTATGCCTTTTATTTGGGCTGTCTGATAGAATTTTCATTCTCCTTGTTGTTGTGTTGCTCTTTGGTGGGTCCTCCCTTCCAGCTAGCTGACTGAGAGTCACTCCACCCACTTCATTTTGTAAACAGTTGTTGAGCTGCTGCTAAAACAAGGCCTCTTGCCCAGGCAAAAATTCCACACTCAAAAAGATATCCCCTATCCTCAATCATCATATCAACTGCTAATAAGCCACAATTAATAAGGATATAATGAGACTGAGACTATTATAAGGAAGGAAAAACAGATAAGAGTTGACTAACTGAAAGAAAATTGCTTTTTGAGAGGGGAGGGGGAAAATAATAGTAGTGAGTAGGGACAAGGCAATGAGAGAAAGAAAGTAAAATTTATATTATATATTAAAAAGGGAGGAAAGAAGGCAGAATGAATTAAGAGAGAGGAAACTTGTAGTATTAGGTTTAAACTGAAATTGTAAAAAAAAAAATATATATATATATATGTGTGTGTGTGTGTGTGTGTGTGTGTGTGTGTGTGTCTATCTATCTATGGTGTGTGTGTGTGTATGTGAGAGAGAGAGAACCAACACATACACACACAAACACTTATAATAAGTAAGATGAATAAGAAGAGAAAAAAATTAAAAAATAGACCCCAAATTAGAGAAAAAATATTCACCACAGCACTAACAGTAACCTATGAGCTAAGATTAATGTAGGTGGGATGGGAGTAAAAGGTAAAAAAGAAAGAAAGAAAGAAAGAAAGAAAGAAAGAAAGAAAGAAAGAAAGAAAGAAAGAAAGAAAAAGAAAGAAAGAAAGAAAGAAAGAAAAAAAGAGAAGCTTAAGAGATGTCTGGAGGAAAGGGAAGTGATTTTGAGATGATAGAGGGATTAGGTAATGAAAACCAGGCTAAGACAGGGAAAAATTCATATTTAAAGTGAAGTAAGGAAATAGCTAGAGGAATGTACAGATGGATTAGGAGAAGAGAATGATAAGATTTGAGATTTTAAATGCCAGAGTAGCAAAGATCTATGAATAAAGTTGCAGGAATGTGACAGATTGATCAAGGTGGAGAGAGAATGAGTGTATTTTATCATGGGAAAAAGAGGCTGGAGAGGTGATAAAAAATGAGTGCAGATTGGAAATGAGTGGTAGTAAGGGAAAATATAAAATTTAAGACAAAAATAAGAGGAGGAAATCAAATGGTAAAATTGAGAAAAGGGAGGAGAAAAATATGAGATTTAAAATAAACTATAATATAAAGACTATTTGTACTGCATAGGCTGGGAGGACAAACAATGACTATTAAAAGGATGTGTAGGCAGCAACTCGTATAGAAAGTCATAGTGGAATTTATATCTGTAGTTTCTGTATTTTTTCCATTTTCTTCTCTTTCTGGAACTGCCCTATTGAGTTCAGCTTGTGTCCAAGCCTGGATCTAGTCAGCTTAATCTCAACTATCAGTGCTCTTCTGCCAGGTTCTTTCTGTTTTGCTGTTTACTCTAGTCATTCTGAAATCTGCAGTCAGGCTTAAGCACCATGGGGTGGGGCCGAGTACTTTCTTCAGACGAGGCTACTGCTTCCCCTCAGGCTGTTGCCACCAGATCTCCCCAAATGGTTTCTCCCCCAGCACTCAAGGTCTCCAGTCCACCTCATGCCTCCGTTGGAGCCTGGGGCAAGTGTGTGCCTGAGCTTCCCTTAAGAATCTCTCACCTCCAGCTGTTCCTCCCAGGCCGACAAATACAAATGAACAAGCAAACAAACAACAACGAACAAAATTGCTTTATGCCTATTAGAGCCAGACCCCTCCTGGCTTACTCTCACCTCTGCCAGCGGGCCCAGCCTGAGTTTCAGCCCCCAAACCTTTCAGGGAAAATCTTCCCGGTTCTGTAAAATCTCTGCACAGTGAGTCACCATCCACAGGTGCCAAGCTGGCAACACTGGGTTCCCGCCGACATCTCTTCTGTAATCTGCACCAGACAGGTTGCTAGGAAATACCCTCTTGCGTCTGCCGGTGGCCACAAACTCAATTCCAGGCAGTTTCCAGTGGTTGTATATATGATTTCTCAACAATTAAGCCAAGGATCCAGACCCAGGAGAAGGCCAGCACACCTTTTCATTGAATCCCTCCCGGGTATCACTGGACAGGGCTCCTCCTGTGGGAGTGCAGTCTCCAGACCTCTGCACTTCCCTGGTCTTCACTCTTCACTCAGATTCTTGCTACTGAGTTGACCCACCAGCGTGCCTTCTGGGTGCAGCCCAAGGTGCTGGATTGGGGTGGGGTTCCCAGCAACTTACCTTAGAAAGTGTGGGCCAGGGTTCCTTCTATCTCCTGCGTTGTTCCCATGCTCCTGTTCCTGTTTGCCCTCTCTAAAAATCACTCTCACCCACTCTCTGCTCTGTCCTCCAAGTCTCCTCTGTAATAGGAACACACCCAGCAGGCTGCTGACTATCCTGTTGCCATTTTCCTCTCTCTCCTCTCTGTTCTATTTCATTGATCTGTGTGTCTGTTTATGACAGTATTATGCTATTTTGATTATTATGGCCTTGTAGTATAGTTTTATAAGAGGTAGTATGATACCTCCAACTTTGTTCTTTCTCAAGATTTCTGAGGCTGTTTGTTGTCTTCTGGGGGTTCATTTAAATTTGGGATTATGTAATCTGGTTCTTTGAAAAATGCCATTGGTATTTTGATAGGTATTGTATTGAATCTATAGATTGCTTTGGGTAATATGGACATTTTAGTGATGTTAATTCTTCATATCCATGAACACAGTATGTGCTTCCACTTATTTGTATCTTCTTCAATTTCTTTATTCAGTATCTTATAATTTTCTGAGTATAGGTCTTTTACCTCCTTGGTTAAATTTATTCCCAGTTTTTTTTTAAAAAAATTTTTATGTAGTTGTAAACAGGATAGTTTTGTTAGTTTTTGTTTCAGATAATTCATTATTGGTAAATAGAAATGCAACTGATTTCTGTAACCTGCTACTTTACTGAATTCATTGATCAGTTCTAATAGTTTTTTGGTAGAATCTATAGGGTTCTCTATGTATAATATCATGTTGCCTGCAAGGAAGGATAGTTTTATGTCTTTCTTTTAAATTTGGATGCCTTTTATTTCTTCCTTTTGTCTGATTGCTAGACTTCTAGTACTATGTTGAATAAAAGTGGTGTAGTTGGAATCCCTTTTTTCTTTTTTGTTTTCTGATATTAAGGGAAATGCTTTTAGTTTTTTCCCATTGAATATGATGTTGGTTGTGGGTTTGTCATACATGGTGTTTATTATGTTGTGGTATGTTTTCTCTATTTACACTTTGCTGAGAGAATTTATCATAAATAAGTGCTGGATTTTGTCAAGTAATTTTTTTGTATTTATTGATATTATCCTATGATTTTATCCCTCACTTGTTTATGTGGTGTATAATATTAATTGATTTTGAGTATTGTACCAACATTGCATCCTAGGAATAACTTAGTCATGGAGTATGATCTTTTTAAGGTATTGCTGAATTCAGGTTGCTAATATTTTGTTGAGGATTTTAGCATCTATGTTCATCAGAAATATTGGTCTATAATTTTCTTTATTTGTAGTGTCTCTATCTGGTTTCTGAATTAGGATAATTATGGTCTTGTAAAATGAACTTGGGAGTCTTCCTTCCTCTTAAATTTTTTGGATTTGTTTTTTGAGAATATAGGTGTTAGGTCGTGCCTAAATGTTTAGTAAAACTTATTTGTGAAGCTATCCAATCCAAGACTTTTGATTGTTGAAAGTATTTTATTTTTGCTGTATTTCATTGGCTTAATTGGTCTGTTCATATTTTATCTTTCTTCTTGACTGAGTCTTGGAAGATTGCATGTTTCTAGGAATGTATCCATTTCTTTCAGATTTCCCAAAGTATTGGCATATACAAGGTTTGTCCAGACAAAGTCCAACCATTGTTAATATAACAAGAATTGTTTGCAAGACTTTGATTTAACCTGGCACCCAAGGAGAGCAGACTGGAATGCACATACACGAACAATGATGACTTCACTGTACTAGTCAGTGGGGGTGGTAGATATCATTGAGTTAGCATGTGTACTGAGTGGCTGTTGCATTCAAAATGACTGAGCAAGTAGAGTAATGAACCTGCATCAAATTTTGCATTAAGCTTGAACATTTTTCTGCAGAAACTATTGGGATGATTCAGAATGCCATAGCCATGGGCAACTGCTGATTGGCAGCTTCATCACGACAATGCACCTACTCATGCATCACATCTCATGCAGAGTTTTTTGGTGAAACATCAAGTCACACAGGTGACTCAGCCCTGCTACAGCCCAAAATTGGCACTCTGTGACTTCTGGCTTTTCCCAAAACTAAAATCACCTTTGAAAGGGAAGAGATTTCAAACCATTGATGAGATTCAGGAAGATATGAAGGGTCAGCTGATAACGATTGGGAGAACCCACAGGTTCCAATGTGCCTTCTTTGAAGGGGACTGAGGCATCATTGTCCTATGTACAATGTTTCTTGGATCTTATATCTTCTTCAATAAATGTCTCCATTTTCCATATTACATGGTTGGATACTTTCTGGACAGACCTTGTAGCTGTTCATAATATCAAATAAACAGACTAACCTCATACCTTGAAGAGCTAGAAAAAGAAAAACAATAAAAGCCCAAAGTGAATGGAAGGAAGGGAATAATACAGGCCAGGCATAAATAAATGAAATGTCTAAAAAAATACAGAAGACCAATGAAACCAAGAGCTGGTTCTTTGAAAAGACAAACAAAATCAATAAATCTTTAACCACAGTCATCAAGAAAAAAGAAAGAGGACCTAAATAAATTAAATCAGAAATGAGATATAAATGACAACCGACACAACAGAAATATAAAGGATTATAAGAAAATACTATGAACAACTATATACCAACAAATTGGACAAATCTGGAAGAAATGGGCACATTTTTGGAAACTTATACAGAAGAAACAGAAAATCCAAACAGACTCATTACTGCTAAAGAAATAGGCCATATCCTCTCCCAGAATGAGAAAGCTGTGGTTATTGCCTACTCCTTAATATATATAATTTTTGCCTCCATCTCTCTGAAGTCTATCCCACAACTCTGATTTTATTTATCATTAGAGGAGGGCCCTATACTGAGTTTCTTTTAAAGAACAAAATGACAATTCAATTTCTGCACAATTCTCCTCCTGAGCTCTGGTGGACAATCATTGATCCAATAATCAGAAGTAATGTGCTTCCTTTTTCTGTAACCAGGAAAGAGAGATCAGTTTTTCTACTTCACTTCATAATTTGTCCATTTTTTAAATAAATGAAGTGATTTATTAATTTTTAAAAATGTTTGTTTTCTTTTATTTTTATCTTTTAATTTAAATTAATTAAGTTACATTTTCCTATCACCATTTATCCCCCCATATCTTCTTCCACCTCCCTTCCCTTGTTCCCCCCCACAATCATCACACCGTTGCCTATGAGTTCTTTATTTTTTATTTTTGCTCAATCCCTGCCCCCTCTCCACCGTAGAGCTGTCAGCCTGCTCTCTATCTAGAATTCTGTCTTTATTTTTCTTGTTAGTTCAGTTTGTTCATTATCTTCCACTTACAAGTAAAATTATATGGTACTTGTCTTTCTCTGACTGGCTTATTTCAATTAGCATAATGTTCTCTAGGTCCATCATTTGTTCATTTTGAACATAATCATGGACTTTGGCCTCTCATAGATTTTCCTAGTTACTATAATCTTTGTCTTGTTTTGTTCTTTAATTTCGCAAAATGTCATTGATGGGACAGTGGGAGCCCTTTCAGCAGCTCCTCGGTCATCATATCTTGTCATTTTGAGAGTGCTCATCTATGCACATTCATTTATTCCTGGCTCATTCTGTGTTCTCTTAGCCAAACAGGGGATTGACGTCCCAATAAGCATCTCAGGTTTCTCACAGAGACTATAACTTGGACAACAAAATTTGAGTGTTAGGGCACACATTATATCGTTTCAGGTAAACACTAGTGTTAGGTCAGGATTACCAGCATTTTAAGGATAGAGCAGGAAAATGAACTTTCTCCCTCCAAAGTGCATGACTTCATAGTTCACAGTTACCTGTCATTTTACTGAGTATCTATTTGATTTTCTCTATTTAAAGAGTTTTTATATAGTTTCTCCCCTCCTTTTAAAAAATTTGACATACAAGTTTACTCTTTGTTTATTAACTTTCAGCATTATTCTATTGATTGTTATCCTAAACTATACATTTAAAAGACAATATCAGCTCCTCCCCCCCAAATTGGAAATTTATTTTTTCTCTTCGAACCTTAATTCAGGAATGCTGGAGTTGACTCTAAATTGGGCCTGCCCAGACAATTATCATCCCTGTGTCAAGAGAGCATTAAGTACCTAAAAGGACAAAACAATTCAAATTTCCTTCCAGAGCCTACTAACTAAATTGCACTGACTGACCATTCTCTAGGAAATATGCATAAGATGCCTGGGTCTTTGATGTAGTCCCATTCAATTTTTATAAAGAGTAAATAACTAAATATTATCCACACATTCTTCACTTTTAGGTGTGAAGCTTCAGCACACAATGAGAGGTTCTTAAATGCAGCCCTTCCTTCTAAAACATTTCTTAAATATATGCCATTTAGTAAGTGTATACCATGGATTGGGCTCAATGAATGATGCAATGTGAATGCTCAATAAATATTTTGCTTTAGAAGGAATTAGAAGTTTGAGTGTCCAATAAAAGTCTCAGCAATGTGGAGGAGGTAGATTTTACTGTATACAGTAACCTAAACTTCAACATAGTCTCTTCTGTATGCTACACCTATTCTCTACCTTGATTTCCTCATATACTCACACCAGATTTTAAGTAGGTTTATTTTACTATCATTCCTCATTTAATAGTGGTACCCATGCTTGCACAATGAGAGATTAATAATAATAAGTTGCTTTATATAGATTTCACTGTGAGTCTCCTTTGCAAGAGAAGAGATGGTTCATTTCATTTGTTTAGTGAGTATTTATTAAGTGTGTGCTATGTTCCACAGCAGTGAGTAAGCCTGATTGCATGACACTCGGTCTGGTGGAGGGCTGAGACAACTGACAAGTAACTGCAATCCAATGTGATGAGAGTTTTGATTGGGGAGTTAGAGGGGACTGAGTGAACACTCAGCCTGGGATAAGTATGAACTTGGGGTTAGGGAAGGCTATCTGGAGGGAGATGCATGTAAGTAAAGAAAGATACAGGGCAGTAAATCAACCCTAAAAAATTAGTATACTCTTTAAAAGAAGCCATTTGAAAGAAGGCTCTGAGGAGCAACCTAAAACTAAAATTAAGAGGGACAGTATTGCACTCCTAATATTTCAGAATTGCTCTTCAGATAGCTGGCTGTTCCTATGCTATTAGCAGGGATGAGCACCCCCAATTCTTTGGCAGGGATGAGTGGGAGTTTAGTGTTAAGATTCTGTCTCCTAGACTTTGTACTCATTTTTATCTTCTTGGTGTTTCAGTCTCTGCTCCGGATCTTAGAGACCCCCAAAGGTCGTGCTGCTTTCAGAGTCTCCAGTGGGTTCAACGGACTGCTGTCCCTGCTCTCTGACCTAGAGGGTTCTCTCCAGGAGCCCCCACTGCAGACTTGGGAGCCAGTGTCCCGCAGCCGGACCCTGGACCTGGTCCTGCATACCCTCTGTGCTATGTCTGCAGCACTGTACCTGGATCCTGTCAATGGTGACTTCTTCAGGAGGAACAGGCTCTTTGAGAAGCTGGCTGAGGATCTCTATTTGCTGGGCTGTTTTGGGGCCCCTGAAGAAGAAGGAACCCCTCTGCACTCCTGGGAGAACATGAAGGCCAGGCCATTTGCTGATTTACTGAGTGTGGCCTTTTTCTCTGCCAGCCCATTTCCACCCAAGATACAGAGCTGCCTCCAGATCCTCAGCTTCCTGGACAGTATGGCCAGTGGCACCCTCCACCTGTGCAGGGACCTGAAGGAGCCAAAAAAAACTGGGCAGGAAGCACCTGTGGATGCTCAGAAGGGAGAAGCTACCAGTGATCCCCAAGGCAATTTCGAGCAGTGGCCAGACCTGCAGGAGAGGTAGAAATTCACTACCTGCTTCTGCAGTGGGGTCAACAGTGTGTCTGTGTCCTGTTTCCCCCCAAACATCCTGCATGTGTAGTGGGTAGAAAGCCTAGGCTAGAAGCTAGGTGTGCAGAAATGTCACATGACTTTCTTTTCTTTAAATCAAGTTAACTCTGACTTTAAGCTTCCCTACTCCGGGAGCTAATGGGAAACCAATATGAGTCAATTCAGGGCTGGGGTATGTTGTTAGGTCCCACAAGAACCAGAGAAGCTTTCCAGTCTTGGAAACAGTGCAGAACTCAGTAGATAGGCTCATGTTCTCCGTTGGCATCTTTGCTGCTCCTTGAGGCTTTGGTGCCTGTGCCTGACCTCCCTTGTGTGCTAGCAGCCTTTGCCTTGTCTTCTCTGCCCCGCAGCGCTCTGCCAGGGGATGGTGAGGTCCTTTGACTTATAGGACACAAACTACATTATCCTTCCCAATCATGGGCCTCTTGCTGTTCTTATTTGCTGTTTCCAATTCTCCTAGCAAGGACAATTGCTCCTCTTACTTCTGTAGGCCAATCTCCTTAATGAGTTCAGATTTCCATAAACCACTTTTTTATTTTCATTCCTATAACTCAGACTCTCACTAGAGTAAGGGAAGGCTAAGACCCCCCCCCCCACCCCGATCTCCATGTCCCTTGGAGCCATAAGGGAAAAACAAAAGAACAAAACAATTGTTCATATCTTTCTTCATTCCTTCAAAGCAGCAATGACAAAACACAAATTAGTATTATGATAAACTACCCTGCCTACCACTTCTCTATGTTATCTTGCCTTAACATTACAGGGCACCCTTCTGAAAGATATTACATATTTTTATGCAAAGAAAGTTCCTGTTGGCCAGAATTTAATGTTGGCTGGTGGTTGTGGGGGTGGGATGTCAAATCTCCAACTACTGTATTATAATTGTTTCTGTTTGATTGGTTAATCTGGTAAATTAGTTGGTCTCTTAATCTTGCATTCATGCACAATTTGCTCATTATGTAATTATTGCTGGGTTTGATTTGCTAATTTTTAAAGGTTTTTGTTTGTGAGAAAATCTGCTGCTTTGCACTCTCTTCTTGACTATCAGATTTGTGCTAGCCCCATAGCATGAGTTGGGCAGTGTGCCCTCATCTTCTATTATATACAGGATAGGCCTTGCCAATAAAACCTCATGAGTCTGGTGTTTCCTTGTGAGATTTATTCTTGAATCATTCTTAGTATTTTTCAAGTTTACTTTCCCATTCATCTAAGTTTTAATTGATTGGCACAAGGCTATTTACAATGCCGTTTTTACTGTTTATTCCTAACATTTTGATTTGTGTCTTCTGTCTGCCCCCAGCATCCCACCATTCTTGACGAGGTTTCTTTATTAGTGTCCTATGAACCAACTTTCAGCATTTTCTGTCACTCATAAATAAATTTCTATGTCTTTTTTTTAGTCTTTATTATTTCCTTCTACTTTCTTTGAGTTTATTCCGGTGTTCTCTTTCTTAATTTAATTGATTAGGTGATTAATTTTCAGTCCATTTTTTAAAATATATATTTCTCTGTAATTAATACTTAATTAGCTGTATCATACAAATTTTACATTTGTATTTTCAATATAATTTAGTACCATATATTTCCTAATTTCCCTTATGACATAGTTTTATTCTTGATCCTTGTTAGAATTGCAAATTTCCAAAGTTATAGAACATTTTTGGTCATCTTCTTGTCATTGACTTCTAATTTTATCATAATGAGACCAGGTGGCTTTATGATGATAGTCTTTTGAAATTAGTTGAGTTTGACTTGGTGTCCAAATGTGGTAAATTTTCATAGATGTTTTGTGTGTGATTAAAGAAATGCCTATTTTCTAGTTAAATTCACTTTTCTATTTATGTCTTTATATCAAATATATCTTGTTCAAATTTTATGATTTCTTAATTTCTTGGAATATCAGTTACTAAGATATGTTCAATATCTTCTATTATAATGGTAGATTTATCAATTTCTGTTAATTTTTGCCTTACATAATATATCTGAACCTGTTAGAATGACACATATTTGTAATTTTTATGTCATCTGATGGTACCAAATTTTTATTATATAGTGACCTTTATATTTTGCCGTAACAATTATGTCTAGTAATAATAGGGCTATACCAGCTTTCATTTGGTTAGTGCATGCCTGAAATTTTAAAGTTCTTTGTGTCCTTATGGTCTTTTTAAATTATATATAATTGATTATGCTGTTACAATTGTCCCAATTTTCTTCCTTTTGCTCCCCTCCATCCAAGACCCTGCTTCCCTACAGAAGTCCCACCGGGTATGTTCTTTGGCTTCTCCCTTTGCTATACTATACTTACCCCCCCCCACTGTCTATTTTGTATCTACCAATTATGCTTCTTAGTCCCTGCACCATTTCCCCATTTCTCCCCTTTCCCCTTCCCAGCTGATAACCCTCCAAATGATCCCCATACTTATGATTCTATTCCTGTTCTGGTTGTTTGCTTAGTTTGTTTTTGTTTTTATTTTTTAGATTCAGTTGTTGATAGTTGTGAGTTTGTTGTCATTTTAATGTTAATAATTTTGATCTTTTTCTTTTTCTTAAATAAGTTCCTTTAACATTGCATATTATAATGTTTTGGTGATGATAAGTGCCTTTAACTTTACCTTGTTTGGAAAGCACTTTATCTGCCCTTCCATTCTAAATAACAACTTCGCTGGATAGAGTAATCTTGGCTGTAGGTCCTTGCTTTTCATCACTTTGAATACTTCTTGTCAGACCCTTCTTGCCTGCAAAGTTTCTTTTGAGAAATCAGCTGATAGTCTTATGGGAACTATGTAGATAACTCTGTTCTCTTCCTTCTTTTAATATTCTCTCTTTATCTTTAACATTTGGCATTTTAATTATGATGTGCCTTGATGTGGTCCTCTTTGGGTCTAACTTGTTTGAGACTCTGTGCTTCCTGGACTTGTATGTCTGTTTCCTTTGCCAAATTAGGAAAGTTTTCCTTCATTATTTTTTCACATAAATTTTCAATTTCTTGCTCCTCCTCTTCTCCTTCTGGCACCTCTATATGATTCAGATGTTGGCATGTTTAAAGATGTCTCAGAGGTTCCTAAGCCATCTCTCTCCCTTTCTCCCCTTCCCCCTCCCTGCTGACCTCCCCCCAATATGTTCCCCATACCTATCATTATTTTTCCACTGGTGTTGCCTACTTACTTTGCTTTTGTTTTGATTCCCTAGCTTCTGTTGTTGGTTGTTATGATACAGTTTTCATTATAATGTTCATAGTTTTGATCCTTCTTCTCCTAAACAAGTCCCTTTAACATCTCATATAACAGTGGTTTGAATCTAATGAACTCCTTCAGTTTTACTTTGTTCTGGAAACACTTTCTCTGTGCTTTTATTCTGAATAACAGCTTCACTGGATAGAGTAATTGTGGTTGTATGTTTTTGCTTTTCATTATTTTGAATATTTCTTGCCAGTTCTTTCTTGCCTGCAGAGTCTTCTTTGAGAAATCAGCTGATAGTCTTACTGGGTCCCCTTTGTACATAATTCTCTTCTTTTCTCTTACTGCTCTTAAGATTATCTTTTTATCCCTTAATTTTTGACATTTTGATTATAATGTGTCTTGGTGCAGTACTCCCAGGGTCCAGTTTTTTTTGGAACTCTCTGTGCTTCCTGGATCTGTAAGTCTATTTCCTTCCCCAAGTTAGGGAAGTTCTACTTCATTATTTTTTTACATAATTTTTCAATTTTTAGTTCTTCCTCTTCACCTTCTGTCAGCCCTATGATTTGGATGTTGGCTCACTTATAGCTGTCCCATAGGTTTCTGAGCCTCTCCTTATTTTCCTCACTTTTTGTTTCCTCTTTCTGCACTGGTTGACTGTTTGTTCCTTCCCTATGTTCCGATTTGTTGATTTGATCCCTGGTTTTCCTTCTGTCATCACTTGTTTTGTATGTGTTTTTGTTCATTTCAGCAGGACTAGCCTTCATTCCTTCCCCATCTTGTTTAAGATCTGCTGTTAGGTCTGTAAGCTTTCTTGTAACTATAGCTCTGTACTGAGCCTCAGAAAGATTATCTATCTGCTGGTCTGATTGATTGTATATTTACTGTCTGGTCAGCTGTGCGATTGGGATTTCTATCATGATTCCTGCCATCCTGACAATATTTTGCTTCCTGGGCAGGGCTTTCACACCTCGTAGGCTATAGGAGGTGGAGCTCCATGCACTCATCACTACCGGGCAACCCATCTCACCATACTGTGGAGCTTTGGGTGGAGGTGGGAGTCCGAGATGGATTCCTGCCATTCACTCTGCTGAGAGGTCAGGAGCCCCCTCTTCCATCCCCATGCCCTCCAGCTCTCACAGTCCAAGGCAATGGGGGTTTGCCTTCCCCGGCATTGGAATTGCGAGCTGACAGGTTTGGTCTGCAGCCATGGGTGCTCCCCAGGCGCTTCTCACCTCCCCTTAAATATGGGTGTCTGTGCTTAGTGCTGTCCCACCGCCCATTGCCGCAGCTACCACTGCCAGCACAGCTTGACCTCTCTGCCCTGGCTTTGCCCCTCCTACCCATCCAGACGAGCACCACTTGTTTATAACTTCATATGTTGGACTTCCATGTAGCTTTATTTTCTGGAACTTCTGGTTATTTATGGTTTTGTGGTAGTTGTAGTTCTTCTCAGTTGTGGAGGGAGATGGAGCATATCAGTCTAGGCCTCCATCATGGCCGGAAGTCCCAGTATTTTAATTTTATATAATTTTAGTTAATCCATCAAATAAGAACTTTATTATTATTGTTTTAAACAATATGTATTTTAAATTTATCTACATGTTTTCAATATCTGTGCTCACCATTCTCAAATCTATACCATCTTTGTGGGATTATTTTCCATTTGCAAATAATACCTGTGTTAAAGCTTTTTTTAAATTTTATTTTTTTTACTGAGGGTCTGGTTTGTGGTAAACTGTCTCAGTTATTTTCCTAAGAATGTCATTATTTCTTCCCTAATTACTGAAAGATAGTTGTTCTGGATAATATTCATAATTTACAGTTATTTTTTGACAGCATAGAATGGGAGTCAAAAGCTTCTACTGTTGTCATTGAAAAATAAACTGCATTTTTATTGTTCTTCCTTTGAAGGTAACCTATCATTTTCCTCTGGCTGCTTTAAAGATTTTCTATTTCTTGTTTTAGAGTTTTATTATTTGTGTTTATTTGGATTGTTTTTGAAATTTGTTTAGCTTTAATATATCGGAATTCCTGAATTTGATATCTGCTATCTTTCACCAATTCTGGATATTCTCCTTGATTTACTATCTCTTCCCCCTCTTTTTTCCTATTATATTTTTCTAGAACTCCAATGATATATATGCTTTACTTTTCTATTCTATCTTCCATTTTTTTAATATTTTCTTTTTATCTTTCACATTTCCATGTCTTTTTCTCTTTGTACTGTGTTCTGTATAATTTATTTTGATCTTTTTTTACAACTCACTGAATCTCCTATTAGCTGGTTCTAAGGGAATATTTAATCTGGCCATTTATGTTTTGAATTTTTACTTTTAATGATCATATTTTATGTTTATAGATACTGTTTGCTTCTTTTTCAAATGAACTTGATGATTTTATAGCTTTTCCCCCTGACTCATATTTTTCTCTTTATTTCTTCAAACATATGAATCATAATTTTTAATGTGTTTTTGAGAGTCTGATTCCTGTTTCTTTTTGTGATTTACAATTGTTGACTGTGAGTCTTGCTACCCATCCTACTTTGACCAGCCTCTTTTTCTGCAGACATGAAAGTAAACGTAGTGAGTCTGTAGCTACTCATGTGAGCTAAGCCTTTGCCAAATTCTAGGCTTTTTTCTTCTTTCTTTGTCTTTTGAAAGAATTCTAGTTCCCTGATCTGTCTGTTCTGGCAAGAGGTGTGTGTGGGGGATGGGTACCTGAGGAGGCCTCTGCCCTGACCACCTGGACATATGCACATTAACTTGGGACCTCATTGTTGAACCTTGTTCAACTTGTTCTACAAGCTCCCAGAGGACAAAGAAGTATTTGTCAGCACCAGAGGACATTTAGTAAGTGGTATTTGGGTGATGAATGTCTCCGTGTTCTGAGCATTAAACACTTATTTTCATTTTATTTCCTCTCCAACCCTAGAATATTACTAATAAGGAAACCAAACCCGAGAAAGGATAAATAACATGGCCATAGATCACACATTTAGTAAGTGATAGAACCAGGCTTTGAACCCAAGTTTACCTACCAAAGCCTGTGTGTGTATGCATGTATGTGTGTGTGTGCGTATTCTTCCTTTTTCTAGATATTCCCACAGTCATGGTGATGATTTGCCAAACATTGTGATGCAGTAATTTGAAGTTTGTTTTTTAACCTATAGATAGCATTAGGCTGCTAATTTCTGTGTGAAGTGTCATTCTGGTTTCAAAATGAGGATTTTTTAAAATGCACAGGAGTCAGATTTCATAAATAGAGCATTTTCCTCATTAAAGGAAATATGTCACCCTTGAAATTTCATAATCGTTAGAGAAGTGAAACTTGACCTGGGCAGTGGCTGGGAATGGGTGACATGGCGCTCAGTTCTGCTTTCCGCTGACACTTGGGTTAGCCAGCTTCATGCTGGCCTCCAAGAAGCCACCATGTGTGCTGACAGTGCTGCTTCCTGAAGTGCAGATCTTCAGTCTAGATATACAGTGGGGTTCAAAGAAACAATGGGGCCTCCCAGCGTGCAGCTCTGGGAGGCCCCATTGTTTCTTAAATTTAAATGACATTAAGCAATTTACTTAAGCCCTCTAAGCTCAGTTTTCTGTACAATGGGAGAATCAATATCTATGTTGTTTAGGAACTTAGTGGCTTGAGTATTATAAAATATCTGGAATAGGACTTAGTAATCACACAGGAAACATCACAGGTTCATAACCTAGTAAGACTAGACTTTCTGTATATATACATATGCATATACATATGTGTATATACAGAAAGTATGTGTGTGTGTGTGTGTGTGTGTGTGTGTATTATGCTGTCAATTGGGAAGACCCAGTGAAGCAGTAAAGGTGCTTGGTAAACTGTAAGGTGAAGCATTTGAACTTTTGCCCTTTGCAAGGTGCAAACATTGCCACATGCCCGTGCCTCTAGGGTAGTCTAGGTGTTTGCTGGAATTAGAAGTTCTACACACCAGGCTGCATTTTTGTCTGAACTTTTTGCAGTTCCCTGTGACACCTGGGGGCACTGAGATGGAGGCAGATTGGAGGGTGTCTCTCTGAGGCTTGGCCTCCACTCAGTCTTCACTGACATTGGTGCCCCATTTTCTAAGAGTCTATGCCTAGAACAGTCCTGGATCTGGACCTTAGATGTCCTTGGTGTATGTTCTGGCTACTTCCCTGCTGAATAAGCCACACTTCCCTGAACAGTCACCTCCCGAGTAGGTCTTGCTCTGTCACATCTTGCCTTCAGGTTCGGTTGGCTTTTCCATGTTTCTCTGGATGGCCATGGATTGAGCATAGGGTGTATGTGCACATGTGTATGTGTATGTCTGCATGCACATGTGTGTGCTAGTGTGTTTAGTACATTGACAGTTGATTGTATGTCTCAGGTGTGAGGATCCAGCTGAGCAGGAAGCATCTGCTTCACTTCTGTTCTCCAGCTGTGGAGCCCTGGCCTTGCAGGGCTCTTTCTCTTAGATGGCAGTTACCCTGTGGTAGTTTTTGTGACTAGTGGAGACCAGACTGTTTTAACAGCCACACAGCCCATTATGGAGCCAGTTTCTTCCCTGTTGTAGAGCGACCATTCCAGCTCATGTGCCTAAGCTGTCCAGTGTGCGCTGGTCCTGCTGCTCCTCAGAGGCAGCTACCCCTGCCTGCACCTCTCTTTCAGTTTCCTTCCCAGTAGAGCCATCTGAGTCCTGACAGCTTGGGTCTGGAATTTTCAGTGAGCACTCAGAGAAGGCTAGCTCACTGCCAGGCATTGGTTAGTACTTGGGAGAAGGGGATGAACGACCCCTGTCCAACCCTGCAACCTCATGTGAGAGAATCAGATATGTGAATTGATCATTACACCCACATGGGTGCCATGATAGGGAAGCCACAGAAATTAGGGGGGAACAGCAGTGCATCCAATGCAGTCTTGGGGTGAATTGATGATGTCTTCCAGGATTAGGAGACCTCAGAATTAAGCTGTCATGAAAGAGAGTTAACTGGGTTCAACTGGGCTGGGGAGGGCATTCTAAAGCTTGAAGAAAAGAGTAAAAAACTAAATCATGCTGACTGAGTAAAGCTCCAGCCTTTGGTAGTAAATGCTGAGACTTAGAGCCTCAGACTGGAGCCCAGTACTGGGGCCTGAGCCCAGAAGTAGGTATGCAGGCATGAATGGCCTTGTCTATTATTATTCTGTGAGGAGCAGACTCAGAGGAGCAGTCAGGCATATTACAGAGCCACTTTAGTGTATGAGTGTGTGTGTGTGTGTTGGGGGGATGGATGGGGAAACAAGAATGGGGAGGAGAGGAGTGCAGGAGGTGTTAGTCTGTCCTAGGAATGGCAATGGCTTGAATAAGGCAGTAGCACTGCTGGTAGGAGAGCATTTTGAGATTTATTTAGGACATAGCATTTTCAGGCCTTGGTAACCAGTTAAATGAGGGTGGGAGTGGGAGTGACTTGTTCTAGCCTCTAAGAGAAGTATTAGAGGAAGGTGTTGTTTGAAAGAAGATAGGGGCTGTCTAGAATAAGTGATGTGAATTGCCAAAAATGAGTCCACATTACTTTTAAGTTTTTAATTAGTCATTCAAGAATTCACAGGTCTTTGTAAGAGGAGACACAGTACCTTAATCCTGCCCTCTGGATTTGGATAGAGTTCAGATAGGGCATAGTCTGACCTCCATATCTGAAGAGGAAAAATGCCATCCACTGTGATGCTGGGCTGCTGTGGCGACAGGAAGGGGGTCAGGCTATGACAGCCAAACACAGGCACAGTGTGAGGTGACAAGGCCTCACTGGTTCAGATTCCCCAATAGACCTCTAGGGTTCTTCAGATGAAATAACATCACTCTAACTTTGCAAACTTTGGCCAAGCGTTCCTCTTCCCCCATTCCCCCTCTGGACTCCCACAGATACAGATAATTATGTATTGGGTTGACCAAAAAGTCCCTTTAGCTTTTTCCATAAAATAAAAGACATATTTTTTATTTTTATCAATAATTTTATTGATTTGGATATTTTGAATATGTTGGCTATCTCCCGCTTGATATAATATTGATTGTTCTCAATCAACATCTTGATTTGATTACTATCAACTTCAACTGGTCTGCCTGACCATGGAGCATTATCCGGTGAGAAATCTCCAGCACAAAACTTTGCAAATCACTTTTGACATATTTTATCAGTCACAGGCACCTTCTCCATAAATAGCACAAATCTATTTTTTTGTGTTTCAGGTACGTTTTTACCTTTCTTGCAATATAATAATAAATCATAATATGTCAAAATGTTGCTTTTTTTTCAACCTTTAATATTACAATGGCTATCCAAACATTCACCAATTTTGCTAATGCCAGTTACTTGGGGTGCCTGGTTTATTTCTGTTTCGTTGTTTTGTTGCTCTTTGGTGGGACTTTCCCTTAAGCTAGCTGAGAGAGAGAGTCATTCTGCTCACCATGTCTTGAATTCTTTTGTGGGGGTGCTGTTAAAACATACACACTCAACCCAGGCAAGAAACCCATACTGTCAAAAATATCTCCCACCCACAATCACACTATCAGCAACAAACAAGCCAGTATTAATATTGATGAAAAGAGATTGAGACTATTATATTAAACAAACAAAAAAAAACAATAAAAGTTGGCTAACTGAAAGTAAAATGACTTTTGAGAGGGGTGGGAGGAGAGCCATAATAGAAGTGAGTAGGGACAAGGCAACACAAGACAGTAAGTGAAATTTACATAATATGTCATAAAAGGGAGGGAAGAAAGCAAAATGAAGTAAGAGAGGGGGAGGGTATAATATTATGTTTAAACAGAAATTATAGAATATATATTTAGTGTGAGAGCATAAACAAAACAATGAAATGAAGAAGAACAAGAGGAAGAAAATGTGAGAAACAAATTAGACAAAAAGTTTCTCCCCAGTACTATGGACAACCTTTGGGCTATGATTGATATAGGTGGGATGAGAATAAGAGGGAAAAAAAGAAAGAAAGAAAAGCTTAAGAGATATCTAAAGGAAAGGGAAGTGAATCTGAGTTGATAGCTGGGGTAGGTATATTAAGAATGAGGAATGAAAACCAAGCTAAGAGAGGGAAAATTTTCAAATTTAAGCTGAAAGAAGGAAAGGGCCTGAGGAAGGTATTAATGAAGTAGGAGGGGGGCACTACAGGATTTGAGCTTTGAATATTGAAAGAGTGAATATCTATGAATAACATTGCAGTAATGCCACAACTATCACCATATCACAACCCATGCACAAAGTTTGATCAAGGTGGAGAGAGAATAAGTGCATTTTATGAACAAGGAAAAGAATGTGAGATGACTAATGACAAGAAAAATGGTTTTGAGAGGCTGTAAAGGGGAAAAATAGTTTAAGTGCAGAATGGATACTAGTCTTAGTAAGAGAGAATGTAGAATTTAAAACAAAAGTAAGAAGAAGCAATTGGATGTTAAAGTGAAGTAATAGAAAGGAGGAGTAATATATGATGTTTGGAATAAACTATAATATAATGTTACTGACTTAAAATGCACAAACTGGGAGGACAAGAAAACAACTCATGATGAATATTGTGGTGGAATTTGTCCCAGTAATATCTGGTTTTTACTGTTTCTTCTCTTTCTGGATCCACCCCTGGTCAAAGTTTCATGGGTTTCATATATCTCTTTCTGGCTGGCTGGCTGGCTGTGAGGAGATCTAGCTGGATTCTGGGACTGCTATTATCTCACTTGTGGGTCTGCTGACCTTTCTCCTTACTGCAGCTCTCTGCTGTGAGCTGCGCTGGGTTGAGTCTCACTCAGGGTAGGTCTCATCCATTGGTCCTATGGTACCCTCTAGTCCTCTTCATTTTTGTTAAGCAGCTCTGCTATGCCGGCAAGCTGGTGTGCATGCCCAGAGACCTTGCCAAGTCTGTGGTCTTGCTTCAGCTCTTTTTCCAAAAAAAAAAAAAAAAAAAAAAAGTCTCTGAGTGGCTTCCAAACTGCAGCACTGATCTGTGTTTTTGTTTAGCAGAGCCCTTGTGCCCTTATGGAGGCCTGCAAGCCCAAGGGTTCTTACTGAGTCTGGTCCTACCTTGGCTTTCCTCTGTGTGAGCTCCTGGCTGTAGCACCATCAAGATTATTTCGTTGTCTTGAGGAATCAACAGTTGCTTATAACGTGTCTGCGCATGGATATTTTTTGTTGTTGATTTTGTTTGGGTTTAGCTAAGCTTCTTGAATCTTTAAGGTTACATATATCATCAAATTTGAAGAAATACTGGCTAAAAGCTTCCTGAACATTTTTGATTTTTATGCCATACTCTTTCTCCTTTCTTTCTGGAACTCCAAAAATAGATTCTTTGGCATCATAACATGACCTTGAGGCTTTTTCATTTTTCGTTCAGACTGGGCAATTTCTAATTATCTATCTTCAAATTTATGCACTCTTTCTTTTCTCATCTAATCTATTGTTCTCATCCAGTGAGACTTTTAAATTTTAGTTATTATAATTTTCAGTTCTTAAACTCTTGATTCTTTTCTACTGATTCCATTTCTTTACTGAGACTTTCTAGTTTTTCATTCATTTCAATAATACTAACCCTTACTTCTTGGAGCTTGGTTAATAATAGCTTGAAAGTTTTGTTCAACAATTCAACATCTGTGTCATCTTGGATTTGGCACCTGTTGTTCATATTTTCCTAGGTGAGATATTGAGGTTTACATGTTTATTTCTATGCTGAGTAATTTCAGATTGTACCCCAGATATTGTGACTGTTATGAACTCTGACTCTTGTTAACATCTTCTGTAGAATGTTAATTATTTTCTTTTACCAGGAAACTGACCCTTTTGGGATTCAGGCCACAAGTTCTTATCCAGCTTCTATATGAGTTCAGTTTTCAAAGACTTTGCTGGGTGTTTTGATCTATTCTTCACTTGGCCTATGAAGTAGCCAGTCTTGGGCGGTGGTCTGCCACTAAATTCAGTTCTCAAAGCCTTTAGAATGTGGTTTAGGGACAGATCTGTACATGTGCAGCTCAGAATTAAGCCCAGAGTTTGATACAGAACTCAATGGTCTCATTTTCTTATGCCTTTTTCTCTTTACCATCTCCCCAACACTTTCTAGCTCCAAGGCCCCCTTCTTTATCCTCTGTCTAGAAAGTCAGAGCTTTTTTCCCCCTGCTCTGTCACATACTTCCCATAACTACACCTTTCTCTGGGGCCAAGCAAGTAGAGGAAAAAGAGAGACAAAAACAGTGGGGATTTTGCTTAGACTTTTGGGACCTCTCTAGTCAGAGGAAAATGATTCTCCTCCCCATGAGTTTCAGATGGCTTGTTTGGCCACTGCTTTTGCTATGAGGTTGCCTGATGGCTGGAGTGAGAAAGAATGGAGACATCCAACAAAAAAGTACTCAGGGTTCTTTCATTCTCTGTAGGTGCTTCCTTTCTAGTTCCTCAGACTGGAAATAGAGGACTTCTCTTGGATCTCTGTGTGTCCTGTCCACACCTGGTGCATAGTTCTGGATTTCAAGGTCCCTGTGAACCCATATCAGGGAATGCTAGAAGGGGAAGCCCAGGAAACTCATTGCCAGTTGCATGGTGCTTTGGGTTTTGTTTCTTTCTCTGCTATCATATACTTTTCAGAACTCTTAGGCAGCTGATCATACATTCTCTCTGGGTTTTAGTTGCATTCAGTGGATAGAATAGAGTGTTCTTACACCTCCTTGAAGGGATGTAGAAGTTAATGTGTGTCTGTGCACATGTGTGCAAGTGTTTAACATAAAATGAGAACCTCTCCATCTCTCATATATCTGGAGAAAAGGGGCAAGGGTCAGGGAACTGACTTCCATTGAGTACCAACTATGTGCCATGCACTGCGCCTTATGCACAAACCATTATTCTATACATAGTATTGTTAGCTTCATTGTAAAGTTGGGGGAAATTAGGCTCAGATGAAGAAGTTTAGAGTCATGTACATAATAAGTGGCAGACTGAGGATGTGTATGATGGCCTCTCTTAGAAAGATCCAGAAAGGTCTGTGAAAAACAGAGAAGCCTAGAAGGCTGATATCTTTCTTTCCCCCTGTCTGCAGGATGGATGAAGGTGATACTGTGATTATGCATCCTGGAGTCCTGTGCATCATGGTTAGGCTGCTGCCTCGGTTGTACCATGAAGATCACCCCCAGGTATTGGTGATGGTAACATATATTTGTCTTTTTTTTTACATGACTAATCTTTGAAGCTCCTTCTGACTGGAGACTTGATTTTATCTTTTGCCTTTGCTCTCAGTACACTGCATGAGCAGAGCCACTTTTGCCAAGAGCCTTCTGTAGGGGAGTATCAATGTATCTGAGACCTTTTGTTGAGTTCTGTCCACTTCCCAGACCATTGAAAACAGATCACTTCTGTTGGCATAGTGACTTTAAAAAAAACAACCAAGCAAAACCCAACTGAAATGATTTCACCTTCATGAGGCAAGTCCAGGCTGCTAAGAACATCCTTGGGAATTGGTGGGACTGGAAGTCCTTCACTCTCTGTATATTCATCCATCTCATGGGTTCAGCTGCAATCCTGGCTCAGTGCTCTATGCAGGATGTGCCAGGTTAACAGGACAGACGTTGTCCATGGAACCTGCATCTACAGTGGGGACTTGGAGGTGGTGACAGTGCAGACAGACTAAATAAACAAGCTCAAAAATGAATACCCAATTATAAATCATGACAAGTGTTATCAAAGGAAAAATCCAGGGTGCTGAGAGAGAATATTGGGAATGGAGGTGGGGGGAAGACATAATTAAATCAAACTTAGATGAAGGGGAGAAAACCAGGGAAGCCATCTCTTAGATGGGGATTTTTAAGTAGAGCCCTGAAAGATGTGTGTAAATTAACCAGCGTGGCAGGTGCCTGCTGTAGGTGGCCGGGTGGGGGCAGCCAGAGAGAATGAGTGCAAAACGTGTGAGGTGGAGCAGGCAGAAGAAGGCGGAAGCCCTGCCCACAGTGTGGAGTGTTCCCTGGGAAACAAACAACCTCTCTCAAATGATTGGGAGATGACACCATCAGATTTTTGTATTAAAAATATCTCTATGGGTGTTTTGTGGAAGATAGCCTGGGGATGGGTCCATGTAGAAGAGGTAAGGGCACAGTGGTTAGGATGCCATGTCTACACTCCAAGTGACACATAGTGTTGCTTTATGAGGGTGTTTTTTGGAAAATGTGAAGAGAAAGGAGTCAAAAGACCCATCAGAGATAGAATCACAGGCCCTGAGATGAACAAGGTACAGGTAGTGGGAAGAGGGTGGAACAAAGGCCTCCAATGCAAGGTGACAAACTTGAATGGGTGACATCACTGAGTGACAGAATGAGGCAAATTCTGAGAAAGTACTCTGAGCTTGCAGAGTCAGTACTTTAGAAGTTCTGAGGAAGAAGGTGGAGGAGTTGAAGAAGACCTAGCAAGAGCACACTTTAGATTTATCAGCAGCAGAGAAAGGAAATAAATTAAACTGAGCAGCTACTGTGTGCCTGGCATGGTGCTGGCCCTTCTGATGTTTATTCATCCTCACAGAAGTTTTGGGAGGGCATGTTATTGTCTCCATTTTTAGCCAGTGGGGGATGGAAGTTCAGATAATTTAAATAATGTTTAAGGATTCCTAGTTGGTGGACTTGATATTGAATATGGCCCTACCTACTGGCAAATTTCATGGTTTTTCCCCTGCATGGAAGTGACTTCTAGAGAAAGAAGGGGTGTGGAAAGCACATTGGGCATTTAAAAGGAGGTAATATATTTTAGGAAAAAATGACAACTAGTGGCATTATTAATCAGAGCCTGAAAATAACAATGACTTAGGAAAAATATTGCAAGCCCTCTGAAATCAGGAGAGATGTGGAGTAGAGAAGAAAAAGCCTTGATGTGTAGAGAAGGAAATTGTTTTCACTAAGGACATTCTGTAGTATTTGGTACAAGAGTGGAGAAAAATGACTAACACAGTCTCATGTCTATATGTCCCTTTGCAACTGAAATCCTTTTTCTGGTTCCTGTTCCTCTGCTGAAGAGTGACTATAAGGTGATGTCCGAACCAATGAATAGGGATACATCTAATAGTGAAATGAATATATTTTATAGTTTCAAACACTTATGGAAAAGCAGTGGACTGGGATAAGGTGGATTATTTTTTATTTTCAATCTGTCGTTTAATATTTTTTTGACTTATTTATTGTTTTTCTATTACAGTTGTCCCACTTTTCCCCTCCATTTCTGCCCCCCACCCAGCCTATCCCTTCTCCCACAGTCAATCCCCACCTCGCTGTACATGTCTATGGCTTATTTATACTAGTTCCTTTACTAAACCCTTTCCCTACTTACCCCACCTCTCTCCCTCCCATCCCCTCCCCTCCCCTCCCCTCCCCTGGTAACTGTTAGTCTGTTCCTTGTTTACATGCCTCTGGTTCAATTTTGCTTATTTGTTTGTATTGTCATTAGACACCATAAAAGTCCTAGAGGAAAACATAGGCAGAAAAACTTCAGATATCCCACGTAACAATATTTTCATGGATACATCTCCTAAGGCAGGGGAAATAAAGGAAAGAATAAACAAATGGGACTACATCAAACTAAAGAGTTTCTGCTCAGCAAAAGAAAACATCAGCACAATGAAAAGAGAACCAACTAAATGGGAAAACATATTTGCCACTGATACCTCAGACAAGGGATTGATCTCCAAAATATATAAAGAATTTATACATCTCAACACCAAGAAGACAGACAGCCCAATTTAAAAATGGGCAAAGGACCTGAACAAACACTTCTCCAAAGAGGACATACAGAGGGCCCATAGGTACATGAAAGGATGCTCAACATCACTAAAGATAGATGCAAATAAAAACCACAATGAGATATCACTTTACACCAGTCAGAATGGCCATCATCAACAAATCAACAAACAACAAGTGCTGGCGAGGATGTGGAGAAACAGGAACCTTACTGCACTGTTGGTGGGAATGCAGACTGGTGCAGCCACTATGGAAAACAGTATGGAATTTTCTCAAAAAACTAAAAATGGAACTGCCTTTTGAACCAGTGATTCCATTGCTAGGATTACACCTGAAGAATCCTGAAATACCAATTCAAAAGAACTTATGCACCCCTATGTTCATAGCAGTGCTATTTACAATAGCCAAGTGCTGGAAACAGCCTATGTTCCCATTTGTAGATGAGTGGATTAAAAAACTGTGGTACATTTACACAATGGAATACTATGCAGCAGAAAGAAAGAAGAAACCCCTACCATTTGCGATAACATGGATGGAACTAGAAAGAATTATACTTAGCGAAGTAAGCCAGGCAACAAAAGAAAAATACCATATGCTATCACCTAATACAGGAAACTAATGAATAACATAAACAAATGAGCAAATTTGAACCAGAGGCATGTAAACAAGGAACAGACTAACAGTTACCAGGAAGAGGAGGGGGAGTGAGAAAAGCGGCATAAGTAGGGGAAGGGCTTAGTAAAGGGACTGGTATAAATAACCCATGGACATGTACAGCGAGGTGAGGATTGACTGTGGGAGAAGAGATGGGCTGGGTGGGTGGGGGGAGAAAAGGGGGGAAAAGTGGGACAACTGTAATAGAAAAACAATAAGTAAATCAAAAATTAAAAAAAAAAAAAAACCAGTGGTACATTTACACAATGGAATACTATGCAGCAGTAAGAAAGAAGGAACTCTTACCATTTGCGATAACATGGATAGAACTAGAGAGAATTATGCTTAGTGAAATAAGCCAGGCAACAAAAGACAAATATCATAGGATAAGGTGGATTAGATTGCTCATTGAGTTCTCATTACTGTGTAACAAACTGCTGCTAGGTTAACAATGCTCATTTATCCTTTCTTGTGGTTCTGTGGGTCAGAAGTTTAGACAGGCACAGCAGAGACAGCTCATCTCTGCCCCATGTGGTGCTGGCTGGGCTGCAACATCCAAGTTCGCTTCTTTGCTCACAGAACTGGCACCCCATAAGGCTGCTTAAATGGCTCAGGGTTCCTGGGTTGGCCAACTGGATCAGATGTCTGGTGCCTTGATTTGAGCTTTTGGTAGAATTCTGAGTTCTCTGCCTTCTTCATCTGGTCTCTACCTGTGTCCCTTGAAGTGGATTCTCCAACAGGCCACTTAGCAACTCAGAGCTCTCAAAGACACGAAAGCAGAAGCTGCCAGGCCTTCTGAAGACTTAAGCCAGGAATAAGCCTGCACTGCTTCCATGGTCTTCTTTTGGTTAAAGCGAGTCACAGGTTCAGCTGCCAAGAATATTACCTTATCAACATCCACAAAATCAAATTGTGAAGTACACAAGAACCTCCCCATTTTGGAGATGCCTGGGGATCAGGAAAGATGTGTAACTTCCTAAAGTACTGGGGCTGGTGAGGAGACATGTGAAACATTCTCAGGCCCAAGGACAAAATGTGTTTGATGAACGGGCCTCTCATCTTTGCAGCTCTTATAGAATGCAAATCATGCAGTCTGGGCATTGCACATTTTCCAGCTGCAGCTGCCTCATTATGAGGATGTCTGGCTTTGTTGACTCTATTTCGTACCATGCAATGGACTTGGAATGAGAACGAAACCAATGGTTTGGATGAGCTGTTTGTGGATATGTTGAGTAAACTCCACCATGAACACTGACTGATGCAGTGTCTCAGAGCGGACAGTGACCTGTCTGTCCTTCCTGCTCCCAGTGCAGGGAAACTCTGTGAATAAGCCTGAGATAAACTCCACGAGCTGTCACATTAATATATGGAGGAGAACTTTCTCTCATTCTGTGATGGTAATTAGACAAATTAAATATGAAAATGGGAATCCCATTGGGTAGGATACTTTTTCTCTATTCAAGTCACAATAAGTAATTTAGGAAAAGTCTAATTTCTCCTATCTTTCAAATATGCAAATAAAAGGTAGTGGTGCATTTTCTCTTTTTTTTCTGCAGATGCCAAATCAGCAGCTATTCAAAGTTGGTTAGTTGCAGTAATTAATTCTGAAAGGAGGGGTGTAAACCTCAAAACAACAATAGAATAGTAAATCAAATGAGAACTAAGACCACACAAGGAAATGCTGGAATGAAACTCACTGTGGGGCTGCATATTTTATTGCAGGAAAAGAAGCAGCAAGTTTCAGTAGAGGGCAGTGTTATTAAAAAAATGGGATGCAAGTTCCCACTCATCTCCCTGTACTCTTGCCCACTTTACACTCATTAGACACTCTTTCTACCTATGCCTGAGAAATTGATGGCTTTCCCAGGTGTAGATACCATTTCAGAAGGAACAACCTAAATAACTGCATATATGGGTTGTCAGATTTATTTCTGACTGTGGCCACATTAAATTTGTTCTGTTCAAGACCAAGAAGTGTTTTTTTTATTTCCTTTCCAGAGTGCTAGCACTGCAAGCTGCTCTTGGAAACAGATAATCTGGCTGGTTTTGTTTTCGTCTTGTGTCATCACCAGTATTAAAGTTGTACTGTGGGAATTTTACTGTAAATGTTGTTGTCCTAAGCATAAGGCAAAAATGGTGTTTAGCTCAAGTTCTTTTGAAGCTGAGTTGGCTCCAGAAACAAATAACTAATTGGGAACAATGACATTTTCCCTTTCCAGAATGCTCTGCAGGCACGTGGGTCTTGCCATAAATACATTTGCTTCTAGGAATAATTAGTAAATCCTTATGAAGTACCACTGGGTATTCAGAGATAAATGTTATAGGAACTCATAGTCTGAGTTTGAGGGTGGGTAGGCAGAGGATGTAGAAAACAGCAAGACAACATTCTAGAGGCTACAACAAAATTTGTCCACAGGCCCTGGGACAGAACGAAAGGAAAGCCAGTGAGATGGGGACACTGATACTAAGCTTTAAAGAAAAGATGTGCCCATGTCACATTAGGAAAGCAATAAAGCTCAGGCACAGAGGAAGGAACAAAGGAAGATGCCCACTAGGATAGACCACCTGGATAAGAAAGCCATGACTGGGGCTGAACAGGTTAGTTGAAGCCACAGTATTAAGGGCCTTGAATACTGTGTTAAGAGAACTGAACTTCATTGTGTTATCATTCTTTGTCACCACCATCATCATCACCACCACTATGATGTTTAATGAGCATCCATCCACTATGTGAAAGCAGAGTCCAGACTGAAGATAGCAGAGTTTGTTCACATCTCAGCTCTGCCACTTAATAGTCACAGAAGCATGGAAAATTATGTAACCTCTTTGATCCTTAACTTCCTTTGTTGTAATATGGGGATAATATTTCCTTGAGGCATTATCATGAGGAGTAAATGACGCAATGCATGAGTGCTTCACATGGTGAGGAGACATACACCACAGCATCAGATGCACTTGCTAAGTGGTGTAGCTACTGCTTCAGTTGTCCAAAACTCTACAAGTATTATTACTTTGTCATGTAATCTTTATAAGAAGTCTACAAGGTGGATATCAATATTCTCACTTGGCAGATGAGGACTTGAAACTTGTAGCAATTGAGTGACACAGTTAACATTGTAGCCAGGTGGTGCATGTCCCTGAGAGAAGAGTCCAGACCTCCTGTCTTTGTGCCAAGTTGCCTTTCCTGTAAAGAAGTGGTACCCACGAGAGTTTATTAGAAGCAACAACATGATCATTCTGAACTCATGTTATTGTTGGGTACACTCCAGATTCTACCAGAACTTCTTGCATGGACTGACAGGGCAGAAAGAAGTAGGACTGTGAGCTGCATTTGTCTATCAACTCGTTTATCCCTCAATTTGGAAATGGTTGTAATTTGGGGGAATTAGCCTGTATTTCAAACACATTGAGCTAATCTAATCATTATGAGTTTCAAATAAGTAAAATATTCACAGCATTAATAGCCCTGGATAGCACTGTGTGAGGGCAGGCTATCTGAAAAGAGAACAGCTTTCTTCAACAAGGAAATTGGTAAAGTAGGAGTCTTGCTTTGTTAAATTATAACACATTAGAAATTCCAAATATGTTGAGTTTCTAGGTTCCTTATGCTCTTTTATTCTGAAACCTATCCCCAAAATACTTCTATTTTTTCTAAGTGGAAAATTTCAGATCCTAGTCAGTTTCCAAGTGACTTTTTTGGATAGTCTCCTTAATAGAGCAAATAGGATTAACTTTGTATGGTGATGAAGAGGATCAAAAGCAAGCTAAAATGGGTGTAGAATGCTGGAGTGAAAATTAAAGTTGGGTAGGATGAGCTCTGGTCCAATTATCAGGTGACCTTTCTCCTAGTCCCTTTTACCATCTCAAATTCAGCTACTCACCTTTGGCCTAGGTTATAGGAGTTGCAGACTTAATGTCTTGGGACCAGAAAAGTAAAGGAAATGCATAAATTAAGCCAGATGTCAACAATAGGGAGTGTTAAAGCCTATGGCTTTAGGGAAGGGCTCTTTCCCTGCTTAAATTATTCACATCTAACTAGAAGGAAATAAAACAAAAGCAAAACCAAACTATGGCCACCAAATAACATACTTCTATAGACTATCAGTTTATGATCCTTATGAGATACTAAGTTCCCTTTCTTATGAGTGCATGATGCAGTGTTAAAATTATGGGCTTTGAAGTAAGACCTGTGTTGGGGTGCCAGTTATGCCACTCCATAGCTGTGTGACCTTAGGAAATTATGTAATCTTTTCCAATCTCAGTGTCTCATATTATTTTCCCATTGAGAAGAGTAGTGTAGAGTATAGTGTAAAATACTTGGTTCAGCACCTGGCATACAGTGTGTGCTCATCAGATGCTGACTCCATCATACCCCTACTTTCTCTGTTTTCCTAGGACTCAGGGCCATAAGACATACACTTTTGGAAATTTTAAGTGAAAGTTAATACATTTTAGGTATATTTTCAATTGGCACTATACTATTAATAAATTAATAACAGAGAATTGATATTGAACTGTATGTTAATTAATATCTACTTATGAATCAAAAGATGGGTTCTCTCCTTTGCCTTTTCTGCATTTGATCAGTGTCAGTGATCTGAGTGAAACTCAAATGGAAGATGGCAGAAGGGGGATGTGAAGGATCTGTATCAGCTTAATCAGTGGATCAGAATCCATCGAGTCAAAATTCAGCAGAGATAATCATGCTTGTGCTCACATTTTCAAACACACAGGCATATTCATACTGGGTAAGGAGGAAGAGAAGATGTATGTGAGAGGGTGCTAGGGGGGGTTAGTGTAGGGTCAATAATAATACCAAGCAGGGTGAGGACATTGCTATCATGAATTTTATTTTCAGCTATATGTATAGAACTAATGTGTCTAGCCAAAGGGAGGTAATGGTCCTGCTGATCTCTTAAACACACCATGCCTGTGTTTGTCCAGAGATCAGAAACTAGGATGATGAGGGCCCTGAAAAACCTCCCTGGTCATGGGAGGAATAGCAAACAGAACTCAGAGTGTGTAGCCTAGAGAGAAAAGATTCTGGGAGAATGGGAGCTGAGAAAATACTTGCTTGTTGTTTGGTGGTAGAACAATCAAAGACAGACAAGGACCAGTTAGTTAAACAGTGAAAAATTTAGGCTCAATATAAGGAGACAGTTGCAGAAATTTGATGCATGGCTGCAGAGATAGTGAGCAACTCTGCACTGGGCATTCCAAGAAGAATGTTAGGTTTGAGATGGAGAAAATCCATACTCTGAACCAAAGTGTCACTTGGTGACTTTTTAATCCTTACTGACCGTGAGAGCCCATGGCCTGAGAATGTGGCTGAGGTGCATGTATTTATTTTAGATACCCACCAGGCCTCTCAAGATGGTGGAAACAGCCACATCTGTTTAGGTGTTTAGTGGCCAATTCTGTATGCCTGTTACTATATTCAGGTAACTTCTGTGTGGAGTAGAGCCATGATCACTTAGTTTTTCCTATAACATTTGAGGGGTTGGCCTTAAACAGGATGAGATGGGTTCCCAGTGCCTAATCCAAAGCGTCAACAGTTTCTGTTGGCTCTGCCTGAATTAAGCTCAGGCTGATTGAGTTCCCACAACATCTGTGACCTACGAGAGGCTGGGGTTGCTGCTGCTCACAGAACCTGCAAGGTAAAGGCTGCCCTGAAACCTGGAACTAACTAGCTGGTGCTCTGTGAGCTTCAGCACCCAGTGGACTGAGAAGCAGTAACTGCAGCAATGAAGTGGCGTCTGGACTGGGCCTTCTGGTTTGAATTCCTGTGTCTCCACTCACTGGGTAACCTTAGCAAGTCATAATCTCGTTGGGCCTCAATTCCCTTATTTATAAAATGGGTAATAATAACCCCTAGCACATGGTGTTTACCTGATGAGCTAGTACACAAAAGCACTTAGAAGAGTGCCTGCAAATAGTAAGCACATGGTAACTTTAGCTGCCATCACCAGTGATGGGACCTCGGGACAAGAAAGGCGTGTGCTTCTTCTCTGTTCTGAGCTGGTACACCGTGCAGTGGCTGTGCACACTGGCCACTCAGTTGGAAAGGATCTTATTGACAGGCAAGAAAAGACTGCAATTGGGGTGGAGGGTAATATTCCCCAAACACTTGCATCCTACAAGCAGAAATGCGCTCATACATGCTATTTCTATTAACTCACACACTCACACACACACAAAAACCCTACAACATACTGTGAGGTAGATATTTTTATTAATCTCATTTTAAAGCTAAGTAAACAGACTTAGAGAAAGTAGTCCAAGATTGTCTATTAGTTAATGTCATATCAGTATGAGAACCTAGTTCTGGAGAGATATTTGTGTGCCATGTGCCTTGTGCCTAAAAGATGAAGGAAGGGTAAATGTCTATTTGGAAGCTCAGAAGCAGCACACCAGACCTCGAGCTACAGTTTGCTCATGAATAGATTCCTCATCTCTGCAAGAAATTGTTCTCTACAGTCTTATTCAAGGAACCTCCTTCAGACAGTCATGGATGGGAATCTGTTAACAACACAACTCTGCTTTTAAAATATCTTGTAACAAAAGAGTTGGGTCAGCAGTTTGCTTTGCACCAGAGCAATAGAAAAATTTGGAATAAGTGAATGTCTCTCTTCCTGCACTTCTGGAGAATGCCCCAGTCACGGTTGGGAGTTATTCTGGCTGGAGGACAGTGGTGGATCTCAGGGAACCCTCCATTGGGCTTCACTGCCTACCTGATCCAGCTATCTTGGAGTGTGGAGTGTGTCCAAGATGGAAACTCTCCACAGATATTTCAGGTTTCAGGCTGCGCAGGCGTCCTTCTGGCTGGATGTTTCAAGTTGGTTCCCCTGGTGATATTCTCATGCTCCATCTCAGGGCTCACCATAGGCTCACTGCAGGGGAGGGGTTTTGGTGCTGGGGTGAATGACCCAGGCTGACAACTGCCCATGATCCCCAACCTTTCCCTGAAAGGCCATGCTCTCTCTCACCCCTCGATGCTTGCATGTGCATGCTGCAGTATCTTCTCCCAGAAAGACCATTTCCCCTGCTCACCTGGTTCTCCCTTCATTATCCTTTAACTCTTTACTGGCACATCACTTTTTCTGACCACCCTCTCAGCCCTCTGGGTTAGGTGCACCTCCTGTGTCCTAGAACATGTTGTGCCTTGTGTTTGCACTTACTAGGCAGCTATTGCATCTGAGGCACAGAGATAGGTGCTAGGGAAACAAGGGGGAAGAGTTCTTGCCTCAGACAGCAGTTCACAGTGTGGTGGGGATGGAGCATGGTGCGGAGAGAGAGAGAGAAAGAGAGCAAGAGAGAGAGAGAGTTGGTTGGGAAAGTCAGAAAAGATTTCTTAGATGAGAAAACATGAATTGTGTCTTGACTAACAAGTAGATGCTCACCAAAGGTTGGGACTAGAAAGTGCTTTCCCAACTTCGGGCATTAGTCAGGAATGGCATGGTGTATTCAGTAAAGGGTGAGAATGTTACTAGGCCTGAAGTACCAGGTGGACCAAGGAGAGAATGGAAAGTAAAGTTGGAAAGAGACAATACTTTATAAATAGACTATCCTCAGTTTCAGTTACCAGGAAGCATTGACCATCATATGTGTGTAATTTGTAAAAAGAAAAAAGGCAGAAAATTTGGAGCAGGCCCTCACATGCATCTGGGTCTTAGTTCCAAGCCTATACAAATGCATCAAGGAAGCCATGGGATTTGACCTTCTTACACCTAAACCGACATCACAAACTGCCATGCCTCCAAAGTGATATGGGTACCACAAATGAGTGTATCAGGCTGCTGGGGACTGTGGAAAAATGGAAAGTTCATACCCTTACAAAGAGAGAACTAAGTAAGTGAAGGTATAAATTGAAATAGCTTGTCAAATAAACTAATCTGTAGGCCTTCCATTTACAATCTTTGATCTTTGAGCTGAGGTCACTTAAATTATATCATCTCTATTCTGAAATTATCAGATAAAGAATATGTCAGCCAAATTGGAGCAAGCAACTATTACAAATTTCACTAGGCCAATAGAAATTTCCAGTGTTTTTAAAGTGTCTGAAAGAAGCAGATGCTGGTCATCTGATGGTTTGTACATCTATGTCAAGACAACGTGATTCATATCCAGAAGACAGTATGGACTGATGTAGTACCCAAAGACCATGTCTTCTCAGATGAAATCACCTCACTGGGCTCATATGGGTTCTGGGACCATATTAATATGGACCAGGAGATAAAGTGGGGAAGAGAGAAATAAAGAAGAATAAACATTCTTGTCCATGACAAAGACTGACTGGGAAGTTCAACTGTTAAGTGGAGAAAGCAAAAACTCTTTATAAGGCCACCCTACAAATTGCTCTGTGATAATTTGCCTTGAGAGTCCAGCCTGTCAGCCAGTCTGGTGACCCTGTGTGCTTACCACTGAGTCCTAATTGAACCATCATCTCCTTTCCTTTGTTGAAAGTAATATGTGTTAGGAAAATCAATCCATTTGTAGGGGGAGACTGGTTTCCTGCTACTGCTCATATTTTCACTAAAACCCCATTTTACTGGAACCAACATTGAAAAAAAAGCACATTTTATTCAAAACAAGGCAATATTGGTATTGACAGAGCTACAGTGATAATGAGGATGATCAATTTTCTCTCCTCCATTATGGGGCATTGAGCAATTTTGGAGTAAACTTGTGGCATCATTAGGCAAGATCAGCATTTCTCCTTTTTGAAAATTTTTTCTTTTTTGTGTATTTAGATTTTAAGTATGGCTGCTGACAGGGGGTGGGGTGGGGTAGGGGAGGAAGCAAAACTAATAAACCAACTAAACAAACAAACAAAACCCAGAAAGTCCCCAAAGCAATAAACGAAGTGCTGGCAATAAAAACGGGAGATTGTAGACATAGCTTTTTAATTCTTAGTAATAATACATTGTGATGTTATTTTTGCATCTTGCTTCATAAAATTCTTCCACTTATCCCAAGACTCCTTGACTCTCCCTGCAAATTAAAAGACTGAAGTTACCAAAATCCAAGTTCTGGATGATGGAAAGTTCAAGTCCAGAGGGTGGAAGCTTCTTTTCTGTTTTGAGAAGAATGGAGATGAAGGCAGAGCCGCAGGTTCTGCTGGATGCAGGAAGGGACACTCCAAGCATCAAAAGAAAGATGTGGGGAAGGGAGTCAAGGGGATGTTTCCACTTGGAAGGGCTCCTTGAAGTAAAAGTTAGGAAATTGTTTATAGCAGATGATTTCCAGCATTTCTGCCTCCTCTTTCTTGTCCATGTTGACCATACATGTTGCTTTACCAGTTCAGGCTGGCTATGTAGGCACCATAGTGACAGGAAGCGGTTGTCTCAGTCCACTCAGACTGCTATGACAAAATACCACAGACTAAGTGGCTTATAAACAACAGAAATTTATTTCTCATAGTTCTAGAAGCTGAGAAGTTGAAGATCACGATACTGGTAGACTCGGTATCTGGTGAGACATCGATGGCCCCCTTCTTACGCTGTCACCAAATGGTGCAGGGAAGGAGGGTGCCCTCTGGGGTATTTGTTATAAAGGCACTAATCCCATTCATGAGGGCTCTATCTTCATGACCTAATCTCCTCCCAAAAGCCCCACCTCCTAATACCATCACATTGGGGGTTAGGTTTCAACATGGGTATTTGGGGGAACAAACATTCAGTCCATTGCAAGGACCATCATCTTTGAGTGATTAGATTTCTCCTTGACATCAGTGACTTTGGCAAAATGGTGACATTTCAGAATAGCAAATCCTACTTGGGAACAGTCCCCCTGAAAAATCATTCTAATTTAGTTAAATTTTAAACTAAAATTAAATAGTCTAAAGTTTTAAATCTGAAAGTATGGTAAAGATGGAATTTCACTGAATGCCTTCAGTCTGAGGCAGGAGCTCTGGGTGCTGTGCTTCTGGAAGGCAGGTGAAAAGACAGGAGGGTAAGGTGGGTGACATTCATTTTAAAAAATAGAGAAACTGATCATCAACAGTGTAAATGTGTTTCATAATACAATATAATCCTTGAAACATATATGCTACAAAACTGTTCATGGCCTGTGAAAGAATGCCATTATAATTTCTGTCCAGGGTGCCCCCAGAGATGGGGGAGTGAGGTGATTCTGAGCTAGGCTTTGGAAAATTGACTTCTCTGGGCTCAGTTTTCTCATCTGTAAAATGGGCATAGTAATAGTACAATATCTCCCTTATTGGGTTCCTCACAGGGATTGTCTCATGTATACATGACAACATGCTTCATGTAGGGCCTGGCATATCTTGAATATTCCCATCACAGGGTAAAATTTGGCTCCCAAAATAGGTGCCAGGCCCAGACTTCCTTATGACTCCAAGAACTCCTTGAAATGTGCAAGGGGCTCTGGGGAAACCCCTTTCCTCCCTGGTTTCATTCTCTGTTAGAACATATCTCCCACTGGACTGATTCCCTTAACAGCAGGGACGTATCCACCTTGAAATGCCTAAAACTTTGCCCAGATATGACATTGAATTAGCAATTAATGCTTGTTTGAGAAAGAAAAGGAAGAAAATGAAGCAGGGAAGGATTTCAAGAAAGATTTCATGGGACATGTGGGTGAAAGATGGTCTGAGATTCAGTGGGATGAGAAGCCAGTCCTCATTAGGTAAAACTTATTCAGTAAGCATTTTTATGCTTATTTCTGGCTTCACATTGATGGACTAACATAGGAGTCATCTATGTTGTCCTAGATCTTTTTCCTTGAAACCACAAGCTAGGGCAAAGGCATGCAATATGAAAAGCATGCTTGTGCCTCACTTTGAGTTCCCTGGAGGTGGAGCCCAAGGCAGGGGTGCATGTGATTCATTGTGATTCATTGAAGGAGGAATACAGGGGAAGGGAGGGAGGAAAACAGGATGTTGCAGGGGAAAGAGCTGAGTGGAGATGTGCTGTCAGCTGAAATCTAGCTTCAGCTTGAGCCCATGGGGGGGTCTGAGCATGAATCACACCACAGAGGCTAAGGGCACAAACTCATTGGCTATAATCTGAGGTGTGTGTGCTTGTATGCATGCACATGTGTGTATGCATGCATGTTTGTGCATGCACACACGTGCATATACCTGTTTATGTGCACAGTCATGTGAAACCATGCTTGTATTTCTAGGCTTTATGTGTGCACACATGTGCATCTGTTGCAACGTGTCTGTCTGTATACATGTGTGTACAAACATTTATGTATGCGTGTGTGCATGCATGAATATAGTTATAGGGGAACTACATAGCCAATGAGCAGGGCAGCTCTTACTGGGGAGGGCATTCCTGCCAAAAAGGGGCAGCTGTGAATGGGATGCTTACTGAGAAAAGGAGTCTGGGTAGGACCCCTATGCATCCACTGTGGGAAAATTCCAATAAGATCTAACTGATATCCCTCTCACTTCAGACATTATTTTATACAGCAGTAAAAGAGAATGTGGATGTCCTCAGAGTTTTTGTGAAGGAAATTCCCTCCCCTACTCCCCACCATTTGTATATCTAGGGAGGGCTGGGAATTCCAGATATTTATCTTTTTGTGAATAAAGGAAGATTGTCAAACACTGTATTCTATTTGGCTCAAATGCTTACTGAGCTGAATCTGTGCACCCTATTCTGTGAGCTTCCAGGACATAAAGATAGTAAAGTGACTTGAAATCCAGTAGGGGGAAGATAGGAACATGCCGGTCTGTGTATCAGAAAGTGCTTAAAACGGAGAGGAGGACAAAGGACAGTGGGAGGCTCGTAGGGAGGGAGATGACACCCGGGGATGGTATGGTGGTGTTGCCAATGGCTTCACCAAGAGACAGGACTCCAGCTGGCCTGAACCCACTGCACATGTTTCCATATGTGAAGACAAAGAGGGCTGGTCTGCCATGGCCAGCAGTGTGTGGGTGATATTTCCTGAAACCTGTACTCCCAGACAAATTTCACTTCCAAGGCCAGACGGTGCAAACCCGAATGCAGGATTGTTTAGTGAGGGAAGCCAGCTGGGGTTAGGGATGTGGGATCCACCAGAGTGCACAGCCATTGAATAGCTCCACTGCTTCTTGACAAACACAGGACTACCAATCTGCCCAAACAGATTCTTTCTAACCTTTGAGAGATGCCACATATCTGGACTTTTATGTGAAATCTCCAGACTTACAAGTTTTAACAATGAATTCAGAAATTACTCCATTATGTATACATGCGGGGCGACAACTACCCATCTCTGGGGCAGATGTGCAACTCATCTGTCTGTATGCAATCTCTGATTTAGGCAGTCTGCCTCTGTGGCATCTGATCCTGGTGGCTCCCATCATCCCATAAACTGGCAACCAGGGTCCAGGGCCTACTGCTGCATGTGAGGAGGGCACATCTGAGGATACCCAAGACAGACAGGAGTATAGAGAAAACAGGCTGTGATGGGTGCAAGTCTCCAGGCTCCACAAACAATTCAAGGCCTAGTTGGGAGCCTATCAAAGTTGCCCACAAAACATTATGACCTCAAAGACTTAACACTGGCTTTGGTTACTTAGCTTTCCAGGGAAATCCAGTGCTCCATGACCAGTCACATCCAGTCCCTGGTGAAATCGGAGAAGAATCGTCAAGTCATGTGTGAGGCAGGGATGCTCAGGACCCTCATGACCTCCTGCCACCAGGCTCTGACCAATAGCAGCAGCTCCCTGCACTCAGGCCTCATCAGGATTTTTGAAAAGCTCGCTTCTCAAGCCATCAGACCAGATGTGTTAAGGTACCGGATGTGCTGTTCATAAAATGCTGCTGGGCCTCTGATAGCCATGTTCATGCACAGTTGGCAGGAGAAGTGCACAGGACAGGTGTTCCCAGGCTCCTCTGCCACCCAGGAAGGATTCTTGGGACCATGCGGGCAGTATAAGGGCCTACAAAGCAGACAAAGGCCCTCCCATGAGCTTCTGGTCTTGGGGAGAGGGGACAGTGGTCAAAGGGTCCTGTGACAATACAGAGTAGTGCTGTGGGAAGGCTTGGTGGAGAATGCTGGAGCTGCTTGGAACTGGAAGAACCATAGTTTGGAGATTAGGAGTAAAGAGGTGGGGCTTCAAGGAAGCCAGCTGGTGAGCCCTGAGGCCTGTGTCTATGGAAGTTCACCAGACCAGGAGAGAGGGGAACAAAGCATGGGAAAGCATTCTCTGAGGGATTAGGGCTGAGAGGCCTGACTGTGCCGTGGGGCCAGGCTGCTGGGAATTCAGCTGGTGTGAGGGGCAGCGTCCAGGATCCTGACAAGAGGATGAGAGAGGCTGTGCCACTGTGGTCTGTGGAGGACTTCCTGCTGGCAACCCCTCCATGAAACCACAGCTTTCCTGGAGAGCCTCAGCAGGGAGTAAAGAGGCAGAGGGCAGAGCAGACACTGAAGACAAAATGACAGAGGAAAGAAAGACTGCAGGAGAGAGGTCAAGAGTCTCTTAAGTACCTGTGGCTGGGTCACTCCACCCAGGCACCATTGTGGAGGAGGGAGGGCAGTGTCCGAGGGCATACATCTGCTGGGCCTCCACTGACACACAGCACCAAGTGCAGAGGGGATGGAAGAAGCTCTTTTAGCCAGCAGACCTGGGACTCAGGGGCCAGGCCAGCCTCTTTCTGCCTCTGATATTCCCACTGCCAGACAGTGCCACCATGTTTAATTCGACTGTTTAGCAAATTCCATTAGAAACTTATAAAAAATGTTTGACATAGTTATTTTCCAACAAATTTCATTTCCCCTCAAGGCCCAATTTGAGGCCCCTAGCTGTCACTGGTTATGTCAAAAGCATCTAAAGTTTTAAAACTCATCAGCTCTCCAGTCTGGGTGCTGGGAGAGGAATGGCCTGCCTCTGTGTTACTTGAGGAAGGGTTTCCAGACAGAGGAAAGCTGGGAGGGGGATCAGAAGTACTGGGATGTAGGAAAGTGCTGGAGAAAACTTCCGCCCATGAAATCTCTTCTTCATTTGCTTTTCTCGTGTGTTATGATATCCAGGCAGTTTCTAGGTCTCGGAATTGCCCCACCTCCATCAGCTTCGACAAAAATCCCCAATTCATCATATGTGCATGGAGGAGACTCTGGATGCTCAGGTGAGGACAGAGGAAAGAACAGGGGAAGGTTAACAGGAATTGAAACAACATATGCATTCGTTATAAGGACTCATTTATAATTGGGAAGCAGACATATTTTTAAAATGATTTTGCCTGCTGCTCAATGGAGCAAATGAGGAAAAGCAGAGGTACCCCGAGAGAGACCAGCTCTCTAAGGAGAAGGATGACCCTCACCCCCTTATAAGATAGGTGAGGGTGAGCATACACTTGAGCCCTTTGGGCCCAGATTATAGAACAGCTAGGGTACCAGTGCTGCTTCTGGGTGAAGGTGCACAGCAATGGCTTTCTGTATAGCTCACAGCTCACAGCTCAGAGGGTGTAGTGGTAAGGAGGACAAAACATTGGTTGCATCCACTAGTATCAGGCCTGGCACCTGGGAGGATGCTGGTCCAAGGAACTCGCTTGAAGAAAAGAAATTTGTGGACACACTAAATGTCTGGCCATATAGAACATTAAGACAAGGAGTTATAACTGGAGAGTGAGAATACAGTGAGCCTTGGGCCAGCAGTCAGGGGTGGGAGATGAGATCTTTCAAGGAGACAGGCTATTATGAAAAAGAATGTGGAAGTCAGTGAGCCAGGATGAAGCTTCAGTGAGTGACTGCCATTGGGGCAAGCCAATGACAGCAGCAGAAAGAGGGGATGTACAGTATTCCCTCACTTATCACAGGTATTACGTTCTAGATATGCCCCCGCCCCCCGCGATAGGTAAAAATCCATGAAGTAGGGACCTTATATTTATTTTAGTATTCATATTTATTTTAAGGCTTTATAAACCCTTCCCACACATTTATAAACCATTCCCAGTCCCTTATTAACCTTTCCCACTCCCTTATTAACCTTTTCCTCACTTTTATAAACACTACTTATGTTCTTAAACATATTCTACACTCTTAAACCTACTTAAGTTTAACAACATATGTATACAGTACTGCAAAATCCCACAATATAGTGAAAAATCCATGATAAATAATTACAGTAAATATAATATTTAAAAAAATCCCATGATATAGTGAGGCCGCAATAAGTGAACCATCATATAGAGAGGGACTACTGTAATGGAATTAAAGGGAGAAGTTTTTAGGAGAAATGCAATGTCACCTTCATTCAGTGTTATCAATATCAGCAGAAAGCCCTGGTGGGAGGGCCTGGGATAACTCCCCTCCTAGAAATTAGGAAATAAATGCATGGTAACTCTGCAGTGCCCTCCTTCCCAGTAGCAGAAATGTCAGGGCTGTTGTCAGAAGAGGGGTGCAAATGCTTTGCACAAAGACACATCTCTTCTCTGGCTTGTTGCCTTAGGGTCACAGGTAGTGGCACCAATGACTGCTGAGGGTCCTGCAGGAGCCACCCAGAATGTCAGCCCATGTCCAGCAGTTGCACAGGCCCACAGGCCCTCGGGGATGTCCCAGAGCTCCACCACTGCCCTTCAGACAGCACTGAGCCTCATCTCCATGACCTCCCCACGCAACCTGCAGCCTCAGAGGGCTGCCTTGGCTCCATCATTTGTGGAATTCGACATGTCCATGGAAGGTTATGGGTATGACAAGCTTTTATATATTTAAAACATAATTAATTTTCCAATGCTTCAGATCAATTATAATATTGATTATAAAATTGTAGTTCTCATCAGCTCTCACCACTCAGCAGTGAACTATGTCTGGATCATGCACACCCTGTCTAGCACACCCTGTCTACTCAGTGGCTTCTCAGGGGCAGCATCCTCAGCTGCATAGGACAAGGACCTTCTCCTTCCCTTGGCATGTCTGCATTCTGGAATATTCTCTCTTCCAGTCTCCAGTTTGGATTCCTTTTCTAGGGCCATGGTACCAATATCAGCCACTTCCTGTCACTGGAGTCTCATGGTCTAAGAGCAACTGAGGCCCCTGCAAAAAGACACAGAGGGGTTGTCACAACTGGAGGTTGGCTTGAGCATCAATAATCTGAGACTGTTTCCTGTTTCCAGGTGTTTGTTTATTCCGACCCTCTCTACGGTGATGGGAACCAACACTGAGTACTCAGTTTCCGGAGGGATTGGGACAGGTGGGTGCTTCCCATGGGTTTAGCTTGGCCGAGTTCTCCTCACTTCTGCTTCAGGGAGTCAGTCCTTAGGAAATATATATGTCAAGTTTCCTCTTGGCATTTTAAGAATGCATGAGTCTCTCTCTTAGTCCTGTGTGTCTGTAGATGAGTCATCCTTCTAGTTTGCCATGGTCCTCTCAGGGCAGGGTGTCCTGTTCATTGCATGTCCCAAGGGCCTAGCCACAACTCTGCACATAGCAGGGGCTCACTTAGCATTGATGTGTTCAGTAGGTGACTTGGTGACTGAACCTGGGTTTGATTTATTTTGTCAATGACTGACAGAGGCTGAAGTGGACACCTCACCCCTTCTTGCAACTCTCTCTGGAGATAAATATGAGTTCTATATTGATGGCCATTCAGGAATAAGCTTGTTTTTGGCTTGTGTAAAGATCAGTGCAGGCTTTTGCATGCTGTGCAGTGCTGTCTTCAGCTGACTACCAGGCACCCTCTGTTAGGAGAACCAGGGTTTCCATGGGAAGGTGGGGACTGAGGAGCCATTGTATTCAAGGCGCATCAGTGTGGGCCACCAAGTCTGATTCTGCTCATTCATTGAGGACAACAGGCCCCACCTGTCCTGCCAACCCTTTTCTGAGGTGAGAGGGCATGGATTTCCTTAAAGCAGAGCATTTTTCCCTGAAAGATTCAGCCCTCTGCCCCATATAGCACACTGCCTGGCTTTAGATCAGCTGGCCAAATGGTGGCAGGCCTCAGGGTTGTGCCTCCTCTCCACTCCCTTGGCAAGGCAGCATAGAGTAATGGATGGGGCACAGTTGGAAAGAGTGTTTGAGGATCCAGACTCATGTTCTGGTGAGAAAAAGACTTTTTCTGAGAATGTGAGTAATGAAACAAGAGCATCCTGCTGGGGGAGGGGGGGTTGATGTAAAATGGGCATGAGTCAGGAAGGTATAGTAGGACTACCCCTGGGTGAAATCAGAGCCACAGTGGGTCTAGACAAGCTTCCACAAAAGGATTAAATCTAAGGGTGTGCTTCTGTTCTGATCACAGGTGCTGCCAGGTCCTTCCCTCCACCTGGGGGCCTGACCTTCTCTTGCTGGTTCCTCATCAGCAGGCATGGCAGGGTCACTGAGGACCACCCACTGCACTTCCTGACCCTGGTGCGCCACCTGGCCAGGACAGAACAACCGTTTGTCTGCTTCTCTGTGAGCCTCTACCCGAAAGATCTCTCCTTGGTTGTGTCTACAGAAGAGAAAGAGTTTCAGCCACTGGGTAAGGTGTTGGGAACTAAAGCTGGTGTCTCCCACACTTGGGAACAAGAGACTAAGTCAGCAGCTCTTGGCATGAGAGCCCAGGAGCCTTACACTCCTTCCGTAGTGTTGAGGGCAGTTCCCGGCTCTGTTGTCACAGCCCGGCCTTCTAAGCTCACCTGCCTACAATGGTCCTAAGTGGCCTGAAGATGGCTGAACTCAGTGTATCCTGGTCACACCTGTCCTTCTTGTGGACCCTGAAATTGTCACTGTTTCACAGTGAAACATGCGAAGACCCAGATGATGGCTTGGCATTCTTGACACACAGCACAACTGCCCTTTCCTCGCTCCCTCTAAGGACTTTGCTAGCAAATGTGCATCACTGTGGAGGCAGTCTGGTGTGAGGTAGACCTGGAGTCTGATTCCTGAGTTTGAACCCTGGCTGTATGACCTTGGGCAACTTACCTAACCTCTCTGTGACTCAGGATTGTCATGGAAATGAAATGAGCTCATATTTGTAACAGTCCTTAAAACAGTGTCTGGCACAAAGCATGACCTCAGCAATCATAAGCTGTTGTCATACTGTAAGCAGGGGCACAGCTGTGGATCCTCTGGCACAAGGCCTCATTCTCCTGGTTGCTGCAGCATGAAGCCGCATGGGAGTTTGGTGTTTTTTCTCTCTTCCAGATGTTATGGTACCCGAGGGTGATTCTGAGCCCTCTGCAGGATGCCAGCTTCGGGTCAGGTGTGGCCAGCTCCTAGCTTGTGGTCAGTGGCATCACCTGGCTGTGGTTGTCACCAAGGAAATGAAAAGGAATTGTACCATTTCCACGTATCTGGATGGACAAGTCATTGGTTCCGCCAAGGTGAGGTGGTTCCCCAGCTGCACTTGCTCCTTTGCCATGCCTCAGCGTTACACCACCCTGGGTGGCTTCACTTCAGCTCTGTGTTTTCTTTTGTCAGCAGGGTTTGTATCCAATGAAACCCACTCATTGTCCAGAACACTTGACTGAGCTCAGGCATAAAAAGAGTGTCTTTAGAAAATGGAATAAAGGTCATAGAGCCAGGGAAGAAGGGTAAAATGCAGAAACAAGAATAGTCATGACTGTTATGACCATAAGAATAGTTATAAGATGATGTGTCTCCAGAATAAAAGTAAACTTCCTATATTTTAAGGTATGAATTCACCAGGGAAGTCTAAGCAAGGCCAAAGATTGACTTTTCTAAGAGGTTTCCTGGTGAGTCTAATGCAGCTGGTCTGGATTACACACTACACTTAAGAGCAAAGTGTAAAGACACCAACACATCTTGCCAGATTTAGAGAAAGGATGGTCAGGAAAGGATGAGTTCCCTTCTTAGAGAATGTAATGGAACGTGAACACATACTTGAGGGAAACATCTCATCACTAGCATTAAGAGACACTTTAAGTCCTGAGGTATAAGAGAGAAGAAGCTAGGAGATGACGAGCTTGACAGTTGTGTTCCAGCAGTCACTGGCAGAGGTCCCCAAAAAAGCCAGAGAGGGGAGGAGCCAGAAGACCACAGAGGGCAGGTTCCGGAAAGAGTATCTTAATGTAGGCTGCATTTTTGAGTCACATGGAAGGTGTTGCAGGCAGAACACCAGTTCAGTTACTGCAGAAACTAGGTGGGTGGGGTAATGTTGTAATGTTTTCAAAGTTTTATAGGTGATTCTAATAAGCATCCAGAATGGAGAACCTTAGATTAATAGGGTTTCTCCATATCAACACTATTGACATATGAGGAGAGATAATTTTTGTTATGGGGGCCCATTCTATCTACATTAGGACATTTAGCAATATTTGCAGCCCCCCTAGAGCATGCCCCTCTTCCCAATTATGACTACTGAAAATATCTCCAGATGTTTTCAAACATCTACTGTAGGGCCTGTGGTGGGGCGAGGCAAAATCACCCAGGTTGAGACTCATTACAATAACCCAAATTCTATAGAACACCTAAGGATGAATTTGATGGTACCTTTAGGTAAAACAATGTTATAAAAATAACGCCACTGGTAATTGGAATGATTTGGCAAGAGAATAAGAAAAACAGGTTCTCCAGAACATAAGGTTAATTTTTTTCTCCAAACACTAGTCCTTCCTGCCTTCCTTTTCTCCCTCATTACATATTTATTGAGCACTTACTATGTGTTAAATAGTGTCTTAGGTGCTGGGAACTGTCCACGTTCACCAGTCAAATACCTCTAGGAGTGTGCATATAGTACAAAACAAAAGTTAGGTTACTAAGTTTGCTGTAGCAAGAGGTTTCTTACTTCATAGATTAACAAGGACCTAATAGGGGCTTACATAAAATTTTAGCTTCTTTTAGGTGATTTTTTGGCAGGGTTCTGAATTGAGTGCTGTCAGAAAGAGGCAGTTTGGTGCCTGTGCATGTTCAACATTTTACAAGAAAGCTGGAGAAATGGAGCAGAGCTAGAGCTGTCATTGGAGAGAAGCTATAGTCACTCATGTTAGCCAGCATGGTGTCTTTGTTTTTATCTGTTTAGGCATGATTACAGAATGGGCTTCTTTTTGCCTTTTTTTCACAGATATGTTGGTATTCTGAGAAATAGTTCATGTACCTTGAGTCTAAGAGGCATATCCTATTGAAATTTTGACCTGGCTTGCACCTAGCTAGGGGCTGGCACACAGTAAACATGCAATAAACACTTTGTGAATTGCACTGAGTTTACAGCTATAAGGTGTAACATGGCAGGCTGATAGGGTAGTTGAGTAAATTGGTATATGGATGAATATCAGACCCCACAGGATGAGCTAAGTCAGAGTCCGTCAGCAGCATGGTTGGGAGTGCTCTGACACCAGGGTACATGTCAAAATATTCTATGGAGTATGGCCTAGGGCCAAGGCTGACAGAGTTGACTTTCCAAGGTGATCTCAACAAGCTGGGATAAACATAAAGGCCCGTGTTTAGATGCAAATATCTGCTGAGCAAGGATAATATAGGAGACCTTCGACTGGGGCTGACCCAGCTTAACAATTATTCTCAAATGTAAAAGCCTTTGATTTAGTTTCCAAAGGAAGATAAGCTAAATTTAAAAAGGTGGGGAGTGTTTTAACAGCCTGAATTAAACAAAATAATGTGGGAAAATTTGAAACATCTAAAGTTTCTAAATCATTCTGAATGGTGCAATAAGAATCTACAGTAGGAATTTAGGAAGAAAGGGGAAGGCTGGATTGGAGTGACGGGGCAGAGCTTCAGTGTGGGAGACAGAGAAGTATCTACCTGGGAGGTTAGGAAAGGGGAGAGAGAGCACAGTGGGCCTCACTCTAGGAAAGGCTGTTGGCTGGAAACTTGGTTTGTTTTTATTTGGAAACCTCATTTAATTGATCAGAAAAAATATTTCTGAAAATATATGAGCTCTCATTTAGAAAAATAAGTATTATTTATACACATAGTCATAAATATAGTGATTTTATAGTCCTCATTAAAATAATATCAACAAGTTTTAGTTTAAATAACTCAAAAATAAAGTAAAGAAGAAAGATTATCTATAGTCCTTCTATCTTACCATAGTCTAGTTTTTTCAGGTTTTTCCCTTTAAAAAATAGTTATAACTTTATTATACAGAAAATTTTGTATACTACTTAGTTAACTTATACTATTATTTTAAAAAGTTCTCTACATGAACTTTGAATTATTATTTTTAATTTGTGACAATGAGTTAATTTTTAATTTTATTGAAATTTTTATTGAGATAGTTGTAAGCTAAAATGTAGCAAATAATAGAAACCTTGGCACCTTTTACCCAGTTTCACCTGAAGGTATCATCTTGCAAAACTATAAGACAATATCACAACCAAATGTTGACATTGGTATAATCTACTAATTTATTCATATTTCACCAATTCTACTTGTATTTGTATCTGCATATTTTTATCATATGCATATGTTACTGCATCCACTACTACTGCCAAAATACAGAACACTTCTGTCATCACAAAGGTCCCTGAAGTTGCTCTTTCATAATAATTATAACCACAGTCATGTCCCACCACACTCCCTCCTCTGTTGGCAACCAATATCTAAAATTTTGTCATTTCAAGGGGTTATATCTATGGTATCATAGAGTATATGATCTTTTAGGATTTGATTTTTCATTCAGCATAACTCTCTGGAAATTCATCCAGGTTGTTGCATGTGTCAAAGTTCATTTCTTTTTATTGCAGAGTAGTTAGTATTTCATGACAGAGATATATAACCACTGAAGAACATCTGCATTGCTTCCAGTTTTGGGCTGTTACAAATAAAGCTACTATGAACATTTGTGTACAGTTTTTTTGTGTGAATTAAAGTTTTCATTTCTCTGAGATAAATACCTAAGTGTCCAATTGCTGGGTTCTATGGCAATTACATGTTTAATTTTCTAAGAAACTGCCAAACTATTTTCCAGAGTGACTGTGCCGTTTTACATTTCCACCAGCAATAAATGAGTTATTCAGTTTCTTTGCATTTGGTGTTGTCACTAATTTTTAATTAGCCTGATAAGTGACTAGTGGTGTATTTTTTTTTAATTTAAAATATTTTCTTTTTAAAAATAGATTTTATTTATTTATAATTTTTAAAATTGTTTTTCTATTACAGTTGTTCCATTTTTTCCCCATTGCTTCCCCCCACCCAACCCACCCCTTCTCCCACAGTCAATCCACACCCCGTTGTCCATATCCATGGGTCATTTATACATGTTTCTTTTTTTTTTTTAATTGATTGTGCTGTTAGAGTTGTCCCAATTTCTTTACCCCCTTCTTCCCCCTTCCCTCCAGTTTCCCCCCGCCTTAATCCATAGCCATTGGTTGTGCATATAGTTCTTTTCAACATCTTCCAGTCTACTCTACTCCCTCCTACTATGCTTCTTAATTCCTGCATCATCTCCTCCTTCCCCCTCCCCACTGACCTCCCCGCAATATGTTCCTTGTACCTATAATTCTTTTTCCCCTCTCGTTGCCTACTTAGTTTGCCTTTCTTTTAATATTTTTTAAATGTTTTTTATTGATTATATTGTTACAACAGTTCCAATTTTCTCCCCCTTGTTCCCCTCCACCCAGCACCCTGCCTTTGTTTTGATTCCCTAGCTTCTGCTGTTGGTTGTTGTGATACAGTTTTTATTTTAATGTTAATAGTTTTGATCCTCCTTCTTCTAAACAAGTCCCTTTAACATTTCATATAATAGTGGTTTGGATCTAACAAACTCCTTCAGTTTTACTTTGTCCTGGAAACATTTTCTCTGCCCTTCTATCTTGAATGACAGCTTAGCTGGATAGAGTAATCATGGTTGTAGGTTTTTTATTTTATTTACTTTGAATATTTCTTGCCAGTCCCTTCTTGCCTGTAAAGTCTCCTTTGAGAAATCTGCTGATAGTCTACTTGGGACCCCTTTGTACATAATTCATCTCTTCTCTCTTGCTGCTTTTAAGGTTCTTTCTTTATCTTTAATTTTTGACATTTTGATGATAATGTGTCTTGGTGTGGTCCTCCCTGGGTCCAGCCTATATGGAACTCTCTGTGCTCCCTGAACCTGTAAGTTCATTTCCTTCCCCAAGTTTGGGAAGTTTTGCTTCATTATTTTTTCACATAATTTTCCAATTTCTAGTTCTTCTTCACCCTCTGGCAATCCTATAATTCGAATGTTCGTTTGCTTATAGCTGTCCCAGAGGTTTCTGAGCCTCTCCTCATATTTCTCACTTTTTGTTTCCTCTTTCTGCACTGGTTGACTGTTTCCTCCCTATGTTCCGATTTGTTGATTTGATCCATGGCTTTCCCTTCCTCACCACTTGTCTTGTACGTTTTTCTGTTCACTTCAGCAGGACTAGCCTTCATTCCTTCCCTGTCTTGATTCAGCCCTGCTGTTAGGTCTGTAAGCATTCTTAATAACTATAGCCCTGAACTGAGCCTCAGAAAGATTCGCTATTTGTTCATCGGTCAAGGCTTTTATTTCTTTTTTCGTTAGCTGTGTGATTGGTATTTCAATCATTAATTCTGCCATTCTGGTCATTTTGTTTATCTTTCCTTCTTGTGCGAGGTGCTGTCACACCTCCTACGCTATATTGGGTGGAGCCCCATGTGCTCGTCACAACCTGGCAACCTGTCTCACCACACTGTGGTGCTTTGTGTGGGGGTGGGGGTCCAAGATGGATTCCTGCTGTTACTCTCTGCTGAGGAACAGGGCCACCTCCCAATGGGGTCTGCCTTCCCGGGTGTTGGAATCACGAGCTGATGGATCTGGTCTGCAGCCAGAGCCAGCTTCTATGTGCTTCTCTCCTCCCCCCAAATACAGGTGTCTGTTTACCGGGCCCTGCTGTTCACTGATGCAGCTGCCGCCTCCAGCACAATTCGATCTTTCTCAGCCACGGGCTCGCACTTCCTACCCGCCCGGACGAGCACCACTTGTTTATGACTTCATACGTTGGACTTCCATGTAGCTTTATTTTCAGGAACTTCTTATTATTTTTAGTTTTACAGCAGTTGTAATCCTTCATAGTTGTAGAGGGAGACAGGGCATGTTAGTCTATGCCTACATCTTGGCCAGAAGTTTTATACATGTTTCTTGACTAGATCCTTTTCCCTTATTACTTTTTTCTCTCCTTGCCCCCTCCCCCCTTGTCAAGGTTAGTCTGCTCCTTGTTTACATGCCTCGGGTTCAATTTTGCTAGTCTGTTTGTGTTGTTCATTAGTTTCCTGTATTGAGTGATATGATATGGTATTTGTCTTTCATTGCCTGGCTTATTTCACTAAGCATAATTCACTCTAGTTCCATCCATGTTGTCGCGAATGGTAGGACTTCATTCTTTCTTACTGCTACTTAGTACTCCATTGTGTAGATGTACCACAGTTTACTGATCCACTCATCTATAGATGGGCACTTAGGTTTTTCCAGAACTTGGCTATTGTAAATAGTGCTGCTATGCATAGGTTCTTTTGAATTGGTGTTTCAGGATTCTTCAGGTGTAATCCTAGCAAAGAAATTGCTGGTTCAAAAGGCAGTTCCATTTTTAGTTTTTTGAGGAAATTCCATACTGTTTTCCACAGTGGCAGCACCAGTCTGCATTCCCACCAACAGTGCACTAGTTTCCTTTTCTCCACATCCTTGCCAGCACTTGTTTGTTGATTTGTTGATGATGGTCATTCTGACCAGTGTGAACTGGTATTTCATTGTGGTTTTTATTTGCATCTCTCTGATGGCAAGTGATGTTGATTGAGCATTCTTTCATGTGCCTATGGACCCTCTGTATGTCCTCTTTCGAGAAGTGTTTGTTCATGTCCTTCGCCCATTTTTAAATTGGGTTGTCTGTCCTCTTGGTTTTGAGTTGTATAAGTTCTTTATATGTTTTGGAAATCAATCCCTTGTCTGAGGTATCAATGGCAACTATGTTTTCCCATATGGTTGTTCCCTTTTCATCTTGCTGATGCTTTCTTTTGCTGAGCAGAAACTCTTTAGTTTGAAGTAGTCTCATTTGTTTATTCTTTCCTTTATTTCCCTAGCCTTAGGAGATGTATCAGTGAAAATATTACTACGTGAGATATCCGAAATTTTCCTGCCTATGTTTTCCTCTAGGACTTTCAGGTTTCATGGCTTACCTTTAAGCCTTTATCCATCTTGACTTTATTCTGGTGTGTGGTGTAAGTTGGTGGTCTAGTTTCATTTTTTTTTTTTTTTTGCATGTTTCTGTCCAGTTCTCCCAGCACCATTTGTTGAAGAGGTCTTTTCACTCCATTTTATGCTCCTTCCCCTTTTTTCAAATATTAGTTGACCATATCATCCTGGGTTTATTTCAGGGCTCTCTATTCTGTTCCATTTACCTATATGTCTGTTCTTGTGCCAGTACCAGACTATTTTGGCATTGTAGTATAGTTTGATGTCAGGTAATGTAATTCCTTTTACTGTGTTCTTCTGTCTCAAGATTGCTGTGGCTATTTGGGGTCTTTTTTGGTTCCATATAAATTTTTGAAGTATTTATTCTATGTCTGTGAAATACATCACTGGTATTTTAATAAGGATTGCATTGAATCTATAAGTTGCTTTGGATAGTATGGACATTTTAATGATGTTGATTCTTCCCACCCATGAACATGATATATGCTTCCATTTATTTATATCTTCCTTAATTTCTTTTTTCAGGGTTATGTAGTTTTCCAAGTATAGGTCTTTTACCTCCTTGGTTAAGTTTATTCCTAGGCACATTATTTTTCTTGTTGCTATAATAAATGGGATTTTTTTCTAGTTTCTATCTCTGATATTTTATCATTGGTTTACAGAAATACCTTTCTGTTCTGAATATTGACTTTATAACTTGCTATTTTGCCAAATTCACTTATTAGGTCGAGTAATTTTATAGTGGAGTCTATAGGGTTTTCTATGTACACTATCATATCATCTGCAAATAATGACAGTTTTACTTCATTTTTTCCAACTTGGATGCCTTTTATTTCTTTTTCTTGACTGATTGCTGTGGTTAGAACTTCCAACACTATGTTGAATAGAAGTGGAGAGAGTGGACATCCTTGTCTTGCTTCTGATCTCAGGGAGAATGCTTTTAGTTTTTGGCTGCTGAGTGTGATATTGGCTTCAGGTTACTCATGTGGCCTTTATTAATTTGAGGTATGCTCCCTCTATTCCCATTTTGATAAGAGTTTTCATCATAAATGAGTGTTGTACTTTATCAAATGCTTTTTCTGCATCTATTGATATGATCATGTGAATTTGCTTTTCATTTTGTTTATGTGGTGTATTATGTTTATTGATTTGTGAATATTAAACCATCCTTGTATCCCTGGGATAAATCCCACTGGATCATGGTCTATGATCTTTTTAATGTGTTGCTGGATCTGGCTTGCCAATATTTTTTGATGATTTTGGCATCTATGTTCATCAGCAATATTGGCCTGTAGTTTTCTTTCTTTGTTGTGTCTTGACCTGGTTTTGGAATTAGGGTAATATTGTCTTCATAGAAAGAGTTTGTGAGTCTTCCCTCTTCTTGGAGTTTTTGGAACTGTTTGAGAAGGACAGGAGTTAGCTCTTCCCTAAGTGTTTCGTAAAATTAATCTATGATGCCATCTGGTCCAGGGCTTTTGCGTGCCATGATTTTTTAAATTATTGCTTCAATTTCACTAATTGTTATTGGTCTGTTCAGGCTTCCTGATTCTTCTAGACTCAATTTTGGAAGATTATATGTTTCCAGAAATTTGTCCATTTCATCGATGTTGTCAAATTTCTTGTAATACAGTTGTTCATACTAATTCCTTACAATCCTTTGTATTTCTGTGGTATCGGTTGTGATTTCTCCTCTTGATTTTGTTTATTTGAGTCCTCTCTCTTTTTTTCTTGTAGCCTGGCTAAAGGCTTGTCAATTTTATTTATCTCTCCAGAGAACCAGCTCCCGGTTTTATTGATCTTTGAATTGTTTGTATAGTCTCTATGTTATTTAATTCTGCTCTCATCTTGATCATTTCCTTCCTTTTACTTGCTCTGGACTTTGTTTGTTGATGTTCCTCTAGTTCTTGTAGTTGTAGGGTTAGATTTTTTATTTGAGATTTTTCTATCCCTTTTAGGTCCGCCTGTATTGCTATGAACTTTCTTCTCAGAACTGCTTTTGCTGTGCCCATAGGTTTTGGGCTGTTGTTTGTTCATTATATATTGTTTTCAGAAACTTTTTGATTTCTTTCTTGATGTCATTGTTAAACTATTTGTTATTTAATGTCATATTATTCATTCTCCATGAGTTTCAAAGTTTTTTCTTTTTTCCTAGAGGTTGATTTCCAGTTTCAAGCCATTGTGATCTGAGTAGATGCTTGATATAATATCAATTTTCTTAAATTTGTTGAAGCTTCTTTTGTGTTATCACGTGGTCTAGCTTTGAAAATGTTCCATATGCACTTGAAAAGAATACATATTTTGCTTTTTAGGGTGAAAAGTTTATATATATCAATTAAGTCTATTTGATGTAGAGTGTTGTTCAATGCCTCAATTTTGTTGGTGTTTCTTTGCTTTGAAGATCTGTCCATTGTTGACAATGGGGTGTTAAAGTCTCTGAATATGGGTGTGTTGCTGTCAATATCCTTCTTGAAGTCCTTTAAGATTCTCCTTATATATTTGGGTGCTCCTATGTTGCGTGCATATATCTTTATAACGGTTGTATCTTCTTGATGGATTTTCCCCTTAAGTATTATGAAATGTCCTTCTTTGTCTCTCTTTATGGCCTTTTCTGTGAAATCTCTTTTGCCTGATATAACTATTGCTACCCCAGATTTTTTTTCATGTCCGTTTGCTTGAAATATTTTTTTCCATTCCTTCACTTTCAGTCTGTTTAGATCTTTTGTTCTGAGGTGAGTCTCTTCGTCGTCGTCGTTGTCGGCAGCCGTCCGCCTCGAGAGACGATGGCGTAGCTTCTTGAGAGTCTATCTGTACCTCCGAGAATGGCTGTGCAGTCCGACTCGGGAGTGACAATCCCTGCCGCACTTGTTACAGGTGAAGGCAGATGGCTGTTGTTGCTGCTGTTGACGCCGCTTCCGCCTCGATCTTTTCTGGACCGCCTCCTCGTTGCGCGCAGCCTCTGCGTGTGACGTACCTTGCCTGACCACGAGACTCCAGGCAACCTTGTTTTTTGATTGATGCATTTTATCCATTTGCATCTAAGGTTATTGTTGATAGGTACTTAGTCATTGTCATTTTCCCCTTTGTACCTGTGTTCCTCTCTGTCTCTCTCTGTTTCTTTATCTTCTTAAAGCAGACACTTCAGCATCTCTTGCAATACTGGTTTGGTGGAGATCTTATCTTTTAGTCGTTTTTTTCTGGGAAACTCCTTATTTTACCTTCCATTTGGAATGAGAGCCTTGTTAGGTAGAGTTTTCTTGGCTTGAGGCCTTTGTTGTTCATTGCTTGGAATATTTTTTTGCCATTCCCTTTTGGTTTGTAGTGTTTCTGTAGAGAAATCAGCTGATAGCCTTATCGGAGCTTCCTTGTATGTTATTTGCTGTTCTTCTCTTGCTGCTTCTAGGATTCTCTGATGTCTTTCAATGTTTCCATTTTAATTATGATGTGTCTTGGAGTGGGCCTGTTTGGGTTCATCTTCCTTGGGACCCTTTGTGCTTCCTGGACTTGTGTTACTTTTTCTCTCATCAAGTTAGGGAAGTTTTCTGTCATTATTTTTTCAAACAGGTTTTCTATCCCTTGCTTCTCTTCTTCTCCTTCTGGTATTACTATGATATGGATACTATTATGTTTCATGTTGTCCTGCAGCTCTCTTAAACCCTCTTCATTCATTTCTTTTTTCATTTTATTGCACCGTCTGGGATTTTTTTTTTTTTTTTACATTGTCTTCCAGCTTGCTGATCTGATCCTTTGCTTCCTCTAGCCTGTTTTTGATTCCTTCTACTGTGTCCTTCAACTCAGATATTGTATTCTTCATTTCCTCCTGGCTTTTACTGATAGCTTCTATGTCCTTTTTCATGCTGGTATAAATCTCTGTAAGCTCCTTGTACTTTCCTTGGAGTTCTTTGTAGTTTTCTTTGAGCTGAATGAGCTCATTGAGCTTCCCTATAATCCATATTTTGAATTCAGTTTCTGATTGTTTGCTTTCCTCTATTTCATTTAGTACTCTTTCTGGGGATTCCTCCTTTCCTTTTGATAGGGAGTTGTTTCTCTGTCTCCCCATTTTTGTGACTCCTCTTGTTTGTTTCTGCTTCTTAGATTGATCTGCACTTCCTGAATCTGCCTGTGGTGGCGTCAGATTGTGTATCAGTCTGGGCCTAGGCAGCCTGTTGGAGACTTCCAAAGATCTACTGCCTTTGTCTGTCTCCTTTAGTTGTTAATCTATTCAATCTGTGATCCGCTATCAGGCTTAAACACCGAGGGTGGGGCAGATTAATTCCTGTGGGCCTCAGGCTGAGGACACTTGGAGGGGAGTAGACTGCCTGCAGTATGGGGAATGAGTCAGCAGTGGGACATGGTGAGCTGTTCCCTCAGTTCTCTCCTCAAAGCCACCATCCCAAACTCTCCTTAAGCATCTCTAGTCCTCTCTGCCCTCCCTTTGCTTGAGCTTAGGGTAAGTGGGTGCCAAAATATTTTGTATGTGATCCCTTTAAGAACTTTTTGTCTCCTGCTGTTTCTTTTGGCCCTGTAAAATAAATAACTAAATAAATAACCCTGTGGCTTTTCACTTTTTATAGCTGGATGCTATCTTACTTCCTGCTCTGTTGCTGTAGGCTGGGTGGCCCGGGGTGGGGGGGTTAGACTCTGCTCTTTTCAGGGGGAGCCCCCAGCTGCTGAGCTGTTTCTCATTCCCTTCAGCTGCCACCCTTGGGAGCCCAGGCAGCCCATTCTCATCTCTGCACTTCCTACCAGTCACGTTGTGATGAGGTGGCCTTTCCTGTTTGTCTGCAGTTATAAGGCTTCTCTCCAGCCAGTTTTCAGTTGGTTATTTCAGATGATTTCTTCATAATTAAGTTGTAATTACAGGTTGGTCCTGGGAGGAGGTTAGTGTAACTTCCACTTACTCCTCCATCATCTTGGATCTCAAGGTTTTTTATTGTAAGAATTTAGAAAGCTGTACATGCCACTGACAATAAGCAAAGCAATGTGTTCATGTTGTCTTCTACACCAGCACTGCTTAGACCCCTAATGGTTAGCTAAAATTTTTTCAATTGAAGTTTACATTAAATGTTATTTTTTATTAGTTTCAGGTGTGCAGCATAGTGGTTAGACAACCATATACTTTACAAAATGTTCCATCTGATATTTCCAGTACTCAACTAGCACAGTACATAGTTATCACAATAATTTCCTGTACTCTATTTTACATCCCCAGGACTATTTTGTAACTACCAATCAGTGCTTCTCAGTCCTTTATCTTTTTTACCCAGCACCCCTCAACTACCCTCCCCTCTGACAACCATCAGTTTTTCCTCTGTATCTATGAGTCTGTTTCTGTTTTGTTTATTTATATTGTTCTTTAGATTCCACATATAAGTGAAATCATATATTATTTGTCTTTCTCTGACTGACTTATTTCACTTACCATAATACTCTCTAGGTCCATCCATGTTGCTTCAAATAATAAGATTTTATTCTTTTTTATGGCTGAGTAATATTCCATTATATCTATGTACCACAGCTTTTTTATCCATTCATCAACTGATGGGCACCTGAGTTGCTTCCATAGGTTGGTTATTGTAAATAATACTGCAATGAGCATAGGGGGACACATATCCTTTCAAATTAGTGTTTTGAGTTTCTTCAAATATTTACCCAAAAGTGGAATTGCTGGGTCATAAGGCAGTTTAATTTTTAATTTTTTGAGCCACCTCCACACTGTTTTCCATAGTGGCTGCACTAATTTGCATTCTTACCAACAGTGCATGAGGGTTTCCTTTGCTCTACATCCTTGCCAACACTAATTTTTGTTTATAGACGATAGCCATTCTGACAGGTGTGAGGTGGTATCTTATTGTAGTTTAAATTGCATTTCTCTAATAATTAGTGATGTCGAGCATCTTTTCATATGTGTACTGACCATCAGTATGTCTTCTTTTGAGATGCATCTATTTAGGTTCTTTTCCATTTTTTAATTAAATTGGGGGTTTTTTTTGTGTGTGTGTTCAGTTGTATGAGTTTTTTATAAATTTTGGGTATTAACCCCTTATCATATGTATCATTGGTGAATATGTTCCCCCATTAAGTGGGTTGTCTTTTCATTTTGATGATGGTTTCCTTTGTTGTGTGAAAACTTTTTAGTTGATGTAGTCTCATTTGTTTATTTTTTCTTTTGTTGCCCCTGCCTGAGCAGATATGTCTGAAGAATATCATGAAGAGGAATGTCAGAGATTTTAGGGCCTATGTTTTCTTGTAGAATTTTAATGGTATCAAGTCTTACATTTAAGTCTATTTTGAGTTTACTCTTCTATATGGTATAAGAAAATGGTCTAGTTTCACTTTTTGTAAGTCTCTGTCTGATTTTCCGAACATAATTTATTGAATAGACTGTCTTTACCCTTGTATATGTGCTTGCCTCCTTTGTCAAATATTAATTGAGCATATAGGCATTAGTTTATTTCTGGATTCTCTATTCTGTTCCATTGATCTATATGTCTGTTCTCTTGCTAGTACCATGTTGTTTTGATTCCTCTGGCCTTGTAGTATGTAGCGTGATTCCTTCCACTTTGTTCTTCTTTCTCAAGATTGCTGTGGCTATTTGGGGTTTTTTGTGGTTCCATATAAATTTGGATTATTTGTTCTATTTCTGTGAAATGTATCATTGGTATTTTGATAGGGATTGCCTTAAATCTATAGATTTCTTAGGGTGGTATGGACATTCCAACACTGTTTACTCTTTTTGGAGTGTTTTTAATTTGCATTTTCTTAATGGCTAATGAAATTGAACATCTTCTCACATGCTTTTTTGCCATCTGCATATACTGTTCAGTGACGTCTGTTCAAGTCTTTTGCTCATTTTCTACTTGAATTTTTTTTTTTTTTACTGTTGAGGTTTAAGGCTTTTTAAAAAATGTATTCTAAATACTAGTCCTTTGTCAACTATGTAATTTGCAAATAATTTTTGCTGTTGTATAGCTTCTTTTTATCCTCTTTCAGATTGAATGTTTCAAAGCCAAAGTTTTATTTTGATCAAGTATAATTTATCTGTTTTTCTCTTACAGTTTTTGCTTTAAGAATTCTTTGCCTGTTATTAGAACGTGAAGATTTTCTCCTATGCCTTTTAAAAGCATTTTCTAGTTTTAAATTTTATATTTAAGTTTCTGATCAATTTTGCATTTATTTTTTGTGTAAAGCATGAGGTTTAGGTCAATGTTTATTTCTTTACCTATGACTGTCCAGTTTTTCCAGCACTGTTTGCTGAAGGTGCCACTATTTGACCATTGAAGTACATCCAACTTTTGTTAAAAACCAGTTAGGCATACTTCTATAGGTTTATTTCTGGATTCTTTATTTTATCCATTGAGCTGCATGACTCTCTATCCTTCTACCAATACCATACTCTCTTAATTATCACAGCTATGTAATAAGCCTTAATATCAGGTAAACTGGTATTTCCCACTTAGTTCTTCTTTAAAAAAATTAATCTATTTGTTAAACTATTTGTTTAAGCCATTCTAAAGCCTATGTCTTTTCATATAAATTTTAGAATTAGCTTGTCTGTCTACAAAATGCCTTCTGAGACTTTGATAGAATTGCATTAAACCTATAGATCATTTTGGGGAGAAATGACATCTTTACTTGTTAAGTCTTCCTATCCAGAAACATGATCTGTTTCTTCATTTATGAGTTTTCTTTGATTTACTTTATCATTCCTTTGGAATTTTAAGGCTACAAATCTAATTAAGTGTTTCATTTTCTATTGAACAGTTGTAAATAGTTTGTTTCTAATTTTAGTTTCTACATGTTCATTGTTAGACTTAGAATGTAGTTGATTTTTTTGTATTGACCATCTATCTGTCCTGAGACCTTGCTGAATTCACTTATTAGTTCTGGGAGGTTTTTTTGTTTGTTTGTTTGTTTCTTTTCTTTTTTTCCTTCTTCTAGATTTCTGGCATTTTCTACATGAACATGTCATTTGTAAAGAGAGACAATTTATTTATTTTCAACCTATACATCTATAATTATTTCCAGTGCATTAAATTAATGTGTCAGTGATGGAACACAGGTTCTTAGTGGGATGACTGGGACAAAAAAGTGAGCATTTTAGGGGCTCTTGATGTTCTTTTCAAATTTGTTCCCAAAGGCATAGTGTTACTCTTTTACTCCCATCAGCATTTTATAAATGTTTCTGTTACATTTTTATCAGTTTTGAGACTCATCTCTTTAATGTTTTTAGACAAAGTAAGTTTTTACTTTGAGGGGAAAATAAGGTATATCATTTTATATCCATGTGTATTTATTTGATTAATTCTGAATTTAACCACCTCCCATCCTTTTTATTTTAACAGATGTTATACATACAGACCTTACCAGGACCTTTTCTTTCAATGGATCCATCATCATTTGTGGATGTTTATGGATATGTTGCTACCCCTAGAGTTTGGAAACAAAGGTCATCATTAATTTGGCGTCTTGGTCCTGCATACCTTTTTGAAGATGCCATCTCAATGGAAACTCTGAAAGTTATTAACAAACTTGGCCCAAGATACTGTGGCAACTTCCAAGCTGTGCATGTCCAAGGTATGGAGTGTTTTGATTTATAATAACCTTCCTGATTTTATTTTAGAACTAGACATCCCTCTATTCATAGCACATTTATAAAGAATAAACTCAGCACAAGTGGGTCATTAGAGAAGACCTCTGTAATTAAATTATTATATATTTACAACCCAACAGAAAATGCCACAAGAAAAGGAAATGACAATATCCTTCATATTTCAGCTCCAAAGCACATAATAGAGAAGGGCGGGTGGGTAATACCATCAGCAAAGAAAGAGAAGAGAATGAGATAAGTAAGTTACATTCCTTTTAATGAAGGAGATTTTTAACTAAAGTATACTGTTGTTTCTCAATTATTAAACAGGCAGACAAAACATCCACATTTTCACTATTGATTGTTAGCTGTTCAAGCAGGAAACATTGCTCTTTGTGCTCCATCAAGTTAAGGGGTCAGTGCCCAGTGGGAAGAATGATAAATGCATCTATGTACAGAAGTCTTGTGTGTGGTGAAGAGTGATGAAGAGCTGTTGAATGTTTCTGTCTCTAGGTTCCAGGTGTTTTTCAAACTTTATTTCCTATGACAAATGGCACTGGCCAGAACAATGTGATGGGTGAAGTCTAGAGTCAAAGTTTCACTGACTCTCTGGTCTTACCATGCTTCTCAAGTCATATTTGTGGCTCTCTTTGATGTAGGAACCAGGGGGCTAATTCCAAGTGAGATGTTTCCCATGGACATGCAGCTCACTGAAAAACTTAGGGCTTTCAGCCCAGCCTGTCTCTCTTTTTTTATAAGTAAACTTTCTTTTCACTTATCATTTTTGTTTTGGGGAGTGAGGTTATACCCTTGATAGGTGTTTCAAGCTTAGTAATTTCACACCTAGAATGCCTCTATATTCTGGTAAGGTTAGCATGTGATATTTCTCCATGACTTTTTATAAGTGTCAAAGAAGCACAGGTAGGGGCAAAACATGAGACATGAACACACAACCTACAAGTATACAAAATAACAACATGTAAGAACATAGCAACATACAGTATAACAAGATACTAACATTCTCTGGGTGATTACTTTGCCATGTAGCAGTAGATATTTACTCATCTAAGAGTTAATTTTCTTCTCTGTACAGTGAAAGTAAAAATGATTGAAGATGTGTTGTTTTAGGAGAGGGTCCTGGTACAGAAGCAATGACCCTGGTTGCAGAGGAAAGGGTTTCCTTTGGCCTTCATGTAGCCAGCTCTTCTACCACTAGTGTTGCGGACATCAGAAACATGTACAATGAGGTGGACAGCCGCTTGATTGCCAAAGAGGTATGCCTTCAACATCACTTGCTGCCCCCAGAATTGTGATCTCATGGCTGACTTAAGTTTTTCATGACTGAGTGAATAGCAATTCATGTTTGTGCATGTGGAGGTGGATACATACAAGAGTGCTTCCCATTTCATTTGTTAAAATATTCTATTACTTTCCACCCATTAACTTACCCCAGAACTAACCCTTTATTTGTAATTGCTCAGAGAATAAAGTAGGTGCTCTTCATTCTTTATGGTAGAGCTAGAACAAACAGAATATTTAAAAACCTTTGTGACACAGAGAGCACTATGGAGCTTCCCTTTTCAGAGTGCTACCAACCCCCACACTTACAATGCAGACTGATCTGTGAATTGCTGTTTTTTTAAACAATGAACTTGTGGAACTGCAAGCAGACATGTCTGTAGGTGAAGATGTTATTAGATTTAATGTTTCCTAATTTCTGTGTAAGAGCTCTTTGCTTACTGCTGATGAATTTGTGCTGATATATTTACATTCTCCACTTTCACAGACAGAGAGCCACCTCCCTTTACTGAAGATGAGGGGTCAGGGTTAAGTCCTCTTAAGCACCAAGGAAGTGCCTTCCCAGAAGAATTCCTTCTGATGGAAGAAGCCAGGATTCCCATTTCCCTGGCTCTCTGAAACCAGAGAGGCTGGGGCTTGCAGAGACTGGACAACCCTAGTCTAGGAACAAGGCGACAGTGGCCTTTGTAGCACTGCCCACCTCCAGATGTCCTAGAATCCTTCTTGCCCCTTTTAGCGCGTCACTGTGAGTGTGTGGGACACCAATGGGACAATTGTATAACCAAAGCTGCTCTCTTGATTAAGCCACAGCCTAGGAGGCAAGACACGAGGACCCAAATTCTGGTTTCAGTCCTCCTGATGTTGGTTCTATTATTATTTGTTTACTGAGCATCAACACTAGGCCAGGACTCAGGGTTTCTGCCCTCCAGGAACTTGTGAATAAGACCTCTTCCATTCCAGGAAAGAATCTTCGGACTAATTGTTGCTAATTTCTCTAGATGAACATTTCATCCCGTGACAATGCTGTGCCCGTGTTCTTGCTAAGAAACTGTGCTGGTCATCTCTCAGGTTCTCTTCGAACCATTGGAGCTGTGGCTGTGGGCCAGTTGGGTATGTCAGGCCGTGAAGTTTTACTGCTATTTGGGAAGAAGGGCTTGTGGATGTCATCACTTATGCAGCCTGGAATTCTGAGTGGCAGGCAGGACAGAGCTTGTTGGACGGTGAGGGCAGAGTTGACAAGTTAACCCTGATGGAGAGTTGGCCTCCACACTGAATGAGGTCAGCTCACTTTGCTGCCTCTGACAGTTGGTGGTGAACTCAGCTGCAACCATGTTGGCATCTGTGCACAATGGAACTCATCTAGTGAGCACAGTGGGGCCTTGTGAAGAGTCAGTCATTGTGGTTGTTGGAGTGAAAACCATAGTCAGCAACTATCAAAGCAGCAATCTGGTGCAAATACCCAACCCTGCAGGTTCTAGGGAGCAGAGGGTGTCAGAAGAGGCAACAGACTGAAGGTCAGATGACATCTAAGGCATCTGGCTCCTCTCGTACTTTGGACTGAGATGGAAGCTGGCGATCTGAAATCCCCTGGGGTGTTTCAGCCATTGGTGACACAGGAAGGACTCAGCATAGTCCCCTACCCTTTCTCCCAGCCTGTGTCATGTTCATGGGCTCCTCTGCCATGAGCAGTAAGTGATTCTGGCAGCTCATTTACCCCAGCATGATGCCAGGGAGTTTCCATTGCAATGAAGCTCTGACTACTGATGGAATGCTGCTTTGTCCCACACAGGAGTAAGGGTGTTTCACTCCAGCCCTGCTGCCAGCAGCCTGGACTTCATTGGTGGGCCTGCCATCCTCCTGGGCCTCATTTCCTTAGCGACAGATGACCATACCATGTACGCGGCTGTGAAAGTCCTGCACTTGGTCTTGACCAGCAACGTCATGTGTCACCGCCTGATGCAGCACATCTCTGGGTACCAGGTAATCCCATCCTTTCATCTGAGCCTGTGACTCCAAAAGGAATAGAGAGAAGCTTCTCTGGCCACAGTGGAAATTCCCTCCACAGTGACTTCTGGAGAAGGGAAACCTAAATTCCTTGGGTCTTGAGCCTCCAGAGACTCTGGCCCACAGCAGAGGGCCAGGTGACAGCCGGCCAGGGAGACATTCTGGATGGGGGTGCACATCTGTCTGTGGCTACCAGCAAGTTTCACTAATGAATTCAAGAATCATTCATTGTCCTCCACTGTTTCTAGCATGATGGCTAAAGAAATTAAGCCATGGATCCAAAGTGTGAGGTTTGAATCCCACCTCTTCCTCTAACTTGCTATTTAATTTCAGTTTTAATCTTGCTATTTAACTACTCAGTCTCTCTTCCTCTCTTCAGTTTCCCCACTGGTATGATACAGACTCTCCTGCCCCCTGTATCATGGGGTTTCAGGGAGGACTAGATGATCTAATGCAGGTAGAGGGCTTAGAATTATGTAGACTAAGTGCCCTGTAAATGTTCACCACCTTTAGTCCTTAATCCCTCTGTTTCTCAGTTCTCCCATGTGTAAAATGGAGATAATAATAGCACCTCTTGTGCAGGGTTGTAATGATTAAGTGAGTTAATATGTGCAGAATGCTTAGAAAAGTGCCTGCTCAGAGTGTCTGCTGTCTGTGTTCACTGTAAGTGTTATTGCTATTTACTGTTCATAAAGTCAGATGACACTGGTCACAGCCCTGGAGTGCCTTCCTGTATGGCCGTGAGGAAGCCATGAAAAGAATCACCAGGGGAAGGCCCAGGGTGCAAATCTAGATAAGGTCAGGGGTACAAAGACTGCAGTGGTTCCTCCTGGTGCAGGGGATGCTGGGAAAGAGCATCCCTGCTCTTTGTCTCCAAAGCCAGGATCTGGGCAGAAAAAAGCACTGTGATGTTATTTCAGGCACACCTCTCTTGCCTGAACTGCTGCACAGCTATATGGAGGGCCCTTCTTCCTGCTGCTCCTCAAAACCACTGACACCAGGCAGAGTCTGCATTGCAGACCTGGTGATACCTCTTCCCTATGTGCACTCTTCACAGGGGCCAAACACTAACACAACATTTCAGACTGGGGATTCGTTTCTAAAGGCCTTTAAAACTGCCTACCAACCTATCCTTCACCCCTACCCTCTGCCCTGCCAACATTTCCCACCCTTCACTCCTCCTCCCAAATTCTGCACAGTTATGGTTAACTAAACATATTGTGTGACTTGGTGTACCTGTGCCCTGGGCTTGGGGTGCCACCTTCTTCTCTTTCCTATGTACACGCCTTCTTATCCTCCCAGGTCAGGCTTCCCAGCCCCCGAGCTTAGTGTGTGGCCATCTCTGGCCTCCTGTGGACTGTGTGATGCCCAGTGCTAACCATGCTCACACAATGCTGCAATGATCGTCTGCTCACCTCCACCAGACTGTAATCATCTAAAGTTCTGAGCATTTCTTACATGTTGCCAGTGTATTATGGAGACCAGACAGACACTCAGTGAATATTTTGGTAATAAGTGAGTGGGTATACTGGGTTTATATTAAAACTCAATTATTGGGCTTCTGGTATATACAAGTTTTTTTTTTTTTTAATTGTTAAAGGCAATAGTGGGATTTGACCCAATTTAGCACTTAGATATCTGCTGTGGCTAGCCATTTTAATAATTAGTATGAGCATTTTCAAAAAGTTACAAAGCAATTTTTGCTGTCATGGGTATATCAAGAAGGATGAAATAGGACAAATACCAAGATAATTTTAGTATAAACTGAATGCAGTAAGTGTCTGAGAGTCCCTTCCAGATCACTGCACTCTGTGACTCAGTGGTTACCTCGCCATCTTCCCAGAAAGTCTGAACTCTGTAGAGAACTGAGACCTTCTGTGCTCACTGCTGTCTCCTTACTGCCAAGTGTAGAACCTGACATGATGTGAGTTCTTCACAAGTTGTTGTCAGAAGATCACAGTGCTTGTCACATGAACATAGTGCCTTGAGAGAGAATGTGCCATAGACCTGCAAAGGTGGCCAATGTCTCATGAGGGTAGAGACTCAAAGATCTTCATTAAAAAGGAAGGCAATTGGAGGGGGACCAGAGCACTGGGTTGGCTGTGTTTATGAAGGAGATGGTAGGGGCAAGGAGCAGCCCACAGATCTACCTAGTCGGCTTATGTTGACTGAGCACTACCTAAGAGCTGTGCTAGGCTCAGGGAGATGGGTGAACAACATGGGTTTACTTTCTCCTTCCATGGAACTTACTGTCTTAGTCTGTTCAGGATGCTGTTACAAAATCACAATAAACTGTATGGTTTATAAACAACAGAAATTTGTTTCACACAGCTCTGCACACTGGGAAGTCCTCGATCAAGGTGCTGGCAAATTCAGTGTCTAGTGAAAACCAACTTCCTGGTTCATAGATGGCCTCACAAGGGGGAAGAGGCAAGAGAGCTCTTTATAAGAACACTAATCCTACTAAAGGCTCCACTCTCATGGCCTGATCACTTCCCAAAGGCTTACCTCCTAATACTATCACATTGGGGGTTAGGTTTCAACATATGAATTTTGGGGGGACATAAACATTCAACTTACAACACTGTCTAATGTGACAGACAGAAAAATATTATTATCATGAGACAAAGATTTTTAATACTTCATTTGAGTAAATAACCCACCCAGATTCAAGGATTTATTGTACCTTTACACATGGTGCAAAATAAGGAAATTTATAAAATCTTCGTATGGTTTTAAAAAGAAACATTTCATCCCTGGCTGGTATGGCTCAATAGATTGAGTGCTAGCCTGTGACCAAAAGGTCACTGGTTTGATTCCCAGTCAGAGCATATGCCTGGGTTGTGGGCCGTGTCCCCAGGTGTGGGGGCATGTGAGAGGCAACTGATCTATATTTCTCCCACACATTGATGCTTCTTTCCTCCTCTTTTTTTCTCCCTCCCCCTCTCTCTAAAAATAAATAAACTCTTTAAAAAAAAGAAAACATTTCAACTATTTATGTCTTCATGGAAAATCAGGAGAGGCTGGGCAGTGGTGGGGGGAACAGAATGCCAGGTTTACATAAAGAAACAAGATTACCATTATTTTTGCCTGCTTACCTCTTTATAAAACAGGGCACCCATCCTATATCATCCTTTTTTAGACACATTTTCTTACTTTCTTTTTCTTCATAACCTGCATGCCCAGTTAGTATGATCTATGTATACTTGTGGTCTGTTTTACCCCCTAGACACGTGCTCTGTGAGGGCAGAACTGATCTGCTTGCTCATTGATGCACCCTAAGAGCATATGGTAGGCAGCAGGTTTTGGTAAAGATTTTTAGAATGAGTCAGATAATTATAATAAGGGTCTTCAACTAAACAGCTTGCTTAGGAGTGGATTTAATAATTTTTTAGATTTTTACTCTGTATTTGTTGATTGGATGTGAGAGCACAATGAGAGCATAAATCTCTCTATTTGTTATTTCTATCCAACTTATTTATTAACTTTTTCTCAGACTAGGTGACATCCTGAGTTTCATAAGATGGATTTTCATAGCATGGTAAAGGGGAAGACTAGCATTCCAGATTCACATTAAAAACATTTGAAGTTCTTCCTCATGGCTGGGTGGAGAGGAAGAGAAGGGCCAGAAATCTGCCACTCCAGGAGCAGGGATTTTTATCTTGGAAATGATATGTAATCATAGGAAGACTTGGGACAGGGAAATGGAATGCTTAGTGCTTTAGAATGACCTTTGACACATGTGGAGGGTGGGTCAGGGAGAGAGATTTGAGCAGGAGACTGAGATGGAACCCAGTATGCCATGAGACTGTATCCTAGAGAGACTAGGACACTGAGAGAGTCTGGGAAGACATCATAGGAGAGCAGCTAGGGCTGCATAAGATATCAAAAGTAAAATATTGAGTGGGATAGATGGCTCAAGCTCAGAGGGGCAGGCTGGGCTGGAGGTATGAATGTGAGTTATCAAAATCATCACAATGCTATTTAATTCAAGAAAATTGATGAAATAGTCAAAGAGGAGTAGAGAGGATACAGAAGAGGACTAAAGAGGAAGAAACAAGGAACTAAATACGTAGAGGTTAGAAATATGATTAAAATCCAACAAAGGAGATTGAGAAGAGAGAGAGAAGAGAAACAAAAGAAAATTTTGCCAAAGAAACTGAAAGAAGAAAGTATTTTGATAAGGCCAGTGTTGTAAACAATGCTCAGAATGAAGCAAACTAAGGACAGAGATGTTTTCATTGGATTTGGCACCTGGAAGTCATTGGTGGCCTTTCTAAGGCAGGTGGACAGGTGGAGGCAGCAACCAGGTGAAGTGTTTTGAAGAGAGAATGTAAAATGAGGATGTGGAGCCAGTGTGCCCATAGTGCTTTCTAGAAATTTGCTTATAAAGAGGAGTAGCAAAATGGGGTGAGAACTAGAGTGATTAGGAGTCAGAGGAGAAGTATTTTAAGAAGAGAAATGCTAGAGCATATTTGTTGGTGGACGTGACAGAGAGAGGGAGAGAGAGAGATGGATAAAACTAAAAGAAGAGAGTTATCTCAAGAAACAGTGTTCTTGAGAAGGTGAAGAGTAGGGTCTAGAGGCCAGGTTGGAGACTTTGCTTGTGAGAGGAAAAAATGCAATACAGGCATTTATTGATACGGTGTCAGAAAGGTGAGAGTTGTCATGTCCGATGGTTCCATCTTCTCAGCAAAGTAGAAGGTGGGGTGGTAGAAGGCAAGGAAGGTTGTGGGAGGAAGAAGAAGAGATGAAATTATTGTCTTTAGGACAAGGAAAACCAGCTTGCTAGAAAAACAGATTTAGATTGCCAGGCCAAACTGAGTACCTATTTGATATTTGATGCTAATAATGTAAAGTGAAACAGGCCAGTCTGAATGTGATTTTTCTCAAGCAATTTTCAGTCATCCTAATTATATACTGGTGAGGGGAGGAAGGAGTGGTCAGACTTCAGATTTGTCAAAGAATTGATGAGAACAGTATAAAAAGATGTTGAGTATTTGATTTTGAGTATTTGTCTCAGCCAGTTTGGACTGCTATAACAGAATACCATAGACTGGATAGCTTATTAACAATAGAAGTTAATTTTATCATAGTTTTAGAGGTTGGGAAGTTCAAGAGCAGGGTGCCAGCATAGTCACGTGGGGTTAGGGACTTCTTCTGGATTCTAGGTAGCCAACTTCTCATTGGGTCCTCGCATGGCAGAGAGCAGAGAGAGGAAACAAATTCTCTTTTGCCCCAGGTAAGGATACTAATCCCATTTGTGAGGGCTCTACTCTCCTGACCTCATCTAATCCTAACTACATCACAAAGGACTCACCTCCAAATATCACCACATTGTGGGGTAAAAGATTTCAACATACAAGTTTTGGGACGACACAAATATTCAGTCCATTACAAAAAACAGGACTTCCCAATGAAACACTGAAAGAGTGTCTGAGAAGATGGGGAGAAAGGTAGACCGTGTCAGACCCAAACACAGGGAATTGAGCTGTGGGAAAGCTGAGCTGAGAATTCAGGTGAGATGGATGAGAACCCAGTTGCCAGCAGGTGGCTACACAGCCTGATTTTTGTGTGACTGAAGCCAACAGAAACATGAGGCCTGGAGGTATTCACCTTATTAGTCTCTGAGGGGGGTCTGGGTTGCTGAGATTCCAGAGCCTCCCTCCTATGTGGATGCCTGCATGGTGCTGGTTTCCCAGGATCTGCACTGCAGATGGCACACCTGGTGGCTGCAGCCAGAGTAATATTGGTCATAACTGGGTTCATAGGTTGTTGGTAACTTCACCAACAACCTATGCTGATATAGCAGCACTTATGGGCTGGTTATGAATGTAGGATTCAGTAAGGTACATGAGAAGGAGCACTGAGAAATGGGAGATAAATCAGAGAGAGAGAGAGAGAGAGAGAGGCATTCTGGAACACAGAAGGAAGAGATTTAAGAAGGAGCAGGGGTCCTCATTGAGAGGTCAAGTCATACAAGTAGAGAATGGCGGACACTGGTGGTGAAGTAGCCACAAGAATTGGTGTATTTTTTCTTCCGAACCCACAGGAACAAAAGAGGTAGCTGTGGGGAGCAGAGGGGTTCAGACGGGGCTGACCAAAGATGATGGGATGAACAGGTGAGGGACAGAGTCCTGACAGTGCATTCATGAGGAGACTGCTTCATGTTTTAACCTTTCCAGATACTGGCATTCCTCCTGAGGAAGAAGACCTCTCTCCTAAACCATCGAGTTTTTCAGCTGATCCTCTCCATTGCTGGCACCGCAGAACTAGGCTTTGGATCATCTGCTGTCACCAACGTTGGTGTCTTTCAGCATATCCTCTGTGATTTTGAGGTAAATTGGAGATGGGATTTGAGCCCTAAAGGAGTGTGAGAAGGTTAGAAAAAAGCCTGGATTTTCCTTTTAAACCCGGCCAGTTGACTTCCTCAATAGTTATGATGGTTATAAGAGGGAAAACCTCAAAGACTTTGGAGCACAGAGGTACTGGTTTATAATGAAATCCTAGCACTAATGGGCTGTGTAACCTTGGGAAAGTCTCTTGACTTCTCTGACTTAGAGTTGTCTTAAGCATGAAATAAAGACCATCATCTTTCTTAACAGGATGATGTGCATGTCAAAGCAGATAGTATCTGGGAAAACTGTAGGGTAATATATATGTTTAAGAAAACTCATGCCACTCTGGTGAGGTGGCTTAGTTGGTTGGCGTATTGTCCTGTATACCAAAAGGTTGTGGGTTTGATCCCCAGTCAGGTGCATACAGGAGGCAACCGATCTATGTTTCTCTCTTATATCGATGTTTCTCTCTCACATTGTTGTTCCTCTCTCTCTCTTTCTTCCTCTCTCTAAAATCAATAAAAAAAGAAAACATATCCCCAGGTAAGAATTACTGTATATATAGTTACATATATATATATATATATTTATAACAATTCCTTTGAATGATGTCTTGCTGTTCACAAGTGCTCCTTTAAAGAAATGACTAAGAAATACTGATGGCATGCCTAAGGCTCAGAGAGGAGTTTTGGTCAAAACTTTGGGTGGAGAGATCCATTTAGGGAGCATCGTTCACTAAGTGCACACTGGGGTCAGGCACAGAGGTATCCTAGAGTCATGGTGATAACCAGGATGCTGTGCCTCCATATAGCCACCCAGGCTTGGGACACAAAAGGTGACCTATAATGTGCTGGGTGTGAGGGAGACAGGCACAAGGCTTCTGGGGAGCAGGAGTGAGAAGACTCAGTCAGCTTTACAGATCAGAGGCTCTGGGGCTGAGTCTGGCAGAGTGTATGCAGTGGGGGACAGTCCAAGCAGAGTGTACGCTGTTTGCACACATGTGGGGATGAAAGCAGCCAGGGGGACTGAGAGCAAGTGGCTTGGAGAGCACCTGCCAGGGAGTTGTTGCAAATAAACATAAGACTGGAACAGGAGGCAGAGAAGGCAGGATGAAGATGCTAAGCTGCAGGACATGCATTTTAATGAATATACAAAAGTATGCTGGAGTCCATGAAAGTATTTTAAAAACTCTTTTGTACTTTAAAAATAACGTATGCTTGTTACAGAATGCTTTAAGTTAGAGAAAAGTGGTGGTGGTGGGGGGAATCCTATTTCTGAGACCAAGATAACTGTTGTCAATCTTGACTACATCCTTTTTTAAACTTTTTATGCATACTATTATATTTTTATCATAGTCATAATCTTAGTGTAGATATTACTAGTCCTACCTTTTCCCACAAAATATAAATATTAAAAACTTTTTATTACAAACTTTTAAAAACATTTTTCTGAGGTCAGGATATAATCTGTGTTGTGTCTGGTTTCTTCATCATTCCCCTATTGTCAAATTATTAGTTTATTTCTATATATTGTTGTTATAATTGAGTGTTGTTATTCATAATACTTTTGTGTATACATTACCCCTACTTAAAAATTCCTTAGAATTGCTAGAATAAAGGCTTTTTAAATATAATAAATTTGAGATTGTTAATAATTTTTGCTAAAGTGCAGATACCTAAGGATGTTAACTAGAGAATTATGTGTCAGAATTTTATTTTAGGTCTATCACTCAGGTGGCAAGAACCCCAGGCAGGGAGATGGGTCATGAGATTGTTACAGAAGTCCAGATAGATGATTTTGAAACCTGAATTTCCACAAAGGATCAATGAGGATCCTAATTTAAATTAGAATTGATTTATATATAACTGAACAACAAGGAAAATACTATATATCAAAACACTGTGGGAACAGTTTAAATTAATGAACAGAGGCTTCAGATCAAGAAGTTAGAACAACTGAAAAACAAAACACCAAAACAAAACAAAAAGGAAACCCCAAAAACCCCAAACAAAGAAACAAACAAAAACAGAATTCTAAGAAAGAAAGAAGAAAAAATAAAGAAGAGAACATCAATCATATAAATAGGAAAGAAACAAACAGAAAGGATCATGAAGGGCAGCAACTAGTTCTAACAGGAAAAAGACAGGAAGCTCACTCAATAATATTAGGAAGGAAAAGAGAAGAATCCATGGAGAAATGAGCAATTTGAAGAGTAACAAGAGAGTAGGATCAGCACCTTTGTGCCAATAAATGTGAACACTTAGCTCATTTGAGTAATCTCTAAGAAAGTTTAAGTTCCCAAAACTCACTGAAAAGGAAATAAAAAACTCAACTGGTCCCATAACTATCAAATAAATGGAATCATAGGTTTAAAGTCTTACAAATGATATCCACAAGGAAAGTCTAGGCCCAGATGTCTGCAGAGAAGTTATTCTGGCCCTGTATCTGAAGATAAATTTAGGATTGTGAAGGAAACCAGCAGGGCCTGGTATGTGGACTCTCCATTCACAACAGGAAAGGAGACATGCACCAGTGGCTTCAGTACATTGATAAATGGACAGCTTGCTCCATCCAAAATGCTGTGCTCATGCTCGGGCAGCATGGTGCCCCTGTCACCAGCCTGGCCCAGAAATGACCCATGCAGTAACCCCCCAGGCTCCCACTGCCCCCTCCTGGAATGACCATGCGCACCACCCTGCCTGAGTAAACTATTTCCTCAGGTGAGCTGGTGTTTTTAAAACTGAGGTTAAGAAAACAAGCAACCACTAAAAAACAGAGCTAAAAAAAAAAAAAACCCAAGTAAAACAAAATGAAGTAAAGTAAAATAAAATTTTGAGATTACGAGGAGAGAATACGGGAAATGAAAAATCCCAAATATCTGCCAACATCAAGTGAAATAAGGGCAAAGATGTGTATATTGCATTTGGAAGTCACTTGGAGGTTACTGACAGGCCTAATGAAAAGTAAATAATGGGGTCAGAAGTCAGGTGAAGAGGGGGGAGGAGGATGGAATTAGACAGTCTTTTGAAGGAGAAAAAAAAATAGAAGGGAGGAGTTTCAGGGCTTAAGATAGAAGATGAGTCTGGTTGTAGGCTGAGAAGGAAGAAGCGATGGGAAAGGGGTAGTTAAAATATCAAGGGGAGAATCAACTATTGATAACACAAGTCTTTAAAGAAGAGGGAGGGTTTGGAACAGGGCTCTTGGCATTCATCCTACTGATGTGTACCTTGAGGTACCATGACAACAAACCCTCCCCCATTGGAGCCACGTCAGCCTCACAAGCTGTCCCATGGCAGTTGCCCTACCTTTACTGTGCTCTGAGCAGAGACTGCTTACAAGGGCTAGAAATCTGTCAGACTGTTTCTGGCTTAGAGCAATAAATTTATTTACCTTGATTTTCCTTGCAGCCACTCTTTAAAAAAAATTAATGGATTCTTATTAAGTGCCCACCCTGTGGTAAGTGTGATGCTAGGCGCTGGGGATTGCAGAGGGATGGTCTCTGTCTTCACAGCCTTCCTGATAAACTTGGGTCCACAGAGACTCTTCTACTTTCCCTCACAAGAGCATGGAGGCATGGCTGCCTGCTTCATTCAAGTGAGATTGATTATAGACGCTAGGGGCCACACTCCACAGATAGCCTGTTGGGGAACACAGGGAGGGGACATGAGGATGGGCTTTGTATGTAGACAGACTGGGTTTTGATAAATGTGTCAGTTAATAAGTGGTTGCTAGGCAAGTTACTTAGTGTCTCTGAGCTTCAATCTTCTCATCTACTAAATGCAGATATCATTTTAGGGCTTTGCATGGCACTTTTTACCTCCCGTAAACGCTGTAATTTGTAAGTGTTAGATGAATGCCCTATTATAATCCCACATCTGAATCTTCTACATTTGGGACCTTAGGAATTTTTCAGTATTAAGAGCTAAGAAATAGTAGAGCTCTCTAAAGGGAGGTAGAAATGAGACATGAAGGCTTGTCATCAACTTGGTCCCAGAGGATAGTTAGCAGCTGCATTTTGTTTACTGTGAATGAAGACAACCTGAGTGATAACCTTCACTCTGGGAATCTCATTGCATTTTATGGCTGTGTTATTCACAGTTCTGTTGTACAGGAGAAGGGAATGTGGGCTGTGCTTCAGGTTTTATAAAGAAAGTGTTGCATGCACAAATTTGTTGTATATTTGCTAGAGCGTAAAACCAGAAAGGTGAGATCCAGCTTCTAATTCCAGTCCTACTACTTGTTGGTAGTGAATAGACTCATAACTCAGCTGGTCTGTCTCAGCCTCTATTTTCTCATCTCTAAAGTGGGAACACTGGCATTTGCCTTGCAGGATGAGACGAGTTTGGGGTGTGGACACATAAACTGGGCAGACATTGGTTAGCACAGGATTCCTTGTTTGGAATCTAGACCCATAGAGAAATGCCAGGCAGCAAGAGAGATGAGCAACACAGAAGAGAGAAATGGTGTTTGAGCTTTCTCCCAGGGCTGGAGCCCTTTACATCCTGTCAACAAAGAGATTTGGTCTGATTCCAGAGGTGGAAAATTGTGTTAATGATTCCAGACCAAAGGAGACTATGTGTAGCACCCTATCTGTTCAAGTTGCATGAGAACCCCTTTTTGTCAAACTTGCCTTGGTTTCATTGTGTGTTTTCTGTCTCGCAGCTCTGGATGAATGCTGTGGACAACCTGGAGCTCTCCCTCTTTTCTCATCTTGTGGAAATCCTTCGATCACCAAGGTAGGCTGGGTTTTGGCAGCCTAAGTGTTAGAGCCAAAGGCTTCATGCCAAGAAAAGGGGCTGAGAGGGCAGGATGGGCAGTGGCTGAACAGCCATGGCTCTTGCCCACACCCAGAGCACTGGGTCCCCTGATAGCAGCACATCTATCTTAGAGTATCCAGACTTTTATAACAAAAATATCATGGACTGGGTGGCTTATAAACAATAAGTTTATTTCTTAGCTAATAGCTTCAGTGTCTGGTAAGGACCCCACTTCCTGGGTCACAGACGGCTGTCTTCTCATTATAACCTCAACCTGGTGAAAGGGGCATGGGAGCTCTCTGGCGCCTCCTGTGTGAGGGCACTAATTCCATTCATGGGGCATTACCCTCATGAATCACCTCCCAGAGCCCCACCACTGAAGGTTATGTTTCAACATAAGAATTCAGTCATAGCAACACCCTTCCCAGTGGCTCACATATGTGGGACATATCTGTCCCCCCTGATGGTTTGGGGACTCAGAAGGCAGCTTTCTAGCCCTGGCAACTAGTACCTTCCCAGATCTCAGTAAGTGGGGCCAGCGAAAGAAAACACATATGCCTCCTGACCCACTCTCTGTCTAAGTGACTTCTTCAAGTGACTTTATGAATTAGTCAGGGCTCTTTTGGTTGCAAGTGGCAGAACTACACTCCAACCAACTTAAGGAAGAAGGAAAGAGAGGAAAGGAAGAGGGGGAGAAAGGAAATAGAGAAAGAGGGAATTTATTGCTTATACAATTCAATGGGGCAGATCTTCAGCTCTGGCTGGGTGGCACTCATAGCACTTATCTGAGATCTATCACCAATCGTGTTCCTGCTTCTTCCTTGCTAGTATCATTTCAGCAGGCTTTCTGTGGCAGCAAGGTCACTGCTGGGCTCCTCAGAGCATATCCTTTGCTCAGCACAGTCCCAGAGAGGACTTCTTTTTATTCCTAGTCCTAGCAATGGGATGAAATTTCACGGGGCTACCTTTAGTCACTTGGAACGGCTGGGAGAATGACTTCACCTCTGGGGTAGGTGGAGGGGAGTTAGAAAAGGTGGTTCCCAAAGAAAACCAAGGGCTGTGATCAGAATAAGGGAGAAAATAGGCAGGGAAGCCAGCATACAAACATTTTATTTCACATGGCTTCTTGGTGCTGCAAGTTCAGTGAAGAACAAGACACGGTCCTAGGGAGAAGAAATACAGAAAAACAGTCTGCTCAGTGCAGTGATGAGAAAGCTCATGAACGACACTGGGGCTTATAAACAACAGACACATCACACACAGAACTGGGCTGCTCTGCCTCTTGTGTGTCAGGGATGTGGAGCTTGGCAGAATTTAGCATGTTATAACTAAAAGGCAGTTCAAGAAGGAAGAATTCACTCAAATTCACCTTCCTCCACCTCTTTTTCTTTCTCATTTCCCACTTTCTCTCTGTACCTGTTTTCTAAGAGGTGGGCATTTACTCTGGGAGCTGTTTTCTTTGGGGGAGTAGAATTTACTGGAAATTGCATTGTGATTAGCCCAAGAAGGGGAATGTGGATACTTGAATTCTGTCTGGTTCCCCTTTGACTCTCGGTGGTGTGTTCATCCACTTTGTGGTTTGGGGCAGCAGGAAGAGCGCACACCAGACAGGCTTGCCAAGGGCCCCATGCCCCTGATTGTTGGGAAGTGCTCACAGTCACACTCAAGTCTGCTGTCTTTGTTCTGAGTTTTCTGAGACCACCATTAGTTTTTTCCCTGAGGCTTGAAATTTAAAAGTCAATAACTAGGGGTTGTCTTTGAAGGCAGTTTCCGGAGGGGGGGAGGTGGAAGGGTACCAGAGCCTCATCTCCAGTGGCCCTAGCACTCAGCAGACACATATTCAATGGGTGTCTGACAGCATTTTGATTAGTTGCCAAATGAGCATTGGAGTCAGAGGGCCACAGAGCAAGCCCAGCATGGAAAACCTTTTTAGCAGAAACACAGCAAATTTGGTTCATTCCAGTAAAAGCTTTTACTGCTTTACTCTTGGGATCACCAGGGAAGGACCCCGGAACGCTGAAGTTGCTCACCAAGCCCAGCTTATACCTAAGCTCCTCTTCCTCTTCAATGAGCCAGGCCTCACCCCCTCCAAGATCCCTGCCATCATTGCCATCCTGGACTGTCAGCTGAGGGGCCACTTCAGTATCCAGGACTTGCTCAGGTACCGCATCAAGTTTCCTAGGGGAAAGAGTAGAGCCTCAGACCATTTTATGAGGAAATATAGGCCCCGGCTCTCTCCTGACCACAGTCAATCCAGCATCACTACCCTTCAGTGCAGTGGCAGGTTCTATTTTTTGGAAACCTTGAGGAGATTTCTGTTCAGGGCCAAGAGTTGAGGAAAGGGGTAAATGTATGAGATTCCTCAGCAGGGCTGTGTGTTCATGGCTCCCCGGTGCTCAGACACACCTATTGTGCTAATAATTCAAGATTTTCCATGAGTACAGCCATCACCACTGCTGATGACCCAACATGTCTGCCTTTTGCAGACTTCCCAAAGAGCAGTCCCAGCTGGGGTGATATTTAACCTTGTCCATCATCATCACTGTCTGTTCTAGTGATGTGGCAGAGCCAGAGCTAAGTGCTCTGATGAATCCTGGCAGATTTTAGCGGTATCTGGAAATATTACATTAATCACAAAATAACATGATTCCCCTTGAACCCTCTCTTGAAATTGTATTTGGGTGGGTCTGTATAGAAAACCTTCACTTGTGTTCAGCAAATGTGACTGAGCCCCATGTTGAATGTGTCCTTCTTTCTCTACATTTAAGGGTCTCACTCTTTGTCATGTACACTCTCAAGCCTTCATCGGTGGATGAGAGGCAGATCTGCGTGGATGGAGCCCTGGGTCACTCTGTGCCTGGTGAGATGAATTTTCCCAGATAACAGTCTGAGGCAACAGGATGACCCTTATAGTGTGTGTGAGTGCCACACGTTGTGGGGCATTTTGCAGAGGGAAGGCCTGAGACATAGGAAGGGGAAGGCAGCCACAGCTGAGAAGTTGTTTCCAAATACTGACTTCTGAGGTCATAGTTTTATCATTAAGGTCACAAATCACATTGAACTGCATATTCTTTCTCTACAACCTGGAACGGCTTCCAGGATAAAACTCAGTTTTCTGTAGACTAGCAGGTGAGATCCCTCAATGCCCAGCCCATGCCTAACTTTCTGGTTGAATTTTCCCACCTTTGTTCTCCTGATGAGCCCCAATTTCAGCACTCTGAAGCCCTTGCAGGTTATAATGTGTAATAGTCTGCCCTCTGTCCATGCTTTGCACATGCTGTTCCCTCTGTAGGAATATTTTCCCTCCCTCATTCCCATGCCCTACCTCAACCCACTAGAGTAGCCATTTCTAGTCCCACCAAGCCATGTTAAGTCACCTCCTCTATGCTTGTAAAGCCCTTGGGCTTACTATAATGCACAGGTTGTGACTGGTTTCTTTGAGCATCTCTTTCCATAACCGGGTAGGAGAGCAGTTATGTCGTGTTCTGCATTCCCTCTGCTAGGGCCAGTGTGAGGGAACAATTACTGCCTGCTTTGTCCTGGGCCTTCCAGATCTGTACTGTCCAAGATGGGAGCCTCAAACCACATATGGCTATTTTATTGTAATTAATTGAAATAAAATGAAATTAAAATTTTTATTCCTCTTTCACACTAGCCCCATTGCAAGCACTCAATAGCCATAGGAAGCTAGTGGTTACCACATGGACAAGGCAGATGTAGAACATTCTTATCATTGCAAAAGATTCTCCTGGACAGCATTACTAAATCTAAATAAATTCTCTCTTCTTAGATCAAGACCGAAAAGTAGGAATAACCATTCCCATTTTTCAGATGAGGAAACTGAGGTTCAGAGATATTAGGACTTTAATAAGAGATTGGGCCAGATTCCAAATAGAGGGGGATCGGACTCCACTTTCTCAAGCTGCTTCCCAGTTCTATTTCTACAGCTTGGTGTCTGTGCCCTGAGTTGGTTGTAAAATAACTGGCTAACCAAAGGAATGAATGAATGGATAATGGGTCAACAGTGAGCTTACTTTGTCAACCCTCCTTCCTATATGGACTCTATTCTGAAACTTTTGTAAAAACATCTTCTGTTTACACAGTGTTCACATGTCCTTCAGGGTTATAATAACATTCAGAAGTAAAATTTCTTTTTCCACTGGATCTATATAACTCTTGCTATAACTCAAGCTCTATTTTTACTGCAGTGTCAACATGTCAAAGGCCTAGGCTAGAAGCTAATTGAGAGCAGGAACCAATATTGAGAACCATAGTCTTCACGCTCTACCCCAAATGCCTTGCATAACACCCAGAAGTTAGTGGATGCTCAAAAAATGTTGCAGACTATGATAATTAAAAATATGCTTCTATTGGTAGATAAATTTTAAAGTGGTTTGTGTGTATGTGTGTGTGTGTGTGTGTGTGTGAAGGTAAGGATCTTAAAAATATCTCCAGTTAAAGAGAACTTTAAGAATATTTCCTGACATTTTTTTAAAGCATTGTATTGCAGTCTCGAACTTAATGGCAAAATTTGGAGTCCTATCCATGCCCTAAGTCCTGAATGAAATAAGCACTTGGTGAATATGATTGCTTACTACAGAAAATAATATGTCTCTTTACATTGTTTACTCTCAAATCTAAATTTTCTTTTTTGTAGCTGGAAGCCAAACATCAGGAAAGACAATCTGGATCAGAAACCAGTTGCTAGAGATGCTGCTCAGTGTAATATCTTCCTCCCAACTTCATCTGTCCTCTGAGTAAGTAGCTCCAGAAAGAGTGATTTGACATGAGGCTGCCTCGTACAGGGTGTGGTGTTAAAACCTTTCCTTAATGAAGTTTAGCATCTCAGAGTTGGTTTTCTATAATATGTTTCTTTCAGTAGTCAGAAAGAAAATTATATTCTCACCACCCAATAAAGCAGACCTTGTCCTAAGGTATTTGGATGAAAATGTTTAATGGGCATTGTAACTCAAAACAGATTTGTTATAATTACAGTAAGTTTCCTTTTGTTACCATCGCTCTAATATAATTGTCATTGTTTTGGTAGTTGTGACAATTACCAATTTTGATGTCCTTTACTTGGCAGACAATAGAATGGAGAAATGGTTAGCCTAAATAACATCTATCAAGGCCAAATTCTTCTGCTATTTACAGTTAGTTACTTAGATATTTTAGTAATTTGGAAAAAGAAATATCTGCCTTCAATCTACTTTCAAAATCATGTGTAATCATAAAATTCAATTAACTCTCCCACTGACTGTCTGCTTGACATCCAACCCTGGAGTCATTTATTTAACAGCTATTTGTTGAACACCTACTATGTGCCTGACATGGTTTCTTGATGTTAGAATGTGGTGCTGAGCAAGTCAGTCCAGATCCTTGAGCTTGCCAAATTGACACTTTAGTGTTTATGTGTGTTTGGAGAAGGAGTGGGGGGTTACTCCTCAGTAAAACAACTTTGCAAACAGTGTTTAAGAATTTGCCAGCCCTTAAGTTTTCACTTTGCTGAAATCAAAACATGGTAGAACTGGAGAACTTGGAGATGAGCTAGCCTCAACCTTTCCTTTTCCTTATTTTTGAAAGGGAATGTAATGTAGTGCTTAAGCACTGGGCTCAGATGTTAGACCACTTGGGTTCAAATCCCAGTTCTGTTCTCAAGGGAGGCAACTTAAACCCTCAATGCCTCTCTTCTACTCATCTATGTGAGGATAAAAAGAGTATTTGCCATAGATGAAAATTAATATGTGGGTAACCTGGAGTATGGTGCCTAAGATGCTATAAATACTTTATAAGCTAACTGCTGTCATCATCATCACCATCACCACCACGCCACCAACATTGAGAAAAATGACCAGAGTGCATCAAGAGTTCTGACAAAGGAGAGACTTCTGGCCAAGATGGAGGCATAGACCGACATGCTCTGTCTCCCTCCACAACTAAGAAGAACTACAACTACTGCAAAACCAAAAATAATAAGAAGTTCCAGAAAAGAAAGCTACGTGGAAGTCCAATGTATGAAGTCATAAACAAGTGGTGCTCGTCCAGATGAGTAGGAAGGGCGAAACCATGGCTAACTGAACTGTGCTGGAGGTGGTAGCCGCAGCAGCAAACAATGGGACCTGGTAAGCAGACACCCGTATTTGGGGGGAGGAGAGAAGCACCTGGGAGCCAGCCCTGGCTGCAGACCAGACCCGTGGGCTTGCAATTCCAACGCCCGGGAAGGCAGACCCCATTGGCTCGGATTGTGGGGACGGAGATGCTCCCGGTTCCTCAGCGGAGAGTAACACCAGGAATCGATCTTGGACCCCTGCCCCCACGCAAAGGGTCACAGTGTGGTGAGAAAGGTCGCCTGGTTGTGATGAGTGCACAGGGCTCCGCCCAATATAGCGTAGGAGATGTGACAGTGCTCTGCACAAGAAGGAAAGATAAACAAAATGGTCAAAATGGCAGAATTAATGATTGAAATACCAATCACACAGCTAACAAAAAAACAAATAAAGGCCTTGACTGATGAACAAATAGCGAATCTTTCTGAGGCTCAGTTCAGAGCTATAGTCATAAGGCAGCTTACAGACCTAACAGCGGGGCTGAATCAAGACATGGATGGAACGAAGGCTAGTCCTGCTGAAGGAACAGAAAAACTTACAAGACAAGTGGTGAGGAAGGGAAAGCCATCGATCAAATTAACAAATTGGAACATAGGGAGGGAACAAACAGTCAACCAGTGCAGAAAGAGGAAACAAAAAGTGAGAAATATGAGGAGAGGCTCAGAAACCTCTGGGACAGCTATAAGTGAACAAACATTCAAATTACAGGATTGCCAGAGGGTGAAGAAGAAGAACTGGAAATTGGAAAATTATGTGAAAAAATAATGAAGCAAAACTTCCCAAACTTGGGGAAGGAAATGAACTTACAGGTCCAGGAAGCACAGAGTTCTGGATAGGCTGGACCCAGGGAGGACCACACCAAGACACATTATCATCAAAATGTCAAAAATTAAAGATGAAGAAAGAATCTTAAAAGCAGCAAGAGAGAAGAGAAGAATCATGTACAAAGGGGTCCCAATTAGACTATCAGCAGATTTCTCAAAGGAGACTTTACAGGCAAGAAGGGACTGGCAAGAAATATTCAAAGTAAATAAAATAAAAAACCTACAACCATGATTACTCTATCCAGCTAAGCTGTCATTCAGGATAGAAGAGCAGAGAAAGTGTTTCCAGGACAAAGTAAAACTGAAGGAGTTCATTAGACCAAACCACTGTTATATGAGATGTTAAAGGGACTGATTTAGAAGAAGGAGGATCAAAACTATGAACATTAAAATGAAAACTGTATCACAAAAACCAACAGCAGAAGTTAGGGAATTGAAACAAAGACAAACTAAGTAGGCAACGAGAGGGGAAAAGGAACTATAGGTATGGGGAACATATTGGGGGGAGGTCAGCGGGGCGGGGGAAGGGGGAAAAGGGAGGGAGATGATGCAGGAATTAAGAAGCATAGTAGGAGGGAGTGGAGTAGACAGGAAGATATTGAAAAGAACTATATGCACAACCAATGGGCATGGACTAAGCGGGGGACAACTGGAGGAAGTAGGGGTCACAGGGTGGAGGGGAGCAGGGGGAAAAGAAATCAGGACAACTGTAACAGCATAATCAATAAAATAAAAGAAAAAAAAAAGAGTTCTGACAAAATCATCCAATTAGTCAATTCAGAGTCAGTAATAGAAGATAGGACAATGTCTTGGTCCCTAGTCCAGTGGCTACACCCTCACCATGCCTAGTCTAGCAGCTGATGCCAAGAACACTGCCTAGGACAGGTAGATCCTTCCCTGGTTCCCAGGAGGCCGGGTTCTTTGCTGAGCCATTGTCTCTTGAGGTCTGGCTGTGCACCTCCCCACCCTCTAGCAAGTCTGTATTCTCCACACTCATCATTTTAAAATTCATGTTTGAAAGTGATTATAAATCATGTTTCTTTTTCCCATAAAATAAGAAAAATGCAGAAACTTTGAATTATTACATTAAATTAATTTTGACCAGTGTATTTAAAAGGGGAGGTAAATAATTATCATCTGTATTTTTTTAAAAAGATAATATTTATTTATTTTTAGAGAGAGGGGAAAGGAGGGAGAAGAAGAGGGAGAGAAACATCTATGTGTGGTTGCCTCTTGGGCATCCCCAACTGGGGACCTAGCCCACAACCCAGGCATGTGCCCTGACTGGGAATCAAAGTGGCAATCCTTGGTTCACAGGCCAGCACTCCATCCACTGAACCACACCAACCAGGGCCCACTATGTGTTTTATATGACTATATTGTTAGGTAGGTGGCTATCAGACACTGTGTAAGTGTGAATATCAGTGGAGTAGGGCTATCAAGGGGCCTGCATGTTTTACAGCTATTGATACATAGCTTCCAATTGTTTTGAAAACCTTCTGCCAACTTACACTTCAGCCATTAATAGACAAATTCATCTATTTTGCAACAACTTTGCCAGCATTTTATTTACCATTTTAAAAAAATGCAATATGTATTTTGCTGAGTGATATACAAATGTTAACCTTAGTTTGACTTTCCTAGGTGACTGACTAGTGAGGCTGGCCATTATTCATATTTTCTGAACATGCTATTTGCTTGTGGGCTGAGATAATTTATTGCATTTACTTACTTCCTAGGATGAAGGAGGAGCTGTTCCTGAGCCTAGGGCCCGACTGGTTTCTGCTGCTCCTGCAGGGCCACCTGCACCCCAGCACCACTGTGCTGGGACTGAAGCTGCTGCTACACTTTCTGTCAAGCCCTAACCTCCGTGCACGATTCAAAGATGGTCTGTCTGCAGGATCTTGGGTGGAATGCAATTCTAAAGGTGTGGACATCATGATGGGTGAGTGTGTGGCTATCTTCAGGAGGTTGGACACCATCTCATCAAGGAGGGTGGGACCTGCCTGTCTTCTCCTCTCTGCTTGGGACCTCCAGGACTCCTGAGCAGTGGTATCATCTTGGCTCCTGGCTCCCGATCAGGCCAGCCCTCTCTGATTTCCTTTTTAGGATCCCTGAGAGCCTCACTGCTCTTCAGACACTGGGGACTTCCTTCCACTTCTCAAAGTCTCCTTAGTACTTTCCCTGTTCCTAGGATGTTTCTCCCAACCCACAACACCAGTAAGCATCTCCTGACTGATGTGGATTCATCCTCAAGTTCTCAGTTCAAGTGCTACCTACTCTAGAAGAAGAGTGTCCCACTTGAATTAGGGTACCTCTGTTATACTCTCTCTTTGCCCCTATTAGTGTCCTTTATAATGCTTATCGCAGGCATATATTTAGTTGATATTTAATTGCTTCATATCTGTCCCTCCCACTACATTGTAGGTAGTTGATGAGGGCTTGGGGTTCTGTACATTTTTGGGAAACATTATGTCCTTGTTGCATAATACAAATTTACTTTGTGGACTCCAAGGTGGTAGGCATTGAATACCTGTTTTTGAATGAATGAATGAATAAGCAAGTCAAGAATAAAGTAATAAATTATTGAGCATTTTCTTGTGCCCATGTGTGTATGACATATATTTCTATCCAGCATTCCTATGGGATGAATGAGGGGCAAGGAATTCCCCATGGGCCCAATCCTCATCATAGCCAGAAATAATTGCAGTTGTTCTCAATGGCATTTTGTGCCCCTTCCTGATCCACAGACAACCTGAAGAGTCACACTGCCACACCTGACCAGAGCCCCTGCCTGCTTCCTGGATTCCGTGTTCTGAGTGACTTTCTGGGCTACCATGTTCATGTTCCAGAAGTCTACCTCATCGTATCCACCTTCTTCCTGCAGATGCCACTTACAGAGCTGATGGGCGGGCCCAAAGTAGGTTCTGGGGGCACCCCAGGGACGGAGTGACACATCTGTTTTTCTGATTCTACATGACTGAGGCAGTTCCCTAAGACTCTCTACCCTTACTCTGATCCACTTCTTCCAGCTTCTATTGTCCTGACCCACTTCTTCCCCTAGCAGTCCACACACCTTAGCTGGCTTTTCAAATACCCTTGACTTTCTCTACATCTGTTTCCCATCCTCCTCCTCAGCAGCTCTCCATTTTTATCAGTCCAACTTTTAGATTTTTCTCCTTTTGGGCACAGAAAAATTTGTGATTGTGGCGGGTGGTGTAGAAGGCAAATGGCTGCTGCCACAGGATCAGAGCCTCAGTTTAGACCTTCATTTTAGTAATGCCCCTGTTATTTCCCTATATTCTAATATAAACCTTATATGTACTGAGTCTTGTGTCCTACAGCTACCCAGCTTCTTCACTTGCCTGTCCTTCATGTTGTGATCTTCTTGAGTCACCTCCACAGGGTTTGCTTGACCACCTGTGCCTTTAATGCACTCTTTCTCCCACCATCACCTGCCTCAGATGCCCCCTCCCGCTTAGACCCCATGGACGGAGAGATCCAGCCCTACTTTGTGCCTCAGCCTATCTTTGCCTTATGTGGCACAGACATACTTATATATTTGCTTTTCTCTTTAGGTACTGAACACCTCAAGAACAGACCCACCTTTTAGTTACCTTCTTGGGTGCCTGACAAATAGCAGAATCAAAAATTGTTTTTTGGTCTTAATTGAGTTGAGTTAAACTGCACTGAATTGGAATTGGGTGGGGTCATAATTTTCAAATAGGCATGAAAATGTGCACTTTTTTTGCACATCATTATCCTTAGAGAGAGAAGAAGGGAGGGAGGAAGAGAGGGAGAGAAACATCAATGCACAATTGGTTGCTTCTCACACACCCTTAACTGGGGACCTGGCGTGCACTGAACTGGTGACCCTTCAGTTTGCAGTACAACACCCAACCCACTGAGCCACGCTGGTCAGGGATGCACATCACTATATTTGACATATCTAAATCTTGATATATAATTGAAGTGTTATAAATCCCACTTCAAAATAAAGTTCTGTATGCTGGCCTAAGTTAATCAAAACCCTGTATTTTTATTTCTCCAAGAATGTATCTAGGAAATAAATATCTACTGAGTGTCAGGACCCATGATAAATATTTTACATATTTTATTTTACTTGATATTTATGGCAATCCCATGGGGTAGATAATGCAATTTTTATTTCACAGAGAGGGAACTAAACTGCCAAGAGGCTGAACATAATGCTTAAGCCCAATTTTAAAGAAGCAAAGTCATATTACTTTGCTTATCAAACAATGCTCTATCCACTACAGTCTGAACTTTCCCTGAAGTGAATTTATCATGTCTTCCATAGTCTCACTCACAAAGATTCTTTGAAGTTGATTGGGATAGTATTTGTGATGTCAGACTAAAAGGACTAAACTCAACCTAAGTTGCTAATGGGGTCCCCAGCACCTTCTTGAAGGTGTGTATTTCCCTTATGCATCAAGTGGGGTGAAATCCCTGTATGGCCCAGTCACCCAGGGTGTTACTGTGCTGTTCTGCCTTCCCAAATGAGGTCTTTTGGGGAACTCAACATCCTGGCTGGAAAAGCAGCCATCCTGTTGCCAGGTGCAGGTGTCGCTGCAGCCCTTGCCTCCTCTTTCAGGAAAGCCTGGATGCCGCACTGCAGTGGCTCCTGCAAAAGCACCACACGGAGGAAGTCCTCCGGGCCGGACTATGCACCGAGGGTGTACTGCTGCTCCTACAGATGCTGAAGGCCACCATGAGCCAGGTGAGTCCCATTCCCCAATGCCGTGATGAGGGTCAGACAAGTTCGGAAAGGTCACCTTCATTTTTCCCAGCAGTTTCCAAGTAATACCAGCAATTAGCAAGTGTTTTTTAAGAATCCTTGATAAAAGAGGCAAGGCAGGTTCCTGATGATAACTTGGTGCACAAAAGGGAAAACCAGTCTAAATGTTCCCAGTGCAGTGTATTCACTTTTGCCAAAAGACTTCTATTATGCATTTGCTTAATCATTTGACTTTCTTCACTGAGAGATTTATGCGTTCACTCGAAGGGAACATTTCTGAGCAACTACTTCAGGTCAAGAACTTTGGGACCCGTGGATGGGGAAATAGGGCCTCTTCCCTCAAGGAGCTCACCTCTGCCAGGACAGGTGGGCCTCACATGTAGTGACCTGTGAGGTAGAGATTTGTCTTAGGCAAGATAGATGTCTACCCACTGTAGATGTGGTATAGAGAGGCTTCATGGAGAGCCTTCAATTAAGGCCATCGAGGTCTACCATAATCAGTGGGTGCAGAGGTTATTTCAGACATGGAGGTGAGTGTTATGTTTTGATATCAGTATTATGCTAGTTTTATTTTTAAAAGACTTTCTTTATGTTTAAGAAGATATTAAATCTATAGTTTTTATATTATTTGAATTGTTCCTATGAAACTTCTTGGGCCTGAATTTTTTCCATTATTGCCTTTTTTAGACTTTTAAATGTCTCTTTACCTAGTTCAGGTAATTTGTATTAAAAATATCTTCCCATTTATTTAATTTGCACAATTTTTCTCTTTTAATTTAATTTTTTGTGTGATTATTTCCATTTCTTCTTCTTCTTTTTAATATGTTTTATTGATTATGCTGTTACAGTTGTCCTGATTTCTTTTCCCTCTGCTCCCCTCCACCCAGTGGCCCCCCTCTCTCTAGTAGTCCTCCCCTTTTAGTCCATGTCCATTGGCTGTGCATATAGTTCTTCTCAACCTCTTCCTGTCTACTCCATTCCCTCCTACTATGCTTCTCAATTCCTGCATCATCTCCCTCCCTTTCCCCCTCCCCCCTCCCTGTTGACCTCCCTCCAGTATGTTCCCCATACCTATAGTTCTTTTTCCACTCTGGTTGCCTACTTAGTTTGCCTTTGTTTTGATTCCCTAGCTTCTGTTGTTGGTTGTTGTGATGCAGCTTTCATTTTAATGTTCATAGTTTTGACCATCCTTCTTATAAACCAGTCCCTTTAACATCTCATATAAGAGTGGTTTGGATCTAATGAACTCCTTCAGTTTTACTTTGTCCTGGAAACACTTTCTCTGCCCTTCTATTCTGAATGACAGTTTCACTAGATAGAGTATTCGTGGCTGTAGGTTTTTGATTTTCATTACTTTGAATATTTCTTGCCAGTCCCTTCTTGCCTGCAGGGTCTTTTTTGAGAAATCCACTGATAGTCTAATTGGGACCCCTTTGTACATGATTCTTTTCTTTTCTCTTGCTGCTTTTAAGATTCTCTCTTTATCTTCAATTTTTGACAATTTGTTTATAATGTGTCTTGGTGTGGTTCTCCCTGGGTCCAGTTTTTCTGGAACTCTCTGTGCTTCCTGGACCTGTAAGTCTACTTCCTTCCCCAAGTTTGGGACGTTCTGCTTCATTATTTTTTCACATAATTTTTCAATTTCTATTTCTTCTTCTTCACCCTCTGGCAATCCTATTATCCGAATGTTCGTTTGCTTATACCTGTCCCAGAGGTTTCTGATATTCTCCTCACTTTCCTTACTTTTTGTTTCCTCTTTCTGCACCAGTTGTCTGTTTGTTCCTTCCCTATGTTCTGGTTTGTTGATTTGATCTTTGGATTTTATTTCCTCACCACTTGCCTCGTATGTGTTTTCGTTCATTTCAGTATGAGTAGCTTTCGTTCCTTCCCTATCTTGTTCCAAATCTTTTGTTAATTCTGTAAGCCACCTAATAACTATAGCTCTGAACTGGGCCTCTGAAAGTTTTTTTATTTGTTCCTCTGTCAGGTCTCTCATCTGCTGCCTGGTGAGCTGCGTCACCGGAATTTCAATCGTTGTCTGCTTCATTCTAACAGATTTGTGTCTAGCTTTCTTCCCGGGCAGGCTATAGGGGGCGGAGCCCTGTGCCTGGCATCACTGCCCGGCGACCGGCAGCAATCAGCGCCCGGTGGTGATCGGTGACCTTTTTCACTGCTCTATGGCTCTTTGTGTGGGGGCGGGGGTCCAAGATGGACCTCTGCTGTTACTCTCTGCTGAGAGACCGGGAAGCTCCTTCCCCACAGCCTCACCATCCAAGGCAATGGGGGAGGCGGGGGGGGTCCTGCCTTCCCCAGCATTGGAATCGCGAGCTGCCAGGTCTCGACTGCAGTTGAGGTTGCTCTCCTGGCATTTCTCGCAGTCCTGCCACTATTCCCACTGCTACCTCAGACAGCTCAGCGGGACCATTCCATCCTGATTCTGATCTTGCCCCTCCTACACATCCAGACAGCACCGCTGGTTTATAACTTCATACGTTGGACTTCCATGTAGTTTTATTTTCTGGAATTTCTAGTTATCTTTTGTTTTGAGGTAGTTGTAGAGGGAGACCAAGTGTGTCAGTCTAAGCCTCCATCTTGGCTGGAAATCCCTCTTATTCTTAATTATAAGTTTATACTCTTTCTTTGCCCCTCCCTTCCCATTACTTAAAAAGCTCAGGACTTGTGGATTTATTTAAAGAACGACCTCAGGATATAGTTATCATTCTCCTTATTTTTTTCTGGTTAGCTCTAAGATTTTTTATATTTTCATCTTCATTTTATTTTTTTTTGTGTGTGTTGTTATCTAGAGTTTCTGTGATTGCAACTTTAAAGACCTTTTGATTTATATTTTTCAATGTCCATGTGGTTGAACTTTTTGTTTCTTTTATCGCTGTTACCCATTTTCAGTTTTGTTTTGTTGTAGTTGGGGAATGTTGATCTCTATTCTTTTCTTCTTTGAGGAACTTTTTTTCTTTTTCTTCCGCCACCACCAGCTCTTTGAGGAACTTTTTCATGGCTGCATTGTAGACCCAATGTTGCAATTAATTTTGGGGTACCTAAAAAATTATATATATTTCTGTTTTCAGCATAAAGAGTCTGTTACCTTTCTAATGAATTAATATTTTTTTAAAAGCAAAATAAGATGAAAAGATTTAAAGTACAGAAAACATATAGTATGCTGAGAAAAGTAAAAAAATAAGACCTAACATTTATATTATAATATCAAACATAAAATGGTTAACCAGTATATAACAGATAAGACCCTCAGATTGGCCAATAAACAAGACCTAACCTTCTGATACCTAAAAACCATGTGAAAAAGCAAAGTCACTCAAAGGTTGTGTTGGTTCAATGAAGATATCTAGCATGAAAGCATCATTTACCACCTACAGTAGACAAGCATCAAAATATAAAAGGCAAAAATTGGAAGGATAAGAGAAAAAGACCAGAAAGTTAATTGTAGCAAATAACACTAACATATCTTTCTCAAACCATTTATTTTATTTTATTTTATCTTATTTATATTATTGTTTACTCGAACTTACTTGGTTTGACATTATTCCCTTGCCCAGTGGTAATTAACCTACAACAGATTAGTTTGCTTGTTCTTGAACTTGATATAAATGGAAACATATGGTATGTAGTCTATCACATCTGGCTTCTTTCACTCACCTTTATGTTTGTGGAATTCACTCATGATGTTGTATATGTCAGTAATCCATTCTTATTATTGAGTAGTATTTTATTGTGATAATTTATCACAATTTATTTATCTATTCTTGGTTGTTTCCATTTGGAAATATTATGAATAAAACTGCTTTGTACATATTTTTAGGTGGGCATATATTTTTTTTTCTGTCAAAAATATGCCCAGGAGTGAAATTGTGGGTCATAAGTTGTACACATGACTTGCTTTAGTATATATCACCAAATAGTTCTCCAAAGTGAAGTGCCAACTTACACTTTCACAAGCTCTTATTCTAGCTGGAAGGTTCTAATTGCTCCAGGTTCTTTCCAATGTATTGCAGTGTTTGTTGGTCTTGTAGATGTTAGCCATCTCACCGTGTTCAACAGTCCTTTGAAACAGCATTGTCTCCATTGTGCAAATGTAGAAACTGTAGCTATGGAGGTTAACTCACTTGGGCAAGGCTATGGAGCAAGGGCATGGTGGATGTACATGTGTCCCACTGTCATGCTTCAGGGGGTTCTGGTTGCTCAATGCATTAAATCCAAATTTATCTTCTGAAAGTTCAAGTCCTCTCTCTCTGATCATGTCTTCCAGATTTTTCTCTATTTATCCTGTGCTAGTCACAATGAAAATAAGCCTGAAAGACTAAAATGTCTCATTCAATCCTCACAACAACCAAATGAAATAGGTCATATCACAATCCTTATTTAAAGATTTGGGACTGGAGGTGTGGGGAGATTAAGAAACTGGTTCAACCTTCTGAGAGCTACTTGGTCAGTAAGAGGCAGAAGGAGGATTCAAACCAGGCAAACTACCTCCAGAAAATACACTCTGAACTCCAACCTCTGGTACTCCCCCCAAAATCTAATAGTGTGTTGTACACACCTGTTCAAGAAACCAGAAGCACTTTCTCTTTGCATGCTTTCTAAGTCCATACCAGACCCTTGCAGGATCCAGTTTAAAATCTGTCCTCTAACTGTTCCATGCACAATGCCTTTCTTTCCATAAATAGGTTTGAGAATTCTAGTATGATACTCAGTTCCAGGCACTCAGTATCTTCTTGGTAAACAGGACATCTAGCTCAAGAACATCGGGCCAGGACTTGACACAAACTGGTGGGGAAATGAGGTAGCCATGGATGGGAGGGGCTGGGACTCAGGAATTGGCCAAAAGAAGACCTGACATTCACTTATAACAATCATAGAAGTAGTCAGAGCATCATTTCATCTAGTTGTTGGTATGGCTATGCAGGATTGGTCCAATATTTAAGTTCTGGGCTGTCCATCAGATACAGCAGGACGTTAGGCAGTAGCTGGGTGTATTGGGGCTGCAGTCAATCTCCAGAGAGAGTGACCTGACACAGCTGATTAAGGGAGCTGAGCTCCAGGGGGACACTAGTGGGCAGCCAGGATGGAGACTCAGCCATCTGACTAAGGCCAGGTTATGGTATCGAGTATCAGCTCAGTACAACACGATCCATTCCAGATCCCTGGATGCCAGGGAGGGGATTCCTCAAGTTCTGCCATCCCTGGACATATATAAGCTAAGGCAGGGTGTAGAGCTGGGAGCCAGAGTACTGGACTGTGAAAGCCTGGGGTCAACACTGATTTGCAAGTTCCTTGAGCATAAATTCCATGTCAAATCATATAGAGGTAGGACCTACCTCAGAGGGTTGTAGTGAGGTGGAAAGAGGAGTATGGGTGAAGCTCGTAGAACAATGCCTACATGTGTGAAACCCTTCTGCAGCTGACGGCCAGTATCCCATGCCAATCCATAGTCTTAGAGGTCTTGCAATGAAATGCCTGGTTGAGAGTCTCAGAAAGGAGGTCTTTCTCCTAGATTGCAAATCCTTTGGCTTCCACAAACCCCTCTCATTGTGTGCTTTCAGCCCTCGACAGGGTATGGAGATGGTGCCTGGGAGGAAACCTTCCCGGCCAGTGTGCTGCAGTTCCTTGGCCTTGTGCATAGCACCTACCCACAGGATCCAGCCTGGCAGGCCCCGGAGTTCCTCCAGAACTTGGCTGCCATCGCCTTCCCCCTGCAAACTCACAAGGTAGGACATACCACAACCCTGCGCCATGAAGCAGGGGCAAGTGGTGTCATCCTTCAAGAGCAAAGGGCAAAATTCTTCCCTGCCACACTCCCCCCACCCCCACCTTCAGTTACAATACATTTTAAGGCAACTTCACTGAAATAATAAGTAAACAATGGGTAATTTTTCTTTCTCAGCTGAGATGAGCTTGAGGTCATTTTCAACTCAGATTCAGTGATTTTTTTAAGTTGATAGGAATCTCAGTAATTTGAAGGCAGATCAAGTCCAATTTTGTATGGAATCTTCTCCCACTGATAACGCGAAACAACAAATTCTCAACAAATTTTATCCCAGGATGCCTGTGGCTGTGAGCCAGACTGAGGTGGTTTGGTGTGTGTTTTGGGGGTGGTGCTGGAAGACTGTCCTGCTCTGCATTTTGTTCGCAGGACCAGCTGGGTTTTGAGGGCAAGGTGTGAATGTGGAGTAGAAAAGGGGCTATGGGAAGAGATATGAGTGAGTCTGAAACTGAGAACCAATCTCAGCAGGTCAAGGGGACTCAGTGGGTGTGAAGGGCAGAAACTGTTTAGTAAGACCACACATCACCCCTCCTTGGTGGTGTAAGAAACTGAGACCAAGATAGGGAATGTGAGCTACTGACACTGGCCTGCAAATCCGTAACTGCAGCTAAAAGAACATGCTAAAAGGCAAAGAATGGTAAGGAGAGGGTTTAGAAGCCAGGCCAATCACAGTGCAGGCTTCATATGTATCTGCTAAATGACCAAATGAATGAACAATGTGCTCTTTCAGCTAATCTTTTCAAGAAGTGTATTCATGTTGACAGCCTTCATCTACTGAATGCCTACAGCAGACCTGAGCCTGCTGCTTCATGTCACTCTAATTGGCACCCTGCACAGGTGGTGTATGTTAGTCATGGAAAGGGAGACTCACAGCAGTGAATGGCACTGACCAGTGTCTTCCAGGTTTAGTGGGGGTCTAAGGCCTATCTTAAAAAATGGTTGAGAGAATAAAATACACCCTGCCTTATGTGATTAATAAGTGACAGAGCCAAGATTTAAACCTCATTCATCTCTTCCCATAGCCCCCTCCTTACCCCCAACACTCTCATCCTAAGATCAATATCCTTTCTATCACCATCAGTTTAAAATAAAATTAAACGGTCAAATAAAACTTAAGAGTATTTGCTTTACTAAAAAGACTAAGTATAAAGGCTAGAAGATTTTCAAAAAGATAAAATAGTGTGTTGGGTTAATATTAACTAAAGTAACATGCTAGAACAGTAACAGTAAGGAAAAGGATACACTGGAGCAGGTAGGGGATGGCACCCCACACACAGAGGCCAGGGAGGGAGGAAGGACAGCGCCACAGGCTGACCCTACCATCCCTCCAAGCAGGTCCTCTGAAGGTGGCCAGAACCCTGAAGTCCTAACATTTTTAGCCTAGAAAAATACCTAGCTTCAGCCCCTGCACAGTGGGCCAGGCTCAGCATTTGCTGAGTTGGGGTTTCAGCTGGCTGCCTGAGGGCAACCGGAGCACACTGACCCTGAGCTCTTCCTCCCCCAACCCCCATGCTCAACAGTTCCTGCCTGTTGAAGGGTCTGGCTCAAATCACCTCCCAGCTGAATTCAGATGAGCCAGGCCCTGCCTTGGGGTTCCTGGCTCCAGTCCCAAAGCAGTTATCCGCACATCTCCTTGCCTTGTCCCAATTTCAAGTCAGTTTCAAAAGGCCTTTGTTGCTCAGAGAATGTGACAGATATTTTCATGCAGAGAGCTGGTGGCCAGAAGGCTTTGGTGTTATGAATTTATATGGCATCTTTCCAGTCAAGACCGCACAGAGCTAATTAATGGAGTTACCGCCTCCCTAGGGGCCATTAAATTCATTTTATGGCTTAATTAAGAACAGCTGCATTAATTTTATGAATGAGCAAAAGGAGGTGCCAACCAATGAATTCCCATGGGCATTTCACTGGCTGGGAGTTAGGAGTGCCTGGCCTGGTATCCTTAGGCACATCATTCTGCCTCCCAGTATCTCTGCTTTTCTGGACATAGCTGGGCTAATGATGCCTGTCTCGTTTATCTCCCTATATTTTTGCAAATATAAAAATGAGAATGTGAAGGCCAAAGTGCCTCAGGGACTTGGATGCCAGGACTTGCTGAAGTCCTAGCTCCTCTTTTCACTTGAGGGTCCTACCTGTCAACATCAGGAAAGCCTGGCAGGCAGTAAAAGTGAGATCTCCTTCAGAAGGCAGGAACCCTCTTTCTCAACCATGTCTCAGGGTCAGGCACCATGGCACGCACTGTTCTTTCATTCGTTCTCCCACAACTCGGTGCTATTTCTTTCTGTATCTCCATTTGACTGATGAGAACTGTTACTCTGAGGAGGAAATGACTTGCCCAGGTCATGTTGTGGGCTTCCCTGCTGAGCACTGCAGGCCTCTCTTGCTCCGTGCTTAGCTTCTTTCCATGACTTCCACCTATTTTGAGTTCAAGGAGCATAATAGGTAATCCTTTCAGCCATGAAATTCTTGGCAAGTCACCTACTTCTGTGGATCCTCAATTTCCTTACATGTTAATAAGTTTGATCAGAATCTCACCCCCACACACCTCAGCGGTAGATAGGAATGCACTTTGAAGCAGTACAGGCCACTCACTCAGGGTTCTCTTATCTTTAAGGGGGCCACAACTGAGTCTTTCCAGAATGGCCGCAGTCCTGGGGCCAAGGCTGAAAGCAACAGCATTGTGAAGGGTCTGCAGGCTCCTGCTAAGTCACATCCCATTCGGAAACAGTTAAAGGTGTTCCTGCAGCTACTGTTGAAGGAGCTCTTGGTTGCAGCTCCCAGTCCCAAGCAGTGGCTGCCTCTGGAGGTGCTGCTGGAGGTGAGTGCACAAGGCCTGCTGGGCTGTCTGCAAGGGCAGGGTATGTGCAGGGAGACTTCAGGGTTGATCCCTTGTGAGAGCTGACTCCAAGTCTAGAACACCTCCTGGGACTTTAGTGATGTGGTGGGAGGGAGTCCTCTAGGAACTGCAGGCCCTGAAAGAGCAGGGAGCATACCATCAGTGAGTGAAGAGATGAACGAGGGCAGATCTTAATCAGGTTCCTAGAAGTAGAACCTGATGCAGGGATTATAGAGAAGTGATTTATTAGGGGGTGTGCTCTCAAGGAAGGCAGCAAAGGGACACAAGGAAGATGAGGGAGAAGCTAGCCAGAAAATAATCTCAGTCACAGCCTGGTCCCAGGGAGAGCACAAGTATGCTACTTGCATCCCAGACTTGGCGCCACCTTAAGGCATCTGCCAGGCGGTCATTGTCTGTGGGCCACCCCCACTTGCTTCTCACCCCAGGAAGTGGGCATCACTTTCTGGGTGAGACAACTTGGTCAGCAGAAGTCAGTGACTTACAGAAGGGGCAGGTATGAGCTATTGGCAGCCCACACTCCCAGAAGCTGTGGTATCAGCATACAAGCCAGGCAAGAGGACCCAGTAGGCATTGAATGGATATGATGGCCATATAGCTACTATTTCAGTTCCGGGTGTACTTCCAGGCTTCTCCAGACAATGCCACCAGTCAACAGAAGCGAGATTTCCAGTCTGAGATCCTGCTCTCCACCATGGAAATATTTCACGTGATGAGTGGAGTTAACATGTCAGTGCTCAGAGGTGAGTGGGGGTGGCTTGCTTCTTACTTTTATGACATAGAGCTGCTGACAGCTGAGTAGGAAAGCCAGCATGCCCACAAGCCATGAACCCAGTGTCCTAAAGGAGGCCTGAGTCTTAGTGCTGCAGGATGCTCTGGGAGCCATGGAAAGATGCTCTGCACATATCTGTAGTAAGAGCTCACTTGCACTGCCTGGAGGCCCCAGGGAAGGCCTGCTTGCTTCTTTCCATGACACCTCTGCCATTGTTGGGACACTTGGAGAGAGAAAGTCCTTCTGCCCTCTGAGATAAAACAAGTTCTCCTCTACCTTCAGTAGAAGTGTGTCCTTTTCCCATGAGGGAAGTCAAGATGTCAAGTGGAAATCAGTGTTCTTCTGCTCAGCATCTTATTCTTTGCACATATGCCTGGGCACAACAAATGTTTCTTAAATAAATGAAACTGGATAAAAACATTGCCATTTCCCCTCAGAAGTTCGGACTGATGCTTCATTCAGAAGACTGAGTTACAGGGCAGATGTACCTTCCCAGTAAGATTAAACAAAGTCCTTTCTGTGGTTTCTGAGCCATTAAATCCTTAGTGATACAATTCATCTTCTGAACTCCTCCTTGACCAACAACACAGAAATCCTGACTATTGGACTATCTGAAGTGTGGCAGCACAGAGTGGTGGAAAGTGGGAGCTTGGGAATCCTAGTTCTGATCTTGGCTTTGTCACTGGATGGGGGTGTGACTGTGGACAGGTGCCTGAACCTGTCAGTGAGGACAACAACCGTGGCTAACTCAGAAGGTTGTTATTAGGATTAGCTGAGATCATAGCATCCACGTCTGGGACAGATAATCCACATCACAGCTTTATCCTTTCACTTGTATAGCAGCAGGGCCTCAGGTCACCATGACAGTCTTCCTATTTATTTTATGTCTTAATTTTCCTCTACCCTCATTTCAAATGGCCACTGGAAAAAGTAGTGCTCCACACTTACTTCCTCTCCACTTGGTTTATATAATTGACTAGATTGTTCAAGGCCAATTTATTTTGAATAAATGGGTCTTCATTGGGTACCTGTGTATTAAGACCCCATCTTCAGAGCAATGGGGAATAGAGGGATATAATGGATTATAAAGAGGTGAGTGAAATGTAATTGGTTACCAAGAGGGATTGGAGACTATTGTGGAAAGAAGACAATTCAGACTCTGAAGATTTCTCAAACTCAATCTGTTTCCTCTCTCCACCTTAGGCAGTAAAGAGCCTCAGCCTAACACAGAAGCTGCTACTTCTTGTTCACTCACAAACATCTCCCACTTCACCCAGAAGCTGGTAGAGAAACTGTACAGTGGGATGTTCTCAGCAGACCCCAGACACATCCTTCTCTTCATCACTGAACACATCATGGTGGTAAGAACCCCAGGCTGGCCATGGTAATATGGAAAGTCCTGTTGACCAACCAAGAGTCTGTATGACATGCTGCTGGCTATGCAGTTGGTCTATACTGACCTGCTGTCCTTCCTGGAAGCATGGGTGGAAGGAAGAGAACCTTTATGACCCAGGCAGTATTGGTGACTATTAAGTGCCTTGCAGAGCTCTCACCTCAGGCCCCCTGAGTTCCACCTCAGTGGTCGGGAGCCACGGTCCCCTGTACCAACACCTGAGCTCTGTGCCCTTCTACACATCTCCTTTAGGTTTTTATAATGATTGTTAGTTTAATCTTAATTGTTGTTATTCTTCATCAGCAAAGAAAGAGCTAAAAAGATCTTCATCTCCAAAAGGCCTATTTCATTTTCTTCTTTAGTGTTCACCTCCATTTGTCATGTTTGGGTTAGTCCTATTGTTCTTGCATGTGCTCTGTCTCTTCAAAGGGATCCACAAACATACCCATACATGAAAATACATGCCTAGAGATACACCCTTAGGTATAATTGTGTGTGTACATGTGTAAATATTCTTTACTGTAAATGTAAATATACACACAATACAATCATACAATCTCAAAATTCTAGAGTTGAACCATTTTTATCTTTTCTGGTCTTTGTCTCCCATTTTATTCTGGAGACTTTTTACATTAAGTGGCCTTTGCTCTTTCCTTGAAACTTCTCTGCATGAGGAGCTCCCTATGGGACAAGGTGGTCACAGCCACTGGGACACCTGTGATTGTCAAAGAGCACTTTCTCTTACTCAGCTGAACTCTACCTCCAGCAACTCCTGCCAACATCTCTTGATGTATCCTCTGCAGCAGAACCCAGGAGATCCACTGTCCTTCCTCTTCATGCCTCACATGAAGAGTAACATCAGCACCCCAAGCACCCTTCTGTCTGTGAATTTACTGTAGACCCCAGGACAATTCCCAGGGTGATAGTCAGTTTGGTCGACACATAGTCCCAGGCAAGCCTAAAAATAATGTAGTCAGAGGCTTTCAAGAAAAACTTTAAGAGGCGAGAAATATCTCTTGTCAACTCTGAGAAGATTAAACTCAGATACTTGGGAAGTTGTATTGAGAATGAAAGTAGGTGCTAAGGTCCTGATTTCATTCAGGCAGCTACCACAGAATAACATGGCCTGTGGGGCTTAACAACATTTACTTTTCGTAGTGCTGGAGGCTGGGAAGTCCAAGATCAAGGTACTGGCAGAACCAGTGTCTGGTGAGGGATCTCTTCCTGGTTTGCAGTTGGCCACCTTCTTATTGTATCTTCATATATGGAGAGAGAGGAAAAAGTCTCTCCCTGATCTCTTCCATATAAGAATACCATCCTGGGGATTCTATTTTCATGACCTAATTACTTCCCAAAAACCCTATCTCCAAATACCATTGCATTGGGCATTAGAGTTTCAACATACGAAATTTGGGAGAGAACACATACATTAGGCTATCACAGCTTCCAGTGGTCAAAGGAAAAACTCAGAGATATTACTAAAAAGTGGGTGCCTACTGTGGCTGATGTGCCTTTGGGGTACAGTTCTACCCACATTTGCCATCCTTCTCTCCTGCTTGTGACTCAGTTTGAAAGATGTGACTGATCCGAGGAGCAGGAGAAGACAGTAATTAAACAAAATCACAAATTACAGCAGATTTAAATAAAACTAACTTCATTAGTATAAATACAGTACCCATAAAATTCTAAGAGAGAAATCTATAACTAATAAATGATCTTTCTATTAGATTGACAAGTGTTGCATGTAATTTTTGTCCCATGGATTCTTTTTGATGAAGCCAAATAAATAGATGGATCAATTAGTGTTAAGACTATAAATCAGGACTTTCTGCCTTCCCCATCTAAGATTCTCATGTGCTAAAATTCATTGGACTCCCGTCTCATTTAGATGCTATGGTGATTAAGAGGATGGTTCAAGTGTCTGGTGTGAGTTCAACCCTTGCTGACCAGTTAACCTCTTTGACCCTCATCCTCCTTATCTAAAGTGAGATAACCTTAGTGCCTACTTAATCATGTTGTTAGGATGCTTAAGTGAGACAATATATGTAATTTGATGCAAAAATGCTTGATACATGGAATATTGTAAAACACTGTACAATTAGGAACATATTTTTTAATTAGACACTATTAATAACATGTTCCTATACACTGAAGGTCAACCATCTTACCTATATTTCAGAAATCTTTAGTTCCCCTGTCTACTTTCTATAATATGACTGTGGTAAATTCAAAAATTTTACACTAATTTTTGGTAACTCCAACAATTTTAATAACTTTTATTGATCATTCACTTAAGTAGAAGCTCAAAGGAAGAGAAAATTGTCCCATTTGAATTTTAGATCATGCCACTTTTTGAAATACAGAAAAGACTGAGATTGTATACTTTTCACAGTTAACTGGGTTAGTTCTAAAATTGTAAAATGTTCACAAGTATGTTTGTGTATGTGTGTGTTTATTTTATGACACAGGTCATCGAGAATGCCTCTTCACAAAAGGACACTGTCATCAGTGCTTTATATAGCAGTTTAAATAAAGTTATTCTTTATTGCCTCTCCAAGCCACAGCAGTCTCTCTCCGAATGTCTCAGCCTTCTCAGCATCCTGGACTTCCTACAGGAACACTGGGACATTATTCTTGCCACCTATAACTCCAACACCAGCTTCCTGCTGTGTCTCATGCATTGTCTGTTTCTGCTCAGTGAAAGGAGGTAAAAGTGGCTAACTTGTCTGTTTCCTTGCCCACCAGTAGTCAATGTAGAACAGAACTTTTGAGATGGACAGTTGATTGAGGTCAATATAAATGATAGAATCCTTTTGTTTATCTGGTTTTCCAAGTTATGCACTATGTTTGATAATATGGTAAGTCTTCCTCAAACCTGTCCATATGACTGAGCATCTAGAATCATCATAAAATGATAATTTACCCAATTTCCACAATTCTCAGTTTGAAAGATTCTGCATTGGTATAATTTTGGGGGTAGAAAGCTCCCACACTTAATATTTATATTGATTTTCTGATGCAGGCAGACTTCAGAAATATTAACATTTGATAAATACAACCATAGAACTGAAAACCATGTAAAATAAATGATATGCAACCAGGAATAATTTTGCTTACAGAAAAATATATAGACAATTTATGATACAAAGTAACATCTATAAGTACACTTGTGTAAGAAATACTAATAACAAAATTTCACCCCATTTAAATCATTTTCTTGAAGTTCAAAGTTTGAAAATACGTTACATTTCTCTGTGTGTGTGTACTTTCCCTATCTGGGTGTGGCAGTGTGCATACATCATGCATCCCCAGGGCCTTGGTGTTATATTGCCTGCAAATATTATCTCATTTATAGAGAGCCATGCTGAGTGAAAAGGAAGAGAAGACGATGGGATAATTTTATTTATCCTAGTACAAATTATGTCTGATTCATAGGAAAAAAAATTCCCCAAATCCTGTCAAGTTGACAAGTAAACATTAAAAAGCACTAGAGTTACTCTCTGGGAAGCACCAGAAAAGTACTCCTAGCCTCCTAGCCAGAGGAGGCATTTGCCTTTTTTTAAAAAAAACATTTATTTATTTATTTATTTGTTTGTTTGTTTATTTATTTTATTTTTAGAGAGAGGGGAAAGGAGAAAGAGAGGGAGAGAAACATCACTGTGTGGTTGCCTCTCACTCGCGCCCCCAACTGGGGACCTGAAGTGCAACCTAGTAATGTGCCAACTGGGAATCGAACCAGCGACACTTAGCTCGCAGGCTGACGCTCAACAGGCATTTGCCTTTTTATTTGTTTGAAGTAAAAGAATCCATCTTCAGTGTATGGATTAAATTGGGAGGGTCTTACTTTTCTGTTTCAAGAGTTAGGTCCTATCCATACTAAAAGCAAAGGGAAAGAACAGAATGCCAATTGGTTTGTGTGCTTAAAGTTCCTCCCTCATCATATTCCTCCATTTAGAAAAATGGAGTCCAAAATCCAAAGGGGCTTCATGCTAGAAATTTCAAGAATGGATATACTCTTAGGCTGCTATACTTTTTTATTTTCTTGTTTGTCACTAGTTTGGTTCAATCACAAACATGTACTGAGTGTATATTCTGCTTGGTTGACTGAGGGAGCCCAGAGAAGAGGGCACATATATATTAACATGACTGGGAGCCCACAGAGCACACAGTTCATGGGGAACCTAATATGTAAACCACTGCACCCCACTTAGAACCAACTACAAGATGTGTGGGCCCTAGAAAAGTTCAAATGTAGGTCTCTTATTCAAAAATTACTATGAATTTCAAGACAATAACTGAAGAGTCCAAGTATGTGCCCTTTCTGAGAATGGACCCTGTAACACTGCACAGGTTGCAGGCTCATGAAGCTGGCCCTGGCCCCATTCTAGGCACGGTGAGATTCATGCCAAACAAAGGCAGCGTTCAGTGCTTCGGAAGTCCGCAAATGACTGATTCTAATGATAGGGAAACCAGGAGAGTGTTCAGGAGGTCTGCTGGGAGGATGGATTAGATTTAATAAGATAGGAATTAAAAAAAAAGTTTTTTTTTTCTATTTTCCAGAATGCTGTTATATAGTATCTGTCACAGAAGGTGTCATTAAATTGTTTATTTGAACTTGCTTAGACAGTTTTTCCATATTGATGTGTACTGAATTTGGAGGATGATCATTTGTAATAAAGAACAATGACATACGAAGAAATTGGATTTTATAATGAAAAATCTCTTGTCTACTAGTTATCCAGAAGGATTTGGATTTGAACCCAAGCCTAAAATGACTCCTTATCATCAAGTGTTTCTTTCTCCAAATGAAGAAGTGAGAGAAAAAAGAGTGGATGCCTTCCCAAGTTTGAGTGATGGTACATTTTATTTGTTGTTTACTTTGGGGAAGTAGATGGACACTGACGTGATTACTGCTAGGGTTGCATTCTTCAGTTTCTCTTTTCCAAGATGAGGAAACAAATACTACTAAGGAGATACCCAAAGGGCAGAAAAAACCTAGAAAATCCCAGAATGATATAGTGGTACAGCAAAGTAACCTAATGAGAATAAAATTGGAGTGATCTTTCCATATTAAACATGGAATGGGGTGATGGATGAATGGAAGAAGAGAGAGCTCTGTGGGACTTGGTTAGACTAAGAACTTGGTGTTCTTGCCAGAATTCCAGAGGACCTCACTGTAAGTTGAGACTACCTCTCACTTGGTCTCTTGAATTTTCCTTTGGACCACTAGATACCATCTCAGTGTAAGCCATTATATAGCTGTCCCTTCAGCTTTCTTTTCTAGAAAATAGGAGTAGATTAAAAAAACTCATTTGTTTCTGTAAAATATTTAGCTTAAAAGAGTAAAATATTTGGCTAATATCAAGTCAAAGGGATTGGCAATTTAAAAAAAAAAAATATATATATAGCATTTGGACCCATGTATTTGAAAGATTGCTCTCTCTTGGTCCAAGAGGCTTCAGCAGACCTTCTTCTACCACTTTGGTTTGCTGCTACTTACCATGTAAAATTTGTAATACTGCATGGTAAGCATGAGAGCCTGTTTTCTAGTCATATAGGTACTCAAAGCCTATGTGAATGGACAGTATTGATTACAACACGAACATTATTAGCATTTGGGGACTTAGGTGGTAGAGTGGACTGAGCAATGTCCATCCTTCTAGGGTGAATAAACAGACTATAGAGGCTGGTACCAAAGGAGGGGGAACCACAGTGGTCCAAGATCAGAGGGAATTTAGGCACTAATCATGGGATTATCATTGTGGGGCACAGCAGATAGAAAGGCTTGGTAGATTTGTCCCTATCTTGGCAAATGCAGGGCAGTGAGCTGGGTGGCTGATGGGAAGCTTGATCCAGTGCCAGGAAACAGTACTGGATTGGGTTCTGGTCCCATGGGTGCACTCTTAGTTTTGGTCCATTCCTCTGAGGGGCTAACAAAAAAGATAGGTTCAGGAGGAGCTTTTGGGGGGGGGGAAGCTATTTGGTTGCCTAGGGCTCTTACAAGTATCTCTCTGTGGGGTATCTAACAGAATTGAGAGGTGAGAGAAAGTTGCCTAACCCCATCAATCATGATTTCTAACTCTGGACATGTGAGGCAGGCAAGATTTGGTGGTGGGCAGTTAGAAGCAGGGAAAAAGCCAGCTCACATAGATGTTGGTAACACAGAAAAACTAGATGGTGTTCAAAAAGGATATCAGTGAAAGCAGTCACAACATGCCATCTCCCAGCTTCTCTGGGAGGAGCATAGAGGCCGTCCTGATCATGCAATGTGCTCTTTCTCTCAGTTCAGCACAGCATCCAGAAGACAGTGCAGACACTCTGGCAGCAGCTCACGACACAGAGGCGGCAGGAGCTGGAGGATGCCTTCAAGATCGATCTCTCTATAAAACCTGGAGAGAAAGAAGTGAAGATTGAAGAGGTCACCCCCCTCTGGGAGGAGACAATGCTCAAGGCCTGGCAGCATTACCTAGGTCTCTGTCCACTTGGCTCCAGGGAACAGAACTTCTAGGTCTTATAGAGTGAGACTTTCCCAAGATTCCACACATGGCCCAGAGCCTTTTCACCCAGAGCTTCTGTCTCATTCCTATGGGGGTGGAATTTACATCATTGAGACCTCATGAATCTTTGCTCACAAAGAATAAATGCTGCTTTGCATCTTAGGTGAAAGGAGGCCAGAGGTGTCAACCAAGCAAGCAGAATTTAGAAACTTCTTAGAGTGAAGGGCCACAATGTCAGGGCTCCATCCCGGGTTCTTGAGCTTGGGATTCTAGGTTCTGCCCTGATATTAACCTACCACCTTTGAATCCTTGCACCAAGTAATGCAGTGACTAGGAGCCTCAGTTTCCTTCTGTTCCAAGAGAAAGTCTTTATCCCATAGATATTAGTGTCCTTTGCACTGTATCAATGACTCAACATTTTACCCTCATATTGGTGAATGCAGCTGTGAGAATGATGTTTTAATTTTGTTTTTAAAGAGGTCATTGCTGTCAAATTATGGCTCATATACTTGCAAGTCTTTCAGCATCACAAAATTCTCAGTTATTTGAGAGTCAGTTATTTCTATCTATATTGTCCCAGACTATTAATCAATATAGCACATTTTATTTCCTTGGTTTCCCAAATTAGCCCTCACAAATATGTATCTACATACATGTACAATTTGAACTCAAGATGTCATATTCCATTTCAGGGAAAAGTTCAATAAAATAGGACATCTATACTTTTATGTGAGGAGGGGACCCAAAAATCCAGAATTTATTTATAAAAGATTATATATTTATTCTTATATGTTTAAACTTCAGTCACCTTCAAAGTACTCTCCATCTGATGCAACACACCTACTGAGATACTCAAAACAATTTTTGAACTCAACAATTTTGATGCCTTTTAGTGCTTCTGCCATTTTTTTGCTTGACCTCTTCCACATCAGCAAAATGTTTCCCTTTGAGGACTTTTTCATCCAGAGAAACAAAAAACAAGTCTCCTGGGGCAAGATATGATGAATAGGGAGGGTGAGGCCTGGGGGTCATGCTGTTTTTGGTCAAAAACTTCTGAACACTCAGTGTGGTGTGGGTGGGTACATTTGTAAATCATCTGTTATGAAATGGGCAAACAAACGCTTTGAGAGTGGTCAAAAAAAAAATTCACTGAAGTCAATTGCAGCCTCTCACAATAATGCCAGCTGGTACACTGATACAGATGGGTTCCTAGAACAGTCACCTAGCAGAGAAAGCCTGTACTACAAAGGGCCCACCCTACAGAAGGTAATTCCATTTTGGGGGGGCATCCCCCCTCATATATACATACAGGAATAAATGGTGAGATGGATCTTAAATTTACAAATGGCTCTCTTTTTGCAACAACTTAATTTTGCAAACTTTCTCTATTTCAGGGCCTGTGTTTTAAGCACATAATCCTATTTACTCTCCATGACACCACAGTGAGGTTGGACACTGTTATTTTCATTTTATTGGATGGGAACACTGAAGCTTAGGAACTTTAGCTAACTTGTCCAATAGTCAGTGAGCTGTGGAGCTAAGAGTCTAAGCCAGGCTGAGTGACCTGGGAACTCATATTACATTTTGTAGTCCAAAGAAGGCAATATGAGCTGGTAGCCTGGAGTATTTCCCTTATTGGAGGCAGGCACACTGGGCTCAAGCCTCTGGCTGGCCATTTGAAAACCAAGCCAGCTCTAGAAATAGTGTGTTCTCCTCTCATTTTCTCTTCTGACAGTTTTTGCTTTCTTGTCCCCAGCATCTGAGAAGAAATCTCTGGCTAGTCGCTCGAATGTCGGACACCACAGCAAAGTCACTTCGTGGAGTGGAAGCTTGTCCTCAGCCATGAGGCTGATCCCTGGGTGGCAGGCCAAGGACCCTGAGTGTAAGACAGAGGTAAGCCCAGAGCTCTTTTCCTTAGAGAAGCATCAGGCATTTTCTTCAAACCCCCTGAGTCATGTCTTCTCTCTGTTGTCACTAGACAACTCTAATTCCATATTATTCTGAGCTTTCTTAGGTATGCATGTGGCTTCCCAATTGAAGATACATCTAGGGGATCCAGGTCTTAAGCTAGCTTTAACTTGAAGTGAAATTGGGCTCCCCTTGAATGCCAAGAGCAGGTGCTCCTTATGGCATTAAAAACCAAACCGATTCTTGACCCATTCTCCTTTTGAGTCAGGTGTGCTCAGGAGCACTAGCCCATAACTCAGTAGGAGCTAGGTGTGTGGGCTCAGCAAAGGGGGAAGAAATGTCGGTGCTATTACTGGGATATGTAGTGTTAGATCCTCTTGATTGGGTGGGGCTAAGACATTGGGGTTTTCTAATTCATTTCTCTAAAACTGTATAACAAATGATCCTAAAACTTACTGGCACCAACAATTTTTTTTTGTGATCATGGATACTGCAGTAAGGAATTTGGAGCATATCAGATTTGGGGGCATGTCTCTACTCTGTGACGTCTGGGCCTTTTCTAGAATCATTGGAAGGATTTTTTACTCCTGCATCTGGAAGTTGCTGCTGACTTTAGTATGAGACCTTAGCTGAGAGTATTGATCAGAACACCTACACACAGCTTCTCCACGTGTCCTGGGCTTCTTTACAACCTGGTGATGGGACTTCAAGGACCAGTTTCCCCAGGGAGGGGAAATGAAAGAGAGAGAGAGAGATAGTGAGAGAGAGAGAGTGTGAGAGACAGAAAGACAGAGAGACAGAGAGAGAGAACCAGGCAGAAGCCACATTGCCTTGCCTTCCATGATCTTGCTTTGGGAAGCTATGTAGCATCACTTCTGTTGTGTTCTTTGGGTTGAGATAGGCACAAAATTCTGTCAAGGTTCAAGGACAGGGAAATATAATCTACTTCCTGGGGAGAAAGTGGCAATGTTCTGCAAAAGCATGTAGGCTCTTTGTAGAAAACACAATCTGTCATGTTTTAATGTTGGGGTCACTGACTTATCTTCAGAGGCAGACTATGATCATTGAATGGACATGGCTTTAGGGTCAGGAGGCCTTGGGCTGTTTACTCAGCTTTGCTCAGTCTTTATCTCCTTACCCTCACACTGGGACAAGTAACTGTGCGAAACTGTGGGAAAAGGCTCCCCAGGGAGATAGAGTAGATGGTTGATAGACACATCATACAATTTGAACTCTCTGCCCATTTAATTTGTGAAAGTGAGCTTGACTCCAAATCTTACCCATTCAGAATCTGGGCCCTGCTGTCCCTGTGTGTCCACTGTGGTCAGTGACTAATAGGGAGAGGCCCTGTCATCAGATACTGGGGAGAGGAGAGGAATAAAGGGATTCCTGTAACCACCAGGCAGCCAAGGTTAGGAGTGTTTCTTTGTTCTAAACTTCCAAAACAAGAGGTCTCAGGACATATGGAGAAAAAGCCTAACCATAGAAGGCTCTGGGTTGGCTGGCCTCCTCGTTCAGACCCAGGGTAGGCTGTGTCCTGATCACTTGGGCTTGTGGAAGACACTGCTCAGTAAGTATGTGGACAGACTCACTTGCTAACTGAGTGTGTGATTAACTTATATTTTGTATCAGCTGCACCACACAGCTATTGGAAGCTCCATTTTATAGATTGGAAAATGAATCTTAAAAAAAGTCAAGGGCTTTGCATCCAGAAAGTGGCAGAGTAAAGGTATTATTTCCCACTGCCATACATGACTTTGGTCTTTCATAACCTCTCAGAGCCTTGATTCCTGAACATACAAGTGGGAATGTTCTCTGTTTACACTAGAATATGTTGAAACACTTGGAAACTGCAAGTGCTTTAGAAATAGAAAACAGTTTACAAAATTCTATTTTACCGTATAACTTTCTTTACCAAGGGAAAGATCATTCCACACAAGGTGTTGCTGCACTGATCCCTGGTTGCTGGATCATCCCTACTTGCCCAAGCACTTGCCTTTGACCAATGCCATTTGTGTCAGGAGGGATCCTGCCCCTCTCCCCTTGGCTTCACTCTGGAGTTTCTACTCCTTGACCAACTCAGTACTGTCCCTGGGAGGTCAGGTCTGTCTGTCTTGGAGCTAGGGAAGGGACGGCTGGAATGCTGGTCATGGACATGCATTTTATGGGAATCTTGAAGGCTATGGGTGCTGCCTCTTGCCAGTGCCACCCTACCTTCAAGGTCACGGTCACTGGCTCAACTTAGTTGCCTTTGAGTCCTGGGGAGATGGTTTGAGAAACCAGCTCATCTGAAAGAAGCTTGAATAGGATGCAGTATTTGGGGGCATGCAGGTTCACAAATGGTTTGTCACAGTTCACTCTTGACTTATTTAAAGATCTAGAAGAAAGAATTATTGAAATTGGCTCTGTCTTTTTGTGAAGGCAGGCTGCTGAAGATGCTTCTACATCAACTGAGGTCTCATTCATTCATTCATTCAACAAACATTCATTAATTGCTGACTGAATCCTGCTCTAAGCACTGAAGTTATAGAAGAGAGGAAAACTAATCTATTCTCTGCTTTAATGAGGGCTGCCTTCTAGGGGGTGAAGATTAACAATAAATGTAGGGGGTGCTAATTACAATGAGGAAAAATTGAGCAGGGATGTGGGAGAAGATGGCAAAAGAGGTGCCAGGCTGTTCAGGTAGAGGTGGTCAGATGCCCTCTCTGGGAGGAGGTGTGGGAGCAGAGAAACAAGGAAGGACATGCACCTTGTTACTCTTCAGGATAGAGTGGTCAGACAAAGAGGACTGCGAGGCCAAGGCACCGAGGAAGGCATGTGTGGGGGTGTCTGAGGACAGGAATGGCCATTGTGTCTGGACTAAAGTGGAGAGAGGACAGCTGCTGGGGACATCACCCTCAGCTATTATTTCCAGGAAGATCTGTGCTTTCCTATAGAAACTTGTGATCAACATGACTCTGTCACTGCTGTTTCCCTCTTTGATCTGGGCACTCAGGAACTTGGAGAGATAAGCATGGCCCTGGTTTCTTCCTTCCTATTTGAGCCCCACTTGTTTATTCTTAAACATGATTTGTTTATCCTTTCTACAACTTAATAGCCTGTGGATTTTTTAAAGCAAAATTATTTTTGAAACAAAGTGGCTTATGTTTTAATTTTCCTTAGCAGCATTATATTCCAGTACCTCAGTCTGGGTTGGGCACAGTGCCTGTTACATAGAAGGCTCTTAAAGAATGTGTAGAGAACTGCATGGAGCTCCCTGTCCTTTGACTGGGGTGGAGCTCACCAGCCTCAGACCCCACATTTGTCACGCATTCTCACGAGCTGCCTTTGTTGCTAACAGAAGGCACAACTTCTCAGGTACATATGTACACTGAGATGTCATAGGATAAGAGCATCAGCTATTTGCCCTGGGGTCTGTTTAATTATTTTTAAAAATTAATTTTGATTATTACAGCTGATTACACCTCAGTGAGCACTGTAATTGATATTTTCTAATGTATCCCAAGGAACATTTTGTACAACACACTTTTTGTTGTTGAAGGTTAAAGACTCTGTTATTGGTTTTCCCCTAAATATGCCCACATCATTAGTCCCTCCAGTGAGAAGGTCGCCATCTGGAAAGAGCAGCATGGAGACATTATTCAGGCACAAGTGCATGAAATTGGTGTTTCTGCATCTTCTGTCTCTCTTCCGGAAAGGAGAGGCTTATAATTAAAGGAGTTGGTTTTGGAGGAAACATTATTCATTTGGTGTTATTCCTTATCATGTCAGCCTCTGACAGCTCTGTAGCACTGATAAATTATTCCTTTGAGCCAGACACACAGTGTACAAGTCCTAATTCCTTTTATCTACCTTCATATTTAGTATAAAATGTTTTCTTCTTGGCAGGTGAGGCTTTGAGGCAAGGCTGATAACATAGATGCTATTTCTCCTAATTCTTCTCCTAACCCCCTTCAGAGCCCCTTCTGGGATCCATTTGTAAAGTCATGGTCTCTACCAGGGCGAAGGCTGTGGTGTCAGCCTGTTAGACAGAGGTTGGGATCTTGGGGTCTCTCAAGTCCACCAAAGGCCAACTTAGGGTGTCCTGGTAGTCACTATCGTTCTACCCCAGTGTGGTCAGCCATCTCTCTTCACAGCAGTGGCCATGATTTTGCTTACTTGCTCACTGTCAGACCTTTTTTGTTTAAAAAAAAATTAAACATCAACAACCAATGCTGGTTTCTTAGTTTTGACAGACACCCCATGGTGATGGTGTCAGTCAAAATGGTGTTAATGTATGGGAAACCAGGTAAGGGGTTGACGAGATCTCTCTGTACTATCTTTAGAACTTCTCTGTAAATCTAAAATTATTTCAAAATATAAAGTATGTCTTCCATCTTATATATTTTTTAAAGCATTAGCAAATAGAAATGGGAACACTGGACGTGGGAGCTAGGAACTGGGTATGACAGGGTTGAGCAGATGAGTGGCTCCTGGACCTAGGCTGAGCAGAGGGGTGATTGGGGGCATGGTAGGTGGTGGGATGAGCATGGGGTCAGGTTTGGGGGTAGGTACCGTGATCCACAGGTGGAGGCTGAGCAAGGGAGCAGAATGTTTTTGTATGTACAGATTAGACTAGAGGTTAGGGATCCTGAGAGCAGAGCCAGCCTGGGTACTGTGGCATTGTCATTCAGGTGGGACATGATGGGGGCCACGCAGCAGTTGTCAGAGCTGTGAAAATTAAAGAACACACGGGAGAATTCTGTTTAACCAATGCTGAGATGAGAAAAGAAAAAGGACCACAAAAGACAAATGAACCAGGCCATGAGAATTGGGGGTATCCAGGCATGAGGGGTTGTTCGTTGGCTCAGCAGAGAACAGGGAGGAACAAGCCAAAGGAGAAAGGTTGAGAGTGTAGTGGGATCCCCTCGGGGGAGTGGGGATGCAGCTGCCTGACCTGTGTCTTGTATGGCAAAGTGTCATTTGGATTTCACCCCACTTTCCTCCTGGGATCAACTGAATGTTGTCTCACACAGGGCTCATGTGGAAGCAAAAAGTAAGAGCAGGACCAGGCTATGTCTTTCATGTTTCATGGCTTTTGAAGATAGTTGTGCAAGCATTCGGTTGCTGTTTTCAAAGTCAAAATGGCCCACGTAGGGAAGCCAGGGCCATATGAGAAGTAACAGAAGTGGGTGGGAAGTCACCAAAAGCCAGAGGGTGACAAACTGAAGTTGCTAAAAACAAACAAACAAACAAACAAAAGCTTTTTGTTGGAATTCTATGTCTGTTCTGGCAAGGACATGAAAGCACTGAACATTTGCTCCGAGGCCCCCTGGGGTCCCTTAAGGCTATCCAGTGGGTGAGCCTCCTTTCCACCCAGACACCTGTAAGGCCAGCAGTGCCCACAAATTGGAGCCTTAAAGATTCCCGATTGGAGCCTTAAAGATTCCCGAGACTAACACCTGTATTGGCAGGTGACTGTGGACCTGCCATCAGCTGCTTTTCTGAATGTGTGCACAGGCCCACTGTGTCCCACCCCCAGCCAGTGCACTGCCATGTCCCTGGCAGAGATGCTGGCTGACACTAGCTGGGTGATAGCTGTATGAAGAACAGTTCTGGCTTGGGTCCCTGGCAGGAACAGGACATTTTGACCATCCATTCTGAGCACTTTACCCACTACCTCTTTTAAAAATCATTGTTTAAAATTCAAACATATACAGAAGTAGGGAAAATAATAAAATGAATTTCCATGTATCTATCCATCACTTCCACAATTTCAGCTCATTACCAATCTTGTCGCATCTCCATCACTACCCACTCCGCCTCTGCACAAAATAATTTTGAAGCAACACCCCAGACATCACATCATTTCATGCATAAATGTTTCTGTATGCTTATTTTTTCTTTAAAGAGATCATGGAACCCAAATAAAAATTACAGAAAAGAAAGCAAGTAGGCAGAATTGTAAGGCTTTAGCAGTCACCGTGGGAGTGATCGAGCAATTTCTGGTCTTACTTTTCAGTGTGTTTGTATTTGTCTCCTGCTGCTGAGCGATGATGGTTTTGATGAGGCTGAAGGCATGGGATGCCTCATGGAAACTCATGCCCTTGTTTCAGGAAGGAAGGTGAAGTCCGATGGGGGACACAGGTGCTTGTGAGTTCAGTGTTCAGTGGGTGAACGGCACTGGAGGAGGAAGCCTTAGAGTGCACTTGGCTGGGAAAAAGTTCACTACTCAGGAGAGCCCAGGCTGAGAAGAGATTGAGAAAATAGAAAGGAAAGGGCTTTGAAATGAATGGGAAGGAAATAAGCCAAAGAGCCCAGGGTAACAGCTGAGGAAGTAAAAATACATTTGTGAAAACAAAAGTTAGAATTTCCAGGAAAGTTCAGTAAAAAGAGTCAAAATTGAACTTCTTTAAAAGGTAGTAGGAAATTTTAAAAATCTTAAATTCAGAAGGTTGTTACATGGAATATTTTAACTTAAACTTGTAGTAACTTCATCAGGATGTTTGTGGGCAGGAGAGAGAACTTTCACAAGAGGTCAATATGCCTGTAAGAGAGATGGTTCAAAGCAGGTGGCCTAAAGTTTGTGGGAAAGTAAGACAAATTGAAGGGGCGAGAGGACCAAGAAAGGTGAGATTTTGATGATCTATTCTCACTGGCATGGAAGAAGGGCAGAGAGGGCAGCCCGTGTCAGCTAATCCAGCAAGAACTGTAGAAAAGAGAACAGTGATTCTGAAAACCTGAAATCACAAACTTTGTGAAAAATCACAATTTGTGTTCAGTGGTGGGAAAAGTCTTATGAGCAAGTGATGAACACCAGCAAGTAATTAGCTGTTTGATGAATAAAACCACTCACAAACAAATAAAAGCATGATTTTAACAAGACTAGAAACTGTAAACCACCCTACTGATGTGATTATGGTTTCCTCAATTGTGGTGGGCAAGGCTGCAAATGACTTATTTTCTTTTAATGCTTTTCCTGAGATAAGTGACCTTAAAAATAATGCCACTTTGCTCAGCCTGGCCTTAGAGCTCTTCTCTGTTGTCCATGTGTTTGGACTAGAGTCATTTCCAAAAAGATCTTTCATTATGCTTTGGATGTGGTGGAATTTTGGGGGCAAGAAAGAGAAAAATTATTATTTAGTCCAATAGTTTCATTTCTTAAACCTCTGAAGTTTCCTTTTTCACTTTAACTGGAGCATGTATCTTAGGCCTTGATCTTGCCGGCAGCTGTGCTCTAACACTGCACCCAGAATTGACTTTCTTACAGCAGTATGGTGTCCTGGGGCAGAGGTGGGGACATGCAGACAGGCAGGCAGCAGAGAGGAGTGCATTAGCCCTTTAGGCTTTCTTCTGGTAGCCTGGGCACTCAACCAAGGCCCTCCTGCTCATTTCCTCTCTTCCCTTGATTGCACACACAAAACACACACACACACGTCATTCTGCACATAATTGATTTCAGAATCTGCCCATCACATCTGTGAGAAGTGAGTGGGAAGGAGCTTCTTTGAACGAGGAACTCTGCACCATAACTGAACACAGTCGATAGGTCCTAACAGCAGAGGATTTGAAAAAGCAGCAGCATCAACACAGGGTTAGTACTCAGAATAATGAGGAAGCAAAAGTGGGCTGATTGAGACAGCGGCTTTTCTTTTCTCATTTTAAGGAAGTATAAATATTGCTAGTCTATCACAAGTGCCTGTGACAGGAGTTTGAAAAATAGAAGTAAGTGAACAAAGCAAATACTGATACCTTTACTGATGTTTCTTTACCATGTGCATCATTTGTGAGACATGTTTATCTTCATAATAGGAGGATAATTAACATCACTGATTATCAAATTAAGTTCATTAAGCATTCACCAACAGTGCACTGTGAAGTTGACATTATGTTCTACTGTCAACAAATGCTTTTGATTTCTGAGGAAGTAATTAAAATGTAAATTAGCATGCAATTATATGCACAGGGGAAGTTTTGAATCAGATATTCATTTCAAAACTGCTTAGAGCAATATAGTGTTTGTTTTTTTCTTCAATAAAAACAGACATTTTGCTATTAGGGGTATATATTAAAGTTGCCATTCTGTTGTCCAATGTTTTTACATCATAGCAAGGTTATGGCACAATGTCACACAGGGTGTTTAGTTGGTATATTTGTTACTGTGCTTTTGTTCTTATTTGATCATTTTATTTACTATCTTAATTTATGTTTATATCCTTTGTGTTAAAAATATTACAACTGATATTTTTCCTGAAAAGTTTCTGCAACTTAAATTCTCTAGTTGTGTTTACCCTTTAAAAGCATCATAGTGCAAATCTTTTGAAGTGTCCTTTCTTTCAGGATAAGTTTGGGAAATATAATCAATGACTTGCTGAGAGCAGGTGACATACACAGGAAAGAGAAAGGCTGCAAATATCAAACTTGTGCTCCAATGTCCTTGGTTGCAAGTTCACACTTTTCTACTTTTTTAGGGTGGCCTCTTGATTTCTGATGACATGCTATAAGTGGATGAGCATGTCGTAGTGCTATATACAGTAGCCTCATCAGATTAGAATCTTTCCTGAAACATCATATTTGCTGGAAAGGAGCTTCCAAGATAGAAGCCACGGTGCCCAAAGACCCAGAGTTTTTATTCCTTAAATAATCCTAACTGTATCCTGGGATGCCCACTTTCCACTGAAGCTTATAGTTTGTTGTGAGAGTTCAATGGATGTGATGCCCACCTCTGCCATCTTCTGTCATGAAGACCTCTGTGCTGTTTGAGCATTGAGCCAATGTCACCTGTCCCATAAGGAGGTAAGGTCTCACACATGATATTGAATCTTCTCAACCTCTTCTTGAATGATTTTTTCAAGAATCAGTTTTATGTAAACAAGATTTCAGATAAATGCAGAGAGAATACAATAGCCTAAGAGAGTCTGTTTCTTATGCACTTGAAGGGTCAATGTCAAGGCTTGGCCATGCATAGAGCCCACTGAACTACTAACTGCTTATCATTGTGAGTATTGGCAGATAACCCCATAGTTCAAGCAGAGAGAGGCTGGGCTTATGGTTTGAGCAGAGGACAGGCATCTTTGCACAGTGACTGGTGGTGGTTGGAGGGCCAGCTGGGCAGCAGTGAGCCGTGGTCTTGTGTAGAGGAAAGGGACCTGCACAGGGCTCACACAGAGATGCGAAGTTTATGGTCTTGGTCCTCCTGACATCTCTCTGAGCTCTGCTAGCAAGCAGTGAGCTCTAGTATGGTCTGTATCCACCAGAAGATGGGTCCCTTGTTCTCATTTGTTCCTTCAGAAAGGCTCTTTTTTCTAATTCATGCATAAGACAGTATGTGGGTTAGCAGACAGCTTTAACTGACAAAAGGATACTGCTGGTAAAATCAGAAGATGGTAACCTTCTTCTGACACATAGCAAGCACCTACCTTAGCAGGCTGATAGAATTTTCTCAATCAGAATTTTCCTCTCAACTGTTCATTCTTAAAACTTATTTTAAAACATGGTCTACTATATCATAACTTAAAAGAATGCAAAGTCCACCCAAGAAATAAATAATCAATACTGACAGAACTCACTTCATCCCATAGGTTGCTTGTAGTTTTGTCTCCTGCTAGTCACACACTTCCTCACCTGTAATTGGCACGGCTCCACCACTGTGCTTCACAAAAGCTTGTGATGCCATGGGGCTCTGCCACAAGAGAGCAGCTCAAAGCCACCTCCTTGAGCATTTTTTTTTGAGCATTTGGCCTCATAAGAAAAGAGATTAAAGTTGTTTTTCTTTTGGCAGCAAAGTGATAGCTTGAATTCCCTCCAAGATAACAGGCGCCAAATTATGCAAGTTCTATGCATCAATGCAATTGTCTCAATGTAAGGTCATGATCACTACCCATTGAAAGATACATTGAATCCAAGTCATGTTCTGGAAAGTCCTTAGGGATACAGATGCTTAGTTCCTTCTCCAAAGACTTCTACTCAATAGAAATGTGTAGTGTTAAAAGGTTAACTAGATCTTCTCACCTCCTTCTGCTAATTATTTATTGACTTTCTTTCTTCTATATCCTATAATATTTTATTTTATTACCAAATCGGGCAAACTGTGTTTATATACCATAAATGATGACTGTCACTGGGGAATATTTCAAAATAATCTAAAGTTCAAGTCAACAGCTCAACCCACAATAATTTAATGTACAGAAATACTGTGTCATATGCAATTCAACAACAAATGAATTTTGACTAGACAGTATTTCTTGATACAAATATAAAAATGTATAACATATGGTCTTTATATTTAAAGAGTCTGTGTAGTCTGGTTATTTATCTTCCCTAGTTAGATGATATCTATAAAGAATCACTGTAAAGAGCCCCAGTCTGCCCACTCAGGCATGCAACCAACTTGCCAGCCACAGTGCCCAGGTGTTGCTCGGGCCCACCCAACAGGCGCAAAATCAATGCGCTGGCCACCAGGCACAGACGCCCACCTCCACCATGCACAGGTGCTTGTGACCCCAGCCGAATGGGCACAAAACCAACTCATTGGGTTCGTGCCAGCTGGTGCAAGGCTGGTGCACTGGCCGCTGCCCACAGGCACCCTTGGCCCGCCCCAATAGGCACCAAAATGAACGCGCCAGCCACCGCGCCTAGCAGCCACCCAGGCATGCCCCAGTGGGCACAAGACCAGCGGGGCGGCCACCGTGCACAGGCACCCACCACTGCCGCTCATAGCTGCCCATGGCCCCACTCCACAGGTGCAAAACCAACTCGCCAGCTGCCACACACAGGCTCAGGACCAGTGTGCCAGCACATAGAGGCCTCCCTCTCTGCCGGAACAGGAGAGTAAACAGTTGGCCTTGGACCAGCCTGCCCCAGTGTTCAACAGGTCAACCCATCCCTGGCCTGCGCGAGGGAATGCACTTTCCTCTGGCTGAGGCCAAAGGACAATGAGATGAACTAGAGACACTTTGTAATAAGTTTTGGGTGCTGGCTCTTGAGAAGAGCTGGGAGAGCAGCGGACTAGTTCCCAGTACAGAAGCATCCCAAGTGCTATGGCAGAAATCACTTAAGCAGACTGCTCTCCTCCAAGTGGAGTCAGTGGCTCAACAATTGTACACAAGAAGATCGCACCATAAAGGCAGAAAATAAAAGCAAATCAATGTAAGAAGCAGAAACAAGACCAGTACCCAAAATGGGGAGATGGAATAACACCCCACCAAACAGAAACAACACTCCACCAAAAAGAAGGGAGGAATTCCCAGAAGGACAGATAATGAAATAAAAGCAAGCAAGCTATCAGACATGGAATTCAAAACAAGAGTAATGAGAAAGCTCAATGAATTCAACAAACTCAAAGAAAACTACTGTATTCCCTCATTTATTGTGGGTATTACATTCTACACCCCCTGTGATAAGTGAAAATCCGCGAAGTAGGCACTTTACATTTCTTTTTCTTTTTCTTTGTATTTTAGGGCTTTATAAACCCTTCCCACACACTTATAAACCATTTCCAGTCCCTTATTAATCTTCCTTACTCCCTTATTAACCTTTTACACACTTTCCTAAACACTACTTAAACATATTTTACATTCTTAAACCTACGTAACTTTAACAACATATGTATACAGTACTGCAAAATCCTGCAATATAGCAAAAAATCAGTGATAAATAATTAAATATAATATTTTAAAAAATCCTGTGACACAGTGAGGCCGCGATAAGTGAACCGCAATATAGAGAGGGACTACTGTACAATGAACTCCAGGGGAACTATAATAAACTCCAGGGAAACTAAAAAGAATTACAGGGAAACTACAAGGAACTTACTGAGAACTACACTAGCATAAAAAAGGACATAGAAACTATCAATAAGAACCAGGAAGAAATGAAGAACACAATTTTTGCACAGAAGAACACAGTAGAATCAATCAAAAGCAGGCTAAACGAAGCAGAGGATTGGATCAGTGAGTTAGAGGACAACGTAGAAAAAAATTCCCAAATAATGCAGCAAAATGAAAAAAGACTTAAAAAGAATGAAGAGGGTTTAAGAGAACTGCAGGACAACATGAGATGAAACATTAGAATCATAGAGATACAAGAAGGGTAAGAAGAGGAGCAAGGGATAGAAAACCTGATTGAAAAAATAATGACAGAAAAATTTCCTAACTTGATGAGAAAAAAAGTGATACAAGTCCAGGAAGAACAGAGGTTCCCAATGAAGATTAACCCAAAGAGGCCTACTTCAAGGCACATCATAATTAAAATGGCAACATTCAAAAACAAAGAGAGAATCCTAAAAGCAGCAAAAGAAAAACAGCAAATAATATACAAGGTAGCACGGATGAGACTATCTAGTGATTTCTCAACAGAAACCCTAAAGTCAGAAGGGAATGACAAAAAATATTTCAAGCAATGAAAAACAAAGGCCTACAACCAAGATTACTCTACCCAGCAAGACTCTCTTTCAAAATGAAAGGTGAAATAAGGAGTTTCCCAGACAAGGTAGACTAAAAAAATACATCTCCACAAAACCAGTATTGCAAGAGATGCTAAAGGGAATGCTGTTAAGAAAAAGAAGAAAAAGAGAGAGGGAGAGGAATACAGGTACAAAGGGAAATGAATAAATGCCTGTTCATAATAACATTAAATGTAAATGGATTAAATACTCCAAGCAAAAGACATAGAATAGCAAAATGGACACAAAAACATGATGCACACATATGCTGTCTACAAGAGACACACCTCAAAACAAAAGATTTACACAGACTGAAAGTGAAGGGATGAAAAAAATATTTCAGGCAAATGGACATGAAAGAAAAGCTAGGGTAGCAATACTTATGTCAGACAAAACAGATTTCACAGCAAAGGCCATAAAAAAAAAAAAGCATATTTTATAATACGCAAGGGAACAATCCATCAAGAAGATATAACCCTGATAAACATATATGCACCCAACATAGGTGCAGCAAAATATATAAGGAAAATCTTGGAAGACTACAAAAAATATATCAACAGCAACACTCTCATAGTAGGACACTTTAATACCCATTGTTGACAATGGACAGATCTTTGAAGCAAAGAAACACCAAGGATATGAGGCACTGAACAACACTTTAGATCAAATGGACTTAAATGGTATATATAGAGCTTTTTACCCCAAAGAAGTAAAATATACATTCTTTTTTAATGCACATGGGACATTTTCAAAGACAGACCACATGGTAGGACACAAAAAAAGCCTCAAAAAATTTAAGAAAATTGAAATTATATCAAACATCTTCTCAGATCACAAGGCCTTGAAACTAAAAATCAAACTCAAGGAAAAAACTCAAAATCATTTAAGCTCATGGAGAATGAATAACATGCTATTAAATAATGAATGGGCTAACAATGACATCAAAGAAGAAATCAGGAAGTTTCTGGAAACAAATGACAATGAGCAGACAACAGCCCAAAACCTATGGGACACAAAAGCAGTCCTAAGAGGAAAGTTCATATCAATACAGGCCTACCTAAAAAAATAGAAGAATCTCAAATAAAAAATCAAACCCTACAGCTACAAGAACTAGAACAGCAACAACAAACAAAGCCCAGAGTGAGTAGAAGGAAGGAAATCATCAAGATCAGAGCAGAATTAAATGACATAGACTTAAAAAAAAATTCAAAAGATCAACAAGAGCAGGAGCTGGTTCTTTGAAAAGATTGACAAGCTTTTAGCCAGGTTCATCAAGAAAAAAAAGAGACAAGACCAAAATAAACAAAATCAGAAACAAAAGAGGAGAAATCACGACTGATACCACAGAAATACAAAGGAATGTAAGAAATTACTGCAAACAACTATATGGCAAGAAACTTGACAACCTAGATGAAATGGGCAAATTTTTAGAAACATATAATCTTCCAAAACCAAATCAAGAAGAAGCAGATAGCTCGAACAGACTGATAACAAGAGTGAAATTGAAACATTAATCAAAAAACTCCTGACATACAAAAGTCCTGGACTGGATGGCTTCACAGGTGAATTTTACAAAGCATTTAGGGAAGAACTAACTCCTACCCTTCTCAAACTATTCCAAAAAAGCCAAGAAGAGGGAAGACTCCCAAACTCTTTCTATGAAGCCAGTATTACCCTAATTCCAAAACCAGGTCAAGACATAAGAAAGAAAGAAAACTACAGGCCAATATCGCTGATGAACATAGATGCTAAAATCCTCAACAAAATATTGGCAAACTGATCCAGCAACACATTAAAAAGATCACACATCTGGCTCAATGGATTGAGCGTCGGCCTGCAAACCAAGTGTCGCTGGCTCACTTCCCAGTCCAGGCACATTTCTGGGCTGCACGCCAGTTCCCCACTTGGGTGTGAGTGAGAGGCAACCCCACATTAATGTTTCTCTCCCTCTCTTTCTCCTTTCCCCTCTCTCTAAAAACAAATAAATAAAATAAAATAATAAAATTATTTCTTTAAAAAAGATTTTACATCATGATCAAGTGGGATTCATCCCAGGGATGCAAGGATGGTTTAATATTCACAAATCAATAAATGTAGTACACCATATAAAATGAAAGACAAAAACCATATGATCATATTAATAGATGCTGAAAAAGCATTTGATAAAGTATAAGACCCATTTATTATGAAAACACTCAGCAAACTGGGAATAGAGGGAGCATACCTCAACATAATAAAGGCCATATACAAGAAACCCAAAGCCAACTTTATACTCAATGAACAAAAACTGAAAGCACTCCCCCTGAGATCAGGATCAAGACAAGTATGCACACTCTCTCCAATCCTATTCAACATAGGCTTGGATGTTCTAGCCACAGCAATCAAACAAGAAAAAGAACTAAAAGGCATCCACATAGAAACAGAAGAAGTAAAATTGTCACTATTTGCAGATGACATGATAGTGCTCATAGAAAACCCTATAAACTCCACGAAAAAACTACTGGACCTAATAAGTGAATTTGGCAGAATAGCAGGGTACAAAGCCAATATTCAGAAATCAAAGGCATTTCTGCAGACCAACAATAAAATATCAGAGATAGAAACTAGAAAAAAAATCCCATTTACTACAGCAACAAGAAAAATAAAGCATCTAGAAATAAATTTAACCAAAGAGGTAAAAGACCTGTACTCGGAAAATTACATAACCCTGAATAAAGAAATTAAGGAACATACAAATAAAAGGAAGCATATACCATGTTCATGGGTGGGAAGAATCAACATCATTAAAATGTCCATACTACCCAAAGCAATTTATAGATTCAATGCAATCCCTATTAAAATACCAAGGTCATTTTTCACGAACCTAGAACATATACTACAAAAATTTATATGCAACCAAAAAAGAGCACGAATATCCACAGCAATTTTGAAGAAGAAGAACACAGTAGGAGGAATCACAATACCTGATATCAAACTATACTACAAGGCCATGGTAATCAAAACAGCCTGGTACTGGCATAAGAACAGACATATAGATCAGTGGAACAGAATAGAGAGCCCTGAAAGAAACCCAAGCTTCTATGGTCAACTAATATTTGACAAAGGGGAAAGGAACATAAAATGGAATGAGAAGAGCCTCTTCAACAAATGGTGCTGGGAGAACTGGACAGAGACGTGCAAAAAAAATGAAACTAGACCACCAACTTACACCACACATGAGAATAAACTCGAGATGGATCCAAGCACCATAAAAGTCCTACAGGAAAACATAGGCAGGAAAATTTCAGATATCCCACATAGCAATATTTTCACCGATACATCTCCTAAGGCAAGGTAAATAAAGGAAAGAATAAACAAATGGGACTATATCAAACTAAAGAGTTTCTGCTCAGCAAAAGAAAATGTCAGCAAGATGAAAAGGCAACCAACCATATGGGAAAACATATTTGCCAATGATACCTCAGATAAGGGATTGATCACCAAAATATATGAAGAACTTACATATCTCAACACAAAGAAGACAGACAGCCCAATTAAAAAATGGGCAAAGGACCTTAACAAACAATTCTCCAAGGAGGATATACAGAGGGTCCATAGACACATGAAAAAATGCTCAACATCACTAGCCATCAGAGAGATGCAAATAAAAACCACAATGAGGTACCACTTTACACCAGTCAGAGTGGCCATCATCAACAAACCAACAAACAAGTGCTGGCAAGGATGTGGAGAAATGGGAACCCTAGTGCACTGCTGGTGGGAATGGAGACTGGTGCAGCCACTATGGAAAACAATATGGAACATCCTCAAAAAACTAAAAATGGAACTGCCTTTTGAACCAGCAATTCCACTGCTAGAATTCTACCTGAAGAATTCTAAAACCCAATTCAAAAGAACCTATGCACAGCAGCGCTATTTACAATAGCCAAGTGCTGGAAACAGCCTAAGTGCCCATCTGTAGATGAGTGGATTAAAAAACAGTGGTACATTTACACAATGGAGTACTATGCAGTAGAAAGAAAGGAGGAACTCCTAACGTTTGCAACAACATGGATAGAACTAGAGAGAATTATGCTTAGTGAAATAAGCCAGGCAATGAAAGAAAAATACCATATGGTATCACCTAATGCAGGAGACTAATGAACAATACATACAAATGAACAAAATTGAACAAAGAACAGAGTAACAGCTATGAGGGGGTTGGGGTAGGGAGGGAAAGGGGTAAGTAGGGGAAGGGTTTAGTAAAGGAACTAATATAAATAACCCTTGAACGTGGACAACAGGGTCGAGATTAACTGTGGGAGAAGGGGTGGACTTTGTGGGGGTAGCAATGAGGGAAAAAGTGGGACAATTGTAATAGAAAAACAAAAATAATATTTAAAAAAAAGGAAGGAATAAAACTAAACATGCACTTGTCATATGACTTAGGACTGCACTCCTGGGCTTTTTTTCCAAAGAATAAAAATGTATGTACATGTGAAAACTTATACCAGGTATTCCCCAACCCCCCCCAAAAGAATCATTGTAGATGGGGTTCTGAAAAATGATCAAGATTTTGTAAACTAAAACAGATTAATCTTTGGTTGAGTTCTTTTGAAAACTGAGTACAATCCTTTACTTTAAAGGCTATTATAACCAGGAATATTTTTTGAAGTTTAGATTTTTTATATTGGATTTCCTAATGAGAGGTATACCTGCATTCCAAAAACTAATATTGTGTTTAGGGGAAGGAATCATCATCCCAGGAAATGCTTAAAAACTCTTTTAAAAATATGACTTATGGATAGAAGAAACATAATTTTGTTTATTCCTCTAAACTTAAATACTTAACATACTCATCAATGCAAAAATGCTTTAGAGTTCACAGACAGGAGTGTCCCCAACTACATAAATAATGAAACAGCAGATGGTCGTGGCATGAAGAATCAGACTGGGGCCCTCCTGAGGCGCTGCTGTCATTCACAACCCGCAAGGCCCCCGTCACACCACTTGGTGGCCAGGAGCCTGCTGCGCCAGGGATAGTGCGCTCTTGCCCTGGGACCCATCTATTACGAGAGACAATTCTGGTTAATTAAAAAATCCTTTCAAAGTCTCAGAACAGAAAGTTCTGAAGTTTCCTTCTCTTTGTGATTTCTGATGGGAGTTGGTGAAAACTTGGCTCTTTGTCCTGGCAAAGAAGGAATACTGACTGTAAAGTGGAGAGAGTGGGGACACATTTCCTGGCTGACCTGAGGGTGAGGCTCGGGGACCTGGGGTGCTAATTTATGTACTAGTGTAACGGGGAGTGATAAAGGGTGTGACTGGGGTCCTTGGGGGATCAAAGTGCAGTTCAATGAGCATGTGTCCGAGGGGTTGCTGCAAGGACTCTGACTCTTGGACTTCTGCGCTAGGACCTATGTATGGACTGGGTCACAGATGAGGCCTCTGCTCTCTGGGGAAACAGAGTGTAAGCAAAGGGAATAGAGGGGAAAATATCAGATAATGTGACATCATCTGGAGGAAATCAACCATGTGTTAGAGTCTGCCTTGTGATTACTGTCGGGGCAGGTCACAGAAGACCTCGCCAATGAAGATAACAAAGCTGAGAGCAAGGAGTAGCCATTCAACATTTGGAGGTGAGAGCTCCTAAAATAGACCCAACTTGTGTCAAGGGTGGAGGACAGTCATGATTTGTATACTTGAAAACCGAAGAAGAGGCTCATATGACTGGAGTGCAGATTAAATGGAGGTGTGGTTCAGGAGGAGGGGACAAGAGCCACTTGCCAAGCATGTTCCAAGTCCTCTAAGAGACCAGATAATACCTCTATGTCTATGACTCCATCTGCATCTATATCAATATACCTCTCTTTCATATACTGAACACCCATTTCTGCTCTGAATGGTCCCTCCTTCAACATTCCACACTCATTCATTCATTTCCTACCATATCCCAGGCCCTTGGGTGAATACCAGGGGACCGTTTCACAATCACTAGCCTGTCAGGCCCAGCTTCTAGGCTGGTGAGACAACTAGACAACTACAATGTAACAAGAGATGTAGAAAAGGTCAAGGCTGAGTCTGGCTTTTTCCAGGAGTTTGAGCTGAGACTTAGAGGAGGAGAAGGAGGAGGAGGATGTGAGGAAAGATTCATGGTGAGAGAAGTACCCTTTCAGGTGCAAAGGGATAGTTGTGGCCATCTACCTGTGGGTCAGTTGCTGGCTTGGTATTACTGAAGTAACATATCCAGTTTCTCCTAATGCCATGTATTTATTTATATCTGACTCACTCCTCACAGGATTTATAGTGATTTTAGATAAGGATGCATGGAATAAAAAAAAAGGAAATGAGATCAAGAACAATAATAAAAGGAGAATGCCAATTCCTGGGGAATTAAGATCATAAATGTGTGGTCTCTGAAGACTTACATCTAAATGGTTCCTGAGCTTTCTCCTGTACTTTAGGAACACTACCCCAGCCCGGCCATGACCCTGAGTGGCCACAGCTGCCTGGCCCCTGCCATGGAAGCATGATTGTCTTACTTACCTCCCTGGGTAGATTTTTAAGTTTCTGGAGGACAAACTGTGTGCTCTGATGATCTTCAAGGCCACAGGGCTAGCACAAGGCCTAGACTGGAGTAGGTGCTGGGAATTGTTGGCTGAGAAAAGACAAAAGAAAGAAATCAGGCCTATTTTCATCCACAGTAGCCACATTTATGAGAGCCTAGCCTAAAGGAAAGGGGAGGGGTTAGTGTTGGTTAGGTTGCCTGTGAGCCACATGTAGCCCAACTGCAGGAACCTACTGGCAAATCCCAGTGTAGCCCCACAAAGCGTCAAGACAAACAGGTGTGTGCAGCATCCTAGAGTGCAGGATGTGGTCAGATTGACCCTCAAGAAACTCCTGATATGGGCCCATATTGCTGCCAGCACTGTCCTGACAGCTCAGACCAAGGGTTCTGCTCTGGAGTGGGGTGGTGACACAGCAGTCTTAGGCGCTCTTGGGCAAAGTGGCCTGTCTCTCTCCATACAGCCTAAAGAAGGAATTCTTTCCATAAATTCTGGTCCCCATATGTTACCTCTCTGAAATTTCAGCTGCAGAGTCAGTACTAGGCATCTCCTGGAATAAAAGAAACTATATTAGTTTGCTCAAGCTTCCATGACAAAATCCCATAGGTAGGAGGCTTCACTGACAGACATTGGTTTTCACAGTTCTGGAGGCTGGAAATCTGAGATCAAGGTGTTGACAGGTTTGGTTTCTCTGGAGGCCTCACTCCATGACTTGTAGAGAGCAATCATCTGCAAGCATTCTGGTTTCTCTTCCTCATCTTATGAAGGCACCAACCAGACTGGATTAGGGCCCACTCTGAGAGCCTCATTTAACCTCTTTAAAAGCCCTGTCTCCAAGTGCCTCAATCACATTCTGAGGTACTAGGAGTTAGGGATTCAACACATACATTTTAGAGAATACAATTTGGTCCATAAAAGCACCTCAAGTATCAATACATTTTTAGGGGAAGATGTTTCCATTGGATTTCAGACCCTTGGGATAGATCCTTATGTTTATCTCTCATCCAGACCCTTTCAGTAATTCCTAAAGTTCTGCCCCTGCCTGAGGTGGTGTGCCTCCATGAGCTTTACCTGTGAGGGCAAGGCTGACAGAAACCGAACGAGACTGGGATGCATTCAGGGAAGAGCAGCGTGGCAACACTTCTCATTTGTCAGAGCCTAATGGAAACTGTTAAACCCAAGACAGAGGCACAGAGGTACAGAGACAGGGATGAGTGAGGGAGGCTCCTTGAGAACACCCTGCACTTGAAGCTTTTGTCCTTGGCTACACCAAAGTGTGTGTATGTGTTTTTAAGTAATTTTTCTCCATGTACTCATGACGATTGAGTTTAATAAAAACATCACAGTTCAAAAAAGACAAATTAGAAACCACTGTTCATCTTAGAAATTAATCTGTGAGTGAATTTAATGAGAGATGAATTGCGCTGTGGTGATCTGGTCCCTCTTCACCCACTCTGAGCCCCAATTGTTTGTCATTATTGCTGGAAATATGATTATTACTCTGGTATTGCTTGACATTCATTAAGAATCCAGGGGCTATGTCTCCACAGCAGAGAAAAGTGCAATTATTGAGCGCTTGGAGAAAAAAGCATTTCCTGTCCTGAGTCGTCCAAACTGATATCCCCAAAGGCCCCTTGACAGTGACCGTGGCTTGATTCAGAGCCCAGGCTATTCTGTCACTTGGCACACATCGCATCTTCTTTATTTCATGAATGCGCTTGTAGATATTGTATATAATTTTCCAACAAAAGGGAAAAGCATGTCATTATCTTCTCATTGTTCATCATCTAACCCAAACCAGGTCTCCACTAAAGACTTATATTCAAAGGCAGATATTTCACCTTTACATGGAGAAAGCATAATAGAAAAATCGTGTAGGTAATCTGTTTATTTACTATTTTGAAACAAGGAAAATACTAAATTTCAGATGGGTTTAAATGTGGCAGGGGTAATGAGAGCCAGAACTGCCCCAGCTCCTGACCCTCATCATTTGCAGACTTGGAAGTTTTGTCAACTGACCCTTTGAAGCTCATTAATCCTAACTATGTGGAATGTTTTACTCTGGACAGATAAAGGCTAGCTGCAGAGAACTTGGCTCACAGGAGTGAGGAGGGTCTATGAGCTTAATTTTGGTATCTCAAACTTTTATAGTTTTGCGTCCATTTTTCAGGCCCTTGGGGACAGAGATGGGTAGTATTCTTGAGGAGCTTATAATGGGGGGAGTCTGGGGGGAACCCAGATGCTGTAATGCATCATTTATGCTGTATGGTAGAAACCCCAAGGAAGGGTGCTGGAAAGAGAAGAGCAGTAATAATAATCTGGTTACACAATAACCAGAGTGCTTGCACCGATATGATACCCTCTGTTGCTCACTGCCACCCAGCAACATGGCACAGTTACTAAACTCCCTCATCCTCTCAGCTGCCTCCAGTGGAGGAGAGGTGACCAATGAGTGACCAGTGTGACTGATGAGAGTGATCAGTGAGAACATGGGATGCATGGGGCATGCATCTCCTTCATATCTGAAGCTCTACTCCAGCTTTGATGAATGAGAGGTCACCTGAGTTGAACTTGAACCTGCCATTTGTTTCTTTGGCCAAAGTCAGATGTCAAAGGAATTTAGATTTGTCACTGAAATCATAGAGCATGGTTATTTTTTTTAATGGAATTATTAATGAATATTTAGAAACATTTAAAAAATAATCAAAAAGACTGCCTACAGTGATGTTGTGTTATATAGGGTTACATTTTAAGATGTACTCAAAAAATGGAAACCAAGTTGTCAACAATACTCTTAAAATTTCCTTAAATTATTTATTAATAATGATTCCATTTGTTGTTTTGTGAACACTGTACCAGCCTTCTGTACACCCACCAGGCAGCTTTTCCACCATTTGGAAGTCAGTTACTATTTCGTTGTTAAGTGTCTGATGAAGTGGTTGGCTTGGGCAATTTGGAAAAACAAGATTTACCAAAAATTATTTGCCTTTAAACATGAGAATTTTACTCTATACAATGAATTGTGTACACCAGAAGGAATATGGTGCTATGTATGACTGAGAGCAGTGACTCATATCTTCCATTTCAATTTCACTATGCGGCTTAGGTACAGGGTTGTAATAATTTTGTTGTATTTTTCAATATACTTTTTATTTCAGAATATCTTTTATATATTTTTTACATTTACAAGGTCTGTCCAGAAAGTATTCATCCATATAATGTGCAAAATAGAGACATTTATTGTAAAAGATACAAGATACAAGAAACATTGTACATAGGATAATGACCCCTCAGTCCCCTTCAAAGTAGGCACCTTGGGACCTCACACAGTGCTCCCAATTGCCATCATCTGCCTCATTGTATTTTCCTGAATCTCATTGATGGTCTGAAATCTCTTCCCTTCCAAAGGTGATTTTAGTTTTGGGAAAAGCCAGCAGTCACAGGGCACCAAATCTGGGCTGTAGGGGGCCTGAGTCACCTGGGTGATTTGATATTTCACCAAAAAACTCTGCATAAGACAGACGTGATGTGCACGAGTGGGCATGTTGTCATGCTGAAGCTTCCAATCACCAGTTGCCTATAGCTGAGGCCTTCTGAATCATCTGAATAGTTTTGCAGAGGAATGTTCAAGCTTAATGCAAACTTTGGTGCAGATTTGTTGCTCTACTCACTCAGTCATTTTGAATATGACAGCCACACAGTACACATGCTCACTCAATGGTGTCTACCACCCCCAATAACTAATACAGTGAAGTCATCATTGTTCATGCATGTGCATTCCAGTCCACTCTCCTTGGCTGCCAGGTTACATCGATGTCATGCAAACTGTTCTTGTTATATTAACAATAGCTAAACTTTTTCCAGACAGTCCTATATATTCACTAATGCTATATGTTCCTCACCCAATTTCCCATGTGTTTGACATTTGTCAAAGCTAAGAAACTGATATTGACTGGTACATTACTAGTAACTGAACTCCAAACTTTATTTTGTTCACCAGTTTTCCTACTAACTCAGGATTCAGTACAAGTCACCATATTACATTTATTTATCATGTGCTTAGTCTCTTCTACTCTGAGGCATTTTCTCAGACTTACCTTTTTTTTAATTTTAAAATTCTTACTTGAGGATATGTTTATTGATTTTTAGAGAGAGAGAGAGAGAGAGAGAGAGAAAGAAAGGGAGAGAGAGAAATATTGATGTGAGAGAGGAACATCAATCAGTTGACTCCTGACTGGGGATTTAACCCACAACCTAGGTATGTGCCCTGACCAGGGATCAAACTTGCAATATTTTGACCATGGGATGATGCTTCAACCACCTGAGCCACCCATCCAGGGCAGAGTTATCTTGTTTTTCATGACTTTGACAGTTTTGAGAAGTACTGGTCAGATATTTTATAGAATATGCCTCAATTTGTATTTGTTTAATATTTTTCTCATAATTAGCCTGGGTTTATGGATTCTCAGAAGAAAGACCAAGAGGAGAAGTGCCCTTCTTGTCACATGATATCTGTTAAGGGCTGCACAGAACCCATGTGACATCATCATTGGTGATGTCAGCCTTCATCATATGGTCACGTGGTGTCTGGCACATTTCTTCACTGTACAGTTACTATTTTTCCCTTCCATACTTCATTCTTTGGAAGCAAGTTCTTAAGTCCAGCCCACCCTTAAGCAGGGTAAGCAGTTAAATTCTGCCTCCCGGTGGGAGAACATATGTATGTACATTATTTGAAGTTCTGTAAGGAAAGTTAGTCTCTTTTCCCCTTACCAATTTATTTATTAGATGTTATTTATATCAGTAGCAACTCACCGGTATGTATAATTTGGGCTATAATCCATTAATGCCATTATTTATTGTAGCTCAAATTATTCCAGCATGTTGCTCATAGTATTTAATTGATCTCAAACTTGCTTTCACTGTAGTGCTCTTGAACATTTTTGCACTGATCACAAATATAATTCCACATGAATTTTATGTGGTTTAATGCAATTCCACTACAACCCTTTCTAACACTTTTTATGTGTATTTCATTTGGAAAAGTTAGGTTATATTGCAGTAACAAATACCCCCAAATCTAATTGGCCTAAAATACCAAAGATTTATTTCTTGTGCTACAAGTGCATTGCGAGTTGGCATGGAATCTGCTGGTGTCTTGTCCTCACTCAGCAACACTGGCTCAAGGAGCAACCTTGTCTAGGACATTGAGTGTTACTGTGACAGTTAAAAAAGAGCTTAGCAAATTTCTCATGAGCCCTTTAAGCTTCTGTGCACTTCTCCCTAGTCTCACCTCACTCAGAGGTAGCAGGAAAGTGACCAATGCTATGTTCCTACAGGAGGAGAAAACTAGAAATAATTGGCAAGCAGCATTAATAACTAGCACAGTGTATTTTCTTTCAGTTTCTTTAAATGTAAATCTATATAGATTTAATTTTTGTTTTTAGCATACTGTCATCTAACCTCATTTAAAAAATCTTGATACATCACGAACCTGATCTCATATCCTTAAAACATTTTTTTGACATCAAGGCTTAAGCAAATGGTTGTGTAGATTGTGTGCAAGGACATCTGACCAGAGTGACAGAGGAAGCTCAAATCCAACCGTTGTTCCACTACTCAAGTAATCCATTTTGATCCAGGACTGTGTCTGCCCAAAGAGACATGAAGGTACTTTATGGGCTAGTGGTGGCCCTTTGTGAGGACTTGTGGTGACTGCATAATACTTTATGATAAGTATGTGCTCAGATTTAAGTTGTTTCATTTTGTGCTACTATAAATAGGATGGTGGACAGTGTTGTCCAGGGAATCTCTGTGCATATCTTTTATGGTTTCCTTGGAATAAATTACTAGCAGTGAAACGGTGAGTCAAAGGATTAAAATGAGATGCAGAGGTGTCAGCACACGGTAGATAAAGTGCATATGAAGATATGAAGACTTGGCACTTTTCACTACTGAGTTTAGTCCCAGACCTGGCCTGTAGGGTGCTTTGATGGAGAGGTTTATAACTGTAATCTTGCCACCAAGTATCTGAGCAGGATCTGAGAGGCTGCCTTCAGAGGCTGGCCTTTCTCATTTTTGCAAGGCCACACAACTGTGAATACAGGACTAATGATGCTTTAAACAAATAAGTGTAATGACTCTCATCAGTAGACAGCAGGCACTTCCTATGGGACAGCTTGGGCAGGGGGGTCATCAACAGCTGGCCTGCATTAGGGGTGTCCCTGGCAAAGGTGGGCACCACCAAGTAAGGGTCAGCTCACTTAATGGTGATCCTCCGGGTGGGATGTGCCCCATTCCCCATTCCCTGATCTGACCTGTACTCTCTAGCCAGACTCTTCCCTAAGGAGGCACTGGGAGAGCAGGGCACAGACCCTTTAATCCAGATCTGCTTTTCCTTTCAAATCTCCAAATGGCCTTCGTAGGCCCTTTGTTCTACTTCAAAGGTTCTAAAACTCTTTAATGCACAGACAGTTGCTAAACAAAGGCTATTTAGCTCCAATAAGCCATGCAGAGCTCTGCTCTGAATTTGTCCCTGATCAATATACCACATACACTGCTGCCCAGGCAGATGGGCCTCTGCCCTTGAACCAACCTACGTTGCCCTCCTCCTACTTCCGCATTCTGAGTATGACAAGTTTCCTGGGCATGAAAGGTCTCAAAGGCCAACAGGAGAGTAGTGTTTGCTTTGCACTGAGATGTACAGGGTGGAAATGCATGAAGGAGAGACATACATGGTAACAGAGTCTGAGACCTCACTTCCTGGCACTGCCACTTCCTATATTGTTGCAGTCACTTATCCTCCCTTGTCCTTGGTTCCCTCTTCTGTAAATGGGAATAATCAGTAGACAGTTGTCAGGAGGCTAAATATGAAATGTGATAATGCACATGGTAACTCTTTTGTCAGCTGTAAGGTGCTGTGTGCATATTAGTTAATTGGTTGTAATGTTGAGGGAACAGACCAAAGGATAACTACTGTTTGGATGATCAATAACCTTGCTTAATCCATCAGTGCGTCCTTGGTCAGTTCCTTCTCCCATTTTTCTTAATCCACTGTTCAAACCTTCACCATTCTGTTTCAGAGCCCTGCTCTTCTCTCAGGGGAAGCAGACCAATCTACCCCTACCAGGTGTGAACCACCTCACTTTCCAGTGTTTCACATCTGCACCATCTGCAAGTCCTCCCCTTGAGCCTAAGAGCATGAGGAGCCTCTCCCTTCGCCATTGCTCACATCAACCGCTACATGGGTTGCTGACCCCATTCTTATTTCTCTTACCCCGTAGAACCTGCACCATCAGTGATGTTTCATTTTCCCTTTGCTTTCAACCTCCTCGCCATCTACTGCCATGCTGCATTCAGCCTAGCCATACACTTGAGTCATATCTTTCCTCTTACATTATACGGTCCTGCCCCCATTGCTTTTTTTCTCTTCTTCAGAGTCAAGTTTCTTGAATGAGTTATCTATATTCACTGTCTCTATTTCCTTACCTCCAAATTTCTAGTTGACATCATTCCTGTGAAATAACTCTTGAGGAAATTACCAAGGACTAATTTCATTAGACAAATCCAATGGACATTTTCAGGTCTCATCTTACAGGAGTTTTCTGATGCATTCACTGTGGCCCTTGGTTTCCATGACATTTCTTTTTTTGATTTTCCTTAAACTTCTCTAATCTTCCTTCTTCTGTCCTCAATTTCTCTAAGTGTTCTCCAGGTTTCTGACCTTGTCTCAATCTCCTCTTGGTACTTACTGTCATGAGAGAGCTTAGCATTTCTCAGGGTTTATCCTATCATCTGATTGCTCCTGACTCACAGCTTTACATTGATCTTGGACCCTTCATGTGAGTTTTATTCTAAGAATGTCCAGCGGTTGCTTTGACACTTCTAATTCAAAGGTCCTCATATCACTTAAACTTGCTCTTTTTCTTGTTTTTGTGATCTCTCCTATTTTTTTTTTTTTTTTAGTTTATCTAATTATCTAATTAGTTTATCTAATTTAGGTAAACCAGAAACTTTGGAGTAATTCTTACCATCTCATACAGTCACCATTTCCTACAAATTTTACTTTTCATATAGTTCTTGAATTTGACTCTTCTACTTCACTCATTCACCGTGTGACGTCTCACTTGTACTGTCTTTATAGTGTCTACTTCCAGTCTTGCCTTTATTAATTCCATCCTTCAAATTGCTACCAGAATGAGTTAACAATGCTAATGGGACCATGTCAGGCTTCTATTTAAAGCCTCTCATTTAAGAATTAGCTAAAACAACATCTTGGTAAGGAAGAGTTCTCAGGACATGATCCATGTCAAAGTCCAGTCTTCCATGTGCTTTGTGGCCTGTGTACACTGTGCTGGGTCCTGTGGTTACCCTGTACACAGTTCTGTCTCAGTATTGGCCATGTCAGCTCTTAACCATTTGTCTCTTCCACTGGACTTCATAAAACCAGATATGAGTTCATCTTTGTACTCCAGTGCTGAAAAATAATAGGTGGACAATGAATGTTTGCTGAACTAATGACAGAGAGTAAATTTGAAGCTAGGAATGGAGTATGTGAGCAAAGGTATCAATAGCTCTGGGTTGTAGCCATTGTAGACAGGGTATTTATTTGAAAAGTAAAGATGATTCACAACAGAACTCATATAGTATTTTTTATCCTTATTAATTTTGAAGCAACTACCAAGGTCAGTTGTTTTTCAATTGTTGTCATCTAGGACTTACACCAAAAAAGTCTCTTTGGGTGAATTTTTTCAGCTTATGAAGTACTTTTATTATACTATCTCACCCTATCTTCATAATATCTCTTCAGCGTCAACAAAGAAGATACTGTTAAACTCATGTTATAGATGATAAATCAAACTTCAGAAATATTATTTGCTCATGAAATATGTCCATTGAGGGCCAAGAACCAAGGTGATTGGACTTCTCCTTCTACCTACCATACTCTCATTTAGCAACACTCAGAAAAACATGGAAATCTGAATATCTTTTCCTATATCTTGCTGAAGTCTTCCTGCCTAAAACTTCCTACCCTGGTTTTACTTAACCCCCTGATGTCATCCCTCTTTGGCAAGACAGCGCATTTGCTATTTGATGGGAACTGCTTTGGGTCCAAGTTCTACGTAAGAGTTCTGTTCCCCTGTTGTATGTCTCAAAAGCATCATATGAGAAAGAAGTCTTGACTTTTGCCTTAGATATAAAATTAGTCAAATTTGTCAGCATTTCATGTCACTTACTATACTCATAATCACTTATAAATACACGTAAACATGTGGTAAAAATATTAAAGGAAATTTTGCAAATGACAACAAAAAAAGGAAAGGAAAGAACAGTAAAAGAAACCAAAATTATCCTATTCCCACTACTCCAAGAGTAGTAGATTCATACTTTTGAAATTTTGCTGATACTTTTAAAAATTTTATTGCATTATAACATAAGTAGAAAAGTGTTCAAATTATAAATACACAGATTTAAGAATTTTAACTGTGTAATCATGTGACACTACCCCCTCCCCAAAAGTTACAACATTAATGGCACCCCAGATTCAGCCCCCATTCCATACCCTCATTCTAGTCACTAGCTCCTTCTTTCCCCAAAGTAGCCTTTCCCCTGGAATTTAATCTCATATACTACTTCACATTTTTACTTTTATATACATGAAATAACATAGTATATAATTTCCTGTCTGGCTTATTTCACTCCAAACTATATATGTGAAATTTATCCATGTAATTGTATAAAGTTAATTTATGTCATAGGGTAGAGCAACATTTTCATAGAATTTTCAAATGTTTTTGATCTCAAGACCTCTCTACCCTTTTAAAAATTATTGAGGACTCAAAAGAGTTGTTGTTTATATAGACTGTATCTGTTGGTTTTACCATATTAAAAATTAAAACAGAATTATTTTTTTTCAGACCATGCGTTTTCTTCTTCCTTTTTATAGTATATTTTATTGATTATGTTGTTACAGTAGTTTCAGTTTTTTTCCCTTTTGCTCCCCTCTGCCCAGTACCCCCCTGCACTCCAGCAATCCCATCCTCCTATTCATGTCCATGGGTTGTGCATATATGTTCTTTGGTTTCAACCTTTCTTATATTATTTTAAACTTCCCCCTGTCTATTTTTGTATTTATCACTATGCTTATTAATCCCAGCACCATTTGCTCATTTCTCCTCCTTCTTCCTCCCAGCTGATAACCCTCCAAATGATCCCCATACCTATGATTCTGTTCCTATTCTGGTTTGCTTAGTTGGATTTTGTTCTTATTTTTTAAATTCAGTTGTTGATAGGTGTGAGTTTGTTGTCATTTTAGTGTTCATAATTTTGATCTTCTTTTTCTTAAGTAAGTCCCTCTGACATTTCATATAATAATGGCTTGGTGATGATGAACTCCTTTAGCTTTACCTTGTCTGGGAAGCACTTTATCTGCCCTTCCATTCTAAATGATAGCTTTACTGGATAGAGTAATCTTGGTTTTAAGTCTTTGCTTTTCATCACCTTAACTACTTCTTGCCAGTCCCTTCTTGCCTGTGAAATTTCTTTTGAGAAATCAGCTGATAGTCTTATAGACACCCCTTTGTAGGTAACTCTCAGCTTTTCTCTTGCTGCTTTTAAGATTCCCTCTTTATTTTTAACCTTTGGCATTTTAATTATGATGTGTCTTGGTGTGGTCCTTTTTGGGTCTCGCTTGTTTGGGACTCTCTGTGCTTCCTGGACTTGTATGTCTATTTGTTTCACCACATATGGGGAGTTTTCCTTCATTATTTTCTCGCATAAGTGTTCAATTTCTTGCTCTTCCTCTTCTCCTTCTGGCACCCCTATGATTTGGATGTTGGCATGTTTAAAGTTGTCCCCAAGGTTCCTAAGCCTCTCCTCATTTTTTTCAATTCTTGTTTCCTCATTCTATACTGGTTGACTGTTTATTTCTTCCTTATGTTCCATATCATTGATTTGAACCCCAGTTTCCTTCCCTTCACCATTGGTTTTGTGTGGTTTTTCCTTTGTTTCATTTAGCATAGCCTTCACTTCTTCCCATATGCGTTTGCCATACTTAAGCATATTGTCAAGCCTGTGAGCATCTTTAACACCAGTGTTTTGAATTTTTCATCTGTTAGGTTGGCCATCTCCTCGTTTGCTAGTTTGGCTCTCTCCTCATTGCTTAGTTCTCCCACTGGAACCTTGAACTGTTTCCCCTTTTGGACCATACTTCTCTGTCTCCTCATCTTGACAGACTCCTGTGTTTATTTGCCTCTGTGTCTTAGCTAGAGCTGTCGCTCCTGTTACATTGTGAAGGGCGGAGCCTTAGGTATTTGTCAGTACAGGGTGACCCATTTCACTAGATTGTGCCGCTGTATGTGGGGGAGGGCTCAGAGAGGGAACAATGCCACTTGCTCAGCACTTGCCCCTTTTCCAGGCACTTCTCCCACTTTGTATGGGACTGGCGCCTCTCTAATTGTTACCCTGTCTGTTGTTCCCAGACAGGGTGGGTCTGTGGACATTCTAGGACCATGGGGGTCCTTTAAACAAGTGAACTCTGCTGAGAAACTGGCTGCTTCTTTCTCCACCCCAACTCCCACTGGTTTGCAGTCAGAAGCAATGAGGCTTTATTTTCCCTGGTGCTGGGTTTCCCCCCTCTTAGACCTCTGGATTTTTTCTGTCCAAGCCATTGGAATAGAAAAGAGAAACCTGTTTTAAGGTGAAGCCCACAAACCATCCCATTCTTCACTAACCCAGCCACTTGGTTCATCCAAACTGCTCAGTCTCAGGAGGCAGCATAGCAGACAGGATTAAGCGAGGCCTATACATACAGACAATCACTCAGGTAGTGAGATCCTAGGCTTATGCCCTTTGAAAACAGAAAACACATGTTAATTTATGTAATATAACCCACAAACCATTCGCTAAATCTGTAAGCCTGTTTTAACGGGAAGACATCCAGTTGCAAGGCATTTGACATTCTTCTTGCCTGTAAATTAAGCATCTTTGATGATGTCACAGATCTAGTTTAACTTACAAATGCAAGGTAACTTTAAATGAAAAGAGACTTTAATGACATTAGCTGTGTTACTTTATAGTCTACCAATGGGCATTGTGATTTTCCTTGGGCCATAATTTTTCTCCCTAAGCTTACCCCCCTTGTCATTGAAGGGACTGTATTGGGTCCATTTTTAATTTATCCTGTTCATTTGCATGAACTCAACAAGAGCAGCAAATGATCACTTATGATCTTTAAGTCTGCTTTGCTGGAACTTACACACAGAACATTTAAGGTGAACTTCAGTCTGCCTTTTGGGGCGCCGAAGTTGAGCCACGTACCTGCCATTCAGCCTTGTCTGTAGACACCTATCTTTTCCAACTCCTTCAGGTTTTCTGTTGTGCTTTAAGGTCCCTTTTAGCCATCTCTCAGGAAAGCAACCTTTATTCCTTCCCTGGAAAGATTGCCATGGACTGCACATCCAACCTAGGTACCAGGCCTTTTTCCTTGTGAGCTTTTATTACCTTCTAAGGTCACCCTTGGTTCCTCGGGGCTTTTGGTAACAACCAGGACCGAAGTATGTCTTTTTTAGGCATGACATTCCAGTCAAAGTCTTGGTCGACAAGACCTCTGTTAACACCTGGTTTTATTATTTTCATGCAAAGAACCTTATGTCATTACTCACTTCTTCAAGGTGCCAATTTCTGGAGGGATAAGGTAGGAAGAAAAATATACAGTGTGAAGGAAAATCTTTGTCCTTCTAATATTCACTAGAATTGCGTTTCCATTCTTTATATATTTTTTCTTCCCCCACTAAAGAGGAAAAGAGAAAAAATAATTGCTTGTTTGTTTATCTATTACATTTGTCCCACTTCTTTTCTATTGCTTCCCCACTCCCTGCCCACCCTTTCTCCCACAATCAGTCCCTACCCAGTAGTCCATATCCATGGGTCATTTATACATGTTCTTTGACTAGACCTTTCCCCTTCTTTTCCCTTTCTCTCCCTCCCCTCTTCGCCCTTGTCATTGTCAGTCTACACCTTGTTCACATTCCTGTGTTTCAATTTTGCTCATTTGTTCCTGTTGTTCATTAGTGTCCTATAATAGATGATATCATAAGGTATTTTTCTTTCGTTGCCTGGTTTATTTCGCTAAGCATAATTCTCTCCAGTTCCATCCATGTTGTTGCAAATGGTAGGAGTTCCTTCTTTCTTTCTGCTACGTAGTACTCCATTGTGTAAATGTACCACAGTTTTTTGACCCACTCATCTACAGATGAGCACTTAGGTTGTTTCCAGCACTTGGCTATTGTGAATTGTGCTGCAATGAACATAGGGGTGCATAGACTTTTTTGGATTGGTGTTTAGGGTTTTTTGGATATAGTCCTAGCAATGGAATTGTTGGTTTGAAAGGCAGTTCCATTTTTAGTTTTCTGAGGAAATTCCAAACTGTTTTCCATAGTGGCTGCACCAGTTTGCATTTCCACCAGCAGCACACCAGGGTTCCCTTCTCTCCGCATCCTCGCCAGCACACGTTGTTTGTTGATTTGTTGATGATAGCCATTCGGACTGGTGTGAGGTGGTATCTCATTGTGGTTTTTATTTGCATCTCTCTGATGGCTAGTGATGTTGAGCATACTTTCATATGTATATGAACCTTCTGTATGTCCTCTTTGGAGAAATGTTTGTTCAGGTCCTTTGCCAATTTTTTTAATTGGGTTGTCTGTCTTCTTGGTGTTGAGTCATGTAAGTTCTTTATATATTTTGGAGATCAATCACTTGTCTGAGGTATCATTGGAAAATATATTTTCCCATACAGTTGGTTCCCTTTTCATCTTGCTGCTGTTTTCTTTTGCTGAGCAGAAACTCTTTAGTTTGAGGTAGTCCCATTTGTTTATTCTTTCCTTTATTTCCCTTGCCTTAGGAGATATATCAGTGAAAATGTTGCTACGTGGTATATCTGAAATTTTCCTGCCTATTTTTTCTTATAGAACTTTTATGGTGCCATGGCTTACATTTAAGTCTTTGATCTATCTTGAGCTTATTCTGGTATATGGTGTAAGTTGGTGGTCTAGTTTCATTTTTTTTGCGTGTCCCTGTCCAGTTTTCCCAACACGATTTGTTGAAGAGGCTCTTCTGACTCCATTTTATGTTCCTTCCCCCTTTGTCAAATATTAGTTGACCGTATAGACCTGAGTTTATTTCTGGGCTCTCTATCCTGTTCCATTGGTCTATATATCTGTTCTTATGCCAGTACCAGACTGTTTGATTACCGTGGCCTTGTAGTGTAGTTTGGTATCAGGTATTGTGATTCCTCCTACTGTGTTCTTCTGTCTCAAGGTTGCTGTAGCTATTCGGGGTCTTTTTTTGTTCCATATAAATTTTTGAAGTATTTGTTCTAGGTCTGAGAAATACGTCATTGGTATTTTAAAAGGGGTTGCATTGAATCTATAAATTGCTTTGGGTAGTATGGACATTTTAATGATGTTGATTCTTCCCATCCAAGAACATGGTATATGTTTCTATTTATTTATATCTTCCTTAATTTATTTCTTCCGTGTTATGTAGTTTTGTGGGTAAAGGTCTTTTACCTCCTTGGTTAAGTTTATTCCTAGGTACTTTATTTTTCTGGTTGCTATGGTAAATGGGATTTTTCTTTTAGTTTCTATCTCTGATGTTTTATTGTTGGTGTATAGAAATGCCTTCGATTTCTGAATATTGACTTTATGCCCTGCTATTTTGCCGAATTCACTTATTAGTTTGAGTAGTTTTTTCATGGAGTCTATAGGGTTTTCTATGTACACTATCATGTTGTCTGCAAATAATGACAGTTTTACTTCCTCTTTTCCAATTTGGATGCCTTTTATTTCTCTTTCTTGTCTGATTGCTGTGGCTAGAACTAAGACTATGTTGAATAGGAGTGGAGAGAGTGGCCATCCTTGTCTTGTTTCTGACCTCAGGGGGAATGCTTTCAGTTTTTGCCCATTGAGTATGATGTTGGCTTTGGGTTTCTCATATATGGCCTTTATTATGTTGAGGTATGCTCCCTCTATTTTCATTTTGCTGAGTGTTTTTTATCATAAATGAGTGTTGTACTTTGTCAAATGCTTTTTCTGCATCTATTGATATTACCATGTGGTCTTTGTCTTTCATTTTGTTTATGTGGTGTATTGCATTTATTGATTTGCGAATATTAAACCATCCTTGCATCACTGGGATGAATCCCACTTGATCATGATGTATAATCCTTTTAATGTGTTGTTGTATCTGTTTTGCCAATATTTTGTTGAGGATTTTAGCATCTATGTTCATCAGCGATATTGGCCGGTAGTTTTCTTTCTTTGTTGTGTCTTGACCTGGTTTTGGAATTAGGGCAATATTGGCTTCATAGAATGAGTTTGGGAGTTTTCCCTCTTTTTGGTTTTTTTTGTATTAGTCTGAGAAGAATAGGAGTTAGTTATTTCTTTCCTAAATGTTTTGTAAAATTCACCTGTGAAGCCATCTGGTCCAGGGATTTTGTGTGCCGGGAGTTTTTTGATTACTGCTTCAATTTCGCTGGTTTTTATTGGTCTGTCCAAGCTTTTTGCTTCTTCTTGATTCAGTTTTAGGACAATTATATGTTTCCAGAAATTTGTCCATTTCATCTAGGTTGTCACATTTCTTATGGTACATTTGTTTGTATAGTTTCTTACAATCGTTTATATTTCTATGGTATCGGTTGTGATTTCTCCTCTTTCATTTCTGATTTTATTTATTTGGGTCCTTTCTCTCTTTTTTTTGATGAACCTGGTTAAAGGCTTGTTGATTTTGTTTATCTTTTCAAAGAACCAGCTTCTACTTTTGTTGATCTTTGGAATTGTTAGTTTAGTCTCTATGTCATTTAATTCTGCTCTAATCTTGATGATTTCCTTCCTTCTATTTGCTCTGGGTTTTACTTGTTGTTCTTCTTCTAGATCTTGTAGCTGTAGGGTTAGATTTTTTATTAGAGATTCTTCTATCCTTTTTAGGTAGGCATGTATTGCTATGAACTTTCCTCTCAGGACTGCTTTCGCTTTATCCCATAGGTTTTGGTTTGTTGTGTGTTCATTATCCTTTGTTTTCAGAAACTTTTTGATTTCTTCCTTGATATTGTTGTTAACCCATTCATTATTTAATAGCATGTTATTCATTCTCCATAAGTTTGAATGTTTTTTAGTTTTTTCCTTAAAGTTGATTTCCAATTTTAAGCCATTATGGTCTGAGAAGATGCTTGATATAATTTCAATTTTTTTTTTGAATTTGTTGAGGCTTGTTTTGTGTCCTATAATGTGGTCTTTCTTTGAAAATGTTCCATATGCACTTGAAAAAAATGTATATTTTGCTTCCTTGGGGTGAAATGTTATATATATTTTTACTAAGTCCATTTGGTCTAGGGTGTTGTTTAATGCCTCAATATCTTTGGTGTTTCTTTGCTTCGGAGATCTGTCTATTGTTGACAATCGTGTGTTAAAGTCCCCTACTATGAATGTGTTGTTGTCTACATCCTTTCTGAAGTCTTTCAAAAATGTCTTTACTTATTTGGGTGCTCCTATTATGGGTGCATATATGTTAATCAGGGTTATATCTTGTTGATTGATGTTTCCTTTAAGTATTATGTAATGTCCTTCTTTGTTTCTTTTTATGTCTTTGCTTTGAAGTCTGTTTTGTCTGATACAAGTATTGTTATCCCAGTTTTTTTTTTTCAATGTTCATTTGCCTGATAAAGTTTTTTCCATCCCTTCACTTTCAGTTTGTGTAAATCTTTTGTTTTGAGGTTTGTCTCCTGTAGACAGCATATGTGTGGGTCCCATTTTCATATCCATTCTGCTACCCTATGTCTTTTAATTGGAGCATTTAATCCATTTACATTTAAGGTTATTATTGACATGTATTTATTCATTTCCCTTTGTAGTTTTGTTCCTCTCCTTCTCTTGTTTTCTTCTTTTTCTTACAGCATTCCCTTTACCATCTCTTGCAGTGCTGGTTTGGGGGAGATGTATTCTTTTAGTCTTCCTTTGTCTGAGAAACTCCTAATTTCACCTTCCACTTTAAATGAGAGCCTTGCTGGGTAGAGTATTCTTGGTTGTAGGCCTTTGTTTTTCATTGCTTGAAATATTTTTTGCCATTCCCTTCTGGCTTGTAGTGTTTCTGTTGAGAAGTCAGTTGCTAGCCTTATTGGAGCTCCCTTGTATGTTATTTGCTGTTTTTCTCTTACTGCTTTTAGGATTCTCACTTTGTCTTTGAATGTTGCCATTTTAATTATGATGTTTCTTGGGGTGGACCTATTTGGGTTCATCTTCATTAGGACCCTCTGTGCTTCCTGGATTTGCATGACTTTTCCTCTCATCAAGTTAGGAAAATTTTCTATCATTACTTTTTCGATCAGGTGTTCTATCACTTTTTCCTCCTCCTCTCCCTCTTGTATCCCTATGATTCTAATGTTGTTTTGTCTTATGTTGTCCTGCAGTTCTCTTAAACTCTCTTCATTCTTTTTTAATCTTTTATCGTTTTGTTGTATTGTCTGGGAATTTTTTTCTACATTGTTCTCTAATTCACTGATCTGACTTTCTGCTTCATTTAGGCTACTTTTGGTTCATTCTACTGTGTTCTTCAATTCAGAGGTTGTATTCTTCATTTCTCCCTGGCCCTTATTAATATTTTCTATTTCCTTTTTTATGCTGGTGTAGTTCTCTGTAAGTTCCTTGTAGCTTCCCGGCAGTTATTTGTAGTTTCCTTGGAGTTGTTGGTAATTTTCTTGAAGTTTGTCATAGTTTTCTTTGAGGTTGTCAAGGTCATGAAGTTTCATAATAACCATATTTTTGAATTCTGTGTCTTATAGTTGGCTTATGTCTGTTTTATCTATCTCTATTTCTGGGGACTCCTCTTTTCCTTTCATTGGGAGGTTGTTTCTGCATCCTCCCATGTTGAATTCTTCTTGTTTGTTTTTGTTTATTAGATTTGTCTGCTTTGATTTCTCACTTTCATGATATGAGATTCTTTATAGGAGATCTGGGGCATTCAGTGGTGCAGTTTTGTTGACCTTCTGAGCCTGATGCTCTTGTGTTGCCCTTTGTGTTGTGTTGTTTAATCTGTCTGGTTGTATTTCAGCTACTCTTTGGTGGGTCTTTTCCTCTGGCTAGTTGATTGAGAGTCACTCTGCCCACCTTGTCTTGAGTTCTTTTGTACAGGTGCTGTTAAAACATAAACACACAACCCAGGCAAGAAATCCACACCCTCCAAAATCTCCCCCAACCACAATCTCACTATCAGCTGCAAATGAGCCAGTATTAATATACTTGTAGAGATATTAAGACTCCTATCTCATAGGAGAAACAGATAGGAGTTGTTTTAAATGAAGGAAGGGTGATTTTTGAGAGGGAAGGTGATAGAGTAATAATATTAGCAATTGGGGTCAAAGCTATGCAAGACAGCAATTAACATTTACACTGTATATTTGAAAAGGAGGGGAAGATTGCAGTATGGAGTGAGAAAGTGGACCTGTATAGTATTAGGTTTATATAGTAGTTATGTGCTATATGTTTAGTGTGAAAGGGAGGATTGACACAACAGACATCCAAGCAGACAGACAACCAAAAATTGAAGCAGAGGGATATTGGGGTTAGAAGGTAGGAAACAGATTAGAGAAAAAGTTTTTCAAGAATAAAAATACAGAATAGAAAATAGCAAGAAAGAAAGAGAGAGAGGAAAGAAAGAGAGCTAGTAGAGAAGGGGAAGGTAGGAAAGAGAAAGAAAGAAAAAGGGGAGGGAGAAGCAAGAGGGGAATAAATTAAAATTAAAATAAAAAAATTAAAAAATTAAAAAATGACATAAAATAGAGAGATATATAGGAAGAGAGAAGAGGGGGGAATAAAAGATGGGAAAGGGAAGAAAAAAATAAATGGAAAGGGAGAGGAGGGCAAAATAAAGAAAAAAATTAATAAAATTAAAAGTACTTAGAGGAGGGCAAAATAAAGAAAAAAATTAATAAAATTAAAAGTACTTAGAAGGAAAGAAGGAAAAAAAGAAAAATAGGAGGGAGGGAGGAAGAAATTAAGGGGGAGGGAAGGAAATAGAAAGGAAGAGGAGAGAGTATAGAGGGATAAAAATTGAAATTAAAAAATTAACAAAAGATAGGATGAAGGAGAGAAATGCAAGAGAGAGAGAAAGAAGAGAAGGGGTGGGGAGGAAAGAGAAAAAGGAGAGAAAGGGTAGGGAGAAAAGGAAGAGGAATAAATTAAAATTAAAATTGAAAAATTTAAAGATTAAAAAATAAAGTAGAATAGAGAGAAATAGAGAAAGAGAGAATAGAGAGAGAAAGGAGGAAAAGAAGGGAAAGGGAAGAAAAAAATGAATGGAGAGGGAAGGGGGATGAAATAAAGAAAGAAATTTAATAAAATTAAAAGTACTTAGCAAGAAAGAAGGAAAGAAAGAGAAAGGAAAGGGAGGGAGGAAGAGGATAAGGGGGAGGGAAGGAAATAAGATGAAAGAAAGAGGAAGGAGTAGAGAGGGAAAAAATTAAAATAAAAAAATTAACAAAGAATAGGATGAAGGAGAGATATGCTAAAGAGAGAGAAAGGAGGGAAGGGGAGGGAAGAAAAGAAAAAGAGAGAATATGAAAGAAAGAGAAGGGCAGTAAGAGAGAGAGTGAGAAATAAAAGAATGAAAGGATTTTAGCTCAATTTAACTTTTAGGCACAGTCTCTTTTTTTTTTCCCTTCCTGGGTCTGCCCCTAGTCAAAATTCCATGCGTTTCAAATCTTCTCTGGTTGGTTGGCTGGCTGTGGGAAGATCCTGCTTGATTCTGGAGTTCAACAGCGGCTCTCCTTGCCCCAAAATTGTGCCCTAATGTGAGAGCCACGCGTGCCCTGAATGCCGAGCTTTTGGTTGGGGGTTGCAGCCGAGGAGGTTACCCCCTAGACTCAGATCACACAGTTTCTCCCAGTCCTGGTTGTTCACTGTTCTCCCATGCCTCTGGCTTTTTCAGCCAAATCCTCTCCCTAACTCCCTATGAGACTTCACTTGTTGGTGCGTCCCTAGCAGGTGGAGCCTCCAAGCAGCTCCCGGCTAATGAGCCCTTAGGCATGGTATGGCAGACGCGCTGGGTCTCAGAGCAACTCAGCCTGTAGTGTGTGGTAGACCCCTCCACCTCCCTCCTCGCTGCTCCCATGCTCCCCTCCCTGTGCACGCTATCCAAAATCCACACTCACCCAGTCACTCCTCTCTGTATTCGCTCCTGAAGCCCCTATTCTGCTGCCATCTTCCCTCTTTCTAGAATATTTTATTGCATTCACCCCATTTCCTTCCCCAAATTAGGGAAGTTTTCCTTCAATATTTTTCACATAAGTGTTCAATTTCTTGCTCTCTCTCTTCACCTTCTGGCAACCCTATGATTTGGATGTTGGCATGTTTAAAGCTATCCCAGAGGTTTCTAAGCCTCTCCTCATTTTTTTTTCAGTTCTCATTTCCTCCTTCTGTACTGGTTGAATATTTATTTCTTCCATATGTTCCACTTTGTTGATTTGAACCCTGGTTTTCTTTCCTTCACCACTTGTTTCATGTGGGTTTTCCTTCATTTCACCCAGGATAGCCTTCATTCTTTCCCCATCCTGTTTAACCTTTTCTGTCAAGTCTCTGAGCATCTTTATCACCAGTGCCTTAAACTGTGCATCTGTTAGATTTGCTATCTCTCATCTGTTAGGTTCACTATCTGCTCATTGCTTAGTTGTGTCACTGGGACCTTGAGCTGTACTTCTCTGTCTCCTCATCTTGACAGTTTCTGTGTTTGCCTCTGTGATTTTGGTAGAGCTGTCACACATGTTATGATATAGGGGTGAAGCCTAAGGTATTAGTGCTGGCGCCTGTTTCACTGCCTTTTGGCGCTGTAGTGAGGGAAGGGTCTGAGAGGGAACAGTGCTGGTTGCTGCTGCTTTTTCGGGCACTTCTCCCCCTTCTCATACTAAGCAAGCTGCTTCCTTTTTGAGACTGGTAGCTTCTTCCTCTACCCCAACCCCAACTGGCAATGCAGCTCTATTTTTCCCAATGCTGGAACCGCAAGCTATGTGGTCTTGTCTGGGGCTGGGATCAGTCTGGTTTGGGGCTGTGATCCCTTCTTGGGTTTAAACTGTATGACTGTGTTTTTCGCCATGGCTACAGTCTCTGTACTGCTAGCCATGCCCACCAGCCACACACCTGCTAGCCACCACTGCCTCTAGTTGTGCAGCCAGCCATGCTGCCTGCCAAGCACCACCCCTGCAGCCACTGATTCGCTCCTCTTTCTCTCCATCCCAGCTCTGCCCTCCTACGTTTCTGGCTGATTAGTTCTTCTTTATTTCTTTGCTGAACTTGCCAAGCTGTATTGACTCCGTCTTTCCCTTGGACCCTTCAGCTGCGAAGAGAGGGGGGGTCTGCTGCATGGGCAACAGCAGACCCTCCATATCACCCTGCCCAGGCTCTGTAGCTTCACATAAGAAGCTACACCATCGTCTCTCGAGACGGACGGCTGCCGACGACGACGACGACTTCCCTGTAGTTTCTAATTTTCTAATTTTCTGGGGTTTTTTAGTTTTGGAGTGGTTTTAAATTCCTTCTTAGTTGTGAGGAGATGCAGCATGTGTATTTATGCCTCCATCTTGGCCAGAAGTCCTGCATTATTTTAACATCCATGTCTGATAACTCTAACATCTGGGTTCATGTGGGTATATTTTTATTGTTTATTTTTCTATTGTTAATTTTTATTAGCATATCTAGTAATTTCCACTTGACTGTTGAACGTCTTGTATGAAAATTCTCCATCAGAAGCTCAGATAACGTGATCTTTATCCAAAGAGAACTTCCTTTGTCTTCTGGAGTGTATTTGCAGTAGGGTAGATCACCATAATGCATGCAGAGTGTGAGGTGTTAGAGGTTGGGTTTCATTTTTGCAAGGTCTGGTCTGTTTCCAGTCTGCCTCAATCCCTGCGGTGCAACCCTTCAGAGATCCCACCTTAAAGCTCAATTCCTGTTGGTTTCTACAAACTGAGACTGCTGGAAGCTTTACTTATTTTCTTACCTTCTCGGCCCCACACTGAGCATGAATTGGCAACTCCTTAAAGAGGAACATCGATGGAGAAAGCTGGGTTTATTTTTCTTTATTGTCCTATTTTGGGGCTCTTGCTCCATTATGTTATGGGTGCCTTGATGAGTCTGGACTCCAATTTTTGTCTCTTTAGCCACCTGAGACTTCCAAATGCTCTGTTAAGCTTCCCTGCTTCCTTGCCACCTCTTTCTATTTAGCTTCTCAGCCTCTTTTGCTATTTACAAACATGTATATATCTCAAGGGAAAATAAAAAAACAAAGATATTAGGCATTGAGAACATCTCAGAGAGATTTTTTTTCCTCCAATATCTTGGCTCCTCAAGTCTTGGCTCTCTTCGTAGCTCTATACTGTCTTAGAGCAGATAATTCAAATCCAGCTTTTATAGTTATTATTGGGAGGAATATTTATCTGCTACAAGCAGAAGGTGGAAGTAGCCCACAAACATGTATTTATGTTTATGAGTGTATCAGCATAGGTGAAGTCTTTATTCATGAGATTGTGATTAATTTTTTAAAATATTTTATTTTTAGAGAGAGGGGAAGGGAGGAAGAGATGGAGAGAAACATTAATGTGTGGTTGCCTCTCACACACCCCAAACTGGGGACCTGGGGTGCAACCCAGGCATGTGCTCTGACTAGGAATTGAACTGGAGACCCTTTGGTTTGCAGGCCAACACTCAATCCACTGAGCTACACCAGCTAGGGCTAGGTTGTGATTAATTTGACTAACAAATTCTGTGTTATTTCCTTTGGTAATTAGAATAGACAAGTTCTTATCTAAAATCAACTATCATTAAGCTGTGACTTATCTGTCTTTTCTAGGATTTTGTGTCATGTATCGAAAATTACAGAAGAAGAGGACAAGAGCTCTATGCATCATTATACAAAGATCATGTACAGGTAAAAAAAAATTGGTTCTTTTCTACACAATAGGCTAAAATCTGCCTTGAATCTGAAATAAAGAATCAGAAGGGCCTTTGGGTTAAGTTCTAGACAGCCTAAGTCAATAATTGCTCATCAACAAGTCAGTTCAACTTCCATGAACTGTGCTAGGGGATCTGAGTCCATACTGTCAACATCTAGTGAGATAGGCAATGTGTCTATCCACTCATCTACCCAGGGTGTCTCAGACTTCTCTGCTAGGAGCTATGGGAAACATTTGTAAACACAGCAGACTTGGCCGTCACTCTCAGATACCTTTCCTATAAAGGAGAAATATGCATTAAATAACTGCAGGAATAAGTAGATCATTATAATTTGTGATGAACAATAGACATGGAAAGTACAGGTACAATGAGAGATCATAACAGGGGAATGAATTTATTTTGGGTGTATCAGAAGCTCTCGCAAAGGAAGTGAGCTTTAGGTTGAGATCTGAAGAAGGAGGAATATGGGCTAAAGTGTTTTTGAAGAAGTGATTCTGGCAAAGGGGAGGGCATGCATGAAGGTCCTTAGTCAGGAAAAAGCTGAATGTCATCAGTTAACTGGGAGGAAGATAAGTGATTGACTGACCTGAACTGGTCAGGATGAGGATGAGGCAGAGTGGGAGCAGCCAGTGCTGGTTACCACATTAGGGGTTTTGCTTTTTTAAAAAAAGTACAATGGGTTGCCACTGATGAGGGCAGGCTTAGATATTTAAAACACCTCTCTAGGTATGATATCTGTGCAACATAGGGAAAGAGCACTGGTTGTTAAGCCAGTGAGATCACTGTTTCAGTCTTAAGTTTGCTCCTATGTAAGCCTGCAGTCTAACCTTCAGACTCCTGCTCTTTAAGATGGGATGATACTTCCTGTGAAGGTTAAAGAACAACTATAAAGCACCTAGGCAATGGCTGGCAGGAAATGTCCCATATGTGGTAATGGAATGACTAAGAAATTATTATTTGGTTGCTAACAAAAATTTTTAAAAGTGATTGCTAATAATAAAACACAACATATAGTATTAAAACCTCACTAATTATATTATTTACTATATAATTTCTCTGTTCCAAAGCTTCTGCTAGGTCTAGGAAAGGCAAAGATTATAATAGTACTGGTCTACATTGAAGGTTCTTAAAACTTAATAGGTGGACAAAATGTAGAAATAACCACAAACAGGGTGGTGAGGCCAATACTGGGATGTTCTATTATGAGGAGAGAAACAGTGGGGTGTAAGGAGCCATTAGGGGTATTGGGTAGAGTGAGAGGTCAAGGAATGGTGGAAAAGTGGTGCCCAAAGGCAGCGGAAACAAAATAGGCTTTGATCAACTTAAGCCAAGTAACCTGGTCTTATTCCCTTCATATAAACTCATTTAGGAGTACACCATATACCCTCAGAATAGGGATTTATGAGATGTGCAGCCTGCACCCCATAAACACAGCCTGGCAACACAGCCCACGGCTATCTTTTGAGTATGCATATTGTCAGACATGTCAGGGTAGGGAGAGGAGTTTTGGGGTGTCTAATTCATGTGGGAAGGACAGATCTCAGCAGTCTCCAAGTCCAGAAAGAAAAGATCCAGCCTTCTAGAAGGTGGCCTGGCTCATTTTTAGCAGCAGGCCTGACTGGGGTTCAGAGAGTTGAGAAAGTTGTAGAGTTTCACTGTTGATTAAGGTATAATCAAGAAAGTCAGCATTCTGAGGCTAATCCATAAGGACACTTCCAAGTGTTAAATATTTAACACAGATTGTTTCCATGTGTTAAGGAACACAGAGGCAATCATTGTCTGCCAGAGATGGTGGGGTCTGGAGAATTCACCCACTTTTTTTAAGGGGCAATAATACACTTTCCCAATGCAGGGTTCACTTCACTTCCAGCAAAGTCAGATTCAAATTCCAGAAAGAAATCAGGCTTGTGAAGCCTGCCACATTCTTCAAGTGCCACTTCTTCTGGGTGTACGCAATCATGTCCTCCCTAGAGGGTAGCAATAATGAGACTCAGGGGCCCAGGCCCACAGGGCTCTCAGTCATTGGTTGGGCAAGACTTCTCTAACATGGCATTTTACCCACAATTAAGAAATTGTTGGAGATGGTAGGAGCCCACAGCATGACAAGATAACATGATCAGGACTCAGTGCTTTGGACGTTAACCCAAGCATCATTATGCTCGGTCATAATATCACTGGCAAATTGAGCAATTCTGATATTTAATCTCCCAAGTTTCTCATCGCTCTAGAAATCCTGGAAAAAACAGCCACCTGTCCTCTTGTTCTCTAGCACTGTTAGAGTTGCCTTTGCCTTTTTAAATTCTATTTGTTCCCTTCTCTGTGGTCCAGATGCTTTGGTTCTACTCTGTTATGTACACAGACCATCCTTTCTTCTATCAAGTCCTCATCATAATTTACAGAAATGCCCTTTTATGCCTATGCTGTTTTTATAACACTGATATTTACTGGTTATAGCTTATTGCTAGATGCCCCTCACCCCAGAAGTGGCCTTTTTTCAGTAGTGAGGTGCACTTTGCTATTGCACTCTATTCTGGGCTCTCTAGTGGCCAATAGGCTGTTGCCATTTCTTGCTCAGCGTCTATATGTCCATTAAGTTTTGTCACAGCTCTTTCAGATACAAGTATTAGAAAGTCAACTCAAACTGACTCAGGCAATAATAGAAATGTTTTGTGCTATTAAAAAGTCCTGGGGAAGCACACGCTTCAGGAATAGCTGGATCCGAGCATTCAAACTCCATTATGTCTTCTCTCTCTTCCTTTCTCTTCTCTCTCACACACACATTCACATACACACACACAAATGCATAAGTTACTAATGCTTTTGAGGCACTAGAGCACATGGACTAGAGAGCATGTGAGTGTGAAGGGAACTCACATTCTTCTCCTGAGGCTAGACATCCTAGAATGAGTCAGGGTTCATGGGGAACCATTTTTTAACTTGTACAAAGTCACTGTCTCCTTGATGAATTGCAAGGCTCTATGCTGTGTCTGTCTGAGGGGGCACTTTTCCTGATGCAGATAAAGTTGTTCTGGGACAGTGATGGGTGGCCCTGGATATGTACCTGCATATCTACCTCTCTGCCATGTCCCCTCTGTGTGGGCTCCATAGCACCATTGCCAACCCTGGGGAATGATGGCAATAACCACTCACCACCACCTGGATTTCCCAGGCTTGGGTGACATGTTCAAGCCCAAAGCCAGGGCTACATTCAGCCCTACAAAAGCACCAGAAACTGAAAGCAGGGAAGGTCACCTGGAGGAAAGTCTCAATGATGCTTTCCAAGGGTTTCTTTTTAGCCAAAAATTATAGCTGCCTCTAACATGCCAGAACTCCTGCCTTTGAGTCTCTAGTGTGGCACTGGGCCCACTTGAGCTTTGAACTGGACCTTGCATTGTGCAAAAGCATGGGCATTTCAGAGCACTTTGCATGTGTGGGAACTCAGGGCTTTTGCTACTTAGTCATCTCGTGTCCTCTGTCCCAGGACCACATGAAGCTTTCTATTGTGGACTAACAGTCATTAATGCATGAGGGGTCTCACCACTGACACACAGCTATGTGACTGCAAATACTCAAGACAGTTCACTTTGCCTGTGATGAAGACTCAGGAAGCCATGAAACAGTTGCATTGGTGAAGTCTTGAGGTGGAGAGGATGCTCTTAAAAGACTAATTTGAAACCCAGGGTGGACGATCCAATAGCTCATGATTGTTCATCTTCTATGAAGCTCAGTATATTATTGCAAACAGAAAAAATTTCTAGGGAGCTGAAATATTTTTCTCAAACAAGTGTTCATTTCATATAACCAAATCCCTGTAAAAGACTTTGGATAGTCACTATTTTTCTGGAGTTCCTTATTAAGTAGTTGGAGTATAGTGTAAAATGCTTTAACTGTCTTGGATATGAATGTAAGAACTGTGGAGAAACAAAATAATCTTTTTTTGAAATAAGTTTTAGTTTATTCACAGTACTAACTAACTGCTTAAACTGGATGAGGCACCATATAAAGCTTTTGAAAATATTGGTTCATTTATTCATTACATAATTCTGTGGTTTTATTATTATGGTAATAATATTAACCAAATTTAACTGATGAAGAAGCTAAAGGTTCTTCGTGTCAAATAGCTTATGGCAGAAATATGATGACAACCCAGGTTCATCTGATGCCAAAGACCATGTGCTACCCACTACACCATCTGTTACCTTTTCATGCAAGTTTTCAAGTTCTGAGAATAATTGACCTGTTCAACATGGTATTTGAAGTAATACTGGCAGAAACCATGACTTACTAAAATGAAACTAGGATCCCAGGAAAACAATCTAGTCCACAGGCTCAAGCAAAGGCTTTGGAAGCAGACAGCTTGGGTTTAAATTTCAGCTCAGTCGCCTGGTGGTCCTTGGAGAAATCACTTCTCCTTTCCTAGACTTGGTTTCTTTGTGAGGATAATAGAAATCTTACAAGTTTCACTCATGGAGCCACTGGGTAGGGGAAATGAGTTACAGTAGATGAGGAGCTCAGCTTAACACATGATAATGACTTTCTTTCCTCTTAACATTAAGTGTATGCAACTTGTGTTTCTTGTTTTGCCTTTCAGTTTCTGAAAATATAAAATTAAAGTTTAGGGCAAGTGTCATCAAAGTCGATTCTACTGCCCAAACTGAATTGAAATGTTTCCTTGACAAGTGATGTACAAAACTTGAATGTGGCATACAAAAGCAGTTTACGGGTGTCGATGTAAAGGTTTGAGTGATACTCTAGCAGAGGTGTAATAGTCAAGTACCACAGGCACAAACTATGAGGATTTCCTTAATAGCAAAGGTTTTAGCTTCTGTGAACATTCTAGAAACATATGATATTAAGATTTAAAAGACTCTTCAATATCATCCTCTTATTACACAGTTGGAGATGTCCAGGGACAGAAATAACTTGTTCAACTCAACCCATTGCTGGCTAGTCTGCTCGCCACCACACCACCACACCACCAGTCCAGAGAACTGGAACAAGTATTTTCAGCATCATTTTGGAACAGTGGGGGTGTGGTAAAATTTCCTGTCCATTTTGAATTGTAAGGGCTAGGTGAAATTCTATATCCATTTTATAATATAGCTCTCCAATTCACTCTGTTGATTAGCGGCAGAACCTTTGGGACCTGTTACTCTCTGCCCAGCACCTAGCAGCCATGTGGTTCTGAATTCCAAAGGGCTGATGGTTTTTCCCTTCCCTCTCCAGGATTAAATGAACTCAAAACTGGGAAACCAGTTTCTTCTCTGGGCCAGGTCTTGGATACACTATACACTCTGAGGGTACTCGGGGATGCATATAGGGAGCCAGTTTTCTTAGACAATTAGAAGGGGCTTAGTTTGTTTACCCCAAGAAGTTTGGAGTCAGACGTGTGAGTAAAATGTCCATGGGTGACATTGCACTTCTGTTTTCCAGAGGCAGAGATGTAGCAATATCAAGGCAGCCAAAGCCTGGGCTCGGATCCAGGGGCAGCTTTTTGGGGAGCTGGGCTTGTGGCACCACACAGCAGAAGCCACACCCTATTCCCGGTGGGAACTGGACTGGAGAGAAGGACCTGCTCGCATGAGGAAACGCCTCAGATGCTTGTCTCCACTGGAGGCTCTAAGTGTGGAAAGGCTCAAGGTAAGATTTCCACACAGCAAGACAAATATGCTTTGATGCAGGAAGAATAGGGTATGGTCTCCTTAGCTTTTCCATCTCATCAGAACTCTTCCCACTGTGCTTTGTGAGAGCTTTGATAGGGGCAGGTAGGAGAGAAAATGTGTGCAGTTGTGGCAGGATTGCTCTAATTTATTCTTGGTGCTGGTTAACAACAACAACAACAAAAAGAATCACTAACCCTCCCAGGTAACAGGGGAGGGATGCTATAACCACAGCCTAAATGAATAAACCAATGAGTGAGTGAATGAATAGGTGAGGGGTTCATATCTACACCACTAGCTCAGACCACACTGACATCCACAAAAGTCTAGTAGGATAATCTGATTTCCATTGTTGGGAAAGAGCCATGTGATGATCACTGTCAGCTTGCGCAAGTTACTTGTTGTGGAGCAGTCATGACCAGCACTGCTCTGGACATAATTGTACAAGCAAATCCCATAGCAAGTTTTACAATGGAAACATCTTGAACTCAGCTATTTTGCAAGCTTGAGCCAGTGACCCACTTAGTCCAAATGACATTGAAGCTGTACTGAATTCCTAAGCAATGGAATTTGGGCAGACCTTGGGGGTTTGCTGTAATAAAGCTTGGACTCTGTGTCATCAAACTTACATTATTGCTTTTTAAAAGATTGGGAACCAGTTGGATTGGTAGTGGATATAGAAAAATCTCTAAATAGCTTTTTATTTCTTCATTGAACAATTCCTGATTTTAAAAAGTCTAAAATCCAGCCTTCTGAACACTGGAACACAAGACAGTGTTGTGTCTATTTTCTAGTCTATAACCTCAGAATATTTTATTCACATTAAATCCTTTATAAAACCTAATGGAAAAATTGTAATTCATTTATTCAGTAGACATTTGAAGTTTAATGTATTGTCAGTGAACATCTTGCAGTATATAGTATGTTTCCCTCAATATGTTTCTTAGAAAACGGAGGCAGGAGAAATAAGTAGCCCACACATTGTGCTGGTGACCAAGCGAGAGGCTGGCTGTGAAGCTACGTCTCTGTCCCTGACCCGCCTCCAGGGTGGTCCACACCACAGATCCAGGATGCTATCTAATCTCATTTTGGCATCATTTTTGGTGATTACTGTAATTCTACTTAATGGAAGATTGTGGGTTTTTCCCCCTTGACTCAAGAACATTAATACTTGCATTTTATTGTGGTCCTTTAAGAGTTAGCATTTTTTCTCCTGCCGTCTGAGTCTTGAGTATATGATTTATTTGAAAGGGTCACATGCATGTGTATTTAAATTTGTGGGATGAAGGGTTGCATATAGGTAGTACCCAGGACTTAATTTCTCTTCTCTCTGGTTTTATTTCAGGAAAGCCAAGACAGAAATGGTGATTATTCTCAAACAAATGCTAAAAACAAAGGTACTCAGTTTATCAATTTACCTATTTTTTTATTTAAAAATTAAACTAGTTCTTGATTTTATTTAATATCTCATTAAAGGGATGAAATTAATATTTTGGAGGAAAAAATACTGCAGATCTAGAGTACATAGTGCTAAGACTCTCTTCATTACTGTGCTCCCCAGAATTAAGAGAAACCTACTCCAGACCCCAGAATTCCCTTATGGGGGAGAATTTTATATTAACATTGAAACAATAAAATTTTTTTTCAGGGAAACTATCTTGTCAAGTTGTTGTATCAGGGAAACCTTAGAAGTGCCCCAAAGTACAAATACATGTTCAGCATGTGACCCAAGACACATAGAAGAAAAATAACAACATTTTAGAGTAAAAATGGATATAATAGATATTTAGTAGTTCTTACACTGAACTCTCTATTGTAAAAATGACAGACAAAATAGTCATTATTATAGTAGTCCCCCCTTATCCATGGGGGGTATGTTGCAAGACCATATACTATGTTTTTCCTATACGTTCACACCCTTTCATCTAAAGGAGGCACTTTGATGCTTCTCTTTGTCATATCCAAATTGCCAGCATCACTACTCTTGAGCTTTGGGATCCTTATTAAGTAAAATAAGTACAAACACTGTGATGCCATGACAGTCGATCTGATAACTGAGGCGCTACTAAGTGACTAACAGATGGGGACCATACACAGCATGGAGACACTGGACAAAGAGAGAAGCACTTTCTGGATGATACGGAGCAAGATTGCTGGAGTTTTCATTATACTTCTCAGAACAGCACATAATTTAAAACTCATGAACTGTTTATTTCTAAAATTTTTCATATAATATTTTTGGACTGTGTTTAACTGCAGAGAACTGAAACTGTGGTATTTGAAACCACAGATAAGTTTAGTACTCCCAAAGCTAAAAAAAATACTTTGAATCATATTTTATGTTTATACTTACTCTTTATTTCTATCACTTTCATGGAGGAATTTGATTAAGATGATTTGCTGAAAATTTATGCTTTATTTTCAGAGATCATTTTGGCAAGAACACATTGATAAACACAGACACACTGACATACACACTATGTATCAGGTTTTGTGTGTTTCTACTGGACTCTGCCTTTTGCTTCAGACACTCCCTATGTGTGACTTTTATTGTATCCTAGACTGCAGCTAGTGTCATATTTTTACCAAATGACAATTTCTTAGTGTTGATCATCTTGTTTCATTTAATATATTAGTACTGGATTTTCTGTTGAGCTGGATACCTTGCCAGTCTGTAGTATTACCCAGAAGTGGGGATCCTGGGCTCTGATCCCAGTTTGATTTGGGGATTTACCATGAGCCCATTGAAATATCCATTTGCTTCTCATCTCTCCATCTCAAGGCCCACAACTTCAGCTCAGAATGAGAATCTTCCTGCTCTCTCTTTCAGTGGGGGTGGCTACAGAGAGTGCAGTGGTGGAAAGTGTATGCTGCTTTTATTGAACTACAGTCATGGGCTGCTGAGTTCTCTAGTCCCTAGGGAGCTCAATCAGTAGAGAAGAAAGGGCCTGTGGTTCTCCACCATGCCTTCCTGGGTGCCTGTAGCTACATAGCACTCTCCCTGCTGGGGAAAGCCTACAGCAGACACATTTGTTCATCCAGATGTGAGTCCTAGGTGGGAATGTGGTCCCAGAGGTGAGTATCTCGGCATAAAGAAAATATCTGGTAACCCCTCAACTTCACAGTCATGAGCAGTGTGACTGCTCCAGGCAGGTGGACACCCAGGACAGGGTGGAGGAATAGGATCTAGAAATCCATGTAGTTATGTGCTTAGCTGACACCCAAACGTCCATGTTCAGAAGTGCTTTCTTAGGAAATAAGCATTGATGTACACATGAACAACTGCAGAACAGTACATTCACAAAAGTATAGAACACAAATAACAAAAAGTAGGATATGGGTTAAGTGATTATGATAAAGCCATATATTAGAATATTGTTCTCAAAGAACTTCTAGTGGAATGGGTAAGTGCTCATAATATAATCTTGCATGAAAAAAGATTAGAAAATAAACTATAAATGCAATAGAATTCCTATCATGTCAAAATTTACTTATGTGTCTACTTATACATAGATGTACAGAAAAGATATTAGAAGTAAATAAACCAAATTGTGAACAGTGAAGACAAACAGCCTAGAGTTGAAAAGCTCAGACTCTGGACTCAGAGGGACATGGTTCATATTCTGCCTTTATTACAGCAGCCGTATTATCCTGAGCAAAGTATTTAGCCACTTTTACCTTTCCCATTTGTAAACTAAGGATAAGTAGAATCTATAACCAGTAGGACTAGATGAAAAATGTCATTAAAAGTACCCAGTACAAAGAGCGTGCTTACTAAATGGGATATGCTATTATTAACACTGGCTCTGGGTACGTGGGTATTTGTTTTATTTCTCACAATTTTATGTTTTTCCCAAGTTATTTTTATTGTACAATAAGAAGATAGTGCTTCCATAATTTTTTCTTAAGCATTCTTTTTGAAGAGTGAACAAAGTGAAATTCAGATAAAGCAAACCTTGGCAGAGCAGCCAGGCCTGGGCACATTGTCTGGAGGGAATCAACCTGAGGGTGTTTTGACCACACCATAGAGTCAGAGGGGTGGTGTTCACTTTCAGAAACAATGAGGAACACACTGAGATGCACACCATTCATGTCTTACCTGAAACCTTGCAGTTCCTCACTGCAACTCAGGCCCAGACTGCACAACACCATTAATGATGTCAAGCGGTTCATGCCAAAACTATGATATGTCTTCCTTTATGCTACTGCAGATGAGCTGACACCGAAAGAAGCTGAAAGTGAGAGAGATGAGGGGGCAGCAGACTGCACCCAGCTTACCTTCTTCCCTGCCTTACATGAAAGTCAGCATTCTGAAGATTTCTTGGAACTGTGTCAGGAACGACAAGTTATTTTACAAGAGCTTCTTAATCATGAAAAGGTAATAAAGGCCATCATGACTGTTCTTTCAAGGTGATCAGACATGAGACAACTAAGCTTTCTTCACTCACATAGAATGGGATAATTCCCTGCAGTATAAAAAACTCTGTGTGCATACTCTTGAATTTGTGCACCCAGGGTTAGCATGCAAGTGAAACTACATGCCCTGCCTCAGAGTATTTTAAAGGCATAAACCAAGCTAATAAACTGTTAAGTGAAATATGCTCTCATCTATATAATACCTGGAAGACCAGTTTTAAATGTAGAACTCTTGACCTTCTCGTAGTTCAGCACCTCGGCCCCTGCCAGCAGCCTGACCACTCTGAGGGACACAATAAGAAGACAGTGCTTCCATAAGTGCTCCCATCTTGAGGGGCTTTGGTGCATGTGTTTGGACATCCTTACCCATATGTCCAAGCTGTTCCCACACCCTGCACCTCTCAGGCCTCAGGGTATAAGCACACTTCTAGCACTGTCATCCCTCAGGAGTGTGAACCTGAAGATAAAATGTGTAGGGCAAGGAGGCGGGCTGGGGGAATTAGCAGGAAGTCTATGATTTGGGATGCCTAGAGTTGGTTTTGGGGACATGCTCTTTTGGTATGACTGCAGGAGGGCCATAGGGTCTCCCTGAAGGATGGATCCAGCTCAGGGTTCTTCTTTCCCAAGTCTGAGAAAGGTAGGAAAAATGTGAAGCACATGTCTTAGAGTATAACAGACCTGAATTCATATTCCAAACTAGCTACATACTACATTGCATGTCACCTGACATTTGGGACCCCAGCTTTTCTTATTTTCAGTATGAAGTTTATACCAACCATGTCACAAGATTCTTGTAAGGCTTAAATGGGATAAAGAAAGTAGTTCAGAGCTAGACACATGTGAGGTGGCTCAATAAAAACTATCTTTCCCTTTCCAAAGGTTGAGTGGTTTTAGGGGCTGGGTGGACCTCAGGGTCTTATCCATTAACTCCTCTGTACAGGATATAGGTGAAGAAAATGCCTCAGCAAAACCCCAAATTGGCAAGCCATGCAGGAGCCATACAGAGATGAGTGTGTGAGAGCTGAGGGCCAGTTGGGCCTCAGGGTGGATAGAAGGAAATCTGAACTAAGGGCTACAGAGTAAGCAGCTTGGATTTCCAGGAGCAGGAGACAAGCTCAGGGATCCTGTGATGAGCATGAGCATGGAGCAGAAACTAAAGCCTGTCCTTCCCTTGGGGGCAGCTTTCTTCCAGACTCCTGGAAGGTGTTAAGCTGGGATTTGCTCCTTCAAGGAGTTGGATAGAAGAGCTGACTTGAAGTGCATTTGCCAAATGGACTGCTGCAGAATTTTCAGCACGTTGCTTAGCTGCTTTCAGTATTGGATAACAGTTCAAGTAACAGAGTCTTGTAACAACATGTCCTTATTACACCTGCTTAACCCAGAGCTTTCAGACATAGACACATTTGCAGGTCCTCCTCATACATTTCACCATGGCTTTGCTCATGGTTCATTTATGTGTAGACTCCCAGCAGCCAACTCTCTGAAGCTGATATTTAAAAATTTTTATTTTTCAATTACAGTTTACATTCAGTATTATTTTGTATTGGTTTTGGGTGTACAACATAGTGGTTAGATAATCATATACTTTACAAGTGTTCCCCTTGATATTTCTAGTACCCACCTGGCACCATACATAGTTATTACAAAATATTATTGACTATAGTCCCTATTCCGTACTTTCCATCCCCATGACTATTTCGTAACTGCCAATTTGTACTTTTTAATCCATTGATCTTTTTCACCCAAACTTCCTCCCCTCTGGCTACCATCAGTATGTTGTCTGTATCTATGAGTCTCTTTCGATTTTGTTTGTTAATTAATTTTATTCTTTAGATTCCATGTAATATTTGTCTTTCTCTGACTGATTTCATTTAGTATAATACCCTCTAGGTACGTTCATGCTAGCACAAATGGTAAGATTTCATTCTTTTTTTTATGGCCCAGTAATATTCCATTGTATATACCACAGTTTTTTTTTTACCACTTGTCTATTGATGGGTACTCAGGTTGCTGATTTTGACAAATGCCTGCTTTGAGACCTGGAAAACTGGCCTCTCCTTTGTTGCTGTCTCCACTGCCTTATGCATCACCTCCTATCCATGATCTTGGCACACAGGCTAACCATCACCACATCACCTATCTACCTCTCTTACTGCATTGATGTTCCTTAATAGAGGGATCTTTGGGTGCATAACGTTGGGTCTGCCTAGAAAAGTCATTCAGTAAATGCTAACGAATGAAGATTTATTAAATTCATATCCATTTTGTTTTGAATATAGAAGTAATATATGTCTACTATGTGAAATTTTTTTTTCAGATTTAATGTGTTTTATTGATTAAAATATTACATTTGTGCCAATTTCCCTTCCCTCTGCTCCCCTCCACCCGGTGGCCCCCCTCCCTCCAGTTGTCCCCCCCTTTTAGATTATGTCCATTAGTTGTGCATACAGTTCCTCCCAACCTCTCTCCGTCTATTTCATTCCCTCCTACCATGATCCCCAATTCCTATATCATCTCCCTCCCTCTCCCCACTCCCCCTCCCTGTTGACCTCCCCCCAATATGCTTCCCGTACCCACAGTTCCTTTTCCACTCTCGTTGCCTGTTTAGTTTGCCTTTGTTTCATCTCCCTAGCTTCTGTTTTTTAAACCAGTCCCTTTAACATCTCATATAACAGTGGTTTGGATCTAATGAACTCTTTCAGTTTTATTTTGTCCTGGAAACACTTTCTCTGTCCTTCTATTCTGAATGACAGTTTCGCTGGATAGAGTATTCGTGGTTGTAGGTTTTGGATTTTCATTACTTTGAATATTTCTTGCCAGTCCCTTCTTGCTTGTAGGGTCTCCCTTGAGAAGTCAGCTGATAGTCTAATTGGGACCCCTTTGTACATAATTCTTTTCTTCTCTCTTGCTGCTTTTAAGATTCTCTCTTTATCTTTAATTTTTGACATTTTGATTATAATGTGTCTTGGAGTGGTTCTCCCTGGGTCCAGTCTCTTGGGAACTCTCCTTGCTTCCTGGACCTGCAAGTCTATTCCCTTCCCCAAGTCTGGGAAGTTCTCCTTTATTATATTTTCACTCAATTTTTCAAGTTCTAGTTCATCTTCCTCACTCTCTGGCAAACCAATGATTCTTATGTTGGGCCTTTTATAGCTGTCCCAGAGGTTTCTGATCCTCTCATTGTTGCTTCCCATTTCCTCTCTCTGCATTGGTTGACTGCTTGTTCCTTCTCCATATTCCAGTTTGTTGAAATGAACTCTGGATTTTTTTCCTCACCATCTGTCTCGTATGTGGTTTTGTTCCTTTCGTTATGAATGTTTTTCGCTTCTTTCATATCTTTTTCCTGCTCTTTTGTGAATTCTGTAAGCCACCTGATAACAATGGCCCAGAACTGAGCCTCTGACAGGTTTCTTATCTGTTCATCTGTCAGGTTCTCTATCTGTTGTCTGGTGAGCTGTGTCACCGGGATTTCTATAGTTGTCTGCCTCATTTTGACAGATGCTTTTTGTTTTCTTGGGCCGGCTGTCGGGGGCAGTGCCTGTGTACGCGTCATAAGTCAGCGACCGGCGCCTGTCTGCGACCTATTTCGCAGCCCTGTGGCGCTTTCTTTGGGGGCGGGGGTCCAAGATGGATTCACACAGTTATTCAGCTAGGAGACCGGGATCCGTCCTCCCGCTCCCCTGGGCCTCACTGTTCAAGGCGATGCGGTGGCTGTTTTCCCCAGCGCTGGGGTCGCGCACTGCCAGGGGCTTGACTGCCTCTGGGCTTTTTCGCCGCCCCGCCGCTGACCGCAAACAGCGCTGCCCTCTTTAACTCTTACCTGCCCAAATGGCACCGCTGGTTTATAACTTCATATGTTGGGCTTCCGTGTAGTTTTATTTTCTGGAATTTCTAGTTATCCTTTGTTTTGAAGTAGTTGTATTCCTCTCTAGTTGTAGAGGGAGACCTAGCGTGTCCGTCTAAGCCTCCATCTTGGCCGGAAGTCCTATGTGAAATTTTTTTAAATGGAGTTTAAGACATATATGAAACACACATAAATATATGTGTGTGTATGTATGTATAGTATTCATAGCTGCTGAAGACTAACAGCTGAAAACAGTTTGGATGTGTCATATATTAATATGTTCATATATGTAAATGGATATTTAGTAAATGCTTAGTAAAATAAAAAACAACTGAGATCAATGCTTTCTTATCATAAAAACTTTTCTTTGTCTTATGACCTCAAGGGATTATATAAAATGGTGATATTCAACAGGGAACAACTTTATGCCTTGAAGACATTTGCCAACATCTGGAGACATTTTTAGTTGTTGTAACTTGGGGTCAGGGGTGCTACTGGAATCTTTTGGGCAGTGGCCAGGGATATGCCAAACATCCTACAAAGCTCAGGACAGCCCCACCTTCTATCAGGAAATAATTATTTGGCCCCAAATGTCTATAGTGCCAAGGTGAGAAACCCTGACATGAAGAATGCATATGAAACAGATCTCGAGTCCCTGCCTGATGCGGTAAGGAAGTATTAGGTTATTTGTTGTTTCCATATTGGTTCTTGTCATTGTTTTGATAAGAAGACATCAATGGCAATGCTTTGGTTTAATTTTGCATATTAATTTTCTATTGCTGACATAACAAATTATTATAAATATAGTGACTTAAAAGAACATATATTTATAATCTCAAAAGTCTGGCCACAACATATCTCAGCTGGTTCTCTGCTTAGTCTTACAGGGCTGAAGCTGAAGCATTGGTATGGTTGCACTTCTTTCTAGAGGCTCTGGGAATGAATTTGTTTCCAAGCTCATTCAGGTGTTGGCAGAATTCAGGTCCATGTTTCTGTAGGACTGAGGTCCCAGTTTCTTTACTGACTGCCAGCCAGTGCTCATGCTAAGGTTCTAGAAGCCACCCATACCCCTTGCCTTGAGAACCCCTCCCTCCATGTTCAAAGCTGTCAGCAGCAAGTGGAGTTTTTCTTACCCTTCCAATCTCTCTGACCTCCATCTGCCCCATCTCCCCACTGTGTCGCCCTTCCATTGCATCTCCTCCCAATGCTCTGCCTTCCTCTTCTGATGCAAAGGGCTCATGGTATTATAGTGGATCCTCCAAATAATCCATAATAATCTCCCTATGTTAAGGCTCATTGAGTCATAACCTTAATTTCATCTGCCAAGTCCCTTTAACCAGTGCCTAGGTGAGAGTCTGGTGGGATAAACACGAAGAAGGCTCTTGCAGGGCACCTTTGGAATACTGCCTGACACATTTGCTATCATTCAGGGTACATATCCCAGGTCCTCTTCCACATTTTTTTTCCTTGCTCTTCCAAAGAGAACTTCTACAGTTGGCCTGCTTCTCATGTGCTTCCCACGGCCTGCCTGTGGTTCCAGCCCTGACTGGAATGGGCTGTGAGCAAGGTCTGGAGTTTATAGTCACAGCCAAGAACTAATCCCAGGCCCAGTCTGTGTAGCAGATGGTACCTGTGCTGGTCTCAGAGAGTCTTGTTTTTGCTGATTGTCTCGCCCAGTGACATTTCCCTCAGGGGTCTTGCTGGGGGAACAAGCACAGGAAGCCCACAGGTGACTTACTTTCCTAGCTCCTAAGAGTCAGGACAAAACCATGAAGAGGCTGTTCTCCCATCCTCCCCTGTCTTGTACTTAAACTTGAGTCCTACTTGGTCTTCATATTGCACAGCAGGAAGCTGTTACAAGTGCCACCCATGGCTTGTTGTGGTAGCAAGGATGCCAGACTGTTCAGACAGGAGTGAGCAGAAGCCAGCATGGGCAGAGGACTGGAGCTTCCCTGTTTCCACTTAACACTGGTGTCCCCTTGCCTCCTGGAAGGGGCCAGCCTGACATGGGGGGCCCAAATGAGTCTCAGCCCCCTGAAGGGCAGACTGGGCAGCTATAAGGGCAAGGTGATTTTTGCTATTATCTGGACCTGTGTTCTTTTTTTTAATTTAATGTTTTATTTATTGATTTTAGAAATAGAGGGAGAAAGAGAAAGAGAGAGAGAGACATCAATTTGTTGTTCTACTTATCCATGCATTCATTGGTTGACTCCTGCATGTGTCCTGACTGGGGATTGAACCCACAACCTTGGCATATTGGGACAATGCTCTAACCAACTGAGCTACCCAGCCAGGACTGGACCTGTGTTCTTTTCGTGAGTTGTTTTCATTCCTTTCTTTGGTTTGTACTTGTGACCTCTTGTTTCCTGGTAAATTGTGGGAGAGATTGTTTTCTGTTTCAGCCTGAGTTCCTCCAGAGTCAGAGGAACCAAACCACCAGGCACACCTGCTCCCTGAAGAAGCATGTCTGGAAAGAGAAAGGCCAGGGCCATGGGGACAGGCTCCCTGGGGGTAGGGTGTGCAGATATGACAGGCAAATGTGATACAGGTCCCACCCACCTAATCCCACCTCCACCACTAATACTCCTGGTGACTTTGGGTAAGTAACAGACCCACTCCTGAGCCTCATTTCATTTATCTTTAAAATGGAGCGTTCTCTTTGACTCATCAGTTTGTGTCAAAGAGCAAAGATGTGCTGTGTGCTCCTGTTCCAAAATTCTGTGCCTGGTGTTGGGTGAGAGTTCAGTGGGTTGTATCTGCTGATGTCACTGTGGCTGTTGCTCCTCTTTTAACAGCCCCTTAAGATTCGTTCTCTCACTCCAAGAAGGAAGGGGGAGTAGGGTACAAACCCTGGTATGTAGGCTATGGCTCTGAGGAAATAGGAAAAGGCCTGTCAGTGCAAACAATTAAGTGCTCTGATTCAAACCTGTCCCCAGCCAGCCTATGGGTGCTCCTATGAAGCAAGGAACTTCAGAGGTTAGGGGAATGCTGTGGTGAGACCTTGAGCAGATTGGGAGGCTTGAGGGCCTAAGTGGGTCTATTGTCCTGAGATGGTGGATGATGAGACAGTAGGTCAGAGTCTACCCATGAGAAGCCTGACCCACTGGGATGGGACCCCTCTAGGAGTTCTGTGCCCCCTACAATATGCAACATTTTATGGAAAAGAGGGAAGTTGCTGGGTTTGAGGCCTGGACTGATGTGTGGTTAAACTGAGGAGGCCTCTGAATATAAAGCATAAGGTAGGGAGAAGCACAGGGAGTTAGGCCCCAGAGCTCAAGAACATCCTGGGGCCAGAGAGAGGAGTCAGATCTAGACTAGAGAACTCTTTGTGAATCAGCCCCATCTGACTGGTGGGCAAATGCGGCCTTCGTGACCAGGCCCCGTACATCTCCACCAGTTAGCTCCTTACAGCCTGATGCCCACCTGCTTACCACTTCCCTGCAGCTGAGGCCTCCTGCTGGGTGAGCCTGTCCTGGTGTCCCTGTCCACAGTGCACTGAGAGCCCTGGGCCTCCGACAGCACCCTGCTCACTCTGCCGCCAGCATCTCTCTCATTGCATAGCTTTGAAATTATTTCTGAACCTGCCTGTAATTTCTTTAAAGGCAGGGACAGACTTGAGTTCATCCTTGTCTCTCTCTTTCATGACATACAGCATTTGTGCTCTGGAAAGATCTGCTGACTGGAAAGCATAGTTAGGTCAGGAGGCTGTGTGCAGGGAGCCAGCAGGTATGCAGAGGGGCAGGGTGGGGGCTTGAAGAGTGGGCAACCTGCTTGAAGCTGCAACTGGGTCTGCTCTTGAGTGCCTGGGGACTCTGGTCAAGGGGCTGCATGTACTGGGTAGACCTGTCTCACAGGGGAGCCTCTCTGGGAGCAGGTGAGAGCATAGTTTACCAAAGGCTGGTTGCCATGGCAACTCCACCACCCTGCACCACCAGTGAGGCAGGTGCCAGCAGTTAGTGCCAGGAAGGCGATTAGCACCGGGAAAGTGCTGAGACAGACTGAAAGCATCATTGGCAAAAGTGTCAATAGCCAGATACCCAGAGCCTTCTCTGTGTGTTCCTCATATGGCATATCATCAGGTCTCACCATGGTCCTGCGATGGAGACTTTCCATTTCCATTTCAAAGATGGTGGAAACAGGGCCTGGGTGGGATCCTGACTAGGACTGCTGGGATTTCATCTTAGGTCTGTCTTATTCTAAGTTCACGTGGTTTTTCATTCTCTTCTGTCTCCCAACCCACTGTGTTGGGCAAGTTATGGAAATTCTCCACCACCCTGTCCTTCAGCAACCTTCCCATGTTGGGCTTGGGAATATTGGCTCCAGGCCCTACAATGCTTCCTGTATAATCTTTCCAGTTAGCAATGGCCCAGGAAGACGGGGTTCTAGGCCCCTCAGCACACACGGTGTCTGCCTAGGATGTAGCATGCCAAGCACATGCCAACCTCACCTGCACATGACTTAGCACCTATTTGCTGTAGCCATCATTCCTGTCCACTACACTTTTTGTCAGGATAAATTTGAAAGTTGAAAAGGGAAGGATTATTGTAGTGATCCTTGAACCATGAATGTGTTCAAACAAATGTACAGAACATTTGTACGCAGCAGGTGTGTGTATGTGTGTGTATAAGGAGGCGCTTTTTGCATTTCCTGGGCTGATACTTTCTGCTTGTGTTGAGATATTTTGTAGCAAGTATTGGATGCAAGCTGGGAATTCCCCTAATTCAGATGTCTTCATAGAACATGTGGGGCTATGCTTTCTCTAAAGGAAAGCTCATCAACAAGAGAACCTGCCTGGGAGCACCTGCCTTCCTGTGACCATCACTAATGTGGGCAGGTACCCCTGCTCCTTGTCTCCTGCCACCTCAGAAATACGAGCTTTCATGGTCTTTTCCACACACAGCATGAAGCAGAATGTAACCTTATTCCAGGCTTCTGGATGGCCCACCCCACTGAAAGCCTCGGGGGCAGCAGGTGGCCTGGAGCTGCAGGATGGCAGTAGCTTAACTCATTTCTCTGTGTGTGCAGAGGAGCTCTGATTGCCTCCAGCAATACCTGGGACAGTAATTATTTTGTGCCACCTTGGTGTCATTGATTAATGATTCTCAGAACCACAAACATATTTCTCTCCCAACAGCTCCTCTTGACGTGGAGGGTGGTTTATTTAATGTGTGTTCATGGTGAGCCTGAGTCAGCCACTGTGCTGTTGGGGACCGGTCCCTTGTGCCTTTCATGCAGAGGCTCTGAGAGGTGAGACTCAGACCCAGCACAGTCAGGACTCAAATAAGAGCTGTTTTTGCTACTACTGTTCTCATTAATTACATTAAAAACTAAACAGTAGTTATTTTTTATACAAACTCAGTGTAAAATATTAATTAGACCTTGATGGAAAGGAATCAGCTCAAAGGGAGGGTTTTGTTCTGGATAGCAGACCACAGTACCAAACTCTTTACAGCCATTTTTCGCGGAGGATGTGTGTAGAAGGTGAAGAAGTGTATTAACCTTTCAAGGTTTTAACTTCCCATCTGTGTGAATTGCTGTGACTGACTTCCTAAAACACAGAGCTGAATGTGTCATCCCTACTTAACACCTTCTGAGACTCTCTTTGGCATATTTTGTGCACAAGAACACTTCTTAGCTGGCCTTGCCCCTCTCTGGGCTGGACTCCCTCACCCTTAGTACACACACAGATTTTATACTCTAATTATACAGAATTACTTATAATCTCCCAACATGTCCAGCTCACTCTAGATTTAATTCCTTGCACTGCTCCTTCCTGTTTTTATCTTCTTACTCCTTATCCTGCCTTGGGGTCACCTCCGAGAGAACCACTTCTCTGATGTCACCTCCACCCCCACTCTCACCCTTGTCTGACCATGCTCCCTGCTCTGTATCCCCAGAGTACCCACAGCATCCCTCCCGTGCTGTGCCAGAACAGTCTATACTCTTCCATCTCTCCTGTCAGACCATGAGCACATGAAGGCTTTATCTTCCTTTGTGACTAACTGTGTATGCAGCACACACCAAACATTCAAAACATATCTGTTAAATGAATGTATGAACAAATGAATAAGTTATGAGAAATATACTTTCATAGCTTCACAGGTGTTGATGGGTCAGTTTCTCAAAGTATAGTCTTCAGATAACCTACATCCAAATCATCTGGGCTGCTTATTAAAATGCAGATTCCAAGGCCTGCTCTGCACCTGCTGAGGATGTGGCCTGGGAATATGAACTTCAACAAGCATTCGGGTGATTCTTATACATATCAACTCTTTGAATAAGCACCTGAAATCCACAAGTCAAGGTTTTACAATATTCAGAGATGCCCCAGCTAGAAAAGTACTTCAGTTTCAATTAGTCACCATCAAACATATCCTTAGTAAATGCAGCTTAGGCTAGACACTATGGTGTGGACAGCCTTCAGAACTGTAATACATTTGCTGTGTACTGGTGCAGTTTCCATCCTTTCCCACCTAGTCTCCTCTGCTTGGAAGGGCGGGAGGCATGCCTGATCATGGGCTTGCCTGCAGCAGTGGCACGTGCAGTCAGGCAGGGGGCTTTCCCGTTCTGACTCTGCCTGAAGAGATGAGCTGATGCAAAGAGATTCTCACACTGTACTTCTCAGATTTGTCAAATTGGTATATAAAACACAGTATGTCTTTATTGTTTTAATGTACTTTTATTGATTACGAGTGTGACTGAATGTTTCATCTAAAAATGTTCAAGGTGGCAAGAATGGATGCCACACTGCATAGGTAGCCAACATAAATGTAACTCGTATGGTTTCTTTCCTCTTTGATATCTTAAGTTTTCCTCAGCAACCTGTACCTTTTTGAAAAATGAGCATACCCATTCCATATACCAGTATAAGAGAGAGTATCAATAGCAAGGTGTAGGCAAGCAGGAGATGTACCAAAAGGCATGTGTGCTACATGTGAGCAGGCTAAAGCATTCTCTGTGGTAGATTTTGCACAGAAATAAGTGAATGGACATATTAGCTCTGTTCTGGGTACCTCATATGACAGCTCTGCACCTCTGTTTTCCCACTGATAATATCAGGATATTGCACTAAATTGCTGGCGAGTAGCATGAGAAAAACTTCGAGTGCCTGCAGCTGACCTTCCCCTTTTGCAGATGTGCACCCTGACTCCTACAAGACCTGCTGCCATGGGATTCCATGGAATGCCCCTCTAACTTTAGCTCTGGCATTTTGGATGTCCACACAAACTGTTCCTTACACATAGGACCAGGTGTGGGTACAACTTAATTACTATCTAGTCAGGAGTGATAATGTCTCATTAGGCTGATCTTAAAGAAATTCTACTTATGAGACAGAAGTTCCACTCTTTCTAAAATGATTGATAGACTCAGGGCATAAGAGATTTCTTAAGTATGGGTAAACTCGGGATGGGATTCTCCCAGGGCTGATTTAAATGGAAGAGCAGGTAATAGTTCATTTGGGTTCATTTCCAGTTTTCAAAATGCTATTCTCTTCTAGTGGAATCAATGTTTAAGCTATTAACCCTGCTCTCACCAGACATTTTTCTTGTGGTTTGGTTTGTTCTCATTGTTACTTAGTTCCTCCCAAAGGAAAGCACCAGAACACTGTGGGAATGTGCTCCAGCCACTGCTGTTGGGACTACAGAGATTGGGTGAAGGTGGGACGCCCTGTGGAGGGGGAGGTTTTGGAGAGACACAGGCCAGGGTTGGTGCTGCCATTGCACATCTCACCACGTGGACCTGAAAACAAGTTTAAACAGCTGGCCTTAGCCTTCCTAACAGTTCTGATGGGAGTGTGAACTGGTGCCACCTGCAGGAGGGCAATCTGGCAATAGTTACCAGAGTTTAAAATGCACACACCTTGGACCTGAAATTCTTTTTCTAGGAATTTAACCTACAGATTTATTTGTGTATTCAAAGTGACATATGTTCAGGATGGTCACCGCATCATCATTTGTAATGTCAAAACATTTGAAAACAACCCTAATTAAGAGGTGATTGCTCCAATAACTCATAGTACATCCATGGAAGTGAACGGTCTGCACCTATTAATAAGGGTGTGACAACTCTATAAGAAGTGACTGGAAAGGTATCCAAGATGGACTGTTAAAGGAAAAAACTAGATGCAAAATAGTATATATAGGAATACGCTGTTTGTGTAAAAAAGATTATGTATAAGACATGCTTATGTATTATTCATAGAATCTCTTCAGAAGGATATATTATAAAAGGGGCAAAGTTTCTGCTCTACTCTCTTATTAGAGTGTCCAGCTAGGCCTGAGAACTGAGCTGACAGAACACCAATTAACAGGAGAAAAGCAAACAGATTTTGTTTTCACATGTCCATGGTAGCCTTCACAGGAAAATGAAAACCTTAAAAGTGGTTAGGCTTAAGTGTTTATATACTAGGTTGAACAAAGAGTAGTAATTATGAAAGAGGAACTAAAATCTATAAGGAGGCTAAAAGAAGATAACAGTTAGTCTACTAAGGTTTTTTTGTACAGGTTTCTCTCAGCCTGGACTCCTTATCTCTGGTGGCAAGAATGTTCTTTCCCTATTGACATAGGGTGGGCATCTTTCATATGGAAGTTTTATTGCCTGCTTTCAGGAAGAAAAGGAGAGGCCGAAGTACCCTATTTGTACCCTATTTTTGCAGTGTCTTTAACTCAAAATAAGTCCCATGCCAAGGTGGCATGTTCGGGGGTGTGTATCTGGCACCCCTCGATATGAGAGCATGGTGATGGTGGCTGCCTTTGGGCAAGGCTTCTAGGGAAGCTGGGGGATGTCACTCCATGCCTCAGTCTCAAAGGACACATTTATCCTCAATTCTTTCTTTTTGAAAATTTCTACAGCTTGTCTAGTAGCAGTTCCTGTCAATTCTACCTCCCCTTGTTTAGATTCAACCATGTCTCCCGTCCTCCCACTTCCCTCTCCCGCCCATCCAAAGCCATTGTCCCTTGACAGGACCACTGAGGTGGCCACATGACTAATCACCCTCCTTCCACTCTTAGCTCTTTCCAATCTACTCTCCACCCGGCAGCAGGTGTTATCTTTCAGAAGTGACCCTTCCTTGTCTTTCTGTTGTAACCAGAATAAAACCCAATGGCCCTACCAAGACACCTAAGGCCCCCTTGTTCTGAGCACTTCTACTTTCCAACTTTGTGTAAGCCATACTGATCTCTTTTCTGCACTACCCCTAGGCTTCAAAGCAATATTCCTTTTCCCTGAAATCTTTTCTTTCAGCTTTTGCACACTGCCCCATTTCTACCTTTCAATTCTCAGGGTTTCTCTAAAATAGTGCCCCCAAGTTTCTCTCTGCCTTATCATCACCCTGTTTTTATTTTTCCTCTCAGCACATATTACAATTTGTAATCATTTATTGGTTGACAATAAATAGCTATTCATCTACCCCTACTGGACTTTAAGTCTCATGAGAGTAGGGTTTTTGCGTATCTTGTCCCTAATTCTATTCTCAAAGCCTGGCTCAGGGCCTGGCATGTAGTAGGTATTGAGTCCATAACTGTTGAGTTGATAAGCAACTGGTCAAATAATGAAGTTGTAAATGAGTCCATGTTGAAAGTGGCTCTGAATGTTGTTTTAGGGCCAGCTCCAATAGATGCAAGAGAGGCTGGGGAGCCAGCTGCCAGCTGCCTACAGCACTTGGGTTACAAGAACTAAGTAAGATCCTTGCCTCATTCTCAATAAGGAAAAATAGTTCAATAATGAGTTATCCTGGATTGTAGTGGCAAATGCTTATCTGGGAACAAGGCCTTGGTGACCCTGGCCCTCACTTTGACAAATCCCATTTCATGTGGAAATTGGACAACTCACTCAGGGTCTGCCCTCCAGGTTTCACTTCTGTGCCCTCATCTTTACTCCCAAAGGTGAACAGGAGACTAAGCTTTAATCTTTGATGAGAGGCTTATCTCTGGGACCTCTTTTTGAATTTTCTCTCTAAATTAGAGTAGTAAAAGCTCCCTTGCACAATTGTAAAAATTATATTGGTTAGTGTAGAAAATGTTTACTATGATCATATGGTAGGTAGTCAAAAAATATAATTTCCTTTTTTGTGTAATAGGAATTAGCTCATAATTATGCTGAGAAAATGTTGGCCTTTGCCTTATTCTTGGTCCACTTGGGCTCTCATCATCTGGAATTTATTTATTCCCACACTATTTCTTCAGAAATTTATTTCATGTAAGGACCTACTAAGTCCTTACTTCACACCAAGACATGGTCCCAGGTCAGCTCCCTGGAAAGCCAACTCTGAGCCAGGAAGCTTATTGGGAGTGAGTGTTACAGAATTGGGTGGAGGGAGAAGTGGTGCTCTGATGACTTCTCTGTGGAGGCCTTCATTGACTCCACAAAAGCTCGAGATCTGGATGGTTCTTTGCATTGAAGCCAAGGGTCTGGCCCTTCCTACTCTGGATTGACCAGTTGTTGGGTACAGACTGCCTCTGGGAAGAGGACATGACCTATGGCTAGGTGCTATCTTCAGCTACAGCAGTTCTGAAAGGCTGCCAACATTTTCAGCTGCTGAGAGAATAGGCACTTAAGTCTGAAAAGAAGGAGTACATGCCTTCTCCGCATACACCTTGTACTAGCCTTGGCCCTGTAGACACAGTACCAGCCTTGCACTTGTGGTTCTAGGCAGACTCAGTTCCATTCCTGGCTTGGCCACCTTCCAGCAGGTCTCTTGATAAGCTTCTTTGCCTCTGCAGCTGAGGGGTGCCTTGTACCTCAAAAAATTTCCCACTGTTAACTACAGAATGTTTTGTATAGTTGTGGAGGGATTGTATGAGAGCAAGAATGTCAACCTACTCAATACAGCAATAAATACTCATTCATCCACATGCGTTGGTGAGGATGGGGGTAGCTCGGGTAGTAGATCAAGTAACTAAATAGGGTGTTGGGTGTAGAAGAGCCACTTACACTCTAAAGAGTGGTGGAGCTCTGGGGCAGTGGCTGTTATTCTTACAGGTGCTACTCTCACCTCAGAGTGCCCAGTGGGTGACCAGTCACTGCCCTCCTGTCCTCCATAAAAATGACAGATATGCTTCACTTGCCCATGGCCTGACTCTGGCACTCTCTCCCTCCAGGTGACACAGAAGTACTCCCTGGTGATTGTGCAGGGCCACCTAGTCTCCGAAGGGCTCCTGCTCTTTGGCCACCAGCACTTCTACATCTGCGAGAACTTCACAGTCTCTCCCGTGGGTGATGTCTACTGCACCCGCCATTGCTTATCCAAGTGAGTTTCCACTTCCTTCAGCAGATTCTCCCCTGAGCTCCAACCTTCCTTCTCAGCTACCCTCACTCCCATCCCTCCTACCTTGCTCTTTCTGTGGGCTTAGGTTTGGCCTGATACTGAACCATTAGTTAAGACAAAAGAATCTTAAGGCACAGGCATCCTTGACTCTGCTTTCCCAAAGCTAAAATCTGGAATGGATAACAGTGTGGCAGCTCCTTATGCCTCGCCTGAAGTGGAGTCCATGACAGGACAAAGGGGTCTCTCCTTAGATTTTTTGGATAATAGAATCCAGTCCCATCAGCTTACTCATTCAACAACTTGTTAATTACTTATTCTTATGTAAGACATCAGGCACTGACTGCCCTTTTGTGCTCAGCAAGTGCAAACAGCAGCATAAGAGGTTCCTTTGGAAAGAGTATGGAGCGCACTAGCAACATAGGATAAAATACATGTTATGGGAGGAATCTTTGAAGTTCACCCTTGGAAAAATAGCATAAGGAAGTGGGCTAAGATCTGGATCTTGAAGAATTTGGGTAGAAATTTAAAGAGTCACTTTATATAAACTAACACCAGAGGTCTTTGGCAGGAAATTCCAAGGTTCCTTTTTAGGATCAAATGTATTTGGTCTATTCTGGTTCAATCAAGCTCTTATTGATTAATTCTTTTGTGCTTATAAACTACAGCCATTCAAAATAAAATTGACTGTGTTTCCACTTTTGCTAGAAGTTCAGTTGTTAAGTTGTATGTTTTCAGTTGATCATTGCTTTTCAAAGGATTTGGATGATGATTTCTTTATTCAGAGATAAGCCTGGACTTTTCTGTTAGCCAAGGCTCAAATGATGACCTCTTAGCCCAGGGACTCTTAAATTAAGTAACATTGAATCTCCTGAAGGTCTTGATAAAGAAGACTTTTGGGATGCACCTTTACACCAGTTTCTAATTTGACAGAAGTGGGGTAGGGACTGATATTTTAACAAGTTCTTTGCTGATGATGATGCTACTGGTCTGGGGACCACACTTAAAGAATTATTTTAGGCTATTGACAGAGAAGCCAGAGTCTTACCTGCCATATCATTTCCAGCCTATGTCAGGAAGCAGGAGTTTAAGGAATATGGAAAAGTGAATGTCAGCCATTCTCCTTTGATTTAGATTTGCTTTAAAATGCTTGGCGTTTTTCTCTCTGCTAATTTTCATTTTTTATTCATGCCAAATGTTTACTGATTGCTGTGAGTCCTCTGTGCTTTTCCAAGGCAGGAGAACATAATTAATACTTGGCACACACATCTCATCTTATTGCTCATGTTTTATTGATACCGATCAATATAGACAATGGGTCTGCAGACTTGCCTTTCTGAGAGCTGATGAAAGCTTTCTACTGTACCTATATTCACGGCATGCCCATGTGATAACTGGCACAATCCTCTGCTTCCCTCTTCACCTCTGGTTTAAATCCAGTTAGTGTTAGATAAGATCTTATCGATTAGAAAAATTGTGTTTATGAGGTATATCTAATAATGACCAAATTGACTCTATTTGTGCTTTTAATAGAAGCCCAGTTGTCAGATTGTATGCACTCACTTGATTTGGAATGAAAAGGGAGACTTCCATGTCTGGAAATAGACTTTTCTAGAATGCATGCAGGAGTATAGTGAGAACAAATTACATCCTGGAATATCATTTGAGGATTTCATAGGTAATTTTAGTCACCATACCTCAAAGACATATTTGTTAACCAGACAGTGCTTTCTCTCAGAGGTCTTGTCTACTGCCTTAAGAAACTGCTGGCACTCATGCGGAGGAGGCAGTTCTCAGAGACAGACAGGCTATTAGATCATGTCAGATCAATGGAGATCAGGTCTGGTTTTGACCATGGAGACTAAGGAAGATACATAAATAAGCCAGTTAAAAATAAAGCTAAGTCAACCCTGAAATGTTTCCCTAAAAGACTGCCATCAAATTGAGTGCAGTTGAGCATTAGACCTTGAAAGAGGCTCTCTGATGTACCATAAAAATATCGAAATATACTCAAGAACACTGCACATCCTCCAGCAGAGACTGGACTTTGTACTTTGGAATCTTCCTTAGAAACTAAGAACCTTTCTAGAAGGTTTTGTTTTGCTTTCATGGGATCCCTTTTTGGCTGAATAGGGTAACTGTTCTAAGTTGCTAGGGCTGCTGTAACGAAGTACCAAAAGCTGTGTGGTTTTAAAAGACAGATATCTATTGTCTCACAGTCCTAGAGGTGAGAAGCCAGATAGCAAGGTATGGGTGCGGTGCCTTCTACAGCTCTAGAGGGGGATCTTTCCTTGCTTCTTCTAGCCGCTGGTGTTTCCTGGCCATCCCTGATGTTCATTTACTTGTACATATATCACTTCAGTCACATGGCCATCTTTTCTCTTTGTGTCTTCACATGATCTTCCCTCCATGCGTGTCTATCTCTGTGTCCAAGTTTCCCATTTTCATAAGGAGACTAGTTGTATTGGATGAGGGCCTATCTTAACTTCATTTTAATTTTACTATCTCTTGTATTCTATTTCTGAATAAATTCTCATACTGAAGTATTTGGGGGGTAGGACTTCAATATATCTGTTTTGGGGGAAACAATTTAACCCATAACAGTATCAGTCAAATTCAAAAGTTCATTTGGTGGAAATCCAAACCATCCAATTAGCTTTTTAATCAGATATTTTTTCCCTATCAGTCAGCATTTTAAGGCATCATTTCTCTGTTTAGTTCAATTCATCAAGTACTTATTGAAAATCTGTCTTGTACCAGGCACTATGATAGACTACATAGATACAAAGAGTTGAGTCAGATGTGGGATGAGTCTGGTAAGGGGTTTGTGACCTAGAGAATGATTCTGGGTATGAATTTTGGGTATAAATTCTGAAGATAATTGAATATTGGATAATAATAATAATTGGATAATGGAGTTGTCATTGTCATTCTCACCAATTCCTTGACCTGTGATGCTATTTGACCTAAGCCAAGGGTAGAAACTAGAATTACCTGTATGGCCTCATTGGGAGTCAGAGAAGTTTAGGGAAGCTGACCTTAGATCCAGAGGGAGACATTAATAATGAACAAAGGGCCTCAACCAGCAGTAGGTTTGAATTAAGGCCTCTAGGCAGTAGTATCCAGAACAAGAGCCACACTTGTACTTGATCAGTCCTATAGCAACATGGCTCAGGGCAGGAGGCCTGAGAGGATTGTTTCAAGAAGGTACAGGAGGAGCTGCAGAAGGCTGGAATCCACACCCTTGAGGTCTGACTATGTAGGGGGCTAAACTATGACTCAGGCTGTATCCATTGTGGAAAGCCTTCCCTTCTATCCAACAGTGACCATTCAGCATAGTAACAATTCCAAGCTCTTTGTATGACAAATGATGGACCAACCACCACCCCTGATCACTGACTAAGAAGTCTTGCTGGCCTGGCCTGAGGGACTGATCTCTTCCTCAGTTTCCCCTGGAAGCATGGCCTGTGCTGTAGGATGGCCATTGAGGGCTGCAGTTGGAGCAGGGAGAGGGAAGGGGTGAAACACAATCTTCCGGACCATTCCTGCCACCATGCACTGATGCAGGGCTCTTTCAGCTCTTGATTCTTTGGGTCTGTTATTGGTACATATGCTTCCTGGAGACTGAGATGTTTGGGAGGCCCTTCATTTCTCGGGTCCTAAAAGGGCATTCTATCAGAGCTTCTGTGGTCATGCCCACAATAAAATTACCACATAACTCAGATGTTCAGAAATGTAGCTGTCCATAACTGAAATCACTTTATTTCTCAAGTCCCCTTTATATTGGTGGTAAAAGCTTCATGTGATTACCTGAAGGCATTTCAGTTATTTCCAGTGCATGGATTGTTCTCTTTGGGATAAATACTAATCAAACTCATGATTATTCCTTTCCCTCTTCTTTCTTTCTTCCCATGGGGAGTCATTCAATTCTGGGAGCAGCCCTGACCCGGACTCTGATGCCATGTGCCTGGTCCCTAGCTCTAGGCATGTGCACTGGAGGCCATCGCTGAGGCTGTGGTCATTGTTCCCCAGGCCTCTGGCATCTCAGACCTGCTGCACACCTCTTCATGGGCTCAGTGTTCTCTGCCACTTTCTCCCATGCTACACTAGATGCAGCTCCTCTGTGGTGGCCCCCCTGCCCCAAGCCCATGCCACCTGAGGCCATGCCTAACTCAGGCTTTCTTATGGAGTCTTGTCATCTTTATGCCCTATTTCCAGAGCCTGAAATTTCCCCAGGTATGACTAGGGTATCTCCTCCATTCTTTCTCCATTCCCTCAGTCCACTTGGACCACTGTATCAATAGAGACTTCTTACATTCATGCTCCTCACCCAGAGCTATTGTCTGTCCTGGAGGCTGTCCCCTCACCTGGTGAGGCTGATGCCCCATCCTACTCCTCAGGGCAGGGCTAATGAGGACAGGTGCTCAGGGTTTATCAGGTCAGTGGGTACTGACACCCTGGTCGGCAGTGGCTCCAATATGTCCCAGAAACTCAGGCAGGGCTGTGGGACAGGAAGGGGGACAAACCCACTGGATACCCTCTCATTGAATGTATTATTTTCTTTTCAGCATCAGTGATCCATTCATTTTCAACCTGTGCAGCAAAGACAGGTCCTCCGACCATTATTCATGCCAGCGCCACAGCTATGGTGACATCAGGGATCTCCGGCAGGCACGCTTTCTCCTGCAGGTATGCCCCAGGGAGGGCAAGGGGAGGACCATCTCTTCATGGGACTGGTGGTCCAGGTGCCATCAATGCCCCATCTGAATGTGAGGGACACACCTCCATGACTCGCTTCCTGCCTCTGCATAGACCAGTGACATATGGCAGCAGTCCCCAGCCTTTTTGGCAATAGGGACCAGTTTCATGGAAGACAATTCTTCCACAGATTTGGGGGAGCTGTGGTGAAGGACGGGAGGCAGAGCTCAGGTGATAATACAAGGGAAGTTTCGCTTGTTTGCCCACCGCTCACCTCCTGCTGTGAAGCCCAGTTCCTAACGGGCCACAGACCTGTACCAGTCCATGGCTTGGGCGTGGGGGACCCTTGACCTATGGGGCACACCTGCTCATTCCACTGGCTTGTGTTGGGTCTAGTCCTCTGGCTCAAGAGTTCTCACTTCTTCACTTTGTCTCCAGTCCCTGCCATTTGGCTGTCAGGAGCTTCTCTCTGTGTCTTTTAAGATCCAGCCTCTTTATTTTATTTTCCCCTGGACATGCCCAGAGCTTCATTGGATGTTTGGGAATACAGGATAGGGCAGCTTCATTACCCAAGGGTGGAGCTGATGACTGAGCGTTGAGTGCCAGTCTGCCCTGCTCTGTTCTGATCCCTTGAACTGCTCAGCTCATTGCCACCCTTCATCCAGCCTCCCCACAGTCTCATCTATCTCCCAGCTCTTGGTAATTTCCTGGGCCAAGTGGTTTTGAGAGCTACTGATTGTCCCCTCCAGCTAGAGTCCCAGAGCCTCACCCAGGTCTTTCAAGGGCTCACCCAGGTACTAAACAGAGCAGATTCCTTTCAGAGGCAGAGCTCTGCTGTCAGCTAGTCCCACCTAAGGTATAAATCACTCAGTTTAAAAGGTCTAGAAGAATCAGCTCAGTGGCAAAGGGAGGAAGAACTCTGGGGCCCCCAGTGGCTTTAAACACATTTGATCTTCATCAGTCCAACCTCTGCAAAGCAAAGCTACACTCATGGCCAGGGACCTCGCAGGCAGCAGGCGGAAGAAAGTCAGGATCCATCCTTGTAGGAGAAGAGGGGCCAGATCCGCCCCCCCTACCGTCTCTGCAGATGTCTGTTCTGCAAAGGCCAACAGGGAGCAATGCTTTGACCTAAGGATGGAATAAGAGTGCCTTTCATTTGTAAATTTCTTTAGCTGTGTGATTTAGCCTCCGATCCTCCTGTGGGAGACATCTTATTATACTCTGCAACTGCAACTCAGGGAGGCCTTTCTGTGGGGCTCATTTTAAAAAGTATCAGAAATGACATAAGTCCAGCATGCTGCTGGCATCTGACCAGCTCTGTCTCTCTCTTCCTTGCCACTACCCTGCTTTTGCCCACAAAGGGTTGGTTCTCATTTTGCCTGATCTTCTTACACTTCTTCACAAAAGCCCTGCCTGAAGGTTCTGGGCAGTGTGGGCAGCATGGATCTAGTCCTGACCACAGCTCTGCCGCCTTGCCACGATTGGGCACCTCTCTGGGCTCCAGTTTCCCACTAGTGAACAGGACACCACATCTTGTCTTTTTCACCATTACATATATAGCACTTAGCACATTTTGGGGCACACAGTAAGTATCAAAATTATATTTTAATGATTATGTATCTACCTTACAGCTAATACATTGCAATAAATAGGTATCAGTAAGTGAGCTTCTTTCCTCCTGGTGACTGTTTCCGGGTGGTTAGCTAGCCTGAGAGTGGTGCAAGCCAGAACTGGAAGTGGAGTGTGCACAACCACGGTGGTAGGGCTGGGGGTGGAGTGTGGAGCAGAGAGCTGTGTATATAAGGCCACCATGTGTCCAGCCCTGGACTCTCCCAGGAGGAAGTCTGAGTATGGGCACTCAATGGTGCTGGGCAAGCCATGGCCTCTATAGATTCTATATTCCTAATCTATTTGCACATTATTTATATTTCTGTTTATAGAAAAAAAAAAATCCAAGGCTCTTGTGTGCAATCCAAAGCTCTATAGAGGATAGGGGGTTTGCCTTGTCATTACAAATAGTTTGCCTCTGCTCAGGATCCCAGTGAACTGGACTTTGAGAAATCAGTTGCAGCCAGGCAGAAGCAGGACTTGACTGTGTTGTTGAATGCAGCACCCTATCTCTGAGTCTGACCCTGACCTACCCCATCTATCCCTTCATGCCTAGGCCTCACTCCTCTCTGTTCCTCCCTCTAGCCCTGGGAATTCTCTCCCTGACCCCATCTCATTCCATATGTGGACACCATCACTATTCCAAATCTGTTATTTACCTAATGTGGATAAGAAGGGAGATAGAGAGGGAAAGAAGAGGGAAAGGAAAAAGAAAAGAAATCATGTAGATTTCATTTAGGCATTAAAAAATTTCCTTGAAACAACATTGCTAGGTCAGTGTGGCCACATCAAAATGGCTCAGCACAATGGGCCTTAGCAAAACTCCCTGTACCTTCAAGTTTGCAGTTCAGTATACAGTACTGTCCTGTTGGGAAGTTGCACCCACCCTACCAGCTGCCCTAGTGTTCCTGGTAAGGTGATTTTTAAAAAAATTCTGATTTATTTATTGTTTTTCTATTACAGTTGTCCCACTTTTCCCCCAATTTCAGCCCCCAATTCAGCCTACCCCTTCCACAGTCAACACCCACCTTGTTGTACATGTCCATGGGTTATTTATACTAATTTCTTTACTAAACCCTTCCCCTACTTACCCCCTTTCTCTCCCTCCCCTAACTATTAGTCTGTTCCTTGTTTACAGCCTCTGGTTCAAATTTGCTCATTTGTTTGTGTTGTTTCTTAGTTTCCTGTATTAGTTGATATATATGGGATTTGTCTTTCATTGCCTGGCTTATTTCGCTGAGCATAATTTTCTCTAGTTCCATCCATGTTATTGGAATGACAGAAGTTCCTTTTTTATTTCTGCTGCATAGTATTCCATTGTGTAAATGCACCACCGTTTTTTGATCCATGCAGCTACAGATGGGCACTCAGGCTGTTTCCAGCACTTGGCTATTGTAAACAGTGCTGCTATTAACATAGGGGTGCATACATTCTTTTGAATTATAATTTTAAGATTCTTCAGGTATAATCCTAGTAATGGGATTGCTGGTTCAAAAGGCAGTTCCATTTTTAGGTTTTTGAGGAAGTTTCATACTGTTTTCCATAGTGGCTGCACTAGTCTGCATTCCCACCAGCAGTGCACTAGGGTTCCCTTTTCTCTGCATCCTCACCAGCACAAGTTGTTTGTTGATCTGTTGATGATGGCCATTCTGACTGGTATGAGGTGGTATCTCATTGTGGTTTTTATTTGCATCTCTCTGATGGCTAGTGATATTGAGCATTCTTTCATATGCCTATGGATCCTCTGTATGTCCTCCTTGGAGAAGTGTTTGTTCAGGTCCTTTGCCCATTTTTTAATTGGGCTGTCTCTCTTCTTTGTGTTGAGATATGTAAGTTCTTTATATATTTTAGAGATCAATCCCTTGTCTGAGGTATCATTGGCAAATATATTTTCCCATATAGTTGGTTACCTTTTCTTATTGCTGATGTTTTCTTTTGCTAAGCAGAAACTCTTTAGTTTGATGTAGTCCCATTTGTTTATTCTTTTCTTTATTTCCCTTTCCTTAGGTGATGTACTGGTGAAAATATTGCTATGTGGGATATCTGAAATTTTCCTGCCTGTTTTCCTCTAATACTCTTATGATGTCATGGCTTACATTTGATCCATCTTGAGTTTATTCTCGTGTGTGGTGTAAATTGGTGGTCTAGTTTCATTTTTTTGCATGTCCCTGTCCAGTTCTCCCAGCACCATTTGTTGAAGAGTCTCTTCTCAACCCATTTTATGTTCCTTCCTACTTTATCAAGTATTAGTTGAACATATAGACCTGGGTTTATTTCTGGGCTCTCTATTCTGTTCCATTGATCTATATGTCTCTTCTTATGTCAGTACCAGGCAGTTTTGATTACAGTGGCTTTGTAGTATAGTTTGGTGTCAGGTATTCTGATTCCTCCTACAGTGTTCTTCTGTCTCAAGATTGCTGTGGCTATTCGGGCTCTTTTTTGGTTCCATACAAATTTTTGAACTATTTGTTCTAGGTCTGTGAAATATGTCTTTGGTATTTTAATAGGGATTGCATTGAATCTATAAATTGCTTTGGGTAGTATGGACATTTTAATGATATTGATTCTTCCTATCCATGAACATGTCATATGCTTCCATTTATTTTATCTTCCTTAATTTCCTTCTTCAATGTTATGTAATTTCCCAAGTACAGGTCTTTTATCTCTTTGGTTAAGTGTATTCCTAGGTACTTTATTTTTTTGTTGTTGTTGCTATGGTCAATGGGATTGTTTTCTCCTTTCTATATCTGATATTTTATTGTTGGTGTACAGAAATGCCTTCGATTTCTGAATATTGATATGTACCCTGCTATTTTGCCAAATTCACTTATTAGGTCGAGTAGTTTTTTAGTAAAGTCTATAGAGTTTTCATGTACACTATCATGTCATCTGCAAATAATGACCGTTTTACTTCCTCTTTTCCAATTTGGATGACTTTTATTTCTCTTTCTTGTCTGATTTATATGGCTAGAACTTCCAAGACTGTTGAATAGGAGTGGAGAGATTGGACATCCTTGTCTTGTTCCTGATTTCAAGGGGAATGCTTTCAGTTTTTGCCCATTGAGTATGATGTTGGATTTGGGTTTCTCATATACAGCCTTTAGTATGTTTAGTTATCCTCTCTCTATTTCCATTTTGCTGAGAGTTTTCACCATAAATGGGTGTTGTACTTTATCAAATGCTTTTTCACCATCTATGGACATGATCATGTGGTTTTTTGTCTTTCATTTTGTTTATGTGGTGTATTATGTTTATTGATTTGCAAATATTAAACAATCCTTGCACCTCCCCCCCCACCTGGTGAAGGATCCTGCAGACTCCAGGCTAGTTGGCTGTCCCAGGACAATGGCATGTCCAGTTCAACCGGCTGGCATCCCTGTTGTATTCCAGGGGCAACAGACACATCCAGATGAGCACCACTTCTTTGTAACTTCATTTATAGGACTTCCATTTATTTTCTGGAACTTCTGGATATTTCTGGTTTTGCGGTACTTGTATTCCTTCTTAGTTGTGGAGGGAGACGGAACGTGTCAGTCTAGGCCTCCATCTTGGCCAGAAGTCTCGTGTATGATCTTTTTAATATGTTGCTGGATCCTGTTTGCCAATATTTTGTTGAAGATTTTAGCATCTATGTTCATCAGCGATATTGGCCTGTAGTTTTCTTTCTTTGTTGTGTCTTGACCTGGTTTTAAAATTAGGGTAATACTGGCTTGATAGAAAGAGTTTGGGAGTCTTTTCACTTCTTGGACTTTTTGAAATAGTTTGAGAAGGGTAGGCACTAGTTCTTCCCTTAAGTGTTTTGTAAAATTTGCCCGTGAAGGCATCCGGTCCACAGCTTTTGTGTGCCGGGAGTGTTTTGATTATTGCTTCAATTTCACTCTTTGTTATCGGTCTGTTAACTTTCTGCTTCTTCTTGATTCAGTTTTGGAAGATTATATGTTTTTAGAAATTTCACCTAGGTTGTCAAGTTTCTTGCCATATAGTTGTTTGTAGTAATTTCTTACAATCCTTTGTATTTCTGTGATATCGGTTTTGATTTCCCCTCTTTTGTTTCTGATTTTATTTATTTGAGTCTTCTCTCTCCCTCTCTCTCTCTCTCTCTTTTTTTTTTTTTTATTTGATGAGCCTGGCTAAAGATTTGTTGATTTTCTTTATCTTTTCAAAGAACCAGCTCCTACTTTTGTTGATCTTTTGAATTGTTTGTTTAGTCTCTATGTCACTTAATTCTGCTCTGATCTTGGTGATTTTCTTCCTCCTGCTTGCTCTGGGCTCTGTTTGCTGTTGTTCTTCTAGTTCTTGTAGCTGAACAGTTAGATTTTTTATTTGAGATTCTTCTATCCTTTTTAAGTAGGCCTGATTTACTATGAGAACTTTTCTCTCAGGACTTCTTTCACTGTGTTCCATTGGTTTGGGGCTGTTGTGTGTTCAATATCATTAGTGTCCAGAAACGTCTTGATTTCCTCCTTGATGCGATTGTTAACTCATTCATTATTTTTTTAAGTATATTTTATTGACTATGTTGTTATAATAGTCCCAAATTTTTCCCTTTGGTCCCCTCAGCCCAGCACACCCCTTCCCTTCAGCAAACCTACCCCCCCCTTAGTTCATGTCTATGGGTTGTGCACATAAGTTCCTTGGCTTTACCCTTTCCTATATTATTCTTAACTTCCCCCTGTTTATTTTGTACCAACCAAATATGCTTCTTAATCCCTGCACTATTTCCCTATTTCTCCCCCTCCACCCTCCTAGCTGATAACCCTTCAAGTGGTCCCCATGCCCATTACTCTGTTTTTATTCTGGTTTGCTTAGTTGGTTTTTGTTTTTATCTTTTAGATTCAGTTATTGATAGCTGTGAGTTTGTTGTCACTTGTATGTTCATAGTTCTGATATTCTTTTTCTTAAATAAGTCCCTTTAACATTTCATACATTAATGACTTGGTGATGATGAACACCTTCAACTTTACCTTGTCTGGGAAGCACTTCATCTGCCCTTCCATTCTAAATGATAACTTTGCTGGATAGAGTAGTCTTGGTTGTAGGTCCTTGGTTTTCATCACTTTGAATACTTCTTGCCAATCCCTTCTTGCCTACAAAGTTTCTTTTGAGAAATCAGTTGATAATTATAGGCACCCCTTTGTAAGTAGCTCTCTGCTTTTCTCCTGCTGCTTTTAAGATTCTTTATCTTGAACCCTTTGGCATTTTAAGTATGATGTGTCTTGGTGTGGTCCTCTTTGGGTCTAGCTTGTTTGGGACTCTCTGTGCTTCCTGGATTTGTATGTCTAAATTTGCTAAATTCGGGGACTTTTCCTTCATTATTTTTTCACATAAGTTTTCAATTTCTTGCTTTTCCTCTTCTCCTTCTGGCACCCTTATGATTTGGATGTTGGCATGTTTAAAGTTGTCCCAGAGGTTCCTAAGCCTCTGCTCATTTTTAAAAATTCTTGTTTCCTCATTCTGTACAGGTTGACTGTTTTTTTCTTCCTTATATTCCAAATCATTGATTTGAATCCCAATTTCCTTCCCTTCACCATTAGTTTTATGTGGATTTTTTGTTTGTTTGTTTCATTTAGCACAGCTTTCCCTTCTTCCCTTATGCACTTGCTGTATTCAAGCATATCTGTCAAGCCTGTGAGCATCTTTATCACCAGTGTTTTAAACTCTTCATCTGTTAGGTTTGCTATCTCCTTATCTGTTAGGTTCGCTATCTCTTCATTGCATAGTTCTCCCACTGAAACCTTGATCCATTCCCCCTTTTGGGCCATACTTCTCTGTCTCCTCATCTTGAGAGGCTGCTGTGTTTGTTTGCCTGTGTGTCTTAGCTAGAGCTGTCTCTCCTGTTACATTGTAAGCAGTGGAGCCTTAGGTATTCGTCAGTACAGGGTGACCCATTTTACCATGCTGTGGTTGGGTAGGGGTTTGAGAGGAAACAATGCCACCCACTCAGCACTTGCCCCTCTTCCAGGCACCTCTCTTACTTCTGTATGGGCCTGGTGCCTCTCTAGCTCTTGCCCTGGCAGTTGTTCCCAGAGTGGGTGGCTCTTCAGATGCTCTAGAACCATGGGGGCTCTTCAAACAAGCAGACTCTGCTAAGAGACTGGCAGTTTCTTCCTCCACTCCAACCTCCACTTGTTTTCACAGTGAGAATCAATGAGGCTCTTATTTTCCCCAGTGCTGGGACCGTGAGCTGCACAGCCTGTTCTGGGGCCAGGAATGCTCCCCAGGTGTTCCTTCTGACTTTTTAAAATGTGTGACTGCATTTTTTGCCAGGCTGTCACTGTCTGCTGTGGCTCCTGCTGCCACATCTGCCGCCACCACCACACCGTGTCCTCTCTGCCCCGACTTCACCTCTTCTACCTGTCTGGATGAGTATTTCTTCTTTATATCTTTGTTTGTTGGACTTCCATGCAGCTTTATTTTCTGGAATTTCTGGTTGTCTCTAGTTTTGAGGTAATTATGTTCCTTCTTCCCAGTCATTATTTAATATTATGTTATTCATTCTTCATCAGTTTGAATGTCTTTGAGTTTTTTGCTTGAGGTTGATTTCTAGTTTCTAGGCATTGTGTTCTGAGAAGATGCCTGATATAATTTCAATTTTATTGTATTTGTTGAGGCTTTTTTTGTGTCCTACCATATGGTCTATCTTTGAAAATGTTTCATGTGCACTTGAAAAGACGCTATATTTTGCTTCTTTGGGGTGAAAGGTTTTATATGTATCAACTAAGTCCATTTGAGTTAGAGTGTTATTCAATGCGTCGGTATTCTTGGTGTTTCTTTGCTTCAAAGATCTGTCCATTCTGGTAAGATGATTCTTTGGTTCAGGAAACCAAGCCCTTGACCTGGAAATTTAAGTGCCAAAGGTGTCAATGGACACTTCCTCCCTTTGTCTTCTCCTTGCTTGTCCTGGGAATGGGAGTTTTGCTTCCTGCTTCAGCCTAAGGAATTCTGAGGTCCCCTGGTCTCCTACCCTGCTCACTGCTGGCACCAAAGTCTTCGTATCCCAGTGTGGGGGGTTGGAAGGACAAACCAGAAGTGGTTGTCTGTGTTATCCTAAATAACTAGGTAAACTGAGGCAAGCTTGAATGCAGTTTATTCTGGAATGGCAGAGGAATTACAATATGGAAGACACATGTGTAGCAAGCTACAGGCAAGTCTGTTGAGTTTGGGGTGGTGGTATTCATGAACAAGGAGTGAAGATTGAGGAGAGTCCAGCCAGAGTCGGCACAGTAAGTCTATTGGCTTGAGGAGGCAGAGGTATTCTTGATGGATGTTCATTGGTCAGGAGATAAGTCTCAATCTTCTGTAAATTAAGCATTTATGGGAAATCAGTCTCTCAGTTCTTAAGTTCCATTCTTCTGAGGGTGCATGCATGATAGTCTCCATTTCATATCCTTTCACATGTCACACAGAGACACAATGACCTATTGCCAGTGGCTCTGTTAACTGGGGGTATCGCCATTCAGGAAACTTCAAGATCAGTAAGTGGGTTTCTCTTTGTAGGACATTGCCCTGGAGATCTTTTTCCAAAATGGACATTCCAAGTTTTTTGTCTTTCACAACAGTGATCGGAGTAAAGTCTTCAAAAGGTAAGGATTTGAAAATCCTCTCAGGAAACTGATCCAGACCTGAGAGCAGAGGAACACAGACTGTTCAGCCATGTTCTCAGGAGAATTGTTCGAACCCACAGTAAGGAGGATTTAGGTTAGACACAAGGAAGAAATTACTGACCCACAGAGTTGTTGAATTATGGAACAAAGGATACAGAAAGCTATAGAATCATCTTTTCTAAGTCGTGGGAAACATGTTCCATTTCATGGACTGAAGTAGTTTAGGAGAGTAATGACAAATGAGAGAAAAAATTGTGCAGACACAATGGATTTAAGAAACTGGCTGTTTAACGGGTGAGATTTGACATCCCTGACCTAAATGTCTCAGACCACTCTGTGCTCAGAGTTTCTAGCCTTGCACTCCTGTAGTCCCAGGCAAATCACTGGCACCAGGACCACTGCGATGGCCACAGAGGAGGGCCAGAGTGGAGAAAGCTCCTGCAGAGAGTCTGTTGCCCCCATCTGGGCACATCTCCATTAGCTATGTGCTTCCCGTTGAAGTTTTTCCAAGGACTACTGTAGCATTGCCTCCTAAAATTTTCTTCAAGTTCCATTTTAGACTACGCTAAAGGAGCAGACATGCTATGTTGAATGTCACATTCATTTTCCCTTGTTATTTCTGGATATTAAAGTTTTTCATAGTTAATCTAGAAGTTATGCATCTGTAGCCTGGGCAGTGAATATGCCCACCTGCACCTCACCCTACTCAATGAGCTTTAAATTAAGATGGAATCTGTCCCCAGAGCACAGCAGTGCTTTGTGAAATTGACAATGTAAATGTAAAGTGCCTGGCTCAAGGAGGTATCTAAAACATGTTTTGTTTTGATTTTTTTATGGTAACTGTTGTTTTATTGTTAAGATTGTTATTACCAAGGCTTGAATGTGTAATGCCATAAGGTGTTAAGGGTGCTTCAGAGCCACATCCAGCTCTTTTGCTCAGTGCTCACAACCTGAGGGCAGGATGGGGTGAAGGGTCAAGCACCCAAGCTCTTGCCTGGCTCTGAAAATGTCTCCCTGGTGATGGAAAGGTCTTGCCTCTGCTGATAAAATTATCCTTATGTTTGTTTGTTTGTTTGTTTGTTTGTTCAGCTTCTGCTCTTTTCAACCCAGCTTGAAGGGGAAAGGCATTACAGAGGAACCCCTCAATTTAAGGTAACAGTGTGCAGAGAGGTCCAGCCATGCTCTCTGGGTATGGTGCTGGCCTTGCTTTGATTTCACTTGCCTGATCCTACTGTAAAGTTGTCATTCAAAAAAGCATGCCAACCCAATTTCCCCTTTATTTTTCTCTCTCCCACCCCACACTCCCTCATCCTGCCCCTGAAGTTCCTTCTGCCAATTAAACCTCTAAAACAGATGGGTTGCCCCACATGCTCTGTGGCTTTTTCAAACCACAGTGATAGGAATCAGCCCTCTGCCTGTGGTGGGTGGGGGCAGATTGCCAGAGAGGTGCCAACCCAGGCGAGCCTTGATGTCAGGCCCTCGGGATGGGCTGTGAGCAATCCCAGGCCTGACAAATCCATAGTAGGGAATATCTCTCCCAGGGAATGAAACGTTTAGAGCCCCTTCCCAAGGCCCTCCTTAAAAGTATCCAGTTTTCCAGAAGGCCTATAGGGAATCAGTAGGTGCTTTTATTTCAGAAAGGAATGAGAACAAAAGAAGAAGGTGGTTGCTGGTTTTCTCTAGGAGTGTGTGGAGATAAGGGAGAGGGATGTCCCCATGAGTGGTATACTAAATATCTGAACAAACTATGGAATGGGGACCACCAGGTCATTCAAATTATTTATTAAATAGTTTGTCATGGGTGATGTTTTCTGCTTGACAGAGCAACAAGCAAAATACTCAAAATCTTCTCTGTCCTTATATTCTCTTAAGGACGATAGATGGGAAACAACTTAAATGAGTGAAATACAAAGCATATTCGTGTAAGTATAAGATAAAAAGTAGATATAAGTAGGGAGTTAAATCTTAGATGGGCTGGTAAAGGAAGGCCTCAGCAAGAAGCAATAAATTAAGACCTGAACAAAGCGGGGAAACAAGTTATGCAGATAACTGAGGAAAGAGCATTGCAGGCCAAGGATAGAGGGGCAGCATGGTGGGCTTCGCTGGGGTCAGAGTCATTGGCAGCAGGAAGTCAGGCAGAAGAGAGTGAGAGAGATAATAGGGCCAGTTCATGTAAGCCTTAGGGCTCATGGTAACAATGTTGGCTTTTCCTCTGAATAATGGGGTATATTGGAAGAATGGTATGAGTAACTTTTATTTTAAAAGACTCGCCTGGCTGCTGTGTGGAGAAGAGACCACAGTGGGGTAAAGGCAGAGCTGGGAGACCATTTAGGAGGCTTTGCAGGTGAGAGATGATGAGTTGGAATCAGGGGATGACCACAAAGATGAAGTGAAGTGCTCAGATTATTGGCATAATTTGAGAGTACCTCTGATGGCATTTGTTGACAAGAGAAGTGTGGAGTGCGTGTCTGTGAGAGAAAAGACTTAAGATTTAGGTTTGAGCAATTGGAAAATGAAATGGGGAAGAACACAGGAAGAACTTCTTTGGGGGTATGGTAATCTCTGGAGCTCTGTTTTGGACACGTTAACTTTGAGATGCCCACCAGACACGTCACATATGTAGATATGTCACATTGGCCATTGGGTAAATGAATTTGGAATTCATGGAGAAGTCCAGGTGAGAGGTAAGTTTGGAATAGAATTTAAAGCATGAGATGGATAAGATCACCAAGAGAATGAGTGCACATGGACAAGAGGTTTAAGTATTGGGCCCAGGGCCACACCAGCCTTTAGTAGTTAAGGACCTGGGGAGGAATGAGCAGAAGAGACTGAGAAGGTACAGCCAGAAAGACAGGAGGAACTGCTGGTGTGGAAGATATCCTGAGAATCATGCTGTGTTTCAAGGAGGGAGAGTCAACTGTGCTGCTGATCAAGTGTCGGTAGGCCAAGTAAGATAAGAACCGAGAAATGACCATTGATTGCAACATGGGGGTCACTGATGACCTTCAAAAGATACATTTGAGTGGCTGCCAGCAGAAGTTCCTTGCTTTTTCAGGCAATACTGCTTTACTTGATAGATTACTGGGAAGTCCAGGACATTCCCAGCAATGGTCTAGGAGGCCTGGATAGCAGGGGTCACCAGAGGTGGAGTAGCTGCTTACCAACTGGATTGAATGTATTTCAGTAGTTCAATAATAGTAGAACCCTAATTGTACGTGTAAATTGAATATTAGCCCTGGTGATCTCATATTGTTTATCTTTAATATAAGCCTTAATCTCTATACTCTTCACTGTTTCAATGCAAGTGGTAGAAAGCCATTTCAAACTAACTGAAACAAAAAAGATTCATCACCTTGCACACCTGAAAGCCAAGAACAGTCTGGCTTCAGGCATGAGAGATCTCTGGGCTTAATAAGTCCTCGGGACACTGTGCCTATTCATCTTACAGTGACAACTTCCCCTGGTTTGGCTCTGTTCTCAGCATGCTCTCTTAGCAGCAGGGCATCACTGCCCCCAACAGCATCAGGCTGATAATTAATTACGTAGGAATTCTGCCACACAACGAATGGTCTGTCCCAGTAATTTTAGCAAAAGTACCCCAAAGTGATTTTCATCTCCCCAAGTTAGGTTAGTACTCATTTCAGAACCAATCAAGTGCGTTCATTAGGCCATGTCAGGGGCTTGTGCACACCCAGCGGGGGAAAGGAGTCAGTCCCACCCAACAATACAGACCACATTGAGAGGATGGTGATTCCCCAAGAAGATCAAGATTCTGTTATCACAAGAGGGGTGAATACTGAAGTGTCAACAAAAGCAGATAGCCATCGCCTTCTGCTCCAGCCAGAAAGCTCCCTCAGGGTCCACAGCACTCAAGGGATGGATGTCCATTTTCTCACTCCCTGGAACTTCTCTTTTTGCTTCAACTTTGACACAGGTCACCTCACTAAACCTTGTTTGTCTCTGCAGATCACCTTCTTATAAAAGTATTACACGTATATCACTCAGTGATCATGTAGCCATCCCTACACCCGTGAGTGGCACCCTATCCATTTCTATTTTATTGTTCTCAGGGTGTTAGAGATGCTTTGCCCCAATAATGCATTCCTTTATCCACACAAGTAAGGATCTAAATTTCTGGCCCAGATAGAGAGGGAGTAGATAGACAAGGGACAGGGGAGCCGAACTGTGATATGGCCACTATGTTGGCTGTCTGTACAAAAATGACTGCCAGTGGAAGAAATAATTCTTGCCCTGAGGATGAGTCAAATGAGCAGAAATTACTTCTCAGTCATCCATAGGGATAACCCTAGACACCAACCTGTGTACCACTTTGTACCTATTGGACAGCTGGACAGTGTGCAGATTTTATTTCCACTGTGTTAATTTTTTTCCCCAAAATGGTCATTTGAGCCCATTGGAATACGCTGTTCCAGGGCCACGCTATGCTTGCCTGGCACAACTCCAGCACATCTCCAAGCATGGAGACCCTTGAAAAATATAAAATGGGTAAGCTGCTGAGGTCAGTTGGGCACAGTGTGTAGTGCTCCAGGAAATGATTCCTAAGCTAATGAAGGGGAGCTTTGACAAAATGAAGAAGTCCCAGTCGGATCATTGGTGCTAGCCTCTGAGACCATGCAGGCAGCCTGGGCACACGGAGAGACTGCAGCCGCAGCCACCTGTGGCCTTTGGGATCAAACCAATTTGGGCTCATAGCAGGTACTCGATAGACTGTAATTCCTTTTCTTTGTTTTAGAATCAATTTTGGGGGCATGTTTATGGAGTGATTGATTAAAAACAGGCAGCATCTGTGCTGTCCACTCTTTGTTGTCCCTTCTTTCCAGCCGTCTCTTGACAGCCTCAGTATGCCTTCAGAACCTCAGGGTGGGGAGGCAGTGGTAGCTCCCCGCCTTAGTCTGGCCATTGTTCCTGCCATTTTTTTAAATTTAGATTTCCAAGAATAATACCCCATCCATACAATTAATCTTAAAAAATGCCAAGCTGTGTTTTGGACACTGTAGTGACCATGAGCTTCTCATCACTGAAGAAGGTGCATGGTCCATTCTGAGAGTTTTCAACTGGCCCAAGATGCTTAGCCTGCTCTATAGGTTTTTATACCTCCATCCCCAGTTCTTGGTAACTGACTTACCCCTCTGGAAGCCATCCCCCATACATAGGGAACCAGAGCTTTTGAGTACCCAATATTTGCCTAGAATTTAAGTGACCATGGCAGCTTTCCTAACTGAATTCCAAGGAGGTTCTGTGAAACTGGATCCCAAGGGAAAAGTACTTGCGAAGTCCAGATGAGCCTAGGATCTGTAATATACCTGTGTCTCCCCATGGTACAAGATTAGACCATTCTGAAGGCAGCATGGTGGCATAATCAGACCTCTGTGGGCTGCTGGGCTGTGCAAGCTGACAGGAGCATCTACTCTAAAACCAGCTAGACTCCTTGGATAAGTGTCTGGCAACCAGAGAACTTCTCCATGTTAGACACAGGCAGGCTCTGCTGAGATGTGAGCCAGAAAATAGCAAGAATAGCTGAAGTTATAAGAAAAGGACAGCTTAGTTTGGAATATCAATGGGAATAAACACACATCCTTACACAGTTATCTGGGCCCTTCCACAAAGGTCTGGAAACAGTTTCAAAATAAATATAAGGTACGATGAGCCTTTAAAAGTTACTGCAGAACTCCTTAAAGGAGAAAAAAGTAAATGTGATCATGTACCTGGAGTCATCCTGTTACCCTAATTGTCCTGAAACTATAAAAACAAAGCCATTGTGCTAGGTTACATAATTTTCCAGTGACAGATAACAAGAAACAAAGGTTTTTTTTTAAACTTTTCTCCCAAAATATACTTTCTCTTTTCAATGAATATCAAATGTGTCCTTGTGTAAAAAGTAGTGGGTACAAAAGAAGTCAATTTCAATATTATAAAATTTGAAAAAAGAGCACTGAAGGATATAATTCTCTACACTGTTTCTCTGAAAAAGTAGGACCCTGACATTTGGACTTATTTCTGTACATACATTTCTTTGGGAAGCTAGCATGATCTGGCTGTTACATTGCTTCCCATTGATCTCAGTTCATATTGAGCTGAGAGTTTAGAAAACCCAGATACAAGGTTAGTATAGCTATCTGGCTCTTCCTCTCTCACACACAGCATGTATCTTCAAATGTGATAAAGGCCTTCTTCTGTAGCCATGGTCACTGACCAGGTGAAATACATGTGTCATCAAATCAGAAGTGTCCCTGGGTTCAGAGGAAGTTGTTGGGTGTGAAGCAGTGCTTACATTTGGGAACTCATTGTATCTGAGTGTTTGTAACTTCTTAAGTGTTCTCTCAATTGTATAGCTTACTTAATAATGTTTAGAATGAAATACATTTTTTTGGCACCAAGTTCTACATTATAGTGTTGTCAGAATTTCCTTTTATAGATTATCTTTGAAAAATAATGAAAGACAAATAACTTAGAAAATGAACCATAAGAAGCTGCAAATACAAGAAGATAATCTTCCAAGATAGTCAGTACCACCCCAGAGGCACCAGAGGCACTGCTGGCAGCGTGGAGGCTAAAATGGAAGTCCTGCTCCTCCCCACTCTGATCCTCAGTCCTGCTCTCTATAGATCAACATGGTTGACCAACTGGGGAGCTAAGTATCTGTGATGCACATGATTACTTTGGTGAAGAGAGCTGCAGCTCCATCACTGAGTGCAAAAACGTGCTCATGGGCTTCTTGGTACAGCACAGCCCTGGGAGGGTGATTGTAGAGACTGCATAGCTCAGACCTGGGTCCAGAGCAGGATCGCTGGAACCAGAGTGAGCTAATCAACCTGATGGATGCTACCATGGGGTTAGGGATGGGGTACAGAAACTCAGGAATGTGAAGGCAGAAACTCACTAGTCCATGTCCCCTCACCCATTTGCTCTTTGTGCCCAATCTCTTCCAGAAAGCCTGGGACATAATTAGAGAAGCCAGGTATTTTCTTTTATTTCAGCACCTTTCTCAGGTATCTTCAAGGACACGATGGACAATGGATAATTTAGATTAGTTTGGTGAACTGAGGTGAAGATGCTCTTTGTCCTGAAATGCCTTAACTCTTTAGGACGCCCTTAGGGGGCTTTAATCTTCCCCATGGTTACTCATAAATTAGCACTTGATACATGTAAAAGATCTGTTTATTGCTGCTTCTAGATTATAAGATTGTTTTAAATTTTTTATTTTATATTAACTACAAATTCACAGTAAGCTGAAAAAATAATAGAATCCCCATGCAGCCTTTATTTAATTTCCACCAATAGTTGTAATTTATGTAACTATTGTACAATTTCAAAATTGTTAAATTGGCATTGGTACAATATGTGTGCACAGTTTATTGTCATTTTATCATATGTGCTGTTTTGTGTAACCACCACCACCAGCAACATACACAATTATTTTTATTGCTGCAAAGCTATCTCTTGTGCCATCACTTTGTGGTCATGCCCACCCTCTACCATACCTCATCAATCTTAAAGTCTGGCAATCTCTTATTTGTTTTTTATTTCTTTCATTTTTGTCATTTCAAAAATGTTCTGCATATGGAATCATAGAGTATGTGATTTTTGGAGATGGGCCCTTTTTACTCAGCGTAATATCATTGAGATCCATCTGAGTTGCTGCATGTGTCAATTATATGTTCCTTTTTATTGCTGGGCAGTATTCTATGGTATGGATATACTATATTGTTTAACTGTTTGCCTATTCAGGGGAATTTGTTTTTTTCTAGTTTGGAGCCATTACAAATAAAGAAGACTATTTACATTTAACGTAATTATTAAAATGTTAAGACAGAAGCCTGCCATTTTATTTTCTGTTTCTTATTCTTTTCCCTGTTGTTCATATCTGTTTTCTTTTTCCTTCCTACATGTACATTACCAAAAATTTTGTTGAGATTCTATTTTATCTATAGTATTTTTAGTATATTTCTCTGTATGAATTTATTGTATGAATTTTAGTTGCTTGGGGTATTACATTATATGTACAAATCTCATGACAGGCAGCCAGTGTCAAGATTTTACCAGGTTGAGTGAAGTATAGAGATCTTAAGTCTTTTAAGTCTTAATGTCTTCTTTAACATTTTTAATTGCCTATAATTTATATCTATTATTTTCTTTAATTTTTTTTATATACATGAAAAAAAACAAATATTTTCTAAAGTCATTTTCACACACAGATGATCTAAAGCATAGAGAGGCAAAGTAAATTTAAGAAACAACCCAGAGGCCTGGCCAGCACTGAGAAGCTTCGCTTCCAGAATGTTCTCCTTCACTTTCTCCTCCTGAGGGCCTTTCTTCTTCAGAGTTGATTATTCTTGTTAGCTGATCAGTCTTCAAGTTTTTGCCATAAGCTACTCTAGGGAGATGCTGTGCTTATCCTGGGAACGGAGACACAAAGTCGGAGGCAGTTACTCCAAATCTCAGAGGCAAAACACAAGGGCAGAGGTCACACATGGGTTACCTAGGTTACACCTGGCTTTCAGAGAGGGTAGTGACTGGGTTAGTGGAATAGGGTTTCATTCTGTTTGAGGAAAGAGTAACCCCACGGTTTTCCTATCAAGTGTTTTTAGGTTTACTACAGTTTCCAGGAACTAAAGATGAATGTGGTATTTTAGAGCATGAAGGAACATCAACATCAAACCTTTTCTTGGACAGAAAAATAAATAAAATGTAGAAAATGACTCCTGATTTCTATCTATATTCTTTGCTTCATCCTTACCACCAGGGGTTCCTGGCTGACAAGGTATCTAATGTGAATATATACTATGGAAAAACCAAAGCCCTCTGCCCATTGATATCTCAATCCTGGTGAAATTAAATGTACTTAAAATTCCTTCCTGCCCTGGTTGGGTGGCTCAGCCAGGTTTGAGTGTCATCTCATACACCAAAATGTTGTGGATTCAATCCTCAGTCAGGGCACATACCTACATTTGTGCGTTCAAGCCCTGGTTGGGGTATGTATGGGAGGCAATCAATTGATGTTTCTTACATCAATGTTTTTCTCTATCTCTTTCTAATGCCCTCTCTCTCTCACCCTCCGCTCATCTCTCTAAAATCAATAAACACTGAGGTTTAAAAAAAAGAACCATTCTAACACATGACTGTAAGAAAACAAGCAGGAGAAAGCACCTAGAGCAAGACTGGCAAATAAATGTCATCTTGCATGCCAACCATTCAGTTGGCAGCAAATCCAGGAGCGGTGCTTTGGAGAAGGATTTTGAGGACAGGTGAAGTGAGGGAACTGTGCTGTGATGGGGCAGAGAGAGAGTAGAGGGCAAATCCATGACGCCAAGATCCTTCCTAGGGGCAAAGGGAGATCTTTTTTCTTAATTCCTGGTTCTTCGCTGATCCTTTTGAATAAATAAGAAGGGAACACTAATTATAAGGAAAAAGTGTCTCAAGAAGGAGGAACGGAAATTGGCAGTATTCAAACAACTAGCCACCACTCTCTACTTAAGGATCTTATGCCCCTGCATGGATTCTGTATTTCTTGGCTCAGAGACAAAATAGCTTAAATAGCAGGAAGGCTACCTAAGGACATGTTCAAGGCCCAACGTACTAGTAGTGGCTCCTGGCATGACATCTCATCATGCATATCATAGATACAACTGCTCCATTCATCTTCAGAAGGGCTTCTAATCATTTCCAACATTAAACAAAGGGAAAAATGTAAAGGGTAATACTTAATGCTGGCAAGGATACAGTAAAATGGATTCACTAAAATATTACTGGTAGATATATGAAAGTACACAAATTTTTATAAGCTAATTGGCAGCATGTATCAAATATTATTTTAAAAAACACATGCTTTAACACAACATTTGCAATAATGGAGCTATGCCAAAGATATTTCAAAAATCTTAATCATTCAGGCTTCCATCACAAAACTGTTTCTATTAGTGAAAATCTGGAAACAAATTAAATGCTCAACAGTAACGTATAGTTACGTATATGTATGTTTATCTTGCAGATGTCTGAAGTTACAGTTATTAAGACCATGTAACAATACAGGTTTCAAAGAGAGATGAAAATAATGTAAATGCTGTAATTTTAACTACATAAAAATGCACACAGAAAAATTACTAAGGAATTCTGTCAATATAGTTGGCATACATTGTAGAATTGTGGCTACTTTAAAGCTGTTACATTTAAAATTATGGTGTGGTTTTGTCACTTTTACAATGGAAAACACTTAATAAAGGGAAAACTGAAAAGAAAAATTTTAGTCTGTATCTTTAAAAGGCAATGGCTAAGAATTATAAAGGAAAATAAGCAGTGAGGAGTGAAGAAATGAAGTACACTGTCTGCTATGGTTTATAATGTGAAAAAAGAAACAAGCTAGTTCCACTGAACTCAGCATATCAGTGCTTTCATTTGACAGAACTGGCTGCTGATACAGAAAATTCTTCATTAAATTTCTTTCTTAAAGAAAGCTTTCCTAAACTTATCTTTTTTGATCCTCGTATACAGTATGAAGGTGTGAGTGAGTGGTACAGTGAAAGTTCTTTGCTATTGTGAGGACTGACTCTACTCGTCATTTCTGCAAAAAGATCTGGTATAATGAAGGCAGTGTCCAAAGTAGTATTTCAGATTTGAGATGCACCAAGCCCCAGTTCTTAGAGAGAACTGGCTTCTGTTGAGTACTTATTCTGTGTGTTATTTGCTTTAGATGTGCAATGACCCTTGGAATTGGGGTCATATTATCCAACTTTACAGATGAGGGAACCAAATCTAAGTAAAATGCCCAGGGAAATGGCAAGAAGAAGAGCTCCCCTGAACCTAGATCTGGCCAACTGCTAAGTCTTTCACTTTCTCTCTGCCAAGCCAGCCCTGCACACTACATGATCCTGATCTCCTAACTTCCTCAGATAATGGCATTCTGCTTTCAGTGGGTCTTCCATACAGGTTTCACAGGGTAAGCGAAGCTTTTCCTCATTGGACATAGTCCCTGCATCAAGCTCCGTGTCTAGTAAGGTTATTTATTCATTGACTGTGCCAACCCATACCTGTAACCTTTCCTTTCCTTACTCCCACAAAAAGTTTAGAAAAGAACTGGGCAGATATAAAATGGGAGCAAGACCTCTTTCATTCATAGTCAAGGGCTTGCAGGTTTAGTCTAGAGAAAGCTCCTAGAACAAGTTATGCAAACACAGATAGATGGCACTGCTCTGAGCCCAAGGTGTTACCTCCCAATACTTAATGATAATACCTGCCCATCTCTGTGTCCTAGTTTTGTTCCCTTCCATGGCTAAATGTCCATCTGCTCCTAGCAACCCATGCTTTGAGATCCTGACCTTTAAAGACCTGACTAAAAACAGCTCTATAAAACAAGTTCCATATTCGGAAGCTGGTGGTCAGTCCTGAAATATATGATAATGAAACTAAGAGTGGACTAACAACAGTAGCTGCCCAGGCCACGGGCTACAGGCAAGAGAGTTCTGGAACAGAAGTGAGATGGAAAGCCCTTTCCTTACTCATGTACCTGTTTGTATGGGGTGAACATGCAGAGAAGACAATGGCAAAGAACTAAAAGCCCTTCATTCAACAAAATCACAAACCAATATAGTAGGGAAAGGTATTTTATGGGCTTGGCTGGAAGAACTATTGCAGTAATGAGGTACTTTCTCACATTTCTGTGGATGGTCATCTCCCATCCCATCCTTTTCCCTTTTTGCCTCAGGGTCAGGGCCCAAGATCACCTCCAATCATCCTGGGACTCCTTGGCCATGGAGTTGGGTGAGACCAATCTGCTGAAGATGGCCTTTTTTGGTGTCACAGATGTGCTCTTGATTCTGTTCAGCTTGTCTCGGGCCTGTTGGCATTTTTTCAGGCAAGGCCCACACAGGTCCTTGGCCTCCACCAGATAGAAGTTTTCCAGCCTCTTAATGGAGTCTATGAATGTGTCAGGCTCCTCTGCCGTGGGAAAGGGGTTTCGCTTTGTGTTGAGCTTTTTCAGTTTGGGCAGCCTGGAGATGCTGTTGGGGATGCTGTTGAGCAGGTTGTCGTGTAGTCCAATCTCCTGGAGCTCCTTCAGAGCACCCAGCGTGGTGGGCACACTGTCTAGGTGGTTCAAGCCTAAATTCACAGTGCGGATGTTCTTCAGTTGGTTTAGTTCCACAGGCAGCCCATTGGTGGTCAGCCTATTGTTGCTGACATTGAGGTAGAGCAGAGAAGTCATCTGGCCAATGGACTCAGGGAGCTTGTCAATGTAGTTGCTGTGCAGGTCCAGCCACCGTAGGTTCTGGAACTTGGAGATTGCATCAGGGATCTTCCTGATCATATTCCGGCTAAGATCAAGCTCGTCTATGTCACTGAGTCTCAGAATACACTTGGGGAAGATGGTAATTCCCATCTTGCTCAAGTCGAGGCGTTTTCTTCCATCAAATGTGATTTTGATGCAATTCTTGGCCACATTGAAGGTGATCTTCTTGCCCTTGGGGCCTTTTCCACTCTTGGCCATCTTCTTTAGTTAGGGAGTATGTATGAAGTATGTTGTCCTGGTTGGTTGGTAATCAGTTTGAGGAAAAGGTCACATGAAACTATTAGGAGATATACTCTGATAAGAAGGAAAAAATATCAAGTTAGGAGATGACATGCCACTGCTCTTCTCTCTAATAGTTTAAAAGGAAAGAAAGAGGAGAGTTGAGAGAATAGGGCATCAGCAGAAGTAACCTAGACAAAGACCTTCAGCAAATTGAATGCCCTCTCCAAACATCAATGTTCCCAGATGTAAAGTGAGAGGTACAAGTTTGGCCTGAAAGATGCTCAGTGCTCATCTGGCTATGCCATTTCCTGACTTATGAACCTCTCCATTGTCCTGAAATTTCAAATATCCCTCCTGTCTCTGCCCAGGGTACATGTATGTGTGTACGTGTGTTTTCTTAGATATATTCCATTTCTCAGGCCTCACATAAACCTAGTCTTTTCTTAGAGTTATCTCAAGGTTCCTACGGTGGGACTGCTGAGTTTTCAAAAGTACCATGGCCTGGATATGAGGGAATAAGGTGGGAGTTAAGAATGACTTAACTACCCTGCAGTTTCTATACTTACATCTTTCTTTGCCTTCTGGACCCAGAGGAACTAGTCAAGCTGTGGCTACTCTATCTGCTGTACAATGGGAGCAGCACAGAAAAGTCTTTTGCTCAGCCCACAAGTAAGAGGATGTGCCTGCACCATGCCCCTTAGCATGGAGGGGCCAGGGCTAAACTGAAGTGCTTGGCAGGACTTAAAAGAGAATACTACTGCCTTTTTTACCTCCTACCCTTTGCACTGCCTCTGCTTCCATTTTTCACAGTGAAATTCAATTGTAGACATCTGTGCACTGTAAGATATGCTGATGGTTATGACTGCTACCAGTAGAATGCACTTAGTGAAGGGTGAATTCTGGCCTCAGATGCTGGCTTAGAAGTACAGCTCTTCCACAAAAAGTTTTCTTTGTTTTCATGTGCTTCAATTTACTCATTTGTGAAAACGGCCTTCTTATAGGTCTCTAAGGGAGTGTAATTATTTAACTATAAAGCTCTCACAAACTAAAATCTTACTCATGAAGAAAGAGACAACCCATAAAGACCTATGTTTTTAAGGTGATAGAACTTATAGTTGAAAAGCTTCCCCCCAAAACTCATGGTTTTATAGCACATTTTACAAAACATTTAAAAATGGCAAGAACAATTTTACATGATCTTTTCCAGAAAATAGAAGTAGCAATTCCTAACTAATTTTCTGAGGCCAGCTTACCCTGATACTAAAATCACACATAGACAATACAAAAAAAGAAAACTACAGGGCAATATCCCTGATAAACATAGACAAAAAACACTTCAACAAAATTCATAAACTGAATCCAGCAATATATAAAAAGAATAATATACAAAAACCAAGTGGGGATGCAAATTGATTCATTATTCAGTGATCAATGTAATATAGCATATAGGTTCAAAAGAAAAAAGTACATGATCATATCGACTGATGCTGAAAAAAGATGACAAAATTTAACATTTACTCATGACAAAAATTCTCAGCAAACCAGTAATATAAAGGCTTTTTCTTAATCTGATGAAGGGCTTCTATACACTGATGCGCACACACACACACACACCCTACAACCAAATCATGCTTGGTAATGGAGTAAATGCTTTCCTCTCTAAGTTCAGGAACAAGGCAAGAAGGTAAACTCTTGCTATTCCTATTCAATATTAAAATGGAAATTGTAGTCAGTGCAATAATGCAAGAAAAACAAAAGACCTACAGTAAGAAAGATTAAAATAAAATTGGCCCTATCCACAGACGATCTGATTTGTCCACATAGAGAATCCTACAAAATTTAAAGAAGCACTCTTGAAACTAATTAATAAGTTCAGCAATGTGGCAGGATACAAGGTTAACACACAAAATACCCAATTAATTTTTATAACCTAGTAATAAATAACTGAAAGCTGAGATCTGAAAAATAATAATACTTTAGAAATTAAAACTTGTGTATTTCACATAAGTAACAAAAATATGCAGGATTGCTATGGTAAAAATTACAAAACACTGATGAAAGAAAGCAAAAATCTAAATAAATGGAGAAACATATAATGACCATGAGTTGGAAGACTCAGTATAATTAAGATGTCAGTTCTTCTCAAATTGGTCTAAAGATCAATGCAATTCCAATAAAAATTCTAACAGGATTATGCATATATATATATAGTGAATAGCTCCTAAAATTTATATTGAAAGGAAAAAGAGCTATAAATCCAAAACAATTTTTAAAAAGAAAAATAAAATTGGAGGATTTGTGCTTCCCAAATTTAAAATTTATCATGTAATTACAATATGTGATACTGGCAAAGGGACAGATATATAGATCAGTAAAACAGCAATTAGAGTCCATAAATAGATCCACATAACTATGGCCAGTGACTTAGTTTTTGACAAAAGTTCAAAGAAAATTCAATGGAGAAACAATAAACTTTCAACAAATTGGTGTTGGAGCAATTGGTTGCCCATATGAGAACAAAACTGAATCTCAACATAGTGAAATTAACTCAAAATTAATAATAGATATGAATGTAAAATACAAAACCATAACACTTTTCAAAGAAAACATAGGAGAAAAATCTTTATGACTGTGAGTTAAGTAAAAGTACAATCCTTAAAATATTTACCAATTGGACTTAAACAAAATTAAAAAATTTTTGCTCTGTAAAAAAAAAGTGTTGTGAAAGAAGAACAAGCTACAGGCTAAAAGCAAATATCTGCAAATCACATATCCAACAAAGTACTAGTGTCCAGAATCTAAAAAGAAAGGTCAACAGTAAGAAAGCAAACAATGCAATTAAAAAATGCCCAAAAGATTTAAGGAAAAATTTTACTCTAGAAGTTATATGGTTGGCAGATGAGCCCACAGAGAGTTGCTCAGCATTATTAGTCACCAGGAAAATGCAAATTAAAATCACAATCAGATACCACTACAGTTATTAGAATTTCAAAAATGAAAACAAACAAATAAACACAACGACCAGTAGTACAAAGATTTGGCAAGGATGTGGAGCAACTAAGAGTGCTCATATATTGCTGATAAGAATTTGAAACAGCACAGTCACTGTGAAAAACAGTGGCAATTTCTTATAAAATTAAATTAACCACATATTTATCATCATATGACTCAACATTTCTCCAACTAGGTGTTTACCCTAGCAAAACAAAAACTTATGTTCACACAAAAACTTTTTCATGTATGTTTATAAATGCTCTATTCATAATTGCCAAAAACAGAAAAAAACAACCCAGAGGTCTTTTAGTGGGCGGATAAAGAACTTGTGACACATCTTATAATGGTATACTATTAAGAACAAAGAGGACAAATCTATTGATACATGCAACAACTTCAATGAATCTCAAAAGCAGTTTGCTGGGGCAAAGAAACCAATCTCGAAAGTGCACATAATGGATGATGGTATTTATATGACATTCTGGGAAAGTCTCAACCATAGATACAGAACACAGATCGGTAGTTGTAGGGGTGGGGGTGGGAAAGGTTTGAGGAGAAGAGAGCAGCTATTGTATCTGGAGTGCTAGGATTACCTATGTCCTGACCGGTGGTAGTTAGGTGAAGCTGTACATTGGATAGACCTCAAAGAACTATCTACACAAAAAAGGCAGTAGACAGTTGTCTGTCTTATCACAGTTGCTTGCTCAGCCCCACTTGGAAGTCTGTGACTATTTTATGTCCACCCACTCCCCAGCTCTGCTGTGCTTTATAAAGATCACCCAGTTGTATAGCATGTGGGCCCTACTGTGGTATGTCTGTAAGTCTCCCACATGTATGCACATGTGCACACTGTAGGAAATAGCACTGTACAAGGTGGCATGTCAGAAAAAATGTCCTACTGCACTTGAGTTAAAATTTAATTAAAAAAAGATGGACTGATCAAGGGAGCCTGTGTCCTACTCATATATATATATATATATATATATATATATACACACATATATATATATTTTAAAATTTTAAGTACATATTATGTTGTTACAGTAGTTTCGAGTTTATCTCCTTGCTCCCCTCTGCCCAGTACCCCTCTTCCCTTCAGCAATCCCACCCCCCTTAATTCATGTCCACGGGTCATGCATATATGTTCTTTGACTTCACTCTTTCCTATATTATTCTTAACTTCCCCCTGTCTATTCTATATTTACCCATTATGCTTCTTAATCCCTGAACTATTTCCCCATTTTTCCCCCTTCCCCCTCCCAGCTGATAACCCTCCAAATGATCCCCATACCTATGATTCTGTTCCTATTCTGGTTTTCTTAGTTGGATTTTGTTCTTATTTTTTAAATTCAGTTGTTGATAGTTGTGAGTTTGCTGTCATTTTAATGTTAATAATTTTGATATTTTTCTTTTGTAAGGCCCTTTGAAATTTTATATAATAATAGCTTGGTGATGATGAGCTCCTTTAGCTTTACCTTGTCTGGGAAGCACTTTATCTGCCCTTCCATTCTAAATTATAGCTTTGCTGGATAGAGTAATCTTAGTTATAAGTCCTTGCTTTTCATCACCTTAACTACTTCTTGCCAGTCCCTTCTTGCCTGCAAAGTTTCCTTTGAGAAATCAGCTGATAGTCTTATAGGCACCCCTTTGTAGGTAACTCTCTGCTTTTCTCTTGCTACTTTTAATATTCTCTCTTTATCTTTAACCTTTGCCATTCTAAATATGATGTGTCTTGGTGTGGTCCTTTATGGGTCTAGCTTGTTTGGGACTCCCTGTGCTTTCTGGACTTGTATGTCTATTTCTTTCACCACATATGGGGAGTTTTCCTTCATTATTTTTTCACATAAGTTTTCAATTTCTTGCTCTTCCTCTTCTCCTTCTGGCACCCATGTTTAATTGTCTCAGATGTTCCTAAGCCTCTCCTTAGTTTTTTCCATTCTTCTTTCCTCATTCTGTACTGGTTGATTGTTGTTTTCTTCCTTATGTTCCAAGTCATTGATTTGAACACCGATTTCCTTCCCTTCACCATTGGTTTTGTGTGGATTTTTCTTCATTTTATTTAGCACAGCCTTCACTTCTTCCCATATGCATTTGCCATACTTAAGCATATCTGTCAAGCCTGCGAGCATCTTTATCACTAGTGTTTTGAACTCTACATCTGTTAGGTTGGTTATCACGTCATTTGTTAGTTTGGCTATCTCCTCATCGTTTAGTTCTCCCACTGGAATCTTGATCTGTTCCCCCTTTTGAGCCATACTTCTCCTCTTTCTGACAGGCTCCTCTGTTTGTTTGCCTCTATGTCTTATGTAGAGCTGTTGCTCCTGTTACATTGTAAGAGGCAGAGCCTTAGGTTCTCATCAGTAGAGGGCAACTCTGTTTCACCACATTGTGGCACTGTATGTGGGAGAGGGGTCTGAGAGGGAATAATGTCACTTGCTCAGCACTTGCCCCTTTTCCAGGCACTTCTCCCACTTTGTATGGGACTGGTGCCTCTCTAGTTGTTGCCCTGGCAGTCGTTCCCAGAGTGTGTGGGTCTGTGGACATTCTAGCACTGTGGGGGCCCTTTAAACAAGCAGACTCTGCTGAGAGACCAGCAGTTTCTTCCTCTGTCCCAACCCCCACTTGTTTGCACAGTCCGAAGCAATGAAACTTTATTTTTCCTGGCGCTGGGACTGTGAGCTGCATGGTCTGGTCTGGTGCTGGGAGTGCTCCCCAGGTGTCCCTCCTGACTTTTTAAACTGCGTGACTGCACTTTCTAGCAGCCTACTGCTGCCACCATGGCTGCCGCCACCACACTGCATCCTCTCCGCCCCGGCTCCATCCCTCCTACCTATCTGGATGAGTATTTCTTCTTTATATCTTTGTTTGTTGGACTTCCATGCAGCTTGATTTTCTGGAACTTCTTGTTGCCTCTAGTTTTGAGGTAGTTGTATTCCTTATTAGTTGTGGAGGGAGATGCAGCATGTCGGTCTAGGCCTCCATCTTGGCCAGAATCTACTCATATATTTATTAATGACTTCTCCTCATGGTGGGTTGCCAGATTAAGCAAATAAAGTTACAAGATGCCCAGTTACATTTAAATTCAAGATAAGCAATGTGTAGTTTTTGGTATGAATATGTCCCACACATGTATAGGTCTGTATTTTACAATATTTGGCAACTCTATCCCATGGGCCTGAACAACTAGTAAAGTTTCATTTGTCCATAATACTAATTAGTCCTTTGGAACTAATTTAAGCCATGTCAATGCTTATTCCTGCATTACTTTATTTATTCAGTTATTCAGCAAATATATGGAGAACCTACTCTGCACTAAGACTGTGTTGCAAAGATGAGCAATAAACATGGTCAGTCCCAAGCTCAAAGAGCTAAAATCTAGATTGTTACTGATTCTAGACTCCAGATTCCCCTGATCACCCAAAAACCTGGGCTATCTTTTGTATCTCTTATATTTAACACAAAGTTTAGATCAAGGAGGCCAAACACACCAAACAATGGTTAGAGGGGTCCTGTATGGGAAGGCTGCCCTCAGGAGACTGGAGATCCAGCCAGTTTGGTCTAGTTGAGCCTGCTCCTCACAGCCTATCTACATTATGATAAGAAGCCCTCCCATCTCTGATGAATGATGGGGAGGAAGCAGCATGGAACTGTCTGCAATGTACTTCTTCATTAAGGAGCTTCTCTCCAAAAGGAGTTTTGGCTCTGAGCCTGCTCATTAATCACCTGCATAGCTAAGTAGGGGCTGAATTGGATAATGCACTTCAACTCCTCCCCAATGTGTCTGGGTCTCCAAAAGGCCTCAGGTCAGATGGAGCATGATCAGCCCCCATCCCTCCATGTTTCTCCTAAGGGCCACTTTATCTGGCTGGGCCCCTTGCTTTTGGTTAAGGAGGGCATAGTGTGTTGTGTTGCTCAGAGTCCATTCTGGACCCCCAAGCTACTGAGCACTGCTAGGAGCAGACCACTGACTGGACATCCCTTCTCTCATTCAACTCTGAGTGGTCAGCATCCTTCCCAGGCCTGCTAGAAAAATAAAGGTGTGAGAGATATGATCTTATGATATAACTAAAAATAGTCAGATGGCCTATTACCAATTCACAGAATCCTTAAGATTGGGACCAACCCACACAAAGGAAGCTGGCAATTATAGACAGAAAAAGATGTAAATAGATTGCTAGATGAATGGATAGACAGACCAAAGGAAAGTTGAATAGATGGATAGAAAAATAATAATTATATTTCACATGAACAGCTCAGAAGGCCAGGTATGAGAAGGTTCTAAACATAACTACATCTTCTTGTCTTATATCATTTGTTTTTATATTTTGGAAAAACTGGACCAGTTGGTTTAACTTCAATTTCTAATTACTTTTTTGATCTAGTCATTGTGAATCAAGCAGCATGGTGGGACACCCCATGGATATCTAAATTAAAAATGTAATGGGAATCTATATTTTAATGCCATCAAAATATTTGCAAGCATTTCAGTTGTAAGATAGTTATTATCACTATGATAATAGAATTTATCTGATGCTTTATGCTCATGTGTCTTTATATTTTTAAGTAAAACAACTTAGGATATATTTGATATTTTTAAACATCTTGCTAATGTGATCTCATAATACTTATTTCATTCTTTTGACTCATGCATTGAGACACATGATAGACACTTTGTAGAACTGAAACCCCAAAACTGCTTTGTCACAGTCAGTATTTGGGACTAACTTCATAGCAAGGTTCATGCCATATGGATGAAATGTATCTTTTATTTGTGGGCCATGTCTCAAGGAAAAATGATGCAAACTTCCCTTCATAAGGTCACTCATTCAAAAGTCTTTGCATTTATTCTCTCCCACAACTCTTATGAGACCCATTCACTAGATATGTAACAGGCCAGCCTCATCTCTACTGTGACATCCTCTTGGGCTCCAAATCATTCCCGTGTCCTCCACCACTCTCCAGAATGAGCTGTATGTTCATACAAGAAGCCACATGGCAGGTGGAGACATGGGGTAGCCACTGTGAGGCCCTCTGTGGAGTGAGTGTGTCTGGAACCTCTGGCCAGGCCTCTATAATAGGCATTAATGTTTGACTCAGGCATAGACTGCATGAGGGGAAAGAATGACCATTTGTCTGGTGCACACTCTGGGTTAAGAGATGTGTGCCCTTTTTTTGGAGTATAAGGCTCACTGGGAATATAAACATGAAGTATTTTTTCCTACTGCTTTGCCCCACTGTGTTATGTTAAGCCCCTGTTCCTGTGGGCAGAAGGAGAGACTACTAGGACAGGGACAGCCTAGAGGCAGAAAGATTTCTGTGGTGCTCCCAGGATAGCTGCATCAGATACTTAGAAGAATTGATGGAGATGACAAAGATGGGTTGGAAAGAGATCCAGACAGCAGGAGTGAAGTCTTATGGGGGCCTCACCTGATAAGGGTCTCCTAACATCAATTTCAGATATGCTACATAATGTCAAGAGCCACTTACCATCACTCAGTCAGGTGACATGTACCAAAGTAACTGTTGTAAGCATATTGCTGGGCTCTTCCTGTATCGCAAATCTCCACAGCAGCTATGCCAAGTATCAATCCTTTTTTTTTTAAATAATTAATTTGTTTGTTTGTTTGTTTGCTTATTTATTTATTTTTTGAGAGAGGGTAAAGGAGAAAGAGAGGGAGAGAAACATTACTGTGTGGTTGCCTCTCACTTGCACCCCAACTGGGGACCTGACGTGCAACCTAGTAATGTGCCCTGACTGGAAATCGAACCAGCGACACTTGGCTCACAGGCCGATGCTCAATCCACTGAGCCACAGCGGCCAGGGCTTTTTTTTTTTTTTAATAAGAGAATTGAGGCTCAGAGAACTCAAGTAACTTCCCCAAGGTCATAGAGACAACACAGTAGAGCCACAGATGTGTCTGATACCAAAACTATGATCTTTTCAATACACTCTGCTGCCTCTCTCTTCTCTTCCTTCTGTTGCTGTTGCTCAAGCAGTAAGAAATGCCTCGGCCTGAAGGGCACAGTGCTGGCCCCCAGGACTCCAAGGAGCAGTGGTATTCTGGAGCACTAGCACTCTCAGGGCAAGAGCCACCTCTCTAACAAAAAATTATGGCAGTCTAAAAAGGTATATGCTGTTTTGGGTCACCCATGGGCTCGCTGACATTGGGACCAAGGAGTATCACCAAGTTCTCTGAGTGACAAGTTGCTCGCTCGGGTCCCTTCTGTTTGGCGTGGGTTAGCCAGGGACCTGCAGTGGCACTCACCACAGGCCACCTACCTAAAGGGGACTGGGTGCGCTTAGCTGAGACAGCTGGGGAACTTGATGGACAGTGAGGAGGAGATGCGATTTCTGTCCAAAGTCCCTGAAGGGGTAAATAATGTAGACGTCCCACTTCAGCTGGACCCATTACCTGTTTACTCCACTGCCTAAGGGCCAATGTGTGGGGAGCTTGTTTCTGTAGAAACATATATTCATGCATATATCTAAATATATCTAATTAATATGAATTTTAAAGATATTTTAATAGCATTAGAGTCATTTAACTATAAAAGTTTGGAGATCAGCAGTGAGAGGGAGGAAAGGAGGAAGGGAAGGGGAGAGAAAGAGAAGGAGAGAGAGAGAGAAACAGTTTAAAGGGTGCACATCATGCCATCAGTCAGTTGATTTAATAGGCATGTGCCTCAAGTGGGCAGTGATGGAGACAGGTATCTGTTGTTGCTCAGTCCTTCCAGTTCCCAAGGGCCTCATGGTGAGTGTAAAGATACAGGTTTTTCATGCATCCTGGCCCGGAACATTAGTCCACTCATTCCAAGGTGCTTAGAGCAGCAGGGCCCTCCTCTGCCCTGGGGAGCTGTGGCCCTGAGAAGCTGCATGCAGACCATCAGATGTTGGACGTTCGCCATGTGGGCTCCCTTTAAAGTCTAACTGCTGTGCCATGCATTTGCGCTATTCTCAAACAGCAGCCTCCTACATGTGCTGTCTTTTGATGCTATTCCGCCCCATCCCCTACCCTTCCTACCCCCCCCTCCATTCTTCACACCAGCCCTTGGAGGCACATCAAGCCTTCTCTTCACAGAGTGTCCTCCCACTTACCATTTCATTCTGTCACCACAGCTTTCCTTTGACACAGGAATAGTCCCCCCACCCAGAGATAAGGACGCTGGTGGTGCTGTGGGGTGGAGAGCAATTTATGCACTCACACAGCTTGTTTTGTCCCAGGATTTCTGGACAGAACGTTTCCCGTGACGTCACAGCTTCAGCAAGCAGGCTGTCTATACAGAAAGTGTTGGGTTCATGTCCTTTGGCAATTATCAGACTGATCTGATCAACGTGTCTCTTGAGCACCTTACTGGAGAATATGCATGTGTAGCTTTGTCTACCCCTAACATTATTTACTTCTCCATTCCTAGCACCATTGGGACTCTGCACATGGGCTTCCCGGGAAGCTGTTAGCTGTCAAACTACCCCCTTCACCCCAACTGAGAATAAAAATTCAACTTTTATTTGGAGCAAATGTTCCCAGGGGGGTCACATGGCCCAATAAAAAAAAAAGATGATTTCTTATTGGTTTAATAGCATCTAGTTTGTAATTCTGAATGTGTTCTAATTACATTTATTAAAGGAACAAAAGGGAATAGGTGCCTTACAATTAAAATAAAATATTAAGGTTACTGATTTAACAGACTAGGAATACCCTATTGATCAACCAGTACATTCAAAACACACAAACAAACCTTGATACAAAGGAAAGTGGAGGAAACACAGTTAGTCCTGGCACCTTTAAGCTCCACGGGGAGAGCGACAATTCAATTGCTGCTACTTAAACCAGACTGACATCACTGCACTTTCTCCTCACAGTTATGGCCTCCCCTGCAGACAGGGAACTGGAGTTCAGAAAAGCCACTTGGAAGCAGGAAAGCACAGAGTTTTGACCCATATGAGTTGCTGTCAGTTTCCCATTCACCATCCAGGGAACCCTGGACAGCCTCCTGCCCTTACTGAGCTCTAGGACCCCTTCTATACATAGGATACTAGAAGCAGCTGCTTCTAAAGGGCAAGGTGAGAGTGAGTGGGACTCTGTTGGAACTTTGTGTGAGGGGCATTGGGGGAGGAATTATGGTATAGCTGATCCATGGTAGAGACAGACTTCAGGATTTCATGGGGGAGAAACCAAGTTCAGACACCACAACCCAGAATCCTTGTTTACTGGGGTGTCCCTGCCTCCTCTGTGCAACTTTGGATTAGCTTATCCTGGAGGACAAAAGGTCATAGCTTCTTTGAGGCACAGGCCCCCCAGAATCACAGAGTGGGGGCAGTTCTTTTCAAGTGCTCTGTGGTGTGTGTATTCTGTCCACAACCCCATGTAGTCCCAGTGAGAACTTATTGAGGGTGAACACGGCACAGAGCCTGATGCACACTGGCAGGTATCCAGATGTGGTACCCCTTCTGCTGTTGGGTAGCCCCCAGCTCTGAGGAAGGCTTTTCTGTAAATCCACCAAACCGTGAATTTGAAAGATACCTAGAAGGGGGGCCCTGAGCATCAGCTATAAGGGAACAACTTAACTTTCAATGGCCCTATGGAAAATGAAGGCCCTGCTCATGTTCTAGAAGAAATGAACAAAAGCAACAAACATGTAAGGCCAGGTAGCAATGAGTGCTAGGGTAAGAAGGAGACAAAAGTAATAGACAGTGGTGTTGGGGATATGTGCTTCTTAGGAGAGACTGATCTTCTTAGGGAGGGTGTTCCAGATAGAGGAAACATCAGATGGAAAGGCAGAGGGAAAGGGAGAGACAAAAAGTGGAGGGGAGAAGGAGTCGAGAAGATGGAAGGAAGGAGAGAAGGGTGAAGGGAAAAAAAGAAAAGGAGGAAGAAAGGAAGGCCTGGGCACAATTTAGGAAAACAAAATGAAGGCAGACATGACCTGGCTTATTTTTTAAATGATCCTCTAACTATTGTGAGAAGAATCCCCAGGGCATGTCAAACCAAGGAGAGAGAGAGGGCCAGTGCCTATACTTCTCCCAAGGTGATCACAGACAGGACTGTGACCTCTTTCTTCTGATTTCTGCCTGAGGTAGGAGGAAACCCAGCCCTAAAGATGGGTAAATAATACTGGTAGATTCATCAGCCAGAGTTGTACTGGACTGGTACTTTACTTCTCTGAGCTGTGTGTTCTTAGATAGGTCTGGAATCCACTGGGAAGCTACCATGTGCTGACCCCATAATCCAGTCCCCTGAGTAGGTGTACCTGGGGTCAGTGAAGGTAGCCCAGACATGGAAGGGAGTGGATCAGACTAGATTAGAAACTGCCTCTGTCATACACTCCCATTGCTCCTCTTCTCTCTACACTTGCCTTACTGATCTATACTCAATAACTTGGTGATCTTACCTACTTAAAAACATGCATTCACACACTCACATTTCCATTTCCTTTTTGATTGGATAAAATCTCTTTACTTCTTGTTGTGTATAAAAGTACTCAGTAGAAGGCATGCACAAGGGCAGCAGAGAATGAATGGATTTTGAGGCTGATGGAACTGGACTTCACCCCCACCTTCACTGCCAATCTGGTTTTAATCATGAGCTCAGTTTACCGATCTGCAAAATGGGTTAAAAACTGCAGGTTGTTATGAAGAATAATTGAGGTGATGACTGTATGTTAAGCGACTAGTGTGTAGTGGGTACTTAGTGATCTGGCTCCCATAGTCATTGCCTTTGGATGGTAAATAATGCTGGTGGATCCATCAAATAGCACTGTAGTGATCGCCTCCCTCAAATTAGCAGCCCAGGACACTCCCCACTGGTCATTAATTCCAGATGTAGGACTTGTTGAACAATCTTTGCTGATTCCCAAGCACAAAAGTCTTTGCCACCTTTTAAATACAAATTATTAATAATAATATTAATAATAAATGTAAAGATAGTAACTTACAAATATGATTATACCTTTATTCACTTTTAACCTTTAAAGCTCGCTCCAGTGCAAGTTACTCACTTATTCATTCACTCATGTACACATTCATTCAACAACTGGTATTTGTGTCATTCCGTAGGTCAGGTCCAGTCAGAAGACATGTAGTGAACAAGACAAATATTGTTGTGTTTCTCATGAAACTCCTATTTTAGGAGAAAGCAAGTCAAACAATAAAAACAAAATAAAAAGACCCAAGATTTCAGAAAACAAAATCTGGTGATATGGAAAGGAATACCATGAGTCAAGAAGAGACTAGTCGAGGGGAGCTAATTTAGACTGTGATGGTTGGGGACCCACTTGTGGGGCCAGAGGGCTAAACAGTGACCTATGGCTAGTGGCCTCCCAAGGCTTGGGTGGCCCTCACCTCCTCTTAGAGTCTGTCTCTCTTCCTGACCCATTTCCTCAGTGGCCTCCTTAAGCCCAGGCAGTTCTCATTCAGAGCCCTGTTTGTGGCTCCCAGAGAGATCCCCATTGAACACTGGGCCATGGCATACAGAGCTTGGATGGCCATCGTTGGACCCCAGTTCATGGCCCTCAGAACCAGAGCCACCATCACTATCAGAACCCAAATGGTACAGAGCCCAGATGCTGAAGGAGAGAGCTAACAGATAAGGAATGGGGAACTATTGGACTTGGTTTTGATTTATAGCCTTTTGGCAAGCAAGGGAAGTACTGGGTCTCTTGGGAGAACAGGGCTCTGAGCAGGAGTCCTCCCAACCACCCCACCCACCCCAGGTTGGAATATTATAAATACAGACCTATTTTTCTCAACATTAATTGTTGGGTCTTACACCAAGGCGCCACGTAAATGAGCCTGCTTTTGCTCGGTAACAGTAGTCTTAACACCTCCCTTCTCCCCTCCAGGCTGAGGCTCAGATCCAAACATTGTAAGTAATTCTCATAACCACCTGATGTATTGATTTTTATTTCCACTGGACAGATATGGCAACATAGGTACAGAGAGGCCAAGTAGCTTGTCCAAAATCATGCAGACTTGAAATAGGGGGCTCCTACCTTTTCCCATTATACCTGCCGTGAAAATAGGGACATAAGGTATGTGTTCTACTGTGTTCCATGAAGAGTCTATCCTTGTAAGGCCCAGCCTAGCCTCAGACTAACCACTTGTTGGTAAGTTCCAGTGTTCAGGTTAGCTTGTGGAAGGGGTTTGCCTCCAGATTTCTCAAAAGACAGATTGTCTCAAAGTTCACCACAGGTAGCAGTAATAAAGTGAGGTCTGCTTAAGTTACCTTACCAAACTCAAGCCTTCTGAGTGAACCAGTTTCCACACTGCAGTTTCCTTAAAGGGGGAACTGGTTGGGGGAAGAAACAGTTCAAACACTACCTGCTTGTGTAACCATAAAATGCTCAAGGAGATTCAGACCTTGGAAAAAGGATCAGGCATAACTCCAAAGCCCCGTGGACTTGCACCCTACCCTTCCCAAGCTTGCCAACAGCCTGGAACCTGAGGACAGCAGCTGGGTGCTCAGCTAGCTGTCTGGACTGCCTAGGGCTCGGGGCTAGTTTCTCCCTCTGCTAAACAATGAAGGAGCTTGAGTGCAGAGTTTGTTAATAAAACACACAGGGGAAACCAGCATTTCCGAAGCTGCTAACTCAAAGGAGGAGAGAAGAAGTAGAGTTTGAAGTGGTTTGGCAAAGTAAATCTCTAAATGCAGGGCCACCACCAGAGAAAAACTTACCCTGTTGCCCCTGTTCTTCCTCAGCTGTGCAACGTTGTCACCAGGCAACAGAAGATTCCTCTGGAGTTAATTAGCATAGGCTTGACCCAGTCTGCGAAGTGGAAAAACGCAGTGGCTAAAAAAAAAAAAAAAAAAAAAAATGGTGTCCAAGGACACCCAAACTTCTCGGGCTGAGAGGATTCCCGGCAGGGGGTTACTGCTGCTCCACCCCCGCAGTGCAGTGGGAGGGTTACAGTTCCAGGACAAAGCAGCTTTCCACAGCGACAGCCCAAGTGGGCGTGGCTGACGGGAAAAAGACACGTTTGTCTCTTCAAAGGGACAACTGGCTTCCTTCTATAGCATCGAGTTCCATAAAATATGATTACTCTTCCTTGTAATTTGTCCAGATAGATTTGTTTTTACTCTTTGGTTTTTGAGAACCCTTTCATCTTTTTATTTATTTAAATTTAATTCTTTCTTGCAGTTTTCTCTTTGCATCCTTTTTACACCATTACATCTACATTCTGAATGAATGTGTGATACTGAATCTGGGGGATCTTGCTTCCCCTGCTGTTTCCAATTTGGCACTACCATGAGTAAGGCTGCAATGAATATATTTGTGCATTTATAGTCTTTTGTTCAGATATTTTTCTTTAAATTTTTAGAAATTGAGAAAATTGATTATACAAGGATAAATATTAAAGTTATGCAAATAATAAAATAACATTGTAAAGAAATTAGAAAATGCATATACAAATACAAAATAAAAATACTCTAAATTGTACTAGACAGAATTAGGAAATAAAATAATTATAAAATAAATAATTTGGAATACAAAATTAATCTAAGCAATAATAATTTTAAAAAGTACAAAAAAGCAAAATGAAATACTTTAAATTAAAAATAAAATATAACAAATTATTAAATTAGATATATAGTTAACAATAAAAAATTTAAATGCATGTATTTTAAATACTTGAAAAAATTTATATATATGCCCCAACCACTATTTTGTTTAATGCAAAACTAAAATAAAATAGGTTATTTAAATTAGAGAATAAATGGATTTAAAATATTTAGCAAATTAAGATAAGTAGATAATTGTTAATTACCTGAAATCCTACTACATAGTGTATTTCTAATGAGACTATTAATAAAAGTACATAATTTAAATTAGAAAATAAATAATATAAAAATTATGAAACACAGATACTGGAAAAATAAGTTAATATTTTAAAGAAGAAAACACACAAGAGAATAAACACATTTTAAAATACAGATATGTAAAACCTAATAAAAATTAAAGCCACTCAATTTCAGCATCTAGAGGTAACTTCATGTTGTATAACTTTCCACACTTTTAATACATGCACAATATTATGTTTATGTCATGGGTATTTAATAATAATTTGGTTACTTTTCTAATGCTCATTTGACTCAAAATATACACAAATTAGTAGTTTGTCAGATAACTCTAAAACTAAGATTTTTGTATTGTCACTTTTTATTTGCTTTTATTTTTTTTCTTCTTCAGAGTAAAGAGCTTGTCTTTGGAGTCAGAGCCTTGGGTCAAAGTTTGTTTCTGGCAGGTACCCTGCACAGCCAGAGATATTGGGAGTGCATGGGTACCTGAGAGCAGGCCTTGGGTGGCTCCAGCCAGCCACTGCAGACTTCCCTAGTCCACATCACTCCCTCACCTTAGCTTCCCTGTCCTCATCTGTAAATGGAGAGAATGCTACTGCATGGCTCTTTGTTAAAATTAGACAACAGGCAAAAAGAGATTGCAATCTGTAATGCATTAGACAATTATTGTTATTATTATGTCTAGGACTTTATGTAAACATTCTACATGTTAGAGAAATGAAGAAAGTAAAGAAGCTATAACAGAAAGGGTTAATATCCTTAAATACAGGGGGATATCTATGGTTTGCAAAAATGTCTGTCTCTTCATGGATTTCTATTGACCTATAACCTGGATCTGAAAACTAGGCTAACCCTAGTTTTTTGCTTCTCAGTAGAAAAAGGAGTGTGCCTCTATGACCAGTCTCTTGGCTGCTCATGGAAAACTTTCTTATACCACAGACTGCTTCCCCAGCATCATTCAGCAAATGTACTCCCTATCCCTGAGCTTCGCACAGGTGAAAAGCTAGGCAGGATGCCCCAGACACTTCTCCTGCTCTGGGACAGAACCTAAGCCCCTTAGCAGGCAAGTGTTTCCAGTTTGTTTAGATGAGTGGCTTTTCTTCTCATATGGTTTGTGTTATCTTGACCCCTCTCAGTCCCTCAATAACCCATTTCACCATGTCCTCATAGCTGTTTCACAAATGGGAGACACACAGAAGAAATTAGGGAGGAAGCAGGAGTTTCAAATGTGTCCACTTTAGCTCAGAAGCCCCAATTTCCCAGTGGGCCCTCCATGGATGTATTTTTTAAGTGCCTAAGGATTAGCCCTAGCTCCCTAGTCCCAGAGGTAAGGAGGACAGGCAGAGGCCCCAGATTCCATCTCCACCTGGACTGAGAGGATGCAGTCTCTGACCAGATGAGTCCTTTGACCAGGATTAGCCCACCCTTGGAATGCCCCTGCAGGGTTCTCTGACAGCCTCTCTAGGGAAGAGTTGAGTTTTTGGGCCATACCTCTGGCTCTCTCTGGGGGCCAGACTCAGGGTGGAGTGGAGGATGTGAGTCAGGTGGAGCTAGTCCAAAGTGGTGGAGTCAGTGGCAAGATGATGAGGCAAACCATGGCCACTAAAGTAGGAAGAACCCCAAGGCCACATAATAGCATTATCCGATTTACAGGTGGCACAATAAGTCTAAAATCATACAGAAAGCTATTGGCAGAATAAGACAAATCTTGACCAGAAGTAAGTCTTCACTCTTACACCACACTCTTCTTCCTCTAAAAGTAGGAAAGAATTGACCCTGCTCTGAAATAGCATCAATATCCACTAGAACTCTGGCCATTGAGGAAGCCCTGTGCCCACACCTGTGACCTGTGCTAGTCTTTTCCAGTGCCATGATCACACTTGTCCCCCACCCCTAACACTCAGGTGAGACAGATGTGAGCAGCCATGTTCAAAGGATTGAGGTAAAAGCAGTTCAGAGCAGTCAAGTGGTGGGAGCAGGGCTTGGACCCAGGGTCTGTTGACTCCAAAACCAGTGCTCTTTCCCATGCTGTCTGCTCCAGATTGCAGGAGGACTTTGAAAAGTCAAGAGGCATCTCTGGCACTTTGTTTAATCTAAACTTACACTATGTTGATGAAATAATGCACTTTATCCACTGTTAAAGAAATACTTTAATTACCAGGTAGTTACAAAATTTACATAGACCAGTACAATTGTTCTGTGATTGCCTTAAGATTAATATGACTTCTTAAAAAAATAGAGCTCACCTTCAGTTAGGTGTCTTGGCACTGCTGGCAATGCTGCCTTTTTTTTTTTTTTTATGGTAACAAAATGATGGATCTTCCTTGGAGCTCATAACCGATGAAATGAGGAATGGGATGGTAAAATGCCTCTACCTTCTGCACACCATTCCACCTGGTGGCAATGTCACAAAAGACCACAGGTAAAATTCTAGAACCTTTTCTGAAAGGAAAAATGACAGAGGCTATCTCTCATTTTGCTCCCCTCTTCCCACTCCTTTCTCAAACTTCTAAAATAAAGTAGCAAAATTAGTAGTTGGTATTTGGCATACCAACTCCACATCCCTGGGGAAGGCTCAGTGTATGTACTTTTTTTTTTTAATTGTTTTTCTATTACAGTTGTCCCATTTTCCTCCCTTTGCTCTCCCCTACTCCACCCACCTCCCCCCTCTCCCACAGTCACTCCCCATTTAGTTGTCCATGTTCATGGGTCATTTATACTTATTTCTGTGCACGTACTTTTCAAGGAGTTGGCTCCACTGTCTCAAGCCTTGGCTATGCCCTTGTTTATAGCCCTCAACCTTCCCTGCCATTCTGGATAGGGTAGGAGGCAGGCTCACAAACAGAGCAAGAGAACCAGATCTTCACTTGAGCCTTTGCAAACTGAATCAAAAATGTTTTTCCTCTGCTGTTTGCCTGGATAAAATGGACCAAATAGGTGTTTTCTCTATTGGGAGGAAGAGCTGAATTCCAGCTGGGGAATTTCTTTTGTTGCTAGGAAACCTGTTAGGAAAGAATTGAATGAGGAGCGCTAGGGAGCCTGGGACAGGTGATGTGACAGCCGTGATGTGAGGGGACATGAGCTGTTGCCCCTGCTGAAGAACTTGAGCAACCATGCTCGTCTAGGCAGAGAACTGAAGGATCCTGGCCTAGTCCATGTGAGTGGAACATAGAATGTGCCTGGGGAGGGACTGGTGGGTGCCTGAACAGCACCAAGGCAGAGGACATGGCTGGAAAGAAACATGATCTGGTTTGCTCTGGTGGAACATCTGAGCAAAGACCTGATCTTGGGAGTAGAGAGAGTCTCAAGGACACAGAGGGGAAAGAAGCAAAATGGAAAAGGAGCCAAGGGACAGAACAGAGGCTGAGGAACTGAGCTGTACAAATCCTTGCTGAGCAGGAGGGACACTTCCTATGAAGAAGGTTTCTTCCCTCACCCTCCCAATACTGGATCTCGGTATATTTCTAAACCTTCCACTGCCAGATTGGTCAAAGCTGGTATTTCTTTCATTTAATTTGTATTTCCTAATTGTATCTGTTGAACATTTCTAAACCTTCACTGCCAGATTGATCAAAGGTGGTTTTTCTTTCATTTAATTTGTATTTCTTAATTGTAGCCATTGAAACATAAGTCAACACAGCCTTTTAAGAGGACAACTTGGCAATATGTGGAAAATGAAAATGCTCAGAGTTTTTAGGCCAGTGGTATCCCAGCCAGAAATTTATCTCATGGAGACACAAAGTATCCAGGGATTCATGTTCAAATGTGGTCATAAAAATATGATTTGTGAGGATGAAACCTATCAAAGAGGCAGGCTCACCCTGTTCCAATCCACCTATATGGTGGTGTCTGCTGCTAGAGGAGTGAACAAGCCCCATGGTGAGGTTAACCTATGAAGCAGGTGAAGGCCTGCACAGATGAGACAACCCCATTTATCATCAATTAAAAACAATATGAACATACGAACATACAAACTATATGAACAGACATGTGGGTAAAACTCTTCTGGAAATTCTTTTTTTTTTTTTTAAATATGTTTTATTGATTTTGCTGTTACAGTTGTCCCAATTTCCCTTCCCTCTGCTCCCCTACACCCGGTGGCCACCCTCCCTCCAGTGGTCCCCCACTTTTAGTCCGTGTCCATTGGTTGTGCATATAGTTCTTCTCAACTTCTTCCTGTCTATTCTATTCCATCCTATTATGCTTCTTAATTTCTGTACTGTCTCCCTCCCTCTCCCTCTTCCCCCTCCCTGTTGACCTCCCCCCAGTATGCTCCCCATACCTATAGTGTTTTTTCCATTCTCGTTTCCTATTTATTTGCCTTTGTTTTGATTCCCTAGCTTCTGTTGTTGGTGGTTGTGATCCAGTTTTCATTTTAATGTTCATAGTTTTGATCCTCTTTCTCCTAAACAAGTCCCTTTAACATCTCATATAATAGTGTTTTGGATCTAACGAACTCCTTCAGTTTTACTTTGTCCTGGAAGCACTTTCTCTGCCCTTCTATTCTGAATGACAGTTTTGCTGGATAGAGTATTCGTGGCTGTAGGTTTTTGATTTTCATTACTTTGAATATTTCTTGCCAGTCCCTTCTTGCCTGCAGGGTCTCCCTTGAGAAATCAGCTGAAAGTCTAATTGGGATCCCTCTGTACACAATTCTTTTCTTCTCTCTTGCTGCTTTTAAGATTCTCTCTTTAATTTTTGACAATTTGATTATAATGTGTCTTGGAGTGGTTCTCCCTGGGTCCAGTTTTTCTGGAACTCTCTGTGCTTCCTGGACCTGTAAGTCTATTTTCTTCCCCAAGTTTGGGAAGTTTTGCTTCACTATTTTTTCACATAATTTTTCAATGTCTAGTTCTTCTTCTTCACCCTCTGGCAATCCTATAATCCGAATGTTCGGTCTCTTATAGCTGTCCCAGAGGTTTCCGATCCTCTCCTCACTTTCCTTACTTTTTGTTTCCTCTTTCCGCACTGGTTGACTGTTTCTTCCTTCCCTATGTTCTGGTTTGTTAATTTGATCTCTGGATTTTATTTCCTCACCACTTGTCTCGTATGTGTTTTGTTCATTTCAGTATGAGTGACTTTCATTCCTTTCCTGTTTTGTTCCAAATCTTTTGTTAATTCTGTAAGCCACCTAATAACTATAGCTCTGAACTGAGCCTCTGAAAGGTTTCCTATTTGTTCATCTGTCAGGTTCCTCATCTGCTGCCTGGTGAGCTGCATCACCAGGATTTCAATCACTGTCTGCTTCATTCTGACAGACTTGTGTTTGCTTTGCTTCCTGGGCAGGCTGTAGGGGGCAGAGCCCCATGTACTTGTCACTACCTGGCAACTGGCAGCGATCTGCAACCTTTTTCACTGCGCTGTGGTGCTTTGTGTGGGGGCAGGGGTCCAAGATGGATTCATGCCATTATTCTCTGCTGGGAGACCGGGATCTGTCCCACTGCCCTCTGGGCCTCTCCATCTGAGGCAATGGGGGGTTTGTCTTTCCCAGCATTGGGGTCGTGAGCTTCCGGGACTCGACTGCAGCCAGGATTGCTCCCCCTGCCGCTATCCCTGCTGCTACCATAAACAGCACTGCCTGACATTTCCGTTCTGGTTCCAATTTCGCCCCTCCTACCCATCCGGATGAGCACCACTGGTTTATAACTTCATATATTGGGCTTCCATGTAGTTTTATTTTCTGGAATTTCTGGTTATCCTTTGTTTTGAGGTAGTTGTATTCCTTTCTAGTTGTAGAGGGAGACCGAGCATGTCTGTCTAAGCCTCCATCTTGGCTGGAAGTCCTGGAAACTCTTAATTGTGGCTACTCCTTAAATGGGAGAGATAATTTGGAAACTCTTATTTTATATTCATATTTTATATCATTTTCATTTTTAACCACATATATATTATATGCACATGTCAATATATTATATTCACAGGTAAAATATTATATTGACCTATAATATATTCACAATGGCAAGGAAGGCTGAGATGTGTCTGTGGGAAATCAATGTGGGGCATGAGGCCCCGAGCTTGCTTCTGCATGCCCCTAGGACTCTGCATGGGCCACACTGAAGACAGTGATATATTCTGGCATAAGTATCATGTAAGTGTGACAGTGACTGCAAGAACCTCACCCTCAATAGGGTGGGGTGGAAGCAGGAAGAGCATGGATAACAATCTATTGCCTTGGCTGGGAGAGCTGCTCTGTGCTCTGGAAGTCTGTGTCTCTTGCATGTCCTGGCCCCACAAAACCTCAGAAGTCCCACCTCTTCCCATGCTTGTGCCTTAGGAGATTTGGTCACTCACCACTGTTGTCTTCTGTCCCACAGGAGATACCCTGGCTCCGACAGGACCATGCTTCAGAGGTGGCAGGTATGGTGACCCCCTCAGAGGACTCTGGGTTTGCAGAAATCCTCCGTAACTGCAAATCAGAAAATAGTTCAGGCCCCAGTGGTGGAGAGAGAAAGATTTGGATAAATCAGAAGGGATCTTGTTTTTTCAATTTAACAAAATGTACCAAATAATCTGAAAAGATCTCACTGATTGAAGGTGATTCTTGAGCCTTGAAGTCAAAGCTAGGGAGTATGTATGTGTGTGTTTGTGTGCGCATGCATGTGCACACACCCTGTGCACACAGGCATGCTCTGTCCATGAATGTGTGTGTGTGTGTGTGTGTGTGTGTGTGTGTGTATATATATATATATATATATATATATATATATATATATATATATAAATGAACATAGCTCAGGGGCACACAGTGTTCACTTCTTGTGCTGGAGATATGCATATGGCTCCCAGCTTGGATGGGTTGACTTGAGCCTAGGGTTCTCAGTGAAAAGAAGGGACTTCAAGAGGGCCCATCCTAGAGCTCACAGGGCAACAAGAAAGTAATTCTTTGTCACTCAGGAGCAGGCCAAGGAAAGAGATCACAGCATGCAGGTTCCATGTCAAAGATGATATGGGACTATTATGGACTGCTCATTTACCAGTTGCCCTTGGTGAACTTTTCCCAAATGCAGTCCCTCTCTCCATCTGTGACTGTACATCTTTGGGCCCTAAGAATGAGTATTATCTCAAAGGATGAGGAAAAGAAAGTTTCTAAAGTTCTAGAGGAGGACAGATCAATTAGCCCACTGGTGAGGGCCTCTCTCTCTGTTACTGCAAAGTCCCCTCAGCTTATTTTTTAAATCATAATGAGGTCATCAGAAAGTTCACCCACACAACATTGAAGCTATTATTTTAACCAACTATTGAGTATCATACCCAACAGATAACACAAAAGAATGCTTTATCCTTGGCTTCCAGCTGCTGAGCTATACTTCTTTTCAGGCAAGCTCTGCTTCCAGACTATATTTGCTTCATTGGAATGAGCATGGCCCCCTTGAGATGACGTGGCTAATGCACAAGTGCACAGGGAACAACAGCAGTGCATGCTGTGTATTCTCACCTACACAATGAGGGTCTCCTGCAGAGGGCTGGGAGTTAGACCCCATGGTTCTCAGGAAGATGCTAACTGTGTTTGCTTTATCCTCTTTTTGTCTCTTCTGGTAGAAAAGAGACATCAGCAATTTTGAGTATCTCATGCACCTCAACACCCTGGCTGGGAGGACCTACAATGACTACATGCAGTATCCAGTGTTTCCCTGGGTCCTGGCTGACTATACCTCACAGGTATGGTGTTCACATGAACACTAGGCAGGTGTCCTGAGGCTTTCTGACTTGACTACCAAAGCTTCATAAATTAGCACACAACTTTTGCTATGAGGTTCAGTCCACCTGGCCCAAGGATGCTCTGTGTCAGCCCCTCACCCTGGGGGAGGCCTGTGAGTCCAGCTGCCTGGGTTCCTGTCCAGCCCCACCTGTGGGAAGGTGAGCCTACCTGTGAGTTAATCAACATTACTAGGACAATTGCTAACATGTGCCCTGGAGGGCTTCCTAGCTTACTCACTACATTGAGGACAAATGACACTCATCTGCTGAGACAACGTTGTGGGCAACATGGTTCTTCACATGAATTTGTTCCTAGAATCAATGGTATGTGTGTGATGGGGTAGGATGTTGGGGGAAGGAAAGAATAGGGCAGGAAAGAGACACAGAGACACAGAAAGAATAAACTATTCCACTGTAGCCCAACTTCAGGCTGAGGTGATGGTCTGTGCACTTCACCCAGTGTCTGGACTGAGAAATGTAGTGATAGGGAAGGCTGATGACAAGACCAGATAATCACTTTTTTGGCTTCTAGTCCTGGACCTAAGCAGGGAGGGGAGGGATAAGGAGAGCTGACACAGTTGGACCAAGATGGCATCACATAGGAAGACCAAACTATGGAACAGTGTCCCTATGATTTGGCTCTGGCCATCAGGAGGTGTGTGTGTAAAGGGCAGAAGGTTTTTGGGTTCTGGTTCAGACCAGCCCCAGCCAGTCCTGTGTGGGGATGTTTAGATGGCTGATCCTCAGGATTTGGGACAGAGGGCCTCAGGTTTTTGTAACCTCCCAACCCCACGTAAGTCAGTTAACATAAAACAACTTTTCTCACGAGCCACATGTTGCTTCTTATTGCCCTAATGATCATTTGAGGCTGATGTATTTCAAAAATTAAGCTTGAAAATTGCAGCTCTAACTCACATTTTATAAAGTGCTGGCTTACCAGACTCTTTGGTTAACCCCAAATTCTGATCACTTACTAGCATTTAAAAATGGAGAGATTTCTCCTCAAAATCTGGATTTTCAATATCTTTTGGAGACTCAGATCTTGCAGCTATGAAGCCCCATTCTGCCCTGGCAAAACCCACCTGGCTGAGTGTGGGTCTCCAGGTATGGCAGCACCTGGGGGTCTTAGCCTTCTTCCCTCTTGCCCCCACCTGGCATTTCCAGGTGTGAGGTGGTGACAGGCCCTGACCCCTGGGGAACTGCTAGTGACAAGGAAGCAGGGTATAAACACCTTCTTCTATACAGACATGCAAACCTGGGGAGCACATGGCCCATCTGCTAACACAAAGAACATCTATGCTAAAATAAAATATTAAGGACACTTGGCCCTGAAAAATCTTCAGGTTACCACTATTGTGTATTCCTAAGGGCGGAGGAAGGGGCAATGTTCCATGCCTTCATTGCCCTGAAGGGACAGCGCCTCAAGAGAAATGAGGCTACCCCTCTGCTTTCGTCCCTGAGCAGATGATTACTCACTTCCTAAAAAAATCAATTTGATTCTAAACAAGGACCTTGAACTATTGAAACAAACTGCTCCAGGAGAGCTGTGTGTGTCAAGTGCTTCATAGACAACAGGAATTCTTTCTAACATATCTTTTCAGTAATTGATGGTGATGTTCTGATTTGGGTCAAATTGGAGCAGGTTCATTGTGAACTCAATCTTATCCTCCTCTCTTTTTATATCTCCCTCTTATTAAGTCTTTGTGGATCACTGGCTCCAGAGCCATAAGATGCCAGCATGCCTGCTAATCGCCAGAAGGGTCAGACCCAATGATACTAAACCAATAGAGAACCATAAAACTAAAGAGTGTGGCTCCTGAAGTGTCAGTGGGGCACATGAGAGTCTAGGGGAGTTAACTCCAGCTGCACATCTGCCTTTCAGACATTGAACCTGATGAATCCCAAGACTTTTCGGGACCTTTCAAAGCCCATGGGAGCCCAGACCAAGGAAAGAAAGATGAAATTTATCCAGAGGTTTAAGGAAGTCGAGAAGACTGAAGGTGGGTAAATTCCAGCTTAATTTTTTTCTTCAGTGCTCTTCATCTGAATGCCTTGAAATGATAATTGATAATTATTTAGACCATTACTTAGCCTACAAACAATTACACTTGAACAGAGGACTCTTTAATCTAGTGATCTACACCCTGGCTGCATATGAGTCACTTGGAGAGCTTTTAAAAGATACTGATGACCTGGCTCCATCTCTAGAAATTCTGATTTGAATAGGTCTGTGGTGAAGTGCAGCCAGGACTGAGAACTAGCATGCTAAGAGCTCACACCTCCATACCTAGTGGGCAGGAAAGGCAGAGGAAAGTAACATTTGTTCAATGCTTTCTATATTCCAGGCACAAGCCAATCTGCATTTATACAAACAATGGTTCATTTCAAAAGGACATTAAAACTCAGTAAACTCAATTCAAGCAACGCATTCAAGATCAAAACCTTTAAATGTGAGCCCAAACTTTGTTCATCTGCATACCATCTTGACAAATTTTGTCCATCATGTGCCACTGTGCTCTTATTGCCTTCATGGTTTTTTTAGGTCTATTCACTTAAACTTTAATAAATGTATTTCAATAAGAAATTTTTCTGTCATGCATTTGACATGGTGGATGACGCACCTGAGGGTCTTGAATGTGCTTTTCACCAATGGTGGCCATTGACCAAATTATAATGGCATCTGTAAGCAGAATACTGAGGCTCCATTGGCCTGCAGGTTCTCTCTGGAGCAGGATTCATGTTTACAACTTGTCCTCGAGCACCGGACAGTCTGTGTGTCTGCAGCCTGTCCCAGCAGAGGTGGAAAGCCACCCAGGCATGTCCTTTCTTTGCAGGAGACATGACCGTTCAGTGCCACTACTGTACTCACTACTCCTCGGCCATCATCGTTGCCTCCTACCTGGTCCGGATGCCACCCTTTACCCAGGCCTTCTGCTCTCTGCAGGTGAGCACCCCCCCTCCCCCTCCCCACCATCCCCCACACAGGCATAGCTCACAGACTAAGAGCTGGGCTTAGATGGGGCAGGGACCCACTCTGCTAGAAATCCAGTCTCCAGCCAGTGATTCCCACTTGACTGGCTTCAGTCTCCTGACCATTTGGGTAGGCACACTGCTCTTTATCAGTTCCACCTGCATGTTAGCCAAACAATCTCACAAAAAGACTCTAAAATATAAGGAATGAGAGATATAGGGGAAAATTTAAACAGGTTTTAGTAGAAAAGGAAAGGCAGCAAGCTTAAAGACTTCCTTGAAGGTAGGTGGTTAAAGATTATAAAAATAAACACAAAAAAGGAAGAAGAAAAGCATATCACTCGAGTTATCAGAATGCATAAAGCTATGCTAAGTACAAGCTGAGAGACTTAAAGGGACAAACAAAATATTCCAATACTGAAATAAACAGTTAAACCAGGTAAAGAAACTAATCACTGTACTTAGCCATGAACTAACAGACCAACTTGCTAGCTTAGGGTTGCCAGATTTTACAAATAAAAGTACAGGTTGTTCAGGTACATTTGAATTTCAGAAAAACAATGATTTATACTAAAAAATTATGTTTATCTGAAATTCAAGGGTAGCTTGGCCTCCTGTGGTTTACCTGACCACCTTCTATGAGCAAGAACTGAGCAAATCTGAGTGGACAGTGGCAAGTGAGATTGCTGGCACAGAGTCCTTCGGGAGCAGCAGAGATTTTTTTCTCTCATCCCCTTCTGACCTCATCCTGCTTCTCTGGTTGTCCCAGGGGCACAGCTTTAGGATGGGGAGAACCATCACATTGCCCAGCTGCAGCCTGCAGGCTTGGCTAGTTCCACAGCAATACAGCGCACACCTAACGTTAGAACCTGACCCAATTCAGGCCTTGCTAGGGTTCTATGAAGAGCAAGGCATGACCACAGTGGGTAACAGACCATGGAACATGCACTGACTTACTCTGACAATAAAGCCCTACCAAAGGAAAGCACAAGTGTTCCAGGATGTGTGTTTTCTGGTCACTCTATGTGGTTACTTGTCTGAGTAAGTCAAGGTCAGCATTGAAGCCACATCCTGTGTCCTGGGCAAAAATGAGTAGGCAAGGTTAAGGTGCTTTCTCAAATGGGCAGAACTTTCCTGTGTTCTCTTTCTCAGCACAATCTTCTCTCTTCTTGACAGCAAAGCTTGTCTAGACATTGTATAACCCCGCTCCCTGGATATTCACTCAAAAATAATATGTGTGCTTCCCCTGAACCTTTCTCAGGCAACAAGCATTTTAAATAAGTTTGGTTTGGAACACAGTTGGTCCCAGAGATGTACCCCATGCCAGGAATCCCATCCAGCTTTTGCTCATTAATCCACAGGAAACGATGATGACTGTTGATGATGTCGAAGATGCATTTCATTATGGCTTTCCATTTAGGGAGTTCTGGAGACTTAAGTTTTCCCCTTGCCTGGCAGTCTAATGGATTAAAGTCCATTTCTACCAGTTAGGCACAGTCTGTCACCTGGAGAGAGGGCAGAGTGAAGTAGAAACAGTGTCAGCCCCAAGATTTGCATCCCAGCTCTACCACTCAATAGATACAAAACTTTCTGAAATGCTTTAGGAAATAGGAGTTAATTATGCACATCTCATGAGGCTATTGAGATTAAATGACAAATCATGGGTAAAGTCCCTAGTTCAGAGCTATCCACTCTATAGTGATCAATCATTGTTAGCTTCCTTCTTCCCCCTGCAATCAAGGCAGGCCTAATCTGAGCAGGGCTAACCTTATTCTAGCTGCCACTCTCCTGTCACCCCTTTTAAGCTATTCAAGACAGTCTGGAAGGTGTCAGAGCATTGCAAGTCAGCATGAGCCAGAAGAAACATATATGCTGTGGATCCAGAAGGATATTGGGTTAAGGCCACTTTGAAGCTAGTCATAACTAGATTGATCTTATTTTAGCCAGTTTGTTCCATTGGTGACCAGATCAAACTGGTTTAAGATGGTATAAACCAAAAATACCATATGATATCACCTAATACAGGAAACTAAAGAACAACACAAACAAAGGAACTAAATAGAACAAAGAGCAGAATAGCAGTCAATAGGGGGGAGGGGAGAGGGAGAGAAGGGGGATAAGTAAGGGGGATAAGTAAGGGAAGGGTTTAATTAAAGAGCCTGTATAAAAGACTCATGGACATGGACAACGGGGAGGGATATGATTGCGGGAGAGGGGGTGGGTTGGGTGGGGGAGAGAAATTAGGGGAAAAGGGGACAACTGTAATTGAAAAACCAAAAAAAAAAAAAAAAAAAAAAAAAAGATTGTATAAACCAGTATGAGAATATCAGAGCCAATATTACATGCTTTTATAATGGCCCATCCACAGCCATTAGCTTGAGCCTCTGTCTCCCATTTTGAAGTCTAATGTGACTCCAGTTTTTCTGGGTTCAAATCTACCTGTGACCCATTTGAGTCATGTTGGGCTCTCCATGTGTGCTTCTAAATTGTTTTCAGCAATTTTAACTGGCTTTTCTACTGGGTCATAACTGGTCCAAGCCTTTGGAACTAGCAGAAGAACCAAATATCTGCTTTTTTCCCTTAAATAAAAGGTGAATTTTGGCTCTCAAGGGAATGGGTACAAAGGACACATCTGGAGGGAACATGCCTGCTCTCCTTTGAGAGTTCTGGGGACTATTCAGACCTCCTTAGGGAGGTTCTGGCATCTTCCTGAACTCAGACTCTTCACTTCTAGGGGGCAGGTCCATTTCCTTTCAAGGGACCTTTGCTTCACCCTTGTGTGTTGATAAGGAAAAGAGCTTCTATGTTCTCCAGAGACTGAGACTTCCAATCCCAGCATGGATTGTGGAGCAGGAAAGAGTAAAAATGGGTGCAGAATCCAAGCATTGAGGTCTTCCTCACTTATCTTGGAAGTGGGAAAGTGAGAATGATGGGTGGTTCTAGAGCCAGGTCAGTCCAGGTCCCTGTTTCTGCCCCAGTGAGAGCACCAGATACTTTCAAGGCCTGAGCTCAGACTCAGCCTGGGCAGGGCAGAGCCCAGCAGCCAGTGCCCCAGTGAGGGCGCAGTGGTGTTGGTGCTGGTGCATTTAATAAAAAGCTGAAATAAAGTGCTGTGTTAATTAAGTCACAACCTGTGGGAAGTCAGCAGTTACCAGCAGTGGGGAAGGGTTTTTCAAACCACCTGAGGCAAGACGGCTGGTTTTTGTGTAAGACATAGGCTAGCTGCACAGAGAGCTGAGAGCCACAGGTAGCTCTTAGCTGGCCCAGGCTATTCACCTGGGAGCCTCTGTGATGCCAGCCCAGGTCTGAGCAGAGTTGTGTTGAAAATAAAGGCATAATTATTATATACTGACTCAATGAGAAGTATTAGAAAACATACTATGATAGAGTCAGACAGACCAGGGACAATGTCATGACTCTATATAACTTTCTAACTGATATAATGTTAAATAACTGAGCCTCAGTTTCTTCTGGCTCAGTTAGTGGTAAGACTTAAGTGAGATATGGCATGAGAACTGTTTGGCTATCTTCTAAGTGCTCCATATACATTCACTCTTCACCCTTTAAGAATAGGCAGCAGTCTTTCAAAATGCCTTTATGGGTTTTATTTGTTGAGTAAAAGGCTATACCCTACAGGAAGGAAAGCTGATGGCTACTCTGGAGTCTGCCATCCTCAGTCAAAAAGAGTAAGACCAACAAGGTAGCTGACCTGGTTCGTGGGCTTCGCAGATCTGATGTTGGACACATAGCTCTTAGCTTCCTGAGTTGGGTATTGGAACCTGTGTTTTCCGAGGAAGCTTACAGAAAGCTGAGTCCAACTCTTAGCTGCAAAACTGCCCTGATGATGCATAAGCCCTTTTCCATTCCCATCCCACAGGCATTTAGACTTCCCCGCCCTCCACTCCATCCAAGGACCCTACCCCTTTTCACTTCCTCCCACACTCCTTCTACTTCCAATAACTTCTACATCCTTTTTCTTTTTTGAGCCTCTAGTTACCTTTTCTGTGTTCACTGAGATTGGGGCCCACAATCAAATTGCTCCCCAGTTCTAGTCTCTGATTGGAAAGAGATATAGGAGCTGGGCTCATCCCACACCTCTTCCTGTTGGCTTAGCACTGTCCAAGGTACATCACACACATGGGCATACATACACACTTATGCTCACACTCACACACATCACACTCACCTGCATACTGCCATACATCCACACTCACCCACACTGACATTTTCACTCCCTCACTCATACTCTCACACATTCGTATACACATTGTTTTCACACCCAAAACCATCAACGAGGTTTGCAGAGGAGACGATGGGAAGTTAAAGAAAATATAAGGAACTCACTCAAGTTCATATTCCAGTGGGTTCCAAAATTCCCACCCAAGTTGGCCTGGTTCCAAAGCTAAGGCACTTTCCACCACACACTGCCTCTTTGATGGACAAAGAACAGTGGCTGAGATGAGCTGAGATACCCATAGAGTGCTATAAGTAAATTGTTTACATGGGATGTTTTTAAATTAATAGAAAAAAATATATCTGTTAAGAGAACGAGCTGTTAGCCGGCTCACACAAGCCCATTATTTAGATGTATCAGAGGGTTTATTTGGGTCAGTACCACTTGGAAGGAAGAATAGACTTTCTAGCACATATTATAAAAATATCTGTGTATCTAAGTATCCTTAAGCACATGCAATTACTGATATTCTTGTGGGGGTGGATTAAAAATTGAATTTTTTTTCATATAATTTTTGTACCCATATTGGATTGGGATTTAAGAGTGTCATAATTGAAATGCTTACCCAGGGACACAGGAGCACAGACTTTATCCACATACAGGTAGTGCCTTTATTACAGAACACTCTTTTCAAAAATGTTTCCTGTTTTAATCAATGTTCCATAATTATGGAATTTCCTCTGATTTTTAACTCAAGTCAATGTTTAACAACAGTCTTTGTTGGCCACATCTTCCATCATTATTCTGCTTTGAATTTTGTTTCATCTTAGCAAAATCAAGCACCTCTTAAAATATTTTAATTGAGGAAGGACACTTAGGGTTATATTATTTCTTTTTCTTAATTTATTGGGTAAAGTTTATTAATAAAATTATACAGGTCTCTGGTGCACAGTTCTACTATATACCATCTGTATATTGTATTTTGTGTTCACCACTCCAAGTCTCCTTCCATTACTATTTATCCCCCTATACCCCTTTCTACCGCTTTTTTCCCTCTTGTAATCACCATGCTGTTGTATGGGTCTATGAGTTTGTTTTGTTTTGCTTAACCCGTTCACCTTTTTCACCCAGCCCCACAACCCTTCTCCCTCTGACAGCTGTCAGTCTGTTTTCTATATACGAGTCTGTTTCTATTTTGTTTGTTAGCTTATTTTGTCCATTAGATTCCACATATGAGTGAAATCATATGATACTTGTCTTTCTTTGACTGGCTTATCTCATTTAGCTTAATGCTCTCCAGGCTTATCCATGATGTCACAAAAGATAAAATTTCATTCTTTTTTTATGGCTGAGTAGTACTCCATTGTGTAAATGGACCACAGATTTTTTTTTAATTTTACTGTTTTTCTTACAGATGTGCCATTTTCCCCCCATTTCTCCCCCAACCCAACCCACCCCTTCTCCCACAGTCATTCCCCACCCCATTGTCCATGTCCGTGGGTTATTTATACTAGTTCCTTTACTAGACCCTTCCCTATTTAACCCTTCTCTCCACCCCTCCCCCGATAACTGTTTTTCTGTTCCTTGTTCAATTTTGTTCATTTGTTTGTGTTGTTCATTAGTCTCCCATATTAGGTGATATCATATGGTATTTCTCTTTCTTTGCCTGGCTTATTTTGCTAAGCATAATTCTCTCTAGTTCCATCCATGTTGTTGGAAATGGTAGGAGTTCCTTCTTTCTTTCTGCTGCATAGTAATCCATTGTGTAAATGTACCACAGTTTTTTAATCCACTCATCTACAGATGGGCACTTAGGCTGTTTCCAGCACTTGGCTATTGTAAACAGCACTGCTATGAACATAGGGGTGCATAGGTTCTTTTGAATTGGGGTTTCAGGATCCTTCGGGTATAGTCCTAGCAGTGGAATCGCTGGTTCAAAAGGCAGTTTTATTTTTAGTTTTTTGAGGTAATTCCATACTGTTTTCCATAGTGGCTGCACCAGTTTGCATTCCCACCAACAGTGCACTAGGGTTCCCATTTCTCCACATCTTTGCCAGCACTTGTTGTTTGTTGATTTGTTGATGATGGCCATTCTGACTGGTGTAAAGTGGTATCTCATTGTGGTTTTTATTTGTGTCTCCTTGATGGCTAGTGATGTTGAGCATTCTTTCATATGTCTGTGGACCCTCTGTGTATCCTCCTTGGAGAAATATTTGTTCAGGTCCTTTGTCATTTTCTAAATTGGGCTCTTTGTCTTCTTGGTGTTGAGCTGTGTAAGTTCTTTATATATTTTAGAGATCAATCCCTTGTCTGAGGTATCATTGGCAAATATATTTTCCCATATGGTTGGTTCCCTTTTCATCTTGCTGATGTTTTCTTTTGCTGAGCAGAAACTCTTTAGTTTGATATAGTGCCATTTGTTTATTCTTTCCTTTGTTTCCCTTTCCTTAGGAGATATCAGAGAAAATATTGCTATGTGGGATATCTGAAAATTTCCTGCCTATGTTTCCCTCTATGACTTTTATGGTGTCACAGCTTACATTTAAGTCTTTGATCCACCTTGAGTTTATTCTGGTGTGTGGTGTAAGTTGGTGGTCTAGTTTCATTTTTTTGCACATCCCTGTCCAGTTTTCCCAGCACCATTTGTTGAAGAGGCTCTTCTCAACCCATTTTATGTTCTTCCCCATTTGTCCAATATTAGTTGACCGTATAGACCAGGGTTAATTTCTGGGCTCTTTATTCTGTTCCATTGATCTATATGTCTCTTCTTATGTCAGTACCAGGCTGTCTTGATCACAGTGGCTTTGTAGTATAGTTTGATGTCAGATATTATGATTCCTCCTACCATGTTCTTCTGTCTCAAGATGGCTTTGGCTATTTGGGGTCTTTTTTAGTTCCATATAAATTTTTGATGTATTCATCCTAGTCTGTGAAATATGTCACTGGTATTTTAATAGGGATTGCATTGAATCTGTAAATTGCTTTGGGTAGTATGGACATTTTAATGATATTGAATCTTTCCATTCATGAACATGGAATTTGCTTCCATTTATTTGTATCTTCCTTAATTTCTTTCTTCAGAGATACGTAGTTTTTCAAGTACAGGTCTTTTATTTCTTTGGTTAAGTTTATTGCTAAGTACTTTACTTTTCTCATTGCCATAGTAAGTGGAAATTTTTAGTTTCTATCTCTGATATTTTATTTTTGGTGTACAGAAATGCCTTTGATTTCTGAATATTGACTTTGTATCCTGCTGTTTTGCCAAATTCACTTATTATGTTGAGTAGTTTTTTAGTGGAGTCTATTGGGTTTTCTATGTACACTATCATGTCATCTGCAAATAATGACAGTTTTACTTCCTCTTTTCCAATTTGGATGCGTTTTATTTCTTTTTCTTGTCTGATTGCTGTGGTTAGAACCTCCAACACTATGTTGTATAGGAGTGGAGAGAGTGGACATCCTTGTTTTGTCCCTGATTTCAGGGGGAATGCTTTCAGTTTTTGCCCATTGAGTATGATGTTGGCTTCGGGTTCCTCATATATAGCCTATATTATGTTGAGCTATGCTCTCTCTATTTCCGTTTTGCTGAGAGTTTTCATCATAAATGAGTGTTGTACTTTATCAAATGCTTTTTCAGCATCTATGGACATGATCATGTGATTTTTATCTTTTATTTTCTTTATGTGGTGTATTACATTATTGATTTGCAAATATTAAACCATCCCTGCATCCCTGGGATGAATCCCACTTGATTGTGGTGTATGATCTTTTTAATGTGTTGCTTGATTGGGTTTGCCCATATTTCATTGAATATCTTAGCATCTATGTTCATCAGCGATATTGGCCTGTAGTTTTCTTTCTTTGTTGTGTCTTGACCTGGTTTTGTAATTAGGGTAACACTGGCTTCCTAGAAAGAGTTTGAGAGTTTTCCCACTTCTTAGATTTTTTGGAATAGTTCAAGAAGGGTAGGCATTAGTTCTTTTCTAAATGTTTTGTGAAATTCACTCGTGAAGCCGTCCGGTCCAGGGCTTTTGTGTGCTAGAAGTTTTTTTTTTTACTGTTTCACTTTCACTAGTTGTTATTGGTCTGTTCAGGGTTTATGCTTTTTCTTGATTCAGTTCTGGAGGATTATATGTTTCTAGAAATTTGTCCATTTTATTTAGCTTGTCATGTTTCTTGCCATACGTTGTTTGTATTAATTTCTTACAGTCCTTTGTATTTCTTTGATATTGGTCGTGGTTTCTCATCTTTCATTTCTGATTTTGTTTATTTGGGTCTTCTCTCTCTTTTTCTTGATGAGTCTCGCTAAAGGCTTGCCAATTTTATCTTTTCAAAGAACCAGCTCCTACTCTTGTTGATCTTTTGAAATGTTTGTTTAATCTCTATGTCATTTAATTCTGCTCTGATCTTGATGATTTCCTTCCTTCCACTCCCTCTGGGCTTTGTTTGTTGTTGTTGTTCTAGTTCTTGTAACTGTAGGGTCAGATTTTTAATTTGGGATTCTTGTATCCTTTTCAAATATGCCTTTATTGCTATGAACTTTCCTCTCAATACTGCCTTTGCTGTGTCCCATAGGTTTTGGGCTGTTGTGTGTTCATTATCATTAGTGTCCAGAAACTTCTTGATTTCTTTCTTGATGTTGTTGTTAACCCATTCATTATTTAATATCATGTTATTCATTCTCTATGAGTTTCAATGTCTTTGTGGTTTTTCCTTGAGGTTGGTTTCTAGTTTCAAGGCATTGTGATCTGAGAAGATGCTTGATATAATTTCAATCTTGAATTTGTTGAGGCTTGTTTTGTGTCCTACCAGGTGGACTATCTTTGAAAATGTCCCATGTGCATTTGAAAAGAATGTATATTTTGCTTTTTTGGGGTAAAAAGTTCTATATATATATCAATTAAGTCCATTTGATCTAGTGTGTTGTTTAATGCCTTAATATCCTTGGTGTTTCTTTGCTTTGAAGATCTATCTATCATTGATAATGGGGTGTTAAAGTCTCCTACTATGAGTGTGTTGCTGTTGATATCCTTCTTGTAGTGTTCTAGTATTTTCCTTATATATTTGGGTGGTCCTATGTTGGGTGCATATATGATTACCACAGTTATATCTTTTTGATAGATTGTTCCCTTAAGTATTATATAATGTCCTTCTTTGTCTCTTTTTATGGCTTTTGCTGTGAAATGTTTTTTGTCTTATATAAGTATTGCTATCCCAGATTTTTTGTTTTTCATGTCCATTTGCCTGAAATATTTTTTCCATCCCTTCACTTTCAGTCTGTGTAAATCTTTTGTTTTGAGGTGTTTTTCTTTTTTACAGCAAATATGTGGGTCCTGTTTTTGTATCCATTCTGCTACCCTATGTCTTTTGATTGGGGCATTTATTCCATTTACATTTAAGGTTATTATTGACAGGTATTTATTCATTTCCCTTTGTACCTGTGTTTTTCTCCTGCTCTCTTTTTTTTTCTTTTTCTTACAGCATTCCCTTTAGTTTGTCTTGCAATGTTGGTTTGGTGGAGATGTATTCTTTTAGTCTTCCTTTGTCTGGGAAACTCCTTATTTCACCTTCCTTTTGAAGGAGAGCCTTGCTGGGTAGAGTATTCTTGGTTGTAGGCCTTTGTTTTTCATTGCTTGAAATATTTTTTGCCATTCTCTTCTGGCTTGTAGTGTTTCTGTTGAGAAATCAGTTGATAGTCTTTTTGGAGCTCCCTTGTATATTATTTGCTGTTTTTCTCTTGCTGCCTTTAGGATTCTCTCTTTGTCTTTCAATGTTGCCATTTTTATTATTATGTGCCTTGGAGTAGGCCTTTTTGGGTTCATCTTCATTGGGACCCTCTGTGCTTCCTGGACTTGCATGACTTTTTCTCTCATTAAGTTAGGAAAATTTTCTGTCATTACTTTTTCCAATCAGGTTTTCTATCCCTTGATCCTCTTCTTCTTGTATCCCTATGATTCTAATGGTGTTTTGCCTCATGTTGTCCTGCAGTGCTCTTAAACCCTTTTCATTCTTTTTTAATCTTTTTTCACTTTGCTGTATTGTCTGGGAATTTTTTTCTACATTGCCCTCTAACTCACTGATCCGATCCTCTGCTTTGTTTAGCCTGCTTTTGAGTGATTCTACTGTGTTCTTCAGTTCAGAAATTGTATCCTCTATTTTTTCCTGGCTCTTACTGGTAGTTTCTATGTCCTTTTTAATGCTGGTATAGTTCTCTATAAGTTTCTTGTAGCTTCCCTGGAGTTCTTTGTAATTCCCCTGGAGTTTGTTGTAGTTTTCTCTGAGTTTCTGAAGTTCATTGAGTTTCCTTATAACCATTCTTTTGAATTCCATATCTGATAGTTGGCTTACGTCTATTCCATCTATCTCTCTTTCTGGGAATTCCTATTCTTCTTTTATTGGGAGGTTGTTTCTGTGTCTCCCTATGTTGTATGCTTCTTGTTTGTTTTTGTTTCTTGGATTTGTCTGTTTTGACTTCCCACTTTCAAGGTATGAGATTCTGTATAAGAGACCTGGGGGATTCAGTGGTGCAGTCTCTTTGATCTCCTGAGCTTGATGGTCTTGGGATGCCCTTTATGTCATTTGTTTAAGCTGTCTGGCTATATTTTAGTTACTCTTTGGTGGAATCTTCCCTCTGGCTAGTTGATTGAGAACCACTCTGCCCACCTTGTCTTGAGTTCTTTTGTGGAGATGCTGTTAGAACATAAACACACAATCCAGGCAAGAAACATACACCCTCAAAAATTTCCCCCACCCACAATCACACTATCATTAGCAAATGAACCAGTATTAATATAGATATAAAGAGGTTAAATTATTACACTATATGAAAAACTGATAAGCATTGTTTTAACTGATAGAGAGATGATTTTTGAGAGGGAAGATGGTAGAATAATAGTAGTAGCAAGTAGGGTCAAGGCTATGCAAGACAGTGGGTAGCAATTATATTGTATGTAGAAAAAGGGAGGGAACAATGCAGAATGAAATGAGAAAGTGGAAGTGTATAGTATTAGGTTTATATAACATTTATATACTATATACTTAGTGCAAGAGGGAGAATAAACAAATCAGAAAAACAGACAAAAATAATTAAAGGAGAATAGGAAGGCGAGAAGGTAGGAAACAGAGTAACAGAAGTTTTTTTCTCCAGTATAACCTTTGGGCGCTGTCCTTCTTTTTTGGATCCACCCCTGGTCAAAATTCCATGAGTTTCAAAATTTCTTTTCTGGCTGGCTGACTGTGGGGAGATCTAGCTGGATTCTGGGGCTGCTATATTCTCACTCATGGGCCTGCCATAACTCTCTGCTGTGAGCTGCACTGATTTGGGTTTCTCCCCAATTGTCCTGCGGCACCCTCCAGCAATCCTCAGGCTTGTCTAGCAATGCTGTTCTGCTGGCAAGCCAGTGCACAAGCCCCTAGTCCCTGCCCAACCTTGGGTCTTGTCTCTGCTCCTTCTCCAAAAAAGTCTCTGTGTTCCCTCCGAGCTGCAGCACCGGCCTGCTCCCTGACTGGCAGCGCCTTATTATGCACCTGTGCATACCACTTGCCTGTCTGGGGTACCTACCAAGTCTGCGTTTCCAGCACAGCTTTCCTGTATGGGCCCCTCTCCATGGCTCAGTTCCATTTTTTTGTTTGGTGGAGCGGTGATGCGAGTGCCCACCTGGGGTGCAGGGTTGCCAGCCCAGGAAGTCCCCACCTACACTTAGTTCATATAGTTTCTCACAGTCCAGGCTATTCACTGTCTTCCCACGCCTCCAGCAGTTTCAACGAAACCTTCTCAATGACTCCCTCTGGGACTTTGCTGGTCCCAGCGCCTATGGCAGGGGGAAGTTTCTAAGTAAATCCTCTAAATGAGCCAGTCTGCAGCTGCCCCTTTTGGGTACAGTACGGCAGAGGTGCCAGGCTGGGAGGCCCAGCGACTCCATTTTGAGAGTGCAGGCCGAGCTTTCTGCCCTCTTTCATGCTGTTCCCACACTCCCTTCCCTGTTGGCGCTATCTGAAATCCGCACTCACTCACTCCTCTCCGTGTTTGTACTCCAAGTTCTGCGGTCAGAGCAAGCAGACAACACTGCTACCTACTCTGCCACCATCTCTCCAGCCCCTTCTCCAAACCACAGCTTTTTTATCCACTCATCTACTAATGGGCACTTGGGTTGTTTTCAAATCTTGGCTATTGTAAATAACACTGCAATAAACATAGGCATACATATTTTCTTTTGAATCAGTATTTCAGGTTTTTTTGGGTAGATTCCCAGAAGTGAAATCACTGGGTCATAAGGCAGTTCCATTTTTAATGTTTAGGAAACTCCATATTGCTTTCCACAGTGGCTGCACCAGTCTGCATTCCCACCAACAGTGCATGAGGATTCCATTTTCTCCACATTCTTGCCAACACTTGTTGTTTGTCAATTTATTAATATAGTCATTCTGAGAAGTGTGAAGTAATATCTCATTGTAGCTTTAATTTGCATTTCTCTGATGACATTGCACAGCAGAGGAAACCATCAACAAAATGAAAAAATAGCCCACTAAATAGGAGAACATATTCACCGATAATACATCTATGACATGGAGCATCTTTTCATATAGCTGAATGTACTCTTTGGAGAAGTGTCTGTTCAGGTCCTTTGCCCATTTTTTAATTGGATCATTTGGATTTTTTTTAAAAATAAGTTCTTTGTATATTTTGGATATTAACCCCTTATCAGGTGTATTATTGGTAAATATGTTCTCCCATTCAGTGGGCTGTGTTTTCATTCTGGTGATGATTTCCTCTGCTATGCAAGAACTTTTTAATTTGATGTAGTCCCATTTGTTAATTTTTTCTTTTGTTCCCCTTGGCCATGGAGACATGTCAGAAAAAAACATCGCTATGAGAAATGTCCAGATTTTACTGCCTATGTTTTCTTCTAAGATTTTTATAATTTGAGTCTAACATTTAAGTCTTTAATCAATTTTGAGTTTATTCTTGTGGATGGTGTAAGAAGATGGTCTAGTTCTGAGCCCTTAAATATTTAAAATATGTTTCTAGAGTTCTTCACATATGAGCAAGGTCTTAGCCAGACACACAGGCAATCCAGACTGTGATCTTTACCTTGTAACCTCCAGCCTTGGCTCCCTTGTCTTCTGGGATCAGTGTCACTTGGGGAAAGTCTGCTGCTAAGAACAGGGTGTTTCTTTATTGATGATAACCATCTTGCTATTATTTTTTGGTCTGTTTGGATACACATAAGCTTCATTATTCTTGATAATCAAGAGTATCTGCAGAATAGAGTTAGGGGTAGATCCTGGTTCACTAATTCTCTCTGATCTCTTTGTTTCCATCTAATCTCTAGACTTCATTTTGCTATTTTCTTTTCTTTTGTTTTGGACCTTCTTTATGAAGGCACTTTATAAACCTTAATTGTGCCTCTCTGCCTTACTCCTCTCCCTTTTTTCTTTTTTTCCTTTCCTGAGAGTCATGTCCTGGTGGAGGCTCATTGCTGGCAGCCACTGGAGTTTGTGTCAACCCACAGACTTACAATACAAAGCAGCTCTACTTTTTTGTTTCAGGGAACTGGTGTTTCTTTTGTATTGAGAAGTGAGAAAACCCATTAATTTTGAAACAGATATATGCAAATACATTTATTAATATAGGAAATAGGAAAACCAGTTATTGCTTCCTTTATAAATAACACAGGCTTAAGTTTTAAAGATATTACTTTTGCTAAAATACATTAGGCAGCTGTGAAAAAAATAACATTTTTCTTTGTGGTAATATCTTTAACCAGATTTGTAGCACTAACAATATTTCCTATGTATATATTATTTTTATTTAATACAGGTAATCTTTTTATTACCAAATCATGTTGTATCTCAGGAGATTACCATTAGCATTCATAAAAGCTGCAAAAGGAAAATGGGACAACGAGGAGGCATCAATCTCCCACCAATGTGAGGCTTGAGCTGCAGATTAAATATGCAAAGCTCTTAATATATTTCAATGAACAACTTGTTAGGTGCAGATTTATTTAAAAACACTCTACCTCTGAGGCTGTGCTGCCTCCAACACCCTGGCTCAGTTGGAAACTCTCTGTCCAGCAGAGGTTTCAGGACCACAGCAGAACAAATTTATCCAGGACACTGTATTTTGTCTGGGGGAAATGGGAAGTGGCTAATCTCTCTAGTGGAGAAGAGCACAGAACTTCCATCTCCTGTGCCTTTTATTGAGAAGGGGATTTGGGAGATACAAGGTCAAGACTTATGAATCATCAATAAGCTTTCAGACACTTGGGTTACAGTTGACAGTTACTGATTATAGATATCAATATAGAGAACACAGTGACCAGTCTGTGTCAGGGTCTACTAAACATCCTGTCACCATGCTGACATCAGGTGCCAGGCTTCATACATTTTTAGCTACAGATTGTTTATAGGTAACTAAGAGATAAGAAAAGTGAAGCAAACTCTAAAATATAATATGCATTCTTTAAACCCAATTCCCATGGGAGCCCTCTGAGTGGCCTTCAGTCCTGTCTGCCACAAAGCCTTTTGGTTTTCCACTGAGATTTAAAGGCCTCCCAGGGGGTCTGGCTCATGGCTTGGGCTACAATTTCCAAAACCACAAGGAGTGATCCCCAACATACCTCCATTTTGTTTCCATTTCAATTTGAATTAAATGCTGGACACCATCCCTCTAATTTCAACCAAGAACAAAGTGGCCTTAGAGAAAATCCATATCTTTAAGCTGCCCACACACTTCTTTTGGATGGGGCACCAGGGAGGGGTAACTGGGTCTCTTGGTGTCCCTGTCCCTATTCAGAGAGTGATGCATGGATCTTACTATATCCTCAAGTATGACTTGAAAAATTGACCAGCCTCCATGATGCCCAGGAGTGGCCCACCTCAGTTGTGTGGCAAGTTCTTCCTTTTCAGAAATAGCTGAGTCCCCTTGACTCACATATAATAGATTCAAATTTTTGCAGCTTCAGGGGCTCCCCCAGTAAAATGAAACAATGCAAAGCATGGCCTTTGGGGTTGCAACCATGGATTTGACCCTACTCACTGCCACTCACTTCTTTGTCAGTAAACTTTGAGGAGCCTGTTTTCTGGTCTGCAAAACAACAATGTTAATTCTTTCCTAATGCACCTTCTGTGAGGACTAAGCATTTCTCTGGGTACAGTGTTCTGACATAGAGAAGGCTTCTACCTTTCCTACCCTTCATCCACATGCAGCTGCCCACATTTTACTTAGGTATACAGGGCAAGGAAAAAATAGGTTTACAGTTGTTCATATGGAAAATAATACAATCATTTATCAGTAATAATAGAATAAACTGTTCTATGTACTCAAAACTATAAACATACTTTTGCCCCACCCTGCACACTGAGAGGAAATCTTAGGCCACTAAAAAGTGAAGGAACATGAGGGGAGCAAAGGAGGGGATGACTTTCTGGGTTTTACCCCTCTGTTCTAAGACCATATGTGCACTCTACAGAAACTGACAGAAGGAAAGCAAGTCATTGTTGAACAAAGGCCCAGCCTTCATGGTACATGAAGATTTTCCTAGGGAGTCGAGTCCTTAAGCCTAACTAGACCCAAAGCCCAGTTTCAGAAACTTTTTTGGAGCCCCTCTTCCCCCAGCATCTTCATTACTCCAATTGGAACCTCTCTGCTTTCTCTGATCCCAAAGACCATTTGATGAAAGAGTAGACCAGGAAATCAAAAAACTTATCTGTTCCTATTGAAGCCGCCAAGTTCAGGACAGATCAAAGTGTGTGGAAATGGTCCTTGGAACCAAGGATGCCCTTGGCTAGTGCTACAGACATCTTCAGATAGCAGGGTTCTATTCCTGGAAGGCTGGCATGCCTCCAGCTCTCCATCCTCAGACCTGCTCTCTTTTCTTAATGCTGTTATCTTAAATGTCACCATGCTAGGTTAGATGACCCTTACCGAACCTGTTTTCCTTCACCTCTGTTCCTTGCCCTCTGCTTAGAGAACTCTACCCTCTTTTCTGTCACCACTCTTGTAGATTCACCAGGGTCCACTTCTCCAGGAACTTCCCCTGACCTCCATGTAGCATGTCTGAGCCACTCTTGGTCCTACAGCTGGTTCTTTGGATCCTGTCTTTGTTCCTGATTCAGAGCTGGTCTTTAGCAAATGCAGGGAGTGGTCAGACAAATGACTGTGGTTCTCCTCTCTGACTTGACTCTTTTATTGCAGTAATTATTTATGCATTCTCTGTGGAAGCTCTTAATGCAAGTTTCCAGAGAATGGTTGAGTGAACAGATGTGTGAAGAAACCATTACACACATGCATGGGCTAATGAATGAATGAATGTGTGTGGGGGATGAATGAAGAGTTCTAATGATGAAACCCTTGTCTCAGGGACTGAATGGACAAATGGAGGCCCACACAAGCCTGAAGTCAGGTGCCACGCAGCTTGAGTTCTCACCAAATGCAGCTGATCATGTTGGCTCCTTTTCGTCACAGGGTGGAAGCTTTGATGTGGCAGATAGAATGTTCCACAGTGTGAAGAATGCATGGGAGTCAGCCTCCAAAGAGAACATGAGTGACGTCAGGGAGCTGACCCCAGAGTTCTTCTACCTGCCTGAGTTCCTAACCAACTGCAATGCGGTGGAGTTTGGTGAGTGGAGGCCTGGGTGAGGCCAGCGTGGGCTCTCTTTCCCACAGTTCAAGACTAACTTTATCAATATCCTGTCTGAGTGACTACACAGGCACCTTCGCCAGACCTGTGCAGTTGTGAGAGGCCTCCACTGGGTGGTAGCACCCAATGAAAGGGTGGGAGCTGAGGAAGGATGCTGGGCCCAAGCTGCTTGAACTGCTCTGAGCCACAGTCCCACCCATGATCTGACCCCCACCCCACCCCCAGGCCTTCATCTGCAGTGAGGGATGACTGGGGAGGAGCAGACCTTGCTAACAGCTAGCTCTGGCACCATTCTACTGTGTGACCTTGGCCAAGACCCTGACCATCTCTTGCCATTTTTCTCTATGTCCCACATATGGGTTAGCTTGGACTCCACGACATAGAGATGCTGTGAGGATAGGTTGCTGCATGGCATTTAAGGGCAGTTGTACGAGTACCCTGGTGACTCCTCCTTTTTCTTCAGGCCCCACCCCAGGATGAACCATACCTTTTCACTAATTGCTGGAGGCTCATATCATATCAGGAGGCCCAGTGAGCAGGTCTCCTTGTGACTGTATATACCTCAGGAGCCTCCACTGCAACTATCAGGGTGACTTGTAGAGGGGTTATGTGGTCAGAGCCTAAAGCAGGGCATGGACAACTCCCTACCCAAGACAGAGGGATAGAATCACCTGCCCTGTGAGGGACACTCATGAGTTTAGCCAGCACACAGATGAGGCCCCAGAGTTCCCTTTCCTCAGTGTTCTTCTTCCTCCAAACACCACATTTCATCGTGTATCTCAAACGAGGCTAGGTACAGGCCTAGGGGACACCACTGAGGTGATCTAGCCCCTGCCCCAGGCATTCGCCTCTTGTTTGCAGCCCAAATACCTATGGAATGTTTAGAACATGCCCATTCCCAAGCCTGTGCCCAGTGAGACCAATTGCAGGGAACCTGGTGGCCTTGGCTCAGATATTCATGTACACCAGGGATGAGAACAGGAAAATGCAAAGTCCAGTCCCTGTAAGGCAGGGTGGGGGTGGGGGCAAGAGAGGAGCAAGAGAACCAGGGATGGTGGAAGTCACGAGACGGGTGGCAGCCAGCTAGCCTGCTGTGAAGGACATGCTGGAGGGAGAATACCCACTCTGCCTTTATGGGGCTTTAGGCAGAAGTGGGAGGGATTTAGCCACAGAAATGGTATGCATGCCAAAGACCAGGTGTCCCCAGGAAGGTCAAAGAAACAAGGGGTTATTGAGCACCTGATTTATGAAGGAATTTTTTAGGCACTGGTGATTTAGCTGGGTCTTCTGGAGCAGGCTGCCCTGAAGGTGTTTATATTCTATGCAGAAATGGGCGAGGGGTGGTGGTGGTGGAAAATATACACCAAAAAATTAATGAAATACTGTTTGATGCTGAGAAGGAAAGAAAATGGCTTAAAAGTGACTCAGAGGGCCCTGTGTTAATTCTGATCCCCAGTAAGTACCTGCTTAAGAAGGTGACAGGTCAGCTGAAAATGAATGATGAGACAAGCCAGGCCAGGCACAGAAAGGAGGGGAAGGTTTTATTCCAGTTGCACCATGATGGCTCTGGAGGGTTTAAGCAAGACTATAATTAATGTTTATTGAGCAACTTTCATATGTCTGGAATTATTCTAAACATGTTATGTGTATTTTTTTATTTTTTAATCCTTATACCAGCCCTGGGAAGTAAGAGGTGAGGAAAATGAATCCCAAAGCCATTAAGCAACTTGTTCAAGATTGTGCAGCTAATGGGGAGGAGAGAGACCCAGGCTTGAATCCAGCCTCCTCTTCTTAATGTCTGGGGAATCTTCCTCTGAAAAATCAAGTTGTTCTCACTCTAAAAATGGGGAGAAAATAAATAAGTTATAGAACTGCATGAAGATTTAATAAGACTATGTGTGCCAAGTGCCCAGAATAGTGACCTGGCATAGAGTTATGTGCTCAAAATACAATAGCTGTTATTGTTATTATCTCCTTGTTTTAGCACTATGGAAAGCACCCCAATGGGAAGGCATAGAGTGGTGGGAAAAAAGATGTACAAGCAATAACGATACTACAATAATTTTATATAACTTGCAAATCAAGCACAGACACTGCCTGAGAAGCAAGGAGGGCTTTTCGGAGGGGTCAGAGTCTTAGAAGCTTAGAAGGTAGGGACATTCCAGACAGAGGAAGCAGGAAGCAGTGTGGCCCATGCAGGACACGCCCACAGCCTGATCTGCATAGAATCAGTAGTCCTAGACAGCACATTGTCAAATGCCCTAATTCCTAGCCTAGTTTTGGCTTCCATTCATCTAGAGCCCTTCTGTTTCTCACCCCAATCAGGCTGCATGCAGGATGGGACAGCACTGGGGGATGTGCAACTACCTCTCTGGGCTGATGGGGACCCTCGAAAATTCATCAGCCTACACAGACAGGTGAGTTGAGCAGGGTCATGCCAAAGTGCCTGGAATCCTGAGTGAAGGCCTCAGCATTCGCTCAATCTCCAGGGAGACTTTCTGTGTAATTAGAGGCTAGCAACAAGCATATCTGAGGTTCTCATGTTTAGAGAGCCTGGAGAAGGGACTGGGCTCCATGCTTCCAGTTGGCAAGAAAATGCTTGGGTTCTGGGTTATTTCAAGAGTTACACTAGGCTTTGACCTTATGCCAGTTTTCTGTGGGAATCACTTGGGGAAGCAAATTCAGATTCTCATTGGATGCCCGGGAGGGTAAGTCAGTGTCTTTAGTTAGTTCAACAGGCAGAGCAATACCCTGGGATACACCATGGACTCCAGTCCCCACGAGGTCCCCAGTGGCCAAAGGATTTACTAGGCCTGGGGATAACTTGGCTTATTAACCAGAAAGGCTCATGTAGATGGAGAGCAGAGTCCATTCTGGGACACATATAGTGGATCAAATACCTGGATTAACATCAACATAATGTTCAACATAATTAGTCATTAGGGAAACATACATTAAAACTACAATGAACTAGTATAAATAACCTGCAGATATGGACAACAGCATGGCGATTGACTGTGGGAGAAGGGGTAGGCTGGGTGGGGTGGGGGAGCAGTAGGCGAAAAAGTGGGACAACTGTAATAGAAAAACAATAAAAATAAATTTAAAAAAAGACTTATTCCACTCTTAAAAAGTAAAAACAAACAAACAAAAAACCTACAATGAAATGGTACTACACACTCAACAAGAATGGCTAAATTTAAAATGTAGTTAAAACCAAGAGTAAGTAAGAGCATGGAGCAACCAGAATTCATTATACATTGCTGGCAGGAAGAGCAGAATAGTATAGCCACTTTGAAAAAAAAATAACTTGATATTTCTTATAAAGTTGAAGATGCATTTACCATATCACCTGGAAATTCCACTTGTAACTGTTTGCCCAAGAGAAATGTAAATGTGTCCATAGAAAGTATGTACATAAAAATTCATCAGTTTTAACCATATTAATCAAAAAACTGAAAGCAACACAAATGTTTATCAATTTGTAAAAGATAAACAAATAATACACATACACCAATAGAATAGTATTTAACAATAAAGAGGAACAGATCACTAATACATTGAGCAACATGATGACTCTCAAAAGCACTATTTTAAGCAAAAAAAAAAAAAAAAAAAAAGCCAGAACCCAAAGCTATGTACTATGATATTATATTTATGTGATATTCTGTAAAAAGTAAAACTGTAGGGGCAGAGCTCAGGTTAGTAGTTACTAAGGTCTGGAGTAGGGTTGACAGCAAAGGAGTACAGGAGAAGTTTTGAGTTGATGTAAATGTACTATATTTTGATTATGGGTTCATGACTACATAATTTTTCAGAATACATTAAACTGTATATTTAACAAAGGTGAATTTTATTATGCGTAAATTATACCTTAAAAAAAAAAAAACTATGGAAGGCCTGACAACTAACAACATAGCTGTGCCTTTTCTCTCTCCCTATTTCTTTGCAAAAAGAAAATTCTTCCCTGGCTTATCTCTGCCTTGCCTCTGGAAATTCATTAACAGTAGTCATCCCTTACGTAGTCCACAGATATTGAGTACTTGGGCCAGAGATGAACTTGACTTTTAGGTAGCAGCAGCCCTTTCCTCAATTGTTCTCAGACAAGTTTTTGGCCTGGGGTGAGTGAGAAAGCTCACTCTACAGGCATGACTGCAGATGCCAGTGGTGTAGTGGGGAGTCAGATAAATAAGCACAGAAATAATAAGGAAACTGTATCTGAAAATGCTACAAAAGTTAGACAGAGAGTGCCATGAAATATAGGTTAGAGATGTGATCCAGGGGAACTTGGTAGTGATGATAATGGAGCACTCTTTTGGAAGAATGACGATTGAGTTGGAGTGAATTAGGGTGTTGATGGTCAATGTCAGTGAAAACGTCACAGTACATACTTCTAAAAATCCTCTACTCCATAAAAGCAATAAAAATAATGGACAAATTGTCATAACAAACTTTTCAGAACTCTGGAAATTAAGCAAATGTTTGTAACAGTCAGTGGAATGTTCCTTGAAGAAAATAACTGAATCTTGTTAAGAATAGCAAGACTTGTGGTGTTTTAACGTGCACTGTTCCCATTTCTCCTCTCCAGCTCCATAGTAGCCTTGAAAACCAACAGACTATAAGCACAATAAAAACCAACAGCCTGACAATCATTGGAAGGGGAAGAATGGGATTGAAGCTTCTTCAAAGACCCATACCCAGAGAGAACTGTCATTATTTGACCTGTCTGGTGGTTACCTGAAAGACCCCACTTGGAGCTTGCCCAATGCAAATAGCCTTTTCTTTCGCAGCATTTGTCAAAAACAATCATAAAAAAGCAACATAGTGACTGCTAAGGGTAGTAGACAATAATTGTCAAACAATATTTTTTGGCTAACTATAAAGCCTTAAAGGAAAAACTGGGGAATGAGGTGTGTATGAGGCCTTGAAAAACTTAAAAATATCCCTGGGAACCTAGAAGGACAAACATCTGAAGAGCTTTTTTTATGCACAATGCTGTGCTCATCCTCCAGAAAGACGTAAAAAGGGCCTAAACTCTCACTTCTAGCTGACATTGAAGCTCAGTACAAGTAGGATTTGAAGGTAAAAGCAGTTTCTAGTTGCCTGGCAGAACCATGAAACCATACCATATCATGCACAGAGAGCCCTTTGGCAAAACTGAGAGACTTACTGCTTTAAAGCATTCAAAGAAATCTTCATCCATTTATTAGCTATCATTAAGCTAACAGAGCAGAGACTTCAGGGCCACATACAACAAAAAATACAGAAATTATAAAACTAGTTCAGAAAAGTTACTAGACAAACAACCACAACAAACATCAACAACCATGACAAATCCTGGGGAGAGGGGAGAATCTGACTTCCAGAATTGCCACACCTTATTACTTAAAATGCTAAATGTTCCATAAAAGTTATAAGGCAGGCAAAGAAAAAGAAAGTATGGACCATATAAAGTGGGGTATGGGGTAGGGGGAAGCAGTCAATAAAACTATAACTGAAGAAGCCTACACTTACTAGACAAATATTTCACAACACCTATTGTAAATGTTTCAAGAACTAAATAAAACCATGTCTAAAGTATATAGGACAGTATGATAATTACATCTCACCAATAGAGAATATCAATAAAGAAATAAAAATTGTAGGAAGGAGCCAAATAGAAATTGTGAAGTTGAAAAGTACAGTAACTAAAATGAAAAATTCAGTAGAAAAAATTAATAGTCAGATTTGAGCAGGTAGAAGAGAGAATCAGCAAACTTGAAAGATAAATCAATTGAGATGATCAAGTCTAAGGAAGAAAAAGAAAAATTAATGATGAAAAATAAATAGAGCTTAGAGACCTGTATAACACCATCAGGCATACACATAAGAATCCAAAAAGAGAGGGGAGAGAGAAAGGGGCAGAAAGAATATTTGAAAAAATAATGTCCATAAATACCCCAAATGTGTTGCAAAACATTAATTTATATATCCATGACACTAAAGAAACTTCAAGAAGGGTAGACTCAGAGCTCCACATTTTTTGGCACAACATAAACTGTCAAAAGATAAAGTCAGGAGATTCAGGCTAGTGATGGATTATGTGGAAGTTATACTTACCTCCTCCCAGAACCAAGTCGGAATTACAATTAAATTATAAAACAATCAACCTGAATAACCAACTAAAGACTACCTGAACAAAAGTCTTATAACTAAAGATATACAAAAGAAGCTACATTAAGACTGATAGAAAGGGCAGAGACATGGAAAGGGCTAGCCCCTCATTTACGTGCAGCAATTGAAAATCTGGAGGAATATCTCAGCTGCAAAAGTCTCCCCTAAGAAGCAAGGTGTCTTAGCTCCCTGCAGAGCTCCCCAAAACAGAACACCAGTGCTAGGAAGAGAAGCCCATGCAACATATGGCTCTGAAAATCAGTGAGGATTCTGTCTATCAGGATGAGGCAGGGAGTGCTAGAAACTCAGGCACCCTTTTAAAAGTCTAACACACAAAATCAGGCCTGCAGGCATTCATCCTGAGCTCCAGCCAGGGGAAGGAAAAAGTTACTAGACAAACAGGGGAAGGTAGCTCAGAGCAGAATGGAGTCATGTAGGGAAAGAATGGGTAATGTGGCTCTGGAGAGAGCCACCATTGTCCCTGTGCTGAGACCCACCTCCCGCACTCCCCATAGATGCCATTGATCCTGAGTTGACCATTCCCCTGTATATGAATTCAGCCTGGGATGGAATGCACTAGCTCCACCATCTTGACTACCAGTGGCTCTGCAGGCCATATTTGTGGCTTGCAGAAGAAATAGTTAACTGCAGCCAGGCTGGGTTTGCTACAGTCTTTCTTGGAAGATTCTTGAGGGGGTCCAAGAAGGCTCAAGGGCTGTCAGAGATGCATAGGGATAGACTGTGTGGAGTGGCTTTAGGGCAAGGGCTGTGCCCCCTCCTTCCCCAATGCCGAATGGGCACCATGCCCCCCTCCATATAACATTGGCCTAGGCAGATGCACCAGCCCCACCCTCACTACTACTTGTGGCTCCACCCTGCCAAGCTCACACCATTCAGAGGAGTCTCCTACCTGCAGCCAGACTGGGCCCAGTGCAGTTTTTCTTGGAAGGCTCTCAAAGAGGCCTGGGCAGACTCAGGAGCTGTGGAAAACACACAGGGAGAAACTGAGTTGTGTGGCTTTTGGGAAAGGGTCATTCTTCTCTCTGTAACCCAACTGGCACCACCATTCCTATGCATAATGCTCTCCCAACACGGGCAAATCTTAATCTATGTAGCTTGATAAACTTTACTGGCCTCACCCTGATGACTCCCTGAGACCCAGTCCCAAAGGTTTGCAGGCACCATGTGGGTGACAGGTGACCTTGATGAGCTAAGTCTGAGACATTTGCTAACTGACCTCACACCCAGTACTGGTACCATCAGTCTGATGAACACCACTCTCACCTACCAGGTGACTCACTGAGAACTTACCTCAGGCAACTCTTTTAGAGACTGAGTCTAACAGAGGGCAGGCAGACAGAGATGGATCTCAGGGTGCTTTGGGCCTTTTGTTATATTGCTCTATGCTGAGTACTGTTGAAAGCTGATCTTGTTACATAGCTTGACTCCTCCACACCCAGGTTCAGCAGAGGCAGCCACCAAGCATAGATTACTTTATAAATCTTAACAGGTAGTTCAGGGCCAGTCACAGGGAGTATTTGACATTGATCTACACCAGAGTTCTTTCCAAGAGGTTCCAGGACCAACACACCTGGTGGCTGGCTTCAAACCACATGAGAGCATGACCCAACGAGCTCCCCAAATGGCATACTCAAGTGAGGTTTGGGCAGGCATCAGACTTGCAGGGGAAAATTTCATTTTGTGGGGTCAGACCCTGCTCATATATATTGTGGTAGTAGGCAGTTCTCAGAGTCAGCCAGCCTAAGCGTCAATCCCACCCATGGATGTGCCAACAGGATTCAAAACTTAACTACAATGAGCATCCTCACATAACCCACACAAGAAACATTCCTGGAGCACCTAAATCAGGTGACCAGGTAACTGCTCCACTGGACTGCACAGAATGCCAAGTACATAAGGCCAGCTTAACAAGACTTGGAGACATAGCAGATACACCCAGTACACAGAAACAAATGCAGAAAGGCAGCCAAAATGGAAGGAAGAAAGGATCATGCTCCAAATGAAAGAACAGGAAAAACTGTAAAAAAAAAAAAAAAAAAAAAAAGAAAAGAAAAAAGCAATAAATGAAATGGAGGCAATCTACCAGATTCAGAGTTTAGAACATGATTAAAAGAATGTTCAAGAAACTTAGGGAAACAATCCATGAACTCAGTGGAACTTTAAAGAAGAGATAGTAAACATAAAGGAGGACATAGAAATCATAAAAAAGAATCATAAATGAATTCAATATCTGAAATGAAGAATATACTAGAAGGAATCAACAATAGATAAAATGAAACACAGAATTAAATCGGTGATTTGAAAGACAAAATGGCAGAAAACACCCAATCAGAAACAAAAAGAAGACAGAATTAAAAAAATAAGGATGGTTTATGGGATCTCAGGGACAACATCAAGCATAACAACATCCCCATCATAGGGGCACAAGAAGGAGAAAAGAAAGGGCAAGAGATTGAGAACCTAATGACTGAAAATTTTCCTAACCTGGTGAAGAAAAAAGACACACAAGTCCAGGAAGCACCAACAACCCAAAACAAGATGAACCCAAAGAGGCACACAGTAAGACATAACATAATTAAAATGGCAAAGGTTAAAAATACACAAAAATTAAAAACCTTAAGCAGCAAGGGCAAGACAGTGAGTTACAGACAGAAAAATCTTATAAGGCAGCTGATTTCTCAGTGGAAACATTTCAGGCCAGAAGAGATTGGTACAAAAATATACAAAGTGAGGAAAAGCAAGGACAAACAACCAAGACTACTCTAACCAAAAAGGCAATCATTTAAAATGGAAGAGAAATAAAGAGCTTTCCAGATAACAAAAAGCTAAAGAAGTTCATTACCATCAACCCAGTATTACAAGAAATGTTAAAGTAAGAAGAAATAAGAAAATGAGGGGAAAAAATGTATAATAAAATGGTAATAAATATGTACCTATCAATAATCACTTTAAATGTAAAAGGATTAAATGCTTTGATCAAAGGACATAGGATAGCTGAATATATAAGAAAACAAGACTCATATATATACTATTTTGTCTACAAAAGAGCCACTCAAATAGAAAGAAACACACAGACTGAAAGTAAAGGGATAGAAAAAGATATTTCATGGAAATGGAAAGAAAAAACAAACCAAAAAAGGTGGGATAGCAATACATAAATCAGACAAAAGAAGCTTTAAAACAAAGACTATAATAATAGAAGAAGAAAAACATTACATAATGCTAAAGAGATCAATTCAACAAAAGGACATAACCCTCATAAACATTTATGCACCCAAAATAGAATCACCTAAATACATAAAGTAAATATTGATGGACATAAAGGGAGAGCTTGACAATCATACGGTTATAATAAAGGACTTTAACACTCCGTTAATATCAATGGATAGATCTTCCAGGCAGAAAATCAACAAAGAAGCAGTGGTTTTAAATGAAACACTATACCAGATTGATTTAATTAATATTTTTAGAGCATTTCAGTCCAAAACAGCATAATATACATTCTTTCTCAGTGCACATGGGACATTTTCCAATATAGAACACACCTCAATAAATGTAAAAACATCTCTGACCATAATGGAACAAAAAATTATTTACAAGAAATAAGCTTAAAGACACAAAAACACATAGGGGCTAAACAACATGTTACTAAAAGAATGAATGAGTTAACAATGAGACCAAGGAAGAAATCAAGAGATATTTTGGGACAAATGAAAATGAAAACCCAACCGCAAAATCTATGGGACACAGTGAAAGCAGTCCTACAAGGAGATTGATAAAATACAGTCCTACCTCAAAAAATAAGAAAAATATCAAATAAACAACCTTTCCTTACACCTAAAAGAACTAGAAAAAGAGCAACGACAAAAAGCCCAAAGTGAGTGGAAGGAAGGAGATAAAATCAGATTAGGAATAAATAAAATAAAGTCTAAAAAAAACAATACAAAGTTCAATTGAACCAAGAGCTTGTTTTTTGAAAAGATAAACAAGATTGATAAAACTTTAATCAGACTCATCAAGAAAAATACAAAAAAAGGAAACAAAATCAGAAAAGAAGATGAGGTGTAACAACTGACACCACAGAAATAATCATGATTATAAGAAAATATTATGAACAACTACATGCCAACAAATCATAGAACCTTTAAGAAATGGATACATTTATAGAAGCATACACTCTTCCAAGAGTGAATCAAGAAGAAACAGAAAATCTTAACAGAACAATTACAACCAATGAAATTGATTAAGTAATAAAAAAACAAAAACAAAAAAACTCCCATCAAACAAAAGTCTGGGATTAGATGGTTTAACATGAATAATTTTACCAAACATTCAAAGAAGAACAAACACCTAATATTCCCAAACCTTTTTTTTTATAGTATATTTTATTGGTTATGTTGTTACAATGGTCCCAATCTTTTTCCCCTTTACTCCCCTCTGCCCAATACCCTCCTTCCCCCAGCAACCCCACCCCATTTAGTTCATGACCATGGGTCGTGCATATATGTTCTTTGGCTTCACCCTTTCCTATATTATCCCTAACTTCCCTGTGTCTATTTTGTACCAACCAATTATGCTTCTTAATCCCTGCACCATTTCACCATTTCTCCCCTCTCCCACTCCCAGCTGGTAACCTTCCAAATTATCCCATACCTATGATTCAGTTTCTATTCTGGTTTGCTTAGTTGGATTTTGTTTCCATTTCTTAGATTCAGTTGTTGATAGTTGTGAGTTTGTTGTCATTTTAGTGTTCACAGTTTTGATCTTCTTTTTCTTAAGTAAATCCCTTTGACATTTCATATAATAATGGCTTGGTGATGATGAACTCTTTTAGCTTGACCTTGTCTGGGAAGCACTTCATCTGTCCTTCCATTCTAAATGACAGCTTTGCTGGATAGAGTAATCTTGGTTGTAGGTCCTTGCTTTTCATCACATTGAATACTTCTTGCCAGTCCCTTCTTGCCTGCAAAGTCTCTTTCAGAAAACAGCTGATAGTCTTATAGGCACTCCTTTGTAGGTAACTCTCTGCTTTTCTCTTGTGGCTGTTAATATTTTCTCTTTATCTTTCACCTTTGGCATTTTAATTATGATGTGTCTTGGTGTGGTCCTCTTTGGGTTTAGCTTGTTTTGGACTCTGTGCTTCCTGGACTTGTATGTCTATTTCTTCCGCCAAATTTGGGACGTATTTCTTCATTATTTTTTCACATAAGCTTTCAATTTCTTGCTCTTCCTCTTCTCCTTCTGGCACCCCTATGATTTGGATATTGGCACATTTAAAGTTGTCCCAGAGGTTCCTAAGCCTCTCCTCATTTTCTTCAATTCTTGTTTCCTCATTCTGTACTGGTTGACTGTTTTTTTCTTCCTTATGTTCCAAATCATTGATTTGAACCCTGGTTTTCTTCCCTTCACCATTGCTTTTGTGTGGATTTTCCTTCATTTTACTTAGCATAGACTTGACTTCTCTAATGAGTTGGCGTACTCAAGCATATCTGTCATGCCTGTGAGCATCTTTAACACCAGTGTTTTGAAGCCTGCATCTGTTAGATTGGCTATCTCTTTTGTCGCTTAGTTCTCCCACTGGAACCTTGATCCATTCCCCCTTTTGGGCCGTACTTCTCTGTCTCCTAATCTTGACAGGCTCCTGTGTTTGTTTGACTCTATGTCTTAGGTAGAGCTGTTGCTCCTGTTACGTTGTAAGGGGTGGAGCCTTAGGTATTCATCAGTACAGGGCGACCCGTTTCACCATGTTATGGTGCTGTATGTGGGGGAGGGGTCTGAGAGGGAACAATGTCGCTTGCTCAGTACTTGTCCCTTTTCCAGTCACTTCTCCCACTTCCATATGAGACCAGTGCCTCTCTAGCTGTTGCCCTGACCATCGTCCCCTGAGTGGGTGGGTCTGTGAACATTCTAGGACTGTGGAGGCCCTTTAAACAAGTGGACTCTGCTGAGAGACTGGCAGTTTCTTCCTCCACCCCAACTCCCACTGGTCTGCACAGTCAGAAGCAATGAGGCTTTATTTTCCCTGGTGTTGGGACCGTGAGCTGTGTGGTCTGGCCAGGAGCTGGGAATGCTCCCCAGGTGTTCCCTCTCACTTTTTAAGACATGTGACTGCACTTTCCACTGGCCTGCTGCTGATGCCGCTGCAGCTGCCACCACTGTGTCCTTTCTGCCCGGGCTCCGCCCCTCCTACCTGTTTGGATGAGTGTTTCTTCTTTATATCTTTGCTTGTTGGACTTCCATGCAGCTTCATTTTCTGGAATTTCTGATGGTCTCTAGTTTTGAGGTATTTGTATTCCTTCTTAGTTGTGGAGGGAGATCCAGCGTGTCTGTCTAGGCCTCCATCTTGGTCAGGAATCCTTCCCAAGCCTTTCTTAAAAACTTGATTGGAGGAAAAACTTCCAAGATCATTTTATGAGGCTAGCATCATCCTGATGCCTAAACCAGATAAAGACACTACAATGAAAGACAACTAGAGGCCAATGTCCCTGATCAACACAGATGCAAAAATCCTCAGTAAAATACTAAAAAAATGAATTCAGCAATACGTTAAAAAGATTATACACCATGATAAGTTGGAATTTATTCATGGGGTGTGACATTGTTTCAATATTTTCAAATCACTTAATGTGATATACCACATAAACAGAATTAATACTAAAAACCATATGATCATATCAATTCAGAAAAAGTGTTTGAGAAAATTCAGCAGCTATTTATGATAAAAACTCTCAGCAAAGTAGGTATAATTGGAACAGACCTTAATATAATAAAGGCCATATGTGACAAACTCACAGCCAACATTGTACTCAATTGGAAAAAAATTAAGGTGTTTCCCTTAAGATAAGGAACAAGAGAGAGATGTCCACTTTCACTGCTCTTACTTAACATAAAACAGGAAGTACTAGCCATAGTTATCAGACAAGAAGAAGAAATAAAATGTATATAAATTGGAAATAAAGAAGTGAAACTGTCATTACTTGCAGATGACATACATAGAGAGCCCTAAAGAGTTCACCAAAAAAATTACTAGAACCGGTAAGTGAATTCAAAGTAGCAGGATACAAAATAAATATTCAAAAATTGTTGCACTTTTATTCTCATTTACAATTGCATGCAAAAAATACATAGGAATAAATTTCACCAAGGTGAAGGATCTGTATCCATAAAACTAAGACATTGAAGAAAGTAATTAAAGAATATGCAAATAAGTGGAATCATATACTGTGCTCATGAATAGGAAGAATTAATATCACTAAAATGTCTCTACTACCCAAAGCAATCAATAGATTCAACAAAATTCTAATTAAAATTACCAATGGCCTTATTTACAGAACTGGAACTAATGTTCCACAGATTTATATAGAATCAGAAAAGACCCTGAACATCAATCTTGAGGAAGAAGTACAAATTTAGAGGTATCATGCTATAACTGATATCAAACTATTCTGCAAGGTCATAGTAATCTAAATAGCATGGTACTGGCATAAAACAGACACACAGCTCAATTGAACAAAATCAAGAGCCCAGAAATAAATCCACACCTATTTGGTCAATTAATATATTACAAAGGAGGCAAGAACATACACTGAGGTAAAGATAGTTTAGTCAATATATGGTTTTGGGAAAATTGGACAGATACATTAAAAAAATAAAACTACAGCAAAAGAAAAATACCATATGATTTTACCTAATACAGGAAACTAATGTACAAAACTAACAAATGAGTGAAATAGAATCAGAGGCATGGAAACAAGGAACAGACTGACAGTGACCAGAGGGGAGGGCAGAGGGGGAGAATGGGGAAAAGAAGGGGAAGGGTCTAGTCAAGGAGCTAATATAAATGACCCATGGACATGGACAACAAGGTGGGGATTGACTGTGGGAAAGGGGAGAGGTGGGTAGGGCAGGAGAGGACAATGGGGGAAAGATGGGACAACAGTAATAAAACAACAACAAAAAAGAAAAAGAAAACTAGACCACCTTCTTACACCAATACAAGAATAAACTCAAAATAAATAGGAGATGTAAATGTAAGAGGTTTGAACTATAAAACTAGAAGAAAACACAGGTAGTAGAATCTCTGACATTTTTCTTCGCAATATTTTTCTGAAATATCCCCGTGGGAATGGAAAACAATAGGAATAAAATGGGACTACATCAAACTAAAAAGTTTTATTTTATTTTTAAAAATATTTTTAAAATTTACTTATATTTAGAGAGAGGGGAAGAAGGAAGAGAGGGAGAGAAACATCAATTGGTTGCCTCTTGCACATGCCCCAACAGGGGAACCAGGCCCACAACCCAGGCATGTGCCTTGACTGGGAATCGAACCAGTGACCTTTTGTTTTGCAGCAACAAGTGTTGGCAATGCTGTGAAGAAAAGGGAACCTTTGTGCACTGCTAGTGAGAATGAAGATTGGTGCAACCACTATGGAAAACAGTATAGAGGTCCCTCAAAAAATTAAAAATAGAACTTCCTCATGAACCAGCAATTCCAGTTTTTGGTATATATTTGAAGAATTACAAAACAGTAATTCAAAAGAGTATATACACCCTTATGTTCATTGTAGCAATATTTACAATAGCCAAGATATGGAAGGAATGAACCCAAGTGCCCATCAATAGACAAATGGATAAAAATAAACTGTAGTACACATATACAATGGAATATCACTCCATCATAAAAAAGAATGAAATCTTACCATTTGCAACAGTATGGATGGATCTAGAGGGTATTAAGCTAAATGAAGTAAGTCCGACAGAAAAAGACAAATACCTCATGATTTTGACTATATGTGTAATCTAAAGAGCCAAATAAACAAACAAAATAGAATCAGACTCACAGATACAGAGAACATTTTGACAATTGCCAGAGGGGAGAGAGGTTGGGAGTCTAGGTGAAAAAGGTGAGAGATTAAGAGCAAAAAATTGGTAGTCAAAAAATAGTCATGGGGATGTAAAGTACAGACAGCAGAGGGAATATAGTCAATCGTCGGCAGCTGTCCGTCTCGAGAGATGATGGTGTAGCTTCTTAAGAGTCTATCTGCACCGCCGAGAATGGCTGTGCAGTCCGACTCGGGAGTGACACGGTATCTGTCTCCTCCCATGTTGAATCGACATCTTGCGATGATGCTGGAGTGTCCTCTCCAGTGGAGCTGAAGCTACAGAGCCTGGGCAGGGTGATATGGAGGGTCTGCTGTTGCCCATGCAGCAGACCCCCCCTCTCTTCGCAGCTGAAGGGTCCAAGGGAAAGATGGAGTCAATACAGCTTGGCTTCAGGTGCGCCGCAGGAGTTGCCGGTGTTGACTACAACGTCAAACCGCCTTAGGGACTCCGGCTCCGGATTTTCTGTCGGGGTTTACTCCCTTAGCCTTTCCCCTGAAGAGGTATGCCGCAAGGCAGCGGAGGTTTTTTGGAGTCAGAGTTTTCCTTCTCTGGAATATAGTCAATAGTATTGTAATAATCATGTATGATGCCAGGTGGGTACTTGAAATATTGGGGGAGTACCTTGCAAAGTATATAATTGTCTAACCAATATGCTGTACACATGAATGTAATACAAAATAATATTAAATATAACCTGTAATTGAAAAATAAAAATTAAAAAGAGATAAAGTCAAAAGAATTTTGAAAGCAATAAGAGTGAAGTCATCACCTAAAATTTATCTTTAATAAGATTAACAGTAAATATTGTTTTAAAAACCATGGAGTACAGAAGGCAGTGGTAGGACATATTCAAAGGGCTAAAAGACTGTTAGCCATGAATTCTATATCCAGCAAAAATATTTTTCAAAACTGAAGAAGGAATTTATCAAGACAGTCCCAGATAAATAAAACAGAGAACTTATCACTAGCAAGCCTGCTGTGTGAGAAATATTAAAGGCAGTTATTCATCCTAAAAAAGAAGGGCACTAGACAAGAAGTCAAATACATATAAAAAAATAAAGGAAGTGAATGATGATAAGGAAATGGAGATGGTAAGGATGGGTAACAAAAATTATCATTGTGAAGGAGAGAAAGAAGAGAGAGAAGAGTACCTGGATGAGATGAGAGTTTAAGGAAATGTTAAGGTTTTATATTTAAATTTTAAATAAGAATGTTTAAGAGGCAATGGGAAAGGGATGTTGAATATAAAAGACAAGGATTAATAACTTCATGAGAAAGCAGGAGGATTTCAAATTCAAATCAAAGGTAGAGGGTTAGCTTTGTGTAAGAGTTGGGACAGCTTCTTGACTTAAACAGGAGGGAAGGAAATCAGCAGGTAGCAGATGAGGGTAGATTTATGTATTGTCAGGAAGATGTATGAGTTCCTAATTGCCTTCTATTTTTCTCTATAAAGTGGGAAGTATGGTAAACTGCTGAAAGTGAACAGACTGAGGGGGTCAGAATCGAGATTACAGGAAATGGGAAATAGTCATGTGAAACGATTTAGCATGAGTTGACCAGAGAAGCATATCTGGGTTATCTGGCAATGCTCATTGTCCATTTGAGATTGGTGACCAAAAATTAGAGGTTGACCAATGTTCCCACTGGTGTGATATTCTTCAGATACTCTGGTATAAGCATGAAGACAGAAAATATTTGAATTTACTCAAGAGTGCTATGAAAAGAAAGAAGTACACATGATTTAAAAAACAAGAGATAATGGCCAGTGTTAATGAAATATTGGCCCACTAAATCTGAGCTGGATCAAGATGTGTATAATTTTATAAAGTAGTTAAAAACCAGCAAGGTGAAGATGTGGCTTTCACCAACTGAATGTTTAAATGACTGATTTTTAAGAGAGAATAGGTACAGATACTAGCATGGGTTAAGGTGTGTCTATGGGTGGGTGACTAGGTCAAACGGAGGTAAAAGTCATTGGAGAAATAAAGCATAAGGAACTGAGAGATGAGAGATTGAAATCACTAAGAATGTTGCATTTTTCATATCAGTAAAAGGTGGTGCTAATGAGCAGGGACAACACACATAAAACCCCAAGCCATGCCCTGTACCTAGTGGGTGCTCAGTATAATCATCGTTCACCAGTCATGAACACAAACTAATCTGCCCATAAACCCATAAAGAGGGTACAATTATTGTCCCTATTTTGCAGATGAAGAAACTGAGGAACAGAGATGTTAAGGAATGTAAGTGGCAGGGCTGGGGTCCAGTCCTCTCCAGAGCATGTTCTCCTAACTGCAACATTTAGTCTCAGCCTCCCAACATTCTCTGGTCAGAATTGGCTTTCCTTTCTTCTGTGCCAGATCTCAGCAGGACCCCAAGACTTTATTTTCAGTCTAGTCTCTTCCATTTGGCTGATCACTCTCAGACCTGCTTGACATAGATATTCTGGCCCTCATGATTATTTTATGGCATGGATGAGTTAGGGTGGTAGGAACAGTCTGATCTGTTTTGCCACTAGCTGGACGCAGAAACTGGGTGGTCCTTGGGTGGCCTGCTCACCTGCCCACTTACAACTCATCAAGTCCAGGGAGTCATCACTCATTTCCTGTGCAGAGGCAGGAACCATTTGCCCTTCCTGATCTGTGCAGTGAGTCTCTGAGAGGCCTGCATCTTACATGTTCTTTGGGTTTTGGTTCCAGGCTTTGGAAAGTGACTTCGTCAGTGCCAACCTCCATCACTGGATAGACCTCATTTTTGGGTACAAGCAGCAGGGATCAGCTGCAGTGGAAGCTGTTAATACATTCCATCCCTACTTCTATGGTGACAAAATGGACCTCAGCAGCATCAGTGACCCCTTGATCAGGAACACTATCTTGGGGTTTGTCAGCAACTTTGGACAGGTTCCCAAACAGGTATAGCACATCATGTCCTTTGTCTTCCTTTATCAAATAAGTGTGCACAGTGAGAGCTTGGTGGAGGGGGGTGGTGGAGAGAGAGAGAGAGAGAGAGAGAGAGAGAGAGAGAGAGACTGCTTTCTCCTAGGATGGGAGCAAGAGAGAGGACTAAACAGGCAAAATGGTGTCTGATCATCTTTCTGTGCCTTCAATATCAGGGCTAACTCTTAGTTACCATCAGGTGTTGGTGAAAGAGATGGCATTATAAATGATAATGATGAAGGCTACATTCCTCTCTGATGTATTTTATGACACTATGATAAGTCCACAGGATTTAATTCCTTATACGTATCCACCCTCTAGAGTTGTTGTGAAGATGCAATGAGTTAAGACATGAAGTGCTCGAAAATACCTGAAATGTGATTAGGACTCAACAAATGTTAGTTACTAGTGTGGTTACCTCATTGAATTCTCCCATAAGCTCTGTGTAAAGGAGTTATAGAGGAGGAAACTGAGGCTCAGAGAGGGTCAGTAAATAATTTGTTCACAATGGCACCATTAGTAGAGCTCTAGCCTCATCTGGCTGACTCCCGAGTCTATGTCATATTGCCACTCTGTGAGAGCACCTCTGTTCCACCCCTGGGTCCCTGGTGAAATCGCAGGGATCTCACGTGAGCCTTTTGCTCCATCCCCTGACAGGATTGTCATGTAGCAATATGAGGCTGTGCATTCATGTTGACACTCTGATGAATGGTGTGCTGGAGAGTTGGATATTTATTTAATTGATTCTAGCTCTGTTGATCCTCAGTATAGAGACATTTTATCCCTGGCACAGTCTTCTGGGTTTAGAAGCATAGCCCCCCAGCTGGGGTCCCAGCCTGGACAATCAGGAGTTACACTGAGAAATGAAGGCATAAGACCAGCCAATTCCAGGACCATCCTGGGCAACAGCCTTCCTTGCATGAGAAGGGGATGGGATCAACTCAGTTAATGCAAAACTAATAACATCTTTTCTGCCTGTTCTTAAGTGACATGCTTGTGTTTACTTAGTTCCCAGTAAGGGGTCTATGGAAGGCCCAGATCCTGAGGATGACTGGGAGAATGGGTGGCACATCCAAATGTGGGTTTTCTCAGACAAGGCTTGCTAGAAAGGAGAGAATTTCAAAAAGGTAGCTTGGGTAGCCTAATGGTTTTACTTCTTTCATTTAAAAATAGAATAATACAGATAAAGCAATTAAATAATTCAAAATAGTAGTCACCACCATCTGTGTACTGTGTTATATACTCACAATCCTTGGTCAAAGGAAAAATATTTTCACATTATGTTTTCATGGAGTACACACAATTTTAGATTCTGATTTTACTTAATGATATATTATGTGAGTTAAAAAATTATATCTAAATAATTATCAGAATTAGAATTCTTCATGTGGTCCGAGCCTGAAGACAAGGTTAAAATGGTTCAGAACTGTGTTGTGTTTCATCAAGAGGCTGTGCCTGCCAAAGCTGTGACAGTCACCTGATGTGTTAGCCATTCTGCTGTGCAGGGAAGAGTGTTCTTTATTTAATGCTCACTTAAACATCATCATTCTGATTTCTGTTTTATTGCTACTCACCCAGCTTCACTAAGTAGTCAGGATGTGATGGAGGGCTGTAACTGAACCAAGGCTGCTTTGAGGCCCCCAGCTGCTCACGGAGCCCGTCTCTGCCTGTGTGTCCAGCTGAGGCCAGCTCACCACAGCCCCTCCATCATGGAACCCAGGAATGTGCCTGCTGGCTAAAGAAAGCAGCCCGTCAAGAATTCAGACTTGGGGGGAGGGAATGCAGAGGACTAGAGCTGGCCTCCGCCACCCTCTCTGACCCAGTAGCAAGGATTCTGCCATGTGGCAAAGCCTTGTCCTTCGTCCTTTGCCTGATTATGCAAAAAGTTTGGATTGGGGACAATTAACAATAGAGATGTATGAAAAATAAAACTAAGAAAGACCTCTAATGGGGTTTGCCTGTGCTCTTTGAAATACTTGAATAGAAGCTATTAAAGAATTCTGCGTCCAGAGAGTGTGTGGGAAAAGGGAAAACAGGAGAAACAGCATCAGCCAACGAAGAGAGATGTTGATTTGGGGTGGAGAGAGGGCTATTCTGACCCCATAACACGAAAGGCAGCTGTCCTGGGGACCAGGGGCTCCTCAGTGAGGTCATCCTTTTCCCAAGCTGCTTGGTGAAGAAGACAAATTTGGCAGCCAGAAAGTTATGTCTGCCAGTCCTACACTGTGACTTTGAGCAAGTAGTTGCCCCTCTGTGATCCCCAAGACTCTTGTTTCTAGCATCTGAGGACTTAACCAGATGGTTCTGTTTATGCTGATTATTCCCACCCAGGTCAAGAACAAGCCCAGCCCAGGCAGCACCCAGAGCAGAGGGGCAGCTGCAACTTGCACGCAGACAACTTCTCCGCCTGTCTGCTCCTATCATTCTGTGCATGTGTGCCTTTCCCTTTGTCTCTCCAGCTCTTTACTAAACCCCACCCAGCCAGGACAGCTGCGGGGAAGCCTTCATCTGGAAAAGATGTCTCCACACCTTCAAGCCTGACCAGCCACCCACAGCCCTTTTTCTATAGCCTGCAGTCACTGCGGCCCTCCCAGGTCACAGTCAAAGGTGAATACTGGCCCTGCTTAGTTTGGTTCTGTTCCAGAGTTGTCCTGTCAGCGACTGGCATTCCTCTGAGCTTTGGGGGCACAGACTTTGGCAGGGGCTTGGGGTCCGATTGTGTCTCAAGTCATAGCAGGCATCTGGGGAGGCCTCTTCTCTGAGAGCAGAGCACCCAGGAGGGCCTGCAGCCAGTTAACAAGAGCATGTGCCCTGGGGCAGATGGCCTGGGTGTGAGTTCTAGCCCTGTCTTCCTAGAGAAGCTGTGTGTGTGTGAAGTCTGATGTCTGTTCTACCCTGGGGCATCCAATGATTTGGGGAGATCCCACTACATGGGACATTCTGGTCTTGAGAAGTATAAGGTCAGGTTTGTTGTAGTTTTTTCCTTTGAAATCCAAGAACAGTGTCCTTGGCGTATCCAGCTCTCCTAGACGTGGTGCAGGAAAGACAGAACTCCCCGAGGCTCCTATGATTTCGTACTATCTGCCCCAATAACCCTGGCTACTCCTCCACTACCATCATCCTTTAAGACCCACATGGCCACACACTGAAAGTATTAGCTAAGTTAGGGATGGAACCTGGGGCCAAGGAACAGCTTCAGGGCCATGGGGCTTGCTAGGGGCCAGGGTCTAACAAAGCCCCTGGAGTAAGGGCTGGGAGGTGCCTTGGCCTGTCATTCCTGTCCAGGTTCCTTCTTTGCTGAGTCCAGGCTGCCTGTTTCTGGCTCCTTTCTGGGCTTGGGTAAAGGTGGTATTGTCCTTTGACTGTGAGCCCCACCATACTAACTGGCGGGCAGATATGTACCTTTTCTCTCTAGGTTCTGAGTCCCCCAAAGGTGCCATTGGCCACATCGTCCCCACTGAGAAGACAATCCTGGCAGTGGAGAAGAACAAGGTGCTGCTCCCTCCTCTATGGAACAGGACCTTCAGCTGGGGCTTTGATGACTTCAGCTGCTGCCTGGGGAACTATGGGTCTGACAAGGTAAGTAGGCCAGGGGAGCAGGGCAACTTCAGGCCTCAGCCTCCTTCTGGTTGAAGCAGAGGCAGTCAGGAGATGGCTGAGCCTAAAGTAGTCAATTACCCATGGCCCATATCTTCCACATGGCTCTGCCCACGGCCGGGAGTGAGAGGGTTCATGTGACTGTGTCAAGGGCCCTCGTGGGCCGAGCCTTCAACCACATTCTACAGGGTCTATCCTACTTGTCTTCCACAGATCCTGATGACATTTGAGGACCTGGCTGCCTGGGGCCGCTGTCTGTGTGTGGTGTGCCCATCCCCCACAACAATTATCACGTCAGGGGCCAGCACTGTGGTGTGTGTATGGGAGCTCAGTATGGCCAAAGGCCATCCAAGAGGCTTGCACCTCAAGCAGGTACAGTGCCTAGGCAGGTGTGGTGGTTTGGGTAGGTGTAGTACAGAGGGCAAGTGCACCTTGTGCAGGTACAGTGTCCTCCCATTCTCCAGCCTCCTGATCTCAGAAGCAGAGAATGCAGTGAGGTGCTGAGGGTGGCACACAGCTCTGTGTCCTCAAGGGCTCTCCATTTCATGCCCATGGGTGGATTTGACAAGTGCACAGCTCAGGTGCCTCCATGCCTCAGTGCCCGTGAAATTTGTTTCTTTACACTAGAGAACATGTTTGAGCATTTGCCATGGGCACTTTAATGTTGGTAGCCTCATTTTACCCCTTCAACAGCCCTGTAAAATAGGTACCGTTGTCATCCCTACATTATTAGTGGGGAAAAAATAGTTGCAAGGAAATTAAAAGATTCATCCAAGATCACAGAGCCAGGAAATGAAAGACAGGAGGGGTGGTGGCAAGTGGAGAGCAAAACAGATAGGGGCAGAGGGGGTCTGGCCTCACAAACACCACTACTCCTAGTGATAAGCAGAGTGCTACTCACTGTTTATAGAAGACACAATAATCTAATCTTGTAAAGCAGGTATTATTATTCCACTTTCAGAACTGATCCTCAGAAAGGTCAAGTTTGCATTTTAATCTAGGTTTTTCTAACTAAACCCCATGCTTTCTTCCTGTGTACTCTTGAACTTGCTGAAGAAAAGCACTAAGGACACTTCCAATTCTAAAATGCAAAGTCTTTTTATATCTGTTTTATAGTAGCCATATAGCCCTAAAGTAACAAAACCCCAAATTAATCATACAAAATGGACCTCTGACCAGATTTCCTACTGAACATGTTTCACTGGAACTGATTCTGGGTTTCTCTGGGTGTTTCCAGGCTACCCCAGCACATGTGTGGTACATGGTGGGCATTCAATAACCATGAGTGAGTTGATCAGTTCTGCAGAGGTGGCAGTACCTGCTGAGAGGCAGCTATTAAGTACAGGATGTCTTTCCTTGACTCTCAGAGAGCCAATCTTGGAGCTTCTGCTTTTTCATGTTTTCACGTTACTTCTTTCTATCAACTGCTGTGTCAAAGGTCTGGGTTTCTATTCCAGACCTAAGTGAAAACACAGTGCATTTATTACTCTGTAGACTGTTCCTCTCTCCCAGGCACCACTCTGTGGAGCCTCGGGAGCCAAGGAAGCAACCCTCCTTCCGCTGCTCCAAGGTCTTGTTCAGTAGTGAAGATGCACTATCAAAGCTCTGTATTGACAGCAGACAATGTAATTTGTTATCCTCTCCTTGTTCTAAATCAAGAGAAAAAGGTATGGGAAAGCCTGCATGCTCCTTTTTCCTAGGCAAAATAAAACTCTTTATTATTTGCCTACAGAGGCTGACATGGCCTTGGGGATGCCCCAGACTACCAGCTGCTGAGCAATGGAGGTCTCTTCCAAACTAATAAACCGAGAAGTCATCATTAAGTAGCTTCATAAACAATTTTTAGAAGTGTTTTATTTTAAAAGATATTACATCATTAAAGACAAATTTTAAATTTACTTCCACATAGATAAATTTTCTATAATCCCTATAAAAGTTTTCACTGTTGCATACTGCCACCACAGATACACACATTTACACCATTCTGTGTATACCATTGTGTAGATGTGTTTATTCCATTTTCACCCAGCCTGTCAAATCATTTCCACTTTTCTACAGTCTTTGTAATTTACATTTCATTTGCCCCATATTATCTCATTTCCATAAAATTACATTTCAATTGTTTTATATCAATGCTCCACAGTTTCAAAAACCATTCTTTCTAAAACTAAACAATTGCATTGTTTCCAAGCTTTAACTATTTTGAACAGTGTAGCAGGAAACATCCTATGTAGATTGCTGTTTGCTTCTGATTGTTTCCTTAAAATAAATTTTAAGAAGCACAGGCCAACCTGAGGGGATGAGACCGAGGCTCTGAATCACCTACTGCCACATGGACAGACTGGCTATGAACCTAGATCGGTTGGACTTAAAAGTCACATGCTTTTAACTATGAAATGAGCTCCCTGCTTTCTTCCCAGTTTAGTTCCCAGGGTAACATGTGTTCCTGAGATCCCTTTTTTTTCATGCAAACTTGAGTGTGTGCGAAAATTCCCCAGAGGGTTTGTGAAAACCTGGGCTGAACCAGAGTTTCTAATTCAGTAGGTCTGGGTTAGGATCCATGAATTTGCATTTCTAACAAGTTCCCAAATGATGTTTATGCTGCTCATTGGAATGCACACATTGTAAATTAGTACCCTTGTGTATTAATAGTAGCACATGCTGTTTAAGGATGAGAGACAAATACAGGGGATACAGAGCATAATGATGCTGCTGGTGTCTGCTTGGGTTATGATTAAAGGACACCAGTTCTCCCAGCTTGGCCTCAACCCTGGAGATGGATGGAACTGGGAGGACAGCCATGGACACATATACACACACATGCACACACATGCCACAGGCTTTGGAATCACTGAATCACTCCAAATCTGTTTCCTCATCTAAGGCCCAATAGTAACAGGGAGGGTGGAGTATCTCACCAAGTAGCTGGATTGCTGGTCCCTATTACAACCTGTGGTTCTGTCTTGTGTCCCCAGGCATTGTATGGACACACACAAGCTGTCACATGCCTGGCAGCATCAGTCACCTTCAGCATCCTGGTGAGTGGCTCCCAAGACTGCACTTGTATCCTGTGGGACCTAGACCACCTCACCCACGTGGCCCGCCTGCCTGCCCACCAGGAGGGCATATCTGCCATAGCCATCAGTGACATTTCGGTGAGGTCACTCTTTCATAATATCTGTGTCCTCGACATGTCTGTAACCCTGGGTGCTTGCATGCTAGATGGTTTCCGTAGAGGAAACCCAGGGGCAGAGAGATGCTGACCACCCCAGAATGTTGACTGGGCTCCAAATGTATAGAGCATTTTCTACACAGGCAGAAATGGAGCCATTAGCATGTGTAGGATCTGGATCTAGAATTTATTTTTTGCTTTCTTATTTTTTTCCCTCTGGGTAGTGGGAGCAGTGGGAAGTTTCTGTTCTGGTATGGGCATCAGGGAGTTGGAGCTAGAAATTGGCTTTGGTGAGGGATCTCCTGGCCTTAATTAATTCAGCTTGTTGACTGCAAATCAGTGTTGACTGAGCAGATGCCTCTGGTCTCCACGCCAGGAAGTGCTTCTGCTTGTCTCTCCATGCTGGCCACCAAAGATGAGCCTGTCAGAAATGTGTGTGTGTGTCTGTGTGTCAGTGTGTCTGTGTGTCTGTGTGTCTGTGTGTATGAGAGATGGAGTTAGATAAATACATATATAAATCTCAATGGGGAGTTTCTCCCAAGCTAGAATCCCTATCATAGGGCATGGAGTTCCCTGAAAATACAGAGGCTCTACATCTGCTATTGAAAAACCCAGGGCCGCAGGGCCTCAGGGCATGGATCCAGTAGGAAAGGGAAACATAGGGGAGGGGAGATGAGGAAGGAACTTTCTAGTGCCAACTTTGGCTGAAAATGGTGCTCCAGATAGGCTTGAATCCAAAATGAATGTTACATGGGCAGATAGAGGATAGATAGATGAATAGATTAATGGAGGATAGATAGATAGATAGATAGATAGATAGATAGATAGATAGATAGATAGATAGATAGATGAAAGGGCAGACTGAGGGATGCATGAGTAGATGGATGGATAAATAGATACATGGGTGGCTGGATATTTGGATGAATTCATGGGTAGATGGATGGGTTGAAGATGGAGGGGTGGGTGAATGAAATGGATGGATAGAAGAATGGAAGGACAGTGGGTGAGCAGCTGAATAGGTGGATGTATTGGGAAGGCACCAAGCCCTGATCTATGAGAACATAAAACCCATAATGAATGATGTCCCTAGACATCAGAGAAGACTTATAAGGACAACTTATTGAACTCAACTTGTCCAGGAGCCAACTTAGTTTACTAAGTACCTGCTGGTTCCAGTGCTGGGAAAATATGTTCCCTAGACTCAGGCAGAGCCTATAGCAAACCACTGAGGGAGGGACATGATGAAGTCCAGCCCAGGGAGGCTATGGAAGTACCTACATCCCTTCTGTGGGTAGTGCAAGGCTCAAAGGCATCACCCTTTGAGTTCCTGTGAATACTCTACTGGACACAAAAGTAGATAAGAATTTGAGGAGCAAACACTCTGGATAGAAACATTTTAGAAGCTGCAGTGAGAAAATTTCTCCTCAGAAAATTTCCCCAGAGGGATATTTTATGATTTACTTGCAGTCATTTGAACATCTGTATTCTACTCTCTCCCAGGTAATGTCCAAAACTTCTTGGGGACAAGGATAGCCAACCAGGTGTAAAGCCTGTGTCCATAGCCAGGGGTGTACACCACCAGGGAGAGAGTTGTGAGAGGAGTTCAAAGGGTGAGCCAGTCAGCTGTGCTGGAAAGGCAAATCCCAGACATATGGTTACAGTATGTAAAAAGCCAGGAGTTTACAGTTGTGTGAAAGCAAAGCAGACCAGTGAGTGAGCTGAGAAGATATGAATGTCTTAGCAGGTCTGAGAATCTCTTGGTTAGTCTTCAGAGGACAGCAGGGTGAGGGTGTTTGGGTGTACAAACTGAGCAGCTGACTAAGTAGCTGATGGGCAGGCAGTGACCCAGCTTGGAGTGATGCCAGATCTCACTGCTGCAGGGTACCATTGTCTCCTGTGCTGGAGCCCATTTGTCCCTGTGGAATGTCAATGGACGGCCCCTGGCCAGCATCACCACAACCTGGGGCCTGGAAGGAGCCATAACCTGCTGCTGCATGGTGGAGGGGCCAGCATGGGACTCAAGCCATGTCATCATCACTGGAAGTCAAGACGGCATAGTACGGGTAGGTGTATCTTGCACAGAATGAGGGCATGGTAGAAGAAATGTGTTCATTTTTATTCCGTTCACTTCCTCTAAAGGTCTGAATCTTCAGGCTGCATTTGAGACCATTCCAGACTAGGTCCCTATAGCAAGTGAGGGCAAATACAAGGTTCTTCCCAGGCCAAAAGTTAAATAAAAATTTTAAAGTGTACACACACACACACACACACACATACACACACATGTATACATACATACAATATATAATTTTATACACCCATACACTCATAATGAAATAAACATTTATAAAAGGTATGAAAGTTGAATGGTCAGATGCAAAAAAACAAGCCCAGTGCTGAAAAGAGACATTAGTCCATTTATTTACTCAGTTGTCTAACTATTCACTAATTCATCTACTCATCCAACTATTTATCTCTCTGCTTACCCATCTATCCGTCTATTTAGTCATCCACTCATCCATTCATCCATCTAATAAAAGATCCACCCACCTACCCAACTATTTATATCTGTTTTCCCTCCTACTTTCCTCCCTCTCTCCTTTCCTTTTTTCCTTCCATCTTTTTTCTTTCCATCTATCTATCCTCCCATCTACCTTCCATCCATACATCCATGAATCCATTTATTCACTCAACTATTTTTCCAACTATTCATCCATCATCCATCCATCGATCCATCCATATAACAGTCATCAAACTTTGGCTCTGTGCCAATCACTTTATACATGCCATAGGGTACACAGAGAGTAATGACAAACATGTTATTGTCTTTAAGATACTCATATTCTAGAAGAGAAGACAAACAGAAAATACATGTATGTGATTCATGCTATGAGTAGGATAATCAAAATGTGCCATGGATCCTCTGAGGAGGGCCATAGAAAGGGAGAGGGAGACCTTCAAAAACCAAGAAGAGAAGGGAAGAGAAACATTGAGGTGGAAAGAATAAGATGGAAAGAACAAAATATAGGTGATTTTTCTGAGACTGGAAAGTGGAAGGAATGAGTAAAGATAGACAATGAAGAGTCTTGCTCAAAAAACTTTCAATTTAATTTAACAGTTTATGAAAGCAAATATTAATCAAATAATACAAGATATTCAGCAAAATACCCACTGAATTCTACAAGCATTTATGAGAGCTTGCTGTGTGCCAACTTGGCCTTGCTCTCCAGGGCTCTCCACACACAGTCTCAGAGTAATCATGGAAATGATGTTTCAGGAAGCAAAATGGATAACATGGTGGATATGCCAAGTGGAGAATAGACTTATCTCCAACAGAGAGACATCAGAGAAGGCAGCATTTCAACAAATTTCTGAGGAGAAGGAGAAGGCAGAGAATATGGAGAAGGCCATGTCAGCTGAGGGGCCAGCATGCATGAACAGGAGACAGACTGAGGAGGGCCCCCTGAGAAGTTCCCCTACAGGACCCCATCTATGGGTTGTGAGGGGCACAGAGTCTCTGTAGAGAGCCAGGTGTCCTTAGTTGGCTGGAATGTGATGTGGGATATGCTTGACACCACGGGGAAGTCAGAGGAGCCTAGCTGGCTGAGCATCAGGTATATTTCTTGCATTAGCCCACCCACTCATTTAGCTTGGTAGCTGAGCTCTTGCTGTGCATGGTCCAGCAGCATTTAAATGGAGGCTGGTCCTTGTCCTTCAGTGATAGAAAGTCTAGACATGGGAAAATGAGAACCCATATGTGGTCAGCCTGAGGGTGCTGACAGCATGCCTTGGGACCAAGGGCCAGATCCAGAGGACAGGGAGGTCCAGTGGCTGAGTGGTGATGGAGGCCTCCAAGGAGACTGGCAAAGGCCCATCCAAGCTGCAACTGTGTTTGACTAACCCTTTGCACAGGGAAGCTGAAGCCTAAGTAGCCTTTTTTTTTTTCAAGAATACATTAATATAGAAGGTGAAAAGGTGCCCTGCCCTCATGCCTTCCCTCAGGGGCCCCCAGGTACAAAAAGAACGGGATGGACCCTGAGCCTGAAGACAGGATAATTTTCCCAGCCCATGGTGTTGTCTGTTTTCTGAATAGATTTGGAAGACTGAGGACATGAAGAGGTCTGTTCCTGGGCTGGTAGACCCAGAGGAGCCCTCGGCCCAGCCTGCCAGCTCAAGAGGTAACTGTCCTGCTAGGGGTGCATGTAAGGTGCCATTGCCTTGCTCAGCCCTCCCTCTCCACTCCCCTCCTCAGCCCAAGGGCTGCAGTTCCATGCAGGTTTTCAAAGCCCGTGAAAGCCATTGCCAGGTATTCAGGACACAGGAGTGCAGTTTACTGTGAGATGCTGGTGGAAAGTGAAGCCGCATGGAAAGCTCTGTTGAGTTTTGGCCTCATCCTACAGGGACCAGTGAGCTCTGGGGTGCTGCTTGGATGAGTGAACAATTGTGGTGGTGGTTGTCAGGGACTCCTGAGCATCAGGGGAGGGACACAACTTGCAGAGTTTGATCGGATGATCTCTGTCTGCCTGGATGGCTCTTCAATGTCAAATTCCCCACCCAGGGCCTGGGTCCAGCTGGCTATTTGCCTAGAGAGCTAGGCTATTGACAGGAGCAGGGAGGGGCCCTGCCTTATCCACAGAGAGTGAAAGTGGTTTCACAGGCCCCAGCCTGCCCTGTTAATTCTGGTTGAGCCCACGCTTTATGGCAAATTCCTCAGATTGGCTCTGGAGGGTCATCTGCATCAGCTTCACCCAGGAGCTTTATTAAAATGTAGATCCAGGTTCTAGTCTCAACCCATCTCCCAGGAAAAGATTGGGGCTGTTAGAATTTCCATGTCTATCAAGACCCCAAAGTGCACTCACACTATTCTGGAGCAGAGCCCTCTTTGGGTTGCAGCAGTGGTGACTAAAGTAAGAAAATCTGCTCTACTTTCTGCTATCATGACCACTGGCTCTGTTGCCACCATCATTACAGAGCTGTGAGGGAGAAAGCCAACCGCTGTGGGCAGTTCCACTGTGCACACTTGCCATGCACTCTCTCCTTCCGCAGGGCAGCCCTACAAGGCAGATATTACTATGACATCTATATTAGAGATAAGGAAACCAAGGCACAGAGGGGTTCAACTTGCCCAAAGTTGCCCAGAAGTATATGACTACTATCATCCTCACTTCTACTGCCACCAGAGCAGATATGACCTCTGCCAGGTAACCTCAACACAGGTAGTGAGTACCATGTAACCAGCATCACCAACACCACCAGACTATCTCCTCTACAATGAGCACAGGCACAGACCTCACCATCACAGCTATCACCTCCTTTTCTCAACTCCCCATGCCACCAACTCTTCCAATGCAGTCAACCTTTCCTAGTTCTGTCTTCATTAAAGATTCTTGCCCAGAGACATCTTTCTTGGTGCCTATGGTGGAAGAAGACATTCTACTTGGAAGTGAAAATTCTGTTATTTTGAGGCCTGCTTGTTTGTTCTGCATCCCCAGACCCATCATCAACCACTGGATAGAATTTTCCAGATTGTTGAGGGCCACCTTCGGAAAAGAATAGGCATATTCAATTAGTTTATTTCTAATAAACTCCTGAGCAAGAATGCTGTCTGGATGGGTGGATGAATACATGGAGGGACAAATGAACAAAGGGAACCTCAGAGACACTATGTTGGTTCTGAAAGTGCTGACGGACTCACAGGTTTCTATTCAGGATCAAGAATTATGGTAAAGCTGTGTTCATTGCTGAAGACATCTGCTGAGAAGAGAAGCAGGAAAGAAGGTTCTAGACCTAGCTCTCTCTGGCCCTCAGTTTCCTCCTCTGTTGAGGTATTTTCTGTACATTTTAACTTGTATAGAGCTGATGACAGAAAAAAATTATAGATGTGGGCATGAATCTACTCAACAAAATATAGGTAATTACTATAATTTTCTCAGACTTCTAAGAAACTTCCTCACCCTGACTGGTGTGATGCAGTAGGTTGGGTGTCATCCCACAAACTGAAGGGTAGCCAGTTCGATTCCTGGTCAGGACAAATGACTGGGTTGCAGGCTGGATCCTGGTTTGGGGGTGTGTGAGAGGCAACCATTCAATGTTTTTCTCCCTCTATTTCTCTGTCTTCTTTCTAAAAAAAAAAAAATACAATAAAATCTTAAAAAACAAAACAAAACAAAACATGAAACTGTTCCCCTGATATACCAGCTGATGACATTAGGGAACTTACAAGATGGCTTCAGGCTGGCAGGTCCACATCCTTCCTCTGCTCTTTGTCCTGACCCAAGGTAACCATTGCTCCATAAATTCAAGTGCAAGGGTGTGGTTACAGTTCACAGGAGGATTAGAATAAAATGACAGGAGGGCAGAGAAATAGTCATAAAAACTAGGCTGAGCCACAGTTTAAAGTTAGCAAATCCATGTGCAAACCTACACACCTCAGCCAGTGGAGGCCTCATTATTCTCATAACATTGCTCAGAACTGTTTGGTTTGAAAGGACCAGTACTGGGCATGACACATGGATATTTGTGTGTGTGTTGTCTTCTTGTGTATATTACTACATTCCTCAAATGTCGTAAGAGGCAAAGAAGGAGATCCTTGAAGATATTAAGGGTACTGCATTTGTGTGCACATGTAAGATAACTTTTGTCTGGAATTCATTTCTTTGTCATGGGCAGCAGAACCAACCCAGTTAAGTACAATTTATTTAGGGACCACCTCATAGATTGGGATTCAATCTGGTATATAAAAAGTGCTCAGGGAGAGCTGGTTGTTTGGACTTTTCTACAAACACACAATGCATATGCATTTCCTGGTGCACAGGACTGTCTGCATGCACAAACAGTCCCCCCACCACCACCTGCCCCTGAACAGCTGGGGCAGCTGCATCATTCCTGCCCTGACTCCTGCCAAGTGACTTCACAGGGACAGACCTAGCTCTTGTCTCGCCATCTTTCCCTCCACATTGAAGGAATTACTGTCTTCCCCCAAATGCAGTCATTAAAATGAGTGAAGTAACAATCATTGAGTTATATTTTGAAAAAAAAAATCTCAGCATTTAATTATTGGTTGGGTGTGAGAGGATTTAGATAAGTTGATAAAGCCAACTTTATGTAATTTATTTTTACTAGGCAATTACAGGCTGCATTACCTCCTGACAGTAAGGTATTGTGGGGCATGTTATTAAGCATAAAGCCAGTAAACACTGATGAACAATTTTGCTGAACTAGGCATGCAATTTAGAAAGCAATAATACACAAATCCAATTTGGTACACAATGGATACCACAGCACGTCAGCACATGTAACTATCACAGCCTGCAAATTAAATTGGGGCGGCCCTTTTTGCAACAGCACAAGCCAAGATTAAATATATTTTCTCCCTCAATTTAACAAGTTGCTGACCACAAATATAAATATGTATGTATGTGTTTGTGACCCTCCATGTGGACGTACATGTGCATATATGTGAAACCACTTGGGTTTTCTAACTACGCTCTCGCATGCTCCCCACAGGCCATAGGTGGGAAAAGAATATTGCTCTGTGCAGAGAGCTGGATGTCAGCGTTGCTTTGACAGGGAAGCCCAGCAAGACCAGCTTTGCAGTGACAGCTCTTGCCATGTCCAGGTAACCGCAGCTTGGCCCCTCCTGGCCTCCAGCAGAGGGCGATGTGGCCACCTTAAGAAACTGTGCCTTGGCTTGGGAGCCTGGCCCTGAGAAGTAGCCTCAGGACAGGGGCTTAGGTGGGCACACCATGCACAGGATTCAGGCCAGGAGGCCATGTAGGGCCCAAGGAACTGTTTCTTAACACACACATGTTTCTGCCCTTTCTCCTTGATTATCCATAAACTCATAAAGAAATCCAAAGTTAAAAGTATATTGCTTTGTAATTTTATCCTAAAGAGGAACTTTTTTCCTGAGGGCCACTGCTGATTGTAATATTTAAGGTGATAGTTATCCCACATTACAGAAAATGCCTTTCAAGGGCTCTGAACAAATGTGGAACAGCCAATGTCAGATGTTCCACAGGCCCTGGCTGCACCTCTCACAAGAAAAGACCAGAGGCACCTAAAGGTGCTAGAAAGAAAAACTCAGGGCCTACCTCTGCTCCCTGGGGCCCAGCCTTCTTGGAGAATCCCCCAGTGCTTTGGGAGCCACAACCCTCAGAGTTCAAAAGCACCCCCCATCACCCCTCAGGGTCAAAACATTCCCCAGTCCTCCTGCTCCCTGCCCTGCCCAGGTGGAGGCCAGGCGCAGGCCCAAGGCATCTCCAGGCATCCCTGAATGAGACTGAAATCCCCCTCTTGGCATTTTCCTGATTGCCCACTGGGATGAGCAGGACCACAGGCTTGACTCTAACACTCCAATCTATTCTTTTTCCCCAGAAACCAGACCAAACTCTTTGTAGGTGACGAAAAGGGGAGAATATTCTGCTGGTCTGCAGAAGGGTAGGAAGAAGGAGATGGTGGTGGCCCTGGCCTGGCAGCCATGGCAACTGCTGGGATGACACAGTGCCTTGGTTTAAGGAAAACCTCAATGCCTCTGCTCCACATGGCTGCTGCGGCTGAGAGAGGGCCCGTGGGATTGTGGCCTTGAATGGCACAAGGATGCGCTTCTACAAATGAATGAGAGCTCACATGGGGTTCCTGGGAGCAGCACACAGGAAGCCCAGACTCTCTGATGCCACCTGGACACCAAATTGCATAGGTCTCACCTTTTCAAAGAACTCATTGCACTGAAAAAAAAAAGGGGGGCGGGGGTCACTTACTAGAAACTAAGGGGAAATATTGTATTGTCTTTATTTTAATAAAGCAACTCTTTTCGAATATAGAGAGCTCTTGAGTTTAAAGTTGTCACCATTTTCCACTCAGGTATTTACATGTCTATTCTGAGAAAGGCAGGAAGGCTTCAGGGAAGCACCACCCTCCTTCAGTATTCCTCAGCTTGCCTGTCTGTCTCCTTGGAATTTGGCTCCTCCAGTGTGGTCTTGCCTGCCATGCAGAGCTTTATGGGGAGTGAGGGGCCTCTCAACAGGCTTTTATGGCTGAGGCACAGGACACAGACATGAGGCTTCCCACTGCAAGCATAGGGAAGTCAACCTGCAGGGACACCCCACTGAGGCCTACCTGCCTTGTCTCTGCACCCCACAGCTGGTGGTGGGTCCCAGCCAGATGCTGGCCTGGCAGGCCCTTCCTAGGGCCCATTCTTATGTGGAGGTGGAGGGCCACAGTCCACATGCCAATTTTGAACTGGAGCTCACTCTGGGAAAATCTGCACTACTATGTGACTTTTGTTCTCCAAGTAAAAATACATGGCAGGTGGGTAGTTAAATCCTCTGAGGAATTCAGTACCTTCCAGTGCCTGGGTCACTCTCAGCTCAGTCACTGGACATTGAAAGCCTCACCCTCACCCTCACTCTGTTGTCTTCTTCCCACCCCAGCCTTCAGAACTCCTTGAGGAAAATTCACCTGCCTCTGAATGAAATCAAACTCAGCTGGTTACATATGGACTTGGGCAGCAAAGCTCCTTAGCAACATCTATGCTCCCTGAGATTTTCCTTCTAGGGAATCCTAATCATCCCCATATTCCTCTAAGCCATGCAGAGGCCCCTAAGGCCTGTAGATGGCAAGAAAGTAGACTTAATGTCTTGTGGCCTGGGTTATTTTAAAGATAAGTGAGAAAGTAGCTGTGTCCAAAGTAGTGAGAGAAGCGGGGTTAGAAAATAGTGATCTACTGTAAACTTTGAAGTATTTGCAAAGGGGATGATGGAGGAGGAAACACATCTCAGGGCACTGCCCCTGGGTGAGAAGGGCTGACCCGGGGACAAAAACAGCCACCCCTGCACTCTCTGCCTACACTACAAGCAGACAAGCCATTTGCAACCTCCTCGTCCATCGGGGGCTGCACCAGAGGGCCATAAATTGAAGAACACAGAGCACCACTTCCCAAGAAGGCCAAGAAACAGGGTCATAAATATCAAGGCTGGGTCTGCTCTCATGTTTCAAAATATGATTCACAGCATTTGTCCAAGGCTGAATGGTCTGCTGGTCCAAAGGTTCTCTTGGGCACATTCATTCAATAAGCATTTCCTGAGTTGCCTTTTGCTTCCCAATATCATAGGGAATATGGGGGGGACAGTGTTGGGTCTTGTTGCTGGAGTCTGTTCAAACACATGTGACTTGAGGAGGAAGAGATAAAGGGAGAAATAGCCCATGCCCTAGGGGAGGCACGGGCGGCATCCTGGCTGTCTTCCTTCACTTGGCTGCCATAACAAAATACCACAATCTGGGCAGTTTAAATGACAAAGTTTCCTCACAATTGTGGAGGCTAGACGCCTGAGATCAAGGTGTCAGCATGGTTGTTTTATTCTTTATCCTTGTCTTTTCCATGTGTCCTCACATGGTCTTCCCTTTGTAACTGTCTCCAAATTTCTTCTTTTTATAAGGATACCAGTCAGAATTCACCCTGGCTGGTTTGGCTCAGTGGATTGAGCATCGACCTGCGAGCTAAGTGTCGCTGGTTCAATCTTCCAGTCAGGGCACATCAGAGAAGGAAAACTCTGACTTCAAAAAACCTTCGCTGCCTTGCGGCATACCCCTTCAGGGGAAAGGCTAAGGGAGTAAACCCCGACAGAAAATCCGGAGCCGGAGTCCCTAAGGCGGTTTGACGTTGTAGTCAACACCGGCAACTCCTGCGGCGCACCTGAAACCAAGCTGTATTGACTCCGTCTTTCCCTTGGACCCTTCAACTGTGAAGAGAGGGGGGGTCTGCTGCATGGGCAACAGCAGACCCTCCATATCATCCTGCCCAGGCTCTGTAGCTTCAGCTTCACTGGAGAGGACACTCCAGCGTCATCGCAAGATGTCGATTCAACACGGGGTCACTCCCGAGTCGGACTGCACAACCATTCTCGGTGGTGCAGATAGACTCTTAAGAAGCTACACCATCGTCTCTCGAGACGGACGGCTGCCGACGAGTCAGAATGGATTGGGTCCCATCCTAATGCTGTCATTTTAACTTAATTACAGTAGGCCCTCTTTATATCGTGGTTCACTTATCGCAGCCTCACTATATCGCAAGACTTTAGAAAATATTACAGTATATTTAATTACCACGGATTTTTTTCTATATCACAGGATTTTGTGGTACCGTATATGTATGTTGTTAAAGTTACTTAGGTTTAAGAGTGTAGAATATGTTTAAGAACATAGTAGTGTTTATAAAAGTGTAGAAAAGGTTAATAAGGGAGTGGAAAAGGTTAAATAAGGGACTGGGAACAGTTTATAAATGTGCGGGAAGGGTTTATAAAGCCTTAAAAATATATATAAATACTAAAATAAATGTAAGGTTCCTACTTTGTGATTTTCACCTATTGTGGGGGTGGGGTGTCTAGAAGGTAATACCTGTGATAAGTGAGGGAATACTGTACCTCCTTGACGATGCTATATCCAAATATGGTCACATTCTCAGATACTGAGGATTAGGATGTCAACATAGGAATTTTAGAGGGACACAATTCACTTTATAATGCTGGCTGAAGGAGGTGGCCCTAGAGCAAGACCTGGAAGGGCAGATATGACTTGGGCTGGTTGAGATGAAGAATGGGGTATTATCGGAAGAAGGAGAAGCATTGACAAAGACATAGGGCACATTTGGCTACAGGGAGAATGAACAAATGGGCAAAGATGGAGGGCCATGTGGAGGCTGAGCAGGAGAGGCTGTTGCTCTGGGGTTGTGGGGGCTGGAAGCAGGTGATGGGGCAAGGTGAGTGGGAGTGATGGGCAGAGATGGACCATCCACCCAATGTAGCTGTATTCCCAGTGCCCAGCTCACAGATGATGCTCCATGAGTACTGCCTAAGTATATGAATATGCAGATGAATGAATGAGCCATGGTGTCAGATATTTCAACATTGGTGGTGCTGGGAGTAAAAATGTGTCTTTGAGTGATGGCAGGTTCAGGCAGCAGCCCTTCCATAGGTGGGGTAAAGCAGAATGGAGGGAAGAAGTTGGGAAGAGACTCAAGTAAACTGGTGGGATGTCATGATCTGGGAACAGAATGTTGTAGGGGATGATGCCAGAAGTCTGGGACTAAACTAGTGCCATCCATGGAGTTGGGAGCAGAAGAGGCACCCATGGGAACAGGAAAAGGCATTGGGCAAAAATGTGCTCTGAGGAGGAGGCAGAGGAGGAGTGCAGAAGACAGACTCACTGTCAGGGATCACTGTCAGGGCCCTCCCATGTCTGTCAGGAAAGATTCGGGTGATCATCTGGGAACAGCTTCTTTCCTTATTGCACTAAAGTGAGATCCTGGCATTTCACTAGGGCCTCTGGCACACTCCTCCAGGGCCAGTTCTATGATACCTGGAGGAGGGAAGCTGCTCCGCACACAAATCCAGAAGGAACAGGGACACCCAGGGCCTTTCGCTGCAGACCTGGTCACATCATAGGCTCCAGTGGAATTAGAAACAGAGTCTGCTGGGGAGACAAAGAGAGCAGGCCTGGGATAGGTGCTCACGGAGAAGGCCCAGGGGGTTGGGCCAGAGACTAAAGGTTCTCGGCAACTGAGGGAGCTGTTGGTTCCTTCTGGTCTCTGTATTTCAGAAGCTGGCCAGCCAGGACAGGGGTCCTTGATAGTTGTCAGTGATAGAGAGAAATCCAGGGCAGAGGCCTGAGGGTTAGGGAGGGGAGGGAGAGAGCAGACTGTACACCAAGGCCCCCAGCAGAAGTATAGACTAGAGCAGAGGCCAGGAGCTCTGGCTTCCTGGGCCAAGGTGCAAGGGCCACATGGATCCAGGCCTACCAAAATCCCAGATCCAGCTGAGACAAGAAGACCCCAGGGCAGGAGCAGTGCTAAGCTGTCCAACCAGAGCTTGTTATCTAGAGAGTGAATGTGAGGACAGTTGTGCACAATGAGGGTCATGGATAAGAGCACGGCCCAAGGGCCAGGCAGCCTGAGCCCCATTCCCAGTGCCCCCACTTCCTGCCAACTTTAGCCTCAGTTTCTGTATCTATAAAATTGGATCCCAGTGTCTACCTGATGGCTTGTCATGACGTTAAAATCATACCTGTTTTTTTTATGGGAGGATGAAGCCAATGACAAACTACCTATCCCTGACAGGATGCAATCTTTCAACATATCACTTACTCATTCACTTGCCAGTGTTTTTTCTTGCTGATCCAGACCCTGTGGCAGGCCCTGGGGACAGAGAAACACTTTCCTGTACTTTGAGAAGTTCCCTGCCTGGGCTGGGGAGAATTGCAGAGAAAACATAACAGGAGGCAGGCTCTTGCGCCCAGGCTGGAGCAGGAATAGCTTGTACAGGGATGGCATTGTTTTGGGAACAACTAAAATGCAAGTCCAGTCTCATGCTCCTGGTTCCCCAGAATCTGGACCCACTGACTAGAACAGAAGCCACCATCTGCATGTCAAGCCATCTCCCAGGTGGTGCTGATGTGCGCTCCAGGGTTCCCACCTGGAGATACTCTGGAGTAGACAGTGACAGGACAGGGTGAAGATGGAGGTATTTGCCCATTGCTGTCCACCCTACAGTCTCAGGACAGGTAGCTTGTGAGGGGCTTGCATGGCTTCAGGGATCAGGGACCCCCAGTTGCACCCCCTTCCATGAGCTCAGCCTGAGACAGCAGCCCGGCCCAGCTCTCTTCCAGCTGAGCTCCTTGCCAGCCCTGAACCCTGACCCCACCCCCCCTCCAGCAGCAATGCCATAGACATTGCTCCCACTCTGGGAAAATCTCAGCTATCTTCATTCCAAACAAGTACTTCTTTCCCACCCATTCATAGCAATGCTTGCCTTCGCCTCTCTTCGTGCTCTGAGCTCCAGGGGGAGAAACCCAGGACTCTGGAAATCACTCAGGACAACTGCCTCCCTGAAAGAGGCAGAGAACTTGAGACTGGATTTGGGAACATTAACATGCAGCCAAGCAGCATACATTTAGGGAGAAATAGACTCTTCATATGAAAATGTTTATGAAATTTGTTTAGCATAAAATCAAATCTCTCTAAGTCCAAATCAGTTTTGCTTTAGTAAGTTCTGGGTACATATGACAGGCCAGGATCTGGGGGAGCAGGTGTGTGTGTGTGTGTGTGTGTGTACGCGTGCTCACATAAGTGTGTTGTTTCCATTTCACTCTTACAGGCTGCTGCTACAGCACCTTCATAACCATTTTAGTAAAGAGTATTCTACAAATTGTCTCCTTCCCTAAATCTCTGAAAGCTCAATGTCTCTTGCCCTGCACTGAGATCTCTTTCTGTCCCCAAACTTGTTGATACAGGGACACCCCTTGTCCAAGACCCTTCACTACCATTTGCCAGAAATGCATTGTCATAAATAAATCACTCTGCAAAAGACTCAAGAGTGCTCAGTGCCCCAATGCTGTGCAATGCACACACAGTAGCCCTGCCATTGTCACACAGGCATCAGACACTGACATCAGAGTGATGGTTCACATTAACTATCAGTCCATGCAATTGTTCCTTTGTTCATTCATTTATCCATTTGTTCACTCGCCAGCATCACCCAAGGGTCCACTGAGTGTCTGTTGCATGCCAGGCTGGGGCCCAATGGAGAGAGGATAAGTCTAGACACAGATGCCTGAAACTTAACTCCTAGGAGCTTATGGCTGCAGACCCTCTAACTCTGCCATGTTACAGAGGAAGGCCCAGACGAGGGACTTGTCTAAGGTCAGTGACAGAACCTAGTTAGGGTTCTAGGCCAGAGCATACCCTCTGCAGTATAATGGGGCCTCAACTTCCCTGGGACTCCACAGACTGACTGAAGTCTAAACAGCCTGTCCCCAGGTCCTAGAGCCTCAGTGCCCTTCCCTGATCACCAATGCCTGAGCTTCAAAGAGCAGATGCTCCCCCCACCTCACCACAAAACACAAAGGATGCTTTTGGAAGAATAAAAAATGAAAAAGAGTCAGCATCTTTGTGCAGGAGGAGACCAGCTTAAGTACTTCCTGCAACAAGAAGCTCACTGCCACAGACAGCAACTCCCCTGGGACTTGGAAGACCACCCTCCCTCCTCTGAGCACAGGTCACAGGAGGCCCCTGAGCCCCTTGGAGCAGAGGCTGTGAGACCCACACTTCAGGACCCCATTCTGCATTCTTGTGCTTTGTGTCCCTCAACCTCGGTTGTTCTTATATCTTCTTGTTGCTGTTTGGTAAAATTGGAGTAATAATTACTGACCGCACAGGTTGTAAAGACTAAATGAGATAATGTGTGCACATTTCCTAGCACAGAGTAGGGGCTCAACAAATGCTAATTATTATGATGATGATGTTGATTAATGTGGTTTGTGGTTTCTCACAACAGGCCTGATAAGGGAATAATGAATTTCATTCTCCTTTCTCCACTCTCCTCTCTGAGGAATTATCCTTTCCTTCACTTATCTTCTGAGTTTTCTCAATCCCTTACCACCTTCATGATTTTTCGACCCTGCTTGTATCAATTACAAGTGTCTTAATATTGTCTTTAACTTCACTCATTTGTTGTAATGTCTTTGAAATCACAGGTTTGATGTATTTTTTCTAATTACATAAAAAATATATGGAAAAAAACAACTCTTGTCCTTGCACCCCCCTACAAACACTTCATGGTCCTGGGGTCTCTGAGCCACATTTTAGGAGACACTGTCCTTACCCAAGGTCCTGGGGCAGGCATTGTGTTTTACCCAGGGAACAGCTGCCCCAGAGAGGCCCTGGGTATGTCCACTGAACCTGGGTTAATAAAGTGGGGAGGGCGCAACTCTTATCCCTGCTTCCCAAGGAATGCCTTTTATAGCACCCCAAGAAGAAGATGCACAGGGCTGTGGTGCCCATCTGCAGGCAGACCTCTGGGTTCCAGGCCTGGCTTCCTCTCACATTCTGGGTAACTTTGGAGAAGTTGGTTAATACTTTTAAAAGTATTTATGTGGAGTGAAAAATCCAGTACCTGGAACATAGGACATTCTCAAAATATAGTAATGATTAAAAAACATTCGGTCTCTTGGCCAGCATCAGGAATGGGACATTATCCTACACAAGTCTCTCGGGCCAAAACCCTTTGGGACATCTTTGAATACGTTCCTCCCTCATAGCCAACATCCAGTCTCTTAGGAAATACTCTCAGCTCTAACAAATAATCAGAAATTAAAACTAAAATCTCTCCACCTTTTGAAATCTCATCAAAAACATGAAATATGAGAAGAGAGAAAATGGCGGCGGAGTAAGTAGCAGTGTTGTCTGCTTGCTCCTCTCATGGAAAGCTTGGGATGTGGACAGGGAGACGAGTGAGTGAGTACAAATTTCAGACAGCTCGAGTGGGGAAGGGAGAGCGAGAGTGGAGTGGAAAAGGGCAGCAGGCCCGCCAGCGCTCTCAGGAGGAGTCGCTGGACCCACCAAGCCCCACACTCCTACCAGACCACACCCTGGAGGGACAGCTGCAGACGGGCTCACTACCCAGAATCTGCTTGGAGACTGCTGCCTACTGTGGGCACGGTGAACAGCGGAGTCCCGTAGGGAAACAATAGAAAGGTTTCCGTGAACTGGCCAGAGGTGTGGGAGGACAGCGAGTGGCCCAGACTGTGGGAAACTGTATGATCTGAATCTGGGTGGAGATCCTCCAGACAGGCAGATCTGGGCTGGCGACCCTGCCCCTGGGTGCACGCATCTCGGCGCCACTTAAAAGAGAGAAGCTTAACTGGGCCGGGAGAGCTGTGTTAGAAACACAGTCTCGGTCAGAGCTCCAGACCAGTGGGCAGGGTGCGCAGGCGAACGGGGAGACGGTGAGCAACAGAGACTTTGGGAAGCTGCGTGAACTGAGACTAGTGATGGCAGCACCACATACTGGGCACACGCATCCATCACAGCACTGCTGATCAGAAAAAAGTGGAATTGGGCCAGGAAAGCTATGTTAGAAACACGGTCTCAGTCAAGGCCCAAAGCGGGTGGGCACAGTGCGCAGGCGAACAGAGGGGCACTGCCAGCCAGGGACAGACACAGCTCAGTGCTGCAGCTCGGAACACAGAGTCTTCTCGGGAGGAGGAGGGAAGGCAGGACCCAAAGCAGGGTGGGGACTAGAATCATGCACACTGGCTTCCCAACAGAACAGCGGTACAAGAGAAGCTTGAGGACTATTGGAGGGTGCCACAGGACAAGTGGGGAGAGAGACCCAACACTGTGGTTCACAGCAGATAGTTACAGCAGGCCCACGAGTGAGAGAAAAGCAGCTGCAGAAACCAGCCAGAGCTCCTCACAGCCAGCAAACCAGGAAAAAAATTGAAACTCATGGAATTTTGACCAGGTGTGGATCCAGAAAAAGAAGACTGCACACAAAGGCTGAACTGAGTAAAAACTTTCTTTTTAACTTTAATTTTAATGGAAAGAAGGAAGGAAAAAAAGATTTTTTTTGTCTTTTTTTTTTTTTTAAGGAGAAGAAAGGAGGGGAAGAAAAAATAATTTTTTTCTCTTTAAACTATCTCTTTAATCTGTTTCATACCATCTCTCCCTCCCATCCTTCATCTTTAATTGTTGTTTGTTTGTTAGTTTTGTTTAGCCTCCCTTTCACACTAAATATAAAGCATACAACTACCATATAAATCTAATACTATACACTACCACTTTCTTACTGTATCCTGCATTCTTCCCTCTCTCTCTCTTTTTTAAATTTTTTTATTTTTATTTTTATTTTATTTTATTTTTTATTAACATACAATGTAAATATTACTTACTATCTTGCATAGTCTTGACATTACCTGCTACTATTGCTACTCTATCATCCCTCCTCTCAAAATTCATCTTTTTCTTCATTTAAAACAACTGTTACCTGTTTCTCCTATAATATAATAGTCCTAACCTCTTTACATTTATATTAATACTGGCTCATTTGCTAGTGATAGTGGGATAGAGGGTGGGAGATATTTCTGAGGGTGTGGGCTTCTTGCCTGGGCTGTGTGTTTATGTTCTTAACAGCATCTCCACAAAAGAACTCAAGACAAAGTAGACAGAGTGACTCTCAATCAACTAGCCAGAGGGAAGATCCTACCAAAGAGCACCTTAAATATAACCAGACAGCATAAACGAATGACATAAAGGGTACCCAAGAACATCAGGCTCAGGAGATCAAAGAGACTGCACCACTGAAACCCCCAGATCTCCTATAAAGAATCTCATACTACAAAGGTAGGAAGTCAAAACAGAAAAATCCAAAAAACAAAACAAACAAGAAGAATCCAACATGGTAAGATGCAGAAACAACCTCTCAATGAAAAGAAAAGAGGAATCCCCAGAAAGAGAGGTAGATGGAATAGACATAGCGCAAATGTCAGACATGGAATTCAAAACAATGGTGGTGAAAAAGCTCAATATACTTGACAACCTCAAAAACAACTACGGCAACCTCCAAGGAAGTTACCAGCAGCTCCAAGAAAATTACAGTGAACTTATGGAGAACTACACCAGCATAAAAAAGGACATAGAAACTATTAACAAGAACCAAGAAAAATGAAGAACACAATCTCTGAACTGAAAAACACAATAGAATCAATTAAAAGCAGGCTAAACGAAGCAGAGGATAGGATCAGTGAGTTAGAGGACAATGTAGAAAAAAATTCCCAGACAATACAACAAAATGAAAAAAGGTTGAAAAAATATGAACAAGATGTAAGGGATAGCATGAGAAGAAATAATATCAGCATCATCGGAATAAGAGAGGGAGAAAAAAGAGGAGCGTGGAATAGAAAAGCTGATAGGAGAAATAATGACAGAAAAATTTCCCAACATGATGAGAGAAAAAGTTATGCAAATTCAAGAAACACAGAGAGTCCCAACGAGGAGGAAACCCAAAAAACCCACTCTAAGGCACATCATAATTAAAATGGCAACATTCAAAGACAAAGAGAGAATCCTAAAAAGCAACAAGAGAAAAACAGCAAGTAACATACAAGGGGGCTCCGATAAGGCTATCGACCGATTTCTCAACAGAAACACTACAAGCCAGAAGGGAATGGTCAAAAATATTTCAAGCAATGAAAACCAAAGGCCTACAACCAAGAATACTGTACCCAGCAAGGCTCTCATTCAAACTAGAAGGTGAAATAAGGAGTTTCTCAGACAAAGGAAGACTAAAAGAATACATCTCCACAAAACCAGCATTGCAAGAGATGCTAAAGGGAATGTTTTAAGAAAAAGAAGAAAAAAAGAGGAGAGGAACACAGGTACTAAGGGAAATGAATAAATACATGTCAATAATAACCTTAAATGTAAATGGATTAAATGCTCCAATTAAAAGACAGGGGTAACAGAATAGATAAGAAAACAGGACCCACATATTTGTTGTCTACAAGAAACACACCTCTAAACAAAAGATTTACACAGAGTGAAAGTAAAGGGTTATAAAAAAGTATTCCAAGCAAATGGACATTTAAAAAAAAGCTGGAATAGCAATACTCATATCAGACAAAATGGATTTCAAAGCAAGGGCAATAAAAAGAGACAAAAAAGGACATTTCATAATACTTAAGGGAACAATCAATCAGGAAGATATAACACTAATAAGCATATATGCACCCAACGTAGGAGCACCCAGATACATAAAGAAAATACTAGAAGACCACAAGAAGGAAATTAACAGCAACACACTCATAGTAGGGGACTTTAACACTTAATTATCAACAATAGACAGATCTTCAAAGCAAAGAAACACCAAGGATATACAGGCATTGAACAACACACTAAACCACATGGACTTAACTGATATACATATAGAACTTTTCACCCCAAAGGAGCAAAATATACATTCTTTTCAAATGCACATGGGACATTTTCAAAGATAGACCACATGATAGGACACAAACAAGCCTCAACAAATTCAAGAAAACTGAAATCATATCAAGCACCTTTTCAGACCACAATGCCTTGAAACTAAAAATCAACCTCAGAGAAAAAAATCAAACACACCCAAATTCATGGAGAATGAATAACATGCTATTAAATAATGAATGGGTTAACAAAGACATCAAAGAAGAAATCAAGAAATTTCTAGAAACTAATGATAATGAACACACAACAGCCCAAAACCTATGGGACACAGCAAGAGCAGTCTTAAGAGGGAAGTTCATAGCATTACAGGCATATCTGAAAAGGATAAAAGAATCTCAAATAAAAAATATAACCCTACAGCTTCAAGAACTAGAGGAACAAAAACAAACAAAGCCCAGAGTGAGTAGAAGAAAGGAAATCATCAAGATCAGAGAAGAATTAAATGACATAGAGACCAAACAAACAATTCAAAAGATCAACAAAACTAGGAGCTGGTTCTTCGAAAAAATAAACAAAATCGACAAGCCTTTAGCCAGGCTCATCAAGAAAAAAAGAGAAAAGACCTAAATAAATAAAATCAGAAACAAAAGAGGAGAAATCACAACTGATACAACAGAAATACAAAGGATTGTAAGAAATTACTACAAACAACTGTATGGCAAGAAATTTGACAACCTAGAAGAAATGGACAAATTTCTAGAAACATATAACCTTCCAAAGCTGAATCAAGAAGAAGTAGAAAGCCCCAACAGACCAATAACAAAGAAGGAAATTGAAACAGTAATCAAAAATCTCCCTCCACACAAAAGCCCTGTACCGGATGGCTTCACAGGCGAATTTTACAAAACATTTAGGGAAGAACTAACTCCTACCCTCCTCAAACTATTCCAAAAAATCCAAAAACAGGGAAAAATCCCAAACTCATTCTATGAAGCCAGTATTACCCTAATAAAACCAGATCAAGACACAACAAAGAAAGAAAACTACAGGCCACAATCACTGATGAACACAGATGCTAAAATCCTCAACAAAATATTGGCAAACAGGATCCAGCAATACATTAAAAAGATCATATACCACAACCAAGTAGGATTCATCCCAGGGATGCAAGGATGGTTTAATATTCGCAAATCAATAAATATAATACATCACCTAAACAAAATGAAAGACAAAAATCACATGATCATATCAATAGATGCAGAAAAAGCATTTGATAAAGTACAACACCCATTTATGATGAAAACACTCAGCAAAATGGGAATGGAGGGAGCATACCTTAACATAATTAAGGTTATATACAAGAAACCAGAAGCCAACATCATACTCAATGGACAAAAATTGAAAGCATACCCCCTAAAATCAGGAACAAGACAAGGATGTCCACTTTCTCCACTCCTATTCAACATAGTGTTGGAAGTCCTAGCCACAGCAATCAGGCAAGAAAAAAAAATAAAAGGCATCCAAATTGGGAAAGAAGAAGTAAAACTATCATTATATGCAAATGACATGATAGTATACATAGAAAACCCTATAGACTCCACTAAAAAACTACCTGATATAATAAGTGAATTTGGCAAAATTGCAGGGTACAAAATAAATATACAGAAATCTAAGGCATTTCTGTACACCAACAAGAAAGTATCAGAGACAGAGTCAAAAAAGAAAATGCCATTTATTATAGCAACAAGAAAAATAAAGTGGAGAGAAACAAGATGGCGGAAGAGTAAGTGGAAGCTACACTAACCTCCTCCCGGAACTAGTCTGGACTTACAACTTAATTTTGGAGAAATCATCTGGAATAACCAACCAAACAGTAGCTGGAGAGAAGTCTTATAACCACAGAGAGACAGAAAAGGCCACTACATCACAACGTGACTGGTAGGGATTGAGGAGACACGGAAGGGCTGGCTGGGCTCACACGAATGGCAGCTGAAGGGACTGAGAAACAGCTCTGCAGCCGGGGGTTCCCCCTGATAAGGGCAGGGTCTAACCTCCAGCTGAGCTTCCCAGCCTACAGCAACAGAGTGGAAAGTAAAATAGTATCCAGCTGTGAAAAGCGAAAAGCCACAGGGTTTCTTGCTAGCTGGAGAGAAACAGCTGGAGAAAAAGAGCTCTTAAGTGGATCACATATGAAAATATTTTGGCCTCCACTTACCCCGGGCTCGAGCAGAAGGAAGGCAGAGAGGACTAGAGATGCTTGGGGAGAGTTTGGTGTGGTGGCTTTGAGGGGAGAACTGGGGAAGCAGCCGACCAGGTCCCAGTGCTGACTCATCCCCAGTACTGCAGGCAGACCATCCCCACCCCCCAAGTGGCGTCAGCCTGAGGGGAAGCAAAAGCCCTGCCTACAGGAATTAAGCTGCCACATCCACAGTCCTTAAGCCTGATGGCTAATCACAGATTGAATAGATTCACAACTAAAGATGTCAGACAAAGGCAGTAGATCCCTGGAAGTCTCCAACAGGCTGCCTAGGCCCAGACTGGTAGAGGATCTGACACCACCAGGGGCAGATCCAGGAAGTGCAGATCATTCTAAGAAGCATCAACAAACAACAGGAGTCACAAAAATGGGGAGACAGAGAAACAACCCCCCATTGAAAGGAAAGGTAGAATCCCCAGAAAGAGTGCTAAATGAAATAGAGGGGAGAAAACTATCAGATATGGAATTCAAAACATGGATTATGGAGTAGCTCAATGAGCTCAGCGGAAACTACAAGGAACTCCAGAAAAACTACAAGGAACTTACTGAGAATTACACCAGCATGAAAAAGAACATAGAAACTATCAATAAGAGCCAGGAGGAAATAAAGAATACGATCTCTGAATTGAAGAACACAATAGAAGGAATTAAAAGCAGGCTAGGGGAAGCAGAAGATCAGATCAGCGAGCTGGAAACAATGTAGACAAAAACTCCCAGACAGTGAAACAAATTGAAAAAAGACTGAACAAGACCGAAGAGGCTCTAAGACAGCTGCAGGACAACATGAAATGTAATAATATTCGTATCATAGGAATTCCAGAAGGAGAAGAATAGCAAGGGATAGAAAACCTCTTTGAAAAACTAATGACAGAAAACTTCCCTAACATGAGGAGAGAAAGAGTCATGCAAGTCCAGGAAACACAAAGGGTCCCAATGAAAATGAACCCCAACAGGCCCACTTGAAGACACATCATAATTAAAATGCCAACATTCAAAGACAAAGAGAGAATCCTAAAAGCAGCAAGAGAGAAACAACTAATAACATATGTGAGAAACGCTCACAATAAAAACTGGGACACAGGACTTGAGCAGTAAAACGAGGCCTTTATTCACGAGTCTGCAGAGCCGGGCGCACCCTCACAGCCAGGAGAATGTGCGCGCCAAGTAGACAAAGGAAACTGATTTTATAGTCTTAGCTTCCCCACCCTGAAATTGCCACCCTAAAGTGATTATCTTCTCCACCCTGAAATTGCCACCCTAAAGTGATTATCTTCCTTGCCCTAAAGTGAGAGGATTATCTTCCCCGCCCTAACGCAATTAGCTCCCCTCCCCTCTCCTCCTTCCCCGTTTCTCCATGACTGGATACTCAGGAGGTACAATCTAACGCGTTCATCTAAATACCCCTATTGTGATTTGTGAATATGCTAATACTGTCCACTCCCTTCCCAGAGATCCTTTAATTACATTTGCCCTTAAGACCCTTTAATTACATTTGCCCTTTGTTACCAATGACTTTGCTACTGGTTTGGGAGTCACTATGTCCTTGTTTCTAACAATTCCCCCCTGTCTCTTTTGGAAAATTGACTACTCAAACCATTCTATTAATCCCTTCAAATCTAAGGAGGATTTCTCGACTTTCTTCCTCATAGTTAGGATTCCCTTGGGTCTCTTGGAGGAGGAGATTATGAAAAGTTGCTGGCATCTGTTTAGTTAGTGCAGTCTCAATTAGCCTTTGAACCAAACCTCTGACGCATGGAATAATACAGCAGCCTAAAGCTGTGAGGACGCCTGCTACCACTATGAGGGATACCAGAGCTGATGAGATCATTCCTTTCCAGTTGCCAAACCAGTTTTCTAACCATCCTGTTATGGGATTGTCAATACCTGAGTTTTCCGCCAGCTCATTTGCTAAGGTAGTTAGTCCCTGCAGAGCCTTAGTGATAGATCCATCAGGGGCAGTATTATTAGGGATAAAGGTGCAACACTGCCCCCTGAGCATTACACATACACCTCCCTTTTCTGCCAACATCATATCCAGTGCCATCCTGTTTTCCCAAGCCACTCGACTGGTGGCATCTAATTGTTGAGCGATTCCTTCTATGGCATTCCTACTATAATTGATAAACCTCTGCTGGTTATAATAAATATAGTTTATCCAATCAACATTTTTATTAACGGTTGACCACCAGAAAAGCACTGACTCAAACCCTGCTGCTATCTGGTTTCTAGCTTTAAACTCATTTGGAACTCCTCTGGGGACCCCAATGGCGTCAATATAGATATGAGGATCAAAGGATCCACCAGGCGCCACTGACCTCTTTTTCCTAACAGGAGCAGTCTGGATCGGTTTTGGAAATGCTAGGGTAAAAGGGATAGCCAATTGAACCAGGGCACAGGTTCCACTCCACCTGTCAGGTAGGATTTTCCAGAGGCTCCTCTGCCCACAATACCACCAGACATCTGCTCTGGGGATTCGGAGGGGAATATAGTTGCCAGCCCCACTGTGAAGGTGGCTCGCATTTCTGGTATGAGTGCATGTTAGGAGTTCTCCCACAGGGGTACCCGAATTCGCTTCCCACCTAGAGAGGCAAGAAGAATAATTCATGGGTCCCACTGAGTATGGAGGGAGGGATTGAGTCCCATTACTCCCTATAGAGGGAAAGAGGAGAGACAAGCTTCTGCAAGTCTCATTTCCCCATGCATTCTCATCCTGGTAGAGAGCGAGCATACAGGCCATTCCCGAGGGGTCAGAGTCCCAGCCTAGTGGAAATGGTACGACCTGTGCCTGGGGTCTCCCTGTGGTACAAGCATAACAGTTGCTTTTATTCAAGGATCTAACAGTAAATTTGACCCATTCTACCCAAGCATTTGTGTCCCCATATCCAGTCTCTATCTCTAAGGTCTGTCTGAGATCTAATACCTCAAAAACTTTTACCTTGGCTGGATTATTCTGGGGTCTTTTCTGAGGTGTTTCTGAGGTCCGGCTGGGGGAAGTTAGATTTTCTAGGGAAGGAGGAGTTGTCACTAAGTAGAGACCTAGCCACCCTACTGGATCTATGCCAGATACATCAGCTCCTAGGCCGTAAACTCTGGTAGCCACATGGGGTTCCTGACTTAAGGCCTGTGGCTGGTTCAGTGTCAGAAAAAGAGGGTTGCACTGGAGAGGCTGGCAGTTTGGGGGAGGAGCTCCTTTGCTGAAAGTTATTTTAGGCAGGAGCAGTTTTACTGGCTCAGGGGGAGCGGCCGTTTGCCCACTAGGGTTAGTTGTCCACCAAATATCCTCCCATGTAGGACAAGGGACGTTCCCTAAATATGTAAGAATCCCATTGTTTTCTAGATAGGGACAGAGATACTTCTCCTGAGATGATAGCCAGCGTTGATAAGTAAGGTCCCCACAAGACAAAACTTGGCATGCATCAAACTTCAGGGTTTGGGGATTTGTACTTTCAGTTACATTAATAATTAGGGTTATCGGCCTGACCCAGCTCAGAGTGCCCTGGAAGGAGACGGTTATCCAGCAGAGCATTATAAATGGCCCACACCCCCACCTGGGGAACATGACTTTTTCCTGAGAGTTAACTTCAGAGGGTCCCTTCCCTGCTCTGAGGTTACTTCCCACTCAGCCTCTGCCTTTTCTTCTAGGGGTCCCTTCACCCTAGTATAATGAGTCCACCCCTTTTCAGCAGTTCTCACGGCAGTCTCGGTGGTCAGGAGCACCTGGAAAGGTCCTTCCCACTTGGGCTGAAGTTTCTCTTCTCTCCAGGACTTGATCAGGACCTTGTCGCCAGGCTGGAAGCGGTGAACCGGGAACTCGAATGGTGGGGTCTGAGCAAGGAGGCCTTTCACCTTGAGAGAGGCAAGGGTAGATGTAATAGCCAATATATATTTCTTTAAGAACTGATCCTTGGTCTCCAGGGTGGGTATCTCAGTCCTCCCCCCCAGGTAAGGGAGTCCATATAGGAACTCGTAGGGTGATATCCCAGTATCCTTCCTAGGAGCTGTCCTGATCCTGAGGAGAGCCAATGGAAGACACTTGGTCCATGGTAACTTGGTTTCCAAGATCAGTTTAGCCAATTGTTTCTTTAGAGTCTGGTTCATGCGTTCTACTCTGCCCGAGGAAGGAGGGTGCCAGGGGGTATGATATTCCCATTTGATGTCTAGACACCTCATAACACCCTTTAGCACTTGGGAGGAGAAATGACTCCCATTGTCTGAGTCAATATTTTCGACTAAGCCGAATCTGGGGATAATTTGTTCAAGGATTATTTTAACCACCTTGCTTGCTGTGGCTGATGGAAGCGGAAAGGCTTCCACCCACCCAGAGAAATGATCTACTATAACTAAGAGAAATTTTTGATGGCCCACCTTTGGCATTTCAGTAAAATCAACCTGAATGCTCTGGAAGGGCCTGAGTCCCGGTGGCCTTCCCCCAGCTGGCATCTTTCGTACTGCCTTTTTGTTCACCTTCTGGCATATGAGGCATCCATGACAGATCTGCTTAGCTATTGTATAAATTCCAAATCCCCCATATTGTCTGAGGACTGTGTCACAGAGAGCCTGAGGTCCCCAATGGCTGCCTTGATGCAGTGTTATCATAATCTCCCTGAGGACCTGCTTATTCAGCATCTCTCTCCCATCTGGGAGTTTCCACTTACCAGTTGCATCCTTCGAGGCTCCTATCTGAGTTAATCTCCTTATTTCCTCCAAGGAAAAGGTAGGAGCTACTGACACAGGGGGGAGGCACGGAACCAGGTAGAGGACTTTACTTTCTCCCTCTAACGCAGCCTGCTTTGCTGCATTATCAGCCAGCCTATTTCCTCTAGCTTCATATGATCCCCCGGTCTGATGCCCATTGATGTGGACTATAGCGACTTCTGCAGGGAGTAGGAGGCCATCCAGGACTGACTTGACTAGTTTTTCATGTACTAGTTCTTTCCCCCTGCTATTTATTAGTCCTCGTTCTAGCCAAATTTTTCCAAAGGTATGGGCTACCCCATAGGCATACTTAGAGTCCGTATAGATGGTTCCTTCCTGGTCCTTTAGTAGTTTTAATGCCTGCCCTAAAGCATAAAGTTCACAAGTCTGTGCAGACCAATTATTAGGCAGCCTCCCTCCCTCAGAAAGCGCTTGAGAGTCCCCATCAATAATGGCATATCCATTATGCCTTTTCCCATTGATTACTCGGGAAGAGCCATCGATGAAGAGGGACTGTCCACCCTGTAAGGGCTTTTCTCTCAAATCCGGTCTGACCTTAGTCTGGTATTCTATGACATCAAGGCAGTTATGCTCTAAAACCTCTTGAGTCCCCTCTCCTCCTGCCCAAAGGAAGCTAGCAGGGTTCAAATTTGGGCTTTGAGAGAGAGAAAAATCATCCTTTTCTAGGAGGACAGCCTCATACTTAAGAATCCTGGAGTCAGTTAACCACCGTCCTGCCCTCTGGTTTAGAATTGTTCTGACTTGATGAGGGGAGGTTACAGTGAGAGGCCCCCCGAAGGTCAATTTCCTGCTTTCTTCTACTAACAAAGCTGTAGCAGCCACCGTCTGGATACATTCTGGCCACCCTCGAGAAACTGGATCAAGGAGTTTGGAGAGATAGGCAACAGGTTGTTTCTTTCCAGCCCACTCCTGAGCCAGAACCCCGAGTGCCGTGCCCTGATCCACCGTGACAAAGAGGTGGAAAGGTTTCTCTAAGGAAGGAAGGGCTAAAACTGGGGCAGTTACTAGAGCTTGTTTTAGCTCATTGACCGTATTTATCCCCTCAGTCGTCCACTGAAGAGGATCTGGTTCTTGTTCTAACAGTTTTGAATACAATAGTCTGGTTTTCTGAGCATATGACTCTATCCAGAGCCTGCAATACCCTGTTAGCCCCAAAAATTTTCTCAATTCTCGCTTAGTCCGAGGTAAGGGAAGGGTAGTAATAGCGGCTATCCTCTCAGGGCTGATTTTTCTCTTCCCTGCACTTATTAGATGGCCTAAGTATTTTACCTCCTGTTCTACAAACTGCAGTTTTTCCTTAGACACACGCAATCCCTTCTGACCCAAGAAGTTTAGGAGAGAAATAGTAGAGAGTCTCACTTCCTCTTGATCAGGACCAGAGAGGAGTAAGTCATCCACATATTGCAGTAATTGAGTGTGTCCCACAGGAAGGAATTCTGTAAGGATTTCTTCAAGAGCTTGGCCAAACAGATTTGGAGCTTCTGTAAAGCCCTGGGGCAGGACTGTCCAGCGATATTGCTGTTTCCTTCCCGTAGTTAAGTCCTCCCATTCAAAGGCAAACAAGTCTCTGCTTTTTAGAGCAAGGGGGCAAGCCCAAAATGCATCTTTGAGATCTATTACACTAAACCACTTATGTTCAAAGGGGATTTTGCTAAGGAGAGTGTAGGGGTTAGGGACGACAGGATGGCGGGTCCGGACGAGTTGGTTTATGGCTCTTAGGTCCTGGACCAGCCGGTAGTTGCCATCAGATTTCTTGATGGGGAGGATGGGGGTATTATAGGGGGACATACATGGCTCCAGAAGCCCATCCTGCAGGAGTTTATGAATAACAGGCTGTAAGCCCTTTTTTCCCTCATTGGAAATGGGGTACTGGCGTCTGCAGACAGTTTCCCCTGGTTTTTGTAGTTCAATTTCAAATGGAGCAATCTTCAGCCCCCCCCGATTTCCTTCATTAGCCCACACTATAGAATCAATTTGCTGTTCTTCTGCTTCAGTTAGGAGATTCAGCTTGACCTTAATTTGTCCCTCTTCTACCCCGAGGTCTAAGCCTAGCCTGACAATTAAGTCTCGACCTAATAAATTTACTCCAGCCTCAGGGACGTATAGAAGAGACTCCTCAATCAGTTCTTCTCCTAGTTGTAGTTGCATTTGCTGGAAAACTGGCACTTGAAATCCCTCCCCTTTTACCCCCGACACTAATATCTTTTCCTTAGAGAAGTCTGTCCCTTGAGGTTGAAAAGTTAAAGATGATCTGGCTGCCCCTGTATCTATTAAAAATGTAGTTTCTTCTTTATGGGGTCCCACCTTTAAATTTATCAAGGGCTCTTGGTGGGATCTACTTAAAAGGAGCCCCTGACACCCCTAATCCTCATCAAAGGTCATGAGGTTTGTAAGATCTCTCTCTCTCTGGAGGTCAGGACACTCCCGCCTAATATGGCCGGGTTTCCCGCACTTGTAACATACCCCAGGCCTTAAAGACTTTCTTTCCCCGTTGCCCCCTAGTCTGGGCCCCTGGCGACCTCTTCTGTTTGGTGTTTCTAACCCTTGCTTCCCCTGGATGACTTTCTCAACGGTTGAGACCATGATCCGGGCCTTCTGCTTCTGCTTCTCCTCCTCCCTCCTAACGTACACTTTCTGAGCTTCCCTGAGGAGTTCCTCAACCGTTCTTTCATTCCACCCATCTACCTTCTGTAATTTCTTACTAATATCTGGCCAGCTTTTTGTTACAAAGGTGACCTTTAAGAGTCCCTGCCCTACAGCGTCCTCTGGATCTAGACCAGAATACTTCCTCATCTGGTCCCTGAGCCTCTGTAGGAACACAGACGGAGCCTCATCTCTTTCTTGCTGTATCTCAAATGCCTTTGAGACATTCTGTGTTCTAGGGACAGACTCTTTAATTCCCCTGATGATGAGACTCCTAAGGTCTCTCATCTGAGTCCTATCTTCTGGCCTGTTATGATTCCACTCAGGATCTACGTTGGGGAATTTCTGTTCAGCCGGGATAACTCCCGGACCAGGAGGGTGTTCTCTTTCCCATTTCCTCATAGCAGCCCGTCTGATCATTCCCCTCTCTTCTCCACTAAAAAGGATGTCTAGAATAGACATTAATTCTGTCCACGTGTATGTGCATGGTCCAAGAAACTGGTCTAGCTGCTCCGCCAGTCCAAGGGGGTCCTCTATCAAGCACTTCATCTCACGCTTGAAATTTCTGACTTCAGTGCTTGTTAGAGGAGCATTAACATATCCAATTTGCCCCGGACCTATAGGGACCTCTCTGAGAGGAAACATCGGCTGCTCTGAGGGAATGGGGAAGTTCCTTAGGTCTTTCTTACATTGTTCTAATTCCTTTCTTAATCTAGGATAGATTCCCACCGGCGCTGTAGGTGTCGTGGGGGCGCATACTGGTGGGGTATCTGCTAGGCGTTCCTGGCCTCTTCCGTCTGTGCTGTCTGTCCGCGCTGCCTCCGCCCAGTTGGCTGCCGGCTGGCCAGGGCCGTAAGGTGGCGGAAGACATGACAGAGGGTCCCAGGCTTTATCCTCTTTTTTTTCCTTTTCGTTTACGGGGAAGAGGCCCGTAGACCAGCTGGTACGTTGCAACCAGCAGAGAGCATATTCTTTCTCTTCCCTAGAAGCTGATGCCCGATCATTCACATAAAAAACCAGGGCTTGACAAACCCAACATTCATCAGACCCAAATTGGGGCCAGAAAACAGATCTCCCCTTAATGGGTTCCTTTGGCCAAAGGAGACAACAGTATTTTACCATTGTCTGTTTTTCCTTACTTTTGGTCCGGGGATCCTCTTCCCAATGCTCTAACATTCTCCCTAATGGACTGTTTGATGGAATGTTTGTGGGGCCTTCCTTGGCCCCACCCCTAGGCCTAGAATTTCTATTTCCCATCCTCAGCTGATTCCCGTGGCTGAATCCGGTTGTGTTCTCAATCTAACGGACCCAGCAGAGGGGCACTCCACACTCGCTCACTTACACACAGACCGAGATGCTTCGTTCGTCTCCGGCCGCTTCCCTCACAGGACAATGGACCCAGCGGAGGGGCACTCCGGCCGTCTCCCTAAGGGGAGAACGGACCCAGCGGAGGTGGCACTCCGGCCATTTCCTCACAGGACAACGGACCCAGCGGAGGGGCACTCCGGCCGCTTCCCTTCACGGGACAACGGACCCAGCGGAGGTGGCACTCCGGCCGTTTCCTTCACGGGACAACGGACCCAGCGGAGGTGCACTCCGGCCGCTTCCCTTCACGGGAGAACGGACCCAGCGGAGGTGGCACTCCGGCCGTTTCCCTCACGGGAGGACGGACCCAGCGGAGGTGCACTCCGGCCGTTTCCCTTCACGGGACAACGGACCCAGCGGAGGTGCACTCCGGCCGTCTCCCTCACGGGACAGCGGACCCAGCGGAGAGGGACTCCACAACTCGTACCAGCCACACACACAACTCGTACCAGCCACACACACAACTCGTACCAGCCACACACACAATCAGCTTCCCGAGGATGCCCAACCACCAAGGCAGTACTTAAGTCCAATTTTCCTACCTTGGCCCGTGCACGAGGTTGCCTGGTTGCCGCGGTGTTTGCTTTTGTTTCCCCCTGCGTCGATCCACTGCTGTCCCAACAAGAAGTCTCGGGTCGTTTCCGGACACTGAGGCGGGTGGGCCCTGGGTCAAGCGGGCCACCCAAAAGCGGGTAGGACGCGTCTCCCCACCTTGGCTCAGAGCCCTTCCCGCACACAGGCGGAGGATCCCGGACGAGCCCCCAAATTGTGAGAAACGCTCACAATAAAAACTGGGACACAGGACTTGAGCAGTAAAACGAGGCCTTTATTCACGAGTCTGCAGAGCCGGGCGCACCCTCACAGCCAGGAGAATGTGCGCGCCAAGTAGACAAAGGAAACTGATTTTATAGTCTTAGCTTCCCCACCCTGAAATTGCCACCCTAAAGTGATTATCTTCTCCACCCTGAAATTGCCACCCTAAAGTGATTATCTTCCTTGCCCTAAAGTGAGAGGATTATCTTCCCCGCCCTAACGCAATTAGCTCCCCTCCCCTCTCCTCCTTCCCCGTTTCTCCATGACTGGATACTCAGGAGGTACAATCTAACGCGTTCATCTAAATACCCCTATTGTGATTTGTGAATATGCTAATACTGTCCACTCCCTTCCCAGAGATCCTTTAATTACATTTGCCCTTAAGACCCTTTAATTACATTTGCCCTTTGTTACCAATGACTTTGCTACTGGTTTGGGAGTCACTATGTCCTTGTTTCTAACACATACAAGAGAGCTCCAATAAGGCTATCATCAGATTTCTCAGCAGAAACACTACAAGCCAGAAAAGAATGGCAAAAAATATTCCAAGCAATGAAAAACAAAGACCTACAACCAAGAATACTCTACCCAGCAAGACTCTCATTCAAAATGGAAGGTGAAATAAGGAGTTTCCAAGACAAAATAAGGCTAAAAGAATTTCCACCAAACCAGCATTGCAAGAGATGCTAAAGGGTCTGCTTTAAGAAGATGAAGAAACAGAGAGACAGAGAAGAACATGAGTAAAAAGGGGAAAAATGACAATGAATAAGTACTGAAAGAAAGAAGGAACTTCTACCATTTGCAACAACATGGATGGAACTAGAGAGAGTTATGCTTAGCGAAATAAGCCAGGCAATGAAAGAAAAATACCTTATGCTATCACCTATTACAGGAAACTAATGAACAACACAAACAAATGAGCAAAATTGAACCAGAGGTATGTGAACAAGGAATAAACTAACAGTAACAAAGGGGGAGATAAGAGGGAGAGAAGAGGGTAAGAAGGGGAAGGGTCTAGTCAAAGAACATGTATAAATGACCCATGGACATGGACAACTGGGTGGGGACTGAATGTGGAGAAGGGGGGGCAGGGGGCAGGGAAGCAAGAGGGGGAAAAAAGTGGGACAACTGTAATGAAAAAACAAATAAAGAATTTTAGTGGGGGAAAAAATAAAAATAAAAAGAATGAAAATTCAAGTTCAGTGAATATTAGAAGGACAAGGATTTTCCTTCACACTGTATATTTTTCTCCCTAACTGATCCCTCCAGAGTTTGGCATTCTAAACAAGTAAGTAATGATATGAGTTTCTTTGCATAAAACTAATAAGACCAGTTGTTAATAGAGGTTTTTTTGACTAAGACTTTGACTGGAATGTCATGCCTAAAGGAGACATGCATGGGCTCTGGCTGTTACCAAAAAGCCCTGAGGAACTGGGAATGACTTTTGAAGATAATAAAAGCCCAGAAGATAAAAGGCCTGGTACCTTGGTTGGATGTGCGGTCCATGGCAATCTTTCCAGGGAAGGAATGAAGGTTGCTTTCCTGAAAGATGGCTAGAAGGGACCTTAAGGCACATTAGAAAACCAGAAGGACTTGGAAAAGATAGGTGTTTAGAGGCAAGACTGAATGCCAGGTATGTGGTTCTGCTTCTGTGTCCTGAAGGGCAGACTGAAGGTCACCCTAAATGTTCCTTGCGTAAGTTCCAGCAAAGCAGAACTAAAGATCATAAGTGATCATTTTCTGCTCTGGTTGTGTTTATGCAAATAAACAGGATAAATTAAAAATGGACTTAATGCAGTCCCTGTCATGACAAGAAGGGTAATCCTAGGGAGAAAAATTGTGATTCAAGGAAAATCACAATGCTCAGTGGTAGACTATAAAGTAGTGCAGCTAACTGTCTTTAAAGTCTATCTTCATTTAAAGTTTGTTTTGATTTGAAAATTAAACTATGTGGTATTATCAAAGATGTTTAATTTACAGGCAAGAAGAATGTCAAATGCCTTGCAACTGGATGTCTTTCTGATAAGACAGTCCTACAGATTTAGAGACTTGTATGTGGGTTATGTTACATAAATTAACATGTGTTTTCTGTTTTCAAAGGGCATAAGCCTATGATCTCATTACCTGAGTGATTGTCTGTACGTATAGGCCTTACTTAATCCTGTCTGCATCGCCGCCTCCTGAGACTCAATGGTTTGGCTGAACTAAATGGCTGGGTTGGTGAAGAATGGGGTGGTTTGTGGGCTTCACTTTAAAACTGGTTTCTCTTTTTTGTCCTAATGGCTTGGACAGAAAGAGCCCAGAGGCCTGAGAGCAGAGAAACCTAAAATATTTCCCTCATCCCAAACTAAGTATAATGGGCAAAAGGGTTTTGGACAGGTGAGATGTACCTGGCACACCTTCCTCCAAAGAAGCCCTTCTTTTCCCTAATGTGGGACATTGAAAAATTAATATCTGCCTTTTGTCATCTAGTGGTTATGGATTGAATAATGTCTTTTAACCCTGTTGCCAAATCTGTTGCCTCCAGAATACAACAAGGATGCCAGCCTGTTAAATCAAGCATGCCATTGTCCAGGGACAGCCAACCGACCAGGAGTCTGCATGATCCTTCCCCATGTGGGAAGGCCACCCCGCCTCCACACCCGCACTCTTATTAGGGATTTCTGGATCCAAGGATAGGTAGGACAATGACCATATCCAGCTTGAAGCAGCTAGAGGAGCTTGAGACCTTTGCCCATTATCCTTTATAAGATTATAAAGGGTCTTAAGTCTGAGAGGGAGGGATTGTTATATTTTATTGTTAAAATAATTAATTAATTAATTAATTAAAAGAAGAAGAAGAAGAATATATGAAAGGGTGGGGCAGGAGAGCTTGTATGTACGACCCATGGGCATGGACTTGAGGGGTGGTGGATTCTTGGGGGAGGGGAGGTGCTGGGCGGAGGGGAGCAAAGGGGAAAAAATTGGAACTATTGCAACAATATATTCAATAAAATATACTTAAACAAAAGGGAATTATACCAGGAAAAAAAAAAAAGAAAAATAAAGTACCTAGGAATAAACTTAACCAAAGAGATAAAAGATTTGTACTCTGTAAATTACGTAACATTGAAGAAAGAAATTAAGGAAGATACAAATAAATGGAAACAAATCCCATGTTCTTGGATGGGAAGAATCAACATCATCAAAATGGCCATACTACCCAAAGCAATTTACAAATTCAATGCAATCCCGATTAAAATACCAATGACATATTTCACAGACCTAGAACAAATACTTCAAAAACTCATATGGAACCAAAAAAGACCCCAAATAGCCAAAGCAATCTTGAGACAGAAGAACACAGCAGGAAGACTCACAATACCAGACATCAAACAATACTACAAAGCCACTGTAATCAAAACAATCTGGTACTGGCATAAAAACAGACATATTGATCAATGGAACAGAATAGAGAGTCCGGAAATTAATCCAGGACTATATGGTCACCTAATATTTGATAAAGGGGGAAGGAACATAAAATGGGTTGAGAAGAGCCTTTTCAACAAATGGTGCTGGGAGAACTGGACAGGGACGTGCAAAAAAATGAAACTAGACAACCAACTTACACCACACACGAGAATAAACTCAAGATGGATCAAAGACTTAAATGTAAGCCATGAAACCATAAAAGTCCTAGAGGAAAACATAGGCAGGAAAATTGCAGATATCCCACGTAACAATATCTTCACGGATACATCTCCTAAGGCATGAGAAATAAAGGAAAAAATAAACAAATGGGACTACATCAAACTAAAGAGTTTCTGCTCAGCAAAAAAAAAATCAGCAAGTTGAAAAGGAAACCAACCATATGGGAAAACATATTTGCCAATGGTACCTCAGACAAGGGACTGATCTCCAAAATATATAAAGAGCTTATATGACTCAACATGAAGAAAACAGACAACCCAATTAAAAAATGGGCAAAGGACCTGAACAAACACTTCTCCAAAGAAGACATATAGAAGGTCCATAGACACATGAAAAAATGCTCAACATCACTGGCCATCAGAGAGATGCAAATAAAAACCACAATGAGATACCATTTTACACCAGTCAGAATGGCCATCATCAACAAATCAACAAACGACAAGTGTTGGCCAGGATATGGAGAAACGGGAACCCTACTGCACTGTTGGTGTGAATGCAGACTGGTTCAGCCACTATGGAAAACAGTATGGAATTACCTCAAAAAAACTAAAAATGGAACTGCCTTTTGAACCAGCGATTCCACTGCTAGGATTATACTCGAAAAATCCTAAAATCCTAATTCAAAAGAACTTATGCACCGCTATGTTCATAGCAGCACTGTTTACAATAGCTAAGTGCTGGAAACAGCCTAAGTGCCCATCTGAAGATGAGTGGATCCAAAAACTGTGGTACATTTACACAATGGAATACTATGTAGCAGAGAGAAAGAAGGAACTCCTGCCATTTGCGACAACATGGATGGAACTAGAGAGAATTATACTTAGTGAAATAAGCCAGGCAAAGAAAGAAAAATATCATATGATATCACCTAATATAGGAAACTAAAGAACAACATAAACCAATGAACTAAATAGAACAGGGAGCAGAATAACAGTTATTAGGGGGACGGGGGAGGGAGAGAAGGGGGATAAGTAAGGGAAGGATTTAGTCAAAGAACATGTATAAATGACTCATAGACATGGACAACAGGGAGGGATATGATTATGGGAGAAGGGATGGGCTGGGTGGGGGGGGACAATGGGGGAAAAAAATGGGACAAGTGTAACAAAAAAAAAAAATAAAATAGAAAAACAAAACAAAAAAACATGAAATACTTAGGAGTAGATATGACAAAAGATGTGCAAGATCTGAAAACCCTGCTGAAAACTACAAAAACCATTGCTGAGGGAAACTAAAGGCCTAAATAAACATGGAGATAACACTGTAGCCATGGATCAAAAGACTTAACTCTGATAAGGTGTTAGCTCTACCAAAACCAATCTACAGATTCAACATAATCTCAATCAAAATCATAGGCATTTTATTTTTTTTCTGGTAGAAATCAGCAAGTTGACTCTAAAATTTATATAGAACTGCAAGGGGCCTAGAATAACCTAAACACATTGAATAGAGAACAAAGTTGAAGTACTTACACTACTTGATTTCAAAACTTATTAGAAGGCTATGGTAATTAAAACAGGGTTCTATGAACATCACAATAGACAAATTGGTGGAACAGAAGAGAGTCTAGTAACTCTCATAAGGTTTTCAACAAAGATGTCAAGGCAATTCAGTGGAGAAAAATAGTTTTTCATTAAATGGAGCTCAAACACTGGATATTCATATGCAAAGAAAAAAATAACTGTCATCTACATTTGACACCATAAAGTAAAAATAATTTAAAATAAATCATAGATTTAACCATGAAACCTAAAATCATAAACCTTCTAGAAAAAACTAGGAAAAAATTCTTTGTGACCTTGGATTATTCTAAGATTTCTTATATACAAAACCAAAGTATGATCCATTAAGGAAAATGTGGATGAATTGGATTTTGTCTAATTTAAGATCTTCAGTTCTTTGAAATACAATGTTAACAAAATAAAAGACAAGTCACAGGTTGAGAGAAAATATTTGCAAATCACATATCTGACCAAGGACTTGTATCCAGATTGTATGTTAAAACCCACAATACTCAATAATGAGAAAACAACCGAGTAAAAAAACCACACACACAAAATATCTGACACATACTTCACTAAGGAAGATATCTGGACAGCAAATTAAGCACGTGAAAATATGTTCATTATCATTAGGTAAATGCAAATTAGCAATGGGGGGAAAATGGGACAACTGTAATAGAACAACAATAAAAAAATGGAAAAAAAATAGGTTACTGCATGATAAAAACAGCTGGAAGACTGTTTATACCAAGTATTGACAAGGATGTGGAGAAACTGAAACTTATATGTAGCAGGTGGGAATACAAAATGGTATACCAGTTTGGAAAACAGTTTTGCAGTTTCTAGAAAGATAAACTCTCCCTTAAAGTGTAAACAGCCATACACAAAACAAAAATACAAAAATGAATGAATATAGCTTTGTGCCAATACAACTTTATTAATGGACACTGAAATGTAAATTTCCTATAATTTTCCCATCGCAGAATATTATTCTTCTTTTGATTTTTTTTTGAACAGTTTAAAATATTCAAATCATTTCTTAACTTGCTGGCTGCATCAAAACAAGTGTGCAGTTTGTTGCCCTGCTCTTGGATAAGTATCTGGGGCAGTTAGTTTTGTGAGGAGCAGGAGAGACCTCAGGTATAAGGCCCCTGCTAGGAGACCAACACAGCCATGGCAGCCCCAAGTTAGGAAGACATCCTCCCCCCATTTCTGCATGAAACTCAGTGTGATTGAGGTTCAGCAAAGCTGAGGGGCACAGCACAGGGTGTTCAGGCAACAGGGCCAGTAGGGAAGTGAGCAGCCCTCGAGGGATTGAAGGCAACACCCACAAGGAATCTAGAGCAGGGGGCATCCTGGGAGACTCAATCCTGTGGGCACAGTGCACCCTCACCTTCGGGTAACTTCCTAAAATAACTGAGGGTTCCCACCATTGTGCAGTGGGGAACACAGCCCACAAAGGTGGGAGCATGAACCACAGTCTGGAGAAACCTGGGGACTTTGGGGTCCCATGATGCAGAGTAAACAAGGCCTGCCTCACTGGTGTTAGGGGCCTCAGCTCTCCAGGAGTGTGTAATGACTAAAGGATCAGTTAGTGGTAAACCTGGTCCCTCAGTGACTCGGGATCACCTACATCAGTCTTGGTGAGGGGGCACTTGACCTCCCAGTCTCCACACTGGGGCCACAGTAGGGTCACAGACTGGTGGTTTGGGAGATCATGCAGAGCCTGCAAGTGTCTTTTGTCTGGGCCATGCAGTGCTAATTGTCTGACTGCCCTGGAGAGGCTGGATTAGCCTTTCAGTTTGCAGCAGACCCCTCCAATTCCTATTCCTTTGTTTTACCTGCTGCTTCAGGCATTCACATTGTAGATGGGTCCCAGGCCCACTTTAATTTATGGCCACTGGGTCAGTACCCTGGGGCAGAGCCAGGGCTTGGGAAATGTGCAGGAGCCTCCAGGCTGCTGTGCACAGCCCACTGCCCCCAGACCCAGGCCCCTTCAAGTTAGTAAGTGGTTTGCAAGGATTTCTGAACAATTTTCTGGGTGACTCTGCCAGGCACCTTCCAATTCATTCCACATTTACTCATAACTCTTCTAGGCACCAGGATACAAAGGTGAAAGAAACAGATAAGATCTCTGACCTCAGGGAGTTTACAGTCTACTCAAGGAAACAGGTAACAAAAAGTGAGAAGATCTCAGCTGGTGATAAGCTGTGTCCTGTGAGATGGGACCTTAGGAGATGCTCTAGGTAGGGTAATGAGGGACACTCCAGAGGACCGATGCTGAGAGGGATCCAGGTACATGTTATCTCATGTAATCCTCATGTGTTACAGTTAAGGTAATGCTCAGAGAGGCTGAGGGCCAGTCCAGCTGCAGTGGCCTGGATTCAGCTGTATCTCCTACTGCCTCACACTGCACCACAGGAAGAACCAAATGACCTCTTGTTCAGAAACTTGCCCAACAGCACTGAGCCCTGCCGAAGGGGAGCACTTTCTTATTTGCTGTTGGCCTCCCCCTGTGCTGTGCAATCAACAAGACAGAGGACCCTTACTCCCTCCTGTCTGAGCACCAGTGCCAAGCCCAAGGCCTTTTGCAGGGAAGAAGCTACTGTGAAAGGGCCCAGGCTTGCTCTAGAGTGCCTTACCAACCAAGGGAGGTGTCATCTTCTCAGCAGGGGTGCAGCATATGAATCTGTCCCTCCTCTTCCCATGAGGACCCCGAGGAAGACTCTTTATTCCATCTGGGTTACAGGATAAGAAGATTCCATAGAGAGGAGACCCTGTGCCAAAGTACCAGCTGGCCCATAGCTAGACTCTTTCTTGGCTCCTCTGCCTCTGCTGTCCCTGTGTCAGCCCAACACTCGGAATTGAAATTTCCCCTTTCGCAGCCAGCCCCCTCAGCACTTGTGAGGACCTCAAGACCAGAGAAAAGGTTCTGTTTATTTATCTCTTTCTGTACTGCCTAGAGGGGCTGGTACTCCATAAAGGCATGATGAATGAGTGAGTAAGTGGCTAAATGAAGGAATGATGAACTGAAAGCAGGCCTCAAAAGTTCTGCAAAGGTGTTTTGCGAATGCCTTGCCAAGAGCATAATAAACAGTGTGGCGCACCACTGTGTTGGAAGGGCAGGAGGACCACCCGTTGCCTTGCCTGGGGCTGCCTCTCCTGGGGTCAGCAGGGTCTTGGCTAGCAACTAAGAAAGTGGGAGCTAAAGATGTCTAAGCCAAAAAAATGAAGTGGAAACTCGGAGAAACAAAGAAAAAGACAAAATATACTGGGTGCAAGGGGCTGCCTTCTAGCCACATTGACCAGGTTCCCTCTTTGAGACAGGATCTGGGCAGGGAGCAGAATGCCTGGTAATCAGCTGAACATAGTTGGGCCTTCTCAAGATTGGCAGTCTCAGTGTAGCTGCCATCTGCAGGAACACTGAACCGGCCGAGATATGTCTTTAGAGTAGAATAGGTTGTGACTCACAACCCAATTCTGCCCATGCCCATATGAGGAACGTCAGGAACCTTGCCTCAACTTCCAAATACTTAGAATGTCAATCATACCAATCCTGTTGGAGGGTTGAAATGCATAATGTACAAAGCATGCATTCCCTTAGCCGGGCTTCTGGCACAGTGATGAGTGGAGAAGCTGGCCTTTCAGAGCATGCTCGTCAGCCAGCCTAGCCTGAGCCCTCTGTGGACATCTCACCTGGAGCTGGCCCTGTCTTTCTGGCTCTCCATGCACTTGCTCATTTATCATATGCAGGAGACTGTTCATTAAGTGATGGCTATGTGTCCAATACTGGTCAAGACACTGGAGGCAGAGTGGTGACTAGCAAACAAAAACCCCAGCCTGCAAGGAGCTTGCATTCTATGTGGGGAGATGAATAATAGATACATAAGAAAAATACCTAGTAAGTAACGTACCATTCTAAGGAGAAAGAAAAGAAAGAAAGAAAGAAAGAAAGAAAGGAAGGAAGGAAGGAAGGAAGGAAGGAAGGAAGGAAGGAAAGAAAGGAAGGAAGAAAGAAAACTGGGAGGAGGCGAAAGTATGTGGAGGAGAAATGTGTGACTGGACCAGGACCAGGACCACCTCCCTAGTAAGTTGACACATGAGAGCTGAAGCATGCGAGGGAGTGAGCAATGTGGGTGTTAGGGCAGAACACCAGCACAGGGATTGAGCAAGGGCAAGTCCCTGAAGCAGGAGCATGCTGCCCTGAGAAACAGCAGAGAGGTAACTATGAGTGGGACTAAGTGATGGAGAAGAGCAGGGGAAGGATCAGAGTAGAAATTGGGGTAGGATCATAGGGAACCCCAGGGTCTGTGAATTGCAGACATAGAGAAGAGAGAGCATCTTCTAAAAAATAGCAACAGGCCCTGGTTGGTGTGACTTAGTTGGTTAGAGTGTCGTCCCATAAACTGAAAGGTCACAGGTTCAATTCCCGGTCAGGGCACATGCCTAGGATGTGGGTTTGGTCCACAGTGGAGGCATATGCTGGAGGTAACCAATCAATGTTTCTCTCTCTCATCAATGTTTCTCTCTCCCTCCCTCCCTTTCCATTTCTCTAAAATCAATAAGTATGTCCTTGGGTAAGGATAAAAAATTTTTTAATAAAAAAAAATTAAAAATAGCAACAGAAGGTACTGGTCAGGCCAAGCCAGCTGATCCTGGCCTCACACCAGCTACATCCTGGCTTTGCTCCACAAAGCAGAGTACTGCCACAGCTCATGCTGACCCAGTTCTTGGCCACTCCTTCCAGTCCCAGTGGCCCTGGCATCTTACACATGCAGGAGTTGTCCTCAAGGTCCAGGCACAGTGCTGTGGACATTAACCAAACTGGGAGGCCCACACTAAACCTCCTTTCCCCATTTGGCTGAGGCCAGGTCCCAACAGGGACATGCTCTTTCTTCTCCCAGGACAGCGCATCCTCAGCTGGGGAGAAATTCCAGCTGCCAAATCCCAGGCCAAGTGTGGAGCTCACTGTGAAAAATCACACAGATGGCAAGCCTCACCATTTCCTGTACAACACATAATTAGGTTAGATAAGAAACTAGCTGTGTCTAAGTGCTATAAATGTCTATATTAAGCTATTTTGAAAGTGCCAAGCACTTTGACATTTGAGAGTTCACAGTAATTGAGGTATTGAAATAAAATTGCTTCTGTTATTTAAAAGGTCATTATCATCTTCAGCTAGATATATGAGGACTATTTTCCACTCTAGTGAGCTCTTCTCCCTGGCACAATTAGTATCGCTTGAGCAGAGGGCTGCTTGTGACTCCCACCCGCAGCCCCCACCAGAGGCCCAAGGTAGCCATTAAGACACATGGAGCACAAGTTAAGCAAAGGAAAGCCTGTGTTACTCATCATCACTGCCAGTCCTGGGAGAGCTGTCACTATAAACTCAGCACCTCCTGTCCACCTGTCCTGGCACAGCAGCTTTCTGTGCAATTTTGTGTCATTTTCACAAAAGGTCCTCCAGGACACCAGTGATAGCAGAACCTTGAAGATGCAGAATTGAAGCCACCTGAAGTGACAGGGCAGAGGTGTGGCCAGTGGGCCTGGAAGGCTGGCCAGCACTGTGCCCAGTTTATTGAGCAATGAATACCTTGAGGAGTCTGCTGGCCCATTACTGTACTGGCTTCTTTAAGCCTTGCAACTGTCCCAAGAAGAAACATCTCTGTTTTATAGATGACAAGCTGAGAATTGAAGGGTTCAAAAGTTGGAAACAGCAAGAAAGTGGCTGGACAATGCTTTAAGTCTCACAAAAATGAAGGCGCCCAGCTCTACCATACTCCGCCCCAGTGGTTCAGACAGCACTGGCCTCTCTCTGCTATGCCCTGACTCTTCTCCAGCCTGCTGGTCCTGGTGCCCTTAGGGTTCCCCTTAAAGCAAAGAAACAAGAGGTACCTTAGCTGAGCTGTGCAAATAGGTCAATTTAGACCCAATGGTTCCTGGACGGAGATGCTGCCAGTTGAGGGTGCTGGCCAGAGGCCTGGTGGGGTGTTGGCTACCCTCACACCTGTGAGCCTATCCATTCTTATCAGTCACAGCAATCCTGTGAGGATACAAATTGGTACAGATCTCAGATGAAACTTGGCAAACTTAACTTTTAGAATGTGCCCCTATAAAAACCAGACTGCTGAGTTGCCCCAATTCTTATTCAAGACACTCCACCACTCCCCAAATTGTTAAGTTAAATGAATAGAATGTTCTTAACTACAAATAAGATACTTAATTTAGTACTAAATTATATCTTTGGTTATCATTAATTGAATAAAATTTCTAAATGTCCCTCAAATATAATCTTGACTTCCAAAGGCATCTTCATCTCAGCAGTATGGGACTTCTGTTCCAGGATGGTGATAAGTGGCAATAAGGCAGCCAGAGCACATCTACTGGGCAGTCCATCTGTGTGAGGCCTTGTGCTGGGGACTGATAAAAATCTCTTTAAAAATGCACCCTTTGAAAGCAAAGGCTTTTTAAATGTCTTTAATTGTATTTTTTCCATTACTGTTTGTCCCCCCTTATACACCAGCCCCTGTAATTACCGCACTGTCGTCCATGTCCCTGGCTGGTTTGGCTCAGTGGATTGAGCGTCGGCCTGCAAGCTAAGTGTCGCTGGTTCGATCTTCCAGTCAGGGCACATCAGAGAAGGAAAACTCTGATTCCAAAAAACCTCCGCTGCCTTGCGGCATACCTCTTCAGGGGAAAGGCTAAGGGAGTAAACCCCGACAGAAAATCTGGAGCCGGAGTCCCTAAGGCGGTTTGACATTGTAGTCAACACCGGCAACTCCTGAGGCGCACCTGAAGCCAAGCTGTATTGACTCCGTCTTTCCCTTGGATCCTTTAGCTGCGAAGAGAGGGGGGGTCTGCTGCATGGGCAACAGCAGACCCTCCATATCATCCTGCCCAGGCTCTGTAGCTTCAGCTTCAGCTTTACTGGAGAGGACACTCCAGCGTCATCGCAAGATGTCGATTTAACACGGGAGGAGACAGATACCGTGTCACTCCCGAGTCGGACTGCACAGCCATTCTCGGCGGTGCAGATAAGACTCTTAAGAAGCTACACCATCGTCTCTCGAGACGGACGGCTGCCGACGACGTCCATGTCCATTAGTCCTTTTTCCTTTTATGCTCACTTCCTCCACCCTTTAACTGCCACCTTCTCCCCTGCTAGAGGTGTCAGCCTGCTCTCTATCTATGATTCTGCCTCTATTTTGCTTAGTTTGGTTTGTTCATTAGATTTCATATATAGGTGAAATCATATGGCATTTGTCTTTCTCTGACTGGCTTTTCCATATAGCATAATGTTTTTCACCCCATCCATACTGTTGCAAAGGTAAAATTTTCTTCTTTTTTATGACTGAGTAGTATTCCATTGTGTAAATGTCCCATAATTATTTTATCTGCTCATCTACTGATGGACACTTAGGCTGCTTCCATATCTTGGGGACTGTAAATAACACTGCAATGGACATAGGAATGCTTATGTTCTTTTGAATTAGTGTTTTGGAATTCTTCAGATAAATTCTCAGTAGGAGAATCACTGGGTCATAAGGCAGTTCCATTTTTAACTTTTTAGGAAGTTCCAAACTGTTTTTCGCAGTGGCTGCACCAGTTTGCATTCTCATCAACAGTGCACTAGAGTTCTCCTTTCTCCATATTCTCACCAGCACTTCTTGTTTGTTGATTTGTTGATGATGGCCATTCTGACTGGTGTGAGGTGGTATCTCATTGTAGTTTTAATTTGTATCTCTCTGATGGCTAATGATGTTGAGCAACTTTTCATATGTCTATTGGCCATCTGTATGTCCTCTTTAAAGAAGTATCTATTCATGTTCTTTGCCCATTTCTTAAATGGTTTGTTTGTTTTGGTGTTGAGTTTTCGAAGTTCTTCATAAATTTTGGATATTAATCCCTTATCAAATGTATCGGTAAATATGTTCTCCCATTCTGTGGGTTGTCTTTTCATTTTGTTGATGGTTCCTTAGCTGTGCAAAAGCTTTTTAGATTGAATGTAGTCAATTAATTAACAAATTAATTTTTTCTTTTGCTTTCCTTGCCTGAGGAGATATCAGAAAAAAATATTGCTATGAGCAATGTCTGATATTTTACTGCCTATGTTTCCTTCTAGGATTTTTATGTTTTCAGATCTAACATTTAAGTCTTTAACCCATTTTGAACTTATTCTTGTGTGTAGTGTAAAAAGGTGGTTTGGTTTCATTTTTCTTCATGTATCTGACCAATTTTCCCAATGCATTTACTGAATAAGCTATCTTTAGCTCATTGTATGTGCTTGCTTCCTCTGTCACATACTAATAGACTATAAAAGTGAGGGTTTATTTTTTGGGTTCTCTATTCTGTTCCATTGATCTATGTGTCTGTTTTTATGCCAGTACCATGTTGTTTTGATTACTATGGCTTTATAGTATAATTTGATATCAGGTAGCATGATTCTTCCAATTTTGTTCTTCTTCCTCAAGATTGCTGTTGCTCTTTGGGGTCTTCTGTGGTTCAACATAGATTTTTGAAGTATTTGTTATAATTCTGTGAAATATTTCATTGGTATCTTTATAGGAATTGCATTGAATCTCTAGATTGCTTTGGGTAGTATGGACATTTTAATAACATTAATTCTGCCTGTCCATGAACAAGGCATATGCTTCCAATTATTTGCATCTTCTTCAGTTTCTTTCTTAAGTGCCTTATAAGTACAGGTCTTTTACATCCTTGGTTAGCTTTATTCCTAGGTATTTTATTCTTTTTGAAGTAATTGTGAATGTGATTGCTGTGATTGCTTTCTTAATCTCCCTTTCTGATAATTCATCGTTGGCATATAAAAATGCAACTGATCTCTGGATATTAATTTTGTATCCTGCTGCTTCGTTAAATTCATTGATCAGTTCTAGTAGTTTCTTAGTGGAATCTTTTAGGGTTCTCTATGTACAGTATCATGTCATCTGCAAATAAAGACAGTTTTACTTCTTTCTTTCCAATTTGGATGCCTTTTATTTCTTCTTCTCATTTGATTTCTATGGTTAGGACTTCCAGCACTACGTTGAAGAAGAGAGGTGAAAGTGGACATTCTTGGTTTGTTTTTGATCTTAAGGGGAACACTGGTAGCCTTTGCCCATTGAGTATGAGCTATAGACTTCTCATATATGACCTTTATTATGTTTAGGCATGTTCCCTCTATTCCTACTTTGCCGAGAGTTTTTATCATAAATGAGTTTTGGATTTTATCAAATGCTTTTTCAATAGGTATTTGCACACCACATTCATAGCAGCATTATTTACAATAGTCAAAAGGTAGAAACAACCCAGTGTCCATTGACAGATACATGGATAAGCAAAATTGGATATATATATATATATATATATATATATATATATACAATGGAATATTATTTAGCCTCAAAAAGGAAGGAATTTTTGGTACCTGTTACAACATGGGTGAAACTTGAGGACATTATGCTAAGTGCAGTAAGCCAGTCACAAAAAGGCAAATACTGTATAATTCCACTTATGTGATGTACCTAGAGTAGTCAAATTCAGAGACACAAAAAGTAAAATGGTGGTTTCTAGTGGGCTGGAGGATGGGGGGATTGGGGAATTAGTATTTAACAAATACAGAATTTCAGTTTGGGAAAATGAAGAAGTTCTGGAGATGGTGGTGATGGTTGCACAACACTGTGAAATCTACTTAGTGCTACTGAACTGTACACTTAAAAATGGTTAAGATGGTAAATTTTATGTTATGTATATTTGACCACAGTTTTTAAAAAGCAAAAAAACATGCATTCTAGTGGGGATGATCCATTCAGCAGATGACACATGACTGCTCAAATGATAGGACACAAAGTAATTAATTTTATGTTTGTCCATTTGGGCTCATCTGTGGCTATTCTATTTCTTTCTGTTGCAAGGTGTCATTTTGTGAGCTGTAGTCACACTTAACTACTCAGAGGAGAACTGAGCCTGGCTGAACATAAGAGGCAGCAGGATAGATGGGGGTATGGCATCGCTGGAGTATGAAAGGCAACTTGACACAGACAAGAAACATGAGAGGGATAAATGGGCCAAGGGTGCAGGGAGGCAGTGGGAGACACCCTGATTTTATTAAGCAGTGGGGAAAGGCTGGAGTGGTAGAAAATTAGAATGATTCCTGGTTGTTCTTCAGAGATAGTACTGAAAAAATGTGTCAAATTTGGGAGAGAAAAATAATATACCAGGAATATCCTTTGTAAAGTGTAAACAGCTTACAAAGATAAGCCACTCTTATTACCTATTCCACAGTTGAGAATTTACCTCGGGAAATAAAATATTGTCTCAGTTTTTACAGATTGGCCTGAAACTGCCTAGATACTGGGCCCAGGTACCTTCCTTGGAGGTCAATGACTTGTCTTGCAGACTTCAGACCTCAGCTGTGGTCTTTTAACTGTGTGACTTCAGATGCAGTTGTGATTTCAAACCTGTGAGGATAGCCCTGTGCTGGGATCCAGGTGTGTCACCATACAGTGCTGCTTAGAACAACACTCCAGCTCCTTGTACCCAGAGAGGAACATCTGCAGGCTCATGAAGTGGTAGACAACCCAAGATTCTTATCAAGCCTCCCTGCCAGGCCTGACTACAGCCAGAGGGTGCTGCCAGTCACTGTGGCCTTGTCACCCCTCCAATCACGTTATTTCAGGCCGGTCTTTGATGGAAAGGGGCAGAAGGGCTGCCAACAGGATAAATAGCAGTGTCTTTTTGCTGACTGTGGAAGCTCTGGATAATGTGGTTTGGAGCAGAAGATTTGGAGGTCTTTAGGGAGGAACAAAATCTATAGAAAAAAATCCCTTCCGTGTGGGTTCTGTGATTTTCAAGTTTTCAAAGCACCTCCCCAGTCCTTCTTCACATTTGTTCTAAGTATTGAGAAGCAGGTGGGTACTAGGCTGTGCAATAGGTGTAACAGCCTGTATGAACAGCATAGAGACAAAGCAGAAAGGGGCCTGACCTCAATGGGACTCACTGTTCCCTATGAAAAAAAGTCATCACTTAATTGCCCTGTTCCCCAAGAAAGAGCTGCCTGAAAGGGAGGACATGTGCTAGGGAAGAAGAGCCAGATCTGGATGCTGGTTTGCAGGGCTCCAGGAAGGTCTTAGGGAGTTTTCTCTACACCAGACTCAGCACTCCATGTGTTCACATGAGCCATATAAGTACCAGCAGATGTTTTATTCAGCATCTGAGCTGTTGATTCAGCAGCTGAGAACAAGCTGATGGGAGAGCCAACCCTGAGGGCTAGACTTCACAGCACAAGTTTTCCTGGTCCTGGGCCTGTGGGGTGGCTCCTCCCTGAGGTGGGGGACAGGTCAGCCCCCCAAAGCCCTCCACATGCTTGTCCCTCCCCTGATGTCTTCCGAAGCTCATGTGCAGGATTGGGAATTAGGAGCACATCATTTCCCTCAATGCCACAAGTGAACTTGGCTCCATACTGGAAGGTAATTCTAAATCTATTGGCACTGGCAATTTTTCACATGAGGACACTACAGGTCAGAGAGCTCAATGGACTTCTCAAAGACACACAGCAATTAAAAGACGGACCCAGGATTTGGATCAGATATTCTGTCTCTAAGTCCTATTGCTCATGTTACTGAGTGAGAAAAGCCAGAACAGCAAAAGAAAACAAACTCTGCATACAAAGAAATAGTTTCAGACTCTGATTCTGACTCTGGGATCTGATCCGGAGAGAATGATTTGGATGTATTGGGTTGGCAAAAAAGTTCATGTGATTTTTTTCCATAAAATAAAAGACACATTTTTAATTTTCACCAATAACTTTTATTGATTTGGATATGTTGAGCATGCCGGCTATCTCCTGTGTTGTATAATGTTTATTAGTCTCAATTAATGTCTTGATTTGATCACTATCAACTTTGACTGGTCTGCCTGACCATGGAGCATCATCCAGCAGGAAATCTCCAGCACAAAACTTCCAAAACCACTTCTGACTTGTTCGAGCAGTCACAGCACCTTCTCCACACACTGCACAAGTCTCTTTTTGCATTTCAGTTGGGTTTTTACCTTCTTGAAATAATAAAACATAATATGCCAAAATGTTGCTTATTTTCTTCTACCTTCAATATTAAAATAGCTACACAAAAATTAAACAATTTTGATGTTTTTTAAAAAACACACGCTGATATGACAGTTGTCACAACACAATCTGAAAGAATTGTTTTGAATGAATTAAAGACAACTAGGCACTACTAGAGACACCTTACAGAAAAAAAATACCTTTTTGGCCAACCCAATACTTGCTTGGTTCGTACCCTGCTTTTGGCACATAGTACAAAGAACCACATTACTAGCAAATGGAATAAAGGGACAGGAAGAGATGAAAGGAGACAGAATATAAGAAGAGAAAGAATGAGATGTGGACCAAGGTTGAATTGGGAAGAGAATGTGTGGGGATGTACTGAAGAGGCAGAAGGAACTGGCTGTGAATGGGGAGGGAAGGAGAGAGGTCCCTGTGAAGTAGGATGTGTGAAAGCAAGAGAAGTCATCAAGTTTCAGGTGATGGCCACCAGGGGGTGCTTTCAACCTTGATTAGTAGAGCTACTGTCCAGTAATGGCCAAAGACGGACAGAGCTGGGAGAGAAGCCTGTGGAGGGGCAAGAAAATAGTGTGTGGCCACCATGAAGGTATCTGTTAACGTAGGAAGTCCCAAACCCTAGATGAAGTCTCTTCCAACAATCATTCTTGCTAGCCACATGCTGTCAATGGTCAAATCAGCCCTCAACAGAAGTGTGTAAATTAGCAGAGGTCTCCTGTATACATCTGGAATAAATCATGTGGACAGTTACTTGCATAAATTTCCAATCTGTCAACACCAAGAGAACAAATCAAAGGCAACATAACCAAGCCATCAAATTCCCTTCACTGGGTCTGGGAGTAAAAAGAATTTCAAAATTTTAGAAACCTGTAGGTTAAAAAAAAAACAAACTTGTCTTTGCAATGTATCTTGTTTTTTCTGCCATCCATTGGGCATACCAAATGATCCTTTTACTGCAGCTTTTCGCCTAACTTTGAGTAGCCTCAGTTTCCTCATGATAAAATAAAGCAATCCCAAGCACTGGTTGTGAGGAAAAGCGTGGGAGGCCAGCATCCCACTCTGCTTATTTGCTGTTGAAATCCCAGTGAAAAGGCCTGTGGCTTGTCTCAGTTACCAGGCAGCCTCTAGGCCTTTGCCCTGCAGTCCCCCAGATAAGGCTGACAAGGGGTCTAATGCTCTGCTCTCCCACCAGGATGTCTGCATGTAGGATAGTTACAGCCCAGGGAGGCCCCACCCTCTGCCCTCTGGCACATTCTTGACCCTCCACTAGGATTCTGCTCAGAGAGACACTTCCTGCAAAATGTCTGTGCTGCCCCCTCCTCCTTCTGGTTACCAGGGTACTTTGGGATTATTTCCTTTTCGGTTCTTGTACCAGACAAACCACAACAGAAAGTACGACGGGCCATGAGATAGGCTGGTGTGATCACACAGCATTCAGAACTGGGGGACCCTGAGAACTGGAAAGTCTGCAGGGGGAAGGCTGGGCCACCCTAATCCTTACCTGAGTCACAGACCAGGCCTGCGAGAGGCCAGACTTCACACAGACAGGAGAAGAAGAGGGGATGAGGTTTGGAATGCATGGAGAGCCACTAGGCTGGGAGCTGAGACCATGTTCCAGCTGGCCTCTGCCACCATGTGATCATCTCCCAAGGGAAGCAGGTCCCTTCCTATCTCCTTAGTTTCCCCAGCAGTAAAGTCTTCATCATGATGTCCTAAAGGACCTTGCAATTAGGACCCCAGCATGGGGTCTCTAAAAAAATTTCCATCTTTAGGAGACTGAGGTGAACATCAGACCCTCACACACACAACACAAACTTTTCATAACAATTCCTATGTGTTTGTGAGTCTGAGGTTCTAATCATACTCATAAATATGAAGCAATCACTCCCAACCGCTCCACCAGCTAGAAAACTGTAATAACGGAAACTAGAATGCAGGTTCTTTCAGCAGCAGTCACGGCCCCTACACAGACCAGCTGCTAATGAGTTTTTCTCCCGTTTGCTGATGGAGGACACTTGCAATAAAGTTTAATGTGAAAGAACAAGGTGCATTTAACCAAAGCTGTAAACATCTCTAATTCTATTTAAAGCTATAGGGTGCAGTACATTAACATATAACAATCACATACTAAATTGGTGTGAAGCTAATCAAGCTGTGTTTATTACAATGCAGGCACCAAGTCATCTTTTATCAACAACAGAAGGAGCAGGAAACTACCCTGGCCCCCATCACACCCCGCCCTATGCATTAATTAAGAGTCTCCTCCAAATCACCACCCTATGGAAAGACACTGATTGCTTTGAAGAAAATATGCTGAGCAGAGGAGCCACGGGTCAGCGCCAAAGTGTTAGGTTTGCTCATTTTGGGAATTATTTTCTCCAGCAAAACAAACTGTATTTTAAAATGTGAAATGTATAATTAATTCAGAATAAGTAGAGGCTCACCCTCTATTGTACTTAACCTCTGCACAGTTCACACTGCTGAGTTCTTCCTCCTTGGAGAAGCTCCCAGATATGGCTTTCCCTGGGCCCCTCCACCCTCTGGTCCTTGCTCTTCTGGTCCTTAGGATCTCCGTCTGCTTCTGGATCTGCCAGAAGGGGGCTCCCCACCACGCAGGTCTGGGCAGTTTCCCTGCTATTGGATACCTCTTCCTGGGGATTTTGCTCAGTCAGGGCTTAGCTGTGACTTTTATTTTGAAGACACCCCCATTTCTACAGGGGTTTCAGGTCCACATTTACCAGAAGTTTACATCCTTGCCACTCAAAGTGTGGTCCAGGGACTAGGAGCATGGGTAGTCCCTGGGAGCTCGTTAGAAACACAGACTGCCAGGCCCCAGGCTTCCTAAACCAAAATCTACTTTAACAAGATCCCAGTGATTTATGCACATGCTGGTTTAAGGAGCACTAGTGTCTCCTAAACATCTGGACACCCCACTATAACTCAAGCTCAACATGTCCACACTGAAGGCAGAACCTTACTCCAAACCATGGATTTCTTTGTTTTCCATTTCAGTGAATAGCTTGTCTAGTGTATGGGGTGGGGGTGAGTTAGGGGGTTAATATCCCTACCATGTGGCTGCCTCACTTTATAATAGGCTCCAAATGTCCCAGAGCTGGGTCCACCTGACCCTGGTCTCCTGGGTCTGGATACTGGGAAGTCATCATGTTCTATGTGGAAGCCAACCTAAATGATAAGGCCAGGACAGAAAGGCTCCCGCCAACATTCCCGTGACAGGGCTGATTTGAGTCTCTACCTGGTGCCTTCCAATGCTGCAGCCAGAGCTGCTCAGTACGGCCCCAGGCCTGCTACTACTGCCCCCACTCCAAACCTGAGGGCCCTTCATTGGGAGAGCACGAGTCCTGAAGCCTGATGGTCTCTCTGCACATTGAGAAGGTGCATTCAGAGCCCCAAGAGGCCCACTCAGAAAGTGCAGATGTAGCTGGGTTCATGGCTTCAAGTTTGGCTCTTGGATATGATGTAAGCAGGTTTTTTGGGTGATGACACAGTGCAATTCTTTTGCTTCCTCATGCTGGGAAGCTGCTTTGATGCAAACTGTATTAGGCAGAAGTCTCTCTGTTGGAACCTGACCAGCTTGAATAAAACCAGGAATTAGGTAATAGAAAAATGAGGTAGGTTATTGACTCAAAAAATGAGAAGAAGAGTTTGGGAGATTTCAGGAGCTGAGAGCTGGATCTGTGCTTCCAGAACATTCTCCTTCCTGCTTCTCTCTCAGAATCTCCTTCACTCTCCCAGGCTTCCCACTTGGCAAGGGACATTGCTGTAGCCAGATCTGACATGTGGTATCCTAGCTTAGCTGTGCAAGGTGGAAGATAGTTTCTTTCTTCCAGGGATTCTGGTTAGCTAGACTGGGTCTCATGCATGCTCTGGATCATGAGCCCCATCTTCGGCCCAGCTTAGGGTGTAGTCATGCATATCAGGGCTGAGTGATGAACAAGCCCATTAATAGTCCCTAAGAGGATCAACTGGCTCAGCGTTCTTATCACAAATGAGTCTTGGGGCTTATTGATGTGTGCAATGACCCAGATGACTATGCACTAAAAATATGAAGTGTCCCATGCTATTGTCATTCCAACAAGTATTAGGAGTGCATAGGTCGGACTATCTGTTACTTGCCCTGTAAGCTAACAGAATCACGATGCTTTAATGAAGAGGTGATCCTAAAAATTCCCCAACCCCTTCCTCCCACCACAGATGCTTAGTTCAGGGCTTGGGGAAACCTTTTTACCTCCTTGCTTCCGATGACTCCATGCCACACATGACCTAGGTTAAAATTCACCACTAAATCTGAGAGTATCTGCACTCTGCCTGCAAGAACCACTACATTCTGAGCAATAGGCTCTTATTTGTGTTAACTTCACTTAAATGTACAAGCAAATGTGCATATTGAAAACTCCTTATACATAGTTGTGCTGATAGATGCCTTATAGTAAAATCAAGTTGAAGAACTTTTTATAATTTCTATCTGCATGATGCTTCTTCTTATGTATTCTTAGAAATGTCATCATGTTTCGTGGTATATTTGATAAAGAATGATTTGAATAGACCTTTTTTTTTTTAAGTTTACTATGATAGTAACATCTAGGTTTTTCACCCAAAAGGCATACTATGTACAAATCATCCATTGCTTCCAGTTCTGAGCAGAGCTTACATGGTTTGCTTCTGGCAATAACAGTAGGACCAGTTCTACTGAGATGTTGCCAATAGCTTCTACAGTTCCCTTAGGAAGCATTTTCAATAGGAGGAGGTGGTCTTACAGCTTCCTGTTATACTCAATGGTAGCAGGTCCCCCAGTTGCACACCTTAGCATGCATTTGTGCAGCTATGTCCGAAGATTTAAAGAAAGAGCCTGAACTGAGTTTATCACAATGACTTGTTTGACCGACTTGCAGCCACAAGCTCATAAAAGCTGTGTTCTTCTTAGTAGGATATACTGATTTCCGTATGTGATGGCCATAAGCTCCCACTAAATTTGAGGGGTTGGGTTCGGGGGCAATTTAAGTTTAATTCAGCTCTGCAGAGGCCTGGGGGCTTCCTACTGCATTGCCTTCTCCCACCATCTCCTTTTCACATGCCCCACTCTCATTTGGCATCCCCAGGGCCCCACTGGCCCATATGGATCTTTATGCAAATCAGGAAACCACTTAACTTCCTCAAAACATCATATAACTATGTTCTGCTGGAATATTGCCATAAGAAAATATGATATGGTGCCTACAATAATTATGATGTGAATGATATACTAATCATATATCCTCTTCCCTAAAGGGATGCTCTGGGAAGTTCCAGTGAGTTCTTCCAAATGGTCTTTCTTCCTCAAAAGTTGCATCATTTACTCACTACCTTTGAAATCTGGCAGAGAGGGAGGGAATGAGATGCAGGTATAGCCAGAGAAAATGACTTCCTCTTTGTAAAGTTCGGCTACTTTTGCTTCTGAAAAATTATTACCTGTTCTCAGTTCAGACGCTTTCCAAGAAACCACAAGAGGGACTCATAAGCCATCATGGGTCTTTGGGAGTGTCACTGTAGGACTAAGTTCATTGGCAAATATTTACATTAAAGTTATTGCAATGAGAGCCTAAAATAGTATAGAAAATTTCATCTTGAAAATGAAAACTGGCTTTAGGATGAATACTAACATAGTGTACTGTGTAGCAATTTATAGTGTCCAGAATCTTGCAATATTCATTAACCCATTTCAAGAATTCTATGGAAGGTTGTCACCTTTACATATGTGAGTTTGAGACAGTTAAAGGATAAGAAACTTGACCAAGTACAAATCACATGAGGGGCACGAGCGGTACAACTTACACTCAAGGCTGTGCTTAAAATATATACTTTACCACATATACATGGTTCATTACAAATACCAAACAATTTCTGTAGTGTGCAATAAGCAATCACCCAGAGTGCACTAAACCAGAAAGAAGTGTCCTTAACAACACAGTTGACAGGACGGCCCCCTCCAAGAATGGATCCATCTTCAATGAGGTCCTGGATGTTGTGGGGTCCACAGAGCAACTTCCCCACATATGCATAGGCCACACATTCCTGTCTGATTCCCACCCAAACCCATCAGAAATTACATGCAAAGTTTAATTGGGCAAGGCACTTTGCAACAGTAGGGTCCTTAGGACACACTTTTCCAGCACAGCTTGTACTTCTTACTCTCCTAGCCTGGGGGAAGCAGGTGAAAGACTTTGTTTTCACATGTTTCGACATTCAATCCGTTAGTAACTTTGGCACACTTCCAAGAAGCCCACTTCCTCAAGTAAGTCACTAATGGCAAACTCCCCTGCTCCTCTGAAAAGGGTAAGAACTTCTTGGAAGATATAAGTCTCTATACTGCTACAGGTCCATGCTGCTGAAGGAGAGGGAGCCTATTTGCCCTGTGGTTGTGGGTGATCATGGATAGAGAAACAGGCACTGGGGTTTTCAGAGGCAGCTCATTTTCCGGTAGGCCTCAGACTTCCCCACGATGTGCCTCTCTGCCCTTAAATTGCCAGGGTCAGTGCATATATTTAAAACAAGAGATGCTATCTTGAGTATAGCTTGTAATAAGCAGTTTACTCTTCTCTGAATGCCCTAGGAAGTTATCTGATCTTTTCAAAACCAATTAGTATATATCTACCATCTCATGCTCTGGCCTATAATGGCATTTCCTCTAGCTATATATTGAGTTTGATATCATGGATATAGGAGAAAAAAAGATTAATATTAAGATTAAAAAATTAAAATCCAGATAAAGAAGATGAAACCATGAAGGGGTTTGGCTCAGCAGAAACAGAGTCGTCACTCCTCAGGGCTCAGACCCAGAAAAGACTTGTCCCAGAAGATTTGTCCAAGGGCCATGGCACCTTCTCTTTTGAAGAGAGGAGTCTTGTACCTCTCTAAAGGCACCTGGAATGCCATAAAAAAGGGGTTCCCCACCACACAGAGGCACAAGTGAAAGTACAAAAATAAGGATTTTGTTTCCAAGGTTTCATAAATAACTGGGGTGGCAGGTATTAAATAGGACCATGGGAGAGAACATAAGAGTTACAGCTTGTTCTCCTCAAAGAGGATCTGGGCATAGACAGTGCTGGTGGGGATGCCTCTGGCAGCCTGATGGGGCTTGATCAGCTCTAGCTCAGCATAGGTCAAGTTCTCCTCAGCAATCTTTGGCTGTAAGACAAAACACAACACAATTCTGGCTGACCACAGGGAGTTTTACATTATACATTTATTCATCAGGCATGCATTTTCATTGCATTTTGGGGAGTCAAAGAGGAACAAATGAACAGAAATTTACAAGGACATATAAAACCTAAATAACATAATAATATAGATCTCATGTCTCATATAAAACATTGTGATTAAACTTTAGACCAAAGTAAATTTTAATTCTGAAAAGTAAAAGTAATGTAACTAACAGTCTCTGATCAAAATGAAAAAATAATGAGAGACAAAAACAAAAATCTTATAAATCAGTAACAAAACTAGAATGCTACCATCAAGAAATTTTCTTAAATGACCTAACCTGTATAAAACTAAAATTTAAGACTATCTTCAAAATAATAAAGAAAACATTACTCGCCGGGACCTAAAAAACACAGTATCAGAGAAAACTCATAGACTTAAATATCTATATTAAACAACATAAATTAAATGGATGAAGCATCCAACTGAAGAAGTTAAAAAGAACAAAATAAATGAAAGGAAAGCAGAAAGAAGGACCAACAAAATTAAAACCAGATTGTGTAAATCAGAAAACAAAACAAATAAACAAAAAACAGAATTAATAAAAATCCAAAAGCTTGTGCTTGGAATACACCAATATAATAAATAAACTAAAAAAAATACATTAGTAAAGATTGAAAGGGAAAAATAAATAAAATAGGAAATAAAGGAATATAATGTAAATAAGAAAAAATTTTAAATTAAAAAAACTACTTTTTTCAAATTGCAAAAATGATTTGAAATACTGAATAAAATGGGTAATGTTCCAGAAATATATAAATTATAAGCATTAACTCCCCAAAAATGAGTGTACTAAATATCATGAAAAAGAAAAAAAGAAAGTAAAAGGAGGAAGAAAAAAGGAAAGAAGAAAAAAATATTGTCAAAAGCTCTTTCTCAAAAACACCAAACCCAGGCAGTTTTACACAAGAATTTCTAAACAGAAAAAAAAATATGGAACAAATAATTCCAATGTAATTAAAATGATCCAGTGCATTAAAAAAAATAATAAATTCACATATTTTAGAATAATCTCATTTATTAGTATAAATTTTAAATAAAATTTACTAAGAGAAAATGAAGAAGTATATTAAAAGTTACATAATCAAGTTAAGTTGATTTTATTTCAGGAACATAAAGATGCTTCAATATTAGAAAAGTATATTAATATAATACAAAATAGTAATAGATGAAAAAACATTTTGTTATCTTTATAGATACTGGAAAGGTAATAAAATTCAAAAATATTTTTATTTAAAACAACTTTTGAATAAAGTAGTCATGGCCATATATATATATATATATATATATATTTTTTTTTACCACATGTGAGGAACATTATTCAACTAAATACTTGATGACCCAACTCTAGTGATATTAAAAATATCAAGCTGCCATCATTAAAATACTGTGGTACTGGCACATGAAAAGATATAATATCAATGGGGTTGATGAAAAAGACTAGAAATTAACCCAAATATTATTTTACAATAAATGATGGGGGGGATATTTGGATGGCCTTCTGAAAATTATATCCCTATATCAGTCTTTATACCAGAGAAGTTTCAGATGAATTAAACATTTTAATGTGGGAATTAAACTCATAAAAGTTCTAGAAGAATGTATAAATTACCTCATCATATGAAATGTATTTTAAAGTATGATACAAAATCTAGAGACAACAGAGAAGAGATATGAACATATAAGGCAAAATATTCTCTAAATAAAGCCAAAGAACAACTGAAAAAAAAGGGAAAAATATTTGTAACTTATATCAAGGGGCTTTACAATTCAACACAGATAACAGCCAACAATCCATCAAAAAATGAAGCAAAGAATAACAGACAGGACTAGAGAGTTGACAGGGGAGGAAATACAAATGCCTCTCACACATATGAAATGAGAGTCAACCACCCTCCAAATATGAGAATTGTGATTTAAAATCACACTTACACAACAGTTTTTGTCTTTTGGGAGAACAAACTGATGTTGCCAGAAGGGAGGGGATGGGGGGGTGAGTAAAAAAGGTGACGGAGAATAAGAAATACGAACTTCTGGTTATAAGTAAGTCATGATAGTGTAATGTACAGCACAGGGAACATAATCAATAATTTTATAATAATTTTGCACAGTGGCAGATGGTTACTAGACTTATTGTGGTGATCGTATCATATGGAATACAAATACCAAATCACTATGTTGTACGCCTGAAACTAATATAACATGCATGCCAACTACATTTTAATAACATTTTTTTAAAAAGTGAAGGGTTAGCCAAAGTCTATTTATGCATAACCCACAACACAGACAACAGAGTGGAGATGGCCAGAGGAAAGGGGGGGGTGATGAGGGCAGGGTGGAGGTATGAAAAGGGGAATAAAATAGGGACACCTGTTACAGTGTAAAAAATAAAAACAAAATAAAAAACAATAGGTTGCCAAAAGAAATAGAAAGAAACAGGTCCCCTTGTATATTGTTGGTGAAAGTTTATTGGTACAAGCAAGAATCTAGAAACAGGACTTCTGGCCAAGAGGGAGACCTCAACAGACATGCTGCATCTCCCTCCACAACTAAGAAGGAATACAGCTACCTCAAAACTAGAGACAACCAGAAGTTCCAGAAAATGAAGCTGCATGGAAGTCCAACAAACAAAGACATAAAGAAGAAATACTTATCCAAACAGGTAGGAGGAGTGGAGCCAGGGCGGAGAGGACTCAGTGTGGTGGTGGCAGCAGATGCGGCAGCAGCATCAGCAGCAGCAGCAGCAGGCCTATGGAAACCGCGGTCTCACATTTAAAAAACTAGGGAGGGACACCTGAGGAGAGGTCCCAGCATCAGACCAGACCACGCAGCTCATGGTCCTAGCACCAGGGAAAATAGAGCCTTATTGCTTCTGACTGTGCAAACCACTGGTGGTTGGGGCAGAGGCAGAAACTGCCGGTCTCTTAGCAGAGTCCGCTTGTATAAAGGGACCCCATGATCCTATATTGTCTGCAGACCCACCCACTCTGGGAACAATGGCCAGGGCAATAGCTAGAGGTGCCAGTCCCATACAGAAGTGGAAGAAGTGCCTGAAAAAGGGGTGAGTGCTGAGCAAGCGGCATTGTTCCCTCTCAGAACCATCCTGCACACAGAGCACCACAACATCTTGAAACGGGTCTCTCTTACTGATGAATACCTAAGGCTCCGCCCCTTACAACATAAAAGGAGTGACGGCTCTACCTAAGACACAGGCAAACAAACACAGAAACCTGTCAAGATGAGGAGACAGAGAGGTATGGCCCAAAATGAAGAATGGATCAAGGTTCCAGTGGGAGAACTAACTGACGAGGAGATAGCCAACCTAACAGATGCTGTGTTCAAAACACTGGTGATAAAGATGCTCACAGGTTTGACAGATATGCTTAAGCATGGCAAATGCATAAGGGAAGAAGTAAAGCCTATGCTAAATGAAACAAAGGAAAATCCACACAAAACCAGTGCTGAAAAGAAGAAAATCAGTGTTCAGGTCAATAATTTGGAACATAAGAAACAAAACAAACAAACAAACAGTCAACCAGTACAGAACAAGGAAACAAGAACTGAACAAACAAGGAGAGGCACAGGAACCTCTGGGACAACTTTAAACATGCCAACATCCAAATCATTAAGAGTGCCAGAAGAAGAGGAACAGCAAGAAATTGAAAGCTTATGTGAAAAAATGATGAAGGAAAACTTCCCAAATTTGGCAAAGGAAACAGACAACAAGTCCAGGAAGCAAAGAGAGTCCCAAACAAGCTAGACCCAAAGAGGACCACACCAAGACACATCATAATTAAAATGCCAAAGGTGAAAGATACAGAGAGAATCTTAACAGCCACAAGAGAAAAAAAGAGAGTTACCCTACAAAGGGGTGCCTATAAGGCTGTCAGCTGATTTCTCAAAAGAAACTTTGCAGGCAAGAAGGAAGAGGCAAGAAGGGAGAGGCAAGAAGTATTCAAAGTGATGAAAAAAAAGGACCCATAACCAAGATTTCTCTATCTAGCAAAGTTAACATTTAGAATGGAAGGGCAGATAAAGTGCCTCCCAGACAAGGTAAAGTTGAAGGAGTTCATCATCACCAAGCCATTATTATATGAAATATCAAAGAGACTTACTTAAGAAAAAGATCAAAATTATGAACATTAAAATGACAACAAACGCACAACTATCAACAACTGAATCTAAAAAATAAAAACAAAATCCAACTAAGCAAACAATAGGAACAGAATCACAGGTATGGAGATCATTTGGAGGGTTATCAGCTGGGAGGTGGAAGGGGGAGAAATAGGGAAATAGTGCAGGGGTTAGGAAGCATAATTGGAGAGATCCAAGATAGTAGAGAAGTGGAAGCTACATTAACCTCCTCCCAGAACTAGTCTGGATTTACAACTTAATTGTGGATAAATAATCTGGAATAACCAACTGAACATTAGCTGGAGAGAAGTCTTATAAACACAAGGAGACAGAAAAGGCCACTTCATCACAATGCGACTGGTAGAAAGTGCAAAGATGTGAAAGGGCTGGCTGGGCTCCAATGGCTGGCAGATGAAGGGTCTGAGAAATAGCTCAAGAGCTGGGGATTCCACCTGTGAAGGGCAGGGTCTAAAGCCCCAGCTGGGCTTGCCAGCCTACAGCAACAGAGTGGGAAAAAAATAGCATCCAGCTATGAAAAACAAAAGCCACAGAATTTTTTGCTGGCCTGAAAGAAACAGCTGGAGACAAAGAGCTCTTAAACAAATCACGTACGAAAATATTTTGGCACCCACTTTCACTGGGCTGAAGCAGAGGGGGGCAGAGAGGACTAGAGATGCTTGGGGAGAATTTGGGGTTCTGGCTTTGAGGAGAGAACTGAGGAAGCAGGCGACCAGGTCCCAGCGCTGACTCATTCCCCACACTGCAGGCAGACCATTCCCCTCCAAGTGGCATCAGCCTGAGGGGAAGCAAAAGCCCCACCTGCAGGAATTAAGCTGCCCCACCCTCAGTGCTTAAGCCTGACAGCTGATCACAGATTGAATAAATTAACACCTAAAGGAGACAGACAAAGGCAGTAGATCTCTGGTAGTCTCCAACGGGCTGCCTAGGGCCAGACTGGTACACAATCTGACGCCACCAGGGGCAGATCCAGAAAGTGCAGATCAATCGAAGAAGCAGCAACAAACAAGAAAGTCACAAAAATGGGGAGTCAGAGAAACAACCCCCCATTGAAAGGAAAGAAGGAATGCCTAGAAAGAGTGCTAAATGAAATAGAGTAAAGCAAATTATCAGATATGGAATTCAAAACATGGATTATAGGACAGCTCAATGAGCTCAGCAAGCTCAAAGAAATCTACAAAGAACTCCAGGAAAACTACAAGGAACTTACTGAGAACTACAACATCATGAAAAAGGACATAGAAACTATCAGTGAGAGCCAGAGGGAAATGAGAATACAATTTCTGAACTGAAGAACACAGTAGAAGGAATTAAAAGCAGGCTAGAGGAAGCAAAAGATCGAATCAGCAAACTGGAGGACAACATAGAAAAGATTCCCAGACAGTGCAACAAAACAAAAAAAGACTGAAAAATAAAGAGGTTTTAAGAAGGTTGCAGGACAACATGAAATGTAATAATATCCATATCATAGAAATACCAGAAGGAGAAGAAGCAGAGCAAGAGATAGAAAACCTGTTTGAAAAGTAATGACAGAAAACTTCCCTAACTTGATGAGAGAAAAAGTCACACAAGTCCAGAAAGCACAGAGTGTCCCAATGAAGATGAACCCCAACAGGTCCACTGCAAGACACATTACAATTAAAATGGCAAAATTCAAAGACAAAGAGAGAATCATAAAAGCAGCAAGAGAGAAACAACTAATAATATACAAGGAAACTCCAATAAGGCTATCATCAGATTTCTACACAGAAAGACTACAAGCCAGAGGGGAATGGCAAAAGGTATTTCAAGTAATGGAAAACAAAGGCCTACAACCAAGAATACTCTACCCAGCAAGGCTCTCATTCAAAATGGAAGGTGAAATAAGTTTCCCAGACAGAAGAAGGCTAAAAGAATATGACTCCACCAAATCAGCATTGCAAAAGATGCTAAAGGGTCTTCTTTAAGAAGGTGAAGAAACAGAGAGAGACAGAGAGGAACACAGGTACAAAGGGGGAAGATGACAATGAATAAGTACCTATCAATAATAACCTTAAATGTAAATGGATTAAATGCACCAATTAAAACACACAGGGTAGCTGAAGATTAGAAAGCATGACCCATATATATACTGTCTACAAGAGACCCACCTCAAACAAAAGATCTACAGAGATTGAAAGTGAAGGTATGGAAAAAAATATTTCAAGCAAATGAACAACAACAAAAAAAGGTGGGGTAGCAATACTCATATCAGATAAAACAGATTTCAGAGCAAAGGCCATAAAAAGAGAAAAAGAAGGGCATTTTATAATACTTAAGGGAAAAATCCATAAAGAAGATATAAACCTTGTAAACTTATATGCACCCAACATAGGAGCATCCAAATATGTAAGGAAATTTTTGAAACACTTCAAGAAGGATATAGACAGCAACACACTCATATAAGGGAACTTTAATACCCCATTGTCAACAATGGACAAATCTTTGAAGCAGAGAAACAGCCAGGATAGTAGGACACAAAACAAGCCTCAACAAATTCAAGAAAACTGAAATTATATCAAGCATCTTCTCAGATCACAATGGCTTGAAACTGGAAGTCAAACTCAAGGAAAAGACTCAAAGACATTCAAACTCATGGAAAATGAATAACATGCTATTAAGTAATAAATGGATTAACGATGACATCAAGGAAGAAATCAAAAAGTTTCTGGGAACAAATGATAATGAACACAAAACAGACCAAAACCTATGGGACACAGCAAAAGCAGTCCTGAGAGGAAAGTTCATAGCAATACAGGCCTACCTAAAAAGGAGAGAAGAATCTCAAATAAAAATCTAACCCTACAGCTACAAGAACTAGAGGAACAAAAACAAACAAAACTCAGAGCGAGCAGAAAAAAGGAAATCATCAAGATCAGAGCAGAATTAAATGAGATAGAGACTAAACAAACAATTCAAAAGATCAATAAGAACAGGAGCTGGTTCTTTGAAAAGATAAACAAAATCAACAATCCTTTAGCCAGGCTCATCAAGAAAAAAAGAGAGCGGATCCAAATAAATAAAATCAGGAAAAAAAAAAAAAAAAGAGGAGAAATCATTACTGATCTCACAGAAATACAAAGGATTGTAAGAAATTACTATGAACAACCGTATGACAAGAAATTTGACAACCTACATGAAATGGACAAATTTCTAGAAACATACAATCTTCCAAAACTGAATCAAGAGGTAGCAGAAAGCCTGAAAAGACCAATAACAACTAGTGAAATTGAAGCAGTAATCAAAAAAATCCCAGCATGTAAAAGCCATGGACCAGATCGCTTTACAGGTGAATTTTACAAAACATATAGGAAAGAACTAACTCCTATTATTTTCAGACTATTCCAAAATATCCAAGAAGAGGGAAGACTCCCAAACTCTTTATGTGAAGCCCGTATTACCCTAGTTCCAAACACAAGTCAAGACACAACAAAGAAAGAAAACTACAGGCCAATATCACTGATGAATATAGATGCTAAAATCCTCAAAAATATATTGGCAAAAAGATTCAGCAACACATTAGAAAGATCATACACCAATATCAAGTGGGATTGATCCCAGGAATGCAAGGATGGTTTAATCTTCGTAAATCAATAAATGTAATACACCACATAAACAAAATGAAAGACAAAAACCACATGATCATGCCCATAGATGCTGAAAAAGCATCTGATAAAGTACAAGACCCATTTATGATTAAACACTCAGCAAAATAGAAACAGAGAGAGCATACCTCAACAAAATAAAGGCCATATACAAGAAATGTGAAGCCAATATCATGCTCAATGGACAAAAACTGAAAGCACCCCCCCTGAGATCAGGAACAAGACAAGAATGTCCATTCTCTGCAATCCTATTCAACATAGTCTTGAAAGTTTTAGCCACAGCATTCAGACAAGAAAGAGAAATAAAAGGCATCCAAATTGGAAAATAGGAAGCAAAACTCACTATTTGCAGATGACATGATAGTGTACATAGAAAACCCTACAGACTCCATGAAAAAACTACTAGACCTAATATGTGAATTTGGTAAAATAGCAGGGTACAAAGTCAATATACAGAAAACAAAGGCATTTCTGTACACCAACAATAAAATATCACAGATAGTAACTAGAAAAAAATCCCATTTACTATAGCAACAAGAAAAATAAAATACCTAGAATAAACTTAATCAAGGAAGTAAAAGACCTATACTCAGAAAACTACATAACTCTGAAGAAAGAAATTAAGGAAGATACAAATAAATGGAAGCATATACAATGTTCATGAAGGGGAAGAATCAACATCATTAAAATGTCCATAATACCCAAAGCAATTTATAGATTCAATGCAATCCCTATTAAAATACCAACAATATATTTCACAGACCTATTACAAACACTTCAAAAATTTATATGGAACCAAAAAAGACCCTGACTAGCCACAGCAATATTGAGACAGAAGAAACAGTAGGAAGAATCACAATACCTGATATGAAACTATACTACAAGGCCATGGTAATTGAAACAGGCTGGTATTGGCATAAGAACAGACATATAGGTCAGTGGAACAGAATAGAGAGCCCAGAAATAAACCCAAGTCTATATGGTCAACTAATATTTGACAAAGGGGGAAGGAACATAAAATGAAGTAAAAAGACCCTCTTCAACAAATGGTGTTGGGAGAACTGGACCGGGACATGCAAAAAAATGAAACTAGACCACCAACTTACACCATACATCAGAATAAATTCAAGATGGATCAAAGATTAAAATGTAATGTGTGACACCATAGAAGTACTAGAGGAAAACATAGGCAGGAAAATTGCAGATATCTCATGAAGCAATATTTTCAGCAATATATCTCCTAAGGCAAGAGAAATAAAGGAAGGAATAAATAAATGGGACATCAAACTAAAGAGTTTCTGCTTAGCAGAAGAAAACATCAGCAAGATGAAAAGGGAACCAAACATATGGAAAAATATATTTGCCAATGACACCTCAGACAAGGGACTGATCTCCAAAATATGTAAAGAACTTATACGACTCAACAGCAAGAAGACCCAATTAAAAACTGGGCAAAAGACCTGAACAAACACTTCTCTGAGGAGGACATACAGAGGGTCCATAGACATATGAAAGAATGCACAACATCAGTATCCATCAGAGAGATGCAAATAAAAACCACAATGAGATACCACCTCACACCTGTCAGAATGGCCATCATCAACAAATCAACAAACAACAAGTGCTGGCAACAATGTGGAGAAACGGGAACCCTAGTGCACTGTTGGTGGGAATGCAGACTGGTACAGCCACTATGGAAAACATTATGGAATTTCCTCAGAAAACTAAAAATGGAGCTGCCTTTTGATCCAGCACTTCCATTGTTAGGATTATATCCTGAAGAATCCTGAAACACCAAAACAAAAAAACCTATGCACCCGTATGTTCAGAGCAGCACTATTTACAATAGCCAAGTGCTGGAAACAACCTAAGTGCCTATCTGTAGATGAGTGGTTCAAAAAACTGTGGTACATTTACACAATGGAGTATTATGTAGCAGAAAGAAAAAAGGAACTCCTACCATTTGCGACAACATGTATGGAGCTGAGAAACTTATGCTTAGTGAAATAAGACAGGCAATGAAAGAAAAATACCATATGATATCACCTAATACAGGAGACTAATGAATAACACAAACTAACAAGCAAAATTGAACCGGAGGTATGTAAACAAGGAGTAAACTAACAGTGACAAGGGGGAGGGGGGAGGGAGAAAAGGGGGTAAGAAGGGGAAGAATGTAGTCAAAGAACATGTATAAGTGACCCAAGAACATCGACAACTGGGTGGGGACTTACTGTGGGAGAAGAAGTGGGACAGGTGCAGAGAAGCAATGGGGAAAAAAGTTGAACAACTGTATTAGAAAAACAAACAAACAAAAATGTTTAGTGGGGGCAAAAATGAAAGCAAAATAAATTAATAAATGAGCCTCCAAATTACCCCCCCCAAAAAAGAACCCTCACATGTAAAAATGAAAAAATATATATATATATACACACACACACACACACACACACACACAAAGTATGGAAATGCAATTTTAGTGAATATTAGAAGGACAAGGGTTTTCCCACACACTGTATATTTTTCTCCCTGATGCCCCCAGAATTTGGCTTTCTGAAGAATTAATGACATAAGGTTCTTTGCATAAAACTAATAATACCAGTTGTTAATAGAGGTTTTGTTAACCAAGACTTTGACTAGACTGTCATGCCCAAAGGAGGCATATTTGGGCTCTCGTTGTTACCAAAAAGCCCTGAGGAACTGGGATCGACTTTCAAAGGTAATAAAAGCCCATGAGAAAAAAGGCCTGGTATCTTGGTTGGTTGTGCGGTTCATGGCAATCTTTCCAGGGAAGGAACAAATGTTGCTTTCATGAAAGCACAATGGAAAACGTGAAGAACTTGAAAAGACAGTTGTTTACAGGCAAGGCTGAATGACAGGTATCTGGCTCAGCTTCTGTGCCCTGAAGGGCAGACTGAAAGTCACCCTAAAGGTTTCTTGTGTAAGTTCCAGCAAAGCAGATGTAAAGATCATATGTGATTATTTGATGCTTTTGTTGTGTTTATGCAAATGGATAGGATTAATTAAAACTGGATTTAATGCAGTCCCTTTAATGACAAGGAGGGTAATCTTAAGGAGAAAAATCACAATGCTCAGTGGTAGACTATAAAGTAGTGCAGCTAAATGTCTTTAAAGTTTATTTTCATTTAAAATTTGTTTCCATTTGAAAGTTAAACTAGGTCTATGACATCGTCAAAGATGCTTAATTTACAGGCAAGAAGAATGTCAAATGTCTTGCAACTAGATGTTTTCCCAATAAAACAGTCTTGCAGATTTAGAATGGTTTATGTGTTATGTTACATAAATTAACAAGTGTGTTCTGTTTTCATAGTGTATAATCCTATGATCTTATTATCTGAGTGATTGTACCTATAGGCCTCACTTAATCCTGTCTGTATCTCTGCCTCCTAAGACTCAACAGTTTGACTGAACTAAGTGGCCGGGTTGGTGAAGTATGGGGTGGTCTGTGGGCTTCACTTTAAAACTGGTTTCTCTTTTCTGTCCTAATGGCTTGGACCAAAAGGACCCAGAGATTTGGGGGAGAGGGGGCTAAAATATGCCCCTCAGCCCAAACTAAGTATTGCTGGCAAAAGGGTTTTGGACAGTTGTGATGTGCCTTGCATACTTTCCTCCAAAGAAGCCTTTTTTCCTAATGTAGGACATTGAAAAATTAATCCCTGTCTTTTGTCATCTAGTGGTTATGGATTGAATGGCTATGCCTTTTAACCCTGTTGCCAAATCTGTTGCCCCAGAATGCAACAAGGATGCCAGCCTGTTAAACCAAGCATGCCACTGTCCAGGGACAGCCTACTGATGTGGAGTCTTCAAGATCCTTCCCCATGTGGGAAGGCCACCCTTCCCTCCACACCCCCAATCTCATTAGGGATTTCTGGACCCAAGGGTAGGTAGGACGATGACCATGTCCAGCTTGAAAGAGCTATAGGAGCACGAGACCTTTGCCCATTGTCCTTTATAAGATTATAAAGGGTCTTAAGTCTGAGAGGGGGGAATTGTTACAGAGCGAGGGTCCCCTCCCCCACAAAATAAATTAATTAATTTAAAAATAAATAAATAAGTAAAATGTAAAAAAAATAAAGCAGGATAATTGGTTGGTAAAAAACAGACAGGGGGAAGTTAAGAATAATATAGGAAAGGGTGAAGCCAAAGAACTTATATGCACGACCCATGGATGTGAACTAAGGGGGGGTGGGATTGCTGGAGGGAAGGGGGATACTGAGCGGAGGGGAGCAAAGGGAAAAAAACTGGGACAACATAATCAATAATATATACTTTTAAAAAAAGAATCTAGCAACACATGAACATCAGTAGAAAACTGGTACATTCCTACAATGGAGCATATGCTGCAGTCTTTACAAGGAATAATGGAGTTATATGTGTACTGTATGTTTTACTATCACTTGTGTAAATATGTATGTATATGAGTAAATATATGTGCATATATTTGTATGCTTAGAAAATCCTTGGAACCTGCTTGAAAGATCAAGAACGTTATCTGTATTGTTTCCTCGGGGGAAGTAAACTGGATGACCAAAGGAACACGTTCCTCTTTATTGAATACATTTGTTTATACATTTTGAATTTTGTGTTAGGCATATTTATTCAAACAATGTGCTATTAATTTTAACTTATAATTAGAGAAATACAAGTCATTGGCTAATTTACAGTCATAAAAGGCACATGACTCATTTGAGCAACTATACTTTTGTTTTTGATTTTTGGCTTTGGTTGTGCTGTTTTGTCTTGATTTTTGTTCTTTTGCGCTTAGATCTTATTTATCTCACCAAAATTCAGGACAAATAAACCATCCGCATAAATTTAAGTTTCTTAAAAGAATGCCAAAAGCAGAAGGGCCCTTTCCTTCTGAATGAAACATAATAGGAACAGGGAACAAGGGACAAAGAAAATATGTCAAGAATTTCTTATAGCCAGAAATGTATGGGTCAGGACCAATTGCCAAGTGACCTCCACAAAATGGCCATTTTTAAATTTCAAAGTTAAGGACATTTATAGGGATTAAAACCTCCGGTTTGTCTTTTGACACCAAAACTCTACATTGCTTGTAAGTCGTCCATATCTTACAAGCCAACAAAAATCCCATTTACAACTTGCCTTTGGTTTAATTACATTTCACATAATGATTCCATTTAGAAATGCCATGTGTCCTCAAATAAGCACTCAAAACCCAACTCATGTAAATTTTAGAACCAAGATTTATGAAATCATATTGTCCAGGTGCTTTATTACATTACCTTGAAATTGCATTGTTTTTTAGTTTGGGTTATCTGTTTATTCTTAAGTTATTCCATTACATTTAGATATGAAAAATAACACTAGCTTTCTTAATACAGGTCACCAGGCTGGCTTGGCTGGTGTGTTGTATTCATACATTTTTATGATGTTCCTGTAGTAAACATAATTTAATAAAGCCAAAGCACACTAAATAAATAATTGCATCTAGAAAAGCAATAAAAACAAATAAAATTAGTACTTTCATAAGTGGAAAGGTACTTCAATTACTGCTATAAGCACCAACCGCCTCCCCATAAAGTGTGTAGAATCATTTCCCTTATGCATATTTCTGGGATATAATAATTTGATTGAAGATATGAGGCAGCACACAGGAGGCTCCGAATTGTGAAGTGTATACAGTTTCCAACAGACGATGCATAATATCAATCCCTGGCACCTCTAAAGAACTTACTGTTTTTCTGGCATGCACACTTGACTGTGACAATTAACCATGTATTAATTACCTTTCCCACCTTGTTTAACTGGAAATAAATTCCTAAAGGCCAGCAAAAGGGGTGAGCACAGACTCCTCACCAGTCTTTATTATTCTACCTTTCTTTGCACCCATGTTTCAGTGGAGGGTTTGGGTGCACGGAGAAGTAGCTTAGAGAAAAGTATCAGCATATCAATAAGACTAGGCAAGACTCTGGAACTGGTAATAAAGCCAGGAACCAGGAGCAGAGTGTAAAGGGGAAAGTAACTGCAGTGGGGTGTAGCCAGGGTGAGGATCTGCTGCAGAACCTGGCCTGTGTTTCAGGGGATGGACACAATCTTGCCAATTCAAGCCAGTCCAGGGTTTCAGCTAAAGAATCCCTCTTACTACCTATGGCAATACAAGGACTGGAGGAGAGTGGGTCTCTAGAGATGAATCAAATAGCTCTTCTGTTAGTTCCCTGCCATCTACTAGCCATCAAAATGACTCCTTTCAAGCCCCTGTCCTGTTCTTGGGGGTGTAGGAAGAACAGATGTGTATGGGGCATTAGTACTCAAGACTACAAATTCAAATACTCTTAAACTGGTTATTCACACTTTAGGTTCTGCTGAAACACAAAGGAAACTGCTGAAAGTAGAATGTCCACTTTTACCTGACATTGTTATATTTACTGGCAGGCAGGATAGAGAAGGAACAGACAGCAAAAGTGGACCAACTGCTAAAAATCCTGGTAGGGTCCTATAGAAAATCCTAGAACTTTCTAAACACATGAGAAGCAACCGCACCATCTCCTCTTTCCCAGGACTATCTGGTTTACTTTCTTTTCCTTTTCACCATCCTGCAGACACTCCTGGACAGTTTCTCTTTCTGTCTCTCCAATAAAGGCCTAGTATTTGTGTTCAACTGTTTGGTATATTCTAAACCCCATTGTCTTATGTACCTTTAATCTTACTTTTCATACACTTCCTCTGACCCAGGGAGAACCCACTCCTTAGTTTACAGGAGGTTCTAACAGGAGGTGAGGAGAGAGGCCTTGGGGCCACCATCCTGTACCTGACTTCAGAGCATCAGTACAAGAGGAATTTGGACCTCAATTCAAATGCCAGCTGTGTGATCTTGGGCCAGCTACATCACTGACCTTCAGAGATCCATTTTGTTCATTTAAATTAGGATTTAAATGAAATGATGCATTAATGATTTTGGTACCACAGTGCCTGCCTTATCGAAGGTGCTAAAACACCTTTGTGTTGAATAAATGTTTTGATATCATCACTTTCTCACTTGAGTCAGTTAAAATATCATCCATTTGTCTATGTTCTGAATTATTTATAAATTAACTAAATAGCTCTGGATATCATTTGAAAGATAAGGAATAGATTCTGGAAAATTCATTGTTATGGGCTAATTGTGTCCCTGCAAAATTTGTATGTGGGAACCCTAATCCTCAGTACCTCAGAATATGACTGTACCTGGAGACAGCATTTTTAAACAAGTATTAATGTAAAATGAGGTCATTAGAGTGAGCCCTAATCTAATATGACTGGTGCCCATATAGGAAAAGAACATTAGGACACAGATACATATAGAAAGAAGGCCATGTAAGGACACAGGGAGAAGACAGACATCTACAAGATAAAGAGGAGGATCAAAAGAAAAGCAACCATTCCAACACCTTGATCTCAGACATCTAGTCTCCAGAACTGTGAGAAATAAGTTTCTGTTGTTTAAGCTGCCCAGTCTGGTATTTTGTTTTGGCAGTCAAGCAAACTGATATATTAGAAGAGAAGGGAAGAAAAGGGAATAGACTTCCTTTAAGGGAGAGGAAATGAACTACTTGATCAGGGTGGGTGCATACATGAGATCAACACGTTTTATGTCAACACCAGGAGAGGACTACAGTTTGATGTAGTTACCCTCATATTCAGTGAGGAACAAGTCTAGAGAGCTCTAGAGCTTTCATACAGTAACCCCCAACACACATGTCTCCCACCCCCAGTTGCCCTGTCCCGCCTCAACTTGACTTGACTCTGCACCCCAGTCCTAAGACTGCACTTCTACTCATGACTCCTGCTATGTCTTCCAGTAACACCAAGAGGCTTTTTCACAATTTTTAAATTTAATTTTCTTAAATGTCATGCAGTGTAAGTTATTTTTTTAGGTGGATACCATATGCATTTTAACACATGTGTAGATTAGTGGCCACCTCCATGACAGAACACAGAACAGTTAGTTACAGCACACTCTTAGAGAATTTCATATGAACGGAATCATACAGTGTGTAACCTTTTGAGACTTGCTTTTTCTCTCAGCATAATTCCCTCAAGTGATCCAAGTTGTTGCGTATATGAATGGTTTGTTCCTTTTGATTGTTAAGGAGTATTGTGTGGTATACCATATATACAGTTTGCTTATCCATTCACCTGCTGAGGACATCTGGATTGTTTCAAGTTTTTTACAATTGTGAATGAATTGCTATAAACATTCACGTGTAGGTTTTTGCAAGACATTTTCATTACTTCAGTAAACACCCAGAACTGGGTTTTCTTGGTGATAAGAATGTTTACTTTTATAAGAAACTGCCACATTAGTTGTCCAGTGTAATGCACCATTCTTCCCTCACACCAGAAATATCTAAGAGTTTTAATGGTTCTGTACTTGTTGGCACCTGGTATTTTCAGTATTTTTTATTTTGGCTATTCTAGTAGGTGCTAGTGGTCTAGTAATTGTTTTTCACCTTCCTTAAGGACCTCACTGGTCTTAGACTCAAACTCAAGTGCTCACTGGTGGTTACATAGCACAACATCCTCTCAGAAGAATCAGGAAAAGGTGATCAAAAAGAGCAGTTCTCTCAGGCAGTGATAGAACCTCTGGACTCTATTAAAGTTTCAGGAATGCCATGTCTTCCATCTCCCATCCATCTGTTCTGCCAGAGGTAAGACATGCAGCAGCAGATCTCAGCCTTGGGTTGGACCACCTTTTTCTAGTTTAAACCCTTTTTTCCCCCATTTTTAGAGTATGGAAAGTATGTCTACAGAAAGACTTTACTTCATGAGGCTAAAACTAGAAAAGTCAACCCAAAAGATTCAGAAGTTGTGCACTTCTTGGGAACATCCCATTTGGCAAGCTCCTAATTGGCAGCTTCTGAGTATTCATTTTGTAGGTGTGTTTAAGCAGGAGAGAGAGTGGGATTTCACATTCTGTGCAGACCAGCAAAACAATACTTTTTCATAGGGATCACAGTTGGATGTGCAAATTGAATTAAGTTGCAGGACTAAAAGAACAATGTATTTGTAGCCATTGCAAGTTCTCCAATGTCAGATGTTCAATTGGGTAATAGCATTATCCCAGCAACAGATCAATAACTAGGACATGGGATGTTTATGCTAACGTCACCTTGGAGTTAAAAAATGTGATTGCAGTTCTACTAGAGTTGCATTATCAGGAATCTATTTACCCAAGAGAGAATTACATATTATCAAGGGCAGACTTCCTCTTCCCCCTTAAAGATAAGTGTTCATTTTTTATTCAACAGAGTAGTACCTGGTAAAACAAACTACTCACGATGTCAACACATATAGAACTATGGCCACTGAGAAGGGGGAGGTTGTGTATTTAGTGAAGCTCTATTTGGGTCCAAACTCAGGAGAGAAAACTATGTTGTGGTCCATATCAGTCCTGTTGGAATCAATATGCCTTGGATATGAACTTGATTTAATTTTGAGTTCCACAGGCTTGCCAACAGGCATACTCATTTATGTTTAAACATATTATAAAGAGAAGTCGAGTTCCCTGAGGGTCAGGTTAAATGAATATAAAGAATCAAAATGAACAAAAGAACAACTTCCCCAGATAGAGATGTTAAATAGTAACACAAAGGACACAATCCAAAAGTGACTTTGGGAGGTGGCAGAGTGTGGTGGTTGAGAGTCGGTCCTTCTGAGATAACTCAACAAATGTTCACTAATCTTCACTATCTCATTCAGTCCTCACCAGCCCTGTGAAGTGGGTCCAATGGTCAGGCTTACTTCACAGATGAGCTAGGTCATGCAGCTGTGGCTCGTTGGAGTCTGGACTCAGAACCAGGCACTCCTGCCCGGGGTCCACACTCTGCTCATCACAGGAATCCAGCCCTTACAAGTGACTAAGCCTAACTGCTGAGTAGGCATGTCTTGACAATCTGAGCCAGGGTCTAGAGACCAGGACTCTTGGTCATCACACATGGGGACACAGGTGCTCTCTAGCCCAAAATGTGACCTTCCTCTGTTGCTTCAGACATCTATAAACCTTGGTATTATATCTGCCCTGACTCCTACCCCACATCCAGCTTCCACATAGTTAGGTCAGTGACTAAAGGCCAATAAATAAACCTAGTGTTTTCTATGACTTCGGATAGATTAGAAAGGATCTGGGAGTCAGGAGAGGTCTTGGATGGAGATAAGGATTTCAAAGTCCTATCCAGGCTTGTTGGCACCTGAGGTTGGATGAAGGCACTTGGAAATATTGAGTGGAGCAAATTCACATCATGCTCTTGAGTCTGGAGAAATCAAAGAATGCTTAGCAAAGGGCATTCCAAGAATAAATTTGACAGGACAGAAAGTCACATGCCCCTGGCTAAGTACTCTGAAGACAGAACGTGACCTACAGAACTTGTTAAAGCCATGCATAGAAAAGCCCAAAGCTTTGCAAATCATTAGACAGATGAATGCCTCTAGGTTTAACCAATGTGTGTTTCGGAAGCTAAAATGTTATTATAGCTCTTGGGGAGCGTTCTGATACATGAAACTTTCATACTGGCGCAGTGATCACTTCATGATCGAATACAGTCACTCATTTTCTCTTCCCCATGGACCTTCCAAAAGTAGTTTTACTGGCAGTATTATTGAAGAGAATGTTTATGCTTAGAAAAAGAGCCCAATCTGAGAAACTTCAATCTTGAACACTCTCATTCTTGTAATCAACTGCAAGCTAACACTCTCTTAAGATTCATTGGATTGTGCAAGGGTCCGTCTAGTGATTCCAAAGACCATGGACTCTCAGAGATAGAAAGACTTCCATTTATAAGCTGTATGACCTTGGGCAAGTTACTTAGCCTCCCTGTGCCTCCATTTCCACATCTGTGAAGTTAAACTTAAAAGAGTACTTATCTCACAGGGTTATTTTGAAGATTAAATGCATTCACACACGTAATGTAGTTAGAAAATTACCTGGTAAGTATATAGTAAATGCTATGTAAGTGTTAAATTATTATTATTATTACTACAGTTATTATAAAGTAAAAGTAAGTGTTGTTTTAACAACTTGTCCCTTTGAAATATTGCAATATTTAGAGGCAGAGAGAAAAAGACACTCAGAAATCATTTGGAAAATATCATGTGTCAGACTTTGATGGATGCCATTGGGCTTCAGGCCAGTGCCAAAGAGATCTAGTGATTTATTTTAATAGTGGGAAAGATAATACTTCTAAAAACATAAGTCAAACCATGCCCTTCACTGCTCTTCACAAATCCTCCAGTGGTTTCTCATCACCCTTAGAATCAAATCCAGAGTCCCTATCAGGATCCTGATCTATCATGATCTTGCCATAGCACACCTCCAACCTCAGGTCACACTACACATCCCACTTGCTGACCAGACACCAGGACAATACTCTTTCTTTAGGGTCCACCTCAGGGTATTTGGCCAGGCTGTGCTCTCTGCCTAGAATGTTCTTCCCCCACATAGCAGCATGATTTGTTCCCTCACTTTATCAGACCTTTATTCCAAGGAGGCCCCCACCCCATCAAACACAGTCCCTCTGAAGCTCCCTTACTCTGCTTTATTGGCCTGTGAAGCATGTATCACACCTCAGCATTATAACACACTCCATTTTGTTACCTTCTCCCACCAATATGCAATTATAGCACCTAATATTTACTTAGTGCACCAAGAACTCTATGCATAAAGTACTCTTAATGTCATCCTTATGTTACAAAAGTGGGAACAACAAAGGCACAAAAAGAACAAGCTTGAGGTCAATAGCTAATATGTAGCAAAGCTGGTGCTAGAGATGGACTCTAACCACAGCCCTCAGCTCCACACAAGCAGTGATTTTGTCAGACTTATTTGTCAGTGGTGTGGTGGTAACTGCTGAGCAACTGGCTCTCCAAGAACAAAAGCTCTAATTTGCAGCATTTGCTGATTACATGTATAAATCCTTCCACAATAGATGATTTCAAGATGCCAAGGAGATTTGCTCTACTAGATAAAAGTGGGTTGGAGCATGCCACTGATACAACTTAGCTCCTAACACATAAAAAAATAGTGCACATTAAAAAAAAATTGTTGAATGAGTTTAAGACAAAATAGAAGAAAATCAGTCTGGCACAGTCATTAAAAACCCTCTTGTCAATACCCCTGACCTCAGGAATGTAGTAAGGGGATGCTCTCAGGAATCATGAGCAGAAAAACCATGAACTTTTCTCTTTCAGCCTATCTAGGGTTTCCATAAGGACACTCTATGAGAAGTAGCAAACCTGGGTTCTATGGCTTGGAATCATATGAAATTTGCACATGGCTTTAAACTTCATAGGTTAAAATGTAGACATATGATTGATACATAGATAGATAAATAGATAGATAGATAGATAACATTTAGCAGTCATTAAAAGAATGTGGGGATCTACATAAACTGATATAGAAATATGAGCCTGATATGCTCCTAATGAAAAAACCATTCAATGTGTGAACATTTTGTTTAAGATCATTCTCATTTTCAGGGAACTCTGCACACAGAAACGACTTAATACTGATTGTGGGATGACTGTATGTGCAAGCTGGGAACATATAGATGTGGATACAATTTTGTATATACATAGAAAATATTCAGAAGAATATAAGCCAAATTCCTGAGAGAGGTTACCTCACAGAAATAAGAGTCTATGGAAGGAATTTCACTCTGTATTCTAACAAGTAGAGATTATGAATTTCCAGTCCCCTTCTTGCACCCAACTTAAAATCACCATTATGGCTTTCATCATGTAAAAAGCCATCTAGTAAGGTCAGGACAGAAAACACCCTAAGACCCAGGGGACTAGGACTTTACTGAGCATTCTTGATGAGAGGCAGCAGAGCCCAAGCCCTATGGGGAAGAACAGTGACCTGGAGCCAAGTGTCTGGCCAGTCCCAGCTCTGCCACTTCCTGGTGCTGGAACTTGTGCTGGTACTTCCTCCCCACGCCCCCCAGGCTTCATCTATGAGATGGAGATACTACCAATGCTTAGGTCTGGGTTGCCTCAATGTAAGCACTGGGATAGTAGTGCCTGCAGAGGGAAGTACCATCATCACCACCACCATTGCAACCATCGACTATCATTATCATCTTTTCATTACCATCATCACCATCTTTACCACTAGCATATGGCAAACCAAGAGAACAGACTGACAGTTATCAAAAGGGAGGGGGTTAGGGGTTGATTGAGAAGGGTGAAGGGATTAAGCAAAAACAAGGAAAAGAGAGAGACTCATGGATACAGACAACAGTGTGGTGATTGCCAGAGGGAGAGGGGTGGGGAGAGGTAGAAGAAGGTTCCGGTATAAATGGTGATTATGAATTACACAATTGTGTAAATGGGGCCTATATGTTTTTGTTTTTGTTCTTTGGACTAATGCCACCCCAATAAATTCACTTTGAAAAACCAGATATAAATAGCAGTAGATATGCTAGCTCATTTGTTGAATTCATATGTAATGCGGGCAATGGGCACATACTATTGAATTCATAGTTTGTATTCTTCATCTTTCTATGCATGCTCTAATCAGAAATTCATAAGGCTGTTGCCTTTTGGATGTCACATGTGTTCATTGGAATTTATAAGTTCAGCTTTAAAGAGTTATAATAATAAATTAGAATTGAATCAGGCCAGGGAAACAAAATCCCCTTAAATGTATTACTAGTTTGTCATGAACTCATATTTCATATAGATTTTCTTTCTGATATTTTAAATGTGTAGCTTGATGTAACGAATACAAGGATAATTATTTTTCTTTTTTCTTTTCTGAAATGGCACTTCATTGCTAGTATTCTCAATTTGAGACTGAAAAAGTCTTTTAATAACAACTCTGAAGTGCTCTGCATTCAAAGCTGAGGTTTTAAATGAAATAAGTTTTTTTTAAATCAAATGTTAGCACAAATGATATTGTTCTACGAGATTACAAAAATAAAATAGAGTGAAAAGTTAAAAAAAAAATTTCCCAGCAGTGCAATGATTACAGCAGTGAGGTGCCCAATAAAGGCAGCAAATCAGCTGAGCTGAGATGGAGAAAAGCTACTGCTCCACAGGGACAATGCCTGCAGACACACAGGGACGAGCATGCCCATACCAGAGCCCCCAGGGACCCAGGAAAGGCCTGTGCCGCCAGGTGGGCCACTTATGGGGCTGGGCCTGCTGGTTTGCCTCTCTGCCACCTGTTCACCTTTGTTAGGAGCTGCAAGGCTCATGCTCCCATCCCTGCAGCACCTTGCACACTGCCTGTCAGCACTCAGTAAATGCCTGAAGAAGGAATATGTGGATGACTGAAAATTGTCAGCATGAATCCATGATGCAGAACAGGAGAAACTCAGTCGTGAGGTATCCAGTTTCAAAGTTGCCTTCCTCCTCACAGCACAACACCACACTACCCTTCTAGAACAGAGCGAGACAACTCCCTCGGCAGCACTTCTGGAGTATGATTCCTGTCATCTCTGTAAAAGGGTTCCTAATGACTCCTTAAGGTACTACTGGTCTTAAAAGACTACCTGAAAGTAACAGCTTCACTTGAACTGTTGTTAATAAAATCAGAGCCTCAACCAAGCCCCACTGGCCTCTGACATGGCTGAGAACCATCCAGCCTGGTAGCCATTTGCAAACAGTATGAGGCAGCACAGGCCTTGGCATGTACCTCCTGCCAGTCAGGAAATGCTGGCCTATGTCAGGGCCAGCAGCCCCTCAGACAAGTTCCCACTTCCACTTTTTGAGGTCTGATCCCTTCACCCTGACGACCGCATCCCACTCATAAATGGGCCCCCACTTCTTCAGACTGCAGGAAGCCCATGAAACCAATGACTTCCGTTTTCCCCTCTCATCCCTTCCAAAGGCTCGACATCTACTCTTCCCTCCAGTCAACATACATAACTCCCCGTGACAATAATGGGATGTGCATGTGTACCGAGGGGAGCATAGAATTTTTATCTCTGTAAAAATGGCACAAGTGTGATACAAGCAAAGTTTTTGTTTTTTTCCCTAGGCTTTTACTTGGGGCAATATATTGTACATGTGGTTGTAGGTTTTTTCCTTCTTTTTAATTTTAAATCGAGATTATGAACATATTTTATGCAGGTTAATATATCCTTTTCATGTAAAATTTAACTGAAACCAGTTCTATCTAGTACATTAATGACAACAAGAGAAATTCTCTGGCTTATTATAAACATCCTTCAAGAAAGCTGAAATGCATGTCCTCTGGAAATAATTTTGCTGGGATTTGGGTTATTATTAAAATCCTCTCAGAATTCTATCACTGGTTTTTAGTGTGCCTCAAAGCCTTTTCTGCTACTGATCAGAGAAACACTCTCACTGGTCTTAGCAGTACCTTCTCGAAAATGAAAACTGTGCTGGAAGCAGGGGCTTGTCTTCTGACCCAGGCCAACTGGAGTCTCAATCCTGAGTTGACCACAGGGTGAAAGGCTGGTTCCTAAGACAGGCTCCTTCTCAACTACCAAAAAGTATGCCACCTCTCTTCTGTCCATTCTTTTAGCAGGTTGAGTGCAGACTTTAAATTCAAGGGCATTTGAGACAAGCAGGTCTTGATCACACATTCCCTATTAGTCAGCATTCTACCTGTGAGAGGCCCGAGGGGGATCACTGTAGAGGGCTACTGCCAGCTGAGATGCAGACAAACTCTCCAAAAAGGTTTTCAGGAAGAAAGGAGAGTTACAATAACCTTTAGAAGAGACCACCATTCCCCCAAGTGGACTGAAGTCTCTTACTAATATGTAAGTTCTCACTGGAGGTGGTCGGCAGTGACTGTCCTGTTGGCAGTGACCCGGACAGAGCTGGCTACTGAGTTTGATAAGTTATTCAGAGCTGCACTTCTCTGCACTTGAATGCTCCTTGGATTTATCTGGGACCTTGTTGAACTGCATATTCAAGTTCAGTAGGTCTAGGGTGGAACCTCCAACTTCTAGGTGATTCCCAGGCTGATGGTCCATGGACCACACATGGAGCAGTGAAGACTAAAGAGCTCCAAGTTCAGATATCTGCCCTCAATCGTTCAGTCACTTCACACACAATCTGCAAGTTCCAGGTTCCCTACTGGGCATACATAAATGAGGAAGACAGGCCCTCAACAACTTTAAAACTAGTGCTAATGAAAATGTTAAACTTCTCTGCATCAAAGTACACAGTCAAGAGAAGGGGAAGGCAACCTACAGAAGGGGTGAAAATATTTCTAAATTATATATCTGATGAGGTTAATATCCAAAATATATGTATAAAGAACTCATACAATTCAACAACAAAAAAAAACATCACTGATCACCAGGGAAATACCAGCCAAAATCAATGATTTATCACCTTACACCCGTTAACATGGCTATTATCAAAAAATATAAAGTAAGTGTTGGAGAGGATGTAGAAAAATTGGAACCCTTATGCACCAACATTGCCTTGTTGGTGGGGATGTAAAATATTACAGCTACTCTGGAAAACAGTATTATTTCCTCAAAAAATTAAAATAGAATTACCATATGATTTCACATCAGCAATTTCCCTTCTAGGTATATACACAAAAGAATTGAAAGCAGAGACTCAAAGACATTTGTGCATCCATATTGACAGCAGCACTATTCCCAATGTTCACATGTGGAAGCAACCCACGTGTCCACTACAGATGAATGGATAAGCAAAATGTGGTATATATTTGCAATGAAATATTACTCAGTTTTAACAAGAATGGAAACTCTGACACATGTTGTAAAATGGATGATCCTTGACAACATTATGCTAAGTGAAATAAACCAGTTACAAAAATACAAATACTACGTGATTCTATTTACATGATATACCTAGAGTAGTCAGTCACAGAGACAGAAAGTAGAAGAATGCTTTGCAGGCTGGGGAGGGGAGACTGCAGAGTTGTTCAATAAGTACAGATTTTGTATGGTGGAAAGATTTCTGGAGACTGCACAACAGTGTGATTGTACTTAACACTACTGAAATGTACACTTATAAACAGAATGGTAAATCTTATGTGTATTTTAGCACAATTAAAAAAGAACAGTTCCCTCTATCTAACAATTTTTTTTTGAAATATAATTCCTATAAAATAAAATTCATAGATCTTAAGTGTTCAATTAAATAGGGTTTGACAAATGAATATACTCACTAACCAATACTCCAATTAAAGTGAGTGATATAAAGAAAACTTGATTTTAATTAAGTTGCTAATTGTCGAGCTGGGGATTTAAACCTAAGTACTGTAGTCTGTATAAGCCCTTGACCCTGCTCTTCAACCCTCAGCTGCTTTTCATTTTAATCCTGGAGTTTAGAGATAGTGTTTTAAAATTACGTGTATCACAACATATATGTTGTTTTAGTTACAGGATTTACATGTATTAAATATAGGCTATACAGCTTCTGTAACTTATTAGCTTACCCATTTTTAAACTAGACTTACTGAATTAAGTAGTTTTATTTTTTCTTATGTGGATATAACCAAAATAGCTTATATCAGATTATCCAATGATAGTAGAGATACCTCCTTTTATAATCTCTTTCAACCATGTTATTAATTACTTTAAGCTTGAGACCCTTGTACTTGTTTTCCCCAACTCCAAGTCCACATAGGCCAATGGTGGGCATTGATAAGCGCTTGCTGGAAATTCGTGACTCAGTTTTATAGAACGTGGTAACTGCTAATTTACAGGCAACAGAGGAAGGAGTTAATTGATGTACAAATAAATGCACCATTTATAAAGTTAAAAAAAAAAAAAAGAACAGTTTCCACTGTCTGTGCTAAGGTGTCTACAATGTACAAAGCCTTCATAGTATAAGAAATGTAGAGGTCACTTTGTAGGAAGGAACCACATGGTCCTAGCGGAGGAAATAGTCAAATCAGACAGGTAAACATGACTTCAATGTGGAGTGGGAAGTGCTAAAATACAGGGAAGGCCAAGTGCTGTGGGAGCCCCAAGGAGAGGCCCTGACATCAGATGGAGAGGGAGGGGGTGAAGAGCATGTGAGCCAGCTGCGGCAGTGTGTAGGAGGAAAGGGACAAGCCTGGGCACACCAAAAAGTAACAGCCAGGCTTCGGTCTGCAGTGGACATGGGGGCAAGGGAGGAGGCACCTAGACTCTGGACAAGACAGTCATTCCCTGAGGCAGGGATTTCCAGGTTGGAACAGGATTAGGGGAGGGTAGTGAATTTGATGTGTGCTGGGGTAAATTTGGGGTATGTGTGGAGCCTCCAGGGCAATGCCCCATGAATAGTCAGGAGCAGTCTGAAATTGGCTTTAAGGCCTACTGGGGAAGAAATGGACTGCACAGGTGACTGCTGCACCCGTCAAGAGTGTTGACTCTCTCAGGCAATGTGTTCAAGGAGAAAAAAAGCCCAGAGACACCAACACTGGGAAAGGTGGGGAAGGGAAGCCAGCCCGACCATCTGGGGAATGGCAACAGCAGGAGGAAAGCAGTTAGGTGGAGCACCGGCAGGTGACTCATGTCTGCCTCCAGGGACAAGGGCATTGATGCATCCAGGGATCAGAAATAATGAATTAACTGAAAAGTGCAAGGAGAGCTGACATGCAGACGTATAATTCTGATGTCCAGGAGAGCCTTGATTTGTAAAACAGTAAGGCTGAAGGGACAGGAGGTTTCAAAAAGAAGATGGTTCCTCACAGGACAAAAAAAAAAAAAAAAAAAAAGGTGGTGAGTGAAGCCCATCTTGTAGGTGAGGGGCAGTTCTGTGGGTGGATAGGACAGGGTCCGTGGGGCTACTGGTAAGAGGACCTAGACCAATGGGGTACCAAGTAGAGCAGGAGAGAGATGATAATGGTCTGTGTGCCCCAGACCACTCACAAGAATCCGTGCTTCACCCTGGAGGCAAGGGGGTGCCGTGAGAGTATTTTAAGCTGGAAATAATATAGTTAAGAGTTGTGTTTTAGATAAATCCTCAGGTAGTAATGTGCAGGTGGATGAGAACAAGAGAGACAGGACCAAGGGTCTGCCTGGGAAACATGTGGTAGTTAAGCCCATGATGTTCCTGATATTTCTGTCTTCAGTGTTTTGCTCAAAGAAATCATCTTCTCCTTAGAAAACAAGGGTGGCCTCACCCCTTCCAGCTACTGAGGGCTATGTATGAGTGACTTAATGGCAGAGAGGGTGAAGGAGTGGGGGTGGGGGGGATGGACTCTGAGACAGAGGAGGGTATAAAAGTTCACTTAGCCTAGAGGGTGATATTCTCTTCTCTTTAGGTAGTTTGGGTATGCTGACTACCATCCTCTAGAACTCACATTTCCTGTTGCTATTTTCCTTTCAACACTGATGTCTTGCCTTCATATCACAGAGACTTTTTGTTTTCTCTTCCTCCTCTGGATCTCTAAATCAATAACTGACTTAATGCAATAAAAACAAATCTAATGTGCTTCTGACTTTCTCTGTTTCTTCTGAAACAAGGAAGCAGTGACAGCTTTTCCTGGAAGCTTGTGAATTAGCTCAAAGGATGCTGGGACCTCTGCTGCAGGGTCACAAACAAGGAGAGGAAATGTGGGTCCCCAGGAGGCTTCAAAGAGTCTTTGAGCCAGTGCCTCTTCTCTGCCCCCAATTTAAAAGAAAACTACACATTTTAAATTTTGTGAAAGTGCTCCCTGACCCATAAAAGGATGAAGAACCACTGATATATTGGAATAATAACTCACTGTCAACATTTATAGGTTATTAGACAAACTGATTACACTGTCCATCAGAAAGAACCTGTATGTTCCGTGTGGCCTCATTATCTCACTAGCTAACTTTGAAAGCAGGTGATTGTATTTGGTGGTTGTTAAAAAAAAGGGGAGAGCAGTTTTCAAACCTTCATTATAAAATACTTAAAATGCCTTTCTTGCTTCTTTTTTCTCCTTGAGTCCTCTCATTTAAAAAAAAAAAGAAAAAGAAAAAAAAACTTCCAGCCACTGTTAGTCTCTGGTATATATACTTTTTGCAAAACACCATGTTATCTTGGAAACTTAAGAGAAGATGCCCACTTGTTAATGCTTCGAGGGTCAAAATGCAAGGACACAGGTTTGTTTTTTCGCCTGGAGGGTCCACCAAGAGTTGAGGTGCACAGTTGAGATGAGAAATGGAGCCCATAAAGCACCAGGCACAGGTGCTGGAACACAGTAGGTGCCCAAAAGACGAAGGTTCTCCCATCTGGTCTCTGAGTCAGTGGAGGCAGTAGACAGGTTGGTTTCTCGGAGTGAGTACATGTCAACAACACTTTAGAAAAAGGGCTATGGAGTTCTGAGGCCTGTGACTTCTCCAGGTTGCACTGGTTTATGGAGATCGTGGCAAAATGGAAAAATCACACAATTAAACACCTGAACTGGTACAAGGCACCAAAGAAAAGATGCCTCCAAGTTATTTTCTAAATTACCTACCAAAGCCTGTGTGAGCCAACAAGTAGCTATTGACTTTAGATTCAGTGACCATCAAGACATATTGATCTAAGAGATAAATATTGACCAAATTGAGAATGAAGTCAATCCTGGCCTCCTGGGAAAATAAATCTTAATAATAAATAAAATCTGCAGATGCTAGGCCTTGTATTTTTGACTCTAAACTGGTGGTCAGACAGACCGATTTCAAGTCAGCTCTTTTCTTTTTTGTGTATTGTAATAACTATAAATTGGTTTTCAAATTGACTTGTTTCTTGCTAGTATAGAAAATTCAAGTCTTTTCATATCTTACATGATCATGGGACAATTTGGTATTTAAAAAACTATTAATGGGAATACGTCTATAAAACAAAGAATCCTTTTGAAATGCATGTAACCACCCGGGACAAACTTTCTGCAAAAGTTATGAATTTCTGTGTTGAACCTCCACACAGAGGAACATGCCAGCACAAACAAACACACACACAAAAGAGTCAACAACAGAAATTTGTGATTGGGCAAGAGCTATTTTTGAAAACACTGTTGACTCCAGTCTGTTTTTAAGTAGCCAAAACTGCTTAAGGCAGCATTTTGTATGCAATAGGTAGGTGTACAATTGATTTTTACTTGAAGGATAAATGAAAGGTGGTGCCCACCTGGCTGTGGACTACAGAAAGTTATCCATTTAAGACTGATGACACTGCCAAAGGGATGTACAAATGGGGCAGTTCCTTGGGAGAAGGATGTTATCCCTGTGGATTGTGGGAATTCACTTTTCTTAAACAGTGTGTTCTCACATGCAAATCTAGGGATGGAGGAGGACTTAGTGTGAGAATTAAATATGATGGCATGCAAAAAGCACTTTTTTGAATATATCCCCATGATATATCAACAGAACTTCAATAAGTAGCTGTTTCTGTTATACCAGGGATGAGACTGGATTGGAAACAACAGGTCCTTGAGCAACTGAAGAGAGAACGTAAGGTAGGGCAATTTATAAGGCATAGTTACTCTTGAGGTTGTTGATAAATATCAGAATTAAGAACAAAGGATCTAAAAAAGATATACACATACCCATGCCGAAGTGCAGTGGAATGCACAGTTGAAAGGAAAGTGAGTTCAGCCTGTCTACCTGGGAAGACTGAGTCTCATGGGTGGGATGCAGGATGGTCCAAGGCAAGGAAAGTGGGTAGTTTTAGCTTTTGTGTTCAATTCAGTTTCCAAAAGCCTCCTGAGTGACCAGAGATCTATCAAAATCAGTAAAAACAGTGCTGCTGCATTTAAGGATGAGTGTAGTCAACAGAGCAGAACTGGGGGATGGGTGGCATTGGTTCAGAAAATTGTGACCCCCGCACAATCCCCTGAAAATGGAGTTGACAAGAACAGGTTGAAGAGTCTTCGGGGAAGTCACACATTTCTGATAAGATAACAGGGAAGTGATAAAAAGATAACAACTGTCTGTCACCAGGCTGACTTTCACACAGTAAGTTCAAAGCTTTGTAGATAAGTTATCCAAATTCCATTTCACAGGATCCCTTGAATGCTTGCTACTAAATAAATCTAAACTCTAGGGACGGGGCTAGAGCATTCTCCTCTATGAGATTGCTAACCCTTCGCTCCCTAGAACAGGCAGATGGTTTCTGGGTCATTTTCATCTGCGCCGTGGGTCTTGCTAGTCAAGGAACCCCTCAGTTGATGATATAAGTAAATGAAAACACATTGTATGAACCCACAATTCATAGCAGGCAAAAGAAGGCTCCCTTTGAAAAACAAGTGAACCAGCTTTTCCAACACAAGGGTAAGAAACCTGGGCACAGAGCAGGAGGGGTGGGGGCTAGACTGAGCCATGACAGGACACTAGAACCATGCTCAGAGACCCAGACTCTACACCGAGGCAAATCTTCGAATGAGCTGGTTAAAACTATGCTTTGGTTCAGAGGGACCCTTGTTCAAGTCCTGACTGCAGCCCACAAGCTGCCTGACCTTGTGTAAGTCACCCATCATACTGACTCTCAGTCTCAGTGTCCCCATCTATAAAAGCAGAGTGACAGAACCTACTCTACAAAGCTGGTATGCAGAATCAGTAACAAATTTCTGTGCTGCTAGAATCTGTTCTGGGATTGGTGAATACATCCATGACCAGAGCAGACATGTTCCTTGTGTTTACAGACCTGGTGTTCTGGTAGAAGAGAGAGGCAATTAATAGACAAATATAAACTATGTGGAAGTGTCTCTGATGAGGAGTGTCATCAGAGAGTGGGTGTGTTTTCTGTAGGACTTTACAAAGCTTCTGCATTGAGGTGATGTTTGAATAGAGACCCTATATGTGAGTGATAAGCCACAGGCATATGTTTGGAGGGAAGTTCCAGGAATAGGGAACAGCTGATGCAAAGACCCTTGCAGACCTTCTGGTTTAAGGACTAGCAGGGTAGCCAGGGTGGCTGTAAGGAAATGAGAAATGGGGATGGCAGTAAAAATGATGTTAAAGAGGTAATGGGGTCTATACCACAGAGGGCTGTGCTGTCCAACATGGAAGCCCCCACATAAATGTGGCTCTTAAGCACTTGAGATGTAGTTCTAAAATGAGATGTGAAGTAAGTGTAACATATACACCAGATTTTAAAGATTTAGTAGAACAAAAGCACGTGAAATATTTCATTAATAATATAATATTGATTATATTTTAAATAATAATATTTTTGATATATTGGGTTAAATAAACCATGTTATTAAATTGGTTCTACCTGTTTCTTTTCATATCCTTATGTAGGCTATTAAAATTTTTTAATTATATATGTGGTTTGCATGATATAGAATGTTATAGGTCACAGTAAGGAGTTGGGCATTTACCTTGAGCAATATAGAAACTAATCAGATACGCACATAAAGCTCTTAGCATATTCCCCATGACACAGTAGGGAAAATTTATAAAATTAGATTTCCATTCATAGACAAATTGCTCAAATGTAAAGGCAAATAGAGATATTTGAAGGGGAAGACAAGGTACTTAAGAAACAGTAAATGATTCTTGAGGTACGCATGTGCAGGAGCACCCTGTCCACCTGCAGAGGCATGCAACTGGCCGGTGGTGGCCCTCCTGGGGCCGGCGCACAGAAGCGCCCGAGGTCCTCCCAACCCAGCATGCAACCAGCTCGCCTGTGGCCCACCCTGGGCCAGTGCACAGCAGCACCCACGATCTACTCCCCCAGGTGCACAACCAGCCAGCTGGCAGCCTGCCCCTGGCCTGCGCAATGGAGTGCACTAACCCCTGGCTGTGGCCAAAGGAGGGTGAGGTGAACTAGAGGTGCTTTGTAAAAGTTTGGGGCGCTGGTTCTGGAAAAAGAGCTGGGGGAGCAGTGAACTATATCCCAGTGCAGAATCATCTCCAGTGCTACCAGAGAAATCTCTTAAGCAGACTACTCCCCTCTAAGTGGCATCAGCCAGAGGCAGCAGCTCAACAACTGTATTCAAGAAGGTCAGACCACAAAGGCAGAAAATAAAAGTAGGTCAATCTAAGAAGCAGAAACAAACAAAAGAGCCAACTATAACGGGGAGATGGAGAAACAACACCTGACCAAAAAGAAAAGAGGAATTCCCATAAAGAGGGATAGATGAAATAGAGGAAGCCAAACTATCAGACATGGAATTAAAAACAATGGTAATGAGAAACCTCAATGAACTCAACAAACTCAGAGAAAACTATAATGAACTCCAGGGGAACTAGAAAGAGCTCCATGGAAACTACAAAGAACTCCAGGGAAGCAATAAGGAACTTGCTGAGAACTATGCCAGCATGAAAAAGGACATAGAAACTATCAATAAGATCCAGAAGGAAATGAAGAATATAATTTCTGAACTGAAGAACACAGTAGAAGGAATCAAAAGCAGACTAAATGAAGCAAAGGATTGGATCAGTGAGTTAGAGGAAATGTAAAACAAAAATTTGCAGACAGTGCAACAAAATGAAAAAAGATTTAAAAACAATGAAGAGGGCTTAAGAGAGCTGCAGGACAACATAAAATGTAACAATATTCATATCATAGGTATACCAGAAGGAGAAGAAGAGGAGGAAGGGATAAAAAACCTGATTAAGAAAGTAATGATAGAAAACTTCTTGAACATGAGGAGAGAAAAAGTCTCACAAGTACAGGAAGCACAGAGGGTCACAATGAAGATGAACTCAAGGAAGCCCACTCCAAGACACATCATAATTAAAATAGCAACATTCAAGATAAAGAGAGAATCCTAGAGGCAGCAAAAGAAAAACAGCAAATAACATACAAGGGAGCTCCGATAAGGTTATCAGCTGATTTCTAAACAGAAACACTACAAGCCAAAGGGGAATGGCAACAAAGTATTTTAAACAATGAAAAACAAAGGCCTACAACCAAAACTGCTCTACCCAGCAAGGCTCTCTTTCAAAATCGAAGGTGAAATAAGGGGTTTCCAAGACAAAGGAAGACTAAAAGAATACATCTCCACCAAACCAGCATTGCAAGAGATGCTAAAGAGAATGCTTTAAGAAAAAGAAGAAAAAGAGAAAGGGAGAGGAACACAAGTACAAGGGACATGAATAAATACCTGTCAATAATAACCTTAAACGTAAAAGGGGGAAAAATGGGGAAATGGTGCAGAGACTAAGAAGCATAATCAGTTGGTACAAAATAGACAGGAGGATGTTAAGAATAATATAGGAAAGGGTGAAGCCAAAGAACTTCTATACATGACCCATGGACATGAACTAAGGGGGGTGGGACTGTTGGAGGGAAGGGAGGTACTGGGCTGAGGGGAGCAAAGGGGAAAAAATTGAAACTACTGTAACAACATAATTAATAAAATATACCTTAAAAAAAAAAAGGGTAGCAGAATGGAAACAAAAACACGGCTCACATATGTGTTGTCTACAAGAGACACACCTCAAAACAAAAGATCTACACAGACTGGAAGTCAAGGAATGAAAAAAAAAGTATTCCAACCAAATGGACATGAAAAAAAAAAAAAAAGCTGGGGTAGCAATACTTATATCAGACAAAAATGATTTCACATCAAAGTCCATAAAAAGAGACTAAGAACGACATTTCATAATACTTAAGGGAAAAATCCATCAAGACATGACCCTTGTAAACATAAATGCACCCAACATAGGAGCACCCAAATAACTAAGGAAAACCTTGGAAGACTACAAGAAGGACATCAAGAGCAACACACTCATAGTAGGTGACTTTAACACCCCATTGTCAACAATGGACAGATATTCAAAGCAAAGAAAAACCAAGGATATTGAGGCATTGAACAACAATCTAGATCAAATGGACTAAGTTGATATTTATAGAACTTTTCACCCCAAAGAGCCAAAATATACATTCTTTTCAAGTGAACATGAAACATTCTCAAAGGTAGACCACATGGCAGGACACAAAAAATCCTGGACAAATTCAAGAAAATTGAAGTTATATCAAGCATCTTCTCAGATCACAAAGCCTTGAAACTGGAATTCAACCTCAAGGAAAAAACTCTAAAAGGCATTCAAACTCATGAACAATTAATTCTTGCTATTAAATAATGAATAAGTTATGGAAGAAATCAAAAAGTTTCTGGAAACAAACAATAATGAACACACAACAGACCAAAACCTATGGGACACAGTGAAAGCAGTCCTAAGAGGAAAGTTCATAGCAATACAGGCCTACTTAAAAAGAATAGAAGAATCTCAAATATAAAATCTAACCCTACAGCTACAAGAACTAGAGGAACAAAAATAAACAAAGCCCAGAGCAAGTAGAAGGAACGAAATAATCAAGATCAGAGCAGAATTAAATGAGATAGAGACTAAAAAAACAATTCAAAAGATCAGTAAGACCAGGAGCTGGTTCTTTGAAAAGATAAACAAAATTGGCAAGCCTTTAGCCAGGGTCATCAAGAAAAAAAGAGAGAGGACCCAAATAAACAAACTCAGAAATGAAAGAGGACAAATCACAACCGAAACCATGGAAATACAAAGAATTGTAAGAACTTACTGAAAACAACTGTACAGCACGAAGTCTGAAAACCTATATGAAATGGAAAAATTTCTGGAATCATATAATCTTCCAAAACTGAATCAAGAGGAAGCAGAAAGCCTGAACAGACCGATAACAACTAGTGAAATTGAAGCAGTAATAAAAAAGCTCACAGCACACAAAAAGCCTGGACTGGTGGCTTCAGGCAAATTTTACAAAACATTTCAGGAAGAACTAAGACCTACCCTCCTCAAACTATTCCAAAATATCCAAGAAGAGGGAAGACTCCCAAACTTGTTCTATGAAGCCAGTGTTACCCTAATTCCAAAATCAGGCCAAGACACAATAAAGAAAGAAAACTACAAGCCAATATCACTGATGAAAATAGATGCTAAAATCCTCAAAAAAACATTGGCAAACCAGATCCAGCAACACATTAAAAAGATCATACACCAGGATCAAGTGAGACTCATCCCAGGGATGCAAGGATGGTTTATTATTTGCAAATCAATAAACATAATACACCACATAAACAAAATGAAAGACAAAAAATCATATGATCATATCAATAGATGCAGAAAAAGCATTTGATTACGTACAACACCCATTTATGATGAAAACGTCAGCAAAATGGAAACAGAGGGAGCATACCTCAACATAATAAAGGTCATACATGAGAAACGTGAAGCCAACATCATATTCAATGGACAAAAACTGAAAGCATTCCTCCTGAGATCAGGAACAAGACAAGGATGTCCACTCTCTCCATTCCTATTCAACATAGTCTTGGAAGTTCTAGCCACAGCAATAAGACAAAAAAATAAAATAAAAGGCATCCAAATTGGAAAAGAGGAAGTAGAACTGTCATTATTTGCAGATGACATGACAGTGTGCATAGAAAACCCTATAGAGAGAGATCCAAGATGGCGGAGGAGTAAGTGGAAGCTACACTAACCTCCTCCCAGGACCAGTCTGGATTTACAACTTAATTTTGGAGAAATCATCTGGAATAACCAACGGAACACTAGCTGGAAAGAAGTCTTATAACCACGGAGAGACAGAAAAGGCCGCTACATCACAACGTGACCGGTAGGGAGTGCGGAGACGCGGAAGGGCTGGCTGGGCTCACACGGGTGGCTGCTGAAGGGACTGAGAAACAGCTCAGCAGCCGGGGATTCCCCCTGAGAAGGGCAGGGTCTAAACCCCCAGCTGGGCTTCCCAGCCTACAGCGACAGAGTGGAAAGTAAAATAGTATCAGCTGTGAAAAGCGAAAAGCCACAGGCTTTCTTGCTAGCCGGAGAGAAACAGCAGGAGAAAAAGAGCTCTTAAGTGGATCACATACGAAAATATTTTGGCCACCACTTACCCTGGGCTCAAGCAGAGGGAAGGCAGAGAGGACTGGAGACACTTGGGGAGAATTTGGCACGGTGGCTTTGAGGGGAGAACTGGAGGAGCAGCTGACTGCGTCCCAGTGCTGACTCATCCCCAGTACTGCAGGTAGACCATTCCCCTCCAAGTGGCGTCAGCCTGAGGGGAAGCAAAAGCCCTGCCTACAGGAATTAAGCTGCCACACCCACAGTCCTTAAGCCTGACAGCTAATCACAGATTGAATAGATTAACAATCAAAGAAGACAGACAACAGCAGTAGATCCCTGGAAGTCTCCAACAGGCTGCCTAGGGCCAGACTGGTACATGATCTGACACCACCAGAGGCAGATCCAGGAAGTGCAGATCATTCCAAGAAGCACCAACAAACAATAGGAGTCAAAAAAATGGGGAGACAGAGAAACAACCTCCCATCAAAAGGAAAGGTAGAATCCCCAGAAAGAGTGCTAAATGAAATAGAGGGGAGCGAACTATCAGATATGGAATTCAAAACATGGATTATGGAGAAGCTGAATGAGCTCAGCGGAAACTTCAAAGAACTCCAGAAAAACTACAAGGAACTCACAGAAAATTACGTGAGCATGAAAAAGGACATAGAAGCTATCAATAAGAACCAGGAGGAAATGAAAAATACGATCTCTGAATTGAAGAACACAGTAGAAGGAATTAAAAGCAGGCTAGAGGAAGCAGAAGATCGGATCAGCGAGCTGGAGGACAACCTACACAAAAACTCCCAGACAATGCAACAAAATGAAAAAAGACTGAACAAGACTGAAGAGGTTCTAAGACAGCTGCAGGACAACATGAAACGTAATAATATCCGTATCATAGGAATTCCAGAAGGAGAAGAAGAAGAGCAAGGGATAGAAAACCTCTTTGAAAAACTAATGACAGAAAACTTTCCTAACATGACGAGAGAAAGAGTCACGCAAGTCCAGGAAGCACAGAGGGTCCCAATGAAGATGAACCCCAACAGGCCCACCTCAAGACACATCATAATTAAAATGGCAACATTCAAAGACAAAGAGAGGATCCTAAAAGCAGCAAGAGAAAAACAACTAATAACATACAAGGGTACTCCAATAAGGCTATCATCAGATTTCTCAGCAGAAACACTACAAGCCAGAAGGGAATGGCAAAAAGTATTCCAAGCAATGAAAAACAAAGGCCTACAACCTAGAATACTATACCCAGCAAAGCTCTCATTCAAAATGGAGGGTGAAATAAGGAGCTTCCAAGACAAAAGAAGGCTAAAAGAATACATCTCCACCAAACCAGCAATGCAAGAGATGCTAAAAGGTCTGCTCTAAGAAGATAAAGAAACAGAGAGAGACAGAGAAGAACACGAGTACAAAGGGGAAAAATGACAATGAATAAGTACTTATCGGTAATAACCTTAAATGTAAATGGATTAAACGCTCCAATTAAAAGACATAGGGTAACTGAATGGATTAGAAAGAATGACCCACATATATGCTGTCTACAAGAGACCCACCTTAGAACAAAAGATCTACACAGACTGAAAGTAAAGGGATGGAAAAATGTATTCCAAGCAAATGGACATGAAAAAAAAGCTGGGGTAGCAATACTTATATCAGACAAAACAGATTTCACAGCAAAGTCCATAAAAAGAGACAAAGAAGGGCATTTCATAATACTTAAGGGAAAAATCCATCAAGAAGATATAACCCTTATAAATATATATGCACCAAACTTAGGAGCACCCAAATATGTAAGGAAACTTTTGAAAGACTCCAAGAAAGATATAGACAACAACACACTCATAGTAGGGGACTTTAACACCCCATTGTCAACAATGGACAGATCTTCGAAGCAAAGAAACACCAAAGATATGGAGGCACTGAACAACACTCTAGATCAAATGGACTTAGTCGATATATATAGAAGTTTTCACCCCAAAGAAGCAAAATATACATACTTCTCAAGTGCACATGGAACATTTTCAAAGATAGACCACATGGTAGGACACAAAACAAGCCTTAACAAATTCAAGAAAATTGAAATTATATCAAGCATCTTCTCAGATCACAATGGCTTAAAATTGGAAATCAACCTCAAGGAAAAAACTCAAAAACATTCAAACTCATGGAGAATGAATAACATGCTATTAAATAATGAATGGGTTAACAATGACATCAAGGAAGAAATCAAAAAGTTTCTGGAAACTAATGATAATGAACACACAACAACCCAAAACCTATGGGATACAGCGAAAGCAGTCCTAAGAGGAAAGTTCATAGCAATACAGGCCTACCTAAAAAAGCTAGAGGAATATCTAATAAAAAATTTAACCCTACAGCTACAAGATCTAGAGGAAGAACAACAAGCAAAGCCCAGATCAAGTAGAAGGAAGGAAATCATCAAGATCAGAGCAGAATTAAATGACATAGAGTCTAAACTAACAATTCAAAAGATCAACAAAAGTAGGAGCTGGTTCTTTGAAAAAATAAACAAAATTGACAAGCCTTTAAGCAGGCTCATCAAGAAAAAAAGAGAGAGGACCCAAATAAATAAAATCAGAAATGAAAGAGGAGAAATCACAACTGATACCACAGAAATACAAAGGATTATAAGAAATTATTATGAACAACTGTATGGCAAGAAATTTGACAACCTAGAGGAAATGGACAGATTCCTGGAAACCTATAGTCTTCCCAAACTGAATCAAGAAGAAGCAGAAAGTCTGAATAGACCAATAACAGCTAGTGAAATTGAAGCAGTAATCAAAAAACTCCCAGCACACAAAAGCCCTGGACCGGATGGCTTCACAAGTGAATTCTACAAAACATTTAGGAAAGAACTAACTCCTATCCTTCTCAGACTATTCCAAAAGATACAAGAAGAGGGAAGACTGCCAAACTCATTCTATGAAGCCAGTATAACCCTAATTCCAAAACCAGGTCAAGACACAACAAAGAAAGAAAACTACAGGCCAATATCGCTGATGAACATAGATGCTAAAATCCTCAACAAAATATTGGCAAACCGGATCCAGCAACACATTAGAAAGATCATACACCACGATCAAGTAGGATTCATCCCAGGGATGCAAGGATGGTTTAACATTCGTAAATCAATAAACGTAATACACCACATAAACAAAATGAAAGACAAAAACCACATGATAATATCAATAGATGCAGAAAAAGCATTTGATAAAGTACAACATCCATTTATGATAAAAACTCTCAGCAAAATGGGAATAGAGGGAGCATACCTCAACATAATAAAGGCCATATATGAGAAACCTGAAGCCAACATCATACTCAATGGGCAAAAACTGAGAGCATTCCCCCTGAGATCAGGAACAAGACAAGGATGTCCGCTCTCCCCACTCCTATTCAACATAGTCTTGGAAGTTCTAGCCACCGCAATCAGACAAGAAAGAGAAATAAAAGGCATCCAAATTGGAAAAGAGGAAGTAAAACTGTCATTATTTGCAGATGACATGATAGTGTACATAGAAAACCCTATAGACTCCACAAAAAAACTACTCGACCTAATAAGTGAATTCGGCAAAATAGCAGGATACAAAGTCAATATTAAGAAATCAAAGGCATTTTTATACACCAACAATAAAAACTCAGAGATAGAAACTGAAAGAAAAATTCAATTTACCATAGCAACAAGAAAAATAAAATACCTAGGAATAAACTTAACCAAGGAGGTAAAAGACCTGTACTCAGAAAACTACATAACATTGAAGAAAGAAATTAAAGAAGATACAAATAAACGGAAGCATATACCATGCTCATGGATGGGAAGAATCAACATCATTAAAATGTCCATACTACCCAAAGCAATTTATAGATTCAATGCAATCCCTATTAAAATACCAGCAACATATTTCACAGACCTAGAACAAATACTTCAAAAATTTATATGGAACCAAAAAAGAGCCCGAATAGCCACAGCAATTTTGAGGAAGAAGAACACAGTAGGAGGAATCACAATACCTGATATCAAACTATACTACAAGGCCACGGTAATCAAAACAGTCTGGTACTGGCATAAAAACAGACATATAGATCAATGGAACAGAATAGAGAGCCCAGAAATAAACCCAGGTTCATATGGTCAACTAATATTTGACAAAGGGGGAAAGAACATCAAATGGAGTGAAAAGAGCCTCTTCAACAAATGGTGTTGGGAGAACTGGACAGGGACATGCAAAAAAATGAAACTAGACCACCAACTTACACCATACACCAGAATAAACTCAAAATGGATCAAAGACTTAAATGTAAGCCGTGATACCATAAAAGTCCTAGAGGAAAAAATAGGCAGGAAAATTTCAGATATCCCACGTAGCAACATTTTCACTGATATATCTCCTAAGGCAAGGGAAATAAAGGAAAGAATAAACAAATGGGACTACATCAAACTAAAAAGTTTCTGCTCAGCTAAAGAAAACATCAGCAAGATGAAAAGGAAACCAACCATATGGGAAAATATATTCGCCAATGACATCTCAGACAAGGGATTGATCTCCAAAATATATAAAGAACTCATACGACTCAACACCAAGAAGACAGACAACCCAATTAAAAAATGGGCAAGGGACCTGAACAAACACTTCTCCAAAGAAGACATACGGAGGGCCCATAGACATATGAAAATATGCTCAACATCACTAGCCATCAGAGAGATGCAAATAAAAACCACAATGAGATACCACCTCACACCAGTCAGAATGGCCATCATCAACAAATCAACAAACAACTTGTGCTGGAGAGGATGCGGAGAAACGGGAACCCTGGTGCATTGCTGGTGGGAATGCAGACTGGTGCAGCCACTATGGAAAACAGTTTGGAATTTCCTCAAAAAACTAAAAATGGAACTGCCTTTTGAACCAGCAATTCCATTACTGGGATTATATCCGAAAAATCCTGAAACACCAATTCAAAAGAACCTATGCACTCCAATGTTCATAGCAGCACTATTTACAATAGCCAAGTGCTGGAAACAACCTAAATGCCCATCTGTAAGATGAGTGGATCAAAAAACTGTGGTACATTTACACAATGGAGTTCTATGTAGCAGAAAGAAAGAAGGAACTTCTACCATTTGCAACAACATGGATGGAACTAGAGAGAATTATGCTTAGCGAAATAAGCCAGGCAACGAAAGAAAAATACGTTATGCTGTCACCTATTACAGGAAACTAATGAACAACACAAACAAATGAGCAAAATTGAACCAGAGGTATGTAAACAAGGAGTAGACTAACAGTAACAAGGGGGGTGGGGGGAGGGAGAAAAGGGGGTAAGAAGGGGAAGTGTAAAATCAAAGAACATGTATAAATGACCCACAGACATGGGCAACTGAGTGGGGACTGAATGTGGGGGAAGGGAGGGGCAGGATACAGGGAAGCAAGAGGGGAAAAAAAAAAAAAAGTGAGACAACTGTAATGGAAAAACAAACAAAAAAATTTTTTTTAGTGGGGGAAAATGAAAATATGAAGAATGGAAATGCCAGTTCAGTGAATATTAGGACAAAGATTTTCCTTCACGTTGTATATTTTTCTCCCTATTTGATCTCTCCAGAGTTTGGCATTCTAAACAAGTAAGTAATGACTTAAGTTTCTTTGCATAGACCTAATAAGACCAGTTGTTAATAGAGGTTCCTTTTTCTGAACAAGCCTTTGACTGGAATGTCAAGCCTAAAGGAGACATGCTTGGGCTCATGTTGTTACCAAAAAGCCCTAAGGAACTGGGAATGACTTTCAAAGGTAATAAAAGCCCGCGAAATAAAAGGCCTGCTGCCATGGTTGGTTGTGCGGTCCACAGCAATCTCTCCAGGGAAGGAACGAAGGTTGTTTTCCTGAAAGATGGCTAGAAGGGACCTTAAGGCACAATGGAAAACCAGAAAGACTTGGAAAGGACAGGTGTGTACAGGCAAGGATGAATGCCAGGTATGTGGCCCAGCTTCTGTGCACTGAAGAGCAGACTGAGGGCCACCCTAAATGTTCCTTGGGTAAGTTCCAGCAAAACAGAACTAAAGATCATAAGTGATCATTTGCTGCTCTTGTTATGCTTATGCAAATGAACAGGATAAATTAAAAATGGACTTAATGTAGTCCCTTTAAAGACAAGGAGAGTAATCTTAGGGAGAAAAATCAGTATTCAAGGAAAATCACAATGATCAGTGGCAGACTGTAAAGTAGGGCAGCTAACCGTCTTAAAAGTTTCTTCTCATTTAAAAAATGGTTTCACTTGAAAATTAAACCATATCTGTGATATCACCAAAGAGATTCAAGTTGCAGGCAAGTAGAATGTCAAGTGCCTTGCAACTGTATGTCTTCCCAATAAGACAGTCTTACAGATTTAGAGACTTTTTTGTTGGTTATGTTACATAAATTAACATGTGTTTTCTGTTTTCAAAGGGCATAAGCCTATGACCGCATTACCTGAGTGATTGTCTGTACGCATAAGCCTCACTTAATCCTCTCTGCAGCGCTGCCTCCGGAGACTCAACAGTTTGGCTGAACTAAATGGCTGAGTTGGTGAAGAATGGGGTGGTCTGTGGGCTTCACTTTAAAACTGAATTCTCTTTTCTACCCTAATGGCTTGGACAGAAAGGGCCCAGAGGTCTGAGAGGAGGGAAACATAAACTATTTCCCTCAGCCCAAACTAAATAAAATGGGCAAAAGGGTTTTGGACAGGAGAGATGTGCCTAGCACACCTTCCTCCAAAGAAGCCCTTTTTTTTTGTTTGTTTTTTTTTTTTATCTCCAAATGTGGAACATTGAAAAATTAATCCCTGCCTTTTGCCACCTAGTAGTTATGGATTGAATGATGCTTTTTAACCCTTTTTGCCAAATCTGTTGCCCCCCAGAACACAACAAGGATGCCAGCCTGCTAAACCAAGCACGCCGTTGTCCGGAGACAGCCAACTGACCTGGAGTCTGCACAATCCTTCCCCATGTGGGAAGGCCACCCTCCCCTCCACACCCCCACTGTTATTAGGGATTTCTGGACCCAAGGGTAGGTAGGACGACGACCATGTCCAGCTTGAAGCAGCTAGAGGAGCTTGAGACCTTCGCCCATTGTCCTTTACAAGATTACAAAGGGTCTTAATATCTGAGAGGGAGGGATAGTTATTTTTTACGAACCATGGGTATGGACTTGGGGGGGGATGCTGGGGGAGGGAGATACTGGGTGGAGGGGAGTAAAGGGGAAAAAATTGGAACTACTGTAACAACATAATCAATAAAATATACTTTAAAAAAATAAAAATAAAAAATAAAAAAAATAAAAATAAAAATAAAAATTAAAAAAAAAAAGAATTTATTCCTTTTGCATCTTGTATTACTTAATTTTTAATATTTGCTTCCACAAGATCATAAGTACCTTGAAAACAAAGTCTTAAAAATAAATATTGTATTGTTTATGCTAAAAAAAAAACCCTATAGAGTCCACTAAAAAACTACTTGACATTATAAGTGAATTTGGCAAAATACAGGGTACAAAGTCAATATTCAGAAATCAAAGGCATTTCTGTACACCAACAATAAAATATCACAGATACAAACTAGAAAAAAAATTCCATTTACTATAGCAACAAGAAAAATAAAGTACCTAGGAATAAATTTAACCAATGAGATAAAAGACCTATACTCAGAAAACTATGTAACACTGAAGAAAGAAATTAAGGAAGATACAAATAAATGGAAGCATATACCATGTTCATGGATGGGAAGAATCAACATTATTAAAATGTCCATACTACCCAAAGCAATTTTAGATTCAGCACAACCCCTATTGAAATACCACTGACATATTTCACAGACCTAGGATGAATACTTCAAAAATTTATATAGAACCAAAAGACCCTGAATAGCCACAGCAATCTTGAGACAGAAAAACACAGTAGGAAAAATCACAAAATCTGATATCAAAATGTACAACAAAACCACTGTAATCAAAACAGTCTGGTACTGGCATAAGAACATATAGATCAATGCAACAGAACAAAGAGCCCAGAAATAAACCCAGGTCTATATGGTCAACTAATATTCAAAAAAGGAGGAAGGAACATAAAATGGAATGAGGAGATCCTCTTCAACAAATGGTGCTGGGAGAACTGGATAGGCATGTGAAAAAAAATGAAATTAGACTACCAACTTACACCACACACCAGAATAAACTCAATGTGGATCAAATACTTAAATGTAAGCCGTGACACCATAAAAGTCCTATAGGAAAACATAGGCAGAAAATTTTCAGATATCCCACATAGCAATATATTCAATGATATATAACATCTCCTAAGACAAGGGAAATAAAGGAAAGAATAAACAAATGGGACTATATCAAGCTAAAGAGTTTCTGCTTAGCAAAAGAAAACATCAGCAAGATGAATAGGGAACCAACTGTATGAGAAACCATATTTACCAATGATACCTCAACAAGGGATTAATCTCCAAATATATAAAGAACTTACACATCTCAACACCAAGAAGACAGACAACCCAATTAAAAACTGGGCAAAGAACCTGAACAAACACTTATCCAAGAAGGGCATACAGAGGATCCATAGGCACATGAAAGAATACTCAACATCACTAGCCATCAGAAAGATGCAAATAAAAACCACAATGAGATACCGTTTTACACCTGTCAGAATGGCCATCATCAACAAATCAACAAATGACAAGTGCAGGCGAGGATGTGGAGAAACAGGAACCATACTTCACTGTTGGTGGGAATGCAGACTGATGCAGCCGCTATGGAAAACGGTATGGAATTACCTCAAAAAACTAAAAATGGAACTGCCTTTTGATCCAGCAATTCCACTGCTAGGATTATACCTGAAGAATCCTGAAACCCCAATTCAAAAGAATTTATGCACCCCTATGTTCATAGCAGCACTATTTACAATAGCCAAGTGCAGAAAACAGCCTAAGTGCCCATCTGTAGATGACTGGATTAAAAAAACTGTGGGACATTTACACAATGGAATACTATGCAGCAGAAAGAAAGTAGGAACTCCTACCATTTCCAACAACATGGATAGAACTAGAGATAATTATGCTTAGTGAAATAAGCCAGGAAATGAAAAACAAATACATATGATATCATCTAGTACAAGAAACTAATGAACAGCATAAACAACTAGCAAAATTGAATCAGAAGCATGGAAACAAAGAGCAGACTAAGAGTTTCCAGAGGGACGGGGGGAGGGAGAGAAGGGGGTAAGTAGGGGAAAAGTCTAGTCAAGGAACTAGTATAAATGACCCATGAACATGGACAATGGGGTGGGGACTGACTGTGGGAGAAGGGGTGGGTTGGGTGGGTGGGGGAGCAATGGGGGAAAAATAGGCACAACTCTAATAGAAAAACAATAAATAAATAAATAAATAAATAAATAAAGTAATAACACTAGTAAAAGTGAAGTTTAAATAATTATTTAGAATGCAGTGATAAAACAAATGGAACTAGTAAGTAATGATTATTGATATACAAAACAAAGTAAAATTAAAAAGAATCTGACAAATAGATATAACTGGATCTATTCCTAAATTTCAAATGGATCAGAGAAAAACAGACAAAAACCAAACAAACATGCAAGTATTTCATTTTAGCCTCCTGGTAGATGTGAACTGGTTATATGCTTTTAACTTGCACTTCCTTGATTCCAATGAGTTTAAATGATTTTCATGAGCTTACTTCTTTTATAAAGTGCATGTTTAATACATCTTCCCATTTTTTGTAATGTTGTCACTTCTATATTCATGACAGATATGTTTGCCCAATTTCTGGCCTGTCATTTCATTCCTGTATTGGTAGCTTTAATCAGAAGAGACCTTCTAAATTTCAATGTAATCTAAATTTTTCAATCTTTTCTTTATGGCTTGTACTTTATGTGTCTTGTTTAAAATTTTTTTTGCCTATCCTGAAGTTAGGGAGATTTACTATCTTTAGGAAGCTTTATTTTTACCTTTTTTACTTCAGTCTATGATCCTTCTCTAATTTGTGCGTGTGGGTTCTGGATCTCTGTTTTTCAGATGGATATGCAATAGACCCATTGCCATATATTGAAAAGAAAAGCCCTTCTTCACTACACTGTAATGTTACTTTTGTAATAAGTGACGATACATATGTAGCTGGGTTTGGGGTTCTTTATTCTGTTCCTTTGGTCTATTTGTCTACCTTTATGCTCTTACCATACTAAATTATTTACTGTGGCATTAATGCAGATCTCTGGAGTTGTATATAAATTATTCACTTTGTTCTGTTCCTTCAAGAATATCTTGGCCCTTCTTAGTACATACACATTTTAGTATAGGTTTGACAGTTTCTTTCCCCCTCTCTCTTGAACAACTGATGAACAATATCAGCACCAAGACAAGGAGCAATATGATTAGAAACTAAAAAATTTAAATATCCATGTATCCATACTGATATAAAAAAATCAGTGAATAAATAAATTAGGAATGGGGTCCATCTCTTTCTTACAAAATAACTTCAATAAATGTAGACAGATTGAGGACAATAACAAATGACTATTAATACACAACAACAAAATCCACTGATGAATGCTAAAAGTAGTGGGCAAAGTTTAAGAAAAAAATAGACTATTTGCATATCCTTGAGGTATCTTCACTAAAATATTTATTAATTACTGTGATGGTTTTGACACATGTCCACAAATTCTCCACTCCTCTTCCCTTGAGTGTGAACTGGACTTAGTGACTGGCTTCTGATGAATAGGGTATGGAAAGGGAAAAACAGCAACTTGGTACTGAAGAAGTCTGGCAAATGCTATAACCAAGTGATAAAGATTCATACCACCATTAATCAGATATACTGACATCATGGACCTCTGATATGATGCAACGAGAAGGGAGTATCACCTCTGTGTTGTTCTTCCCCCAGATCTATAACCCTATCCCAATCATCAGAAAAACTCAGAGAAACCCAAATCAAGGGACATTCTAAAAAATAACTGCCTACTACTCTTCAAAAATCTCAAGGCCATGAAAGAAAATGACAGGAGGGGCTGTCAAAGATTGAGAGACTAAATAAATGCAAGAGATCTCCTGGATGGGATCCTGGAAGAGAAAAAGAATGTTAGTGGAAAACTGCTGAAATCTGGGCCAAGTTGGAAGTGTAGTTAATGGTAATGTGCTAATGGAAATTTCTTAGTTTTGACAACACTTTATGGCTATGTAAAATGTTAACATTAGGAGAAGCTGGGTGAAGGTAGACAGAACTCTTCTGTAAACCTAAAATTATTTCAAAATAAAAAGCTATAATGAATTTCTTTTAAGGTTCTTCACTGTGGTTATCAGGTAAGGTTACACATGTAGGTCCACTTTCTATTTTATAGATTCCTGAGTGTGACCTTTCTCTTTCTTGTGAAAATCAGCATTTATAATGAAAAAGAATTCCACTTGGATTTCAGAAAAGCCATGACAGAGCTAAGTATGTAGAAAAGTTGGCTTAAAACCTGCTCCAAGAAGATAGAATGCCCCTGCTTGAGATGAAAGCACCAGGAACTTTCAGCACGTTTTGAGTTAATAAAAGTACCACTTGGACCTGGAAGTGTGTTCAAGGCTTGAGAGGACAACAACACAGAATTTAATTACTCACCAGGGTGGCTTTCCTTTGTGGTTTCAGCAGCTTCGGTTTATGGAATGTGGTGGCTATGGGAGCTGTGGAAGTATGTCAAGGGTTCAGCTTGTAATTCCTCCCAGGACTCTTCTTAACACCCACATATCATGAGCATCACAGACATACTCTATGGAGACAAAGGGACTCCTTCCTACCCCAATGGAAGAACTCTATAGTTTCTGATCTAGGTATCAGTGGGTATCCCTCCTAGACCTGGGATATGTCATCCTCTCCCTTCATCAAGTTCAACAAAAAAAATGTATAAAACACTGCCCTCTGCAAAGAGGTCAGGTGTGCAGGTAAGAAGCAGGTGGGATTGGTAAAGGCTGAGGTTGCTACCTTCCCTGGGGTCCTAACTGCACTCTAACACTGACAGGATGACCTTTGACCCTCACAGCAGCCCTCACTGGTCATCGGGGAGGGTGGAAACTGAGAAACTGAGGACCTTAAAGATAAGGAAACTGAGGCCCTTCCCCTAACATCACATAACTAGTATTTAGATTATCTGAGACTTGAACTTGGCCTTTAAAGTCAGACAGACCTCACTTCAAAGCCAGGCTCTACTACTTAGCTCTCTGAGACTCAATTTCACCTTTTTGAAGGGAGGTTACTATCTACTCTGATTGATGGGACATGAAAGCAGCACATGTTTGGTCCAGGCAGAGGTTCTCTACCCACTTCTCTCCCCAGATCTGCACGTGTCATGCCCCACAGAACACCAGGCCCTCCTGCTCCTCTGCCCATCCAATATATGTTCAGCCTTAGCACAACTGGATTTCACCACAGGGCTCCAAGTATCTCTAGGGAACATCCTGTAAAGCCCCAATTGATGGATAAAGTGTATTTTGCCTCATCATTAAATTGTTAATCTGGGCAATCCTAGTACTTCCAGCTATATTTCAAATTTTTGAGGTATGAACTTCTCTTAAATTGGCCACAGCTATTTTAGAAGCTATCTATAGATGGTCTTAGTTCTAAGACATGTGCAGTTCTCTCCTCCACAAATACCCTTCCTCCTCATTCATATTTCTCTAAGTCGTAACTGAAATCAAAGAATAACCCTCGTTTTATCCTCAGAACAAATCTAAAATAAATTACATACCTAGTTTACATTGTTAGCACAAGCAAAGAGCCTTCTTTCCCTTGAATGAACCAAGATGTGACACCCTCTTGCCCCTCCCCACTATGTGCAGAGCATATTGATAGTTCAAAGTGAAATACACTATGGAATCAGTCTGGGATCTTAACCTCCCACATCCCTGCTAAAGCCATGCTGGGCCAATGGCACCACCCCCAATCCCACCCCAGGGATGGGGCTCAGTTATGACCAGAATCTTTGTGGGGTTCTCTGGAGCATAAAATCACTAGATGGCATGCCCTCCATTTGTCTGCTTCCCCAGTCCTGACCCCATATCAAACCCCAGGCCCACTTTTGGATCAGTCATGGTGGTTTCCCTGTGGATAATTGCAGGCTGCTTCCTACCTTTGGCAGGGACTGCAGGAGGGACATCAGCCTTCTCCTTTTGCCTCTTGCCCTTCTTGGGCTGCAATGGGGCCAAGCTGGTCACGCTGGTGACGGTCTCCCCTGAGCTGTAGAAGAAAAGGCAGGTTTGTTCCAGGGAAAAGGAAAGGAAGCAATAGTTTCCGATTCTTCGCTATGTACCTCTGTAAGGTCGGGTTACCTTACAGCTGAACTGGGGTTGATTGCTCTTTGCTTATCTGCAGAGTTGTCTGGAGGTCTGGTACTGACCCTTGACTGAGATAAAGATGACGAGATGAGCTAGTCAGTCATTTTCAATGTGTTGTTCAAAGTTCAAAAATCCCTGGAGACACCCTGGGCCAGCTTGTCTACATTTCTTAGGGATGTACAGATTTATGGTTTTAAACCAGGTTTCATTGGTTACACAGTTGGGCTTGCCTGTATCACCAGTAGGGTACTAAGACATCACTAGACACTTCTGCTTGAGCTCTTCTAAAACCACAATTCCTCGTACATATCTTTGTGGTTCACAAGCTGAAAATAGAGCAGCTCCTGTGCAAGTGAGAAAGGACCTTGGGGAGTTGCACCTGGAAGTCTGGAGGGTCCCCCTGATAGTTCATGCTTTCTTCTCCTGCTGTAACTTTACCTTCAGTACAAGTTAAGTGAGTCCCACTCCAGGAATGTCATTTTCAATCACTGTAGTGTCAGATCCTTTCTATGTGTTATCCATGATAACACAAAGTGATAGGGATGATAAGCCTTATATTACAGGTAAGAAAACCAAGACTTAAAGATGCTAAATGACTTTCTCTAAAACTTTCTCTAATTGACAATGTTAGTAAGCAGCCTACATGAAACCTGCAAACACAGATTGTCCTGACATGAAACCAGTTCTTGATACCACATATGGGGTGGAGTCCACATTCTTCCCTGAATGGCCATTAGTCTTTTTAAAATGCATCCTATTGGCTCCAGCAACCCAGAGAAAAGGCCCTTTTAGAATCTCTTGTCTTTGGGCACATTTTCCAGCCAGGGAGGTAGTTACCAAGAGAGGCTCTCTTCCTAATACAAAAATAATTTCTAGAAATCCATAATATGACTGCCTGCCTAATAATCAAAATGAGTGAAGATGGTAAATAGACAGTTTTCATTCAAGAGGGAAGGCTCCTACCTATGAAAACATGCTAAAACTTCTCATGAAAGTTCTCCAAATTAAAACATACTGTATTTCCTCTCTCCATCTAGTGATTATATGAAGAATATCAAAATAGCAACCATCAAATTTAAGGCAAAGCACTCTTTTAGCAACAGGGTTGTCTTTCCGGCTCCAACAGGGGTTGGGCAGGTCGCACATGAATGGAGCCCTTGTGGAGACATGTATAATGTTCCGGCCTAGCTGTTTCTCATAGGAGCCTCTGTCCCACACAGGCTGGGCACCTCTGCTTCATGTCACATGGTGGCCAGATTTAGTGGATGGGTACTGGAACAGTAGCAGAGAGATGACACTGGGCAAGTCACTCATTTTCCTGAGCCACATCTCACAACTTGTAAAAAGGGGGGACATAAAGTTGTTATCTATCTCATAGGATTATTATGAGGGTCAGATGAGACAGTGTAGCCTTAATTAGATGAGGCATGAAATGGTTAAATGGCAGTGACCTCCCAATCCATCATGTAGGTACAGTATAGGCAGGGCATTTCATAGCGCTACCCAGGGAGAACAATGTTGCCACCTGGGTGTCTCATGATGGCATGTCTTGGTCCTGAGGGGAGGGCTGCAAGTTTCAACTTAAATCTTGACTAGAAAGTCTTTCTGCTCAAGATAGTACAGAATGCCCTCCCATTGGCACAGATATACCAGTACAAGAACAGTGCAGGACAGAGCAGCCAGGGAAGCAAGGAGGGAGAGGCTGCATCTTGAGCAATGAATAGCTTCCCTGGAACACCACGTAAAGCAGACACCCTTGATCTTGCCAGGCACTGACCAAACTGTGAGCAACCGCATTTTGCAGAAGCTGAAGTTGATAGCAGCTGTGTTTTTCTCTATATAATGCAAGGCACTGTGGAAAGTGCTTAATATCCATAGTCTCTAACCCAGATATGAGAACTAAGCCTTAGAGGTCTGGGCAGAAGATGTGGGATCTGATGTAGGTTAGCCTGCCTCCTTGGGCTCAAAGCAGATAACAGAGAACAAGAAAACTAGGACAGGAAGAATGGAAATCAAGTCAGATCCACACTGTCTGCTCTATGCTTAGATCAGCTCCCTAAAGAGAAGGCACTCGAATGCAACATCAGCACGCCACTGAATTTTAAGTTTGTACTGACTTCAGAGCAGAATGCTCCTGGGACCAGTACAGCTGCTCTAACCCCTGCCCTGGTGGAAGGAGAAGAAACCAACCCAAGTGCTAGAGTCTTGGTGGGTGTGTGGGGGGAGGGGGCAGGAGCTATGGCTGGGGCCCAAGACCAAGGACCAATCTGGCCCAAGAGTGGGCAGAGGAGGAGGGAAACACGTTTCTGTTGCTGGGAATTCTGGAATAAGGGATGCCAGGTGGCAAAATGGAGATGAACAAGGGTGAGCCAGCCTCATGGAAATCTGACTTCACTCTTGAGCTAGGTGTTGAGGAGCAGAAAAAAATAAATAAGACAGCACAAATAAGATGATCCTACCAAAGAACAGGTGATAACTGAAACTCACCACCAGCCACACCTTGCTCTCATAACTGAAAGTGAGATCACCCTCACACTGCCCTGAATCTCCAGGGCTCCTCACTCCCATGAACCAAATTCCTTGAGCCCCCAGCTTCTCACCTGCTATGCTTCTCTCCTCCACTTCTGTGTCTACCCTCCCCAGTTCTCTTCTCCTACAACACACTCATCCTTCAGGATTTGGCCCTCATTTCACCTCCAGTAGGCCTGCCTTATCACCCACAGACCCCTGAGATGGAATTAGGAACACCTCCTCTGGGTGCCCAAGACAGCTCTGTGGGTATCATCCCAAGGGTGCTGTCACAATTTTGCCTCTCTGGGTCTCCCATTTGATGCAGACCCCAAGGGTATGGGCTTTGTGTTATTTCATCCTTGCTCTATAGGTCTTATAAACTGTCCCTCATAGAAGATTCACTCATAAGTATTGACTGAATAATAATAGAACCATTTAAATAGATCTCACCATTTACCAAGGACTGACTCATTTAATCCTTTCAACAATGTTATGTGATAGGGCTATCATTGTCCCCATCTTACCAGAGAAATTGAAAAACTACTCAAAGGCACACAGCAATTAGTGGCAGAGCCTGGATTTGAACTGAGGCCGCCTGGTCCCAGAGCCTTGAACCATCATTGCAGATGACTTTCACAGAAGAAATAAGTGTCTGTAACAATAATATTATTCAATATTATACAAATAAAGCAAGTAGTTACATATCTAAGTTCAGAGCACATATCTTTAGATTTTATTGAAATCATAAGTTTGCCTTTACTCTAATATCCTGCAAAAATCATTATTAATTAAATCCCATATTTTGATTGTTGGGGTATGTTTAAAAATCTTTGACGGTTCAGAAAAGAGAGCAAAATGCTTTAAACTAAGCTCACAAACCATGTAAAATTGTGCCTATAATTTCTCCAACATATAAATAGTCTCTGCCCGTGTTTATCCCTGAGAAAGTATATGTACCAGAAAACATGAAGAAAGCTTAGATAATTTCTATTGTAACTACTTTTGGCACAGGTAACATAACCCATTTGCAAATACGATACTTTGTTATTTCAAACCTATGACACTGGGGAACAATTTTAACATAGTTCCTGTGGAGTTCAATTTTTCGGCTGTTTTAGATTTAAATAGTCATGCTGATTTCAAAACTGCAGTTAGTTTTCTTCTATCACATCAAGTTTTTTCTGTACAGCTTATCTTAATGCAACCACTCTAGGCTGGATCGAACCTAGATCAAGGGAAGCACTAGTGCTCTCCTATTGGCTGAAAGCAAACCTCCCTCAAGTGGGGGAAGACCTTGGAGAGCAGCAACAGGTTCATACTTGTCTAGGCTATTCAGTTACACATGAGACAGTGTGCTGAGAGATTGTGTGCCGCTATATAGTGAATTCACTATATCGTCGTCGGCAGCCGTCCGTCTCGAGAGACGATGGTGTAGCTTCTTAAGAGTATCTGCACCGCCGAGAATGGCTGTGCAGTCCGACTCGGGAGTGACACGGTATCTGTCTCCTCCCGCGTTGAATCGACATCTTGCGATGACGCTGGAGTGTCCTCTCCAGTGAAGCTGAAGCTACAGAGCCTGGGCAGGGTGATATGGAGGGTCTGCTGTTGCCCATGCAGCAGACCCCCCCTCTCTTCGCAGCTGAAGGGTCCAAGGGAAAGACGGAGTCAATACAGCTTGGCTTCAGGTGCGCCGCAGGAGTTGCCGGTGTTGACTACAACGTCAAACCACCTTAGGGACTCCGGCTCCGGATTTTCTGTCGGGGTTTACTCCCTTAGCCTTTCCCCTGAAGAGGTATGCCGCAAGGCAGCGGAGGTTTTTTGGAGTCAGAGTTTTCCTTCTCTGATGTGCCCTGACTGGAAGATCGAACCAGCGACACTTAGCTCGCAGGCCGACGCTCAATCCACTGAGCCAAACCAGCCAGGGTTATGCTCAGACTAATACTGCATAAATTTAACTTTTATCAATCTACTTAATGATCTACACAATCTACTGCCCATCAAGTCAATTCCAAACCATTTTGTCCCACCTTAAATCCTGAAATAAGGCAGAGTATAAATAAATAATGTAAACTACTTGCTGTCCCACAGCTCCCAGTTGTGAATCGTATTCTGAAATGTAGTCCAAGTTCTTGTCTGTATACAAGGAGTTAGCAGAATTAATTTTTTATTTACATATGTACGTATTTCCTTTCAGATCATGTCTGCCCCTGCTATTTCTCATCATAAGTGTCTAAACAACACTGATTTGTTTTGTTGTATCTGTGACAGTTTCACCATTCCCAGTCAAAGGACAAACACCAGACCATTAGTCAGGCAAGCCTATTTTGCATATTTTAAAGTAAAACTTGGTGCTCAAGATAAGTCTTGGGCCCCTCGCAAGGTGTGCAAGCAGTGTGTCAAGAATTTATGGATATGGACGTAGGGAACACGTGACAAATTGCCATTTGGTATACCTGTGGTTTGGCGAGAGCCCAGAGATCATTCAAGTGACTGTTGTTTTTGTATAGTGAAAATGTCAGGATATAACAAGAAAAATAAATGTAAAATAGAGTATCCTAGTCTACCACCAGCTATATGCCCAGTGCCTTATTCATCTGAAGTCCCAGTGCCAGTTTTCATTGAACTATCCTCTTTCGAAAAACAGGAATATGGTGAAGAACTAAGTGACAGCAACGATGAAGATTTTGAAATTGAAGATGACTCAGTTTGTAAGGGATTTGATCAGCATGAGCTGAATGGTTTGGCATGAGATCTGGGACTATTCAAAAAGGCTTCAGAACTCCTAGCATCAAGACTGCACAAGAAAAACTCGCTTGAAAAAGGAGAGAAGGCATCATACTTTTGATCAAGAGAAAGTGCATTTCTGCAGTACTTTCCAAGTGACAGTGGCTTTGTATATTGCCATAACATACATGGTTTAATGGAGGAATTGGGAATTCCAATATATAATGCAACTGAATGGCGGCTGTTCATTGATAGCTCAGAGCAGAGCTTGAAGTGTGTCCTCCTCCACAACGTCAATTTATTTGGTGCAGTCCCAATTGGCCATTCAGTTTATTTTTGTGAAGAATATGAAGACATAAAAATAGTCATTGATCTGTTGCAATATCACAAGCACAACTGGGTCATCTGTGTTGACCTTAAAATGGTCTGCTTCCTTCTTGGTCAGCAACGCAGATAACCAAGTACAGTATTCCCTCACTTATTGCAGGTATTACGTTCTAGACCCTCCTGCAAGGTAGGAACCTTACATTTATTCTACACTCTTAAACCTATGTAACTTTAACAACATATGTATACAATACCGCAAAATCCCACGATATAGCGAAAAATCCCCGATACATAATTAAATATAATAATTTTTAAAATCCCGTGATACAGTGAGGCCACAATAAGTGGACTGCAATACAGAGAGGGACTATTGTATCCCTGTTTTCTGTGTATGTGGGACAGCAGAGCTCATGAGAAGCACTGGGTGGAGTCGAATTGGCCTCCAAGATCTGACCTCAAACCTGGTGATCCAAACATTCTACATGAGCCCCTTGTTGACAAAAAGAACATTGCATTCCCACCTCTGCACATAAAACTAGGTCTCATGAAGCAATTTGGTAAAGCTTTGCCAACTGAAGGAGACTGTTTCAAGTATCTCATTTTGGCATATCCTAGCCTGTCATTTGAAAAGATAAAGGCTGGTGTGTTTGACGGTCCACAGATTCAGAAGCTTGTTAAAGATGAACATTTCATCAGGACAATGTCAGAACTCCAAAAGAATGCTTGGTTGCCATTCAAAAACTTCATCAAGGGCTTTCTTGGAAATACACAAGCACAGAATTACACCAAAATTGTTCAGAAACTCTTGGAGAACTTCAAAATGGTTGGTTGCAACATGAGCATCAAGGTGCATTTTCTGCATAGCCATCTTGCTGACTTCCCAAAAAAACTTGGTGCCGGCAGTGATGAGCAAGGTGAACAATTCCTCCAAGATTTGAAGGTCATGGAGGCACGGTATCAGGGTGGATGGGATGTACATACGATGGCTGACTATTGTTGGGGCATCAGGCGAGATTGTCCACAGATTAAACACTCCAGGAAAAGCTATAAGCATATATTTTTACCTTAATATGTATATTTGGTAGCAGAACTTTACTACTTGTACACAATTTGATTTACAGTAACAATATATAGCCTTTATATGAATAAAATAACTCTAAATATAAACAGTATATTCAGGTAATTTTTTCTTTCTTTTCCTTTGTATGTACATTTTGTATGATTTTTGGGATAAAGGGAGGGTATCCTGTACCTTAAAAAGTTGACATGATAGAGAAAAACTGGCATCATTTTTGAATTCAGATGCCAAAAGTTAGTCTAACTCAATGAAAATTGTGTTCCCCAGTGTACGAGGAGGTCAAATAAAAGGTCAGGAAATGCACCAGCTGAGAATTGCCACCCCTGTGCCCTTGCCCATTCTCTTGACAGCTTTCCTGAACATGACCTATAAGAAGGAAAGCATCTGAACCCACTAAAGAGGTATGTCATGGTATGGGAGCCCATCACACCTACATGCAATTGGCAGCATTTCATTTGGAGAAATTACATGCAGTTGAGCTGCTCTCAAAGCTGTTTTCTCTAGGGAGGACATGTCTCAAAGTTTGCAGGGCCCTGAGATATCTGCTTGAGTCCAGCTCTCTGTCCACAATAGCACTTTGCCATGGGAAAAAAAAAAAAAAAAACAGTATTCCATCCCTGAAGGTCAGGGTCATGTCTGACTTCATGAATGACACAAATTCAAGATGAGACTTGTTTTCTTTCTGTTTGAACTTCTCTCAAAAAGTTGTGGAACTCTCCAGAGTCTCCAGGTTCTACCCCAGTCACATGGCAAGGTCCCCCATTCAGTGGTTGTAGGCTCAGTGCCAGCATGTGGCCTCTTCCTGAGGGTACCTTCCTTACCTGAGGGTTTCCATTTCTGGCACCTTGCCCTGGTCCTGTACTCTCTGCCCATTCTTCCTCAAGAGAGAGTGATCTGAGGACAGAGGGACATTTGCCTTGACCATACCTTGGGACTCCAGGGTCCCAGCTGCCCACTGACACAGCACAGATGAATGAGCTGGGAATCTGGGAGCCCCTTGGAAGGACAGGAATGGGAGGATCTGCCTGGGCTACAGAGACAGAGTACACAATCCAACGATAATTCAAAGGCAAAGGATAGCCTGTTCCCCTGTTCACTAGTGAGGTACCATAACAAGGAATCTGGGATGCACCTAGTTAAATTGGCATGAAATTCTAATCAGGAAGACAAATGAAAGTCAGCAAGGTGCCCATTTCCAGGTGTATGGGAGCAGGCCTGGCCCCTTCAGGGTTCTAGGTGCAGTGGAGTAGAGGCAGATCTGCAGACTTGCCCAACAGAAGGCAGGACCATGGGGAAAGCTTAACTTGGGGACCCAGCCAGTCTTATTGACAGCACCAGCTCATAGACGAGACAGCATTTCAGCAGAACTAGAGTTATAATCTGACCTCTGCTAGGCATCCCAGGACTGGGGGAGACCCAACTCCAATGTCTGCCAGGCTGTGATGATGCCCTCTTTCGTACTTCTAGCTTCAGTCAGCACCAGCTCAGAGTAGGGCAAGTGAAGAGAAAGCCTGGGAGGGGAGGGAAACAGGCCCAAATGCCTGTCACTGCATGCTAGTGTGGAGAGGCCAGACACTGGGTCCCAGCAAGCAAATCCTGAGAAACCGTGCAGGCTGTCTCTCCACAGCCTCTGACACCCGGCCATCACCTCCCCCCATCTGAAATGTCTTATGGGGACATATGCTCTAAAAAAGAAACAACTAGCTTTATTGTGGGATAACTTATTTACTATAAAATTGACTGATCATCACTGTACAATTCAGTAATTTTTAGTGTATTTATCAAATTGTGCAATCATCACTACAATATAGTTTTAGACATTTCTGTTATCCCCCAAAAGTTCCCTCTTGTCCATTTATAGTTAATCCCTATTCCCACTTTCAGCCCTATGCAAGTACTAATCTACTCTCTGTCTCTACGGGTGTACCTTTTCTAGACATTTCAAACAAATAGAATCATACAATATGCAATTTTTTGCATCTGAATTCTTTCACTTAATGTTTTTTAGGTCAACCCATGGTGGAGCATATTAGCAGTTTGTTCCTTTTTATTATCAAATAGTATTTCATTGAATAAATATACTAAGTTTTGTTTATCTATACAGCAATCAACGAACAAGTTTAGTTTTTTTCTGTCTTCTGATTATTACGAATAAAGCAGCTATGAACAACTGCATGTATGTCTTTATGTGAACATATGCTTTAATTTCTCTTGGGTAGATTCCTACAAGTGGAATTGCTGGGTCATATGATAAATTTATGTTTAGTGTTTTAAGAAACCAACAAATCATTTTCCAAAGTGGTTACACCATTTAACACCCCACCAGCAATCTACAGGGATCTAGTTTTTCCACATCCTTGCTAAGACTTGACACTGCCTGTCATTTCTATTATAGCCCTTGTAGTGGGTGTGTAGTGTCATCACATTGGGGTTTTATTTGCATTTCTCTAATGATATTGAACATATTTGTGTGAACTTGTCAGTAATTTGTATATTCTTTTCGAAAATATGTCTGTTTTCTATGTCATTAATTTCTGTTTTAATCTTTATTATATCCTTAATGCTGCTTACTTTGGATTTCACCTGTACTTCTTTTTCTAGTTTCTTATGGTGAAAGCTTAGGTTATTGATTTGAGACCTTCTTTCTTGTCTAAAATAGGCATTTAAAGTCATAATTTTTTCTGTAAGCACTGCTTTAGCTGGGTCCTATAAGTTTTGGTATATTGTGTTTTTATTTTCATTTAATTCAAAATATTTTCTAATTTCTCTTGTGATTTCTTTTTTGGCCCAGATATTATTTAGAAGTATGTTGTTCTAAATTTCAAAACATTTGGGTATTTCTCAGATTCCTTTCTGTCATTAATTACTATTTAATTCTGTTGTTGTCAGAGAATAGACTTTGTATGATTTCTTACATACATAAAATTCTTAAGTTTTTTTTTTTAATGGTCTGTCCTGGAGAATATTACAAATACACTTGAAAAGAATGTCTCATGCAGTCATTGGGTAGAGTATTCTTATGTGTTAGGTCAAATTGCTTTTCCTCCTGTGCCCTTATTAATTTTCTGTCTAGGTATTCTATTAATTAATTGAGAGTGGAGCACTGAAATCAACTACTATTCTAGAATCACCTATTTTATCTTTCAATTTTCTGTTTTTGCTTATGTATCTGAAGTTCTGTTGTTAGGTCCATATAGATTTATAATTTTTATATTTTTCTGATATTTAGACCCTTTATATATAAACCTTCCTTCTTTGTCTCTTATATTTTTCACCTTAAATTATATAATTTAGCAATAACCTCTCTTATTATTACTGTTTGCACAGTATGTCTTTTTTTATCCTTTGGATGCTCTCCATTTACTGCACATGCTTGTTGCCTCAGCTAGAATTATGTTTTCCCCAACTATGCCCAAGCAACACATGGGTGCCATTAATCCAAGCTCATAGGCAAAATGAACACACCGGGAAAAGAAGGCAATGCAAGGCCTGGGGTGAGGACAAAGCAGCAGGAAGGGTGAGAGAGAAAGGGGCTTACTCTCTGGTGCCTGGCTTCTGGGATGGGCCTTCTTCTCTCAGGGCTCAATGGGGGATCACATCAGGAGTAGGAAGAGCTACTTTGAAGTTCTCTTTCAGATATACCTTGCTGAAAAAGTGGGATATTAAAGTTGCCTTATATATGTGACTTGCACAGTCCTGGTCCCAACATTTTATCACTTTGAGTGAAGTGTGGAAATCTCAGTTCTATTTAGGCCACTTTATTGTCCCCACTTTAAATAACAATGTTCTTCTTGAGTATCAGATGATTTTTTAATTTTTGTTTTAATCATCAAATATTATTTTTAAAACTCATGAGGAAAAAATAATCTACTTATGTACCCAAATTTATGTTCTATATTCCTTTTTCCTTCCTAATGCACCAAGATTTTCTCTGTTATTAAAAGAATGCCTTTTAAAGTAGGTGTGATAGTAACAAATTCTTTTAGTTTCCCTTCATCTGAGAATGTTTTTATTTACCCCTTTTTCTTAAAGAATAATTTTGCTGGATATAGAATTTATGGTTTACAGGGATTTTTGTTTTTGCTTTTTCTATTTGAAAAAAGTGGTTCAATTTCTTTCTGCCCTCCATCAATTCAGATTAAAAAATGCATTGTCATTCAAATTGTGTTACCCTGTAGGTAATACATTGTTTCTCCCTGGTTGCTTTTAGGATTTTTTTGTCTTTGACTTCTGTAATTTTCTTTTAACCGATTTTCAAAGTCTTCCTTTGGTTGGCTCTTATATTATTTCCAAAGTTTATGGTTGTATTTAGCAGGGGAGAACAAGGACAAACTGATCTATGCTGTCTTGTTTGGATCAAAAGTCTCACATTTTTCAACACTATGAGTCTGCAATATTAATCATAACTATTATGTTAACTGTGAGGTGTGTCCCACCACTAAAAGGCTAGCATCTTAGCACATATATTACTAATGGCTGCATTTTGCAGAGGGGCATAGGATAAGCAAGCATTGTTGGAAAAAGATTAGAAGTGATCATGGTCACAAGGCATCAGAGCAGTTCAGTCCAACCCTTTCCAAAAGGGGGAACTGTTCTCCAAGAGCAGGTGCCAAGCCTCCTCCAGCATGCATGATGGACCAGCATGAACCACATGTTTTCTGTATCCTCTGGAGGTGATAGCCAGAGCATGGAGTCTGGAAATATGCAAATTTGTGCAGGAGTACACACATTTTTAGGCCAGTTTGTGGATTAATGTGAAGACCTTTAAGTAAAGATACAAATTTAACCAATTTCTTGGTAATATCAAAACAAAGTAAAATAGCGAATAGTTTCATTTGAAAAAAGGAAAAGTATTCCTACCTGTTCTGAGGGCATTTCACCAAATAACGTCTCCCTGTAAAGGAAAAAGAAATAGAAGATAGTAAATAAATGCTACGTTAGACATATATGCTCTAGGAATTAACAGGAGATGTAGGCACCCAGGTATTGACCAGATGTTGGTTCAAGCCACTTCTCAGGGCTTTCATACTTCTCTTTGGAGGAGTACAGCAGAGCCAGAGCATGGACATTACAGGGATTTGATATTGTTCCACACCTGCATCAAGCCAGGCATGAAGCCATACACCCCAGACTTCCTGGATACATAACCAAAAACTTTTTTTTTTGCTAGGTTGAGTTGAGTTCTAACTTGAAGGGTCCAATAGTAACAGAGTCACCCAACTTATGAGCTCAGCCTTAATGATGAAAAGCCTTCTTTGGGTCACCTGTTTCCACTTAAGACACTCCTGTCTATAAAGTGGGTTTCCATTCTCTGATTAATGCTCTTCCAGGACAAACAGATGCCCCTGAAGAAATAGTCTTAGACCATGATATCCTCCACAGTAGGTCTTGAGAAAAACAAGAGTCTATTTATAGAGGGAAAATAAGAATACCTAGGCACTAATCCTAAGAAGTGTTCAATCTAAGCTCACAGTTGAGTTCACCTCAAATAGAAGTAAAGCTGAAGCAGCCACAGGGCCCTGGGGTTGTGTGATAGATTGTGTGATTACACATCCCTGCATCTAACCACACTCATGTGTAACACACTCCCACACTGACTCTGTGCTTGGTCACATGACATGCTATGGCCAATAAAACATTAGCCAAGCAGAGATATAAAAGGCCCCTGTGTCCTAAAGTTTACACACACATTCACAATCTCTCTCCCTCTCCCTTCCTCTCCCCTTCCCAACCCTATCCTGCCCTGCCCTCCGTTCCTCTCCCCTCCCTCCTTCTTTCCCCCACCTCCTCCTCTTCTTCTTCCCACTCTCCATCCCTTCTTGCAGGGAATTCTGCTATCACAAGCCTGGCTAGCCTACTGGAAGATGAGACAACATGGCCCCAGCTGACTGACCATTGGACTGTAGCTGCACGAGTGAGTGACTCCAGCTGAGTCCAGAACTGTTCAGCTGAGCCCAGCCCAAACAGCTGACCTGCAAAATTGTGAGCAAAGAAAATGTTCTTGTTTTTAGCTACATATTTGGAGTGATCTGTCAAGTAGGTGACCAATTCTGATTCCAGACCAGGATGAGAGAATCTCAACTTTAAAGTAGACTTTTTTAGGTTTATCTGGCCTAGTTGCCTCTTAGTACCTAAACACTCTCTGTATTGCATTTACAGTAGACCCTCGCTATATCACGGTTCACTTATTGCGGCCAAACTGTATTGCGGGATTTTTAAAAATATTATATTTAATTATTTATCGTGGTTTTTTTTGCTATATCACGGGATTTTGCAGTACTGTATACGTATGTTGTTAAAGTTACATAGGTTTAAGAGTGTAGAATAAACGTAAGGTTCCTACTTCGCTAGGGGGTCTGGAATGTAATTATCAGTGATAAGTGAGGGTATACTCTGTATTCCATTCTAGTACTATGTACCAGACAGTTTATAGATACAACAATAATAAAGTCATAGTTAATATTTATTGAGTACTTCATAAATTCCTGGCACTATTCAAAGCTTATTATGTAGATCGATCAGTGCTTTGCATACTCTGGGGCTTGCAGACCTAAGGTACTATTAGAAAAAACAGTTTAAAGAAAAAATTTATTTCTAGATTCTCACCTTCTGTGGTATTCTTTCCTAAGAATTCGTTCTCCTGAAAAATATCTGAGGTCAGGCTGTATTCCTTTCCTCCCTCGTCTGTCACACCACCCTTTTTACTTCAGAAAATCTAAGCATAGCCCTCATCTACCCTGACTTGTATTGACAGTATGGAGACCTGTTCTAGGGGCAAAAATGGTGGGCACCAAAGAAGAGATGATTTTAAATATTGGTGTCAGTGTTGAGAAGGTGAATGACTAATGACTGGGCCACTAAATCTTTCACTAGGGGGAGGTTTCCAACATTTTGCTTTCAACAAGGATTGAATAATGACCTAATCCTGTTGTCAGCTAATAGAGTATTAAAAATAATTTTCCATGATAAATCACTATATGACTTTTCACTTATAACTGGGAAGCAGTTTAAAGTACTGAGTGGCATAAGAAAACTTCATCCAAACCTGCCCCTTTTTATACTGAATGACGTGTTTCAGAGATAACATTTATTAGAAAAATAGGAATAAATAGAGGCTAAAGTCTATCCCTAACCAAATTTATACATGGGTACATGAAGTAAAATAGAAATGCATTTTAATAAAATAAATTTCTAATAAAATTTTACTCCTTATGGTTATTATTTATCTAAATTTTGTATTTATGTGGTTTTGATTAATTTTACACTCATTTTACAAATATTAATAATTGTATAATACTGATGACTTAATCCAGAAGAATATTAAAACCTACAGCCTTATGAAATAAGAAAATGAAAATTTAATTTAAATTGTGTGCATGTTATTGTACAGAGAAGTATAACAGGATGCTCAATAAAGAACTTTCAAAACAAAAAAAGTACTAAAGAAGGATAAAATTTTGTTTGGTAAGTGAATTGAATATAAAAGCTCAAGGAGAAAAAGGAACAATATGAAATTTCTAATAGCTAAAGCTTGTTTATGGAGTCTTTTTATTTTTTATTTCATTTATTTTATTTTTTGGTTTTTCAATTATACTTGTCCCATTTTTCCCCCATTGCTCCCCACCACCCAGCCCACCCCTTCTCCCGCAATCATATCCCTCCCCGTTGTCCATGTCCATGAGTCATTTATACACGTTCCTTAACTAAACCCTTCCCTTATTTATCCCCCTTCTCTCTCTGCCCCCTCTCCCCTATTGACTACTATTCTGCTCTTTGTCCTATTTAATTCATTTGTTTATGTTGTGCTTTAGTTTCCTGTATTAGGTGATATCATAAGGTATTTTTCTTTCTTTGCCTGCCTTATTTCACTAAGCATAATTCTCTCTAGTTCCATCCATGTTGTCGCAAATGGCAGGAGTTCCTTCTTTCTCTCTGCTACATAGTAATCCATTGTGTAAATGTACCACAGTTTTTTGATCCACTCATCTACAGATGGGCACTTAGGTTGTTTCCAGCACTTAGCTATTGTAAACAGTGCTGCTATGAACATAGCGGTGCATAAGTTCTTTTGAATTAGTGTTTTAGGATTTTTCGGGTATAATCCTACCAGTGGAATCGCTGGTTCAAAAGGCAGTTCCATTTTTAGTTTTTTGAGGTAATTCTATATTGTTTTCCTACCCTGGCTGGTTTGGCTCAGTGGATTGAGCGTCGGCCTGCGAGCTAAGTGTCGCTGGTTCGATCTTCCAGTCAGGGCACATCAGAGAAGGAAAACTCTGATTCCAAAAAACCTCCGCTGCCTTGCGGCATACCTCTTCAGGGGAAAGGCTAAGGGAGTAAACCCCGACAGAAAATCCGGAGCCGGAGTCCCTAAGGCGGTTTGATGTTGTAGTCAACACCGGCAACTCCTGCGGCACACCTGAAGCCAAGCTGTATTGACTCCATCTTTCCCTTGGATCCTTCAGCTGCGAAGAGAGGGGGCGTCTGCTGCATGGGCAACAGCAGACCCTCCATATCACCCTGCCCAGGCTCTGTAGCTTCAGCTTCACTGGAGAGGACACTCCAGCGTCATCGCAAGATGTCGATTCAACACGGGAGGAGACAGATACCGTGTCACTCCCGAGTCGGACTGCACAGCCATTCTCGGCGGTGCAGATAGACTCTTAAGAAGCTACACCATCGTCTCTCGAGACGGACGGCTGCCGACTCGACTATATTGTTTTCCATAGTGGCTGCACTAGTCTGCATTCCCACCAACAGTGAAGTAGGGTTCCCATTTCTCCACATCCTCACCAGCACTTGTTGTTTGTTGATTTGTTGATGATGCCCATTCTGACAGATGTAAAGTGGTATCTCGTTGTGGTTTTTATTTGCATCTCTCTGATGGCCAGTGATGTTGAGCATTTTTTCATGTGTCTATGGACCTTCTGTATGTCCTCTTTGGAGAAGTGTTTGTTCAGGTCCTTTGCCCATTTTTTAATTGGGTTGTCTGTTTTCTTGATGTTGAGTTGTATAAGCTCTTTATATATTTTGGAGATCAGTCCCCTGTCTGTGATATCATTGGCAAATAAGTTTTCCCACATGGTTGGTTTCCTTTTCATCTTGCTGATGTTTTCTTTTGCTGAACAGAAACTCTTTAGTTTGATGTAGTCCCATTTGTTTATTTTTTTCTTTATTTCTCTTGCCTTAGGAGATGTATCCGTGAAAATATTGTTACGTGGGATATCTGAAATTTTCCTGCCCATGTTTTCCTCTAGGAGTTTTATGGTGTCACGGCTTACATTTAAGTCTTTGATCCATCTTGAGTTTATTCTCGTGTGCGGTGTAACTTGGTGGTCTAGTTTCATTTTTTTGCATGTCCCTGTCCAGTTCTTCCAGCACTATTTGTTAAAGAGGCTCTTCTCACTCCATTTTATGTTCCTTCCCCCTTTATCAAATATTAGTTGACCGTATATTCCTGGATTAATTTCCGGACTCTATTCTGTTCCATTGATCAATATGTCTGTTCTTATGCCAGTACCAGGCTGTTTTGATCACAGTGGCTTTGTAGTATTGTTTGATGTCTGGTATTGTGACTCCTCCTGCTGTGTTCTTCTGTCTCAAGACTGCTTTGGCTATTCAGGGTCTTTTTTGGTTCCATATGAATTTTTGAAGTATTTGTTCAAGGTCTGTGAAATATGTCATTGGTATTTTAATAGGGATTGCATTGAATCTATAAATTGCTTTGGGTAGTACGGCCATTTTGATGATGTTGATTCTTCCCATCCAAGAACATGGGATTTGCCTCCATTTATTTGTATCTTCCTTAATTTCTTTCTTCAATGTTATGTAATTTTCAGAGTACAGGTCTTTTATCTCTTTGGTTAAGTTTATTCCTAGGTACTTTATTTTTCTTGTTGCTATAGTAAGTGGTATTTTCTTTTTTGTCTCTGTCTCTGATATTGTATTGTTGGTGTACAGAAATGCCTTAGATTTCTGTATATTTATTTTGTACCCTATTTTGCCAAATTCACTTATTATATCAAGTAGTCTTTTAGTGGAGTTTATAGGGTTTTCTAGGTATACTATCATGTCATCTGCATATAATGATAGTTTTACTTCTTCTTTCCCAATTTGGATGCCTTTTATTTCTTTGTCTTGTCTGATTGCTGTGGCTAGGACTTTCAACACTATGTTGAATAGGAGTGGAGAGAGTCGGCAGCCTTGTCTTGTTCCTGATTTCAGCGAGAATGCTTTCAGTTTTTGTCCATTGAGTATGATGTTGGCTTCAGACTTCTCATATATAGCCTTAATTATGTTAAGGTATGCTCCCTCTATTCCCATTTTCTGAGTGTTTTCATCATAAATGGGTGTTGTACTTTATCAAATGCTTTTTCTGCATCTATTGATATGCTCATGTGATTTTTGTCTTTCATTTTGTTTAGGTGATGTATTATATTTATTGATTTGCGAATATTAAACCATCCTTGCATCCCTGGGATGAATCCCACTTGATCATGGTGTATGATCTTTTTGATGTATTGCTGGATCCTGTTTGCCAATATTTATTAATGGTTTTAGCATCTATGTTCATCAGTGATTGTGGCCTGTAGTTTTCTTTCTTTGTTGTGTCTTGACCTGGGTTTGGAATTAGGGTAATACTGGCTTCATAGAATGAGTTTGGGATTTTTCCCTGTTTTTGGATTTTTTGGAATAGTTTGAGGAGGGTAGGAGTTAGTTCTTCCCTAAATGTTTTGTAAAATTCGCCTGTGAAGCCATCCGGTCCAGGGCTTTTGTGTGCAGGGAGATTTTTGATTACTCTTTCAATTTCCTTCTTTGTTATTGGTCTGTTGAGACTTTCTACTTCTTCTTGATTCAGCTTTGGAAGGTTATATGTTTCTAGAAATTTGTCCATTTCTTCTAGGTTGTCAAATTTCTTGCCATACAGTTGTTTGTAGTAATTTCTTACAATCCTTTGTATTTCTGTGGTATCAGTCGTTTTTTCTCCTCTTTTGTTTCTCATTTTATTTATTTAGGTCTTCTCTCTTTTTTTCTTGATGAGCCTGGCTAAAGGATTGTCGATTTTGTTTATTTTTTCAAAGAACCAGCTCCTAGTTTTGTTGATCTTTTGAATTGTTTGTTTGGTCTCTGTATCATTTAATTCTTCTCTGATCTTGATGATTTCCTTTCTTCTACTCACTCTGGGCTTTGTTTGTTTTTGTTCCTCTAGTTCTTGAAGCTGTAGGGTTATATTTTTTATTTGAGATTCCTCTATCCTTTTCAGATATGCCTGTAATGCTATGAACTTCCCTCTTAGGACTGCTCTTGCTGTGTCCCATAGGTTTTGGGCTGTTGTGTGTTCATTATCATTAGTTTCTAGAAATTTCTTGATTTCTTCTTTGATGTCATTGTTAACCCATTCATTATTTAATAGCATGTTATTCATTCTCCATGAACTTGGGTGTGTTTGATTTTTTTCTCTGAGGTTGATTTTTAGTTTCAAGGCATCGTGGTCTGAAAAGGTGCTTGATATGATTTCAGTTTTCTTGAATTTGTTGAGGCTTGTTTGTGTCCTATCATGTGGTCTATCTTTGAAAATGTCCCATGTGCATTTGAAAAGAATGTATATTTTGCTTCTTTGGGGTGAAAAGTTCTATATATATATATCAGTTAAGTCCATGTGGTTTAGTGCGTTGTTCAATGCCTGTATATCCTTGGTGTTTCTTTGCTTTGAAGATCTGTCTATTGTTGATAATTAAGTGTTAAAGTCCCCTACTATGAGTGTGTTGCTGTTAATTTCCTTCTTGTGGTCTTCTAGTATTTTCTTTATGTATCTGGGTGCTCCTATGTTGGGTGCATATATGCTTATCAGTGTTATATCTTCCTGATTGATTGTTCCCTTAAGTATTATGAAATGTCCTTCTTTGTCTCTTTTTATTGCCCTTGCTTTGAAATCCATTTTGTCTGATATGAGTATTGCTATTCCAGCTTTTTCTTTAATGTCCATTTGCTGGGAATACTTTTTTATAACCCTTTACTTTCACTCTGTGTAAATCTTTTGTTTAGAGGTGTGTTTCTTGTAGACAGCAAATATGTGGGTCCTGTTTTCTTATCTATTCTGTTACCCCTGTCTTTTAATTGGAGCATTTAATCCATTTACATTTAAGGTTATTATTGACATGTATTTATTCATTTCCCTTAGTACCTGTGTTCCTCTCCTCTTTTTTTCTTCTTTTTCTTAAAACATTCCCTTTAGCATCTCTTGCAATGCTGGTTTTGTGGAGATGTATTCTTTTAGTCTTCCTTTGTCTGGGAAACTCCTTATTTCACCTTCTAGTTTGAATGAGAGCCTTGCTGGGTACAGTATTCTTGGTTGTAGGCCTTTGGTTTTCATTGCTTGAAATATTTTTGACCATTCCCTTCTGGCTTGTAGTGTTTCTGTTGAGAAATCGGTCGATAGCCTCATCGAAGCCCCCTTGTATGTTACTTGCTGTTTTTCTCTTGCTGCTTTTAGGATTCTCTCTTTGTCTTTGAATGTTTCCATTTTAACTATGATGTGCCTTAGAGTGGGTTTTTTTGGGTTTCCTCCTCGTTGGGACTCTCTGTGTTTCTTGAATTTGCATAACTTTTTCTCTCATCATGTTGGGAAATTTTTCTGTCATTATTTCTCCTATCAGCTTTTCAATTCCATGTTCCTCTTCTTCTCCCTCTCTTATTCCGATGATGCTGATATTATTTCTTCTCATGCTATCCTGTAATTCCCTTACATCTTGTTCATATTTTTTCAACCTTTTTTCATTTTGTTGTATTGTCTGGGAATTTTTTTCGACATTGTCCTCTAACTCTCTAACTCACTGATCCTATCCTCTGCTTCGTTTAGCCTGCTTTTAATTGATTCTATTGTGTTTTTCAATTCAGAGATTGTGTTCTTCATTTCTTCCTGGTCCCTGTTAATAGTTTCTATGTCCTTTTTTATGCTGGTGTAGTTCTCCATAAGTTCACTGTAATTTTCTTGGAGCTGCTGGTAACTTCCTTGGAGGTTGCCATAGTTGTTTTTGAGGTTGTCAAGTATATTGAGCTTCTTCATCACCATTGTTTTGAATTCCATGTCTGACATTTGGGCTATGTCTATTCCATCTACCTCTCTTTCTGGGGATTCCTCTTTTCTTTTCATTGAGAGGTTGTTTCTGTGTCTTACCATGTTGGATTCTTCTTGTTTGTTTTGTTTTTTGGATTTGTCTGTTTTGACTTCCTACCTTTGTAGTATGAGATTCTTTATAGAAGATCTGGGGGTTTCAGTGGTGCAGTCTCTTTGATCTCCTGAGCCTGATGTTCTTGGGGTACCCTTTATGTCATTTGTTCATGCTGTCTGGTTATATTTCAGATGCTCTTTGGTAGGATCTTCCCTCTGGCTAGTTGATTGAGAGTCACTCTGTCTACTTTGTCTTGAGTTCTTTTGTGGAGATGCTGTTAAAAACATAAACACACAGCCCAGGCAGGAAACCCACACCCTCAAAAATATCCCCCATCCTCTATCTCACTATCGTCAGTCAATGAGCCAGTATTAATATAAATGTAGAGAGACTAGGGCTTTTATACTATAGGAAGAATAGATAAGAGTTGTTTTTAAAGAGGAAAAATATGATTTTTGAGAGAGGGGATGACAGATTAGTAATAGTAGTAAGCAGTGTCAAGACTATGCAAGACAGTAGGTAATATTTACATTGTATGTTAATAATAATAAAAGAAAAAGAGGGTGAATGCAGAGTATAGTACGAAAGTGGAATTGTATAGTATTAGATTTATATAGTAGTTATATTCTCTTTATTCAGTGTGAAAGGGATGCTAAACTAGACAAACAAATATACAAAAATTAAAGAGGAATGATGAGAAGGAGACATGGTATGAAACAAATTAAAGAGATATTTTTTTAAGAAAGGAAAAATATTTTAAAAAAGAAATAAAAATTAAAATTAAAATTAAAATTAAGAAATTTAAAAAAATTAAAATCAAATAAGATACAAATAAAAAAACTAAAATAGAAATAAAAATTAAAAACATATATAAAAGGAAAGTTTTTACTCAGTTCAGCCTTTGTTTGTCATCTTCTTTTTCTGGATCCACAGCTGGTCTAATGAGGTGGACCAGAGGTTCCTGTTCCTTGCAGCAATGGTGTGTGCCCACAGTGGCCAGCACGTTCCTTTGGCGCCTGTCGGAGCCGGCCAGGGTGCTTGTGCGTGCACGCAAGGCGGCCTTTGTGTTAGCCTCAGGCCTGCCAAGCCACGCCCTGGGAGTTGGTCTCTCGCCCCTTGGGGCAGGGCCCCGGACACTAGTGCACAGAAGTGAGCATCTGTGAGTCGCCGCCGCCCGCAGTTCCCGCACCCACCTGGGTGGGCATGAGCAGAGCCCGTGCAAGTGGTCTGCACTCAGGCCTGGTGCCCACTGGAACTGGCCAGGGGTGTCTGCGCATGGTCTTCTGCATGCCCAACGGGCCCTCCCTGTGCCCGCTGGAGCACTGATCTTATGTCTGTTTGGGTGTATCCGAGCAGCACCTGGACACACAGCCGGGCGCACCTGGGCCAGTGAATGAGGGCTCTTTCCTGTGCGCGCCCGCGCTACCCAAGGCGAGGGTTGGGGAGTGGGCAAGCACACTTCTGCGCCTGCACTGCTCAAGAATGTCCTATCACCCCCAAACTTTCCTCCCCTCTCCGCAGTTCACAAGAGAAAAATATAAAGGAAAATCACGTTCTCACATGCACAGCAGTACGCTGTTTCTTTTCTTTCAATGCCAGGTGCCACCTGGTGCAGTCCTGTCTCTGTCAGCTGGCAGAGATCTGCTCTCCTCCCGATTCCTCTCTGAGGATGCTTGTGGTCACCAATAAGCCTTTGTGTACTTCCAGCCGCAGTTCGGGTAGCCAACCCAGTCAGAAATCCCGTCTCGTCCCTTTTTCCTCTGCTATCCTCACCAAACAGGTCGTTCCCAGATGGTTTTCTCTAATCCAGCAGTGCCAAGGCTCGACTCCTGGCAGTGTTCAGCTGCTCACTGAGATGTTCTGTCTGCAATTAGTCCAGACTACAGACGGGTCTCAGGAGCCAGAAAGCGCAGCCTTCCCTCACTCCTCCGCCATCTTCCTCCCTATGGAGTCTTTTTAAATCAACAGAGGTAGTTACTGAATTCATGATATTCAGATCTAAAGAAAGATTTAACCATTTCATTTTAGGATGTCAATATTTGTGTTGCTCTGGAAATTACAAACTTTGCAACTATTTACATTTATGATGAAAAAGATTAGATGTCAACACAACACCTCAAGGGTGCAGTTTTTTAAATGATTTAGGAACCGTGCAACCAAAAATGTTTGAGACCACAACCTTGTACTCTAATATTCACAATAACATTGTCATTACACCTGTTTTACAGGACACTGACGCACAGAGATGTTAACAACCTTGCCCAAGGTCACACAGCTAGTGTGAGTGCTGAGCTATGCTCTTCCAAAGTTTGTACCTCAGAATGTGGCTATATTTGAAGATATGGCCTTTAAAAGTGTGATTACGTTAAAACAGGTCCTAACCCAATATGACTCGGTCCTTATGAGAAGAGACTGGGAAGGAAACCACACAGGGGAAATACCACATGAAGACACAAGAGAATGGCCACCTATACACTTTGCATTCGCAGCCTGAGCAACTAACAGACCTGGGATGGGACAAAACTGACTCCAGAGCCCTCATGTAACCACTCTTCACTGTTCTCAGAGACACTGGGCAGAACTCCAGCTCATGGGAACAATGGGTGTCCTAGGAAAAGAAGGCAATGCAAGGCCAGGGTTGAGGGCAGAGCAGCAGGAAGGCAGAAAGAAAAGGGGGCCCACCCTCTGGAGCCTGGCTTCTGGGATGGGCTTTTTTTACCTCAGAGTTCAATGGGGAATTGCAGCAGGAGAAGCGACAGCTACTCTAATGTCCCCTTTCAGACAGATATTGCTGAGGGAGTGGGAGAACTGGTGCTGGGCTCACCTCTACCTTCCATGTGTCTGTGAGCAGCCTGAGAACCTGGAAGCTCTGTGGCTCCCACATAGGCAGCAGGGACCAGTTTTCCTGTGTGGTCAGGATGCAGAAGGCCCACCAAACCCACACTTGCATAGAAACCCCAGAAACCATCAATATAACAAGTAGGTCTGTACTGCTGTTGGTCCCTAGTAAGACCTGGGCCCTCCATATGCCAAGCACTGTTCTAAGCACTTTAAACATATTAATAGTTTTAATCAAGATGATTAAAGCTTGTTATGATGCACTAAATATAAGAATATGCTATATTTGAGTTATAAGGGTGCTGTTAGTTTTTATTTGGATACATGCAGTTTGGCCCACAAATGCATGACTGCCCCCATGAGAGCCATGACCACCCACAGCTAACCAATAAAAGGAGCAGCCTCCTGGGGTAGAGCCCAACATAAGAGATTTGTCCTGTCCCAGCTCTTACTCTGGTACCTGCTGGAATCTGCTGCTTTGGAATTGCTGCCACGACCTCTCCCTGCTTTGGCACAAATGGTGTGGTGCTCCCAGGGAACTCGTTGCTTGCCTGGAGAATGTCCAAGTACCACCAGCTCTCAGGGCCCAAAGCAGTCACAATTATGTCCTGGCCACCTGAAGGACTGGGGTGTATCCCTTACTCATCTCTGTTTGGGAGCTTCCCATTGGATCTGTCAATGCGGAAAGACAGCAACCAAGTTTTCCTTGGGAGGTGGTTTAAAGATGACCACAAAATCTTTGCTACTCCTCCCACAAAAAGGTGAATTCTCTTCCTTTCCACTGAGTTTGGACTGCCATCACAACTTGCTTTACCCAACAGAATGTGGCAGAGTGAGCAGTGTGCCAGGTTCCAGTCTAGGCATGCCCTTGAAGCCTGGAGTCACCGGGTAGGTTGGTCTGGATACCCACTCTGCTGGTGATACCAGAGAGGGGGGAGAGATAAGAGACAGAGAGAGGAAGAGCACAGTGTTAATGGCGCTGCTGTTCCATGTGTCAGAAGTGCGACACAGGGCTGACAGTAGCACCACCCTGGATCTCAACCCCATTCCACTCCAGATAACTGAGGCCACATGGAAACTCTAGTTGACTACTGGCAGAAGAGCCTAGCTGAGCCCAGCTCAGATTGTAGAATCTTTAGGAAATAAATGATTAAAGCCATTGCTTGGGATGGTTTCTTATGCAACAATAGATGCCTGCAACATTTTGGGATTAGCAGTGTGTGTGCTCTGGGTAAGAGCTCACTCAATTACAAGAGGCAGCTGCTCTAATTTACATCTTCAGAACTAACCTGAAACAGGTCATATTTATCAGATCCCTTCCCTCCATTCAGATCACTTTGCTTTTAAATTTCATTGAAAAAGCCAGTTGTGAAGTGTCCTATAATCCAGGCTTCAATGGAGGCTTGGGGTTCCTCACTGCAAATCTACCTACTAACCTGCTCCTGAAACTCCACAGATTCTGAGCCAGGGACTGCCGTCCTGGGCACAACAAAGGTGTCTGCAACCTCCCACACCTGCCTGCAATGGGGACAGGGCTCCATGAGGGTAGCTTCTGCGGAGGTCCTACAGAGGAACATGGTTTGGAACTAGAAGGGGCAGTATTGGGGTTCCGTGAATATGTGAGCAATTCACCTATGCTCTGCATGCCCCTGCTTTCTCAGATGTGAAAAAGGGACCTAACAAAATGACTTCCAGGCCTGATAAAATATTAGGAGGAAAGCAGACCTCCATTGGGCCTGTCCCCAGGGGTTCCTGGAGGCCTAGTTTTCTTCAACTGAAGGGATAGAGCATCAGACCTGGGAAAAGCCTGCTCAAAGTCCAAGGGGATGGTCCCAACCCTGAGGGCAACTGGATTAGATATTGTCTTCTCTAAAATTTAATATTCAAAAGAAAAGGTGTTTATTAAAATGTTTTATTGTGTTAAAATTACTTTACATTTATTTCTCCTTTATATTGGGTTGGCCAAAGAGTTCGTTTAGTTTTTTCTGTATTATAGCTTTTTCCATATGATGGCTCTTAACTTCATTTGAAACAATTTTGTCAGAGTTTATTGTGACAGGTGTCATATCAGTGTGCATTTAAAAAAACTTATCAGAATTGGTGAATTTTGTGCAATCATTTTAATATTAAATATGGGAGAAAATACGTAGTATTTTCAGTGTATTATGCTTTATGATTTCAAGAAAGGTAAAAACGCAACTGAAATGTAAAAGAAAGATTTGTGCAGTGTATGGAGATGCTGCTGTGACTGACTGAATGTGTCAAAAGTGGTTTGCAAAGTTTTTTGGACACTTGACATTTTAGCCAAATAATTCTTTGCTGTGGGTTTATCTCATGCATTGGAAAATGTTTAGCAGCACCCTGGCCTGTACCCACTAGAAGCCAATAGAAGGAGATAGCTGACATACTCAAAATATCCAAATCAACAGTTTTCAGTGAAAATGAAAAATGTGTCTTTTGGAGCATTAAACTGTTTTTTGTGGCTACAGGTAGCATATCTTATCTATGACTTTCATTTTAAAATAGCAATGGGATCATTTCAATATAATTGTTGTAAAAGGGAGTTCTGGGCAGCATAAAGTTATAAAGAACTGGCTCTAAGGTCTTGCTACTCAAAGTTTGGCCTCAAACCAGCAGTAGTGGCACCACCTGAGATCTCAGTAGAAATGTAGACTCTCAGCCTGCCCAGATGTACTGAATCAAAAACTATATTTGGGCAGGTTCCCAGGTGAATGGGCTGCTCCTGAAGGTTGGGGCAGTGTACCACTTTAAGTGATCTGGTGTGGGCAAATACCATGCCCTCATTCACACTCAGTCTATGAGCCCACGATGTGGCTGGGACCTAGGGCCTGGCACCTAAAACTCCATGGGATAGGACCTGCCCTGCCAGGGCTACAGGATGCCAACCTGCTGGAGGCAGCTGCACCAAACCAAAGTCAAGCTGCCAAGGGCTGCAGGAGCTATGAACTGCTCTTCGGAAAGGACTCCAGCAACAACTGCCATGGAAGGCTGAAGGAAAATTCCTTGGCAAGGGAAGCCCCCAGAGGGCTGAGGTTTTCTTGAATAGAAATGTGGCGGGCTAGGGAGCAAGCCTTAGTACTCCCTGTTTCAAGACTTCCTCAAGCTCCTCCACTGTGTTTTCTGTCAAATGGGACTGATCTGGGCTGTGATCCCAGACTGGTGCTGAGGATTATATGAGAACAGAATGTGGAGGAGCCAGTGAGGGGTCTGGCCCACAGCAGCTGCTTGGGCAAAGCTTTTGGGCGCTGTGCACGTGAGGCCACCTGGAGCCCACTCAGCGGGGATGGAAAGGGCAGCTAAGAGCTGAGTTCTCAGTGGTTCTGGGTGAGGCCAGCCCCAATCTTCCCTTGCCAGTTTTGGAGGAGAAGTTTGTCTCCTAAAATAACTCTGTTGCTTCGTTTTCCTCCTCCTTCCTAAGCACTAACACAGCTTGGATCTCAGGCAGATTCTCTATCACACCCCAGAGCCCAAGTGGATGTGTCTTTAGAGCAAAACATATTTGGAGACTGCCTATGTGGCTTCCCAACTCTCACAGATGGGAGCCAGGCAGCTGGAAACCAAACCCATTTGTCCACCATTTGTTGAGCAGCTGTTATGAGCTGAATTGCAGAGAATGGATCAGATGCATGGTCCCACCTCACACAGTCCTCTTGTACAGACACATGCAACATGGGGCATGAGCTCTCAGAAAGAGTCAAGGGTTTGGGGCAGGTGGAAAGCTTGGGAACTGCTGGTGAGGGGGGCAGATGTCATGGAGGACAGCAGCTCTCAGAGCACTGCACAGTCACACACAGAGCTGGGTGGGAAGTGCACAGGCTGGAGAGGAGAAGGATCCAGCTACAACCCTCACCCCATCTACAGGTGCTCAGTGTGCTGGGTGTCTCGGGACACCGCTCTGGGTCCCTGTCCACTCTTCTCCACCCTGAAGGCTGACCTCTAGGCACTGCTCTGTGGATTCTGGTTGGTGGAACTGAAGCAACAGGGGAACATCTGGAGGAGGGAAGGGAGGGGCTGAAGAATGTATGCTGCTGGCTCCTTCCCTGCTGCCTCCTGGTTTGGCATTGCCTAAGTCCCTCTTCTAAAGCTCCTCTTGGTGACACTTCTCTCACGGCGGCAGTTATTGCAAGTTCCAGGAACCTCTCCTCCCCTTGTACCCCAAGGTCTAGGGTGGAAACAGCTTCCCACAGGCACTGGTCCATGAGTGTCTGCCCCTCCCTCCCTCCCTGGTTCTCTTAACCCTGCTTGAACCTCTGAGGAGAGTCCCCTCTGGAAACAGTGCTCAGTTTTCCTGTTTAACTGTCCCCTTAGGCTGTGACCATCAAATCCAATGTTTCCCAACTTTATGCCCTTAGGCTAAGAGTAATTGTGTATAACTATATGTCATCATAAATACAAGACACAAGGAGCCAGAATGTGTTAAGGGCTTCTGTTTGTTTGTTTTTAAACCTAATCCTTATAACAATCCTATAAGGTTGGTATATTACTGTTTTCCTCATTATTTACATGGAAAAGTAAGAGACATGGTAGATAAGTCATCAGCTAGTAACTAAAAAGTTACCATTTGAATAAAAATGGTATGATTAATGTTCAAGCCCAGCTGTTACCCAGATCATCTCAGGGAGCCACAGGGTCCCCATCCGTTTCAGAAATTCTGAAAGGGATTGCAGGGAGGGTACCTCAGAAGAGATGTACAAGAGTTGGTGGAAATGTGACACTGGGGCTTTGTGAGAGGAGGGCTAGAGACAGAAAACAGACAGCAATCATAGGCAGAAAAAGTCTCTAAGAAAAAAGGATAAAGTGAGAAGGGAAAGGAAGTGCAGGGGAACAGGGACAACAACAAGAACAAGTGAACACTCAGACTGGATGGGAAAAAAGGGAAGAGGAATCTCTCTAATAATCCCACCTGCCTGCCAGGCACAGCACTGGGCACTATACTTATATCCAACAATATTCAATCTAAGTAAGGTGGTACCAATCCCACTGAATTTCATAATGAGGAATCTGAAGTTCAGAGTGGCTAAGGAAAGTTTCTCAAAACTCAGTCTTAACTGGCAGAGCCAGAATCAAACCCAGGTTAATCTGACCCTCAGTCTCTTCTGGGAGAATGAGAAGTAAGAGCCTTTAAAACAGAGGAAGGAAGAGATTTAAAAAAAAAAAAGGATTTAAAAGATGTCAACAGTGATCACAGTTGATTTTAGCAGAGTGTAAGGGAAGCACATCTTGCTCACTTGGTTCACCAGTCACAGGTACATAATTCCTGACTTATGATGCCTTTTTCAACCAAGGTGATACTTTGTCCAGTGTTCTTCTGCTGTCTGTGGTTTGGCTGTGCTCCCATTCCAGACATTACCATTCTATTCTCTTACCTCTGGACTTCCTCTTGCTAAACACAGACTGCCAGACAATGGTCAGTGTGAAGAGCAGAACACTGAGGATCCCAATGCAGCACACGAGCACAGCATACATGTAGAGATCTGAAAGCAAGGACACAGTGGTGATTACTGAGGTGGCCTGTGTCAGAGGAGATGAGCCAAAAATAAATAAATAAATAAACTTCATACACTTTACAAAAATCAAATCAAAATGAACCACAAACCCGTATGTAAAATATAAACTAGAATACTTTTGGAAAAAAACATAGGAGAAAAATCTTTGGGCTCTAGGACTAAGCAAAGAAATTTTTGACTTGACTCGAAAAGGACCATCCATAAAAGAAAAAGTTACTACATTTGATTTCATCAAATTACAATATTTTGCTCTGTAAACGCCCATGTGACTAGGATGGAAAGACAAATTACAGACAGGGAGGAACTGACTGAACAAAGGACTAGTATCTAGAATATAAAGAACTCTCAAAACTCAACAGTAAAAAATAAATAATCCTGTTAGAAAATGGGCAGAAATGTATAGACACTTAACCAAAGAGAATATACAAGTGGCAAATAAGCACATGAGAAGATGTTCAACTTCCTTAGCCATTAGAAAAATGCAAAGTCAAACTACAATGAAATATACCATAGCTATTAGAACAGCTAAAATAAAAAATAGTGACAATACCAAATTCTGGCAAGGATATAGATAAACTAGGTCAGTCAGGCATTGCTGGTGAGAATATAAAATGCTACAGCCACAGTCTCTTAAAAGATACACCTACAACTAGCATTTAACCCTGCAGTTACGTTCCAGGGCATTTGTTTCAGAGAAATGAAAACTTAAGTTCACACATAAATCTGTATGTGTATGTTTATAGCAGTTTTATTCATAACAACCCAAAAATGAAAAACAGTACAGAAGTCCTTCAGTGGGTGCATGGTTAAACAAACTGTGGTTCACTCACACCAGGGAATACTACTCAGCAATAAAGAGGAACAAACAATTGACATATGCAGTAACCTGGATGAATCTCCAGAGAATTATTCTGAGTAAAAAATAATCCCCAAAGGTTACATACTGTATGATTTTATGGAGGGGGTGGGAGGAAAATGGGTTTGGCTATAAGGAACCCTTGTAGTGATGGAAATGTTGTGTCTTGGCTGTATCAATGTCAACATCCTGGTTGTAATATCGTACTAGAGTTTTTCAAAATGTCACCATTGGGAGAAATTAGGTACAGAGTACAAAACAATACAAAAGATCTATCTCTGTACTATTTCTTAGAAATACATTCTAATCTACAATTTTCTCAAAATAAATTTCAAGTTCAAATAGTTAAACCATATTCATATATGTCTTAATCATTTTGGGCTATTGTAACAAAATATAGACTGGGTGGCTTAAATAACAGACATTTATTTCTCAGAAGCTCAAGGTGCTGGCCGATCAGCTCTCTTCCTGGTTTAGAAACATCTCTTCGTATCCTCACATGGTAGACAGCAGAGCGATAGGAAGCGCATTCTCATGGAATCTCCTCTTACAAGGAGCCTAATGCCACACATAGTGTTCCAGTCTCATGCCCTAATCACCTCCCAAATCCTCTGCCTCCTAACATCATCACATTAGGGGTTAGGATTTCAACATGAATTTTGAGGAACACATTCAGTCCATAACAATATGTACCCCTTTCTTAAACTCCAATAATCAGCTTTATTGCCAATCTGATTGATAAAATGCTCAGAAAGTGGAAAAGAAAGCCAAAAGCTTTATTTTAACCTTTTATGCAGCAAAATGCCACAGATGGTTGAACTTGGCAAATGACTGAACTTAGCAAAAATGTTTCTCTGCTGACTTAAATTTCTTTAGCCAATAGACATTAATCATAGGCCATGTCCAGCATGCTCCTAGATAACAAGAAATATAACAATGAACACCTAAAGGTCCTCTCATCAAGAAATCAGAGGCTACATGGTACTGGCAACAATAGGAATATGTGCCTAATACTAGGAACAGGCAAAGAAGGAACACAGTCCAGCCTGAGAAGGCTGAGAAGGGATTCCCAGAGGACTGGAACTCTGCTCTAAGTCATATTTGAAACAACACAGAAAATTGTAAAAATATGTCGAGAAAATAAAAATACATATATATATATATATATATGATACTCAGCTTCCATCACCCTGAGATAGTTACATGTCTTACTTTTCATTTAATCTTATTTTCTCATTAAGCTCTCTTCAAAAAATGATTCTGAACTCTTTTTAAAAATGTGATAAGTTTATCATTAATATTAGTGACTTGATATCTTATTTTTGGCCACTCAAAGTGTTTCTAAGAGTTCTATATAAAAAATGATGCTATATTGAGCATTTATAAGCTTAAATGGTAATGTATCTCTCATATTATGTTCTTAAGATTAAGTTCCTAGAAGTATCATAGAATTGCTTGGTCAGCAGGAATTCACCTTTGCAAAGCCCTTGGGACTTGGAGAAGAAATTAAGTTAGTGATTAAACTGAAAAAGCAAGCATGCTAGGAGTGAGTAGTGGGGTGCGGCAGGCTTCCACTGCAAGCCTGGAGAAGCAGGTAAGGCTTATGGTCAACAGTCAGTGAGAGAGGAGAGAGAGCGCGGGACAGAATCAGACATCTTGGATTCCTTCCGATTACCTTTCCACAGCCCCTGCGCCAGGGAAGCCCAGTGGAGCTGAGGCCTCAAGCTCCTCCCATAGTTAGGCTTAGTCAGCGTTTTTGCCTAAGCTAGTTTGAGTGGGGTTCTGTTCCTAGAAACTTAGGAGCCTGGGCAAAAATCAGTGTGAAGCATAACAGGACAAGTTTGCAAGTGAATGAAGCACCTGAACTGATATTTAAGGGAGCAGGGTAATGCCTCCCATAGAGGGAGCTGGGAGCCAGTCCTAGAAGCAGAGGGACTGGAATGAGTTCTAGAAGTCAAGAGAGTAGAATGTTGTAGCAGAGATTCTTTAACAGCATTAGGTGCTGCAGGAAGACACCCATTAGTTTTCCCACTAGGAATCTACTAGAAAAGTCCTGAGGTAAAGCTAATTCAGGGCAGGGTGGAGGCAAAGCCAGATTAAGAATTTGAACTGTTCAATGGCACATGAGGAGTCTGAGACAGGAATAGAAAAAACTCTCTCCTATAACTAAAATTAAAACCTTCCTATAGAGATTCCTGTGCCTCAGATGTGTGGACTTTATAGATTAATGTAGTAGAGCACTCTGCAAGTGGTCAGAGTTAGGAGGGAGGCTTGGGACTCCATTGAAAAACATGAAACTCTGAGGGACAGAGCAGAGGTCACAGAGAAGGCTACATGACAGGATACAGGCTAGGCCAGGATATGGAGAACATGTGACCATTCTTGGATTCTACCCCATTGAGAAGACTCTCTGGGAACAGGGTTACAGAGCCGTATCTGGAACAAAGGATAGGGAACAGTGTGGTCACAGTGCCAGGCAGACAGATGTGGACCAGGTACACATACATCTGCCTCAAAGGGATTCTGGAGAAGTGGGCCCCTGGACTAAAAGGCAAGGAAAATTTGGCTTCAGTCGCATTCTTGGAATGGAGAAAAACTGTCCTACTCTGTGCCACTGGAGTAGAACGACATGATCCACAAGCTCACCTCATCAGAACTCTTTCCTTGGTTCTAGGACTGCAAAAACCAAGGAAGGAAAAGGCTATGGTGCGACTCTCCCACAGGTGTCCCTAGAAGCATAATGTAGACATCTGTAGCAGGAGGTGAGGGGCTCCAAGAGGCCCATGTTAGGGATTCAGATGACAGCCTCCTTTCAGCACAAAGGGGACTCACCACAGGCAGCCGCAGATACAGAATCATAAAACATCTGGCCATTCTGGAAGGCTCAGCTAACTGCCAAGCACACAGGCCCTCCAGGCTGTGAACACTGGCCAGCAGGTACCAGCCACCCGTGTGTGAGTCCGCATAGCCCTTGGATAAATCGCGCCTGTGCTCTGTTGTGTTCTTGAAGCTATTTGAACCTTAAAAAGTATGGCCTTGCAGGAGAAGAAAAGCTTAAAAAACAAACAAACAGACAAAAAAACATTAAACCCTGAGCCACTTAAGCCAGGGTCACAAACTCCTAAGATTCCAGGGCCACCTTTCGCAGGGGGAGCTATTGCAAAGCTGTGACTTGCCTGACAGACAGCTGTTCTAGGGCTGGAAAGCCAGCCCGATGCCTTTCACTTCTAGTGAAAACCTCTCTAATTATAACTGTTGGCTCAAAGGTTTTCAAACAGAATCGGCCAAACAATGCTTGTCCAGAGATTGCATCCAAGCCTTCAGGTCCAAATTTAATAAAATGTCTACACGTAACTAAATCTGAGGTTCCCCTTTAAAATATCACATCTACCTGCACACTCAAAATTATTCTAAAAATTGTATTAATACTCCCCAAATTTATGTGCACTTTTGTCTTTTGCCATTGGACTTCCAAAGGCACCAATGTCATTTTTAGGCTCAATTGCAAGCTGCCACACAGAAAATGTCTCCCCATAGCCCCCAGCACAGGCCTCCCTGAAACAGATGGTGAGGCGGGTGGGCTGGAGTAATGATCACATGGCTGGGAGGCTGAGACAGGGTGCTCAGTGTCTGCATGCCAGCTTCTGCCCTCCCAGAAAGCCAAGTGTGACATGCCAGGAAGAGTAGCCCCCCAAAAAGGCAGATAGCACCTGTTGCTGGACAACCCTGAGGACTGTAGAGGTATTCAGAGCTGCTCTGAAACCTGGTGACCCCAGCATTCCTCAGCACAATGAAGGAATGCAACACTCCCAAACCACTGGATCTAGAAAGTTAATGTCAGTCCTCTACATTTTCAGAGTAAATGCCAATCAATGCTTAGGAGATCACAACTCTGGAGAAAACTGTGTACTTCTATATATATATAATTTTTTTTTTTAATCCAGCTGTAGTATCATCTTGCTCAGGGCAAAATACCCGAGCAATAGCCCAGAGGGATTTTTAACTCCCCCCAGGACCTCCTGAGAGGCATGACAATGCCTTTTTTGTGCTGGGGTACACAGGCCAGCCCAGCTAAGCCCAGGAGGATGGATGGATATCCACTGGTGAACCCTACTGCAGCTCTCCTGGCCAGGAACAAAAGGGCAAAGGCCTGGAAGCAGGCGCCACAGAAATTCAGCTGTCCCCCTGACCTCGCCAATGCTGTGGCTGGGTTCAGAAAGCAAAACCCAGGGAAACTGATGCCGAAATCACTGGAAAAAAAGCACTGTAGAAACAGCTGCTCTGAGGCATCATGCAGAGTGAGAATGCCGAGTCTACTTTTCAAAGGGACCTAGTTTTCTGTGTTGAGAAGAGAGGGCATGTTGGGCTACAGACATTGTGTTGAGAGTTAAATAGAAAGTAATCCTGATGTTCTGTAGGCACATGTGAATTATAAAATATTATTAATTAGAAAAAGTGTTTTAGTGATGCTGATTATGCTGCAAGGCATGTGGGGACTAAATGCTACAATCCTTCCAAATATATAAAGTGGTTGGTCTTTGAAAACACCTGCAGTCCTTATAAAGTGCAAATTATTGGATCTCTTCCTAAATGTAATAATCAGACTCTCAGGGTAGAGCACAGAGTCTGGGTTATTACTAACAAACCCACAGAAGATTCTTATGCATCTGATAATAAAGAGGGCTCTCCCATCACAGCTGCCAGTGACCTGCCTGAAGGCCTCTCAAGACTCACCCCGACATCACAGTGCCTGGATCACAGAAACATGGGCTAAATCTATTGCTTTTTCTACTGCTTCACCCTGGAAGGAGTCAGGTCACTTGTGTGGTTTTGTTAATGAACAGACAGTCACTGAATGAAGGGCTAAGGGAGGAAATTTGGGATTATTTTGCTAGAAGGTCATTAAATAAAGAAGCAGCTACAAAACATGCAGAAGAAAAGCAGGGAATACAAAGAATGACTGTGAGAGTAAAGTGCAATCAGAGGAACATATTATATATTTATGACTTCAACACAAAACAATAAATCCTAATAGCCCACCTGAATACACCTTAGGGCTGGCAAAATGAGTTCAAAATTTTAATCATATTTTTCTAAAAGAAAGTGCCTTAACCCACTGCTTTAATCTAGCTTTTGGACAGGTGGGTTTAACTCTGTGTGTTCTCCTCTAGGGCAAACTTTGTTTCCACCACACCTGTTAACAAAAGAGGATGGTGAAGCCCCAAGGCACACACAGCTCCTAAGATCCTTTTTAACAAGGTCATTCTCATCAGTAAATGCCCTGTTTTCACTAGGTGTAATCCTTCTCAATTTCCTGATCAGCTCTTAATATTAATCAGTTTTGTACTGATCAAAGGCTCTGCCTGAGAACTCACAAAGCCCATTCTTTCATTGTTTGTGGTCATAATCTCAACCACTTTGTGATATTTCTGTGGCTTTCCTTACTTGAAGGCCAGGTTTCTCAGTCTTGGTATTAGGGGCCAGATCATTCTGTTGTGGGAAGCTGCCCTGTGCACTGTAGGCTGTGCACCTACCCACTAGATGCTAATAGCACCAAAATGCTAGCTGTGGCAACCAGAAATATGTTCATGTGTTGACAAATGTCCCCTGGAGAGGCAAAACTGGCTCCTATTGAGAATCACTGCCCCAAGATTCAAGTGGGAGTTCACATCGGAACCCCTCCAACTCATGGCTGGGCACCACCCATAGTTTCTGACTCAGTGAGGGTAGTGTCCAACAAGTACATCTGTAACGGGCTCCCAGGTGATACTGACGCTTATGCTGCATGTCTGAAACCAGCCTAGAACCTTTGTCCTGAGGCCTGACTGCACGCCAGAATCACCAAGAGAGCTTTCAACAAGTTCTAATACCACCAGAATCACCAGAAATGTGGTGCAGGCATCAGTGTTTTCAAAGATTCCTGGTGATTCTAAAATGGATCAAAAATCACTTGCTTAAGGTTTTCAAACTGTTTCCAGGATCCCAAACTCCTTAAGAATCTGAGATAAAATTAGTTCACAGTGGATGTACTTTCCATTTTTAAGTTACTTGAAGATCCTACCCTAATATCACCTGAGAGTAAGAATTCTGGAGCAAAACAAAACAAACAACCCCAAATTATGCAATTTGGGGCTTTTATCTCTACTTTTTCAAAACCTTTTAGCTGATACCACCAGAAATTGTCATTCTACTCATAAGTTTAGGGCTAGAAAATAACTTGACATTGTGGCAAAACTAAGAAGTTAGGGTCTTTCCCTCCTATTCTATTCTTTTACTATTGTCTAAAAGTGTGGTAGTACCCTGGCTGGTGTGGCTCAGTGAATTGAGCACCAGCCTGTGGACTGAAAGGTTGCCAGTTCAATTCCCAGTTGTGGCACATGCCTGGGTTGCGGGCTGGTCCCTGGTTGGGGGCTTGCAAGAGACAACTGATCCATGTTTCTCTCTCTATTTCTCCCTCCCCACTCTCTCTAAAAATAAATAAATAAAATATTAAAATAAATGTGAGGTAGCATCTTATAATACAAAAATGCAAACTGTACCTTCAAAGAATGCCCAAGTCTTTCTCTTTCTTTCAAAGGATGAATCTTCAGAAGCTTTGAGGGAAATCACTGCAAGACAAAAAGAAACAGCATAGCACGAAGTAGAGTAACTATGGACTAGGCCCACGTTGCAATCCAAAAAAAATGCCATATGGCATATATGGCAGTTTTTATAAAGTAATTTTCACTTTTGCAAAACCACATTTAATTGTTCCAACTCAAAGGCCATGGAGAGGTGCAATGACTTACACATAACAACTGAGTGAGCTGACACACTATAGGGGAATTAAGATTTCTGTTTAAAACCAGTAAATGGCAAAGCTGGGATGCAGTTCAGTAGAAGTACCACTTGCCCCATATTCTTGCAAAATAAAGAATTTCCCAATGGGAATTTCAAGAATCAAAACATTATTTATTTTACCATTTGATGTCCCAAGATAGAGAAGCCTGAGGTCACCTGATGACTCAGGGTTAGCGCTCTAAGCACCATTCTCCATACAAGACAGTCACCCAAAGCAGCAGGCATCTGACTCTGAGATTACATTGTCTTGTCTGCTTTCAGTCAGTGGTTGATCACTGAATTCACTGTGCCTGCTTTCAATAGTCATGGAAACAGAATTGAGGTACACTGTTAAACCTTGAACATCATACTAAAGAGTCTAAACCCATGCAAAGTTCTAATGCACAGGGGTAATGTTATCATAAGTAAAAATCTAAAAATTAATGTAACAAAAAATGTAAAATGTCAGGGAGTTAAAAAACTGTCCAATAGAACTTTCTGACATGATGGAAATGTCCTGTCTGTACTGTACATACAGCAGCAGCCAGTGGCCACATGTGGCTTTATGGCTAGTCCACATGGGACTGAGAAACTGAATTTATAATTGTATTTAATTTTCATTAATTTAAATTTAAATATCCACATGTGATTGGTGACTACCAAACTGAAGAGTTCTAGAGAAAAGAATCTAGGACTCAAGTAAAAATACCCTACCTACCCATCTACCTACCTTATCTATTTATCTATCTATCGTCATTTATCGATCATCTATCTATCTATCTACCTATCTATGTTGTCCTTCAGAGAACAATGAGAGCTAAAATATATGCACAAATATAATTGTGTAATTATATAATACAAATATATTTATGAAATATAACAATGTAATTAGGAAAGCTGAAATGCAGATGTTTTCAGCTTTTCTAATTGCCCTTAGAAGGAAGGTTTTGGTCTGCTCTAAGTTAGTCTGCCACTACTGGAGAAGAACTCCTCTCCCATTAGAACCTAAATTCCCTAAAACCATAAGCCACATCTTCTACCTCTATATCCCCATCATTCGGCACACCGCCTGGCAGCTGGTAGGTGCCTAGTGAATAAATTATCTATTTATTTCTAAGGGCCCCACAAAGTAAGCAATCTGGAAGTTTAGGAATGAACTCTTAGTAGATATTTGCTCTTGTATGTGATCTTAAATACAATTTGTCTACCATCTTTCCAGCTTAATTTGCCCCACCCACAGGCCCTGTAATTGCTGACTGCCAGAGCAACCAATCAGATTCCTCTGTAAGAATTTAAACTAAGAAACACAGTACATATGGTTATATGAACTCTGGGGCTGAAAGAACCTGTGGACGTTGGGGCAGGCAGCTGTGTTTGGAAAACAGGCAAGCATAATAGAGTAGAAGGCAGAACCTGTCAGAAAAAGGTAGAGGTGAGAGGCCCTATGGAGCTGAGAAACTTGATCTTGATGACACTTTGGGTCCCAAGAGGACTTATGTATTGCATTTGCTATCCTTGCTTTTCATAAGCTCTGTACCCTTAAACTATCCCCCTCTTCTGAATTAGCTTGAATAGGTTTTCATAACTTCAACTAATAGAGCCTAGGCTAGGCTAGGCTAACCACAAAGAGACTTAATGAAGATAAATGAGAAAGAAATGCATCTCCAAGGCACTTATGTTTTCAGAGAGCAGGAATGCCCATCGTGGTAGAGAGCCTTACCACTCCTAGTGTGCTCCATGGACCAGCAGCTTCAGTGTCACCTGGGGGCCGGTCAGAAGCACAGAATCACTAGGGTTACAAACCAGGTCGACTGGATCAGCATCTGCTTCAAAACCCAGACTCCCTCGGTGAATCATATGCACTTTAAAGTTTGAGATGAACTGAGGGACACTGGGTTGAAACACTAAGTTGCCATTTGCTGGTTGTATGACTTTGGGCAAATCACTTTAGTTCCCAGTGCCTTAGTTTCTCCACTTGTTATACAGGGATAATGAGTCCCTACTCTCAGAGTAAGTGTGAGTATCAAATGGATTAATACATGTGAAGTACTCAGAAGAGTGACTGTGACCTAGTGAGTCATCTCTATCCATAGGACATTAATTCTCTAAGACTGGGATTTTAGTCTATTTTATATCCCACTCTAACTCACACACCTAATTCCAGCATGGACCTTTGCTGTCAGCTTATTGCCTCAAAGGGTGAATCTTCAGTTGTTCAAATGGTCCATAAGAAAGAGTTCCCTGTCCTTGTGGCTAAATGTCTGCAGCTCAGACAGGCTGTTAACATTCTAGCAAAGACAAGTACCTTCAGACCACTTTTTATTCATCTTTCATTTTTTCCTTTTCAAAGTTGTCAGCACTTGATGTCCAATTACAAATCCCTTTTCCTTATTTAGGGCAGAAGACAGTAAGATCTCCCTAATCAGCATATAAAGACGTGTGCAGAAAGAGCCAGCAAACTATGGTTCTAAGCTAACGGGGCTCTAAGAGAGGAATTCAGGGATGCTCATCTCCTCCGGCACAGCTATTTTATGGGAAAATGCAGCAACTTTGATCAACAACACCAGTCATACTCTTATCTTTTCCTAAAAGAAAGAAAAATCTTGCATAAACTCTGCCAGAGTTTCAGAAATTTTTCCAAGAGTTCTGCATAACAATCTAGTTTCAGCTGCTAATCCCCTGCTATCTCAGAGTGAATTTGATACATTGTCAAGCCACATGTCTGAGTTCACAAACCATAAGGACACACTATGGATACAGTTAGGTTGACATAATAGTAATGGACAAACAGTGGGCCCACCGACTTTATTAGTGGATCTCCCTCCACAATCAACCTGGGGTAGCTGAGTGGAAGACGTCACTGAGAGCTAGATGAGATGGCAGAGGATGAAGTCCTTCAAGGAAACATTTTGCTTGACCAAGGAAAGAGTGGTAAATTTTCCAATCACAGATTACTAATGTTGGTCAAAAATTCTATGAGATAAAATGAAAATCTCTTGATCTAAGAGCATGTACAGTGGTTTACAATGACTGTAGCCATAAGAGGGTGACAGCTCATCACTTTCAAATGTTTGCCTCACCTTGTGATCTAGCCAGACTTCAAACAATTGGACAGAAGGCAACAGCAGCCCTTCAGAACCGAGGCCCTAGTTCTTCCTAAGCACCAGCTCAGGGAATCTGAAAGCCCTCACCTTCTGACAGTTTCCTATGACTAGGGCAGTTCTCAGTTTAATCCCTCAAAGATTAGGCAATAACATGCTGCCAGCCTTTTTAACCAATGGGTTTGTCTTATAGGGTTTTAATGGTGGGTGGGGGCGGCACTCCTCTGGGTAATGGAGTAATGGGACTTTAGTCCTTGCCCAGGAAGGGGCATGACCGAAAGGAATAACACTGCATGACTCTCCCACTCCCATCTTCACTCACCCTCTTTCTTACCCCTGATCCAGGTGAGCTGCTGACATGCTGCCCCACTCTGAGTGAGAGGAATGTGGCCTCTGTCTTGCCATGTGCTCTGAGATTGGCTTTTCAGCAAATAGATAATGCGGGAGTGGGCAGTGTTGCCAGCCCTCTTTCCCAGGGAGCCCTACCTGGGGCCACTAATGTGCACCCTTCTCTTCCATCCTTTCTGGATCCAGAGGTCCTAGGAGGGTGGGCGGTATAAGGACCTCATACCCCCATAGGGTTCAGGGCCTGGAAGAGGACAGGAAGGAGGGTGGTACAACTGATTAGGGAAGCAGAAGGAAGCCCATTTGGGCTCAGCATCAAACCACTTTTCTTGGTACAGCTTTATAAGAAATAGAGTGGGCATTTGGTTTCTCTCTAACTCCCATGCCTACTTATGAATCGCAATGGGCTCACAGTGGAGAAGGGAGTAAAGAGCACTCCAAAGTTAAATCTTCAACTGACCTACTGACTACTCTGTAATTTCCTTGGGACCCTGCCACCCAGGGCATAACCCATCAGTCCTTCTGGTGAGGCAGTGGACCAGATGCCAGAGCTGCAGGGGGTGCTGGGGCTCCTCCTTGAGAGCAGAGGCATGCTGTGACAGGCACCATGTCTTGGCTCCTCTGGGAAGAACTGGTTAAAAGTAGCCCAGAATCAAAGTCTGGAAGAATGCAGCACAGAAGTACGGAGACTCACAGATCATATCAGCCTTATGTCTGCAGGAAGCAGGTAGGAAAGAAAGACTCTTAGTCAAGTCCCCTTTCACGGGGCCTATGGGGACATCATCACTCTGAGAGGTGTGAAAACCGAGAGCCTTGATTCCTAACTTGAACAGAATGCCACTGACTCCCTTGGGGAGAGCATGTTTCACAGGCTGTGGCAGATTGTATCCCCTGATTTCATGCCAAGGCCCTGTGACAATGACAATGCCCAGAGCCAAGAGGCCTCCCTTTCCCTTCCTGGTCTCTGTTCACTGATGATACTGACATCTTTGTCTGAACTTGTGTTTAAGGACTGACCTTGTCATTCATGGAACAGATGGCTGATGATTTTTAGAGAAAGGCCCTGGGAAGGCTCCCTTTTTCCCAGTATTCTTTCCTACCTGTTCACCTATGCCTGAATTCCTTTAATAAAGAATCCTACAGAGACTTCTGGCCAAGATGGAGGCGTAGACAGACACGCTGCATCTCCCTCCACAACTAAGAAGGAATACAACTACCTCAAAACTAGAAACAACCAGAAGTTCCAGAAAATCAAACTGCATGGAAGTCCAGCAAACAAAGATATAAAGAAAAAAATACTCATCCAGACAGGTAGGAGGGGCGGAGCCAGGGCGGAGAGGACATGGTGTGGTGGCGGCAGCAGCGGCGGCAGGGGCAGGCTGGCGGAAAGTACAGTTACACGTTTTAAAAAGTCAGGAGGGACACTTGGGGAGCGTTCCCAGCTCCTCACCAGACTTAAAGGCTCACGGTCCCAGCACCAGGGAAAATCAAGCCTCATTGCTTCTGACTGTGCAGACCAGTGGGGGTTGCGGCAGAGGCAGAAACTGCCGGTCTCTCAGCAGAGTCTGCTTGTTTAAAGGGCCCCCACAGTCTTAGAACATCTGCAGACCCACCCACTCTGGAAACGATGGCCAGGACAGCAGCTGGAGGGGCACCACTCTGGTATGGACATGGGAGAGACGCCTGGAAAAGGGGCAAGTGCTGGGCAGGCGGCATTGTCTCTCTCAGACCCCTCCCCCACATACAGTGCCACAACATGGTGAAACAGGTCGCCCTGTACTGACGAATCCCTAAGGCTCTGCCCCTTATAATGTAACAGAAGCAACAGCTCTACCTGGGACTCAGAGGCAAACAAACATAGGAGCCTGTCAGAATGAGGAGACAGAGTAGTACAGTGATCCCTCACTTAACACAGGTATTACGTTCTAGACTCTCCGCGATAGGTGAAAATCCATGAAGTAGGAACCTCACACTTATTTTAGTATTTATATATATTTTAAGGCTTTATAAACCCTTCCCACACACTTATAAACCATTCCCAGTCCCTTATTAACCTTTCCCACTCCCTTATTTGAGTCCAAATCATTTCAGAAACTTGCAAACCAGCCCTTGCTGGCTCTGAATAGGGTTGGTCTGGTTGGAGAAGCACTCAAAGGTCCTGCTTCACCATCGTCGTCGTCATCATCATCCTCTTCTTCATTCTCATCACCATCGTGATCATCACTTTTTGCTGCTAAACGATCATACAGTTGCTTGGCCTTCATCCAGATGGTGTTTGTATCCAGAGACATATTCTTTTTTCTGCAATCATTTATCCACATAGCTAATGCAGACTCCATCTTCACAGTGATCTTATTGCGGGAAGTAACTACCCTCTTTGCTGTTTTGTTGAAAGTCACTGATGCGTAGACCTGATATTCTTCTCATCCTTCTTTATATAGTGAACTGTAGGCTCATTGATCCCGTAATGGAGGCCAACAGATGCATAGTTTCTCCCTTCCTTCAACACGTCGAGAAGTTCCACCTTCTCTTTGATGGTAAGCATCTTCCTCTGGCACTTGGGTTCACTGCCAGGATCCTTAGAAGATGCGGAACGTTAGGGTGGCACCATAGGGCTTGCAATAAATTCAGTCTTTAAGGAAAATTTCACAAAACACAACACCACAGAGTAAAACTATGCACAGCGATCGGTGATAGGAGTGAAGTGGACAGGGTGAGATGCTGAACATATGCGCACAGTGCGGGATAGCAGACAGCCTAATGCTATGGTTACTGAGCCAATCAACACCCAGGATACACAAGACAATGCTCTGGTTGGTTGCCTTCCATCAATCAGCCAATCGTGTGCTGTGTACAATCTCATGTAGGCAAACGAGCTCTGGCATACGTCTCGTTTTCAGCATAATGTATGTGTTTGTCCGCAAAAATATATATATATACTATAAACAGTGTGCAGTATTTTATTTTGATTTAATATTCTTTTAATGTTAGAATCATTATATTTTTTATATATTTTTTGAAAAATTTTAGGCAAAAGTCATTAAAATCATAAATACTATGCATATAAATGCATATACAGTACCGCAAAATCCCGCGATATAGCGAAAAATCCGCAATAAATCATTAAACATAATATTTTTTAAAATTCTGCGATACAGTGAGACTGCGATAAGTGAACCGCGATATAGAGAAGGACTACTGTATAGGCCAAAAGGGGAAATGGATCAAGGTTCCTGTGGGACAACTAAACGACAAGGAGATAGACAACTTAACAGATGAGGAGACAGACAACCTAACAGATGCAGAATTCATAACACTGGTGATAAAGATGCTCACAGGCTTGACAGATATGCTTGAGTACAGCAAATGCATAAGAGAAGAAGTGAAGGCTATGCTAAGTGAAATGAAGGAAAAGCCACACAAACCAATGGTGAAGGGAAAGAAACCGGGGTTCAAATCAATGATTTGGAACATAAGGAAGAAAAAAACAGTCAACCAGTGCAGAATGAGGAAGTAAGAATTGAAAAAAATGAGGAAAACTTCCCAAATTTTGCGAAGGAGATGGACATACAGGTCTGGGAAGCATGGAAGGTCCCAGGTGAGCTGGACCAAGAGGGGACCACACCAGGATGCATCATGACTGAGATGCCAAAGGTGAAAGATAAAGACAGAGTCCTGGTGACAGCAAGAGAGAGGCGAAGAGTTACCTACAGGGGGGTGCCTATAGGACTATCAGCTGATTTCTCAGAGGACACTTTGCAGACAGGACTGGCAAGCAGTATTCAATGTGATGAAAGGCAACCTGCAACCAGGATTACTCTATCCAGCAAAGCTATCACTTAGAATGGAAGGGCAGATGAAGTGCTTCTCAGACAAGGTAAAGCTAAAGGAACTCATCATCACCAAGCCATTATTATATGAAATGTCAAAGGGACTTACTTAAGAAAAAGAACATCAAAACTATGAACACTAAAATGAAAACAAACTCACAACTATCAACAACTGAATCTTAAAAAGAAAAACAAAATCCAACTAAGCAAACCAGAACAGAAACAGAATCAGAGGTATGGGGATCATTTGGAGGGTTATTAGCTGGGAGGGGGGAGTGAGAGAAATGGGGAGATGGTACAGGGACTAAGAAGAATAATTAGTAGGAACAAAATAGACAGGGGGAAGTTAAGAATAATATAGGAAAGGGTGAATCCAAAGAACTTATATGCATGACCCATGGACAAGAACTAAGGGGGGAGGGATTGCTGGAGGGAAGAGTGGTACTGGGCAGAGGGGAGCAAAGGGGAAAAAATTGGAACTACTGTAACAACATAACCAATAAAATATACTTAAAAAAAAAAGAATCCTACAATTAAAGAAGTTTAATTTGCATCCATAGGTTACATCCAAAGTAAGGTGCACATTTCTGACACAGAAAGCCTTCCAGAATGCAGATGTTGATGGAGAGGAGAGTAAAGAGACCTGGCACAGACATAGGAGTGAGGAAGCCCAAGCAAGCAGCGGCAAGGATACGGGGAAAGACCTAGAGCTTCTGAGACCTGCTTTCATTTTTCTCTTTCTACTGCTGCCCAGGTTGAGCTAAAGTATTCTCCAGATTCTCCAGATCTTCACTTAGTGTCCAAAGCCTAAGATTTATAAAAATTTAGTGTTAGGAGAAGTAATTGGGATTCTGGTTAAAATGGAGATTTCCAGGCATCATCCTGAGCTTCTGGTCTAAGAAATCTGGGGAGAGCTTAGGAATCTGTATGATTAGGGAGCACACCTTTAAGAAAATTCTGAGACTTGAGGTCCCTGGGCCCTATTTGAAGAAGCTCTGACTCACACAGTCCTGGTAAAAGTGGGCACCAAGTCCACAGAGACATGAGAGAGGGAATTCAAGTCATGAGGATCCAGATCCTGGGCCTCAATCTCCTATCCAGCCTAGGGCAGGGTCCATGGCTAGAAACTAAACCAATGCCTCTTCAATTTAATCCAGGGAAAATGAGACTAACAACAAAAATATAAGACTAAGCCAATAACACAAGTGTTATCTACAAAGGACTTCAAAAGGGCCCCGTTAAATAGCAATCGTTTCAGTGCAGGGAATACAAAGTGAAGAACGCAGCTTTAGAAGTTCTTTTCAAAAGGGCAGGCATCTCTAAGGATCCATGTGTCTTCACATGTGGTTGACTCAAACTGGAAAACTGGAGAAAACCTGAGTCAGAGAGGCCTTCCTCCAATGATCATCTAATACTTCCTACACTCCCTCACCATTCATTGTGTTGCCTTAGAATGTCTCACTATGCTTTACTTGTTTAACTTGTTTCTTACCCACCTCCCCAGCTGAAGGGTAGGGATTGTATCTTTTCTTCACTTCCTAGAATCCTTCTTGGCCTGTCAAACAAGTCATAGTTACTTTGAGTTAAAGGCTGAATGGCACAAACATTATACCATATTGGTGGGTCAAAGGGCTGGGACCACGACATTATGACATTTTACAAAACAGGGAAGAGAGAGGCCAGGGCAAGGGACCCCATTCTGCCCAGCCAGCTTCCTTCCCCTGGAAACCGTGTCTCAGAAGTGACAGGAGTGCAGTAGCACACCAGGCCATCAAGACAGCCTTCTATGCAATATTCTGGCCTTGGCGTTACATACTTTGAGTCTGTTATGATTCACTTTATGTATACTCTCTGAGTTTCTTAGCTTCTTACAGAATGCAGGGAGTAAGTCCTCAAACCTTAAGCAGAAGGTGATTCTTAAGTTCTTTCAAGTTGGAAGGTTCGAGGCAGAATTTAAGGCCCTGATCCCTGGCTTGGAGACTTCGCCAATTTGCACCCAGAGGGTATACGAATCTGGAGAGTGGACACCATCCTTCCTCAGTTTCCTCAGGCAGCATTTTGCACAGATCAATGGGAGAGAAAAAAATCTGTGGGGACTGGAAGAGGTTGGTGGTATGAAATACGCACAAGGAAAGTCCCTTAAGTTAAAATAAAGATGAGTCAAAACCTTTGCTCCAAATTTTAAAATTAATGTATTCAGTTCACTGGGCCTTCTTATTCAGGGATGGTTCCCAGGAAAAACAACAACTAAATGTAGCTGTGTCCCCACTATTTACTGGAACAGCATTCTTAGGGAAGGTAACTGCAGCCCCAAAGACACAGAGCCCTTCTCTCTTCTCTCAGAAGTTTGCCTATGGCTTTCGTTCCCTCTTGCCCTCCAAGACTCAGGCTATAGGCAGTCTCTCTTGGGGCTCAAAGCATTTAAGAAGAATCTGGAGTCAAGTTCCCTGGCCAGGTCCACCATGCCAAACTTTCCTTTTATCGCTGTCCACCTGGCCTTCACTAACCACAAAGAGGCATCCAACTCCATACAGTTATTTGCATATTTCTTTTCTTCCCTGTCCACATCTTTGCTCAAGCTAGTTGGTCTCCTGATATGGCATGGCCTATAACTGTCATATAATCTTTCTCTCGCTGGGGTCCCAGCAAAATCTCACATCCTCTCAGGTAACCTTCTCATATTCCCCTAAGAATGCACCCTTATCTCTCTCTTACTCCCATTCCAGAGTCACCTTCCTGTATGGCCCTTACACACTCTCATTCTAGTAACTATCTTGATAGTGTCTATCAGATCTACGAGTATACCCATATCTACATATGTCTCCTCCTCTAGACTGTGAGGCTGGTTCCCCAGGAGAACAGAAGTCAAACCTTTCCACTCTCACCTCTTTTGGGGCAAGGCACAGCGGCCACAGGCTCATCAACTGGGGCAAAAAACACTGCTCAGTTTATTTATGTTTTCAATCTCTTTAATTCTTCTAAAACAATGACAGTTGGAATGAGGGTAGGCACAATGAAGAATTGTTTTATGTGGTGTTTAAATTACACTCCAGTTGTCTATTTGTTCCCTTTGAGTATCTGGACCTGTTGACACTTTAAACATCATGAAACATGCTTGTTTAATTAAGCAGTAGCACTCAATGTTTAGTTAATCTCATTCCTAATTATCTCCTCCATGTCTCCGGAGAAAAGGAATTATTTAATTTCTTCCACTGAAACTTGAAACATCAGTTCCCTGTGGTAGTACTTTCAGCTCCAATTATTAAATTCCCTCTAATCTTATATTATAATTTCATCTTTGCCCCCAAATACTTTTAGGTAACAGTTTTCCATTTGCTTTGTCCACTCCTCATATTAAAGTTTACTTATATCATCGTAAGTCAAATAACAATATGGCTTATTAAAATGTGTTATTTGGGGTTAGACCGAAATACTGATTAAATCACAGGAGACAGCCTTTGCAAATTGCTTCTATTATCAGCATTTTCACTGTTGATGAAGACATCTCCATTTCAGAATATCAGACCACTTCTGAGTCTGTGTGTGGCTGAGCTGCGCTGAACAGTCATTGAGATTAATTTTTTATAAAGTTTTAGGAATTGAAGCTGTTGAACCCCTAAAATCAGAAGCCTAAAATGAATGACAATGTCACTCTTGTGAACCCCGAGAGGTTGTGCTCCCTGGTGTGAAGGGCCCATGTAGTGCCCTAAGGCTGAGCCCTGAATATGGGCCCATCTCTAAGCTTAGAGACAGCTAAGGGCATGTGGCACCCAGGATTGGCCAGAGCCTGCCCTTCACTGGGAACTCTCAGACATCATCTCAGAAATTCTCTCATGGACACATGAAGAAAAACCAGACTTCAGGGCTACTCCAGCCTCCTATATCCACCAGGGCAGCCCTCTTGCTTAGAACAGGATCTGCATGTCCTGGGCGGGATCAGTGTCCAAGGAGGACACAAGTGAGGGTCACAGGGACATCAAGTGGGATGGAAAAGGCACACAGGTTGCGAGACTCCCAAAGCTTGGGGAGCAGGGCCAAGGGACTACTAAAGAGCAGAGACAGAACACTGACAGAAATGCCTGGATGCGGGGACACTGAGTGGAGATGGGGAAGGGCATGTGGAGGGCGATGGGGACCCTGACATCCCAGTAATGGGAAGGCAGCCAGCTTCATTTATAAACTGCACACTAACAAATACACAGCAAGTGACCTGCCAAAACTGAGTTTGAACAACAGACGCAGGTCAGACACTCCTTTTTGCTGCAGGGACAGAGTATAATGACCTTCTTCAGAAAGCATCATCAATTACAAAAAAAAAATATTACAACTAATGATACATTATTTTGCCCCTATTGAAGAGATTTGGAACCCTACATGTCAAATCTTCACATCACTTCAAAGTGACCTTGGAATTTACCCAAAAGAGAACAGCTTATATCAGGCTCTAGGGATACATTATGCATTCAGATTTTAGGACAGAAACACTTATGTTATGTTGTTGAATCCCACTACGTAAAAAGCAAAAGTTATTAACTATTTCTTTTGGCCTAAGGCTACCAAAAACCAACAACACTTGGAAATCTCTGCACTAGTCTATCTATGATATCTTCAATTCAGAAACCCGTGAACACTCCCAAAATAAATATGTCACCCTATTGGAAAGTACAGTATTCCCTCACTTATCGCAGGTATTACATTCTAGATACCCCATGACAGGTGAAAATCCGCGAAGTAGGAACCTTACATTTATTTTAGTATTTATATATTTTTAAGGCTTTATAAACCCTTCCCACACACTTATAAACCATTCCCAGTCCCTTATTAACCTTTCCCACTCCCTTATTAACCTTTTCCACACTTTTATAAACACTGCTTATGTTCTTAGACATATTCTACACTCTTAAACCTACGTCACTTTAACAACATATGTATACAGTACCACAAAATCCTGCAATATAGCAAAAAATCCGCAATAATTAAATATCATACTTTAAAAAATCCCACGATACAGTGAGGCTGTGATAAGTGAACCATGATATAGAGAGGGACTATTGTACACAAACCTCTGCTTATACTCCCCTTATTTTCATCCTGACTTCCTTGTTCCACCAACTCCAGCCTTGCTGTGCGCCTCCAGTGTTGTGTACAGGGCACTCAGGACCAACCTCCCTGCTATTCCTGGGGTTAGGTGGATTCCCCCACCATGTCTTACCGGCAGTGAGGCCCACACCTTCATCTCACCTGCTCATGATGAAGGAGCTAGAAGCAGTTACCTCAGGATGGTTGTCACTGGAGCTAAGGACACAGGGTTCACTAGGCTGGTAAGATGGAGGTGAGTACACCACGTCTGGGACACTGTGCTACTGTGGATTTACATAGATAGACCTTCTGCGATTCTGGAAAGAGCTGCTGTATCCTCCCTCTTCAGTGCTACTCTTCCACTCAGGACACTCTGCCTTCTCTACATGGCCAATGGGAGAGCCAGGAGTCCATTCCAACACCCAAGCCAAGCGTGCTCCTCCTGCTGTCCCAAGTGTTGGTTTTTCCCAGGGATCCCTCCTTGGCTCTGCCCATTGGGGATCTTACACACCCCCATGCTTTCACCTCTCTGACTCAAAAATCAGTTCTCACTAGCCAGATAAAACAGAAGCATCATCCTGTGTGTCTATGTGCCAACTGGACTGCAGTGCAGGATGGCCTCCTGCTACTTCACTTGCAATCCTAAACTTCCCCTCTGGAGCAGTTCCATCTCTTGTGGTCCCTCTGTCAGCTATGGGTGCCACCCTGGCTGTCATCCCAAATCCCTCTCCCTTGTCCACATCCAGTCAATTCTAAAGTCCTCTCATTTGACCTCTTAATGTCTTTCCATTCCTACTTACAGATTTAGTCCTCCATCATGTCAAGCCTGAACAACTACAAAAGACACTCCCACCTCACTCTCTAGTCTAGTCTCTATAAATCCATGTCCCAAGCAGCCAACAGATGGATGTAGCAAAAGACTAAATTCTTCACAGCCTAAAGCAGAGATTCTCCAAATTTCCTAATGATAAAATCACCTGGAATGCATGTTAAATATTCAAATTCCATCCTAGACCAAACAGATCAGAATCTTCTAGGCAGAGGCTTGGGAGTCTTCATGTCAACAGTGGCCCTGCTTATGCTTATCAGTAAGTAAGGTTGGGAATACTGGCCTACAAAATCAAGTGTAAATTCCTTAATATTTGGTACAAGCCCTTCCAACAACTGCCCTGCCTCCTTCCCCTAGTTAACCAGAGCTGACCCTGCCTCCCTGCTTAGGTTCCAGGAAGAACCTCAGTTGGAGGGCCCCCATATACTGAAATGCCTCTCCTCATTCCCTGTCCTACCTAAATGCCAGTGTCAGTGTAAGCACGGCCTTCTCCCTCAGCCTAGGGGGATCCCACAAAGTTTGCACCTTTATCATTGCACTTATACTGTGATACCATATCTGTGTATCCACCACTCTATGGATAAATCCATGCATATATCCCCAAATTTCCAGCATAGCAAGGGCCTGGAGTAGAGCAGGTACTTGCTAAATGCCCACTGAGTGGAGGAGCAAATGAATCCACCAAGAACTGCTGAACTCTGTAGGCAATATCATTTTCCAATGCAATTTCTTCACTGAGCCCAGCAAAGCTTCCTTGGTTGAACTTATCATGTCTCTGAAGGCTGCCACTCGTTTCCTTATCACTTTTGCCACTCTTCTGTAATTTGAATCTATCTTTTCAGAAATGAGGTTCCCAAACAGACTGTGTGTTCTGCATTACAGTCTCACCAGCACAGTACACGACACAATTACCTTTCTTCTGAGGGACGCCAGGACAATTTGTACATGGACGGAAATGACACTGGCTGTTTGTGCTGCCATATCACATTGCAGATGCACATCTAATTCACTGCCATCATCACCGAAGTCCCTTCACAGATACAGCCTCTTAGCCTCCTGTTGACTATCCAACAGTGCCTGTGATCCATTTTCCCCAAATGTATTACTTTGCCATTTTCCAAATTGAATCTCACTCTGTTATTTCCTGCCCATATTTTTTACCTCTCTGGATTCATTTTTATTATGTTTTACTCCTTGCTGACATTAAGAACATTTGCTAATTTTGTATTTTCTGTAAAGTTCATTAGCGTGCAGTGTGCTCCTTCTTCAATGTCATTGATAAAACAATTAAATGAAATCAAACCCAACAATGACCCTTCTGGTTTTCACTGGAAATCTCTCCAGAGGGTTCAATGCTATGTGTCACTTAGGACACTTCAATACATTTTCCCTGCAGGCAGGGCTTTCACTCAGCGAAAAGCACAAGCAAATGAAGGAACTGTGTGACATTCTATGTCTTTTCTTCTACTTTGGGTAATAAAAATGACAATGACAAGTTCATCTGGCATGACACTGTCTCTAAAGTATGCCAAAAATGACTCTATTGGTCATTTGGAGGGTCATATGTTTATATTCTGCATTATTTATCATTTCATTTTGTCCCAATCAGCACCAATAACCCTATAGCCAAATGCCCCTTCCCCAGTCTCACACACACATGGTTTGCAGATAAACCCCAATCTAATACTTGTCCATTCTTCAAAATCCCGATTTCCATCATATTTTAATACTTTTCACGTTTAATACATAAAATGGCAACTTACGCTTTACTCAAAGTTGATACAGCCTGCGTTTCTTCGCCAAACACTTTCGGGGGTGTCCCCAGGAAAAAGCCATGACAAATTCACTCATTAGTGTTAAGTTTTTTTCCCAATAATTTGCTACTTATTTTTGTCACCACACACACATGCTTTAAGACTAACCCCATTTTGGGGAAAACTCAAAAATATAGAGAGCAAAGTAAAGCAAGTAATACTGCTAATATTGGGGTGGGCCAGATATTCTGTTCTTAGGGTTTTTTTGTTTGTTTGTTTTACTCTGCATGATGTTGGAAAAGCATGTTATAAGCACAGAACTAATGAGCTGGATTTGTCAGGAACCACCATCTGAGGTATGCAGCATGGATGCAAAAGGCTGCAGGTTAAGTATGCAGCATAAATCTGGCAGGCTGAAGGTTATGTCCAATTCCCTGGACTCCCCTTTAACTCATCCCTTTCTTTCCAACTGCAAAGAGCAAAACCCATAAGTGATATGGGCTAGTGTTACAGTAATAGACTTGACTCCATATTAATATAAACAAACAACTTAAAAATACTAAGCTCTAATCAAAGTTCATGATAACTTAGTTGTGGCACCCCAATAATATTCATGAGTTGTATTTACTCAACAACCAGGCAAGTGAGCTTTCCCAGTAATGAAATTTGCAGCTAGAGGGCTCATTGACATTTTCATCCCTTCCCTCCTCAGAGAAGAAGAACTTGTGACCTTTCTGAAATTATCATTCACAGGTCAAAAAGAACTCTAGCTGAGGAAAAATGGAATGTCCTGGAAGATTCAAAGAGTGCTAAATGGCAAGAGGCATGCCAATTCCTTGATTTAAGAAAAGTAGGTTTTAAAACTATAAGCTATAGGACTTTTCATCTATCTATGAAAGGTTTCTAGAATGGGTTTTCTTTATTATTAAGACTTTATCTTTTTTTTTTTAAGTATATTTAATTGATTATGCTGTTACATAAGTCCCAATTTTTTTTTCCCTTTGCTCCCCTCTGCCTGGTATCCCCCTTCCCTCCAGCAATCCCAACCCCCTTAGTTCATGTCCATGGGTTGTGTATATACATTCTTTGGCTTCACCCTTTCTTATATTATTCTTAACATCCCCCTGTCTATTTTGTACCAACCGATTATGCTTCTTAATCCCTGCACCATTTCCCCATTTATCCCTCTTCTCCCTCCCAGGTGATAACCCTCCAAATGATCCCCGTACCTATGATTCTGTTCCTATTCTGGTTTGCTTAGCTGGATTTTGTTCTTATTTTTTAAACTCAGTTGTTGATAGTTTTGAGTTTGTTGTCATTTTAGTGTTCATAGTTTTGATGTTCTTTTTCTTAAGTAAGTCCCTTTGACATTTCATATAATAATAGTTTGGTGATGATGAGCTCCTTTAGCTTTACCTTGTCTGGGAAGCACTTTATCTGCCCTTCCATTCTAAATGATAGCTTTGCTGGATAGAGTAATCTTGGTTGTAGGTCCTTGCTTTTCATCACCTTGAATACTTCTTGCCAGTCCCTTCTTGCCCGCAAAGTTTCTTTTGAGAAATCAGCTGATAAGTTTTATAGGCATCCCTTTGTAGGTAACTCTCTGCTTTTCTCTTGCTGCTCTTAAGGTTCTCTTTTTATCTTGAACCTTTGGTATTTTAATTATGTGTCTTGGTGTGGTCTTCTTTGGGTCTAGCTTGTTTGGGACTTTCTGAGCTTCCTAGACTTGTATGTCTATTTCCTTTGCCGAATTTGAGGAGTTTTCCTTCATCATTTTTTCACATAAGCTTTCAATTTCTTGCCCTTCCTCCTTTCCCCCTGGCACCCCCATGGTTTGGATGTTGGCACGTTCAGACTTATCCAAGAGGTTCCCAAGCCTCCCCTCATTTTTTTAAATTCTTGTTTCCTCATTCTGTACTGGTTGGCTGTTTTTTTCTTCCTTATGTTCCAAATCATTGATTGGAACCCCAGTTTCCTTCCCTTCACCATTGGTTTTGTGTGGATTTTCCTTCATTTCATTTAGCATAACCTTCACTTCTTCCCTTAGGCATTTGCTGTACTTAAGCACATCTGTCAAGCCTGTGAGCATCTTTATCACCAGTGTTTTGAACTCTACATCTGTTAGGTTGGCTATCTCCTCGTCACTTAGTTCTCCCTCTGGAATCTTGATCCATTCCCTCTTTTGGACCATACTTCTCTGTCTCCTCATCTTGACAGGCTCCTATGTTTGTTTGCCTCCATGTATTAGGTAGAGCTGTTGCACCTGTTACATTGTACAGGGTGGAGCCTTGAGGTATTTGTCAGTACAGGGTGACCTGTTTCACCACATTGTGATGTTGTATGTGGGGGAGGGGTGTGAGAGGAAACAATGTTGCTTGCTCAGCACTCGCCCCTTTTTCCAGGCTCTTCTCCCACTTCTGTATGGGACTGGTGCCTCTCCAGCTGTTGCCCTGGCCATCGTTCCCAGAGTGGGTGAGTCTGCGGACATTCTAGGACTGTAGGGTCCTTTTAAAGAAGCAGAATCTACACAGAGACTGGCAGTTTCTCTCTCCACCCCAACCCCCATTGGTTTTCATAGTCAGAAGCAATGAGGCTTTCTTTTCCCTGCTGTTGAGTCTTGTCTGAGGCTGGGAGTGCTCCCCAGGTGTCCCTCCCTACCTTTTAAACCGTATGACTGCACTTTCTGCCAGCCTGCTGCTACAGCTGCTGCAGCAGCTACCACACTGCGTTCTCTCCACCCTGGCTCCACCCCTCCTACCTTTCTGGGTATTTCATTACCTTTGTTTGTTGGATTTCCATGCAGCTTGATTTCCTGGAACTTCTGGTTGTCTCTAGTTTTGAGGTAGTTGTATTCCTTCTTATTTGTGGAGGGAGATGCAGATGTCTAGGCCTCCATTTTGTCTGAAAGTCCAAGACTTTACCTTTTTAAAAGCAGTTTTAGGTTCAGAGAAAAATTTAGGGAAAGGTACAGAGATTTCCCATATACCCTATACATGCATAGCTTCTTCCACTATCAGCATCCCCCACCAAAATGGTACAATTGTTATCATCAATGAACCTACCAACATTCCATAGTTTACATTAGGATTCACTCTTGGTGTACGTTCCATGAATTTGGACAAAATAGTAATGACATGTACAGAGTGTTTTCACTGTTGTAAACATCTGTGCTCCCCATCTATTCATCTCTCCCTCCTGCCTACTCTGGCAACCACTAATCTTTCTACTGTTTCCAAAGTTTTGTCTTTTCTAGAATGCCAGAGAGTTCTTATCACACAGTATGATAGCCTTTCCAGTTTGGCTTCTTTCATGTAATAATATGCATTTAAGTTTCCTCAATATCTTTTTATGGCTCAATAGCTCATTTCTTTAGCATAGATTTTTAAATAAGGGTTTTGAGAAATTAAAAGAGAAAAAGGAATATTACTAAGAGACATTGTCAGACCAATCCCAATTGCTTTTTTGATAGGTATACTAGTGGGGAATCATAAAAAAGTCATGGATACCTCAGAGCTGGATGTTTAGTAAAGTAATTGATAGTCTCTAACAGTAGCCATGTGGGCTAGATGGAAATATATGGTAAAGGTAAAAGCTCAAGTATTAAAATTTAAATTCCTAGTACTTCAACAAGAAGAGTATGAGTAGATGACTCACTACCTCTAATGTGCTGGCCAATATAATAAGGTAAAAAAAAAGTAATGAGATATACATTTGCAGATATCACTGAAAAGCAACTAAAAAAGATTATATCCAAAAAAATAAGATAGAGGAGATCCAAGATGGCCTAGGAATAGGTGGAAGATACACTCTCCTCTTCCCAAGACCAAGCTGGAATTACAACAAAAGTATAGAGCTATTACCCAGAATAACCAACTGAAAAATGGTTGAAAAGGAGTCTTATAACCAAGGATTGTCAGAAGAAGCCACATTGAGACTGGTAGAAAAAGCTGACATGCAAAAAGGACTGGCTCCACTCCCGTGAGTGATGGCTGAGATCCTGGAGGGTTATCTCAGCTGTAAAGGTCACCCCAAGAAGTGTGGGGTCTCAACCACACACCAGGCTCCCCAGCCCAAAGCACCAGAACTGGAAAGAGGCATACGCATAACATCTGGCTGTGAAAATCAGTGTGGTTTCAGTCCTCCAGGGAGAGTCAAGTCTGCTAGACTTAGGAGACCTCTTAAAGGGTCAACACACAAAAACTCATTCACAACCACTGACCCTGGGATCCAGCAGAGGGAGGGCGGTGTGAACTAGAGTCAGGTGAGGAGGATTTGGGGTTTGTGACTTTGGGGAGAAAGCTGAAGGGACAGATGTCAGGACCCCCTTGTGCTGAGTCCTATACTGTACCATCGGCAGCATCTTTCTTGGGTGGAGTACTTCCCTTCATAGGGCATCAGTCTCCAGGAAAGCAACCGCCCCACCATCTGGACTATCTGTGGAGCTTATGCCCTACTGAGGATTAAGCTGCCTGGACTGAGGTGTAGAATTCTGGGAACTCAGGAGGTGTCAGTGACTGAGTTGTGTAGTTTTGGGGTGAATACTGTTCAACCCCACTTTCCTATGAACCTGATTGGCACCTCGCCATCATGGGAGATCCACTAACTACAACCTCTGGGCTCCTAGAGGCCCTAAAATCTCAGCTTTTAGTGGCTCTGCCCTGCCAAAATCTGGGAAAAATCCAGGACAGACTTAGTTTTATGGAGCTGGAGCTGGGGCCACCCCCTGCCATTGACATTTCCCCAAGCCTGATCACAACTCCCCCTCTCTCAACTCCATACTGAGTTCAAGCTTCTGGAAGACTTTGGAACAGACTGAGTGGTGTAGCTCTAGGATGGAAGAAATTTTCCCCCACATGCTGAACAGGTGGAGAGCCTTCCCTTCACACAGCCAAATCTTGGACTGTTAGGGACTGATAAACTCTTCTGGTTTTACCCTGACAATTCCCTAAGACCCTACTCCACCACAAAGATATGCAAGCACCCAGCATGTAGCACCTAGACTTGTTATACTCTGGGACATTTGCTGTATCAATCTGGGGAAAACTAGTCATCCCTACCTACTGACTCACTGAGAACCTATCTCACGCAACTCAAGTACCACCAGAGGCTCTTTAAGTAGCTGAGCCTAATAGACAGCCAGAAGGCTGAGGCAAGTGGTAGGTGGAGGTGGACCTCAGGACTCCTTGAGACTTGCTAACCTGTCCCTGGGCCTGGTGCTGTAAAAGCTGGCCTTGGTGCACAGTTGGATCCTTCCCACATACCCAGGCCCAGCAAAGGGAGCCACAAACTGGATTGCTTTGTAGCTCCAAAGAGGTTGCTCAGGGCCAGTCACAGGCAGCTTATGACATTGGTCTGAACCAGAGTTTCTCCCAAAAAACCCCAGAACCAACACTCAGTGGTCAGCTATAGACAATATCAGAGCAGGATCCAATAAGGTTCACAAGAAGCATATTCAAAGGAAGACCTAAGAATGCACCAGACCCTGCTGAAGAGAACTCCACTCTTGTGGTCAGCACCTGCACAGTAGCTCATACACTGTGATTGGAATTGATGCTCACAGTCAGCCAGCCTGAGGGTTGACACCAGACCAATAGTAATTAGGTCTCAATTGTAACAGAAAAACCAGATAACCCACATAAGAGTCATTCCTGGAGCAACCAGGGCAGGTGATAAAGGAGGCTGCACCACGGGGTCCCACAGGACACCTACTACATAAGGCCATCATATCAAGACAGGGAGTCATAGCAGATCTGCCTAATATATAGAAACAAACACACAAAGGCAGCCTAAATAGGGAGACAAAGAAATATGCCCAAAATGAAATAACAGGAAAAATCTCCAGAAAAAGAGCTAAATAAAATGAAGACAAAAGAAATCACCAGATATAGAGTTCAAAAGATTGGTTATAAAAATGCTCAAGGAACTTAGTGAGAACCACAAGGAACTAGAGAACTACAACATGAAAAACAACAAAGAAACTATTAAAACATCAGAAATGAAGAGAACAATATCTGAAATGAAGAATGCACTAGAAGGAAAAAACAGTAGGTTGGATAAGCAAGGGAGTGAATCACTGATATAGACTGTAGAAGAAGCACCCAATGAGAGGAACAAAAAAAATATTTTTTTAAAGAAATGAGAATAGTTTAAGGACATTTTGAACAACATGAAGTAAGCCAAAATTCATAGAGGTACCAGGAAGAGAAGAAAGCAAACAAACAATGATGAAACTATTTGAAAAAATAATGACTAAAAACTTACCTAAATGACACACAAGTCCAGGAAGAGCTGGAGCATTAAGCAAGATGATCCCAAAGAGGCCCACACCAAGACACATCATAATTAAAATGGAAAAGGTTAAAGATAAAAAGAGAATCGTAAAAGTAGCAAGAGAAAAACAGTTATCTCAAAAGAAGCTCCCATAAGACTGACAGTTGATTTCACAATAAAAACACTTCACACTAGAAAGAATTGGTGTGAAATATTTAAAGTGATGAAAAGTAAGGACTACAACTAAGACTACTCTACCCAACAAGGCTACCATTCAAAAACAGAAAAAGAAATAAAGAGCTTCCCAAACAAGAAAAAGCTAAAGGGGTTTGTTACCACCAAACCAGTATTACGAGAAATGTTAAAGGCTTTTCTTCTAAGAAGAAGAAGAAGAAAGAAAAAACAGAGGAACAGAGTTAAAAGAATATAAAGGCAATAAATGCATACCTATTAATAATCACTTTAAACACAAATGGTATAAATGTCCTAATAAAAAGACATAGGGGGTAGCAGGACAGATAAGAAAACAAAAAACATATATATGCTATCTACAAGAGATCTATCTCAGAATGAAAGATACACAAAGATCCAAAGTAAGGGGATAACAAAAGATGTTTTATGCAAATTTAAATTTTAAAAAGCTGGGGTAGCAATACTTACATCTAACAAAATAGACTTTAAAACAAGGCTATAGTAAGAGACAAAAAAGGACACTACATAATAATAAAAGGAACAATCCAAGAAGAGGATATAACCCTTGTAAACATTTATGTACCCAACATAGGAGCACTTAAACATATAAAGCAAATCTTGATGGAAATAAAGGGAGAAATCAAGAGTAATACTGTCAGAGTAGGAAATTGTAACACACCATTGACATCAATGGATAGGTTTTCAGACAGAAAATCAACAAGGAAAAAGCAGCCTTAAATGACACATTAGAGCATATGGATTTAATTGATATCTTCAGACAATTTCTTCACTAAGCAGCAAAATATTCATTTTTTTCAATTGCACAGGGAGCATTTTCTAGGATAGATCACAAGACAAGTCTCAATAAATTTAAGAAGATTGAAATAATATCAAGCATTCTCTCTGACCATAATACTATGAACGTAGAGATCAATCACAAGAAAAAAAACAAAGCTAAAAAACACATGAAAACATGGAGGCTAAATAATATGTTACAAAACAATGAACGGGTTAACATTGAGATCAAGGAAGAAATAAAAAATATCTTGAAAAAATAAAAATGAAAATACAACAACTCAAAATCAATGATACAACAGCAAAAGCAGTCCTAAAAAGGAAATACTTAGCATTATAGGACTATCTCAAGAAAGAAAAAAATCCTCAAACACTCTAACTTTACACTTAATGGAACCTGATAAAGAACAATAAACTAAGTTCTAAGTGACTGGATGAAAACAATAAAAATCAGAGCAGAAATACACAAAATATAATATAAATAAATAATGCAAAAGATTAATGAAATCAAGAGGCTGTCCCTTGAAAAGATAAATTAACAAGCTGTTAACCAAACTCAACAGAAAAAAAACTCAAATAAATTAAATAAGAAATGAAAGAGAAGAACTGACTCCAGAGAAATACATGGATTTTTAAGAAAATATTATGAAAAATAACATATCAACCAATTAGACAATCTGGACAAAAAAGAGAAAATCCTAGAAACATACTATCTTCCCAAACTGAATCAGGAATAATCAGAGAATTTGAATAGACATATTCGTCGTCGTCGGCAGCCGTCCGTCTCGAGAGACGATGGTGTAGCTTCTTAAGAGTCCATCTGCACCGCCGAGAATGGCTGTGCAGTCCGACTCGGGAGTGACATGGTATCTGTCTCCTCCCGTGCGATGACGCTGAAGCTACAGAGCCTGGGCAGGGTAATATGGAGGGTCTGCTGTTGCCCATGCAGCAGACCCCCCCTCTCTTCGCAGCTGAAGGGTCCAAGGGAAAGACGGAGTCGATACAGCTTGGGTTCAGGTGCGCCGCAGGAGTTGCCGGTGTTGACTACAACGTCAAACCGCCTTAGGGACTCCGGCTCCGGATTTTCTGTCGGGGTTTACTCCCTTAGCCTTTCCCCTAAAGAGGTATGCCGCAAGGCAGCGGAGGTTTTTTGGAGTCAGAGTTTTCCTTCTCTGAATAGACATATTACAACTAGGGAAACTGAAGTAATAATTAACTCCCACAAATTAAAGTCCTGAACAAAATGGTTTCACAGGTGAATTTTAGCAAACATTCATAGAACTAACACCTAACTTTCTCAAACTATTCAAGAAGACTTCCAAGATCATTTTACAAGGCCAAAATTTTCTTAATTCCAAAACCAGAAAAAGGCACTACAAAAAAAGAAAATTATAGGCCAATATCCCTGTTAAGCATAGATACTAAAATCCTCAACAAAATATTAGCAAACCATATCCAGTAATACATTAAAATGATCATACACCATGATCAAGTAAAATTTATTCCCAGCAGGCAAAGGTGGTACAATATCCACAAATCAGTAAATGTGATATACCACATAAACAAAATGAAAGATAAAAATCACATGATTATATTAATAGATGCAGAAAAAAACATTCAGTAAAATCCAGCACCCATTTATGATAAAAACTCTCAGCAAACTGGGAATAAAGGGAACATAACACAATAAAGGCCATGCATGACCAACCTGCAGCCAACATCACACTCAATGAGCAAAAACTACAAACATTTTCCTTAAGACAAGGATGTCTGCTTTCACCACTATTATTCAACAGAGTACTGGAAGTCCTAACCACAACAATCAGACAAGAAGAAAAAATAAAAGGCATCCAAATTGAAAAGGAGGAAGTAAAACTGTCAATATTTGCAGATGACATAATATTCTACATAGAGAACCCTATCAGAACAGGAAACTAAGAAAACAATCCCATTTATAACTGCATCAAAAAATATATCTGGGAATAAATTTAACCAAGGATATAAAAGATCTGTACTTAGAAAATTATAAGACACTAAGGAAAGAAATTGAAGAACATACAAATAAATGGAAGCATATACTATGTGCAAGGATAGGAAGAATTAATATCATTAAAATTTCAATACTACACAAAGAAATGTATAGATGCGATGCAATTTCTATCAAGATATCAATGACATTTTTCACAGAACTAGAACAGATATTCAAAATGATTTATATGGAACCACAAAAGGCCTTGAATGGCCACAGCAATCTTGAGGAAGAATAACACAGTAGGAGGAATCACAATACCTGATACCAAACTATACTACAAAACCACTGTAATCAAAACAGTCTGGTACTAGCATAAGAACAGACATATAGAACAATGGAACAGAATAGAGACCCCAGAAATAAACCCAAGTCTCTATGGTCAACTAATATTTCATAAAGGGGGAAGGAACATAAAATAGAATGAAAACAGCCTCTTCAACAAATGGTGCTGGGAGAACTGGACAGGGACATGCAAAGGAATGAAACTAGACCACCAACTTATACCCTATACCAAAATAAACTCAAGATGGATCAAAGACTTAAATATAAGCCATGACACCATAAAAGTCCTAGAGGAAAACATAGGCAGGAAATTTTCAGATATCCCACAGAGCAATATTTTCAACAATATATAATATCTCCTAAGGCAAGGGAAATAAAGGAAAGAATAAACAAATGGACTACATCAAACTAAAGAGTTTCTGCTCTGCAAAAGAAAACATCAGCAAGATGAAAAGGGAACCAACCATGTGGGAAAACATATCTGCCAATGAACCTCAGACAAGGGTTTGATCTCCAAAATATATAAAGAACTTATAAGACTCAACACCAAGAAGACAGACAATCCAATTAAAAACTGGGTAAGGACGTAAACAAACAGTTCTCCAAGGAGGACATACAGAGGGTCCATAGGCATATGAAAGAATGCTCAACATCACTAGCCATCAGAGAGATGCAAATAAAAACCACAATGAGATACCACCTCACACCAGTCAGAATAGCCATCATCAACATATCAACAAACATGTGCTGGTGAGGATGTGGAGAAAAGGGAACCTTGGTGCGCTGCTGGTGGGAATGCAGACTGGTGCAGCCACTATGGAAAACAGTATGGAATTTCCTCAGAAAACTAAAAATGGAACTGCATTTTGAACCAGCACTTCCATTGTTAGGATTATATCTGAAGAATCCTGAAACACCACTTCAAAAGAACCTATGCACCACTATGTTCATAGCAGCACTATTTACAATAGCCAAGTACTGGAAACAACCTAAGTGCCCATCTGTAGATGAGTGGATCAAAAAACTGTGGTACATTTACACAATGGAATACTACGTAGCCGAAAGAAGGAAGGAACTCGTACCATTTGCAACATGGATGGAACTAGAGAGAATTATGCTTAGCAAAATAAGCCAGGCAATGAAAGAAAAATACTATATGATATCACCTAATACAGGAGACTAATGAACAACACAAACTAACAAGCAAAATTGAACCAGAGGTATGTAAACAAGGAGTAGACTAACAGTGACAAGGGGGCAGTGGGGGATGAGAAGATAAGAAGGGGAAGGGTCTAGTCAAGAAACATGTATAAATGACCCATGGACATGCACAACTGTGTGGGGACTGACTGTGGAGAAGGGATGGGCAGGATTCGAAGAACAATGGGGAAGAAAGTGGGATAACTGTAATAGAAATACAATAAATAAATCAAAATTAAAAACAAACAAGGTACCATGTGCAATTTGTTGAAAATAAATCACATCTCAATAAAAAAAAACACAACTAGAAATAAAAGAATAGCATATAGAAAAAAATGGCAAATTTGACTGCCTAAATTCCTGAAAATGTAAAACATCTACATGGCAAAAATATAAACAAATAAAGTGTAAAGAAAAGTAACAAATAAGAAAAGTTTGCACCATATGTAACAGCTAAAAAATTAATAATAATCAGAAAAAATTATATATATAAAGACAGCAACCAACTGAAAAATAGGCAAAGGTTATGGATACGCAATGACAGAAGAAAATTTTTAAACAGTTTTGGGGAATTTCGAGATACAATGTTGCTCCAGCAGTAAAAACGTCTGGGAAATGCTGGACTCTATGTTAAACCTGTGACTGTTTAACTCTCTGTAGCCTCAGGCTTGGCTAAATACCCAGAAAGCCAGAATGCTGCTCAGAGATGTGTCATGCCCCCAGGAAGGAGAGTAATAAATGTGTAGAGTATGGATAATTGTCTGATGTTATCTGTTAACTTAGAAATGCATTGTTGCCCTGCCTGGATAGCTCAGTTGGTTAGATAGTCATCCTGATATACCAAGTTTGCAAGTTCAATTCCCAGATCAATGTTTCTCTCTCTCTCTCTCTCTAATCAATAAACAAATTTACAACATTAAAGAAATGCACTGTTCCTTCTGGTGGTCTTTATCGGGGTGCACTGCAGGAGGTGAGCAGCAGCTGCAAGGGAGTGAAGCTTCACTCACATTAACTCCTGAGCTCCACCTCCTGTCTCCCCCACCTCCCACTCCCATCCGTGGAAAAACTATCTTCCCCAAAACCAGTCCCTGGTGCCAAAAAGCTTGGGAACTCCTGGTTAATCTGACTACCCACAAATATGGTTTTACTATTAACCCCCTATAAAACAGAGACTCTATCCTGGGAAGGGTGTGGATTTCTTCCCAGTCTCCACTGGGAGCAAGTAGCTGCTTTGCCCATGTATGTAAGTGTCTCCTATTAAAGCTCTTATGAATTTGAATAAGGATATGTGTCGCTTCTTTGAAATCAATCCTGAATTTAGACTTTTGGGGCTTTCCTCCAACAACAGTCAATAAACATACGATGAGATGCACAACCTCAATACTAAATACAATAATTTAAATTAAATTGTATTGTACTGAATATAATAATCAATATTAAAACAATATTATTTTCCCATCATTGTGATAAATAATGAAAAAGATTAGTAATATCCATTGTTAATGAAGCTTCAGGGAAATAGATACATCGTGTAACAGTGGTCAGAGGATAAACTTCTAAAGTCTTTTAGGAAAGCATCTTGGCATTGTCTATGAAAAATTTAAATATGCATAGCCTTAGGCCCAGCAATTCTCCGTCCAGAAATCTGACCAACAGAAACAGTTGGAAATGTATATAAAAATGTTCACTGAAGCACTGGTTGTGTTAATGAAATATGGGAAGTTTCCTAAATTTTCATCACTGAGGAATGATGGGATATAGTTTGGTATTGCCTCACTATATAATATCAATGACAAAAAAAAGTGCATATAATATCATCAACGATGCTTATAAAGCATTAGTGTAGTGTTAAAATATATGTGGGTGGGTATGCATGATGCCAACAGGAGAGGGGCTTGAAAGATCTAAACCAAATCACTGACAATGATTATCTCTGGGGATGGCAATAGAACTGGGATATTAGGGTATAAGTGGGAGAAAGACAGACTCTCACATTTTAGTTTTGACAGTGTTTGACTCTGCTACATACAATATATTTTTACATAATGCCTATGCACAGCAGCTTACAAAAACATCAGTGTGACAGCATTACGTTGTATAAACAGCACTAAAAACAAAAGTTTCACAATGTCATAGGTGGAAGAGTTCTCCATGAGCTAGCACACAGAAAGATGGCCTCATGGAGGAGGAAGGGCAGATGAGTGACCTTGAATAAGACATACAATTGGAATAAGCCAAGGGAAAAAGGGGTAAGGTCTCTGAGAGGGTGAAATTATCCACCAAGTCAAGAACATCTCAGTCATTCATCAAGTACTTATTTGAGAGTCTGCTGTGTACAGATACTCTTCCAGACATTCATAGTCGTCATCATCACCATCATCATCATCACCCAAAAGTACATATTATGTAGACCAATCCATAAGAAAAAGGCATTTTCAATGCTGGTGGGTATATAAATTCATTAACTACTATAGAGGCCAATTCAACTCTTTAAATTCTACCAATCTACATTGTACCAATCTTTAAACTGAGTATACCACTGGCCCCCAGAATCTTATTTCTAGGACTTTATTCCAAAGACAGGAACATTAGTGAAGATTTACTGACAAGGAATTAGAGCAACTTCAGTGACAGTAACTGGGAAGCTAAATTGTTGTACATTCACATCATGGAATATTATCCCACCATTAAAATTATGTTATGGAAGCATATTTAACAACATAGGGAAATATGCGCACTATTTAGTAATGTAAGGAAAGCAAGTCCCCAAATAGTATTTATGGTATGAGTGGAATTAGGTTTTTAATTTTTATGTGCATAAAAATGTCTGGAAGGATTTACAATGAAATGATAAGTTATGACTGGGTGGAGATTTTGCAAGTCATTTCTGTATTTTTCCATGATTTCTCTAATTTGACTATATATTTTTTTGCGAGAGAACAATCAACATGTGGAAATCAAGGTAAGTCAAAAGAGTCAACACTTCTCTGACATTTGCCATGCTCAAGAACCATCCCCTCACTGCAAAAGTACCAGTCAACCGCTGTTTGCAACAGTGAAAAGAGACCATCAGCTTTTCTGAAAGTTTACAGGGAAAGACAAGCAATTTGATCTCACATTAAGAACACTGCAAGGAAAACAGAACAGTCCAAGGTCAAGGGCGGAGGCGGTGGGGGCCAGTGAGGGGCAGTGTGTGTGTGCAGGTAGTGTTAGAATTCCTAAGGAAAGCTAGTTCCTCTCTCTGTGAATGGCTTGAGAAGCCCCTTGGAAGGAGGAGAGCAGAGTGAGCATGTAGAAAAGATAAGCTCAAGAATTGGAAAAATTTGTTTTAAGTTCTATAGTTAATAAACTTAGTAATTAATGCATAAAAAGCTATTGTTCCAGGAACTGAAGACATGACCCCTCCTGGCTCCAGGAGACCACAAGCAATTCCAACTTTACGCTCTAGGAGGACTGCAAGCAATCAAGATGGTATCTGAGCCATTGTACTCCAGGGTCCACCCAGTCAACAAATGAAAGGATGCTAGGAAAATTGCTCGATTGCAGCTCTTATCTCTAAATTTTTCCTGAAGTCCAAACCCTTTACCTACACAGTTTTCTACTTATAAAAATAGTCAGCTTAAAATGAAATGCAATTGTCTTTTAGGGAACATAATTCGCTGTCTTCTCAGATCTCTGGCCCTCTGAGTAAAGCGCCCCTAAATTCTTGTCTCTACTTGTTAGTTCTGGTAGTGATAGGCAGCAAAAATGCCAGTGTTTCTGGTTTCACACTTAGAGTTTCTATTTAATATTCCAAGCCAAACACATCTTCCCATAGAACTTTTCATTGTGTTATTTTTTGCTCTTGTTTTCCATATAACAACTACTCAGGTGAAGATTTAGGAAAACAAGGCCCCTGGAGGTGAGAGAGGCAAAAGGCCTGAGGAAAAGTACCCTGGGAGGCTGGAGCCACAGGCCTGTCCCCAGTTTTGTGCAGGAAGGACTGGAGCCAAGCCTCCACAAACTCCCCACAGCCCCATGCAGACAGGCTCCAACCTAAACAAGCCTGTCTGCTTTCAGTCCATTCACTTCAGGTTACCTCTCCTTAATCCCTTAGAGTAGACCTCTGGAAGCCTAAGTGGACCCTTCTGGAAGTATGGTCATTAACTCCTAAGGTTCTTAACCTTTCATCAAAAACCCATGCCCCAGCACAGAAGCTGAGGAATTGTGAGAAACAGGAAGCTCTGAGGCAGGGCAGATACAGCAAAGGAGGCTCAGCTCCTTAGCGAGTTAGAACCACCTCTAGGGGAGACCAGAACAGGTTAGGGGTATGAGCCCCAGACAGAGACAGAGGAAAGAGGAAGAGGAAAAGAGACAGTGAGTGAGGGAAGGGGAGAGCAGGAGGGAAGAGAGAAAGGGGAGGGTCAGGGGAAGGGAGGGGAAGAAGAGTGAGAAGAGAAAGGAGACTTTGAGAAGTGGGGGAAGACAAGAAAAATGAAAGAAGGGCAAAGAAAGAGGAGAAGAGAATGAAGTGGAGAGGAGAAAAGAAGCAGGGGCAGACTTTTAATCCCAGTGAATGCTTACTAACTACCTCAGGTTTTTGGAGTAAGTATACACAAATGTTTTGAAAGGAACCCACTTCATTTCCTGAAAGTAGATTCACTTTAGGAAATGAGATGATTGCATTCAACTGCATTCACTTGACTGTAGGGAATCTTTTTATCTGTTCTAATTGGCAGACTTACTGCCAGGACACTTAGTGTACAGCTCCAGAATACACTATGATGTAAAAATTAAAAGGACATATATACAATCTGATGTTTCAGAGTCAAGTGATATGCAGAGTGGATTCCCTCCCCAGCCTTCTGTTTTCTGTGCCAAAATACATGAGTATATTTATACTAATAGTCATTTATTTTTTTGAATTAATTTGCTTAAAAGAAAAAGTGACAACATTTTAGATAACATATCAATCTGTGCTTAAAAACATTACAGAAAACAAAATCAAAGGACAAAGGTGGACTGCTTAAAGACAATCCTCATAAATTATTTGCATTAACATATCTCTTACTCATATAGGATTCTAAAAATACCTTTCACAATGGAGTTTCAGACCTTGGAAACCATTTATCAAAAGATCACTAATGCCTTTAATACTGTACTACATGTATATAATAAATTAGATTCCTTTTCATATTTGGGACTATCAGCTTTACTTTATGATCCCCTTGCTCCTATACCAGACCAAACTCAAAGCAATCTAAGATGTCATGTTAGCAACCAATATGAAGTCTTATTAAAATTATGAGAGGTGTCTTCCTGAATAGAACATTTGTGATGAAAAATGATAACCCTCAAGTATGCCACTTGGTAGCTAAGATGTACCAGAATGAAGCCCACACCTCCTGTCTGTCTCCAGAAGGGAAAGCTATCTCTGGTCCTTTGCCCAATTTCATGTGAATTTCTCAGTGAGCTTTGGGCAACAGATCAGAGTCACCAATCTTTCCTGTTCTAAGGCCTGTCAACTGACATCAGGACCTCTCAATGTGTGCCTCCTCTGTGGATGCCTTGTACCCAAGAGCCAAAGCAATGCAGGCTGCCAGATCTGAGCTTGAGCAGAAGCATCCAATCAGTCCCAGCTCTCAAACATGAAGGAGATTTTGCTCTGTGTTGGGCTGCGCACATGCGGCCAGACTCTTGCTTCTCTCTGTCCTTGCTTCCACATCTACCAGACACATCAGCCCACAAAATGATCTGTCCTCAGCCCATGACCTGGCTCATATGGCTGCAGCTCTTAAGAGGCTGAGAAGATGTGCTCTTGTGCAACAGAGCCATCCTAGAGGCTGCCTGGCCCCTGCAGGGAGGACCGTTGAACTGTCCCCATGGTTCTCCCAAGAGAGCAGACACGCTTACCTCTCATCTCTGTCTCTGAGGAGCCGTTGGACCAGGCCGTCCACTTATTCTTGTACTTACTGATTTCCTGAACTTTGCAGACATAATGCCCTTGATCCACTGGTCGGAGGGTCAAGACAGAGAGTGTGTAGAGCACCCCACGCCTCTCCTCCAGGAGGCGCAGCCGCTGCCGGTAGGAGCTGCGGCTGAAATTCCCATAGTACTGCACCACCCTGAGCTTGGTCATCTTAACCATCAAGGCCTCCTGGGAGTCGGGACGCGCAAAAAACCAGCGCACGGCCAGTAAGCTGTCCTTCCGCCTCTTCTGGGAGACATGGCAGAGAAGAGTGGCATTTTCCCCCTCCAGGTAGTTAACCACGGGCCCTGGGGACACGGTAACATTGAGAGCCCCACAGACCTCTGCAGAGAAAAAAGGAAGGAAGATAGTGAGGAAGGCCACTGTGTTTCTGTAGGTGGACACACATGTGTCTTTTCTCCAGAAACCAATGTGATCTGCATGGACAGAGAGGTAGGCCATCCTAACCCCTCCATGCTCACTCTGTGCCCTCAGGATGGCCAGAAGGAGCTCCTTTTTGGGGGGAACCTCTGTGGGAACACATGTCCTCCTCTATGAGATGATCCCATCCACAGAGACTGCCACTGACCACCAGGTCCAGAATTATTATTTTTTAATTAGTTGCTGATTAAAATTTAGGATACAATATTTCACATAAAAATTTGAATTTTTGGAATCTCTTTAAAAATTTCCAACCCTCATCAATCCCTACCCACCCACCTCCCCAAGGCCTGCTTGGACCAGTTTTACCACCTGCATGAGGGGGCAATGCTGTGGGTTCAGGAGCTGCCTTTCCAAACACCTTTCTCTGTTTCATCTATTTCAACTGTCACCAAGGCAGATTGTCAGGATGAGTCAGGACTGTATTAAACTAGTACTGAGAGCTAGAACCACAGGAGTTTCTTCATTTCTTGCTTTAAGACCCTTTGGACTCAGTGCTGAATTACAGGGATAAAGACGAATAAGCCCAGGAACAGGGAGGGGTAAGAGAACTTCCCAATCCCCCAAAAGGATGCTCCAGAATTGCGGGCCTGGTCTACTACTTCCTCTCCTTTGGTTTCTTAGTTAGATCCCTCAAGGACTGCTCCTCCAGATTGTGCAGGGCAACCAGGCTGACGTGAAGCTTCTGGGTGGCCCCATCCTCTGACTGGCAGAACTCAGAAGACACAGGATGCCCAGAACCTCTTCTGTCCAAACAGATGGTCTTCTCCCCAAGAACCACACCCTCACCATTGTGCAGCCCAGTGCACAATGCTGGGAAACACCATTCTCTGCCTCACCCACTGTCTAAGCAGATGTTCCAGGTCATCCTAAATCACAAATGTCACCCAAATGTCATCTGGTCATTTAAAGGGGCTAAGGCCTTGAGGTCAGTCACCAGAAGTTCTGAACTCAGGTTGGTGATGCAGGTAGGCAAGAAGGAAGCATGACAAAGAAATCAGAGATCTGAATCTCATGCTGTGAAAAAGCTATGAGTCAACACAGTGAGGTCCTTGTGTGTGTTGGGGTGGGTGGGGGATGCCACATAAAAAATATTCTTGTCCTGGCAGGATGGCTTAGTTGCTTAGAGTGCTGTCCTGTATACCAAAAGGTTGAAGGTTCGATTTCCAGTCAGGACACATACCTAGGTTTTGGGTTTGATACCCATTTGAAGTGCATATGGGAGGCAACCAATTGATGTTTCTCTTTCTCTCTCCCTCAATCTCTCTCTCTCTCTCTCTCTCTCTCTCTCTCCGCTCCACCTCCGTCCCTCACTCCTCTCTCTAAAATCAATAAACATATCCTTGGTAAGGATTTAAAATTACATACAAATTCTTCATTGTGAAAATCAGCCAATAAGTTCATCCTCTTGTATGGCTTCTACTATTGACTTAACAAACTTAACACCTTGAGAGATATGATTTTAAAGTTAATGTTCTTTAATTTTCTTACTCATCTCTTAAGAAGCCAGGCTCACCAAGACACTTCAGAATACTCCAGGACCCTTAATTTAATCACATTATTAAGTGTCTTTTGCCATAAAAGGTAACATTCACAGGTTCAGGGATTAGGACACAGATATCTTTGGAGGTCGCTATTCATCTTACCACACTATAATAGTCTTTTGTTATCTTAAAAAAAATGGATGAAAGAAAAAAAATAGATGGAAGTAAATTCAGAAAACAAAGATTGATGCTCAGATGAACTCTTAGTAGCTTTGTGAACAAGAATGCGGTCTTCTGTATCTACAGTGACAAAGGACAAAGTAGCCCAGAGAGTTACTCAGGGAATGCACATGCTCTCTAGTAAAAATCTCACTGTGACTGACACAGGACAAAAGGGGGGAAAGTGCCCCCCCTGTCTCCCTGCATCTCACCCACCTGGCCTGCACCTTGCCCATATGCTGTATTAAATTAGTCCAAGAGCATTTCTCCTGACTGCTAAGGTCCTGTCTAAAGGCCCCCATGTTGGGAGTTCCCTGGTAAGCAGCCACACAGCCAGAGCACCAAGCTGACCCCACTCTAACAGCTCCCCAGAGGATCAACAGGCAGAGAGCAGCAGAGAGGCAGCAGCTGACTTCCAGATTTGAAGTTCACCTCCAGCCCCCTCCAAGGGCAGGCTCCCCACTGGAGGCAAGGAGAAGGGGAAGGCAGGAAATTGAAACAATATGGGTGGGATGAGGGCAAGGCTAGGCCCCACACCACAGTCTCCTCCTATTAACACTGCATGAAGGAGGGATTTTTATGGTGACTGAAACCAGGAGAATGTGCCAAGCGCTCGGGTCCCCAGGGAGGCCAGATTCCATCCTGGAAGCAAACTAGTAACCCTTCCACTTCCACAGCTCCAGGCCAGGATTCAGCAGCTTCCATGAAGGGAATGGACTGAGACATCTTCCCAAGACAGGCCCTACCCTCTTTACCTGTGTGCCTCTCTGCTCTGCCTTCATTCATCCCTGTATTCTCCCACATGTGGCTCCAGCATGATACTCCCAGCGAAGTGCAAAGATCCCTATATGAGCTAAATTGTGTCACCTCCAAATTCATATGCTGTATCCCAACCCCAGGACCTCAGAATATGACTGTACTTGGAGACAGGGCCTTTAAAAAGGTGATTAAGTTTAAAATTAGGCCACTAGGGTAGACTCTAATCCAACACAATTGGTGTCCTTACAAAAAGAGGATATCAGGACACAGATGAACATAGAAGGCAGACCATGTGAAGGCAGAGAGAAAGTGGTCATCTACAAGCCAAGGAGAAAGGCCTCAGAAGAAACCAATTTTGCCAGCATCTGATGTTTGACATCTGGCCTCAAGGACTGTGAGAAATACATTTCTGTTGTTTAAGCCACCAGTCTATGGTATTTTGTTGAGGCCACCCTAGTAAAACTAATGTAACCTTGTTCACAGGAAGGTTCATTTCAGCCCTATATCTGCCACCAGCCAGATAATTACACTCACTTTCAATAAGAGGTCATGGATGGCGTGACTGAAACAGTGATGCTAAGGGGCCTTGGAGTCTTAAAGCCTTACTAAAGAACACAGGTTCTCAGGTTGTGGGGGACCCCAAAGCCTGTGATGAGCTTTCTCAGAAGTCTAGGTGCCCCAGAGTCACATGCTCCCCTAGGCACGGAGATGCCTAATTCAAACCCAGTGGACACCGCTCACGTGTGTGTGGCTGTGAGGGGGCACTGAAGGAAGGAGGCAAGAAGATGTAGGTTGCAAGCCGGTGCCTGGCCAAGGTTAGCTGAGTTGGATGCTTAGTTACATACTAGGCAAGAACCACAGACAGGTTCTACCCCACCATAGTCACCGGGCCTCGTGTGGCTCAGGAGAGAATACAGCAGTCGGGGGTGGGGGTGGGGGGGTACATGGGGACATGGGGAGCAAAAAGCAAAACTGAAGTCTGGAGTCAGGTGGTACCCATGGGGGTCTAGGTCTTTCCTTTCTGGATCTCAGTCTGAAGAACAGAGCATACACAGCCTGCAGGGCATGGAGCAAGCCCAACAACCCTGTGCCAAGTCCCAGCTACAGGAGAGGGGAGGATGGGTGTCACTAGACCTTCCTATACTAGGCAAGGTAAGGGAGTAGTCCCAGGCAGGGCAGAATCTCCCCTCTTCTGGCCTAGGAGGGAAAATTGTCAAAGTCCGGCCTAGAGAAGAACTAAATTTCTTGTTTTGTGACCCTGCATTGCAGGAAACCGAGGTAGCAGGAAGACCCTCCCATGGCCCCTCTCCCTGAGGAACCTTCATATTCAGTGTTCCCACTTCCCCTAGCCTATGCCCCAGCCTATGCTTTGTTCCCTTAACCACTCGACACATACTTGCTGAGCAATAGCCATGTGCTGGGCACTGTGTGAAGAAGTAGATGGCATTCCTAACTACATGGAGCCTTCAGTGCAGTGGGAAAGGCAGCTGGTCATAAGGAAAAAGATATGAGTATGGGACAACAAACAGTATCACCTGCTGCAGAGACAATATGCAGGACTTACATAAATCAGGGCAGGATCCTGATGTAGTCTAGGGGTCAGGGAAGAGAAACTGGGGAGGTGACCATGAGCTGAAGGATGAGCTGGACTTAATTACACAAAATTCAGGGCAGCAGAAGGAATCACCTTCCTGGGAGAAGGTCCCACCTATGCAAAGACCCTGAGGCAGAAGGCACCTAGAGCAAGCTGGAAATAGAGATAAGGATCCTCTGGTGAAGTCCACTGCCCCGGGGCCCATGCAGCCACCTGTGTCTGCAGGTGGATTTCAGAAGGGAACTTCCTGCCACAATCAGGGCTTCCAAGGCCAATTCTTAATGGAAACAGGGAAGAGACTGACCCAAACAGAGAGGGACAGGATATTGCTGAAGGAAACCTTGTTCCTTCAATAAGCACAGGGTCCATTACTTGGGAGCCCTGGGCACCTCATGTGGTCTGGCCACTGGGCTGCTCATGAGTTTGGGACCTCCCAGTCGCTTGTAGTGGCTGGGCAGAGAGGCATGGGTTGGCATTCAACAAAGCAAAGTTGGAAACTGGTTCTATTAGGAGTAATTCCCTCAGAGCCTCTGTTTCTTCCTTACATGGTGGGTATAAGGCTCCAATGGGAAACTAACTTTAAAATACCGATAACAGTTTGCATGCTCTGAGAACTGAGCAGGTGGGGACAATAAAAAGTGACACACACACTGATCCATGAGTAGGATGGCTTCCTGGATGTGTGACCTGAAGTTACATGGGGCCCTATGCTTTGAGGGGCCCCCCATTTAGTTTAATCTCTTCTCTCATTCTTTGGAAGTTTTAGTAATTTTCGAGGAAGGGGCCCCACATTTTTATTTTGTACTGGATTCCACAATTATATATCTAGTTCTGGCTGTAAGCAAATGTTAAATTCCTGTGGGTAAGATTGATGGGGTCTAACCAATGTTTCTGTTTGGACAATGTTTTCTAACAGCTCAGAAAAGCCTAAAGGACATCAGCGTAGTCAAATAATACACAACCTACTCACCTAGCATACAACCTCTTCTCATAAGGGGAGGATAGCAACTTCCAGATGCAGGGGAATGTAGGACATCTAGCAGAAACAAGGCCCCAGCCTTGACTGGAAGCAGAAGTGGGCACAGCCTGAGTCCTTCTCTTCTGACCTGGCCAGTAATGTGCTAGTGGCTCTGTGCCCTATACTTTTCTGTCCTGAGTAGCCTGCCACACTCATTTCAGAGTCAGGAGCCTCTATGTTTATAAGGAATGCAAACTGTATGTACCACTTGACAGCATAAAATCTCGTTCTTATTAAATGATTAGTCTGAATTCATAACAAATAAATCTCTGAAAATAATACATCTGTATTCCTTGAAAACCCGTGACACTAGGATGAAGCACTTACTGAGCACCAAGCACAGTTGTACAGGGTGATGCATTCATAATAAGCCCATCATCTGAAAACAGCTCTCATCCAGGACAAACATACAGCTTGGATCAGTGATAAAGACTAACATAACATTTGCTGGATATGAATTCCATGCCAAGTACTGTTCTAAGCACTTTAGATGTATTTTCCCAATTCATCATACTATGTTTAACCCCATTTTAAAGACAAGAGGGGTGTGGCCCAGGCTAAGCCACTTGCTCAAACTCACACAGAATGTGGCAGAGCTGGAATCTGAACCTAGGTCATCGGCTTCAGAGACAACTCTCAACCATGACTTTTCAGCATAGGTTAGCTTATACTAAATAGTTTGCCCCTTGGTTTGCTGTAAAATGAGAGGTGGGACCAGGTGACTGCTAAGGTCCTGCTCTGCCCCTAAACAGAGAGGTAGAAAAGTTTAAGGGTTATAAATCCAGGCAGACTTAGGTATAAAGTGGCTCTACCAGGCTCTCCCTTGGGGGATGGTGACAAGGAGCTGTGGGTGAAACACTTAGAAGAGTGAGTGGCACGTGATGAGTGCTGCCAAGCATGAGCTACCATCATCATCATCATCATTATCTCAGCTTTGGTCTTGGTCACATCCAGAGCAGGCAATAAAGAATCCTGAATACCAGCTGCAGTCTGCTGGAACATGAGAATGTCCCTGACCCCTAAAAAGCCTCTCTGGGGGTGCCCTCTCTGACAGCACCTAAGATTAGGAAGCTAGTCATGGAGCCTGGGGACAAAGACTCCTGTGCACTCTTGTATCCCATTAGCTGCTGGCTACTCTGCACAGGCCACCAGAGCTGGCCTGGCCCAACCATCACAGTCAAAACTGCAGTCTTTGTCAGTCAAGATGGAGACAACACTAAAAGGAACATTTCCCACAGTGCTGATTTCAGGTTCACTAGAAACCCCACTGCTCTGGTTGCAAGGGGACAATAGGTGAATTTCTTCCCACCATGATGATCCAAGTCTCTCAGATTCTGATCTATGCTAGCTAACTCAAAGGCCAGCTCCACCACTTGGTAGCTGGGTCACCCTTGGAAAATTACTTAACTCTGAGCATTAACCTTCTTGTTTACAAAACAATGGCAATGAAGATTAGCCAGTGCAAGCACAGAGTCTAGAGTCAGACTTCCTGGGTTCAGATCCCAGCTATACCACTTTTAAGTCTTGTGACTTAAGCAAATTAACTCATTGGCCTGTGCCTCAGTTTCCTCATCTGCAAATCGGGACAATAATAGCACCTCTCTCAGAGATTATTGGCATGTTTGAGTTAATGTTTGTACCTGGATATATAAATATTTGCTCTTGTCATTATTATTTTGAAGTGTTGCTATGATTAAATGAGATAACTGTGCAGCACAACACCTGGAACCAGTAGGCTCCCAGGAAACCTGATAGCCACTGCTCACTTGTTTTTACTATTATTCTAGCCAGCATGGCTCTTTCAGCCAGGAGGCAGGCAGGCAGGCACATATGCAGGCAGGGCCCTGAAGAATAAAGAGAAAATTCTTCATCAACTTAGAAGTGAGGGCAGAAACCCCAAAATGAAAGCCAGCAGTGTGGGTAGAGGTTTCCCCTAAGGCAGGGTGCTATATAAATGGCCCCACTTCATCCAGCTGTGGATACTCTATCTCGCCAGGCCTGGTCATCACAAATGGCCCAAGTATACATGTCCCCAGCCCCCAATGCCAGCCAGGGAGATCTAGCCCTCCTGACTGGGTCTGCCAACGAATGTCCGAAGAGAGTTAAAGGGAAGTTGCTGCCCAGACTAACCTGCTAACAGTTGTCTATACTGACTGTGGAGAAAAAAGAAAACAAACCAACAACTAGGGCTCACCTGCTTAAATCTGCCACTGGGAGACCTGGCCCCTGGAAGGGAACTGTTCTAAGCCTTTCTGTGGAGCGCCAGGTTCCCGAAGGGAGCAAGGCGCGGGGGTGGGGGGCTCCGCTCCTGGCCTCCGACAGGCATCCGCGGGGCAGCACGGGGAGCGCAGACCGGCCCGCCAGCTCGCACAGGGAGGGGGAGGCCTGGAGGCGACACTGCCTCCTCGCCAGGCCCGAGCCCTAAGCTCCGACCGCACCGGAGCCGCCGCCGCTGCCGCCCGCCCGCCCGCCAGTCTGTCCGTCAGCCCGCCGTGCTTACCCGAGGCCAGAGCCTGCGCCAGCAACACGGCCGCCGCCAGCGCCAGCAGCCGCATCTCCTCTGCGCCGCTGCCCAACGCTCTGACGCGGAGGCGCGCCGCCGCCCTCGAGGCCTCGCAGCCTAGCCCGCCCCGCGCCCGCCCCCAGCCCGGCCCGGCTGGCCCAGCTCGGCCAGCCCCCCGGCGGCCTGCCCCGCTAGCCTTGGCTTTAAGGTGCCTGGGGCGGCGCTGGGCGAGGGCGAGCCCCCTCCCCTCCACCCCCACCCCCGGCGATCATTCGCTGACAAACTGTGTCCCGTTTTCACTACTCCCATTTCACAGGTGATAAAACTGAGGTTCTGAGAGCTGATGGCTGGACAGAGGAACTATGCAGCTGCAATGGGATTCTCGGTCTGTTAGCATCACAGACAGTTATTTCTAAGGGGAGGAAGTCTTGGAGCTTGCAGGTGGGGTCCGGTGGGGAGAACTACCAAACGCCCCTGTGTGAGACTAACCTGCTGCCCAGCGGACTCCTGCCACCCTCCACAGAGACATTTGTGAGCCAGGGAGCAGAGCAGCCAAGGGAGAAGTCCTCTTCTGCTGACCTGAACTGGGTGTGGGGGTGTCAGGGATGGGGACTCTTGCAAAATGAGAGGGTCCACATGGACACTATTAAAAATAATAACCACTTAGGGCACCTTCAGCCATATGCTGGGCTAGGTACTTGGCACCATGTCACTGAATCCTGGCACCATAAGACTCCTTGGACAACTCCTTAATCTCCATATGCCTCAGTTTCCTCCATCTGTACAATGGGGAAATGGACCCGTTCTTCACGAGGTGTTGAAGAAGATCAAGTGAGACAGTTTCAGTTAAGACCCATGAATGTCAGCTATCCTTAGTATTATTATCATAGATAAGGAAGTAGAGGCAGGGAGATGAAGGAGCTGACCTAAGTCACACAGCCAGGGAGTGGCGACAAGGCCATTCAGCCCATGTCACTCTGAGCCAATGCCTGGTCTCTTCACCATGGTTCTAAACTTAGGATCTGAGCCTAACTGATGTGTTAGTCCAGGATCTCCAGGGCATAAACAGTGTGTGTTAGGTATGTTTTGTGTGTGTCTGTAAGGGAAGGTCTTTGAGGGGTTCTAGAAATGGCGGGCTCTGTTTGGGACTGGGTCCATGGGGGAGGAGGAAAAGTGTCTACATCTCCTTCCAAGGGCAGTGAGGGAAATGGGAAAGGCACAGAGAAAGAGGTGGTGTTGCCCACTGGTGCTGAGCCTCAGGACATGTCCCAGAGGGACCATCTACCACTGCAGCCCAAGCCAATGTGTGCAAGCCTTTGTGATCCTTCCAAATCTCAGGCACTTCCTGAAGTTCTGGGGCCCATGATCCTTATAGGGTTCATAAAGCTGAGAGACCCTCACATGAACAGGGCTCTGCAGGGACTGGGCTGACCATCAAGGCAACCAGACTTGGGAATGGCCCCACTACTCAGCCAGGCTGGTGAAAGGACCTGAGGAGTCCATGGTGATCTGGCTGCAAAGTCCCCAGATCTGACTGCAAGGACAACAAGTGAAAACAAGAACTGGGTTCAAACTGGATCTTAAAGCCCAGGAAAGCAAACGGTGCTAGGAGACTTCCAGACCAGCACCTGGAAACCAACTTATTCTGTGAGGTTCCAGGCTCCAATTTACAGGTTAGCAAGCTCAGGATCAAAGAGGACCAGAAACCTACCTGTTTAGGGTTCAGTGTGCCATGGAGTGTCTGAACTGGCAACTTGGATTCGTGGCAGAAGAGGAGCGCTCGTTCTGAAAATCAGTTGGCATCCCACCTGGGTAACAGCTGTAGATCTTCTGAACTTCATTTTCCTGATGAAGGTGACAATGTGTAAAATGACATGTCAACATGACTATACCTGGGCACTTGCTAAGGAAGTGGCAGTACTGTTTGGTGTCCTTCATGATCTCCCACCTCAACACTTGGGCTTGCAGCTCACTCACTCTCCCAGTTGGCGGAAAGTAGAAGGGGCCCCTTACACATGCTGGCCACACTTTGAGGGGCAAATTCCTGATCTGGTCATTGTATCACTTCTTAATATCCATTTCTCCTTGCAGAACTGAACAGACATTCAACCCAGCATTAGACCTAAATGCTCAGCCTTTCCCTTGCTTTTTGCTTTGCCAAACAGGTGCAATGCTAGAGATTTGGGCTGGAAAGTGTTTTTCTTGCAGTTCTGCAATACATAACATTGTTCTGTTTGCAGCTGTGCTCTCTCTCAGTACTTTTCAGCTTCCCAAATAATCTACCAAACATTGGTAAAACCTTTGTCACATGACACAGGAACAGAGAAATATACCCAGCCCTAGGGGAGACACAGCCAACGAGCCAGGTGAGAGTTTTCAGTTGCTGTGGACTACAATAGCAAAGGGCTTTGCCCTGCCCCACACACAAATTTAGGATAATTTGAAAACCCTCCGCTGGCTTATTTGTCTATCCGCTGGTGTAACAGAACCCTGGGCTGCTCCAATTGAAACAGAACCCACGGGCTGTTTAGTTAGGGGCCCGATTGCCCGCCGCCAGAATTATAACTCTGAATACCAGAGTTTGGTGAAAAGAAAAAGAATTGTTTATTTACACATAGTTCTGCCTCCCCCTCCCAGACCTGGCCAGTCTTAGGAAAGTCAGAAACACCATTTCCCTACTTCCTAGGCACAGTTCAGCTTTACCAGTAGCTGCCAATCACTCAGTTCTGATTGGGGAGGTCCTTTCTGTGCTGTGTGCCCTCCAGCTCTCAATGCAGGACCGCCTGGATTCTCAGCCTCCTTGTAAACTGCCTTCTTCCTGCAAACCGCATGGATCTCCTCTCCTTCTCAAAGCAGTCTGGCAAGAGCTTCTTCTTAAAGCAGCGGGGAGACCCCTTCTCCAAGCCAGATGGAGGGAGCCCACAAGAGCCAGAGAGTGAGGGCATGAGGGCCAGAGAGAGCCTGAGAGAAAGAACCTCCTAGAGCCAGAGCCAGCCCAAAATATGTCCCCAGCTCCCCTCTTCCTCCATCCTCTCTCCCCCTGCATCCTCTCACGCAGTGGGTGTTGCATACCTTCCTGACCACTCACAGAACCCTACGTAGGCTCTGTCTGCTTCTTCCCTACCAGCCTACAGTCCAAGATCCCTCCCAATCTTCCTGAGTCTTGGAAGTAAAGCGGATCTTTGCAACAATGTTTCCAGCCACTAGCTCCAGGCATGCAAGGGCATCCTGAAAGCTGCTTCCTTTTCCCTATCTCCCAGATGCAAACTCTAGGGTTTGTTTTTGGACTCCCCTGTTTCTGTAACACTGGCTCTGTCAGGTCTGACTTGCTCTGAATTAGAATAATGCAATCTAGTTATACATTTTTTAAAATTTCCTCTTCTAAAACCCCCCCTGTCTGGGGTTTCTGGACGAGCATTCAGACTGTTCTGAAGTTGATCCAGATTCCTGTGGACACTAAGCTGCATGCAAGCACTACTCAACTAATCTGGATTCCACCAGTCGGCACTGAAAGAATCTTAGAAATCCAAATTCCCTCAAAATAACCACATCCTGCTGTCACATGGCAGGCTAGGAAGTGGAACTCTCACTTTTCTTTTTCATTATTCAGTTGTTTGCTAAAACCTGGGTCCAAGATGAAAGTGTGGCATTGTTTTGTAATTAGCTTGATTTTCTGTACAGTAAATATATTCCTAAACTAAAAGCACCAAGAAAAAGTAAGCATTCCCATTCTAAGGTGTTCAGCAGATTTCTGTGTTTCATCTTCAATCTGGATTTATACAAGTAATGTTTAGGGTTTCTTTCTCTATACTGCTTGCAAGCATTTTACCGCAAAAAGAAGTTAGTTGCACGCTTGAGTTTTCACTAAAGGGAGTGAACAAAGAGTGACTCTGGATAAAAGAATTTTCAGCTCATACTGATGAGGGAGGATGAGAAAGAAGAGATCACAGTTACAGAGGACACATCCATTCAGTCAGGAAAGTCATGAGCCACTGATGACAGACCTTTCATTAAACCTGCAGCATCTTTTCAATGTGCAACTGGGGAAAGGGAGTAGGGTGCACTGGTTTTTCCCTTAAAGGTAGGGAAATGTGAAGCTATAAGCCTGATCATATATGTACATAGAAATAGCTTCTCCAGACCAACCACACTGGTGACTGATAAATTGGGGTCATTCCACAAACTTAGCAGTGATTGTGAGCTTGGTATCAGGGACTCTGCAGGCTGGCTGAATGCAGAAAGAAATGGTTTGCAGATTTTAGAAGGCTCCAGATAGAAGGGATTAAAATGAGGGAGAAATTCAGAACTGAACAGGTTAGCTAAATCACTGATCACAACGAAGGCCATGCCCATTTTCTCTTCCTAGTGATGGGAACATTTACAGTGAAGACAGCCCTTGAACTGAACCTAAAAGGATACTGGGAAAATCCTGAGAGTGAGGGGCTTGTTCCAAGCAAGGGTATAGCATATATCAAAGCACAGATGCTAAAGGATATAGAACTTTCAAGCCCTGTAGGTGGCTTCTGGGGGCCTAGAAGACAAGTTGTGTTCAGTGGATAGAAATTGAGGCAGGAAGGTAAGAAGCTAGGAAAATTCTTTGGCAAGTGGAATGGGGAAACTGAAACAGATAGCTGACTGAACTGGCCAAGCAATTTACGGCCAGATACAGAAAGTCACCAGGGTGGAAAGCCCCAGGATCCTAGCAACAGGCAAAACTGGTGCCAAACCTCATCCCCTGGGAGGCCTTTCCTCTCCTGGCATATCACTGCTCATGAGGTTTAGACCCCCTGAACTTTCCTCCCTAGAGATAACATCTAGGCCTCAGTTGTATTTTAGTTCCAGGTCCAGAAAAGCAGCAAAAACAGATGGGCAATGCCAAGACCAGCTGTAATGACGAATGACATCCTGCCCTGGGGCTGACCATTCAGTGGAGACCATGACCCTGAAAGGGTTCACCTAGAAAAGCTGATGAGTATCCTATTGGGATCCTACCCTAAGACCTCCCTTGAAGCCCTAGCTTTTAAAACCCTCACAACAAGGGAACCACCTCCCAACCTTTCCCTTCTCCCTCTTCTTCCCCCACAGGCATGCATCTCTTAAACTCTAAGGGACCCCATGAGACTTGCAACTGGTGGAGCAATGGACAGTGGGTGGCTCATCCTGGGTTAATTCTCTAAGCCTGTCCCTGAAGTCTCCTTTTCTCTGACTTTCCAGTGAGCTGACAGAAAGCCAGCCTTGGCTCCCTTATTTCCCATAATGTCTTTAGAAAGCCAAAGCAGTCTCGCCTAGTCTCTTTCCTATTGCTTCTTCTGTTCTAAGCCCTTCATTGTTTCACTGTTCACTGTCCCCAGCTTTAATAAGCATGCTCTCAAAGTCACCTGGCTTGAGTTGTGAAATTTTTCCTGCACAAAGTCAAGAACACACCCTTTACTGGCTGGCCCTAGGCAGACGTGCTCTGGGCTTGGTCCCCTTACTGGTAACAAAATGAATGGAGGGACAAATAAGAACAAAATCCTAGAGGCCCTCAAATGCATGACCAAGAAGTTTGCACCCCATTCAAATGATGGTGGGTGCCATTGAAAGAGAGGAGATGTCACAAAGTGTTGTGGGAGTTCAGAGCTAGTCACCCTAAGATGTGTTTCAGTGATATGAGGATTGATTTTGAGTTAAGGGCAACTTAAATCAGGAGAAACTTCTCCTCCCTTCCACTACCTGGAAAAAACTTGAATTATGGGCCTTACCCATAACAAGAGAGTATCAGAGATAATCTCTTTTGACACATTCACAGGGTAGGACAAACTTCTATTTACCATGTTGAATTTTAAAGTCTGTGAGGTAGAGCCAGAGAAAGACAACTGACTCATTCTCAAGCCTCTATGGGATTCCATGGGAACAAATGCCATTATCCAGGGCCAGTTCTTTGAGATGAGAGTACTGAGCCCTAGAAAATTCATTTCTACTCAGTGCCCAGTACATGAGAGGGTTATCAATAAATATTTCAAGAGTGTACCAGTAAACTATTAAGTGAAGAAAGTAAGAAAGGTATATGAGTTTTCTGGGGCTGCCATAACAAGATACCACAAAATGGGTGCTTAAAAACAGAAATTTGTTCTTACAATTCTGAAGACTGAAAGACTGAGATCTTCATCCCAGGCTTGGTTTCTTCTGGGGACTCTTCCCCTGATGTTTGGATGGCTGTCTTTTCTCTAGATTTTTACATGGTCTTCCTTCTGTGGGTATTTGTAGGTATTTCTTCTTGTAGAAACACTGGTCATATTAAATTATGACCCACTCTAACAAACCCACTTTAACTTAATTATCTCCTGAAGGCCCCATCTCCAAATAGTTCCCTTCTGAGGTTCTAGGTATTAAGACTTCAACATATGGATTTTGGGGGACACAATTCAGTCCATGAAGAGAGGGGGAAAGAGAAGGAGAGGAAGGAAAATGAAGGCAGGTATTATTTGAGAGTTAAGATGAAGGGAGTTGAAAAATGGAGATGTAAATGGGGAGCCAAGAGACTACAGTCTCCTGGAGGCCAAGTCACCAAGGTCAGCTATCAAAAAAAGGGGCAAGGAAAGGTCCAAATGGCAGATTAGGTGGTAGTTGTAATAATCTCCTCCCATGACCACATCAAAATTACAACTAAATTACAGAAAAATCGACTTGAATAAGCAACTGAAGACTAGCTAAACAGAAATCATCAGAAGAAGCCACATTGAGAGCAGTAGGAGGGGTGGAAATATGAAATGGGCTGGCCCCACACTCCCATGTGACAGTCGAGAATATGGAGGGGTATCTCACAGAGGTCCCTCAAGGAACTGAGGGGGCTTAGCCCCAGGCTGGGCTCCCTAGCTCATAGCACCAGTGCCAGGAGAAGGAGCCTACATAACGTCCAGCTGTGGAAATAAGCAGGGATTTCATCTGTCCAGGTGAGACAGAAGCTGCTGGAAACCTAGGCATTCCTTTAAAATGCCAGTGCACAAATTCTCACTCATAGGCACTCAGCCTGGGAGAGAGTGGAGGGACAGCAGTTTTGAGGATGCCAGAGTCATACAGGGAGAGATTGAGATGTGTGGCTTCAGGGCAAGGGCTGGAGGGACAGCCTCTGATGCCCCTGTGTTGAGTCTTCCTACAGCACAGCCCACAGGCATCACCTTTCCCACAGTATTAGTCTAGTGAGCTACACTAGCTCTGTCTTAATGACTCACACAAGGTTGAGGCTGTGTTGGCAAGAGCCAGCCTGGGCCCACATTGCAGTGTTTTTTTAAAAGCTCTCAAGAAATTCTAGTCAAGTTTGAGGGATGCCAGAGACACAAAGGCAGAGACTGAGTGGTGTGGCTTCAGGGTGAGTACTGTCTTTCTGCATGACCCACCTTTACTGTGTTAAGCCTTCCTTTACACTGTCAAATCTTAATCTGCTTTACACTGGTAAACTCTAGTAGCTTTGCCCTAAAGACTCCCTAAGACCTGCTCCACCACAAAGGTCCCAGATGGGTGGCAGCTGGCTTCCATTAACTCGTAGAATTTTGCTGTGAGTGGCCTCATACCCAACACTGGCGCTAATATTGAAACTGTATTAACCTGGTGAATACCACTCATCCCTACCTGCCTCGTAAAACTCACATACCACCTGAGGCTCTTTCAGCAGCTGACCCTGACAGGTAGCCAGCAGGTGGCAGCAGGTCTTGGGGTGCCTTGGGCCTTTGCTGTCCTGCCCCAGACCAGATACTGGTGGAAGTCGGCCTAATTTCACAGCTTGGCCCCTCCAGTGTGCACTGAGGTCCAGCAGAGGCAGCAACCAACTATGGATAGCTTTGTAGCTCCTAAGAGGTAGCCCATGGGCAGTCACAGGCAGTGGCTGACCTTGACCTGCACAGGAGTTTCTCCCAAGTGGCCATAGAACCAACACACCTGTGGGCCAGCTTCAGACAACAACAGAACACCACCTGATTAGCTCCACAAGCAGCACAGACAAAGCGAGGTCTCAGCAGACATCAGACCCTACTGGGAAAAATTTCACCAACATTCTACTATGTGGGGTTAGCCCCTGCACAGAAGCTAATACACTGTGATTGTGGACAGTCCTAACAACCAGCCAGCCTGAGGGTTAAACCCACCTGTGATCATGCCAACAACAATTAAGGCTTAACTACAACAAGAGGGCACACATATCCCACATAAGGGATACTCCTGAGGGACCTTTGTGCTTAGGCTCAGTGTCAGGCTGCCTTTGCTCTGAGAAATCAGCCAGAGAACAGTCTAGGATTTTATACCAGGCTTATTGAGATAAGAGAGAAAAAGGGGTTAGAAGTAAGAGGGAAACTCCCAGTCCACCTCAAGGGCCCATAGGAGCAAGGGAAGAAGAGAAGGGAAGAGTGGAAGAGGGGAAGAGGGGAAGAGGGGAAGATGGGAAAGACAGGGGGAAGGGGGCAAAGAGGAGAAAGAGGGGAAAGGTGAGGAAGGGGGACTCCTGATTATCCAGAAGGGCCCATAGGAATTGCTTTCCACCTATGTGCCTGCAGGTGCCGACTCCACACTTTTCCAGAGATATATTTTGGTTAGGGTGAGATTATACATCAACACATTCAACAGGTTATTTACATTTCCCCGCTTTTCCCCAGTCAATATGTGAGGCTAGGTCCATCAACATTTCTTCTGGGAACAAGCAAAGTCCATTTTCATTTCTTATGGAGGAAACTTGGACCTAGGTTAATTTGCTCATGTCTCAAAAGTCCAGACTGGCAGTCCATCCCCTGTCATGTTTTGTCAATGAACAATCAGGAAGTGTAGGCTGCAGATGCCCCGAAGGAACTGGGCTGGAGGGAGGAGCCTTTGTGCGAGGAGCTTGCTCAGCTGTGGTAGAAGCCGCACTCCCTCCCACTGATTGCACCGACCGACTGCCATATTCTGACACTCAGGTGATCAAGGAGACTTCACTGGGCCCTACAGGACACCTGCTACATGAGGCCACCCTACCAACACTGGGAGACATAGCATTTATACTTAATACACAGAAACAAACAGAGGCTCCAAAATGGGGAAACAAACAAACATGCCCCAGTAACAGAAAGGGAGAAATCCAGAATAAGAACTAAATAAAATAGAGACAATCAAACTATCAGATACAGAGTTCAAAATAATATTTTTAAAAATGCTCAAGGAGGTTAGAGGAAGAACTCAGTGAGAACTCCAATAAAAAAGTATTAAGCATATAAAAGGACATAGAAACCATAAAAAAAGAACCAGTCAGAAATGAAAAATATGATAAGTGAAAGGAAGAATACACTAAAAGGAATCCATAGCAAATTAAATGAAGCAGAAAATTTAATAAGCAATTTGGAAGACAAGGTGGCAGGAAACACTAAATCAAAGCAGCAAAAAGAAAAAGAATTTTTTATAATTAGGAAAAGTTCATGGGACATCTTTGACAACATCAAGCAAAACAACATTTGCATCATAGGGTTACCAGAAGAAGAAGAAAGACAGCAAGGGATTGAGAACCTATTTGAAGATGTAGTAATGGAAAACTTCCTTAAATTATAAATGAAAGAGACACAGAAATCCAGGAAGGACAGACAGTCCCAAATAAGATAAACCCAAAGATACCCACTTCAAGACACATCATAATTAAAGTAGCAAAGACTAAAAACAAAGAGAGAGCCTTAAAAGCAGCACGAGAAAAACAGTTAGTTACCTAAAAGAGAGCTCCATAAAACTTTCAGTGGTTTTATCAACTAAAATTTTTCAGGCCAGAAGGGATTGGCATGAAATATTTAAAGTGATGAAAAGCAAGGGCTTACAACAAAGACTACTCTACCCAGTAAGGCTATTATTCAAAATTGAAGGCAAGATAAAGCTTCCCAGACAAGAAAATACTAATAGTTAATCACTAAACAAGTATTATAAGAAATGATAAAGGTGGCCCTGACTGGTGTGGCTCAGTTGGTTGGGCATCATCCCACAAAGCAAAAGGTCGCTGCTTCGATTCCTGGTCAGGGCACATGCCTGGGTTGTGGTTTGGTTCCCAGGCAGGGCACATGCAAGAGGCAACTAATTAATGTTTCTCTCTCACATCCATGCTTCTCACCCTCTTGTTCTCTCTCCCTTCCCCTCTCTCTGAAAATGAATAAATAAATAAATAAATAAATAAATAAATAAATAAAATCTTTTAAAAAAAGAAATGATATAGGGACTTCTTTAGTAAGAAGAATAAAAGGGACATAAATATGAATATAAAATGGCAATAAATATATACCTTTCAATAAATCACTTTAAATGTAAATGAATTAAATCCTCCTATTAATGGACATAGGGTAGCTGAATGGATTTTTAAAAAACAAGACCCATGTATATTATGTCTGCAAGAGACCCAATAATAATTGTACAAAATAGACTTTAAAACAAAGACTATAATAAGAGACAAAGAACAACATTACATAATGATAAGGTGATCAATTCAACAATAAAATATAATTCTTGTGAATATTTATGTATTGAACATAAAAGTACCTAAATGTATAAAGTAAATCTTGATATAGACATAAAGGGAGAGATCAATAGTAACACATTCATAGTAGAAGACTTTAACACCCTATTGGCATCAATGGATAGATCTTCCAGACAAAAAATTAACAAGGAAAAGTGGCCTTAAAAACATAGTAGACCAGATAAATTTATTTGAAATTCTTAGAGCATTTCATTTTAAAGCAGCAGAATATACATTCTATTCAAGTGCACATGGAACAGTTTCCAGGATGGACAACCTGTTAGGCCACAAAACAAACCTCAATACATTTAAGAAGATTGAAATAATATCAAGCATCTTTTTGCAACCACAATGGTATGAAACTAGGACTCAATTACCATAAAATAACTAAAAAACACACAAACACATAGAAACTAAATAATGCATTACTAGATAATAAATGGGTTAACAATGAGATGACCAAGGAAATCAAAAGATACCTGGAGACAAATGAAAACAAAACAAAACAAAACAAAAACCCAAAATGTATAGTACAGAGTGAAAGCAGTCCTAAGAGTAAATTCATAGCAATTACAGGATTACCTCAAGAAACAAAAATAATCTCAAATAAACAATCTCACCTTCCAGCTAAGGAAACCAGAAAAACAAAGCCCAAAATGCCTAGAAAGAAAAATAAAAGATCAGAGTGGAGGTAAACAAAACAGTCTGAAAAAACCATAGGATTCAATGAAGCCAAGAACTGGTTTAAAAAAATAATAAACAAGATTGATAAACCTTTAACCAAATTCATAAAGAAAAAAAGAGAAAGGACCTAAATAAATAAAATCAGAAATAAAATAAGGGAAGCAATAATTGACACCACAAAAATACAAAGGATTATAAGAAAACATTAAGAACAACTATATGCCAAAAATTGGACAGCCTGGAAGAAATGGATAAGTTTCTAGAAATGTACAGTCTTCCAAGAGTGAATCAAGAGAAACAGAAAATCTGAACGGACCAATTACAACCAGCAAAATCTATTCAGTTATCAAAAAAACTTCAAAAAAACAAAAGTCTTGGACTAGATGTCTTCACATGTGAATTTTACCAAATATTCAAACAAGAATTAACATCTCTCTTTCTCAAACTTCCAAAAATTCCAAGGGGTAGAAAGGTTTCCAAGTTCATTGTGTGAGACCACATGTGCAAAAATCCTCAACAAAATACTAGCAAACCGAATTCAATAATACATTAAAAAGATCATAACTATGATCAAGTAGAATTTATTTATGGGAAGCAAGATTGGTTCAATATATGCTAATCAATCAATGTAATACACCACAAACAAAATGATTACTAAAAATTATATAATAATATTGAGAGATTCAGAAAAAGCATTTGAAACAACCAGCATCCAATTAAGATAGAAACTCTCAGGACAGTGGGAATAAAGGAAACATAACTCAACATAATAAAGGCCATACATGAAAACCTATAACTAACATCATACTCAATGAGAAAAAGGTAAAAGTGTTTTCTTAAAGATTAAGAACAAGACAAGGATGTCCATTTTTACAAATCTTATTCAACATGGCATTGGAAGTACTAGCCACAGCAATCAGACAGGAAGAAATAAAAAGCATCCAAATTGGAAAGGAAGAACTAAAACTGTCAGTCTTCGTAAATGACATGTTATTAAATATAGGGAACCCTAAAGATTCCACAAAAAAACTACTAGAACTGACAAATGAATTCAGAAAAATAGCAGGACACAAAATAAATATTTATAAATTGCTTGCATTTTTATACACCGATAACGAAATATAAGAAAGAGAAACTAGGACGTCTGGTCAAGATGGACGCATAAGTAGACCCACTTTGCTTCCTTCCACAATCATAAGAAGGATTACATCTATCTCAAAACAAACAAAACAAACAAACCAGAATTATGAGAAAGTCAAACTGCCTGGAAGTCCAACAAAAAAAGTATAAAGAAGCAATACTCATCCAGACAGGTAGGAGGGTCAGAGTCGGAGTGGAGAGGGCAAGATGTGTGGCTGTAGCTGTGGTGGCAGCAAGGCAGTGGCTGTGGCCAGCTATAAAAGCTGGAAGGGACACGTGGGGAGTGATCCCAGTCCCAGGCCAGACTGCACAGCTCACACTTCCAGTGCCGGGAAAATAAAGCCCCATTGCTTCTGACTGTGAAAACCAGTGGGGACTGGGGTGGTAGAGGAGACTGCCCATCTCTCAGGAAAGTTCATTTAGAGAGTCTCACAGCCCTAGAATGTCCATAAGTCCACCCACTCTGGGAACCATCACCAGGGCATCAGCTAGAGGAGTGCCAGTTTTATATGGGAAGTGGGTGAAGTGACAAGAAAAGGGGCGAGTGCTGAGCAAATGGCATTGTTCCCTCTCTGACCACTCCCTCACATACAGTGCCACAACATGGTGAAATGGATCTCCCAGCACTGATGTATACCTAAGGCTCCGTCTCTTACAACATGACAGGTGTGACAGTTCCACCTAAGACAGGGAAGCAAACACAGGAGGCTGTCAAGTTGAGAAGACAGAGAAATACGGCCCAAAAGAGGGAACAGATTAAGGCTCCAATGGGAGAACTAAGTGACAACAAGATAGCCAAACAGATGCAGAGTTCAAAACACTGGTGATAATGACGGTCACAGACTTGACAGATATGACCGAGTATGGCCAATGCATAAGGCAAGAAGTGAAGGCTATACTAAGTGAAATGAAGGAAAATCCACATACAACCAATGGTGAACGGAAGGAAGCCATGGTTCAAATCAATGATTTGGAAAATGAGGAAGAAGCAGACAGTCAACTAATACACAATGAAGAAACAAGAATTGAAAAAATGAGGAGAGGCTTAGGAACCACTGGGGCAACATTAAATGTACCAACATTTAGGTACGTTTAATGTTGTCCCAGAGGTGCCAACAGGTGTACCAGAAGGAAAAGAGGACGAGCAAGAAATTGAGAACTTACTTGAAAAGATAATGAAGGAAAACTTCCTTAATTTGTTGAAAGAAATAGACATACAAGTCCAAGAAGCACAGAAACTCACAAACAAGTTGGGCCCAAAAAGGACCACACCAAGACACATCATAATTAAAACACCAAATGTTAAAGATAAAGAGAACATCTTAAAAGTAGCAAGAGGAAAAAAAGAGAGTTATCTATAAAGGAGTTCCCGTAAGACTGCAAGCTGATTTCTCAAAAGAAACTTTGCAGGTGAGAAAGGACTGGGAAGAAGTCTTCAATATGATGGAAAGCAAGGGCCTGCAACCAAGATTATTTTATCCAGCAAACCTATCATCTAGAATGGAAGGGTAGATAAAGTGCTTCCCAGACAAGGTAAAGCTAAAGGAATTGATCTTTGCCAAGTTTTTATATGAAATGTTAAAGGGTACATTTAAGAAAAAGAAGAAGATCAAAACTATGAACAGTAAAATGACAACAAACTCATAACTATCAATGAATGAATCTAAAAAAAAAAAAAAAGCAAACAACTAGAACAGGAACAGAACCATAGATATGGAGACCATATGGAGGGTTGTCAGTGGGGAGGGAGAAGGGGGATAATGGGGGAAAAGGTTCAGGGATCAAGAACCATAACTGGTAGGTACAAAATAAACAAGGAGAGGGGTGGTTAAGAACAGTGTAGGAAAGGAGAAGCCAAAGAAATTATATGCATGACCTATGGACATGAACTAAGGGAGGGGGTATTGCTGAAGGGAAGGAAAGTACTGGACAGAGGAGGGCAAAAGGAAAAAAGTTGGGACAACTGTAATAGTATAATCAATAAAATATACCTAAAAAAAGAAAGAGAAACTAAGAAAACAATTATATTTACAATTGCATAAAAAATAAAATACCTAGAAATAAATATTACCAAAGTAAAAGACCTGTACTTAGAAAATTATGGCACTGAAGAATGAAATTGAAGAAGATACAAATAAATGGAAGTATGTACTGTGTTTATGCATAGGAAGAATTAACATCATTAAAATGTCCATGCTACCCCAAGAAACCTATCAATTCAATGTCGTCGTCGTCGGCAGCCGTCCGTCTCGAGAGACGATGGTGTAGCTTCTTAAGAGTCTATCTGCACCGCCGAGAATGGCTGTGCAGTCCGACTCGGGAGTGACATGGTAGTATCTGTCTCCTCCCGTGTTGAATCGACATCTTGCGATGACGCTGAAGCTACAGAGCCTGGGCAGGGTAATATGGAGGGTCTGCTGTTGCCCATGCAGCAGACCCCCCCTCTCTTCGCAGCTGAAGGATCACAAGGGAAAGACGGAGTCAATACAGCTTGGCTTCAGGTGCGCCGCAGGAGTTGCCGGTGTTGACTACAACGTCAAACCGCCTTAGGGACTCCGGCTCCGGATTTTCTGTCGGGGTTTACTCCCTTAGCCTTTCCCCTGAAGAGGTATGCCGCAAGGCAGCGGAGGTTTTTTTGGAGTCAGAGTTTTCCTTCTCTGATGTACCCTGACTGGAAGATCGAACCAGCGACACTTAGCTCGCAGGCCGACGCTCAATCCACTGAGCTAAACCAGCCAGGGCCAATTCAATGTAATCCCTATCAAAATACCAATGGAGGAGAAGAAGATGGCGGAGGAGTGAGGGGAGGCTGTGCTCTCGGGCTCCCGAAACCCATCTGTGGTTTGGACTAATTGCAGACAGATCATCTCAGTAAGCGGCTGGATACTGGCAGGAGTTGAGCCTTGGCACTGCTGGATTAGAGAAAAACCATCTGGGAGTGACCTGTTTGGTGAGGATAGCGGAAGAAAAAGGGACGAAACAGGACTCCTGACTGGGGTGGCTGCCCGAGCTGTGGCTGGAAGGACACAAAGCCTTTTTGGTGACCACAGGCTTCCCCAGGGGGGAGTCGGGAGGAGAGCGGATCTCTGCCTGCTGGCAGAGACAGGACTCGACCAGGTGGCATTGACGCTGGAAGACGGGGGACAGCGTGCTACTGTACAAGTGAAAACGTAATTTTACCTCTGTATTTTTCTCTTGTGAACTGCGGAGAGGGGGGAAAAGTTTTGGGGTGATAGGACATTATTAAGGAGTGCAGACGCAGAAGTGTGCTTCCCCACTCCTCAACCCTCCCCTTGAGTCATGGGGGCGCGCATAGGGAAGTGCCCTCATTCACTGGCCCAGGTGCGCAGGGCTGCGCGTCCAGGTGCCCCTCGGACACACGCCAACAGACATAAAATCAGTGACCCAACGGGCGCAGGGAGGGCCCACTGGACACGCAGAAGTCTGTGCGCAGTCGCTCCTGGCCAGCCCAGTGGGCGCCAGGCCGAAGTACCAGGCCGGAATCCGGAGCGCAGAGCACTTGCCCAGGCTCTGCGCGTGCCCGCTCAGGAGGTGCGGGAACGAATGGTGGGCGGCTTCGGTGTGGAAACAGCGGGCAGCAGCGACTCACAGACACTCACGTCTACTGAGCACAAGTGTCTGCGGCCCTGCCCCAAGAGGCGAAAGACCAACTCCCGGAACACAGCGCTGTAGGCCTGAGGCTAGCTCCCCAGTCGCTTGGGAGCACACCCGCACTGGAGCGAAAAACAAACAAAAAAAACACCTCGCCAGCTTTCTCGGAGCGCGGCTCGGCAGGCCTGAGCTTAGTTCCCCGGCCGCCTTGGGCGCGCACTGATGCTTGAGTGAAAAAAACACCTCGCCAGCTTCCCCAGAGCGCGACGTGGCCTGCTTTCCCAGAGCGCAGCGTGGCAGACCTGAGGTGGGCTCTTGGCTGCCTTGCATTGCGCCTTGCCGGCCACCTCGCGCACACCACTGCTGCAAGGAATAGGAATCTCTGACCCATCACATTAGACCAGCTGTGGACGCAGAAAAAGAAGACGACACAAGAAGGCTGAACTGAGTAAAAACATTCCTTTTTTTTTTTTTCTTTTTCCCTTTTTCTTTTCTTCCTGAAAGAGGAGGGGAGGAGGGAGGAGAGGAAAGAAGGAGGAAAAACCAAACTATATTTCTAATCTGTTTTATATAATCTTTCCTTCTTATCCCTCTTCTTCAATTGTTGTTTATTTGTTTGTGGGCCTAGTTTAGCCTCTCTTTCACTCTAAATAAATAGAATAAAACTACTATATAAATCCAATACTATATAATTCCACTTTCCTACTATATTCTGCACTCTTCCCACTTTTTTTCTTCTATAGTTATTAACATACAATGTAAATATTACCTACTGTCTTGCACAGTCTCAACTATTATTAACCTATTATCCCCACTCTCAAAAATCATATTTTTCCTTCATTAAAACAACTCTTATCTATTCTTCCTATAGTGTAAAAGCTCTAATCTCTCTACATTTATATTAATACTGGCTCGTTGGCTGACGACAGCAGGATAGAGGGTGGGGGATATTTTTGAGGGTGCGGGTCTCCTGCTGGGGCTGTGTGTTTATGTTTTTAACAGCATCTCCACAAAAGAATTCGAGATAAAGTGGATAGAGTGACTCTCAATCAACAAGCCAGAAGGAAGATCCTAACAAAAAAATCTGAAATATAACCAGACAGCATAAACAAACGATGTAAAAGGTACCCCAAGAACATCAGGCTCAGGAGATCAAAGAGACTGCACCACTGAAACCCCCAGATCTACCATAAAAAATCTCATACCACAAAGGTGGGAAGGCAAAGCAGACAAATCCAAATAACAAAAACAAACAAGAAGAATCCAACATGGTAAGACGCAGAAACAACCTCTCAATGAAAAGAAAAGAGGAATTCCCAGAAAGAGAGGTAGATGGAATAGACATAGCCCAAATGTCAGACATGGAACTCAAAACTATGGTGGTGAAGAAGCTCAATATGCTCGAAAACCTCAAAAACAACTATGACAACCTCCAAGGAAGTTACCAATAGCTCCAAGAAAATTACAGGAAACTTGCAGAGAACTACACCAGCATAAAAAAAGACATAGAAACTATCAACAAGAACCAGGAAAAAATGAAGAATGCAATCTCTGAACTGAAAAACACAGTAGAATCAGTCAAAAGCAGACTAAACGAAGCAGAGGATTGGATTAGTGAGTTAGAGGATAATGTAGGTAATAATTCTCAAGTGATATAGCAAAATGAAAAAAGATTGAAAAAATATGAACAAGATGTAAGGGAATTACAGGATAGCATTAGAAAAAATAATATCAGGATCATCAGAATAAGAGAGGGAGAAGAAAAGGAGCATGGAATTGAAAATCTGATAGGAGAAATAGTGGCAGAAAATTTTCCGAACCTGATGAGAGAAAAAGTTATGCAAGTCCAAGAAGCATTGAGAGTTCCAATAAAGAGAAACAGCCAAAAACCCACTCCAAGGCACATCATAGTTAAAATGGCAACATTCCAAGACAAAGAGAATCCTAAAAGCAGCAAGAGAAAAACAGCAAATAACTTACAAGGGAGCTCCAATAAGGCTATCGACCGATTTCTCAACAGAAACATTACAAGCCAGAAGGGAATGGTCAAAAATATTTCAAGCAATGAAAAACAAAGGCCTACAACCAAGAATACTCTACCCAGCAAGGCTCTCATTCAAAATAGAAGGTGAAATAAGGAGTTTCTCAGACAAAGGAAGACTAAAAGAATACATCTCCACAAAACCAGCATTGCAAGAGATGCTGAAGGGAATATTCTAAGAAAAAGGAAGAGAAAATACAAAAAAAAGAGTAGAGGAACAGAGATACAAAAGGGAAATGAATAAATACATGTCAATAATAACCTTAAATGTAAATGGATTAAATGCTACAATTAAAAGACATAGGGTAATGGAATGGATAAGAAAACAGGACCCACATATTTGCTGTCTACAAGAAACACACCTCTAAACAAAAGATTTACATAAGCTGAAAGTAAAGGGATATAAAAAAATATTCCAAGCAAATGGACCTGAAAAAAGAGCCGGGGTAGCAGTCCTCGTATCAGACAAACGGATTTCAAAGGAAGGGCAATAAAAAGAGATAAAGAAGGACATTTCATAATACTTAAAGGAACAATTCATCAAGAAGATATAACACTGATAAACATATATGCACCCAACATAGGAGCACCCAAATACATAAAGCAAATACTAGAAGACCACAAGAAGGATATTAACAACAACACCCTCATAGTAGGGGACTTCAACACTCCATTATCAACAATAGACAGATCATCCAAGCAAAGAAACACCAAAGATATACAGGCATTGAACAACACACTAAACCACATGGACTTAACTGATATATCTAGAACTTTCCACCCCAAAGAAGCAAAATATACATTTTTTTCAAAGGCACATGGGACATTTTCAAAGAAAGACCACATAATAGGACACAAAACAAGCCTCAACAAAATCAAGAAAATTGAAATTATATCAAGCTTCTTTTCAGACCACAATGCCTTGAAACTAAAAATCAACCTCAGGGAAAAAAATCAAAGACACCCACACTCATGGAGAATGAATAACACGCTATTAAATAACGAATGGGTTAACAATGACATCAAAGAGGAAATCAAGAAATTTCTTGAAACTAATGACAATGAACACACAACAGACCAAAACCTATGGGACACAGCAAAAGCAGTCCTAAGAGGGAAGTTCATAGCAATACAGGCATATCTGAAAAGACTAGAAGAATCTAAAATAAAAAACCTAACCATAAAGCTACAAGAACTAGAACAACAACAACAAACAAAGCCTAGGGCAAAAAGAAGAAAGGAAATCATCAAGATCATAGCAGAATTAAACAACATAGAAACTAAACGAACAATCCAAAAAATCAACAAAACTAGGAGCTGGTTCTTTGAAAAAATAAACAAAATTGACAAGCCTCTAGCCAGGCTCATTAAGAAAAAAAGAGAGAAGACCCAAATAAACAAAATCAGAAATGAAAGAGGAGAAATCACGACTGATACCTCAGAAATACAAACAATTATAAGAAATTACTACAAACAACTATATGGCAAGAAATTTGACAACCTAGTAGAAATGGACAGATTTCTAGAAACATATAACCTTCCAAAACTGAATCAAGAAGAAGTAGAAAGTCTCAACAGACCAATAAGAAAGAAGGAAATTGAAACAGTAATCAAAAATCTCCCTGCACACAAAATCCCTGGACCGGATGGCTTCACAGGCGAATTTTACAAAACATTTAGGGAAGAACTAACTCCTACCCTCCTCAAACTATTCCAAAAAATCCAAGAAGAGGGAAGATTCCCAAACTCTTTCTATGAAGCCAGTATTACCCTAATCCCAAAACCAGGTCAAGACACAGCAAAGAAAGAAAACTACAGGCCAATATCACTGATGAACATAGATGCTAAAATCCTCAATAAAATTTTGGCAAACAGGATCCAACAATACATCAAAAAGATCATACACCATGATCAAGTGGGATTCATTCCAGGGATGCAAGGATGGTTTAATATTCGCAAATCAATAAATATAATACATCACCTAAACAAAATGAAAGACAAAAATCACATGATCATATCTATAGATGCAGAAAAAGCATTTGATAAAGTACAACACCCATTTATGCTGAAAACACTCAGCAAAATGGGAATAGAGGGAGCATACCTTAACATAATTAAGGCTATACATGAGAAGCCTGAAGTCAACATCATACTCAATGGACAAAAACTGAAAGCATTCCCCCTGAAATCAGGAACTAGACAAGGCTGTCCAATCTCCCCACTTCTATTCAACATAGTGTTGGAAGTCCTAGCCACAGCAATCAGACAAGACAAAGAAATAAAAGGCATCCAAATTGGAAAGAAGAAGTAAAACTATCACTATTTGCAGACGACATGATAGTATACATAGAAAACCCTATAAACTCCACTAAAAGACTACTTGATATAATAAGTGAATTTGGCAAAATAGCAGGGTACAAAATAAATGTACAGAAATCTAAGGCATTTCTGTACACCAACAATAAAATATCAGAGACAGAGGCAAAAAAGAAAATACCATTTACTATAGCAACAAAAAAAATAAAGTACCTAGGAATAAACTTAACCAAAGGGATAAAAGACCTGTACACTGAAAATTATGCAACATTGAAGAAAGAAATTAAGGAAGATACAAATAAATGGAAGCAAATACCATGTTCTTGGATGGGAAGAATCAACATCATCAAAATGGCCATACTACTCAAAGCAATTTACAAATTCAATGCAATCCCTATTAAAATACCAATGACATATTTCACTAACCTAGAACACATCCTCCAAAAATTCATATGGAACCAAAAAAGACCCCGAATAGCAAAAGCATCTTGAAACAGAAGAACACAGCAGGAGGAATCACGATACCAGACATCAAACAATACTACAAAGCCACTGTGATCAAAACAGTCTGGTACTGACATAAGAACAGACATATAGATCAGTGGAACGGAATTGAAAGCCCAGAAATAAACCCAGGCCTCTATGGTCAACTAATCTTTGATAAAGGAGGAAGGAACATAAAATGGAATGAGAAGAGCTTCTTTAACAAATGGTGCTTGGAGAACTGGACAGGGACGTGCAAAAAAATGAAACTAGACCACCAACTTACACCACACACGAGAATAAACTCAAGATGGATTAAAGACTTAAATGTAAGCCGTGATACCATAAAAGTTTTAGAGGAAACCATAGGCAGGAAAATTTCAGATATCACACGTAACAATATCTTCACGGATACATCTCCTAAGGCATGAGAAATAAAGGAAAAAATAAACAAATGGGACTACATCAAATTAAAAAGTTTCTGCTCATCAAAAGAAAACATCAGCAAGATGAAAAGGAAACCAACCATATGGGAAAACATATTTGCCAATGATATCTCGGACAGGGGACTGATCTCCAAAATATATAAAGAGCTTATACAACTCAACATCAAGAAAACAAACAACCCAATTAAAAAATGGGCAAAGGACCTGAACAAACATTTCTCTGAAGAGGACATACAGAAGGTCCATAGGCACATGAAAAAATGCTCAACATCATTGACCATCAGAGAGATGCAAGTAAAAACCACAATGAGATACCACCTTACACCTGTCAGAATGGTCATCATCAACAAATCAACAAACAACAAGTGCTGGCGAGGATGTGGAGAAACAGGAACCCTGCTGCACTGTTGGTGGGAATGCAGACTGGTGCAGCCACTATGAAAAACAGTATGGAATTACCTGAAAAGACTAAAAATGGAACTGCCATTTGAACCAGTGATTCCACTGCTAGGATTATACCCGAAAAATACTAAAACCCTAATTCAAAAAAAACCTATGCACCCCTATGTTCATAGCAGCCCTGTTTATAATAGCTAAGTGCTGGAAACAGCCTAAATGCCCATCTGTAGATGAGTGGATCAAAAAACTGTGGTACATCTACACAATGGAATACTATGTAGCAGAAAGAAAGAAGGAACTCCTGCCATTTGCAACAACATGGATGGAACTGGAGAGAATTATGCTTAGTGAAATAAGCCAGGCAAAGAAAGAAAAATACCATATGATATCACCTAATATAGGAAACTAAAGAGCAACACAAACAAACGAACTAAATAGGCAAAGACTAGAATAGTAGTCAGTAGGGAGGAGAGGGGAGGGAGAGAAGGGGCATAAGTAAGGGAAGGGTCTAGTCAAGGAACATGTATGAATGACTCATGGACATGGACAACGGGGAGGGATATAGTTGTGGGAGAAGGGATGGGCTGGGAGTGGGGAGCAATGGGGGAAAAATGGGACAACTGTAATTGAATCACCAAAAATTAAAATTAAAAAAAAAAAACCAATGAAATTTTCACAAGACTAAAACAAATAATGCAAAAATGTATATGGACCCCTATAACACCCTAAATAGCCAAAGCCACCTTGAGAAAAAAGAATGAAGTTTGAAGTATTACACTACTTGATATCAAACTATACTACAAGGCTATACTAATCAAAGCAGCATGATACTGGCATGAAAACAGATACACATAATATTGGAACAGAATAGGGAGCTTAGAGGAAACCCCAACTATACTAGGTCAATTAATATATGACAAAGAAGGCAAAAACATACAATAAGTTAAGATAGTTTTTCAATAACTGATGTTGGGAAAATTGGACAGATACATAAGTAAATGAAACTAGACCACGTTTTTATACCATATAACAAGAATGAATTCAAAAGGGATTAAAGACTTAAAGATAAGCCTCAAAAAGTAGAACTTCTAAAAAAAAATAGGGCTTAAACTCTCCGACATTTCTCTTAGCAATATATTTTTTAGATATATCTCATCAGGCAATAAAAGAAAAAGAAAAAATAAACAATTAGGACTACATCTTACACTGGGGAACAGAACTTTTGTTGAGTTAGATCTGACACTAGTTTTTGACTAACTTTTGGCATCTGAATGCAAAAATGACCCCGGTTTTTGTCTATCATGTCAACATTTTTGTCCCAAAATTCATACAAAATGTACATAACAAAAAATAAAGAAAAAATTACCTGAATAGACTGTTTATTTAGAGTTATTTTATTTAAAAAAGGCTGTATATTGTTACTGTAAGTCAAATTGTGTACAAGTAGTAAAGTTCTGCTACCAAACATTCATATTAAGGTATTTTATCTTTTCAAGTGACAGGCTAGAAAATGTCAAAATGAGATACCTGAGACAGTCTCCTTCAGTTGGCAAAGCTCTAACAAATTGCTTCATGAGACCCAGTTTTATGTGCAGAGGTGAGAATAAAATGTTCTATCTGTCAATGAAGGGCTCATGTAGGATGTTTGGATCACCAGGTTTGAGGTCATATCTTGGAGGTCAGTTTGACTCCACCCAATGCTTCTCATGAGCTCTGCTGTCCCACATACACAGAAAACAGGGATACTTGGTGTATCCACATTGCTGACCAACAAGGAAGCCGACCATTTGAAGGTCAACACAGATAACCCAACTGTGCTTGTGATATTGCAACAGATCAATGACTCTCTTTATGTCTTCATATTCTTCACAAAAACAAACTAAATGGCCAGTTGGGACTGCACCAAATAAATTGCCATTGTGGAGGAGGACACACTTCAAGCTCTACTTTGAACTATTGATGAACTGTCGCCATTCAACTGCATCATAGATTGGAATTCCCAATTCTTCCATTAAACTGTGTATGTTATAGCAATACACAAAGCCACCGTCACTTGGAAATTATTGCAGAAACGCACTTTCTCTTGATTGAAAGTAGGATGCCTTTGCTCCTTTTTCAAGCAAGTTTTCTAGTATAGTCTTGATGCTGGGAGTTCTGAAGCCTTTTTGGATAGTCCCAAATCTCATGCCAAATCATTTAGTTCATGCTGATCAAGTCCCTTATGAACTGAGTCATCTTCAATTTCAGAATCTTCATCCTTGCTGTCACTTAGTTCTTCACCATACTCCTGTTTTCTGAAAGAGGGTAGTTCAATGAAAACTGGCACTGGGATATCAGCTGAATGAGGCATTGGGCATATAACTGATGGTAGACTAATGTACTCTATTTTACATTTATTATTCTTGTTATATGCCGACATTTTCACTATACAAAAGCAACAGTCACTTGAATGATCTCTGGTCTCTCACCAAACCATACCGAATGAAAATTTGTCATGTGTTCCCTTTGTACACATTCATAAACTCTCGACACATTGCTTGCACACCTTGTGAGGGGCCCAAGACTTACCTTGACCACCAAATTTTACTTTAAAATATGTAAAATAGGCTTGCTTGACAAATGTGCTGTTTGTCCTTTGACTGGGAATGGTGAAACTGCCACAGATATAACAAAATGAATCAGGGTTGCTTAGGCACTTACGATGAGAAATAGCAGAGGCAGACATGGTCTGAAGGAAAGGAAATAAGCACATATGTAAATTTTTTAAAAATTCTGCTAATTCCTTGTATACAGACAAGAACTCAGACTACACTTCGGAGTATGATTCACTATACAGAGTGGCACACAACCTCTCACCACACTGTCTCATGTGTAACTGAATAGCCTAGACAAGTATGAACATGCTGCTGGTCTCCAAGGTCATCCCCAACCCCTCCCGACTCGAGGGAGGTTTTCTCTCAGCCAATAGGAGAGCAGTAGTGCTTCCCTCCATCCAGGCTAGATCCAGCCTAGAGTGGTCACATTAAGATAAGCTGTACAGAAAATCTTGATGTGATAGAGGAAAACTAACTGCAGTTTTGAAATCAGCATGACTATTTAAATCTAAAACAGCTGAAAAATCGAACTCAACAGGAATAATGTTAAAAATTGTTCCCCTGTGAAAAGTTGTTGCATAACAAAAGAAACCATCAACAACATGCAGAAACACCTACTGAATGGAAGAACATATTTGCAAATGACACATCTGATAAGGGGCTAATATTCAAAATATATAAACAACTCCACCAAAAATAAAAATAAACCCTATTCCAATTAAAAAATGGGCAGAGGACCTGAATAGACACTTTTCCAAAGAGGACATACAGATGGCCATGTGGCCTTATGAAAAGATGATCAACATCACTAATAATCAGAGAAATGCAAATTAAAACCACAAAGCACTATCACCTCACACCTGTCAGGCTATCATCAATAATTCAACAAACAATTGCTGGTGAAATATGGAGAAAAGGGAACTCTAATGAACTATTAGTAGGAAAGCATATTGGTCTGGCCACCATGGAAAACAGTATGGAGTTTCCTCGAAAAATTAGAAATGAAACTGCCTTATGACCCACTTCTAATTTGAAATGATATATGCATTCCTATGTTTATTGCAGTTTTATGTATACTAACCAAGATATGGAAGTAGCCCAAGTGTTCATCAATAGACAAGTGGATAAAAAAGCTGTGGTACATATATACAATGTAATATCATTTGGCCATAAAAGAGAATAAAATCTTACCATTTGCAACAGTATGAATGGACCTAGAGGATATTATGCTAAGTGAAATAAGGCAGAGAAATACAAATACCATATTATGTTACTTATATGTGAAATCTAAAGAATAAAATAAACAAACAAAACAGAAACAGGTTTGTAGATGCGGAGCACAAACTGATGGTTGCCAGAAGGGAGGAAGTTTAGGGGGGCTGGGTGAAAAAGGATTAGAACTACAAATTGGTAGTTATAAAACAGTCACGGGGATGTAAAGTTCAGCATAGGAAACATAGTCAATATTATTATAATAACTATGTATGGTGCCATGTAAGTACTTTAATTATCAGGGAGGTCACTATGTAAATTAGATAAATTATCTAACCACTCTGCTGTACATCTGAAATTAATTTTGAATAGTATTGAATGTCAACTGTATTTAAAAACTAAATTAAAACAGACAAAACTTAAACAGACAGAGAGAGACAGAGAGAGACAAATAATCCCAAAACATGATGCAACAAGAAAATCGAGAAAATTTCTAATTCTCTTATCCTGAACTGGAATTGCAAAACAAAAAGATTTCTGGGATGAGACACCTCTTCCATGTATTTCAGGTATTTCTAAATAAGAGCCTTTATTGGGCCTTGGAGATCTGGAACTTGGAGCAGCTTTCATGCCATCACCCTGATCTCAGATTAGGCATCTTCAAACTGAGGACCCCACTGCTAGCTGGCTTTCTTCTGGCATCTGCTCTGCTTCTACAGAGGGGTGCATTTCCTTCTGAATCCAGCTGAGTTCTGTTCTCAGCTACCCTGGACCAAGAGAGGCTAGACCAAATCAAACTGAGGTCTGCTCAGGCCCCTCACAAACACTGGCCCAAATATAGCCAGGGCTGGCCAAGGGGGAATCTGGGCTGATGACTTGAGGAGCCCAGATAGTTGCTAGGCCTAAGCTCAGGCCTCCATCATGGGTTACTCCTCCAACCCTTCCCGGCTGGTAAAGGGCAGGATGCAGGGAGCTAGTCCTTTGTGTAGCAGAGAAAGCTGAAGGTGCCCAGTGAGTGAGAAAACATCCCATTCTACCTACTCTTTTGCTCCCCTACCTTCAAACACACATGCACCCACTCCATACTTGGATGGATGAGGAATGAGACTTCCTCAATTATGTTTCTCTCTTCTTGGTACTTACCCCTGAGCAGGTGAGCTTCAAGATCTGGCCCAAGTTCTCTTTTATAATCCTACCCATTTCCATTTCCATTTCCTTGGGAACTTTCTCTGAACCGATAGCTAACAGGTGAACTAATTCATGCTAAAATGGAAAATCTTGATTTTGTCTTATTATATGAACTTTCCAAATATTATTATTAAAATAGAGGACAAACATTTGTCAATAAATGGCTGTATAATGATGAAACTGCCGAACTATTAACTGCTCAAGGAAAAGATTGTGGTGACATTGGGTGAGCTCTCTAGAGGGCAAATAAATTATCTTTCCTTATTCATAAGTGTAGCCTTTTTTCTAAAAATGCAGAGACCCAGTCCTAGCTCAGCTTGGGATGCCTGAGCTAACTGTCCCTCCAGGGGACTAGTAGGTTTCTATCCTTTCCAGACTCAATTTAGAGAGGCATCACTGCCTCCAGGAAGCCTTCCAAGTCGCAAAAGGCTGAGTTAGGTTCTACCTCCATAGTTTCCTATACAAACCTCTATATATGGCATTGTTGATACTTCAGTAAATGCCCCTACTGGGCTGTCTAGTCCCCAAGGCCAGACACCAGCTATCAGTCATCTCAGTGCCTCTTCTGCATAAGCCCAGGTTCTGGGTATAGGGGGAGTGGTAGGTGAATGTCTGCGGAATAAATAAAGGATGTTCCACATGAGTGCTCCCTGGTTATGTTTGCCAAACAGGGGTCCCATGAGCAACCCCAGAGCTCTTCACACTCCCTAGTGAAATTCTTAACAGCTTATGAAGATCTAGAAAAACTTTTAAAGTATATGGATTATCTGGATAAGCACCATATAAACCCCTAGTGGCCCCTGATTTCTGTGCCCTTGTTTGAATTTAGGTTAGCAATCAGGGTAACCTCAGTTGGTATGGCTTTATGCATCCATACTGTCCATACTGGAAGAGTATGACATCTAAGCATATGGCAGTGAGGACTTATCACCCCAGAAGAGTCTGCCTCACATTCAGTCCCATATTGCCTTAGGCAACCAACTTGGTTTTGTAAATACCAGGCTCAACAGTCACATAAAATGAATGCCATTAGAGTTTTATTGCTATTGTAATTGTGTTTGTATTTTATTTATAAATTTGTTTTTATTTTATGGTTATAAAGCAACTATAAGATTGAGTGGTTGCATTTGTGTTAAGTTTTTGTTTAATCAGCAATAACTTGTCAACACAGGCCCTGAAAGAATGTTCTTGGCCTTTGAAAGGATAATACTCAGGTTTGCAAAACACTGCTATAGGGAATTCTCACTCTCTTCTCCTGAGACTGATGATAACTCAGCTTGGCAGGTCTTGGGTGTGCACTGGGAGGGGCTGAGAAAGTCCAGCAGCAGAGCATCCACAAGCATCATTCATGGACCTTCTTTCCATATCCTTGTGCTCTGCCCCAAGCCAGGTACTTCAGGATCCAGTGCAGAGCAGCATGTACCACACATGCACACACACACTGAGATGCACACACATAAACACACGTGAGTGTGTACCCACAGGGTCTGCTCCTGGTGCCAGGCTTTTGACCTCTAGACATGGCATTTTCATAAACTCTTTGTACCATTTCACCTTCAGCTCAGCAAATCCAAATCTTCCTTGTCCCCATGTTCAGCTCATTTGTCATTGGGGCCATCAGGTCAGTCTCACTGGGAGGACAAGCACTAGAGGCTAGAAGAGAATGAGAGAGAACTTACTGTGTTCTCTTAACCAACCCAATGCTATCACGAACTCATACACCAGGTTCCTCTACAGTTGCACAAACCACTCTGAGTGCTCAGGGTCAATCGGCCACGCAGTGTTTGCCAAAAGTCAGTTGCTTGTTCCCAAATTTACTTACGCCATTCCAGGTATTTAAGTCAACAAACATTACTTGAGCACTCACTGTGTACTGCTCTCTTAAGGACTCGGGACCAGGAAGGCTTCTCACCAAAAGTGTGGAGGTACTCCAGCCTCACAGGCTGCTGCCTGCCTGCCTCCAGCTCCTCCCTCCAGCAGCTGAATTCATTTGCTAGTGCTTCCATGACAACACCCTGCGGATAGGGGCACTTAGAGGGTGGCTATTTATTGTTTCACAGTCTGGAGGCCGAAAGTCCAATATCAAAGTGTCAGCAGGGCTGGTTTCTTCTGAGTCCTCTCCTTGGCTTGTAGATGGTCATCTTCTACCTGTGTCTTCTCTTAATGCATGTGAGTCTTAATCTCCTTTTCTTATCAGGACACCAGTTATTGGATCAGAGACCATCGTAATGACCTCACTTCACTTTAATTGCCTCATTAAAGGTCCTATCTCCAAAAGCAGTCATATCCTGAGGTCCTAGGCATTAGGGCTTCAACATAGGTTTGGCAGGAGGGCACAATTCAGCCCTAAACAGCATGCATTACAGAGCACTCAGAGGCTGCTGACCCCCATGGAAGGTCAATCAGGAGTTCATTGTCTTTGATGGGACTTGTCTTTTCCCTGCCCCCAAGCCTCCTACCTGGACCCCCTTTGGAATGTCACATTCCTCAGTCAATGTGTTATCCCTCACACTTGCAATTCATCTCCTTGTCCTTCTATATTCCTTCTCCATTCCCTTATCAGCTTTGCTGTTTTCCTCTCAACTGAGCTTCCACCATGTTCTCTCTCACGATCCCTCTCACTTGCAGCTTTCAACCTTCATGAGAAATACATACCACAAAAAGAGCTTTGCGATTTAAATAGCTTGAGTTGGCTCTGTCCTCGTCCATTATAAAGTGCACTTAAAATCAAAGCTACTTTAATCTGAAGGACGAGGATTAAGATATTAAGTAAAAGCTAGGGTTCTCAAAGCGTGGTTTGTAGACCACAGATGTGGATAGGGAAGGCCCCTAAAGTCATTTCTAATCCGAGGTAGTGTTGATTTAATGTTTTATTGCCATTTCATTATAAAAGTTATAGTTGCTCAATATAGAAAACAAAAACTACTGCAAATTACAGAAACATCAAAATTTCTCAAGTTATCAACTAGAGCTAATCATTTTGACAGTTCACTGTGTTTGGATTTTAACTAGTGAATGGAATATTTTCCATGTTACTTCCTAATTAGTCACATCTAATATACAAGAAAGTTTTTAATATCCATCTTATACCTCAATCCTTTGATTGCCTCTTTTTTCAATAATTTTAGTTAATTCATTTGAGCTTTCAAGGTAAGTATATTGTCTGTTTCTGAAAAATAATAGTTTTATGTGTATTACATATAAAATCTGTCTTCCTGTTTTATTGAACTGATTGTAATTTCCAGAACAATATTAAATAAAAATTATTTTTTACCTAATTTTAATGGAAACACCTGTAGATTTTTTTGCTATATGGTTTGAGATAAATACTCTACATTATCTGAAGGAAATTTCTATTCTTGCTTTCTAAAAATTCATAATAGAAATTATTGTTGTTTTATCACATGTCTTTTTAAATTGAGATATATTTGCATACCATAAAATCCAGCCTTTTAAAATACACAATTCAGTGGTTTAGGTTATTCACAAAGTTATGTAACCATTCTTGTTATCTAATTCTAGAATATTTTCATCACCCAAACAAGAAATTCTATATCCATTAGCAGTCATTCCTTATTACTTTCTTTCCCTGAATCCCTGGCAACCACTAATCAGCTTTCTGTCTATATAAATTTGCTTATTTTAATATTTCATATAAATAAAATCATACATCATGTAGCTTTTTGGGTCTGGCTTCTTTCACTTACCATAATGTTTTCAAGGTTCATTCATGTTGTGGCATGGATCAGTATTTTTACAGCTGAATGATATTCCATGCTGTGGATATACCACTTTAGTTTATCCATTCACTTTTTGATGGACATGTAGGTTGCTTTTACTTTTTCTTATTTTGAATAACGTTGCTAAGAATATTCATGTACAGATTTTTTTGTGGACATATGTTTTCAATTATGAGAATTGCTGGGTCATATGATAGTACTATGATTAACTTTTTGATAAACTGCCAGAATGTTCTTAGAAGTGACTGCATCATTTTACATTTCCTCCAGCAATGTATAAAGGTTCACATTTCTCCATATCCTCACCAACCCTTGTTATTATGTCTTCTTTATTCTAGCCATCCCAGTGGGTGTGAAATGTTTTCTCATTGTGGTTTTGATATGCATTTTCCTAGAGACTAATGATGTTAATCATCTTTTTATGCTTATTAGACATTTGTATATCTTCTCTGAACAAATTTCTATTCAAATCTTTTGCCCTCTTTTTAACAGAGTTGTGTTTTTATTGTTGAGTTCTTTATATATTTTGGATACTATACCCTCATCAAATACATGAAGTGCAACTATTTTCTCTAGTTTTGTGGATTGTTTTTCACTTTTTTGTTAATACCCTTTTAAAACAAAAGTTTTTAATTTTGATAAAGTTCAATTTATATATATTTTTTCTGTTTCCTTGTGCTTTTGGTATCTTATCTAAAAAGGTATTGTGTAATCCATGGTCATGAAGATTTATATCTGTTTTCCTCTAAGAGTATTATAACTTTAACTGTTGCATTCAGGTATTCTTCATTTTAATTTTTATACATGTCCGTTAGGAATCTAACATTACTCTTTTACATAGAGATATCCAGTTATTTTGGCACCATTTACTGAAAATATTATCTTCACCACCACTATTGAATTATCTGGGCACCCTTGTTGAAAAAGCAAGTGACCATATGTATGGGTTTATTTCTGAAATAATTATTAATGAAATAATTATTACTGAGATAATTATAAGATTTTTCTTTCAATATGAAGTATTACTAGATTTAAAAAATTTTGTCTTCATAGTCATGAGATGACCCAAACACAGTCATGGTAAATTGCTCTTTTCATACTCTATTAAATTTGATTAGCTATTATTTTGTATTTATAAGTGAGATTAACATATTGTTCACTTTTTTAATGCCATCTCTGTTAGGCTTTATCAGGTTCATGTAAGTTTCATAAAATGAGCTCCATCTTTTTTTATGGTTTAGAAAAACAGGGTCTAAAGTGGCTCACGGTCTAAAATGTTTGTCTCTTGAGCCCTCTGGAAGGGTTCCCCTTACTCACCCTGATACTTGCCTTATTTGGTGGAGGTTTCAAGTCTCTGCAAAGTGATGTGTTTAAAGCATAAATAAATACTTAACTCAGCTGAGTTTAAGTTATGTTTTAAGAACAATGCACTGTCTTAATAACAATTTATTCCCCTCTTCCCCCATCCACATCAGCTGAAGTTATCCTTGAAATTAATAGTTTGGTTACCCAAGGTTCTTGTCATCTTTCATTTGTCTTGAATGCCCATCATTTTTCCTGATTTCCAGCTGTTGCTACTTAATCTAAAGAAAATACAGCCTGTGGAGCTTACATGTTTGATTTTCTAAATACCTTGTATCTGTCTTTACATTAAATTTTTGTTTCTCTACATGATGGTTAGAGCATAGGCTCTGCAACCAGGAAAGCTGACTCCAGTGTACACTAGCTGAACAACCTTGGCAAGGTCTTAGCTTACTCACCTGTAACAAAGGGTTAATCATAGGGATCATCTCATGGGATTGTGGAGAGACTACATGGCGCAGTATTTGTAAAGTGTTTAAAATCATGTTTGGCCCTTAGAATATCCGTTTAACATATAAAGCTGAAATTATAGTGTTTAGATGCTATACTCTTTTCAGTTTCCTTGCACACTGATTTCTAAAGAGAAATGTCTCCTCCTCACTAGTGCTGTTTCTGGTTCGGCTGCCTTCCCTCCCCTTACATTGTCCTTGTATTCTTCCTGCCTACTGAGTTCTCTCAAACACTAGATAGTGCTTCTGAGAAGAGCTTGACAAAGTTTGGGCCATTGTCCCATCCTTTTTCTCTTCCTGAAGATCCCCCAGCCCCTTTCACAGTGAATTTAGAAAATCTGTGACTCTGTTGCTTCTTGAAAATGGTGGTAAGATATCCCCAGGGCTAATGTCCACTCTAAGATGATCTCATGGCTTCCTTTGGCACTGGGACCAGCAGAGAGAGTGCATCCAATATGAGGCCCACGTAAAGCACACGGCCTTAGTTAACCACACAGACATAAGCGATTACAAATCTACCTCAATCCCATTTAACATTCTTCTAAGACTGAGGTCCTTCTGACTAGCTCCCTTTCTGAGTGTTTCTATCACAAACTGAGCTTATTCAAAAGGGGATGCATTGGTGTCTAGCAAATCTTTGCTTTTGGTGTTCCATATCTGCAAATGGCACCAACATTCACTAGCCACCCAGGTAAAAACCTGAAAGTCATTCTAAACACTTTCTTCTCACCAGCCTCATCAAACACGTCAAAACCTATGACTTCCATTTCCTCAATGGCTCTTAAACCCACACTGCCTCCAACTGTTTAAACTGTACTTCCTGTCACCAGTGATGTTCCTTCATTCACTCCTCCCCCCACTTACAAGCAATATATGTGCACACACATAGCTGATCTTCCTCCAAGTTTCCCTATGTCAGTTACTATATACCCATCCAACATTTGCTCCTGCTAGGAACCTGGGAGTTCACCTTGACAAGCTCTTTTCCCCCACTCCTCATTCACCCATCACCAAGACCTTTAGACCTATTTCCCAAATATATTTTGAATGCATCTACTCCTCCCCATCTTGGCTTATGACCAGCTTTATCCATGTCACATTGTCTCTTGTCTGGACTTCTGCAACAGCCTCTTATGTGACCTTCGCACTTCTTTCTTCTTTTGTTATTGTACTGTTACAGGAACAGGGGAGTCCAGAAACAAACCCCAGAGTTTGCGGCTGGGAGATAGGGAGCAGGAAGCAGTTTTCAGGATGCCCTTGCATGCCTGGAGCTAGTGGCTGGAAACATTGTTGCAAAGATCCGCTTTACTTCCAAGACTCAGGAAGATGGGAGGGATCTTGGACTGTAGGCTGGTAGGGAAGAAGCAGACAGAGCCTACGTAGGGTTCTGTGAATGGTCAGAACTGTTTGCAACACCCACTGCGTGAGAGGACGCAAGGGGAGAGAGGAGGCAGGGAGGAAGAGAGAAGCAGCTGCGGACATATTTTGGGCTGGCTCTGGCTCTAGGAGGCTCTCTCTCTCAGGCTCTCTCTGGCCCTCACGCCCTCACTCTGGCTCTTGTGGGCTCCCTCCATCTGGCTTGGAGAAGGGATCTCCAGGCTGCTTTAAGAAGAGGCTCTTGCCAGACTGCTTTGAGAAGGAGAGGAGATCCATGCGGTTTGCAGGAAGAAGGCAGTTTACAAGGAGGCTGAGAATCCAGGCGGTCCTGCATTGAGAGCTGGAGGGCACCACAGCACAGAAAGGACCTCCCTAATCAGAACTGAGTGATTGGCAGCTACTGGTAAAGCTGAACTGTGCCTAGGAAGTAGGGAAACGGTGTTTCTGACTTTCCTAAGACTGGCCAGGTCTGGGAGGGGCAGGCAGGACTTTGTGTAAATAAGCAATTCTTTTTCTTTTCAGCAAACTCTAGTATTCAGTTGTAATTCTGGCAGCGGGCAATCGGGCCCCTAACTAAACAGCCGGTGGGTTCTGTTTCAATCGAAGCAGCCCAACGGTTCTGTTATAGTACCAATTCATACTTCACATACAACCAGAATGAAATATTTGAAACACAAATTTTATTATGTCTCTTTTCTTCTTAAAACCCCCTGCACTTAGAATAAGGCATATACTAAGGCGGTATGATTTGAAAAAGAGACAAAGCTAAAACCTCAAAGATGAACATAAAAACCTCAAAGGCAGTCATACAGAAGAGCAACAAAGAAAGGTTGTGCTCCACTTAGAGGACAGAGAAAGTGTAAAAGGCCATGAGATATGAAAGCTTGGAGGATTTAAGGCCAGTGGGACTGAAGTGAAGCAGAAAGTGCTAAGAAATGGTGATGGATCAGTTAGCAAAGGCTGGGCCATGCAGGACCTTATGTCATGAAAAGGGTACTTTCATAATTGTTTCTATTTTTACATATATAACATATATATTAAACTCTCTCTCTCTCTCTCTCTCTCATGCATACACACACACACACACATCATTCTTACCCACTGGCCATAAGCACCACAGAGAAACATCCATTCCTTTTTGTTCAGTTTATTCCCATGTCCAGTATAGTGCCTGTCATGTAGTAGGTGCTAAATTTTAATAGAGTACATGAAAGAAAAAATATCTCCAGCATTCTAGCCAGGCCAAATGGCTGGCAAATGCCCAAATATATTGTGCCATTCCCTCTTCTAAGAGCCTCATTTTTATCTACCTCAGTGATTCTCAACTGAGGGACAATTTTGCCTCCAGGGAACATTTGTTAATATTCTGAGACATTTTTTATTGTCACAATTGTAAGGGAGGAGGCTTTATTGGCATCTGGTGGGTAGAGTTCAGGAATGCTACTAAATATCCTACAGTGGACAGGACAGCCCTGTGACCCTGACAAACAATTATTCAGCCTAAAATATCAACAGTGCAATCCTGGTCTTGCTAATTCTACCTGTCCTCCTAGCCTATGCAAAAGTTTTCCTTCCTCATTAATCAGTATGAGATTGCCCTCTGCTGTGCTCCCAAACCTTCTTTATATCATACATCCCTTTGCCTTGCAATTGCATGTTCTATCTGCCTCTCACTGATGTTTCACCAGCCTGCTTAACACAGTAGGCCATCCCTACAATTTCTTAAATGATTGTGGCCCCCTTAGCTAGTACAGAATAAGAGGGTGAAGACAAATTTTGTACCAACATTTTAAAACATATAGTTGTCCACCTTCATCGACCTCTCCCCCTTCCCTGTGGCTATCACCACACTGTTGTCTATTTCTATGGGAGATTTTATACACACTATATATATATTTTATTATTATTATTATTTTTGCTTAATCCCTTTGAAGCACAGAGCATTTAAATGACTGATGGTGCCAGAGCTGATGCTGGGCACTCTACCCCAAGAGCCTGTGTGTTATCCTTGGGTGCTGCCCATTGCATAGTGGCCTTCAAATTGATGTTCTAGATTAACTTTAACCAATTTATTATAAAGGTATTTTTATATTCTTGTTGTAATCACAGGATTGACATGTCAATAGTTTTTTCCAGTGCACAGTGAAACATAAAGATTAACATTTTATATCTTTATCCTCATATATTCTGAAATCACCTTATGTACTCACAACATTGGCCACAGTCATACCCACTATCCATTTTTATGGCCAATACAACAATTTGGTAGCAGCTCCAAGGGATGACCCGATGCCCATCCTTCCATCTCCAGGACCTCCCTCCTAGGGAACACAACTGGCTGCTGTCACCAGCTCTTTCTTTCAACCAACTTGGCTAGCATACTTCCACACTCTCCTCCGTGGACTCTGAGCGGGCCAAGCTGAGGGTGGCCCCATCTGTCGGGGACTGTTTTCCCCTATGGTCCGTCAAGTGGCATTTCATACCTGACACTGGGCCCAAGGTGTTCAGTGTTCCAAATGTTTTTTGAGAGTCAGCTTGGGCTGTGCTTAGCCCTCTACTGGCCCCAGCTTGAGTGACTGCTGGGGCTTTCGTGGTCACCAAGATCCTGGCTTTATTCTGTGACCCATGGCAAAGGCAGTGATCCAGCCAGGATGCCAGGAGATGCTTCTCACCAGGACCTCATTTCCCTTTGGGACCTTTTCTGCCTTGTATGTTATCAGGACACAGACAAACACAAAGTCCAGATACAAACTCATAAACATATAACATGTAAAAATGCAAACACATGCACATATATATATATCCATCTAGATAATTATACACATATAAACACACATATATTCACACCAACACACATATACATAATCAGACACACACTCAAACATACATAAACACACACATATATTTCCTCAACCACTCGCATACATTCACACACATATGTGTACAAATTCACACCAGATTCACATACATTCTATATGTCCTCTCATCCCCCAACATCAAAATGAGCCTACTTGCACTGGGAAACAATGTGCAACCAAAAATCTTGCCTCCTCCCCATTATTCCAAAGTTCTCACCCCAGCTTCATTTAGGCCTCTTGGCCCTCCATGACCTGGGTCTGTCCCCAGGCCCTCTGTCAGGTCTCCTCCCTGGATGCTCACCCTCATTCAGCTCCTAGGACTCAAACACACCAGGAATGCTCTCACCTGGGGCTTTGCACTTGCCCTTCCTTCTGCCAGGAGCATGCTCCCCTAGGGTTCCTGGGTTCACTCTCTTACCCCAGCCTCTACTGAAACAGCACTTTATCAGAGCAGCCTTCCTGCACACCTTAAATAAGATAGCACTCTTCAGTCCTCCATCTCCCTCTGTCATCCTACCCTGCTCTATTTCTATTGTAGCATTTATTACCCTCAGATGTGTGTATCTGCATAACGGGCTTATCAATGTAAGCTCCATGTGGGGACTTCATTCATTTTGTCAGTTATATCCCTAACATCTAGAATAACATTTGACACATTAACAACCACTCTAGAAATAACTGTCAAATTAATGAACAAATAAATGAAAAACACTTTTGGAGCTGCTGGGAAGGGCGTGCTCATCTCACTGTACTGCCCTCTCTCTGCACCTCAGATCACAATAGCCCCTTGTGGGCTAGTTCTCACCCCATGACTCTGAGAGTCCCCTCCTGTTTCTCCACCTGCACAAACCTCACTCCAGACACATCTCTCAGGCACACCTTCCCACCTGTCATCTCTCTCTGTTCCATGTGTCCTAGTGTTTAAACAGTTCAAAAAGGTGATGGAGTAAAAGTTATTCCAAAAGTTATTCTAAAAACATCCCACAGAAAACACCTAGGAATATACTCCTGTCTAGAATGAGAGGCCACTGTGTGGATTTAAACCCCACAGACTTTACAGTGTGATGAAATTCACACTTGCACCAATAAAGACAGTGTTCTCTTATGGCAAGAGAAAATACTATAAATGTGTTCTTTCTTACCAAATAAATCCAGAGACTTGCTTTGTAAAAACAAGGTGGTAATAGGAAAAAAAAGAAAAATAGATCAATGGAAGATAAAGGTAGCCCAGAAAAAAAAAACCACATTATATATTCAGGTTTTAAGGGATAAAGTAAATAAGTCTGGAGAGAAAGAAAACTCAGTCAAAAAATGACAGTGAAAAAAGTTATCCACTGTTTTTTTAAAATCAACTTTGGTCTCACATCATGTGAAAAACCTAATAATATTTTTATATTTTTCAGGATTATGTTTTAATTAAAAATATTAACAAGTATAAATTACCTGTGGGCATGGACAACAGGGTGGGGATTGACTGAGGGAGTGAAACGGGGGGAGGGGAGGGCAATGGGGGAAAAGTGGGACAACTGTAATGGAACAATAATAAAAAATGTTTACAAATATGTAAATAATATTATAAATGAGGCACTTTAAAATGGAGCCGGGGGTCTTCCGGCCAAGGTAGAGGTGTAGGTAGATACATTGAATCTCCCTCAAAATTAAGAAGGAACTTACAACCACTTCAAAACTAAGAAAATGCAGAATATTCAGAAAATCAAGCTACATAAATGTTCAACAAAGTAATAAAAAAGAAATATTCAGCCAGAAATAAAGAAGAGGCAGAGCCGGGAGGGTGAGAATGAGGTACAGGGCTACAGCAGCTGGTGGGAGGTTAGTGGCAGTGGCAGTGGCAGCAGCAGTGACACAGGGGCTGTAGCCATGGCGAAAAGTGCAGTCATACATTTTAAACCAGGGAAGCAATCCCAGTCCCAACCCAGACCACACAGCCCATGGTCCCAGCTCCAGGGAAAATAGAGGCACATTGCTTCTGACTGTGAAAACCAGTGGGGGTCTGGGGTGGAGGAAGAAACTACTGGTCTCTCAACAGAGGTAGCTTGTTTAGTAGGGGAAGGGGGAGAAGTGCCTGGAAAAGGGGTGAGTGCGGGGCAAGCGGCACTGTTCCCTCTCACACACTGACCTCACACACAGTGCCATAATGTGGCAAAGTGGGTCAACAGCAATAATGAATACCTAAGACTCCGCCCCTTACAACATAAAGGTGTGACAGCTCTACCTGAGTCACAGGGCAAACAGTGAAAGCTGTCAAGATGAGGAGACAGAGAAGTACAGCCCAAAAGGTTCCAGTGGGAAAACTGAGCAATGAGGAAATAGCCAACCTAACACACGAGGAGATAGCCAACTTAACAGATACACAGTTTAAAGCATTGGTGATAAAGATGCTCACAGACTTAACAGAAAAGATTAAGCATAACAGAGGAGTGATGTAGGCTAGACTAAGTGAAATGAAGGAAAATCCAAACAAAACTAGTGGTGAAGGAAAGGGAACCAGGGTTCAAATCAACAAATTGGAACATAAGGAAGACATAAGCAGTCAACCAGTACAGAAGGAGAAAACAAGAATTGAAAAAAAAAAATGAAGAGAGGCTTAGAAACCTCTGGGGTAGTTTTAAACATACCAATATCTAAATCACAGGGGTGCCAGAACGAGAAGAGGAAGAGCAAGAAGTTAAAAAATTATATGAAAAAATGATGAAGGAAAACTTCCTTAATTTGGGGAAGGAAATAGACATACAGGTCCAGAAAGTACAGAGTCCCAAACAAACTAGACCCAGGGTGGACCACATGAAAACACATCATAATTAAAATGCTAAAGGTTAAAGATAAAGAGAGAATCTTAAAAGCAGCAAGAGAAAAGAAGGGAGTTATTATCTACAAAGGGATACCTGTAAGACTATCATCTGATTTCTCAAAAGAAACTTTGCAGGCAAGAAGGGGCTGGCAGGAAATATTCAAAGTGATGAGAGGCAAAAACCTACAACCAAGACTACTCTATCCAGCAAAGCTATCATTTAGAATGGAAGGCAGATAAAGTGCTTCCCAGACAAGGTAAAGCTGAAGGAGTTCATCATCACCAAGCCATTATTTTATGAAATGTTAAGGGGACTTATTTAAGAAAAAGAAGATCAAAGCTATGAACATTAAAATGACAAGAAAATCAGAACTATCAACGACAGAATCTAAAAAATAAAAGCAAAAACAAACTAAGCAGACAACCAGAGTAAGAACAGAATCACAGGTACAGAGAGCATGTGGAAGGGTGTCAGCTGGGAGGGGGAAGTGGGGAGAAGGAGGGAAATGGTGCGGGATTTAAGAAGCATAGTAGGATGGTGCAGAATAGACAAGGGTGTGTTAAGAATAGTACAGGAAAGGGTAAAGTCAAAGAACTTATATGCATGACCCATGGATATGAACTAGGGAGGGGGGACTGTTGGAGAGAGGGGACCAGAGGGAAAAGAAATTGGAAGAACTATAACAGCATAATCAATAAAACATACAAAAAAAAAAAAAAAAAGAAGAAGCCGGAGCTGCTGTCCCAGAGGAACTGCCTTGGGCACCTTATGCCCTAAAATTTAGAATGTAAAAACAGGGGAAAATAATCATTGCACTGGGATTAAAGCCACACTGTGTCTCAAAAGAACTACTTGCAAAAATAACAACAGAGCAGATATGACTTCTGGACTGATGACTACTAGAACATTATTTGGGCCTCTTCCAGAATTAATGATTTTCCAATAACTATTCTTATTGATCTTATATAAGATCAATTGACTCTCACTTTGAAAGGCCTTTTTATTTTTAAGTTAGCAAAGAAAATATGTTAAAATTTGTAAATAAAGAGTGATTTTTTTTAAACTTAAGAGATATCAGCTTTCGCAAACATCTTTGAATCTTTGTCATTTTTAAACTTTAACGCTTATAAAGAATCTCAGTGTTTCAATTTGCATCTCTGCTTTTTAGTGAAACTGAAATGAAAAGGTCAGGAAAGAAAATAAGCAGGTAATTCCCAGGAGATGACATGCAGAGGGCTGATAAACATATAAGATTTCAACCTACTATAATAAGAAAACTACAAATTTTAAAAATTATGATATATATATAATGTCATTTTTACCAATAAGTGAGAGTTAAAAATATTGACAGTACTAAGTCCTGGTGAGGAAAGACATGAGGAAATAAATACTTTTATCCTCTTTTTGTAACAGAATAACTTGCCATTCTCAAGGGGAATTTGGTAGTACCCATTAAAATTTAAACTGGGCAATGTTTTGTTTTGCTTTTACAAAGTAACACAAGTTTATTGAATAAAATTCATAGCACAGGTAATTACACACTGTTATCTATATTTGTGGTTCATTTTCTTAGTCCATTCACCTCTTCTGCTGACAGGATCCTGATTTTTCACTGGGGTATTTGCCTCTCTACCACTCAAGGAATGTTGAGCTAAATCCCAACTCTAGAGACAAGCCCTGATTGGTTGAAACCAATCTTATTTTTCTGGTTACAATGATAGTTCAGAGTTGGGCACAGACTGTAATTTGGGCATTAGGAATGAGACCAGGACTTTAGCAAGAACAATAAGAGACCTTTTTCTTCCTCTGAATGAGCACGGGACTGCTGAAACATGTGGCTATGTGAAGGTACCCCTTCTCCAAGGGGCCCCTTGTGTAGACAAAAGATGAAGTGAGCTCTGGAGAAAGGCATTTTACTTGTCATCTTTTTCCTGAGAAAAAATCACATTTTATGCTATATGGATAAAATAGTATATAAAGAAATATTTATTGTAGTATTGTTCATAATAGAAAAAAGGAAACATCTTAAAGATCCACCAAAATAAAGAAATGGTTATATAAATTAAACCTAACCAAATGTAGAATATTATACTGCAATAAAGAGAAAGAGATCTGAATGTACTAATAAATTAATTTATATTAAGTGAAAAAAGATGCAAAGTAATCCCACTTATGTAGAAATTAAAAATGTGAAATCCTCCCCACAAAAGTTCCAAACCAAGTTCTATGTTATCTATGTATGTAAAGGCACAGAGGAGATCTGAGGAAATAGAAACAGTGGTGACCTCAAGAAAGGGAAGAAAGATTATGTGAGAGATTGTATTTTCCAAAGGTGGCCACACCAGTATATCGCTCATCCCATGGGCTCTTTTTACAATGTGAAATTGACACTCCTCTATTGAGAAAGATAAGGTGGAGTTGCCTTAACTAATAGGATGCAAAAAAAATGCTTGGAGATGGTCAATACTAGATCATAAAAAACAATATGTCCTTTTGGTTATCTATCTATCTATCTATCTATCTATCTATCTATCTATCTCCTTTCTCTTTATAACTATCTCTACCCTCCTTTGGGCTCAGCCACCATGTTGTGACAAAGCCCAGGCTACATAGAGAGGCTAATACCAGTATGGTGCCCTGAGTGAGAGAGAGGCCACAGGAAATGTCCAAGGCAGTGCACGTGAAGCCAGGCTGCCTGGGTAAACAAGCTAATGCTGTGTGTGATGACAGATTTCCCACCCTCAGCCAGAGACACAGCAGAAGGAAGCCTTGCACAGAGCATGTGGAGGCTAGTGAAAAGTTTGGATAGGGAAAAGCCCTCCTACCCCGTTCTGGTCCCTGGATGTGGGTGGGACCAGGGGTATAACAGCACTTGTACCATGAAGGTCAACATGGCAGCAGGAGGAGATGCTGTGTTGTCAGTCTAGTCAAAGAAATGGACAGGATTTGGCTGGGAGGAGCTGAACCCTTCCAGAGTGCACAGAAGTTTGAGCCAGGAGATTTAAACCAAGGGAAGGGAGAAACATGTGCCTCTTTCCTCTGGTACCCACCAGCACAGATGTGTGGGCTGGAGTGTTTCTGGAATTGGCTAGGTCCTGAAACCCACGTGGTGATGGTGGTGCAGGCCCCACACTTGGACCCTGGGAGGGAGCTTGAAGCCAGAGAACCATCCACTTAGCAGCCTCAGGCTCCAAAGGACAGATAAGGATGGAGTGGGATTTCTGGGCACCGTTTTTGGTTCTGGGGATGGCTGGGTTTGTCTGAGTTTTGAGGAAGAGATGACCTTGGAGCTGGTGAGTCCCTCATCCTCCCAAATTGCACAACATTTTAATAAAGAATTATTTCCTTCCCCACCAACCTTTGTCTTCAGAATTTGCCTATGGGTGAAAGTGGACATCTGAACCCCATTTTTGTTCAGTAACAAGGCCACATGGAGTTGTTCCAGCCAACAATTTCAGCAGAAGTCCTAGCCAACTACCAAAGGTATGAGTGAACAAGGCTTCAGATAATCTTGCCTTCCAGACTTAGAGTCTTCCAGCTGGGACCCCAGACATCTTAGAGCACAGATTAGCCATCCTTGTGGAATTCAGCTATTTATCCTGCCTGAGTTTCTGATCCTCAGAAAGTGTGAGCAGAGTAAAACATGTTTTACACACTAGGTTTGGGGGCAACTTGTTATGCAGCCATAGTAATTGTCCTTGTTCTAGTGAGGCAGGTCATTGTCCAGCATCTGTATTGTAGTGAGTCTCCTGGGCCCAGATGAGCACTGTGGTTCCCCACCATCCACTATCCATGTGCTTACTTGTTCAATCCCATCATGCATGTATAGCAGTTACAAAATTGTTAACCTGCACCCCTATGGGAAACTAATTTACAGTGTTCACATTTTTATCTTTAGCCTGATCTTTTCTAGTCAAAACATCATTTCCCAAATTACCTGGATCAGCCCTTTTTCCTCTTAGATTCTACATAATTTTTCTTCAGTCCTCTCAACACTCCTGCCAGGTGGGTACTGCTAACCCTACTTTACAGACAAAGGTTGAGGCTCTGAAGGTTAGGAGATATGTGCAGGTAGGAAGGATGGGGGGCAGGAATGCTTTGCCAGGCTGCCTTATGCTGACCTCATGGACTTCTTCCTGGGGGTGGCTTAGAGCAAAGCCCCACCAAAGTGTGCAATGTCCTTCACCATCATGTGGCCTCTGGGCTGCTCCTGGCCAGGGCCATGGGAAGACCCTCTGTCCCCTCCTCTTGCTCCATGTAAACATTTAGCTGAGGCCACCCATACAGGGTTCCTGCCCTGTAGGAGAATAGAGGGGAGGATGGCTGTGGCCAGGTGGCCCAGCACACTATGTCCGAGCCCCGCAGTTTTCCAGCTCGTCCACAAGCCTTGCCAAGAACCTCAGGGCTTCACTGCCACAGCCAGCAGGGCTGGTGTACAACCCCGCCAAAGGAACAACACAGCACTTTCTTGGAACACTGACTCCTAACCAACTCATCTCACACATAGCATGTGAGCACTAAACCTCATCAAGAAGACTGTAGTATTTTCTAGTCTCAACTTTTTTTCAAGAACTCTCCCAGAGATGGCACCTCTTGATTCCTTTCCCTTCTCACTCCAAAGACTGGCTTGTGCCACAACCGAGGCTACAGGGAGAATCAAATCATTCATCCCAGAGCCAATGGGCATCCAGAAATAGCCTGTCCACTTGACCGAGTGCCGGATGTTACCTGGGTGGTGCATCAGTAGTGGCATCTCTATGGCTGAGCTGCTGTTGTCAAGTCTTTTAAATGGGGAACACTCTTCTCTTCACACTGGAAAGGTGAGAACTAACCACCCTATCATACCCCTCCCTAAAGAACTCATTGTCAGACTTAATAACACATGAGGGAGGGAGTGCAGTGGTGAGCTGCCCCAGATGCTGCCAGCTGGGTAGAGGGTGGACTCTGGAGTGGAAAGTTTCTCCCAGTGAATATCAATCTTCAAGACTTGTTGATGACTTCAACCTTTGGGCTAAGTCTGCAGAGAAATTGCCAGAAGCTATCAGGCACATTGAGGATTACAGTAGGAAAGTATTTTGTGTGTGTGTGTGTGTTCATTTTTGTTGCTTCTTGTCATAATTTAAAAAGAAGAGAGTCAGTGGACCACATAAGGAAAAACTCAGCCACAGAGATATGTAATACAAAGAGCTCTTCCTCAACCCCCCAAACAAATAGGAAAGGGAGTTTACTTTTGTTTGCCTTCTGAGTTAATTACAGGCTGTTTCTTCTCTATGGTTTGTTTGGAGCTGTCTCAGGATTTTGACCGTAACCTCAGAGCACCCACACAAATAGCCTAGGCCTTCTCTGTCACCAGGAAGGAGGGTGGGGTCACCCCTGAAGCCTACAGGCTCCTCAGGGGCTGTGCTCCAGGTCCCAGAGCTCTTCCCTGGTTCAAAGCCTGCCTGCCTCTTTCCTCTACTCATGGACCAGGAATGTTTAATGAGATTTCTGAAGGCAGAAATGCCTTTTCCAACATGGGCTTCCTTGGGAGCTGGGAAGAAGGACTTCCTGGCTGGAGTCCATGCATGTAACCCAGGAGTTCTAGGATCCCAGCAGCTGGCCACTCCGCATGCATGTTCTTAGAGGGCCACACTGGGAGCTCTGGGGGAGGGAAGGATTTTTCCTCTCTCTATGTTCAAAACATGCTGACCGTAGGCCACCTTGGACACAACTCTCAGGCCACCATTTGCTAACTCATTCTGATTGGACCTCTGGATGCATTGGCTTCACCTTGGAAGGTGAGATCCCAGAAATTCCAAGGCCAACAGTGAGTTACCTTGATTTCTAAGTGTTCCAGGCTTACCACCCAGCCTTCCATTCATATCCAAAGCATTTGCAACACCCACTGGAAAGTAACATATGTGCTCACATTTAACCAGAGCAGGACTGGGATGATTTCTTTTTATCACCACAATCAGACTGACTTCTTCCCATTCAGTCTTCAGAGAAAAATGTCTCATTTGTGAGATGATGCAGTCCTTTAACAGATGGTAGAGGGAGGAAGAGACAAGCCATTGTCCCTTCTCAGCACACCACTGAAAGCCTTGTAGCTGATTCCAGGCCCTCCAGGAATGAAGTAGGGGTGAATTGGGGACTTCTGGGAAAGTTGGCTAATGCTGTGTGAATTCCCACAGGAAATTTCTCAAGAAAGGAATCTGAGGTCAACACTGAGCGGCCAGAATGTGAGGTGATCCATCCCAACCCGCAGTGCAGCGAGACTGTCTCCAGCTCCCCTGCACACCTGGGCTGGGGGATGTAGTTTTCATGTACAAATCTTGTCCTTCTTTGGTTAATTTCATTCCTAAACATTTTATTCCTTGTGATGCTATGTAAATGGAACTTTTTAAATGTCTACTTATTACTGTTGTTCAGAAATATAATTAATGCTGAATTTGTTTATCAATTCTAACAGTTACTTTGTCATCTGAAAATATAGTTTTACTTTTTTTTCAATTTGAATGTCTTTTGTTTCCTAATTACTCTGATAAGAATGTCAGTAAAACATTGAAATAAAGTGGCAAAATCTGGCCTCCTCTTCCAATTTCTGAGGAAAGCTTTTAGCCTTTTGCCATTGGGTATTTTGCTAGCTTTGGATTATTCTATATGGCCTTTTTCATGCTGAGGAAATTCCCTTCTTTTCCTAGTATACTGAGTGCTTTTATCATAAAAAGGATGATGGATTTTGTTGAATGCTTTCTCTGCATCAATTAAGATAATTATGTATGTGGGGCTTTTTCCCTTTATCCTAATCATGTGGTATATTATGTTGCTTGATTTTCAAATGTTAAGCCAGCCCTGCATTTCCAGGATAAATCTCACTTGGCTTTGTGCCAGTAGGGAGGTCTAGTTCCAAAGGCCTCTCCTGCTCTATGTGATCAGGTCAGTGAAATGGAAGGAGCTCATGGTGAGGGGAAATGACTTCAGTGAGGCAAAACTAGGTTTTGACACACCCACAGTGCACAAGGAACAGGCAGAAAATGGCTGGAGCAGTGTGCCTCTCCCACCATCTGTCACCTGAACCAGCCAGCATCATGGGTTCTATGGCCACCCACTCCTGGGGAAGACAAACAAATCCTGCCTGTGCTGGCGAGGAGGTCAGCTTCACCTGACTCCTTCACAAGGGATATGTAGCTCTCCTCTGAAACCATTCCTAATGCACCTGGCTGTCAGAAATTCAGCAAATACAGCAATCCCCCTTCCCATGGCTTCGCTTTTCACAGTTTCAGTTACTAGCAGGCAGCATCAGGTAGAAAATATTAAATGGAAAATTCCAGAACTAAACAATTTAGAAGTGTTAAGTTGCAGGCTATTTTGAGTAGCAAGATGAAATTTCGAGCCATCTTGCTCTGCCCTGCCTGGGACTGAATTATCCCTTTGTCCAGTGTATCAATTTTGTATATGTTACTACCTGTTAGTCACTTAGTAGCCTTCTCAGTTATCAGATTGCCTATCTTCATATCACAGTGCTTGTATTTAAATAACTCTTATTTTACTTAATAATGGCTCACAAGCACAGGAGCAGTGATGCTAACAACTTGGATATGCCACAGAGAAACTGTAAAGTGCTTGCTTTAAATGAAAAGGTATATAAGTATCTATGTATAGGGAAAACATAGTGTATATAAGGTTCAGCAGTATGTGCAATTCCACTGGAGATCTTAGAACATATCCCTCATAAATAAGGGGCAAAAAAATCAGAGGCAAGCACATAAGAATTATTTATTATTTATAGGAGAAGACTATAAGCATCTACATATTATTTAAATTTTGATTTAAATCTTAAAACAATTTCCAAAACTTGAATATAACCCAGCAAATTCATTATTACTTTATTGGATAAAATACAGAATAGGCTATTTACATAGCACAAATTCATAGACAATGGTGTATTCCAGTGAAATAACCCTGTACAAGTCAAAAAATGTTTTATGTTATTTACATACCTTAGTGTAAAAAGTATGAATGGCTCTTAATTGAACAACAGCACAAACACAAATTCAAGTTGGCTTATTGGAAAATTACAGCCCACAAACATTAGTAATGTGATAAGGAGCAGCCACACTGTAGGATTCACCACCCAACCCACAACAAATTAAATTGATCATAATAAAGCCAAACTAAGATAATTAAAAGGCAAGAATAGCAGCAATTGAAAACTGATCTCTCAAGACCTCACTGATGAGGTTCTGGAAACAAAGCATGCTTCCTCAAATTGCCAGAGATTTCTCTCTGCACGAGTCATGTGCAGGGGAACTTGGCTGCACTGCATGAGAGCCAGATGTCTTAGCAGGACCCCACATTTCAGTTCTTGCAAAGACTAATACTGGACTATTTTAATATACAAATGCCAAACATCTGGAACCAAAATAATTCAGATTGCGAATGTACAGTCCTCAGCTGAATGTAAAAAATGTAGTTAGTGTAACCGTGTATTATTCCTTATGAGGATGGAAACGTGACTTTAATGAGTTCATGGCCAAGAGGGACCGCCAAGGCTGTGCTGGAGCCAGCTAGTATGGGCCAGTGAGAGCCAGTTATTAATTCTTTCAATAACTTTTTGCAAGTCAGTCATCTAATACTGTCATTATCAAAATTAAAATAAAATAAACTTACAATTAAATAAATTATATTAAATGCAAAAGTAATAAATACTTAAGTCTCATCAATTCCTAATTATTTTTACTACATTTTGTGACACACTGGCAGCTTGTAAGAGGGGCTAAAGGGAGACGGACACCATGGTAATAGGCAAAGGCTAAAATCAAGACCTTCCGCCCCACCTCCTACCCTGGCAGGGAGCAGGTTGTGACACATTCAGCACCACACTGCACTACTGGAGTTCCCACATGCAGCCACTGAGCCCACAGTTCAGGCTGTGAGCAAGACCTTTAGGTGACTTTCCCCCAATAACTTTCTGAAAGTTTCCACAATACAGGCCATATCCTAATCCTTTGGAGAAGTACTTAGGACCCTCCCACCTACATGTGGATCACAGTTTAGGAGAGCACTCCTATCCATCATTTGTAATTTCACAGCAACCCAGAAATGTGGGCAAGGGAGCATTCTTTCCCTTTTAATTGTTGAAGAAACTGAGCCTCAGAAAGGTGAGAGAGGTTTCCTGGGTTCACACATCCTGTAGTATGGGACCCTAGCTTTCTTGATTATATTAGTTAGATGAGGTGGACCATGTTATTTTAAAAAAATTTAAAATAAACACAAAGTCCAGAACTGGTATGTTTTGGGTGGGAAAATAAATTGAGGCAAATTCTCAGGCAATATATAGTAACAACCTTAAATCTAAGATACCCTCTGTCTTGGTAATCCAGCTTCTAGAAATTCATTCATAAGGAAATTAGAGGTGTGCCAAAGATTTTCCTAGCTCATTTTTAGTAGTGTTATTTATACCCATGAACTCAGAAGCAACCTGTGTCCCAGGGCTGGAAGTTCGGCTAAATTGATTGGATTGTATCAACTGCACCTGGGAATTTATTAGAAATGTAAATTCTTAGGTTTCACCCCAATATGGACCAACAATCCATGTTTAAATAAGCCTTCTCTGGGATTGATTCAATGCTTTCTAGATTTGGAGAACCCCTGGGTTAAATAAATTATGGGACAACTATACAATAGAATACAATGTAGATCATGAGGAACATGGAAAAATATATTCACAGTATAATAAGTAAAAACATATAGCATGTAAACCCAATTTTGTAAACCTACTAATGTATATATTCATTCATGCTCACACCAAATGATGCACACAAAATATGAACAATATTTATCTTTGGAAAAGGGATTCCCCCGTTCTTTTGTTTACCTTTTATTTTCTAATTTTTTTACAATGAACATAAGAAAATGTTTTAAAAGTAAGCAGTAAATTAGTTTTAGTTTTACTTAAGTGCTAATAAATTGTTTAAATAATATATAGGCTCACTTTGCAAAGCCCAATGCCTCTGCCCATCCATCTTTAGGATGCTGCTCACCAGGTCCTATGGACAGTCCTTCAGCCCAGGGCATTAGCCTCTGGGTCAGAGGGCGGCATTGGCTCACTGGGTGCAGAAAACAGGGCTGGGGTGAAGAGCAGAAACCTGAACCTGTCCACACAGGGTTACAATAAACTGGCTAGAAAGAAGCCCTGTGGGAAAGACATGACATTTGTTTGCAAGGAAACATGAACAGGGACAAATGAGGATGAAGAAATGTGGCTCATTGAGAGCCTGATTGAAGCTACCTGGGCAGGCAGGCCTGGATGCAGGGAAGAGAGGCTCATAGAGGGAAGATCCCAGGGTGGTTAGTTCTAAAACTATAGCATGCATGAAACATGGCCAGTCTGAAAATAGTCTAAGTCAGAGTATTATGTATAATGTTATTATCCCCTGGTGTTATGTGGAGGCTGGCAAGGCTGTGGGATCCTGGTAGTGAGATGGAAGCATGTGCCTCTCTGCCCTCTTTGTTCCAGTTTCCAGCCCAGATTTGGCACCCATGTCAGGCTGCCCTTGGAGTGAGAGAAATAAGGACTGCTTCTGTTGGTCTGACGGGTGCTCTCAAGTGATCTTGGCTGAGAGAGTTCTCACATAGGGAAGTGAACAGAATGAGCTATAAGCCCATTGTGCAAAAAGGGCAGCAACATGGTAGAAAGAAAATCAGGGAACAAGGATATCCCAGTGACTGGGTGAGCTGGAGGGAGGGTGCAGTGAGGATAGCTGCAAGTATGGGCTGAGCAGTTGGAGGAGACCTGTGGGTGTGAAATGGGGTGGAGTAAGCAGGAGGAGGGGAAAAGGTGCAATCATTTCTCTGCTCTGCCTTGGAAGTAGCTGGCTTAGAGACAGCTGTTCTTTTCACTAGTTGGTTGAACTGATATGGAAAGGCCTTAAATCAGGGGGAACTCTCTAGATGTAATGGCAGGTATGAAGTCTAGACACTCCACTCCCCATGGTGATTGTGCATCTACTGCTGGCTCAACTCTGATAGAACAATCCAACTTGTAGTTCCAATATGAAGGCTGAGTGTTGGAAAATTTCTCTTTTGCTCATGGGAGATCTGTCTTGTGCTATTCAAGCCTTCGACTAATTGGAGAGGGCCACCCACATCATGGAGAACAATCTAATTTACTCAAAGTCCACTATTTTAAATGCTTATCTCGTCCAAAACACACCCTCACAGAAACATCCAGAATAATGTTTGCCTACATATCCAGACACTATGGCTTAGCCAAATTTCCACATAAAATCAACCATTACACCACATTCCTCTCTAATTTGTCAGGATTTGAACATCAAGCTGTCTCTCAATTGCAGGGTAGCTGCTCAAATCTCTGCTCAGCTCTTCCCAGCCTTTTAGCTGTTGTTTTCCATTGTGCCCCTTGACAATTTCACTCCGCATGCCCTGCTTGGAAGTCAGCCAAGAACTTAAGGGGAATTTTTAAGCGGAGTTCATGTCTACCACTCTAAGGCTACTTCCCTTCTGGCATTTCTCCCCTAAATTCCTAGCCACTGTAACTGCCTCAAGTCCCCACCTCTGTTTCCCAGCCCAGTGGGACAGCTACTTGCTGCTGAAACTATATTGCTCTGTTTGCAGTAAACAGCAGTAGAAGCAGATCAATGTGGAGCTAGCTCACTTACTTCTCTTCTTTTAAGGTTCCATTTCCTTCTGGCTTTTTCCTGTTTGGGTAGCTCTTCAGTGCCCTTAATTAGTTGTTTTCTTGTATTTTGTACTGAGTTTATAATTGTTATTGAGAGAAGGGTTAGAATGATACACCTCTCTGTCATTTTCTGCTTCAGAATCTCTCAAAAGTTTTTAAAAATATTTTAAGATTTATAAACAAAGAAACAGTTTTGTACAAGCATTTTAAATATTTTTAGATTTTAATTTTATTGTGGTCAGTGAATATGGAGTGCACAATTTCCATCCTTTGTAATTTGTTGAGATTATTTTTGTCTCTTTGTGGCCTACCCAACAGAATTTCCAAACTTCTAATGTTGATTTTTGGAGAGCTGGTTTAAAACTTTCTGCTATTTCTCTTGTGGGTATATCATGTTTTACTTTATTTCACAGCTATGTTGTCAGGTACATAAAGATTCATGATGTTTCAATTATCAATATCTAATTTCCTTCTCTGTCTCTTGTCAAGCTTTTTACTTGAATTCAACTATTTCCTGATATTACTATTTCTACATCTGTCATGTTTTTGTTAGAATTTGCCTGGTACAACTTTTTTTAGCCCTTTATTTTCAATTTTACTCCAATTTTTATTTTAGTTTTGTCCCTTATAAACAGCATGTTGCTGAGTTTTTTAATCAAAATAAATATTTCTTTTAAATAAATGAATTTAACTAATTCAAATTTATTTTTATATATTTATCCTTATTTTTGTCACCCTTATTTGTTATGATGCTTTCTTGTTTGTTCCTCTTTCTCGCCTTGCTGCCCCTCCTTCTTTTCTTCTTCTTCTTTCTTCTTCTTCTCCTTCTTCTTCTCCTCCTTCCCTTCCTTCCTCTTCCTCTCCTTCTCCCCCTCCTTCCTCTTACTTTTCTCCTTCCTCTCCTTCTTTTTCTTTACCTCCTCTTCCTCCTTCTTCTTCCTCCATGTCCTGCCCCTTTTTAATTCTAGAAGCACACTTCAATTTATATCATACAAATTTAATACTATATGTTTTATCAATATTAAGAATTAATCAATATTCTATATTATGCTCCTAAACAATAGAGTGCTTTTACTTCTCTCCCTCATTTTTCTTTCATACAACCTCCCATGTTGAGACCATGTAAATTTTTAATGTATTTAATAGTACTGTAATTTTGAAAACAATCATTACTTATTTAAATTTAAACATAAATGTTACTAGTTTCTTTGATCACTGCCACTTCTTTTATCCCACATATTCGTTTTAAAATTTTTTAAGAAAGAATTTTTAGATAGCAAATTTTCTGAGATTTAGAATTTCTGACATGTTTTTCCCTTCTCACTTGAATGACCATTTGGATATAAAATACTATGGGGAACAATCATGTCCCCTGGGAACTTTGAAAATACTGCTCCTCTATTTTCTTTTATTCAGTTCTGCCAATAAGAAGTCTAATTTTGGTCACATTCTCATATTTGTGTAGATAATATGCTTTTATTTGTTCTCTGTCTTCTCAAATTATATTTTGATTTTTGTGGGTACAGTTGGCTTTGCATTTATATCACTAGGTCCTTCCTTTTAAACTGGGTTTTGTTATCTTTCTACAGCTCTAGTAATTTATTCTCTCTCTTTTGGTATGTCTTTTCTTTGTTCTGTCTGCTCACTTCTTCTACAGTACCTGTTAAATGAATGTTAGAAATTCTGGATCTTTCCTCCATGTTTCTGAACTTCTGTATCATATATTTACTTACTGTCTTTCTGCAACTAACTTTGTGAAAGACAAAACAGATTTCACAAATTTCAGACAAACGAGTGGATGAACATGTTGGTGCCTTGCCTGCATCACAGACCTCCCAACCTTCCTCCCCTGCAGCTTAAGCCCAGGGCACCGTGACTCTCTTGCCCTTTCTTAGCTTTCCCATGTTCTTCTATACTCATCGGTTCTGGTATATCAGATTCCAGAATGTTCTGTCCTCTTCCCTGACTAGAATCTCCTCTTGTCCAGGCTGAGATATCACTCTCTGCAAGTAGTTATTATTTTGTCTTTTTTTTTTTTCTGGACTCCAACAATACTCTGTTCACACCCCTAAAATAATATGTGCTCACCCTGCTTACCTGCAGTTTCTTCTTTTTAAGGATCACACCTCTTCTCTGTTTTTCCATAGGGGCGAGTACCATACTTTGTAATGGGTAATGGGTATAAAGCATTTATAAGTCTGGACACTGTTCAAAATGTTTTACATGTAATAACTCATTCAAAAATCACAGCACCCCTCTGTGGCCACTATCTCCAGGTGACAGATAAGGAAACTAACACAAAGCTGAGGGACTTATCAGAGTCATACACAGAGTAAGTGGCAGATAGATGAATTAAGAGTTTGTCCATCTGGGTAAGAGCCTATACTCTTAACTATGCTGAGTGAATGATTCTGTCAATGAAGGAGTATGAGAGTTGTTATGGTGAGTGCAACTATGTTTTAAAAAGCTTGACTTGGAGGTGCAGATAATTTAAATAAGTATCCATAAGGTTTAGAAGAAGGTGGCAAGAACCTCAGCAAATTTTCTCTAGTTCTTTCATTTCTTATTTTCCTTACGAGATCAGCCATTTCCTTATGGCTATCAGTCTCATTTATTCCCAATCCAAATCAATCCAGATCAAGGCCTGATAGGGAAGTAAGAGTAGTTCATGTAACCTGACTTCAGAAGGCTAAGGGAGCCAAGAGGAGGGAGCATCATCTGCCTCAGCAGCATGTGGGGCCTTCTGGATGATATAGGCAGAGTTCACACAAACTCTCTCTATGGAGTGAGTCTAATGGTGTCAGGGAGCACAGCCCTACTGCTGGCTACAAATGTTCCCTCAGAACACATTTGGGGAGATTCTTAGACATGATATGAAGTCCTTTTTGGTCAGTCAGTAGTTGCGTTTGACTAACAACATGTTGCCAGTATATAAAAACCACCTCCTGATTTAAACTCAGGAAAGGACAAAATAATCAAAACTGCATTGTGAGGCTTCCTAATGGTCATTAGTTTGCTAAGAAAAATAATGGGCAGCTCTGAGTCCCTTCTCTGTAGAACTCAGGCCACACTACCAAGAACTCCCACCAGTCCACAGAGAGAGCAAAGGCAGGATTATCTTATCTGGGGTAGGGAGGAAAGGGGTGTCAAATCTACACTTGCCTTAACAGGGTCTCAGCACTTTCTTGGTCTCTGCTGCTGATCTAATGCACATAGTCATTTGTGATGCTAATCTGAGCAGGCCCTCACTAATTAAAAATGCCTGCTTTGTTTTATTTTTTTTTTTAATTTTCATTTTTACTGAGCCTACCTAGTTCAAAGTTAGTAAGATTTGTCAGCTATCTGGCTAATTTTATTTATATGAGTAAAGATTAGATTTTATTATGAAGGTTAGGTTTTATTATAAATAAAGATTTTATTTGTAACAGTAAAGATGAGTGAAGACTTGGTTTATTGTCTGATTATAATCAATTTTATGTTACTTAAAACAAATTTATCATCATGAGAAAATCATCAGACAAATCCTAGGTTGAGGGACAGTCTACAAAATCCTGACAAGGGCTTCTTAAAAATGTGGAAATCATCAAAAACAAATACAGTCTGAGACATCATCACAGCCAAGAGGACTCTCAGAATTTATGATGTAATGTGGTGTCTTGGTTGGGGTCCTAGCACAGAGAAGGGATAATTGGTAAAAACTAAGGAAATCCAAATATGGTATGCACTTTAGTTGATAATCATGTAATTGTATTGGCTCATTAATTATGACCTATAAACCATACTAATTTGAGATGTTACTTTACTGTGGGGCTTATGGGAACATTTTGAACTACCCTCACAACTATCAGGGAATCTAAAACTGTTCTAAAATAAAACTTTATTTTAAAAATATATAAAGAAATTTTATATTTCACCTGAAATTTCATTAAGAATGAAAACTTCCTTAATCTCAGGATCTGAATTTTAGAATGGGGTAAAAATTGACCAAAAACAAATTGTAAATAATAGATCATATTTGTTACATGCTAGTGCGCTAAGAGATTTGTGTCATGTCCTCATTTAATGCTGACAAAGACCCAGGGTAGAGAGAACTATTAGCCCATTTTCCAATGAGGAAAATGAGGCACAGAGAGATTAAATAATTTGTCCAGCTCACAAAGAAGCGTGTAGCTGTAGAGCCTACATGCCCTACCATCATTCTATACTGCTCAGAGGGGACCACAACTGAAGAGAAAACCTAAGTCAGATGAAATTCCAGGACCATGAAAACTCAGACCCAAAATATACTGAGAAATGAAGCCGGAATGGTGGCCTGAGTGATATCCCTGCACTCTGCCTGGGAGAAGTGCCACTTATTTGTCATCCAGTGAAAATGTACAGTGCAGACTTCTGGCCAAGATAGAGGTATAGGTAGACATGCTTTGCCTCCTTCCACAATCATAAGGATGATTACATCTACCTCAAAACAAAAAACAATCAGAACTACCAGAAAATCAAACAGCATGGAAGTTCAACAAACAAAGATATAAAGAAGCAATACTCATCCAGACAGGTAGAAGGGGTAGAGCCAAGGTGGAGAGGATGCAGTGTGGTGGCTGTGGTGGCAGTGGCAGTGGTTGTGGTCAGCCATTGGAAAGAGCAGTCACTCATTATAAAAGCTGGGAGGGACACCTGGGGAGTGATCGAAGTTCCAGGCCAGACTGTGCAGCTCACACTTCCAGCACCAGGGAAATGAAGCCACATTACTTCTGCCTATGGAAACCAGTGGGGACTGGGGTGGTGGAAGAAACTACTCATCCCTCATAAGAGTCTGTTTAGAGCCCCCCCCCCCCAGTCATAGAACCTCTGCAAACCCACCCACTCTGGGAACCATCTCCAAGGCAACAGCTAGAGGGGTGTCAGTTGCATACAGGAAGTGGGTGAAGTGACGGGAAAAGGGGTGAGTGCTGTGTAAGTGGCATTACTACCTCTCTGACCCCTCCCTGACATACAGTGCCACAAGGTGGTGAAATGGGCTGCCCAGCACTGGTGAATATCTAAGGCTCCACATCTAACAATGTAACAGATGCGACAGAGGTAAACACAGGAGACTGTCAAGCTGAGGACACAGAAGTATAGCCCAAAAAGGGGAGTATATTAAGGCTCCAGTGGGAGAACTAAGCAATAAGGAGATAGCCAACCTAATATATGTAGAGTTCAAAACACTGCGGATAATGATGCTCACAGACTTAGACATGACTGAGTACAGCAAATACATCAGGGAAAAAGTAAAGGCTATACTAAGTGAATTGAAGAAAAATCCACATAAAACCAATGGTGAAGGGAAGGAAGAAGGGGTTCAAATCAATGATTTGAAACAGAAGGAAGAAATAAACAGTCAACCAATAGAGAATGAAGAAACAAGAATTGTAAAAAACAAGGACAGGCTTAGGAAACTCTGGGAAAACTTTAAATGCGCCAGCATCCGAATCATAGGGCTGCCAGAAAGAGAAGAGGAAGAGCAAGAAATTGAAAACTTATTTTAAAAAATAATGAAGGAAAACTTCCCTAATTTGGTGAAAGAAATAGACAAATTCCAGGAAGCACAGAGAATCCCAAACAATCTAGACCCAAAGAGGACCACACCAAGACACATCATAATTAAAACACCAAAGGTTAAAGATAAAGAGAGAACCTTAAAAGCAGAAAGAGAAAAGAAGAGAGTTACCTACAAAGGAGTTCCAATAAGACTGCAAGCTGATTTCTCAAAAGAAACTTTGCAATCAAGAAGGGACTGGCAAGAAGTCTTCAATGTGATGAAAAGCAAGGACCTGCAACCAAGATTACTCTACCCAGCAAAGCTATCATTTAGAATGGAAGGGCAGATAAAGTGTTTCCAAGACAAGGTAAAGCTAAAGGAGTTCATCATCACCAAACCCTTATATGAAATGTTGACAGCAAACTCACGACTATCAACAAGTAAATCTAAAAACAAGCTAGGCAAATGGCTAGTATAGGAACAGAACCATAGATATGGAGATCATATGGAAGGTTGTCAGTGGGGAGGGGGAAGGAGGAGAATGGGGAAAAAGGTGCAGGGATCAAGAAGCATAACTGGTAGGTACAAAATAAACAGGGGGAGGTTAAGAATAGTATAGAAAGTGGAGAAGCCAAAGAACTTATATGCATGATGTATGGACATGAACTAAGGAGGTGGAGGGAATTACTGGAGGTAAGGGAGGTACCAGGCGGGGTGGGGGGTGGCACACAGGGAAAAAATAGGACAACTGTAATAGCATAATCAATAAAATACAGTTAAAAAAGAAAAAAGAGAATGTACATTGTGAAATTATATGCTTTGAAGGATTATTAATTTATAGGACACAGTTGTGATTATAACAAATGACTCAGAAGGGAAAAATCAGTCAGCAGGATGGGCCCAGAGTAGAGTCTAGCCTGGCCATTTAAGATTTACGTCACAGGCATCAGCCCCTCTGCTGGCAGCCTTGTCTCCACTCAGCTCAGCTTCCATCTGTCTAAGCCACCCCCCTGCACATCCAGTCTCAAGGGAGAGAAGCTTTACAACTTCTCCAGGTGATTCTCTCCTGCTTTCTCTCATGGGTTCTGGAGCACATGTAGGAACCATCACCAATATGTGTTTTTAACCCCAGTTCACAAGCTTGAACAAGTGCAAGCTGTGGGTTCACTCTCTCTAAATGCAGTGCATCCTTTGGTTCTTTAATAGTTGCTACAACAGATCCAAGACAAGCTGTAGAACTTTCCCAAGACCAGAGGTCCTGGATCCTCCACATTCTGGGCAATGACACCAAACTCTAGGAGCGGTGATGCTGAGTTTGCCTTTCCCTCAGCCCCAGATCTATCTGTCAGCAAGTCCTGCATCTCCACCTCCAAACCTCATCCCAAGCCTGTCCATCCTCTGCATCTCTGCTGCCGTCACTCCAACCCAATCACTATCACCTCTTGTCTGAATTGGGGCCAGGACACCAAGCAGGACTCTAGGGCTGCAGAGTAATATTGACATGTCATGATTCATTTGAAATTCACAACTGATATTTTCATCTCTATCTGCTTAACTTATTTGTCTACCTCTCAATTATTTATAAACTTGAATGATAAAAAGGGATGTCATTTACTTACTTATTCAAACCCCATATATTCTAAAATAGAATATATCATAGAATATATAAGAATTCTATGATATGTATACTTTTAACACATGTAGAACATACACACATATTGACTTAAGTTTTATGTGTTGATTTTACTTTATGTATTAACATAAATATGTTAACTTTTTATATAGAGAGATTAATATGTACTTAATTTGTTGATCTTGCCAGATAACCCTTTTTCAGCTTACCTTCTTCTTCAGGTACTAAGTACTGGAATTAACAAACCCACAGCAACACTCCAGATTCTGGCTGGCTACTGCCATCTACAGCCTGCTTCACCTATGTAGTGATGGCTTGTCCTCTGGTGTTTGAGTGTCATTTGCTCCTTTGTTTTTGGCAGGGGGTCCTCCCTACCAAGATAGATTGTCTGGGATGTGCATGTGTTTTGGAGTTCCCAGGGTCCCCCAGTTTATTCCAGCCCCTGGCCTCTGCTAGCATGCTCCCAAACCACAGCCTGAGGCAGTCAAAATGGCATTCACTGAAGACAGTGCACCCACAGACACAGTGACTTCTAGTGGCTGCTTCCAAATATGTCCAAGGAGATCTGCCCACCAAAACCTCCATCCCCAGGAAGCCACTTAGCTTGAATTTGGATATGAGCATGGAGACCCATTGCAAAGAGTCCCCAGCCCCTTTTGCCTCCTGAGCATATCAGCCTTTATAACCTGAGAAGACATTATTAGTCAAACAGGAGACCTTGTGTGGCAATCAAACAAAGCCAGAGCCCAGAAGTGATGCTGGGAAAATATGTCATGATGAGGTGGGGGGGTGGGGGGGTGCGGGGAGACCACATGGTTCTGTTGTGTCTATAGAAAATAAAATGATTACTGAAAATCCAGAAGCATTTACCTTCAGTTCACAAGTGTCTGCCATTCACAAACCAGATGTCTTAATTAAAATGCTGCTAAAAGAAACAAATCAATTACCAGATAGCTTACATGATCATTTATTATATCTTACACACAGAAAATTGCTTATGAGTATTGCATTACTGCTTTAGGTTATCAGTTAACAAAGGCTGCTAATGAACTACAGTGTTATCAAGTCAGATTAAAGATACCCTGGGAATCCAGGCAAATTATTGTAACACGGCACTTTGTTTTGAAACATAGCTCATCTTTCATCACACGCAAGGAGAGTAACTGAATCCAAGGAGAACAAGTCCATACAAGCACCTAGATTTCTGTTGAATGGAGAGGCACAGAGTACTCCAAATGCAGCCCCAGAAATACAAAGTCGATATTACAGAGCAGAGAAATGTTAACAGGGGCTGTGCCACAGAACCTTAGGTTTACAAGAATAATAAAAAGATGTGGATTGCCTAAGCCTCTCCATGACAATGTATGCACATTGTAAAAATAACCACAAAATAATTATCTAAGCATAACAATACCAATTGCATTTGTATAGCTTTCTACAAGGCACAGCATCTGCTTTCCCATTTAGTCCTTTGTTGGCCTCATCATTTTAAGAGCTGCAGAGCTACAAGCTCAGTCCATGGCCATGAGACCCCCTCCTCTCACTCCAGCCCAGCCTGCCGTTTCTTCTATGGAAGATCATTTTTCATCTATAGGAATAGAGACTGCCCCATGGTCTCCATGTATCAGGACTCCTGAATGTTCATGGGGGATTCTTCTGGCAGCTAAGAAACTGAAGCCAATAGTTCTGGAAAATTCTGCTTACCTGTTGTAAGATGGTGGTGCTAAAAAGGCTGCATCCTGAGTTTGGTTCTCATTCCACAAGCATTGCTGTGGGTGGGTTCCATTGACATGGAAGCAATGCCATCACAGAAGCATGACAGCTCTGACATGGGGGCCAGGATAGGCAGTGAGAGTTTAGTGGCTTCCATCCTTTCTAACTACTGGATAAAGTGTTCATGCCTCCTTTTACGTAGCAAGCTTCTTGCAGAAAAGAAGTGATATTTTCCTTCAGGACAGAGGCACCATAGATTCTGTTCATTCTATTATTTGCCCTGGATATTGGGTGCTATGTGAAGGTCCATCACCAGCTTTGGACATTCAGATGCAAGACATCCCAAAACTGCAGTGGGTAACCGTCTAGACTGCAAACCCCTCCAGCGTGGCTGCTCATTTAGAGTTCGGTCACTTGTGCATCTCTGGAAAGGAAGAGAACCATCTGGAAGACTTATTGACAAAGTTACTATGCTCTAACTAATCATGACACACAATTAAACAGGTGTGGAAAAATTCACCAGCAAATGTTAGCAAGGTGGGACATTTTCTCATGCAACATAGAAAGGGACCTGAAGACCAGTGGTTTCTAGGTAAAGAGGAGTTTTTTTAGGTAGAACTCAAGCTGAAGGCTGTTACCTGCCTGCCAAACAAATGCCACAACACTGCATGCACTTTGATGATACAAAGGGAAGAAGTCATTCCCCAAGGTTAACAGGCACATCTGAGGGAAAAGTGCCACTTTGTATACTTGAAGAGTTTGCACAGATCTAGGTAGATGTTAAGAGGAACAAGGTAGATAGACACATGAAAATGTAATTGGAAACTGATAACCTTCAAGTTTGAACTACACACTCTAACAGAGGGTGAGACTTTGCCATACTTAGTGTATCAGCTTTGACAGGAAGAAATGACAGCATAGATACATATATATTAAAAACCAGGAACAGAGAAGAAAAGATGAAGCTACCAAACCAGATCTCAATACAGAAGAGCCTGGGCTGAAAGTAGGACAGAGACCCTGCTCTAGACCCTCTCAACTAAGGGCCTCATCAACACCTGCATGTTGAGATTGAAGTCATACCAACACTTCACTGTAGTTTCGCATTAACATTACCTATAGTTATAACGGAATGACATATTTATGCCTACATAGCATACTTGTTTATGCCATTCAACTGTGTGTATTCAGTCTTAACATCTTAATGTTTAACACCTCGCCATGGGAGAAGGGGCAGCAATAGCAGAGAGACAGGGCAGAATGAAGCATCAATGGACAAGCCAAGTCAATTACCATAAAAAGAATGGCACATAATTACCTACCCATGTGTACAAGACCAAGGGCACAGGTCAAGGTTGGGGTTACGGAGCTTAATGGCAGCAGAGCTGACATGGGAAACAAGTAGGTTGGAAACAAGAAAGGATAGTAAGAAAGAGGAGTGGAGAAAGGGATTCCAAGAGAGGGCCTAAATGCTGTCAGGTGTTTGTGCTTCATTTTGAAAGTACAGTGGGGTCAGAAGAAGATAAAGTTTAAGTTGGTTTAGAGGTCCAGTTTACTGTTCCAATTGCTTTTAACAAATCCTGAGTTCAAACAGCCCCTTCAGTATTATTAAGGAGAAGAAATACAGTGGCTGTTCCTAGCCAGCATTTACACTTGAATTTCTGATGCCCAAGGAGATGGGCAGACCAAGAGAGCAGCTTCCTTCCACCCCTCATGGCCCAGAGCTGGGGAAAGGCACCTGTGAGCTACCTCATGGAGGAAGTGGTTCTCTGACAGGGCAATAATTCCTCTTCAGGTGGGCATGTCACCAGCCCCTAGAGAGCCAGATACAACCTGCAGGAAAACATAAGCTGGACAGGAGCTGGGATAGCACCTGCTTGCTAGACCAGTACATGAATTAGGCTGCAGCCCTAGACTGGGCATCAAGAGAAAGAGTCTTGGTGGTTGCCTAAACCCAAATCTTTCACCACATCCTACAAAAATTATACAGACAAACAAGGAAAGAAGGAAACAAAACAAAACTAATAATAAAGATATCTATACATCTAGGTTTGCTTAGGACAGTCCCAGGGCATATCTGCCAAAGGAAAGTTAATTCCTGCTAATGCTGAAGAGTCTTTTGATCAAATCCAACACACATTTCTGATTTTAAAAATTCAATAAAATAAGAATTGATGGATACTTTCTCAATATGATAAAACATATCGGTTCCAACTCTAAAGCCAGCTTATTACCTGATGGAAAGCACTAGTGTATTTCCACCAAGATCAGGCACAAAAAATGTCTACACACTGTTTCCATTATTGTTTAGCATTGGTGGTCTTAGCCAGTGCAATCAGACAGAGAAAAACAATTAGAGGCATAAGAATTGGAAAGAAGATCTACAGTTTGGCAGATGACAAGATACCATAAAATTTAGAACACAATAAAGGTGGCAAATAAAAGATCAGGAAGAAAATCAAAACAAATAATAAAAGCATTTAATAAGGCAACTGCTATAATGTTAACATACAAGAAAAAAATCCATAAATAATCAATGATCAAGTAGGAGACAAACTAGGAAACTCCATTTACAAAGCAACAAAATCATATAATATTTAGAAATAAACTTAACAAGAAATGTGAAAAACCCATGACAGAAAAATCTGAAAATTCTCCTGAGACACACAAAATCGGACTTGTAAAAAATAAGTCTCTTCTCTGTGAATGACTGCTTAACATTGCAAAGACATCAGTTGTCTTTAATTGAATACATGAATACAAAACAATCCTCCCAAAATACCTGATGCCTGTATTCCTAAGTAGATTCGGAAATTGATTCTAAAGTTCATCTGGAAAAACAAATATGCAAGAATATCTAGGACAGAAGAGCCAGAGTGTGCCCCTGAAAAGGTAACACAATGCATGAGGAAACCAGCCCAGCCAGATGGTCAAGTGTGCCACGAAGCCTCCACAGAGCATGTACTAGCACCTGAATAATCTCAGCCAACACTGGAGAGCAATATAAAGTCTAGAAACTGTCCAAGGATGTATGGAAGTTTAGAACATGATAAAGGTGGCAAATAAAATACTGAGGAAAATATGGGGATTTTAACAATGACATTGAAATAACTGGATTGTCATTTGGAAAAAAGATGCAATTAAATCTCCATTTTATACTACACTCCACAATAAATTCCAAGTGGCCAAAAAAAAAAAAAAAAAAAAAGCACACAAGAACTAGGAAAAACTTATATTTATGTACATATATATGTAAACATTTCTTTAATTTTATAAACTTATATGTAAATTTTTAAAATTAAATATATTTTGCAAAATGAACACAGAAAGGATAAAGCAGAAGCTATTAAAAAGACAGCTCAAAGCATGGTGGAGTAAATAAGACTTTTATGAGTTTACATGTTTACATATTTTTATCTTTAAACTATATACATGTTTTACATACTCAAAAAATAAAATTAAACTAAAAAGAAAAAGAAAGAAAACATGAAAACAGCAAACAGACTAAAACAAATGTTTCTAACTATATCGAATTGATAGCATAACCACACAGAGAAAATAAACTCAATTTGAAGACAATACTCCACACACAGAGAAGGCTAAATTCTAAGAACCAAAAGAACTGTAAAGAAATATTCAAGGTATTAACTAAGTTTGTAGTTGTAATTCTGGAAGCATTGTGTGTGTGTGTGTGTAATATAATAAAGTAAGTGAGTAAAAACCTTCATATGATTGAGAAACAGGGCTTTCACTTTGGAGTAGGTCAAATAAAAATATGGAATAAGAAAGGTTTAAGAACATTAAGATATTGAGTTTGTGATTTTAATATACATTTCCTGACCATTGAGGGATTAGATGTAATAATGTCCCATAGTTATGAGCACAGATTGTGCCCAAATCTTGGTTTCTAAAAACTATTTCACATCAAGAAAAGGAAGCAAGGAGGGAGGGAGGGAGGGAGGAGGAAGGAAAGGAGGAAAACAAGGATACTAGGGAAAATGGGTGATTCCAAGTCTGAGGAAGAACTGTAAAAGGTGAACCTGGGAAATTGTGTTGTGTTGAAGTCTAGGAAATACTCAATGAGAAAAGGGGTCCTGTCAAAAGCCACCAAGAAATTATTTGTACTAGACAAACTTGGGATAATTAGAACATAAAAAATTTTATGATGGCGATGAATTAAAATGCATTGAAGTTCATAGGAATAATATTCAACAAGTAAAATAAAGAAAAGCGGGGGGAGGAGGAAGAGAAGAAGTCTTTTTTCTAGAATGCCAGCTATTAAATGTAGAAGGAATGCTGGAATTAGAAACTCAGTATTTTGTTTTTGTTTTTTTTTAATTTTCATTTTTCAATTACAGTTGTCCTCTTTTCCCCTAATTTCTCTCCCCTAAACTCAGTATTTTGTAATGCACAATGCAATAACTGATTCAAACATAAATCATAAAGAGATATTAAATCACTGGGTGAAGAATTGTTGAGGGCCAGGATGTTCACATGGTCTCAAAGTACTACCCCTCAGGTTATTTAATGATTACAAAGGGGAAATTTTATCTCAATAATGCAGAGGTGTAGCAGTTGCTTCCTTGACCAAGAGAGCAAACACAACCTCCCCAACAGTGAGAGAGCCTGGCACCACATGCCTCCTGATGCAATGCAAGAGAAAAGAAATATATTGACAAAATTCTCCATCTGAATTTACTTGGGAGGATACAATCAGTCAAATACAAAAGAATGGAACATCATACAAGACAACAGGCTTATTTACTTCAGATGTGACAATGTCATAGGGCAGTGATTTTCAACCCATGTACCACAGGAATTTTTAAATATGCAATACCTGACTATTTAGTTAGGGGTACTGACTTTTTTTCCCTATAATTGTCAAATAAAAAATTGACAACAGCCAACACAACAATAGCAATCCAGTGTGAAGGAATTAAAATTATGCCTATTTTTGTCAGATCGGCAAAAAATATGATATATTTTTTGGTGTGCAGCAGAATTTTAGTAATTAGTTTATGTGTGCCGAGAGATGAACAAGGTTGAAAATCGCTGTCATAGGGGAAAAAAGCAGAAGCTTAGCCAAACCAATAGCTTGATAACACAAAGAAAAGTTTTGAAATTTTTTTCATCAAATGGAGTAACTAGCTAACTGATTGGCCTCTGTTAAGAGAAGCTCTTGGTAAATGAAAAAAAAATTAACTATCTTGCTGTTAATTGGGCAAATGCCTCACAGTTTCATTTTACATATTGCCAAATACCACCTACTAGGATTTTCTGCAAATGTCCAAAAAAGGTGCTGTTTCCTGGTCTCACATCCATCCTGCACATGGACTTCTAACCCATTGCTAGTAGTTGCCTCCAGTTCTGTGTGAGGGCACAGAGAACCGCCAGCCACTGCAGGAGAGGGACTGTCTCTCCTCTTTTCAATAAATGATGATTCTTACAACCAACTCACCTTTCAGAGAGGTTGTGGTTTAACCTGCAAAACAGAAGAATAGGAAAACATTATTTATCCTATTTATGATAAATGATTTATGGAATCATTCCTAGATGACAGAAAGCACATGAAAAGTTTTGCTATAAGAGAACAACTTCCTTGTTTTTTGCTTTTTGGGGGGTGGGGGGGGTAACTTCTTCCTGACTCAGCCTGACTCCATCAAGTGTTAGTTTCAGAAACTTGAATTGTGCCTCCCTTCTCTTCAAAAATCCTTGCATTTGTAGAGGACCTCTGATATGACCCATGCCAAGAGCAGCTCCCTATGCCTGGTGAGGGAATATATCTTGGGGAAAAGCTCCAGTCAGCTAATAAGGTCCAGCCACCCACCTCTCTCCATCCTTCCTCCACTCACCTGACTTCCTCCTTCTCCCTTTACCTCCCTTTTCCTGTACTTCACTTTCACAGTGTTTACTGTTGAATGATGGCAGTCACCACCTCACCTAGAAATGACCTCCTATGTCTCTGATGTGTCAGAAGCATCCAGAATTTAGACACACACACAAAACTGAGAAGCTCCTCTGACATGATCATACATAGCAACATAAAACCACAGCAACTACTTGTTTGTGTTATACTGTTCACAGCAGCATCTTCACAAACACAATCATATGTGTGACAGGCATTCATTATACATCATTACAGCTTCTCCCAGGCCCTCCTCCTGCTAGCATGCCACATGCATAGACATACACCAGGATTAAGAATTGGGCTTTGTGAAATATTACACTTTTGTGAATTCCAGTACTAAGACATCCCTGAAACAAAGTCTGAAACAAGCTCCAGAGTTTCCAAACCCAAGTACATTAATTCAGAGAGTACCTCTCAGTGTGTGTGGGTAGTTTGGCTGGCCAGGGGAGTATCTCTCACCCATGGGTGATGGTAAAAGCACTATGCTAGAATCTCCATCTGAGCACTCTATCATCTTGACAAAGGGCCAAAACTGGCCACACAGTCTGTCTGTAGCCACATGTCCAAGGTGTACAGAGACAAGCCCAAGCCTTTTTGACTACTATACCTTGTACCACACCCCCTCCTCTCATGACACCTACCTCCTGGCCTTAAGGAACAGTGAGTGGGAGGAGGGGGTCATGAGGTACATTCTAGTCTCCTAGGAAACATTTCAGAGTGGAGAAAGGGCTAGGATGAGAGGAGGGGAGCAGAATAGATAAAACAGGAGGGAAATGGTACCTCAGCAGCAATCTTACCTTGGGACTCTCTCCTTTAGCAGCATGGTATCTAAACAGAGAAAGCAGGGCATTAGGAGCAAGGCAGTGACCAGTGTGCAACTTACTCAGTGTCAGGCAAGGGTGAGGGGGTCAGAGCCAACTGGAGTTAGGCAGGGCTGAGAGGTTCCGTGGGTTGGGGCCACTGGAGTTGGTGGTCTTGGGCTGAGTGCCCTACCCTAGCCTTTGGTACTGTCTGCAATTCTCTATTCACATCCTGTCAATGAGAACTCAGTTTAGCATGCAGGTGAGACTGAACCTTCCCTGAAGCACCGCCACCTGCTTCATTCCTCATCTCTTCTCCACTTGCAGCTCCTGATAGCTTCTGTCCTCAGATCTGACATGTGTCTGGCTATGTGATAAAGTGGTTGTTTGCTCGCCCTCATTTCTTGTTCTTAGGGATACAAAATCAATGGTAAACAAACTCTTATGACTAATTAAGCCCCTCGTGCACTTGGACATGTTTAGCATTTCAGGAAGCCCCCTGAGTGCTACTGCTCCCCCTCTTCCTGGGCCAGACATGCTCCCCCCTCCCCACCCTGTGCCTTCTACTATCTTCACAGATAATCATCAAATCTTCCAGAGAGGAGATGCAGTAAGGTGCCTCCCTCCTCATCCTCAGGAAAACCTCATGGAAAACTGCATCATCATTCCATTATGCCTTATGTGGGGATGGTTTTTGCAGGTTCCACCTTGAGAAAAAGGGATGTGAATCACTGCTGCATTTTGCTATCAAAACTCACAAACTGACAGCTCAGCATCTGCATGAGATATGTCACCCTGTGGATGCCCCAGGACACTGAAAACCATGTGGGGTTCATGAAAGCCCAACTCTCCTTGGATCATGAGGACTTCCCCAATTTATGGAAAAAAATGCAATTTGGCCCACATAATCTGTGCCAACAGCACCTTCCACCCTCCGTCCATGCTAAGACCAGTCTCATCACCTCTGGGGATCAGTTTTATCTTTCCCACCAGGAAACCTGGTTCTTATGAATTATGCTAAGTGAAATAAGCCAGGCAGTGAAAGACAAATACCATATGATATCACATGTAAGAGGAACCTAATGAACAAAACAAACGAGCAAAACAGAACCAGATGTGTGGAAACAAGAAACAGACTGACAGTGACCAGAGGGGAGGGGGGAATGGGAGAAGGGGGGAAAGAAGGGGAAGGATCTAATTAAGGAACATGTATAAATGACCCATGGACGTGGACGACAGGGTGTGGATTGACTTTGGGAGTGATGGGTGGGCAGGGCAGGGGAGAGCAACAGAGGAAAATTGGGACAACTGTAAAAGAACAGCAATTAAAAAAAGGCAAAAAGAAAAAAAGAGAAAGAAAAAAGAAGTGACTAGATAGAAAAATACTGAGACAGAAAGACAGAGATGTGGGGGAGAGGGTGTTGATTACTGTATTTCTTTTTGGCCCATGGTTTTTTATTCTTTCCCTACCAAGTGTTCTAGAGTGGCTCTCAGTGGTCTTGTGCTGGGTGGCTGTTGGGAACATGTCCTTGTCAGGGACAGAGCCTGGGCTGAGCATCACCATTTGCTTACCATTGAATCTCAGGTCTGAGGAATCAATATTAAACAAGTGCTTCTTGATCATACAGATCTTCAGGGCCAGGAAGCCAGCCAATACTGCAACACCCAGAGCCATCCCAATGATGGCATATTTGATATCTAAAGTGCAAAGAGGAATTGAACAATTGCTTCAGTGGATCACTACCCCACAAAGGTTTTCTACGGCTCCCTTTACATTCTGGATGGAATCCAAAGTCATGGATGTGGCCGTTAAAATTCTACACTCGGACCCACTGAGGCCAATCTAATTTTCCACTCTCCTGAGAGCACATTCACATTCTGGCTCCTTTACCCACACCACACCCCCTCTTCCTGGAACTCCTCCCTTCCGCTATGGAGTTCACTTCCAAGATTCTAATGTTCATTTTTCTGCCTTCCTATATCCCTTCCTCACTTATACTTTCATTAATCCTTTTATCAAGTATGTGTTAATTGTCTGCTCTGCGATGAGCACTGAAGGCAAAGGAATGAGATCTGTTCCATCTCGGGGAACCTACAGTCAGGTGGGGAATACAGGCCTCACTTCAATGACAGGTGACAGGGTTGGGCTGGCTGACATGGGGTCAGCAGCTTTCCTGGAGGAGGTGACAATGCAGATTGCACCTTGTCCTTCTAGGTGAGCTCTGAGGTGGAGAGGAGCTGGGACTGTGCATACGGGGAGAGAGAGTGGGTGAGCGCACAGAACATGGCAGAGGCTGCTGTCTAGGGATCAAGACTATAGTGCAGGGCACCCTGAGTGCTGGCTCTGCTCATCTCAGAGAGCGTAGACAAAGGTGGCCCTGATGACTCATATTCCCTTTGAGGACAGGCTCTTGGGAAGGACAATATCTCCAGGATAAAAGGCAGGTCTAGAGTTGAGGGCTGCCCTTCCTTATTCTGCGATGACTGGCCTTTTGGTTTGCCTCTTTCTTGCCCCTTGCCTCCCATGCAGAATCAGCTGAGCACTGACCTACCAGTTTCAGCCCCAGCAGACTTGCCCGTTGCCAACACTTGAGTTCCTCCAACATCTGCAAAGAAAGAAGACCCAGAATCTGCTTAACACAGAACTGCCAGCCAAGCCCCTGTCCCCAACAACCTCTCCCATAGTCTGGGAAAGCTTTGCCACACATGCCCTTCCTGCTTGGCCCTGGGTGCCACAGAGTCTTGTGAAGCCTTGCTGGAATGTCAGAGCCCTCCTCAAAACCAAGATGAGGAGAGAGGCTCTATTGAATTCAGTAGAGCCAGCTCTTTGACATGGTTTCCCAGACACATACTCTGACCTTGCCTGCTTCTCCAGCTTCCTCCATCACTCCCACGAGCCCTTATTCCAGTCAGACTGAACTGCTTTCCGTTTCTCACACAGGCCAGGGATCTTCTGCCTCTGGGCCTTCTGCACAGACCCATCTTCTCTCTTCTCCTCCTGCATTTTGTCTTGGTTCCATGTCACTGCCTCCCACACCTGGCTAAGCCAACCTCCTGCATGCTCTACTGCAATAGTACTCACCCATCACAGCTGACCACATCATTTATTGAACAACTTATGGAGTACTGCTGTGTGCCAGATGCCCTCTTAAGAGTTTCTCAGCTATTAACCCATTCACTGCATCTTTTGGCTGGTCTCCCACTGGGTTGTGCATTGCTCTGTGGGTTGTTCTACCTGCAGCATTTGACACAGCTCCTAGCACATAGTAGGTATTGATACATGTTTGCTGAATGAATGAATAAATGAATGGATGTATGAGTGAATGGATGAATTAAACAAAGCATGTTGCAGGGGTATCTCACTCTTCTTGCCAGGGCTTGAACACTTGAGAGAGGGGACATGTCTCACAGGTGGGGCCAAGGTCAGACAGACCCTAGGAGAGTTAAGGCAGAGCTGTGAGCATGGAAAGGAAGGCACACATTAATTGGCCACTTACTTGGAGGCAGATACTTGTGCAGCACTCATGTTAATACATTTAGTACTCAGGGCAAAAACCCTGTAAGATGAGTGCTATTATCATTGCCACTTGATGAATGAGGAACCAGAGGCACTGAGAACACGATGATGTGCTCACGGGTCAGGAGAAGTGGAAAGTGGCAGGGCCCAGATCTGAACTCCAGGGAGGCCCTGCAAATACAAATCCCAGGGAGCTAACAGAATGATGCCAGAACAGTAAGTCTACAGGATGAAGGGGCTTAGGCAGGGGGTGAGTGGATGATGAGGCCCAATCTCGATACTCAGGTTCAAGCTTTCAGGTGAAGCCAGAAGCAGAAAGCACCATAACCCTTGTTTTTCATTAAAGGGTGCAGGTGACATTGTTGGGGGGAACCAGATCATCCCAAGCTTAGTTTCAAGAAAGTCTGCCTCCCCAGTCCTGGCCTCCTGGAGGCTGAACAATGGCTGAGGCACCTGCTCCCTAAACCAGTGCTTACCAGTTATGCTGACCATGCTCAGTGCTGCCTAGGATGATGTGTTGAGTTGACACTCCACAGAGGACATTTTCACTTTATGCAATTTCAGTGGGGAAGGGATCATCATAATGAAGTTTAGTATTTGTCTGGTGGCCTCACTCGGTAAGTAAATAAAGCTGGGGGATTCTGAAGTAAAAGTACACAGCCTGTTCTATTTACAAGTCTGCTTGGAAATGTAGTGACTCCTCTCTGTGTTTGAGAATGCCTCCCCGCACCACTGGGAGGCCTGTTGCTTATACACACACATATCATAGACATTCCTGTGCACAACCTAACCCTGGTTTTGCCATTTCTCTGAAACCCTCACTGAGCTTTCTTGTTTCTTTATATAATTCTTTACATTAATCCTGCTGCTCCAGAGATGCTGAAAACCAATGGTGCAAAGACTTGTATTTTGTATGTAGCTGAACTGAGTTTACTAAACCAAGTGGCTGTGGCTGGGAGCTGACTCGCAGACTGATGCCTAAGAGTCAGAGCTGTACATGCTGCCACTCACCTTGGCTCCTTTCCCAGCACCAGTATGGCTGTGCTCTGCCTCTACTGGACAGAAGGCAGGTCATCAGTGAGTGGTCCAGGTTCATTAAGAGACAGCCTTCCCCTTGTCTCCTCACATACACACACACCTTTCTTGGTTCCCACCATCACTCTCCACATGGAACATGCACCATAAAACTTCATACAAGCTTAAGATGAAACTTGGACAGAGAAAGAAAAAAGGACACATATCATAGTGAGTGACACAAAAAGAGTCAGAGAGCTAGAGAGACACACACATAAAGACACGCCAGGAAGCATGCACACATAGACACACGTGGGGACTGTGCCAGAGCAGCTCAGCCTGTTGGCAGGAAGGCCAAAAAGGGAAGAGGAGGAAAAACATCTAATCAAATGAGGCCTGGCTGCTCAGCATCCTTCCTCAGCCTAGCCCACCAAATAATAGTACTAAACTCTAAGCTCCTGTCCCTCTCTGACAGGGAGTCCATGGCAAAGGCTCAATTCAGCTTGAGTCCCCCCCCCCCCCCCCCAACACAGGGTCAGGGCCCTAAGACAGCACGATCCATGCTTCATCCGGTGTTCACCAGAAACCTTGAGCCAACCCTTATTCCTGGCCCCGAATAGGCTCTTCAGGCTCCCCTGCCTCAGGTCCAGGGTCAGGTACTGAGTAAGTGCCTTCCATGGGACCATTGCTATGACAGCTGCAGGCAAGCAAACCCTGGTGCAAGACCATGCAGTGCACTCAAAGAGGCCACATCCTCTCCCAGAAATCCCTGTTAGCCATCCCATGGCCACTTGGCAGTGGTAGCGACAGCCTTTCCCCTCCTGGAAGAGGGAAGTACCTCCATGCAGCCCTCCCCCTGCACTCTGCCTCTTTGTCCTGAGCTCTAAGGAGTCCCTGGATGGGGATCCATCCTGAGCACACTAGCCCACTGACCCCACCCCTAAATGCTCACACTTTGTATCTGTGAGAGAGCCAGAAAAAAACCAGAAGCCACTCTACTTGGAATTCTCTGGGTTCTCTTGCAAACAGGAGGAAGGAGCTTAGCATTCAGAGGACAGGCTCTCAAATCCAGGGGAGAATCCAAGGGGGGCTAAGCAGCATCTGGCTGTCCCAAGGCTGGTCTCCTGGAGAACACAGGGACCCTGCTAGTCAGGAGATTCATGGGGCAGTCGTAGGCACAGTGCTGACCAAATCTGACTTGACTGCCTGCACTCCTTGGACTTTTCACACTGAGCCGGGTGCAGAGAGCAGGAGCAGAGGCCCTTGAGCACTGCCCTTGCTACTGCCTAGAGCAGAGAGCTGGTAGTGGCCTTTAGATGGGCCTACTAAGGGTCCAGACAAGGTGGCTTCACCCACATAGTATCTGCATGTGCCCAGGTTGAGCTCCTCCCACCAAGCACACACCTTAGGCTATACCCACCCAGAGGCTGGTTTCTTTTTCTAAGGTACACAGTCACTTATGGCTCTGAGTCTAGGGTCTCTGCTTGCTTCTCATGCCTATGTGGGCATGCTGTTATCAGATGACATGATACTCTACCCATTTTGCCAGCCCCTCTCTGCAGCCCCTCCCACCTTAGTCCTGCAGAATGCAACCTGCTTGCTGCAAGTGGTTTCCCAACAGGAAGGAGCCTCTTGCAAGAGTAAATGGCCCTGAGGCCAGGTAACTGCCTGGGTCCGGTGCCCCTAAGAAAGAGAGGGCAGTCAGCAGGGAGGGCAGCAAGCAGGACGCTTCAGGACAGTGAGCCGAAGGCACAGTGTGATCTTGGTCCAGCTCAGTTGAAATCTGACCCTCTGAGAGACCATCCCTGACATTCAGATCTCCCATGCTGTACACATGTGTTGGACCCACCCTCAGTGGGGCTGGCACTCTTCAGCACCCTTATTTGGGCACAGTCAGGCTGTGCAGTTCCGGTGTAGGGCAGAGGGTGTACACAGCACTCAGATATTGTTCTACATGTATCTGAACTAAAAAAAGTGTTTGTCAACTGATGCCTGGCCATTTTCATCTTGGAACTTAAATATTGCAGAATGGCTACTAACTTTAGATTCTATGAATTCCAACATTCTCAGCTAGAGAAAAGAGTTGCAAGTACCTAAAAGAGGCAGCCGTCATCTCCTAACAGAGTCTATACATAGGAATGAAGTACCTAAAGTGTGCTCTGAATGATGCTGGTACCCAGGGGGACCCAAGAGCAACTGAAGATCTCTGTCTCCCATGAAGGATCCCACAGAATGACAGGGAAGACCAAATTTACACTAAAGAAAAGATCAGAGTGTCATTGGTGATGTCCAATGCCTTCCTGCAAACTTCCATCTCCACAAGCTGAAGGAAATCTGAATTGATATGTGGGGTGGGCACTTATGTGTGTGGCTTGCCCACCTCTCTTGACTCCTCAGCGCTGGCAGCACCTAGGTTTTCTTTTGGGGAGTTACCTGCATGTGAGTCCCTCAGAACCTGTGACCCATTCCTGAGTAATTAGCATATTCTTTCTTCCTGTCAGCAGTAATTGGTCCAGGGGCAAGTTAAGTCATTCAATTCTATGAGCGTCAGCTCATAGAGGTGAAGTCAACTCTGGAACTTCAGGGAAGATATTGAGAAACAGAAGTGTTTTCCACATTTGGTCATTGTGGAGCTGAGGGAGGCCCACCGGGTGGAGGGAACCTGCTGAGACTGAAGCTCCCACCCACCTACCCCTGGAAGAGGATCAGGCTGAGACCAAGGTCTAGAGATAGTTTTTGAGTCCCTGAATGCGGCTGTGCCTAAAACACCTCTGAAAGGACAAAAACAGCCCCTTTCAGGCCCTCTTTACCAGCACTAGCTATCTCTCTTTCCTTAAATCTGTCAGGCATAATTAACTGTTGTTTCTCTGAGCCTCTATTCTCAGGACTGGGAAGATTACTAAAAGCATTCCCCCCACAGGTGTTTTAAAACTTATACAAACAGGACATATCAGACTGCAATACCCAGACCCTGAACCCAAAGATAACAACAAAACAAACTAAAGCCTGCACTATCAGCCTGAAACCCCTCGATTTACAACTAATTGCTATTATTACCTAGCTACAGCCCCTTCCCCCTTTTCTGATCCAATAAAAATTCACAGCCCCTGCTCCTCAGGCTGGTGCATTTCTCCACACCTAGCCCTTTCCATCTCTTGAGAAAATAAAAATAAAACTTTGTCTTCTGCATTTTCTTTTCTTTGTGAATTATTTCATAGCCCAGGTCACTGACCACACTAACAACCTGTTCTTGACTTTTAAGTCACCTCAGTAAGGAACACCCTATCTTAATCTTATCTAAGCCAAGTAACTGTCATCTGCAATCCGAAGAGTCTGATGACTTAGGTGGCAGGTCCTTCAAAAGGCATCATTGGAAATCAGGTAGGAAAGGCAGGAATGGGACAGACAATGCTGGCTATAAACAAGAAGCTCATGGCAAAGCCTCAATAACCCAACTAGGATCTGCAAGCTAAGCAACTCGTGCTCCTCCCTGCCTTTGCATATGCTGCCCTCTTTGATGCAACACCTTCCTTGTCCCTATGGAAAGCTCTTACTTATCCTTGAAGACTTATCACAAAGCAGCCTACTCTAAAAGTCCCCTTGCTCTCTGTTGGTCCAGGATCATTCCTGCCACCTCATCGTAACTCTGTCCCTACCCATTTGCACTGCCCCACAGGTTGTTCTGTGGCGCTAAGGGCACACTTTAGAGGGCCCAGAGTGAGCTGTTTCTCCCAGGACAAGGATGACATGTGAGACTCCTTGGAACTAGTTTCTCCTCCTGAAAGATTCAAGGAGAAGGTGGAAGGGAAGAACCCTGAATTGACTGAGCAGTTGCCCCCAAACTACTGGTCATTAAACCAGAAGTGGCTTGAAGTGATAAGATCAAGGTTCTAGTACTATGATAATGGGGCTCAGGAGGGAAGTAAAGTTTAGCCACAGAGAAATAAATTGCGTGATAGCATTGTTCTTGAAACTCTGAGAGTGGGAACACTCATAGAATACTCATGCAATCATGTGGAACACACATGGGACACATACAACTATGTGGAATACACATAGCACACTCATGTAACGGTGTAGAATACACATGGAGCACTCATGTAATCGTGTGGAACACATATGCACTCGTGCAACTGTGTAAAACACACACAGGAAATGCTTGCAACCAAGTAGAACATGCATGGAACACCCATGAAAACACATGTAGTATGCATGGAGTGCTCATGCAACTGCATAGAATGCCCATGCAACCATGTGGAACACACATGGAACACTCATGACTGCCACTGCTGTGGTGCCTCTGTCCTCTCCACTTGAGGCCACAGACTAAGCACCACAGCCAGGACCCCAATGGGAGTGAGGACTGGAAAGGGAATTGGAGTGCAGAGTGAAAAGGGACAGTTCGATCATGCTTCATGCCAGTTTAATACCGGGCCTCACTTTTTCATCTGAAAATGGGAATGTAAGACTCTGACATATAGAAAGAACTCACTAAGATAATTCTCTTCTTTCTGCCCATTTGTTCCTAGCTTCCCTGTAAACTAAGCTGGCTTTGTGGGGGGAGGTCCCATAGGAGCACAAGGCCTGTTTCTCTCATTGTGCTAATTTGGGTGCTCTGGGTACTGACAGCCCTGTTTCTTCCTCAGAGCACATGGATGGATCTACTTCTCACTGAATTAGCCAGAGCACATCCTCCCCACACCTAGCTCAGTACCACCTGGCGCTGGCCAGTAGTGGCCGGAATGCCAAGAAGATGGGCAGTGAGTAAGGAATGCCATACATTGGGCCCTTGTTAACACATGGAAATACATGGCCATTACCAGGAGGACCAAGGTGGATCTAACCCAGCCTGAGGGAGTCAGAGAAGGTCATCTGGGGTGTTATTTAAATTAAAAATAAAAGGACAAATAGGATCTGGTGAAGATGGTGGGGAAAGGGTGAGAATGGGGACAGGCAATGAAGGTGCCCCAGTAAAGGAAGAGTGAAGGCCAGGAGGCCCAAGGGAGCACAAGAGCTTCAGAATAAAGAAGGAAGCTCAGTGGGTCAGAGCAGCTAAGGGACATGGATAAATTGAGGCTCTTGGGCTTTTCAGAGAAGAGAAAGGACTGCAGCCAGGACATGGCCATCCTGGGGAGGAACTGGACACAGGCAGCTCTAGAGGGCCACCAAGAATATAGAGAGGCTGAGCTGAGACTGTGAAACACAAGGGGAAATGCCTCCAGCTTTTCCTGAACAATCTTTGCTAATTAATTCTTAAAGAGTCACGCATTGGAATTAAAATACTCAGCTACAGAAGCCAAAATGATCAATACTTTTCCAGGCCAATGGAGGGGCTGGACATAGGGAGCTGGCTTCAGCCCCAGGTAGAACCAGGGTACTGTAGGCCCAGGGAGTTCTCCCAAAGGTGGGATGCACAGTGTCTCAGGTCCATGCTGGCTAAAACCAGGAGGTAGTGACACACAAATGCTGTCACACCTGGCAGAAGTGCTCACATGCCAAACCTGGCCAGGGAGCTTCTAAAAACTTGAGGGAGTCAGAGGTGCTGAAAGCTTGAAACTGCCCTGGTGGGATGGGAGGTAATTCAGAGATCACCGGACCAGCAGACGCCAGCAGAACACCCAGCTAACCCTGCTCCACCTTGAATACATCTGTGGGGGCATGAAACCTTCCCATGAGCCCACTGTGGATGGGAAGGACTGAATCTTGCAATCAGAGCAACTGAGTCCTCATCTGCTACAGTTCAGCCAGACTTGATGTGGCTCCCAGCTCTGTGGCCCTTCTGTAATGGGCTGACAACAAGAAGCCTGCCCAGCCACACACACAGTGTGGCTGTGAGACTTCTAAAGGTGTGTGGGCGTAGACTCAGGTGTCCTCCATGGGCACTTAGACATCTGCCTGAAACAGGGTCTTCAGATTTCCTGGGGCCATGGGAGATGTGGCGAGCAGAGCGTAACCAGAAGGCAGCTCTGGGGAGGTGGTCATATCAGCAGGGAGATAGGCCTCCCCATCAAGGGCTCAGGTCTCTGATGTTGGGACAAGCCGAAGAGCCAAGCAGAGGCCTCTGTAAGGCTACATGACTCCAGGAGAGAGTGGCTCACCCACTTAACATCAGGGCTTCAGACCAGAGAAGGCCTGCTTTTAAGAGTGAGGCTTTGCAGAGAGAAAAAGGACAGGGATGCTGGAAATAATGCAGAATAGCTAACTAATGCTGGTAAAGCATTGTGGATGGGGAAAGCACTACATAACTGCTAAGTGGTGGGGTTATTATTATTCATGCAATATTCATACTGTGCTCTTTAGCCTCTGGGAAGCTCCGTTCAGTGGTCCCCCAGGACCTGGTAGGAAGCATGTGCCCAGGGGCAGTGCTGTGGGAAGACAGCTGGCATGGCCCACAAAGATGAGGTTATGATGATGCAAAGGAAACAGTGACACCAGCCAACACAAGAGCCCTGGACCTTGGCAACACAGAGCCATCTGCCTTCACCTACCAGGAGAGGTTCCCTGAGTGCTACTGTGGGCCAGGGTGTGCCTGGCATTCCCATGATAGTTATCTATCCTAAGGCAGCTTCTAACGGTTGCAGAGCCGAGGGCATGCCACATGTCTAAATATTTTTAAGTTGTAAATCAAGCCACACACAGGGCTTGTTCACCTCCCTCCCAGGGGTCATCTTTCTCAGAGGGAAGCCCAGCTCTGCCAAAGCCTCAAGGGCTGGCAAGGTGTTCTGGACAGAGCAGGAGGATGCTGAGTCTAGCTGGGTCTCCTGGAATGACTAGACCCTCCAGGATTGGGAATGGGACCTGGACGGTAGTCAGACCACCAGCAGGTCCTCCTACCCAACTCGTGACCTGGAAATTGGGCCTGCCTAGGAATGCTTGCTGGTCATTGAAATGACAGCTCTCCCTCCCTCACTCTTTCATATCCTTGACCCCAAGCAGGTTTTGGTTCCCCCTGCAAGAGACCGCACTCACATTCAGCTTTCCAGTACACACAAAAGTCCCTTTCTCTTATATCCATGTGTCGATCCAGTTCCTGAACTCCTAAAGGTTTTCTGGCAAGACCCATAAGAAAAAAACATCTTGGTGTTTGGATGAATGTGTGTGATATGGGGGCCTCCAAAGGCAGGGCAGGGGCAGGGGCAGAGGCTCTCTCCTGGGTACCATAATCCTTTCACCAGGAAGCCCCAGCAGATAATGTGCCCTCTCAAGGTCACACACCTGAATCAGAGGGCTCTGGAGTTTAAACCTGGGTCTCATGCCAGCCCACAAAGCAGAGAGTGGCTCCAAGCTGACTACAGTTTCATAATGTGTCATGTGTGGATCACCTGAAACATAGGAGAATCTCTGTTCTTCATCCCCCAAGGTAACCTCAGGGACCCTTTCTAAGTATCTCCATTGGGTCAGTTTAGCTGCCCTGTTCAACACTGTCTTCTGTGGGGCGGCACATGGCCTGGCCAAACACTGTGACAGACATCACATCTCAGTCACACCTCTGGACCTCAGGGTATGTGCTGCTTCCAGTGGGGAAGCTGGAGGGAGCTATGCCCTGCAGACACAGAAGCCAGCATAGACTCTGATGGCATGGCTCTAGGCAAATCCAGCCTGTCTTCTGCCTACAAAGTCTCCCTGCTGCTAGTCACCCTGCTACCTGCAACTGGGGCCCTCCCTCCAAGGCTGCTTAATGCCCTGCAGGGTAAGATCTGCCCTCCTTCACTAGCCCTTTTTAACTCTCAGACCCATATTCCATTCCCCTCTACTCCATGCTGCCTTCACCCCCATCCCTCCTGTTTCAACCAGTTTTGCTCCTACAGACTGGTTTCTGGAAGCTGAGATTCCCCTTCGTGCACTAATCAGCTCACCAACAAGTGTCAGTTACTGGGTATTGCTGAAGTGGTGGCTTAGCAAGACCAGATTCCTGCTGACAGAGGCAACAGTACCAGGGGAGCAAGACGCCAAACAGACAAGCATGAAAACAGATCTGCTTCTAGGATTGTGAGGAGCACTGTAAGAGAGCATCTCTGGGGCCCTGGTAAAAAGGCAGCACACATTCCACACAGGGCACATGACATGAGGAGGCCTTAAGACTGGACAGGAACTTGGAGATTGGTGGGGCTGGGGAGCCAGAACACTGGGTAGGCCACATGACAGGTGGGGGAAACCTGTAGATAAACACTTTGGTCTGTCTTGGCAACAGTGGGAGGCTGCTGAAGGATTGCAAGTAGGCAGAGGCATAATCAGTTTGCTCTCAACAAAATTTCTCTGTCAGGAAGCCCTCTCAGATAACTTAGTTTGGATTAAGGACTCCTCCTCTGTTTCTCTTTGTGTTTCATTCATCTCAGCACTTAACACAGCACATTGCAACTGTCCTCCTGATAGACTACCAGTGCTTTCACCTTGGATCCTGACTCACATATTTTTGTGTCTCAGACACACCTGGTGAAAGTCAATATTTGCTTAATGTAAAAGAAAGCCTCTGTGTCCATGTGTTCCAATCCTCTGGGATAACCCTCAGCTCCAGACCCTCACCACTTACTTCCTCTAGACACAGACTCCTTGACAACATGGCCCAAGGGTCTGTACAGGGTCACACAGGTCTCTGAGCTGGGAAAAGGCAAGTTACAGGCAGAAATTCCCTAGTTGCTCATCTGTTTCATTCAGACAAGCAGGAAAGAGTGAGCCCTGTTCATCTGACTGAGAATCATTCGTTTGTTATTTTGTGAAATCAAATTTAATAAAAGAAGCAGTTCAAGGAATTCTGGTGAATTAATGAGGGTCTTGGTGTGACAGAGATGCTTACAGTGACTTTAAAGAAGAAGCACATGTAGTTTAATTTGAAAATGAGTGAGAAGTCTGCAGATTTGTGTCAACCAGGTCAGCTCTGGCTACTCAGCCTCTCAGCTATGGCTCCATCTAGGGTGCAAGGACTACAGGGATTTCCTGTCAGGTATTTTGCTGGGGTTGTTCCCCCTGCCTTCACCTCATGGGGCATTTTATCCCCTTCTGGAGCCTCTAGGATCAGGTATGTGTGTCTAAGAGATGTTAGGTAGCCCAAACACGTCCCCAAAGAACACTCCCCAAAATCACCCGTGCCCTCAGGCTCTTAACAATTCATTTCAGGGAAAGATTGGAACAAGCTTACTTTTCTTTAAACCTCTCACTAAGTAGAGCTAAAACCCCTTTTATTATACTACAAACCAACATAAGTAGATCCTGAAAGATGGAGAGACAAAGCAAACTGACAAAGGATATTGGGAGCCCTGCTGGAAACAACAGTGTCCTGAGGTCAGGGTGTGTCTTAGTAGTTGGTATCTGTAACAGGTCATAAATATATGAGTCAATAAATAGACTTTCACCCAGGCATGCAGCAAACCCGCCGGCCAGTGTACAGAGGTGCCTCCAGCATGCCCCCCCTGGCGTAGAACCAGTCTGCCCACTGCAGGACCTGTGCCATTTCCCAGAAGAGCCTGTGACACACCCTCCCCAGTGGGCAACTGGTCAGCCCACCTCTGACCTGTGCAAGGGAGCGCACTCACCCCTGGATGAGGCCAGAGGAGGGTGAAGTGAACTAGAGGCACTTTGTAAAAAGTTTTGGGTGCTGGCTCTGGAGAAAGAGCTGGGAGAAGAGTGGACTAGATCCCAGTGCAGAATCATCCCCAGTACTATGCGAAAAATATCTTAAGCAGACTATTCCCCTCCAAGTGGCATCAGCCAGATGCAGCAGCTTGACAACTGTATACAAGAAAGTCACGAGGACTTCCGGTCAAGATGGAGGCTTAGACGGACACGCTAGGTCTCCCTCTACAACTACAGTGGAATACAACTACTTCAAAACAAAGGATAACTAGAAATTCCAGAAAATAAAGCTACACGGAAGCCCAACATATGAAGTTATAAACCAGCGGTGCCATTTGGGCAGGTAAGAGTTAAAGAAGGCAAAGCTGTTTGCGGAGCGGCGGGGCGGGGCGGCGAAAAATCCCGGAGGCAGTCAAGCCCCTGGCGTGCGCGACTCCGGCGCTGGGGAGCAGCCGCAGCATCGCCTTGAACAGTGAGGCCCAGGGGGACGGGAGGACAGATCCCGGTCTCCTAGCTGAATAACTGTGTGAATCCATCTTGGACCCCCGCCCCCACAGAAAGCACCACAGGGCTGCGAAATAGGTCGCGGACAGGCAGGCGACTCCGATCAAGCCCCTGGCCTGCGCGACTCCGGCGCTGGGGAGCAGCCGCAGCATCGCCTTGAACAGTGAGGCCCAGGGGGGCGGGAGGACGGATCCCGGTCTCCTGGCTGAATAACTGTGTGAATTCATCTTGGACCCCCGCCCCCACAGAAAGCACCACAGGGCTGCGAAATAGGTGGCGGACAGGCAGGCGCCGGCGGTCGCTGATTTGTGACGCGTACGCAGGCACTGCCCCCTGCCCCCGACAGCCGGCCCAGGAAAACAAAACGCATCTGTCAAAATGTGGCAGACAAATATAGAGATCCCGGTGACACAACTCACCAGACAGCAGATAGAGAACCTGACAGATGAACAGATAAGAAACCTGTCAGAGGCTCAGTTCTGGGCCATTGTTAGCAGGTGGCTTACAGAATTCACAAAAGAGCAGGAAAAAGATATGAAAGAAGCGAAAAACTTTCATAACGAAAGGAACAAAACCACATACGAGACAGATGGTGAGGAATCCAGAGTCCATTTCAACAAACTGGAATATGGAGAAGGAACAAGCAGTCAACCAATGCAGCGAGAGGAAAGGGCAAGCAACAATGAGAGGATCAGAAACCTCTGGGACAGCTATAAAAGGCCCAACATAAGAATCATTGGTTTGCCAGAGAGTGAGGAAGATGAACTAGAACTTGAAAAATTGAGTGAAAATATAATAAAGGAGAACTTCCCAGACTTGGGGAAGGGAATAGACTTGCAGGTCCAGGAAGCAAGGAGAGTTCCCAAGAGACTGGACCCAGGGAGAACCACTCCAAGACACATTATAATCAAAATGTCAAAAATCAAAGATAAAGAGAGAATCTTAAAAGCAGCAAGAGAGAAGAAAAGAATTATGTACAAAGGGGTCCCAATTAGACTATCAGCTGACTTCTCAAGGGAAACCCTACAGACAAGAAGGGACTGGCAAGAAATATTCAAAGTAATGAAAATCCAAAACCTACAACCACAAATACTCTATCCAGCGAAATTGTCATTCAGAATAGAAGGACAGAGAAAGTGTTTCCAGGACAAAATAAAACTGAAAGAGTTCATTAGATCCAAACCACTGTTATATGAGAAGTTAAAGGGACTGGTTTAAAAAACAGAAGCTAGGGAGATGAAACAAAGGCAAACGAAACAGGCAACGAGAGTGGAAAAGGAACTGTGGGTAAGGGAAACATAGTGGGGGGAGGCCAACAGGGAGGGGGAGTGGGGAGAGGGAGGGAGATAATATAGGAATTGGGGATCATGGTAGGAGGGAATGGAATAGACGGAGAGAGGTTGGGAGGAACTGTAAGCACAACTAATGGACATAATCTAAAAGGGGGGGACAACTGGAGGGAGGGGGCCACCGGGTGGAGGGGAGCAGAGGGAAGGGAAAGTGGCACAAATGTAATATTTTAATCAATAAAACACATTAAAAAAAATAAATAAAAAAAAAAAAAAAAAAAAGAAAGTCACACCACAAAGGCAGGAAATAAAAGCAGGTCAATCTAAGAACAGAAACAACAAGAAGAGCCACCAAAAATGGGAAAAAGGAGAAATAACACTCCAACAAAAGGAATGCAGGAATTCCCAGAAGGAAGGGTAGATGAACCAGAAGCAAGCAAACTATCAGATATGAAATTCAGAACAATGGTAATGACAAACCTCAATAAACTCAACAAACTTGAGTACAGGTCTTTTACCTCTTTGGTAAATTTATTTCTAGGTACTTTATTTTTCTTGTTGCTATGGTAAATGGGATTTTTTTCTGGTTTCTCTGATATTTTATTGTTGGTGTACATCAAACTACAGAGTTTCTGCTCAGCAAAAGAAAACATCAGCAAGATGACAAAGGAACCAACCATATAGGAAATACCAATAATCTTGAAATACCAATTCAAAAAAACCTATGCACCCCTATGTTCACAGCAGCACTCTTTACAATAGCCAAGTGCTAGAAACAACCTAAGTGCCCATCTTTAGATAAGTGGGTCAAAAAACTGTGGTACATTTACACAATGGGGTACTATGTAGCAGAAAGAAAGAAGGAACTCCTACTATTTGTGGCAACATGGATGGAACTAGAGAGAATTATGCTTAGCAAAATAAGCCAGGCAATGAAAAACAAATACCATATGATATCACCTAATACAGAAAACTAATGAACAATACAAACAAATGAGCAAAACTGAACCACAGGCATATAAACAAGGAACAGACTAACATTTACCAGAGGGGAGCAGGGAGGGAGAGAAAGGGGGTAAGTAGGGGAAGGGTCTAGTCAAGGAACTAGTATAAATGACCCACGAACATGGACAACGGGGTGGGGATTGACTGTGGGAGAAGGAGTAGGCTGGGGGGGGCAACAATGGGGCAAAAATTGGGAGAACTGTAACAACATAAACAATAATAAAAAATGAATAAGGTAGGAATTGCTCTACCATCCTGAAACTTATATACCTACAGAAATCAAGACTATATGGTACTAGCAAACAAACAGACACATACATTAGTGAAAAAGAAAAGATATCGCAGAAATAGGCCACACAAGTATAACCAACTGATTTTTACCAGGGAGCAAAATCAGTTCAAAAAATAGAAAGATAGTTTTTAACCAATCATGCTGAAGTAATTGGATATTTATATAGTATAAAAGTATCTTAACCTAAATTCACAAATGAACTTAAAGTAGATAATAGATTTAAATGCAAAATATAAAACTATATAACTTTTAGAAAAAATGTAAGATAAAATTGTGGAGACTTGGGGTTTGGTGAAAACTTCTCAGATGTGATACCAAAAGCATGATCCATAAAAACATCATTAATTTATACATAATTAAAATTAAATACTTTTGTTCTATAAAAAACCCTGTAAAGAGAAAGAAAAGAAAGGTAAGAGAGTGGGAGAAAATATTCACAGATTACATATTTAACTAAGAACTCATGCAAAATATATTAAAAACTCTTAAAATTCAATAGCAAGAGAAAAACAAACAAACAATATAATTAGAAAATGAGCAAAGCCAGTAGAAAAAATCTTACTCTATCAGGAAACTTCTCCTTGCCTTCTGGGGGTCCAGCTTTTTTTCTTTACCCTCTGCTGACTTTCTGAAAAGCCCTGGTGTAGTAGTTTTCTTTGGTTGTGTGGTGATTTGTCACACAGGGAGGAAAAAGAAAACCTAACACATCAAGAATAGTTTCTCACTGGAATCCACACCCCACAGGATTCTGAACCATTGTCTTGGCAGGAATAAGAAACAGGGGAAGAGCTGTCAGAAAGGATCTTTACAAAGATCTCAGGGACTAAGAGCCAAGGAATAAAGTGATGACTTTGACTTGTAAGATAAAAACGAATTTAATTCTCTTTACCCCGGCCTCTGCTATCTTTTCATTATAAATTAAGGAGAGGCATAAGACTGTTCTCTTCAATAACTCTGGCTCCTCTAATGAAGAATGTTTTAGAAAACTGGAATGTAATTAAAGTGATATTGTATTTCTTTTATTAACATGATTATAGTAATAAATAGATTTCAAGTACTTTCCAATGGAATTAAAATGGAGACAGATGGCTGACATTTCAGTTGGAATTAGAGTCTACAGGAATATTTTTTATGTCAGTTTTTTTTTTAAGGTTCAAAGCTCTAATAAAATGTCCAGAAACTTTGCCAGCTATTTTCAATAATTATTTTTAGAGCAATGTTTTAGCAAAATTTAAAAATACTTATCAGTTGATAGTTAAATGGCAAAATATTTACTTAGAATTGTGACAACCATAATATAAAATGTAGTTGTTAATCTTTTATTATTGTTATTATGTCAAAAGTACATCAGCCTTAGATATCCTATGGCTCCAGATATGAAACCCTGAGAAGGACATGAAGTCAGTTATGTAGTTTTCTGGTGGGGAATGGATAACCAGAATATAATCATTAGCATATCATGCAAACCACCAAATGTTTTATGAAAATTTTTCTGTAAAAGAAAGGGGACGGAAGCTTCTAAAATATCAATGTCATAAAAGACAAAGGCTATGGAGACGTTGCAGACTAAAGAAGGCTAAAGAGACATGGTTACCAAATGCAATACCTGGTCCTCCTCTGACTTTTTCCTAAGGTATAGTCACAGCTGCAAAGGACATTGTTAGATCAACTGAAAATATTGGACAATGATAGATTATGTAAATGTAGCTTGTCAATGTTAAATTTGCTAAAGTTGATAACAATACTGTGGTTATATGAGAGGTTATCTCTAGAGAAATGCACACTAATGTATTTAGGGGTTTAGAGGATAAAAATGTGTTGTATGCAACTTACTTTCAAATGGCTCAAAAAAATTTTCTCTCTCTGATAAATTTGATTGCATCACATTTAGAGACTTCTGCTGAACAAAGGATGCCACGAAGATAAAAGATAAAATGCTGAGAGAAGATATTTGCAAATATTTGCAACACATGACACAATTAATATGCAGAAAAAAATATACAAAAGACCAATAGCCAAATAAAGATAACATGAAATTTACAGAAAAAGAAATCTGGCTGTCTGATAAATGTAGGAAAAATGGTTATTCTTATTAGTAATCAAGAACACATAACTTAAAAACATGTGGCAATAATATTTTATAATCCTCCAATTGGCAAAAAATGAGAAGTCTGAAAATATCAAGTATCACTGAATCTGTACGGGGACAGAATGTCCAGACCTCACTGATGGAAAGCAATTTGGCAATGTCCAATAAAAAGAGATCATGCATACCCGTGACACAGCAACTCTTCTTACAGGTGTGTCTCCTACAAACACAGCTGCACCTGAATTCCAGGATGTAGGACCAAGAAAGCACATTGCAGCAGCACTGGCGGTCATACAAAAAGGTAGAAACAACCTCAATTCCATTAGTACCAGAATGGATAACTAAATTATAAACAGTGCTTCAACAGAAGCTCTATATGCAGTTGCAAATGAGCATGTCTGATTTACATCAGAATGGGTAGATGGGTAATGTTGAAGGTTCGATGGTGGCATTCAGGCCATCTTTAACACCTAGAAAGTGACACAAGAAGGAAGAGCAACCAAAGCCAGTGCGTTTTCCTCTGGAAAGGGAGGGAGAAGAACAAGACAGAGGAGGGGAACCTAAAGGGCTTCAGCTCCATCTCTAATGCTGTTTTTTTGATGAATATGTCAATTTTTCTCATAGTCACTTTTAAATACATATATCTTTAGGATAACCAAATTTTTAAATGTGTTAATTTATGGTGTTGGGTCCATGAATGTTTGTTACATTGATTTCAGTTTTTAAAAATATTTTGAGAATATTAAAAAACTGCTTTTTCAAAATTCTCCAGTTACTCGGTGTGTGGGATCCCACAAGAGCCTGGACATCATTGAGGTGACAGGCAGAGATACTTCTCTCCCTGCTGTGTCCCTGAAAGCCCTCTTACTCACAGTTCTCACATACACCCTGGAGTGACTGGCCTGGACACCTGCTCTCACAGGCTGTTCATTAAGTTATACTAGATAATTCTCTAGGTCCCTTTCACCAGTCCATAAAGGGAAAACCCTTTTTCTTACTGCTTTCAATAGGCTGTTATGTTATTTTTTGTTCATAGAAATTTATTTATTGGAATTAAGAGTATATATAATCGTTATGAACAATTTCAACACAGAGAAACTAAAAAATGTCTCATAAGCTTATTTCCTAAAAAGAATAAAGAATACTATTAACCATTCATTAGGGTTTTGTCCAGTCAACTTTTGGATAGGTAAGCAGATATACACAAAATATAACTACATAATTATAACTTAATAACTAAAACTTTGTCACTAATCCTCGGTCCACATTTGTGCTGAGAAAGTTGTGCCTTTTATTTAAACATACTGGATATTATTTGAAACTTTAGAGCACAGTTGATTTACCAGATTACTACTGAAAACATTTGTTTCTGGTTTTCACTGTGGTCAGAAATGCTGAATAACATTCTATTAAATATTTTGGAGAGCTTTTACCCTATTGTTTCATTTAGATAAACTCTGAAGTTAGAATTCCTGGGTAGAAGTTTGTGAACAACTCATATTTTGATACATATTGCCAAATTGCCTTCTGTAAAGATTTGATCAATTGGTTCCCCCAATATCCTGTAGTGAGTGTTCGCTTCATGTCAGATATTGGCTTACATGTTTAAACATGGGAATAAATGAAATTCTCTTACCATCCCTGTGAGGTGGATACTATTATTATCCCCAAGTTACAGCGGAGGGAACGGTACACAGAGAAGATGAATAAAGATCCAAGATGGCAGTGGAGTAAGTGGAAGCTACACTAACCTCCTCCCAGTATCAATCTGGTATTATAACTTAATTGAGGAGAAATCATCTGGAATAACCAACTGAACACTAGCTGGAGAGAAACATTATAACCACAGAGAGACAGAAAAGGCCACTTCATCACAACGTGATTGGTAGGAAGTGCAGAGACGCAAAATGACTGGCTGGGCTCCCACGGGTGGCAGCTGAAGGGATTGAGAAACAACTCAGCAGCCAGAGGTTCCACCTGAGAAGGGCAGGGTCTAAACTCCCAGCTGGGCTTCCCAGCCTACAGCAAAAGAACTGAAAGTAAAATAGCATCCAGCTGTGAAAAGCAAAAAGCCACAGGGATTTTTTGCTAGCTGGAGAGAAACAGCTGGAGAAAAAGAGCTCTTAAACGAATCACACAGGCAAATATTTTAGCACTCACATACCTTGGGCTCAAGCAGAGGGAGGGCAGAGAGGACCAGAGATGCTTGGGGAGAATTTGTGGTGGTGGCTTTGAGGAGAGAACTGAGGGAGCAGCTGACCAGGACCCAGTGCTGATTCATTCCCTACACTGCAGTCAGACCAATCCCTTCCAAGTGGCATCACCCTGAGGGGAAGCAAAAGCCATGCCCACAGGAATTAATCTGCCCCACCCTCGGTGATTAAGCCTAATGGCTGATCACAGCCTGAATAGATTAACAACTAAAGGAGACAAACAAAAGCAGTAGATCTCTGGTAGTCCCCAAAAGGCTGCCTAGGCCCAGGCTGGTACATGGTCCGACGCCACCAGGGGCAGATCCAGGAACTGCAGATCAATCTAAGAAGCAGCAACAAACAAGAAGAGTTACAAAAATGGGGAGATGCTAAAATTCTCAACAAAATATTGGCAAACAGGATCCAGCAACACATTAGAAAGATCATATACCACGATCAAGTGGGACTCATCCTTGGGATGCAAGGAAGGTTTAATATTTGCAAATCAATAAACATAATACAACACATAAACAAAATGAAAGACCAAAACCACATGATCATATCAATAGATGCAGAAAAACCATTTTATGAAGTACAACACCCATTGGTGGTGAAAACACTCAGCAAAATGGAAAAAGAGGGACCATACCTCAACATAATAAAGGCCATATATGAAAAACCTGAAGCCAACATCATACTCAATGGACAAAAACTGAGAGCATTCCCCCTGAGTTCAGGAACAAGACAAGAATGTCCACTCTCTCCACTCCTATTCAACATAGTCTTGGACATTCTAGCCACAGTAATCAGACAAGAAAGAGAAATAAAAGGCATCCAAATTGGAAAAAAGGAAGTAAAACTGTCATTATTTGCAGATGACATGATAGTGTATACAGAAAACCCTATAGACTCCACTAAAAATCTAGTTGACCTAATAGGTGAATTTGGTGAAATAGCAGGGTGCAAAGTTAATATTCATAAATTAAAGGCATTTCAGTATGCCAACAATAAAATATCAGAGATAGAAACAAACAAAAAAAATCCCATAGCAACGAGAAAAATAAAGTACCTAGGAATAAACTTAACCAAGGGGGGTAAAAGAACTGTACTAAGAAAACCACATAACACTGAAGAAAGAAATTAAGGAAGGTACAAATAAATGGAAGCATATACCATGTTCATGAATGGGAAGAATCAACATCATTAAAATGTCCATATTACCCAAAGCAATTTATAGATTCAATGCAATCCCTATTGAAACACCAAAGACATATTTCACAGACCTAGAACAAATACTTCAAAAATTTATGTGGAACCAAAAAAGACCCCGAATAGTCACAGCAATCTTGAGACAGAAGAGCACAGTAGGAGGAATCAGAATACCTGATACCAAACTATACTACAAAGCCACAGTAATCAAAACAGTCTGGTACTAGCATGAGAACAGACATATAGATCAATGGAACAAAATAAACCCAAGTCCTTATGGTCAACTAATATTTGACAAAGGGGGAAGGAACATAAAATGAAGTGAAAAAAGCCTCTTCAACAAGTGGTGTTGGGAGAACTGAACAGGGACATGCAGAAAAATAAAACTAGACCACCAACTTACACCACACAGGAGAATATACTCAAGATGAATCAAAGACTTAAATGTAAGCTGTGACTCCATAAAAGTCCTAAAGGAAAACATAGGCAGGAAAATTTCAGATATCACACATAGCCATATTTTCACTGATACATATCCTAAGAAAAGGGAAATAAAGGAAAGAATAAACAAATGGGACTACGTTAACCTAAAGAGTTTCTGCTCAACAAAAGAAAACATCAGCAAGATGAAAAGGGAACCAACCATATCAGAAAACATATTTGCTAATGATACCTCAGACAAGGGATTGATGTCCAAAATATATAAAGAACTTATACAACTCAGCATCAAGAAGACAGACAAGGCAATTAAAAAATGGGCAAAGGACCTGAATAAAACTTCTCCAGAGAGGACATACAAAGGGTCCAGAGGCATATGAAAGAATGCTCAACATCACTAGCCATCAGAGAGATACAAATAAAAACCACAATGAGATACCACCTCACACCAGTCAGAATGGCCATCATCAACCAATCAACAAACAACATGTGCTGGTGAGGATGCAGAGAAAAGGGAACCCTAGTGTACTTTTTGTGGGAATGCAGACTGGTGCTGCCACTATGGAAAACAGTATGGAATTTCCTCAAAAACTAAAAATGGAACTGCCTTTTGAACAAGCAATTCTATTGCTAGAATTATACCCAAATAATCCTGAAACTCCAATTCAAAAGAACCTATGTATCCCTATGTTCATAGCAGCACTATTTAAAACAGCCAAGTGCTGGTAAAAACCTAAGTGCCCATCTGTAGATGAGTGGATCAAAAAACTATGGTACACTTACACAACGGAGTACTATGTAGCAAGAAGAAAGAAGGAACTCCTATCATTTGCAACAACATGGATGGAACTATAGAGAATTATACTTAGCGAAATAAGCCAAGCAATGAAAGAAAAATACCGTATGCTATGACCTAATACAGTAGAATAATGAACAACACAAACAAATGAGCAAAAATTAACCAGAAGCATGTCAACAAGGAGTAGACTGACAGTGACAAGGGGGGAGGGAGAGAGTGGGGTTAAGAAAGGGGAAGGGTCTAGTTAAGAACATGTATAAATGAACCATGGACATGGAAAAATGGATGGGGACTAACTGTGGGAGAAGGGGTGGACTAGATGTGGGGAAGGAATAGGGGAAAAATGGGACAACTGTAATAGAAAACCAACAAACAAAAATTTTTAGTGGAGGTAAAAATGAAAGCAAAATAAATTAATAAATGAGCCAGCAAATTCCTCCTCCCCCCAAAAAACACCTCACAAGTAGGAAAGTGAACAACAACAAAAAAAATGTATAGTATTGAAATGCAATTTTAGTGAATATTAGGACAAGGATTTTCCTCACACTGTATATTTTTCTCCCTACATTATTCCTCCAGAATTTGGCATTCTGAAAAAGTAAGTAATGACATAAGGTTATTTGCATAAAACTAGTAATACCAGTTGTTAATAGAGGTCTTGTTGACCAAGACTTTGATTGGAATGTCATGCCTAAAGGAGGAATGCCTGGGCTCTGGTTGTTACCAAAAAGCCCTGAGGAACTGGGGTTGACTTTCGAAGGTAATAAAAGCCCACAAGAAAATAGGCCTGGTACCTTGGTTTGTTGTGTGGTTCATGGCAATCTTGCCAGGGAGGAACGAAGGTTGTTTTCCTGGAAGATGGCTAGAAAGGACCTTAAGGCACAACGGAAAACATGAAGGACTTGGAAAAGACAGGTATTTACAGGCAAGGCTGAATGGTAGGTATGTGGCTCAGCCTCTGTGCCCTGAAAGGCAGAGTGAAAGTCACCCTAAAGGTACCTTGTGTAAGTACCAGCAAAGCAGATGTAAAGATCATATGTGATCATTTTCTGCTCTTGTGATTATGCAAACAAACAGGATAAATTAAAACTGGACTTAATGCAGTCCCTTTAATGACAAGGAGGGTAATCTTAAGGAGAAAAATTGCAATTCAAGGAAAACCACAATGCCCAGTTGTAGACTATAAAGTAGTGCAGCTAACTATCTTTAAAGTTTGTTTTCATTTAAAGTTTGTCTTCATTTGAAAGTTAAACTAGGTCTGTGATATCATCAAAGATGCTTAATTTACAGGCAAGAAATGTCAAATGCCTTGCACCTAAATGTCTTTCCAATACAGTCTTGCAGATACAGAGAATGGTTTGTGGGTTATGTTGTGTAAATTAACATGTGTGTTCTTTTTTCATATGGCATAAACCTATGATCTCATTATCTGAGTGATTGTCTGTACATATAGGGCTCACTTAATCCTGTCTGCATTGCTGCCTCCTGAGACTCAACAGTTTGGCCGAACTAAGTGGCTGGATTGGTGAAGTATGGGATGGTCTGTGGGCTTCACTTTAAAACTGGTTTCTCTTTTCTATCCTAATGGCTTAGACATAAAGGGACCAGAGGTCTGAGAGAGGGGAATCCTAAAATACTCCCCTCAGTCCAAACTAAGTATAGTGGGCAAAAAGGTTTTGGACAGGTATGAAATGCCTTGCACACCTTCCTCCAAAGAAGCCCCTTTTTTTCCCCTAATATGGACATTGAAAAATTAATTCCTGTCTTTTGTCATCTAGTGGCTATGGATTGAATGATGCCTTTTAACCCTGTTGCCAAATCTGTTGCCCCCACAATACAACAAGGATGTCAGCCTGTTAAACCAAGCATGCCATTGTCCAGGGACAGCCAACTGACCTGGAGTCTACAAGATCCTTCCCCATGTGAGAAGGTCACTCTCCCCTCCACACCCCCACTCTTATTAGGAATTTCTGGACTCAAGGGTAGGTAGGACGACGACCATGTCCAGCTTGAAGCAGCTAGAGGAGCATGAGACCTTCACTCACTGCCCTTTATAATATTATAAAGGGTCTTAAGTCTGAGAGGGGGGAATTGTTACAGAAAGGTGACCTCACCACAAATATATATATAAAGTGGAGGGGAAAAGATGAATAACTGGCCCCATTGCCTGAGCTGGTAATAGTAGAGCAAGGGTTCCTCTTCAGGGAGTTTAGAGCAGAGGCTCATTCCTAACCAATATTATCTCTACTAATAGTTTCTGAAAACACTAGCTGAAATACCTTAGCCAAGTCTTAAAACCTCACCATAAAATGCAGGCAAGAGTGGGACCTCTTCCATAGAGTTGTGTTGGAGACTGAATGAGGTCATGCAATATATTTGACAGAGAATGCAGTGTAGCAGACTACAGAAGCACTTACAAATTTTAGGTGTTATTATTTATCCTATTATTTGTGAGCTTGAGCATTTTAAAGTCCTACTGTTTGTAATTCTCCAAAAGTGTCTCTTTGTATACTCTGCTCATTTTTCATTGGGTTTCTTAGATTTAACTTCCTATTTCCCCCAGAGGAGTTTATCTAAATATGTCAAAAGCAGAAACAAAGGTTAAAACTTCTGCTACTTTCTGCCACTTTACTGAGCACACTACTTGAGGTGCCCAGCTCTCTGCTTCTCACCATCCTCTTGTTGCCACTGTGGGAGGTCGCTTCCATGTCTAAACTGATATATGCCATGTCTGTCTGTCTTTGTTTTCTGCTGGGCTTCTTGCAGGCTTCAGAGCCCTGCCCATGGCAGTAACTTTGCCATGTCCAAGATATAAGCTATTACTCCACAGACAGAGTATTAAATTTAGAGACCGACTGCTTGCCTTTAAATCTTGACCCAGTGAAAGTTCTTTAAAAGTGCATCTTTGTGTATCTGAGGGATATCCATTGCTTTTTCAATAAATAACAGTTGATGTCAAAGATAATTTTGCAAAGTTGCATGGCTCTTCCCTTCTCTGTCTGTCTCTATCAACGCATGCTTCTAACCATCACTATGTGCCTCCTCCATTTCTATCTCTTGTAGTGTCTTCCTCTCTGTTTCTCTGGCCTTATACGTATCCCACTATATCTGACTGTGCTTTTTCACTAGTCTCTGCCTCTCTCTCTTGTTTCTTCTTTTGGTGTATAGGATTAAAGATTACTTTAAAAAACAAAGATACCTCTGGATTAAGTAGGGGCCTACCTTAATCTATAATAAGACTGATTCACCATTAACTATAGAAAAACATCTACATACCTAGTTTCTCATTTTATGCAATTATTTTGACTTAATTAAATTTAACTTAATTTTCATACTATCCTAAAATGTAAACTATTATCATCCATTTCATTGGCTCAGAAACTGATACTCAGAGAGTCTAAAAAGTTTGCTGCAGTTTGTCAGCAAAGGAGCCAGGTTTAAAATCACATGTGTCTAAGTCCCAAGCCCAAAGCTCTTTCTGCCACATGACCCTTTCCTGTTCTTCCCAGCCCAGAGCATTTGTAAGATACAGCAGGAATGAAACAGACAAGAGCATTGCTCACTGTCCAGTCAAAGTGAGAAAAGCCATCTGTCCACAGGGACACACCATGCTCTAAGGACTGAGTTCCAACAGGCAAGTGCTCACCCAACTTCCCACTTATGGTAACACCCCTGCCATAGAAAAGTAACATCCACCCCAATATCATGTGCCTCACCTACCCAGGAGAAAGAGAAGGGCTCTCAGCATTCTGGCCACCAAGCCCATGATGGCTCTCTGCTCCTGGATCTGCACAAGAACAGGCACTGGCAGGCTGTGTGACCCAAGGCTGCTGGAAACAGGCAATAAACCCCACGTGATGGGAGGGGAGGAAGCCACTGTCACAAGCTCATGCCTCTTATTTCCTCTCAACCCTGTCTGAGGACAGTGCTTAAGGAAGGCCCTGTCATCCTGGCCTCTGCAAGGTGGCAGAAGGTTGTGATCCACAATAAGGACTTACTGTGACATGCTGGGTGCTAGTTTTTACCCAGCTCTGTCTCCTGCAATCCTCCCACACAGCACAGAAGAAAAGCACAATTGGATGCAGATTTTTGCCTGAAGACCCGGCCAATAAGTCTCAGAGGGCATACGGGCAACACTGCTTGCCTGGGTCTCCAGCTCCTGCTGTGATCCCCACAACTTGGGGCAGGATCAGAAAGCTCCCTTCCTTGGTCCACAGTACAGCCCAGTCACTGTTTTTGTGCCATGAACCTCTTAGAGTCTAAGGATTCTTATGACTCTATTCTCAGAATAACATTTTTTAAATGCCCCAAATAAAGCATGTAAGGATTATAAAAGAAACCAGTTAATATTGAAATGCAGTTATCAAAATATTTAGAAAACAGATTTATGATAAAGAAATATAAGTGCTTTTTTATCCACACAGTAAATAGCAAGAATCTAGTGACAGGAAAAATAACTACCACAGTCCTGACATCGCGATGAATATGAAACATATTTAGATAGATGTGTAACAGCTAGAATATGGATGAAAATATTCAAAATACTTACTACTAATAAAGTCACCCAGGTGGTAATGTCATTGTGGTTAGGCTGCACTAACATCAGAAAAAAATGCCAACTTTCTATTAGAGGTTAGAGGACAGAGATGTTGACTTTTCCATCCAAGTTCACAGACCCCAGGCCAAGCGCCCAGTCCTAGCGTACACTTGATTGTCAACACATGCTCAACCCACACATTTGGGGCTACAGGTTCTGTACTTTTTTATTGATACCTGCTTTACTGTCAAGCTGACAATTCAAGTGTGCAAGAAATGTTACTTTTTAAAATGTAAATCAATTTAATGACAATTGTTGAGTCCCATCCAACTGAGCTGGCAGAAATTACAACCTTTTCCTTCTTGGGTTCCCTCAGCCAAATCCCTAAGATAGCCAGCTCCCTGAGCACTCCTCTCTATGCCAGGCATGTTTACAGATATTCTAGATATGACATTATTTTTTACTTCCATCATAACGCTGTCCGCTGGTAGCTTGTGCTCCTCACACTGTGTTGTGCCCTTCTTATGGGGGCACCACCACTGCCAAGGTCCAGCCAGCCAACCAGAGATGGTCAGGTTGCTCTGGCGGTCACTGACACCCAGTGGGGTCCTTTAGAACAGCTATGTATGCTCCTTCTGAATCTCACATAAATGATGATGAGTGGAGCAGGCTGTTTATGAGAAAAGTGGTTTGCTTCATTTTGGTACCTTAATAAATGCTTTGGATCCGTATTCACCTGCACCAGGAAAAATATTCTCTCTTGCTTCTCCTGAAACATGTGCCCTTTTAACATTTTCATCCTGCTTAGTGGAGACAATCATGAGAAAATCGCTTTCTCCTGGGTGAACTTAAGAAAATGCCAGTGCAGACATACTAATCAGCTGTCAATTGCTGAGGACTGCAGGAAGTGCACCAGGCAAGCTGCAAGCAGCCCAGGGCTTCCAGGGATGCAAAGAAGTCTCATGTTTATGAGATTACTGATTTTCAAATGTTGGCAACTAATTTTAAATGTTTTTCCATGTGGTATATCAAACCCAACACCAGTGATTCTTTTGCTCTAGAAAATCTCTCAAGACCTCTTTCAGGGCTCCACCTTTCATACATAAACCAGGATGGAAAGTTTCCACAGAAACTTCTGTTTCTCCGCCTGCCATAACCTCCTGAGATCAGAAAAGTGTGGGCGACTGCTCCTCGTGATTTAGGGAATTGTAACCCCTGCCTGAGCATGACTGCTGCCAGCATTCTGGCTGTGCTTGTCTTTAAGTCTCAACATAAGGCTCTGTGTGGAACATGACTGAAAACCACTCAGAGGGTTGCCATGGGAATTAGATTTGAAAAATACTTATTATATTTTAGAATTTTCTCTGCTTTCTTTATCTGTAGTATAATATAAACAATTTTTAGATAAGAATGTATGAAACCTTGCACCTAATGCCAGTGTGGTGCCAAGATGTTTAATAAACCATAACACAGACTAGTCATTGTGCCCCCTGTACTCGTACATGTAATCTGTTATTGTTAGCTGTAACCCTAATGCCTTCAAACTATTGATGATTCATGAATCTTGACCTTGTGTCTCTCATGTGTATCCTCCTCAATAAAAGGCATGAGGGAAGAAGGTCTAATCACTGTTCTCCACTAGAGCGGCAGCCACCTTCCTTTCCCCAGACATAATAAAATGTCCTGGGTAAAAGTTTGTTCTGCCGTGGTCACGAAGCCTCTGCTGGACAGAGCAACTTCCAACCGAGCCTAGGATGTGCGAGGTACCTCCACCATATCTGGCGCCCAATGTGGCATCTGCTGCCTACTTGTATAGGGAAGGCAGAAATACAGAGTGCCACATGTCCTGTTGGCTAGAATATGAAAGATAACATAACATCCAGTCAGTGCACCTGATGTGATGGCTCATTTGTCATCTCACTGTGGTATAATGCCCCCAGCTAGAGTGGGAACCCAACTCCATGCTTCAGTAATGAACTCCTGATTCTTAACCTGAGGTTTCTCCAGTCACAGGTCTGGGATGACTCCCACTAAACTGGGAGTCAGGGAAGGCAGCTGTCAGAGCACCAGTGCACTGTGACACAGCACATGGTATCAACAGCATTTGTTGAGTAAAAGAATCAATTTACTTACTTAACTTACATCCAGGCCAATCCACCCCACTCTCCAGCCTACTACTAATGGAAAGGTTGTGGACCTCAGTTTACATGTGGTCAGGAGGTGACCTGTTCTGCCAATAAGAAAAGAACTAGCCAATTGCTCTGCTATTCTGCAGGGTGATGCCCCTCCTCCAGTGAGGTCATCGTCATGCCAAGGAAGCATGAGTCCTCCCCCAGCCCCTAAGCACCAGCCACAAAGCACACAAATTCATATCTGATGTGTCTGAGGTGCAAGTTGGGAGAAAATGTCATATCCACTATCTTTACAGGAGATGTTAAAATATTAAAGATAGAGAAGATTTGAAGCACACATTGATTAATAGGACTTAAACAGAACTCTGCCACCTGCCCCCAAATTAGAAATAGCTGTCCTTCTGAAGCTTATCTATAATATTTACCAAAAATTACTACATATGGGTCATGAAATAACTCTCGATTTCAAAAATTGGTGACATACACATTTCTTACCACAGTGCAACTGAATCATATGACAATAATAAAAATACATTCCATGTATTTGGAAAATTTTAAAAACAGTTCTAAGTAACTCAAAGATCAAGAAAATTATAGTGAAAATTAAAAATAACTAGACCAAATTATAATAAAAAATGTTTTATATCCAATATTGTGTAATGAAAATAAAGTAATAATTAGAAAGAAACACATAGATATAAATACCTAGAAAACAAGAACAGAAAAAGAAATGAGCTAAAAAAAATCTGATAATTCTGGAAAAGAATAAACCAAAATAAATAAATAAATAGAAGGCTGATGAAAGGAGATAATAAATGTAAGGGCAGAAAAGAATTACTAGACACCAAAGATGCAATAGGAAGACTCAATGTCTTAAAATTTGTTTGTAAAAGGCTGATTATATAACAACCTTCTCAAATAATAAACAAGAGAAGAAAGAAAACAAAAATAATATCAATAAAAAGGAATATAGCATGACTTTAGTTAAAATGGAAAAACATACAAAAAAAGCATTTGATAAAATCTGTCGCACACTCATGATATGAAACATCCAATAAACTAGGAGTTGAGAGGGACTTCCTTTAATTAATAAAAGATATTTACCATAAAAACCAACAAACATCATTAACATGGTGAATTACATAGATGCAATCCCTTAAAAATTAAGAACAAGAAAGAAAAAACTATATTCTCAGATGATTTGTTTATCTATCTAGAAAGCCCCTAAGACTCAAAGATTATTTGTTAAAAAATAATCATCTAGATGAATACTAGCTCAATATTTTAAAAATTAATAGGATTTTTATTCACTAGTAACAAATACAAAACATATTTTTTAAAAATTACCACCACTGACAACATGTATGCATGCATACACACATGTGTGTGGTATATAATAGATAAATAGAATAGAAAAAATAGAATAGAGCTAACAAAAGTTACTAAAGACTCACATAGAGAAAACTTTATTTAAAATCATTAAAGAAGACCTAAACAAACAGAAAGTGTGTCATTGTACATAAGAAAACTTAAAACTCTTGAAGATACCAAGTCTTCTCAAATTGATCTATAGTGTCAATGCAGCTTTATACTCAACTGCATTAATAATCAGGACCAAAATTAGATATAATTTTACATTTTTTAGATTGGTAGCAATAATATTGAGTAATACATTTGTGACACATGAATGAACCTGGAGGACATTACGCCAAGTAAAATAAGCCAAACAAAGAAAGAAAACACTGCATGATCTCACTTGTATGTAGAATCTAAAACATTGAAACTTACAGAAACAGGGAGTAGATTGGTTGTTGCCAGGGACTGAGGGGAGAGGAAAATGGGGAGATGATAATCAATGGGTACAAAGTCTCAGTTATGCAAGATGAATAAATTCTAATGTACAGCATGATGACTAGTTAAGTCATCCTAATTTATAACCCATATATGATATGAAGAATTTGATATTTATTAAAGATGGCATAATTAAAATTAATTAAAACAAATAGTAATACCAACAAGGTGTGTTAATAGAAATTTAAATGATCTCAATTATTCTAGTCATAACTATCAACAGCTTTAAAGGTTTACACAAGCTTTGACCCATTAATTGCACTCTAAGGAATATAGTTTAAGAAAATCATTGAACAAATGTATAAGGAAGTTTATATATGGATGTTCATCACACAGTTATTAAAAATTAAAATCAAAATGACATGTAAAAGTCAGGAACCAGCCTGAATTGAATCAGTAAGCAGACAAAAGAGCATACACAAGCAAATGTATACTTTTACCTTTATCATCTTGCTTGAGTTTCACTAAGCAAATTGGTGTAGATACCTGTTTGCAGGGAAAGAAGAAGGTTAAAGTTGTAGGCAAATGTGGTCAGTGGTGCAACCTACTTGTCTAAAACCTTTTGCAATTAAAGGACAGTGAAACCTTGAACTATGGTTATCAGAGGTAATAAAGTAAAAATGTGTGCATTTAGGGGTGAGCCACAGGGAATCATATAGATAAACGTAACTCAATCTCAATGTAAATACGTATGTGGTGTTGTTTTAATATTATTTCCTCATTATAAAAGTTATACTTATGCCTTTACACATGGTTTAACTTCTTTCCTATCTCTGCATAACTGTACACATTCTGTTGCTGATCCAAAAATAATATAGTGATTCTAAATTTTCTCAAATATGAACAAGTCATGATTAACAGTATAAAATCCACTAAGGTATTAATGCAAATTTCATTATTAAAGTAATTAATCTTGAAGTAATGAAACAACCAAAACTCAAAAGCAACTTCCATTTTCAATTTTTTTCTAGTGCCTCATGGGAGCTAAGGAACTGGGTAGTCATTTATGTGATTTGAGAAAGCCTTGGACTAGTCATGTCCAACACCTCAAAGCTCCTCTGGCTCAGGGGCTCCTTGCCAAAGAGACATATGCATGCTTACTAAGAGCCCAGTTCAAATTAGGCTCAGAGGGCAGACCATCTTTCTTAGGATGGGCCTTCAATTTTATCCACATTTGGCCATCTGCAGGCTGTGTGATAATTAAGAAATTATGATGTATGCAATATTTCCCTCACTATTGAAAAGAGGAAATTCATGCTCAGCCCTTATTTCTTAGAAGGTTGCAAAAGTCAGCATTTATTAAGTTCAAAGACCGGCATAAATGCAAACCACCCAGATGCCCCATTTCTTGACTTCAACCTTTAGTAATGGATTGTCTGTTACCTGGGCATCTTAGGTGTTGCAGGAAGATTCTTAGAGAAGGTTGCAAAGATTGGAGCTCTCACACTCTACCTCATTCTGTCAGGAGGAATTAAATTTTTTTCTGGTTTCCCTGCCTAGGATGGGAGGCTTGAGTCATTTACAAAATTTTTTTTTTCAATTACAATTGTCCCATTTTCCCCCCATTGCTCTCCCCACCCAGCCTAACCCTTCTCCCACAATCATATTCCTCCCCGTTTGTCCATGTCCATGAGTCATCTACCCACGTTCCTTGACTAAACCCTTCCCTTACTTATCCCCCTTCTCTCCCTTCCCCCTCCCCCCTATAGACTGCTATTCTGCTCCCTGTCCTATTTAGTTCATTTGTTTATGTTTTTCTTTAGTTTCCTGTATTAGGTGATATCATATGGTATTTTTCTTTCTTTGCTAGGAGAAATTCTGAACCAAAATTAAACTAGCTCTCAAAAGGACTGAAGCTCAGCTTTAATTCATCCTTATCTCTGACATTGAACTTAGGTGTTGCAGCTTTTACTAGTAAAACCTAGAAGACTGTCAAAAGCAACATAAATCCATCTGAAGAAAGATAACACTATCCTAGGCTTTAAATTATTTTGTTTCTTTAATTTTTTATATACAATACCAATGACTCAATAAAAAGAAGTGTATGAGAAGATTAAAAACCACACTGGAAAGAAAAATACAATAGAAACAAACCCATATTCAATGAAGGAAATTGAGCTATTAGAAATAAACATTAAAAGAATTATACTTACCCTGTTCAAAGATATAAAAGGTGACTGTTTTGGCAGAGAATTGGAAAGTACAAAAAGGTTCAAATAAAAATTGTAGAACTGAAAATTACAATAACCAAAATGAACTCAATAGATGGTTAAACATCAGATTACATGCAGCAGAAGAGAAAATTAGTAAACCAGAAGATAGGTTAGAAAAAATATCGGTATTAAAGCATAGGAAGACAAAAGGATGAAAAACAGAGAAGATATAACAGACACAGGGGATAAAGTGACATGGTTTAACATATGTGTAATTAGAGTAGCAGAAGGAAAGAATGAAATGGAAACTGCATTTGAAGAGATAATGGCTGATGGTTTTCTAAAATGAATGAAAAACAACAAGCCACACATTTAAGAAGCTCTAAAATCTCTAAGCAAAATAAATCAAAAGAAAACCACAGACGCATCAGAGTAAAACTGGTGGAAATGAAAGACAAAAACAATCTTATAAGCAGCAAGAAAGAGAAAACAATTTTCCAAAAAAGCTAAAGGCTGCATCTCAGTATAAGCATGTTTACGGTGGCCACACTGGAAGTATGTGGGCAGTAGAAAAAAATAAGCAGGCAAGCAAACAAACAAAGGGTTCGAAACTATAGACACTGGAGGGAAGTCCATATAAAATTCTTCCAAATCTTATAGCTCACATATAAAAAAAACTTGATATGAATTTTCCCAATTTTGACAACAATCATAATTTTTTAAAATTGCATTACTAATAAAAATGATGCTAAAGAAACTTTTATAAATAATAACAAGAAATTAAACATATTAGAGGAAACTTTATGCATAAAAATAGTTGATATATGAGTCATCAAAGGATATGTAGCAAAAATAAAGTAATAAGTATTATGGAGTTTTGTATGGCAGTTAGATAATAAAATATTATTTTTTAAGGTTTTTAATTTTGTAGTATTTTGGCTTTTTAGAAATTTGTCATTTTGAACCTAATTTTGTATTTGTAATATTGTATTCGTTTTTTAGATAAGCACTACTAAATTTTTTAATTTAATATTTGTTTTATTTTTCTATTATCATTTAGTCCCCTTATACCATTTCATTTTCTTCCCCCACTTAAATTTTTGTTTATTTTTCTATTACAGTTGTCCCTCTTTTTTCACTAGTGCTTCCTTGCACCCTGCCCACCGCTTCTCCCACAGTCAGTCCCCACCCAGTTGTCCATGTCCGTGGGTCATTTATACATGTTCTTTGACTAGACCCTTCCCCTTCTTACCCCTTTATCTCCCTTCCCCCCTACCCCTTGTCACTGTTACTTTACTGCTTGTTCACATGCCTCTGGTTAAATTTTGCTCATTTGTTTGTGTTGTTCATTAATCTCCTGTAATAGGTGATAGCATAAGGTATTTCGCTAAGCAAAATTCTCTCTAGTTCCATCCGTGTTGTTGCAAATGGTAGAAGTTCCTTCTTTGTTTCTGGTACATAGTACTCTATTGTGTGAATGTACCAGTGTTTTGATCCACTCGTCTACAGATGGGCACTTAGGTTGTTTCCAGCACTTGACTCTGAACATAGGGGTGCATAGGTTCTTGTGAACTGGTGTTTCAGGATTCTTTAAATATAATCCTAGCAATGGAATTGCTGGTTCAAAAGGCAGTTTCGTTTTTAGTTTTTTGAAATAATTCTATACTGTTTTCCATAGTGGCTGCACCAGTCTGCATTACCACCTGCAGTGCACCAGGGTTCCCTTTTCTCCGCATCCTTGCCAGCACATGTTTTTTATTGATTTGTTGATGATGGGCATTCTGACTGGTATGAGGTGGTATCTCATTGTGGTTTTTATTTGCATCTCTCTGATGACTAGTGACGTTGAGCATTCTTTCATATGTCTATGGACCCTCTGTATGTCTTTTGGAGAAGTGTTTGTTCAGGTCCTTTGCCCATTTTTAATTGGGTTGTCTGTCTTCTTCCTGTTGAGTTGTATAAATTCTTTATATATTTTGGAGATCAATCCCTTGTCTGAGGTATCATTGGCAAATATATTTTCCCATATGGGTGTTTCCCTTTTCATTTTGCTGATGTTTTCTTTTGCTGAACAGAAACTCTTTAGTTAGATGTAGTCCCATTTGTTTATTCTTTCCTTTATTTCCCTTGCCTTAGGATATATATCAGTGAAAATATTGCTACGCAGGATATCTGAAACTTTCCTGCCTATGTTTTCCTCTAGGACTTTTATGGTGCCATTGCTTACATTTAAGTCTTTGATAAATCTTGAGTTTATTCTGGTGTGTGGTGTAAGTTGGTGGTCTAGTTTCATTTTTTTTGCATGTCCATGTCCAGTTCTCCCAACACCATTTGCTGAAGAGGCTTTTTTCACTCCATTTTATGTTCCTTCCCCCTTTGTCAAATATTAGTTGACCATATAAACCCAGGTTTATTTCTGGACTCTATTCTATTCCATTGATCTATATGTCTCTTCTTATGTCAGTACCAGGCTGTTTTGATTACAGTGGCTTTGTAGTAAAGTTTGGAGTCAGGTATTCTGATTCCTTCTACTGTGTTCTTCTGTCTCAAGATTGCAGTGGCTATTTGCGGTCTTTATTGGTTCCATACAAATTTTTGAAGTATTTGTTCTAGATCTGTGAAATATGTCTTTGGTATTTTAATAGGGATTGCGTTCAATCTATAAATTGCTTTGGGTAGTATGGACATTTTAATGATATTGATTCTTCTCATCCATGAACATGGTATATGCTTCCATTTATTTGTATCTTCCTTAATTTCTTTCTTCAATGTTATGCAGTTTCCGAAGTACAGGTCTTTTATCTCTTTGGTTTAGTTTATTCCTAGGTACTTTATTTTTCTTGTTGCTATGGTAAATGGGATTGTTTTCTCCTTTCTATCTATGACATTTTATTGTTGGTGTACAGAAATGCCTTCGATTTCTGAATATTGACTTTGTACCCTGCTATTTTGCCAAATTCACTTATTAGGTTAAGTAGTTTTTTGGTGGAGTCTATAGGGTTTTCTACATACACTATCATATCATTTGCAAAAAGTGACAGTTTTACTTCTTCTTTTCCAATTTGGATGCCTTTTTTTTTTTTTTTTCTTGTCTGATTGCTGTAGCTAGAACATCCAAGCCTATGTTCCTGATCTCATGGGGAATGCTTTCAGTTTTTGCCCACTGAGCACGATGTTGGCTTCAGATTTCTCCTATATGGCCTTTATTATGTTGATGTATGCTCCCTATATTCCCATTTTGCTGAGTGTTTTCATTATCAATGGGTGTTGTACTTCATCAAATGCTTTTTCTTCATCTATTGATATGATCATGTGGTTTTTGTCTTTCATTTTGTTTATCCGTCATATTATGTTTAATGATTTGAGAATATTAAACCATTCTGGCATCCCTGAGATGAATCCCACTTGATCATGGTGTATGATCTTTTTGATGTATTGCTGGATCCTGTTTGCCAATATTTTGTTGAGGATTTTAGCATCTATGTTCATCAGTGATATTGGCCTATAATTTTCTTTCTTTGTTGTGTCTTGACCTGGTTTTGGTATTAGGGTAATACTGGCTTCATAGAACGAGTTTGGGAGTCTTCCCTCTTCTTGGATTTTTTGGAGTAGTCTGAGAATGATAGGAGTTAGTTCTCTTCTATAAGTTTTGTAAAATTCACTTGTGAAGTGATTTAGTCCATGGCTTTTATATGCTGGGAGTTTTTTGATTACTGCTTCACTTTCACTAGTTGTTATTGGTCTGTTCAGGCTTTTTGGTTCTTCTTGATTCAGTTTTGGAATATTATATGTTTCCAGGAATTTTTCCATTTCCTCTAGGTTGTCAAATTTCTTGCTGTACAGTTGTTCGTAATAATTTCTTACAATCGTTTGTGTTTCTGTAGTATCGGTTGTGATTTCTCCTCTTTCATTTCTTTTTTTTAATTTATTTTAACTCTATACCCCCACCAAATAATCCCACCTAAAAACCTCTCTATTTGCCACCCTAGACCTGAAAAATACCTTCTTTACTCTCCCACTTTCCCCAACCTTCCAAGACCTCTTTACCTTCATTTGGACCAACCCAACCACAAAAATAACCCAGCGAGTGATGCAAACGGCCCTGCCTCAAGGGTTTCAAAATAGTCCCCACCTCTTCAGTCAAGCCCTAGCAGCAATCTTACAGCAGCTGAACCTTTCCCCAAGCGTCCTCCTACAGTACGTGGATGATCTCCACTATAGTCCATCTGAGAACCTTTCTCATCTCCATACTGCCCAGCTCCTAAACTTTCTTGCCAGTCAGAAATACCGCATGTCACAAAACAAAGACCAATTCTCTCAAACTCAGGTCACATATCTCAGACTCTCCATCATCCCCACTCATAAACACCTGACTCCAGAAAGACAGAACGTAATAACTACCTTCCCCCTACCCCATACTACACAAAAGCTCCTATCATTTTTTGTCCTCACCAATTTTTTCAGAACTTAAATACCTAATTTTGAATACCTAGCCAAACCTTTATATCAAGCAACAGCTAGATACTTGTCTGAACTCCTAGAAAACTCTCAAGCCCTCCTTAAACCTATCACCACACTTAAAACAGCACTTGCTCAAGCCCCAGCCTTAGCTCTTCCAAACCCAAATAAGCCTTTCCTCCTATACATCGACATAAAAAATAGTTTTACTCTCGAGCTGTTAGCACCCCAATATAGACCAGACCAATGGATTATAGCCTCTTTTTCCAAACCACTCGATTCTCCCTTCCTAGGGCAGCCAGCCTGCCTCTGCACCTTTGCAGTGACAGCAATTCTCACTCAAAAAAACCCTTAAGTTAGTTCCCTTTGCCCAGGTAACAGTCAACTCCTCTCATACTATTTCTGGCCTACTAACCCATCAGGCCATTGCTGCAACCTCCTCTTCCTGAATTCAGTTCTTTCATGCACAACTACTTCAAAATCCTCAAAATCTCCCTACATAAATCAGCTCTCCCCCTCAACCCTGCCTCATTACTTCCCCTCCCCAACTCGCACACCCATATCCATGACTACACTCAACATCTCTCCTCCTTTCTACATCCCTTCCCCAACATACAAGACACCCCTCTTCCCAGGTAAAATCCTTGTTTATAGATAAAAACTCATACAGGGTCGGCCCAAAAGGAGCAGAATATGCCATCACTACCCTCACTTCCATCATTAAGTAAAAACACTTGCCCTCTGGTACCTCTTCCCAACAGGCATAACTTATTACCCTAACATACTCCTTGGCCCTTACAAAAAATCATCATATTGCTATATACACTAACTCCAAATATACCTATTACATCATACATTCACACATAAAAAACACATTGACATTATTGCCCAAGCTAGGGAACAGGCATATGGAAAATCCTAACTTAAAACCTTCCTCTCATACTTCTCCTCTCCCTTCAAAGCAATCCTAATGCCTCTCATAACCCCATTGCTTCTCATTCTATTATTCCTTGCCCTTGGCCCTTACTTCCTCAAACTGCTAGTTAACTTTATTCAGAAAACGGTCCAATCTATGACAGCTTCCACTGTCCATAATGTACTCTTATTAAGATCTTTCAGATATCAATCCATGGCAAGAGATGACCTTGAGCTGGCAGTCAATCCCTTTCCATCATCCTAACTCAGCAGGAAGTCATTTAGAAGAACAGAGACTCGACGACCCCTCTCCCAACTGGTCTCTGCCACCTCCCAAACAAAAACACATCCCACCCCTCCCCTCCTTTTATTTAAAAAAAAAAAAAAGGTTAGAATGACAGCGTTGGTTCCCACACCATGCCCCCTCCCCCCTCCTGCCTGCAGCTGTCTGGGAGTTTCCCATGATAATGGGGTACATCAACCCGAACTCCCTTTGGCCTTGATCAGCCCTAGACTCACAGCTGTGAGATAACAACTGAATTCAATAGTTCCTTTTTTCTATCCCCAACTATAAAACAGCCCCTCCTTCCCTAGGACCCTGGAGTCAGGCCATTCACTGCACGGCTTCCTCCCTGCTTGCTAATTCCATCAAACTTCTTTTCTTCTGCTTGCTGTGTCCTCATGGTTCTCTGAGTGACACCGTTCTTACAAGTAGTTCCAATTTTTTCCCCTTTGCTCCCCTCTGCCCAGTACCCTCCTTCCCTCTAGCAATCATAACCTCTTTAGTTTATGTCCATGGGTCATGCATATAAGTTCTTTGGCTTCACACTTTCCTATATTATTCTATTTTGTACCAGCCTATTATGCTTCTTAATCCCTGCACCATTTCCCCTTTTCTCCCCCTTACCCCTTCCAGATGATAACCCTCCAAATGATCCCCATATCTATGATTCTGTTCCTATTCTGGTTTGCTTAGTTGGATTTTGTTTTTATTTTTTAGATTCAGTTGTTGATAGTTGTGAGTTTGTTGTCACTTAATGTTCATAGTTTTGATTTTCTTTTTCTTAAGTCCCTTTGACATTTTATATAATAATGGCGTGGTGATGATGAACTCTTTTAGCTTTACCTGGCCTGGAAAGCACTTCTTCTGCCCTTCCATTCTGAATTACAGTTTCGCTGGATAGAGTAATCTCGGTCGTAGGTCCTTGCTTTACATCATATTGAATATTTCTTGCCAATCCCTTCTTGCCTGTAAAGTAACTTTTGAGAAATCAGCTGATAGTCTTATAGCCATCCCTTTTTAGGCAACTCTCCACTTCTCTCTTGTGGCTTTTTGGATTCTCTCTTTATCTTTCACCTTTGGCATTTTAATCATGATATGTCTTGGTGTGGTCTTCTCTGGGTTCAGCTCACCTAGGACTCTCCGTGGTTCCTGGACATGTATGTTTATTTCTTTCGCAAAATTTGGGTAGTTTTCCTCCAATATTTTTTCACACAAGTTTTCAATTTCTTGCTCTTCCTCTTCTGGCATCCCCATGATTTGGATGCTGGCACATTTAAGGTTGTCCCAGAGGTTCCCAATCCTCTCCTTATCTTTTTCAATTCTTGTTTCCTCATTCTGTACTGGTTGACTATTTTTTTCTTCCTTATGTTCCAAATCATTAATTTGAACCCTGGTTTCCTTCCCTTTACCATTGCTTTTGTGTGGATTTTCCTTCATTTTACTTAGCATAGACTTGACTTCTCTAATGAGTTGGCGTACTCAAGCATATCTGTCATGCCTGTGAGCATCTTTATCACCAGTGTTTGGCATTCTGTATAGTAGGTTGGCTATCTCCTTGTCACTTAGTTCTTCCACTGGAACCTTGATCCATTTCCCCTCTTGGGCCATACTTCTCTGTCTCCTCATTCTGACAGTCTCCTATGTTTGTTTGCCTCTGCATCCCAGGTAGAGCTGTCACTCCTGTTACATTGTAAGGGGCGGAGCCTTAGGGATTTGTCAGTATAGGGAGATTTGTTTCACTACGTTGTGGCACTGTATGTGGGGGAGGGGTCCGAGAGGAAACAATGCCACCTGCCCAGCACTCATCCCTTTTCCAGGCACTTCTCCCACTTCCCCACCAGACTGGCGCCCTTCTAGCTGCTGTCCTGGCCGTTGTTCCCAGAGTGGGTGGGTCTCCAGACGTTCTCGAACTGCGGAGTCCCTTTAAACAAGCAGACTCTGCTGAGACCGGCAGTTTTTGCCTCCACCCCAACCCCCAGTGGTCTGCACAGTCAGGAGCAATGAGGCTTGATTATCCCCGGTGCTGGGATCGTGGGCTGCAAGGTCCGGTGAGGAGCTGGGAACGCTCCCCAGGTGTCCCTCCTGATTTTTAAAATGTGTGACTGCGCTTTCTGCTGGCCTGTTGCTGCCGCTGCTGCTGCTGCCACTGCTGCTGCCACCACACTGCATCCTCTCCGCCCTGGCTCCACTCCTCCTACCTGTCTGGATGAGTATTTCTTCTTTATATCTTTCTTTATTGGACTTCATGCAACTCGATTTTCTGGCACTTGTTGTTTCTAGTTCTGAGGTAGTTTTATTCCTTTTTAGTTGTGGAGGGAGATGCAGCATGTCTGTTTACGCCTCCATCTTGGCTGGAAGTGTTATTTATACACTTTTATATCCAGTGATTCCGTTTTTACTCTTGTTCATTATTGCTTTTTCCTGTTTTCAACTATCTTCTCTTACTTCTCTGGATATATATTTTTATGCTTATGTTAAATTATTGTGATCTATTCCTGCTTCATTAGCTCTAATTCCTCTGTCATCATATGTTTGGCTTTTCTACTTTTTATACTTCTCACTTGTGCTTTTCAGATATCTTGTTATTTTTCCCTGTGAACTCATTTTAGGATGGTCAACTGCCTTGGTTAGTAATAGGGAGTGGAGGAGCAACAGAATCCTAGCTCCATTTTTGCCTTACTAAGAGAGTTAGGGACATCTTCTGGCTTTATGATCTGGGTTCAAGCACTGTTTATTTGCATGCTTCCTCTACTCCTAAGCCATAAAGCTTTGGAGCCCTCACGGGACTGCTCAGTAATTTGACCCTTCTCTCAATTCTAGGTATCAACCAGCTTCCATGCTGTAGGCATGTGTATTGAGAGTGAAGAAGGGGTGGAGGTAGTGTTATAATGTGCTCGTGGGTAGGCCAATTAATGTCCACCTGTTGTTTGTCTGTTCCCTCCAGTGCTGCCCTGATTACAAAGCACCACCTTCAGCTAGCCTTCTGGATTTTTGCTTCACCCAGACAATTTATGTGAGTGAAGGTTAAGTAGAGAGCTTCTGTGAGCCTAAACCTGGTGTGTGGTGCCTGGGTTTTTCAGCTCCAGGTTGCCATTTTCCACATGCACGTATTGAAATCCATTACCTTCTGTTTCCACAATTTTCAGTGTAAACTTTAGGGGATAACCAGTTTTCTTTTCTTTTCTGTGAGAAGGCCTGTGCTAGTCTACAAGGGGCCTTATACTAGTCTATGAGGGAACATGTGGTAAGTCACCCACTGTATCTCTCAGTACAGATTTGTAGTATTCATTTTATAAGTCACTCAAAACTGGGTTCATTTATAAATAAACATCACAAAAAATTACAACATCAACCACTTACACTTACATTTACAATGCACCCATCATTGTTTTAGGAGGCACATATGTGTTAATTCACATATTCCTCCTAAAAACCCTATGAGTACATTTTTATTTCTCTTTTACAAATAAACTAAGAAGCAGATAAGTTAATTTTATGGTCAAGACCATTTGTTCCTCAAGTTCTGTGCTCTTAATCACTACATTATAACTGATTCTAAATTTCTTTTTAAAAAGCCTGACTTGATCCCAACTATTTCTCTCTCCAGCTTTTCTGCCTTATTTATTTCTGTTTTAGGTAACAATATCATGGTAGGAGTATTACCCAAGCAGTTACATTTTTGTTTAGGTAAGAAGATATTTTTTATTTAAGTCCATTTTTAAATCTCTATTTCAGTGATAACATTAGTTAATACAAAGGAAATTAGTATTTGTACTAAATTCTTGTGATTCCTGGGCAGAATCCCATCTGCAAATTAATAATTTGTAAATAGCCAGAGAGGAATTGGGAGGAGAGTGGATCTTTGCCCGCTGGCAGAGACAGGCCTCGACCAGGTGGCATTGGCGCTGAAAGACAAGAAGCAGCGTACTGCTGTACATGTGAGAAGGTAATTTTCCATTATATTTTTCTCTTGTGAACTGAGGAGAAGGGAGGAAAGGTTGGGCGTGATAGAACATTTTTGAGGAGCGCAGGCGCAGAAGTGCGCTCCCCCACTCCCCAACCCTCCCTTGGGTCACGCGGGTGCACATAGGGAAGTGCCCTCATTCACTGGCCCAGGTGCGCAGGACCGCGCTGTCCAGGTGCCCCTCAGACACACCCCAACAGACATAAGATCAGTGTCCCAACGGGCGCAGGGAGGGCCCGCTGGGCACCCAAAATACCATGCACAGACACCCCTGGCTAGCTCCAGTGGGTGCCAGGCCAGAGCGCAGACCACTTGCTCAGGCTCTGCTCGTGCCCACCCAGGCGGGTGCGGGAACAGTAGGTGGCTGCGGCTCAGGAACAGTGGGCAGCAGCAACTCACAGACACTCACTTCCACTGTGTACAAGTGTCCAGTGCCCTGCCCCAAGGGGTGAGAGACCAACTCCTGGAGCGACGCTCGGCAGACCTGAGGCTAGCACTCAGGCTGTCTTGTGCGTGCACAGGCATGCATGCAAAAGCACGTAGGCCGGCTCCAACAGGCGCCAAAGGAATGCACTTAGCTGGACACCGTGGGTGCACACCACTGCTGCAAGGAACAGGAACCTCTGACCTGCCTCATTAGACCAGCTGTGGATGCAGAAAAAAAAGACGACACACAAAGGCTAAACTGAGTAAAAATATTATATATTTAAAAAATTTTTATTTCTATTTTAGTTTTTTGTTTATGTTCTTTTTGTTTTTGTTTTTTTATTTGTATTTTATTTTAATTTTTTAAATTTCTTATTTTTTAATTTTAAATTTAATTTTTACTTTAAAAACATTTTTTCTTAAAAAACTGTATCTTTAATTTGTTTCATACAATCTCTCCTTTTCATCCTTCCTCTTTAACTTTTGTTTATTTGTTTGTGTAGTTTAGCCTCCCTTTCACACTAAATAAATAGAATATAACTACTATATAAATCTAATACAATACAATCCCACTTTCTTACTATATTCTGCATTCTTCCCTCCTTTTCTTCTATCGTTATTAACATACAATGTAAATATTACCTACTGTCTTAGTCTCAATTATTATTAATCTATCATCCCCTCAATCAAAAATCATATTTTTCCTCCCTAAAAACAACTCTTATCTATTCTTTCTATAGTATAAAAGTTCTAATCTTTCTACATTTATATTAATACTGGCTCATTGGCTGACGATAGCGGGATAGAGGGTGGGGGATATTTTTGAGGGTGTGGGTCTTCTGTGTGGTCGATGTGTTTATGTTTTTAAAAGCATCTCCACAAAAGAACTAAAGACAAAATGGACAGAGTGACTCTCAGTCAACTAGCCAGGGGGAAGATCCTACCAAAGAGTATCTGAAATATAACCAGACAGCATAAACAAACAACATAAAGGGTGCCCCAAAAAATTAGGCTCAGGAGATCAAAAAGACTGCACCACTGAAACCCCAAGATCTCCTATAAAGAATCTCATACCACAAAGGTGGGAAGTCAATGCAGAAAAATCCAAAAACAAAAAGCATCCAACATGGTAAGACACAGAAACAACCTTTCAATGAAAAGAAAAGAGGAATCCCCAGAAAGAGAGGTAGGTGGAATAGACATAGCCCAAATGTCAGACGCAGAATTCAAAACAATGGTGGTGAAGAAGCTCAATATACTCGACAACCTCAAAAACAACTATGACAACCTCCAAGGAAGTTACCAACAGCTGCAAGAAAATTACAGGGAACTTGCAGAGAACTACACCATCATAAAAAAAAGACATAGAAACGATTAACAAGAACCAGGAAGAAATGAAGAACACAATCTCTGAACTGAAAAACACAGTAGAATCAATCAAAATCAGACTAAACAAAGCAGAGGATCGGATCAATGAGCTAGAGGATAATGTAGAAAAAAATTCCCAGACAATACAACAAAATGAAAAAAAGATTGAAAAAGTATGAAGAAGATGTAAGGGAATTACAGGATAGCATAAGGAAAAACAACATCAGAGTCATTGGAATTAAAGAGGGAGAAGAGGAACAAGGAATATAAAAGCTGATAGGAGAAATGATGACAGAAAAATTTCCCAACAAGGTGAGAGAAAAAGTTATGCAAGTTCAGGAAGCATAGAGAATTCCAATGAAGAGGAACCCAAACAAACCCACTCCAAGGCACATCATAATTAAAATGGCAACATTCAAATACAGAGAAAATCCTGAAAGCAGCAAGAGAAAAACAGCAAATAACATACAAGGGAGCTCCGATAAGGCTATCGACAGACTTCTCAACAGAAACACTACAAGCCAGAAGGGTATGATCAAAAATATTTCAAGCAATGAAAAACAAAGGCCTACAACCAAGAATCCTCTACCCAGCGAGGCTCTCATTCATAATGGAAGGTGAAATAAGAAGTTTCCCAGACAAAGGAAGACTAAAAGAATACATCTCCACCAAACCAGCATTGCGAGAGATGCTAAAGGGAATGTTTTAAGAAAAAGAATCAAAAAAGGGGAGAGGAACACAGGTACAAAGGGAAATGAATAAATACATGTCAATAATAACCTTAAATGTAAATGGATTAAATGCTCCAATTAAAAGACATAGGGTAACAGAATGGATAAGAAAACAGGACCCACATATTTGCTGTCTACAAGAAACACATCTCAAAACAACAGATTTACATAGACTGAGTGAAAAGGGTTATAAAAAAGTATTCCAAGCAAATGGACATAAAAAAAAAAAAAGCTGGGGTAGCAGTCCTCATATCAGACAAAATGGATTTCAAAGCAAGGGCAATAAAAAGAGACAAAGAAGGACATTTCATTATACTTAAAGGAACAATCCATTAAGAAGATATAACACTGATAAACATATATGCACCCAACATAGGAGCACCCAAATACATAAAGAGAATACTAAAAGACCACAAGAAGGATATTAACAACAACACACTCATAGTAGGGGACTTTAACACTCCATTATCAACAATAGACAGATCATCAAAGCAAAGAAACACCAAGGATATACAGGCATTGAACAACACACTAAACCACATGGATCTAACTGATATATATAGAACTTTTCACCCCAAAGAAGCAAAATATACATTCTTTTCAAGTGCACATGGGACATTTTAAAAGATAGACCACATGATAGGACACAAAACAAGCCTCAACAAATTCTAGAAAATTGAAATCATATCAAGCATCTTTTCAGACACAATGCCTTGAAACTAAAAATCAACCTTGAAGAAAAAAAGCAAAGACATCCAAACTCATGGAGAATGAATAACATGCTATTAAATAATGAATAAGTTAACAATGACGTCAAAGAAAAAATCAAGAAATTTCTAGAAACTAATGATAATGAACACACAACAGACCAAAACCTATGGGACACAGCAAGAGCAGTCCTAAGAGGGAAGTTCACAGCAATACAGGCATATCTGAAAAGGACAGAAGAATCTCAAATAAAAAATCTAACCCTAAACCTACAAGAACTAGAACAACAACAACAAACAAAGCCTAGGGCAAGAAGAAGGAAGGAAATCATCAAGATCAAAGCAGAATTAAATGACATAGAGACCAAACAAACAATTCAAAAGATCAACAAAACTAGGAGCTGGTTCTTCAAAAAAATAAACAAAGTTGACACGCCTCTAGCTAGGCTCATCAAGAAAAAAAGAGAGAAGACCCAAATAAACAAAATCAGAAATTAAAGAGGAGAAATCATGACTGATACCACAGAAATACAAAGGATTGTAAGAAATTACTACAAACAACTGTATGGCAGGAAACTTGACAACCTAGAAGAAATGGACAAATTTCTAGAAACATATAACCTTCCAAAACTTAATCAAGAAGAAGTAGAAAGTCTCAACAGACCAATAACAAAGAAGGAAATTGAAACAGTAATCCAAAATCTCCCTGCACACAAAAGCCCTGGACCGGATGGCTTCACAGGCGAATTTTACAAAACATTTAGGGAAGAACTAACTCCTACCCTCCTCAAACTATTCCAAAAAATCCAAGAAGAGGGAAAAATCCCAAACTCTTTCTATGAAGCCAGTATTACCCTAATCCCAAAACCAGGTCAAGACACAGCAAAGAAAGAAAACTACAGGCCAATATCACTGATGAACATAGATGCTAAAATCCTCAATAAAATTTTGGCAAACAGGATCCAACAATACATCAAAAATATCATACACCATAATCAAGTGGGATTCATCCCAGGGATGCAAGGATGGTTTAATATTCGCAAATCAATAAATATAATACATCACCTAAACAAAATGAAAGACAAAAATCACATGATCATATCAATAGATGCAGAAAAAGCATTTGATAAAGTACAACACCCATTTATGTTGAAAACACTCAGCAAAATGGGAATAGAGGGAGCATACCTTAACATAATTAAGGCTATATATGAGAAGCCTGAAGCCAACATCATACTCAATGGGCAAAAACTCAGAGCATTCCCCCTGAGATCAGGAGCTAGACAAGGATCTCCACTCTCTCCACTCCTATTCAACATAGTGTTGGAAGTCCTAGCCACAGCAATCACACAAGAAAAAGAAATAAAAGGCATCCAAATTGGGTAAGAAGAAGTAAAACTATCATTATATGCAGATGACATGATAGTATACATAGAAAACCCTATAAACTCCACTAAAAGACTACTTGATATAATAAGTGAATTTGGCAAAATAGCAGGGTACAAAATAAATATACAGAAATCTAAGGCATTTCTGTACACCAATAATAAAATTTCAGAGACAGAGACTAAAAAGAAAATACCATTTACTATAGCAACAAGAAAAATAAAGTACCTAGGAGTAAACTTAACAAAAGAGATAAAAGACCTGTACTCTGAAAATTACATAACATTGAAGAAAGAAATTAAGGAAGATACAAATAAATGGAAGCAAATACCATGCTCTTGGATGGGAAGAATCAACATCGTCAAAATGGTTATACTACCCAAAGCAATTTACAGATTCAATGCAATCCCTATTAAAATACCAATGACATATTTCACAGACCTAGAACAAATACTCCGAAACTTCATATGGAACCAAAAAAGACCCCGAATAGCAAAGGCAATCTTGAGACAGAAGAACATAGCAGGAGGAATCACAATACCAGACATGAAACAATACTGCAAGCCACTGTGATCAAAACAGTCTGGTACTGGCATAAGAACAGACATATAGATCAGTGGAACAGAATAGAGAGCCCAGAAATAAACCCAGGCCTCTATGGCCAACTAATATTTGATAAAGTAGGAAGGAACATAAAATGGAGTGAGAAGAGCCTCTTTAACAAATGGTGCTGGGAGAACTGGACAGGGATATGCAAAAAAATGAAACTAGGCCACCAACTTACACCACACACGAGAATAAACTCAAGATGGATCAAAGACTTAAATTGTAAGCCAAGACACCATAAAACTCCTAGAGGAAAACATAGGCAGAAAAATATCAGATATTCCACGTAACAATGTCTTCATGGATACATCTCCTAAGGCAAGAGAAATAAAGAAAAAAATAAACAAATGAGACTACATCAAACTAAAGAGTTTCTGCTCAGCAAAAGAAAACATCAGCAAGATGAAAAGGAAACCAATCATATGGAAAAACATATTTGCCAATGATATCACAGACAGGGGACTGATCTCCAAAATATATAAAGAGCTTATATGACTCAACATCAAGAAAACAGACAACCCAATTAAAAAATGGGCAAAGGACCTGAACAAACACTTCTCCAAAGAGAACATACAGAAGGTCCATAGACACATGAAAAAATGCTCAACATCATTAGCCATCAGAGAGATGCAAATAAAAACCACAATGAGATACCACTTTACACCAGTCAGAATGGCCATCATCAACAGATCAATAAACAACAAGTGCTGGCGAGAATGTGGAGAAACGGGAACCCTACTGCACTGTTGGTGGGAATGCAGACTGGTGCAGCCACTATGGAAAACAGTATGGAATTACCTCAAAAAACTAAAAATGGAACTGCCTTTTGCACCAGTGATTCCACTGCTAGGTTTATACCCGAAAAATCCTAAAACCCTAATTCAAAAGAACTTATGCACCCCTATGTTCATAGCAGCACTGTTTACAATAGCTAAGTTCTGGAAACAGCCTAAGTGCCCATCTGTAGATGAGTGGATCCAAAAACTGTGGTACATTTACACAATGGAATACTATGTAGCAGAGAGAAAGAAGAAACTCCTGCCATTTGCAACAACATGGATGGAACTAGAGAGAATTATGCTTAGTGAGGTAAGCCAGGCAAAGAAACAAAATACCATATGATATCACCTAATACAGGAAACTAAAGAACAACATAAACAAATGAACTAAATAGGACAAGGAGTGGAATCACAGTCAATAGGGGGGAGGGGGGAAAGTAAGGGAAGGGTTTAGTCAACAAATGTGTATAAATGACTCATGGACATGGACAACGGGGAGGGATATGATTGTGGGAGAAGGGGTGGGCTGGGTGGGGGAGAGCAATGGGGGAAAAATGGGACAGCTGTAATTGAAAAACCAAAAAAATAAAATAAAATAAAATAAAAAGAACTTGAGAAAGAGCAACACTCAAAGCTCCACGTGAATAGAAGGAAAGAAATAATAAAGATGAGAGCAGAAATAACAAAATAGATTTAAAAAATTGATACAAAAGATAAGTGAATCCAACTGCTGGTTCTTGGAAAAGATAAACAATATTAACAAAACTTTAACCAGACTCATCAAGAAAAAACAAACTGTAATTGAAAAACCAAAATAAAAAAAAATTAAAAAAAAAAAAAAAAGAAAGAAAAAAACAGAGAGGACCCAAATAAATAAAATAAAAAATGAAAGAGGAGCAATAACAACTGACACCAAATAAATACAGATGTTTGTAAGAAATATTATGAACAACTAATGCCAACAAACTGGACAACCTGGACATAAATGGATAAATTTCCAGAAACATACAATCTTCCAAAAATAAATCAGGAAGAATCAGAGAATATGAATAGACAAATTACACCTAATGAAATTGAAACAGTAATAAAAATAACTCCCAACAAACCAAAGTTCTGGGCCAGATGTTTGGTAAAATTCAAAGCTGAATTTTACCAAACATTCCAAGAACTAACACCTCTCCTTTTCAAACTATTTTATAAAATTCAAGAGGCAGGAAGGCTCCCAAACTTATTTTATGAGGCCAGCATTATCCTTATTCCAAAACCAGATAAAAACACTACAAAGAAAGAAAATTATATATATGCCAATACCCATGATGAACACAGATGCTAAAACCCTCAACAAAATATGATATTAGCAAATTGAATATAGCAATGCATCAAAAATATCACACATCATGATCAAGTGGGATTTATTCCAGGAATGCAAGGTGGGCACGACTTTTGCAAATCAATAAATGTGATTCACCACATAATCAAAATAAAGGATAAAAACCACATGATCCTATCAGTAAATGCAAAAAAATTTGATAAAATCCAGCACCCATTTATGACCAAGATTCTCAGAAAAGGGAATAGAGGGAACCTACCTAAGTATAATAAAGGCCATATATGAAAAACCCACTGTGAGCATCATACTCAATGGGCAAAAACTACACATTGTTCCCCTTAAGACAGGGAACAAGAAAGGAATGTCTGCTTTTACCTCTCCTATTCAACATAGTACTACTGGAGGTCCAAGACACAGTAATCAGACAAGAGGAAGAAATAAAAGGCATCCAAATTGAAAAGAAAGAAGTAAAATTTTTTTTTATTTGCAGATGACATGATAGTGTACATAGAAAACCCCAAATATTCTACAAAAAAACTTCTAGATCTGATCAATGAATTCAGCAAAGTAGCAGTATACAAAATTAATATCCAGAAATCAGTTGCATTTTTATATGCTAATAAAAAGCACACAAGGAAATTAAGAAATCAATCCCATTCACAATTGCTTCAAAAAGAATAAAATACCTAGGAATAAACCTAACCAAGGATGTAAAGCACCTATACTCAGAAAATTATAAGACACTGAAGAAAAAAATTTAAAAATATACAAATAAATGAAAGCACATACTGTATTCATGGATAGGAAGAATTAACATCATTAAAATGTCCACTATAGCTATCTATAGATGCAATGCAACTCCTATCAATATTTCAATGATGTATTTCACAGAACTAGAACAAATATTTCAAAAATTTATATGGGACCACAAGTGTTCTCACATAGCAACAATGATCTTGAGATAGAAGAACAAAGTTGGAGGGATCATGCTACCTAATATCAAACTATACTACAAGGCCATATTAATCAAAACAGCCTGGCACTGGCATTAAAATATACACATAGATCAATGGAACAGAATAGAGCCCAGAAATAAACCCACACCTCTATAGTCAATTAATATTCAACAGAGGAAGCAAGCACATTCAATGGTCTAAAGGTAGTTTACTCAGTAAATGGCATTGGGAAAATTGGACAGATATGTGCAGAAAAATGAGATTAGACCACCTTCTTACAACACACACAATAAATTCAAACTGGATCGAAGACTTAAATTTTAGACCAGAAACCATAAAAATTATTGAAGAAAACATAGGCAGCAAAATCTAAGACATTGTTCATAGCAATTATTTTATCAAATATATCTCCCCAGGCAAGGGAAACAAAAGAAAAAAATAAACAAATGGGACTACATCAAACTAAAAAGTGTTTGTACAGCAAGGAAATCATCAACAAAATTAAAAGACAACCCACAGAATGGAAGATTATGTTCATCAAAACATCTGATAAATTCAACACCAAAAAAACAAACAACCCAATTAAAAATATTGGCAAAAGACTTGAATAGACACTTCTCCAAAGAGGACATAGAGATGACCAATAGATATATGAAAAGATGCTCAACATCACTAATCATCAGAGAAATGCAAATTAAAACCACAATGAAATACCATCTCACACCTGTTAGAATGGCTCTCATCAATAAATCAACAAACAACAAATGCTGGCAAGGATGTGGAGAAAGGGGAACTCCTTTGCACTATTGATGAGAATGTAGATTGGTGCAGCCACAGTGGAAAGCAGTATGGAGAGCCCTCAAAAAAATTAAAAATGGATCTGCCTTTTGACCTAGCAATCCCACTTCTGAGAATATATCTTAAGTAACCCAAAACACTAATTCAAAAGAACATAAGCATCCCTATGTTCATTGCAGCATTATTTACAGTTGTCAAGATATGAAACAGCCCAAGTGTCCATCAATAGATGAGTGAATAAAACAACTATGGGACATTTACACATTGGAATTCTACTTGACCATAAAATTGAAGAAAATTTTACCCTTTGCAGCAGTAGGGATGGACATGGAGAACATTATAAGTGAAATAAGCCAGTCAAAGAAAGACAAATACCATATGATTTCACTCGTATGTGGAATCCAATGAACAAAATGAACTAACAAGCAAAACAGAGACAGACTCATAGATGGGGAGCAAATGACAGCTAGTGGGGGAGAGGTTGGGGGAGAGAAATTGAGCAAAAAGGGAGAAGGACTCATAAACATGGATAACAATGTGGTGATTGCTGGGGTGAGGGTGGTATAAGGGGACTAAATGATAATGGAAAAAATACAACAAATATTAAATTTAAAAATTTAATAGTGCTTATCTAAAAAATGAATACAATATTACAAATACAAAATTAGGTTCAAAATGACAAATTTCTAAAAAGCCAAAATACTACAAAATTAAAAACCTTAAAAAATAATATTTTATTATCTAACTGCCATACAAAACTCCATAATACTTATTACTTTATTTTTTGCTACATATCCTTTGATGACTCATATATCAACTATTTTTATGCATAAAGTTTCCTCTAATATGTTTAATTTCTTGTTATTATTTATAAAAGTTTCTTTAGCATCATTTTTATTAGTAATGCAATTTTTAAAAATTATGATTGTTGTCAAAATTGGGAAAATTCATATCAAGTTTTTTTTATATGTGAGCTATAAGATTTGGAAGAATTTTATATGGACTTGCCTCCAGTCTCTATAGTTTCAAACCTTTTGTTTGTTTGCTTGCCTGCTTATTTTTTTCTACTGCCCACATACTTCCAGTGTGGCCACCGTAAACATGCTTATACTGAGATGCAGCCTTTAGCTTTTTTGGAAAATTGTTTTCTCTTTCTTGCTGCTTATAAGATTATTTTTGTCTTTTATTTCCACCAGTTTTACTCTGATGTGTCTGTGGTTTTCTTTTGATTTATTTTGCTTAGAGATTTTAGAGCTTCTTAAATGTGTGGCTTGTTGTTTTTCATTCATTTTAGAAAACCATCAGCCATTATCTCTTCAAATACTGTTTCCATTTCATTCTTTCCTTCTGCTACTCTAATTCGTCGGCGGCGGCGGCAGCCGTCCGTCTCGAGAGACGATGGTGTAGCTTCTTAAGAGTCTATCTGCACCGCCGAGAATGGCTGTCCAGTCTGACTCGGGAGTGACACGGTATCTGTCTCCTCCCGTGTTGAATCGACATCTTGCGATGACGCTGGAGTGTCCTCTCCAGTGAAGCTGAAGCTACAGGGCCTGGGCAGGGTGATATGGAGGGTCTGCTGTTGCCCGTGCAGCAGACCCCCCCTCTCTTCGCAGCTGAAGGATCCAAGGGAAAGACGGAGTCAATACAGCTTGGCTTCAGGTGCGCCGCAGGAGTTGCCGGTGTTGACTACAACGTCAAACCGCCTTAGGGACTCCGGCTCCGGATTTTCTGTCGGGGTTTACTCCCTTAGCCTTTCCCCTGAAGAGGTATGCCGCAAGGCAGTGGAGGTTTTTTGGAATCAGAGTTTTCCTTCTCTGATGTGCCCTGACTGGAAGATCGAACCAGCGACATTTAGCTCGCAGGCCGACGCTCAATCCACTGAGCTAAACCAGCCAGGGCTGCTACTCTAATTACACATATGTTAAACCATGTCACTTTATCCCCTGTGTCTGTTATATCTTCTCTGTTTTTCATCCTTTTGTCTTCCTATGCTTTAATACAGATATTTTTTCTAACCTATCTTCTGTATATCTTCTCTGTTTTTCATCCTTTTGTCTTCCTATGCTTTAATACAGATATTTTTTCTAACCTATCTTCTGGTTTACTAATTTTCTCTTCTGCTGCATGTAATCTGATGTTTAACCATCTATTGAGTTCATTTTGGTTATTGTAATTTTCAGTTCTACAATTTTTATTTGAATCTTTTTGTACTTTCCAATTCTCTGCCAAAACAGTCACCTTTTATATCTTTGAACAGGGTAAGTATAATTCTTTTAATGTTTATTTCTAATAGCTCAATTTCCTTCATTGAATATGGGTTTGTTTCTATTGTATTTTTCTTTCCAGTGTGGTTTTTAATCTTCTCATACACTCCTTTTTATTGAGTCATTGGTATTATATAAAAAATTAAAGAAACAAAATAATTTAAAGCCTAGGATAATGTTATCTTTCTTCAGATGGATTTATGTTGCTTTTGACAGTCTTCTAGGTTTTACTAGTAAAAGCTGCAACACCGAAGTGCACTGTCAGAGATAAGGATGAATTAAAGCTGAGTTTCAGTCCTTTTGAGAGCTAGTTTAATTTTGGTTCAGAATTTCTCCTAGCAATTAGCCTTTCAACATCCTGATCCTAAGTTAGGAGGGTTACCAGGGTTCCTCTTCCTTAGCAGGTTCTGAGTTCTAGCCATCCAAATGTATTGACAGCTTTCTTCATTTCTCAGCCTCCCAACCACCTCTTTTAGGATTGAAAGATACCTCTATGAGAAAAACTTTTCAAATTCCAGGCTCATTTGGAGTTTCTTCTCCAAGATCTTGTTCTCGTGTTTCTTCATTGCCTTATGAGCTCTCTGATAACTTTAAACAGATGTTTAAAAATGTATTTTGTCTAACTTTTCAGTTTATTTTATTGAGAAGAAAGATCCAAATTATTTAGTCTATATTCTTGGAAGTCCAAGTCCTCACAGCCAAACTTGGTGCAATGCAAGACAATACTTATGAGTATGAAAGTACCCTCAAAGTTCTTTAATTACAGAAATTAAAAACTTGGAACAGATGGATTTCATGAAATTGTTAATCAGATGCTAATGACTCAAAAGCTTCTGATTATTTATATTAGCACTGCTTGACCAAGTTATTGAATCCTTTAAAAATAGAAGTTCAGACTACTATCCCTAAGCAAACTTCTAGTGGCAAGGTCTTATCTTACCTACAGAAAAATAAACAAGGATTATCAAAGCCAAATGGAATTTAAAATGGACATCCCAAATTGTGAGCTAATATCATCTAAGGTTTTGCCCCACCCCATGTGCAGTGCTTCTGTTCCCAAGAGATCCCAGACTCTGAGCATCTTCCAATTAGAAGAAATCTAGTGTCAGTCTTTACTCACCCACTCCCAGAATTTCTTGCACAGGTAATATCAGCCCACATGCTTTCTCCCTCCCCCACCTATCTGTTGCCATTCACAATAATACATTTAATTAATTCAGCTTTACCTCAAACCTGTAAATAGTGGAGAAATGTCAGATTTATATGGTGGATAAATAACAAGGGTTTTCCCAGGAGACTCCATCATGGTGAAAGAGGGTAAGTGTAATTTCAGCTGTGAGTAATTGTACATAATATAACCCTAAATGATTTTTCTTCTGTAATTTCATTAGAGTTTAGAAATTTAATTAGATTTTGAATCACTCTGAAATAAAGTAGCAAAACACCGAGAGACTGAGAGCAGTGGTTATTTTGTCCTTTGAGGCCACATTCTTGGTCTCAAATTGGCGTGTCTTCATTAGGAGGAAGTTTGCAGAAGTTCTTGATATATTATTGTCTTTCAGAATGGACTCTGAATAGGTCTTTAGAGAGTATTAGAAGAGTACACAATTATTATGCACACTCTTCTTGAGGTTTAAGATCATCTGCCTTGCATATACTTAATAAAAATATGTCTCTAAAGTTGTTAAAGAAACTATGAAGATAGGAAAGATGTTCCTTGAATGTACCAATGCTGTTCCTGGATTATTAGCAACTACCTGTACATTATGATGCAGTGAGGAGCTGTTTGCTTAACTTTAATGATTATGTAAGGTTTATGGTTATTTTTATTGCTACAACATATGAACTGTCATGGTGGCTGTAATTAGAGGCAAGCTAAAGTGTTACTGTTACAGTCCTCTGAGACTGGGGAGAAACTACTTCCTTCTCATCAACTTTGCCTCTGTGCAAGAGTTGGGGAAAAAAAGGAATCAAACTGAATAAACAATTTTTATCTCAAAACAGGGTATAAGAAAAAAATATTTAAAAAAATTAAAACTTCAGGCCAACAGCTTCCACCTAACAAAGCTGCAAGGAAACACTCATGGTCCCTGAAATATCTGTATTTTTAAATTCTCTAAAAGGCCATTACCCACATCTCTTTCCCAAGTCTACTGTCCAAGTGGCAAGGGACATCCATATATATCTACCACAATGCTGCTGCCTCTACCCAAATATCCTCTCTGCACCCCAGTCTGGTGCTCAAAAACTCAGGATGGACTGAAGTGTATAGAGACAACAGTCCAGAGTCTTTGGGAGTCCCTGTGCTGCAGAGAAAGTCAGGAGCACTAAAAGATAGAATAGATTAGACAATTTGACTCCAATGCCAGTGTGAATAAAGTGGGCTGGCTTGAGTAGGAAGCTAGAGGCACATTAATGGACTCAGAAGAACTGAGATTTTTGTGACATGTTATGAGGGTCCAAGGTGGTGGGGGCACTGGGAAGGAGAGAAGAGAGAAGTTCTAGGGAAAGAAGAGGCATGGGGGGAGCCCCTGTGGAACTGGGACCAGAGAGTAGGAGCCTGGGCCTGGTGGGAGCAGAGCTGCAGATGTGTCCACAAGGGCTGTTCATTTGTGAGAGACTCTGGGTAGTAGCAGACAGAACATGACACCGTCAGCCACAGAAACTACTCTGGTTCCTTACCTGCCTTCTCTTCTGGATTGTGAGCTCTCAGAGAAGCCAAGATGTATCAGATTCATTTTGTTTCCACTATGCTCACAGCAATTCCAGGTACACAGCAGGGGTTCAATGACTGTTGAATGACTGAATGAATGAATGAACGAACAGGATTAGAAAGTAGCATAAAGAAAGAAGCCAAAGCCACTGACCTCCTTGAGGAGATCAGTTGGTAATTTTTAAAAAAAATTTCTAAAATGGATGCATCTTTTGAAATGCAAACTATACTGCTGGGGATTTTTTTCTAAGAAAATAATCTCAAAGATGGAAAATAGCCCTATGCATAAATATACCTATAATGATGAAAAATTAGAAAGAACCCAAATGTTCAATGAGGAACATATCAAATCAGAACACCCACACTTGCTGGAATATAGTGCAACTTATTAACAATAATTTCTACAAAGTGATAACATGGAGAAGCCCATTTGAGAAGAAAACAATATTAAAATTTTGCAGAGAATGATCACAAAAATACATGGAAGAAAAGACCATAATAAAACATACCAAAATAACAAGAATAGCTGTGTTTGGGCTGTAAGCCTATGGGAGAATCAATATCTAATTCTCCCAACTCTTCTGTATTCAAACTTTTATTAATGCCACAGCAGTGGTTCCACTTCTAAAACTACCCTCAACCCATCTCATCTCAGTTGCTACCAAATGCCTGACAACCCACCTCCCAGCAAGCAGGTTTTGCAGTGAGGCTTTCTCAGGAAACATTTTAGTGAGTTTTTCACAGGTGAACCATTTCCTGTGTTTAACCCCCAGGTGACTTCTGCTCACAAAAACCTAAATCCAACCTTGTTGAGACTGTACAGCAACTCTAAGTCATGAAGCTGAAGGAAGCTTTATGTTTTTTCTCCTTGCTTATAAAATCTTGTTCCATTTTATTTTATGCAAACTGCTGAGCCTTCATTTGCATCAGACTTCTGCATTAGGTTCCAACTGGGACAATTAGCTACCACTTATCTGCATCCTCCTGTCATTTCCAGTGGAATTTAGTGTTATCACATCCTGCTCTGAGCTTTGCCTGCTTCTGAGCAATTGGGGGAAGCTTTCTCCAGCAACAGACATCAGCTTCTGGGTGGCTCCTGTGGTTCCTGAGCGAACTTATCCTTCGCTGTCCCTGGAGGTCATCTCACCTGAGTTCTCAGCCATGGACCTCGCCTCGGGCCATTCTGTCTGGGAGGAGCCAAGAGGCAAGAGCAGTCAGTGCCAGAAGAGCCTGCTGAGGGAATGAGATGGGGAGTTAGTCCTGAACTCTAATTAAAGTTGGGGGTTGGGGGATCCAAGGGAGGAAGCAGAACCCATGATCAGAAAGTCTAGACAGGCAGGAATAAATAAGTGGTGTTAGGCTGGAAACGCAGCTCTCTGGAAAAACAGAGAAAACTTAACCATTTCCTAAGTTTCTAGGGTCGAGATGGGTGGTCCGGGCCATTGTTAAAGCCTGAAGAGGGTTCCAGGACTTTTGATCCAGCAAGTGCTGGCTCTGAGTTCTGGCTCTGTTCCTACAGGCTATGTCTGAGAGTGGTGTCACAGTGACACAGCAGGAGCCAAGGTTGTCCCACAGGGCTGTCAGCCCAAGAAGGGCAGCAGCATCGCATATGTTTAGAAGCTCTGCTTTGGAGCTTAGCTGCCCGGGTCCCAGTCTCCACATCTTCACTCATACAGTGTCACCTAAGGCAGGTCATGTCACCTACCCAGGCCTCAGTATTTCCATCTATAAGATCAGGATGATGATCCCAATAAGATCTGCCTGACACTGAGTGAGCTGACACTAAGGTATTTGGAACTGAACTTGCCATACTCCAATGTTCACACTTTGACCCGATACAGTATCTGGCAGGTGGTAGGAACACCTCACACTGATACTCCCTGACCTCAGTCCTCACTGACTTCCCAGCTGCCTCAGAAGCAGGGCACATCTATGCTTCTGTCCTCCTGGTTCCTCCTGGCCCAAGTCCAGCCATGCCTGGTGTAGTCCACTCTTGTGCTTTCACCTTTTCAGGCTGGGCAGCTTTAGCTCTTGGTGGTCCACCTGCAACTGTCTGGCCTGGCTCTCACCTTCACCCCACCTATTTCCCTCAATGACCAGAGACAGGGAATTCATGGACACCCTGCACCAGGGCTGGGTCAGCCTTGGAACCAATAGCTTTCTCTCTAGACACAAACAGCCAAATGCTGGTGACAAAGACCCTGGGCCCAGCTACTCCACATCCTCCCTGACATCTTTTCCCACCATGGCCCCCACAAGCCTGCAATCACAACAATGTGGGAGGCTTGCAACTGGCTCTCATGCCCACCCCCCACCTTATTCCCAGACTGTATGGGAACTGAGTTCCTTGCTGGTCTTTCCTCTTCTCCTTCAGGAGATCCAAAGACAGGCCTCTGTCTCATCCATCTTTGCTCCTGGTGCCAGCACAAGGCACAGAGCATGACCCCAGCACACATTCAGGCACTTCACCAAGTTCTGCACATGCAGGCCCTGAGCCAGACAGGGGTACTGTCATGGAACCAAGGCAGATTATTCTTGTCTGGTAATCGGAAGAATATGCAAGGCAAGGTTAAAACCTCTGACATTCCTTTATTGGAGATATTATAGCATTTACATGTGCCCTCTGCCACGGGCATGCACTGAACCACCAGCTAGCCATGAACCACACTCCTGCCACTCACCACGCAAATGTTGCCGCTCACTGCACAACACTCCCATGAGGGTTCTGCCTCTTACATATTATGCATAGACAAACCCGGCTACTAGCCAAAATATGACATCAATGCTTATATAACTGTGAGTGTGCTGTGCATGTGAATCTAATTATTATCTCTAAGCAAACCACACCTGGGCATCCTGCATGAGGGAGCCTGACGGACTCTATTGTCCTCACAGGTACCTTCTAACCCTTTGAGTGCCATGCATAATTTGAAATTTGGATCAATATGAGAGAAAATTATATCAATATGTAACCTGAGGTACAAGAAAAGAGAATAAAACATAAAATATGAATTATTCCATTGTTATTTATATTTATAGCCATCGAAAAAAGAGTCACTGGGAGCAACGCTGGCACTTTTGGGAAAAATTGTCGGCATTGCTGACAGCAACGCTAGCACTCAAAGGGCTAATGCTCTCCACACGGTTCTCATGGAGGGAACCCTCCTCTAATCAACTAGGCCTAAACACAGTCAAGGTCATCAGCAATGGGAATACCTGGAGGGGAAATGTTGGGACACGTAACTCCTACAGCAATTCCTCTGATTCCTGGTACACCCCACAGGGCCTAAAGCCATTTACCTGCAGCATGGGACCCATGCCAGTTTTCAGGGTGCATGTGCTTTATTTTCCTCCTAGGGGAGGATGTGGTGCAGAAGAAAGGGCTGTGAGACTATTTTCTAATGGGGAGGATGGTGGTTACAAGCTGAATTTGCCATATAATTGTCTCAGCTGTCATTTTATCTAGTGAACTTGGAGTCAGGTGTATGGAAAATGCTTTCCACTTCAAAGACAGGAGACAGACTGGTAGGTTAGTAGTCAGTCATCTCACACTAGGCAGGAAGGTGTCTGAGCAAGAAACCTAGAGACCTAAGCTCAATTCTCAATACCAACAGCAGATGCTGGGCACAGCCCCACTCGCCCTTCATGGGAATCCATTCTATTCACTGGCAAGGAAACTGATAACAGTTCCAGGATGGACTTAATATAAGCCTCCGCTTAAATAATTTTACTTCATCATATTATTTTTCAGAATATACAGAATTATACAAAAGAAAAAATGTGTGTGTGCATTTCTCTATTTAAAGGGCTTGCAACTTGGGTCAGGTTTTACTGTCCTGTGCAGTGTTCTATGTGAATCCTCCCAGATCTGTTTCAACAGTGTGTGTATGACTGGGTTCTCTAGAGCTCAATCCCACCTTTGTATCAGTGTTATGAATGGAAAGGCCTCAACCCGAAGGAGGTCAGGGCCTCCAGGAAAAGTGATCAAGAAGATGCAAGGCTCTGGGAAACTGGAAACTGAAGCCATCTGCAAGACTTTCCCAGTAGGTAGGATTGGGGAAGATCCATTCTGCCTGGAGTCTGAGGGACAATGAACAACTCTTCTTCACACAGCCCTGCTGAACTCCTTCCAATAGTTCTGGAAGGCACAGATGGAAAATCTCAAGAGTGGGCTAGAGAGGGCTGAGGGATTTGTCCAGATTAACACAAAGGGGAACCAAAATCCAAATCTGGGCACATCGATATTCAAAATTTGTCCCTTTCACAATACCATCATGCTCCAAAGTATTTAAAAAATTAGCAAAAGGGTTTGACTGAGGATAACATCTGTTTCCTGGGTGTTTCATGAAGGGCAGCTGCCTTGGAATGAAGCATTGTTTCTATGTTGTATTTCCAAGCACAACTTGGAACAATTTGGCCACTTTGAGGGGCTGTTCATATTCCTGGAAATAGCTCTAGATGTCTCCTCTATTAATTGCTTGAGGAGAAAATGAGAATTGTAGCGTCTGGTCAATGTAGAAATAAGACTGTTAGTGCTGCAACAGTGAGTAGCTCACATCTCTGGTCCTATTATCTCATTTGGAAAACAGAATTCTCTTTCCTTGGAAGTGTGTCACCAACATGCCTGAAAAACTGGATTAGAGGCCTGGTTTTCCACACATGCTGCATGCATATGTGGTCTGGAGGATGCAAACCATACCTTTGGACTCAGGTCACAGAGAACCTAGGAATATATCTCGTTTTGATGTTTGCCACTTTAGACTCCTTGCATTGTCTGTCACTATACTTATTCACCAGCTCCAGTGACAGCGTGTACATTGAAAATAGGGACAGCATACTGCACATAATAAATGACTATTTTGTTATTAACTAATTTGCTTCTTCAAGGGGAAAAACCACTGTGATGTACTACCACTGTGAGCTGGCACTGTTATTGCTCTCTATTTACAGGAAAGACTCTGAGGGATAGAGGTTTTACCTTCCCAGGGTCACACAGCTAATGGGGGAAAGAGTGGCAGAGCTGGAATACAAACCCAGGTGATCTGATCTAGAAGCTGGATCTTAATCATTATTCCAGACTCTCTTAAAAAGGCTAGGGGTACCATCTCTGATATCATCATGTCATCCTGAGCACAATGATGGTCTAGAAAAATATTTTTCAACCCAAACTATTCTGTATCTGATAAACTATTTACTTCAAACGTTTTTGGTAGATAATGTAAAGGATGGGAGCCAGAAGTCAATTGAATTCTATTTTCAAAGTCTGAAGGAAAATCATATACCGACCTTGAATTCTATAACCAGCAAAACTATCTTTCAAAAATAAAAGCAAAATAAAGATTTTTCAGGCAAAAAAAAAAAAAAAAGCAGAGAATGATCACCAGCAGACTGAACACTTAAAGAAATGTTGAAATGTTTTCTTTTGGTGGAGGAAAAGGATTCCAGATAGAAGCAGAGAAATGAAAACAAAAAAGCAGCAGAAAGAAAATATAAGTAAATATAGATGACTCTGTAAAACAATAATAAAAAGGCTTTGTGAATTTAAATAGGCATACAATTGAAACACATGCAATAAAACACCTAAGCCAGGAGGGATAAATGTAATCAAAGAATAACATCCTTACATTGTCGTCGTCGGCAGCCCTCCGTCTCGAGAGACGATGGTGTAGCTTCTTAAGAGTCTACCTGCACCGCCGAGAATGGCTGTGCAGTCCGACTCGGGAGTGACACGGTATCTGTCTCCTCCCGTGTTGAATCGACATCTTGCGATGACGCTGGAGTGTCCTCTCCAGTGAAGCTGAAGCTACAGAGCCTGGGCAGGGTGATATGGAGGGTCTGCTGTTGCCCATGCAGCAGACCCACCCTCTCTTCGCAGCTGAAGGGTCCAAGGGAAAGACGGAGTCAATACAGCTTGGCTTCAGGTGCGCCGCAGGAGTTGCCGGTGTTGACTACAACGTCAAACCGCCTTAGGGACTCCGGCTCCAGATTTTCTGTCGGGGTTTACTCCCTTAGCCTTTCCCCTGAAGAGGTATGCCGCAAGGCAGCGGAGGTTTTTTGGAGTCAGAGTTTTCCTTCTCTGACCCTTGAACTACCTAATCAGAATCCACATTTTAACATAATTTCTCTGGTGATTCATATGTACCCTACGGTATGAGAAGCACTTCCATAGCTCACATAAACTTTACTTTCCTGCCCCCAAACTGATAAAACTTCTAAGCACAAACAAACATCACATTCTAGTTTCTAGGAAAATTGCTATTTTTGAGAAATAGGAAGGACTAGAGTAGAGTCACATCTAGGATTTGATCTCCTTCTGTTTCAGTCTTTTTCATTCCCCTTTCCTCCTTTGCTCCCTCTCCCATAATGAAATGTTATTATACAGAGGAGCAGCACAGACTCAAAATTCTAGGTTAATTTAATTTTAATATTACAGAATATTAGCCAAAGCTAACAGAAAGTACAAGAGCCACTCTCACAAATTTGCCCACCTTTCCACCTTTGTGTGCAACCTCCTTGCTCATCCTTGTGTGTCTCCTGGAAGGGAAGACTCAATATTTACTTAGTACCAGACACTTGCAGGTGTATTAGGGCAGTGTAGTCCTTTAAGTTTGATACCAACAGGAAATACAGCCATGGAAAAGGCAAGTAGAAACCAGGTTCACAATCCATCCCCAAGGACACATTCCCCAAAATATGTACCTTCCAGCAACATTTTAAAAGTTCATTATTGTCATAATTACTGATAAGAATATGAAGAAAATGTTACAGAAATAAAAAAATAAAAATAAAGGGGGGGGGGATACTGCGAGACCCTGGGGGAAAGTGTCAAGGAGTATAGCCACTTTTTAATGACTAGCTACCATTCTATATATCCCAAGGACTTTCTTTTTTTTATTTTTGTTTTTCAATTACAGTTGTCCCCTTTCCTCCCAATTTCTCTCCCCCACCCAACCCACCCCCTCTCCTGCAATCATATCCCTCCCCGTTGTCCATGTCCATGAGTCATTTATATACGTTCTTTGACTAAACCCTTCCCTTACTTATCCCCCTTCTCTCCAAGGTCTTTCTCACTGAAGCCCATTCACAGCTTCAGTCTCCAGCATTTTAAAACTCAGCCACCCCACACATAACAATCCTAAGAAATATTTAGTCATTCTCATTTTATAGGACAGGATATGAGAGTGCCAATGGACTTAGCCCCTTGCCCACGATTACAGACATGTTCATGTTTTTCTTATTCCACTCTGCCCCTTGCATTTTGCTATCCAATCAGGTCTCCTGTTGGGGACTCAGTACTGCACCCCTCTTCTGGGTTCTCCCCTCCATCACAAAGACTGAAAGCCTGAGGTTTACATTGTACAGAAAGTGATAAAGGTGTTAATCTATATTATACATTAATAAGTCAGTGATGCATGTTACAGTCTCAAAGGAAATAAGCAAAATAAGCACAATAATAAGTAATATACTTTCTAGTAAAGAGGAAAGAAAGAAAAAATTTTAAAATACTCAATAAAAAAGAAGGCAAGAAGAGGAAAAAAAACATGGAACAGGCAGAACAAGTAGAAAGATGTGGGAAATGATCATTATAAACCTGAAATTTAGCTAAGGCAATAAGTGTAAATATAAAAATATTTCAGACTTCCAGCCAAGATGGAGGCATAGACAGACACGCTGCATCTCCCTCCACAATTAAGAAGGAATACAACTACCTCAAAACGAAAAACAACCAGAAGTTCCAGAAATCAAACTGCATGGAAGTCCAGCAAACAAATATATAAAGAAGAAATATCATCCAGACAGGTAGGAGGGGCAGATCTGGGGCAGAAAAGACACAGTGTGGTGGCAGAGGCAGCAGTGGCAGCAGGGACAGGTTGGCAGAAATCGCAGTCACACATTTTAAAAAGTCAGGAGGGACACATGGGGAGCATTTCCAGCTTCTCAATGGACCTTGCAGCCCATGGTCCCAGCACTGGGGAAAATCAGGCCTCATTGCTTCTGACTATGCAGACCAGTGGGGGTTCGGTGGAGGCAGAAACTGCCAGTCTCAGCAGAGTCTGCTTGTTTAAAGGGACCCCACGGTCCTAGAACATCCACAGACCCACCCATTCTGGGAATGATGGCCAGGGCAGCAGCTAGAGGGGCGCCAGTCTGGTGCGGAAGTGGGAGAAGTGCCTGGAAAAGGGGCGAGTGCGGGCAGGCAGCATTGTTCCCTCTCAGACCCCTTCCCCACATACAGTGCCAGACTATGGTGAAACAGGTCACCCTGTACTGATGAATCCCTAAGGCTCCACCTCTTACAACATAACAGGAGCAATAGCTCTACCTGGGAGGCAGAGGCAAACAAACACAGGAGCCTCTCAGAATGAGGAGACAGAGAAGTATGGTCCAAAGGGGAAATGGATCAAGGTTCTAGTGAGAGAACTAAGTGACAAGGAGATAGTCAACCTCCCAGATGAGGAGATAGACAACCTAAAAGATGCAGAATTCAAACCACTGGTGATAAAGATGCTCACAGGCTTGACAGATATGCTTGAGTATGGCAAATGCATAAGAGAAGAATTGAAGGCTATGCTAAATGAAATGAAGGAAAATCCACACAAAGCCAATGGTGAAGGGAAGGGAACTGGGGTTCAAATCAATGATTTGGAACATAAGGAAGAAAAAACAGTCAACCACTGCAGAATGAGGAAGCAAGAAATGGAAAAAAATGAGGAAAACTTCCCAAATTCTGCGAAGGAGATGGACATACAAGTCTGGGAAGCACGGAGGGTCCCGGGCGAGCTGGACCCAGATGGGACCACACCAGGATGCATCATGATTGAGATGCCAAAGGTGAAAGATAAAGACAGAGTCCTGAGGGCAGCAAGAAAGAGGTGAAGAGTTACCTACAGGGGGTTGCCTATAGGACTATCAGCTGATTTCTCAGAGGACACTTTGCAGGCAGGAAGAGACTGGCAAGCAGTATTCAATGTGATGAAAAGCAACCCACAACCAAGATTACTCTACCCAGCAAAGCTATCATTTGGAATGGAAGAGCAGATGACGTGCTTCCCAGACAAGGTGAAGCTAAAGAAATTCATCATCACCAAGGATTTATTATATGAAATGTCAAAGGGACTTACTTAAGAAAAAGAAGATCAAAACTATGAACACTAAAATGACAACAAACTCACAACTATCAAAAACTGAATCTAAAAAATAAAAACAAAATCCAACTAAGCCAACCAGAACAGGGACAGAATCATAGGTATGGGGATCATTTGGAGGGTTATCAGCTGGGAGTGGGGAGGGAGAAAAATGGGGAAATGGTGCAAGGACTAAGCAGCATAATTGGTTGGTACAAAATAGACAGGGGGATGTTAAGAATAATATAGGAAAGGGTGAAGCCTAGGAATTTATATGCATGACCCATGGACATGAATTAAGAGGGGTGGGATTGCTGGAGGGAAGAGGGGTACTGGGCAGAGGGGAGAAAAGGGGGAAAAATTGGAACTACTGTAACAACCTAATCAATAAAACATACTTAAAAAATATATTTCAATTAAATGACAGATGATCCAACTGGAAAAAAGACCACATTGGTTACAAAACACATACTTTGTATGGTACATAATAATTAAAAGTGAAAAGATGGAAAATATGTCATATAAACACAAACCAAGAGAAAGCTGTGTTAACATCAGATTTTGAGGCAAGAAGCATTATTAGAAACAGATAAACATTTCATAATAAAAAGGCTTCACCAGGAAGATATAGTAATCCTAAAATTTTACATCTAAAAACATAGCCTCAAAATATATACAAGAATAATTGACAGAACTAAAATGGAAATAGACAAACCCACAGAATGGGAGATTTTCAAACATCTCACTCAGTGACCAATTGGCTAAGATAGAATATGACACCCAGTATTTTGAGTCTGTTACCAACTCTAGGTTTGAAGGGAGTAGAGAAGGGAGTAGTTACAAGAATCCAGAAGGACATAGTCATACAGAGAGGATCACTTGGAGAGAGGAGCTGGGACCCTTGGTTAATACATGAAAACAATGACATCTGCATCGAAGTATCTGAGGTAATACACTCCAATCTCACTCTCCTTCCTCTGATTCCTCTGATATTCCAGGGTTCCGCATTGGACAAGAACAACTGAAAATCATCAATCAGGTCCATGGGCAAATAGTAGGGTGGAGAGGGTGGGCAGTGTAGCTGGGGTTAGGGGATAAAGAAAGATACCTAGCACAGGTGTGCAAAAATAAAATTTTTACTTTTTATAACCCAATTTAATTTTGACTCCCTATTCCCATTTTATCTTTTGCAGACTTTAATCTATTCGCTTCTCTATAAACTCAGGATACATTCAATTTCTCATCACTTAAGTAAAAATGTAGTCATCTCAGGATATTCTCCTTTTCAGAATTTCCCCTTTTTATGGTTTATCATTGCTTTAGAGATTGATGCCAAACTTTTGATTCTACAAGTCACAGGAGCAAAAAGAGAAAGGTGCCTTCTTATTGGAATCAGTCTCTGAGGTGGCCTCTTGCTTTCAATAGTACTCACTTCACTAGGTCCATGACATTGTCATTGTATAATGCTCTCTTCAGTGATGGCTTGCCTGGTCTTCAGCACTGATGTATTGCCCATGAAGCTCCCTGGGGATGGAGACTGCTGACATGTAGCTGTATCTCCAGCCAGTCCCTAGTGGGCACTGTCCTAGCTGCATTATTCTATGTGTATTCTCTTATCTCAGCCATTAGATTTGTATGGACCCACCATAGCGTCAGCGTTTCTACTCAACTTCCATGTTCCACCAGGGACCCACTAAAAAATATGGGATGCTATCCTGAACCTTGAGAAATGAGGGGATATATTGAAAAAAGGGACTACCTCTAATCCTTTCAAATCTAGTTATGCTACACCTACACTTCTATGTTGCCCCAGAACAGCACAGGCGATTTCACTAGCTCCCTCCTGGGCTACACTGAAGGAGAGTACAAGTCCTCTCTTCTTCCTGATCCCAGACTTTCTCAAGGTATGCACAGGGTGAAACATTTCCAACATGCCCTGCTTCCTTCTACTCCAAACTCTTCTCACCTCACTTTAAAAGGTCTTTGAATAAACTTGGGAAGGAAGAGATTTTTCTAGCTTACACTTGTAACTAGTCTAAGAATCTAGCTCTTGGACCAGAAAAAGACATTCATGAGTATTTCATAATAGTTCCCCTCACAAATGAAGAAGTGTCCTTGCTCACATGAAGAGTCAGTCCCTCCTCTTGTGTTCTCAATTTCATATCCTCTCACCTCCCGAAGGTTTTAATTTCTTCTCCATGCTCTTTCTCTACAATAGCATCAGTCTCTCCCCTTCTGCTGGATTATCCAACAGCACACAAATACTCTAGCAAAAACATCCACTCTACTTCTCCACCCCTTAATGTGGGAGGTGCATGTGTTGATTCCCTCCCCTTAATAAAGTTCTCCCAAGCATCACAACAAATTCCAGGGCCATCCCTGCTCTCCTCCATTGTGACCACCTTGCTTCAAGTCCCCACCACCTCTTATTGGGGCTATTTCAATACCTCACCTGGTTTCCCAAGTCCATCTCTTCTCCACCCAGCAACTACAGTGATACATCGTCGGCAGCCGATATAACAGCTCATATAACTTCCCATGTAAAACCCTTTGGCTGTATCCACTCCATCTTAGCATAAAATTCAAACTTGATATTTTCCAGATTTATGGAGATATAATATACACATAACATTGTGTGTGAGGTATACATAATAATTTGATACACATATACTGTTATTTTGATAGATGATTACCATGACTCTATGCCAGGTCTTCATTATGATATTTTTTTCATTAACATTCAAAACTTAAACTCCTGTTTTATTCTATATCTCAGGAACCAAAAATAAATGAAAAATAAATAAATGAATATAAACATACTCATAATAAATCTAAAATGAGAAAGCTTTATTGATGAGCTTGAAGGAGTATCTCCAAACACATGTGGCAAATGTGGTTAATTTATCATTTCAATTTTAGTTAGCCAGTATTACTTAAGATTACCATTAGCACCCAGTTTCACAAAAAATAGAATAAAAGTGGTATTTAAAAACATGTATTCACATTCACCTTCAAAATTTATCCTAAGTAGCAGAATAAGTGAAAAGGATCTATTTATTGAACAATTATTAAATGCCAGTATTATGTTGGAAAGTTGAGGCTGAGAGGGAAAGTGACTTGCCCAAGGACACATGGTTAACATGTGTTTGCTGGGATACAATCCCAGGTCTATTGGATTCTAAAGCCCCTTGTCCTTCATTATGTGATTGCCCATGAGTGTCTGAAGCCTGTAGTAGAGATCATTGCAGTCACTGAGCTCTGTGTTCTGTAGCAGGCACAGTGCCATGGGTTTCCTATTTGTCATTCCATTCAGTCCCCACAATAGTCCTATATAGTATGTCGATAATTATCACAATTTTCACACAAGGAAACCAAGGGTTAGAGCTTTTACTAATTTCCCAAATCAAACAGCAGTATACAGCAGGACAAGGATTCGAATCCAAGTCTGTATGATGCTAAAACCCAGACCCAGAGTCATGCCACTATCCTGCCTCCACCCCACATATACACACAAAATTCCTCAAAAGCAATGAACTTTGTTCCCTCGGAGTAAGAAAGGGTATCAGGCAGGCAGACAGACTGGTGCACAGGACAGACTGGCCAATACTGGGGGTGGGGTGGGGGACGGTTAGCCAATCCAAGGATGGGCTACAACTTCCACATGCTTACCCACCCCTTCCTGAGCAAGTTTGGAGAGACTCAGGTGGGAAGCCAGGACCAGAACTTTGATGGTTCAGAGATTGCCATGCCATACCTTTTAGGCTCTGTGAGTCCTCTAAAGCATCCTGATGTCTGCAGTGAAGCATTTGGTCACAACTTCTCAACCGTCCTCTGAGTGAGATGGGCATCTATCCTTACCTAGGCCTGTCTCCTGGTGAAGCAGACACAGGGCCTCCTCTCATCTGACTTCCTACTATGACAGCCACATCATGATACAAAATCCCTCTGGATCCAATGCTCCATGATTTTCCTGCAACAAAGGAATATCTGTTTGCTCTCACTCAACACCCATGACCAAGAGGCTCAGTGTGAGTCTCAGAGCCACCAGTGAGGATGGATCCTAAAGGTTAGACCATCATGGTCAGAGTCAGGTAAAAATAGATTTAGGGAAGTGAGCAATATGAGACAGACTAATTCAGAACAGTCCAGAGCAGATGAGTAGGTTCCCCTCTCTCCCCAGTCTTGGTGCCTGCCTCGGCCCCCAGGGTGCTGTTTTTCACATTCAAGGAAAGAGTGTCCTCTACACAAAACATTAGTACATTACTCCCTTACATGCGTCCTGCCCCCAGGAAAGTCATAGCTCTTTCCTGCTTCATCCTTTGTAAAATGGGATGGATGGCCAACTTTCCCCTCCAGTCTTTCCAGTCACACCTGACATTATGCCTACTCCTGAAGCCCCGGCACTTCGCTTTTGGAGAGTCACGACAAAGAGCAGACATGGGATCTAATAGGAGAGAGATGAAATGGGGCTAGAGGACCCAAAACTGGGATTAAAATCATCCATGCCTGCTGAATTTCTCTGGCAGGCTGATGTCCCTCTCTGGGCTTCAATGAGATAAAATAATTTCTAAAAGAAGCCTTATCCATCTCTGGCTGATGTGGCTCAATGGATTGAGTGCCAGCTTTCAAACCAAAGGGTTGCTGGTTTGATTCCCAGTCAGGGCACATGCCTGGAGTGCTGACCAGGTCCCCAATTGGGAATGCATGAGAGGCAACCACACATTGATGTTTCTCCCCCTCTCTTTTTCCCTCCCTTCCTTGCTCTCTAAAAATGGCCGCCTTTAAAAGAAGGCTTATCCAGTATTAAGATTAGGTAAACAGTGAACTACTACTTAGAAAACCTAATAGTCAAGGAATTTTAGGTGCCAAATCTGAAAGATCTGCCTTCTTGCTTGCCATCTTTCCTACCTGCAGGCTACCACAATCTCCAAGGGAGGCAGGCCTTTGGAATGCTTCTGAGGTCAGCTCTCAGACAGATACTGGGAAAAATTCCAGGTAGCCCATTCTGTAATTGTTGTTTTCTGATAACACTACACAGCTCTTAAAATAGTTCTCAAGTAGATGCTGTGACCCTCAAATGTGTCAAGGTGAAGGGTAATGAGGGTGATGTAATCAGATCCTGGGAGGATCCTTTTATATCCTGCCCTCTCAGGAAAAGACCTGTGCTTTGAAGGTCAGTCAATAGGAGTCCAGGCAGCAGATTGTCCCTGCAGCCAGCAAGGAAGCCAGCTCAGAGAGGCCACGAGGAAATGAGAGCTACCAGGGCCCAGCTAGCATTCCTGCACTGCAGGAAATGCAGTGTGCACTCACGTGGCTGACTGATGCACACAGTGGCTGAGGCACAGTCCGTGCACCACTCTGGGCCATCAGCAGCCCAGCGATCAGGCTCGGTGTAACCTCAGAGCACAGTCAAGCTCTCCCTGAGAGAGCCCATCTCTGTCTCCTATACAGCGTCTCACAAGCTCTGTCCAAACCTCCCTCTCTGGAGGATGAGAGAGTATAAGATCTGTAGAATTCCTTCCTCTTAACCAGCCCTGCATCCCCTGCTGTCTTGCTGACCAAGACATATTCTTCTTCTGACTGCAATGTGTCTGAGGAAGTCCACTGATTTCTGCTGCTTTATTATATTCTATTTCCACCAACTCAATGTGACATGCAAATATTTTCAAACATTCATGACCATATACAAAATTTCTTACAAGGTTTATTTTCTGGGCATATTTTTTAATCTAACAAAGCCGTTCACTTTCTTTTTCAGCACTGGGCATTGCAGTCTTGGGGCTATTCTGCACCCCATCTCCTGGACTTCAGAAGAAAGTTGGTGGAGCTTAGAGTTAGCCATGAGCAGCTCCAGTATGACCAGCTTTTACAGATGAGTGAAATTAACAGTAAAGTTCCATGACACTCCGTGGATCAGGGGACACATATGCAGCCCACTTCACAGGTAAGTGAGCAGGGGCTCAGCAGCTTGCCCAGGGCATCAGTGGGTCAGTTTCTGAGTCCAGGCCTTCACAGCAACCTCAGTCCTTTGCTCTCCATGAGAGTGTCATAGATTAGAAAATACCTTGTGGAGTGTTGAGCATTTAAATACTTACTTTCAAATAATATAAGAAATATATATATGAGAGAGGCAGAAAGAGAGAGAGCCTGGGGGTGGAAATGAAATCAATCGTACAAGTGATGCTGAGCTAGTGGAGTGAGCTCTGACCATTGGCATGGCAGCAAGAAAAGTGAGGAAGGGATTGAATGGAGAGCTTGAAGAAGGAGGGGGCACTGGCCTGAGTAAGTGGAGTAAGTGGACTATGGTGAGGCCATTTATTTTGAAAAGAAGCACAGGTAAAGAAGGGGTGGAGGAAGAAGACATTTTCTGTTCAATGCCCTCTGTGCCTGTGAGCCCCCTAAGAAGACCTCAGGAAAGAGCTCCAGGCCCCCAACACAGATTTAGGGGCCATCAGATCATCACTAGTAATAAAGTTGGGATAGAGTTTCCAAAAAGCACAAAATGCAAAAATGGGGGAGGGATGATCTGAGGACCAGCATTAAAGAGACAGTTGGCAAGAGGCCAATGAACAGTCATGAGCATGAGATGGACAGTCAGATAGGATGAGGGTGCTAAACAGTGCCTGGGGAGGCAAGATAAGGATTAACCTAGTCAGTCAATGCTGAATGCAGTGGAAAGGTCAAGTAACCAAAAATGTGGCCTTGACAGTTGAACTAAGTCTCTAAGGAGATTTTTTCCTTAGTAAGAATGTGTTCATTGGAGTGAGGAGATGGAAGCCAGATGGGAGTGAGAAGAAAGGAGAAGGGAAAATAAAAGATATACACAACCTTCTTATGAAGCTGGCTATGGAACCAAGAAAGAAAAAGAATCTGAGAGTGGTCAGTAAGGTGGCAGGGATTACATCACACTTCCATTGAAAGAATGGATTGGTCCACCTGCCAATGGAATAGGGGTCTTGCCAACTCAGTCCTGCTAACCAGACTAAGTTTCTGTTGCTTGGATGAAAAAAAAAACTTCCCTCACTTCTCACCTCCATTCCTTTCTGCCTGTAGCTCCTTGTATTTGGAATGTCATACCTGAAGGCTAAACATCTCATGGTGGAACTGTATTCAACCTTTAAGGTGTCAAATGCCATGTCCTTTCTGAAGGTTTTCCTGATCCTCCCAAATGGATATGATGCCTCCTTAGACCACCCACCATATGCACTTACCTTATTCAATCTGGTGGTCTTAGGTAATTATCTTTTACCAACTCTCTTAACTAGAATAGCAGGTTCTGTGTAGGCAGAATCTGGGCTTCCTTCTTCTCTGAGTCTGCTACTGGGTCTTGCTAGACCTGGCCCCTGGAAAAGGCCCAGTGAATCTGTGTAATGAATAGAGATACATGGAGAGAGGGTTGGGCCTCAAGAGGGGAACAAACCTGAAGTTCTGGTGGACTTTTTCATGGCCTGGACCAGCCCTGCCTATGCTGGGCAGGGTATAGGTGTGGAGCCAGTTCCCACAGGAGACCTGTGCTCAGTCCCGTGTCCACTCAGAGGCACAGACCTATAGCATGGCCCCAATATGCCCACAGCACAGGGTGTGGCCAGCTCTCTGCTGCAGAGAAAATACCCAGAGCTGGGGCCACTGAGTCAGAGAAGCTGATCCTCCAGAGAGACAGGAATACTTAAGGCCCCATCTGTAAGAATGACTGGAGCTCTGGCCCTGGGAGTGCGTGCAGTCCTCTGGCAGCCCTTCATGCTCGTCACATGGATGTCTCTGGGTGCTGTGTCACTGCTCAGGCCACCAGGGCACATTAGACAAGGCACAGAGAGAGTCCCAAGTGCAAGCAACTTCAGAAACCTGAGAAAACTCTTAGCAAACAAGCTTGGGCTTAGGACCCTGTGCCTCAGGAGAAGGTACTGAAATCCCAACTACTGAAGTTTGAGGTGAAAAAGAAAGTAAGGTGTGCACCGCTGGCTGCCACATAAGACTGTAATGCAGAGTGAAGGGCAGGAATTTGCCACCAGCTGGCACCTGGAGAGCCATCTTGGTCATCCGCAGCAAGCTGGGCACTGTGACCCACTCCTGACCTATTGAGTGCTGCCTTCAAGCCCCGTCCTGGGCCTTCCCACACTTCTTTTTAGGAAATACCTCTCCAGGAGGCTAAGTAGTCATTTTCCAAAAGGTCTGAAGCATAGAGCAAGCTGCTGCACTTCTAATGGAGCAATGCCTTCAGTTACAGGAGCCAAGCTATTTAGTTTAAAATCCCCATAAAAGCAGCAATGCTCATTTCCTTTATTGGGTTGTATTTCCTAATTACTGTCCCAAAGGGAAGCCTAGAGAAAAGAATGAGAAGGCAGCCTGTGGCCTTCTGGACATTTAAAGATGGTGTGATTAAAAAGCACACCCTGTGCATTTCCCTGGAACACACCTTTCTTTGGCAGACATTTCTGATAAACACAAAATGGAATCACTTGAAAAAATGATTAGTTCTGCTTGAAAGTAATTGCCACTTATTTTGTTTATAAGGCAAGCTCTGCTCATGACATCAGATTAGACTTAACTGCATCCTGTTTTGATGCTAACTAATATTTGCTCTAATACTAAACATAAATAAGTAGGAATTTCTCCCGAGACACCACAGATATTACATCTTTAATGGGACCTAATAGTCAGAGGCAGTCAATTGCCCTGCTGTGGGATTATAATATGTGCAGTCCTTTTCCCCCTTTTAAATTTTATGAACAGAGAGGAGCACTCCAAGCCATTAGGCTTTCTCCAGAAACACAGGGTAAAAATAAAACTATCCATGTGCAAACTCTACGTCATCCATTCCGGAAGGTGATGGCATTCCAAACACTTTGACAAATGCATTTCCTTTCCCAAGGCTTTCTGGTAAGTGGTTGGTGGCACCATTTGCTTGCAGGAGGCTGGGCATTTGGGCTAAGGCAAATGCTGAAGTCAGGAGTCTTATCTGAGGTCAGGAGTCTTATCGCCAGGTGGCCCTTGCCCTCCAAGACATGCTCCTGCACTCTCCTGGGTACCTCTGGCTTTCTCCCACTGGTCAACACAGGGAAAGAAATCTTCTGGTTTTATCTGGGAACTATGCAGTTGCCTTTTTCTGTGAGGATGTTTGATTGTGAGGACACAGAGCTCTTTGTTAAAGGACACTTGGGCCACCTGGACAACTAGGCAAAGCCCTAAATAAGAGTTCATTCAGGCCTCTAGCTCAGGGCCTTGCCCACCAAACTGCTGAGACTCTGGGGCCCTGAGACCAAAACCATTGTGGCCACTTGCAGAAAAGGACTAGAGATAACCTCGAGAACCTGGAGGCAGAAGAAGGGCTGTAGGTTGTATAGAAAGAGAATGTTGGAACTTGGACTATTAGAGGACTTCACCCACACAAACTTAGAACAAAAGACTAAAAAGCAGTATGCCTGAAGGACAGGAAGCTGCAGGGGCAATCAGAACCAGAAGTAGGACAGGAGGGACCAGAGCAAAGCAGCCAGGCTCCAGGGCCCTTTGCTTTTCAGAACCTTCCCTGAGGGCTAGAAAGGAGAGCCAGAGGGAGGACGTGAGGGGTGATGTTGCTATCTGCTCCTGTCTCCCTGTCACTGGAGTCCTGGACCCTCTGTGGGTCAGCATGGACATGGTCCTCAAGAGAGCCATTCTGACAGCTAGTAGGCATAGCCCAAACCTGCATCCTTTTAGACATCTGAACATGACCTCTTCATATTCCCCACCTTGATTCCCCAAATGATCTCAAATAAGACCCTCTTTTGTTTGGCTCTCTTGAGCCTAAGGAATTCTCCACACCAAGGAAGCCCATCTCCAGGCATGACCTGTGGCTTTCACATTGACAACCCTTTCCTGCCTTCTCATCTCTTGGTTAATAAGTCCAGGTACACCTGACATTAAGGTACTCAGTAAGTAGTAGCTATTACTTTATTGTTACTTTATAATAGGTATGGAAGAAATGTGTGGGACATGGTTAATACATGATGCAGGAACTCAGAGGGAAGACAGATTACTAAGAGGAGAGGAGGCTCGCAGAGGAGCCAATAGGAGCCAGGAGAGTGGGAAGGGCGGGGAGAGCATTCCAAGCCAGGAGACACTGTGGACTATTTGGCTCTGGGAAAAGGTTCTTGGGAAAATGGGAGAGGGGGTTTGGCAAGGAACGGAGAGAAAAAGAAATAGAAGGAAAGCAAGAAGTTTGGGTTTAAATTAAAGAAAGGACCACAAATGTTAGGCTAAGCTATTTAGATTTTGTCTGACCCTCAGTAAGTGACTACAGAGAAGCTTTATATCTTGGAGTGACAGATGTGCTATGATATTTAGGAAGGCCAGTCTTACATAATATGGACTGAGAAACAAAGAGAGAGCCAGAAGTCGGGGTGAGGCAATGATGAAGAAAGGTGGGACTACAGTACACAGGGACTATGTGCCTGTGGGGAAGAAGGGAAAAAAAGAATCTAGAGGTGCAGGGTTTTGCCACTGGAAAAGGGCAGACAAGTTTGTGTCAGGAGACCAGGCCTCAAGACTGCCTCCAACCGCAGGAGACCATTAGGCAGACAACCCCCACCGAAGAGCTGGTGTCTTCCCTCAAGGGCCCTGCCACTCAAGTATTTTTGGACAAGTTTTTCCTGCTGCTGAGCAAGGTCCTGCTCTTCTTTTGTAATTTCTTAAAATAAAAAATGGAGAACTATACAAAGGAAAGAAAACAATGACATATTTCAGAGCCCTAAAATTAACCATTGTGACTATTTTGGTATATTTCCTCTCCATCTCTTTCTGTGCTTATATACTTGAAAAAATTGCTCAAGTACTATATTAATTTTTTAAAAACCAACATTAGACAACTTCAACTAAAATTAGGGCCCTTTACCATCACCTTAACCTATTGGTTAACTTATAATGAGTTTTATATTGCCTTCAATTTATTTTTATAGTTTTATTTAGAGAGATACACGTAGATCCACAAAAATAAATCATGTTATTTGACATGTTCCTATTTTTATAATGGGCATGAAAATGGATTTTTCTGTACCTTTGTTTGTTTTCTGTTCACTCCACATCAGGTTTTTGAGATTTATGCATGTTGATTCACATAGTTCAAATCTATGCCTTTTGCCTGCTCTACAGTGTTCTGATGTTTGCACATGTTACATTTATTTTCTCCTATCTCCATTCACTACACCTTTAGGTTGTTATAGTTTGTTATTATTCCAAATGTTACTGCAATGAATACACCTGCACAGCTTTCCTGGTTCCTAGCTCTGAACTGACACTCAAAATTACTCTGTCTGAGAGACTATGAAAGCCATTACCTGAGAGAGATAGTCATTTCACTGGAGCTGATACCAAAGTGAAATTGGTGAGTTATGGAGTATATGCATTTTAATTTTCTTCTCTTCTATGAGGGGATTTCACTGGCCAAACACATTCCCAAAATAAACTCCGAAGCCTCTGGAAATGTCAGTGCACTCACAGGAGGAATAGTCAAGAGGTTATCTGGAAAAGTAGATTAAAATTTTTTTTTATATGGATAATGCTATGTGGTCCCAGCTTACTACTGATATTGCTATAAACTTTTATTCTTACATATTTATATTTTTAATTACCAGTATATTGTAACATTACATAAATTTGGGGAAGAGATGTGCCATTCACACAGAATTAGCAAATCACAGTTTTGGCTTTTCAAGACAATGACTCTAGGCAATATTCATCAATGGCTGCAAGTCTATTAGGTAGAAAGTTGACGGGAACTTCATAATAATAGAAGCTGACATCATCTATCAGTGGGGACTGATCAATCAACATGCATAAAGTTCCATCAGACACAATGCTCCCTATGATATGATGCAATAGGAAGAACACAATGCCACCTAGCAAGGGTTCCTTCCAAAATTGGGGAGAAAAAAAAAACCTGAATGTAAACATCAGCAAGTATCTAGGTCTAATTGCTGATTAAAGGAAATCTGAGGGCTGGAGAAAAATGTTCAATGACTCGTTTAAGATAAAATCAGCCAAATTCATGAAAACTGTGGACAAGATAGGTGATAAATTTCTCCAAAAATAAACCACATTAAAACAAGTTATTATAAATTATTTAAATAGCTTTTGAAAGCTAATAACTAAACAAATGTGTGAAATTGTTTTGGATCCTGATTAGAACAAAGTCAACTAAAAAAGACACTGTATAGAAAATCAGGGGAAATTAAACACAAACATCATATTATATAATGTTAAGAAATTATTGTTAGTAGCCAAAATGATGGTAGTTATTAAATCTAATCTCCCAACATTACCTGCCAAAGGAACAAAGGAAGGAAGGAAGGAAGGAAGGAAGAAAGGAAGGAAGGAAGGAAGGAAGGAAGGAAGGAAGGAAGGAAGGAAGGAAAAAAGGAGGGAGGGGAAGAGGAAGGAAATGAAGAAAAGAAAAATAAAACTACACAAAACTCATACTCTCCATATACTCAGAAGACAAAAAATGCCCAAACTTCAAATTACTTGAATGAGCAAATAAGCATATTGTGAGTAATGATAGCTAAATTTATTATGGTTAGAGACAGGAAAGTGAGAAGGATATATGAAATCTGTGGTGTTGGATTGGAATTAGAGGAAACAAAGTGAACTGATGTAAATTTACATATATTGTAGTGTATGTACATGTGTGGGACTGTGTGTGTGTATAAAACAACTATGTAAATGTATAGACATGCATGTTGTGTGAGTGGATGTGTGTGTGTGCTTTATGTGTGTGTTCCTAGCCTGGTCCACTGTGAGAGCCTAGAAGCTGTGAGCATACCTGGCACCCATATCTTAGTTTCTAAATACAATCTCTAACAAAAGGAGACAGATTTTCTTGGTAAAGTGGGTGATTCCAGGACTTGAGCATGGAAAGCACAAGATGAAATTGGAACATCTTGCTGTGCTAGAAAATTAGAAAGTGCTCAGAATATTATGGTGACATATCAATAGGACACAGGATTAAGCACAAAGAGCTTTCACTGGACAAATGTAGGATAATTAGGACATCAAAATAAATAATGGCATAATAAATAATAACTCATTGACTATGGTACATTTACACAATGGAATACTATGCAGCAGAAAGGAGGAAGGAACTCCTACCATCTGTGACAACATGGATGGCACAATAGAGAGAATTACGCTTAGTGAAATAAGCCAGGCAATGAAAGACAAATACCATATGATATCACCTAATACAGGAAACTAATGAACAACACAAACAAATGAGAAAAATTGAACCAGAGGCATATAAACAAAATGCAGACTAATAGTGACCAAGGGAAAGGGGGGATGGAGAGAAGTGGGGTAAGTAGGGGAAGGGTCTAGTCAAGGAACTAGTATAAATGACCCATGAACATGGACAACAGGGTGTGGACTGACTGTGGGAGAAGGGGCGGAAGGGGTGGAGGGGGAGAAATAGGGGGAAAAGTGGGACAATTGTAATATAAAGATAATAAATAAAAAAAAAGAAAACTAAAAAGTAACCCATTGAATAAAATATGAATCCATGAGTTTATGCTGATGTCAATCAATCGATAGGAAGAAAAACTCTTCCTTACAGCTGAAAATCAACGAATAAATGTAGAAGAAATTTTGAAATTAGAAAAATGACAATCATTATACAGATCACATACCCACAATTTTGTGTTAATTTCCTGGTTGTAAGCACTGGACTCCATTTATGCAAGAGGATGCCTTTCATTTTAGGAAATACGCATTATGGTATTTAGGAATAAAGCGGCATCAGGCCTGCAACTTATTCTCAAATGGTACTATAGGTTATATGTCTGTACCCCTCCCCCCATCTCCAATGCATACGTTGAAACCTAACAGCCAATGGGACACTATCTGGAGGCAAGGCCTTTGAGAGGGGATTAGGTCTTGAGGGTGGAGCCTACATGAATGAGATTAGTGCTCTTTTAAAAGGGACCCCAAGTAGCCTCCTCAGCCCTTACACCACATGAAGACACACAAGAACACGACTCTCTGTGAACCAGGAAGTACTGAATCACCAGACACTGAATCTGCCAGCACCTTGATCTTGGACTTTCCAGCCTCCAGAACTGTGATAATTGTTTAACCACCTAGTCTATGGTATTTTTGTTATAGCAGCCAGAAAAGACTAAGACAAGTATGTATGTTTTTATGGGGGGCAAGAATGAATAGGACAAATGAGGTAGAACATTAACCTTTGAAGACTCTAGAATAAGAGTGTACAGAATTTTTTAAGTTATTATTCCAGCTTTTCTGTAAGTCTAAAATTATGTCCAAATTACTGAAAAGACATAAACACATGAAATAAATCACTTACTGTGCTGATTGTGATGATAGCATGTTGGTTATGCTTTTATTAAAAAAATATTGTCTGTTAAAGATTTTTATGATGCAGAAATCTCGGTGGTGACTTTATGAACGTTTATTACTTTCTTTGTCTCCATGCATGTTTAAAATTTTTTTTATATAGCCTTTATTATGTTGAGGTATGCTCTCTCTATTCCCATTTTGCTGAGTGTTTTCATCATAAATGGGTGTTGTACTTTATCAAATGCTTTTTCTGCATCTATTGATATGATCATGTGGTTTTTGTCTTTCATTTTGTTTATGTGGTGTATTACATTTATTGATTTGTGAATATTAAACCATCCTTGCATCCCTGGGATGAATCCCACTTGATCATGGTGTATGACCTTTCTAATGTGTTGCTGGATCCAGTTTGCCAATATTTTATTGAGGATTTTAGCATCTATGTTCATCAGCGATATTGGCCTGTAGTTTTCTTTCTTTGTTGTGTCTTGACCTGGTTTTGGAATTAGGGTAATACTGGCTTCATAGAACAAGTTTGGGAGTCTTCCCTCTTCTTGGGTTTTTTGGAATAGTCTGAGGAGGATAGGAGTTAGTTTTTTCCTAAATGTTTTGTAGAATTCACCTGTGAAGCCATCTGGTCCAGGGCTTTTTTGTGCCGGGAGTTTTTTGATTACTGCTTCAATTTCACTAGTTGTTATTGGTCTACTCAGGCTTACTGCTTCTTCTTGATTCAGTTTTGGAATATTATATGTTTCCAGGAATTTGTCCATTTCCTCTAGGTTGTCAAATTTCTTGCCATATAGTTGTTCATAATAATTTCTTACAATCGTTTGTATTTCTGTGGTATCGGTTGTGATTTCTTCTCTTTCGTTTCTGATTTTATTTATTTGGGTCCTCTCTCTTTTTTTCTTGATGAGGCTGGTTAAAGGCTTGTCAATTTTGTTTATCTTTTCAAATAACCAGCTCCTACTTTTGTTGATCTTTTGAGTTGTTAGTTTAGTCTCTATGTCATTTAATTCTGCTCTGATCTTGATGATTTCCTTCCTTCTACTTGCTCTGGGCTTTGCTTGTTGTTTCTCCTCTAGTTCTTGTAGTTGTAGGGTGTTTGAAATTTTTCACAATCGAAAGAAATTTTGAAAAAGTCATTCTTAACTTCATATTTTAACTCCAACAATTGAAAAAGAATACTATTTTATGCATTATTCCCTTCTAGTCTTTGAAATGATGTATACACCATTTAAATCCTGTCCATTTTGCTTTGCATGTTCCCAAAGTCTTCATAATTGGCTCTTTGCTGGATACGTATTAGTTCATAAGCCAGATTATATACCAAATCATCCCCCTGTTGTTGAGCTTGTAGCTTGCACTCAGTGCACTCACATATGTAATGTTTTTCCCGATTTGGGTTTTTTTCTTAGGAAAGTTTCAGAAGTGGAATTTATGGATCAGAGACATGATCATGTTTATGAATCTTGAGTGATTTTGCCAAATTGCTTTCCAAAATGTAGTACACCATATGAGACTCAATTTACATCACGTGAGACTAACCATTGGGAGTCAGCATTAATTTTTTAACTGGTGCTGGAGTTGTGTCATTCACATCTTCCTGATTCTTCCTTTGTGAGTTATTCTGTCTCTGTGCCTCTGATGAGGTCTTAAGTTTCTTAAAGATATTACCTTCCATATCATATTTGCCTAAAATGTTTTCCTGAAAAATTCACTTTAAATGGAAGGAGAATGCGTGGCTATAGCAACAGACAGCCATTATGATGCCACCCCTCACATTCTTCCTAAGAAGAACTTCATGTCCTGGTGAGGCAACCATTTGCTTAGAAAATAAATAGTTATATTTATCCAGAATGGAAAGTATTATGAAATGACTTTCTCCTGAGATAATTTGCCAAAGACTACAAAACAGACCAAAGGGGCTGGCACTGTCTTCATGATTAAAATAACTAGCTTAAAAAGTGGCTGATGTGGCCTTTGTACTGTTTTCTTAGCAACCAAATCAGACTGTCTCATGACTAGTAAAAGTAGACTATTATAGTGGCCAAATAAAGCTAATTTGTAAAGAAAAGATGACACAAGATTTATTTTGACAGGAAAAATATGTCTATTTCTCCAGGAGTTCATTTCTAAATAAATCAACCTGAAACGGTGATAGAAAAAAATGCCAAGGTCTGGCACCCACATTGTTCCAGTAAGCAGTCCATGTTGGTCAAGGAGGTGATGTATGGTTAGACCACAACACCATCCATTGGGTGGCCCTCCTTATCTGGCATGTAGGTCTACCACCCCAGGGGCCATCTGTCTTGGTCTTACTTCTTCCTCCCCAGTTCTCATCTCTGCAGTACTCTCTAGGCAATCATTCACTAATGTGTGACAAGGTTAGTTCTAACAGGGAAACCAGAGCTCTCATCTGAAAGTGTGTCTCCAAGAAAGTTCTGTAACACATGGAGGAGGCTTCATAAGTCAAACACTCCACAACTGGGCTTTCCAGAAACAGATGCTGCCATTTGGATCACAATGCTGGTTTTGGTCAGAGTCTGCTGGACATTACACTAATTTTCTTTGGGCACCAAGAGCTGCAATGGGCACCACTTTTTGCTAATAATCCTGGTATTGGCTGCCCCAGGTGCAGCTTCTGTCCACACTAGAAGTATCTTCTGAGGTGCATGGAGCCACAGTTAAAAATTTTCTATTAGTCATGTCTCTTATCCCAAGTGTCACCTTTCAGCTGCTAGTCAGGAGACTCTCTCTCTCCCTCTCTCCCTCCCTCCGTTCCTCCTTCTCCTCCTCCTTCTTCTTTTCTCTCTCTCTCTCTGGCTCTCTCCATCCTATATCTTCAATCTTCCCAGGGTCAGTAGACTACAGTCACTTGCTTTATTGGAACAGCCAGACCACCCATTTCCATCTCATCTAGGACTGTTGTTGTATTACACTGTCAGAGTTGAGTAACAAGGCCACAAAGCCTGAAATATTTACTATCTGGCCCTGAAGAAAACATATACCAACCTCTGATAAAAATCTCCCCTATTACTACCTCCCATACCTACATTTTCCCCAGAACCACTCAATTTGCCACTCCTTTCTCATTAAGAAGAGCAATTTACTATTTTCTAGTTTTTTCCTTTAAACTTATACACCCAAAACAATACTGTATTCAAGTCTATGGATGCCAATACACAGACCATGATAACTGTTTACACTCAGCAAACAAAAGAATTTTCAGTTAGCTTACTACATGCTTCCTAGAAGGCGGCAAGGCAGTATATAAAAGAAAGGATTGCTTTGATTTGCTGCAGCATACATTATCTCATATAATATGCTTTTAGGAATGATCATCCCTTACTGGAATGACCTTCAAGGCCTAACACAATGGGAAGGAATCTCTGAACTCCCCCTAAACCCTCTTGATATCGGCCACAGGCTCCAGCTGTCCTTGGGTATGGAAGGAGGTCTGGGGAGGCCAGGTTACAGTGCAGGAGAAGAAAAGGCTTAAGGAAGATGGAGGAGAAGACCAGAGGATAAGCTCAGCTTTGGGTCTGTTGCAAATTTAGGCAATTCCAACTCTACTTAGGGGACTTAAGGTTCTAGACAAATAATCACTATTGGGAAAAATTTTCTCTGACAGTCAAGCCAGCCCTTCAACTACAGGTAATACTGCTACTCAACTTATGTAGCAAAGCTAAGCAGAACTTGGCAGCAGCCAGATATTCCAACCCACATTTTATCAGTTACAAACAAGAAACTATGCTTGTCATCATTAGTCATCATGACAATACAAATCAAAGCCACAGGGAGATACCACTTCATACCCACTAGGATGGCTAGAAGTAAAAAGTAAGATAATGATCATTGTTGTCAAGAATGTAGAGAAACTAAAATCCTCATACACTTCTAGTGGAAATGTAAAATGATGCAGTCACTTCCAAAAACAGACAGTTTCTCAAATGATTAAATAGAGTTAACATATGACCAAGCAATTTCACTCCTACTTATATACCCAAGAGAAATAAAAATATGTTCACACAAAAACTTACACACATGTTCATAGCAGCATTATTCATAATAGCCAAAAGGTGGAAACAACGTAAATGTTCAACTGATGAATGAATAAATAAAATATAGTATGTACACACAATGCAATAGCATGTAGCCATAAAAATGAATGAAATACTGCTATATGCTACAACATGAATAGACCTTGAAAACATGTTAATTTAAAGAGGTCAGTCACAAAAGACCACACAATATATGACTCCATTAATATGAAAGTCCAGAATGGGAAAATCTAGAGATAGAAAATACATTAGTGGTTGCTTAAGGTGGAGAATGAAGGCAGGGGTTTAGGGAAGTATAGCTAAAGAGTATGGGTTTCTTTTAAAGATTATGAAAATATTCTAAAACTGATTATGGTGATAGCTGCACATGTCTGCAAATATACACTTATGCTTGTAACATTGCATAAAGTATATCTAATAAAGTTGTTTAAACAAAAAGTAGATATAGACACAGATATGAATGTGATAAGGAAGAGGAGAGTGAGAGAGAAAGAGAGAGAGGAAAGGAAAGAGAAAAATAATATATATCATTTAAAAATTTGAAAGCTACAAACCATCTGTAATTATTATCTCTGGGAACTCATATAAGGAGGGCATTTGTTTCACTTTTACTATAACTTTTTTTATTGTTCCCAAATTTGTGACTGTGGACAAAAGTTGGGGATAAGAGGTGTGAGGGTCCTATGTTCTGAAGAGCCATCAAGAACTTGTAAAGGAGTAGCCAGCAATCAGACTGCTCTTTCAGCAGTTATTAAAGAGGATAAACCCACTCAATTACCCCAACTGTGATAGTTAAGTTTATATGTCAACTTGGCTGGGCCATAGATTCCAGATATTTTGTTAAATATTACTCTTGATATTTCTGTAAGGTTGTTTCTGGATGAGATTTACATTTAAATCAGTGAACATTGAGATTGCCCCCCATATAGTGGGCGGATCTCATTCCATCAATTGAAAGTCAGGATAGAACAAAAGACTGACTTGCCCTGGGCAAGAGAGAATTTTGCAGCCAATGTCCTTCAGACTTGAACTTCAGTGTTGGCTCTTTCTGAGTCTCCAATATAACAACCTCCAGACTTGACCTGCAGCACCAGCACTTCCCTGGGTCTCTAGACTACCAAGCCACCCCTACAGATTTTGGACTTGCCAGCTTCCATAATCATATTAGCCAATCTCTAATAATAAATAATTATATATTCACACACACATCTCATTGGTTCTGTTTCTCTACTTCTCTGGAGAACCTGACTAATATGCACAATCTCACTCTAGCCCACTCATCATAACTTCATTAAATTCTATAGCAGCAGACGACCAGGACTAGAGAGGAGGAAGAGATTGTCATTGGCATCAGGAGGAATCACACCCATCTTGCAGGGAAAGTTCCCTCCTCACCACACCCTCCAAGCCAAGAAAGAGAGGTGCCTACTAAAAGAAGAGATTGGCCCCTCATTCCTGGTTGGACATCTAGTTAGGATTATTCATTTCTTACACCTATGTAAACCAGAGAAAATGAAATGAAAAAAAAAAAAAAAGATATGGCCAAGAAGAGGGTGATAGCCAAGCAGTCCACACTCATGTAATCTGAATAGCAAGAATATGAGTTATCTGTGTGTCAAACAATGCTCCAGAAGGTGGCCAGGTTTGAGCTTAGCCCATCACAAGATGGGTGCCAGCAGAAAGAGGCCACTGGGGGAGCTGAAAGGCAGAAGTGAAGGACATTGTACTAAAGCTGGGTTTCCCATCTCAGAAAAGGCCCTGCAGAGGAGTCCCTGAAGAACTCACACACACCAAAATATGGACACCAATCACACCAAATGCATCAACAGTGATTCAACACTAGCCAGAGACCAAGGTCACTTATGTAGAAAGGCTTTGTCTTTTTCTTTATCTATCACTGCTTGCCCCAATCCTAAAGGAATTAGAACCAACAGATGTGGGAGAGGGGTGGTGAAAGATAGCAGACCATGCCTTCAAACCAAGAAAAATCTGGGCATGTGGTGGACTCATTTGGCCTCACGGCAGCAGGAAAGGAGTCCTCAGACTTTGCTGAGTCCTCACTGACCTCCACTACTGCCCACATGGCCAGGTCTCTCCATGGGGATGTTTTTCACTGGGCAGCTACTTATCCCATTTGACCCCATTTGAGCTTTGTATTTCACTTGGCCATGGAGTCTGTGCATATAACATCTTGAACCCTCGAATCTTGTGCTGCTCCTGTCCTCAGAACCTGTGACCTCTCACCAAGACACACGCACTGTGTGCCTGGCCTTGGACAGAAATCCTTCTATGCATCTTTTCATCCCAAATACACAGCCAGACTACTTTGTCCAGTCTCTCCTGTAATTGGAGTGGAGGAGTCACACTATCAAGTTCTGGTTAAGATGTGGGTAGAAGTTGTGCATATCCCTTGCAAGCTAGGCCCCTAAGTCTCTTGTGGGTTTTCCTCCTTACTTGCTTATTTTGACTGTTCAGTAGAGAGGAAACAGCAGAGAACTCAGAGCTAAGGAGGCTCCAAAGCCACTAAATGAAGAGTGTGGGTCTCTGAGTGACTGTGTGGCACCCCCCAGCCAGGAAGCCCTCCTCTGGCACATCCACCCAGCTTCCTCTGTTACCAGTGGCCCAGGATTCTTTACACCATAGGTAAACTGTGGTTATGAATTGTCATTTATCGTCTCTGAAGGCCCACAGCCTCCAAGAATAACATTCAGGAGAGTGAGCTAGGAGTTCCTGATATTTGGGGCATTGAGAAATGTTTCTAAGCACCCCAATTCCCATCAAGTTCTATCCCCAAAAGGGGGAAGATAAAGACTTGCATTTGATCGGTTTGTCCTCTTTCTTCTCCTCTCCTCCTACAGTCCACTGCAGTGCACAGGGTGAGATTTTCACTACCTTTTCCTATGTAGTAGGGTTTATGATTATGTTTCATGAGTTTCTCTCCCCCATGTGTTTTTGTAACCTCGATGTTCATATTAGCTGAGCCTGGCATCTAACATTATAATGGTGTCTTCAAGAACTCATATTGGTTGGTGTAAAATAGACAGGGGGAAGTTAAGAATAATATAGGAAAGGGTGAAGCCAAAGAACTCATATGCATGACCCATGGATGAACTAAGGGTGGGGTGGGATTGCTGGAGGGAGGGGAGGTACTGGGCAGAGGGGAACAAAGGGAAAAGAAATTGGGACAACTGTAACAGCATAATCAATAAAATATACTTTAAAAAAAAAAAAAATTCAGAGAAGGAAAACTCTGACTCCAAAAAACCTCCGCTGCCTTGCGGCATACCTCTTCAGGGGAAAGGCTAAGGGAGTAAACCCCGACAGAAAATCCGGAGCCGGAGTCCCTAAGGCGGTTTGACGTTGTAGTCAACACCGGCAACTCCTGCGGCGCACCTGAAGCCAAGCTGTATTGACTCCGTCTTTCCCTTGGACCCTTCAGCTGCGAAGAGAGGGTGGGTCTGCTGCATGGGCAACAGCAGACCCTCCATATCACCCTGCCCAGGCTCTGTAGCTTCAGCTTCACTGGAGAGGACACTCCAGCGTCATCGCAAGATGTCGATTCAACACGAGAGGAGACAGATACCATGTCACTCCCGAGTCGGACTGCACAGCCATTCTCGGCGGTGCAGATAGACTCTTAAGAAGCTACACCATCGTCTCTCGAGACGGACGGCTGCCGACGACTTTAAAAAAAAGAACTTATAAAAAGCTTTCTCTGTCTACAAATTCTGGCTCTTAAGACTATTGTTCTTATTACAGAGTCAAAAAGCATCTAATTTGAAAAGTCAGAGCTGAGTAATGACATGGTTTTCTAGCTAATATCTGCTTTCTGCGGGAAGCACTGAAGCCTATTGTTACATGGGGATGCAACAGATCCTGTAAGTTATCCCCCCAGGCAACTCTCTTCTCACTAGACTTCCTATCCTGTAGAGATGGGAGCTAGACACTCCGTTTCCAAATAGAGTTCCACATAGACCTAGCATCCGCCAGGCTGACACTGACTCAAGACCTGAATAACAATAGGCTCTGGCCACACAACTGGTATCTTCTAGAAAGCTTGATTGCAGAAGACACTGGCTCTTCTTCTCAGCAGCTGAAATGGAATTCTGAGTGCCTGGTGTCATAAGTGTCAAGCACTAGGTGGTGGCAGCAGTGGCATTTTGCTAGAATAGTCCCATGTATGTTTGGGCAATTTTCCTGGCTGTGTGGCAGCCAAGCTTATCTCCTGGTTTCCCGGGAGATTCTGTAAGCAAACTAACATAATTTTTAAATCTGCTTTCTGATTAAACTAACTAGTATGGATTTAGTTGTCCGCTGGTAATAATTCTGTCCAACACAGGTGGGAAGCCCAGGGCATGAAGAGTTACTGAATATGAACAATTTCACAAATATTATCCCATTTAAACATGTTCTTTGAATGCAAGCCAAGTGAATTTACAAGCATCTTGCTGAAATTGTGAGGAAGAGATATCAAAAATTTCTAGAGAGGAAAGAATGGTAAGTGGAAATTAATTATAAACTTCCTGTTATTATAAATTTATAATGTGTAAGAGACCAATGCTTTTGTCTTTATTTAGAATCTGGCCTTTGTTTTATTGTATGGAATGTAAAAAGAATATATAAGTGCTTCATGGGTTTATTTATGACCTCAGGCTTCAGTCCCATTTTCATCAAAAGCTTTTCAACAACGGATTCCCCTGCTATTGAGGTTTCAGGGAAACTCACCATTAGGCTGGGCACAAACTATTAGCCACACATTATCAGAATGATGTGTCTGGTAATTAATTAGGTATGTCCTGGTGATTGCAGCCATTATCTTGAGTGACCAGAAGATGTTAAGATTTTTTTCCAGCCATAGCATTTTACATCTCCATAAGTACCACTTCTAAGGCACTGATGTCTTGTTTCTCCAAACAGCCTGCAAGGGCAGCCTTCTTAGCGAGATCCATGATTCCCAAACAGATTGTCCTACATGCATAGTCTATGTAGGCACCGCAGGAGTGGATATGGGGGCCCATAGACATCTGTCTGAGCTGAGATGAGGGAGTACTTTGGTAAGTGGCATGGTTTCCTCAGACCACAAGAAAAAGGAAAAAGATGAACTAGCCTTCCATCACTAGTCTTGGAAAAAATCTCACAATAGAAGACAAGAAAGGACAACCAAGTGTAGTGGGAGGAGCCAATGTTGAGATGTAGTCAGCCTAAACACCAGCACTTAGAAACTATGGTGCTCATGTGAGTGCTTCATTCCACTGAGCCTGTTTCATTTTCATGAGAATTAATAGGCGATTGTTAATATGAAGGCATTGCAAAGGCCATCCTGAAGCAATGGTTATTGCTTCATGGCAAAAGACTTGGATGAGAAGCAGTACATCTGCAGGGTTTTCTTCATTGGGCTCTGTGTTTCAGATATGCCTTAAGTGGCTCAATCTGTTCAGAATGGGATGTTTATAAATGACACATTTCTTATAGTTCTGGATGCTGAGAAATCTAAGATAAAAGCATCAGCAGATTTTATATCAGCTGAAGCCCTGTTTCCTGGTTTACCGACAACTGTGTTCTTGCTGTGTCCACATAAGCAAAAGGGACAAGGCAGCTCTCAAGCATCTTTTAGAAGGGCACTAATCCCATACATGAGGCCTCCACCCCCATGACCTAATCATGCCCCAAAGGCTCCACTTCCAAATACATTGAGGATGAAGTTTCAACATATGCATTTTGGGTCAGTCCATATCACTAATAAATCACACTGTGGATTCCTGGAACTGAGGTATTGACAATCTGACAGAGCTGAGCCCTCAGATTCTTGCCTAATGAAGGTCTGATGATGTACACTTCAGTCTGAAAGATCAAACCACCTCCTTCCTTAAGGTCCTCCAGAGATGTTGTCTGGGAACTAAAATCCCAGCACCTCACTTGGGTTCAGGGCTCTGTGCAAGCAGCTCCCGTCACTCTCACCCAGCTCTTCTTACCATTTTCTCCCTTACTCCAGCCACAGTGGTGTTCTCTCAGTTCCTCGGGTATTTTAAAGTCTTCCCTTCTCCAGGGCATTGCATATACTGTTCTCTCCTAATATTATACATGCTTGCCCTACCCATTGCCCAAGTAAGTGCCCCTTTAGTCTTTGTGTCTCTGGTTCACTTGCCGAGTCCTTTACTGATGAAACTATGCATGCATGGTTCATAGTAGGTGCTTAATAAATATTTTTATTTAATTAAAAAAACTTACTGAGGTACAGTATGGATCCTAATTAACATGTTTTATTATGTATAACAAAAAGTGTTGGCACTTCAGCTTTTTCTTTTTCCTTACCTTTCTAACCCTAGGCTCTTAACCTAAGGACAGAAACTATTTAGAGTCCCATTGGGTTTTCTTGAGTCAAAGCTTCCTTTTCTATCATTTCTGCAGGTTTGTCTGTGTCCTCTCTAAAGCTTAATTCAGTCTGTGCCATGACAGCAATTAGAGTTTTGCAGCTAACAAGTATTAAATCTTTATTTTAGACCGTGCACTCTTCATTTAATACTTCTTATCCTCACAACATACTCATTGGTTTTTCTAGCTCTAATTGATAATCAAGGACCTCAGCCTTCAGGATTATTATGAAATTTTCTCACAGTCATATTTATAAGTTACACAACTCTATTTTGACTACAAGGCTGCATTCCTCCCTTCATGATGCAGTGGGTCATAAGTTGAGTGTCCCTGGGAAGGACACCAAGGTCATAAACTACAGCAATCCTTTGCAGGTGCCTCGCTGGAGTGGGTCGATGACATGATTTTAAGCAATAAAAACTGTAGCTAGCTCATGGGTCAAAGGCAGAGCCACTGTCTTGGGTAACCCTGGGCAAGGTTACCAGCCAGCCTCTTCTGACCTCAGCAACCTTTTCTAAGGCGGGAGAACATGGTGACTGAAGTCTGCTGACAGCTCTCAAGTGCTGGGAGAATTAACTAATAAATGATTGGGCATCACTTGGCAAATGTAAGTGCTATATAAGTGCTTAATAGTAACAATCCTCCTGTCAGGCATCCAGCATTGCCTTCGAGCCCTGTGGTCCCTGTGCGTTGATCCTGAACCCTACAAAGTGCTTCACAAATAATAAATTATTTATTTACAGGCCACCCCAGGGAAGAAAGAAAGTATTCCTCTTACTTTAGAAGAATTGAGATCCAACGTTGGCTGGGGCTGCTCAGCCAGCAGCCCTTTACAGAGCTAAGTCTGGTTCACTGTGGCCCTCTGGGTTGGGCCAGGTTAGGTCCAGCTGCTCAGGACTGAGGCAAAACATGGCTCCTGAGACTCAGGCACTTGTCTGTCAGGTTCTGAAGATGAAGTCTGTGACCTGTGGGAATAAGAGGCACAGGGAGATTAATAAACATAGAGAAAAGTGGAAAACATACAGTGGCTTCTTGCTGCTGAGGTATTTGGCCTTGGAGTAGGCTGGACACATCCAGAGCCTCAGAGATGTGGAGCACACAAGGAAGTGAGATTACAGTGCAAGGTGGCTAGAGGGAGAGGATACTGAATTCAGCCACCTCTACATAAGGTCCAGAGACCGCCCACCGCCCGCCTCAGGGATGGTCCTGCATCTAACAGGCATTGTAGGGTCCCTCCTCAGGTCAGGCTCATAAGCTGACCTTGGCCAGGGAGACAGAGCTTGGGAAAATAGGAGAGGCCTAAATTCACAGTATCAAGGCAAGAACCCATTCTTCAGAGAGGCTGCTGCATTGGGCTCAGATCCAGGGACCTGAGGTCAGGATATCCAGGACAGAGGTGGTCAGGCCAAGAGAGTCTGGGTATTAGATCACCCCTTACTCTAGGGTCTTGACTAAGGGGCCCTGGAAAAGGACCTCCAGGTCTCTTCATCTCAGTTTTGACCCTGTCTTTCTCCTCTAATACCCCAGAGGTCAAGGATGCTGCCTGGATTTCTGCACCCTGAAAAGAGAGATGAAAAGAGATCTTCCCAGAAAACATGACTGTCAGATGTGACTTAGGTTCCCTTTACCATTTGAGATGTTGCAGGTGCTACTAAGAAATCTTAGGCAAGATAAGAGAACTCTTAGCTTCTCTAAAGCATGGCCCTTATGTTAATAAAAGATACTAATAACTGCAGCTCCCCACCGAGATGCTGTTTGAGACAGGATAAACCTCTTAACCCCATTCCCAATGATAAGCTGAAGATAACTATCACAGCCACTTTGCCCCCTACATGAAAGGCAGATGCCCTATAGGCTAATGGCTCATGCCTCATGGACCCCAATATTGGTCACTCCTGGATGCCAGCACCACACTCCTGTCCCTCTCTCTGGGCCCCGGGGCAGCACTATCACATCCACCAGACAACAAGCCCATCCACAGGTCAGTTAGAAACCTCCTGGCAGGTGGCAATTTTATTGTTTTTCCCTAAAGATAGGCACTGGAAGGCAGCAAACAGAGTGTTAATTTTGTTCAAGGTCAGTTCCTTATATATATTATTTACTTATCCTCACAGCAGATGAGAAGCCTGAGGTACACAGAGTTATATAGTGTCCTCAAGGTTGCTCAGTTGGCCAAGCTTGGTCCATGACCTGGTCACCTATGCCAAGCCTCACACTCCTTGTGCTGTGCCCTTCTGCATACAGGGACCAGATACACAATGGAGAGTTAACAGGCAAGGAGGAGCAAATTGGGGTGGAAATTGGGGCTCCCCATGCAAGGGACAGCTGCAGTAGCAAGAGCAAGGGACACCTGAAGACCCCACACTTCTACCAGGAATAGGGGAGGGAGAGGAAAGAAAGAACAGGAATAATCAGATTATTTCTAGGTAAAATAAAATAAAATTTGAGGTAAAAAAAAAAAAAAAAAAACTATTCAACACATCAAAGAGAGTCATTTGTTATCCACTCCTTGACTGCATATTTATTGGATGTATTGCATATGCCAGGGACTATGCTGGACACAGGGAGAAGGGGGTGAACTGTCAGGTAGGCCTTGTTCTTAGAACCTGTAAAGAATAAGGGTAGATAGATGATGAAGAGCTAAGTCAGGGACAAATGAATGGATCATAAATGGGTGGGTATTTGAAGAAAACAAAAGAATATATGCCTGAGAAAAAGCAACTTTAGAAGGGAATGGTAAAGCTCACAAAAGAAACCAGAGTAAATATGTAACACTCAATGAAAGTTTACCTTCAGAAAAACAGGGCAAAGTAGATATAAAGCATTGAAAAAAAATGGAAATAAAGGACAGACAGCAAAAATCTTTGCTATAGACTTTTAACATACATCTTCTAACCTTCACCAAACCAAGTAGCTAAAAATAAGAGCCATATATATGAGAATTATAATTAATAAGATTGTATTAATGGATAGAATTTAGACTATGCCCTACAGAGAACACTTTCCACTAATCAAGCATTCTGGAACACTTATAAAAAAAGGACACAAAAACCTTAAAAAGTAGAAATTATATAGAGAGCAGTCTAAAAAAAAGTAGAAAAATATTAGAAATTGATAACAAAGTTTAAATAAACAAATAAAATTTAGCCCCATGGAAATAAGAAGAAAGAGGGGATCTCTTTACTAACTTGAATCAGAGAGGTCACATCTACAATTATAAATTCTTGGGGCAAAAAAATAACAAAAACAAAAACACTGCACTTCAAAGAACATGACTGACTTCTGGCCAAGATGGAGGCATAGGTAGACATGCTGCATCTTCCTCACAGCTAAAAAGGAATTTACAACCATTTTAAAACTAAAAGCAAAAAACAAACAAACAAACAAAACAGAAAATCCAGAAATACAAACTACAGAGAAGTTCAACAAACAAAGAAATAAAGAAGAAATACTCAGCCAGAAAGGTAGGAGGCGTACAGATGGGGAGGAGAGAATGGAGCATGGCATGACTGGTGTGGCACAGCAGAAGCAGCTGCAACTGCAGTGGTTGGTGTGGGCAACCACTGGCAGTGTGGCTGGCAATGGAGCAGCAGCACAGGAGCTGTAGCCACAGTGAAATGCAGTCATACATTTTAAACCTGGAAAGTGATCCCAGCCCCAAACAAGACTGTGCATCAAACAGTTCCAGCGCTGAGGAAAATAGAGCCACATTACATCTGACTGTGAAAACCAGGTGGATTGGGGTGGAGGAAGAAACTGCCAATCTCTCAATGGAGTCAGATAGTTTAGTATGGAAAGTGATAAAAGTGCCTGGAAAAGGGGTTAGTGTGGGGCAAAGGGCATTGTTCCCTCTCAGACCCCACCCCACATACAGCACTACAATGTAGTGAAATGGGTTGCATCATACTGATAAATACCTAAGGCCCTGCCCCTTACAACGTAACAGGTGCAACAGCTCTACCTAAGACACAGAAGCAAACACAGAAAGCTGTCAAGATGAGGAGACAGAGAAGTATGGTTTAAAAGGGGGAGCAGATCAAGGTTCCAGTGGAAGAACTGAGCAATGAGATAGCCAATCTAACAGATGTACAATTCAAAACACTGGTGATAATGATGCTCACAGACTTGACAGACAAGATTAAGTATGATAGGGAAGTAATGAAGGCTAAGCTTAGTGAAATGAAGAGAAATCCACATGAAACTAGTGGTGAAGGGAAGGAAACCAGGGTTCAAAACAACAAATTAAAGCATAAAAAAAGAAATAAACAATCAACCAGTACAGAAGGAGAAAACAAGAATTGAAAAACATGAGGAGAGGCTTAGCAACATCTGGGAAAACTTTAAACATGCCAACATCCAAATCATAGGGGTGCCAGAAGGATTAGAGGAAGAGCAAGAAATTGAAAACTTATGTGAAAAAATAATGAAGGAAAACTTCCCTAATTTGGGGAAGTAAATGAACATACATGTCCAGGAAGCACAAAGAGTCCCAAACAAACTAGACCCAAAGAGGACCACATCAAGACACATTATAATTAAAATATCAGGGATTAAAGATAAAGAGAGAATCTTAAAAGCAGCAAGAGAAAAGAAGAGAGTTACCTAAAAGGGGGTACCTATAAGAATGTCAACTGATTTCTCAAAAGAAACTTTGCAGGCAAAAAGGGACTGGCAAGAAATATTCAAAGTCATGAAAAACAAGGACCTACAACCAAGAGTACTCTATCCAGCAAAACTATCATTTGGAATGGAAGGACAGATAAAGTGTTTTCCAGACAAGGTAAAGCTAAAGGAGTACATGATCACCAAGCCATTGTTACATGAAATGTTAAAAGGGACTTATTTAAGAAAAAGAAGATCAAAACTATGAACATTAAAATGACAACAAAATCACAACTATCAACAACAGAATCTAAAAAATAAAAACAAAAACAAACTAGGCAGAGAAACAGAATGGGAAGAGAATCATAGGTATGGGAAGCATGTGGAAGGGTGTCAGCTGTGTTGGGGAAGGAAGAAAAGGGGGAAATGGTGCAGGGATTAGAAGCATAGTAGGAGGGTGCAGAATGTACAGGAAAGGGTGAACTCAAAGAACTTATATGCACAACCCATGGACATGAACAAGGGGGGTAGGACTACTGGAGATAGTGGGGGGTACCGGGTGGAGGGGTGCAAAGGGAAAAGAAATTGGGACAACTGTAACAGCATAATCAATAAAATATACAGACAAACAAACAAACATGGAATTTGGCCCAAAGTAGAAACAAATAAATATATAGTCTTAAGTGCTTTCATTTTACACACACATACACACACACACACACACACACACACACACACGACATCTGTTCAGAAGTCCAATCATTGTCAATTTAATGAGAATGGTTTGGGCAATATTAATGTAACCTGGTAGCCAATGAGAATGAACTGCAATGCACATGTGTGAACAGTAACAAGTGAGGACAGTAGATGCCATTGAGTGAGCATGTGTACTGTGTGGCCATCACATTTAGAATGACTGAGTAGAGGAACAAATCTGCATCAAATTTTGTATTAAGCTTGACATTCTTCCATGGAAACTATTCAGGCGATTCACAAGACTGTAGCTATGGGGAACTGGTTATTGGCAGTTTCATCATGACAACGAGCTCATTCATTTACCACATCTTGTGAAAAGTTTTTTGTGAAACATCCAATCACCCAGGTGACTCAGCCTCCCTATAGCCTATATTTAGTGCCCTGGGACTTCCAGCTTTTCCCAAAAGTAAATTCACCTTTTAAAGGGAAGAGATTTCAGACCATCGATGAGATTCAGGAAAATATGATGGGGCAGCTGATGGCGATTAGGAGAACAGTTTGAGGTCCCAACATGCCTACTTTGGAGGGGACAGGCATTATTGTCCTATGTACAATGTTTCTTTGTATCTTGTGTCTTCATCAATAAATGTCTCCATTTGCCATAGTGTGTGGCTGGATATTTTCTGGACAGACCTTGTATATAATGAAAATTAGTTGACAGCATGAGAAGTTACAGGTATATTGCAACATTAGAGTTAAAAGCAGAAAGCAATATAGCAAACAAAACAAGTAGGTAGACAAAGCCCCTATCCTATGATGAAGTAATTAATAAATCTTCCTCAGATTGGCTGTTTGTGTGTGATGAGGTGGAAGAAGTGGGTAAAAAAAATCACTATAAAATAGAGAAATCTCTAGTAAGTCTAATCAAGAAAAGAGGAAGATTTTTAAAAAGTATAATTTTCTGAAATGAGATGTAACAAAGCTAAGGAAATTACAAAAATTATCACAAAATCTTATATCGAAATGTACAAGCACACAGAGGTAGTTGATCAATTTTCTGGGGGGAAAAAAAGCAAATAATTTAAATTGGCTTTAGAAAATTAGAAAATATGCCCTGCTGGTGTGACTCAGTGGATTGAGCGCCAGCCTGTGAACCAAAGGGTTGCCGGTTTGATTCCCAGTCAGGGCACATGTCTGGGTTGTGGGCCTGGTCCCCAGTTGGGGATGTGAGAGAGACAACTACACATTGATGTTCTTCTCCCTGGCTTTCTCTCTCTCTCCCCTTCTGTCTAAAAATAAATAAATAAAATCTTTTTAAAAAAAAACCTTTAAAAAGAAAAGAAGAAAATTAGGAAATCTAAGAAAAACAATGGTCATGTTGAAATTTTTTCTTAATATTAGAAATAACTCCTCAATACCTCAGAGTCAAATGACTGTGTCTATCTGTTCCTTTTACATTTTTGAGGAACCACTAATCCCCATGCTATATAAACTCTTCTTGAAGAAAAATGAACATAAACCTTATCAAATATCAAAACCTGATCAAAAGAGCACATAAAAAGCAACTACGGGCCAATTTCAACATCGTGTACAAACACAAAAACAAAAATCAGGGTCAGATGCGTGGGCATGCAACCAGTACAGCAGTACTGTGCATGGCTTAAATTCTGTCACCATGTGAAATTCTTAGTTTCTCAACAAGAGGCCCACATTTTCACTTTACACCGGACCCTGAAAATTATGTAGCTAGTCCTAGTAGAAATACTAATAATTCAAATATGATGGTATAATAAAATAATCTCTAACTTGATTTAGATCATTTAATCTGAGGAATTCAAGAAAGATTGAATATTAAGAAATCTACAAATATTCCTATGGGATATATTATAAAATCATGGTGTTAACAGAGACTGAAAAGACATTTGATAAAACTGAACACAGAGGGCCATTACGAATAAATTTTCCCCTTATCCCTGTCAGAGGAAGGAGCCTACTCAGGGCTCCCAGCTTCATTTAGTATGAGTTTCACTCACACACCCCTTAAAATGAAGGCACCCATCTGTGGGTGGGTGGTATTACAAAGGTCTTCTCTCTGCCTCCTGCACCTAAAACCTTGTGAGCTCCCTGGATACAAATGGCCACAGGGTTGGACCTCCAGAGAAGCCCCATGAGCTGGAGTATCAGACTCCTACCACATGCGCTCAAGATTCATATGCACAGAGATGCCCAGAGAGGGATGGTTCCCACCAGTCCAGAACTCCACACTCATAAAGTCACCCAGCTTCAGCCAATGGCAAAAATGAAGCTATGGAAGACCACTGGGACCTTGAAGATTCCTTCTTCCATAGCTTTACCTAGTACTGAGTAGTATTTTGGAATAAAATTGATATTTGAACAGCAAATTCATTTTGCTATTCTTAATAAGTCATTAAACAGAAGGATCATTCTGAATTTCTCTCTTCTTCCTTGTTTACAATAAATCTGATCCAAGGAGCCCATCAAGCTCCTTGAGTTCGGCAGTCCTGCTGTCCCTGCAGTATGTAGTAGTAGCAGCAGCAACTTGACAAGAGCTGTGCTGGGCACTACAGCAGTCCCTCTCTATATTGTGGTTCACTTATCGTGGACTCACTATATCGCGGGATTTTTAAAAATATTATATTTAATTATTTATTGCAGATGTTTCGCTATATCACAGAATTTTGCAGTACTATATATGTATTTATATGTGTAGTATTAATGATTTTAATTATTTTTGCCTAAAAATTTTCAAAAAATATATTTAAAAATATAATAAATGATTCTAACATTAAAAGAATATTAAATAGGAATAAAATATTGCACACTGTTTACAGTATGCATTTTTTTGTGTGGACGAACACATACATTATGCTGAAAATGAGACATACACTCGAGCTCGTTTGCCTATGTGAGATTGTACATGGCACACGATTGGCTGATTGATGGAAGGCTACCAACCAGAGCATTGTCTTGTGTATCCTGGGTGCTGATTGGCTCAGTAACTATAGCATCAGTCTGTCTGCTATCCTGCACTGTGTGCACATGCTCAGCATCTTGCCTTGTCCACTTCACTCCTACCTCTGATAGCTGTGCGTAGTTTTGTTCTGCGGTGTTGTGTTTTGTGAAATTTTCCTTAAAGACTGACTTTATTGCAAGCCCTATGATGCCACCCAAATGTTCTTCATCTTCTAGAGATTCTGGCAGTGAACTCAAGTGCCAGAGGAAGATGCTTACCATATAAGAGAAGGTGGAACTTCTTGACATGTTGAAGGAAGGGAAAAGCTATGCGTCTGTTGGCCTCCATTACAGGATCAGTGAGCCTACAGTTCACTATATAGAGAAGGACAAGAAGAATATCAGGTCTATGCATCAGTGACTTTCAACAAAACAGCAAAGAGGGTGGTTACTTCCCGCAATAAGATCATTGTGAAGATGGAGTCTGCATTAGCTGTGTGAATAAACGATTGCAGAAAAAAGAATATCTCGCTGGATACAAACACCATCCAGATGAAGGCCAAGCAACTGTATGATCGTTTAGCAGCAAAGAGTGATGATCATGATGGTGATGAGAATGAAGAAGAGGACGACGATGACGATGACGCTGAAGCAGGACCTTCGAGTGCTTCTCCAACCAGACCAACCCCATTCAGTGCCAGCAAGGGCTGGTTTGACAAATTTCAGAAACGCTTTGGACTCAAGAGCGTTTCTCTGAATGGAGAGGCTGCCTCTGTAGATAAAGCTGGAACCAAGGAGTACGTGAACAACACGTTCAAAGACATCATCGAGGAAGGAGGCTATAAGCCTGAACAAGTTTTCAACATGGATGAAATGGGCTTATTCTGGAAATGGATGCCGTCTTGCACTTCCATTATGAAGGAAGAAGCAAAAGCCCCTGGTTTCAAGGCCCAAAAAGACAGGGAAACTTTAATCATGCGTGGGAATGCTGTGGGCTTTATGATAAAGCCAGGGCTTATTTATAAGTCTAAGAACCCAAGGGCCCTAAAAAACAAAAATAAGGATGTGTTGCCTGTGTACTGGATGCCCAACCCTAAGGCTTGGATCACGAAACTCCTCACGACTGATTGGTTTCATCAATGTTTTATCCCAGAGGTTAAGGTTTATCGGCAGAGAAAGGCCTTGATTTCAAAGTGCTTCTGATAATGGGCAATGCTGGAGGCCATGCTGTTGACCTGATGTATGATGGCATCCAGGTAGACTTCTTGCCACTGAACACCACATCGCTCATTCAGCCAATGAATCAAGGCATTATTCGTGATTTTAAGGCGCTCTACACCCAAAATGCCCTGCAAAACCACATTGAAGCTGCTTGGATGAAGACTTCTAAAGGCATACTGGCGTGAGTACACAATTGCATCGTGTCTCCAAAATATTCAAAAGGCCATAGAGGAGATGAAGAGTGAGACTTTGAATGCCAGCTGGAAAAAATTGTGGCCAGAAGTGGTCCATGATTACAAGGGATTCTCACCTGATGAAATCCATCACTCTGCGGTGGATAAGGCTGTGAAGCTGGCAAAAATACTGAGAGGAGAGGGCTTCAGTGACATGACTACTGAAGACATAAATACCCTGATCGATGTGCACTCTCAACCATTAACGGACAAAGACCTGGAGGAGCTAACTAAGTCAGCAAATGAAGAAAAGGATGAGGAACAAGAAGAACAATGTGTTGAAGAAGAGGAGGAGGTTGGCTTAACACTTGATCATCTTGCAACCATGGTTAGAATGGCCAAAGAACTTTGACGAGTGGCTAAAGAATGGGACCCCCATATGGTTCGTTTGTTGCAGTTTGCAAATTCAATTGACAGTGCCATGTCAGTTTACAAAAGCATTCTCAATCTGAAACAGAAGCAGTGTCAGCAACTCCCCATAACTATGTTCATCACTCAAAAGAAGAGGTTGGTTATGCCTACGCCCTTAGTGGAAGTAGAAGCTATGGAGGAGACCAAAGATACTACTGAATTACCTGAAGAAGCACCTGATGAACTGGTGCCTTTAGAAGAGCTGTAATGCTCTTCTTTGCTATGCAGTGCATTCATCTCATCTTCATCACCTTCATCGTCATCAGTACTGCACAGCTAATTCATCATCTTCATCATTCAAGTTGTAGTATACTTCACTGGTGAGTACCCATATCAAATTTTACAGTACTGTATACGTATGTTGTTAGTTACATAGGTTTAAGAGTGTAGAATATGTTTATAAAAGTGTGGAAAATGTTAATAAGGGACTGGGAATGGTTTATAAGTGTGTGGGAAGGGTTTATAAAGCCTTAAAATATATATAAATACTAAAATAAATGTAAGGTTCCTACTTTGCGGATTTCCACCTATCGCGGGGGGGGGGGGGGTCTAGAACATAATACCTGCAATAAGTGAGGGAATACTGTACATTTGAAACCTATATGACCTTATTAACCAATGTCATCCCCAATAAATTTAATAAAAAGTAAAAATAAAAAATAAATAAATAAAAATCTACTACACTCCAGGTACTGTGCTAGCGTCAAGAGAGATTATGATGAACATAACTGCAGAGGATGTGCTGCTCAGAACCCCCAAGAGAAAGGACTTGCAGCCTCAGCTGCTGAGTTACCGTGAATGGGGGTCTGCTAGCTGTCAGCCCTTTTACAGGTGGTGTCAGCACAGAGCCATCTGGCCCAAGGTCTTACCCTTCCCAGATGGCCCGCATTCAATGAATAATCAAGGCAAAAGGATGAAGAACTGGCCATCTCAACCCAGCATAGGACTCCAGCCTCAAAGCTCCCTAGGGGTCGGATCAGCTCACAGCTTGATTCTCCCTTCACCACACCTGCTTGTAGCGTCTCCCCACTATAGGGATTGGTCCTCAGGACCCTCTTTCATAAAATACTGCCAACTATACCCAACCTACAACAAAGCAACCCTCCCTCTCTCAGACAACCAACTTAGAAACAAAATGATAAAGGGATTTTGTGAGGACTATTGAGAAGAGTAGATGAGATGTGTGTGAAAATACTTCCTTAGCACAAAGCTACTGTTGAAGCTATGAGTCACTTTTAATTCTAGCAGTCTGAGGTGAATCAACTTGCAATATTGAAACATCTCTCATTGATTAGACAGAAAACCTGTCAATTAACCCCCCTTCCCTATCTTCAAAAGCCTATTTTCAGTAGCCTGCAAGGATGAGCCACCCAGACAAGTATGGCACTGTCCAGGTCCCCTCTGGGGAGAGAAGCTAAGGGTACTTCAAGTAATCAAGGAAATCTCTTGGCTTATATTTATTAAGTGCCTATCATTAGTGCAAGCCCAATTTCAGAGCCACAAAAAAGAGTGTTTCATGACCCCAAGCCGAGCTGACAACTTTCCAAGTTCCACAGTGCTATAACCAACTCTGCAGAAGCAGAATCTTTGGCTCCAAACCACTAACGAACTCCTTCTAGCTCCAGGTTTAATTAGTTTTCATTGCAATATTAATGATCCTAACAAACCATTTCAACTTTCCTGTTGCACAGCTGGAATTCTTTTATTTGGCATTTGGTATCTTTATAAGGAAATCCCACATGCATCCTCCTCCCTGCCTGCCCCATCAAGAGGGAATAAGATCACATTCTTACTTTGCTTATCACTTTGGCCAGCCAGGGACAGTAAATTTAATAATTTTGAAACTGGGCACATTAAATGCATCACAAACTGCCATACAAAGAACATATAATATAACCCCAGGATTTTAATTACAGTGACTAGTACATGTACCAATCCTAAAACCTCTATAGTACTATTAGGCCACATGCACAGGCATTATTGGGAGGTTTAAAATATGCACATGATGTGTCATTAGTTGATCCAAGACTTTCTAGATCTAGAGTTCTCACCTGAGATTCAGAATTCACTTCTTGGGCACTTTGGACTACCCAGACAGAGGCAACACTATTTTCATTAGTGACTTTGAAAAATGATTGAATATCACTCCCTATCCAGGTTGGTTTGTGTTAAGGCAGGTTTGGCTGCATGGCAGAACAGTTAGGCATTTCTGAAGGATCCCAATGTCTCTTTATTTTTTCTGCCTCTCCAACAGAAGAGAGAAGCAAGAGAAAACTGACATGTGTTGGAACTATGTCACAGCTGCTTCCAAAAATTCTCTACCCCAGCCTCAATGGAAAGTGATCTGGATGCCAGTTGCTGGGATCTGGATGATACCAGCCCTTTAAGACTAGTGGAGACTTTTGCATGGGGTTGGGTCATCAAAAGCCTTTGAGAGAAGACTGGCCATACCCAGATTGCCTAAAGAAATTCTTTTTGTGAACTCCCTGATTCTGATGCCTTACCCACTTGCTGGCTCTGACCTTGGACTGGCCCCTTGGAGGTTGTATCTCACACTCACCCTACATTTGATGTTTTCTGTCAATGGCCTTGATTCTGGCCTCAGATAGATCCACCTTGGCTGGACCCAGTACCCAGTCTCTCTCTCCCTCTGCACTTTGGAACCAAGGGCATAAAGGGGAGAGTGGTCAGGAAGTTTCTGCAAGAACCCAGAAGAGGAAAGATATGGCCCAAACCCAGGGACCCAAGGGAGAGGTCAAGACATGATAGGACTTGGAGAGAGGGAGAAGGGGAGAGAGGAGACAGTAAGAAAGCCCAGGCTTCTGTGGATGGTGGCCTCTCCACCCCAAAATCAAAACAACCATTTAATAAGTGCCTACCTTGCGCCAGGCCCTGGGTCAGTTCCCAGACTAGGTCTTAAGAAAGAATCTAGCTTCATAATTAAAATCCCTCCAGGTGGGTTTGTCCTTCCTCATTTTACCTAGGGGAAAATTGTCCAAGCCTCAAGTTACCACAGGCAGCCAGTGACAGAGAGATCAGACCCAGGGGATATGCCTGACTCCAGGGCTAGTGTTCTTTCTATGCACCATGAAATTACACTCAGGTCATTTTTCTCAGCAAAAAGCATGACACGGTGAGAGCTGACCCAACTTTTTGAGTGCCATAGTGGCCAAGCGCCAAGCTACAAATCATGCCAAGTCACCACGAAAGCCAAAATAACTAGTGCCTTTGTGTGGACTACCAACTCCAGCTGTCTTAGCTCAATCCATTGACAATCCATTAATCCACGTGATAGCTGGGCGGCAGACCCACAAGTTCAGTAGAGCAGGAGATAACACACAGCTTCCTCCCGAGGCCTCAGCTTATCTGGTGTTAGTTCACTGTTAAAGAATCACATTCAGAATCAGTATGACTTATCTGACCCTGGGGGAGCCCTAAACAGCAGAGCAGCAGGCACCCTGTATGTTTGCATCCCTCTATTGCAAATATTTTTTCTTGGGCTTCCTCATTTGACCCACTTATCAAGGGTCAGCTCAGCAAATTTCATTCATGACAACAAGTTGCAGTGAGCTGAATGGTGACCCCCAAAAGCTATGTCCATGTCCTAACTCGTGAAACCTGTGAATGTGACCTTATTGAGAAAAAAGAGTCTGCAGATAGAATTAAGGATCTTGCAGTGAGGAAGTGATCCAAATATAATGGCAAGTGTCCTTTTATAAGAGAAAGGTAGATGACTTCCGGCCAAGATGGAGGCTTAGACGGACACGCTAGGTCTCCCTCTACAACTAGAGAGGAATACAACTACTTCAAAACAAAGGATAACTAGAAATTCCAGAAAATAAAACTACACGGAAGTCCAACATATGAAGTTATAAACCAGCGGTGCCATTTGGGCAGGTAAGAGTTAAAGAGGGCAGTGCTGTTTGCGGTCGCACCCGGAGCGGCGGGCGGCGAGGAATCCCGGCTACGCAAGCCCCTGGCGGTGCGCGACTCCGGTGCTGGGGAGAGCGGCCGCCGCATCGCCTTGAACAGTGAGGCCCAGAGGGACGGGAGGACGGATCCCGGTCTCCTAGCTGAATAACTGTGTGAATCCATCTTGGACCCCCGCCCCCAAAGAAAGCACCACAGGGCTGCGAAATAGGTCGCGGACAGGCAGGCGCCGGTCGCTGATTTGTGACGCCAAACGGCGCCGGTCGCTGGGTCATTACGAGTACACAGGCACTGCCCCCTACAGCCGGCCCAAGAAAACAAAACGCATCTGTCAAAATGAGGCAGACAACTATAGAAATCCCGGTGACACAACTCACCAGACAGCAGATAGAGAACCTGACAGATGAACAGATAAGAAACCTGTCAGAGGCTCAGTTCTGGGCCATTGTTAGCAGGTGGCTTACAGAATTCACAAAAGAGCAGGAAAAAGATAAGAAAGAAGCGAAAAAATTTCATAACGAAAGGAACAAAACCGCATACAAGATAGAAGGTGAGAAAAAATCCAGAGTTCATTTCAACAAACTGGAATATGGAGAAGGAACAAGCAGTCAACCAATGCAGCGAGAGGAAATGGGAAGCAACAATGAGAGGATCAGAAACCTCTGGGACAGCTATAAAAGGCCCAACATAAGAATCATTGGTTTGCCAGAGAATGAGGAAGATGAACTAGAACTTGAAAAATTGAGTGAAAATATAATAAAGGAGAACTTCCCAGACTTGGGGAAGGGAATAGACTTGCAGGTCCAGGAAGCAAGGAGAGTTCCCAAGAGACTGGACCCAGGGAGAACCACTCCAAGACACATTATAATCAAAATGTCAAAAATTAAAGATAAAGAGAGAATCTTAAAAGCAGCAAGAGAGAAGAAAAGAATTATGTACAAAGGGGTCCCAATTAGACTATCAGCTGACTTCTCAAGGGAGACCCTACAGGCAAGAAGGAACTGGCAAGAAATATTCAAAGTAATGAAAATCCAAAACCTACAACCACGAATACTCTATCCAGCGAAATTGTCGTTCAGAATAGAAGGACAGAGAAAGTGTTTCCAGGACAAAATAAAACTGAAAGAGTTCATTAGATCCAAACCACTGTTATATGAGATGTTAAAGGGACTGGTTTAAAAAAACAGAAGCTAGGGAGATGAAACAAAGGCAAACTAAATAGGCAATGAGAGTGGAAAAGGAACTGTGGGTACGGGAAGCATATTGGGGGGAGGTCAACAGGGAGGGGGAATGTGGAAAGGGAGGGAGATGATATAGGAATTGGGGATCAAGGTAGGAGGGAATGGAATAGACGGAGAGAGGTTGGGAGGAACTGTATGCACAACTAATGGACATAATCTAAAAGGGGGGGACAACTGGAGGGAGGGGGGCCACCGGGTGGAGGGGAGCAGAGGGAAGGGAAATTGGCACAAATGTAATATTTTAATCAATAAAACACATTAAATCTGAAAAAAAAAAAAAGAACATAAAAAAAAAAAAAAAAAAAAAAGAGAAAGGTAGATGAACATTTGAGACAAAAGAGGAAGAGGCAATGTGACCACAGAGGCAGGTACTTTAGTGATGTGTCTATAAGCCAAGAAACTATTGGGGCCACTGGAAGAGGCAAGATCCTCTCCTGGAGCCTTCATAAGGAGGGTGGCCCTGCCAACACCTTGATTTTGGACTCTGGTCTCAAGAGCTGTGAGAGAACAAACTTCTGTTGTTTTAGTGTGCGGTAATTTGTTAGGGCACATGAACCCTGAAGGCAAAAAAAAAAAAAAAAAAAAGGCACCTACTAAGAAGGGCTCCTCGTGGCTAAGTGGGCTCAAATTTTTAAAAACAGAGCCTACCAGCCATTTCTGCACAGGGGCCTCTCACACAAAATGTACTTCAGGGAGAAGCCTGCACTGAACCATCTACCTCTGCGCTAAACTACCTGCCTCTTCCCTGAACTGTGTTTCTGCCACCTGAGCCAGCCCTTATAAGGGAGTTCCTGGCATCCTATTTCAACCAATAGGACTGAAGCTTTTCCCATCTAATTGGAGCTGCGTATCTCCAACCAACTGCAACAGCTCTATTCTGACAAATCAGGACAGTGCCTTTTGGACCAATCAAAAAGCAAGGCTTTAGGGTCCTCATCTGCATGAGGGCAGACCAATCAGGGATCAGGGGTGGGGACTCCTATTTATACAGGCCACTTCCCTGCTGGCTGGAAGACCACAATTTTCCTTTCAAACAAAGACTGAAGACTGCAACTCCCTGGCTGAACTGAAACACCAAGGATGCCTCACCAGAGCAGAACAGAGTAGAGCAGACCAGCCCAGTGGAGCACAAAGCAGACCAGAGTGGAGCAGAGCAGAGCTATCTAGCAGGGGAGGGATCTGGCCCCGAGGCTGCCTCACAGACATGCTGTTTCCACAGCAGTGCTATTATCACAATTGAGCTATTTTGCACTGAATAAAGTGTCTTTCTTCACTGCACCCAAAATTGAGGATTCCTATTGGCACTGAATTGGTGCCAATGACCATTGGTTGACAAGCAGCTGCAAAAAAAAGTAGCACACAAGCTAACTTGTGTTTCTGACTTTTTGGCATGAGTTGCTATTTGCAGGAGAATTTGTGATCTCACCCCTCAGGCTGACAAGCCCTCTGGGTGCTGCTCTGCCCTTGGATGGGAAGAAAACCCCAAGGTTCCATCTGCCTCTTGGGTGTGGAGCACTGGGCCAGAGCAAGATGAGAAATGGGTCTATTTATAAACATATAAGGCATGGGATGGGCCAAGAGCTTTGCCAAGGTCAGAGATTCAATCCCCTGAGACAGAGGGTATTGCAGAGAAAGAAGGGTGCAGGAGCAGAGGAACCTTAAGGCCTCTCTGACCAGTGGGGTCACGGTCCATCTCTGAACAGCTTAACGCAGGAATGTTCAGCTGGCTTCCAAGTAACATCTGGTATTGAGGACAAGGGCATGCCTGGCTGGGTGGGAGCAGATTCTTTTCCACTGCCTCATTGCCACTCCAAGAAAGGAAGTATCAGTGCCCAGGGTGGGTGCCTTGCTTGTAGCCTCTGTCCTATCTGTGAGCAGTTGTGCCCTCCATGCTTCTGCCACCTTGAGAGGTGCTGTCACACTGAATGGGCCTCTGTTTTCCCCTGTTTTTCTCACAATAAAGACCACTCTCTCAGCAGGTCTGGGTTGGAGTGACTTATTGGGTGGTATACCAGCCCAGGATGTCCCATGGGAGGCAGGAAGCTGTGTAGCCATGCCAGGGATACGGATGGACAGGGTCCACTCTCATCCTGGCTGTTGCTTAGCACAGCTGTCCAGAGGAAGTCACAGACCCTGCCTGCCTTACCATGCCCCTCTAATAGGCCTGTGCTGGGAGATGCCTCCTGTCCTGCACCAGGGCTCCTGGGAGTTAACAGAAGGCTTTTTTCAGTGGCAGAAGCAGCCTCTGACCAGGCTGCCTCATTCACATCTGTGACCATATCACATCACTGAATCTTGTATATCTCTAAGCCCTTCTCCTTATAGAAGTAACATCCTGACTGAGTAGCTGTAGTAAGAAGAATGGGGGCAAACTTTCATCTGCTCAGGTTCAGAAGGCACCAGAGTTAGTAAGCCTTGGATCCCAGCTTTATCCCTTTTTTTTGTGTGACCCTGGACAGGTCACCCAACATCTCTGAGCCTAGTTTCTTTTTCCATAAATGAAAATAACATGGCCTACTTCACCAAGCTACTGGGGGGTTAGATGAGAGAGCATGTGTTGGCTGAAGTTCCAACCCCCAGTCACAGGTTTTCAGACATCTTTTCTGCTTAACATTCCTCCCTAAGAAAGTCTTCTAGAGCTACAGGGGCCTGGTCCACCCCAGCTGTGTTCCTAGTCACCTGGAATACTCCACACAGCACCAGGCACTCAGGGCTGGCTTCTGTTTGCTGGGGAAGCTCATGAGGACATTCATGTAGCACATATGGGCCTTACAAGGTCCAGGTACCTATATCCCACAGAACTCCACCTTACCCTCCTCTCCTGACTCTGGGCTCAGGCCCAGCTGGTCATGATTAGGGGATCCAGATTTCAAACTTGAAATCAAGTCTATGTCTTCATCACACACTTGTTAAGCCCTGCCTTCACTGCATAAGCCTGGCTGTGACTTTCTCAGGGTGTAGCTCATTGTGAAGTAGGTGCATATGGGAGGGGTTATCTGTTGAAAAGGACCTACTACTTCCACTACAAGCTATGGGCCACCTCTCCAGGCTGTTTGTGTGGCCTTGGACAAGTTGTTTTTTCCTTTGAGTTTCTTCATCTTTAAAATGGGTATAATTATACCTAAGTCTCCAGGTAACAGAAGGTTGATAGTTAATTACCTGGCTTGGCCCCTGCTATACAGTAGGTGTTCAGTTAATGTCAGGCCCCTGCCCTGCTTCTTGCCCTGAACCCAAACTTGCATAAGCACTGCAGTGTGGCTTAGACCCAGAAACAGAAGCAAGCTGGTTTATGGAGGGCCCAAGGCCCAGGAAAAAGTATGAGGGCTCTACCTCAGGCTGACAGTCCCAGCAGGGGCTGATGAGGAATCTCATTCCTAAGAGGGGGAAGAAGAGGGCATCAAATTCCAACACAGTCTCTCCAAGGTTTAAGGAAGGTGCTATCACTCCTCTGCCCATGGAGCATCATCCCACTGAGACAAATTGAACATGATCCTTCTCCCGAAGCACCCCACCCCCAACAAACACACACATAACCCACCCACTTCCCAAATTCTCCAGTGCATCCAGGTGTAGGTCTGTCGGCAGTCTTCTGCCCATGTCCACTTTCTTGTATAGATCTGCATCTGCACTTCTGGCTGCTTTTCTCCAATGTCCTCCTGCTGCTTTGTTTCAGGCCCTCACTGTATCTGCCTTTCAGAGGCCTCTCCCCTTTGCTTCTGCCCCTTCCAGACTATCTTGCACTATGTTCTCAGTCTCCTTGACAGGTAGCCCAGAGAATATCTTTTCTTAATATAAAGTGGGGCAGTAGCCAGACCTTGCTCCTCAGTCTGCAGCACCAGAGGGGCACCAAGAATGTGTAGGTTTGGAGCCTGGATTTTTCTTACAACCTTGAGAAACAGACACCATGCCCTCACATTCAAACATAGCAGAAAATATCTCCACCATCCATATGGATGCTCATCCCAGCACTCACTCCCTGCAAGCCCCAGGACCCAGCACCTCACATGCCCTGCACCAAAAGTGAGCCAACAGCCCTGACTGATGTGGCTTGGTGGGTTGGGTGTCATTCTGCAAACCAAAAGGTCACCAGTTTGATTCTCAATCAGGGCGCATGCCTGGGTTGTGGGCCTGATCCCCGGTTGGTGTCCTGTAAGAGGCAATCTACTGATATTTCTCTCCCTCTCTTTTCCCCTCTATCCCCCCTAAAAACAAACAAACAAACAAAAAAAAAAACTGAGCCAACAGCTGGCCTCTACCCAATGCATGCAAGTGCACACATGCGTGCACACACACGCTAGTAGGCACTTACAGCTCCACAGCAGGCAAAGAGGAAGGCCAAAGGGAGGGGCCATGCCCTCTATGTGTCCAGGGAGAAGAAGCTCCTTCACCTTTATGAATGGCATTCAGCAGTGCTTTCCACATGCACAGTAGGTGCTCATCCCCTTCAGTTAATCTCCGCAAAATGCTCCTCCCAGACTTCTGCAGGCACAACCCTGTCAGTCTGCACAGGACAGCAGCAGGGGGAGAGCAGTCTGTGGGAGACTTTCTCTGACTCTGAGGGTACTGCCAGGGCTGCAGCAAGCAACAAAAGTTGTGGACATGGTGCTGCAGCCCAGCGCTGGCCAGAAAATGTTGTCCTATTCTCCACCAGGTGCTGGCTGTGGAAGAAGTGTGTCGGCCTTGGTGGGAAAGTACACTAGACCACCCCTGAGGTCCATGGAGGCTCCCTGAATCCCACCAGCCTCCAGGAGGGGAGCATACCCAACCAGCACTAAGGCTAGTGACAAAGTGTCCTTTTAGAGGCACTCAGAAATGAGAAGTCCATGTGGAGACAGAAGTAGAGGTTGGAGTGATGTGGCCGCAAGCCAAGGAACACTTGGAGCCAGCAGCGCTGTGAGAGACAAGGAAGTTTATCCAGGAGAGCCTTTGAAGGTAGCTCAGCTTCCTGACACTTTGATCTCGGACTTGGGCCTTCAGGACTGTTAGAGAATAAACTTCTGTTATTTTAAGCCCCTCAGTTGGTGGTAACTTTTTATGGCAGTCACAGGAAATTTGTATGATGGCCTATAAAACAGGTTAATAATATCTACATTTGCAGTTACAAGTTACAAAGGACTAGAAAAGTATTCATAAAAGAAAGATTATAAAGATCCAACACTAGGGGTCAGTACTGGTTACGTACATTTACACAAAGGACTAGTGCACAGCCATGTAAAAAGTCTGTGGGCAATCTTTAGTGATGAGGCAGATGTTCAACTATAAAATCAAGCCATGAAAACAGAGTACCAGAGTATTACATTGTAAATCTATATGAATCTAATTTTTGTTTTTAAAAGTATACCCAAAAAGGAAAAAATAACATTGATCATCTCTGGGCAATGTGATATCATGGTTTTTTTTTTCCTTGTTGTTTTCTATATTTTCCAAGTTTTTTCTCAATAAGTATTATTTTTTCTTTTCTAGGTTATAGACCACAATTACTTCTGAGTGGTTTTCGCAGTTAATATGAAGAGACATTTCATAATGGGGCCTCTGAGCCCCCTAGTCTCTCTCTCGCGCTCATGCACACACACACACTCTAAGCAGTGGGAACGTTGTTCAGCTGCTGGGCTTAGTTGACTCATGTCAGGTACTGCACCACAAGGAACATGACCACACAGGTGAGCAGCATCCCACCGATCATAAAGTACTTGTCCTGGAAAGCCCGCTTCTCGATGTGTTGGACAAGCCCAACATGTTGGCAATGTCAAGGATCCTCTTTTTGGTCCCCTTCAAAGTCAACCTCTGGGCCCTCAATCCCGCCAGAATACTGTGCCCGCCTCCAATGGGGTCATCCATGTTGTGGTGAATTTTGTAGAGGGAGGAGTTAAACTCCAGTGATTCATCCATCCGTAGGGTGGCGTCAGAGTCACTGGTGGTGAAGGTGCGAGACAGAAGCCCCTCTCGCTGTCTCTCCTGCTGCTCCCTTGTGTATCGCCGATGCTGGAAGTTTCTGAGAGCAGTCTGCAGATGCTGGACCTCATATTTTAACTGGTCCGCACGAAGTTTGGCATTCTGTCTTTTGTTAGGGGGCGCCTTGCTGGACAAAATCTCTAGATGTTCTAGATGACTGAGTATCTGGTCTATGCTTGCTTGGATTTCATTTTCCACTAAGTGCACGGACTGCTTGTCTGCCATCTCCAGGCGTCCCATGTGAGACTGGATCTGGTGGACCTGCTTGTTGTTTGCTGGTACAGCTGTTCCATGTCGCTGGCCCTGTAGGGTCCGGCCCTGGCTTAATAGTATTACTTTTATTATTAGGAATTTTAAAAGTGTTCTAAAATTTTATTTCGGTAAATATCATATAATTATACGTGAAGAGAATGTAATCTAGTCAGGCTTTCTAACCCCGGATGCCCAGGCGTAGGCTCCTATAGATAACATTAGATTTGCCTGCACAATGCACTTGCAGTTATACAAGCACTGATGTCATATTTTGGTTAGTAGCCAGCTTTTTCTATACATAATATAAAAGAGGTGGAACCCGAGTTTTCGTGTGAGGAACGGAGCAGTGAGGAACGGAGGAGCGGTACTGTGTGGCCAGCGCTCAAAGAGCAGTGGTGCAAGTGTGGATGTTGTAATGTCTGCAATAAAGGAATGTCAGAGATTCCAACCTTGCTTCGCATATTTTATCCAATTGCCAGACAAAAGGGAATCTGCATTCATTTGCATGACAATTGGCATAGTCGGCAGGATCTGCAGAGACCGCGAAGCTGTGAGGCTGGACGGAACCCCTGGTTCCCGATGCAGTGGAGCTACTAGTGAAGACAGACTGTGCTTTGCAATTCCGCGAAGTCCAGTCAGCCCCAGAGTCGGGGAGCCTTGGAGGCTTGGATCCATGGGCTGGAAGGTCTCCAGATGCCAGCAGTGCAGCCGGATCCAGAGCCGACCGGTGTGGAGCCAGCGCCTGCGGGAGGCGTAGAGGGGTGGCCCCCCACCAGTGCCTGGCACTTGGTGGCAGGTCTCCTCACCTGGACACCCCCACCCCTAGGACTGGCCTGCGGTCAGTAGCGCTCCAGAAACAGTAGAGAAAGCCCTGTAGGAGGTGGACAAGAGCCTTGCGAAGCTAAGGCCAAGGGCGGCAGCTTCAGTTGGTTAGATTTTCCTTGCAGCCCTGCAAGCCGGTGCTAGGATTGGGACGGCAACTGGAGGACACAAGGGCAGAGGCGGTGGGGACCAGCCCAGAGAGAGACCCCAAGCCTGTGGCAGTGGTGGTGGCAGTAGCTGAGCCGGCGCTACCAGTGGAGCAAGCAAGCAAGACGGCTCGGCTCCTTCTTGTCCAGCACCCAGCGGCTCACGCTCTGCACTAAGCCCACAAACACCCACCACCCCTACCAGCCTCAAGAGGGGCACACCGAGCTGGCCAGCCACGAAGCCACAGCGGAAAGTGCCTGCAGGGGCAGGGAGGACGCATGGTCCAGCTGCCCAGCGTGGCAGCGAAATGGAGCTGGACACTGAGTGGCTAGCACCGGCGGCGACGGCGACAGCAAAAGGCAAGAGGTTCCTGAACTTGAAGATAATATCACTGGAGCAACGGTCCAGTGAGCCCTCGGCGCCTCCCCCCCCCAGTTGTAACTGAAGACTCGGAAAAAGAGGGGAGGAGCTGGTTTTTCATGCTAGCCACCAGGTAGTGGTGCAGAGGATAAGATTGCTGCAGCCTGTCACTGGGAGCAGGACCTGGCCCTGCTGAGAGCCAGCAGCAGCCTGAGGAGCCTCTGGTGGTGTACTCCCCACCTTTTAGAATTTAGGGGTGGATGGCATTTTGCTTTCCAGCCAGGAACTGTATACTGAGTTACAACTGATGTTGCAAAAGCTAGAATCTTGTTATGTTAATAATGTTATGTTAACTTGTAACTTTCTTGCAGGTTTAGAAGCTGCAACAAAAGCAGCTCTCTCTCTCTCTCTCTCTCTCTCTCTCTCTCTCTCTCTCTCTCTCTCTCTCTGTCTCTCCTATTCCTTTGCAGGCTGAGTTACAGGAGTTAAAGAGAGTGAACCCATGTGGGTGACCCGCTTCCAGATGTAGGTGGATCTTCTAGGGAGGTAGGATTGATCACGGAAAGCAGAAATATCGATAAGCCCAGAAGAAAGGTTAAAACTGCCCAGGGCTGTGCCCCAAGAAACCTGTTCCATGTGTCTTGAAGACCACATGGCTGTGCCAGTGGACTCCCGAGAAGAGGAAGGGATATGGGAGCAGGGTGCACTCTCCTGTATGGGAACCCTGAGAAGTTCCCAGGGCCTGAGGCCCATATAGCTGATTGTGGGGGGGGGGGGGAACAAAGCATCAAAGTGCAGTCTGTGCAACTTTCACTAGTCATTGGGTGCCTACCCCCAATTGAGTATACTGAGTATACTGTTTGTGTCCCCCACTTCTGAGTATGTCTTAGGCATTGATATGAGCCAAGAGTTGTAGCTTGTAGCTACAGACCACAGCGGGGGAGTTCTACCTATGAGTGTAGGTAGGGAAGCTGTTGAAAGCCATTCTGCTGGGTCATGCTGAGCATCCCCTGGTGCCGCTGCCTGACAGCAGCCCGGTAGTGCTTACCGCACTAAACCGTTTTTCTGCTGCCTGTAGGCCACCCCTGATTATTGAAACTGATCAGGGAACGCATTGCACTGCAACCCAGGTGCAACAGTGGGCCCGTGACATGAAGAATCACATAGCCCTAGACATGTTTACTGCCTTCCAGGGTGGGGTATGTGCCCTGGTAGGAGCTGAATGTTATATGTATGACCCTGATGCTCACCACAATGTTAGCCAAGCCTTGAAGGCCCTGGCCTCTAAAGCACATGCCACTGAACGCCTGACTAGAGATGCATTGCAGGAATGATGGGCATCCTTGACCCCTGGATGGAGGTTGGCCCTTGCTATAATAGGGGGCATTGCTTGTTTCTTAATTACTTGTTATTGTAGCCTTTATTGCTATCATGGTTTATGGGTACAGGGCTAAGCCCTCCTCACCAAGGGAACCTTGTGGAAGATAGATCTCATATAGATTGTAAGGTGAGGATGCCTGAAGGGGTGGAGTGTGAGGACAATGGAATCTAGTCAGGCTTTCTAACCCCACATGCCCAGGCATGGGCTGCCAGAGATAACATTAGATTTGCTTGCACTCACAGTTATATAAGCATTGATGTCATATTTTGGCTAGTAGCTGGCTTTGCCTATATATAATATAAAAGAGGTGGAACCCCCATGGGAGTGTTCATGTGCAGGCAGCAGGCAGTGAGCAAACAGAGGAGCAGCACCATGCACCAGTGGGTGCCAAGCACTGAGCGAGTGAACGGCGTGGGTGAAAGTGTGGATGCTGTAATGTCTGCAATAAAGGAACTGTCAGAGATTCCAACCTTGCCTCACGTATTTTATCCAATTGCTGGACAAAAGAGAATCTGCATTTGCTTGCGTGCCCACTTCCTTTCTATCTATAACCTCATGAGATCCCACAAGCAGCTCTGCTGTTATTCCATTTTGGAGGTGAGAAAATCAGGCACCAAGGGGTGATAGCCTGATTACAGAGCCAGCTTGTGGTCAAGCCTGAGAGAAGTCTGTCTTCTACTTAGGAAGTCACACACCCCTAACCCACAGAGACAGCCACCGCTCTGTCCTGGCCTCCCTTTTCTGACCTCACCCAGGGCCTGGCTGTGTCCTTCAAGTCAGGAAGACACATCAAACTCTCAAGTACCCTCCAGGCAGAGATAAATAACAGAGAGCAAGATCCTGGGATTCCAGTTTCTTATTTTTTAATGGAATGAAGGATAAATCATTTCTGCTAACTGTTTTTACCTGACTGCAGGAAATGATGCATCACCATCTTTTAAAAGAAAATTAAGCCTTTAATTCCATGGCACATGTAATAAAATGGTACTTCAGCTCTCTTCCCTGAATATATGGCCATCATGTCCTAATTTACTATTTTGACACTGCCTGAAATGTTCTGAAGTTATTAATATGGCAATATATTCAAGCACAAAGCCCAGGCTTCAAACACTGTGAAGCACTCAATTAGCATGCCAGATGGCCAGATGAGAGCCAAAGAGGTAATGGCAAGAGGTACACCACATGCCTTACAAGCACTGCCACAGAGAGCTGATGTGAGCTGGAGCCTCTATCTTCCACTGAAAGTTGGAGATTATGGTACCTCATTCCCACATGCAAGGTGCCTGATTCAGCCATGAGGCCCTGAGGCCCTGAGAAAACACTCTTTTCCTCCATTACCTCAACCTCCAGCTGTACGACTATCTCCTCTGCCAAAAATCCTAAATATCATCTCTTTGTTCTAACCTTCTCACAGTCCACAGGGAAGCTGTAGATGCTTTTACACACATGCCAATGTGCATGCATGTACATGCTTAAGGCCCTTTGTTTCAGGGCTCTGAGCTGGCATGTACCCCTATACTTGGAAGAGTAAGCCTTTATGACCAGGGAACTGGCCCAAAGATCCATGTAAAGATATACTGGGGTGGTTTCAACATAAGGTAAAGGACATGGCCCTGGAGGCTTTTAGGCATGTGTTCATCATTTTGTGCCCCTCTCTCTTCTGCCAGCATGTGATGCTGACCAATGTGGCCATGAATGACTGTCAGCTGACCTCACAAGCCTTTCTTACTGACTAGCAATTGGAACAGCTACTATATATGTGCATCTGGGTGGAACAACTTGAATGAGAGCCCTTCTATTCTGCAGAAACTTCCAAGCAGGCTCATAGATACTTCTAGGGTTCCTATCTCCAAGGTGGCCTTGGGGGCTTGTGGCCCTAAACAGACTACTACATTCAGCTGCACAAATCCAGGGCTGTCACTAGTACAGAACAATGCTCCTAGCATTTTCAGTTGGAGTAGTGCAACAGCCCTGGACCCTCAACCGGTTCCTTCAGGGGTGAGTCCTGCTAAGCCCTTTGCTCATCCCTGCCCAGACTCAGTTTTGCCCCTTTGTCCTCAGTTGGTTTCCTCCTTAAGAATTTTCAGACAAATACACCCAGGAACAATACCAATGATCATCACTCGGTGAGAAGGGAGGATTGAGTGTCAGATGGGGATTGTGGCAACTTTGGCACCATTAAACACATGTCTCTGTTGCTTACTTTCTGTGTGCTCTTGTGCTCATCATTTTACTGAGCCTCAAGTCCCAGCACATAGAGACACTCAGAATATTTTGGCTGGGCTGAACTGGCTATAAGCATGGGAGGTTGATGGAAAGATGGCAAAACACGTTCCCCATGACAGATTCAATACACACCAATTCCACCAGCATGAGCCGTTTCACTTAACCCAGAGTTGCCACACCTTCACTTCCCTTTACTCATCATAATGGTGAGCATGAAGTTACCGTTCTCCTTCTTGTACATGAGGCCATTGTAGCTCAAATAGATTCAACAGCTACCAAGTTACCATGCTGCTGGTAGTGAAACAGTGACTCACTGGCCTTGAGAATGGCCCTACAGCTCGGGTAAGGCTGCAGTGTTTCCAAGGCCATAGAACAAAGGAGACAGAAACTTTGAGGATTCAATGCACTGTATGCTTGGACCTGCAGAGCCAGGCTCTCTCCAGCGCTACCCCACTCACCACCTGCCTTCCAGTTGGCTCTGTGGGGTCTGTCCCTGTGTCTAAAATCAGAGTGGGGAGGAGGGTGAGATTCCTGAAAACAATATTTGTACCCCGTAAATGAAGTCAAAGCCTGACACTAAGTCAGAAAACCTGGGGCAGCACTGCTGACAGTCCCAGCTACATTTTAGCTACGTGCTTGACCTAAGATGTTATCAGGAGCAGAACAACAAGGTTGGGGAGCAGAAGGGAGGTAGCAGAGAAAACCCCCAGCCCATGCCATCCCAGCTGTACAGCCCTGATGAATGCTCAAGGAAGTGCCTGCTTTCCAAACACATTTTTGTTTCCAATGTTAGGGAGGTTTTGTGATTTTCTAAATGCTTTTGACCTGAAGGTGGAAGCTAACACCAATTAGCTCCATTTGCAGAGGAATTGCAGCACAAAAGAGTTAAGAAGTGTGTTGGCAGTGGGTCACAAAGCCAGACTTTGCTTCCTCATTGTTGCCACTTACAACAGAAGTGGGAGTTTGCATGGTGCACCAGTGCTGAGAAGGGAAGATGGGATGTGCAGCAGGAGGGATCCAATCCCAGATAACGATGCACCCCGCCTAATGGAGTTTTTGATAAGATCAAATAAAACATAACATAAAACTATGCAGTAATAGAAATGCTGTGACTTTCTCTCACCTCCCCTCAATCTTCATAATCCTACAAGGGAAGATTTGGTAAATCTACCCCTATTTTACAGATAAAGAAATGGAAGGCAACACTCAGAGAAAGTGAGACCAAGGTCTCAACCAGGGTTTCAGCAATGTTTGTGTTGCAGACATATCAATATTTCCCATCTCTGGATTTGATCCGTGTTGTATGGTCCAAGAAAATCTAGGTGGGGGTGGGGTTGGTGGTGCTAACTTCCCAGAAGCAATCTCACCTCCACTCTTTGAAGTGTCACAAAATTGGCTGGAGACTGCCCACATCAGCAACACCAAACAGGCTGCTGAAAGCACTTTTAGCACCTGATTTTAAAAGAGCCTTATTTTCCTGAACAATTACCAGCCTGCATTTCACGATCTCATCCCAAAGATGAGGAAGAATAATGATGGAAGGCTGGCCTCCAGATGCTCGCCCCACAAAGCACTGAAGGGTCTGGCCATGCCTGAATGTGCAGTGGGCCTGGCACAGCTTGGGCAGAGGTGGCCAGAGCTGCTGGACAGCAAGCAGGGCCTACCATCAGGGTCAGCTATACTTTCTGGCTGACAGAGCTGTTTCTGGGTTGCATTAGCCTTAAAGGCTGCTGGGGCATTTGGGAATGAAGCACAGGGAAGAAGGGAAGAAGTCTGACTTGAAGTTGTCCTGCTGGGGGTCATTTCTCTCATTTTCCAAAACAATTCTGCCTGGGGGCATTAAAGGAAACAGAGACTCAACAGATAGCATCTAGCCCATAAACACACCAGCCAGGAGCTTAGCAAGAAAGAAATTCAAACTTAGGGATCCACCCAGATTCTACCCTGTATTATACCACCAAGCTTGGTAGTGCCCTTGAACTGCCTTTTAAGAGTGGCTGAGGGCCTGAGCTTGTTCCCTCTTTCTGGTGCTGCCCGTTAACAGGAAAGCCACCCCATTCTGGATGTGGCTGGGAAAATTCCTGCCTACTCCATTTGTCCTATGCTTGTGGTACCGCATGTGGCACTATACACCTGGTCTCAGTCATTACCAGAGATGTTACCATGGACTTGAGGCCCCATTTTCCACAGTTCACAGTAGCAAAAAGCCATAAAGAAGAAATAACCAATGCTGCCAAAGATGTTGTCAAAAGGGTAGGCTTACCCATTGTTGGTGGCGGTGGGAAAGACTGGGCGAGATGTACCCATACAGAACTTAATAATGTGCACTTATTTGATTCAGTAATTCCACATCTGCAAACATATTTTAAGGTAATAAGTCTAAATAAAAATAAGTCTGACTCATAAACATCATTGTGGTAGTATTTTCTAAGGCACCAAATACATCAAAATTGCATAATATGGACTGATAAGCCATTAAAAATAATTTTTAGGAGAATTTATAACAACAGGGAAATGTTTTTATCATATTTAATGACAAAACAAGGTTATAAAATTGTCTAGATGGTATGGCCATGACTATGTTAATCTTAAAAAATGAACAAATGAACGAATGGCACATGGGGCTTATGAGTGGAAGTTTTTGTTTTGTTTTTTAATTAACAGACTTTATTTTTTTAGAACAGTTTTAAGTTCACAGCAAAATTGAGCACAATATTCCACATATATCACCCCAACACCCCACACAAGCATAGCCTCTTCCATTATGTATATCCCTGGGGGGTTCCCCTACTGTTTTTTCTTTTCCTCCCCAAAATATCAAATTGTCTATAATGAAAAAATACATTTTGTTGGGAAAAAAGAAAAGAAAGAAGAGAAGAAGAGAGAGAGGAAGGGAAGGAGAGGGGAGGAAAAAGGAAAGAGAAAAAACAGAGGGAGGAACCCTTTATCCCAGCTGAAGAATGTAGACAGATTCTTGGCCCTTTTGCTTCCCAATACACCTTTCTATTTCAGCATCTGTTGGACTTCCTCACCATTTTAAGTTAGTGACCTCATCTTCCTTGTCAACATACTTTCTCCCAGGGTGGGGAGACCATGTTAATGCTTTCTCAACCCCCCGCCCCCACTCCCACCCCTAGCCCTCCCGAAAACATCAAATTCAAGCTGACCTCCAAGGGAAGCCTCCTGAACTCACTCTCCATTTCCCTGTACCTTAGACAACTGTTCCTTTTGACTTTGAGCCCAGGCCAACCTGCACCCTTACAGACTAGGCAGAGATTCTCTAGCTTTATCCCCATCCCTTCAAGCACACACACTGCCTCCAAGGCCTGTAAAGAACACGATCTGAAAGTTGGCCTTCTGCCAGCAGGGGGCAGCGTGCTGAGCTTGGGTGAAGGTCAGGCCTGCATGTGCATCTCAGGCTCTCCAGTACCCAGAGTGAGAGGGACACAGGCATATTGAATGAATAGATGAGTTTGAGGCCCATTTTTGGACTCTTTGTAACTTTAAACTGGAAAATAGCTTCTTCTGGCCAGTGATGGTGGAGTCTCATACATTACATCACCCCATAGGAAGAACTGTTAATATCTAGCTGGTTTTAGTCTCTGATAGATTCTTCGTCTTTTGGGGGTGGGGCTTAAATTGTATTTATTTACTTGTTTATTTATTTATTTATATTTTTATTGAATGTATTGGGGTGACATTAGTTAATAAAATTATATAGGCTTCAGGTATACAATTCTACTATACATTATCTGTATATTGTGCTGTATGTTCACCACCTCAAGTCTCCTTCCATCACTGTTTATCACCCCATACCCTCTTTCACCTCCCCCCACATGTCCCTTTCTTCTGGCAATCATCATGCTGTTGTCTGTTTCCATGAGTCTTTCTTTCCTTTTTTTCTTTGCTTAATCCCTTCACCCTTCTCAACCAGCCCTCAATAAATTCTTCTAATGGCCAATTTCACCCAACCAGCACCGGTGAAAATCAAGCCTCATTGCTTCTGACTGTGCAGACTAGTGGGGGTTGGGGCAAAGGCAAAAACTGTCAGTCTCAGCAGAGTCCTCTTGTTTAAAGGGACCCCATGGTCCTAGAACATCCACAGACCCACCTACTCTGGTAATGATGGCCAGGGCAGCAGCTAAAGGGGCACCAGTCCAGTGTGGAAGTGGAAGAGGTGCCTGGAAAAGGGGCGAGTGCTAGGCAGGTGGCATCATTCCCTCTCAGACCCCTCCCCCACATACAGCGCCACAACGGTGATGAAACAAGTCACCCTGTACTGACGAATCCCTAAAGCTCCACCTCTTACAACATAACAGGAGCAACAGCTCTACCTAGGACATGAAGGCAAACAAACACAGGAGCCTGTCACAATAAGGAGACAGAGAAGTATGGTCTGAAAGGGGAAATGGATCAAGGTTCCAGTGGGACAACTAAGCAACGAGAAGATAGCCAATCCAAGAGATGAGGAGATAGACAACCTAACAGATGCAGAATTCAAAACACTGGTGATAAAGATGCTCACAAGCTTGACACATATGCTTGAGTTCGGCAAACACATAAGAGAAGAAGTGAAGGCTATGCTAAGTGAAACTAAGGAAAGTCCACACAAAACCAATGGTGAAGGGAAGGAAACCGGGATTCAAATCAATGATTTGAAACATAAGGAAGAAAAAAACATTCAACCAGTGCAGAATGAGGAAGCAACAATTGAAAAAAAAAAAAAACGAGGAAAACTTCCCTCGTGAAAGAGATGGACATACAAATCTGGGAAGCATGGAGGGTCCCAGGCGAGTAGGACCCAGAGGGGACCACATCAGGATGCATCATGATTGTGATACCAAAGGTGAAAAATAAAGACAGAGTCCTGGGGGCAGCAAGAGAGAGGTTGAGAGTTGCCTACATGGGGGTGTCTATAGAACTATCAGCTGATTTCTCAGAGGACACTTTGCAGGCAGGAAGGGACTGGCAAGCAGTATTCAATGTGATGAAAGGCAACCTGCAACCAGGATTACTCTATCCAGCAAAGCTATCATTTGGAATGGAAGGGCAGATGAAGTTCTTCCCAGACAAGGTGAGGCTGAAAGAGTTCATCATCACCAAGCCATTATTATATGAAATGTCAAAGGGACTTATTTAAGAAAAAGAAGATCAAAACTATGAACACTAAAATGACAGCAAACTCACAACTACCAACAACTGAATCTAAAAAATAAAAACAAAATCCAACAAAGCAAAACAGAATAGGAACAGAATCATAGGTGTAGGGATCATTTGGAGGGTTATCAGCTGGGAGGGGGGAGAGGGAGAAATGGGAAAATGGTGCAGGGACTAAGAAGTATAATCGGTTGGTACAAAATAGACGGGGGGATGTTGAGAATAATATAGGAAAGGGTGAAGCCAAAGAACTTATATGCACGACCCATGGACATGAACTAATGGGGGTGGGATTGCTGGAGGGAAGGGGTGTACTGGGCAGAGGGGAACAAAAGGAAAAAATTGGAACTACTGTAGCAACATAATCAATAAAATATACTTTAAAAAAGGATAACAGACAACATATCACTTTCATAATCTGAGCTGGTTCTCAATGAGTACCAAGCTCAAGTGAAGTATTAAACTTAGGGTTAAATATTTATTATGCTACTTAATGTTTACAAAAACTGCTAGGCCAATATTATTATGCCCACTTAATAAACAAGACCGCTGAGGTAGAGGTGGATAAATATAGTTCCCACAACCGCATATATAGTAAGAGACCAAACGACTTTGAAGCCAGATGCCAGCTCTTTCTCCTACTGCTGCACAGTCGCCCTGCTTTTTAACATTTCCTCCCACAATTTTATTTATTTATTTTTATTATAGTTTACAATCAATATTATTTTGTATTACTTTCAGGTGCATGGAATAGCAGTTAGAAAATCATATGCTTTACAGAGTTATCATTCTGATATTCCAAGTACCCACCCAGCACCATACATAGTCATTACAATATTAGTGACTTAGTCCTTATGCTGTACTTTATATCCTTGTGATTATTTTGTAACTACCAATTTTTACTTCTTCATATCTTCACCTTTTTAACTCAGGCCCCCAACCCCTTGCCCCTCTGGCTACTATCTGTCTGTTCTCTACATCTGTGAGCCTACTTCTGTTTTACTTGTTTATTTAATTATTTGTAAAATCATATGGCATTTGTCTTTCTCTGTCTGACTTATTTCACTTAGTGTAATACCCTCTCAGTTCATCCAGGCTTTCACAAATGGTAAAATCTCGTCCTTTCTTATGGCCAAGTAATGTTCCACTGTATATATGTACAACCACTTTTTTATCCACTCGTGTACTGATGGGCATTTGTGTTGCTTCTATATCTTGATTATTGCAAATAACACTACAATGAGCAGAGGGGTGCATACATTCTTTCAAATTAGTGTTTTGGGTTCTGTCAGATATTTAACCAGAAGTGGAATTGTTGGATAAGGCAGATCCATTTTTAATTTTTTAAGAAACCTCCAACAGTTTTTCACAGTGGCTGCACAAGTTTACCTTTCCACCAACAGTTCACAAGTGTTCTCTTTTCTCCATAACTTCACCAATACGTGTTTGTTAATTTATTGATGATAGCCATTCTGACAGGTGTAAGGTAATATCTCATTTTGGCTTTAACTTGCATTTCTCTGATGACTAGTGATGTTGAGCATCTCTTCGGATGTCTATTTGCCATCTGTATGCCTTCTTTGGATAAGCAGTTATTCACTTCCTCTGACCACTATTTAATTGGCTTGTTTGTTTTGGGATGCTGAGTTGCCTGAGTTTTTATGAATTTTGGATATTAACCCCTTATCAGATGTATCATTGACAAATATGTTCTCCCATTCAGATGGTTGTCTTCATTTTGTTGATTTCCTTTGCTGTGCAAAAAAATTTTTGTTTGATCTAGTTCCATTTATTTTGTTTGTTTGTTTGTTTCCCTTGCCTGAGGTAATATATCAGAAAAAATATATTGCTAAGAGAAATGTCTGAGATTTTACTGCCTATGTTTTCTTCTAAGAGTTTTATGGTTTTGAATCTAAAATTTAAGTCTCTAATCCACTTTGAGTTTATTTTAGTATGTGGTGTAAAAAGGTGATCTACTTGAATTTTTTTGTTTGTATCTGTCCAATTTTCCCAACACCATTTATTGAATAGACTGTCTTTGCCCCATTATATGTTGTTGCCTTCTTTGTCATAGATTAATTGATCATATAGGCATTGGTTTATTTTGGGGCTCTCTATTCTGTTTCATTGATCTATATGTCTATTCTTATGCCAGTACCAGGTTGTTTTGATTACTATAATTGCCTTGTACTATAGTTTGATATCAGGTAGCATGATACTTACAACTTTGTTCTTTTTTCTCAAAATTGTTGTGGCTATTCAAGGTCTTTTGTAGTTTCATATAAATTTTTGGTTAATTCTGTGAAAAACATCATTGTTATTTTAATAGTATTGCATTGAGTTAATGAATTTCTTTCATTAGTATGAACATTTTAACAGTGTTAATTATCCCTATCTATGAGCACAGTACATGTTTCCATTTATTTGTATCTTCTTTAATTTTGTTCTTTAATGTCTTAAATTTTCTGAGTACAGGTCATTTCCCTCCTTTTTAAATTTTATTCCCAGGTATTTTTTGATGTGATTGTGAATGAAATTGTTTTCTTAGCTTCCCTCTCTGGTAGTTCATTATTGGATTTTAAATATGCAAAAAAATTTTAAATATTTATTTTGTATACTACTACTTTACTGAATTTACCATTTTTTAAAATAGTTTTTAGTGTAACCTTTATGGTTCTCTATATACAGTCATTTCACTGATAAATAATGACAGTTTTACTTCTTTTTTGCAAATTTGGATGTCTTTTTTTTTTTGTCTCGTAGCTGTGGCTAGTACTATGTTGAATGAAAGTAGTGAAAGTGGACATCCTTTTCTTATTCCCTACCTTAAAGGAAACACTTTCAGTTTTTCCCCATTAACTATGGCATTAGCTGTGTATTTGTCATATATGGCCTTTATTTTGTTGAGGTATGTTCTCTGTATTCCCACTTCATTGAGAATTTTTTTTTATCATAAATGAGCACTGGATTTTGTCAAAATTTTTTTGGCATCTATTGATATAATCATATGATTTTTAGCTTTCATTTTGTTTATGTGGTATAATTGATTTGTGGTTATTGAACCAACCTTGCATTCCAGGTATAAATTGCACTTGATCATGGTGTATAATCTTTCTAATATATTGCTGCATCTGGCTTGCTAATATTTTGTTGGGATTTTTTTTATTACTGAATTGATTTTGTTGGTTGTCATTGGTCTATTCAGATTTTCTGTTTCTTTTTTATTCAGTCTTGGAAGATTGTTTGTTTTTATAAATTTATCCATTTCTTGAGATTGTCTGATTTTTTGCCATATAATTGTTCATAGTATATTCTTATAATCCTTTGCATTGCTGTGACATCAGTTGTCACATCTCTTCTTTCATTCTGATTTTACTTATTTTACTTCTCTCTTCTTTTGTGAAGAGTTTGGTTAAATGCTCATCACTCCTGTTTATTTTCTCAAAGAACAAGCTTTTGGTTTCATTGATCTTTTGTATTTTTTAGGTTTTGTTTTGTTTATTTCTCCTCTGATTGTCAGGTAGCTTTGTTCTGAGAAATCACACAGAGAACAGTCTAGGATTTCACACCAGGTTTATTGAAAGTAGAGAGGAAATAAGATTAGAGGTAAGAGAAAACTCCCAGACCAACTCAAGGGCCTGTAGGAGTGAGGGAAGAAGAGAAGAAGTGGGAAGAGGGAAGTGGAGACTCCCAGTCACCCTCAAGGGCCTGTAGACATCACCTGCCTGAATGTTTACAGGCACTGTCTCCACACTTTGCCAAACACACATTTTGGTTAGTGAGTTTACCCTTTGACACATTGAGTAGGTTATTTACATCTCCCTGCTTTTCCCCCACCAGGCGAGTCAATACATCATGCTAGGTCCATCAACATTTCTTCTGGGAATGAGCAAAGTCCATTTTTATTTCCCATGGCAGAGGCTTGGGCCAGATTAATTTGCATACAGTTCATTTGCATACATCAAAAGTCTGGACAGCAGTCCAGCTGCCGCCATATTCTGACACTGATCTTTATTATTTCCTTCCTTCTACTCACTTTGGCTTTATTTGTTGTCGTTTTTTCCTAGTTTCTTAAGGTGTAAGGTTGGATTGTTTATTTGAGGTTTTTCCTGTTTCTTGAGGTAGATCTGCATTGATATGAATTTCCTTTTTAAGACTGCTTTTGCGGTGCTCACAATATCCATTTATGCAGAGGGTCCTGGAGGGGTTTGGAGTGTGGCCAATGTTTATTTTAGGAGGTGTAAAACATTCCCTGAAGTCACAGCTTGCTCTTCTCTCAAGTCTAGCTGCTCTGGACGTTTCCTCTTCACTCTGGACTGACCTGGCATCTTGATCACACTTTCTTTTAAAACAGTCTCTGAAGGGTGTGGTCTGGGTCTGGTGGCTTAATTTTGCTCCAAATTAAAACTATGATTCTTGGCAGTTCTGTTTTGTGGTGACACATTCTCACTAATTCCCTGGGGTGGTAACAGCACATTTATGTCTAACTTGCCTAATTTGACATGCCTTTTTTTCTTCCTTTAGTGTAATTTAGAATCCTAGACCTTAACTGGTAGGGCTGTTTGCTTAAGGTGGAGGGTTGTCTTTAGATGGGGATTGTTATGTGTTTACTGGCCAAATATTTTCTAATACATGTGAAAGACAAATCCATCTGGCATGTATTTCATTCTTTCCATTCTTGGCTTTCCACGTCCCTTTCAGTGAAGTTAGAATCAGGGATAAGAACCTCCTGAACACCACAGCTTCAAGCCTTGTCTTTACACACCACTATACCCTTTGTAGAATAAGTTCATGTAGGGTTGGGGACAGGGATCCTGGATCCAACCCTGGCCTCATCCACTGCCTGACTTTGGAAAAGTCATGTTGTCCCTCTGGGCCTTGGTTTTCTGCCTGTGAAGGGTGAAAATTCTTAATTAAGACCAGCAGTTGCAAGAGAATCCCTTGGAGGGCTTGTAAACACAGAGCTTCTGGGCCCACCCCTAGTCTCTAATTCAGTAGAGCCTGAAAATATACATTTCTAAAAAGCCCCAAGATGCTGGTGCAGTTGATCTAGGGACCAGGCTTGAAGAACATCTGGCTAAGAGTGAAGTGGCCAACAGTGAGAGGTGTTATCACGATGCAAGGTAGGGTCTACACCCAAGGGAAGCTGCTCCCCTCAGCACTATTCCTCATACTTCAGGACAGTGTTGCCTAACTCCAGCCAAGTATCATCTGGAATAGTTGTTTAGAAACAACACAAAACAGGTTCTTGGGCTCTAACTCAGACTTATCAAATTAGAAGTTCCAAGAGAAAGGCCTGGTAATCTGTACTGGAACAAGCCTGCAGGCCAGTCCTACCATCAGAGATGGTTGGGAATATTGCAGCTTAACCACTAGTTCCAGAATGCAAAATTTTTAGGTGAAAGCAAATGGTCCATGTCTCCTCCAAGAGGGAGCATGGATAATAAGTGTCATCATCTTTTCTGCAAGGAGGAGGTACCCTCCAGCCTAGTTGTAAGTACCTCATAAGGCCTGAAAGTCTCACTTTGGGGATTCCTGATGGCAACAGAGCAAGTGTCAAAGAAGAAAGAAGACCTGTAGTGGACCTCAGTGTGGTGCTCATCACCAGCAGTAGGAGGAACCTCTTCAAAGCAGGGTGCTCATCCCTTCATGTAGGTTACTATGCCCCATCTCTGGACCCAAAGTTTCCCTGAACCAGGGAAACAATAGCACAGTTTAAAGCAGTGGTTCCCAGATCTGGCTACACATCAGATCTATGTGGGAAGCTTAGTAATCTTCTCCTATGTATAGGTAAGCACCACCCCACGTAGACTAAATCAGAAATGTAAGGGGTGGGACACCACATTGCAATATTTAATGCTCTGCAGGTGGTCACATTGCACAGCAGGTCCTGCATTAAGGTGGCAACCCTGCAGCTGCACACCTTCCTAGGGTCTCACCCTCTGTCATCTGAATGCCCAGATGTTACAAACCATATGGCATGTTCAATATGAAGATTTCCATTTAAAATGAAACCTCATTGAATGATGTTTGCATACCTCTTTAAAAACTGAAATTTTCTAAAATATGCTCAACAGCATTAATTATTAAGACGATATAAATCAAAACCACATGAGATACCCCCTCACATCCAAATATAGTATGGCTACTATATTTTTAAAAGAAATAAAAGGAAAGAACATCTTATGAGTGGATAAAAAAGCTGTGGTACATTTACACAATGGAACACTACTCAACTGTAAAAAATAAAGAAACCTTACCCTTTGTGACAGCATGGGTAAGCATTATACAAAGTGAAATAAGCCATTCAGAGAGAGACAAATACCATATGATTTCACTCATATGTGGAATCTAGTAAATAAAATGAACTAACAAGCAGAATAGAGATAGACTTATAGATAGAGAGCAGGCTGACAGCTGTTGAGTGGGGAAGTTGGGGGAGAGATGGGGGGTGGAGGGATTGAGCAAAAAAAGAAAAAAGAGAGAAAAAACTTATGAACATGAATAACGGTATGGTGATTTCCAGAGGGAGGGAAGTAGGGGGGAGGTGGAGGAGCATATAGGGGAGATAAATGGTAATGGAAGACTTGACTTAGGATGGTGAGCACACAATATAGTGTACAGATGATGTGTTGTGGAATCATACACCTAAAACCTATGTAGTGTTGTTAATCAGTGTTGCCCCCAATAAATTAAATAAAAAATAGATAAGAACAAGTTTTGTTTGGGATATAGGGAAATTGAAACCCTTAAGCACTGTTGATAGAAATGTAAGTTGGTGCAAGCACTATGGAAAACAGTATGGCAGTTTCTCAAAAACTTAAAAATAGAACTGCCTTATTACCCAGCAATTCCACTCTGCATATATACCCAAAAGAACTGAAAGCATGATCTTGAACAGATATTTGTACAACCATGTTCATAACAGCCAAAATGTGGAAGCAACCCAAGTGTCTGTTGATGCACAAAATGTTGTATATACATAAAATGGAATGTTATTTTGCATCACAAAGGAAATAAATTCTAACACATGATACAACATGGATAAATCTTGAGGATATTATATGGAGTGCAATAGCCTGTCATAAAAAGGAAAATACGACATAATTCCACTGGTCAAATTCATAGAGATTGCAAGTAGAATGTTGGTTCCCAGAAAACTGGGAAGGAGGATAGGGAGTTAATATTTAATGTGTGCAAAGTTTCAGCTTGGCAAGAAGAAAAAGTTCTGAAGACGGATGGTGGCGATGGTTGCCCAACAATATAAATGCCCTTAATGCCGTGGAATTTTACATTTAAAATGGTTAAGATGGTACATTTTATGCAATACATACTTCACCACAAGTTTTAAAAATTACAATATTAATAAAAACTGATATCCTGTGGAAATGAATATGGTCCCCTCCATGACAAATTGGATATTATCTGAACCAAATGCAGGAGTCAGGGCTAGTGCTAAGAGAAGCATGGTATATATGGGTCAATTTTCAAGACATCTCCTACTAAAAGCACCAGAGAACCCAGGAGACATTTCACTGTTTTTCAAAACAGAAATTATCTGCTAGGGAAAAATTGTAACTGAAGAAAGTTGGTCACAAAACTTCATGTGTCAATGCAAGGCACACATTCATGATTGTGTTTCATCCATTGACCACTTTGTGCTCTCATTCACTCGTTTGCTCTTTCACTATATAAACAGTTGCCAGGCACTGCAGCAGGAAGAAACAGGGCGCCCAGAGCACAGGCTCAATCTTGGTGAGCTCATGGCCCAACAGGTCCTTTAAGGGAGAAATAGCCCATTGTGACAAAGAAAAAAGACAAAAAGGGACAACCAGAGAGGAGAAGCCACAGAACTAGTCACAGGTTTTTGGAGCCATTACAGAGGGGCAGATGGAGAAAGCTCCCTGGGGGTCTGTCTGGGCAGCTGGCTCAGGGAGACCTAAGTCTGTGTGTGGTTCTTCTGTGCAGCTCAGCCCTGGCACATAGTAGACACCCAGCAAATGCTGACTTGTGACGTGGCAGAACAGGGCTAATTTCACAAGAAGTGCAAAAGAACCACTCATCTGGGTCTGGGGATAAGTTTACAAAGCAGATCCAGCTGCCCATGCTTCTTCCCCTGGGTGCCCAGAGAAGTCCATGGCCCTGTCCACCACTGGCTTCTGGGAGACCTGGCTCCTCATGAGAGGCATTTTGCAGGCACAGCCCCAATGCACACCCATCTCTTTGCTAAACCAGAAATGGATTGTCTTCATTTTATTCAAATTTAACAGCGACACTAAACTGGGTCCAATTTTTGATCAGTGTCACTTCTCAGGCTTACTCATGGAAGATGAAATCCATTAAAACCCCCCTGCTTCCCATAAGAGGCATTGAGCTCCCCATGGCATCCAGACAGGAGCTCTTGAGGGTAAAGACTCATTTTATGTGGATCAGTGACTGGCTTATTGTAGGTGCTTAATAAATATTCAATCATAACAACCTTAATTACTAGATTACATCATGTCTGTCTTAGGGTAGGATATAAATAAATAATGCCATAATAATAATGAGGCTCTAAAGGAGAGCTGCTCAGTTTGAGTTCCTACTAGTATGCAGGCGGTTTTAATAAATTTGGGTGGACTTCATATTTCATGAAGACATATCTGCTCACAGCAGGTAAATGTTTCTGAAGCTAAGCCTTATTTAGTATTAATGTCAGCAGAACACTTCCTGGTTTATGTCCTCTTCAAGGCTTAATTCAACTCGAAATGGCACCCAGTTTCAGAGTGTCCAGTGGAGAGGAGGATGTCAGGGCTGAGTGTTCAGGGTTTGGCTTCCAGGTGGTTTTAAGGGAGGCATTGAGACAGGTTAGCTTTGTAGTGACCAACTATCCCTCTTTAAGATGGTATAAACGACCTCTGCTCAGAAAGGAATCGCAAATATCAAAGTCTTTAGTCCTGGCTACTTATATAAATAGTGAAATTAGCTAGAGGTCAGCAGAAGGGGCAGCCTTAGCTCATGTTCCTGCACCCATGCAGGAATGCCACTCAGTGGTATCCCACCTTCCATTAAAAAGAGCCAGAGACTTCCGGCCAAGATGGAGGCATAGACAGACATGCTGTGTCTCCCTCCACAACTAAGAAGGAATACAACTACCTCAAAACGAAAAACAACCAGAAGTTCCAGAAAATCAAACTACATGGAAGTCCAGCAAGTAAGGAAATAAAGAAGAAATACTCATCCAGACAGGTAGGAGGGACGGAACCCAGGCAGAGAGGATATGGCGTGGTGGTGGCAGCAGTGGCAACAGCAGCAGGCTGGCAGAAAGTGCAGTTACACGTTTTAAAAAAGTTAGGAGGAACACCTGGGGAGCATTCCCAGCTCCTCACCAGAGTGCTCACTGTCCCAGCTCCAGGGTAAATCAAGCCTCATTGCTTTTGACTGTGCAAACCAGTGGGGGTTGAGACGGAGGCAGAAACTGCGGGTCTCAGCAGAGTTCACTTGTTTAAAGGGCCCCCACAGACCTAGAACGTCCACAGACCCACCTACTCTGGGAACGACAGCCAGGGCAGCAGCTAGAGGGGTGCCAGTCTGGTGCGGAAGTGGGAGAAGTGCCTGGAAAAGGGGCGAGTGCTGGACAAGTGGCATTGTTCCTTCTCAGATCCCTCCCCCGCATACAGTGCCACAGCATGGTGAAACAGGTCGCCCATTACTGACAAATCCCTAAAGTTCCAACCCTTCAACATAGTAGGAATGACAGCTCTCCCTGGGACACGGAAGCAAATGAACACAGGAGACTTCCAGCCAAGATGGAGGCCGAGACTGACACACCCCATCTCCCTCCAAAACTAAGAAGGAATACAGCTACTGCAAAGCCAGCAATAACTAGAAGTTCCAGAAAATAAATGGAAGTCCAACATATAAAGTTATAAAGAAGTGGTGCTCATCCGGACAGGTAGGAGGGGCAAAGCCGCGGAGGAGAGGTCAAGCTGTGCTGTCTGCAGCAGCAGCAGTGACAGCAGCAGAACAGACCCGTCAGCTTGTGATTCCAAAGCTGGGGAAGGCAGACCCCCATTGCCTTGGACCGTGAGGCCGGGTGGGGGTGGGGATGGAGGAGGAGGCTCCCGGTCTCTCAGCGGAGATTGAACGGCAGGAATTCATCTTGGACCCCCACCCCTGCAGAAAATGTCTTGTTGTGACAAGTGCACAGGGCTTCCCCCCACCCCCCTATAGTGTAAGAGGTGTGACAGCCCTGCCCAGGAAACAAAGGTAAACACAAAATTGTTCAGGATGCCACAGATCATGATAGAGATTCCAGTGACACAGCTGACCAGACAGCAAATTTCTAATCAAATGAAGCAGCAGATAGAAAATCTTTCTGAGGCACAGTTCAGAGCTTTGCTTATAAAAACGCTTACAGACCTAACAGCAGATCTTAAACAAGACAGGGAAGGAATGAAGGCTAGTCCTGCTGAAATGAACAAAACCACATACAAAACTGGTGGTGAGGGCAAGAAAACCAGGGATCAAATCAACAAATCAGAACATAGGGAAGGAACAGTCAACCATGCAGAAAGAGGAAACAAGAAGTGAGGAAAATGAGGAGAGGATCAGAAAATTATCAAACAGCTATAAACGGGCCAACATCTGAAACATAGGGTTGCCAGAAGGTGAAGAAGAAGAACTAGAAATTGAAAAACTATGTGAAAAAATAATGAAGCAGATCTTCCCTAACTTGGGGGAGGAAATAGACTTACAGATCCAGAAAGCACAGAGACTTCCAAAAAAACTCGACCCAGAAAGAAACACACCAAGACACATTATAATCAAAATGTCAAAAATTAAGGATAAAGAGAGAATCTTAAAAGCAGCAAAAGAGGAGAGAATTACATACAAAGGCGTCCCAATAAGACTGTCAGCTGATTTTTCAAAAGAAACTCTGCAGGTAAGAAGGGACTGGCAAGAAATATTCAAAGTAATGCAAAGCAAAAACCTACAACTATGAATACTCTATCCAATGAAGCTGTCATTCAGAATAGAAGGGCAGAGAAAGTGCTTCCAGGACAAAGTAAAACTGAAGGAGTTCATCAGATCCAAACCATTGTTATATGAAATGTTAAAGGGACTTATTTAGGAGAAAGGATCAAAACTATGAATATTAAAATGAAAGCTATATCACAACAACCAACAATAGAAGCTAGGGAACCAAAACAAAGGCAAACTAAGTAGGCAATGAGAGTGTGAAAAGAATTATATGTATGGAGATCATTACGGGGGGAGGTCAGCAGGGAGAGGGAAGGGGGGAAAGGGAGGGAGATGGTGCAGGAATTAGGAAGCATAGTAGGAGGGAGTGGAGTAGATAGAAAAATGTTGAGAAGAACTATATGCACAACCAATGGGAATGGACTAAGGGGGGTGGACAACTGGAGGGAGGGATGTCACTGGGTGGAGGGGAACAAAGGGAAAAGAAATTGGAACAACTGTAACAGCGTAATCAATCAAGCATATATTTTTTAAAAAAGAGCCAGAAATGCTGCTGTTGCCACAAAATTTCTTGATTTTTCAATGCTGCTAACCAATCCAAATTCTTTTAGACTAAATCCTCCTGCAGTCTTTGGGCCACATTGGCTATGAGCTGCACTACGTGAGTCTGTGGACTAGAGCTCAGATTCAGGGAAGTATAAGCAAAGCATGTGCTGGTCCCTCCATGAAGGCCAGGAATGAGCCAGAAAACCCCTGTCTAATTGTTGGGCACTTATAGACAATCTGGCATCAGCTCTGTTATCTGCTGAATGGTTGGTCGTGTGACTGCTCTAAATCCCTGGGACCCTGCTCCCTCTGCTGGAAAGAAAGGGGGGTGATGAAGCTTCTGAGCCCTCCTCAAAGAGCTTCCCTAGACCTAATGCCCCCTAAAGTGATGCCCTCTGCAGACCAGACAGCACCCTTCATGCCAATGGAATGGCAACTAGTAGACACCTGGGAAATCGTGAAAACTCACAGCTCCCTGAATTCTGGCCTCTGGAAGCAGAGAGTTTGTCTAGGGGAGTTGAGACATGAATGTGAGATAGCAAACCTGGAGAGAAGGTGACTTGTAAAGCTACTCATCTGAGAAAGCATTGACTCTATTCCAACCTTGAAAGGTGCCTGACCCAGTCCCAGTAAGCTGTGGGTATCTATTTCCCACTCTGTGCTCTAAAACTGGACAAGAGAATGAGATTGAACCTCCTCTAGCAGAGCTGATATTCAGGAACAGGGTCTTGACATCCTGTTTCCCAACAAGAAGCCAGAGCCCTAATGAGATTAAAGGTCCTTAAGTGGGGCAGACCATCCATAGTGGTGAACACCAGTTTCCCTCCTAGGGCCCTAAGTGACTGCTCCCCTGCAGCAAAGACAATGCCTGTAAAGGCACCTTGGGATGTGCAAGGGTCCAAGAAGCAGCTTTTGCCCCTGGCACAGTCACCATGTCACAGGCACTGGCCACTAGGTAGTGACCCCCAGCTCAAGGGAGAAAGTAGATATCTCTGGGTTTTCTGGAGAAACTTCCTACACCATCCCATTTGTCCATTCCAGGTTGTTAACGTCATGGGTTAAATTAGCCTCTCACCTTTGCTTAACTCCAGCAGGGCATGAGGGGGAGGGAATGGGAAGTATCTCACTGAAACTCCAGACTCAAGTTTCCCTGCAAGTTAGTCCAACTGTAATCCCTTATCAAAGTAGGAACAGCATTTCTTCACCCTGCCAGAAATCATCTCAATGAAAAATGAATTACTATTTTTTTAAATGAGGAAAAATCAACAGACACACATAAACTGCTAAAAAAATACCTGTTTGGTTTAAATATCTTTTTACCTAATGCTTAGTGATATATTTAAGACCTTTTTTTTGAACAAAGCTACATTTTTACTTTTTTTCTTGCCATGAATATGCACATTTTTACATTAATATATAAATCCATTTTTACTTGGTTACTTAACAATCTTCTATAGTTATTTCTTCTATTTTAATTTTTTAATTGTTAAGCATAGCCTTGTCAACCAAACTCTGACATAAGACATTTGTTTCTAATGTTTTGTGTATCTGCCAATATCTGTAGAGATGTTGGCCTCCTTGAAGCCACTTCATATCAAATAACACTAAGTGAAGTTACCAGACAGACTGGAGTCTACTGGATGGGCCAGGCAGGCCAAAGTGCCACCTCTTCTGCCCCAGGGCCCCAAGGACAGTCTTAGTTCTCGCCCTGGCTCCCACAGAGGGTTCTCTAAGTTCTATGGTCTCTCTCCTTCCCTGAAGCCGCCACCTCGCCCTCAGCTCACCCTCATCCTCTTTTTCTCTCTTTTATGCCCCGGGGAATTTTCTGGTTTGTTTTTTTTTTTAATTATGGAACATTTCAAATCTATACAAAAGTTCATAAGATAGTGTAACAAATGTCCCACTTAAAAAAATGTGTTTTATATACTCCAATCCTTTTCCCCAGATACTGTATTACTTAGAAGTCCTAGATATCATATAATTTCATTCATAGATAGCACTGTAGGTCTTTCCAAATAACAAAGCTTCTTTTTTTTCAGCATGCTATTATCACACCTAAAACATAAGCAGTAACTCCTGAATATCATCAAATATCCAAGCAGTGTTCAAATTTCCCAAGTTGTCTTATAAATGTTTGCCATAGAAGGTTTGTTGGAATCAGGATACAAAGAGAGTCAATAAATAGCATTTCATTGATGTGCCTCTTTAGTGTCCTTAAATCAGTCAGTTCCTCCTGCCTTGATTTCAATGGCTTATTTGTTAAAGAAATTGGTCATTTGTCCTGTAGAGTTTCCACACTCCAGATTTTGTTGATTGCTTCCTTGTGGTGTCATTATCAGTTTCTTCTCCTCCTGTTATTCCTATAATCTGGTAGTAAAATCCAGGGTTAAAAGCTCATTCTGATTTAGAGGGTTTTTTGGGGGGGAGGGGGGTTGGCAAGAATATTTCATGGGCAATGGATATCTTCACAGGAGGCTATCATGTCTTGATCCATCATTTTGTCAGGGGTTTATAAAATATAATATTCTAGTTTCAACCTTCTTCCTTTATTAGAGGAATTCTTCTTTATCACCTGGTTCCTTGGTACAGTTTATACAGAAAAGTTAGGTGAGTTACTCAACACTTCTTCACTTTTCAGAAAAAGCTATTCCCTGCATCCTCTAAGCAGACCACAAAGGGCCATTTCAGTTGGTTCTTGGTGGGGGAGGTAGAGTTCGGCATTCATTATGGACTCACAGGTTTAAACATATTCCATTTGTTTCAATTCATCATGGTTTTCATTCTAACTGATGTGCACACTGCTCCATCTTTCCCTGATGGGAAACTCTTCAAGTTGGTTCCTTAGTTCTTTGGTTTTATTCTAGGAGTATTTCTTACTTTGCCTGACTTTGGTGTGACAAGGGGTTCTAAACTCTTCTTATACATTTTCTGCTCCAGATCAAGAAACGCTTATTCTTTTTAATGAGAAATTGAAGTTAGAGACAGAATCTAGGTGCAAAGGAGGTTCATTGCTATTACATTGATTATTGTTTTGAGAACTGTTCAGTAGGAAATAGTTTTCTTTTTTTTTTTTTTATTTTTTTTTTTTATTTTGGTTTTTCAATTACAGTTGTCCCCTCTTCCCCCAATTTAGTTTTCTTTTTTTTAAGATAAAGTATATCTTATATTGTTTTTTATATTTGGTCTTTTTATATTTGATTTTATAGAATCTCTTCACCTTACATTGACATTATCGTCGTCGTCGTCGGCAGCCGTCCGTCTCGAGAGACGATGGTGTAGCTTCTTAAGAGTCTATCTGCACCGCCGAGAATGGCTGTGCAGTCCGACTCGGGAGTGACATGGTATCTGTCTCCTCCCGTGTTGAATCGACATCTTGTGATGACGCTGAAGCTACAGAGCCTGGGCAGGGTAATATGGAGGGTCTGCTGTTGCCCATGCAGCAGACCCCCCCTCTCTTCGCAGCTGAAGGGTCCAAGGGAAAGACGGAGTCAATACAGCTTGGGTTCAGGTGCGCCGCAGGAGTTGCCGGTGTTGACTACAACGTCAAACCGCCTTAGGGACTCCGGCTCCGGATTTTCTGTCGGGGTTTACTCCCTTAGCCTTTCCCCTGAAGAGGTATGCCGCAAGGCAGCGGAGGTTTTTTGGAGTCACAGTTTTCCTTCTCTGATGTACCCTGACTGGAAGATCGAACCAGCGACACTTAGCTTGCAGGCCGACGCTCAATCCACTGAGCTAAACCAGCCAGGGCAAAATTGACATTATAAGTACATTGATATTCAAATATACAAGTAACAGGTTTTATTTACAATTTTGATTTCATATTTGCATTTCTTTAACACTAAAAAATGTCTTGCTTTCTAATGACATTAATACAGTAATTTTCTATATCTATATCTATTTCTGAGAACAGTTTGAGATTTTTACTTTACAGTTAATTTTGTGTTAGGATATATATTCCTTATAGATGCCAAGTCAAATTAATAAAATTTAAAGTTCATTTGAAATAATCCTTTTTTTGGGAAATTATGCTTTTAATTTTTAGGGGCTTATTTTTAATTTTTTTAAAATTTAATTTATTTTTATAATTCTGTAAGGTGCTTACATGGCTCCACATAATCTACCAGACCAGGTAGACTCACAGAAGTCAAGCTCTTATCCTATCACCACACCTGTGGTCTTCTGTCCCCATTTTATTTATTCTTCTACTATTTTTTCTTTAATATAATCAAATACACATAAATGCACACATGACTCTCTGCAAGGATAGCGAAATGCTCCTTGTCCCTTTCCACAGCTGTGTAGTACTCCACCATGAGCAGAAACCCAGCTTCTTGATCCTCTGCTTACTACCTCCTCACCCCAAACTCCCAAGTCTTCCCATCACTGCAGACCTGCTGTTGCCCTCATTCCCGATGCTGATACAGCCAAGGCAATCAGAGTTATAAAAAAATAGCTTCATTGACCTATTTTACCTATCCATGTAAAGCTACCTGTGCTAACAATTTGCATCATCTCATTTAACATTTACAGCTGTCATTTGAAGAGAGTACTGTCAAGCTGCCTTTGCTCTGAGAAATCACCCAGATAACAGTCTAGATTTTTACAACTAGACTTATTGAGAAAAAGGGGTTAGAATTAAGAGGAAAACTCCCAGTCCACCTCAAGGACCCATAAGAGCAAGGGAAAAGAGAGAGAGGAAAGAAACAGAAAGGAAGAAAAACTCTTGGTCCATCTCAACAACCTATCGAAGTATCTTGCTTTGCCCTTGCAGGCACCATCTCCAAATATTTCCAAACATACATTTGGTTAGGGTAAGTTTTACCCATCAACATGTTCAACAAGTTACTTACATTTCCCAGCTTTTCCCCAGTCTATGTGTCATGCTAGGTCCATCAACATTTCTCCTTGGAATGAGCATAGTCCATTCCCATTTCCCATGGGGGAAACTGGGACTAGGTTAATTTGCATACATCTTATTTGCATATGTCAAAAGTCCGGAGTTTGGTCCAGCCGCCGCCATGTTTTGACAATGAATGGGTAGGTAGTGCAGGCCACACAGATGCCCTGCAGGAACTGGGCTGAAGGGAGGAGCCTTTTTGCACGGTGCTTGCACAGCCGTGGTAGAAGCCACCGTAGAAGCCGCACTCCCTCCCGCTAGCACGCTGATCGGACCGCCATGTTCTGACAAGTACCAAAATAAAGTTTGGAAAAATTAAGTCATATGCTGAAGTTCACACAACCAATGTGTAGCAGGTCTAGGAATGAAAACCTTACATCTCTGAGGCCCAAACCTACAACCTTAGTCTCTCAGTTATATAGACTCTCCTGGCTGTGCCTCATGAAGTTCTGTGTGGCTCTGTCAAGCATCACACAGATAAAAAGTGGAAAAAGATGGCTGGGTCTACCTGGCACCCATGACCCATATTCAAGGGCCCTTGGAAGGCAAGACCTCAGAGATACAGCAGGGTAGGATGGGAGTATACCTCCTGCCTGGGTTGAGTGCCAGTGTCCCTAAAAATTCAAGCCCCAGCCTTATTTTCTCCTAGCTCCTTGACCTTAGATTATTTATTTAACTCATGCCTCAGTTACCTTACTTGTAAATCTATCTCCAAGGTGCAGTAAGGATGACAGTAGTTGCCTGAAATACAGTAAATACTCAGGATATATTTGTTGAATCAACTTGAGGAGGAAGCCAGTCTTGAGCAGCAGCTCCCAGTAAATAATCTGTAGCAACAGTTGGGGAAGAAGTTGGCCCAGCTTATCCAGCCACAGGGACCTGGGCCAGTGGGCTGTTTTCTAGCATGAGTTGCAAACAGGGATCCACCCTCCCCCACAAACTCAGACCCTCTGAGATGGGCACTGGACCCACATTTTCATGCAACAAAGGGATCAATCCAAACTTTCTAGTTTGGGAGAAGGGCAAGTCCAATTGCTCAGGCCCGTTAGCAGATGAGTGACCTGAACATCTGAAGCACCCTCCTGCAGTGATGCCCCATCCTTCCATCAGCTCTGAGGACACAGTTTCACTGTCCGAACACTAAGGTACCGAATCCCCTCGGTTCCCATAACAAATTAGTAGCTAAGGAGGTGCCCTGGCCTGACTCTGGTCTCCTGCCAGAGCGAGGCAAAGAGAACAGGTGTGTGAAAGGAGGCCATGTTCCCTGGACGTGTGCTAGGAGAGTGGTTAGCTGGGGGGAGGGGGTGTTGCAACAGAGACTACAGGCTAGACAGGCAGGCAGACAAATCCTGGCCTACATTCTCGGTGCCACCAATAGCTGTGTGACATCCAGGGCCTTTGCAAGCCTTAGTTTCCTCATCTGTAAAGGCTGGGTATATGCAGCCACCACACAAGGGCATTATGAGGATTTGGTGAAAAAAGGCACAGATAGTGCTCAGCACATAACAGGTGCTCAGGCAATATTGGTTCCCTTACTTCATCTTTCCCTAGCTCCCTGACATGTAGTATTTATGGAGATAGAACTAACTGGTGCCAGACCCAAGATAGAGTGTACAGTGTGAAGGTTAATTTACATAAAAGCTCAGGACAGTGCAGGGTGAAGAGTAAGGGTTTTATATGTGTTAGCTAACATTATTATTGTTATTGTTATTATTGAATATTATTATTATTAAGCTCATGAAATGCACCAACCTCCTGAAGAAATTTATGGAAAAGACGTCTAAAGAAGGCTAAGCATCAGTGAAGAAAAATCTCCTGAGGCCTCCTAACAAGCAGTCCAGAGAACCATGTCACAAAGTAGAAGAATCAAGGAGGTATATCTTGATATTTGTAGGGATGTAAGCTTCAAACACCCAGAACCAGAAACTGACCTGAAGGACCCATTCTGCGTTGCCCATATTACCAGCTTTTGAACATTTGTAACTATAAATAATACAAACACAGAACAAAGTAAATTTGCTGCAAAATTAAATTAGCAAGTATCACGAACATCCAGTTAAGAGCCAGGCCATTTTCATCCACACAGTTAGGCAGGGGGGCAGCTCCCACAACATTCCAGAAGTTCTCCTGGGAGTTAAAGCTAGTGAAGTCGCTGCAAGGATGGGAAGACGTAGCACGCCACCTGAGGACAGCTTTATTTATGCTCTTGCAGAACGTACAATGTTTTTCTGGATGGCTAGAGAGCCAGCTCACATAACCTCCGTGATTCTACATTTAGAATTGTGTCTTCATTCACATTCTTTCCACGCAGCTCACAGCTCCTGGACTGGAAGAGAGTGATCACTTTGCCTGGGCCAGTCCCCTGAGAAGACGCCAATTTGGGCTCATGTAGACCCTGAGCTCCTGGTCTGGAGCTGTGGCTGAGTTCTAGGGCTCTGCTTCCTGCTGGAGTGGCCAGCGCCAGTTCACCCCCCATGATCCAACCATACACAGATTCCATGGCACAGGGCAGGTGGAGGCACACTGGCGAGACACCAAATTCGGCTAGTCAGCTGTGGTCAGGCTAGTGGGATGGTGCCCCCAACCACACTCTGAGAACTGCTCCCAGGACAGAATTTTTCCAGGTCAAATGTGTTTTATTGTTCTCTCCTAACCACTCCTGCTCATGTCATTGACAAGGCTGCCCTGCCTCCTGAATTTTCCCCAGATCATCCTCATGTTTTTCTTTTCTTCATCAGCCACTTCAAGCAAACATCATCAGCTCCTGCTGCACAGCAAAGCTCACCATTTCCAGGATCCTAAACCAGACATGAGGTCATGCTCTCCACCTGTGAAGAATTAAAAGTAAGCTGGGGAAAGAATGTACTGAGGGGTGGGTAGATGCAAGTCAGAAAATCAGGGACCCTGGCAAACAGGTTCAGCTCATGTTACTGCATGCACCCCAGAGCAAACTCCTCCATAAAATGAGACTTAGTGAAGCAACATTTCCCAAAGTCCGAAGAAAATGATTGGGTCAAATGCACATAACATATGAACTGGCTATAAATTCATTGCCATATATAACAGGGGGGAAAATACAGTAGTCCCTCTCTATATCGTGGTTCACTTATTGTGGCCTCACTGTATCATGGGATTTTTAAAAATATTATATTTAATTATTTATTGCAGATTTTTCACTATATCGTGGGATTTTGCAGTACTTTATACATATGTTGTTAAAGTTACATAGGTTTAAGAGTGTAGAATATGTTTAAGAACATAAGTAGTGTTTATAAAAGTGTGGAAAGGTTAATAAGGGACTAGCAATGGTTTATAAGTGTGTGGGAAGGGTTTATAAAGCCTTAAAAAATATATAAATACTAAAATAAATGTAAGGTTCCTACTTCGCGGATTTCCACCTGTTGCGGGGGAGTCTAGAAGCTAATACCCGCAATAAGTGAGGGAATACTGTAATTGGAACATCAAATCCATGATTTAGCAGGTATTGTTTGCCATAAAGCTCTGTTTTTAAAAGTTCTCTTTATGTAAAAATAGTAAGTAAGCAGACAATGGTACAAACTGTTGAAGATGTGGCAAAAATCATGAAAAAAATAACAGACAACTGACATTTGAGAAGCTTTGTAATATATGAGCATGACAGTGAACATGAATTCATTTGAACTTCAACCTCATAAAGCATAAGCAATCTGTCTGTCTTAGAGATGTGTAAACTGAGGCACACAGAGGTTAAGTGATTTGGCTGGTATCAAGTAGCTAAAAAATACAAGGGGCCAGGCTCCAAATCCTATGTTCTGTTTTGTTTTCTTAATGCTGTCTAGATCTCAAGTTGATTCTTTTCATCTGCCACATTGACTAGTGTTAGTTTGACAGAGAGGTGGATGGAGTGGGTAATATCAAGGGGTCTGCTTTGGGCCTAAACTATCTCTGAGTACTGATCAGTAAGTAGGCAGTCCTAAGTTCTCAGGGCAAAAGGCAAGTTATGAGTCTCCCAGGACGAGGAGGGGCCAGATACTTTTGCTGGCTGATCCCTCCATCTATTGGGCAACAAGGAGCTCTTCTCTGATTCTGTTCTAAATGAAATGCATACACCCTGGTCCCTGTGACCCTGGTCGCCAGTAGGTTCAAGGCTAGAGGTGGTGCCCGGCACTGAGCCGGGACTTGGATAGAAGTTGTTGGCCCTGAGGAGCCCACGAGGGCAGGAGGGGTGGTCTACAAATAGATACAGAGATACAGCATGATGCAGACTTCCTAGGGCTTTGAGCACCATACAGAGTGGGTACCCATCAGGGACTGGGCACCCTGGCTTTCCCAGGCTATGGGACAAGGGAGTGTGGAAAGAAAGAAAAAACTCTCATTTTAAAACCTGGTGGTAAGCAGACTTTAACAGGGCCAACTTGGGGAAGCACCCAGAAGATGGCAGCACATAAGCTAAGACATGAAGGATGAAAGATGTCAGGTGGTCTGTAGGCAATCTGGGGAGCAGATGACCCTAGGCCAAGACAGAAAATGACCACTGGGCCAGCCCTTCCCAGAGATAGAGAGGGGACCTCGCACTTGGTAGAACAGGACCTGCCCACTAGCACTTGGATCTCACAAACTGGACCTGTCATGGCCAGCCTCACAAAGTGGGAGCTTATCTTGCCTTGTCCTGATTTTATTTTATATTCTTCTGCAACTCTTACCCTGAAACCCCAACCTGGCCTTTCCCCAGCCTGCAGCTGGGTGTGTTATTTTGCTCCAAAAGCAGAGCAGAGTACTGCTCCTTACTCGAGGAATGCAGCCTGTGGTCCTCTGAGCCGATGATGAAAGGGGCTATTTCTGCCCTGGGACATCAGCAGGCCTCTGGCTGCTGGTTCCCAGGTGCATACTACCAGGTTTTTACTGTTTCCCTGCACAAATGTCTTCCTTTGCACCTTGGGATATTTTTATTTGATTCTAGTTGCTAGAATAGCTTTAGAAATCATTCTGGATTGAAGCTGGAATCATGGTTAGAGTCCCCCTAAGCAGCAAGCTATTTCTCACCCCCCAAGTTATCTATTACCCATGGCTGATCTGGATGTAAAAATAGCTTCTGAGGCTGTTTGTTTAATCTGACTGTTACTTGACACCACGCGGGTGTTGCAGTGCACACTGTTTGCCTCTTCCTCACAGAGAACACCATTTGGTTTTCCCAGCTGGGTCTCTATTTAGGTACACTCCACGGACTTCCAGTGTCTGGCCAGTTTCTGGTTACTGATTTTCCTCAGGCAGGTTTGGGAAAAAGAAGAGGTTTGGGTCTGGAATCTCATCTTGGGTCAGCCCAGCTGACAAGGGAAAAAAGTTTTGGCTGCTGGGCAGAACTCGGTTGCTGGAAAAGTCAGAGCTCTCTCCCATGGCTTGGGAGGCCTGAAGAGTAAGCAGCGGGACTCACGGGGAGTGGAAGGTAGGACACCAAACTTTGTTTTTTCAGTGTGGATAGGAAGGTGCAAACTCCCACAGCAGGACATTTGCTCTGGGCCAGCAGGATTGGGGACGAAGTTCTGGGCCAGGGTGCTGTGCAGGGTGGTGTGACTGCTGAGAGGCATATTGGGGGCTATATTTCTCAGTATGCTGGGTGTGCCATGAGTACAAGATGGCTGTGTGAACCATGAGGGGTATGACATACCGAGTACATGCTATAGCCTGATGTGACTTTGTCCTCACATGCTCTGTCCCAACACTCTGCTCCTACATGGCTGAGTGGGCACATGCCTATGGACATGCCCAGGTCAGTGTGCTGCCAAATGAGGGCGACCCCACAGTCACAGGTTCTATGGCAGGAGACTATATTGTGTCCTCCAGCACTGGGCCAGGCAGGATCCTACCAGCTGTAACAAAGGACATTTGGTCATTTACATTCTGGCCGTGGACTCTGAGAGCATGAGTGTCCTCATCACAGGGCCCCTACCAGCCTGTGTGTTCCCCCACCACGTTGGGGGTCTCCAAGAAGACTTCTGCACAGCAAGTTTGGCCAAATCTGAAATCATATCTTTATTTTTTCTTGTGGAGAAGAATTGATCATTGAGAAAAACAATACTGAATATGTGTAGAAAGCTAGATAGCCTTTAAAATTTGTTATTTAGGACTTTAAAATACACCCATGGATGCTGATAATGGAGGAGGCTATGCACATGGGGGCAGGAACTATACGGGAAATTTTTGTGTTTTTCACCCAATGGCTCAATTTTGCTGTAAACCTAAAACTGCTCTAGAAAACAATGGCTATTTTTTTAAACTAAATTTACCAATTTTTCAACACATCTAACCCAATTATAATAAACTCTATTTGAAGTATTTTTTTAAAGCCTTTAAGTATAGAAATCCTAGAGAGTAGATTAAACAAATATTTGTGTTAAATGAGGTCCAATTTTCCAGCATTTTAGTTCCCTTTACAACAGTGGTTGGTAAACTGTAGCTATGGGCTGGGTGCCTGATTTTGTAAATAAAGTTTTATTGGCACACAGCCACAGTCATTCATTTACATATTGTTTATGGCTACAATAGCCCAGGCCATATGGCTGGCAAAAACAAAAATATTTAATACTCAGCACTTTACAGAAAAACTTTGCTGACCCCTGATGCAGTACTTTGGTACACACATGCATGCACACACACACACACACACACACACACACACAATGAAAGTTCTAGCCATTAAAATAACTAGACCCCTCAGCACCAGTGGCTGGCTCTGGAGCCCCCTCCCTCTCCCTGGCCAGTTTTTCTAGTCTGGCTGGTATAGGAAATGTTTGGTTTGCCATTAGGAGGAGAGTTAGCTTTGCTGTGGAGTGTGGCCTGGGCTAAGCAGGGCAGATTATGCTTATCAGGATAGTTTATAAATAGACATCTCCAGGTGACCTGAGTCCAGTGTGCGTCTGCCCCTGAGTCTTTGGGAGGGGAACAATTGTGCTTACTCTCTGGTGACCAGAAATTCATTGGGACGAGATCAACTATGCCGCTGGGAGGGAAGGGACTGGTGGTATGCTGGGTGCTGGTAACAGAGGGGCTTGGATTCCCCCAGAAACTGGGGGATAGCAGTGTGTAGAGGAGACAGGGAAGGTTAGAAGGGGCCATGGATCCTCAGAAGTGTCTTGTTATTTTCCACTTCTTTTTCCCAACCCTAAGGAAGCCGTAAAGGCCCTTATAGAAAGGGGAAGCCCCACATCTGGAAATAGTCCTGTTCCTCCAGACCATGCCAGAAATCTCAGCACTGAAACCTGCCGGCCAGTGGAGTCAGAGCTGGGCTGTCTTCCTTGTTGTCTCTTGGGATTTCACTCCATCTGTCCAGGGTTACTGCAGAGACGAAAAGGGCTTTCAAAGAAGGTGGCCCTCAGGGAGACACACAGTGCAGCACTCCCCTGTAGGCTACAGTGGGTATTAGTTCTGCTTCCATTTGAGGATTTAAACCACATTTCACCAAATCCAGCCAATGCATGACCCCACAACTCAATCTTCCATTTCATTTACTTAGTTTGGGAAACCCAAAACACCTCTTAGTTTCTACTTATTTCCCAGTGGTTGTATGACTCAGGCTGATGAGGTGGATGGAGAGGGAGGGACAAGGTCAAGGCAAATGGATTAATACTCAAAAATGGAGCATGTAAAGCACAGCTGAGATGTGTCATCCCCACCATAAGTCATTGGTATCCTGAAACATTCCTTGAAGGGGCTGCATGTGTGAGTAATGCATGGCCTCCTGTGCCAAGGTAGAGGCAGAGCAGTTTCTCAGCCGACCTTAGTTCTCAGGTGGAAAACTGAAGGCCCCTTGGTGCAAAGTACATCTCCTTGGGAGCCTGTGTCATCAGCCTTACAGAGCTTGAGAATAGAGTTGAAGTGTTTGGGAACTGGACAACAAGAGCGTCCAAAGAGCCAGTCAGCCAGTTAATAGTAGCTTTCTCCCCAGCACTTGACAGATTTCCCTTTCTTAGTAGAAAGGAGAAAGTGAGCCCTCTGGACCACAGCACGTGAAAGTGGAAAGAGGCTTTCCTTACGACCTCCACTCTCTGCATGGCTCTCCCTTGAGGCTCAGCCTAGGCGGCCATACCTGAAGGGCTTCCAGATCCTATGGAGATGCTGGCACATGGTTTCAGCAGGAGCCCTGGGTCCCCTAGGGACCTCTGATGCCTTCGCACTGTTCTCCAGTCTCAGCTGGGGCCTTCTATCCATGAGGGTCTGAGCCATTGAGGGACTACAAGGCTGATCTAAGAGACGGATTTTATCTTAGCCATCTCCCATCTTAAAGCCTTCACCTAGAGCTTAAGGAAGGCCAGGAGGAGAGAAAACTCTGAGATTTGCTTGAGTGATCAGTGCACTATGCACACCATGCCACGTCTGGAGGCTGGTTGCAGGCCTCATGCTGCTAAGCCCCACCTGCAACAGCCAGGACACTGTGGAGCTGCCTCAACTTGCCCTGTCCTGGGGCAGCCCCACCACGTGCATCACCACCAGCTAATCTCCTCACCTGGACCTGTCTGCCCCTCTCTGATGCAAGTCAGGCCCAAAGGCCACAGAGATTAAGGGGTCAGAACTCAGAGCCATTTCTTGCCCTTGGTGTGTCTACCATTTTCATTAGGTCAATTACTGGCTGTGTTATTCCCATATGCAAAGTGCTTACGTACATTGCTTGGTTCTATTCTCAAGGTTACCCAGCATGGTAGGTCTTAGGTTTCCCTTCACAGAGCAGACACTGAAGCTTAGAGAGGTTCCCCGAGGAGGTACAGCTACTAAGGGGCTGAGATGTAAACTTAGGGCCTGAGTTCAGAGTTCACATCTTTTCCTAACTGCCCCATAGACCTGTAGCTCACATCAGCACCAAAATGAATCTCTACAAAGAAGGCCAGCCCACTCACCAGTAGTCAAAACCTTCCTTAGAAAAGCTACACATGCTTAGGCAGGCCCATCCCTTCAGAGCTTCAGAGACTCCATACTGCTCCCAGGAAGCTCCTGGGGGCACCCAGCAGGATCTTCAGAACCCTGAAGATATGAGTTCATAGGCCAGCTAAGCCCTTCTCAGCAAGTCCCTGAGCCTCATCTTGCTCCTCGAAAATGGAGATACCAATAGTGTTGGCTGCCAACCAGTGGGACAAAGGGGCATTCATGCATTAAATAAGCAAACCTAAAAAGCACCAGGCATGTGATAGAAATACAACTGTCCTATTTGTCCATTATTTTCTCTTCTGCTTGACCTCCAACTTGGGGGCTTTTCTTTTCAGAGATTGTGGAAGATAAATCCCAGTGTTTCAGGGTTCAGCTAATCATGCTTATTGCTCAGCAGAAGAGCAGCTTGCACCATGGATAAATGCGTCCATCCTGACAGTGACCACTGGACATTAACACATCATTATTACTTGTTCTCTATGCCAAAGCAGGTTATGGACCTGGGCACCTTCAGCACTTGGGATGGGGGGTGGGTGATGTTCCCACTACATGACACTGTGGCTATGTCTGGGCACCTCAGCACACACCCGCATCAGCCATAACACCCTTCTCTGCCCCCTAGCCCCACCTGAGGAAGAGAAAGGCTGTTAAAACTATATCTAAGTTTACCTAATTTAAATTTACCTAACCTTAATCTTAAATCTTAACTGAGCATGCAAGATTTCTCTAAATTGCTCCAGATGACTGCCAAAGAGATGCGGACCCACTATTCGAGGGGATATCATACAAGCACAACGTCACCACAGGGCAGCTGAGATCCTTTCTAAGACTGAGACCTGAGTAGTTTGCCAAAGCAGGAAGCCAGCAGAGAGGGCAAACACAGGTTGGTTCCAAGGACAGGAGAGTCCTTATATGCTCTAATCACTCTCTGCCTCACTTCTCTCCTGCTTTTATTTTGGGGAAAGGAAAAGTCATCCCAGTGACTCTTGGGACCTGGGCCTAGGTTAAGCAGGTTGCATGGTGGCAACAACTGTGACATTTATGGATTGTCACTAGGGATCTACCACTTCACAGACACGCATCACTGGGTCCTCACAGTGACCCCACAGGGCAGGTACTATGAGTAGCTCCATTTTATAGATGAGAAAACTGAAGCACAAAGAGGTTTTATAATGTGTCAAGGGCCACTCTTAGCCAGTATGGCCAGGAACCACACTCAAGGGGGTCTGGCTTTGGTCCATGCCCTTCCCAAAATGCTATATTGTCCCATCTGGAAATTATAAATGATGCATACCAGCATTCAATGAGCACCACTACGTGTTTTTTGTACATGAGCTCATTTAAAGCACTCAGCAATCCTGTTGGCATGTTAGCACTGCAGTGGTAGATATGGGATTCCTCCCCTGCACTGTCCGCTTCAAAAACCCAACATCTCTAGTGGTGGAAGCACCCACTCATCGAGTACTTACTCTGTGTAAGCCTCTTTTGGGATGCTGATGATTCTTTACCTCCACCCTTCACAACCACCTAGGGAGGTGGTTATTGTTGCAGATGAACATGAATGAACAGAGTCTCAAAGAGGTGAAGTAACTAGTTGAGGTGGCACGGGGTTAGGAAATGGGAGCACTGGTCTGACTCCAAACCTCCTGCTCCTTAAACCACCCTTGCTTGGTGCTCAGGCTGGACCCAGCAGACTGGCTGTGCATAGACTGGGAGCCAAAGCTCTCTCACAGCTGCCTTTAAACATGCCCTGCCCACTAAGACCTCTCTTCTTCCATCTCCTTACCCTGCAGCATGCACTGACTTCTGCCTGGTCTGCCCTCAGAGGCAATCAATCATCTCTTGGAGAGGGCCGAATTTCTGATTCATCTCTGTGTCCCACATACACATGGTCTGCCGAGAGCAAGGCCTAGAGCAGCAGTTCTCAACCTGTGGTTTGTGACCCCTTTGGGGGTAAAACAACCCTTTCACAGGGGTTGCCTAAGACCATCGGAAAACACATATGTAATTACATATTGTTTTTGTGATTAATCACTATGGTTTAATTATGTTCAATTTGTAACAATGAAAATACATCCTGCATATCAGATATTTACATTACAATTCATAACAGTAGCAAAATTACAGTTATGAAGTAGCAACAAAAATAATTTTATGGTTGGGGGTCACCACAACATGAGGAACTGTATTAAAAGGACACGGCATTAGGAAGGTTAAGAACCACTGGCTTAGAGGAAGGCAAATACAATGCAAACAGTGGTTGACACTGTGACCTATCAATACAACCTCCCAGAAAGGAGTACAGCCTCCCATCACCCAAAGATAAGGGCAGTGGTGCTTCAAGTTTGGTTCCCACACAGCATCCCCAGCATCCCCACCACCCCAACCTCCTGAGTGGTAACTCTGGGGTGGGGCCCAGCACACTAACAAGACCCCAGGCCTTTCTGAGAAACAAGAACACTGCCTTCAAGATGCGAAGGGGGAACAAGGTTTCCTCACCGTTCTTAGACACAGTGGGAGCTCTCCTAGAAGTTGATCTTTCCTATCAACTTGAGTCATTCTTTTTTTTTTTTTTTTTTTTTTGTGATCCTTATTATTTTATTTTATTTTATTTTTTTTTAAGATTTAATGTGTTTTATTGATTAAAATATTACATTTGTGCCACTTTCCCTTCCCTCTGCTCCCCTCCACCCGGTGGCCCCCTCCCTCCAGTTGTCCCCCCCTTTTAGATTATGTCCATTAGTTGTGCTTACAGTTCCTCCCAACCTCTCTCCGTCTATTCCATTCCCTCCTACCATGATCTCCAATTCCTATATCATCTCCCTCCCTCTCCCCACTCCCCCTCCCTGTTGACCTCCCCCCACTATGTTTCCCTTACCCACAGTTCCTTTTCCACTCTCGTTGCCTGTTTAGTTTGCCTTTGTTTCATCTCCCTAGCTTCTGTTTTTTAAACCAGTCCCTTTAACTTCTCATATAACAGTGGTTTGGATCTAATGAACTCTTTCAGTTTTATTTTGTCCTGGAAACACTTTCTCTGTCCTTCTATTCTGAATGACAATTTCGCTGGATAGAGTATTCGTGGTTGTAGGTTTTGGATTTTCATTACTTTGAATATTTCTTGCCAGTTCCTTCTTGTCTGTAGGGTTTCCCTTGAGAAGTCAGCTGATAGTCTAATTGGGACCCCTTTGTACATAATTCTTTTCTTCTCTCTTGCTGCTTTTAAGATTCTCTCTTTATCTTTAATTTTTGACATTTTGATTATAATGTGTCTTGGAGTGGTTCTCCCTGGGTCCAGTCTCTTGGGAACTCTCCTTGCTTCTTGGACCTGCAAGGCTATTCCCTTCCCCAAGTCTGGGAAGTTCTCCTTTATTATATTTTCACTCAATTTTTCAAGTTCTAGTTCATCTTCCTCACTCTCTGGCAAACCAATGATTCTTATGTTGGGCCTTTTATAGCTGTCCCAGAGGTTTCTGATCCTCTCATTGTTGCTTGCCATTTCCTCTCGCTGCATTGGTTGACTGCTAGTTTCTTCTCCATATTCCAGTTTGTTGAAATGGACTCTGGATTCCTCACCATCTGTCTCATATGTGGTTTTGTTCCTTTCGTTATGAAAGTTTTTCGCTTCTTTCATATCTTTTTCCTGCTCTTTTGTGAATTCTGTAAGCCACCTGATAACAATGGCCCAGAACTGAGCCTCTGACAGGTTTCTTATCTGTTCATCTGTCAGGTTCTCTATCTGCTGTCTGGTGAGTTGTGTTACCGGTATTTCTAAAGTTGCCTGCCTCATTTTGACAGATGCGTTTTGTTTTCCTGGGCTGGCTGTCGGGAGCAGGGGGCAGTGCCTTCGTACGCGTCACAAATCAGCGACCGGCAGGCGCGCGACCTATTTCGCAGCCCTGTGGTGCTTTCTATGGGGGCGGGGGTCCAAGATGGATTCACACAGTTATTCAGCTAGGAGACCGGGATCCGTCCTCCCGCCCCCCTGGGCCTCACTGTTCAAGACGATGCTGCGGCTGCTCCCCAGCGCCGGAGTCGCGCAGGAGTCGCGCAGGAGTCGCGCAGGCCAGGGGCTTGATTGGAGTCGCGCACGCCAGGGGCTTGAATGCCTCCAGGATTTTTCGCCGCCCCGCCCCGCCGCTCCGCAAGCAGCTTTGCCTTCTTTAACTCTTACCTGCCCAAATGGCACCGCTGGTTTATAACTTCATATGTTGGGCTTCCGTGTAGCTTTATTTTCTGGAATTTCTAGTTATCCTTTGTTTTGAAGTAGTTGTATTCCACTATAGTTGTAGAGGGAGACCTAGCGTGTCCGTCTAAGCCTCCATCTTGGCCGGAAGTCCCCGAGTCATTCTTTTAAATAACTTTGCTTGTTTGAAAAGCAACAGTTTTAATTTTTGGAAGAATGACTTGAGTGGCTATGTCTGAGTTCTTTTTCTTGCCTCTGTAAAGCATTCCATGAGGGATTCCATGAAGAAGACAGGATGTCCTTCTATGGTGTGACCATGCCCCTTATGGCAGGGAAGTTCTCCCTTTCCTTCCCTGACAGAGCTGGGCTCACCACTGCCATGCTGGTTGGAGAAAGGACAGCTGTCATTGACCAACCAGCCATCTCCCATCTACTTTCCAGCCTCCAGAGGGAACCAAAGAGAAGGCCAGGGGCAGCGGGCTCTGACATGTGTGTGTGGGGGGAGGGGGAGGGAGGTTGTGGCTCTCCCCTATCCCAGATACTCTTACCTTCCTGGCCATCCAGAGTCAGGGAAGAGTATCCTCCTGGAGACTCCCCACAAGACAGCCAAGTCTAACAAATGCCTTCTCTAGCTTTTCTAAAGCAAATGCTTCTGGGTGGGAAGAGGCAGACTATGGAAAATGAAGAGAGGTGCTAAGAGAAAGGCTGCCACACTCCTTTATCCTGCAGGAGCACTACTGCAAAGGGAGAACCCTCCTCACCTGATGCCCTTCCGTGCACCTGATGCCCCAGTCTGCCTTGCCTGCATGGAGAGGGCAGAGGCATGCAGCACAGAGACCTAGGCTTAATCCCAACTCTGCTGTGTGACCTTGAGCAAGTTCCTCAAACTCTGATCCTCAATTTCTCCACCTCAGACTCCTTTTACATAAGCCCTACCTAACTTGCCCAGAGGTTGTAACCACTGAATGAGATTGTAGATATGATGCTGAGTGTCAACTATAATTGAAATTTTTTTTTAAGATTTAAAAAATAAAGTACATGGCAGGCAGTAGGAGCTGGATAAATAGGATGAGTGTCTGGAAGCATCCAGCAGGGTGCTGCTGCTCCGCGATGACTCTTCAGCTCTGCTTCTCTGCCTTTGCTATCCAGTCCCATGCATCAGTTTAGATGGAGAAATGGGTCCACAGACGGTGAGAACTCTGTAGCCCTCCTGCCCTCCAGCAGTCCTAGGAACCCTCCTGTAACCTCCTGTCTCTTCCCAAGCCTGGGACACCCCAAGGCTGCTTTCAAAAAATGTTGTTCCCCAAGGGCTGGAGAGAAGATGGTTGCTGAAAGACACCTCCCTTTCAAGAAATCCAAGTGCTTCTTTCTCTGGAAGCCTCTGAAGGGTCTCCTTTCTGGACAAGCCTCTCCAAGGTGGGGTCAAGGCCATCAGTTAGTCAACCATGTAACACCAACTTTATAATCTATAGGGGCTTCCATGAGTACCAGGCTACTGGCTTTGCCTTCCCATCAGCTCCAGGTTACAAAAACAGGATTGAGATTCAGACAAATTGAGTGACTTTCCAAAGTCTGTCTGATTCCACACCTCTTAATTGGAGAGCTATGTGCCCATCAATAGATGCAGGACAGTCTTACAGGGCCTTTGCACCCTGTTTGTGGACTCCCATGTATAATAAGGTGTGGGGAATAGAAAGACATTTTGTGGTCATCGTTCTTAAGATAAGCTCCAAGGAGACCTGAGGGTGGGAACTAGGAATGTGGGGGCTTCAGGATAGCCAGAGTAGGGTGGTGCTGAGCAGAGGGTATGAACCTGCAGCACGCATTCAGAAGCTCCTGCAGGTTGCAGGGACTCTCTCCCTCTCAGCAGCCCTAGGTTCAAGCCCCACACCACCAGGTATTAAACTTTTCTGGACTCCAAGTTCCTCCTGTGTAAATAACAAGAGTAATTTCTATCCCACAGATTGTTGCAAGTATTAATTACATAATAATAAATATGAATCAACAATATTGTAGTATATTAAATGCCTATATTATGCCAGATGCTCAGGAAATGGGGATTTATCTTATTCATTCACTCATTTAACAAATACATGACCCGGTACTAGGCTCAGGCATGGTGAGGGAACTGAGGACACAGCACTGAAGCAGAAAGGCAAGGCTTGGCCTGTGGGCCCTCCACTCAGGTGTCTTCTCTCTCCCGTGTGAATCTGGTCAGATCATACCAGTCACTGTGTTTGGGTCTCAGGTCTCCATTTCTCAATTGAAAACCCAGCATCACTACAAGCAGCAATTGAACCTAATCAGGAACACCTAAACTTACTGATCTAGAACAGTTTTTTTTTAAACCCCTGCAGATCATAATTCATTATTGGGGGCTGAAATCACTTACTAAATTGAAAATATGTTTTTTAAAAGAAAGAATAGAATAGAACAGAACAGAATGGAAATATCAGACAGAACATACAAGCAGGGTAAGTTTTGCTCCATGAATTTTCCATACACACACACATGCACGTGCACACACACACACACATATGTATGTATATATTGCGTGTGTGTGTGTGCATATATATATATATATATATATATATATATATATGTATATGTTGTGATGTAAGTATATTTCTTACTATGTGTTGAGGGAAAACCAAACAAGTGTGAGACCTCTGCTATGGAGAAACATACAGAGAAAGGGCATGCACATATTCTCCTGACTGTCCAGCAGTCTGCAGGTCAAGCACAGGGCTGCACAGTCAGGGGTTACTGGGCCTCCTTCTGGTGCAGGTGTTCCCTCGCTGGAAGGCCCCAGGACTTGGTGAGTCAGGTGGCTCTGAGCATCTGGGGACTCTCAAGCATGTGTTTCCCAGAGACCAATTGCATGATAATTTCTTTCCTTAGCCCTCTTCCATCTAGAAAGCAGCCCACCCAGGGGATGGGGGAAGAGCCAAGGTTATTTTTATTGTCCCCATTTGTAGGTGTACTTAGAGGTTCAGTGGCTTGCCCAAGATGACACTGCCTTGGAACCAGGACTTCACCCAGGTCTCCAGCTCTTTGTATACAACCCAGAATGGCCTATTTGATATCCATGTCATTTCAGTTCTACCATTTCCAGAATCTAGATCAAGATGTTCTGGGAAATGTGGAAGAGATAAAGGAAAGAACAAATAAGTGAATGAATGAACAAATGATATTCCAGAGGCTGGGCTAATGCTCTCTCCTTGATTCTATAACAACAATTCTCAATCAGGGGTAATTTTTCCCCAGGGAACTTTGGGCATGGCTTCTGGACTTCAGTTTGGGTCTAACAAGAAGATCAAAGGGTCACAGGGCTGAGCATCAAAACCATTTTTGCCAGTCTCTTCTCTTCCTTTTCCTCAGCTTTCTCTTCTGAGATAATTCCCCTTCAACTCACCCAGCTCTGGGGAGCTTGAGGGAGGTGAGGGCAGGGCTGTTTAGGGTCAGCTCTTTTCTGCTCCTACTTTTACCTTAGATGCCAGTATAGTTGCTCCTATAGAGGTAAATCAGACACCTCTAAGCCCACAAGTAGGAGGGAGGGTCCTTGTCCAAGGGGCACATGGCCACTGAGGTTTCTGGTAGGACAGGGCCAAGAAGCTGAACAGCACCAGGTCTGAGCTCCTTCTGATAGACGGAAACATCAGAGGTAGTGACAGTACAGTTCGTCTGGCCACCAAGAACTCCAAGACCTGATCCCCACAATGCCTGGCCACCAGAAATGGGTGAGACCACTGCTTAAATATTGTTATCAGTGCAACTATAAGTACCCCTCATGGGGGCCCTCTGTGCATGCCTCATCTCAACTCAGCCCTGGATGCCAGGTCAGTAGCAGGAAATCCACCAGTGCTACAAAGCAGTGCTTTTGCCCCAGAGAGCCAGTTGTAAACATTGCTCAGCCACCTACCCACTATGTCTCCATGCCTCACTTAAACCCTTTTCTCCTGTGACTGGGTTCCCCCCAGGTATATGATACCAGGTGCCAGCACCATCCTGTCCTGGGGAGCACTCAATTGTATCACACCCAGCCTTTGTTGTGCTGGTTCCCTGGCCTCTAACTACAGACACAGCCCCAGGTCTGTGCAATGCTCAGAGGCTCCTGAGGATATGTCCCATCCTGACTCAGCAGACCAGATAGCGATCCAGGCCAGACATGGGAGTGAGGCTGGGCTGAGCTCCAGAGAGAAAGCGTCCCTGCTCCTGACCTCTCTCCCAAAGGCAGCAGAACACACACAGCAGCTGTGACAACTGTTCACAGCCAGTTCTATAAGTCCTGCAAGCCCAGGCAAGCTGCTTTCTTCAGCCACATCCCCTGGGAGGTCCTACCTTTCTATGTGTACCAAGGCTTGGAGGCCCCTTGCACATATAGCCTCAGTTTCCTCAGCTGTAAGATGGGGAATGCAGTGGTGAGCACAGGCATGTGCAACAGTGGGCCTGAGGCCTGCCACCCCATAGACACTTGAAACACATCTGTTTCTCTCTCCTGAAGGACCGCAACTGAGGAAGTCAATTTCCCATTTTATTGTTCACCTCATAAAATGTAGGACGTAGACAAGGACATTACCTCTGAAACAGCAATCAGAAGTGCTGCTGGCAATCACACAGAGGTTGAGAGTTTGGCCCAAGACTGACCAACAGAGCATAAGTCCAGGGCGAGGCCCAGGGTGGGGTGGGGCGGTGTGGTGGAGGCTACGGGTGGGACCTCTGCACATTCAACTGGCTGGAATGGGCCATCTGTCACAGTTCACTGCACTGAACCACTCCTGAAGGCATGCCTGAGTCAATGACTCAAAAAACCACCCAGAAAGAGGAGTAAGAGAAATCAATTCCAATTTGTTAGGGCCTTCTGGGTGTGATAAAGCCAACCCCTGTCATCTTGACTGGTTTCCTGCTTTCCCTTTACTGAGAAGTGAAAACATCATTCAATTAAGGTAATTAAATTCACCCAAAGAGCTTGGGCTCAAAAACCACACTACATGCAAGTGGTCAAACCCAGTAGCAAAGCAAACCCCAATAGCTTCCTGTGCAGAGACAGGCAGGCCAAGAGGAGAATTGAACCGTCTCCTCCAGAGCATGAGAGGGTTCATTCCAGCTCTTTACCAGCCACATGGACCCCTACATGCTCACTTCCCCAAGCAGGAGGGACCCTGTACATACCAGCCTAGTCACCAGTTTCCCTTCTGTGGTTGTCATGAAAATCTGAGCTAAGAAAATTGTTGAGACGTGAATAGAACTGAAAGCCCTTTTTTCCTCCACCTATCCTCACCTATCCTCAGTTCTCCCTTGAACTCCAGCTTGTGAGCTAAAGATACCCTTGTACACCTGAGCCCATGACCAAAGAGTCAGAGTTTTACCCTGAAGAAGGTACAGGGTGGTCAAGTGAATTTCAGTCCCAGTTCTCTTCTTTGCATGCTGTGTAACACTAAGCAATATTCTGCACCTCTCTGTGCTTTTTGTTCTCCACCTAAGAAATGGTGACAATAAGGCCTGGTAGTCGTACCTCATACAGGTTATGAGAATTAAACAAGATAATAAATGCTGAAGTGTGCCCTGAACTGCAAGCTGACATGCAAACTTAAGTCATCCCAGTATCACTATACTAGCCTCTTCTGAATGTGTTCCTCCACCTTGGCTCCCAAAAGTTGATGAAAACCTCAAGTTACCAGATTTTAAAAAACAGGACATTCAGTGACATTTGAATTCTGGAAAAACAATGAATTACTATTTTTAGTTTAAGTATGTGATGACTAATTTTACAGACAACACTGATTAATAAAAAGTATATTCAAATAATGCATGGGACATAGCTCTGTCCAGAAAGTATCCATCCATGTACTATGAAAAATAGAGACGATTATTGAAGAAGATACAAGATACAACAAACATTGTACATAGGACAATGACACCTCAGTCCCCTTCAAAGTGGGCACCTTGGGACTTCACACAGTTCTCCCAATTGCCATCAGCTGCCCCACTGTATTTTCCTGAATCTCATCAACGGTCTGAAATCTCATTCCTTTCAAAGGTGATTTTAGTTTTGGAAAAAGCCAGAAGTTGCAGGGCACCAAATCTGGGTTATAGGGATGCTGAGTCACCTGGGTGATCTGATGTTTCACCAAAAACTACATGAGATGTGATGCATGAGTGGGCACATGTTGTGATGAAGCTGCCAATCACCAGTTGCCCATAGCTGTGGCCTTCTGAATCATCCAAATAGTTTTTGTGGAGGAAATTTCAATCTTAACGCAAAATCTGAGTAGTCGCTCTACTCACTCAGTCATTTTGAATGTGACGGCCACACAGTACACATGCTCACTTAAGGGTATCTACTGCCCCCACTGACTAGTACAATGAAGTTGCTGTTCACAAATAGACATTCCAGTACACTCTCCTCACCTCCAGGTTACACTGCTGTTGTGCAAACTGTTCTGTTTATATTAAGAATGGCTGGGCTTTTACCAGGCAGACCTCTTATACTAAAAATGTGTTTGTTGACATGGAACATTCTCTTCACTTCTCTGAAGCTCCATTGTCATCTGAGAAATTAAGCTGATAATGCACATCCACATGGATAAATATTGTGCTGGAGCTGGGGTCTTTTGGAGTCACCAATTGGGACTCTGGTTCTGTGGGCGCATCCCACTTCCTCGGTCATGGGACTGGGATGAGTGGCTGTATGTGGAGATCTGGATCAGGGTCCTTAGGGAGTGACATGGGCAAGTCCCCACTCTTTGCCACTTCCTGTCCTCACAATCTGGGGCAGATCAGCAGAGCTGGGGCTATGTGACCTTTCAAGCCTGGGCTGTCTGCTGCCCAGGAGCCAAATGGGAGACAGATCATGGGGCAACAGAGCTTGTAGCCCACCATTTGCACACTGCACACTTGCAGCAAACTTCTGTCATCACATCCTCAGGACCCAAGAAGCACACTCAGCAAGGGTAGCTGAAAACCTTGACCAATGACTACTATGCACCAGGCATCCTGTCAATCAAAGACCTCACTCCCAGGAGCTCAAAGCCTTGTTGGAAAGATATTCACAGTGGACAAAGTGCAGTAAAGCAATACAGGTGACTTTTTAAAAAAATATACAAGGAATAAAACTGAAGAGGAAGTGGTCAGCTGTTGGTGACCAGAGAACAGAGAGAAACCTTCCAAGCAGAGGGGTTACCACTCCAGAAAGTCATGCCAGGACCCACCTTGGCATGTAGCTCCCTCATCCAGCACACCATAGGCCTAGAAGGAGGAGGAACATGAGGACATGTCCAGCTTCACCCCCCTTAAGATCTCATTGAGGGTCACACAGAGACATTGGTAAGGGGTCAGGAGAAAGAGAGAGAGAGGGCATTGTTTCTGCAAAATGCAGTATATTTCAGTCCATGATAGGTCAACAGCATCATGCAGTATGACAAGGAAAAAAAAAAGCATCATGTGAGAAGACACTGTGGAAGGAAGAATTTAGTGGTGACTATACAAAGGATATTTCACTACTCCTTATGAGAAAAAGCTGATTTAAGGGGATGCTCACTCAGATTTGATTTTTTAACATATTCTGATTCAAATAGATAACCCTACCATTGGAGAGGAGACTGATGGATCAGATGGGGGGAGACATAGAGAAGAGGGAGAAGGAGAAGTCACAGATTATTGGGATCCCAAAGGAGAAATGGCTTGTAGGAAGGTCATGGCTTCAGTTTTAGGTTTGTGAGTTTGTGGAGCTGTGAGACATAAGCATGGAGCTCTCCAGTGGGCAGTGGGAGATCAAGCCTGACTGCACATGCCATCACTGTGACTGCTCCCTGTGACCATGGGTATGTGTGAAATTGTCCCTGTGGAGACTCTATATAGGGAAGAGAAGAGGTCCTGGGTCTGGGAATGGAGGAAATCCTACCATCTAAGAGAGGAAGATAAAAGACTGAACATTCAGGTGGAGCAGAAAGAAGACTGTGCATCCCACAGGTCAAGGTAGGAGAGCTTTTCAAGAAGACAATAGCCAACAGTCATGATTGCAGCTTAGAAGTTAAGTCAGATGAGGAGCAAAGATTACCTGTTAGCAGATCCAGTGGGGAAGAAGGAAATAAAGGCAGAGAAAATTAGTTAAGAAAATAATAGGAGATAAGGAAGAGATAGGAAGCAAACTATTTTGAAGGCCATAGATGTAAATATGAACTTACCATGCCATGGTTAAATATTAATTTTTGTTTCTATGCATTTGTTAGCAACTTTTCTCAGCAATATGCAATTTTTTCTCATTTATATTTCTTGAGGGTAGCCACAACCTTTTACCTGAGAAGAGCTCTGTGAGTCAGACTTTTCACCAATTCAGTTGGCTTCCTTCAAATGGCCCAAAGCAGTGAGCAAGACAGTTAGTTCTGTGCTGACCTCTGAAAATGTATATCAGCAGCGATGACAGTGAGTCTATAAACCCAACCACATATAGGTGCCCTAAATGTTCACAAATAAAAATCACCACATCCTTCTCTACCTGTCTCATCCTCATAATGTTAGACATGGATTGATGTCATTCTCATCCTTAAATTATACCTCCATGCAGCTGCAGGCAGTGGAGTGGGCTCACTATTCAGTGACACAAATTAGTCACTTTGAATTTTTCAGGTGGCCTGAGGACCCAAGGCCAGAGATTATTCTCAGTAGAATTTTTTCTTCTTTCTTGCTCCTCCTTTTCTGTGTCTAGTTTTGTCCTCCAGAAAAATTCGGGATAAAGATATCCACTTCAGAGTATTGCCACACACATTTATTTGACCTCTATGTTGGTGCGTTTGGTATACAGAGACAAATAAGGGATGCTTTCTGGGTTTAAAGAATTGTTTTTCTACTTAAGAGAAAGAAGCAATCATCAATTTCTAAACAGATGCTGTATATTATGACATATAATCTATGGAAATAGGAAGCACAATGCCATAGAAACATGAAGGAGAGCCTAGGAGTCAGGAATGGGCCAACTGGGTGGTGGTAACACAAAGCAACTTTGTGAGTCTCCAAAAAAATGTACTCAACTAATTTAAGTTATTATGGTTATGAGTATTATTAATAAAATACTGTGGACTAGATGAATATCCAGGAACTGCGAGATGAGGAAGGTCTGGGGGTCTTCCTTTACAATGTGTGTAGTGGATTTATTTTAATTACTTTACATTGTATTTTCAGAGCTCTTAAAATTCTCCTGGGCAGCTTTTTGGTTGTTTTAGCTGTCAAAATAGATAGCCAAGCCTCCTGCCAACAATAAATCAAACATTGTGTTACTGCTAGATGTGTGGGTTTAAGTTCAGCTGTTCTGACTCCCTTTATTACAAAACCAGAGTTATTAATTCACATGGAAAGAAAAGGGCCTCTGGTCAGATCTGACAAGTGGAAACATTTCTCAACTGGGCCAATTGTATTAGAAATCTTAAAGACTTAAAGCAGATTCCTGAAGATTTCTTGGACCATAAACAAATTAACAAATATTAGAAGGAATAAAAATTGGCCCCTATTGGTTTTCGCCAAAAATGACTATGCTTAGAATTTTGTTGAGTTTTGGTGTGGATTAAAAAAAAGTGAAGGTCAGTGTACTATTGATATTTAAAGATATCTTTTGCACTGAACGTGTTCTTGGCCCTTTGATCAGTTGGGTTCCACTGAAATTATTTTTTCTTTTTTTTCTAGATGGGCAGTAATGACAGCAAATATAGCATGAAAAGAAGTTTTAAAACTAGAGATTCTAAAACCCAACAAGGCAGGCACCAGCAGCCCTCTCTGCTGTAACAGGTATGGAACCACAAACTTAAGAACCAGCATCTGGAAACAGCTTTAGTTGTTCACGGGGAACTGGGGGCTGGGAGAGGGGTGATGAGGCCATCCTAACAACTATCCCATCTGAATCAGGTAAATCAAATCAGAATTGAAGAAATTACTTGAATAAAGCTACCAATAGGGAGGTCTCTTTTTCCTGAGGCAGAAGGAGTGTGGTTATTTTCCAAGTCTCCAAATACCAGTGAACATTCTTCAATACTGTCTGGAATTGGGACTCAAACTCAAAATCAGCTAGGATTCTTTGGTCACATAAAACAGAAACAGACAAAATTAAGCAAAAATTGGTAAGTATTCAAAGGAAATTGAAGCCTTTGTAGACTCAAGATGAAGGGTGAAATTCCAGGTGGGGAAAGGGCAGAGAGCTGACACTGCAAGGATGCCCAAGCATGTTTCCAGCCCTGTGTCACTCCAGGACAAAGGAAAAATGGGCCTAACCTGAGTCTTCCATCTGCACTTGGCCCAGGGTGGTCTCAGCAGGCAGTTTGACTTTCAGCCCTACCAAAACTGAATACCACAGTGAAAATAATTTCTCCAAAAGGTATAGAGTGGTTTTACTCAGAGAAAGGGGATAGAAGCTGAGTGTTCAAAAGAAATAACAAATATCTGCTAACAGTAGGGGATATTTAATTGGTTGAGGGTGTTTACTTAACTCTAAGATTCTAAATTTCAATCTCCAACTATCTTATTTTCATCTTAATGTGGAAGTGTAAAAACTCCAGTATTACTAATGTCAGCTATTTCCCAGGATCAAAACCTCAGCATTCAGCTGATTATATTGGTAGTACCTCAAGGGGCCAAAAATTTAACTTACAGTGGCTGAAGACACTAAGGTCCCCCACCCAACTCCAATAACCCACATTATAGAGGGAAGTGGCTGTAGCATGGGCCCACAGCTCAGCAGTGCCATCAGGGACCAAGGACTGCCCTTCTGTCCACATTGCCGTCTTTAGTCAATTGGCCTTAGTAGTCATTGCTCATCCTTCAAGTTGCAAAGGGAATGCCTCAGTGTCATGAGTTGAATTGTACCCCCAAAATTTATATGATAAAGTCCTAATCCTCAGTACCTCAAAATGTAATCTTTGGAAAAAGTGTCAGTGCAAATGTAATTAGTTAAGATGAGGTTATTAGGGTGGGCTCCAATCCAATAAGACTTGTATCCTCATAAAAAGGAGAAATTTAGATATGAGATAAACTCAGAGGAAGATCAGGTGAAGAGACACAGAGAGAAGATGGTATATCTATAAGCCAAGGAGAGGGGCCTGGAGTAGATCCTTCCCTGACAGCCCTCAGAAGGAATACACCCTGCTGATAACCTGAATTTGGGACATCCAGCCTGCAAAACTGTGAGAGAATACAGTTGTGTTGTTTTAGCCACCCAGTGTGTGTTACTCTGTTATAGCAGCTCATGCCAAAAATGCACTCAGTTCAATCTTAGTGTTTGCATCAAAGCAGGAGGAAAAGGCACCAATAGAGCAAGGAGAACAGAGATCACTCCTCTAATCAGAAGGCATGGATTTTCCCAGGCATCCCAGTATTTCTATCTCTGTACTAGAGCTGCACCACAGCCTGGCCATGCTGGCTGCATGGGAGTCTAAGAATGTGAGTGTTTAAGAGAGAATGTGGGGGAAGGAGTGAAGTTGGACCACCAGCAGGGTCCAAGACAGACACTCTCTCTTTTCACACAGCCTTCTAAAAGGTGTACACTGTGCCTTCTGGGGAGCAAGCAGCTCTGACCTTTGAGGCAGAGCTAAGGAACATGTGATAGAGGCTTCCCCAGAGCCCGTCAGTAGTTCCTTGTCACCTCATTCTTTTTGCCAGAACTCAGGGTCCTTTTCTTTATCCAGCAGCCTCTGCTCACTTCTTTTATTCGTAAAGCAAGTCAGTCTGCCAACAAATCTAATTGGAAACTCAGCGGAGTGCTATGGGCAAGAGACAGTAAACAACAAACCCCAAGAAAGGCTGCCCTGCAGGACTGAAACACAGCACTGCTAGCACAGTAGCACTGGGCCTGTGAGGATGCCTGGTGCACATCCCCATGTGTGAAGCAAGGACTGAACTGGGACTCTTGCCATGTGGGCCTTGCCGCCCATCCCCTAAAGCCCTGACTGTATTATTGCTCTGCCTGTTGCTGATATGAAGGGCTACTCCCTGACAGTGCTCCACCTGTCAGCTGAAGACACGGCACCAGCTACACGATTGCTGTCCCAAATGCCCACCGCTTGGGCCCACTCTAGGCTCTAACCTTGCTATTTTGTCTATTTTTTATGTACTCATTTACTAATTCCCTGCTCCAGGCCAGGCCTGTTCTGTGCATTGAAGGTCATGGTGATCAGGGTCCCAGAATAAAGCAGCATCTTCAGACAGGATCCAAAAGAGAATTAGTGTACCACCTCAAATTCATTAGGATGGTTACTATAAAAAATAAATAAATAAATAAAAACAGAAAGTAATAAGTGCTGTCAAGGATGTGGAGAAATTGGAACCCTTGTGCACTTTGGTGGGAATGTGAAATGGTACAGCTGCTATGAAAAACAGTATGATGGGTTCTTCAAAAATTAAAAATAGAAGTGTCATATGACCCAACAATTCTACCTCTAGCTTAAGTCTGAATTAATTAAAAACAGGATCTGGAATGGATATTTGAACAGCAATGTTTATAGCATTACTATTCACAAGAGGCAAAAGTTGGGAGCAGCCTAAGAGTTCATTGATAAATGGATAGGTAAGCAAAATGTGGTCCTTACATACAATGAAATAGTATTCAGCCTTAAAAAGGAAGAAAATTCTGACACATGCTACAACATGGACGAACCTAGAAGACATTATGCAAAGTGAAATAAGTCAAAGAAAGAGACAAATACCGTATGACTCTACTCCTATGAGATACCTAGAATAGTCAAATTCATATAGACAGAAAGTAGAATAGTGGTTCAGGGGCGGGCAGGAAGAGAGAATAGGGAGTTATTGTTTAATGGGTACAGAGTTTGGTTTTGAAAGCTAAATGTTTGTACAGCAATATGAATATACTTAACACTACTGAACTGTACACTTAAAAATGGTTGATATGGTAAATATTATGCAGTGGATATTTCACTGTGATTTTAAAAATAAAAAAAAAGAATGTAATGAGGGGGCTATGACAGAGATAGGCAGGAGTAGGGAGGCCGCAGGATGTGGAGTCACTCAAAAAGAATGGAGCCATCCTCCTGCAGCCCCAGGGGCAAGGGCAAGCAAGCTCCTCCTCCTTCCAGGATCCTACTGGCACCTTTATTGGCCACATCCAAGGGGAAGGCAGAGAGTGAGGGAATCCAAGAAATGTAGGTTCTAGAAGATTGTGCTTTCTTTCATGGCTGTGGGACAAGGGCAATCAGCAAACAGCTAAACAGCTCCTAAGCTCCTGGTTCTTACAGTCTAATGATGGAATAGGTAACAAAGAAGTACATTTAATTTTAGATTGTGCTCAGTACAATGAAGAAAATAAACCGGCCACTGTGAGAGAGAGTGGGGGGGGATACCCCATGGAATGCCAGAGAAGACCTCTCTGTGTATATGTCACATCTGAACTTTAGGTACCATATTAGTCAGGGTCCTCCAGAGGAACAGAACCCATAGGTGTGTACATGTGCTGTCATGTGCCACTTACAGATGGGGATACATTCTGAGAAATGGGTCCTTAAGCAATTTTGTCATTGTGTGAACATCAAGTACACCTATGCAAACTTAGATGGTACAGTCTACCACACACATAAGCCATATGATATAGTCTCTTGCTCTTAGGCTACAAGCCTATACAACATGTTACTATACAAAACAACATGAAATTAAATCAAGCACAAAAGAAAACAATGCAATCAAGAGACTCAGTAAACACAGATGTATGAGGCTGCTGCTGGTGTAACATGGCATACTGTTTTACAGCACTTCTAATATGTAGAAAGAGTACTTCAAAATAACAATAAAAAGTACAGTAACTATGCAAACCAGTAACACAGTCATTTATTATCATTATCAAGTATTACATACTGTACACAATTGCATGTGTTACATTTTCATACAACTGGCAGTGCAGGTTTGTTTATGCTTACATCACCACAAACACATGAGTAATGAGTTGTAATGGCTATGATATCACTAAGTGATAAGAATTTTTCAGTTTCATTATAATCTTGTGGAACCACTGTCATATATACCATCAGTCATTGGCCAAAATGTCCTTAGAGAGAGATTTATTTTAAGGAACTGGCTTGTGCAATTGTGGGGCTAGCAAGTCCAACATCTGCAGGTCAGGCTAGTAGGCTGGACATCCAAGAGGCTAATGTTGCAGTTCCAGTCCAAAGACTAAGGGTAGAATTCTCTCTTTCTCAGGGGTTCCTACTCTTTTGGACATGACCCATCCACATTAAGGAGGGTCATCTGCTTTACTTAAAGTCTATTGATTTAAGTGTTAATTATATCTAAAAAATAAACCCTCAAAGTGACATCTAGACTGGCATTTGAGCAAAAACGGGGCACCAGGACCCAGTCAAGCTGACACAAAATTAATCATCACAAACACCATTACCCATCTGGACCAGTGTGCAGTTTTTGTATGGAGCCACTAAGTTAGATATCCTGTTCATATCCTGCTCTTCTTCCTTTTGCAGAGAAAAAAATTCCCGCTCTGCAATTGCATCAGATCAACAGGAAGCTCTAATTTTGTGGAAAGAGGGCTACATTTAACCCTTCCAGAATCATTGCCCAGAGGTGTGCACTGATTGAGCAGAGACAAGCTTCCTAACCTGCAGACGATGCAAGGGAACAAGAAGTGCATGGATGGGTTCAGTGACTCCTCGAGCATCGGCAGTGTGCTAGATGATGCAGACAGGGAGGTGAGCAGCCTCACAGACCGGGCATTCCGGAGTTTGTGCATCTCAGAAGACACGTCTTTCAGTGACTCTGACCTGGCCCTGTCCCCAGATATCGGCCGCCAGGTGTTTGGGAATTTTCACCAGGGAATGGTGAGCCACACCCACAGAAAAAGTGGCATTTGGAGCCAGTTACCATCACAAGGCTCAGAACATGCAGGCTGGGCAGCCACATTCCAACAGCTACCTAAGTATGTTCAAGGAGAGGAAAAGTATCCCAAAAGCAGCCCCCCACTGGCACCAACCCAAAGAAGACTGGAGGTGCCAGTTTCTGGCCTGAGGAATAGCAACAAGCCTATTTCCAAAGTATCCTCACTAATTAAATCTTTTGACAGGACTGAGAGCCAACAATGTGATAGCAGGCCTCCAGCTATCAAAAATCCCCCCCAATTTGCTCCCCTTCCAGAGAGTGGTGTCAACTTCTGCTTTGATTCTGCTTTTTTGACTGTCAGGAGGGTACCTGCAGAAGTCTCCAGCACCCGTCAGAATAGCCATCAGCCTGGTAGAAAGCATGGAGAGCAAGAGTCCCCCAAGAGTCCTGAAATGGCCTGTCAGGGCTCTAGTAGCTTCCTCCCAACATCCGAAAACTCATTGGAATCCAAGTTCCCCTCTCCACCCCACAAACCAGCCATGGGAGAGCCTGGAAGAAGCAAAGAGTGGGGTCGGAAAAGCACCTTCCTTCATAGTGAAAACAGTGCTTTTGAGTCCTGGAGCACCCACCAACCAAGGCTACTGGAGAGAAAGGACCCTGCTGAGGCTGTCCCTGAAAAAAAATTACCCAAACATTATGAGGACACACTCTTGTTAAGAGAGTCCCAGGCCCCTGAGCACAAAGTCTCTCCCTGCCAACTCCGGGCCAGCTGTGCTCAAGAAGAGAACATAGTGACAGCAGGTGGTCTTTCCACATCTGGACTGTGGAGATCTAGGGACCCAGGAGATCAGGTATTCCCTATGGAGGAAAAAGCTTCCAGCTCAAAACCTGAGCCTCAGGTGAAGTTGACCCAGCCCCCATGGAGGAAACCAAAGACTCGCAAAGGAGGGAAAGGAAGTGTACAAGATGCTTCAGAAGAGAAGCAGACCAACAGGAGAGACCCAGCCTTATATACAAAGCACAATTCCTTGGGACAGTTTCCAGAAAATGATGCTCTTGACAATGCTGTGGACCCCAATGACTGTTACAGTCCTCCTTTTAACATCAGTGAGCTTCTCACCCCCATCATACCCACCAAGCATGCCCTGGATTCATCCAACAGCCCACCAGCGGAGGAAACCCCATTACTCCCAGGACAGCTGAACGGATACAAAGAGAAGGAACTCAGTGAGTGTCTGTCTCGGGACAGCTACAAATCCAAAGCCCCTAGCCTCCTGTTCAACCTCAAGGATGTGCGGAAGTGCGTTAAGAGCACATACAGTCCCTCGCCTCTCTTAAAAGGCCTAGATGAGAAAACCAAAGACAAGCAAGAACCCATGATCAATGGCATTGTCCTTCCCAACGGGCTTGAGGAAAGCCCCCAAAAGGAGCTTTCTAAGGAGAGACTAGCTGACCCTCCTTTTCAGTCTCATGTCAGTACCCAGAAGGACCCTAAAGCTGATCCTGGTGCAACCTCTGCAGACAAATATCTAACTGTTAGCTCACCTCCAGCTATTGCCAAAGCACCCTTCTGTGTCAACAATGGGGAGGCTGCCAACCAGAACAGCTATGAGAAGGACACCACCAAGGAAGATTCAGATTTGGGTGCTGCCAGGTCCAGCTGGTGTCCAGACTCCAGGGAACACTGCCCCAGTAAGCACCTGTCCCTGAAGCTTTGCAGCAGAGAGCCTGAGGTAGGGAGGCCTGTGGGTCAACTGAAGACCCCCAGCCTAGAGAACGGGTTCTCGAGATCTGTCTCTCAAGAGACAGAACTTCAGAGAGAGGCAGGACTTCAGAATCCTAACTTCGGCCAGAAATTCTCCCCAGAGCCCTTTTCTCACGAGGAGGAAGATGTATTTTACAGTGACAGCCAGTCTGATTTTATGCCTGGCCTCAAAAGTAAGGCCAAATTCAGCACCAGCTCTTCAGATCAGTCCTTTGCCTCATTTGAGGACCAGCAAAAGACATGGTTCACTGAGAGCCAGTGGGAAGACAGGAAGAATGATGTGAGTACAGGTGACAGTCAGAAGGATGAGAAAGAGAAAGTGCTGCGCAAAGATGAGCTACAGTACTGTGCCCTAAGTAATGGGCACACTTGCATGGAGGAACATAGCAAGAGGGAAACATTGCAAGGAGAAGGCAAACGTGTGTCTGGAGGGAGACCCAGGAAGCCATCAAGGGAGGAAGCTAATTGCAGAGGCACTTGGATTAGGGGAAGTAGGGATGTGGCCCTTTCACAGGCCAAAGTCCTTACCCCCTCACCATCTTCCACTTCAAACAAGCACATACTGTTTACAATCAAAGACAACACCCTCAGGGCCACCCCTGTAATAAAACCTATTATGCTGCCCCTTCTGAGGGCTTTGTCCTCAGAGGACCCACTGGGAAGTGATCACAAAGAGGAGGAATTGCCAAGGCCAGGCTGGAGCAATGATGCTGGTCTTTGTGCCCCCAACAGCCAGGAAATGCCCAGCACCCCAACACCCTCTGGCATGAGGGGCCCGCACTTAAAGCCTGTGGCCTGCAAGAGCACGGAGGACCATGGGTGGGTTTCCAGTGTGGCCAGGATGGAGACAAAGGGGAATGTCTCATCTGTCCCACTCGCAGCAGAGGGCGATGGGCTGAAGCCACCCCTAGATGCTGCATGCAAGGTTGTGGTGAACAATGGCAAGAGCAATTCCACAGACCAGGGGAAGCCGGAGGCTCCAAGGTGCATCCCCGTGATCGCTTTGCCTGAAACTGACTTACAAGACCAGCCACCCCCACAGCAGCTCAGAACCTCTTGGGAAGAGCAGACACAGGATTTCAAAAGTCACCTTTTGTCTACACCTAGAGCAGAGCCCCCAGGGAGAAAATTGCCCCCTGGCGAGGTGGCAACTTCCCCCAATACTAGCTCTCTTGAGGAGAGCAGTGCATACTCCCCTGCTGCCAGCAGCATTTGGGATGATGCTTCTCAGGGTCCCAGTGAACTGGGCCTGATGCCAGGGGAGCCCTCCCATGCCAGCCCCTGGGCCAACCCCAGCCCTGCCAGGGTTGCTCGCAGGGAGGACCTGACACATGCTTTCACATGGGAAGCCAGTTCTGACCCCCAGCTTGAGCAATCAGCAGAAGACCTCAGGACACTCTCCCCAAGAGGTTCATTGCTGGACGTGGCCACCGACTCAACAGTCTTCCCTGAAAAAGAAGAGCCTTCTGCTCACCTAGAAAGAGTGGCTGCTAAGCCACCAGCAGTCCCACCCAAAACAGAGAAGGCCCTGAGGCGTGCAAAGAAGCTGGCAAGCAAGAGGAGAAAGACTGACCAGACACAGGAAATGCATGGCAAACCCCAGGAGGAAAAGCCCTGCCTGGAAGACTCAGAGCACAGGCCTTCATCCCCCAGAGAGAGGCTGCTGCCCAGGTTCCCCGCAGTCCATGCCCTGCCCCTTCCCCTGCACCGCCACTCAGTGTCCACCTTCTCAGAGCCTGTTGGGAGGCAGCCTGGGGAGTCCCAGTCCCTCATGCCCCTACTCCCTTACCCTGCTACCCAGAAGGTCCTCCAAGACCCCCAATCTGGAGAGTACTTCGTCTTCGATCTGCCACTTCAGGTGAAAATCAAGACCTTCTATGACCCAGAGACAGGCAAATATGTCAAGGTTCCCATCCCATCTTCTGAGGAGGGGTCCCCTGAGCCACAACTGATGGACATGCTTGCTGCCCCCTACATGCTTTACCCTGGCATCCGGGCCCTGCCCACAACGGCCTTGATGCCACTGCGCTGCTCCTCTCAGCTCTCTGCCCCCACCTTCCTAAGGCAGGGCTCTAGTATCACTGAGGCAGCCTGCCCTGGGTCTCAGAGCACCTACAATGCTGGCCCACAGGCAGCCTCTGGGCCTCACAGCAACCCTGCCCATCACAGTGCAGGCCAGGGTGCCAGTGAGTCTCCCCAGATCCCAGGGGAGGCGGGAGTAGACGCTCCAAGCCTGGGCATCATCTCCATCGACAATCTAGAGGACTTTGCCACAGAAGACATTTCTTGAGAATTACAGCAGACTAACACGCCCACAACAAACCCAGAAGAGCTTAGTTCCCTCTCCCCCAGAACAATCAATTGCTTACACACACACATACATACACCACATGTTTAGCCATTTGAGATCCTCAAAATCTCAAAGGAAGTGAAGATCTTGACAACACCCCACCTCAAGGGCACCCCCATGGCTCCCCTCCCTGGAAAGGTATTGCTTGCATGACTTGGCCCTTCCGAGCCCCTTCTGAGCCCCTTCCCAGCCCCCATATCTTCTCCACTCCTTTTCCCTTCTCCTTCCTTCCTTTCTGTCCTCCTCTGGCCATGCCACTGAGGTGCATCCAGCCCTGACTCCTAGGGGCTATTCAGCTCTAGCACCTGACCCACTCCTTTTAAAGGGCAGGCTGACGCTGCCAGAAACACTGCACTGAACCCTGTGAGGCAGGCAGACCACCCAGCACACCCCCTCGGGGTCAGACATAGCACTGAGGGCAACTTCATCCTGTCACTCTGAGACAGCAGCCATTACCAGCTCAGCTCAGGTGGAAGTGGCTGAGGACTGACACAAGGCAATATGGCAGAAATGTTTATTTGAATAGAATGGTTTTTCTTTACTGAGAAAACTTTCCTCTGAAAGCTGTTTTCTGATAAAGAAAAGGCTACCTTTTAAAAAGTGAAACAAGTTTATAGATGTGGTTCTGTCACTGGATTCCTGTCTCTTCTGTGGACAGTGGTGTGTCTCAGCTGGTAAGTAAAGGGCCATGTGCCCTCCAGGCCATCCACCTCAGCCTGTGGGCCATGCAGGGTCTTCACGTGTGAACAGATCAGCAGCCTCAGCATTCCCTCCTCGATCATTCAACCCCTGTCCGCATCTTCTCGGGGCCAGGACCTCCACTGTTGCTGGGAGGCAAAGATGAGAAGGACCCAAGGCAGCCATTAAGGATAACCTGGTATCTGAGTCAGGCCCTGATTATCTCAATTTAGTGACCAGTAGCTGTGCTCTGTGCGCAACAGGAAATTATATTTGGGGATTTGGAAGAAAGTATCTGAACCAACTCAAGAGAACAGAATGCAATAACCACCTCTGCACCTTTGAGAACAGTGCAGGTGCATGAGAAGAGGCCCACTGTGGGCAACCATTCTGGGGGAAGAGGCAGGCCAATCCTCATGGGCTGCCACTGGGGGCTTCCACTGAAGCCTCTTCATTCTTGGGATGAGGGAAAGACGGAGACGAAAGTGTCCCCCTCCTTGTTTAAAAGGGCAGCTAAGGAGGGAACCACATAAAATATATTGTCCTTGGGTGGGTTTGGGGGTGGGTGTTTTTTTTTGGTTTGTTTGTATTTTTTGTTTTGTTTTTGGAGGGAGGCCATTTTGCACAGATGCTGTTTCCAGGATGGGAAGATGAGGAAGCACCCATCTCAGCAAGTCCCCAATTCACACAAACACAAGGGTTTGAACATATTCCAAGTCTCTGATTTGGATTCAGAATTTTATATCTGTTCCTTTTCCCAACAAGTGTGGTAACACCTTAATTTCATTGTGAAAATACCACCCCAATCCCCCAGCCCAATGCCATAAACTCTGTCTACACCCAGTGAGTCAGCTAAATGATGATTCAGGAGTGCAGGTAGCCAGGCCATTGTCTGTGAAGCCTGGCTCCCACCAGTCACACACACATCAGGATGCAAATGAAATTGTGACCTTGGCTCCACCAAATCACCAAGTGTCCTCTTCACCTCTTTTCATCTTACTTAAGTAGGAAAATCAATATCTCATTTTAAAATTCTCAAGATCACGGAAGAGAATTCCCTAACAAAACAAATATCCTTCATTAAAAACAACCATGTCCCCACAAGGAAAAATATACTTTATAACAGGGAAACTTATATTTGGGGAAGCAGCCATCTTCTGTCTTAAAAGCAATATGAGCAAAGCTATCGATGGAGCTGAAAATATAAAGGTAGACATTTGGAAGTCAAAGTCAGCTTCCCAGTTCTCTTTGCCCCTGTGTATGCAAAAGAGGAGTAGGGCATCTGGTGGAATACAACATCTATTCATATCAGAGAATAGGGACACCTGGCTCCCCAGCAAGTCAGCTAGAAGGTAGGTCTCTATCACTTACAGCAAAGTGCTATGTCCCTATGTTCCTAAGAAGCAGATAAGTTTGCCTTTAGGGGACAAAAGTCAGTGGAGACCAACTCATTTGCAAATAGTCCTCTCCTATTTCTCTTACAAACATTTTTAGAATCCCTGATCTGTGCCAGGCACTTTACTGCTCACTGGATATACCAAGATAGTAAGATTTGGTCTCTGCACCCAAGGAATTAAAATCTAACAGAGAGGAAAGACCATTACAGTCCCATGTGGTAAGTCATTTAATAGGGTGGTCTGAGGAGTACCTAGCCCTACCTGGAAGGAAAAGGGACTTTGTACAGAAAGCTAAGTCAGGAAACACAAAGTACTGCATTATTTTATGAAGAAACCAGAATTTCCCCAGCTTTAATCTATGTATCAAAAATGGATAACATTTGTTAAATACTAATAGATTGTCTTACCATATCAAAATGTATCAGTTTAGCTAATGTTCTTCAGCATTTCTAATCAGCACAAAAATGGAGCCACTGTAACCTCCCAGGATAGACCTTTGTTGATGTCCTTTAGCTTCTGAAATAATATTTCCCTCACCTGAGTCGCCTAGAAAAATCTCTATTTCTACCATGGTGTTCAATAGGATATTGGTAAGAATTGTGAAAACATTGTTTGTGGAAACGGTAGGCAAGGCCATGCCGGCATCTTCTGTTTAGTGTACTGCCCCTTTACTATGTTTTGGCCCCTCTAATATCTCCTGGAGAGGGGACATAAATAGAATACCTCCAGGGAATAATCAAAGGTACTGGAGCTGTTCAGCGGAAAATGACCAAAAGTTCACCCCTGAGCAGGGAGTTTTAAGTTTGGCCTCTGTACTTACAACAACCCTATAGGAGGTGATCTCATCAGCCTCATGTTATCCCAAGGTCACACAGTCACTAAGTGAGTGGCCAAGCTAGGGACTCAGGTCTCCCTCACTATTGGACACTCTTAACCCTCAGTTCCGGCTTCTGTAAGTATAGTTGATGAACCAATGACCTTCACATCACCAGGGAGCTTGTTAGAGACCGAGAATCTTAATCTGCATTTTCACAAAATTGCCCAGTAATTCATTTGCACATTAAACTGTGAGAAGTGCTAGTAGCCTCTGTTTAGCCTAGAAAGGAAAATGTTTAGGGGAGAGGCATTTATGTCTTCATGTGTCTACGACATTGCCATGGTCAAGAAAAGAGACACTTGCACATCGGGGTAGTAGAGTCACACTCACTGTAAGAAAGGCATTTCTAATGACCACAACTATCTCCATACAGTGAGACTGGCTTGGGAAAACTAAGCTGCCCATCACTAGAGAGGTACAATAGAAGTTGATGACCCCTTTCCTAAGACGTCAAAGGAGCCTAACTACATCTTTTGAGACTTTAGTCTACATGTGGGGCTCTTATATGCCAATGTCATGGATCCAAAAGTCTAAACAGGGGAGGCCCATGAGTGAAACATAAGATAAGACATTTGCCTATTAAAGAGGAGCTCTAAAAAAACCTGAATTGCATGCATGTCAAAAGTATTTTGTCCCAGATCACAATGTGACATTAAACACAATTGTCTTGTGTGGACCTTCCACATCATTCAAATATAAAGTCCAACATGAGCAGAGAGAGCTCCAGACCATGTCACCAGAACCTATCACCACCTGCTTACACATCTTCAGTATCATCCCAGCAGAGTCTTCTGAGCAGAGTTTCTCCCTTGCATGGGGACTCTGGGTGGGTCCAGGATAGGAGCTGACCCTGGTGGTGGTTCTCTCCCTCACATCTCCCAACAGGATGCCCAAATCTACCTGACTTTACAAATGCCTGGGCACCTATTAACAAGACATTCCAGGCCCCACTTCTAATTCAGCTCATCGACTGTCCAAATGTGGGGAAAGAATAGCTGCAGATAGAAAAGCTTCCCATAGACCATGAGCACCCAGATTCATAAACACCATCCAGAGCAGACTTCCTGCACATGGGCCCAACACAGATGGCCAGGCACTGGCCACACCCTGAGGTCTGGGTGTGGAGGAAGAGCACATTTGTATTTGCCTGTGAACAGGGGGAATACAGAGGAGCCACCTTCTCCAGGTGGAAAGTTGTGAATGAGCCAAAGCACAGCCAGGCTGTAAGACTGTCCAGCAAGGCCACCAGCCCTGCTCAGAGTCAGGCCCAGGCATGCCCTGAAACTCACAAAGGAGGCTGTGGACTGATCTTTCTCACAGGGACGAGGAAAGGCACTGTGCGGAATAAGGCTCCCTTCTGACATGGTAAAGCCAGTGCTCCAACTAGACAAGAAGATGTTGGAGGATTAAAGAGCTACACCCACCACCATCTCCAAGTAGAGCCAGACTTTCTGTGTTCATCACTTGTTCAAATGCAGTTGAGTTTTTAAGTCTTTTTACTGCTCTGGCATTGTTTTCAAGCCCTAGATCATTCTGGGTACTGCCACACTGATACCATTTTTCCAGGTCCTTCCATGTCATTGGTTTGCCTACTGGGTCCCAGCCCTGACCCCTTGCTCTCATTTCCATCCTTCCCAAGCTCATAGGCAGGCACTCCTTGCTCTCGTTTGAGCCATCTCATCCTTCTCACAATAATGTCTCTCAGGTACTATGTCATATTTTCCTCTGAATTTAGAAAATTTTAGGCTGATGTGCTCTTTTTTCATTTTTACAAACACTAGATTAAATGATCAGTCTTTTTCAATATCCCTGTACTTTTACCAACCCATTCTTCCCTACTAATAAAAACTGAAGGTGTCAGTAAGCCAAGTAAAGAATCAATCAAATGGTCTGCTAGCAAAGACTCACAACAAACATTGTTGTAAGTGGAGTCACTTTCTCTGCCCTTTCTTGCACTGGTAGCTTGTGTATCTGCATTAGAAATACACCCATGGGCCCTCCATCTACCAGGTGATCCATGGAATGCACCTCCCATCTGCCCTGACCCACGTATTTATTATATCTCCACCGCCTAGTGTGCTGATATCCCAGAAGGTGGATACCTTTTGATGGAAACCTTCTGACCAATATTCAACATGACTAGTCATTAGGAAAATATAAATCAAAACCACAATGAGATATCACCTTACAGTCATTAGGGTGGCTACTATTAAAAACCTAGAAAACAAGTGTTGGCAAGGATATGGAGAAATTGGAATCCTTACATTACTGGTGGGAATGTAAAATGGTGCAGCTGCTATAAAAGACAGTGTGGTGGTTCCTCAAAAAAGCTAAACATAGAATTACCAGTAGGTCCAGAAATTCCACTCCTAGGTAGATACACAAAAGTACCAAAAGCAGAAACTCAGGTGTTTGTCAGATGTTTGTATGCCCCTATTCATAGCAGCACTACTCACGATAGCCAAAAAGGGGAAGCAACTCAACTGTCAGTCAACAGAAGAGTGGATAAAACAAAGTATGCTGTATACATAAAATGGAACATTGTTCAGCCTTAAAAAGGAAGGAAATTCTAGCACATGCTACAGCATGGATGATCCTTAATGACATCCTGCTGAGTGCTATAAGCCAGTCACCAAAGGACAAATACTGCATGATTCCACTTTTAGGAGATATCTGAGTAGTCAAATTCTTAGAGAAAAAAAATAGAATGGTGATTGACAGGGGCTGTGGGGAGAGTGGATCAGGAGTTGATGTGTAAAGGGTACAGAGTTTAAGTTGATAAAGATCAAAAATGTCTAGAGATGGATGGTGGTGAATATACTTAATGTACACTTATAAAATGGTTAAAATGGTAAATTTTATGATGTGTATTTTTGCCACAATTTTAAAAACAGAGTCGCCCCCCCCCCCCCCCAAAATAAAAAGCTCTTCAGCAGAAAAATATCTCATTCATTCTAAGGCCTCAGCACAGCGTTGGTGTTTAAAGGAAACAGTGCCCTTGTGGGGAGGAGCGGACTGGGCTCCACATTCCTCTGGAGACAAGGGCACAGGACCCAGCATAGGTCAGGATTCAAGATTGTGGGCCACATGGGCCTGCTCAGATCCACATTCTCACAATGGCAGAAAAACTATGCCTGACCCCACAGATAAAAATTAAGAAAAAGGAAACTCCAGGGCTCTGCCCCACAAACCAGGGACTCTCTGTCCTGGCTCCCATGCTTAGTAGCCACCCCTTAAGTGGCTCAAGCCACAGTCCTTGGCACCATCACCACTGCTTCCAGTCTTTTACCCCAATTCAATCAGACCCCAAACCTATCAATCCAATCTCCAGGAGTCTATCAGTGCATCATCATTCATCTGCACTCCACCTTCATCCCTCTCACCAACTGCTGACCCCTCACTCTCTCTACTCCTAATATGACCCCCTTCTAAATCCAAGGCTCAGAATAATGCCTCACTCTGACCCATAATGTTCTAGGGTTTCCTTCTAACTTCTGCAGAGTCAGACTTCAGGAGACGGCATGCAATGCTGTCACTTGCTGGATCCTTAGTCCTTGATGACCTCATCACCTTCCTGTTCCTACAGCTCCTTGGACTTCAGCTATACTGAGCTTCTTTGTCTTGACCTAATGAGCTATTCTCAGCCCTTTTCCCAGGAGGTAAGGGGAACTGTGTTCCCTCTTCCACTGGCCTGTGCCCAACAGAATTGACTCAGTGTACAGTTCTGAGGCCAGGCCAGAAAATTCCATGCCAGTTCCATCAGTTCCTGAAAAGTACTCTCTTCAAGTCCCCAGCTGCCACAGAGCAGTCCACATAACCTGGGTCACTCTGATGTAAATAAGCCAACACTGGCTCATGTGGAGATGCCCTGGAGAGGCCCTGAGACAATATGGAAAGAGAGGGAGAGACCCCAACCCTCCTGTTTCAGCTCTTGCCAATGACTTCCTGAGCCAGAACTACCTCATCAGTTGATCCCAGATTCCTAAACCATAAAACTGTGAGAAGTAATAAAATGACTGTTTTAAGCTACTAAATTTCAGAGTAGTTTATTATACACCAGCAGGTGACCAGCGCCCTCTCTTTCTCCCATCCTCCATTCCCTCTTCACTCTCACCTTCCTTGGACCCTTACCCTCTCTTGTCTAACTCCTTTGTTACCCTAAGTTCAACTACCTTAGACACCACATCCTCTACAAAGCCAACCCCAATGCCCCAGCTCCTGACTGTGCACCTCGCTTTCCAAGTGCACCAGCATATGCGCTTCCTTCATCACAGCATATGTTGTAACGGCCTACTTAACTGCTTTCTCACTCAATGGTCAGTTTTGAAGGAAGGAATCTTGCCTGTCCACATGATTGCTGCATCCCCAGTGCCAAGTCGAGCACAGGCAAGAGATAAACATCATTGAATTCAGTGGAATTCTTATTTTAAGTTGAAGTATTGAAGCCAGTAAAAATAATCTTTTAAAAGAGCAACCAATGTCATTTTTATCTTATTTACCTTCCCAACTAGCTGTTGACACAATGTATATAAGTCAACCCAATCTAAGCCAGAGCAGACACTGCTCTATGGGCCCACAAATGGGGTCTCAAGGACCCATATCCCAAGAACAGATAACCCATAAGTCAACATTCACACTTAACTAATGTTATTTGATGAAAAATTCCATACCTGCCAATAAAAGGAGGCCCAGAGTCTGATCCAGCACTCACAACAACATCCAAAACTCAAATACAGACCAGATTATTATTTTTTTTATTGATTATGCTGTTAAAGATGTCCCAATTTCTTTTCCCTTTGTTCCCCTCCACCCAGTGACACCCCTCCCTCCAACTGTCCCCCCTCCCTTAGTCCATGCCCATTAGTTGTGCATATAGTTCTTCTCAACATCTTCCTATCTACTCCACTCCCTCCTATGCTTCTTAATTCCTGCACTATCGCCCTCCCCTTTCTCCCTTCCCCCTCCCTGCCGACTTCCCCCCAATATGTTCCCCATACCTATGATTCTTTTCCCCCTCTTGTTGCCTACTTAGTTTGCCTTTGTTTCGATTTCCTAGCTTCTGTTCTTGTTTGTTGTGATACAGTTTTCATTTTAATGTTCATAGTTTTGATCCTCTTTCTTCTAAACAAGTCCCTTTAACATCTCATATAACAGTGGTTTGGATCTAATGAACTCCTTCGGTTTTAGTTTTTCCTGGAAGCACTTTTTCTGCCCTTCTATTCAGAATAACAGCTTCACTGGATAGAGGAATTGAGGTTGTAGGGTTTTGCCTTTCATTACTTTGAATATTTCTTGCCAGTCCCTTCTTGCCTGCAGAGTCTCCTTTGAGAAATCAGCTGATACTCTTATTGGGACCTCTTTGTACACAATTCTCTTCTTCTCTCTTGGTGCTTTTAAGATTCTCTCTTTATCCCTAATTTTTGACATTTCTATTATAATGTGTCTTGGTGTGGTCCTCCCTGAGTCATTTTTTTAGAACTCTCTATGCTTCCTGGACCTGTAATTCCACTTCCTTCCTGAAGTTAGGGAAGTTCTGCTTCATTATTTTTTCACATAAATTTTCAATTTCTAGTTCTTCCTCTTCATCTTCTGGCAACCCTATGATTTGGATGTTGGCCCACTTATAGCTGTCCCATAGGTTTCTGAGCCTCTCCCCATTTTCCTCACTTTTTATTTCCTCTTTCTGCACTGGTTGACTGTTTGTTCCTTCCCTATGTTCTGATTTGTTGATTTGATCCCTGGTTTTCCTTCCCTGACCACTAGTTTCAGATGTGTTTGGTTCATTTCAGCAGGACTAGTCTTCATTTCTTCCCCATCTTGTTTAAGATCTGCTGTTAGGTCTGTAAGCTTTCTTATAACTACAGCTCTGAACTGAGCCTCAGAAAGATTATCTATCTGCTGGTCTGATAGGTCAAATATTTGCTTTCTGGTCAACTGCGTGATTGGGAACTCTATCACGACATGTGCCATCCTAACAGTTTTTTGCTTCCTGGACAGGGCTGTCACACCTTCTATGCTATAGGGGGCAGAGCCCTGTGCACTCATCACAACCAAGCAACTCTTCTCACCATACTCTGGTGCTTTGTGTAGGGGCGGGGATCCAAGATGGATTCCTGCTATTCACTCTCCGCTGAGAGACCAAGAGCCTCCTCCTCTATCCCCACGCCCTCTGGGCCTCACAGTCTGAGGCAATGGGAGTCTGCTTTCCCCAGCATTGGAATGGCAAGCTGACGGGTTTGGTCTGCCACCAGGGGTGCTCTGCAGGCACTTCTTGCCTCCCCTTAAATATGGGTGTCTGTGCTTACCACTGTCCCACCACCTGTTGCCACAGCTGCCACCACCAGCACAACTTGACCTCTCCGCCCTGGCTTCGTCCCTCCTACCCTTCTGAACGAGTACCACTTCTTTATAACTTCATATGTTGGACTTCCATGTAGCTTTATTTTCTGGAATTTCTGGTTATTTCTAGTTATGTGGTAGTTTTAGACCTTCTTAGTTGTGGAGGGAGATGGAGTGTGTCAGTCTAGACCTCCATCTTGTCCAGAAGTTGGCACTAAATTATTATGTGGTTTTGTGATGATGAAATGATGAGGACATTGGACAAGCTGTATTAACTGGAGGTGGTGATTGCACATAACTTGAGTATTTACTGCCAGTGGAGAGCCTGGCATAAGGGCACAGCTTTCTGAAAAGCTGCATCACCTCAGCTGCCAAGTGGGAAGACAGGCTAGTACAGATAGGGTTTTAACTCTTAAGTCACCAAAGAAAAATCAAAAGTGCTCTTCTTCAGGATAAGGAGGGTAAATTAAGCTGATAATTTCTCTTCTCATTTTTCTTTAATCCGTTAAACTAATTTTAGTTTTACAGATGGAGAAATAAATATCATTACAGAAAAAAAAAATGGCTCTAAAAGATTCATAGCATTACTGTCTAAGGTGTCCACGTATCCAATTTTAATATTATCAAGCATGAAGCAGGTTTACAAAATTCTAGAGGAGATACTGCTTGACATCTTCACACCTCAAGTTCTCTATGAGTTTTGACACAAAGGGAACTCCTAATGGCCTTGGGAAATCAAATAAACCACAAAGAAATTTTTCACACCCCCAAAAGTTCCAACAGCTTCCTTTGCGCATGTTCATGAGACTTTAACTTAAAACTAGTTGACCTCAGCTAAGTACTTTGTTAAAGGAATACTGACCACACTGTATTCCCAGAGCATTCTATCTTTGCTGACCTTGCCAGCCCACCCAGTCCTGAGAAAAGAGTGTTCCTCTTATACTCTGCATGGCAGTGAGAGGGAGCAGGCAGAATAGAATACACAAAAACCAGGAGGAAAGAATGAAGAAGCCATATGCTATCACTTCTAAAAAATATTCACAACATATTTGAATCTAATATGAATCCTCCAGGCTAGTGGCAGAAGATGACAAGAAAAAGGGTTTTTCTGTGTAAATCTGAGCCTCATGTTTGATGACCTTGCAGATTTGTCAAAATAACTCTCAATGCAACTTTCTTCTCTCTGCCACTCTAACAAACCAAAAGAGATGTGTTCTTTCCAAGGTGACTTCAGTAGGTCCATCCAATTTGGCCATTTTAATTTAAACCAAGAGTATTTAAGGCCCTGACTGCTGTGGCTCAGTGGATTGAACATCGGCCTGCAAACCTAAGTGTCACTGGTTCGATTCCCAGACAGGGCATATTACTAGGTTGCACATCAGGTCCACAGTTGCGGGCACGTGAGAGGCAATCACACAGTGATGTTTCTCTCCCTGTTAAAAAAAAAAAAATAGTGCTTAAAAAAAAAAAAGAGTATTTATGGTTTTTCATAGGAACTTGGTATAAATAGGACTCTGCTTAAAAATTTTATCATATTTCATGAATAAGCCTTTATGAAACACTTAAATTAACTATTATAGCTGACTACACTATGCATCATGAAAGCCTGTCTCTTCTGTCTTCCCTCTCAGTAACAGGGATTCTTCTGCATTAAAAAACAGGATTGGAATCCTGGAAAGAAGGAAAGCAAACAAGGTAAATCTTATGATTTACCAGCTTATGGTCTGGAGGCAATTGCCAAGTTGCAGTACAGCAAGGGAGAACCCAAACAGAGACCCAGTGATCTGGCTTTGTGGATAGAGACATTAGAGTTTGGAAAGGCCAAGAAAACCAGAATTTTCAGGGAAGAGTACTGGGAAGGAGGGCACTAAAGAGAAGAAAAGCTCTGGAAATTTGCAGCGGGGTCCCCTCAAGCCTTTGCTGAGTAGTGATACACATATGTTTAAGCAGAAACCACCAAGTCCAGGAAAATAATTATGAGAAATGCATAGACAGAACAAGTCCAAGAGCTTACACAAACTTGGGAATTGTTCATATCCCACTAATCAGAACGAAAATACCTCCTAAGACACAGGACATTAGGTAGACTCTTCAGAAGGGCGTGACCTTAATAGTGGTCTAAATAAACCTTAAAATAAAGACTTTCTGACCTTAAAAAGCTTGAAAACAAACCTCTAAAGCTGTGGTATTCAATATGGGGGCCACCACCCAAACACAGCTACTTAAAACTATGCACTAGTCATAGAGAAGGTGCTCAAGAGCTGCTCATGAGTGATGGCTACCATTTTGAACAGCACAGATCACAGAACATTTCATCATAAGTAATTTCTAAGTGATCCAATGGATTCCAAGTAGCTTAGCTGATCACAAGACAAAACTCATCTCTATTTTAAGAATACAACAAAATCCAGCGACTAACAACATAAAACTCACCATGTTCAGTTACCAGTCAAATCATACTAGGCATGCAAAAAAAGTAGAAAATTATAATTCATAACTGAGGAACATTCAATAGAAACAAATTCTAAAATGAAAGAAAAATGGATGAGCATAATATATAGTAAGACAAGGATCCAAGATAGTGGCAGAGTAGGTGGAAACTACATTAATCTCCTACCAGGACCAAACTTTAATTACAACTAAATTATAGAAAAATCATCCTGAATAACCAACTGAACACTAGAGGGAGAAAAGCTTCATAACCAAGGACATACAGAAGAAACCATATTACCACAATAAGATTGGTGGGAAGTGCAGAGATGCAAGAGGGATTGCTGGGCTCCCACAGGTGGCAGCTGAAGTTCTGGAGGGATATTTCAGTGGCCAGAGGGATTCCCCCTGAGAAGTGTTTGGTCTAAACCCCAAGCTGGGTTCCCCAGCCTAGAGCATCAGAACCATGAAAGGAATCCAAATAATATCCAGCTATGAAAAGGGTGAGGTTTCTGTCCATTAAAGAGAGATGGCTAGAGACACAGAGAACCTCTTAAAGAGCCAACACACAATATTTTGTTTGCAGCCACTTACCCTGGGCTCTGGCAGAGGGAGGGTAGAGTGTACTAGAGCTGCATGAGGAGAGTCTGAGACTGGCAGCTGTAGGGAGAGAGCTGAAGCATCAGCAATCAGGATCCCTGTGCTGAGTCATTCCCCATACTGCAGAAGCCATCTTTCTCAGGCAGAGCATTCCCCTCTGGGTAGCATCAGCTTGAGGGGAAGCAATAGCCCCACCCACAAGAATCCATCTCACCCCACCCTGTTGAGCTTAAGCCTGGCTGCTGAGGAGTATAGCTGGATGCTATTTCAGAAATCAAGCTTAACAGAAAGTCTGCATGCAGAGAAAGATCTCTGGAAGCTCTGAGACTTTAGCTGACCCTCCCCAGGGCCCAATGCTAATAAAAGCCAGCTTTGGTGCACAGCTTGGTCCTTTCCACTTGCACTTACACCCAGTAGAGGGAGCCACAAGCTATGGATCACTGATAGCTCCAAACAGGTTGCCCAAAGCCAGTCACAGGCAGCATCTCACATAGGTCTGAAGCAGAGTCTTTGCAGACCTACCTAATATGTAGAAACAACACAGAGACAGCCAAAATAGGAAGACAAAGAAACAAACCGAAATAAAAGAAAGAGGGAATCCTCCAGGAGAAGATCTAAATGAACTATAGGGAAGCAATTCAGCAGATATAGAGTAATAATTATCAGGATACTCAACGGCATAAAAAAAGACATAGAAACTATAAAAAAGGACCAGTCAGAAATAAAGAATGCAATATCTGAAATAAATAATACACTGGAAGGAATAAACAGTAGGTTAGATGAAGCAGAGGACTGAATCAATGATTTGGAGACAAGGAAGAAAAAAACACCCAAGCAGAGCAACAAAAAAAAAAATAATAACTTTTTAACATGAGGAGAGTTTAAGAAATCTTTAGGACAACAAGACGTGTAACTACACCCACATCATGGGAATACCAGAAGGAGAAGAGAGTGGGCAATGGATTAAAAACCAATTTTAAGAAATAACAACCCCAAAACTTCCCTGATTTGGTGAAGGAAAAGACACACAAGTCCAAGAAGTTCAGAGGATCCCAAACAAAATGGGCAGAAAGAGGCCAACAACAAGACACATCATAATTAAAATGTCAAGGCTTGAAGACAAAAAGAGAATATTAAAAGCTGCAAGAGAAAAGCTATTAATTACCTACAAGAGAGCTCCCATTAGACTGTCATCCGATTTCTCAACAGAAACATTTCAGGTCAGAAGTGATTGTCATGAAATTTTCAAGGTGATGAAAAGCAAGGACCTACAACCAAGGCTACATTACCCAGCAAAGCTATCACTTAAAATTAAAGGATAAATAAAGAGCTTGCCAGGTGAGAAAATGCTAAAGGAGTTTGTAGACACAAAACCAGTACTTCAGCAAATTAAAGGGCTTGCTTTAAGAAGAAAAAAAAAGAAAGAATAAAAACAGAGGAAAATAGTTAAAAATAAAAGGAATAAAAATACACCTACCCATAATCACTTTAAATGTAATGGCTTAAATGCCCCAACCAAAAGACATAACATAGCTGAATGAATAAGAAAACAAAAGCATGTATATGCTGCCTCCAGGAGACCCACCTCATATCAAAAGATACAGACAAAAGGGGATGGAAAAAGATATTTCATGCAAATGAAAAGGAAAAAACAGCTGAGATAGCAGTACTTATGTCTAACAAAATAAACTTTAAAACCAAGTCTATAGTAGGAAACAAAGGACATTACATAATAATTAAGGGGACAATCCGACAAGAGGTTATAACCCTAGTAAACATTTATGCACACAAGGAGTATCTAAATAAGTAAAACAAATCTTGAAGGACATAGAAAGATTGACAGAAATACAATAATAGGGGATTTTATCATCCAATTGATTTCAATGGATAGATCTTCCAGGCAGAAAATCAACAAGGAGACAGAAACCTTAAATGAGATACTAGATCGGGTGGGTTTAATCAATATCATCAGAGAATGTAACCACAAAGCAGCAGAATGTACATTCTTTTCAAGTGCACATGGAACAGTTTCTAGGATAGACCACGTTAGGAAACAAAACAAGTCTCAATGAATTTAAGAAGATTGAAATCATATCAAGCATCTTCTCTGAATACAATCCTATAAAACTAGAAATCATCACAAAAGGAACACTGAAACATACACAAAGACATGAAAGCTAAATAACATCTTGTTTAACAATGAATGGGTCAACAGTGAGATCAAGGAAGATATCAAAAGATATCTTGAAACAGATGAAAATGAGGACACAACAACCCCAAATCTGTGGCACACAGGGCAAGTAATACTAAGAGGGAAATTCATAGCATTACAGGTTTATCTCAAAAAACAAGACAAGGCTCAAATAAATCATCTAACTTCACACTTAAAAGAACATGAAAAAGAGCAACAAACAAAGCCCAATGTGAATAGAAGGAAATAATAAAGATTAGAGCAGAAATTACAAAATAGAGTCCAAAAAAATAATAATACAAAAGACGAATGAATCCAAGAGTTGGTTATTGGAAAAGATCGACAAGATTGACAAACCTTTAACAAAACTCATCAAGAAAAAAAGAGGAAAAAATAAAAAAGAGGAGAAACAAGATGGCAGAAGAGTAAGTAGAAGCTACACTAACCTCCTCCCAGAACTAGTCTGGATTTACAACTTAATTTTGGAAAAATCATCTGGAATAACCAACCAAACACTCTGGAGAGAAGTCTTATAACCACGGAGAGAGAGAAAAGGCCGCTACAGCATAACGTGACCAGTAGGGAGTGCGGAGATGCGGAAGGGCTGGCTGGGCTCACACGGGTGGCAGCTGAAGAGACTGAGAAACAGCTCAGGAGCCGGGGGTTCCCCCTGAGAAGGGCAGGGTCTAAACCCCCAGCTGGGCTTCCCAGCCTACAGCAACAGAGTGGAAAGTAAAATAACATCCAGCTGTGAAAAGTGAAAAGCCACAGGGTTTCTTGCTAGCCAGAGAGAAACAGCTGGAGAAAAAGAGCTCTTAAGCAGATCACATACAAAAATATTTTACCCCCACTTACCCTGGGCTCAAGCAGAGGGAAGGCAGAGAGGACTGGAGACGCTTGGGGAGAGTTTGGTGTGGTGACTTTGAGGGGAGAGCTGGGGAAGCAGCCTGCTGGGTCCCAGTGCTGACTCATCCCCAGTGCTGCAGGCAGACCCCCCCCCCCAAGTGGCGTCAGCCTGAGGGGAAGCAAAAGCCCTGCCTACAGGAATTAAGCTGCCACATCCACGGTCCTTAAGCCTGATGGCTAATCACAGATTGAATAGATTAACAACTAAAGACGTCAGACAAAGGCAGTAGATCCCTGGAAGTCTCCAACAGGCTGCCTAGGCCCAGACTGGTAGAGGACCGGATGCCACCAGGGGCAGAGCCAGGAAGTGCAGATCATTGTAAGAAACACCAACAAACAATAGGAGTCACAAAAATGGGGAGACAGAGAAACAACCCCCCATCAAAAGGAAAGGTAGAGTCCCCAGAAAGAGTGCTAAATGAAATAGAGGGGAGCAAACTATCAGATATGGAATTCAAAACATGGATTATGGAGAAGCTGAATGAGCTCAGCGGAAACTACAAAGAGCTCCAGAAAAACTACAAGAAACTTACTGAGAATTACACCAGCATTAAAAAGGACATATAAGCTATCAATACGAGCCAGGAGGAAATGAAGAATACGATCTCTGAATTGAAGAACACAGTAGAAGGAATTAAAAGCAGGCTAGAGGAAGCAGAAGATTGGATCAGTGAGCTGGAAGACAATGTAGACAAAAACTCCCAAACAGTGCAACAAAATGAAAAAAGACTGAAGAGGCTCTAAGACAGCTGCAGGACAACATAAAACGTAGTAATATCCATATCATAGGAATTCCAGAAGGAGAAGAGGAAGAGCAAGGGATAGAAAACCTCTTTAAAAAACTAATGACAGAAAACTTTCCTAACATGAGGAGAGAAAGAGTCACTCAAGTCCAGGAAGCACAGAGGGTCCCAGTGAAGATGAACCCCAACAGGCCCAATTCAAGACACATCATAATTAAAATGGCAACATTCAAAGAGAAAAAGAGAATCCTAAAAGCAGCAAGAGAAAAACAACTAATAACATACAAGGGACCTCCGATAAGGCTATCATCAGATTTCTCAGCAGAAACGCTACAAGCCAGAAGGGAATGGCAAAAAATATTCCAAGCAATGAAAAACAAAGGCCTGCAACCAAGAATACTTTACCCAGCAAAACTCTCATTCAAAATGGAAGGTGAAATAAAAACTTTCCAAGACAAAAGAAGGCTAAAAGAATACATCTCCACCAAACCAGCATTGCAAGAGATGCTAAAGGGTCTGCTTTAAGAAGATGAAGAAACAGAGAGAGACAGAGAGGAACACAAGTACAAAGGGGGGAAATGACAATGAATAAGTACTGAAAGAAAGAAGGAACTTCTACCATTTGCAACATCATGGATGGAACTAGAGGGAATTATGCTTAGCAAAATAAGCCAGGCAACGAAAGAAAAATAGCTTATGCTATCACCTATTATGGGAAACTAATGAACAACACAAACAAATGAGCAAAGTTGAACCAGAGGTATGTAAACAAGGAACAAACTAACAGTAACAAAGAGGGAGATGGGAGGAAGAGAAGTGGGTAAGAAGGGGAAGGGTTTAGTCAAAGAACATGTATAAATGACCCATGGACATGGACAACTGGGTGGGGACTAAATGTGGGAGAAGGGGGGGCAGGATGCAGGGAAGCAAGTGGGGGGAAAAAGTGGAACAACTGTAATGGAAAAACAAAAAAATATTTTTTTAGTGGGGGAATAAATGATAATATAAAGAATGGAAATGCAAGTTCAGAGAATATTAGAAGGACAAGGATTTTTCTTCACACTGTATATTTTTTTCCCTATCTGATCCCTCCAGAGTTTGGCATTCAAAAGAAGTAAGTAATGACATAAGTTTCTTTGCATAAAACTAATAAGACCAGTTGTTAATAGAGATTTTTTTTGACTAAGACTTTGACTGGAATGTCATGCCTAAAGGAGACATGCTTGGGCTCTGGTTGTTACCAAAAAGCCCTGAGGAACTGGAATTGACTTTCAAAGGTAATAAAAGCCCACGAGATGAAAGGCCTGGTACCTTGGTTGGATGCGCGGTCCATGGCAATCTTTCCAGGGAAGTAATGAAGGTTGTTTTCCTGAAAGATGGCTAGAAGGGACCTTAAGGCACAATGGAAAACCAGAAGGACTTGGAGGAGACAGGTGTTTACAGGCAAGGCTGAATGCCAGGTATGTGGTTCTGCTTCTGTGCCCTGAAGGGCAGACTGGAAGTCACCCTAAATGTTCCTTGTGTAAGTTCCAGCAAAGCAGACTAAAGATCATAAGTGATCATTTGCTGCTCTTGTTGTGTTTATGAAAATGAACAGGATAAATTAAAAATGGGCTTAATGCAGTCCCTTTAATGACAAGGAGGGTAATCTTAGGGAGAAAAATTGTGATTCAAAGAAAATCACAATGCTCAGTGGTAGACTATAAAAAAGTGCAGCTAACCATTTTTAAAGTTTCTTTTCATTTATAATTTGTTCTCATTTGAAAGTTAAACTATGTCTGTGGCATTATCAAAGATGTTTAATTTACAAGCAAGAAGAATGTCAAATACCTTGCAACTGGATGTCTTTCCGATAAGACAGTCCTACAGATTTAGAGACTTGTATGTGGGTTATGTTACATAAATTAACATGTGTTTTCTGTTTTCAAAGGGCATAAGCCTATGATCTCATTACCTGAGTGACTGTCTGTACGTATAGGCCTCACTTAATCCTGTCTACAGCGCTGCCTCCTGAGACTCAATGGTTTGGCTGAACTAAGTGGCTGGGTTGACAAAGAATGGGGTGGTCTGTGGGCTTCACTTTAAAACTGGTTTCTCTTTTCTGTCCTAATGGCTTGGACAGAAAGCCCAGAGGTCTGAGAGGGGGGAATCCTAAAATGTTTCCCTCACCCCAAACTAAGTATAATGGGAAAAAGGGTTTTGGACAGGTGAGATGTACCTGGCACAACTTCCTCCAAAGAAGCCCTTCTTTTCCCTAATGTGGGACATTGAAAAATTAATACCTGTCTTTTGTCATCTAATGGTTATGGATTGAATGATGTCTTTTAACCCTGTTGCCAAATCTGTTGCCTCCAGAATACAACAAGGATGCCAGCCTGTTAAATCAAGCATGCTGTTGTCTGGGGACAGCCAACCGACCTGGAGTCTGCACGATCTTTCCCCATGTGGGAAGGCCACCCTCCCCTCCACACCCCCACTCTTATTAGGGATTTCTGGACCCAAGGGTAGGTAGGACGACGACCATGTCCAGCTTGAAGCAGCTAGAAGAGCTCAAGACCTTCGCCCATTGTCCTTTATAAGGTTATAAAGGGTCTTAAGTCTGAGAGGGAGGGATTGTTATTTTCTATTGTTAAAATAATTAATTAATTATTTGTTTGTTTTTTAAAAAAGAAGAAGAATATATGAAAGGGTGAGGCAGGAGAGTTTGTATGTACGACCAATGGGCATGGACTTGGGAGGGGGATTCTTGGGGGAGGGGTGTGCTGGGTGGAGGGGAGCAAAGAAAAAATTTGGAACTACTGTAACAATATAATCAATAAAATATACTTAAAAAGAAAAAAAAAAGAAAAAGAAAAAAAGAGAGAGGACCCAAATAAATAAAACCAGAAATGAAAGAGGAGAAATAACAACTGACACCAAAAAAATACAAAGGATTTAAGAAAATATTACAAATAACTACATGCCAACAATTTGGACAACCTGGACAAAATGGATAAATTCCTAAAACAATACAATCTTTTGAAACTAAATCAGGAAGAATCAAAGGATCTGAATACACAGATTAAACCTAGTGAAATTGAAGCAGTAATTTAAAAACTCCCAATCAACAGAAGCCCTGGACGAGTGGCTTCACGTGTGAAGTTTACCAAACATCCTGAGAACTAACACCTCACTTTCTCAAACTACAGTATTTCAAGAAATTCAAAGAGAGGGAAGACTTCCAGGCTCATTTCATGAGGCCAGCATTATCATAATTCCAAAACTAGACAAAGACACTACAGAGAAAGAAAATTATAGACAAATATCCCTGATGAACATAAATGCTAAAATCCTCAATGAAATATTAACAAATGGAAGATAGCAGTACATCAGAAAGGTCATATACCATGATCAAATGGGATACATTCCAAGAATGCGATGTTGATATAACATTCACAAATCAATAAATGTGACACACCACATAAACAAAATGATGGATAAAAACCACATGATCATATCAATAGATGCAGAAAAACATTTGATAAAATCCAGCATCCATTTATGATAAAGACTCTCAGCAAAGTGGACAAAGAGGAACATAATGAAACATAATAAAGTCCAAATATGACAAACCCACTGCCAGCAACATATTCAATGGGCAAAAACTACAAACATTTCTCTTAAGATAGAGAACAAGACAGGGGTGTCCACTTTCACCTCTCTTATTCAAGATAGTAATGGAAGTCCTAACCATAGCAATCAGAAGAAGTAAAAGGCATCCAAATTGGCAAGGAAGAAATAAAACTGTCTTTATTTGCAGCTGACATGATCCTATACATAAATAAACATAAAGATCCCACCAAAAAACTACTAGAAATGATAAATAAATTAATAAAAGTAGCAAAGTACAAAATTATTATTCAGAAATCAGTTGAATTTTTATATGCCAATAATGAACTATCAGGAAGGGAAATTAAGAAAACAATTTCATTTATAATTATTTCAAAAAGAATAAAAATACCTAAGAATAAACCTAACCAAAGATGCAAAAACACTGTATTTGGAAAATTATAAGACACTGAAGAAAAAAATTGAGAAAGATACAAATAAGTGGAAGAACATACTGTGTTGATGGATAGAAAGAATTAACATCATTAAAATGTCCTTACTACCCAAAGCAACCTATAGATTCAATGCAATCTATAAATTCAACACAGTTCCTATCAAGATTCCAATGACATATTTCATGAAACTAGAGCAAATATTTCAAAAATTTATATGGAACCACAAAATGCCCCCAAAGAGCAACAGCAATCTTGACAAAGAAGAACAAAGTTGGAGGAATCACACTACCTGATATCAAACTATTCTATAAGGCCATGGTAATCAAAACATCATGGTACTGGGAAAAAAGACACATAAATCAATGGCACAGAATAGAGAAAACAAAAATAAATCCATACCTTTGTATTCAAGCATTTGACAGAGGAATTAAGCACATACAATGGGCTGAAAATAGTTTATTTGATAAATGGTGTTGGGAAAATTGGACAGATGCATGCCAAAACAAGACCACCTTTTTATGTCACACACAAGAATAAATTCAAAGTGGATTAAAGACTTAATGTTAGACCCAAAACCATAAAATAACTAGAAGAAAACAGGCAGTAAAATCTTAGACATTGCTTGTAGAAATATTCTATCTGATATATCTCCTCAGGCAAGGAAAACAAAAGAAAAAATTAACAAGTAGGATTTCATCAAACTAAAAAAGATTCTGTTCAGCAAAGGAAACCATCAACAAAATGAAAAGACAACCTACCGAATGGGAGAACATTTTTGCTGATACAGCTGGTAAGGGGTTAGTATCCAAAATTTTAAAAGAACTTATAAAACTCATCATCAAAAAACAAACAATCCATGCCAGAGTAGGGGACCACAGTGCAGGCAGCACAATGCCTCCAGCCCGCCCACCCACCAGAACAGGGAATAGCTACCAGCCCATGCAGCCAGTGTGAGAGAATGCCCCCACCAACCAGCATGGGAGAATGCTCCTGGCAAGCCCCAAAGCACCCACCTGCCGCCCCAGCCCACCTGCTGGCTGGCAGAAAAAAGCACACTTCCCACATTCAACCTAGGCTGCAGATGAAAGAAGGTAAAATGAACTAGAGGAGCTTTGGAAAACTTCGGACACTGGTTCTGGAGGAAAAATTGGAAGAGCAGCAGACCAGATCCCAGGAAAGATTCAACCTCAATGCTATTGGAGTAATCTCATAAGTAGACTACTCCCTTCTAAGAGGCATCAGCCAGAGGCAGCTCAGCAACTGTCAGAGTGTGCAGAGTGACTCTCAGTCAGCTAATTTAAAGAAGGACCCACAAAAGAGCAACACAACAAACAAAACCAAAATACTCCTAGAGAGTCTAAATAAAAAGCATAAAGGGCATCACAAGAGCATCAAGTTAAGGATATCAAGAAGTCTGCACCACTGAATAACATCGATTCTTACCACAGAAGGTCAAACCAGAAAGGCAGAAAATAAAAGTAGATCAATCTAAGAAGCAGAAACAAATAAGACCAGCACCCAAAATGGAGAGGTGGAATAACACCTCACCAAATAGAAACAACACCTTACCAAAAGGAAAGGAGAAATTCCCAGAAGGAGGGCTAGATGAAATAGAGGCAAGCAAACTATGAGACATGGAATTCAAAACAACATTAATGAGGAAGCTAAATGAACTCAACAAACACAAAGAAAACTACAACAAACTCCACGGGAGCTACAAGGAACTCCAGGGAAACTATAAAGGACTCCAAGGTAGCTACAAGAAACTTACCGAGAAGTACACAGCATGAAAAAGGACGTAGACAGACTTTCGGCTAAGATGGAGGCCTAGACTGACACGCTCCATCTCCCTCCACAACTAAGAAGGAATACAACTACTGCAAAACCAGAAATAACCAGAAATTCCAGAAAATAAAGTTACGTGGAAGTCCAACTTATGAAGTTATAAACAAGTGATGCTCATCGGGACAGGTAGGAGGGGCAGAGCCAGGGTGGGGAGGTCAAGCTGTGCTGGTGGCGGCAGCTGCAGCAATGGGTGGCAGGTCTGCAGTAAGCATAGATGTCCATATTTAAGGGGAGGCAAGAAGCTCCTGGGAGCAGCCCTAGCTGCAGACCAAACCAGTCAGCTCATGATTCCAACGCTGGGGAAGGCAGACCCCCATTGCCTTGGACTTTGAGGCCCAGAGGGCATGGGGATGGAGGAGGAGGCTCCCAGTCTCTCAATGGAGAGGGAATGGCAGGAATCCATCTTGGACCACCGCCCCCACACAAACCGGCACAATGCGGTGAGAAGGGTCGCCCGGTAGTGACAAGTACACGAAGATCTGCCCCCTACAATGTAGGAGGTGTGACAGTCCCACCCAGGAAGCAAAAAAAAACCCCGTCAGGATGGTAGGGATAATGATAGAGGTCCCAACCACGCAGCTGACCAGAAAGCAAATACATGAATTAACAGACGACCAGATAGATAACCTTTGTGAGGCTCAGTTCAGAGCTATAGTTATAAGACAGCTTACAGAAATAACAGCAGGACTTAATCAAGACAGGGAAGGAATGAAGGCTAGTTCTGCTGCAATGAATGAAAAAACATATGAAACAAGTGGTGAGGGAAGGAAAACCAGGGACCAAACCGACAAATCAGAACATAGTGAAGAAACAGTCAACCAGGACAGAAAGAGGAAACAAAATGTGAGGAAAATGAGGAGAAGCTCAGAAACCTCTGGGACAACTATAAGAGAGCAAACATCCGAATTATACAGTTGCCAGAGGTGAAGAAGAAGAAATAGAAAATGAAAAATTATGTGAAAAAATAATGAAGCAGAACTTCCTTAACTTAGGGAAGGAAATAGACTTACAGATCCAGGAAGCACAGAGAATTCCAAATAAACTGGACCCAGGGAACACCACACCAAGACATATTATAATCAAAATGTCAAAAATTAAGGATAAAGAGATAATCTTAAAAGCAGCAAGAGAGGGGAAGAGAATTATGTACTAAGGAGTCCCAATAAGAGTATCAGCTGATTTCTCAAAGGAGACTCTGCAGGCAAGAAGGGACTGGCAAGAAATATTCAAAGTAATGAAAATCCAAAACGTACAGCCACGAATACTCTATCCAGCAAAGCTGTCATTCAGAATAGAAGGGCAGAGAAAGTGCTTCCAGGATAAAGTAAAGCTGAAGGAGTTCATCAGATCCAAACCACTGTTATATGATATATTAAAGGGACTTGTTTAGGAGAAAGAGGATCAAAAGTATGAACATTAAAATGAAAACTGTATCACAACAACCAACAACAGAAGCTAGGGAACTGAACCAAAGGCACACTAAGTAGGTAACAAGAGGGGGAAAAGAATCATAGGTATGGGGACATATTGGGGGGAAGTCAGAGGGGAGGGGGAAAGGGAGGAAGATGGTACAGGAATTAAGAAGCATAGTAGGAGAAAGTGCAGTAGATAGGAAGATGTTGAGAAGAACTATATGCACAACAAATGGGCATGGAAAAGCGTCGGGGGGTATCTGGAGAGAGGTTGTTCACTGGGTGGAGGGGAACAAAGGAAAAGAAATTGGGACAACTGTAACAGCATAATCAATAAACATATATTTTTTAAAAACCAGGAAGAAATAAAGAATACAATTTCTGAACTGAATAACACAGTAGAATCAATCAAAAGAAGGCTAAATGAAGCAGAGGATCAGATCAGTAAGTTAGAGGACAACTTAGAAAAAAATTCTCAGACAATTCAACAAAATGAAAAAAAGACTTTAAAAAATGAAGAGGGTTTAAGAGAGCTGCAGGACAACAAGAAATGAAACAATATCCATATCATAGAGATAAAAGAAGGAGAAGAGGAGCATGAGATAGAAAACTTGATTGGAAAAGTAATGAGAGAAAATTTTCCTAAATTGATGAGAGAAAAAGTCATGCAAGTCCAGAAAGCACAGAGGGTCCCAATGAAGATAAACACAAAAAGGCCCACTCCAAGACACATCATAATTAAAATGGCAACATTCAAAGATAAAGAGAGAATCCTAAAGGCAGCAAGAGAAAAACAACAAATAACATACAAGGGAGCTCCAATAAAACTATCAAGTGATTTCTCAACAGAAACACTACAAGCCAGAAGGGAATGGCAAAAAATATTGCAAATAGTGAAAAACAAAGGCCTACAACCAAGAGTGCTCTACCCAGCAAGGTTCTCTTTCAAAATGGAAGGTGAAATAAGGAGTTTTCCATCAAAGGAAGACTAAAGGAATACCTCTCCACCAAACCAGCATTGCAAGAAATGCTAAAGGAAATGCTTTAAGAAAGAGAAGAAAAAACAGGGGCGGGGGCACAGGTAAAAGAGGAAATGAATAAATATCTGTCAATAATAACCTTAAATATAAATGGATTAAATGTTCTAATCAAAAGACATAGGGTAGCAGAATGGATAAGAAAACATGACCCACAGATACGCTGTCTACAAGAGACACACCTCAAAAGATTTACACAGACTGAAAGTGAAGGGATGAAAAAAAGTATTCCAAGCAAATGGACATGAAAAGAAGTAGGGTAGCAATACTTATATAAGACAAAACAGATTGCACAGCAAAAGCCATAAAAAGAGACTAAGAAGGACATTTCATAATACTCAGGGGAACAATGCATCAAGAAGATATAACCCTGGTTAACATATATGCACTCAACTAACAGCACCCAGATATATAAAGAAAATCTAGGAAGACTACAAGAAGGATATCAAAGCAACACACTCATAGTAGGTGACTTTAACACCCCATTGTCAACAATGGACAAGTCTTCGAAGCAAAGAAATATCAAGGATATTGAGGCATTGAACAACACTCTATATCAAATGGACTTGATTGATATATATATAGAACATTTCACCTCAAAGAAGCAAAAAATACATTCTTTTCAAGTGCATGTGGAACATTATCAAAGGTAGACCACATTGTAGGACACAAAGCAAGCCTCAACAAATCCAAAAAAACTGAAATTATATCAAGCATCTTCTCAGATCACAATGCCTTGAAACTAGAAGTCAACCTCAAGGAAAAAACTCAAAGACATTCAAAGTCATGGAGAATGAATAACGTGATATTAAATAATGAATGGGTTAACAATGACATCAAAGAAGAAATCAAAAAATTTCTGGAAACAAATGATAATGAACACACAACAGCCCAAAGCCTATGGGACACAGCAAAAGCAGTTCTGAGAGGAAAGTTCATAACAATACAGACATACCTAAAAAAAATTGAAGAACCTCAAATAAAACATCTAACCCTACAGCTACAAGAACTAGAACAGCAACAACAAAGAAAGCCCAGAACGAGTAGAAGAAAGAAAGTCATCAAGATCAAAGCAGAATTAAATGCCATAGAGACGAAACAAACAATTCAAAAGATCAACAAAAGTAGGAGCTGGTTCTTTGAAAGGATAAACAAAATCGACAAGCCTTTAGCAAGGCTCATCCAGGAAAAAGAAGAGAGGACCCAAATAAACAAAATCTGAAACAAAAGAGGAGAAATCACAACCAATATCACAGAAATACAATGGATTGTAAGAAATTACTACAAAGGAGTGTATGGCAAAAAAAATGACAACCTAGATGAAATAGACAAATTCATAGAAACATATAATCTTCCAAAACTGAATCAAGAAGAAGCAGAAAGTCTAAATAGACCTATAACAACTAATTAAATTGAATCAGTAATAAAAAAAACTCCCAGCACACAAAAGCCCTGGATCGGATGCCCTCACAGGTGAATTTTAAAAAACATTTAGGGAAGAACTAATGCCTACCCTCCTCAAACTATTCCAAAAAATGCAAGAAGAGGGAAGACTCCCAAACTTTTTCTATGAAGCCAGTATTACCCTAATCCCCAAACCAGGTCAAAACACAACAAAGAAAGAAAACTACAGGCCAATATCACTGATGAACATGGATACTAAAATCCTCAACAAAATACTGGCTAACTGGATCCAGCAACACATTAAAAAGATCATACACCATAATCAAATGGGATTTATCCCAGGGATGCAAGGATGGTTTAATATTCACAAATCAATAAACAGAATACACCACAGAAACAAAATGAAAGACAAAAATCATATGATCATATTCATAGATGCTGAAAAAGCATTTCATAAACACAAAACCCATTTATGATGAAAACAGTCAGAAAAATGAGAATAAAGGGAACATACCTCAACATAATAAAGGCCATATACGAGAAACCTGAAGCCAACTTCATATCCAATGGACAAAAACTGAAAGCATTCCCCCTGAGATCAGGAACAAGACAAGGATGTCCACACTCTCCACTCATATTCAATATAGTCTTGGAAGTCCTAGCCACAGCAATCAAACAATAAAAAGAAATAAAAGACATCCAAATTGGAAAAGAGGAAGTAAAACTGTCATTATTTGCAGGTGACATGGTAGTGTACATAGAAAATCCTATAGACTCCATGAAACAAATACTTGACATAACAAGTAAATTTGGCAAAATAGCAGGGTACAAAGACAATAATCAAAAACCAGAGGCATTTCTGTACACCAACAGTAATATATCAGAGATAGAAAATAGAAAATAAATCCCATTTACTATAGCATCAAGAAAAATTAAGTACCTAGGAATAAATTGAACCAAAGAGATAAAAGACCTGTACTCGGATACTATGTAACACTGAAAAAAGAAATTAAGGAAGATAAGCATATACCATGTTCATAGATTGGAAGAATTGGCATGATTAAAATGTTCATACTACCCAAAGCAATTTATAGATTCAACTCAATTCCTACTAAAATACCAGTGACATATTTCACAGACCTAGAACAAATACTTCAAAAATTTATATGCAACAAAAAATGACCTCGAATACCACAACAATCTTGAGACAGAACGCAGTAGGAAGAATCACAATACCTGACATCACACTATACTACAAAGGCCACTGTAATACAAAAAGCCTGGTACTGGCATGAAAACAGACATATAGATCAATGCAACAGAATAGAGAGCCCAGAAATAAACTCCAGTGTATATGGTCAACTAATATTTGACAAAGGGGAAGGAACATAAAATGGAATGAGGAGAGCCTCTTCAACAAATGGTGCTGGGAGAACTGGACAGGGATGTGCAAAAAAAATGAAACTAGACCACCAACTTACACCATACACCAGAGTAAACTCAAGATGGATCAAAGACTTAAATGTCAGCTGAGACACCATAAAGGTCCCAGAGGAAAATATAGGCAGAAAAATTTCAGATATCACACATAGCAATATTTTCACCAATACATCTCCTAAGGGAAATAAAGGAAAGAATAAACAAGTGGGACTACATCAAACTAAAGAGTTTCTGCTCAGCAAAAGAAAACATCAGCAAAATGAAAAGGAAACCAACCATATGAGAAAACATATTTGCCAATGATATCTCAGATAGGGGACTGATCTCCAAAATATATAAAGAGCTTATACGACTCAACCTCAAGAAAACAAACAACCCAATTAAAAAATGGGCAAAGGACCCGAACAAACACTTCTCCAAAGAGGACATACAGAAGGTCCATAGACACATGAAAAAATGCTCAACATCACTAGCCATCAGAGAGATGAAAATTAAAACCACAATGAGATACCAGTTTACACCAGTCAGAATGGCCATCATCAACAAATCAACAAACAAGTGCTGGCAAGGATGTGGAGAAATGGGAACCCTCGTGCATTACTGGTGGGAATACAGACTGGTGCAGCCACTATGAAAAAAAAACTATGGAGTTTCCTCAAAAAACTAAAACTGGAACTGCCTTTTGAACCAGCGATTCCACTGCTAGGATTATACCTGAAAAATCCTAAAACCCTAATTCAAAAGAACTTATGCACCCCTATGTTCATAACAGCACTGTTTACAAAAGCTAAGTGCTGGAAACAGCCTAAGTGCCCATCTGTAGATGAGTGGATCAAGAAACTGTGGTACATTTACACAATGGAATACTATACAGCAGAGAGAAAGAAGGAACTCCTGCCATTTGCGACAACATGGATGGAACTAGAGAGAATTATGCTTAGTGAAATAAGCCAGGCAGAAAAAGAAAAATACCATATGATATCACCTAATACAGGAAACTAAAGGACAACATAAAGAAACGAACTAAATAGGACAAGGAGCAGAATAGCAGTCAATGGAGGGAGGGGGGAGGAAGAGAAGGGGGATAAGTAAGGGAAGGGTCTAGTCAAGGAACGTGTATGGATGACTCATGGACATGGACAACGGGGGTGGGGATATAATTGTGGGAGAAGGGGTGGGCTGGGGGGGAGCAATGGGGGAAAAATGTGACAACTGTAATTGAAAAACCAAAAAATAAAATTAAAAATAGAAGTGACTGATATGTGTCAGTCTATTTACTATAAAGACTTCCCCCAGCATACCCACACTCCACATATTCTGTACTTGTTGGGTCTCTCATATGAACACTTTATTACAAAAGAAATTAAATAAATATCCATAGAAATAATCTCATGTTTAAAACTTTGTATTCTCTAGTAAAAAAATGTTTTCAAAAGTTGGTTTTAATTGCAAAATTAAAGTAAAACAAAATTAGAGGATTAGGAAAAAATATTCCTCTAATAGAGGAATAGAAATATGAAATGTTCCTACAATTGAATATCATATGGCAAGAAGCATGAATAAACTTAAACTACACATAGAAACACTGACGATTTACAGGTTTAATGTTCACAGGAATAAAATCAAGTAGTAAAAGATTTTTTTTTAATTTAAAGAAAGAAAATTGGAGTAGCCATACTAATAACAATCAAAGTAAATTTTAGAGCAAAGAATAAATAGTGACATTTCGTAATGATAAAGGGACAAATTAATTGAAAGTACATAGCAATCATAAATGTGCTCTGGCTTTAATTCACTCATGAAACAAATGAAAGTCACAGGAAAATAGTATTACCTACCCATCAGATTAGCAAAATTATCAATTCTAACAATCCCAAGTGTTGACAAGGATACAGAGCGATGAAAATTCTTATACATTGCTTTTGAGAATACAAATTAGTATAAACACTGTATTAGTATCTATTGATATGTAACAAATTACCACAAGACTTAGTGGTTTAAAACCACAAGCCTTTATTTTCTCATAATATCATGGGTCAGGAACACTGGAATGGCTTAGCTGCATGTGTCTTCTGAAATTGAATCAAGGTGTCTGTTGGGGATGTATTCACCTGGCTTCTTTAGTCAAGGGATCTGAGAGACGGTAGAGGCTAATCCTTCACCCTCTGCCCCAGAAGGGAAGCCCTGAAGACCTGTAACCAAAACATATCACGGTGGCAAAACACTACCCTCACCCCATAGAGGCACCTGACAGACATTACTGAGAAGAGATCTCACGCATAAGGATCTAAGGCCAAGACTTGAAATCAGGTTGCCTGGGTTTGCATCCACACTGGACCACTTACTCAGTGATTGAGCAGGCCACTCTGACCCTCAGTATCTTCATCTGTAAAAGGGAAATCATTCTAATCTTAGCCTCAAATGATGATAATGAGGATTAGGTGAGTTAGTACACATAAAGCACTAGCCCATTGTGCAGCACACACTAAGAGCTCATCGATACGGTTTTCTTGACCACAGTCCCTCACTGCTTAGCAGAGGCTCCACTGTCTGGAGGTGGCCTGGCTGAAGGAGACCCCAGTGAGCCTGATAGTGCCCTCCAGGCTGGGCCAGGGATACCCACAGTTCCCATTACTGAATCCCAAGGAGCTCACTATTCACTGGCTTCCTCGCACCAAGCAGGCCTGAAACAGCTGTGAGAGGCAAACCTGCAGGAGGCAGGGCCACATACATAGCACCTGTGAGATGGCTCGTAATGGCTCCAGATTCTGCCACTGCTGCAGTTTGACCCTGGCGTGCACAGGAAGGCCCAAGTTTAATAAAGGGTTGTTCCTAGACTGAGGGACTAAAGAGGAATTGGATTCAGATAACAAAGAAAATGCATCTTAATTGGAAAAAATTACTCACTTCCCTGTGCCAACTCCAAGACCGAAATCTGAGAAGCAAGCATGGTAAGAGGGCCCTCAGCCTACTAGAGCAGTCTCGCTTCTGAGGCAGAACCAGAGATGCACTGTATCTGAGGCCAGCTACAGCCCTGTTCCTGGAACAGTGTTCAGGATTCAAGTTCAAGCCCAGCCCTAGGCAGAGAACTTCCTCTGTGACAAGTACTGCCTGAGGGGTGAAGGCTAATGCTCTGCCCAAAGCTTTGGGGTAGGCCCTGGACTTCCCAGTGTCTGGTGTGAAAAAAGCTAGATACCAGAGGGATGGAGTCAGGCTTCCACATGGTCCCGTATCCCACCCATGAATGCTCCCCAGCCTTCTCTGTCACTTTATGACTATTTCTAGTCACCCAACATCTTACCCAGCCACACTGGCCTCCTGCACTGGCTGCAATGGCTGATTCCTTTGCTAAGAATGTTCTTCCCCAGATATCTGTCTGGTTCCCTCACTGGCCTCCTTCAAGCCTTCACTCCAATTGTACCTTCTGGACCAGGCCTATTCTGACTACCCCCACTTTCCACCAAAGCCTGCCTCCTGCCCACCTTACACCAAGCTCCCTTCCCTAATTCCTTTCTGACTCTTTCCACAGTACTTATCACCTGCTAATGTACCATGTAATTTAGGACTCAGTCATGTCTATTATATCTCTTTCACCTCTGTAATAATACAATCCACAGAGTAGGGACCTTTATTGTGTTCTTTGATTTATCCACAGCACCTATAACATAGTAGATGCTCAGTGAATATATGTTTAAAAGGGAGGGAAGGAAGGCAGGGAAGAAAAGGAGGAAAGAAAGAAGAAAGGAAGGAAGGGAGGAAGGGAGAGAGGGGGAAAGGAAGGAGAAGGAAAGGAAGGAAAGGGAAGGAAAAGGAAGAAAGTGCCAGAACATGGCGATCCAGTTGAAGCTATCCACGAGAGGGAGTGCGGCTTCTACCACAGCTTTTACTGAGGCTGTGGAAGCCCCAGACACAAAGGCTCCTCCCTCCAGCCCAGTTCCTTTGGGGCATCTTCGGCCTATACTACCTGTTCATTGTCAAAATATGGTGGTGGCTAGACAGCCTGCCAGACTTTTAACATATGCAAATAAGCCATATGCAAATTAACCCAGTCCCAGCTCCCCCCCCCCCATGGGAAACAGGAATGGACTTTGCTCATTCCCAGAAGAAATGTTGATGGACCTAGCATGACATATTGACTGAGGAAAAGCAGGGAAATGTAAATAACCTGTTGAATGTGTTTATGTATAAAACTCACCCTAACCAAAATGTATGTTCAGCAAGATGTGGAGTCAGCGCCTGTAGCACCATAGGTGGGGGGTCACTTTTAGGGGCCCTTTTGGGTGATTGAGAGTCTTTTTTTCCCTCTTCTTCCCCCTTCCTTCCCCGCTCTTCACCCACCCCACCCCCCTTCACCCTGCTCCTGCTCCTACTCCTACCTCTACACCTACTACTATGGGCTCTTGAATTGGACCAGGAGTTTCCTTCTTACTTCTAAGCCCTTTCTCTCTCTTCCCTCAATAGGCCTGGTGTGGAAACCTACACTGTTCTCTGAGTGATTTCTTAGAGCAAAAGCAGCCTGACAGAAAGGAAGTTAACAAAAGGCAGCTTAATAGGCCAGCAGAAGCCTCACCCACCCAGGCCCTGGAAAAAGTGGGAAGATTATGGTCAGAGCCAGGTAGAAGCAGGAAACTGTCAGAATGACAGAGGATTGGGAGCTTTTTCCCCCCGCTTGTGTTATAGACCCGTCAGATAAGAGGTTCAACATCCTCTATAGAGAGCCCCAGAATGAAGCTGTGTGCCCTGCTGGACCAGCACTTTCTGGCCAGTGGAGGCCATAGAGTCAGTCCACACAACTGCGATCAGAGCAGGTCTTCCTAAGCAGAGGAACTTTCCTGGTGTCAGTCACGGCAAAAGAAGCAAGTCCTCAGATAGGAAGTGAATCTTGAAAGAAAGACCTGGAACAGGGAGACAAGGCCTGCCTGGCTCTCAGATCTCCTTGGACCTTGACCTTCTGAAGACATGTAGTGTCCCAATGGGGATTACTGAGCTGCTGCCTGTGCTGGAGGTCAGAGGGAAGGGGGAACATCATGGTGGCCTCCAAGCTAAAGAAGGTGTTATATACCCAGTGTGCTCTGATGGCCCCAGGTCCCAGGTGTCTTTGCAGTCTGTTTCCCTGTATCATGAGTGTGGCAGATTGTATTTGCCCCAAAATGTTGCAAAAGTGTTTCCCATTCCAAAGCCTCTCTTGAAAGCTGGCCATTCCTCCACTAAGAGGTGGGGTCAGTGGCTGCCCCACTCGTAGAGCATGTTGTAAGTAACCTTATGTGACCTCAGAGACTGGGTCACAAAAAGTGATACAGCTTCCACCAAGCTCTCTTTGAACATTTTGGAGCCCAGGGCTGCCAAGTAAGAAGTGTAAGTCCATCATGTGAGGAAGCACAATTAGCACATATGACAGACCACATGGAGAGACCCTGAAACCACATGAGGATAGGGATCCCCAGCCAATTCCAAGCCGCTCCAGCCTTTGACCAGCCAGCTCCAGCTACTGACTGTCCCACAGTAACCACCTGTAAGAGCCAGAGCCAGAGCCAGAGCCACCAGCCAAGCTATTCCTGAATTCCTGCCATGATGAACCCAGGAGATAAAGTATTAGTATCTTAAGCCACTAATTTTAAGCAATAGACACCAAAACAAGAAAATATTCCAGCCGGTCTTTTCTGTGGTTCATTGTTCTATAGAGAATAGGGAAAGAGAGTGTCTGTGCTTGAGTTAAAAGAAAATCACCATACTTACCTGGCAGGGGAGATGCCGTGATCGCGGGGGTGATTTTCCCGGGGTGAGGCTTGTCCATTGCACTCCGGATGTGCTGACCCCTGCGATTTCCCCAGGTGTGGGAAACTCGACTGCATGATTTGTGGTGGGGGGGGACTGTGTTTACGCTCTCCCCTGAGAAAAAAAAAAAAAGAAAAGAAAATCACCCCTTGGAGCCAGCAGGGAGAAGGTGAGTTATCAGTAAGAGAGTAAGAAGGGCAATCTTAGGGGCAGGAACTCAGGTCTTAAGTTCTGGCCACCCAGACCACCTTTCCTCCAAGGGCTGGGCTCACTTTTCAGGAAGCTGGTGAGCCCCTTATAGATAAGCTGTTATCTTTGTGCTGAAGAAAAACATGAGGTCCAAACTGTATGGTGCATGCACCAAGTGGAGCTGGAATCTGAATCTCAGGTTTGTCTAACTGCAAAGCCCAAGCTGCTTCCCCAACACCATGTATTCTCAAGAAAGAGCCCAGCCATGCTGTGCAGCCTGCACCAGTATGGAAGGGGCTGGGGAGGGACCTGCAAGTGCAACTTGAGGCCAGCTTGGGAGGCAGCCTGGATGGGAGCACTCCTGCTTAGCTCCTCCACTCTCCCCACAAGAAAACATAACTCCATCTATCCATCTAGAGAAACCTGCTCCTCCCCACAAAACCCTTGCTGCCAACCTGCCTTGCTGCTACACAGCTCACTATACATCTGCTCCATAAGAACAGGATGGGTTCACTTTACAACTCATTCAGCTCTTAGGAATCAAACAGGGAACAGTGCATCAGGAAAGAGGCATCGTGCCTGGGCAGGTTATACTGGGTATCAGATCTCCACACTTTGCAGCTTGACTTTGGGTTACATAGATTTTGGGCAATGCCCAGAGGCATAGCTGTCATCTAGGGATGCTGCAACAGAAGGTCAGGTTCACCCAAAGTTAGAAAGCTCCATCCCTGAAACATAGGTTGGTCAGACAGCAATAGGGGGTTGGACAGAGGAGAATCTTAGACTGTGTATTGGTAGCAAATGACCCACACCCTCAGGTCTGCCACAGGGACACCTCCCAGCTTCAAAAGTCTCCTATGAGTGTGATGGAGATAATGCTCGGGGAGGGACAGAGACAAAAACTCAGAGGTATTAAAATTCTAAGTTCCCCTAAATAGAGACAAGGGGGAGGAAATCAAAAAGCTGTTCACACTCCCTGCCTTAAAGTGACAAGGAGGCAGAGTCAAGCTTGCAGGGGCATCTGAGGCCCAGCCAAGGAAGGGCAGCAGCCAAGGTGATGGAGGCACCAGGGGACCTGTGTTGCCAGGTGAGGGAGACAGCTGGGGAATAGTCTCCTGCCCCCACATGCCTGCTCATTCCAGATTCATCCCAGTAATAAGCAGAGATGAATCTTCCCCATAAAGAGGAACTCCAACTGATGCCATTACTAATCACCGGCAATAAAACTACTAAATAAAGAACAGAGACAGAATGATAAATCTACAGGAGGTATGCCCAACAGAACAATTAGATTTGGGAGATGAACATTTGTTCACAGACATCATCATCAGGCATGTATTATTAATAAAATAGACATTGAGTTCAGTTATAAAAGGACCCCAGCCTCCTCCACCCCAATAGTCTTCTACCTTCCCTCATCCTTGGCATTGAGCTATAGCTGATATCAGCTCAGAGACTGGTGAGGCTGTCAGTGATGCCCCACTATGCAGAGGCAACCTCTCCCTGTCTCCCTCTCCTAGAGAGGCAGCAGGACTTCCATGATTCCTACTGCCAACTAACACCCTCATCCAGCTACTCCTTTCCATGTTTTAATGAGTCTTCCCTACTATTTTTGCATCATAAATCATCCCAAAACTTAGGAGTATAAAACAATTATTTATTGTCTCTCAGTTCCATGAGTCAGAAATCAGGCATGGCTTGGCTGGTATCTGGCTCAAGGTATTTCAAGAGGTTGCCGTCAAGCTGTCCCTTCTCTGTCCTTAAGCCTTCATCTTAGTGGCTCCATACAAGGTTCGTTGCCAGAGCAGCTGTCACTCTTCCTGGTTCCTGGAAGAAAGGAGCTCAGAAGGAACATGGGCCTTTGGTCCAGGACCAGCACTGGGGAGCCAGTTCTGAAAAGACATCTAGAGAAAAGGATATGGACATTAATAAAAGCAAGAAAGTGGACATGCCACTTATTTTCATAAGTAATTGATGACCACTTAAACCATGAAGGAAGGGCAGAGCAGAGCAAGAGCTCCGGAAACTAACAGAGCCTGAGTGATCGACAGCCTCAATGTGTCCCAAAGATGGGAAAGCAGTGTTCCCAAAGACCCTTGTAAATCTGCTCAGGACTTCCTCATTTTGCCACCTACCCATGACTCTCCAAGGAGGCTAGGGGAAGGCTGACTAAAGTCAAAGGTTTCCTCACCATGATGGAATGGCAGGAGGTCCAGCCAAGACGGGCCAGGAGACTGAATCAGACACATGTCCCAAAGACAGCAGAGGAATGGCATGGTGCCTGGTTTCCAGATGACTGCAACATCCCTTTCCATGTTCTCCAGCCCACTGTGCTCCCTTGGCCTCCCTTGCCCTCTGGCTTCCATCAGGGCAATGGAGAACTGGCAGGGAGTCCAAAGCAGGAAGAAAATGGGCAGGAATATTTGCTCCTGGCTCTCTCACCAGGAGAGTGCAGGCTGCCAGTGGCTCTGTTCCTCTCCCAGAACCAGGGCTCCTGTCCAGCAACCTCTCCAAGGCACAGGCCTACAGATTTCAGTGCCCTCCTATCAGATCCAGCAGTGGGAATGGATTTCTGTAGTCACCAACCTCTGGGTGCTTTGTCACCTCTTATTGACCTCCCTTTACCTCACCTACATGCTTGAAAGTAGCTCGTGTCTTAAGTTCTCTTCATCACCCATGGGAGGTGCCTGCTAGACCGTGACTAAGAGACATTGCTAGAATTGGCCCAGAGATAGGAACTGGTGGAGCCAGAGCAAGAATGAATAGGATGGAGGCCACAGTGACCATGGGATGAGCCACCCAGGCATATGTGATGGCTGTGCAGAGGTGTCCAGCTGCCTCCATGAGCAGATGTCAGTGTGCAATGCAGTCCACACTCCAGGAAGCTCTGCTCCAGCAGGATTAGCACCTGGTCTGTTCACAGGGAAGGGCATGACCCCTGCAGCATCCTTGGGAGGATGGGAAGTGGGGCACCTGTCAGTAGATAGAGAATTAAGAGCGGGAATGAGGGCCTGCCTCTACTTAGAAGCCATGGGGAAAATGCACCATCAATCTGCCAACCAACACAGACAGCAGGACACGCTTCTACCCTAAAGAGGAAGCAAGTGTTCATAGCATCTTGGTGCTCACCACAGAACAGGCCTCCACGTTGAGACAGTGACAGCAAGAAAGGAAGTGTAGCAGCAGAAGGCAAAGAGCCAGGGCATCTGCATTACATGTGCCCAAGTGAAAATTCTGGCTCCACCAATTCCTGGCTGATGACTCTGGATAAGTCACTTAAACCCTCTGAGCCTTACTTTTTTCAGATGTGAAGTGATAAAAACCATACTAATCTTGTAAATTTCTGTGAGCATCAGAAATAATAAGTGAGAAGCATCTGGTAGAATGCCTGGCACATAGATAGTATCCAAAAATAATCATTATTTTTATTTTTTCTTATTTTTTTTAATTAGTTTCTTTTATTTTTTGGTTTTTCAATTACAGTTGTCACATTTTTCCCCCATTGCTCTTCCCACCCAGCTCATCCCTTCTCCTACAATCATATCCCTCCCCGTTGTCCATGTCCATGAGTCATTTATACATGTTCCTTGACTAGACCCTTCCCTTACTTATCCCCCTTCTCTCCTTCCCCCCTTCCCCCTACAGACTACTATTCTACTCTTTGTTCTATTTAGTTCGTTTGTTTGTGCTGCTCTTTAGTTTCCTGTATTAGGTGATATCATATGGTATTTTGCTTTCTTTGCCTGGCTTATTTCACTAAGCATAATTCTCTCTAGTTCCATCCATGTTGTCGCAAATGGCAGGAGTTCCTTCTTTCTTTCTGCTGCATAGTATTCCATTGTGTAAATGTACCACAGTTTCTTGATCCATTCATCTACAGATGGGCACTTAGGCTGTTCCCAGCACTTAGCTATTGTAAACAGGGCTGCTATGAACATAGGGGTGCATAAGTTTTTTTGAATTAGGGTTTTAGGATTTTTCGGGTATAATCCTAGCAGTGGAATTGCTGGTTCAAAAGGCAGTTCCAGTTTTAGTTTTTTGAGGAAACTCCATAGTTTTTTTCCATAGTGGCTGCACTAGTCTGCATTCTCAACAACAGTGCAGTAGGGTTCCCGTTTCTCCACATCCTTGCCAGCATTTGTTGTTTGTTGATTTGTTGATGGCGGCCATTCTGACAGGTGTAAAGTGGTATCTCATTGTGGTTTTTATTTGCATCTCTCTGATGGCCAATGATGTTGAGCATTTTTTCATGTGTCTATGGACCTTCTGTATGTCCTCTTTGGAGAAGTGTTTGTTCGGGTCCTTTGCCCATTTTTTAATTGGGTTGTTTGTTTTCTTGATGTTGAGTTGTATAAGCTCTTTATATATTTTGGAGATCAGTCCCCTGTCTGTGATATCATTGTCAAATATGTTTTCCCATATGGTTGGTTTCCTTTTCATCTTGCTGATGTTTTCTTTTGCTGAGCAGAAACTCTTTAGTTTGATGGAGTCCCATTTGTTTATTTTTTCCTTTATTTCTCTTGCCTTAGGAGATGTATCCATAAAGATATTGTTAATCATTATTTTTATAATAAAAGACAAAGTCAACCCAACATTCCTTCATAGTCCAATACTTCCCACATCATCTACAGGGTAAAGCTCATGCTGGTTCACAAGGTCCCTCCTGTCTGTCTTTGGCCTATGTTCTCCACTCCTCTCCCTGCACCTCAGCCCTCCTCAGCTTTGCTCCTCTCAGTTGGGATGACATTGACTCTTGACATGAATACATCAACTTTCCCACAAGCAGAATTTCTATACATTATACTGCAACCTCTAAATCAACTGTCTTGTGCCAAAGTTATAACTCTGGAACATCAGCTGATGAATGAACATTTGAAGCTAAATAGTCAATATATTTATCAATATACCAGTCTTTGTGTTATACCAGACTACTGGTCTTTATTATCTTAAAGAATAACTGTAGAGGTAAGATGGCGGAGGAGTGAGGAGAGGTTGCGGTTTTAGGCTCCGGAGACCCGTCTGCAGTTTGGTCTAATTGCAGACAGAACATCTCAGTGAGCAGCTGGACATTGGCGGGAGTTGAGCCAAGGCACTGCTGGATTAGAGAAAATCCATCTGGAAACAACCTGTTTAGTGAGGATAGCGGAGAAAAAGGGGACGAAACGGGATTCCTGACTGGGGCGGCTGCCCCAGCTGTGGCGGGAAGCACACAAAGGATTTTTGGTGACCACAGGCTACCCCAGAGAGGAGTCAGGCGGAGAGCGGATCTCTGCCCGCTGGCAGAGAGGGGACTCGACCAAGTGGCATTGGTGCTGAAGGACAGGAGACAGCGTGCTGACGGGCAAGTGAGAACATAATTCTCCTTTATATTTTTCTCTAGTGGACGGTGGAGAGGGGAGGAAAGTTTGGGTGTGGTAGGCCGTTCTGGAGGAGCCCAGGCGCAGGGGCGCGCTAATCCACTCCTCAACCCTACCATTGGGTCGCGGGGGCGCACATAGGGAAGTGCTCTCATTCACTGGCCCAGGTGCGCGGGGCCGTGAGTCCAGGCGTCCCTCGGACACTCCCCAACGGACATAAGATCAGTGCCCCAACGGGCACAGGGAGGGCCCACTGAACACGCAGAGGACTGTGCACAGACACCCCTAGACAGCTCCCATGGGCGCAGGGCCCCAGGCCGGAAAGCAGACCACTAGCGCAGGCTCTGTTTGTGCCCACCCAGACGGGTGAGGGAACGGGGCGGCTGCAGCACGGGAACAGCGGGAGGCGGCGACCCACGGACGCTCGATTCCACTGAGCACAAGTGTCCCTGGCCCTGCCCTAAGAGGCGAGAGACCAACTCCCGGAGCTCGGCTCAGCGGGACTGAGGGCACGGGGCAGCCCGCGAGCGCGAAAGCACCTCAGCCCGGGGTCAGTGGGAGCTCTCGGGCCGCCTGCGCGGGCAGGGTCACCTCGGCGCGAACGGGGAACCGCCGCGGCCCAGCGAAAGCAGGAGCCAATCCCAGGGAAAGCGCTCGGGCCGCCCGCGCGGGCAGGGTCACCTCTGAGCGAACGGGGAACCGCCGCGGCCCAGCGAAAGCAGGAGCCAATCCCGGGGAAAGCGCTCGGGCCGCCCGCGCGGGCAGGGTCACCTCGGCGCGAACGGGGAACCGCCGCGGCCCAGCGAAAGCAGGAGCCAATCCCGGGGAAAGCGCTCGGGCCGCCCGCGCGGGCAGGGTCACCTCGGCGCGAACGGGGAACCGCCGCGGCCCAGCGAAAGCAGGAGCCAATCCCGGGGAAAGCGCTCGGGCCGCCCGCGCGGGCAGGGTCACCTCGGCGTGAACGGGGAACCGCCGCGGCCCAGCGAAAGCAGGAGCCAATCCCGGGGAAAGCGCTCGGGCCGCCCGCGCGGGCAGGGTCACCTCGGCGCGAACGGGGAACCACCGCGGCCCGGCAGCAGTGGGCTCCAACCGCGGGGCAAACTCTCGGGCCGCCCGAGCGCGCAGGGGCTTGCGCGCAAGGGCACCTCAACTGGCTACAGCGGGCAGCAAGGTAGCGCGCCGTGCCGGCAACCGCGGGCGCGCACCATAGCGGCAACCGGGTGCGCACACCAGTCCGGCAAAAGAACAAGAACCTCTGACCTGCCACACTAGACCAGCTGCGGACCCAGAAAAAGAAGGCAACACACCAAGGCTAAAACGGAGTAAAAACATCGTTATTTTTTTTTTTCCAAATTTTTTCTCCCAAATTTTTTCTCCCTTGTTCTTTCTTTCTTCTTAATAATTTCTTTTCTTTCCTTCTTTCTTTATTCTTTTTCTGGGGTTTTTGTGGGGGGGTTTTGGGGGGTATATATATATATATATTTTTTTGGGGGGGTTCAATTTTTTTTTCTCTCTTTTTTCTTTCTTTCTTCTGTATTCTTTCTTTTCTATCTTTCTTTGTTCCTTTCTTGCTTACCTTTTGGGGTTTTTTGGGGGGGTTGTGGTAAATTTTTTATTTTCTTCTCTTTCTTTCTTTCTTCTTTTCTTTCTTCTATTTTCTTAGGGATTTTTTGGGGGGGTGTTTTTCCTCCACCTCTTCCAATAATAACAAACTTTATCTCTAACATGTTGCATATAACCTCTCCTTCTCATCCTTTCTCTTTAATAGTGGTTTATTCGTTTGTGTGTCTAGCTTAGCCCCCCTATCACTTTAAATAATACAATATAATTACTATATAAACCCAAATACAATACAATCCCACTTTCTTACTATACTATGTATTTTTCTATCCTTTTCTGCTATTTTTCTTAACATACAATGTAAATATTACTAACTGGCTTGCACAGTCTCAACTATTATTAATCTATCAACCCCTCTATCAAAAATTATATTTTTCCTCCCCAAAAACAACTCGTATCTATTCTTCTTATAGTATAAAAGCTCAAATCTCTTTACATTTATATTAATACGGGCTAGTTGGCTAACGATAGCAGGATAGAGTGGGGGATACTTTCTGAGGGTGTGGGTCTCCTGCCTGGGCTGTGTGTTTATGTCTTTAACAGCATATCCACAAAAGAACTCAAGACAAAGCAGATAGAGTGACTCTCAACCAAGTAGCCAGAAGGAAGATCCTATCAAAGAACATCTGAAATATAACCGAACAGCATAAACAAACGACATAAAGGGTAACTCAAGACCATCAGGCTCAGGATATCAAAGAGACTGCACCACTGAAACTCCCAGACCTTCGATAAAGAATATTACACCACAAAGGAGGGAAGTCAAAGCAGACTACCCCCCCAAAAAGTAAATAAATAAATAAATAAATAAATAAATAAATAAACAAAAAGAATCCAACATGGTAAGACGCAAAAATAACCCCTCAATGAAAAGAAAAGAGGAATCCTCAGAAAGAGAGATAGACGAAATAGACATAGCCCAAATGTCAGACATGGAATTCAAAACAATGGTGGTAAAGAAGCTCAATATACTCGACATCCTTAAAATCAACTATGACAACCTTCAAGGAAGTTACCAGCAGCTCCAAGAAAATTACAGGGAACTTGCAGAGAACTACACCAGCATAAAAAAAGACATAGAAATTGTTAACAAGAACCAGGAAGAACTTAAGAATACAATCTCTGAACTGAAAAACACAGTAGAATCAGTCAAAAGCAGACTAAACAAAGCAGAGGATCGGATTAGTGAGTTAGAAGATAATGTAGAGAAAAACTCCCAGACAATACAGCAAAATGAAAAACGATTGAAAAAATATGAACAAGATGTAAGGGAATTACAGGATAGCATTAGGAAAAATAATTTAAGGATCATCGGAATACGAGAGGAAGAAGTAAAGGAACATGGAATTGAAAATCTGATAGGAGAAATAGTGACAGAAAATTTTCCGAACCTGATGAGAGGAAAAGCTATGCAAGTCCAAGAAGCACTGAGAGTTCCAATCAAGAGGAACCCCCAAAAACCCACTCCAAGGCACATCATAGTTAAAATGGCAACATTCCAAGACAAAGAGAGAATCCTAAAAGCAGCAAGAGAAAAGCAGCAAATAACATACAAGGGAGCTCCGATAAGGCTATCAACTGATTTCTCAACAGAAACATTACAAGCCAGAAGGGAATGGTCAAAAATATTTCAAGCAATGAAAAACAAAGGCCTACAACCAAGAATACTCTACCCAGCAAGGCTCTCATTCAAAATGGAAGGTGAAATAAGGAGTTTCTCAGACAAAGGAAGACTGAAAGAATACATCTCCACCAAACCAGCATTGCAAGAGATGCTAAAGGGACTGTTCTAAGAAAAAAGAAGGAAAAAACAAGAGAGGAGAGGAACAGAGGTACAAAGGGAAATGAATAAATACACGTCAATAATAACCTTAAATGTAAATGGATTAAATGCTCCAATTAAAAGACATAGGGTAACGGAATGGATAAGAAAACAGGACCCACATATTTGCTGTCTACAAGAAACAGACCTCAAAACAAAAGATTTACACAGACTGAAAGTAAAGGGATATAAAAAAATATTCCAAGCAAACGGACCGGAAAAAAAAGCCGGGGTAGCAGTTCTCATATCAGACAAAATGGATTTCAAAGCAAGGACAATAAAAAGAGACAAAGAAGGACATTTCATAATACTTAAAGGAACAATCCATCAAGAAGATATGACTTTGATAAACATATATGCACCCAACATAGGAGCACCCAAATACATAAAGCAAATACTAGAAGACCACAAAAAGGATATCAACAACAACACACTCATAGTAGGGGACTTCAACACTCCATTATCAACAATAGACAGATCATCAAAGCAAAGAAACACCAAGGATATACAGGCATTGAACAACACACTAAACCACATGGATCTAACTGATATATATAGAACTTTTCACCCCAAAGAAGCAAAATATACATTCTTTTCAAGTGCACATGGGACATTTTCAAAGATAGACCACATGATAGGTCACAAAACAAGCCTCAACAAATTCAAGAAAATTGAAATCATATCAAGCATCTTTTCAGATCACAATGCCTTGAAACTAGAAATCAACCTCAGAGGAAAAAATCAAAGACACCCAAACTCATGGAGATTGAATAACATGCTATTAAATAATGAATGGGTTAACAATGACATCAAAGAAGCAATCAAGAAATTTCTAGAAACTAATGATAATGAGCACACAACAACCCAAAACCTGTGGGACACAGCAAAAGCAGTCCTGAGAGGGAAGTTTATAGCAATACAGGCATATCTGAAAAGGCTAGAAGAATCTGAAATAAAAAACCTAACCACAAGGCTACAAGAACTAGAACAACAACAACAAACAAAGCCTAGGGCAAGAAGAAGGAATGAAATCATCAAGATCAGAGCAGAACTAAATGACATAGAGACTAAACAAACAATCCAAAAGAGCAACAAAACTAGGAGCTGGTTCTTCGAAAAAATCAACAAAATCGACAAGCCTCTAGCCAGTCTAATCAAGAAAAAAAGAGAGAAGACACAAATAAACAAAATCAGAAATGAAAGAGGAGAAATCACGACTGATACCTCAGAAATACAAATGATAGTTAGAAATTACTTCAGACAACTGTATGACAAGAAATTTGACAATCTAGAAGAAATGGACAAATTTCTAGAAACATACAACTTTCCAAAAGTAAATCAAGAAGAAGTGGAAAGTCTCAACAAACCAATAACAAAAAAGGAAATTGAAACTGTAATCCAAAATCTCCCGGCACACAAAAGCCCTGGACCGGATGGCTTCACAGGCGAATTCTACAAAACATTCAGGGAAGAACTAACTCCTATCCTCCTCAAACTGTTCCAAAAAATCCAAGAAGAAGGGAAAATCCCAAACTCTTTCTATGAAGCCAGTATTATCCTAATCCCCAAACCAGGTCAAGACACAACAAAGAAAGAAAACTACAGGCCAATATCACTGATGAACATCGATGCTAAAATCCTCAATAAAATATTGGCAAACAGGATCCAGCAATACATCAAAAAGATCATACATCATGATCAAGTGGGCTTCATTCCAGGGATGCAAGGATGGTTTAATATTCGCAAATCAATAAATATAATACATCACCTAAACAGAATGAAAGACAAAAATCACATGATCATATCAATAGATGCAGAAAAAGCATTTGATAAAGTACAACACCCATTTATGATGAAAACACTCAGCAAAATGGGAATAAAGGGAGCATATCTTAACATAATTAAGGCTATATATGAGAAGCCTGAGGCCAACATCATACTCAATGGACAAAAACTGAAAGCATTCCCCCTGAACTCAGGAACGAGACAAGGTTGTCCACTCTCTCCACTCCTTTTCAACATAGTGTTGGAAGTCCTAGCCACAGCAATCAGACAAGAAAAAGAAATAAAAGGCATCCAAATTGGGAAAGAGGAAGTGAAACTTTCATTATATGCAGATGATATGATAGTATACCTAGAAAATCCTATAAACTCCACTAAAAGACTACTCAATATAATAAGTGAATTTGGCAAAATCGCAGGGTACAAAATAAATATACAGAAATCTAAGGCATTCCTGTACACCAACAATAAAATAGCAGAGACAGAGACAAAAAAGAAAATACCATTTACTATAGCAACAAGAAAAATAAAGTACCTAGGAGTAAACTTAACCAAAGAGATAAAAGACCTGTACTCTGAAAATTATATAACAGTGAAGAAAGAAATGAAGGAAGAAACAAATAAATGGAAGCAAATACCATGTTCTTGGATGGGAAGAATCAACATCATCAAAATGGCCATACTACCCAAAGCAATTTACAAATTCAATGCAATCCCTATTAAAATACCAATGACATATTTCACAGACCTAGAACAAATACTCCATAAATTCATATGGAACCAAAAAGACCCCGAATAGCAAAAGCAATCTTGAGACAGAAGAACACAGCAGGAGGAATCACAACACCAGATATCAAACAATACTACAAAGCCACTGTAATCAAAACAGTATGGTACTGGCATAAGAACAGACATATAGATCAGTGGAACAGAATAGAGAGTCCAGAAATAAACCCAGGCCTCTATGGTCAACTAATCTTTGATAAAGGAGGAAGGAACATAAAATGGAGTGAGAAGAGCCTCTTTAACAAATGGTGCTGGGAGAACTGGATAGGGACCTGCAAAAAAATGAAACTAGACCACCAACTTACACCACACACGAGAATAAACTCAAGATGGATCAAAGACTTAAATGTAAGCCGTGACACCATAAAAGTCCTAGAGGAAAACATAGGCAAGAAAATATCAGATATCTCACGTAACAATCTCTTCATGGATACATCTCCTAAAGCAAGAGAAATAAAGGAAAAAATAAATAAATGGGATTACATCAAACTGAAGAGTTTCTGCTCAGCAAAAGAAAACATCAGCAAAATGAAAAGGAAACCAACCATATGGGAAAACATATTTGCCAATGACATCACAGACAGGGGACTGATTTCCAAAATATATAAAGAGCTGATACGACTCAACATCAAGAAAACAAACAACCCAATTAAAAAATGGGCAAGGGACCTGAACAAACACTTCTCCGAAGAGAACATACAGAAGGTCCATAGACACATGAAAAAATGCTCAACATCATTAGCCATCAGGGAGATGCAAATAAAAACCACAATGAGATACCACCTTACACCAGTCAGAATGGCCATCATCAACAAATCAACAAGCAACAAGTGCTGGCGAGGATGTGGAGAAACAGGAACCCTACTGCACTGTTGGTGGGAATGCAGACTGGTGCAGCCACTATGGAGAACAGTATGGAATTACCTCAAAAGATTAAAAATGGAACTGCCTTTTGAACCAGCGACTCCACTACTAGGATTATACCCGAAGAATCTTGAAACACCAATTCAAAAGAACTTATGCACCCCTATGTTCATTGCAGCACTGTTTACAATAGCTAAGTGCTGGAAACAACCTAAGTGCCCATCTGTAGATGAGTGGATCAAAAAACTGTGGTACATTTACACAATGGAATACTATGTAGCAGAAAGAAAGAAGGAACTCCTACCATTTGCAACAACATGGATGGAACTAGAGAGAATTATGCTTAGTGAAATAAGCCAGGCAAAGAAAGAAAAATACCATATGATATCACCTAATACAGGAAACTAAAGAACAACACAAACAAAGGAACTAAATAGAACAAAGAGCAGAATAGCAGTCAATAGGGGGGAGGGGAGAGAGAGAGAAGGGGGATAAGTAAGGGAAGGGTTTAATTAAAGAGCCTGTATAAAAGACTCATGGACATGGACAACGGGGAGGGATATGATTGCGCGAGAGGGGGTGGGTTGGGTGAGGGAGAGAAATTGGGGGAAAAGGGGACAACTGTAATTGAAAAACCAAAATTAAAAAAAAATAAAATAAAATAAAATAAAAAAAAAAAAGAAATGAGCAGTCACAAAAGTTAAAGAGTTTTTTACCTCTTTTAATTGCATATTTATTTTTGTAGACTAATATCGTACAACCATATTTATATATGGAAAGAAACATACACAAAAATAAAATTTTTAAACTTTGAAAAAAAAAAAAAAGAATAACTGTAAAGGGGGAGTCAAGTTGCTAACTGGAATAAACGCAGAAAAAGATAAAAAATCATTAGGCATGCTGCTACCAAACACACTTCTGCTTTCACTCTGATGCTCACTGGACCAGTCTTGGCATTGAGTGTCCATCTGTCTCAGGAATAAGCCAGTGGACAAGCACTGGCCAAACACTTGGAGGAAACTTGGAGAGAAGTTACTAGAAGCTAAGTGCATCAATGGAGGGAATGCAGACATGTGAACTAAGAATTAGCTTCAGAACAACAGTCCAGAAGCAGAACCATACACATTAATATAAAACTCTTCTCAAAATATGTACTTAAGAAGAAAAAATCTATAACCAAACAGTGTGTAGGATACACAATTATTTACATGGAGGAAGGGTCATGTGTATACATATGCACATCTCTGGGCAGATGCCAAACCTGGTCACAGTGGGCATCTCCAGAGAGAGAAGCTGAAATTAGGGAAGGTCAGCAATAGAGAGAAGATAAAATTTACACCCTTCCCTTTTTTCTTATCATGTGCTTGTAGGTTGTAGTATAATGATCCAAATACAGAGAAAATTCATGCACCCATGTGGTACACTTAGGGCTTGTCATGGATTCCCCGGCCAAGATGAGCAGGCTAGCATTCCAAAGAGTTAATAAGACAGCATCAACATCAACTTCACATTCTCCTACTTAATTCTTTCCAGAATATCCATCAGTAAAATTTTTTCACATAAAGACAATTTTCTCCAACAAGCACATGAAAAGATGAATGGCATAACTAATCATCAGGGAAATGCAAATCAAAACACCCTCGCACCTGTTAGGGTGGCCTCTATCAATTAGACAAAATAATAAGTGTTGGTGAAGATGTGGAGAAATTGGAACACTTGTGCACTTTTGGTGGGAATGTAAAATGGTGTAGCCACTATGGAAAACGATATGGTGTCTCTTCAAAAAATTAAAACAAGAATTGATCCAGCAATCCCCCCCTTCTGGGTATGTACCCTAAAGAATTGAAAGCAGGGTCTTAGATATTTGAACACCTATGTTCATAGCAGCATTATTCACAATAGCTAAAATGTGGAAGCAATCAAAGTGTCCATCAGTGGATGAGTGGATAAACAAAAATGTGTTCTGTTCATACAACAAAATATTATTTAGCTTTAGTATGGAGAGAAATTATGACACATGCTATGACATGGAAGAACCTTGAGGACATTATGCTAAGTGAAATAAGCCAGTCACAAGAGGACAAATACTTCATGATTCCACTTACATGAGGTTCCTAGAGTAGTCAAACTCATAGATACAGAAAGTAGAATGGTAGTTGCCAGGGACTGGGGTGAAAGAAAATGCAGAGTTGTTGTTTAGTGGATACAGAGTTTCAGTTGTGCAAAATGAAAAACTTCTGGAGATTGCAAGGTAATTAAGACAGGAAATGCTCTCAGATGTATTTATATTTAATCAGTATAAAAATAAATAAATAAAACTAAATTTCCTTTGTCCCATAAATGTCACCTGTTATCTGACAGAGCCCCTTATAAGTTATGTTGTAGTTAATGTTTTCTCTCATACTCAATGTTTTAAATCATTGTGACTAGTACATCATGTTTAACACTAGTTTTTTAAAAAGCATGTGGCCACTTTATGACCCCATGTATGTAATAGTCTTAAAATGAGAAAAGTGTAGAGATGGTGAACAGACCAATGGGTGTAGGGGTTAGGGTTAGGAGGAGAATCTCTGGATGCTAAAGCAGTCCTGTATCCTGACTGTAGTATGGTTAAACAAAAATATACATGTGATGAGGTTTCAAAATCCAACCCCACCCCCCCAAAAAAAAGAATTAGCACATATAAAAACTGGTGAAATCCAAATAATGTCTGTAGCTTAGTTAATACTACTGTACAGATTGTCAATTTCCTAGTTTTGATCATTGTACTAGGGTTATGTCAATGCTATTTTTGAGGGAAATTCAGTGACAGGTACACAGAAACTAGTATTTTTGCAACTTGCATGTCAATCTAAAATTATTTCAAACTAAAAATATTTTTTAAATGTTTCCAATATTTGAAGAATTTGTTATATTTGTAGCTCTCTGGAGACAGAACCCACTTTATAAGGTGTAGTTGCAGTTTGACCTCTATACACAGGACTTTCATGCTTTCCCAGGTGCCCCTGAGGTGACAAGAAGACCTGTCTGCACAGCACACTCAGTGCCCAAGTTCCCCATGCTCTTGCATCCCTTCCACCTACAGGCTTTTCCCTCAGCCCACAGGGCTTTCCTGTCCTGTAAGTCTGGGACTCTTCGTCGTTGTTGCCACTACCTGGGAGAGCTCATGGGCCCTCTGCTGTAGTAACTGCTGGGTGCAGGGTGCAAGGCCCCACATCAGCTCATCCCACCTCAGCCTCACTGCTTCCATTTTACAGATGATGAAAGTGATGCTTGGAGTGGGGAAGGGACTTGCCAAGATCCCAAAACCAGCGGGCGGTAGAGGATTCTGGACTAAAGGCCAGATCTGGTGACACCCCCACAGTGGGGTTCCCATACCCCCTGCCGGCCACCAGTGCTGCCACCTTAAGACTGGCCTCTGACAGTAGGTGGGCAGCAAGCCAACGGGGACAGGGCACTAATTTCAAGGCTGTGGGCAGAGCAGCTGTTCTCTGAGTCCCTGCGGCCTGGGGCCACGCTGCTCTTATGTTCCTGGGTAGATAAAGTGCTTCACTTAGGAGAAGCTCTCTCATGGCTGCAGGGCCATTAGTTCACCGACTCCTGGAAAAACCATTTGGCCAGCACTCTGACAGATGTGGCCATTACACAATCACTTAGACCCTCTAGCTGCCCCATCCAGACCTTGGGAGGTGGAAGGGCCATGAGATCCTCTTTCTGGCCACTGCCTTCCCTCTGCTCTTAGGCTGCATTTTGCTGGCCCAGTTGCTGCAACAGGAGGCAGCTTGAGACAGCATAATTTCAATGTGCTGCCAATGACCTTGTTCTCCTGAGAGTTGTCCACAAACTGCCTTCACGTGCATCATTTCCCTTGATCCTCACAACATCCCTGTGAAGTCAAAATTAGGATTATCTCCCCTATCCAGAGAAATGAGGCACAGAGAGGTTAGGTAGCTTGCCCAAGATCACACAGCTAATAGTGTCAGAGAAGGGGTTGACCTCAGCCTCTGCTTCCCAGGCCTGTGGTGCCCCACCCACTCCACACTGCCCAGGATCCTGTTGATGTTACCATGTATCAGAAATGCAAACAGCCTCAAAGCAGGGACTCCAGGGCCAGGGACAGGGCAACGGCTGCATCTCTCTGCTGAGCAAAAGCATGAGGCTGCCAGAGGTTGCAGCCTTGCCCCCAGGAGCACCTGTCCATTTGGCAGAGCCAAGGCAGCCCTTGACCTGGTGGGCTCCCATCTTAGGTCATTGTATCCTATCCCTCCCACACTCTCTGGACCCTTTGTCAAGCTAGATGTGAGCCCTCCCACCCAAGTCCCCAGGCAGGGCTTCCCAGCCATGCGACAGCTGGCAAACCCCCTGTCACCATCAGCAGCACAGGCACCTTATGATAGAAGTGGCTGTGACACCGGGGGCATTCATCTGTTTCTGGCCAGGGCTCTGCAGCCACTACCCAGCACTGTCTGACAATCTGTCCTTGTCCCTGTGTTGGCACTGGAGCCAGGATATACCCAGAAGAGTTGAGGGAAATGGGAAGGTGGGAGGGGGCAATGACCAAGTCTCAAAGTAGAGCACTAAGGAGCAATAATCCATCTCCTGCACACAGCCAGGCTTGGAAAAGAAGCAGATGAGCCCAGCCAGGGCCATCGTCCCCGCTCAGAGGCCTAAGGGCAGGTGGCAGACTGCCTGCTCAGACCCAACCAACAGAATTCAAAGAGAAGACCCTAGATGTTTCTAAGATACCCAGCCAATGCCGTTCTCCCTCAAGATGTGTTGCTTTGCCTTGAGGTGGCTCAGGAAAATGTAATTTCAAAGCCCACATCCAGGCAGTGGGGTGCCCCCTTCTATAATATGTCCTTCCTGGTGGGTTACAGCATGGATCCTGTTTTATCCAAACTCATCACCCTGTCTCCTGCCATAGGACTGAGGGAGCATATGCATCTGGCTTGGCCAGGAGAATGTACTGCAAGAAAGAATGTGAATGCTGCTCTGGGACATGAAGCTGCAGACCCCTGAGGCCTGCCAACCCAGTCCTGTCCAGCAGTCTGTGCTGCTGGAGCCCTGGGGGTCCAATTTCAGAATTGAGAGCTTTGCTGTCATTGGGGGATGGTTCTAGGCATGGGCAAGTAACTTAGGACAGCTCAAGGGGACACCTGGGGAATTACACAGCCAAGAAGGTTTCTTCTCCCAGAGGTCTGGCAGGGGTTCCAAAACCACAGTGAACCTCTCCCAGGGTGAATCTGAGTGAGATGCTCTGTGAGTGATAAAGCAGAAGGGCAGAGCAGCAGAGTGCAAAACAGACTGGATGACCAGAGAGAAGCAGAACGAAGGGAGGGGTTACACAGCCGCTGGCCCTTGCTGCTTATTCCCCTGGAGTCCCAGGACCAGAACCCTAGACATCCTGAGCTTCATGGAAAATCTTACATCCTTCTCAGAGAATCGTGTTTTTTTTTTACTTAAACTGGCCCAGCCCCCTACCCCTCCCTCCTGGCACCACAGGCTCCCATCCAAGGTCTCAGGTCCCAAGACCCAGCTGGCAAGATGCCAGGCTCTCAGCCATGAACCAGACTGTAGAGGCATTGGGGATGGCCACACCCACCCTCTCAGTAAATTATGTGGGCTATGGGAGGTCATGAGTTCCAGGAGAACTCAGCATGTTCTCAGGCTATGAAGACCAAACCACCTTGTTTCCTTCTTGAGAAGATGCCATTTTTTTCACTTGAAAAAGGTCTTCAAGTCCTTGATATGCATGAGGCTAGATGGAATGAGAGCTAGGGTTTCTACCGTTCTTTCTTTATGCCAGGCACGACTTAGCAGTCAATTCACATTATCTCCAAAGATATCTATGAGGCTAGTATCATTATTTTTCCCATTTTATATAAGGGAGAACCAAAGCACAGAGAGGTTAAGTGACTCACCCAGAGTCACACAACTAATAAAACCTGAGATTCTGAACCACTTCTGATTCATAAAAGTTTCACTTTTCTTAGTGAAGCTAGAAAATTAAAGAGAGAGTTTTTGTGGTTGACTCCTTCTTAGAGCCTCTCTTGCTAGAAAAGCAGTTGAGGGGCCTGGGGGATCTGGCACCATCAACATTGGGAACCCCTGTTGGGCCTGCTCTTAGGCTGTCATGGATGTAAAGGCCGGGTATGCTGGCCCAGGGGCAGATTAAATGGGGGAAGGTTGACCTCTGCCTCTACCAGCCTGGACCTAGGAGAGGGATACGCTGGGGTGGCATGTCCTCCCCTCCTACAGGCCCACCCAAGCCAGAGCTCACAGGAAAAAGTGGTCCTCATTATGCCTCCATTGCCCTCTTAGGCCTTGAAGACTGAGCCCAATAAATCTCATTAATTCATTTACTTAGCACTCCCTGTGTGACACTCCATGAGGCCAAGCTCTCCCTCTTTCCATCAGAGGCTACCAGCCATGTAACTTTGGAGGAATTGTCCAACCTTACTGTGCCTCAGTATTCTATCTGTGAATTGGGAACAGTAATACTTACCTTGTGGCTTGACCATTAGAATTAGATGAGCTAGCCTCTATAAAGTTTCCAGGCAATGGGGTAGTGGCAACATCTTAATAAATGGGGATTATTTATTAAGGGAAATCCTTCTACCCAATTGAAAAATCAGGCTCTGTGTATTCCTAAATAAAGCACCAACTGAGGAATGGAGAAGGGAGACACTGACTCTTTACCACCCCCACTATTGGTTGCTCCCCACTCCAGTAGGCTGTCATCCCCAACATGGCTGGCTGCTGCCCAGTCATGGGTTCAGACTCCTTTCTCTTAACATGGAGTGCATTAAGGAAAGCTCTTCAGAGGGCTTCAACTAATAGATAAATAATAATAATCAGTGAATCCATGGGGACTACACCTTCTTCCCAGACTGAAGCCCAACGTTTTATAGTCACATTATCAACTTCAGCATATAGGACAGCCTATAGGAGCTCCATCAACACCCATTCTTACTGCCAGAAAGGGGAGCTCACCAAGGACAGTCCCAAAGGTGATTCAGCAAGGCCATGCTCATCTATCAGTCCATCTGTCCCAGTACAGGAAGGCTGACTCCTGCAGGCAGTGGCTCCAGGGGGTGGCTCAGGCCTACACAGCATCTGCTACAAGGTCCCTGAGCCAAGGCCTCCATGCCCTCTGCCTGGAAGCTTTAGAGAGATTTCCTTTTGCATGCTGGCCCAGGTCAGGAAGCATGTCCCATGCAAGCCTTCAGCCCAAGGCCAGGAAGAACAGAGATAGGACCTGAGCTCTTTATATCTTTCTTATAACTCTTATAAATTTATTCGGGTATTTAAACAAACAGAAACTACAGCATGCATGATTACTTTTTGCCTTTGTACAACAAAACTAAGTATTCAATATCTCTGCAGAGGTTTGGTGCTCATCTTTTTTCCTTCCTTTCAGTAACATCAAGCAGACTTTTCGATGTTATCCAGTTTTGCACAGTCACTAGAGTGTCGCATCATGAATTATTAAATCAGTACTTCGTGGTAATACATAATTTCTTATCAATTATTCATGCTAATGTGTGTGTAGTTTACTTAATTGTGTTATTGACGATCAAAAGTAATTTCCTGAAAGTCCTCAAGGACACAAAATTTAATCAGCGTAACTACTTTTCAGATGCAATGCTGTTAAGTATTCTTAATTTGCTCAACAGTTCACTTATTTATGTACCTTTCTGGAGGAAATACGAGTTTAATCAAACAATTAGATTGAAGAGTTAGTGTACATAAGGGCTTGAGCTTACATCATTCAATCCAACATTCGTAATTACAGGGAAACAGAAGCGACTTTGCTGCTTTTTGGCAAATCATTTCATCTTGGTACTCAACAAGCAAAATACAGCAGGAAGAAGGGTTTGATTATTTTTTTTTTTTTTGTAAGAAGACAGTGTATTTTATCAAATGCTTTGCAGTAATCGGAGGCGAGGCCCAACACATTCAGGAGTATTATTGGGGGGGGTGCTTCTGAGGGGACGGTAAAAGGCGGCAGGGTAATCTAAGGTAGAGCCTTTTGATTATAACTGAAAGGAAAATAATCATCATAAACACTGTAAGGGTTTGCATGGGAATGTCATCATTAAGCTGTCAAAGACTGCCATCTTTCAGGGACCAGACACCCTGCTGGGGATGGACAGAGCTCATGCTATTGCACATTTCCCTTCAATCTCTTCAAGTTTACTACCCACACAGAAGAAAATGACAAAATAGATACGCCAGACCAAAACTGAAATCACTATGCAATTCGGTCCTTCGGAATTAACTCTTCATACCACGAGGAAGCCCTCTTCCCATGCTCCATTTCTGAATATACATCATTCTCATCTCATTTTCTACTATTTTTTTCTTCAGTGAAAAAAATAATAATAAACTTAAAAAAAAAATAAAAAAGAAACACTGGAGAGCTCCCTCCATGTGTCAGGGACCTGAGGAAAGGTAGTCTATCCAGATGCATACTTATTTCAGAGGTGTTCCTGGGGGCATTTCTTCCTCCTCCAGAGGCCCTCAGCATTCCCCGGACCAGAGTGCTTCTTTCCACTGACCTAGCAGTCTAGTCCGGAGAGGCAGGGCTTGCAGGTGGGTGCTTCAGCTGGGAAGGCCACACTCGCTCCATGCCTGCAGTGTCAAGATGGTTGCCCCAGTTCATGGAGCTGACAGCCTGTCTGGCCAGAGGTTCCCAGTGAGAACTGCTAGTGGCAGAGCCACCAGGTACCCCCAAAAGTGGCTGTGTCCTGTCAGCCTATCCCCACCCTACATCTTCTAACTTTCTAAGCTAACCAAGCCCACAACCAATATATTTCAACAAGATAAAGGAGGACGTAGCTGCTAGACTTGGTAGAGGGGAATACGAGTTGGTTGGGATTATATCAGTTTCCTGATTCTTAATGGAACAAAGACAATCCCATTTCATAGCATGAGACTGAGCCCTGGGCATCTCACGTCATAGTTCTCTGGGTTGACAAGACCTTCAAAGGCAGCCCAGGAAACAGACAGGAAGGTGACAGGGTGAGCAACTCTACTTCTGTCCAAGACTTCTGGGCCTAGAAGGAAACCCCACAGGTCTCACCACAGCGTCTGCCCTGGTGTCTCCAGTACCATCGGGACCTATCACCAAAGAAGGCAGGATAACACAGGCCCGCTGGTTGGGTGCCAGAGGCACTCTCCAGACAGCAAGGGAGTGGTGGGTCTCACTCCCTTCCTGAGTCCAAGAGGAGGCTCTGGGGCAGCAGGCTTCTCCTTGCTCTTTTGAGTTTTCCATTGGGCTGAGGCTGGGAGAAACAGAGGTGGGGGAGGGTGCTGGGCTTGGCCCTCAGGACCCTCATACACTCTTCTCACCCTCACTCTGTTCCTTGGCAGAAGAGGTCTTGTCCTGGCTGCCATCGGGGTGCGCTGGCTTGGCCATAGGGCTGGGGCTGCTGCTGGTGGACGGCAGGAGGTTGGCTGACTGCAGGACAGCCTCGGAGTGCTCCCGAGCCTTCATGCGAAGGGCAGCCACGCTGGCCGTGCGGTTGCTCTGGCAGCCGTAGGGGGGGAGGAAAGACAGCCCCATGGGGTCTGGGACACAGCAAGAGCACAGTGGGCCCCCTGCAAGGAGGAAAAACAATAGGCTGTCATCGCTGTCCGTATTCTGTCTCTCAGGACTTGGGGTGGGAGCAAAGGGCTAATTGATACTGTTTGGTTCTGGACACTAAAAGGAGAGGTAACAAATGCTCAGGACCCCAAAGATGTACAATTCAAGAGATCCTATTGACAGTCCAAGGGATTATCAGAGCATCAGAGAAACCTGGCCAGTCCTGGTTCCTTGTATGGCCTTAGGCCAATATCTTCGCTTCTCTGAGCCTTAACTTATACTTCTGTAAAATGAAATGATACCTACCTCACAGGATCATTATGAGGATCTAATGATATAATCTCATAATCCCCAAACTATGCGATAAAGCACCCTAAGAACTCACAGGGGCACTACAGTGAGATTTTAAATATTTGAAGCCAAGGGAAACATAGCCACATATGTCAGACGCTATACAAGCTGCTAAGAGGCAGCTCACAGCTTTAACATGAGTGCATGCTGTATGCCTTTCAAGGACATCATATATTTTGTGAAGCTGAATTTTGCTGTTTTGAAAGCACCACACAAAAATTCACATGGAACATAAAATGAGGGTGGTGTCCTCCAATATGAGTCCAACTTCACAGAAGCAACACAGAGCCCATCAGGCTCACATCCAATAGAAAGTCATGGTATTTATTATTTTCATTTTAATTTATAAATATTATTCTTCCAATAGCTACTAAGTTATTGGGATATAAATGCTTATTGAGTTTCTTGGGCCTAGCCATTTTATGAACAGAACCATTGGGTATTTCCTATGGCCCAAGAATATCCTGAATAATTAAATGAGAACCCAAGGGCGCTGTGGACTGAGGGTTGAAAAGCTCTGAAGGAGCTGGTTTGGCAAGCACTTAGCACAATTCCCATGTGTGGAAGGGAACTTCAGAACAATAGCCTGGTCCAGCCTGCCAGCCAGCCTTGAATCTCTCACTCCAGGAAGAGGGCCAGGACAGCCCTCTGTCATGCTGAGTTTGAGGAGCCAACCTCTTCACTGGTCATCCTAAGTCATGCATTTATTCAGCAACTATCCATGAGCTTCTGGCACTGTTCTTGGCCCTAATGACTAATGAGCAGAAATAAGGCAGTGAGACCTCAGCCTCATGGAGAGTAATTCTAGTGGAGAGGAAAAAGCAGGCTGTGGTAAGTATTACGCTTGCATGAACAAAGCACAGTGCTTGGCAGACCTGTGACAGCCATGTGACTATCCAGAAGAGCAAGACAGCTAGGGAGAAGAGCAGTACAACAGCACAGATATGGGGACAGAAGTCACCTATTCAGGAAGCAGCAGGGTGTTCAGAGGGACTAAAACCAGAGACCGAAGCAAGGGAGGGTGGCAGATTGGTGGTCAGGGGCCACCAAGGGCAGACTGCCTGCAGACCATGCAGGGTACAGTGAGAGGAAGCCTCAATGAGTTTGAGTAGAGAGAGTCTTGAACTTATCTGCAACTGGGGAGTGGGGGAGGCTACTGCAATAATGCAGTCCGACCTGACAGTGGCTTGGCCCAAGGCAAGCTGGAGGGAAGGTGATGAGAGATGGCCAGATTCTGGGATTTTGCTGAAGGTCTGAGTCTGCGCAGATTACTCATGGGCTGCAAGAAGGGTAACGGAAAAGAAGGAATCACAGATGATGCCTAGGTTTGGGCCAACCATCTGAATGAATGGAGATGCCATTTCCAAGGTGAGGACAAACAGAAAAAGTTTCTTGTTTTTTTTTGCAGGGTGTGTGGGGCAGGGAGGAATACAGAGCGTCTGGCCATGTAATCCTGTGGTTCTATCTGCCACCTAAGTCCTGAGGGGAGAACTGAGCAGTGCTCAGCAGTGCTAGTACCACCCCTGCCCTTGAGGGATACCTGTGGGCTCCAAGGGCTCACCACGGGCAGGTGGGGAGACTGGAGTCACACAGACTAGCATCCAGATGGGGTGGGTCCTCAGCTGCCAACATGACATAATTTAAGAGATTTTATGAGCCCCTTGGACAGGTCAAATGGTAGGCCCCCACGTGTGGTCCCTGCAAGAGAAGTGAATTGAAGCAGCCTCTACCTGCCGTCAACCTAGGCTGGCAGGAGAGCCACGCACAGCGGGATGGTCCACTGTGGCCCTGCCCAGGACAGTTGGAATCCAGTGCCGGTACCTAAGGCCTGAGACCTAGGAGAGGGCAGCAAAACCAGGCCCTCCATTCATGCTCCGCTAGCCCCTTGATTCTTTCTGGAAGTACTCAATAACTTTGGGAAAAGCAGCATTGCAATTAGAGTGTTTCAGACCAAAATCCATTTTTGTTGAATGCATCCAAATCCCTCCCTGTGGCCTTCAAACCCTTGTGTGATGGGCACCACTGCCCTCTGCTCCTCCCTCTGGGATACCACCGGCCAGATCTCCTTGCAGAGGCCCACAGCTCAGGCACAGCAGAGTCGTCCCTGGGACCTGTGTGGACTAGAGCTTCAGAACAGCTCTCAGAAGGAGGCTCTGCAGATGGGGAGACTGAGGTTAATAATAAGTGGCACAGTTGGACCTCACACCAGGCAGAGGGCCTGTTCCTTAAACCACTTTCTCCCTCTGTCTCAAAAGAAGACACATTCCTCCCCACCTTGGCCCCTTCTCTGAGCACTGCCTGTGCGTGAAGAGACCCTACCTCCACCCTAGAAACTCTTCCCAAGCCTGTCTCTTCAGGGCTCCATTTGAGGACCACATCCTCAGGGCTCCCTGGTGAGGCTCTTTTAGAGCCCTCTGCTCACATCTTCCCAGCACTGGTACAAAGGGTAAATGGATTGCTTATGGTTTGTTGATTTGTTTTTCTGTCTCCTCCCCTACACACCTCAAAACTATAGGCTCCCAAGGGGCAAGTACCTTTCTGTCTTATTCACTACTCAGTCCCCAACACCTAGCAAAGTGCCTGAAACAGACTGGGCCCTTGGGGACTATTTGGGGGAGGCAGGAAGGGTTGCCTGAACCTAGGGCCCACTTGTAGGGCCCATTTGTGGAATCAGCCTTCAGAAGTGAGCCTCAGCAGCTCTGGTTATGGCAGCAGCTGGGTCATTCCCACCCTCCTTTCTTGAGCATATTTGGGCATCTTTCTCTTCCTTTCCAAGGTGGCTTGGGCAAAAGGAGTCTCATCTTCACCAGCACCCACTGCTGTCTCTCACCGTTTTGGCTGCCCTAAGGGGTGGGCATCACTCCACACCCCTCTCTAAGTAAGGTAATTGGTGCCCCAGGAGTAACTGCCCAAGTTTGCAGTTTATTGCAAAGGTTGGATCAGAACCTCTTGGTGGCCTTTCCATTCTCCAGCAGTATAACAGGTTGAAAGGTAGCTGTCACTTCCTGTCTCAGTTTTGACCAATGGGCAGATGAATGTAAGACAAATCACAAATGCCAAGTTTACAAAGCAAGTTCTGAGAAAGCTCCGTCCATAACCCCACACCCTTGGCAGGCCTCAAGCCTGACAACATTTCCAGCGAGAGGAGGAAACAGAGAATTGCACTGGGTTAGATCCCCAGTCCTGACTGCTCCATTTCTCCTAGTGGCTCTCACACAGACACAGACACACACTGACACCAGGCATGACTGGTTGGGAGTTGCAGTCTTTGCTGGTAACAATGCCTGTGCCAGGAGCCAGGGGGCCATCCCAGAGGAGGCTGCCTTCCTTCCAAGTCTTCCTCCCATAGGGAAGTGCACATGTGGCAAGGCCAAAATATGAAGAAGTTGAACCAGCTTGGCAGTAGGAATACAGAAGATTAGAATTTTTTTCATTTTTCTACAATGAATGTGAACTTCTTTTAAACTCAGAATCATAACTTTAATTTTAAATGAAGGTTAAAAAGACAGAAGACTGAAATTAGACCCCATCGGCACATATGAGAAGGGTCAGCATGGGGCTGAGAGTCTGAGCTGTGTACGTGCTGAGAGTTGCAGGAGAACTTGACTGGAGCTATGGTACGTCAGGGACCTGGAAAGGGTCACTGTCCTCAGGCCAGCCCAAGAGGGGCTGGTTCAGCTTGCCTGAGGCTGATTATTGCCCCCAGCAAGGCCTTGTTCCAGTGTAAGTAAGCATCAAGGGGAAGTTAAATGGTCTGTGACCCTATGATGAATATGTCACCTGCAGGATGAAGAAGTGCCACTTGGAAAAGGCAGAAACTCCTTCCCCTGAATCCACAGCCTACACCTGCTAGGTCAAACACACAAAAGCCACCAGCAAGTACACTACTGGCCTGCAAAACCCAGATTCAGAGGTAAGAGAAATAAATTAACTCACAGAACTGAGGCTGTGGGAGAGAGAAGAGTCTGTGCACCACCACCACCTCCCCACTAGAGAGATGGGAAACTGAGGACAGAGGAACACAATGACTCTGGGAGATTGTGGTTAAAGACTATAAGGGCTATACACACAATAGAGTATTACTAGGCCTTAAAAAGGGAAATATTATCACATGCTACAACATGGATGTACCTCAAGAACATTATGCTAAATGAACTAAGCCAGTTTGAAAAAGACAAACTCTATGATTTCACGTACAGGTAGTGTCTAGAAAAGGCAACTTTACAGAGACAGAAGTAGAATGACAATTGCCAGGAAGTGAGAGAACAGGGACAACGGGAACTGATGTTCAATGGGTCAGAGTTTCAATCTGGGAAGATGACAGAGTTCTGGAGATGGATGTGGTGATGGTTGCACAAGAATAGGAATGCATCTAACACTTCTGTACTGTACGCTTAGACCTGATTAAGATGGTAAACTTTATCTTATGTGTATTTTACCACAATTAAAACTAAACTAAAATAAATTCTTAAAAATAAAGCTGAGCACCATCCCCCCCCAAAAAGAAGAGTTCATGTCAAGGTTATTAGAAAAATGAGGAACATACAAGGCTGTTGAGATTCCTTTATGGCTCCTCTAGCAGGTGAAGATCTTTAAAGTCCTTCCCCCCAGCAACACACCACCTCACACCCTCAACCCATTCCACATGCCATGTCTTTGACTAAGGGAGAATCGCATGGTTTATACATATCCATGGGACCACCCTTTGTCCCAAGTCTCTGCACAAGGCTTGTTGGGTGAGTATTTCTACAGCAGGGCAGCAGACCCTGAGAGATGAACCTAAGCCAACGAAATTCTTTGGCATATAGCCCCTCACAAGTATCACTCTCTTTCCTCATCCACACCCCAAGTTTGTACAGTAGCCCAAGTGTTCATCACAGAGGCCAATGTTTATAGGTGAACCCCTAAACACCTAAAGGGTCACATGAAAGAGTGCTGAAAATGAACCAGTGGGAGTCACTTTCTCTTTGCCCTGCCCTTATCTGGATGAGAGCACAGATGTGCAGACCTGGAATGTAGATAGGGGCAAGACTGAGAGAGGTGATCTGTACAACAGACAAGATCAAAGGCAAACAAGGAGACAAATCTAATGCAATGATACCTATCAAGGGAAACTGTAAAGTCTGTGATCTGTACCCAGGGATCCAACTGTACAGAGGGGGATGTGGCTCAGCAATAGAACAGGTGGTTAATAGGACTTCACAGTAAGCTCACTGTGACACCATTTGGTTGTGGGTTGCCTTAACAGAGACAGAACCTGTAGGGGGGAAAAAAGGAAAATAAAGTTCTTTTCTCCTCTGTCACAGTCAGACCATCAGAGTAAAGGGAGGGACGGGAGAGGGGAGGAGGGAATGGAGAGGGGAGGAGAGAAGGGAGAGTGAAGAAGGGAGGGAGGGAGGGAGGGAGGGAGGCGTGAAAAAGAAAAGAACTGAAACAATTTAGCTGAGTTGACCCACAGTTTTAGACTGTCTTTCTAGGTACAAAGACTGGAATCGAAGCAATGGATGGAACTAAGAATAAGAGGGCTTTTCTATTCTTTACCATCAGCACACTATTCATATGCAGTGGGCAATCTCTGAGTGATGAGTTTGTGGTCATAATACCCTGAAGCCCCCTTGACATGACATTATAGAAACTTTGGGCACAGTATGGACTATATGGACAGTGTTTAAATCCCTTTCAACACAAAAGGAATAGTTTTAGAACACAATGTGATTTACAAAGCTGAGGGTTTTTTTCCCAACTTTAACATATGTTTTCAGAATTTCAATGACTATAATCACATATAAATTGTCCAATAAACAGCATCTCTCTAACCCCTATAACCATTTTTAACAAAGCAAAAAATTATTTCCAAAAATAGAGTCTTTATAAAACTAACTCTTGTTTTCTCCATCATTTCACAGTATCAATAGCATCACCAGATTCCTCTATCTGTTTTCTTACCCAAACTGCTCCATCAACCTGCGCACTACTGAAAACCAGAAGTAACAAAATGGAGTTTCATTCTCTGTGATACTGAAGCAGATGAACAAATAGTTACCAAATGAAAACCAGATCCCAAACACCTGACTTTGCCTGTGAAGAGCACATCCAAGGCCCTTACCAAGTGCTTATAGATTCTTCCAAGTGCACTTCTAACATAAATTGTTTGACTTACAAGACTGCCACAAACTAGAAAGCAATGTGGTTGTCAATGGAAGGCATATTGGTGGGTAATATTGAGAAAATAGACAAAAGTTTATAAGACGGCCAAAAAACTCAGAATGCACAGTAACCTGGGGTCATGCTAGCAACACAGTACAGCTCAGGATGACCTGAAGTCAACACTGGCAAAGGCAGGAGAGACACAACTGACAATGTTTAAAAGGGCCTTGAAAGCCACACCACATCAGCAGCTATCAATGATGGGGCAATGCTGAGTCAGGCAAAAGAGAGGCTCAGCACTCCTTTTTTATTACATCACAGGGAGGTGATGAAGACACTTTAGAAAAGATCAACCCCAAAACCAAGTCATCATTATCAAAATCCTATAAAATGAGAGTGACAAATCAGGGTCTGAAAGCTGGTGCAGCCTGCGGAGGTCAAAGGAAGTGGGCTTTGAACTTTGACTACTGGCTCCACCATTACAGTCATGGGGCTTTTATCCACCTTTCCAAGTTTGGCTTTCTCACCTGAGAGAGGTGCCTTCAGGAGAAATTCTATAAAGCACTAGGTACTACGTCCTCAAACAATTATTATTTCCATAACTCCATAAAAATTAAAGAGCAATTCTAAGCCACAATTCACAGCTTCTTCCAATTACCAACTCATTTCAACAATCAGCTGAAGAACAGGACTTGTTCTGAGCACCACCCCAGAGGCCCCCCAGGATAAGCAGTGCAATCTGCCACAGACAGTGACTATGCCATGTGTGTCCTCACCGGTCCTGCTCGTCCCCACTGTGTTACACACAGTCCCCATGTTTCCATGGCTATACTGGTTCCTTAGTGAAGATTTTCTGTCTGACAAAAAAGTAGAATAATTTATTCTGCCAATAGAATTTTAAGGAATAAGTCAAACAAATTTTTAAAATTTTATGTTTTAATTACTAGGTTTCTAGATTTGGGGTTATAGGGTTTTTTTAAAGCAGTCAAAAAGCTATAATCATGAATGGGATAAAAATTAAATTAGCTACAAAGGAAGTCATCCTGAAGTGGCACAGAGCAACAAAAAACTATGAGTAACTTAACAGTCAAGTTACAGTCACTCAAACAGATCACATCAAAGCTATTATAGGACAACACATAGTGCTATGAAAAATATAATAATAAAATACTAAGTTTAAAAAGCAGGTTAAGTAACAGTAAGTAAATATGATCCCCTTTGGTATAAGTATATATATGTGTGTGTGTACATACATACCCATGTATACATAATACATATACACACATGGTATATATATGTGAATATGTATATGTATAGTCATGTATCATATCCATATGGGATCACAGGTGTATACATACATCTATAAACTTATTTAGAGATAGAAAATATTTATAAATTTAAACTTTTTAATTTTAAATTTTAAAATTTCTAAGTAAGTTATGAAATACATAAATTTATTAGAGCTGTATACCTGTAAATGGGGAGAAAGCAAATGCACCAAAACCAAATATTTACAGTGGTTGATTCTGAGTATTAAGTTATGAATGACACTTATGTTTTTATTTGTGTTTCATTGTCTTTTCCACTTTTTCTAAACATTTCTTTAAAAGGGTCTCCTTCTTATGACTCAGGATTCCCCATCTCCTTTCATGCAGATGGTGGGAATAAAAGAGAGTGCCACTGAAGTCACTAAAGAATAAAGATGATCTCAGCACACTGCTGAGATGCCGTGACTGCTAATAGCCTCAGTCTACACTAGAGTTATTGACAGGCACTCCATGGAAAATCCACCAGGAACGTTTAGTCCATTTTCCATTCTGTGGCATTCAAAGTCAGTGAGTCTGTTTGCATGGGGTGCCTCTGAAAGGCCACAGCTTCAGTCTACCACACGAATACACCAACATGCCATCACCAAAGTCTGTGAGAGACACATCTGGCCACTAAATGCAGCCTGAAAATTGTTTTGTTTGGAGAACATAATACCTCCTGGGCACTAGATTAAAACACACAATCAGATTTCCAATAAGTTACAGTAAATTCTGCTGAATTGATCTAATCAGCCTATATTTCTATATGACATCATGCTTTAAAGGCTTGGCCTGAACATAAATACTTAATGTAATAAATACAGTCTGAAATATTTGATCTCCTTGGAAGTTTAATTGATCGACTACAGAGACTGACAGAAAAAAATTAAGTTAGTTCTGTCTCGTCTCTGCGATGGCACGTTTTCATCCTAGAGGCAAGTGAGCTGTAATTTTGGTTACAGGTAGACCTCTCCCACGCTGATTTCCAGTTGGATTTTCAGACAAAGGGTACAGAATTGAACAAGAAAATGGGTGTGTGGGTTTATGAAATGTTTAACACAAATTCTATAGCTTATTGCTTTTGTTTTATAGTAAAACAAATAAATATTTTGTGCGTCATAAAATATGTTTTATGACTCACAGGGAGTATTTTAATGGGGATGTTGGTACAATTGCCTATGATATTTAAGCACAGATTTTTAGATGCTGTAGCTAAGTGTGCTCATCAATAATCAAACTCACAACAAGGTCAAATTTACGTCCATAGATCTTCTACCATGGAACTCATGAAGTACATTTTCCTGTCTCAATTTGATGGTTTTTATTGCACTTTTACCATGAGTTGTTCATTTTTGTGCCCACCGCACTTCCCAAACTTGCTGTGAATGGTCTTTGCCCATCCTCACCCCACATTCCTGATCCCAGAATTAAAATGTCCCATTTGGTACAGAGTAAACACTTGAATATTTAGGGAAGGGAGAAAGAGAAGGAGAGGCTATCTTTCCTGACCAAGTTGGCATATTTTAGTTCCCCAAAGTTGCCATTTACCCAATCTGCTTAATGCCAAACTCCTCAGGTTAATTTGGCAGGTTATTCTGGTGGAATTGATGCTAAATCCCACCCCTGTCTTTATTCTAGGCATCACTGTACAGCCACTGTCCCAACATCTGCTCATTCACTCAGCAAATACTCCTTGGTAGGATTGGGTTTACCAACCATTCCTTTTGCTGTAGTATAGTCCGAGGACCAGTGCCAGGCTCCCATTTCAGCCTGGAGGTCTCTGGAGGGGCAAACAAATAATGACAGGACCCAGACCCAAGAATCTGGTGCAGCCAGAGGAGCAGCAGAAACACAAGTCCTGGGCAATCCAATGCCAGTTAGCACTGCCCACTCCTGCCAGCAGCAGCCAGAACTCAGATGGGCAGGTGGCTCCTCCTGCTGCCTCTGGGCCCAGGCCAGAAACCTCTGCTCAGCCCCCTGCACTCAAGGTCCCCACTGATTAGCAGAAAGGGCAAAGCCATCAGCACCCATAGGAAATGGCTTCTGGAAAGTGAGTTGCAGTTTTTAAAGCCAGAGAATGACAGCAGGTGCCTGTAAAAGGAACAGAATCAATACAGAGTATGGGAGCTAGAGGGCAGGACACCTGGGCCCCTGACTTGTTCTACCTCTGAAAGACATACTGTGTGACTTGGTCAGTCTTATTCCTTTCTCTGGGCCTCAGTTTCCCCTTACTGAATCCTGAAAAAAGCAGTGTTAACAGACTCAAGGAGATTCCTTACAGCTCTTCCTGACATGAGCTAGGCATGGAGGGGGCTAGAGCTGACCCATCCACTTGCCTTGTAAACCTTAACTTAATCATCACCATAATCATAACAATAATCGCCAGCACCCACTGGACACTTGGATGTGCCAGGCACAGATACACACTCTATCAGTCATAGGCACTGTTGGGGATGGTCCTACTGGTCCTCATTTCACAGATATGGAGACTCCAGAGCCTGGGCTCACCTCAAAGTCACACAATCCTCCTCTCTCAGGACCACGGTTCCAGCAGCCTTTCTATAACATACCAGCCCTACCAGTCTCAGTGCCTTTGCTCATTCTGTCCTCTCTTCCTACAGTGCTCATGCCCACTGAACAAGTCCTATACTTCCTTCAAGCCCAACTCAAGTATCTCCTCTGGAAAGCCTTCCTCATTCTCCAGAGTTTGCATGTCCTTGTTGGCCTCTATGAGAGCAGATGACTATGTCACATGAGATGGAAATCTTTGTTGCCCTGTTTGTCTCTCCAAGCTCATCCCCAGCTTGTAAGCCCCTAGGGAAAAGATAGGTCTAATTTATCACCAGATACACATCCTCTGGCTCAGAGTCAGGCAAGGTGGGGTTCTCAGTTGGTGCTATGGAGCACAGGAGGTCCCAGTAGTTTCTGGAGTCCAACAGGTAGCCAGTAATACAGGGCCAGGGTCATAAACTGGAGTCTCCCAAGTGAGGCCTGTGTTCCAGGCCTAGACCAGCATGACCTTCTTTTCTTCTTTACCCAACTCCACTACCTTTTACTCTGCAAAAAACTCTGTTAGAGGCAAAAGTGAGTGACTTTGAAGGATCTAGAAGTGACTAAGATAATGTCAGTTCATTGAAAGTGCTTAGAGTTAAGATTGGGAAGCAAGGTAGGTACAAATACAAGTGCCCCTATTCATGTCATGAGGCCAGAATATCCTTGATATCTGTGCCAGTTAGTCTCCAAAGAGGGCCTTCAATGAACCATCCCCTCACCCCCTACCCCAGTATTCACATAGATGCAGTCCACTTCACTTGAATCTGGACTGGCTTTGCGGCTGGCTTTAATCACTAGAAAGCAGTGAAGCGATATTGTTCTGAGAGTAGGCCTTAAGAAGCCCTGGCATCTCTGCTCTTATACCGTTGGATCCCAGCCACCATCCAAACCCTTCCTACAGGCTTTCATAGGGAGAGAGAGCTCACAGCCTCCCAGCATCCCTGTCCAGGCACCAGACACCAGACACAGAGGCGATCCCTTCTTACACAGACCAGCCCCAGCTGCCATCTGACTGCAACCCCAGGAAACCCAGGCAAAGCAATAACAGCACTGCCAGGCTGAGCCCAGCCAGTCCTCATATCAGAGCAGCTAGGCAGCTCTGCTACTGCTCTTATTATATAAGTTTTAGGGTAAATTAAAACAATACTGAAGCTGGAATGGAGATTTTTTTGGAAAAAAAAATCACAAGCCAATCTCCTCATGATCATAGATGCAAAAACTCTAAAGAAAATATTAGCAAACCAAATTCAACTATCTATAAAAAAGATAACTTGTCACATCAAATTTGGGTTTATTTCAGGAATGCACAGTTGGTTTTACATTTAAAAATTTATCAGTGTAATTTACTGTATTAATATATTGAGGGAAAAAAATATGTGATCATGTCAATAGCAGCAGAAAAGTATTTGATGAAATTCAACATACATTCATATTCATCATTTTTTAAAATAATAACTAAACATAAACTCTTAAAAAGCGAAGGCAAGAAGAAAATATTTTTAGTTGATACAAGGTATCTAAAAAAAGAAAGAAAAAAAAAAAGACAGCAAACACAATTGTGAAACCCTGCAAATTTTCCCATGAGATCAAGACTAAGGCAAGGATTGGTCACGAAGACCACATATTGTATGATTCCATTCATATGAAATGTCCACAAGAGCAACTGCAAGATGTCCACAATCTATAGAGACATAAAGATTAGTGGTTGCCGAGGCCAGGGGGATTGAGGGAAATGAAGAGTGACTGCTAATAGGTATGGGATAATGAAAATGTTCTAAAGTTGATCATAGTGCTCATTGCACAATTCATTAAGTATACTGAAAATCATTGAGTTATACACTTTAATGGATTAATTGTATGTTATGTGGATTACATCTCAATAAAGTTTTTATAAAAATAGAATAAAGCAAAGAGACTGTTACCACCACTTCCATTCAATACTGTACTGAAGGTTCTGGCTGGCATAGTCAGACAAGAATTTAAAAAATAAGTTGGAAAGGTAGAGACAAACTGTCTTTATTTAGAGATGATCTGATATTATAAGTAGACTATCATAAAGAATCTACAACTAAACCTCATTATATAGATTAATCTCACAAACATATGCCAAGCCAAAGAGAACAGACATGAAACATACATATGGTATGATTCCAATTATATGTATATTATATATATGTGTGTATATATATATATATACATATATATATATAAAGTTTTAATGATTAATGAATAAAAAAATTTTAAGCACCTGTGTAACCACCCTCAGGGACTTTGCACCCCCAAAATCCCTTAGTCCTTTTGCCCCTTTCTACTCCCATCACTTTCCTCCCTGTAAATGAAATCCTTTGCTGACTTTTATGGAAATATTGGTATAGCTTTGCCAACCTCCTAAGCAGGCTTTCAAAAACACCATTGTTCAGTCTTGACCTTTTAATGCGTGTTCTGTGAAATGTTTCTGATTATTATTATATTTCACAATAAAGCAATTTTTGTTTTTAAAAATTGTGATTTTTTTAAAAAATCACAGCACTAAGGGAAAAGTGATGAAAAAGGAATGGAGGCATGTGAAATGCTTTCAGATGGCTCAGAGGAGGAAGAAGTTGTTTCTGACTCTGAGTCTCATCTTGGTGGGTAAATGTTTATTGGCCAATAAAGCCCTTGCAGTCTCAGAACCCAGGCAGTTCACCCTGGCCTGGAAGTCCAAGGGCCAAGGGAATGTGGAACAGGGAGGGCATGTTCTTGGCTACCTATGGGGCCTTGCTTTCAGGAAGGACATGGCCAGACCCTGTCTCAGCAGTGCACACCCTGCCCCTCACCTCTCCTGTCTTCACACACACAATACAGGCCCAAGACTACCTCTTCAATTGCTAGCTAGCATCCACTGAGCACTCACTGCATGCCAGCACCAAAAGAGGTGCCTCACACAGCCTCTGCCTAAGTCCTCACAGTCTCCAAGGCCTAGATTGACCCAGCTCAGCCATAGAGGACAGGTACAGCCAGAATTCCAGGTGCATCCTGTCTGCCTCGAGGTTCTTCTCAGCCCAGTCCTTATTTGGGACAGCTGGAGCCACCTCACCTCCCCAGGGGTGGGATGGAGAGGGGAGGATAAGAAGGAGTCAGACCTCATTCCCTTGTTCTGCTGCTGTTCTCTTACCTAAGGCCTAACTCCAGGAAGCTGACTGAGTGCCCCCACAGCCCCACCTTGCCCAGCAGGCTGCCCCACCCTTCCTCCTGCCTGCTCTGTTTAGGTGAAGTCAGTGGTGATGCCTCCATCCAGCTCCAGAGAGCAGCTATATCTCGGGGTTTGAGCATGGACTGAGCAATGAAAGCTCTCCCCTAGCAGCTATAATTAGTGTCCACCTCACACCCAGCTCTTGGAATCACAGGTTAGAGGCAGCCAGGCTAAGTGTACCAGGAAGCAGGCCTCCACTGACTCTGGCTTTCCCACCCCCAACACACTGCCCATCCTGTGGCCAGCACTTCCCCTGAATAAACCAAGCACGTCCCTTGGCCATTAATAACCTCTTCTGTATTAATGAATGGTGAACACAAGGCTGGCCATTAAGACAGCGCAGAAAAATTCTTTGTGTCGCTTTTTGTCTGGACATCCACTATTGTTATGCAAACCTTCCCTGTGTGGGGTAGGATCCTGCTGCCTCTTTATTTGAGTTTCCAAGGCATGCCAAATCATGGAACATACTAACTGCATGCCTAGCTGGGATGAGTCCTCTCTGCCCAGGCCAGAGGGCGAAGCACATGGCAGCCTGCAAAGCCCCAGGGAAGGACTGCGTACCTGATGAGGGAATCCTGCCAGGGACAGGAAGGAACCCTCATCACTGCCAAAAATTGGAACAGTGGGAGCTATAAGGAACAGATGAATGTCAGCTGCAATAAAGTCCAGAGAAATGGGAGAAGTCTGGGAGAAAAAGACATTTCATCAAGTCCTTTACGCCTGCGTGGGACCTAGAAACTTGGAAATGAGAATGGAGGAATCTGGTTAATAAAAATGATAGTTTATTGAGGAACTCTCATGTGCTACACACTAAGGGCCTCGGATGTTCTAACTCATGCTCTTCATTTACTTCTATGAATCCAGACCTAGGATCTCCATTTTATAGAAGAGGATGCAGAGGTAGAGCGTTCCCGTACTTCTCAAGACTTACATTACGAGAGAATGAAGAATGAGAATTCACACAGGCAGGCCACACAGAGTCCCTGCTTGAAGCCACTGTGCTAATCAGCTGCTTGATAATTAAAGGATAATTAAGGGAGGAAACCCCCCAAAGTGCCTAGTTTTCAATTATCTTGCTCTGTCTCCAGTAGGCGATTCTTGACCCGAGGTAGCCAGCTGCCCCACTTATTGATGGGGACAGCTGGATGCCCATCTGGGGATCTGTGCAGCAAGAGTCTGGAGGCTTGTCTGCCACACCTCCATGTGGGCACACTCTGCTTGGCCAGCCACCCCAGAAAGGTGCTGCCCTCACCTCCAACCCCTCTCTGTGCCTGAGCAGCCCTGCTGACCTCTCCAGACACTTCCCTCGGAGCGCCAGTGGCCCGCACACCCCAACACTGAGACCACTGTGTGAGCAGCCTCAGGCAGCACTGCTTCTCAGACCCTGACCAAGCCCGACGACCGCGAGGCAGAGCACATGCCCCAGCACACAATAACAATGCTGCGGCTGAGGGCAAAGCTCCGCATCTCTGCCTTGGCTCCCTGGCTAGAGGCAGAACAACCAAGTTGAGCTGTGGCAGTTCTAAGCTGGGCACATTGTCCAAATACAGGGTAATTTCCAGTTCAATATTGGTCTCTCCAGCTCTCCAGATGCTTCCAAACCTCAGGCCACTGCTTGCAACAGGTATCTTCAAGGAATCAAAGTTATTCTATCTAATTTCCTAAGAAAACCATAATGTGGACTTTCCTGTTGCTGACTTCTCAGTCTGTGTGCTAAAACTCAGCAAAGTGGCTGCCCCCCTTCGCAGTTTCTGGGTTACTTTCCCCTATGATCTAAAGACCTAAAAGCAGAGCTCAGACCCACTGCCATATTCTGGGTCACAGTCATGAAGCTAACAGGGCCTAGCATGCCCACCCCACTCACCTGGGAGGCAGGGCTTGGCATCATCACACAAGCAACTCTGTGGCTGGGTCCTCCAGAGCATTGATTTGCCCCTGCCTGTTCTTTTTCTCCTCATGGGGTCACCTGCTCAGGAGCTGACAGCCAATACTCCATAAGCACTCCTATTTTCAGAGCCCATTAAAAACCAAATAATTTCTAGGAAGCGAATGAGTTCCCATAAAACTACATTAAAGGACCTAAGTAAGGACTTCAAGGATCATTATTTAAAGGAACTCAGAGAACTGTAATCAATGAACTCCAAGTTACCCCACAAACACTCCTGGAGACTCTCTCAGTATTTCCCAGGCAAGTACTTCATGTCTGTCACAACGATGCCTAGAACCAAATAACCAGAACCCCAACACAGAGCCCTTCAACTTGTAACTACACATAACGCTGCCCAAGCCCTGAGTTCTGGGTCCTCTAGTTGGGGTACTCCAAATGCTCATGGGAGAACTGATCCCACCCTGGGAGTCCTGCACTGTCCTCACACAATGGCCAGATGCTGGTGCAGCTGGCAGGCTTATCTTGGTCCCTCAAGTCTAATCTGAAGACACAGGTCTGAAGTTTCAGGTCTGTAGTCACAGTGCCTAGAGTGAGGTCTAGGGTGAGGCCAGAACCTTGGTGGTCCTTCCAGGGCACTTGCTGTGCTGTCTTCAGTCCAGTGCTACATGGTCCCTCTAGGACCACAAAGCCTGAGGAAAGAGACGCAGGCACCGGTTTGGGTCTGGGAGCTGAAAATCACTTTGATTTATTTCTCCTGAGTATTTTCAAGTCACCACAGGCCTGGAGGAGTAGATTGGAATCTCTGGCTTGGAAGGAATGTGCTCAGCTCACATTGGTCCTGGTAGTCCTGGGTGAGTCTCATAGCTGTGGACTCACAGCTGTCCTCACTTGCTGGGGAAAAGCATGATGGGGGTCCAAGGTCCCTACAAGCAGTGCTCATTCAGAGGAATGAATGAATAAATGGTGTTGGGAGGAAAGGGTACCTCAGGATCCTGTGGAGAATAGCCTAGACCACAAAGGGGTAACCTAGCTGAATAAGTGGTGTGTGAGCAAGTGACTCTGACTGTCTGAGCCTCAGTTTCTCATTTGTAAAAAGAATGATGGGCTTAGAAGGCCAGGAGGGTGCCTTCTAGCACCGTCTGCATGAAGCTTCTCTCAGCGAGCTAAGGCAGCCCCCTTACTTGGCCAGCAGCCCCTGGCATGCTCAGGCTGCAGAAAAGGAGAGCTTGGTTCAGCCACCAGCTCTGCCAGTATCTGGCTTCCTAGTCACTTCCGAGGGTACAGTTAAAGTGAGGGAGGCCAATTACATCCCAGAGATCACTGGCACTGAGCTAGATCCTAGAAACTTGGGGTTGGTCCTTCCTGGGGCCCAAATTGGGATATGTACTTAATTTCTATTGCTTGGGGGAGTGATAAGGTGTGGGCTACAAAAGCCAAAAAGCCATCCTGGCCCCGAACCATTTTACAATGTGCCACAAAACCACTGAGCATTAAACCCAGGGGTGTTTATTACCTGACTTGCAGGTACTCACTTCTCACCCCAGGTCCAAGGCAGAGGCCGATTCCCCAAGCATCTCCCCAGGCACTGCTGGACTCACCTGGTCTGAAGTGGGGCATTGCTGGACTTACCTGGTGCTGACCAGTGGAGTCACAGGCAGCCCCAGAGACTTCCTGCTCAGAGTACCTCCCTTCCAGAAGTGCCACCACATGGGGTCAGGCACTTTTAGAATGCAGAGATACCCCAACCAATGCCAGCCATTATCTCAGAGCCATCGTGTAACCATGGAGCCCTTCTTGTATAATCCTGCTTTAAGAAGAAAATAGAACTACAGCACAAGACCACTTGGCAGAGCACAGAGGGGGTTTTCAATAACTGCTCATTTTCTTCCCTTTCCAACATGATTTAGCTTGCCAGCTGCTCAAAGAGGTCATCTAGGAAAGGGCCCTGGCGGTGAGAGGGTCAGGATGAGCCACTGCAGGGGAACTATGCTGAAGGGAGGCCCAAGGAGGAGGTACATATAAAGGGAGAAGGACACAGAGAACAGAGATGGGAGCGGGCAGAAGAAAATCCCCTCTCACAGAACAGCAGGCCAAACACTGGTCAGACCAACGATGCTCCAGTTTGGCCTCAGAGACTTGGAGGCAACACTTGAAAGATGTAACTATTTCTAATAAAAATCTAGGTTTCCAGTTTCATCAAAATTCAATAATTCTGGCAATGCTGTGTCTCTGCTCCCACTGGCCACAGTCAGCTGGCTTGATAACAGTGGACCCTTGAATGGTAAATGCTGCCCAGTCCACCCCATCCCCACCTCTGCTGAGTGTGGATCCCAGGGAACAACTCATGTTCCTCAAAGAACTGTTTCTGATGGTAGGGCAGTGTGCCTTTTCCCCGAGCCTCTCTCAAAAGTGGGAAAATGACAAATAGAACAAGAGGGCCACGTTTTTCAAGAAAAGTGAGTGAGAGCTCCTTTGCATTGAGGAAGCAAAGGCAATGCCTACCTGTGCTCACTTTGCCCACAGCCTGCTGGCTCTGGAAACATCTGCATGTGTCATCTGCCCCCAAATTTCTGTCCCCCTGACTGCAGTTAGGAGGAACTTCTCACAGGGACATGCAGGCTCCCTGAGCAGTGCCACCACAGTGCACAAAGATCTTTCCCAGTCTGGTAAGCACACCATGATTTCTGTCACTTCTGCAGGCTCCTGTACACCCCAAGGCCCCACTCCGATGGCAAGGGCAGCACCAAAGGAAAGTGTTTCCAATGAGGCAGACACTGTGCAGGATCCCTGGAGTCAGTGATAAAGGCTTACTGAAGGGCCAGGGGAGTGGGAATAAGGGAAGAAAGGAGGGCTGATAGTTCTACCAGCCTCTCCTTCCAGTCCCTGCCTCTGTCCTGGGTCAGGGTGTGAGAGACATAAGTCCCTGCTCTGTCTCCCTGTCACCACTGCCCTTGGCATCCCTCAGACACTATCCTGCCCTCCCTGCATGGTAGTTTGGCTCTCTAGACTGCTCTTCAGCCACCACATCCTCCACTAGGACCTCAGCTTGGTTAACCAGAGATCCCCACAGGCTGCCACAGCAAAGAGATGTGGGAATCACCTCCAATTCATGAGTCTGAAGTGGGCAAGCAAAGAACATTTGTAAAAGAGTCAGCTCCTCTCAGGAACAGAACTTGCCCTCACTGAAGCAGAGAGGATTTGACAGGCAGACACAGGACTGCTCCTCCAGTTAAACCAGCTCCTTGGCTGATACCCAAGTCCCACTGCTAATCTTCCAGAAGCCCCTTTCAGTTGGCTGACCTCTGTAGTTCCCTATCAGCCTATTGTGTCCTGTGGATATGTCCTAAGGATGCTCTGAGGAGTATCTATGTGGCCTCTGGAATCCATAGTCACAGTTGCTGAAGCAAGTGGTAGGAAGGTGCAATGCTCAGAGCTGGATGGCACCAAGCCTATTCACTTATGCCCAGCTAGCTGGACAACTCAGAAGTGGCTCGAGGTTTGGGGGCTCTACCTCCTACATTGGAAAGTCTGAATCCTGAAGCATGACATTCGGGGCCTTCAAGCTCGGGCCCCTACTGGACACCTCCACCTATCTCTGGACACTCTCCCATGGTCCCCCAACATACATGCCAATCTCTAGAAAAGTCTGGTTTTTTGTCCCCAACCCTCTGACCCCTGCCCCATATTCTTTGCTGTTCCTTATGCCTAGAATGCCTTTCTCACACTTCAGGAGACTCCCCAGGGAGGCACCATCATCCATCATCATGAATGAATGTCCGCATTCATCCCCTAGACTCTGACACAGAACAAGCAGGAAACACCCTGGGGGGGGGGGGCCTGTCCCACCACCTATTACCAGGAAGAAACCTACAGTGGCACCTGCACTCCCACCTCCCAGACCTGCTGTGACAGGAAAGGCCTTGGGGGAACACTAACACAGCTCCCCGAAACCCTCTCTGGGACCCAGCCCTGTTCCTGGCCAGCACACCAGTCTGAACCATCACAGGAGGAGTAGGTTTGGGGCCAGGAACTGAGAGGTGACGTTGGATGGGCCCATTCATCCAGTGGGGATGCCCAGAAATCCCCAAGGGACAGCCCATAAGTGTTCCTTGGGCCTGACCAAGTGTCACAAATGGTGTCCATCCTCCAGACAACAACAGCCACTGAGAAAAGCAAATCTTGGAAAACCACAAATCCTAACAGTGCCAACCTCTGATATCAGGCATTCCTGGGGTGGGTAGATGGGCAAGCTCTACATATAGAGAGGGGCCTTCAAAGCTGGGATGATTGCCCCTCACAGGCCTCATAAATAAACTGCAAGTGAGCTCCTAAAAATGTTACCTATGACCAGGAGCAATCTATGAACATAGAGCAGTCACTTTGAAAAGACCAGCTCTCAGACAAGCTCCCATCAGGTGCGTTCACCTTAGTCCTCAGGCCATGTGGAAAACCAACAAGATGGTACATATGGAAACTGACCCTGCCTGTGACTTACAGAAGGAGAAAAGGAATTGCACCAGCCCAAAGTGCAAGGATGAGCCTAATCAAGAAAGCAGGTCAGTCAGACAATCGGCAGGATCCTCAGCCAGCAGAGCCAAACTCACCTTTCAGCGATGCAACGTGTGACAGGGCCTGGGCATATGTGGCCGTGTTCAGGAGGGTCCCAGGCAAGCAGGAGGGAAAGAAAGGTCCTGTGGGAGCCACCGTTCTCCCCAGACTGGTAGAGAAAGAAAACTGCATGAGTTTCCAACCCTGTGTGCCCACCAGCCCTTTAAGCCCAGGAATCCAGCTAACCTCACCTCTGCTGGGCCTCGAGGGCCTCCTTCTTGCTCCGGGCCTGGTCCCCAGGGGGTGGAGAATTGACATTTCTCACAGGTGGTGATGTCACCTCTGCCATGGACTCCTTGGCTCCTGGCTCCTGGTCAGAGGCCCCTCTCTCTGTCTTCCTCCATTTGGCCCTTCGGTTCTGGAACCAAACCTGAATCCCCAACGGAAAAATACATCCAACAGAGGCAGAAAATCAGACATGATGAGGAAACCAGAATGCAAGCACAAATGCCTGGACCCCATGCCCTGTTCTCCTGGCTCACCTTGCAGCAGCAGGCAGGTGGGCAGAGTCACAGCCTCCCCTCACCAAGAGATCAGCCAAAGTAGTGTTCTCTGAACTGCAGCTGCAGACCCACAGATGGGTCTGGAGATCAATGTAGAAGGCATGACAGGCATTTTTTAATGAGTGTTAAATCATAGAAAGTATACAAATGCATTGCCCAAAGTAAAGGTTAAAAGTGTTGTTTTGTGGAAATTCTCAATGTATGTGAGTACATTTATCTGACGTGAAAATATTTCCTTGGGGTAGGGAAATCATCAGGCCATTTATAAAACACTGCCTGGGGTTTTCTCATCAAAATACTCATTCACACTTCCATCACCTTTGTCCTGAGCACCTGAGTGTGTCTTGCCTAATACTTGTGATTAACCCTGAAATCATCTCTTGCACATCATGATGAGTGAATGACCAGCAGCCCAATACACCCATTAGAAACCCTGACTCTGGAGTCATTTTTGGCTTAAAATTCTGAACCCTGGTTAATCTTGTTTAGAGTCCACTGCAATCCTACAAGATAGGCAGTCCTATTGTCTCCTCCGCTTTACAGATGAGAGCACAGGAGGTCAATTAACTTGCCCAGGTCATTCAGGTGGTAAGTGGCAGATCCACAATTTGAAACCCAGTGGCTTGGCTAGGAGTCATGATCCAACCTGTCTGGGGGCTATAATAGTGGCCACCCCCAACATTATTAGGAAGATTAACATAGAGATGCATGAAAAACCTAGCAATAGCAATCCACCACTAGGTAAACATTAACTAATGTTTTCACCTCTGCCATCCCCGGGTTAGAAGGTAGTTTATGATTCACCTGCTCTAAGTACCTTCTTAGAGGGTGGTATAGAATTCCTTAAGCCCTGGAAACCAAGACTGCATTTGCGGGACAGCCTCATGGCACCTGGGCAGCCCAGGCCCGAGGTTTTTCCCGAGGTCAGTGAAATCCTGCTGCTCTTTACTCCATCCAGCAAACCTCTTCTCCCTTCTCCTAGGAGATCATTCCTGGCTTACAAAACAATGCTTGGTTAGACCTCCCTCCTATTCCTGAGACATCCTTTCCTGCCAGGGGACTGGCCCAGGAGGGCACCTGGGTCCCGAGGCTGAGCCCTCTGATGACCACTCCACCTCCAATTTTCATTCTCCTTTATCAGGCTTTCATTCTCTTTTTAATCTAGTTGGCTTTTAATTGCACATATCAGCAACCATTGAATAATGATTTTATCTATATTCTAAATTTAGGGCAGTTAAATGCAAAGCAAAATGCAGACACTTTCTTGTGTCTTAATTGAATGAAGGTCACAGCTATGACAACATTTAATTGAGCTATTTTTCATTATCATATTTTAATGACTTTGCACTGACAGTTCGCCTGCTTCTGAGGAAAGAGCATGATGGAGTCGTTTATTTCCCTATTTAGTTATTGTTTGACAACATCAGCTTCAATTAAGACCCTGCTTTATAGAACATTAATCATATTTGAATGAGCAAGCAGTGTAAATGTAAACACAGCTCCCTTCCCGCCACCACCAAAGCATGAAGCCAGTGTCCCCACATGGAGGCTCACTAAAAAAAAGCTTCGCAGCCATTGTCTGTTTGCATAATAGCCAACAACAGCCTCAACAACAATTCCCAGCTTTAATTGTGGCCACCCCTATCTCACCCTTGCACCTTTCAGGGAGAAGTTATGATCTTCCACTTCTGAATGCTCAATAATTGTGTCATTTATCTCAATTTGCAGTTCAGTCTTTAGGCAGCTATTGGCAAGCTGGCATTAAAAAAAGAAAGGAGAGACTGCATCCTGGCCAAAGGAGATTTTCATTTCCAAATAATAATCAGTTTAATTTGCCCACATATGACCAATGATTCATGTTCAGATTTAATAATCAGGATCACATAATCTGATTATAGGGGAAATAATTTGTTTACAACCCCCAATTTACTGCTCAGAATTCCATTATCTCTCTTCAGCCATTGGTTTTTAAGAGATACTAACATGACCCAGGGGAACCGAAAGCAAACCATTATATTTCCTACAATTAGATCTTTGCATAGTCTTAACCCCAAGCCCCTACATAAAAAAGAATAGAAACAGCATGGAGGAAACCCCATAAATAAAATGAATATATAATTGTGCTCAAAGAATAGCTTGCCTGGAGAGGCAGTGCTGCGGATGTGTGCCTCCTGTGCTCAGGCACATCTGCTGGGCTCGATGGGTTTGTGCACTTAAACATAATCATCCTGTGGCTTCTAAAAAGAAATGCTGCTTAGAGACTGTCACGGTCACGGCAGGTCATGCTCGGCTCTGCAACAGCCCTTTCACTACTGCCGCTTAAAGATTTTTAGATTGTACATGTTCTTTGGATTCACTTATCTAAAAGAGTCTGCATGCTGGGGGAAAGTTGGACATGATGCAATTTCTGGAAAGCAGATCCTAACCCTGTTCCCATCTGAAAACACAGTTCTCTGCCATTGACCAGCCTTAGCCCGGAGTGGTCAGAGCTGCTTTGAGAATAGCATCTCAGCTCTTTTTTTTTTTTTTCTTCCAAAGCAAGGAAATGGATGTGCATTGATGTAATTTAGTACCTTAGAGACGCGGACAAATTAGTGTAGAACATTATCACTAGTTAATTATGAATGACCGATTAATCAACCTAATCTAATATTCCACATTATGTTGATGTTATTAAAGTGCATCATGAAAATGACAGATAGTCTTCATTTGCTTTCTTTGGCCAAATGTGCACTCTGCAGTCATGATGTCAAAAAAAAAAAAAAAAAAAGTTTGCCAGTTTTAATATTAGGGAGTTAAATAATTGAACAGAAGGCTCACCTGCACTCTGGCTTCTGTGAGGTTTATTTTCATAGCCAGCTCTTCTCTGGTGAATACATCAGGGTAGTGTGTCTGGGCAAAAACTGCCTCCAGAGCTTCCAGCTGGTAAAAGGAAGAAGTGTTTACTCGTGAACGGTAGTGGCTAGGTGAGAGGAAGCAGATGTATATTTCAAATTTGCTAAGAGTGGTGAGGAAGTTGTTTCACAGATCAAATAGGGAAAGGAGAAGGAGAAAAGAACTGTTTGAAAAGATACCACAGAATTAAAATTTCAACCGCTGATAACTTAGGAGATAAGTCTTGCTAACAACCTCAATGTTCCCCCAAGAAGTAGAAATACAAAGAGAGGTGCAAATATTTACATACATTTACATTTAAATATATTCATAGAATTAAAATGGAAGGGTGGCTTTATGAATTAGAATGGTGCACACAGGTCCAGGAGAAGAGAAACAATTTGCAACTGCCCTCTCTGTGTTAGCCGCACAGAAACTGCATAGGGGTGTTTGAGTCACCTTCCTGACTGCACCACTTTGCTCCAGAAGTTGAACAGATCTTAGAGAAGGGGCCTAGGTCCAGGAAACACAGTATCAGGGTTCCAATCATAGCCCTTCCATTTATGGACAACAATATCTTCTCCAAATCTACTTCTTGGTCCCCAGTCTTCTCATCTACTTACCAGGAATAAGAATGTTCTACTTGCCTTCCTCAGAAGGTTATTCCAAGTTTCAAATGATATTGCTGATGTTAAAATGTTCCCCAAACTATTAACCATAAGCTAATGGGAGCAATCATTATTGCCTCTTCACTTACTATTTGGGACCAAAAGGTCAAAGTCTTCCACCCTCTCCCCAAACAGATTCATTGACACAGAAGTCATTCAAGAAAACAGAAAGATCTGGTTAACATAATCAATTGGCCTGACTGGAAAAGATGAGGAAGAGCAGCTAAAAAAAATTTTATTTATTTATTTTTTTTTGAGGCAGGAAACAGCTAACTTTCAGAAGGAGAACACCATCATTACCTGCTGAAGTGTGAATGTTGTCCGGTTCCGGCGCTGTTTTCTGCGCAGGAACCCATCATCAAAATCTCCAGTAGGGTGATTGCCAAAGGGTGCAGTGCCTGCTGGGAACAAACAGGATCCACCTGAGCAGATGGGCCCCCAGTCCTCACACACCATCCCCAGCTACACAGGCTCATTCGGAGGCAGCAACCCATCCCCTCCAGATAGAGCCCTGACCATACCAAACCATCTTTTTCTGCTCCTCTTATTAACCTCCTTCTTTTCCACTCTCTTGCGCTCTCTCTTTCTCTTCCAATAATTTATGACCCCAAGCCTAACTATGCCTATTTCATAGGGTGGGTGGTGGCCTTATTTCCCAAGATAGCCAAGTTCTCTTCTTGAGAAATTCTGGATTCAAGCAGGAAGGGTCACTGACTTGAGATGAAGCCTTCATCTGTCCTCCAGCTCCCAGCTGCACTCTGTCCAATGCACCTCATTCCCTACTTCAGGTCTTTTTGCAGAAGCTGATGTTTTCCTATTGCTTACCTGTTAGTCTACTTGCCTGTGTTTCCATAAACAACAAGGGTTAAAAGCTGGGGGGTGGAGAAGAAAAGAAAACACCAAGAGCATTTCACAGCACTTTCCTCTTAGAACTTCAGGACATGAGGAGGTAAGAAATTTATAAATAAATATTAATTATCATTGGTCACAGTTCATCAGCATCATAGTAGATCTGTTATATAGATGTCAATAAACAAGAGATCTGCCCCAATAGTTGCTGTCCTGAATTCCAAGCAGACTTACACAGGGCCACTCTCAAAGGGCACCCCACTCTCTTGTCAGGCTCATAAAGGACCCACTGCTTCTGCTTCATTGAAAAGAAAGGCATTCTTCACAGCAGCCTCTAAAGCTCATACAAGGCCAGAACAGACTTTGGCCCCACAATGCATTCAGATCATTTTCCAAATGTGCACCATTTACTGGACAGTCCAAAATGGCTTCTTAGGAAAACAAATGAGCACGTTCACATGAGGCAGTGAACACTGTACCTGCCATGAGCTCTGATCTCAGAATAACTGCCTATTTGTCATTAGGAGCTGGCAAGCCACAGTGCCTAGACCATGTCCCTCAGATGGACCTCAGTCCAAAAGAAGCAAGAACCTTTAGGCTTTTAAAAATTCCATCTACTAAAGGCAGTCCCTCCTACTTACTACTCTACTCTCCAGTGCCACATCCTCTGCCACAACACCCCACTCTCTGCGGAAGCCTCCATTTTCTTGTCCAAACAGCATTCTTCTTCAAAACCCTAGTTACAAATATTTCTCTCCAGATCATTGGAAGCTTAAAAGAGCAACCTCACACCAGCCTTATTTCCATTATTTTGTGGAATACCAAGTTGTTTCCTTTTGAAACAAAGAACTTGACTGGTGAGGATGGAAGGAAATCTCTGAGGGTCTCTGATCACAATCAGCCTCAGTCTTCTAATTTACATCTGCTGCTCCACATTGATTTACCTCGTATACACATACTTCCTTAAGTGAAACACTGTGTGTCAAATTAAATCCTAAAAAAGGCTGATGCTTTATCAAATTAATAAGAACAAAGATTGACAACGTAATAGAAAAGAAAAAATATGAGAAGAAGCATTTTACTTAAAAATAAGTAGAATGGTCAATAATGCTATGAAAATGTTAAGCCTTGTGACAATTAAAACAGAACAATTTACTATTTCCACCATGTTTTTTGGCAAAAAGCATTAGGGGCATCATGATACCTAGTACAGATATGAGTGTAATCAAACATGCATGCCATCCATCTATTTGTAGCAGCATCTATTGGTGAAGACTCATTAGAGGGTAACTCGACAATTTTCATCAAAAATTTAAGTGCACATACAGGCATTTAATCTATGAAAATACTAATGAAGGGTGACAGAGTAAAGACAGAAGAATGTTCTTGGAAATATGGTAATTAAAAAACTGGAAACAACCAAAGTTCCCATCAGTAGACACTTTCTGCGCAGTATCAGCTATTTAAAACTCAGTAGATCTGTATACATCAACATGGAAAAAACTCCCAAAATATATATTATGCCATGATAAAAACAAAGTCCTGACTGATATGGCAGTATGATCTCAGTACAAATAAAGCATAACACATACAGAGAAAATGACATAAGTGAAGGCAAAAACCTGTTTTCTTTGAAGGAATCATGAGAAACCAACAATAGGGAGTGCCTTTAGAAACAGAAGTGAAGAAATCCACTTTTCAATGTATAGGTTTCTGTTCTATTTTAACTTCCTAAGCAGATATATGGAGTACTTTTGAATTTAATATCAGAAAAATTATCTGAGAAGGGAGATTATGAGCCATGCTGTGCTTTCTCCTTTATGCCTCTCTAGATTAATAAAAAATAAAACTTAAAAAGCTGACAGGTTCATATTCCAAAAGTCTGTTCTCAGCCTTTCCATCTGCAACAGATCACCTCCTCTCCAGCAACACTAAACACCCTTTTCTTCAAAACTGGCTTAGAAACACATCTGCAAAAATAATTTTAGAAAGGTTTTTAAGGACATATTTCCTTTTCTTCTGATTATAGCAATCAGTCAGAATCCAGGTGGGATGTGCTTGGGATGTCGGCTCAGAGGTAAGCCAACTAAGCTGAGCTGGGGCTAGAACTCATAATAGGCTGGGCTAGAACTCACCCTATGTGGCATCTGCAACCTGCCCTGAAGATGGGGTTTTCCCCTTAAGTTATCCACATAGCTCATGACCTGCTAAATACCCCAAACCTCAGCCGTCTCAACTTTAACCAGAAGGGTAGGACACTGGGTATCAATCACCAAGGTTCAGAAGAAATAAAGATGCGTCCACCACACATTCAGAGGGTCTCCCTCCAGGCCTGGGGTACAATGTCAAGGGATATACCTCTCCAACCTTTTCATAAAGCCAAAAGGTGAAATGCAAGCAACTGTCTGGCCTTTCCTTAGAAATGCTGACCAAGCTGGCAGGTCTTAAACACTGGTCCTCATTAGTCCCCTCTAGAAAATCCTACTGAACTCTTAAAAGCTTCCTTAGGAAACACATAAACTTATGAAATCCTTGTGCAGTTGGCCAGCTAGGTTCAGCCACTGCTCAAGGTAACCTAGGGCAAGGAGGCAACCATCCTCTGATGTCCTAGGTCCCTCGGTGTCTCACCACTTTCATCCTATTCCATGCCTCCCTGGATTTCTTTGCCTCCAAAATTCTTCCACCCCACAAATAAATCAAAGGAGTGGGTTGCCAAAGCAAAGTACTGGTATTACTCTCACAGTTATAGATGTCCTTCTGTCCTATGGCTGAAACTACTGCTCTGTGGAAGGTGCTGTTAAAGGGCCAGAGTGTGCTACCTTGCCTTTGCCTGAAGCATACTAATTCCACCTTGTGTAAAGGTCCCACTTCTGGGAATTTCTACTCCTCTCTCCATCCTGGGAGCACCAGAGATTCAAGCTGTCCCCTTCTCACCTACCCCCACCTAACAATCCAGTGCAAAGACCACACCAGGGATCCTGAAGTGGAATTTCTCCTAAAGCCTGGAGACCCTCAAAGACCCAAAATCTTGGCAATGGAACTGCCCCTGCGAGTGAGGAGTGGTTGGCATTTGAGGTCAGAAACCCAGGAAGTCACAGAGATAAAGCCAGATCAGGGCGCTTGGGCCTGTGGAAGGCAGGGCTACCGGTCTCTGGGCTGGGAGGGCCACGGTGGCTGGGAACCGATGCCGCCTCTTCTCCCACCTCCGCCTCCCAGCAGCACTGCCTTCTGGTAGTTTAGGCTCTTGTTCTGATCTAGGACAATTCGAGCCAACTCCCCAGTCCACCTTGGCTTTTCGGGATGTTGGCAAAACACCGTGAAAGATTGATGCGGCCCCCTGGGTGGCTGGAGAGCGAGGAGCGATTAGAGGCGTGACACCAACATATGTGCTGGGAGGACCCTGTTGGTCCCTTCGGCATAGCCCGAAGCCTCCCAGCTCAGACGCAGAGAGAGGTGGGAGGCAGGTGGCGACGGGGCGGGAGGCTGGAACGGGATACGGGGAGGGAGCCAGGGGCGCCTCTACCCACCGTCCGGGGGCTGCACCCCTGGTGGGGCGGGATCCAACAATCCGCCAGCCCCACTGTGGCTTGGGTCCTTTCTGGCGGGCGCAGGCTTTTCGGAGCTGCTCGGGAGTGGCGCTTACTCACCCTCAAGCTGTGGCGGACAGTGGAAATAAAACATCCTTGACGGCCAGATGTTCTGGACGGCCGGGACTCGGGAGCGTGACCACGGGACGGACAGGAACGCCTGGCTTCGGCCTGGCTGCAAAGCAAACAGCGATAGTCTAAGTCTCCCTCTGCCTAGGCCCTAGCCCGGCCTCAGAGTGCACCGGGAGCTCCCCTCCGGGAAAGTCCCCTCTCTACGCCCTCAGCCCACTATGGGAACTGGAGGGGAGGTGGCAGCGCCTTTTCAAGTCGGCTCTCCGCGAAATAGCCCTTCAGTTCAGGTCCACCACCCCGACAGCTGTGCTCCCACCCTGGCCCCAGTACCAAACCCACTCCGTTCCCGGCTCTCAGGGGTCCCCCGCGCAGGCGCTGCACCTAGATCACTACAGCCTGGTCCGGCGAACGCGCCAGGCCATCTGGGCTAGCGACAGTCCTGGCCGGGAAAGCACAGCCGAGTCCCAAGGCCTGACCCGCGGGACCCGGTGAGAGGGTCGGGAACCGGGCGTACCTCAGCGGGCAGCAGGCGAGGAAGGCTGGAACCTGATTGCCTCCGGTCCGCACGCCGGGCTCGGCTGGAGGCGGGCGGGGCTCAGCGCGCCTGGCGCCCACAAGACCAGAAAAGTGACTCGGGAAGTGGCCAGATGTCTTGCTGTCTACAACGCGCGCCGCCGCTCAGCACTCGCCTTTATAAACTCACGCATAATTGGCCTTAATCTGATTATTTCCAGCGCTGTCTACAGCGAGTAACTTGGATAGGTCTATTGGGCCTTACAAATGGCCCACGTGGTGTAAAAAAAAAAAAAAAAAAAAAAAAAAATCCGTCATTTCTCAGCAAACATCAGGAATTTTTTCCCTCTTTTCTTTTAAAAGAGGGTAGTAACAACCATCACCCCCACCACCCCCGAAAAGGCATTATTTTCTTAACACTCCACTCCACCCCACCCCACTTGAGTCCCCTGACGCAAACCTTCTTTCTCTAGGACTTTAGATTTGGGCGCGCCCTTGTCAGAGGCCTGGCGGCTCCCGGGCTGCGAATTGACAAAGCGTTGCTCATTTTCACCGCTGGATGGGTTTTGGGGAGACTCTTTGCACACGGCTTCCCTTTCCAAGCGACCGTACAAAAGGAAAGTTTGATTTTGTTCTCAGCAAGGGGTCCCTGAATTTATGGTTGCTTTTCGATGCAAATGATATGCAGTGGGACCCTTCGCAATTACTTTTAAAATGCATCGGAGGCAGACACTCTGCAGAGAGAGACCGCCCTTCCCTCTGCCTGGGTGAAAATTAAACTCTAAAGTACCGGGCTGAAATTTTCAAGGCAGGGGCGCGGGATTGGATCAAATCACATAAACTGCAAAAAAAGCAAGTCTAATGGCGCATAATTGGTTCTGTAATAGCATTACACCAGGATAATAGCCCGTTACGGCCCCCTGCACTATTAAGTGCTTCCCTGGCGGAAAGCCTTTATGATATTAAAGGGGGAATATAATGATATTTTGGTTATTAAATGCGTGTAATTAATTTATGCACCACTGAAAATAAAGTTGGTATTATGACCCACTCAAGATGCATCAGAAAATGCAAGTCAGACAACTGTTGATAAGTTCTGGTGTCTGTGTTGCGTCTAGACTGCTGATTTTATTTTGGGACGATGGCTTCTTGGATAGACTGCATAAATTGAATATTTTATAAACATTCTAATGCTGCGTTCGGGAGTCGTGGTAAGGCGGTGGGGAGGGTCCGTGCACCACCTGGGATCCAGCCTTGACCTTAACGACACAGCGCGTTGGAAACAAAAGGCCTGGTGAAGCACGTGTGTTGGGCCCTGGCACCGCTCCGAAAACCTCCTGGAGGAAGACGAGACACCTGCCTAGGCAAGTCGGAGCCTGGTGCACCTCAGCGGTCCCCCCTGGGCATTGACCGTCCTGGGGCAGGGAGTTGACTATCACAAAGAAGAAACCGCTGGAAACTCCGGCTCGGTTCGGAGCAGAGAGAGTCCACCGCGGAGCCAGCTTCGTCAAGATCACCGACTCCGCGAGTCCATGCGGCGGATTCGGGGCGGAGGTTAGCACGCCCGCAAGTCGGAGGCGAAGACAGTAACAGGCAAAGCCAGCGGGGCTGCTGAGAGCCGTTTGCAGCTCACCTAGAGAAGGCTGGAGCCGACCCCCTCTCTCAACCCCAGACAAGAGGCTCAGCTCGCACGCAATATTTCTCTCCCTGTTTCCCGCAGAGGACCCCTGCTCTTTGAATCCCTTTTTAAGAGCCTGAGGCTCCCCTTGATCGCCTGAGTCTGGCAAAAGCCCCCTCAAGTTCCTTCCTGCTTGCCTTAGGCGGCAGCTCTTCGCCTGCGTGCCCTGTGCGCTCCAAGAGCTGGGTGCGTCTGGGAATTGAGGTGAGGAAGGCATCCGGGTCGGCTTAGCCAAGATGCTTCAGGCACACCTGAGTATCTGTGCGGGGACCCTCAGCACCAGACGCCAGATGCCGCGTTGGCCGCAGAAACCAACGAGGTCCAAGCCCCAGTCTCAGCTCCCCATCCCTGATATCTGCTAAAGCAGCAAGGTCCAGAGATGTCCTAGGGCTATATAGGCTCGCCCTGGGTCTGCGGGCAGCACTCTTTCTGCGCCCCTCGGGTCTGTCCGAACCCTAGACAGCGGCACCAGTTCCTCCTGAGATGCGAGGGAAACGAGGCGGGTCCAAGGGTCCTTCTGGGGCCCTCAGCTGAGCGGCGGCCGGTCCCGACCCTCCGGATTCCGGAATTTCGGGGACCGATTGGAATCCTTTCTGGTCCAAAACTGCGACAGTTACTTGGGACGCGCGCTCAGCACTCCCAACCGGGACCGAAATCTCGATTTCGCATTTCCGAGCGCGGCTCCTGCCCCTCGACTCCACCCGGAAAGCGTCCCCTGGCCTGTCCCGCTGGGTCCTGGCCCTCCCGGCGTCCGCGAGGCTAGCCTGGCCGTCTCCCTGGCTAAACAACCAGCTAGGCTCCTGGGAAACACTCACCTTTCACGGCGCTCGGAGCCCGCTCAGGACCCTCGGCCTGGACTCAGCCGACGTCCCCTCTGCCGGAGCCGCGAGGCTACGCTGGTTGCTGTTGACAAAATAGCGAATAAACAAACAACTAGCAATGTTAGCAACGAAAGGCTACAGCAAACTTTGATGACGCGAAATCCCTTTTTTCCCCTCTGATTGTCTAGTACAACCCCGGCCAGGGAGAAGACGTTAGTAACGAAAAGATTATTTTTCCTTAATTCTTGTGCGATAAAATGTATTTTCCAATTAACCAAATTCACCTATCTGTCCCGCTTGGACACTCTGATGATTTACAATCTAAAAGTGTACTTTCTTTATCTAAAGACCAAGGTGACTGCTTTTAATTTTCTCTAACCTCTTTACACTTGATGTTCACCAGACTCATAATGTTAATTGGCTTCATATACGGATCATCAGTTTAATGAAGAAATAAATCCTGTGTTGCTTTATGTTTTAACAGTGATTGCTTTAATGAGGAATGTGACGAGTTCCAAAATCAAAGCTACAGAAGACATTAGAGGGGGCTTCTATTACAACTGAAATGTTTCAAGTTAAAACCACGGGTCATATTTCAACAGATTCTCACCCCAGGGGTCCTTCCCTCCCCTACTTGGGTTGCTTCCAGCTTCGGGAAGGAGACAATTCTGTAGTTGGTCGTCAGTGCTCCTTCTCTCCGTATTTTAATTCTCAGAGTCTACATTCCCTATAAGAATAATTTTCTGGTTACTACACAGGAGCGCTACTTTACCTCCTGTCCAGCAGAGCAGAGAGAAGACAGAGCAGAGTGGGGAGTTCTACTTTCAAGGTTGTTCACTTTTTAAAAAATAAAAGAAGGAAGAGAGTAACACACACACCCCAAGATTTATGTGCAGGTGTTGCAGAGGCAGCTCCCCCAGAGCAGCACATCCTTACACTGTGAATTCAAGCTTCTACTGTTAAAGGCAGACAGCTCCGGCTGAGGCCAGTGGGCTGCTGCTGACACAGGTTCTGCCCCCTGAAAATATCTGCAGGGAATGCGCTGGGCTCCCATCTGGATGATAGGAGCTTTACATCTCTATATCAATTAATAGGAGCATAAATCTGCTTTCTCTAATGGGTGTTTGATTTTTCTAATTTTAAACTTGTTCTATGAAGAGAAAACTGTCATCTCAAAAACACTGAGAGCAGCAATAAAATGCTGGAAGTTGGAACATCTATATCTGTAAGCCCCTAAATTGTCTTGTAGTTGAATTATGAATTATTTTAAATTGATTCCTGAAAAGAACTTAAGTCCTTATAAAATGTAGGTATTTGAAACTCTGAGTTGATGTCAAACACCAGACATGGTATTCACTTTTTACCATTTGCTCTGTTTTAGGAAAACTGAAGAAACATTTGGAGGCACCGCTGTCAACATCTTTTGAGCCCAAATGCATGAACATATATGTTGGATATGTCACTTAAATTGTCCTCAGAAGAGTTTTTTCCAACCTCCCCTTTAAAACTTTCTTTAGCAGAAACAATTTCAGCAAATACAGTCTAAAATCATAATAATGTGGTAAAGCAGATAAAATACTTCAATTTTCAGGAAGGAAAAAACACACTGCTTTCCTAATTATGCACATTGAAAGGGTTCCAGTGGTTTGTAGTGTTTTTTTATTAAAAATTTTAAAGGCCTTTCTGGTGTATCCCTGGTGGCCACACAGCTCTCCCCAGACAGAAGGTGCCGCACATGCCTGCTCAGTATGGACACCGCATACTGTTGTCATTCTGTAGTTTTGGAAATTGCCAAGAAAGTTGGGGTTAGCTAAATATGATCAATATGTGACAAATATAACAGTTAATTGAAATTCCAGATGAACAGGGGACTATGGACAGCAAATATATGTATACAATAGGGATAAACACACATTTTATTATTTTGGAGATTCCCTATCATTCATTAGTTTTACTGTCATGTAAAAAAGTAAAAGCAGCTACTTAACTGCAAGCCAACATCCAATAACTTCACAGGAAGTGGCCAGAGGGAAAAGTGTTTTCTCATGTGGTTCCAGAGGAATCACACAGCTCAGCTCAAGGCTGCCTAATCCTCACAAAATAAGAAAGCATTGCACCTGAAACAGGCTCATGCTCTGCAAAATCTGTGTATACCTAGCTCCATTCAAGCAGGCTTCTATCCTCATGAGCTGGGTGAGCTTGAGTAGATCACTTAGTCTTTCAGGACCTCCATGACTTCCCCTGAAAAGGGGAATAAAAATGCCTACATCAAGTACTGGTGGGAGGAATAAAAACAGTACTAGATGATGTTTAGGGCAGTGAAATTATTGTTTGATACTACAGTGATGGATAAATGTCATTATAATTTTGTTAAAACCCATAGACTATATAATACCTTGTAGTAAACTATAGGCTCTGGGTGATTCTGATGTGTCAATGTAGATTCATTGATTGTAACAAAGGTACCACTCTGGTGGTGGATGTTGATAGTGGAGAAGGCTGTGCTTGTGTGGGGCAGGGGGACATGAGAACTCCCCATACTTTCTGCTCAGTTTTGCTGTGCACTAAAAATTGCTCTAAAAAAATGAAGTCTACTAAAGAAAAAAGAAAAAAATCAGACAGTGCTGAAAACAATGCCCAACACATAGCAGCCACTCCATAAATACCAGCTATGACTGTTCCGTTATAACCATCATTATTGTCTTGCCACTACCATGGCCCACTAGGGGCCACATTTCTGGAAAGATACTGCCCAGAACTGCCTCGGGTACATACAGATGACAGCTGTTTCTGGCTGTCTCCAGGACAAGCCCAGCTGGGCCAAAGCACCGGCAACCTGGGAGAGCTCCTCTGTAGCCCCTCCTATCTGTTACCAGTCTGCTGTGCTTGTTTTCTTACATGCCCCCTTCTTCATGCTTCATTGCATGGTTTGTCCAGCTTTACTCAGCACACACTTATTTAGCCAGAAAATGTAAACCAAGGGCCTTTATACTGAATCAGAGGTATTCTATTTGACCAACAGAAATTTTTTAGAAGTTCAAACTGATTGCCTATAGACTGGACAAGTCAACTCCATTTGACCACAGACCACAATATTCCACACTACTGTCCTCCAGGTCATCTCCCACATTTGTGTGACTCACCTGGTTCCTGCAGGCATCTGACTTTCCTACCCCTGACATAAATTCTATGAGAGTTTTATCATAACTTCCAGACTGATAATAATTTCCTGTCCAGTATTAGGATGGGAAAAGGATCTATTGAAAGAGACTAAGTCCACAACCTCTAGAGTTTCAGAATCTATCTCGGTCCATCTCAACAAACACTTATCCAGGACCTATTCTGTGTTAGGTACAAGGGACAAAGACCTCATATCTAGGCCTCAGGACCTATCCCCTAGAGATTCTGTCTAGGGAAGGAGAAAGAATAGCAGGAAGAAGGAAAATTGGCACCGTGTGGTTCCCCAGCAGAAGGCACTAGATCTACTGGACCTTCTCTCCAATGCCCTAGAGAGCTTTCTGGAAAGGCAGTTCTCAGACTACAGGCCACCCCCAGCTGGGGGAGGGGCCCTCATACTCATCTACCCTCATGCAACTTCAGCTAGAGAAACACCCTGTCTCCGCAGAGCCCATGGACAATCTCCTATCTATCCCCCATCTTCAACTCATCACACCAGAGTCCAAGAGGTTTGACAGGGCTCAGCATTAGCCTTCAGCCTCCTGCTTTCCAGTTCTAGCTAGCTGCAGTGAGAATCTTGGTTGCTGGAAGGTGGGTACTGCACCACACCTCAGTCTGGGATACATCTTACAAGTGCATCTGTGAAATATAATTTCTAAGATCCCAATTTCCAGTTCTACTCTATTGGATCTACTGGAGTCAGTGACTTGGAGAAAAATCATTCTATAAACATTTAGTTGGTAAGTCTAGGTGCTTATTATTGAAGGTGTAATAATGAACTGCTAATAAGAAAATAAAGTCAATTCAAGAAAATCTCAAATAGGATACAGCCAAAAATCAAAGAAAGACCTCATTCTCCAAATCTAAATTATCTCACTAATGAACCTCTGTGAAAAAGGAAACTTTCAAGGTCAGCTCTTTGGTATGAAACAGTTTCCCATTAGAATGAAATAACAGTTGCAGACTGGTAGAGGTAGGAGAGGAGAGATGACTTACAGAGCTAGTAAACCATAGAAGCAGGACTGGAACCCAGTTCCAAGCTCCACACTCTTCACTCCACCCTCTTTACTATGTTTCTTCTGAAACAAAATCCTCAGTTGATTGCCCATGCTAAGTGCTCAATAAATGTGCAATATTTAATTGATATGACTATTAAATAAATGAAATAAGTTTGCTACATGAGTAATTAGTAAACAACAATGAAAACCTTTCAATTTCTAAAAGACTTTAATAATGTAAACATCTACAGTAGGAGGGGAGTGGGTTTTCTTTTTATAATTTATATTATTATTAATTTGAGAGAGAGAGAGAGAAACATCGATTTGTTGTTCTACTTGTTTATGCATTCATAGGTTGCTTTTATTTTTTTTAATCCTCACCTAAGGATATGTTTTTATTGATTTTAGACAGCTAGGAAGGTAGAAGGGTGGGGGGAGAGAAAAAGAGAAAGACAGTTGCCTCTTGTATGTGCATCAACTGGGAATCAAACTCACAATCTAGGTATTTGTAGGTATGTGCCCTGACCAGGAATCAAACCCACAACCTTTTGGTGTATCGAATGAAACTCCAACCAACTTAGCCTCCCAGCCACAGGACCATTGGTTGCTTCTTGTATGTGCCCTGATTGGATATGGAACTTGAAACCTTGATGTATTGGGATGATGCTTTCACCGAATGAGCTACCTGGATAGGGCAGGAGGGGAGTTGCTGTTCAATCAGGTGAACTTGGGGTCAAATATGCCTTCTTCTTAAACCCCTCTTTCCTTGTCTACAAAGTGGGATTGACAATTCCTGTCTTTCAGTGTCTGACCCAACCATCAGTAGCTTATGGTCTCCCCCCACTTCTCTCTGCCATGTACGTGCACACACACACTCAGTAGGTGCTTCACAACTGTAACTTCTTTGGGATATCCCTGCAATCCTGGATTTGTAGGCCCCTCTCTCTTCCCTTCAGATTAGCCCACTCCTGTCCATGATTAGTTCCCCTCTCCAGGACATTGCCCCCGGCCCCACCCACTTCACAGCCTTCTCCTACTGTCTGGTTCTCCCTGTGACTTGGTTTGCCATTGTCTTGCTTAGCCTGGGCAGACCATGTGTGCATAGCAGGACTTCTCAGCACACTCCAGAGGTAGCACACTCACTGCTTCTCTTCCCTCCTGCTGACCTCAGCCTCGCCTAACAGCAGGCTCTCAGAGAACACTTAAATCCCAACTTAAGTATTTATTGAATAAAATTGACTGATGTCTGAGCAAGGCTGGTCAGATATTCCCCCCTCTCAGCCTCATCTCCAACTAGCCCATAGCCCCCACAAGAAAGCCTTGTGAGAAGCAAGGCTCTGTACAACACACTGATACACACTGAGGGCATTCACCATGTAACTGTCCATCCACTTGTTTCTTCATCCATTCGTCAAGCAGCTGTGGAGAGCCAGTGCCACATTCGAGAATGCACTTGTGTACAAAACCCCAGGGATCTAGGAGGCTGGTGTGTCAGGAAACCTTTGCATAACCATTGTAATGGAGCTTGTTAAAACCAGGTCCCCAGCAAGAGACTGCGGCCCTAGAGAAGATCCCAGCTCTCCAAGGCTGCCCCAGAGACCCCCAAAAGCTTGGCCCAGAGAATCCCAGCCAGAGAGTGTGAGCCCCATTGTGGAACACAGGAAGTTAAACCAGGGGTGGACAAGGATTTAACTTTGTTAGGGGGATGGAGATCCCCAGCACTGCTTCCCCTCACCCAGGTGTTCATTCTGGCTTGTACATTCCTCTTCTCCTTCGTCCTCTGATTCCTTTGACAGATGCTTACTGAGAACCACATTTATGCCAGCCTTATGCTGACTACACAAGAAAAGAGATGACTTTTCTTTCACTGTGTTTAAAACCTCTTTAATACATTTCTGTGATTTTTTAATATATATTATTTTATATTATTGTTGTTAACTTCTCAAGTAGACTATAAAGCTGTAGAAGTAGAGAGTAGGTCAGCTCAGGCTCATTATGATATTCTAAACCCTTAGCCCAATGCCTGGCACCTACTTAGTAGGCATGCAATAAAAATCTGTTGAATGCATAAATGAATAAGACAAGATCTATAGACTCAAGTACTAGAAAACACAGACATAAACAGAGCATTTGGCAACCAATGCCTCTCTCTCAGCAGTGTGAGTCTTATGTTCTTTGATGCTCTCTGGGACAAGTCAGGCCATAAATAAGCACATGACTCAAGGGCCAATCAATCGTCTCCTCTCTCATGTATCTCTTACTAAATGTTGCTGAGGGCTTTTGAAAAGTCGCAAGCAATCAGCTCCAAGATGATCATAAGTGACACACGGTTTACAGAGCAATGCAGACACTCTGTCAGTCTTTTAGTAGAGACTACAACAGCACGAGAACACTTCTCAAAACTTGTTTTTCCCTACTTTACTCACACCATTCTAGTGCCTTCTCTTTCCCCACTCTGTAGCCTAAAATAATAGAATGAATATGCTGTTTTGTGGTCAAAATCCTTGTTGTAACTGAACTTTTTGAACCTAATTTTTCTCAACTGCAAAAGAGAAATGATTCCCACTCAGAAATCCTTTATGAAAAGATAAATGCCCCATAGATGTGGTGGTAGTTAATGTAAGTGATTTCCCTTTCATAAAGCTATAGGTGGGGTTGTGGGGGGAGCTGGTGACAGCCCTTCCACTGTGTCTTTGGTCTAGTATGTCTACCTCTCTCTGACATTGGTCTTCTCTGACCTCACCCCTAATCCAGTTCAACCTCCATATGACAAAGCCTACGCTCAACTCTTCTTTGTTCAAGGCATGCTTATCTCCTTCCATCTCTGCAGTAGCTGCCCCAAGAGCATTCTCACTGGCTTTGACTTCTCACCACTTTCACGCCTTTGAACAGGAAATAGCATTTGAATGAAGAAGGTAGCAGTGATAATGTAGAGTTTGTCACCTGTGTATCCATACCTTGATCCTTCATAAAATCTTTCCCCTTCACACAGTAATGATTTCAGCCTAACATCTGAATACATCTGGGTTTACAATCCCTGAGTAGATTTTTTTTTAAATTTTTATTCTGGATGTGAAACTTTTAAAATTAAAGTATAGATGACATACAATGTTATTTTAGTTTCAGGTGTACAACATAGTAATTTGGTTTACATACCTTATGAAGTGATCACCACAAGAAGCCTAGTAACCATCTGCCACCATACAAAATGACTGATATTATTGTCTGTTTTGTATTACATCCCTGTAACTTATTTATGTTATAACTGTAAGTTTGTACCTCCTAATCTCCTCCACCTTTTTGTCCTACTCCACTGCCCAACCCTCTGTCAAATATCAATTTGTTCTCTGTATCTGTGAGTCTGTTTTGTTTGTTCATTTGTTTAGTTTTTTATTTAAATATATTTTATTGTTTATGCTATTACAGTTGTTCCAATTATTCCACCTTTTCCCCCCTCCATCCAATCCCTCCCCCACTCCCTCAAGCAATCCCCACACCATTATCCATGTCCATGAGTCATGTATATATATATTCTTGGCTACTATATTCCCTATACTGTACTTTACATCCCCATGACTATTCTTTAACAGTCAATTTGTACTTCTTAATCCCGTCACCTTTTTGTCCATCCTCCTGACCCGCCTCCCATCTGACAGCCATCAAAATGTTCTCTTTATGATTCTATTCTGCTTCTTTATTTCATTTTTTAAATTCAATTATTGATAGATATGTATTTAGTACCATTTATTGTTCATATTTTTCACCTTCTCCTCTTCCCTCTCCCTCTTTTCCCTCCCCTTACTCCTCCTCCTCCTTCTCCATCTTCTTCTTTTTCTTCTTCAAGAAGACCCTTTAACATTTCATATAATACTGGCTTGGTGATCATGAACTCCTTTAGCTTTTTCTTGTCTGGGACGCTCTTTATTTGTCCTCGGACTCTAAATGATAGCTTTGGGGGTAAAGTAATCTTGGTAGGTCCTTGCTTTTCACTACCTTGAATATTTCTTGCCTATCCTTTCTAGCTTGCAAAGTTTCTTTTGAGAAATCAGCTGACAGTTCTATGGGAGCTACTTTTCTCTTGCCACTTTTAAGATTATCTCTTTGTCATTAACTTTGGCATTTTAATTATGATGTGTCTTTATGTGGGTTTCTTTGGGTTCATCTTGTTTAGAACTCTCTGTGCTTCCTGGACTTGTATGTCTATTTTCTTCACAAAGTTAGGGAAGTTTTCTGTCATTTTTTCAAATAGGTTTCCAATTTCTTGCGCTCTCTCTTCTCTTCTGGCACCCCCATGATGTGAATGTTGGTATGCTTAAAGTTGTCCCAGAGGCTCCTTATACTATCCTCATTTTTTAAAATTCTTTTTCTTCTTGCTGATCAGATTAGGTATTTCTTGCTTCCTTATATTCTTAATCACTGATTTGATTCTCAGCTCCATCCACTCTACTCTTGATTCCCTGTAAATTGATCTTCATTTCAGTTAGTGTATCCTTCATTTCTGCCTGGTTCTTTTTTATGGTTCCCATGATCTTTTCCATGCTGCTGAAGTTCTCGCTAAGTTCACTGAGCATCCTTATAACCTCTGCTTGTCTCCATTTTGCTTAGTTCTTTTTCAGGAGTTTACTTCTGTTCCTTCGTTTGGGCCATGTTTCTTTGTCTCCTCATTTTGGCAGCCTCTCTGTGTTTGTTTCTATGTTTTAGGTAGAGCTGTTATGACTCCTGGATTGGAAGAGTAGCCCAATGTAGTAAGTGTCCTGTAGGGTCTAGTGGCACATCCTCCCCATCACCCAAGCTTGGTTCTCTAAGTATGCCCACTATGTGGGCTATATACACCCTCCTCTTATAGTTGAGGCTTGACTGCTGTTAGCAGACCAATGAGAAGAATTTATGCAGACCAATCAGCTACAAGGACTGACTGTGACCACTGACCACCGATGTCTGACCACGGTAGAAGCTCAGCTCTGCAGGGGCCCACTCCACAGGGCAAGAATTACTTCAGCAGGGTCTAGTGCCTGCTGAGTCCAACCCTTGAGCGTGTCACTTGTGGAAGTGGTTGGTGGTGGTGCTAGGAGATGGTCTGTAGCTGTCCACTGAAGCACAGGATCTAGGGCTTCTGGGAACAGCTAAGGTGGATACAGAAGATGGGTAGAGCAGAGCCTCAGGGAATCAGCAGAGTGGGGCAAATAGTGTGAGCCTGGTTGATGGTATCTCAGGTAAGTTGCTTGCCTATTCATTCTATTGGGGAAGGGATCAGAAAAGGAACAATGGCCCCTGCTACCACTTCTTTCTGGGAGAATCCCTCCCCCTTCCAGCTCTCACCCAGAGGCCAGATACTTCAGTACTTGTTCATATGTCTCTGGTGCCTTTCTATCTGCTGTCCCCATGCTGGAGCTCAGAGAGAGTGAGTCCAAGTAAGTCTGTGCATGAGTCCTTTAAGAGGAACCACCTGGGACTCTAACAATTTGTCTTTCAAAGCCTCAATCCCCACTGGTTTTTATAGCCAGAAGTTATGGAGACTTATCTTCCTATCACGGAAACCTAGGCTTGCAAGGCCTGGTGTGAGCCTGGGACCCCTCACTCCCAAGATATCTCTCCAGATTTTCATCTACCACACATGGGTGTGAAACAAGCCCATTCATGTCTCCATCCCTTTTACCAGTCTCGATACGATTTCTTTAATTTCTTAGTTGAAGGACTGCCACTCAGTTCTATTTCTGGCAGCTCTGAATAATGGTTGTTTTGTAGTTGTTGTAATTTTGATGTAGATGTGTGAGAAGGCAAGCCACCTTTATCTACACTGCCATCTGGAACAGAGGTCCTGTTTAGATTTTTAGATTTGATTTCACATATAAGTTAAATGAAAGAGTATTTGTCTTTCTTTGACTTATTTCACTTAGCATAATACCCTTTAGGTGTATCCATACTGTCACAAATGGCAATATTTCAGTCATATATATTTATACAACAGAATATTAATCAGCCATGAAAAAGTATGTATGTATGTGTGTATGTGTGTGTGTAAAATCACTTCTTCTTTATCCATTCATCTATCAATGGACACATAAGTTGTTTCCATATTATGGCTATTGTAAATAATGTAATGAATACAAGGGTGTGTATATCTTTTCAAATTAGTTTTGTTTTCTTCAGATAAGTGCCCAGAAGTGGAATTGCTGAGTCCTTCTTTGTCTCTTGTTATAGCCTTTTTTTAAAGTCTATTCTGTCTGATATAAGTATTCCTATTCCAGCTTTACTGTTTGTTTGTTCATTTCCATTTTCATGAAAATATTTTCCCAACCCTTTGCTTTCAGTCCGTGTGTGTCTTTCAATCTGAAGTGAGTTTCATGAAGGCAGCATATGTAAAGGTCTTGGTTTCTTTCATTCATTCAGTCACCCTATGTCTTTTGAATGGAGCACCTAGACCATTTTCATGTCAAGTAATTATTGATAGGTATGTATTTATTGCAATTTTAATTGTTTTTATACTATATTTATAACTGGTTGGTCTATTACCTTTACTATATGCTTACCTTTACTAGTGAGATTTTTGCTTTCATATATTTTCTTAATTCTATTTTTGGCCTTTTCTTTTCCACTTAAAGAATTCCCTTTAACATTTCTTGTAATGCTGGTTTAATGGTGAGGAACTCCTTTAGCTTTTCCATGTCTGAAAAAATCTTGATCTTTCTTTCAATTCTGAATGATAATCTTTCTGGGTAGAGTATTCTTGGTTGTAGGTTTTCCCATTTCATCATGTTGAATATATGGTGCCAGTCCCTTCTAGCCTGCAACATTTCTGTTAAAAAGTCAGCTGATGGTCTTAAGGGCTTTCCCTTGGATGTAACTAGTTGTTTTCTCTCTTGCTGGTTTTAAAATTATCTCTTTATCTTTAACTTTTAACAACTTAATTATAATGTGTCTTAGTGTGTGTCTCTTTGAATTCATCTTGTTTGGGGCTCTCTGTGCTTCCTGGACTTGATGTCTCTTTCCTTAAACAAATCAGGAAAGTTTTCAGCCATCAGTTCTTCAACTATGTTTTCTATAGTTTTTCTCTCTCTTCTCCCTCTGAGACCCCTATGATTTGAACGTTAGTACACTTGATATTGTCTCAGAGGTCCCTTATGCTGTACTTGTTCTTTTTAATCTTCCTAGTGGATGATTTTCACTATCTTGTCTCCCTGATTGTTGATCCATTCTTCTGCATCATCTGATCTGCTGCTGATTCCCTCCAATGTATAGGTTCTTTTTAATGATTTTTATCTCTTTGCTGAAGTTCTCACTGAGTTTATCCATTTGTCTGCAGAGTTTGATAAGCATCTTTATGATTATTACTTTTAACCCTTTATCTAGTAGACAGCTTACTTTCAGTTCATTTAGTTCTTTTTCTGGGTTTTTGTCTTTTGTTGTTGTTGTTGTTTAGAACATATTGTTTTCTCTCCTCATTTTACCTGTTTGTTTCTGTATATCAGGTAGGTCAATCCTGTCTTCTGGTCTTTAAAAAGTGGCTTTATTTAGAGGTGTCCAGTGGGCAGTGGTGAAATCCCCCCTTGTCTCCTGAGCCAGGTGTCCAGCAGTGTTTCCTTTGTGGACTAGGTGTGGCCTCCTGTTGTGGTTGGGCCACACTGGTAGGCAAGACTGGTCCTTGACCCAGTTGGCTGTGAGACCTGGCTGCAACAATTATGGACACACTAGTGTGGAGGGCAGGACTTCAGTGTGTATGCCTGAAGGCCCAGTCTTGACTATTTCATACGCACTGCTGTGTGCTAGTGCCTACTAGGGTTGCCCACCAAGTGCGGCAGGGCAGGAACCACTTTGGAAATGTGTCAGTCTGGGTGGGTCCTCAGGGAAATGCCAGGGTGGGGTGAAGTGTTAGCAAGGTTAGTGGAGTGTCAGCAATGGCATCTGCCAGCATCAGACCAGGTGGGTGGAAAAAGAATAAAGAAAGGGGAAAAATGGCTCCCACTGGCATTTCTGACTTTGGAGACTGGAGAAAGTTCCAACAGATCCCTATCCCTCTAGTACATGCCCTAAAGTTAGTCAATGTACACCTTTACACATGGCCCAAGTATTTTTCAAACTGCTGCCTCTATGCTGTGTGTCAAAAAAAGCACAACCTTGGTTTTCTACAGCCCTTCAGCCCTCCCAGATATAAACCCTGCTGGTTTCCAGATGTTATGGGGTCTCCTCTTCCTGGTGCAGCTCGCCACGCTGGGCTTGGACCCCTTGCTCTTCAAAGTGGACCTCCACAGTTGTGATACCCCTCCCACTTGTGGGTCACCACACAGGGAATGGGGGGTAGGGTGGATTCTGTCTAGATTGAGTCTTTTCCTTTCCTACCCATCTCAATGTGGCTTTTTCTTTATATGTATAGTTGCAAAAAATATGTTCTGCTAGTCTTCAGGTAATTCTGAGAGATAACTGTTCTATTATATATATATATATATATATATATATATACATATATATATATATATATATATATATATATATATATATATGATTGTAGTTTTGCTCTCAATGGGAGGTGAGCCCTGGATCTTCCTACTCCACCATGGTAAAGCCAAAGCCTGGAGACTTGCTTTTGAATGCCAGTTCAGCTTGTCAATAAAATATCATTCCTTGTGGTTGGTGGATAGATTATTTTATAGTTGTGGATTATGGCTGACTTTCCTTTTATTGTCTTTTTCAGAAAAAGTTGTCTAAAGGAAAAATCAATGAATTAAATGTTAAAATGTTTTTAAGTAGCATGTAAGACAACAACGAAATCATCCACAATCTTACAAGCTAATCATTATAATTTTATTCTATAACTTACCAAATTTTACATGAACTTATTGTATAAACACTTTTCAAAGAAAAAATATGAGATCGTACCACAACTTGGTTTTGTAGTTTCTTATTCACTTCTGTTGTATCTTTTCATGTCATTAAATGTTCTTTCATAATAGTCTGACAAGTTCTATACATAGTTAGAATATATGTCCAGTTGCTGTAGTGGAGATCTTAAACAGTGGCTTAAGACTGTTTACTGGGCTCCCTTTAATGAGCTTTCTTCACCAACCCTTCAGTGTAGTCCTTACCCACATGACCCAAGGGGACCCCTCACCATACCTACACTGTAGCTACCAAGAAAGATAGGAAAGGAAGGGGGTTGGTGGCACATCATGCCTCCCAGATGGCACAGCCCCTTCAGGATCTGGCAGTTGCATGTGTTACCCCTCCTCTCATCCTTTTGGCCAGAACTGTGGTCACACCCAGCCATTAGGGAGGCTCAGAAACAGTTTTTATCTTGGAATCCATTTGCCCAGACAAGTATCGGTTTCTATTATTATGGGAGAAAAGGGAATGGGTATTGAAAGACATCTGACCAAAGGAGAATAGGAATCAACTGTCAGTATCTGGACTGCCATGAAACATTTGGACCCCCATTATTATTTCCTTAAGATAAATTTTTAGTAGACAAACTATTTGACCAAAGAATGAGCATATTTAAGATTCTTGAGAATTGTTTGCACTTTTTCCTATTTCTGTGAAAGCACATACCCATGTAAATATTTTTCTTTTTGGCTTTCTATTCACCTTGAGCACCCTACAGTTTGCCATTCTTTAACAAGAGGACCAGTCTGCATTGGGTAGTAGACATCAATGAGAACCAGGTCCATAATGCAAACCCCACAGGCTTGAGTCAGCCCCCTCTGTTTGAGGGTAGCAAAATTGCAACCAGACAGTCACAGAGATGGTCTGGGATGTCAGGTACTTCTGGTGAGGACCACACACAGGCCAGAGGATGAAAGCCTGGATGGAAGCCCCTGACCCCTCAGACAGATCTTTGGATAAAGAGGTTGATTGAGAGCAGAAGTTAAAATCAGGAGACCCAAGGCATAAGGATATTGGGGTGGGTGTTGGAATGCTGTAGAGAATGGTCCTGGAACAAGCATAAAGTCAGGACTTTCTTTTCCAGGGTGGAGAAGGAAAATATTCACTCACAATATCAAATAACAGGGGAGTCAAGATGCCAGGCCACTGGCTGATTTCTCCACAAGTCAGGGTCATTTAACAGTGGTCCTCAGGAACCCATTTAGCTCCTCTGGGAGGTCTTAGGGGAGGCTGCCACTAGCAGATAGAACTCTCTACTTACATCCCTACAGCGTGGCCATACTTCCTGGGTCACAGTTCTGTAAACTCCATAAAAATTTAAGTTCAGAATAGCAGCTGGTGCCTCAAATGGAGAACAGGGGTGGCAGGTGGATAGAGAAAACCCTAGGCAACCCCATCTCTGGAAGCAAGGAAGTGGAGGAAGAAAGGATCTCTGACTCCCCCAGTTCTCTCAGCCCTATTTCCTCAGATTGAGTAAGAAGGAGGTAGCAACCCACGGAGCAAGTTCTGAAATGGCTGCAGCTGTTTTGAAGTCATAGGGAGCCACCCAACTTAGAATTGCCTGCCGCACCCACCACTCATCGATTTAAGCGAGAATCAAAAACTGCCACCTGGTGGCACTAAACTGCAAAGGGAGTAGCTCCTTTTCTTCAGAAGAAACACCGTGGATACAGCTTAATGTGGAAGACCAGAGCCCTGGCTGATTTATTTGGGCATTGCCAGCTCCCACCAAGACCCTTGCACAGAGAAGGGGTTCCGAATGTCTGCTAGTTGCAGAGTGGATGGATCCCTTCCCCGTAGGAGCTAGGCACCTCTTTTCTTTCAAGTGGGCACTGAAAGGAAACTTGGTGTGCCCTTGACCTGACAAGCAGCTCCCACCCAAGAACAGGCCTTCCCTAGGGTCTCTGCCTCTGGTCCCATCTGGGTTCACAGCCTGGGGAGAGGGTCATTTTTACAAAAATATGTGGCAACCAAGTCTACCCTCCATGCCTGGATGTAAAAAGCAAGAAAGCAAGAGGTCAAGGCATATCCTTTTTTTAAAAAGTATATTTTATTAATTATGTTGTTACAGTAGTTCCAATTTTTTCCTTTGCTACCCTCCGCCCAGTACCCCCCTTTCCCCAGCAATCCCACCCCCCTTAGTTAATGCCCATGGGTTGTGCATATAAGGTCTTCGGCTTCACCCTTTCCTGTATTATTCTGAACTTCCCCCTGTCTATTTTGTACCAACCAATTATGCTTCCTAATCCCTGCACCATCTCCCCATTTCTCCCCGTTTCCCCTCCCAGCTGATAACCCTCCAAATGATCCCCATACCTATGATTCTGTTCGTATTCTGGTTTGCTTAGTTGGATTTAGTTTTTATTTTTTAGATTCAGTTGTTGATAGTTGTGAGTTTGATGTCATTTTAGTGTTCATAGTTTTGATCCTCTTTTTCTTAAATAAGTCCTTTTAACATTTCATATAATAATGGCTTGGTGATAATGAATTCTTTTAGCTTTACCTTGCTTGGGAAGCACTTCATCCACCCTTCCATTCTAAATGATAGCTTTCCTGGATAGAGCAATCTTGGTTGTAAGTCCTTGCTTTTCATCACATTGAATATTTCTTGCCAGTCCCTTCTTGTCTGCAAAATTTCTTTTGAGAAATCAGCTGATAAGTCTTATAGGCATCCCTTTGTATGTAACTCTTTGCTTTTCTCTTACTGCTTTTAAGATTTTATCTTTCACCTTTGGCATTTTAATTATGATGTGTCTTGCTGTGGTCCTTCTTGGGTCTCGCTTGTTTGGGACTCTCTATGCTTCCTGGACTTGTATGTCTATTTCCTTTGCCAAATTTGAGAAGTTTTCCTTCATTATTTTTTCACGTAAGCTTTCAATTTCTTGCTCTTCTTCTCCCTCTGGAACGTGTATGGTTCGGATGTTGACACGTTTAAAGTTGTCCCAGAGGTTCCTAAGCCTCTCCTCATTTAAAAAAAATTCTTGTTTCCTCATTTTGTATTTGTTGACTGCTTTTTTCTTCCTTATCTTCCAAATCATTGATTTGAACCACGGTTTCCTTCCCTTCACCATTGGTTTTGTGTGGATTTTCCTTAGTTTCACTTAGCATAGCCTTCACTTCTTCCCTTATGTGTCTGCCATACTCAAGCATATCTGTCAAGCCTATGAGCATCGTTATCACCAGTGTTTTGAATTCTTCACCTATTAGTTTGGCTATCTCCTCATCGCTTAGTTCTCTCACTGGAACCTTGATTCGTTCCCTTTTGGATCATACTTGTCTCCTCATCTTGACAGGCTGCTGTGTTTGTTTGCCTCTGTGTCTTACGTAGAGTTGTCGCTCCTGTTACGTTGTAAGGGGTGGAACCTTAGGTATTAGTACAGGGCAACCCATTTCACCACATTGTGGTGCTGTATGCAGGGGAGGGGTCAGAGAGATAACAATGCCACTTGTTCAGCACTTGCCCCTTTCCCAGGCATTTTCCCCACTTCCATATGGGACTGGTGCCTCTCTAGCTGTTTCCCTGGCCATCATTCCCAGAGTGGGTGGGTCTGTGGATGTTCTAGGACCGTGGGGCCCTTTATGCAAGCAGACTCTGCTGAGAGACTGGCAGTTTCTTCCTCTGCCCCCACCCCCACTGATTCGCAGTCAGAAGCAATGAGGCTTGATTTTCCCTGGTGCTGGGACAGTGAGCTGCGAGGTCTGGTCAGGAGCTGGGAATGCTCCCCAGGTGTCCCTCCCCACTTTTTAAAATGTGTGACTGCACTTCCCGACAGCCTGCCACTGCCGCCATTGCAGCCGCCATCACACCATGTCCTCTCTGCCCGGGCTCTGCCCCTCCTACCTGTCTGGATGAGTATTTCTTCTTTATATCTTAATTTGTTGGACTTTCATGCACCTCAATTTTCTGGAACTTCTGGTTGTCTCTAGTTTTTTGTTTGTTTTTTCAATTTATTTATTTTTAACAAGGTTACTTTATTTTATTTTATTTTTATTTTATCTGTTTTTAGAGAAAGGAGAAAGGAGAGAGGGGGAGAAACATCAGCGTGCAGTTGCCTCTCACACGCCCCCAACTGGGGACCTGGTGTGCAACCTAGTCATGTGCCCTGATTGGGAATTGAATCAGCAATTGTCTCTAGTTTTGAGGTAGTTGTATTCCTTCTTAGTTGTGAAGGGAGACAGTGTGTCTGTCTAGGCCTCCATCTTGACTGGAAGTCTCAAGAGATGTCCTAACACTGCATCTCACCTGGGGCAATCAGAGAAGCCGCTCCAGCACCCATTCTGATCCAGCCTTGCCCTTGCTGTTCCCTGGCTGGGAGGCTTCAAGGCTCTGGTAATCACTTCATTTTTTTGTCTGCTCAAAGTCATCTCTTCAAGAGACTTCCAGGGCTACCATAGCCCCACTCCCCACCCACCTCAACTCTGTGCTCTTCTCTAGCTTTACTTTCCCTTTTAACCATCAACATCTTCTGGCATATTGTGTTGGCACATGCTTAGCATTTGTCTGTCTCCCTGTTAGTATGCAAGCTCAGTGGTCCATCCCAGCATCTAGAACAGCACCTGGCACACAGCATTTTGCTGACTGAACAAACCCCAGCTGTTCTCTGGCTAAACTAGCTTCCAGCAGCTCCTGAGTCCCCTCTGTACACCCCCGAGCTCAGACTCCCCACCACCAGAATTCATTACCCCTAAGAAGTGCACCTTCTTGCTACAAAGGCAACTTATCCTTAATCATCTTGCTAATTATGAGTCCTATAGCCCTGGCTCTGCACTACTGCCACTGAAAACCTCATTTTCTTACAAAGTACAGGATAAACAAATAAAATAGATTTTGTTTCAATTATTGCTGTTTAAGGGGCCATAATGAAACTAGGATGCACAAAAGAGAGTATTTCAAGTCTGAACCAGGGCAGGGTGCTGGTGAGAGATCCTTGCTGTTCAGATTTCACTTGCTATAATCCCTGCTGCCTTCCTGTGCCCAGATACCCCTCATTTTTTTTTTTTTTTTTTATCCCTCTTTGTCTTTGGCTCCAGACCTGCCAACCTGGTAGGATGTCTGCTCTCAGGAGAGGAATCAGGAACCCAATGACCAGAGGACAATGGAAGTTCCCATGGGTTTGTTTCCCCATACTCATATGGCAGCAGGCAACTTTTAAAATAATTTGAGTCTGACAAGCCACACACACACACACACACACAGCCATTTATCTTTTTTTATTTTTTCATTTTTATGCGGTTAAACAGTTTACCATACACATATTGCCTATAATGTATTGTATTTCTTTTGGGGTTTTGGGGAGAGGCATCTTTTTATTCCATGCCTATTTTCCTGTTGGAGGGTTCATAACTCCTATTGGAGGATTTGTCAGAGCTCTATATGCAATAAAATTTTACTCTTTTCCTTGCCACCTGTGTTGCAAATGCTTTTTTTGGTTTACTGTGTGGCAGTGGCTGGACGATCACGTTTCACATGCTCTGCTCTTTCGTAATGGTGAAGGCAAAAGTTGTTTCTCCATATCCCTTTTGACAAGTCAGGGAAAGCAGCACCCTTAAACCTCCCTTTCTCACTTGGGAGCTGGTTCTCTAGCTACCAGAGGTGGACCCCCTTTTCTCCAGTTCCTGGGAGGACCCCGATCTCGCCTGTTACCCATATTGCCCCTCCTCCACCCTGCACTTCTGCACCCCTACTTTTCTAGCTTTAGGAAGTGGAAACATTTTCAATTTTAGTCTTGCATTTAGGCTCCTGGCTCCTTTGAATCAGTCTTTTCCTGGGAGAGAGGAACTAGAGGAGGAAAAAACAGCTCTGGAACACCAATGTGAGAATTAAGGGGAAAGGAAATACGTACTTATAAAACCGCACAGATGAGCCCTGGAGAGCATGCTACATAATGGCTTGTCTCCACTTGTGCATATTCACAGAAAGACTTCTAAACACCGTGGTGGCTCAGTCTACCAATGGAGAGTGCAAGCTCCTTTCCAGATCCACCAGCACTCAAGGGAGTATTTGACAGTGGGATTTTGGGAGGCTGTGTCAGCTGCAAAGAAGGTAGGGAGGGGGTCTTGGAAACGGAAGGCTTCAGATGACTCTTTAGAGCCACATCCTGCCCTTCACAAGCTTCCCCTGCCCCTTCAGAGCTAGGGTGCTGGAAGGAAGAGACATGCCCCTGGTGGGACTTTCTGGCTCAGTCTGAGGCTGGTCTTGGACACACAGACTCTTGGAGGGGAGCAGTGTATGAACCCTGAGGACTAAGGAGGACTCCTGGTAGCTAATTGGGCTCAAGAAAAAAATAAATGGAGAACCTAGCATCCCTTTCTGCACAGGGTCCTTTCGTGTAAAGTGCACTGCACAGAACTGCCTGCATGCATTGTTTCTGCCATTTGAGCCAGCCCTTTATAAAGCAATTCCTGGAGTCCTATTCCAACCAATAAGGCTGCGGCTTTCCCCATCTAATTGGAGCTGAGCAGCTCTGACCAATCAGAGTGGCTCTACTCTGACCCATCAGGGACAGGTGCAGGGACTTCTGTCTGTATGAGCTAGCTACCCTCTGGCTTCTAAGCCAGAAGGGTGAAAGCTGCCTCTCCCAGGGCTGAAGCTTAGGACATCTTGTTCTAACAGATCCATGCAAACCAGGGCAGAGCAAAAACGAACCAGGGAAGCTGGCCCCAGGGAAGCCCCACAGCCACGCTATTTTCATAGCCATGCTGTATTACCACCAAGCTGTTTGCAAAAGGAAGGTTTGGGGAGGGGGATGCTTGCCTGTTTTGGCCAGGAGATTATTTGAAGAAACAGGGGTCTTGTGTGTGCTTGTAGCTCTCTGATCAACAAAGTGTTGCCGGGCCAGAGGGATCCAGACATGTCCAGGATGTCCAGCTATCCAGTATTTCCACATGAAACAACAGCAGGCTCCGCAGGTCTGTCAAGGAATCCATTCCCATTTCACCCTGCAGACAGCCAGCTCCTGTGTAGTTGGTTTTCACTGTAGGATAATAACCTTCTGTCTGGACTAGAGACTCAGGGACATTGCTGGTTAAGTGCTGGGCCACCAGTGGGCCAGGGTCCTTTTCACCACCAAACTGCTCTGCAGATCCCAGACTGCTTTGCAGATCGAGGTGGGTGGGGTGGGACAGAGTAAAAGCACAGAGCCATGGAGGAACTCATTGAGGCAGGACATTGGTGCTGCCAATTCTTCCTACAACCCCTTCATGGTGGACTAATAGAAAAACTGAGCCAGACTTGCTGGCGCAGGAGTTGTGTAAGGAATGGAACTGAGCAGCTTCCTGCAGGCCCAGAAAGCAGGATGAGAATGGTGGGCCCTGCGAGCTCTTCCCAACAGCCAACCCCAGAGCCGGGAGGACTTCGAAGGCCCTAAGGACTAAACTGAAAATGCAACCTTCTTCATTTGGGATTCAACATAAACAACTATTTCATAAAGTATGCAAGTCGAGTGGTTTGAAGATTTCATTATAGTGATAATCCTGTTGCCTTTTTAGAATATTGAACTCATTCCACTAATCCCTCCCATGGGAGCTTAGGGGACTGATTGGAGAGAGGGCTGTGGGGCCCCTCCTGCAACTCAGGTTTTTGCCTTAATGGCCTGGGGCTGTCTACACCTCTAGCAGGTGACTTCATCCACCCCTGGCTGCTTAGAGTTCTCTTCCCTGTCATTGCTCTTTATTCTGAGGAATGACCCACCCAAAATACAGCCACACTACAAAACAAATATCATCCAGAACTGTCAGCAAATTGTGCTGTATGGAAGTCCAAACTCCAAGGATTTAAAGAAGCCAAATTCATCCAGATAGGTAGGTGGGGTGGAGATGTGGAGTGGCACAGAGGCACAGAGACGGAAATGGGTGGTCCCATATCCACAAGTGGTGAATAAAAATGGGAAGGATACTGAGCTTATAGGGCTGCCGGCCAAGATGGAGGTGTAGACAGACACGCTGCATCTCCCTCCACAACGAAGAAGGAATACAACTACCTCAAAGCTAGAAACAACCAGAAGTTCCAGAAAATCAAACTGCATGGAAGTCAAACAAACAAAGATATAAAGAAGAAATACTCATCCAGACAGGTAGGAGAGGCAGAGCCAGGGCAGAGGAGACGTGGTGTGGTGGCTGCAGCAGCGGCAGGCCAGTGGAAAGCGCAGACACACGTTTTAAAAAGTCAGGAGGCACACCCACCCCCTGGCTGCTGTGGCTCAGTGGATTGAGCATCAGCCTGTGAGCCAAGTGTCGCTGGTTCGATTCCCAGTCAGGGCACATGACTAGGTTGCACATCAGGTCCCCATTTGGGGGCGCGAGTGAGAGGCAACCACACAGTGATGTTTCTTTCCCTCCCTTTCTCCTTTCCCTCTCTCTAAAAATAAACAAATAATTAAAAATATATATACTTAAAAAAAATTTTATACAAGAACATAAAATATTTTAAATAAAGGGGCCTATCTTAATACTAATTGGAAAAATTATTTATAAATAAGTCTATTATCCTCAAATTAATGTATAAACTAATGAAATTCCAATCAAAAGAGCAATCCAATTTTTGCAGAATTTATTGAACTGATTCTAAAATTTACCCTGAAAAGAAAATGCACAAAAATAAGACAATGAAGAGGGAGAAAAAAAGAAAGGGAGACTTCCCTATAGGCAGCAAAATGCTGTCTATATGAAGTCAAATGACAGTGAAGAGCGTGGCTGGCAGAGCAGACATCTAGATCCACTGTCTAGAAATAGACAACTTACCAAGTGATAAACGTGGCATTTCAAATTAGTGAAGAATGAACTATTCAATAATAGTTGGGGAAACTGTCTTTTCATTTTTGCTTTGGAGGGGACAACCCTAAAAGATAAACAACCAATAGTAAAACTAGGCAAATATAACATGAACAAGCGATATATAACAGAGAACCTACAAATGACTAAAAAAACATAAAATGTTTGGTTTTAAAAGTAAGCAGGGAAATTCAAGGTAAAGCAAGATTATTTTCAACTAAAAGATTTGTTAAAAAAACAAACAACTCCCAAGACACTACTATCTACTGTTGGCAAGGGTATATATAAAGTATGGGTCCTGTGAATTAAAGAAAACAGTTTTATTACATTCATTAAAATTAACATATATACATAACTTTTTATCCAGCAATTCTATGAAGATAGATCTGTAATTTTAAGAGTGAAAAGATGTCTTGCATATAATGTTAAATGAAGAGTGAATTGCAAAATGATGATGATATAATCCCACTTATGTAAGTCACACATATATAACAAAACTAGCTGCTGTAATAAGACTCCAAAGGACAGTGCTTTAAACAAGTCAGGAATTTATTTTGCTCTTAAGTAATGGGTGGAAGGAAAGCAGTTCGAGGCTGGCAGGCCAATTTCTTTGGCCTCAACACATGACTTCTGTTATCCCATGTCACTACTTAAGCTCCCACTGGCATCTCAGCCAGCAAAAAAAGGAAATAAGAAAAGGAGTATACATCTAATTCATTCATTAAAGGCCTAATCTAGAAGTTCTACTCCCATTCATTACCTGGTCATGTGGCCACAATTACCTATGAGAAAGGCTAGGAAACAGTCTTTACCTGAGCAGCCACATGTCCAGATAAAACTCAGGCATCTTATTGGTAAAAAAAAAAACACAACAGACCTGATATCAGAAGTCCCTGCCACATGTATTAATATTTGTAAATAGCCTAGAATATGCACCATATATAGTACCTACTTTGACACAGGAGCAGGAGTGGTGGAGAGGCAGAGTATTGCAAGAAAATTTTAAAACACTATTATTTATATATTAATGAAGGAATTTTTTAAATTCCACATTTTAAAATCTTTTATCTGTAGCTTGATACTGATATAACATGTTAAACACATTAAATCTATCTATAATACATTGTACAAAGCTTTTAAAGTTCCCCAAATTAATTTTTTATCTAAATAGGTTACTCTATATTGTTAAACCTATATACTTAGAAGAGCTTCGTCCTCTAAGTCTCTCACCCCACTGGGAGACATAATGACAATGTTTATAGATAGTCACACTGAGATACAGCAGGGCAGTGACCTAGCCAAGGTCACGGCATGCCAGTGGCTGAGACAAGAACTGTACTAAAGACCACCGTCCCTTCACTGCATCGTAACTTTTTATAGCATTTGCTACTTGTTGAAAAAGCTACAACTTCTGTAGTTCAGTATAACTTCGATCCCACACAATATGATGCCCAAACACTTCATACTCATTAACTACATTAGGACTTCAATTTCAGAACAGGACACAATTCTCTTGTAGGCTAATGATTACAAAAATAAAAATAATAAAGCCCTTCTCAGCAACAAAACATTCATGAGTTTGACTCCCTTCTGAGTCTAGTACTCAGTTTAGGATTTATTGACCTGTTTAAAAATCCCTTCTATGACATCTAGATAATGATGGTGAAGGAGCATAATAACACAATCTTCATCCTCTAATACATAATGAATCACTCTAAAAGAAGGAAAAAAAAAAAATGAACAAGCCAGAATAATAATTTTTAAAAATCAGAAGAAAATCCTTGTGTTAATCCCAATTTTATGACTTCTCCTATCAAAGGAAAGAGATTCTTGGCTCAAGCTATTTAACGAAATCTCAGAATGGAAAAGTAAACTCAAGTCCTTCAACCAGAGTTTCATGCTGCCCAACAGACACCTCCCCAAGATCCAAGCCCAGACCTCTCCTCTCTGGGTGGCAGGGAGGAGCATAGAGATCTGGACAGGGCTGCTTACCTTCAGCAGGAGTACAAAGTGAAAAAATGGAATGGGAGGAAGGCTAGTATAACACAGAAAAATCAAAGAGAGGTAAACAGCAAGCCAGAGAACAAATCCAAGAGAAAAACAAGTTGCACACTACCAGCTCTAGAAAAAAATCTAAGGAATACAATGAATTTAAGAAAGCAAGACTTCAGAGGTGAGACTTAACATGACAATGAGAAGGAAACAAGAAAAACAAGGCTAAAAAAACAAACTGTGGGTCAAAATAACACCATCACAGACCTGGCTGGTATGGCTCAGTGGATTGAGTGCCGGCCTGTGAACCAAAGGGTCGCCAGTTCGATTCCCAGTCAGGGACATGCCTGGATTGCAGGTCAGTTTCCCCAGTTGGGGGGCGCTCAAGAGGCAATCACACATTGATGTTTCTCTCCCTCTTTCTCCCTTCCTTCCCTTCTCCGTAAATATAAATAAATAAAATATTAAAAAAAAAACAACCAACCAACACCATCACAGACCTACAAATACATCACAACCCATCACAGCTGGAAACATGCAGTGGAAAAGCGTAAAACAGGAGAGTTATCATGAGTGCAAAAAAAACAGAGATGACAACAAGATGACACATAAGGAGAATAGTCTGCCTGATATAAAGCAGTCAACACCATTAGGAAAGCAAACAACAAATACAATAAAAATGTTCAGTTATCTCCTATCAGAGAAGCAGAGAAGGGCTGGGATGGTGGTCACTATGCAGTGATGGTGGATCCAGTTGTGGTCTGGAGTGATGTTTGTGTGCATGTGTGTGTTAGTGGTTTTGTCAGTACTTACTTTTGGTTCTGTTTGTTTTTGTTTTCTAAGATAACACATTTCATTTTCCTAAACCAATATTCACTGCAGGGACTTTGCTTAAAGTACAGTCAGTATAAAACTGAGTACACTACAACTTTCTACAAACATGTCTTATTTATTATTATTACCAAGCTATTTCACGCTTAACAAAAATACCTGCCAATTTAACACTTAAAAGATTGTTTAAAGGCAATTAAAATAATACAAAGATAACATTAATCAATTGCCTCCCGTATGCATCCTGAGCAAAGATTGAACCCACAACCTAGGTATGTGCCCTGACTGGGAATCAAACCAGCAACCTTCTCGTGTATGGTATGATACTCCAACCAACTTAGTCACCCACCCAGGGCAGGTCCCAAATTTTATAACATAAATACATAGTACCAAAAAAATTAACCCAAGTATTTTTAAAACTTTTAAGTTTTGAAGGATTTCTTCTCCCTTGAAGTTTTAATTATGAGCTACCTATCATTCAATGTAAACATCAAATGCAGCCAACCTCTGTTGACAAACACGATGATTACTAATTATAATATTTGGAAATTTCCATTAGAAAAAGTCAAAAGTTTAGAAATTAATGTTAATTAGCAGTATTCTGGTTTGAGTTTCCAAATTCCTTCACCATCAGAAGTTCTATGAAAAGTGCAGAGGTTGCGCAATAGTTCTCGAAAGACACAAGACTTGGCAACTGATAACTTGGATTCAAACTCCTGCAGGATCTCCTGAGTGCTGGCCTGGCCATCCACACGGGCCTTAAAAGCAATGAAGTTCCTCATTTCCACCAGCAGGTCATCATGTTCTGTGGTAGAGGGCAATGGAACAGAAGCCTCTTGAAGGTGCACATTTTCACTTTCTAGCCGCTCTGGCAAAATCAGGTGGTTTCTAGCTCTCATTTTAGCCAACAGTGACGAAGAAGTGAGGGCCCCGGATGAGGACTCTATGTCTTCCATTTTTCCACTAACATGCTCAGAAACATTATCTTTTCCATCCTTTTTCATGATGCCATCCTGAAGAAAGAGGACCACTGCATTGATACATTTACTTTCCAATTTATGGCCCCACTAATTTCCCCAAAGGTTCTGAGGGGCCTTAAATAACACAAATACACAGGCCAGGGTTGGAAAGTTAATGGAGAAAAAATAAAACACCATCTACTAGAGAGGGAAAAAACAGTCAAGCACCTAAATCCACCCAGTTAAAGAACATTTCCTAAAAAAACAAACAAAATCCTCCAAAACTAAACTATTCAATCACTTGGTCACCATTCTGAGTGATGAGGTTGGAAGGAGAGCTGAGTGGCTGGATAACAGGCTTCCAGAGGTAGTTTCCAGGAAACTACCTTTAGGAGGCACGAGTTCTGTGGGCTTTTCCTGTTCTTCCTCCCAAATTTACCCTGATTTTGGTTGGCACCATGGAGTAAGAAACAATATCACAGGTGTACTTCTTTTTCTTCACTTTTAAATCATTTTGTTTACTACTTTATACCTCATATGCATTTCCTTAAAACAACAAAGGTTCTGTTTTCCTAAGTATGTTCATATTAATCTAATGTGACCCTGTGAATTTTCAAATTTTATCAGTAACATAACCCTTAACCAGCAAAGACCAAAGAAAGTATTGACTCTGGTCTACAAGTTACCCTCAGCAAAGCGCACAGGGCACTAAGGGAGAGACAGACACGTGCTCTGGCAGCTAGTGAATCACAGACATTCAAGGCAGTCTTCTAGACCTTTATTCTAGAGGGCAGTGGTTTTTCGAACTGGTACTGAACGTCCGGATGGGGCAGGCTGTATGGGCAGTGACTCATGTGTCACCTATCCCTGTACTAACTTTCTCCCCTGCCCACCACTCCCCTGTGCCCCGTATTAACTTTTTAAGAGCAAAACAGAGATTCTGTTACAGATCTTGGGTTAAAGACTTTTTCTTTTAGGAAGTTAGCTGGCCCCTTTAGATTCAAATGAAAGTGCTTCATAAATCAGAGCAAACAGCATAATATCAGGTATCATTATGCCAGCAAATTTTTTTCACATCACAATTGGGTTAAATTCTCATGGCAATTCAATCAAGTAAGTCTCATGTGAAAAGCAGACAGGCTATTATATTACCTGGCACTTCTCCTTTGGAGAGGTTGAAGAAAGATGCTGCACAGAGAAGCTGGAATTCCTTTTCTGACCAAATCTACTCCTAAATAAGGAAAAGAATCACAGCAGATAAAATGTTTGTTTTTTGTGGTTTAAGAGATGAAATATCCTTTCAACAACTAAATTCTTCCTGGAAAATTTTTCTTCTGCACAATTCTTCTTTCATAGCCATAACACTTTGATTCCTCTCCTTTATTCTCCTGGGAAGTAACTGCTCCATCTGGAGTAAGAACCACTCAAGACCCTTTTTCAACATATGATGGAAATTATCCTCAAACCTAGGTAGGAAAATCCTTCCAAAAGAGGAGACCGAATAGTATAACAATTGCTGATTGTTGAAAACTGACTAATCATCTTATTAAGGTTTATCATGATTCTACATCTCTTACTATTTTTAACATCATCTCTTAAAAAAAAAACGATCATTTCTCCTTCCCCTATAAAACTGGCTTTGGAAAGCGGGGAATGAAAGCAAGGAAGAAGATAAGATTAAAAATGTGTTTCCCTGAGTCACACAAACTGTCTGATTCAATCCCTCCCTGAGAGATTATCCACTACTGCATATAAACAGGACAAGTATCCACATCAGCCCTGACTTTATTCCAAGCCTGGATGGACTGACCCTCTCACAAGCATGGTAGGACAGTAATCTCTTACTTTATTCCCAATGGTGCACCAGAAAAACCCCTGTGGCCAGTCCAGGTGGGCACACCAGACACTGCTCCCAGACACCGCTGACGAGAGAGTCTCAGTGCTTTCAGAGCATCCTGGGCTACGCGGTTGGCCTCTGCCTCCACCAGCACAAAATCTGGACTGGATCCATCCATGATGGCGTCATGTTTCATGACACTGTGCACACCAACTAGCAAGAACAAAGGAAACAGGGAATGTGCTATTTCAGGTTGTAAACAATCACAGTTTTCTTTCTCTGTATAGTCTAACACGTTCTAGGTGGAGAAAAACAATGAATCCTTTTAGCTGCTTTTTACTGAGACCCAGGAACTTTACAAATACTATTGCTATTTCTCTTCATCACCACCTAATGAGGTATAATAGACTATTACCATCCCTGATTTGTAATAATCGAAGCAGCATAATGCTTTGATCACAACTTCAACATAACCTCTTCCCATCTATGTGAAAAATTTTAAAGCTTCTATCAATAAATTCTTTATCGAAGGGAAAAATATAGATCAGAATTATAGAATCCCTAAAATGTAATGACCATGAGAACACTACATATCAGAATTTAATGCAGTTATCAGTGGAAAATTCATAGCCTTAGATACTTAAATCAATAAAAGTGAAAGAATAAAAGGACTAAATTTTCAAGTCAGTTTTATAAAAATTAAGCCAAAAAATTCACCAAAATACAACAAAAACAAAAGCACAAGGAAAGAAGTAATGAAGATAAAAGTGAAAATTAACAAGGTACAGAACAACCATGGATCTAATTAATAAATCAAAATCCTCATTCACTGGGAAAAAAATAAAAGACAAACCACTAGCTTACCTTAATCAAGAAAAAAAGTGGGGGAATATACAAAATTAGAAATGGGGTAATTATCTTGAAGCAGAAGCAATTACAAGAATATTTCGTTTCTATGCAAATGAACTTGAAAACTAGACAAAATAGATAATTTCCTAAGAAAACGGACCAGTAACTGTAGAAAAAAAAAATAGTTAAGTTACGAGAGGGCAACAGACCCAGATGGTTTCTTTCTGAAATGCCATACATAAGCCTGCCTTCTTGAATAAAGAACCATAAACAGTGATCTTCAGGAGATCCAAGTTCACATCACACAGTGAACACAATGACTGCCCAGGCCTGAATGAGATGACACTTCCAAGGGTGACTAACTGCAGGACTGCCTCTTTGCCAGGGTCCTGAGCAATTGTTGAGTCTGCTTTCCTGATTTTTCTCCCTTAATATTAGCTCTCAGCTTTCCTGCGTCCAGAGTACCTGCCTCTGGCCATATCCCTGCCTCTCTCATGATGTTACCTTAATCTCCTATGGCTGGAAAACCAGATAAATATTGCATGCAGAGAAATTTTCTGTTAATGTTTCCATAGTACAAGTCCATTTAAAGCATTGCACCCCTCCCATAAGTGGTTATAAGTACTATTATTCTCCAAAGTTTCAAATTCTTCTCTAGGTCTTAAAAGAGTTGAATATGATTTTTTAAAATGTCAATAAATTTTAAATCTTAATTTTAGAAGAAAAAATACTTTCAGTGGAGAGTCCACTCTGTCAGTAAAGGCTGCTACTACTAGAAATGACCTATTTATGTTCTGTTCCTAGCACACCGATGGTAAATTCAGCAAAAGGATTACCTGATTTTTTGAAAAGCTTTTCTAAAACATAATTATCGTTGCTCTGCTTGTTCTCACTCTCATTTCCATCATCTTGCTTCTGGTACTGCCTTTTCTTCACCAGGTGTGGAATTCGAGTTCCTTCAAACTTGGCATCTCTACGACACCTTGAGTTCTTAGGCTTTTGCTTTGGTCTCAGAAGTTTCTCCTGCGTCTCTTCTTCTGCCATACTATGTTTTGTTTTTGACTTGTGCTTATAAAAATTATTTTCCATTTGTTCATTCTCCCAAAGAGGTTCTGTCTGAACCTGACAACTTTCTATTTTATCAGAAAGACCTTGCTGTTCATCATTGTTTTCTTCACCAGACATCCTGTACATTTTACTGGTTCTTGGAGAATTTGAACCCTCTCCATTTCCACTCAACAATGATGGGTCTTCCAGTCTAGACACTGCATCTGTCTCTCTTCCAAGTCTATCACTGCTGGTTAGATTCCTAGGTGTTTGATGGGCATCTCTCAAAGGATCATCTTGATTAGAAGTTATTGCATTTATGTTAGCTCCAACAGCTGTGGATTTCTCTTCAGATGATGTACCATCATTCACAAATGCATTAGAATCAGGGAACTTTTTGCACATTGGAATGTTATGGTCTGTTCCAAAGGCTAGCTGAGGTTTTTTTTTTAAATGGCGTTTGGGTGTCTGAACATCTGAACCAGTTCCTATAAAAGAAAAAAACACACCAAAGTTACATTTCACAATTCTTACATAATTTATTTCTTTAAGTTAAATGACTTTATGTAATACCTGCAAAAATAGCACTTGTTTCAGTGCTCTGGAATGCATCAGGACTAGTCAGAGTAAACAGCTCATAAAGATCATTGGACTTGAAAAATCGCCGTTGCTTTGGATCTTTTAGCACTCTATTTGTCAAGAACTGCTTGAAGATTTGTCTAAAATAAAAAATTAAACTGGTATGAAACAATGTTTAGCTCTACCTCAAAATTCTAATTATAAAACAATGTAAGAAAGACATGATAGCTGCAGCTGTGCAGATGTCTAAATAATCCCCAGAACTTTTAGCCTTGGAAAATTACAATACAGGAAGTACATAAAACATCAGGTGGCCTCCCATGTTTCACAGAAACTAAGAAATGATAGCTTATTATTATTCATACCCAATGGGTTTTTGCCATTTCCAAGATTCATCACATTTCAAGAAACACCTTTTCACATACATTTAAGTGACTCACAGCCTCTCTAAGCTGCAGAGTCAGCCTCCTAACCCCTACACCAAAGGTCCCCTGCCCAGTCCTAGGCAGGACATTCCTATGATGCGGCTCAGGAAACTCGTACCTAGGCTTTGCAAAATTTTCACTTGGAGCTATCTCACCAGCTTCCACCTGTCGATTCACACTATGCTAAAGCACCTTCACTCCATGCTAAAGCACCGTACCACTGTCACTCTTGCCCAGATAGCTCCAGGTGGTAGCTCTGCCCCCGCCCCCTTCTGGCTACTTAATCTTTGGCCTAAGGAGTATCTCTCTCAGAGGAAGCTCTCCCACCAGGACTCAGCTTGCCTTGAGCACTTTCACACTAAGTCCTGCAGAACATGAGCCACCCCACCAGTGGACCAACACTGAGGAGAAAAAAGGATGTGGCTAAATAAGGTAGGATGTGGCTAAATAAGGTTTTCAGCAGGGCAGGGGGAAAAACTGGCAATATCTCCATTCTACTGTTGAAGTTAACCTTGCTTAAATCCCCTACACTTTACAGAGAGAGAGACAGAGGAAGAAACAGGCATCCTGATCAACCTTTCTCTATGGGCTCCGAGCCAAGGCCAACAGAACACCCACACTGATCACACCTACTTGCTATGTATAAATACCAATATACTTTCAATTTTGTCACTTAACATTTTTCTGAACAAATATGGCACACTCAAGTAAGTGGAACAACATTTTTCTCAAATAAGATGAAGTTTAAACATAAGCAGTCCTTGAAATTTAATTAGATAGAAAAATGACCATGTTCAAAGAAATTTTTTTAAAACTCACAAGCCATTTAATTCAGTAAGAAGAAAAAAAAAAAAACAAGAATTTTTAAAAAACCACATTACTCAAGTTATAGCAACTACTGCTTCGAGATGGAAAGACTTCTTAAAAACAATGCTTAAAAATAAATCTCTGCTTACAACCCTGGCAGTGTACTTGTATACCCTGCACACACTGCAGCCAGGAGGGCAGGTATCAATCAAGGGGTGGGCAGACTGACCGGTGGTAAATCTTTTCTTCAATGGTGCCCGCAGTCAGAAGCCTATATACCGTCACCTGCTTCTTCTGGCCTATCCTCCATGCTCGCTCCCGGGCCTATGGCAGAGAGATACATCTTTACAAGGGCCCTTCCCAATATAGGCAGTCACTAAAAGAAAGAGAGGTAACTGGTTGCTTCCTTCCACTCCCAAAGTTAGAATTTTGTCTAGTGAGGCTAAGTACATCTGAGGCCTACTAAGGAAGATAAACAGGCATGTGACTAAGAGAGACCAACATCTCTACTAAAAAACAATGAGTGTTTGTACTGTCACATACTCTTTTTACCTCAAATCTAGTGATGGATACTGTGAACAAACTGCTGGAACTCTTCCTGTCTATGATACTGGAGGACATCTTCCTCATTTGGAAGACTAGGCAGCAACCTGGATGTAGAACTGAAGCGAACAGGAGCACAAAGGAAATACCCAAGTGCTGGCCATTAAACTGCAGTTGACCCTCGAACAATGTGCTGACACACAAAAACCCACATGTAACTTCTACTCCCCAAAACTTAACTACTGAGCGCCTACTGTTGACAGGAAGTTTATCCATAACATGAACCTCTGATGAACACGTACTTTGTATATGTATTATATACTGTATTCTTACAATAAAGCTAGAAAAAGAAAATGTTACTAAGAAATCATAAAGATGACAAAACTATATTTACTACATTTATTGAAAAAAATCAACATGTAAGTGGACCCATGCAATTCAAATCCATGTTGTTCAAGGATCAAGTCACCAATATACACCTTTTAAAAAATAAACAGACCTGTGTGTCTGTGCTTGGGTTCCAGTCGGGGTCATAGATGATGACTCTGTTTGCCCCTGTCAGGTTGACTCCTAGGCCACCCACCCGAGTGGTCAGAAGAAACACAAATATGGATGTGTCCTAGAGGTTAAGACATACAATACTTAGTATGTACATTTAAGACCAGTTAGAACTCTTCACCTCTGCCTTTCCATATTCTAACATGGAAAATATTCCTGATAAAAGGAATGGGTTATGTTCTATAGACCTCTGGTCAGTCAAGATGCCATTTCACAATTCCTACAGTTAATCTCAATATTAGTAATATGTAAAAGTTGGATTTTCAATTAAAAATACACACACATTAATTAATTTAAAACCCACACATCAATTATTCATAAATGTATAAAGTTAAAAGCAAAAAGTCCCACTCCCCTTGCTGCTCAGTCCAGACACAAGCACTGCTCAGGAGGGTGCGGAAAAACTTCCTGTCCCTCTGCATATATTAGCACCATTGGACTTTACTGTTATCTTCACTTGTTACCTCATTGAATCTTGTAATCAGGGGTTGTCTTGAAGCTATTGTAGTAGTACCATCCATTTTGAGATAGGAATAGTTTTGGGCTCTAAGGAATACTTCGAGTATGTCCAACATCTGTTTGGGAGAGAGGACGGGGGATAAGAGTTTAAAAATCAAATACACATGCACAGTGAGTGCTTCTACATTTGTGTAAACAGTCACACCTTCCCAACAGTCTTAAGAGGGTTTCTTGCTTTGAGGTAGATAAATATAATTGCTATAAGAGTATTTTTGGTATTTCCCTACTGTTAATTCTTCCGAGTTTTGCAAATAGCTGGGTATTTATTTGAGTTCAAGCCCAAATTTGCCCACACCCCAGAATCAGAGGGTTACTAAAGTTGTTTTAAAAAGCCAACTACTGGGCATCAAATCTAGAGAAACACCTAAGCTCTCTCAAAGAGATATACAAGCAGCCACTCCAGTATCAGCAAGCAGATTTGCATTTGGAATTATTATTTTAGATTATATTCCATATATTGAATTAACAGTTGTAAGAATCAACTTGTTTCTTGTGTGAGCTGTGCATGCTCACCTGTCTTGACTGAGAAAAGAGCAACACTCGTTGACTCTGCTTGTGCCATATCTTCAACAAGGATTCAACGACTATCATTTTCCCAGAACGTTTCCAGTATCCAAACTGATTTTCCTCTAGTTCATCATCTGAAATACCTTTGAGATTCTTGGGGCCTCCAGAAAAGAGATCAGGGTGGTTGCAGATTTTTCTTAGGGCTATAAGTCCAGAGAAAATCTATGGTATAGAAGAATTATATGCACTCAAGATTATTTTGTATAAACTCACATTCACTCAGGAAGAAAGGAAAGGAGGCATGTAACACAGATTAAGAAGGAATTTTTCACTAGCTTCTTATCTTCCTCCCTAATCACAGCATATTAGCGAACTGGAGGAAATCAACCTTCACTCATCTTTTTTACCTGATAGGGCAAGTTCTTTAGGGAAAAAAAAATATTCTATTGGGCCAAATATGTTTGTAGGGGTCATATTCGGTTGATAAATTTATTTTCCCTCACTAGAAAAAACGGTATGCAGGTCACAGGAACCTGAGCAACTTTGGATTTTGGTATTCACAGGGGTTCCTGGACTAAATCTCCATCAGATACCGAAGGATGACTATAGTTAAGTTTTTTTATTATTTTACTGTTGTTCTGTTACAGTTGTCCCAATTGTCCCCCATTGCTCTCCCCTGCTCCCCAGCTCTGCTCCCTCAGTCGATCCCCACCATGTTGTTCCTGTCCATAGGTCCTTTATACCTGTTCCTTGACTAGACCCCTCCCCCTTCTTTCTCTCCTCATCCCCTGCTTCCCCTCTACTCAGTCTGTTCCTTGTTTCCATGTCTGGTTCTATTTTGCTTGTTTTTTTGTTTTGTTTATTAGGTTCCTCTTATAGGTGAGATCATATGGTATTTGTCTTAAAAATACAGAATGTTTGATGAATTTGCATGACATCCTTCTCTGTATCATTCCAATTTTAGCATATGTGCTGCTAGAGTGAGCACTATATAGTTAAGTTTTTGAGGAGCCAAAAGTTAAAAGCAAATTTTTGACTGTTGAGTGGGGGTGGGGCGCCAGTGCCCCAACCCCTGAGTTGTTTAAGGGTTAATTTTACTCAATTTTGAAGACTTACAACAACAGAAGAGTAAACTACCTCAATAATTATTTTTAAATTTTGATTACATATTAAAGTATTTTGGATACATCAGGTAAATAAAATATATTATAAAAATTAATTTCAGCATTTTTCTTTATCTTTTTAAATGTGATCACTAGAAAACGTAAAATCACACATGTGGCTTGCATTCTGTATCTACTAGATAGTGCTGACCTAGACCATCTTCATAAGTATGAGGCATATGAAGATAAGGGGAGATTTAGGAAAGATGAATAAATGTGAATAATTTTAAAACCTCCAAAAAACACAAAATAAGAAAATATGAGAGATGGTTAAAAGAACTGAAATTACTTAACCTGGAGGAAAAGCATGTAGATGTTAGGGAACACAGGAAGCCAAGTCACCTGCATTCAACTCTTTATCTACCTCCAAGTATAAACAGGAAAGTGAGGATGATGGAGCATACTTTGCTACTCAGCTGTACCTCCAATGAGCACAGATCAAGGATTAAGAAAGTCTTACACATCAACTAAGTAAAATGTAATTGACATTTTAAGATACTGAAACACAAACAAGTTGAATAGTTTACACAAAGCTTTAGACTTAAATGCTGATTATAAATCTATCATATATACTCATTGAGCAGACATTTACCCATAGATGTCTGAGTATTGTCAATAACTGTAACTCTAGAAAAAATTGGTAATAATAATTCTTCCTTCATGCACTTGCTAACCCCAGAGTTCTGAGGCTGCCTGCCTACATTATACATAGGATCAGCAGTCCCTGAAGGACTCACCGTTACAGATCCTGTCGTCTAGTGCTATTCTTCTATTATTAGACCACACAGTGTTAGATTTAAGTGTCACCGACAAAAAGGGAGTGTGCTGGAATTTAACCACGTCGTCTCTTACTTCTTCCATAAGGGTTTCAAATTAAGTGAAGACCTGCACCGAAATGGTTTCAAGACAGTAATAGTGAATTCTTCCCTGACTAATACTATTTTCCTTTCTTTCTGTGCTTTCCTTAATTTCACTGGTTTCTGTCATTTAACTGACCTGCATCTCTCCATTGAGAATTCTGTAAACTTCTTTGGAATCAATGAAATTTTGGTAGACTTTATGTTGTTCATCTGTAAGACGGCAAAATAAGATCTATGGGGGAGGAAGGAAAAACAGAGCAACTATAATTTCAAAAAACATTTTAACAGAATTAAGATATCAACAAAATTTCCTAATCAAAATGCACAATGTATGCAATTTTAACAATGTACCTCATTAAAAAAAAAAAAAAAACAGAACAAAACACAAAGCTACAGCTCAGAACTGAACAATGAGTACAGTTCTCTCCTCTAACCAGCCCCCATTTCTGTCATCTGTCCACCTCTTGATCCACACACCGCTGTCCTCAAAGTCCCTGAAGACTGGTTTCCTGCTCACAGGACTAGGTGCACAGACCTTCCTCCATCCTAGCCAACAAGTGCTCGGGCTGGCTCACTTCCCATGCCCTTCATCCACACTGCACGTCAGCAAACCTAACCAGGGACCTTAACTTCACCTGCACTTCCCTTCCCTGGACTTCTAAGTGCAGGTCCACAAGTTCACCAGACTTATCTCTGGCAGCAGGGTAGCTCCCAGCCCAACTGCAGCAATTACTCCATGCCATTACGTTCTGACTCGCTGCTACTCAACCTTCCTTTCTTTCTTTAAGTCCACCACCACCACCTCATAGCTGGACTTTATTCCTCAGCTAATCATATTCCCAAGGAATTTTCCTTCAGCTACCCCTCCACCAGCCACTGCATCTGCCCTGTAAACTTCCAAATGTAGCTTACTTCAACCTCCTGCTTCTCCCTCCTTTTTGTTAAGTGCTGAGCACTTTTAGTGTGTGTCACCCCTCAGGGCAGTGTCCTGCCGCAGCTGGCTCCTGGTCTCCAGGGGAATCCTCTGCACTCTATCCAACGGAAGGGCTGTGACAACACTCCACACTCCCCAAGTTGCTCACCTATCCACCTACCTTTGTCTCAACCTCTACTTAAAAATAATAAAAAACAAAACAGTAAAATTAGCTATCCTGAAGCTATCAGGAGTGATTCTCTAATTTTCACTCCCTAAAATGTATCTACTTCCCTTCATCTGCCTCAGCTTATTTTCCTTTATTCCTAGAGGAATAGGTTCCTGTATGGAATGAAGAGCAACCCTTCAACGTTTCCACCAGATCTGAAAACCCTCTCATCTTTCTTAGGACAGAGTTCTACCCCTTAGACGCTCCAAAAATTGAGGGGTAAACTGTCAAGGCATCATGTATAATCTCCATCTCCATTTCCTTGTTTTCTCATCACTCATGAACCAGCACAATCCTGGAGGACACTTGCTGGTACCACTGAAACTATTATGAGTGAGGTCACTAATAACTTCCCAGTTACCACACATCAGATCCCTGGGCCTCATGTTTCCACTTCCCCTGACCCACCTCTTATGTTTCTACATAGGCCTCCCATTTTCCCAGCTTGCTCCTCGTCTACCTTCTCCTTAATGCTGCCACTCCCCTGGGCTCCTTATCGCTCCTCATTCTACATGGACTCACTGCTGCTTCTAACTTTAACACGTTCTCTGCTCTCAGGCCATCTATATCCCAGCCTAGAACTCTCCTCACAGTTTAACCCCTTTTATTGCCCTATTACAAGTAGACATTCCATGGACACTTCAAATGTAACCTAAATTAAACTCATTAGCTATCTCCTCTAAGTTTATTCTTCTGAAGCCTCTGTTGCAGCAGATCCACCCCAGCATCCCAGTGAGAAACCTGAGAGTCACTAGGCCCTTCAGCTTCCTCCTGCTAGCCCTACCCTTGCCTTGGTTCAGGCCCTCATCTCTTCCCCTAAGAATTTTGTAGGTATTGGCTAATTTGCGTCCATTTCCTTCCCTCATCAATGCTTTCAAGTGGTACCTAAGTAATCTTTCTAAAATATGAACCTGAATACTTATAATTCTTAAGGTCTTTAATTTGTATTTCAGTCCTTTAAAAATGGCAACAGAAAAGCCTCACCTCCCCATCACAAAATTAACTGAACAAATTATTCACCAGGTACCTAGTGCCTACAAATACAAATCATTGTTTTTGGTGTCATGCGAAATCTGTAGATGGATAAGACAAAATCCTGCCCTCAAGGAGTTCCAGTCAACTAAAGTGAAGAGACTTGTGAGGTCTTCAAACAAAATTTCTATGTGTGTGTTTGCTTGAGGGGTGGGCAAACCTTTAGCCAGAGGGAGCCTCAAATGCAAATGAAAAGTGGAGCATTAAAAAAAGAAAACAATTTGCCTTGCCTACTGCATGGACTATTAAAGAGGCATTCTAGGATTCCGCAGTAAAAATACATTGTCATAAGCTAAATCAATATTCTTGATGGGAAGAGGGATATCAAAGGTACATTGGTAGGAAGCCTTGGAAAAATAAATCCACTGTGCAATACTGAATGCAGTGGGGAGTGCCTGATGGTTGGGAGACCAGTCAGACTAATTGCACTAGTCCACTAAACTGCACTAAATTATGAAGATGTGAAGCAGAGATGTGAGGGAATAACAAAGGACAAATAAAATACCACTGCAACTGGTCGATCTGGAATTAGAAGCAGCTCAAAGGGTGTGGCCTTGAGTAACTGGCAGAAAAGGGAGACCTATAAGGGAAGGCTAAGAGCAAGGGGTAAATTTGGAAATAAATTTTGGCAGGGAATTTTGGCAGGGAAGAGGCAGTGATGTCAACAGCCTTGATGACAGATCTCCCAGATCCTTTAGAGTTTCAACATTCAAAATCTGCAATGCATTTACATTTAGATGCTGAAGAGATGGTGTAGTCATCTATTTAGATAACAGAACACTAGGAATAAATTTAATAGGATGATCCTTTCAAAACCAAAGTTCAGATGACGTTACTCCTTTGCTCAGTAACTTCCTGTGAATTTCCTCTAAAGTCTTCCCCATGACCAGCGGGCCCTGGGGATCTGGGCAGCAATATGACTTCTTCCTTTCAGCCCTCTCCTTGCTCCTGCCCTCCAGCCACTCTGGCCTCTGTGAATGTACCAACACAACCCCACTTTCCATCAACCTAGAATGCTCTTCCTCCAAAATCTCTTATCACTCCCTCTTTCATCTTCTTTAGGTCTCTGCTTAATTGACAGTTTATCAGTGAGGTCTTCTGACCTTCCCTTATAAAAATCTGCTTCTCCAAATCCTTGCCCTCATCTCCTTCTTCACACTATCACCCACCATCTGATATATTTATTTATGACTATCTTGCACCAAGAATGAATGTCAGGTCCTGGGTGGTGTGGCTCAGTGGATTGAGCGTCAGCTGGGAACCAAGGGGTCCCCAGTTCGATTTCCAGTCAGGACACATGCCTGAGGTTGCGGGCCAGGTCCCCAGTTGGGGGCATGTGAGAGGCAACCACACATCGATGTTTCTCTCCCTCTCTTTCTCCCTCCCTTCCTCTCTCTCTAAAAATAAATAAATAAGATCTTAAAAAAAAAAAGAATGAATGTCAGAACAAGTGTTTCTTGTTCACTTCTATGTCTCAGGCATATGGACAGCACCTAACATAATCTGTGGCATGAATGAATCGGGGACTTGAGGAAATTTAAAGAGACTAGCTATGGGGATCCATGTGTTAATAAGAAAGATCCAAGTCTGTGGACTAGAGGAAGAGTCCTGCTGAGGGCAGGGGTCACAGCAGACTCACCTGTCACATACTTGTATATGCAGATGTCACATCATTCTCACCTGTCACATTACATACTAGTATATGCAAATGTAGATCAGCCTGCCCCCACAGCTCCTGCCACCCAACCCAGGCTTTAGAAATGTTTTGTTAACTCCTGGATTTACAGACCTGTTCATTTTTATCTGGCAAAGAAAGGCTCATTTTGACATCTGACTTCATTCTCCGCAGGAGGTATGGATTTATGGTATCTCGTAAGACACATGCACATTTATAAGCAGTTTTAACCTTAAGTAAGACGAAAGGAAAACAATTACTGTATGTTTAAGAAATGCATTTGTTCTTACCTTTCAATTGATTCCAAAGCTTAAACAAGTCATTTTCAAAAGGATGACCAATTATTACATAAAATTGGTTGGAAATGGTTGGAAAAATTAGTATTAAATTCAATATGCTCCAGGAGGTAGGGGCTTTCATAATAATATCAGTTAAAATAAAAAAACTGACCAAAATGTACAATCAAAAGAGCTACTGATAATTTTGTACCCTATTCCTTTTCTATACTTTGCTTTAATTATTACTGCGTAGTTAAACCCTCTAGGGAAAAACTGCTTTCAAACAAATCTATTTATAATCTTGGGAGTCTCCAAAAGCTACAAAGGAACTGCTACTCTGCAAGCTGAAGATCAAAAGCCAACCATGGGGGAAGCTGCTGCAATGGAAGCAACCAGATAATCAGCAGAGATTACTGCTCACTGGAGACTTTGGAGAGCAAGTTCAAGAAAAGCCCTATGATCTCAGAAATGAAAGGTCACTCTAGTCTACAATGGAGCATATGGTTCTGCAACAGAGCATAGCCACATGAGATGGATATTAACTGCACCGTAGAAAAACAAAGACCCACACTGCAGAAAACCACTCTCTCTGCATTTCACTTAAAGGCAAAGAAAGAATTCAATACATTATTGATATTTTAAAAAATCTAAATAGGCTTAACAACCTAGTAAATTACTCTTTAATGGAACAAGAAAAATTCCAACCAAAGTTTAAATTTAAGGAAGTTAGCTGCACAATAAATGAGAGGTTGATCATAATAAATAAAACTTCATGTAACAAAATTAACATGATAAAAGAAAACATTTTAAAGGACCCTAAGAACACCTCGAGTATATATACATGTATGTTCGTGTATGTGTGTTTATCTTATGTTTATGAGTATGTAAACATAAATAACAGGTTTTACTTGGAATAGCAGACAATACAGAAGCTCAATATCATTCAGACATTGATTAAAATTACCTTTAAGATGATGATCAGGTACATATAATGGGTTGTTAATGCAGAGATAATTAAATTTCAGAATTTAACAAAACATCACAACATTACAGTCCCACCATGGAAGCAAGTACTTGTTCAAATTCTTCAAAAAGCTATACAGTGTTGCGCCTAAACTGTCTCCTCCAGAAGGACTAGTGAGCAAGTTGGTGATGCTGGGAGACCAGGGTTGCTGCTGAGTGGCCTGGCTACTCACTTCCGTTCTCCCTCCCACCTGTCCACCCCTCTGGAAAGTTCCCCTGCTCCTGGGCCACTGAGGTGAGCTGACAAGGGTCAGAGCCCAGAGCAGCTGGGCATGGGTCTAGGTCTGTTTCTCATACACAACTCTCCCCAGAGGAAGCCCTTAAGCTCTAGACTGGGGTGGGGATGGGAAAGCAGGAACGACCAGGAAACCCTATTTTAGCCTTCATGTCAAGCCACACTTTCCAGTTCAACTCTCTTAGGGAATCCTGTCCTTCAAGCAATAAAGCTGACTCTGTATTTAATTCCCATCTTCCTCTGGTGTCTTCTCTTCTGTGAGTAAAAAACATATGGGCATGGGGAGGGGGGCAGTGAATCCAAATGCATTTCTCTATTACTTCCAACTCCCCAGTACTGTGGGAAATGGATACCTAGCTGAGCATACCCATGTTTCCTTCCTCTTTCTGACAAAGCAGAGTGATAATTATTCCCCAGCTTTGCTTCTGCCAGAGCGAAGTGCTGAGTCTCAATAACCTTGAGGATGAAAGAAGGTACAACTAGATGACTTCTCAGGTTCTTTTCAGTTTTAAAATCTTCAGCACAAGTTTAACACACAAATCCAAGAAACGGTCCCTATATCTGGTAGTTAACTTTTCTTCCCCCTTTTCCTCCCCAATCTTACAGGTCCTAGCACAGTCATCCCATCCCCAGGAAGGCTTTCTTGACTCCCACAAGCTCTAATATTGGCTATTTCCTCTGATCGTAGAAAGACCTTACTTATTACCCTGTACTATAATCATGTTTACCACTTTTCCCCACACAGCCTCCAGTGAATTGGGAATATTATTCAAAGGGAGGTTCTGGTTGCCAGCCATCTCCTATCATTTTTGCATCAGCCTGACACAATAAATACCTGTTGACAGACTATATCCTTGGGATTCAGTAATGCACAGCAGCCATGAACTTAAAACAGAAAGGAACAAATAAAAACAGCACCTCAGACAGAAACGCTGGGTCTCCCTCCATAACTAAGAAGGAAGAAAACTACCTCAAAACTAGAGACAACCAGAAGTTCCGAAAAATCGAGCTGCATGGAAGTCCAACAAACAAAAATATAAAGAAGAAATACTCATCCAGACAGGTAGGAGGGGCAAAGAGGACATGTTTGTGGTGGCAGTGCCAGCGGCAGCAGCAGAAGGCTGGTGGAAAGCGCAGTCACCCATTTTAAAAAGTGGGGAGGACACGTGGGGTGCGTTCCCAGCTCCTGACCACCCACGCAGCTCACTGTCCCAGCATAGGGGAAAATCAAGCCTCATTCCTTCTGACTGTGCAGACCAATAGAGGTTGGGGTGGAGGAAAAACTGCTGGTGTCTCGCAGAGTCTGCTCATTTAAAGGGCCCCCACAGTCCTGGAGTGTCCACAGACCCACCCACTCTGGGAATGACAGCCAGGGCAACAGCTAGAGAGGCACCAGTCCCATACGAAAGTGGGAGAAGTGCCTGAAAAAGGGGAAAGTGCTGAGCAAGCAGCACTGTTCCCTCTCTGACCCCTTCCTACATATAGCGCCACAACGTGGTGAAACGGGTTGCCCTGTACTGATGAATACCTAAGTCTCAAACAAGCTAGACCCAAAGAAGACCACACCAAGACATATCATAATTAAAATGCCAAAGCTTAAAGATAAAGAGAGAATCTTAAAAGCAGCAAGAGAAAAGCAAAGAGTTACCTACAAAGGGGTGCCTATAAGACTATCAGCTGATTTCTCAAAAGAAACTTTGCAGGCAAGAAGCGACTGGTAACAAGTATTTAGAATAATGAAAAGCAAGGACCTACAACCAAGATTACTCTATCCAGCAAAGCTATCATTTAGAATGGAAGGGCAGATGAAGTGCTTCCCAGACAAGGTAAAGCTAAAAGTGTTCATTATCACCAAGCGATTATTATATGAAATGTTAAAGGGACTTATTTAAGAAAAAGATCAAAACTATGAACACTAAAATGACAACGAACTCAGAACTATCAACAACTGAATCTTAAAAATAAAAATAAAATCCAACTAAGCAAACCAGAATAGGAACAGAATCACAGGTATGGGGATCATCTGGAGGTTTATTAGCTGGGAGGGGGAAGGGGAAGATATGGGGAAATGGTGCAGGGATTAAGAAGCATAACTGGTTGGTACAAAATAGACAGGGGGAAGTTAAGAATAATATAGGGTGAAGCCAAAGAACTTACATGCATGACCCATGGACATGAACTAAGTGGGTTGGAATTGCTGGGGGAAGAAGGGTACTGAGCAGAGGGGTACAAAGGGGGAAAATATTGGGACTACTGTAACAATATAATCAATAAAATATACTTAAAAACAAACAAACAAGAAAATAGCACTTCTGCTCCCAAGGACCTTATAATCTAACAATGAAAGAAAAAGTTAAGTGCACAAATTTCTAATTCAAGAACTTCAAGGAAGAAACAGACAATATTACATGTTCTCTAAGTATTTCCCCACAAATGACTTATTAATCCCAAAGGAGAAGTGGTAACTTCAAAGAGTTTAGAAATCTGGCAAATAACTACCTCACCCAAGTATTCAGACCACTGCCAATTAATACCACCAACAAAAGGATAAACAAACAGCATGTACCTCCAGTTAGGAAGCACTGAGAAAGGCATGTCACTTCTGTGATAGCCTTGTCAAAAATGCATAACCTAAATCCGATCACAAAGAACAGAAGAAAAACCCAAAGTGAGTCACATTCTATAAAATGACAGCCCTGTGGCCTTCAAAAATGTGAAGGCATAAGGAAAATTAGGGAAGCTGCCCCAGATTAAAGAAGACTAGACATAGATACTACTAGAAGAATTGGCAAAATACGAATGACATAGACTTTAGATAACAAAATTATATTGATGTGATATGATTCTATAGAAAATGTCCTTGTTCTCAAGAAATACACATTGAAGGATTTGGAGGAAAGGGGCATCATGTGAAATGTGCTCACAGATGATTCAGAAAAAAAACAACCCATAAATTTGTGTGATGTATAGAGAGGTGCAGGAGGTGGAGGGAAGGAAAGATCAAGCAAATGTAGCAAAACATTAGCAAAATACTAACAACTGGAGTATCTGGGTGAAGAGTATATAGAAGTTCTTTTTATGATTCCTGCAACTTTCTGTTAAACTTGAAATTATTTCAAAATAAAAAGTTTTAAAAAAGAACACTACAAATGAAGCACAACAGGGAGTCAGTGGATAAAGAGAGCCCTTACAAAAGTTAATTAAAAATCATTCAATCTCAAAATGTAAAAGGTATTAAAATTGTTGTTGACAGTCCTCTAATTTTAAGATCTAAAATTCTTTTTCTAATTAAGTATTTCAAAACATGTGAATATCTCTTTCAGTGAGAGGCTTTCTTCATGGCTCAGTCATGACCTGGCTGGTGCAGGCCCCACCTGAGAGCTGTGCAGAAACCTTGGCTCTCACCCAGAGTGAAACCTGCTCTCAGGTCAGCTTCATTTCCTGATGTTCCTGCCTGTGACAACTCCATTCTACTGGTCACCCAGGCCTAAAATTTAAGGGGTCAGCTGCAGCAAGCTTACCACCACTTACACCATTTCCTTTACCTTACCAGCCTTCACATTGTCTTTGTTCTGCTTAAAAAATTGCCACCTGGGTCCTTGGTCTTCACCTTCTTCCTCAGGATTACCATGCAGGTCCAGGACCAGGTCTTCATCACCCTCACTGTAAAGATTCCTACAGGTCCCCCAATGCCAGCTTCCCTTCCATAACTACCTGCAACCTGAGTAACCCTCTGAGAACAGCCCATCCCAGTCTCCTGTTCAGACAACCTCAGTGGCTGTTCCTGTCTGAGGGCCTCTGCCTCCTTTTCAAGGCTCCCATTTCCAGAATCCACAGCTTTACTGCTACTTCCCCATAACATCTCCAGTCCAATCAAGTGTGTCTCTTCACTGCACATGGCCACATAATGTAGCTATTGCCTTAATCTAATGCCCATTCTTCTAAATCTGTTATCCTAGAATCAGGATAAGAGGTACCTGTCTCATTAAGCCTTCTCTGAACAAGTCTCTCTGGTTTCCCCTTTTCTAAAACTTTATACTACTTTATAAAATGTACTACCTCAATTTGCACTAAATTATATGCTGTCCAGAACTGATTCACTCTTATTTCATAATTTCTGACTACTCTGGAATATTTTACATGATTTTTAAAAACTCATCTGGAAAAATATGAGCTATCGAGCAAAAATTATTTTGTAATTTTTATCAGATACCAATTTATAAGTTTGGCTATTTCCCTTATATTCTGAATGACTTGGCTACAAAATATAATATTAAAATATTAAAATACTAATAATGTTACCTGAACTGGAGAGGCATTTGAATATCCCCCCATGGTGATGGGGACCGAGAACTGTTCCATAAACACAGGTAATGTGCCTAACTTTCCCGGGAAGATAAAGTCAAAGAGGGACCACAGCTCCCGCAGATTATTTTGCATTGGTGAGCCAGACAAGATGATGCGATGAGGGGTGCGAAACTATTTTGGGAAAGAAAATACTTTTTTATTAAATTCACCTTTTAACAGATAATCACCAACCCTACCCCAAAACATTCCCACCAAATCTCATTATTTAACACATTACATATCATTTTGGTCTTCTCTAAAACATAGAAGACATTTTATGCTAATTTAATTATTCAATTACATAAGGGAAATTTTTTTTCTTATTGCTCATGCTGAATACTATGGGGTTAATTTGGATACGGTTACATTCTAATAATGGATCCCTACAAGAGACATTAAGTGATATGAACAATTAGAATTTAAAAGAAAACATGATTAACAGCAAGAATAAAAAGTTTCTGCATTAAGGCAAAATATATATTTCAAATTCCTTATGCAAAGGCACAACAAAAAATTAAATAAGTGTGTTACTAAAAACAGGGACTTAATTCTCAATTAAATACTATTATTCACCTGGAAATCTCCCATGTTATAAGAGTTCATACCTGTTTGCAAGCAAGGGTGATGGCAGCATTTGGATTTCGAATTTTGTGTCCTTCATCCAAGATCACGTAGTGCCAGTCATGCCTACTAATATCATCTTGCATCAGTCGAATGTAGGAATAAGAAGTTATTAAAATTCCATGACAATGAACAATATCTTGAATTAGTTTCTCCTAAAATGACAATAAAATGGTAAAGCCAGTTTTAAATAAGTTACATTAAACAAGCATGACTCTTGAAATGACAACCTTCCAATCTTGATGCAATTGAAAGCACTTTATAAATATAGATACAAACATAATACATACAATTGTAATTTTACATTATCAACAATGGAAGGTTACTACATGGTTTCATTCATCTGTAAGTGGTAAATACTACATATCCACTATTGAGAGGAGCTCAAAAGAAGACCCCCAAAAGTTATAATATACAAACACTCAATTTTTATTTTTCCAAAACATACTCTATGTCAATCCTTGTTAAATTTAAAACAAGGCAGATAAAAAGTGATTTATTTTAAAACAAAAGAAAAAAGAATGAGAGAAAAGCCAAGGAGACAAGAAAAACAAATCCAAGTGCTCTAATGATTTATAATATGAACTTCAAGAGGACAGAGTAGAAAGGATATCTTTTAAAAAATCATTTTTAAAAATGGTAGAAAAATATCTGAGGAGAGACTGGGTAAATAGAGCAAAACATACTAGAATGTGAGGAAGAAACACTGAAAAAAGACATAGACTTAGGCATATACCTACTAGATGGCTAAATTCCAAAAAGAAAGACTACTGAAAATACTGTAGCTTCTTGTCAGAACAAAAAAAAGAAACTATTCCCTTCAGAGGAAAGACTACCTGTGTTGAACATCTTTTCTGCAACATTAAAAATTTCAGAAAACAAAGGGAAAATCTTTCCATAATTCTAGGGCTAAGCTGACCCTGGAACCCTGCATTGATCCAAACTAGCATCCATGCTCCAAAGGAAAACAAACTCTACCTTCAGACAAGCCTGGCCAGAAAATAAAGCAGCAAGAATGGGATAGGTGCAGGATGCCAGACACAGCCAGCAAAGGGCTGCCTATAGACAACAGATCTTCCAGACTTGAGAGCTCAGCACAGAGTGCTAAGGCAATTCTGCGGTCCTTTTAACACCCATTTTACAGGCGAGGAAACTGTGGCTTGGAGATAGTAAATAATATATCGGGAAACAGAGCTGATAAGTGGTGAAGTCAGGATTTAATATAGAAAGGCAGCCAACTCTAAAGCTAGTATTAACTAAATATTAGGCAACATTGCCTTTTACTTTACTACAAAAGAAAAATTTTAAGGGAAAATTACATGTAATATACATACCAGTTCTTAAAATAAGTTATTAAAACAATAATTAAATGTTAAAACACTTTCAAATACTAATGAACCTGTTAAGAAAGGATCTAAAATATAAAAAGGGATATATTTTTAAATGTTATTATAATTCCAGTATAGTTTAACAAAACCCAGAGTGAGAATAGGACAAAACAAAAGTGTATAAAAATCTCACCCTGCCCATGGTAGAATGGGGCATAAGTGATATAGAACTAGCAAACCACTACAGGGAAAAAAGGACTGAACATGTCAGGGTCTCCATGTGACAGTGGGTTATCAGCAACCAGACTTCCCACTAGGTAAGTACAGCAAAAACCTACCCTTGTTTAAAAGAGCTCCAAACCAGACTGGCACTGAAAGTTGAAATTATGGGAATTATCAAAGATATACCAAGGAAATGCAAACAAAAACAGGGCAGAATAAGAAATAGATATCAAACAACAACAAAAAAAAAGAAAAGAAAGAAGAGGGATGTTTTATATATTAAAGGAGACAACATAAAGAAAGAAGAGCCGTTTGAGACTTTACCTACCAAAAAAGCACTACAACAAAACCCAAAAGCAAAGGCCTTAGAGCTCCAGGCACCTGACCACAGCCTTTCAGGGTTTCATGGATCAGAAGAGGAAAAACATTAAAGAAAACAAAAATTTAAAAATTAAGATACAACTTCCAGTCAAGATGGCAGCATACGTAAACACAGCTTTCCTCCTAGCACAACCACATCAAAATTACTGGTAAACTAGAGAATAACCATCATTTAAAACCATCAGAAATCGAGTTGAATGGAAGTCCTACAACTACAAAATTAAAGAAGAAATCACATCGAGACTGGTAAGAGGGGCAGAGACACAAAATGAGCTAGTCCCACACCTACATGTGGTGGATAAAAATTGGAAGAAATATCTCAGGAGCAAGGGGTCCTAGCCCCACAACAAGTCCCCCAGTCCAGGGTTCCAGTGCAAGGAAAGAAAGTTTCCATAACTTATGTCTGTAAAAACCAGCGGAGATTGAGGATGTGGAAGACAGAAACTGCTGGAATCCCAGGCAGTCCCTGTTAAAGGGCCTATGCACAGACTTACTCAGACTCACTCCCCCTGAACTCCAGCACTGGGGCAGCAGATTGAAAGGCATCAGAAACATTCAGAAAGGAAATGAATTGTCCAGCATCAGGATGAGAGCTGGGGTGCGGCTTTCTCCCGAGTGCTGACAGAGACCATTGCTCCTTTTCTGAGCCTTCCACCCACAGAGCCACAGAGCTGGCAGAAGGGCGCCATATCTGAGTATCCATCAACCTGGCTCACACTGTTTGCCCCACCCTGGAAATTCCCTGAGGCCCTGCCCCACCCAACATTCAGGCCCACCCAAACTGTTTTCAGTGGCGTTTCCATATGAATGGCTTGTATTGAAGGTTCCTGCATCAGATTTTCCAAAATCCACTCAAATGAGCAGCACCCAGCTTCAGTGAACTCCATACCTCTCACTAAATCGCCCCAGGCACTACCAGCAGTCGGCCTTCATTCACAGCTTGGCCTCTCCTGGGAACCTCCAAGCCCAGCAGAAATAGCAGCCATCTACAGATTGTTTTGTAGCTTATGCTGTGTGACCCCAGAGAGAACATATGCGGTGGCTGACCTTAGATGTGCCAATAGAAATCAATGCTCAACTACGAGAGGAGGGTGTATACAGCTCACACTGTAGGCGTACCCTGAGTACCAAGCTTGGGTAACAGGGGAGGCTGTGCCACTGGACCCTACAGGACACCTACCACATTAGGCCACTCCACCAAGCCTGGGAGACATAGCAGCTCTAACTAATAAACAGAAACAAACACAGGGAGGCTGCCAAAATGAGGAGACAAAGAAACATGGCCCAAATGAAAGTAGAGAACAAAACTCCAGAAAAAGAACTAAACAAAATGGAGACAAGCAAGCTACCAGATGCAGAGTTCAAAACACTAGTTATAAGGATGCTCAAGGGACTTAGTGAGGACCTCAACAGCATAGAAAAGATCCAGTCAGAAATGAAGGATACACTAACTGAAATAAAGAACAGTTTACAGGGAATCAACAGTACAGTGGATGAAGCCAAGAATCAAATAAGTAATTTGGAAAATAAGAGAGCAAAAAATACCGAATCAGAATAGCAAGAAAAATGAATCCAAAAAAAAGAGGGTAGTGTAAGGAACCTCTGGGACAATTTCAAGCATACCAACATTCACATCATGGCAGTGCTGGAAGAAGAGAGAATGCAAGAAATTGGAAACCTATTTGAAAAAATTATGACAGAAAACTTCCCTAAGTTGGTGAAGGAAATAGACATATAAGTCCAGGAAGTGCAGAGTCCCAAACAAGTTGGACCCAAAGAGGCCCACACTGAGACACATCATAATTAAAATGCCAAAGGCTAAAGATAAAGAGAGAATCTTAAAAGCAGCAAGAGAAAAGCAGTTAGTTACCTAAAAGGGAGCTCCCATAGATAGGGATGTCAGCTGACTTCTCAGAAGAAGTTTTGCAGGTTAGGATTGGTGAGAAATAATTCACTCAAAGTGATGAAAAGCAAGGACCTAACTGAAGGACAGATAAAGAGCTTCCCAGACAAGAACAAGCTAGAGAATTTTATTACCACCAAACCAGTTTATATGAAATGTTAGTGGGTCTTCTTTAAGAAGAAGAAGATCAAAAATATGAACAATAAATACATATCTATCAACAACTGAATCTAAAAAACAAAATAAACAAAAGCAGAAACAGGAACAGAAATCAGAGATACAGAGAATGTTTAGATGTTTGTCAGATGGGAGGGGGTTCTGGGGAATGGGTGAAAAAGGTGAAGGGATTAAGAAGTACAAATTAATAGTGACAGAATAGTAATAGTCATGGAGATGTAAAGTACAGCATAGGAAATAGAGTCGCCAAAGAACACATATGCATGACCCACAGGCATGAATAACAGTGTGGGAACTGCCTGAGGCAGTGGGTGATTCTGGCAGGAGGGGGACAATAGAGAGAAAATTGGGACAACTGTAATGGCATAAATAAAATATAATTTAAAAAATAAAAATAAAATGAAATATAAAAAAATGAAGATACAAAAAATCTGAGTATCATCATTAATGAGCTCCTTTTACTAGCTATCAGCCTAAGGAATACTCATTCTTTACAATATTCAGAAAGACTGAAATGAAACTCAGCAGTCAATGCCATCTGCTAAAAAGAAAAATGAGAAGATTAGTAATATGAAAAAAATTAGTGACTCTTAAAGGAAAAAAACTGGTAGAATTGATGAAGCAAAAAAAACTAAACAATTCTTTGAAAAGATCAAACATAACAAACCTCGAAAAAGTCAAGCCAAAGAACACACAGACTCAGATGCACAGCATGAGAACTGTCAAAAAGTATCCCCACAGATACAGAGATTACAAAATGTTAACCAATACTGTGTGCGATCTAATTCCAAAACAATCTGAACATCTGAGAGATGACTGTTAACAAAATAAATTACCAAAATCAATCCAAGAAAAATGAGACACACCAATCAGACCAAGTGAAGAACTTAAAAAAGAAGTTATGTTCTTCCCACCAAGTGTCTACCACACCCAAGGGTTTCATGAGTGAAGCAGGATTTGATTCTGTTATTTAAACTGTTCCAAAATACGTAAAAAGGTAGAACACATTCCAAATCATTCATATAAAGCTAGTAAAAGGTGTTTTCAAAACTGACAGACTCAACACATTAGAGATCTATTACTTCATAAATAAAATTTAACAACATACTAACCTAATAAGGCTTATACAGGAACATAAGAATAGATAAATATCAGGAAATCTAATACATGTAATCACAATCATAAAAATTATGTAAAATGTAACATCTTTAAAAATGGTATCTTAATAAGCTAGGATTAGAATATTTTTTAATTAAATAAAGTACATGGGCCAAGAAAATTTTGACAGATAAAAAAGATGAGAAAACTGTCTTCTCATATGTCATAATACACTTAATATGTCAGTCAATAACATTTGCTTTAGAGAATAAGTAAAACACCTGGTGCCTATTCAAGGTTTGACAGAGGAGAGCTACTATTATTATGACTGCTATTTTGCCATCTTCCTGTTCACAATTTTTAGCGCCTCCACAATACTACGTTAAAGGCCACACTTCATTTAACCATTTCTTGACTTTCTACCTGATGATAAACACAGCAGTAAATACCTGAGGGTTCACAGCCTTACAAACATACATACAGGCTCCCCCAGGACTCGCTTTCATTGACCTCTCCCTGACTCCACTGCTACTCCACTGCCACCTGCCCTGCCACAGCTGCTGTCAAAGCAGCGGGCAACACACACCACCAGTCACAGGAACCTTTAGAAGCCAGTGATGATTTCAATAGTCCGTCCACATCTAAATTTTCCATGGAGACGCTGGGCAGGCAAACTACCCTGATGCTATCCCCATTCTTTCCTCCAGAAGTGCAGCGTCTGCTAGAACTCATGAAGAGAGATGACAGCAAACTGAAACCCAGAATGTTCCATGCCCCATTTAACTCCAGACAGAGAGCTGTGTGTATGCACAGAGAAAAGAGAGATGAAAACAATCACAACTGCTTTGGGCCTGAAATACAGCAGAAGTTAAACTACCAATGGGTCATAACTAAACCCTGCAAATGTGGACCCTGCAACTTCTAACTGCTGGATGCACAGAATCACTACGGTCAATTCATTGGCCTCCAGCGAATGCCACCTTGAGCTGGATTCTGGACATCACTTCTCCAAGTTAAACAAATGAGATTCCAAGCCTCTCAAACGTGTTTCACTGGAACCATGTTCAGCTTTTTTTGTATGTTTAAAATTGAAGTTTATTTTTAAAATTCTGTAATGTTAGCTTATAGATGTATAATGATAAATAAGAATTAAGAAAACACATTTATAAAAAGATGAAGACAATTTTGAAAATGTCCCCAGTGAAAAGATAACCTCCACTTATTCAATAGCCACTGGGTAAAAACACAACTAAGACTACTTGTTTTCACCTGATTCAATCACAGACTTCTGTAACTGCTTAGACAGAAGTTTCAATAATGGCGAATTGTTGAATATTATGGACGCCTCTATCCAAATACTTAAGATAAATTATCTCGGGAGGATTCAAATTAAAAGCTTGTAAAATATGTAACCTCTCTCCTAGTTTTTGCAATTAATAAGGTATGTCTGCAATTAGCCTGACTTACTGAATGTAAAGCTGTTATCATTAAAAGATGTCTGTGAAAGTACTACTGTTATTATGGAGGCTCTGGAGACCAATAGCTCCTAGAGGGCAAACAGTGGACTGGTAGAAAACAACAGCCATAAATCACACTGTCAGGCAGCGGGAGAGCGAGTGGAGCACTGGCACATGAAGGCCATTCACAGTAAATACAGCATGGCAGCTTCCCAGGCAGGACTTACTGCACCTGTAATTAATTAAAATTTCCTTCAAGCTAAATCTTTAATAAACAAGGATTTGTGCTGACAATGAAGAAAAAGGGACTCTGGCAACATAATTTCACAATACACCTCACAGAACAAGCATAACATCTATCATTTCTTGTATCCGGTGAATATACCATCTCTAAAGTTAATAGGAATTACATTATTTTGCATAATAATTTGTGTACTTGAAATGGGTCTGAATATTTAGAATGACGGAATGACTATGGCCCTTTTATTTGTGTTTTTACTCCCTTCCAGCTTTAAAAAAAGCCAAGCCTTTTTACTCTAGTGTATCAGAAAACAGGCTTTTTAAAGAACACGCCATGATAGTTTCACCAGATGTTCATGTTTTTATGTGGTCTTTTCTTTCTTGTGCCCCCCCCACCTCCATTTTAACATTCTATTTCATTGTTTCCATTTGGGTCAAATATGTCTGGACACAAGGAAAAAAGGTCTATTCATGAATGAGCATGAACATTTTTGAAGTATTTATAGAGGATCAATAAGAAATGCCAGAGCATCTTTTCTTTCTCAACCACTGAGATAAGGAGATCTACAATCATCTTGTTTCTAATATACGAGGTCTGTCCAGAAGGTATCCCGTCATGTAATATGAAAAATAGACATTTATCAAAAAAGATACAAGAGACATTGTACATAGTATAATATAATGACGCCTCAATCCCCTTCAAAGAAGGCACCTTGGGACCTCACACGGTTCTCCCAATCACCATCAGCTGTCCCATAGTATTTTCCTTAATCTCACTGATGATCTGAAATGTCTTCCCATTCAAAGGTGATTTTAGTTTTGGGAAAAGCCAGAAGTTTCAGGGTGCCAAATCTGGGCTGTAGGGGGACTGAGTCACCTGGGTGATTTGATGTTTCACCAAAAAATTCTGCACAAGACATGATGCATAAGGGGGCATGTTGTCGTGATGAAGCTGCTAATCACCAGTTGCCCATAGCTGCAGCCCGGTGAATCATCTAAATAGTTTCCACAGAGAAATCTTTAAGCTTAATGCAAAATTTGATACAGATTCGTTGCTCTACTCAGTCATTTTTGAATGCGACAGCCACAGAGTACACATGCTGACTCAAAAGCATCTACCACACCCACTGACTAGTACAGTGAAGTATTCGTTGTTCACGTATGTGCATTCCAGTTCACTCGCCTTGGCTGCCAGGTTACATCGATGTTGCACAATGGGTGGACTTTTTCCACAGACCTGGTATAGTAAATGTAAGCTTTTTATGCACACACAGTAACCCAACAAATCCTCACAAAATTACTAAAAATTCCCATTTTACTAGGAGAACAAACTGGGATCACAGAAGCTGAGTGACTTGCCCAAGGTCACAAAGCTATAATATGACAGATCCAAGAGTCAAACCGTGGTCTGGTAATTACAAAATCTATGCTTTAAACCCTTTATGCCATTGTTGTATTTCTTACTCTTAAGCCTCTAAAAGCCATGAATTAATAAAACTTTGAATTACCTAAAATATTCCACAGAATTACCACATCCTACATAGAAGAATAAGGTGGGAGAGACATAAAGTGACAACTGTTTCAGAATATAACCAAGAAATTTCTCATTACACATCTTCTAACAAACAAATTGGAAAAAAGGGTCCTTAATAATTAAATAAATTTTACAACAGAATGTTAAAGATACCACCACCCACTGTAAGTTATAGCATATGTATTGCAAAAATGCTCTATTATTTTTTCATATGTAGAGTTGGCCAAAATATTTGTATGGTTTTTCCATAAAATAAAAGACATTATTTTTCATTTTCACCAATAACTTCACTGATTTGGATTATTTTACTAAGTTAGCTACCTCCCCCATGTTATAACATTGACTGTTCTCAATATCTTAATTTGATTGCTATCAATTTCAACTGGTCTACCCTACTGTAGAGCATTGTCCCGTGAGAAATCTCCAGCATGAAACTTCGCAAACCACTTTTAACATGTTCGATCAGTCACAGCACCTTCTCCATTCACTGCACAAATCTTTCCTTGCAATCCAGTTGTGTTTTTACCTTTCTTGAAATAATAAAGCATAATATGCTGAAAATGTTACATATTTTCTTCCATCTTTAATATTAAAATGGCTACCCAGAAATGTACCAATTTTGATGTTTGCTTTTTTTAAATGCACGCTGATATGACAGCTGTCACAATACAATCTAACAAAATTATTCTGAATGAAGTTAAAGACAACTAAGCACTACTAGAGCCATCTTACAGAAAAAACCAGACAAACTTTTTGGCCAACCCATTATTTTCTTTCCCCATAAAAATGGTTAGCTTTTCAAGGTAAGTTAAAACCAACATCCAGTTTGGGGAGCCCTAATAGCATCAAAAACCTGGAATATTGTGTTTATAGTTATTCAAAAAATAAATACTAACTGACTAACACATTAAGTTTGTCTATGTTAGAAAACAGGGATCATAAAGCATAATGAGAAAGGGAAAATCTGACTCCCCTTAAATAAGATTTCAACTGACTCTTAAAGGAGATTCAAGAGACTAAAATGTCTTTATTGGATCTTGTGGTTGAAAATATTAGCCATATATTTTTTTGCATGGTTGCTGGGCTTTATTTGATAATTCCCAATTATGCTGTCAAAGTGAAATTAACAAAGATAATTTATATAAGATAAAACAGTGAGAGAGGTGGGAAGCTACTGTAAAAGGCTATTTAGGGAAGAAGAAAAATAGAGGTGCTCCATTCAGAAATTATTTGATTATTTAATATGTTCTCTAAATGCAAAAATTTCAAATTTTATGTCATACCAGCTACAAGTCATTAGGAAATAATCTATTTGAATGGCACACAGAATAAGTATGGCATTACTACTCTTTGAGGTATTTTTAAATATTTCCCTATTTCTTCAGCACTGAATGTTCATATGCCAAAACACTACTATTACATTTAGATAGGACAGCAGGTGGGCATAGAAAGCTCCCTCATGGAGAAGGAATCGCAGCTGATAGGATGTAAAGGTCAGGCTATAGATGCTGGGTTAGAGACCAGACTGGCATTGACAGAATATTTGAAATATGATTAAGAAACATAAACTCTATTGCAATTTAACACACCTGTAAGCTAACAGGTGTGCATGGAACGGCAAAGAGCTGTGTATATACAAGTAGAAAAGGACAGAGCAGAGGGTGCCTGAATCCAGAAGCCAGAGTTCTGACCTTGCAAGTGTTACTAACAATGTATCTGCAAGGAATTAACACGTTTGTTGTGTCATCATCACAAATAGTAAAATATAAGTATTAATAACAAATAATAAACTGATTGTATATCAGTATGGTTTGAAAGGTGCAAGAGAACATCATTTTGACCTTTTGCTTGACAACTTACATTTTCAGAGATTTTACAACAAAAAAGGAACAGCAGAAAGAGTTAAGGGTCAAAGTAAAAGCACAAGTCTACTGCTTTTCCTAAAAAGTTAAATAAGTAAGAAACTTCAGGTTAAAGTCCTTGGTGAACTGTAAAGCATGAAAAATTTATGAACAATCATATGTATACATGTGTCTGTGTGTGCAAAACAACCTCAGAAGGTAGAATTATTGTAAATAGAAGTGAAATATCTACTCTAAGGTTTTGCTCTCTGAACAAGTAAGGAAGTCAGCCCTACCAGTGTCAATTATATTTCCAATATGAGTCAACGTATTTCACTTACATGAAAGTAGTTTTTCAGGTTATAATTACAGAGAAAATTCAGGTGAGCCATAACCCAGATGAAGGTGTGAAATATAGATACTTCACTAGTCCAAAGAAAATAAAAGGATAAATATGAACATATGAAAATTTTGCCTTTTAAAGATAAACATCAACTAATGAATCCTACAGAATTTTGCAATACAAAACATGAAGAGATATCAATAAACAATGAAAGTGAATAAAAATGTTTACAAGGCTAATGATAGGACGGTGATAATTTATTTGACCAGAAAAACAATCTAAACTGTTATTTTCATGCTCCTTAAAAAAATCACTTTTTTACTCACAGTATTATATTTTAACTCAGTTTGTTTTCCGTTTATCACTTAAAATTCAAGACAAAGTCAGTTGGTTTTAATAACTGCTAGTATAAGTAAGATTCCTTCTCACCAAGCTTGAGCTACCAAGCTATAGATATTTCTGATTCACTTCTACCAAAAGTTCTGCTTACTCATAATCACAAACAAGATGGAAATTTGGAAAGAAGGGGTACTGACAAAATCACAGAAACATTGGAGCTTAGTGGCTCACGTGTCTAACTCAGCAAGGCCACCCTTCACTAGCTCTTTCACAGGGTGCATGAGCACTCACTCAAAGCTTCAAAGACCCAGTAAAGAAAGAGCTCATCATAAACTGCCACTTCTTGTCAATAAAACAACCTGCAAACCACAGTAAAAAATGTGTAATTAACAGTTATTAGGGGGGAGGGCAGAAGGAGAGAAGGGGGATAAATAAGGGAAGGGTTTAGTCAAGGAACATGTATAAACGATTCATGGACATGGACAACTGGGAGGGATATGACTGTGGAAGAAGGGGTGGGCTGGGTGGGTGGGGAGCAATGGGGAAAAATGGGACAACTGTAAATGAAAAACCAAAAAATAAAAATAAATTAAAAAAATAAAAATAAAAATAAATGTGCAATTATTATTTATTCAGCAAATGCTTATAGCGTACTTGGAATATAAAAATGAGGAAGACATATAAAGTCCCTACTTTATGGGGCTTAGTCTAGATGATGATACAGATGAGAATAAAAAAGCATAATACCTATGCTTTTTAAAACAACATACCTATGCTACCCATAGGAGCACAGATAAACCTCCTTTTAGATAATGTGGCTAAAACTATAAATAAGTGAGAAATACAACTATAGAAATAGTGATTATGCTTATATGATGATTAAGGATTCAGAAAACAAAAAACAACTAAAGAGCAACAATGCAAACTTTTAAATTCTCAAAATGGTAGGTTGTTCCTTTGTTCGTTAAAAACATGTTTTAAAAGCATATTAATGAATGCATTTACTAATTAAGAGTTTTATATGACGTTTTGTACCCACATTCCTAAAACTTCCTAAAGCCGTTAATGACCCCATTCCAGCCAGTTAACTGTCCCATAGGCCCCTGATTTATGGTCCTACTTGTGCTCTCAAGCTGTGCACAATGCCTGTGCCCAGCTGTTCCACTGGACAACAAACATATCTCAACACCATTAGGGACTATCAAATATAGAACTCTAAATTAGATCTGTAATAAGTTTAAATACATGAAAAGAAACATAGAAACACACTGTACATTTGAGAAATAGATGGATCAAAGAAAAAACATGTAAAATGGAAGGCTTCAAAAAAAACAAAAACATACTAACGTGTGGTAAAGTTACCTTTTTGTGGGTATAGGAACCGGTTTCGTGTAGAATTGCCACTCTGAATGGAGGCCACCATGTATAAAATTCCTTCACCCACTGATGCATCACTGTCGTCGGACAGACGATGATAGTTGGACCCAAACCCTGAAACCTGTATCCAAACATCCAAGAAGAAAATACAAGCATAAATGAGAGCATATGAATGATAAAATGCCAAAAAAGCAAAAAAAGAGAAAAAAACTTAGCTTAAAAAAGGAAATCCTCCTATGGAAACTTATTGATATTTTCTTTAATAGAAAAAGCTATGACATTAAAACCCAGTAAGTGAAATCTCTATGATCCCATTAATCAACTAGTGAATGCAGGTATTAAGAGCAAACAGTAACCAATACATTAAAAGATAACATCTAAAGGAAAAGAATTTCAGACTTCTGGCCAAGATGGAGGCGCAGGTAGATATGCTGTGTCTCCCTTAACAATTAAGAAGAAATACATCTACCGCAAAACTATAAAAAACAACCAGAAGCTCCAGAAAATCGAATTGAAGGGAAGTCCAACAAAGAAATAAAGAAATACTCATCCAGAGAAGTAGAAGGGGCAGAGCCAGTGCAGAGAGGACGTGGTGTGGTAACAGAGGCACAGTGGTTGGGGCTGCCCAGTGGAAAGTGTAGTCACACATTATAAAAGTCAGGAAGGAAACGTGAGGAACTATTCCAGTCCCAGACCAGATAGGGCAGCTCACAGTTCCAGTGCCAGGAGAAAATAAAGCCACGTTGCTTCTAACTGTGAAAACCAGTGGGGGTTGGGGTGGTGGAATAAACTGCCCATCTCTCAGCAGAGTCTATTTGTTTAGTGGATAAGGGGTGAGAGCTAAGCAGGTGGCACTGTTCCCTCTTGGACTCCTCCACCACATACAGCACCACAACTTGGTGAGATGGGTTGCCCCCACACTGAAGAATACCTAAGGTTCCACCCCTTACAAAATAACAGGTGCAACAGCTCTACCTAAGACACAGAAGCAAATAAAGAAGGCAGTCAAGTTGAAGAGACAAAGAAGTACGACCCAAAGGAGGAAGCAGATCAAAGTTCCAGGGCAAGAACTGAGCGATGAGGAGATAGCCAACTTAACAGATGCAGATTTCAAACACTGGTGATAATGATCCTCAAGACTTGACAGACAAGATTAAGTACAACAAGGAAGAAATGAAGGCTATGCTAAGTGAAACAACGAAAAATCCACACAAAACTAGTGGTGAAGGAAAGGAAATCAGGGTTCAGATCAACGAATTGGAACAAAAGGAAGAAATAAACAGTCAACCAGTACAGAATGAAGAAACAAGAATTGAAAACAACAAGGAGGGGCTTAGAAACCTCTGGGAAAACTTTAAACGTGCCAACATCAGAATCATAGAAGGAGAAGAGGAAGAGCAACAAATTGAAAACTTATGTGAAAAAATAATGAAGGAAAACTTCTCTAATCTGGCGAAGGAAATAGAGACATACAAGTCCAGGAAACACAGTCTCAAACAAGCTAGACCCAAGAAGGACCACACCAAGACATATCATAATTAAAATGCCAAAGCTTAAAGATAAAGAGAGAATCTTAAAAGCAGCAAGAGAAAAGCAAAGAGTTACCTACAAAGGGGTGCCTATAAGACTATCAGCTGATTTCTCAAAAGAAACTTTGCAGGCAAGAAGCGACTGGCAAGAAGCATTCAGAATGATGAAAAGCAAGGACCTACAACCAAGATTACTCTATCCAGAAAAGCTGTCACTTAGAATGGAAGGGCAGATAAAGTGCTTCCCAGACAAGGTAAAGCTAAAGGAGTTCATCATCACCAAGCCATTACTATATGAAATGTTAAAGGGACACATTTAAGAAAAAGATAATCAAAAGTATGAACATTAAAATGACAACAAACTCACAACTATCAACAACAGAATCTAAAAAATAAAAACAAAAACAAACTAAGCAAACCACCAGAATAGGAACAGAATCATAGATGTGGGGATCATTTGGAGGGTTATCAGCTGGGAGAAATGGGGAAATGGTGCAAGGATTAAGAAGAATAATTGGTAGGCTCAAAATAGATAGGGGGATGTTAAGAACAGTACAGGAAAGGGTGAAACTGAAGAACTTATATGCATGACCCATGGACTTGAACTAAGGTGAGTGGGAATGCTGGTGGGGAGTAAATGGGCAGAGGGGAGCAAAGGTAAAAAAATTGGGACAACTGTAATAGCATCATCAATAAAATATACTAAAAAAAATTAGCTCGTCTATTTAAAAAAAAAGATTTTGAGTGAGAGGCCACACTCACTTTTATTAGAATATATTGTTATAATTATTTTATACTATTATTATTAAGTGCTTACTGGGCCTAATTTATAAATTAAACTTTATCATAGGCAGGTAGGTACAGGAAAAATAGTATATATACGGTTCGGTACTATCCAAGGTTTTAGGCATCCACTGGAGTCCTGCAACATAGTCTCCTCTGATAAGGAGGGACTTCTGTACCTTCTAGGGTGGGACGAAAGTTTTTGCTGTTGGTCTCTCCTGCTGCTTGTGAATAAGGCAACAGCCCAATGGTCACTGAGCAGTTGGGCTACAGTGCAAGGAGACCTTATAACCACAAGGAGAACTGGCCTGAGTAGAAAATTTAAGTATCTGGGTCCCTGATGACATTTCCAATCTACTGATCATGCTGTGTCTACAGCCTACTCCTGTGGTTTCTAGATATATCACACATATTGTGAATATTAAACCCAATTTGAGACAAGGTTTTATTTAATCACAGTCAAAATATCTTGATGCGTTACATACCATATATACCTGACTGAATCTATACCATCCTGCCCTCCCCTTCCCTCCTCCTACAATGAAACAAGTGTTCCTTCTCTTGTCTGAGACCAACAGCTCTGTACTGCAGTGAGCCTGTGCCCCACCAGAGCAACACCCCCATTACTGTGGCTGCTTCATCTAAGTGCATAAGATGAATATTAAGCAAGTAAAACTAACTATGGAGTCTCTTCAACACTAGACTCACTCAGCTCATGCTACAAGAGGCAACTGGGAGCAAGACTGGTTAAGGACACTGTAGACCAAACAGCCTACCTCTCTCACATTCTGGAGCAGTCACTGGCAATTCTTAAATTGTCATTCTTCCCCACCCCTACCTTTCCCATCCATCATGGGTGTTGAATATCTATAGTTAGATGCACACTGCACATACTTCCCCCATGTTATCTCATTAATTCCCAAAGTTTCAGTGTAGTTTCTCTCTACACTGATGATGCCAAATCTAGGTCTCCAGCCCAGGTCTTGTTCTTGAACTCCAAAGTACCATATTCTTGGATATCTAACTGCTGGCTGATATCTCCACTTATACGTCCCCATGGTGCCATCCTCCCCACACCTTGCCCTCCTCCCATGTTTCCAAATTCAAACAGAAGAACTGTCACCTATTCTCCAGGTGACCAAATGAAAATCCAGGCCTCATCCTTGGTTGACCCCTCTTGTTCTCCACTATATCCAATCATCTATAGAGTTCCTGTAATATCTGCCTCTTAAATTCCTCTCAAAGTCACCTGCTGTTTCCAACTACACTGTTGATACTCCAGTTCTGGCTACTATAATCTCTTACCTGGGTTATTGCACATTCTAGCATGATTAGTTCAAAAAAGCAAAATCTGAATGCTTCATCCCTTTACTTAAAGACCCTTTTAACGTTTGCCTGTTGTTCTTGGGATAGTTTAAACACTGTAACCTGGCCTGTGAACCCATGAGGATCCATCCTCTGCTCACCTCTTCAGCCTTACCTCTCACTGCCCCCATCCCAACACCTGCCCTTGAGGTTCAGCACTCCACCTGTCAGCACTGTCTTCAGTTACTACAAAGAGCATAATCCTGACCACTCACTCTTTGCCTTGTCCCTTCTTACCCTTTTATTCTAGCTACTGTCTATTTGTCCTTCAGACCTCAGCTTCTTCTATAGCATCTTTCCTGTCCTTTTCTCTCCAGGGCTAAGGATCCTTCCCCAGTGCATCCACCCTAATTAGAACCTCATATTAACCCTATCATATCCCTTACTGAAATTGTATATGAGAGCCTTCCTAAGCTCCTTGAAGGTAAAGACAGCCTTTCTTCAAATGATCTCAATGCCTAAACTACAGGAGGTAATTAATGAATATTGGTTTCAGTAAAGGAAAACAGTTTTTGAAGACTGGAAGAAAATATATTGAAATGTTAAAAGAAATCATTTCTGAGTAGGGGGATCACGGGTGATTTTTATTTCCTTGCTACATCTCAATAAATGATACCTGAACTTAAAAAAAAATGTAAATTAGAGTAAATCGCACAGTGCTTGAAATTTTTTTTTAAATCTTCTGCAAAACTGAAAAATACTTTGTAGTTGTAATAGAAAAACAAGCTGTAACTTAAATGAGGCTTACTCTTACACTCCAATGTGACAAAACGCCTCTACCTACTCCTAAAATCCTTCAACCTCCAACTACAGTTAGTGGCTCTGCCTCCTGCTCTGCAGAAAGGGCTAAGACTGCAGAAGCCAGAGGCTGAAACTGACTCTGACACTTTCTGCAGCATTCCCAAGAATTTCTCTGCTGCTTACCAAGACAGGTCCCATTCAGGTTTCCTGCGAAGAGCATGGCTATGCCCTGGTGCCTTCCAAGACAATATTCCTTTCTAAAAGGATTAAATGCACCAACATTATCCTCCAAAGGGAACAAAAGAGTCAATATGTACTCAGCAGGGATTATGAAAAACTGATCAAAACCTGTCTAAAATAGTTAAAAAGAAACTCACTTTCAAATAAGCATTAATACACACATATGCTTTTTTAATGTTATACAGCATTTTTTCTTTTTATAACATGCTTTCTGCAAATCACTGCAATGATGACTCACATATTGTCATTTAAGGCCAGTATCTTATTTTGGCTGATCATCTATCTGGCTTTATTACACCCTTTAATTTCTGCTGTTTTCCCTTTATTAGAAGACGATGGGGGTTTCAGGCTGAGTGGACACGTAGGAGCAGACCTGCACCACAGAAGGGGCATCAAATCCATTAACAGTCACATCAGCCCTGGCTGCTATGGCTCAGTGGACTGAGCATCGGCCTGCGAGCCAAGTGTCGCTGGTTCGATTCCCAGTCAAGGCACGTTACTAGGTTGCACGTCAGGTTCCCATCTGGGGGCACATGAGAGGCAACCACACAGTGATGTTTCTCTCCCTCTCTTTCTCCTTTCCCCTCTCTCTAAAAATAAATTAATTAATTAAAAAAAAAAAGAAATGGCTAAATGTACTAGAGTGGTTACAGTATCAATTACCAAACTGGCTAAAATTCCTTTCATCTTTGATTATCATTGTTTACACATCATGAATTTAGGACAAGCCAATAGTTCCAGGGTCAAATATTTCAACCTGTAGGACAGAAATCTGCTATTCATAGTCTAGAACTTACCAGAATTACAAACTAAGATATTTACCTTTGAAAGTTTATTAACTTTTTCAGGCTATTAATTTGTAATTAGGAATTTCCTAAATGATGTGCAAGACTTTAAAGTATTAACTAAAGTCTGAAGGATAAATAATTTATTTCCTCTCCATCATGAAATTTGGGGGAGGGGTCTATTGTATCATAATACAAACAGCAAAGTGAAAATAAGACAGTATGTACATTATGAACTGGGAACATAAACAGGATAGATTTTTACTAACCACATGTAATATGCTTCTCCTTAAAAACAAACACACATACAAAACACATTAAAAAAATAAATAATTTCTCTTACATAACATTTCTTCTTGGTATCCCAGAGATTTACACTATCTTAATGATCATGGACCTTAAAACTGCAGCACTAAGACCATCTGAAATTAGGGCCCCAAAATCTACAGCTTATAGGAGTTCAGAGGAAATGTACACAGCCAATGGAGTAATGCCAACTCACAACACTTGACAATTCAATTTTATTTGAACTTCATTTAACTATTCATCTGACTATTTTTCTTTAGGACATAAACATAGAGGAAAACTCCAAATTCATTCAGTTTCAGAGGAGGACATGTTATAAAACTGTTAAAACAATTTGCTCTGGCACACAAAAGTGGAGGGGATCCCTCAGTACACCTCTCTCCATAAAGAGCCCAGATGTTTTTATGATATATAACAACAGTTTGGGCGGTCACTTCTACCAATACTATTTTAATGAAGACGATCTGGGCTACAGACCAACATGCCACACTATTTCATTATGGAAAAGAGGATATGAACATTGATAGTTAATTGATTACAGTTGTTGTTCATTTTTAGCCCTGACGTCACTCCTAGTAGGACTGTCACTACTCAAGAGAGCATGTTTTAATTTTTAGATCAAAATTACACTGCAGGAATGACTTTAGGTTTCCTAGGCCCAGAGTACTAGATTCCACACAAGTTTCATGATAATATGAAAGGAAAGGAAGAAAAGACATGGGAAATAAGAAAACCCCAGAAATCATTTAAGAAAAGACAGTCCTGTAAAACATCTGGTACAGTTTGGGGCATTCTCGTTAAAACAAACAAACAAACAAACAAAACAAGTAGAGTTACAGAGTCAAGTCACCTAAGAGCTTATTTAGAAGAGAGAAAGCACTTTTACAAATAATAAACTAATTAACGGCAGTCATTGAAAAGAAACATGAAATGCACATCTTCAACTTTGACTTTTCCCTTGGGCTGAAATGCCTTCATGTATTTCCAGGAAAAAGGTAACAGAATTCTAATATTTGAAGAAAAAGCTCTGCTTCAATGCAGCCTCCTTGTAATAACAAAATATTTAGTATTTAAAAATCTCCAAATGTTTTTTCTCTTTCCTGCAATTATATAAGTATTTCTAAAATATTCTAGCCCTGGCTAGTGTAGCTCAGTGAATTGAGCACCAGCCTGTGAACGACAAGGTCACTTGTTCGATTCCCAGTCAGGGCACATTTCTGGGTTGTGGGCCAGGTCCCCAGTTGGAGGCATGTGAGAGGCAACTGATCGATGTATCTCTCACACATTGTTTTTCTCCCCCTCTTTCTCCCTCCTTTCTCCACTCTCTAAAAATAATAAATAAAATCTTTTTAAAAAATTAAATTAAAAAAAGATATTCTAAAACTTTAAATATGCCTCATGAGAAGTGTTGATCTACTAAATTAATAAAAGAGTAAGGGATTAAAAACAAACCATTAAACTCTGAAGACTAAAATAAAAAGCTCTTCACTCAACAGCTTATGATTTGTATTTGGCTCTCTACTAAATACCTGTCTGCCAATGAACCAGAGTATAGCACAGGGACTTCCTGAGTCGCTGACTTCAGGCACATTGATACTATTTAAAGGTGTCTCCAAATCTTACCTAGAGAGAGCCTGAGGTTTCTACAACATAACCATCTGGCAAATATCGTGCTGTTACTCCTTAGAAAAACCTATTGGAATCTAAGAAGCTCTAAGATTAACTGGATTCAAGAGAAAATAACCCACATAATTTACTCAGTATTATTTTTACCAATACTGAATCACATAAAACAAATTTACAGCTTAAAATATGAAGTCACTGTGCTGATTACAAGATAAAGTATTTCAGTCCTACCATACTGAGCTAACAGTTTAAAATGCTCCTTTCAGAATACTATAGCTTTAATAGTTTATTTAATCCCTAAAGAGAATAAAGACTAAAATCTAAACATAGTTTTCTAACATCTTAGCATTTTAGATAACCATTTAGACTTTGGCCTTAGAATTTATATAAAATTCTTAAAGACTTGAAGAGGAGGTAGAAAGCACAGTGACTTCATTAAAAAGAAATCACTATTTACAAATGTTCTCATGCATACTAATTATAAAAGAAATTCAGGGAATGGCTTCTCCAAAGCTCCAACCTTCCCCATGAATAGACTTTGTACTTACTGTAATGTTCACCTGGTCTTCAGCCAAAACAAATATTTTAATATAAAATTTAATAAATGGAACTAAAAGTATTATGTCTAATTTAAAATTCCATATTGTGTAAACTATTGATATTAACATAATTGAGTTTGTAAACAATCCATTTGTAGAAGCTAACCTTAGACAACTGTATTGACCCAAAGTATTTAGTAGGGCTCATCTGCAAAATGAAGGCTCAATGCCTGGAATTCATTAAAAGTGTTACATGTTTAATTTCTCCTGCCCTACAGCTCCATTGTCTCGTAAAAATTTTCCTTTGATGTCCCCCACTAAAAGAATTAAAGGAATATTGTAATTGAAATGTCATCAATAATTCACAAGACCCTCCTCCACAGCAATACATCTGATGAAATATTAATTGAGTTCCACAGACTGACAGTCTGCAGAGGAGCACTTGCCTGTAATTTGAACCACGAGTTCTGATCTTGCTGTAGCTCAGACCTGCCAAGAAGGCAATTATCTGGATGGTCTTGCCCAATCCCATTTCATCTCCCAGAATTCCTCCTGCCTGCTGGCAGTGCAATTCCCACAGCCACCTAACACCTGTCTGCTGGTACCTACAACAACAAACACCAACAAGAAAGAGAAAATGGCAAATGGTGGATAATACAGATCATAACAGAAAGTACTCATGAATTAATCATTTCACTAAGTTCTAGTAACAGTCAGAGAAACACGCTGGATGTGTGTTTTACACGGGTATTATATTTACAAAGTCATACATTTTTGATTACCTAGGCATCAAATCACAAATTTTTCTTTATAGAATGTTAACACATTTCTAATTAAACTGATAGATGGGATAATTAGGGACTATTTCCTTTCTTTTACAACATTAAAAATAGCTTGGTAAACAAGCATAAACTTATTATCTTTTATTCAGTATTTTGCTGGAAATATACCTTAAATATGTCTAGTTTTTTAAGTTCCAATAATTTTTGTATGAAAAAAAGTTATGAACAGCATCAAAAAGCAGGACAGAGAATGCCACAATTTACAGCATATACTGTTGAAAAGTATCTTGGTAATCATATCATTTTTTATAAGAAAAATTAAATTAAATTTTAAGGCCATAACAAGTCTGAATAATAGGGTTCCTCACAAAATTAATACATAACAGATGATTCTGTCATATTACTAGCATATGCAAAAAAGAACAGTTTAAAAGACTCAACAATACAAAAGGGCTTTTTAATATTTTAAAGCAGAATTTGATTCAGGGACTTTTTCATAGCTACAAAAACATCAGAACTATTAAAATTTATAAATCAGGAGTACAGGTCAAAGAGAAAAACATAGTCCCCTCTTTAAAAAAGATTGATATTTTTGTTTTCCAATAGCATGTTTAACCTACAATCTAAAAATGAAGCTTAAAAAAGAAATAAGGCAAAAAAATGGGGGGGGGATGAAAGATTTAACATCATGGAACAGTATAAAGATTATATGCCAAGTTAAAAAAAAAAAAAAAAAATCTAAAGTAAAACACACCTGAATTAAAAAACAATGAAATCCAAAGGATTTTTTTTTTTCATGGAAAATACCAAAGACTAATGACCCTCCCACCTTAAAAGAATATGATTTTATTGTGTTACTGCCCAAATGTTTACTATGTATGTATTTAGTACATACTTCTACCTATAATCTCACTATGAACTTCAGTCCCTGCTGAACTAGTTTTACTTACTCTCCTTTGAGTAAATATGTCATAATTAACTTTCCCCCAGTATTCTGCAAATCAATCCAAAAGTTTGACTTTATCTGTTGCCACAGTTATCTATCATATAAGAAAAACTCTGAATGACCATTTTGCTGCTTGCACCCTGGAAAAAAGGATTACAAATCAAAACATAATAAGTGAAGTATGGATAAAAGATAATTTAATTTGGGAAGAAGTACAAGTTCCACTAACACATTGCATGCAATCAGAGAATAACAGCAACCACTTAGGGAGCCTAGAGCCTACTGTCAGGGAGGTACCAGGCCAGGTTGTTTAGATATAGTCTCAAAACCACCCTGCAGGGGGATGACCAGCTCATTTTATAGTTAGGAAATGAAAGTACAAAGAGGTTAAGTAACTTGCCAAAGGTCACACTCCCAGGAAAAAATGAACAAGCCAGAATGAAATCCAGAACCTCAGATTCCAAACCACTTGAGATAATCTAGACCAGTGGTTCTCAACAAGGGGGTCATTTTGTTCCCTAGGGGACAATCTGAAGAGGATTGTCTAGAGACATGTTTGGTTGTTACAAACTGGGAAAGTGCTATTGTTATCTAGTGGTAGAAACCAAAGATGCTGGTCAACATCCTACAATGCAAAGGAATGGTCCCGACAACAAAGAATTATTCATAGTCCAAAATATCAGTAGTGTTGAAGGTGAGAAATTTAGATCTAGAATAAAAGTTGGTTGTGAACTGGCTAAAATCGACTAATCTCAGTTTTGGAAAAAGATGTATTCAAAAACTCTCCAAAAAAATTAATGTATAGTAGAGCCCTCTTATCTGTGGTTTGGCTTTCCACAGTTTCAATTACTTGCAGTCAATCACAGTCCAAAAATATTAAATGGAAAATTCCAGAAATAAACAATTCATGAGTTTTAAATCTGCACACCATCCTGAGTAGCACGATGAAATCTAGGGTCATCCCACTCCATTCTTCCAGGGACATAAATCACCCCTTTTCCAGTGTATACACACTATAAACACTCCCCGCCTCCCATTAGTCACTTAACTCTGTTACCACATCCACTGTTCAGATATTACAGTGCTTGTGTTCAGGTAACCTTACTTTACTTAATAATGACTCCTAAGCACAAGAGTAGTGATACTGGCAATTCAGATATGCCAAAGAGAAGAGAAGAGGTAAAAGTTTGGTACTATCCACAGTTTCAGGCATCTACTGGGGGGTCTTTAGGGAAAGTTAAACATTTTTACAAACTATGATACAACAGCAACAAAATACACTGCTCCTCCCATGAGACTAAAACATCACAAAATAACCACAGATAACTGATATGTTTTGACATTGTCACACTAATCCAGGTTTGCATTTACTAGTGCAGCTAAAAATAAGGTCAGAAGAGTAAGGTTTGTCATCCAATTGCTAAATTATAGAGATGAATGCATTTTCTGGGCAAACTTTCAAAACAGAATTTTCAAAGTTGAACATGATCTTGCAGAAAATAGCACTTAAATGGATTATTGTACCTTCTGAATCCCTTGTATACAATATCCTGTTGATTTAATTCCACAGAGTGCAGTAAATACAGTAAAAATATATATCTACAGTTTAAAATTAAATTGGCCTACCTAAAATTTAATCATAAAAGAAAAATAGAGACAATCAATCCTATTACTTTTTTCATATAGCAGAAGAAAAGGAACAAAGGTAGTTTTATAACATTTATGAACTATTTAAATCCTGTTTTTGAGAGATGAAAGACAAAAACAAAATACTTTCCAGGAATGTGCAATTAAGATAAATTAAAAGACAAATATATGTTTATATTAACTACAATAAGGTTAATAGTCAAATCACTGAATCATATATACTCTTAGTACACAAAGTTTGTAATAACTGCAAAACTGTTTGTGCTAGAAAATCTCACATTTATTAAAAAAATAAATATTCAACTTGAGTCTTGAGGATATTTACCAAATAACCTACTATACATGTAGAAGTATCCTGCCTTTGGTAAGTCAATTTAATCTGTAATTTGGGTATTTCTTTTGCTAGTACAACACTGATATTACCTAGCCTGTTACTAATAAGCAGCTGCTTTAGAGAAGAAAGCTAAGATGAAAAGAGCTGCCAATAAATTGCTTTATTTATTTTTCCATAGTTAATTTTCAGTTGGGAAAAGCAATAAACAAAGCAGTCACCTCTCCAAGCTATAAAATATCTCTAAAAATTACTAGAGAGATTCAGATTTTAATTTCTTTGCAGTTCTTCCATCCAGTTTGCAACCCAACCAAGACATTTCACATCTTTAAGATTCAGCTTAACATTTGGTGGGATAAAATAACTCTCCCCATCTTTGTCTTCTTCCCCACACTCCCAAGAAAAATTAAAACTATAAATAAAAACTCTTTGAGATGAAATATAAAAAGCATGTTTTTAAAATAGACATCTTGCAAAAGTTTAAAGCATGGCTGACAGATAAATTTATGAAGATTAAACATAACCATCTCGAAGAAGGGAGTTTGCATCCTGCAGCCAACTACCAAGTGACGATACAAAAAACAAAAAGAAGCCATTTAATGGTTTAACTTCCTATATGCATCTAAGAAGCCTTCCTAAAGTACCTTGTTAAGTCCCAAGAGTGATGAGATTGATAATGTGCCTAGGGAGACTTGCCCAGACCTTGTAGGCTTTAGGCATGCATCTATTGTGCAGCATCCGGTTATCTATAGCACTGGGGCCACCTCACATATGAAACATAGTTTCAAATAGCAACTTAATCCTGAAGGTGTTTGCCTACATCTTCTTTTTTGACATTAGAACATTGACATAAAATATTTAGATGCCCATTTGGTCAGCTCAGAAGTATTATACCCTTAGGTAAAGTATAGGGCACTCAGAAAATAATCTGAACAGTTTTTTTATTTCCACACAGAAGAAGAAAACCTCCCACTGCTGATTTTAATATACAACTCTTTTTGCTTAATTAACATGACTTAAGAAATTAGAGGTTTGGTTCCTTAAAATTTCTAAGAACAAAAATATAATTCAATGCAGCTGGCTTTTGAATATGTTGCTTTTAGTCTGCTAAGGCAGGTCCATATAGATTCATCAGTTTACAAACATACCCAATGCTCACTTTAGTCAATTTATTATCATCTAATTTTAATGAACAGCATGTGGCTAAAATTTCATTTCACAGTATCTGCATTTGTAATAAACTACAGCAAGCACCTAAGGGTAACTAGTGTGTAATTCCTAAAATATTAATCTGCACACAATGGCTTGATAACAGATATAAAGGAAAGAACACACGGCACATACTTAAAAAGCTTTTTGAACAGAAAACCTGGTATTTTAAAACCTTCCTCAAATTCAGCATCACTTTCCTCAGAATCATCTTCAAGCTTCGGACACTTCTCTTTGTCTTGCAGTCTCAGTTTATTCCATCTCCTACCATGAAAATAAAAAGCATATTTTCATTATTTTGATTATAAGACAGATTAAAATATATAGTTCTAAGTTATGCAAAGGAAAAAAACCCAGGCAAATTAGAATAATCTTATAGCTTTTTGCTGCCATTATTATTCCAAACACCAATATTCAATTCAACTAATTCTCTTTTCCTTCCTTCTCAATTCAATTCTTATTTAATTATTATAGCTGCACTAGAAATAGTTTTGTTAGGTCCCATTTCATTATCAAAACTACTTGCTCCTCTTCTGGCATACTGGAAGGGAAAATTTCTCTTCTAGTTCCTAAGATATATGACTTAATTCAGTGAAAATTTCAATATAACAAAGTATCACCAAAATGGCAATATAACAACAAAAAAAATTTACTTATAATCACTATTTCTGTGCTAAAAATATGCTAGTAATAGTATAAAACAGCACAGTATCTTGAACATAAAGCAAAATTTTGGTCAAAATTACTATATATCTCATTCACATATTGATTAGTAAATTGGGGCGGGGTATCAACAATATAAAAGTACTAAGCAAAACAGAGACAGACTCACAGAGAGCAGATGACAGCTACGGGGGAGTGTTGGGGAGGGAGGGATAGAGCAAAAAAGAAAAAAAGAGAAAAAAACTCACGGACACAGACAACAGTGCGGGGATTGCATGGCGGGGAGTGGTGTGGAGAGATGGAGAAGGGTTAAAGGGGGGATAAATGATGATGGAAGGAGGGACTTGGAGTGGTAAACATACAATACAGTGTACAGATGATGTGTTGTGAATTGTGCACCTGAAACCTGTATAATTTTGCTAACCAATGCCACCCTAATAAATTCAATAAAAAGGGGGGGGACGACAATATGGGTACTGATAGTTATTCTACTGAGAAAAAGTGTTCACTAAATAAAATCTAAATTATAAATTTAGTAATATGATGCTTTTCACATATAAAATACAATGCATATTTATATTTCAGAGGGTAATACTATGTATGCATAAAAGGAAAATGTCTAAACATCTAAAAGTCTTAGCAATACACCAAGGTTGTTGGGAAGGTGCAGCCATTTAGCCAGATTAATTCTGTATTCATATAACTATAATGAAGTGGTGTAATGAATTCAAAAAAAGTGAACAGCCTCACATTCTATTCACCTCCGAAACAGATGAGTTTTTTCAGTATGCATGCAAGTGACATTTTGGATTTCACAATATGATGGAAATTAATGAAAGGAATAATATGATAAATGCCTTTGAAATAAAAGGCTCACAGAAGGGAATGAGAACAGCAACATATATAAGAAGGCATTTATCTGCCACTTGTTATGTAAGAATAATAGAGAACATGTAAGGGAGGATAAAGGAGAAAATGGAAGCTACTTCCAGGGGCTTTTCCACACTAATGGCTTGTCTTGGCTCATGCTTCAGATTTTCTTAAACCCTCTCAAACAAGCAGCATCTGGCCTCAGCAAGCCTCGTACCTCTTGCTAAATGGCCCCAGGCCTGGCACTAGCAGCAGCTGGCCTTGGTTCACTGCTTGGTCTCACCTGGGTACCTTCAAGCTCAGCAGAAGTAACAGCCATCTGCAGATTGCTTTGTATCTTATGCTGTGTGACCCTGGACAGAACACAGACAGTGGCTAACCTTGGATGTGCCAACAGCAATCAAAGCTCAACTACAAAAAGAGGGTGTACATAGTCCCTACAGAGAGCATACCCTGAGTACCCAGCTTGGGTAATAGGGGAGGCTGTGTCACTGGACCCTACAGCATACCTACTACATCAGGACACTCCACCAAGCCTGAGAGACAGAGCAGGTCTACCTAATACTCAGAAACAAACACAAGGAGGCTGCCAAAATGAGGAGACAAACATGGCCCAAATGAAAGAACAGAACAAAACTCCAAAAAAAGAACTAAACAAAATGGATTCAAGCAAGCTACCTGATGAAGAGTTCAAAACACTAGTTATAAGGATGCTCAAGGGTCTTAGTGAGAACTTCAACAGTATGGAAAAGGGCATGGGAACCATAAAAAAGATCCAGTCAGAAATGAAGGATACACTAACTGAAATAAATAACAATTTATAGGGGATCGACAGTAGAGTGGATGAAACCAAGAATCAAATCAGTGATTTAGAATATAAGAAAGCAAAAAACACCCAATCAGAACAGCAAGAAGAAAAAAGAATCCAAAAAAATGAGGATAGTATAGGGACCCTCTGGGACAACTTCAAGCATACCAACATTCACATCATGAGGGTGCTGGAAGAAAAGAGTACGAGAAATTGGAAACCTATTTGAAAAAATAATGACAGAGAACTTCCCTAACTTGGTGAAGGAAATAGACATTCAAGTCCAGGAAGTGTAGAGAGTCCCAAACACGATGAACCCAAAGAGGTCTACATCAAGACACATCATAATTAAAATGCCAAAGGCTAAAGATAAAGAGAGAATCTTAAAAGCAGCAAGAGAAAAGCAGTTCGTTACCTAAAAGGGAGCTCCCATAGGACTGTCAGCTGATTTGCAGGCTAGAAGGAATTAGCGAGAAATATTCATTCAAAGTGGTGAAAAGCAAGGACCTACAATCAAGAACACTCTATCCAGCAAAGCTATCATTTAGAATTGAAGGACAGATAAAGAGCTTCCCAGATAAGAAAAAGCTAAAGGACTACATCACCACCAAGCCAGCATTATATGAGATGTTAAAGGCTCTTCTTTAAGAAGAAAAAGACCACAAATATGAATAATAAAACGGCAAAAAAATACATACCTATCAACAATTGAATCTAAAAAAATAAAGAAGCAGAGCAGATACAGAATCATAGATACATAGAACATTTTGATGGTTGGCAGATGGGAAGGGGTTCTGGGGAATGGCTTTAAAAAGGTAAAGGGATTAAGAAGTACAAATGGGTAGTTACAGAATAGTCATGAATATGTAAAGTACAGCATAGGAAATGGGTTACCCAAAGAATGCATGACTCATGGACGTGGACAACATCGTGGGGATTGCCTGAGGGAGCGAGGGAAGAACTGGATGGAGAGGGGCAAATATGGAAATATTGGGACAACTATAATAGCATAATTAATAAAATATAATTTAAAAATATAAAAAGAAATCAGGAAAAGAAAATGGAAGGATAACATTGCATACACTGTCCAGTTAGAGGAATGTTATATTTTCCGGTATTAAAACCAAACTAGCAGAGACCAAAAAGAGTGACAGGCAACCACATCCAGGTTGCTGCTTAAAGCATATTCTCTGATAAATCTTTGCCTTGATGAAATTTCAACTCCTCAAAGTAACAAAAAGAAGGGTTAGCTGAAGTTGAATTGTAACCAGTAAGGAAGAACCAGCTGGTGATGTGAAAATGCCTCTCAGGGCACTAAAAGAACCTACAAATCAGCACTGCTGGTAATTCCAGAGAAGAACAGCAAATGGAAGAGGCGATAAAAGGCCAAGTGTAAAGAAATAGCTATCATATAACGTTTAATATGTGATAGTCTTTTTATGTAAAACATTTACCTTTTTTGTGCTTATCTTCTAAAGGCAATCTCTTCCTCTTTTATTTGTATTTTTCTTCCTTATTAATCATTTTCATGCAACTGACAAAATGAAGCAGCTCTATGCAGCTATAATAGTCTGCTACTCTTCTGAGTTTCACATTATCTATAAATTTAGTTCAGTGCAATGGCATATAGCAGTGGTTCTCAACAAGGGGCAAACTGATCATCCACTGCCTCCCCCTTCTTTGCCCCCAGGGTCATTTGACAATACCTGCAGACATATTTGGTTGTTACAACTGCTGGGGGAGGGGAGATATTCTACTAACATCTAGCCCACTGAGGCCAGGGATGTTGCTAAGCATCCTATAATGTACAAGACAGTCCTCTACAACAAAATGTTATCTGATCTCAAATGTCTGTAGTGCTAGGGCTGAGGAACCCTAGTATATAGGTATCTCTTACTAGTGGGACTTAGATGTTCATACATTTTCCATATATATATATATATATATATATATATATATATATATATATGAATTCTTGCTACTCACTACCTGAAATTTAGCAAGCAAGCAAATTCAGATGAAATATTCCTCAGTATTCAAACTTAGTATCACAGTTCAGAACCAAACATCTGCATAACAAAAGGTATCTGTATTTAGCAAGTTTGTGGATAATGCGAAATTTGAGGGAAAACCACAAAACCTATCACAGCCACTTAAGATAATTTTATAAAAAGAAAAAGAAAAAGAAAACCACCAGTAGTGCTAGCTTTAGAAGTATGGCACAACATGTCATTAAATATTTTACATGTAAGAGGATCACCTAACAAACTTCATTGATAATCACTATTTTCTTAGACTGAGCCAGGAAGTCTTTATGGCTATTACATTTCCTACTGAATCGCTCTGTATCAAGAGGGTTTCAGCTTCCTCCTCCTCCTCCCTTCTCCCCCGCTCCTAAACTACAGGCATCAGGTCCCCACAGAACACACAGCACCTAGGAAACCACAAGAGGCACTACAGAAATGACTGCATTCCAGCACCTTCCACTTCACAAAGAAAGATGAAAAGAAACAAACATTTATTCAGTCTAGCTAAAGGATGAATAAAGGTGATGGGGAAAAATCATTTTTGCATACAAATATTTATATCATTGTGAAAACAAATCACCCCAGTAGAATCACATACACATTATTAAAGACAGAAAATACCAGCTATAAACCACATGCATATATGACTCGGGCTAAGATTCTTTCATTACCCGAAGCAGCAATTCCTCATGTGGTCTATAGACCTGACCATCTAACTAGTGCCACTGTGCAGAGCAGCACAAAGTGCTAACTGACAAGAAGTATAAGGCACCTGTTCAGGTGGAGGAGAGCCAGATTACCCTGAATTCTGAGAGAAACACGGCAGGCTTTTCCCATCCTAGATGCCATCAAGAATCACATCCTCTTTTTAGAGTGCTTGACCCACTTCTCCTATATCCTGAAGGCTGAGTCATCTGCCCGGCCAGCAGATGTCAAGGGGGATTCTGTACTATGAAAAAGCTGGGTTGGACAAATGCAGTAAGCACAGGCCAAAACATAAAATCCTGGACTCAGTTTAGAATCAAATTCTGACTGCTGCTTATTAGCTCCTTAACCCATAGCAAGTAAATTAACCTCTTTAGCATCTAAGTTTCCTCAACTGTGAGATGGAGAGAACAGCATTCCCTTCACTGCATTTGGGGTAGGATTAAATGAGGTGTCATACTTAGTAGCATAAGCCTAACATAAAATAAGTGCTAAATGAATTAAAATGCTATTATATTCTATACATAATGCTACCTACATGTGCAAAACCCTCACACAACCCTGAGGCAGGAACTATTACTATGTTCACTTACAGAGGGGAAAATGACAGCAACATATAGTCCAGTACAATCCCATGTGATAAAGCAAAACACCACAGTTTGACAGAACTCCCTGAACATGTATATTTGAACTAAAACTAAAATAGTTTACCAAATGAATGCTGCGTAAACTACTATGAATAACATGATCACCATGAATAAAGACACCTAGCCATCAGAGGGTACCTACTGGAATAAGTCTGTAATATTTAGATTTGTAAACAGTGAACTGTCATGAAGTACAGCCATCTTTTATATGATGTGACCCAAAAAAAGGCACAGAATGACTTAAAATTAGTTGATGGTGGTGATGCAGAGAGATCTGATCAGATCACGGGGGAGAAGTAGGGAGGGGTCGTAGGAGTTTGCTGAGACAATGGAAAGCAGTCTAGGATGGGATTGGCTGACAAGTTGATTGCCTCCAGAGTGCATGGAATTATGGGCTAGAAGACTTGAAACAAAAGAGGGCTATCTCTCTGGCTCGGGGGCTCTCAGGCTGGCTCTCTTTTTCCTCGAGGATGCCTGGATGATCATGCTGCAGCTGCCTGCATTTCCCAACGGACAGTATTTTGGATGAGAAGGATCTCCAAGCACAGCCTAGGATCCGGCTGGCCTGGCAGAGGGTGGCAGGTTTATTCTTTGGGTGCTCTAGAGGGAAAAGGCTCTGAGGCAGAAGCCTGCCATTCTTCCAAAATTGTGTAGCTTTTGTATCTTATGTTGTTTTAGTTTGTAAATTAACCCTATAGAAATAAGATAACTAAAAACTAACAGGGGAATGATAGAACCCAGGTGTTAATTGATAGGCTTAAGTGACTAATTCTTGTAGAAAGCTGTTATTCCAAAATTGTGAAGCTTTTGAATAGACTCCTTTCCTTTATCACCAAAAATTTGCCTCTGAAATTTTGCCTACAGGGCGGCAGCAGGACTCCAACGTGCTGTTCAGTAACCTAAAAATTAGAAATGGCTCCAAAATGTCTTAATTCTGTTACTTCAATACTTAAGCCAGATGACTGATTTAAAATTTGAAGGAGGCAGTAAGCAGTCTGACATTTACATTTTTGAAAAAGAAACTTTTGTCAGTTTTCTGTTCTCTCATTTTTAAAAATCCACACATGTAACAGTCACAGCTGCAGCCACATAAAACCAAGCAGGCATGGTGTTTCTGGCAGTGTCTCACATAACTACCACAGTCAGCCTGCTGTTGACTCCAATGGCAGCCACTTAGAAGAGAACCTAGTAATAAACATAAACTTTAATTCCAATCAGATGCAGGCAGAGAAAACACTCCCTGACTTCCCTACATTCATGCAGGAATGAGAACCTGGCCCAGGCTATGGGGCCTGGGGCTGATACTACAATACAGTAACAATCTATCAGAAGTAACTCAGAACCAGGGCCAGATGGCTAGCAACATGGCACTGCATTACCAGCTAAAAGGCACCAAACAATAAATACTTCCTTCAGTTGTAACCTACTGTGGTACCTTGTCAACGAAACCATAACAATGCACCTGAGAGCTACCTGCCACCACTTACAGTTAATTTATTTCCAAAAGAGAATTTCCAGCATGTCAAGGATGTTCAATACGCACACATGGAAAGAAACACCTAGCTGACATTATGTCACACCTTGTGGCTTCATGTCTGTGCATTGACATTACTGCACTGTCCCCAACCTCCCTCCCTCCCTCCCTCCAATGCACACATCCACACACTCCGTGGATCCTGCAGACCGCTGCCCAAGAAGTTTCTCCAGAGAAGGAAGTCTTCCCTGACCCATCCAGTTAGCCATTCTGTCCTGTAGGTGCCTTCCCAGTCCCATGGAACCTTGGGCACACCTGGTGTCTCTACTAGAGCAGTCATCAAGTTTAGCATCTTTCCTTTATAACTTTTCTTTTAAAAAAAATTTTTTTTTTTAAATTTCATTTATTTATTTTTTAGAGAGGGGCGAAGGGAGAGAGAATAAGAGGGAGAGAAACATCAATGTGTGGTTGCCTCTCATGCACCCCCAACTGGGGACCTGACCCACAACCCAGGTATGTGCCCCAAATGGGAATTGAACTGGTGACCCTTTGGTTTGCAGGCTAGAGCTGTCCACTGAGCCACACCAGCCAGGGCAAGTTTGGCATCTTTTGGAATCCTTATATGTCTACCTATAAGACTGAAGCCACTTGATATTAGAGACCTTCTTAGTCATTTTTATATTCCTAGAGACTAGTATAAATGCCAACCTCACCACAGACACTTCGGTAAATGCTGAATGAATGAATGAATGAATGAGGTTAAGAAACAGGCCAGGGATAAGGAAAACAAGAGGGACTGGCTTGAAAATGATCAAAGTTGATCACTCAGAAATGGGTTGAAGAAACTTCCAGTTCTATCTCATTTACAGCCTACCACCTGGTGCATTTTCTACTCCTTCTACACATATGACTTTAAGGTACGACTCCTGGCTGTAGCCACAGGTTAAGGTCCACTACAAAGAATCAGCCATAGCAAACAGTAATTGCAAAATCAGAAAAATTCTTAATTTAGAATTTTATAACAAAAAAATGTTATATTGAATATAAAAATTTTGTAAGTTATATTCAAGTCCGGAAGTCTGTTTTTTTGGTTTTTCCAGCAGATTCACTTTGCAACTGGGTTCAGCGTACCAGCTGATGGAAAGAATCATAAACCCCAAGTTAGGTCCAAGCTTCCCTAGGATAGTTGGAAAGGCTGGGCAAAAGATTAAATAATTTGTCTTCTGGTAGAGGAAAAAAGATGTTTGAGTAGCTAGCCCTAAGGTACAATATATTTACATTAGTAAAAAGGAAATAATGTTTTTGATGTTCCCACCTTCATCTTTTTAATCCATACACATAATAGTCACAGCTGCAAGCAAATAAAATGAGTGCATTATTCACTTAAGGCTGGGGTGATCTAACTCCTACAGTTCCTCAGTTTCCAGTGGCAGCCACTAGAGAAAAACCCAGTAAAAAACATAGATATAAGACATCCACTGAGAGTGAAAACTGGATGTAGGCAGAGAGCTGCAGTATAAGTCTGTAATAGGTAAAGAGAGGTCTGAACTGTAAACTATTTTTTAATCCTCACCCAAGGATATGCTTACTGATTAGAGAGAAATAGAAAAGGAAGGAGGGAAGGAGGGAAGGAGGGAGGGAGGGAGGGAGAGAGGGATTAAGTGGGGAGGAAGGGAGGGGGGAGGCGGAAAGGGGGAAAAGAGGAAAAGGGGAAAAGGGGAGAGGGGAGGGAGGGAGGGAGAGAGAGAGAGAGAGACATCGATGTGAGAAAGGAACATCAATCGGTTGCCTTCCTTACGTGCCCCAACCAGGGATCAAACCACAACCTTTTGGTGCACAGAACAATATTCCAACCAACTAATCCACCCAACCAGAGCAGAGATATGAACTTTAAAAACACCATTTAAGGGTGGAGGTGAAAGATGGTATAAGGGGGATAAATGGTAATGGAAAAAAATACAATAAAAATAAATAAATGAAAAAAACATCATTTAACAATTAATTGCTACATTCGCCTCCTTGACCACAAAATGAATCAAATATGAGGTTCTTATAGAACTAAATGTGATTACATATGTATACCCTTTGGAAACTCGTTTTTTTGTTTTGTTTTTTTTTAACATAACATACTCTTATAATTATTGTCAGAATACAGAAAAAAGGTAAAATTGAGACATTTTAGTTAATTGCAGCTCACAAGTCTAAAGGCCATCATGCTAACCCCAACCTTACGTAAGCCAAAATCTGGATTATTATAGGCCACTCTGCGCATGCCATCCTACACATCTAGGACAGCAAGACTGTGGGAACCAAGCCTTATAAGGGACAACAGAAGGATCTGGAACACCGACTTTAGAACAGAGAGAACTATACAAGAGCAAAACAAATTCTAAAACTTCAATTTAAATTTGTAACAAAGAAAAATGTCAGTGCTAAACGTTTGAGGAAAGATGGCCTTCATTTTTGTAGAATAGTGTGATTTCTTCCCTACCTGGAAACTGTGCAGATGAGTTCAAACTCACTTTTCACTGGATACCTGCCATCTTTTCCAAAAACAGTAAAATCAGTTTAGTTCTTTTGACTACAGATCATCTGGGGTGAACAAATACTTAAAGATGCATTTAACATCAGCAAACCAATATACTCAACTGCCTATGGCTAAGAATCCCTTACAGATTAGCCTAATTTGCTAAATTAAGATACTCAGTGTCTTACTTTTCTTATCTGTCTTTTCATGGTCTATCTAGGTGGACTTAATTGGCACATCTAAGCAGATGAAACACCCTTAGTTATGAGTCCAGATTTCACAGAGTAAATTAAGACTGATGCAGACAATTATGCACTGGAGCTGAGAATGAGAGGTGTGTGCAGATCACAAAGCAAAATTAGTCTTCATTTGTGTTTTAACTTCATCTTTTAAAAGAAGCCAAGACATACTCTAAGAAAATTCCTTAAGGGAATAACTTTTTCTTCTCTTTAAAACAGATATTTAGAAGAAAAAAAGAAAAAAGGACATAGTTTTATTTCTTGAGAAAGAAATTAACTCCAAGAAACTGATTATATTTAGGTTTCTGGATCAAGTCTAGGTTAAACTTTCACTAAAATCAGGTTTTTAGGAATCAAATGAGATTCAGTTTTGTTTTTTTAAAGATACAAGCAAATCACCCTCCACAATGTAATTTGGCCTTTGTCTAAGTGTCCCCTGAATGTGCTGAAACCTCATTCAGTGCAAAGATCCAACTGAAGGACAAACAGGATAATCCCAGGGCAAAAGAAGGCATCTCTAGGCAAAAAAGAAAAGAGAAGAAAAGGAAAGAAAAAAAAGAAAAGAAAGAGAAAGGAAGGAAGGAGGAAAGAGGGAAGGAAGAAGAGAAAGAAGAGAGAGAGAGAGAGAAAAAAAAAGAAAGAAAGGAAAGAAGAAACTCCATTAAGACAAGAAAAATGGAGACAGAGCATCTGGGAGAGTGGTTTTCAGGGCCACGGTCTTAGCAGCATTTCCAGTGAGGAATGGGCGAGTGTGCACTCGAACAGCAGGAGAAACCAGCTGCTGAGGCAATGCTCTTCTGAGTCCCCGACACCAGGCCAAGCTGATGCATCCCTTCCACCTGACCCAAACTTCTTTCAGACCCCAAATTATTTCTGCTTTTTGGATTCAGGTTCCTCTCTCCCAGGGGGTTGTAAGAATTAAACCAATGAACCCACATAACATGAAGCACTGCATAGTGGTAAACATTCAACAATGTTAGCTAGCTATCACTGCTATTCTCGTGTAACCTCCTTCCAGTCCCCACTGATGCCACCCTTGCTCAGGCCATTGACACCTCCAAATTTCCAAATCCAAAGACTTTTTTCAATGTTTATCCTGTTTAATGTGACCCCTCTCAGCATGTGAAAATGCTCAGTCTTCCCCTTCTAGAATTATGCTTGTAAACCCTCTATAAACCAGGATCCAACTCACCGCTGATCACAAAAGCCCCAATGCCGAAGGGGGAGGACAATGAAGATAGTTTTCCCAAATGACTAAGCCTTGCAGAGTATTAGAAGATATTTTGTGAGATTTACATAATGAATGGAGTCATCAGTCCTTTTTAGTTCAAAGTTATTCATGTAAAATAAAGTGAAAAATAGGGCAGAAGACAACAAAAATCTTTAAGGTCAAAAATGTACTAAAAACCAGTTACATCAACAGGCATCATAGCTATAGAGTCAGGTTACACCAGACCATGAAACAAATTCTATCCACCTCCACACCAATCTTGTCAGGCCTAGACTCCCTAGTAATTTCCCCAAATGCCCATCAAACTGGCTGTTTTAATTTGTTTTCTAGACAGGCAGGTGAAGGCAGTTATGTGCTGATTCCTGGCACCACCTTGTGGTCACACCTATATATTACACGTTCCACATAATTCTACAAGTGGAAGAAAACTGGTATTTACACAATCCAGTCCTGGCTCCCAATCCCAACAGGGAGATCATGGGCAAGCTGATCAACTCAAAAGGGCCAAGATCAAGTGTTTGTGCTTCCTACAAACATTATAGCAACCAAAAGGCATGTATACATTGAATTAAAGACTGGAATAAAATGTAGAAAAAAATAACAACAAACAGAGGTGTAGGTTGTCAGAATGGCTATCATCAATAAATCAACAAATAACAAGTGTTGGCAAGATTGTGGAAAAAAGAGAATCCTCATGCACTGTTGGTGGGAATGCAGACTGGTGCAACCACTAGGAAAAACAGTGTGGAGGTTCCTCAAAAAATTAAAAATGGAACTTCCTTATGATCCAGTAACTCAACTTCTGCATATATAGCCAAAGAAAACCAAAACACTACTTTAAAAGAATATATGCATCCCTATGTTCACTGCAGAGTTATTTGCAATGGCCAAGATTTGGAAGCAGCCTAAGTGCCTATCAACAGATGAGTGGATAAAAAAGTTGTGATATATATATAGGAATACTACTCGGCGTTAAGAAAGAATGAAATCTTACCTTTTGCCACAACATGGATGGACCTAGAGAGTATTACTCTAAGTGAAATAAGTCAGAGAGATAAACACCATGATTTCCTTCTATATGGAATCTAAAGAAAACAAACAAAACAGAAACAGACTCACACAGAGGATAGACTGTTGGTTGCCAGAGGGGAAGGGGATTGGATAAAAAACAGGTGAGGGGATTAAGAAGTACAATTTGGTAGTTACAGAATAGTCACAGAGATGTAAATTACAGCATGGGCAGTGTCGTCATTAATATTGTAATAACTATATATGTGTGGGGTACTTGAAGTACTAGGGAACCACTTTGTGGAGTATATGATTGTCCACTATGTTGTATGCCTAAACTAGTATAGTATAATATTAAATGTAAACTGTCACTGAAAAATTAAATAAAAGACGTAGGTAGTTTTTTTCCTCTTATAATTTTATTATTCAAAAAAAAAAAGGAATCATCAAAAGTGAAAGGGGAGAGGATGGCAAGGAAATCTTCAAACCATTTGAAGGTAACAACTCAAATCAATTCCAGGCTGTGATCTCAGCAGCTTGGCCCAAGGTACCAAATATGAGAAGACTCAGGCACCACCTACTGAAGAGTCTGATTCTAAGCTCTACTGAGTTTCAAGGACTGGAGGGGGTGAAGGGAAGGAGTGGTAGTGGTAATTTATTCCAGCAGCAATACAAAGCTGACTGCGCTAGAGCAGGGAACATAACATTCTCAAACTCTAGCATCCTTTCCAACAATTTATTCCAACTGCCTCAGAGGTTTCCTAATTGGGAGCATTAGGGGCCTATGATAATGAAAATAACCACCAACCTCACTTCAGAATTACTGAGAACACAGTCAAAGTCCAAGTGCAGTGCCCAGCTCCTCTTGCCCCTGACCTGCTGCCTCACATGCTCTAGGCTGAGCCCTGACCATACTCCTCAGGTGATTCTGAAGCAAAGGCCCTAACAGAAACCAGATGATCTATTATGTACAGTATAGCATTTAACTGAATGAACTGCCCCAAAGCTCCCCTCCAAACCCTCTCCTATGTAGACACAATTTGCAGTGTACGTGAAAGAAGAGTTTTAGAAAAGCTGACATACAAACTGAATCTGCCAGAAGCTACAGCCTCAGGAAAGAATACAATACATAAATCTACTTACATACATCAACTGGTTCCCAGACTTGACACTGTATCATAATCACCTGGGAAAGGTTTTGAAAATTATTGCCTGGTAGCTCAACACTAGACTCCTTGAACCCGCACCTCCAAGGGCAGAGCCTCACAGGTGATTCTGCAGTCAGCCTATGGGACTGGGAAGCTTTGTCTTAATCTATGCTCTTTGCCAAGGAAATACAAGCTGTTAGGTTAGCAAGTGAAACAATAATGGCTGGCAAATGGAAATAGTAAAAAGAGCTTCGGGGTATGGGTTCAAGTCAAATTATAAATGCTAACTCCGGTCATGCCAACAGAAAACAAAACTTATTTGGAAGCGCATCCTCTCACTCAAGATGTAACCTGACATGTGCCCCAAGTCTGACCCATGCAGTGCTGACTGGTGCTGGGAAAGAGGCAAGACTTGGTGACATTTTTTGTGTTCTATCTCAAGGTTGGCAAATAGCTGCAATTAATGCTGCTGCTTCCCCACACTAAGGTAAAGGTGTCTGCCCTCCCTGCTCTGAAGCAGACAGCTTAGAAACCGGGCCTCTGAAGACTATGGCCACCATACCAACATCCAAGGCAATCCAATGTGAGCCCTTAGGGAATAACGTGCCTCCAAGCAAAGCAAGCATTTTCCTTTCCAATGATGCACTTGAAGTTATGGGCAAATGTGGCAAGTGTTTAACCTGCATCCTAAAATCCATATCAAAGTTTCTGAACTAGCCATCAGAAGAAGCTCTGTGCTGGAATGAACCTCCTCCAACCAAGTCTTCCCAAATACCCAGTCTGAATTAATTATTTCCCTCACACTGGTTAGGTCCTATCTGTACCCATGGTCCCTAAAATACTCAAAGTTCTTTGCCAGAAACCCTAGAAGCCAGTCCTAGAATGCAGACATGCATTCATGCATTGAGAGCAAAGACAAAGCAATGGCAGCTGACCTATGGGAACTGAGTTAAAAAGAGAGGCAACAAGGACCACTGATCTTTGGTCACCTTGAGGAGAAAGGCACACTTATGGAATGTGGTCTTCTAGGCTACTCAGGGGCTGTCCTGGCTATACAAACTATAGACTAGATAAGTGACATGTAAGTGACCATCAGCGAACATGTCACTCAAACACTGAAAATGTGTTATTTCCTTTGAGTCTTTATTTGGCTCCTGGAGCTACTAGATCCAAACTTTCCAAAGCAACAATGAATTTTAAGAGCTAACCTTCACTACTAAGAGCCGCAACCTCATGGAAACTTTGGTACCACAAAATCAAAATTAAAAAATAATGGATGTTTTTAAAGAACAGACCAAATACTTCTAAGAAACACTCATACATTCTGATACATTAGGAGATATGAAAATCAGAAAACACCACTAAGGAGACAGCCCCTAAAAGCAATTTAGTGCAGTGAAGGAAGCATGCTAAAAATGTGGGAAAGGCAAAATACATGGACATTTTAAGAAATGGTTAAAACCGATCTGAGTTCTCAGGCTGAATCAGAAAGTAGGATCATAAATGCTAATATCCAGTCCCAGGAAAGGTTAAGCTGTAGAGAAGAGTTGGTAGGAAATTCCCACTAAGCATCAGCTAAAAACAGATACCTAGTTAGGACTAACCTAGAGCTAATGAGACCTATGACACAATTTGAAAGAATAAAGATGTCTGGAGTCACCCACTTTCACTTTTAAGAATTTAACAGAGCATTATAATTAACAGGGCTATAATACATACTTAAGTTCAATAATGTGCCTAGACATGGGCACGTAATGGGAAGAAGGCAGGGGTGTGTGAGTGAGGTCACTGAGTAGGGTCAAGTGGTTTGAACAAGACCAAGCAAGATGGAACTACAGCCAGACACCGGCAGTGGGCACACAGTTCTGCCAAGAACTAAGATGGCAGTGAACATACACTCAGCATCAGTCATGAACGATAACCTAAGTCGACATGACATGCCGGCCTGTATCAATGAGTCTCTCTGTGGTTGAACCTGACAAGGATCCAACAGTTGTGCTCAGGGGCTGCCTATTGTTCCCTGGCTCCACTGCCTTAAAAAAGTGACATTCCAAGCTAAGTTAGGGTATGAATAAATCCACAATTTCAAAATACAAGCAGTTTTTAAGAGAATGGGTGTTGACAAAGTAATTCTTGTGGACAAATCAGTAAAAGGGAAGTTTCAGGACAATTTTGAATTCATTCAGTGGTTCAAGAGGGTTCTTGATGTAAAGTATGATGGAAAAGACGATGGATTATCTTGTAACTGCTAGACAAGGTTGAGAAACCTCAGTGGCTCCCTCCCTTGTTGCTTCAACTCTCCCAAGAAACCTTTCAGCTCCAGCAGGGCAGCTTTACAGAGACCACTGAGATACACAGAACTACTGCAACCCCTAAGGCTGGTCCAGGTGTGGTGCCAAAGAATCCTGGTGTGGGCAATAGGGATGACAAAGCAGCCGAACTGACACAGCAGGTCAATGTATTGAAACTTACCGTAGAAGACTTGTAGAAAGAGAGCAACTTCTACTCTGGAAAGCTAAGGAACATGAAACTGATGTGTAAGAACAAGGCGGGAAACAATCCTGTATTGCAGAGGACTGTGGACATTCTCTATGCCACAGACGAAGGCTTTGTGATACCTGATGAAGGGGGCCCATAGAAGACACAAGAGTATTAGCAGCCTGGACCAGCAGAACAACATCCAAACTCTTCACTCTAAATCATGCACCTAGTTGTGAAATACTCTTTCAGTATTCTTAGAAGATTCACTGGTTTCATAAGAAATAAAAGTGCCTCTTCTTAAAGTGCACTTTGCACAAGTTTCATTCCTTTTCCAGTAAGTTTGAGTTAGGAGCTTTTACTCTGTAGCAGAGCACTATTAACATCTAGTTGGTTCAACTTGGAAACAAAGAGACTGACCATGGTGCTCACTGTATGGATGCTGGTAACACTGATTGCTGAAGGTGTTCATGTGATATGCTGAGGTGCAGACTTTATTATATTAGGAAAACGTAAAGACTGACCTGAATTTTGAACTAATATGGAATCTTGGCAGAGAGTGTTTTAATAAATAAATACCTTTAGAGTATTTAAAGTATATTTCCGAACAGAAAATGTAACCTGACAAGAGAGTCTGTGTGTGCCCTTGTGCCTGTGAAGGAAGGGCCAGTACTTGGAACTCTGGAACCTGTTGTTCTCAGGCCTTGCATGGCTCCTGAATCTTCATAGATATAACCTTGGCACAGATGGAAAGTTTAAAAGCTTGCTATGGAAAGTCATTTGGTATCCTTGACCAACTGTATCTCTGCTAAGAAGCAATGGTGCCTGATGAATAGATGGTGTTTCAGCCATGAGATATTTGAGTTGAACAGCTTGATTTTCATTGAGCATTTCTCTTACAATTTTTCCAATTACCCCTGAAATTTCTATTTATTGTGTGTGTGTGTGTGTTTTAACTCTGGGATCTGAATGGGGATTGTGCCCATTTTAATGTCTTTTAAGTTTACATTTAACATGTTTCCCTTCTTGCTCTCCTTGCCTACAGGGGATTCCTTCTTGGCTTCTTAAAGTTTGCTGCCTAGAGTGGAAATTCAGCAGGCAGGTGATCATACTGCAAGTTCTTTCTAGACCTCTGACAAAAGGACTGATTAGTGAAGGCCCTCACTACATTAGGATCTGCAAGGCTGGGTGTTTTGGTACCTACTTCCACAGCCCTTCACTGTTAACAGAATATTTTGCCAGTGCACTAATCTCTTTGGAGATAAAATTCATTAGCTTGTTACTAAATGTTAATTTTCTTTTGCAGAAAATATAGTACCATGTCTGAACTATTATTTTTAAAATATTCCATTCCTTAACACTCCCTCATTTGCTTTGCCCACAGCCAGTTTGGCAGAATTCTGCAAAATGTGTGTCACCCACTACTGAGATTGCTCAGCCCCGTAAGTATATGCATTGATCTGTTTCTGGTGGTAGCTTGTCTAAACTGTGTATAGAGTCGTCGTCGGCAGCCGTCCGTCTCGAGAGACGATGGTGTAGCTTCTTAAGAGTCTATCTGCACCGCCGAGAATGGCTGTGCAGTCCGACTCGGGAGTGACATGGTATCTGTCTCCTCCCGTGTTGAATCGACATCTTGCGATGATGCTGAAGCTACAGAGCCTGGGCAGGGTGATATGGAGGGTCTGCTGTTGCCCATGCAGCAGACCCCCCCTCTCTTCGCAGCTGAAGGGTCCAAGGGAAAGATGGAGTCAATACAGCTTGGCTTCAGGTGCGCTGCAGGAGTTGCCGGTGTTGACTCCAACGTCAAACCGCCTTAGGGACTCCGGCTCCGGATTTTCTGTCGGGGTTTACTCCCTTAGCCTTTCCTCTGAAGAGGTATGCCGCAAGGCAGCGGAGGTTTTTTGGAGTCAGAGTTTTCCTTCTCTGATGTACCCTGACTGGAAGATCGAACCAGCGACACTTAGCTCGCAGGCCGACGCTCAATCCACTGAGCTAAACCAGCCAGGGCTTAATGCAAAGAGTACCAAAGGAGATATAAGTACAAACATTTCAATGTGGATATCTGTAGTTTAACAGCCTAATGACTACAGCTACAAAATTTTAAGAGCTATAGTATTTTGGTGGCAATTAGTTATTGACATTTTTGAAATTCATTTGAGGTTTTACTGTAACTTTAGCAAAAAACTGACTTATGATATGGCTTTGGAAAAAACTGTTTTACAATCTTAACATTATTAAGAAAAACTCAAAATTTAAACTAAGCCCATACTTAAAATTCAATTAAAACAAACTGCTCATGATCAAAATACTGATATATTTAAAATAAACTTAATATTGACTCAATTTAATGGAAAAAATATAGTTCCATTTAATTAATACATTGAGATTAACATTTTTATTAATTCTCTATAATAGTTAAGAAAAAGACTGACACTGCTCACAGTTCAAAGATACTGAATATCCCTCAAAAATTTCGGATATTAAATATGCAAAGTAGCTTTAAAATTGCAATGAGAAATAACAAATTCAAACCACTCTTCAACTATGTATTATTGTACTACTTAAGGTACTACTATAATGTGAGTGTAACAGCTCTATAAACAACTGGATGTAGGTCACAGACCCTAAAATTATTTGTGAAAAGAACTATGTTGCATCCCCTTTTAAAAGGTTAAAGAATACATGTAGCCATCTGGATGTGGGTAATCAGTAGTTCTAAATAACAGAAAAAAAGATATCAGGTCAGTGGAAAGCTACAAAAACACCCAATAAACTAGGTCTCCCTACATTGAGAAACAAGAAGAACCTGTTGATGACTGGGAAAAAAGCCACACCAAGAGCAAATATTTAAAAAGTAAACTGTTAACTGGATTCCTCTATTCTGTGAGTTTCTTGGTGCTCTTAGTAAGCTACAGTGAGAGGCTGGAGAGGCAGGAGTACTGTGCTCAGGGAGACACCGTGCAGAAACCTGCAGCAAACACTGTTACTGGCTCACAGAAAATACGCAATATTGACTTTAGAAGAACGTGTTCACCTTCCCTTTTCTCTTACATCTTATTTGTATCATATACTAACAAAGTCATAGAAATAAAAGCCAGAGTACATCTCTAACATAAAAAAAGGCAGTGAACAGGAAAGGTATGCTATGCATACAGAGTGCATTTCTAGCATGACAACAGTTTATAATCCTGTAGATAACTACTTTTTCAAGATAAGGAGGGAGGATTTAAGAAACCAGGCTTATTCTTTCACATACTAAAGCTTACATTTCAACTTATTTTAAGGAAAATTCTCTAAAATTACTTTAGTGCTTCAAAAGAAAACACAAACCATTCAGCAAACACTGCAGAAGTCACCCTTTTCCTTCTCCCCACCATGTCTCAGGGTAACTCCTTACACAGCTCATGCATCAGGCCTCCTCGTTTCCTCTTGCCCAAGCCCTTCCCCTCAGACTTTTGCTGTAGACTTGCCCCCAAATCTGAGTGAAGACCCAGAAGTAGAAGGATTTTGGGTCTGCTCCATAAAGAACTCAGGGGCTCTGATGGTTCTAGCAGGCTAAGGCTGCAAAAGTCCAACCTTTGAATAAATGAGGGTATAATATATTAAGCTGGATCCAGAATTCTTATTAATAAACCTGCTGCCTAAGATAAATCAAGCAGTACAACCTGTTTATAATAATCTCTGCAGACTGACCTTAACCGCTGTTTATAATAATCTTCATCTCCATCGTCTCTGCATCTCACCACTTTTCGACCTCCTCCTTTGGCGGCTTTAGATTCTTCCCCAAAACTTGGAAAATAGTCATCATCAGTCTCCTGCACTGTGACTTTTTTCTGCCATTTCTGGCGCTTGAGCACAGGCCCCAGTACAGAGTCAGGGCCTTCTACAGACAGGTCAACCCCTGCCACCTCCTGCTCCTCCTCTTCCTTCTCAGTGGGTAAGTACTCAGACTCTTCACCCTCAGAGTCTCCCTCTTCCGTTGGCCTCACAACAGACTCCAAGTGTTTCTTTCCCTTCACCAATCCCACTTTCCCTTGGAACTGAAGAGCCCTCTTCTGGAGTTTCCTGATGTGTTTTTTCAAGCGCTTGTCTGTTTTCGAGAGAATGTTGCTGCTTTTGTTTGGCTTGTTTTCACTGACTGTTGGGTTCAGCTCAGAAGTGACCATGGCTGGAATTTTTCTAGCTGCCCTTTTATTACAAGCTTGCTTCTTCCTTTCAAAAGACAGTTTTGCTTGATCTGCCAAATACTTTTCAAAGTCTGATGCTTCATTGAGCATTAGCTTCCTAGGCTTTTTCTCCTGTTTCTGAGGAATATGAGTACCAAAAGGTGTCATATGGCCAGTGCGGATGAGTTCTTCCCAAGCAGTCTCCTGAGCAGGCATGAGCATGCTGCCGAGACAGGATGGCTCCGCTTCTGAAAGAGATGACAATGCACTGGCCATTAGCATTAACGCTTTCTAGTAGTACATGGGATATATTCTTTTATTCAATAAACAGTAGGCACCTACAACTAACTCATTTTTAAAAATAAATCATTAATGTACTAAAGCATATTATCTATGAAGAATAGAGTAAAATTTATTATAGCATTCATCATGCCACCTTCAATATACTCCTCTTCAAAAAAGGGGTTTCTCAATAACTTTTTTCAGAATATAGCATTATAAATATACTCTCGTGCATCCAAAGACAGAACTAATAATTTGTAACATAAAGAGAAATAGATACATTCAGCTAAGTTTCCTTATCAATTAAAGAGTAACCTGGGAGGAAGCAATCTCCCAAGTTACCATGTCATGACTAATATCAGCATTCAGGTGGACTTAAATTCAAGACTAAGTAAAACTGAAAACAGATATCTGAAGAATCAGCATGCACCTAAATAGGTGAAGCATAAATATAAGATCTTGAATGACCAATATGATAGTCACCATGTGACAATTTAAATTTAAGTTCAAAATTCAGTTCCTCAGTTGCACCTGCCATAATTTAAGTGCTCAATAGCCACATGCGTTGGACCACACATACAGGACTTTTCAATCATTGAAAAAGGTCTACTGGACAGCATGTGTTAGATATATGAAGTTAACTGACTGAAGGCATGGACTATAATAGCCATAACAACTATAAAGTAACCTAGAAATCATCCTTCTTTCATTAGTTGAATAATCTCTGGAAAGATCATTTTACCCATCACCAAAATACCAAAAGAAATAAGGCTTAACAAGAAGAAATCCATATTCTATACTCTACATTTCTTGTAGGCCAATAATACCACAACCAGTTTCTCATTAAACTTGCACTAAAAGGAAAAAATAATCACAAATACACAAATCCTAAATGTATAGCTCAATGAATTTTCAGAAATAAACAAAAAATCATACCAAAACAAAACATATACCAGCATCCAGATCAAGAAACAGATGTGCCCTTCTTGGCGCCTCCAAGCCCCTACCCCACCTCAAGATAATGACCTATCAATAGTAAAGACAAGTTGTACCTGACTTTTAACTTTATGTAAATGTAAATGTTCATACTCTTGAGTCTGGCTTCTTTTACACAACATTACACTTGTAAGACTCACACTTGTTGAATATAGTTGCAGTTTGTTGATTCTCATTGCTGTTAGAATTCAATTATGTAACCATACTATAATCTTTCCATTCCACAATTAATGACAGTTGGGTTGTTTCCAGATTTTGGCTACTAGGAATAATGTTGCTATAAATATTCTGGAACACTTCCACTGGTAATATGTTTATAATTCTTTGGTTATGTTAAGCTTTAGCTGACATTACCACTTTTCCAAAATGGGCCTACCAATTTTAAGTTTCACCAATAGTGTTTGAGAATTTCAACTGGTCCATATTTTTGCCATTCCATTTTAACTATTCTGTTAGGCATGTACTAATACCACTTTAAGGTATAATTTTTATTTCCCTGATTATTAATGCTATGGTACCTTCTCATACATTTATTGATCTTTAGGATAGCCTCCTTTGAAGAAAATGTTCAAGTCTTTTGCCCATTTTTCTCATAGGTGGTCTCCCTTTACAAAAACAAAAAAAAAATATGTAAGTTGCTTTTGCTACATAGGCCATGCTCCAAAGACAGGGAGTAAAAGCAGCTCTACCTAATACACAGAAACAACCACAGGGAAGCTGCCAAATTGAGGGAACAAAGAAATATATGGCCCAAATGAAAGAACATATCAAAACCCAGAAAAAGAACTAAATGAAACAGATAGCCAACCTATCAGATGTAGAGTTCAAAACACTGATGATAAGGTTGCTCAGAGAACTCATAAGAGTACAGCAAAAAAATAAAGGAAGAAATGAAGGTTACACAAAGTGAAATAAAGGAAAATATACAGGGAACCAACAGTGAAGGAAAGGAAGCTAGGATTCAAGTCAACAATTTGGAACAAAAGAAAGAAATAAAACATACAACCAGACTAGAAAGAAGAAATAATAATGCAAAAAATCAAGGAGGCTTAGGAACCTCCAGGACAACTTTAAATGTACCAACATCCAATTCATAGGAGAGCCAGAAGGAGAGGAAAAATAAGAAATTAAAAACTTATTTGAAAAAAACAATGAGAAAAAACTTCCCTAATTTGGCGAAGGAAATAAGACATACAAGTCCAGGAAACACAGAGTCCCAAAAATGTGGGCTCCAAAGAGGACCACACCAAGACACATCATAATTAAAATGCTAAAGGTTAAAGATAAAGAGAGAATCTTAAAAGCAGCAAGAGAAAAGCAGAGAGTTACCTACAAAGGAGTTGCCATAAGACTATTAGCTGATTTCTCAAAAGAAACTTTGCAGGCAAGAAGGGACTGGCAAGAAGTATTCAAAGTGATGAAAAGCAAGGACTTACAACCAAGATTACTCTATCCAGCAAAGCTATCACTTAGAATGGAAGGGAAGATAAAGTGGTTCCCAGACAAGGTAAAGCTAAAGGAGTTCATCATCACCAAGTCATTATTACATAAATGTTAAAAGGACTTAAAAAAAAGATCAAAACTATGAACACTAAAAAATGACAACAAACTCACAACTATCAACAACTGAATCTGAAAAACAAAAACAAAAAACTAAGTAAACAATCATAGAATCACAGGAAGAGAATCACAGATATGGAGATCACTGGGAGGGTTATCAGCTGGGAGAGGGAAGGGGAAGAATGGGAGAAATGGTGCAGGGACTAAGAAGTATAATTGGTAAGAACTAAACAGACAGCGGAGATATTAAGAATAGTATAGGAAAGGGAGAAGCCAAATAACTTACACGCACAGCCCATGCACATGAACTAAGGGTGGGGGTACCGGGCAAAGGGGAAAAAAATCAGGCCAACTGTAACATCATAATCAATAAAATACACTTAAAAAAATAAAGGTTTCTAGTTCTTTATACATTCTGGATTCAAGCCCTCTGATTTGATACATGTCTTGGCAATATCTTCTCCCACTCTGCCACTTTTCAGTCTCTTAATGCTATCTTTTCACATACAGAAGTTCTTAGTTGTAATATAGTTAACTTATCAGAACTTCTCCTTTACAGTGAGCATTTTTGTGTCTCATAAAGTCTTTGCCCCGGGGTCATGAAAATGTTTTCCTATGTTATATCCTACATTTTCCATCCCACATCCCCTTCATCAAAAACCCCCTGGGAATTTATACTGGGGCTGCACTGAAACTATAGATAGATAAAACTGACATTACAATACCACATCTTTGATCCATTACCATGGGGCGTACCCCCCATTTATTTGTTACCAATGAAAAATATGATACCTCAACAGCAGAAAGCATGAGCTTTAAAAACACATGTAATATTTCTTCTATTGCCTCAATTAATTCTTCATAACTCTCTTATCTTACTGAATGAATTGTTGGAGCTAGTAGAAAATATTTGCTTGAAGAGCTTAAATGCTAAGAAGCCTTCATCTTTATTTTAAGTAGTAAATGAATGAACAACTACCAATAACTTCTAAACACACATATACACACACTAACTACAGAGATAGTTCGTTTCAGTACTTATGCATTGTCTCAAAAGATTTCTAAAAGATGGCCATCTAAGGCAGTGATGTAAACAAAATCATGGCCACGGCACGAAGCTGTCTTTTCTTAAACAACAGACCTGATGTTTGTAAAACCTGTCAAACATTTACTCAAAAGATACATGAAAGCAATTCTATAAATGCTGATTAATGACATTAGGCTTACAAAATGTAATTCAATCAAGATATTAGTTTCTTTATGAAATAAACTACAAATTTTAAGATCTCTAATTTACTAAACATAATATGAAATGTACACCAGCAGCCAACAGTAAACTGAGTTAAAATTTTACTTTCCCCCTAACTTAAAAGAGATTGGGTTCTGCAAGTGCAGAGAATAAAATTTTCCTAAATCAGTTTTGATACTAACTAAGGCAAAGAAATATATTTTTCTTAAAACCTAGGCCAGGACTAACTATAGGCATCAGGCATCAATTCAAGGACACAGAGACACTGTTCCCAGTATCCTTACCTGTGTCCTCCTCCTCCAGACTGCCATGATCTATTTCAATTTTTACTTCCACTCCTCCAAGGATGGCCTGGAGACGTTTTTGTTTTGCTGTGATCTTCTTAAGCTGTTGTTCCTTAAATGGTAAATATTGAATATAGAAAACAGCAATGCAGTGATTTATTGTTAAATACAAAAGATAGCATTTCAAAATTTAAAAATTTTAAGAGCAAAATTAAAATAAAACAGCAATTCCATAAATTGCTGTTACTACAGAGAACCTTATCTGAGCAACTGCCATATTCCTAGCAAGAAGTAAGCCTCAAAGCATTTCTATCAGGCAGGAATCCCTGTTCCTACCCACTCCCCTGACATGGCCATGTGCCGAGTACTGATGTTCACATGTACTGACTCTCCTTGACTTGCTCTACTCGGTTCCCCCATCACAACTGGGTAAATCACCACACTTCTTTGTGTTTTGGACCTTAACAGCCAATGGGCTATGAAGTCAAAAGGCTGTAGATAAGAAACATAAAAATAAATGTTCAAAAGTTGAAAAAGTCAGTCTCTTTTGATAACCTACCATATTTATGATTGTCCTTTATAGTATTCTACACAATCACAATATTTTTAAAGGAAAATATATTTTGATACAGTAGTCTCTTGCTATATCGCGCCCTCACTGTATCGCGGGATTTTATAAAATATTATATTTAATTATTTATCAAGGATTTTTCACTATATCGCAGGATTTTGCAGTACGCTATACGTATGTTGTTAAAGTTATGTAGGCTTAAGAGTATAGAATAAATGTAAGGTTCCTACTTCGCGGGGGGTCTGGAATGTAATACCCGCGATAAGTGAGGGACCCCAGACTCCTCTTTGTCTTGTCACCCTCTATATCACCAAAGCTCAGATATGGGGACATCCCTAGGGCCTCCCCTATTAACTAAGCCTGTGGTACCTGGTTCTTCCCAAGGTCAAGAATGTTTAAATACCAAATACAAATGTGCGGCAAGGGGAAAACCTGAATATAAAGGCCATGTCAGAATGACTTGTAATTTGTTTTCTCTCGCAGTTTTTCTCAGCACAATCTGATTTAAAACAGCCTTTCTCTCTGAATAGTCTATCTATAAATATTAAAGAGCTGCTAAAGAAAGACAGGAATAATTGAGTTGAACTATTTCCTAAAGTGGCCTAACGTTTGATACTCTCCTCTCCTTCCAACTCCAGCCCACCAGAAGCCCAAGGTCAGAGGTCTCTGCACATTAATTCATATGCTCCCACAAGAGGCCAGGTGCTCCCTCTCTGATTTGGGAATACCAACAGATGCCTCAAGCCACTCCTAGCTGCTATTCTGGAGGTGAAAGAAGATGGGGTGGTAAAGATAATGGAGTGGTGAGTGGAAAGCAAAAGGAGGAAGTAAGTCTATACACACCCCCAACAGCAGAGCTTAAATGAAAGATGCACAGACTCTACTCACGGCCATGAATCAACTGTAAGCACACAGTACCTGTTAGTCATTTTGAATGGCAGAAATAAAATGAACAAAACTAGTCATTCTTGTCTTCTGCAATGTATTTCCATAAACTGTATATAAATTCTAAAAAGTGTTTCAAATCCAGTAAAAACAATGTCATAATTAACAGATATTCCCTACCCTTAAGTTTTACAACTCTAAATACAGACCTAGGGTGGCTGGGTGATGATGGTAATACCTAAGGCCTGTCTCTCAGAACAGTGAGCCGAGTGTGTGAGGGATGATGACTGTATCAATAGGAAATAAAGTGTAAACAATCAGTACAAGTAGGAGCTAAGCAGGGAAAAAAAGAAAGTTCACACAAGACAAGGAGACTGATCAGAGGTCGGCATACAAAACAGAAGCTTGAGCTGGGTAAAAGTAAATGGTGGAGCAAAGAAGACTATGAAAGTACACATGAGTGAGGAGGCAGGCAAAGCAAAAACAAACTTTTTCTAAAATATGTATGTATGTATGTATGTATATATATGCGTATGTCTGTGCATTTTTAAAAATACTCTTTAACAGAGGATACTAAAAAGAAACAAAAAAAATTAAACATACAAAAAATAGACCTCAGAATTTTCTATTATAAATATTTGCTTCACATCTTATAAGTACTTTTTAGAATACTTCCTAAATATTAAATGACTAAATGATGACTTTTTCAAGTTTTATTTGAAATCACCTTATTATACTTTTGCCGTTTTACAGAATCTAGTTTCCTGTTGATATCTCTGTTGGTGGCAGCTTGAGGGCTAAGTTGTTCAATAATTTTATTGATTTGCCTTAGGGATGTCGTACATGACCTGAAAAATAAGATAAAATGTCTACTTTCAATCCTGGGAACATTTTAAATAATATAATATAAAGAGAGAAATACTAAAAACATGTCTCTTTTACTTTTTATTAACTAAGATAAAAGAAACTAAACCAGAATACATGTTCTTGTTGGCCACAAATAGAACCTGAAGGATTGTGAGAAGTTTAAGACTACTATTGTCTTCTTTTCTCTCTTATTTAAATCAGTTTATCTCACTCTGTAATCTGATTAGCTTATTCTACAAGTATCGTCGGCAGCCGTCCATCTCGAGAGACGATGGTGTAGCTTCTTAAGAGTCTATCTGCACCGCCGAGAATGGCTGTGCAGTCCGACTCGGGAGTGACATCGTATCTGTCTCCTCCCGTGTTGAATCGACATCTTGCGATGACGCTGAAGCTACAGAGCCTGGGCAGGGTGATATGGAGGGTCTGCTGTTGCCCATGCAGCAGACCCCCCCTCTCTTCGCAGCTGAAGGGTCCAAGGGAAAGACGGAGTCAATACAGCTTGGCTTCAGGTGCGCCGCAGGAGTTGCCGGTGTTGACTACAACGTCAAACCGCCTTAGGGACTCCGGCTCCGGATTTTCTGTCAGGGTTTACTCCCTTAGCCTTTCCCCTGAAGAGGTATGCCGCAAGGCAGCGGAGGTTTTTTGGAGTCAGAGTTTTCCTTCTCTGATTCTACAAGTATAAGTGTCTATTTTATCCCAGAGACTATGCTAAAATCAATGTGCAATATGTTGTCCTTTAATATAAAAAATTATGCATGGTTTTTTTAAAGACTACTTTTTATAGCAGTTTTAGGTTCACAGCCAAATTAAGAGCAAGGTATGGAGATTTCCCATATACACCCATCTTCAAGCATGCACAGCCTCCCCCCATTATCAACAACACATACATGGGCTTTAAAAGCCCATTATGGAAATCTTCCAAAGTTTGGAAAAGTACTGAAAATGCTTTAACATTTTCTTCTGTAAGTCAGATATTTATGCCAATATTTTTCGTTCACGTGACTAGAAGACATATTTGCTGTAGAATTACCTTTTGTAGAGCGAAGTGGAAAAATCAATTTATAATACATTGCTCCAAAAATAGACACCATAGAATTATAGCTCCCAATTTTCAAAACACAAACTCAATCTTTACCCTTATGTAATTTGCTGCTATATCCTTTATGGATTTCAGCATAAAAAGATATTACCAATGTAAGTTACTGGCAGGCTAAACAATACAGGCCACCATCTATCTAGTGTTAAACCTGCCTTGTGACTCTCCAGCACTCACTCTGCTCTGTCACCTCTGTAAGAAATGAACACATTTCTAAGGTCAAATGTAAAAGGTGTATTCATTACAAGGAGTCAAGGTCTTCACACAGACTACAACTATTTGAGTACATACCAGAAAACTTAACACAAGACATGTCCTTTAAGTGTCAACAGCCACCTGTACTACAGCCTTCCCCAATGGGTAGCCAACAGATCTATGTTGCTCGTCCCTCTCCCCTCCCCCAATCACCCCCATTTAAGATTGCACTATTCCTCCACTCAGTCCTCCCCTTCCCTTTCTTGCTTGCCTGACACTGCCTAGAACATGGCCAAGGGAGGGAAGACTGGCAATGGAGAGTGAGCATAATCCTTCACACCCTTCTTCTAGCCCAGGTCCAGAGCCTCTCCATTCCCTAACCATTTGCTATGCTCAAGAGAGCACACGGCTGTGTTTCCTCTAAAACACAAATGAAATCTCCGTGGGACTTCATCCTCCCTCAAAGTCAAAAGTAACAGAGAGGAAAAAAAAAGCAGAAAGATGTTGCTCATTTCTAGAAGTGTAAAATCTGAAAAATTACCAAAAGACTGACACTCGGTTTGGGGACAAGAAACTGGAAAGAAATGGTAGGACACAGAAAAATGTGAGGGGGCCGATGTGTCCCTGATATCTAGAGCAGGACACATCAGAACTGTAGGTATACTTCTGAGAACCATTTTGTGCATATGCTTGTGAGTTCTGGGTCACTTAACTTCTCCCCAAGACATTATGCATAAATAGGCTGTTGTAAGCTAGACTGAGACCCTAACTACTATGTACAATGCTGCTCTAGAGGGAAAGGGCTGAGGTTCAAGCACAAGGTTGATGACTGCCCTTATTGACTCTATCCTTCAAATAAGTTCTATCAATCTCCTAATATTTCTTGAATACTACAGTTATTACCTGAATTTCTCCATCATAAGTAAACACAACTCTGCAATTAGAGAGAAGATGGTCCACACTCACGTGAGGTCATCCAGGACTGACTGATACTCCTTCTCTGCATCAGCAAGCTGGGCAGCATGACTGGCCTCATGTATGGCAATGTCCACCTGCTGAAGCACACCTTGCTCTAGCACGTCCTGGTCATAGACGTCCACACCCAAGCCCTGCAGTTCAAGGGCCTGTGCACTCGGCTCCACCACCTGGATCTGATGTCTGTCAATGTGCAGCAAGGCAGGCCTTCTCCTAGGAAATTCTGACGGACACCTCTCTGCAGAACTGGATGGCTCAATTGCAGAGGAACAAGAAGGAAGGCTGTCCTCCATCTCCGCATCATCATTTTCTTGCTTGATTGCTATTTCTTCATTATCACTGACATATGGACTCTGTAAACTCTCTTGCTCCTGAGTTTGACTTGAGTGGGCGATTCTCTCATTTGACATCCTCTACAGATTACCTAAAAGAAAAAGATCCTTTCAATAAGCCTTTTGGTTATACAGAACTGATATATAGTTTCTTAAATATTTTATGAAGCAGACTGATTTCTCAAAAGATTAATAATCTTATAATCACACAAATTCAAGTTTCAAAGTATTATTTTTCTTAAAAGTTATTTATCTTCTTGAGTTCTGATAATAAATAAGAAAAACCCAGAAGAAAAAAATTCAGTATCACTGACAAAGGGCATTTGGGGAGCCAGCTAAAAAAGATGGCAGCCAACATCCTGAGTGACACCTAGAGTCTTCTCCAAATCAACTGAAGATATCCGACTGATGCTCTCCAAGTTAGCAGCTTCACTGCATTATGGCACAAATGATTTACATTACAGTGTATGATCAACTGTAACGTATAGATTTAGATTTAGTGATATAAGGAGAGCTTCTATATGAATCTGACACTAGGTACCAGAGTTTGAATATATACTCCAATAAACAGAAATTCTGAGCAAGAAATAATCATAGCACCACTCAAACCAGAATGTGAGAAAAATTAACACATCCTCAAACAATAACTCAATTTCAATGTGTGATATAAGTTCTCGCCCATTATACTGGCAAAACATAAAGCCAGATACTATCCAGTATAAACAAAAAAGATACACCCACACACAATGCTGGTGAGGATATAAATGAGTAAAGCTCCTTTGGAAGGCAACTTAGCAATACCTACTAAGGTTTAAAGTGTTTATTGCAGAGAAATACATATGTACAAACATGTTTATTGTGGCATGCTTTAATAGTTTAATGTAGGTATTAAGTACATTCAGTACCAATAAGTCTTATAAACTGAAAAAAGCCACATAGTATAAACACATCTATGTTAAAAAAAAATGTTTATGTGCATCTGTGTATATGGAATATGTTCAAAGTGATATGGAGATATATACTAAACCTACAATAGCTGGAAGTGGGAAGCAGACAGGGCAGGAAGGAATAGAGAGAAACTTCCACATTTCCAAGTAGTCAGGAGCTCCTTGAATGAAAATGTATTCCTGTATTGCCTGTGTAACGCTAATAAATAGATTATTAAGCAACACAATTACCAAGAGGTAGCCTTGCTTTTAATTTAACTAAGAATAAACTAAGGTTTCCTTCAGCACTGAAACTATGTTTCTGTGAAATGACCACTAGTTCCCCCAATAAGCTCTACTCATTCCTCATTAAACATAAAGATCCCAGAGGCCATGCACTGGGATGCAAAGATGACAGAACTTAGCATCACCCTGCCCTGAGAGGCTGACTCTCTAGTGGAGAAGAGTGTCAAAAACAACACAGTGGGACAAAGCTATAGAAGAGAAATGGAGAAGAGGCCACATGCAAACAGAAGAAAGGACAGCATTGGGTGTGGAACTCAAAAAACATGTACAGGTTAAGATTTGGACACCTGGCCAAGGGTCTGATACATAGGAGGTGCTCAATATATGCTGAAGTCAAGTCAGGTTCAGAAAAGAGTCTGAAATAACAAGTCTGGTTAGACAACTGAATCACTGGTAAATTCAGACACAAAAATTAAATCTCTGTAAAAGCAGACGAACCAGGGAGATGGACTGATGGGGAGCTTACAAACTGCCAGCGACATGTCCAGGATGTAGTCAGAAATGCAAATCTGGAGAAAGAGATGTGGACGCATCACCGGAGTGAACAGCCAGAGGCCCCAAAGCTATGATAGATACCAGAGATCCTTTCAGAAGGTAAGAGAAAGCTAATATTGAAATGGTTAAAAGTGAACAAACAGAGTAAGAAAGTCCCTCCTTTTTTTGTCCTGAATATTTTTAGGAGAAAGAATTAGCTTAGTGCACCATCATTAATTAGTCTCCCCTTTCAACAGAGAAAGCAGGATTCTGCCTCAGATTCTTAATAGTTGCTGGAATTTAACAACTGTTATCATTTTTCTTACTTATATGTATGCAAGGATTTCTTTTTCAGTTAAAATGACATTAATTCAACCAAATATACTAAATAATAATATTGTAGAATACTTCTGGCAGAAGTATGACTTCTGATGTACTTCCAACTTGTAGGTACAGAGGAGAGAGGTTGAGGTGGACCTTAAAGAAAATAACTTATCAGGTAGAAGTTTGTACATCTCATGAGTCAGGGGGCAAACTTGGGATGGGTGATGGAGAAGAATAAGATTCTGGAATAAATGTCCTATAGAAGGGAAAAGCTGATTGGGGACAAATAATGGTGACAGGTGTGGAGGGCCTATCTAAGTTGGACACCCAAAACCATAGATTGCTAACAATCTCCAACACTGTAAAATTTCCTACTTCAGTAAATAACAATCCCAGGGGAAAGAGCACTGTTGTGGGTTTTCAGAGCAGAAATAGCAAAAAGACAAATAGGCATGGGGTAAAGATGCTAAGGAGGAGAACAGCTGAAGTTACTGACCCTAGGGTCCAAGCTGGATAAATTAATAAAACAAAAAAACAAACAAACAAAAGGCCAGAAGGGACTAGAGGAGGGAGGGAGGGAAAAGAAAGCAGGGAGATAGGGAAGGAAGAGGAAGAATGTAAGAAGGAAAAGACATCAAGAAGCTACTTAGGAGTCTGTGGATCAAAGAACACGATTTCTGAAGTAAGAGTTAAAAACCAAAAGGTTCTCATTGGAAGGTTAAGAGATTCAGAGGTGAAATAAATCATCCATTCAAAAATACTTATTGAGAGTTAATTATACCAGGCACTGTGCTAGGTCAATTAGTTTCAGTCCCCATAGGGCTTAGAGTCTCTAGGGGAAGACAATATTTTAAGAATTACATATAAAAAATATACAAGGGGGGGCAAAAGTAAGTTTACAGTTGTTCTGATAAAATACAAGAATAAACTGTTTTGTGCACTCACAACTATAAGCCTACTTTTGCCCCATGCTGTATACGCGCGCGCGCACGTCATCGTGGTACCTGTGGTAACTGCTGTAAAAGGAAACTACAGGGTTCTTTACAACAAAATAACAGAGGAACCTAACTGACACTGTGGAGGTGGGTATGAGGTCAGGGAGGCCTCTCTGATAGTGATATTTAAGCCAGTATCTGAAGAATGAACAGGAATTAACCAGGCCAAAAGTGGAGTGAACGTTTTTGCAAAGAAACAATATGTGTAATTTCTAAGGCTGGTAAGAACTGGTGCATTTGGGAAAATGGAAGTGAGAATCTAGTTTACATAAATACTGAATTAAAGAACTTGATAAGGACTCCATTCATCGTGCAAATCTTCTAATGTTCGCAAGGCTTAAATCATCTGGAGAAACAGTATCTTCATTGTCCTCTTTGAGTACTGGGGATTGCGTGGAACGACTTGGATTCTGGTTTGGAGGTTTGGCTACACACACACAAAGCTGAGGGGCCCAACTTAAGTGAAACGGAGGAGCAGGAGAGGACCAGGCCCAGCGGGCTTGGGTTAAAAGTGAACTTGAATTTTACTACAAGTGCAATGGTAGTGATGACAGCATGACCCAACTGATGTTTGTGGGCCAATGTAACGATAATGGATTGGAGGAAACAGTGCAACAAGATGATGGGCGACAGACGAGTGAAAAGCGACAGCAGCGTGGTACAGGGTCAGCGCAGTGAAGATGGATGCTACGTGGGAAATCACTATTACAGCACTTACGTGCAGACTATTCAATCCTCCTTCACAACATTGACTATATCAATGCCCAAAGCCTGACTTGCAGTTAGCCCGGTTCTGTTTTTCAAGTAACAACTCTAGTATTAAGTCAAGATCAAACTGGGCCGAGTTGACCCTGCGGGCGGTGTCCTGACACAAAGCCAAGAGGTTGACGCCTCCTAGCTTGCTCACCCACCCCACTTCAGGCCAGAGTTTGGGGCCCACGCAGCCCGGTTGAGCGCGCGCCTCATCGTCACTTCCGACCGCCGACGTGCGGGCACGAAAGGCGCGCGCCGGGCCTGAGGGCCAGCTCCCGCCCACCGGCGCGGCCGGCTTCCGTGACAGAAACCAGAGGCCAGGGCCTGCCTAGGGAACACGAGCGAGGTCCAGATACTACCCACCCAACTTTCGACCCAGCCGCGCCAACACTCACCCAAGGGCCATGAGGGAAACCAAAGCTCACTTTTAATGTAGACACAGCAGCTACAGAGGGATTCGACCGGCAGCGACCACGACGCATGCGTTTTGGGCCCGCCGTAGGCACCGCCTCCAACACAGAGCCAAAGGGCTTTACGCGGGTGGGGCCAACTGCGCAGGCTTCCAGCTGCGAAGTTGATTTGCAAAGCCGGCAAGGTCACGTGGTTTGAGGGCAGGGTTCAGCCCCGCCTTTCTACCTTTGACCCGGTTTGAATGAGTACTCGGAGTCCGGATATGTACTTAGTTTTCCACGCTTAACTCCTGGCGAAATGCTTCTGTCGTAAGGCGGTTACCAGGAAAAAGACGTTTCCGGAGAGAGATATTTGAGTAGGCCGTGAGAATGTAAATACTTAAAATCGCGAATCCCAAAGAGAAAGTAAGCTTTAGGAAGGGAGCTGGCTTGAACGCCGCCCATGTCAGTAACCACGCGCGGGCGTTGTGACTTCCGTTGGTCGCCTGGTACAGCTGTGAGCCCTTTAAAAATAGGGTGAGGACTTATCTGGCCGACACACGTGCGAGCGCGTGCGCGCACAAACACACACACACTGAGCGGGGGCGGTGTGTGCTCTTAATGGACTTACATGAATGTTTTGATTGCATTAGTGAATCGGTCATTTAATACCTGCTCTCAAGATCGAAGAGGTAAGGAGTATTATGAGCCAGGTGAAAATTTTAGCTTGGAGCGTTTGAAGAAATAAAATGTCCACGCACAGGTTAAGAAGAAACGGAGGAAACGGAGGTTCACCTGAGAAAGGGGTAGCCCTGGTTGTGGGAAGTGTACCAGGTGGCAGCGGTTGGTGCAGGAATTCCAATCTAGGAGAGGGTAAATTTTCCAGCGTCTAGAACCAGAAAGCCCTCTGAGAATCACAGAGGGTTGTGGAAAGGACCTTTGGGGCCTGGGTAGGAAAGTGCCTTACTCATTTAAGACTGAAGACTTACAGCAGGAAAGGGGTTGGGAAGCGAACTTGAAAAATGCTTAGTAATATCACCATATCTCTCCTGTTATAAGCGCTGATGTACGTACGCCTCCTGGCAAACCGCATAAAATGTAATTTGTGTTTGTTTTTTTTTTAAGGGGAATAAAGAAGTCTATTGGTCTTTTGAGTAAAATATTGAGAATTTGAAAGGCATTTGATAAGATAGTTTTCATACTTGAATCTGAAAGCAGAATTTCTCCCACGTATATAGTGATTCCCAAACATTTTGAGAATGAGGCCCCCTTTTTAATATGTACTATTTTGGAGAGTCCCTATGTATCAGAATTTGGACAGGTAGCAGGTGGTACATTAAACTGGGTAGTTGAGAATTAATAACTCTTACAAAGGTATAGGCCTGATTTAGGAAAACTCAGGATGGCACCAGCGGTCCTAGGACTAATGAGGCCAGTGCGCTGGGACAGTATCAGGAAAGGTCCTGTTACAGAAACCCTGGGCTGCTCCAATTGAACAGAAACCCACGGGCTGTTTAGTTAGGGGCCCGACTGCCCGCCGCCAGAATTATAACTCTCAATACCAGAGTTTAGTGAAAAGAAAAAGAGTTGTTTATTTAATAGTTATATAGATCTAATTATTTGCGGATTTCTGCTGTTAAATCTTATGTTCTTTAAAACACCCATAAACACATTCTTGCCTCCCCCTACCAAACCAGGCTAGTTTTAGAAAAGTTAGAGATACTGTTTCCCTACTTTCTAAACACAGTTCAGCTTTACCAGTAGCTGCCCGTCATTCAATTCTGATTGGGGAGACCTCGTCTGTGCTATGGTGTCCACCAGTTTTTAATCCAGAACCTCGTGGATTCTTAGCCTCCTTGTAAACTGCATGGTTAGTCCTTTGTAATCCACAGGGAGAGCCTTCCTTTTCAAAGCAGCAAGGTATGTTCCTTAAAACTGCATCGTCAGTCCCCGTTAAATCCGAATGGTCAGCCTCCTTAAAATGTCTGCTGCTTATTTTTAAATCCCTGACTGCGTCCTGTGACGCAGTGGGCATGGCACTCAGTTCTGACCATTCACAGAACCTCACACAGGCTCTGTGTCCTTTTCCCATACTATCCTACGGTCCAAAACCCCTCCCATCTACCTGAGGCCTTGGATGCATTAACCATTTGCATAACAAAGACACTAGCTACCAACCTCAGGCATGTAAAGGCATCCTGAAAGCTGCTTCCTTCTCCCCATCCCCCAGCCACAACCTGGGTGGGGGGGGGGGGGTTGCCACCCCTGTTTCTGTAACAGTCCCACTTAGCGAAAACCTGCTCTTGGTGGAAGCAGAAATGAGTCTCTTGCTTGCTCATTCCTGCATCTACTTTGAATGCTGGCAATCTGTGCAGACTCTGAATTCCTGGTGGATCTGCATGCTCTGTGGGTGACAGTGCAGTGTAAATGGCAGATCCTCTCTTGTACCAGGAGTTCTCAAAGAAGCCATCTTGTTTTCTTCCCCATCTCTGGTACTGAGCATTGTGACAGCCATTTGGGTCACTTTCCATATCTGTTAACGTTTACTGCATAACAAAGTAGTCCAGAAAACAGTGCTTGATATAACCAATATTTATTAGTTCTCACAATTCTTTGAGTCAGCAAGTAACTTCCCTGGTCTGGGTCAGCTCCACCAATTGCTGCAGTCAGCTGAAGGCTCCATTCTCTGCTGACTTTGGGTGCTACAGAACGGCCGCATTCACACAGCTGCAGTTGGCCTGATGTCCACTGAGCCTATTTGCATAGCAGCTGTCGCAAGATTTCCAAGACAACCAACAGTTCAAGCCCGAAGGCACTAGAGCATTAAAAAAACTTTTTGAGATATAATTCACACCCACAAAATTCATTTTAAAAGTGTAAAATACAGTAGCTTTTTAGGATATTTGCAAAATTGTGTGATCATTGCCACTAATTCCTGAGATTATTTGATGTAGGTCAGAACCTCATTGTCCTGAGGGCTTAATGCTTAAAGAGTGGTCTTGGAAGGGGAAAAGAAGTGAGTCAGGGTGCTGGGTGGGGCCCGTTTGACTCAGCTGTCTTAGTTTCCGCATTCCACTTGGCAAAGAATTTTCCTAAATTCTTACTACTCTTCCTCAGTATCACACACTGGCTGACAATGAGGACCCCTTAACTGGGATAGATGGAGTAGATAGCCCCTAGCATGCTGAAGCAGTGCAATTTTTAAAAACTTACACCAGTCATGCACTGAAATGGGACCGCAGTAAGATATTACAGGTATAATGCCTCAGGTTTGGCTCAGTGGATTGAGCGTCGGCCTGCGAGCTAAGTGTCGCTGGTTCGATCTTCCAGTCAGGGCACATCAGAGAAGGAAAACTCTGATTCCAAAAAACCTCTGCTGCCTTGCGGCATACCTCTTCAGGGGAAAGGCTAAGGGAGTAAACCCCGACAGAAAATCCGGAGCCGGAGTCCCTAAGGCGGTTTGACGTTGTTGTCAACACCGGCAACTCCTGCGGCGCACCTGAAGCCAAGCTGTATTGACTCCGTCTTTCCCTTGGATCCTTCAGCTGCGAAGAGAGGGGGGGTCTGCTGCATGGGCAACAGCAGACCCTCCATATCACCCTGCCCAGGCTCTGTAGCTTCAGCTTCACTGGAGAGGACACTCCAGCGTCATCGCAAGATGTCGATTCAACACGGGAGGAGACAGATACCGTGTCACTCCCGAGTCGGACTGCACAGCCATTCTCGGCGGTGCAGATAGACTCTTAAGAAGCTACACCATCGTCTCTCGAGGATCTGTAGCTTCAGCTTCACTGGAGAGGACACTCCAGCGTCATCGCAAGATGTCGATTCAACACGGGAGGAGACAGATACCGTGTCACTCCCGAGTCGGACTGCACAACCATTCTCGGCGGTGCAGGTAGACTCTTAAGAAGCTACACCATCGTCTCTCGAGACGGACGGCTGCCGAAGACTAATGCCTCAGGTTTCTGAGAAGCTCAAGAGGAGTAAGGATTATAAAGACAATGAAATTGGCTCTTACTGAGAGCCACTGATGCTCAATGAAAGAAAGACAATGGAGGGCTGAGGGCGATTAATCATCACTTAAAGGCAAAGTATGAAAGTCAGAGCCTTCTTAGCAATGCAGAGATTCTCTTCACTTGCAGAAAGAACTGAGATCAGGCCCAGGATTAACTATAAAAGTAGTGGAAGTTCAAAGAAAATTGAATTCTCTACCCAGAAAGTCTGCAATGCCAAGGTCAGAGCCAGGGATGAGAAGGGTGGAACTCTGAGACAAGATGGCGACATCTGGGTTGATGGCATTTGAGAACTTTAAAACTCCATGTCCTCCTGAAATTTTAAGTCTTCAGAAGTAGCCTCTCCTTATTAAAAGCTAAAACCCACCTACTTCCCCTGCTTAAACACAATACATACCTCCTCAGGATCTACCCCCACCCCTTCTACTAATCAGGAGACCAATAACCAGCGTCAGGTTACAACATAACCCAGCCAGAAGAGTGCTAATCTGACTGAGGAAAGGAACTTCAAGACCTAGCCAGCATTTATCAACAAGAGCTAGGCTAGAGTCATCAAGAGCCTTGCCTATAGAGAAAGATGGAGTACAAGCAGTAGAACATGGAATTATAAGAACAAGAGAGGTGGGCAGTCAAGCGGAGGTTTTGCTGTATCTCTACATGTTTTTCTTTTTTAGAATTGAAGAAACAGTGATTGTCTTTTTTTAAACTTGTTGTTCTATTATAATTGTCCCAATTTTCCCCGTTCCTCTACCCTACCCCTCCCACACCACACCCCTGCTCCCACAGTCAATCCCACCTTGTTGTCCATGTCCATGAGTCCTTTATACATGTTCCTTGACTAGACCCTTCCTCTTCTTTCCCCCATAATCCCTTTCCCCCATCCCTGTGGTCACTGTCAGTTGTTCTTGTTTCCATGTCTCTGGTTCTGTTTTGCTCATTTGTTTTGTTCATTAGGTTCCACTTATAGCTGAAATCATATGGTATTTGTCTTTTGCTGCCTGGCTTATTTTACTTAGCATAATACTCTCCAGTTCCATCCATGCTGTTGTGAAAGGTAGGAGTTCTTTCTTTCTACTGTATTGTATTCTATTGTATAAATATACCAATTTTTTGACCCACTCATTTACTGATGGGCACTTTGGCTGTTTCCAGCACCTGGCTATTGTAAATAGTGCTGCTATAAACATTGGGGTGCATAGGTTATTATGAATTGGTCTTTCAGAATTCTTGGGGTATAATCCCAGCAGTGCCTTCACTGGATCAAAAGGCAGTTCCATTTTTAGTTTTTCCAAGAAATTCCATGCTGTTTTCCACAGTGGCTGCACCAGTTTGCATTACCCCCAACAGTGCACTACGGTTCTCTTTATTCCGCATCCTCTCCAGCACTGGCTTGTTGATTTGTTAATGATGGCCATTCTGACCTGTGTGAGGTGGTATCTCATTGTGGTTTTAATTTGCATCTCTCTGATGGCTAGTGATGTTGAGCATCCTTTCATAGGTCTGTGGGCCCTCTGTATGTCCTCCTTGGAGAAGTGTCTGTTCAGGTATTTTGTCCATTTTTTAATTGGATTGTTTGTCTTCCTGGTGTTGAGTCATATGAGTTCTTTATGTATTCTGGAAATCAAACCCTTGTCTGAGATATCATTAGCAAATATGTTTTCCCATACAGTTGGTTCCCTTTTCATTTTACTGATGTTTTCTTTAGCTGTGCAAAAGCTTTTTAATTTGATGTAGTCCCATTTGTTTATTCTTTCCTTTATTTCTCTTGCCCTAGGAGATATATAGGTGAAAATATTGCTGCATGGGATATCTGATATTTTCCGGCCTGTGTTTTCCTCTAGGGCTTCTATAGTGTAATGGCTTATGTTTACATCCTTTATCCATTTTGACTTTATTCCATGCATGGTGTAAATTGGTGGTCTACTTTAATTTTTTTGCCTGTATCTGTCCAGATCTCCCAACACCATTTATTAAAGAGGCTATTTTTACTCCATTTTGTGCTCCTGCCCCTTTTGTCAAATATTAATTGACCATAGAAACCTGGGTTTATTTCTGGGCTCTCTATTCTCTTCCATGGCTCTAGGTGTCTGTTCTTATGGCAGTACCAGACTGTTTTATTTACCATGGCCTTGTAATATAGTTAGATATCAGGTATTGTGATTGCTCCTACTTTGTTCTTCATTCTCAAGATTGCTGAGGCTATTTGGGGTCATTTATGGTTACATAGGAATTATTGAAATATTTGTTCTAAATCTGTGAAATATGTCATTGGTATTTTAATAGAGACTGCATTGAATCTATAAATTGCTTTGGTAAAATGGAGATTTTAATGCTGTTAAGTCTTCCCATCCATGAACATGGTATATGCTTCCACTTATTTGTGTCTTTCTTAATTTCTTTTTTCAGTGTTCTGTAGTTTTCTGAGTACAGGCCATTTACCTCCTTGGTTAAGTTTATTCCTAGGTACTTTAATTTTCTTTTTGCTGTAGTAAATGGGATTTTTTCCTAGTTTCTGTTTCTGACATTTCATTGTTGGTGTACAAAAATGCCTTTGATTTCTGAATATTCATTTTTTGTCCACAGTTTTGCCAAATTCACTTATTAGGTTGAGTAGTTTTTTTCGTGGAGCCTACAGGGTTTTCTGTGTACACTATTAGGTCATCTTCAACAATGAACTTTTTACTTACTCCTTTTCAATTTGGATGCATTTTATTTCTTCTTTTTATCTGATTGCTATGGCTAGAACTTCCAATACTATGTAGATTAAAAGTGGTGAATGTGGGCACCCTTGTCTTGTTAGTGATCTTAGGGAGAAAGCTTTTAGTTTTTTCCTATTGAGTATGATGTTGGCTGTAGGTTTATCATATATGGTCTTTATTATGTTGAGCTATGCTTCCTCTATGTACACTTTGTTGAGTGTTTTTTTTATCATAAATGGGTGCTGTACTTTATCAGATGCTTTTTCAGCATCTGTTGATAATGATCTAATGATTTTTGTCTTTCATTTTGTTTATATGGTGTATTACATTTATTGGTTTGTGAATATTATACCATCCTTGTATCCCTTGGATGAATTCCACTTGATTGTGGTATATGATCTTTTTTAATGTATTGCTGGATCTAGTTTGCCAATATTTTGTTGAGGATTTTAGCATCTATGTTTATCAGTGATATTGGCTTGTACCTTGCTTTCTTTGTTGTGTCTTGACCTGGTTTTGAAATTAGGATGATTCTAGACTCATAAAAAAAGTTTGGGAGTCATTCCTCTTGAATTTTTTGGAATAGTTTGAGAAGGATAGGAGTTAGCGCTTCCTAAATGATTGGTAAAATTCATCTGTGAAGCCATCGGGTCCAGGGCTTTTGTGTGCTTGGTGTTTTTTTGTTGTTGTTACTGCTTCAATTTCACTAGCTATTTTCAGTCTATTCAGGCTTTCACTTCTTGATTCAGTTTTGGAAGATTAATGTTCCTAGAAATTTGTCCATTTCTCCCAGTTTGTCAAATTTCTTGGCATATAGTTGTTCATTATAATTTCTTACAATCCTTTGTATTTCTGTGGTATCAGTTGTAATTTTTCCTCTTTCATTTCTGATTTTATTTATTTTGGTCCTCTCTTTTTTGTTGTTGTTGTTGTTGATGAGTTTGGTTAAAGGTTTGTCAATTTTGTTTATCTTTTTGAAAAACTGACTCCTGGATTTATTGATCCTTTAAATTGTTCTTTTAGCTTCTATGTCATTTATTTCTGCTCTGATCTTGACTATTTCCTTCCTTTGACTTGCTCAAGGCTTTGTTTGTTGTTATCCCTCTAGTTCTTGTAGCTGTAGGGTTAGGTAGTTTATTTGAGATTTTCCTATCTTTTTTAGGTAGGCCTATATTGCTATAAACTTCTCTCAGAACTGCCTTCACTGTGTCCCATAGGTATTACTCCTATGTGTATTCATTTTCATTTGTTTCCAGAAACTTTTTATTTTCTTCCTTGATTTCATTGTTAACCCATTTGTTATTTAATAGCATGTTATTCGGTCTCTGTGAATTTGAGTGTTTTTGAGTTTTTTCCTTGAGATTGGTTTCTACTTTTAAGCCATTATGATGTGAGAAGATGCTTGGTATTATTTCAATTTTTTTGAATTTGTTGAGGCTGTTTTGTGTTCTACCATGTCATCTATCTTTGAAATGTCCCATGTGCATTTGAAAAGAATGTATATTTTGCTTCTTTGCAGTGAAAGGTTCTGTATATATCATTAAGTCCGTTTGCTCTAGCATGTTGTTCAGTGCCAAAATATCCTTTTTGATTCTTTGTTCGGAAGATCTATCCATTGTTGACTATGGGGTGTTAAAATCTTCTATTAGGAGTGTGTTGCTGTCATTATTTTTCTTGAAGCCTTCCAAGATTTTTCTTATATATTTGGGTCTCCTGTGTTGGGTGCATATATGTTTACATGGGTTCTATTTTCTTGATGAATTACTCCCTTAAATTTTATGAAGTATCCTTTCTTATTTCTTTTTATATCCTTTGTCTTGACTTCAATTTGTCTGATATTGCTACCCTGGCTTTTTTTTTCATGTCTGTTAGCTTGAAATAGCTTTTCTATCCCTTCACCTGCAGTCTATGTAAATCTTTTCTTCTGAGGTGGGTCCCTTGTAGGCAGAATATATACAGGTCATGTTCTCTTGTCCATTCAGCTACCCTGTTTCTTTTTATTGGAGCATTTAATCCATTTACATTTAAGATTATTATTATAGGCACTAATTCATTGCCATTTTTTTCCCTTTGTACTTTGTTCCTCTCTCTTTTTCTTCATCTTCTTAAACAGTCTCATTAGCATTTCTTGCATTGCTGGTTTGGTGGAGATGTATTCTTTTAGCATTCTTTTGTCTGGGAAACTCCTTATTTTACCTTCCATTTCGAATGAGAGCCTTGCTGGGTAGAGTAATCTTGATTGCAGGCTTTTGCTTTTCTTTTTTTTCTTTTTTTCCTGAGTTTTTTTTTTTTTTTTTAATATGCTTTATTGATTATGCTGTTACAGTTTTCCCAATTTCTTTTCTGCAGGCAAAAGTCACAAGCCCTCTTCCGGAGGGCCTGCAAGCAGGCCCCCCCACCCAGGTGTCCTGTGACCTCAGCTTGCAAGAACTTGCAAGCGAGTCTTGCTGACGCCAGCAGCTGCTCGCAGCTCCTGGTGGCTGAGTCATAGAATCAAGGGAACAAAGAGGGCTGAAGACCTAAGCCTCCTTCCCATAGTGATAACGTCGAATGGTGCAGACTCTTGGACTCTTACTCGCACACAATTCTTGGGGGCCAGTTTACAAGTCTCTAAGAACAAAGAAGCTTGAAAATTAGTATTTCCTCTCTCCTAGCAACTATATCGGATGTGGAACAGACCCTTGAACCTTTGTGATTTACTGCTTTGCTCTTTGCTCTGTAGCTCTATAGGTTAATGTTTATCCCTCTTAGTGGAATCACGTAAGCCTTTTAGTTCCGTAGCTCTATAGGTTAATGTTTATTCCTTTTAGTGGAAAGAATGTTTTTTACCATGTAAGCCTTTTTAGTTTCTATTTAGTTTTACTTTAAAAAAAAATTTTTTTTTTCTGCAACCCAATAAAAGAGACGGAGGCCTGTGAACAATTGCTGATGGCCTGAGCGAGCCACAGTCCTCCGTGCGTAGCTGGCCACTCATCCTGCTTGCTGGACTTAATCTCAGCGTTCCTTTCCACAAATATTCATGTGACACTTTTCCCTTTGTTCCCCTCCACCCAGTGACATTCCTCCCTCCAGTTGTCCCCCCACCTTAGTCCATACCCATTGGTTGTGCATATAGTTCTTCTCAACATCTTTCTGTCTACTCTACTCCCTCCTACTATGCTTCTTGATTCCTGTACCATCTCCCACCCTTTCCCCCCTTCCCTCTCCCTACTGACCTCCCCCCATAATGTTCCCCATACCTATAATTCTTTTCCCACTCTCATTGCCTACTTAGTTTGCCTTTGTTTTGATTCCCTAGCTTCTGTTGTTGGTTGTTGTGATACAGTTTTCATTCTAATGTTCATAGTTTTGATCCTCTTTCTCCTATACAAGTCCCTTTAACATTTTATATAACAGTGATTTGGATCTGATGAACTCCTTCAATTTTACTTTGTTCTGGAAGCACTTTCTCTGCCCTTCTATTCTGAATGACAGCTTCGCTGGTAGAGTAATCATGGTTGTAGGTTTTTGCTTTTCATAACTTTGAATATTTCTTGCCAGTGCCTTCTTGCCTGCAGAGTTTCTTTTGAGAAATCAGCTGATAGTCTTATTGGGACCCCTTTGTATGTAATTCTCTTCTTTTCTCTTGCTGCTTTTAAGATTCTCTCTTTATCCTTAATTTTTGACATTTTAATTATAATGTGTCTTGGTGTGGTTCTCCCTGGGTCCAGTTTTTTTGGAACTCTCTGTGCTTCCTGGACCTATAAGTCTATTTCCTTCCCCAAGTTAGGGAAGTTCTGCTTCATTATTTTTTCACATAAGTTTTCAATTTCTCGTTCTTCATCTTCTGGCAACCCTATGATTTGGATGTTGGCCTGCTTATAACTGTTCGATAAGTTTCTGAGCCTCTCCTCATTTTCCTCATTTTTCATTTCCTCTTTCTGCACTGGTTGACTGTTCCATCCATATGTTCCAATTTGTTGATTTGATCCCTGGTTTTCTTGCCCTCACCACTAGTTTTGTATGTGTTTTCATTCATTTCAGCAGGACTAGCCTTCATTCCTTCCCTGTCTTGTTTAATATCTGCTGTTAGGCCTGTAAACATTTTTATAACCAAAGCTCTGAACTGTGCTTCAGAAAGATTTTCTATCTGCTGCTTAGTTAGATTAGAAATTTGCTGTCTGGTCAGCAGCATCACCAGGATCTCTATCATGATCTGTGCCTTCCTGACTGTTTTGTGTTTACCTTTTCTTCCTGGGCAGGGCTGTCACGCTATAGGGGGCGGAGCCCTGTGCAGTCATCACAATGGGGTGTTTTCTGCAGTGGTTCGGGTGCAAGATGGATTCCTGCTGTTCAATCTCCTCTGAGAGACTGGTAGCCTCCTCTGTCCCCATCCCCACTGGACCTCACAGTCCAAGGCAATGGGGGTCTGCCTTCCCTGGCTTTGGAATCGCAAGATCACGGGTCTAGTCTGCAGCTTGGGGTGCTCCCCAGGCGCTTCTTGCCTCCCCCTAAACACGGGTGTCTGTGCTTACTGCTGTCCTGCCTCTGTCGCAGCTGCAGCCATGGACAGCACAGCTTGAACTCTCCTCCCCAGCTTCGCTCCTCCTAACTGTCTGGATGAGCACCACTTTTTTATAACGTCATACTTTGGACTTCCATTGATTTTGTGGAACTTCTGGTTATCTCTGGTTTTGCAGTAGTTGTATTCCTTCTTAGTTGTGGAGGGAGATGGAGCGTGTCACTCGATGCCTCCATCTTGGCCGGAAGTCTCCCGTGTTTGTTTGCTTCCATGTCCCAGGCAGAGCTGTTGCTCCTACTACTATGTTATAAGGGGCAGAACCTTAGGTATTTGTCAGTAATGGGTGATCTGTTTCACCACGTTGTGTGCTATATGCAGGGGAGCGATCTGAGAAGGAAAAATGCCGCTTGCCCCGCACTCACCCCTTTTTCAGACACTTCTCCCACTTCCGCACCGGACTGGTGCTTCTCTAGCTGCTGCCCTGGCCGTCGTTCCCAGAGTGGATGGGTCTGCCGATGTTCTAAGTCCATGGGGGCCCTTTAAACAAGTGGACTCTGCTGAGAGACTGGCAGTTTCTGCCTCCGTCTCAACCCCCACTGGTTTGCACAGTCAAAAGCAATGAGGCTTGATTTTCTCTGGAGCTGGTACATGGAGTTGCTCTGGTGAGGAGCTGGGAACACTCCCCAGGTGTCCCTCATGACTTTAAAACGTGTAACCTCACTTTCCACCGGCCTATTGCTGTTGCCGCTGCCGCCACCACCACATCGTGTCCTCTCCTCCCAGGCCCTGCCCCTCCTACCTGTTGGATGAGTATTTCTTCTTTATATCCTTGTTTGCTCAACTTCTATACACTTTGATTTTCTGGAACTTCTGGTTGTTTCTAGTTTTGAGGTAGTTGTATTTCTTCTTAGTTGTGGAGGGAGACACAGCATGTCTGTCTACGCCTCCATCTTGGCAGTAAGTCCTTTGCTTTTCATTACTTGGAATATTTATTGCCATTCTCTCTGACTTATAATGTTTCTTTTGAGAAATCACTTGATAATCGCCTTATCGATGTTCCCTTGTATGTTACTAGCTGTGTCTCCCTTGCTGCCTTTAAGATTCTCTTTTTTGTGTTTGAATTTTGACATTTTAATTATGTGTCTTGTAGGGTGCCTTTCTGGGTTCATCTTGACTGGGACCCTCAGTGCTTCCTGGACTTTTTCTCTTACCATGTTAGGGAAGTTTCCTGTCATTTTTAAAACAGGTTTTCTATCCCTTTCTCCCTCTCTTTCTAATATCCCTATGATATGGATATTATTACATTTCATGTTGTCCTGCAACTTCCTTAACCCCTCTTCATTCTTTCTGAGTATTTAATATTTTTGCTCTCTCTGGGAATTTTTTTCTACATTGTCCTCCTGATCGCTGATTTGATCCTCTGCTTCATCTAACTTGTTTTTAATTCTTTCTGCTCTGCTCTTCATTTCAGATATTGCATTCTTCTTTTCCACCTGGCTCTCACTGATAGTTTCTATGTCCTTTTTCATGCTGGTGTGGTTTGCAGTAAGTTTCTTGTAGCTTCCCTGGAGTTCTTTGTAGTTCTCATTTAGCTCCTTGAACATACTTATATTATCTTGAACTTGATATGTGATAGTTTCCTTGCCTTTATTTTGTTTAGCAGTCTTTCCGGGTGTTCTTCCTTTCCTTCTGATTGGGGGTTGTTTCTTTGTCTCCTCATTTTAGGTGACTCTTCTTGTTTGTTTCTGTGTATCAGATTGATGTACTTTAACTCCCTGTCTTCATGGTGTGACCTCTGTGGTAGGAAACCTATGGGACTCAGTGGCAAAGCCTCCTTGATCTCTTGAGCTTGATTGTCTTGGGATGCCCTCTAGCCATTTATATAGTCTGTCTTGCTGTAATTGGGTTTTGGTTGTTGTTGGGTTGTTCTTTGATGGGTCCTACCCTCTGACTGGCTGACTGAGACTCACTCCACCCACCACGTCTTGTATACTGTCGTACAGGTGCTGCCAGAACAAAACAAAACAGCCCGGGGAACACACCCACACCCATAAAAATAACCCCCACCCACAACCACACTATCAACAGCAAATGAGCCAACATTAATAAAAGTGTAAAGAGATTAAGACTATTATAAGAAAAGAAAAATGAATATGAGATACCTAATTGAAAGAAAAGTGATATTGCGAGGATACAGGTGGGAGCAATAATAAGAGTAGGGAATAGAGACAAGGTGAAAAGAGAAAAAATAAAATAAAGCTTACATCATAAATAAAAAGGGAGGAGGGAAGGCATAATGGAGTGAGAGAAAGGATGCATATAGTATTAAGTTAAACCAAAAATTTAAAAATACATATATGTTTGTATATGTATACATGTATAGTGAGAGAATAAAACAACCATATAAATATAAAAATGGGGACCCAATTGGAGAAAAGATCCACCAAAGCAATATCACAACAAATGAGCTAAGATTAATATAGGTTGGATGGGAATAAGAGGGAAAAAAAAAAGAAAGGAAAGCTTAAGAGATGCCTAGAGGAAAGAAAAGTGATTTTGAGAAGATAGAGTGGGAAGGAATATTAAAAGGAATGAAAAGCAGGCTAAGACAGGGAAAATTTAATGTTTAAAATGAAAAAAGAAAGGGTAGAAGGAAAGCAAAGTGATGTAGGAGAGGGGGACAGTAAAATTGGAAACTTGAAGTACAAAAATAGTGAAGATATAAAGTTGAAAAAATGCAACCACAACCAATGAGCAAAAATTTATTTAAGTTGGAGAGAGAATAAAGGTATTTTAAGAACATTAAAGGAATGTGGGATGACTAATGACAAGCAAAAATGGTTTTGAGAGGCTGGAGGGGGAAGAAATAGTAAGAGTGCAGAATAGAAACAAGTAGAAGGAAGAAGAAATTTTAGAAAAAAGAGAAAGGAAGATGGTTAAATGGAGTAAGAGAAGGGAAGAGCAGAATATGAGATTTGAAATCAACTATAACATAAAACCTGGTGACTCATTAGGCCTAGACTTGAAGGACAAGAAATGACTGTTAAAAAAGCTATGCAGCAGAGAAAATAATGCCAATCATAAAGAAGACGGAGGGCACAGGGCCCAAGGAACTGTATAGCTCGTAGTGTCTGGTGAAGGGCCCTTTCAGAGCTTTTTCTTCTTTTCCCTGTGAGAATATATCCAGTGAGAGTCTCCTGAGCCTTGCTTCACTGATCTGCAGAGCCTTTAATCCTGCAGGAGGGAGCTAGGCTCACCTATCTATGTGGGGGTCTGGCTGGCTACAGCAAATCTCAGGAATTCGCCCTCTGTCTTCCAGTCCTGTGCCCACCACTCTCTCACAGGAGGTTTGGGCCCGAATTCTTTTCTCTGAAAAGCCTCCTGCTCACAAGCTGTGCTGGGTTGGGACTTTCAGTTACTTCAGTGTGACTATCCCTCTTGAGTTTTTGGTTCACAGAGCTGCTATGCCCACATACACACATGTGTGAGTCCTGGGTCCCAGCCAAGTCTCGGTCTCACCTCAACTCTCCTTATAAAAGTTTCTGTGTGATCCCCAGGAAACCTGTTCTCCACGCACTCCCTCTCCCCAAAAATTACAGAATCTCTCACAGGGCTGGCCACTGCCTTTCAGAGCCTCCAACAGTTTTAAATAAAGTTTCTCTCTGGATCTTTACTGGATGACATTGGGAAGAACCCCACAGCTATACTGTAACACAGGGCAGTGGCAGAGTGCTGACTCCGCTCCCTCCACAGATCTTCGGCCTCATGGAGCCTGCTCCTCCTGTGCTGTTTCTGGAGCCCAAACCTCCCAGGCTTTCTCTTTCCGCCCCAATTGCCTCCTGAGCCAATCCGCAGCTGTCTCAACTCTGTGCGGCCAGAAGTGCTGGGCTGGGCAGCCGTGGCAGCTCCACTTGGAAAGTCCAGGCCACTGGCTCCTGGATGCCCTGCAGGTGGGCATGTTGCCCACTGCTGTGCAGTCTCTGCACTTGTCTATGTATGTGCTCACTCACAGACACTCTCACTCCCTCTCTACTGGACTCTTTGTTCTGGCTTCAAGACCAACTTGAGTCTGAGAGCAAATGGATAGAGCTACCAGCTACTCTGCCATCACATTGGACCCCTCCATGTCTATCTACACATTTAAAAGAATGCCAATAGTGTTACAGAGTGGGGGTCTCCCAAAATCCCCAAAGCCTGTGGGTTGGGGGATAGGTAAAGGGAACAGCTTTTAAGATGCCTTTGCATGACTATGGCTAGTAGCTAGTGTCTTAGTTATGCAAATGGCCTTGGTTATTCCAAGGCCCCAGGGAAATGGGAGGGATTTTGACCATGGGATGGTGCAGAAAGAGCACACAGAGCCTGCGCAAGGGTCTGTGAATGGTCAGAACTGGTTACCACACCCACTGCATCACAGGACACAGGGATTTAAAAATAGGCGGCAACATTTTAGAGAGGAGGAGAGGAGATCTATATAGTTTGCAGGAAGGAGATCTCCATGCTGCTTTGTGAAGAAGAGAGGAGATCCACGTGGTTTGCAAGGAGGGCAGAGGAGAACTCCATGCGGTTTGTAGTAAGAAGAGAACTCCATGCTGCTTTGAAAGGGAGAATACCATGTTTTCCTGGACTGTTATATGGAGGCTGATGACATTGTACCCCAGATGCTGAAGGAGACAGCTGACAGATAAGGAATGGGGAACTTCTGGGCATGTTTTTGGCTTCTAGCCTTTTGGGGATCAAGGGAAGTGCTGGGTCACGTGGGAGAACAGGGCTCTGAGCTGAAGTGCTCACTGCCCTCCCCCGGTTGGAATACTGTAAATAAAGACCTGTTTTCCTCAACACTAGTTGTTGGATTTTACACCAAGGCGCCACTTGAAAGAACCCCTTTCTCTCTGTAACAATAGGGATGAACAGAAGTCTGAGGGCAGCCACTCTAATGAAAGCTCAACACCTCTCTTAGCTCAGATTGCATAACAAATATCATTGACTGGATGGCTTAACAAAATAGAAATTTATCTCTCACAGTTCCGGAGGTTGGGAAATCAAAGTTCAAGGTGCCCACATTGTGGATTTCATTCTAGGCCTCTTCTCTTGGCTTATTGCATGGCTGCCATTTTACTGTGCTCACATGACCTTTTCTTTGTGCACATGTGGGGAGAGAGAAGGAACAAGTTCTGTGTCTCTTCTCATAACAGCATTAATCCCATCAGGAGGGCCCCAACCTCATGACTTCATATAAAAATAATCACCCCCCAAAGAAAAATACCCTTACTTTGGGGGTTAAGGGTTTAACATATGAATTGGGTGAATACACAAACATTCAGCTCCTAACAGAGAGCAGGAGATTAGCATAGCTCTGAGGCAAAAGTGTGAAGATATACTACTTACTGTGCAAGGTAAAAGCAAATAAATTCTAGTGATCTTTATAAATTGGTATGGGATAAAAATACCAACTAGGTCACTAGCTGCATACCAAGAGCCAGGAGTTGTGTTTATTTTTTCTAGTAAAGTTACCTGGGACAGCAGCTGAAAATTGAAGTTACTATTTGCTTAAGTTTACAATCGTTCACAGTCATTCTCCAAAATCCTTCTGACTTGTGAACAGATGAAACTGGTGAGTTTTAGGGATGTGATAGTCATCACCCCTATTCCTTTAAAGTCTTTTATGGTAACATTAATCCTGCATTTCTTCCAGGATTGTAGTACTGCTTCTAGTTTAGTATCTTGAAGAAAGTGGAAGTTATTCCTTAGCCATTCTTATCTAAATGGTCCTCACCTTATAGGTCAGAGAGAACATGTGGGTATCCTACTGTTACAGAATGGGGATGTCCAAAAACCCCCAGAGCTTGCGGCTGGGAGATGGGGAAAAGGAAGCAGCTTTTAAAATGCCTTTGCATGCCTGGAGCTAGTGGCTAGTGTCTTTGTTACACAAATGGCTTTGATACTTCCAAGGCCCAAGAAGATGGGAGGGGTCTTGGACCATGGGATGGTACTGAAAGAGCTTACAGAGCCTGCCTAAGGGTCTGTGAATGGTCAGAACTGGTTACCACACCCACTGCGTCAGGGGACTCAGACAGGGATTTTAAAAGCAGCTGCAGACATTTTAGCGGGGCTCTCTCCATGTGGCTTGGTGAAGGGGCTCTCTTCATGTGGCTTGGTGAAGGAGCTCTCTCCATGAAGTTTTGAGACGCTAGGTTCTCCATGTGGAATAAAGAAGCTGAGTTCTCCATGCGGTTTTGAGAAGGTTTTCCATGCTGTTTTGAGAAGGAAACACCATGCGGCTTTTGAGAAGGCAGTTTACAAGGAGGCTGAGAATCCACGAGGTTTTGGATTGAAAGCTGACGGGCACCACAACACAGAAAGACCTCCCCAATCAGAATTGAATGATTGGCAGCTACTGGTAAAGTTGAACTATGTCTAGGAAGTAGGGAAACAGTATCTCTAACTTTTCTAAAACTAGCCTGGTTTGGTAGGGGGAGGCAGAGCTATGTGTTTGTGGGTGTTTTAAAGAACACAAGACTTAACAGCAGAAATCCACAAATAATCTAAATCTATATAACTATTAAATAATTCTTTTTCTTTTCACTAAACTCTGGTATTGAGAGTTATAATTCTGGCAGCGGGCAATTGGATGCCCAACAAAACAGCCTGTGGGTTCTGTTTCAAATCGGAGCAGCCCAGGGGTTCTGTTACACTACCAGTTGCTAAGTATGTCTAATTCAAAAATTTGAAAAGTAACCCCATAGTTGATATATAGACCAAGAGAGCCTACTATAAGTCAGGCTTCAGCTAAAATTTCATCTCATGAACTCTCACTCTGATTGGTGGCCACTATAGCATTTTGGGTCCCCAGAGTCAGTATGTCATAATCTTGGAGAGATCTGGCAATTTCCCCTTCAGAAATGCACAGTCACTAGTAAACAGCTACAGATGTCTTTGGAGAAGGTTTGTAGCAATATTTACAGTGTTTACTTGTGGAAATGATGCTGCGTTTTTTTCAAGGGGCTTCTTATTCAAGGGACTGAGTGTGAATCAGCTTGAAAAACATCTTGAAAAGCCATGACTCAAGTCATATTTTCATTACCAGACTGAGAATTTTTCCTGTTCTATAAATCAAGCAACACTGTAATAGACTGTTCATGTATTTCATTTTTAAGAACACCATAAATAACTGGCCACTCAAAGACCTCTGTGGGTAAAGGCATTCTAATGACTTGTGCATCCTCCTACCCTTTACAGTAGGTGTGTCTTTGCATTTAAGTACTGCCTCTTGACCTCTACTATTGTGAAATCTCATTCTTATTAAAACCAGAGAGCTCATCTCAATGTCAGCATTCCCTGACCTACAAAAGAAAGCAACCACATAGCTGTTCAAGAGTGCAGATGTTCTGATCACTAATGTATTTCTCAATGTCTTAGTGAAGGGTGTGTCTCCTGGGCCCTCTCCAGGAACATGAGTGGGAGTAGATATACAGGTTGTACATGATAAATCCAGTCCGTAATTCCTATCTGTCTAGCCTTTAAATTTCATTCTCTGTGTCATGCCAGGGCAGCTTTGGCATCCCAGCCTAATTAAATGTGGGTGGGCATGGAGTCCAAGCTCCCATCAACCAACTGAGTAAGCTATTAGAATCATCTCCAGATGCATGAGCTAACACATGAAGTAAAGATATACAAATACATGTACATATATCTTACACAAACATTCATAGCAAAATGAAGGACAATCATACTAAGAGACACCCAAAGGGATCTTGTGCATTCCAGATATACTTTTCCTTTCCCCCTTGGCAATCAAGATCAATATCCCCAGCCAACATGATAACCTTCTATTTGCCTGTTGGTTCAGAGGCATGAGGAGCCCAAAGTGGCCAGATGACAATCTTAACTTCCAGTTCAGTGGAATCATTTTTGTGTCTCTTGGTGAAGGCATTCCTTCCTCTGGAACCAAGACCTCTAGTCCAGTGGAACATAAAGTCACAGGAACAGGAAGAAAAAAAATTGTTAATGGGTCACAGGATAAAAGTAAGTGGTGCTGCTCCCATTTTCATCCTTTGATTCCTGTACCAGTAAATCCTGGTTATCAGAGAAACAACACCATATATTGGACGCTGATTCAGAGCATATATAGTCTTTGGAGGACCTTACTCAGCCCTGCAAAGTATTACCCCCTAGCTGGCACTATAACCTAGTCTTCAAAAGGCCATTCTCAGTTGCTTCACAATAGTAGGGAACATGGGAAGACCAGTGAATTTCACTAGTATGGGCTTATTGACTCACTTATTTTCCTGTGAAGTGAGTTTCTTGATTGGAAGCAATGCTTTGTGGAATAACAAGAAGGCATTTTGCAAAACCATGGATGGTAATTTTGTCAGAAATATTGCATGCAGGGAAAGCAAATCCATATTCAGATTAAGTGTTTATTCCAGAAAAGACAAAGTACTGCCCCTTCCATAACAGAAGTAGTAATCCTGTGTAACTAACCTGCCACTAGGTATCTGGCTGATCACCCCAAGAAATGATACCATACTAGGGACTCAGTGTTGGTCTCTCCTGATGGCAGGTGGGGTGCTCAGTAATGGCCATAGCTGGGTCAGCCTTGGTGAGTGGAAGTTCATATTGCTGATCTCGTACATAAACTCCATCCCTGCCATTGTGGCCAATTTGTTTATGGACCCACTGGGAGAGTCTGAGGAAAGAGGCTGACTGGTATCCACAGAATGGGCCATCCATCAACTTGTTAATTAAAATCCTCCTCTGCTGAGATCACCCTTTGGTGAGCATTTACATGGGAGAAATATACTGACATTTTTGGCCCATTCTAAGAGGTCTATCTACATACCTCTTCCTCAAACGTTTTGTCACTTGTTATTCAAACATGTTGCTTCCAAGTCCCTGACAATGCAGTCAAACCATTAGCTATAGCTCATGAATCAGCATGTATCACTTGTCAGAACATTTCTCCTTCCAAGCAAAGTAAACAACCAGGTACACTCCTCAAAATTCTGCCCACTAGAATGATTTCCCTTCGTGGTTATTCTTTAAGAATGTCCCAGAAAGCAGCTGTATTGTTGCAGCTGTCCACTTTTGGGTGGTGCTTACATATTAAGTGAAGCATCTATAAACCATACCTCAGTCTTTCTTCTACTACCAATTGATTATAAGGAACTCCTCATGAGGCCATAGATGCAGGTTGGGAGAGAGAAGGCAGAATAGCAGGAGTGTGGACTGTGGGCATGTGGGCCACTTTTTCATGTAACTTACTTGTACCTTCAGGGACTGCTCAGGCCCAATCATGTCTATATCACTCCCATTTGATGTTGGAATGTTGCTAGCTTGGTGAGTCAGATAATACCCAGTTCATGGTGGGCAGCTCACATCAATTGGTAACTTGATAGTCCATGGTTAAGTGTTCCATCTCTGTAAAGACCCAGTAACAGGCCAAGAGCTGTTTCTCAAAAGGAGAGTAGTCATCTGTGGAAGATGGCAGGGCTTGCTCCAAAATTTTAAGGGCCTGCACTGAGATTCACCTAGAAACGTCTGCTGAAGTCTCTAAATCACATCCCTATCTGCCACTGGCACTTAACAGAAGAGCCTGTTAGACTAAGACTATTTTAAAAAACAGATAAGTATGGCACTTACTTTTTCACTTGAGTAGTAGCTTCTCCCATGCTCCATAAGTAATATTTCTAAAATATAGCATGAGGCTTTAGCAGTGTAAGCATGCAGCACAGTGTGTTATAAGACTTAACATGTGTTCTATTTCTAACACAGCCCAAGGGCCATGATAGAAAGTACCCAGTACCTCTGCACCAACCCTGCTTAATACAGCACCTCAGATGTGATTGTTTGGTATTTATGCAATGAATGAAAGGCCAGCACATGAGGCCTTGGAAGGGCCTGTTAGAGAGTTTCCTTCTACTTCACATTTCCCACTCAGGAAAGATAGTATTGGGTCAGCCAAAAAAGTTCTCTTTGTTTTTCCGTAAAATAAAAGACATGTTTTTCATTTTTACCAATAACTTTATTGATTTGGATATTTTGAGTATGTTAGCTATCTCCCACATGGCATAACATTGATTGTTCTCAACTAATGTCTCAATTTGATTGCTGTCAGCTTTAACTGGTCAGCCCAACAATGGAGCATCGTCCAGTGAGAAATCTCCAACACAAAACTTCACAAACCACTTTTGACATGTTTCATCAGTCACAGCAACTTCATACACTGCACAAATCATTTTTTGCATTTCAGTTGCTTTTCACCTTTCTTGAAATAATAAAGCATAATATACCAAAAATGTGTATTTTCTTCCATCTTCAAGATTAAAATGGCTGCACAAAAATTCACCAATTTTGATTTTTTTAATGCATGCTATTATGACAGCTGTCACAATACAATGTAACAAAATTGTTTTGAAATAAAGACAACTAAGTGCTACTAGAGCCATCTTATGGTAAAAACCAAACTTTTTGGTCAACCCCATATTTTATTTGTAGCTGGCTGTTCTAGCCCAGACAACACGGAAATGATACAGGTCAGGAGTAAGAAGCAAAGGTATAGAATTCAACCAAGTTCTCAGGAAGAATCTCAAGAAAACAATGCACAGCACTCTCAATTAATGCCTCGGGATCACAGCTTTAATTAAAAAAAAAAAAGTTAACACCATGACTGGGGCTGAGGGTTGGGATTCATAGCCAGTGTGGTGTAGTTTTCTGACTGATAAAAGAATTGAGTCCCCTGGTCCAGAGGAGAAAATGCCAGGCTCAGCAAGATTCCAAAATGGAAGCAATTTGGAAATGGTTTGGAGATCAATTCCCTGCCCAAAAGCTCTGAACAAACCCAATCCAGAGCTTTTTACACAAATGATTAGAAGTGAAAGCAAAAATTTTGTCGAAACAACAGTGTGTGTGCAACATATTGGCCCCTTGGTGCCATTTGAAGGAAATTAATGTGGAGGGCCAAGGAGATGGAGTCTGCAATATGCAATGCTCCAGAGACCTGCCTGTGATTTTGTTCCTAGTGTAGCAGAAATAAATGCTCCTGGCAAACCTACAGGGAGAAAGAAGATGTATACATAAGTAAGATTGATCAGTAAAGCTGGCATCAACCTAATGAGTCATCTTCGACATCATAAGGCTCAAACAACATGAGGTTGTGGCCTGTCAGATCTGTGCACTCAGAAGAAGCAAATGGGAGCTGCCCAGGTGCACAACTGGAGGCAGCTCTTGAGCACATTAGCCCAGCAGTGGGAAAATAATAGAAAAATAGCTACATTGGGGGTTTATTGACCTATGTAGGTCTATTTCTGTGAGGAGATTTAGGGTGGAGGGGAAATAAAGGTTTGGGTCTCATGCTCCTCCCCTCAGGAGCCACCTTCCTTCTATTCAAATGATGCTCCCAGGGAGGCTGTGTTTCCATCCAAACAGACCATCCACTGGGCTTTCCTGGGGTGCAGCACCAGTTTGTGGAAGACTGGGAAAAGGAGGAGGCACAGAGCATGCTCAGGACGGGGCCTTCAGGAGGCAAGACCTGAAGGTTCCAGGCCTGGCAGAAGAGTATTTAGAGTAGCCTTGTACCCAATGAGCTGCTACTTCTCCACCCCCATTTGTCACCAGATCCTGTGGGCCAGCTTTATCTGGAATTACACCCTCCTTTCCATTATGCAGCTGCACCTACTCACACATAGCCTTTACTTTCCTTGAGCCTGAAAAACTCATGTCCCTCTCCTCCCAGCTTGGATTATCCCCAGACTAAATCAAGGAAAGGCCATGGGCCATGGTATTGCCCTCACAAAGTCACAGTTCATTTTATTCAGTGCCTCAGATGTCTTCAGCCCTGCCACCCTTTGCCATCAGATGCCAAATCTCTTGCTTGGGGAATTATGGTTACATGACAAGCCAGGCCACAGCCTCCCCAAGTACTTCCTATTTCTGAAAGCTTCCTTTAAGCACCCAAAAAGCTGAAATCCACCTTTCCTTTGCTGACTGGTTCCAACTAGACAGCATACCCAAGAGCCCTAGAGAGTTCCTTCATAGTTTTAGGCTCCTGAAAGAATAGCCAGACCCTTCCACTGCATAGCCAGGTTCTGTAGGAGCAGTGTCCTCCCAGGAGAGACCACATCACATCACATCAGCACTGACCCAACCCACACCCAGAGCTCTCCATCCCGCTGCATACACTGCTGGCTCAGCTGGGTGCAGCTGCCTGTCTGGTTTATTCTACAAGACTCGGGTATAGCATTGAACATCCTGGGCACACACACTCCTCCCTCAAGTGGCTGATTAAAGAAGTCCTCAGCCAGGGCCTCAGTTCTTGCCCTCTTTCCTGGGCCATGTGCTCCTTGTCCATGAACACAATTAGAGAAGAAGTTTCTGGGACTCTTCCCCATGACGACCATTGAATGTATAAAATGACATGAGCTTTGGAGCAATATGGCAAAATGCCTGACCTGATGTCTTGGCTAAGTCACTGCTATGCATCCTGACAAATGAGTGAATACCTAAGAGCCTTGGTTTCCTCATTTTTCTCTAAGTCAATGAAAATTGCTGTTCCTACTCTGTGCCTGAACTGTTCTATTCACTAAGGATATAGCAGTAAATAACAAAAACACAATCTCCACTCTCCTGGAGCTTAGATTTTAGTAGAGAAAAAAATACAAATAATAAACAAGTTAACAAATAAATAAATGCAACAATGTCATCCAGTGGTGAATGTCACTGTGCCTGGCACTGTAGCTGGGTAGGTGGGAGGGGACTTGGACAGAGTGGTCAGGAAAGGCCTTTCTGAGGAGATGGTCTTTGAGATGAGGCCTGGTAACCAAGAGGGTGCCAGCTGTGGGAAGATTGAAAGTGAGGTGAGAGAAAGAAGAGCTTGCTGAGATCAGAGTGAATTCCAGGTCTTTGAGGGGCAGCACTGCAGCAAGTGGAGGAAGAGAGAAGATGTAGGGGTGATATGGGTCCAAGAGGTGGGTGGGGGCTGGATCATGTAGGACCTTGTGAGCTACAGGGTACTCCCTGCTTAAATTTTATTCTAGGTGTAATAGAAAACCACTGGATGATTTTTAGTAAGATAATGATATCAGATTTTAGTTTTCACAACATGATTCTGCCTGCAAATGACAGGTAGGTGGTAGCAGTGGCAGGGGTGGGAGTGGGTGGGATAGAAGCAAGTGACTATTAGGCAGCTTCTGCAATTTTTAAAATAGAGATTAGGATGGAAATAATGAAGAGTGAGAGCAGGGATAGATTTGAATTATGCTTTAGATTAGAATAATACCAACAGATCTTGCCAAAGGAGTTGATGTGAGGGTTAAAGGAAGAAAGAATTAAGAATGAGTTATCATTGGCAATTATGTTTTCCCATATGGTTGGTTTCCTTTTCATCTTGCTGATGTTTTCTTTTGCTGAGTAGAAACTCTTTAATTTGATGTAGTCCCATTTGTTTATTTTTTCCTTTATTTCTCTTGCCTTAGGAGATATATGCATGAAAATATTGTTACGTGGGATATCTGAAATTTTCCTGCCTATGTTTTCCACTAGGACTTTTATGGTGTCACGGCTTACATTTAAGTCTTTGATCCATCTTGAGTTTATTCTGGTGTGTCTCAGACAAGGGACTGATCTCCAAAATATATAAAGAACTTATATGACTCAACATCAAGAAGACAGAGAACCCAATTAAAAAATGGGCTAAGGACCTGAACAAACACTTCTCCAAAGAGGACATACAGAGAGCCCATAGACATATGAAAGAATGCTCAACATCACTAGCCATCAGAGAGATGCAAATAAAAACCACAATGAGATACCACCTCACACCAGTCAGAATGGCCATCATCAACAAATCAACAAACAACTTGTGCCGGTGAGGATGTGGAGAAATGGGAATCCTACTGCACTGTTGGTGGGAATGCAGACTGGTGCAGCCACTTTGGAAAACAGTATGGAATTTCCTCAAAAAACTAAAAATGGTACTGCCTTTTGAACCAGTGATTCCACTGCTAGGATTACACCCGAAAAATCATAAAACCCTAATTCAAAAGAACTTATTCACCCCTATGTTCATAGCAGCACTGTTTATAATAGCTAAATGCTGGAAACAGCCTAAGTGCCCATCTATAAGAGGAGTGTATTAAAAAACTGTGGTACATTTACACAATGGAATACTATGCAGCAGAAAGAATGAAGGAACTCCTGCCATTTGCGACAACATGGGCGGAACTAGAGAGAATTTTGCTTAGTGAAACAAGCCAGGCAAAGAAAGAAAAATACCATATGATATCACCTAATACAGGAAACTAAGGAACAGCACAAACAAATGAACTAAATAGAACAAGGAACAGAATAACAGTTATTAGGGGGGAGAGGGAAGGGAGATAAGGGGGATAAGTAAGGGAAGGGTTTAGTCAAAGAACATGTATAAATGACTCATGGACATGGAAAATGGTGGGGGGATATGATTTCGGGAGAAGGGGTGAGCTGGGTGGGAGGGAGCAATGGGGGAAAAAATGGGACAACTGTAATTGAAAAACAAAATAAAAATTCTATATATATATATAAAAAGAATGAGTCTAAGAGCTTTTGTTTAGCCACTGGTTGGGTGGTGGTATCATTTACTGAGAAGGGGAAGCCTGGGAGAAAAGCAGATATATTCAGATGGGAAGGAAAACAGAAGGAATGTTTTGGTCAGGTTATGTTTGAGAGAATTCTTATACCTCTAAATGAAAATTCCAAGTATGCATTTGGATATATGAACCTAGAGTTGAGGAAGAGGTCTAGAGTAGAAACCTAAGTTTGGAAGTCTTCAGTACATGGATGGAATGCAAAGTCATGTGGGTAGAAGAAAGCACCTCAAGGCAATGTGTAAATAAAAATGTGGACCAAGCTATGGAGCCTCCAACGTATAAAAATGAAGCATAATAAACCAGCATAGGAGACTGAGAAACTGGGGTAGGAGAAACATTGGGAAAGAGAGACTATCACAAAAACAAAAATGGAGACTATTTCAAGAGGCAGCAAGTGATCCATTGTATTTATACCACCCACTTCCTATGACCACTTCAAGGACTGAACAAATTGTTGTATGCAAAAGCCCCTGTGGGCCATCCCAGGAATGTGCACCATGACTTATCACCTATTAGAAGGCTCATTGTTATCTGCCTCCAGGGCCTACTGCTCTCATAAGGCTCCTCTGTGGGCCATTATGTTCCAAATTTCAAGTGACTTTTATAAAAGGGAGAGCAAGAGCAACCACAACACTATTTCCCTCATGAAGTCCAATAGAAATTGTAGTGACCATTGGGTAATAAGATACTTTCAATGGAATAGACCCAGAAGGATTACATGAGAGAACAGAATAAAAAGAGGACTAGAGTTTATAAACATCCTACCTGAGAACACCAAGGATGTAGAAAATAAGTTTTGCCAAGTAAGGAGTGGAGGATTGTTCTAAACCTCATTAAGACACTACAACCAAACATTACATAGTTAGTCCTGGCTACACATTGGATGGTAAAATGGATTATTTATACAGTAGCTGGATCAAAAGAGCTGTGAGTTATGTTGTGGCATTTTATAAAAAAGCATACAGTATAAAACCATTATTTCAAAACAGCCCAGTCATTTCCAAACATCTCTTTCTTTATGTCTTGAACAAGCTACCAGAAAAGGCTCTCAACATCCATGAGCTTTGGGTGTGTGTGGGTGTAGTGTACATCAGAGATAATCAAATTTGGAGATAAATTAATCTTCTGAAAATCAGATTTATATGTAAAATACTACTGTAGCAGATATTTCTCCCTAAGTATCTCTCTCTCTGCCTCTCCCTCTCCCTCTCTTCCCTTCCCTTTCTCTTTCCTTCCCCCTCTACACCCCTCTCTCACCTTCTCCCTCTTTCTTTAAGTACTATTGGCTTTTAAATTTTGACCTTAGACATAAAACTAAATAAGGCCCTACACTGTATTCCCTACAGTAAATAAAAAGAAACCCACATAAATTGTGCAGATTATTTTGGATTCTCATGAATCCCAAAATGACCCTAGTATCTGATCTGTTTTACGGTCTAAGACCCCAAGATAAGAATTAGTAGCTGGTCACTCCCTCTTGCTGATGTTAAGGTAACTGCCACTGTGCGAGGAAGCACAGAGATGCCTGTGGAGCAGGTCCTGAAACTTCAAAAGCAGCCCCACCACATCAGAATTTCACATGGACCTTACATCTTGTGGCCTACCTGCTCTTGCCTTGCTTCTCTTTCTTTTTTTTTTAAATGTATTTTATTGATTATATTGTTACAATAGTTCCAACTTTCTCCCCTTTACTCCCCTCCACCCAGCATCTCCCTCCCCCAGCAATCCCCCCCCAAGTCCATACCCATGGTTCATACATAGAAGCTTTCCCGCTTCACCCTTTCATATATTCTTCTTCTTCTTCTCTCTTTTTTTCTTAGTAAATATGTGATTAATTAATTATTTTAACAATAAAAAATAACTATCCCTCCCTCTCAGATATTAAGACCCTTTGTAATCTTGTAAAGGACAATGGGCGAAGGTCTCAAGCTCCTCTAGCTGCTTCAATCTGGACATGGTCATCGTCCTACCTACCCTTGGGTCCAGAAATCCCTATTAATAGTGGGGGTGTGGAGGGGAGGGTGGCCTTCCCACATGGGGAAGGATCATGCAGACTCCAGGTCAGTTGGCGGTCTCCGGACAACGGCATACTTGGTTTAACAGGCTGGCATCCTTGTTGTGTTCTGGGGGCAACAGATTCGGCGAAAAGGGTTAAAAGACATCATTCAATCCATAACTACTAGATGACAAAAGGCAGGGATTAATTTTTCAATGTTCCACATTAGGGGGAAAAAAAAGGAAAAAAGGACTTCTTTGGAGGAAGGTGTGCTAGGCACATCTCACCTGTCCAAAACCCTTTTGCCCATTATACTTAGTTTGGGCTGAGGGAAATAGTTTAGGTTTCCCGCCTCTCAGACCTCTGGGTCCTTTCTGTCCAAGCCATTAGAATAGAAAAGAGGAACCAGTTTTAAAGTGAAGCCCACAGACCACCCCATTCTTCACCAACCCAGCCATTTAGTTCAGCCAAACCATTGAGTCTCAGGAGGCAGTGCTGCAGAGAGGATTAAGTGAGCCTTATACATACAGACAATCACTCAGGTAATGCGGTCATAGGCTTATGCCCTTTGAAAACAGAAAACACATGTTAATTTATGTAACATAACCCACAAACAAGTCTCTAAATCTGTAAGACTGTCTTATTGGGAAGACATCCAGTTGCAAGGCACTTGACATTCTACTTGCCTGCAACTTGAATATCTTTGATGATATCACAGACTTGGTTTAATTTTCAAGTGAAACCACTTTTTAAATGAGAAGAAACTTTTAAGACTGTTAGTTGCCCTACTTTATAGTCTACTACTGATCATTGTGATTTTCCTTGAATAATGATTTTTCTCCCTAAGATTACCCTCCTTGTCATTAAAGGGACTACATTAAGTCCATTTTTAATTTATCCTGTTCATTTCCATAAACACAACAAGAGCAGCAAATGATCACTTATGATCTTTAGTTCTGCTTTGCTGGAACTTACCCAAGGAACATTTAGGGTGACCCTCAGTCTGCTCTTCAGGGCACAGAAGCTGGGCCACATACCTGGCATTCATCCTTGCCTGTACACACCTATTCTTTCCAAGTCTTTCTGGTTTTTCATTGCGCCTTAAGGTCCCTTCTAGCCATCTTTCAGGAAAACAACCTTTGTTCCTTCCCTGGAAAGATTGCTGTGTACCATACAACCAACCATGGTACCAGGCCTTTTATCTCGCGGGCTTTTATTACCTTTGAAAGTCATTCCCAGTTCCTCAGGGCTTTTTGGTAACAATCTGAGCCCAAGTATGTCTCCTTTAGGCTTGACATTCCAGTCAAAGACTTGGTCAAAAAAAAGAAAAAAAAAAAAAAAGAAAAGGAACCTCTATTAGCAACTGGTCTTATTAGTTTTATGCAAAGAAACTTATGTCATTACTTACTTGTTTAGAATGCCAAACTCTGGTGGGATCAGATAGGGAGAAAAATATACAACGTGAAGGAAAATCGTTGTCCTAATATTCACTGAACTGGCATTTCCATTCTTCATATTTTCATTTTTCCCCCACTAAAAAAAAAATTTTTGTTTGTTTTTCCATTACAGTTGTCTCATTTTTCCCCCTCTTGCTTCCCTGCACCCTGTCCCTCCCTTCCCCCACATTCAGTCCCCACTCAGTTGCCCATGTCCGTGGGTCATTTATACATGTTCTTTGACTTGACCCTTCCCCTTCTTACCCCCTTCTCTCCCTCCCCCCTCCCCCCCCTTGTTACTGTTAGTCTACTTCTTGTTTACATAGCTCTGGTTCAATTTTTCTCATTTGTGTTGTTCATTAGTTTCCTGTAATAGCTGACAGCATAAGGTATTTTTCTTTCGTTGCCTGGCTTATTTCGCTAAGCATAATTCTCTCTAGTTCCATCCATGTTGTTGCAAATGGTAGAAGTTCCTTCTTTCTTTCTGCTACATAGTACTCCATTGTGTAAATGTACCACAGTTTCTTGATCCACTCATCTACAGATGGGCATTTAGGTTGTTTCCAGCACTTGGCTATTGTAAATAGTGCTGCTATGAACATTGGAGTGCATAGGTTCTTTTGAATTGGTGTTGCAGGATTTTTCGGATATAATCCTAGCAATGGAATGCTGGTTCAAAAGGCAGTCCCATTTTTAGTTTTTTGAGGAAATTCCAAACTCTTTTCCATAGTGGCTGCACCAGTCTGCATTCCCACCAGCAATGCACCAGGGTTCCCATTTCTCCGCATGCTCTCCAACACAAGTTGTTTGTTGATTTGTTGATGATGGCCATTCTGACTGGTGTGAGGTGGTATCTCATTGTGGTTTTTATTTGCATCTCTCTGATGGCTAGTGATGTTGAGCATTCTTTCATATGTCTATGGGCTCTCTGTATGTCCTCTTTGGAGAAGTGTTTGTTCAGGTCCTTTGCCCATTTTTTAATTGGGTTCTCTGTCTTCTTGGTGTTGAGTTCTTTATATATTTTGGAGATCAATCCCTTGTCTGAGATGTCATTGGCAAATATATTTTCCCATATGGTTGGTTTCCTTTTCATCTTGCTGATGTTTTCTTTAGCCAAGCAGAAACTTTTTAGTTTGATGTAGTCCCATTTGTTTATTCTTTCCCTTATTTCTCTTGCCTTAGGAGATATATCAGTGAAAATGTTGCTACGTGGGATATCTGAAATTTTCCTGCCTATTTTTTCCTCTAGGACTTTTATGGTATAATGGCTTACATTTAAGTCTTTGATCCATTTTGAGTTTATTCTGGTGTATGGTGTAAGTTGGTGGTCTAGTTTCATTTTTTTGCATGTCCCTGTCCACTTCTCCCAACACCATTTGTTGAAGAGGCTCTTTTCACTCCATTTGATGTTCTTTCCCCCTTTGTCAAATATTAGTTGACCATATGAACCTGGGTTTATTTCTGGGCTCTCAATTCTGTTCATTGATCTATATGTCTGTTTTTATGCCAGTACCAGACTGTTTTGATTACCATGGCCTTGTAGTATAGTTTGATATCAGGTATTGTGATTCCTCCTACTGTGTTCTTCTTCCTCAAAATTGCTGTGGCTATTCGGGCTCTTTTTTGGTTCCATATAAATTTTTGAAGTATTTGTTCTAGGTCTGTGAAATACGTTGCTGGTATTTTAATAGGGATTGCATTGAATCTATAAATTGCTTTGGGTAGTATGGACATTTTAATGATGTTGATTCTTCCCATCCATGGGCATGGTATACGCTTCCATTTATTTGTATTTTTGTGGAGTCTATAGGGTTTTCTATGTACACTATCGTGTCATCTGCAAATAATGACAGTTTTACTTCTTCTCTTCCAATTTGGATGCCTTTTATTTCTCTTTCTTGTCTGATTGCTGTGGCTAGGACTTCCAAGACTATGTTGAATAGGAGTGGAGAGAGTGGACATCCTTGTCTTGTTCCTGATCTCAGGGGAAATGCTCTCAGTTTTTGCCCATTGAGTATGATGTTGGCTTCAGGTTTCTCATATATGGCCTTTATTATGTTGAGGTATGCTCCCTCTTTTCCCATTTTGCTGAGAGTTTTCATCATAAATGGGTGTTGTTCTTTATCAAATGCTTTTTCTGCATCTATTGATATGATCATGTGGTTTTTGTCTTTCATTTTGTTTATGTGGTGTATTACGTTTATTGATTTGCAAATATTAAACCATCCTTGCATCCCTGGGATGAATCCCACTTGATCCTGGTGTATGATCTTTCTAATGTGTTGCTGGATCTGGTTTGCCAATATTTTGTTAAGATTTTAGCATCTATGTTCATCAGCGATATTGGCCTGTAGTTTTCTTTCTTTGTTGTGTCTTGACCTGTTTTTGGAATTAGAGTAACACTGGCTTCATAGAAAGAGTTTGGGAGTCTTCTCTCTTCTTGTATCTTTTGGAATAGTCTAAGGAGAATAGAAGTTAGTTCTTTCCTTAATGTTTTGTAGAATTCACTTGTGAAGCCATCCGGTCCAGGGCTTTTGTGTCCTGGGAGTTTTTTGATTACTGCTTCAATTTCACTAGCTGTTATTGGTCTATTCAGACTTTCTGCTTCTTCTTGATTCAGTTTGGAAAGACTATAGGTTTCCAGGAATTTGTCCATTTCCTCTAGGTTGTCAAATTTCTTGCCATACAGTTTTTCGTAATAATTTCTTGCAATCCTTTGTATTTCTGTTGTATCAGTTGTGATTTCTCCTTTTTTGTTTCTGATTTTATTTATTTGGGTCCTCTCTCTTTTTTTTCTTGATGAGCCTGGTTAAAGGCTTGTCAATTTTGTCTATCTTTTCAGAGAACCAGCTCCTACTTTTGTTGATCTTTTGAATTGTTAGTTTAGTCTCTATGTCATTTAGTTGTGCTCTGATCTTGATGATTTCCTTCCTTCTACTTGATCTCGGCTTTGCTTGTTGTTCTTCCTCTAGTTCTTGTAGCCATAGGGTTAAATTTTTTATTAGAGATTCTTCTAGCTTTTTTAGATAGGCCTGTATTGCTATGAACTTTCCTCTCAGGACTGCTTTCGCTGTATCCCACAGGTTTTGGGTTGTTGTGTGTTCATTATCATTAGTTTCCAGAAACTTTTTGATTTCTTCCTTGATGTCATTGTTAACTCATTCATTATTTAATAGCATGTTATTCATTCTCCATGAGTTTGAATGTTTTTGAGTTTTTTCCTTGAGGTTGATTTCCAATTTTAAGCCATTGTGATCTGAGAAGATGCTGGATATAATTTCAATTTTCTTGAATTTGTTAAGGCTTGTTTTGTGTCCTACCATGTGGTCTGTCTTTGAAAATGTCCCATGTGCACTTGAGAAGAATGTATATTTTGCTTCTTTGGGGTGAAAACTTCTATATATATCGACTAAATCCATTTGATCTAGAGTGTTGTTCAGTGCCTCAATATCTGGAAGCTGGTCTCTGCTCTGAGCTGAAAAAGGAACTCCAACTGCTACCAAGATTCCTTTTTGCTCCTTTTTCCTCATTTTTGAATTTTTTTACTCTCATGACCCAACAGCAAATCTGTGGATCAACTCAGTGAAATAACCAGGAAGTGACCGCCTCTGGCTAGTCCATTCATTTGTTTAACTGACTTGTGTCCCAGGCAGCAACATAGGGAACTACATATTCTTCCACCACCAGTGGGGAGATTCAGGGGGAGGAAGTCACTAAAAGGTGAGCTTTGAAAGGTGAATATGATATAGACCAGAGAGGGTAAGATGAGCAATTTCATCACCAAGACACACGAGGAAAGGCTGTTGGGTCTGGAACCTGGAGAGTAGGAGCCATGGCTGTTTCCTTTGTGTTCCCATCCCACAACAGAGCAACAGGCCCAAGGCAGACACAGAGAAAGATGGATGGGTCGATGAGTTAGTAGATGAATGAAGGTACTATGGCTATTTCAAGCAAGGTAAAGAAGACTCGGGCTACACAAGAGGAATAAAATAAGATGCGAATTCAAATTCATAATATAGTCAGTTGATCTCTCAACTAATCCTTATCTCATGCTGTTCCCTCTGCTTGAAATGGTGCCTTCTGAGAGGATGAGCTCCAGTTCAGGCTGAGAGCAGATGAGATGATGGATGCCCAGGCCTCCTTTCCACCCTTTCTCACCATCCAACCATTGCATTCCAGCCCTGCCCAATTCCTTGTGTGTGTCTGAATGGCAGGGCTCTTTCAAATGGGCTGTTCCTCCTCCTAGGAAGTCCTTGTCCTCCTCTCTGGTCTAGTTAACTCTGATTTGCCTGTAGGTCCATTTAAGGATCAGGGAGGAGTCTCCAATCTATTGTGTGGGTTTCCTCTCCCTACTGCTGCTGGGCTGATAGAGGGTTGGTTCCCCACCTCTATACTTCATCTCTACCCCATCCAAAACATATGGGGTTATTTTATTACTTTGGGCTATTTTGAACACCAGAGAAATAATTATTACCACCTGTCACCCGGACAAAAGCAGAGACATCACCTAAGACCACAGAATTAAATGTCACAATAGGACATGCACACACATCAGCTGAAAAGCAGTTTCAGTGGAGGTGGGTGGGGCTGTTCCTTCACTTCTCCATGCCTCTCAGCTGCTCTTCTCCTGCTCTGAAATTTGGCAATCAGCAGCCCAGCATGTCATTCCCACAGAGCCTCCAGAAGCAGAATCTGGGGCCACATTATATGGTTTACAGGACATACAGACATACGTTTCCTGACTCCAGGCCAGTTTCATTGTTTCTGCGAACTGGGGAAGTGGTTCACTAAAAGCCCTCTCGCCCTACACATCAGTCAGCATGAGCTTGCAGTACAAGTTCTCCTACAGTCCCTATCTGTAAGGAGGAACAGTGTCACTGATGATTGGACCTCAGTCAGAGTCAGTGAGTGGGCTGAGTTTGGGCTTGCTCCAGCCTGGCTTTGTGTGGTGCCACAGATTCCACAGGACACCCATAGAGGGCCCAGGGACTGAGTGTATCAACCAAGCATGGGGAAGGTATAGTAGAGCAAATATAGGAAGTTTACCCATGCACTCAAAAACATTTGCTCATAATTATATAGAAATTGGAATAGGGATGGTTATCTGTTGGAAGATAGCCTAATAATTGAACAGAGGGCAAGTGGATAACATAATGGACTTCAGAAGAAAAATGGCAGCCTTAATGTGTATGTGTGTGTGTATCTGTGCGTGTATGCCATGAGTGTGAATAATTACATGTGTACACACACATACACATGCATGTAATAATGGCTAAATGCAGGCCTCTAGACCAAGCCAGTTCTGGACTCAGTTTAGATCTCATTCTTCAGGAATACTGTCCCTTATTCTCCACACTGCAGTAGCTTCTTTGTGGGTGCTCAAAAACAAACAAACAAACAAACAAATGAACAACTGTGTACCTCCATTCTACTGCATGTAAGTGTCCAAGGAACACAGCTTCTGAGTGGTGTGGCCAGGATCTGGACCACAGTAGATTCAGCATGAGACCAAGGGCTCACAAGTGACAGTGCCTTTTGTCATATTTCCAAGAACCAGCACCTCCCACCACAGCCACTCTGCATATAAACAACCCCAGTTCAGTGGCTTACAGCAACAAACATTGATTTCTCTCTCTGAACACACCCTTTTCAGAGGCAGAAGGCAGAAGCTTAAGATTCTGAGCCATACCACCATAATCACATGAGTTAATTTCTTTAAATTATTCTTTCTCTCTTTGTATATACATTGCTTCTTTTTCTTTCTTTTCTTTTCTTTCTTTTTTTTTAGAATGCTGACTAATCCATTCACCAAACACATTTTTTCCTCTGAGGCCTAGCCTCTGACCACCCACAATATCAGATCTTTCCCAGGGCCCCACAGCCTGGGCTAGGGATGGTCCATGAATGGTCATTGGTCAAAGCAGAAAAGGTCAGGTTCCCTTCAAGGATCCTCAGAACACAGAAGGGTCCCAGAACAAATCCTCCTTGAGATGTACTGGCTTGCTGTCTGCTTCAATTCTCAAGTTGTTTTTAACACACCAGAGCTTCTCCAACACTTAATCCCTTAAAATGATCTTCAAGAAGAGTAAAAATACTCAGTGGTCAAATAAGTTTGGGGATACTGGATACCTCATTAAGTTTTGAAGAAGTTCTGCAGCAAAATAAAACAGATCAATAATAACAAACACACACACCCAAGCCAAATCTGTTTAATGTAGCCCTGGATCCTGCCCTTTATTCCCAATCTAAAATACCTTCAGAAGATAATGCACCACTCCCAGAAATTGAAGGACTTGAAGAACTAATATTAGGCAAACCAATATCAAATTTCTATCACTAAAGAGTTTAGTATTCAGTGTCAGTTAGCATTTTCCCAAGCCTGAATAAAGTAATGGCACTTCTTGCTGTAAGAATCCTCAGGAAATGCCTTGGACGAGCCTGTGCTGCCAAGCACAGCCCGAAGTGTGTCTTCCTCTCCTGGGGACAGAGAGACAATAGACGATCTGTTTGTCATTCAGGAAAGCATGCCAAGACCGCTATATGTCTTCCAAAATAAAATAGTTTATGAATCTGCTCTGAGGGAAGAGGACATGTATCTTCTATCTCAAGCAGGTGTTTGAAAGCCCCTTTCTTTTAAAATTCTTCTCATTTACTCTTTTGATATATTTCTTACATAAATTGGGGAAAAGAACTTGTCTCTTTATGCCCAAAATAAGACTAAGGAAATATTTATAGCTGTCACCATAGACCCACAAATTTGTTCCAGAGAAGGTGACAGAGGTCAGAACATTCCCCATCTTTTGCTGAAGCAATTGCCAACCATCCTTAAAGTGGCTTGACAGAGGCCACATGAAAACCCACCTGTCCCCGCACCCTACCCCCTTGAATTCCCCACCAACTCCACAGACCAGGACCACGTGGATCATCTCTGAATTCTAGTTATCCCTGCAGATAATGCGTGGAGGTTGCACAGTACTGTGTACAATTGGGCATAAAGGAGGCATGAAACCTTCAGACTGAGCTCGGTCTCCGGGTGGCCTGCTATTTTCATTTCAGGGAGAACAAAGCATCAGAATGTAGTCCAGCCTGGAGAGAGAATGCAGCCTGGGTCTTTGTAGATCCTACTGTGTGCCAAGGGCTTTACAGACATTATCTCTCCAAATCCTCAGGAAACTCACCCAAGATCACACCAGCAAGTGACAGATACTGAGTTCAAATCCAAGCCTTCCAATTCTGATGATATCAGATTTCTTGGTTCTTCTTAGGAAATAGTCCTTTCATAACTCTGAAGTGACCGAGATAAAGCAAGATATTTGACTCTGCAATTTTAACTCCAGCAACACTTTGACCAAATTGCTCGGAGCGGGGAGAAATTTGTTTAAAATAGGCAACACAAAACACAATAGGTAAAACAGCATAGATACAAAAATTAATTGACTAAAGAAATGAATGAATGATAATGACTCCTAAAAAAAAAAAACCTCAGAGGTAGAAGTTATAGTGGAAAAATTAGATGACTTTTAAAGCCCAATGGAAAAATCAAACCTTCAGTGATAATTTTACAAAGAAAATAACTTATCCTAGTGAAGGTACTTTTAGTGAAAAAAAAAAAAATTAAATAGCCAGATGGAATCAACATGAGAGGAACAGCATGTCATTCTTCAGAGTGACCATACAGTGGCAGCAAATACCAGTAATGGAATCATTCAGCTGTTAGTCAAAGTGCAGCCTCTGGTAGGGCAGCTTGTTCTAGGAAGATGTAAGGTATGAAATTTCAAGCAAGGGCAAACAAAGCCCTGCTGGGAACTTGCCAGAAATACACATCTAAACCTAATGAATCAGAAACTGCTGATGGTAGGGCCCCATACTCGGCATTTTATCAAGCCCTTCAGGTGGCTCTGATGTCCACTTGGAAAACTGTGCAGCCAAGCTCTGGTCAGTTTTCTCCAAAAGAGCAGGCACTATTGTAGAAGTTTATTACATGTTTCTTTATTTGGCTAAACAGCTTCTGCTGGGCACTAAACTGCATTTTGGAAAGAAATAAAACACAGCAGTCACTCTGTCAGCCCAGGGAACCTGCTTTAAATCTGGTACCAGTGCTGAAACAGGAATGGGTGGGTCAGAGTCAAGCGTGTACAAAAGCAGCTGCCAACCTAGCCACCTCATCACCACTGTCCTGGTCTGGGCATTGTGGCTGTCTTGTCTCAGGTCTAACCCTCCTCTCCTGCCTCAATGCTTCTCACATTGATTACCTGGAGGTGACACTTTTCTTGTCTTGGGTCTTCTCTTGGAAAAGAACCCTGTGATCAACCCAGGGAACACAATCTGCAGTTCTGGGCCCTTATCTCTCGCCATACTTGGCGATAGAGGTAAAACTTTATACACCATGGAGCTCCCTCTTTCCATAGTTCCTCAGTTGGTAAATTAGAGGGAAAATCCAGACCTGTTCTCATATTCCACTAGTTCTGCCCTGGTTTCTCCTATGAAAGCCTGGGCTGTGCCACACTCACACCATGAGGGTATCCCTCCAGCAATGTCTGGAGGCGGGTGAGTAGATAATGATGCTGTTGCCTATGGAGCCTTGGAACAAGGTCTGGGCATAGCAGCTGAAAGAGCATGGGCTCTGGAAGAAGACAGACCTACTCTAGTATCAGCCCTGCCACTTTCTACAGGTTCTGTACAAATCACCAAGACTCACCATGCCTCAATTTCTATATCTGTAAGATGGAGCTAAAACTACATTTCTCACAGGGTTGTTAAATTATCAAGCACGCCAATATCTGGCACAGTGCATAATGCATAGTAAGCTTTCAGCACATGGAGATGATCTTCTCTTCCCTCAGAAAGTAGTGAGACTATGCCTGGCGGTATGTGAGTTGAGACCATTGCCCATTTTGTCAGAGGGATCATAGAGCAGAGGTTATAAGCTGAAATGCCTTCAGGAGGTGCTGGAGACTAACAGACATGAGTGTCAGAGCTGGATGGGGCATGTAAGAAGCTGATGACCACATGTTCTGTTGAAGGGGAAGTTGCCACTTTGCCCAGTAAGCTGTTGTCAAGTGGAAAAGAGCGCTCTGATTCATCAGACTTCTTTGTTTTACAATAGAAATTGAGATGCTTATATGAAACCCAGGCTACAGCCTGCCATCTGAGGACTACAACAAATGGGATCCATGCCCCAGGTCACTCACAGCTGTGACAAACTGAAACCATTACCTTTGGAAGCCTTCCAGGAGGTCACAAGAGAAGGGAAGAATCTGATCCCTGATTAGTGGACCTGGCTTTGCATCTTGGCTTCAGCTCCCACTAATTGTGAGGTCTTGCACACCATGACTACCAACAACGAGCCTCTTCTCCATCTGTAAAATGGGACTAGTAATCATATCGACTTTGCCAGTCTCAGTGGGGGTTAAGTGAAAGGGCTTTGAGACTCAGATATGAGGTTTTTCTGTTAATCAGTGATAACAAGCCCCATTTGATAAAAATCACTAGGACTGTGCCATTATAGCCCAACAAAGTTAGATTTGTGAACTTGCTGCAGCAAGGGAGACTGTACACCTGGCAGCTGTAGGCCTACCAGAGGAGCGACAAGGCTACTAAAGGATTTTGGGGAAGAGCAGAATGTAGGAAAAAATTTAGGTGAAGAAGTGTTTTACATAGTCAAGACAGAGCAAGGTTGTATGTGAAGGGGGTCTGTGCTGAGAGATAGACCCAGGGTTGTATTTCCTCAGAAACTACAAAGATAAGATTGTGTGGAATGTTGTGTCTGAAAATCCCTTACCTGGAGCTCTGCATCTGTGTTAGAAATGGGGATTGGTTCTCTGAATCACCATGAACTGCTGGCTCAGGTCCTGCTATGACTGGGATGTCTCATTTCTGGACATCTCTGATTTTAGAGAGCAAGTTTCTCACCACCATATCCTAACTGCGCTTACAAATGTGGTGTATTGTGTATTAACAGTAGTAGGTGCCTCTCCAGTGCTGCACAGGCTAAAAGCCTGTTGTTGGAACCAGACAGCTTGCCCCTGAGCCCCAGCTCTGCCACTTCCCTAGCTCTGTGATCTTTGCTCACTTAACCTCTCAGAACCTGTTTGAGGACAAGCACAGACGCATAATCCCTAATCAGCGATTCCAAAATCTAAAAAGCAATAAAGGCCAAAATATTTTTTGTAGCTCATGAGATGGTAAAACCTGTTTTTACCTAATTCATTTGGTGGCAAAATCTGCCTGAACTAACATAAGTCTATTTATGGTCTCTACTAATTCTGCAAAGTGTGAAGATTTGTATATTTCTCTGCAGACAATATTGATGTATTTGATTATAGGGCTCTCCCCCAGATCCTCCTGGGGAATTATAAAATATACAATATATGTATCATCTTATTTTCCTAAAATATGTAAGATTTTCAATTCCCAAAACCCCAGGGTCCCAGGGTTTCAGGTAAGGATTTGCACCCCTTTGAAAGCTAGAGCAGAAGGTACCTGGAGGAGTAAATGTGGTACCATGTGGAAAGTTGCCCTGTACAGAGCACATGGCAAGTGCCCAGTAATGCCAGCCATTAGGATTGCTCTGCATGTTGTTAGTACTCTTCCTCCCTCCCCAGGCTCCCCTTCCCAGGTCTTACCCCCTTCCTCAGGGATTCTGGGAGCTTTGCCATCTCCCCACCCTTCTGTGCCTCCTTTGCGCATCGCTAGTTTTGAAGCTGTCTTCTCAGATGTAAGCCTCCCTTCCTAGGACAGACTTACTACCAGATATAGCTTACCCTTCTACCAGGAACCCTCCAATCCTGACCTTCATCTTACCGAAGAGCCCTCAGCCTGGGCTCCCAAATTAAGGAGCTAGGCCAAACCAAACTCTTTGCTTGACAACTTTCTCCTTCCCATCCCAGATCTGCATACCCAACTACTGATGCTGAAAGGCTGATTAGAAGAGAGGGCTTCACGTGGGATTTAATGGATCACCATCTCTTCCATCATTCAGTGGCAGGACCTGCTAGTCCAGTACATTGGAATCTGATCCATGGCTTACTCAAAATGTGGGAGGCATGGAGGCTTCCTGGCCACTCCTGGTTGTCTGCTGGGATTTCCAGGCCTCCTGAACAAGCCATTCAGAGACTCTTTGTGCCTCCTTCACTTCCTGTGTGGCTGCCAAGGACACCACCTTGCCATGTGAGTGAAAATGATCTCATTTTCTCTTTCAGCAAGCCTGGGGCCAGTGGCTGTGGGTGGTGGTCTTCACTCATTAGATGAGGTTTCTGCTTTTCACCAAGGCAGAGCACACCCAGGCTTCATACCCTGGCAGTTTTTAGTTCTACTGGGTCCAGGCCCTGATAAGCACCCTTCTAAGGGGGTGTGGTTGGTTCCCTGCGGACTTGGCCTTTCAGTCCTTCAGTCTGATCTCGAGCAATGTGGGAAGAGCTCAGGAATTGAGGACTGAGAGCCCTAAGCCCTAGAAAAGAAAGGCACAGATCTGCCAGGCCAGGGGACCCTTGGGACAATCTCAGTGAATGGCTTTATTGAGATCCTGAACAATATGACCAGTGACTATGGGGTCAAAGGTCAGTCTTCTGGGCTGAGGTCATGGCTCTTGTCACTTGGACTGTGTGCTGGCACATTCACAATCCAGCAGTGGGTAAATGCCATTAGTCCTCCCCTTTCTACTTTTCTTCTCAATGTTACACATCATAATCTCAGTTTACCTCTTCCTTCCCTACCTGGTGCTGTGGACAGGGATCCCTCCATGTTACCTACTTCCCTCAAACATCATTCTACCTCTGGGATTTCCTGAATGCTGACTTTCTCCATCTCTTCCTGACTCTCCCTGTGGGTTAATTCAACAGCCTCTCAAAAGTCTTAGAGTGTCAGCCCCTAACATCCAGGAACCCCTCACAAGGGCCCCTTAAGAACCCCATCAAAGGGACCATGTATTTAGCCTTTACTGCAGGTCATGCATTGTCACCCAAGCTGCAGCTGAGACAAAGGATGGTCCAGAGGTCTCCCTTGCATTAACACACTACTGGGGGATGGTGGTGGGTGAGATTCTCCTCCTTCCCAGCCCTCCCCCAGGATCAGCGGAGTAGTCAGACACAAGGAGGTACCCTTTTCTGTCCCAGCCCTCAGCAGTAACCTCAGCCCCTCTGTCCACTCCAACCCAGCAGCCAGTGCGGGTCCTGGGGTGGCTGGCTTCTCCTCTCTTTCTAGGTGACATTCAACTCTGCACCCTGACCTTGTTCCCTTTTCCTTGTGCCCCCCTAAGACACCTATTCCAGGGAAGGGAGACAGACAGTAAATTTAAACTATAAACTGTGCATATGGGGACACACGCACTGGAAAAAATATTAAGCAGCTGAGAGGAATGAGAAGTGCTGGGTGCAATTTTAAGCAAGTGGTCTGGGAAGGCTTTATTAACAAGAGTAGGTAAGAGGGAGATGAGGAAATGAGAACTGCAGAAGGATCACTTTCCAGGCAGAGGGGAGAGCAGGCACAAAGAGCCCAAGACCTGCCCAGTGGTGGGGGGGGTGAGTCTAGACCAGAGTGCCAGGAGGCCACTGAGTGACTGTGACACTGACTTCTAATCCTCGAAGGACAGTAATTAAATAAGATAGCACTGCTCCCCATTAGCTTGCTGGGTTTTTTTAGGTAATAACCCTGGGATGGTGAGAGGGGAGAGAACACCTTCACAGTTAGTGAGAATGGAATCTGGCATCATGCGTTTAGAAAGCTATTTGGCTTTATGCATGAAGAAACATGAAATGATCCTACTCTTTGGACCAGTCTTTCTACATCTGGGACTCTATCTTCAAAAAAAACCTCAAACATGGCAATCCTTATACGGTTCCCTTCAATTCCCCATGGAAAGCTAGTTAGCTCCCCAAGGCCTGGCACACTGCCCCTCCACTCCTAGGCTCTGCTCTCTAGCGCCCCATCCCACAAGTGGTCTCTGGTCTGGGCTCCCACCTGGAGCACCTGTCACAGTAAGTGATCTCCATCTTCTCCTCTCTCCTCTGACATCTGACTAGGGACAACTCAGCCAGGGTATGTAGGGAGCTGAGAGCCCACCCTGCAGTGGACTCAAGGTAGCCTCTTGTCCCACCAAGTCACCCAGCCCCTCTAGCCCTGACTTATTATCAAAGCCACATTTTTGGTTGTGGTAGTGCAGGCTCTGGGGTCACTTTCTAGGTGCAGACCCCAGCTTCCTTGCTTGCTAGCTGAATTATCTGGAATGAATGACTTTATATCTCTGTGTTTTTGTCTCATCTATATAAATGGGAGAGGATAATAGTATCAACATAATAATATTGTATAAGGAATAAGTAAGCCAGTGCTAAGCTTTTCAAGCTGTAGGTGACCAACCATTTGTTGGTTATAAAACCAAGTTAATGGGTTGTGACCAGCATTTAACATAAATACGGTGAAAACAAGAATATGCCTTGCTTCGAGGGGTTTGGTACACACATTTATGTGTATGTGGCATAAACTGTTCCAAGATGCTTTTCTGCCTGTGAGGCCCCATTGTGGGGCCGGAAGATGTTAGATGGATTATATATAGGCCAACGTGGGGAGAAGACATGCACAGAAACCCAAGAATCCCTCCTGGCAGTGCCAGGATAGAGGCATGTGCATGTATGCCGGATGCAGGGAAAGAGAACATGGGCAACAGTGGAATTGGGCATATCAGGGCCCAGGTAATAGCTATGCACATGTGTCAGGCAATGCTAGAAGAGGCAGTGTGGGGAGAAACTGGGGGTCACATACTAAGGGCTTTGAAAGCTATGGTTGGCTTATGAACTTGACCCTAGGCAATGGAACTTTAAACAAAGAGGATGACTGATTTAACAAATATCTATTGAGAGGCTACTATGGGGAAGATTTATGTTTCTAAAAGTTGAATGTGAGAGCAGTTAAGGGGTCAAGAGCTGGTGACAATAGTGGAGGCAGGGGGATCTACCTACTACTGTAATAGTCCTAGTAAGAGATATAACAAGGGGATTTCCAGTCAAGATAGCAGCATAGGTAAACACAACTCACCCCCTCACACAACCACATCAAAATTACAACTAAAAAATAGAACAACCATCACTTGTAAATACCAGAAATTGAGTTGAATGAAAGTCTGCAACTATGGAATTAAAGAAATGACATCCACTCAAACTGGCAGAAGGGGTGGAGATGTGGAATGGGCTGGTCCCACATCCAAGTGTGGTGGATAAAAATTTGGAAGGTATAGCTTGGGAGCAAGGAATCCCAGCCCCACACCTTGCCCCACAGCCCAGGGTTCCAGTGCCAGGAAAAGAAGTCCCCATACCTTCTGGCTGCAAAAACCAGTGAGGATTGAGTCAGTGGAAGAAACTTCTGAAGCTTCAAGCAGTTCCTCTTCAAGAACCCACACATGAACTTACTCAGACTAACTCCCTCTGAGCTCCAGCACTGCAGTAATAGCTTGAAAGGCACCAGTGACATACAGGGAGAAACTGAAGTGTCTGGCATCAAGGTGAGAGTTGGGGGACACCTTTCTCCAGACATGAATGTAGGCAGAGGACATTATCTCTTTTTTGAAGCCTCTCCCCACAGGCACAGAGCTGTCAGTTGAGTACTCTATGTGAGACTCCATCAATGTGGCTAACAAGATTTGCCACACTCTGGAGATCCCCAGAGACTCTGTCCCACTCAACTTACAGGCCTACCCAAGCTGCTTTTTCACATGAATGACTGATCTTGGCTCATACTTTGCAACTTCCTAAATCCTCTCAAACAAGCAACAGCCAACCTCAGAAAGCCCCCATCCCCCATACCTCTTGCTAAGTGACACCAGGCTTTGCACTAACAGCAATCAGATTAAATTCACAGCTTGTCTTCACCTGGAAATCTGTAAGTCCAGCATAAGTAACAGCCATCTCAGATTGCCTTATATCTCAGGAAGTGTGGCCCCAGGTAAAACACAGGTAGGGGCTGACCTTGGCCTGTACCACTGAGAAACTCCAGAGCCTGCACACCCAGTAGACAGCTACAGACCACATCGGAGCACCAGCACCCTGCCCCTGCACAGCTTATCTTTCACGGAGGGCGGAGGTTGGTGGTCAGTGGTCACAACCAATCCTTGCAGCTGACTGGTTTGAGTAAATCCCTCCCATTGACCTGCCAACAACAATCAAGACTCAACTACAAGAAGAGAGTGCACTCAGCACACACAAAGCATACACCCCAAGTACCCAGCTTGGGTAATAGGGGAGGCTGTGCCACTGGATCCTACAGGACACCTACTGCATTAGGCCATGCTACCAAGACAGGGAGTCATAGTGTCTCTACCTGATACATAGAAACAAACACAGAGAGGCTGCCAAAATGAGGAGACAAAGAAACATGCCCAAATAAAAGAACAGATCAAAACTCCAGAAAAAGAACTAAACAAAATGGAGATAAGCAATCTCTCAGATACAAAGTTCAAAACACTGATTATAAGGGTGCTCAAGGAAATTAGTGAGGACCTGAACAGCATAAAAAAGATCCCATCAGAAATGAAGGATACACTAATTGAAATAAAGAACTATTTATAGGGAGACAACAGCAAAGTGGATGAAGCCAAGAATCAAATTAATGATTTGGAACATAAGAAAACAAACACACACACACACACACACACAAACAGAAGAACAAGAAGAAAAAGAATCCAAAAAAAAAATGAGGATAGTGTAAGCTGCTTCTAGGACAACTTCAAGGATTCCAACATTTGCATCATAAGGGTACCAGAAGGAGAGAAAAAGAACAAGAAATTGGAAATCTATTTGAAAAAATAATGGAAAAAAAAAAAAAAACTCCCTTAATTTGGTGAAGGAAATAGACATGCAAGTCCAGGAGGCACAGAGAGTCCCAAATGAGATGGATGCAAAGAGGTCCACTCCAAGACACATCATAATTAAAATGCCAGAAGTTTAAAATAGGGACTCTTAGAAGCAGCCAGAGAAAAGCAGTTAGTTACCTACTTGGAAATTTCCATAAGACTGTCAGCTGATTTCTCAAAAAAGAACTTTGCAGGCTACAAAAGACAAGAAATATTCAAAGTCATGAAATGCTGGGACATACAGCCAAGATTGCTCTACCCAGCAAAGATACCACTTAGAATCAAAGGGCAGATAAAGAGCATCCCTGACAAGAAAAAACTAAAGGAGTTTATCATCACCAAACCATTATTATATAAAATGTTAAAGGCACTTATTTAAGAAAAAGAAGATCCAAACTATGAACAATAAAATGACAATAAATACATATCTATCAAAAATTGAATCTAAAAAACAAACTAAACAAACAAGAAGAAAAGAGACAAAATCATGGATGTGGAGAGCATTTTGAAGGTTGCTAGACAGGACGTGAGGTGTGGGGGAATGAGTGAAGAGGTGAGGGTATTGAGTACAAATAGAAAGTTGGGGATGTCAAGTGCAGTGTAGGAAATGGAGTAGCCAAAGAACTTATATGCATAGCCATAGACATGAACAATGGTGTGGGGACTGCCTGAGGGAATGGAAGGTGCTGGGTGGAGGGGGACACAGGGGAAAAATTAGGACAACTGTAATAGCGTAACTAATAAAATATAACTTTTAAAAAGAGAAATATAATAAGGACAGAGGTCAGAATATCTGGAGAAGGAATAATAGGTACAGCCTTTGTACCTAGGGCTAGATGGCAGCCATGATCCTGCACACAGGTTGGGGGAAAAAAGCAGGGTTTTGAAGGCCACAGAGGAATTCCACAGGTCTCCAAAACATGAATGCCACATGACCGTGTGGATAAACCAGTGGGCATGTATTAGACAAACAGGTGACCTTGGCACATTACTCAACCCCTGCACTGCCAATTTATGAAATGGGGCCCAGAGGAGAACTTGACTCATAGGATGTTATAAGATTGAAAGCTAACAATGCTAAAAGCCTTCTACCATGTCTGGCATAGGGCCAGGGTTCATGCTAGGACTGCTTTCTTGCCTCTTTCTTACATCACAGATATATGTGGAGAAGACACTGGCAAGCAGCCTGGGGAAGGATTGACATCCAGACACTGAGTCACAAGTCAAGGAAACTGGGCTGACTTTGTAGTGCACTGTGCCCTTCAAGCCCATGTTCACAACTCAGACCTGTCCACAGGATTTGGAGCATAGGACTGGCAAGTGTAGTACATGGGCCCTGGAGGATCAACCCTTTCAGCATGTGGGGCCTTCTCCAGGTATCTCCACCATCCATACCTGAGGCCCCTTTGAGAGACAATCTACCTGAGGCTTCAAGACAGATGATTCTTGAACCTATGACCACATTAACCAAGCACAGAGAGTTTCCATAGTTCTTAGTGAAGGTGGTCAATACATCCCTACTCAGAACACTTCTCTCCCAAACAAATATTTCCCTATAACTTGCACTGAACCCTTCTATGTGCAGGGAGAGTTCTGGGTGCTGGGGACATACTGATATGTGTGCAGCACATATCTACAGGGGATATCTCTCAAGGGCAGTCCTCTGTTGTCTCTCTGTGCTGGTCTCTGGGATTTCACTGCCCCAAACTTACACTTTGCAAGTCTAAAAGTAGAAGTGTCTCTGGTCAGTGCTCTTTCCAGATCAAGACAAGCCTCCAAAACCAGGAAAGATGCCTGGCAGCCTTCATCTATCTTCTTGGTTTTACCAACAGAGCCAAGGCTGACTATAAAATGCAGTTTTCCTTAAATATCCTTTTGCCTGCTCAACTAGACAATCAGAGGCTGCAGTGTCAATGTGCCTTAGGGCAAATCTGTTTTCTGGCTCTCCCCGGGGTACATCTGGGATATTTTTCAGGAACACTTTATTTTTCCTCTAAGTGTCTCTCTGTCCATTCCGGGCTCAGCAGAATTTTGGCACAATAAGGAAGTCTTATTCTTTTCAAAAGTGACCAACAAACTCATTCTTCCATTGTGCAGTCTTCTCCTGGGTGTGTTGTGTACCAGGCACTGAGTGTGCCACCTCAGACTGCCTCTGGTAGAAGAAGCAGATAAACATATCCTCAAAATGCAGTGTGACAGGACAGTGAGAGCTGCATGGTCTTGGCACAAAAGAGAGAAAGATCCATTTTATTTGGGGGAGTTAGTAAAAAAGCATGATTTAGTCACAAAATATGAGTAAGAGTCATCTAGGCAGACAGGAGGGGGTGGGGTGTAATTAACAATTACATCAACTTTTTCAAAAATAATCTCATCCCACCGATACCTAACCCTGGAGACATCGTCAATGTTTAAGTAATGTTTGGAGGAATTAAGTGTTAAGGCAGCCTTGCTCTGAGAAATCACCCAGAGTCCACTGTGGGATCAGGCAATGGGTTTATTGAGGGAAAAAGGTGAAGGGGGTGGAGAGGAGAGACAACCCCCAAACCAACTGGAGGCCCCATAGGAGCAAGGGGAGCAGGGAAAGGGGAACAGGCAATGGGGAATGGTTAATCCCAGTCCTCCTCAAGGGCCCATAGGAGTCCCACCCGCACTTCTGCAGGCACCTTTTTTTATATTTGTCAACCACACATTTCAGTGAGGGTGAGTTTGCTTATCAGAATATACAGTAGGTCATTTGCATCTCATTGCTTTTCTCCCCACCAGGTTAGTTAAAAAATTGGGCTAGGTCCATTAACATTTCCTCTGGGAATGCGCTAGGTCCATCAGCACTTCCCCTGAGAGCCCTATCTAGGATCAGGTTGATTAGCATATATCAAATGTTCAGGTGTGCATTCTAGCTGCCTCCATGTTCTGACATTAAGTAACTTGCACAAGGTCAGAGAGTTAGAAGACTTACAAAGAAGAAACAATTCTGTATACTTTTTGAAATGACATAACCTAGATCCAGAGCATTTAAGTAAATTTGCTCACAGTTAGACAGGTAGAAGGTGATAGAACCAGAAATCAAATCTGGGTATCATATTGACACCATAGTGGTAGAAGGGCTAAAGAGATTCCTTTATATCAAGATAAAGAATTTGAATACTCTCCCACTAATGCTAAAGAGGCTCCAAAGGATTTTAACTGGCATGGCAACTTAACATCAACTCTAATTTATCCCACCCAACAAGTGTAAACCACAAATTCTAGTGGTGAAAAAGTAACAACGGTTTTTAGCTGGACATGTTCAGGTAAAAATTTTTCTATTTAATAATGTTATCATATTTAATGATAGTATTCTATTTAATGAGAATTCTTACAACTCAGGAAGAAAAAGACAGACAACCCAATAAAAAGTGTTGAAAGAACGTAACAGGCAATTTATAAAAAATAATACAAATATCCAATAAACATAAAAATATCCCCAGCCAATTAAAACAATTATATAATTAAAACAATGATGAATACTATTTTCTCCCATCATATTGACAAGAAATTAAGAAAGAAAAAATCAACACTCAGCAAGGCAAGAGTCCTCTCATCCACTGCTTGCAGGGGTATATACTTATGGAACTACTTTGGGAGGCAATTTGGAAAGTTTCTTTTAAAATTGCAAATGTGCACAGATTGCTGAGATCAACCAAGTTGCTGGTGTATCTCCTAAGGAAGCACTTCCATACAAATATAAGGGGACTCATTGCAACAGCCTGACACCTAAAAGTTAGAAATAACCTAAATGTCCATCACAGGAAAATAACTGCAAACACTACAGTATATGTTCATAACAAAAAGCAATATGTAGCAGCAAAGATAATTGAGCTATTTCTGTATAAACTAAATTAAATATATTGTTGAGTGGAAAAAGAGAGAACTATAGAATAATATGTATATAATACTTATGTTAAAATATACCTATTTAAACATAAAGGCTCTTTATCTTATATTTTATATGAGTTTAGAGATATGTTTGGAAAATGGTTTTGAAAAGGGCATGCAGGGGGAGATCCAAGATGGCGGAGGAGTAAGTGGAAGCTATACTAACCTCTTCCCAGGACCAATCTGGAATTAAAACTTAATTGTGGAGAAATCATTTGGAATAACCAACTGAACACTAGCTGGAGAGAAGTCTTAGAACCACAGAGAGACAGAAAAGGCCGCTTCATCACAATGTGACTGGTAGGGAGTGTGGAGATGTGAAAGGGCTGGCTGGGATCCCACAGGTGGCAGCTGAAGGGACTGAGAAACAGCTCAGCAGCCAGGGGTTCCCCTTGATAAGGGAAGGTTCTAAAACCCCAACTGGGCTAAAGCCCTGAGGAACTGGGAATGACTTTCAAAGGTAATAAAAGCCTGTGAGATAAAAGGCCTGCTACCATGGTTGGTTGTGCGGTCCACAGCAATCTTTCCAGGGAAGGAACGAAGGTTGTTTTCCTGAAAGATGGCTAGAAGGGACCTTAAGGCACAAGGAAAGACCAGAAAGACTTGGAAAAAACAGGTGTGTACAGGCAAGGATGAATGCCAGATATGTGGCACAGCTTCTGTGCCCTGAAGAACAGACTGAAGGTCACCCCAAATATTCCTTGGGTAAGTTCCAGCAAAGCAGAACTAAAGATCATAAGTGATCATTTGCTGCTCTTGTTATGTTTATGCAAACGAACAGGATAAATTAAAAATGGACTCAATGTAGTCCCCTTAAAGACAAGGAGGGTAACCTTAGGGAGAAAGATTATTATTCAAGGAAAATCACAATGATCAGTAGTAGAGTATAAAACAGGGCAACTAACCGTCTTAAAAGTTTCTTCTCCAGATTTAGAGACTTGTTTGCGGGTTATGTTACATAAATTAACACGTGTTTTTTGTTTTCAAAGGACATAAGCCTATGATCGCATTACCTGAGTGATTACCTGAGTGATTATCACGACAACATGCACAGCACGGTGTCCTACAACGGCGCAACCTCTGAGGCCTTCCCAGTCAGCAGCGGAGTAAAGCAGGGCTGCGTCCTCGTGCCTACGCTGTTCGGAATCTTCTTCTCCATGCTCCTCCAATACGCCTTTAAGGACTGCAGCGAGGGTGTCTTCATTCACACCAGATCCGATGGCAAGCTCTACAACCTGGCCCGTCTACGAGCCAAGACCAAAGTCAAAGAGGTGCTCATCCGTGAGATGCTCTTCGCCGACGACGCAGCTTTGACATCACACTCCGAAGAGGGACTCCAGCAGCTAGTCACTTGCCTTTCCCACGCATGCAAGGAGTTCGGACTAGCCATCAGCCTGACGAAGACGAATGTTATGGCTCAAGGCACGGGGACTCCCCCATGCATCACCATCGACGGATACACCCTGGAGGTTGTCAACGACTTCACTTACCTCGGGTCCACCATCTCGAGCTCTCTGTCAGTCGACTTGGAGGTCAACCGGAGAGTCGCCAGGGCAGCCACAGTTATGGCCAGACTGAACCGGCGAGCGTGGAACAATTCCAGCCTCACTGAGAAAACCAGACTGCGCATCTACCAAGCCTGCGTACTCAGCACTCTCCTCTATGGCAGCGAGACGTGGACCACCTACGCAAGGCACGAAAGGAAACTCAACAGCTTCCACATGAGGTGCCTGCGACGCGTCCTGCATGTCTCCTGGCAGGATAAGGTCCCCAACACCGAGGTGCTGAAGCGAGCCAATATGAGCAGTTTGCATGCAGTTCTTAGCGAGAGACGCCTCAGGTGGCTCGGCCATGTCAAAAGAATGGATGCAGGCCGTATCCCCAAAGACCTCCTCTACGGCGAGCTAGCAGAAGGCAAGAGGATGACAGGGCGCCCAAAACTGCGGTTCAAAGACATCTGCAAAAAGGACATGACACAATGCTCCATCAATCTCAACACATGGGAAGTTCAAGCAGACGACCGCCTAGCCTGGAGGCTCGCGGTCAGGCAAGGTACGTCACGTGCGGAGGCTGCGCGCAACGAGGAGGCGGACCAGAAAAGATCGAGGCAGAAGCAGCGTCAACAGCAGCAACAACAGCCATCTGCCTTCACCTGTACCAAGTGCGGCAGGGATTGTCACTCCCGAATCGGACTGCACAGCCATTCTCGGCGGTGCAGATAGACTCTCAAGAAGCTACGCCATCGTCTCTCGAGACGGACGGCTGCCGACGACCGACGTATCTGTATGCATAAGCCTCACTTAATCCTCTCTGCAGCGCTGCCTCCTGAGACTCAACGGTTTGGCTGAACTAAATGGCTGGGTTGGGGAAGAATGGGGTGGTCTGTGGGCTTCACTTTAAAACGGGTTTCTCTTTTCTATCCTAATGGCTTGGACAGAAAAGGCCCAGAGGTCTGAGAGGGGGAAAAACCTAAACTATTTACCTCAGCCCAAACTAAGTATAATGGGCAAAAGGGTTTTGGACAGACGAGATGTGCCTAGCACACCTTCTTACAAAGAAGCCTTTTTTTTTTTTTTTCCCTAATATGGAACATTGAAAAATTAATCCCTGCCTTTTGTCATCTAGTAGTTATGGATTGAATGATGTCTTTTAACCCTTTTCACCAAATCTGTTGCCCCCAGAACACAACAAGGACACCAGCCTGTTAAACCAAGCACGCCGTTGACCGGAGACAGCCAACTGACCTGGAGTCTGCACGATCCTTCCCCATGTGGGAAGGCCACCCTCCCCTCCACACCCCCACTCTTATTAGGGTTTTCTGGACCCAAGGGTAGGTAGGACGACGACCATGTCCAGCTTGAAGCAGCTAGAGGAGCTTGAGACCTTCGCCCATTGTCCTTTACAAGATTACAAAGGGTCCTAATATTTGAGAGGGGGGGGATAGTTAATTTTTACGAACCAGGGGTATGGACTTGGGGGGGATTGCTGGGGGAGGGGGTTGCTGGGGGGAGGGGAACAAGGGGGAGAAAATTGGAACTGTTGTAACAATATAATCAATAAAAAACATTAAAAAAAAAAAAAAACCCCAACTGGGCTTCCCAGCCTACAGCAACAGAGCAGAAAGTAAAATAGCATCCAACTGTGAAAAGTGAAAAGACACAGGGATTTTTGCTGACCTGAAAGAAACAGCTGGAGAAAAAGAGCTCTTAAGAGGATTATGTACAAAAATATTTTGGTATCCACTTACCCTGGGTTCAAGCAGAGGGAAGGCAGAGAGGACTAGAGATGCTTGAGAATTTGGGGTGGCGGCTTTGAGGAGAGAACTGGGGGAGCAGCTGACTGGGTCCCAGTGCTGACTCATTCTCCACACTGCAGGCAGACCATTCCCCTCAAAGTGGCGTCAGCCTGAGGAGAAGCAAAAGCCCTGCCCAGAGGAATTAATCTGCCCCACCCTCGGTGCTTAAGCATGATGGCTGATCACAGATTGAATAGATTAACTACTAAAGGAGACAGACAAAGGCAGTAGATCTCTGGTAGTCTCCAACAGGCTGCCTAGGCCCAGACTGATACACGATCTGATGCCATGAAGGGCAGATCCAGGAAATGCAGATCAATCTAAGAAGCAGCAACAAACAAGAAGAGTCACAAAAATGGGGAGCTGGGGAAACAACCCCCCATAAAAGGAAAGGAGGGATCCCCCCAGAAAAGGTGCTAAATGAAGTAGAGGAAAGCAAACTATCAGAAATGGAATTCAAAACATGGATTTTATAGAGGCTCAATGAGATCAGTGAGCGCAAAGAAAACTACAAAGAACTCCAGGGAAATTATAAGGAACTTAATGAGAATTACACCAGCATGAAGAAGGACATAGAAGCTATCAATAAGAGCCAGGAGGAAATGAAAAATACAACTTCTGAATTGAAGAACACAGTAGAAGGAATTAAAAGCAGGCTAGAGAAAGCAGAAGATCAAATCAGCAAGCTGGAGGACAACATAGAAAAAAATTCCCAGACAGTGCAACAAAATGAAAAAAGACTGAACAAGAATGAAGAGGTTTTAAGAGAGCTGCAGGACCACACAAAATGTAATAATATCCATATCATAGGAATACCAGAAGGAGAAGAAGAGAAACAAGGGATAGAAAACCTGTTTGAAAAACTAATGACAGAAAACTTTCCTAACTTGATAAGAGAAAAAGTCACGCAAGTCCTGGAAGCACAGAGTGTCCCCATGAAGATTAATCCAAACAGGCCCATTTCAAGACATATCATAATTAAAATGGCAACATTGAAAGACAAAGAGAGAATACTAAGCAACAAGAGAGAAACAGCTAATAATATACAATGAAGGTCCAATAAGGCTAACATCATATTTTTCAACAGAAACACTACAAGCCAGAAGGGAATGGCAAAGAGTATTCCAAGCAATGAAAAACAAAGGCCTACAACCAAGAATTCTACCCAGAAAGGATCTCATTCAAAATGGAAGGTGAAATAGGAGTTTCCCAAACAAAAGAAGGCTAAAAGAATACATCTCCACCAAACCAGCATTGCAAGGGATAATAAAGGGTCTGCTTTAAGAAGATGAAGAACCAGAGAGAGACAGAGAGGAACACAAGTACAAAGGGGAAAAATTGCAATGAATAAGTACCTATCAATAATATCATTGAATGTAAATGGACTTAATGCATCAGTCAAAAGACATAGGGTAGCTGAATGGATTAGAATGCATGACCCACATATATGCTGTCTACAAGAGACACACCTTACAACAAAAGATCTACACAGACTGAAAGTGAAGGAATGGAAAAAAAAATATTTTGAGCAAATGGACATGAAAAACAAAAGCTGGGTTGGCAATATTTGTATCAGATAAAACAGATTTCACAACAAACTCCATAAAAAGAGACAAAGAAGGACATTTTGTAATTCTTAAGGAAACAATCCATCAAGAAGATACAACCCTGGTAAATATAGATGCACCCAACACTGGAGCACCCAAATATGTAAGGAAAATTTTGTAGAACTTCAAGAAGGATATTGACAGCAACACACTCACAGTACAGGACTTTAACACTGCATGGTTAACAATGGACAGACCTTCGAAGCAAAGAAACACCAAGAATATTGAGGAATTGAACAATACTCTAGATCAAATGGACTTAATTGATATATATCAAATTTTTCACACCAAAGAAGGAAAATATACATTCTTTTCAAGTGCACACAGAATATTTTCAAAAATAGACCACGTGGTAGGACAGAAAATAAGCCTTAAGAAATTCAAGAGAATTGAAATTCTATCAAGCATCTTCTCAGATCACAGTGGCTTGAAACTGGAAATCAACCTCAAGGAAAAAACTCAAAAACATTCAAACTCATAAAAAAGAATAACATGCTATTAAGTAATGAAAGGATTAACAATGACATCAAGAAGGAAATCAAAATGTTTGTGGAAACAAATGTTAATGAACCCACTACAACCCGAAACCTATGGGACACAGGCAATGCATTCCTGAGATGAAAGTTCATAGCAATACAGGCCTACCTAAAAAGGATAGAAGAATCTCTAATAAAAAATCTAACCCTACACCTACAAGAACTAAAGGAACAACAATAAACAAATCCCAGGGCGAGTAGAAGGAAAGAAATCATCAATATCAGAGCAGAATTAAATGAGATAGAGATTAAACAAACAATTCAAAACCTCAATAAAACCAAGAGCTGGTTCTTTGACAAGATAAACAGAATTGACAAATATTAAACCAGTCTCATCAACAAAAAAGAGAAAGGACCCAAATAAATAAAATCAGAAATGAAAAAGGAGAAATCACAACCGATACCACAGAAATACAAAGGATTGTAAGAAATTAGTATGAACAACTGTATCACAAAAAATTTGACAACCTAGATGAAATGGAAAAGTTTCTGGGAACATATAATCTTCCAAAACTGAATCAAGAAGAAGCAGAAAGCCTGATCAGACCAATATCAACTAGTGAAATTGAAGCAGTAATAAAAAAACTCCCGGCACACAAAAGCCCTGGACCGGATGGCTTCACAGGTGAATTTTACAAAACATTTAGGGGAGAATTAATTCCTATCCTTCTCAGACTATTCCAAAAAGTCCAATAAGAAAAAAGCTCCCCAACTCTTTCTATGAAGCCAGTATTACTCTAATTCCAAAACCAGGTCAAGACACAACAAAGAAAGAAAACTACAGGCCAATATTGCTGATGAACATAGATGCTAAAATCCTAACAAAATATTGGCAAACCAGATCCAGCAACACATTAGAAAGATCATACACCACGATCAAGTGGGATTCATCCTAGGGATGCAAGGATGGTTTAATATTCGCAAGTCAGTAAACATAATACACCACATAAACAAAATGAGGGACAAAACCCACATAATTATATCAATAGAGGCTGAAAAAGCATTTGATAAAGTACAACACCCATTTATGATGAAAACACTCAGAAAAATGGGAATAGAGGAAGCATACTTCAACAGCTCCTCGCATGCAGAACCCATTATCCTCAAAGACTTGTCCAGGACTCTTTCTGAACCAAGACCCCAACATAATAAAGGCCATATATGAGAAACCTGAAGCCAACATCATACTCAATGGGAAAAAACTGAAAGGATTCCCCCTGAGATCAGGAAGAAGACAAGGATGTCCACTCTCCCCACTCCTATTCAACATAGTCCTGGAAGTCCTAGCCACAGCAATCAGACAAGAGAAATAATAAGCACTCAAATTAGAAAAGAGGAAGTAAAACTGTCATTATTTGCAGATGACATAATAGTGTACATAGAAAATCCTATAGGCTCCATGAAAAAACTACTCAACCTAATAAGTGAATTTTTCAAAATATCAGGGTACAAAGTCAATATTCAGAAATTGAAGGCCTTTCTGTACACAAACAATGAAATATCAGAGACAGAAACTAGAAAAAATCCCATTTACTATAGCAACAAAAAAAATAAAGTACCTAGGAATAAACTTAACCAAGCAGGTAAAAGACCTGTATTCAAAAAACTGCATAACACTGAAGAAAGAAATTAAGGAAGATATAAATAAATGGAAGCATATACCATGTTCATGGATGGGAAGAATCAACATCATTAAAATGTCCATACTACCCAAAGCAATTTATAGATTCAATGCAATCTTTATTAAAATACCAATGACATATTTCACAGACCTAGAACAAACACTTCAAAAATTTATGTGGAACCAAGAAAGAGCCCGAATATCCACAGCAATCTTGAGGATGAAGAAAAAATATAAAGAATGGAAATGCAATATTAGTGAATATTAGAAGAACAAGGGTTTTCCTTCACACTTTCCCTACCTGACCCCTCCAGAATTTGGCATTCTGAAGAAGGAAGTAATGACAGAAGCTTCTTTGCATAAAACTAATAAGACCAGTTGTTAATAGAGGTTTTGTTAACCATGACTTTGACTAGAATGTCGTGGGAAAAGTGGATATGATTGGGTTCTGGTTGTTACCAGAAAGCCTGAGGAACTAGGATTGACTTCTAAGAGTAAAAAAAATCCACGAGAAAAAAGGCCTGGTACCATGGTTGGTTGTGCGGCCCATGGTAATCTCTCCAGGGAAGGAATGAAAGTTGCTTTCCTGAAAGCTGGCAAGAAGGGACCTTAAGGCACAATGGAAAACCTGAAGGACTTGGAAAAGACAGATGTTTACAGGCAAGGATGAATGGCAGGTATGTGGCTCAGCTTCTGTGCTCTGAAGGGCAGACTGAAGGTCACCCTAAATGTTCCTAGTGTAAGTTCCAGCAAAGCAGACTTAAAGATCACAAGTAATCATTTCCTGCTCTTGTTGTGTTTTGCAAACAAACAGGATAAATTAAAAATGGACTTAATGCAGTCCCTTTAATGACAAGGAGGGTAATCTTAAGGAGAAAAATCGCAATTCAAGAAAAATTACAATGCTCAGTGGTAGACTATAAAGTAGTGCAGCTAACTGTCTTTAAAGTTTCTTTTCATTTAAAGTTTGTTTTCATTTGAAAGTTAAACTAGGTCTGTGGCATCATCAAAGATGCTTGATTTACCTGCAAGAAGAATGTCAAATGCCTTGTAACTGGATATCTCTCCAATAAGACAGTCTTACAGATTTAGAGACTGGTTTATGGGTTATATTACATAAATTAACATGTGTTTTCTGTTTTCAAAGGGCATAAGCCTATAATCTCATTACCTGAGTGATTGTACATATAGGTCTCACTTAATCCTGTCTGCATCACTGCTTCCTAAGACTCAATGCTTTTGGATGGACTAAGTGGCTGGGTTGGTGAAGAATGGGGTGGTCTGTGGGCTTCACTTTAAAACTGGTTTACCTTTTCTGTCCTAATGGCCTGGACAGAAAGGGCCCAAAGGTCTGAGAGAGGGGAAACCTAAAATATTTCCCTCAGCCCAAACTAAGTGTAGTGAGCAAAAGGGTTTTGGACAAGTGTGACGTCCCTTACACACCTTCCTCCAAAGAAGTCTTTTTTCCCTTAATGTAGGACATTGAAAAATTAATTCCTGCTTTTTGTCATCTAGTGGTTATGGATTGAATGATGCCTTTTAACCCTGTTGCCAAATCTGCTGCCCCCAGAATACAACAAGGATGCCAGCCTGTTAAACCAAGCATGCCATTGTCCAGGGACAGCCAACTGACCTGGAGTCTGCAAGATCCTTCCCCATGTGGGAAGGCCACCCTCCCATCCACACCCCCACTCTTATTAGGGATTTCTGGACCCAAGGGTAGGTAGGACGACGACCATGCCCAGCTTGAAGCAGCTAGAGAAACATAAGACCTTCACCCATTGTCCTTTATAAGATTATAGAGGGTCTTAGGTTGAGAGGGGGGAATTCTTTTTATTGTTATAAAAATTAATTAGTTAATTAAAAAATAACAATATAGGAAAGGGTGAAGCCAAGGAACTTATATGCACGACCCATGGACATAAACTTAGGTGGATGAGATTGCTGGGGGAAGGGGAAAAATATTGGAACTCTTGTAACAAAATAATCAATAAAATATACTTTAAAAAAAAGGGCATGAAAAATTCCCATAACAGCAATAATAGTAGTAGTTTCTTTTTTTCTTTCTTTCTTTTATTAGTGAAGGAAGACTGGATATTGTATTGAAAATCCAGTGGAAGTTTCTGAGAGGTGGCAGAGAGGACCAGGGTTTGGAGCCACAAATGAACATTCATAATGTTCTAATTTCTATGATCACATCTATTTATGTATCACATGATTAATTTTCATGTTAATGAAAATGCAGAGATGGATTTTAAATCCACTGACACATCAGTTCCTATGTAAAGTGCTCCTGCCAGTGCTCTTCAGAATGCAGAGCAAGCAAAGTCTTCTTATTAGGGGCACAGAGGCAGATTTTGCTTTCAAGAAGCTCTCAGGCTGGTGTAGGAGAACATGCCCATCATCATATAGAATAAATTCTTGAAGGGGAGAGAAAGGGGTAGCTGTTCACAATATTTCAGGAATCAAGGAATGTGATCATATGGCAATCAAGAAGAGGCAAAAGCTAACATTGGCTGAGAGAACTTCAGGTTCAAAGGTGTGGAGGTGAGAGTTCCCGGGGCCTGTTAGGGAGGACAGGAAAGGTTGGGGCATGTTATGAAAGCTATAATTCTGGGAGAAGAACTTAGACTCCAGTCCCAGGCAGCAAGGAGTCCTATGAGGTCTGTGAGCATGTGGGAACTTGCTTGGAACTTTACAGAGAAAAGATTTCTCTTATGTGCAGGGGTAGGTTGGCTGGGTCAGGAAGCAAGGGACAAGTGAGAGGTTATTGACTGTCCCAGTATGAAAGGCGATTAGTTTCGAGAAAGATTAGGGGACAGGATGGTGTCAATGGAGGAGGTAAATGAACTTGAGAGACTCATTGGATTGAGATGGGAAGTGAATGCAGGGAGTTAGAAACCAAGATTTTGAGGTCCTGCTGCCACACAATGATTCAGGGAAATGTCAGGAGTCAGAAGGAAAGCCAGTAGAAACAGCCCCTTAGAGCTATAAAGAGGAGATCTGGGGCCCATCCACAGTGCAGGAGCTGTAGTCTCTTTCTTTTCCCTTTAGAGCTCACAGAGAAGGTCTGGGCCCTGAGGACCAGTTGGCCAAGGGCAGGCAGGCAGACACGTAGTTCTCCTGGCTTCCAGCCACCAGACTCACAGGCTTCCGGGAAAGGCTGACAGGGTGGCTCTGTTCCTTTGAATATGAGAATATGTGGCTGGGGAAACCTAAATTAATTAAGTGATGCTGAGGCCCTGAAGCTCTCCTGAAGGAGCACACAGGGCTGTGTAGCAAGGAAGGCCAGGGTAAACTACACTCCCTCCCCCAGCATTGGAATCCAAAGAGGCTCATGAGCTTTCTTGGAACTAAGCCAGCACTTAAGTGCTTCCAGGGAGACAAAAAAATAATAAATCAAGAGCAGGTGCCCCGCCTACATGCTATCAACACCATCAACCTGCTTCTTCACAGAAACATAGTCATTTTTGTCTCAGGGACCAGATGTCTCAGTGAAGTAACAAGGCCCTCTCTGGAATTGACTTAGCCCATGACCTTCTCAGGAAACAGTCAAGGATTGGTTAATGCCTTCTTCCAAAATAGCACCCGCCATACACAGTGCCTCCAAGACACCCCCCATACGCACGCACACACACACGCACGCACACACACACACCCCAGACCTCACTCAGGCACAGATGCAAGAAGGTTATTTTCCTGGCCCATCCCCAAACTCCCATACACCAGGAACCTCTGAAACCACAACAAGCACCAGTCCAGCATGAAAAGAACTTCGCTCTAGCAGAATGAAGTCACAATGTATCCAATGTATAAAATGAAAGATTGTCATCCAGAAATCACCAAGATGTCTCTGTCCACACAAAACCATAATTTAGCTCCTATGAAGTATCAGGCATTGAGCTATATACTTTCTAGTAAGTTGTCGCATATGCTTCAGGTACCTGGACCAGGACAGCATAGTGGCTGAGAGCTGAATGCCAGAGCTAGATAGCCTGCATTGAATCCTGTCTCCACTACTTGTGAGCAATCTGACCATGGATGAATTATTATACCTCAGCATCCTTGCCTGTAAAAAGATAATATGAGGGTTGGTAAGAGGATTAAATGAGTTAATGTTTGTAAAATGTTTAGAAGTGTGCCTGGCACATTATAAATACTTCTATGTGTCTAATAAATAAATTCCTTCCTTTACTCATTTGACTTACATGGAGTAACGGGTAGGTACTTTGTAGCAACAGTTCCTATATCTAGCTGGAAAAGGAGAGGAAAAATGCTTCCATTTTCTGCAAGAGGATTGGAAGGGAAGTTCTCTTATGCCTGTAAGTTATACTCAGAAAAAGGAGTCTCTAGAAAGGAATTTACTAAAAATTCTGTTGAAGAGGAAGCCACAGGTACAGGAAGACGGAGGGGCAGGGCCTGGGTGGGAAGCTGGTTGACAAGTGGTGGAATCAGGGCCAGCACCCTGGATAGCTCCCCTAAGGCAACGGCGAGAATGTTCTGCAAAGGCTCAGGCCCAGTTCTTTTGTTGAAGCACCTCCCTGCAACTCCTGCACCCTAGCCCTTGGGGATGCTGAAGGAATGGTGTGGGAAGCTGTCTTCTGAGCTTGAAGCACGGAGGTGATAGAGTTTAGTGTGCCTGGGGCCTCATTAGGGAGACAGCACAGGACCATCTTCCTCCCATGGATTTCATCTGCCCCTCTCCCCTATACTGCCAGACTGTGATCACCTTGCAGATGGAGCAGCAGATGCACATTGAGGTACAGAGTGCAGGGAGGCAGTGTGAGGACCATAAGACAAGTCACACAGCCTGGGTTCAAAACCACTGCTGGGATCTTGGGCAAGTGACTCAACTTCTCTATGCTCAGTTATCCATCAGTAAGACAGGACAAGTAGCACCTACACTGCCCCAGGATTGAGTGAGGATTAAATGCAACAGCACACATAATACCCCTGGAATAGAGTGTTTAATAAGTGAGTCTGTTTCCTGCCTTTAGGAAATGGAAGACAGGGGAGTTAGGCATGAGCCTAGAGCTAACTTAGCTCCATGCTCAAAAACCACCATGAATTATATGTGCCAGAGGGCTGGGAAGAGGGTCTGTACCTTGAAGTCCATGGAAAGTTTTTCTTCTCTAAGATTCTAAGTTCTTCATCTACTAGACAGAAACTTCTGCTTTAAATTCCCCCTTTCAAACAGACAAGGCAAACTATAATATTTGCATAAATAATAGTTGGTCTGCAGGCTGAAAGACTGTCTCTTTAAAAGCCTCAAAATGAGAGTCAGAAGAAGCCTGAAGTTTCTAACTCAAATGACTGAAGAGCCAGACAGGTGACATAAATGTGCTAAGCCAGTTAGAGGGAGCCTGCAATGAGTTGGAAAGTGTGTGTGTGTGCTGACTAAAGGCCTTCAAATAAAATTTAAAATAATTCTTTCACCCCAAAAGAGCCCTTCTACAGCACCCACTTCTGCTCAAAGGTCTCAGTGAGAGGATTCTCCCCTACCCACTTACTTAACAGAGACCAAGGCTGGGGCTCAGAGAGAAGCTATGACTTACCCAAGATCATTCAGAGCCAGGCCTGCCCCCATACTGGGGCTCTTTCCCTTTTTCAGAGAGCAGTTTGACTGCTGCAGAGCAGGTGCAGGCAGCCCCTTAAGTGCAAGAATTTCTCCCTCCCTCTCGTGCCTGGGTGAGTGAAGAGATTAGACAATGGGCTGTTGCCTCTCATCCTAACACTCTGGTCTCCATCATATCATTCCATAGCCATCTCAGGGACAGAAGCCAACTTTCCTATGCCCTCCAGCCTTCCACTAGCCATGACAGAGCCTGGAATCACCATGTATGCCCAATCAGAGGTACTAACCAGGAAGCCAGGCTGACCTTGTACCTTTTATCTGCTCTTCACAAGACCCATTGTGAAATGAACATAAATAGCATATTTTACAGGTGACAATAGTAACAATAGCAAGCATTTACATTGCTTTTACTATGTGGCAGGCACCCTAATCAGTAGGTACTATTACCCCATATTGCAGATGAAGAAACTGAGACACAGAGAGGTGAAGTAATTTCCCCAACACCCTATCTAGTAAGTGCAGGAGCTGAAAGCCATCTCAGTAGCCCCAGTGCTTTGCACTGCATCAAGGTTCTTCTTATGTGTGGGAAGCATGGTAGGGGAAGAAGCTGGACGTAATGCTAGTTTGCTTTTGAGGTGAGAAGGATAGGAAGACTGTTCTCTGACTCTGGAAGAGAGAGACAAACTGTCATCTCAACGACACAATTCTCCTAAACCCAGCTGCCCCAGAACCTCTCTCCTGCCAGCCCACAGATTGGTACACGGACTGGATGTGCCATCCAGGATCAACGCTCTTTTGGAGGTTCACTGGATCCAGCGCACAGCCAGAGAAGCTCAGCTTATCTTCTGAGAACAGGGCGTCTCAGTGAGGTGCCGCCCTTTCAGGAGGTGAACCTCCCTTAAGTATCTGGTGACAGCGAAACGTCTGAGTAGCCCGGGGGCAGGGAGGGGGGTGTATTGGGCGTGGGGTCTAAAAGGTCTTTCTTACAGCTCTAAGAGAGGACCCAAGCCACATGACTCTCAGAGTCCACCCGAGCCTTGGAGGCAGCTTGGGAGATTGGGGGGTGGGGGTGGGAATAGGGAGTAAGGAACTGCCGGACTCAGAGCGGAGAAGGGGTTATTCTCTAGTGAGCACAGAGCCTGGGAGGAGTTAGAGTGGGAGGGGTGAGGAGGAGGGAAGGGACAAGAGGCGGAGCTGGGGGACCTGGACAGTTAAAGAGGAAAGGAGTCTACTGGCTGGGAAAGGATGGCGAGGTAGTGCGGGAGTGTGGGAGAGGCAGGGCTGATATTCCAGGCCCGGTAGGGGCAAGACGACTTTTCTCCTCAATCCCCAGATGCTGTTAGGAATTCTCACCTTTGACATTCTTCTGAAGGGCCTGTCATCGGAACCCCGCCCAGCACTCTCTGTGCCTCACCCTCCCTTTCCAGGGGTAGAAGGGGCCAGGGGGCGGGGCCAGAAGAAGGGTTGGGGTATCTGTACCCTAAGCTCCTCCGGTCTCCACCCCACAATCCTGCTGCTAGAACAGATGGAAGAGGCCGCGTCTCACCTCGGGGGCTCCTTGCCCACTGTGTTCGGAGATCCAGGCTGAGGTGGAGATTTGGAGCCCCCGGCGCCCCCCTCTCCCGCGGAGCGGGGGAGGAAGCGGCCGCTGCGCGACCCCTCCCATGGGGAGAAGAGGGGAATCGGACCCGGTGGGTCCTAACTGGGGGCGGAGGGTGGGCAGAAAACCAGCTCCTCGCACGCAGAACCCATTATCCTCAAAGACTTGTCCAGGACTCTTTCTGAACCAAGACCCTTTTCTGGGGGTTTCAGCTCGGGCGCATTTGGGAAGGAGACCCCCGCCGGGCCGCGCTCCGCCCCCGGCTCCCGCCCCGCCGACGTCTTATTAGCATGAGCGACGCAAGTGGCCAGGGCACCACTCGGGGGCCGAGACTCGCAGCGTCACAGCCCCGAGTGGAAAGGGAAAAAAGAGGAGGCGGCGGAGGAAGAGGCAAGAGCCGGCGCTAGGGGAGAGGAAATCGGCGGCAGGGCGAGCAGTCGGCGGGCGGGCGGCCTCAGAATGCCCCTGTGCTCCCGCGGGCGGTCTCTCCACCTGGCGAGGAAGGCTCCAGGCGGGCCAGAGGCGAAGCGCGTTCAGTCTCCGTCCCTGACCCCTCGGCGCACCGGTCTTGCCTAATCACTCCTGAGCTCAGCGGCAGAGGGTCTGGGGTTCCTCTCTGAACAGCGGCGGCGTCTCGCGGAACAGGGTTCTTGCTTTTCCTCGGGTGCAGGGCCATATGCCCTGCAGCCACCTGAAGCACAGGGGGCGCTGCAAGGCGCTGACCGCGCCCCCGAAGTTCTGAGCTCTAGTCTCTGCACTGCAGGGCGCTTGCGTCCGGCCCCGCGGAGGTGTCCTCACAAGAGCGACTGGGTGGGGGCAATGGAACCGGAGGGCCAAGCCCGGGAGGCAGCCACCAAGCTGTCGGAGGTGGTGGGTGCAGCGCTCCAAGAACCTCGGCGGCAGCGGCTCCTGGTGCTGGTCATCGTGTGCGTGGCGCTGTTCCTGGACAACATGCTGTACATGGTCATCGTGCCCATCGTGCCTGACTACATCGCCCATTTGCGCGGGGGCAGTGAGAATCCTATCCCAACCCCGGAAGTGTGGGTGCCCACCCTGCCGCCGCCCACTTCAGCCAATGCTAGTACCAGCACGCTGAACAGCTCAGAGTCCCCGACGGCTTCGTGGCCAGCCGGGTCTTCCCTGCGGCCCCGCTACCCCACGGAGAGCGAGGACGTGAAGATCGGGGTGCTGTTTGCCTCCAAGGCCATCCTGCAGCTTCTAGTGAACCCCCTAAGTGGTACCTTCATCGATCGCATGAGCTACGACGTACCGCTGCTCATCGGCCTGGGCGTCATGTTCGCTTCCACAGTGCTGTTTGCCTTCGCGGAGGACTATGCCACGCTCTTCGCTGCGCGCAGCCTGCAAGGCCTGGGCTCGGCTTTCGCAGATACGTCCGGCATTGCCATGATCGCAGACAAGTATCCTGAGGAGCCCGAGCGCAGTCGCGCCTTGGGCGTGGCGCTGGCCTTCATCAGCTTTGGAAGTTTAGTGGCACCACCCTTCGGGGGCATCCTCTATGAGTTCGCGGGCAAACGTGTGCCCTTTCTGGTGCTCGCCGCGGTGTCGCTATTGGACGCCCTGTTGCTGCTGGTGGTGGCCAAGCCCTTCTCAGCCGCGGCACGGGCGCGGGCCAACCTTCCGGTGGGTACACCCATCCACCGCCTCATGCTGGACCCCTACATCGCTGTGGTGGCGGGCGCACTCACCACTTGCAACATACCCCTCGCTTTCCTGGAGCCCACCATTGCCACATGGATGAAGCACACGATGGCAGCGTCAGAGTGGGAGATGGGCATGGTCTGGCTGCCCGCCTTTGTGCCTCACGTGCTAGGCGTCTACCTCACCGTACGCCTGGCAGCGCGCTACCCACACCTGCAGTGGCTCTACGGCGCGCTCGGGCTCGCAGTGATCGGTGCCAGCTCATGCGTGGTGCCTGCCTGCCGCTCCTTCGCACCACTGGTCGTCTCTCTCTGCGGTCTGTGTTTCGGCATTGCGCTGGTTGACACGGCTCTGCTGCCCACGCTCGCCTTTCTCGTGGACGTGCGCCACGTTTCGGTCTACGGAAGCGTCTATGCCATCGCCGACATCTCCTATTCCGTGGCCTATGCGCTCGGGCCCATAGTGGCGGGCCATATCGTGCACTCCCTCGGCTTTGCGCAGCTTAGCCTTGGCATGGGCCTGGCCAATCTGCTCTACGCGCCTGTCCTGCTGCTGCTGCGAAATGTGGGCCTCCTGACACGGTCCCGCTCCGAGCGCGACGTGCTGCTAGACGAGCCACCGCAGGGTTTGTACGACGCCATGCGCCTGCGTGAGTGCCCTGTGTCGGACCCGGACCATGCGCCTCGCAGCCCGCGGAGCGCATTTGATGAGTTGGAGGATGACTACAACGACTACTACACCCGCAGCTAGCAGTCCCGCTTCTCCTCCAGGCCACACACCCGCTTCTTACCCCTGGGGTCAAGTTGGCTGCTCTGTGAGCACAGTGGCTAGCTCAGGCTCAGGGCCAGCCCTCCAGAGAGGACTCCGGCGCCAGCCTCTGTCTTTAGTTCTTCTGCCTGGGTTCCCTCCCCATGACCCTTTCTGTGTCCCTCTCCCTCTCAGCTAGTGGAGTGTGGAGCACCAAGGCACGCAAAGCGATGCGCTCCTTGCACAGAAAGCTAGGTGTGACAGACTCTACTTCGGAACCATCCTGTGTATGGTTGTACGTCTCCCTGTCCTCCCTTCTGTTTCTTGGTCTGCTGCACAGCTGTGTCTCCGGCCCAAATCAATAAACCATATCTGTCCCAGACTGAGTCTGTTTACTGGTGAGGTTGGGTGGCCAGACACAGGGCCAGGACAGAAGGGAGGGTGATGTGGGCCTAGTCCCAATCCAAGTTTCAGTCCCGCGGGCATGCTGAGACCCTGTGGCTCTTTTGATACCTGAATAAGGAGAGCAATATGAAAGAATCAAATCCAACAGGGGCTCTCACCCATGGACACCCTAGGGCTCACATGCACTCAGCCCACAACAGCCTCACTCTCCCAAGCCCAGCACAGCACCCCAGGGTACCTCCCAGGGGAACTGGTGCATTGGCCCAGCCCCTGCAGGACACACCGGGTATCAGACACAGAACACAGGCTCTGGGGGCTTGGCTTCCCTTGGAGTCTAGCATCCTATCCCATCTAGACTCTGAAAAGGTGTAGGAGCCCGATCTCTGGAAACACACATATGTGATGTGTGTGTTTGTTAGAGAGCCAGGCTCTATCCTATGGGGAGTGGGAAAACAGTTACCAGTGTGTCTTGCTGTGTCCCTGCCATGTGGATCTAAGCCTGGACTGGAAAGGGTACCAGTGTGGGATCTGGTGCCACCCCTTCACACCTGCCACCCCTACCTCATCCTGAGTGGAAGCAATCATCCACTTTAAATTTGGGTCCCCAGAAGCCCCACTCCCAGTCCTGGAGCCTGTGGCCTGCTTAAGGTCACAGTGTTCTCCCATTCCAGCGTTGGGAGAGCCACCGGGGTTGCAACGCCTGTATGTTTGGGGGCGGGAGGGGGGCTGCATCTACATGCTGATGTGTGTACAGTCTATCCTCGGTATGCGTGTCGGGCTGTGTTTGTCTGGGCAGGGTCTGTCTTTGTGGGTCTGTCTGTGTTTTGTGTAAGGATCTATATGTGGGGAGGGGGAGGAGTGCTTTGTCTGAGAGGAGTGGCTGCCTCTGGCTGCCTGTCTCTAAGCATCCCCAGGTCTGTATCTTCCCCCACCCCAATAGTGCCAGGCAGGATGGGGAGGACCTGCAGTGATTAACAAACAGGTTGTTGTTACCACCGTCATCATTATTGTTATTTTGAAAAGAGTTGTATGTAGCAGTTTGAGTATGGCCTAGACAGTGGGAGGACATAGATTTCCCCAAACCCAGTCCTCCCCAGGGTTCTGCAGGCACAGCTGCTGCTAGGATAATGGGGTTGAGTGAGCAAGGGGGCTGGAGATGGCTGGGCTGGGGGCAATGGGAATGGGTCAGGCGATGTCTGCACGCCCTTTTCAGTCCTAGATTCTGGTCTTCTTGTACAAACTGGCCCCAGCTCAGGCGGGGGAGGGGGCGGTTGGTGGGATTCCGGAAGGCTGGGTCGAGTGGGGAGGTGAGGGATAAAGAGAGAAGAGAGAAAGAGAGAGAGAGAGAGAGAGAGAGAGAGACAGAGAGAGAGAGAGACAGAGAGAGAGAGACAGAGAGAGAACAGGGGAACAGGGGTGGGGCTGAGGAAGGGAGGAAAAGAAGGGAGGGGAGGGCGGAGAAACAGGAGGAGGAGAGGACAGGAGCGGCCGGGTCGCTGGCAGCGGGTGGGGAGCCCGCGGGAACCCTGCAACGTCGTCGGAGGCTCTACAGCAGACAGAGGTGGCGGCCCCCATCCCCGCTCTGCTGACGCGTTCTCGGATCCCTGGAGCTTACACTCTCGCCCCCAGTCCTGCTTCATGCGGTGCAGCGGCGGCAGAGCGGCACAGCCTAGGAGAGCAGGTGAGAAGGGCTGGGTTGGCGGCGCGCAGCGCGGGGAGCAGAGAGGAAGTCTCTGTCCAGAGACCGCTCAGGGATGAGAGGCCCCAGGACTCTCTGAGTCCTCCTAGTCCTGAACAACAGCGGCCGTCGTGGGACCGCCAGAAGATTGAGAGACTCCGCAGCTGTGGTGCTTATCCACAACGAGTGGGTCAGGGAACAGGGGAGCCGAACGATGAGACGTTAGGGGAAAAGGGCTTGGAGAGGCTTGATCATTACGGCTCCGCGGCTCCACGTGCATATTCTCACTTCTCCTGGACCTCCGTCTGCTGAGTGCCGAGGTCTGCACTTTCTGAGCCCAGTCGGAGGGTCCGCAGTTCTCACTCCGACTACCCTGAAGTGCTGGCGAGCACTTGCCTCTCTCCCGCACTGGAAGAGGCAGGAGGTGGGGAGAGGACGACGGTAGCAAGCATGAGCCAGGTCTAGGGAAGTCCCTGGATGGGGCAGACAGCCTGTGGTGTCAGGGCCGAGCTGGAGTTAGGCTTCTAGGGCAGGGCAGAGATCTCTGCGGGAAGCCTTTGTAAGCCTGGCGGGTGGAAGGACACCACACACACACATACACCCTGTAAGCTCTGGCCCAAGCCAAGGAGGAAGAGTAGCTGGCTTGGGGACCAGGACACCCCCCCCCACTTCGGCCCTAGGAAATTATACTGCTTAGATCTTCTGCTCCTTTCCCAGTCGTGGGGTCTCTGAAGGTTGACTAGTATCTTCCAGCTATGGCGTTGGCCCAGGGCCAGAGCAAGAGGAAGCATGGGCTACACTGTCTCTAGGGCCTTTACCAACATGACCTTACCTTTCTTTGCCCCCTCAAAACCCCGCGGTGGTAGGGGTGGACCCTCTCCTATCCAGTATCTCCTGGGTACTGCCGCTTCCGCAGTGGCTGGGGGAAGCCCCTATGCTCCATAGCACTGGCGTCTGGAACCACCCAGTCCTGAGCATCTGGTGCAGTGCCAGCAAGGACTCTACATTTTCTGTCCAGCATTTCCAGGCAGCCCAAGGTCTCCACCTCTGGAGCAGGTTCATCCATCTTTCTGGATACTCTGTCGTTTGACCAACTGTGCCCATGCGCAGCCCCCACCTGGACTGTGCCTGCCTGGGGTGCATGTGGGGTAGGGGTGGAATGATCTAAGCATCAGCTTTAGGGTCTTGAGAATGAATAGGGAATGGGTGAGTAGAGAGCATCCGTGTGTCTCTCTATAGGCTTACACTTAGCTTAGAGAGATCTCTGAGGGTAGAGGTTGGACCCCACCAGCCTTAAAAATTAGCCTTTGCCCTCCTTGGTCTGGCTCATTCTGCTGCCCCTTCAAAATTAATCCACTACTCTCCAGGCTGTCAGGTGGTGTCTAGGGGACTGGGCTGCCCAGCTTCCCTATACTGCCTCCCTCAGCATTCCCATGGCACCTAAACTGGGAACATGCAGATCAGAAACTGCCTAAATCACAGCCCATCCAACAGGTGACAAGGCCCTCCCTGCTTTGGCCATATGCCAGCCTCCCAATCAGCCCAGAGAGTCTCCTGGAACCCAGGGCCTTTTGTATTCATTCAGGAATGTATTCATGCACACATGCATTTCTTTTATTCGGCTCCCCAGTACTAATCCTATTCCATGCCAGGCACCTGCTAGGTCCTAGAAATGAAGCACTGAACATGGCAGGTATGGTCTTTCTCTGGAGTAGCTCACAGTCTAGCAGGAAATAGATTTTAATCTGCAGAGCACACATCTATTGGGCCCCAGGCAGGAACAAAGCAACTGTGGCTTAGGAATGGGCAGGCCCAGCCCTGCTGCCTCCTACACTACCCTGGGGCAGTCAGTTGGGTCTGGGTGACAGCAGTCTGATGGAGCAGGTACAAGCTGGAGGCTCACCTCAGACCTCACACCCTTTTATTTTGGGGTTCAGAGAGGACACTGTTGTCTGGGGGCAATGATCTTGAGGCCAGAAAATTGGGGCCAGGCCTCAATGAGACTACTAGCCAGCTCTATCCTCACAGGGTGTAGGTGGGTATAAGACTACAGGAGGTGAAGTGTCCATGGGACGTCTATATCATTGTTGTGTTGCCTTTCCACATCTTGGTCCCCAGATTTGTATCTTTGTTTCAGGAATCACCAAGATGCCCATTCTGGAAAAAAAACCCCAAAAGATGGCAGCAAAAAGTCTCAGCAATGAAGAAGAGCCTGTGAGTGACTTTTGGAGCCCTCTCTGTTATCTCTACTCTCCCCATTCACATATCCTTGGCTTCCAGAACAGTACTGAGTTGGATTTGCTCCCAGTACTTGCCTGGCCCCCAGTCCTGCCCTCTTCTGGGGCATGAGGCCCAGGCTGCAGCCTTGCCCTGAGCCTGTTGAGGAGCCTAGGTGGGCATAGGGGCATTAGGAGTAGACTCAAGCAGTGCTTAGGGAATGCTGACGGCCATACTTCCTAACCCCGAAGTCCAGGAAGAACCCTTGACTTAGGCCAGACTCTCTTTTTTTTCCTTCAGGATTTCCCCTCACCCCAATTTCCACTTCCAACGGCTTTGAGCCAGTGGAGTTGCCTTAGGTAAGCCTTGTCACATCCTGGCCCCAGCTGTTGTCACTGGATCAGTCCTGGAGTCTTGAGACGAGGCACCCCTCCCTGGGAAGCATCCTCCCTCCCACCCCATTCACCTTCCAGAATTAAGAGCAGTACATTTGATCTCCACAGTGTGGCACATGTTGGTCCCTTTGCCACACTTGTCTTCTTGACACCTTCTTGATACCCACAGCACTCTCTATTCCCCTAGGCTTCATTTGGACCCTGGACAGAACTTTCTGGTTTCTCCCTGTAAAGTTGCTCACCACATTGTCCCGCTCACTGCAGCTGACACCTCTGTTGTTGCTTCTGCTCATTGGCATGTCCTTCCCTTTGGACTGTGGCTGCCTTGTCTCTCCATGAAACCTGAGTCCAGCTCAGGGCCTGGCTCACATGAACTGCCCAGGAGACATGTTTTTACTTGAGACCCCAGCATCCAAAGATCCTTACAAATACAAGTCCTTGCCTCTGTTCCCATTGTGGGCCAGAAGCCCATGAGAGTCTGGAAAGAGCCCCAAGAGGCTGAGACCTCATAGCAGAGATTTCCTGCCTTGTTACTTTTTATGTGTCAATTCTCCATGATCCAGGCTGAGTCCCAAGGCACTGTCAGAGCCCTCCAAGAAGGGTGGCTTTTTTTCTAACAGGGGCTCCAGCCAGGCCTGCTGCCACTCTTGGCCAGGCCATCAACTGGGCTTGGCTTTCTGTACTTACTTGCTCACTCACCCACCACAAAGAGTCCCAGGTCCCAATAGAAGAAAGATGGAACCAGAGCAGCTACATGGAGGACCTGGACCTGGCTCTCAGGAATGGGCTGGATAGCCTAAAATGCTCTCCAGACCCATCCTTGAGTACCCAGGGTAGCAACAGCTTTTACTTAGCACTGACAGCCTCCTCCCTCCCTCGAGGGCAGTGGACTCTAGACACAGGATCAGGAAAGTGGAGGGACCCCATTCATTTATCAGGGCATGTTCACTCAGTTCCATCTGCCCAGGGCACCTGTGGGGGCTCCAGCCTGTGCAGCAGTAGAGCAGAGCAGAGGAAAGCTTTCAACAGGCCCCTTCACTCCACAGCCTGTCTGGGATAGAAATCCACTGCCCTTATCACCCTACAGAGGAAAACCCCTGAAAGAAGGCATCCAACTTTGTAAAATTTAAGCAATAATATGAACAGTCCTGGTTTCTAATTGTGACCTGTTAAGTGAGGAAGAAGGAAAGGAAATAGAAAAGAGCAAGGAGAAAGAAGAGAATGGCTGAGGAAGAAGGAGCAGAATGAATATTAGATGAAGACTGATTTCAGGTCTCAACTCTGTCATCACATTTCTGGGAGACCTTGGACTATCTGTAGACTCTCTGGGTCTAAGTTTCCTCATAGGTCAATGAGGCTAAGGCATAAAATGGTTGAACATGTATGTGAGATCCTTGGTGAACACAGCAGGTAAACTGGAAAGCATTGGGCCCAGACTCTTTCCATACTTTGGGGGCCTCCAGAGATTATGAGTTTCCTTCTAGGAATTCCTCTGGAAGGATAAGGAGACTAGCATTATAACATTTAATAATGTGCCTATTTGTGGCCATTTGGTTTTTTGATCTAATTCTCTCAGGTAGGAATTGTCATTTATGTCTTATGGATGAGGAAGCTGAGACTTAGAAAGATTAAAAGAGGAAGGACTTGCACTGCACTTTTCCCCCACCTATCCCCTTACCCACAGGGAGCAGAATGCCCTTCTCTGGGTTTCATAACTAGAAAGGATTTAATAAGAAGCCCAAGGCACGAGTCACCTTCCCAAGAAACATCTTGCATTATTCTGTTTATTAAGACAAGCAATGAACTATATCTCCTACCATCTTTCACTTATTCAAATTTCTCTATTAGAGTCACACCCTTTGGATCCAGAGATCAATTGGATTCTGAAGTCTCAGTTGAGGAACAGTTTCTAAATTAAGAATGATCAGCAGTCAATATCAAAGCAGGACTATTTCACCTTAGACTCATTTGCTATGGTTGATAAGCATTTTTACATCAATGATCTCTTTGATCCTATGAGAAGTAGAGGTTATTACCCCCATATGACAGGGAAGGAAACTGAGACACAGAGGTAGGAGTGATTTGCTTAAAATAAAACAGCTGGTTGCAGCAGGGTCAGCGCATGAATCCAGGTCTGCCTAGCATCAAGATTTTTTTCCTCTGCACTTTGTCCTCTCTTTGGGGCAGGGCTGATGTATGGGATAAAGCAAACAGGAACTTCCTAAGTTCACAGTTCTGCTGAGCTGAGGCCTGAAAGCAGAGGAGTCTCAGGATAGAGAATAAATATGGCAGCAGATGGAAACAGATGCTAGGCATCAATGTGGGGACAGGCAAGGGTCACACATAAGGACAGGCACAGCAAATGCCTGTGAACCTTCTCTTCCAGAGGCTGCCCAAACTTCCAGTGCCCCCACTGCAGCAGACCCTGGCCACTTATCTGAGGTGCATGCAACACCTGGTGCCCAAGGAGCAGTTCAGGCGGAGCCAGGCCATTGTGAAGCAGTTTGGGGCCCCTGGTGGTCTCGGTGAGACCCTGCAGCAGAAGCTCCTGGAGCGGCAGGAGATGACAGCCAACTGGGTAAGAGTTGTTGGGAGGGGGCTGACTGAGGGGTAGACATAGGACCCATGGGGCAGGAGGACAGGAAGTAGACTTGTAGACAGAAGGATTTGGGTGAGGGACAGGTAGGTAACTATGGTACAGATGGGAGACAGGGATCAGGGAGAGATAGAGCCAAGGCAAGGAAAAGACAAGATGTAGAATGTGAGATAGGTATGGGGACAGAGGGCTGAAAGATGGGGGAAAGGGATGGGGACAAGAATGGGAACAGACAAGGACAAGTTTGGGGGACAGATGGATGACAGGGATGGGACAGCAGAAGATATTAATGAGGTTAGGGAAACTGAGAGGTATGAAAGGCAGGAATGGGACCCTTATAAGGATGGGCAGGGGACATGGATAAAGCACCAAACAACCAACATAAGACCCTGGAAGCGAAGAAAGGAGAGAGTACATGGCAAGGATGAAAGACAGGCATGTGGGTTTGGAAGCACATGGTCCTAGCACATAACTGGGGACCGGTGTGCATTTGTGGAATGAATGAATGAATGAATGAAGTCCATGATCCAGTGAAGTGTCCCAACTGTCTCTTGGAGCTGCCAGGATGGGATTGGTGTGCTCCACAAGCAAGGCACCCTTTCTTGGAGGGAGCGTACATGGCCCTTGTGGATAATGGCTCCCCTTCTCTTCTCTCCCCCACAGGTGTCTGAGTACTGGTTGAATGATATGTATCTCAATAACCGCCTAGCCCTGCCTGTCAACTCTAGTCCAGCTGTGATATTTTCCCAGCAGCACTTCCAGGACACCAATGACCAGCTAAGGTGAAGTCACTGTGCTCTTGGGCTCACAGCTTGGGACTTTGCCTGGGGTAGGGGTCCTGGTCCCAGAACCAGGAAGGAAAAGCTAAAGCTTGTGTCTTGGCAGAGCTTTCTGAGACCAAGTGGCCCTGAGACAGAGGCCAGGCCATGGGGTCAAGAGAGAGGTTAGGTAAGGCTGCACACGAGGAACAAACACATTTGGGGTGGGTGGGCATTAATGGAGGGCATGTGACCCCAGATGTCCTCATGATAGTCTTGACCAGGCTGAGGCCCTGGAAGGATGTGGGTACACTTTAATTTGCCAGTACTTGAGGCTGGGACTTGGTGGGACACACTGCCTCAGGTGATCTGGGAGGCCTCTGCTGCCCTCTAGCCCCCAGCTCTAAACAGGCTCCAAAGGGTTGGCAATGGTTTCTTCCCACCAGCTGTCTTTGCCAGATCCTGTGCCATCTGCTGCAATTTCACAGCTCACTGAGTCACTTGAATGGCTTCTGGGCCCACTGATGACAATGGAGGGACCATTTATGCAAGGGTGAGGCAGGGAGAAAGGATCTCCTTGCAAGTCACTTAGACCCAGATCCGCGTCTTTGACTTTAAGACTCAAATGGGACACAGTGTGGGGACAGTTCAGAGGAAGGAAAAGAACAAAAGGCAGGGCCCACCTAACCTACAGGCAGGGCTCAGCTATGTTTGGGAGACCTCCAACCTGTCCTTTCTCACCAAGACCATTCCAAAGGTCTAGGGACAGCCTTTCCCTTCCCCCTGTAGCCGGGGCCTTCCCTGATCAAAAGAACATGGGTGGAAGGCTGAATGATTTCTGAGAACAGTTCTCAAAATTGCATCTGAGTGAGCAGTTTTCTCTTGTTGCAATTAAGCCAGGGCTCATTCCTCCATGAACAGTTAAGATGACATGATTCCATGGCATGGTTCTCTGGTGCCTTTTCCCTGCAGTACCCACTTTCCTTTTCATTAGCACTTAGGAAACCAAATTACTGACTTTTCCCAGGAGACTGAATTTCCTACAACCCCTAGGTCCTGGCCCAGTCCAGCCCCAGCATAAGCCTTTCTTAGGAAACACCTACCCCTGATTTTCTAACTTGTTCCTGCCTGCTCTGTGGCCTCTCCTGGCTTCCTCTCCCTCCTCCTTTTGCTCCTCACTCACATTCTAGTTTCCTTTCCTCCTGGAAGTTCTTTCCAGGGGACCACTTTTAATCCGAAGCTTGTGAAGGACTGACAGTATAGAGATGGGTGGAAGGCAGCAGGTATCTCCTCCTATTGGGGCACTACCAAGACCTGGCATCTGGTGAGTGGTTATTGAGTTTGAGAGAGAGAGAAAGAGAGAGAGAGAGAGGGAGAGGAAGGGAGAGAAAGAGGAGAGGGAGAGAAGGAGGTGGGCAGAAAGAAAGGAAGAAGGAAAGAAGGAGAAAGAAAGATTATATATAGAGAGAGGGAACCTGGGCTCCTGAGGGAGAGGCTAAGGCCATATCTCTCTCTGCAGGTTTGCTGCCAACCTCATCTCTGGAGTGCTCAACTACAAGGCCCTGCTGGACAGGTAGTATTGGGCTCAGCCTGGGGAAGGTAGTACTCTGTTCTGGCACAGCCTGTTCATTCATTTGTCTCCCTGCCACACTAAACAAGGAGCCCTATAGGGCAGGGAACTTGTCTTTTTTCAGCTTTGTGTTTCTAGCTCCTGTCACAGAGTAGATAGGACCCCACCCACCCCATGCATCAGGATGACCTTTACTCCAGCTGGCCCAACCATTAATGGTTCTTTCTGGTATAAGCACTATCCTACCTTGATCCTTTTAAAATGCTCCCCTTCCTCCATACCTTATATGTACATAGAGTATATATATCAGGAATCTAGAGAACACACAAGACGGTGGAGAAGGGAGAGTTAGCGTTGCCACCTGCTACTTGAGGGAAATGGTCTCAGTCTGAGCCTGCTTACTTGGCTTCAACCCCGATTTCCTTTCTGCCTTAAAACAGTGTTTATCAAACAATCTGGGGTGTTTTTTAATTTTATAAAATGTTTTTAAAACACTACAAAAATAAATTAGTAGAAAATGGTACATAAGTACAAAATACAAGACCACTTTTTTTAAAAATTAGACTTTAACTTTATGATAATTTTTATTTTTCAACTACAATTTACATTCAATATTATTTTGTATTAGTTTCAGGTGTACAGATAAGTGGTTAGACAATCACATGCTTTACAAAGTGTTCCCCTGTTATTTCTAGGACCCACCTGGCACTATACAAAGTTATTGCAATATTATTGACTATATTACCTATGCTGTACTTTACATCTCCGTGACTGTTTCATAACTACCAATCATTACTTCTCAATCCCTTTACCTTTTTCACTCAGTCCCCCAACACCCCTCTCCTCTGACAACTATCAATCTGTTCTCTGTATCCCTGAGTCTGTTTCTGTTTCCTTTGTTCATTTACATTGTTCTTTAGATTCCACATATAAGTGAAATAATATGGTATTTATATTTCTCTGACTGACTTATTTCACTTAGCATAATATTCTCTAGGTCCATCCATGTTGTCGCAAATGGTAAGATTCCTTTCTTTTTCATGATTGAGTAATATTCCATTGTATACATGTATCACCACATTTTTACCAAGTGCTTGATTGATAGGCACTTGGATTGCTTCGATATCTTGGCTATTGTAAATAACGCTGCAGTGAACATAAGGGTGTGTATATTCTTTCAAATTAGTGTTTTGAGTTTCTTTGGTTGTATTCCCAGAAGTGGAATTGTTGGTTCATAAGGCAGTTTCATTTTTAACTTTTTGAGGAATCTCCATAGAGTTTTCCATAGTGGCTGCACCATTCTGCATTCCCACCAATAGAGCACAGGGGTTTCCTTTTCTCCACATCTTCACCAAAACTTGTTTGTTGATTTACTGGTGATAGCCATTCTGATAGTGATATCTCATTGTGGCTTTAATATGCATTTCTTGGATGATTAATGATGTTAAACATCTTTTCATATGTCTGTTGGCCATCTATATGTCCTCTTTGGAAAACCGTCTATTTGGGTCCAAGCCCATTTTTTTAATGGATTTTTTTTTTTTTTTTTTTTTTTAGTGTTGAGTTGTATAAATTATTTATATATTTTGGATATTAACCCCTTAGCTGATGTAGCATTGGCAAATATGTTCTCCCATTCAATTTCATGGGTTGCCTTTTCATTTATTGATGGTTTTCTTTGCCATGAAAAACTTCTTATGTAGATGTAGTCCCATTTATTTACTTTTTTTCTTTTGTTTCTCTTGCCCAAGAAGATATATTAGAAAAAAATATTGCTATGAGAAATATCTGAGATTTTACTGTCTATGTTTTTTTAGGAGTTTTATGGTTTCAAGTGTTACCTTTTTTTAAAGTATATCTTATTGTTTATGTTGTTACAGTAGTTACAATTTTTCCCCCATTGCTCCCCTCTGCCCAGTAATTCCCTTCCCTCCAGCAATCCCACCCCCCCTTAGTTCATGTCCATGGGTCATGAATATAAGTTTGTTGGCTTCACACTTTCCTATATTATTCTTAAGTTCCCCCTGTCTATTTTGTACCAACTGATTATGCTTCTTAATCCCTGCACCATTTCCCCATTTCTCCTCCTCCCCCCTCCCAGATGATAACCCTCCCAATGATCTCCATACCTATGATTCTATTCGTATTCTGGTTTGCTTAGTTGAATTTTGTTTTTCTTTTTTAGATTCAGTTGTTGATAGTTGTGAGTTTGTTGTCATTTTAGTGTTCGTAGTTTTGATCTTCTTTTCCTTAAGTAAGTCCCTTTGACATTTCATATAATAATGACTTGGTGATGATGAGCTCCTTTAGCTTTACCTTGTCTGGGAAGAACTTCATCTGCCCTTCCATTCCAAATGATAGCCTTGCTGGATAGAGTAATTCTCAGTGCAGGTTGCCTTTCATCACATTGAATACTGCTTACCAGTCCCTTCCTGCCTGCAGAGTGTCCTCTGAGAAATCAGCTTATAGTCCTATAGGCACCCCCCTGCAGGTAACTCTCCGCCTCTCTCTTGCTGCCCCCAGGACTCTGTCTTTATCTTTCCCCTTTGGCATCTCAATCATGATGTGTCCTGGTGTGGTCTCCTCTGGGTCCAGCTCACCTGGGACCCTCCGTGCTTCCCGGACCCGTATGTCCATCTCCTTCACAAAATTTGGGAAGTTTTCCTCATTTTTTTCAATTCTTGCTTCCTCATTCTGCACTGGTTGACTGTTTTTTTCTTCCTTATGTTCCAAATCATTGATTTGAACTCCAGTTTCCTTCCCTTCACCATTGGTTTTGTATGGATTTTCCTCCATTTAATTTAGCATAGCCTCCACTTCTTCTCTTATGCGTTTGCCATACTCAAGCATATCTGTCAAGCCTGTGACCATCTTTATCACCAGTGTTTTGAATTCTACAGCTGTTAGGTTGTCTATCTCCTCATCTGTTAGGTTGGGTATCTCCTTGTCGCTTAGTTGTTCCACTGGAACCTTGATCCATTTCCCCTTTTGGTCCATACTTCTCTGTCTTGTCATTCTGACAGGCTCCTGTGTTTGTTGACCTCTGTGTCTTAGGTAGAGCTGTTGCTCCTGTTATGTTTAAGGGACGGAGTCTTAGGGATTTGTCAGTACAGGGTGACCTGTTTCACCACGTTGTAATGCTGTATGTGGCAGGGGGGCATCTGAGAGGGAACAATGTTACCTGACCAGCACTTGCCCCTTATCCAGGCACTTCTCCCACTTCTTTATGGAACTGGTGCCTCTCTAGCTGTTGCCATGGCCATCGTTCCCAAAGTGGGTGGGTCTGTGGATGTTCTAGGACCATGGGGGCCCTTTAAACAAGTGGACTCTGCTGAGACACTGACAGTTTCTTCATCCACCCCAACCTCCAATGGTCTGCACAGTCGGAAACAACGAGGCTTGATTTTTTCTGGTGCTGGGACCGTGAGCTGTGAGGTCCAGTGAGGAGCTGGGAGTGCTCCCCAGGTGTCCCTCCTGACTTTTTAAAATGTGTGACTGTGCTTTCCACCAGTCTGCTGATGCTGCCACTGCTGCTGCCACCACACCGCATCCTCTCCACCCCGGCTCTGCCCATCTCACCTGTCTGGATGAGTATTTCTTATATCTTTGTTTGCTGGACTTCCATGCAGTTTAATTTTCTGGAACTTCTGGTTGTTTCTAGTTTTGAGGCAGTTGTATTCCTTCTTAGTTGTGGAGGGAGATGCACAATGCCTGTCTATGCCTCCATCTTGGCTGGAAGTCAAGTCTTACCTTTAAGTCTTTAATCCATTTTGAGTTTATTCTTATAAATGGTGTAAGAAAGTGGTTTAGTTTCATTTTGTTTTTGCATATTATCTTTTAAATTTTTTCAACACCACTTATTAAAAAGACTGTCTTTACCTCCTTGTATGTTCTTGGTCTCTTTTGCTATATAATATTTGACCATATAGGCATGGTATTATTTCTGACCTTTCTATTTTTTTTTAATAAACACTTTTATTACATGCGCTAAGATAGGAGGTAGAAGGATTTATTTGCCTTCCCACAGCCTTGATTTTTCTCAGCCAGAACTCCAGCTCCTTGCCCTCCAATACACAGTCACCTGTAAAACCACATTGGTCTGGTCTTGAAGGATGCAAGCAAGAAACTTGCCCTGCTGGAACTGCTCCTCTAGAAGACTGCTGTTTGTGGCATTCTTTTTCCTTTCATCATATTTCTTCTGAATTTTTTTTATCATTTTTTGTTTAAAATCTCTTCCCTCTCAGGAGTCAGCTTGACCCTCTTCTTGAGGCCTAGGGGAAGATCCTAGTGGTGCTCATTTCACTATCAGTATAGTGTGCTGTCAATGAGCATGATGCAGCACTTACTAGGGTCTTGGTATGAACCATTTTGTTGTTGGATGCATTGTAGACAACATCAACAATGTTTGTTTGCATGTACAACACTCCGACCTCCAGGAGAAGTTGTCCACACCCAACGTCAAGGCTCAGTACTTTTTGTTGCCTCCTGCATGCAGACTGTTGTGTATGCAGCGGGGACCAGTATTAGTAGGGACCAATCTTAGCATTGACAGCAGGATGTCCCAGCTCATATTTTCTCTTCTTGTGGTGGGATTTTTTCTTACCTTATGTCTTGTGGCACTTATGTCAATTATCCTGAGAGATGCCCATGGCTTGGCCTGGACTCTTTATTCTGTTCCTTTGATCTATATGACTGTTTTTATGCCATTACCGTGATGTTTTGAAGCTATAACCTTGTATACAGTATAGTTTGATATCAGGTAGCATGATATCTACAACTCTGTTCTTCTTTCTCATGATTGCTATATATATTTGGGGTCCTTTGTGATTCCATATAAATTGTAGGATTATTTGTTTTAGTTCTGTGAAGTACACCATTGGGATTTGATAGTATTGTGATGAATCTGTATATTGGTTTGGGTAGTATGGACATTTTTAAAATGTTAATTTTTCCTGCTCATGAGCACATATATACTTGCTTTTATTTGTACCTTCTCTTCAGTGTTTCATAATTTTTTGAATACAGGTCTTTTACCTTCTTGGTTAATTTTATTCTTAGGTACTTTATTTTATTTGATACAATTGTAAATATCAAATAGTTTCCCTTTCTCATAGTTCATTTTTGTTGTATGAAAGTGCAACCAATTTCTGGATTTTTTTTTTGTATCCTGTTGCTTTAGTAAATTCATTTATCAGTTCTAGTTGTTTTTTGGTGGAATTTTTAGGGTTCTCTATATACAGTATCAAGTCATCTTCAAACAATGACAGTTTTACTTCTTTCTTTATAATTTGAATGCCTTTTATTTCTTCTTATTGTTAGATTGGTATGGCTAGGACTTTCAGTACTGGGTTGATTTAGAGTGATGAAAGTGGACATCTCTGTTTTGTTCCTGATTTTGGGGGAAACACTTGTAGTTTTTGCCCGTTGAGTATGATCCTGGCAATAAGTTTGTCATATATAACCTTTATTATGTTAAGGTATGTTTCCTCTATTCCCACTTTGCTCAGAGTTTTTAATCATAAATGGGTGCTGAATTTTATCAAATGTTATTTTTGCATCTATTGATATAACAACATGGTTTTTATCCTTCTTGTTTTTTTAATATGCTTTATTGTTTATGCTATTACAGTTGTCTGAATTTCTTTTCCCTTTGTTCCCCTCCACCCAGTGACCCCCCTCCCTCCAGTTGTCCTCCCCCCGTAGTCGATGTCCATTGGTTGTGCATATAGTTCTTCTCAACATCTTCCTATCTACTCCACTCCTTCCTACTATGCTTCTTAATTCCTGTACCATCTCCCTCCCTTTCCCTCCTTCCCCCTCCCCACTTACCTCCCCCCATAATGTTCCCCATACCTAGAATTCTTTTCCCACTCTCGTTGCTTACTTAGTCTGCCTTTGTTTCAATTCCCTAGTTTCTGTTGTTGTGATACAGTTTTCATTTTAATGTTCATAATTTTGATCCTCCTTCTCCTAAACAAGTCCTTTAACATTTTATACAACAGTGATTTGGATTTGATGAACTCCTTCAGTTTTACTTTGTCCTGGAAGCACTTTCTCTGCCCTTCTATTCTGAATGACCATTTTGCTGGATAGAGTAATCGTGGTTGTAGGTTTCTGCTTTTCATTACTTTAAATATTTCTTGCCAGTCCCTTCTTGCCTGCAGAGTTTTTTTTGAGAAATCAGCTGATAGTCTAATTGGGACCCCTTTGTATGTAATTCTAGTCTCTCTTGCTGCTTTTAAGATTCTCTCTTTATCCTTAATTTTTGACATTTTGATTATAATGTGTCTTGGTGTGGTTCTCCCTGGGTCCAGTTTTTTTGGAACTCTCTGTGCTTCCTGGACCTGTAAGTCTATTTCCTTCCCCAAGTTTGGGAAGTTCTGCTTCATTATTTTTTCAAATAATTTTTCCATTTCTAGTTCTTCTTCACCTTCTGGTGGCCCTATGATTCAGATGTTGGCCCGCTTATAGCTGTCGATAAATTTCTGGACCTCTCCTCATTTTCCTCACTTCTCATTTCCTCTTTCTGCACTGGTTGACTGTTCCATCCGTATGTTCCAATTTGTTGATTTGATCCCTGATTTTCTTGCCCTCACCACTAGTTTTGTATGTGTTTTCATTCATTTCAGCAGGACTAGCCTTCATTCCTTCCCTGTCTTGTTTAATATCTGTTGTTAGGTCTGTAAGCATTTTTATAATCAAAGCTCTGAACTGAGTCTCAGAAAGATTTCCTATCTGCTGCTTCGTTAGATTAGATATTTGCTGTCTGGTCAGCTGCGTCACTGGGATCTCTATCATGATCTGTGCCATCCTGACTGTTTTGTGTTTACCTTTGCTTCCTGGGCAGGGCTGTCACACCTCCTATGCTATAGGAGGCAGAGCCCCGTGCACTCATCACAGCTGAGTGACCCATCTCACCACGCTGCGGCATTTTCTGCGGGGGTGCGGGTCCATGATGGTTTTCTGCCGTTCGCTCTCCGCTGAGAGGCCAGGAACCTCCTTCTTCATCTCCACCCCTTCCGGGCCTCACAATCCAAGGCAATAGAGGTCTGCCTTCCCCAACTTTGGAATGGCAAGCTGATGGGTCTGGTCTGCAGCCAGGGGTGCTCCCCAGGCACTTCTCGTCTTCCCCTAAATACAGGTGTCTGTACTTACCTCTGTCCTGCCTCCATCACTGCTGCTACCGTGGGCAGCACAGCTTGAACTTTTCTCCCCAGTCTTGCCCCTCCTACCTGTCCAGACAAGCACCACTTGTTTATAACTTCATACATTGGACTTCCATTTATTTTCTGGAACTTCTGGTTATTTCTGGTTTTGCAGTAGTTGTATTCCTTCTTAGTTGTTATCCTTCTTTTTGTTTATGTGGTGTATCCTGTTTATTAATTTGTAGATATTTTACCAACCTTTCATTTCAGAAAAAAATCTCATTTGATCATGGCTTATGATCTTTTTAATGTATTGCTGGGTTTGGTTTGCTAATATCTTGTTGAGGATTTTAGCATCTATGTTTATCAGGGATATTGGCCTATACTTTTCTTTCTTGGCAGTGTCTTTATTTGCTTTTGGAATTAGGATAATTATGCCTTCATAAAATGACATCGGGAGTCTTCTCTACTCTTGAATTTTGAGGGATAAAAGGATAGGAGTTCGTTTTTTGAATGTTTGGTAAAATTCACCTGTGAAGCCATCTGGTCCAGGGAATTTGTATGCTGGGAATTTTTTGATTACCATTTTGATTTTGTTAATTGTAATCAGTCTGCTCAGATTTTCTGATTCTTCCTGATTCACTTTTAGAAGATAATATGTTTATAGGAATTTATCCATTTCTTTCAGATTGTCCAATTTGTTGGCATATAGGTCTTTGTAATATATATATTTTTTACAATCTTTTGCTTTTCTGGGGTGTCAGTTGTTACTTCTCTTTCATCACTGATTTTACTTATTTAGATACTCTCTCTTTTTTTTTTATGAGTCTGGGTGATGATATATCAATCTTGTTTATTTTTTTCAAAGAATCAGCTCTTGGTTTCATTGAGAACCGTAAAAATTTCATCAAAAAACTACTAGAAGTGATAAATAAATTGAGTAAAGTAGCAGGATATGAAATAAATATTTAGAGATCTGTTGCATTGTTTTGTATATTTTAGATTCTCATTTCATTTATTTTTACTCTGACCTTTATTATTTTCTTTCTTTTACTCTCTTTGGGCTTTGTTTGTTGTTTTTTCCTAGTTCTTCTATGTGTAAGGTTAGATTGGTTATTTTAAGTTTTTCTTGTGTTTTTTTCTTTTTGTTTTGTTTTTTGAGATAGACCTGTAATGCTATGATTTCCCCTCTTAGGACATCTTTTGCTGTCCCTTAGATTTTGGGTTGTTGTGGTCCCATTTTCATTTGCCTTAAGGTATCTTTTGATTTCTTCCTTGATCTCATTGTTAACCCATTCATTGTTTAGTAACATGTTATTTAGCCTCCATGTTTATGAGCTTTTCAGTTTTTTTATTGTAATCGATTTCTAGTTTAAAAACATTGTGGTCAGAGGAGATGCTTGATACGATCAATCTTCTTAAATTTATTGAGACTTGTTTTGTGTTCTGACTTGTGATGAGATTGCTTTTACTATTAGGTTCAACAGACATAAAATTCCTCTTTTCAGCTAGCACAGTGTTTCTGAAAGCTCCATCTGGATTCCTATGCTCACTCTGTTATGGGTTGGTCATTACAATTTAATTTAATACCCACAATTGGAGCATAAGTGTCATAGGGCACCAGCCAGCCACCTTGATGGGCCTCAGCTCTTCTCAGCTCTCCTCTTACCCTCAGGGCTCAGCTCAAACATCTGGTCATCAGTGAGACTGTCCCTGGCCACTTCTCCTTGTCACCCTGGATCTCTACTTGAAGCCCTCACATTTACTAGTTTTCTTCTTGTTCTCTGCACCCCATTGGAGTAGTAAACTCATGTCTTATTTGCTACTATATTCCCTAGATCTCAGAATGGTGCCTGGCACAAAGGAGTGCTCAATAATATTTGTTGTCTGAAAGGGTGGAGGGAAGGAAGGGAAGAGAAATAAGGGGAAGAAAGAAGATGAGGGAGAGGGAGGGAGGTAGAACACAGGACATGCTGAGACCACAGGAAAATGAATTTTCTGTCTTGAACTCAGAGGACTCTCTGAGGTGATGAACTAGTAGGCTCTTCAAGAGTGGAAGGGGTTTTTGAAACACATAAGTTGAGTGCAAGGTTGGGGTGAAGGCATGCCAAGCAAAGATTAGCATAAGCTTTTGGTAAGGTCTGCACTGTAGTGCATGAGGCAGGGGTAAGATGTGAGAAAACCCTGAGGGTCTCCTTGACCATGGAAATGGGACATTCCACTACTTTATTTATTTATTTTCTTAAAGATTTTATTTATTTATTTTTAGAGAGAGGGGAAGGGAGAAAAAGAGGGAGAGAAACCTCAATGTGTAGTTGCCTCTCATGCTCCCCCATCTGGTGACCTGGCCCACAACTTCAGCATGTGCCCTGACTGGGAATCGAACTGGCAACCCTTTGGTTCACAGGCTGGCATTCAGTCCACTGAGCCACACTGGCCAGGGTACATTCTACTACTTTAAAAGTGAAAAGTCTAGCTCTGACTGCCATCACAATGCATTTCTGATTTTTGTGCCCTGCTTTTCCTAATCAAGATACAGTAAAACCAATTTTGATTTCCTTCCTTTCTCCTACTCTCCCCCTCCAGTCACTCCATCCCCACTGACTGTGCCAAGGGTCAGCTGTCAGGTCAGCAGCTCTGTATGAAGCAATACTATGGGCTCTTCTCCTCTTACCGCCTCCCTGGCCACACCCAGGACACACTGGTGTCCCAGAAGAGCAGTATCATGCCTGAGCCAGAGCATATCATTGTGGCCTGCTGCAACCAGGTAAGTGCCCCTTGCTGCTGCAGCCTCTTGGGCTTGGGGAGGGCACATGTGTACTCATCTATTCCTGCTTTTCTAAGGGTGCTCAGCCACCTCCCTGAGTCACACAGTGAGTTGGGGCAGAGTGGTCCCCAAATGGGACTTCCTGATTCCCTGTCAGTTCCATTTCTCTCCACTGGTTAGATTTTAAGAATGAGGAGTCATCATTAAAAACACCTTCAGTGGGCTCCCATTCCAGCCTTGACCAACCAGGTCAGGTAAAAAATGCTACCTGGATGGATGGACTCGGGGTAATTAATGAGACCGATTATGGCCTCAGACCTCCACATGCAGTCACTCAGGCCATGGCCTTCTAAGATTATACGCCAGGAAGACAGCTTTATACTCTGCTGAGACTTCCTTTTTGTTGTTGTTGTTGTTGTTGTTTTGGTTTTTCTTTACCCCCTCTACTCACTAGTGGGTTTGAGATCTATCCCTGTAGCTGTTTATAGAGCTAGTTCATTCCTTTCAACTGCTGGGTAGACATGCACTGGACAAGTACACTACACTTTACTTAGCCATTTCCTACTGTAGACATTTGGGCTCCTCTACCATTTTGCTACTGCAAACAATGCTGATATGCACATTCCTTTATATGTCTTTTGGGACACAAAGGTATATGTTTCTCTGAGCCTTAGGCTTAAATATGTATTTATAAAAGCAATTGTTGGGTCATAGGGATAAGTAAATTTTTAGTTTTAATAGAAATTTTTCCCCGAAAGTGATTGTGTCAATTTATATTCAATTCCCTGCAAACATAATGGCTTTATATGAATTAGGAACCACAAAAGCAAGTGTCCTTTTAGCTAAGTTTAATCTGGACTTCTTTGAATTGGAGCAGCATGGAATCCAACACAGTTGACAGAGTTTTGATCCCCAAATTGTGACTCTTCAGAGCCATCACATACCTTGGGAACCTTGGGCCTGAGCATCTCCATATGTTCTCAGATGTGAAGGTTCAATGAAGGCCTGGCACTTTGGGCCAGCTACCATGAGTGATGTCTTTGACCTGTTTCCCCCACAGTTCTTTGTCTTGGATGTTGTCATTAATTTCCGCCATCTCAGTGAGGGGGATCTGTTCACTCAGTTGAGAAAGATAGTCAAAATGGCTTCCAATGAGGATGAACACTTGCCTCCAATCGGCCTGCTGACATCAGACGGGAGGAGCCAGTGGGCTGAGGCCAGAACAGTCCTCGTGAAAGGTCAGCAGCAGTGCCCAGAGCATCTCCACATTCATCTCATCCTTGCTCCCATTGGCTTTCCTTCCTCCAGGGTTGGGCACCATGCTTCATCCCCATTTGCCATTGCATGGGGAGCTGAGGCCTCACACCAACTCAGGACCCAGTAGCAAGTGTTGCTGTTGGTAGAGGTGTCTTGACACTAAAAGCACCTTTGGTACCCTCTTATATCATCTGACAATACTCTAGCTTTCTAGGGGAAGCTAACTAGCACTGGAATTCTGGGGTGTCTGGGAGTGCTGGGGGCAGGAAGATTTCAAGCTGGAGGAAGGCTGGCAGCAATTTTACTTGTGTTTTACTTGTTGGCACGAATGGCTCTCATAATTTTAAGGGTCTGAGTCACTGGGAGAGCTCTCAGATGAAGATTTGGGATGGAGCCCACCTCTAGGAGGGTGGTTGGTTGCCTTCTTTATGTGAATTTTCAGTCCTAAAACTTTTCATCTTTAAGCTGAAAATTTCAAAGTACCCCTATAAGAAATCCAGTATTGCCTTAACATTTTAAAGTCATTCTCTGGAAACTACTTTTCAAATCCAAAGCCAGCTCTATTACCAGAAACTGGACAGAGAGTCTTCCTTTCCTGCCTATGTTAGAGACTCCTGGATGAGAGGTGAGTTTTCTGTGAGCCTCCATATGCCCCTCAGCTTTTCATTTGGTCAGGTGTTCATCTAGACCAGCGGTTCTCAACCTGTGGGTCGTGACCCCTTTAGGGGTCGAATGACCCTTTCACAGGGGTCACCTAAGACCATCGGAAAACACATATATGATTACATATTGTTTTTGTGATTAATCACTATGCTTTAGTTATGGTTGAGGGTCACCACAACATGAGGAACTGTATTAAAGGGTCGCAGCATTAGGAATGTTGAGAACCACCGATCTAGACTCTCTAAGTGTCTCTCAGAGGACCTGGGCTAGGCCTGGGGAGTGTATGAGATAGGGAGAAGCACTTACTCTTGATCCCACTAGATAGCAACAGGAAAAGAGAGCAGGTCAAATACATAGTAATGTGACATCTACTAATGTAAGGTAATAGAGACAGCAGGTGCTAAATAAGGGCTTCTAATTGGCAAGCTTTCAAAATGTTTTGTTGGAAGAGGTGGAAATTGTGGAAAACCCTGTGACATGAGGGAGAGTGACAAGAGGGATGGATAGCATCAAAGCTGGCAGACTGACTGTGGGCAAAGCTAACTGCCCATCAGGACATCTTCCCTGCCCAGTACCATGAGGACAGCAACCTGGCTGGCAAGGATGGCAATGCTGAATGTACTGGGAGAATAAGGAGGTAGTGGGGCCTGGCTCTCTTCAACAGGCACTTGCCTTTTCTGATCCCTCTTCCTAGAAAGTTCTTCCCATAGGGCTGGCTGGCTCTTTGCACTATTCAGAGCTCAGCTCAGGTGTCACCACCTCAGGACCCCCCTTGAACATTTCTCCCCAATCATACTCTGTCACTTTGTCCTGTTTTCTCATCTTGATTGCATTTTTCACTTGCTGAAGTCAGATTTTCATTTATTTGATTCTTATTTATTATCTGCCCCCCAGACATCCTCAGTCAGTAAGGTCCAGGAGAACAGGGATCTTATCAGTTTGGTTTAACTTTGAACCTACTGTGCCAAGGGTTCAATTTTATTTTTTAAACAAAAGACTGAAGGGTTATTAAGGATACTGGGTCCAAGACTTATTTCCCACTTTCCAGTTAACTATTCTTTCATTCACTTTTGGGCACCCATGAATGCTTGGTTCGAAATAGGGAGTTGCACAGGCCACAGTGAAGTTTGAGAGCTGAGCCTGTTCTCACGGACCTAACTGCCAAGTTAGGGAATTAATAATTTATTATTTGAAAGTCAGTTAATTCCCTTAGGAGACAATGGTATAATCAAATCCCTCCAGAGCCAGCAATAGGCATCAAAATGATCGCTTCTGCTTCCAGTATGGTTTCCACTTCATTAGCAGGCCAGGCCAAGCCATCTCCCTGAAGGACTGCTAGGATTGCCTTGAGATCTCAGTGACTGTGCTGCACTAATCAGAATTAATTTGTTAATAGCACTTGATCTGGCTTTCTGAATGGAAATGCTGTTTCTGTGGTAAGTGTGACAGAAAGAGAGAGCCACACATGCCTTTCCTTTGGAAACCCAATTAATCCAGTTAGCACTGACTATGTCATCTGCACAGCAAGAAACTAATATGTCACATCACCTTCTTCTCTGGACCAGCCCTTTTCCCACTGAAGGAAAATGGATAAATTATTTAGAAAACAATTTCGGTGTCAAAGTAAAAGGTTATGGTAGCTTGGGCTGGGGTTGAGGAGGAAGATGGAAAGACTTGGGTGGGGTTTAAACATGTTTCAAAGAAGAAGAGGAGGGATAAAAGAGCTGAGAAATATTCCTAGGTCTTTGATTTGAGCCACTGAATAAATGCTGATTCTATTCACTGAAATGGGAAGCAGGCTGAGGAGGTGGTACAAAATGAAGAAGTCCTTTCCAGGTATGGCAGGTTTGAGATGCCTTGAGTCATCTAAGTGGAGACATCAGATTAGATATATGTGTCTCGAACTCAAGAAAGAGGTCAGTACAGAGATATAAATTTGAGAGCCATCAGCACATAAATGATATTTAAAGTCATGGACTTGAGTGAGATCATCTAGAAGCAGGAAAACGGGGCCTCAGAGGTCAGGCAGAGAAAGATACTAAGGGAATTGAGAAAGAGCAGCCCTGGAGTCAAGAGAAAGCCAGATGAGTCATAAAGATCTAAGATGGGAGGAGGAAGTGGCCAACCACACCAAAGGCTGCTGAGCGCTCAAGGAAGAATCACCAGTGACCTTCACAAAATTCAGACTGGAGTAGTAGGAAGAATGAATGTTTGTTTACTGATAAAAGTGATCCAACAGCAGGAAGAAATTGTTGATGAGATCAGTGAGCACAATCACTAAGTGTGGATGTCTCTTTTCAGACATTTTGGTATTAAAAGAAGCAAAAAAATGCCCTAACTGGTGTGGCTCAGTTAGTTGGGCATCATCCCACAAAGTGAAAGGTCCGATTCCCCATCAGGGCACATGCCTGGGTTTGTGGTTCAGTCCCTGGTCTGGGTGTGTATGAAAGGCGACTGAGTAATGTTTCTCTGCCTCTCTTTCTCCTTTCCCTTCTCTCTAATAATAAATAGGTAAAATATTTAAAAATAAATAAAAGGAGCAGAAAAATGGGAGAGTTGCTGTAAGAGGGTGGGGGTAAGGGAAAGTGTTTTTAGTAGAAAAGGCAAGGACATGATTGTAGGCAAACAAATACATGGACATAATTCCATAAGAGAATTGATAACTAGAAGAGAGGAGATAAATGAAGCAGTAGAATTCTTGAAAAAACAAAAAGAGATGAAAGCCAGAAGATAAGACATCTTTGGTTGGTGCAAGGAAATGGAAACCTGAACCCAAGGTCCGTAAATCTGTGCTGTGGTGGCGGAAGTATGAAAAGGTTCCTGACTGGTGGCTTCTGGCCTCAGATCAGCAAAGCTGTGGCCATTAGCTGAGAAGCAGAAGGGATTCTGAAGACAAAAGATAACTCTTGAAATAGCCTCTTGGAAAGTGAGAGAGACAGAGAGCTTACTCATGAAACTTGATAGTATTTATGAACTGTTTTGAGCTCATATTTGAGGATTTGCAGTATACATTTAGGAAAAACTAATTAGCATTGTTTTGCAATTTTCCCCCACAATGTTCAGCTCCTCAGGTTTAGGTGAGGAGAAGATAGGCCACCAGGTTCAGCCAAGGATGGTGACTATGATTGAGGAAGAGGGGAGAAGGTATGACAAGGGAATGTTTATAATGTTGGAGTCTAAACTGAGTTTGCCAGGGCTGCCATAACAAAGTACCGGATACTGAGTGGCTTAAATAACAGAAATTTATTTTTTCACAGGTCTGGAGGCTAAAGGTCTGAGATCAAGGTATCTGCAGGGTCAGTTTTTTCTGAGGTCCCTCTCCTTGGCTTGTGGTCGGTTGTCTTCTCCCTGTGTCCTCACATGGTCTTTCCACTGTTTCCTAATCTCCTCTTATAAATCTCCTCTTATAAGGACACCAGTCATGTTGGATTAGGTCCCATCCTAATGACCTTAATTACCTCAATAAAAATCCTGTCTCCAAATATAGTCCTATTCTGAGGTACAGGGGGTTAGGGTTTCAACTTACGAATTTTTGAAGAACACAATTTAGCCCATGACAGGAGGGAAGTGAAAGGCAGAGGTATATAATGGATATTGGAACTAGGTTGTGGGGCTCATGGTTTGGGGGATGTCAATGAGGTTAGCCATGTTGCAGTGAGGGTAACAGAGTATGAGAACCAAAAAGTCAAGAGTGTGGTCAGAGGGTTGGATGCTTGAAACTAAGACTTCAGGGGGTGTCAATTCCTGGCAATGATGAGTTATCAGATGTGATTGTGGGAGTGGGTGGGAGGTTAGACTGCCAAAGTTGGGAGGTCAAGTGTCTGAGAGAGGAAGATGGGGGCTGGGTTATCCACATGGACACTGCAGCTACCAGGACAATAACTGGAGCAGTGATGGGAAGGAGGAAGATGAACCAGGAGCCAGGATCTGCATGATAGAGTTGTGAGGAGGTTGGTGTAACACAGCAATAATGGGGTGAAGCTGCTGCTCCAAAGGGAAATGAGGGAGGAGGAGTCATTTAAGAGCAGGAGCAGGGAGAAGAAATCCGCCTACCTGACCTGGCCCTGGGGCATCAAGGAAAATAGTCTGTGAAAGGGCATAAGGATCTGTACCCCTCAAGGAATGCTGCCCTTCAGTTTAGGCAAAAGGTGAACAAGAATACTTACAGAAGAGGAGGTTAAAGATGCAGGGGGACCAGCCAGCACTAGTTAGGTGTCATGAAGCATCCAAGAAGGAAGAAAAGAGAGGGGTGAGGCTGAGCCCACACATGGGACACTGTATCAGCAGTGCATGGGAATGTCATCAACAGACCCAAGGGCAGTGGTCATTACCACAAGCAGTACTCCCAAATTCTTCCCTTCCAGGAAGCTACTCTCCCATTTCTAGATATGCCTGCCTGTCTGTGGTTATGGGAGTGGGGACAGCTTTCTGGCCTATAGCAGTATCACAGTTAACACCATGGGGGAGGTGCTTTTCAGGGTATCTCTGTTGTAGTCCCAAGGTCTGCACCCTGCTTTCTGGGACTGGACAGAGACCAGTGCCTGTGGCATTGGGCTCGGTCAGGTGCTGTCCTGCAGGAGGCTTCAGCCAAACGGAGCTTCTTTTGTCTTGGTGGAGGTCTAGAGAGAAGCTCCCAAGCTCAGATGAAATATTCCCCTAATTCTCTTAGGGTGAACTGAGGCCCAGCTTGGCAATTGATTTCATTAACCCTCTCTCCTCAAGAAAATGGTGGTCTACCCTGCCCCCACCCAGGCTGGCTCCCACTGTGAGCTGCCAGGTTTCTCAGCCCAACCTCCCTGCTGTGCCACTGCGAGGGTGGAGCTCATGAAGGTCCACTAACACCACCATAGCAAAACCCATAAGCAGGGGAGCCAGAGGTCTTCTGCAAAGCCTATGTTCTCGCTCTGTGCCTGGTGTACACACACCTCCACAGCCCTTAACACAGCACTTCTCACACAGGGCTCAGAGAGAAGGTGGTGCAGGACGTGTGTGTGTATTATCATCTCCACTGGCAGCCAAGTCATCCACAACCAATGCTGAGAGCCCTCCTCTGGGTCAAGATTACAAGCCCCACCCAGGACCATCACTGCCTCTAGAGGTCTTCAGTGTTTGTTGTTGAGACTGGCATAAGCAAAATTGTTAGGACAAGATTGGAAAGAATAAGACCAAAGAAGTGTCTCTGAAGAGTTCAGGAGGGCTTCCTGTGCCAACTGGACTTGAGGCTAATGCCAACTGATGTCCATGTGACTGGGACTGGCTGATGACATCAGGCTTATCTAGCGAGCTCCTTAAAAAAAAAGAATCAAGGAAACAGATTCCTCAGGCCCAGTGATTTTCCAGTAGGAGAGGAGTGAGGCTAAGAAATCTATATTTGAAGCATCATCATGTGCAGCCCAACTGGGACTCCCCTTGTTCAGATGTTAGCAGCTTCTGTGCATAGAAGTCCCTTTGATGTTGGTTCCTGTCCTGGGCACTTTCTGTACCTTGTTGCTTTAGGTATTCATTATAGGCCATGAAGAAGAATTTCATTCCCATGGAATAGGGGAAGCTGTGTCTCCCACAGGTTGAGGTAACCCTGCTCTTAGATTTGTCCACTGCAGAGCTGGGACTGACCCAATGGCATCTGCATCCCAAGTCTGCAGGGCCTGGCAGGCATGCCTAAGATTTGGGGCCTCAGGAAGGATGTTTATATCCTCTCAGGACCTTCCTCCCCAGTGAGCTGTGACTTCCTGAACCCAGGAGGAGCCAATACTCTTATCCTGGTCTGGAAATTTAATTAGACATTCAGCCCTGAGTCTGGAAGACTGCAGCGCTTGTCAATTTATAGGAAAAGAATAGCCAGCTTGGAGAGTTCCCTCCCCCACCTCGTTGGCTTTCCTGGGTGCTGCTGAGAAGATCCTGCCAACAGACTCTGAGGCAGATGCCTCCATTTACACAGTCCCGTAAATATTTATCCCCAGCAGCCAATCAGATGGTGCCATGTCTGCAGAAGGCCTCTGCCATGGTTTACAAGAACCACTTGGATGGAGTGTTTTGCTATTTAAATATTGTCATCCAGAGCTAAGCAATTCTGCTGATTTTAAAACCAATTTCCCATTAACAGCCTCTCTGATTTAATTGGCCCAGAAATACCTCCTGAGCTCTTGAGGCTGAATGCTGTTTTCTTTCTTGGTGGAAGGTAAGACTTGAGCCAATGCCTCCTTCCCACAGTGGAAGCAGGAAGATTTTTATGTACCAGAACATCCACAGAGGAAAAGGCATGGGGTATAGAGTAAGAGTTCTGGCCTTGACCTCACATCCCTTTTGTTCCCTGGAACCTGGCTCCCTAGGCTAGGATATGAAGATGGTAGCCCCTCCCTGAGAATAGGACCAAGGGGATGCAGAAGGGCTGCAAAGCGGTGTTCTGGTGCCTGGCACACAGAGTGTGTTCACTAAATGACAAGTTTTGTTAGATTTGAAGAAACACTCTGGGAATACAATCTCTCTGGAAAAATCTAGTGAACTGAAAATAGGCACCTGTCGAATGGCCACTGTCCCTGCAGTCAGTGACAGTGGCCTGTGGCCCTAGTCTGAATGGCCTATACTCCTTGCTTCCTTTATTAACTCTAGGATGCTCTTTTGCTTCCCTTACGCCCACACATACCACATGCCCTTTGTGCATAGACTACAGACACCTCTCTTTCATTTTCTTCTGGCTGCCACCTCTTTGGCCCTCACTTTCCATGAAATCATGGGTAGCACAATAATATTTGAGGTACAAGGCAGCTGGGAGGTATTTTTGGTATCTCCTGGCTTTCTTTACTTGTCACCCTTGATTCTAGAAATATGGCAGCACATCTGCCTTTGTGGGAAGAGTGGTTAGAGTACAGAGGAAGAAGCAATTCTTGGCTCTTGAGTTTTTTTAAATTAAATTAAACATATTTGGGGATAATTGTAGATACATATGGACTTGTAAGAAATATCTTGACTGTGCCCTTTCCTCACCCAAAGCTAACATCTTGCAAAACTCTAGTACAATGTCACAACCAGGATATTGACATTGAGACAAGTTAAGATACAGTATAGTCGCATCCCTACAAAGATCCTGGTGTTGCCCTTTTATAGCCACACCCACTTCCTCCTGTCTCCAACCACTCCTTAACCCCTGGCAACCACTGATCAGTATTATTTCAAGAATGTTATATACATGGAATCATACAGTATGTTACCTTTTCAGATTAACTCTTTCACTCAGCATAATTCTCAAAGATTCATCCAAGTTGTTGTATGTATCAACAGTTCATTTCTGTTTGTATTACATGGAATGGATGTATCACAACTGGTGACGAAGCCATTCACTTACTGAAGAACATCTGATTTTTTCCTTTCTTTTGGCTATTATAGATAAAGCTACTATGAATATATATATGTTTTTATGTAATCATAAGTATTTATTTCAGGAAAAATGCCCAGGAATGAAATTACTAGATCATGTGATATCTGCATGTTTGGTTTTTTTTTTTTTTTAAGAAACTGCTAAAATGTTTTCCGGAGTGGCTGTCCCATTTTACATCTCCATCAGCAATGCATGAGTGATCCAGTTTTGCTGCATCCCTGTCAGCATTTAGTTTGGCACTATTTCTTATTTTAGCCGTGCTGATAGGTCTCTATCGATATCTTATTGTAGTTTTAATTTAAATTTCTCTTAATGACTGATGATGCTGAATATCTTTTCACATGCTAATTTACTATCTGTATATTCTCTTTGGTGAAATACAATTTCATACCTTTTGCTCGTTATTTAATTGGATTGTTTGAGGTTTTTTTGTTGTTGTTTGTTTTACTATGAGTTCTAAGAGTTGTTTATATATTCTTTACTAAGCCTTTACTGGATATGTGGTTTTACATTTTCTCCCAATCTGTAGCTTATCTTCTCATCTTCCTTATAGGATGTTTCCCCTAGTAAATGTTTTAGTTTTGATGAAGTCCAATTTATCAAACTTACTTTTTACGGATTCTCCATTTGGTGTCAAGTTTAAGAATTTTTTTTTTTGCCTAGCCTGAGACCCCAAAGATTTTATTTTTTATTTTTGCTAAAAGTTTTAAAAATATTATATTGTACACTTAAATTGATGATCCATTTTGAATTAGTTTTCTTATAAGGTATGAGATTTATATCCAGGCTTGTGTGTGTGTGTGTGTGCCTGTGGGTGTCCAATTGCTCTAACAACATTTGTTGAAAAAACCCTCCTTTCTCCATTGAATTACTTTTACCCATTTGTCAAAATCTGTTGGGCATATTTATATAGGTCTATTTGCAGGTTTCCTGTTCTCTTCCATTGATCTGTGTGTTGATCTCTCTGCCAATACCACACATTTTTGCTTATGTAGCTATATAATGTCTTAAAATTGGATTTCTTCAACTTTATTCTTTTTCAAAATTGTTTTAGCTATTCTAGTTCCCTTGCCTTTTCATACAGACTTTAGAATAATTTTGCCTATAGATAAAAAAGTTTTGCTGGGATTTCAGTTGGAGCTGTGTTAAACCTGTATATCAATTTGAGGAGAATTGCCAGCTTCACTATGTTGAGTCGTCTGATGCATGAACACAGTGTATCTCTCCATTTCCTTAGATCTTCTTTGATTTATTTCATTAGTGTTTTTAGTTTCAACATATAACTCTTGTACATTTTTTTAGATTTACACTCTAGTGTTTCATTTGTTCTACATGATTGTAAATGGTATTGTGTCTTTAATTTTTGTATTCATGTGTTTGTCATTGGTACACAGAAATACAATTATTTCTGTAAGTTTGTCGTATATCTTGCAAATTGTTGAACTCATTTATTAGCTCTAGGGGAGTTGGTTTTTGTTTGTTTGTTTGTTTGTTTGTTTGTAGATTCCTTAGGATTTTCTACATAAGCAATCATGTCATGTGAAAATAGGGAGACTTTTTTTCTTTTTCTGGTCTGTACTCCTTTTATTTTCTTTTCTTGCTTTGTTGCACTGGCCAGAACTTCCGGTACTATGCTGAATAGCATTGGTAAGAGTGAGTAGTATCCTTTCTTTTTCCTGATCTTAGGGGAAAAGCATGCAATCTTTCATGTTTAAGTATGATGTGAGCTATTGGCTTTTTTTGTAGATGCTCTTTATGAAGTTGAGGAAGTTTCCATTTATTCTTAGTTTTTTCAGATTTTATCATGAGTAGATGTGGAATTCTGTCTAATACTTTCACTACGTCAGTTGATATAATCATGCATGTTTTTATTTTTTTCTTTTTCTTTTTGTAGTCTATTACTATGATGGATTACATTGATGGATTCTCTAATATTGAACCAACCTTGCATCCCTGAAATAAAACCCACTTAGTCATGGAGCCTGATTCTTTTTATATGTTGCTTAATTCTATTTGCTTATATATTATTTAGTATTTTTGTGTCTATATTCATTAGGATTATTGGTTTAATGACCAATAATGTGTTTGTACTTTGGGTTCATAAACTGAATTGGAAAGTGTTTCCTTCTCTTATATTCGTCGTCGGCAGCCGTCCGTCTCGAGAGACGATGGTGTAGCTTCTTAAGAGTCTATCTGCATTGCCGAGAATGGCTGTGCAGTCCGACTCGGGAGTGACACGGTATCTGTCTCCTCCCGTGTTGAATCAACATCTTGCGATGACGCTGGAGTGTCCTCTCCAGTGAAGCTGAAGCTACAGAGCCTGGGCAGGGTGATATGGAGGGTCTGCTGTTGCCCATGCAGCAGACCCCCCCTCTCTTCGCAGCTGAAGGGTCCAAGGGAAAGACTGAGTCAATACAGCTTGGCTTCAGGTGCGCCGCAGGAGTTGCCGGTGTTGACTACAACGTCAAACCGCCTTAGGGACTCCGGCTCCGGATTTTCTGTCGGGGTTTACTCCCTTAGCCTTTCCCCTGAAGAGGTATGCCGCAAGGCAGCGGAGGTTTTTTGGAGTCACAGTTTTCCTTCTCTGATGTGCTCTGACTGGAAGATCGAACCAGCGACACTTAGCTCGCAGGCCGATGCTCAATCCACTGAGCCAAACCAGCCAGGACCTTCTCTTATATTATCTGAGAGAAATTGTATATACTGATATTAATTCTTCCTTAACTGTTTGGTAGAATTCTCCAGTGCAACAACCTTGGTATGGAAATTTCTTTTTTGGAAGTTTTAAACTTACAAATTCAATTTCCTTAATAGTTATAGGGTTATACAACTCTAACGTTTTATATTTGGTGTATTCTTGTAGCTTATATTTTTCGAAGGATTGGTCCATTTCGTTTAAGTTGTCAAATTTTCATGTTCCACGTGTAAAAATGACTCATGGACATGGACAACGGGGAGGGATATGATTTTGGGAGAAGGGGTGGGCTGGATGGGGGAGAGCAGTGGGGGAAAAATGGAGCAACTGTAATTGAAAAACCAAAAAGTAAAATTTTTTAAAAATAATAATAATAAATAAATAAATAAATAAATAAAGAGAGTATTATATTTTTTTAAAAAGTTGTCAAATTTATCTGTGGAGTTGTTAATAGTATTTCCTGATTATGCTTTTGATGTGTGCAGGTCTATAATGATAGCTGTTTTATCCTGATATTGTGTCTTTTTTCTCTTGGTTTGTTGTTGTTGTTGTTAGACTTGCTAAAGATATGATTGATCTTTTAAAGGAACCAGCTTTATTTTCATTGGTTTTTCTATTTTCTTTTTTGTTTTTAATCTCATTGATTTATTTTCTCCTGCTTGCTTTGTGTTTACTTAGTCTTCTTTTTCTTGCCTCTTGAGGTGAGAGCTTATACTCATTTGAGACTTATCTTCTTTTCTAATGATGTCATTTGTGCTATACATTTTTCTCTCAACAATGCTTTAGCTATGCCTCACAAATTTTGAAATTTTGATATAGTATATTTTTATTTTCATTTATTTAAATTTTTTACAAAAGTTTTTTTTTAAGGCTTCCTCTTTGACCCTTGGATTATTTGAAAGAGTGTTGTTGAATTTCAAAATATTTGGAACTTTTTTCTGTCACTTATTTTTACTTTGATTCCAGTGGTCAGAGAACACATTTCATAGGATTTCAATTCTTTTTAGTTTGTTGAGGATGTTTTATAGCCTAGGATATGGTCTACCCAGGTATACATGTTCCATGGAAACTTGGAAAGAGCATGCATTCTGCTGTTGTTGGGGAGAGTGTTCTATAAATGTCAATTAGATCCTGGTGATTGATTGTGCTGTTGAGTTTTTCTATATCCTGCTGACTTTGTCTATTCGTTCTATCAATTATCGAGAGAAGTGTGTTGAAGTCTCCAAATGCAGCTGTGGATTTGTCTATTTCTCCCTTCAGTTTTGTCAGTTTTTGCTTCACATGTTTTGTGGTGTGTGTGATATATACATATTTAAGATTGTTATGTCTTCTTCGTATATTTACCCTTTTTTTGCATCTAATGTCTGTGGTGATTGTCTTTGAAGTTTACTCAATCTGATATTAATATAGCGATTCCTGCTTTCTTTTGATTAATGTTTGATTGATATATCTTTTTTCTTTTACTTTCAACCAACCAATATCATTATATTTGATGTGAGTTTCTTGTAGATAGCATATAGCTGGGACATGTTTTTTAATCTACTATGTCAATTTCTGTCGATGTAATTATTGGTAGGTATGCTCGGTTTTATTTCTGCCATTTTATTTTTTGTTTTCTGTTTTTTAATTTTTTCTTTCTTTTTTCTAACTTCCTGTGGGTTACTTGAACATTTTTTAGAATTCAATTTTGATTTATCTGTAGTGTTTTCAGTATATGTATTTATATAGCTTTCTCTGGTGGTTTCTATAGGTATTACTACATATATAATTTATCATCCGTGAAGAAATTGTTACGTGAGATATCTGATATTTTCTTGCCTATGTTTTCCTCTAGGACTTTTATGGTGTCATGGCTTACATTTAAGTCTTTGATCCATCTTGAGTTTATTCTCGTATGTGGTGTAAGTTGGTGGTCTAGTTTCATTTTTTTGCAGGTCCCTATCCAGTTCTCCCAGCACCATTTGTTAAAGAGGCTCTTCTCACTCCATTATATGTTCCTTCCTCCTTTATCAAATATTAGTTGACCATAGAGGCCTGGGTTTATTTCTGGAGTCTCTATTCTGTTCCACTGATCTATATGTCTGTTCTTATGCCAGTACCGGACTGTTTTGATCACAGTGGCTTTGTAGTATTGTTTGATATCTGGTGTTGTGATTCCTCCTGCTGTGTTCTTCTGTCTCAAGATTGCTTTTGCTATTCGGGGTCTTTTTTGGTTCCATATGAATTTATGGAGTATTTGTTCTAGGTCTGTGAAATATGTCATTGGTATTTTAATAGGGATTGCATTGAATCTGTAAATTGCTTTGGGTAGTATGGCCATTTTGATGATGTTGATTCTTCTCATCCAAGAACATGGTATTTGCTTCCATTTATTTGTATCTTCCTTAATTTCTTTCTTCAATGTTATGTAATTTTCAGAGTACAGGTCTTTTATCTCTTTGGTTAAGTTTACTCCTAGGTACTTTATTTTTCTTGTTGCTATAGTAAATGGTATTTTCTTTTTTGTCTCTGTCTCTAAATATATGATATCACCTAATACAGGAAACTAAAGAACAACACAAACAAAGGAACTAAATAGAACAAAGAACAGAATAGCAGTCAATAGGGGGGAGGGGAGAGGGAGAGAAGGGGGATAAGTAAGGGAAGGGTTTAGTCAAAGAACCTGTATAAATGACTCATGGACATGGACAACGGGGAGGAATATGACTGCGGGAGAGGGGGTGGGTTGGGTGGTGGAGAGAAATTGGGGGGAAAGGGGACAACTGTAATTGAAAAACCAAAAATAAAAAAAAATAATTTATCATAGGCTATTGGTGTTAAAAATTTGCTACTTCTAGAGAAGCGTAGAAAGTTTACCACCATTTACAAACCTTTACTCTCCCCAATTTATAATGGTCTTAAATATTTCCTCTAATATAAATTCAAAACCACATCAGTCAGTGTTATAATTTTGGCTTCAACAGTGAAATATAATTGAAAAAACTCAAAAAGAGAATGAAAATTTGTTTACTAAGATTGCTGGGTACAAATTTATAAATTCTCTCAGAGTTTTCTCATCTGAGAATATTTTGATTTTCCTTTATTCCTGAAAAATATTTTGCTGGCTGTTGAATTCTGGGGTGACAGTTTTTTTCTTTCAGCACTTGAAAAAGGTCGCACCACTTCCTACCAGCCATCACGGTATCTGATGAGAAATACACTGTAATTTGAATTGTTTTTATTTGTATCTGTATGTAAAGCATCACTTCTCTCTCTCTGCTCTCAAGACTTTTTTTCTTTGTCTTTAGTTTTCAGAAATTTGACTATAATATGCCTTGGTGTGGATTTCTTTGAATTTATTCTGTTTGAGGTTAATTGAGCTTCTTGAATCTTCAGGTTTATGTCTTTTGCCCAATTTGGGATGTTACTAGCCATTATTTCTATTAGTACTTCCCTGCTCTGATCTTTTTTCTCTCCTTCTGTGACTCTAATGACTGATTGTTAGATCCTCTGTCCCACAGATTCCTTAGGCTCTCTTCCTTTTTTAATAGTCTATTTTCCTTTTGTTCAGATTGGCTAATTTCTATTGCTTTATCTTCAAGTTCACTGATTATTTTCTCTACCCCCTGCTGTTGAGCCCATCCACTGACTTTTTTATATTGACTATTATATTTCTTAGTTCTTAAATTATCATTTGTTATCTTTAACTTTTTATCTTTTTTAAAATTGTTATTGAATATATTGGGATGACATTAGTTAATAAAATTATATAGATTTCAGACATACAGTTATATAAATATATGATCTGTATATTGTGTGTTCACTACCACCCCACCAAGTCAAGTCTCCTTTTATTACTATCTATTCCTTTACATTCTCCTACCTGATCCACTGCTATTGTACTGGAACCTGTTGATGTAGTGGGAAGTTATAGAGGGGAGTATTCTATAACCTTATGATTAAATATGTCTTTTTATGGCTGTATGTCCCAGCATTTCTACTAAGCTGGAAAACTGTTGCTATTTTATTTTATTTTTAAAATGTTCAGCTTTATTGAGTTATAATCAACAAATTAGATTGTAAGACATTTAAAGTATATGTTGTGATGATTCAATATACATATACATTGTGAAAAGATTCCCCCATCTAGTTAAGTATCACATCCATCACCTCACATATTTTATTTTTTGTTTGTGAGAACATATAAGTACTACTCTTAGCAAATTTTAGTTACACAATATAGTGTTATCAACTATAGTTACTATGTTATACACTAAATCCTCAAATGTTATTCTTCTTATAGCCGAAAGTTTGTACCCTTTTACCAATCTATTTCCCCCACCTTTAGCCCTTAGCAATTATTTTTCTACTCAGTTTCTATGAGTTTGACTTTTTTTTAGATTTCACATATAATACCATATAGTATTGTCTTTCCCTGTCTGACTTATTTCACCAAGCATAATGCCCTGAAAGTCCATCCATGTTGTCACAAATGGTAGAATTTTTTTCTTTTTCATGGCTAGATAGAATTTCAATGGCAAAAATCAGGACCAGATGCAATGAACAACTACCCACTACCCTAGTAGACACCACAGATCTGACTATGACCCTAATTCCCTTAGTCACCATGATAAATGACTTTTCCCCTGTATAACTCTTGCCCTACAAGTCATCCAGAAGCCAGGTCTTTGAGCATTAGCTCGCCTATATCTCCAGGCATGAGCCACTTCCTGAAATTAAACCCTTATTTTATTTGCTGCAAATTCCTGTTTGTGTCTTATTGGGGTTTGATGCGTGCAAGCAAATGGGCCCCTTTAGTCTGATAACAATTAAGACACCAGATGTGGGGTTCAAACCCTATGCTCCACAGAGAGTAGCTTCGAGTTGGGGGTTCACTTCTGATTATGTGGCGCTGTATGTGGGTTGGGATTTAGGGTGAGGTTGTACCTACTGTTTCCTACCCATTTTGATGTGGGTATTTTCTTGTTTACCCATTAAGATGGAGTCACTCAGCTAGATTCCAATTTCTTTTAGAAGGAATGGCTTTGTTGTACCCGTAGATAGAATGTGTCCATTGGAGGAGAGGAATTCAGGAGCCTCCTCTGTTGCCATCTTGGACTAGACTCTGTTAGTATTTTAAATGCTTAGGAAAGAAGACTCAGTCTTTCTGGGGTCTCCTGCATATACTGGGCAGTCTCTATCCTTTACTTGTATGATCTAGGATGTTTGTACATTTTAAACATATATCCATTCTATTTCAGGCCTTCAGTTGAGAATTTTGATTTTCACAATTAAGCAGTCAATTTTTAATTTTTGAGAACTCTTTCTTGTTTTTTGGTGACTCCTTGTAATTGCAGTCAGTTTTACTTTAAACAGTTTTCTGTTCTATCTATCTGTCTATCTATCATCTCTATCTCTATCTCTCACTCCCCCTGCCCCCCTTGGTCTCTCTCTACACACACAGATACTGAAATAAAAAAAAAATTTTTCTGACATTATTTGCTGTGATTTTGTTTTATCGCTGTTTAATTTTAATTATCTTAGTTCTTACCATTATGCCATTGATTTTCTTAAAACATTTCTGCTTTTTTCTTTATTGTTTATTTTCCATAAGTAAAGAGCTATATGTTTAATGTAGGTTGCTAATTTTATTTTCACCTTTCAGTTAAACTTTTCAGTTTTCATGGCCTATTCTTCCTGGCTCCTGTACTTGAGCTTTCACCTCTTTAGTCTCTTTCCTGGGAAGCCATCTGATTCACTGCTGGTGTCAGTTACCACAAAATACAAGTGTTTCCCCAATTCTCACTTTCATCTGGGTCTTCCCTCCTGAGCTTCAGAATCACATACCCAGCTGACTCTTGGAGATTTCTGCATGTTCCACAGACTTCAGGCACAATATGTCCAAGACCTCTCTTACTCTTTCTTTTAAATTTTATTTTCATTTTTATCAAATTTATTGGGGTGACAATGTTTAATAAAATTGTATAGGTTTACAATGTACAATTCTACATCATCCGTATATTTTATTTTGTTCACCGTCCAAGTCAAGTTTCCTTCCATCACCATTTATTTCCCCTCTTCCCTCCACTACCTGTCTTCATCCCCATTCTCTCTGGTAAACACTATACTGTTGTCTGAGGCTGTGAGGTTTTTTCTTAATTCCTTCACCTTTTTTCATCCAGTCCCCCAAACTTCCTCTTCTCTGGTAGTTGTCAGTTTGTTCTCTGTATCTATGAGTGTGTTTGTATTTTGTTTGTTTGTTTATTTTGTTCATTAGACTCCTCATATAAGTGAAATCATATAGTATATGTCTTTCTCCAAGTGACTTTGGTTAGCATAATAGTCTCCAGCTCTCTCCATGCTGTAAAAAAATGGTAAGATTTCCATAGTTTTTACAGCCACATAACATTCTATTGTGTAAATGTACCACAGCTATTTTTTAATTTTTAAAATATTTTTACATTTATTTTATTTTATCTTATTTTATTTTATTGTTGTTCAGTTACAGTTGTCCCAATTTTTCTTCCATTGCTCTCTCCTGCTCCACCCACTCCCACTCCTACAGTCAATCCCTACCCCATTGTTTATGTCCACAGGTCCTATATACTTGTTCCTTGACTAGATCCTTCCCCTTTTTTCCCGTTATCTTCCTCACCCCTCCTCTCTGGTCGCTGACAATTTGTTCCTTATTTCCATGTCATTGGTTCTATTTTGCTCATTTATTTGTTTTGTCATTAGGTTCCACTTCTGGTGAGATCATATGGTATTTGTTTTTCACCACCTGGCATATTTCACTTAGTATAATACTCTCCAGTTCCATCCATGCTGTCGCGAAGATCAGGAATTCCTTTTTTCTCTCTGCTACATAGTATTCCATTGTGAAAATGAACCACAGTTTTTTGTTCCATTCATTTACTGATGGGCACTTAGGCTGCTTCCAGCATGTGGCTATTGTAAATAATATTGCTACGAACAGACTGAATTGGTGTTTTAGGATCCTTGGGGTATAATCCCAGCAGTGGAATCACTGGATCAAAAGGCAGTTCCATTTTTAGCTTTTTGAGGAAATTCCATACTGTTTTCCACAGTGGTTGCACCAGTCTGCATTCCTACCAACAATGCACTAGTGTTCTCTTTTCTCTGAATCCTCACCAGCACTCACTGTTTGTTGATTTGTTAATTATGGCCATTCTAACTGGTGTGAGGTGGTACCTTATTGTGGTTTTAATTTGCATCGCTCTATGGCTAGTGGTGTTGAGCATCCTTTCATATGTCTATGGACCCTCGGTATGTCCTCCTTGGAGAAGTGGCTGTTCAGGTCCTTAGTCCATTTTTAAATCAGATTGTTTATCTTCCTGGTGTTGAGTCATATGAGTTCTTTATATTTTGGAGACCAAATCGTTGTCCAAGGTATCATTGGCAAATATGTTTTACTATATGGTTGGTTCCCTTTTCGTTTTGCTGATGTTTTCTTCAGCTGTGCAGAAGCTTTTTATTTTGATGTAGTCCTGTTTTCTTTATATCCCTAGCCCTAGGACCTGTATTGGCAAAAATATTGCTGCATGGGATATCTGAAATTTTACTGCCTATGTTTCCCTCTAGGACTTTTATGGTGGTGCAGCTTACATTTAAGTATTTTGTCCATCTTGAGTTTATTCTGGTGTATGGTGTAAGTTGGTGGTCTTGTTTCTTTCTTTTTTTTTTTGCATGTCCCTGTCCAGTACTTCTAACACCACTTATTGAAGAGTCTATTTTTACTCCATTTTATGCTCCTGCCCTCTTTCTCAAATATTAATTGACAGAGACTTGGCTTTATTTCTGGGCTTTCCATTATGTTCCATACCACAACTATTTTATCCACCCATCTACCGATGAGCATTTGAGCTGCTTCCAAAACTTGGCTACTGTAAATAAGGCTGCAATGAACAAAGGGGTGCATATATTCTTTTGAATCACTGTTTTTGGTTTCTTCAGATATATTTTCAGAGGTAGAATTGCTGGGACATAAGGCAGTTCCATTTTTAATTTTTTGAGGAAACTTCTTACTGCTTTCCACAGTAACTCCATCAATCTACATTCCAACGAGCAGTGCACAAGGGTTCTCTTTTCTCCAGATTCTTGCCAACAGTTTTGTTTGTTGATTTATTGACGATAGCCATTCTGATGAATGTGAGGTGACATCCCATTTAGGTTTTAATTTGCATTTCTCTGATGATTAGTGATGTTCAGCATTTTTTCATATGTCTATTGGCCATCTGTATGTCCTCTTTGGAGAAATGTCTGTTCAGGTCCTTAGCTGATTTTTAAATTGAATTGTTTGCTTTTCTGGTGTTTTATATGAGTACTTTTATAAATTTTGAATATTAATGCCTTATCAAATAAAGCATTAGCCAATATATTCTCTCATTCAGTAGGTTCACATTTTATTTCGTTGATGGTTTCCCTTGCTGTGCAAACACTTTTTGGCCATTTATTTTTCTTTTTTCTTTTTATAAGTATATTTTATTGATTATATTGTTACAATAGTTCCAATTTTTTCCCCTTTGCTCCCCTCTGCCCAGCACCCCCTCTCCCTGAACAATCTCCCTTCCCAAGTCCATGCCCATGGGTCATACATACAAGCTCTCTTGCCTCACCCGTTCATATATTCTTCTTCTTTAAAAAAAAAATTAATTAATTAATTAATCATTTTACCAATAAAAAATAACAATCCCTCTCTCTCAGACTTAAGACCCTTTATAATCTTATAAAGGACAATGGGCGAAGGTCTCGAGCTCCTCTAGCTGCTTCAAGCTTGACATGGTCGTCGTCCTACTTACCCTTGTGTCCAAAAATCTCTAATAAGAGTGGGGGTGTGGAGGCGTGGGTGGCCTTCCCACATGGGGAAGGATCGTGAAGACTCCAGGTCAGTTGGCTGTCCCCGGACAACGGCATACTTGATTTAACAGGCTGGCATCCTTGTTGTATTCTGGAGGCAACAGATTTGGCTACAGGGTTAAAAGACATCATTCAATCCATAACTACTAGATGACAAAAGGCAGGTATTAATTTTTCAATGTCCCACATTAGGGAAAAGAAGGGCTTCTTTGGAGGAAGGTGTGCCAGGTACATCTCACCTGTCCAAAACCCTTTTTCCCATTATATTTAGTTTGGGCTGAGGGAAATAGTTTAGGTTTCCCCCCTCTCAGACCTCTGGGCTCTTTCTGTCCAAGCCATTAGGACAGAAAAGAGAAACCAGTTTTAAAGTGAAGCCCACAGACCACCCCATTCTTCACCAACCCAGCCACTTAGTTCAGCCAAACGATTGAGTCTCAGGAGGAAGCGATGCAGACAGGATTAAGTGAGACCTATACGTACAGACAATCACCCAGGTAATAAGATCATAGGCTTATGCCCTTTGAAAATAGAAAACACATGTTAATTTATGTAACATAACCCACATACAAGTCTCTAAATCTGTAGGACTGTCTTATTGGAGAGACATCCAGTTGCAAGGCATTTGACATTCTTCTTGCCTGTAAATTAAACATCTTTGATAATACCACAGACATACTTTAATTTTCCAATCAAAACAAACTTTAAATGAAGATAAACTTTAAAGATGGTTAGCTGCACTACTTTATAGTCTACCACTGAGCATTGTGATTTTCTTTGAATCACGATTTTTCTCCCTAAGATTACCCTCCTTGTCATTAAAGGGACTGCATTAAGTCCATTTTTAATTTATCCTATTCATTTGCATAAACACATCAAGAGCAGAAAATGATCACTTATGATCTTTAGTTCTGCTTTGCTGGAACTTATGCAAGGACCATTTTGGGTGACCTTCAGTCTGCCCTTCAGGCACAGAAGCAGAAGCACATACCTGGCATTCAGCCTTGCCTGTAAACACCTGTCTTTTCCAAGTCCTTCTGGTTTTCCATTGTGCCTTAAGGTCCCTTCTAACCATCTTTCAGGAAAACAACTTTCATTCCTTCCCTGGAAATATTGCCATGGACCGCACATCCAACCAAGGTACCAGGCCTGTTATCTCGTGGACTTTTATTACCTTCGAAAGTCAATCTCAGTTCCTCAGTGCTTTTTGGTAACAACCAGAGCCCAAGCATGTCTCCTTTAGGCATAACATTACAGTCAAAGTCTTAGTCAAAAAAAAAAAAAACCTCTATTAACAACTGGTCTTATTAGTTTTATGCAAAGAAACATGTCATTACTTACTTGTTTAGAATGCCAAACTCTGGAGGGATCAGATAGGGAGAAACATATACAGTGTGAAGGAAAATACCTGTTCTTCTAATATTCACTGAACTTGCATTTCCATTCTTTATATTTTTATTTCCTCCCCAGTAAAACTTTTTATTTGTTTTTTCATTACAGTTGTCCCACTTTTTCCCCCCACTTGCTTTCTTGCACCCTGCCCCCCCTTCTCCCACATTCAGTCCCCACCCAGTTGTCCATGTCCATGGGTCATTTATACATCTTCTTTGACTAGACCCTTCCCCTTCTTACCCCCTTCTCTCCCTCCCATCTCCCCCTTTGTTACTGTTAGTTTATTCCTTGTTTACATAGCTCTGGTTCAATTTTTCTCATTTGTTTGTGTTGTTCATTAGTTTCCCATAATAGGTGATAGCATAAGCTATTTTTCTTTCATTGCCCGGCTTATTTCACTAAGCATACTTCTCTCTAGTTCCATGCATGTTGTTACAAATGGTAGAAGTTCCTTCTTTCTTTCAGTACTTATTCATTGTCACTTTCCCCCTTTGTACTCATGTTCCTCTCTGTCTCTCTCTGTTTCTTCATCTTCTTAAAGCAGACCCTTTAGCATCTCTTGCAATGCTGGTTTGGTGGAGATGTATTCTTTTAGCCTTCTTTAGTCTTGGAAACTCCTTATTTCACCTTCCATTATGAATGAGACTCTTGCTGGGTAGAGTATTCTTGGTTGTAGGCCTTTGTTTTTCATTGCTTGGAATATTTTTTGCCATTCCCTTCTGGCTTGTAGTGTTTCTGCTGAGAAATCTGATGATAGCCTTTTTGGAGCTCCCTTGTATGTTATTAGTTGTTTCTCTCTTGCTGCTTTTAGGATTCTCTCTTTGTCTTTCAATGTTGCCATTTTAATTATGATGTGTCTTGAAGTGGACCTGTTGGCGTTCATCTTCATTGGGACCCTTTGTGCTTCCTGGACTTGTGTGACTCTTTCTCTCCTCATGTTACGGAAGTTTTCTGTCATTAGTTTTTCAAACAGGTTTTCTATCCCTTGCTCTTCTTCTTCTCCTTCTGGAATTCCTATGATATGGATATTATTACATTTTATGTTGTCCTGCAGCTGTCTTAGAGCCTCTTCAGTCTTGTTCAGTGTTTTTCATTTTGTTGCACTGTCTGGGAGTTTTTGTCTACATTGTCTTCCAGCTCGCTGATCCAATCTTCTGCTTCCTCTAGCCTGCTTTTAACTCCTTCTATTGTGTTCTTCAATTCAGAGATCATATTCTTCATTTCCTCCTGGCTCTTATTGATAGCTTCCATGTCCTTTTTCATGCTGGTATAATTCTCAGTAAGTTCCTTGTAGTTTTTCTTCAGTTCCTTGTACTTTCCCTGGAGTTCTTTGTAGTTTCTGCTGAGCTTATTGAGCTTCTCCATAATCCATGCTTTCAATTCCATATCTGATAGTTTGCTCCCCTCTATTTCATTTAGCACTCTTTCTGGGGATTCTACCTTTCCTTTCGATGGGGGGTTGTTTCTCTGTCTCCCCATTTTTGTGACTCCTATTGTTTGTTGGTGCTTCTTAGAATGATCTGCACTTCCTGGATCTGCCCCTGGTGGCGTCAGATTCTGTACCAGTCTGGGCCTAGGCAGCCTTTTGGAGACCTCCAAGGATCTACTCTCTTTGTCTGACTTCTTTAATTGTTAATCTGTTCAATCTGTGATTAGCTGTCAGGCTTAAGGACCATGGGTGTGGCAGCTTAATTCCTGTAGGCAGGGCTTTTGCTTCCCCTCAGGCTGACGCCACTTGGGGGGGGGGGGGCGGAATGGTCTGCCTGCAGTACTGGGGGTGAGTCAGCACTTGGACCTGGTCGGCTCCTTCCCCAGTTCTCCCCTCAAAGCCACCACACCAAACTCTCCCCAAGCGTCTCTAGTCCTCTCTGTCTTCCCTCCGCTCGAGCACAGGGTAAGTGGGGGCCAAAATATTTTCATACGTGATCCACTTAAGAGCTCTTTTTCTCCAGCTGTGTCTCTCTGGCTAGCAAGAAACCCTGTGGCTTTTCACATTTCACAGCTGGATACTATTTTACTTTCCACTCTGTTGCTGTAGGCTGGGAAGCTCGGCTGGGGGTTTAGACCTTGCCCTTCTCAGGGTGAACCCCTGGCTGCTGAGCTATTACTCAGTCCCTTCAGCTGCCACCTGTGTGAGCCCAGCCAGCCCTTCCGCATTTCCACACTCCCTACCAGTCACGTTGTGCTGTAGCGGCCTTTTCTGTCTCTCCGTGGTTATAAGACTTCTCTCCAGCTAGTGTTCAGTTGGTTATTCCAGATGATTTCTCCAAAATTAAGTTGTAAATCCAGACTAGTTCTGGGAGGAGGTTAGTGTAGCTTCCACTTACTCTTCCGTCATCTTGTTTCTCCTATTTTTCTTTTGTTTCCTTGCCCAAAGAGATTTTTCAGAAAAAAATATTGCTATGAGAAATGTCTGAGATTTTAATGGCTATGTTTTCTTCTAGGTTTTAGTGAATTTGAATCTTACATTTAAGTCTTTAATACATTTTGAGTTTGTTCTTGTGTATGGTATAAAAAGTTGTTTACTTTCATATTTTTGCACATATCTGTCCAATTTTCCCAACATCAATTATTGAACAGATTGTCTTTACTCCATTGTATGTTCTTGCCCCCTTTGTCAAATATTAATTTACCATATAGACTTGGATATTTGGGTGTTCTATTCTGTTCCATTGATCTATATGTCTTTTTTTTTTATGCCAATAACATACTATTTTTATAACTTTGACTTTGTAGTATAGTTTTATGTCAGGTAGAATGGTACATCCAACATTATTTTTCTTTCTCAATATTGCTGAGGTCATTCAGGGTCTTTTCATAGTTTCATATAAATTATTGAATTCTTTGTTCTAGTTCTGCAAAATATGCCATTCATATTTTGACAAAGATTTTTTTTGAATCTGTAGATTACTTTGGGTAGTATGGATATTTTAATGATATTAATTCTTCCTACCCATGAACATGGTAAATGCTTCCACTTGTCTGTTTCTTCTTCAACGTCTTATAATTTTCTGAGTACAGTTCTTTTACATACCTGGTTAAATTTATTCCTAGGTATTTTATTTTATTTTTATTTTATGTTATTTTATGAAATTGTGAATGGGATTGTTTTCTTCATTTTCCTTTCTGATAGTTCATTATTGGTGTATATAAATCAAAAAACTGTGGTACATTTACACAATGGAATACTATGTAGCAGAAAGAAGGAAGGAACTCCTGTCATTTGCAACAACATGGATGGAACTAGAGAGAATTATGCTTAGTGAAATAAGCCAGGCAAAGAAATAAAAATACCATATGATATCACCTAATACAGGAAACTAAAGAACAACACAAACAAAGGAACTAATAGGACAAGGAGCAGAATAGCAGTCAATAGGGGTGAGGGGGGAGGGAGAGAAGGGGAATAAGTAAGGGAAGGGTTTAGTCAAAGAATGTGTATAAATGACTAATGGACATGGATAATGGGGAGGGATATGATTGTGGGAGGAGGGGTGGGCTGGGTGGGGGAGAGAAATGGGGGAAAAATGGGACAACTGTAATTGAAAAACCAAAAAATAAAAAAATAAAAAAATACACCAGTTTTGTGAAATACACCATTGGGATTTTAATAGGAATTGCATTAAATCTATAGATTTCTTTGGGTAGAATGGACATTTTTATGATGTTAATTTTTCCTATTCATAAGCACAGTGTACACTTGATTTGTTTGTACCTTCTCTTCAGCGTTTTATAATTTTCCAAATACAGTTCTTTTACCTCCTTGGTTAAATTTATTTTAGGCACTTTATTTTATCTGACACAATTGTAAATGGGATTGATTATATTCTTAGTTTCCCTTTCTGATAGTTCTTTTTTTGTGTGTATGAAAATGCAAACAACTTCTGGATATTTATTTCCTATTCTGCTGCTTTAGTGAATTCATTTATCAGTTTTAGTAGTTTTTTGGTGGAATCTTTAGGATTCTCTATATACAGTATCATGTCATCTGCAAACAATGACAGTTATACTTCTTCCTTTCTAATATGAATGCCTTTCACTTCTTATTGTCAGATTGCTGTGGCTAGGATTTCCAGTACTGTGTAGAATAAAACTGGTGAAAGTGGACATCCCTGTCTTGTTCCTGATCTTAAGGCAAACACTTGTCGTTTTCACCTATTGACTATGATGTTGGCTATGGATTTGTCATATATGGCCTTTATTATGTTAAGGTGTGTTCCCTCTCTTTGCACTTTGCTCAGAGATTTTATCATAAATGGATACTGGATTTTGTCAAATGCTTTTTCTGCATCTACTGATATAATCATGTGGTTTATAACCTTCCTTTTGTTTATGTGGTGTATCGCATTTATTGGTTTTTGGAAATTGTACCAACCTTGTATCCCCTGAATAAATCCCACTTAATCATGGTATATGATCTTTTTAATGTATTTCTAGATCCAGTTTGGTAATATTTTATTGAGGATTTTAGCATCATTTTTTCATCAGGGATATTGGCATATAGTTTTCTATCTTGGTAATGTCTTTATCTGGTTTTAAAATTAAGATAATGCTAGCCTCATAAAATGAGCTTGGGAGTCTTCTTTCCTCTTGAATTTTTTGGAATAGTTTCAGTAGAATAGGTGTTAGTTCTTTGAATATTTCGCAAAATTCACCTGTGAAGCCATCCATCCAGTACAGGACATAAGTTTTTGTGCGTTTTTTTTAAAGTATATTTTATTGATTATATCATTACAGTAGTTCCAATTTTTTACCCCTTTGCTCCCCTCTGCCCAGTACCCCCCTTCCTCCAGAAACCCCACTCCCCTTAGTTCATGTCCATAGGTAGTGCATATAAGTTCTTTGGCTTCACCCTTTCCTATATTATTCTTAAACTCCCACTGCCTAGTTTTGTACCTACCAATTACGCTTCTTAATCCCTGCACCATTTCCCCATTTCTCCCCCTCTCCCCTCACAGTTGACAACCCTCCAAATGGTCCCCATGCCTATGATTCTGTTTCTATGCTAGTTTGCTTAATTGGATTTTGTTTTTATTTTTTTAGATTTAGTTGTTGATAGTTGTGAGTTTGTTGTCATTTAATGCTCATAGTTTTTATCTTTTTTTTTCTTAAATAAATCCCTTTAACATTTCATATAATAATGGCTTGGTGATGATGAACTCCTTTAGCTTTACCTTGTCTGGGAGGCACCTTATCTGCCCTTCCATTCTAAATGATAGCTTTGCTGGATAGCATAGTCTTGGTTGTAGATCCTTACTTTTCATCACATTGAATACTTCTTGCTAGTCTCTTCTTGCCTGCAAACTTTCTTTTGAGAAATCAGCTGATAGTCTAATAGGCATCCCTTTGTAGGTACTCTCTTTTTGTCTCTTGCTTCTTTTAAGATTCTCTCTGTATCTTTGATCTTTGGCAATTTAGTTATAATATGTTTTGGTGTGGTCTTCTTTGGGTCTAGCTTGTTTGGGACTCTCTATACTTCCTGGACTTGGATGTCTATTTCCTTTGCCAAATTGGGGAAGTTTTCCTTCATTATTTTTTTACATAAGCTTTCAATTTCTTGCTCTTCCTCTTCTCCTGGCACACCTATGATTTGGATGTTGTCATGTTTAAAGTTGTCCCAGAGGTTCCTGAGCCTCTCCTCATTTTTTTTCAATTCTTGTTTCCTCATTCTGTACTGATTGACTGTTTATTTCTTCCTTGAGTCTCAAATCATTGATTTGAACCCTGGTTTCATTCCTTTCACCATTGGTTTTGTGTGGATTTTTCTTCATTTCATTTAGCATAGCCTTCACTTCTTCCCTTATGTGTTTGCCATACTCAAGCATATCTGTCACGCCTATAAGCATCTTTATCACCAGTATTTTGGACTCTACATCTGTTAGGTTGGCTATCTCCTCATCGCTTAGTACTCCCACTGGAATCTTGACCCGTTTCCCCTTTATTTTGGGGACCATACTTTTCTGTCTCCTCATCTTGACAGGCTCCTGTGGGTTTTTTTTTTTTGTTTGTTTGTTTGCTTGCTTGTTTTTGCCTCTGTGTCTTAGGTAGAGCTGTCACACCTGTTACATTGTAAGTGGCGGAGCCTTAGGTATTCATCAGTATGGGTGACCTGTTTCACCACGTTGTGGTGCTATATGTGGCAGAGGGGTCTGAGAGGAAACAGTGCCCCTTTGTCAGCACTTGCCCCTTTTCCAGGCACTTCTCCCACTTCCTGTATGGGACTGGCACCTCTCTAGCTGTTACCCTGGCCATTGTTCCCAGAGTGCATGGGTCTGAAGATGTTCTAGGATGGTGGGGGCCCTTTTAACAAGTGGACTCTACTGAGAGACCAGCAATTTCTTCCTCCACCCCAATCCCCACTGGTTTTCACAGTCAGAAGCAATGAGGCTTTATTTTCCCCAGTGCTGGAACCATGAGCTGGTGCTGGGAGCACTCCCCAGGTGTCCATCCCTGCTTTTTAAAAATGTGTGACTGCACTTTCCTCCAGCCCACCACTGCTGCTACTGCTGTCACCATCACACCACGTTCTCTCCGCCCACCTCTGCCCCTCCTACCTGTCTGGATGAGTATTTTTTCTTTATATATTTGTTTGTTAGACTTCCATGCAGCTCTATTTTCTGGAACTTCTGATTATTTCTAGTTTTGAGGTAGTTGTATTCCTTCTTAGTTGTGGAGGGAGACATAGCAAGAAGTCCCCTTGTATATGTTTTTTATGTCACTGGCCACTGTAGCTCCAGGTCTGAAGGTTTCTAAAACAGAAAACCCAAAGTCTCAGTGGCTTAAACAATAGAAATTTATTTCTCACAGTTTTGGAAGCTAGAAGTCCAAGATCAAGGTATTGGCAGGGTTGGTTCCTCCTGAGGCTACACTCCCTGGCTTTCAGGTGGTTGCCACCTCACTGTGTCTTCTCATGGCTTTTACTCTGTGCACATACATCCCTGGTGTCTCTTCCTCTTCTTATAAGGACAATAGGCATATTGCTTTAGGGTGCAACCTTTATGACCTTATTTAACTTTAATTAACTCTTTAAAGGTCCTGTCTATAAATAAAGTCACATTTGGTATTATGGCTTCAACATACAAATTTAGAGGTGGGGATAAGGGACATAACTCAGTCCATAACAGCCAGGGAACTCACTATCATGTGTTCCTTTGGTCTTAAGGTTCTTAGTCACTCTTACTTCCTCTTTCTATATTTCAGAATCTCCTATGTTTGTTTTAAATATAATGTGAAGAGTATTTAATAGAAGGAATAGGGGCAAGTCCACTTGATATTCCTAGAATCAGAAGTCCCCTCTTGCACTTTTTTAAGAGGCCTTTGTAACTCAAGTCAAAGCAGTTCTTATTTGCAAAAACCATGTTTAATTGGGCAAGAGATACATTGTTAGAATCCTCATAATGTTTGGGGATGGGGAGCATAAAGATTACCCTATAAGCTATAGAGTAGAGAAGTATATGGAACATGGGAGGGCAGTTTCCCTCCCAAGAAAGATACAATTCCTTCATCTGGAAAGACAAGTTGCTCAGATGGGATTGACAGTAGCTTAGAAGCTATAAGCCTCTGAGAATGTGCCAAGTACTTCCATCTCCCTAGACCATATGAGTTTGACCCAAGCCAACTTCCCAGGTAATAGATCAGAGCAAGCATCTCAGAGTGAGCTGTGTATATATTTGTGTGTACAACACCTGAGAATTCTTCAGCCCTCCAGAGGCAGAGGTGCCATGTTGCTTTTCTCTTTGTTCACCTTAGTCATGGTCTGTAAGATTTCCACATCTAACAGAAGCACCAGGTTCCTCCAAGGCCTCTTGGCCTCTGGAATTTCTGCATTGCCAAAGCTGTCAACTTCCCAGGCATGGGTGGCAGAACAAGCTCCTCCTATTACTCAATGCCGACTTCTCACTATTAAGCAGGAGCTCCTTGAGGAAGATTGATTTATCACATTAACTGAGCCTCTGTGTGCTCAATGAGGAGTTCACGAGACAAACGGCTCCTGCCATGTGCCTCTAGCACTCTGCTCTGTTTCCATCACATTTGGGCCAGAGTCACAGTGGATGAGTTTGGCCGTAGTTTATTTTTTGCCTGACATGATAAACTTGTCAGTATTTGACTGGTCAGCTCCTTGTATGCAGGGAGTTCATTTGCAAGGCCACCTGGCATCCCCACTGGGCTGTCCTGCTCCCATTTCACTCTGCCTAATGAGCCAGGACCTGGTTCTTGTTGGTTAGCACTGAGCTTCAGGGCCCTGCACAACATCATGCTGGGTAGTGATGGCTCAGCCCTCCCCAGGAGTTCTGAGAAGCTGTCCATTTTTGCTGTGATCCTCAAGTTGACCAGCTGGGAAAGAGTGTGCCAAGCCTTCACTTTCCTTTCCAGATGTGCTGCTAAGCCTGTTCTGTAGTCTTCTGCCTGGACTCCTGAGGGTTTTAGGGGGAGCTGAAGCCTTCCCGCTCTACCTTGGCCTTAGAGCTGCTCCTGAGCTGCTCCTAAGGAAACCTTGGTGTAGGCAGATATCAAACCTGGGTTCTCAGTGCTCACTGAGACATGGCCAACAGGGCCAAGGTAGGCAGCATTGGAGCTGCTTATAGCCTCTTGTCTGGTCTCCAGGCTCATGCCCTTCCCAAGCTCCTAGACAACCTACACTCTCCCTTACCACATCAACCTCTGCGTAGATCCTTCAGTGGCTCCCTGTTGTTGCTAGATGAAGTCCATATTCCCAGTACTGCCATTCGGTCCTTGATGATCATCTGCTCCCAGCCTTGGCATTAGGTTTGGGTCAAGTTCAGCTTTCTCTATTAACTAGTGACTTTAGGTAACACATGCAGCTCTGCTGTGAGTAGGGATGATAATAATTCCTATTCAGTATTTATGTGTATGAGTGCTTAGATTGATGCCTGGCATGAATCTAGTAGGTGCTCAAAAAAAGTTAGCTAACATCATCATTGTACTGTGTCTTTCCAGCCTCTCCTAAATCCTACACATCTTTACCCACAAGCCTGAATGTCTACCTCTCAGCCCTCAGAGACTTTTCCTGTAATGTTATGTCGTTCCTGATATGCTTCTCCCTTCTCTGCCTATTTGAATCTGACCCAGGCCTGACCAAGGCCTCCCCTTAGTCTGAAGTCATTAGTCAGCCTGGGAGCCCAAAGAAATCCCCAAAACAGCACATGGTATAAGGCCAGGCACTATGGCCATTGGCCAGAACTCCTACTGGAGCAGAGAGAGATAGAGCTTGGAGCTTTGTGAAGAGTTATGAATCCATTTCCATCTCGTTTCCACTCCTCACCCTCACCCTCACCGTGAAGCTCTATGCCCTCCAAAGCAGTGGTTTTCTGACTCTCCAGAAGTCATGGACCTCTTTCTGTTGGCCAGCTGAGCTCCTCTGAGCTCCTCTGAGCTGTGCATACAGATGTCAACCTTACCTGTCCGTGCACTCTCAAGTCCATTTCCAGCCATGGATATTGTCTGCCTGAGATGGGGACCCAGGCCCCAACTTTCTATAAACTCACAGATGGGGGAGAGGGGACAATATCAGGGTTTCTGGAGCTGAACTCTCAGTGACTGCTTGAAACATAAGGGTCTGGGGATGGTGACAGGGTCATGCACTGTAGTCACATGCTGTATGGTAGCAGACAGTTGTTATAGAGGGATTTGGCCAGCTCTGACTCAGCTGCTGCGTGAGGCTGACCTGGTGGACAGAGCAGGTTCCTCATCTGTATAGAGCAGGCAGCTCAAAGTGTAAGGAGTCCTGGAGGGCAAGAACTCTGTCTGGGCTGCTTCCACTATGCCTGGACACAGGACAAGCACTGTTAGAGGATTAGGGAGCTTAGGAAGGACTTTGATAAGGCAGAGTGGGAGATGGGCCTCCATCCTGGGGACAGCCTGCACAATGGCGAGAGGATGTATATGCACAGATATCCAAGGAGTGGCATGAGGCTCATGTGAAGTCATTGCAAAGAGTCAGGGGAGTTGAGTCAGGAGAAGCAGCAGAGGTTAGCTCTGGAGCCCAGGAGCTGTATTTACAAGTTTGGATTCTACCTGGTGGCATGAGCTGTTTCAGGTTTAAGGGATGACATGGTGACTGCATCACACTTAAGGAGCAGAAGGAAGGCAGGGCTACTATGGCATCTCACTTATCTTTGGCTCCTCAGGGCAGGGCTCAGAGCTTTGAAGTTCAGTGGATTGAGGCCGGAGAACCCAAGAGGCCAAGTGAAAGGTGATGAGTCATCTTATCCCCATAGGGATCAAGAGGCATCCTGAAAGAACAGTGCTTCCCAAACCCTCATTAGTCCAGACAAGAAGGGGGGTGTATGACGGAGAATGGGCTGGCCTGCTGGATACCTTCCTTCCCAGAGTAGAAGGCCTGTTGTAAGCAATAGCTTCTTCCCCCAGAATTTTCAAAAAGTGGGCAAAAGGGTATGGGTGGGGACTGGAGATTCCTTTCATGTGAAGACATGTGGAAACTTCTCATGAACCTAGAGGAGTAAACCTGGGCAGAATAAGGAACAGCACAGGTAACCTTAGCATACATGTGCCCAGCAAGTGTTGAGGAGGCCCAGGGGAGGGTCTTAGGGATGATCTCATTCAAGGCTGACAGAACCAGCAAGGGGAACTTACCACACACCTGAGTAGGGTAGCAGCCCAGAGAGGCTAGGGCAAGGCCAAAAGTAGGGAGAAGAAGATAAGACCCACCTGTGACCACTCCAAGTTCCCAGCTGGACAGAAGAAAGGACAGGCACATTCCTGGTGTGGTCCCTCACTGGCATCATTGGCCATGTGTGGACTCAGCCTCCTGCTGCCTGAGGAAGGTGCTGCTGTGCTTAGCTCCAACCCACAGGCCAGACCCAGCTGGTGAATAGAGGCTGCGAGGAAATCTTGAGCTTGAGAGTGGAAGCAAGTGAAAGTTGCTCCTGCTCCTACACATTCCCTGGACTTCAGGAAGACAGAATCCAGATGCTTGTGAAAGATAATGGGCTTAATTCTCAGTTTGAGGCTTTGAAAGATGAGAAGCCTCCAGAACCAAGGGCCCTGAAAGGGGGAGTCTTGACTCAGCAGTTACTGGGATCCCAGTGGGGAAGGGAAGAGGCAGGAGCTGAGAGATACATGTGACTGCATGTGTACCTGGGCTCAGAATCAAGGGACACAGAGCTGGCTACAGGAGAAGGAAGGGCCAGCACTCAGGACCAGGGCCACCCAAGTGCCTGCCTTGATGCTGAGACAAGAGGGAGAAAGGAGGGACTTAATTGTCATCTAGGAGGGATCCTTCACCCTCCATATTTGAGAAAGAGAATAGCCTCTGGACAAGGACCTTGAATTTAAATACCTGCAGAAATCAAGCTGCTAAATAAATGAGAGAGGACTGTGGCAAAGCAAGGTGTAGCCTCTCAGCTCCAGCTAATTCCTGCAATGTAAGAATGTGAACCCAACATCACCAGATGGTATGAGTTAGGATTAGTTATGGCCACATATGATAGAAAACCTGAAATAATAGTATTTTTAAAACACAGAGGTTTTTCTCTCTTTCATGTATACCAGTAGTGAGCCAGTGATACAGGGTGGATAGGGTTCTTCTTTCTCACTACAAGGGTGTGGCCCTCTACCTCATGGTCCCAAATGGATCCTAGAGCTCCAGTTATTACACCTGTGTTCCAGGCAGCAGGATAGAGAAATACAGGAAGTAGGACAAAGCACACGCTAGTTATCTTTAAGGAGTTTTCTTGGAAGCTGTCTTATAGTATTTCTAGGTCTTGTTGGTAGAATGTAGACACATGGTTACCCCTAGTTGTAAGGGAGGCTGGGAAATGTAGCTTTAGTTCTGGTTGTCCCTGTGCCAAGTTAAAAGCCAGGTGTTCCATGGCTAGAGTGAGAATGAATATTGCGATATGCAACTAGCAATCTCTGACACGTGATACCCCTCTGCCTCCAAACACTACACACCCCATCTTCCCATGCATATAATATTCTGGGACTTGGGGGTGGTGACAGTAACTCTCATCCTGTTATAGTATCCATCCCAGAAGTCTAAATCTCTGGTCAACGTGCAGCTTCCCCATTAGGTCCTGATGCCACACCCTGTATGGGATGGTGGAGAAGGAACACAATCACCAACATAAAGACTCCTAACTTGGAGAAGGAACACACAGAAGCACCAGCCATGGCCCCACTGGCCAGGCTTTGTGAACCTTCCTGTACTTGGTTGAGGAAGATACCAGCAGCCCATCTGACCAGCCTAGCTGTATTCCAGGAGGAACCCACGTCCAATGTCCTTGTAGAGGATTTAAGCTTTCTTGACAACCCATCTCCTGCAAAGCTCGGTGGCTTTTAACCTCTTTGTCCTGATGAGTTCCATGGGCCTGAAATGGCCCCAGTGGGCTCATTTGGTTATAGGTTTAGGGCAGCCTGGCTCCTCCATCTGCCTCTACATTGACATAACAGCCGGGGTGGCAGGGGGAAGGGAGAGCAGCACCCTTACTCTCTTACTACAGATTTTCCTATGAAATTGATTAATGTTTAAATTCTGGAAACTGATGTTTGAAAATCATAGTTTAGGACAAATAAACATGCCTATGTGCCAGATGTGGCTTTCTGGTACCAGCATGTGGGGTGCTGTTGAGGGGGGACATGGAGCTCCTCCCTCAGTGTCAAGTTTAATGTCCACGGAGAAGACCCTACACCAGCTCCTCTCATCTTGGCAGGTGGGGCCAGTGACCACACAGCCAGAGGCAGAATTAGTCAAATGTAGAGGGACTCCGAGCTTGAGCTGGTCTCTAGGGTTGGTACAGGAGCCCAGGACAGTCTGGCTGACTTTCCAGACCACAGACTGGGATAGGGGAGGGGTCAGGACTGGCTCCAGATCTGGGAGTGAGTGTGTGTCTGCCTTTGGTGTGTAAGGCTGTGCAGAGGGGACCCCAAGCCACAAGTGGGACAGGGGATAAGGCCTTGCTTGCCCACCCTGCAGACTCCACCAATCGGGACTCACTGGACATGATTGAACGCTGCATCTGTCTGGTTTGCCTGGATGCTCCAGGGGGCTTGGAGCTCAGCGACACCAACAGGGCACTCCAGCTTCTTCATGGCGGAGGCTGCAGCAAGAATGGTGCGAACCGCTGGTATGACAAGTCCCTGCAGGTAAGCCTCCCCTGCACCATGGCCAGTGGCCAGAGCCAGCTTTGCTCACAGCCAGCAGACTCACTCACCAGCCTCTACTGCCCAGGATACTGTATGTGGGGCCAAGGAAGCTGAAGTGGTTGGAGATGTGTCATTGGTGTTGCCCTCTGGACTGGTCAGGACTCTTCAGAGGATAAGGCCTTGCTTGGATAAGGAGCAAGTGGCCAAACCCCGCCCAAGTTCCCTAACTTTCCTGCAGCCTGTGCCAGGCCAAGGCCCTCTGGATCAGACTTAGGGCTCACTCCTCATCTCTCATCACACACTGTAAGGTGGGAGCATGCCAGGGGCTCCTCCCATTGAACAAATCTTCAACATGTCCAGCAAGAATCACATCTGATGCCTAGGGATGTCAGCTTTTCTGAATTTCTGTCACCCTTGCCTGGCCATTTTGACATACCTTTCTCCATCACTGAGAAGTAGGGCAGCTCAGCATCTCCATAGGAAAAGTCATAAAATGAAATAAAGCAATTCATTTTTTTTCCCATTCATATGACATTAGCCCAGAAACAAGACAGTCACTTTGGTCTGGAGGAAAATACTCATGCAGATGGGGATTAGGTTGAAGTTGGGCCATTCATTCTTGTTCTTACATCCTTTTTTCCCCAGCATGCCAATCCTAAATCTAATCTCATTTATTTTTAAAGCTACCACACTTTCACAATAACCTTATTAAATAGCAGCCAATGATCTCTATGCTTGGGTTAGCATTGCTCACACATAATGAGCATTTCTAGGTTTATTTTTCTCTTTCGCTGTCCCCTGCATTCTGCAGGTAATCTTTTTTATTGGCGTGCATATTGATTCTGCTCTTTCTGATGAGTCCTGTTGCTGCCGCACTGGCTGTTTCAGTCTTCACAAGCAGTGCTAATGGCTTGTAACCTTTCGTGGAGCAGCTGTGGGAGGAAAATGATATAATGGATGTGCAGGACCTGAAACATAGTAAGGCTTGGTAGCAGTTTTTAAAAGGCACTATTTCGCTCTTTCTTTTAGTGACATGGACAGAAAAGCACTAATGTGTGAGTGGGCCCAGTCTTTCCCTCCCTGCCTCACATGGGTAACTGTACCCACTCCTAGTTTCTTTTCAAAGTTAGGACAGATTATCAGGTGAAGCCCAACTGGCTTCACAGACAGGAACTGAAAGGACTGAGAGCTTTCACAGGACAGAAGGCGGGAGACACTGGAGGAGAGAGAAAAGAGCCTGCAGAAATGTGTTTTGAAAGAAACTCTGTTGGAAGTTTGAAGAGTAGGAGTAAAGATTCGGGCAGAGGACAACTATGTGAGAGATCAGGGGAGACCTGGAAACAGCTCTAGTGTGTGCTGTAGAGCCTTCAACAGCTCACTTGTTTGCTTGTTGATTATGGATGTTAGGCAGATACCCCTGAGTGTGATGCTGCGCAGGATAAGCTACAAGCAGCCCTACCTTATTTGGGTTATGCTTTAAGAATCAAATCTCATTCTTATTTTCTCCCAGTACTTTTATGCACTGAGTATGTCCCTTTTCCAAGTTAGCTAAATACAGCCTTTGTAAGGTCATAAAAAAACCATAAGTAATCTTTACAGTTCCCATGGTCCTTTCATATACTTTCTTTCTAATCCCCATATCAATCCTGTTAACTAGCCTTATTTGATTCAAGTTAAATGAGAACAGACTGAAGTCAGAGATCTGAAGTGTCTTGTCAAAGCTCTCCCAGCTGGCTGGCCACAGCAGCAGAACTGCAGTCTGGATCCCAGACACAAAGCCCAGGCAGCAGTTGATGGGGCACCCTCAGCACACCTTTTCCTCACTCCCATCAAGGAAGGTTTTATTTTTCCCTGGGAATCCATGCACTATCAAAATTAGATTGTTATCTTTCATTCAGTCATCCAACAAAATTTTTGAGTGCCTACTGTAAGGTGGACACTGGTCTTGAACCTGGGAATAAAATCAGTGGTGCCCAAACACACAGGGCCCATAAGGCACATCATGACAGTGTAGTAGAGCATGTGGTCCTGACACTCACTGCAAAGGGGAAACAGGGCTAACAGAAGATGAAGGAGCTTGCCCATGACCTGCAGAGAATGTGTACAGCCTTTCAGGAATCAGTGGGATACTTCAGCCAGAGCACTTCATGCTGCACCTTCACTGACCAGAGCATTTCTGGGAAGGAGGTCGCACAGTTTAGTGCTGTTTGAGACTCCCACAGCCTGGCAGCTGGGTGCAGTGTTCTTTTCAGAAGATAACATACTTTGGTGTCCTTGAGGAGTGATCCCCTTGAGAGACCAGGGGCACCTGGCCTGTAGGTTTGAAATGCTGACTCTGCTAGAGGTCTGGTCACCTCTCTCTTCCTTATTGCAGTTTGTGGTGGGCCGGGATGGCACCTGTGGCGTGGTGTGTGAGCACTCCCCATTCGATGGCATTGTCCTGGTGCAGTGCATGGAACATCTGCTCAAGCACATGTGAGTCTGGAAGGCAGGACCCCTCCATGGCATCAAAGCTGGCCTGCCCAGCTAGGCCAAGAAAAACTGGGATGGCCACATAGGGGCTGCATTAGTCTAGAAAGTGTTAGTTTGCAAACAAGCTTGAATGAGACATTATACATTTTATCAGCAATGGACAGAAGGGGGCATCTGGGCAGTTAGGGGGAAGCTTGGCAATGATTTTTTTAGCTAAAAGGGAACATCTGCTTTGACCAGGGAAGGTGCGATCAATCCATATTTTTTGTCCCAAGTCCAGGATGGGCTGACTGATGATTCAGCACAGAGGGAAGGTTTCTGAGCTGTAGCTCTTTCCATCCTCTCAGACTGGGGCTTTCTCCCTAGCTTCCAAGCTGGCCAACTAAAGGTTTCTCTGACCTTTAACACGTCGGATTCCTTCCTCCATTTACCACTTCCCTCATTGTCTCCTTCTAAAATCTCCTCCATGGTTCTAAGTTCTAAACCTCTTCCACAATTTAGGAACTCTTTAGGATCTCTGAAAACCCAGATCAACCCTCTCAGACAGAACAATATAATTTGCTTCAATTTATCTCCAAATGTTTTATAATTGTTATGGTGTAGTGTAGTAGAACAGGAAAATGCAAAACAAAAAAATTGGCTTTGGAGTCAGGTGGAACTGGAGGGAATCCTGGCTCTGCCACTTGCTAATCTTGGTAGGCTCTCTGAGACTCATTTTGTTCACTGTTGCAATGGTTTTGGGGCAGCTCATACCCACCGAACCTCCAACAGCAAGATGACTGCAGAGGGCAAAGAAACATGCTGCCCGAAGCCCTCAGCTCTCAGGGCTGAGGAGGTCTCCTCTCTGTGCCTGCAGGATGCAAAACAGCAAGAAGCTAGTCCAAGCTGACTCTGTCACTGAGCTGCCAGCCCCCAGGAGGCTGAGGTGGAAATGTTCCCCGGTAATCCAAGGTTTCTTAGCTTCCTCAGCAGAAAGACTTCAAAGGTAAGGAAAAGCCCAAATCCTTTTTGGAGTGATGCTCTGGAGGTAACCTGTGTCCTCCTTCCCACACTGGCTGCTGAGACTCCCTGAAAGGTTCCAGAGACACCAGCTCTTCCAATCTCCACCCCCTCATGGAAATGTAGTCAAACTAAAGGAGAGTTATAACTCTAGGGAAAATAACCTTGCCAAAGAATCCATCATTTCCATAAAATGCAAACGCAGAGCTATTTTTTTCCCAAGGGTTTCACCTGACTGAGCAGAGTCAAGACAGGGAAATCATCCTGTTTGGGGAGAGTAATAAACAACTAGTTTGAATAAGCCATTTGAATCCAAACTATTTCAATTTGCTTGAATTTTCAATGCAACTTGACAACGGGGGTTTTATTCCCAAGGGCATTTCAGGCCCTAATGGGACCCAGGCAGGGGGCCTAGGGATTGGTGTGGACCCATCTTGGGGAGCAGTGTATTGGCAGTGGCAAGGTGTGAGGGGAGCTGTGGGATGACAATTGAATCTGGACCTTGGTTGTTCATTGCCTCATTCAGTAAGTGAGCATGAGTGGATTCACTCATTCATTCATTCCCTCAACCAACATGTGCAGAGCTCTAGTTTGTACCAGGGCTGTGGTAAGGCTCTGAGGACACAGAAATGAATATGCCATGGGGCCTGCCTTCCAGACTTTAGTGGAGGAAGTGGACTCCCAGAGAAAAAATGTGTGATGCAATAAGTGCCAAAACCAGGCACAGACATACAGACATGAACCTACAAGGGACACAGAAGCTGAATTCTGCCAAGACATTGAGGGAGGGCTTTGCGAAGATGGGCCTTGAAGGATGGAGAAGAGTTTGTGTTGCAGGCATCTGGGGGAGTGGGTGGTTCATAAAAGATCCAGATTACTTTAGAGACCAGCAAGTGAGAGAATGGCCAGAGTTAGGGACACTAAAGGGAAGCTGGGGCCACATTGTGAAGAGCTTCATGCTCCCTAGGTTGCAGATCCTGGAAGCTGTGAGGAGCCCTGGAGGATTTTGTACAGGGTGTTTTAGGGAATCGGGGAAGAGACTGTAGGAATAAGGTAGGTAAGCTGGATAGAGTGTGGATGGGCTGTGAGGCCAAGGGCACGGAAGACAGGTCCCCTGCAAGCTGCTGTGGAGACTGACTGGCTTTCATGGAGGAGTGGCCTTAGATGTTCATCTATCAGGTGGTGCTATCTCCACCATATGCAGCTGTTTGGGGATAAGCAGGCCACTAGGAGGGTGGGTTGGTTGCTGAGCCCTGCAAAGAAGGAGCCTGTACACTTTTAGGGGTTTGACCAGGTCCCACTTGATCCTGAGGCCCTGAGATCCTCTTTCTGGAGGATAGGGAAACAGGAAGGAAAGTATGGGGTCAAAGTGGGCAGAGCTTAAGCAAAAGGTTTCCAGGGGTCTATGGTGACTCTGAGTCCAGCCTGTGTGGAGACAGTGAGTCAACAGGCCAGACTGAGGGTTGAGTTCCCATGGGAACTGGCTCTCTGAGTTCTGCTAAGTCCCCAGAACCTGGCATGGGCCCATCAAGACCTGAAGTTCTGTGAGACAAGAGAAATAATTCAAGGAGGGACAGGCAGGGAGCATCAGGTCCTGAGAGAATGAGTGTGTGAATGTGGGCCCAGGTAGCTCCTACAAGGCTCTGCTTTCACACAAAGCTGGTAGACAGATGGTGTGGACCTTGCTGGACGTTGGTCCAGTGGGGAGTCAGCCCAGACCCCAAGCTCATTTTGAAGGAGACTGGTCATTATTGGGGTACTTAAGGGTCTCAATATAGACTCAGGGAATCTCCCTGCCACTCTTACAGTGACTTGCGCAGCAAAGACTGGGACATGTCATGGCAGCCACAACAGCAGTTTCTGGGTAAAATGGATTTTTAGTCACTAGCAAGCAGCCTTCACTATGGTGACTGTACTGAGCAGCCAGGGCCCAGGTCTCTCTTTCCAAAGTACAACAGGGATGAGTCTCAGTGAGGAGATGCTACCTGAATCTGTCTGAGAAGTGGGCTTTTCCCTGGGCAGAGAGGGTTTGTGGATCTGGCAGGATGGCCAGGATGCCAAAAGAACCCACAAGGACGCTGGACACACCTTACCAAACAGGTCAAACAAGTGACTTGTCTCAGGCTCACTTCTGTGAGCAGTGGGATTTTATGATTATGTTTGTTAGTAGTGTTCCCTCTGCCCATGCAAATGTCTCTCCTGCCTCCATGTCCCTCCTGCAGCCAGGCCCATCTCCCTCCAGCCCCAGAGCTGGGCCACCATCCTGCTCAGCCAATCCTCATCTTCGGCTAAGAGTAACCTTGGTCCAGCACACCCTCTCCCACTTCCATACGTCAAGGACTGTCTCTGACACACTGATCCATTCCTGGAGGGGAGAGACTGTCCTGAACTTCTGGAGTGCTAGGACATAGACCAGGCTCAAGACATTTGGTTAGACTCTGTGATGTATGCATTCTATTTTGCATGAAATAAAAGCATCTTTTCTTTTCCCCCCCACAGAATAGTAAAGAATCTCGACTTCGTGGTTTATAAGTTTGACAACTATGGGAAAACATTCATTAAGAAGCAGAAATTCAGCCCCGATGCCTTTATTCAGGTGGCCCTCCAATTGGCCTTCTACAAGTGAGTAAAACCTGCCCAGAAGGGCTGATTGACACACTGCTCTAAACTCTAGAGTCTAGAAGTACTCTAGAGGGAGGAAGACTTTGTGGGCTTAGCAGATGGGAGGATGACCAGGGCAGCCTGCTTGGTAGGAGGTGCCACCTAATTGCATTTCAAGGTATGAAACCTTTACAGAAAAGAGAAGAAAGGGTGTCACAGTCAGTCACTTGCCTGAGCGATGAACCAGAGGCACAGAGCACAAAGGGCAGGAACAAAGCTAACTAAGGCCAGGCAGACAATGAGGACACTGGATCAAGAAGGTGCTCCTTCTCTAGATCCCATCCAGTCCACCTGGGCCCCTGGGGCTGTGACGTGGCCATTATTCTGGCCTCGGTAGTGAAATAGAACTAGCATCCCTCAGTGGGTCAAGTCAAAGGTTTTGGACTCATCCTTGATTTGTCCCTGTCTCTCATCCCTCACTGTGTCAGTTATTTTCCATGTGTCTCTTTGCCCTTCTCCTCCATTTCTACTTCTGCCATCATTGGCCACTCCTAAGTCCCTGCCAACTCATGCTTGGTCAACTGCAGCATGCTCCCTGGGGATCCCTGCCTCCAATCTTACCTGCTATAGCCTATCTTCATAAAGCATGAATTTGGAAATATGAAAATCAGATTCTATCATTTACCTCCTTGAACTCTCCCAATGGTTTCCCACCATTCTTAGAACAAAATCCAGGCTTAGAAAGTCTCCCTGGCCTCACCTGGAGTCATCCCCAAAGCTCTCTTCCACCTCTAGATCTTTGCTCTGGCTCTGCCTCTGCCTATTCACCTGTCACTACCAGCCTTCACTTGCCAACTCCTTCCTAAATACTCAGATGTCAGCCCTCAGAGGCCCTTCATGACCCTATTATGTAAAGCACCCACCTCAGGCCCCCTTGCCACTCAGTTCCCTATCATACTAATTGTGCTCTCTTTTTCTTTCATGGCAATTGCTTTTCGTGTGAACTACCTTGTTTGTTGATTTGTCAACTTTGTTTTTTAGACTGTCTCTCCCAAGTATGACAATATAGGTACCTTGCACACCTAGCACAGAGCAGGCCTCAGGTACTGAGTGAAACATGAGAAGACACTACACAAGTGACAGCTAGGGGTGGCAGGGTCAGGTCTGTGATTTAGGAAAACCTATAGAGTTGTAGAGGTTAATGGTTGAAGGTAGAGTAGGGCACCTGACTCACCTTTTATAGAACACTAAAACTAACATGCAAAGCAAATCTTCCTCAAGATAGGGCTGGCTTCAGTTGGCTCCAGCATTCCAGAAGCAGCTCATAAACTGGCATGGCTAGCAAACAGTAGTCATCTCACCAGATCTTTCAGCTTGCAACACCCAGGGGAGCATGTGGTGATCTTATCTAAAGCTGGAGCAAGGAAGTCTCACTAATGAACAGGCAGGACCCCTGTGGACACAGAATCCTGATCCTAGTGTCTCGTGTGGGACTGTAACTCATAGGGAAGGAGGAAGCCACTCTGAGCATCTGTCTTCTTACAATTCATTGGTAAAGTCTGACATCACCCTGCATCACCAGGACACAGAGACCTTGCCAGCATAGAACTGTGGCAGGATCTGGTGTCTGGATCTGCAGTCAGTGCCATTCTGATACTCAAATATCAACTGGCTGAAACGGGTCATGAAATCAGGTTCCTGCAGAAGCCATTCCTGGGGATTCCACTCAACACGCACTTCAGAGCTTCAGATCCAAAGCCAAGAGGAACCTTCACAGAGCACCCCCTCCTCACATGATCTTTGCTGTCACTGGATTTGTCCAGAAATGGTCATGGCCAGGCACTCCTGGGGCTCATTGAAAAGCTAAAACATGATCTGCTTCCCATGGAGAACATTCTTCACAGTCTAAACGTTAATAAAAATTTTTAAATCTGCTTCTAGATTCAGCAACACCCTAGAAGCTGCCTCAATTGGGGTTAATCAGTTGCCGGCGAATGTCAGCCTCTATTTTCATGCTTGGCAGAGCATTTGCCTCCAGGGGCCATAGAGATATAGGAAATGAGCTCCCTGCCAGTACCTTGGAAAAATGAGATATAAGTATAACAGAAGTTTATTCACTTGCTCACCAACCAATACAGAGCCAAGCACTGTGCTGAATCATACTTGACCTTCCACCCTCCTGGAGCTAACCCAGTGTGACAGAGACCTGCCCTGAGGAGGCCATGATTTGCTGTGTGACTTTGGGTTGTAACTGCTCTTCTCTGAGTTCTGTGTCTTTCCCTTCTTTCAACTCCAACATCAGGACTTTACGGTTTGGTAAACAAATGTGTGTGCCAGTGAGGCACACAAGTCTAGGGCTTCTCACTTGGTTCACATGCCTAAGGAAGGGATTTTTCTCTGGCTGTCCTGGCTGTCGGGGGCAGTGGCTGCTACTGCTCATGTCATAGGCTTTAAGGAGAAGAGGCACAGCCATAGTGCCCATAGCTCTGTCAAAAGCCCAGCCACCCCTAGACATTGCAACAGTTTACACCAATGACCACTGAGACCCCTCCCTGCCTACATCCATAGTTCATGCTTGAATTGTTTTAAATAAAACAGGATTCTTTCAAGGATGTGAGTGATTAGTCACACAATTATTTCATTCTGTGCTATTAATCAAACATTCATCAAGTCTTGCAGAAAATTCTAGGTTTCCCACCAGACTGGGAATTTTTTTAAAGCCACCAGTCACTTCTTTATTTTAAATCTGTGCAATATAACTAATGTATGGAAAAGGTACAGAGCTCTTCATATTAGACTCTCTGATATTCATCTTTGGGAAACCTCCTCTAAATTCTATTAAGGTAAAAATGAATTACTATGCCAACTAAAGTCAGTACTATAAAAATAAAGCCGGCTGGACTATCATTCCCGAGAATGCATCACCATTTGCTATTCATCCCTCACTTGTGCAGGCTCCATCGCAGACTCACACCCACCTACGAGAGCGCATCCATTCGCCGGTTCCAGGAGGGACGGGTGGACAACATTCGATCAGCCACTCCAGAGGCACTGCACTTTGTGAAAGCCATCAGTGACCACAAAACTGCTGCACCAGTAAGTCCTGCTCCATCTGAGAAGTCTCAAGGAGGCTGCCTGTCTGCTCAACTCTGTGACAATTAGCTCCTTAGACCTGTTTGTCACTAAGTAGCCTCTTAAAACTCCATATGCTTGTTGTCTGGTCTGTTTCCAGGATTCAGAGAAGCTGCTGCTCCTGAAGAATGCCATCCAAGCCCAGACTGAGTACACAGTCATGGTGAGTGATAAGGCACCTCCTTGCTTGAGCTCATGACTGTGGGCTATGCCAGAGCTGGACCCACCAGAGTAGGCCACTGCCCAAGTTGGGTGAGAGCTGAGCCATCAACTGTCCAGTGACTTGACAAGGCCATCCTGCCTTTCAGAATCTCCTTATTTTTAGAACTTAGGTAACATACCTCTCCTGCTTTCTACACAGATTTTATGAGAATACAATGAATGGGCTTTGAAACAGCAACAATAATAATAACACCAATATGTATAGCAATTTATACTTTACCCTACAAGAGAAGTCAGATGTGAAGACATTGTACGTGGGCCTGGAAAACTGTAATGGCTTGTACACCTTGCATAATCACAGGCCTTCTTATTCTTCGTGTTTTTATTTATACTACTTGTAAATAAAAAGTCTTTTCTGAAAATTAATAGTGACATCAAAATTGTAAGGGAAATACTTCCCTAGTTTAGAGAAATAATTTACTTTCAAGCACTGCAAGCCAGCATATAAACAACAGAGAATAAGCTGTTACTGGGGCCTGTAATCGATATATTAATTGCAAATCATCCTGATATAGTCTTTAAAAAGAAGTTCACCAGATTTTACTCTAGGTGAAAGAAAGTACAATGCATACCTGGGTTTTAGAACTAGTCAATGTAGACTTTCCTCTAATTCAGTATATTCTCTAATATAGGTCTCTAATTCATCTGAAGAGTGAAGTGTTTGTTCTGTTTGGAGAAAACCAAGTTCACTCATGTATCCAATGGGCAATTTTTGATTTTCTGCTTTATGTCAGATAAAGTGCTGAGTGTTAGGAAATAAAAAATGTAGTCTAAAGCCCATCATTGGGAGTTTACTGTGTAGTTAGGAGGAGAAGTCCTTACATGATAAATCCAACCCCATGTGAAAGGAGCCCTCAGGAAGTAGCAGAGAGCATGGAGGAACTAGCTCCTTCTTCTGCTTGGGAAAGCCAAAAAGACTTCCTGGAGGAAATGGAGCTTAATGAAACATGAAGAATGAGGAGGTGCTTGTAATAGACATAGAAGGGAAGACTGGCCCCAGAAGGCAACAGCATATGCAAAGATAAAGTCTTGAGAGAATAAGACACATTACAGAAAAAGTAAGTAGTTTAGTGAGTGCAAAGAACAGAGGATCAGGAGAGCTCATGATATTGGATTTTCCTGTCACAAAGCTACTCTGGTGACCAGGTAGAAGGAGGACTGCTTGGAGCATGGGGTGGTCTGCCAAGAGGTAGCAACATTGTTTATATATAAGAACCTATATATATTTAGAAAGAGTTGATGTGAGAACTGAAGTAGAGCAGGGATAAGGGCTGAAGAGGAAGCACAAACTCTTGATTAAATATGGTGGATTGAACACCATTAGAACTGTAAACTGGAAAGGAGGGGAGGAGGTGTCAGGAGCCCACACCTCATTTACTATTCTTTGTTCCCTGCTGCCTAGGCCATAACTGGGATGGCTATTGACAACCACCTGCTGGGGCTGCGGGAGCTGGCCCGGGAAATGTGCAAGGAGCTACCTGAGATGTTCACAGATGAAACATACTTGATGAGCAATCAATTTGTCCTCTCCACCAGCCAGGTACAGTCCTACTGTGGCCATCGTCCAAGAAGCCACTTAGTGTAACCAGGGGGCTTTCTCTAGAGCTCAGTGAATACAGCCTGCTGGTTGGATTCAGGGAAGTCCTGTATCTCATGAGCTCGGTGACCTTCTGCAAAATGACCTAAATAATCAGAGCATTGATTTTCATCTTCTAAGTGTGAGTAATCACAGACATGACCTTAGTAGAGGTGGACAGTACAGAAAACCACCCATCCTGGTGCCCTAACCATTATGCTTACTCTCTTTCAATGTTACCTCTGAAGACTGACAGACTTAGAGTGAATCCCTGGCTCAACTAGATGCGATGATGTAGGTAGAAACACCAGCCCAGTGACTGGCATGCACAGGGCCCTCCAAGCAGGCCACAGACACTATTATAAAGGGCCAGTGACCAACAGTAGGTGATTAACTGCCAACCCAGTGTCTCCTAATCAGCACCACAGACTTGTTCTGTTGGAGGACCATTGTCACAAAGACAGATTGAAATCCATTAGAAAAAGGCAGCAGTTTAGGAGAAAAAGTACACATGCCGCCCCTCCCCCCATACCTCAGTTTCCTAAACTCTGCTTCATCTGTGAAAGGCTGGACATGGGAAATAAAAGGAGCTCATAAAGCTGTGTTTGAGGATAAAAGCCCACTCAGTAATTTGATTTTCTCATTACTGCAGTGAGCTCACAAATGTGACTAAACGAGGGCAGAACACAACATAAATTCTTCAGGAAACCATCCATGGGCAAAAAGTGCTTTGGAATGGCTTTATGGCCTTCAGCTGTTGCATGGCAAATTTATCTGACAACTAGGGACTCTATTAGCAAGACTAATGGTTTTTTCTGCCCCATTAAAACAACCAGTGTCATTTCTGAAGGCCCAGGTACACAGCACCAGAAATCTCTGGGTTTAAAACAAACCCACCCTGCACCTGACCAAAAATGTGTTCAATTTTCTCCCTAGGATCAGCTAATAAAATTAATTGGAGTGTGATGGTTTGGGTTTTTTTTTTTTTTTCCAACTGGAAATGAACATTTATGACTTGAATGCCTTCAAAAAATTTTTCTTGGTTTGTGATCCAGATTACAAAATCTCGGTGCTCTGCATTCAAAACATATTAGATACATAACTAAAACTTCAATTGATGATAAACTTTGAAATACTCAGTGCTGGGTAATTGTGTGTGACCAGGCTGTGGGGCGAAAAACCAGACCAGCCAGGCAATGCTGACAGTAATTAAGGATGTGGGGGAAATCAACAGAGGAGACAAGCCAGATTTCCTCCAGTTCATAAATGACTCCCTCTGGGAAGACATTGAACCATTGGGTGTCACCAGGGTGCCATTTAGTAAATTACTCTGATTGCCTCTGTGCCTCAAATGGCCCCCAGGTGAAGAAAAGACTCAGCTGAGACTCAGCAGCAGGTGAATTTGGGAGCTTCTGACTCCACAAGTAGAGCAGATTTCACACCAGGGAATGGCTTATCACCCTCTTCTCCTCATATCATGCAGTTATATGGGTTTGTTTTTATGACTGGCCGTGGCCATCTATGCTGAAGCAGTCAATTGATTTGGTTAATTCAGTCAAACGCCAAGGTGGAAAATAGTCAGAGAAGCAAATATACTCTTGAGGCCCCATAGTTGTTAGAACACACTTCATTCTGGCAGGCTCACAGTCTGCATTTCAGAACAAGCAGCTCCTGACCTGGCCTTTCCTGCAGGTGCCCACAACCATGGAGATGTTTTGCTGCTATGGGCCCGTGGTGTCCCATGGGTATGGTGCCTGCTACAACCCCCAGCCCGAAAGCATCCTTTTCTGCATCTCGAGCTTCCACAGCTGCAAAGAGACATCTTCTTCCAAGTTTGCAAAAGCTGTGGAAGAAAGCCTGACTGAAATGAAAGACCTCTGCAGTCCACCTCAGTCTGCTGCAGGCAAGCCACTGGTAACAAAAGAAAAAGCAACAAGGCCCAACCAGTGACTCCTGCCCTTGCATATCACCTTCCCAAACCCAGCATCCTAAAGCTGCCAGACGCTGCTGAACCCCTGTTTTCAACCTTCGTCCTAGCTTTCTGTAGCTCCTCTGTCCCCAGGGCCCAACACACAGACCACGGTGGGTGGGGGATATCACACAAAGCTGAGTGTCTGGAGGAAAATGTCCCTCATTAGGCATGGAATCGTATTAGTTATCAAGTTGCCCTTTGGCCTGTGCATCGATACAATTGGTGCTGAGGAAATCAGACCAGCCTGGCTCAGAAGTGTCCTGGGTGAGGTGGGGAAGTACACCCTGACTTCCCTTCACTATCACAGAAGCTTAATGTTGGTATTTGCTTCCCCAGCAGGACCTAGCATGTTCAGGTCATGGTTTTTCCCAACAGAGGAATGAGTCACCTTATTAAGTGCAATGTACCTAATGAATCATGAGGGAAGAGGCTAATTCCAGGTTATTGCCTCTTTTCTTTTGGGGAGAAGTAGGGGGATTTGCTTTTAGATTCAAAGCAGCCTAATCATTCAGAGTGGCCTGCACTGAGCCATAAAGTTCTGTAAGCTCTTTCTCCCCTACATACACATAGCCCAAGTTAATTTAAAATGTAGTGACCTGGGCCCACAAAGGTACTTCACTGTTCACCTCCCAGGAAGAGCCTACAACTGAATTCATAAAATTTGATCTGGTTGTTCTGGAAGGGGAAAAAAACTTGCCTGTGATTGCCCTGGAATACTTGCTGCTCTCTGCTTTCCCAGGGGCTTCAGGGACAGTCTGTGATGAGTAAACAGTTGAGCCCAGAGCAGGCAGTGGGGAGGAGGACCAGTCCACTTCCCCAAGGATCCTGCCACTTCTGTTTTTTTCTGGTTGCTTTCTCACTTCCCTTCACACAAAAAATACCCAATAGGTGAGCTGCCTTTTAGAGGAGATGAGAGAGGGAATTTTCTGTTGTTGTTGATTTGTTTTGTTTTATTCATCCTTAAGAGATGCTTTTAAGAAAACAGCTGTGACAAAAATTTCAGGAAATGATCTGAGTGGCCCAAGTAGGGCACCCTTGGACAGGCGGGTTCCTTTATTGGGGGATGTTGTCCAGGGTTTTTGTCTAAGACCCATGTGGAGGAGCCCAGACCAGGGCTCTCCTAAGGCCTTGGTGAACCCTGGTATAGCCTTGGGAGCTGAGGGGCAGTTGGCCAGGAAGAAGACAGCCATGTCCACAGCCAACCCTGATGGAGGTCAGACAGTCCACAAAACCAGAGTTGAGATAGTTCCGAGAGGCTTTGATCATAGAGGAGATCTTTCCACTGGGACATGTTTTCATGGGAAACCTAAAAGGACAAAGGAGTAAGAATTCAACCAGAAAAGTTAAGCTGCACATAGCTGAGGCAGCCTGTCTCTGTCCAGAGGAGCTGCAGAGTTCAGCTCTCACCACTGCTGTTTCCTGGGTGGGAGTATGGGGAGTCCTGAAAGAGTCATCTCCACTCCCACCCATCCTTCTGTGCTCCGTGATATTCTGAGCACTGCACTCTGGCCCAGAGACCCTGCACCTGTCCCTTCCTTGGGACACTGTGCATGCTGTCTGTACTTTGACCTGTTTTGAAGCAGGTGGGGTAGAGATGAGAGCAGGCATTTTGACCTTATTTTTTTTTCCTATTTAAAAACATAGCCATTTATTTCCCAGCATGCCTGGGAAGAAATAGAAAACAAAGACATATATCAAATCAAGTAAACATTGGCCATATGGTTATTTTAAATAAATATTTAGTTTGAAGAATGGGTAGCATTTGAATCCATTCCTATTTTTCCTCTGCTTTTCCTGGCTCAGAGAGGAGAATTAAACTTGACTTGCTCCTATTTACCCTCTGGCCCAGTGATTTCCTGGATTGTTTGCTTTTTGTGGCTTTGATGGCACAGGCTGCAGCCCCAGGAGGGCTGTTCCAAAGAGAGGTAGGATTTAAGTCAGTTTGCTGTGAGGTCTGTATTTATCTTATTCAGTAAGTCATCAGCAAAGAGTTTTTCTCTAATTAGGCTTTTTTTTTTTTTTTTTGCTTCTTTTCTCTTGGTGATCACTGACTGTTTTCCAGTGGACAAACATAGACCAGAGAATTATTTTCTCTAAAAACTAACAAAAAAAAAAAAAGTGTGTCCACATGTATCAGCTTCAAGAATGCCAGTTTTATGGCCATGGAATGTGGGTTGGAATGGCTAAAAGATGGAAGCCAACTTTTGCTGTAATTCTGACAAAACGGGGCAAATGCTAAACATTGTGAACTAAAGAATTGGGGCAAGGTGGGGAGAAATGCATTGTCTGTTTTGTGGAATTGGGTCAAAGGCATTTTGACCTTTGCTCAGCTCTTTGAAAATACAAGCAATCTCAAGTAGTCAATTCCTTGAGCCCCTGGTTTTATTTAGATCATGGACTTACATAGAATAATCCTGGAGATTCTGGCACTGCCCATCAAAGTGATTTGTCTGTAGGTCTTTGCTCCTGGCCTCAGACATCTACCTTCCTGTCCCCCTTGGGAAGTGGCAGCCCAAGAGTCTTGAGAACGTCTGGGAACTGCTGTCCACTTGATGTAAGTTGACCCAAAGCCACTTGTCTGTCTTCACCCAATGACCATAGTGTAGATCTGAGTTCTCTTCTGGTTTCTCTCCAGGGATTTCTGGGCAGGCTGAGAGCTCTAGATTTGGGGTCAGGGAGCCCTGCTGACTTTGGCCAAGAGACTCATCAAATGAGGACAAGAATGTCTAAGCCTTGTTAGGCTGTGAGGATTGCAGATAACATGTGCAAAGGCCTTGCACAAGCAGATGGGCACTGGTGCCCACTGTCAAGATGATGTTTCCCCAGTGGACACTGTTTGAGTGCTCTTTATTCTAAACATTTTATACTGATTTGATAGAACCAAACTACATCTGTCATTTTCTGAGCACAGGGAAAGGAAACTGACTCTGGTTATTTGGATATCAATTATGCACTGTAAGGGCTTCAAGAAGAGTGATGGGGGATGTTTGGCAGGAGGGATACCTCCTCTCTCAGAGGGAGGGGCTGGAAGCTGGTCTTCCCCCTCCATGCACAGGTGGGTGCATAGAGTCTTTATCAAAGGCATCACTGAGCCAAGGCCATGGGCATCTCTGTGAGAACACAAGTAAAAGAGACTGTCCCCAAAGAGATGGAAAATGAAACCTGAGACAGTTATTTTGGGGTAGTGCTGCATAATAAAAATGTACGTGGCCCTCTTACAATACTGTTATGTTGCCAATATATATAGTTGAGTTCTGTTTTTATAAAATAGTTTTAGATTTATGGCAGTATGTACATGTGTATTTACAGCCATTCTATTCTAAGTTATAGTTTTGTGCTTTAAAGAAATAAATATATATATATATATATGACTAAAGAACTGTATATTAAAAACACTATATTCAAATTATTTAAAGACTGTAAGTCTGTATTCAATAAAAAGTAATGCCAAGAAAGATGGTACTGTCCATTGTTTCTACTCATAACTGCTATTAAAATTTAGATGTAAATTCTGTGAATCTAGTCAACAATTCATTTGGTTTTGTCTGAGATCTGTCAGCAGCAGTGGTGGGTGTCTTTAGACACAGGGACCAAGAGAGAAAGGGAAAGAAGGAATATTGTCTCTCTAGCATGTGGAGGTGAGGGGCAGAGAAACTTCACAGAGTGTTTGTAATAAGGTTGGCAGAAAGCTGGTAGTCGAGTTGGGTGTCTCCATTTAGGCTTGCACAAACATGCACAGCAAGAATTGAGTGGAGGGAAAAGCACCAGATTCAGAGGTGGGATGCCTGAAATATGAACCCAGCTCTATTTCTAATTTACCATGGACTTTGAAGATGTTATTTCACCTCTCTATCCCTCAGTTTACTCATCTGTAAAATGGGGGTGTTGATATCAGCACTATCCACTTCCAGGGTTGTGGTGAGATGACGTAAAATGGACATTGTATGAAGACTTAGGAAGTGATTTTTTTTTTTTAAAACTAACTTTCTTATCACAGGCTCACAGATACCTGTGCACACAGGTCCCCCAGCCTGCACAGCCAAAAGAGAATTCCAAGTTGCAAGACCGGTTGCACAGCCACAATAATCTACACAACCAGAACAGAAATTCCTTCAAATAGAAGCCCAAATCCTTTCCAGTCAGAACCTAAAAAGAACCTCAAATATATATAATTTGTGTGATTGAGATGCAGAAAAGTCATTATTTGAAAAAAATAAGGACTTAGACTGTTCCACAGGAATGAAAGGGTTAGGAAGTTTCAGGATCTAAGTAATGTGAGCTTGCTCTATCATATACCAGGTCTGTCCAGAAAAAGTTCAACCATTGTTAATATAACAAGAACAGTTTGTGCGACATCAGTGTAACCTGGCAGCCAAGGAGAGTGGACTGGAATGCTCATGCGTGAACAATGATGACTTCCCTGTACTAGTCAGTGGGGGTGGTAGATGCCATTGAGTGAGCATATGTACTGTGTGGCCCTCGCATTCAAAATGACTGAGTAAGTAAAGCAACAAATCTGCATCAAATTTTGTGTTAAGTTTGAAAATTCCTCCGTGGAAACTATTAGGATGATTCAGAACGCTTTCAGGGTTGATGTAATGAGGACATCACAAATAAAAGTGTGGCACAAATGCTTCAAAGATGATCTAGAATCTGTTGAAAGTGATCCATATTCTGGAAGGCCTGCAACAAGCAGGACACTTGAAAATGTTGAACGTGTATGAGCTGCCATCAACAAAGATCAGTGACTGACAGTGCAAGAACTAGAAGCTGATCTGGGGATTCCAAAAACCACTGTGTCTGAGATTTTGACACAAAATCTTGGCATGTAACATGTCATGGCAAAATTTGTTCCACAGCTTCTGCTGCCAGAGCAGAAGGAACATTGTGCTGCAGTTGCTAATGACTTGATTCAACCTGTTACCAATGAATCAGATTTCCTCAAGAAGGTCATAACTGGAGATGAATCATAGGTCTATGACAGTAATCCAGAAACAAAGACCCAGTCATCCCAATTGAAGTCACCTGATTCTCTGCTCCCAAAGAATGTGCAGTGAAGTTCACAGCAAGATCAATACCATGTTAACTGTGTTTTTTTATTGGGAAGGTGTTGTCCGTCATGAGTATGCTCCTGCAGGCCTAAAAATTAATAAGAATTACCACCTCAATGTTCTTTATCAGTTGAGAGATGCAATATGATGAAAATGGCCACAGCTATCAGCAACTGGTGACTGGCAGCTTCATCATGACAACATGTCCACTCATGCATCATGCCTTGTGCAGAGTTTTCTGGCAAAATACCAAATCATCCAGGTGAATCAGCCCACCTGCAGTGCAGATTTGGTGTCCTGAGACTTTGGCTTTTCCCAAAAACTAAAATCACCTTTGAAAGGAAATAGATTTCAGACCATCAATGAGATTCAGGAAAATATGACAGGGCAGCTGATAGAGATTCCAATAAAAGATTTTGCAGAGTGTTTTGAACAGGGGGAGAGATGGTGGGAGAACTGTGTGCAGTCCCAAAGTGCCTACTTTGAAGGGTACTGAGGTGTCATTGTCCTATGTACAATGTTTCTTGTATCTTGTATCTTCTTCAGTAAGTGTCTCTACTTTTCATACTACATGACTGTATAATTTCTGGCAGACCAGATCACACTTGGCCCTGAAATGAGCAGATGTAGACCACAGAGAAAAGCATGAACAGGCAACAAACAAAATAATGCTACCCACTCCTTGTTGTCTCTGAAGGTCCTGTGGGGTGGATGTTGGTACATTTAGGTAAAAATACAGGGAAGAGTCCCTCTCAGTTTCACAAGAGCAACCAGAAGTTTCTAAATTACCTCTAAGCAGTTATCCTTGGGGGTGAGGTGAGAACCAGTGCCTTGGGTTTCCTTTATAAATTCAGCTTATTTCACTTATTTTGTTTCTCTGAGTTGTCCTAAAGAGAGCTCTTGAGTCTGCAGGATGAACAATATGGCACCCCTGGGAAAAACTGGCCTCACATCATGTAAGAGGACCTTTCTAAAAACTCTTTCTTTGTTTCCTAAGAACCAGCTCTCTCTCTCTCTCTCTCTCTCTCTCTCTCTCTCTCTCTCTCTCTCTCTCTCTCTCTCTCTCTTTTGCTTTTCCCATCTTCTTGTGGAATTTCACTTTTCATTTCTGTACCTTATATGTCATTGGGCCCTGGATACTGTCCTTGCTCTCTAATTTCTTATATTAAAGGAGAAGCAAAATGGCAGGCTGAGCTGATGCAGAAGGGTCCACTCCACCTGTAAAGCATACACACACAGAGAAAATTCTTTTCAACCTATAGTTCAGTTCAAGAAAGAAACCCTCATATTCCAGAAAAAAAAAAAAAAGGATGTCCAAAACAGAGCAGTGAGCAGGAACTAAAGCTATGTCCAACTAGACACAAATTCTAGTGGCTGACACCCCTGCAAGTTAAAAAGGACATAACCTCAGCCTGTGACAAGTAGAGAAGGCAGCTAAATACCCCACACAAAACCAGAACCTCAAAGAGGTATCTCAATCCTGTAAAAAGGACTAGAAAACCTCTTGCAATCAATCTAGTGGAGCATTAAGCGACCATGCCATTCACCGAGAGTGGCAGATAATGGGAAAAAAGACATCAATGAGAAATTAAACTATACACCTGTGTCATATGTGAATGTGGAGTCTAAACTCATACAACTTAAATGTAAAGCAGGAACTCCAAGCCAATAAGTTTTTTCTTAATTGCCTGGGTCAATAGGACCCAAAGTAGGGGTTAAAACAAACAGAAGCATTAACATCATAAAAGCTGGAGAGACTAGATTGCTCAAGAAAAGCTATAAAATAGATACATTTAACATTAAAAAGAAATAACAGAGAAGATACATGTTGGAATTAAGAAAGGAAAGACTAGAGAAAATGATGGGGGAAGCACCATTCAGAGGGAAAATGGCTAAGAATATCCTACAACCAGAGAAACACATCTTTCTAAAACTCACGATTCAAAGAAGAAATAATGAACATTTAAAATTTAGAGCAAAATGATAATAAAGATACCTCATATCAAAACTTCTGGGATACAACAAAAGTGATGCCTTTAGGGAAGTGTATAGTTTACAATACTTATATCAGGAAAGAAGACTGAAAATTGATTAGCTAAGTGTTACTTAAAAGTTTTTTTTTTAGAAAAGAACCAAACAGTACTCAAAGCAGAAGGAACAGCAAACTCAAATAAAATAATAAAGATTAAAAGAAGCTATTAATGCATAACTAGAACAAGTATTCCAAAAATTTATATGGAACTACAAAATAATCTGAATAGCCTCAGAGGTCTTGAGAAAAAAAAAATTGGAAGTAACTTGTTACCTGATATCACACTATACTACAGGGCCATAGTAATCAAAATAGCATGGCACTGGCATAAAAACAGACAAAAAATGGAACAGAATACTGATAGAGAATGGAATAGAATACTGAGCCCAGAAATAAACCCACACCTTTATGATTAATTGATATTTGACAAAGCAGGCAAGAACATACAATGGGGTAAAGATAGTATATTCAATAAATGGCACGGGGAAAATTGGACAGATACATGCAAAAAAAAAAAAGAAAGAAAGAAACTCGATCACCTTCTTACACCATAGACAGAATAAACTCAAAATGTATTAAAAACTTAAATGTTAGACTCAAAACCATAAAAATCCTAGAAGAAAACATAAGCAGTAAAATCTCAGACATTTCTTGTAGCAATATTTCTTTTTGCTTTTTATTTTTATTTATTTTAAATTTTTTAAAATATATTTTATTGATTTTGTTGTTACAGTAGTTCCATTTTTTTAACTTTTGCTCTCCTCTGTCCAGTACCCCCCTTCCCTCCAGCAATCCCACCCCCCTTAGTTCATGTCCATGGGTCATGCATATAAATTCTTTGGCTTCACCCTTTCCTATATTATTCTTAACATCCCCCTATCTATTTTGTACCAATCAATTTAGCTTCTTAGTCCTTGCACCATTTTCCCATTTCTCCCCCATCCCCCTCCCAACTGATAACCCTGCCAATGATACCCATACCTATGATTTTATTCCTATTCCGGTTTGCTTAGTGGGATTTTGTTTTTGTTTTCGTTTAGATTCAGTGGTTGATAGTTGTGAGTTTGTTGTCACTTTAGTGTTCATAGTTTTGATCTTCTTTTTCTTAAGTAAGTCCCTTTGACATTTCATATAATTATGGCTTGGTGATGATAAACTTTTGCTTCACCTTGTCTGGGAAGCACCTCCTCTGCCCTTCCATTCCAAATAATAGCTTTGCTGGATATAGTAATCGTGGTTGTAGGTTGCTTTTCATCACATTGAATACTGCTTGCCAGTGCCTTCCTGCCTGCAAAGTGTCCTCTGAGAAATCAGCTGATAGTCCTATAAGCGCTCCCCTGTAGGCAACTCTTTGCCTCTCTCTTGCTGCCCCCCAGGACTCTGTCTTTATCTTTCACCTTTGGCATCTCAGTCATGATGCTTCCTGGTGTGGTCTCCTCTGGGTCCAGCTCACCTGGGACCCTCCATGCTTCCCAGACCTGTATATACATCTCCTTCACAGAATTTGGGAAGTTTTCCTCATCTTTTCCAATTCTTGCTTCCTCATTCTGCACTGGTTGACTGCTTTTTTCTTCCTTATGTTCCAAATCATTGATTTGAACCCTGGTTTCCTTCCCTTCACCATTGCTTTTGTGTGGATTTTCCTTCATTTCACTTATCATAGCCTTCACTTCTCTTATGCATTTGCCATACTCAAGCATATCTGTCAAGCCTGTGACCATCTTTATCACCAGTGTTTTGAATTCTGCATGTTAGGTTGTCTATCTCCTCATCTGTTAGGTTGGCTATCTCCTCGTCACTTAGTTCTCCCACTGGAACCTTGATCCATTCCCCCTTTTGGGCCATACTCTGTCTCCTCATTTTGACAGACTCCTGTGTTTGTTTGCCTCTGCATCCCAGGTAGTGCTGTCACTCCTGTTACTTTATAAGGGGCAGAGCCTTAGGTATTTGTCAGTGCAGGGCGACCTGTTTCACCATGTTGTGGTGCTGTATGCGAGGGAGGGGTCTGAGAGGGAACAATGCCACCTGCCCAGAACATGCCCCTTTTCCAGGCACCTCTCCCACTTCCACACCGGACTGGCACCCCTCTAGCTGCTGCACTGGCCATCATCCCCAGAGTCGGTGAGTTTGTGGACGTTCTAGGACTATGGGGGCCCTTTAAACAAGCAGACTCTGCTGAGATCGGCAGTTTATGCTTCCACCCCAACCCCCACTGGTCTGCACAGTCAGAAGCAATGAGGGTTTATTTTCCCCAGTGCTCAGACTGTGAGCTGTGATGTCCGGTGAGGAGCTAGGAACGCTCCCCAGGTGTTCCTCCTGACTTTTTAAAATGTGTGACTGCACTTTCTGCTGGCCTGCTGCTGCTGCCACTGCCACACCGTGTCCTCTCTGCCCTGGCTCTGCCTCTCCTACCTGTCTGGATGAGTATTTCTTCTTTATATCTTTGTTTGCTGGACTTCCATGCAGTTTGATTTTCTGTAACTTCTGGTTGTTTCTAGTTTTGAGGTAGTTGTATTCCTTCTTAGTTGTGGAGGGAGATGCAGCATGTCTGTCTATGCCTCCATCTTGGCCGGAAGTCTTGTAGCAATATTTTTTAATGATATCTCTCTTGAAGCAAGGGAGATGAAAGAAAAAATAAACAAGTGGGGCCACATCAAACTAAAAAATTTTTGCACAAACAAAAAGAGATCCACAAAATTAAAAGCTAATCCACCAAATGGGAGAATGTATTTGCCAATGATACGTTTGATAAGGGGTGAATTTCCAAAATTTCCAAATTTCCAAAACTCATACAACTCACACTGGCTGGTGTGGCTCAGTGGATTGAGTGCTGGCCTGTGAATCAGAGGATCACTGGTTCAATTCTTGGTCAGGTCCCCAGTTGGGGGCATGCAAGAGGCAACTGCACACTGATGTTTCTCTCCCTCTCTTTCTCCCTCCCTTCCCCTCTCTCTAAAAATAAATAAATAAAATCTTTTAAAAAGACTCATACAACTCAACACCAAAAAAACCCAAACAATCTATTTTTAAAATAGGCAAAGCACCTGAATAGACATTTTTCTAAAGAGGCCATACAGGAGGCCAATAGACATGAAAAGATGCTCAATGTCGCTAATCATCAGAGAGGTGCAGATTAAAACCACAGTGAGATATTACTTCACACCTGTCAAAAAAGCCATCATTAACAAATCAACAAACAATAAGTGCTGGTGAGGATGTGGAGAAAAGGAAACCCTGTGCACTGTTGGTGGGAATGCAGATTGGTGCAACTACTGTGGAAAACAGTATGGAGATTCATCAAAAAATTAAAAATGAAACTGCCTTTTGACCCAGTGACCCCACTTCTGGGAATATATCTGAAGAAGCATGAAACACTAATTCAAAAGAATATATACACTCCTATGTTCATTGAGGCATTATTTGCAAAGGCAAAGAATAGCAATCCACCTAAGTGCCCATCAGTACATGAGTGTATAAAAAAAACCCTGTAGTACATTTACACAGTGGAATACTAGTCAGCCATAAAAAACAATAAAAGTCTTACCTTTTGCAACAGCATGGAGGGTATTATGCTATGTGAAATAAGACAGAGAAAGACAGCACCATATGATTTCACTTATATATGGAATCTAATGAACAAAATAAACAAACAAAATGAAAACAGAATCATAGAAACAGAGAACAGACTGACAGCTGTTAGAGGGGTGGGGTTGAGGCTGGGTGAATAAATTGAACGGATTACGAAAACAAAAACAAAAACATAGACACAGAAAATAGCATGGTGACTACCAGAGGGAAAGGAGGATGTGAGGAGGTAGAAGAGGATAAAGGGAGGATACATGGTGATAGAAGAAGACTTGACATGGGGTGGTGAACATACAATACAGTAAACAGATGATGTATTACAGAATTGTACAGCCAAAATCTATATAATTTTATTAATCAATGTCACTCCAATAAATTCAATAAAAATTTTTAAAAGCAATTATAAATGAAGGAGAAAAAAATAAAGAAGCTAAACAAAGCAGACAAGTCTCTGGTAAAACAAATGTTAAAAAAAGAAAGAAAGTCAGAAGTAAGTAATATTATGAATAAAAAGTTGATACAACTACAATAAAGTAGACATTGAAAATAAGATAATATTAACCACTGTATGCCAATACATTTGAAAACAGGTAAAAATAGATAAATTCTTAGAAAAATATAATTTGCTAAAACTGATGCAAAAATACAATTTCTGTATATTCTTATAAATTTCAAATAAACTAAAGAAGTAGTTCAAAATATTCCCACTTAGTGAAAAAAAAGGTGGTAGAGAAACATAAAATTTTGTAGACATGTTCTACCAAACATTCAAAGAAGTGATTGTTTTAATTGTATACAAAATAAATAAGGGGATATTCCCTCTTCTTCTATATTCTCTTATTTATTCTATGAAGCTAGTGTAACTTAATATCAAACCAGGCCAGGATACACAATAAAGAAAGACTGCATGCCTATTTCACTCATGCTTAGGATTCAGATATCCTAAGCAAAATACTAGCAAATCCTAACAGTATATTTAAAAAAGATAATACACAAATGATTGAGTCAGGTTTATCCAAGAATGCAAGGTATTTTAATATTAGAAGACATTTAAGGTCATTTACTCATCAATAGCTTAAAGAATAAAAATATAGTATCATTCTAATTTATTATACAAAATGGTACAGCAGATATTAAACGACACCAAACTAAAATTCTAGAGTTGAAAACTAAATAACTGAAATAAACAATCTGATGGCTTTAACCGTCATTAATACACAGCTGCAGAAAAAATTAGTAAACTGGATTACAGTTAAAAACAAATAAATGAATACTCACTTAGGTACATACATACACCCCAAAAGAAGCATAGTAGAAAAACACAGAAGAGAGGAGACATAAAGAAAACATTGAGAAGGTCTAACACATATTTACTTAGAGTCCCTGAAAACTGAGAAAATGGAACAGAAGCGATATATGACAAGATAATGGCTCCAATTTTTCTGAAACCAAATGAAGGGCTTAAATTCATTTTCAAGAATCTCAACAAATCCTAGGCAAGATAAATAAAAAGAATTCTATACATAGGCACCTCAAAGGGTTTCCAATCCATGCTATACCCCTGACTTGCCTGGGAGGGTTACTTAGCCTCTTTGAGCCTCAATTTTACAAATACACAATAATAAAATACAACCTATTTTATAGGGAGGGTAAAATGATTAAATGAGATAGCATATGAAAAATGCTTGGTATGTTGCCTGATACATATTTTCCTGTATTTGGCTATAAATATTGGCTATTGTTATTTATCAATACTTTCCATACCAGGTTGAAAGCCCATGTTTACCTGGCTTTGAGGGTCGCTAAAGCAAGTCATCTCCAACCACCACCACAGCTTTTTTGCACCCCAGCAGTGGGTACACACTAGGTGGTACAAGCATCTAGAAAGGGAAATTCCTCACCCTCATCCATTAGGCCAGGCGCTGAGTTGGGAGTGGTAGGAAAGATCTTCAAGCTCCACCCTCACCATTCCTGACCACGCCCAGCCACGCCCATTCTAAGGGCCTGAAGAGCAGTTGCCTAGCAGTGTGTGTTGCGCTGTAGCCAGGGCAGGCAGCCCAGCCATGCCCAAGAATGCGTTGGTCATCTTGCGCTATGGCCCATACAGCGCCGTCGGTCTGTCTGTGGAGCACCGCACCTTCCGCCTGGAGGGCCTGCAAGGTGGGCAGCCGAGCGCCAGAGGGCCACCAACCTGCGTGTGCCCAGGTATACCCTAGCTTCTGAGTATCTGTGCTGGCTGTGCTTTCTGTCTAGACCTCCTTCCTTCCTCAGACCCAGACCAAATGCTACCTCCCTTGGAAAATCTTCTCTGAGCCCTTACCACTCTGGGATCCAACATTTTCCTCTGGCTTCCCTTGCTTCAATAAAAGAGTGGGAAGTGGGAACAAACATGCTCTGTGAGCCCACTGGGTGCTGGGCAGTTACCTGGATAGAAAGGATTACACAGTGGGAAACTGAGGATCAGGAATAGTAAGTGACTTTTCCAAGGTCATATGGCTGGCTGGAAAATGGTGGGAAGTCTGTCCCTTGATCATTCACTCGTGCAACAAACCTTTATTGAGCAGCTAATATGTGTCAGACACTCTTCCAGTTACCTGGGACATACTGGTGAACAAAGATAGATGCCCTTAAAGTGATCTTCTCATTGTTGACTACTAATTGACAGTAATGCTAAGACTGACAGAGAAACATAATCATAGTAGGCTGTAATTGGAGGGGAAAGATCTGGAAAGGTTTTTTACATTTGAGTTCAGCTTTAAAGAGTAAGCAGAAACTAACCAGGCAAAGAGAAGAAAAAGCATTCTAACTGTAGGAACTGATATCTGCAAAGGCTGGAAGTATGAACAAATGATGTGTTTGTTGAATTGATGGGAAGATGAGATTGGAGAGGTAAACAGGGACCAGATCCTGTAGGGCCATATAAAAGTTTTAGGCAGGGGGACAAAACTATGGCTGCTGTAAGAAGAACAAATTAGAAGGGGTCAAGAATGGAAGCATGGAGACAAATCAGGGGGCTTCTAGAGTGGTCCATGGAAGAGATAATAGTAGCTTGTACCAGGACAGTCATAAAGGGGTGGTATTGTAGATGAAAGTAAAATAATGGTGCTCCCTTAAAAAATACAGAGTGGAGGCAATGGTCAAAAGGCTGCTCTCTGGATCCAGTCAGCTCTGACTTGAGCCAAGTGCTGATGGGTGAACGTGCTGTACACTAAAATTGAGAACACTGAAGTTGTTCAATTGGAGGAACATGCTCCATTTTGGACATTATTAAACTTAAGCACTTTCAGTTATATAGGTGGAGGTTCTTAGCTCTACTCTTCTGGAATTCAGAGAAAAAAATAATCTCTCCTGGAAATAAAAAGGTATGAGTCATTGATTTGGGAAGAACATATAGAATGAGAAGAGAGCCTGAGACTGAGTCTTCATGAACTCCATTATCTGACCCAAACCCAGAATCTTCCAGGTAACATGCCTTGGAAGTGCAGAGGACACAAAATCAGCAATGAGGGAAGGCCTCCTGAAGGAGGTAGCATTTGACTTCTATTTAGTTTAGAGAGTGTGAATGATTTCAATCATCAAAGAACACTGCTTTCTATGTGAGAAGAATTGATTGAGAAGTTTCTGTTGTAAATAGTTCAGTATTATTTGGTGATGCTTAAAATGTTTTGTAGTCTTGGCTAAGGACACTGCCTAAATAACTATTTACTTCTTTGCCATCTGATGAACTGGGCCCATCCACTAACCCTTTACCCCATAGCTCACTTTTAGTAAAATAATGAGACTAAACAACTGCAACATTAAAAAAAAAAAAAGATAGATCTGGCTTCCAGTCAAGATGGCAGTGTAGGTAAATTCAGTAGTCAGAAACTTCCACAACCACATCAAAATTACAACCAAATTGCAGAAGAACCATTACTTGGAACTGCCTGAAATGTAGCTAAATGGAAATCCTATAATTAAGGTATAAAGAAGAAGCCACATCAAAACCAGTAAGAGAGGTGGAGATACAGAACATGCTGGTCCCACACCTATGTGTGGTGGTTAAAAATCATGAGGCCTATCTCAGATGCTGAGGTCCACCCATGGGTCAAGCCCCACACTAGAACCCCAGCCCAGGGTTCCAGTGCCAGGACGAGAAGTTTCCAAAACTTCTAGCTGTAAATACCAGCAGGGATTGTGACTCAATGAAATGGAGGGCTTTTGGAGTTCCAGCCTTTTAAAAGGCTGGCACATAGATTTAGTCTCACTTGCTCTGAGCTCTAGCACTGGGGCAGCAGCTTGAAAGGCACCAGGGACATAAGGAAGGAACTGACTTATCTGACTTTGGGATGAAGGCTGGAGTGGCAGCTTTCTCCCTAACAGAAGGACTAGCAGAGGCCATTGTTCCTTTGCTAACCACACAACCCACAAAGCTGACAGAAAGTGCCATATCTGACTCTCCAACAACCTAACACTATTCACCCCGCCATGGTGATTTCCTGAGACCCCACCCCTCCCAACTTGTGGCTGAGCCAAGACTTTTCCAGGGGCTTTCCATACAAATGACCTGTCTTGGCTGATGTTGCTGACTTTCCCAAGAGCTCTCAGACAAGCAGCATCAGGCCTCTGTGTAACCTGTACCTCCTGCTAAGTGGCCTCAGGGCCGCCACCAGTGGCAGCTCGCCATGGTTCACATCTTGGCCTCTCCTGCACAAGTAGCAGTCATCTTCAGATTGTTTTATAGTTCATGCCAAGTGGTCCCAGACAGAACATAGGTGGGAACAACCTCGGCCTGCATCTCCCAGAAGGTCCCAGAGCCAGTGTACCCAGTGAGCAGCTTCAGACTATGTCAAACTACCACGCAACCACCTCAATGAACAATACATTCAAGGGTAGACTCAGGATACCTGAGTCCTTGTAAAGTGAATTCTGTTTAATGGGGTAGGTTGTGCACTGCTAATATTTCATAGTGGTTACAGCCAGTTCTCACAGCTGATATGCCTAGCGGTAAATCTATCCCACTGACACACCAACAGCAATCAAGGCTCACTACAACAGGAGGGTGTACACAGCCTACATTGGAGGCACACCTGGAACACTCAGCTCAGGTGACTGGAGAGGCTGCATGATACCTACTATATAAGGCCACTCTACCAAGCCTGGGAGATGTAGCAGCTCTATCTAATGCATAGAAACAAACAGGGAGACTGACAAAATGAGCAGACAAAATTCATGTCCTAAATGAAAGAACAGAACAAAACTCCAGAAAAAGAATTAACCAAAATGGAGATAAGCAATCTACAAGATGCAGAGTTCAAAACGTTGGCTATAATAATACTTAATGAACTTAGGGAAAAAGCAGAAAGACTTAGAACTTTAACAAAAGAAACTAGAAAATGAGGAACAAACAACATTCAAAGTGTGTAGAAAGAAGGAAATGATAAAGAACAGAGTGTAAATAAAATAGAGTCTAAAAAGTACAATAGAAAAAATTCAATGAAATCAAGAGTTGGTTCTTTGAAAACATAAACAAACTGAGAATGTTTAGCCAGACTCATAAAGAAAAAAAACAGAAAGGGCCAAAATAAATAAAATCAGAAATGAAAGAGGACAAGTGAAAACTGACCCACAGAAATACAAAAGATTATAAGGAAATATTATGAACTATTGTATTCCAATATATTGGACAATCTGGAAAAAATATATAATTTTCTAGAAACATACAATCTTCCAAGACTGAATTAAGAAGAAAGAGCGAATCTGAAGAGACTGATAACTACTCACAAAATCAAATCAGTAAGTGATCACAAACCTCCAAACAAACAAAAGCCCTGGACGAGATAGCTTCAATGGTGAATTTTACAAAAACATTCCAAAAAGGTGCGGAGGAAAGAAAGCTCCCAAACTCATTTTACAAGGCCAGCATTACACCAATATCATACAAAGACACTACAAAAAAGGAAACTACAGACTAACATCTCTTATGAAAACAGATATAGAAATACTCAACAAAATACTAGCAAACTAAATTTGGGAAAACATTAAAAAGATCATACACCATAATCAAGTGGGATTTATTCCTGGGATGCAAGATTGGTTAAATATTTATAAATCAACTAACATAAACAAAATGAAGACTAAAAATCATATGATCATGTCAATAAATGCAGGAAAAGCATTTGACAAAATCCAACATCAATTTATGATTAAAAACTCTCAGCAAAGTCAGAATACAGGGAACATTCCCCAACATAATAAAGGCTATATATACAAACATACAGCTAACATAGTACTCAACAGTGAAATTCTGAAAGCTTTTCATTTAAGATTGGGAACAAGACAAAGCAGGTAAGAGACCAAACTATAAGACATTGAAAAAAAGAAGTTTAAGAAGATACAGATATATAAAAGAATATATTGTTCTCATGGATAAGAAGAATAAATATTGTTAAAATGTCCATACTACCCAAAGCAATCTACAGATTCAATGCAATTCCTATTAAAATACCAATGGCATTTTTCAGAGAACTAAAACAAGTTATAAATATGAAACTATGAAAGAACCTGAATAGCCAAAGCAATCTTGAAATAGAAGAGCAAAGTTGGAGGTATAACACTAACAAATATCAAACTACACTACAAAGCTATAGTAATCAAAACAGCATAATACTGGGGGACAGATAAATAGATCAACAGAACAAATAGCCCAGGAATAAACCCACCTCTATCTGGTAAACTAGTTTATGACAAAGGGGGTAAAATATATAAAGAGGGTAAGACAGTCTCTTCAATAGACAATGTTGGGAAAACTGGGTAGATGCATGCAAAAAAGAATTAAGAGTACTTTGTCACACCATATACCAAAATAAACTCGAAATGATTTTAAAAGACTTAAAGGTAAGTTCTGAAACCATAAAACTCCTAGAAGAAAACAAGGACAGTAACACTTGAATATTCCTTTTAGCAAGTTTTTGAAAACTTTCCCCAGGCAAGGAAAACAAAGAAAAAATAAACAAATGCAATTACAGCAAACTAAAAAAGTTTTACACAGCAAAAGAAAACAAAATGATACTCTGAAAAAAGTTAATATCTAAAATATATAAGGAACTAGAAATATAAATCAATGGAACAGAACAGAGCCCAGAAATAAACCCATGTCTATATGGTCAACTAATATTTGACAAAGGGGGAAGGAACAAAAAATGAACTGAAAAGAGAATCTTTAACAAATGGTGTTGGGAGAACTGAACAGAGACATGCAAAAAAATGAAACTAGACCACCAACTTATACCACACACCAGAATAAACTCAAGATGGATCAAAGACTTAAATGTAAGCCATGACACCATAAAAGTCCTAGAGGAACATACAGGCAGGAAATTTTCAGATATCCCATGTAGCAATATTTTCACTGATATATCTCCTAAGGCAACGGAAATAAAGAAAATAATAAATAAATAAGATTACATCAAACTAAAGAGTTTCTGCTCAGCAAAAGAAAACATCAGCAAGATGAAAAGAAAACCAACCATATGGGAAAATATATTTGCCAATGATATTTCAGATAAGGGATTGATCTCCAAAATACATAAAGAACTTATAGGACTCAACACCAAGAAGACAGACAGCCCAATTTAAAAAATGGGCAAAGGACCTGAACAAACACTTCTCCAAAGAGAACATACAGAGGGTCCAAAGGCATATAAAAAAAATGCTCAACATTACTAACCATCAGAGAGATGCAAATAAAAACCACAATGAGAAGCCCTGACTGCTGTGGTTCAGTGGACTGAGCGTTGGCCTGAGAACCAAGTGTTGCTGGTTCGATTCCCAGTCAGGGCACATGATTAGGTTGCATGTCAGGTCCCCAGTTGGGGGCGTGAGTGAGAGGCAACCACACAGTGATGCTTCTCTCTCTCTCTTTCTCCTTTCCCCTCTCTCTAAAAATAAATAAATAACCAAACAAATAAATTATTTTTAAAAAAAATCACAATGAGATACCACCTCACACCAGTCAGAATGGCCATCATCAACAAATCAACAAACAACAAGTGCTGGTGAGGATGTGGAGAAATGTGAATGCTAGTGCACTGTTGGAATGCAGACTGGTGCAGCCTCTATGAAAAATAGTACGGAATTTACTCAAAAAACAAAATGGAACTGCCTTTTGAACCAGCAATTCCATCGCTAGTATTATATCCAAAGAATCTTGAAACACCAATTCAAAAGAACTGAAGCACCCCTATATTCATAGCAGCACTATTTATAATAGCCAAGTTCTGGAAACATCCTAAGTGCCCATCTGTAAATGAGTGGGTCAAAAAACTGTGGTATATTTACACAATAGAGTACTATGTAGCAGAAAGAAGAAAGGAACTTCTACCATTTGCAACAACATGGATGGAACTAGAGAGAATTATGCTTAGTGAAATAGCCAGGCAATGAAAGAAAAATACCATATGATATCACCTAATAGAGGAGACTAATGAACAACACAAACAAATGAGCAAAATTGAACCAGAGGTATGTAAACAAGGAGTAGACTAGCAGTGACAAGGGGGCAGGGGGGAGAGAGAAGAGGGTAATAAGGGGAAGGGTCTAGTCAAAGAACATTATAAATGACCCATGGACATGGACAACTGGGTGGGGACTGTCTGTGGGAGAAGGGTCCATAAACAGGCTGCGGGGAAAAAATAGGGAAAAAATGGGACAACTGTAATAGAAAAACAAACAAAAAATTTTAGTGGGGGAAAAAGATGAAAGCAAAATAAATTAATAAATGAGCGAGCAAGTTCATCCCCCCTCAAACAAACAAACAAAAAATAAAACAGCGACAAAAAATCTCACATGTAGGAAAGTGAAAAAAGAAAATGTACGTATGCAAATGCAATTTTAGTGAATATTAGAAGGACAAGGATTTTCCTTCATACTGTATATTTTTATCCCTACCTGATCTCTCCAGAATTGACAGAAGGTTTCTTCATAAAACTAATAAGACCAGTTTTTAATAGAGGGTTTTTTTTTTTACCGAAACATTGACTGGAATGTCATGCCTAAAGGAGACATGCTTGGTCTCTAGTTGTTACCAAAAAGCCCTGTAGAACTGGGATTGACTTTTGAAGGTAATAAAAGCCCACGAGATAAAAGGCCTGGTACCTTGGTTGGTTGTGCGGTCCATGGCAATCTTTCCAGGGAAGGAATGAAGGTTGCTTTCCTGAAAGATGGCTAGAAGGGACCTTAAGGTACAATGGAAAACCTGAAGGACTTGGAAAAGACAGGTGTTTACAGGCAAGGCTGAATGGCAGGTATGTGGCTCAGCTCCTGTGCCTTGAAGAGCAGACTGAAAATCACCCTAAAGGTTCCTTGTGTAAATTCCTGCAAAACAGACAAAAAGATCATATGTGATCATTTGCTGCTCTTGTGTTTATGCAAACAGGATAAATTAAAACTGGACTTAATGTGGTCCCTTTAATGACAAGGAGGATAATCTTAAGGAGAAAAATTGCGACTTAAGGAAAATCACAATGCTCAGTGGTAGACTACAAAGTAGTGCAGCTAACTCTCTTTAAAGTTTCTTTTCATTTAAAGTTTGTTTTCATTTGAAAGTTAAACTAGGTCTGTGACATCACCAAAGGTGCTTAATTTACAGGCAAGAAGGATGTCAAATGCCTTGCAACTGAATGTCTTTCCATTAACAGTCTTGCAGATCTAGAGACTAATTTGTGGGTTATGTTGTGTAAATTGTGTGTTCTAAGTCCAAGATGGAGATCTAGACTGAGATGCTCCATCTCCCTCCACAACTAAGAAGGAATACAACTACTGCAAAACCAGAAATAACCAGAAGTTCCAGAAAAGAAAGCTACATGGAAGTTCAACATATGAAGTTATAAACAAGTGGTGCTCATCTAGAGGAGTAGGAGGTGTGAAGCTGGGGTGAAGAGGTCAAGCTGTGCTGATGGCAGCAGCTGCGGTGATGGCAGTGTGATGGCAATAAGCACAGACACCCATGTTTAAAAAGAGGCAAGAAACACCTGGGGAGCACCCCCGGCTGCAGACCAGACCTGTCAGCTCACCATTCCAACACCGAGGAAGGCAGACCCCCATTGCCTTGGACTATGAAGTCTGGAGGGGGTGGGGATGAAGGAAGAAACTCTTAGTCTCTCAACAGAGAGTAACCAACAAGAATCCATCTCGGGGCTTCTGGCCAGGATGGAGGCCTAGACTGATATGCTCCATCTCCCTCCACAACTAAGAAGGAATACAGCTATTACAAAACCAGAAATAACCAGAAGTTCCAGAAAATAAAGCTACATGGAAGTCCAATGTATGAAGTTATAAAGAAGTGGTGCTTGTCTGGATGGGTAGGAGGGGCGAAGCCAGGGCGGAGAGTTTAAGCTGTGCAGGCGGCGGCAGCTACAGTGACAGTGAGGGGACAGCAGTAAGCACAGACACCCATATTTAAGGGGAGGTGAGAAGCGCCTGGGGAGCAAGCCAAGCTGCAGACCAAACCCATCAGCTCGTGATTCCAATGTCAGGGAAAGCAGACCCCCATTTCCTTGAACTGTGAGGGATAGAGGAGGAGGCTCTCAGTTTCTCAGAGGAGGGTGAATGGCAGGAATCCATCTTGGACCACAGCCCCCACACAAAGTGAAACAGTGTATAGAGAAGGGTCACCTGGCAGTGACGAGTGCACAGGGCTCTGCCCCCTATAGCATAGGAGGTATGACTGCCTCACCCAGGAAGCAAAGGTAAACACAAAACTGTCAGGATGGCACAGATCATGATAGAGATCCCAGTCATGCAGCTGACCAGACAGCAAATATCTAATCTAATGAAGCAGCAGATAGGCACAGTTCAGAGCTTTGGTTATATGAATGCTTACAGACCTAACAACAGATCTTAAACAAGATGGGGAAGGAATGAAGGCTAGTCCTGCTGAAATGAATGAAAACACATAGGAAACTAGTGGTGAGAGAAAGAAAACCAGGGATCAAATGAACAAATCGGAACATAGGAAAGGAACAAACAGTCAACCAGTGCAGAAAGAAAACACAAAGTGAGGAAAATGAGGAGAGGCTCAGAAACCTATGGGAAAGCTGTGAGTGGGCAAACATCTGAATCATAGGGTTGCCAGAAGGTGAAGAAGAACTAGAAAGTGAAAAATTATGTGAAAACATAAAGAAGCAGAACTTCCCTAACTTGGAGAAGGAAATAGACTTACAGGTCCAGGAAGCACAGAAAGTTCCAGAAAAACTGGACCCAGGGAGAACCACACCAAGACACATTATAATCAAAATGTCAAAAATTAAGGATAAAGAGAGAATCTTAAAAGCAGCAAGAGAGAAGAAAAGAATCATGTACAAAGGGGTCCCAATTAGACTATCAGCTGATTTCTCAAGGGACACCCCGCAGGCAAGAAAGGACTGGCAGGAAATATTCAACATAATGAAAAGCATAAATCTACAACCACGATTACTTTATCCATCTAAGCTGTCATTCAGAATAGAAGGGCAGAGAAAGTGCTTCCAGGACAAAGTAAAACTGAAGCAGTTCATCAGAGCCAAATCACTGTTATATGAAATGTTAAAGGGACTTGTTTAGGAGAAAGGGGATCAAAACTATAAACATTAGGCCCTGGCTGCTGTGTCTCAGTGGATGAGTGTTGGCCTGTGAACCAAGTGTCACTGGTTTGATTCCCAGTCAGGACACACCACTAGGTTGCATGTTAGGTCTCCAATTGGGGGCGCGAGTGAGAGGCAACCATACAGTGATGTTTCTCTCCCTCTCTTTCTTCTTTCCCCTCTCTCTAAAATAAACAAACAAACAATTTTCTTAAAAAAAAAGAAAACTACTAGAAAAAATAAACAAAGATACAACAGTATATTCCATAATCAAGCTGCCTCAACTCTTAAAAAAAAAGCTATGAACATTAAAATGAAAACTGTATCACGACAACCAACAACAGAAGCTAGGGAACCAAAACAAAGGCAGACTAAGTAGACAACGAGAGTAGGAAAAGAATTATAGGTATGGGAAACATTTTAGGGGGAGGTCAACAGGGAGGGGGGAGGGGGGAAAGGGAGGGAGATGGTACAGGAATTAAGAATCATAGTAGGATGGAGAGGATAGATAGGAAGATATTGAGAAGAACTATATGCACAACCAATGGGTATGGACTAAGGTGGGGGGACAACTGGAGGGAGGGGTGTCACTGGGTGGAGAAAAACAAAAGGAAAAGAAACTGGGACAACTGTAACAGCATAATCAATGAAGCATTTTTTTTTAAGAGATGTGTGTTCTGTTTTCATAGGGCATATGCCTATTATCTCATTACCTGAGTGACTGTCTGTACATATGGACCTCGCTTAATCCTGTCTGCATCGCTGCCTCCTGAGACTCAACTGTTTGGCAGAACTAAGTGGCTGGGCTGGGGAAGCATGGGGTGGTCTGTGGGCTTCACTTTAAAACAGGTTTCTCTTTTCTATCCTAATGGCTTGGACAGAAAGGGCCCAGAGGTTTGAGAGAGGGGAAACCTAAAATATTCCCCTCAGCTCAAACTAAGTATAGGGGGCAAAAGGCTTTTGAACAAGTGTGACATCCCTTGCACACCTTCCTCCAAAGAAGTCTTTTTTTCCTCTAATGTGGGACATTGAAAAAGTAATCCCTGCCTTTTGTCATCTAGTGGTTATGGATTGAATGATGTCTTTTAACCCTGTTGCCAAATCTGTTGCCTCCAGAATACAACAAGGATGCCAGCCTGTTAAACCAAGCACGCTATTGTCCAGGGACAGCCAACTGACCTAGAGTCTGCAAGATCCTTACCCATGTGGGAAGGCCACCCTGCTAGATGGCTATTATCTCTAAATCAACAAACAACAAGTGCTGGTGAGTTTGGAAACTGGTGTAGTCACTCTTGAAAACAGTATGGAGGTTCCTCAAAAACCTGAAAGTAGAGCTACCATATGACCCAGCATTACTTGACTACTTGAGTAGTTATCCAAAGAAATACAAAGCACAAATTTTAAAAGATGCTTGATCTGTATGTTTATTGCAGCATTGTTAACAATAGCCAAGATATGGAAGCAACCTGTCTATCATAAGACAAATTGGTAAAGAAGATGCAGCACATGGATTTGTAACCAAGATGGAGGTATATAGATAGACACGCTTTGCCACACTCCACAACAATAACAAGTGCAACTACCTCAAAACCAGAAACTACAAGAACTACCAGAAAATTGAACTACATGGAAGTCCAACAAACATAGATATAAAGAAGAAATACTCATCCACAGAGGAAGGAGGGGTGGAGACTGGGCAGAGAGGAAGCAGTGTGGCAGCAGTGGTGGTGGTGAGAGTAGTGGCAGCAAGGCAGCCACACATTATAAAAGTTGGGAGGGACACCTGGGGAGAGATCTCAGCCGCAGATCAGACGATGCAGCTCTGGCAACAGCACCAGGAAATTAAGGCTCATTGCTTCTGACTGTGAAAACCAGTGGAGGTTGGGGTGGGAGAATAAACTGCCAATCTCTCAACACAGTCTATTTGTTTAGAAGTCCCCCATGGTCCTAAAACATCTACATATTTACCCACTCTGAGAACCACAACCAGGGCAATGATTGGAGGGGGTCCAGTCCCATAATGGAAGCAGAAGTGCCTGGAAAAGGGGCAAGTGCTGAGCAAGTGGCATTATTTCCTCTCAGACCCCTCCCCTACATATAGCACCACAATGAGGTAAAACAGGTCACCCCCCCACTGAAAAATACCTAAGACTCCACCCTTTACAACATAACAGGTGTAACAGCTCTACCTAAGATGTGGGCAAACACAGGAGATGGTGAAATTGAGGAGGTAGAGGAGTGTGGCCCTAAAAGAGGGAACAGATCATGGTTCTAGTAGGATAACTAAGCAATGAGGAGATAGCCAACCTAACAGATGTAGAGTTCAAAACATTGGTGATAATGATGCTCACAGATTTGACAGACAAGACTAAGTATGACAGATGCATAAGGGAAGAAGTGAAAACTACGCTAAGTCAAATGAAGGAAAATACACATGAAACCAATGGTGAAGGGAAGGAAGACGGGCTTCAAATCAACAATTTGGAACATAAAGAAGAAATAAACAGTCAACCAGTACAGAATGAAGAAACAAGAATTGAAAAAAACAAGGAGAAGCTTAGGGACCTCTGGGACAACTTCAAATGTGCCAACATTGAAATCATAGGGGTGCCAGAAGGAGAAGAGGAAGAGCAAGAAATTGAAAACTTACGTCAAAAAATAATGAAGAAAAAATTTCCTAATTTGGTGAAAGAAATAGACATGCAAGTTCAAGAAACACAGAGCCCCAAACAATCTAAACCCAAAGAAGACCATACCAAGACACTTTATAATTGAAATGCCAAAGGTTAAATATAAAGAGAAAATCTTAAAAACAGCAAATGAAAAGAAGAGAGTAACCTACAAAGGGGTGCCTATAAAACTATGATCTGATTTCTCAAAAGAAACTTTACAGGCAAGAAGGGACTAGCAAGAAGTATTCAATGTGATGAAAAGCAAAGACCTACAACCAAGATTACTCTATCCAGCAAAGCTATCATTTAGACTAGCAGGGCAGATAAAGTGCTTCCCAGACAAGGTAAAGCAAAAGGAGCTCATCACCAAGCTATTATTATATGAAATGTTAAAGGGATTTATTTAAGAAAAAATAAAGATCAAAACTATGGACATTGAAATGACAACAAACTATGAACTATCAACAACTGAATCTAAAAAATAAGAACAGAAACAAATTAAACAAAAAACCAGAATAGAAACAGCATCATAAGTATGGGGAACATTTGGAGGGTTATCAGCTGGGAGGGGTAAGGAGGAGAAATGGGGAAATGGTGCAGGGATTAAGAAGCATAACTGGTAGTACAAAACAGAGAGGGGGATATTAAGAATAGCATAGGAAAGGGAGAAGTCAAAGAACTTACATGCACAACTGATGGACATGACCTAAGGGGAGTGGGACTACTGAAGGATAGGGGATACTGGGTGGAGAAAAGCAAAGGGGGAAAAATTGGGACAACTGTAACAGCATAATCAATAAAATATACTTTAAAAAAAGAAGATGTAGCACATATATTCAATGAAATATTACTCAGCCATAAAAAAGAATGATATCTTGCCATTTGTTACAGCATGGATGAACCTAGAGGGTACTGTGTTAAGTTAAATAAGTCAGGAAGAAAAAGACAAGTACCACATTATTTTACTTACATGTGTAATCCAAAAAATAAAATAAATGAACAAACAAAACAGAAACAAACTCTAAAATACAGAAAATAAATAGATTGGTGCCAGATGGAAGGTGGTTTGGGGGGATGAGTAAAAAGGTTGAAGGTATTAAGAAGGGTAAATTGTCACTTATAAAAATAGTCACAGGAATGTAAAGCAGAGTGTGGGGAATATAATGTAATTAACCATATTGTAATAACTATATATGGTGCCAGGTAGATACTAGACTTATCTGGGAAATTATATCATAAGTTACATAATTGTCTAACATCCATACTGTACAACTGAAACTAATATAATCTTTAATCTAAACATTAATTGAAAAATAAAATTTATAAAATAATTTTATGAATACCCAGTTTTTTTCAGTACCCTTTGTTTTTGTTTTGTTTTTTACAGTTCTAATAAATTTTTTTTCATGTTTTCTGTGAAGTTTAATACATGTTCAGTAGAAAATACACATAAAAGTGCTTATGATAGTGGAAATTTCTCTAATTCTTCTGTTTTCATTAAATTTATTTTTATTGTTTTTCTATTACAGTTGTCCCACTTTTCCCCATTGCTTCCCCCCACCTCACCCACACCTTCTCCAACAGTCAATCCTCTCCCCGTTGTCCATGTCCATGGGTTATTTATACTAGTTCCTTTACTTAACCCTTCCCCTACTTACCAACCTTCTCTCTCTCCGCCCAACCCCTCTGATAACTGTTACTCTGTTCTTTATTTACATGCCTCTGGTTCAATTTTGTTCATTTGTTTGTGTTGTTCTTTAGTCTCTTGTATTAAGTGATATCATATCCTATTTTTCTTTTGTCTCCTGGCTTATTTCGATAAGCATAATTCTCTCTAATACCATCCATGTTATTGCAAATGGCAGGAGTTCCTTCTGTCTTTCTGCTGCATAGAATCCCATTGTGTAAATGTACCACAATTTTTTAATTTATTCATCTACAGATGGGCACTTAGGCTGTTTCCAGCACTTGGCTATTGTAAACAGCGCTGCTATGAATGTAGGCGTACATAAGTTCTTTTGAATTGGTGTTTCAAAATTCTTTGGCTATAATCCTAGCAGTGGAATTGCTGGATCAAAAGGCAGTTCCATTTTTAGTTTTCTGAGGAAGTTCCATACTGTTTTCCATAGTGGCTGCACCAGTGTGCATTCCCACCAACAGTTCACTAGGGTACCCATTTCTCCCCATCCTCACCAGCACTTGTTTGTTGATCTGTTGATGATGACCATTCTGACTGGTGTAAAGTGGTATCTCATTGTGGTTTTTATCTGCATCTTTCTGATGGCTACTGATGTTCAGCATTCTTTCATGTGCCTATGGACCTTCTGTATATCCTCTTTGAAAAAGTGTTTGTTCAGGTCCTTTGCCCAGTTTTTAATTGGGCTGTCTGTCTTCCTGGTGTTGAGACACGTAAGTTCTTTATATATTTTGGAGATCAATTCCTTGCCTGCGGTATCATTGGCAAATATGTTTTCCCATATGATTGGTTCCCTTTTTTTTTTTTCCTAAGAAACAGATATTTTTAAATTTTTTTTTAATTTTATTTTTTGGTTATTCAATTACAGTTGTCCCATTTTTCCCCCATTTCTCTCCCCCACCCAGCCCACCCCTTCTCCCACAATCATGTTCTTCCCCGTTGTCCGTGTCCATGAGTCATTTATAAACGTTCTTTGACTAAACCCTTCCCTTACTTATCCCCCTTCTCTCCCTCCCGTCTCTCCCCTATTGACTGCTATTCTGCTCTTTGTTCTATTTAGTTCTTTTGTTTGTGTTGTTCTTTTGTTTGTGTTGTTCTTTAGTTTCCTGTATTAAGTGATATCATATGGTATTTTTCTTTCTTGGCCTGACTTATTTCACTAAGCATAATTCTCTCTAGTTCCATCCATGTTGTTGCAAATGGCAGGAGTTCCTTCTTTCTTTCTGCTACATAGTATTCCATTGTGTACATATACCACCATTTTTTGATCCACTCATCTACAGATGGGCACTTAGATTCCCTTTGCATCTTGCTGATGTTTTTGTTTGCTGGGCAGAAACTCTTTAGTTTTATGTAGTCCCATTTGTTTATTTTTTCCTTTATTGCCTTTGTCTTAGGAGATGCATCAATAAAAATATTGCTACGTGAAATATCTGAATTTTTCCTGCCTGTTTTCCTCTAGGATTTTGGCGGTGTTATGTCTTTATTTAAGTCTTTGATCCATCTTGAGTTTATTCTGGTGTGTGGTGTAAGTTGGTGGTCTACTTTCATTTTTTTGCACGTCCCTGTCCAGTTCTCCAAGCACCATTTGTTAAAGAGGCTCTTCTCACTCCATATTATGTTCCTTCACACTTTGTCAAATATTAGTTGACCATATAGACCAGGGTTTATTTCTGGGCTCTCCGTTTTGTTCCATTGATCTATATGTCTGCTCCTTTGCTAGTACCAGTCTGTTTTGATTACAGTGGCTTTGTAGTGTAGTTTGATGCTGGGTATTGTGATTCCTCTACTATGTTCTTCTGTCTCAAGGTTACTGTGGCTATTCGGGATCTGTTTTGGTTCCATATGAATTTTTGAAGTATTTGTTCTAGGTCTGTGAAAAATGTTATCGGTATTATAATAGGGATTGCATTGAATCTATAAATTGCTTTGGGTAGTATGGACATTTTAATGATGTTGATTCTTTCCATCCATTAACATGGTATATGCTTCCATTTATTTGTATCTTCCTTAATTTCTTTCTTCAGTGTTATGTAGTTTTCTGAGTACAGGTTTTATACCTCCTTGGATAAGTTTATTCCTAGGTACTTTATTTTTCTTGTTGCTATGGTAAATGGAATTTTTTTTTTTTTTTTTTAGTTTCTCTCTCTGATATTTAGTTTTGGTGTAAAGAAATGCATTCAATTTCTGAATATTGACTCTGTACCTTGCTGTTTTGCCAAATTCACTTATTAGATTGAGTAGTTTTTTAGTGGAGTCTAGGTTTTTCTATGTACGCTATCAACTCATCTGCAAACAATGACAGTTTTACTACATCCTCTTTTCCAATTTGCATGCCTTTTATTTCTCTTTCTTGTTTGATTGCTGCGGCTAGTACTTCCAACACTATGTTGAATAGGAGTGGAGAGAGTGGGCATCCTCGTCTTGTTCCTGATCTCAGGGGCAATGTTTTCAGTTTTTGCCCATTGAGTATGATCTTGGCTTCATATTTCTAGTATATGGCCCTTATTCTGTTGAGGTATGCTCCCTCTATTCCCATTTTGCTGAGTGTTTTAATCATAAATGGGTGTTGTAATTTATCAAATGCTTTTCAACGTCTATTGATATGATCATGTGATTTTTGTCTTTCATTTGTTTATGTGATGTGTTACGTTTATTGATTTGCAAATATTAAGCCATCTTTGCATCCCTGAGATGAATCCCACTTGATTGTGATCTTTTTAATGTGTTGCTAGATCTGGTTTGCCAATATTTTGTTGAGGATTTTAGCATCTATGTTCATCAGCAATATTGGCTTGTAGTTTTCTTTCTCTGTTGTGTCTTGACCTGGAATTAGGGTCATACTGGCTTCATAGAAAGAGTTTGGAAGTCTTCCCTCTTCTTGGATTTTTTGGAATAGTTTGAGAAGTGTAGGAGTTAGTTCTTCCCTAAATGTTTTGTAAAATTTGCCGATGAAGCCATCTGGTTCAGGGCTTTTGTGTGCTGGGAGTTTTTTGATTACTGCTTTGATTTCACTCTTTGCTATTGATCTGTTTAGGTTTTCTTCTTCTTCTTGATTCCACTTTAAAAGATTATATGTTTCTAAAGCTTTGCCCACTTCATCTAGGTTGTCAAGTTTCTTGCCACACAGTATGTGATTTTTCCTCTTTCATTTCTAATTTCGTTTATTTGGATTCTCTCTTTTTTTTTCATGATGAACCTGGTTAAAGGCTTCTCGATTTTTTTTATCTTTTCAAAGAACCATCTCCTACTGCTGTTGATCTTTTGAATTATTTGTTTAATCTCTATGTCACTTAATTCTGATATGATCTTGATTATTTCCTTCCTTCTACTCGCTCTGGGTTTTGTTTGTTATTATTCTTCTAGTTCTTGTAGCTGTAGGGTTAGATTTTTTATTTAAGATTCTTCTATTATTTTTCGGGGTGCCTGTATTGCTATGAACTTTCCTCTCAGGACTGCTTTCGCTGTGTCCCATAGGTTTTGGGCTGTTGTGTGTTCACTATCATTTGTTTCCAGAAACTTTTTTATTTCTTCCTTGATGTCATTGCTAACCTATTCATTATTTAATAGCATGTTATTCATTCTCCATAAGTATGAATGTCTTTGAGTTTTTTCCTTGAGGTTGTTTTCCAATTTTAAGCCATTGTGATCTGAGAAGATGCTTGATATAATTTCAATTTTCTTGAATTTGTTGAGGCTTGTTTTATGTCCTACCATGTGGTCTATCTTAGAAAATGTTTTATGTGCTCTTGAGAAGAATGTATATTTTGATTTTTTGTGGTGAAACGTTCTATGCATATTGACTAAGTCCATTTGATCTAGAGTGTTTTTCAATTCCTCAATATCTTTGATGTTTCTTTGCTTCGAAGATCTGTCCATTGTTGACAGTGAGGTGTTAAAGTCCCCTGCTATGAATATGTTGCTGTCTATATCTTTCTTGGAGTCTTTAAAAATTTTCTTACATATTTGGGTGCTCCTCAGTTGAGTGCATATATGTTTACAAGGGTTGTATCTTCTTGATGGATTTTTCCTTTAAGTATTATGAAATGTCCTTCTTCGTCTCTTTTTATGGCCTTTGCTTTGAAATCTGTTATGTCCGATATAAGTATTGCTACCCCAGATTTTTTTCATGTCCATTTGCCTGAAATACTTTTTTTACATCCCTTTACTTTTAGTCTGTGTAGATCTTTTGTTCTAAGGTGGGTCTCTTGTAGACAGCCTATATGTGTGTCATGCTTTCTAATCCATTCAGATACCCTATGTCTTTTGATTGGAGCATTTAATCCATTTACATTTAAGGTTATTTCTGATAGGTACTTATTCATTGTAATTTTTCCCCATTGTACTTGTGTTCCTCTCTGTCTCTCTCTGTTCCTTCATCTTCTTAAAGCAGACCCTTTAGCATCTCTTGCAATGCTGGTTTGGTGGAGATGTATCCTTTTAGCTTTCTTTAGTCTTGGAAACTCCTTATTTCACCTTCCGTTTTGAATGAGGTCTTTGCTGTGTAGAGTATTCTTGGTTGTAGGCCTTTGTTTTTCATTGCTTGGAATATTTTTTTGCCATTCCCTTCTGGCTTGCAGTGTTTCTGCTGAGAAATCTGATGATAGCCTTATTGGAGCTCCCTTGTATGTTATTAGTTGTTTCTCTCTTGCTGCTTTTAGGATTCTCTCTTTGTCTTTGAATGTTGCCAGTTTAATTATGATGTGTTGAAGTGGGCATGTTGGCGTTCATCTTCATTGGGACCCTCTGTGCTTCCTGGGCTTGTGTGACTCTTTCTCTCCTCATGTTACAGAAGTTTTCTGTCATTAGTTTTTCAAACAGGTTTTCTATCCCTTGCTCTTCTTCTTCTTCTTCTTCTGGAATTCCTATGATACTGATATTGCTACATTTTATGTTGTCCTGCAGATGTTTTAGAACCTCTTCATTCTTGTTCAGTCTTTTTTATTTTGTTGCACTGGCTGGGAGTTTTTGTCTATGTTGTCCGCCAGCTCACTGATCCAATCTTCTTCTTCCTCTAGCCTGCTTTTAATTCCTTCTACTGTATTCTTCATTTCAGAAATTATATTCTTCATTTCTGCCTGGCTCTTATTGATAGCTTCTATGTCCTTTTTAATGTTGGTGTAATTCTCAGTAAGTTCCTTGTAGTTTCCCTGGAGTTCCTTGTAATTTCCCTGGAGTTCTTTGTAGTTTCCCTTGAACTCGCTGAGCTCATTGATATTTCCCATAATCCATGTTTTGAATTCCATATCTGATAGTTTGCTCCCCTCTATTTCATTTAGCACTCTTTCTGGGGATTCTACCTTTCCTTTTGATGGGGGGTTGTTTCTTTGTCTCCCCATTTTTGTGATTCTTATTGTTTGTAGCTGCTTCTTAGATTGATCTTCACTTCCTGGATCTGCCCCTGGTGGCGTCAGACCGTGTACCAGTCTGGCCCTAGGCAGCCTGTTAGAGACTTCCAGAGATCTACTGTCTTTGTCTGTCTCCTTTAGTTGTTAATCTATTCAATCTGTGATTAGCTGTCAGGCTGATGGAACGAGGGTGTGGCAGCTTAATTCCTGTAGGCAGGGCTTTTGCTTACCCTCAGGCTGATGCCACTTGGAGGGGAATGGTCTGCCTGCAGTACTGGGGATGAGTCAGCACCGGGACCCGGTCGGCTGCTTCCCCAGTTCTCCCCTGAAACACACCGCGCCAAATTCTGCCCAAGCGTCTCTGGTCCTCTCTGTCTTCCCTCTGCTTGAGCCCAGGGTAAGTGCAGGCCAAAATATTTTCATACATGATCCGCTTAAGAGCTCTTTTTCTCCAGCTGTTTTTCTCTGGCTAGCAAGAAACCCTGTGGCTTTTTGCTTTCCATGTCTGGATACTATTTTACTTTCCACTCTGTTTCATGGGCTGAAAAGCTGAGCAGGGGGTTTAGACCCTGCCTTTCTCAGGGGGAACCCCCGGCTGCTGAGCTGTTTCTCAGTCCCTTCCGCTGCCACCTGTGGGAGCCCAGCCAGCCCTTCTGTGTCTCTGCACTCCCTACTGGTCAGGATGCGATGTAGCAGCCTTTTCTGTTTCTTCGTGGTTATAAGACTTCTTTCCAGCTAGTGTTTGGTTGGTTATTCCAAATGATTTATCCAAAATGAAGTCGTAAATACAGACTGGTCCTGGGAGGAGGTTAGTGTAGCTTCCACTTACTCCTCCACCATCTTGGATCTAGTACCGTACTCTTTTGATTATGTAATTTTGAGTAAATTTTGAAATGAGAATGTGTGACTTCTCAAAGTTTGTTCTTTCTTGATTGTTTGAGCTATTTTGGTCCCTTGAAATTCTCTGTGATATTTAAGAGGTTTTTCATTTCTGAAAAATGCATTGTTGTAATTTTGACAGAAACTTCTTTAAATCCATATAATGCTTTGGAAAGTATAGTTGACCCTTGAACAATGCAAAAGTTAGTGGTGCTGACCCCTCGCACTGTCAAAAGTCCAAGTATAAAATTTTAATTCCCTCAAATTTAGTCATCCCTCAGTGTCTGTGATGTATTTGTTCCATAACACACCCTTACCCTGTCATGGTTCCCAAAATTGAAAGTGTTCAAGTTTCTTATATAAAATGGCATGGAATAATGCATACAGACTGCCTTCCACATCTTCTAATTTCCAACCACATATAGAAAAGACTGTTTCTGATTCTCGGTTGAATCAGGAGATGTTTCAGAAGGCCAACTATATTTATTAAAAAATCATTCATGTACAAGTGGGCCGCTGCAGTTCAAATGTGTTGTTTAGGGTCAAATGTATAGTCATCTTAACAAGGTTAAGTCTTTCAATCCATGCACATAGGGTATCTTTTCATTTATTTATATCTTCTTTAATTTTTTTAGCAATTTTTGTAGTTTCAGTGCAGAGAATTTGCAATTTGTTAAATCTTTTACTAAGTGTTTTGTTTTTTTAGATGCTATTGTAAGTGAACTCATTTTCTTGTTTACCTTTTCAGATTATTTATTGCTAGCACGTAGAAATACAACGGATTTTTGTGTTGATTTTGTATCCTTGAGCTTTGCTATTTTGTTTATTAACTCAAACAGTATTCTGTGGCCTGTAGGATTTTCTAGATATAAGATCATGTCATCTGCAATAAAGGTAATTTTACTTCTTTCTTTCCATTTTAGAGGCCTTTTTTTTCTTGCCAAATTTCTCTAGCTAGTATTAATACTGTGTTGATTACAAGTAGCAAAAGAAGGCAATCTTGTCTTGTTCCAGATTTTGCTCTTTATATTTTGGAGTTCTGTCATTAGTTGTGTATAGATTTATAATTATTAATCTCCTTGATAGAGTGCAACTTTTATTGATATATAATGTCCTTCTTTGATTTTTTTAAACTTTTTGACTTAAAATCTAGTTTGTCTGAAATAATATAGACAAGCTGTCTCTCTTTTGACTGTTATTTGCATAAAATATTTTTTCATTCTTTCAATTTAAATTATTTTGTGTCTTTGTACCTATAGTGAGTCTTGTATATAATAAATTGTGCTTTTTAATTCATTATGCCAATCCCCACCTTTTAATTAAAGATATTGATTTATTTACCTTTAAAGTAATTACTACTAAGGAAAGACAAATTTCTGCCATTTAGCTATTTGTTTTCTGTGTATCATATGTTTGTTTTTCACTTGCTCCATTATTGTCCTTTTAAATAATTTAGTTGATTTTTTTGTAATGTACCACTCTTTATTTACTTCTCTTTTCCTTTTTAGTATATTTTAAAATTACTTTCTTTTGGTTACTTTGGGGATTGCAATAAACAATCTAAACTTACAAAGACCTGGTTTAAATAATAGCAACTTAGTTTGCATTGGTATGCAATCTGCTCCTATACATCTCCATTCTTCTCTCTTCACATTGTTATTGCCATCTTTATTCATTGTGTGCCTATTAATGTGGATTCATAAATATTGTATTATTCATTTGCCTCTTAAATATATAGGGGAAAAAGAAGAATTATAAACCAGAAATAGAGTAATGATTGATTTTATGTGTGCCACTGTTGCTACCTTTATCAATGTCCTTCCATTCTTTTTATGGCTTCATGATACTCTCTAGCATCCTTTCATTTTAGCCTGAAGTACTTCTTTAGCCTTTCTTGTAAGGCAGGTCTATTAGCAACAAATTCTGTCAGCTTTTATTTATCTGGAAATGTCTTATTTTTCCTTCATTCTTGAAGGGTAGTTTTTTTTTTTTTTATTTTATTTTTTGGTTTTTCAATTACAGTTGTCCCATTTTTCCTCCATTGCTCACCCCCAACCAGCCCACCCCTCCTCCCACAATCATATCCCTCCCTGTTGTCCATGTCCATGAGTCACTTATACACGTTCCTTAACTAAACCTTTCCCTTACTTATCCCCTTTCTCTCCCTCCCCCCTCACCCCTATTGACTGCTATTCTGCTCCTTGTCCTATTAAGTTCATTTGTTTATGTTGTTCTTTAGTTTCCTGTATTAGGTGATATCATATGGTATTTTTCTTCCTTTGCCTGGCTTATTTCACTAAGCATAATTCTCTCTAGTTCCATCCATGTTGTCGCAAATGGCAGGAGTTCCTTCTTTCTCTCTGCTGCATAGTATTCCATTGTGTAAATGTACCACAGTTTTTTGATCCAGTCATCTACTGATGGGCACTTAGGCTGTTTCCAGCACTTAGCTATTGTAAACAGTGTTGCTATGAACATAAGGGTGCGTAAGTTCTTTTGAATTAGGGTTTTAGAATTTGGGGGGTATAATCCTAGCAGTGGAATTGCTGGTTCAAAAGGCAGTTCCATTTTTAGTTTTTTGAGGTAATTCCATACTGTTTTCCATAGTGGCTGCACCAGTCTGCATTCCCACCAACAGTGCAGTAGGTTCCCGTTTCTCCACATCCTCGCCAGCCCTTGTTGTTTGTTGATTTGTTGTTGAAGGGTATTTTTGACAATCATAGAATTCTTTGTTGATGATTGTGATTGTTAGTTTTTTGTGTCATCTCTTGGCTAAGTTATGGTGCCCAGTTATTTTATTAAACACAAACCTAGATGTTGTTACAAAGGTATTTTTTAGATGTGATTAGCATTTAAAGTCATCAGACTATATAAAACAGATTACCTTCAATAATGTGAGTGGGCCTTCAATAAGTTGAAGACCTGAATAGAAAAACTAAGGATACTCAAAGAAGAAGGAATTTCCTTATAGACAGCAACCCTGCCTGTATATCTAGCCTGCCTGATCTATGGAATTCAGAATCAAGTTCTGCAACATCAAGTCTTACCTAAATTGTCATTCCTTTAGACTTCAGATTCAACAGCCCTCATAATTATATGAGCCAAGTCCTTAAAATAATATCTTTATTCCTCCACCCTCCCTCTCTCTCCTCTTTCTCTTTCTGTCTTTGTCTCTCTATATAACTTGTTGGTTTTATTTCTCTGGAGAATCTAATTAATATAAGTTTGGTTTTTTCTTTTGCAGTACTTTAATTATGTCATTGCACTGCCTTCTGGCCTTCATAGTTTATGATGAGAAGTCATTTGGCTGTTAATGTTATTGAGGATCACTTGTACATGAAAAGTTATTTTTCTTTTGCTCCTTTCAAGATCCTTTTTTTTTTGTCTTTTTTGACAATTTGACTATATATATATATATCAGTGGGCTTTCTTTGAATTAATCCTTATTGGGGTTAGTTTAGCTTCTTGAAGCTAAACATCTTTCACCAAATTTGGGAAGTTTTCAACCACTATTACTTCAAATACTCTTTCTCCCCCTCCCTCTTTTTTTTCCCTGAGATCCTCATTGCATATATGTTGCTACATTCACTTTTTTTTATTTTTTGTTCTTTATGTTTCTCAGACTCAATAATTTTAATTGTCCTGTTCTCAAGTATATTGATTCTTTCTTTTTTTTGTAATTTTAATCTAAAACTTATATTTTGAAATAAAAAATTATAACAACAGATTTTACAAAATTATCACACAGGAACACATCTTAAAATAATGTTACATACTTTATTTACTTTGAAGTTACAGACATAGTCAAAACAATAGCAGTAATTTATAAATGCAAATTTCTTTCTTTGAGCAAAAGGAAGCTCATGTTAAATGTCAGACTGACCACCAGTGAGACACAATGATGCAATGACAGCCCTTTACCTCCTTGAGTGAGGAAGCTTGAAACTTAGCCTCCTGGGCTGGGGACTGTTCTGCTTCTCCTCTCTAATATTTAATATCCCTGAGCACCAAGGGAAGACTGGATGACTTATAAAGTCCTGTGTGTCATGGTCCTTTCATTTCAGAGGACAGTACATAATTATAACAGTATCATTTTCCTTGGACCATAAAGTTCAACACAAAATAACATGCTCAAAAATTTTACTAGAAAGGGTACTATAATTTTTATTGTAACTCTCACTATATTTGTAAGATTTCCACTTCAGAAGTCCCTGATTTGGTTCACTTGAAGATCCCTGCCTTGAATACATCCTGCACTCACACCAGTACATGTGAAGAAATTATCAGTCCTTTATCTGAAGTTCTTGTCCATGGTCCTGCCTTCATCACATAGACTGTGCTGTCTCAGTGCTTTTAATTACAGAATGCTCAGCTGATATATCTACTATTTCTTTCTTGCATTTCACTGTTTACCACATAAATTGTATTTTAGTATGTTCCTATAGAATTTTTCAGTTCATGTTGCTGTCAGTTTGATCAACAGTTTAAGGTTTTTACCTCACAGCTCTTCAGATGTTTTGCTGGTATGTGAGGCTCAGATTGCACAGGCACAACAGGAAGATATGTCTTCTGGTAGATGAGCTGCCTTTTAACACTTTATAATAGTTCTGACCCCTTCTCCCTCTATTAATGTTGTGGTTAGCCTTAAAAGAATCAACTTAGTTTGCTCACACTTTCAAGTAAAATATTTAATTTCTTTCTCAATATTAAACATGATTTTTAATTTTTTTACAGCAAAGACATGCTAAGAACAAACATCACAAAACCATGCACTTAAATAAGTGATCGAAATATACACTTGATTTATCTCCAAATACCAATTCAAAAATTAAGGCCTTCCAGCCTTTGACCTTGCACATGGATCCCTAAATTCTAGGATACATTATTCCACATCATTATTTTTATAGTTTGACACTATAAAATATCAATATATCAATATAATTGATATTCATTATATCAATATAATTGATATTCATTATTGTGTCAACCAATGGTGTTGGTGCCAACTCAACACCAACAGGAATCTCCAATTCTGGAGATGGTAAAAAAGAAAACCTAATTTAATGCAAAACAGCTAAATTGCGGTACAGTATGACTGTGAAGGCAGCACGACCGTGAGGCGGCCTTGACACTAGGCTCCTTCAGCTAGATAGCTCTGATCTGCTTTTTGCTGCTCTTCTCTGCTTCATGCTTGTCTGCTCTGCCCTATGCTAGTCTGCTTCACTCTGCTCTGAAAAGCCCCTTAAAGTAGGCACCTTCTTTCTCAGGGTCCACAGATTGCAGTGTTTAATTTTTTCCATAATTTCTTGAAAAGTTATAGTATTAATAAAACTTGATAATTATGAAATCTTAGCATTTGCAACAACATGGATGGATCTAGAGGGTGTTATGCTAGGTGAGATAAGTCAGACAAAAATAAATTTGCCTTTTTCTTTATTCAGCATTCATTTGTTCGTAACCTTTTACTATTCTCCAAAGTTCTGAGAAAGTTGGTCCTGACAATTTGGGGGTTCGTTTGGGGTTTTTTTATGTTTCTGTGGGTGAATAGGAGTTCGGATCTGCTCATCCCACTGTTTTGCTGACACTTTTAAATTGCTTCTTACTGCCACCACAATCAACATGATTGTATAGCATTCAGTTAGATCATTTATACATCAAGAAATACATTAAAGCAGAATGTGTAAGTGAACTTTTTTCATAATGTACAATTTACAAGTATTAAGAGGCAAAGAATCTCCATTTAGTTTTACACAAATCCTGTTGGCTTTGCTGGTCACCTCTCCCTGGTCAACTGTCTCCTGCTTATATCAGCATTGTTGGCAGAGACATGGCGTGAACAGAGAAGGCTCTGAAGCCCAATTGATCTAGTTTTGAACTGGTGTCCACCCTTTAATAACTGTGTGACCAAAGTCAAGATTAAGTTATTTTATTGTTTTGAACCTCCATTTACTTATTGGTAAAATGGGACAAAATCCTTACTTCTTTGATTTAAAATGCCAATGAGAAAATGTACGTAGACTTATGAACACTGCACCTGCACATAGTAAGTGCTCATTGAGTATCGGTTCTTACTGTTCCAGGGGAGGAGCATCACTAGGAAGGGGAGGAAAGAGTAGTTTGAGACATGTGGGCAAGCAGCAAGCAATTGATTCTACCCAGAGAAAGGTGTGCAACAAGAGTCAGGCTTGTTTTACCTTTGGCAAAAGGGATTCAGCAAAGTTTCTTAAGCTGAAGAATGATAAGATCAAGCATATGCTCTTAACAGGGTAATTCTGAAGAAAGAGTTTTGAGGAAGGGATGTGGGATGAAATAAATTACTAAGAAATAGTAAGAGGTTAGAAATTACATTCTGATGGACTTCTGGTCAATATTGCAGCATAAGTAAGCATGGCTCACCTCCTTGTCCGACCACATCAAAATTACAACTAATCTACAGAACCACCATTCAGAGCTGTCAGGAATTGAGCTGAATGGAAGTTCTACAACTATAGAATTAAAGAAGAAACCACATCAAGACAGGTAAAAGGGGCAGAGACCCTGAACAAGCTGATCCTACAACCACATGTGACAGATAAAAATCAGAAGGAATATTTCAGGAGTGAAGTGTCCTAGCCCAACACCAGGCACCTTAGCCCAGGGTTCCAGTTCCTGGAAGATAAGTCTTCATAACTTCTGGATGTAAAAACCACTGGGGATTGAGGCTATGGAAGACAGAAACTGCTGGAATCCTAGGCAGTTCCTCTCAAAGGCCCCCCCCCCCCACTTACTCAGACTCACTCCTTCTGAGCCTCAGCACTGGGGCAGCAGATTGAAAGACATCAGTTGGGGGAGGAACTGAATTGTCTGGTATCAGGGCAAGAACTAGGGTGCAGCTTTCTCCCAGAGAGAAGTGTTGGCAGAGGCCGTGTTCCTTTTCAGAGCCCTCCCCCCACAGAGCCAGCAGGTGAGTGTCATTTCTGAGACTCCAACAACCTGCCTCACACTGTTTGTCCTACCATGGAGATTCCCCGAGGCCCTGTCCCACCCAAATCTGGCCAACCTAAGCTGTTTTCAGTGGCTTATCCATATGAATGACTTGTCTTGGCCCATGTTTCATATTTTCCTAAGTTCTCTCAAATAAGCAGCATCTTGCTTCAGTAAGCCCTGTATACCTCACTAAGTTTCCCCATGTCTGGCACTAGCAGCAGCCAAGCTTTGTTCACAGCTTGGCCTCTCCTGGGCACCTCCAAGCCCAGCACAAGTAGCAGCCATTTGCAGATCACTTTGAAGCTAGTGCTGTGTGACCTCAGACAGAATACAGATGGTGGCTGACCTTGGACATGCCAACAGCAATCAAGGCTCAACTACAAGAGGACAGTGTACTCAGCCCACACAAAGGGAATACCTCAACCACCAAACTTGGGTGAAAGGGGAGGCCATGCCACTGGACCCTATAGGACACCTGCTACATTAGGCCACTCTGTGAAGCCTGGGAGCCATAGTAACTCTACTTCATACATAAAAACAAACAGAGAGAAGATGCCAAAATAAGGAGGCAGAGAAACATGGCCCAAATGAAAAAACATCAAAACTCCAGAAAAATAACTAAACAGAATGGAGAAAAGTGATCTATCAGATGCAGAGTTCAAAACACTGGTTATAAGGATGCTCAGGGAACTTAATGAGGACCTCAACAGCGTAAAAAGATCCACTCAAAAACAAAGGATACACTAACTGAGATAAAGGATAATTTACAGAAATCAACAATAAACTGGATGATGCTGAGAATCAAATCAGTGATTTGGAATAACAGAAAGCAAAAAACAATCAGAATAGCAAGGAGAAAAACTAATCCAAAAAAGAAAAAAAATGAAGATATGGTAAGGAGATTCTGTGAAAACTTCAGGCATACCAATATTTGCATCATACAGGTCTCAGAAGGAGAAGAGGAAGAGCAAGAAAGTGGAAACATATTTGAAAAATAATGAAGAAAAACCTCCTTAACTTGGAGAAGGACATAGACATACAAGTCCAGGAGAGTCCCAAATAAGATGGTTGCAAAGAGGCCCACTCCAAGACACATTATAATTAAAATGCTAAAGGTTAAAGACAAAGACTCTAAAAGCACTAAGAGAAAAGCAGTTAGTTATCTACAGGAAGCACCCATAAGACTGTCAGCTGATTACTCAAAAAAACTTTGCAGGCTACAAGAGATTGGCAAGAAGTATTTAAACTGATGAAAAGCAAGAACCAACAAGCAAGCTTACTCTACCCAGCAAAGTTACCATTTAGTATTGAAGGACAGATAAAGATTTTCCCAGAGAATAAAAAGCTAAAGGAATCCATCATCACCAAACCAGTATTACATGAAATGTATAGGGTTTTCTTTAAGAGGAAGATAAAAAATGTGAACAGTAAAATGGCAATGAAACATATCTATCAACAATTGAATCTAAAAAACAAAATAAATAAACATAGCAGGAACAGAATCATGGATACAGAGAATGTTACGATGGTTGCCAAATGAGGGAGGGTATTGGGGGATAGGTGAAAAAGGTGAAGGGATTAAGAAGTACAAATTGGTAGTTACAGAATAGTTATAGGTATGTAAAGTAGAGCATAAAGAAGAGTAGCCAAAGAACAGATATGCAGGACCCATAGACATAGGCAATGGTGTGGGGGTTGCCCGAGGGAGTATGGGGGGCTGGGTAGAAGGCTAAAAAAGGGGAAAATTTGGGAAAACTATAATAGTATAAACAATAAAATACAATAAAACAACAGCAACAAAAAAGAAATTACATTCTGGGTTTCAGGAGAAATTGAAGGCAGATTTGAGTTAGAAATAGTTATGACTTCAAATGATATCTATGTGCTGACAACTCCCAAATTTATGTCTCCAATCAAAATCCTAATTGTCACTGAGATGTTTAGTAGGTATCTCAGACTAATATACCCAAATTTTCTAAACTAGCTTCCTAATACTCATCACCACATCAGCCCCTTCTGCGCTCTTTCCATCTCAGTCCATAGCAGTTACATTCTTTCAGTTATTCAAGCTGAAAACCTTGCAGGCATCTTTCCCTCCTTTTTATCTCATACTCCCTATTTAGTCAAACAGAACATCCCATTGGTTCTGTCTTTAAAGGATACAGACAGAATCCAACGACTTGTTATTCTTTCTATTGCCACCCTCCAAGCCACTATCATCTCCTGCCTGGATCAAGGCCATGGCCTCCTGCTTAGTTCCCTGTGACTGCACTTGTTCTCCAAAGTCCATTCTCAGCACCAGAGCCAGGTGGATGGCATTAAACTTGAGTCAGAGCATTGCCCATGCCTCTGAGATGATTCTGGTGACTCCCAGATCACTAAAAGTGGAAACCAAAGGCTTAAAGTAACCTACCAGACTTCTAGTTACCTCCCTGACCTCATTTCTTCTCATCACTACTTACCCACTCCTCTCACTCCCTCTACTTTAGCTACAATGGCCTCCTTGTGGACCCTTAAACACTCTTACTGTCCTTGCACCTCTGGGCTAGGTAGCTGCTCCACCTGGAATGCTCTTTCCCCAGATTTCTGTGTGGTCTTCACTGTTCACTCTCCCTCAGCCTTTGAGTTTTTCTCAAAAGTTACCTTCATGAACAGGTCTTCCTTGAGCATCCCCATTGGAAATGTAAACACTTCTCATGCCTCCCTCTTCTCTATCTCTCTCCCCTCCTCTTTCAGTCCTTCTTAGGGCTCATAAGTATCTAACATAACGTATATTTCACTATCTACCTTGATATTCAAGGGAGCAGGGATTATTTTTTAAACATTTTAAATTTTATCTTATTTTTATTTTATTTTTCACTGGTTTTGAGAGTACAGCTTAGTCATTAGACAATCATATAATTTAAATGTTCCTCTTGATATTCCAGTACCAGAACTTGAACCATAGATAGTTATCACAATATTATTGATCATATTTCCTATGCTTTACTTACTTCCCCATGCCTATTTTGTAACTATCGATGTATGCTTCCTTCTCCCTTCACTTCTTTCACATAGTGCCCCAACATTTCCACACCTCTGGTAACCATCAATCTCTTCTCTGAATCTGTGAGTCTGTTTCAATTTTTTAATTCATTTATTTGGTTCTTTAGATTTCACATAAAAGTGAAATTTTATAGTATTTGGCTTTCTCTGACTGACTTGTTTCACTGAGGATAATATCCTCTAGGTTCATCAATGCTGTCACAAATAGTAAGATTTCATTATTTTTTTATGGCTTAGTAAATTTCCATGGGATATATGTACCACTTCTTCTTTATCCAATTGTCTGTTGATAGGTACTTGAATTGCTTCCATAGCTTGGCTATTGTAAATAAAGTTGCAATGAGCATGGGAGTGCATATATTCTTTCAAATTAGTGTTTTAGGTTTCTTCAGATGTATTCCCAGAAGTGGAATCACTGGGTCAAAAGGCAGTTCCATTTTTAGTTTTTTGAGGAACCTTCATACTGTTTTCCACAGTGGCTATACCAATCTACATTTCCACTAATGGCACATTAGGCACTTTCTCCACAACATTGCCAACACTTGTCATTTGTGGATTTAGTGATGATAGCCATTCTGAAAGGTGTGAGGTGGTTTTAATTGGCATTTCTCTGCTGATTAGTGATGTTGAGTATCTTTTTATATGTCTACTGGCCTTCTGTATGTCCTCTGTGGAGAATTGTCTGTTCAGATCCCCTGCCCATTTTTTTTTAATTGCATTGTTTCATTTTTGTTTTCTTTTTGGTGTTTAGTAGTATGAGTTCTTTATAAATTTTGGATATTAACCTTTTACCTGATGTATCATTGGCAAATATGTTCTCCCATTTAGTGACTTGTGACTTCATTTTTCTAAAAAGAGATTTTATTTATTTATTTTTAGAGAGAGGGGAAGGGAGGGAGAAAGAGAGGGAGAGAAACATTGATTGGTTGCCTCTCACATACCCCCAACCAGGGACGTGACCTGTTAAAATCCCCTACTATGACTGTTACTATTGATCTCTAAGTGAGTAGGGATTCTCCTCTATTCTGTTCTTTGCTGTGTCCCAGCATCTGGAAATGTGCCTGGCATGTCTTAAAGATCAATAAATATTTATTAAAATGAACCTGCATGAAGCCAAATGCTAGAACCACAGGGGGCGAGACTGTAGAGGAAATAAGACAAACAGAACCAGGCAGACAGCAGGACATTGGCAATTGTCCCTCAGAGGGGTACAGAGGTAGAAAAGAACCTGAAAGAACAGGAGGCAGATGACATGAGAATTTCAGTAAGAAAATAGGCACCAAAATGTTAACCAAGAGCTACCTCTAGAAAAAGAGAAGTTCATTGTTGATGAAGGACCTAGAAAAAAAGTATTCTTAAAAGCTTATGATGGGAAGGTAAACTGGCACAGTAACTTTGTAGGCCCTGGCTGGTTTGGTTCAGTGGATTGAGCGTCGGCCTGTGAGCTAAGTGTCGCTGGTTCGATCTTCCAGTCAGGGCACATCAGAGAAGGAAAACTCTGACTCCAAAAAACCTCCGCTGCCTTGAGGCATACCTCTTCAGGGGAAAGGCTAAGGGAGTAAACTCCGACAGAAAATCCGGAGCCGGAGTCCCTAAGGCGGTTTGACGTTGTAGTCAACACCGGCAACTCCTGCGGCGCACCTGAAGCCAAGCTGTATTGACTCCGTCTTTCCCTTGGATCCTTCAGCTGCGAAGAGAGGGGGGGTCTGCTGCATGGGCAACAGCAGACCCTCCATATCACCCTGCCCAGGCTCTGTAGCTTCAGCTTCACTGGAGAGGACACTCCAGCGTCATCGCAAGATGTCGATTCAACACGGGAGGAGACAGATACCGTGTCACCCCCGAGTTGGACTGCACAGCCATTCTCGGCGGTGCAGATAGACTCTTAAGAAGCTACACCATCGTCTCTCGAGACGGACGGCTGCCGACGATGAACTTTGTAGGGCAACTTGGCAGTGTCTTAGAATTTAATCATATACTGTAGAATCCAGCTATGTCATTTCTTAATTTTCACACATACCACAAACTTGCACATGTACTTGTGCACATGTACTTGGAGGCATGTTCTCCCTTCACATTTCTTGGTGACACAAAAATTGGAAACAGCCAGAAAAAAAAATGGCTGAATAAATTACAGTATATTTGTCACATGAAATGCAGTGCAGCAGATCAATGTATATTGATAGGGCTGCATTACCATAACATGGTGGTAAGGGAATAAAGTATGTTTCTTATTTTTATGTACACCAGGAGCCTATTTTTACACCAAAAAAAGACAAACAGAGGGGATGGGGAAGAATTATGGGTGATTCAATTTTTTTTTCATTTCTATAATTTTAGGAATTTTTAAAAAATTTATGGGCCTGCATTACATTTATAATCTGATTTTTAAAATTAGAGTAAAAGTATTTTAAAGCAATAAAAGAGATGGGTCAGAGAATCCACCTCCTGAGGTATAGGGGAGAACTGGGTGAGCCCTTGAGTGTGTTGATGACCCTTCACCTCTGAACATATAGGTTCAGGAAAAGGTAGGCTGAGGGCTGCAAGTGTAAGAGGTAAAGGAGTGGGTAGAAGAAGCAAAGAGCTTAGGCAGCTCTTCCCACAGTAGGGGAGGAAAGGAGTATTTTGAGAAGATCAAGGGGAGAATTTTTATGGTTGAAGGAGTCTTGAGTAATCAGCAGGTGGTTGATTTTTAGTTAGCCTCTGTATATTTCTGAATGATAATTCATATTATACCCGCAGCCAACATTTACTGAAGTCTGGTGACAAATACCTGGGTGTTAAGAGAAGCAAAGCCGGGAGCATCTGCTCCACCTTCTCTGTTCCGCACTCCCCTACCACTGTAGACCCAATACTATCATCACACTAAGCACAAAGTGGTGCATTTTCAGACCCTCATTTGTAAAATCTGCATCTGAATTCTGTGTTGTTGTTGTTTTAAATCATAGCTCTTTACCATTTCCCAAAGTCCTGCTGTTATGGAAATATGTTTAATATTTTCTGAACTTACTATGCCTTAAGCAATCTGAACATTTTTGTTCTTTCTTCATTACCCACAAATTATAAGAGCTCAGCAAAAATGTCTCTGATATGGCCTTAATGCTGATTAAACTAAACTAACTAAAGTTTGACAAAAGGTTCTAAGTAATTCCCCTGGTCACGTTGCTCCTGGCCTGCTGTAACTTAAATCTGCCAAATGACCTGCTAAAGAAAACTAGAAGGAATTGAAACTGACCCATAAGAATAAAGTCTGCCTTATTTAGTTAAGATGCTCTGTCTGACAGCTTCCCATCCCTAGCTGTGCATTAGATACACAGATTAATAGTCATCGCCATTGCATCAGTGCAAAGCAGAAAAGGGGGAGGTGCTTGTCTGTCTGTTTGTCTTGACTTCCTAACCAGCAGTGTTTAAATCATTCACAGATGGTGTATAATTCTCCTAGCACTGAGAAGACGGAGGCTTTTCTGTGTCTCTTCAGTTTACCCAGATTCCACTTGAAAAATGAGGTGCCACTTCAAAGAAGCAACCATTCTACGGGTGGTCTTACCACTTCTGGTTGATTTATGCTGGAGTTTAGCCACTGCCTTTGCAAAGACTTTGTTGCATAGAGTATATTTATCTGACCTTTCTTTGAAGAGACAATCCTATGGCAGCTCATAGGAACAAATGGGTCCTCCATGTAGAGAAGCTGGCATTTGGATGAACTGCAGGAATTCTGGTGTTTCTCTGAGTCTGATCCCTTAAGCCTGCACTGGCCATTCTACTGCTGGGCTCAATACATCCTCAACTTATGAGAAGGGATGGGTGTCCTAAGGGTGTCCTAGGCTTTGAGGTAGCTTATCACTTAAATAAAAATCAGATTTAGTTCACTCAGGGTCCAAATGAGTCATTGGAGGTGCCCAGCGCTGTTATGAGCGTGTTTATTTAATGATCTTTATTAATAGTGGGCATCTAGAGGAGCAAGGGAGTATTGTGGTCAGTGAGGGAGACACGTGCCCCTTAAAGGCCCTGAGAGCTCCTGTTTTGTGACCAGATAGAAGGTAAAGTTGGGAGTTATTTGTTCCCTTAAGAGGATTTCATCCTGTTGTGTTTCAATGGCTCAGGCAGACCCTCATTATTCAGCACCCCCACTTCCATAGAGTGGGTGTATTATTTGATGGATCACATCCAGTTTCTTAGGTACACCTTGCCATGAAAGAGTGCTGCTGTTCTCAGAAAACAAACTTCAAACTCATGTGCTACGTGAGGCTTGGTCAGACAAGGCCCTGAGGGAAAGGGTCAGGGCAGGTATAGGGTGCACACCTTCCTGGGCTCTCCTCCTGCAGAGCCCTGCCTCACTTACACTGAAGTCCCTGTGAACAGCCCCAGACAGGGCCTGCGCCCTCTTCACCAGAGACCCCAGGCCTTAGCACCAAGCCCCCAGAGGTGGGATGTAAAGGGAAAGTGGAGAAGCTGTTTTGTTCATGACTTTTTCCCTATCATACTAAACTACATTTCTCAGGAACATCTTCAGACAAGGAAAAGCCAAAGTCATAGAGACTGGACTGCCTCCTGTACCCACTTGGAGTTTTTCCCTGTCCAGCTACACCTCTCCTCTCTTGAGAGGGTGCTGTTGAGGGACTAAATGGTCCCCAGAAATCTCTGCCTGTAGATATTTATGCTTCTTAGATGAACAATTAGCCATTACAAACAGGGAGATCTCCTTCTTTTAAACAAGTAATTAGTCCAAGCTAAGTGCCTTCCTCCAAAGATGTTTAAGAACAAGACGTTTAAATTGTATACAATAACATAACATTGCCAAAGAAAAAGATGGGGTTGTTCTGTGGAGATTGGCATTAGCTGACTGAAAGTCAATTAAGTCCACCACTGGGTGCCCCAAGCATGCTATCTTGTTAATGGAGATCCTCGCTGAGTTACTTTCTGAAGTTCCTTTCCAGAAGTGAAATTAAAATCACGCAATTAAAATGTTCACAGTTGGGGCTTGATGTTCTTGAACTGATTGAAAGATGAGGTGGACATGCCAACATTTTGAAAAAGCAATTGTCTCTGTAATTAAATGCAATTAACTGACATAACTGTCTGCTTTTCTCCACATAAGACTGATTGAAATGCTAAGACTTTAAAAAAACATGTCCCCTTCTGATTTCTCTTTCTATCCTAACCAAAATTCTTACCAATACATGAAGAGTGCCAAAGGAGGTAATTTAGTACATCAATTCTAACACCAATATTAGAGGTGAACAGAAGAAAATTGGAAAAAATAAAGCTCCAGGCTGCTCAATGCACAGAATTTCTCCTAATCTTGCATTTCTCCAAAAGAGAATAAACCTAACAATTTTTCTATAGTTGATCTCCAAGGAAGGAGCCATTGAATACGATAACAAAAAAGCATATTCCAAAGGTGAGAATAAAAGTTTAGCTTACTATCTTTATAAAAAATATTTTTTCCTAATTGTTATAGGAAAGTCTGGAAAATGATAAAGGAATAAAACATAAAAACTTTCTTATACTCTCACCACACAGAGATAATTACTGGGTATTTTCTTTTTTTCTATTACATATACATATTTTTAAGTATATTTTATTGATTATGTTGTTACAGTAGTTCCAATTTTTTTCCCCTTTGCTCTCCTCTGCTCAGTACCCCTCCTCCCTCCAGCAATCCCATGCCCCTTACTTCATGTCCATGGGTCATGCATACAAGTTCTTTGGCTTCACCCTTTCCTATATTATTCTTAACATCTTCCCATCTATTTGTACCAAGTGATTATGCTTTTTAGTCCCTGCACCATTTCCCCATTTCTCCTGCTCCCCCTTCCCAGCTGATAACCCTCCAAGTGATCCCCATACCCATGACTCTGTTCCTATTCTGGTTTGCGTAGTTGGATTTTGTTTTTATTTTTTAGATTGAGTTGTTGATAGTTGTGAGTTTATTGTCATTTTAGTATTCATAGTTTTGATCTTCTTTTTCTTAAGTAAGTCCCTTTGACATTTCATATAATAAATCCTTGGTAATGATGAACTCCTTTAGCTTCACCTTGTCTGGGAAATATGTCATCTATCCTTCCATTCTAAATGATAGCTTTGCTGAACAGAGTAATCTTGGTTGTAGGTTGCTTTTTATCACATTGAATACTGCTTGGCAGTCCCTTCCTGCCTGCAAAGTGTCCTCTGAGAAATCAGCTGATAGTTCTACAGGCACACCCCTGTAGGCAACTTTCTGCCTCTCTCTTGCTGCTCCTAGGACCCTGTCTTTATCTTTTACCTTTAGCATCTCAATCATCATGCATCCTGGAGTGGTCCCCTCTGGGTCCAGCTCTCCCAGGACGACCCTCCATGCTTCCTGGACCTGTGTCCATCTCCCTCACAAAATTTGGGAAGTTTTCCTCATTTTTTTCAATTGTTGCTTCCTCATTCTGCACTGGTTGACTGTTTTTTTTTTTTTCTTCCTTATGTTCTGAATCATTTATTTGAACCCTGGTTTCCTTCCCTTCACCATTGTTTTTGTGTGGATTTTCCTTCATTTCACTTAGCATAGCCTTCACTTCTTCTCTTATGCGTTTTCCATACTCAAGCATATCTGTCAAGCCTGTGAGCATCTTTATTACCAGCGTTTTGAATTCTTCATCTGTTAGGTTGGCTGTTGCCTGGTCGCTTAGTTCTCCCACTGGAACCTTGATCCGTTTCCCTTTTTGGGCCATACTTCTCTGTCTCGTCATTCTGGTCAGCTCCTGTGTCTGTTTGCCTCTGTGTCCCAGGTAGAGCTGTCGCTTCTGTTACGTTGTAAGGGGCAGAGCCTTAGGAATTCGTCAGTACAGAGTGACCTGTTTCACCATGTTGTGGCCCTGTAGGTGGGGAAGGGGTCTGAGAGGGAACAATGCTGCCTGCCCAGAACTCGCCACTTTTCCAGGCACCTCTCCCACTTCCGCACCAGACTGGCGCCCCTCTAGCTGCTGCCCTGGCCATTGTTCCCGGAGTGGGTGGGTCTGTGGACATTCTAGGACGGTTGGGGTTGTATAAACAAGTGGGCTCTGCTGAGATCTGCAGTTTCTGCCTCCATCCCAACCCCCACTGGTCTACACAGTCAGAAGCAATGAGGCTTGATTTTCCCTGGTCCCGAGACTGTGAGCTGCAAGGTTTAGTGAGGAGCTAGGAATGCTCCCCAGGTGTCCCTCCTGACTTTTTAAAATGTATGACTGCATTTTTCAGCAGCCTGCTGCTGCTGTCACCGCTGCTGCCACCGCTGCTGCCGCCACTGCTGCTGCCACCACACCGTGTCCTCTCCGCCCTGGCTCCACCCCTTCCACCTGTCTGGATGAGTATTTCTTCTTTATATCTTTGTTTGCTGGACTTCCATGCAGTTTGATTTTCTGGAACTTCTGGTTGTTTCTAGTTTTGAGGTAGTTGTATTCCTTCTTAGTTGTGGAGGGAGATGCAGAGTGTCTGTCTACATCTCCATCTTGGCCAAAAGTCTACAAATACATATTTTAATTAATACTGAATATATATTTTATCTGTAGGGTGATATTTGCTTATATTACAAATATTTTTCTTGCTGTTAAAAATTTATAAACACTTTTTTAATGTGTTTTATTGATTATAATGTTACATTTGTCCCAATTTCCCTTCCCTCAGCTCCCCTCCACCCGGTGGCCCCCCTTCCTTCAGTTGTCCCCCCCTTTTAGACCATGTCCATTAGTTGTGCATATAGTTCTTATCAACCTCTGTCTATTCCATTCTCTCCTACCATGATCCTTAATTCCTATATCATCTCCCTCCCTCTCCCCCTTCCCCCTCCCTGCTGACCTCCCCCCAATATGTTCCCCATACCTATAGTTCTTTTTCCACTCTCGTTGCCTGTTTAGTTTGCCTTTGTTTCAATTCCCTAGCTTCTGTTGTTGTTTCTTGTGATGCAGTTTTCATTTTAGATATCATAGTTTTGATCCTCCTTTTTCTAAACCAGTCCCTTTAACATCTCATATAACAGTGGTTTGGATCTAATGAACTCTTTCAGTTTTGTTTTGTCCTGGAAACACTTTCTCTGCCCTTCTATTCTGAATGACAGCTTTGCTGGATAGAGTATTTGTGGTTGTAGGTTTTTGCTTTTCATTACTTTGAATATTTCTTGCCAGTTCCTTCTTGCCTGCAGGGTCTCCCTTGAGAAGTCAGCTGATAGTCTAATTGGGACCCCTTTGTACATGATTCTTTTCTTCTCTCTTGCTGCTTTTAAGATTCTCTCTTTATCTTTAACTTTTGACATTTTGATTATAATGTGTCTTGGAGTGGTTCTCCCTGGGTCCAGATTTTTCTGTGCTTCCTGGACCTGTAAGTCTATTTCCTTCCCCAAGTTTGGGAAGTTCTGCTTTATTATATTTTCACTTAATTTTTCAATTTCTAGTTCATCTTCTTCACCCTCTGGCAAACCAATGATTCTTATGTTGGGCCTTTTATAGCTGTCCCAGAGGTTTCTGATCGTCTCATCATTTTCCTTGCTTCCTGTTTTTTCTCTCTGCACTGGTTGACTGTTTGTTCCTTCTCTGTGTTCTGGTTTGTTGATTTGAACTCTGGATTTTATTTCCTCACCATCTGTCTCGTATGTGGTTTTGTTCCTTTCATTATGAGTGTTTTTCGATTCTTTCTCATCTTTTTCCAGATCTTTTGTTAATTCTGTAGGGCACCTGATAACAATAGCCCTGAACTGAGCCTCTGACAGGTTTCTTATTTGTTCATCTGTCAGATTCTTCATCTGTTGCCTGGTGAGCTGCGCCACCGGGATTTCTATAGTTGTCTGCCTCATTTTGACAGATGCGTTTTGTTTTCTTGGGCTGGCTATAGGGGGCAGTGCCTGTGTATTCGTCATGACCCAGCGACCGGCGGCAATCCGCAACCTTTTTCGCCACGCTGTGGTGCTTTGTGGTCACAACCCAGCAACTGGCGCCATTCCGCAACCTATTTCGCAGCGCTGTGGCGCTTTGTGTGGGGGCGGGGATCCAAGATGGATTCACACAGTTATTCCACTAGGAGACCGGGATCCGTCCTCCCGCCCTCTGGGCCTCACTGTTCAAGGCGATGTGGTGGCTGCTTTCCCCAGCGTTGGGGTTGCAAGCTGCTGGGGTTCGACTGCAGCCAGGATTGTTCTCCCTGCCTCTGTCCCTGGTGCGACCGCAAACAGCAACACCCACTTTTGCTTTTCCTACCTGCCCAAAGGGCGCCACTGGTTTATAACTTCATACGTTGGGCTTCCGTGTAGTTTTATTTTATGGAATTTCTAGTTATCTTTTGTTTTGAAGTAGTTGTATTCCTCTCTAGTTGTAGAGGGAGACCGAGCGTGTCCGTCTAAGCCTCCATCTTGGCCGGAAGTCTATAAACACTTTTTGAAATATCCAAATAAAATTTCATCATATGGACATACCACTATTTACTTGATCACCCTCTTATTATTGAGCAGGTAAGTTATTCACAATATTTTGCTATTATAAAATGACAGAATAAAAATCTCTTTTCTTAAATATATTTTATTGATTATGTTAATACAGTAGTTCCAATTTTTTGCCCTTTCCTCCCAGCAGCCCCTTTCCCTCCAGCAATCCCACTGCGCCTTAGTTCATGTTCATGGGTCGTGCATACAAGTTCCTTGACTTCACCCTTTCCTCTTATTCTTAACTTCCCCTGTCTATTTTGTACCTACCAATTATGCTTCTTAGTCCCTGCACCATTTCCCCATTTCTCCCCCTTCCCTTTCCCAGCTGATAACCCTCCAGATAATCCCCATACCTGTGATTCTGTTGCTATTCTAGTTTGCTTAGTTGAATTTTGTTTTTATTTTTTAGATTTAGTTGTTGGCAGTTATTTGTTGTCATTTTAATATTCATAATTTTGATCTTCTTTTTCTTAAAAAGATTCCTTTAACATTTTATATAATAATGGCTTGGTGATGATGAACTCCTTTAGCTTTACCTTGTCTCGGAAGTACTTTATCTACCCTTTCATTCTAAGTGATAGCTTTGCTGGATAGAGTGATCTTGGTTGTATATCCTTGCTTTTCATCATTTTTGAATACTCTTTGCCAGTCCTTTCTAGCCTGCAAAATTTCTTTTGAGAAATCAGATGATAGTCTTATAGGCAACACTTTGTAGGTAATTCTGCTTTTTTCTTGCTGCTTTTAAGATTCTTTCTTTATCTTTCACCTTTGGAATTTTAATTATGATGTGTCTTGGTGTGGTCCTCTTTGGGTCTAGCTTGTTGGGACTCTCTCTGCTTCCTGGACTTGAATGTCCATTTCCTTTGCCAAATTTGGAAAGTTTTCCTTCATTATTTTTTCACATAAACTTTCGATTTCTTGCTTTTCCTCTTCTCCTTCTGGTATCTCTATGATTTGAATGTTGGCACGTTTAAAGTTGTCCTAGAGGTTCCTAAGCATCTCCTCATTTTTTTTTCAATTTTTGTTTCCTCATTCTGTACTGGTTGACTATTTTTTTCTTCCTCATGTTCCAAGTAATTGATTTGAACCCCGGTTTCCTTCCATTCACTATTGGTTTTGTGTGGATTTTCCTTTGTTTCATTTAGCATAGCCTTCACTTCTTCCCTTATGTGTTTGCCATACTTAAACATATCTGTCAAGTCTACGAGCATCTTCATCACTAGTGTTTTGAACTCTGTGTCTGTTAGGTTGGCTATCTCCTCATTGCTTAGTTCTCCCACTGGAACCTTGATCCATTCCCTGTTTTGGGCCGTACTTTTCTGTCTCCTCATTTTGACAGACTCATGTGTTTGTTTGCCTCTGTTTTTAGGTAGAGCTGTTGCACCTTTCTGGATGAGTATTTCTTCTTTATATCTTTGTTGGACTTTCAGGCAACTCTGTTTTCTGGAAATTCTGGTTGTCTCTAGTTTTGAGGTAGTTGTATTCCTTCTTAGTTGTAGAAGAAGATGCAGCGTGTCTATCTAGGCCTCCATCTTGGCCAGAACTTCTCCAGAATAAAAATACCTTATTGCAAAAAATCTGCCTATATTTGTGATTTTTTTCCTTAGAAAGTTTTCTTATAAGTGTAATTTCCTAGGCCAAAGATTAGAATAATTTTTTAATTCTAATTTTTGAGGCTTTGAAGTGTTTTTTCATGTCAAATTGCCCTCCAGAAAGGTGACCAATTTATATTTTTATCAGCAGGGTAAAAAGTTACCTAATTTCACAAACTTCCTACCACACTGAGTATTGTCTCTACCAGAAAAACTCAAAACACTTCTTAGAGAAAGCTTATGTTTTCACAGATCATATGAGTCTGGAACAAATTGCAACCAATCTTGAAATACTAGGCCTCTGGCTAAGCTTCTCAGCAAAGGTGAGGGCACATTGGGGGCCAGCACCAGGTAGGTGCCCATGAGGGTGGTTGAACTGCCACCATGAGCAACTGGAGAGCAGACCAGCTGCTGTCATCCATGAGAATATCTGCATGCATATTATGTTAATATAGTCTGCCCCCTGTCACTGACAGCCAATTTTATCTTTTCCAGCTGTGCTGGCTGAAGATGGGCACAAGGTCATTCTAGAGAAGATAGAATACTGGAATGTGGTAGAACTCAAGGTGAATGAAGAAGTTGTCTTTCACTGCAACATCAAAGACCTTGAATTTGGTAAATTCTTCCATTCAGGATTTTGCTTTCTTCTAAGTGTCCTCAGTTTCTAGTTGAAATGGTTAGTGTGTCATGCCCAGATTCCAACTGGGTCTTTTTCTGAGTCTTAAATTCTTACTTAAGCCCTGTGCCTTGTGGCATGTGAATGGTCGCATCCTAAACCACGCACAGTAAAGTATTTGATGCTCCAGAACACTGGGAACAGAAAAGGGGTAAAAAGAAAATGAAGTTTCAACTCTAGACTCCAAATGATATGATAGAAATTTAGGAATAATAGGTTTTACATTTTAATAATATATTTTATTATTGGCTGCCTTCAAAACAGTTTTTGTTTCATTTGATTACCCCATATAGCTTCATAAAACAAAGTTGGTATGCCATTAGTACATAGTGTCATCTGCAACATGCTAAGGATTTCTTTGCCCTGGTGAGCTGCTGGCCTAGCAGGCTGGCATCAGGCATACCTCACTCTGCTCAGAAGTAAAGTTTTTGCAATCCACTAATACTCTATTAAATGCTAGTCAATCATTCGCATGTCTGTGCACTTTAAAAACTCTCCAAGTAGAAGCCAGACATGTGTCTTAATTGACATTAAATTGTATATAAAGCTAGCCACAAGACAATTTTATTTATTTTATTTATTTCCCTAGGAGGTGATGGTAAACTAGACCTTCTGTGTCAACAGGCCAGGGTAGCCGTGCTAAATTCCTACTGATCTCCTCGTTGGAACATGCATCTAAAGTCAAAAGAACAGCAACTGCCTCCATGGTTCAGTGATACAAACCAAGGAGCCGCAGGCCAGGCTCTACAGTCAGAAGGAGGGAATGCTAGTCTGTCCTTCAAACCACACAAGATAGGATTTCTCACCCAACTTCAAGGAAACAAGGCCCACAGAAACAATACAATTACATCATTTGCACTATCTTTTAATCTAAACCCATAGGGAGAGACCTCCAGTATCAGGTAAAGGTTAGCTAAAGGCAATAATAAAATGCAATCTAAAAACGAAGCTCTATCTTTTTTTTTTTTAAGTATATTTTATTGATTATGTTGTTACAGTAGTCCCAATTTTTCCCCCTTTTTTCTCTTCTGCCCAGTACCCTCCTTCCCTCTAGCAACCCCACCGCCCCTTAGTTTATGTCCATGCATCGTGCATATAAGTTTTTTGGCTTCACCCTTTCCTAAACTATTCTTAACATCCCTCTGTCTATTTTGTGCCAACTGATTTAGCTTCTTAGTCCCTGCACCATTTCATCATTTCTCCCCCTACCCCCTCCCAGCTGATAACCCTACAGATGGTTCCCATACCTATGATTCTGTTCCTATTCTGGTCTGCTTAGTTGGATTTTGTTTTTCTTTTTTAGATTCAGTTGTTGATAGTTGTGAGTTTGTGTCATTTTAAAATTCATAGTTCTGATCTTCTTTTTCTTAAGTCCCTTTGACGTTTCATATAATAATTGCTTGGTGATGATGAACTCCTATAGCTTCACCTTGTCTGGGAAGCATTTCATCTGCCCTTCCATTCCAAATGATAGCTTTGCTGGATAGAATAATCTTGGTTGTAGGTTGCTTTTCATCACATTGAATACTGCTTGGCAGTCCCTTCCTGCCTGCAAAGTGTCCTCTGAGAAATCAGCTGATAGTCCTATAGGCAATCCACTGTACGCAACTTTCTGCCTCTCTCTTGCTGCTCCCGGGACCCTGTCTTTATCTTTTACCTTTAGCATCTCAATCATCATGCATCCTGGAGTGGTCCCCTCTGGGTCCAGCTCTCCCAGAACCCTCCATGCTTCCGGGACCTGTGTCCATCTCCTTCACAAAATTTGGGAAGTTTTCCTCATTTTTTTCAATTGTTGCTTCCTCATTCTGCACTGGTTGACTGTTTTCTTCTTCCTTATGTTCTAAATCATTGATTTGAACCCTGGTTTCCTTCCCTTCACCATCGCTTTTGTGTGGATTTTCCTTCATTTCACTTAGCATAGCCTTCACTTCTTCTCTTATGCGTTTTCCATACTCAAGCATATCTGTCAAGCCTGTGAACATCTTTATCACCGATGTTTTGAATTCTGTATCTATTAGGTTGTCTATCTCCTCATCTTTTAGGTTGGCTATCTCCTCATCGCTTAGTTCTCCCACTGGAACCTGATCTGTTTCCCTTTTGGGCCATACTTCTCTGTCTCGTCATTCTGGCCAGCTCCTGTGTTTGTTTGCCTCTGTGTCCCAGGTGGGGCTGTCGATCCTGTTATGTTGTAAGGGGCAGAACCTTAGGGATTCATCAGTACAGGGCGACCTGTTTCACCATGTTGTGGCGCTGTATGTGGGGGAGGGGTCTGAGAGGGAACAATGCTGCCTGCCCAGAACTCGCCCCTTTTCCAAGCACCTTTTCCACTTCCACACCAGACTGGCACCCCTCTAGCTGCTGCCCTGGCCATCGTTCCCAGAGTGGGTCAGTCTGAGGATGTTCTAGGACCATGGGGGCTCTTTAAACAAGTGGACTCTGCTGAGATCTGCAGTTTCTGCCTCCACTCCAACCCTTACTAGTCTGCATAGTCAGAGGCAATGAGGCTTGATTTTCCCTGGTGCTGGGACTGTGGACTGCGATATCCAGTGAAGAGCTGGGAATGCTCCCCAGGTGTCCCTCCTGACTTTTTAAAACATGTGACTGCACTTTCTGCTGGTCTGCCGCTGCCACCACTGCTGTTGCCACCACACTGAGTCCTATCTGCCCTGGCTCCACCCCTCCTACCTGTCTGGATGAGTATTTCTTCTTTATATCTTTGTTTGCTGGACTTCCATGCACTTTGATTTTCTGGAACTTTGGTTGTTTCTAGTTTTGAGGTAGTTGTATTCCTTCTTAGTTATGAAAGGAGACACAGCATGTCTGTCTACACCTCCATCTTGGCTGGAAGTCCTCCATCTCTTATTAATAACACATATTCTTTTGCCAGACACATCTGAGATTCTACTCTTTTCTTAGCAAAGAGCTAGAAACAGGTAAAATTAAAGATGGGCTGGAAGGGGTGAGTGGAAGGGAAAATAGTGGCGTTTGAAAATCTGAACCAAGTTTAATGTCAGTATTTGGAAACCTAACTAATCCTACAGGTTTATTTCTTGTTCCCAATGGAATACTATTTAAAATACCAAGACAACTACCTGAAGTCAAATCTTCAGTTATTCTTTTTTAAAACAAGAAAATTATCTGGCTTATTTTACATTGGTCAGTTCAACAGGCTATTCAAAAGGGAGTCCAAAAGAGGCCAGGGCAGAAGGATAGAGTGGCTCGCCTGTTCCTCTGGAGGCAAAGACATCCACATCAAGTTAAATAAAGGTTTTAGTTATGGTCAGTGTAAAACCCAACCATGTCAAAATGATACTCTTTTTACTGTCAGGTCTATGCACCAAACTGTAGCACCTATTCTTAGCTACACAGTAAAAGGAGGAGAAATGCAGATATTGATCTAATGATGTTAAATGTGAAGTCATGGTAAGAAAGCATCACATCTTTGAGAAGAAAGATGTGTGGAAGACACTGGGCATGTGTTGAAAGAAGGGCTTTCAGAGTTCTACAAGGTGGCTTCTCTGAGCTTGTGCCCATCAGGAGAGTGGCCACCCTACACCCTGGCAGTACTTGGGGACCTATCCTTTCCATTGCTGCAGGCAGCCTCAAACCTCTTGCCCCCTCCCCAAACTTGAAAGGCATCTAGGACTTGAAGAAAACACTTGTACAAGGTCTCACACATGATAAAATAGGGTATATAATTGTTATCTTCAGCTCGAACATCATTTATCAGATTTCACTCAGAGATGATGAATCACTTAGGAGTTTGGAAATATTTAATCATCCTTACTGAGAACCTAAGGCTAAAAAAAAATCTTCCTTCTTGTGTCTGGTACCAGTTTTCACAAATCTTCAGCAACCCCAAAATTAATCTTTTTCTCAAAGACCAGTAAGTTATCAATAGAGCCTTCTATCTTTGTTTTCATATAAACACTTTACTACAAAAAAAATGCATTTTATTACAGTAAATTGGAAAAACAAGGTAAGAATAAAGTATAAATTCAATAACATTTTGGTATATTTCAATTTGGGTTTTTCTACTTAGTCTGTCTGAATATGTGTAAAGAGATAAACATTTGTAGAGGTTCATTTCACCAATTGGGATCATGTTGTATGTACCCAATTATATATAGTAGTCCCTCTCTATATCGCGGTTCACTTATCACGGCCTAACTGTATTGCAGGATTTTAAAAAATATTATATTTAATTATTTATCACATATTTTTCATATATTGTGGGATTTTGCAGTACTGTATACTTATGTTGTTAAAGTTACATAGGTTTAAGAGTGTAGAATATGTTTAAGAACATAAGTAGTGTTTTTAAAAGTGTGGAAGAGGATAATAAGGGAGTGGGAAAGGTTAATAAGGACTGGGCACAGTTTATAAGTGTGTGAGAAGGGTTTATAAAGCCTTAAAATATATATAAATACTAAAATAAATGTAAGGTTCCTACTTTGCGGATTTTCATCTATCATGGGGGGGGGTCTAGAATGTAATACTCGGAATAAGTGAGGGAATACTGTATCTTTTTTTTTAAGTTAAGATTTTTATGTTGAGCTTCTTACATGTGACTGTCTAGGAATTCTACCTTATATCAGGAAATTTCTTCCTAATTTCACTGCCAAAACTTTTTCTGCTGAAAAATAAAATTGCAAGCTTTTCTATCTGCACTTGGTGGGGTAACTTCACCTCCAAAGATAGTGAACCCACCTTGGACTCTAGGACATCAATGTTGAACTGGCAAAAGCACTCCCCATGGCAGCTGTCCTGCCCTTCTCCTGAACAGCCCCCTCAGCCTGTATTTGTGCCCTCAGAGCAGCCTCTCACTTCCACCAGGACCTGCTCTCTTTCCCTCCATGATCAAAGCAGGACAGGTGAGATGAGATTGCACAGATTCTAAGAAAAACTGGAGTGCGTAAAGGTTCTGGGAGATGCCTGTGTCCAGGGCATGGTGTTCCAGTTTAAATTAGAGTTAAGTAATATGTTTATATAAATCCATATAACTGGAAAAAGTCACAGTGTTACCTCTGAGTGGTGGCTTGGAGAGGTGGTTGGAGTGGGTAAAGGGAGGATGCCTGCAGAACCCTTATTTCTTCCATACTATAAATGCTTTCAGTGATCAAATTGATTTTTACTTTGCATGGGGGTGGTACTTTTCAAATAAACATTTAAAATAAAATCAAGTAAGCCAAAAATAAATCTTGAATTTAATATGGAGGTCATCTGTCTATATGACCTAACCCTTCTCTGTCATAGATTAGGAAGAGCTTTCTCCTTGAAAATGTGATCATTTTTTAGTCTAAAAAAAAGGTGCCCTCATCTTTCTCCTCTGCCTTCCTCTGTCTTATGTCTTCTTGCCCAAGTCTCCCTGGAGAGAAACAGGAAGTGCAGTTTGCTCCCAGTTGAGGGCAAAAGACAGACATTCAGATAGCTTTTAACCCTCTTTAAAATGCTGCTTAATTAAATCAAATTTTAAGTTTTATAAGATGCCAATATTATTGTTATTGGAACATGTAAAGAAAGTGTCTTTTTAGAATAACTCATTAGTTTTTAAATGGAATTTGGAACCTCTAAGTTTTTATCATCTCGTTTTTAAATTTTAAAACAATGGAGATTTTTAGGGGCCTCCCTGGGCTTGCTGACTCAGGCCTCACCAGCTATAACCTGCTCTCTTAGTGGGTTCACCTTAAAAACTTTAACAGACAGTACTTGTGACAAGGCCATATATACAAGAAAACTATATTTAAAAAAATCATTTCCCAATGTAAGCTGCTGGGACATTGAAAACTGGGGGAATGAAAAGGACACCAAGGGACACTACATACCCTTGGAAGCAAAAGCTACGCCTGTGGACATATATCCCAAGCAAAGTAATACTGAGACTTTGTACTCAAATGCACTTGTGTCAGACAATTAGCTCCAGCTTGCGGGTTTTGTGGGCATCATGAAGGAGAACAGCTCAGGTGACAACAGGTATATACCCTGTGGATCAAGCTCCCAGGAAAAACACACGGTTGGCTAAATCCAGATGCAAGACAAGAAAATGCTAGCCCAGATTGCTGGCATAGGCATAGAGAGATATTCTTCCCAAACGGCAAGAATGTTTCATGGAAAAGAGTCTATTTGTGATTATTTGGATAGCAGTGTGATCAGGCCTTCAGTCTGGCTGTGAGTGAGCTTCTGACTTAGGAGGGTGACCTGAATTCTCCTCTGTGTGGGCCAGAGATCGTCTCCTCATCCCTGAGGTCACAGACTCAGGACAGGGCAGGCTGAGTGATGTTAAACTGGTAAAAGGAAACAGCATAATGACTCCGGTGTTGTGGGGATACCGGGAGAATAGGGTTAGATGGCCTTGCATAGCAGGAACCCAGGAATGTTGCTGCCATGCAGGAGGAAACACAGCTGGTTGTATCAGTCTTCTGAATTTTTCCAAAAAAGGCCAGATATCTGGATTTTTATTTGAAATTTTGGTTTTATAATGTCGGCTCAAGTTTTTGAAAAACACAATAACAAAACCACAAAACAAAAAGCAAAACAAAACCACCACATCTGGCCCATTAGTGGAACAATCATCTGTTCCTGTGTGCCTGGGGCCACTCCTGCTTATACCTTTGGTGGGGATGTAGTTATCCCTATAAATGACAAGGTCATATTCTAATGATGGCCATAGCCCTCCTGCCTACACTGCTGGTATGTGTTGACTATTCTTTGTCCTAGTGAAACCAGTTGACCCAACCATTTGGTTATGCAAATAAAAAATAAAAACTGTTTGCAGATCTGTGACATGAAGATATTTGGGAAGCCAAGCCCTAACAAGGCTTATTGTTCTCTGTGATAAAGTACAAGGGGGGCAGTTGTAGGCAGAGCTGTCTCCCAAATCACATTTCCTGATAGGAATGGTCCTTCTGTAAGTGAGGCTTTGGACTGCCTTTACCTGCACGGTTACAAACCTTTTAGAAAATGTATGTTCCTGTTTGAGTGGCTCTTCACAAGAGGTCAAGCTAAGAACCAGAAGACTAAAGAAGAATGGCAAGCCCCAATGCCCTCTTCACACAGGAATAACAGGTTGGGAGAAGCTCAGGCCAGTCTGTATTACTGATGTCCCCAATATATAACATTTAAGACCAAAAACGTCTGATTTCAAGGAAGACACTGATGTTGCAGATTCTTGTAGACAGATTCTGGGCCCCATTCCCATGCTCTGATTTAATGAGTCTGAGCTGGGACCCAGGAACCTGCATTTTAATATGTGCTTCAGCTGACTCCAACCATGTAGGTCATCTCACTCTGAGAAAAGTGCCATTTGGGGTGTTATGGCAAGACCACATCACTATAGGGAGAGGTGGGGATTTCCCCATGAAGGGGATAAAGGTGCCCTCCCTCAGTCATCCCAGGCAAGGCTAGGAAGGCTATCCCTGGACAGGTGAGATGGAATGTTTCTTCCCTCTGGGCCCCATGTCTTTGGGTCTGTATTCCAAGGAGCTTAGGAGGGCTTATAAGTCCCCCTAAGGTGTGAGAGAAAAGGTCTCCAAAGCATGGAGGTTGGGGGTTAGGCTGCAATGTGTCCTGTGGCTGGTATCCCATGAGTATGACCAGTGATTGCAGAGGTTCCAGCAAGCTCTTGACATCTGAACTGTAACGTTGAAACTGAGGGACTTTTCTTCAAGGCATACATCTACTCTTGGGCTGGAGGGAAGGAAAAGAGGGAAGGGAATTATACCCACAAGGAGAGCATAGCAGCAGCAGAGGCCTTAGAAGATAGTGACCCTGGAACCTGCTTAAGATGACTCCAGGTAATGTGGACAAAAACCTCCCAGAGACCCATAACAGTGTGGGAGATCATGGAGGTACATCTCTCCCCACACTGCTGTCTAGAGAAAGGGGCACATGGAAGGGTATGGACTTGTCCTTACCCATGCAGGAGGATGTATCTGAACAAACTTGGACTTTTGTTGCTAATCTTTCATTTGTACCCATGAACCCAGAACAACCAGGTAGCATTTGGGTTATATATAGGAAAATTATTTGCCTTTCTATAAATGTCTATCAAAAACCTGCACTTACAATAGTAGGTCCTTTATTGTGGATAAAAATCAATCCTCCTCACTTGGCAGAATAGGCCAACTATAGCCAAGGGTAGTGAATCTCGAGAGCAGAGGATGGTTGAGAGGGAGGGCACACCTCCCCGAGGCTGGATCTGACTTTGGTCCAGTTCAATCTGCAGACAGCGTCTGTGGAGATTGAGATGGTGTACTGCCCCTCCCCAGGGGAATAAGCCTGCAGCTAAGTGAACTGATGTCAGCATATGTTGAATGAGGAAAAACAGCTATAAATTTTTTTATGAACTGCTTTTTCCAGGAACTTTTATTTTAAACTTAGAAGTATATTTCCGAACTACTACTCTGCTACAATTGGTCCCCAAATTTATCACAGATTTACATTTCTTTTAAGTTCTACCACTGACCTAGATCTTATTCTACACACACACAACCTAGTTACCCCAAATTTCTCACAGTTCTCAACAGAAGCCACACCTTTCTTTTTTCTGCCATTCTCATGCTGCTTTCTCCTTCTGGAATGTCTGTACAGTGTCCTCTGGCTGACAAAAGCTTTCTTAGCCTTCATGTTTCCAGTCACTTATCAGGCCCTCTTCACAGTGGTTGGAACTAGTCAGAAGTGGGAAGTTGTATAGGTTAATTTTATCGGTCAGCTTGACTGATAGATTTACTACTCATCTTTTGCTTAAACATTATCTTGGGTGTGTCTATGAGGGTGTTTGTGGAAGAGATTAACGTTTGAACCTGCAGATTGAGGGAAACAGATTGCTCTCCCCAATGTGCGTGAGCCTTGTGCAACTGGTTCAGTACCTCAAGAAGACAAGAGGCAGGGTGAGGGAGGATTTTCTCTCTCTGCCTGACTCTTTTTGAGCTGGGATACTGGTCATCTCCTACACTCAGACTGGAACTTACAACATCAATAGATTCTCCTGGTTCTCAGGTCTTCACATCCAGACTGGAAACAACACCATTGCTGTCCTGAGTCTCCAGCTTACAGATGGCAGATTGTGGGACTTTTCAGCCTCCATAATCATGTAAACCAATTTTTAAAATAATTTATTTAAGTCAAGACAGAACAAAGAAAGAAAACTATAGGCAATATCACTGATGAATGTAGATACTAAAATTCTCAATGAAATATCAGCAAACTGGATCCAGCAATACATTAATAAGATCATATACCATGATCAATGGGAATCATCCCAGGAATGCAAGGATGATATAATATTCACAAATCAATAAACATAATACACCACATAAACATAATGAAAGTAAAAGAATACATGATCATATCAATAGATGCTGAAAAGCATTTGATAATGTACAGCACACATTTATGATAAAAACAATCAGCAATGTGAGAATAGGGGAGCATACCTCAACATAATAAAGGCCATATATGAGAAACCCACAGCTAGCATCATACTCATGGGCAAAAACTAAAAGCTTTCCCCCTAAGATCAAGAACAAGCCAAGGGTGTTCACTTTCTTCACTTCTATTCTACATAGTTTTGGAAGTTCTAGTCACAGCGATCAGACAGAAAAAGAAATAAAACCATCCAAATTGGAAAGGAATAAGTAAAACTGTCATTATTTGCAGATGACATGACAGTGTACATAGAAAACCATATAGACTCCATCAAAAAAATACTCACCCTAACAAGAGAATTTGGCAAAAGAGTGAGATACAAAGTCAATATCCAGAAATTGAAGGCATTTTTGTACACCAACAATGAAGTATCAGAAACAGAATATAGGGAAGAAACCCCTTTTACTATAGCAACAAGAAAATTAAAGTACCTAGGAATAAACTTAACCAAGAAGATAAAGTCCTGTACTCAGAAAACTACAGAACACTGAAGAAATAAATTAAGGAAGACACCAATAAATGGAAGCATATAACATGTTCATGGATGGGAAGAATTAACATCATTAAAATGTCCATACTACCCAAAGCAACTTATAGATTCAATGTAATTCTTATGAAAATACCAATGACATATTTCCCAGATTTAGAACAAATATTTAAAAAGTTTATATGGATTCAAGAAAGATCCCAAATAGCCTCAGTAATCTTGAAAAGGAAGCACAAAGTAGGAGGGATCACAATACCAGATACTAAACTACATTACAAGGCCATTGTAATCAAAACAGTCTTGTACTGGCAAAAGAACAAACACATGGGTCCATGGAACAGGACCCAGAACCCAGAAATAAACCCATGTCTCTATGGTCAATTAATATTTTACTAAGTGGGCAGGAGCATACTATGGATTAAAAATAGTCTCTTTAGTAAATGGTGCTGGGAAAACTGGACTGGTACATGAAAACAATGAATCAAGACCACCAACTTACACCGTACACCAGAAGAAACTCAAAATGGATAAAAGACTTAATTATAAGTTGTGATACCATAAAAGTCCTAGAAAAAAACATAGGTAGTAAAATTTCAGATATCCCATGCAGTGTTATATTTGCCAATATATCTCCTAGGGCAAGGGAAACAAAGGAAAAAATAAACAAATGGGACAACATCAAGTTAGAAAGCTTCTGCACAGCTAAAGAAAACATGAGCAAAATGAAAAAGGAACCAACCATATGGGAAGACATATTTGCCAATGATACTTCCAACAAGGGTTGATCTCCAAAATATATAAAGAACTCATATGACTCAACACCAGGATGACAAAAAATCCAATGAAAAAAATGAACAAAGGACCTGAAAAGATACTTTTCCAAGCAGAACATACAGATTTCCCATAGACATATGAAAGGAATTCAACATCACTACCCATCAGAGAAAGGCAAATTAAAACCACAATAAGATATCACCTCACACCAGTCAGAATGGCCATCATTAATAAATTAACAAACAACAAACGCTGGTGAGAATGAAAAAAAAGGGAACTCTAGTGCCCTGATGGTTGAATGCAGACTGGTGCAGCCATTATGGAAAACAGTATGGAATTTCCTCAAAAAACTAAAAATGGGACTGTCTTTGACCCAGTGATTCCACTGCTGAGAATATACCCTAAGAACTGTGAAATACCAATTCAAAAGAACCTATGCACCCCTATGTTCATAGCAGCACTATTTATAATAACCAAGTGCTGGAAGCAACCTAAGTGCCCATCAGTAAATGAGTGGATCAAAAAACTGGTACATTTACACGATGGAATAATACACAGCAGAAAGAAAAAAGGAACTCCTACCTTTCGTGACAGTATGGATGGACCTGGAAAATATTATGCTAAGTCAAATAAGCCAGGTGGTGAAAGACAAGTACCATATGATCTCACCTAAAAGGAACCTAATGAACAATATAAACTAATGAGCTAAATAGAACTAGAGGCATGGAAACAAAGAACAGACTGACAGCGATCATAGGGAAGGTGGGAAGAGACTAAGGGTGGGAAGAAGGGGAAAGGACTAGTAAGAAACATGTATGAACAACCCATGGATGTGGACAATAGGGTGAGGAATGACTGTGGAAGTGGGTGATGGGCTGGGTGGTGGAGGGCAAAGGGGGAAAATTGGAACAACTGTAATAGTATAACAATATAATATTAAAAAATAAAATGTTCCAGTCATTTAAATATTCATTAAGGATTCAATCACTGAGGAAATGGGTTAGATGAGTTAAGTGTGCTAAATACCACAATTCACAATGGAAAATATCTGAAACTACTTGTTGGTTACTGTACTTTCTCAAGCAAGCAATGGAACAGCACTAAAGCAAAGGAGCCTGATGGCATCTGAATAGCATGTGCCTTCTTGGAAATTGTTCGCAAAGAGACATTTTTGCTTTTTTTGAAAAATGTTTTCAACATATCTAATAGTATCTCAGTGGTTTTCTGTAAAAATGAAAGAGTAAATCAGCCACTGAGAGGATCTGGGTGGGGGGTGCTAGCCCACCTCTCAAACAGGAGCGGAGGCAGGTCCCTGGAGCTCCTGGCATCCAAGTCTCTTCTCTGCCTTATCTGGCCTAGCACAGTCCTTCCTCCTCATTCCGCTAGGAACTTGACCTCCTTCCCTGCCCCCCCTTCAGAAGCAAACACTTTCCTATTTTCTCAGGCAGCAAATTCCTCGCCCTCATCTCAATTCCAGGCAAAAGTGGACTGCAGGCTTCAAGGCTTCACTGTGTTATCTATTTTGAGCATGGACATGTTATACCATTCTCTTCATGTATGTTGAGTTCTCAACAACCTGTGAGCTAACAAACCTCAGTAGTTAGATTTTAAAAAGTGTTTTCCTCTGATAAGTTCTTTATATTTTTTGGTTAATTTCCAATATATATAAAGAACTAATACTACTCAATACCAGGAAGACAGACAATCCAATTAAAAAATGGGCTAAGGACCTAAACAGACACTTCTCCAAGGAGAACATACAGAGGACCCATGGGCTTATGAAAGAATGCTCAATGTCACTAGCTTTCAGAGAGATGCAAATTAAAATTACAATTAACACCTCACAGCTGTCAGAATGGCCATTGTTAATAAATTAACAAACAACAAGTGCTGGTGAGGATGCGGAGAAAAGGGAGCCTTCATGCACTGTTGGTAGGAATGCAGACTGGTGCAGCCCTGTGGAAAACAGTATGGAGTTTCCTCAAAAATTTAAAGTAGGACTGTCTTTTGAACCAGTGAACTCACTTCTGGGAATATATCAAAACAAAACAACAACAACAAAAAAAGAAAACCACAAAACAACAATTCGAAAGCATATATGCACCTCTGTGTTCATAGCAATGTTATTTACAATAGCCAAGATCTGGAAGCTGCCCAAGAGCCCATCATTAGATGAGTGGATTTTAAAAGTTGTGGTACATTTACACAATGGAATGTGACACCGCTGTAAAAAAATAAATAAATAAATAAATAGAATCCTACCTTGGGGACAGCATGTATCAATCTGGAGAGTATTATGCTAAGTGATAAGCCAGTCAGAGAAAGACAAATACCATATGATCTAACTTGTCTATAGAATCTAATGAACAAAATTACCTGAAGAACAAAATAGAAACACAGGTATGGATACATGAAACAGACTGACAGCTTTCAGAGGGGAGGGGTTTGGGGGGACTGGATGAAGAAAGGCAAAGGGATTAAGCAAAAAAATACAGATGATAATAGAAAGGTAGATAGATAGATGACAGATAGATGATAGATAGATAGATAGATAGATAGATAGATAGATAGATAGATAGATAGATAGATACAGACAACAGTGTGATTATAGCCAGAGGGAAAGGGGTGGGGTAAGTGGAGGTGGGCAAAGGATGGGAAAATGGGAATGGAAAGACATTTTGCTTGGAGTGATGAGTACACAATGCAGTGTGCAGATGGTGTTTTGTTGAGTTGTACACTTGCAACCTGTATGGTTTTGTTAACCAATGTCACTCCAATAAATTCAAATTAAAAATAAATAAATTAAATAAATTTAAAAAAACAAAAGTGTGTTTTTTAATTTATTTTTATTTAAGTATAGTTCATATACAATTTTATATTGGTTATGTTAGTTTCAGGTGTGCAATATAGTGATTCGATTTTTTTATACCTTACAATGTGATCACCCCACTTATTCTAGTAATCATTTGTCAACATGCAAACTTGTTGAAGGAACTCAGATCTCTGGGTAGAGGCATGTTTACATGCTCCTCCGTCCAGGTGTCCTGTGGCTCAGGAGATAAGCTGGCCTTGTCTCCGCCTGTGGCTCTAGGCTGTACAGGCCACTGAGTCATGGAATCCTGAGAACAGAGAAGTCTGTTAAGTACTCCATCTGCCTCCTGGTAAATAAAGTCTTAATTGGAGCCGGCCTTGAGAACTAGACAGTCTGTTTTGTATCCTTGATAGGTGCTATCTAAGCCATGAATTACCCTAGCTGTGTTTTACACTTCAATGATACATTGTAAGAAATTCCTTCACTGTTAGCTGTAGAACTCACCCCTCCCCTTGTTGTTTTTTGTAACTTTTGAAATCCTAATAAAAGGACGTGGGGTCTCATGCTCACTGCTGACTTGCCAGAGCATGCGGCGGCCCCCCCGATCGTCTCTGGAATTACTTCTGCTTGCTGGAATTACTCGCACGTCGGGGATCACAATTAAATCTACAAAACTTATCACAATATTATTAACTATATTCTCCTTCCCCTTTCACCCATCCCTCTACCCGCTCCCTTCAGTTAACCATCTTTTTGATCTCTGTTTCTATGAGTTTGTTTTGGTTTTGTTTGTTTCAGAGAGTGAAGCAACTTGCCCCTGGCCACAAGGTTGTCTGGGGGCAGAGTCAGGACTCAAACCCAGTCTGCCTTTCCGACCCAAATTAAGTGAAGAACCAGTAATAACAAGTCCTGTGTTGACAGATAAGGGCCATGGAGGTGGCTGAGAACACTCAGGTGCACTTGATGTATGTAGGGAAGGTGTCAGAACATGTTAAGGCTTTTGGCAAAAGAACAGAAATATATGTTCTAGAGGTTTTTTTGAAAGGAGTGACAGTAATAGTAACATGCTTGGGAATATTGCCCCATTTCCTGATTTGCTTCATTGTCATCATGGTTGTTACTGTTTTCCAGACAGCTTACTTGCTCAGAACATGAGTTATGCCCATTCTGGCATACACAGTCACAGCATAGATAGAACTTTTGTTTGTTTAAAGTACATGTTTCAACGGGCTGTAAGATTCCAGCTAATATGCACCCGAGTCCCTTTCCTGAACAAGAAAACATTGCACACACATATGCTTGAGAAAATGCTTTAAGCATTGCTCAAATAGAAGTGTTATGGGAGAAATTTCCAGAAACTAGGTTCTTCTTGCCATCTCAGTAAAGAATTACAGAGCAGCAAGTCTATTAGCATGCAAGCAGGGTTTATTGGTGGTCCATTCTCATGGAAGAGAATGGGCCTACCAAAGGTGCGGATGAAAGGCATAGGCAAAGCAGGGAAAGGGTGACAAAAGTAAGAGCACCCAAAGGCCGGGGTGGCAAACATCCAAGCCAAGGTGGCCTGAGGCCTGGCGGCCAGAGATCAGGCACCCAGAGGCCAGGCAGCCAGAGAGAGCCAAGAGAGTGGGTCCTTTGTTCTGAGGACTTACATACTTAGCAGAATGGGGTGAAGTTACATATTGATTGACAGTTAAAGGTGGTGCCAGCTTTCCCAGTGGGATGTGACTACCCAAATGTAGGTATGTGCCATGGTCAGTTAGCCCAAATCCTTATCTTGCTCTGGATTCCATTTGTTACTCTTGATGTAAAACAGATACATGACAGGAGGCAGTCAATTAAAGTTGGGGCAGTTACCCAAAGTTATTTATGGGCTCCTTCTGTAAGCATTAGGGATTTCCTTGTAAAATGGATAGTGACCAGAGGTAGGCATTTAACCAAGGTTATTTTATGGGCTTCTTCCTTTGGGCACTACAGACCCTTTTCCATCTTTCAGGTCTTGGGACGAATACACAGTTTCAAATGCTTTCTTTCCCAGATAGTGGGAATGATACATAGAATGTCAAGGACTGCCTTCCTCCCCTGTCAGCATGGTGTTTCTTGTGATGTTGGAACACCTGGCAGTTTTATCAGACTAGGCTCAGACTGCTGAGTTAGTGGGTGAGACATGTCTTCCTCCTCCTCCCTGTTTTGATTTGCTATCTATTCTACCTAACAGAAGCATGTGTCCTTTGATGGATGGTCCATAACAAGAAAGAGAAAGAGAGAGACAAAGAGAGAGAGAGAAAGAAAGAAAGAAAGAAAGAAAGAAAGAAAGAAAGAAAGAAAGAAAGAAAAAGAAAGAAAGAAAAGAAAGAAAGAGGGAGAGAGAGAGGGAGAAAGGGAGAAAGAAAGAAATTATGGAGGTTTTCTTGTTCAGCAATGCAATATGCACAGTTCAGAGTGGAGATTCAGAGCTGGAGTATAAATGCTAGCCACTCCATCCCCACTATAATCTGTATGGCTGAAAAATTATTCAACCTCCAAATTCTCTGTTTTCTCATCTATAAAATGGGGTAGTAATAAGACCTTCCTCATGGCACTGTTATTGTTAGCAGACACAGGGCCTGGCCCTGAGCAAGTCTGCCTAGGGCCAGCTGGTAGTGGATGAGTTCTTGACTTAATGTAGAAAAGATTCAGAAAATGAGTCCAGGTGACTATGAGGGTACATTTATTAAAGCTAGGACAGTAAAACAGGAGGAGTTTAACATAGGTAAAGCAACAGGAAAGCCTAGGCTGGGCTGCCTTAGCTCACTGGGAAGTCAGAGAAAAGGCAACACTGGTGAGAGGTTCAGGTCATTAGCCTGGGGCAAGTTGCCACTGCCCATTGCTCCCCTGATTGCAAGTCTTGGGGACCATTAGAATTTAGGAGGTGCTCATCTATTGGGGAAGAAGTGAAGAAAGAATGGGGAAAGGGAATGGCATGAGCTGCTCCCCAGAGAGAGTGCTGTACTCTGCGTCCTTTTTCTTGAGGCTTTTATCTCTTTCTCACGGGTGGGAATGTTAGGGGAGGTGTCAGAGGAGGGTTTCAGTAGAACACTCATTAGTTTTCCAGGTGTTCCCTCTCAGGGTCATGGTCTCCATTGATTGGTCAGTGCCAGGGCAGGGGGTCTTTAGTCATCGCATTTGGTCCTGGTGTCACCATCTGGTTTTGCTGATTTTCTGAGCCTGGAGCTGAAGTACAACTGGGGCATAGATATTATCTCTAGGGAGTTAACCTTCTGTATCTGGCTGTAAATTATTTGGCCCTTTTTTTCAGCTATTTGTCTCAGTTTCCATATTCCACTTGCCAAGGAATTTTCCTAGCTTCTTACTATTTTGCCTCATTATGAGGATAAAAATGAAGCAATATACTGAGCAGAGCCCAAATCCTGGCACATCGTTAAGCCATTAATAATTGTTGGTGATTATTATGCTTTATTATTACCCTGTGGCTCATTTTTACTCAAAGGACATATATTACATTTACAATCCAGAAAAAAAAAGTTTAGTTTTCACATTCCTCCACAATAAGAAGCAGCATCTGTTTTCTTTGGCCTTTGTTTGGGTCCAGCAGTTCTGAGAGGGAAATGACCACAGAGTATTTTTGTTTTGCACTTCAAGTGAAAGAAGAGGTGACAAATAGCTCAGAGAGTCATATTATTTGCAACACATTTCAACTCTGGCCTTTAATTATTGAGAATCCCTTCTTCTTATGAAAGTTTCCTTGGATATTTGAAGCAAAAATAGCTCATATTATTACCTCTCACTCCCCATGTATGAAGAAAATCCAATGATCCCCAATTGGATTCATATTGACCAACCTGATTGGTCACTAAATGATGACCAAAGATGGAGCACTATGCCAAGTGCTCTCCTTGCACTTTGTCACTGACTTCTCAGTCATCCTGATAAGGAAGCACTTGAGTCCAGAGGCAGTGTGGTTCAGTGGCTCAGGAGAAGGGCTACAACCAACAGGATGTGAATCCCAGTTATGTGACCTTATAAAAATTACTCAACCTTTCTGAGTCTCAGCATTTTAACTAGTAGCATGAAAGTAATACCTGTGTCATTGGATGTGGTAAGGATTTGGGGGTGTTTTTAGGTGGAAGAGACTAAGAACAGTGACTGATACATAGTAAGTAATGATAAACATTGTTATTAATGTTCTCACATGCACTTAGTGACAGAGTGTACAGAATGAACACATATATAGTTTTTTCTGTCCAACATGCACATTCCCATCTTCTGAAAACAACACTCCAATTTTATTTTGGAGTTCCTTCTGCATTCGTTGCATATAGTCTTGGATAGGCTATCAATTAAATTATTCCAAAAAATACAAAAGGCCCAAGAAATGCCGAACAGACATTCTTTCCTGAAATTTGACTCTTAAAGATAGTGACAGACTTCCAGCCAAGACGGAGGCATAGACAGACATGTTGTGTCTCCCTCAACAATGAAGAAGGAATACAACTAACTAAAACTAGAAACAACCAGAAGTTCCAGAAAATCAAACTGCATGGAAGTCCAACAAACAAAGATATAAAGAAGAAATGCTCATCCAGACAGGGAGGAGGGGCAGAGCCGGCGTGGAGTGGACACGGTGTGGTGGCAGCAGCAGGCCAGCAGAGAGCTCAGTCACACATTTTAAAAATCAGGAGGTACACCTGCGGAGCATTCCTAGCTCCTCACCGAACCTCGAAACCCACCATCCCAGCACCGGGGAAAGTCAAGCCTCATTGCTTCTGACTGTGCAGACCAACAGACATAAACTGCCGGTCTCAGCAGAGTCTTCTTGTTTAAAGGGCCCCCATGAAGGTTCCGCCCCTTACAACATAACAGGAGTGACAGCTCTACCTGGGACACAGAGGCAAACAAACACAGGAGCCAGCCAGAATGAGGAGACAGAGAAGTAAGGCCCAAAAGGGGGAACGGATCAAGGTTCCAGTGGGAGAACTAAGCGACAAGGAGATAGCCAACCTAACAGATGAAGAATTCAAAACATTGGTGATAAAGATGCTGACAGGCTTCACAGATATGCTAGAGTATGGCAAACGCAAAAGAGAAGAAGTGAAGGCTATGCTAAGTGAAACGAAGGAAAATCCACACAAAACCAAAGGTGAAGGGAAGGAAACCAAGGTTCAAATCAATGATTTGGAACATAAGGAAGAAAAAAATAGTCAACCAGTGCAGAATGAGGAAGCAAGAATTGAAAAAAATGAAAACTTCCCAAATTTTGTGAAGGAGATGGACATTCAGGTCCAGGAAGGACAGAGGGTCCCAGGTGAGCTGGACCCAGAGGGGACCACTCTAGGATGCATCATGACTGAGATGCCAAAGGTGAAAGATAAAGACAGAGTCTTGGGGGCAGCAAGAGAGAGCCAAAGAGTTGCCTACAGGGGGGTGCCTATAGGATTATCAGCTGATTGCTCAGAGGACACTTTGCAGGCAGGAAGGGACTGCCAAGCAGTATTCAATGTGATGAAAAGCAACCTGCAACGAGGATTACTCTATCCAGCAAGGCTATAATTTGGAATGGAAGGGCAGATGAAGTTCTTCCCAGACAAGGTAAAGCTAAAGGAACTCATCATCACCAAGAAGTTATTATATGAAATGTCAAAGGGACTTACTTAAGAAAAAGAATATCAAAACTATGAACACTAAAATGACAACAAACTCACAACTATCAACCAATGAATCTAAAAAATAAAAAGAAAATACAACTAAGCAAAACAGAACAGGGACAGAATCATAGGTATGGGGATCATTTGGAGGGTTATCAGCTGGGAGGGGAGAGGGGGAGAAGGGGAGAGGGACTAAGAAGCATAATTGGTTGGTACAAAATAAACAGGGGGATATTAAGAACAATATAGGAAAGGGTGAAGCCAAAGAACTTATATGCATGATCCATGGACATGAACTAAGGGGGGTGGGATCGCTGGAGGGAAGGGAGGTACTGGGCAGAGGGGAGCAAAGGGGAAAAAATTGGAACTACTGTAACAACATAATCAATAAAATATACTTAAAAAAAAAAAGATATTGACAAACCCTGGTTAATGTGGCTCAGTTGGTTGGGGTGTCGTCTCACACACCAAAAGTTTAGGGATTCAATTCCCAGTCTGATCACTCACTTAGGTTGTGAGTTCAATTCAGTCAGGGTGTATGCAAGAGGCAACTGATCAATCAATGTTTCTCTTACATCTCTCCCTCTAAAATCAATAAACATATATATTTTTAAAACTTTAATGAAAAAAGAGTGACAAAATGACTGAACATGATTAGAAATCTAGTGAGTAGATCCAGGAACAGCAATGAACCAGGTTCTCCATTAGTTCCTGCTGCCCAGATCCCTAGACCTATTCAGGTCACATCCCTCCACCTCATGAGCCACCTCTCAGGTTCCCTTTGTGCATATTCTGGAGGTCATATCTGTGACTTGCAATGAAAGAACTCTAAGACATCCTTAAAGAAATCTTCCTAGTTCAACATAGCCCTCTGCTCCAAATACATAATAATGACAGAAAGAAATTTAAAAGAGGAGCACTCTAAGATAGTCAGCTTAAAATAAATAAATAAACAAATAAATAAATAAATAAACAAATAAATAAATAAATAAAAAGAGAGAGAGATGTTTGGAGCCAGAAACAGGATAATAACACAATATTGTAGCTGGCACAGAAGCTGCAAGTCTGCTGAGCACTGTATCCCAAAACAGGCAATATTCCTGGAAGCTTAGCTTTTTTACAAGTAAGAGGACTAAAAATTTTCCATGTGAGGTGAAGGACGGGCTCCAGTTTCATGCTTTAAGTTGGATGTTGGGATTTGGATGCCCTCGCAGGGAAATAAGGCTGAAACAAACTCTGACCCACTGCCTGGAGCACCAGTTTATTTGAGGTTCTGGATTCCAAAAGAATTAATCAAGGCTGCCTGCTGGCTTCTTGTCTGAGCCTAGGATTTCTCTATTATCAAATAATAGGACCTGTAAAACTCCATTATAATGTTGAGTCCTAAGTGGAAAAGATGTGGCTTAGAGAAAAACAACTGTAAAATGAAAAAGTGATGGACAAAGCAGAAAAAATAAGACAGAGAGAAAAAAAAAACAAAGCAAAAGCCCTAAAATATCCTACTCAAAAATAAGTCAGCAAATTAATATTGCACAAAATAAGGGAGATCCAGAAGAAAAAAAAAAAAAAAAAACCTGAAAGAGTTTGTCACCACCAAACCAGAATTACAAGAAATGTTAAAGGGACTTCTTTAAGAAGAAAAAAGGAGGATCCAAGATGGCAGAGGAGTAAGTGGAAACTACACTAACCTCCAAAAAGCAATCTGGCATTACAATTTAATTGTGGAGAAATCATCTGGAATAACCAACTGAACACTAGCTGGAGAGAAGCCTTATAACCATAGACAGACATAAGAAAATGCTTCATCACATGTCTGGTAGGGGTTGCAGAGGAGATATGAGAAGGCCAGCTGGGCTTCCACAGGTGGCAGCTGGGAGTATGGAGAAATATTTCAGTGCCCCGAGGGTTCCCCCTGAGAAGTCTGGGTCTAAACCCCAAGCTGGGCCCACCAGCCTACAGCATCAGAACTGAGAATGAACCAATAGCATCCAGCTATGAAAAGCAAAAAGTGGCATTTTGTTTGTTTGTTTTGTTTTTGTTTTTGCTGCCTAAAAGAGATGGCTGGAGACACAGAGAGATTCTTAAAGGGAAAATGCATAAAACTGCATTTGCAGCCACTTACCCTGGGCTCTGGCAGAGGGAGGGCTAGAGATGCTTGAGGAGAATTTGGGGTGGTGGTGTTGGGGAGAGAACTGAGGGAGCAGCAGACAGGACCCCAGTGCTGACTCATTCCCCATACTGATTGAGCCATCTTGGTCAGGAAGACCACTCCCCTGTGGCATCAGCCTGAGGGAAAGCAATAGCCCCACCTGCAGGAATTACTCAGCCCCACCCCATGGTTCTTAAACCTGACTGCAGTTTACAGCGTGACTAGATTAACAACTGAAAGAGACAGGCACAGGCAGTAGAATGCTGGTAGTCTTGAACAGGCTGCCTAGGCCTAGACTGAGACATGATTTGACATCACCAGGGACAGATCCAGAAAGAAAAGAAAGTGATAAAAACCAGATACTCGTCGGCAGCCGTCCGTCTCGAGAGACGATGGCGTAGCTTCCTGAGAGTCTATCTGCACCGCCGAGAATGGCTGTGCAGTCCGATTCGGGAGTGACAATCCCTGCCGCACTTGGTACAGGTGAAGGCAGATGGCTGTTGTTGCTGCTGCTGACGCTGCTTCCGCCTCGATCTTTTCTGGACCGCCTCCTCGTTGCGCGCAGCCTCCGCGCGTGACGTACCTTGCCTGACCGCGAGCCTCCAGGCTAGGCGGTCGTCTGCTTGAACTTCCCATGTGTTGAGATTGATGGAGCATTGTGTCATGTCCTTTTTGCAGATGTCTTTGAACCGCAGTTTTGGGCGCCCTGTCATCCTCTTGCCTTCTGCTAGCTCGCCGTAGAGGAGGTCTTTGGGGATACGGCCTGCATCCATTCTTTTGACATGGCCGAGCCACCTGAGGCGTCTCTCGCTAAGAACTGCATGCAAACTGCTCATATTGGCTCGCTTCAGCACCTCGGTGTTGGGGACCTTATCCTGCCAGGCGACATGCAGGACGCGTCGCAGGCACCTCATGTGGAAGCTGTTGAGTTTCCTTTCGTGCCTTGCGTAGGTGGTCCACGTCTCGCTGCCATAGAGGAGAGTGCTGAGTACGCAGGCTTGGTAGATGCGCAGTCTGGTTTTCTCAGTGAGGCTGGAATTGTTCCACGCTCGCCGGTTCAGTCTGGCCATAACTGTGGCTGCCTTGGCGATTCTCCGGTTGACCTCCAAGTCGACTGACAGAGAGCTCGAGATGGTGGACCCGAGGTAAGTGAAGTCGTTGACAACCTCCAGGGTGTATCCGTCGATGGTGATGCATGGGGGAGTCCCCGTGCCTTGAGCCATAACATTCGTCTTCGTCAGGCTGATGGCTAGTCCGAACTCCTTGCATGCGTGGGAAAGGCAAGTGACTAGCTGCTGGAGTCCCTCTTCGGAGTGTGATGTCAAAGCTGCGTCGTCAGCGAAGAGCATCTCACGGATGAGCACCTCTTTGACTTTGGTCTTGGCTCGTAGACGGGCCAGGTTGTAGAGCTTGCCATCGGATCTGGTGTGAATGAAGACACCCTCGCTGCAGTCCTTAAAGGCGTATTGGAGGAGCATGGAGAAGAAGATTCCGAACAGCGTAGGCGCGAGGACGCAGCCCTGCTTTACTCCGCTGCTGACTGGGAAGGCCTCAGAGGTTGCGCCGTTGTAGGACACCGTGCTGTGCATGTTGTCGTGAAAGGACATGACCACAGCAAGCAGATGTGGTGGACAGCCAATCTTGCGTAGCAAGCTGAAGAGTCCGCTTCGACTGACCAGATCAAACGCCTTCGTGAGGTCAATAAAGGCGAGGTAGAGTGGTTTATGCTGCTCGTGACACTTCTCCTGCAGCTGGCGTAGGGAGAAGATCATGTCCACTGTTGATCGGCCAGCTCTGAAGCCACACTGGGACTCTGGGTAGACGCGGGAAGCAAGGGTCTGCAGGCGGGCAAGAGCGACCCGGGCGAATACTTTGCCGACGACGCTGAGGAGAGAGATGCCCCGGTAGTTGTTGCAGTCGCTGCGGTCTCCTTTGTTCTTGTACATGGTGATAATGTTGGCGTCTCTCATATCCTGGGGGATGTAACCCTCCTTCCAGCAGAGACAGAGTAGATGGTGGAGCGGCTGTAGCAGGACTGGTTTCCCGCTCTTTAGGATTTCTGGAGGGATTCTGTCGCTTCCTGGTGCTTTCCCGCAAGCGAGGCGGTCGATGGCTTTGCCGAGCTCTGCCGCAGTAGGTGGGGTGTCTAGCTCCTCCATGACTGGTAGGTCTGGGATGGCTTTAAGAGCAGTGTCTGTTACGGTGTTCTTTGTTGCGTACAGCTCGAGGTAGTGCTCGGTCCACCGCCGCATTTGCTGTTCCTGGTCAGTGATGACCTCACCTGTCTTGGACTTAAGGGGGGCGATCTTGGAGGGGATTGGGCCTGTTGCCTTCTTGATACCCTCATACATTCCTCGTGCGTTGCCTATATCGGCGGCTTCCTGAATGCTTCTGCACAGGTTTAGCCAATAGGTGTTGGCACAGTGGCGGGCGGTCTTCTGGACTTTGTTCCTGGCAGCCCGTAGAGCTTGAAGTGTACTGGGAGTGGGCGTGGCCTTGTAAGCCAGTAGGGCCTTCCTCTTAGCCTCGATCACGGGTTCCATTTCTTCCCAGTGAGCCTCATACCAGTCAGCGTTCTTCCGCTCTTTCTTCCCGTAAGCAATAATGGCGGAGTTGTATATGGCGTCGCGGAGACGTGGCCAATTGGATTCGATAATGTCATCTGCCGCCACTCCCTTGCCGAGTGCATCTTCCATCTTGTTGATGAATTGCTGGGTCTTAACTGGGTTGCTGGCACAACTGGTGTTGATGCGTGGGCGACCCTTCATCTTGGAGTGGTGCAACCTCTTCGGCATTATGCGCACCTTGCTTACCACGAGGGCATGGTCCGTGTCGCAGTCTGCACTGTGGTAGCTGCGGGTGAGGAGGGTGCTGCCAATATCCGTTCTTCTGGTGATGACGAGGTCAAGCTGGTGCCAATGACGGGAGCGGGGGTGCCTCCATGACACCTGGTGGATCTCTTTGCACTTGAAGAATGTGTTTGTCACGCACAGGCCGTGGTGACACAAAAGCTCAAGCAGTCGCTGACCATTCTCATTGATCTTTCCTCTCCCAAAGTTTCCAAGGCAGGTGGGCCAGGCCATGTGGTCGGCTCCTACTCTTGCGTTGAAGTCTCCAAGGAGATAGAGAGCGTTACTTCTGGGGATCTTGGATAACGCTTCGTCCAGTGCATGGTAGAACTGTTCTTTCTCTTCGGTGGTGGCGCAGAGGATTGGGGCATACGCGCTAAGAATGCTGACTGGGCCGAAAGTTGTTGACAATCGGAGGGTAAGTAATCTCTCTGTGCCTCCTGTGGGTGGCTCTATGGAGTTAACAAGCGTGTTCTTCACAGCGAACCCAACACCGTGCTGTCTTGGTTGGTCCGGAGACTTCCCTTGCCAGTAGAAGGTGTAGTTGGTTTCTCTGATAGTTCCGTTGTCGGCCAACCGGGTCTCCTGTAGAGCCGCAATGTCGATGTTTAGTCGTGCCAGTTCCCTATCGATGACAGCGGTTTTCCTGGCACCCTTGATCCACGGAAGGTCTGCAGTAAGTCCGGGGCACATGGTCCTGATGTTCCAGCTAGCGAGGCGAAGAGCCGGAGGCTTCTTTCTTGTTGTTTGCTTGGAATTAACTGGTGCGGGTGTTTTGTGGCCCACTTTTCGAGAGGCGCCTCTCTGATCCCCACGCACCCAGTGGGGCAGGCGAGCCATGGCGAGACGGTAGCTGTCCAGTGAGGTGCGATGACCTCTCCCACCGTCAGAGGAGACCCCTGGCACTCGTTTCCTTCACCAATCGGATGAGCTTATAACCGGTATCTGTCTCCTCCCGTGTTGAGTCGACATCTTGCGATGATGCTGGAGTGTCCTCTCAAGTGAAACTGAAGCTACAGAGCCTGGGCAGGGTGATATGGAGGGTCTGCTGTTGCCCATGCAGCAGACCCCCCCTCTCTTCGCAGCTGAAGGGTCCAAGGGAAAGACAAAGTCAATACAGCTTGGCTTCAGGTGCGCCGCAGGAGTTGCCGGTGTTGACTACAATGTCAAACCGCCTTAGGGACTCCGGCTCCGGATTTTCTGTCGGGGTTTACTCCCTTAGCCTTTCCCCTGAAGAGGTATGCCGCAAGGCAGCGGAGGTTTTTTGGAGTCAGAGTTTTCCTTCTCTGATGTCTTGGTAGAGCTGCTTTTACTCCCTATCTTGGTATTGTGGCCTAATGTAGTAGGTGTCCTGTAGGGTCTAGTGGCACAGCCTCCCAGATAAAAACCAGATACTATGGAGACAAATTCCACAATGGCCTTCTACATGAGGTATTTGTCTCCTGTATATCTTTTTAACATTCATTTCTTGTCCTCCCAGTTTGTGCATTTTAAGTAACTAGTTTTTATATTATAGTTTATTTCAAATCTAATATTTTGCTCCTCCCTTCTCTGTCCATTTTATCCTCTGATTTCTTCTTATTTTTGTTTTAAATTTTATCTTCTTTCTTCCTAGGACTCATTTCCATCCCAGACTCTTACAGTTTATTCCCTCTCCATCCTCTAAAAAGCATTTTTCTTGTCTTTAGTCACCTCACATTCTTTTTCCCATTCATAAAATATACTTATTCTCTCTCCACCTTGATCAATCTTTGCTCATTGATTGTGGGTGTGATGGTGGTTATGGCATTTCTGCAATTTTATTCATAGATTTTCACTATTTTGGTATTTCAAATCTCAAATCTTATTGTCTCCCTCTCCTACTTAATTTGTACCTTCTTCCACCCCTTTCCTTCTTTCATTTTGAATTTTTTCCTCTCTTAGCCTAGTTTTCATTCTTCTCTTAGTATTCCTTCACCCTCTATTATCTCAAAATCACTTCCCTTTCCTCCAGACATCTCTTAAGCTTCTCTTCCTTCCTTTCTTACCTCTTACTCCCATCCCGCCTGTATTAATCTTAACTCATATGTCGTTGATAGTTCTGTGGTGAAACTTCTTTTATAATTTGGTTTTATTTTTCTTCTTATTCTACTTATATATTTTTTCGTGTTTTTTTTCTTTATCTCTCAAACACACACTATATATACAGGTTGTCCCCCAAAAATGTATATACACTTTAAATAATTATAAATTTGGTCTTTATTAAAATATATTTTATTTTCAAAATGTAATAAAAACTACAGACATTATTTAATTGTTTTGCAATGTCTGTTTTCATATTGACATCCATTCTGGTCCAGGCACTGCTGACAATGTGAAGCAATGAAATCGCAAACATCATGAAACAGCAAGATGGGGCACCCCCACACTACCATCACAATATTAGATCCTACCTTGATGAGATCTTGCCAAACAGGTGGATTGGATGAAGGGGTCTCATAGAATACCCTGCGTGTTCACCAGACCTCACACCACTAGACTTTTTTTAATGGAGATACTTAAAAGACAAAGTCTGCGCTATGAAACCTGCAACAGTCACTGAATTGAGAGCAGCCATTGAACGAGAATGCACACAAATATCAAACAAAATGTTTCATGATGTTTGCGATTCCATTGCTCCGTGTTGTCAACAGTGCCTGGACCAGAACAGATGTCAGTTTGAAAACAGGCATTGACAAAACAATTAAATAATGTCTGTAGATTTTACTACATTTTGAAAATAAAATATATTTTAATAAACACTATATATATATTCCAACAGCCCGGCTCAGTTGGAAACTTCTCTGTCTGGGGGGAAAAGGGAGGTGGCTATTCCCTCTAGTGGAGAAAACACAAGACCTCCATCCCTCATGCTTTTTATTGAGAAGGGTATGCTAAATAAGAGTGCTAAATAAAACAGAGGCAAGAAAACTATCAGACATGGAATTCAAAATAATGGGTATAAGATAAGGAAGCTCAATGAGCTTAGGAAGCTCAGAGAAAACTACAAAGAACACCAGGGGAACAAAAAGGAACTCCAGGGAAACTACTAACTACTTACTAAAAACTATATCAACATTAAAAAAGACATAGAAACTATCAATAAGAATCAGGAGGAAATGAAGATTATAACTATATATTTTTCTGTTTAAACCTAATACTATATGCTTCCCCTCTCTTATTTCATTCTGCCTTCTTCCCTCTCTTTTTAAAATATGATGTAAATTTTACTTTCTTTTTCTCATTGCCTTGTCCCTACTTACTATTCTTATTACTCCTCCATCTCCCTTCTCAAAAATAATTTTTCTTTCAGTTATCAACTCTTATTTGTTTTTCCTTTCTTATAATAGTCTTAATCTCATTACATACTTATTAATACTGGCTCACTTGCTGTTGATAGTGTGATTGTCAGTGGGGGTCATTTTTGTGGGTGTGAGTTATCTTTGTGGGTATGGATTTCTTGCCTGGATTGTGTGGTTTTGCTTTGGCAGCAACTCAACAACAGTATACAAGACATGGTGGACAGAGTGACTCTCAGTCAAGCAACCAGAGGCAAGGATCTACCAAAGAGCAACACAAAAACAATTAAAAGACAAATATAATTATACAGCCCAAATAAATGGCATAAGGGGCATTCGAAGGGCAACAAGTTCAGGAGATCAAGAAGTCTGCACCACTGAATCCCACAGGACTCCTACGACAGGAAGTCACACCACAAAGACAGGAAGTCAAAGAAGACCAAGCTAAGAAGCAGAACAAACAATAAGAGTCACCTAAAATAAGGAGATAAAGAAGCAACCACCCACCACAAAGAGGAAAGGAAGAATCCACAGAAAGAGTGCTAAATAAAAGAGGCAAGCAAACTATCAGACACGGAATTCAAAATAATGGTTATAAGATAAGGAAGCTCAATGAGATTAGCAAGCTCAGAGAAAACTACAAAGAACTCCAGAGGAGCAAAAAGGAACTCCAGAGAAACTACAAGGAACTTACTAAAAACTATATCGACATTAAAAAGGACATAGAAACTATCAATAAGAATAAGGAGGAAATGGGGGATCCAAGATGGCGGAGGAGTAAGTGGAAGCTACACTAACCTCCTCCCAGGACCAGTCTGGATTTACAACTTAATTTTGGAGAAATCATCTGGAATAAACAACGGAACACTAGCTGGAAAGAAGTCTTATAACCACGGAGAGACAGAAAAGGCCGCTACATCACAACGTGACCGGTAGGGAGTGCGGAGACGCGGAAGGGCTGGCTGGGCTCACACGGGTGGCTGCTGAAGGGACTGAGAAACAGCTCAGCAGCCGGGGATTCCCCCTGAGAAGGGCAGGGTCTAAACCCCCAGCTGGGCTTCACAGCCTACAGCGACAGAGTGGAAAGTAAAATAGTATCAGCTGTGAAAAGCGAAAAGCCACAGGCTTTCTTGCTAGCCGGAGAGAAACAGCAGGAGAAAAAGAGCTCTTAAGTGGATCACATACGAAAATATTTTGGCCACCACTTACCCTGGGCTCAAGCAGAGGGAAGGCAGAGAGGACTGGAGACACTTGGGGAGAATTTGGCACGGTGGCTTTGAGGAGAGAACTGGAGGAGCAGCTGACTGGGTCCCAGTGCTGACTCATCCCCAGTACTGCAGGTAGACCATTCCCCTCCAAGTGGCGTCAGGCTGAGGGGAAGCAAAAGCCCTGCCTGCAGGAATTAAGCTGCCACACCCACAGTCCTTAAGCCTGACAGCTAATCACAGATTGAATAGATTAACAATCAAAGAAGACAGACAACAACAGTAGATCCCTGGAAGTCTCCAACAGGCTGCCTAGGGCCAGACTGGTACATGATCTGACGCCACCAGAGGCAGATCCAGGAAGTGCAGATCATTCCAAGAAGCACCAACAAACAATAGGAGTCAAAAAAATGGGGAGACAGAGAAACAACCTCCCATCAAAAGGAAAGGTAGAATCCCCAGAAAGAGTGCTAAATGAAATAGAGGGGAGCGAACTATCAGATATGGAATTCAAAACATGGATTATGGAGAAGCTGAATGAGCTCAGCGGAAACTTCAAAGAACTCCAGAAAAACTACAAGGAACTCACAGAAAATTACGTGAGCATGAAAAAGGACATAGAAGCTATCAATAAGAGCCAGGAGGAAATGAAAAATACGATCTCTGAATTGAAGAACACAGTAGAAGGAATTAAAAGCAGGCTAGAGGAAGCAGAAGATCGGATCAGCGAGCTGGAGGACAACCTACACAAAAACTCCCAGACAATGCAACAAAATGAAAAAAGACTGAACAAGACTGAAGAGGTTCTAAGACAGCTGCAGAACAACATGAAACGTAATAATATCCGTATCATAGGAATTCCAGAAGGAGAAGAAGAAGAGCAAGGGATAGAAAACCTCTTTGAAAAACTAATGACAGAAAACTTTCCTAACATGACGAGAGAAAGAGTCACGCAAGTCCAGGAAGCACAGAGGGTCCCAATGAAGATGAACCCCAACAGGCCCACCTCAAGACACATCATAATTAAAATGGCAACATTCAAAGACAAAGAGAGGATCCTAAAAGCAGCAAGAGAAAAACAACTAATAACATACAAGGGTACTCCAATAAGGCTATCATCAGATTTCTCAGCAGAAACACTACAAGCCAGAAGGGAATGGCAAAAAGTATTCCAAGCAATGAAAAACAAAGGCCTACAACCTAGAATACTATACCCAGCAAAGCTCTCATTCAAAATGGAGGGTGAAATAAGGAGCTTCCAAGACAAAAGAAGGCTAAAAGAATACATCTCCACCAAACCAGCAATGCAAGAGATGCTAAAAGGTCTGCTCTAAGAAGATAAAGAAACAGAGAGAGACAGAGAAGAACACGAGTACAAAGGGGAAAAATGACAATGAATAAGTACTTATCGGTAATAACCTTAAATGTAAATGGATTAAACGCTCCAATTAAAAGACATAGGGTAGCTGAATGGATTAGAAAGAATGACCCACATATATGCTGTCTACAAGAGACCCACCTTAGAACAAAAGATCTACACAGACTGAAAGTAAAGGGATGGAAAAATGTATTCCAAGCAAATGGACATGAAAAAAAAGCCGGGGTAGCAATACTTATATCAGACAAAACAGATTTCACAGCAAAGTCCATAAAAAGAGACAAAGAAGGGCATTTCATAATACTTAAGGGAAAAATCCATCAAGAAGATATAACCCTTATAAATATATATGCACCAAACTTAGGAGCACCCAAATATGTAAGGAAACTTTTGAAAGACTCCAAGAAAGATATAGACAACAACACACTCATAGTAGGGGACTTTAACACCCCATTGTCAACAATGGACAGATCTTCGAAGCAAAGAAACACCAAAGATATGGAGGCACTGAACAACACCCTAGATCAAATGGACTTAGTCGATATATATAGAAGTTTTCACCCCAAAGAAGCAAAATATACATACTTCTCAAGTGCACATGGAACATTTTCAAAGATAGACCACATGGTAGGACACAAAACAAGCCTTAACAAATTCAAGAAAATTGAAATTATATCAAGCATCTTCTCAGATCACAATGGCTTAAAATTGGAAATCAACCTCAAGGAAAAAACTCAAAAACATTCAAACTCATGGAGAATGAATAACATGCTATTAAATAATGAATGGGTTAACAATGACATCAAGGAAGAAATCAAAAAGTTTCTGGAAACTAATGATAATGAACACACAACAACCCAAAACCTATGGGATACAGCGAAAGCAGTCCTAAGAGGAAAGTTCATAGCAATACAGGCCTACCTAAAAAAGCTAGAGGAATATCTAATAAAAAATTTAACCCTACAGCTACAAGATCTAGAGGAAGAACAACAAGCAAAGCCCAGATCAAGTAGAAGGAAGGAAATCATCAAGATCAGAGCAGAATTAAATGACATAGAGTCTAAACTAACAATTCAAAAGATCAACAAAAGTAGGAGCTGGTTCTTTGAAAAAATAAACAAAATTGACAAGCCTTTAAGCAGGCTCATCAAGAAAAAAAGAGAGAGGACCCAAATAAATAAAATCAGAAATGAAAGAGGAGAAATCACAACTGATACCACAGAAATACAAAGGATTATAAGAAATTATTATGAACAACTGTATGGCAAGAAATTTGACAACCTAGAGGAAATGGACAGATTCCTGGAAACCTATAGTCTTCCCAAACTGAATCAAGAAGAAGCAGAAAGTCTGAATAGACCAATAACAGCTAGTGAAATTGAAGCAGTAATCAAAAAACTCCCAGCACACAAAAGCCCTGGACCGGATGGCTTCACAAGTGAATTCTACAAAACATTTAGGAAAGAACTAACTCCTATCCTTCTCAGACTATTCCAAAAGATACAAGAAGAGGGAAGACTGCCAAACTCATTCTATGAAGCCAGTATAACCCTAATTCCAAAACCAGGTCAAGACACAACAAAGAAAGAAAACTACAGGCCAATATCGCTGATGAACATAGATGCTAAAATCCTCAACAAAATATTGGCAAACCGGATCCAGCAACACATTAGAAAGATCATACACCACGATCAAGTAGGATTCATCCCAGGGATGCAAGGATGGTTTAACATTCGTAAATCAATAAACGTAATACACCACATAAACAAAATGAAAGACAAAAACCACATGATAATATCAATAGATGCAGAAAAAGCATTTGATAAAGTACAACACCCATTTATGATAAAAACTCTCAGCAAAATGGGAATAGAGGGAGCATACCTCAACATAATAAAGGCCATATATGAGAAACCTGAAGCCAACATCATACTCAATGGGCAAAAACTGAGAGCATTCCCCCTGAGATCAGGAACAAGACAAGGATGTCCGCTCTCCCCACTCCTATTCAACATAGTCTTGGAAGTTCTAGCCACCGCAATCAAACAAGAAAGAGAAATAAAAGGCATCCAAATTGGAAAAGAGGAAGTAAAACTGTCATTATTTGCAGATGACATGATAGTGTACATAGAAAACCCTATAGACTCCACAAAAAAACTACTCGACCTAATAAGTGAATTCGGCAAAATAGCAGGATACAAAGTCAATATTAAGAAATCAAAGGCATTTTTATACACCAACAATAAAAACTCAGAGATAGAAACTGAAAGAAAAATTCAATTTACCATAGCAACAAGAAAAATAAAATACCTAGGAATAAACTTAACCAAGGAGGTAAAAGACCTGTACTCAGAAAACTACATAACATTGAAGAAAGAAATTAAAGAAGATACAAATAAATGGAAGCATATACCATGCTCATGGATGGGAAGAATCAACATCATTAAAATGTCCATACTACCCAAAGCAATTTATAGATTCAATGCAATCCCTATTAAAATACCAGCAACATATTTCACAGACCTAGAACAAATACTTCAAAAATTTATATGGAACCAAAAAAGAGCCCGAATAGCCACAGCAATTTTGAGGAAGAAGAACACAGTAGGAGGAATCACAATACCTGATATCAAACTATACTACAAGGCCACGGTAATCAAAACAGTCTGGTACTGGCATAAAAACAGACATATAGATCAATGGAACAGAATAGAGAGCCCAGAAATAAACCCAGGTTCATATGGTCAACTAATATTTGACAAAGGGGGAAAGAACATCAAATGGAGTGAAAAGAGCCTCTTCAACAAATGGTGTTGGGAGAACTGGACAGGGACATGCAAAAAAATGAAACTAGACCACCAACTTACACCATACACCAGAATAAACTCAAAATGGATCAAAGACTTAAATGTAAGCCGTGATACCATAAAAGTCCTAGAGGAAAAAATAGGCAGGAAAATTTCAGATATCCCACGTAGCAACATTTTCACTGATATATCTCCTAAGGCAAGGGAAATAAAGGAAAGAATAAACAAATGGGACTACATCAAACTAAAAAGTTTCTGCTCAGCTAAAGAAAACATCAGCAAGATGAAAAGGAAACCAACCATATGGGAAAATATATTCGCCAATGACATCTCAGACAAGGGATTGATCTCCAAAATATATAAAGAACTCATACGACTCAACACCAAGAAGACAGACAACCCAATTAAAAAATGGGCAAAGGACCTGAACAAACACTTCTCCAAAGAAGACATACAGAGGGCCCATAGACATATGAAAATATGCTCAACATCACTAGCCATCAGAGAGATGCAAATAAAAACCACAATGAGATACCACCTCACACCAGTCAGAATGGCCATAATCAACAAATCAACAAACAACTTGTGCTGGAGAGGATGCGGAGAAACGGGAACCCTGGTGCATTGCTGGTGGGAATGCAGACTGGTGCAGCCACTATGGAAAACAGTTTGGAATTTCCTCAAAAAACTAAAAATGGAACTGCCTTTTGAACCAGCAATTCCATTACTGGGATTATATCCGAAAAATCCTGAAACACCAATTCAAAAGAACCTATGCACTCCAATGTTCATAGCAGCACTATTTACAATAGCCAAGTGCTGAAAACAACCTAAATGCCCATCTGTAGATGAGTGGATCAAAAAACTGTGGTACATTTACACAATGGAGTTCTATGTAGCAGAAAGAAAGAAGGAACTTCTACCATTTGCAACAACATGGATGGAACTAGAGAGAATTATGCTTAGCGAAATAAGCCAGGCAACGAAAGAAAAATACGTTATGGTGTCACCTATTACAGGAAACTAATGAACAACACAAACAAATGAGCAAAATTGAACCAGAGGTATGTAAACAAGGAGTAGACTAACAGTAACAAGGGGGGAGGGGGGAGGGAGAAAAGGGGGTAAGAAGGGGAAGTGTAAAATCAAAGAACATGTATAAATGACCCACAGACATGGGCAACTGAGTGGGGACTGAATGTGGGGGAAGGGAGGGGCAGGATACAGGGAAGCAAGAGGGGAAAAAAAAAAAGTGAGACAACTGTAATGGAAAAACAAACAAAAAAATTTTTTTTAGTGGGGGAAAATGAAAATATGAAGAATGGAAATGCCAGTTCAGTGAATATTAGGACAAAGATTTTCCTTCACGTTGTATATTTTTCTCCCTATTTGTTCTCTCCAGAGTTTGGCATTCTAAACAAGTAAGTAATGACTTAAGTTTCTTTGCATAGACCTAATAAGACCAGTTGTTAATAGAGGTTCCTTTTTCTGAACAAGCCTTTGACTGGAATGTCAAGCCTAAAGGAGACATGCTTGGGCTCATGTTGTTACCAAAAAGCCCTAAGGAACTGGGAATGACTTTCAAAGGTAATAAAAGCCCGCGAAATAAAAGGCCTGCTGCCATGGTTGGTTGTGCGGTCCACAGCAATCTCTCCAGGGAAGGAACGAAGGTTGTTTTCCTGAAAGATGGCTAGAAGGGACCTTAAGGCACAATGGAAAACCAGAAAGACTTGGAAAGGACAGGTGTGTACAGGCAAGGATGAATGCCAGGTATGTGGCCCAGCTTCTGCGCACTGAAGAGCAGACTGAGGGCCACCCTAAATGTTCCTTGGGTAAGTTCCAGCAAAACAGAACTAAAGATCATAAGTGATCATTTGCTGCTCTTGTTATGCTTATGCAAATGAACAGGATAAATTAAAAATGGACTTAATGTAGTCCCTTTAAAGACAAGGAGAGTAATCTTAGGGAGAAAAATCAGTATTCAAGGAAAATCACAATGATCAGTGGCAGACTGTAAAGTAGGGCAGCTAACCGTCTTAAAAGTTTCTTCTCATTTAAAAAATGGTTTCACTTGAAAATTAAACCATATCTGTGATATCACCAAAGAGATTCAAGTTGCAGGCAAGTAGAATGTCAAGTGCCTTGCAACTGTATGTCTTCCCAATAAGACAGTCTTACAGATTTAGAGACTTTTTTGTTGGTTATGTTACATAAATTAACATGTGTTTTCTGTTTTCAAAGGGCATAAGCCTATGACCGCATTACCTGAGTGATTGTCTGTACGCATAAGCCTCACTTAATCCTCTCTGCAGCGCTGCCTCCGGAGACTCAACAGTTTGGCTGAACTAAATGGCTGAGTTGGTGAAGAATGGGGTGGTCTGTGGGCTTCACTTTAAAACTGAATTCTCTTTTCTATCCTAATGGCTTGGACAGAAAGGGCCCAGAGGTCTGAGAGGGGGGAAACATAAACTATTTCCCTCAGCCCAAACTAAATAAAATGGGCAAAAGGGTTTTGGACAGGAGAGATGTGCCTAGCACACCTTCCTCCAAAGAAGCCCTTTTTTTTTTTTTTTTTTTTCTCCTAATGTGGAACATTGAAAAATTAATCCCTGCCTTTTGCCACCTAGTAGTTATGGATTGAATGATGCTTTTTAACCCTTTTTGCCAAATCTGTTGTCCCCAGAACACAACAAGGATGCCAGCCTGCTAAACCAAGCACGCCGTTGTCCGGAGACAGCCAACTGACCTGGAGTCTGCATGATCCTTCCCCATGTGGGAAGGCCACCCTCCCCTCCACACCCCCACTCTTATTAGGGATTTCTGGACCCAAGGGTAGGTAGGACGACGACCATGTCCAGCTTGAAGCAGCTAGAGGAGCTTGAGACCTTCGCCCATTGTCCTTTACAAGATTACAAAGGGTCTTAATATCTGAGAGGGAGGGATAGTTATTTTTTACGAACCATGGGTATGGACTTGGGGGGGGGATGCTGGGGGAGGGAGATACTGGGTGGAGGGGAGTAAAGGGGAAAAAATTGGAACTACTGTAACAGCATAATCAATAAAATATACTTTAAAAAAAAAAAGAATAAGGAGGAAATGAAGAATATATGTTTGGAGTTGAAGAACACAGTAAAAGGAATCAAAAGCAGGGTAGAGGAAGCAGAAAATCTCATCAGTGAGCAGAAGGACAACATAGAAAAAAATTCCCAGACAATGCAGCAAAGTGAAAAGAGACTGAAAAAAAATGAAGAGGGTTTAAGTGAGCTGCAGGACAACATGAAACATAATAATATCCGCATAATAGGGACACCATAAAGAGAAGAAGAGGAGCAAGGGATAGAAAACCTGTTTGAAAAAGCAATGACAGAAAATTTCCTGAACTTGAGAGAAAATGTCACACAAGTCCAAGAAGCACAGAGGGTCCCAATGAAGATGAACCCAAACAGGCCCACTCCAAGACACTTCATAATTAAAAAGACAACATTTAAAGACAAAGAGAGAATCCAAAAGGTAGCAAGAGAAAAACAGCAAAAAAGCATACAAGGGAGTTCTGAGAAAGCTATTGGATGATTTCTGAACAAAAACACTACAAGCCAGAAGGAAATGGCAAAAATAAATATTCCAAGCAATGAAAGCAAAGGCCTGCAACCAAGACTACTCTACCCAACAAAGCTCTCATTCAAGATGGAAGTTGAAAACAAAGGAGTTTCTCAGACAAAGAAAGACTAAAAGAAAACATCTCCACCAAACCAGCATTGCAAGAGATGCTAAAGGGACTGCTTTACGAAGATAAAGAAAAAGAAAGAAAAAGAGGAACAAAGGTACGAGGGGGAAAATCACAATGAATAAATACCTATCAATAATAACCTTAAACGGAAATGGATTAAATGCTCTAGTCAAAATATGTAGGGTAGCTGAATGGATAAAAAAACATGACCCACATAAATGCTGTCTACAAGAGAACCATCTCAGAACCAAAGATATACATAGACTGAAAGTGAAGGGATGAAAAAAAAAACATTTCAAGCAAATGGACATGAGAAAAAGTTGGGGTAGCAATAGTTATATCACACAAAATAGATTTCACAACAAAGGTCATAAAAGTGACAAATAAAGACATTTCATAATACTTAAGGGAACAATCCATCAAGAAGATATAACCCTTGTAAACATATATGCACCCAACATAGGAGTACCCAAATATATAAGGAACATCTTGAAGAACTTCAAGAAGGATATTGACAACAACACACTCATAGTAGAGGATTTTAACACCCCATTGTCAACAATGGACAGATCTTCCAAACAAACAAACAAACAAAAAAAAAAGGATATTGTGTCATTGAACAGCACTCTAGATCAAATGGACTTAGTTGATATACACAGAACTTGCACCTCAAAGAAGCAAAATATACATTATTTTCGAGTGCACATGGAACATTTTCAAAGATAGACCACATGGTAAGACACAAAACAAGCCTCAACAAACTCAAGAACATTGAAATCCTATCAAGCATCTTCTCAGATCACAATGGCTTGAAACTAGAAACCAACCTCAGGGAAAAAACTCAAAAACATTCAAACTCATGGAGAATGAATAATATGCTATTAAATAATGAATGGATTAATAATGACATGAATGAATAAATCAAAAAGATTCTGGCAACAAATGAAAATGAACACACAACAGCCCATAAACTAAGGGACACTGCGAAGGCAGTCCTGAGAGGGAAGTCCATAGCATTATAGGCCTACCTAAAAAGGCTAGAGGAATCTCAAATAAACAACCTAACCCTAAATCTACAAGAACTAGAGGAACAACAACAAACAAAGCCCAGAGTGAGTAAAAGGAAAGAAATAATCAAGATCAGAGCAGAATTAAATGACATAGAGACTAAAAGAACAATTCAAAGGATCAATAAAACAAGGAGCTGGTTCTTTGAAAAGATAAACAAAACTGACAAGCCTTGAACAGACTGAACAAGAAAAAAAGGGAGAGGACCCAAAAATAAAATCAGAAACAACAGAGGAGAAATCACACCTAACACCACAGAAATATAAAGGATTGTAAGAAATTACTATGAACAACTATATTACAAGAAATCTGATGACCTGGGTAAAATGGACAAATTTCTGGAAACATGTAATCTTCCAAAATTGAATCAAAAAGAAACAGAAAGCCTGAATAAACTGAAAACAACTACTGAAATAGAAGCAGTAATCAAAAAATTCCTGGCACACAAAAGCCCTGGACTGGATGGCCACACAGGTGAATTTTACCAAACATTTAGGGGAGAACTAATTCCTATCCTCAAACTATTCCATAAAATCCAAGAAGAGGGAAGACCCCTATACTCTTTTTATGAGGTCAGTATTATTCTAATCCCAAAACCAAGTCAAGACACAACAAAGAAAGAAAACTACAGGCCAATATTGCTGATTAACATAGATGCTAAAATCCTCAAAAAGATATCAGCAAATTGGAATCAGCAATACATTAAAAAGATCATACAGCATGCTCGAGTGGGATTTATCTAAGGTATGCAAGGATGATATAATATTCACAAATCAATAAATGTAATATACCACATAAACAATAGGAAAGATAAAAATAATATGATTATATCAATAATTGTTGAAAAAGTATTTGATAAAGTACAGCACCCATTTATAATAAAAATGCTCAGCAAAGTGGGAACAGAAGGAGCATACCTCAACACAATAAAGGCCATATATGAGAAATCAGCAGCCAACATCATACTCAATGAACAAAAACTAAAAGCTTTCCCCCTAAATCAGGAGCAAGACAAGGGTGTCTACTCTCTCCACTTCTGTTCAAGATCATATTGGAAGTTCTAGGCACAGTGATCAGATAAGTAAAAGAAATAAAAGACATACAAAATGGAAAGGAGGATGTAAAACTGCCATTATATGCAGATGACATGATAGTATACCTATAAAACCCTATAGACTCCATCAAAAAACTACTCTACCCAATAAGTGAATTTGGCAAAATAGTGAGCTACATAGTCAATATTCAGAAATTGAAGGCATTTTTTGTACACCAACAATGAAATATCAGAAACAGAAATGAGGGGGGAAAATCTCATTTACTTTAGCAATAAGAAAAATAAAGTACCTAGGAAAAAATTTAACCAAGGAGGTAAAAGACTTGTACTCAGAAAACTACAGAACATGGAAGAAAGAAATTAAGGGAGATACAAATAAATGAAAGCATATACCATGTGCATGGACAGGAAGGATTAACATTATTAAAATGTTTATATTACCCAAAGCAATTTATAAACTCAATGCAATCCCTATTAAAATACCAATGACATATTTCACAGATCTAGTACAAATATTTCAAAAATTTATATGGAACCAAAAACTACCACAAATAGCCTCAGCAAATTTGAGAAAGAAGAACAAAGTAGAAGGAATTATAATACCTGATATCAAACTATATTCCAAGGCCACTGTAATCAAAACAATCTGGTATTGCATAAGAACAGATATATAAACTAATGGAACACTATAGAGAGCCCAGAAATAAACCCAAGTCTCTATGGTCAATTAATATTTCACAAAGGGGGCAGGAGCATAAAATGAAGTATAAATAGCTTCTTCATCAAATGGTGTTGGGAGAACTGGACAGGGACATGCAAAAAAGAAAAAAAAAAGAAACTAGACCACCAACCTACACCATACACCAAAATAAATTCAAGATGGATAAAGGACTTAAATGTAAACTGCACCACCATGAAAGTCCTAGAGGAAAACATAGGCAGTACAATTTCAGATATCCCACATAGCAATATTTTCACTGATATTTCCCCTAGGGCAAGGGAAGTAAAGGAAAGAATAAACAAATGGGACTACATCAAACTAAAAAGTTTGTGCTCTGCCATAGAAAATGTCAGAAAAATGAAAAAGGATCCAACCATATGGGAAAACGTATTTTCCAATGATACTTTGGACAATGATTTGATCTCCAAAACATATAAAGAACTTATATGACTCAAACCAAGAAGACATACAATCCAATTTAAAAATGGGCAAAGAACCTGAACAGATACTTCTCCAATGAGGACATACGGAGGTCCCATAGTCATATGAAAGGATGCTCAACATCACTAGTCATCAGATAGATGCAAATTAAAACCACAATGAGAAAGCACCTCACGCAGGTCAGAATGGCCATCATTAACAAACTCACAAACAACAAGTGCTGATGAGGATGTGGAGAAAAGGGAACCCTTGTGCATCGTTGGTGGGAATGCAGACTGGTGCAGCCACTGTGGAAAACAGTATGGAATTACCTCAGGAAACTAAAAATGGAACTGACTTTTTATTCAGCGATTCCATTTGTAGGATTATACCTAAAGAATCATGAAACACCAATTCAAAAGAACCTATGCAACCCTGTTCATAGCAGCGCTATTTACAATAGCCAAGTCCTGGAAACAGCCTAAGTGCCCATCAGTGGATGAATGGATTAAAAAACTGGTACATTTATATAATGGAATACTATGCAGCAGAAAGAGAGGAGGATCTCCTACCTTTTGCAACAGCATGGATGGAACTGGAGAGTATTATGTTTAGTGAAATAAACCAAGCAGCAAAAGACAAATACCATATGATCTCACCTAAGAGGAACCTAATGAACAAAACAAACAAACGAGCAAAACAGAACCAGAGGCACGGAAACAAGAAACAGACTGACAGTGACCAGAGGAGAGGGGGTAATGGGAGAAAGGGAGAAAGAAGGGAGAGGGTTTAGTCAAGGAACTAGTATAAATAACCCCTGGATATGGACAACAGGGTGGTGATTGACTGTGGAAGAGGGGATGGGGTAGGCGGGGCAGGGGAGAGCAATGGGGAAAAAATGGGACAAATGTAATAGAACAATAATAAATTTTAAAAAATAAAAATAAAAATATGAATAATAAAATGACAATAACTATGTACCTATCAGAAATCACTTTAAATGTCAATGGATTAAATGTTCCAATCAGAACATATAGGGTAGCTAAATAAAAAGAAAACAGGACTCATACATATGCTGCCTACAACAGACCCACTTCAAATTGAAAGACTCACATAAACTAATAGTAAAAGGATAGAAAAATATATTTCATGCAAATTTTTAAAAAGCTGAAGTAGCAATACTTATATCACACAAAATAGACTTTAAAACAAAGGTTATAAAAGGAGACAAAGAAAGACATTTCATACAATAGCCAAGATATTGAAGCAACTTAAGTGTCCCCCAATAGACAATTAGATTAAAAAGCTGTGGTACATATGTAGTACAATGGAATATTACTCAGTAATAAAAAAGAATGGAATCTTACCAGTTGCAACAACATGGATGAATATTGAGGGTATTATGCTAAGTGAAATAAGTCAGACAGAGAAATACAAATACCATATGATTTTACTTATGTGGAATCTAAAAAACAAAATCAATGAATAATCCAAACAGAAACAAGCTTATAGATAACAGAAAACAAACTGATAATTGCCAAATGGAACAGAGGTTGTTAGGATGGGTGAAAAAGGTACAGGAAGTAAGAAGTAAAAATTGGCAGTTATAAAATAGTCATGGGGATATAAAGTACGGCATAGGGAACAGAGTCAATATGGTGATAACTACATGCCAGGTTGGTACTAAACTTCTACGGGAGGGATCACTTTTTAAGTTATATAAATATCTAACCACCATGCTGTACACCTAAAACTAATATAATATTGAACGCCAACTATAATTGAAAAATAAAATATAAAAAAGTTTAAAAAATTGTTTAGCTTTCTTTCCAGCTTGGGCCTGGTATAATGGCTCCTGCTAAGAAGGGTGGTGAGAGGAAGAAGGGCCATTGTGCCATAAACAAGGTAGTGACCAGAGAATACACCATCACCATTCACAAGCACATCCATGGACTGGGTTTCAAGAAGTGTACCCCTCAAACATTCAAAGGGATCCAGAAATTTGCCATGGAGGAGATGAGAACTCTGGATGTACCCATTGACTTCAGGCTCAATAAATTGTCTGGGCCAAAAGAATAAGTAATGCCCCATACCATATCTAGGTGTGGTTGCCCAGAAAATGTGATGAGGATAAAGATTCACCAAACAAGCTCTGTATGTTGGTCACCTACATACCTGTCATCACTTTCAAAATTTACAAACAGTTAATGTGGATGAGAACTAACTTCTGACTGTCAAATAAAGTTATAGAACTACCAAAAAAATAGTTTAAGGGTGAATGCAAATACTGAAAAAAAAGTCAGGAAAATAAATAATTGAAACATGAATTCACTCTATATAAAATTAAGTTCACCCAGTCAGGGCACATGATTAGGTTGCACGTCAGATCCCCAGTTGGGGGCGCGAGTGAGAGGCAACCACACAGTGATGTTTCTCTCCCTCTCTTTCTCCTTTCCCCTCTCTCTAAAAAATAAATAAAAACAAAAAAATCAACAAACAAATAAATAAATAAATAATTTTAAATAAATAAAATAAAATTAAGTTCATAAAGCAGTCTGACAAAAATTATTGTTGCTCAAAAAAGTTTTAAAATAGCACTTGCTAAAAATAAAAATAATTTTAAATAAGCAGAAATGAAGAATACATACAAAAATGAAATATTGGGTGGATATAAACAATTTAGAAATCTTGGAAAAGTATGGTCATTTAAATTTTTTAAAAACTCACTAGAGCCACTCTGGAAGATAGTTTGGCAGTTTCTTATAAAATTAAAACATAATTTTGCCATATGATTTAGCAGCCATGCTCCTCGGTATTTACCCAAAGGAGATGAAACTTATGTTCACACAAAAACCTGCACATGAATGTTTATTGCAACTTTATTCATAATTGCTTAAACTTAGAAGCAAGTAAGACATCTTTCAGTGGGTGAATGGGTAAATAAATTTTGGCATAGCAAGACAATGGACTATTATTCAGCACTATAAAGAAATGAGCTACCAAGCCATGACAAGACATGGAGGAACTGTGAATGCATATTACTAAGTGAAAGAAGCTAAACTGAAAAGGCTACATACTGTATCATTCCAACTACATGACATCTGGAAAAGACAAAACTACAGAGACAGCAAAAAAATCAGTGATTGCCAGGGGTTAGGGCAGATGATGGTGGAGAGGAAAAATCAGGCAGAACACAGAGACTTTTTAGAGCAGCAAAAATATTCGTATGTAACCATAATGATGGATCATGTCATTATACATTTGTCCAAACCCATAGAATGTGCTATATTAAAAGTGAACTCTAATGTAAACTATGGACTTTGGGTGATTATGGTGGGTCAGTGTAGGTTTATCAATTGTAACAAATGTACCTCTCTGGTGGGGCTGTTGATAAGGAAGGAGGCTATGCATGTATAAGGGAAGGGGGGTATGGGAAATCTCTGTACCTTCTCCTCAATTTTGCTGTGAACCTGAAATGCTCTTTAAAAAAAGACTTAAAACAAACTTCATTGGACAGAATAAATTCTACATAGAAACTAATTGAAAACATTAAACCATTGGAAGATAGTACTGAGAAATTCACCCATGACACAGGATACAGGTAAAAATAAATTAAGATATATTTGAAAAAGCAGTTATGACTTGAAGCCTGCTTCGAGATGTTCTAACAGTTATCTAATAGTGGTTACAGAAGCAGGGAATGAAGAAAATACCTATTTAAAGATGCATATAATACCTGAGACATTTCCAGAATTAAATAAAGTGTTCTCAGAGGGCACTATTAGTACCAGTCAGCATAAAGAAAGACAAATCTATACCTAACTAAACAGTAATAAAACTGCAGAACATCAAGGGTAAAAAGCTTCCAGAGAGAAAACAAAAATTGCTAATAGAACAATTAGACCGATGACAGGCTTTTCATCAGCAACAATGAGAGCCAAAGACAATGGAGTAATATCATCCAAAGGGCAGAGAGTAATGGACTCAATTTAGAGTTTTATACCAGATAAACTTTCCCTGTTAAGTGCTAATGAAAGAGTGTTATACATACAGACTAAGGGTTTATCACCTATTGACTTTCACTAAAGTAATTATTAAATGTTTGTTTTAAGGGTAAAAGGATTTGTTTTACTCAGGTGCGGTAAGACCCAAAGACATGGAAATAAATGTCATGAAACAAAGTTTTATACTCACAGATCCTGAGAAACAGAGGGCATGGAAAACCACATGCGGGGCCAGATAGGGAAGTACCAGAGTCTGTCAGAAGGCAGAGAGAGTGGGAGAAACATGGGCAAGAGCCTTTATTGTGGTTTCTGCAGGAAGCAATGGGTAGGAGAGATGAGCAGGCTTTGGACTAGCTAGTTTGAATAATCTTGGTGAGCTCTGAAGCAGAGGAGTTTTCCCTAGTTCCCTGGTACCTGACCTTTGGGTGATTAGGACAGGTGGATAGTGGTCCAAAACAGAAGAGTCCAATGAAGAATATAGTGTAGGTATGGGTTCTAAAATGGTTGGTTTGCATGTTAAATCCATGGTCTAGGGCAGGTCACTTAGTACCTCTAGAAACTGGCTAGCTCTGGGAGAGGCAGTCTCTCCAGGGTAAGCAAAAACCCAGATGTCAGAACATCAGAAAATAAAAATTAAAAATATGATTAATGCAAGGTTGTATTTAGCTCAAAGTACAATGAATCCAGAGGGAAGTTGTGGGGTACAAAATACAATGCTAAACATAGGGATGAATAAAACATCATTAAATTTAACAAAAATGATAATATAGTTTGTTAAAGTAATGTAATTTCTGCTTAACAATATTTTTTTTAGGTAAAAAGACCAAAAATGGAAGTTATTCAATGGGTTGTTAATTTTTTCAAAGTTACCTTGCTGATGAGGTTACAAATACTAAATAACTCTCTCTGTCTCTTTCTCTCTCTCCCTCTCTCCATATATATAAATGCATAGCCTAAAGAATGCATAATAAAATGAATAAAAATATCTATGGCTTCCAAACAAGAGGAAGATAAATTGGATTTTAAAAGTTTTCAATGTTTGTTCAATAAAATATAGAATTAGAAAATGGAAAGGTAAGCTACAATTTTGAAAAGGATATTTGTAACTGTCAAGATTGGATTCCATAATTTGTAAACTCATAGAACTCAAAAGAAATACAACAGAGTTTCAATTGTATCGGTTAGGTTTTATTGTTTTAAAAATATATAAATCATTATTGTAAGACATTAGGATTTAATCAAGTAAGTGGTTGATGGGCACACTGATGTTTGTACTCATATTTTTTATTTTTCTGCATATTTTAAATATTTCATAATTTTTTAAGAATGAGAAACAACTATAAACATTATAGCAAGATCAAATACCCATTTGATCCCCAAGTCTTTACTTTAACCACCATACGAGAAAGCAAATGCTCACTGTGCCCCCTCCCCAACCCAAAGTGGTCTCAGCTGAGACCATAAGGCTGGGATGGTGGAGGAAGGGAGCTCTGTGACAGGGCTTTGTCAAGCAGCAAAGATCTTTGCCTCACTGCTGGAGGGAGTCCTTTTCTTTCTGCTGCTCTGAAGAAGCTGAAGATTCCACATGGGTGGCAGATGTAGTTCTCCAACTGGCCTTGCTCTGAAGAATCCTTTCTCTTTTAGGGTTGTTTTCCCACGGAGCCTCCCCATAGGTTGTCTAGCAATAGGGAACCACTGGCTGTTCCATATGGTTCACAGGGGGTGGAAGAACTGCTGTCATTTCTGCTGCAGATGCCCACTGACTCTTTAGGACTACTCACTCCCCAGCATTTCAGGACCTTTGGGATAGGGATTTCAATACAAGACAATACAGTTCAGCAGTTAACTGGAGGAAGATAGGTAACCTTGAGCAGCCTTCAGGCCGTGGATGTTTCAGATGGCACACCCTACACGTTTTCCAGAGAAGTTAAACTTTAAAGATAGAAATTTTATATAAGTTGTTCCTGAAATGATAACATTGGAGTCCCAGGAAAGGCAGAAACTCCAATTTAAAGTAAAAAAACACATCAATACAATCAGTTTTCAACCCATAGTTTCCCAGCTTTCATTAATTGCAAAGAACTTACCTCTTGGAGAGATCTCAAGGGCATTCTGCTGAATGAAAAAAGCCAATCTCAAAAGGTGCCATACTGTTTGATTCCACTTACATAACATTCTAAAGATGATAAAATTATAGAAATGGAAAATAGGTTAATGGTTGCCAGGGATTGCCAGGAAATTAATGGTGGTGGAGGGGGTGGAAGTTGTTACTATAAAGTAAGAGCAATGAGGAGATCTTTGTGATGGTAGAATAGCTCTGTGTCTTGAAGAGAGTGGTAGTTACAGATGTCTACACCTGTGATGAAATAGTGTAAAACTATACACACACATTGTATCTATGTCAATTTCCTGGGCTTAATATTGTAATAAAGTTATGTACAGTGTAACCCCTGGGGAAACTGGGTGAAGGGTATACATGCTCACTGTACTATCTTTGCAAACCTACAACTAATTTGAAATTTAAAAAAGAACTTACTTGTATATAAATGGTTAAATCCATAGATAAGGAGTGAGCAATTTATGAACCACAGGCCAAATCAGGCTTACCAGTTATTTCTGTATGAAGAATGTATGTGCACATGTAGGAATATCTCCAGGATAGAAACCAAGAAATAAAGTCATTTAACTTTTTAATAGATATTGCTAATTATCCTAGGGAACAGCTTCTGGTAATGTGAAAAACTTATATCAGATTAACCCTCCTGCAGATATTTACAAATGCTGGACAAAGTGTAAAAAGAACACTGGATATCCACTAAAAGCAGGCAGAAATTCATGGGATATGACTCTTTTTTTTTTTTTTAGTTTTTTTCGGGGAACCCCGCTTTGTCACAATTCCCCCCTCTCAGACTTAAGAGTGTTTATAATCTTATAAAAAACAATGGGCGAAGGTCCCATGCTCCTCTAGTTGCTTCAAATTGGACATGGTCATCATCCTACCTACCCTTGGGTCCATAAATCCCTAATATGAGTGGGGTTGTGAAGAGAAGGGTGGCCTTCCCACATGGGGAAGGATCTTGCATAGGCCAGGTCAGTTGGCTGTCCCTGGGCAACAGCATGCTCAATTTAACAAGCTGGTATTCTTGTTGTATTTTCAGGGTAACATATCTGGCAACAGGGTTAAAAGGCATCATTAAAACCATAACCACTAGATGACAAAATGCAGGGGTTAATTTTTCAATGTCTCACATAGGGAAAAAAAAAAAGGTTTCTTTGGAGGAAGGTGTGCAAGGCACGCCACACCTGTCTAAAGCCCTTTTGCCCACTATACTTAGTTTGGGCTCATGGGAATATACTAGGTTTCCCCTCTCTCAGACCTCTGGGCCCTTTCTGTCCAAGCCATTAGGACAGAAAAGAGAAACCGGTTTAAGTGAAGCCCACAGTCCACCCCATACTTCACCAAATGAACCACTTAGTTCAGCCAAACCGTTGAGTCTCAGGAGGCAGTGATGCAGACAGGATTAAGTGAGGCCTATACATAGAGACAATCACTTAGGTAATGAGATCATAGGCTTATGCCCTATGAAAACAGAATACATATATTAATTTACACGACATAACCCACAAAACAGTCTCTAAATCTGCGAGACTTATTGGGAAGACATCCAGTTGCAAGGCATTTGACATTATTCTTCCTGTAAATTAAGCATCCTTGATGATGTCACAGACATAGTTTAACTTTTAAATGAAAAAAAATTTCAAATGAAAATAAACTTTAAAGACAGTTAGCCGACTAGTTTATAGTTGACCACCGAGCATTGTGATTTTCCTTGAATCGCGATTTTTCTCCTTAAGATTAGCCTCCTTGTCATTAAAGGAACTGCATCAAGTCCAGTTTAAATTTATCCTGTTCATTTGCACAAACACAACAAGAGCAGAAAATGATCACATATGATCTTTATGTCTGCTTCGCTGGAATTTACACAAGGAAGCTTTAAGTTGACCTTCAGTCTGCCCTTCAGGGCACAGAAGGTGAGCCACACACTGCCATCTGGCCTTGCCTGTAAAACCCATGCTTTTTCCAAGTCTTTCAGGTTTTCTATTGTACCTTAAGGCACCGTCTATCCATCTTTCATGAAAGCAAGCTTCGTTTCTTCCCTGGATAGATTGCCATGAACCGCACAACCAACCAAGGTACCAGGATTTTTTTCTCATGGACTTTTTTTACCTTCAAAAGTCAATCTCAGTTCCTCAGGGCTTTTTTATAACAACTAGAGCCCAGGCATGCCTCCTTAGGGCATGACATTCCAGTCAAAGTCTTGGTTAACAAAACCTCTATTAACAACGAGTCTTATTAGTTTTATGCAAAGAAACTTACGTCATTACTTACTTCTTCAGAATGCCAAATTCTGGAGAGGTCAGGTAGGGAGAAAAATATACAGTGGGAAGAAAAATCCTTGTCATTCTAATATTTACTAAGATTGTATTTCCATACTTTACACTTTCTTTTGTTCACTTTCCTACATGTGAAGGGTTTTTTTGTTTGTTTGTTTTTTGGTGGGGGATGATTTGCTGGCTTACTTATTTATTTGCTTTTATTTTATTTTCCCACTAAAATTTTGTTTGTTTTTCTATTACAGTTGTTCCATTTTTTCCCTATTTCTTCCCCTCACCCTGCCCACCCTTTCTCCCAAGTCAACCGCACCCTATTGCCCCTGTCTATGGGTCATGTATACATGTTCTTTGACTAGACCCTTCCCCTTCTTACCCCCTTCTCTCCCTCCCTGCCTTAGTCACTATTAGTTCTGCTATTTGTTACATGCCTCTAGTTCAATTGTGCTCATTTGTTTCTGTTGTTCATTAGTTTCCTGTGTTAGGTGATATCATATGGTATTTGTCTTTCATTGACTGGCTTATTTTACTAAGCATAACTCTCTGTAGTTCCATCCATGTTGTCACAAATGGTAGGAGTTCCTTCTTTCTTTCTGCTACGTAGTACTCCACAGTTTTTTGATCCACTCATCTATACACGAACACTTAGGTTGTTTCTAGCACTTGGCTATTGTAAATAGTGCTGCTATGAACATAGGGGTACATAAGTTCTTTTGAATTGGTGTATCAGGTTTCTTTGGGTATAATCCAGCAATGGAATTGCTGGTTCAAAAGGCAGTTCCATTTTTAGTTTGTTGAGGAAATTCCATACTGTTTTCCATAGTGGCTGCACCGGTCTGTATTCCCACAAGCGGTGCACGAGGGTTCCCTTTTCTCCACATCCTTGCCAGCACAAGTTGTTTGTTGATTTGTTGATGACGGCCATTGTGACCCGGTGTGAGGTGGTATCTCACTGTGATTTTTATTTGCATCTCTCTGATGGCTAGTGATGTTGACCATTCTTTCATCTGCCTATGGGCCCTCTGTATGTACTCTCTGGAGAAGTGTTTGTTCAGGTCCTTTACCCGTTTTTTAATTGAGTTGTCTGTCTTCTTGGTATTGAGTCATATATGTTCTTTATATATTTTGGAGATCAATTCCTTGCCTGAGATATCATTCGCAAATGTTTTCCCATTTGGTTAGTTCCTTTTTTTATTTCTGTTGTATTCTTTTGCTGAGCAGAAACTCTTTAGTTTGATGTAGTCCCATTTGTTTATTATTTCTTTTATTTCCCTTGCCTTAGGAGATATATCAGTGAAAATATTGCTATGTAGGATATCTGAAAATTTCCTGCCTGTGTTTTCCTCTAGGACTTTTATGGTGTCACAGCTTACATTTAAGTCCTTTATCCATCTTGATTTTATTCTGGTATATGGTGTAAGTTGGTGGTCTAGTTTCATTTTTTTTTTTCATGTCCTTATCCATTTCTCCGAGCACCATTTGTTGAAGAGCCTATTTTACTCCATTTCATGTTCCTTTCCCCTTTGTCAAATATTAGTTGACCATATATACCAGGGCATATTTATGGGGTCTCTATTCTGTTCCATTAATCTATATGTCTGTTCTTATGCCAGTACCAGGCTGTTTTGATTACTGTGGCCTTGTACTATACTTTGGTATTGTGATTCCTCCAGTGTTCTTCTTTCTCAAGATTGCTGTGGCTATTCGGGGTCTTTTTTGGTTCCATATAAATTTTTGAAGTATTTGTTCTAGGTCCATGAAATATGTCATTGGTATTTTAATAAGAATTGCATTGAATATATAAATTGCTTTGGGTAGTATGGACATTTTAAAGATGTTGATTCTTCCCATCCATGAACATGGTATTTGCTTCCATTTATTTGTATCTTCCTTAATTTCTTTCTTCAGTGTTATGTATTTTTCTGAGTACAGGTCTTTTACCTCTTTGGTTTAGTTTATTCCTACGTACATTATTTTTCTTGTTGCTATAGTAAATGGGATTTCTTTTCTAGTTTCTATCTCTGATATTTTATTGTTGGTGTACAGAAATGCCTTCAACTTCTGAATATTGACTTTGTAGCTTGCTATATTGTCAGATTCACTTATTAGGTCGAGTAGTTTTTTCCTAGAGTCTGTAGTGTTTTCTATGTACATTATCATGTCATCTGCAAATAATGACAGTTTTACTTCCTCTTTTCCAATTTGGATGCCTTTTATTTCTCTTTCTTGTCTGATTGCTGTGGCTAGAACTTCCAAGAGTATGTTGAATAAGAGTGGAGAGAGTGGACATTCTTGTCTTATTCCTGATCTCAGGGGAAATGCTTTCAGTTTTTGCCCATTGACTATGATGTTAGCTTCAAGATTCTTGTATATAGCCTTAATTATGTGGAGGTATGCTCCCTCTATTTCCATTTTGATGAGTGTTTTCATCATAAATGGGTACTTGACTTTATCAAATGCTTTTTCAGCCTCTATTGATATGCTCATGTGGTTTTTGTCTTTCATTTTTTTTATGTGGTGTCTTATGTTTATTGATTTGAAAATATTAAACTATCCTTTCATCCCTGAGATGAATCCCACTTGATCATGGTGTATGACCTTTTTAATGTATTGCTGGATCCAGATTGCCAATATTTTGTTGAGGATGTTAGCATCTATGTTCATCAGCGAGATTGGCTTGTAGTTTTCTTTCTTTGTTGTGTGTTGATCTGGTAATACTGGCTTCATAGAAAGAGTTTGGAAGTCTTCCCTCTCCTTGGATTTTTTGGAATAGTTTGAGGACTATAGGAGTTAGTTTTTTCCTGATATTTTGTAAAGTTCACCTGTGAAGACATACGGTCCAGGGCTTTTGTGTGTCAGGAGTTTTTTGATTACTGCTCCTATTTTACTCTTTGTTATCAGTCTGTTCAGGCTTTCTGCTTCTTCTTGATTCAGTTTGGAATATTATGTTTCCAGAAATTTTTACATTTCATCTAGGTTGTCAAATTTCTTGTGATACAGTTGTTCATAGTTATTTTTTACAATCATTTGTACTTCTGTGGTATAGATTGTGATTTCTCTTTTTTCATTTCTGGGTTTGTTTATTTGTGTCCCCTCTATTTTTCTTGATTAGCCTGGATAAAAGCTTATAAGTTTTGTTTATCTTTTCAAAGAACCAGCTCCTTGTTTTATTGATCTTATCAATTGTTTGTTTAGTCTCTATGTCATTTAAGTCTGCTCTGATCTTGATGATTTCCTTCCTTATACTCACTCTGGGCTTTGTTTTTTGTTGTTCCTCTAGTTCTTGTAGCTGTAGGGTTAGATTTTTTATTTGAGATTCTTCTATCCCTTTCAGGTAGGCTTGTATTGCTATGAACTTTCCTCTCAGGACTGCTTTTGCGGTGTCCCATAGGTTTAGGGTTGTTGTGTGTTCATTATCATTAGTTTCCAGAAACTTTTTGATTTCTTCTTTGCTGTCGTTGTTAACCCATTCATTATTTAATAGTATGTTATTCATTCTCCATGAGTTTGAATTACTTTGAGTTTTTTCCTTGAGGTTGATTTCTAGTTTCAATCCATTTTGATATGATAAGATGCTTCATATAATTGCAATTTTTTTTACTTTGTTAAGGCTTGTTTCATGTCATACCATGTGGTCTATCTTTGAAAATGTTCCATGTGCATTTGAAAAGAATGTATATTTTGCTTCTTTGGGGTAAAAAGTTGTTCAATGCCTCAATATCCTTGACGTTTCTTTGTTTTGAAGATCTGTCCATTGTTGACAATGGTGTCTTAAAATCCCCTACCATGGTGTGTTGCTGTCTATATCCTTCCTGAAGTCTTTCAAAATTTTCCTTACATAATTGGGTGCTCCTATGTTGGGTGCATATATGTTTACCAGGGTTATATCTTCTTTATGGATTGTTCCCTTAAGTATTATGAAATGTCCTCATTTGTCTCTTTTTATGGCCTTTCCTATGAAATCTGTTTTGTCTGATATAAATATTACTACCCCTGATTTTTTTTCATGTCCATTTGCTTGAAATATTTTTTTCCATTCCTTCGCTTTCAGTCTGTGTATATCTTTTGTTCTGTGGTGGTTCTCTTGTAGACAGCACATATGTGGGTCATGCTCTCTAATCCATTTAGCTACCTTATGTCATTTGATTGGTGCATTTAATCCATTTATATTTAAAGTTATTATTGATAGGTATTTATTCATTGTCATTTTCCCCCTTTATACTTGTGTTCCTCTCTGTATCTCTATGCTTCTTAATTTTCTTAAAACAGACCTTTTGCATCTCTTGCAATGCTGTTTTGGTGGAGATGTATTCTTTTAGCCTTCTTTTGTCTGGGAAACTCCTTATTTCACTGCCATTTTGAATGAGAACTTTGCTGGGTAGAGTAGTGTTGGCTGTAGGCCTTTGTTTTTCATTACTTGAAATATTTTTTGCCATTCCCTCTGGCTTGTAGTGTTTCTGTTGAAAAATCTGATTTAGCCTTAATGCAGCTCTCTTCTATGTTATTAGCTGTTTCTCTCTTGCTGCTTTTAGGATTCTGTCTTTGTTTTTCAATGTTGTCATTTTAATTATTATGTGTCTTCGAGTGGGCCTGTTGGGGTTCATCTTCATTGGGACCCTCTGTGCCTCATGGACTTGTGTGACTTTTTCTCTCAACAAGTTAGGGAAGTTTCCTGTCATTACTTTTTCAAACAGGTTTTCTATCCCTTGCTCCCCTTCTTCTCCTATGATATGGATATTATTGCATTTCATGTTGTCCTGCAGCTCTCGCAAAACCTCTTCATTCTTTTTCAGTCTTTCTTCATTTTGTTGCACTGTCTGCGAATTTTTTCCTACATTGTCCTCCAGCTTGCTGATGTAATCTTTTGCTTCCTCTAGCCTGCTTTTAATTTATTCTATTGTGTTCTTCAATTTAGAAATTGTATTCTTCATTTCCTCCTGGCTCTTATTGATAGCTTCTATGTCCTTTTTCATTCTGATTAATTCTCAGCAAGTTCCTTGTAGTTTCCCTGGCATTCTTTGTAGTTTTCTTTGAGCTCACTGAGCTCATTGAGCTTCCCTATAATCCATATTTTGAATTCCATATTTTGCTTTCCTCTATTTCTTTTAGCACTCTTTCTGGGGATTCCTTCTTTCCTTTTGATAGGGGTTGTTCCTGTGTCTCCCCATTTTTGTGACTCTTGTTTATTTCTGCTTCTTAGATTGATCTGCACTCCTGGTTCTGCCCCTGGTGGTGTCAGATCATGTAACAGTCTGGGCCTAGGCAACCTGTTGGAGACTACCAGAGATCTATTGCCTTTGTCTGTCTCCTTTAGTTGTTAATCTATTCAATCTGTGATAGTCATCAGGCTTAAGCACTGAGGGTCGGATAGATTAATTCCTGTGGGCGGGGCTGTTGCTTCCCCTCAGGCTGATGCTAGTTGCAGGGGAATGGTCTGCCTGCATTGTGGGGAATGAGTCAGCACTGGGACCTGGTCAGCTGCTCCCCTAGTTCTCTCCTCAAAGCCACCAGCCCAATTTCTCCCCAAGCATCTCTATTCCTCTCTGCCCTCCCTCTGCTTGAGCTCATGGTAAGTGGGTGCCAAAATATTTTTATACATGATGTGTTTAAGAGCATTTTGTCTACAGCTGTTTCTTTCAGGACAGCCTAAAACCCTGTGGCTTTTCACTTTTCACAACTGGATGCTATTTTACTTTCCGCTCTGTTGTTGTAGGCTGGGAAGCTCAGCTGGGGGTTTATACCCTGCTCTTCTCAGAAGGAACCCCTGGCTGCCGAGCTGTTTCTCAGTCCCTTCAGCTGCCACCCATGGGAGCCCAACCAGTTATTTCGTGTCTCCACACTTCCTACCTATTACATTGTGATGAAGTGGCATTTTCTTTCTCTCCATGGTTACAGGACTTCTCTTTAGCTAGTGTTCAGTTGGTTATTCCACATGATTTCTCCACAATTAAGTTGAAATTCCAGATTGGTCCTGTGAGGAGGTTAGTGTAGCTTCCACTTACTCCTCCACCATCTTGGATCACAGCATATGACTCTTATTAGAAGAGAAGTATGTGAGAGATACATTCAAACAACTTTTACTCTGAGGCCACCCCCTTAAAGGACAATGGGGAATAGGGCCCAAGTAGACAGTGTTTTATAGAGTCAAGGAGTCAGAAAGGTAAAGAACAGAGATTTTAACAACTGCCAGTTGATGGGGAATTGGGAGCTTGGAATTTAAATTCTGCAACTTATAGAACTGTGGTAAATTCAGAATTTCCACTGATATCTCAGAAGGATCATAATTTCAGAGTAAAGAACACTTACAAAGACTAAGGACTATACACAGCCAGAATTCTTCAGCCTTTGTTTTTTCATTATGTCCCCCCTCGGTGCCTACTGAGGAGAAAAAGTAAATTTAAATTCCCTTTAATGAGAAAAATAAAATAATAAAGAATAATATTTTGTCATGTAGGGTTGAGCATTGGAAGACCACAAACCATTGTCAAATCTAAGATAATTTTTGTTTCCACCAAGTACCAATTTTTATCCCTTTGGGGGAAATATTGCTCCTACTGAGAATGCATGTCTTGAGAATACGAGAAAATCTGAAAAAACTCACTAAACTTAAAGCCAATATCACACATAATGTCCAGCATACAATAACTTTGAAAAATTGCTAGACATCTGAAGCAGGAAAAAGTGATCCATGACCAAAGAAAAAATAATTAATACAAGCACATTTATAGATAAGCCAGATTTTGGAATTAGCAGGCAAAGACTTTAAAACAACTATTATAAATATGTTAACAAACTTACAGGAAAAACTAAATATAACAGGAGAAGTGATGTAAAATTTCAGGAGAGTATGAGACTCATAAGAATATATGGTAATTACAGAACCAAAATATACAATATCTGAAGTAAAATTCATTGAATGGGATTATCAGCATGTTTGGACTCTATTGAGGAATGGAGCAGTGAATCTGAAAGTCAATCAAAATGATCCAAACTGAAACTCAGATAAAAAATGGAAGAAAAACAAGAGAACAGTCTCAGTGATCCAAGGGATAACATCAATTTATCTAGTAGGAGAAGAGAGATGGATAGATATGAGGTCATTATGCTAAGTGAAATAAATCAGACAAAAAAGAGACAAATACTGTACATTCTCACTCATAGGTGGAGTCTATAAGAGCTGAACTCATAGAAACAAAGTAGTTGCCAGGGACTGGGGGATGGGAAAAATGGTGAGATGTTGGTCAAAAAGTACAGACTTCCAGCTATAAGATGAATAAGTTCTTGGAATCAAATATTTATCATGGTGAGTATAAGATCCTTTCAGTGCCAATGTCGCTGTGAGCAATGCTGACAAATTTTCCCAAAAGTGCCAGCATCACTCCCAGTGACTCTTTTTTTGATGGCTATAAATGTAAATAACACTGGAATAATTTGTATTTTATGTTTTGTTCTTTTTATTTTGTACCTCAGGTTATATATAGATATAACTTTTTCTCATATTGATCCAAATTTCAAATTTTTACACTTTTTCAAATACTGACATATTAATTGTTATAATTTTTACTTACATTTTAAACGGTCCTTTTAATTTCATTTATCTTTGCAATAATCGTCAAAACTATGCAGTGTGCATGATAAGGAAGCTTTTGTTAATGGACATTTTCATTGTTTCACAGTATAGCGTTAGCATTTTGTTTATAAACTGTTTTTCACTGTTGATATCTATTGATATACGTCTCTAGTGTGAATGCCGTTTGTGTTCATTTTTTTGGCACATTATAAAGTTTTCTCTTTTTCCAAAAATTTATGCAATATTTGGCATACTTCTTGCTTATTATCCATGTTGCTATGTGTTTTTTCAAATTATAATAATAGGTTTTATATTATGCCATATATTATACTTCAAAAGCCATATTGAATGAAATAATTTATTTTTTCTAAAATAATTGTTATAATAAAATAATTTTAATGCAATAATTTTTTTGCCAAATTGCATCAAAGAACATTGCTTACAAAAGAAGAATGTATTTACTATATGTCATGAAATTTTCAGGAAATCGTTATGAATAATAATGTTTTTAATAGACATTTTTCATAAACTCTGCATTTCTCAGCAAATTAGCCTGGCATTTCTCACATGAATTTTAGCAATTACACATGGCACTCAAAGGGTTAACAGTAATTAACTAGAAAGTTGTTGAGAGTAGATCTTGTTACCACCACACAAATATACAAAAAGGTAATTGTGTGAGGGGATAAAAGTACCAACATGAAAAATATTAGAAAAATAATGGATAAAAATTCTGCAAATATCATTTAAAACATCAACCCATGAATTCAAAAAACTCCAAGCAAGATAAATGCAAAGAAAATCACACCTAAATATGTTGTATCCAAACTTCTGAAAACTCCAGAAAAAGTTAAGCCATTGTTGATATGACAAGAATGGTTTGTGTGACATTGATGTAAACTAACAGCCAGGGAGAGAGGACTGGATGCACATTTGTGAACAAGAATGACTTCACTGTACTAGTCAGTGGGGACAGCAGATGCCATTGAGTGAGCATGTGTATTCAAAAGGTTGCATTCAAAATGACTAAGTAAAGCAATGAATCTGCATCAGATTTTGCGTTAAGCTTGAACATTTCCCCATGGAAACTATTCAGATGAGTCAGAAGGTTGCAGCTATGTGCAACTGGTGATTGGCAGCTTCATCATCACAACACACCTGCTCATGCATCACCTCTCGTGCAGAGTTTTTTGTGAAACATCAAATCACCTAGCCCCCTACAGCCCAGATTTGGTGCCCTGTGACTTCTTGCTTTTCCCAAAACTAAAATCACCTTTGAAAGGGAAGAAATTTCAGACTGTCAATGAGATTCAGGAAAATACAACAAGGCAGCTGATAGTGACTGGGAGAACTGTGTGAGGTTCCAAGGTGTCTACTTTGTCATTGTCCTATGTACAGTGTTTCTTGTATCTTGTACCTTCTTCAATAAATGTCTCTGTTTTTCATATCACATGGCTGGATACCTTCTGGACAGACTTCGCATATGGTAAACCCTAAAGATACTACTCACAAAAATAAAAACAAATAGGTCTAGTGTGTAAGTTAATAGTGAATATAAAATGGGACATTAAAAATACTTAACCCAAAGTAAGACAGAATAAGAGAAAAGGGAAAAGAATGGATTAAATGGGGGTGGGGGGAAGTGGCAATATGATAAGTTTAAACCATATTAATAACCACATTAAATAAGAATGACCTACCCAATACAATGTTGATGAAAATGTTCTGAATCTATACCATCCAATACAATAGCCACTACCCACGTGTGGCTACTGAGCACTTGAAATGTGGTTAATATAACTGAAGAAATAAATTTTCATTTTACTTACTTTTAATTATTTTAAACTTAAATAGCTATAGGTGGATACTGGTTACTTTATTTAATGAAGATCTAAACAATTCAATTAATAGGCAGCAAAAATCAGATTAGATAAAATATAAAGGTTTAACTATATACTTTCTACAAGAAAAATCATTTTGAGTACATAATGATACAATACAGACTAAAAATAAAAGACTAGAAAATATATACCATTTAGATACAAAACAAAAGGAAGTTGGAGTAGCTATATTAATGTCACACAAAGCAGAATTCAGAAGAAGAAATATTAGAAAGAATAAAGAATGATATTATGAAGAAATCAATTGATCAAAAAATTATGTGTGCATGCATCTAAGAACAAAGCTTCAAAACATATACTATATGATCTAACCTATAAGAGGAATCTAATGAACAAAATAAACTTATGAACAAAATAGAACCAGAGGAATGGAAACATGGAACAGACTGACAATGACCAGAGGGGAGGCAGGAGGGGGATAGTGGTGGAAAGAATGGGAAGAGATTAATTAGTCAAAGAACAGGTATCAATGACCGATGGACATGGACAACTGTGTGGAAATTGACTGTGGGAGCTGAGGGTGGGATGTGTGGAAGAGGGCAAAGAGGGAAAAATTGGGACAACTGTAATAGAATAATAAAAATGATTTAAAAACATATAAAGAAATAACTGATAGAACTGAAAGGAAAAAATAGAATAAATCATAATTGTAAACAGCATTATCAACCAACCTAATTGGCATTTATGAAAGAGTCTACATAACAACAACAGAATAAACATCTAAGTTTACATGGAGCATCATCAAGATAGACTATATTTGGGGACATAAAACAAATCTCAGTAAATTTGAAAAGGATTAAAATAGGCATACTTTCTCACCAAAACAGAACTAAATATCAATAACAGAAAGGTATGAGAAAAATACCCAAATATTTGGAAATTAAACCACATGTTCTTAAATAATTTATGGGTCAAGTAAGATATCACAAGGGAAATTAGAAAATATTTTACACAAAATGAAAATGAAAATACAATCTGCTAAAATTTGTGGGATCCAATTAAAGTATCCCTTAGAGGAAAATGTATATTAATTATTTATATTGGAAAACAATAAAGGTTAAATATCAGTGATCTACCTGAAGAAACTTTTAAAAAAACAAATGAATCTTAAGATAAGAAGAAAATAATGATGAGAGTGGAAGTCAATGACAGATAATTTTAAAAATAGAGAAAATCAATAAAATCAAAGTAGGTTCTTTGAAAATATTTTAATTGAACAACTTTAGTCAGAATTATCAGAAAAAAAGAAAGAAGACACAAATTGCCATAATCAGGAGTGAAAAAAAAGACAATACTACAACACTACAGAGGTTACACACATTGAAAGAATAAAGGCAATACTGTGAACATTTTTTTCTTGTGGTATAATATACATAACATAAAATTTACTATCTTAACCATTATGTGTACAGTTCAGTGGTATTACATTTGTAATATTATACATCACTACTATCCATCTACAAAACTCTTTTCATCTTGCAAAACTGAAACTCTATACCCATTAAACAGTAAGACTCTATTCCCTCCCACGCCACCCTGGGCAACCACCATTCTACTTCTGTCTCTGTGATTTTGACTACTCTAAGTACCTCATGTAAGTATATATTGGTATAAATAGCTTATTTTACTTAGTATGTCCTCAAAGTTCACCACATTAAAGCATAAGTCAGAATTTTCTTCCTTTGTAAGGTTAAATATTCCACTGCATTTATATACCACATTTTTCTTATTCATTCACTCATCAATGGACACTTGGATTGCTGTCACATTTTAACTATTATAAATATTGTTCCTATGAAAATGGGTATACAAATGTCTCTTTGAGACCCAGGTTTTAATTCTTTTGAGTATATACCCAGAGGTGGAATTGCTGGTTAATTCTATTTGCAATTTTTTGAGGAACTGCCATACTGTTTTCCACATGCCTGTACCATTCTACATTCCCATGAAATGTGCACAAGGGTTCCAATTTCACCACATCCTCATCAACATGTTATTTTCTTTCTTTTTATTTTTTTTTGATAGTAGTCATTCTAATAAGTGTTAGGTAGACTGTTGTAATTTTGATTTGTATTTCCAATACAATTTTATGCTACAAAATTCAATAACTTAGTGAAATAGACAAGTTCTTTGAAAGACTCTGTATTACTTTACTAGGGCTGCCATAACAAAGTACTAAATACTACAAACCAGGTGGCTTAATCCATAGAAATTTCTTTTTCTCACAATTCTGGAAGCTAGAATTCAAAATCAAGGCGTAAACAGGGTTGGTTTCTTGAGGCCTCTCTTCTTAGTCTGTAGATGACCATCTTCTCCCTGTATCTTTATATGATCATTCCTTTGCGCATGTCTGTGTCCTAACCTCTTTTTATGTGGACATCAGTCATATAGGACCCATCCTAATGTCCTCATTTTAACTTAATTATCTGTTGAAAGGCCCTACCTCTGAACTCAGTCACATTATGTAGAACTGAGGGTTAGCCCTGGATGAGTGGCTCAGTTGATTGGAGCATTGTCCCATATACCAAAAGGTTGTGGGTTTGATCCCCAGTCAGGGCACATTCATACTTGGGTGAGGGCACACATGAGAGGCAACTGATCAACGTTCCTCACATTGATGTTTCTCTCTCTCACTCTCATTCTCTCCCTTCTCTCTCTTTAAAATCAATAAACATATCCTTAGGTGAGGATTAAAAATAAAAGTTTACTTTGTCTTTCCCACTTTCAAAAAATACAGGAAGAACTGAGAATTAGGACATTAGAACTTGGGGGGGGGGGCAACATTCAGCCCGATAACAGATATAAACTACCAAAGCTCATGCAAGAGAAAGTAGGTAACATGACTAGCCCTGAATTTATTACAGAAATTGAGTTCATAGTTTAAAACCTTTCCATAAAGAAAACCACAATCCCAGGTATCTTCACTGGTTAACTCTATCAAACATTTAAAGAATTAATACCATGTGTGCACAAACTCTCTAGAAAATAAAAGATGATGAAACACTTTTCAACTGATATCAAAACCTGACAGAGACATTACAAGAAAAAACAAACTACAGAACAATAGTCCTCATATGTGAATGCAAAAATCTTAACCAAAATTTTAACAAATCAAGTCCATCAATATATAAATGGATAACACATCATGACCAAGTGGGTTTATTCCAGAAATGCAGAGTTGGCTTAGTATTCAAAAGTCAAGCAATATAATCTACCATATTAATAGACTATGAAAGAAAACTATATGATCCTGTCAATAGATGGAGGAAATATTATGAAAATCCTATTTAAAAAATCTTAAAAGCTCTCGGCAAATAGAAATAGAAAAAAAGTTGCTCATCCTGATAAATAGTATCCAAGAATAACTTTGGGTAACATCATGCTTAATGATGAAAGACTAAATGCTTTCTCCCTAAGAACAGAAACAAGGCAACTTGTCACAACTTCTATTCAACATATCAGAGAAGGTTCAAGCCAGTACAATAAGGCAAGAAGAATAAATAAAATGCATAAATAGTATAAAAGGAGGTATAAGACTATTTGGAGATATGAGTGTTTTATAGAAAATTCAAGAGGATTAATTTTTAACAGCCATTAAAATCAGTGAACCTGTTCACATGATGTAAAATAAATTACATTCTTCCCTGGCCGGGTGGCTCAGTTGGTTGAAGCATCAAACCATATACCAAGTGGTTTTGGGTTCGATCTCCAGTCAGGGCACATATCTAGGCTGTGGTTTTGATCCCCGGTCAAGGCACATATGGATTGATGTTTCTCTCTCATATTGATATTGGTCTCTCTCTCTCTCCCTTCCTCTCTCTCTAAAGTGTTAAAAAAAATACAACATATCCTTGAGTGAGGATTAAAAATAAATAAATAAGTAAATAACATTCCAATATACCTAATAAAAATTAGAAATTAAAAATTAAAAAATAGCATTTATGATGGCTATAAAAGTACAGATAAATTAAACTAATTATGTGTTATAAATAAACACTAAAAAAACTACAAAAGATTCTGGAGTGAAATTTAAAGACATAAGTAAATGGAGATATAGAACATATTCATGGATTAAAAAGTATTTCTCCTGAAATTGATATATAGATTCAACATAATTCCAATAAAATCCCAGCAGGCCTTTATTGTGGTTTTATAATAAATCTTGAAATTAAGTAGTGTAAATCTTTTGAGTTATTCCCTTTCAAAGTTGTTTTGACTATCTAAGTATTCACCTATTTTTAGAATCTACATTTTAAAAAGTTCAATATAATTTGGACAGGGATTGTGTAAAATATAGATCAACTTGGGGAGAACTGATTCTTAACATTAAGCCTTCTAATCTAGGAACATAGTATAACTCTCCATTTTTTAGGTCTTATTTATCTCAGTAATATTTTACCTTCAGCATATAGGTCTTATATATCTTTTCATATTTTTGATGCTCTACAATTTACTATACATACAAAAGGTATCAACTTAATTCAATAAATAAAAGATAGTTTTTTTAACAAATGGTATGGAATCAATTTGGTATCATATAGAAAATACTAGGTTTTCACCCTCACCTCATACCACATGCAAAATACCTCAAAGCGTATGTTACAGACATAACCTCAGGAGTTAGAACTATAAACTAATATAGGAGAAGAAAATATAGGAGAAAGTCTTTGTGATATTAGGTCAAGCAACAATTTTTTACTTGGGATACAAAAAATGAAAACCATTAAAAATAACAAGTTGGACTTCATAAGAATAAAAATATTTTAATCTTAGAGAAAATTAAAATATAAGCCGCAAATTGACAATATTTACAAAACATATATCTGATAAAAGATTTGTATCCAGATTACATAAGGAGTTCTTAAAAACCAGTTAACAGGGAGCAAACAGTTCATTTTTAAACTTTTACATTTGATTTAATTGTATACTTACATGCAATTGTAAGAAATATATCTTATGTAGCCTTTATCCAGTTTCCCCCAATGATAACATCTCGCAAAACTATAGTACAATATCACAATCAGGATATTGACATGATATAGTCAGAAGACACAACATTTCCATCACCACAAGAACCCTTCATGTTTTCTCCTCTTGGGAGTCCTGTTAACATGCATGTGAGGAACTGCAGGATCTAAATGTACTCTATGTCTCTTTTAAGAAATTTTTTAAATATATCTTTGTTCTTTGTTCTACTTTCTTAGGATAATTCCTAGGCCTTTTGTCCAAACTTATTATTTTACATTTCAGCTATGTCCATTCTGCTATTCGTCCCATTTCTGAGGTTTTATTTTGGCAATATCTGGTATTTTCTAAATATCTGCTTATCCTCCTTGCCATCTTAAAATCATTAGTTTCAAGTTTTTGTTTGTTCCATGAGTTCCATTTCATTTCCAGCATTAGTTCTTATGTTTACAGTTTGCAGTTCTGTTTTCATATGATTGGTTGTCCTCAGTTTAGTGATGTTGGCAGATGGCCCCCACAGTCATCCTCCATGAGACTGAGGAAAAAGCAGTGTGTGCTATGGAGAAGATGTGCCCACCACCTAACTGTAGAGCATGAGGATGCCCATGCAGCCCAGGCATCTGTGTCCCGCCCACTGTCAGAGCTAAACTGCAGGGGGAGCCCAGACTGATGGATCTCCATGAGGCCAGGGTTATATGATATGAGAAAAGCTTATGTCCCAAGAGAAGCAATGTGGTCTTAGGGACAGAGGCCAAGTCCAGTTGGCAAGTGTTCCTAGACAAATAACTTCAGGTGAACCTCAATTTCCTCATCTGGAAAATGGGCATATTCCCAGCATGCAAAGACACAGTGAAGGTTAAATAGTATTTAGTAATACACGCAAAACACCCAGCAGAAGACCCGTGACACAGTGGACACACTATAAAGGCAGCTGTAATTATTTTTACTTTATGTCACTTAGAATGCTCACTGTAGTGTGATTCAAAGTAAACTCCAACAAGCTATATTTGAGACTGATGGAACTTAACACTTGTTTTCTCCAACCTTAGGCTGATTTTTTCTTTAGGTTGCCCCTCCCCAACTCCATGACCAGTATTTCTGCTCTGCTCCATGGAAGGCTCATGTCTCCCATATTCTCCTGTAAGACTACTTCCTTCAGACACCACCTCCTCCAGGGCACCTTCCTATACTCCCACAACCCTCTGCACTCTTACCTTCAATGTAACTCATAACTCAATGAATGAAACTATTTACAGGTCTCCCCAGCTGGACACTGAATTGGAAGAACTGGCACACAGACCCATGCCTCTTTCTTCCCAGGCAGCATCTAACACAGAGGTAGTGCTCTGAGAAGGGGATAAATGAATAAATGATTTACAGAAAGTGAAACTGCCCTCCTGTGCCATAGCTTCCCCAGCATCTTTGCAGGGAAGCAAAACCAAGAAAGGGCTGAAGAGTGGAGATATCAACAGATTTGCAAACATGGCCTGGAGCTCAAAGAAAAACATGTCCAATGGAGGTAGATATTTTATCTTCTACATGTCTAATTTTTTTCTCCTTCCCATTTTATACCCTCTCTAAACCATCTGCTTTTTCCCCCCAATTTTATGACAGGAAATGAAAACACAAATCTCTTTTAAGCATTTTTTATTTCTCTGTCATTTGGTTTTCTAGGTTGGTGTACACGAGCTGTGGCTATATTTCACATTCATTATGACAACCCATAAAACAGAGCACATATAAATCATCTGGCACAGTTTTGTTTCGCCTGGTTGTTATTGCTGAAATCTCTATTTCTAAGAGCACAAAAGATAACATTCCTTGCATCTACAGATGAACAAGGACAGGGTGAGTGGCAGATCTGCCAGGAGGGGAAAGACCAAAGACATGGGCTGCTGGATGGCTGTCTGCAGAGACACAGATGGGAAAAGCCACACAGAAATTCTAGAAAGACCAGGACAGCTGGGGAACACTCCAGAACCACATCCCATCTGTCACCTCCTCTGGTTTTCTCATTCCTAACAGATTTTGAAATAAACACAAAGGCCCAAGGTGGCATAACACCAAAGCCAGGGGTGCCTACTCTAGGGCCTCAATTGCTACACGAGCATGTTTTATCCTGGGGCCTTCGACAAACCTCTCTGGTACATGAGCATTGACCCTCCCCTCACCAGCCCTTTGTAGTCCCAGACAATGCCATGGAAAGACCCAGGCAAGCCCTGCCACGCTCTAAAATGTCTTGCCCTCAAAGGCCTGAAGACTGAAGGCAGTATCCAGAAACTTCTTTAGAGACACCAGGTGCGTGTTCCTGTTTCCTGTGGCTGGTGCAGCTGCTGGTTCACGGCCAACATACCTAGGGGAGGAGAGACAAGACAAGAACTACCCCGAACTGCATCAGGTCTAATCCTTATTAGTTCCCTGCTATGGAGATAAAGAGCCTGAGGCACTACAAGGCAAAGTAACAGGCCTCAGATCAGAGGTAGGAGATTTGAGACATGCAGGAGGTTCTTTAGTTCTGGCTCCAGAACAAAAGCAAAGGTTTTTCTCTGTTAGGTGGTACTCGCAAGAGTCCCAGATGGGGAAGCTGTCATAGAGCCAGTAGGTACTATGGTTTCCAATGTGGTACAGAAAAGGACAGTGGCCAGTTCTGGATTACACAACAAATGGGGCAGGCAAAGTCAGCACAGGGCCTCAGGCCCCACAAAGGGGAAGGAGAAGTAGAAGTGACTGACATCCCCCAATACCCGGCTTCGTACCATATGGGCCGTGCCCGGCTCACGATGGTCATGAAGCGTGGACTGATGTAGTCATAGTAGCCCATGTTCTTGTGCTCCTCCTGGCACCACACCAACTCCGCACCTGGGTACTTCTCCACCTCCCGCTTGATCAGGTCGAAGGGGAATGGAGAGATCTGGGGCACAGAGGGTGAAAGAGCAGCATAGCCCAAGGAAAGGGGGCAACAAAGCTCCCTTTGACTCTGCCAGGCACAATGCCCAGGGCCAAGGGGCTACCTACTTGACCTTGTCCATCATCCTGAGCAGGCGTACCTGCTCCAGGCGTGTGATGGCCACTTGCTCCTCCAGGCCCTGGCTGCTGCGCTCCTTCACCAGGTCATAGAACACCTTTCCAGTGCAGAAGATGAGTCGCTGCACCCGCTCGGGAGACCGAGCCGAGGCCCCATCCTCAGGAATCACCCGCTGGAAGCTGGTCCCTGCAGGACCAACAGGGTATGGTAGAGGAATCCGCTCTAGAGAGGCTGGAGTAGCTCGGGAACCAGGCCCACATCTCTGGCACCCACAGTCTCTCCCTGGCCACTGAGACTAGTCTCAGGTTTAGATCTGAGACTGTAATGGGTACCTCTTGAGCCAAACAATGGGGAAGAGTATAAATGAAACCTGAGATGTCATAGGGAAAGAAGTAGAGACAGGGGCTGGAGCCAAGGGCAGAGCACTGGGAGCATCAATGTTCAAGGTGATGGGGTGGGGGGGGGGAGGTATGATGGAAAAATCCTCTGGCAGGGACAAAAAAGGTGATGTTGTGTCCCTATCTGAGAGGTCATTATCTGGACCAGATCTGCTCCCCATCCAGTCCAGCCCATGTCCTGTGTGCATTCTAGCTACCCAATCATCAAGCTTAAAGGTGAGCAGCTGTCTCCAGAGACCACAGCACATTCCTCCCTCCCTCAGCCCCACAACCAAACCCCCATCTCTTAAGCCCTGTCCATCTTTCCTTCCTGAGCTCACATCATATGCCAGGCACCAGGCCAAGCATGATGCAAAAGCCTCTGAGAAAGCGACTATAGTGTCCCTGCATAACAGGTGAGGACAGTGAGCAGAAAGGGTAACAAGCAGCTTTTCTCCACCAGAGAAAAGCCAGTGCCAGGTGTCCAGCCCAAGTGCCAGAGCTCTGAACTGCTGGCTCAACCACCTGCCCAAACCAGAGGGACACCCAAACACACACAGGTAATAAAACACCTGTCTCCATTGCTGAGACCTTCCTGGACAGACCTGCCTCTCCTCCTACCACCTGGGACTATTTTCTAGGACAGCTCTACTCTGCCAAACCTCAGAGCTCCACACCTGCCACGCCTTGCTTCTCTGCTGGCTCACATCTCGATTCCAATACCTGGTCCTTCGGGTGCTTTATTTGACTGACCCCAATTCCCAGGTAAATGAGGCTGAGAGCTCCTGGAGGAGACACTGTGTCCTCAGGGACAGTAATGTCTGTTTGGCTCATGAGTGAAAAAAAAATGTGTGAATGAATACCTGATATTCAGTTTCCTGCAAACAAGGCAGACTTCCCCCCGGCCTCCAGCCTCTAAGCTCCCCTGGCGCAGCCAGGCCAGCCCTGCCAGGGCCAGTGCACTCCTTTGGCCCTGTGCTCAACCCAAGTGACCCAACCTGACCCGGTCCAGCTGGTTGCCTTGGCAACCTCCCCACCCCGCCACTGGTGGGGACCAAGTAGGAGCTGCTGCAGAGCCCACAGAGCCACAGACAGAGGTGAGAATACAACAGTCCTGGGAGCAGAGGCCATGATGGGTCACCAGGTCTCACATCTGCTGCCTCCCCAACATGCCCAGCACATACCAGATACCATTTGGTCAAAGCTGGACTTGGCCTCTGGGTGCCTCAGCAGAGATTTTGGTGTGAAGATGATCAGCTGGAAGGGAAACACGTGCCCAGCTGCCAGCTGTCCACTGGACCAGGGCTCTCTACATTTGGCCCCTGCACTACCAGTGACAGCTAGGGCGGGCGGCTCACCGGCTTGCGGAAGGGCAGCAGGACCTGCCGGCGCAGCACATGGAAGTAGTTGGCTGGCGTGGAGCAGTTGACCACGATCCAGTTGCAGTCATGGAGCTGCCTCACCTCAAAGTCCTTGGAGAATGCCTGCGAGGACAGGGAGTGGCTAGGGATGGCCCTCCTGTGGCACGCAGGCCCTGGCTTCGCCTGACACAGCACTCACGGGGTAGGCATCCGAGTCATCATTGCTCATCTGCAGGAACCTCTCAGGTCTTGCTGAGGAATGCTCTGGTCCCTAAAAGCAAATGCCACATGGTCCAGGTGGGCCCGACCGGGTGGGAGGGGGTGTCACATAGGACAGACACCTGGCCTTGCAAGGACCCACATCCCAGGAAAGAGGGTGATGGCTTCTCAGAGAAGCTGCCTTCACTCTAAAGCCTAGACCACAGGAAAGAACCAGGAGTGTGGGAGAAGATCAGGGATGGCGTCCTCAAGGGGGTCTGACCAGAGCAGCACATGTGAATGTGTAGGGTGGGAGGAAAAGACAGAAAGGCAGGCTTTCTCCAGAAGGTTCTGACCTACAGCAACTGCTATACACTGAGTGCCTATGTGCCTAGGCACAGCTCTACAACCCCATACATATTATCCACTAGTCTTAAAAGCAGCCCCTGATACAGACACTGGTTTCCTCATTTTACAGATAAAGAAGATGAGGGGCAAAGAGATTAAGAAATAGCTCCAGGCTCAATCAGCCAGAAGGAGCAGATTCAAGCCCAGAGCTGCCTCCTCCTGCCACCTCACTGGCCTCCAAACTTGCTCCCTGTGCAATAGGGGTGATCTGCCCCTCCCCTCCCCCTCCCTTAGTGGACACTCATCAAGGCCTCAGTGCCACAGGCACCAGCCAGGCCACCCGGACCCTCCCCACCCAGCCTGGCTTAGACTACAGGGAGATGCCTTTATAGCTCATGACCTTGGGTTGGTCATGCCCCTTCTCTTATCAGGTGTGAAATGGGAACGGGACTAATGCCCAGTCCCGTGGTAAAAATTCTACAGTGTTTTACAGGGCATGTCAAGTGCCCAGCACACAAGTCCTGCCTCTAGACAGCTGTGCAGTGACGACACTAGTGAGCAGTCCCTTACTGGGTGACTAGCCCAAGCTGAGAGGGCCCTTGGGGACATCCACTGAAGCTGAACCATGCAGGATGGGGAAAACCCTACCCCAAGTCACACAGCTGAGCCTGCCTTGCTCAGAGCTGCCACCTGGTCGGGCTGCATGAGCACTGGGGTGGCATCTCACAATGCTCTACTCCTCCTCTGCCTTCCCCTACTGGCCTGCACATCTCCCCTCTTCCCCCATGAGGGGACCAGAAGATAGGTATTACTGCACAGATCAGGTTCAAATCCAAGCTACTAGCTGAGTGAACTTGGACAAGCTAGTCCACATCTTTGTGCCTCAGTTTCATCTGGAAAATGGGAACAGGACTTACTTCATTAAGTTGTTGTAAGGATTGGAGGAGTTAATATACAGAGATGGTTTTAAACAGGGCCTGGAACAAAACAACCTCTCGGACATGTCTGCTACCTCTACTGCTAGTAACAAGTAGTGTCATCATCATCTTTGGCAGCAGCAACACAGACCTATGCAGGCCACACCCTAAGCAGACCCATGTGCTCAAGGGGCCCAGAAGGTACATATGCTCCAACCCTCCATGTGGCCAAGGGTCCACCCACCCTCTCCCAGGCCTGCCAGAGAGCCCCAGACCCCAGCCACCAGGCAATCCTCACCATGCCCTCCATGCCATGGGGCAACAGCAGCACAATGCCATTGTGTCGAACCCACTTAGCCTGGCCAGTGCTGATGAACTGGTCGATGATACACTGGGCGGTGTTGTGGAAGTCACCAAACTGAGCCTCCCAGAGGACAAGGGCGTTGGGGCTTGCCATGGCATAGCCCAGCTCAAAGCCTAAATAGAATAAACTGAGATAGAGCCTGCCACACACTATCACCAAGTGCCAGTAACTCCAGTCAAACCCAACCCTTCCTCATACACCCTCCCTACCCTACCCATCTCTTGCAGCAGGTCAGGAGGAACCTGGGGACTCCTTGGGACCCGAAGGCTAGGATCTCCCTTCCTGGGAACTGACAGCATACCAGAGAAGCCACCCTCAGCCTTAACTGCATGTATGGCCAGCTTCAGCCTCACCTAGACCAGGATACGAGTCCAAAGATACCCTGGGGAGGCAGCAGGGGTCTTCTACCAAAAGGATCTCGCAAAATATGTATAGTGCTGCTGAGGAGAAGGGGCAGGAACAGGTGTCTGGGGGGTCCTGCCTCTAGGAGAAGGCGAGGAGGGAGGAAGCAGGCCAGCTAAAACTCAAGTCAGGTGAGAGAGAATGTAGGGCATACAATCTGGGGAGCCCCTGTGCCTGGGGAGGGGACATCGGGACAGAGCTGCTGGGCACAGTGAAGGGAAGCAAGACAATGGTCAGGAAAGTTGAGTGGGCCGGGCCAGGCCCAGGGCCCATTGGTGACTGTGTCCACAGCAGACTCTATTGGGTTTTCTGGGCCCACTGGGGTTGGTGCCCAGGAACAGGGCTCTGGTATCCAAAAAGTTCCCTCCCAGGCAAGCAGGGCCCCCCAACTTGGTTCTCTGAGGGGTCACACAGGACAGGACTTCAACTCCCATGTGGCCTCAGGCAGGAACAGCCCAAGCATCATTCCTCTGGGCTGTCCCAGAACCCAGGTCCACCCCAGGGGCGTCTGAGCCTCTGAGCCTCTCCTCGGCCCTGACCCTGCCTGGCCCCCTCTGAGTCCCAGGCCCAGTCCATGGTCAAAATGACAAAGACAGCGCGCCTTAGAATGCAAGCCCCTCTTTGGTCTCCAGGCATCCCAGGGCCTGCCTGACCTGCCTGCAGAGTCTGACCTACCCAGGACTCCATACTCCGAGAGGGAGCTGTTGCACACGGTGTATGGGGCCTGATCAGGCCAAAGGTGGTTCATGGGGACGCATGTCCTCCGGTCAACTTCCTGGTCGTGGAGAACGTGGTGCCGATGACTAGAGAGAAACAAACCAGGAAGGGATGGGACAGGTGGACTGGCACTTGTTTGCCCACAGCAGGTAGGCCAGGCAGCAGGAGGCAGGAGAGCTCTCATCACTGCACCAGAAAACCTGACTGAGTCCCTCAGGATGGGGATAACAAGAAGACCCTGGAAAGCAAAAGCGCTCTGTTCCCTCCTCCAAGCAGCCTCCCTCCCAGTAGTGCCCACACACTGCACAGACATAGGAGTCTCAGCTTCTCACCTCAAGAAGGTGAAGCCTAACACCCTGAGAGGCCACACCCCTGGTGCACTGTACCCTCAGCTGATCCTGCTACCACCTTCACCTTCACCACCTCGCCTGCTCTGCTCAGGTTCATAGGAGGCAGGAACTACACAATGAGGGGACCATTTGGCTGAACCCCACATCAGTGAGGACTGACATGCAGCTTACAGTGCAGGGGAGCAACCCTGTGCCCCCTAGCTAGAACAGGGCCAGCAGTGATGAGCAACTCAGACCCTAGAAAGATGGCTTGTTGGATCCTGGATGCCACAGCACCATGATTCACAGGGCAGTGACCAAACTGGGATCCAAAACATCTGGAACCCCAAAGAGGAAATGTGATGAGGACAACTTACAAGTGTGAAGTCCTTTATGGGGATTCAAAAAAATCAATGAAAACAAGCAAAATAGGGACGCTGGCTTGATAGCAATTCACTCACACACACACACACACACACACACACACACACACACACACACACACACACAAGAACTACAGATGATCATAAGGTTTGATATCAATCAACTGCTTGGGCCAAGCAGTCAGCTCTGCATACTTGTCCCATGGGGGTCAGAGAGGTGGCCCAACACCCTTCCGATGACTTGGCCCAAGGGCATGGGCTGAGGGGTGCTGATGGGGTTACCTGCAATCACTTCAGCCCAACGAGGGCCCTCCTTGGGGTCCTCAGAAAAGGTCTAAGAAGAGGAAGGAGGGCCAGCTCCATTCCAGAGCTCCTGGGATGAATCTGGAGACCCCAAGCATAGCTGACCCCTCAGCTCTCTCATGGGCTCAATGGTGACAAGGCTAATGTGCACAGGAGCTGGAGCCTGGAGCCCCCTGCCCTCACCTGAATGTGCCTCTCTCCACATCCTGCCCGCTGAGGCGCACGTGGATGCCCTCCTTGAGCAGGGACCCAAAGGCCATGTACTCTGCCAGTGCCCAGTCTACCATCCGCTGCTTGGTCATGTCCATACGGCCCCGCAAGATTCGAGAGAGGCCTACGGAAGGGAAGGGCCAGCCTGAGGGACCCAGGGGCTTGGCTACCCTGCCCAGGACCGCCATAGCACCAGGGACCAGGATCAGGTGTGTATGAACTCAGTATACCTCCCTCCCACTGAGCAGAGAGCCCTGGCCAGTCACCCCTCCTCCAACACTGCCACTCCAGCCTATATACAATGGGCTGATCTGAGCCCACAATCCTCACTGGCCTCACTCCTTGTGGTAACGAGCAGGTACCACTAGGTGAGTGCCTGCATTGTGCATACACTGCATGCACTGAGTTGGGTACATTCCTCACAACCCTAAGGGGTAGACTGTTCTAACAGTGTAGATGAGGAGACTGAGGCTCAGTAGAAGGAAGTCATTTACTCACAATCACATAGCTACTAAGATGGTTGAATTTGAGCCCAGGCACCTGGGCCGTGCTGGGCTCCCACAAACCCTACACCTACAAAGACCCCATGACATGCACACAGAGCAGGCACCTCAGGATACATGGGCCCTCATGCACACTGTGGCGGAATCACCTTGGGATACCCACAGGCCAGTCATAAGGGGTGCAGGTGCCCCACTGCCACTCTAGGGGCCCTCAAGGGTGCTCAAGCAGAGGTCACCACCAAGATTTGCAGCAAGTGACCACCTACTAGCACATGCTTACCCAGGAGCAGCAGGGTCATCTGTGTCATCCATCCAGGCTGCTGGCAAGCCCAGCATTCCTGCCCACATATTCCAGGCGCACCACCTTTCCACAAGAAGCCCTTGCTTCCCTGCTCTCCTTTTGCCTGACCAGGGAGGCAACATAACCCTGGTCTCCATAGCCCAGCTATCAGTGAGGCAACCACACCAACCCACCCTGACAGGAGCTACTATCAAGGGCATCTCACAGGGTGCAAACAAGGCTGCAAGAGTTCAGTCAACCCACCAATGCCCAGTTGAGAATGCAGGCCAGGCTTCGCTGACCCCTGACGTCATCTCTCTTGGGGCATAATGTTGGGTCTGAGACAGTGGCCCATGCTGGAGCTTCCATGGAAACCTCACCTGAGTGGATTTTAAAGTCCTCCAGGGGCACGGAGCTTGCCACATTGCCGATGTGGGTAAGCACGTCCTCAGGAATGCCCGTAGTTGGGCATGTCATGCTCTTAGGCTCCCCATCCACATTGAAGAAGCCTGAGAAGGCAGAGACTGTGCATTTTTGGGTGGCGATGGGGCCTCAAATGTCCCATCAGCCTGCCTCTGCAGCCCACCTCTCCCTTGACCATGACAGCTGATAGTCATAGCTCCAGCTCCTCTGGGCCCTTGTGAAGGCCACTCCCTGAGCCAGGATCACAGCCATCTAGCTCTATCCCCAGGGGGACCCCTTGAGCAATCCCCTTCTCCCAGGGCAGCCCTCTGAGCATCCCTCCCCACCCCTCAGCTCTCTCCACTGTGGTGTTCCACTGGTCCTGGCTCAGCCCTGTCTTTCCACAGATCAGCTGGTCACAGGTATTTTGAGGGTGATGCCCACCCCAACCTTCAGGAATAAGCCCCACATGGCCTCAGGGGTCTCAGGGTTAGAACCATAGCCTCTGGCAGAGCTGCTCCAGACCTGGGCCCAGTGCCAGAGCCCAAGGCCTAGGAAAATCACTTTCAGCTACATGCCTCTCACTCACCGGGCCAGGGAGAGTCCAGCCAGTGCTTTATGTGCAGGATCTTTTTATCCTTGGACCTACCATATGCCTCCTCACAGATCCGGTCATATTTGGCTATTTCTTCCTGAAATAAGGGTGAAGACATGGATGGAGGCAAAAAACTCTGAGCAACCAGAGGCTAGGTTGACCTAGACTCGTAAGTCTGGTGCCCCTCACCACGTTGTAGAACTGGCTGCTGGCCTGCAGGGACCTTGTGGCCAGAGGCCAAAGTCTCAGAGTTCAGGGGGACCTCATTCAGCAAGGGACTCAGGAAAGACTCTAAGAGCTCCATTGCAGCAAGAGGACCAATGTGCCCACATATAACTGAGGGGACAAACCTGTCTCAGGGCCACCTCCTACAGGAAGTCTTCTCAGACTCCTGCTTGAGGTTGGGCTTCCCCACTGCAGCATTTGCTGTAGCCCATCAGGCTGTGTATGTCTTTGGGCTTCTGTCCCCCTTTACAATTAAAGGACCATATTAAATCACTAGTTCCCAGCATTAGGCTGGCAACATTAGCAACTACCACAGGGTCACGGTTCCATGGAGGCTTATCCCAGGTGTTCATGGGGCCCAGCCACCCATCCATGCACCTCGAACTCCTGCAGGGTGACGGTGCCCTCAGCGATGAGCTTGTCTGCATACTTCTTTAGCACAGGCACCTGTCTGTGGATCTGCTTGTACATGAGTGGCTGCGTGAACATGGGCTCATCCATCTCATTGTGGCCGCGCCTGCGGTAACAGACCTTCAGGGACAGTAGGGAGGGGGCTCAGTCCCTGTCCCCAGGCAATGCAGGCATAGTCACTGAACAGCTGGGAACATTTGGAAGGCATACCCATAGCGGTCCCTGAAAACCCTTGCCAACACTGCTCACTGAATATCCCACCCCCAAGCCTTTGCACATTTTGTTCTTGGTAGCACTAAACCTTCTATCTCCCAGAAGGACTCCCAGCCCCAAAAGTCACAGGAGCTTCAGACCTGGCACGCTCAGAACAGCCAGGACAGGCTACACACCCCTGCCCCAGCCTCAGCCCCCAAGACCCACCAGGTCCACAACAACGTCTTTATTGAAGGTGTTCCTCCACTCAGCCGCCACACTGCATACATATATCACAGCTTCTGGGTCATCTGCATTCACGTGGAAGATGGGCGCATTGACCACACGGGCCACATCAGTTGGGTATGGTGAGGAGCGGGCCATTCGAGGGTCCGTGGTGAAGCCAATCTGCAGAAGCAGGAGGAACTGGCAGTGCCTGGTTATTTAGAGCTAGACTGTGGGTCAAGGAACTCAGGAGGTATTTGCCTCAAGGTCTATCAGGTGTGCCCAGAGGGCACATGGGACATGAAGGGATAATGTGTGAGTGACCCCAGAATCAGACATAGCACCAGGTCCTACGGGGATGGCAGCAATACCTGGGGAATTGTTCCTGCTCTTCTTTTCTGCAATCACATTATACAGTGGTAGTGAGGAGCACAGGCCTGGGTAACCTCCAGTCCCCCCAGCTACTAGCTGTACAGTCTTGGGCAAGGCACTTAAATTCCCAAAGCCTCCGTTTCCTCATCTATTGAAAGGTCTCATTAAATTCCTATCTCACAGGGTTATTCTGTGATGACTTAATGACTTATTGCAAATGAGGCAGTTAACCCAGAGCTTCATCGGTCAGAAGAATTGTTATTAACCACAGGTGCCTGAAAAGCAAAGGCCTGTGAGAGTTGTGTTCTAAGACTGACTAATTCACATGGAGCAAAAGGCAGCATCTAGCTACACGTGCAGCCACTGTGCTAGTTATACCTGTACTCCTTTGTCCTTACACCTTTCATCATGATGACTGATAGATAGACAGAAATACAGATAGATGTTTATATCTCCCAATTTCACAGGCCAGGAAACCAAGGGGTGGGGAGCAGGCATCCTGGCTGAGGTCACATACTGGGACATGGCGGAGCACTGGGATTAGAACCAGGATGGTCTCACTCTCCACCTCAAAGTGCCACCTGGATTTAGAAATGGGCAATGCTGACAAGGCCTGGCATGCAGCCAGGTCCTCACCTGGTTGTTGACAACAACATGCACAGTGCCATTGGTGGTGTAAGATGGTAGATCACTCAGGTGGAAGGTCTCATAGACCACACCCTGACCGGCGAAGGCAGCATCCCCATGAACCAGGATGGACATGACCTACAGAGTAAAGTGCAAGCCAGGAGGAGTACCCATGGCCCAACCTATGTACTCCAGCCCCGCCCCCTGCCCTGCAGAGACCCAGGGCCCACCCCTCTAAACCCAGCCCTCAGGGCCCATACCTCAGGGCCAGGTGAGCCTACCTTCTTGCCCTGGGCATCCCCACAGTAGAACTGCTCTGCCTTAGTTTTCCCCTGCACCACAGGGTCCACAGCTTCCAGGTGGGAGGGGTTGGCAACAAGTGACAGAGTAATATTTCTGTTTGTGACCCGGTTGATCCTCTCATGGTACATGCCGAGGTGATATTTGACATCTCCGGAGCCCTGGGATTGAGGTGGACCATGATGAATTTGGCCCTCCCACCTCAGACAGGGAGACAGATGGACAGAAAGATGAAAGTGTGCAGTGTAACTAAAATAATCCCTGGATTCTGCTCCCGGGAAAGGCTTGTGCTGTCCCTGACCTACACCCTCTTCCAGCCACCTCCCACTCCTGCACACTTGCCTCCAGGTTGGCCTGAGAAAGGCTGAGGCCAGACCAGATGCAACCTCATCAAGGCCTCTCTGCATTTCAACTACTATCCTCTTTTCATAAATGACTGAAGAGTGGGAAGAGGGTAAGGCATCATTCAGAAGTGGCCAGCCAGCCAGCAGCAGTGAAAGCAGAGATATGAAGTATGGTTCCCAAGTCGTGTGGAAACCACTGGCCAAGCCTCTGGGCAAACACTAGAGCTGGGTGCCCCCTAACTCTTTATAGCACATGACAGATGAAGCTACAGCACCAGAGGGAAACATGACATATTTTATGATCTTAGAGTAGGAAAAGCCTTTCTAAACAATGTGAAAACCTCAGAAGCCATAAAGGATAAGACAGATAAAATCTAATAAATTTGTCATGGGGGAAGCAAATTCGTGCACAGTGTTAGCAGGGGGAATCAAGCTGAAAAAATATTTATGAGACAAATGCAGGCAAAGGGCTAACTCACTCAATATATAAAGCACTTTTACAAATAAGTAAGATACAGCCCAAAACCCCATAGAAAAATGTGCAAAAGCCATAAAGACGAATTTACAGGAAAAGAAATATGCATGGCTTAAAAACACAAAGATACTCAAATTTGTACAAAGAAATACAATCGTTTGTGCACCAATCATATTGGCAAAGATGGAAAGATTTAACAGAGTAAGGGAGGACTGGGGCCTTCCCACACACCAGGCCTTGAATGACTCCCTAACATCTGCGAACACTCTTAGCTCCAGCCCTGGCATCTCTCAGGTGCCACCTGACAATGTACTCACATATGTGTGCGAAGACACTCATTCCAGCAACCTAATGGCCGACAACAGGAGATGATATAAACCACTGGGACACTAGAAGCTCAGGGAACTCCCTGTGCTGCTATGAAAGTGACCACTTGTTAAGTGAAAAAAACAAGGTGTGGGAGCTGCTTCCCTGTTTTTTTACAATTAAAGGTGTACTGGACAAATATGTGCGTTTGTACCTGCATGGGACATTTATGTAGGTACACAGCTTAACACAACACTGGCCACAGGGGAGCCTTTGGGAGAAGGAAAAGGGGTTTACCAGGGAAACCTACTCTCATTGCATAAACTGCCTTGGTTTTTTAAAATAATGCTCATATTTTTAGTTAAAAGAAAAAACTAGTAAATACTTTTTTAAAGTATCCTTTGACCAGTATTTACCCACATCATCTCTGATTCCTCACAACCATCCTGAGGCAGGCGCTGCTATCTCCACTGCACAGAAGAGCAAACTGAGGCTCAGAGAGATGAAGGTACCTGAGCTAAACGGACAAAACAGTGGGAAGATTCCAAGCTGGGAGGAAGCAGATGTGAGTTCCAGTCCTGCCCTGGCCTAATATTCTGGGACCTTAGAACAGTCATTTAATGTGATTCATTTTAACAAACCAAGCACCTGTGCTGGGCACTGGGGCTTCAGGGATGAGGTCCCTGCCCTTACCCTGCCATCAGCCTGACAGGGAAAACTGATACACACACACACATGCACACATGAGCATAGGCTGGATAAGGCTGGAGAAGAGATGGTGTGAGGGCAAAGTGGGACCAGAGGAGGAAGTGATAGGCTCACTGCCTGGAGGACCCAAAGAGGAGGTAGGCTGCACCTTGCAAGAGGCAGAAAGCAGAGGAAAAAGGAGGACCATCAGGACTAAAGCCCAGCATGGCAAAGGCAAGGGCTGTGAGGCATGCATGACATGTATGCATGTCAGGAAGGAGGAATGAGCAGAAACATGTTTCCTCTGCTCATCAGTGGGCAGTGGGCACAGGAAACCGTCCTGATCTCCCAAGGCTGTCCTGGGCAAACAAATGACTAAGGCCCTCTGAGCTGGTGGATAGGACTTTGGGCAGAGAAGCATAGCCCAGGCCAAAGTGAATGCCTCAGGACTTCCCTGCACCTCTTTGGGCCCATTTCCCTAGCTGGAAACAGGGAGGCTGGCTAAGCTTATCTGAGGGCTCTTCTAGCTGTCAGAGACCAGAGCACTTGCTCCAAAAACCCCTTAGTGGCCTCATGCAAATATCCCCAGCCTCTCTCCCACTCTCCTGTGTGTCTGTCCATCTCAAGGTCTGTCCAAGGCTGGAAACTTCTGGCCCAGTTCCTCCCCAGTCCACCTCCCAAATACCCAGCTCTCCAGGGGTTCTCAAACCTGGGCTTGGCACCCACCTCATCTGCTGCCTCCAGCTTGGGGTCAAACTGGCAGAAGATCTGCTCCAGGTCCTTGCGGATGACGTTAGCCAGTACATTCAGCCTGCCCCTGGAGCCAGAAGGGGCTGGGCTCTCACCTGGCACAGAGGCCACCTTCCCTGACTGGGCCCACCACCACTATGCTCCCTGCCCACCTGGGACCTATCAGAATCATCACGGAGTCTGGAGAATGGCCCTCTTCCTGCCCCAAATGGAGCCCAAGAAAGGCCCAGCCCCCTCAACTTGTCTCAGTCTACAAGCCATGCGAGTGATCCTGGCCAGCCAGTTCCCCCCCGATACCCCTCCCTTTACAGCTCTGACTCAGGAGGCTGTCATGAGCAGGAAGCCATCAGCCTCATGGCAGAGTGCCCACCCTCTCCTCTCAGTACTTCAACCCCAATCTGCTAATGCATCATTGTGATTCACATATGACCCCCAGCCTAGCTCAGCAGCACCTTGGAGCAGGAGAGGGAAGAAGGAACTAGACTGACCCTAGGATAAGGAGTCACCAGAGAAGCCAAGGTCTGAGGGGTGTGGGGACAGGAGAGGAGCCAGGGATCAGGGATTCTCCAGTCCAGCCTGAACTTCCCTTTAGGGAGCAGTTAATTCAGGGTGGACACCAGCCAATGAGGGCAGAGCACATGGCTCAGAACTCATTTCCCAAAGCTCCCCAACAGATGCCAGCCCCAGGTACACACATACCTCGGTCCAACCTCCAGCCCCACATGGCCCTTGGACAGAAGGGGCTTCTCTCCTGTTCTGTGGGGTCATGGGAGCCATGGGGCCATAAGCAAAGCCCTTCAGCTTCAAAGGCCCCTTTGTGACTATGGAAGCCAGAACCAGAACACCCCTCAGCTCCCAGAGCCCTCCTGAGGTCAGGAGCCTGACCAGCACCACAGTACAGTCCCAGAGCTGACCCTGACCACCCAATGCCATCCTCTTCTACAGGTTCACTGGAGCCACGGTGGCCCATGACACCCCAGACCATGGGGCCAGCTCTGCCTGACCCTCTGACCAGACACTGGGTATTTCCAGGTCCCTGAGAGCATGAAGCTTGTGATGGGCAAACTCCCAGATCCTGGCAGGATAACCCGCAGGATGGAGACCCTCTTGCCCTGCATCTGGACACCCAAACACCCCTCATGCTGATGCAGTCTGAGGCTGGCCCAACCATGAGCATCTAGAAACGGTCACAGGAAACACAGGGGCTTTGTCCCCAGACAGTTCAGCATGTCCTCTTACAGCTCATTCAGCATGAACCCTGGCCACCTTTACTTGTCCCTGGGCTGTTTTCCTCATTAGGCCACAGGAACCAGCTCAGAAGTAACTGCTCAATTGCCAAACCAGTCTTCCAAGTCTTTATCAAGGTCACAGGGAAATGTGTAGTCAGCTTACAGCAAGGGGAAAAGATCCCCAGAGAAACTCCTCCAGAGGATGCCAACCAGTGTCCACCTGCCCAGGCTCTGCCTGCACTTCCCTAGGACAGGCCCCTCCACATCTCCTTGTCACAGGAACCTCAAGAAGCACAATACAACCTTTTCTAAAATTTTGACCTTCCGAGGGACAATGACAACAGGGTGAGGGAGAAACTGAGTCTGAGAGAGGCTGATTAGTCCCTGGTTTTGTGGTTTTAGCCAAGTGCTTGGCTCTTTCAGTGATGAACTGGCCAAAGCCCAGGGACTCTGAGAACTTTCTAGGTCACTCTACCACATGCCCCACTAGCACCTCTGCTTTTTCATCTTCTCCCTTCCACCTCAGTCTACTGGGCCTGGATAATGAACAAGGCTGTGGAAGGGAGGGAAGGGGCCCACCTGTGTGGCATCCCCAGGATGACATTCTTAATCCCCATCTCACTGGATTTGTCAATGATGGTCTTTAGAGCAGGAATCATGACCTCACAGCCCTCCAGGCCAAACCGCTTCTCTGAGGACCACTTCCGGGCCAGGAAGTCTTCAAACCTGCTTGGGGAAAGGAGGGAAAAAATGGAGAGGCTGAGGCTCATGAGGCTATTCATGATGGCTTGGAGCAGAGTGCCTAGAACAAAGGAAGTTGCAAAATCACCTCCCTCCACATAGTCCAGAACTTGCCACAGACACCACAATGTCCCCACGAGCAAGGAGACAGGTCTGAGGAAAGCTAGGGGTCTTTCCAGCTTAACCAAAAACCTCTGCCTATACCCATTCCCAGCTATCATCTTTTCTCTCCCTTCCAATCAAACTGCTTCAATGAGCTGTCTCCCCTGCTTCCAGCCCACTGCCCTCCTGCGCACACATGCACTGCACTTGACTCTCTCACCACACCCCAAAGACTTCTTCATGGCTCAACTCAAATTCCAGCCCAGCCTCACTGCTCAGGGATCCACTCTGTATCTAGTGGCTGAGCCAAGTGTTCCTCCAGGCCCCTGCTCTGGGAAGACCCAGCTTCAGAGGAGTCAGTAGACAGAGCCAGGTGATGCCCTACCAGGGACACCCTGTTGTACTCACTCCACACAGAAACACCTTCCTGCCCAAACATTCCCATAGACACTTTCTGCCACTTGGGCCCTTCTTGGTGAGCCTTTGCTGCCACATTCTCCTGGAACCCCATCCCTGCGCACATGCCCAACTCAGCCTGAGCACCTGGCCCCAATGTTCCTCCTAAGGGCCTCTCCCAAGTCAGGGGCTGAGGCACATCTAGTCCTGTCTTCCCTTGCCAGGCCTCCTCCTAATTTCTTAGCCAGGGCCTGGGACCTCTTGTACAGCCAGGAGCAGGCCCTCCAGCCACTTGGGCTATCTGGGGTAGTGCTGAGGGCCTGACCTCATGGAGCGCACCAGTCGGGCCAGCAGGGTTCGTTTCTCCTCACTGGAGAACTGCATCACTCCGGGGGTCTCAAACTTCTGCCGAATCCACTGGCACTGTTCCACATCATTGATGAACATGAACTCCAGGCCAATGTGCTGGCAGTATGTGCTCTGGTGGAAAAGGAGGGTTCTCCACAAGAGCCAGGAAGAGGAAGAAATGGCCAGGCATTTGGAACAGAAAAGGCAGTGCCCTCCCTCCCTCTAGCAGTCTCCAGAGAGCACCTGCCTGTGCTTACCTCCAGGCGCTGAATGATCTCCCGCAGAGTGAGGGTGTGTTCAGAGCCTCCAATGAAGGTGGTCGTGGGCAACTGGAACTCCTTATCTAGGTCAGCCTCCTGCAGGTCATAGAAGGCTGAGGAGGCACACATGGCAAAGCCCAGGAGGCAGAGAGGAGGAAAGAGGGATCAGGCCCAGGCAGTGCCCAGCAGTATCTCCAGACCTGCCCCCATTACCCTGGCACCCTCCCAGCAGGCCCAGCCTAAACTCAGGGAACCTCTGTCTGCAGGGAACAGGAAGTGAGAGTCAGAGCCCAGCTTGCTGCCACAAGGGTGAACCTGTACAAGTCTCAAGCTTGCTGAGCGTGGTGCACCAGCTAGAGAAGACGGACACACCACACCCCTCAGAGGGACACTGTGCAGGAAGAGGGGCAAGGGTCAGAAAAAAGCTTCCTGGTCTGCTTGCTGGGCCCCAATACCCAGAGTCACTGTGGTCCCAGAGTCCCTCACTGGGAACAGGCACCAGCTGGTTCTAGTGTCACCAGGGCAAGAGGAAAGGGTACCAACTCTCACCCAATTTATCGATGGTTGTGATTAAGTCTGAGGGCACAAAGGAGTCCAGGTCTGCATCCAGAATGCCCAGGGGGTCCAGTTGGGCCACATGGTGGCCCCGGATCTGGGAGAAGGGGGAAAGGTTTGGGTAGGGATAGGATGCAGCTGGACAGACCCTCACCAAGAACAAAGTTCTGGGCCCTGGCCACTCACTTCCCACTTCAGAATTTCAAGTTTCCACATGTCTCCAGCACCCAGCCACTGCACAAGGTGCCTATAAGGCCCCACCATGGCCTTATATACAAAGAAATACATATATCAGAAGAATAAATTACAAAATAAGAAAACTATAAAATATGAAAAATTATTATCTATGAAGAAAGGATGAAATAGGGTAGAGGGGCAAGGCTAGAAGCTAGACTTTAAAGGATATCTTGCTTTGAAAATATTTGATTTTGGAAACTTGTGAACATTTTATACCACTATTAAACAAAATTAAGATTTAAAATTGAAAGTAAAACAAAACAAATGAATTCATGCATCCATTTGGTGGCATAACTCATAGAGAAGAACTATTCCAATTGACTAATAGAATATACCCTAAAGACAAACAGAACTGTAAGAAAAAGATTCATAAATTCATTTCTATTACCAATAAGTAGTGTGGTATTGGAATTGTATTCTAAGACTGTTGTGTGTGGGTTGTAAGAAACTCAAATAAGCCACTGTATTGCTATGTTGAAAACCTCTATATTTGACATCTTTAAAAAGAAATGGTGATATAAGATTGATGAGATCAAGATAAACCCTAAGTCCCACACTTACATAGAAGCATCATTATAAATCCATAAAGTATGTTATCTTTAAAAAAACAAACAAACAAACACATACTTCCTGGCTGTAACCATTGACAATGCCCAGAAGTCATAGCCAAAGCCATAGTGGAGAGCACTCCCATGCTCCCTGGGGAGGTAGGTCCCAGGGATGAGCAGAGATGCACAAGATGAGCTCAGAGCCCCTGATCATAACAGAGAGCAAAGGGATGCTCAAACACAGCCAGAGAAGACAGTAGGAAACATTTGGAGCAATGATAACATCTGTAACAGAGTGAAAATCATCAAATATGTTAAGTTCATATATTCCTATCATACTAAAAAAGTATGAAAAACCTTCATTGGCCGTCTTTGAAGGATGCTAGGAAACTACCCTGTAATTTTGAAAATTTATCAATAAAAAGAAAAACCAAGCATTGCTTCTGCCTTTCCTGTACAAATTGTACCTCAGGAATAAATGGAGTTGACAAAGGGCAGTTTATCTTGATAGAAGTTCAGGTAATAAACAAAGAAAGATTGAATTAGAATATCATTATTTTTACTACCCTTAACGAATTAATGTATTCAGGAAATAATCGTCCATAGCTGCTAACTGATGAAGTACCATCACCACCAGGAAGCTGATTTTGAAACAAAAAAATCAAATCTATATTGGATAAAGTTTCTAGATCTAACTACCAATTTACATGGGACAAAGGGACAGATGAAGTGACACCATGGGGATGCAATGAGCAAAATCCAGACTCAGGAAAATTCTACAGGACAAATAACCTGGTGAGAGAAAGAAAAGAAAGAAGAAAGAAAGAAAGAAGAAAGAAAGAAAGAAAGAAAGAAAGAAAGAAAGAAAGAAAGAAAGAAAGAAAGAAAGAAAGAAAGAAAGAAAGAAAGAAAGAAAAGATGGAGGGAAGGAGGGAAGGAAGGAAGGAAGGAAGGAAGGAAGGAAGGAAGGTGGAGGGAGAGAGAGAAGAGAGAAAGAAAGGGAGGGAGGGAAGGAAGGAAGGAAGGAATAGAAAGGAAGGAAGAAAAAAGAAAGAAAAAGAAAAGGAAAGAAAAAAGAAGAAAAGGCAGAGAACACAAACAGGCAAACATCAATACCAACTAAATATTAGATGACATTAAGAATTATTGTTAATAGCCATGGCTGGTGTGGCTCAGTGGATTGAGCACTGGCCTGCAAACCAAAGGTTCACAGGTTTGATTCCTAGTCAGGGTACATGCCTGGGTTGTAGGCCAGGTCCCCAGTTGGGGGCATGCGAGAGGCAATCACACATTGATGTTTCTCTCCCTCTTTTTCTCCCTCCTTCCCCTCTCTCTAAAAATAAACAAATAAACTTTTTTTAAAAAGTAAAATTACCTTTAAAAAATTATGATTATTAGTTTTAGGTGTGATAATGCTATCATGGTATATTTTTTAAGAGCCTTTATTTCTAGAAATATATGCTGAAATGTTCAATTAATGAAATATGATGTCTGGGATTTGCTTCAAAATAACACAGGGGAACAATTTTTAATATAATTCCTGTTGAGTTCGATTTTTCAGCTGTTTTAGACTTAAATAGACATGCTGATTTCAAAACTGCAGTTAGTTTTCTTCTATCACGTCAAGATTTTTCTGTAAAACTTATCTTAATGTGACCACTCTAGGCTGAATCCAGCCTGAATGGAGGGAAGCACTAGTGCTCTCCTATTGCCTGAGAGTAAACCTCCCTCAAGCGGGGAGGGGTGGGGACGACCTTGGAGACCAGCAACAGGTTCATACTTGTCTAGGCTATTCAGTTACACATGAGACAGTGTGGTAAGAGGTTGTGTGCCACTCTATATAGTAAATTGTATTCCAAAGTGTAGTCTGAGTTCTTGTATGTATAAAAGGAATTAGCAGAGTTTATTTTTTTATTTACATATGTACTTATTTCCTTTCCTTCAGGTCATGTCTGCCTCTGCTATTTCTTGTTGTAAGTGCCTAAACAACCCTGACTCATTTTGTTATATCTGTAGCAGTGTCACCATTCCCAAAGGACAAACATCAGCACATTTGTCAGGCAAGCCTATTTTGCATATTTTAAAGTAAAACTTGGTGATCAAGATAAGTATTGGGCCTCTCACAAGGGGTGCAAGCAGTATGTCGAGAGTTTGTGAAATGTGGATGAAGGGAACACATGATAAATTGCCATTTGGTATACCTGTGGTTTGGCGAGAGCCCAGAGATCATTCAAGTGACTATTACTTTTGTATAGTGAAAATATCAGGATATAACAAGAAAAATAAATGTAAAATAGAGTATCCTAGTCTACCATCAGCTATATGCCCAGTGCCTCATTCAGCTGAAATTCCAGTGCCAGTTTTCACTGAACTACCCTCTTTGAAAAAACAGGACTATGGTGAAGAACTAAGTGACAGCAACGATGAAGATTTTGAAATTGAACATGACTCAGTTCATAACGAATTTGATCAGCATGAGTTGAATGATTTGGCATGAGATTTGGGACTATCCAAAAAGGCTTCAGAACTCCTAGCATCAAGACTGCATGAGAAAAACTTGCTTGAAAAAGGAGCGAAGGTATCCTCCTTTTGATCAAGAGAAAGTGCATTTCTGCAGTACTTTTGAAGTGATGGTGGCTTTGTGTATTGCCATAACATACATGGTTTAATGAAAGAATTGGGAATTCCAATCTAGAACGCAAGTGAACGGCAACTGTTCATTGATAGTTCAAAACGGAGCTTGAAGTGTGTCCTCGTCCACAACGGCAATTTATTCAGTGCAGTCCCAATTTGCCATTCAGTTTATTTTTGTGAAGAATATGAAGACATAAAGAGAGTCATTGATCTGTTGCAATATCACAAGCACAATTGGATCATCTGTGTTGACATTAAAATGGTCTGCTTCCTTCTTGGTCAGCAACGCAGATACCCCAAGTATCCCTGTTTTCTGTGTATGTGGGACAGCAGAGCTCGTGAGAAGCAATGGGTAGGAGTTGAAATGATCTCCAAGATCTGACCTCAAACCTGGTGATTCAAATGTTCTACATGAGACACTTGTTGACAGAAAAGAACATTATATTCCCACCTCTGCACATAAAACTGGGTCTCATGAAGCAATTTGTTAAAGCTTTGCCAACTGAAGGAGACTGTTTCAAGTATCTCATTTTGGTATTTCCTAGCCTGTTGTTTGAAAAGATAAAATACCTTAATATGTATGTTTGGTAGCAGAACTTTACTACTCGTACACAATTTGACTTACAGTAACAATATATAGCCTTTATATGAATTAAATAACTCTAAATAAACAGTATATTCAGGTAATTTTTTCTTTATTTTCCTTTGTATGTACATTTTGTATGATTTTTGGGACTAAGGGAGGGTATTCTGTACCTTAAAAAGTTGATGTGATAGAGAAAAACTGGGGTCATTTTTGAATTTAGATGCCAAAAGTTAGTCAAAAACAAGTGTCAGATCTAACTCAATGAAAATTGTGTTCCCCACTGTAATCAATGACTAGTGGGTAGAACAGGAGGTGGGTAATAGATGAATCAAGACTGGTTCTGTGGCCCTGGCCAGGTAGCTCAGTTGATTAGAGCGTTGTTCTTGATATGCCAAGGTCGTGGATTTGATCCCTGGTCAGGACATATACAAGAAGCAACCAATGAATGCATAAATAAGTGGAACAACAAATCTGTTTTTCCCTCTGTTGCTCTCTCCTCTCTTCTTTCTCTAAAAATAGATAAATAAAATTTTAAAAGACTGGCCCTGCATTGTGGGGGGTTCTCTGCACAATTCTTCTACCTTTTATGTTTGAAAATGTCCATAATATATTTTTTTCAGTACTGTGTGCAGATAAGTCAAATCAGAATTCTGCCTCCTACTTGCTTGGGGGTAAGGGTGTGGTGTTCACCATCAGGCACAACCTTGAACAGACACAAGGTAACTTGCCTGAATCCAGAGACTATACCTGCTGGAAGGCCTCTCTAGGGCTCAGCCTTGGCTAAGGATCAAACGGCAGCTGAAGAGCTGGAAACAACGCTTAGAAGGTAAGACCCTTAGAAGCACTCTGAATATTGCTTTGTATATAATATAGTTTTATGTTCCTTGCTTTTTGTTTTCCAAATCAATGGTAAAGATAATTTTCTGCTTCTTTCATCCAGCCAAGAAAAACATAATTACAAATACTACTGTTTGCTCCCAGAAGGCCCGCAATCCATGAGTCCTCAGGCCAGTGAGGGAAACCCGGTCCTACTTACTTTCCCCCTTCAGTGTACAGGGAGTGCAGCTGCCATGCCACACAGAGGGCTCCATTCAGAGGCAAGGCACTATTCCCATTTGCTAAGGCCTCCCCACACCCCAGCTCCTGGAGCAGCTTGATACACCTTCCCATGGAGTATCTGCCAAGGACCTCAGGATGCCTTTGCACTTCCTTCTGCCTATCTGTAAGACAACTTTCTTATCAAATACTTTCTGCCACTGACTCCCAGAGAAATCCCAAACAATATCACTTGTTTTGGTGTGAACACCCAGGGAAGCCCTCCAATTAGTCCTGTTCAGTCAAGACCAAGACTATGGAGCAATATCATGACTCTTCGGCAGAGCAGGTACCCAACCTGGGGACCCACTGGTGAGATTCCAAGTCTCCAGAACAGAGTAGACTATGTGAGAGCCATTTCCTGAATTATTCATTCATTCCATGAATATTAGCACCAATTTCATATCACTCCCTGTCCTCTAGCTCAGTCAAAAGAAGAAAACAGACATTAACAAAGGCTAATCTACTCAACTTTCAACATTTACTGAAATTGGTTTTCTTCTAAGTCCTTGTCTAGATACTTGGAGCATAGTGGTTTTTGAGACAGATACTATTCCATGAGAAAGGCCACAAACAAATCAGTACACAAACAAAAGGCTAGGGGATGTTAAGTGACACAGTAGTGTGACAAAGAGTAGTAGGAGGAGAGCACCTGACAGAGGGCTTAGAGAAGGGTTCTCTGAAGAGATGACACTGGAGCTGAGCAAATTTCTTTCCTGTGGCACCCAGCCACAGCTCTCAGCCTGTGTCCTCCCAGCCACTTACCTGGTAGGCCCGGATCAGGGACTGCACAGCCAGGTGGTCTTCCACCAACTTGCTGGTCTTGGTCCGGTTTGAGACAGCAGGCCCGCTCTCGGGGACAACAGAGCAGGGCTGTGGCTGAGGCAGGCCACAAGAGGTTTCCTCACTGGCTTTCCGGAAGAAGCTGTCCCAGGACTGGACAGTGGTAGAAGCAAGAAAACAGCCATATCTAAGCCCAGAAGGAGTTGGGGGTGGCACTGGTTTGGGCTCTGGGGAATGTCAGGTGTTCTTTCACCACTATCACTCTCAGAGCCTTCCTAGGACCATGCCAAGACCCATCAAAACCAATCCATGCCCCCCACCTGGGTGGTGGTGGTGGTGGGAGGCTATAAGTTGTGACCCAGGGGCTTCAAGTGTGAAAGGGGCTCCTACCCCTAGGGGAAACATGCTCTCACACATATTGGGTTGGAGGAGGCCTTTGTAGAGGGCAACTGGGCAGGCAGGCACTCAACACATTCAATGCATCTATCTTTTGAACTAGCATCCCACTGCTCGTAATTTATTCTACAGATGTACTTGCACAGGTGTGCCTAGGTGTATGTACATGGTTGATCCTTCTCTGCAGAACTATTTATAAAAATGACAATACGAAAGCAATCTAAGTGGTGATCAACAGGGAAATGATTAAATAAATGATGACACATTTAGATTCTGGAAGATTATGCTGTCTTTACAAAAAATAAGGCGCATTTATTAATGTGGATGTGGATTATCACCACAATGTGTTGTAAAGTAAATACAGCAGAAGAGGCTGTATGGTTCGCTACTATTTGTGTAGAAGCAAAAAGCAGATGTGCATGTGGACAAGCACCTCCATGTTCTGGCACAGCACTTCTCTATCTTTTTCACCTCTTGGCACACATAAACTAATTATTAAACGTCTATGCACATCAACAAAATATATATTTTTTGCTGATCTTACCCAAAAAATAGGTATAATTATGATTCATTCACACCAGATGGCTATTGTTGTATTGGCTGCTGTCATTTTTTATTTGGGAATTTAAAGGAAAAGAGGTCAGTGCCCCTGACTAAATAGTCAGGTATTGCATGTTTTAAAAATTCTTGTGACATTCTGGTTGAAAATCACTATTCTAGCAGAACATACAAAAAGCCTTTCCTCTCACCCCGTACTGGTGGGAGAACAAGGTAGTACAATCCCTGTGGAAAGCAATTTGGTAAAACCCATCAATATTACATATATAGATATCTTTGACCCAACAATTACATCTTGGGATATTTCTTCTACAGATAGCTGCATGCATGCAAGATGAGGAATATACAAGATTATGCACTGTGGCACTGATCATGACAACCAGAGGATGGAATTGAGCTGGATGTCATCCATTTCCACATCCACATGTGGCACATCCATACAATGAACTATTACACAGTTGGATAAAAGAACAATGAGCCTCTTGATGTACTGACCTGGAAAGAGCTTGGAAATGTATGCTAAGTGTAAAAAGCCTGGAGCAAAACAGTATATGTTATATGTTACTTTACATAGAAGAAATCTAGAATTATGTTTGCAATAAGTTTACCTGAAGAAATTCTCTGAAAGGACACAGAAGAATCTAAGAATAAATTGAGACAGATGGGTAGGAGTTGAGCAGATAGATGGACTGGGAGGGAGCCTTTTTACTGTCTAACCTTATACTTCTTGTTTTTAGATCATGTGAGTGTGAGTAAAGAGGAGGAAGAGAAACTTCACTTTTTACTTTCCTCTTTTCATGTTTTGTTGTTGTTGTTTTACCATCAGCAGGGATTTATTTTGTCAGCTCAAAACATACTTAAACACTTATGCACCTAACTACATAACAAGGTGCCATCTGGAGACAGCACAGCATGACAAAGGGGTAGAGGCAGGCCTCAGACCAGGTGTGGATAAGCAGGGCATTGCCAGGGCTTCTCAGACCAGCCCACCACCCACTATATGGTTCAGCAACGGGAAAGCAACACTTTTCTCATCTAATATGAGGACAAGATCCTTTCACATACAGGGATGATAAAGGATTGAAAGACAAAGAAATGTGCCCAAGATCACACAATTGACAAGCTGCTTCTCCCCACTCCCCTCTATGGCCCCAAAAGCTTCCCTCCCACAGAGCAAGCCGGGTTGGGGTGCCAACCTTGTGGACACTCTGAGGGTTTTCCAACCAGGCGAAGTACATCTCCTCCATGTAACTGGAGCTGCCTCCACCTCTGCGGCTCGGATAGCTGGCCCGTGGCCCAGACGACCTGCTGCACCAGCTGAACATCTGGATGTCATGTGGTACCAGAAACCTGAAGGCCTGTGCTCCTAGCCGGGATGGCAGCAACCTCAGCTGACTCATTCTGGACACAGGGAGAGGCATAAACCAGGACAAAGACAAAGGGAGGCTCTGGCAGCCATTCCTTCACTCATCTGGCATTTGTCAGTCCTACCAGGCAGGTGGCAGAAGAAAAGGAGACAATCTGCCAGTCTTCCTGGATTCACTGCCTAGTGGGAGATCCAAGCACAATAAACTCCACCAATAGCTTTCAGCCTCCCTGGGCCCCTGTCCTGCTGTGCCCCACCCACCCCAGCCTGTGCTCCCACCCTGCTGTTCCCCAAAGCCTGGGGCAAAAACAAATATAATCAAGCCCAGCATCAGGCAGCACCCAACCTAGGCTCTAGAGACCATTGGAGGGTCACAGGGCACATGCATGCAGAATCCCCAGTAAGGAGTAGGCCACTCAGCTGGCCAGCCTGGAATTTGAGCAGGAGATGTACCCAGGGGCTGAGTGTGCCATGCCTGGTCAGGAAAAAAACAGGAAAGGGGTCTGGCTGAGATGCACTATTTCAAGAGGCCCATGGCACAGCTGGGTCTCCAGTCATTTTGACCAAAAGTGACCAGTGATTTCTTTTAACCACAGTTCTGACCCAGAGCACCCTTCCTGGCCAGAAGGCCAATGACATTGACCTGAATTGCCCTACTTCACAGCAGGGAGGACTGAGGTTCAGAGAAGGGAATAGCACTGGGGAACCAATACAGGTAGACCAGAAGGCAGGCCCCATGCCAGTCTCTCATCTGGAGCCACTCTTTGACTCCTGTACCCTTCCCAAAGCCTACACTCAGCACCAATGCTTCTCAAAGTATTTAACAGTTCAGGGGGTATAGACAGGCTGGAAGTCCACCCAGATTGGAAGGAACAAGAACCCGCAGCTCATCTCACCCCCAGTAGGTCACCTGCCCATTTCCAGGGAAAATTCCTGAGTAATGGTGAGAAGGGTTGTTCTACCCTCCAGAGGACAGGAGTTCTAAGGGTCTCCTCCAATCCTGATGAGCCCACAGGAATCCCTATCAAGGCAAGCTGAGGGCAGACAGAGCCCAATGAGGCTCTTGCAGCCCAAACTCTGACATGTCATGCCACACAGGACCTCTGTTCCCCCACCTCCACAACTGTGAGCAGAGCCCCCTCCTCTGTCCCAGCCCAACACTGCCTAGACATAGAACAGTTCCCCTTGGATACTTACTAATGCTCTGCTGCCCAGAGAATCCCAGCCTGTGAGTAGGGTCCAGTAACAGAGCTACTCCACCAGAAATAATGCAAATAGGAGGGGCCTGCTTCCCTTTGTATAGCTCAGTCCAGAAAATGTGCTTTCTGGGGCATAACTGGTTCCCAGGTCCTGCCTGGGCCTGGCCCTGAGCCAAGAGGCCTTCAGTCTGGTGTGCTCAACCAACAGGGCCCCTCTCCTATTTCATCAGCTCAACCAAGTCACCAGAACCATCTCACAGGGTCCTTCTACAAGGAGTCATGTCCCAAGGCATGGTACAGCCCTCCCAGCCTGTATTCTTCATCTCTCCCTCCAAACTTACATGAGCCAATGAGAAGGGGAGAAGATTTCAAGCAAAGGAAAGTGGGCTCCTCAGGCTACCAGCAGCAAGTCTAAACAGAGGGGAAAAACAGCAAAAAAACATTCTGGTGCAGAAAGGAAGGAATGGGGTCAACCGGAAACTGAGCACCAAGTGCCCCAAACTTTCTCCCCAAATGCTCAGCTCTAGAAGTTTCTGACCACATGCTCAGCCCCACTAACCACAGAGGCCAGGCCCTGCAGTGAGGGCCACTAGGGGCTGGCTCTTCCTGGAGCAGCACCTCTCCAAGTGCAGAGTGGGGGCTTGAGTCATGGCATCCTAACCCCTGCTCTACTTCTGACCACTCCTGAGGCCTCAGGGCTGCCCTGGCCCAGAGAGCCACTGGCCTAGGAGCTACTAGCCTGGGATATCAGAAGAACCTAAACAACACATGAAGCTCTATCATCTGAAACCAGAGAGCAAGATCATCCATCATGGGAATAAAATAAGAGCACACAGTGAGCACTGATTCTGGGGCAGGCATTGCTCATTTAACCCTCTCAACAATCTCATGAGATGGGTGCTAGGATTAGCCTCACTTGATAAACAGGGAAACTGAAGCATGAAGAGGCTTAGCTGGTGAGTGATAGGGCTCTGTGTGGTTCCAGAGCCTGTGCCCCCCTCACTGAGGAGTCAAGATACAAACCCAGATTTTGTTTGGACAATGCATTTTCCAAAGGCTGAAGCCAGATCTGCTCTCTCTGCCATCCCTGACCCCTACCCCCACAGGGGAGTGGGAGAGTTCAAGGGGACAGTGACAAAGCCTGGTTGTACCCAACTTGGCTTGGTGCAGGAACACTGTGTTTTACAAACAACCAACGGTCTGGGCCAGCCACTGGGCACTACTGTGGCCTTCACCCAGTCTGGCAGGAGGGCAGTCAGCCAGTCACCTCTGCCCTATCCCAGCAGGGCTTGAGGACCCAGGAGCCCTGGAGTGTTGGAGACAAAGCCAACCTCAGTATGTGGAGCCAGAGTTCCTACACAGGCAAAGGCAGCAGCGAAGAGTCAGTCAGCTACCTTGCATATCCCCTACCAGTCCAACTCCCAGTACACTACCAGGCAGGTTGCTCTGGGCAGCTCTTGGGGTGGAAGGAGTCTCTTTTTTAAGGAAAAGGTCAGTATGATCCCCACCCCTATCTTCGGAACAATCACTACTGCAGACATCCCCAGTCACTAATCCTTCCACACATAAAGCCCTGTCCCCACTGCTCTGGTGAGGACTGTTCCGCAATCCGCCCACTGTAGATATCAGTTAACAGATCCCAAGAGAGGAATGGGCCTTCCGCAAGACCTTGAACCTGAGCGGCATTGAGCCTGGACTCACATCCTGAGACTTGAGTGAGCTTTTCTCAGGCATAAACCCCATCTCTAGTTTATTGAACTGAAGAAAAAACCCTGGAAGCAGACTCCAAGGTGGGAAGCTGGATAGGGTGTGCTTATTTACATGGCAGAGGTGAAGGGCCTGAGCTAAAGCCCAGAGATGGGCAAAGTACAAAAGCAGATGGGGCCCGTTCCAATGCACTGAGGCATGTGTGGGGAAGAGCCGGGAGGGCGGTTCATGGAGGAATGTCAGAGTGGGGCCTTTGGGGTCCCATTAACGCCCATTGCACCCTGCAGGGAATTCTGAGTAAACCCATGCCCCTCCTTCCACATCTCCCTGGTGGTGGTTGAATCACTTCCCAGGCTGGCTGTGACATCAGGCCAGTCTTGCCTCTCTCAGGGCCTCCATTTCCCCAACTGTGAGAGGAGACAGTGATTAAAGCCCTCTGTAAGGGCTCTGCCAACTTTGAAGCCAACTCCGGTCCCGCCAGGCACAAAACGTGGGCCTCTCCCCACCTCTCCGTAGCTCCAGGCCCTTGAAGGGGAAAGTAGCAGCAAGCCCTGCCCTATAACACAAAAGCCAGCATGGGCAGTCTGGGCAGTCTGGGCAGTCTGTAGTCTTTAAGCTGAAGACCCCCAGCTGATGCCTGAAACCCCATCGTTAGCGCGTCACTCCTTTACCCAAAATAGTGCACTCGCAGGGTCTCACCTGCGCGGAGGGCTGCGAGTCTTAAGGGTGGCCTTGAGGAGCCAAGGGCGCAGCCAACGTCATGCTCATTCCCTCCCCTCCCCTCTACCCCGCAGGGCCCTGGCTCCAGACTGCAGGCAGCAGCTCCCCAGGATTCGGGAAGGTGGAGCAGAGGAGCCGCCGCCAAGACTGGGGGGGTGGGGGGGCACGCAAGGACCCGGCGGGAAGGGGCTGCCGCGCTCACCCGGCCGGCAGGGCTCCGCACGGCAGAGTGGTCCGGAGACTGCAGATCAAGAGGGTGAGCGCAGGGCCTGCATGGCGCGCTTTGCCAATTACCTGGGTCAAGTGACGCTGCGGCACAGGCGATCAGCATGCGGGTGCGCGCTGGAGACTCCCCGGCGCGGTGACGTCTGTATGGGCGCTACCCACCCCCCTGCTGGCCCTGTCCGCGGTGCTGACAGCCCAAGCCCAAGCCCAAGCCCAAGCCCACTGGGGTCCGGAAGAGATATCCTGCAAACTGCAGGGTTTGGCAATCCCAAACGGCTGACTGCTGAGTTCCAGAAACCCAGTGTCCTTTTCCAAACACTAAGGAGCGTGTACCAGAAAATAAGCAGACGTTTGTGTGTAAGGGAGGATAGTTTCCGTTTTATCATCTGTAAACGAGATGCTATTAACAGCTATCTTGAAGAAAACATGAGATAATGCACATATAGTTCTTGTCACAAATACACATTTTACCCATCCATTGTCCCAGTGATGGAAACATAGGCTGCCTTCACTTCCTTGTTGCCACAAACAATGCTATAATAAACACCTTCTCACACTTCCCTCATGAATGTGTGCAGAAGTTTCTCTGGAATACATAACCAGGAGCTAGATTGCTGGGTCATGGGTACATGTATACAGTACTTAACTTGACTCATCAGTGTCACACTGCTGCCCGAGACTACAGTTCCATAAACGGTGCAAGAGGATTTTTAAGTTATAACCCAGCCAGTGTTGACAGTGCCCAGCTTTCTAATGTTTGCCAGAATAACAGATGCAATGTCATGTTATTTGCATCTCACATCCTTTTTAATCTTGGAGTTTTTCTGTTGTATTTATCTTGGGTTTTTGTTCTCATTTATACACAGGAGTTCCTCATGTAGAAAAATATAGAAACATATATGTCTGTGGTTCAAACCATCAACCCTCCATGGATTATTGTAGCAGCTCCCTAACTGGCCTCTTTGCTTACACCCTTGCACTCCTGAATTTTAATCTCAACACAGCAGGCAGACCTTTCCTTGTAAAACACTGATTCAAACCACATTACTCTTCTACTCAAAATCCTCAAATGACTTCCGATTTCATCCAAAGTGAAAGCCAAAATCATTACATTTGCTTCTAAGGCCCTTTATATCATCTCAAATATTTCCAGCTTGCAACCGTGCTTAACGAAGAAAATTAGGGAACCAAAAGAAATATGCAGTGTAATACTCCACATGCTAATTAAAAACACATGCCCACAAAACTACAATATACATTTCACAAGAAAACATTCAAATATATATCAAACGCATTTATATGGTTGCCTATAGGGGGAAAAGGTTGGGGAATGCAGAGGTAATTAATTAATTACCCATATCAATGCTGATAGGGTGCCATGAACAGAGGAATATGATTAACTCTACCCTCTGCACCTAAAGTCTCCCCCCAAAAGTTGTTTAAGATATTTTAAAGTCCATATGACCAAGAACCATACTCATTTAATTTATAATTATATCCTCAGCACTTCTCAAAGTGTCCAACTCATAGTATGTTTTCAGTAAATATTTGTTGAATGAGTAATTGAATAAGTAAATGGACACTTAAATTAGATCCCAAAGGATAAATATAACTAAGAGTTTGTCTGATACAGAAACATGGAGTTCATTGGGAGTTCTTTGATTAAAAGCACAAGAAAATTTCCTGGCCAAAAAGTTCATAGGAAGGTTGTCTATAGTGCAACTTACAGAATCAGAGGAAAACTGAAGAATTACTCTCAGAAAGCAGGGATGAGCCAGAAATGGGCTGTCTCTTCAAGACTCTTATGAGAAGAAAATTCTGACTTCTGTCTCCCTCCACAACTACCGCAAAACCAGAAATAACCAGAAGTTCCAGAAAATAAAGCTACATGGAAGTCCAGTGTATGAAGTTATAAAGAAGTGGTGCTTGTCTGGATGGGCAGGAGGGGCAAAGCTGGGGCAGAGAGGTCAAGCTGTGCCGGCGGCGACAGCTGCGGTGACAGTGGTGGGATGGTGGTAAGCAGAGACACCCATATTTAAGGGAGGCGAGAAGTGTCTGGGGAGCACCCCCAGCTGCAGACCAAACCCATTAGTTCGTGATTCCAATGCCAGGGAAGGGAGACCCCCCCCCCCCATTGCCTTGGACTGTGAGGGCCAGAGGGCATGGGGATGGAGGAGGAGGCTCCCAGTCTCTCAGTGGAGAGTGAACGGCAGGAATCCATCTTGGACCCCTGCCCCCACACAAAGCACCACAGTGTGTTGAAAAGGGTCACCCGATAGTGACCAGTGCACGAGGCTCCACCCCCTATAGCATAGGAGGTGTGACAGCCCCACCCAGGAAGCAAAGTAAATGCAAAACTGTCAGGATGGCACAGATCATAATAGAGATCCCAATCATGCAGCTGACCAGACAGCAAATATCTAATCTAATGGTTCAGCAGATAGGAAATCTTTCTGAGGCACAGTTCAGAGCTTTGGTTATACAAATGCTTACAGACCTAACAGCAGATCTTAATCAAGACAGGGAAGGAATGAAGGCTAGTCCTGCTGAAATAAATGAAAACACATACAAAACTAGTGGTGATGGAAAGAAAACCAGGGATCAAATCAACAAATCAGAACATAGGGAAGGAACAAACAATCAACCAGTGCAGAAAGAGGAAATGAAAAATGAGGAAAAATAGGAGAGGCTCAGAAATTTATGGTACAGCTATAAGCAGGCCAACATCTGAATCACAGGGTTGCCAGAAGGTGAAGAAGAAGAAATAAAAATAAAAAAATTATGTGAAAACATGATGAAGCAGAACTTCCCTAACTTGGGGAAGGTGTAGGGGCACCAAATATTCCCTGTAAAAAAAAGTTTCAAAGGTCTCCTAAATATGTAAGTATGTAAGGGCTTTAAATGTTCTTTGTAAGAAGTAGCAAGGACTTGCTAAAAGGCCTTGGAAAAAGAGATGTAAAAAGGAGTGTTATAGCAATTAGCGATTTACAAGCTAAAAGCACTTCAGCCTCTATCGCCTCCCATTTGCTTGCTTGTGTCTGGTTTATAACATTTGTGAAGGTTGTGCTTTGCAGAATGTCTAGCCCTTTGAAGATAAATTGCTTCACAGGGAGTTCGTCCCTGGCTGAAGAGCTATGCTGCCGCCGGAGATAACCTTATAGCCTTTAGAATTTCTGTTCCTGTTACTGCCAAGACATTCCTGCAGTCCTGCCCAGCCCCCTCTTCCTAAAGCTGTTTCCCACCAAAAAAAGAAACAAAGAGACTGCACCAGTACATGTAAGAACACTCTATTTTTTAAATGTGTATATTGTATTCACTTCATGTGTATAACAATTATATTTACCTTCTCTCCCATTGAATGGACATTGGCATTCTTTTTGACATTTACAAGACAAAAAAAAGTCCTTCTATATATAAATCCTTTAGCACATGTGCAACTACTTTGGTAACATTGAATCCTAGAAGTTTAATACTGGGTTAAAGGGTATGAATGTTTTATAAGTTCTGTCTTTGGTAAGACTATAACAATTTATGCTTCTCTGTTATCATTGAGGAGTTCCCACTTCCTTACATCCTTGCCAAGATTTGTTATTATCAGTCTTTTTAATTTGTGTCAATCTGATAGATGAAAAAAAAAAAAAACAAAAAACCTCTATTTGTTTCAGTTTGCATAAAGCTGGTAAATAAATTTGAGAATCTAATATGTTGATTCTTTTGTATTCCTTTTCATTGAATTTCCTGTTTGTGTTCTTTGCCCACTTTTCTATTGAGTTGTTTAGATTTTTCTTATTCATTATATAAACTCTGTATATATATTCTGGATAAAGGTAATCTGTATATTGTAAAAGTTGAAAATGTTTATTTCTCAACTTTGCTTATGGATGCTTTATCTAAATGGTAATTTATGTTCTTCATGGGCTAAATTGTGTTCCCCTCAAATTCATGTGCTGGATGCTAACACCCATGCATCGTAATATAAACGTATTTAGACATAAGGTCTTTAAAGAGGTAATTAAGTTAAAATAAGGTCTTTAGGGTGGGCCCTAGTCCAAAATGACTGGAACACTAATAAGAAGAGAAGAATTGAACACAGACATACACACACCCAGAGGACAGAACCTGTGAAAGCATGGAGAGAAGGCAGCCACCTACAAACCAAGGAGAGAGGCCTCAGAAGAGGACCTGATGACACACTGATCCTGGACTTCTGGCTACCAGAACTGTGAGGAAATAAATGTCTGTTGTTTAAGCCTCCAAGTCTGCAGTACTTTGTTAGGGTGCCTGACAAATGAACACAGTGCTCTTGTTGGAGGCTGCATTCCTTGATTTGAGAATCACTCAGGACTTCAGGGTCCTTCCTCAATTGCAGCTTCTCCTGGGTTAGGGTTCCTATCCTCAGGCGGTGTAGAGATGGCCTCATTTTGCCCTCTCAGATAGCTCTAGACTTAAGTCTACATAGTTTACAGGTACATTTCTTCTGTTCTTTTCCTCTCCCATATCACTGTATTATTATTTTGAAGAGAGATATCAAAGGAACAGGTCATCCCCCAGAGGCAAATACTGTTAGCTTTTGGGTGGATTATATCTTCACCTTATTTTAAAAAGATTTTATTTATTTATTTGTAGAGAGAGGGGAAGGGAGAGAGGAAGAGAGGGAGAGAAATATCAACGTATGGTTGTCTCTCGCATGTCCCCAACAGGGAACTGGGTCTGCAACCCAGGTATGTGCCCTGACTGGGAATTGAACCAGTGACTCTTTGGTTCACAGGCCAGCACTTAACTCAGTAAGCCACACCAGCCACAGCTATCTTCACTTTTTGAATGACTATTTGATACTGGTCAAGAAGGTGGAGTAGGTATATGCTGAGTACACTTTCTCCCAGGACCACTTTAAAAATTACAGCCAAATTGCAGAAAATCAATCTGGAGAACCATCTGAAGACTAGCTTAACAGAAGTCCTATAACTAAAGATATACAGAAACCACAGCGAGACAGCAGGAGAGATGAAGATGTAAAACGGGCAGGCACCACACCCACACGTGGCTACAGAAAATCAGGAGGGCTCTCAGCTGCAAAAGTTCCCCGCAAGGAGTGAGGAGTTTCAGCCTTGCACTAGGCTTCCCAGCCTGAGGCACCAGTGCCAGGAAAAGGAGCCCCCACAATATCAGGCTGTGAAAATCAGTGGAGATTCCAGGCGAGACAAAAGATTGCTGGAAAGCCAGTCATCCTCTTAAAGGTTGCAGAGGCTTACTTGTTCATGGCCACTAACCCTGGGCTCTAAGGAGGAAAGTGGCTTGGGAGGTGCCAGAGACATATGAGGAGAAACTGAGTTGTGTGGCTTCAGGGCAAGGGCTAGAGGAATAGGCACCATTATCCCTCCTCTGGCACAGCACACAGGTAGGCACCACCGTTCCTGTGTTGAGCCCCACCCAACCCTGCAGGGCCAAGTCCGAATCTGCATTAGCCTGGTGAACTTCACTCTTTCCACCCTGATGCCTCTTTGAGATCCCACCTTACCCAACACCTGCACTTCCAGAAGCTATTTCTACAGCAAGTTGTTGCGTTCTTTTTTAAAAAACTCTCTAAGGTCTTCAGGCCCCAGGCAGGCAGTAGCTGGGTTCCATGTGCCCTGTGCCTTTTGCTAAATGAAACCAAGCTCAGCACTGGCACCAAATTTGAACCTACATTAACCTGGTGAATACCACTCACACCATCCTGGTGGCTTCCTGAGAACCTGCCTCACCCAACTTGCATATTGCCTGGGGCTCTTTTAGCAGCTGAGCATATGAGCACCCAGTAAGCAGCTGCAGACCTCAGGGTGCCCTGTGAATTTTTCTAAGCTGCCCCAGGCCCAGTTATGGTGGCAGTTGGCCTAGGTTCACAGTATAGACTTTTCCCACATGCCTCCTGGTCTAACACAGGCAGCTACTGACTATGGGTTACTTTGTAGCTCCTACCAGATAACCCTAGGATGGTCTGCACCAGAGCCCCTCCCAAAAGGCCCCAAAGCCAACCCAGCTGTTAGTTGGCATCGAACCAAAACAGAGCACCACTCAGTTCCAAAAGTGGCGCATCCAAAGTGTAGTCTTGGCAGGGATCATATCCCATAGGACAAGTCACACCCTGTAAGGTTAGCCCTCGCACAACTCCTCCTATGCTTTGGTCATGGCAAACCTCAGCCTGAGGTTCACTCTCACCCACTGAGATACCAACAGCTATACAAACGCAACTAAACCCACTTCTGGCCAAGATGGAGGGCTAGATAGACACTCTGCATCTCCCCCCACCACTAAGAAGGAATACAACTACCTAAAAACTAGAGACAACCAGAAGATCCAGAAAATCAAGCTGCATGGAAGTCCAATAAACAAAGATGTAAAGTAGAAATACTTATCCAGACAGGAAGGAGGGGCAGAGCCAGGGTGGAGAGGACACAGTGTGGTGGCAGCAGCGGCAACAGGCCAGTGGAAAGCACAGTCAAACATTTAAAAAAATCAAGAGGGACACCTGGGGAGCACTCCCAGCACCAGAGCAGACCACAGAGCTCATGGCTCCAGCACCAAGGAAAATAAAGCCTCATTACTTCTGACTGTGCAAACCAGTGAGTGTTGGGGCAGACACAGAAACTGTCAGTCTCTTAGGAGATTCCACTTGTTTCAAGGACCCCCATGGTCCTAGAACATCTGCAGACTCACCCACTCTGGGAACGACAGCCAGGGCAACAGCTAGAGTGGCGCCAGTCCCATACGGAAATGGGAGAAGTGCCTGGAAAAGGGGTGAGGGCTGAGCAACTGGCATTGTTCCCTCTTAGACCTCTCCCCGCTCCCACAGCGCCAAAACTTGGTGATACGGATCGCCCCTACTGACAAATACTTAAGGCTCCGCCACTTATAATGTAACAGGTGCAAGAGCTCTACCTAAGACACAGAGGCAAATGAACTCAGAAGCCTGTCAAGATGAGGAGACAGAGGAGTATGGTCCAAAAGGGGAAATGGATCAAGGTTCCAGTGGAAGAACTAAGCGACAAGGAGATAGCCAACCTAACAGATGCAGAGTTCAAAACACTGGTGATAAAGATGCTCACAGGCTTGAAAGATATGCTTGAGTATGGCAAACGCATAAGGGAAGAAGTGAAGGCTATGCTAAATAAAATGAAGGAAAATCCACACAAACCAACGGTGAAGGGAAAGAAATCGGGGTTCAAATCAATTATTTGGAACAAAAGGAGAAAAGCAACAGTCAACCAGTACAGCTGAGGAAACAAGAATTGAAAAAAATGAGGAGAGGCTTAGGAACCTCTAGGACAACTTTAAATGTGCCAACATCTGAATCATAGGGGTGCCAGAAGGAGAAGAGGAAGAGCAAGAAACTGAAAGCTTATGTGGAAAAATAATGAAGGAAAACTTCCCAAATTTGGTGAAGAAAATAGACATACAAGTCCAGGAAGCACAGAGAGTCCCAAACAAGCTAGACCCAAAGAGGACCACACCAAGACATATCATAATTAAAATGCCAAAGAGAGAATCTTAAAAGCAGCAAGAGAAAAGCAGAGAGTTACCTACAAAAGGGTGCCTATAAGACTGTCAGCTGATTTCTGAAAAGAAAGTTTGCAGGCAAGAAGGGACTGGCAAGAAGTATTCAATGTGATGAAAAGCACGGACCTACAACCAAGATTACTCTATCCAGCAAAGCTATTATTTAGATTGGAAGCGCAGATAAAGTGCTTCCCAGACAAGGTAAAGCTAGAGGAGTTCATCATCACCAATCCATTATTATATGAAATGTTAAAGCGACTTATTCAAGAAAAAGAAGAGCAAAACTACGAAACTAAAATGACAACAAACTCACAACTATGAACAACTGAATATAAAAAATAAAAATAAAATCCAACTAAGCAAACCAGAATAGCAACAGAATCATAGGTATGGGGACCATTTGGAGGGTTTTCAGCTGGGAGGGGGAAGGGGGAGAAATGGGGAAATGGTGCATGGATTAAGAAGCATAATTTGTTGGTACAAAATAGACAGGGGGAAGTTAAGAATAATATAGGAAAGGGTGAAGCCAAAGAACTTACATGCATGACCCATGGACACGAACTAACGGGGGTGGGATTGCTCGAGGGAAGGAGGGTACTGGACAGAGGGGAGCAAAGGAAAAATAATTGGGACTACTGTAAAAACATAATCAATAAAATATACTTAAAAAAAAGGAATTCTGAATGCTCAACACAGTGATAGCAGGTGTGTTCATAAATCAACTGTCAGGAAATAGACAACCACATTGGAAGTCTTCAAAAAAAAAAATTCAACAAAGCTGAATGCAGTCTCTCACAACAATGCCAGCTGGTACACTGCAACAGATGGGTTCACACAACACTCACCTAGCAGGGGAAGCCTATACTACAAGAGGCCCACCCTCCAGAAGATAATTCTGGTTTTTGAGGGGATCCCTCCTCATATTCTGAATGATCGGGACAGTGTCTTTTGGACCAACTAAACTGCTGGGATTCAGAGCCCTAATTTGCATGAGGAGAAATCAATCAGGGACCAGAGGTGGGGACTTCTGTCTATATAACTCAGCTCCCCTCTGGCTCTGAGAGCCTCTGAAGAATGGATCTCTAGCCTGAGCTGAAACACCAAAAATGTCTTTCCTGAGAGGAGCAGACTGGCACAAAACAGAGCAGACCAAAGCACACCTGAGCATACCAGCACTGCACAAAGCAGACCATCAAGGAACAGAACAGAGCTATCTTGCTGGAGAAGGCCTGGCCTCAGGGTTGCCTCATGGCCATGCTGTACCATATTTGAGCTGTTTTACAATGAATAAAGTTTCCTTATTCATCACAGCCCAAATTGGGATTCCTGTTTGCATTGAATTGGCGCCAACAAAGGACCATAGGTTGGACATGGTTGACAGTGCCCACTGTTTGTGGAAATGGGCACCTGGGAGGCAAGCCTGTGCTCATTCCTGAAGGACTCCCTCAGCGAGTATCCTAGGAAGATCTAATCCAGGCCCCTGATGTGGAGAGATGCAGCATGCACTGTGAGAAAACTCCCTCTTTCTTAAGAGGGGCCTCAGTTTCCCCTAAAACGGAGATAGGCAACCTAATATCCCACACATTCTGTGAGCACTTGGGTATGGGGTCCCTCCCAGGCAGGATCAGACAGTCTGACCCCCAAATTTCCCTCTTGGGAACTAGGAACGAGGACAAATGTATTAGGGAGGGCTTCCTGGACAAGAAGGAAAGGATGTTGGAGTGAAGGGGAGTGTTATAGGCAAAGGCCTGAAAGGCAAGAAAGTGAGGAGGGCTCTTTGTGACCAGGTATGGAGTGCTCCAGGGCAGGGCATGGAGTTAAAATTGAGACATCAGCCAGGTCCAATGAAGGACCTTGACTTTCTACTTAACGTCTGAGTCCTCAAAGCTCTGTGGAGCCTCTTCAAAGTTTAAAAGTAGGAGATTTGTTATAATTTTAATTTAGTAAAACATTCTGGAAGGTGGTGGAAGACTGACAGGAGGGAAACAAGACAGAGGCAGAGGGAAGTCACCCAATCCAGGAAACAGCCAATAAGGCCTGTGTGAATTGCAGTTATACCAGTGGGTCTGGGAGTAGGGACCCATGGTAGAATATTACAGAAGTGAGATCAGGTGGCATGGGGGTATTTTGGCAGTGGCTCATGACAGAAGAAGGGTCAAGGGTGCATTCAAGCTCCCTGGAGGCATGCCTAAGGCCCTTCATGCTTATTAGGAAGATGGCTCTTAGAAAGCTCTGCCTCCTGTGGAGCTTAATAATCTTTGAGGTCAAGAAAATTGTGTTTCTTTATTACCTTTGGAGAACTAATATAAGCTCAATGGGGAAAGGGACCCAAGAAGTCCCTGCTTTCCTAGTGGTTTCAGAATATATAGGTTATTCTCAGCAGGTTCAGTAGAGACCTCAACCCTGATATGCAGAGAAGGCAAGACCGGAAAACCAAAAGAATAAAACAAAAAGAAAGAACACTAAAGTGGTTAACAAATCAGACAGGAGGCAGGCACTTTTAACTGAGTTGCTTTTTAGAGTTACTTTTTTTAAATTGTAATGTCAATGTATGCTCATTATAGAAAAGCTTAAAAGCACAAAAAAATGAGGAAAAAATTCATATCCTTTCACTCAAATTCAACCACATAGTTAAGTTTATCATTTATTGTTTTCCTACCTGTCTTTCTCTCTTGTGGAGTTGTCAAACTTTTAACACACTTGTGGTTATTCATTAGTCCTCTCTTATCTGATGTTTTGCTTTCCTTGGTTTAGTTAACTGTAGTCAACCATGGTCCAAAAATATTACATAGAAAATTCCAAAAAATAAACAAGTCATAAGTTTTAAATTGCATGTCCTTCTGAGGAGGGTGATGAAATCTCAGGCTGTCCTGCTCCATCCTGCCTGGGAGAAAATATTTACAGTCATGCATTGTTTTATTATGCTTCTCTTTATTGTACTTTGCAGACATTGCCATTTTTTAAAATTGAAGGTCCATGGCAACCCTGCATTGAGAAAGAATATCAGTGTTATTTTTCCAACAGACTCAGATGATGGTTAGCATTTTTTAGCAATAAAGTATTTTTAAATTAAGGTACGTCCATTTTTTAGACATAATGCTATTACACATTTAATAGACTATAGTATAGCATAAGCATAATTTTTATATGCACTGGGAAAGTCAAAATTCCTGTGTCTCGCTTTATTGTGATATTCACTTTATTGGGACGGTCTGAAACCCCCTGCAATGTCTTTGAGGTCTGCCTGTATGTGTATGTAATATATCCAACGAGAAACTTATATCTAGACTGCTTTTAAAAAACGTTTACAACTCTATCATAAAAAGGAAAAAACTCAATTTTAAAATGGGCAAAATATTTCTCCAAAGAAGATATATGAATGGCCAGTAAACATATAAAAATATGTTCAACATCATTAATAATTAAGGAATTGCAAATCAAAACCACAGTGAGACACCACTTTACACATACTAGAATGACTAAATTTTTAAAAAACCCAATAACAAGTATTGGTTATGATGTGGAGAAACTGAAATCCTCATACACAGCTAATAGGATTGTAAAATGGTGCAGCCACTTTGAAAAATTGTTCCTCAAAATGTTAAACATAGAGTTATGATTTGACCCTGCAATGCCTTTCTTAGAAAAATTCTCCAAGAGAAAAAAAATATATGTATATATATATATATATTCATACAAAGACTTGGATGTTAATGTTCATAGCAGTATTATTCACCAGAGCCAAAAATAGTGAAAACAATCCAAATGTCCACCAAACTTGGTAACTGATAAACAAAATGTGGTATATATTCATAAATGGAATATTATTCAGCCACGAAAGGGAAATAAGTAATATGCATGCTGCAACATTGACAAACCTCAAAAACATTATGCACAGCAGAAGAAGTCAGACACAAAGACCACATATTGTATGATTTGATTTATATGAAATGTCTAGAAAAGGCACATATCTAGAGACAGAACTGAAGTTGAAAGTAGAGAATAAGTCATCCCTATGTTTCTTTTGGAGTGATGGGAATATTGTAAAATTAGATTGTAGTGATGGTTGCACTTCTGTAAATATACTAAAAATCACTGAAGTATACACTTAAAACAGGTGAATTTCATGTTATGTAAATTACACCTAAATATAGCTGTTTTATTTTTTAAATTCTTCTTTCATTCCACCTTTACCCCTCCCTCCTTTCATATCTTTCTCTTCTTTTCTTCCCTTCCCTTCCTATCTTTTTCTTTTTCTCTTACTTTTTTTTTTTGCAACTCTTAAGCATAGGTGAGCATTTAAAACATAAATGTTCAGCAAGAATTCATGCTGCCACTACTCGGGTAAAAAAAATTGAATATTTCTAACTCCCCAGCTTTCTCATGCATACATATAGTGCTTCTTTTCAGCCACAACCCTCTCCTTTACCTCCAAATACCAGCTATACTAGTTTTTATGGTAGCCACTTTCTAACATTTCTTTATAATTTTAATACTAAGTATGCATCCCTAAATACTTTGTATTAGCTTTGCTTGTTTTGAAATAGATATAAATAGTCATACATTATGTGTACTTTTGTGTCTGCTTTCTTTCATTCATAATGTTCGTGAGAATAGAGTCTAGAAACAGTAACAAACCTTCACTGTTTCTTGATAAAGTTGCCAAGGTAATTCAGTGTAGAAATGAAAGTTTTTTCAACAAGTGATTGAAATACATAAACATGTATATACAAAAAAATGCTTAACTCATATAAAAATTTGACATGGATTACATAGATCTTAGTGTAAAACCTAAAACTCTAAAATTTTAGGAAAAAAGGCAGGAGAAAGAATCTGTGTGAGCTTTGGTAAGGCAAAGTTTTTCTAGATAGGACACAAATAGCACAAACCATTAAAATTTTATTGGATAAATGAATAAACAAACCACAAACTAGAAGAAAATATTTGAATACATTATTGATAAGTGATTTATATCCAGAATACATACGAAAATTAAAACCACACTGAGATACCACCTCACTGAGGTCAGAATGGCCATCCTCAATAAATCAACAAACAACTAGTGCTGGCGAGGATGTGGAGAAAAGGGAATCCTAGTGCACTGTTGGTGGGAATGCGAATTGGTGCAGCCACTGTGGAAAACAGTATTAAAGTTTCTCAAAAAACTAAAAATGACCCAGGAATTCTGCTGCTGGGACTATACCCTAAGAATCCCAAACCACCAACTCAAAAGAACCTATGCACCCCTATCTTCATAACAGCGTTATTTACAATAGTCAAGTTCTGGAAACAGCCTAAGTGCCCATCAGTAAATGAGTGGATCAAAAAACAGTGGTACATTTATGCAATGGAATACTACACAGCAAAAAGAAAGGAGGGACTTCTGGCCAAGATGGAGGCTTAGCCAGACATGCTGTGTCTCCCTCCACAACTAAGAAGGAATACAACTACCGCAAAACCAGAAATAACCAGAAGTTCCAGAAAATAAATGGGAGTCCAATGTATGAAGTTATAAAAAAAGTGGTGCTCATCCAGATGGGTAGGAGGGGCAAAGCCGGGGCGGAGAGGTCAAGCTGTGTTGGCAGTGGCAGCAGCAACGATGGCGGTGGGACAGTGGTAAGCACAGACACCCATATTTAAGGGGAGGTGAGAAGCGCCTGGGGAGCACCCCCAGCTGCAGACCAGACCCGTCAGCTTGCGATTCCAATGCTGGAGAAGGTAGACCCCCATTGCCTTGGACTGTGAGGCCCGGAGGGCATGGGAATGCAGGAGGAGGCTCCCAGTCTCCCAGCAGAGAGTGAACAGCAGGAATCCATCTTGGACCCCCACCCCCACAGAAAACGCCACAGTGTGGTGAGAAGGGTCGCCGAGTTGTGATGAGTGCATGGGGCTTTGCCCCCTGTAGCATAGGAGGTGTGACAACCCCACCCAGGAAACAAAGGTAAGCACAAAACTGTCAGGATGACACAGATCATGATAGAGATCCTGGTGATGCAGCTGACCAGACAGCAAATATCTAATCTAACAAAGCAGCAGATAGAAAATCTTTCTGAGGCACAGTTCAGAGCTTTGGTTATAAGAATGCTTACAGACCTAACAGCAGATCTTAAACAAGATGTGGAAGGAATGAAGGCTAGCCCTGCTGAAATGAACAAAAACACATACGAAACTAGTAGTGAGGGAAAGAAAACCAGGGATCAAATCAACAAATTGGAACATAGGGAAGGAACAGTCAACCGGTGTAGAAAGAGGAAATGGAAAGTGAGGAAAATGAGGAGAGGCTCAGAAACCTATGGGACAGCTATAAGTGGGCCAACATTCAAATCATAAGGTTGCCAGAAGGTGAAGAAGAACTAGAAACTGAAAAATTATGTGAAAAAATAATGAAGCAGAACTTCCCTAACTTGGGGAAAGAAACAGACTTACAGGTCCAGGAAGCACAGAGAATTAAAAAAAAACTGGATCCAGGGAGAACCACACCAAGACACATTATAATCAAAATGTCAAAAATTAAGGATAAAGAGAGAATCTTAAAAGCAACAAGAGAGAAGAGAATTACGTACAAAGGGGTCCCAATAAGACTATCAGCTCATTTTTCAAAAGAAACTGCAGGCAAAAAGGGACTGGCAAGAAATATTCAAAGTAATGAAAAGCAAAAACCTACAACCACAATTACTCTATCTAGCAAAGCTATCATTCAGAATAGAAGAGTAGAGAAAGTGCTTCCAGGACAAAGTAAAACTGAAGGGGTTCATCAGATCCAAACCACTGTTATATGAAATTTAAAGGGACTTGTCTAGGAGAAAGAGGATCAAAACTATGAACATTAAAATGAAAACCGTATCACAACGGTTTTCAGAGCTTATTCAGAGCACCCCTGCGAACACCCGCCAGCGAGGGAGACAGCCCCAGAGTGTCCTCTCCACCCCAGCTCCGCCACTCCTGCCTGTCTGGATGAGTATTTCTTCTTTGTATTTTTGTTTGCTGAACTTCCATGCACTTTGATTTTCTGGAACTTCTGGTTGTCTCTAGTTTTGAGGTAGTTGTATTCCTTGTTGGTTGTGGAGGGAGACGCAGCGTGTCTGTCTGTGCTTCCATCTTGGCTGGAAGTGCCTCCATTTATGTTTTTGCATCCTTGGTCATATATTAATTGACTACAAATGTGTGGTTATATTTCTTGGTTCTATATTCTGTTCCATTGATCTGTATGTCTGCTTTTATTCCAGTACCATGCTGTTTTGGTTGCTATGGCCTTGTAGTATAGTTTGATATTAGGTAATGTGATTCCTCCAAACTTGTTCCTCTTTCTCAAGATTACTCTTCCTATTCAGCATCTTTTGTGGTTCCATATAAATTTTTGAAGTATTTGTTCTAGTTCTGTGAAATATGCCATTGGTATCTGGGTAAGAATTGTGTTGAATTTGTAGATTGTTCCCAATCTTAAGGAAAACATTTGTAGTCTTTGCCCATCGAGTGTGATGTTGGTTGTGGGTTTGTCATGTATGGTTTTTATTGTATTGATGTGTGTTCTTTTTATTCCCACTTTGCTGAGAGTTTTTGTTATGAATTTGTGCTGTATTTTTTCAAGTGCTTTTCTGCCTCTATTGATGGGATCGGGTGGTTGTTGTCCTTCGTTTTGTTTATGTGGTGTTTCATGTTTATTGATTTGTGAATATTTACCAAACTTGCACCCCAAGAATAAATCCCACTTGATCTTTTCAGTGTATTGTTGGATCTGGTTTGATAATGTTTTGTTGAGTATCTCAGCATCTATTTTCATCAGGGATATTAGCTTATAATTTTCTTTTTTGTAGTGTATTTATTTGGTTTTGAATTATCCTTAAAATTTTTAAAATATTTGTGGAGTCTGTGACTATCATCTTTTTTGTTTCTGACTTGATCATTTGTGTCTTCTTTCTTTTTCTCCCTGATCAATCTTGTGAGAGGTTGTAGGGAACCGCTCCTTGTGGTTTAGGGAACTGTAGCCCCAGCCCAAGCCTGACCTGCTGCCACACCCAAGCCTTCCACCCATCCCCCTCTGATCAGAATCAGGGAATCAGGTCCTGGAAGGGGCAGGTGGCTCAGACACCAAGTGGGCCATCTCTACTCCTGTAAAGCAGGAAAGAGGAAGGACATCTCTAAAATCAGAGAAGGAAAACTCTGACTCCAAAAAACCTCCGCTGCCTTGCGGCATACCTCTTCAGGGGAAAGGCTAAGGGAGTAAACCCTGACAGAAAATCCGGAGCCGGAGTCCCTAAGGCGGTTTGACATTGTAGTCAACACCGGCAACTCCTGCGGCGCACCTGAAGCCAAGCTGTATTGACTTTGTCTTTCCCTTGGACCCTTCAGCTGCGAAGAGGGGGGGGGTCTGCTGCATGGGCAACAGCAGACCCTCCATATCACCCTGCCCAGGCTCTGTAGCTTCAGTTTCACTTGAGAGGACACTCCAGCGTCATCGCAAGATGTCGACTCAACACGGGAGGAGACAGATACCGGTTATAAGCTCATCCGATTGGCGAAGGAAACGAGCGCCAGGGGTCTCCTCTGACGGTGGGAGAGGTCATCGCACCTCACTGGACAGCTATCGTCTCGCCATGGCTCGCCTGCCCCACTGGGTGCGTGGGGATCAGAGAGGCGCCTCTCGAAAAGTGGGCCACAAAACACCCGCACCAGTTAATTCCAAGCAAACAACAAGAAAGAAGCCTCCGGCTCTTCGCCTCGCTAGCTGGAACATCAGGACCATGTGCCCCGGACTTACTGCAGACCTTCCGTGGATCAATGGTGCCAGGAAAACCGCTGTCATCGATAGGGAACTGGCACGACTAAACATCGACATTGCGGCTCTACAGGAGACCCGGTTGGCCGACAACAGAACTATCAGAGAAACCAACTACACCTTCTACTGGCAAGGGAAGTCTCCGGACCAACCAAGACAGCACGGTGTTGGGTTCGCTGTGAAGAACACGCTTGTTAACTCCATAGAGCCACCCACAGGAGGCACAGAGAGATTACTTACCCTCCGATTGTCAACAACTTTCGGCCCAGTCAGCATTCTTAGCGCGTACGCCCCAACCCTCTGCGCCACCATCGAAGAGAAAGAACAGTTCTACCATGCACTGGACGAAGCGTTATCCAAGATCCCCAGAAGTAACGCTCTCTATCTCCTTGGAGACTTCAACGCAAGAGTAGGAGCCGACCACATGGCCTGGCCCACCTGCCTTGGAAACTTTGGGAGAGGAAAGATCAATGAGAATGGTCAGCGACTGCTTGAGCTTTCATGTCACCACGGCCTGTGCGTGACAAACACATTCTTCAAGTGCAAAGAGATACACCAGGTGTCATGGAGGCACCCCCGCTCCCGCCATTGGCACCAGCTTGACCTCGTCATCACCAGAAGAACGGATATTGGCAGCACCCTCCTCACCCGCAGCTACCACAGTGCAGACTGCGACACGGACCATGCCCTCGTGGTAAGCAAGGTGCGCATAATGCCGAAGAGGTTGCACCACTCCAAGATGAAGGGTCGCCCACGCATCAACACCAGTTGTGCCAGCAACCCAGTTAAGACCCAGCAATTCATCAACAAGATGGAAGATGCACTCGGCGAGGGAGTGGCGGCAGATGACATTATCGAATCCAATTGGCCACGTCTCCGCGACGCCATATACAACTCCGCCATTATTGCTTACGGGAAGAAAGAGCGGAAGAACGCTGACTGGTACGAGGCTCACTGGGAAGAAATGGAACCCGTGATCGAGGCTAAGAGGAAGGCCCTACTGGCTTACAAGGTCACGCCCACTCCCAGTACACTTCAAGCTCTACGGGCTGCCAGGAACAAAGTCCAGAAGACCGCCCGCCACTGTGCCAACACCTATTGGCTAAACCTGTGCAGAAGCATCCAGGAAGCCGCCGATATAGGCAACGCACGAGGAATGTATGAGGGTATCAAGAAGGCAACAGGCCCAATCCCCTCCAAGATCGCCCCCCTTAAGTCCAAGACAGGTGAGGTCATCACTGACCAGGAACAGCAAATGCGGCGGTGGACCGAGCACTACCTCGAGCCGTACGCAACGAAGAACACCGTAACAGACACTGCTCTTAACGCCATCCCAGACCTACCAGTCATGGAGGAGCTAGACACCCCACCTACTGCGGCAGAGCTCGGCAAAGCCATCGACCGCCTTGCTTGCGGGAAAGCACCAGGAAGCGACGGAATCCCTCCAGAAATCCTAAAGAGCGGGAAACCAGTCCTGCTACAGCCGCTCCACCATCTACTCTGTCTCTGCTGGAAGGAGGGTTACATCCCCCAGGATATGAGAGACGCCAACATTATCACCATGTACAAGAACAAAGGAGACCGCAGCGACTGCAACAACTACCGGGGCATCTCTCTCCTCAGCGTCGTCGGCAAAGTATTCGCCCGGGTCGCTCTTGCCCGCCTGCAGACCCTTGCTTCCCGCGTCTACCCAGAGTCCCAGTGTGGCTTCAGAGCTGGCTGTTCAACAGTGGACATGATCTTCTCCCTACGCCAGCTGCAGGAGAAGTGTCACGAGCAGCATAAACCACTCTACCTCGCCTTTATCGACCTCACGAAGGCGTTTGATCTGGTCAGTCGAAGCGGTCTCTTCAGCTTGCTACGGAAGATTGGCTGTCCACCACATCTGCTTGCTGTGGTCATGTCCTTTCACGACAACATGCACAGCACGGTGTCCTACAACGGCGCAACCTCTGAGGCCTTCCCAGTCAGCAGCAGAGTAAAGCAGGGCTGCGTCCTCGCGCCTACGCTGTTCGGAATCTTCTTCTCCATGCTCCTCCAATACGCCTTTAAGGACTGCAGCGAGGGTGTCTTCATTCACACCAGATCCGATGGCAAGCTCTACAACCTGGCCCGTCTACGAGCCAAGACCAAAGTCAAAGAGGTGCTCATCCGTGAGATGCTCTTCGCTGACGACGCAGCTTTGACATCACACTCCGAAGAGGGACTCCAGCAGCTAGTCACTTGCCTTTCCCACGCATGCAAGGAGTTCGGACTAGCCATCAGCCTGACGAAGACGAACGTTATGGCTCAAGGCACGGGGACTCCCCCATGCATCACCATCGACGGATACACCCTGGAGGTTGTCAACGACTTCACTTACCTCGGGTCCACCATCTCGAGCTCTCTGTCAGTCGACCTGGAGGTCAACCGGAGAATCGCCAGGGCAGCCACAGTTATGGCCAGACTGAACCGGCGAGCGTGGAACAATTCCAGCCTCACTGAGAAAACCAGACTGCGCATCTACCAAGCCTGCGTACTCAGCACTCTCCTCTATGGCAGCGAGACGTGGACCACCTACGCAAGGCACGAAAGGAAACTCAACAGCTTCCACATTAGGTGCCTGCGACGCATCCTGCATGTCGCCTGGCAGGATAAGGTCCCCAACACCGAGGTGCTGAAGCGAGCCAATATGAGCAGTTTGCATGCAGTTCTTAGCGAGAGACGCCTCAGGTGGCTCGGCCATGTCAAAAGAATGGATGCAGGCCGTATCCCCAAAGACCTCCTCTACGGCGAGCTAGCAGAAGGCAAGAGGATGACAGGGCGCCCAAAACTGCGGTTCAAAGACATCTGCAAAAAGGACATGACACAATGCTCCATCAATCTCAACACATGGGAAGTTCAAGCAGACGACCGCCTAGCCTGGAGGCTCGCGGTCAGGCAAGGTACGTCACGTGCAGAGGCTGCGCGCAACGAGGAGGCGGTCCAGAAAAGATCGAGGCGGAAGCAGCGTCAACAGCAGCAACAACGGCCATCTGCCTTCACCTGTAACAAGTGTGGCAGGGATTGTCACTCCCGAGTCGGACTGCACAGCCATTCTCGGCGGTGCAGATAGACTCTCAGGAAGCTACGCCATCGTCTCTCGAGACGGACGGCTGCCGACGATGACGACGATCACAACAACCAACAACAGAAGCTAGGGAACCGAAACAAAGTCAAACTAAGTAGGCGATGAGAGTGGAAAAAGAATTATAGGTATGGGGAACATTATGGGGGAGGTCATCAGGGAGGGGGACGGGGGGAAAGGGAGGGAGATGGTACAGGAATTGAGAAGCATAGTAGGAAGGAGTGGAGTAGATAGGAAGATGTTGAAAAAAACTATATGCACAACCAATGGGCATTAACTAAGGTGGGGGGACAACTGGAGGGAGGGGGGTCACTGGGTGGAGGGGAAGAAAGGGAAAAGAAATTGGGACAACTGTAAGAGCATAATCAGTAAAGAATATTTTTCAAAAAATGAAAAAGAAATAAGGAACTTCTACCTTTTGCAAAAGCATGGATGGAAATGGAGAATGAATAAAGAAATATGGTATATCTCTATACCATGGACTACTACTCATCAATAAAAAGGAATGAGCTGATGATATTCATGCGACAACATGGATGAATCTCAAAAACAAACCCAACCATATACCAAGTGAAATAAGTCATATAAAAAAGGGTATATGCTGAAGGATTCCATCACATCCTGAAAAAGGCAAAACTATAGGAACAAATCAGATCAGTGTTTGCCTGGAGTAAGGTGGCAATAGGATTGACTTCAAGGGGCAAGGGAGAACTTCTGGGGTCGTTAAAGTATTCTGTATCTTAACTGCGGTGCAGTTACATGACTGCTTACATTTTTCAAAACACCCAACTGCATTCCTTTTTGTGGTGAATTTAAACATCAGTAAGTTTGACTTTAAAAAATATTCATTCATGTTGTTTTGTGTAGCTATCATTCCTAAATTATTGCTCTGGATTATGTCCCTGTACTTATTGTATTATTGATGGGCATTAAAGCATTTATCACTTTGGGATTACAAATAATACCTGAAGGAGGGTACCGGATGGAGGGGGCAATGGGAAGAAAAAATGGGACAATTGTAATAGCATAATCAAAAATATATACTTTAAAAATATTCACACCCCAAACCCCTGCCCTCTTATATCAGTGTAGCTAATTGTATTTTCCTTCATAGATAGTTTGACGGAAGGGTATATGTGTGAGAGAGAATTTCATGCATTATTTGACCTTTTGGCTTTTTTTTCTTCCAAGATTTATATTTTCCTTGGTTAATTGTTTTCCTTTTACCATCCAGAATTCAAGTCATTTTCCTCCTTTTCTTTGCATTTTTGTGAGGATGTTCAAATCTACAGGAAAGTTTAAATAATGTTCCACGCATCACTCATACTTACCACTTGAATTCTACGAGCTGTCAGTTTATAATTCTTTCTTATCACATATTGGTGAAACTGTCTTTCTAACCATCAATTAATACACTATTTTTGATACATTTTAGAGTAAATTGTGCACATCTGTACATTTTGCCTTAAATGCTTTATTATGTATATTATTAGAGCTCAATATTTCCTTACGATTTTAATGTAACATATACATAAAACGAAATGCACTAATATTTAGTTTACATTTGCTAAATTTTAATAATTGCATACATCTGTGTAACCCAAAGTTCTATCAAGGTATAGAACATCACCATCACCATAGACAGTCTCTTTATGCCCCTTCCCAGTAAATTCTTTACCCCATACTCAGAGAGTCAACATTGTTCTGATTTTTCTACCGTGGATTAGTTTTACCTGTTCTACAATATCATATATATGGAACCATATGGAGTGTTCTCTTTTGTGTAGGCTTATTTCTCTCAGTGTAATGTTTTTGAGATTGATCCATCTTATTTTTATTTTTATCAGTAATTCATTTATTTTTATTTCTGAGTAGGGTTCTATTGTATGAATATAGCACAGGTTGTTTATTTTCCGGTTCATGGACTTTGGGGTTATTTCCAAATAAGACTATTAGTAAATAGCTGTAGTGAATATTCTTGTGAGAGTATATTTACATGTATTTGTTTTTTTCTATTAGGTAAATATGAGAAGTGGAATTGAGCTCTATATACATTTTAGAATCAGCTTGTTAATTTATTCAAAGTAGTTGTATATAAGCCAGATCTCAGTTATTTAACCAACTTTATATTCAGTTACTTTGGGTTTTAGCTGATCCTTTTTCTAATCTTCACAGGCATTTCCACTTCATTATTGATCCATAGTTTATTAATGCAAATTATATTGAAGTTATAGGCACCTGCTTACCATTTGCTATTCCTAGCTTTAGTTTTAACTTATCTCGGTGGGGGGAGGTAATAGGGAGGTGGGATGTTTCAAAAACAAAAAAGCCATAAAGGTATACTATATCTAGAATATAGTTTTTAGCATTTACTCCATCTTACTGGTAGAAGCAAGGTCAGTAAACTCTAAAAATCCGGTATATGAAGCAAATTTTTATTGAATTTAGGCTATTTTAAAAAAGGAATGGAAGAAAGGAACTCCTGCCTTTTGCGACAACATGGATGGAACTGGAGAGCATTATGCTTAGTGAAATAAGCCAGGTGGTGAAAGAAAAATACCATATGATCTCACCTAATACAGGAACCTAATGAACAAAACAAATGAGTAAAATAGAAGCGTCATGGAAACAAGGAGCAGACTAACAGTGACAAGAAGGGAGGGGGAAGGGGAGAAGGGGAGGAAAGAAGGGGAAGAGTCTAGTCAAGGAACTAATGTAAATGACTCATGGACTTGGACAACAGGGTGGGGATTGACTGTGGGGGGGGTAGGTGGGCAGGGCAAGGGAGAGCAATGGGATAAGATGGGACAACTGTAATAGAACAATAAAAAAAGGGGGAAAAAAGAGAAAAAGAAGAAAAAAGAAAACAAAGGAAATAAAAGGAATGGAAGAGCTGATATTTTCACAGATACATAAATGTGTAGAGAATTACATTTCAATGGACTAATGAAAAAAACTCATGACCTTCATGACCATTAAAAGGACCAGAAATACAGATGCTCAATCATAGAACTTTAACCCTGGGTACTTAAGTCCTACCAATAGTTCCTTATTCTTAAAAACTAAAATATTCAATGTAGCTCAAAGCCATGCAAATGGACCTGTAATCAATTCATATTATTCTCTCCCTCTCTTTTAAAAGACTTTATTTTTCAGAGAAGTTTAACATTTACAAAAAGTTAAGCAGACAGGACATAGAGTTAGTTCCCTCTTCCCCAGAGTTTCCACTATTCTTGACATCTTGCATTAGTTTGATATATTTGTAACTTATAAGCCAATATTAATAATAATAATTAATTAAAATCTACATTTGTTAGTTTTTCTCTTTGAGTTGTACAGTTTTACAAGTTTGACAAATGCATAAGGTCAAGTATCCACCATTACATTATCATAAGGTATAGTCTCAATATTCTAGCAAACCCATGCTCTAACATTCCACTTCTCCTGACTCCAAACTCCTGGCAACTGCTGATTTTTTCACTGTCTTTATAGTCATGTAGTTAGAATCATATAATACATAGACTTTTCACTTAGCAATGTGCATTTAAGGGTATTTCATGTCTTTTTGTCACTGAATAATATTCCAATATACGGATGTACCACAATTTATCCATTCACCTACTGGACATCTTGGTTGCTTACAGTATGTGTAATATCCATTCATGTGCAGGGTTTTTTGTTGATATAGTTTTCAAATCCTTTGGGGAAATATCTAAGAATGCGATTACTGAATCATTTGGCAAGACCATGTTTACCTTTGTAAAAGACTGCCAAACTGTCTCCCAAAGTGGATATACCATTTTGCATTCTCACCAGCAATGAATGAGAGTTCCTGTATATCCATATCCTCACCAGCATTTGATATTGTCAGTATGAATTTCAGCCATTCTAATACATGTGTAGCAGTATCTCATCATTTTTAAATGCATTTATTTTTTCATTTTATTGTTCAATTACAGTTGTCCCAATCTCCCCCTCCAATTGCTCTTCCCTGCTACCCATCCACCCCCACACCCACAGACAACCCCTACCCTGTTTCCCATGTCCATGGGTTCTTTATACATGTTCCTTGACTAGACCCTTCCCCTTCCTTCCCGTTATCCCTCTCCCCCTTCCCTCCGTTCACTGTCAGTCTGTTCCTTGTTCCCATGCCTCCAATTCTGTTTTGCTCATTTGTTTTGTTCATTAGGTTCCACTTATAGGTGAGATATATTTGTCTTTCGCCAACTGGCTTATTTCATTTAGCAAAATATCCTCCAGTTCCATCCATGCTATAGCGAAGGGTAGGCATTCCTTCTTTCTTTCTGCTGCATAGTATTCCATTGTGTAAATGTACCACAGTTTTCTGATCTACTCATTTACTGATAGGCACTTAGGCTGTTTCCAGCACCTGGCTATTATAAATAATGCTGTTATGGATATAGGGGTGCATAGGTTCTTTTGAATTGGTGTTTCAGGACTTTTAGGGTGTATTTCCAGGAGCAGAATCGCTGGATCAAAAGGAGTTCCATTTTTATATTTTTGAGGAAATTCCATACTGTTTTCCACAGTGATTGCACCAGTCTGTATTCCCACCAACATTGCACGAGGGTTCCCTTTTCTCCACATCCTCACCAGCACTTGTTTGTTGATATCTTAATGATGGCCATTCTGTCTGGTGTAAGGTGGCATCTAACTGTGGTTTTAATTTGCATCTCTCTGATGGCTAGTAATGTTGAGCATCCTTTTATATGGGCCCTCTGTATGTCCTCCTTGGAGGAGTGTCTGTTCAGACCCTTAGCACATTTTTTAATTATATGTCTTCCTGGTGTTTAGTCATATGAGTTCTTTATATGTTTTGGAGATCAAACCCTTGTTTGAGGTATAATTGGCAAATATGTTTTCCTATATGGTTGGTTCCCTTCTCATTTTGCTGATGTGTTCTTTAGCCAAGCAGAAAAATTTTAGTTTGATGTAGTCCCATTTGTTTATTCTTTCCTTTGTACCCCTTACCCTTGGAGATATATCAGTGAAAATATTGCTGTGTGGGATATCTGAAATTTTACTACCTATGCTCTCCTCTAGGACTTTTATGGTGCCACAACTTAAAGTCTTTTATCCATTTTGAGTTTATTTTGGTGTATGGTGTACGTTGGTGGTCTAGTCTCATTTTTTTTTGCATGTACCTGTCCAGTTCTCCCAACATCATTTATTGAAGAGGCTATTTTTGCTCCACTTTATGCTTCTGCCCCCTTTGTCAAATATTAATTGACCATAGAGACATGGGTTTACTTCTGGGATCTCTATTCTGTTTCATTGATCTATGAGCCTGTTCTTACGCTAGTACCAGACTGTTTTGATTACAGTGGCCTTGTAATATAGTTTGACATCAGTTATTGTGATCCCTCCTACTTTGTTCTTCTTCATCAAAATTGCTGAGGCTATTTGTAGTCATTTACGATTTCATAAAAGTTTTTGAAATATTTGTTCTAAATCTATGAAATATGTCATTGGTATTTTAAAGGGATTGTGTTGAATCTGTAGATTGCTTTGGGTACTATGGGCATTTTAATGATGTTACTTCCTCCAATCCATGAATATGGTATATACTTCTATTTATTTGTGTCTTCCTCAATTTCTTTCTTCAGTGTTCTATAGTTTTCTGAGTACACATCTTTTACCTCCTTGGTTAAGTTTATTTCTAGATACTTTATTTTTCTTCACTGCTGTTTTAATTTTCAATTTCCTAATAATATAAAACATGGAGCATAAATTTTTTGATTTTATTAAATTTATTGGGGTGACATTCAAGCCAGTTGGTTTTGGTGCCTGCCAAAACTCCCCCCTTTGGATATGCTACTTATGGAACTAATCGATAGTGCTCTGCTGTGGCCTGAAGCCAGACATAGGATGTCTTGGTTCTGGGGATTCTTGGGAGGGCCTCTAGTCTTGACCAAGTTCTGTTGTTGCCTGTGACTGACTGCCTTGGGGCTACCTGGTAGGACCTACAAAATGATACACAGTTGGCAGGTGCCTATGCTAGACCAGGAGGCTCATGGGAGGGGCTGCACTATGAACTGAGTCCATGTGCCACCAGTACCAAGCCTGGATCCACTTAGCAAAAGGCACATGGCAGTGGAGGTATGCTGCCACTTGCTGACATCCTGTAAGGCTCAGCCACTGTAAGAGCCTTGGTTGGTTGGTACATGAGTTGGGTGAGGTGGGGTCTCAGGGAATCTTCAGGGTAAGGTGAGTGGTGTTCACCAGGTTAATGCAGATTTAAATTTGACTGCAGTGCTGAGCCTGCAGCAAAATGCACAGTGCACACTGAGGCTGGGCACTGCCTGCCTGGGGGCTGTAGAACTTTTAGTTTTTAAGAAAGTCTGCAGCCCCTGCCAAGGTTAGCTGCCTGCCATTAAGAGCCTCTGGTGGTGCTCAAGTTGGGTGGTACAAGGTCTCAGGGAGTCATCAAAGTAGGGCATATGGTGTTCACAAAGCTAATGCAGATTAAAATTTGGCAATGCGGGAGGAGAGCTCAACATAGGAAAGATGGCACTTGCCTGCCAGCTGTGTGGAAAAAGAAGGAAGGGGTCAACACTGGGACAATGGCACTCTCCCTCCAACTTTGCCCTGAAGCAGCACAACACAGTTAATCCTTGTATGTCTCTGCCTCCTTCTGAGAGCTGTCCCTGTGCCAGAAACCAGGGTGAGTGCCTGAGACTGTGTCTATGTGCAGGCCCTTTAGGAGAATGTCTGCGTTTCCAGCAGTCTTCCAAGTCACCTGGGCGGACAGAATCTCTGCTGATTTTCACAGCCAGATATCATGAGGGCTCCTCTTCCCAGCGGTGGTGCTACAGGCTGAGGAGACTGGTATAAGGCTGGACCCGCTTGTTGTTCAGGGTAGACCTCTGCAGCTGAGATATCCCTTTTGATTCTCCACCACAGCACATGGGTATGGGGCCAGCCTGTTTCATGTCTCTGCTCCTTCCACCAGTCTCAATGTGGCTTTTTTATGTTCTTGGTTATAGGACTTCTTTTAAGCTAGTCTTCACATGGTTTTTCAGGTTGTTCTATAATTTAGTTGTATTTTTGATGTGGTCATGGGATGAGGCAAACATGTTTACCACCTCTGCTCTTTTGATCAGAACACCTACTTTTTAAAATTTATGCTTGTAAGGTGTATATTTTATTCCATCCTTTCACTTTCAATGTACCTAATCATTATATTTGAAGTGAGTTTCTTACAAACAGCATATAGTTCATATGGTTGGGTCATGTTATCCACTCTGCCAGCCTGTTTTTTCTATTTAATAACTTCATAGTTAACTATAATGCATGAGTTTAACTATGCCATTAGTTTTAATTTTCTGGTTGTTCTCTGTTTAAATGTTTTCTGTTGTCTTTTGCCTACTTGTGGGTTAAATATTTTTAAAAAAATTCTATTTTGATTCATCTGTAGTGTTCTTTTAGTATATATCTTTGTATAGTCTTTAGATTGGTTGCTCCAGGTATTACATTATAAATACATAATTTACCAGCCCACTGATGTCGACATTTTACCAGTTTGTGTGAAGTACAGAAACCTTACCTTTCTTTATACCCTTATATCCTTCCACTTATAATGGTCTTTTTCCCTCTACATACACTGAAAACCACAATAGACAATTATCATTTTTGCTTCAACAAACATAATTTAGAAAACTCATGAAGTGTATTGTATTTATCCATACTTTTATTATATCTATTCTTTCTTCCCAATGTTACAAGGGTTTCTTTTACCATTTCCTTTCTATTTCAAGAATTTTCTATAGTCATTCTTTTTAGGACAAGTCTACTAGAAACAAATTCTCTTAGTTTTCCTTCATCTGAGGACATCTTGATTTCATTTTCATTCTTGAATTGCTGGATAGAATTCTGTATTGAGTTCTTTTCTTTCAGAACTTGAATGCAGTGTGCCACTTCCTCTGGCCTTTGTTGTTCCTGATGAGAAATTCATTGTCATGCAAACTGTGTTAGCCCTGGCTGGTGTGGCTCAGTGGATTGAGCACTGGCCTGCGAACCAAAGGGTCACAGGTTTGATTCCCAACCAGGACGCATGCCTGGGTTGCGGGCCAGGTCCCCAGTTGGGGGAGTGTGAGGCAACCATACACTGATGTTTCTCTCCCTCTTTTTTCCCTCCCTTACCCCCCTCTAAAAATAAATTTTAAAAAATATTTACAAAATAAACTGTTTTGTAGGGTATGTGTCATTTCTCACTGCTTTAAAGACTTTTTCTTTGCTTTTCAGAAGTTTAACTAGGTGTGGATATTTTAGCTTTATCCTATCTGAAATTCATTTAGCTTCCTGAACTTATAGGTTTATGTCTTTTGCCAAATTTGGGAGTTAGAAATTATTTCTTCAACTACTTTTTCAGTCCCCACCTTCTTTCTCCTCTCTTTCCAATGGCATGTTAGATTATTTCTTTTGTGTGTGTGTGTGTGTGTTATACATGCCTACTTTATTTTTTTCTTTTTTTAATTTATTCCTTTTTTTAAGTATGTTTTATTGATTATATTGTTACAATAGTTCCAATCTTTTCCCCTTTGCTCCCCTCCACCCAGCACCCGCCCTCCCCCAATAATCCCCCCGCCCCAAGTCCATGCCCATGGGTCGTACATACAAGCTCTCCTGCCTCACCCTTTCATATATTCTTCTTCTACTCTCAAATGTCCCTCAAGTTCTTATTTATTATTCTACAGTCTATTGTCTCTGTTTTCTTAGATCGGCTAATTTCTATTATTCTACCTTCAACGCCACTGATTCTTTTCTCTATTCTTCCTAGTTCTGTAGTTAAGCTCTTCTTTCTTAGTTCTAAAATTTCCATTTGGTTTTTCTCACATCTTCTTTGATGAGATTTCCTATTTCCTTGTTGACTTTTATTTACAAACTGTTCATAATTGCTTGTTGGAGCATTTTTATGATAGCTGCTTTATAATTATTGTCAGATAGTTCTATCTGTGTCATCTTAGTGTTGATGTGTCTTTCGTTAGTCAAATTGAGATCTTTCTGGCTCTTGATATAAGTGACTTTCCAGTGCAAGTTGAACATTTTGGTTATTGTGTTGTAAGATTGGATCTCATTAAATCTTTAGCAGGCATCATCTAATACCACTGCAGTTAGGGAGCCTCATTACAGCCAGGTGAAGATGGAAGTTCAGGTTTTCCTATCTGCCTTGGTTGACATACAGGGAAGAGGAGCTCTTTGTCACTGCTGGGTAGTTCAGGCTTCACCATAGGCTATGCTGATATAATCCTAGCTAGGAAGAGGAGCACCCTGTTACCCCTACCCCTGTATCCTTCACTGACAATTCAGAATGCTGGATGGAAGTGTTTAAGTGGCCTCAGTTCTGCTAAGCAATGGTGAAAAGTTCTGACTCAGGCTTCCTTTGACACTGACTAATGGGAAGAGGAAGAACACCCAAAAGAAATGGGGAGTGGAGCCTCATTAGACCCAGTTGGAGGTAGAAGTCCAGTGTTTCCATGTGTTCTCTATTCACACTGTATTAGGGGGCAAAGAAAACCTCTTTATCATGTAACTGATTGGGGCACTTGTTATAAGCTGGAGAGAGTGGAAGTCTAGGCTCTACACATTGTCCTTGTTGGGGGATCCTGTTCTTTCCTGTGGCTTTTGGCTAGAGAGGTTATTATATAAAAGTCCTCTGTCTTGTTAGGCTGCCCCTTCCCTGGTCCTTTGGCTAGAATTTTCTGGGATCTTTATCTGCATTCAAAATTTCTGGGTTGTCACTTTCTCTAGTATCAGTATAGAATATATGAAGAAATAAGGAAATTCAGGAAATTTACCACTGCATTGCTCCTTGGTTCCTCAGACTCCTAGTCAATCTGCCTTCTTCCTTTCCCCCCACATTTCATAGTCTTCTTAAGTTTGTTTTATATATCATGTTCAGGATTTTTAGCTGTTCTTAGCAGGAATGAGAGGGAAAAGAAATTTGGAATCAAAAGTCCTTTATTATTTTAATGTGTGTGTGGTCTTTTAGAGACATTCATTTATAGATTAAATATAATGTCTCAGATAAACTTCAAGTAATTTGGGGTTGGTAATGGGTAGGAATATAGAGCAAGTGAGATTAGTTATGAATTGACAATACATACATGCAGGTTCATAACTCTATTTTATTTTTTATCTATGTCTGAAATTCTGCTTGAAAAAGATTTTTCCTGACCATCCACTTTAAGTCTTATCACTGGCTCTCGTCTGTGCTCTCTGGTACAGTATAAACTTTATTAACAAGGACCCCGTCTATCTTGGTCACAATTATAGCTACAAAGCTTAAAAGTGACTGGTATATAGTTGGCATTCAAATCACCATGTTTCTTCAAATACACTTGTAGGGTGCCACAAATTTTAAAATACATTTTATGTACCATTTAAAAAAATTACTACACATTAGATGATATACCATCAACTTTTAGAGGTATTTGGATTTTAGATGCCACAATGTGAAAAACAAGTTCATTTTGCAATTAATGAAATATGATATCTGTGGAATAAATAAATACTTTGAAATATTGTGCTTCATACATGTTCAACAGCAGATTAGGGTATGTATTTTTGGCTATTACCAATTCAGGAGTATATTTCTGCCCAAATATTGAATTTTTATGTCTAAGTTTATAGGTTACTGTTAACAAACCTTAATAGAGAATGCAACATTCTGGCATGATCGTCTCCAGCTTCTTACCAACAAGGACCCCTTTTATTGTTTAATCCTCAAGGTCACCATAGTTTGAAATACTCTGATATCAAGTCAAATTCATTTGTGAAGCTACATGTCTTCACTTTTCATTGATCAAATGTGTAGTATTCAAACTGACACAATGTAATTCCAGCTAAAATAGAAGAAACTTGACCTTTTACCTACCCTGTATGGACTCACCTACAGGTTAAAGTAACACTTTCCATTGGTAAAACTGCTTTTTAGCCTCCAGTGCTACTTTTTTAGACTCCAAGAACCAGTGGAATCAAGATGGCCAGAACTCAACATGGCAGGTGCTGAATGGCAGCTCGTATATTAAAGTCAAGTGTGTTTAGGTAGCCCTTTGAAACATTATAAGTTAGGTCATTTGTTTACACACTCTCCAAAAGAGGTAGTTTTGTAAGAGTTCAACGCTCTGGTGAACTGACAAGATGGCAGGGGTCAATTCAGGTTGCTAAGTTGATAGCATAAAAATTAAATTGATTTTTTTAGGTTGGATTGGAACAGTATAGTAAAAAAAAAAAAAAAAAAAAAGCTATTTGTAGGAGTTTAGATCACTTCCTTCTCTCTGTTTAGATCTCAGTTTAGGTCTGAATGTAGAAGACAAGTCATTTGTCTTTGTATCCCCAAGTAAGGAATTTAGTGATTGCCTAGAGAAGGCACTCCTAAGTGTCTATAAATAATATGTCAATGGATGGAAGGACAGTGTCCTCAGAACCTTCAAGATATCTTCCCTGTCCCTGATTTAAGCTCTCTTGACAGAAGATGAAAATTAGGAAACATGACCTCAGGACCCTGGTAATGAAGAAAAACTAATTCAACCAGAATTCTCTTGACTTTTGAAATGGGCCTCCTGCCAATGACCTACATTCCTAACATTTGATGTGGAATAACAAATCTACATGTAAAAACTTTCACTAAATGCCTAAGACACACTCTAAATTTTTATAATGACAGCATATACATGAAATCTCAAAGTGGCATTTGAAAAAAAAGAGGTGGTGAACAAGGGGATCAGAATTTCTTTATTGTCTTCCTACAAAAATCACGTAATTAGCACAGAACTCTCCTTATCCCGAAGTTTAAAGTCATCATGACATGTTAAGCCTACATTTAAAATAAACAGGTAAAATAAAACCATTATCAGATGAACACATGCAGTGTTGGTTGTCTTGTTTGGGAAACCTTCCAACCAGAAGGCTCTATAGATCTGTGTGGGAACTGGTGAACTGGCACTAAGGGCATTCTGATATTAGCACAGAGAAGAGCAGTGGGCCAATGGATTTTAGCAGTTTGTTTTAATAAGTGTCACTTTGTTCTAGTACATATCTAGCCCATGTCCCAGCAATGGCCATCCTTTCCTTCCCTCCAGACAAAGAATGGGGATTGATCCACAGAGTTGAAAGAAAGTACAGAACTGCTAAATCTTTATTTTTAAAGCAAACACATCAAGATTCAGGTCTTCCTTACATCAGAAAAAAAAGCCATGAATGTGCAGCCACACAGAAGCCAGAAAAAAACTGGTGGGAATATACAACCGCTTCTCCTCGACTCTGTGAATTCCTTTCTCTCTCATATTTTTGGAGTGGGGGGAGGGGCTTAATATTTGGTTTACAAAGCAATGTATATTTGTTAAGTACCTGAACAGCGATCATGAAGCCTGGTTAGATCTCCTTTTCAATCTCTCTCTTAAATACTAATTTGGGTCTGCCTGCCCTTGATGTCACTTAACCAGCAAGAAAACAGATAGCTTGGTCAATGTGGCTCAGTTGGTTGAGCATCATCTGCAAAGCAAAAGGTCACTGGTTCGCTTCCCAGTCAGGCCATATTCCTAGGTTGCAGGCCAGGTCCCTGGTTGGGGCACGTGCAAGAGGCAACTGATTGATGTTCCTCTAACACATCAATGTTTCTCTCCCTCCTTCTCCATCCCTTCCTTCTCTCTAAAATAAATAAATAAATAAATAAATAAAATCTTAAAGAAAATAGATAATTCTCTCAGGGATAATGTAGTGTACCCTGCTGATAACTAGTCATTCATGATAAAGCATAAATTTTACTAGGAACTTCGTAGAGAACAGAGTATCAGAGCCTTTGCTCTATCAGATCCCCTACAGAGATGACAGAGCAAGTCTCCTTTCATAATGAACTGGAGGTTAAGATGGTATTCCCTAACTTCTGAACATCTGTTAGCTCATTGGAAAAATGGGCTAAAATATGTAAAGTAACTTAGCAACTGTAAATGGGCTAAAATATGTAAAGCAACTGTATCTAATTTACAGTAGGTGTGCTGTATATGTTTCCTGATCAACTATAAGAGTTGATATTTACTGAGCACCAACCATGTACCATACCCTATGATTGCTGCTTTATATATCGTATTTCCCAATAGGTACTAAAAGCCCATTTTCTTAGATGAGTTAAGTGGCTCAGGAACTCAGTTTATTTAGAGAAGATTAAAATATTAGCAGGGATATGGTTAGCGTTTGAACCCAGCTTTTATGATTTAAAATTTCACGTCCTTTCCATCACTCCACACTGTTTCCCTAAACTTTTATTGTACTTTTGAGTAAGCTAAATAGAAAGTGAAAATCAAGTAAGTTGTAGTAAAAACTGAAGAATTCAAAACTAAAAATATCCTTTCATGCCTTGATTGAAGAACGGAGGGTGAACAACATGAAATAAACCAATAAACCTCAAATGAAAGAGAATAAAAGGTGCTGTTTAATGTCCTAGAATAGATACAACTGTTAATTAGATGTTTGATTTTTTTCTCTTGTTCCAGAGGGCCTTTAAAAACAAAGTAGAGAGAGGGAAGATGGCGGCGGAGTAAGTAGCAGTGTTGTCTGCTTGCTCCTATCGTGGAAAGCTTGGGATATGGACAGAGAGACGAGTGAGTGAGTACAAATTTTGGGAAGCTTGAGTGGGGAAGGGAGAGCGAGATTGGAGTGGAAATGGGCAGAAGGCTGGTCGGCGCTCTTGGGAGGAGTTGCTGGACCCACCAAGCCCCACACTCCTACTGCACCGCACCCCAGAGGGACAGTTGCAGACCGGCTCACCCGCCGGGATCTGCTTGGAGACAACTGCCTACTGTGGGTGCTGGGACCCGCGGAGTCCTGTAGGGAAACAATAGAAAGGTTTCCTTGAAGCAGCCAGAGGTGGGAGGACAGCGAGCAGCCCAGACTGTGGGAAGCTGTGTGATCTGAATCTGAGTGGAGATCCTCCAGACAGGCAGGTCTGCCCTGGGTGCGAGCATCTCGGTGCCACTTAAAAGAGAGGAGCTGAGCTGGGCTGGGAGAGCTGCGTTAGAAATATGGTCTTGGTCAGGGTGCACAGGTGAATGGTGAGGCGCTGCCAGCCAGGGACGGTCACAGCCCGGTGCTGTGGCTTGGAACACAGAGACGTCTTGGGAGGAGGAGCAAAGGAGGACCCAAAGCAGGGCACAGACTAGGAACATGCGTACTGGTTTGCCAACAGAACAGCGTTACTAGAGAAGCTTGAGGACTGCTGGAGGGTGCCGCAGGACAAGTGGGGAGAGACCCAACTCTGCGGCTCACAGCAGATAGTTACAGCAGGCCCATGAGTGAAAGACAAGCAGCCACAGAAACCAGGCAGAGTTCCTCACAGCCAGCTAACCAGAAAAAAAATTGAAACTCATGGAATTTAGACCAGGTGTGGATCCAGAAAAAGAAGACTACACACAAAGGCTGAACTGAGTAAAAACTTGCCTTTTAATTTTAATTTTTTAAAATTTGTTTTATAAATATATTTTTTATTTTTTCTTTAAACTATTTCTTTAATCTGTTTCATACCATGTCTCCCTCTTATCCTTCATCTTTAATTCCTGTTTGTCTGTTTTGTTTAGCCTCCCTTTCACACTAAATATATAGCACATAACTACTCTATAAATCTAATACTATACACTTTCACTTTCTTACTTTATCCTGCATTCTTCACTCTCTCTTTTTTAACATACAATGTAAATATTACTTACTGTCTTGCATAGTCTTGACACTACTTGCTACTATTATTACTCTATCATCCCCTCTCTCAAAAATCATGTTTTTCTTCATTTAAAACAACTCTTATCTATTTCTCCTATAGTATAATAGCCCTAATCTCTTTACATTTATATTAATACTGGCTCATTTGCTGCTGATAGTGGGATACAGGGTGGGGGATATTTTTGAGGGTGTGGGTTTCTGGCCGGGGATGTGTGTTTATGTTTCTAACAGCATCTCCACGAAAGAACTCAAGACAAAGTGGGCAGAGTGACTCTCAACCAACTATCCAGAGGGAAGGTTCCACCAAAGTGTAACTGAAATATAACCAGACAGCATAAACAAACGACATATCCCAAGAATATCAAAGATAAAAGAGACTGCAACACTGAAACCCCCAGATCTCCTATAAAGAATCTTATACCACAAAGGCAGGAAATCAAAGCAGACAAATACAAAAAACAAAAACAAACAAGAAGAATCCAACATGGGAAGATGCAGAAACAACCTCCCAATGAAAGGAAAAGAGGAATTCCCAGAAAGAGAGGTAGATGGAATAGACATAACCCAAATGTCAGACATGGAATTCAAAACAATGGTGATGAAGAAGCTCAATATACTTGACAACCTCAAAAACAACTACGGCAACCTCCAAGGAAGTTACCAGCAGCTCCAAGAAAATTACAGGGAACTTACGGAGAACTACACCAGCATAAAAAAGGACATTTGTTCTATTAATAAGAACAAGGAATAAATGAAGAATACAATCTCTGTACTGAAAAACACAGTAGAATCAATCAAAAGCAGGCTAAACAAAGCAGCGGATTGGATTAGTGAGTTAGAGGACAATGTAGAAAAAAATTCCCAGACAATACAACTAAATGAAAAAAGAATGAAAAAGTATGAAGAAGATCTAAGGGAATTGCAGGACAACATGAGACAAAATAATATTTGGATCATAGGAATAAAGGAAGGAGAAGAAGAAGAACAAGGGATAGAAAAACTGATAGGAAAAGTAATGACAGAAAATTTTCCTAACCTGATGAGAGAAAAAGTCATGCAAGTCCAAGAAGCACAGAGAGTCCCAATGAAGAGGAACCCCAAAAGGCCCAGTCCAAGGCACATCATAATTAAAATATGGCAACATTCAAAGATAAAGAGAGAATCCTAAAAGCAGCAATAGAAAAACAGCAAATAACATACAAGGGAGCTCCAATAAGGCTATCGAACGATTTCTCAACAGAAACACTACAAGCCAGAAGGGAATGGTCAAAAATATTTCAAGCAATGAAAAATAAAGGCCTACAACCAAGAATACTCTACCCAGCAAGGCTCTCATTCAAAATGGAAGGTGAAATAAGGAGTTTCTCAGACAAAGGAAGACTAAAAGAATACATCTCTACCAAACCAGCATTGCAAGAGGTGCTAAAGGGAATGCTTGAAGAAAAAGACAAGGAGAGGAACACAGGTACAAAGGGAAATGATTAAATATATGTCAATAATAACCTTAAATGTAAATGGACTAAATGCTCCAAATAAAAAGACATAGGGTAGCAGAATGGATATAAAAATAGGATCCACATATTTGCTGTCTACAAGTAACACACCTCAGAACAAAAGATTTACACAGACTGAAAGTGAAGGGATGCAGAAAAGTATTCCAAGGAAACAGATATGAAAAAAAGCTGGGGTAGCAATACTCATACCAGACAAAACAGATTTCAAAGCAAGGGCCATAAAAAGAGACAAAGAAGGACATTTCATAATACTTAAGGGAACAATCCATCAAGAAGATGTAACACTGATAAACATATATGCACCCAACATAGGAGCACCCAAAAACATAAAGCAAATACTAGAAGACCACAAGAAGGATATCAACAGCAACACACTCATAGTAGGGGACTTTAACACTCCACTATCAATAATACACAGATCTTCAAAGCAAAAAACACCAAGGATATACAGGCATGAACAACACACTAAACCACATGGACTTAACGTGATATATATAGAACTTTTCAACCCAAAGAAGCAAAATATACATTCTTTTCAGATGCACATGGGACATTTTCAAAGACAGACCACATGACAGGACACAAAACAAGCCTCAACAAATTCAAGAAAATTGAAATTATTTCAAACATCTTTTCAGACCACAATGCCTTGAAACTAGAAATCAATCTCAAAGAAAAAAATCAAAGACATCCAAACTCATGGAGAATGAATAACATGCTATTAAGTAATGAATGGGTTAACAATGACATCACAGAAGAAATCAAGAAGTTTCTGGAAACTAATGATAAAGAACACACAAGAGCCCAAAACCTATGGGACAGAGCAAAAGCAGTCCTGAGGGGGAAGTTCATAGCAATACAGGCATTTCTGAAAAGGACAGAAGATTCTCAAATAAAAAATCTAACCCTAAAGCTACAAGAACTAGAACAACAACAAACAAAGCCTAGGGCAAGAAGAAGGAAGGAAATCATCAAGATCAGAGCAGAATTAAATGACATAGAGACTAAACAAACAGTTTAAAAAATCAACAAAAGTAGGAGTTGGTTCTTTGAAAAAATAAACAAAATCGTCAAGCCTTTAGCCAGGCTCATGAAGAAATAAAAAAGAGAGAACCCAAATAAACAAAATCAGAAAGGAAAAAGGAGATATCATGACCGATACCACAGAAATACAAAGGATTGTAAGAAATTACGACAAACAACTATATGGCAAGAAACATGACAACCTGGATGAAATGGACAAATTTCTAGAAACATATAATCTTCCAAAACTGAATCAAGAAGAAACAGAAAGCCTGAACAGACCGATCACAAAGAGTGAAATTGAAACACTAATCAAAAAACTCCCAGTGCACAAAAGCCCTGAACCGGATGGCTTCACAGGTGAACTTTACAAAACATTTAGGAAAGAAATAACATCTACTCTTCTCAAACTATTCCAAAAAATCCAAGAAGAGGGAAGACTCCCAAACTCTTTCTATGAAACCAGTATTACCCTAATTCCAAAACCAGGTCAAGACACAACAAAGAAAGAAAACTACAGGCCAATATCACTGATGAACATAGATGGTAACATCCTCAACAGAATACTGGCAAACAGGATCCAGCAATGCATCAAGAAGATCATACACCACGATCAAGTGGGATTCATTCCAGGGATGCAAGGATGGTTTAATATTCGCAAATCAAAACATATAATACATCACCTAAACAAAATGAAAGACAAAAATCACATGATCATATCAATAGATGCTGAAAAAGGCATTTGATAAAGTACAACACCCATTTATGATGAAAACACTCAGCAAAATGGAAACAGAGGGAGCATACCTCCACATAATTAAGGCTACATACGAGAAACCTGAAGCCAATATCACACTCAATGGACAAAAACTGAAAGCATTCCCCCTGAGATCAGGAACAAGACAAGAATGTCCACTCTCTCCACTCCTATTAAACATAGTGTTGGTAGTTCTAGCCACAGCAATCAGACAAGAAAAAGAAATAAAAGTAATCCAAATTGGGAAAGAAGTAAAACTGTCATTATATGCAGATGACATGATAGTATACATAGAAAACCCTATAGATTCCACTAAAAAACTACTCAATATAATAAGCGAATTTGGCAAAATAGCAGGGTAGAAAATAAATATACAGAAATCTAAGGCATTTCTGTACACCAACAATAAAATATCAGAGACAGAAACAAAAAAGAAAATTCCATTTACATAGCAACAAGGAAAATAAAGTATCTAGGAATAAAACCAAAGAGATAAAAGACATGTACTCTGAAAATTACATAACACTGAAGAAAGAAATTAAGGGAGATACAAATAAATGCAAGCAAATACCATGTTCTTGGATGGGAAAAATCAACATCATCAAAATGGCCATACTACCCAAAGCAATTTACAGATTCAATTCAATCCCTATTAAAATACCAATGACATATTTCATGGACCTAGAACAAATACTTCAAAAATTCATATGGAACCAAAAAAGACCTGGAATAGCAAAAGCAATGCTGAGAGAAGAACACAGCAGGAGGAATCACAATACCAGACATCAAGCTATACTACAAGGGCACTGTGATCAAAACAGTCTGGTACTGGGATAAGAACAGACATATATATCAATGGAACAGAATAGAGAGTCCAGAAATAAACGCAGGCCTCTATGGCCAACTAATATTTGATAAAGGGGGAAGGAACATAAAATGGAGTGAGAAGAGCCTCTTCAACAAATGGTGCTAGGAGAACTGGACAGGGACACACAAAAAAATGAAACTAGACCACCAACTTACACCACACACGAGAATAAACTCAAGATGGATCAAAGACTTAAATGTAAGCCGTGACACCATAAAGTGCTAGAGGAAAACATAGGCAGGAAAATTTCAGATATACCACCTAACAATATTTTCACGGACACATCTCCTAAGGCAAGAGAAATAAAGGAAAAAATAAACAAATGGGACTACATCAAACTTAGAGTTTCTGCTCAGAAAAAGAAAACATCAGCAAGATGAAAAGGAAACCAACCACATGGGAAAACATATTTGCCAATGATATCTCAGACAAGGGACTGATCTCCAAAATATATAAAGAGCTTATACGACTCAACATCAAGAAAACAAACAACCCAATTAAAAAATGGGCTAAGGACCTGAACAAACACTTCTCCAAAGAGTACATACAGAAGGTCCACAGACACATGAAAAAATGCTCAACATCACTAGCCATCAGAGAGATGCAAATAAAAACCACAATGAGATACCACCTCACACTGGTCAGAATGGCCATCATCAACAAATCAATAAACAAGTGCTGGTCAGGATGTGGAGAAACAGGAACCCTACTGCACTGTTGGTGGGAATGCAGACTGGTGCAGCCACTATGGAAAACAGTACGGAATTTCCTCAGAAAACTAAAAATGGAACTGCCTTTTGAACCAGCGATTCCACTGCTAGGATTATACCCGAAAAATCCTAAAACCCTAATTCAAAAGAACTTATGCACCCCTATGTTCATAGCAGCACTGTTTACAATAGCAAAGTGCTGGAAACATCCTAAGTGCCCATCTGTAGATGAGTGGATTAAAAAACTGTGGTACATTTACACAATGAAATACTATGCAGCAGAAAGAAAGAAGGAACTCCTGCCATTTGCGACAACATGGATGGAACTAGAGAGAATTATGCTTAGTGAGATAAGCCAGGCAAAGAAAGAAAAATACCATATGGTATCATCTAATACAGGAGACTAAGGAACAACACAAACAAATGAACTAAATAGAACAAAGAACAGAATAACAGTTATTAGGGGGGTGGGGGGAGGGAGAGAAGGGGGATAAGTAAGGGAAGGGTTTAGTCAAAGAACATGTATAAATGACTCATGGACATGGACAATGGCGGGGGGGGCGGATATGATTGTGGGAGAAAGGGTGAGCTGGTTGGGGGGGAGCAATGGGGGAAAAATGGGACAACCGTAATTGAAAAACAAAATAAAAATTTTATAGAAGTGAAAAATAAAAAAATAAAACAAATTATGTTCTTTCTACCTTCCTCTCTCCTGAAAAAAAAAAAAAGAACATTAGTTTTTGTTACATTCCATCTGATTAAACTGCCCCAGTCCCCTAGGCATGTTTTATTCTATAAACCCCTCAACAGCAAGAGAAGCAGTCAGTTAGCTGGCTCAGTTAAGCTCTAAGAGCTGAGTCTTAGATTCTGTGTTCTGGAATATTAGGCTAAGTGGTCTTCTTATCTAAATGTAACGATCTAGGTACCACACAAATCATCCTATACTTTGAAAGCAGTGGTTTAAAGAACCTTTCACTTAGTCTTGGGGCTGGGTAAGAGAAGAAAAAAAAATATGGAGACAGAATAAAGAAATAAAATATAACTACAAATGTTTATCAAAACAAAATGAGTTGGAAAGAAAGAAAAGACTTTAGTAACAGCAGAAATAGAGCCAGACACCTTGGACTTAGGAAGATGAATAAAAATCTTAGTTACTATGGTAAAATAACTTCATTAAGTATAAGTGGCTACCATCAGATGCCAAATTCCATTAACCTTTCAATCTATACAAACAAAAAGTTACAGACATTGGCCAAGCCCCCATCTTCTCCCTGCCAATACTGATACTGTGACGGGATAGTAAAAAGATAGGAATATTCCTGGGCAAGTGGAATAGATAAACTCAGACAAGAAAATTAAACCAGTCTAAACAATTAGAACAACTTATACCCAGCTGGTGAACTGAAAGACCTTATGTCCCCTAACCAAGGACGCGTAAGAGGAAATGGTTTATATCTCTCCTCCCCAACCAGAGAATTGTATCTTAAATCACACTACTCTGGGAAAATAGAGAACAGTTTAGGATTACTTTAGAAATAGAAGTATGTTTTCCCATAGGGTTGGTTCCCATTTCATTTCTTTAGCCATGCAGAAACTTTTTAATTTGAGTCCTGGTTGTTTATTCTTTCCTTTATATCCCTTGCCCTAAGAGACATATAAGCAAAAATATTGCTGCACAGGATATCTGCAATCTTACTGCCTGTTTTCCTCTAGGACTTTTATGGTGTCATGACATATTTAAATCTTTTATCCATCTTGAGTTTATTTTGGTGGATGGTGTTTGGTAGTCTAGTTTCATTTTTTTGAATGTACCTGTCCAGACCTCCCAATACCATTTATTGAATAGGTTATTTTTATTCCATTTTATGCTTCTGCCCTCTCTGTCAAATTAATAATTGACCACAGTCTTGGGTTTATTACTAGGCTCCTATATTCTGTTTCATTGATCTATGTGTCTGTTCTTATGCCAGTACCAGACTGTTTTGATTACAGTGGACTTATAATATAGTTTGGAATCAGGTATTGTGATCCCGCCTACTTTGTTCTTCTTTCTCAAGTCTGCTGAGGCTGTTTGGGGTCATTTATAGTTCTATATAAATTTTTGAAATATTTGTTCTAAATCTGTGAGATATATCATTGGTATTTTAATAGGGATTGCATTGAATATGTAGATTGCTTTGAGTAGTATGGACATTTTAATGATGTTAATTCTTCCAATCCATGAAGACAATATATGCTTCCACTTATTTGTGTCTTCCTTAATTTCTTTCTTCAGTGTTACGTAATTTTCAGGGTACAGGTCTTTTATCTCTTTGGTTAAGTTTATTTCTAGGTACTTTATTTTTCTTGTTGTTATAGTAAATGGGATTTTTTTCTCTAGTTTCTGTTTCTGATATTTTATTGCTGGCGTACAAAAATGCCTTCAATTTCTGAATGTTGACTTTGTATCCCACTGTTTTGCCAAATTCACTTATTAGGTTGAGTAGTATTCTGGTGGAGGTGATAGGGTTTTCTATATACATTAGCATGTCATCTGCAAACAATGACAATTTTACTGCCAATGATACCTTGGACAAGGGTTTGAGCTCCATAATATATAAAGAACTGATATGACTCAACACCAGAAAAACAAACAACCAACTAAAAAATGGGCAAAGGACCTAAACAGACACTTCTCCAAGGAGGACATACAGAGGGCCCATAGGCATATGAAAGGATGCTCAAAATCACTAGCCATCAGAGAGATGCAAATTAAAACCACAATGAGATACTTCCTTGCACCAGTCAGAATGGCCATCATTTATAAATCAACAAACAACAAGTGCTAGTAAGAATGTGGAGAAAAGGGAACCCTAGTGCATTGTTAGTGAGAATGCACACTGATGCAACCTCTGTGGAAAACAGGATGGAATTTCCTCAAAACAAACAAACAAACAAACAAAAAAATGGAATTGCCTTTTGAACAGTGCCCCACTGCTGGGATTATACCCTAAGAATCCTGAAACACCAAATCAAAAGAACTTATACACACTTATGTTCATAGCAGCATAATTTACAATAGCCAAGTGCTGGAAGCAGCCTGAGTGCCCACCAGTAAATGAGTGAATCAAAAAACAGTGGTACATTTACACAATTAGGAATACTATGCAGGAGAAAGGAACTTCTACCCTTCACTACAGCATGGATGGAAATGGAGATTGTTATGCTAAGTGAACTAAGCCAGGCGCGAAAGACAAATACCATATGATCTCCCCTATAAGCGGAACCTAATGAACAAAACAAACAAACGGCAAAACAGAACCAGAGTCATGGAGATAAGGAACAAATTGACAGTGACCAGAGGGGAGGGGGAAAAAGAATAGTGGAAGAAAGAAGGGAAGGGTCTAGTCTAGGAACAATTATAAAGGAGCCATGGACATGGACAACAGAGTGGGAACTGACTGTCAGGGTGGGCTGGGTGGGGCAGGGGAGAGCAATTCAGGGAAAATCGGGACAACTGCAATTGAACAACAATAAAATAAAATAAAATAATTTTTAAAAGGATATAAAAGTATGTACTTTTGTGATTAAACTTTAGTCTCAATTAACACAGAACTGGTACTGGATTTCACTTTAACCTTTGAAAGACAGTATTATTTGTTTGTTGCCAGTTTTAAATGGACACAATTTTAATACAGGATTTTAAACAGGCACTGATAAAGCTTAAACAATCATTTTCCACACTCGATTTATTTTATTTTACATTGATGCACATAGACAAACTTAAAGAAGATATATTTATATTATATATAAAATATAATGTGGGAGCTTCTGACAAATGATTGTTAATGAGAATTTATTAACTATATAATCTTTGACTACCAGAGAAACTTCAATATATACAAATCTGCACTAAGTTCCAAGTTCTTAAACTTTGGTTGTGTGAATATGCCTCAATCACCAAGAAACAAACAACAATACCAATTTAAAAAGAAAAAAAAATCCCAAGAAACAAAAAGTCCTTCAGCTCTCTTGAATCTATTATTTTTAAACAACGTTTGGGGAAGTTCCGTATTATTCTACCTCTCCTTCCATCTTGGTCAGTTTCTGAAATCATTACCAAAAATAAACTGATCAGGGGAAATAGGACAGACAAACCATAACAGATAAAGGTGGTGTCTCAAAAGAACTATTTCTGAAAATTATTTTGTCTTAAATACAAAACTGTCTTAACCTAGGAGATTTATATTATGTAACATGCATAAAAAAGCCCTGACTCTTAAATTTCAAAAACTCAAATAATGTCATCATAACAAGAATTGGAGATGAAAGGCTCACAAGAGATATCTTCAGCAAACCTGTTAGAGAGGTTCTTGGATTACAGCTTCTTCCCTGCACTACTGGCCTCTGCTGGCTGTAGAGGCAGTTTGTATCACACAAAGGCATCAAAGAGACCTGATGGGATGAGAACCTTTCATTGGATTTCATAATAAATCTGATGGGCAAAGAAAGAACAATCAAAGAATGAAAACTAAAATAGAAAAAAATGGGGAAAAAATGGAGGAGGCTGAGATGTACAAACTGACAATTTCATGTGTGTGGAAGGGACAGCCTCTTAGCATACAAATGTTGATTATACACACATTTATATTAAGTCAGTTCATATATTACACCCGACAACTCTTAACAGGATGTTTCTGCTAAAAGTTGGAAGGAGGTTCTATTTACTCTGTTCTTCAGGCCCCAGTCCTTTGTCCTGGCTGGTTGGTGGTCTCTGCACAGGACTCAACAGCATGGTATATGAATGGGTAAAGCTTCATATCTGGTCCAGGGGTGGAACAGTTTCTACATTCTTCATTGTAATATCGTAGCAACAGCTTATATACTTCTCCTGGAGAGTAAAAGGCCAGACCAATTTGCACATTAAGGTATACAGATGGATAAAATTACTAAAGAACACTCAGTTTTATCTTAATCTAAATAACATATGCTTAAAGTTGACTATTGAAAGTAAGACTATGAATACCTCAAAGAAACTACTTATTAGCTCCTGATTACAACAGGCTATATACAGGATGAGGCAAAAGTAGGTTTACAGTTGTGAGTACATGAAACAGAATATATTCTTCTATTATTATTAATTATAAATTATTGTATTACTTTCCATATGTACATTTGTCCACCCTGTATAGTGCATTATCATGCATCATTTTGGGAGTTCATGGCAACTCTAATTCTACATTAAGCTCCTGTGGTAGCAAGGCCTTTCATGTCCTACTGAAACACTCTAGATGAGCATGCTGGCATGTCTGATAAATATGACTCAGAGTAAGGCCTCTTAGGTTTGAACTTACCGTCCTACACCCTCCTTCTTTTACTTTTTAGTTTAGTATACACAAACATAAAAATGGACACTAACTCCAGTTTCTTAGCTTTACTTTAATGAACTGACAAACTCTTTCAAGATTGCAGATGACACTTTGCCAGAAAAAAATGATTCTACAAATGTTGCCTCTCTAAGACTTTGTACCACCAACCCTTAAAATCACACTTCATTTTTTATTTACTGTGATCCTTCCAGATTTAGCAGGTGTTTCTCCTGCTAAATCTATCTAGACATTACTCTCAAGACTATCCCTACTTACCAACAGTCAGCTTCCTCTCAGTGAGAAAAGCGTGCATGCTGTAAATGTCTCTCATCAATTCTGAGTCCCCAAAGGTGAAATAAACCACATCTCGCTCAGCTACAGCAGCTGCCAGTATCTGTATTATGGCTGTAGCAAAGAGAAAAAACATAGCTATATGATGACACTTCCCATCAAGATACCTTAAGTTCTTTCAACCAGCTAAATTATAGCTGCTATGCCAAAGATTTATCCTGCATTGAAGATTTCTAAGTCTAATATACACATTATTAGAAACAGTAAATACAGGATGGGTATAAATCATCCAGTTGTGTGACTTTTCAGACATGCTGCAAAGGCCATCATTAAGCCTCAGAATTCCTACTCAAGGCTTTTGTGAAAAAACAAAGGAAGGTGCATTTGAGGCAATACAGTCAAGGCACTACAGCGGTATTTCTTTTTGCTTATATTAACCTGGAACTAAAAATTTTGTGTTTGTTTGCCTAATTATTTTGTCTCATTACAAGGTCACTGGTCTTTTGCTTAACAGGAGTCTCTGTGATCTTCCCTGATCAATGTACTTGGGAAGATGTAATGAACTCATTAATCCTGCAGCAAGCATTCTCATCCCTCCTGCACTCCCACCTCTACCAATTGTGGTAGCATGGAGTTAATGTTACTGAAAACATTGGACAGGAACTCTGGTTTGCTGGAATGGGAAAATCATTCAGAACTACTGTCCCCAGGGATCGAAGTTACAAATCACTGCGACTCAAGTATGTTTCCAAAAATTAAGTTTCTTTATAATCTTCATCTCAATAAACAAAATTTATTTTAAATAATAACAACAAAACTGGACACAGGTACAATAAATACTCTTTTGCTAGTTATATATCTTTTTCTTTAAAAAAAAAAGGGAGATGGAAATCAAACTAAAACAGGGTAAATTTTATATAGTTTTAATTTTTTAGGAGCATGTTAATATTCTACATATTAAAAAAAAATAAAATTAAAACAATAAAAATGGGAATGAGGAGGAACCTATAATTGAAAGCAAACTAAAACCAATGAGACTAATTTTACTTCAAAAGAATAACATAACTACACAGAAGAGAAAGGAAAAAGAAAAGGATGAAAGAACTAATGTAACTTATTAATAAAATATTTAACTAATATACCCTCAGTCTTGGGCATGAAGGAAAGAATTACAAATTCCTTACTCTTTTTACCAGGTTTGCTTACCATAGTAGTACAGGCAAAGCAATTCTGAAAGTATTGGTAAATATATTTCAGGATTGAGCAAGTGAGTGAATAATGTTGATATTATTGGGAGCTGGGGTTCTCTCTAGTGGGAAAAGACAAAAAATTCTGGGTGGAGACAGACTGAAATGGAAGGCACTGGTGTGTGGTCAGGACATCTAAAATATGTACATTGTGTGTGTGCGTGTGTGTGGAGAGAGAGAGAGAGAGAGAGAGAGAGAGAGAGAGAGAGAGAGAGAGAGAGAGAGAGAGAGAGAAAGAGAGAGAGAGAGCACATCTCTCAGCTTTGTCTGCTGAAAAAGCTCAAAAGAAGACATCCCAGTAGCAGTGAGCACATCTAGTGCCCAGATCTTGGTATCTAATATCATTTCCCCTAAAAGGAGCTGGATTCCTCAGGGAAATGTCTGATTCACATGGTTAGGAAAGAATAGGTACAAGATGAGCCCAAAATATTTTGTGATGCCAGAAGGTAAAGAAATGTTTAAAAAAATGATGGGAGAAAAATTGATGGGAGCTTGTCACAAGGATACAGGAGCCAATTGGAAAAATCTCCCACTAGCCAAAATCTGGACAAACTGAGCACCAAAATATTAAGTACAGTAATATATGAGTTGCTGAGTCTACACTGATAATACATAATTAATAAGTAGAGAAGAAGGGCTCTTGCTCACAGGAAAAAGCCAAGGACTAATCAGTAAGTGTGGAGAAACTGCTAGAATGAGATAAATCTTTTTCAACCACCATGGCAAAGATTGAATCTGGCAAAAATCATTAAAGGATGATTTTGTCTTAAAGTGTCTTCCCACAGACTGCTTATTAGCTACAAAAATGGAAAAAAAAGAACTTAATATCTATACAGTGGAGAAATTAGACAACATCTTGACTGGGTGATCAAAATTAACATCACCAATGGGGTCAGATGGCCATCAAATGTCTCCAGACACTATCACCCATGCAGTGTTCTGATTGATAATACATAACCTCAACCTAATTATGAGGAAACAGCAAACTCAAGAAACATTGTATTCTTTTTAAAAAAAATTGTTGTTCTTTTACAGTTGTCACAATTTTTCCTCCATTGCTCTCCTCAGCCCTGCCCATCCCCACTCCCAGTCAATCCCCACCCTGATGTCCATGTACATGGGTCATTTATACATATTCCTTGACTAGATACTTCCCTTTCTTTCTCCCCTCACCCCTCCCCTCTGGTTCCCTTTGGGATAGCATGGATGGAACTGAAGTAGTATGCTAAGTGAAATAAGCCAGGCAGTGAAAAACAAATACCTTACGATCTCACCTATAAGATGAATCTCATGAACAAAAGAAACAAGTAAGCAAAATGGAACACTGTATTCTTAAAACATGTCAATGTCATAAAAGACAAAGAAAGGCTGTGGAAATACTCCAGATTCAAAAGACAGCTAAAAGACATGACAATTAATTGCAATGCCTGACTCCAGACCCTGTTTCGGAGGGCAAAAGGCTATAAATGGCTTTATTAGGCCACCTGACAAAACTGAAAAATAGATGATAGCATAGATAAAAATATTCTATCAATGTACAATTATGAATTTAATAACTATAATGTGTTTAAAATTTTTTTTAAAGATTTTATTTATTTTTAGAGAAAGGAAAGGAGAAAGAGAGGGAAAGAAACATTGAGGTGTGAGAGAAACATTGAGTGGCTATCTCTTGCATGACCCCAACTGGAAACCTGGTCCCCCATGACCGAGGCATGTGCCCTTACTGTGAATCAAATCAGACACCTTTCAGTTTGGAGTACAACACCCAACTCACTGAGTCATGCCAGTCAGGGTAACTATAATGTGTTTTATATATAAAATATTTTATTCTTAGGAAGCACACTGAAATATTTAGAAAAAGGAGCATACTGTATATAACAAGCTCAAATGGTTCAGAAAAAAATTGCGTGTATCCATATATACATACAAAGTCTGTCCAGAAGGTATCCAGTCATGTAATATGAAAAATAGACATTTATTGAAGATACAAGATACAAGAAACATATGCCTCAGTTCCTTGGGACCTTAAATAGTTCTTCCAGTCGCCACCAGCTACCCTGTCATATTTTCCTGAATCTCATTGATGGTCTGAAATCTCTTCCCTTTCAAAGGTGATTTTAGTTTTAGGAAAAGCCAGAAGCCAACAGTGCCAAATCTTGGCTGTAGCAGGGCTGAATCACCTGGCTGATTTGATGTTTCGCCAAAAAGCTCTGCATGAGACATGATGTACGTTGTTGTGATGAAGCTGCCAATCACCAGTTGACCATAGCTGCAGCCTTCTGAATCATCCTAATAGTTTCCACAGAGGAATGTTCAAGCTTAATGCAAAATCTGATGTAGATTCATTGCTCTACTCCCTCAGTCATTTTGAATGTGATGGCCACCAGTACACATGCTCATTTAATGGCATCTACCCCACTGACTAGTACAGTGAAGTCATCATTGTTCACATGTACATTCCAGTACACTCTCTTTGGCTGCCAGGTTACATTGATGTCATGCAAACCTTTCTTGTTATATTAACAAGGGCTGGACTTTTTCTGGACAGACCTTGTAGATACACACACATATGTGTATACACACAGAGAAAGAGGGGTTAATTTTACTTTTTGTAACTTTTATAAATTTGAAGTTATCTTCAGAGTTTCAAAAGTTATGTAAGAAGAAAAATATTTTTAAATTGAACTAGTAAGTTTGATATAATTGTGTATCTCCAGAGTTAAGAAAGAATATGAGATACTATACTATATGTGTGATTCTAAAAAACTAAAGTGTTTCCTAATTTCTAAACTAATATTTACTGAGTATCTACAACATGATGAAACCTCATTAATCTTGGAGTATTGAAATTAATTAATCTCAAAATAGAGATGTATATAAAGCTTTAATACACTCAATTTTAAAAAAGTTCCAACTAACCTAAGCTACATATAAAAATGGAAACTAATCAATTATCATCTTCTGCTATCAAGAGCTATCACTTCTTACCTTACAGTTTGAATGAAAATTTGGCTTAAAGTATTTCCTATTTAAAGGGGGGGGGGGGGGAGACAGATAGACAGAGACAGAGAGGAGAGATCCCCAAAGAAATGTCCTTTTAATCCTATTTCTTTCTCATATACAGATATACTACAAAATTGGTCATTTGCCATTTAAGAAAATGAAATATGATAAAACATCAAAAATTAATCTCCCTATAAAGCTTATTTTAAAAGTGCTTCACAGGCCAGGAGCATTTGAGAGCTTGCTCCCCAGCATATGTTGTCAGTTTGGCTCAGATAAACTCTCACAAAAAAAAAGAAAAAAAAAAAAAAAGCTTCACAGGCCGTTTTGGCCCTGTGGATAGGCTCATAGAAATAAGCTTCACAGAGCTAATGAAAAGAGGCCAGATCCTAATGAGAGACACCGATTCACGTTATGCTCTTGATTTCACATATATTTGTTTGGGTGCAAATTGTAACATAAGCATGTGTAAGACAAGTTGGGACTGGAGATAGGAGACCCAGTTCGGTCCTCACCCTTTACTATTTATCTAGCTTTGTGACCTCAGCCAAGTCACATAACTCTCTTTCCAGCATTTTCCCCAGCTATGTGATAAAGGAGTTTAACCAGACCCCTAAAGACTCTTTCTTGAGTGTAGAATTCTACAATCTCTGCTATAATTTTTCTCTTTTTATTGGATATTAGACTATAAATTCACAAATTAAAATTTTAGAAATATAAATTTCCCTTGACCCTAGATATATCAGTAATCACTAATAAAAGATCATTTTAAATAGAATTGTCTTTAGGCCCCACTATCTACAACATCCCCAAGACCTTTGTAAATCTAAAGAATTGTATTTTATGAGTTAAATGAACCGTCTTGCATCACAAATCTAATAGGATGTGTGGACTGACTCCAAGTATGATATAAAAGCATCAAATTGTAACTTCAAGCACAAGTAGGTGCCAAAATAATCACTTAAAATTAACCTGCAGGGAGCTTGGTTTTAATTTTCTTTTTGGCATCAATGTAAGCTATGAAAGAAGTTCAAATAAATATGAATAACATCAAAAAGTAATTCACAGTGTCCTCTTGCAACAGATGAACCAAACAAAAAATGAGTAAAATGATGGATACTTACACCGCAGGTGCAGTTTGAGCCCATCAGTATGTAATTTTAGTAACAACTGCTAACACGGAGTTATTATAGCACGTTGACCAGCTCTAGCAGCTCTACAAGCACAAACTCAAGATTTACAATGATTAAACTCACTTAATCCTTACAAAAACCAAATAATGTAAATATTAGTATTATCTCCATTTTGAAAATAAGGAATTATACCCACCAAAGGTTAAGTAATTTGTTTAAGGTCATAGAGCCAAAAAGGAGTGGAGCTGGGAGTTGAATCCTTGCAGTCTGACTGAAAACCTTGCACCTCACCTATTATGCTGTAAAGCTGCCATGCCCAATCATTCTGCTCTACTCCAAGCCATTTACCATGTGCCAGTCAGAATAACTGTCCCACATTGTTTATTTACATTACTTAAATACATGCTAGCAAGCAGGCTAAAATAGCATAGATTTCAAAGTAATACTGATGTCCTTCTTCATTAACCCAAGCTGTTTTGTGAGCTCATATGCCCCAATTATCTTGAAAGCCCCAGCATGGCTACCAGCCCCAAAGGCTTTTAGCTGACTCTTACAGGCCAACTCTTATTTTCTAATTGGTCTTATCCTCTGGCTACTGTTTTTAATCTTGACACCAACTGCCTACAACCTAAACTGCCCCCCAGTCTCCCAGTGGATATTACTAAAGGCTCAATCTGTGGTCCTTTCATCTGCTTTAACCACTCTCTTTCTACAAGTATTTAGCCACCATCTCTAGAATGTCAACTCCTAAATCTAAATCCAGATCCAGAGTCAATAAAGTAATAGCAAGAGTAGACACTGGTCTCTTGGGCATCAATCCTGATTTGAATCCTAACACCGCCACTTGATATCCTGTTACCTCACGCTCATTACTTACTTCTTTATGCCTTAGTAATTTCACCTCTAAAGATTAAAAAAAAAATAAACCTACTTAGTAGGCCGTTATGAGCCTATTCAGCACTTACTACAATTCCTGAAATACAAAATGCATTCAACATGTTTAATAATAACAACAACAACAACATATATTGGTTTTTGAGGAAAACAGGCCAAGTTTGAATGCTAGTTCTGACACTAGCAGTCTCTCTTTGAACAGGTTTATTAGTCTCTCTACAACCTTGGTCTAATCATCTTAAAAGTGAGGTTAACAAACTGAAGGCTAACTATTCAAACTAAAGAAGAGAATGCAGCATTTCTTATACCTGGCTGATCATCAGCAACTCCCAGAATTAAAAAAAACGAAAATCTAAAAGGCACTCACTTCCCAGATTCTCTAACTCAGTGGCATCTCCAAGGTGCTGATAACAACTATTCTACTCACTCTCATCACTTTAAATGCACTATCATAGAAGACTCCATCCTAAACACTGGGCCCACAGGAAGCAAGCACATACTATGCGATAAAGATAGTTTATTCAATAAATGGTGTTGGGAAAATTGGACAGATACATGCAGAAAAATGAAACCAGACCACCTTCGTACACCACACAAAAGAATAAATTCAAAATGGATCAAAGACTTAAATGTTAGACCCAACACCATAAAAATCCTAGAAGAAAACATAGGCAGCAAAATCTTAGACATTGCTCGTAGTAATTTTGTATCGGATATATCTCCCCAGGCAAGGGGGAAAAAAGAAAAAATAAACAAATGGAACTATATCAAACTAAAAAGTTTTTGCACAGCAAAGGACATCATTACCAAAAGAATAAGACAACAGAATGGGAGAACATATATTTGATGATACATCTGATAAAGGGTTAATAACCAAAGTACTTACAAAATTCAACACACACACACACACACACACACACACACACACACACACACACTGCAATAAAAATTGGGCAAGAGCCCTGAATAGACACTTCTCTAAAGAGGATTTACAGATGGCCAACAGACATATGAAAAGATGCTCAATGTCACTAATCACCAGAGAAATGCCAATTAAAACCTTAATGAGATACCATCTCACACCTGTCAGAGTGGCTATCATCAATAAATAAACAAACAACAAGTGCTGGTGAGGATATGGAGAAAGGGGAAACCCTCTGCACTGTTGGTGGGAATGCAGACTGGTGCAGCCACTGTGGAAAGCAGTATGGAGATCTCAAAAAATTAAAAATGGATATACCTTTTGGTTCAGTGATCCTACTTTTGGGAATATATCCAAAGAAACCCAAAACACTAACTTGAAAGAATATAAACACCCCTATGTTCATTGCAGTGCTATTTACTGTGGGAGATAGGCAGGCATGGTTCAAAAGACTTTGAAGACTGCTGTGTGGAGCCCAGCCCGAAAACAGGAACCTGGGTCTTAACTGGCTGGTTTTGTCTTTCATGCTTGCTATGAATCCCACGCTGGGGGTTGGGGGGTTAAAGGTAGAATAAAAATGCAAAGTGGCTTTTAAGGAAAAGGGAACCAGCTCTGTATTCCTCTGAATAGTCCCAAATTCTTGTCAGTAGAATGTGAAAAACAGAATGACTAAGAGGAAATGTCTTTGAACCTGTGTAAAATACCTGGGCCTTTCAACCCTGTATTGATCTGCATTTCCCTTTGTTATTACTCCCAACCATTTGGTGAAGGACTGCATGTTTTTCTTATGCATCTTCGCATGTAGAAAGTAGATAAAAACCTTGGCTAATAAAGAAAAAGGGGCGATTTTCCTCAATGACCACCCCTCCTTCCTTCCTCAGATGGTGAGTGTCTGAGTACTTTCTTCATCCATTCCGAGGGACCCAGTCTCTCTCAATTTACAATCGCCAAGATATGGAAACAGCCCCTGTGTCTATCAGTAGATGAGTGGATAAAACAACTATGGGACATTTACACAATGGAATACTACTGGGGCATAAAAAAGAAAATTTTACCCTTTACAACGGCATGGATGGACCTGGAGAACATTATGCTAAGTGAAATAAGCCAGTCAGAGAAAGATAAATATGATTTCACTCATATGTGGAATCTAATGAACAAACTGAACAGGGTCAGACTAAAAGAAGGAGAGCAGGATAAGAGCTAGTTAAGGGGGGGCAGGTTAGAGGGTGGAAGGATTGAGCAAAAAGGACCCATTGATATGGACAACATTGTGGTGATTGCAGGGGTGGGGGCATAAAGGGACTAAATGGTAATGGAAAAAATATAATAAAGATAAAAAAGAATATGCAAAAGTCAAAAGAGAATGTGCAAAACTATACATTAACAAAGGGTATTCAGAGGTTGCTGAAAAATTTCGTTAAATATAAATTCATTCATGATATTGTATTTGCAAGTCACTTTTGGGTAGTGAAGGTAAACATCAAGATATGTTTTAATTATGGTAAACTAGGAAAGGCACAATCTCTCACAAGTCAGGTAACAGAATATAGAGATATATAAAAAATAAACACCGAAGGAAATGCAAAAAGAAATTGACAAAAACACAATGAAGCAAAAAGAAGTTTAGATGGGGTGGGCTGATTGGCGGGGAGCAATGGGGGTAAAAGTGAGACAACTGTAATAGAAAAAAATACTTTAGAGCACCACTATCTTATTTAGTTCACTTAATCCTTTCACAAAGCAAACAGACAAAATTATATGAATAAAGTGTCTAATCTAATGGCATAGAATCTAATATACATAGAATAAGTTCTATACCATTCAGAGACATCTTTCAACTGCCAACATAATATTTAGAACAACTGACTATGTTGGGCCACAAAGAGAAGCTCGAACTCTCCAAAAAGTAGAAATAATATTGTCTATACTCTTTGATTACAATGCAATAAAATTAGAAATGAGAGATAAAAGAAACACTTTAGAAAGAAAAACCCAACTATTTAGAAATCAATTTAAATTACCTCCTAAAAATGTCATGGATTCCTGGTGGTGCACTTATAGCAGGAGTTCAATCCATAGTCTCTACTGAGATGAGATGAATAAGTGTTCAAAAAACCACATTATTTTCAATCTTAACAATGAGAAAAGGCAAAGTGATCTACAGCATCATAACTTCTCCTGAGTCTACCAGGGAGGTGAGTTTGCCAGGCAACCAAAAATATGAAAAGTCCCTTCAAGAAGAGATGAATCACAGAAACTATCTCTGAAAGAGCACAGAAAAAAGAGATACCACCATATAAATTGGTAAGAATAAATCAGTTAAAACTAATAAAATGCTAAAAGTCAAGTGTGGGCTGAGTGGTCAGTTTGGAATAACTAGGAACCCCAGAAATAGGAAGAGCTCACAATCACTCAAAAGCTTTTCCATGGGCCTCTCAGGGTGCTCAGAAAGATGGAGGCTCACACAGTAGAGAGTGCCCTTTTGGTAGCAGTGGTGTGCAGGAGGTGACTAGCTGCTGTGGGGGACAGGCACCAAACCCCTCCTTCCTGCCCATATCCCTTCTTTCCTACCCTCTGTCTCCTAGGGCCATGGTTGCCTGGGACAGAGTCATTAATAACTGTTGAATAAATATATAAAAAATATTCTCTTAATAGCTGCAAGCATAATATACAATGAGAGGAGTTCAAAATTAAATTATTATAAGTTGCAATATTTATGTACAATTAGGCACCACACATACTAAAAATATTTTTGCCTTATTTCTAATAAGAGAAATAAAAGTTTAAGGATTTACATATCCCCATGCTTTCCCTTTATGATCTTTTTTTTCACTAGCCTTTTTTCCTTCTTTCTCATAAGGTAGGGATAACACCTGATGGTTAATAAAAGTCTTCATAAAGGTTTAGTGAGAACTAGGGACAGATAAGGATGGCCAGTAGAGAAAATGTTAATACTGGCCCTGTGTTTATCTGCTCTCACAGGGTTTTAGTTTCCCAACTTTGTATCATCTACTGATACTTTGAGTTGGACCAGAGCCTCTAATTCTTCTTTATGTACCTGCTCTAGCTCTCTAATTCTGGTTCATTAGCAAACGTATCTTTCTTGGTGCTCTCTCCTCTTGAAGATTAATCTAGGATTTACCTTGCTCGAGTCTGTTATGTTGAATAATAAGAAGGTGGGCTTATAAAAAGAGGAGCATACACTATTCCGATGGCTGACTTTTTAAAGTTGAGAAATAATTGACCTATAACATTATATTAGTTTTAGGTATACATCATGATTTTACATTTGCATAGTGAGCAATAAATGACTACCACAGCAAGTCTAGTTACCATTCACTTCCATTCACAGTTATAAAAATTTATTTTCGTGTGATGAGAACTTTCAAGGTCTACTCTTTTAGCAACTTTAAAACATGCAATACATTATTATTAACCACAATTATCATTCTGTACATTGTATCCCATAATTTATTCTTTTTGTAAGTGGAAGCTGATAACTTTTGACCCACTTCACCAATTTCACCCTTACCCCAACTTCTGGCAACTCCCAATCTGTTCTTTGTATCTATGAGTAGTTTTTTGTTTTGCTTTTAGATTCCACATATAAGTAAGATCATAATGATATCTGTCCTTCTTTGTCTCACTTAGCATAATGCCCTCAAGATCCATCTATGTTGTCAGAAAAATTTTTGATTAAGATTTTTTGTTACAAAAACCAATGTGCAAGGAGGGGCAAAAGTAGCTTTATAGTTGTTCATATGGAAAATAATACAATAAATAATACATGAATAAACTCTGTGTTTCATGTATTCACAACTGTAAACCTACTTTTGCTCCACCCTGTATGCTCACAACAGAAAAATACATACTTAAAAGGAAAAGAACATCTATATCACGCACATAGACAATCATAGTTAATCTTTGCATACAAACAGATAAACACAGAAAATCTCAAATTTGTGTATGATACTTTGTTTAATTTTAAAAATAATATATATCATGTACGTTCCCCCTATCTGGCAGATTCCAAAAGAATCTGTCCATGTCAGCAGTTATATTTCTGCAACAGTTAATAATGGCTACATAATATCTTATTACATAGATATACCATAACTCCTTTACTTTCAATATCAGTTTTAGTAAACAATCCCTTACTGGAAAACACTGTGACTACTTCTAATTTTTTTAAGTATATTGTATTGATTATGTTGTTAGAGTAGTCCCAATTTCTCTTCCGTTTGCTTCCCTCTTCCCAGTAACCCCCTTCCCTCCAGCAATCCCACCCCCTTAGTTCATGTCCATGGGTAGTGCATATACATTCTTTGTCTTCACTCTTTCCTATATTATTCTTAACTTCCCCATCTATTTTGTACCAACAAATTATACTTCTTAAGCCCTGCACCATTTCCCTATTTCTCCTCCTTCCCCCTCCCAGCTGATAACCCTCCCAATGATCCCCATACACATGATTCTTTTCCTATCAGGTTTGCTTAATTGGATTTTGTTCTTATTTTTTAGATTCACTTGTTGATAGTTGTGAATTTGTTGTCATTTTAATGTTTATACTTTTGATCTTCTTTTTCTTAAATAAGTCCCTTTAACATTTCATATAATAATGGCTTGGCGATGATGAACTCCTTTAGCTTTACCTTGTCTGGGAAGCACTTACTCTGCCCTTCCATTCTAAATGATAGCTTTGCTAGATAGAGTAATCTTGGTTGTAGGTCTTTGCTTTTCATCACATTGAATACTTCTTGACAGTCCCTTCTTGCCTGCAAACTTTCTTTTCAGAAATCAGCTGATAGTCTTATAGGCACCCTTTTGTAGGTAACTCTCTGCCTTTCTCTTGTTGCTTTTAAGATTTTCCCTTTATCTTTCACCTTTGGCATTTTAATTATGATGTGTCTTGGTGTGGTTCTCTTTGGGTCTAACTTGTTTGGGACTCTCTGTGCTTCCAGGACTTGTATGTCTATGTCCTTTGCCAAAATAGGGAAGTTTTCCTTCATTATTTTTTCACATAAGCTTTCAATTTCTTGCTCTTCCTCTTCTCCTTCTGGCACCCTCTGATTTAGATGCTGGCACACTTAAAATTGTCCTAGAGGTTCCTAATCCTCTTCTCATTTTTTCCAATTCTTGTTTCCTCATTCTCTACTGGTTGACTTTTTTTCTCCTTTATGTTCCAAATCATTGATTTGAACCCTGGTTTCCTTCCCTTTGCCATTTATTTTGTGTGGATTTTCCTTTGTTTCATTCAGCATAGCCTTCACTTCTTCCCTTATGCGTTTGCCATACTTAAGCATATCTGTCAAGCCTGTGAGCATCTTTATCACCAGTGTTTTGAACTCAGCGTCTATCAGGTTGGCTATCTTCTCGTCTCTTAGGTTGGCTATCTCCTTGTCGCTTAGTTCTCCCACTGGAACCTTGATCCATTCCCTCTTTTGGGCCATACTTCTCTGTCTCCTCATCTTGACAGGCTCCTGTGTTTGTCTGCCTCTGTATCTTAGGCAAGCTGTCACTCCTATAATGTTGTAAGGAGTGGAGCCTTATATATTCGTCAGTACCGGGCTACTGTTTCACCACGCTGTGGCGCTGAGCGGGAACAATGCTGCCCGCTCAGCACCTGCCCAGGCACTTCTCCCACTTCCGTATGAGACTTTCGTATGAGACTGCCGCCTCTCTAGCTGTTGCCCTGGCTGTGGTTCCAAGAGTGGGTGGGTCTGCAGATGTTCCAGGACTGTGGGGGCCTTTCAAACAAGCAGACTCTGCAGAGAGACCGGCAGTCTCCTCTTCTCCAACCCCACTGACCTGCACAGTCAGAAGCAATGAGGCTCTGTTTTCCTCTGCGCTGGGACAGGGAGCTGTGTGGCCTGGTCTGGGACAGGAATGCTTCCCAGGTGTCCCTCCTGACTTTTTAAAACTTGTGACTGCGCTTTCCGCCGGCCTGCTGCCGCTGCCACCACATCTGCTGCCACTGCTACTGCCGCAGCATCTACTGCCGCCACCACACTGCATCCTCTCCGCCCTGGCTCTACTCCTCTTACCAGTCTGGATGAGTATTCCTTCTTTATACTTTGTTTGTTAGAATTCCATGCAGCTCGATTTTCTGGAACTTCTGGTTGTCTCTAGTTTTGTGATAGATGTATTCCTTCTTAGTTGTGGAGGGAGATGCAGCATGTCTGTCTACACCTCCATTTTGGCTGGAAGTCTCGACTTTTAGTATTTTTAATGATTATTCAAGTAAATAAAGGGGAGGGAATGGTCAAAAAGTAACTCTAAAGTTTAAATCTCGATAATTGAGAAAATGAATTACATAATGAAAATCTTTGACTACTATACTTGATAGTCATCAGAAGAAGCAATCTGCACTCTGAAAGACTTTGTCATAAAGAAAAAATGAAAGAAACAGATTTATAAAGCTTCCTAAATTATGCACCACAAATGACCAAGGCTTTTGGCAGACGTGTTTTCTGGATTGATGGTATGAATGTACTCATTCATTTTACTTAAAAGTAAAACCCAAAAAGTATCTGTCTTAAGATCAATAAGTCTAGAGTGAAAAACAAGTTTCCTCAAACAATTTCAGAATGGTAAAAAATGTCATAAAACCCAGAAATTTTTTCCTATAGACTACAAAACCCAGATAATAACATGCAATTTTTGTTTTTTGTTTTAAAAAAGTGTGGGCAAAAGTCTTCAGAATGAAAAAAATGAAGCTTTTTCTAAACACATCACAAAACTGAAAACATAATAATGAATTCCATATGACAACAACTCAACAGGCTGAAATAAATGAAAAAAACAGAAAAATACCTGCAACATGTGACAGTTAAATAATTAATATTTCTTTTTCTTTAAAACATGTAGCAAAGCTTATTAGTGATACACTCTCGTGGAAGAGAACAGGCCTAGCCCAGGTGAGTGAGAAAGGCATAGGCACTTGGTTGCTTTGTCCTTAGGATTTATATAATTTGTGAGGTGGGGTGAGGGAATTACATATTGATTTGGTGGGAGAAAGCGCTGCATACTACTCCAAGGTAAGGGTGTGACCTCCTAAGCATAAGTATGGGTGGAGGTCTATTAATTCAGATTTTTATCTTGCTCCCAGACCACCTCTTGTTATCCTGTTAAAAACAGATATGTGGCTGAAGGCAGTTAATCACAGTTATTTATGAACAAGTACTACAGACCCCCTCCCAGATCTCTTCCTTCTCCTAAACTTCTACTTAACATTTTCCCCCCTCAAGCATTAGGAACCCAAATCTTTGGGGACTTTAGAGTAACAACTGCTATGTCTACTTCATGCTGTAAAGGGATGTTGAGACTTCTTTAGGTTCCATCTGCTTGCTAAGCATGGATCAGAGGAGGCAGAAGGAAATGAATAATTAGTATTTCTTAATATACAAATGAAAAATCAAAATAACTCTCTAACAGCCAAATGGCAGAAGACATGAGAAAGCATTTGCAATAAATAAAAATGATCAGCAAATATATGAAATATATTTAACCTCAGAGAAATTAAAAAGACTGAGAATCCCATCTTGGTCTTGGTGATGGTGCCCATGTAAGAAAGACAATGTAATTCAGAAGGACAATTTGTAATAAGTATCAAAATATAAAGCATATATATCTTTTGAATTATTAATCTTACTTCTAGGAATTAACCCTAATAAGACAATCATATATAATATATATGATTATATATACTGAAGTATTGTTTATCATATAAGATAAAGAAAATAAATCAACTGTCTATGAATGGATAATCAGTGAAATAAATTATGGTACACAGGTACATACAACAGAATAGTATGTAGCTATTTAATAAAATGCGAATAGTAGATCTATAGTTGTTGGTGTTGAAAGCCATCCATGAGACTGTAAAGTTTTCAAAATGAGAAAGTTAGAACATAGAATGTATGGTGTGATATTATTAATGTCAAATAGTTACATCGATTGTCACACAGAAATATCTGAAAGGATGGTCACCAAAAAGTTAACAGTGAATTCTGATAATTCTCATATGTATCAGGATAGTTTTCTGGATTTAAAATATAATAATAAACATGTGTCATTGTTATAAAAATAGAGACTAATAAATTATGACAGACTCAACTATTTTATTCCCAACAAGATGACTTCTATCTATATCTAGTTTGGCTATCAAGGCCAGCTGCCTATTTAATGTTTGCTTTGTTACTTTGGTAAATGCATTATACAAAAGAATCTATCTGGTGCTAGTCCTGCGTTCCTGGCAGGAGCTTCAGAAACTTGAAATTTCCTGAGTGATAGTGACTTTGTTATGCTAACGAGGTGACTTTTAAAGGGCCCTTAGATAAATTCAGCATTGGAACTTTTACTTTTTTAAGTATATTTTATTGATTATGTTATTACAGCTGTCCCAATTTTTTCCCCTTTGCCCCCCTCTGCCTGGTACTTCCCTTCCCTCCAGCAATCTCCCCTCACACTTAGTTCATGTCCATGGGTCATGCACATAAGTTCTTTGGCTTCTCCATTTACTTTATTATTCTTCACATCACCTTGTCTATGCACGTACCAGTTACGTTTCTTGATCCCTGCACCTTTTCTCCAATTCTCCCCCTTCCCCCTCCCAGCTGATAATCCTCCATATGATCTCCATATCTATGGTTCTGTTCCAGTTCTAGTTGTTTGCTTAGGCTTTTTTTTTTTTTTTTCATTCATTTGTTGACAGTTGTGAGTCTGTTGTTCTTTCACTGTTCATATTTTTTATCTTCTTTTTCTTAAGTAAGTCCCTTTAACATTTGATATGATAAGCGCTTGGTGATGATCAACTCCTTTAGCTTTATCTTGTCTCGGAAGCACTTACTTTGCCCTTCCATTCTGAATGATATCTTTGCTAGATTAATCTTGGTTGTCGTCGTCGGCAGCCGTCCGTCTCGAGAGACGATGGTGTAGCTTCTTAAGAGTCTATCTGCACCGCCGAGAATGGCTGTGCAGTCCAACTCAGGAGTGACACGGTATCTGTCTCCTCCTGTGTTGAATCGACATCTTGCGATGACGCTGGAGTGTCCTCTCCAGTGAAGCTGAAGCTACAGAGCCTGGGCAGGGTGATATGGAGGGTCTGCTGTTGCCCATGCAGCAGACCCCCCCTCTCTTCGCAGCTGAAGGGTCCAAGGGAAAGACGGAGTCAATACAGCTTGGCTTCAGGTGCGCCGCAGGAGTTGCCGGTGTTGACTACAACGTCAAACCGCCTTAGGGACTCCGGCTCCGGATTTTCTGTCGGGGTTTACTCCCTTAGCCTTTCCCCTGAAGAGGTATGCCGCAAGGCAGCGGAGGTTTTTTGGAGTCAGAGTTTTCCTTCTCTTGGTTGTAGGGCCTTGTTTTTGATCACTTTGAATATTTCCTGCCAGTCCCTTCTTGCCTGCAAAGTTTCTTTGAGAAATCATTTGACAGTCTTATGGAAACTCCTTTGTGGTAACTCTTTTCTCTTGCTGCTTTTAAGATTCTCTCTTTATCTTTAACCTTTAGCATTTTAATTATGATGTGTCGTGGTGTGGTTCTCTTTGGGTTTAGCTTGTTAGGAATTCCATGCTTCCTGGACTTGTATGTCTATGTCCTTTGCCAAAATAGGGAAGTTTTCCTTCATTATTTTTTCAACTAAGTTCTGAATTTCTTGCTCTTCCTCTTCTCCTGGCACCCCTATGATTCAGATGTTGGTATGTTTAAGTTGTCCCAGAGGTTCCTAAGCCTCTCCTTGCTTTTTTCAATTTTGTTTCTTCTTTCTGTACTAGTTGACTATTTATTTCTTCCTTATATACCAAATCGTTGATTTGAACCCCTTCTTCCTTTCCTTCACCATTGGTTACATGTTGACTGTTTTTCACTTCATTGGGACTTTATAGCTATTGAACTCCAGGGAGTAAAGGAAGGTTTGAAAATGATGTGGTCAATGTTCCAATCAGTGATGCTTGTGTATCAAGTCTTGATAAAAACTTTGGACACCAAAGGTCAGTGGAGCTTCTTGGTTGGCAAACACATCGATATGCTGAGAGAGTGACTATCCTGACATCACAGGGAGAGGTTACAGAAGTTTTGTATTCCCTCCCAGATTTCACTCTATGTCTATCTTTTATAATAATTGTAATAGGACCTTCCTGAGTTCTGTGAGTCACTCTAGTAAATTATTACACCTGAGGGGAATCATTGGAACCTCTCAACTTGTAGCCAGTTGGTCAGAGTTATATGTGGCCTGGAGAACACCCATATCCCACCTCAGACTTTTGGCTAGTCTGAAGTAGGAGTGGTCTTGTGGAGGACTTTGCACTTAACCTGTGAGGTCTACACTAATTCCAGGTAGTGTCAGGATTGTACTTGTATTGCAGGACACCCAGTTCATATCAGACCAGTTGGATAGACACAGAACAGTAACCACCCTAAGTAATGATACAATACTAGTTTCTATAACTGATACTTTTGAGAGTAAAGATGTCATAATCTGGTTAATGACCAATATCTTTGTTGATCAGGTTTTATGATTTTTGTGCTACAAACAATAAAATGCAAGAAATGTTTATCCTTCTTGGGTACCCAAATGCTTCCTTAGCTATGCCATTCATGCAGCTCTGCTAAGCATTACTCCCACACACTGTGTACCTCTATTAAAGCACTCGTTACTGTGTGCTGCATTTGTCTATGTCTCTCCCTCATATACTAAACTGAATTCCAAACCAGGAACTACATATTATTCAACTTGTATTCTCAGAGCCAACCATAGTGCCTGGTCTTGAGCATGGTTTTGAGGCCAGGAACCTCAGTGTCTATCTTCCTGTCAGTCTGGGTGACAGTCTGATCTTGCTGGGTCAAGAGCACAGCACATGCCTTATCTGTTTGGTGAATGAATGACCGAGTCAACAAAATAGTTCTGAGCACAAAAAATCCACTTCCATCAAGGAACATGCTTGGAGGGGTGCTTTGGTTTGAAACTTCCTAGCTATTTTCAATTCTTCTCTCTATTCAACTAAGTACTGTGTCTAGTAGATCAGAGAAATAAGTAACTTCTGAAGGGAAATAGTAAATAAAAATAAGAATTTCTTTAGACAGAATAAGAAAAGAGAGGATGGTGTCGAATATTCTTTTCCTCTTCTCTTAGATCTTTGTGGTCTCTTATTATGTTAAAACATTAGAAACCCAGTTTGAAGGACTAACTTTTCTCCCTATTCAGAATGCTATTATTCTTCTTATAACAACTTATCCACTTACCTTTTAATCTAGCATCACCCCCAAAGGCACCGCAGCCCCAGTTTCCTGTGGCCACTGCAGGAAGATTCTCTGAAGGAACTCCAGGACGGAGAAATCCACAGTAGGCCTGAAGGATGAAAGAAATATCAAAGCACATGAGTGACTAGACACTAGCAGTCTTTCTGGACTACATGTAATTGAATCTGTCTCCATTATCAAGCTTACATTATCTCTCTCTACTTTTTCCTGTTTGGGGGCCAAAATAGAAGAAAAAACAAAACTGTGGATTATACAGAGAATAAGAAATAATCAATTCTAATATTTATTTGCTTTGGTGCTGGGCGAATCAAAGCCCTTAAACCAATACAGGTCTCAGTTTCTTTTTTCAATTCAAAGGCATATAAATGGAAATATCAGAGATATTTCCAAGAACTCATAGTATCATAATTACAAACTATCAGGAACTAACTAAAGGAATAAAAGACACTTAAGGCACTTTTATTTGAAGGCTTTAAAAAAATATTACTCATTTATTTTTAGAGAGAGGGGAAGGGAGGGAGAAAGAGGAAGAGAAATATCGATGTATGAGAAAAACATTGATCAGCTGCCTCTTGCACACACCCCCAACCAGAGACCTGGCCCACAATCCAGGCATGTGCCCTGACCAGGAATCAAACCAGCAACCTTTCTCTTTGTGGTACAACACCCAACCAACTGAACCACACTAGTCAGGGCTCTTTTCAGGCTTTTGATCACCTTTTTTATTTTCATCAAGGTAAAGGGCTATTACTAGTGTGTTTCCTCAGCACTCTCTTTCTGAATTATTGGTACCAGATTAATAACTATTAAATTATTGATTTGAGAGAAAGAGAGAGAGAGAGAAATTTGTTGTTCTAACTATCCATGCATTCATTGGTTGATTCCTGTATGTGCCCTGACAAGGTATAGAACCTACAACCTTGGTTAATAGGAACAATGTTCCAACCAACTGAGCACCCAGCCAGGGCTGTGAGTAGCTTTTTAATGTGCTTTCTACCACTAACATGCTTAACAATGAGCAAGCAATTACATTACAAAAGGGATTCCTACACCTGGCTACAAAATAACCTTAAGATCCATTCCAGCTCCAAAATTTCCTAGTTTTACAGCTGTTTTAAACTAGAATATTTAAAAATATTTCTCAGTAACCTGAAAAAAATACAACAACAATATATCCCATGGATGCTGGCTAAGTATTAATTACATGAACAGTTCATTTTGTATAAGAGAAGACCGCAGTTTAAGGTCCCAGAGTTTCTGATTTCCTTTTTTTTTTTTCTGTCAGCCTAGTTGGTCTTTCTGCTTCCTACGGGTTCTTACTTTTCTAAAGCTATCAGACTATATTAGGATGTTGAATACAATAGCAAAGCAAATCTCCTTGGATCCACTCAAGTATGTAACAAAGCCAAAAATATACCTTATGCATAACAGTAAATAAAAATGATCTGTGACAAATGTTCACAGAGAAAAACCAAGGATAAAGAAAGATGCTCTATTAAACGCACACACAGAAATAGAGTAAATTGCTCTGTGAAATTTCCAGAAAGATATAAAAGTTTATTTCACCTAGTGTTTGAGTGGATTAACAAGGCTATTCCTTCTATCCTCTGCTAGGCTATAAATCCTGACAGATATTAATTATAAGTCACTCACTGATGTGGTACAGAGCTTACACCAGAACTCACAAATGACCTGTATAATCAGATGCATGGAGTTCTGAAAACAAACTCTCTGTCAAAATAGGCATAACTTTGGTTTCTGGTCATATTCTCCTAACATGCCTAGATGAAGAAGAAGATTTCTTAGCTTCCTAGTTTGTGTCATTTTGTTTCATAATATCAGAATGGTTTCAGTCTCTTCCTCACTGCTGTCTCTACATAACTGAGCTAACTTTTCCTTAATGAACAAAAATAACTTAGTGAAACTGAAGCCTAACAACAGAGAATTTGAAATATTTAAGATTATTAGAAGCAAAATCTAATGCAAAGTATTAACCAACTAAAAAAGAAAAAATCTACCTTAAAAAATGGCCGTAACTAAAACAAAGTATAAACACTGCAAATAATCTGCATTTGGCTTTTATCAAATAATATCAGATAAAACTTTAAAAAGATAATCAGAAATTCAATTATATAAAATTACGTATTTTAGATATTAGATATACAAAATAAAAATTATTTTATTCTATTAAAGCCAAGCATTTCCAAGGTTAGAAATAGAAGAGAAGCAGCAAGCTCCTTTAAATCCTTTCTAGAAGGACAACACAAGCTTCTCCTTTCTCCAGTAAGAAGAGGGTCCCTGAAATGCTAGAGACCCAGAAGAGCCACTCATCAGGGAGTCCCTTCCTTTTACAGAACTAATTAAGCCACTTGAATAAGGAACAAAGATCAAACAGAACCAGAGGGATGGAAACAGGGAACAGAATGACAGCAGGGCAAGAGGGAAGGGGGGTAGGGGATAATGGTGGAAAGAAGGGGAAGGGTCTAGTCAAAGAACATGTTGAATGACCAATGAACATGGACACTGGAGATTGACTGTGGGAGCAGGGAGTGGGCTGAGTGGAGGGCAAACAGGGAAAAATTGGGACAATTGTAATAGAATAACAATAAAAAAAGCGGAAAAAAAAGAAACAAAGATCAGCTAAGGACAGAGACTTTAAAAGAGTTGCCAAATTCTTACTTCACAGGAAAAGGTACTAGGAGTTCTCAAGAGCGCCACGCTGGCAACAAATACCTTATTTTTTTCCCTACCCAGACACAGAGTACTTAAGGAGATTAATCAGCACAGCAAGAGTAACAGAAAGCCAGCTTAAACTTTAGTCACATAAACATTCACCAATGACAGAGCTACTTTATTTTATTTTATTACTAATAAACAACTTTAAAAAGGGAAGAAAGAAATCATTGTTGCCACAGGACAGTAAGTGGAAGATATCAATAAATGCATATCTCAGAATAAATTTGGATGGGAAGGGAAGATGAGAGGGAAGATAAAGGTAAATTTCAAAAGAGAGCTTTAAGAAACAAGAGGCAGGAATGGCCCAGAAATGGGTCCAAGACATAGATGGTACTTGGGAAATGTCTGTCACAAACATCCATGCACAAATATGCATGAGCACATGCACATTTAAGCAAAAACTCAATCTCCAACATTAATTTTAGCATGCTCAGGTAGATATAATTAAACTATGCCTTTCACTATACTGTAAATACATTATATTGTTTGCTAGATTAATATTCTATAATTTAATAAATATGGATCCCAAAGAATTGCTTATTTATATGAAGTCAATCTTCCACCGTTGTTTAACTTAAATTAGTAACTGATTTTCTGAGCTTTCAGAATATCATGATTTCTTAAAAACAAGCATAAAAGACCCTTAAGAATCCTGGGAACATAGTCAATAATATTGTGTTCAGTTTGCACAGTGACAGATGATTACTAAAATTAGTGATTGATCACACTGTAAAGTAAAAGAGTGAAATATAACTAATATTGTATACCAACTATACTTAAGTTAAAAATAAATCAGTAATTTTTTAAAAAAGAATGTTTTGAAAGAGAATAATATTAATTAGGAGTCTTAAAACTATCCTTAAACCCAGTATTAATAATTTTGTAAATTTTTTTTGTTACTTGATTAAATAGCAACTGTATAAAGATGTTTATTACTATATTATGTACATGTATCATAGAGAAAAACTTGGGACCACCTATTTGTTCAAAGACAGTAGTTAAGTCACAGTATATCAATCCAACCAATTTTATGACCATTAAATATATTATTGTGAAGATTACTAGAAAGTATGAAAAAGTTATATGATTAAATTAAATAGGTAAAATACAAATTATAGGTAACATATACACATTAATATGAAACCAAATATTCCCTACAGAAATGAAAACAACTATTTGGATGACTTTTTTGTCTTTAAAGTAATTGGAATTTTAGAGAACTGATTTTTTCTAAAACCTCACCCAAGGCTATGCTTATTGATTTTAGAGAAAGGAAGGAGAGACAGAGCGAGAAAGATAGAAATATCAATTAGATGCCTCCCATATGTACCATAACCAGGGATTGAATCCACAACCTAGGTATGTGCCCTGACTTGGAATCAAACCTGCAACTTTTTGGTGTAGGGGCAACACTCCAACCAACTGTGCTATCTTGCCAGGGCAATTGATTTTGCTTTTAAAAAATGCAATATAGACTTCCGGCCCAGATGGAGGCCTAGGCAGACATGAAGCGGCGGCAGCAGCAGGCTGGCAGAAAGCGCATCAAACATTTTAAAAAGTCGAGAGGGACACCTGGGGAGCATTCCCAGCACCAGACCAGGCCGCACGGCTCACAGATCCAGCACTGGGGAAAATAAAGCCTCATTGCTTCTGACTGTGCAAACCAGTGTGTGTGTGGGGTGGGGTGGGGTGGGGGGTTTGGAACTGCCGGTCTCTCAGCAGAGTCCATTTGTTTAATGGGCTCCATGGTCCTAGAACATCTGCAGACCCACCCACTCTGAGAATGATGCCCGGGGCGGCAGCTAGAGAGGCGCCAGGCCCATATGGAAGTTGGAGAAGCACCTGGAAAAGAGGCGAGTGCTGAGCAAGCAGCATTGTTCCCTCACATACCCCTCCCACACATACAGTGCCACAATGTGGTGAAACTGGTTGCCCATATTGATGAATAACTAAGGCTCCACCCCTTACAAGTAACAGGTGTGACAGCTCTACCTAAGACAGAGAGACAAACAAAAATAGAAGCCTGTCAAGAAGAAGAGACAGAAAAGTATGGCCCAAAAGGGGAAACAGATAAGGTTCCAGTGACAAAACTAAGAGATGAGGAGATAGCCAACCTAACAGACGAGGAGATAGCTAACCTAACAGATGTCGAGATCAAAACACTGGTGATAAAGATACTCTCAGGCTTGACAGATATGCTTAAGTATGGCAAATGCATAAGGGAAGAAGTGAAGGCTCTGCTAAATGAAACGAAGGAAAATCCACACAAAACCAATGGTGAAGGGAAGGAAACCAGGGTTCAAATCAATAATTTGGAATATGAGGAAGAAAAAAACAGTCAACCAGTACAGAATGAGGATACAAGAACCGAAAAAAGTGAGAGGCTTAGGAACCTCTGGGACAACTTTAAATGCGCCAACATCCAAATCAGAGGATGCCAGAAGGAGAAGAGAAAGAGCAAGAAATTGAAAGCTTATGTGAAAAAATAATGAAGGAAAACTTCCCTATTTTGGAAAAGGACAAAGACACACAAGTCCTGGAAGCACTGAGAGTCCCAAAGAAGTTAGACCCAAAGAGAACCATACCAAGACACATCATAATTAAAATGTCAAAGGTGAAAGATAAAGAATCTTAAAGCAACAAGAGAAAAGCAAAGAGTTACCTACAAAGGGGTGCCTATAAGATTATCAGCTGATTTTTCAAAAGAAATTTTGTAGACAATAAGGACGGTCAAGAAGTATAGAATGTGATGAAAAGTAAGGACCTACAACCAAGATTACTCTATCTAGCAAAGCTATCCTTTAGAATGGAAGGGCCGATGAAATGCTTCCCAGACAAGGTAAAGTTAAAAGAGTTCATCATCACCAAGCCATTATTACATGAAATATTAAAGAGACTTATTTAAGAAAAAGAAGATTCAAACTATGAACATTAAAATGAAAATAAACTCACAACTATCAACAACTGAACCTAAAAATTCAAACAAAATCCAACTAAGCAAACCAGAATAGAAACAGAATCATAGGTATGGGGATCACTTGCAGGATTATCAGCTGGGAGGGGGAAGGGGGAGTAATGTGGAAATGGTGCAGGGATTAAGAAGCATAATTTGTTGGTATGAAATAGACATGGGGAAGTTAAGAATTATATAAAAAAGGGTGAAGCCAAAGAACTTATATGCATGACCCATGGACATGAACTAAGAGGGGTGGGACTGCTGGAGGGAAGAGGGGTACTGGAAGGCAGGGCGCAAAGGAAAAAACACATGGGACTTCCGTAACAACATAATCAATAAAATAGACCTTAAAAATAAAATAAAATAAAATATAGAAAACAATTATGTATGCCTATTATAATTTTAAAAGATATTTGTTGATAACTTCTAAAAGTGAATGATCTAGCTCCTACAAAAAGTATTTGTGGGAATACAGACTTTATCCATTAAGAAAATTTAAATCTGTGTTAATATATGATTATGCTTAAATACACTTCCTTTTCATATATTTCTCTCCAAACTACCTATTACTTACATTAATGACTTTGAGGATCAATTACCCTTTTAAAAATTTACATATATATGTTTAATAAGTAACAGCTGATGAAAATCTAAATATAAATTTTCTTATCCTACTTGATATACTATATAATAAAAACATGTACTTGAACACAAATGCTTTAAGGCAAGAGTATAGCACAGTGAAATGGACTTACATTGAAAACATAGCTAATATAATAAAAGATAACCTTCAGGCAAATATCTGACTTTCAGAGTCAGGAAAGAGAGAATTTATAACTGCTGATATAACAAAGAACAGTCTTTCTGGATAGTGAAATTACTTTTTAAAAAGATAAACAAACAATATCTATAAGTTTAGGTTCAACTTTGAAAAATAGTGTATTTACTCTTAACACTTTTTAGTAGATTCCTTTGAGAATCTTAAACATTAAAACAATGTAAAAGCCCTGGCCAGTGTGGCTCACTTGGCTGGGCATCATCCCGCAAACCGAATGTCTCAGGTTCACTTCCGGCTCAGAGCACATACTTAGGTTGCTCGTGTGGTCCCAGGTCGAGCCACATAGGAAAGGCACCCAATGGATGTTTCTCACTCACATCATTATTTGTCTCCCTCTCTATCTTCCCCTTTACCCTCTCTGTAAAGTCAATAAGCATGTCCTCAGGTGAGGTTCAAAAAAAAAAACCTAATAAATTACATATTAAAAAAATGTCCAACAATAAATTAGATTCTCAAGGAGATTAGGATATAAGATTATAAGTGTAATTATAACATTCATAACACCTACTAAGTTGTTAGTGTAATAAAAGCCTTTTGAGATTATTTGGTTGTTTATTTTACTAATGATATGAAAGGCGAGGCAATTCAGCTAGGAGAAGGAGAGCACAACAAAGAGAGAGCATTTCTATGGTAAGACCCAGGAAGAAGATGTTAAGATGATATACTGAATGCCAGAAATGCCAATCCAAAGGTACTCCCAATTCCTTTGCAATGATACACCCAGTCTGCTGTCATTATCAAAAGTCAGTGTAGGTACTAGCACATCTGTAACCATGCAAAACCACAGACCTCATTATCTTAAAAAACATTCTCGTAACTAAATCCTACTTGTAGGAGTTAAAAAATGGTTTTCAGAGGAACTGCAGAAAAAGCCAAGTGTTTGGCAAAGACTCTAAATCTAGAGAATAGTATCAGCAATCTACTGTATGATAACTTATGTATTACAGTTAACAGTAGTGAAAATTTGAGCTAACAATAGGAATGGCTTATTTTTACATTTCTGTAATAAAATTTTAAAAATGATTATAATAGACAGCACTAAGCAGCATAGAAATCACAGATTCTACAATGAACATATCAAATAACCAAATCAATAAACAATTCACATGATTCTCACCTACAACAGAACACTTTTAACTTGGCTTTTATGGTTTATGTTTTAATCCTGACTATACCTTGTAGAGAAAAATGTCATTGAGTATGTCTAAAAAACTTTTCAGGGCTCATTTATTTCTGTATAGTTTTACAATGATAATGTTCCAAAGCAGCTAAAAATACTTGATGAGATAAATGCACATGTGGAGCTTAATGTCAAGCAACAGTCTATCTGGCATCAGTAATCAAACAATTATGAAATGGAAAGTACATCTTGTACAACTGACGGATCCATTAAATCAGGAGAGTTGTGGGCAGACGTACTGACACTGCAAGAATGACCAGAAAGCATTAATTTCAGCATTAATAAAATGACAGTAAATAGATGACAGCTGCCAGAGAACAAAGAAATAAGATTACTGGCCTTGTTAAGCTCACGTCTGATTTTCTCAGGCACAAATTGGTCGAGGTAGCGTCTGAAGTGAAGGGCATCGATGGCGACAATTTCAGTGTTGCGCCGCTGCCAGTCGTCCCTGGGGCAGGACAGAGGGAAAGATGAAGAATAGGGAAAAGCACTCACAAAGTAAAACCCTCACATATTTCTGAGACTTTGACAAGGTTAAAATATTAAAAATAAACCCATGACTATAGGTCTCAGAAAAACAGGAAGGCAGAAAACACCATTTTATTTTAGATTCCAAGGCATACATATTGTCAACTGCCAAGGATTAAATAGCAAAATGGAAAAATATGAAGAAACAACAGATATGACATATTGTAAAAGGGTACATCATTTACAGTGAGTCTCAGAGGTTAAAGGATTAGGGGGCAAACAAAAGGAACTTATGTCTTTCTTTTCCTCTAATACTAAAGACATGGCATTTGTATTTCAACAAGAGCTCATTCCCTCTGTTTTGAAAGATTTGCTCTAGGTCACTGGGTATGTAACATCATCATATATAGTCACCCAACAAATAATCCCAAGAAGTCAAGTGTTACAAAAAATGTGTAATGATTCAGTACAACATTCCACTTACTGTGCTCAACTGCTGAGTGTGAAATTATTTTTAAAAAGAAAGACAGCAAAGCAAATGACAACACAAAGCATACTTATATATAACACTGCCCGTGGAAACAGGAAAGACTGGATGAGATGGTGATTTTGGAAATGTAAAATTCCCAATATTTCATCTCTTATAAACCTGCATATACTGATATGTCAAGCAACTTTCCACACTGAAGAACACCAATAAAAACCTACTCTGTAAACAATTATCATGAATTAAATATCCAGGTAGATAACAGCTAAAACTACATATTTTAACTAAAACAAAGGGAATGAGACCAGGGACTACACTGAGGTACTACAAATGTTTGTATGGCTACATGAGCAATAGCTGGTTTTTTCTGCCACAAAGGCTCTCTCTCATTTCTTTACTTTTTACTTTTATTTTTTTCATGAAAAGGAAAGGAATTATTTAAAGGTTATAAAAAATATGGAGCGCTTCAGGAATTTGCATGTCATCCTTACATAGGGGCCATGCTAATCTTCTCTGTATCGTTCCAATTTTAGTACATGTGTTGACAAAGAAGCACTTTTTTTTATTTTTAATTGCTTAATCCTGTCACCATTTTTATCCAGCCCCATAACCCCTCTGCCCTCTCACAGCTATCAGTCTTTTCTCTATCTATGATTTGGCTTCAATTTTATTTGTAAGTTTATTTGTTCATTAGACTCCACATATAAATGAGATCATATGGTATTTTTCTTCACCTAATTGGCTTATTTCACTTAGCATAATACTCTCCAGGCCCATCCATGTGTTTAAAAGGTAAGACTTCCTTCTTTTTTGCAGGCAAGTAGTACTCCATTGTAGAAATGTACCACAGCTTTTTTATCTACTCATCTACTGATGTACACTGGGCTACTTCCAAAACTTTTAAATACTACTACAGTAAACATAAGGGTGTATATATTCTTTCAAATTAGTGTTCAGCCTTTCTCAGAGATATATTCCCAGAAGTGAAATTGCTGGGTTATAACGCAGTTCCATTTTAAATTTTTGTGGTAACCCCATACTGCTTTCCACAGTGAATGCACCAATCTGCATTCTCACCAGCAGTGCACTTGGGTTTCTTTTTCCCTACATCCTTGTCAAAACTTGTTTGGTTTATTGATGATAGCCGTTCTGACACATGTGAGGTGAAATCTCCTTGTGGTTTTAATTTGCATTTCTCTGGTGATTAGTGATGGTAAGCATCTTTTCATATGCCTATTGGCCATCTGAATATTCTCTTAGGAGAAGTGCCTATTTAGGTCCTTGCCCCATTTTTTAATTGGATTGTCTGTTATTTTGGTGTGTAGTTATACAAGTTCTTTATAAATCTGGGGTATTAATTCCTTATCAAATCTATCGATGACTATGTTCTCCCATCCAGTGAGTTGTCTTTTCGTTTTGTTGATGGTTTCCTTTGCTGTACAAAAGCTTTTTAGTTTGATGTAGTCCCATTTGTTTATTTTTTTCTTTTGTTTCCCTTGCCTGAGGAGATATATTAGAAAAAATATTGCTACGAATAATGCCCAAGATCTTACTGCCTAAGTTTTCTAGGCTTTCTATGGTTTCAAGTCTAATATTTCAGTCTTTAATCCATTTTGAGTTTATGTTTATGTATGGTGTCAGAAGATGATCTAGTTTCATTTTTTGCATGTACATGTCCAATTTTCCCAAAACTATTTATTGAATAGACTATCATGACACTATTGTTATGTCTTTGCCTCCTTTATCAAATATTAATTGACCATATAGGCATAGGTTTATTTCTGGGGACTCTATTCTGTTCCATTGATCTACATGTGTCTGTTTTTATGCCAGTACCATACTATTTTACTTACTATGACCTTGTACTATAGTTTGATATCAGCTATCATGATTCCTCCAACTTTGTTCTTTCTCAAGATGGCTGAGACTCCTAGAGATGTTTCTTTTCTTTTTTTTGGTTCCATATAGATTTTTGGAATATTTGTCCTAGTTCTGTTAAATATGCCATTGGTATCTTGATATGAATTGCATTGAATCTACAGATTGCTTTGAGTAGTATAGACATTTTAATGATGTCAATTCTTCTTATCCAAGAACACAGTATATGTTTCCACTTATTTGTATCTTCTTCAATTTCTTTCTTCAGTGTCTAATAATTTTCTGAGTAGAGGTCTTTTACAACTTTGGTTAGGTTTATTCCTAGGTATTCTTTTGTAGCAATTGTGAATGTGATAGTTTTTTTAGTTTCCCTTTTTTAAAACTGTTTTACTATTACAGTTGTCCCATTTCCCCCCTTTGCTCTCCCCTGTTTCACCCACCTCCCTCCTCTCCTACAGTCCATCCCCAGTTAGTTTCCCTTTCTGATAGTTTATTATTGGTATATAAAAATGCAAATGATTTCAGGATATTTATTTTGTATCCTGCTACTTTACTGAATTCATATCAGTTTTAGTAGTTTCTTGGTGGAATCTTTGGGGTGCTATATGTACAGTATCATGCCATCTGCAAATAATGAGTGTTACTTCTTCCTTTCCAATTTGTATGTCTCTTATTTCTTCTAATTCTCTAATTGCTGTGGCTAGGACTTCCAGTACTATGTTAAGTAAGAGTGTTGAAAGTGGACATTCCAGTCCTCTTCCCAATCTTAAGGGCCAATGCTTGTACTTTTTGTTCATTGAATGTGATGCTGGCAATGGGTTTGTCATATATGGCCTTTATTATGTTGAGGTATGTTCCCTCTATTCCCACTTCCCTAATAGTTTTTATCCTAAATGGGTGCTAGATTTTATCAAATGCTTTTTCTGTGTCTATTGATATGATCATGTGGTTTATATCCTTCATTTTGTTTATGCTGTGAATCAAATTTATTGGTTTGCAAATGTACCAACCTTGCATTCCTGGAATAAATCCCACTTGATCATGGTGTATGATCTTTTTGATGCATTGCTGTATTCAGTTTGCTAATATTTTGTTGATGATTTTAGCACCTATGTCCATCAGAGCTATAGGCCTATAATTTTCTTTCTTTGTAGTGTCTTTATCTGGTTTTGGAATTAGAATAATGCTCAGCTCATAAAATAAGTTTGGGAGCCTTCCCTCCTCTTAAATGGTATAAAATAGGTTGAGAAGCAGAGGTGTTAGTTCTTCTCAAAATATTTGGTAAAATTAGCCTGCAAGGTCCAGAGCTTTTATTTGTTGAGTTTTTAAATTACTGCTTCAGTTTCACTGGGTGTAATCTGTCTATTTAGATTCTCTGAGTCTTCCAGATTTAGTTTTGGAAGATTGTATGTTTCTAGGAATTTATCCATTTTGTCCAGGTTGTCCAGTTTGTTGGCATATAGTTTAGATTTTCTTACAATCCTTTGTTATTTCTTTGGTGTCAGTTCTTACTTTTCCTCTTTCAATCTGATTTTATTTATTTGGGTCCTTTCTCTTTTTTTCATGATGAGTATGGTTAAAGGTTTGTCAATCTTGTTTGTTTTTTCAAAGAACCAGCTCTTGGATTCATTGATCTTTTGTATCATTTTTTTGACCCTATTTCATTTATATCTGCTCTGACCTTCGTTATTTCCTTTCTTCTACTCACTTGGTCTTTGTTTCTTGTTCTTTTTCAAGTTCCTTTAAGTGTAAAGTTAGGTTGTTTGAGATTTTTCTAATTTTTTGAGGTAGGCCTGTAATGATATGAATTTCCCTTTAAGGACCACTTTTGTTGTGTCCCATAGATTTTGGGTTGTTGTATTCTTACTTTTATTTGTTTCAAGGTATCTTGATTTCTTCCTTGATCTCACTGTTGACCTGTTCATCGTTTAGTAACATGTTATTTAGCTTCCACATCTTTGCATGTTTTTCAGTTTTTTTCTGGTGACTTATTTCTAGTTTTACACCATTATGATCAGAGAAGATGCGCGATATGATTTCAATATTCTTACGTTTACTGAGACTTGTTTTGTGGCCAACATGTAGGCTATCCTAGAAAATATTTCATGTGCACTTTAAAGTAAAGTATATTCTGCTGATTTGGGGTAAAATGCTCTGAAGATATCAATTAAATCCATCTAATCTAGTGTGTCCTTTAAGGCCTCTGTTTCCTGGTCGATTTTCTGTCTGGAAGATCTACCCATTTTATCAATTGGGTGTTAAAATCACCTACTATGACTTTATTACTGTCAGTCTCTTACTATATGTATATGAAGATTTGCTTTAGATATTTAGGTTTCCCTATGTTGGGTGCATAAATGTTTACAAGGGTCATATGTGCTTGTTGGAACGCTATCCTTTTCATATGTAGTGTCCTTCTTTGTCTCTTATTATAGTCTATTTTTTCAGATATTAAATATAGCTACTCCAACTTTTTTTCCCTTTCCATTTGCATGAAATTCTCTTTCCATTTCTTTACTTTTAATCTGTATGTGTCTTTTATTCTGAGGTGGGTCTCTTGTAGACAGTATATATATATATATATGGATCTTGTTTTCTTATCCATTCAGCTACCCTGTATGTTTTGATTAAAGCATTTAAACTCACAACAGCTCTTTTTCATTAGAATACACAGACACACACACACACATGCTTTCAATTTTCATTCCCATAAAAATTCACCTGTGTTAGACCAATTTAGTTGAGAAGAACATGTAAAAATATACTTCAATAAAAAAAAAAAAGAGAGACAGCATCAGCACAGCTCATTATAATTTCTCCTGACAATTGAAAAATGACATTAGGCAAATTGTCTGAACTAGGTTTCTCCCACCTACCTAATCTCCCAGAAAAGTTAAGGATAACTAATTATACTGTTTAAGGGCTTTAAGCTATGACTATAATTTCTGCTAAGTAAGTTTGGCCTTGGAAGTTAACCTCTATTGACTGCTTATAATTGGCAGCTAAGTTGCAAGAACTATAGACTTTGGCATGTATTTTTCTTTCTTCCCTTTGTTATACAGAAATGGCAATACTGTTATAACCACTAATGAACCTGTAATACTGAATTTTTAAAAAAAGTTAAATTTCTAAAATAAAGAGTAGCTGGGAGGCAGAATGTATGAGGCCACATTACTTAGCTTTTGGCCATGTAATACTAAAATGAGAAATGAACTCACCTTTCACTCCCATCTTCATGGCTCCGGGCCCAACGATACGTTTCAGCATAGCCTGTGTATTCACTATACTGTTCGGTACCTGAAACAAATAATCTGCCAATATTATTTTTCAGAAATATTTTCTCAAAAGCTACTCCTTCTAAAAACTACAACAGTGAAAAACCACTGGTGTTAATGATTTGTAATTATTTCCTATAAAGAAAAAAAATGAAGCCTCCAAAAGTCACTACAATATTTATCATACAGTGACTGAATGTCTCAATCAATGTAGAAAACAAAATATGCTTGAAAATACATTTTCTTCTTTTATGAGGACTGCATAAAGACTATGTTTTATACAAGTCCGCTGTTTTCAATGTCAATAATCTGATATATTAAGTTTGTATTGTTGAGAAATGAAATTTTACATAAAGACATTCCCTGCTAAAGCAACTTTCATTAAAATTAAATCTAAGATCTCCCTATCAATAGGCAAGGTACTTCAAAACAACTTTATAAAACTAGGATATTATGACACAAGAAGAAAGGGCAGGGAAAAAAGACATAATACTAACCTGATGAGAACATGCACCAAGCTAGCCACATAAAGACTTTTAATTCATCATACCTGAACATGTCAGGAAAAAAAGTATCAAACTGTTCCACTATTTAACTAAATAAACTCATTCCAATTCCTATGGCCAGCTCAACAATCACTTAACTTTTGAAGAATTAAGAAAAAAGCAGACTTCCGGTCAAGATGGAGGCCTAGACAGACACGCTGCATCTCCCTCCACAGCTAAGAAGGAATACAACTACCTCAAAATTAGAGACAAACAGAAGTTCCAGGAAATCCAGCTGTATGGAAGTCCAACAAAGATATAAAGAAGAAATACTCATCCAAAGAGGTAGGAAGGACGGAGCCAGGGCAGAGAGGACGCAGTGTGGTGGTGGTGGCGGCGGCAACAGTGGCGTCAAGCCTGTGGAAAGCGCAGTCACACATTTTAAAAAGTGGGGAGGGACACATGGGGAGTGTTCCCAGCTCCTGACGAGACCATGCAGCCCACAGTACCAGCACCAGGGAAAATTAAGCCTCATTGCTTCTGACTGTGCAAACCAGTGGGGTTTGGGATAGAGGAAGAAACTGCTGGTCTCTCAGCAGAGTCCACTTGTTTAAAGGGCCCCCATGGTCCTAGAACATCTGCAGACCCACCCATTCTGGAAACAACAGCCAGGGCAACAACCAGAGAAGCGTCAGTCCCATACAAAGTGGGAGAAGTGCCTAGAAAAAGGGCGAGTGCTGAGCAAGCGACATTGTTACCTCTCAGACCCCTCCTCCATATAGAGCACCACAGCATGGTGAAACAGGTTGCCCTCTACTGACGAGGAAACCTAAGGTTCCGTCCCTTACAAATTAACATAAGCAACAACTCTACCTAAGACACAGAAGCAAACAAACACAGGAGCCTGTCAAGATGAGGAGAGAGAGAAGTATGGCCCAAAAGGGAGACTGGATCAAGGTTCCAGTGGGAGAACTAAGCGATGAGGAGATAGCCAACCTAACAGATGAAGAGTTCAAAACACTGGTGATAAAGATGATCACAGGCTTGACAGATATGCTTAGGTATGGCAAACACAAAAGGAAAGAAGTGGAGGATATGCTAAATGAAATGAAGGAAAATCCACACAAAACCAATAGTGAAGGGAAGGAAACTGTGGTACAAATCAATGATTTGGAACAAAAGGAGAAAAACAACAGTGGACCAGTACAGCTGAGGAAACAAGAACTGAAAAAAATAAGGAGAGGCTTAGGAACCTCTGGGACAACTTTAAACATGCCAACATCCAAATTTAGGGGTGCCAGAAGGAGAAGAGGAAGAGCAAGAAATTGAAAAATTATTTGAAAAAATAATGAAAGAAAACTTCCCTAATTTGGGGAAGGAAATGGACATATGGGTCCAGGAAGCACACAGAGTCCCAAACAAACTAGACCCAGGGAGGACCACACCAAGACACATCATAATCAAAATGCCAAAGGTTAAGGATAAAGAGAGAATCTTAAAAGCAGCAAGAGAGAAGAGGAGAATTACTTACAAAGGGGTACCTATAAGACTGTCAGCTGATTTCTCAAAAGAAAGTTTTCAGGCAAGAAGGGACTGGCAGGAAATATTCAAAGTGATGAAAAGCAAGGACCTACAACCAAGATTACTCTATCCAGCAAAGATATCATTCAGAATGGAAGGGCAGAGTAAGTGCTTCCCAGACAAAGTAAAGCTGAAGGAGTTCACCATCACCAAGCCATTACTATATGAAATGTTAAAGGGATTTATTTAAGAAAAAGAATATCAGAACTATGAACATTAAAATGAAAACAGTATCACCACTATCAACAACAGAAGCTAGGGAATGGAAACAAAGGCAAACTAAGCAGACAACTAGAGTGGGAACAGAATGATAGGTATGGGGAGCATGTGGGGGGAGGGCAGCAAGAAGGGGGAAAGGGGAGAGGGAGGGAAATGGCGCAGGAGTTAAGAAGCATGGTAGGAGGGTTGGGAATGGACAGGGGGATGTTGAGAAGAACTTTATGCACAACCCATGGACATGGGCTAAGGGTGGAGGACGGCTGGAAGGAGGGGGGTTGCTGGGTGGAGGGGAGCAAAGGGAAAAGAAATTGGGATAACAACAGCATAATCAATAAAACGTATCAAAAAAACTGGTTGAAAATATATTAATAGTAAATTACATTTCTATTTCAAGTTAGAATGATTTCAGTTCTTTCCTAAGATAAAGTAGGTAAGATTTATTTCCTTAAGTTATGGGAAATTTAAAAATCACATATAGATGCTTCTGCTCTAAACAAATTAAGTTATGGGTTTTCTAAGTAAACATCTTTCAAAATTATGTCAAGAATTCTGAAAAGATAACCATAACTTGTTTTTAATTCAAATTTACTGATAAACTATAATGAAAATACAAAGGTAAACAGTGACAACAGCAAACAAGAGTCAGAAGATGAATGACCTTTATGATAGCTCTCTCTACGTCCACTTAAGGAAAAAACTAGATGGAACCCACTAAAATCTTTTCAAGAGTTCATGACAGCTTTATGAGTTTTCAGATTTAGAGGTAAAAACCATTCTTATTTTCCCTTACTAGTAATTAAAGTTTGTAATGAGCATAGGAAAAATATTTGGAGATTAAAAATGTTCTGCTTAATAAGGGGTTGTGCCGTTGGAAAGAAATTTTATATGAAAGCCACCTTTCCTGCTTTTACTAGTATCATTCATAGACTGGTAATTAAGTAGCAGGTAAAACAATATTACCTTTCATTGCCATTATTAATAAAACTTAAGAAAAGCCAAATTCCAAATGAATTTGCATCTTTCCCAATGAGCTGATGTCATTTAGTTAGCAATGGGCTGTTCTGTAGTAATGGGCATCTCTAGTGTTGTTATTCTATAAAAAGCACCAGTATAGGCAATGGTGTCCACTTTTGTCCTTTCTATCAGTTCTGCTGACACTCATAAATGATATAAGGACCTGTGATGTCTGGGATAATTTGATTCATTAGAGTGCAGGTTTTATGTTAAACGTACTAACATCCTGCTCAGTAAGTTTCACATGTAGGCAACTTCAGATGGTTACCTCACAGAAACAACAAAACAATCTCTCAGAACCACAATAACAATCTTTGGTATTGACAGTATTTGCTGCTGGGTGTTGTAGAGGAACACGAGAGAGAGGAAAAGGAAAACAGAAAAGGGAAGATTAGGGTTTTAATTCTTTCCCTCTATCTATACTTACTGAAAGGTTTTAACTCACAGTTGCTCCAGGGATCATAGAAAACAGAGGATAACACTGTCTGGATAAAAGTATTTGCCTGTTTGCATGACCTGTTTCATATTCATTAGAAGTCTGATACCAACCAGATGCCCCACAATGATAATAAATTTAATTTATTTCCAATTTCTCAAACTCTTCTACAGATTCAGGCAGCACTGTCACAGCCACTGAACCTAGATGAATCATTGAAGGAATGGAATTGATCAGGCAGACAGACTGCAGTGCACAGTTAAGAGTCTCCTAAGAAGAGAGATGGCAGAAAGCCAACATCAAATAGATGATGAAATGGCCATTTCCATTAAGGGAACATCACATCACAGATATTAATTAGGAGGATCTATAATAGAGTTAAGAGGATATGGGGGGAAAATGCTGAGTTAAAAGTCACCCTGGATGTCCTTAGCCTGAAGCAATTATAGATATGAAGGTGAGTCATGTATCTGCAATTTTCCATTCATTTCACAATGCTTGCAGGTAAGTTAGAGATCAAACATAACTCCAGAGTGATGGATGCTTTTAGATTGGGGACAAACTATCTTTAAAAAAAAAGAGAAAAAATTTACTCTTTTTCTTTTATAGGGAGATTATATTCTTTGTTTGTAGCAAGATTAATGATAAATGGTAAGAGTCTTACAAGAGAAATGAAGGAAATGAAACAAATTAGCTTTGAGTTTAAATGCCCAGCATTCTACCAACTTTTTTATTTCTATGGACCCTTAAACAACATGGGGATTAGAGGGCAAGCCCCCCTCATAGTCGAAACTCCACACGTAACTATTTACTCCACAAAAACTTAATTACTAATAGCCTACTGCTGAACTGAAAGGTTTATTGATAAAATAAACAGTTGGTTAACACATATTTTGTATGTTATATGTATTATAAATACTGTAGTCTTTATTGTTGTTTTAGAGGGAAGGGAGGGAGAAAGAGGGTGAAAGAAACATCAGTGTGGGAGAGAAACATCAACTGATTAGCTTTTGAGCATGCCCCAACCGGGGAACAAACCCACAACCTGGGCATGGGCCCTGACCGGGAATAGAACCTGCAACCTTTTGGCTTGTGGGTGATGCCCAACCAACTGAGTCACACCAGCCAGAGCTATCTGTACTCTTAAAATAAAGCAAGCAAGAGAAAAAAAAATGTCATTGATAAAATCCTAAGGAAAATATACTTACAGTATTGTACTATATTTATTGAATATATAACATGTCATCTGTTCGCAAAATGAATAAACTGTCTGCCAGTACCTACATCACACAAAACACTGTAAATGTTATATGTATTACTAACACTAGACATCAAAAATGAAAAGATAACACAAAAAGATAATATGAAAAAAGTATAACAATTCATGCATTGATAACAAAGAAGCAGCAATATGATTGCTTTATGGTAGTCTAGTATAAATGATACAACTGCTTCACAGTAGTGAGGAAACCTCCGAAAAAATTTCAAACCTATATTGTTCAAAAATCAACTATATATTTATTTTAAAAATTGATAGACTTTTTTTTTCTGAGTCTTCAGTTCAAATCTAGCTTATCTGCTAAAAATTAAAATTTTTCTAAAGTATTATTTGATACACCCAAATGTTGGAGACAGTCACATTCCATACCTTCAGAGCTCTCTAAAACAAGAGTCTGCTGTTTTGATGTGGTAAGACAAAAAAAAAAATAACAACTGTTAATTGTCTGAGTTTATGTAGGAAACTAAGAATGGAACCTTGGCAAAGGAATTTCTTATTGGATAGATGTTGTGATCCCAATTGTAATAAAATGGAAAGATAACACCCTTTAATTCTCAGTATTGTCTCAACTCACATATTGGTTTAGCTATATTTATTTGCTGTTTATTACGTATGCAGATACAAAAAATACAGTTGGAAGGGATGGGGGGAGAAGAGAGTATAAGGAATTAGAGACAAAAAAACTTAACTGTCATAAATCCACTGCTGGACAAATAAAAACTTTGAAATGTTGGTCTTACACTGTTTTAGAGAGGTCTGAAAGTACAGAATGTGAGTGTCTCCAGCATTTAGGTCATATGGAATACTACTCAGCCATAAAAAAGAAAATTTTACCCATTGCGACAGCATGGATGAACCTGAAGAACATTATGCTAAGTGAAATAAGCCCGTCAGAGAAAGACAAATACTATTATGATTTCACTCATTTATGAAATCTAATGCACAAACTGAATTAACAAGTAAAATAGACTCTTAGATAGAGAGCAGGATAACACATATGGGGGGTTGGTGTGAGAGGGTGAAGGGATCAAGCAAAAAAGAAAAAGGATTCATGGACATAGACAACAGAGAGATAATTACAAGGGGAAGAGAAGTATAAAGGGGCAGGTAATGGAAAACATACAATTAAGAAATCATGCTAAAAAAACATAGGATATCTAAATGATGTGAAATAACTTGCTGAAAAGTCTTTTAAGCAACAAGTACTTAAAAAAGGTAAGAACACATCAGCAAAAGTGATGGAGTAAATTCTCTCCTCCATAAAAGGAATAACAACATGCGTAAAAATTATAAGAATCAACTTTTTCTGAACTCTGGGAGTTAATCAAAGGCTTGAAGCAGTCCAGTAAGTGTTTATTAAAAGAAAATTGGCTGAACCAACCTAGAGTCTGCAAGATCCTTCCCCATGTGGGAAGTCCACCCTCCCCTTCACACCCCCACTCTTATTAGGGATTTCTGGACCCAAGGGTAGGTAGGACAATGACCATGCCCAGCTTGAAGGAGCTAGAGGAGCATGAGACCGTCACCCATTGTCCTCTATAAGATTATAAAGGGTCTTAAGTCCGAGAGGAGGGGATTGTTATTTTTTGTTATAAAAAATTAATTAAAAAAATAATAATTATATGGGAAAGGGAGAAACTGGAGAGCTTGTATGCGTGACCCATGGGCATGGACTGGGAGGGGGGTTGTTGGGGGTGCTGGGCAGAGGGGAGCAAAGGGGAAAAATTGGAACTATTATGACAATATAATCAATAAAATATACTTAAAAAAAGAAAAGAAAATTGGCTGAATCTTGGTAAAAAGAGTGAGTTCTGTGATGTTTTTAACTTGCCCTATTCCTATTCCACTTTTCCAAGCTCTGTGATGGCCTTAAAAACCAACAATCTATAATCACTGTGAAAACCAGCAGCCTAGTAGTCACCAGAGGTGGCAGAAGAGAGCTGAAGCTCCTTCAAAGCCCCATTCTCAGAGAATTGTCATCATATAACCTGTCCCATGCTTCCCTGCAAGACTCACTCACAAGACTATCTTTATTTGACCTGAATTGGAGCTTGCCCAGTAGGAAAAGGCTAATCTCCAGTGATGTTTGTTGAAAACATTTATAAACAATTGTTTAACACGGTGGCTGCCTGAGGCAGTATATAATAGTTGAGCAACAACAGGCTAACCAAAAAGTTTCAAAGAAAAAGCTGAGGGATAAGATGTCCATAATGGGCTTTGGAAAGTTCTAAGTATCACCAGGAATACAGAAGTAGGACTACACACCTGCCCATAGATCTCCACTTTGTCTAAACTTGGGCATCTGGGCAAGCAGGAAGTGCCAACTGCCTGTTGCAGTGCTGGGTGAGACCAAAAGCACAAAGAGCCCTTTGGCAAAGACTGAGAGACTTATTGGTTCTAAGCACTTAAGAAAACATCTGTCCAATCATTAGTTGACCATTAATTTAACCAAATAGAGACTTCAGTGGCCACACACACACACACACACAAACACAGACCTTTGGTTTTTACAAAACTAAGTTAGAACATGTTGGGGAAAGTGTCCTCCCCAGATTTATTCCCTCTCAGCAATAGCTAGGCACAGTCCTCTGCTAGGCAGAAAGAGCCCAGTGCTTATGTGAGGAACCTGGAACATTTTCCCTAAGGCTTTGTGTCTCCTTTGCTCCTTTCCCTTCTGCTGCAGCTGCTGCATCTGCCACAGGCTCCTTCTCCTCTGCCACACTGAAAATGTCAAGGTAAGCTGCCACATTCTGCTGTCATTTTCTAGGAATGGGTGCCATCAATCCATATCTCCTGTGTTCTCACAGAGGAATAGGCCCCTCTCACTTCCACATCAAAATAAGTCCTACAGGACAGAAGCTTGGTATTGGTTCCTATATCTCTTGGATTTCTCCTACCTATGCCCAAGGCCTCTGAGAGTTTACTTAACTGAACTTTTCCTTGGCATGGTACTTAATTCCTTCCATGCTAATATACATTGCCATGCTAAAAAATTCTCCTTTTGTTAAGATCAAATTCATAGTGCATATTGCATATTTGAAAGTTGTTAAGAGAGTAGATCTTAAATGATAATCACAAAGAAATTTTGTAAATACATATGGTAACAAATGTTACAAGCCTTATTGTGATGATCATTTTCGTAATATATACAAATATCGAATCATTACACCTGAAAGTAATATAACAGTTAATATGTCAATTATACCTCAATAAAAAAGATCAGATACCAAGGCAAACAAAAAGAATACAGACTTTAAAAAATTAGTTTAGAAAAATAAATTTAAAAAATCACCATAGAGCAACAAACATACTCTCGGAGAAGGGGAAAATCTGATTTCAAGAGTTACCACATTATTTAAAATGTCCAGTTTTCAACAAAAAATTGAGACGTACAAAGAAATGAGTAAGTGGGGCTCATACTCAGAAAAAAAATTAGTCAATATAGTAACTGTCCCCAAGGATCCCAGATGTTGGACTTACTAAACAAAGGCTTTAAATTAGCTATTTTAAATATGGTAAAAAAATAAAAATAAAAAAGGAAATTATATCTACAGACCTAAATAAAAAATATGAGAAAAATGCTTAACAAATAAAGACTCTCAATAAAAAGACAGAAATTATTTTTTTAAAAAAGACCCAAACAAATTCTGGATTTGAAATGTACAATAGCTGAAATAAAAATTTCACTGCAGGGTATGCAAAGGCAGATAAAATAGTATAAATTTGACTGTATTTTCCTTTTTTTTTTATTAACTTAAGTCAAGAGAGATACTAAGATAATGGCACTTTTTCTCTTAGAATTAGATTAGGGTAACCTAAAGTTACTGATTTGTTTCTCTTTTTTTAAAGCTCACTATTGTACTGACTGTCCAAACACTGTAACCAATGCTTTTTGCATTTATATATAGTGTCTTCATACAAAAGCATAACAAATCACTATGGAAATATAATAGAAGAATAATAATAGAATACATACTCAAAGTCCTATCATTTTCTTCTTTTTATGGGCATTATTTCAGAAATATTCAAACTGAAGGGTATTTGAATAGTTTTTACCCTTGTTCCTCAGATAATGACGTCTAGAAAAAAAATGGTGGGGATAAAATGTCTTACTCAAGATTAGAAAAATAAAACTAGAGTTGACTTTTGAAAACACAAATTTGTACTACACAGTGCCACTTATATATGGATTTTCAAAAAATATAGATACCTGTACTGTCTTTGATCCCCGTTTGGGAGTCTGCAGATGCAGACTTGATCTACACCACTTTTATAGGGGATTTTGGTATCTACTGGGGGTCCTGGAACCAATACCAAGGGACAACTTAAGTTTTGGGGGAGTAAAAATTATATGTGGATTTTTGACTGCATGGAATGGATGGTGGGGTTGGTGCTCAAGGGTCAAAGGTATAACAATTTCGAAAAACCAAGCATACTTTAGTCATTACCAATATTAGGACTAATACACACAGCAGAATAAAGCTTATTTAGATGGCCTCTAGTCTTCATAATAGATATTAATAGATGGGAAACTACCCCATTGTCCAGATTTCCCAAAACTAACCTGTGATGATAAGACATTCATTGTGATCCAGCACCTCAGTAAAGAGCCGTGAAACAATCAACTCAGGGTTGATTAAAAAGCGAATTTCTTCTTGTACAAGTCCTGCACTGGTTACACCACCTCCAACAAAACGGTTTGCAAAATCCACCTATTTGAAAAAATGTGGCATGTTAAATGATGATCTTAAATACCTACATATATGATAAAGAAGTATACTACTTTTAAATTCTAATCTTGTTTTCCTTTCCCATATACATCAATCCCAAAATTAGTAATCTTCTCAGGGAGAACAGATTGTGGTTGACTGTATTCTTTTTGTCTCACTGCAGTTAATATCTCTGCATATTTCTTTGGATCCCAAAACCTTAGAAGAAACCTGGAAAATGGAGCTTTCAGACAAAAGACTCAATGTAATAATTACATGGAGTTTTGTTTATAAACCTTTTCTGTGCTCCAAGGGCCATAAATCAAGAAGTTTTTTTTGGAAAGGTTTTATCAAGATCATTTCCCCAACATTCACTACTCAATTTCCATTTATGTATTTCGTAGACTTTAATGTAACTATACCTTTCTTATATAATATAGCAATCAAACACTTATTCTTAAATAACTGTAAAGTTTAGTAATTGACCTTTTTGGGGTAACCTTTTCTTCTGTGGAAGATAAAGAGACAAAAATTTTGTCCTTCTAAATTAAACTGCAAAACTCAAACTACATAAACATTACAAACTATAGTTTTAAAATATACGTAAGGAGAAAAATAAAGACAAATCCTAGTTTAACAATAAAGATTCAACTAAATTAATATTTCCAATTTAGTTTAAAACTATACAAAAGCTTTCTGTGGAGTACTAAGATGGGATCCCCAAGTACCTATTAATAATAATGAGTTACACAATCTTCAAGAGAAAACAAACTCAACTTGCCATCATTACTTATTTGTCTTAAACTTACTAAGCACCACACAGTATCCTACACTATGCTAGGAATTACAGGCAAATATGTAAGAAATGCTTTCCAACTTTGCCTTAGATTATTCTATTTGAGGAATTATATTACACAAATATACATAACTGTGTACATACATAATCACACACGCAAAAACGGAATTTAGTAAATAATGTAAGAAAGGCTTATTACTGTGTAGGAAAACCACACTCCTGTATCTCTCCTTTAATTTCACACAACTACCAAACTCACAACACTTCTGACACCAAAATGTGTGGGTTTTCTCACATCAAGCAATTCTGTAACACCACCTAGGTATCCTATAATTCAATTCAGTTCTGACTCTGACTACTTGGAATTAGCCTTGGATTTCAAAAGCTGAGGGTTTAGTCCCACCAGACTGTCAAAGACTGCAAATGTCAATTATAAGCCCCAATTTCTAGTTTGTTTTTTAAAATTTATTTATTGTTTTTCTATTACAGTTGTCCCATTTTCCCTCCATTGCTCCCCCCTACACCACCCACGCCATTTTCCATCTTAAATCCCCGCATCCATGGGTCATCCATACTAATTCCTTGACTAGACCCTTCCCCTTCTTTCCCCCCTTCTCCACTTCCCAACTCCCTGCTGGTCATTGTCAGTCTGTTCCTTGTTTACATGTCTCTGGTTCTATTTAGCTCATTTGTTTGTGTTGTTCATTAGTTTCTTCTATTAGGGGATATCATACAGTATTTGTCTTTCATTGTCTGGCTTATTTCACTAAGGATAATACTCTCCAGTTCCATCTATTTGTTGCAAACAGTAGGAGGTCCTTCTTTCTTTCTGCTGCATAATATTCCACTGTGTAAATGTACCTCAGTTTTTTGATCCATTTGTCTACTGATGGGCACTTAGGCTACTTCCATATGAGAAAACATATTTGCCAATGATACCTCAGACAAGGGTTGGATATCCAAAATATATAAGGAACTTAAATGACTCAACACCAAGAAGACAGACAACCCAATTAAAAAACGGGTAAAGGGCCTGAACAAACACTTCTCCAAAGAGTACATACAGAGGGCCCATAGGCATATGAAAGAATGGTCAACATCATTAGCCATCAGAGAGATGCAAATAAAAACCACAGTGAGATACCACCTCACACTGGTCACAATGGCCGTCATCAACAAATCAACAAACAACTTGTGCTGGCGAGGATGTGGAGAAAAGGGAACACTCGTGCACTGCTGGTGGGAATACAGACCGGTGCAGCCACTATGGAAAACAGTATGGAATTTCCTCAAAAAACTAAAAATGGAACCACTTTTTGATCCCATGATTCCATTGCTAGGATTATACTGGAAGAATCCTGAAACACCAATTCAAAAAAACCTATGCACCCCTATGTTCACAGCAGCGCTATTTACAATAGCCAACTTCTAGTTGATTGGTTAATAGGGATTCCCATGACCCTCCCTGGAGTTTGATAATTTGCCAAAGTAACTCACAGAACTCTGGGTAATACTTACTTACACTTACTGATTTATCAAAAAGGATACAGATGAACAGCAAGATGAAGGGGTACACAGGGCAAGGTATGTGGGAAGGGGCACAGAGCTTCCGGAAGTCACTCTCCCTGTTCACCAACCTGAAAGTTTTCTGAATCCCTTATTTTGGGGATTTTTATGGAAGCCACAGCATGTAGGCATGATTGATCATTACCTCAGTCTCCAATCCCTCTCCTTTTCCCAGAGGTTGGGAGGTTGGGTAGAAAGTTCCAGACTTCAAAGCATGGCCTTGTTTTTCTGGTGACCAGCTCCTATCCTGAAGCTATCCAGGAGTTCACCAAGAATTACCTCATTAGAACAAAAGACATATCTATCACCCAGAAAATTTCAAGAGATTTAGGAGCTCTGTGTCAGGAATCAAAATCAAAGACCAAATATTAGAACAAAAGATGCTCCTATTGGTCTTGTCACTTACATAATTACCCAAGTTTTAGGAAAGAGCTCTGTGCCAAAAGCTGGGGCAGAGACCAATATATAGTTTTGTATTATTTCACATATATTTTCATTGATCTATCTATCTACCTATCAATCATCATCTATCCATCCTCACCTGAGGATGTTTTCATTTGATTTCTTAGAGAGAGAACAACTGATGCCAAGAGAAGCATTGCCTTCGTTTGCACCCAGAATGGGGATTGATGCAGGGATCAGGGATCATACGTGTCCAGACCAGGGGTCACATATGCCCCTGGCCCGGACTGGGGATGAACCTGAAACGTAGTTATGTGCCTTGACTGGGAATCAAACCTACGACCCTTCGGTTATAGGACAACACTACAATCACTGAGCCACATCAGCCAGGGCATTTTGTTCAGACTATTTTTCAGATAGATATAAGATTTCTTAAAACTTGTTTGTAGTCTCTAAAACAATTATGATATTAAATGACTATCTGAAGTCTATTTTACAAAAGAGTAGAACAGGAATATGAATCTTTTGATATGGAGAAATATGAGAAAAGGCAGAAATTAACAGAAGGCAAGATATTCTTTCACTATAAAAGAACTTAGAAAATATTGAAAATTACAACTAGACAAGTTCTTGAAATGAGTTACCACAGAGAATCATATATATCTGGGTTCACTAAATCAATGCTAAAAAACAAGAGGAACTCTTTAGATTTTATAGAAAAATAATTTTGGTTAAAGCTTCACCACTAGCCCACTGATTAAAATTAGTTACCTACTACATAATGAAGTCTTTATGCACTGGGTAGTTTATGGCTTAATCTGTTCAATTCAACAAATGAATACTGTGCTGGGAATCATGAGATACGAAAATGAGTAAAATATGGTTCCTGGCCTCATAGCATTTATATTCTAGACGGGAGTCAGGCACATAAGCAGAATGATAGAATAAATATTAAATAACTTGTTAGTATTTATCTGCTACTGCCCAAATAATACAATTAAACAAAATTAGAGTGTGGGAAGGAAGATAGGGAGTGTTATAAGAGGACGTGTTATTCAATCTGGACTTTGGTGGCAGTCAGACTGAGGGAATAGCTACACAAGAACATAGGAAAACCAAATGTAAAGAGCTGTCTGAGGAGAGGAGTAAGCAGATTCTTCATGCCTGGTTGTAATGTACAGTATAGGGAGGGTCATAGTTGTTGATGAGATAGCGTGGGGTTCAAAAAATTTTTACTTAATTCTGAAGGTTCTGGAAAAGTCTAAAAAAATGAAGTAACAATAAAGGACCTGTGTTTTAGGAAGATAATTCAGGCTAGAGTTTAAAGAATAAACTAGAAAAGTATAAAAGTAAAAGCAGAGACTAATTAGGTGAATAGTTTATACAAGCACTGTTAGGTCCAAATAGGTTGGTGGGAAAAAAAGGGAAGGAGAGACTCAGAAAAACAACAGATAGCATTTAAAAATTGAGAGACTGGCTACAAATAATGATATTGTAAATAAAAATAAGAAACAAAAGTAAGGTTTAAGATCAGCTAAACTTAACTTTTAGTGGAACAAGGTAAATAGCCAAAATGGAAAGATAAACTTTACCCAATTTATGTACTACTTGGCAATGAAAAATAAAATAATATTGAATGCCCATGCTATTGCTCATTTTTTAAATAAAAGGCCACATTTATTGCTTGAAAGGTATGCACAGACATAAATACACTAAACTCAATATGCCTCTGAAAGCAGGAGGATTTGTTTAGAAAATCAAAGTTTCTACTATTTAAAAAAGTTCTTAATAAAAGGCTATTAGAGGTGAGAAACCAGTTCCAGTACATGAAAACAGCATGGGAGTGCTTCTTTATTTTTTAGCCAGTCATTTTCCAACTCACTTTAAAGCTACCTATTCCGATTACTCAGTTTCTGAATAACAACTTGATGAAAAGAGAGAAATGATAATTCCCCTTAAGAGGTTTTGTTGTTGCTGCCATTCAGCATAATGTAATATATATGCTACACAAGAAGCTTTGTGGCACTGCAATACAATATTCCCTGATCTCCTACATATACATGGCATGAATAAGGAGAACAGTTAATAGAAACCTTTATGGTTCTTTTAATCTTCTGAGGTTTCATATTTCATCTATAATTCTAGAAAAGTGAAGAGAATCTCACCCTTGAATGTTGTAAAATAATTCCTATTGAACTGTATTGTAATGAAAGTCAGCATTCCTGCAGTGCTAACTAGTAACAGCTTTGTTGATTTTATATGTATTAAAACTCCCTCAGTTAATCCAAGACTTTAATGTAGAAAAGAACGTCATCAAAAAACAAATATTGTGGCCAAGATGGAGGTCTAGACAGACATGATGCATCTCCTTCCACATCTAAGAAGGAATACAACTATGTACCTCAAAACTAGAAACAACCAGAAGTTCCAGAGAATCGAGCTGCATCAAAGTCCAACAAACAAAGACATAAAGAAGCAATACTCATCTAGACAGGTAGGAGGAGCAGATCTGGGTCAGAGAGGACTAGGTGTGGTGGCGGCAGCAGCGGCTGCAGCAAGCTGGCGGAAAGCACAGTCACATGTTATAAAAAGTGGGGAGGGATACCTGGTGAGCGCTTCCAGAACCAGACCATACTGCACAGCTCACAGTTCTAGCGCCAGGAAAATAAAGCCTCATTGCTTCTGACTGTGCAAACCAATGGGGAGTGGGGCGGAAGAAGAAACTGCTGATCTCTTAGCAGAGTCTGCTTTATTAAGGGGCCCCCACAGTCCTAGAACGTCCACAGACCCACCCACTCATGGAATGATGACCAGGGCAACAACTAGAGAGGTGCCAGTCCCATACAGAAGTGGGAGACGTGCCTGGAAAAGGGGCTAGTGCTAAGCAAGCTGCATTGTTCCCTCTCACATCCCACCCCCACATATAGCACCAAAACATGGTGAAATGAGTTACACATACTGACCAATAGCTAAGGCTCTGACCCTTACAATGTAATAAGTGCGACAGCTCTGCCCAAGACACAGAGGCAAACAAACACAGGAGCCTGTCAAGATGAGGAGACAGAGAAGTATGGCCCAAAAGAGGGAACGGATCAAGGTTCCAGTGGGAGAACTAAGTGACAAGGAGATAGCCATTCTAACAAATGAGGAGATAGCCAACCTAACAGACGTCGAGTTCAAAACACTGGTAATAAAGATGCTTACAGATTTGACAGATATGCTTAAGTACGGCAAACACATAAGGGAAGAAGTGAAGGCTATACTAAATTAAACGAAGAAAAATCCACACAAAACCAATGGTGAAGGGAAGGAAACCAGGGTTCAGAGCAATGATTTGGAAATTAAGAATGAGGAAACAAGAATTGAAAAAAATGAAGAGGCTTAGGAACCTCTGGGACAACTCTAAATGTGCCAACATCCAAAGTTAGGGATTCCAGAAGGAGAAGAGGAAGAGCAAGAAATTGAAAGCATATGTGAAAAAATGATGAAGGAAAACATCCCAGATTTGGCGAAGGAAGCAGATATACAAATCCAGAAAGCACAGAGTCCCAAATAAGCTCAACCCAAAGAGGACCACACCAAGACACATCATCATTAATATGCCAAAGATAAAAGTTAAAGAGAGAATCTTAAAAGCAACAAGAGAAAAGCAGAGAGTTACCTACAAAAGGGGTGCTATAAGACTATCAGCTGATTTCTCAAAAGAAACTTTGCAGGCAAGAAGAGACTGGCAAGAAGTATTCAATGTGATGAAAAGCAAGGACCTACAACCAAGATTACTCTATCCAGAAAAGCTATGTTTGGAAGGGCAGATGAAGTGCTTCCCAAACAAGGTAAAGCTAAAGGAGTTCATCACCACCAAGCCATTATTATATGAAATGTCAAAGGGACTTATTTAAGGAAAAGAAGTTTCAAACTATGAACATTAAAATGACAACAAACACAACTATCAACAACCGAATCTAAAAATTACAATCAAAATGCAACTAAGCAAACCAGAATTGGAACAGAATCATAAGTATGGGAATCATTTGGAGGATTATCAGCTGGGAGGGGGAAGAGGAGAAAATGGAGAGATGGTACAGGGAGTAAGAAGCATAATTTGTTGGTACAAAATAGACAGGGGGAAATTAAGAATAATATAGGAAAGGGTGAAGCCAAAGAACTTACATGCACAACCCACTGACATGAACTAAGTGGGGTAGGATTGCTGGAGGGAAGAATACTGGGTGGAGCGGGGCAAAGGAAAAAAAATCTGGGACTACTGTAACAACATAATCAATAAAAAACATTAAAAAAATTTTTTTGAACCATATTTCAAAATTAATGTTTTAAATAGAAGAAAAGACACCAATTAAATACAAATTTAAAACCATTTTTAAGGATGAGACAACTATTAATTCAGGTATCCTAAGTATTTTTCTTTATTATCTCAATTACTGGGAGAGGGGGTTTTAAACAAAACATGCTTGCTTCTTTGAAGATTTCAATTACAAATGTCTAATTAAAGGTAATGCTAAAAAGAATCTGTGCCATTAGGCACTTAGAGCATCATATAACTAGCCAAATGCAAATCAGTCTATAGTCATTTTAAAACATTGTTATTTGACTATATCAGTCTATTTTCAGGCAACCATTTTATTTAGCTTCTGCCCAATACAGGATAGGGCAAAAGTAGGTTTACAGTTGTGAGTAAATGAAACACAGGGTTTTTTTTTTCCTGTATTATTATTTATTATTGTATTATTTGTCATTTCAAGAACTGTAAACCTACTTTTGTCCTACCCTTTATATGCATCAAATAAGGATTGAAAAAAAAAAAAAATCAGCCATTCCCAGTGTAAATGAGGTAATACACAAGATTCTTTAAAAGATAACTAGTATTACAATGCTCTTAAAAATGGTATAAAAACATTTTAAGAATACAAATCACTAACATTTTCTCTGGTGAGTGATTTAAAAAAACATTACACTAAAGCAAAAGGTTAGGTGTTACATCAATTTAAAGCTGGATAACTCCTTTTTCCAAAAATATTTTTTTAAGTGAAGGGAGTAACGCAGATTTATAAGAAAGATTAAGAGATGGAAAAATTATCTGCTCTGCAACAAGGAAAAGACAGCAAGCATAGTTGGTCACATGCCTAAAACAATTATATATGGGAGATAGTGTTTCTTATCAATCAGTTTTAGCCCCCTAGGCTTAAACAAGGTCGGTGGCAGAAAAACATCTCAAGCTGGTCATCATTTAGGGCAGAGCAAGAGCCCTTAAAGAAAAAGAACAAAACTGTCTAGTGACAGCTTGTCAAGACCATACTCTAGGAACTTGATCCACTGTCAATCTACAATCTATGTCTGAACCAAGAGGCCTGGTGTTGTCCAGATCTTGGGATTTTCTGTCAAAGGCTTTTAAAAAGTGTCTCATGTAAGAAACAGAGACTGTACAGTGGCAAGTAACAATATTACCATGGCTGTCAAGATGAGCTGTTTGGTGTTTTTCTCCATTCTGCTGTCATGCTTCTTTGCATTAATTTAGCTTAGGAAATAAACAGCTTTCAAATCCCCTTTGATGTCAGGAGCTTGACAAAAGTCCCAAACACACACACTCTATTGTGATTCACCTACCTGTAGCATGCCTTGACCATTTCCTTCTATGGTACCTTCACAAGTTATATGCAGTCGAGTCAGAAAGTTTTCACACCTACAATTAAAAAAAAAAATTCCCTTATCTACTTTTTATTGACAGATATATTTCACTACAAAAAAAAAAAATCTAAAAGTATAAAATAGAACTGAAACCACTCAAAATCTCAAAAGCTAGAAAACAGATGCCTACTGTTAAAATTCTTGGTATAGAATCTCCCAAACATTTCCTAATTCAAATATACAAATATACTTTTAAATTTTTATTTGCTTGTTTCCTCATTTTATTTACTTTTAGAGAGAGAGGGGAAGGGAGGGAGAGAGGGAGAGAAACATCGATGTCAGACAGAAACATCAAACAGTTGCCTCTCACACAATGCCCCTACTGGGGACTGAACTCATAACCCAGGCACCAGGAATCCAGCTGCTGACCTTTTGCTTTCTGGGATGATACCCAACCAACTGAGCCATATAGATCAGGGCTAAATATACATTTTTAACTTAAAATGAGATAATACACTGTTTTCTCCTACAAAATATCAAATTTCCTCCCCTCTTTAAGAGTTAAAAAACTTGTCAAAATATTTTTTAAAATTAAGATCTATAAAACTGTATTATCATCCTACAGTTGACAACCTAAGGAAAAATACACAAAAATTTGATAATAAATCATATATGATTCTCAGATATGCTCTATTTTCACTAGCTCGATAACTGTGTGTGTGTGTCGGGGGGTGTCTTGATGAAAATAAACGCCACAGAAATTCTGACCTGTCGTATTTTTATATTAATAAAACTGACAGATGACTCTTGCATCTGTTAGTAAAATTACTTTCATTTTTATAAACCATGATCACTCAGGTGTTTATGAAGCTCAGAACATGTTACCTGTTGGCATATTCAATATTTTATACTGAAGAGGTCTGAGAAGGTGGCAGAAGCAAGAAGGTCACTCAAACCCACCTTCTTCCCTAAAACAGGCCATAAAACCCTCAAGTGAGAGGTACCCTCTTTATGCTCAGATGAAAGGAGTATTCTTATCTTCGAAGACAAAGGGATCCCAAGAAGAATCCTAACAAAGAGGCCACGCCATCCCTCTACCCTTTACTACAATTACCTCACTTTCCTTAACCCATTCATGGCTGTCTGCTCTTCATCAAACCTAGCACAGAAGTACAGGCGTCTATTTCTTTGGGTCTTTATTTCCTTATGAAGGCTCCCATGTCATGTAAAACTTACATAAAATAAATTTATATGCTCTTTTCCTGTTAATCTGTCTTGGTTAGTTTAATTTTCAGACCCAGACAAATACCCTCAGATACCTTACAGTGTTTATCTAGTTTACATTATATTAAAAAATGAATTCCATTTTATTAGTAGCAATTGTCTATGACATTTCTTCCTTAGATTTCCCCCCCCTAATTATTGGAGAAAAAAGTTTAATAGAATGTAAAAGATGAGACCCAAACCCCTAAATTATAAAAGGGTAGCATTAATTTTGGGGAGAGGGGAATTATTTATTTTTTAAAACAATTACATATCTTTAGAAACAATTTAGCTGAGGACGTGATACAGAGATCTGATCAGATCACTGGGTAGGAGTAGGGAGGAGCCATAGGAAGAGGACACCCAAGGCAGTGGTAAACAGTCTATATGACATTGGCTGAGAAGATGAATACCTCCAGAGCAAGTGGAATTAAGGGCCAGAAGATTTAAAATAAAAAGAGGGCAGAGATTGGCTCTCGGGCTCTTCTTCCTTGAGGATGCCTGGATGATCATGCTACAGCTGCCTGCACTTACAAAGGATGGAATTTTGGATGGGAAGGAACTCCGGGTGCAGCCTAAGATCAGACTGGCCCGACAAAGGGTGGCACGGTTATTCTTCTTTGGATGTTCTAGAGCAGGGGCCCCCAGCCCCCAGTCCATGGCCTGTTAGGAACCCAGCACAAGCGAAGCTTACTATTGTCCTGCCTCGGACCCAGCCAGTGAGAGAGGAAAGCAAAATTCACCTGAGCTTGGGGCCTCCTTTCTCCCAGTTCACCTGAGCTCCGTTTTCTGTCTCTGCCCAACACCCCCCTACTTCCATGAAACCAGTCACCAGGTGGTGGACTGTTCTAGAGGGGATGAGCTCTGAGGCAGAAGCTAGGCATTAGAACTAAGATAATTAAAAATTAACTGGGAGAATGATAAAGGAACTCAGGAGTAAAAGATTTTAACTTTAATTGATAGGCTTAAGTGATTAAAGCTGTAACTAAAGAATTAAAATTTTTAGCCTTAATTGTTAGGCTATAGACTATAGTGACTACTGCATGTGGAAAGCTGTTATTCCTAAACTGTGTAGTTTTTGAATAAAGATTCCTTTCTGACACTTCTGGCCAAGATGGAGGTGTAGGTAGACACGCCACATCTCCCTCACAACTAAGAAAGAATTTATGACCACTTCAAAAATTTTAAAAATCTATAAAATTCAGAAAATCAAAACTACATGGAAGGTCAACAAAGAAATAAAGAAATATTCAGCCAGAAAGGTAGGAAGAGCGGAGCCAAAACAGAGAATGAGGTGTGGTGCTCCAAAGTGGCTGCAGGGGCAGAGCTTGGCAGCCTGGATACTTGGTGGCAGCGGCAACAACAGCAACAGCGGCAGAACTGGGACTGTAGCCACAGCGAAAAGCGCAGTCATACATTTTAAACCTGGGAAGCAATCCCAGACCCAGACCAGACCACGCAGCTTGCAGTTCCAGCGCCAGGAAAAACAGAGCCACATTGCTTCTGACTGTGAAAACCAGTTGAGGTTTGGGGCAGAGGGAGAAACTACCAGTCTCAAAGGGGCGAGTGCGGGGAAAGCAGCACTGCTCCCTCTCAGGCCCCACCCCCACATTCAGCGCCACAATGTAGTGAAACAGGTCACCAGCACTGATGAATACCTAAGGCTCCGCCCCTTACAATGTAACAGATATGACAGCTCTCTACCTAAGACACAGAGGCAAACACAGAAAGATGTCAAGATGAGGAAACAGAGAAGTACAGCCCAAAAGGGGGGACAGATCAAGGTTCCAGTGGCAGAACTAAGTGACAAGGAGATAGCCAACCTAACAGATGAGGAGATAATTAATTTAACATACCAATTTAACAGACACATGGTCCAAAGTACTAGTGATAAAGATGCTCACAGACTGGACAGAAAAGATTAAGCATGACAGGGCAGACATGAAGGTTATACTAAGTGGAATGAAGGAAAATCCAAACAAAACTAGTGGTGAAGGAAAGAAAACCAGGGCTCAAATCAACAAACTGGAACATAAGGAAGAAATAAACGGTCAACCAGTACAGAATGAAGAAACAAGAATTTTTAAAAATGAGGAGAGGCTTAGAAATCTCTGTGATAGCTTTAAACATGCCAACATCTGAATCACAGGGGTGCCAGAGGAAGAAGAGAAAGAGCAAGAAGTTGAAAAATTATGTGAAAAAAATAATGAAGAAAAACTCCCCTAATTTGGGGAAGGAAATGGACATACACGTCCAGCAAGCACAGAGAGTCCCAAACAAACTAGACCCAGGAAGGACGACAGCAAGACACATCATAATTAAAATGCCAAAGGTTAAGGATAAAGAAAGAATCTTAAAAGCAGTAAGAGAAAGGGAGAGAATTGCCTACAAAGGGGTACCTATAAGACTATCCGCTGATTTCTCAAAAGAAACTTTCCAGGCAAGAAGGGACTGGCAGGAAATATTCAATGATGGGAGGCAAGGACCTTTAACCAAGATTACTCTATCCAGAAAAGATATCTTTTAGAATAAAAGGGCAGATAAAGTGCTTCTCAGACAAGGTAAAGTTAAAGGAGTTCATCATCACCAAGCTATTATTATATGAAATGTTAAAGGGACTTATTTAAGAAAAAGATCAAAACTATGAACATTAAAGTGACAACAAAAATCATCACTATCAACAGAATCCAAAAAATAAAAACAAAAACAAAGTAATCAGACAAAAAATAAAAAAAATAAAAATAAAAAAGTCCTTTCCTTTCTCTCCAAACCTTTGCCTCTGGAATTTTGCCTAGAGGGTGGTGGCAGGCAGCAGGACCCCACCTGCTGTTCGGTAACAGAAGCACTATTTACTTACTGTTTTGCTTTTTTCCTTGTTTCAATGGAGTCCAAATACATTTCAAGCTAAGCTCAGTCCAACAGAATTGAGAGCCTTAAATGCAGAAGGTAATTCAGCATAGGTTCTTTTCTAAGAGTTTAATTTGTATTAACTCACTTAATCCTCACAACAACCCTATCACTACCTCCTTTTACAGATGGGAAAACAAAGCACAGAAAGCAGGTTAAGTAGACTACCTAAGGCTAGTAAATGAGGCTATAAAGATTTAACTCAAGTAACCTAAGCCCAGTGTCCAAGCTCTTAACCAATATGATATACTTTTAGAAAAATTACTTTGCAAATCTCTTTTTAACTTCCTTTGTGGGGTTAGGCGGGGTTCCACTTTCCTAGTCATTTTATTCCATGGGAGACCACCTGTGAGGATACTACCAAAAAATTAAAAAGCATGATTCAGAAATCTCCGGGTTGTCAGTCAGGACTTCAGAACAGAAATCTCAACTGTTGTCAATGATTCTCCGTAACTAAAGTTGTCAACTTAAGAGTACAGTCCTCAATAAAATTATGAAACTGCTAGAAACTGTTTTTTTTGTTTGTTTTTTTAAGCATCCTCTGACTCCCTGATAGGTCTCCCCTTCTGGCCCCTGTAAATTCTCCATTCTATTGTCCCAGGAATCAAAGACATGGCCTATTATGGCTCTCGGTGAATAATTAAGCCTGGCTAAAGTATTTACTGATAATTACACGGTTAACTATAACATGTCAGAACCTTAGAAATCAGAAAAGCCTCTAACTTCCTGGTACCCACGTAGCCCCTTACTCTTAGAAACACCAACAATCCTTATCTCTTCTTCATCCTTCCTCTAAGTGAATGCATGTTTCCGGTTCTGTGGAGTCTGGGAGATGGATATTAATTATTACTTTCTAACTCACTTATGAAGCAGTTAAAACAAAACAGAGACCAAAGACATTTTTTCAAAGTTAGAAAGGTTATCAAGTTAAATGCTGTCTATTGAAGTTAAGGGGAGTATCTTGATCTTACTTAGGGGCAAAGTTATCTCACTGACACAATAGCTTTGCAGATCTCTACATTTTGACTTATCTCTTCACTCCCAGATGGTAATGTATAAGTGAGTGCACTTTCACATTAGTGCCAGATGAATGTCAAATGCAGAGTAGAAATACTGAACTGAATTAAAAAACAAGACCTCTGAATGACCTATAAAATCTACAACAAAGTGATGTGAACAAAACATTAGTATTCCTATTAGACTAATGGAAGAACTAAGAAAAGCAATTCTCTGTACTCTGGTCTGGGTAGATAACATAGCAGATGGTTACTTTTAGTTCTACCATATTTTAAGAGGGACCAATGGTCTGGGGTATGTAAAAAGCAGAGATAACGTATTTAGAGTTTGTATTATATGTGAAATAGAAGAAGTGAATAAGTTTTGTATGTGCCTGTGTGCATTTTTAGTGGTGGGGTGAGTCAAGAAAGCATTAAGATACATGAAGGAAGGTTAAATGTTAACAAAAATTAATTAAAGTTATGTATTGTAGCTCTAGAAGGAAAAACCAGGAGCGAAGGGGAGAATTATTGTAAAGACAGACTTTAAAAACAATAATTTTAAGAGAGAGAGAAAGAAACATAGATCTGTTGTTCTACTTACTTATGCCTTCATTGATTGATTCTTAGATGTGCCCTGACCAGGGATCAAACCCTGGTGTACGTGAACAACATTCTAACCAACTGAGCTACCTGACCAGGGTGAAAAGATACTTTTTTAGTGAATGAAAGTATCAGAAAATAAAACAAGCAGCTGACTGAAGTGAAATAGTGAATTTGCCACCACTGAAGCTGTCTAGTCTCCATTTGTCACTGGCGTTGGAGTTAATAATATTTTTAGTAGGCAGCTACACCAGATGACTTCCTTGGGTCCCTTGCATCTCTAACACACCATGACTTCAAAACGTTGCACATGTTCTCTCCCTTTCTTGCTCAACTGTGTTTTTGTTTTTGTTCAGTCTTTTATCTACTTCCCTCTATTAATAATCATCTCAGCCATGCAGATAGCCTCCTAAAGTAAGTTTGTTTTTCTTTCCCCTCACAAATAAGCATGTTTGATGAGTGAAAATACTATGGGAAAGCCACCTAAGCAGATGTGCCTTCGTAAGTTAACTCCCTTAAGAGTGAGTCCCTTTCACCACTAATTCCAAAAGGAACAATTACAAACTAGAGTAAAAATTATTAGAAAGTGGAAATGAGAGGTACTGGTTAACATGAATGCACACCCAAAATATGCATTTAGTATGTCGAATTGTGTCCTCATGTGTGTTGAAAAAGTTGATCCATTCTTTTTTAAGTGTTTTGGGAATTTGCTATAGATTAGGAAATGTGTTAACTATTCTAAGACACTAAAAAATTTACAAATCTGATGACCTTAGGTTGATTACTATTCTCAGTTCTTGCAGATAAGTAACAAGAACAAAACACAGTAAATTAGCAACTTTCACAAAGTCTGCCAATAATACACATTGGGTAGCAAAACCTCAAAATTCTTATGCATCAGACAAAATTCTAGGTAATTACTATTTACATTTAATAAAAACAACTTTTCCCAAACTTGTTCTCCAGGAAGAAAAGTTATAAAATACAAGCAGTAACCAAAAATGGAGAGTAAGAAGAAACATTAAATATTGGTGTTCCATTTACTATTAAGTGTCTTCACACACAAAACTCTTTAATTCTAAATAGGACTTTCAGAAGATAAAGCTAAGGCAGACTTTGATTCAAAAGGTATAACCTTTCTAACAATGAGCGCTATTCTAAGCAATTTCCCCCCACTGCTTATGAGAAGAAACTTCCTAGCAAAAAGGCAATTGAGAGGTTGGCAAAACATCTCCCCAGGGGCTGTAAGATAAAATCCTCCCATGGTAAAAAGATTCCTTCTAATTCTAAGGTTCCAGGATTATTTTTATCATTATTACCTTTCCCATTCTGGAAAATCTTCAAGACTCTGTCTTGTAAATGTCACCAACCCAGTAGGTTCTACAAAAGCATTGAAAGAAAAAAAAAAAAAACACCCAAAATAAGTTTAGATTTTGAAAAGATTATACATATATTCAGAAAAGAATGGGTCTAACAATGGCTATAAAACTAATTAGGAAACGGCAAGCCTAGTGTTGGAATACAACAGAAGATTGATTTAAAATAATATTATCCTTAGAGTAGGAACTCTTTCTATAAAATAGTTAAGTCCACACTAAAACAAAAAACTACACAAACAAAAGCACAACAGTGGGAGGATCTGAGCACTGGTACTTCTTAGTGACGTTTTCTAAACTGCAAACACTTTTAAAAAATAATTGGGGAAAAAAGATGCATAATGAGGGTAGTTTACACAATAAAGACAGAACAGAATTTTAATCTGTAGACTCCTTCTCAAAGAAAAACCTTAACCTGACACCTAAAAACTGGTGACTGTATACACATTTATGTGTTTTATAATTAAATAAAATGTCTAGAATTAAAAAGAGAAAATTGTTGGCATACCTTTGGAGCTAACACAGCCAAATCCAGGGCTTAGACAACATGTAATTCCTCAATTTATAAGGTGCCTTAGCCTTATAAGGAGTGATTACTGTGTTCTATTATAAATAGTTAGAGAAGAAAGATGACAGTTTTCAAAAAGTAACAGATATAAGAAGATCAAACAGTAAATTTTAGAGGATAAGATCCATTTATGTTAGGTTTATTTTTTTACTAGTAGTAAAAGTAACAAATAAATCAGCTGGCCAAAAGTAATTTGTTTTATTCGAGTCAAAGAATAAACTAAAAAGACCAGATCATTTTGTTTTCTTTTTTCTTTTTCTTTGTAAAGCTCTTAAGCAATGAGAAATGTCAGGAACTATTAGTGATGATGGTGGTAGAGTCCCAATGAAAACTTAGCAACATTTCATTCCTTGGGATAATTCTACATTTCTTTGTTTTGAGTCACAAGCAATAATAACTCAAAAATCATATGGAGTATTTATGTTATTAAAAAAACAGAATTTTGTTATCATGGGTTATAAAATGTTCTTAAAATGTCTAACTTTAAGACAAATAGATAACATATTTAAAATTCACAACTAAGAAGTAAAACTATTCAAACGCCAGAGAAGTAATTCTATTAATAGAAAACTAATGTTAGTATCATCATTCAGTAACTTAGCAGAGAAAGATATAAATATCCTTCAAATACAGTAGGAGAGATCAAAAGAAATTTATAAATGAATACTGCTGGCAAAGCAAAAGAAAAGGCAGATAAACATGATTCTTCAGATATAATAACAAAAATACCTTGAGAGTGAGCGAGCCTATTACCTTTCTTCCATAAAAATGCACCTCTCATGCCAGAATAGGTTATTTTGGTTAATTAAATATCTTTATGAGTAAATCAATATATATATACTGCATAGAATCATTAACTTTAAAATACTCCATCTATAAGATACTTAAAAAAATTTTTTTATCTTCACTGTTGTTCTATTACAGTTGTCCCAGTTTTCCCCCATTGCTTTATTTAAAAGTATATTGAAAATCACTTAATTCAGAAAGCTGTTTAAAATCTTTCTGTCTCTATATTGATGCTTGACAACACTCATAAGTTGGTCCTGATAGAATTACATTTTATCAACTCTAAAAAGAACATTTTTTTCATGTATTAAATTTCTGAAAACAGAATACATCTTTCATAGTCAAAGGTATCTAGCCATTGCATTTGGTCTGTAAAAAAGTTAAATTTTTCCTGAGATGTACGTCTACTTCTGCCGTTATCTAAGAGCACCACCAACCTGTGGTTCAAGTTCTTAGGGGAGGTTTTTTTCTTTTTTGGTCCCCTCCATTCCCAGTGCCAAGGATGACAGTGGCAGTTTGTTTACTGTCCCTTTTCTGCATGGTCAGGTTAATTTCTTATTTATCCATACAGACCTTTGGTGGGCCAGCTTCGTAAGAGAGATTTCTTATGACTCCCCATCCCAAGGTTTTTTTCCTTCTTAGTAATACATAACATAATGACACTTCCTACCATCTACAATGTTCTCGATTTAATTAAACATGGTACTTTAAATACATTTTAATAGTTTCTATTTAGTAGACTCTAGGACTTCTATAAAAAGTAATCATTCTATTGTAAACCTTTTTATTATACTTAATATTTCCTCCTTAAGGCTATAGCTTTACATCCTGAAAACCTATAGCATGTTTCACTGTATTTCTAGAGAACTAAATTACCACAAATAGTGAAAAAGGCAGAACATAAAGTGTCTAATTACAATTTAATTTTTCAGTGTGACTAATTCCTAACAGTTATGATGGTTTATAAATTTCTAGTTGAAAAACCAAAACTTTATCTTTTTTCATCAAATTATTTAAAATCCTAAAACGCAGAAAGGCAAATTAGCCTTTACAGAAGACATACACGATTTGACTCCAAGGGCAGAAAAGTAAACTCTGAATTACTTAAGTATAATAATGAAACTCATTCTATTTAGATTTAGAATAGCAAAAAAAATGTACTTATTTTTCTAATAAATTATTACAAATTCTAATTTGGTTTTATGTATCATCAGCCTGAATGTGCCTTCATTTTCCTTAATATTTCATTAAGTACAGAGCACAAAACTAAAAATTGATAAGCTAAGAAATAACCCTCTATCAAAGAAGCATACAGTATTCCCTCATTTGTCATGGGTATTATGTTCTAGATACCCCTGTAATAGGTGAAAATCCACGAAGTAGGAACCTTACATTTATTTTAGTATTTATATATATTTTAAGGCTTTATAAACCCTTCCCCCACACTTATAAACTGTTCCCAGCCCCTTATTAACCTTTCCCACTCCCTTATTAACCTTTTCCACACTTTTACAAACACTATTTATGTTCTTAAACATATTGTACACTCTTAAACCTACGTAACTTTAACAACGTACATATATATACCACAAAATCCCGCGATATAGCGAAAAATCCGTGATAAATAATTAAATATAACATTTTTTAAAAATCCCGCGATACAGTGATGCCACGATAACTGAACTGCGATGTAAAGGGGGACTACTGTATTTTTCCCTTAAATTCCAAAATCCTAGTAATTGATTTCTTTTAAAAAAATCTGAACAATGTCTAATAACAATGCACTCAAGGGGGAAAAATGCCAAGAAGGTATACTGTGATGTGAGATTACTTATTAAAGGGAAGATGTGGGGGGAAATAATGACTTCTACAAATAAACTAATTGTGATAATCAATGCTTCTTTAAATAAAACACATCAAAAATGTATTTCCCGGTTCAAAATACTTTCTTTGAAAATACTGATTTACTGTTTTTATTCATGAACACACATTATGGTATGTTATGTTGGTCTAAATTTCAGAATATATAAAACCCCCTACATACTCAAGGTGCACATTTATGTATATGTAAGGTAGGAAGGTGTACTTTGAACACAAAATGTTGTTGATCTGAACTGTCCCCATCAGTGATAAAAATTACAGTAAGAAAGAAAGGAATTTACTTTTCTCTGTGACTCTTCTAAAGTAGCAGAAGAGCGTTTTAAGCTTCTCTGGTTTTCTTGAGGAACGTCCTTCAAACAACCTGAAAGAGATCAGAAATAAAGATTCACAAAGAACTAAATCTATATTACTAGCACCAATTAATAAAAAAAGTAATTCTTCCACAAGGCAATTATATCTTGATAAAGAAATAAAAAACTATTTGGATTCAAACGGCATCCTGAAAGAACTGAAACTAACTAGAACCAGGCTTCTTAAAAGTTGTTCAAGTCAGATGGCACCCTCTAACAAATACATCCCTCCAATCTATCTTCCTCCAGGGAGAAGGAACCATCTGGTCTCTCAAAGTCAATTAAGCCAGTGAGTTAATGCTCAAGTATTTTCCCAATGGGAAATAGCAAATACTATTTATAATTCACAATATTACTAGGGAGTTAAATGCTGAAACAAAAACAGTGTCTGAAAAAACAGACAAACCCACATGATCGTTTGTGCTGAGGAGGTAGTGGGGAAGTGACAACAATAAGGGGAATGAGTGGGTATAACAAGATGTTTGAAGAACTAACTAATTCTTCGTAATTAAACAAATCTACCCAGTGTATGGTAACCAAAAAAGTGCCTATGCTATGTCATCTAGTTTCCAGCAACCAGGACTTGTACTATTTAATTTAGCTGTCTTGGAAATGATGTGGCATTGTTACTAGAAACACATTATGCAACTTATTCTGAGGAAAGAAAAGCAGGGCTTTGGAAGCATATGACCTGAGTAAGTAGTTCACTAAAGATTTCAAACACAAAAGCATGCTTTCAGGCACAATATCTACTTTCCCAAAAGCATTTAAAATTACAGAGAAATTCTGTGGTTATAAATAATGAGGTATTTTTCATCTGCTTCTAGTCATATACCCTGATTTTAAAATTAAAAACATTTCAAGCAAAAGTTCACTTTGATAAGTACCAAAATAGGTAAAATTTCTCATTAGAAAAGCAAGCTTATTAACTATGGTAGAGAGGGAAAAGTTAATTCCATGAGAAAACCCTACTGAGCAAATAAAATGAATTAGGAGAAGGGAAGGAAATGCAGATTTCAAATGACCTTGTTTTCAGTAATCTGAAATTCTGTAGTCAGGGTCAATTTCTGAGAAAACAATTTATTTGAATACTTATTCCCTGAAAATGATATTTATGTCAGAAAGCATTTTAACCAAATCTAAAATCTAATTTTTAAAAGAATAGTGCCTATGTTGTTTTACTCATCTAAGAGAACTTATTTTTCTAAATGTTTATTATAAATACTCTTAAAAATTCAGCTTCTTGCCAAAAGAAAGGATCTTTGAGACTACAGGTTTCCACTTAGTTTCTTCTGTAATGTTGACGAGAACAGAGTTTGTTTAAATCAAAATGATAGTCAAAATGAAGAAGCCATTTGGCAGTTGAATTAAACATTCTGCGTGAAATAAATGATTTACTAAATGAATACCTTGGGATCCACTGAAAAATTTCTTTCTAAGTTTACTATTTAGTATAGGGAAGCTGTATTAACATAAAGGCAGCCACCACCTTTCCTTAGAGATGAATTCATAGACTATACAATTCAATTAAGGGGGAAAAGTTCCTCTTCCACAGAACCATTGCATTGTGAGAAGAAAATGGCTGCTGACCTTAAGAAATAATTCCCCCAAGACTTCTGGCAAGATGGAGGCTTAGACAGACATGCTGTGTCTCCCTCCACAACTAAGAAGAAACACAACTACCTCAAAACTAGAAACCACCAGAAATTCCAGGAAATCAAAGTGCATGGAAGTCCACCAAACAAAGATATAAAGAAGAAATACTCATCTAGACAGGTAGGAGGGATGGAGCCGGGGCAGAGGACACGGTGTGGTGGTGGCAGCAGCGGCAACAGCAGCAAGCGGACGGAAAGCGCAGTTACATGTTTTAAAAAGTCAGGAGGGACACCTGGGGAGGGTTCCCAGTTCCTCACCGAACTGGGCAGCTCACTGTCCCACCACAGGGAAAATCAAGCCTCATTGCTTTTGACTGTGCAAACCAGTGGGGGTTAGGACGGAGGCAGAAACTACCAGTCTCTCAGCAGAGTCTGCTTGTTTAAAGGGCCCCCACGGACCTAGAACATGCGCAGACCCACCCACCCACCCACTCTGGGAACGATGGACAGGGCAGCAGCTAGAGGGGCGCCAGTCCGGTGCGGAAGTGGAAGTACCTGGAAAAGGGGCGAGTGCTGGGCAAGCGGCATTGTTCCTTCTCGGACCCCTCCCCCACAGACAGCGCCACAACGTGGTGAAACAGGTTGCCCATTACTGACGAATACTTAAGGCTCCGCACCTTACGATGTAACAGGAGCGACAGCTCTCCCAGGGACACGGAAGCAGACAAACACAGGAGACATCCAGCCAAGATGGAGGAGGCCTAGACTGACATGCTCGTCTCCCTCCACAATTAAGAAGGAATACAATAACCGCAAAACCAGAAATAACCAGAAGTTCCAGAAAATAAATGGAAGCCCAATGTATGAAGTTATAAGGAAGTGGTGCCCATCCGAACAGGTAGGAGGAGTGAAGCCGGGAAAAGAGTTCAAACTGTGATGTCCGCAGCAGCAGCAGCAGCGACGGAGGCAGGACAGTGGTAAGCACAGACACCCATATTTAAGGGGAGGCGAGAAGTGCCTGGGGAGCACGCCCAGCTGCAGACCAGATTCGTCAGTTTTCGATTCCAAAGCCGGGGAAGGCAGACCTCTATTGCCTTGGACTGTGAGTCCCAGAGGGGGTGGAGATGAAGAAGGAGGCTCCCGGTCTCTCAGCAGAGAGTGAACAGCAGGAATCCATCTTTGATCCCCACCCCCCGCAGAAAACGCCACAACGTGGTGAGACAGGTCGCCCAGTTGTGACGAGTGCACAGGGCTTCGCCCCCTATAGTGTAGGAGGTGTGACAGCCCTGCCCAGGAAGCAAAGGTAAACACAAAACAGTCAGGATGGCACAGATCATGATAGAGATCCCAGTGACGCAGCTGACCAGACAGCAAATATCTAATCTAACGAAGCAGCAGATAGGAAATCTTTCTGAGGCTCAGTTCAGAGCTTTGGTTATACAAATGCTTACAGGCCTAACAGCAGATCTCAAACAAGACGGGGAAGGAATGAAGGCTAGTCCTGCTGAAATGAACGAAAACACATACGAAACTAGTGGTGAGGGAAAGAAAACCAGGGATCAAATCAACTAATCAGAACATAGGGAAGGAACAAAAAGTCAACTAGTGCAGAAAGAGGAAATGAGAAGTGAGGAAAATGAGAGGTCCAGAAACTTATCGGACAGCTATAAGCGGGCCAACATCCAAATCATAGGGCTACCACAGGTGAAGAAGAACTAGAAATTGAAAAATTATGTGAAAAAATAATGAAGCAGAACTTTCCAAACTTGGGGAAGGAAATAGACTTACAGGTCCAGGAAGCACAGAGAATTCCAAAAAACCTGGACCCAGGGAGAATCACACCAAGACACATTATAATCAAAATGTCAATATTCAAGGATAAAGAGAGAATCTTAAAAGCAACAAGAGAGACGACTAGAATTACATACAAAGGAGTCGCAATAAAACTATCAGCTGATTTCTCAGGAGAAACTCTGCAGGCAAGAAGGGACTGGCAGGAAATATTCAAAGGAATGAAAAGCAAAAATCTACAACCACAATTACTCTATTCAGAGATGCTGTCATTCAGAACAGAAGGGCAGAGAAAGTGCTTCCAGGACAAAGGAAAACTGAAGGAGTTCATCAGATCCAAACCACTGTTATATGAAATGTTAAAGGGCCTTGTTTAGAAGAAAGAGGATCAAAACTATGAACATTAAAATGAAAACTGTATCACAACAACCAACAACAGAAGCTAGAGAATTCAAACAAAGGCAGACTAAGTAGGCAATGAGAGTGGGAAAAGAATTATAGGTATGGGGAACATATTGGGGGGAGGTCAGTGGGGAGGGGGAAGGGGGGAAGGGAGGGAGATGGCACAGGAATTAAGAAGCATAGTAAGAGGGAGTGGAGTAGATAGGAAAATGTTGAGAAGAACTATATGCACAATCAATGGGCATGGATTAAGGGGGGGGCCAGCTGGAGGGAGGGGTGTCACTGGGTGGAGGGGAACAAAGGGAAAAGAAATTGGTACAACTGTAATAGCATAAACAATAAAGCATATAAAAAAAAATAATAATAATTCCCCCAAACATAAAAAGTATCCCTAATTTCTACATGTGGTCAGCTATGTGTGAAAATTACATAAAAATTCACATATTTCATAACCATGATGACAAATGATTAACCTTAGGAACCTCTTGGAACTACAGATTTATTACGCCAGCAACATGATTTTCCTGGAAGCTTATGTGGCTATTATTACTACCAACTACAAATGAGCACCACTATTTATTTGCAGGTCCAAACCTTAGAGGTACAAAGCAAGCAGAGCCTCAGTGTATTCTGTTTATTCATTGTGCATGAATATCAAAGTCTAATTTCAAATCACTATGTAACTAAATATGCTTTCCTGGCTTCCTGATGGAGCAGAGAAGTGTGTTGGGGATGGAGGTGCAGAGTAAAGGGGGAGATGGAGAGAAAGTTAGAAAAGATGAAGCACATTTAAAACCCTTAAGCTAATTCTCAGACTTCCCTGCTGAGAAATTTTATAATCCTATGTTTAGCCACCTGAATAACCCTGGTATGAAAGCAAGTGAAAAATAACATAAAAACACAGGCAAACAGCATGAGTGAAAGTCATCACAAGAGTGATGTATGGCCCTGGCTGCTGTGGCTCAGTGGACAGAGTGTCGGCCTGCAAGCCAAGTGTCACTGGTTCAATTCCCAGTCAGGGTACATGACTAGGTTGCACGTCAGGTCCCCAGTTGGTGACGTGAGTGAGAGGCAACCACACAGAGATGTTTCTCTCCCTCTCTTTCTCCTTTCCCCTCTAAAAATAAGTAAACAAACAAACAAATTACTAAAAAAAAAAAAAAAAGAGTGATGTATGTATTATCTGAGGGGCAGTTTTGGGGAGAGAGAATGAAGACAGAGGAGTGGAGGATGAAGTCAGAAAAAAGAGAAAGAAAAACAGAGCAAGAAAGATAAAGGGAGAAGAAAAGAGAAAGAAACAGGGCTGGAGACAGAGGAAGATTCTGAAAAACAGAAACTCACTGAGAGAGACAAACAAAGACAAGAGACTCATGAGACAATTAGACTTCTCATAATAATCAAGCACCATCCAATTTTCTTAATTTCTCAACACCAATTTTTTTTTTAATTTAGGTTTTCAGATTCTGGGTATGTATATTTGAAGGCATATTTTGCAACAGCAGGCGTGAGTATAAACATGAACATAAACTAGGCCATAATAACCCCTCTGCATGGAGGGTAGACATTTTGGCATTTACCTGAATAATTACAGATTATTAAAGAAAGCAAACAGAAAAAGCTACGAAGGCAAACTTACCGTTGTTCTAAACAAAACTTTTTATTTTCAAGGTAACATGTCGTTCAAAGTCGTTATTTATTAACTGGCATTTTTCTTTCCATACACATAAAGAGAAACACAGTTTAATAAAATATTTCCCTGAATGAAATATTGATAACATTACCAGAATTGAATTCTAGACACACACACACACCCATGAGGTTTCAAGTTAAGAATTAATCCCATTAGTATATAGTAAATCAAACCCAAAGCACTACAACCTCCATATTAAAATGGAAGCAAATTATAATTCCAAACCCAGCCAGAAAGTCATTCTTGGCTTTTCTGTGAAGCACTCTGCCATATGGCCCCAGCAGCATTTTTAATCCAGGAAAGAGGCAGATGTAAAAGCCTCCTGGGCTGACCACTGCCACAGCCCACAATTAATCTCTAACCCTTGGATTCTAAGCAATCTTAGAAGCATCAATGCTAATCACATTGGAAGCCTTTATATGAATGTTTAGGCCCTGAAAGGCAAGCAGGGGAAAAGGTCAGGGATATTTAACATAACTAAGCAGGGCTGGAAGAACATAACAATAAATTTAAAAAGCAAGACTTATTCAATTTATTGACGTCACTCTCCCAACACATACTCTTAACCATTTTTCTTATTCAATCAACTAGTTAGTCATACCTCTTTTGAGACTAAATACGCATGTGTGAGCATGCGTGCACGCGCGCGCACACACACACACACACACAGCTCCCAACTGCCAGAAACCACAACCATAAATAGCAACTATGCAAAAAAGAAAACAAAACATGTTCCATAATCAGCTTACCAAATGGCTCTCAAATTAGTACTTGGTCTTTCATAAACCACATAAAAAGGGAATTTTTGGTTGTTTCCCATTTCTGGAGAGCACTCAGAGCACTTTATTCTTGAGAAGCAGCAAGATATAATGAAAGAGCAATGAATTTGAACAGAAGACAATATTCAAGTCCAAGTTTTGATGACAATTCATTTACTCAAACTGAACCTATTAGTATAGAAGTTTCCCCAATTAGAAATGTCCATTGACAGAATCAAAGTGAGCTGTCAACAGACTGCATCAATGATCATGTATAATCCTTGCTCCTGTTGTTTGCTTGTTTAGGCTTATTAAAACACATACCATCTCAGTGAGAGGCAAGTGCATACATCCTGCTGTTGAAGAGTCTCTAAAACAACTGTATAGACTACCATAGGCTTTACCTGCCTTAATTACAGTAATTTTCAGTTCTAGTGACCAAAAAACATCTGTCAGCCAGGAAGACAAGAGTATGCCTACATATAGACCTACTTAAAAGTCTATTTGGTGAAAATGCTACCGAGATACTGTGAGTTTAAATCTCTCATCGTCACTTTGGACTGACGAATGGCTATGGTTCATTTTACAGATCAAGAATTATCTCTAAGGAGAGTTCTAATCTCTGACTAGATATGAGGTACAGTATTAATGTGGCTCATTGAAAGGAGGATGTATAGTAGAATCCTTAAGGGATACAGCTTCTAGAGGCTGCTACCTCTATCCTCTTGAGTTTGCATCCCAATTATACAAGTTAACTTGGTGAAGTAAACTACCCTCTAAGCCTTCATCTTCTCATCTGAAAAAATGAGAAAAATACCTATCTTATAAGATTAATACAAGGATTAAATAAAAAATAGACAGTGATTGGTAAATGGCAAATACTTAGTAAATATTAGCTATTATAGGCCCTGGCTGGTTTAGCTCAGTGGATTGAGCGTCGGCCTGCGAGCTAAGTGTCGCTGGTTCGATCTTCCAGTCAGGGCACATCAGAGAAGGAAAACTCTGACTCCAAAAAACCTCCGCTGCCTTGCGGCATACCTCTTCAGGGGAAAGGCTAAGGGAGTAAACCCCGACAGAAAATCCGGAGCCGGAGTCCCTAAGGCGGTTTGACGTTGTAGTCAACACCGGCAACTCCTGCGGCGCACCTGAAGCCAAGCTGTATTGACTCCGTCTTTCCCTTGGATCCTTCAGCTGCGAAGAGAGGGGGGGTCTGCTGCATGGGCAACAGCAGACCCTCCATATCACCCTGCCCAGGCTCTGTAGCTTCAACACGGGAGGAGACAGATACCGTGTCACTCCCGAGTCGGACTGCACAGCCATTCTCGGCGGTGCAGATAGACTCTTAGGAAGCTACACCATCGTCTCTCGAGACGGACGGCTGCCGACGATTAGCTATTATAAAGAGATACTCACATGCAAAATAAAATTTCAGATGATGCTGAGTAAGCAGAGGTACTTGTGCTGGATAAGGCATTACATAATACCCAGCAAAAAAACACAACAGTTATTTACATAAAATGCTCACATTGTTCTAATCCACATTCCCTTCATGAAGAAAGGGAGCTCACCCTGTTTCCCTATTAAGCTTAACATGCTGATACTCAGAACCAACCAGATCAGTCTTCAGGATAAATGACCACCCTTAATCAAAAAGATGAAGATAGTGTTTCCAAGAAGTCCCAGCTTTCCTGTGAGAAGTTTAGCTGAAAAACAAACATGACTTAAAATTAAAACATATATTGACTTCCGGCCAAGATGGAGGCCTAGACAGTCACACTGGGTCTCCCTCCACAACTAAGAACGAATACAACTACCTCAAAACTGGAGACAACCAGAAGTTCCAGAAAATCGAGCTGCATCGAAGTCCAACAAAGATATAAAGAAGAAATACTCATCGAGACAGGTAGGAGGGGCAGTGCCAGGGAGGAGAGGACAAGGTGTGGTGGTGGCAGCAGCAGCAGCGGCAGTGGCAGGCCAGTGGGAAGCGCAGTCAAATGTCTTAAAAAGTCAGGAGGGATATCTGGGGAGCGCTCCCAGCACCAGACCAGACCGCGCAGCTCACGGTCCCAGCGCTGGGGAAAATAAGGCCTCATTGCTCTGTGCAAACCAGTGGGGGTTGGGGCGGAAGAAGAAACTGCCAGACTCTCAGTAGAGTCCGCTTGTTTAAAGGGCCCCCATGGTCCTAGAATGTCCGCAGACCCAGTCACTCTGGGAACAACGGCCAGAGCAACAGCTAGAGAGGCACCAGTCTCATATGGAAGTGGGAGAAGTGCCTGGAAAGGGGGTGAGTGCTGGGCAAGTGGCATTGTTCCCTCTCTGACCCCTCCCCCATGTACAGCGCCACATGTGGTGAAACGGGTCACCCTGCAGTGATGAATGCCTAAGGCTCCGCCCTTACAACATAACAGGTGAGACAGCTCTACCTAAGACACAGAGGCAAACACACAACAGAAACGGATTTAACGGCAGGCGCACCAGGCACGCTCTGGGACCCAACCTCTAAAGGGCCCCGCAAAACCCCAACTTTACACTTGGTTTAAATGACACCAAGCTTGGTTTCATTACTACAACGCATAAAATACGATTAACATGTATTTTTATTTTCCCTGTCTCTCTCTCTTTTTTTAAGGGGCCCAATATTTTCTTCTGTGCCCGGGGCCTCAACCAACCTTAATTAACCTCTACACACATAGTAGCCTGTCAAATGAGGAAACACAGAAGTATGGTCCAAAAGAGGGAACAGATCAAGGTTCCAGTGGGAGAGCTAAGTAATGAGGAGATGGCTAACCTAACAGATGTAGAACTCAAAACACTGGTGATAAAGATGCTCACAGGCTGGACAGATATGCTTGAGTATGGCAAAGGAATAAGAGAAGAAGTGAAGGCTATGCTAAGTAAAACGAAGGAAAATCCACACAAAACCAATGGTGAAGAAACGGAAACCAGAGCTCAAATCAATGATTTGGAACATGAGGAAGAAAAAAATAGTCAACCAGTACAAAATGAGAAAACAAGAATTGAAAAAAGTGAAGAGAGGCTTAGGAACCTCTGGGACAACTTTAAATGTTCTAAGATTTGAATCATAGGGGTGCCAGAAGGAGAGGAAGAAGAGCAAGAAATTGAAATCTTATGTGAAAAAATAATGGAGGAAAATTCTCAAATTTGGCAAAGGAAATAGACATACAAGTCCAGAAAGAACAGAGACTCCCAAACAAGCTAGACCCAAAGAGGACCACATGAAGACACATCACTAAAATGCCAAAGGTTAAAGATAAAGAGAATCTTAAAAGGAGCAAGAAGAAAGCAGAGAGTTACCTACAAACGGGTGCCTGTAAGAGTATCAGCTGATTTCTCAAAAGAAACTTTGCAGGCAAGAAGTATCCAATGTGATGAAAAGCAAGGACCTACAACCAAGCTTACTCTATTCAGCAAAGCTATCATTTAGAATGGAAGGGCATGTGAAGCACTTCCCAAACAAGGTAAAGCTAAAAGAGTTCATCATCCCCAAGCCATTATTATATGAAATGTCAAAGGGACTTACTTAAGAAAAAGAATATCAAAACTATGAACATTAAAATGACAACAAACTCACAACTGTCAACAACTGAATCTAAAAAATAAAAACAAAATCCAACTAATCAAACAACCAGAAGAGGAACAGAATCATAGGTGTGGGGATCATTTGCAGGGTTAATAGCTGGGAGTGGGAAGGGGAAGAAATGGGGAAATGGTGCAGGGACTAAGAAGCATAATTGGTTGGTACAAAATAGACAGGGGGAAGTTAAGAATAACATAGCAAAGGGTGAAGCCAAAGAACTTATATGCATGACCTGTGGACATGAACTAAGGGGGCTGGGATTGCTGGAGGGAAGGAGGGTACTGGGCAGAGGGTAGCAAAGGAGAAAAAATATTAGGACTACTTTAAGAACATAATCAAATATACGTCAAGAAACATTAAAACATATTAAAATTAATATATATTCTGGTAATTGGTGGCAGGAAATGGAAAGGCACAAAAGCCAAGCTTCCTAAGACTTCTTGACTTTTACCTGTCAGCCATCCCAAACCTGTGGTCCATCTTACTGTTGAGAAAAAGGCTTTTAAGTGTGCAGGTGCCCAGCCCTCACAGGGCCCTTGTGTTTCTTCTACATGCTAAATGAAAAAGTTAGGATAAGAGGGAGGTAATAATACTCTGTTTATGGGGCTGTAATGAAGAAGGAATAAACTATCCATACGAGCTGTTCAAAAAAGGCTCAAAAAATCTGTGGGACTCCACCCTCAAAATTAAATTACAAAAATTGTTCACTCTTTTCAGTAACTGTGTCTTCTGTTCCATTTCTAATGACTGACTTGTTCTCCTCTTAAGTAACTTTTTCTTCTCATATAAAAGTAATAAATGCTCATTATAAACGGTCTGAACAATATACAAAAGAATAAGTAAAGGTATTAAACTCTTTTATCTCACTACCCAGTGGTAATCATATTTTGATTCATTTTCTTGTCAGTCCATCTCCGTGCTGATGTATCTATATGCAGAGATGTGAATACAGAAGTATATTAATAGATGCAGATATTTTAACATAATTGAGATCATATTCTATTTACATTTTTTTATTCCTTGCTAAAACCTACAACTGTAGGTTTTAATCACATTTAAGCTTTCGCTCCCTTTCTTGTGCTTTTTCTTGTTTTACTGATGAGGAATATATATTTATAATTCTATGCAAGAGAACCTTATGCTTTCCAGAGAAGGGGGCTATAAACACTTAACCAAGACATAAGATTAAAGTTATCTGTGAAGATTTTAAATACTGAATTCTTCATAAGTGAAGCTTAATGTCTGGAATTTGTTTTAAAATATTCGAGGAAAAAAAGTGGTGCTGAATAAATGAAAAAAAGCAAAAAAAATATTGCTAGCTATTGAAGCTGGTGATTAAAATATTGGTTCTATTCTCTTTATTTTTGGTATGTTTGAAAATAGCCATAATACAGTTTTAAAAAATAACTTTAGAAAAGAGGCTTTCTGATACAACCTTAATTTAGTAAGAAAACACACAACTCATCAAAAAAACAAAAAATTGGAAAACTCTACAATTGAGTCAAAGAATCAATCTTCTGAGAAAACTTGTAACTATGACAGCAAAGGATTATCTTAGATACATGCACTAGCTGATTACTCATTCCACAGAAACAAATTGTAAGGAGTAATTGAAACACTCACTTTAAAGCATTATTAATTAGTGCAACTTCTTTCTAAAACCAATAATCAGAAAAAAAACTAGAACCACTGGCATTGTCTTTAGAATTTTGGATAGAATTTTTATAATTTACAGCATCTCTGCAGATCTTAGGATTGATCAAACGTTTATTCCAAATAAATAAAAAGGCTACTTCCATAGAATTCTTATTATTAAGAATTATTATTATATTACTATTAATATAAGAATTTTCTACATAGCCCTGGCTGCTGTGGCTCAGTGGATTGAGAGTCGGTCTGCAAGCCAAGTGTCGCTGGTTTGATTCCCAGTCAGGGCACATGACTAGGTTGCACGGCAGGTCCCCAGTTGGGGGCGCGAGTGAGAGGCAACCACACAGCGATGTTTCTCTCCCTCTCTTTCTCCTTTCTCCTCTCTCTAAAAATAAATAAACAAACAAATAATTTTTTAAAAAAATTCTCTACATAGAAAGATAATTTTTATAAAATGAAATTTCCACTTCTAACATACAAATTTTGACCATTCCCTTTTCTATGTTAAAAAAGAAAACCTACAAGAGATGAGAAGCCCTTAACTATTAGTGAGTGAATCTACTTATATAGTAAATACTCAATAATTTTTTTTCAAATAGGCAAAAAAATGTATTTAATAAACAGATTCTTTACACAACTGCAATTGCAGATACCAATGTTCTTTGTTCTCTTACAATCCTATCCCAAAAACCAGAGACACAGAAGATAAAAACTATTAATTATATGTAGCTTAAAAATAAAACACCTGCTAATTCATAAGAATAAGATGTAGTCTGAAAAGTAAAAGAAGACTGAGGATGAGGAATATAAGTTACAGTCCTTGCACTCAGCCACCAACCAGTCACTTGATTTCTCAAATTCTTCATCTTCAAATTTATTTTCATTCACTCCACAAAAAATTTATTGAAGGCCAACAATACATGAGACAATGAAAACAACAACAAAAAAGGACAGGTAAGATCCTTGTCCCACTGAAAGGATTAAACAAGCAATTATAACAAAACAGGGTAGGCAGTACCATAAGAAAAGTAGAGAAAACAAAAGGCGCATTCCTGGTTACAAAAACCTAGAGAGTACCCTGGGTGCCCCTCTACCTCCAACCACCAATGCAGTCCATCACCATCACATTGACTTGCCCTTCAAGTGTCTCCATGGCTCCACCCCACCACTACATTATCCCATCTACTATCTTTTCCTGGTGCAATGTAATAGACTCCCAAACTGGATAAGCTCATTGTACTCTGGCCCCTTCTCCACTGGGTTCCCACATTGTAGTCAAAACAAACTTCTGAAAATATAACACTGATCAGGTACACCAGTCTCTTCTCCTGCCCACTCACCCGCCATATCAGTCCTTGGGACTGTGGTGTCCTTCTCTTCACAGTACCTTTGTACATGTTGTTTCCTCTGCCTAGAATGCCATCACTACTCCTCCTAGGTAAAAACTCCTACTCTCCCTTCAATACTTAGTTCAAAAGTAATTTCTCCCAGGAAAATTTAATTTATTAAATTATATCCTCTGCTAATACAGTGTTGTGATGCTGTACACCTCTCCTTTATATCAACAGAGGTACACGCAGGCTGTCATAGAAACCCAGAGGAGTAGGAAACCTGTTCTGGCAGGATCAGAGAGCTATCAGGAACAGTGATGTGTGAACTGAGGCTTGAAGAAGAGTAAAAGCCAAGTGGAGGACAGAAAGGCATAGAAGTCAGAAATTAGCTTGTTCCTTTCCCTTGTAATCCCAAGGCATTTAACAGACTATGGAGAATACTGTAATTGTTCCCTGTATATTTGAATAAACGAAATGACTAAATACTAGTCTCTGAAACTTAGCTAATGTTCCGATGTGGAAAAAACAGGTTAAAAACATGCCCCTCAAGACTGGTATTTACACAATCAAAGAAGACTGACATAGAATGGATACCATCTTGTTGAAATTGTAAAGACATTCCCTTACAGAGATGTCATTATTTTTCATTTTTTGTTACCCCATTCCTCTTTGGTGTTGATAATGGAGAGTAACTGTATATAACAAGAAAGGTTTTCATTGATATTTTAATGTCCAAAAGTCTTAAAAATATAGCCCAACCACCACTGCGGTGCCCAGGAACCTCTGGCCCGCCTCAACAGGCAACAAATCAATAGGCCAGCCGCTGAGCCCAGGTACCACCCGGGCATGCCCCAGTGGGCGCAAGACCAGTGGGCCGGACGCCACACACAAGTGCCCGTGGCCCGGCCCCAACGAACACAGAACCAACTTGCCAGCCACCACACACGGGCACAAGTGCCACCCGGATCCACCCCAATGGGCGTGAAACCAATGTAATACCCATCCCAAAAGTCCCACAACAAACCTGCCCACCGGCGAGTAGAGGCCTCCCCTTCCAACAGAACAGGAGAGTAACCAGTCTGCTTTGGGACCACCTCCCCACCCCCCGTGGGCAAAGGGTAAAACCACCCCTGGCGTTCACAAGGGAATACACTCACCTCTGGCTGAGGACAAAGGACAGTGAAGTGAACTAGAGGCACTTTGTAATAAGTTTTGGGTGCTGGCTCTTGAGAAAGAGCTGGGAAAGCAGCAGACTATGTCCCAGCGCAGAAGCATCCCAAGTGCTACAGAAGAAATCACTTAAGCAGACTGGTCCCCTCCAAGTGACGTCAACTGGAGACAGCAGCTCAACAACTGTATATAAGAAGTTCACGCCACAAAGGCAGAAAATAAAAGCAGATCAATCTAAGAAGCAGAAACAAGACAGGTGCCCAAAACAGGGAGGCACAATAACACCCCGCCAAACAGAAACAACACTCAACCAAAAAGATAGGAGGAATTCCCAGAAAGAAGGATAGATGACATAGAAGCGAGTGAGCTATCAGACATGGAATTCAACACAACAATAATGAGAAAGCTCAATGAACTTGACAAACTCAAAGAAAATTATAATGATCTCCAGGGAAGCTATAAAGAGCTCCAGAGGAGCTATAAAGAGCTTACTGAAAACTATACCAGCATAAAAAAAGACATAGAAACTATCAACAAGAACCAGGAAGAAATAAAGAATACAATTTCTGAACTGAAGAATGCAGTAGAATAAATCAAAAGCAGGCTAAATGAAGCAGAAGACCGGATCAGTGAGTTAGAGGACAACGTAGAAAAAAATTCCCAAATAATACAACAAAATGAAAAAAAGACTGAAACAGAGTGAAGAGGCTTTAAGAGAACTGCAGGACAACATGAGACAAAACAATATTCGAATCACTGGGATAAAAGAAGGAGAAGAAGGAAAAAAAGGGATAGAAACGCTGATTGAAAAAGTCATGACAGAGAATTTCCTAACTTGATGAGAGCAAAAGTCATGCAAGTCCAGAAAGCACAGAGGGTTCCAATGAAAATGAATCCAAAAAGGCCTAATCCAAGGCATATCATAATAAAATTGGAAATATTCAAAGACAAAGAGAGAATCCTAAAAGCAGCAAGAGAAAAACAGCAAATAATATACAAGGGAGCTCCCATAAGGCTATCAACTGATTTGTCAACAGGAACACTACAAGGCAGAAGAAATGGCAAAAAATATTCCAAGCAATGAAAAACAAAGGCCAAAAACGAAGAATACTTGACCCAGCAAGGCTCTCCTTAAAAATGGAAAGTGAAATAAGGTGTTTCCCAGACAAAGGAAGACTAAAAGAATACATCTCCACCAAACCAGCTTTGCAAGAGATGCTAAAGTGAATGTTGTAAGAAAAAGAAGAAAAAGAGAGAGGGAGAGGAACACAGGAACAAAGGGAAATGAATAAATACTTGTCAATAATTACCTTAAATGTAAATGGATTAAATGCTCCACTCAAAAGACACAGGGTAGCAGATTGGATACAAAACCATGACCAACATATATGCTGTCTACAAGAGACACACCTCAAAACAAAAGATCTACACAGACTGAAAGTGAAGGTATGGAAAAAAGTATTCCAAGCAAATGGACATGAAAACAAATCCGAGGTAGCAATACTTATATCAGACAAAACAGATTTCACAGCAAAGGCCATAAAAAGAGACAAAGAAGGACATTTTATAATACTTAAGGGAACAATCCATCAAGAAGATATAACCCTCATAAACATATATGCACCCAACATAGGTGTACCAAAATATATAAGGAAAATATTGGAAGACTACAAAAAATATATCAACAGCAGCACACTCATAGTAAAGGACTTTAAAACCCCATGGTCAACAATGGACAGACCTTCGAAGCAAAGAAACACCAAGGATATTGAGGCATTGAACAACACTCTAGACAAAATGGACTTAATTAATATATATAGAACTTTTCACCCCAGAGAAACAAAATATACATTCTTTTCAAATGAACATGGGACATTTTCAAAGACAGACCACATGGCAGGACACAAAACAAGCCTCAACAAATTCAAGAAAATTGAAATTATATCAAGCATCTTCTCAGGTCACAATGCCCTGAAACTAGAAATCAACCTCAAGGAAAAAACTCAAAAACATTCAGACTCATGGAGAATGAATAACATGCTATTAAATAATGAATGGGTCGACAATGACATCAAGGAAGAAATCAAAAAGTTTCTGGAAACAAATGATAATGAACACACAACAGCCCAAAACCTATGGGACACAGCAAAAGCAGTCCTGAGAGGAAAGTTCATAGCAATACAGGCCTACCTAAAAAGGATTGAAGAATCCCAAATAAAAAACCTAACCCTATAGCTACAAGAACTAGAACAACAACAACAAACAAAGGACAGCGCGAGCAGAAGGAAGGAAATCAAGATCAGAGCAGAATTAAATGACATAGAGACTAAACATATAATTCAAAAGATCAACAAAACTAGGAGCTTATTCTTTGAAAAAATAAACAAAATCCACAAGCCTTTAGCTAAGCTCATCAAGAAATAAAAAAGAGAGAACCCAAATAAACAAAATCAGAAAGGAAAAAGGAGATATCATGACCGATACCACAGAAATACAAAGGATTGTAAGAAATTACTACAAACAACTATATGGCAAGAAACATGACAACCTGGATGAAATGGACAAATTTCTAGAAACATATAATCTTCCAAAACTGAATCAAGAAGAAACAGAAAGCCTGAACAGACCGATCACAAAGAGTGAAATTGAAACACTAATCAAAAAACTCCCAGTGCACAAAAGCCCTGAACCAGATGGCTTCACAGGTGAACTTTACAAAACATTTAGGAAAGAAATAACATCTACTCTTCTCAAACTATTCCAAAAAATCCAAGAAGAGGGAAGACTCCCAAACTCTTTCTATGAAACCAGTATTACCCTAATTCCAGAACCTGCTCAAGACACAACAAAGAAAGAAAACTAACGGCCAATATCACTGATGAACATAGATGTTCAAAATCTCAGCAGAATATTGGCAAACTGGATCCAGCAACGCATTCAAAAGATCATACATTATGATCAAGTGGGATTCATCCCAGGGATGCAAGGATGGTTTAATATTCGCAAATCAATAAATGTAATACACCACATAAACAAAATGAAAGACAAAAATCACATGATCATATCAATAGATGCTGAAAAGACATTTGATAAAGTACAACAGCCATTTATGATGAAAACACTCAACAAACTGGGAATAGAAGGAGCACATCTCAACATAATAAAGGCCACATATTAGAAACCCGAAGCCAACATCATACTCAATGGACAAAAACTGAAAGCATTCCCCCTGAGATCAGGAACAGGGCAAGGATGTCCACTCTCGCCACTCCTATTCAACATAGTATTGAAAGTTCTAGCCACAACAATCAGACAAGAAAAAGAAATAAAAGGCATCCAAACTGGGAAAGAGGAAGTAAAACTCATTATTTGCAGGCAACATGACAGTGTATATAGAAAACCCTATAGACTCCACGAAAAATTGCTTGACCTAATAAGTGAATTTGGCAAAATAGCAGGGTACAAAGTCAATATTCAGAAATCAAAGGCATTTCTGTACACCAACAATAAAATATCAGAGATAGAAACTAGAAAAAAAAATCCCATTTACTATAGCAACAAGAAAAATAAAGTACCTAGGAATAAACTTAACCAAAGAGGTAAAAGACCTGTACTTGGAAAACTACATAATCCTGAAGAAAGAAATTAAGGAAGAAGATACAAATAAATGCAAGCATATACCATGTTCATGGATGGGAAGAGTCAACATCATTAAAATGTCCATACTACCCAAAGCAATTTATAGATTCAATGCAATCCCTATTAAAATACCAGCAACATGTTTCACAGACCTAGAACAAGTACTTCAAAAATTTATATGGAACCAAAAAAGAGCCCAAATAGCCACAGCAATCGTGAGACAGAAGAAAGCAATAGGAGGACTCACAATACCTGATATCAAACTATACTACAAGTCCACTGTAATCAAACAGCCTGGTACTGGCATAAGAACAGACATATAGATCAATGGAACAGAATAGAGAGCCCAGAAATAAACCCAGGCCTCTATGGTCAACTAATCGTTGACAAAGGGGGAAGCAACAGAAAATGAAATGAGAAGAGCCTCTTCAACAAATGGTGCTGGGAGAACTGGACAGGGACATGTAAAAAAATGAAACTAGACCAAGAACTTAGGCCACACACCAGAATAAACTCAAGATGGATAAAATACTTAAATGTAAGCTGTGACACCATAAAAGTCCTAGAGGAAAACATAGGCAGGAAAATTTCAGATATCTCATGTAACAATATTTTCACTGATACATCTACTAAGGCAAGGGAAATAAAGGAAAAAATAAACAAATGGGAGTACATTAAACTAAAGAGTTTCTGCTCAACAAAAGAAAACATCAGCAAGATGAAAAGGGAACCAACCATATGGGGAAACCTATTTGCCAATGATACATCAGAAAAGGGATTGATCTCCAAAATATATAAAGAACTTACACATCTCAACAAAAAGAAGGCAGCCCAATTAAAAATTGGGCAAAGGACCTGAACAAACACTTCTCCAAGGAGGATACACAGAGGGTCCAGAGGCATATGAAAAAATGTTCAACATCACTAGCCATCAGAGAGATGCAAATAAAAACCACAATGAGATACCACTTTACACCTGTCAGAATGGCCATCATCAACAAATCAATAAACAAGTGCTGGCAAGGATGTGGAGAAACGGGAACCCTACTGCACTGTTGGTGAGAACGCAGACTAGTTCAGCCACGATGGAAAACAATATGGAATTTCCTCAAAAAACTAAAAATGGAACTGCCTTTTGAACCAGCAATTCCACTACTAGGATTATACCCAAAGAATCCTGAAACCCTAATTCAAAATAACTTATGCTCCCCTATGTTCACAGCAGCACTGTTTACAATAGCCAAGTGCTGGAAACAACCCAAGTGCCCATCTGTAGAGGAGTTGATTAAAAATCTGTGGTACATTTATGCAATGGAATACTATGAAGCAGAGAGAAAGAAGGAACTCCTGCCATTTGCGACAACATGGATGGAACTAGAGAGAATTATGCTTAGCGAAATAAGCCAGGCAATGAAAGAAAATTACCATATGCTATCACCCAATACAGGAAACTAATGAACATCACAATAAATGAACAAAAATGAACAAGGAACAGAGTAACAGTTATCAGGGGGGAGGGGGGAGAGAAGGAACGGGTAAATAGGGGAAGGGTTTAGCAAAGGAACTAATATAAATAACCCATGAACCTGGACACCGGGGATCGGGATGGGCCGTGGGAGAAGGGGTGGCCTGGGTGGGGGATAGCAATGAAAAAGTGGGACAATTGTAACAGAAAAGCACTATAAATAAAATTTTAAATATATATATATAGCCCAAGAATTATTAATTTAAAAGTATTCTTTCAGTTAAATCATCTATGCTTTCATTTGTTAAACACATAAATAAAACAAAACACAATAAGTTGTACTAAAGTGTCTATGGCTTAGTTTTAATTAAAACTTATATTAATTACTAATCAGATAATCCTAGAATTTTTAACATCTTAAGAGAGAGACACAGTCTAAATTTCAAGAAGCTAAAAGTAAAGCCTTTGGAGCTAACATTCCATGTCACTGTGAATCCATTTTTACACTGCAAAAGTAAGTAGTATTAGAAACAATGATATTCTAGCAGCAATGAGCACACCTATCACCCAGTTCTTCGTTTTAAATACCATACCATTCTCTAGTAAAAGATACCAGGGATTCTTGGGGAAATGGCTGATTCCAGAGTTCGGCCATGAAAAATATAAGATGAGCTTGGAACATCTTGTGATGCCAGAAAGTAAGAAATGCTCAAAATAAAGATTGGGACTTGGTAAAAAGAACACAGAAGCCAAGATGAAGGCACCCTAATGGACAAAGCTAGAACAATTTAACTAAAATAAATGACAATGTTTAATTCTGATATATCTCTCTAAGTCCATTCTGATCTTAATATTAAAAAATATGGGGCCCTGGCTGCTGTGGCTCCGTGGATTGAGCGTCGGCCTGCGAGCCAAGTATCACTGGTTCGATTCCCAGTCAGGGCACATGACTAGATTGCACATCAGGTCCCCAGTTGAGGGCGTGAGTCAGAGGCAACCACACAGAGATGTTTCTCTCCCTCTCTTTCTCCTTTCCCCTCTCTCTAAAAATAAATAAATAAACAAACAAATAAATAAATAATTTTTTAAAAATATAGGGGACAGAAGGGGTAGGGATACCTCCTCTTTACAATAGAATTCCAATTAATAAATGCAGAAAGACTGAATTAAAAATTACAATACGTAAACACTACAGTAATAACTGTTGCAGACAAGATCCACCAGTGAATGCTAAAATTTGTGGGGGAAATGTGAAGCAAAATGTTTGCATAGTGCCAACATATCTCCTCCAAGATATTTATTAACCCAAAAGGAAAAGTCAGTGACTATACAGTGGAAAACCAAGCAGATACCACCTTAGCCAGATGACCATCAGTAATAGGACATGTCAATATCATGAGCCCTCTGATAGAATGCACTGAGAAGGACACAACATCAGTTCTATGGTATTTTTGCCAAAATGTATGACCTCATTCCATTTGTATAAAAATGTCAGCCAAACCCAAACTGAGGGACATTCTACAAGATAACTGATGATTAGTCTCCAAAAGTGTCTAAGTCATGATAGAAAAGGAAAAACTAAGGTATAGTGTGAAGGAGAAAAGAAAACTAAATACATTGTGCAAACTGGGGGGATCCTGGAACAGAAAAATATATTGGAAAAACCGCTATAATTCAAATAAGGTCTGCAGTTAATAGTACTATAACTATGTTAACTACCTGGTTCCAATAATTTTACTATGGTTACAGTATGGTTACAGTATGGGTGAATTGTATACAGGAATTCTCAGTACTATTTTTACAACTTTTTACATGTCTAAAACTAATTCAAAATAAATTAAAAGTTTTTAAAAATATTAAAACAGTAAACTAAAATAAGTGACATTAATGCACCAATCAACTTTGAAGACAAAAACTGAACAGCACATAAAAGCATGACACTGCTCCTCGACTGCACCTCCTCCTCTGAACTTGCCCACACAGCTCCCTCAGAGGCAAGAGATGGGTGTTGGAGGGAGATAATGGAGGAAGACATTACACACAGCCTTCTGGGAAAGAAGACCATATATTGTAACAACTTCCTGAAGGCGGCCCCTGATATTAGGGAAGAAAACTTATATTCCATCCACAGATACCAAAGGATAATTCTCAGGTAAAAAGGGAAAAAATAGAGGTTTTCCCAAGAAGGGAGCTGTGTGGTTGCGGGTGAGGAGTGGGAGAAATTTTTTTTTTAAAGTGATATTCATTTGCCAAGAAGATTTTACATTTAATCATTTGGGAAAATGGTTAGAATTTAAAACTTTATTAATACCTTCACAATGTAATATAGTCAAATAAAATATTTTTGTCTTCCATTTAAATATTTTACATTGAAAAATTAGTTATGTCTATAAAAAGTCAGTCAACTTTCACTTTTGTTTACCAAGTCTCGTAAGATAGCCTTATGACTTTAAACTCAGACTGCACAAAAAGGAGGACTTGCACTCTAGTTCTAACATTTTTTCACCACTCAAAGAATATAATGTACAATAAATGTTCCTGTGAGTAATTACACTGAAGAGGCATAAAGAATCCAGGACACTCAAGAGGAAGAGGACATTCTGACACGGTAGAAAGAGCATGGACCGTGGAGTAAGTCAGACCTGAGATTAAATCTCAGCTCGGAGTCTTATTGGTGCCTGGACCCTAATAAAGTCCTATAAACTTTACTTATCTTGCCTGCAAAATGGCAAGAATACCACTTAACTCACTGTATTGTAAGGGATAAATTAGGTAAGTACAGATAAAATGTTAGGCCTATGAAAAATCACTCTATAAAAATTAGGTCTTCCATCCTTTTCCATTTCATTATTAAAGAGATATTCTCTGGAAACATACCGATTGAAGTTAATGTCTGGGTAACTAGAATACTCTGATTTCATCTTAGCATTTCGACGTGGAAATGTGCAGAAGAAAGCATTAGCTAAAAGACTGGCAATCTGTTCCTGTGACATTGTGATGGAATGATTCATCTTCTGTTTCAGGAGCGGTATTGGCTGATAGAAGAAATAAAAAATACAGACAAGAAATACAATAATTAGTTTAGCAATTTCAAAAGCAGAGACACCAAAAGGCATTTACTAAATTAAGGCAGAAATAATTTCAGGTACTCTTCAGCAACATTGTTGGAAAAATGTACTTGTTTAACTGCAGGTTTCTTATCAATAATAATGATAGTGAAGAGAACACACATTACTTATTAGTGAAAAATAAGACTGTTTTAGCAAGAAGAAATAAAAACATATTTCCCATGTAATAAAATATTAAAGTAGCCCTGGCTGGTGTGGTTTATTGGACTTGATGCCAGCCTGTTAACTGAAAGGTCACGGGTTCGATTCCCTGTCAGGGCATATGCCTAGGTTATGGGCCAGGACCCTAGTTGGGGGTGTGAGAGAGGCAACTGATTGATGTTTCTCTCACACATCGATGTTTCTCTCCCTCACCTTCTATCTGAAAATAAAGAAATAAAATCTTTAAAAAAACGGGGGGGGGGCTTCTATCATGAGTGGCACACGTAGAACAGCTTGATTGCTCTACGTGCGGAATTGACATCAAGAGATTTTGGAATCAAAATTTTTTGCTATCTGGGCAGCTAGTGATCATTGGTCCTGGTGCCCGTAAAAAAAAAAAAAAAAAGGAATCCTGAATACCTGTATTAATCACAAACCACTATGCAAAGAAAACTGTTCTGATCATATCTCAGGAACCAACATCAGAAATGACACTGAGGAAAGGCAGGCAAGACAAATCAAAACTATAATACTGTAAGAACTAACTTTTCTTCAAGTAACGGAAAATATACATCACTGCTAGAATAAGTGTTTGCTAGAAAAAGAAAAGATTAAATTTGCAGTTCAACTATTTCGCTTGGAAAAATACCAAGGTAAACAAACAAGAAAAACATAAAGAATTTATTTTCACTTTGGTATCCAAAATTCTCTCTCCTTTTAGGCCTTAGCAATCACTATTTCTAAAAAAAGATGAAATATGTCATATTGATCTCCATTTTCCATCCTTATATATTTACTTAAAATCCATAATAAGTTTAGAAAAGCTAACAATGTGTCAATGGCTTAAAGCCAAGGTTTTAGTAAGAGAGATTTTAGCTAACATATACCAAATTACCCACCAAGATTTTAAAAGTTAATGGTTATATTTTAGGCTTAACAGACTTTAAACACAAACATTTGTTGTCCCCCTAATAACCAAATAGTGTAGTTTTAAATAGAATAAATGATTTCTGTTCTCTTGATGAGAAAGAAAAGCCTGAAAGCTCATTTGGGGGAAATCCAAGGATGTAAATCCTACCACCAAGGGCTCAGCTAAATAAAGTAACAGACTGATTAATATAAACAAAGATCTGGGACTTCCAGCCAAGATGGAGGTCTAGACAGACATATTGCATCTCCCTCCACAACTAAGAAAAAATACAACTATCTAAAAACTAGACACAATCAGAAGTTCCAGAAAATCGAGCTGCATGGAAGTCCAACAAACAAAAATATAAAGAAGAAATAGGTAGGCGGGGCAGAGCGGGGTGGAGAGGATGTGGTGTGGTGGCAGCAGCAGCAGCAGCAGTGGCAGCAGTGGCAGGCTGGCAGAGAGCGCAGTCACACATTTTTAAAAAGTGGGAAGTGACACCTCAGGAGCACTCCCAGCACCAGACCAGACTTCACAGCTCACAGTTCCAGCACCAGGGAAAATAAAGCCTCATTGTTTCTGACTGTTAAAACCAGGGGGGATTGGGATGGAGGCAGAAACTGCCGGTCTCTCAGCAGACTCTGCTTGTTTAAAGGGCTCCCATGGTCCTAGAACATTCACAGACCCACCCATTCTGGGAACAACGGCCGGGGCAACAGCTAGAGAGGCACCAGTTGCATATGGAATTAGGAGAAGTGCCTGGAAAAGGGGCAAGTGCTGAGCAAGAGACATTTTTCCCTCTCAGACCTCTCCCCTACACACAGTGCCGCAACATGATGAAATGGGTCACCCTGTACTGACGAATACCTAAGGCTCTGTCCCTTGCAACATAACAGGTGCAACAGCTCTACCTAAGACACAGAGGCACACCAACACAGGAGCCTGTCAAGATAAGGAGACAGAGAAATATGGCACAATAGAGGGAATGCATCAAGGTTCCAGTGGGAGAACTAAGCGACAATGAGATAGCCAACCTAACAATAGAGGAGATAGCCAACCTAAGAGATGCAAAGTTATAAACACTGGTGTTGAAGATGCTCACAGACCTGACAGATATGCTTAAGTACAGCAAACACATAAGGGAAAAAGTGAAGGCTATGCTAAATGGAACAAAGGAAAATCCACACAAAACCAATGGTGAAGAAAAGAAAACCAGGGTTCAAATGAATGATTTGGAACATAAGGAAGACCAAGACTACTCTATCCAGCAAAGCTTTAATTTAGAATGGAAGAGCAGATAAAGTGCCTCCCAGACAAGGTAAAGCTAAAGAAGTTCATCATCACCAAGCCATTATTATATGAAATGTTAAAGGGACTTAAGAAAAAGAAGATTAACACTATGAATATTAAAATGACAACAAACTCACAATTATCAACAACTAAATCTAAAAAATAAAAACAAAAACAAACTAAGCAAACAACCAGAAGAGGAGCAGAATCATAGGTGTGGGGATCATTTGCAGGGTTAATAGCTGGGATGGGAAAGGGGGATAAATGGAGAAATGGTGCAGGGACTAAGAAGCATAATTGGTTGGTACAAAATAGACAGGGGGAAGTTAAGAATAACATAGCAAAGGGTGAAGCCAAAGAACTTATATCTATGACCTATGGACATGAACTAAGCAAGGTAGGATTGCTGAAAGGAAGGGGGATACTGGGAAGAGGGGAGCAAAGGGAAAAGAAACTGGGACTACTATAACAACATAATCAATAAAATATAATTTAAAAAATTATTATAAAGAAAGTTCTTCCCCAAAGTGCATGTCCAAAATTTGTCTTTTCTTTTTATAAATCTAATATTCACCATTTAGATTTGGTCTAAAGAATGTAAATGTGATAATGAAATAATAACATATGCAATTTAACTTGCTAAAGATATATTTTGATACCAAATTGAAATGTTAACTTCTGCAGCAGAGATTTACTTTTCAGTAGACAGCACAAATTAAAATCTTCTCCCCATTAATACACTAATGGTAGTACAAAGCTATTTTAAATCAGGACAAAACACTGGGGAGCCACAAGTCTAATTTTGGTTCTGCCAAGTGATTTGTAATAGTCTACAAATTTACATGCTTTTGAATACATATATCATTAAATAAAATATAAAAATGTTCTCTCCTAAGTATGAGTGGAAGATTAAGTGACTCATATCTAAAGGCAATACAATGTCAATTATGAACTACACATTAAATTCAAAAGCATTTAATTATGGGGAATCTAAAGAATATAAATGAACAAACAAAACAGAAACAGACTCATAGATACCAAGAACAGACTGATGGTTGCCAGAGGGGAGGGGCCTTGGGGGATGGGTGTTTAAAAGGTAAAGGGAATAAAAAGTACAAATTGATAATTACAAAATAATTACAGGGATGTAAAGTATAGCATAGAAAATATAGTCAAAAATACTGTAATAACTGTATATAGTGCCAGGTGGCTACTGGAAATATTGGGGGAAACACTTTGTAAAATATGTATATGATTGTCTAACTACTATGCTGTACACCTGAAACTAATACAAAATAATATTGAATGTAAATTGTGATTTAAAAATAAAAATAAATAAATAAAATAGGAAAGCATTTAATTAAGCACTGTTAAATCTGGGGACACAAAGAGGATCTCCCTTGAAAAAGAACATAATCAGATGAGATACATAAAGACATAAATTACAAAATAATGTCTAAATATGATTTGAGTGCTACAGGAAGGATTAGATTTGGCTGGAAGAGGTAGAGAAGGCTATGCAAGGGAAGTGAAAGTTAGAGGCTAAAAGGTAGAGAGATTTTACAACGTAAGGAAAAAAGCAAGGAGAGAAAAGAAAAAGAATAAACATGAAACATAAGCAAAGACAAGCATAACTTCTTTTATTAAGTTTTGCTTTATTGCACTTTGCAGATACCTTGTTTTTTTTCTTTTACAAATTGAAGGTTTGTGGCAACACTGCATCCAGCAAGTCTATTGGTGTTATTTTTCCAATAGGCTCAGATGATGGTTAGCATTTTTTAGCAATCAAGTATTTTATAATTGAGGTATGTACATTGTGTTTTTTAGATATACTGCTGTTGCACATTTAATAGATACAGTATAGTGTAAAAATAACTTCTATATGTGCTGGAAATCCAAAAAATTCATGCAATATTTATTGCAGTGGTCTGGATTGAACTCTATTATCCCCAAGGTATGCCTATAATTTCCAACATAAACAACCAGGTGAGTTTTAAAATATATTTACCCTGCCCAATTAAAAAAAAAAAACATTTCAGACACAGTGCATTAATGAGGTAAAATTAAAGTAACATAAAATTGGAAATACCACAGTGAAATACTAACAAGTACAGCACATTAAAAAACATTCAATGGTTCTCAACTGAATGAGGCACCATGGCCTGCAGGGATCTGGACATGGTTTTTGGTTGTCCCAATAACTATGCTTGTGGTTTTGGGGGTACCCTAATGACAGACTGAAACTTGTAAGACCATCCCACACATTCAGAAACTGTTCCACCCAAAATGTCCCCAGGGCCTCTGTGGAACAATAGCATTAGGCAGAACCCTGGCTAGCATCCATGCAGCAAGCGGCTGGCCCTAGAAATAAAAGAAATAAAAGACAAAGGCAAATTCACACCACTGTTGTGAGAAACATGGGAAGAAAATCACTGAGGACAAAGTAACACTTCTGTGGAAGTTTGCAAATGTGTATGTAAATTCTTTGATACCACCTTTTAAGAATTAAGAGTTAAGTTACCACCTCCTTGAGTGTGTGCTATATTTAGCAACTAATTTATAATTGACAGAAAAGTAGCAGCAATGCTGCTGAGTGCCTTTAAAAACTAGATCAAAAAAGGCACTAGCACTCCTCATTCTCCCTTGAGCCGCTTGTTCTGGGGAAGTCAACAACCAGGTCACAAGGACCTCCAATCAGCCTTTGGAGAGACAGGCCCATAAGACACTAAAGTTTGAAGTAGTTTGTTATACAGCAATAAATAATGTTAAAGCTCCAGACAAAATGGAATATTACCAGATTCTTCTATCTTTAAAAATTAAGAAAATACCATGAGTTCATTTGTTTTACAATATACCACCTTGGGGGGCAGAGGAGGAAGGAGTAGGTAGTATTAAGCCATCTGGAAGATAAAATGTTCTAAATCCATTAGTAAATTTTTGAAATAATTACTACTTTTTTTAAAAGTTAGTCTGTTTAAACAAAAAGAAGTCTGAATAAGCAAACTTCAACAGTGTAAACTGAAGCTCAGAAATTGAACGCTGCATTTTTAATGTCCTTCTGTAGCATTCCTTTAGTCTCTAACCTTTTCTAGCAAAATCATCATATTCTTTGGCAAAAACTTTTACCCATCTCTCTCTTCTGCTTCCTTGACCTTGGCCATTAGAGTTTAATTGTGAGTCAGAAGAAAGCTACCAAGGAAGAAGGTATTTCCACTAACCTGGGTACAAATATTTGGCAGACAGAGTGCAATTTTCACCATATCAGGCAAAATGGACTGATATAAATGTTGGGCTTCTGCTTCTTCAAGTACCTGAAAACCAATGAAATATGTTATCAGTGATGTTTGCTATGAACTTAAATTATACAACTGCTCTTTATAGGATTTCACAGTAATGCAGATTATCAGTACTAGCAGGTGCATATCTACATTCACAATGAAATAAAACACAAAATAAAAAAATAGTACTCTCCCTGCCCTTGGTTATATGTATCAACTAAAAACTGCTTGACCATCAAGAACTCTCTCAGGAACCCTCAAGAACCCATCTAGCTTCAATGCTCTGAATTTAAAGAAATCATCATAAAAGTCACACTCATTATTTCAGAGCATATTATTGGACAGTAAAGAATGAAGTTTCTCATGACATTAGTATTTTCCTTTCCAGGCCACAGTTTCCATATTATAATTTAAAGCACAACAAAGATGACATTCATTACCCATTTCTGTCTTTTATAATTTCCGATCTCTACTAGGTTCCAGAAACTAATTTAGGCCTTTTAATCTAATTTCACCCTAAATATCACAGTACTTCCTTAAAAGTACTAAAAATGACAACACTCTTAATTAGGAGATACAGTCAAGATTTAAGTAAACAATCTATCTACTTGAAATCACACTTGAACTAGAAGAGGTCACATTTATAATCCAGTCTGATCCTGTCATTATTACAGTGAAAAGACAAATGAGGCCAAGGAAGTTACCCAATCATCTTAGATTGTGAAGTCAATTAGCAACTAATCAAAACTAGAACCCAGGTGTTCTCACCTCTATTCCACAGCTCTCCCCACTTCCCTATGGGACAAATATTTGGAACTGATTACCTACAGACTCTTCACAAATACCTATAGATTTCCTCTGCTATCAGAATATAGATATTCAAAAGTATCTATATATTTCCTTTGCTATAAGCTGAAATAAAAACTATCCATTCATCTACCTGCAGCTGGACAGAGTTTGTGTGTAATTAGAAAAAGTAACAAAGGTAATTTATATTCACTCCGGTTTTACAGGGAGTGTCTAACACTAAGAATTGTCTTTTACATGAAAGCTCTAAAATTTAACCTATGCTTACCACAATGAGAAAACTAATATGAAAAATGAAAAGAAATATATTTGCAATTCAGGAATATACAGATATATCTATTAATTATAGATATACAGAAAACTAAGCAAGTGAACAACACAATTATTCTGAGGAAAACAGAGTTATAAAAGAGAAAACTAAGTGACCAGCAAAAGACAATTATTAATTCTGGGGAAAACAAAAAGTTGTACAAAAGCAGAAAAGCAACCATATCTTATAGTATTTTTACCAACTGATTAAGAGAACAGAATATTTATTTAATTGACATGAATATAACTATAGTGGGAAAATGGGAAAATAGAAACAAGGCTTGTGCTACTGGTAATGGGGGAAGTAAATGATAGCTAAATCCTAATCGATGATGGAAAATTTACACATTAATAAAAATAGCTCAAGAATCCAAAGTGGTTAAATAGCTGCCTCTTCATTATAAGCCTTTAAGCCTCTTTAACTCTAATAAAAATAAAAACTAAATTGAAAAAATAGTAATTCATCGAAGGCATTCTACTATTTTAGAGACACACAAGACGTTTCTTTTCTAGGTACCCTTGGGCAGTTAAAACCACAATCTCCAAATCATAATCTAAAGCATAAAAATGACATTCACGATCCCTGTTTGTCTTTTATCATTTCCCATTTCTACTTTGCTTTCCTATACCTGAAAATATGTAATACAGTAGTCCCTTTCTATACAGTATATATTAATGTATTTATTTAAAATATTCAAACTCTTACTTATAACTTATCTTTTTGCTTTTCAAACAATTAATTTTAAAATAATTATAGATTCATAGGAAGTTGCAAAAATAGTATACAGAAAGGCCCAATTTATCCTTCACCCAGTTTCCTTTGTTACATGTTATGTAACTATTCACAATATTGAAACAAAGAAATTAACATTGGACCAATGTATGTGTATCATTTTATGCTCTTATCACATGTACATTCAAGTAACCACCACTAAGATGAAGAAAAAGAACTGCTCCACTACAACAAAGATCTACATGCTACCCATTTACAATCACAACCTCCTTCCTCAACCATTCCTAAACCCTAACAGTACTCTGTTTTCCACCTCTAAAATTTGTCATGTTATATAAATGAAGTCAGAGAGTATATGAGTATGTCCTTTTAAGATTGACCTACTCACCAAGCATAAAGCCCTCTAAATCTATTTTTTATTTAATCTTTATTGTATTAGTGCCCTTGTGCCTCACCCTGCTTCCACAACAATCACCACACTGTTGTCTATGTCCATGAGTCCCTTTTCCTTTTTGCTTAATCCCTCCACCTCCTAGCCTACCCCCACAGCTGTCATCCTGCTCTCCATCTATGATTCTGTCCCCATTTTCCTTGTTAGTTCAGTTTGTTCATTAGATTTCACATATGAGTGAAATCATATGCTATTTATCTTTCTCTGACTGGCTTATTTCACTTAGCATAATGATCTCCAGGTCCATCCAAACTCTCACAACGGGTAAAACTCTCGGCAAGGTGAATTAAGCCATAATAAAGGCCACATATGAAAAACCCACTGCCAGCATCATACTCAACGGGCAAGTACAGGCATTCCTCTTTAAGATCGGTAACCAGAAGTAATGCAAGTCCTAGCCCCAGCAATCGGACAAGAAGAAGAAATAAAAGGCATCCAAATTGGAAAGGAAGAAGTAAAACTCTTTGCAGATGACATGATCTGTACATAGAGAACCCCAAAGAATATACCAAGAAACCACTAGAACTGATAAAAGAATTCAGCAAAATAGCAGAATACAAAATTAATATCCAAAATCAGCTGCATTCTTATATGCCAATAAAGAACCAACAGATACGAAATTAAGAAAATAATCCGACTTCTGGCCAGGATGGAGGTGTGAACAGGCACACTTTGTCTCCCTTCATGGCTAGGAGGGAATGCAGCTGCCTTGGGACTAGAGACAGCCAGAGGTTCCAGGGAGTCGGGCTATGTGGAGGTCCAGCAAACGGAGATATGGGGAAGAGGTGCTCATCCAGACAGGTGGGAGGGGCGGAGCCGGGGCGGAGAGGACACGGTGTGGTGGCAGGAGCAATGGCGGCGGGCCAGCGGAAAGCGCAGTCACACGTTTTAGGGGGTCAGGAGGGACACCTGGGGAGCGTTCCCAGCTCCTCACCAGACCTTGCAGCTCGCGGTCCCAGCACCGGGGAAGTTGGGCATCGTTGCTTCTGACTGTGTAGACCAGTGGGAGTTGGGGTAAAGGCAGAGACTGCCAGTCTCTGCAGAGTCCACTTGTTTGGAGGGCCCCCACGGTCCTAGAGCATCCACGGACCCACCCACTCTGGGAACAACGGCTAGGGCAGCAGCTGTAGGGGCACTGGTCCAGGATAGGGATGGGAGGGGTGCCTGGAAATGGGGAGAGTGCTGGGCTGGCAACATTGTAACCACTCAGTCGCCCTGTACTGACAAATCCCTAAAGTCCCGCCCCTTACAATGTAACAGGGGCGTGAGACAGCTCTGCCTGGGACGCGGAAGCAAACAAACACAGGAGCCTGTCAGAATGCGGAGACAGAGAAGTATGGCCCCAAAGGGGGAACGGATCAAGGTTCCAGTGGGAGAACTAAGTGACGAGGAGATAGCCAATCTAACACATGAGGAGATAGACAACCTAACAGATGAAGAATTCAAAACACTGGTGATAAAGATGCTCACAGGCTTGACAGATATGCTTGAGTATGGCAAATGCATAAGAGAAGTGAAGGCTATGCTAAGTGAAATGAAGGAAAAGCCACACAAAACCAATGGTGAAGGGAAGGAAACCAGGATTCAAATCCATGATTTGGAACATAAGGAAGAAAAAAGCAGTCAAGCAGTGCAGAATGAGGAAGCAACAATCGAAAAAAATCAGGAAAACTTCCCAAATTTTGCGAAGGAGATGGGCATACAGGTCCAGGAAGCACGGAGGGTCCCGGGCGAGCTGGACCCAGAGGGGACTACACCAGGACGCATGATGACTGAGATGCCAGAGGTGAAAGATAAAGACAGAGTCCTGGGGGCAGCAAGAGAGAGGCAGAGAGTTGCCTACAGGCGGGTGCCTATAGGACTATCAGCTGATTTCTCAGAGGACACTTTGCAGGCAGGCAGGGACTGGGAAGCAGTATTCAATGTGATGAAACAGGATTATGCTATCCATCAAAGCTATCGTTTGGAATGGAAGGGCAGATGAAGTGCTTCCCAGACAAGGTGAAACTAAAGGAGCTCATCATCACCAAGCCATTATTAGATGAAATGGTAAAGGGACTTACTTAAGAAAAAGAAAATCAAAACTATGAGCACTAAAATGACAACAAACTCACAACTATTAACAACTGAACCTAAAAAATAAAAACAAAACCCAACTAAGCAAACCAGAATAGGAACAGAATCATAGGTATGGGGATCATTTGTTTTTTACTTTTTTTATAAAATTTTCTTATTTGACAAAGCTTTCCAAGTATTTTAAAATGTGTTAAGCCTGATTGGTCTAGAGTTTTCTTCTTTTTGGTAAGAAGAAAATAATAAATCCTTGAGATATTTCAAGGGCCCTTTGAAATACCCCAAGGCTATAAGGAAGTCTTCTAAATTTTAAATCTTGGAAACTCTGTCAACTAAGAAATATATATTATGAAATGATATTGATCATTTGGCAGCACTCTGCATATTTCCCTCCCCTCCCCCTTTTCTACTTCTATTGTACTGTGTGGCACCTTTTAAGCCTGAGTTATTTTGTAAATCTTTTTCCTTTGTTTTTTTTGTTTTTGAGATTGCAGTGCTTTGAGCCATGGCAGTATGCAGTAAATTAATTAGATTCCTTTCCTTAATTTGATATCCAGTTCCTTTTACTAGTTGCTGCAGTAACTGAAAGTAAAACTTTTGTTCTCTGGAAAACACTGATCCCATTCTGACATGGGTTGTGGGTCCCTTTTTATTGGTTTGGTTTCGCCCTTTTTTCCTGTCCCTTATTTAAAGTGCACCAGTAATTGTCCTGATTCTAAACTAGGGATTAATTGGTGTAGTGGGTTGGAGTGTGCTGCTTGTGAGCAGGGCTCCCAAGGGTGTCACCCCCTGATCATCCCTACCTCTTTTACTTGCCTTGGTTTTCCTCCCAGTCATCTAAAACAACTGGAAGGGCTCGGAGTGCTGAATGACCAATTCTTATTTCGCACGTCTCTGGACAAGCCAAGAATTATATTACTATGAGTGAAATCCCATATGAGGCCCATGCACATCTCGGGGATTGACCTGACACCTCTGCTAGGTCCCAACTCACATAGGGACACCCAAGAATTTGGGCTAGAGGGAGGAGGTGCCTCTTATCTTTGGAGCTCAGTCATTGCCAGAGCCCTCATATAAATCCTATTTCTGGCCTAAAGTTTCTCTTGCTCTCACAAAATCCTATCAGTGGGGAGACGCAACAGGGGCTGGGCAGTGAGTGCTGTGACTGTTCCTGATGTTGCACAGACTTTGACTTGCAGCTGGCAGAAGCCTAGTGCTCTAACCCAGTCCATGCACCAGCTTATCCTTTCACAGGAGTCTTACAAACAGCAAGTGCCCTATAGGCTTATTATGTGCTTGCCCTGTGCTCACAAGATTGTGGCAATTTATTGAATGAGAGAGGCCAAAATGCTCCTTTAGTGAGTGAGAGGAGACAAAGTCAAAACCAAAACCCCACCAGAGTGTGGCAGAAAGAAGAAAAATCCTCTCCCCGCTATCTTAACCACATAGGCAGGCTTTTCCAGAAAGAGCCTGGGGGCTGCAATCCTTTACTGTGGGCAGAGGTGCCAAAATTCCTGTCTGTGCAGTATGGTTGCACGTGGTCAGGCTTTTGGCCCCGCAGCCGTCCTGGGCATTAACTTATTTGAGTGCCCCTCATCCGGGTGCCAGATGAGACTGAGCTTCCTCCAACACCCGGCTCGGTTGGCAACGTCTCTGTCCAGTAGAGGTTTCAGGACCACGGTGGAACAAATTTATTCAGGACACTGTATTTTGTCTGGGGGGAATTGGAGGTGGCTACTCCCTTTAGTGGAGAAAATGCAAGATCTCCATTCCTCATGCCTTTTATTGAGAAAGGTATGCATGGGAGATACAAGGTCAAAATTTATGAATCATCAATAAGCTTTCAGATGCTTGGGTTACAGTTGACAGTTACTGATTGTAGATATCAATACAGACGGCACAGTGACCAGTCTGTGTTAGGGTCTATTAAACATCTTGATGCCACACTGGCATTAGGTGCAAGGTTTCATACATTCTTTGCTACAGACTGTTTACAGTTAACTAAGAGATAAGAAAAGCAGAGCAAGTTCTAAAGTATAATAAGCATTCTTTAAATCCAATTCCCATGGAAACCCTATGAGTGGCCTTCGGTCCTGTCTGCTACACAGCCTTTTGGTTTTCCACTGAGACTTAAGAGGTTTCCCTGGGTGTCGCCTAGCTCATGGCTTGGGCTACAATTCCCGAAACCTCAAGGAGTGGTCCCCAACAGAATACCACTCAGCCTTAAAAAAAAAAAAAACACAAAGAGAGAGAGAATTTTACCCTTTGTAACAGCAGGTTGGCCCTGGAGAGCATTATGCCAAGTGAAATAAGCCAGCCCAGGAAAGCCAAATGCCACATAATTACACTCATTTGTGGAATCTATGAACAAACTGAACCAACAAGGTAAGGAGGGACAGACTCATAGGGAAAAGAATGACAGCTGGTGGAGATGGTAGGTATTGGAGGGATTGTGCAAAAATGAGAAAAGAGTCAAAGACATGGACAACAGTATGGTGACTGTTGGGGTAGAGGGGATATAAGGGGACTAAAGGTAATGTAAAATATTTTTAAAAATTAAATTTTTAAAAAAGATGTTCAGTGTAGTGGTAATCACAATAGTGGAAAATTGGGAACAACTTATGAATCTATTCCTATCATAATTGTGGAGATAAATTATGGTGTGTTCAGATAGTAGAATAATATCCAGCTATTAAAAATGGTGATGTAAGGCCCTGGCTGGGTGGCTCATTGGGTTGGAGCATCATCCATACACCAAAAGGTTGTGGGTCAATTTCCAGTCAGGGCACATACCTAGGTTCCCAGTTTGAGGTTGGGGCATATATTTAAAACAAAAATCTAAAAAGTCATAATGTAGGATTTTTTTTACATGGGAAAATTTCCATTATGTAAATGAAAACAAAATATAGGATTTAATAGTAGCCTGGAAGGATATACAGTCATACTTCGGTACTCATGAGCTTTAGAACTCGCCAAACCCTGTACTGCTGGGTTTTTTTTTTTTTTTTAATCCATTTTTAGAGAGAGGGGAAGAGAGAGAGAAAGAAAGGGAGAGAAACATCAATGTGTGGTTGCCTCTCACACACCCACAACCGGAGACCCAGTTGCAACCCAGGCATGTGCCCTGACTGGGAATCAAACTAGCAACCCCTCGTTTTGCAGGCCGGCACTCAATCCAATGAGCCACACCAGCCAGGGCAACTGGTGGCATTTGGATGGGGAAAAAAATTTTCAACACTGGGTTCTTGTTCAGGACTCCTCACACTTGGTGTAACTTGTGTGAATCATGATGCTGCCCTGCAAGAGAAGATGTTTTACTGTTCTGTACTCATAGGTTTCAGCACTTGTCACAAATTCCAGAACAAATTAATGATGAGTGCTTGTGCTTCTGATTGTATACCACTGTATCCCCAAATGTTATCATTGGATAGGTTAATAGTGGATTTATGGGTCACGTTTTTTGTTTATGTTAATTTTCTACAGTGAAAATGCATGGCTGTTAAAAAAAAAACGTGTTTCTAGTGATGTTCATGAAGACTATGTAGCAAAACAGAAATTTCTTTTGTTGTTATGTTAAATGAAAAATATACATTAAATTGTTTGAAGAAAATGATTTTAAGTGATTTCATATGTATAAGAAGGAAAACATAACAAATACTTAAATGGTTAAGTGATGTTTCAGGATCACAGAATTATTAGTTTTTCCTCTGTAGATTTGGGAGTGATATAATTTTTATAATGAAAAGTTGCTTAATAAGGACTTGCGGCCAAGATGGAGGCGTAGACAGACATGCTGTGTCTCCCTCCACAACTAAGAAGGAATACAACTACCTCAAAACTACAAACAACCAGAAGTTCCAGAAAATCAAAGTGCATGGAAGTCCACCAAACAAAGATATAAAGAAGAAATATCCAGACAGGTAGGAGGGCCGGAGCCAGGGCAGAGAGGACACGGTGTGGTGGTGGCAGCAGCGGCAACAACAGCAGAACAGTGGAAAGTGCAGTTACACATTTTAAAAAGTCAGGAGGGACACCTGGGGAGCATTCCCAGCTCCTCACCAGACCGCACAGCTCACGGTCCCAGCACCTGGGAAAATCAAGCCTCATTGCTTTTGACTGTGCAAACCAGTGGGTGTTGGGACAGACGCAGAAACTGCCGGTATCTCAGCAGTTTGCTTGTTTAAAGGGCCCCCACGGTCCTAGAACGTCCACAACCCACCCACTCTGGGAAGCACGGCCAGGGCGGCAGCTAGAAGGGCACCAGTCGGGTTCGGAAGTGGGAGAATTGCCTGGAAAGGGGACGAGTGCTGGGGAAGTGGCCTTGTTCCTTCTCAGACCCCTCCCCCGCATACAGCGCCACAACGTGGTGAAACAGGACGCCCATTACTGACGAATACGTAAGGCTCCACTCCCTAAGCATAGTAGGAGTGACAGCTCTCCCTGGGACAACGAAACAAACACAGGAGACTTTCAGCCAAGATGGAGGCCTAGAGTGACTCGCTCCATCTCCCTCCACAACTAAGAAGGAATACAACTACCGCAAAACCAGAAATAACCAGAAGTTCCAGAAAATAAACGGAAGCCCAACATATGAAGTTATAAAAGAAGTGGTGCTCGTCTGGACATGTAGGAGGAATGAAGCCAGGGAGGAGAGTTCAAGTTGTGCTGTCCGTGGCACCAGTAGCGACGGAGGAAGGACGGCGGTAAGCACAGACAACCGTATTTAGGGAGAGGAGAGAAGCACCTGGGGAGCACCCCTGGCAGCACACCAGACCCATCAGCTTGCAATTCCAAGCCAGGGAAGGCAGACCTCCATTGCCTTGGACTGTGAGGCCCGACGGAGAAGGAGGCTCTCGGCCTCTCAGCAGAGAGAGCAGAGAGTGAACAGCAGGAATCCATCTTGGAACCCCACCCCCGCAGAAAACGCCACAGCCTGGTGAGATGGGTTGCCCGGTTGTGACGAGTGCACGGGGCTCTGCCCCCTATAGCATGATGGGAGGCGTGACAGCCCTGCCCAGGAAGCAAAGGTAAGCACAAAACAGTCAGGATGGCACAGATCATGATAGAGATCCCGGGGACACAGCTGACCAAACAGCAAATATCTAATTTAACTGCTCAGCAGATAGGAAATCTTTCTGAGGCTCAGTTCAGAGCTTTGGTTATAATAATGCTTACAGACTTGACAGAAGATCTTAAACAAGACGAGGAAGGAATGAAGGGTAGTCCTGCTGAAATGAATGAAAACACATACAAAACTAGTGGTGAGGGAAAGAAAACCAGGGATCAAATCAACTAATCAGAACATAGGGAAGGAACAGTCAACCAGTACAGAAAGAGGAAACAAGAAGTGAAGAAAATGAGGAGAGGCTCAGAAACTTATCAGATAGCTATAAGCGGGCCAACATCCAAATCATAGGGCTGCCACAGGTGAAGAAGAACTAGAAATTGAAAAATTACGTAAAAAAATAATGAAGCAGAACTTCCCTAACTTGGGGAAGGAAATTGACTTACAGGTCCAGAAAGCAGAGAGTTGCAAAAAAACTGGACCCAGGGAGGACCACACCAAGACACATTATAATCAAAATGTCAAAAATTAAGGATAAAGAGACAATCTTAAAAGCAGCAAGAGGGAAGAAGAGAATTACATACAAAGGGGTCCCAATAAGACTCTCAGCTGATTCCTCAAAAGAAACTGCAGGCAAGAAGGGACTGGCTAGAAATATTAAAGTAATGAAAATCAAAAACCTACAGCCACAATTACTCTATCCAGCAAAGCTGTCATTCAAAATAGAAGGACAGAGAAAGTGCCTGCAGGACAAAATAAAACTGAAGGAGTTCATCAGATCCAAACCATTGTTATATAAAATGATAAAGCGACTTATTCAGGAGGAGGATCAAAACTATGAACATTAAAATGAAAACTGTATCACAACAACCAACAACAGAAGCTAGGGAATTGAACCAAAGGCAGACTAAGTAGGCAACAAGAGTGGGAAAAAAATTATAGGTATGGGGAACATTTTGGGGGGAGGTCAGTGAGGAGGGAGAAGGGGGGAAAGGGAAGGAGATGATACAGGAATTAAGAAGCATAGTAGGAGGGAGTGGAGTAGATAGGAAGATGTTGAGAAGAACTATATGCACAACCAATGGGCATGGACTAAGGGGAGGGGGGAATACTGGAGGTAGGGGAGGTCACTGGGTGGAGGGGAACAAAGGGAAAAGAAATTGGGACAACTGTAATAGAATAAACAAAGCATTTTTTTAAAAAGTTGATTAATAAAATTTAAAGTTTTAGACCTTGTATAAATATATTTGTAGAATTTTCACTAGAGAAGGTTTATAATAACTTTTCAAAATTTTACTAGACTCTAGGTACTTAGACCAACAGATAAAATGGATTAACTTGAGGTTTTTGTTACATTGATTGATTTGTGATTGGTCACTTTCCTGTGAACTGTTTGTAGAAGTAGATCAATGAAAATTTTTTCCTTTAGTAAAATGACACTAGTTTTCTAATTTTATCAGCAACAGAATTCATTTATTCATTCAAACTTCAGTACTCATTTTTTTATTTAGTATTTTCTGTTTACCAGACACCATACTTAAGTCGTGAATGAATATGTTTTTAGTGTTAGTGTACTATTCACAGATTTAGTTTTAGTTGATCAAGTATTTTAAGAAAGAAGAAATAAGCAAAAATCATTTTTGTTTATATACTTATAGACATTTAAATAATTCATGATTTATTGACACTTGGCAAATTTTATTTCTCTTTTAGTAGTTTGCTCATATTTCTGCTGAAGGAAGAAAGAGAGAGCCTCTTCATGGCCACTGTGATGAGGTTACAGTAATTACTGTCTTTCAAGGCTAAAGCAAACACACTGATGGGTCACAGAGCATAGGGCATTCTGCTATTCATGAGGTCAGTGACCATGTCCATTAACTGTTTATTGTTCTACCTTTATTCCTGACACAGTATCTGGCACCTAATAAGTACTCAAATATTTCTTTACTGGCCATTTGAATGGACAAACAGATCTATAATCTGAAGAGAGGAGATAGGCAAAATTGCATTATAATTTTGAAACTCGTATCAATTCTGAATGACACATATTCATAATTGATTTGTGAGACTAGAATATAAAGATTCATACACACATATGCAGAAATATTTACTATCAATATATATAATGATGCAGACTATCCATTAGAGGGCAGGGTTTACTTATAGAAGAATTTAATGAAGCTTTTTTTTTTTTTACCATAATGTAAATGCTTATACTCATTTATAATCATCATAAAAAATAAATAACATATATTATTATAAATGTTTATTTATTATTTAAGGTTTTTGGTACTCTTGAAGTTAAATGATTTATATTTTAGAAGCTTATACTAATATCTTGGTTTGCATTGTATAGATTAATTATTAAATAACTTGTAAAAGATTTGCATAAAAATGCCAACAATATATAAAAAGGGATAAGGTAATTCTAGTTTTTTTAAATTGTGCATTTCATTTCAAACAATATTTGGGTTGGTTATATTCTCAAATGACTTTTTTATGTTTTTCATTTGTGTTTCAAAGCAGCATTAGACATATCTGAAGTGTTGACAGTTTTGAAGAAGTCCACTGCCATAATTCTCTTTCAGATAAGTAAGTTATATTTTAAAGCTTGTGACAGTCAAGTAAAGCATGGCAGCAGCTACTCATATGTCAATTTTAAAAGACAAATACAGGTAGTCAAAGAAGAAAAAGCTGTCAGCCTATTTTCAGACACTTTAGGTTAAATGTTTGGGGGTTAAAAATAAATGTTTGGGTAGGCACTTTTTTCTATCCATCTTGAAAAATAGAACTAAAATCCTGTATACTGTATAAACATAAAAAGGTTCTGAAAGATGCAGAGAAGACTGACTAGCTGGCTTCTATGGGGCCCTAGGAAAGATACGACACCAGGGTGGTATCAGCAGACGTTTAGTGGGAGCTTGAACTCTCACCACCACCCAGTGGTATCAAGATGACTGTCTCTCTCTACACTCTGGAAATCAATAAAGGCCAGGTAGAGAACCTGAGTTTCTACTCCCAACTGGCAGTAATGAGTGGCTATCCCTTCTCCTGTCACAGGTCTACTAAAACAAGATTTAAATAAGTTCCAGCATCTCGTGGTATAATACCTAAAATATCTAGATTTCAATAAAAAATCACTCATCACCAAGAACCAGGAAAATCTCAACTGAACTGAGAAAAGATAGGTTCCCATCCTGAGAAAACACAGATGTTAGCATTATCTGACAATGAGTTGAAACCAGCCATCACAAAAAGGTTTGAATGAGCAATAACAGATCTGCTTGAAACAAATGAAAATACTGTGCCAGTAGAGAACTGGAAGTTATAAAGAAGAACCAAACAGAATTTTTAGAACTGAAAAATATAATAACTAAAACTTTTGAAAGGCTCAATGGAGAAATGAAATGGGAGAGGAAAGAATCAGTGAGCTTGAAAAAGAACAATGAAATTACTCAGTCCTAACAACAGAAAGAAAATACTTGTTTAGAACTCTCTGAGCTTTCTGGACTTGTGTGTCTTTTTTTTTCAGCAGATTAGGCAAGTTTTGGTTCAAATAGGTCCTCAATTATTTCTTTAAATAGGTTCTCAATTCCTTGATCGCTCTCTTATCCTTCTGGTGTTCCCATGGTGTGGTTGTTGTTACACTTCATGTTGTCCAAAATGTTTCTTAAGCGCTCATCATTCTTTTTAATTCTCTTTTTCCTTTGCTGCTCTGCTTCGGTGTTTTTTTCTACCCTGTCTTCCACATCCTGGTGTGATCCTCTTCTTCATCTAACCTACTGTTTTTATTCCTTCCAGTGTATTATTTATTTCAGATATTGCATTCTTCATTTCTGACTAGTCCTCTTTTATGGCTTCTATGTCTTTTTTCATACTTTTGAGTATCCTTATAATCATTACTCTAAACTCTCTACCTGATAATTTGATTGTCTCCATTTCATCTAGTTCTTCTGGAGAATATTCTCTTCTTTCATTTGAGGTCTGTTTCTTTGTCTTCCCATTTTGGCTATTTCTTTGTATTTTTGGCCTTAGTTGTTAAACTAACCAGTCATTAAACTGATCAGTTGTTAAACTAATCAGGCCGAAATCAGCAGCCCAACTTAAGCTCCACAGGGTGGGGCAGAGTAATTCCTGCAGGTGGAGCTATTGCTTCCCCTCAGGCTCATGACACTTGGAGAGGAGAGCTCTGCCTGAGAAAGATGGCTTCTGCAGTATGGGGAATGACTCAGCACAGGGATCCTGGCAGCAGGGATCCCTTCAGTTCTGTCCCCAGAGCCACCAACCCCAGATTCTCCTCAACTGTCTCTAGTCCACTTTGCCTTCCACCTGCTAGAGTCCAGGATAAGTGCCTGCAATCGAAATTTTGTGCATGGGCCCTTTAAGAGGCTCTCCTGGCAGTCAGAACCCCTACTGCTTTTCACAGCTGGATGCTATCTGGGTTCCTTTCTGGCTCTGGTGGTACAGGCTGAGGAGCCCAGCTCAGGGTTTAGTCCCCACACTTCTCAAGGGAAGCCCTCATCCACTGAAATATCCCTCAGGATCTTCAGCTGCCATCCATGGGATCCCCACCAGCCCTCTTGCTTCTCCGCACTCCCTAGCAGTCACAATGTGGTAAAGTCGTTTTTTTTCTGTCTGTCCGTGGTTGTACGGTTTCTCTCCAGTTAGTGTTCAGTTGGTTATTCAGGATACTTTCTGTACAATATAGTTGCAATTCCAGAATGGTCCTGGGAGGAGGTTAGTATAGCTTCCACTTAATCCTCTATCATCTTGGATGATGAATATCCTTGTACATACATCTTTGTGTTTGAATACCTCTGGAACAGTGGTTCTCAACCTTCCTAATGCCACGACACTTTAATACAGTTCCTCATGTTGTGGTGACCCCCAACCATAAAATTATTTTTGTTGCTACTTTATAACTGTAATTTTCCTACTGTTATGAATCGTAATGTAAATATCTGATATGCAGGATGTATTTTCATTGTTACAAATTGAACATAATTAAAGCATAATGATTAATCACAAAAACAATATGTAATTATTTATGTGTTTTCCGATTGTCTTAGGCGACCCCTGTGAAAGGGTTGTTCGACCCCCAAAGGGGTCGGGACCCACAGGCTGAGAACCGCTGCTCTAGAATGAAAATGCTATATAAGAAAGCATAGGATTTTTTTTGTCCTATCAAGATACAAGACATTATATAATCATCCTAAAGTTCCCCCATGCCCCTTCCCAGGCAAATCCTGCCTCCATACCTAAGAGAATAATTTGTTTTCAATGTTTCTACCATGAGTTAATTTTGCCTCTTATAAAACTTCACTACTGGAAACATAGGACATGTACTGTTTTATGTAAGACTACCCCTCACACACATTATTTCTGATGTGCATCTATGTTGTTTGTATTTGTGGTTTTGTTCTTTTATTATTTTATTCTATTGTATGAATATACCACAATATATTTTCTCATTCTCCCTCTACCCAGCCCTCACACCACGTTCCCTTTCATTACATTGTTGTCTGTGTCCATGGGCTATGCATTTATGCATATATGTTCTTCGGCTAATCTCTTTCAATCCTCCTCCAACCTCCTCCCCTCCCCTCTAAGATGTGTCATTCCCTTCCATGTATCCAGGCCTCTGGTTTTATTTTGTCAGTTCATTTTGTTCATTAGACAAAACAAACACAAAACAAGTTTTAAAGGAAAGAAATAAGAGTGAACATAACAAAACAGGCATCAACAAATTTGCTGAAGAACATCATAAAATCTAGACTAAATTAAATTTAAATTTTTTAAAATATTAGTATTGCTGAAACTAGGGTTAATACTGGATAAAACTTTAAAAGACAATACAAATAACTGTAACTTTGGAATTGTAATTTTAGAAATTTGTTTTCTAAGAGCATTAAAGGAATCTTGGTTCCCTACACAGCCAATTTTTATATTCCTTAGACTGCATGCATGCTAGAGGAAGACTAAAGGGCAGCAGCCAAAATGATTAAATTTCCACTTGAATTATAAAGCATTGATTTGATGGGCTTTTCTTAGAATTAACACATAAACTTAAGATCAAGAACCAAAGCCCCCAGTGGGAAATTGTGCTCAATTCAGTGGGCCTTCAGGTAATCTCTGGCCAAATTAGCACCAGCCGGACATGAAGGAAGAGACTCTCCCCAAGATCTGATTTCCTAAGGCCACAACCTAGAGAAGGGCTCACAGTTAAACAATTTACATTCCTTGGAAAGAGAGAACAGGCATCGGTTGTGTCCAATGAAGGCAGCCATAAGAAAGGATGACACACTGCCATTTGCAACAACTGGATGGATCTTGAGAATATCATATTAAACAAATAAGACAGAAAAAGTTAAGAACCATATGATTTCACTTATATGTGCAATATAAAAGTGAAAGCAACTAATGAATAAAGAAGAAAAACAAAAAACTCATTGATACAGACCACAGTATGTTGGTTATCAAAGCAAAAGGGGAGGGGTAGTAAAGGGTAAAGGTGACAAATATATGACAGATGATTTGACTCTGGGTGGAGGGTACACAATGCAATATACAGATCATGTATCACAGAAATGTACACTTGAAACCTGTATATTCTTATTAACCAATGTCACCCCCAATGAACTTAATTTTTAAAAATCAAATGATTGTATAATCATGGGTCTATTTCTAGGTTTTCTATTGATTAATTTGATTCTTATGCCATTACCAAACTATATTAGTTTCCTTGGGCTGCTATAACTAAGCACCACAAACTAGGTGGCTTAAAACAACAAAAAATTACTTTCTCATAGTTTTGGAGGCTAGAAGTCTGAAGTCAATGTGTTGGGGAATGATGCTCCTTCTGAAGGCTCTAGAGAAGACTCCTTTTTTGCCCCTTCCTCTCTTATGGTGACTACCAGCAATCCTTGGGGTTTGTTGGCATTTAGAAGCTTTCAGCAAATAGAAGCTACTGTTATGATGATGTATTGTTTTACCCTCTGCCTTAATATTTAACTACAGTTAAGCCACTAATTATATGTCAAAAGTTAGTTCTCATCTCTCTGAGGCCTTCCCTAATTTCCCTAATTGAGTCTTCCTCTGTTACAGTCACATACCTGGAATGCTGTGGCACTTATTACAGTTCATTATAATTAATTATTTATATTTTTTCCTACTTGCCTTCTCTAATCTATGAAACACTGCAAAAGCAGGGATTATATTTTATACATCTTGCATTCCAGTACCAAGCAGAGTATTTAACACTCACTGTTACCTGCTGAGTAAAGAGTTAATAAAAATAAAAAAACATTACATTTTATCCTGAAAGTATCCCTGCAAAGTAAAATGCACAAGGATATCTGGAGAAACTAAAGCTTGAAAAAGGTAAAGCAATTTCCCACTGAGATGAAATGCCAGGGCTCCTCTTCCCTGGTTCACAAGGAAGGGTATTTTAGAAAACAGAGCACTAGCCAAGAAACGAAGACTACAGTTAGAGGCCCAGATCTGATTTACTCTCTGTATTAATTGAGAAAAATCCCTGAATCCTTTATTTCTTCATCCATAAAGATAATTCTGCCTCTGTTTAACTTACAGAGTTATGAAGGCTCAGATATAACTGTGTTTTATGAATTCTAAAGCTCCATATATAAACGCAAAGTATTATTATCTAATGAATCAGTAATTCACAACCTTTCTGGAGCCTTCTCCTTCTTTTATCATGCCCACATCAATTAACTGCCAAGTCCTACTGATTGCCCCAGCAGGGCCTTACATATTCATTAGCTCTTTTTAATCATTACTAAACTACCCTGCCTCAGCTCCTCATCCAATCTCACCAAGACTACTACAATAATCTAGTTGCTGCCCTGCTGCTAGCCCACGCTCATTTTCTGCCCTAGTACACCCTGCGGTGACCTTGCTCCACTTGACAGCTTTCAATGGCTTTTCATTGCCTTTTCAATACAGTGCAAACTCCATGAGCTAATAAAGCTATCTGGTTCTAGATGCTTGTCTTGTCTTGTTACGCACACACCCACTACCTTCTGAGCATTTTACATACTAGGCAACTCAGCAATTTACTCTTTCCTAGCATCTACCTGTGTTTCTACAGAAACAACTTCACTACACCTGGAATATCTTTTCTACTCAGCTTGAAAACTTATCTAACCTTTTAATGTCTTGCTCAAGCAACACATTGTTTCAAAGGCTATCCAAATTGACATACTAGCTAGAAGGTAACTCTCTCTTATAATTTATCTGTACTTCTTTTCAAAAGACACTTAAGACTTCCTGCTTTATACAGTGTGGTGTTTGAGGTGGGTGGAGGTGGAAGAGGTATAAGGGGGATCAACAGTATTGGAAAAAAATACAATAAAAAAAAGTAATTGCAAAAAAGACTTTCTGCTCTATGTTGTAGTTATTTATGGATATGCCTTCTAGTGCTTACTGGAAGTTCCGCTGAGATGAAACCTATGTTAATTTACTACACCTACATTTCATTGGTAACATTCTCAATAATAATATTTGTTAAATTAACTGGCAAATTCTATCACAGTTAGGTAATTTTACAAAGCTTCTACTCTTTCTCCTCTCTACCTCCCATCAGAATTTCTGCTGCTTAGGACAAATACGAGGGTTGTTTGTTTTTAAAGAAAAGTAAATTGAACTACCTATGGACTGAACTTTCTATAAGATACCTTAAACTTACTGAAGGTACCTCTAGGTCTTTCCAAGTCCAACAGACAGGTTCATATTTCAAAAGTTAAAAAGAAATAACAAGTCAGAACTATTAAGATCTTTCAGATCTGCCTGTTCTTCAGGCATGTTTTCAGACTAAAAAAATTAAACATTAGACCAAAAAAAAAAAAGAGATTTTAGTACTGAATTATGTAAGAGTAAAAAAGTCAACTGGAGAAGGTGACTGTTTCTAACACTTATCTGTTCACGACTGAGACTGACACTTTGAAGAGAATGTGACAGCTTACAAAAAAACAAACTCACTCATTCACTGTAATCTCTGAAGACTCATGCAAGTTTGACAGGCCAATCATAGTGATCTCTCATGTATATCAGCCATGACAATTATTGCTTCAAAAAAACTTCTCCAAATTTTAACAAAGTCCAATTGGTTTCAGGAAATAGCTAGCCTAATATTTTCTTATTTAAGAAGGCATATTTAACAAGTTTTTGAACTAATTTGTGGACCTAAATAAAATTGTCCAAAAACTGTACCTTACGGCATCAAAAATGGTACAAAATGAATGTGGTACAGAGGGTAAGGTGATAGGAAAGGCTGAGTGCTAACAAGTCTGCAGTTATGACACAGGAGAAAAGACTGTGTTGAGAAGCCATCCCGCTTCTCTGTTCTCTTTTGGCTTTGTTTGATTTTAGTCTTCAAATAGCTATTAAGAGTTTCCCTATGAATTTTCAAAGTCCTATGACTCAATCTGAGAAGCAATGATAAAAATCACAGCTCATTATAAGCATATGAAATAATTTTAAGGAAAACACAAAAGATCCTTTATATTATTTGTCCTGTAACTTACACTGGAAATAATCTGTCATTATATTATTTTGATAGTTGTTTAACATGGGACAAATCAGGCTCCTATAAATATTTCCCCATTGTTACAAAGTGGGGGTCCCCCCAAATCCCCAGAACCTGCAGGTTGGGGAAGGGGAGAAGGGAACAGCTTTTAAGATGCCTTTGCATAACTATGGCTGGTAGCTAGTGTCTTAGTCATGCAAATGGCTTTGGTTCTTCCAAGGCCCCAAGGAAATGAGAGGGGCTTGACTATGAAATAGTGAGGAAAGAGCACACAGAGCCTGCGCAAGGTTCTGTGAATGGTCAGAACCGGTTACCACGCCCACTGCATCACAGGACATAGTCAGGGTATTAAAAATAGGTGACAGGCATTTTGGCTAGGAGAATACCATGTGGCTTTGAAAGGTAAGAGAAAACTCCATGCAGTTTACAAGAAGGTTGAGAACTCCACGTGGTTCTGCATTAAGAGCTGGAGGGCACCGCAACACAGGCAAAACCTCCCCAATCAGGCTTGAATAATTTGGAGCTGCTGGTAAAACTGAACTGTGTCTGGGAAGTAGGAAAACTGTATATCTAACTTTTCTAAAACTAGCCTGGTTTGGTGGGAGGAGGCAGAACTATGTGTTTGTGGGTGTTTTAAGAAAATAAGACTTAACAGCAGAAATCCGCAAATAATCTAAATCTGTATGACCTTTAAATAAACAATTCTTTTTCTTTTCACCAAACTCTGGTATTTGAGTTATGTTTCTGGTGGCGGGCAATCGGGCCCCTCATAACTGAAAAGCTCATGGGTTCTGTTACACCATCACTAGTTGCCAGTGGAGGAAAAATAAGAGTGCGGTGCCCTCACCCATGTGGATCAGTTGGTTGGGCACACATCTTGGTTATGTGTTTAGTCCCAGGCCGAAGCACATGAGAGAGGCAAAAAATCTATGCTTCTCTCACATCAATGCTTCTCTCCCTCTCGTCCTCCCTCCCTTCCTCTCTCTCTAAGAATAAAATGTTTTTTTCTTTTTTTAAACAATGCTGTGATGGAATCTCCTTTTATTAGTAATTTCCTATCCCATGACCAGGATATTATTAGTCAATACAGGAAAGAGGAAGGAGGAATGAAGTGAAAAAGCCCTCCTGCTAATCCTTACCCTGAATGCATATCCTATCTCTTCCAAACACTGTTGTTTCTTGTGGCATAACTCTCCATTAGTTTCTCACTTCATTCAGAAAAGAAGTCATCAGTGGCTTAAAATTTACAGGCTTTTGTAGACAGAAGTAGAACTTTCACCATAATGTACTCCTAAATTCAAACAATTAACAACTTATATAAGATCACAAGCAATTTAGGAAGAATATCTTAACCCAATTCTTGAAACAAAATATACATCTAATCAAAAACAGCCACATAATTGCTACACAAATTTCATTAGATTATACATGAAAAACAGAATTGTGTAGGTTTATGAAACATAAGAAAAAAAAGGACTTCCAGCCAAGACGGAGGCATAGACAAACTCGCTGTGTCTCCCCCCACAACCAAGGAGGAATACAACTGCTTCAAAACAAGAAACAATCAGAAGTTCCAGAAAATCAAACTACATGGAAGTCCAGCAAGCAAAGATATAAAGAAGAAATACTCATCCAGACAGGTAGGAGGGGCAGAGCCGGGACAAAAAGGATGCGGTGTGGTGGTGCCAGCAGTGGTGGCAGCGGCAGGCCGGCAGAAAGCGCAGTCACACATTTTAAAAAGTCAGGAGGGACACTGGGGGAGCGTTCCTAGCTCCTCACCAAACTGCGTAGCTCACAGTCCCAGCACCGGGGAAAATCAAGCCTCATTGCTTCTGACTGTGCAAACCAGTAGGGGTTGGGATGGAGGCAGAAACTGCCTGTCTCTCAGCAAAGTTCACTTGTTTAAAGAGCCCCCACAGTCCCAGAACATCCGCAGACCCACCCACTCTGGGAACGATAGCCAGGGCAACACCTAGAGAGGCACCAGTCCCATATGGAAGTGGGAGAAGTGCCTGGAAAAGGGGCAAGTGCTGGGCAAGCATCATTGTTCCTTCTCAGATCTCTCCCCCTCATACAGTGCCACAACCTGGTGAAACAGGTCGCTCCGTACTGACGAATCCCTAAGGCTCCGCCACTTAACAACGTAACAGGAACAACAGCTGTAACTACGACACGGAGGCAAACACACACAGGAGACTTCTGGCCAAGATGGAGATCTAGACTGACACGCTCCATCTCCCTCCCAAACAAAGAAGGAAAACAACTACCGCAAAACCAGAAATAACCAGAAGTTCCAGAAAATAAATGAAGTCCAATGTATGAAGTTATAAAGAAGTGGTGCTTGTCCAGACAGGTAGGAGAGGCAAAGCGAGGGCGGAGAGCTCAAGCTGTGCTGGCGGCAGCGGCGGCGGCAACGGCAGCAGGACAGCGGTAAGCACAGACACTTGTATTTAAGGGGAGGCGAGAAGCACCTGGGGAGCAACCCCAGCTGCAGACCAAACCCATCAGTTTGTGATTCCAATGCCGGGGAAGGCAGACCCCCATTGCCTTGGACTGTGAGGGCCAGAGGGCGTAGGGACGGAGGAGGAGGCTCCTGGTCTCTCAGCAGAGAGTGAACAGCAGGAACCCATCTTGGACTCCCAGCCAGCGTGGTGAGAAGGGTTACCCCGTTGTGACGACTGCATGGGGCTCCACCCCCTATAGCATAGGAGGTGTGAGTGACAGCACAGCCCAAGAAGCAAAGGTAAACACAAAACTGTCAGGATAGCACAGATCATGATAGAGATCCCAATCATGCAGCTGACCAGACAGCAAATATCTAATCTAACGAAGAAGCAGATAGGAAATCCTTCTGAGGCATAGTTCAGAGCTTTGGTTATAAGAATGCTTACAGACCTAACAGCAGATCTTAAACAAGATGGGGAAGGAATGAAGGGTAGTCCTGCTGAAATGAATGAAAACACACGAAACTAGTGGTGAGGGAAGGAAAACCAGGGGTCAAATCAACAAATCAGAACATAGGGAAGGAGCAAACAGTCAACCAATACAGAAAGAGGAAACAAAAAGTGAGGAAAATGAGGAGAGGCTTAGAAACTTATCGGACAGCTATAAGCGGGCCAATATCTGAATCATAGGGCTGCCAGAAGGTGAAGAAGAACTAGAAATTGAAAAATTATGTGAAAAAATAATGAAGTAGAACTTCCCTAACTTGAGGAAGGAAATAAGACTTACAGGTCCAGAAGGCACAAAGAGTTCCAAAAAAACTGAACCCAGGAAGAACCACACCAAGACACATTATAATCAAAATGTCAAAAATTAAGGATAAAGAGAGTCTTAAAAGCAGCAAGAGAGGAGAGAATTACCTACAAAGGGGTCCCAATAAGACTAAGAGCTGATTTCTCAAAAGAAACTCTGAAGGCAAAGGACTGGCAAGACAACCATGATAACTCTATCCAGCAAAGCTGTCATTCAGAATAGAAGGGTAGAGAAAGTGCCTTCAGGACAAAGTAAAACTGAAGGAGTTCATTAGATCCAAACCATTGTTATATGAAATGTTAAACAGACTTGTTTAGGAGAAAGAGGATCAAAATTATGAACATTAAAATGAAAACTATCACGACAACAACAGAAGCTAGGGAATTGAAACAAAGGCAGACTAAGTAGGCAACGAGAGTGGGAAAAGAATTGTAGGTATGGGGAACATTTTGCGGGGAGGTCAGTGGGGAGGGGGAAGGGTAGAAAGGGAGGGAGATTGTACAGGAATTAAGAAGCATAGTAGGAGGGAGTGGAGTAGACAGGAAGATGTTGAGAAGAACTATATGCACAACCAATGAGAATGGACTAAGGGGGGGGACAACGGGAGGGAGGGGGGTCACTGGATGGAGGGGAACAAAGGGAAAAGAAATTGGAACAACTGTAACAGCATAATCAATAAAGCATTTTTTGTTTTTAAAGAAGGAAAAAAACATGAAGGAAGCTCGTCTCTATAAACAATATTTACTGATAATCATTTTTTTTCATGCTAATAATAAAATTCACAAAGCATTCTTACCTTAGAAAGGACAAAACATAAAACACCCTCATTATCTGCTGTCTCCAAAGAAAAATTTACTTCTCAATACTGTTACGGTAAATGATTATCTTTATGGAATAATCCCACAGTAGCAGAGGATAATCTGACAGGTCTTTCTCATCTCTCACTTCTATTACTATATGGCTACCTGGCCATATCCATCAATCATTTTAGCAAATACCACCAAACCCCAAATCTATTACATACAAGCCAACAGATATTTCCAATATCATACAGTCACACTATTATTATCTTTTATAGGTAGGCAATCAAACTCAACATGACAAGATTTCAGAGTAATAGATAATGATAAGTTTTCTAGTCCTAGAACCAAAATGAACTTAATTTGTCCAAGAAATATAAATGATCAATTAACTTCAGTCTTTTAATATAGTTTATAATTTAAATTAATAAAAATATTTCTGAACTATAAGAAATACTTTAAATTACTTATTTTTACTTTTAAGTAATTTTTAAGAGAGTTCAATGATAGCTTCTCCCATTCACACCACTAGGAAAATAATTTGCCATGCAAATAAAGTAATATGAACACATACATATTATAGTTCTTAATCTTAATTTAATTCTTAAATTATTCAATATGAATTAATAATCAATATGACAGTCTGAACTTTATTCTTGTTAATAAGGTAGAAATAAAATAATTTTCCCAAGCCCTGGCTGCTGTGGCTCAGTGGATTGAGCGTCGGCCTGTGAGCCAAGTGTTGCTGGTTCGATTCCCAGTCAGGACACATGACTAGGTTGCATGTCAGGTCCCCAGTTGGGGGCGCAAGGGAGAGGCAAACACACAATGATGTTTCTCTCCCTCTCTTTCTCCTTCCCCCTCTCTCTAAAAATAAAATAAACAAACAAGTAAATTATTTTAAAAAAAAAAAATAATTTTCCCAGAAGGTTTAAGTGCACTCCCTGGTGGCAGATTCTTTGGAGAAAAGATACAAATGCATTAGTAATTAAAAGAAATGCTATTACGATGAAAATATAATTTTAAAAAATTGACCAATTTCTGCTCAGCAATTCAATTATCGCAGGTAATAGCCAATCTAGAAAAAATTTAAAATGTGACCAAAGAATGTTGATAAATCTGTGAAGTTCCCTGTGAGAAAATCTGACCAGCAGCAGCTTTTAGGTAGCAAGAGTAGCAAGATACCAGAAACATAAGGAACCTTAGCGATGACCTAGCACAGTGCATAACAAAACTTCTGCACTGTCCAAGACAGTAACCACAGCCATATGTGTTGGTTGAGCATCTGAAATGTAGCTACTGTGACTAAGTAACTAAATTTCCTGTTTTATTTTACTTTTTTTTCAATTTAAATAGCCATATATGGCTACTGGCTCCTGTTTGGACAACACAGATTTAGTTCTACTTGCTACTTTATTCCATTCCAAAGAAATAGTCACCACATGACTCCAAAGAAGATTCAAAGGTTCCCAGATATATGTATGACTAGATGGTTGGTACAAATACATAAGGTTAAATCTGCATCTGTTTGGGTACTTTTTTTTAAATTGTTTTTCTATTACAGTTGTTCCACTTTTTCCACCATTGCTTCCCTCCCCCATTCTACCCACCCCTTCTCCCACAGTCAATCTCCACCATGTTGTCCATGTTCATGAGTCATTTATACTAGCTCCTTGACTAGACCCTTTCCCTTCTTCCCCCACTTCTCTCCTCCCTCCTCCTTCTTGGTCACTACCAGTCTGCTCCTTGTTTACATGCCTCTGGTTCTGTTTTGCTCATTTGTTTGTGTTGTTCATTAGTGTTTGGGGACTTTTAAATGCACCTAATTTTATTCAATTGTATTAGGCTACTTTTGGTAACTGCAATTCATTTCAAAATGGTCAAATATTTCTTTGAAAATAACTTTAGAGATCCAAGGTAGCAGAAAAGTAAGTAGTAGCTACACTAACCTCCTCCCAAGACCAACCTGGAATTACAACTTAATTTTGGAGAAATCATCCAGAATAACCAATTGAACAATAGCTGGAGAGAAACCTTATAACAACAGACAGAAGAAATTTATTTAGCACAATGCAACTGCTACAGAGAGAAGACACATGAGAGGATTGGCTGAGCTCCCATGGGTAGAAGCTAGAGATCTGCAGAAATATTTCAGTTTCTGGATGGTTTCCTCTGAGAAGTGTGGGGTCTAAACCCCAAATTGAGCTGCCCAGCCTATAGCATCAGATCCAAAAAGGAACCCAGATAGCATGCAGCTGCGAAAAGCAGCGTGATTTCTGAATGCCAGGGAGAGAAGGATGGAGTTACAGAGACCTTCTGCAAGTGCCAACACACAAAATTACATTTGCACCCATTACTCTGAGCTCTGGCAGAGGGAGGGCAGAGTGGACTAGAGACGCTTGAGGAGAGTCTGGGGATGGTGGCTTTGGAAAAAGAATGTAGGGAGCCGTCCGTAGGATCCTTGTGCTTAGTCATCCCCCAAACTGTAGGAGTCATCTTGCTCAAGCAGACCACTAACCTCTAAGTGGCATCAGCCTGAGGGGAAGCAATAGCCCTGACCACAGGAATTACTCTGCCCCACCTTGTGGTGTTTAAGCCTGACTGGTGATTACAGATTGACTAGATTAACAACTGAAGGAGACAGCCACAAACTGAGGATTCCTGGTAGTCTCGAAAAGGCTGCCCAGGCCCAGACTGGGACACCATCTGACAGCACCAGGGTCAGACACAGAAAGAGAAGACCGTGGTAAACACTACCTACTACTGAGACAAATTACACCGCAGTCCTATCCATGATTTTGCATTATTTTCTCTCCTACATAGCTTTTTAACATTCATTTCTTATCCTTAAAGTTTGTGCATATAAAGTCACTAGTTTTTATATTATAGTTTACTTAAAATCTCACATTTTGCTCCTCCCTCCTCTTATTCCCTTTTACCTTATTTCCTCACCTTGATTTTGTTTTAAATTTTATTTTTTTTTCTTGCTACAACTCGTTTCCGTTCCACACTCTTACTATTTCTCCCCTCTCCGGCCTCTCAAAACCATTTTTCTTGTCATCAGTCATCTCACATTCTTTTTCCCATTCTCAAAATACCCTTATTCTCTCTTCCTCCACCTTGATCAATCTTTGCTCATTGGTTGTGGATACAGCATTTCTTCAATTTTAATCCTAGCTCTTCACTATTTTGGTATTCCAAATCTGAAATTTTATTGTTCCCCTCTCCTGTTCCATTTTATTTCCTCTTGCCCTTTCTGTTTTTTCTTTTAAATTTGAATTTTTCCCTTTTTTGCCTGGTTTTCATTCCTCACTCTTAGTATTCCTTCTCCCTCTAGCATCTCAAAATCACTTCCCTTTCCTCTAAATATCTCTTAAGCTTTTCTTTCATTACTTTTCCCTCTTATTCCCATCCCACCTATATTAATCTTTGCTCATTGGTTGTCAGTATTGCTGTGGTAAATCTTTTTCTCCAATTTGGTTCCTTTTTTCTTTTCTTTTTCTTCTTTTTTTCTTCATTCTCTTTCTCACTGTATATATTTTTTAAGTTTCTGTTTAACCTAATACTATCACTTCCCTTCTCTTCATTACACCTGCTTCCCTCCCTTTTTTTATTAACGATGTAAATTTTACTTACTTCCTCTCATCACGTTGTTCCTATTTGCTACTCTTATTATAGCTCTTGCCTCTACCCTCTCAAAAATCAATTTTACCTCAGATAGTCATCTTATATTCATTTCTCCTTTCTTATAATATTCTTAATCTTTTTACATCTTTATTAATACTGGCTCATTTGCTATTGATGGTATGACTGTGGGTGGGGGTTATTTTTGTGGGTGTGAGATTCTTTCCTGGGCTGTTGGTTTTGTCCTGGAAGGATTTGTACAACTGTATACAAGATGTGGTGGATGGAATGATTCTCAGTCAGCTAGCCAGAGGGAAGGAATCAACAAAGAATGACCTAACAACAACCAAAACCCAATTACAATCAGAGCATCCACAAAAATGGCATAAAGGGCATCCCAAGAGCATCAAGCTCAAAATCAAGGAGACTACACCACTGAATCTCACAGGTTTCATACCACAGAAGGTCACACCACGAAGACAGGAATTCAAAGAAGATCTAAGAAGCCGAAACAAGCAAGAAGAGTCACCTAAAATGAGGAGAAAAAGAAACAATCTGCAATTGAAAGGAAAGGAGGAATCTTCAGAAAGAGTGCTAAATGAAATAGAGGTAAGCAAATTATCAAATATTGGGTTCAAAATAAGGGTTACAAGGAAGCTCAACGAGTTCAGTGAGAACTACAAAGAATTCCAGGAAAGTTACAATGATCTTACTGCAAGTAAAAAACATCCCTAACTTGATTACAGAAAAAGTCACACGACTCCAGGAAGCACAGAGGGTCCCAATCAAGATGAACCCAAAGGGGCCCACTACAAAACACATCATAATTAAAATGGCAAAATTCAAAGACGAAGAGAGAATCTTAAAGGCAGCTAGGGAGAAACAGCTAGTAACCTAGAAGAGACCTTTCATAAGGCTATCAGCTGATTATGAAACAAAAACACTAGAAGGCAAAAGTGAATGGCAACAAATATTCCAAGTAATAAAAGGTCTTCAACAAAGACCACTCTAGCTAGTAAGCCTCTCGTTTAAAATAGAAGATGAAATAAGTTTTCCAAACAAAAATAAAAAGGCCAGAAGAAGAATACATCTCCACAAAACCAGCATTTCGAGACATGCTGAAGAGACTGCTTTATGAAGATGAAGAAAGAGAGGGAGAGAGGGGATCACAGGTACAAAGAGAAAAAATGACAATGAATAAGTACCTATTAATAATAACCTTAAGGGAAATGGATTAAATGCTCCAATAAAAAGACACAGCTGAATGGATGAGAAAACATGACCCACATATATGCTGTCTACAAGAGATCCACCAAAGAAAAAAATGATATACACAGACTCAAAGTGAAGGGATGGCAAAAAATATTGCAAGCAAATGGACATGAAAAAAAAGCTGTGGTAGCAACACTTATATCAGACAAAATAGATTTCAAAACAAAGGCCATAAAAAAAGACAACACATGACTCTTCATAATACTTAAGGGAAAAATCCATCAAAAAGATATAACCCTGCTAAACATATATGCACCCAACACAGGAGCACCCAAATATATAAGGAAATTCTTGGTGACTTCAAGAAAGACATTGACAGCAACACATTCTTAGTGGGGGATTTTAACACCCCATTGTCAAAATTGAATAGATCTTTCAAGAATCAAAAAGAATAATATGGCATTGAAGAACACTAGATCTAGTGGAGTTAATTGATATATACAGAACCTTTCATTCCAAAGAAGCAAAATATACATTCTTTTCAAATACACATTGAACATTTTCAAAGACAGGCGACATGGTAGGACACAATACAAGCCTCAGTGAATTCAAGAACATTGAAATTATATCAAGCATCTTCTCAGATGACAATGGCTTGAAACTAGAAACAAATCTCATGGAAAAATCTCAAAAACATTCAAATTCATGAAGACTGAATAATACGCTATTAAATATTGAATGAACTAACAATGAGATCAAGGAAGAAATCAATAAGTTTCTGAAAACAAATGAAAATGAACGCACAACACCCCTAAACCTATGAGACTCAGGAAAGGCAGTCCTGAGAGGGAAGTTCATAGCAATACAGGCCTATCTAAAAGAAGTAGAGGAACAACAACAAACAAAGCCCCAAACAAGTATAATAAAGGAAATCATCAAGATTAGAGCAGAATTAAATGGGTAGTGACTAAAAGAACAATTCAAAGGGTCAATAAATCCAAGAGCTGGTTCTTTGAAAAGATAAACAAAATCAACAAGCCTTTAACCAGATATATCAAAAAAAAAAAAAAGGAAGGACCCAAATAAATAAAATCAGATTCAAAAGACAAGAAATCACAACCAATGCAATAAAAATACAAAGGATTGTAAGGAATTATTACAAATAACTATATGCCAAGAAATTTGACAACCTGAATGAAATGGACAAATTTCTAGATATATATAATCTTACAAAACTGAATCAAGAAGAAACAGAAAGCCTGAGTAGACCAATTACAGTTAGTAAAATTGAGACAAATTTTACCAAATATTTAGGGAAGAACTAACTCCTGTTCTTCCTAAACTATTCAAAAAAATTCAAGAAGAGGGAAGACTCCCAAACTCTTTCTATGAGGCCAGTATTATCCTAATTCCAAAACCAGGTAAAGACACAACAAAGAAAGAAAATTACAGGTCAAATTCACTGATGAACATAAATGGTAAAATCCTTAGCAAAATTTTGGCAAATCAGATCCAACAATACATTAATAATACACTATGATCAAGTGGGGTTCATCGCAGGGATGCAAGGATGGTACAATATTCATAAATCAATAAACATAATACCCCATATAAACAAAATGAAAGACAAAAATAACACGATCATATTAACAGATGCTGAAAAAGGATGATTAAGTACAGCACCCATTTCTAATAAAAATGCTCAGCAAAATGGGAATAGAGGGAGCATACCTCAACATAATAAAGGCCATATATGAGAAACCCACAGCCAATGTCATACTCGACTTCCCCCTAAGCTTTCCCCCTAAGATCAGGAACAAGACAAGGGTGTCTACTTTCTCCACTTCTATTCAACATAGTTTTGGAAGTTCTAGCCACAGCGATCAGACAAGAAAAAGAAATAAAAGAGTCCAAATTAGTAAGGAGAAAGTAAAACTGTCATTTTCTGCAGATGACATGATAGTGTACATAGAAAACCCTATAGACTCCACCAAAAAACTACTCATCCTGATAAGTAAATTAGGCAAAATTGCCTGATATAAAGTCAATATTCAGAAATCAAAGGCATTTCTGTACACCAAAAATGAAATATCAGAGATAGAAATTAGGAAAAATATCCCATTTACTACAGCAACAAGAAAATTAAAGTACCTAGGAATAAACTTAACCAAGGAGGTAAAAGGCCTGTGCTCAGAAAATACATAACACTGAAGACAGAAATTAAGGAAGATACAAATAAATGGAAGCATATACCATATTCATTCTCTGGAAGAATTAACATCATTAAAATGTCCATACTACCCAAAGCAATCTATAGATTCAATGTAATCCCTATTAAAATACCAATGAAATATTTCACAAATTTAAAACAATCCAAAAAATTTATATGGAACCCAAAACAGCCCCAAATAGCCTCAGCAATCTTGAGAAAGACGACGAAAGCAGGAGGGATCACAATACTTCATATCAAACTATATTACAAGGCTAGTGTAATCAAAACAGTCTGGTACTGGCATAAGAACAGACACATAAATCAATGGAACAGATTATAGAGAGCCCAGAAATAAACCTAGGTCTCTATGGTCAATTAATATTTGACAAAGGGGGAAGAGCATAAAGTGGAGCAAAAATGGCCTCTTCAACAAATGGTTTAGGGAGAACTGGACAGGGACGCGCAAAAAAATGAAACTAAACCACCAACTTACACCGCACACCAGAAGAAACTCAAGATGGATCAAAGACTTAAATGTAAGCTGTGACACCATAAAAGTCCTAGAGGAAAACACAGGCAGGAAAATTTCAGATATTCCATGTAGCAATATTTTCACGGATATATCTCCTAAGGCAAGAGAAATAAAGGAATAAATAAACGGGACTACATCAAACTAAAGAGTTTCTGCTCAGCAGAAGAAAACCTCAACAAGATGAAAAGGGGAACCAATTATATGGGAAAACACATTTGCCAGTGATACCTCAGACAAGGGTTTGATCTCCAAAATATATAAAGATCTTATATGACTCAACACCAAGAAACCAGACAACCCAATTAAACAATGGGCAAAGGACCTGAATAAGGACTTCTCCAAAGAGGACATACAAAGGGTCGATAGGCAGATGAAAGAATGCTCAACATCACTAGCTATCAGAGAGATGCAAATAAATACCGCAATGAGATACCACTTTACACCAGTCAGAATGGCCACCATCAACAAATCAACAAACAACTTGTGCTGGCAAGGATGTGGAGAAAAGGGAACCCTAGTGCACTGTTTGTGGGAAAGCAGACTGGTGCAGCCACTGTGGAAAAAATTATGGAATTTCCTCAAAAAACTAAAATGGAACTGCCTTTTGACCCAGCAATTCCACTGTTGGGATTATAACCCAAGAATCCTGAAACACCAATTCAAAAGAACCTATGCACCCCTGTGTTCATAGCAACATTATTTACAATGGTTAAGTACTGGAAACAGCATAGGTGTCCATCAGTAGATGAGCAGTTCAAAGAACTGTGGCACATTTACACAATGGAATATTATGCAATAAAAAGAAGGAACTCTTACCTTTCACAACAGCATGGATGGAACTGGAGAGTTATTATGCTTAGTGAAATAAGCCAGGCAGCAAAAGATAAATACCATATGATCTCACCCATAACAAGAACTTAATGAACAAAACAAACGAGCAACACAGCACCAGAACCATGGAAACAAGGAACCAACTGACAGTGACCAAAGGAGAGGTGGGAGGGAGAGAAGGTGGGAAGAAGAAGAGTCTAGTCAAGAAACCAGTATAAAGGACTCATGGACATGGACAACCGGGCGGGACTGACTGTGGGAGAGGGGGCGTGGGTCGGGCAGTGGAGAGCAACAGGGTAGGGGGCGGCACATGTTGGGACAACCATAATAGAATAACAACAAAAAATAAATTTAAAAAAATGATTTGACCTTTTTAAAATAACTGGCTATACAGCCTATATAAAATGAAGGCACATGACTGACCACTGACATAGCATTTAGCTATAAAAAAAAAAAAAAAAAAAAAAAAAAATACAGATTAAGAGCTCTGGCTCAGCCCTGGCTGGTATGGCTCAGTTGGTCGGAGCATCGTCCCCATAACAAAAAGGTTGTTGGTGTGATTCCCAGTTAGAGCACATTCTGAGGTTGTGAGTTTGATCCCTGGTTCAGGCACATGTGATCCCGGGTCAAGGCAAAGAAAGCAACCTACCAATGCTTCTCTCTCCCAATGATGTTTCTCTCTCTCTCCCTTCCTCTCTAATAGCAATAAAAAAATTTTTTTTAATGCCCTCAAGTGTGGATAAAAAGAAAAGAGATCAGGCTCAATCTATCACCTGGTTCATTGATTTTTTTTTTTTTTTTTTTATGGAGAGAATAAAAAAGTAAAAAAGGTAAATGGGTCCCTGAACTATGGATTAGCTGAGCTCAGGAATCTACAGAAGTGAACAGCCCAGTAGGTCCAGCATCTACTTTATACTTAGCTCTGTTATGTTGCTATTATAATAGTTCAAGCACATATTGGATACCTACTTTCCCCAGGACATCATATTGAGCACTGTGAGGAATAAACACAAACAATACAAAGTCTATGTCCTCTAGAAACATATTCCTTTTGAGGGTAAAAATGCCATATAAAAAACCATGAAGGTTCTGTGTACCTGCCTTACCTTTTATTTTTGCTGCCAGTCTCAATGGTCAATCATCACTTCACACAAATAAGTAAGACTCTGTGGCTTAAGACTCACATTTCCGTGTGCTGATCTACTCTCCTTGAACCTTGAAGTTAAAGAAACATTTACTGAGCATTAGCCATAAGCTAAGATGCCCGAAGTTCAGCCTCATGAAGGATGCAGACATTTTATAGAGAGATCATGCATTCTGTGGCAGGTGCATTGGAGGCATGCACAGGAACTACCGTGAAGACAAGAGTTTTTAGGAGAGGCCAGGACAGAAAGAGTTCTGGAAAAGATAAAGACTGAGCTGAGTCTGAAACAATGAATTAAGGGCAAGCAAATAGCATGTCAAAAAACCACAAGCAATTCAGATTCATTAGAATATTAAGTTTGCAGCAATAAAGTGGCAAGAAATGATGCTTGAGAAGTCGGCAGAGGCAAAGCCATGGAATACCATAAATATTACCTAATAGAGCTGAAAATAGATGAGATATCACATAAAGTTTGAAGATATATGCTTCACACAGATCACTGTAGGTGAACACTTTGAAGGGTGTATTTGAAGGTCACAACACTGAACTGTATACCATCTGAGTCATGATGACAGTATGAATTAGACAAGTATAAGAGAAATACAGGTGAGACTTGAGAAGTATTTAGGAAGTAAAATTATTGTTTATTTATATAAGAAGCTGTCAGAGAGAGAGAGCTGAAGTTAAAAGATTTGGGTTTGCCCAGCATTAATTGGTAAAGCTTTTGAAACTATGTTAAGTGATAGGACATAACGAACAAGAAATCAGAGCCTCCTTCATGGAAGAGCATGAGAGATGGACAAGTAAAAAGTGTTAAGCAGGCTTTGAGGGAAGAAGAATAAGGCCAGAAAACATAGTAACATAAGTATCCTAAGTATAATTCTTTTTTGGACATGCTGAGTTTGAGGAATGGAATAAGACTAGCTTTTCTTTTGAGATAGCAAGAAAGAGATGAAGACTATTAAAAACCTAAAATAAAAGAACTGAAAGAATTTACCTTTTTAGATGGTCTCAAATCTCTCAGTGAGGTGTGAAATAGGAGCAGATGGATATTAGAGTGTGGACAAAGGTTAGAGAATAATCAAAAGGTTCAGAACCAAAGAATAAAGAAATAAATGAAAGATGACAAAAAGAACCAAAGGCCAAGTTAAAATTCAATAGTATAAACTCTCAGTAAGGCCTACCAGTAAAATTTATGACTTATTTCCTGTCTTCTTCCCTCCCTCCCTCCCTTTCTCTTTTAACAAGTATAACCTAGTTGTTAAGAGCAAAGGAAGCAAGTAGCTGCATGCTACCAGAGTTGGAAACTTAGCAGATACCAAAGGTCAGGAGGAACTAGATGAAAAAGTAGACTACATGTACCAGGTTGGGCAGTTAAGAGATAGGAAGGCAGAAGAGAATCAATATATTGTAACTGTTTTTGCAAAGTGTGTTTCATGGAATACTAGCTACAGGGAAATCATAAGCTGTTACACACAAAGGGATTCTGTTTATAAACACATATGGGAAATATGTTTAGTTAACTAAAACTAAACAGATTTCTTTACTGTAAAACTCCTCAGAATTACCCAGTAGGAGGCTATAATACACAACATAATAACCCAATCATTCAACCCTTGACTTACAAAGTATCATATTATTTGAGCAACACAACCTGGGAGACAGTGGCTCAGAAGAAAAAGAATAGAAGCCATAGCCTTAAAAACAGAGAGTGGGAAAGGAACAGAGAGTAGAAAACTAGGAAGCTATGGTAGGAAATTCAGAAGTCAAAATCTTAGAGAAGGTATTGCCCCAGCAAATAACCAGGTCCAATTTGTGATCATATCTTGTCATACAGGTTAATATAGTAGAGGCTCTCCCATACAGACTTCAGTAAGACTAGCACATGGTTCATCAACATGAATACCAGGCAAAGTTGCCCAAGTTGATGTCAGGGGCTAAAAGGAAAAGAGGTGTCAACAATGGGCAGATAAGAATGGGAAGAGGGATATTACCAGATGGCAAAAGATTCAAAGGAAAAAGGCTGTTGGATGTTGGCAGGTGCCCTCCCTAAATCAGAGATTTTAAGTGATGCCAGATCTAAAACTACAGGCCACTAAAACTATCTTTTTCCTATAGAATTTCTCTAAACTCTTCTTTCTACCTATAAATCAAATCTTTGAATGACTAAGCCTCCCTAGCTTTAGTCAATTGGTTTCTGTGATGCTTCTGTCCCTTTCCCTATCCATTTCCAGCTGACCTGGTGTTCGGACAGTATGTTTGACTCAGTTCCTCTCCAGGTGCTAAGTCAAAGACAGGCTCTGATGACATGCACCATAGTGCACTAATAAAAGCTGAGCCACACTTCAGTCCAGATTTACAAGTATCACCCTAGATTTTCACAGATCTAGAATGGTTTTAAATAATTCAACATTGGACAGGAATCAGCAGTAGAGGCTGAGGATAAAAACAACTTTTTTTTCTAACAAGTTCCATCTGAAAAGAAAAAACTGCCAATAGGAAAAGCTCCTTCAGCTAAGGTAAAAAAATTGTGGGACAGATACTATTCAGAGAGAGCGTTGAGAAAGATGGTAAGACCACAGCAGTAGTTCTCAAACTTTCATGTACATCAGAATTATTTGGGGACTTGTGAAAACACAGAAGGTTGGGCCTCACCCCTAAAGTTTAATTCACTAGGTCTAGAGTGGGGCAGGAGAATTTACATTTCTAACATGTTCCCAGGTGATGCTGTTGCTGCTGGTTCAGGAACCACACCTTGAGAACCACTGCAGTAGAGCAGGGTTTCTTGATCTTGGCACTACTGACCTTTGGGGCTGGATATTTCTCTCACAGGGAGTGTCAGACTCTTCAGTGCAGGATGTTTAGTGGCATCAATGGCCTCTACTCACCAGAAGCCATAGCATCTCCTTCCAAGTTGAGATCTGAAAATGTCTCCAGGCACTGCCAAACATCTCCGGGGAAACGGAATCACTCACAGATGTGAACTACCACAACAGAGTACAGTAGTTAAGAGCTACACTCTGCAGTGAGAGGCACCTGGATTGAAATCCTTGGTTTCATCATGAGGAACTTACTTAAACTCTCTAAGCCTTGGTATTTAGTTCATTTGTAAAATGGAAATATTAATAGTGCCTACCTACCTAATGGGGGAGCTGTGAAAATTAAATGATAAAACATACTGCTTACACTGTACTTAGTACATAGTAAACCTCCCAATAATATTATAAATACCACCACAGTCTCTACCACAGAATATCAAATAGGACATTCCAGTAAAACTAAAGAGATTACCTACAAGCGTAGAATAACTCTGGGAGGAAAAAGAGCTAAATCCCAAGTAGTTTACAAGTGAATTGAAGCTGAAATCTTCTCTAACTTAAGCGGTAGGCCAGGAAGAAAGAAAAGTGTATAAAGAGTCAGAAGGAAACTATATGGAAAGAGACTGTGTAAGGCTGCTCAATCCAGTGAACTATGACAATAAGCACTTTTAACAACTAGTCCCAATGGAAGATGCCCTTGTGCTACAGACTGAATGACTGTGTCCCCCTCAAATTCTTGTTGAAACCTAATCCCCAATAGGAGGGAATTAGGAGGAGAGTCCTTTGGGAGGTGATTATGTCATGAGCATGGAGTCCTCATGATTGGGACTAGTGCCCTTCTAAAAGAGACCAGAGACTGAATCTGCCAAGACCTTGATCTTGGACTCTGCCAGCCTCAAGAACTGTGAGAAATAAATTTATGTTGTTTATCTACCACCCAGTCTTACCATATTCTGTTACAGTAGCCTGAATAGATTAAGGTACCTTGTGTATCTTAGGACTGAGGCAGATTAGACCAATAGCATCACTTGGAAGTTCATTTGAAAATATTCCATATTTCACTATACTGGAAATGGTTCTTATTGCAGCAAATGTCTTTTTATAGTGCTTTTCACATATCAAAGAACATCTGGGGCAACAAGGTACTATACCACTTGGCCTATTAAAAAATTCTTCAACACTAAAAAGAATAATTGCTCAAACATCTTAGAATCTGACTGCCTTGTGTAGTTAGTCATGACTTGTTATTACCATGGCTAAGAACTTTTCATGACTAGTACCAACAGTAAAATATAGAGAAGACTTATGGTTCAATCCTCAGTAGATTCATCTACCATAGTACTAATGGTGCACTGTCTATATATATCAAGAGAACAATGAACCTGGTTAGTCTTTAAGACCAAGTTTATTGCATTCTTTATACACTAAAACAGTATAAAAATTTGAAAGACAGATTTATATTGTTTTATTTCCTCTTATTATCTTTATCTTTAGATAATATTCACTACAAAAATCCTTCTAGTGTTAAACGAGACATTACATGTAGATGAAAGTGTTAGGAGCTAACCCAAAAGGAATACAGATTTTGTTTTTAATGAGTAGGAACATAAGAAGAGTAAATGTAAATTAATCTGGCAGAAATTATAAATCAAGGTATCACATCAGATTGTATTAAAAAACCCACCTCAGTTGATAAGAGATATACACATAAATCATGGGAGAGATTAAAAGATGAAATTATTACCACCCCTCTAACAGAGTAGATTTCTGGATAGTCAATGCCACAGCAATATTTAAAAGTAATGCTTTCCATAGCTATTTGAACCAAATGAACAAGGTTAGAGTTAAAGGACACTAATGTACCAGCTCAATTCCATTATTAGAATATAAGAGGAATTCTACTAAATGGATTTCCACTTTGGGATATCTGTAATTTCCATCTTCCTTGTCCTCCACACACATAAATACAACTCACACAGTGTTTCCCAAACACAAAATAACAATTCTAATTTCATCAAGGATCTAGTGTATGGAGAGCTCAACTAAGATTGGTCATCCATAATAACTTAGCAAGTTTATAAAGAAAGGTGCCTAGTTCCAATTGGAGCCATTAATCCTGCAGGATATGCACTATGTACAATAAATCATGAACATGAGACCCCTTGACACAATCTTCAATACAAAGCATACATTAACCAAACTGGGTGGGGGTGGGGGATATCCACATAGCTCATACGAATCTAAGATTTAAAACTTTAGTGACTCTAATAAGCTCTTTTGGTTCCTTACAGTTCTCATGAATTAAATTAAGTCAAGCTGTAAAGCAATGCAGACCTTACTGATTACAGACTGTGAGTCACCAAAGGAAAAACTCCACAGACCTCCAAATCAGAGGTTCAAAAACTAGAGATAAAGACATTAGCTGTAGTCTTATGAAACATTCAAGGCTTCTAGGCTGCCTTCATTTCATTAGAATTTGCTACAGGCTCTTTATGACAAATTTAACAAGGATACTTTAAATCTTTTAAGCTTTGAAGATATATCCAGAAAATAGATTAGCTATGAAGAAATTCAATTTGGAATTGGAAGCTAAGGAGTAATGTGTTTATACACATTCAGAAACTTAGTTCTGCATTACCGAGAAATAAATAAATAAATAAATAAAGAGGTTACTGTGGAAGACTATAATCTTTACTGGTTATTAAAGAAATCTGTTCTGATTTGAAACAGTGGTTACAACAACCTGTTACCTTACATCAGCTTTTCCCAAAGTCTTCTAAAAAATACCAAAGTTTCATGAAATGTTTACAGAGATTCTGGTGGTAGGGGGATGGGCGGGGAGGCGAAAAGAGACAGAAAAAAGAAATGATCCTCTAATACTTTTGTTCAAAAAATTGAATACACAAAAAAACTTAGTATTTTTTATAGAGCTATTGGATAAGCTGCCCATAATATTATGCTCCGTCCCAAAGGCCAGGAAGTCCACAGACACCACATACATGGGAAAGTACTGATGGTCAAGTGATGCTTAAACATACAAGTATTATGTTATATGCTATTTAATGACAGGTGATTTATGCTACAATTTTTTCCTAATAATCCCAACATACTATATTTTAACTTTTTATCACGTAATAAAGGTATGACTCAAAACCTATTTCTTCTAGCCATTACTTTATATATGTGAAGACTCTTCTGGTAATCTATTTTAATACAAGCTTATTATTTTCCTGAGGTTCTACTGATTCTGTCAATAAGGATAATTTTTAAATTTCTCACGATCACAAGTTCAAAAATGTTATTTTAGTTAAACACAGGTATAACAACATACACTTCAACCTGGCAATAAATTCTGATGCACCTGTTTTTTTCAATTCAAAAATTACTGTACACATAAAGAACTCTGAAGGAAAAGATGACTTAGGCATACTTTGCTGCACTTAGTTTTTTTATCCATCAAAACTCAGTATGACCATTTATCTTTTGAAATTTACTAGCACATAAACAAGAATGTAAGTTCATTATAGATTTACACATCCTCATTTACAGGGCAAGAGGCTTTACACAGTCTTTCTCTGTTAAGTCACAGGACAACACATACTTGATATTTTAATAACTATAGCAAAGGCAAAAAGATCCACAATTTCGAAGTCGCAATTAAGAATTTGTTGTGTATGTATGACTTGAGGTATAGATTTCATGCTGAATTTACAAAATGAAAAAATGTGGCTTCCAAAGAGGAATATATTAATAGCCTAACAAATGGCAACAAATCTTTCTACTTTAAACTATAAATTTTTCCATTTTTAATTTTTAAATGCCCTCTCATTCCTGTACTCTTTGCTCTCACTCTTCACTTGTGACAGCCACAGATGTAATTTAAAAAACAAAACAAAAAACACCCTCATTTTGTTATTTATGGCAGCCTTATATATAAATCAAAAAAAATGAGGAAATAAGAGGCCTATTTCTTCTTATCGTTACTATTTCAGACATAAAACTAAACATGGGGGAAAAAAGTCATTATAAACCTTGAGTTTCCTTTGAACAACTAACACATTTGCTGAAGTTTGCTATACAAATCAATTTTAGAATTTAAGACTCTATATAGAATAAATTAACATGTACATTTTTTGTGAAATATATATCCAAAAGTACATAAAATCTATATGCATGATCTAATGAAAATTATAAAGCAAATACCCATTTATAAATTACCACCCAAGTCCAGAAATAGAAGCCAAGATCACAGAAACAGAAGTAACCTCTCTTAAACATAACCCCCACACCCATCTTTAATCACTGTGGCTTCAATTCTATGTAAGTTTCACAAGTTAATTCACTAAGAATCAAAATACTGCCACAGGTGGTATAAGATGGAAGTTTTTAAAATACCCATAAAACACATTAACAGAGAACTTTTTCTAATATATAGGACATTTTGTTAAACTTCCCTGTAGAAAATACCAGCAAAAATTATATCAATCCATTTAGAATATAAATTATTGAAGTGTTTGAATTTAATTTTGTGGAACACCACACAGGAGAGCCATAAAACTAAGATTATTTGTTCCTAGCACTTCCAACAGCTGGCAGTGAAAACCAATATTAGCACTCAAGATGCGTGAAACACTAAATAACAGCCATTTTTACTTAGTAACATCTAAATATTTAACTATAAATGATGAAATGACAGATTGATCTCTGTGATCTTTGCTGGGCCCTGATAACATAATAAAAGTTTAGGTAATACTCTTCACTTCCATCCCAAATAAGGAAGCTCACAGAGCAGGATTATCAGAATTCTGGGTCTCTTGCTTCTTATTCTAGATACTAACTGTAACATGGAATCACACTAAATGCTGTAGGTATTAATGCTTCCTGTTTTAAGTTCAAGTTACAAAATCCATAACTCACAGAACTAGCCAAAGCAAGGTTTTAAAGAGATAAATATTAAAAGCCCCAAATAAACTTAATTGTAAAATATTAAAATTGAGATGTCTAATTTGAACTTCATGTTTTTTTCCTTAAGCAAGCCACTCAGAGCTCAATGTAACACTTAAGTAAAGAATTTCCAAATATGCTCTGATTGGTGCGGCTCAGTGGGTTGGGCATCATACCCCAAACCAAAAGGTCCCCAGTTTATTAAGAACCCCTTTTAAAAAGTACCCTGCAAAATGTGACATAGATAATGCAAAACAAATACAATTCATTTATAATTTAAAATCTAGCCAAACAATTGTTTCCCTTGCACTAAAAGATCTTTCCTTCCTCCAGTCCCTCCCACATACATGTCTAATACTTCTCATTAAGCACTGCAGCCTGGGCAATGTTATTCCCTTGGGCCATGAGATGGTAAAGTTCTAAATAATGCCTTTGGAGATTTGATGGACAGAAAGACAACTGTATTATATATGCAAGATCTTCTGTTAAGCACACTGACAATGACAGAATTAAAAAGTCACAAGGAAGAAAATCCTTGAATTTCTAGATATTCTTTCACAAACAAATTTCCTTAAATCTCTAACACTGGAACAGCTGAGCAAATGATGTATCAACTTGATGGAATATTATGCAACCATTAAGACTAAAAATAAAGCTATGTAACATAGATGTTATAACATATCATAAAATATTTTAAATATACTTTTACATTTGGATATAACTATAAAATATTATATATATACATAGGCAAAACTTAAAGAAAACATTAACAAATTAATAAAGTACAGTTGTAGGGACTCCTTCAACCCTCTGGATGCTTCCAAATAAATTAAAAATCAAAAGGTCAAAATCCAAAGACTCCACTCTCTAAAGAACTGTAAAACTATCATCAGCACCTTGGTAATCACCTCATATTTATGACCCACACTAACACACCAAAATCTGCTATATATTACCCTTACAGAAATGCTTTTGGACAAGGTCACCAGATTAAAGGGGAAAAAGGTCCTGTTAGAGTAGTGTGATTTAAGAAGAGGGGAAAAAATGACTACTTTACCTCATAGCAAGGTGACAGAGGTATTTTAACCAATGGCATGTTTTATTGCCACCACAAGGTATCAACTTTAACATTGCTTCTTACCAAAATTAACAACTGTGTCAAATTTAATTCCAAAAAATTACAAAATGCAAATAGACCACCTATATTTTATAACTTACGAGATAAAAGATTATATCAGTTTGGTCAGCTTTTCATTTCATCATAAATTACATCTCTTTAAGAGTAAGAGATCTCTAGATTCAAGACATAGGCTTTTATTACTTACTTTAGGCTGGCTGGTTTGGCTCAGTGGATTGAGCGTCGGCCTGCGAGCTAAGTGTCGCTGGTTCGATCTTCCAGTCAGGGCACATCAGAGAAGGAAAACTCTGACTCCAAAAAACCTCCGCTGCCTTGCGGCATACCGCTTCAGGGGAAAGGCTAAGGGAGTAAACCCCGACAGAAAATCCGGAGCCGGAGTCCCTAAGGCGGTTTGACGTTGTAGTCAACACCGGCAACTCCTGCGGCGCACCTGAAGCCAAGCTGTATTGACTCCGTCTTTCCCTTGGGCCCTTCAGCTGCGAAGAGAGGGGGGTCTGCTGCATGGGCAACAGCAGACCCTCCGTATCACCCTGCCCAGGCTCTGTAGCTTCAGCTTCACTGGAGAGGACACTCCAGCGTCATCGCAAGATGTCGATTCAACACGGGAGGAGACAGATACCGTGTCACTACCGAGTCGGACTGCACAGCCATTCTCGGCGGTGCAGATAGACTCTTAAGAAGCTACACCATCGTCTCTCGAGACGGACGGCTGCCGACAACGACGACTTACTTTAGGCCTGTCATTACACATCACACAGATGAAAAGCTTGAAAAGATGCCCTGAAATCACTGGTCCTATCTGAAGATGCAGAATTAGTGTGTATTCTATTAATATGATTATAAGAATTGCCCTTTGCAGCTAACTTTTTGTAGAAATTAACTAGCTGACCCTAAAATTTACATGGAAATGCAAAAGATACCAAGTTGTCAAAATAAACTAGATAAAGAACAAAGTTAGAGGACTGACACTTTCCAATTTAAAAGTTACTATAAAGCTATAGTAATTAAGACTCTGTGACAGTGGCATAAAGATAGATGCATAGCTCATTAACACAAAACTGAGAGGCCAGAAATAAACACTTATGTTTATGGTCAACTGGTTTTTGAAAAGGTGCAAGACAATTCGATAGGAATAAAACAATCTTTTCAACAAATCGTGCTGGGACAATCAGAGATCCACATGCAAAATAATGAAATCAAACCTCTACCTCACAAATATATATGTAAATGAACACAAAATGACTAGTCACATGAAAAACAATAAAATTAGATCTGTAATTTATACCATACATAAAAATAATTCAACATGGCTCATGGACTTAAGAGTAAAGGCTAAAATCATAAAATTCTTAGAAGAAAACACAGATATAAATCTTGAGAATTTTGGATTATGTTCTTAGACTTGACACCAAAAACAGAAAAAAAAAGGGAAAGAATAGATAAATTAGATTTCATCGACATTAAAAACTTTTGTGCTTCAAAGACCACCACCAAGAAAAAGACAAGACAATCCACAAAATGGGGGGAAATATCTGGAAATTATTGTCTGATAAGAAACTTGCATCCAGAAAATATAAAGAACACTTAAACTCAATAAAAGGACACATGGGAGAGAGGAAGATGGTGGCAGAGTAAGTAGCAGTGTTGTCTGCTTGCTCCTGTCATGGAAAGCTTGGGATAGGGACAGAGAGACGAGTCAGTGAGTACAAACTATAGACAGCTCGAGTGGGGAAGGGAGAGCGAGAGCGGAGCGGAAAAGGGCAGAAGGCTCCCCAGCACTCTCGAGAGGAGTCGCTGGACCCACCAAGCCCACGCCCCTACCGGACCGCACCCCAGAGGAACAGCTGCAGACCGGCTCACCCGCCGGGATCTGCTTGGAGACTGAGGCCTACTGTGGGCGCGGGGACCAGCGCAGTCCCATAGGGAAACAATAGAAAGGTTTCCTTGAAGCAGCCGGAGGTGTGGGAGGACAGCGAACAGCCCAGACTGTGGGAAGCTGTGTAATCTAAATCTGGGTAGAGATCCCACAAACAGGCACGTCTGGGCTGGCGACACCACACCCCGGATACAAGCATCGCGGCGAGCGACCCAGAATGTGGGAAGCTGTGTAAACTGAGTCTGGTGCTGGCGGCACCACATACCAGTCGCGCGCATTCAACGTGGCGCCACTAATCAGAAAAAAGTGGAATTGGGGTGGGAAAACTGCATCAGAAACACAGTCTCGGTCGGGGCCCAAAGCGTCGGACAGTGTGCGAAGGCGAACGGTAAGGCGCTGCCAGTCAAGGACTGAGCCTGGTGCTGCAGCTTGGAACACACAGACTTCTTAGGGGGAGGAACGTAGGCAAGATCCAAGGCAGGGCGGGGACTAGGAACATCTGCACTGGTGCGCGAACAAACAGCGTTACTAGAGAAGCGTGAGGACTGCTGGAGGGTGCCACAGGAAAAGTGGGGAGAGACCCAACTCTGCGGCTCACAGCAGATAGTTACAGCAGGCCCCTGAGTGTGAGAAAAGCAGCCACAGAAACCAGCCAGAGCTCCTCACAGCCAGCCAACATGAAAAAATTTGAAACACATGGAATTTTGACCAGGTGTGGATCCAGAAAAAGAAGACTGCACACAAAGGCTGAACTGAGTAAAAATATTCTATTTAATTTTAATTTTTGTTTATAAATGTTCTTTTCTCCTTAATCTGTTTCATACCATGTCTCCCTCCCATCCTTCATCTTTAATATTTGTTTGTTCGTTTGTTTTGATTAGCCTCCCTTTCACACTAAATATATAGCACATAACTACTATATAAATCTAGTATTATACACTACCACTTTCTTACTTTATCTTGCATTCTTCCCACTCTATTTTTTATTAACATACAATGTAAATATTACTTACTGTCTTGCATGGTCTTGACACTACTTGCTACTGTTACTCTTTCATCCCCCCTCTCTAAAATGATCTTTTTCTGCATTTAAAACAACTCTTACCTATTTCTCCTATAGTATAATAGCCCTAACCTCTCTACATTTATATTAATACTGGCTCATTTGCTGCCGATAGTGGAATAGAGGGTGGGGGATATATTGGAGGGTATGGGTTTCTTGCCTGGGCTGTGTGTTTATGTTTTAAACAGCATCTCTTCAAAAGAACTCAAGACAACGTGGGCAGAGTGACTCAATCAACTAGCCAGAAAGAAGGTCCCACCAAAGAGCATCTGAAATATAACAAGACAGCATAAACAAATGACATAAAGGGTATCCCAAGACCATAAGGATCAGGAGGTCAAAGAGACTGCACCACTGAAACCCCCAGATCTCCTACAAAGAATCTCATACCACAAAGGAGGGAAATCAAAGCAGACAAATACAAAAAACAAAACAAAAAAGAAGAATCCAACATGGGACAACGCAGTAACAACCTCCCAATGGAAGGAAAAGAGGAATCCCCAGAAAGAGAGGTAGATGGAATAGACATAACCCAAATGTCAGATGTCAGACATGGAATTCAAAATAATGGTGATGAAGAAGCTCAATACACTCGATAACCTCAAAGGTAACTACAAAGATCTCCAAGGAAATTACCAACAGCTCCAAGAAAATTACAGGAAACTTACAGAGAACTACACCAGCATAAAAAAGGACATAGAAACTATTAATAAGAACCAGGAAGAAATGAAGAATACAATCTCTGAACTGAAAAACACAAATGAATCAATCAAAAGCAGGATAAACGAAGCCGAGAATCAGAGTAGTGAGTTAGAAGACATTGTAGAAAAAAATTCCCAGACAATACAAAAAGATAAAAAAAGATTGAAAAAGTATGAAGAAGGTCTAAGGGGATTACAGGACAACATGAGACAAAATAATATCCGGATCATAGAAATAAAGGAAGGAGAAGAAGAAAAAGGGATACAAAAGCTGATAGGATAATGACAGAAAATTTTCCTAACCTGATGAGAGAAAAAGTCTCACGCAAGTCCAAGAAGCACAGAGAGTCCCAATGAAGAGGAACTCCAAAAGGCCCACTCCAAGGCGCATCATAATTAAAATGGCAACATTCAAAGACAAAGAGAGAATCCTAAAAGCAGCAAGAGAAAAACAGCAAATAGCATACAAGGGAGCTCCAATAAGGCTATCGAACGATTTCTCAACAGAAACACAAGCCACAAGGGAATGGTCAAAAATATTTCAAGCAATGAAAAACAAAAGCCTACAACCAAGAATACCCTACCCAGCAAGACTGTCATTCAAAATGGAAGGTGAAATAAGGAGTTTCTCAGACAAAGGAAGACTAAAAGAATACATCTAACCAAACCAGCATTGCAAGAGATGCTAAAAGGAATGTTCTAAGAAAAAGAAGAACAAAAGAGGAGAGGAACAGAGGTCCAAAGGGAAATGAATAAATACATGTCAATAATAACCTTAAATGTAAATGGATTAAATGCTCCAATTAAAAGATATAGGGTAGAGGAATGGATATGAAAACAGAACCCACATATTTGCTTTCTACAAGAAACATACCTCAAAACAAAAGACTTACACCAACTGAAAGTGAAGGGATGGAGAAAAGTATTCCAAGCAAACGGACATGAAAAAAAAGCTAGGGTAGCAATACTCATATCAGACAAAATGGATTTCACAGCAAGGGCCATAAAAAGAGACAAAGAAGGAATTTTGTAATACTTAAGGGAGCAATCCATCAAGAAAATACAACACTGGTAAACATATATGCACCCAACATAGGAGCACCCAAATACATAAAGAAAATACTAGTAGACCACAAGAAGGATATTAACAGCAACACACTCATAGTAGGGGACATTAACACTTCATTATCAACAATAGACAGATCTTCGAAGCAAAGAAATACCAAGGATATACAGACATTGAACAACACTCTAAACCCCATGGACTTAACTGATACATACAGAACTTTTCACCACAAAGATGCAAAATACACATTCTTTTCAAATGCAAATGGGACATTTTCAAAGACAGACCATCTGATAAGACACAAAACAAGCCTCAACAAATTCAAAAAAACTGAAATCATAATAAGTACCTTTTCAGACCACAATGCCTTGAAACTAGAAATAAACTTCAAAGAAAAAAGTTAAAGATACCCAAACTCAAAGAGAATGAATAAAATGCTATTGAACAATGAATGGGTTAACAATGACATCAAAGAGGAAATCAAGAAATTTCTGGAAACTAATGATAATGAACACACAACAACCCAAAACCTATGGGACAGTCCTGAGAGGGAAGTTCATAGCAATACAGGCATATTTGAAAAGGGTAGATGAATCTCAAATAAAAAAATCTAACCCTAAAGCTACAAGAACTAGAACAACAACAAACAAAGCCTAGGGCAAGAAGAAGGAAGGAAATCATCAAGATCAGAGCAGAATTAAATGACATAGAGACTAAACAAACAATTCAAAAGATCAACAAAAGTAGGAGCTGGTTCTTTGAAAAAATAAACAAAATCGACATGCCTTTAGCCAGGCTCATCAAGAAAAAAAGAGAGAAGACCCACATAAACAAAATCAGAAACAAAAGAGGAGAAATCACGACTGATATCACAGAAATACAAAGGATTATAAGAAATTACTACAAAAAACTGTATGGCAAGCAATTTGACAACCTACATGAAATGAACAAATTTCTAGAAACAAAAAACCTTCCAAAACTGAATCAAGAAGAAGTGGAAAGTCTCAACAGATCAATAACAAAGGATGAAATTGAAACAGTAATCAAAAATCTCCCGGCACACAATAGCCCTGGACCGGATGGCTTCACAGGCAAATTTTACAGAACATTTAGGGAAGATCTAACTCCTACTCTTCTCAAATTATTCCAAAAAATTCAACAAGAGGGAAAACTCCCAAACTCTTTCTATGAAGCCAATATTACCCTAATTCCAAAACCAGGTCAAGACACAACAAAGAAAGAAAACTACAGGCCAATATCACTGATGAACATAGATGCTAAAATCCTCAACAAAATATTGGCTAACAGGATACAGCAACATAATAAAAAGTTCATACACCACAATCAAGTGGGATTCATCCCAGGGATGCCAGGATGGTTAAATTTCACAAATCAATAAATATAATACATGATCATATCAACAGATGCAGAAAAAGCATTTGATAAAGGACAATACCCATGTATGATGAAAACACTCAGCAAAATGGGAATAGAGGGAGCATACCTTAACATAATTAAGGCTATATATGAGAAACCTGAAGCCAACATCATACTCCATGGACAAAAACTGAAAGCATTCCCCCTAAGATCGGGAACAAGACAAGGATGTCCACTCTCACCACTCCTATTAAACATAGTGTTGGAAGTCCTAGCCACAGCAATCAGACAAGAAAAAGAAATAAAAGGCATTCAAATTGGGAAATAAGAAGTAAACCTATCATTATATCCAGATGACATGACAGTATACATAGAAAACTCTATAGACTCCACTAAAAAACTACTCGATATAATAAGCGAATTTGGCAAAATAGCAGGGTACAAAATAAATATACAGAAATCTAAGGCATTTCTGTACACCATCAACAAAATATCAGAGATAGAAACAAAAAGGAAAATACCACTTATTATAGCGACAAGAAAGAAAAAGTACCTAGGAATAAACTAAACCAAAGAGATAAAAGACATGTACTCTGAATATTATGTAACACTGAAGAAAGAAATTAAGGAAGATACAAATAAATGGAAGCAAATGTCATGTTCTTGGATGGGAAGAATCAACATCATCAAAATGGCCATACTACCAAAAGCAATCTACAGATTCAATGCAATCCTTATTAAAATACCAATGACGTATTTCACTGAGCTAAAACAAATACTTCAAAAATTCATATGGAACCAAAAAAAGACCCTGAGACAGAAGATCTTGAGATAGAAGAACACAGCAGGAGGAATCACAATACCAGACATCAAACTATACTACAAAGCCACTGTGATCAAAACAGTCTGGTACTGGGATAAGAACAGACATATAGTCCAATGGAATGGAACAGAGAGTCCAAAAATAAATCCAAGACTATACGGTCAACTAATATTTGATAAAGGGGAAAGGAACATGAAATGGAGTGAGAAGAGCCTCTTCAACAAACGGTGCTGGGAGAACTGGACAGGGACGTGCAAAAAAATGAAACTAGAACACCAACTTACACCACACACCAGAATAAACTCAAGATAGATCAAAGACTTAAATGTAAGCAGTGACACCATAAAAGTCCTAGAGGAAAACATAGGCAGTACAATTTCAGATATACCACGTAACAATATTTTCACAGACACATCTCCTAAGGCAAGAGAAATAAAGGAAAAAATAAACAAATGGGACTACATCAAACTAAAGAATTTCTGCTCAGAAAAAGAAAACATCAGCAAGATGATAAGGAAACCAACCATATGGGAAAACATATTTATTTGCCAATGATATCTCAGACAAGGTACTGATCTCCAAAATATATAAAGAGCTTATACGACTCAACATCAAGAAGACAGACAACCCAATTAAAAATGGGCAAAGGACCTGAACAAACACTTCTCCAAAGAGGACATACAGAAGGTTCATAGACACATGAAAAAATGCTCAACATCACTAGCCATCAGAGAGATGCAAATAAAAATCATAATGAGATACCACTTTACACCAGTCAGAATGGTCATCATCAACAAATCAATAAAGAACAAGTGCTGGCGAGGATGTAGAGAAACGGGAACCCTACTGCACTGTTGGTGAGAATGCAGACTGGTACAGCCACTATGGAAAACAGTACGGAATTACCTCAAAAAACTAAAAATGGAACTGCCTTTTGAACCAGCGATTCCACTGCTAGGATTATACCCGAAAAATCCTAAAACCCTAATTCAAAAGAACTTATGCACCCCTATGTCCATAGCAGCACTGTTTACAATAGCTAAGTGCTGAAAACAGCCTAAGTGCCCATCTGTAGATGAGTGGATTAAAACACTGTGGTACATTTACACAATGGAATACCATGCAGCAGAAAGAAAGAAGGAACTCCTGCCATTTGCGACAACATGGATGGAACTAGAGAGAATTATGCTTAGTGAAATAAGTCAGGCAAAGAAAGAAAAATACTGTATGCTATCACCTAATACAGGAAACTAAGGAACAGCACAAACAAATAAACTAAATAGAACAAGGAACAGAATAACAGTTATTAGGTGGGAGGGGGGAGGGAGAGAAGGGGAATAAGTAAGAGAAGGGTTTAGTCAAAGAACATGTATAAATAACTCAGGGACAACGGGGGTGGGATATAATTGTGGGAGAAGGGGTGGGCTTTGGGGGGAGCAATGGGGAAAAAATGGGACAACTATAATTGTAAAACAAAATAAAAATTCTATATAGAAAAATAAATAAAATTTTTAAAAAAGGACACAAAACCCCATTTTTAAAAAGAACAAAGTATTTGAACGAATATTTCTTGAAAGAACATACACAAACCACCAATACACACATGAAAAGATGCTCAATACCATTTCTCATTTGAAATGCAATTCAAACCACAATGAGGTATTACTTCACACCAACTGGAATGGTTCAAATCAAAAGGACACACATTAATGAATGAGGATGTGAGAAACTAGAACCCTTGTGCAGTGCTGGTAGGATTACACAATGATGTATCTACGCTGGAAAAGAGATTGAAATTTTTAAAAAGAAACAAATGAAAATTCTGGAGATGAAGAACTCAATAAAAGAAATCAAGAATGAACTAGCACTGACTTCTGGCCAAGATGTAGGCATAAGCAGACATGCTGCATCTCCCTCACAACTAAGAAGGAATTTACAGCCACTTCAAAACTAAAAAAACCCAGAATATCCAGAAAATCAAACTACATAAAAGTTCAACAAAGAAATAAAGAAGAAATATTCAGCCAGAAAGGTAAGAGGGGAAACTGCGCAGCTACGGGGACGAAGCTTGGCAGCGGCAGCAGGTCAGGGTCAGCAGCACAGGCACGGTATCTATGGCCATAAGCAAAGTCACATTTTAACCCTGGGAAGCAATTCGTACCCAAGACCAGACCAATCTCAAACCCAAACCAGACCACGTGGCACATGGTTCCGGCAACAGGGAAAAACAGAGCCACATCATTTCTGACTGTGAAAGACAGTGGAGGTTGGGGTGGAGGAAGAAATTGCCAGTCTCTCAAAGGAGGCAGCTGGCTTAGTATGGGAAGGGGGAGAAGTACCTGAAAAAGTGGCAGCAAGCAGCACTGCTCCCTATCAGACCCCTCCCCCACATACAGCGCCACAGCATGGTAAAACGGGTCATCAGCACTAATGAATACTTAAGCTTCGCCCCTTATAACAGGTGCAAAAGCTCTACATAAATCACAGAAGCAAACACAGAAAGCTGTCAAGATGAGGAGACAGAGAAGTACGCCCAAAAGAGGGGGCAGATCAAGGTTCCAGTAGGAGAACTAAGCAACTAGGAAATAGAACATCTAACAGATGAGGAGATAGTGAATCTAACAGATGCGCAGTTTAAAGCACTGGTAGAATATATGCTCACAGACTTGACAGAAGAAATTAAGCAGAACTGGGAAGAAATGAAGGCTATACTAAGTGAAATGAAGGAAAATCCACACAAAACTACTGGTGAAGGAAAGGAAACCAGGGTTCGAATTAACAAACTGAAACATAAGGAAGACATAAACAGTCAACCAGTACAGAAGAAGTTAAAGAGAATTGGAAAAAATGAGAAGAGGCTTACAAACCTCTGGAATAACTTTAAACGTGCCAACATCCGAATCATAGGGTTGCCAGAAGGAGAAGAGGAAGAGCAAGAAGTTGAAAAATTATGTGAAAAAATAATGAAGGAAAACTTCCCTAATTTGGGGAAGGAAATAGACATAAAGATCCAGGAATCCCGCACAGAGAGTCCCAAACAAACTAGACCCAGGGAGGACCACACCAAGACACATCATAATTAAAATGCTAAAGGTGAAAGATAAAAGAGAGAATCTTAAAAGCAGCAAGAAAGAAGAGAGTTATCTACAAAGGGGTACCTATTAGACTATCAGGTGATTTCTCAAAAGAAGCTTTGCAGGCGAGAAGAGACTGGCAAGAAATATTCAAAATGATGAAAAGCAAGCACCTACAAGCAAGAATATTCCATCCAGCAAAGCTATCACTTAGAATGGAAGGGCAGATAAGTCCTTCCCAGACAAGGTAAAGCTATAGGAGTTCATCATCACCAAGCCATTATTATATGAAATGTTAAAGGGACTTATTTAAGAAAAAGAAGATCAAACCTATGAATATTAAAATGACAGCAAAATAACAACTATCAACAACAGAAACTAAAAAAAAAAACACAAAAAAACAAAAACAAACGAAGCAGACAACCAGAGTGGAAACAGAATCATAGGTATGGCGAACAGGTGGAGGGGTGTCAGCTGGGAGGGGGAAGAAGGGAGAAGCAGGGAAATGGTACAGGAAATAAGTAGCATAGCAGGAGGGTGCAGAATAGATGGGAATGTTAATAATAGTATAGGAAAGGGTAAAGTCAAGGAACTTATATGCATGAACCATGGACATGAACGAAAGGGGGTGGGACTGATGGAGGGAGGAGGGGAGCTGGGCAGAGGGGAGCAAAGGGGAAATAAATTGTGACAACTGTAACAGCATAATTAATAAAATATACGAAGAAAAAAAAAGAATGAACTAGCAAGCATAGAAAATAGAGTAGACTGGATGGAGGAAGGAATCAGTAATATCAAAGATAGAAATTTAGAAGTGACACAAAGAAAAGAGATTTGAGCATAAAAAAAATTAAAGAAAGCTACAAGAACTGATTCCATCAAAATGAGCAATATAAGAATAACAGGCATACCAGAAGAGGAGAGGGAGAAGGGAACAGAGATCCTATAAAAACAAATAGTTGACGAGAACTTCCCAAACCTTTGGAAAGAGCTAGATCCTCAAATCCAACAAGTAAACAAAACACCTATATATGTCAATCCAAAGAAGCCTTCTCCAAGGCACATTGTTTTTAAATAGTCAAAAATTAATGAGAAAGAAAAAATCTCAAGGCAGTTAAGGAAAAGAAGAAATTCATTCATAAAGGAAAGCCCATTAGGTTATCATCAAACTTCTCAGCAAAATCTCTGTAAGCCAGAAGAGAAAGGAACCAAATATTCAAACTACTGAAAGAGAAATTACCAGCCAAGAAAAATATATCCAGCAAAGTTACCCTTTAAATATTAAAAAAGAAATAAAAACTTTTCCAAATATACAAAAGGGGAGGGAATTTATCACCACCAGACCTCCACTGGAGGAAATACTCAAGGGGGTCACTTTACCTGAAACAAAGAACAGAAGGTCACAAAACTATGATTAAGTTCAGCAAAACATTTACAGCATAAACGATAATTTGTGACAACAAAAGCACAGAAGAGGAGGGGACCGGTCTGAATTTGCAAAGGAGGATGGATATCAGATGCATTCAGGAAAAAAATGACTACTGTATGCATAACACTTTCTTTTTCATAAATCTAATCTGCTAGAGAAGTGCCAGGATAGTCTATATGTTGGGTCACAAAACTTGCCTCGAAAAATTCAAGAAGACTGAAATTATACCAAACATATACTCTGGCCATATTGCCTTGAAATTAGAAATCAACTTCAAGAAGAAAGTAAAAAAATGTGGACAGATTAAACTACACACTACTAACCCTGGCTGGGTGGCTCAGTTGTTTGCAGGGTCCTTCTGTACACTAAAACACCGTGGGTTCAACTCCCAGTCAGGGCACATACACAGGTTGCAATTTCCATACCTGGACAGGGTGTGTACAGGAGGCAACCAATCATTGTTTCTCTCTCTCACATAAGTGTGTCTGTCTGTCTCTCTCTCTTTCTCTCTCTCTCTCTCTCTCTCTTCCACTCTCTCTAAAATTAATTTTAAAACAGCTGAGGATTAAAAAAAATACTACTAAAAGATGATTGGGTCAAAGAAGAAATAAAAGGTGAGATCAAAAGATATGAGACAAATAATGGCAACATGACATATCAAAACTTCTAGAAAGTGGTGAAAGCAGTAATAAGAGGAAAGTTTATATCATTACAGACTTATCTCAAGAAACAAGAGAAACTGCAAGTAAACAACCTAATATAACATGTTAAAGAACTAGAAAAAGAACAAAAACAACTCAAAGTCAGCAAAAGAAAGGAAATAATAAAAATGAGAGCAGAAATGAATGAAACAGAGAAAAGACTATATAAAAAATCAGTACAAGGCCCTGGCTGCTGTGGCTCAGTGGATTGAGCGTCGGCCTGCGAACCAAGTGTTGCTGGTTCGATTCCCAGTCAGGGCGCATGACTAGGTTGCACCTCAGGTCCCCCAGTTTGTGGCGCGAGTGACAGGGAACCACACAGTGATGTTTCTCTCCCTCTCTTTCTTCTTTCCCCTCTCTCCTAAAATAAATAAATAAACAAACAAATAAATTATTATTTTTTTTAAATCAATACAAAGAACTGATTCTTTGAGAAGATTAATAAAATTGACAAACCCCTGGCTAGACTCACTTAAGGGAAAAAGAGAAAGACCCATTTAAACAAAATCCAAAATGAAAGTGGAGAAGTTACCACAGACATGACAGATATACCGAGGATTATACTTGAATACTATGAAAGACAATATGTCACCAAATTCAATAACCTATAAGAAAAGTATAAGTCCCTCGAAACATAGAACCTTCATAGACTGAATCATAAAGAACTGAAAATCTAAGCAAACCAATCAACAGTAAGGAAATTGAAAGAACCATCAAAAATCTCCACAAAAATTAAAACCCAGGATGAGATGGCTTCACTGGTGAATTCTACCAAATATTCTAGGAAGATTTGATACCTACCCTTCTCAAACTTTACCAGAAAATTGAAGAAGAGACAATACTTCCTAACCCATTTTATGTGGTCAACATAACCCTGATACTAAAACCTGCCAAGAATAACACACAAAAAAGAAAACCACAGATCAACATTTCTGATGAATACAAATGCAAAAATCTAAACAAAATACTACCAAATCAAGTACAACAATACATTAAGAAAATAATACATCACAATATATGTGGGGTTCATTCCAGGATCACAAGGATCATTCAACATACAAAAATTGATCAATGTGGTATATCACGTCAACAAAATGAAGAATAAAAATCATATGTCTCATCAATAAATGCAGAAAAAGCATTCAATAACATACAATCCATATATGATTAAAGCTTCATCAAAACAGGTACAGAAGAAAAGTACCTCAACATATTAAACGCCATCTATGACAAACTCTCAGCCAATATCATACTCAATGGTAAAAAACTAAAAGCTTTTCCTCTAAAATCAGAAAGAAAAAGATGCCCACTCTCCCCACTCTTATTCAACATAGTTCTGGAAGTCCTAGCCAGAGCAATCAGACAAGAGCAAGAAATGAAAAGCATCCAAACTGGTTTGATGAAGAAGTAAAATTGTCACTTTTTGCCGATTAATGATTTTGTATATAGAAAAGCCTGAAGACTACATACACACATATAAACTATTGGAAACAATAAACAAATAATGCTGCAGGATACAAAATCAATGCACACAAAAACCCAGAGCTTTCCTATATATTAACAATGAAACTTCAGAAAAAAAAAGAACTATACCTTTTGCAATTGCAACTAAAAGAATAAAATGACTCAGAATAAATTTAACAAAGGATATAAAGAACATATACACTGAAAACTACAAAGAATTATTGAAAGAGATTGAAAAAGACACAATGAAACGGAAAGAAATCTTGTGTTCATAAACTGAAAGAATCAACAGTTAAAATGGCCATATTACCCAAAGCAATACACAGATTTAATGCAATCCCCATCAAAATCCCAATGGCATTTTTTAAAGAAATAGAACGAAAAAATCATAAGATTTATACAGAACCACAAAAGACACCAAAAACCCAGAAAAAAAAAAAGAACAAAAGCTGAAGGTATCACACTACCTGGCTTCAAATTATACAACAGAGCTACGATAATCAAAACAACATGGTATTGGCAGAAAAAGAGAGACACAGACCAATGGAATAGAACTGACAGCCCAGAAATAAACCCACATGTATGTGGGCAAATAACTTTTGACAAAAGAGCCAAAAACACACAATGGAGTAAAGAAAGCCTCGTCAATAAATGGTGCTGGAAAAATTAGAAAGCCACATGCAAAAGAATGACATTAGCTTACAGTTTGTCTCCACATACAAAAATTAATCCAAAATGCATGGAAGTCCTAAATGTAAGATCTGAAACAATAAATTACATAGAAGAAACCAGGTACTAAAATTATGGACCTTGGTCACAGAGAGCATTTTACGAATTTGGCCCCAAAGGCAAAATAAGTAAAGGTAAAAATAAATGAATGGAACTATATCAAACTAAAGAGCTGCTGCAGAGCAAAAGAAACCAACAACAAAACAAAAAGGCAACCAATCAAATGGGAGATATTTGCAAACAACAGCTCCAACAAAGAGTTAATATCCAAATATATAAAGAACTCATAAAATTCAACAAACAAAGAGTCCAATTTTAAAAATGGGCAGAGGAGACAACTACCTCAAAACTAGAGACAACCATAAGTTCCAGAAAATCAAGCTGCATGGAAGTCCAACAAAGAGATAAAGAATACTCATCCAGACAGATAGGAGGGGTGGAGCCAGGGCTGAGACAACATGGTGTGGTGGTGTGGTGGCTGTGGTGGCAGCAGCAGCAGGCCAGCAGAAAGCGTGGTCACACGTTTTAAAAAGTGGAGAGGCGCTTCTGGGGAGTGTTCTCAGCTCCTGACCAGACCACACAGCTCACAGTCCCAGGACCAGGGAAAATCAAGCCTCATTGCTTCTCACTGTGCAAACCAGTGGGACTGGGGAGAAGGAAGAAAGTGCCGGTCTCTCAGCAGAGTCTGCTTGTTTAAAGGGCCCTCACGGTCCTAGAACATCCACAGACCTACCCACTCTGGGAATAACAGCCAGGGCAGCAGCTAGAGAGTGGGATCCATACTTCTGAGTCCCATACAGAAGTAGGAGAAGTGCCTGGAAAAGGTGCAAATGCTGAGCAAGTGGCATTGTTCCCTCTCAGACCCCTTGCCCACACACAGCACCACAACGTGGTGAAATGGGTCGCTGGTACTGGTGAACCCCTAAGGCTTCATCCCTTATAACGTAACAGGTGTGACAGCTCTACATAAGACACAGAGGCAAACAAACACAGGAGCCTGTCAAAATGAGGAGACAGAAAAGTATGGCCCAAAAGGGGAACGGATCAAGGTTCCAGTGGGAGAACCAAGTGATGACAAGGAGACAGTCAACCTAACAGACAAGAAGACAGCCAACCTAACAGAGACGCAGAATTCAAAACACTGGTGATAAAGATGCTCACAGGCTTGACAGATATGCTTGAGTATGGCAAACACATAAGGGAAGAAGTGAAGGCAATGCTAAGTGAAACGAAGAAAAACCCACACAAAACTAACGGTGAAGGGAAGGAAACCAGGGTTCAAATCAGTGATTTGGAACACAAGGAATAAAAAAAGTCAATCAGTACAGAAACAAGAATTGAAAAAAATGAGGAGAGGCTTAGGAATCTCTGGGACAACTTTAAACATGCCAACATCCAAATCATAAGGGTGCCAGAAGGAGAAGAGGAAGAGCAACGAATTGATAGATTATGTGAAAAAACAATGAAGAAAAACTTCCCAAATTTGGCGAAGAAAATAGACATACAAGTCCAGGAAGCACAGAGAGTCCCAAACAAGCTAGATGCAAAGAGGACCACACCAAGACCCATCATCATTAAAATGCCAAAGGTGAAGAAAGATAAAGAGAGAATCTTAAAAGCAGCTAGAGAAAAGCAGAGAGTTACCTACAAAGGTGTGCCTATAAGACTATCAACTGATTTCTCAAAAGAAACTTTGCAGGCAAGAAGGGACTGGCAACAAATATTGAAGGTGATGAAAAGCAAGGACCTACAACCAAGATTACTCTATCCAGCAAAGCTATCATTTAGAATGGAAGGGCAGATGAAGTGTTTCCCAGACAAGGTAAAGCTAAAGGAGTTCATTATCACCAAGCCATTATTATATGAAATGTTAAAGGGACTTATTTAAGAAAAAGAAGATCAAAAGTATGAACACTAAAATGACAACAAGCTCACAACAATCAACAACTGAATCTAAAAAATAAACACAAAATCCAACTAAGCAAACCAGAATAGGAACAGAATCATAGGTATAGGGATCATTGGGAGGGTTATCAGTTGGGAGGGGGAAGGGGGATAAATGGGGAAATGGTGCAGGGATTAAGGAGCATCATTTGTTGGTAAAAAATAGACAGGGGGAAGTTAAGAATATTACAGGAAAGGGTAAAGCCAAGGAACTTATGTGCACGACCCACAGACATGAACTAAGAGGGGCGGGTTTGCTGGAGGGAAGGGGCGTGCTTGGCTGAGGGGAACAAAGGGGGGAAAAATTGGGACTACTGTAACAACATAATCAATAAAATATACTTTTAAAAAAATGGGCAGAGACACCCTGGGTGGTGTGGTTCAGTTGTTTGGAACATCATCCCATAAACGAAAGATCAAAAGTTTGATTCCCTGTCAGGGCACATGCCTAGGTTGCAGGTTCAGTCCCTGGTTGGGGCACATACAAGATGGAACTGATCAATATTTGTGTCACATCAATGTTTTTCTCCCTCTCTTTCTCCTTCTCTTCCCCTTTCTCTAAATCAATAAACAAGTCCTGTCCTGGCTGGTGTGGTTCAGTGGATGGGTGCCAGCCTGCGAACCAAAGATTCGTGGTCCAATTCCCAGTTAGGGCACATGCCTTGGTTTAGGGGCATGTGAGAGGCAAACACATAGATGTTTCTCTCCCTCTCTTTCTCCTTCTCCTCCCCTCTCTCTAAAAATAAATAAATAACATCTTTAAAAAGTAAATAAATAAACATGTCTGCCAGTGACGATTTAAAAAAGCAGGGAGGCAGAGGACCTGAACAGACATCTCTCCCAAGAAGACATACAAACGGCCAACAGATATATGAAAAGATGTTCAACTTCACTAGGTATTAGGGAAATGCAAATCAGAACTAGAATGAGATACCACCTCACACCTGTTAGAATGGCTATTATAAGCAAGACAAGTGATCACAAGTGTTGGAAAGATTGTGGGGAAAGGGGATCCCTTATTCACTGCTGGTGGGAATGTATAGTGGTACAGCCACTATGGAAAACAGCCAGGCAAAAAAAATTAAAATACAGTTACCGTATGACCTGGCAATCTGCTCCTGGGTATCCTAGGTATCTACCCAAGAAACTCTAAACATTTATTCATAAAGATATATGCAACCCTATGTCATTGTAGCATTGTTCATAGTGGCCAAGACATGGAAACAACCAAAGTGTCCTTCAATAGAGGACTGGATAAAGAAGATGTGATACATATACACAATGAAATACTACTCAGCCATAAGAAAAGATGAAATCTGCCATCTGCAATACATGAATAAACCTTGAGAATGTTATGCTAAGTGAAATAAGTCACTCAGAAAAAGCTAAGAACCGTATGATTTCACTCATATGTGGGATATAAAACTGAAATTCATAGACAGAGACAACAGTATAGTGGTTACCAGAGGGAATGGGTTGCAGATGGTAAGGGGGTAGAGGCGGCCAAATATTTGGTGACAGAAGATGATTAGGACTTTGAGTGGACACACAGTGTAATAATATAGATCATGTATCATAGAAATGTATGTACACTTGAAAACTATATGATCCTATTAACCAATGTCAACCCAATATATTTGATTTATAAAAAGGAAAGTTCATAGCAACAGTGTTTATAGCCAGAAAGTAGAAACAACCCAAACGTCCATTAACTGATGAATGGATAAACAGCATGGTATATTCACACAATGGAATATACTCAGCAATAAAAAGGTCTGAAGACAAGAAGAGAACACTTCTTCCACTTTAATTATTACAGTCGTCTATGGACATGTTCAGTGCCCTGCTTTCTGAGGATAAGACTGTCAATCAATTCTGCATCTTCCATAGTACAATACCTGATATATAAAAATGTTCAGTGTTCTTTAAGGGATAAACATCATTACAATAAAAAAAAACATAGCCCTTTCTAGCATGGCTCAGTTGGTCAGGCATCATCTTGCTAAGTGAAAGGTCACTGCCTCAATTCCCAGTCAGGACAAATGCCTGGGTTGCAGGCCCAGTCCCCAGTTGAGGCATGTGGAAGAGACAAACAGTCGATGATTCTCTCACACAATGATGTTTTTCTCTTTCTCCCTTTCTTCCCCTCTCTCTAAAAATAAGTAAATAAAGCAATCCTTCACATATTCAACAAATGGTTACTGGTCACCTATTTTGTGCTGAAACTAAACTGGGCTCAAATCTAGATTCACCTATTTAACATTGAACACTTATTTAACTTATTTTCCTCTCTCAATTTAATGTGCTACCTACACTTTACAAAAGTGCTTGAGGGCTAAATTCAGTATTACAACAAGGTCTGTCTGGAAAAAGTCCAGCTATTGTTAATATAACTAGAACAGTTTGTAAAACATTGATATAACCTTATAACCTGGCGTCCAAGGAGAGTGGACTGGAATGCACATGTGTGAACAATGACGACTTCACTGTACTAGTCAGTGGAGATGGTAGATGCTATTGAGTGAGCATGTGTACTCTGTGGCCATCCCATTCAAAATGACTGAGCAAGTAGACCAATGAATCTGCATCAAATTTTGCATTAAGATTGAACATTATTCTGAGGAAACTATTCAGATGATTCACAAGGCTGCAGCTATGGGCAACTGGTGACTAGCAGCTTCATCATGACAACGCGCCTGCTCATACATCATGTCTCATGCAGTTTTTTGGCAAAACATCAAATCACCCAGGTGTCCCAGACCCCCAACACCCCAGATTTGGTGTCCTGTAACTTCTAGTCTTTCCCAAAACTCAAATCACCTTTGAAAGGGAAGAGATTTCAGATCATTGATGAGATTCAGGAAAATACAAAGGGGCAGGTGATGGTGATTGGGAGAACTGTGTGAGGTCCCAAGGTGCCTACTTTGAAGGGGACTGAAGCATCATTATCCTATGAACAATGTTTCTTGTATCTTGCATCTTCTTTAATAAATGTCTCTATTTTTCATGTTCAGAGATCTTCTGAACATACATATATATCCCATATTCTTTAGTCATTCATCTATCTATGGACATCTAAGTCGTGTCCATGTTTTGGCTATTGTAAATAATGCTGCAATGTACATAGGGGTGCATACATCTTTTTGAATTAGTGTTATTGTTTTCTTTGGATAAATATCCAGGAGTGAAATTAATGGGTTATATGATATATCTATTTATAGTTTTTAAAGGAATATTTATACTGTTTTTCATAGTGGCTGCACCAGTTTGCAGCCCCACCAGTAGCGAACAAGTGTTCCCTTTCCTCCACATGCTCACAATCAGATGTTATTTGTTGACTTTCTGATAACAGTCATTCTGATTTGTGTGAGGTAGCACCTCATTGTGGTTTTGATTCACACCTCCCTGAAGGTTAGGGATTTTGAGCATCTTTCCACATGTCTGTTAGCTATTTGTATGTGAGTGTACACATTCCTGCCTGAGTGAGCAGTACATTTTGCAGGTAAACCCAGTAACTAAGGTGGAGAGGAAGGGTAGAGATGCAGCCATGGTTGTCTGGTGGTGGTCACTGCCAAGTAAGAAAACAAAGCAGGGTGTATGTTGGTGGTGGTGGTGGGGGTTTCCTGGCGACTTCTCCTCACCCTCCCAGACATAACAGTAGACCCCAGAAGAGGCTGTGGCAGTAATTGTCAGACAGCAGAGCACATTCACTACAACCATGAGAACTGGAGAGGCAGAAGCATTTTTCTCTGAGCAGCAGGGGAGCACACTGCTGTTAATCCCTATGACAGGGGTGGAGATACAGAGGTGAGACAGCTGAGGTGTGGCAGTCACCATTAGTGGGAGGAAAACAATGCCAGTAATGCACCAGCCGGCCTCACCCAGATCACCCAGCCAGGGACTGAGCCTAGCGGGAACACCGGGGACACCTCTGGCAGTACAGTGCTGCTGGCAGCCTCTGGTTGCAGGGAACAGTGCTGGCATTTCACAGGCTCTGACCCCTGGTCTCAGTGCACCACATTCTGTCACAGGGGTGGTGCACTGAGACCAAGGAGACCTGGTCAGAAAGGAGACACCCACCTGCCAGGAAATATAGGGCATATTCTACCACCCAGCAGAGATCTGAGAAGCCAACGCTGTGTAAGAGAAACTTAAAAAAAAGGGGGGAAGGGGGCCTTCAATGCCACCTACTGGAAAACAGAAGAAAGACTTCTTATCAACCTCCTGAATAGAAAAGTATCACTTTTTTTTAAAAAAGCACATTTCATTCCCATCAATGCCTAGACAGAGAAATAACACATCATACACCATGAATAACCAAGGTAATGAGGCAGTTCAGAAAAAGTTAAAAATCTCCAAGACATGGAAATATGTGATTTAAATGACAGAATTCCAGATTGCAGTTCTGAAAAAAATAAACAAGATACATGAAAACACAGATAGGCAGTTAATAAGCTCAGAAATAAAATCAAAAAACAAAAGGAGTACTTTACCAAAGAGGTTGAAACTTCTAAAAAGAAGTAAACAAATTCTGGAGATGAAGAACTCAATAAAAAAGATGAAGAAAGAACTAGCAAGCACAGGAAACAAGAGCTGACCAGATGGGGGAAAGAATTAGTGATACCAAAGATAGAAATCTAGAAATGACACAGATGGAAGGAAAGGGAGACCTGGGAGTAAAAAGATAAAACAAAAATGAAAGAACTCTACCAGAACTATCTGATTCCATCAGAAAGAGCAATGTAAGAATAATAGGTGTTCCAGAAGAAAAGGAGAGCAAGAAGGGAACAGAGAGCCTACTCAAACATTTAAAGAGAGCATCCCAAACCTGTGGAAAGAGCTGAATCCCAGAATCCAAGAAGCAAACAGAACACCTAATTATCTCAATCTAAACAGCCTTCTCCAAGGCACATTACATTAAAACTGTCACAAATTAATGACAAAGAAAGAATTCTCAAGGCAGTCAGGGAAAAAGAAGACTGTAACACATAAAGGAAATCCCATTAAATATCAATGGGTTTTTCAGCAGAAAATATTCAAGCTAGGAAAGAGTGGAATCAAACATTTAAACTACTGAAAATAGAGAAATAACAAGCCAAGAATAATATATCCACCAAAATTATCCTTTAACTATGAAGGAAAAATAAAGATTTTTTCACAGATACAGAAGCTGAGGAAATTTAGCACCACAAGACCTCCATTAGAGGAACTACTGAAGGGGGAAATTCCACCTTAAACAAAAGACAAATGGATACAAAACTATGAGTAAGATAACTAATAAACCAGAAACAGGAAACTGCAACTCTTTTACAGAACAGGGTATAAACTTAAATACAACATAAAGGTTAAAGGAGGTAAATAGGGATAATTTGTGACAAGAAAAACATGGGAGGGGATAAAGATCTGAATTTGAAAAGGGTAATAGAGATAAAATGAATTCAGAAGAAAAGGAGACTACTGTATATATTAAATTTTGTTTTGCATAAACCTAATGGTAACCACACAAAAAAAAATCCAGGACTGAGACACATAACATTAAAAAAGATAAGACAGAAGGGAAAAAATCATAGAATACCACCAAACCAAAATAACAGGCAGAAATACAGGGGAGCCCCGGCTGGTGTGGTTCAGTGTATTGAGCGCTGGCCTTTGAACCAAAAGATCACTGGTTTGATTCCAGTAGGGGCACATGCCTGGGTTGTAGCCTGGTCCCCAATTGGGGGCGTGTGAGAGGCAACTAATGGATATTTCTCTCACACATCAAGTTTCTCTCCCTCTCTTTCTCCCTCCCTCCCTGTATCTCCGAAAAGAAATAAAAGAAAAAAAAGAAAAAGAAAAAGAAACACAAGGGAAAAGAAACAATGGAGACAGGGCTACCAGGAAACAAAAGATAAATGGCTATAGGAAATCCTCATACATCAATAATTACCCTAAATGTCAATGGACTGAACTCACTGATAAAAAGGCATAGAGTAGCCAACTGGGTCAAAAAACAAAACCCTACCATATGCTGGCTTCAGGTGACACATCTCAGCTAAAAGGACAAATAGAAACTCAAACTGAAAGAGTGGAAAATGATTCTCTAAGCAAATAGATATGTAGCTATACTTATATCTGACAAAACAGATTTCAAGGTAAAAAGGGTAACACGAGACAAAGATGAACATTTTATAATGATAAAAGGGGACATAACCTCAAGACCATGTAACACTTCTCAATATAAATGTACCCAATGAAGGTGCACTGAAATATATAAAGCAACTACTAACAAAACTAAAGGGAGAAACTGATAAGAACACAATCATAGCTGGAGACTTTAATAGTGGATTGATAGCTCCAGATAGATCATCCAAACAGAAAATCAATAAAGAAATATTGATCTTAAATGTCACATAAGACCAAATAAGCATAACTGACATTTACAGAGCTTTTCATCCCATAACACCAGATTATACAGTCTTCTTTAGTACACATGGAACATTCTCAAGGATAGACCATATACTGGAATGTAACGAAAAGAGGGGGGAATCCACCCCACAAAATGGGGAGGGGTGAGGAAGCACTGAAGATGGTGCATGTGTGTGTCACCCTGGCAACCAAGATGCGCACAGGCAAGATACAGAAAAAACAGGCATGCAAGGCTGGCGCCAAAAACTAGGAAGGTGACTGGATGGGAGGGACATACCTTCCACCTCCTTCTGCTATGTGGGAGATTCTCCCAGACCCTTTAAAAGGAGAGCATGTGGGAATACTGCTCTCTTGGATTCTCCCATTCTTCTAATAGCTGGGGGCTGGAGTTCCTGGGCCCAAGGCCTTGGGGACCAAGTGGCCTAGGAACATTTCTAGGTCCCCTCTCTGAGCACGCCAGGGTGGGCCTGGAGAGCAGCAAGCTCTGGTAAGAGGGGAGGGAGTAGGCATGGCAGTGGAGAGCAACACAGGAAAATTGGGACAAATGTAATAGAACAACAGTAAAAATAAAATAAAATAAAATAAAAAATAACTTAGCCTCAACAAAATTAAGAAGGCTGAAATCATACCAAGCATATTCTCTGACCGCAATGCTTTTTTTTCCTACTCCTCAACCAAGGATATGTTTATTGATTTTTAAAGCGAGAGAGAAACATTGACATGAGAGGGAAACATTGATCAGTTGCCTCCCATACACACCCCAACCAGGGATCAAACCTGCAACCTAGGTACATGCCCTGACCGAAGATCAAATCCGCAACCTTTTGGTGTGTGGAACAACATTCCAACCAACTGAGCCACCAGGCCAGGGCACAATGCTTTGAAATTGGAAATCAACTGCATAAGGCAACAGGAAAAAACCACAAATATGTGCCTATTAAGCAACATGCAACTAAGAAATGCCTGAGTCAAGGAAAAAAACAAAGAGAAATCAAAAGATACTTAGAGACAACTGAGAATGACAACAAGACATATCAAAACTTTTGGGATGCAGTGAAAGCAGTAATAAAAGTTTGTATCATTACAAGCCTATCTCAAGAAACAAACAAAAATAATCCCAAATAAACAGTCTAATATTACATCTTAAAGAACCAGGAAAAAAAAAAGAACAAATGCGGTTCAAAGCCAGCAGAAGAAAGGAAATAATGAAAATTAGAGCAGAATTAAATGAAATAGAAAACAAAAAGATTATACAAAAAATTAATTCCAAAAGAAAACTGGTTCTTCGAAAACATTAATAAAATTGACAAGTCTCTGGCTAGACTCAATACAGAAAAAAGAGAAAAGACCCCAAAAAATCCCAAATGAAAGACAAGTTAGGAAGGACAGCACAGAAATATAGAAGATCATAAAGGAATAATATAAAACATTATATGTTACCAAATTAAATAACCTAGTAGAAAATGGACACATTCTTAGAAATATATAACCTTCCTAGACTAAACTACGAAGAACTGGAAAATCTAAATATACCCATCAATAGTGAGGAAATTAAATAAACCAACAAAAGACTCCCAGAAAGGAAAAGTCTAGGATCAAATGGCTTGACCAGTAAGTTCTACCAAACATTCAAACTCTCCCAAAAAACTGAGAAGAGGCAATACTTACTAAGATATTTAATGAGGCCAAAACACCCTGATACCAAAACCTGCCAAGGATAACACAAAAAAGAACACTACAGACCAATATCTCTGATGAATACAAATGCAAAAAATCTTAAACAAAACACTAACAAATCAAATACAATCACACATTAAAGAGATAATACATCACAATCAAGTGAGGTTCACTCCAGGGGAACAAGAATGGTTCAACATATGCAAATTAATAGGATACACCACATTAACAAAATAAATGATAAAGATCATATGGTCATATCAATTGATGCAGAAAAAACATTTGGCAGGATACAACATCCATTTATGATTACAATACTCATCAAAATAGGTACAGAAGGAAGTACCTCAACATATAAAGGTCATATATGACAAACCCTCAGCTAATATCATATTCAACGATGGAAAACAAAGTTTTTCCACTAAGATCAAGAACAAGACAAGAATGCCCATTCTTATCACTGTTATTCAATATAGTGCTGGAAGCCCTAGCCAAAGTAATCAGACAAGAGAAAGAAATAAAAGACAACCAAATTAGGAATGAAGAAGTAAAATAGTCACTTTGTGCAGATGACATGATTCTTTATATAGAAAACTGTAAAGACTCCACCAAAAAAACTGTTAGGAAAATAAACAAATATAGTAATGTTGCAGGATACAAATTCAATGTACAGAAATCCATTGTGTTCCTATATACTAACAATGAAATTTCAAAAAAATAAAAAGAAGCTTTATTTTGCACTTGCAACAAAAAGAATAAAATACCTAGGAATAAACTTAACAAGGGATGTGAAGAATCTATACACTAAAAACTACATACAAGACATTATTTTAAAAAATTAAAGATATAAAGAAATGAAAAGATTCTCTATGTTCATGGATTGGAAGAATCAACATAGTTAAAACGCCCCTATTACTCAAGGCAATATATGTATTTAATGTGATCCTCATCAAAATCCCAATGGTATTTTTGATCACTTGTTGATTTGTTTACTTATTTAAACAAAAGTCACATCTATTTGTTCATTTCTTGCATGTGAAGTACTCTTCTATGACATCCTTTGCCTGAGACGTTTTGCCATAATTCTTAACTACCACACATCTGCAACCAACCACTTTACCAGGTTTTCCCTCTGTTGATTTTACAAAGGCCTACCCATTCCCTAGTTTCTTATTGTTCTCAACCTTAATTAGGTTGATTTGGTGTTCAGCACAAAAGGCTCCATGCACTTGACATACATAGGCTCATCACAGTTGAATGCAAGCACACAAAGGTAGGCTTGGCACCTAAGGCTTTGGCAGCTTCAGGTACTCTATGCGCTAGGCCATTGTGGATGAGGGTGGACTTCGGCATCTCTTGTATAATAAAGCGGTATTATTGTCCATTACACCTTTAGCAGCAATGCCATCCTTGGCCATGGAGGTGGGTTACGTGTAAAGATGAATCTTGAACACACCCAAGCCTCACCTCCAGTACAACTCCACAATAGCAAGCAGAGGCCCAATGGCATTTTTTAAAGCAATAGATCAAAATACCCCAGATTGTATGAAATCACACAACAACGTAAATAACCAAAGCAATCCTGAAGGAAAAAATAAAAACAAAGTGGGAGGTATCACACTTCCTAACTTCAAATTATACTACAAAGTGAAAGTAATCAAAACAGCATGGTACTGGCAGAAAAATGGACACAGACACCAATGAAACAGAACTGAGAGCCCAGAAATAAACCATATATATGGGCAAATACTTTGCAACAAAAGAGCCAAAAACATACAACAGAGAAAAGAAAGCCTTTTCAATAAACAATGCTAGGAAAATTGGAAAGACACATACAAGAGAATAAAATCAGGCTACTATTTGTCCCTACACACAAAAATTATGAGTCAAAGACCTAAATATAAGACCTGAAACAATAAATTATGTAGAAAACATAGGTACTAAACTTATGGACCTTGGACTCAGAGAGCATTTTATGAATTTGACCTCAAAAGCAAAGGAAGTAAAAGCAAAAATAAATGCATGAGACTACATCAAACTAAAAAGCTTCTGCACAGCAAAACAAAAAGGCAGACAATCAAAAGGGAGAAGATGCTTCGAAACAATATATAAAATATATAAAGAACTTACACAAGTCAACTAACAAGCAATCCAATTAAAAAATGGACATACAGCCAGCCAACCGGTATATTAAAAAATGTTCAAAGCTTCACTAGCTTTTAGGTAAATGCAAATCAAAACTACAATAAGATACCACCTCACACCTATTAGAATGGCTACTATGCAAATCAAAAGTACAATGAGATACCACCTGTTAGAAGAGCTATTATCAACAAGACAAGTAATAACAAATGTTGGAGAGATTGTGGAGAAAAAGGAACCCTCATTCACTGTTGGTGGGAATATAAACTAGTACAGCCACTATGGAAAATAGTATGGAGGTTCCTCAAAAAATTAAGAATAGAGTTACCATATGACCCAGCAACCCCTCTTCTGGGTACCTACCCCAAAAAATTTTAAACTTTTATTCGTAAAGATATATCTTCCCCTATGCTCACTGCAGCATTGTTCACGGTGGCAAATACATGGAAACAACTAGTGTCCTTTGATAGAGGATTGGATAAAGATGAGGTACATATCTACAATGAAATACCACTCGGCAATAAGAAAGGGTAAAATATTGCCATTTGTAACAACATGGATGGATCCTGAGAATAGGCTAAGTGAAATAAGTAATGCGGAAAAAGTTAAGGACCATGATTTCGGTTATATGTGAGATATAAAACTGAAAGCAACAAATGACAAACAAAAACCCATAGACACAAGATTTGACATAAAACACAATATACAGATGATGTATTATAGAACCGTACACATGAACCCTATACAATTTTATTAACCAATGTCACACCAATAAATTTTTAAAAAAGAAAAGAAAGAAATGTAAAGTTTCAGGTCCTACCCTGGACCTGCGAAATCAGAAACTCAAGATGGTGGTGATCGGCACTTTCTTTTAAAGATTTTATTTATTTATTTTGAGAGAGAGGGGGAGGGAGGAAGAAAGAGAGGGAGCAAAACATCAATGTGTGGATGCCAACATTTCATCAAGTATAAAGTAAGGCAAAGAGTAGGAATGCCACAAGATAGATTTAAAAATCTGTCATGGACATTCCAAAAAAGGTGACATCTCATTTTGGAGGGAACAGACAGGAAAATGTGAGTCTGGGAGATAGAATTTCAAGAGAGAAAAGTGGAGGAAGAGGACATGTCAGTCTCTTACTGCAAAGAAAGTAAGGTAGCAAGTAGGAGGGGAAGGTGTGTGCAGAGGGACAACATATTATAATTGCAGGCAATAGTTGAAAGACTGCCCTGGCTGGTTTAGCTCAGTGGATTGAGCGTCGGCCTGCGAGCTAAGTGTCGCTGGTTCGATCTTCCAGTCAGGGTACATCAGAGAAGGAAAACTCTGACTCCAAAAAACCTCCGCTGCCTTGCGGCATACCTCTTCAGGGGAAAGGCTAAGGGAGTAAACCCCGACAGAAAATCCGGAGCCGGAGTACCTAAGGCGGTTTGATGTTGTAGTCAACACCGGCAACTCCTGCGGTGCACCTGAAGCCAAGCTGTATCGACTCCGTCTTTCCCTTGGACCCTTCAGCTGCGAAGAGAGGGGTGGTCTGCTGCATGGGCAACAGCAGACCCTCCATATCAACCTGCCCAGGCTCTGTAGCTTCAGCTCCACTGGAGAGGACACTCCAGCGTCATCGCAAGATGTCGATTCAACACGGGAGGAGACAGATACTGTGTCACTCCCGAGTCGGACTGCACAGCCATTCTCGGCGGTGCAGATAGACACTTAAGAAGCTACACCATCGTCTCTCGAGTTGAAAGAACACTGATTGGGTTATACTGCTCAGCCAGGGACAATCTATGTCACTCTGGCCAAGAAAGTTCATCTCTAAATCACAAACACTTATTTACAATAGGAATAATAATCCTCATCTTATTCTATCTTATAGTTATTTATCTGAAAAAAGTCCAGAGAGGGATAAGCCCCAATATAAAAAATACAGAACATGTTCAAAGTTCAAAAACTAGTCTCTATTGGATAAATCAAAATTATGTATTATTGAAAATATTCCAATTCAAAATGTTTTCATTTCAGGAATTACTTAGTTTCTATTATTAATAAACAAAACTTACATAATATGAAAAACTAAAAACAATGTGAGAAAAAATTATAAAGTTTAAAAATATATTGTATATAAAGGATCTTTCTTTGGGAGGCTTACTAACTTAGCAAAAGTATACTTGACAGTTTCTTCTAAAATTGAAAATACATTTATCAAATAACTCAACAATCACACTCTTAGGCTTTTATCTCAGAAAAATAAAAATTTATGTTCATGCAAAAACCTGCACATGATAATACGTACACAGCAGATTTGTTGTAACAGCCAAAAACTAGAAACAACCCAAATGCCCTAAAATGTGACTATGGTTAAACAGATTATGATACATCTACATCATGGAGTACTACTCAGCAATAAAAAGGAAAAATATTATTAGTGTACTTAAGGGAATTACGCCAAGTGAGAAAAGGCAAGGTAAAATCTAAATAAGCTTTTATGTCAATTTCCTGATTTTGATATTGTTTTATACTTATTTAAGCAATAAACATTGGGGAAAGTGGCATGAAGCAAGCATACAGCCTCCCTGTACATTTCTTCATAATTTCTTGTAAATCTATTATTTCGAACTAAAGTGTTAAGAAAAGGTATACTGCCATTTTTTTCAAAATGGATGGTGTCCTTTTCTCCAACAATACTATGCAAGTAGTATTCTTACCCATTCCTGATGGCATACTAACTTGCTAGTCTGCAGAAAATTATTTTATAGCATAAATCCATGACCACAAAACTTTGTGCCCTTTGACCTAGTCATATAATTTCAGGATATCACCTAAAGAAATAATATCACATTTGAAAAAACATACAGTTTCAGTCAATGATAGACCACATATATGACTGTGGTCCCATAAGATTATAATAGAGTCAAAAATTTCTTATCACCTACTGACATCATAGTGTAGCACAACACACTACTCACGTGCTTGTGCTGAAGTGTAAACAAACCTATTGCACTGCAATCATATGAAAGTATAGCACATACAATTATGTACAGTACATAATACTTGGTAATAAACAACTATATTACTGGTTTATGTATTTATTATACTATACTTTTTATCATTATTCTAGAGTATATTCTACTTATTTAAAAAATGTGCCATAAATACAGCCAGTAGCCTCATACATCTCGTGTTTACCACATCTCTTGATTACATCATTTTCTCTTGTGCTTGATTTAATCTTGTGTTTTGCACAGTCACATGCTGTACAGACTTGTAACCTAAATAGGCTATACCATATAGCCTAGGTGTACAGTAGGCTATACCATCAGTTTATGTAAGTGAAAAATATCTATGATGTTCACACAAAGACAAAATTGCCTAAATGATGTATTTCTCACAACATATCCCCACTGTTAAGTGGCACATGACTGTACATGTACGTCTGTGTGTGTGTGTGTATAAACTAGAAACCCAGATGTCTGAGAATATGGACTCAATAAATCCTCAAAAACTAGTCACAAAATATGCAGCCACTGATAATCTTGATAATGGTGTAACAATATAACAAAAAAAAGAACAAAGCAAAATTCAAAATTAGTATCTAAAACATGCATATAAAGTAACAGGAAATATTTTTCACAAAAATAAAAGATGATATTGTGTTGGTATGACAGAATTATGGGTAATTCTCTTAAACTTTTTATAGTTTTCTAATTATTTTCATAGTTAAAGAAAATAAGAATACTTTTACCTTATCCCAGAAATCGACCAGAGCTGTAAAGTCCCATTTCTTAGAATATGCCACATTGTATTTCAAAATAGCATCCTATGGAAAAAGCATAAACAAAAACCTCATGAGAGTCAACTGAATTATCTATGAATAGCCTGTCTGCTTTATGAACTACTTGCAGTAAATTTCTTAATGATGGACAAACTTCCTCCTACCTTTAACTACTTCACATCAGTAGCTATGAACAAATGTAATGCCTACGAACTTATTATTCACTTAAGAAATATGAGATTAGATAGATAAAGTAATAGGGGAAAAACATAAGAATTACCTCAAAGCATGCATTCTAAACAGAGGTGATGCAATCCAAGTAGACACATATTGGATACTTGGGGTTAAAAGAATTAAATATTATGATTTCTGGCCATCGAAAGGATCACACTATATATGCAGATACACGGTTTACTTGTAGTATTAAAATTTCAATGGGAGAGTACAGTAGGGAAAAAATGTATAAAAAGGATCCCTGGTGGAGAGGGCAATAATAAAAAAATGATTGAGAGACACTGATCTAAAGCATAAAATTGTATTTTTTCCCTTATTACCAGCTATTTTTATAAGTTACATTTTAATGGTTATCTTCCCCCAGTAGTTCACATAAGCCATATACTTATGTCGAATGGAAAGTCAAAATAGTACGTCATCTACTAGTAAAATTACTGTCTGAATAGGCAGTACTTTATACCTGTTTATCAATATTAAAAACAAGACAACAGGTCCCAAAATGGAGTCACTTACGCTGAGTCTCACATCACTAAATCGAAACTTATTTAGTTTTGGCTCTCCCAGAAACAGAATCTTTAATCAGTCAATCAGGATCCACTTGGTTGGCACCAGTGTGGTCATCCACCTAATAGAACCTTGCCATTCCCTGAAGGAAAGCAACCTTGCAGCAATCAACCATTTGCTAATATAACTGCCTTGTTCCCTCTCCTTCCTTATAAACGTCTTTATTTTGTACAGCTTCTTGGAGCTCCTTCCTATCTGTTGGATGGAATGCTGCCCATATTCATGAATTGTTGAATAAAGCCAGTAAGATCTTTAAAATTTACTCAGTTGAATCTTGTATTTAACACCAGAGTGGGCTATAAGTAAGACAACTCATTAGTTATGCAGAAATAACTATTGTTTACAATTATATTTTACCTCATCCTTTTAAATTTCTCTTTTGGTTATATTTTATAATGTGCATACATTAATAAAGTAATAAATATATAAATTTATAAACTGTTAATACTCATAATACATACCCCAAAATATCTTTACTGAAGGCATATGTAAATCTGAAAAACACTGTGTTAGATTATTACTATATATCTTCCAAATTCCTTCATCATTAAAGTTTTAAAAAATTAACACTCTGCCAAAGAGCTTCCTCAAAAATGCTTCATGCCATATAAATTATCACTAAGCATCTATCTAGGTTAAAAAATGAGCCAACAGAATGTATATTATTTACTTGGAATCAAGGGATATTCAAGTTCCTAGATGTATACTGTAAGTATAAGAATTTATATTTAATTTTATGTTTGTACATACATAATTAACATTATACTAAAAGTAAGTGAACACTGGCAGACCATGAGAAGTTCTTTCATTTAAAAGGAGTAAATTACAGGATTGTAAAACACTGTACCTAAAGAATAGAATTTTCAAAATACATTATGGCACAACATATCAATGTATTTTCATGTTAAGGGGGGGAAAAAAGGAGTTACAGAAAGGTATAGGAAGTTTAAAAATAACTTGTGTAAAAATGGGAAAACAGTATAAAACCTGAGAAACTATACACAACAAATTAAGTCTCTCAAAGACAATGAAACACATTTTCACAGAAGTATAGATACCTGTACTGTTTATAGTTGTAAAAACTTTAAGTTTACATAGTGCCAAAAATAAACACATATGTACCCTGTGGGAGACCGGTATGTATGGGATAGAGGGCTGTGGCCGCTGTGTGGAGCCAGAATCAGAATACGGACCTATAAGCCTTAACCGGCTGGAAAATGCACCCCACATACCATACTGCCAGTCCCACACTCCGGGAGGGGTTTAGAAGTAGAATAGGAATGCAATGTACTCTTTGAAACTAATGAAGCCTGCTCTGTTCTGTGTAGCCCCAAATTCTTATCAGTAGAATGTGAAAACAAAATGTTTAAGTAAAAAGAGACATCTGGAGTCCTATGATATGCCTTGGCACCGCACAGTCTTGCTACTTATCTCCCTATGCTGACTTATGCTTCCCTTTGTTGTTACTCCAAACATTTGGTGGAGGTCTGCATGCTTACCCCGTGCATTTCCGCATGTAGTAAACTCAATAAAAACCCTGACTGAGAAAAGAGTGATCAGTGATCTCCTATCAGAGAGAGACACCCTTCTCTCTCTTCATACGATTCATTTGAGTCAGTTCTTTCACCCACGTTGAGGGAGCTGCGGGACAGGGAACCTTGCAGTACTCCATATTTTAGCTATTAGAAAAGCAATCTAATGACTGCCCTTATAGTCTTAAATAAAATATTTTTAAAAATCAAACTATAAATTATTGCCAAAATATTAGATTAATAAATTATTAAACTGCTAGAAGCTATATTAAAAGCAATAAAAAACAGAACGTTTAATGTATACTTTAATCATTAGGAAACTCAGCTTTCCTTTGGGCAAATATTTCTGAAGTCATAATTCTTTTCTCGTTTACTTTTGAAGACATTTCAGAAACATGATAATTCTAGAACAAAAATAAAAGAGCTTGGACAGATGGAAATTAGATGGGGAATCAAGAAACAGGTCTAATTTTGGGTTCTCCAAATTATTCTGTGTGGCTGCAGGCAAGTCATTTATAATTCTTAATACTTCTAGTCATTTATTACTGATGGAATGGAAACCAAGAACGTCCAAATAGAGTTCCTCAGGAAGCAAGCACACTGCAAATAAACAATGCTGTTACCTGAGTCCATTAAAGATAAAAAAGTCTTTGGAGGAGGAGACACAGGGTCCATCTCTAAGAACTACATGTAAGAAGCAAGAATAGCAAAAAGAACATACCTTCAGATTGTGGGGTCGTGTGAATTTGTTGAGAAGTGCAGTCTGAATGAGCTCCCACCTGCTCCCTGCAGTTCGCTCACCATTCTTTGAGAAAAGGAAAAACAAATGAGCAAACTAAGTTTGTTTGTCTGTTGTTGTTTTGCTTCATAGAAGCAGGAGTCTAAGAAGAATGTATTAAACTATCAGTTTAATAAACAGTTTTGTTTTTACCTCATCTTCTACAGGATACAAGTTTTGTTCTGAACAAGGCATCTTTACATGCTTGTTGTCCCACAAATCTTTAAAATGTGTTGGAAAAGGTTTAGGAACTTCTCCTGCTCGCAAAAGATCTACCTGAAATAGAGATTAACAAGAAAACTGTAAGTGCATAAAAACTAGGTGTATCATCTACAGAAGAATTCAAATAAAGAAGCCAAAGCAAATATAAAAAAGACACCAGCAACTTCCGGCCAAGATGGTGGCCTAGACTGACACACTACTTCTCCCTCCACAACTAAGAAGGAATACAACTACCACAAAACCAGAAATAACCAGAAGTTCCAGAAAATAAAGCTAAATGGAAGTCCAACATATGAAGTTATAAACAAGTGGTATTCATCTGGACGGGTAGGAGAGGTGAAGCCGGGGCAGAGAGATCAAGCTGTGCTGCTGGCGGCAACTGCAGCGACGAGCGGTGGAACTGTGGTAAGCACAGACACCTTTATTTAAGGGGAGGCGAAAAGCGCCAGGGGAGCACCCCCGGCTGTAGTACAGACCCATCAGCCCACAATTCCAACACCAGGGAAGACAGACCCCCACTGCCTTGGATTGTGAGGCCCAGAGGGCATGGGGATGGAGGAGGAGGCTCCCATTCTCTCAACAGAGAGTGAACGGCAGGAATCCATCTTGGACCCCCGCCCCCACAGGAAGCGCCAGTGTGGTGAGAAGGGTTGCCCAGTATGACGAGTGCATGGAGCTCCGCCCCCTATAGCGTAGGAGGTGTGATAGGCCCCGCCCAAGAAGGAAAGGTAAACAAACCTGTAAGGATGGCAGGGATAATGATAGAGATCCCAATCACGCAGCTGACCAGAAAGCAAATACACAAATTAATGGACGAACAGATAATCTTTCTGAGTCTCAGTTCAGAGCTATAGTTATAAGACAGCTTACAGAAATAACAGCGGGACTTAATCAAGACGTGGAAGGAATGAAGGCTAGTCTTGCTGAAATGAACAAAAACACATACAAGACAAGTGGTGAGGGAAGGAAAACCAGGGATCAAATCAACAAATTGGAACATAGGGATGGAATAAACATTCAACCAGTGCAGAAAGAGGAAACAAAAAATGAGGAAAATGAGGAGAAGCTCAGAAACCTCTGGGAGAGCTATTTGAGAGCAAGGATCTGAATTATAGAGTTGCCAGAAGGTGAAGAAGAATTAGAAATTGAAAAATTATCTGAAAAAATAATGAAACAGAAATTCTCTAGTTGGGGGAAAAATAGACTTACAGGTCCAGGAAGCACAGAGAGTTCCAAATAAACTAGATCCAGAGAGAGCCACACTGAGACACATTATAATCAAAATGTCAAAAATTAAAGATAGAGAATCTTAAAAGCAGCAAGAGAAAAGAAGAGAATTATGTACAAAGGGGTCCCAATTAGACTATCAGCTGATTTCTCAAAGGAGACTCTGCAGGCAAGAAGGGACTGGCAAGAAATATTCAAAGTAATGAAAAGCAAAAACCTACAGCCACAATTACTCTACCCAGCAAAGCTGTCATTCAGAATGAAAGGGCAGAGAAATTGCTTCCAGGACAAAGTAAAACTTAAGGAGTTCATTAGATCCAAACCACTGTTATATGAGATGTTAAAGGGACTTGTTTAGAAGAAGGAGGATCAAAACCATGAACATTAAAATGAAAACTGTATCACAACAACCAACAACAGAAGCTAGTGAATCGAAACAAAGGCAAACTAAGTCGGCAACAAGAGTGGAAAAAGAACTATAGGTATGGAGAACATATTGCAGGGAGGTCAGCAGGGAGGAGGGAAGGGGTGAGGGAGGGAGATAGTACGGGAATTAAGCATAGTAGGAGGGAGTGGAGTAGACAGGAAGATGTTGAGAAGAACTATATGCACAACCAATGGGCATGGACTAAGGGAGGGGGGTCACTTGGTGGAGAACAAAGGGAAAAGAAATTGGGACAACTGTAACAGCATAATCAATAAAACATACTTAAAAAGAAAGAGAGAGAGAGACCAGCTCCTATGCAAGGAACCTCAGAAATCATATTCAGTTGTTTCCACTCCTCATCTCCACTCACAGTTTCCTGGTCCTGAGCAGTCTATGTCCATCCAATCTAGGCCTCTGATCCTCATTATTCCTTGCCTGAATTTCTGCCAACACTCTTCTATTCCTTTCCCTAACTCCACCTGTACCCAGCATATTTTTCTCCCTTAAACACCTCATGCTCACTTGGGAATGATATTATCTTTCTCAAGTATTCCCAGGCTTCTAATCCTAAAATGGCTCCCCTCTGCCTATACTCTGATTCCAAATGATGTTTCCAGTTTTTAACATCCTCTCTTTCCCAAACACTATCTGGGTAAATACCAATTCTGACCTGCAGCCCAATTTTCATTTCCTCTAAAGAAGTCTTCAAAAATTTTTAAAAGGTAGTTTATTTCCTCTTGTTTTACTAGATCACTATCATACTAGAGCACACTGTTTTTTCCTTCCCCAGCTAGACCTTAACCTTTTTGAGAATAATAACCATATTAACTTTACATTCTGAATACTTACTACAGAGCATGGCATGTGTGTTTTTATATATACAGTGTATACATATATATGTAAATATATACATTTATGCATATACACAGATATGCTATTTATAATTAGCATTCAATAAATGTTTGAGAAAGGAGGTATTTTAAAACACAGAAGTTTTACATTTTGCCTATTCTGAGCATTTCATATAAATGGACAAATACAATAAGTGGCCTTTTATGTCTGGTCTCTTTCACTTACCATACTGTTTTCAAGGTTCATCCATGTTGTGGCATGAATCAGTACTTCATTGCAACTAATTAAATAATCACAAAAATAAATATAAAATTATGCCCTGGCTGGTTTAGCTCAGTGGATTGAGCGTCGGCCTGCGAGCTAAGTGTCGCTGGTTCGATCTTCCAGTCAGGGTGCACCAGAGAAGGAAAACTCTGACTCCAAAAAACCTCCGCTGCCTTGCGGCATACCTCTTCAGGGGAAAGGCTAAGGGAGTAAACCCCGACAGAAAATCCGGAGCCGGAGTCCCTAAGGCGGTTTGATGTTGTAGTCAACACCGGCAACTCCTGCGGCGCACCTGAACCCAAGCTGTATCGACTCCGTCTTTCCCTTGGACCCTTCAGCTGCGAAGAGAGGGGGGGTCTGCTGCATGGGCAACAGCAGACCCTCCATATTACCCTGCCCAGGCTCTGTAGCTTCAGCGTCATCGCAAGATGTCGATTCAACATGGGAGGAGACAGATACCATGTAACTCCCGAGTCGGACTGCACAGCCATTCTCGGCGGTGCAGATACTCTTAAGAAGCTACACCATCGTCTCTCGAGACGGACGGCTGCCGACGAAATATAAAATTTCAACTGTAATGTGCTATAAATGAGAGGCTCATGGTGTTAAGAAAACCTATTACAGAGCTGGCCAATGTAGCTCAGTTGGTTGAAGCATCTTCCCTTAGACCGAAAGATTGTGGGTACAATTCCTGGCCAAGGCACATACCCAGGTTGCAGGCTCAATCCCTGGTCAGGGCATGTACAAGAAGGCAATTAATGTCTGTTTCTCTCTCACATTGATGTTTCTCTCTCTTTCTCTCTCTCTCTCTCTCTCTCTCTCTCTCTCTCACCCCCACTCCCTTCTTTCTCTCCTCCTTCTTTCTCTTAAAGCAATAAAAAAAAGTGTCCTTGGGTGAGGATTAAAAATAAAAGATAATCCATTCTAGACAATTTTAGCTTAACTTGTGTGTGTAGAGAAGCCTTCCTTGAGAAAGTGCCTAAATACCAAAGGATAAAAAGAAGTTAACCAAGAAAAGATTGTTCCTCAAAAAGGGAACACCTTACTTTTTTAAAAAAAAAGACCATAAAATAGGCAGCTTCATAAAAACTCTGCAACTCGAGAGTGATACAGGTAACCATTAAAACCTTAACTGTGGATGAACACCCAGAGAATAAGAAAAGAGGACCTATGAATTAACCTTGAGGAATGGCCTCATAAAGAAGAGCTAAAGGAACACAGGAAGTAACTGAAGAGGGAGGAAGAAAACTAGGATTACATGGTGTCATTGAAGTCTAAGGATGAGAATACTGTGAGGAGGAAAAAATGGTCGAGTCAAAAGTGGCTAAGTCATCAATTATGCTACAAATACTTTCACCTCCAAATGGAGGCCCCTTGTAATCAGAAGTGACGGAAAAGGTACCAGTCCAGCTTCCACATAGAAGAACATTTAGATGAGAGTATGTTTTGTGTGTGTGTACATGCATTGTGTATGTGTGTGCAAATATGTGCCTTTGTCTGCATGGATGTGTATGTGTGTGTTCATCCATGTATTTATAATCAAGGACTGAGTGTCATGTCCATGAAACTTCAGATTGCCTTACATTTCTAATGCTAAATATCGGCTTTATTTTATTACTTCAAATTCTGTAACAATTAATATCTGGCATCTTAGAAATATAATTAAGGGCTGTTTATTTAATAACTATTAATTACTCATATGTTATCTTACCATATTCAGGAAAAAGAATTTAGAAGAAAATACAACAAATTGTTAAATTCATAAGAGTAAGACTTAGGTTTTCTGAGTTATATGCTTTCATATAACAGTTGCATTTTTTATGATGATCCTGCTTTACTATTGTAATAAAATAAATATGTAATTTTTAAGATTTTTAAAATTCATGGGTCATTGGACAGCTAACAAATAAACAGTAATTACAGAGATTAAATAATGATAATATGGGATGCTTTGGTGTTTCTTTCTGGACAGTGTAAGAAAAGAAGGAAAGGTCAAAATATCACTTACCTCTCCTATCAATCTATTTTCAAATCTTCACCATTAACATATTCTGAGTGATCCAGCCCTTTCTAAATTTGATAGGCATTATCAATGCCCCCTTTTCCCTTACAACCCAGTCTTTAAGAAGTCACTATGTCCTATAAATTTTACCTCAAAACAAGGCAATCATCTATTTTCTCTTTTTTATCTTCATAATTATTACCCTAGCTCAGTAATTTTCAAACATTTTTCACCAGCAGACCTCATTTTTTTAATAAACCCAACATGAAATCATTAAAATCAAATAAAAAATTTTTATTAAAATAATTCTTATAATAATTTTTACTATAACATCAATAAATGAGAATTACTGTTTTCAGAAATGCAAAATTGGAAATTGGAAATTAGGGATGGGAGCTAAAGCTACTATTCAATTTAAGATGGCAGAGGAATAAGTGGAAGCTACCTAACCTTCTCCCAGGACCAATTTGGAATTACAACTTAATTGTGGAGAAATCATCTGGAATAACCAAATGAACAGTAGCTAGAGAAAAGTCTTACAACCACAGGGAGAAAGAAAAGGCCGCTTCATCACAACGTGACCGGTAGGAAGTGCAGAGATGTGAAAGGCCTGACTGGGCTCCTATGGGTGGCAGCTGAAGGGACTGAGAAACAGCTCAACAGCCGGGGATTCTCCCTGAGAAGGGCAGGGTCTAAACCCCCAGCTGGGATTCCCAGCCTACAGCAACAGAGCAGAAAGTAAAATAGCATCCAATTGTGAAAAGCAGAAAGCAACAGGGTTTTTTGCTGGCCTGAAAGAAACAGCTGGAGAAAAAGCGCTCTTAAGCGGATCATGTACAAAAATATTTTGGCACCCACTTAACCTGGGCTCAAACAGAGGGAGGGCAGAAAGGACTAGAGACACTTGGGGAGAATTTGGGGCGGTGGCTTTGAGGAGAGAACTGGGACTGGGTCCCACTGCTGACTCATTTCCCATACTGCAGGCAGACCATTCCACCCCAAGTGGCGTCAGCCTGAGGGGAAGCAAAAGCCCCACCTGCAGGAATTAATCTGCCCCACCCTCGCTTCTTAAGTCTGACTGATGATCACAGATTGAATAGATTAACAACTAAAGGAGACAGGCAAAGGCAGTAAATCTCTGGTAGTCTCCAACAGGCTGCCTAGGCCCAGACTGGTACACGAAATGACGCCATGAAGGGCAGATCCAGGAAGTGCAGATCAATCTAAGAGGCAGCAACAAACAAGACGAGGCACAAAAATGGGGAAACAGAGAAACAACCCCCCATCAAAAGGAAAGGAGGAATCCCCAGAAAGAGTGCTAAATAAAATAGAGGAAAGCCAACTATCAGACATGAAATTCAAAACATAGATTATACAGAAGCTCAGTGAGCTCAAAAAAAATAAAGAACTCCAGGGAAACCACAAGAAACTTACTGAGAATTACACCAGCATGAAAAAGGACATAGAAGCTATCAAAAAGAGCCAGGAGGAAATGAAGAATACGACCTCTGAATTGAAGAACACAGTAGAGGGAATTAAAAGCAGGCTAGAGAAAGCAGAGGATCGGAGGGCAAGTTGGAGGACAACGTAGAATAAATTCCCAAACAGTGCAACAAAATAAAAAAAGACTGAAAAAGAATAAAGAGGTTTTAAGAGAGCTGCAGGACAACATGAAATGTAATAATATCCATATCATAGAAATACTAGAAGGAGAAGGAGAGGAGCAAGGGATAGAAACCTGTTTGAAAAGTAATGACAGAAGACTTCCCTACCTTGATAAGAGAAAGTCACGCAAGTCCAGGAAACACAGAGGTTCCCAATGAAGATGAACCCCAGCAGGCCCACTTCAAGACACATCATAATTAAAATAGCAACATTCAAAGACAAAGAGAGAATCCTAAAAGCAGCAAAAGAGAAACAGCTAATAACATACAAGGGAGCTCCAATAAGGCTATCATCAGATTTCTCAGCAAAAACACTACAAGCCAGAAGGGAACGGCAAAAAATATTCCAGTGAAAAACAAAGGCCTGCTACCAAGAATACTCTACCCAGCAACGCTCTCATTAAAAATGGAAGGTGCTCTCCCCTCACACATAATGACACCTGGGTAGACGTGGCGGCGGCAGCAGTGGCAGCAGGGGACTGCAACTCCTGAGATTCGGACACGTTCTCCGTGGAAGACCCGATGCAGAAGGTGGGGGGTGTCAGCACCGCGGGCAGAGACCGCTGCTGGAAAGGCGAGGACGAGGACTAAAGACATCAAGGATAACTGGGATGATGATGATGATGATGAAAAAAAGAGGAAGCAGAAGTAAAACCAGAAGTAAAAATTTCAGAAAAAAAAAAAGAGGAGATAAAAGAGAAAGAATGGCAACAGAAGAAAAGGCAAGAAGAAATTAAAAAGCAGTTAGAAGAACCTGAAGAACCTAAAGTGCTAACACCAGAAGAACAATTAGCAAATAAACTGAGGCTAAAGAAATTACAGGAAGAATCAGACCTTGAATTAGCAAAAGAAACTTTTGGTGTTACTAATGCAATTTATGGAATAGATGCTATGAATCCCTCTTCAAGAGATGACTTCACAGAGTTTGGAAAGTTACTAAAAGATAAAATTACACAATATGAAAAGTCACTATATTATGCCAGTTTTTTGGAAGCCTTAGTTCAAGATGTATGTATTTCATTGGAAATTGACGATTTGAAAAAGATTACCAATTCATTGACTGTTCTTTGTAGTGAGAAACAGAAGCAAGAAAAGCAAAGCAAAGCGAAAAAGAAGAAAGGTGTGGTTCCTGGAGGGGGGATTAAAGGCCACCATGAAAGACAATCTGGCAGATTATGGTGGTTATGATGGAGGATACGAACAAGACTATGAAGATTTCATATGACATTTTATCTTCTCTGGTGTCTTCTTTCTGTTGCCCACAATCCCTTCAACATGTAGCACAACTTCCTTTCCTTTCAGTTCTGCCTAATGCTACAATCAGAAGTGCAGTATCTTTTGTGCTAGTTATTTAACCCCTTGATGCTTAGGTGGTAATGTGCAAATGAGGGAACTTGGATCTTGCTGCCAAGGGGTTAAAATTGGGAATCTCAGTTGCTACTAAATCATAGTTAAAAAAAAAAAAAGCTAATAATGTTGTCATTGTTGCTATTTGATTCTATAGCAGCAGTCACTAAATTAGAAACAAGGGTTGCAACATGACAAAAAATTGTGTAGTATTGATCATCACCATTCAGTAATACAGCCTTACCCATACCTTCTTGAACTACTTCATAACGTATCAAAAAAAGCAGTTTACAGCGAGGGCATGTGGTCTGCACCTAGTATTAAAATTGCTTTGTCTTAAATTGAGCATCAGGGTATTAAACATACATTGTGAAGAAGACTGCGTATCTCAGAGTGAAGAAATGGCGGCTGAAAAGCATTAGTTTGATACTTAGAAACTAAATGACCAAAACCCTCCAACTGTGAAGCTGAATAAGGTAAACCTCTCCATTATTGCATTACAAGGTATGGAATCTCCTGAAAGCAGACTGTCTAGTTTATCAGACTATTCTACTGATGAAGTGCTTCAGATGGGGGAGGGAAACCCTACCTGTTTTATTTGCCTGATTTAAGTGTTTGAGAACCAAATTCTTGTCTAGGCTGCAATGGAACAACTTTAAACAGGGTTTTGGCATTTCCTTTCCTTTATAAAACATGCTCAGCAAGCTGTACCAGTTAACTACAGTTTGGTAAATTGTTATGTTAACAATGATGACATCTCAATGTTTTATAAAGCAACTAATTTAATAAAATCACTGTTGTGAGGCCTTAAAAAGAAAAAAACAGGTGAAATAAGGAGTTTCCCAGACAAAAGAAGGCTAAAAGACTATATCTCCACCAAATCAGCATTGCAAGAGAGGCTAAAGGGTCTGCTTTAAGAAGATGAAGAAACAGAGACAGACAGAGAGGAACACAAGTACAAAGGGGGAAAATGACAATAAATAAGTACCTATCAATAATAATTTTAAATGTAAATGGATTAAATGAACCAATCAAAAGACATAGGGTAGCTGAATGGATTAGAAAGCATGACCCACATATACGCTGTCTACAAGAGACCCATCTTAGAACAAAAGATCTACACAGACTGAAAGTGAAGGGATGGAAAAAATATTTCAAGCACATGGACATGAAAAAAAGCTGGGGTAGCAACACTTATAGCAGACAAAACAGATTTCACAGCAAAGGCCATAAAAAGAGACAAAGAAGGACATTCTATAACACTTAAGGGAAAAATCCATCAAGAAGATATAACCCTTGTAAACATATATGCACTCAACACAGGAGCACCCAAATATGTAAGGAAAATTTTGAAAGACTTCTGGAAGGATACAGACAGCAACACACTCATACTAGAGAACCTTAACACCCCATTATCAACAGTGGAAAGATCTTTGAAGCAAAGAAACACCTAGGATATTAAGGCATTGAACAACACTCTAGATCAAATAGATTTAGTTGATATATATAGAACTTTTCACCCCAAAGAAGCAAAATATTCATTCTTTTCAAGTGTACATGGAACATTTTCAAAGATAGACCACATGGTAGGACACAAAACAAGCTTCAACAAATTCAAGAAAATTGTAATTACGTCAAGCATCTTCTCAGATAAGAATGCCTTGAAACTGGAATTCATCCTCAAGGAAAAAACTCAAAACATTAATGGACCATGAATAACATGCTATTAAATAATAAATGGGTTAACAATGACATCAAGGAAGAAATCAAAAAGTTCCTGGAAACAAATGATAATGAACACACAACAGCCCAAAAGCTATGGGATACAGCGAAAGCAGTCCTAAGAGGAAAGTTCATAGCAATACAGGACTACCTAAAAAGGGTAGAAGAATCTCCAAAAAAAAAATCTAACCCTATAGCTACAAGAACTAGAACAACAACAACAAACAAAGCCCAAAGCCAAGTAGAAGGAAGGAAATCATCAAGATCAGAGCTGAATTAAATGACATAGAGACTAAACAAACAATCCGAAAGATCAATAAAACCAGGAGCTGGTTCTTTGAAAAGATAAACAGAATCGACAAGCCTTTACCCAGGCTCATCAAGAAAAACAGAGGACCCAAATAAATAAAATCAAAAATAAAGGAGGAGAAATCAAAACTGATGCCACAGAAATACAAAGGATTCTAAGAAACTATTACGAAAAACTGTATCACAAGAAATTTGACAACCTAGATGAAATGGACAAATTTCTAGAAATATATAATCTTCCAAAACTGAATCAAGAAGAAGCAGAAAGCCTGAAAAGACCAATAACAACTAGTGAAATTGAAGCAGTAATCAAAAAACTCCCGGCACACAAAAGCCCTGGATAGCATGCCTTCACAGGTGAATTTTACAAAACATTTAGGGAAGAACTAATACCTACCCTTCTCAAACTATTCTAAAAAATCCAAGAAGAGGGAAAAATCCCAAACTTTTCTATGAACCCAGTATTACTCTAATTCGAAAACCAGGTCAAGACACAACAAAGAAAATTACAGGTCAATATCGCTGATGAAAATACATGCTAAAATCCTCAAGAAGATATTGGCAAACTGGATCCAGCAACACATTAGAAAGATCATACAACACAATCAAGTAGAATTCATCCCAGGAATGCAAGGATGGTTTAATACTTGCAAATCGATAAACATAGTACAACCCACAAACAAAGTGAAAGACAAAAACCACATGATCATATCAACAGATGCTGAAAAAGCATTTGATAAAGTACAACACCCATTGATGATGAAAACACTTAGCAAAATGGGAATAAAGGGAGCATACTTCAGCATAATAAAGGCCATATATGAGAAACCTGAAGCCAACATCATACTCAAAGAGGACATACAGAGGGTCCACAGGCATATGAAAGAATGGTCTATGTCACTAGCCATCAGAGAGATGCAAATAAAAACCACAATGAGATACCACTTTACACCTGTCAGAATGGCCATCATCAACAAATCAACAAACAACTTGTTCTGGCAAGGATGCAGAGAAAAGGGAACCCTAGTGCACTGCTGTTGAGAATGCAGACTGGTACAGCCACTAGGGAAAACAGTATGGAATTTCCTCAAAAAACTAAAAATGGAACTGCCTTTTGAACCAGCGATTCCACTGCTAAGATTATATCCAAAGACTCCTGAAACATCAATTCAAAAGAACCTATGCACCCCTATGTTCAGAGCAGCACTATTTATATTAGCCAAGTGCTGGAAACAACCTAAGTGCCCATCTGAAGAAGAGTGGATCAAACAACTGTGGTACATTTACACAATGGAGTACAATGTAGCAGAAAGAAAAAAGGAACTTTTACCACTTGCAACAACATGGATGGAACTAGAGAGAATTATGCTTAGTGAAATAAGCCAGGCAATGAAAGAAAAATACCATATGATACCACCTAATAGAGGAGACTAATGAACAACACAAAAAAATGAGCAAAATTGAACCACAGGCATGTAAAGAAGGAGCAGACTAAGAGTGACAAGGGGGTAGGGGATGAGGGAGAGAACGGGGTAAGAAGGGGAAAGGTCTAGTCAAAGAACATGTATAAATGACCCATGTACACAGACAACTGGGTGGGGACTGACTGTGGAAGAAGGGGTGGGCAGGGTGCAGGGAAGCAACAGGGAAAAAAGTGAGACAACTGTAATAGAAAAGCAAACAAACAAAAATTTCTAGTGGGGAAAAAAATGAAAGCAAAGTAAATTAATAAAGGAGCCAGCAAATCCCCCCCCCCCAAAAAAACCTCACATATAGGAAAGTGAACAAAAGAAAATAGAAAGTATGGAAATGCAATTTTAGTGAATATCAGAAGGACAAGGATTTTCCTTGACACTGTATATTTTTCTCCCTACCTGATCACTCCAGAATTTGGCTTTCTGAAGAAGTAAGTAATGACCAAAAGTACTAATAAGATCATTTGTTAAGAGAGGTTTTGTTGACCACGACTTTGACTGGAATGCCATACCTAAAGGAGACATGCTTGGGCTCTGGTTGTTACCAAAAAGCCCTGGGGAAATGGGATTGACCTTTGAAGGTAATAAAAGCCCACGAGATAAAAGGCCTAGTACCTTGGTTGGCTGTGTGGTTCATGGCCATCTTTCCAGGGAAGGAATGAAGGTTGCTTTCCTGAAAGATGACTAGAAGGGACCTTAAGGCACAATGGAAAACCTGAATGACTTGCAAAAGACAGGTGTTTACAGGCAAGGCTGAATGGTAGGTATGTGGCTCAGCTCCTGTGCTCTGAAGGGCAAACTGAAGGTCTCCCTAAAGGTTCCTTAAGATCCAGCAAAACAAACTTAGAGATCATATGTGATCATTTGCTGCTCTTGTTGTGTTTATGCAAACCAACAGGATAAATTAAAACTGGACTTAATGTAGTCCCTTTAATGATAAGGAGGATAATCTTAAGGAGAAAAATCGTGATTCAAGGAAAATCACAATGTTCAGTGTTTCTTTTCATTTAAAGTTTGTTTCCATTTTAAAGTTAAACTAGGTCTGTGACATCATCAAAGATGCTTAATTTACAGACAAGAAGAATGTCTTGCAATACTTTGCAACTGGATGTCTTTCCAATAAGACAGTCTTGCAGATCTAAACTGGTTTGTGGGTTGTGTTGCGTAAATTAACACGTGTGTTCTGTTTTCATAGGGCATAAGCCTATTATCTCATTACCTGAGTGACTGTTTGTACATACAGGCCTCACTTAATCCTGTCTGCATCGCTGCCTCCTGAGACTCAACAATTTGGCTGAACTAAGTGGCTGGGTTGGTGAAGCATGGGGTGGTCTGTGGGCTTCACCTTAAAACTGGTTTCTATTTTCTATCCTAATGGCTTGGACAGAAAGGGCCCAGAGGTCTGAGAGGGGGGAAACCTAAAATATTCCCCTCGGCCCAAACTAAGTATAATGGGCAAAAGGGTTTTGAACAAGTGTGACATGACTTGCATACCCTCCTCCAAAGAAGCCTTTTATTCCACTAATGTGGGACATTGAAATATTAATCCCTGCCTTTTGTCATCTAGTGATTATGGATTGAATGATGCGTTTTAACCCTGTTGCCAAATCTGTTGCCCCCAGCATACAACAAGGATGCAAGCCTATTAAACCAAGCACTTTGCTGTTCGGGAACAGACAACTGACCTGGAGTCTGCAAGACCATTCCGCATGTGGGAAGGTCACCCTCCCCTCCACATCCCCACTCTTATTAGGGATTTCTGGACCCAAGGGTAGGTAGGACAACAACCATGTCCAGCTTGAAGTAGCTAGAGGAGCATGAGACCTTCACCCATTGTCCTTTATAAGATTATAAAGGGTCTTAAGTCTGAGAGGGAGAAATTGTTAATTTTTATTGTTAAAAAAAATTATTTTTTTTAAAAAGAATAAATTACAATGAAATAAGGCAAAAAAGAAATCTAATAAAGCTACTATTCAATTTACTTAAATATCTCCTATACATTATTAAGAAAATATCACTCACACACCTTAATAGTTCCAAATGGTAATTTTGTAAACTGTTATGTTGATGTTTAAGGAAACCAGTAAAACAGTAGTGGCAAGAGAATCTTGATTCTATTGTATGAACAAAGATGAGTTCTCTTGGTACATCTGCTTGTTAAAATATGGTATTAAGCATTTTCTAATCTATAGGTTTTTCACAGTAAAAAATATAATTTAGAAAAGAAACCTGAGTCAAATTTCAAAAGAACCCCTGAACCACTTCCATGCAGCACAATTTGATAATTCCTACCTCCTTACTTTTCATTTTTTATTATCTTTCCTTGCCTCCAAAGCATCTTCACTTCAATTTTTTTTTTTTTTTACATACAGCTGTTTGATTAATCTCACTACAACACAACTACTGTCTGCATAGGCATTTTAATGATTTCCATTACCAGTTCCTGGCACCCAACGATATATATGAACCCAATACACTTTCAAAGTCTTCTCCTCCACCATGTCCCAGCCAAATTCTAAGCTCTAGCAAACCAAATGTTTTCCATTCCTAAAAGAAATATTTTTCGACTGCACTGCTTTTTCCTATAAAGGTTACATACCTATTTGAAACTCTATTGTCTTACTAAGTCCACCTCAGAAATTTTTGCTCATATTTTTGAACTCAGCTCAAACCCCACCACTCTGCTAAATGTTGCCTCTACCTCTAACCACACTAAAGAATTCTGTACTATGAAATATTTAATCACATTTATGTTACAGTTGAATGAGCAGCAGAGGGGAAATAAAGGCAGGACCCTCACCATTGCTATCTAACAAAGAACTTAATAGAGGAGGCTAGAAGCAGAGGGAGACATGTCTCACCCACTAACTGAGCAGTCCTGGGCCTGGTCTGATAATATTGCCAAGTGTTCCAATATCAAAAGAAACACTATGCTAGCATGGGAGTAGGAAAGTCCTTGAAATCCTATGTATCATTTCCACTATCTGGGAAGGAAAAGAGAACCTTTAAAACTGTGCTTTCATCTCAAAGCAGGAAGGGCAGGAAAGGGTCCACAGTGCCCAAAGGGAAGACCCATACACCAACTTTGGTTAACTGCCTACCTCTGGTCACCATGTGTTGCTATCTGTTTTATGGGGGAGTCCCTCGTGCTTACAGAAGGAGCCCATAAATAACTCTGGGTTAACTGCCCCAACTTTAATTAACTGCCTCCCTCCCTTCACTTAGGTGTTTTACAACAAGATGAACAAATGAAGTCTGGAACAAGATAAGGATTTGGGCTAACAGACCGCCACGCATACCTAGGTTTGGGTAGTCATGTCCCCCCAATAAAAGCTGGCACCACTTTTATCCACCAATCAAAATGTAACTTCTTCCCCTTCAATCCATGAACTACATAAGGCCTCAGCACAAAAGATTTGCTCTCTTGGTGCTCTTGGCCTTCTGGCTGTAGAGCCTCTGGCCACACTAGGACAAGCTTGCCATCCTGGCCTTTAGCGACCCTTGCTTTTGCTCTCCCATTCATTAATAAACTTTGTGTGCATGCTGACAGATTCGCTGATCTGTAATTCTTTATGGCATTGGTGAAAAGAACCAGGGTTTCACTGACAACATTATGAAATATAGCCGCTCGGCGGGGCGAGGGAAGAGGCGATGCGGGGAGGGGTGGGGGGCTGTGACGCCAAACTCGCGAAGGTTCCAGAGGCACCGGGCGAGGTTGGCGGGCCGGAGTGTCATGCAGGGGGCGCTGTGCGCGCGGGCTGCAGGCACTGCCATCTGTGCAGGTCCTGCGCAGCAAGCGGGCGTGTCGTTTCCCCTTTATGCCCCCGCCGTGCTTCATCTCGCGCCTTCCCTGGCCCAGCCCAACCCGATCATGGCTTCAGCAGTGGAGGAGCTACAGAAAGATCTAGAAGAGGTCAAGGTGCTGCTGGAAAAAGCCACGAGAAAGAGAGTACGTGATGCTCTTACAGCTGAAAAATCCAAGGTTAAGACAGAAATCAAGAACAAGATGCAGCAGAAATCAGAGAGGAAAGCGGACCCTCTTGACAATGAGAAGCCTACTGCCCCAGTTGCTCCCATCACAATGGGCTACACAGTGAAAATCGGTAATTACGGATGGGATCAGTCAGATAAGTTTGTGAAAATCTACATCACCTTAAGTGGAGTCCATCAGGTCCCCACTGAGAACGTGCAGGTGCATTTCACAGAGAGGTCATTCGATCTTTTGGTAAAGAATCTAAATGGGAAGAATTACTCCATGATTGTGAACAATCTCTTGAAACCCATCTCTGTGGAAGGCAGTTCAAAAAAAAAAGGAAACTGAGAACACGCGGTGGGACTACCTGACTCAGGTGGAGAAAGAGTGCAAAGACAAAGAAAAGCCTTCCTATGACGCTGAGACAGATACTAGTGAGGGACTAATGAATGTTCTAAAGAAAATTTAGTCAAGGGAGAAGCAAGCCAAAGAAGACACTGAATTTTGAGACTGGAAAGCCCTTCTGGGAACTGGGATGTGGAAATATCGATGTTTTCAGTAAGGACATGTTGGTGAGCTGCCCAGATAAATGTAACAGATAACGTGACAGAGCCTTATTCTAAGTAAAGGCAGTGAATTCTCCTAGTGGAGGGTTTATTTAAATAAAATATGTTTATTATACACTTCCTCTAAAGATGGCTCCCTTAGTAAACTGGTCGTTTTGTTCTGGAAAGGGTAATACTGCATTCTCACGTGAAATGTAAGGAAGCAAGTCTTGCCTAGTGAATATGCCATATTGTATTTTTGTTCAACTGAGAGGTAGAAAAAAGTTATTGCTTAAGTTCCTGGCATCATTTCTCACCAATGTAAGAATAAGTAAAAAAATAAAACCTGGATTTTTGCATAAAATGCAAAAAAAAAATATATATGAAATATTTAATCACATCTAGACTAACTTGTACCACAAAAGGGGTTTTTTTTATAAGTAACTCCTATAAAATCTAATAACAGAAACTAATAAATGAGATGACTACTTAAACTGTCCAATGAGTGATAAAAATCTAAAATTAAATTATAGTGATGGTTGTCTAACTCAGTAAATTCACTAAATATTACTGAACTGATCACTTCAATTAGGTAAATTTTATATACCTCAATAAAAATGTGCTTAAAAAAGAAACTCACAGAAAGTATAAAAGAGATTAACAGGGGCTTGCAAGAAATGGGAAGTTATTGTTTAGCAGGTTCCAAGTTTCTGTGTGGGATGATGAAAAAGTTATGAAAAAGGATAGTGGTAACAGTTATATAACATGGTGAATTTCTTATTGCCAATGAAACATAACATTTTTAAATGGTTAAAATGGTAAATTTTATATTATGTATATTTAACCACAATTTTAAACAATGAGGTTTGTTTTAGTTAGACATGTTGAGTTTGAGACACCCATGGAACATGATAAAGGAGGGCAAAACTGGAGAATGACCTGAAGATACTGAACCATAACTTCAAATTTTAGGAGCTAACCCAGTACCTAACATGCAATGGGTAGTCAATAACTATTGTCAACTAATTTTTTTTTAAAGAATCCATTGAATTTTCTTAAAAATACAATTTTTTTTTCAATTTCCTCATTAGTTGACAATATTCATTTTATGGATTTGTTAAGTACCATATTAAGCTACCATTATATTTCTACATTCTATAGAGTTCCCAGTACTTTATATACAGAAAAGAGAATCACTTTCTATGCCTTGGTCTGTTTTTTACATTAATAAGTATCATAAGAAATCAAGATTTAATCTTCTGTCTTCATAGGTGAGAAATAATACCTACCCGAATAGTTACTGTGTGGTTGGCAGATGGTCTCAAGAGAGGCAGCTGGATTCCACACTTAGGTATTCTTCTCATCTCCTCAATAGGAGTTCCAAGCCATTTCTTATCTGGAGAAAGGTGAGGTGGAATGTATTTTGGGATCCTCCTGTCTGTTCTTTGATGTTTGATTTCAGATTGTTCTTTTCTAAGGTCAAAATCAATGTATTCAGTCACAAAGTACTTACTGTTTAAATTCACTTGGTTGGATACAGAGTATAAAACTTACCCAGAATGTTTTTGTTTAAAATGTGTCAAGCCTGTTCTTTTTCATTGTTAATTAAAAAAACTAAACAACACAAAAACCCTTATGCTTATAGTTAACACCTGAAAGCTCATTTTCAATAGTCGATGCAAAGAATTTCCAAACACACGTAAGTTACCTTCTGAGAAAAGGACCATATAAGAATATGGACGTTGCCAAATAAGTCATGGATCATAGTATCAGTTACTTCTCAGAACTCTGGAGAATAATCTTCAATGAAGTGAACATTGATAGAAAAAAAAAAAAAAATCACAGACTGGGCTCTAAAATTCTATATGGAATAATTGCAAAATGTAATTTTAAATATTTTTTGTAATTAGACAGACTGGGATTTAAATCCCAGTGTTACCACCAAAAAATTACATAATTTCAGTGAATTCTCTAACCCACATTTCAGTTTTCTCATTTATGAAGTGAGTGCAATACCACCTGCCTGCCTGTCAGAGCATTAGACAAAATGAAGCATACAATGGCCTAGGAAAATGGCTAAATAAACAGTAGCTACTATAACTCAAATATTTTTAAGTCTTGATAATTCACATGAATTTCAGAAGGAAGTTTAGAAAACTGAAAATCTGATTAACAATATTTAATTACTTCTTTTTCTTGTTTCTGACCTTTTTAGAATTTAGTATTTTGAGTCTAAGTATAAATTAAGCATAAATAGATAACAAGAAACACAATTGTTTCTTAGCTTCAGTATAAACTGTATCTTTGCTAAATCCCCCTTACAAAAAAATCACAAAATACTTCACACTATTGGAGATACTCCAGACAGAAAAAATTACCTTTTGTCCTCAGCTTTGGGTATTCTCATGAAATGGTCTGTGATTTTAGAACCCTTTTTCCCATGTTGCTTGGAATTTCTGCATTCTACATTCAGGGTAGAAGTACTTCTAGGTAGTTTCGTATTTAAATCATTCATTCCAGTACAACTCTCTCTTTCAAACTGGAAATGTAATCGAATTTCACCTCCCTTAGCAGAGGACCGTTTCCTCAATTCATTGTCAGCTTCTTTTGCTTGGAACCTTGAAGGTTTATTTACTGTTTGGGAAGACCTGCTATCTTCTTGTTCATCAAATCCTGGACTTGTTTCTTCATCTGCCTCTGAGTCCTGACAACTATTTTTGGAATTATCTATATCCATTGGTGACTCAAGTTCACTTTCTTTCTCAAATGTAGGAGAATTTCCTAGGCTACTTTCATGTCTACTCAATTTGTTGGCATTTTGAAATCCAGTACTGACATCCTCTGAGCCAATGTCTGACAAGGGACTCTCTGGCACACCATCTATCTCTTTCTGCTGACAATCCGCACAGTCTTCCACAAGATGGCAAGGCTTTCCGCACTTATGGAGACTTCTGGCTTCTCTGGCCTGTTCATCTTCTGTAGTCTGCTTTGCATTTGTAAGCTTTACAGGTATAAAAAATTGTTGATTATCTCTACTTTCCTCAGTATATGTGTCACTCTGATGATCATTTTGAGGTGACTGATCAATGTTAGCATTACTGAACTCTTCAGATACTAGAGTTACTATTGGAGGTTCACCTTCCAAAAGCTGCTCTGTATGTTTTTCTTCATTTTGACACTTACACATAGCTGCAGTCTGATGCTGGTTCAAATACTGTGTACTTTTTTCAACTGGTGATTTATCAACACTTAGCTGAGAAACATTTTCTAATTTTTCCATGTTATGTTGATAACAGTTATCTTTTTGTAAAGAATTCATCATGGATTCTACTCCTGTATTGTTGTTTTCTTTACTATGCAAACTATAAAAAAATAGAAAGAACTAATGATACAATAGAACTGATGTTTTAATAGAAAAAGCTTACAATGCAAAAAAACCGCTGACCTAACCACATTCCCGTAATGTCACAGCAATAATTAAATTACTTGTGATTACTTGAGCATACAGCATTCTCATTCATTACTCCACATCTTTGTACATATGCCTTTAATGCCTTTTCCCCAACATGTACCTGGCAAAAGCGTTAAACATCACTCACTTACTGTGCAGTCTTTCCTGCAAAGGTAAAGGGGATTGTTTGTTCTATATGCTAACCACCACTGTACCCTGTTTATACCTTTACTATTGCATTTATCACACTAAGTAATACAGCAGCTCCTCAAATAACGTTTCATTCAACATCATAATGTTGATAAGGTGCAATAGAAACTTATCTCTTGTTTATATCAATTAGCCTACAGAAAAATTGGTTTTATTATGTCATTTCATGAAATCTACTGGCAATGTTAAGTGAGGACTTACTGTGATCATGTGTTTCTGTATCTCTCACCACCACTACAAGCACCTTAAAAACAGAGATTATTTCTCCTTGATCTCTGTATCTCAAATATCTAAGACAGTTCCTGGCATATAGGAGACTCTAAAAAAATTATTATTTATAAACTGAAAGAATGAATAAATGTGGATTTAAAAAACTACCGAAGGAGAGAAAACAGCATGACGCAAGATGAAACATCCATATATTATGTTATTCATTTGTCTATATGTGTATGTTTCTATACCTTTCTGATTCAGCTGTCTTGATTCCTTTAGTGTCCATCCAACTGGTAATAGTCTTTTGTTTGACAACTGTTAAAGAGAAACATCAAAAACATTAATGTATATACATACACGCCTTCAAAGAAACAATACTTCTAGCACCTTATATACATGTAAGGCATAATGCTAGTTTCTATGGGTTAAAAAGATTAATCGCTCCTTTAGCACTCAAGCAATGGGAGATAATACAGGAACGTAAATATATTTTGTCATAAAGTAGAACACAATCACTCTCTAAAAGAGTTGGTATGGCCCAATGGATGACAGCATAGTCTCTAGAATCAGACAACCTAGATTCAAATCCTGGATTCCTATATCACTTTGTGAAGGGTCTTTCCTTTGTGTCTCAGATTCCTTATGTATAAAAATGCAAATTAATAGTATCTCTCCTAGGATTACAAAAATGTGTCACAAGTCACACTCAGAGCTGTAATTCCAGAAATCAAACCTAGGAAGCTCCCATGTAGCCTGGAGGGCAAATCTGAAGGGTCAAGAAGAAACAGATCCTTGGTAGAAACCAGCAAGAAAGCTATTGATCTAGGTCTGTGGTTCTCAAACCAACTGAATCATCAGGAGACTGCTAATAAATGGATCCCACTCAGAACTACAGAATCAGAATCTATATGAGTGATGATGGAGGTGTGATGGGAGCTAGAATCTGTACTTTTTTCAAAAAGTTATTTCGATGATCAACTAGGTTGGAGAACTATTGGCCAAAGACCAGAACTATCCTTGTGAGAACCAAGAGGAACAGTTGAGAAGTGAGTCATTAAAGACTTCACAATTGGCCCAGGCCGGTGTGGCTCAGTGGATTGAGTGCCGTCCTGTGAACCAAAAGGTCACCCATCTGATTCCCAGTCAGACAACATGCCTGGGTTGTGGGCCAGGTCCCCAGTTCATGGTGTGCTACAGGCAACCATGTTCTCTTACACATTGACTTTTCTCTTCCTTTCTCCCTCCCTTCTCCTCTCTTAAAAAAGTAAATAAATTTTTAAAGACTTCACAATCTTAGGAGAAATTAAAGGTGACACTAACTTTTAACCTTGAAAGACTCAAGAGACTTCCGCCCAAGATGGAGGCGTAGACAAACACGCTGTGTCTCCCTCCACAACTAAGAAGGAATAAAACTACCTCAAAACTAGAAACAACCCGGAGTTCCAGAAAATCAAACTGCATGGAAGTCCAGCAAACAAAGATATAAAGAAGAAATACTCATCCAGACAGGTAGGAGGGGCGGAGCCGGGGGGAAGAGGACCCGGTGCAGGGGCGGCAGCAGCGACAGTCAGGCAGAAAGCGCAGTCACACATTTTAAGAAGTTGGGAGGCACACCTGAGGAGCACTCCCAGCAACTCACCGGACCTCACAGCTCACAGTCCCAGCCCCGGGGAAAATCAAGCCTCATTGCTTCTGATGGTGCAGACCAGTGGGAGTTGGGGCAGAGGCAGAAACAGCCAATCTCTCTGAGGAGTCCGCTTGTTTAAAGGGCCCCCACAGTCCTAGAACATCCGCAGACCCACCCACTCTGGGAACGACGGCCAGGGCAGCAGCTAGAGAGGCGCCAGTCTGGTGTGGAAGTGGGAGAAGTGCCTGGAAAAGGGGCAAGTGCTGGGCAGGCAGCATTGTTTCCTCTCGGACCCCTCCCCACATACAGAGCCACAATGTGGTGAAACAGGTCACCCTGAACTGACCAATCCCTAAGGCTCCGTCCCTTAAAAATAAGAGCCACAGCTTTATCTGGGATGCAGAGACAAACACACACAGGAACCTGTCAGAATGAGGAGACAGAAAAGGGGGAACAGATCAAGGTTCCAGTAGGAGAACTAAGCGACAAGTAGATAGCCAACCTCACAGATGAGGAGATAAGACAACCTAACATGCAGAATTCAAAACACTGGTAATAAAGATGCTCACAGGCTTCACAGATAGGTTTGAGTATGGCAAACACATAAGAGAAGAAGTGAAGGCTATGCTAAGTGAAATGAAGGAAAATCCACACAAAAGCAATGGTGAAGGGAAGGAAACTGGGGTTCAAATCAATGATTTGGAACATAAGGAAGAAAAATCAGTCAACCAGTGCAGAATGAGGAAGCAAAAATTGAAAAAAATGAGGAAAACTTCCTAAATGTTGTGAAAGAGATGGTCAAACAGGTCCAGGATGCACGGAGGGTCCCAGGTGAGCTGGACCCAGAGGGGACTACACCAGGACACATCATGACTGAGATGCCAAAGGTGAAAGATAAAGACAGAGTCCTGGGGGCAGCAAGAGAGAGGCGGAGAGTTGCCTACAGAGGGATGCCTGTAGGATTATCAGCTGATTTCTCAGAGGTCACTTTGCAGGCAGGAAGGGACTGGCAAACAGTATTCAATGTGATGAAAGGCAACCTGCAACCAGGATTACTCTATCAAGCAAGGCTATCATTTGGAATGGAAGGGCAGATGAAGTGCTTCTCAGACAAGGTGAAGCGAAAGGAGTTCATCATCACCAAGCCATTATTATATGAAATGTCAAAGGGACTTACTTTAGAGAAAGATAGAAACTATGAACACTAAAATGACAACAAACTCACAACTATCAACAACTGAATCTAAAAAATAAAAACAAAATCTAAGCAAACCAGAATAGTAACAGAATCATAGGTATGGGGATCATTGGGAGGGTTATCAGCTGGGAGTGGGGAGGGGGAGAAATGGGGATATGGTGCAGGGACTAAGAAGCATAATTGGTTGGTACAAAATAGACAGGGGAATGTTAAGAATTATATAGGGAAGGGGGAAGCCAAAGAACTTATATGCACGACCCATGGACATGAACTAAGGGGGTGGGATTGCTGGAGGGCAAGGGGTACTCAGCAGAGGGGAGCAAAGGGATAAAAAAATTGGAACTACTGTGACAACATAATAAAATATACTTAAAAAAAAAAGAACAGGTACATCACTTATTGGTCAACTGCACTTGTTTCTTGCAATTGGTCTCCTTGTCTATAGGCTTCACTTTCTCTGTGTTTTACAAACTACAAATGACAGCATAAGAATGCATCGCTCACAGTAAGGGTATTATTTCACAAAACATTTGTTATAAATACAGCATATTTACTAGGTTACATAGATTTCTTGCTCTATGTACAAGGTGAAATTTAAACTGTGGGTTACAGTTAGGAAAGACTGCCTAAGCAATATTTTCTAAAACATTAACCAAATGATATCCCCCTTCTTACAAGCTTTTTAGTTGTTCCCATTAACCACAAAATAAAGCCCAAACGCCTTGAAATGGCACTTGAGTTTGTCTATGACAAGCTCTTGTCCCCCTTCCCAGGTTATCTGACACTAATATTCTGCACTCCAGTCCTACCACTTTTTACACATGCTGTTCTGTCTGCCCATATCTGTTCTCTGATTTATACAGCAAACCCTGCTCATCCTCCAGTACTTAGTTTAGGTCTGCTCCTCATTGTCTCTAAATCCTGAGAGAAGTGTATACCATTCACCAGCAGGCTGCCTGACCCTCTTTTTGAAATGTTATCTTCCTTGCATGACACAAGACAAGCCAGACTTTCCTCCTACCTCTCTAGCTGCTTCTCTTCAGTCTACTCTTAAATGGTAGGGCTCCTAAGTTTTCTGTCCTAAGTCACTTTTGTTTTCTCGCCATGCTACTTTCATAGCATCAATTTTCATGTTTATGCCAAAAACTCCTCAACCTCATTTACAGTACAGGTACATATACTTCTTATGAGTACAAACCCACATAACCCATTCTCTCCTAAATGAAACCACTTCTCCCCCTTTCTGTTGCCCACAGCTAAGTATAAAGCACATTTATTTCCCACCTAGGCTAACTTTTACCAATCCTTGGGCCTGCACTTTTTTCAATCCATTCTTCATTTTCCACACACCAGGCACAGGGACCTTTATCCCCACCGCCCAAACAGATTATATATACGTATGTTCACATCATTCCCTTACTGAAAACTCTTTAATCGCTTCTCATTGCCCTTAGATATAAAGTGCAAAATCCTACAAGTCCCAATATGATCTGATCTATGCCTACCTCTCTCAGTCCCATCTCTCACTACTCTTTCTTGACAGTATGCATCAGCTGCACTCTGGGAATACTTCCTTACTTCCTCTTCATTTAGCTAACTCATCCTTCTTCAGTTCTCAGATTAAGCATCTCATCTTCTGGGAGAGTACCTTTGGTACCAGACTGGATTAAGGTACTCCTTCCATCTAACAAAACATCCATTACCCTTTATCATGTTGACTTCTGTAACGGCCTATCTCCCATGATAAATTTTAGGGTCTGAAGGCACAGGCAAAATGACTTTTGTTCAACACGTACACCCAAGTCAAGTACAGCGCCAGCTAAGGCTAACAGCTCCGCACTCAGGGAACCAGAATCTGAATTGAGGAAAGTTGAAATTTTCTTTGTAGCTTTCTTTCAATACATAAGCTGAAGCTTCACATACACAATTAGACCTTTTTCACGATTAAGACTATTTCTCAGCGAAAACGTAGTAAAGCAAAAGATGGAATCTTCTGTCATTTTCCGCCCTGTGACTGCTCATCAGGGTTTCTCACGCCACCAATCACAATAGGAAAAATGTAGCCCCATTCCCCCAATAGTGGCCTTGGTGGCTCAGCAAGGGGACCTCAGAGTAGTCCACACTACACCAGAAGGGGTGACTGAATCCCCTGGGTCCCCACAAAGAGACCAAAAAGAGGTCTGGGCCGGGGCAAAGGAAAAGATCTTTATTTCCCCACGTACCAAGCGAAGTGCCGCTGCCTCTGTGCGGTCCCGCCCACCCCGGGACGCAGCCAGACGAGGAGGGTGGGACCCTGATCTGCACAGGAGCGTCTTTAGGGTCGAGGATGCGCCTCTGCCTGCCGGGTAAGCTCCGGGCGTCCGAGGCAGCCGGCGGAGAAGTTGCAGAGGCGCCCCAGCGGGGTCGCTTGGTGATGGGCTCACAGCCGGGGCCCGCATTCATGCTGGGACCCGCACCGCACAGTCCCCACGCCGGCCCGGGCGAAGAGCTTCATTCACTAACCCTGAGGGATGGACTGCGCCTCCTTCTCGGCGCCTCCAGGCACCATTCCCTCTCTGCTGCTGCCTGCTTCTGCAGTGGCTGCTCCGCGGGCTTCCCGAGCCAGGACCTACCCAGTCGCCCGCCTTCTCTCTTCCATAGGTAATACACCTGCCTGAAGATGCGCCGCCCTGATTTTGGCTACGTTTACTTTCCCACCACCGGAAATCTGCCGTTAGGCACATCCGGCTTCCGGGCCGTACATAGTCGTAAAGCGGAAGTGTGGGGGTTAGCGGACACTGGCGCCCAGAAGGTCAGCGTGTGAAGTAGTCGGGAGCAACGTGGGTCTTCCCGCTACTGTTGAGGAGCAACAGCCAAACGACCGCAGCCTGAGGCTGACGGACGATTTGCTGTGAGACCATGGAGGGCGGCGGGGGAAGCAGCAACAAAAGCACGGGAGGTTTGGCCGGCTTTTTCGGAGCCGGTGGCGCTGGTTACTCGCACGCGGATTTGGCCGGCGTCCCGCGTAAGTATCGGGCGCAGCTTGCGAACGTTTCTGACTGATTCCTGGCGACTGCGCCAGACGTGCGGCGTATGCTGTTCTCATTTTTGTTGGTGTTCACGGTCTACAGTATCAGCGGTGCGGTTAGTGTGTGTCGCTTCCGGTCTGTTAAGATCAAGCGAGTTTTTGGAGCCATGGATCGATCTCCGAGAACTCTCTGATTGACCTGGACTTAGAAAATGTTGCATTTTTTCTTTTATATCCGAGCTTTAGACCTTTCCTTCCACTCATTTCCTTATGTGTTTGGCTATGTGCTTGACCCTAAATTAAGAGGAGAGCCCAGCTGTGCACATAAATGTACTCCAAATAGCGATCCCACAAAAAAACATTTTAGCACAAAACCGCGTATTCTAAACCACAAAATAGCTGTCAAGTCAAAACAGTCAGTAATACATGTAGGCGAGACAACTGGAGGAGCTGGGGTTTGAGCTGCACTTTAAATTTAAAAGACACACAAGAAGAAAGAATTTTAGGAAGGGCATTATGCGAGATTAAAGATGCAGAATCATGATTACCCTGTCCTTACCCTCTCAGTCCTATGAATATGTATCCTAGATCGGACTTGAGGGGTATTCGACTGGATGAATAGAACTTGGACTTAAAGATAGTAGGAACTTGGTGGAGAATAAGCACTTTATAAAACATTTTTCTTTTTTGAGAATTCTTGTATTATTTCTCTAGGTCCGTTATGTTCAGCAAAAAGGCCCTTTCAAGTTCCTAGTGTCAACTGTGTCAAAACTGAATCTAGAAGACTAATAAGTCTTAGCTGTGAGTTTTGGAGCACAGAGGGCATTGCCTTAATGTGGTAAAGCATTGTTACATTAATTTGATTAAGATTTGAAGGCATGGTGAGTGAGTGAGGAGTTAATACCATTCATTGAGGACCTACAATGAGCCAATGACTTATCGGTGCAGGGCTACAGCAGTTAAATTGTTTTTAAAAGATGGCTGCTGTGTTCATGGAGTTTACATCCTATTGGAGTGGTCCAAGTAACAAAAGAATTTCAGTTAGTGATAAGTGTTGTGTAAAGGCAGTAAAACAGGATCATGAGATTGTGTTCAGAGCAGGAAGCCATTTTAGAATGGGTCAGGGAAAGCAACTCGGGTGTTGACATTTGAGGTGTAATCTGAATACAGTACAAATGCCTGTGAGGAGCCAAATATCGTCGGCAGCCGTCCGTCTCGAGAGACGATGGTGTAGCTTCTTAAGAGTCTATGCACCGCCGAGAATGGCAGTACAGTCCGACTCGGGAGTGACACGGTATCTGTCTCCTCCCGTGTTGAATCGACATCTTGCAATGACGCTGGAGTGTCCTCTCCAGTGAAGCTGAAGCTACAGAGCCTGGGCAGGGTGATATGGAGGGTCTGCTGTTGCCCATGCAGCAGACCGCCCCTCTCTTCGCAGCTGAAGGGTCCAAGGGAAAGACGGAGTCAATACAGCTTGGGTTCAGGTGCGCCGCAGGAGTTGCCGGTGTTGACTACAACGTCAAACCGCCTTAGGGACTCCGGCTCCGGATTTTCTGTCGGGGTTTACTCCCTCAGCCTTTCCCCTGAAGAGTATGCCGCAAGGCAGCGGAGGTTTTTTGGAGTCAGAGTTTTCCTTCTCTGATGTGCCCTGACTGGAAGATCGAACCAGCGACACTGGAGGCAAATATATAAACCTGCAAAAATGTCTAGTACAAATGTCCTGAGGACAAAAACAAACTTGGCATGTTGGAGGAACAGCTATTACATGTATCTACAGAGTTGCAAGAGAGTTGGAGTGGTAGGAGATAATGAGATCTGAAGGGCAAGGAATGGCAGCTAATGAAGTGTTTTGTAAGCCATGGTAATGAATTTTGATTTGATTATAAGTGTAAATGGTAGCCATTCAAGCTGATTTCATTTTCTTAAGAAATTACTTTAATTCCTAGGTATTAAGTGAATATAGTTAAGTAGGTGGTTGTTATTGTAGTCTAGGTGAGATTTTAATGGTTGGACTAGGATGGTAGCATTAAAGATGATGATAAGTAACACAATTCAAGACAGCTACTGAAAATAGAACTAATAAGACTTCCGGTTGATGAGAAGACCAGAGTCATGGGTAATACATAGATCTGTGAATGGTCAACTGAGATACAGAAGGATCTAAAGATTAATTTTAAAATGTGAGAAAGTTGATTTTCCTCGATAGATTTTTCTAACTTCAGTTAGTGGAATTCAAGTCTGGCCCTCTTGAGTTTCCATTTTCTTTTGCTCTGACCCCCATCCCCATTGTGATGGTCCAAGAATTCTCTACCCTTCCACCGTAAGTCAACTGTTAACCCTAAGATTTGTAGGAACTGCCACAAAATATTTATACACAACACATACACCAAACACTTTTTCCCATGGAATTCATTGGTCTCTTGTCAATCTTATTTTGCAGTTTGTACAGTTGGCAAGCATTCTTGTAGCAAAGTAGAAAGAGATTAGCTTTATAATTGACTATTCGATACATGTTACTGCCGATATCATCTTTCTATGAGAGCCTGAGTCATGACTGCAAGATGTGGGTTGAGACTGAAGACAGGAGAAGGAGGCGGCCCCAAAACTGCCAGACAGGAAGGATAAGCATAGAAAAGTGGGAGAAAATTTCACATTCAGTTAGTTCATAAATCAAAATTACAGAACATGAAACAAAAGCAGAATTGATGCTAAATGAAGTAACTTGAAAAACTTTTGTTGCAATATGATGATTTCTTTTCTCTCTAGTGACTGGTATGAATCCTCTCTCTCCTTATTTAAATGTGGATCCACGGTATCTCGTGCAGGTAAGATTAAAACTAGTCCTTTTATGATTTAACTAGTTAGGTTCTTAACATTAAAAAAAAAATTTTAATGCCAGGTATTTATGCTGACCTGATCTGTGATATATACTTTGGAGGCACCAAGTCTCTGGTCTCTTTTCACCCTTTTTTTCTCACAAACCCTGGGGATTTGACTTGCAACTCTCCTGGACACTAGTTGATTAAATTCTAAAAGGTTTTGGGGTTTTTTCAATTTTTTAAAAATTATAGTAAAATACACTAACAAGACTTACTATATTAATCACCTTAAGTGTTAATGTAATGTTCACTGTTACTAAATATATTTGTACAGCTATCACTACTTACTATATCCGTAACCCTTTCATTTTGTAAAACTGAAACTATACAATGGTGCCCCACCCCCCTTACCTACAGTTTCCCTTTCCGTGGTTTCAGTTACCCATGATCAGCCACACTATGAAAATACTAAATGGAAAATTCCAGAAATAAATAATTCATAAATTTTAAATGGCATGCCATTCTGAGTAGTGTGATGAAATATCCCACTCTATCCCACCCAGGATGTAAATCATTCCTTTGTTCAGCAGCAGATCCACACTGTATGCACTACTCTCCCTTTATAGTCAGTCACTAGGTAGTCTTCATTATCAGAGGGAAAGAGACCCACCACATTCACATAATTTATTACAGTATGTTGTACTATTTTATTATTAGTTATTGCTGTTAAACTCTTATTGTGCCTAGTTTATAAATTAAACTATTATAAGTATATATGTGTAGGAAAAAACTTAGTCTATATAGAGCTCAGTATTATTCACAGTTTCAGGCATCTACTGGGAGTCTTGGAACAACCATCCATGGTAAGGTAGGACTATTGTACCCATTACAAAACAACTCCTCATTCTACCCCCCTCCAACCCCTGACAACCGATCTCTGATTTTGTACACTCTTGAGTACCTCAAATAAATAAAATCATATAGTTTTTGTCTTTTTGTGACTGGCTTATTTTATTTAGCATAAGGTCATTGAGGTTCATCTATATTGTAGCATGTGCCAAAATAGCCATTCTTTTTAAGACTGATAACATTCCATTGAATAATACTACATTTTGTTTATCTAGTCATCTGTCCATGGACACTTGGATTGCTTCCATGTCTTAGCTGTTGTATGTAATGCTGCTGTAAACATTGGTGTACAAATATAAATACCACTTTCAGACCCTCCTTTCAATTTTTTTGGTCATATAGCCAGAAGTGGAATTGCTGGGTCACATGGTAATTCTGCTTTGTTTGTTTTGTTTGTTTTTGAGGAATTGCCATATTGTGTTTCATAGCAGGTATGCTATTTTACATTCCCACCAACAGTGCACAAGGGCTCCAATTTCTCCATATCTTCATCAATACCTGTTTTCTGGGTTTTTGTTTGTTTGTTTGTTTTAGGTTTTATTTATTTATTTGGGGGGATCGGTTTTCACATTTTTATTGGGAGCCACAGGGGAGGGGAATCTCCTTCCCATCAGTGGAGGTGTTCACAGTTTCTTCAGCCACTCCAGCCTTGGGCCCTGGGGGTCTTGGGGATGGCTGGGCACGTCGGGCATGTTCCCATCATCTCTAATGGGGACCGGGTAGTTGCAGGCTGTGACCTGGTTGATCATGGCTGCATACCTGGTGTAGGAGTTGAAGAAGGGCACAGTTACAGCGAGGCCTGCGATGGAGAAGGACGCAACCAGCACTGGCTCCTTGGCCCAGGCATTTTTTGAGGAAGGTGGCAAGTCTCCCAGCCATCTTGGTCTTGGCAGCAGCAGCCTACTTATTTTTAAAGAGAGGGGAAGGGAGGGAAAAAGAGGGAAAGAAACATCAGTGTGTGGTTGCCTCTTGTGCATCCCCAGCTGGGGACCTGGCCCGCAACCCAGGCATATGTCCCGACTGGGAATCTAACTGGCAACCTTTTGCTTCACGGGCTGTGGTCAATCCTCTGAGCCATACCAGCCAGGGCTGTTTGTTGGTTTTTAATCATAGCTATTCTAATGAATATGAGGTAATGACTCATTGTAGTTTTTATTTGCATTCCCTAATGATTAGTGATGTTAACCATCTTTTTAGTGCCTATTTATTGGCCATTTATATATTTTCTTTGGAGAAATGTCTGTTTACATCCTTTATCCATATTTGAATTGGGTCTATTTTGGTTGAGTTCTCTATATATTCTGAATATTAACACTATCAAATGCATGATTTGAAAATATTTTCTTCTGTAGGTTGCTGTTGTACTCTGTTGATATTGTCTTTTGATGCACAAAATTTTAAAACTTGCATGAAGGCCAGGTTTTTTTTGTTGTTGTTTTTCCCTGCGCCTTTGGTGTGATATCCAAGATATTGACAAATCCAATGTCATGAAACTGTCCTCTGTTTTCTTCGAAGAGTTTTATAGTTATAGGTCTCACATTTAGGTCTTTGATCTATCTTGGGTTACTTTTCATATGTGGTATTACATAAGGATCCAGCTTCACTTTTTCGTGTGGATATTGTTTTATCTTTTCCTCATGAAATCATTTTGGCACTCGTTGAAAATCATTTGATCAAGTGGGGAGGGGATAATCGGAGAAGGAAGGGGAAGGGTCTAGTCAAGGAATAAATATAAAGGTCCCATGGACGTGGACAACAGAGTGGGGATTGACTGGGAGTGAGGAGGTGATGGGTGGGACGGGGAGAACAACGGGGGGAAAAATTGGAACAACTGTAATGGAACAATAAAATAAAATAATAATATTGTTTAAAAAGAAAGTCATTTGACCAAATATGTGAGGATTTATTTCTGGGCTCTATATTCTGTTTCCTTGGTCTATAAATCTGTCTTGATGCTGATACCACACTATTTTCATTACTGTAGATTTGTAGTAAGTTTAGATATCAGGAAGTGTGAGTCCACCAGTCTTATTCTTTTCCAATATTGTTTTGGCTATTAGGGATTCACTGAGATTCCATATGAATTTTAGGATGGCTGTTCTTATTCCTATAAACACACCATTTATATTTTGATAGGCATGTCATTGAATCTGTCCATTGCTTTGGGTAGTGTTGGCCTATTAACAATATTAAGTCTTCAGTCCATGAACATGAGATGTGTTTTCATTTATTTATGTCTTTAATAAGTATTTTTATTTTATAATAAATAGAATCGTTTTCATAATTTCTTCTTCTGATAGTTCATTGTTGGTAGGTAGAAATACATCTGATTTTTGTGTGACTTCATGTCTTATTACTTTGCTGAATTTATTTACTAGTTCTAACAAGTTTATGCAGTTTTTAGGATTTTCTTCATATAAGATTATATCTGTGAAGAAAAAATACACTTCCTCCTTTTTGATTTGGATACCTTTATTTCTTGCCTGGTTTCTCTCACTAGAACATCTAGTACTACTATGTTGAATAGAAGTGGCAAAATTGAGCATCCTTACTTGCCCTGTTACAAATTTAGAGGAAAAGCTTTTGAGCTTTCATCTTTGAATATGGTGTTCACTGTGGCTTTTCCCTATATGGTTTTTATTATGTTGAGGTGGTTTCCTTCTCTTCCTAGTTTGTTGAATGTTTTTATGACAGAAGTGTGTTGGGTTTTGTCAAATGCTTTTTCTGCATCAGTTGAGGTGGTTGTGTGTTTTTCTTCATTCTTGTTAATGTGGTATGATAACATTGATCAATATTTATATGTTGGACCATCCTGCATTCCAGAAATAAATCCCACTTAGTTGTGGTATATAATTCTTTTAAAATGCTGCTGAATTTGGTTTCCTAGTATTTTGTTGAGGATTTTACATCAGTGTTCATAAAAGGGATATTGGTCTGTAGTTTTATTTTCTTGTAGTTTCTTTGTCTGACTTTGTTATCAGGGTAATTCTGGCCTCATACATACAAAAGGTCATGAAGTGTTCTATATATATTCCTGCACTTCATTTTTCTGGAGAAGTTTGGGGAAGATTGTTGATCTTTTTTAAATGTTTGGTAGAATTCACCATTGATGCTGTCAGGTCCAGGGCTTTGCTTTGTTTTGTTAGATATTTTTTGTTACTGATTCAATAACCTTACTAGTTACAGATCTATTTGGATTTTCTATTTTTTGTTGACTTTGTGTACCTAGAATTTGTACATTTCATCAAGCTCATCCCATTACTTATATTTAATTCTGTAGCATCAATGATGTTCTCACCTTCATTTCTGATTTTAGTAATTTGAGTCTTTTTTTCTTAGTCCATCTAGCTAAAGGTGTTTTAAAGAACCAACTTTGTTTCATTGATTTTTTTTCAGTTTTCTTATTCTCTATTTTATTTATTTCTGCTCTCATCTTTATTATGTCCTTCATTCTGCTAGCATTGGGTTCAGTTTTTTTTCTAGTTCTTTAAGTTGTGAGATTAGATTGTTGATTTGAGATGTTTATTTATTAATTAAGATTTTATTTATTTTTAGAGAGATGGGGAGGGAGAGAGAAAGAGAGGGAGAGAAACATCAACGTGTGGTTGCCTCTCACATGCCCCCACCTGGGGACCTGGCCTGCAACCCTGGCCTGTGCCCTGACTGGGAATCGAACCGGCAACGCTTGCTTCCCAGGTTGGCACTCAAATCCACTGTACCACACCAACCAGGGCTCTTGTTTTTTAATTGAAGCATTTATAGCTGTAAATTTCCCCCTTTTTAACACTCTTTCACTCAGTGTCATAGGTTTGGTATATTGTGTTTCCTTTTTTTTTTAACTTATCTCTAAAGTATTGCATAATTTCCCTTTTGATTTCTTCTTGGTGCTGTTGACTATGGCATTGATTTTCACAGATTTGTAAATTTTTCTCTTTTACTTCTGTTATTGATTTCTAGCTCTATTGTGATTGGAGAAGACACTTTTTATGATATCTTATATCTTTTGAGTCTTAATTTGTGGCCTACTGGATGGTCTGTCCTGGAGAATGTCCCACATGCACTTAAAAGAGTATTGGATAGAGTGTGTGTCTCTTAGATCTAGTAGGTTTATGGTGTTAAATCTTGTATTTCCTTGTCTTCTGTCTGGTTATGATGGATGCTGTCTAGAGAGTGAACTGTTGTCTCCCAACTATTATTATTGTAGAACTTTGTATACCTACCTTTTAATTCTGTCATGTTTTACTTAATATATTTTGATGACCGTTGTTAAGTAAATGTTTATAATTGTTATATCTTCTTGCTGTATCGAATCTTTTATTAATATAATGTTTACTACCTTGTCTCTTGTGACCTTTTTTGATTTAAAGTCTATATTTTCTTATATTACAATAACCATCCCACTCCCTTTCAGTTATTTGCATGGAATGTCTTTTTCCATTCTTTGACTTTCAATCTCTTTGTGTCTTTGTATCTAAAGTGAATATATTGTGGACAGCATATAGTTGGATCATGTATTTTTTTAAATCCAGTGTGCCAATCTCTGCCTTTTGGTTAGAGAGCTAATTACATTTACTTTCTTTTTCTAATCCTCACCTGAGGACTTTTTTTTTTCTTCCATTGCTTTTAGAGAAAGAGGGAGAGAAATATTAATGCAAGAGAGAAGCATTGATTGTTGCCCCATGTACGCTCCTGGACCAGGGATTGTAGGCACCCTGGAATCAGGGATCAACCTGTAACATAGGTATATGTCCTGATGGGAATCGAACCTGCAACCTTTGGTTGTGGAACAGTGCTCCAACCAACTGAGCCACACTGGCCAAGGCTCCATTTACTTATAAAAGGATTGCTGGTAAAGAGAGATTTTTGTCATTTTGCTATTTCCTATATGCCCTTTTAAAAAGCTTTTTGTCCCTCATTTTTGCATAACTGTCTTCTTTTGTATTGACTTGATTTTTTGTAGTCAAATGTTTCTCATTTCTTTTGTATATATTCTATAGCTATATTTTTTGTGGTTACCATGGGGATTACATTTAACATTGTAAATTTATAACACTAATTTGAATTCATACCAGCTTAAGTAGCATACAAAATACTGCTTTTTTTACAGTTCTGTCTCTGCCACCTTTTGTTTGTCACAAAATTCCAGCTTTATACATTGTGTGCCAAAAAACGTGCCTAATAATTCTTTTAAAATGCTTTTGTCTCTAAAGTTGTATAGAAAACAAAATGTGGAGTTAAAAACCAAAGTTGTAATAATACTAACTTACATATTTGCCTTTACTATAAACTTCAAGTTACTGTCTAGTGTGCTTTCATTTCACTTTGCCAGGACTCCCTTGATCATATCTTTCAGGACAGGTCTAGTGATCAGGGCCTCCCTCAGCTTTTGTTTATCTGGTAATGTCTTGATGTCTCTCTCACTTTTGAAGGACAATTCTAGTAGATATAGCATTCTTGGTTGGCTGTTCTTTTTTTTTTTTCTCTCTTAGCACTTTAAATATATTGGCAGACAGCCTTGTGACCTTTAAAATTTCTCTTGAGAAATCTACTGGTAATCTTACCGAGGATCCCTTGTATGTGGTGAGTTGGTTCTCTTACTGCTTTTAAAAGCTTAATTTTGATGTGTCTCAGTGTAAGTCTCTGAAATTATCTTGATGTTCATTGAGCTCCTGGGATGATCATATTCATCTGTTTCATCAAATTTGGGAAGTTTTAAGTGTTTGCCTAGTAGATTCTCCACCAGGTTATTCTCAGGGACGTATATGTTGATTTTTCTTCTCTTTGAATAGGGCAGGCTTTCCTATTTCTTCTGTCCCTCTTGTGATTTTCTTTTGTAGAAAACTGGACACTCTGGAAATCAGATTCCCTTCTTCAAGTTTTGCTTTTTTGTTGTTATTTTGGGGTTGTGTGTTGGGGTGGGGGGTAATATATGTTTTTATTACAGGTTGTCTCTGTTTTGAGGACCAGCCTGAAGTGTAAACTTAAGCTCTTCTCAATTCTTTTCTAAGCCTGTACTTTTTTTTTCTGGGCATGTCACTTTAATTTTCCTTATATGTGCAGTTGCTTTTGAATATCATAGTTTAATGTTTGGCTCCTAGAGGAAGAAAAAGCAAACTCAAAGGGGAAACCAAAAAGGGACCAAACCAGCTCTCTTTTCAATCCCCTGGGAGTCAGCGGCAGGTGGGGCATGTAACAACAATGGCTGCCCTCTTTGTTTGTACCTCTGTGATCATAAGCAGCAGTCAGTGATCAGAGCACAGGTTAAAAAGTTTAATTTTAAAAGCAACAGGAATTAATTTAAATAGCATTCCAATAAATATTGAGTGATTTGTTAGAAAGTTATAAGAAGTCATTAATAATAAATTAAACGTAAATGAGAAAGTGTAGCCTTGGAATCTTTTTAGATGAAATCTTGAAATAAATCCTTGCATATTAAAAAAATATACTTAATTACTTGAATTTATTTTATTAGATTATATTATTAATATTCAGAAGTCTATGGATATAACAGTAGTCAGATGAACAAACATTTGAAATGAGAGTTACGCATTTCAAGATTTACACATGCCTCAGCATTCTTTTGTGTTTTGTCTTGCTTTGGTTTTTGTTTTGTTTTGATTTTGCTTATTTGGTTTTTGTTTTATTAGGATACTGGACTAAACTGACCAAGAAACTTCAGTAACTTTTTCTGGGAATATCAGGAATGGAAGGTTGATTTACAATTTGAAATATCAGTAAAGAAAAGAAACTACACGATTAGTTCAATAGGTACAGAAAAGCATTTGACAAAATTCAACATTCCTTTGTGATTTAAAAAATAACACACTCAATGAGGTAGGAATAGAAGGGAACTTCTTCAACCTGATACATTTTATTTTTTCATCAAAATTTCCAGAGCTAACATCATACTTAATGGTGAAAATCTGAATACTTTCCCACTAATAAGGAACAATACAAGGATGTCCAGTCTGTTCACTTCTATTCAACATTGTCTAACCAGAGCAATTAGGCAAGAGAATGTATGGCATCCAGATTGATAAAAGAAGATATAAAAACTATTTGCAGATACCATGATCTTATGTATAGAAAATCCTAAGGAAACCACAAAAAAACTTAGTTCTAATATACAGTTTTAGCAAAGTTGAAGGATACAAGGTCAGTACACATAATCATTTTTCTATTTAATAGCAGTGGACACTACAAAATGAAAATGCAAAAACAATTCCAATTACAGTAACATCAAAAAGAATAAAATATTTAGGACTCGTCGTCGGCAGCCGTCCGTCTCGAGAGACGATGGTGTAGCTTCTTAAGAGTCTATCTGCACCGCCGAGAATGGCTGTGCAGTCCGACTCGGGAGTGACATGGTATCTGTCTCCTCCCGTGTTGAATCGACATCTTGCGATGACGCTGGAGCTACAGAGCCTGGGCAGGGTGATATGGAGGGTCTGCTGTTGCCCATGCAGCAGACCCCCCCTCTCTTCGCAGCTGAAGGGTCCAAGGGAAAGACGGAGTCGATACAGCTTGGGTTCAGGTGCGCCGCAGGAGTTGCCGGTGTTGACTACAACATCAAACCGCCTTAGGGACTCCGGCTCCGGATTTTCTGTCGGGGTTTACTCCCTTAGCCTTTCCCCTGAAGAGGTATGCCGCAAGGCAGCGGAGGTTTTTTGGAGTCAGAGTTTTCCTTCTCTGATGTACCCTGACTGGAAGATCGAACCAGCGACACTTAGCTCGCAGGCCGACACTCAATCCACTGAGCTAAACCAGCCAGGGCTATTTAGGACTAAATTCAACAAAAATGCAAAACTCACACTTTGAAAACTACAAAACATTATTAAAAAAACTTAAGACAAATAAGTTGGAAGATATTCCAATTTCTTATAAGGTTTAATATTGTTAAAATAATTATTTTCAAATCGACCTTCAGATTCAACAGCCCCCATCAAAATCTCAGCTGGCTTTTTTGCAGAAATTGGCTGATTTTGAAATTCATGTGAAAATACAAAGTATACAAAATAGCCAACAGTCTTTAAAAAAAAGAATAAATTGGAGCACTCACATTTTCCAATTTTAAAACTTGCTCCCAAGGTATGGTGATTTAGACATTTTGGTGCTGACATAAGAATAGATCTATATATAGATCAGCAAAATAAAATTGAGAGTCCAGAAATAAACTTCACATTTATAGTCAGTAGGTTTTCAACACAGGTACCAAAACAAAGTAGGTGAAAGCTGGTAATCAGATTTTTATTTTAAAAAAAGAGCTTTAATTTCATCGGGTTCCCCCCAAATTAATGTAATTTTACCAGGGTCTCCCCCTTTAATATCTTTGAAAATTTTTGTTATATGAAACAGTACATTTTAATTAACTTGAAAAGCCCCAATAACAAGTAACCACATTGTTTTCAATTGACTTTGTTTGTGAATTGAGGTACATTTGCTTTCAGCCTTCTTAGTGTCTTTATTATAGTGACCTTAGCAAAGAATAAATTGGTAATGACATGCTCTTGGGCATACTAATGCTCATTACAACCATTTTTTAAATTTCCTATTTCTAATTAGTGACCCTGTTGGGATTGAAAGATAACTATTTATCTCATCAAATCAAATGTGGCATTTCTAGAAACCTCAAACCAGAAGCACAATTTACAATTAAGTCATTAATTTATAAAACTGCACAATAAATATATCAGTGGTATGGCATCTATTCAAAATTTGTCTATTATTGCCCAACAAACCATTTCTGTGTGTTAAAAGTAGATGTGGTGTGCTTACTTATCTGTGCAATTTTTTTTAAGGTTTTTTTGTTTGTTTTTTAGAGAGGGGAAGGAAGGAAGAAAGAAGGAGAGAAACATCAATGTGTGGTTGCCTCTTGCGTGCCCCCAACTGGGGAGCTGGCCTGCAACCCAGGCATGTGCCCTGACTGGGAATCAAACTGGCAACCCTTAGGTTTGCTGGGCAGTGCTCAGTCCACTTTGCCACACCAGCCAGGGCTATTTGCGCAATTTTTTTCTGAGAATATATGCACAAACCAGAAATCAAAAACCAGTTCAGAACTATAGTTTTCCTAATCAGGAATGCATTTACCAAACAAAGGTCATATTTTGCAAAGGAATGTGTTAAAGAGTTGCCAAATGTACGTGAACTGTCTTTTAGGGGCTTTTTCTAACCATTTTTGTATGGAAAGCTTAGCAAAAATACATTGAACATGTTCTTAGTGTATTGTTTTGTACAGTTAGTTATATTGTGCTCTTATACTAGCATTTCTCAAACTAGGATTCTTGGATAACTTTCAAGGGGTCCGTACCAAATTTTGTGTATACATTTATTAGAAAGAGGGTCCAATACCTTTCTAAGATTACCAAAAGGATGATTATTAAGAAGATATTTTTGTCCCTGCATAACTGATCCAAACTGTCGTACTTTTATAGTTTCTGCTTATTTTTTTTTTTTTTTAATGATCATCTGGTCTTACACATAGTAAAATGATGCTCGATAAATAGTTACTATGGAATGAAAGTTATTTTCTTCTTCCAGACTGTAATTCTGTCAACTATTACTTCTCATAGCTTTTAGTTCATCTTTCTCTAGAGCTGTCCTTCATAAACTGTTGCTTCAAATTTATCATTGCATAAGGCAAATTACATACAACCTATCAAACTTACATTGAGAAGCACAGTTTTGAACAAGAATCCCTCCTAAAAACTAATGAACATAACTTTGTATCTTGTATATTTCATTTCACTTTGATTTAGGTGTGGCTGGTGATATAGAAAGTTTTATTTTTGTTTGACTAAGTATAGTTGAGTTTTAGTTAAGGTTTTACTTTCTCTGAAAAACTAGTTTAATAAATTAAAAAACATTTTGTAAGTATTCTGTCTTGAGGGGAACTCAGCTTGGTTTTTATATTATCCCTTTAGGATACAGATGAGTTTATTTTACCAACTGGAGCTAATAAAACCCGGGGCAGATTTGAACTGGCCTTCTTTACCATTGGAGGATGTTGTATGACAGGTGGGTATAATAATTTTTTTTAAATGTCCTCAATCCAAGTAGTCAGAGAATTAAAATCAAAACAATTAGACTATTGCTTTCATGTTTTTTTTTAATCATTGTTTACATTTTTTCATCTTTTCCTATTATTTAAAAATGAAAAAGAATCAGAAGTGCTTTTTTTAAAAAAAAAATACGTATTATTTGGATGAATTGTTACTATGATTTACTAGGAGCTGCATTTGGAGCAATGAACGGTCTACGGCTAGGATTGAAAGAAACCCAGAACATGGCCTGGTCCAAACCAAGAAACGTACAGTAAGTCTCGTAATCATCTGATATAGTGAAGTTTGAGTATTACTCTCTACTGTGTTGGTTTGATGAGTACAGCTTTGAGATTACAGATGTTTAGAGTATTGATATTCTATTTCTTGGTCGATTTTTTTTTTCTTATTCAAAATAAAAGGAACTAAACAAATCAGGTTACTGAGTCTTACACTTTTAAAAGGAGTGATTTTCAAATCAGCTGGTGTTACCGCAGTCTAACTTCTCAGGTACACCTGTTTTATTCAGCAGGCTCTCTAACCTGCTTTTCAAATTGTTGAATTATTATATACATTATTTGGATTTTTCAGCGGCATGCAGAACCGTAGAACATGATAGTGAAATAAAAAGCACGTAAGAGTGGTTGCTAGGTCTGCCATTACTTGACTTGAATTTAGTTTCACTCTCCGTTTCTGAAATGGAAAGCTGCAAAAAACTTCAAAGAAATTTCTGCAACTTAGAGATAGTTTCAAAGGAATAAGACAATATTCTAGGAAAGTTAATTTGCAGAGAAGAGAAAGTACAATTAAAAAGGTTAGGAAGTGTATATAATGTGTATCTTCACCCTGCTTAAGAAATAAATATGACCAGTCCCTGTTGATATTCCCTTACTATATTGTTTTAATTTTTCATGTTTTTATACTTTATATGAGTAGAATCACAGTATATATTCTTCAGTGGCTTTTGGTTGTGTCTTAAGACACTTTGAACTCCATCTTCATTATTTGTTTGACCAGCAGATGGCAGCAGGTATCTGCTAGAATTAGACATTGACAAAGCAATCCTGAAAGCATGTCAAGTTTTTTTCATATTCCTGTTACTGTGTGTATTGTTGCCCTGGCTTTACTAGTCCAGATCCTTGAATATTCTTATATTTATATTCTTAATATTTGTCCCTTACTAATTTTTTTTAACTTTGTGGGGAATTTGGAACGTATACAAAAGTAGACAGAATAGTAGTTAGCACCTGTGAACTATATAACCTGTCATTAACAACCATCAACCAAGACCAATTGTGTCCCATCTTTTTCTTGCCTTCCATATTGTTATGAAACAAATTTCCAATGTTATTAAGTATCAGTTTGAAAGTAGAGGGTCTCCTAGAAAAGATAACCTTTGTTTCTTTTTAAGATTTTATTTATTTTTAGAAAGAGGAAGGGAGAGAGAGAAACATCAGTATGTGAGAGAAACATCTGTTGCCTCTTGCAAGCCCAGATGCCCCCAATTGGGGACCTGGTCTGCAACCCAGGCATGTGTTCTGACTGGTAATTGAACTGGTGACCTTTCAGTTCACAGGACGATGCCCAGTCCACTGAGCCACACCAGTCAGGGTGATAACCTTTGTTTCTTAAAACAATAATAGTTAGTCATTTTATACAGAGAGGAATTAGTTTGCATTTTTTTAAAATCTTACACCCCCTATTTTTACAATCATTCTGCTCTTCCTAGATAGGAAGACAGCATTTAAAAATGGAAAGAAAATATGGCTTCAGGCTAGATAGATCTATGTAGCTTCAAAGCTTTGTTTTGTTACTTACTATTTTGTGATTTTAGATAAGCTTTCTTTACTCTGTGCCTCTAAGGGTTGTTGAGAGATGATTAAAGTGAGAAGTAGGTAAAGGCCCAATAAATGGAGGTATGTTGCCTAACTGTATGCCAAAGAATGTTGCCAATTTGCAGTGCTATCAGCAGTATAGTCATGAAAATTCACAGTTTTAAAAGCTTGTGACAAATGTAAAAGCAATGTGTTAAATTTAAAATGTAATAGTAGATATAATATTAGTAAATAATTAATCAGAAACAATATACTTTTCCATAAGCAACCTTTTAGAAGTAATACAAATTTTTATTATTAAGCATGAAATTAATTATTTGTCTGTTACTGTATTTTGTAATCTCCAGCAGTAGTCAGCTATCCAGGCAGAATCATTGCTGTGATGGTGTTACACTGCTGGAAGAGGAATGTCCCATCTTCTTCCCCCCCAGTTGCTTCCGTCACTGTTCTAGTGGCATGTGGCACTGGTGCAAGGCAGAACTGTGCTTCCTTGAGTGTGCTAAGCATCTACCCTGGCTGCTTAGTTCTAGTGTGGGAGCAGACACAGAGTGTGCTTTCTCCATGTATTCTGATTTGCTTTTTTTTTTCTTTTGAGTATTTATTTTTAATTCTGCTTTATATTCCATAATAGTTGTGCTTTGATCCTACTTAATATTCTAAATATATCCTCCCCCCACCCAAAAAACAACTGACTTCTAAGCTAGTTTGTTCATTATAATGATATTTTTTTATACAGATAAGTTTCTGTAAATGTCTTTATAAAATAAATTTCAGGCTATCATGCAGAGTCTTTATGTGTTTGATATATATTTAATGAGAAATTTCATTACTGGTTGCTCAAAAAGGTTGGAGATTTTAACCTACCTTCATTTATATTTCTATAATGTAAAAGTCATCCTTATTGAATTCTGAAGACGTGTTAAGTTTTTTAATAAAACTGGGAATTGAATTTATAGTTTTTAAATAGCTGCAATTGTGTTTTTTTGAATTACTAGAGAAATAATGATTCTAAATAGAGATCCGTTGTCTTTCTGCTCTTATAGGATTTTGAACATGGTGACCAGGCAAGGGGCACTTTGGGCTAATACTCTAGGTTCTTTGGGTAAGTAGAGATGTCACTTGATAATAAATTATTAATGCAAAGAAAGAATGTACACATATCATGAACAATTTGATCAACCAAAATTTTTAAAATCCTACGATACTAAAATTATGTTTAAGTCCACTCTTGTCAATAGTATAGATACTACTTTAAAAAGACCAGGAACTACATAAAATAATCCCAGGTGCCAATACCATATTGTATATCATTTCTGAACATTTTAAATCTTTTAAAACACTAAATATTCTCCTGCCCAAGCAAGACACCGAATAAAGTCAAGTTTTAACAAAGTGAAATTCAAATAATTTAGGTCCAAGATAAATGGCTCTGTATGTTAAGTTTCAGGGTCCTGTAGTTAAATATAATAGGTTAACCTAGCCCTCTTGTTCTGTTTTCCAAAATCTGGTTCAGCGTTCTGTTTACTTGAGTAGATTTCCCAGATTTAATTGCCACAGTTGCAGTAGGGGCTTTGTAGATGATGAAAACATTTGCAATTCTAACCAAAACGTGGTTTAGTAATACTTAGTCAGGGCCCAGCGCTTTCCTGCTATATGATTGACTTTTTACTCATGACTTAAAATAAACCTGCTTATGACAGTTAAGCCCCAACATCCAAGGTTTTCTTTATAACTTAGTTGAAAGCCTGAAATTTTTTATATATGACAGATTAAGGAAAAATGTAAGCATCTCATTGAAAGAAAAGGCCTTTGTTGACAGCAGTAAGATCCTAGCCTTGTCATGAAATTTGAAAGTAGTACATTTTCACACTATGAAGTCAAATTCGCATTTGGAGCCGTAGTAAGCGGCAGCTTCAGTATATTGCCCATTTCCCCATTGTCCCCACCTCCCATACACAGTCACCCTCCTTTGATTGCTTGTATACCTAGAGTAGTCATCCATCCATTTCTACCCTGGACTTTCTTAGCTTTAGCACCAAAAGTCCCACCTACCAGGAAACCCTCAGTCCTGGACAGATTGGGATTGCCAGTCACACTGTGTGTTCCCTTTGTAATGTGATCTATCACAATGTTCTGCTCAAGTTCAGTTTCAGTTAAATAAGTTGAAACAGGAAGAAGAGCCTTTATAAACTAAAAACTCACTACAGAGTATTTGTAAGGCTGATCTTAGTATAATGTTGAGGGGTCAGATGTGGCAATTTTGAGAACAGGTAAGGGAAAGGATTAATGCAGCAATTTTCAACCAGTGTGCCACAAGAATTTTTAAAACATGCAATACCTGACTATTTAGTCAGGTGCACTAACCTCTTTTCTCTTAGATTGTCAAATTTAAAAATGACAGCTGTGAGTGAATCTAAATTATACTTTTGTCAGATCAGTAAAAAGTATATTTTCTGATGTGCTACAGAATTTTAGTAATTAGTTGTGCCATGAGATGAAAAAGGTTGGAAATTCCTGGATTAATGCATTCGTGGATAATTTAAATCTTTACAGGCATGAGAGGGGAAGATCTTGTTAAAAGTAAATAGTGCTAGTTCTATAGTTTTTACACGTGTAGGAAACAGGCTTCACTTTTTTTTTAGTTATATTTTTATTACAATAGAAATATATGTCTTTTTGATTCTAAATCCTAAGTATAGCTATTATAAATAAAATAGATATTCTTCCTGGGACTCCCCAGTGTTGTTTTCCATAAATAGCTACTATTAATATTTCTTCTGAATCTTTCCAAACATCTTTGTTTATCCAGAGTTGTAATCATGTGCCTGCTTTACATATTAGTGAATATTAGCTTATCCTCCTTTTTGATTTAAGTGAGTAAATATAGTATTCCATTTTGATCACTTTATATATGCCTTTGAATACTTATAGAATGATGACTTCAGGACACATTTATCTAAATATAATTTCCACAATGATTTTCAATTACTTTTTTTTTACTGATCACTTCCATTTCCCTTATAGCTTTGCTTTATAGTGCATTTGGGGTCATCATTGAGAAAACACGAGGTGCAGAAGATGACCTCAATACAGTAGCAGCTGGAACCATGACGGGCATGTTGTATAAATGTACAGGTAGGAGTTAGTGAATAGAGCTGTCTGATAGTACACTTAAACTATGCTTTTTATTCATAGTTTTCAAAGGAAACTTGATCCTCTTTTTGTTTTTTCAGTATAATGTAGTATTCTCAGAAACCTGGTGATTGTTTTGGGCTTTTTGTTTCTTTTTTTGTTTTTTAGTTTTGGTAAAATACATATAACATAAAATGGACCATCTGAACCATATTTTAAGTGTACAGTTCAGTAATGTTGTATTTACATTGTTGTGCAACCAGTCTCCAGAACTTTTCTTCAGTTTGCAAAACTGAAACTACTCATTAAGCAACTCTCTGTTTTTCCCTTCAGCCGCTGGCAACCATCATTTTGCTTTGTATCTATGAAATTGACTACTTTAGGTACATTGTGTGATTGGAATCATGCAGTATTTATCCTTTTGTGACAGGCTTACTTCATTTAGTACAGTGTCCTCAAGGTACATCCATGTTGTAGCATATGTCACCATTTTTTCCTTTCTAAGGCTGAATAGTACATATATATGCCACATTTTGTTTATCCATTCATCTCGCAATGGACACTTGAGTTGCTTCCACCTTTGGCTACCTGGAATAATAGTGTTACAAATGAATACTGATGAACCAAATGCCATTCAATTTTGAAAAAATAATCAAAGACCTGAGAATTTGAACCAAAATGGTCTGGGTGAAGATCAAATATTAAATTCCCTTTGAAAATGGAAAAATAATTAACAGTAACTAAATTATAATTATACTCTCAGAAATAAATAATTATTTGTTTCATTTGAAACTCTGAAATGTGATCATCGCACCTTAATTTGATAGATGAGCACAGTATTAAGATTACCTTTTTCAAAATGTTATATAAGCAGTGAGAGACCCCAAATTTTCATCACATTTTAGTGGTTTCTTTTTTTAGTATACTTTATTGATTATATTCTTACAGTTGTTCCAATTTCTTTTCTCATTGCTCCCCTCTGCTCAGTACCCCCCACCCCTCCAGCAATCCTACCCCCATTCGTTCATGTCCATGGTTAGTGCATATAAGTTCTTTGGTTTCACCCTTTCCTATATTATTCTTAACTTTCCCTTATTTTGTACCAACCAATTAACGCTTCTTAATTCCTGCCATTTTCCCTATCCCTCATACCTACTGATAACCCTCCAGATAATCCCCATACCTATGATTCTGTTCCTATTCTGGTTTGCTTAGTTGGATTTTGTTTTTATTTGTTAGTATCAGTCATTGATAGTTGTGAGTTCTCATTTTAATGTTCATAGTGTTGATCTTCTTTTTCTTAAATAAGTCCCTTTCACATTTCATAAAATAATAGCTTGGTGATAATGAACTCCTTTAGTTTTATCTTGTCTGGAAAGCACTTCATCTGCCCTTCCATTCTAAATGATAGCTTTGCTGGATAGAGTAATCTTGGTTGTAGGTCTTTGCTTTTCATCACATTGAATACTTCTTGCCAGTCCCTTCTTGCTTGTAAAGTTTCTTTTGAGAAATCAGTTGTTAGTCTTATAGGAACCCTTTGTAGGTAACTCTGCTTTTCTCTTGCTGCTTATAAGATTCTCTTATCTTTCACCTTTGACATTTTAACTGTGATGTGTCTTGGTGTGGTCCTCCTTGGGTCTAACTTGTTTGGGACTCTCTGTGTTTCCTGGAATTGGATGTCTATTTCCTTCACCAAATTTGGGAAGTTTTCCTTCATTATTTTTCACATAAGCTTTTGATTTCTTGCTCTTCCTCTTCTCCTTCTGGGACCCCCATGCTTCAGATGTTGGCACATTTAAAGTTGTCCCAGAGGCTCCTAAGCCTCCTCATTTTTTTGAATTCTTGTTTCCTCATTCTGTACTGGTTGACTTTTTTGCTACCTTATATTTCAAATCATTGATTTGAACCCCAGTTTCTTTCCCTTCACCATTGGTTTTGTGTGGATTTTCCTTTGTTTCATTTAGCATAGCCTTCACTTGTTCTCTTATGCATTTGCCGTACTTCAGCATATCTGTCAAGTCTGTGAACATCTTTATCACCAGTGTTTTGAATTCTACATCTGTTAGGTGGGCTGTCTCCTCGTTGCTTAGTTTTCCTGCTAGAACCTTGATCCATTCCCTCTTCTGGGCCATACTACTCTGTCTCCTCATCTTGATAGGTTCCCGTGTTTGCTTGCCTCTGTATCTTACGTAGAGTTTTTGCACCTGTTACATTGTGAGGGGCAGAACCTTAGATATTTGTCAGTTTGGGGTGACCCATTTCATTACGTATTGGTGCTGTGTTGGGGGGAGGGGTCTAAGCGGGAACAATGCCACTTGCTCAGCACTCACCCCTTTTCCAGGCACTACTCCCACCAAAATACTACCAGAAAGTTCAAATAAAAGGCAAAAAGGCCATCCTAAGAGCATCAAGTTCAGGAGATAAAGGAACTTGCACTGCTGAATCACACAGGATTCCTACCACAAAAAGTCACACCACAAAGGCAGGAAATAAAAGTAGATCAATCTAAGAAGCAGAAACAAACAAAAAGAGCCACCTAAAATGGGGGGATGAAGAAACAACACCCCATAGAAAAAAAAGATGGAATTCCCAGAGGAGGGATAGATGAAATAGAGACAAGTAAATGATCCTACATGGAACTTAAAACAACGTTAATGAGGAAGCTCAATAAACTCAAGAAGCTCAGAGAAAACTACAATGAACTCCAGGGGAACCGCAAAAAACTTCAGGGAAACTATATAGAACTCTAGAGGGTTACAAGAAAAAAAGTGAAAATTAACCCAGCATAAAAAAGGACATAGAAACTATCAATAAGAACCAGGAAGAAATGAAGAATACAATTTCTGAACTGAAGAACACAGTAGAAGTGATCAAAAGCAGACTAAATGAAGCAGAGGATTGGATAAGTAAGCTAGAGGAAAATGTAGAAAAAAATCCCCAGACAGTGCAACAAAAAGAAAAAAGACTACAAAAGAATGAAGAAGGTTTAAGAGAGCTGTAGGATAACATGAAACATATCCATATCATAGGGATACCAGAAGGAGAAGAAGTGGAGCAAAGAATAGAAAACCTGTTTGAAAAAGTAATGCCAGAAGTAATGACAGAAAACTTCCCGAACATGAGGAGATAAAAAGTCTCACAAATACAGGAAGCACAGAGGGTCCCAAAGAAGATGAACCCAAGGAGGTCCACTCCAAGGTATAGCATAATTAAAATGGCAACATTCAAAGACAAAGAGAGAATCCTAAATGCAGCAACAAAAAAAGAGCAAATAATATACAAGAGAGCTACAGTAAGGCTATCAGCTGATTTCTTAACAGAAACACTACAAAGAAGAAGGGAAGGGCAAAAAAATATTTCAAACAGTGAAAAACAAAGGCCTACAACCAAGACTACACTATCCAGCAAGGCTCTCTTCCAAAATGGAAGGTGGAAGAGTTTCCCAGACAAGGAAGACTAAAAGAAAACATCTCCACTAAACCAGCAGTGCAAGAGATGCTAAAAGGAATGCTTTAAGAAGAAGAAGAATAAGAGAGATGCAGAGGAACACAGCTACAAAGGTAAAAAGTCACAATAAATAAATACATATAAATAATAACTATAAATGTAAATGGATTAAATGCTCTAATCAAAATATATAGGGTAGCTGAATGGGTAAGAAAACATGACCCCCATTTATACTCTCTACAAGAGACCCATCTCAAAAGATCTACACACACTGAAAGTGAAGGGAGAGAAAAAATATTTTTAAAAAATGGACATGAAAATAAAAGCTTGGGTAACAATACTCATATCAGATAAAACAGATTTCAAAACAAAGGTCATAAAAAGAAACAAAGAAGGACATTTCATAACACTTAAGGGAATAATCCATCAAGAAGATATAACCCTGGTAAACATATAAACACCCAACATAGGAGCACCCAAATATATAAGATAATCTTGGAAGACTACAGGAAGGGTATCGACAGCAACACAATCATAGTAGGGGACTTTAATACCCCATTGTCAACAATGGACAGATCTAAGAAGCAAAGAAACAGCAAGGAGATTGAGGCATTGAACAACACTCTAGACCAAATGGACTTAGTTCATAAATATATATATATATACCTTTTCACCAACCTGGCTGGTTTGGCTCAGTGGATTGAGCGTCGGCCTGCGAGCTAAGTGTCGCTGGTTCGATCTTCCAGTCAGGGTACATCAGAGAAGGAAAACTCTGATTCCAAAAAACCTCCGCTGCCTTGCGGCATACCTCTTCAGGGGAAAGGCTAAGGGAGTAAACCCCGACAGAAAATCCGGAGCCGGAGTCCCTAAGGCGGTTTGACATTGTAGTCAACACCGGCAACTCCTGCGGTGCACCTGAAGCCAAGCTGTATTGACTCCGTCTTTCCCTTGGACCCTTCAGCTGCGAAGAGAGGGGGGGTCTGCTGCATGGGCAACAGCAGACCCTCCATATCACCCTGCCCAGGCTCTGTAGCTTCAGCTTCACTGGAGAGGACACTCCAGCGTCATCGCAAGATGTCGATTCAACACGGGAGGAGACAGATACCGTGTCACTCCCGAGTCGGACTGCACAGCCATTTTCGGCGGTGCAGATAGACTCTTAAGAAGCTACACCATCATCTCTCGAGACGGACGGCTGCCGACGACGACTCCCACTTCTGTATGGGACTGGCACCCATCTAGCTGTTGCCTTGGCCATCATTCCCAGAGTGGGTGGGTCTGTGGACATTCTAGGACCATGGGGGCCCTTTAAAAAAGTGGACTCTGCTGAGAGACCGGCAATTTCTCCCTCCGCCCCAACCCTCGCTGGTTTTCACAGTCTGAAGCAATGAGGCTTTATTTTCCCCAGCACTGTCACCGTGAGCTGCGCGGTCTGGTCTGGTGCTGGGAGCATTCCCCAGGTGTCCCTCCCTACTTCTAAAATGTGTGACTGTACTTTCTGCCAGTCTGCTGCTGCTGCGGCCACACGACTTCATCTCTGTTGCAGCTCCGCCCCTTGTACCTGTCTGAATGAGTATTTCTTCTTTATGTCTTTGTTTGTTGGACTTCAATGCTGTTGTTTTCTGGAACTTCTGGTTGTCTCTAGTTTTGAGATAGTTTTATTCCTTCTTAGTTGTAGAGGGAGATGCAGCATGTCTGTCTAGGTGTCCATATTGGCCATAAGTTCACGTTTTAGTTTTAAATGGTTTAATTAAACTACATAACCTCTATACTCCTGCCTCTGAAAAGCACATTTACTTGCTTGATTGCTTTCTTATGTATTAGACACTTGATTAACTGTGTAATTCTGTTTTTTAGGAATTCTTATATATATTAGGTAGTGTTTTTGCTTAATTTTTACTAGAAACAGAAGTCTCACATGATTATAAAGTCCAACTTTTCCTAACATATCTTAGAGTAAAAGGCTTTTCTATATTGAAAATAAATTGTATTTGGAATTTTATCTCTTAAGAGCTTATAAAACTTCTCTTAACATGTATGGGTGTGTTTACACACAGACGGAGCTTCCAGTTAGGATATGTCCATGAAATGTTGCCTTGGCAAAGAAAAATCTTGTTAAAAAGCTTAAGAAATACTTTTCACATTGAAAAGCTGTAGGATTAGACAAAAGAATTTTAAATTTTAATAGGCAGCACAAAGGTGACAGTAAGAGGGTTCAGTTGGCCCAAACTATGGGGTTTTTTTTTTAAGGTTTTATTTATTCTTTAAAAATCTCGATGTGTGCGAGAAACATCAATAGGCTACCTCTTGCATGCCCCCAACTGGGACCTGCCCCCCCTGAGCCCTGCATGTGCCCTGATCAGGAATCAAACCATAGACCTTCCACTCCAGGGGGCATTGCTCAACCAACTGAGCCACGCTGGTAAGGGCGGCCCAAAACAGGAGATTCCACAAAAATCTGGGAATTCTGGCTTCTTTTGACTAAGTTCAAGACACCGAGTTCCCATTGCATGGTGTCAGATGGCTAGAGGAGAGTAGGGGAGCTGCTTCTACCGCAGTGGGTAGGCACTGAAGCTCCAGCTGGTCCCCACCATTCCCAGTTTCTTAGAGTAAGCCATTATGGCCTTTCCTGTGTTAGGTGCAGTTCTGAGTGTAAGAATGCAAATCATCTAATTCAAGACGTCATGCATATTTAAAGAATAGGAAAAGGCTAAATATTTGATATTATCTAAAGAAATGGGAGCCTTGCTTTCTGTGTCAAGGACTTGTAGCAATAGCTTGGATCACCTTCACCATAAATTATGTAAGAGAAAGCCCTTGGCTTAGAAGAGAAAAAGCAAAAAAGAGTATCCATAGAGTTTCCATTGATGTTGTGGAACATAGAGGAAGTAAATAATCTGGTTTTGTTACAGTTCCAGCATTGCTTCACCATTCCTAGCTCAGAACATCAAAGTCACTCTAACAAAGACAAATTGGTGCCTTTTACTAATTTCTGGTTTGGGATAAACTTAAGAAGACAAAGTACAGAATTATGAATTTTGATTGGCAGGAATACAAATATAACTTCAACCTTCAGATATGGAAAGAGTTTGGGCACTTAGTCCAGAGCCACCATAAACTGTTAAGGAAAGAATTTTACACTTAGCCCTGGCTGGTTTGGCTTAGTGGATTGAGTGCCAGCCTGCAAACAGAACAGTCACTGGTTTAATTCCCAGTCAGGGCACATGCCTGGGTTTTGGGCTAGGTCCCATTCCCAGTTGAGGGCGTGTGAGAGGCAACCAACTCATGTTTGTCTCGCGTATCGATGTTCCTCTTCCTCTCTCTTCTCCCTTCCCCTCTCTCTGAAAATACATAACACCTTTAAAAAAAAAAAATTTTACATTTAGGGAATGTCTAATTCCTACTGACCTAAAACGTTTCCAATCCCAAGTGTACTCTTTAAAAATAGAAATTCTTAAAAAGGAAGAAATTTAGAATGAAAGCATTACGAGTCACTGTAGCTGCTTTAGTACAAAAGTAGTACTTTTGCAACTGCTTAGTAGAAAGAGAAATTGTGAGGGAAAATATCACAGGAGAAAATGTGTTGTCAGACCAAAATGAGGCTGATTTTTTTAAGTAGTAATTCTGGTATGATTTTAGGCTTAATGCTTACTTAATGAACTATGTAAATATTCTCCAGAGGGCATGGTATGTCTTTATTAGATTTCCTATGGCATATGAAAGTCTATTTAATAATGACCAATATTCTACCAGAAAAAGAATAGCTATAGTTTTGCTCTCATCCGTAAGTTTAAGAATGTTTAAGAGGCGTGGTCACTTCAGAAAACAAGGTCTCAAACCAAGACATGGGCGCTCCTTCCCACTCACAAAAAATCCTTGATCTGTTAATCCTACTCCTTCCATAAGAAAATCATCTTATGAAAAGCAAACGAAGTAAAAGTAAAAAGAAACAAATCCAAGTTATCAAATTAAGCAATTATCATCAGTGTTATTATTTATCCATGAATGCCAGGCTTTACAAATTAAATTCTGTATGTATAAAGGAGTCTCTTGATGACTTCAACAAATCACTTAAACCGACAACCCACTAAAAAATGGAATATGGATATGACAAAACACTTAAGGAAAAAATACAAATGACTGCTAAACAATAGAAGTTGTACAGTCTCTCAGGCAACTGGGGAAAAGCAAAATAAAATATTAATATTTTTCACCAACTGGCTTAGATAAGGTGATGGTAGATAACATTTAATATTGGCAAAAGATAAGCAAGTGCTTTAAAAAGGTAGTTTGGTATTGGTTACTAATATTTGAAATATGTAGATTCTTTGCTCAAGTAATCTTAACATTCAGCAGGTTATTCTGTAGCAAACTAGGGCATACACGCAAAACTACCAAGGCATTTGAGACTGGATTCAAGGAAAAGGTGACATTTGAACAAACACCAACAGATGAGGGAGCATGTGATGTGGATGTCTGGAGGGAGTGATTTAGGTAAAGGTAACATCAATATCAAAGGCCCTGAAGCGGAAGTTGAAGGCATTGGGAAGAGTAGTAGAATCAAATCATTGATTTGAACCTCAGTTTCCTTTTCTTCACCATTGGTTTTATGTGGATTTTCCTCCATTTCATTTAGCATAGCCTTCACTTCTTCTCTTATGCATTTGCTGTACTTAAGCATATCTGCCAAGTCTGTGAGCATCTTTATTACCAGTGTTTTGAACTCTTCATCTGTTAGGTTGGCTATCTCCTCATCGCTTAGTTCTCCCACTGGAACCTTGATCCATTCCCTCTTTTGAGCCATACTTCTCTGTCTCCTCATCTTGCCATGCTCCTGTGTTTGCTTGCCTCTATGTCTTAGATAGAATTTTTGCATCTGTTACATGTAAGGGGTGGAGCCTTAAGTATTTGTCAGTACAGGGCAACCCGTTTCACCACTTTGTGGCACTGTATGTAGGGAAGGGGTCTGAGAGGGAACAATGTCGCTCCCTCAGCACTCACTCCTTTCCCAGGCACTTCCCCCACTTCCGCATGGGCCTGGTGCCTCTCTAGCTGTTGCCCTGGCCATCATTCTGCAGACATTCTAGGACCGTGGGGACCCCTTAAACAAGTGGACTCTGCTGAGAGACCAGCAGTTTCTGCCTCCACCCCAGCCCTCACTTGTTTCCACAGTCAGAAGCAATAAGGCTTTATTGTCCCTGGCACTGGAACCATGAGCTGTGCGGCCTGGTCTGTTGTTGGGTGTTGGGAGCACTCCCCAAGTGTCCCTCTCAACTTTTTTAAATGCTTGACTGTGCTTTCTGCCATCCTGACGCTGCTGCTGCCACCACACCATGTCCTTTACACTCCAGCTCCACCCCTCCTACCTGTCTGGATGAGTATTTCTTCTTTATATCTTCGTTTGTTGGACTTCCGTGCAGCTTGATTTTCTGGAACTTCTGATTGTCTCTAGTTTTGAGGTAGTTGTATTCCTTCTTAGCTGTGGAGGGAGACGCAGTCTGTCTGTGTAGGCCTCCATCTTGACCGAAGTCTCTTCAGTTTCTTTGTTTATAAGTGACTTCTATTCCCTTCATAGACTTGTAAATGAGGTAACCTTATACAAAAAGCAAGTGACTTTTCTTTCTGCTGTAAGCACATTTTGTACAATTCTTCTACGATTTAGCAGTTTTTATAGTAGGAGGTCAAAAGGCCACCTCTAAGATTGAAAAATCAAGAAATAGCAAGATAATCATGTTTTTTGGAATCATGAAGGTAAAGAACAAAGAATTAGGGAACTGGGAATTAAGGTGAGGATGGGGAGCACACCACACTGATGTGCATCACAAAAAATATTTTGGTGCTATCTTGACTTTTAAAATAAGTATTTGACACTTTCATAAAAGTAAAAGCGAGTAACGATGTATCAACATAATAAAAGTTAAATTAGGCATTAAATTGTGAAGAGGAGTGGGGAGATACTGTTTAACAGGTACAGGGTTTCATTTTTGCAAGATGAAGGTTCTCTGGAGATAGATGGTGATCATAACACAGCAATGCCAGTGTACTTAATGCTGTTGATCTGCACACTTAAAATGATAAATATCATTACGTGTATTTTACCACAATTTTAAAAAATAATAAATTTAACAAAAGTTGTTTAAGTTAAATAATGCAAAAAAAAGTGTGAATGGTGTGCAGTAGCTATTTCAGTGTGTAGGTAATGCTGTTCTCTAAACAGAGACCATCAGTTCCTGTTTGCCAGATGCCTGCATATTCCCTGTGTTTTACATTTTCAGTGCTTATGTAAGTGCTACATAATAGCCATTGGTCCCTCAAAGCCTGAAATACTTATTTTGTGGCCATTTTAAGAAAAATTTCCTGATTCCTGCTCTAAAGTAATTGTCAGATAGGTGTATAAGCTCTGTCACTAACCAATTCTGCCTCACAAAAGGCATTTAAATAATTTGGGCCTAATTTCCCCATATTTAAAAGAGGTAATATTTGCCTTTTCTACAAGAGTTGTGTAAGGAGCTGAAAGATAGAAAGTAAAACTGTGAAACACATTTCTCGTGTTTGTTATGCTTTGTAGAGACTGACCATTGGCTTTATTTGATTATTCTGTGTTTAAAGCAAGTTGATTTGCTAATCAACTTCCTGTGCTTAGTTGGGCAGAAGTTGTTTGATTACAGAAAGCCTAAACCAAGGTCCTCAAACATTTAACAGATAACCAGTTGAAAAACTCTGAAATTAGTGGTAAGAGTTAAAACTGAAACATAGCTGGTATGTGATAAAAGGCTACCCTTGAGTCAGGATCAGCTGTGCATAGTAAATCAAACACTGCATGTTTTTGGTGTCTTCTTGCTGGAAATAACTTTTCTAGTCATCAAAGGAGTAACTTAATTGATCTGAACTATGTTTGTTTCATTTTGGTCAGAAAGTATCTGAAAGCTTTATAGTTCCCATTTCATTATGTTACCCTAGTGCCTATGCCCAGGAGGCTTATTTGATTGCTGAAAACTAGTGTGAAAATCCTTTCAAAAAGGCCAATTGGCAGGTACAATTTGCAGCTATTCCCAAACCAGTAGGCAGACTTCAGAGCCCTATGGTCTACTAAAGGTCCAGGGGAGTAAGTGTAAATGTTCGGTCCCAGGAAGTAGTATCTGCAAAACTTACTGTGCTTTCAATTACCTGCCTTCCATCATTTCTCTACTAATAAACAGCAGTGAGACCACCTTAGCTTTTGTTTTGGGTTGATTCAGAATGCATTAGAGTATTAAATTTGTGTAACTTGTTTGCTCATTACACTCAAAAGTTTAGGTCTGTTAACTGAGCCATAGTGATGTTCTTACAGATAGCTTAGCTTTTATTCTGCACTTTGTAGTTTTCCATTTTTGGAATTTGGTTTAATTATAGTTCACTCTCAGCCTATACAACTTTTTATTGACTTAACTGGTCCAAAATACAAGGTAGATCCTTATTAAACTGAGCAGATTGTTTTAAATTATGTTTCAACCACATTGAGTACAGGTGCACATTCAAGTATAGCAAGATGATATAGAGATCTGGACTTCAAGGAGATACTTCCTATTTAAATTGTTTTTGATGTTTCTGATACACATACAGACACACACACACACATATTTGACATCTATTTAGAAATGATGTATGCATTTTCTGTTTGAGTCTGTTTAAGAGAGATTATTAGGGCATTTCATAGTGGAAGCCTAAACAGGTCAGCTATCAGAACTCTTCAGACTACAGAAGTTCTTGGAAGGAGTGGCCCTTTAATCTGTCAGCTAAAGCCATCTGGCAGGACAGTCATTGCAGAAATGGTTGGTTTTGAAGTGAACTGGGCAACATCACTGAATTTCACAGAATTTGCTGTCTCATACCTCTAGTAAGGTAATCACTGGACCACAGCTCCATTCCCTTTGCTTTCCTAACACAACTTAAAACAGATACTCCATAGGTACAATATAGGCTGCCTGAATTTTGTGGTCCCTTCTTTGTGAAACTGTAAGAGAACATCAAGTACTTCTTTAAAATTTTCTCTGGGTACCCCCATTTGTCTTAGTAGATGTGAGGACTATCTTCTTCAGATAATTGGTTGAAACAATTTCGTTTCTGCATTTCAAACAAAACATCTATTGCTAATCCTTGAATGTTTTTCAACTAGTGTGACGATGCTAAGAGCCTCATTGCTCAGTAGTTGTAATAGAAGATTGTCTCACACATCAGTGTAGGACTGGAGAACAGAGGAGTTGGTGTTTCATCGGCGCCTAACTCAAAGCTTCATTATAGTCAGCTTATCACCACTTCTTGAGTCTTCAAAGTTAATATTTTGAGAACCTATAGAGTCCAAAGACTGTTAATACTGTCTCCAGAGAGGATGTGGCTTTGTTTATAGCCTTAAATCAACTGATAGCACCAATGAAGTCTAAACTGTATGACTAGCAGGAAATTATTGATCTGGCTGGGACTTCAATGATAAGCATAAGATCTTTTCTAAAAGTATGTAAGAACAAGTCAGATTGAGAAAAGTCAAAAATTGTTAATGCTGATTATCTTAGGTACAAATTGTGACATTAAAAATTTTAAAAAGATTTTATTATAAATATGAAATATAGTATGTATATTAAACAAGTCATTTGGGGAACTTGTCTCCTGATTGGTTTCTTATATTACTTTTAAAACTTTTACTCTCCTGTTTGGCACAGAGTATTTATAAACATGAATGGTTATGTCTCAGTTTTATAATACTCATTTAATCCATTGATATTAGGACACTATGCAATACAAATCTTATTTTTCTCTCTCAGGTGGTCTTCGAGGGGTAGCACGAGGTGGTCTAGCAGGACTAACACTTACTAGCCTCTATGCACTATATAATAACTGGGAGCACATGAAAGGCTCCTTGCTCCAACAGTCACTCTGAAGATTTTTGCCAGCCTGCAAATAGAGGACAATTTAGTAGTCATCCAGATCAATTTATGAATCAATGTGGAGTTCTCTTATACCTACAATTAGGTTGAAAAATTGTGCAGATGCCAGCTTGCTGTGATGAAGATGGTTGACCAGACTGGTTCTCCTTCCAGCCATGAATGAGTTGAAGCCAAAGCCCTTTGGTGGTTGAGTAAATATCGTTCTCTTTGAAGATCTTGCACCTGTTCTCTTTCCTACCCACTGAATGGAAAACCACTTACTCCCATCATTCATTTCATTCCTACCAATATCATATCACCGAGTTTGTTCATTTAATGATCAAAAAGTGTAATATTGTCCTGTATTCCCAATAAAGGGTGAAAACAGAACCAAAGTCCACTCCAATATAAACATAGTGGGTGTCTATTTAAAAGCATCTTTCTGGGTTTGAAGTGAAATTTACTCGGCATTTTTTTCTGCCCCAACTAGGCTGAAACATGTTTTCACATTTGTGTTGAAATGAAGGGTTACTGGCGGCATTAAAAGCTAAGTTAAGATTTTCTTCCAATAGAGTTGACACTAAAACTCAAGATAGTTCAGATTAAACATTATACGATTAAAGTAGCATGCTAGAACAAGATTGTTCGGTGATCATGCTTAAGTCTGTATGCATTAACTAATCCCCTACCTGGCAATAATTAGAAAAGAGATAAAATAGACAAGAGCTTTTACATTTTTAAAGAAGCCTTGGGAAAGCTAAAGGAATAGGGGCAATTACTTCTGTTTTTTCATCTGTGGAAAAAAAATTGCACTGCAGATTATATATATACATAATAAATACTAAACAACTAGTAGTTATGATTGGAAAAGTAAAGTAGGGCATTTTTGGATGCATCTGGTAAGGGATTTGGCAGAAAAGCACTTTAGCAGATTAAAAGTAGTTGATATGAAGAGTGCAGGAAGAAACTGGAAGTGGAAGTTAATAACTCCCAGGTATAAGACCAGGTTCTAGGAGTACAGGTCTGATTTCAGCAACCCCCAATAAATCTTCTGCCCCCAGTAACTGCCTATGCTCTACAGTTATCCTGTTTAACAAAGGTATTTTTTTCTGCTGACAAGATTTTAGTAACTTCCCTGTTTTCAGCCTGCCTTCCTTATCAATCACTAGCTCCATCTGGACTTTTGAAAGTCCCACAAACTCTGCCACCCCGTAAAAACCCCAGCTGTGCCCTGGCTGGTGTGGCTCAATGGACCGAGCGCAGGCCTGCAAACCAATGGGTCATCGGTTTGATTCCCAGTCAAGACATGCATGGGTTGCAAGCCAGGTTCCAGTTAGGGGCGCACAAGAGGCAACCACATATTGATGTTTCTCTGCCTCTCTGTTCCACCCTTCCCCTCGCTCTGAAAATAAATAAAATATTTTTAAAAAGAATACATTCTGCTTCTGCTCAGTTCTGTAGTCAGTTTGGACTCAGCCCGCCTGCTTGAATATCCCTCAATACTGGTCTGCCCAACCCCTCCTCCCTCCTTCCAAGCACAAACCTAACATTGTGGTGCCAAACCCCGGGACATTTCTTTCCTCCAGCCTCCTGAGACTTTCGACTAGGGGAATAGTGGGCAGCGGAAGGTCAACCTGGGCTAACCCCCTAACCCTGTCTCTGAGGTTCGGTGGCCCAGAAGCCAGACCTAGGGAGACCCAAGGACTCCTATTTGCCTGGCCCTCTGAATCCACACCATCTGATCTCTACCAGGGAAAGGAGTTTGCCTTGTCCCCACACTGCCAGCCCTCTCTCTGCTCTTGTCACTGGACAACATACCAGGTCCTGGACCCATGGGGAGGTGAGAGGACCAAGGTAGGCCTTTCTCCTCGCCCCTCTTCGTCTGTTACAGCTCTGACAGCTTACAGAGCAGGACACCCGAAGAGGCCCTCAAGCTGGGATGCAGGTCTTACTACTCACCCCTCCCACACCAATATGGGTTCAGGCCAATCCAAGCCCCTGCAGAACACACCCCTGGGGTGTCTCCTGAAAAGCCTCAAGGATTTAGGCCTTGAAATGGACCTCAAACCTAAAAGATTGATATTTCTCTATAATACTGCCTGACCTCAATATAAATTAGACAATTGGCCTGTCTGGCCTGAAAACAGGACATTTGACTCTTAATATTAACTGATCTCGACTACTACTGTCACTGCCTGGCCACGTGGAGTGAAATTCCCTACGTTCAAGCCTTTTTCTGACCTATGCAGACACCCTGCCCTCTGTCAATCCTGTTCCACTTACCAAGCTCTCTCAGTCCCCCTCCACAAACCTAGCCATTCTGATCCCACTGATCTCACTCCCTCTCTGACTCCCAAAACCCTTTCAGATCTGGAGAACTGTCTCCTCTCCACTCCACCTCCCTATACTTCTCTGCCTCCTAATACCCCAGGAGCAGCTTGGCTTGACCCACCAGTTTCCTCAGACTACATCATTGTGAGACGATTCTTCACCTTCGCCTCGCAGAACTAGGTCCTCCTGGCTCCAGCTCAGCTCTCTGCTTCACCCTGTCCTCCTTCAGGCAGGCTGCCAGGCCCTATGTTCCCACTTGGATTCATGTTCCCTTTTTCCTCTGACCTCTCCCAAGTAGAGCAGCACCTCGGTTCCTGCTCTACTGACCCAGCCCATTTCATTAAGGAATTCCAGTATCTGTCTCCTATTACCTCACCTGGCAAGATCTCTTTGTCATTGTCTGCCTATCTATCTAGCAAGGAGAGGGAACAGGTTTGGCTAGCAGCCTAGGCTCACACCAACACTTAACAGACACAACCCTAATAATGGTCCCATCAGGGCTACTGTGGTCCCCCGCAAATAGCCTGATTGGGACTATCAGAAGGAAAGCCTGGCCAACTAGCTGGCAAGCATAAAACCTGCCTAACTGCAGGACTCCAGGCAGCTGCCCATGAGGCAGTCAACTATAACAAAAGAAATCTCAGATGAGGAAAACACTCCTGCCTTCCTTATGCAATTGCAGAAGCCCTCCAATACTTCACTAACCTTAACCCCGATTCCCCAGAGGATCCTCCTACACATACATTCTCTCTCAGTTGGCCCGACATCTGCTGTAAACTCCAGAAGTTAGAGGTGGGACCTCAGATGGGCCAAACTGTATTAACCTGGCCGTTAAGGTCTTCAATAACAGAGACAAGGAAAATGCGCAGCAGGACAGGCAAAGGGAAGAAACTAAAGCCAAGTCCCATAGTCAGGCTTACCAGGTGGTTGCTTCGGCTTTCAGAGAGACCCAAGAGTCTCCCAAGCAAAAAGGAAAAGCCCCTCCAGGGGCCTGTTTTAAATGTGGGAAACTAGGACACTGGGCCAAACTGCCTGCAGCCACAATCCCTGCTGGGGCCAGGCTCCTTATGCAAACTGGAGGGCCACTGGGAAGTCCAACTGTCCCCAGGCCCCTCAAGGCAGGAGGACATCAGTTACCCACTCGGAACAGACGCCCCAGCTTCAATTTCCCAAATCTCCTGGGCCTGGCAGCAGAAGACTGAAGGTGCCTGGGAATTGCACAAGGCCTCACACCCATCTTCAGATCAATAGCAGATAAGCTAATTTCTTTCCTCATCAGTATGGGGGCCACTCTCTCCCTGAATACTCTGGGCCAATGATCAGTTCCTCGGTCTTCATTGTCAGGGTTAACAGCAGTCTCACAACCGTCCACTACTCCCATCCTTCCATGCTCCTATTAAGATGTTTTTGCCAAGGTATTCTAGTCAACCTTAAAGTCCAGATACTCTTTCCCTCGTCTCAGAGATCACATGGCATTTTTCTCCTCACTGTCCACCCACTACTCCCCACTCTCTTCCATTATTTATGGAACAATGAGTACAGTGTCTCACCTTTGGGGTAAAGGAGATGCTGTGTTGTGGGGATGGTGCATTCAAACGTGCTAGCTCTTTGGAGGTAGAAACAAAAATTTCTGAAACGAGTGCTCAGGTTCTGCCCAGGCTCCGAAGAGAAGAGGCACTTTCTCCCTCTGGCCCAAGTTCCTACATGAGTTGGAGCCTCAGGGAGAGGTCTGGGGTCAATCCCTAAGACGTGCAGGGGCTTCATAGGGAACTCCCAGCGCTGTAATATAACTGACTCATGCGGGGACATGCAAAATAAGAGCTGGTCGCCCAGCACTCTGATCCCCTTTGGCTATTTTAGATATTCGGGAGAAACCGAGACATGTGAGTTGGAAATGACCAAAGGTTAACAGCACATTTGACCCACCACATGGATTCCTTGGCCTTTCCTGCCTCTAAGCCTGACCAGGAGAAAAGTCAGTTTAAATCATTGCAGTATCTCTCTTCCCCAGGAAGCTTTTAGCAACTCAATTTGCATCTGAACACTCCTTGTAAGAGCTGCAAGCAGCGGCAATGTTAAATTTGCCAGCCAAGCTGCCATCTAATCCCACAAGAGGTTTCTAGGTCCTGGGAACAAGAGGGTAATTAACTCCCTACTCAAATTCATTACTGGTTACAGAAACAAAAGGATGCCTGCCTCACTAAGAGAGAAAAAAAACTGACACTTAAAACTCAGGCCATTTTCACCTGAGGCCCGAGCCTATAATCTCAGCCACTTTTCTCCAGTTCCTTTCCTGAGCAGAGCAGGGCAGGCAGGACAACCTACTTCCAAGCCCACCTCCCCCTGCCACCCCACCCCCCACTGGTACTTTTAGAGATAGCCTGGTCTCTCACCTCCTTAGCTGCTTGAGGCAGGTGAAACATGCCTCTGGTAAACCAGATGTGTGTGTTTGTCAACACTAGTAGGTAGGTTGTGGAAGATTTCAAGTTTTAAAAGAAAATACATCATAAAACGCGCAGAAATAAATGCTGCCAGTGACCCCTCCTGGCTCAAGACCTCCTATTTCTCTTCTCCCCTCCAAGCCATACTAGTACCTTTAATAACCCCAATAATAATCATCTGCTTTTTTCTCTTAGTAGGTCTCTCTTACGCCTTCTAATAAGTTTGTCCACAGGACAGTACAGGCTGCCATGAACCAAGTCGTCGGTTACAGGCTGCTATCTGGGTCTCTCCATATGAGCCTACACCCCAAGAATATAGGGACAGCTCTATCTCCTAATTTCAGCTTGAAGAAGTTTCAGAAAACTGACCTTAAACCCAACTCCCCAGAACCAATAAAACAAAGGCAGGAAACTTAGGTATGAGACCTGGGTTCTGACTGCCTTGGCTGGTGTGGCTCAGTGGGGACGCTGGTTCGATTCCCAGTCAGGGCACATGTCTGGGTTGCGGGCCAGGTCCCCAGTTGGGGGCACATGAGAGGCAACCCCACACTGGTATTTCTCTCCCTTCCCCTCTATAAAAATAAAGTCTTTATAAAAATTTTTTTTAAAAAAGGGTTCTTATAATTCAGGTCTCGTTTCAGCAAGCCCCAAGTAAATCTGCTGCCCCCAGTAACTGCCTATGCCCTGTGGTTATCCTGCTTAACAAAGTTATCTTTTTCTGCTGACAAGATTTTAGTAACTTCCCTATCAATCACTAGCTCCATTTGGACTTTTGAAAGTCCCGCCAACTCTCCCACCCCTTAAAAACCCTGCTCTGTTTCTGCTTGGCGCTCCAGGCTGCCTGGACTCAGCCCACCTGCTTGAACATCCTTCAACAAAGGCTTTGAACTGGTTCACCCGACTCCTCCCTTCCTCCAGGCACAAATCTAACAGTAACAATATATCTGTTCTTGCTAATTTAAGATTCATAAAATGCATTGGTATTTTATTGAATATAAAATTTTTTTTATGTTGTTTATCAACTGTACTACTAACCAAAAGTTATCTTTTATATAACATGACAGAATATTTTGTTACAAGGTACTTTTAAAAATCACACAACTCTGACTGTTAATGCTTTTAATGGGGAGGTACAAAATGCATCAATGCTAAAGACTGTTTTACATACTCATTAGCATAGTAATTAATATAAATTTAGGACTACACACTGTTAAAGCTCAAAAACTACAAAGTTTCCTATAATCTAAGATAATGGAATGGCTCCTCAAGTTTTTACCCACCACCTTTATTAAAATTCTAAATGGTGCAGGGGCAGGGGCAACTAAAAATAAAAGAGGGCTGTTTTTCAGCTGTGGTTCAAAAATTCCAGTGAAGCTGTATGGCAAATGACACTCAGACTGTGGAATTTCCCCAAGAGGGCTTTCTAGATAACAACATCACAAAATCTAAAAGTATTTCCAATACTACATACCAAGGCAAGTTGAGTGGCTTAACAATTTAAAGGCCTGGTAAAAAGGAGTTATGTCACAGAATTTAAAAACAGTATAAATACCATTTCTCTCCTACAGAGAAACTTTTTAAAGTATGGACATGACTTTAAAGATCTTGAAAAAAGCATCAGTTTTTATAAAGCTTCAATAAACACCCCAAGGCACAAGTGTTCAAAACGACCTGTTCTCTAAAATGTCACTGCATTATACTTTTAGAGGTAAAGGTACACTGTGCTTACAGTAAGAGGACATTTAATTTAACCCTAGTTAAAAGCACCAGATAGGTGTCAAGCTCAACTTCCATTTTACACAGGATGCACCAATAACCAACCCTTAGTTTAGGATAATGAATAGTTCAAGTACTACATTTCCAACATGTTTTTGCTCTTTGATTAGTCAGCACTGGGGCTCTTGCCTTTATTTCTTCAAAGAGGTTATGACTATCAGGAGATTGTCTTGAAGCAATTCAGACAGAGCCCTTCTAAAAGAGCTCACTAGATATGACATTTAGAGAAGGAAATAAAAAATCTGTAGTAGCTAAATTTCTTCCAAAAGAAAATAATGTAAAATCTGACATGTGAGCTAAATGTTTTGTAGTACTGTCAAAAATTGCCAAGATGTTGATACACATTTTGGTTTAAAAAAAAAAAAATCACTATATCCTTAAGGTTAATTATTTTTGTGAAATATACTATATATTAATTAAACAGAAGAAATAATGATTTCCACCATGAATGGAAGAAAACCCACAGCAAAGGAAACATCTAAAAAGGATAATCGGAAGATTAAAGAAGTTCACTAGCTTTAATCAACATCTTGATAAATGAACTATTTCATTTTTTAAACTACAGTGTTTTAATGTACTAGTAACAACCCAATGCAAGGAGCCATGGAGGCTTATGAAAGAAATATCCACCAAGATGCTGCATTTCTAGTGTAAGGGTGAATTGAGTTAATACTTTGTAAGAAGGAACTGAATCACCTCAGCTATCAACAAACAGCTTTTTCTTTTACACAATAACTTATAATTTGATGACTTATTTTTCTTAATTAATTCAACATTAGGCAGGAAAGGAACTAAGCTGACTGGTCACACCCAGAAACACAATGATTTGGCAAGCTGCTGTCACTTGGCTCATGAAGTGTGATAATTCGTGGAAGAGTTGCTTGACTCTAGTACTCCATTTCTTCACATCTGTAAAGAAAAGCCCACCGATAAAAAGTCACTTCACTGTAGGATAAAAACATTTCTCCCCAGCTTAAAGTGCTGGCTCATTCATTTCTCAATAAGCTATTAGAATCCACACAGGCTCTAAAAATGCCCCTGACACAACTAACTAAATCTTGAAAGGTCACTTTTAAGTATGACCTAGTTTTGTTAAGCAAGTTCAGGTGAAATACACGAAATTTTATGATTTCTCTCTCTCCCACCCTTACTTGCCTAATTCATTCGATTAATATGATTATGGTTCAATCGGCAAAGTATGAATTCATACATGACAAAACATTTATGAGCAGTAAAGTAATATTTACACTAGTAGCATGTACCCACCTGCAGAGGAGTTCGATACAACCACTTTTCTTTATCAACTTTAAGCTGCATACAGGCAAAGAGATCACAAACTGCTGGGAGGCCATAACGGTCCGGGGGGAAGTTATGGTCCTCCCGTCGGGGTGAATTAAGTAATACTTCCTGCAAGAAGAGAAAAGGGTGGGTTGTTACAAAATGTCTAGAAAGAATAAAATGTTGGGCATTCTCTCTAAAAAGAGCAAAGGTGACAACTGATTCCTCTGCCCCTATACCTTTTCCATAAATAGCAATAAAATAGGCTGGGGTTCCCTCCTCCCCCACCCCACGAGATGGGGATTGGGAACTGAGAAAATGCACAAAAACTTCAGTCTGCATAATCATAAATTCTCCAGTCTGTTGCTAACATGTGTATTTAACATGTTTAAGGATCTGGGCCATTTGCAAGGTCTGGGATTAAGAAAGGAAAAATCTAGTAACTACATTTTAAATGGTGCTATTTTGATGTCTGTGCTCACCTTGGCCTTCTTTCGAAGTAGCCACTTATCTTCTCCTGAGGATAACTGGTTGAGGTTTCCTGTCTTCTTTCCTGGCAAGACCCAGTCAGCTGTGTTAAAGGGAGACCAGGAAGAGACCACAGGGCTTGTAAACTTTTGTTTGCCAGCTTGGTCCTCAGTTGTTGGCACTTCCTTGGGATGTCCTTCTTTGCATGAGGGTGTGATAAGCCACTCTGACAAGGGACTGTTCCTTATCACTTTGAAGGAATCAGCAATTCTAGAAGGAGCCATTGCCTTTGGTGTCTTAGCTTGTTCTGTTGCCTCTTTTCTGGAAGGACAGAGCCACATATTCAGGGAATCTATATGTTTCTCAGATTCAGATTTTGGTTCCACAGGCATACCATTTTTATCCTTTCCTTCTTTCTCCAGCAGCCATTTACAAACAGCTTCCCTCTCACAATTTTCATCACACACACACTCTGCAAAGCTTGTACAGAGCTCATTGGCTTTGCAGACCTCCTCGATTTTATATGGGTCCTGCTGGTTCTGGACAAGCCAATCCTCAATAATCATGCTGGGAGTGGGCAAGGGCTTCTTGGCCTCCATATGGTCATTCAAGCACTTCAGATTGCCCAGGTTTTCAATCTCCACACCTTTGGGCTGGTTGCCCCGACAACTGGTACAGGAATCAGTCTTGACAAGCCAATCGTTCACATTATAGGACTCCTGGAACACCTGGAACAAGAGCTTAAACTTCGCACTGGTTTCACAGCTGCCATTCCCAGGCTTCTCCAGCTTTGGGGACTCCTGGGGAGTCACCAGCCAATCAGAAAGATCCATCTCCTCTTGATCAAGAAGCTCAAGATTCTCAACCTTTTCAGTATCAATGGAGTAAGAACTGGTGGTAGAATCACTGCTACCCTTTTGATAACTTAGTTTTTCAGGAACTTCTTCATGCTTACTTTTGTGGAGCCAGTTTTCCAAGCCCTTTAGGTTGCCCCACACATTATTAAAGAAATTGCAGGCTCTGGCAGAAGTCTACACAAAAAGTACACAATATTAGTTCACCAGAACATTGTGACTAGTCTGGTATTCAATGACAAGAGTTCTCTTTGCCTGTTTACTGCATTACCCAATGTTTCTAAATTTAAGTATACAAAGCCAAGAGACAAGGGGTTGCTCTATTGCAATAATAAAATACATATTTAAATACAAAAAAATATCATTTTCAGCCTTGGCTAGTGTGGCTCAGTGACTGAGCACCAGCCTGCGAACCAAAGGGTCACCAGTTTGATTCCCAGTCAGGGCACATGTCTGGGTTGTGGGCCAGGTCCCCAGTTGTAGGGGCACGTGAAAGGCAAACCACACACTGATGTTTCTCTCCCTCTGTTTCTCCCTCCCTTCCCCTCTCTTTAAAAATAAAATCTTTTTAAAAAATCATTTTCTGCAATTAAAAAACTGAAAAATATTAAAAGCAAACAGAGGAAAGCATTTCTAGCAAGATAGAACAAGAAGTTAGTTCTAACATAATATGCCTTTATTAATAAAGACAAAAATGAGCAAAACCTATGATTAGGCAAATCATAAAAAAGGCTAACAAACATGAAAAACACTTATTTCCTTAATAAAGAAATTCAAAACAAAATTGTTACTTATTGTCAATTTGTTTTTTTTTTAAAGCTTACAAATGACTACTACTACTAGAGAATTTTCTGTGAAGCAAGTACACCTGGTATTCTGCTGGTGGGAAAAGAAATTGGTATCAATTTCCTGGAAAGCCAAGTGGGCAATATGTATCTAAAACTGTACTCTACTAATGCAATTTCTAGGAATTTACTCCTAAGGAACTAACAAAGAAGGTACAGAAATAATTAGCTCCTGAATGTTTAGAGGAACTTTGTTTATATCCAGAAAAGCTGGAGATTAAGTTACAACCAATCAATAAAACATATACTATTAAGGATTTTATGGAAGGAATTAAATGACAGAGAAGTATATTCATGGTCTGTTAGTGAAAAACATCTACTAACCAAAACAGTATGATTTTAAAGTGTATGTATGTATAGAAAAATGAAGTATATAAATAAAAATGTTACAGTGATTATCTCTGAATGTTGGGATAATGGGTTTGTATTTCTTTATATAGTTTTTTCCTAAACTTTCTATCAATAGTGAAGAAATGTCACTATTGTTATTAAAAATTATTAAAAATACATGTTTCCAGACCAGAACTAAAAACTAACCAAAAACGTATTATCTGTTAGTAACTAACCCCATCTACCACTACATCTACCTCAGAAACAATAAAGCAGCAACCCACCTGACTATTCTCCAAGGCATGCTTTTGGGTGAGCCAGTCCTGCAAATTGGTGCTGGGTGTGTAAGAAGTCTGATGACCACTGGCTGATTTGCTTCCAAGGAGCCATTCGCTGAGAGGGACGGCTGTGGTGCTGGATGCTGACTTCTGCTAATCACATAATACTTTGCTACTTAACAAGGCAATGTCAAGTGCAACATAAAGTTCACCAGGAAAGCAGGAGACCCCAGCTCTTTGATCTTAGCTTGGCACTGACCCTTCTTCACAAATTATATGACTTCCCTAAGCCTCCATTTTCACAATTATAAAACAAGGAGTATAGCTGAGCTCTAGGGTTCTTCTCAACTCAAAATGTCTGGAAACCAATATTCCAGTTGCCTTTAGAAGTATATCATCCCTATGAATTATAAAGGAGAGGATCCCCAAGAGAGAACCAACACAATCAGAGCTGATGACAATTTCTTATGAACTAATTGATAACAGTAACTTTCTCTTACTCAGCACTTATAAAAACCCTGCATTTCTATCTGACATTCAGTCTCAAAGAAAGCATTTAATTATATCAACTAATTCATTGCCACTGGTACCTTTTTACAAATATATGGCAGCAAAAAAAAAGATAATTTAGTCAAAGCCCAAAAGAAATTTTAGCCAAGTAATGACTCAGGTATCAGAAACAAAATTATATTTTACCTGCTCTGGCAATGGGATATAGCCTCTTTTTTCCATGAAGGGTCCAATATTTGATGAACTAGCATGAGCCATCAAGTGCTCAGGAATTTGCTATAAAATAAAAGCAAAATAATCGTGTTTATTAATGCTATACTTTCATACCAAAAAAGTGAAATTATAATTCATAAATTTCAAAAGTATTAAGCAAAGCATTACCATTTCTATAGAATAAATATTCTTTATACTAAATTCAATGACCTACAAAGTAGTTATCAAATCTGAGAATTTTCAATCTACTACATAACTATCACCATACAAGAAATTTACCACAATTGGTAGTACTACTACTTTTAACAAGACCCAAATGAGACTAAGTTTGGTTCTTTATAAAAAAAACCAAGCCATAAATTTTATATGAAATATGTCAAAGGTATTTAAAGAGTTAGAAGATGAATTCTTGAGATTACCCATGAATCAATACCACATTCTAAGAACTACCAGCCATAATGCTCCATCAACTTAATCAGAACATGAAATTTCTGAAGTTCATCAAATTCTCAAGAAAGCCACTATTCATGGTAAAAATGTGCTGTTTTTACTACCATCTCTGAGACCACAGGCCTAAGAAGCACACTATGAACTATCTGAGATCAACATTACATACGATGGTCTTGAGGGACCCAAACGTTGTGATGGCCTGGCGCAGAGCAGTTGTGTCTGCTTCAAAAAGTAGGATAGTCGAATCTTCAGGTCTGAGGGTCAAACTGCCCAGTCTGGATAAAAAAATACATAAAACGTTGCTATTTTTAAGGAATATCTATTTCGACTTCACCCAAAACAAAAGTCAAATTGTGAATTATGAGAAATGACTGTACTTTGCTAAGACTCTTAACCAAAGGTAGATGACTTAACCATGCACCAAGTATAATATTAAAAATATAAAGCTAGATGATCTTATTACAGGAACAGAAAAGTAAAGTTAAATTCAACACATGCAATGAGTTACAAAACTGACTTTGTTTTAATATACCGAAGTCAAAGAGCTAAAAATCAAAACAAGCTAAAATTGTCTTTACCTCTCCAGGCACACAGAGACTTGATTGGCTAGATCTTTGTTTTGGGTGCATTCCAGTTGATGAATAAGACAATTGAACTGGCCCAGTAACTATAAGAAAAATGAAACCATCTAGCCACAATGATACTAAAAGCATCAAATGTATCAAAGTTAACAAATAGCACTTGAGATTAAACTTTTGTCTGATCTATATTAAGGCTACAATACAGGAAAGACATTCTCTAGAAACCATAAACCATACTGAAAGCAATTATAGCCTTGCAGCCACCTTACCCAGTAGAGCTGTTGGGCCTGCTGCTGAAGTGTCTCCTCTTTAAGCTGATAGATGAGATCTACCTGTTCATACAACCACACCTCACGGCTTCGAAGGCATTCCAAGTGACGGCTTATGCAGCTGTGAATCTGAGCTTTGATCTAGGAAACACATATTAGCTTCACTACAGTTAAAAAGCACAAAAACTGCTCCCACAAAACAGTGAGGTTCTTAAATTTTTGAGAGTCAAAAATCCTTTCAGCTATCTAATGATATCTACAGAAAATCTCTACAGAAAAATGTCTATATTCAAAATTGTGCCTACAAGCTCTCGGTTTAGTGTCCCAAAGGCCCAAGGACCCAGTTTAAGAATTCCAGCCATAAGGCATACTTATGCTCTAAAATCCTCCTACCATACTTCTCCTAAGAGGATCAGGTTTACTTTAGGTGTCCCAAAGAGATCAAGAGAAAATACAAGAATGTGTCAGGTAATAGTGATCCCTTCAGTTTTATACTTTATGTCTTTCTCACCCTACAAATGAGCAATCCATTTACAGTAGGTCAATGTAATAGAGATGTGCCACTGCATGTAAATAACCAGAGACCAGTAGGGTAGACAATTTAAGTGAAATTATAAACTAAATGTTTCTGGAAGCATAAACAGTGATTCAAAGAGGGGTAAATATAAAAATCCTAAAGGGAAAAAGTCAAAACGGCTAGAAATTATCCATGAGAATCCACATTAAAAACACTTTTAAAACACATTTTTTCTGTATAATAAAGTTGTATTTCAAAGTTATATACTACTACTTGGTCCACCCACTCACCAATAAGAATACTCTTAAGCCAACAGGTCAAACATATTGGGTTGGTCAAACAGTCCATATGGTTTTTTCCCATAAAATAAAAGGCACATTTTTCATTTTCACCAAATACTTTATTGATATGGATATTTTGAGTATGTCAGCTATCTCCTGTGTGGTATAACATCAATTTTCTCAATTAATGTCTCGATTTGATGGCTATCAACTTCAACTGGTCTACCCAACCATGCAGCATCATTCAGTGAGAAATCTCTACAGAAGTTTGCAGACCACTTTTGACATGTTCAATCAGTCACAGCACCTTCTTCCACACACTGCACAGTCTTTGTATTTCAGTTGCGTCTTTACCTTTCTTGAAATAATAAAGCATAATATGCTGAAAATGTTGCTTATTTTCTTCCATCTTCAATATTAAAATGGCTACACAAAAATGCACCAGTTTTGATAAGTTTTTTTAAATGCATGCTATGACAGCTGTCACAGTACAATCTAACAAAATTTTCTCAAATGAAGTTAAAGACAACTAAACGCTAGTAACAGCCACCTTATGGAAAAAAACAAATGAACTTTTTGGCCAACCCAATACTTCATTCCAACTTGCTCTAATAAAGTCCATTTACAGAACCACACTACCAGCAGAACCATGCTACCACCAAGTTAAAAGATGGTAGGGGACAGGATGTAGTGCCATCCTTTATGCATCAAGAATACAAATGAGCAGTACAAGTATAATGCTCATTCATTTTATTTTTTTACTGATGACAGTGCTTGGCACAGGGACCATACCAAAAAGCAATAAAAAACACATGCTGAAGTAATTCTCTAAGGTGGTACAAGGTTTTCCAGACTCTTCTAATATCTGCTTTATTTCCCTTTGGAATTGAAGACATCAACATTTCAGGCAGACCATGTGAGGCATGGGGTGACACTTCCTGTTTGGCACTGAGAAGCCAAGCCCTTGCCCATGCTCTAATCATCCCTGTCCTAAGAGTCCAGACACAGGAAGAGAAATGCATACATCATACCTCTCTCAAGTTATCTTTAATTTGCTGTTCAGCCCGGAGAACACCACCAATAGCAAGCTCCAAGTCCCTCTGTGCGTCACAACACCTCAAAAGAGGTTCTCTCTTACTGGAGCTATTCTGGTCCTGTGAGGTACTCATTCTGCTCACTGTTCCCTTAAAAGAAAAAAAAAAAAAAAAAAAAATCCAAATTGCACCAGAATTACAACCAATAACCACCTGTCAATTATCTCCCAAATGATCATTCCAATCAGCTCCCATTTACTAACTGCTTAGATTACTTCCAACACAGGACCTGGAACATAGTATAGTCATTGTATATTCTTAATAAATACTTCCTCCTCTCTCTGCCCACCACTACTTTGTTCCTGCCATAAAATCCAATGCACCTACTTTAGCAACATTTTACACGTGAACAGATATTTCTGAAAAAATACACCAAAATGTTAGTGTAAACTTCTAGTTATAACACACAGGAGTCATATGGGGCATGTGTTCTTATTTCACAGATTTAGAGGTCAAGACTAAAAGGTCTAGAGGGATCCATAATTACCTTGGGAAAAAAAAAAAAGCTTGATAAACAGTTTAGAACACTGTTTAGATCTCGCATTTATTGAAATTTATTGAGAGGACAGTTTTTGGTTTTTTATTTTTTATGTAATTTTTAAAATTTAGGAACAACTTAGAAATTTATTTCTTCATAGCTAGGAAGTTCTCAAGAACGTATATTTTCCCTGGCTGGTATGGCTCAGTGGATTGAGCACCAACCAGCCTGTGAACCGACAGGTTGCCGGTTCAACTCCCAGTCAAGGAATAATCCTGGTTTGCAGGCCAGGTTTGCAGGGTGTGCAAGAGGAAGTTGACTGATTTTCTCTCCCTCTCTTTCTCCCTCCCTTCCCTTCCCCTCTCTCCCTCTCTTTCTCCCTCCCTTCCCTTCCCCTCTCTGCTAAACAAACAAATAAATAAAAATCTTTAAAGGGTATGCTTCTACAAAGCCTTTTCAAGAAAAACAAAATAAAGACTTTTGCATAGGATTCTGACATATGGGAGGTACCTACAGAAATTAGTGACACTGGGTTCTCTAATAAGATTAGGTTTAGAAGAGGTAAGAAAAGGAAGTGGAAAGAACTGCACATAACGAATGATATAATAATATGAGACAGTGACAGAAGAGCCTCAGAAATGCAATGAAGCAAAGCTTAACAGAAGCCACTGGTGTCTATCCTGGATAGATCTAGAATCAAAGTTGGTTTTTGAAAACTTAGAAAAAGAAAGCAGTGATTGCTATAGCTCAAAATGCATTCATTAAGTCCTACTACACTGAAGTGATTTCCTTCTTGGATACTTTTACTAAACTGACCAGCCAATGTAGTGTTGTAGACACGATATATCTGGACAACAGTTAAGACCTGTGACAAGGTTGTATGCTATCTTTGTGGACAAAGTGAAAGTGAGTACAGGCTAAATAGAGATTAAATCATAAGGTTAATTTTTTTACAAAGTAGTGAAAGGATAATGGACTGAAGCCAGTCTATAAAGATTTTAGAGGTATGTTCCTGTTTTTCCCAATTACTTAACTATTTTCCCTAATGACCTGAATGAAAACACAGAAGGCAGACATTTAAGTTGGTGATAACATGGAACTGTGAAAGAAACAGATTCCAAAACAATATCCACAAAGCTGTTAAGTCTTATAAAATAAAATGTAAATATTTTTAAGTTGAATGGGGGAGGACAAAGTAGAGGAGAATAAAATTTTTTTTAAGATTTTATTTATTTTTAGAGACAGTAGAAGGGAAGGAGAAAGAGAGGGAGAGAAACATCCATGTGTGAGAGATATATCAACCTGTTGCCTCTCTCACACCCCCAACTGGGGAACCTGACCTGAATGTGCCCTGACTGGGAATCAAACTGGCGTCCTTTTGGTTCGCAGACCAGCACTCAATCCACTGAGCCACATCAGCCAGCGCGAGAATAAATTTTTAAAAGGATGGAGATTTTTAACTGAATGTGAGCCCTATATGAGGTAGCAGTGTGCTGGGTCTGAGAGGAAAATAACCTATACACTCACTATTTGACTCAATTCATCAAAAGCATATTGATTGTCATAGGACTAATCTGGTCCATGTTTATTAGACTATATTTGAAATTTCTTTCTGCATAACACACTTTGAAAAGAAGCATTTAGAAATGGAAAAGAGGCCTCAAAACCATGAAAAATTTCTCTAGAAGGGAAGCTGTTTAGCCTTGATAAGAGAAGTCTCTTCTCAAATATTTGTAGACAAGTCAAAGAGAAGAATTAAGCTAGTTCAGAATAACCCAAGTAGGAGGAGGAGGATTAACAGGACACGTGTAACTGAGGCTATATATGAACAAACTTTCCAACAGTCTTGAAGGCAATGACCTCAAAGCTAGTTTTCAACTGAACAGCAGCCTATACCCAATGTAGTCCTTGAAATGGCTGACTGCTCATCTGAAACAAAGGGAACTTTGGCTTAAACTGCATTTTCAGGCCTAGGTTGAGGGACAGGTAGCCAGCTAGAAGCATAAAAGGGACAACAGTGTGATCCCCACCCTCAAAAATAAAGCAGTGAGAGGAAGAAGCCCTACAGTAGGCTTTCTTGTGACCATCTCAGCAAAAGATTCACATTCAAGAACTACAGACCTCCTATAAGAAACCAAAGATTCAGCAAACATTCTAAGTTTCCCTTGTTATTTTGTTACCTCAGACTGTTACCTGAGATTTGACAGGAATTCTTAAAATTTTTTCCAACCCTTGAAACACCAGCTGTACCTACTTTTCTGCCTTCCTTTTCATACTGTAAGCTGCCCTATTGTACATAAAGGCAACAGGCATTAGCATACTTGTGGCACATACTGTAGGGACTCTGAAAAATGCCTGCGTAACAAAAGTGAAATGCTGGCTCAGATTTGGAGAGTTGGCGTGTCCTGCGTTACCACAAACCAATTCACTTTGTACTTAGGTTAGTTATATGCAAGGAATGTTTGGCTGTCTTTCAAATGCATTAACCAAATGTCACCTGTGCTAAATTTCCTTCTCTTAGGTCCTCACCATTTACGTGAAATGCCACAATGCCTGGCACAGTATAAAATTTAATCAATAAAATTAAGTTAAAAATGTTGCTTCATAATGTTAAAAAACCCAAAGTTCTAGGTCACATGGGAGACAAATTCAAATGCATACAGTGCTGACTGTATTACTAGATCCCTAAAGTAAGTCTTCTCAATTCAATCACAAGCACTATACAACTCCCTAGAGTAGAATACGGCTAAAAGTACACTTACAAACAGAAGGTAGGATAAGATTTAAAAGTTACAAAACTTTTTCCCCACATACTTATCAAGTTTTCAAATTAAAATGAGCGTTATTCTTCAAAACAGTCATCTTGTTAGAACAAGGTCTTGAGAGCCCACTTGTCAGCCACTCAGAAAACCTATTTCATTTCCTTATGACCAGTCCCAGGATGCTTGTCCCTTTGCTGCCCTTGGCTCTGCCCCTCCTCCCTATGGGGCTTCCACAACAGCTTTCAGATGGGAGCTGTCTATTGCTTGCCCTCTTGTACTCAGAGCTGAAATCAAGAACCCCACTTACACAGGTGAACTCCAATCACAATTAGGTGAAGCTTGAGCTAGCTTTGTGAAATGCCATATCCAGAGAGACTTGTCTGAGGTACCTAGTTCACATTTGCCATTCTCAACAATTCACCATTTGTTTCAGGTTCCAGCACCAATGTAGCAAGCATAATAGTTAAGAGATAACTCTGGGACCTGACAAACCAGAGTTTCAGCTGCATTCACAAGCTTGAGAACCCATGAACTTAACTTCTCTGGCCTCAATTTCCTCTGGGGGGGAAAAAAAATGAAGAAAATAATAGTAGCTACAAAGAGCTGCAGTGAAGTTAAAGTGAGACATTATCTGCGTATAAGCACTTAACCCAGCCCCTGCACACTGTATTTTTTAATACTGTGTTTATTGTTATTATGTTTACCTGAGTTATGGGAACCTTATAAACTTCCACCTTTGGACTATAGAAAGCAGCACTGATGCTAGAAAAGGCTTCGAAGTGAGGGGGCCTGGCTTATTATCATTTAGCCATTTATTAACTCAACAGTCTAAACTAAGTATGCACACTTTTGCCTGTTTTCTAACCTGTGAAAAGATTGAACCAAATCAGCTCTAATTCTAAAACTGAAATCAATGAAAGACTACTAAAAATGTCTCTTATATTCACCTTTACAATACAAACTACTGTCCTACCACCTTCCAAAGAAGATTGCCTCAAATATATTTTTTGAAACAATGATAAAAGTTCAAGTGCTTTCTAGAATTTCCCTGCCTCTAGGATTCCTGTCCTAGGCTTTGAGGGGTAAGGAGGGAGAAACACACATATCTTTCAAACAAGAAAGCTCCAGGAAAACCTGGAGTTTTCCTCAGAGGAAAACTCTATATGCCATATTTGCACAATGTTTTACACAAATCTATTTGTCAAATCTTAAGATCACAGAACCAGAATTAAGCAACTAACCACAAAAGGAGTGAAGTCATTATCATACGGTTTAACCATAAAATTTCCAGAGTTATGACTCACTTATAACTGACATAAACCACAATTTGAGGTTGGAAAAACCTCACTATCTCTTAGTATACTACTGTAATTTTATAGATGAAGCCACAAAGGCCCAGAGAGTTTAAATTACCCATTGGAAGAGCCACAGCCATAAAGTGGAATTTGGGGTCTAGGCCTGGATTTTCTCTCTGACCAACTTATTCTTCCTTTACTGTTTTATCACCCATAAATTATTTTTATTTATCAACACTAGAATTTAAAATTAACATTCCAAAATTTTCATTCCAATTGCCATTTGGGTTACTATTGGAATAACTTTCATTAAGATTCTCAGTCCATTTTCATAGTCCTCAATACATAATAAAAATTTTTCAGAATCTTCTTCCTTAGATAATGCTAACAAAATAAACAGCACCTTTGGATGTCAGAATAATCAAAACACTGCCAAATACCAGTGCCAAGTATGAAGGACAGGAACAAGAGACCTAGATTCCGATCCCATACCTGTATCACAACCTTTCAGTTCCATTTGTCTGTCTGAATGAAGGCTTGGACCAGATCATCTCTAACTACAGCTTATAGCTCTGTCCCACTTCCCACCTATCCCTCCTCTCAAAAAAGAATTAAAAAAGGCCCATTTTTAAATTATTTTCCTGCCATCTGAATCACTGCTAGAACCCCAAGCCCTATAAACACAATCCACAACATGCCTACTGTTCCGCTGATTACTTAATTCAAAAAACTGCCAACTTGGTTATCTTCGATGAGGCAATACATATACAGGGGTGGACAAAATACATTTACAGTTGTGAGTATCTGAAAATTAATTCTTGTATTATTATTTCTTAATTATTGTATTGTTTGTTGGTATTACAAATGTAAACCTACTCTTGTCCACCATGTATCTGACCGTATGTACAAATTTTCAGGGGAAAATTATAAAATAATATTACGCATTCAATCTTTTTTACTTCACAGGCTCCTTAAGTTAAAAAAAATAAAGGTTTTTTAATACCATATTCATTAACTCAAGGGTCATATATATCTTATCCTGGCCCCAGCCCATTTTTAATTCTTTATTAATAAAGACAAGCTATTTCTGATATTCAGAATTCGATTCTCTGTAATTTTTTAAACCCACACAAATAAATAATCCTTTACACAAAACAGGCTACACCTGACTGCTGTGGCTCAGTGGATTGAGCATCGGCCTGCGAGCCAAGTGTCGCTGGTTCGATTCCCAGTCAGGGCATATGACTAGGTTGCACGCCAGGTCCCCAGCTGGGGGCGTGTGAGAGGTAACCACATATTAATGTTTCTCTCCCTCTCTTTCTCCTTTCCCCTCTCTCTAAAAACAGATAAATAAAATAATATTAATAAATAAAGAGATCAGGCATTAACTTTAAAAAAAACAGGCTAATAATAAATTCACAAGAGCATATTTTAAGGTTAACACTTCAGAGATTGCCGCTCTCAGATTTGTCTACTTTTAAAAAAGTGACTATGAGCAATCAATCCCAGGTAATCAACTTTCCGGAAGAGCTGAAAACTGACCACAATACCAGCCTTTAACATCTAATGCCAAGTAAGGCTTATCTAGTTCAAAAGTAACAGTGACTCACGTACACTTTCTTAAGAGCCACAGTCTCCCTACTAAGCCCTCGGCCCTGCGCTCTCTGGGAACCGCAGCCGCGCTTCACTCTGGGCTTCGGAGTGGGCACCATGCCGCTCAGCATGCATACGCACAGGTGCGGCCGCAGGGCCCTGCAAGGCCCGCCGAACCCGAGGGCTCCCGTCACGACCCTGAGCTGCCAACATACCTCGAAGACCAGGTCTCCACAGTCTGAGATGCCAGGAGAGCCCAAGGCTAAGGAAAGGTCTCCAAGCCTGCGAATTGTCACCCTGCTCACCAGACGGGCGGTGGCCACCAGCAGCCGGGAGCGCAAACGTAGGCGTGGTGCAGGAGACTCCGCCCTCTCAGTCGGCCCAATCGGCCCTCCAGGCCTCCGGAAACCCCAGCCAGTCTCCAGTGAGGCTCAGGAATGGCTGCAACAATGACTAAGCTCGCAGCTGGGCGCCTCCATCTCCGCCCCAGCCCAGCCGCTCACGGCAGAAAGAGTTCGCAGAGCCCCGGGGCGCCTCTTCAACCTCTCTTTGGTCCATCTGCTCCAGCGTTCAGCGTGTATCCACACAACCCTCCTCACCCCGAATCGTCAAGACATTTATGATTTAAGGATTTTGCTGCTAATCACTACAGAGACATAACAAACGTGGGACAAAGCTTACCGAATTACTATGGGGAATGTTTCTGGCCTATACCTTGTGACTCCCTCTGCGATTATCACTGTCAGCCCAGCTGGGGTTCAGCCCTGGGGTTTTGCTTCAGGCGCTCAGACATCTCACATCTCTGACACACCTCTACCAGTAACCTCAGACCCCCTACCCCACCCCTGGGTCTGTTTGGTTCGTTCTCACACACACACACACACACACACACACACACACACACTCCCACACGGCCTCAGTCCAGCGCTCTTTTAATACTCATGGGTGCTTTATCACTAAACAAAAGTCTACTGAGCTTCTTCTAGATGCCAAGCACTATTCTAGGTAATGTGACTGCAGAAGTTAAATTGAGAGCACTACCTGGAGGCAATAATACAATACACAGTCATTAAGGAGATGGACCCCTTTGGGTACAAAACCTGGCTCTATTACTCAGATGCTGTGTAACCTTAGGCAAGTCACTTAACCAATCTGTGCCTCAATGTAAAATGGGGACAATAATAATGAACAAAGTCAATGAGAATTACATTAAGTAATATGTGTTAAATGGTTAGGACAGTGCCTGGCACACATTAGTACTTCCTGCCTGATGATTTTCATGTCCATGGTACTTCGAACTGGCTAGAAGACAAAATCTAGATAGTACTGTCATTCCCTTTCAATTAATTTTTTAAATGTAAAGTGCTTGCTCTTGTCTATGCACATGAAGCTATTTTTGTAAATAGTAAAGCAAGACCACACAACAACAACAAAAAAGGGTACACTAGCCTTGGCTGATGTGGCCCAGTGGATTGAGTTCTGGTGTGTGAATCAAAAGGTCGCCGGTTCGAAACCCAGTCAGGGCACGTACCTGGGTTGCAGGCCAGGTCCTCAACTGGGGGGCTTGTGAGAGGCAACCAGTGGATGTCTAAAAATAAATAAAATCTTCAGGAAAAAAAGGGTAGGGAACACTAACGACCACCATCCTCAATTAAGCATCCCTCAGATTTCAGATGAACAGAGTTTGTTGAGGAGCCTGCTTTATCCGTGATGCACAGCCTCTTGAATCCCATTTTCAGGCATTTGGTACCAAAAATAAAGAGGAAACAATTTCTCTTTATTCAAAATACTTTTACTAGGTAACATTTTGTGAAGATACAAAACAAAACAAACAAACAAAAACAACTAGACATACCTCTGAATGATGAAAATTTTAAAATGTATGGCCCTTTGTACTTTCAGTCAATGGCGGGAAAGGAGGAATTTTCAGTTTATTAAATATAGCTAATGCCAAGAACTTTGATCTCTCTTTTATGTGCCCCTATAAAATAGTCACAATGTTGACCATCACCTCATAACCAATGGTCTCTATGCCCTTTCTAAAAGATGATCAAGGCATCAACACACTAAATGCTCCAGCTCTCCCTCAGTTGAATTCCCACTGAGATACACAATTACTGAGTCAGTGTTCATTCTTTCAGCTTAAGCCAGCTTTAGCTGTTACCACAATATAATGATGTGATGTCATTTTAAAAATCTATTAGAATTCTGCATTCAGACTATTTTGCAGGCATCTCTTTACTCCCTTAAGCTGCGTTATTTGCCCTTAGATCTTTATAAAATGTTTAGGTGCTAAAAGGGAAAAATTCATAAAGCATTCTACTCCTCTTCTGCTTCAAGATTTTTACTCTGTCTCATTTCCTAGTAGATCAACTCATCTAGAGAAAGCACAAACTCTAACTCTCCACTGGCTTCACACTTTGCTTACAGGATAAAGTCCAAATTTCTTATAAGGCAATAAAATTCTCTATTTTCTGGCTTCAGCTTGACTCTTCTGCAGTCTCTCCAGAGCAGCCCCAACACCATGACCCACCAGAAAGCTTGTTCCATGCAGAGTCCAGGCTGATTCATCTTGTCCATTTTGGCTCTCCCACTCTCTACCAGCAATGCCAGTTCCTTCCTATCCACTTTTCTGACTATGCTCAAGTCACAGCCATTATTAAACCTTTCCTGACCAAGCACCCCATTCTTCAATAGTTTTGGCCAACACAGTTAGCTGCTGCTTCCTCTGGGCCCATTGTAATCTGTACAGGTTTCCAGAATGACACCTGTACCATGTTATCCTTACTGTTACACATCTACCTCCTTAGCCTGAGAGCTCTCCAAGAGAAGGGACTGTGTCTTATTTGGATTTGTACATCCTAATGCTGAACAGGTAGCCTGGTATCAGTATCTTGACATTACTAATCCCCTTCACATTCTTTGTGCACTACTGAATTGACAGAAAAAGAGGGGTGTCCCCAGAGTTGTGCAATGCTGTGGCCCGAAACTCAAAAGAGGCTTAATACGTGTTTGATTAATGGATGGATGAGTAAATGATAAATGCTTAAATTCAGACCAGCCACAATAAGTATGGCACAGTTCTGCTTTGAACATAGATAATCAGCTTGGTGTCCCACTAAGGTCTTCACTAGTTCAGGAAGTTTTTTCAGAAGTGGAAGTGTTTCTATTACTTTTAGTTTTCTTTCAAACAAGATAAAACTGGCAAGGGTACTGCTACTGAAACCATGATCCCAGGATAGGTGCTAAGATAAAGTGTCTTTTCTGATGCCAGACCCATCAAAGCTTAGCTGAACAGATCCACAAGCACCAGCAGGTTTGTCAATTAATACAGTCATTACTGTATTTACAGCCAACTCAGATTTTGCAGTGCCAGACATTTCAGCTGACATCACAGAAGTTTGATAGGCTTTTAAAACTGGGGCTGTGCCCTAATTTCAACTTGAAATTTCTCACCATAATATAGTCAAGGACAGAAAAAACATGTTATTTATCTATCATCACAGTAATAATACCACTTTATCCCTGATTTTATATGGTAAACATGTTGTGTTTTTCCCCCACATACGTAAACAAGTGATAAAATAATTTTCTTCCTGTAAAGCCTGGAGAACTAGCAACAATACAAAAATAAAACTCAATATATACCCAAGATTATGTTCTCATGAAATCTGTAATCGTCCAAGTATTAAAACTTAACTTATCTACAACAAAATAGACAAGCAAAAAGTTTTAACCTATTTTGTCAGTTATTCACGTCTTCAATGAACGAAATTGCTACATTTAGTTATTAAGATTGTATGTATGCACTCAACAAATATTTACTGAGTGCCTAAGCTGACATACATACACTGTGATAGTCCCTGAGGACGTAATCGTGAACTTGCCATATACAGCCGTAATTTTCATCTGGTGTGCCGCAAGAATTTTTAAAACATGCAATACCTGACTACATAGTCAGAAGCACTGACCTCTTTTGCGTAGACTGTCAAATAAAAAAGACAACAGCCAACACAACAGTCATCTGGTGTGAATTAGTCAAAATTATACCTATTTGCCTGAAAAGTAAAAAGAATGTTTTTTGGTGTGTCATAGAATTTTAGTAATTAGTTTATGTGTGTCAAAAGATTGAAAAAGGTTGAAAATCACTGATCTAGAGAATCTGTGCACCGAGTCACCAAAAACTAAGCAGAAAATACTAATTCTATGAAATAAGAGACCAACATTTAAAAGTCCATCAGCAGCATTAAGTGGCTCTGAATGCCTTCCAGTATGCTCACACTTTACTCTCCCGGGGAAATTATTATAAAACACTAGCCAAGAGGCTCTCAGATGGGAGGAGGGATATGTGTCAAAATATCCTGTGCAATTTTATGAAGCCCCTACACAGGTTCCCAAGATTCTGGCACGGCTAAGCTGATTTAATAAAGTGGGGGTGGGTGGAGTGGGGAGACATAAAATATGTCCTCACCCCTTGAGAATCACATCTCCCTTTCCTTACATAGCTCCCCATGCTCTTCCACCTTTGAAATATCTGTTTGCCCAAAATTAATAATGTAAAGGTTTACTTAGACACAAAATATCATAAAACTTTAGACCTCTAGCATTTTCCCTAGGGAACCAAAGAACAAAAGTTCAATAGAAGAGGGGGAAGGAGAAATAAAATAGAAATGTTACCATACTAGACTTTACATATATTATCTCACTTAATTATCTTAACAAATCTGCAAGCTAGGAAACCTTGGAAAGTGCAAACCAAGTAACTTGCCTAAGCCACAAAGTACATGCACGGGGCCCCACCTCCACTGTAGCATCTAAGTAAGTCTTCTTCAAAGGGTCTGATGTTCTTCAAAATTCAGAAATGTCACATTAGGATCGCAGTGCAGAAACAAGCCAACTATCATTACCTGCCCATCTTTACCCAACCATATTTCCAAATTACTAAGTGAATGTTGCAGTTACGCTATGGTGAAATTTACCTTGATTAGAAAACAACACAAAATGATACGGTGAAAAAAGTTCTTGGCCATCAGATAGACCCTAGCACTGACTTCTGCTATTCTTGATCACATGATCCCGCGTTATAACACATGACAAATAAGGCTATTTATATGATTACTGTTGTCCTCTCGAGATTGTTGGTCAAATTACAAGAGGCAATAAGTAACGCTGTGTGAGCACACGGAGTGCCGGGGGGAAAAGCGTTGTCTTCTTCATGTTTCCACCCAACAGGCTAGGAATTCATATATTCTGGGCACTTTTGGTCCCCACCTCGCTCCAAGAGACAACTGCAAGAGCGAGCAAAAACAAGGTGCTGTCAGAGCCAGGGTCGTGGGGGGCGGGGGCAGGAAAGATGAGGGACACAGGTCGAGAGTGTCTCTGGCTGGGGAGAGGAAGACAGGCCGGGTTCGGCAGGCAGACAGGAGGAGGGGGCGGAGGACATGGGCCGGGTGGGTGGAGGAAGAGGCTGGCCCCGCAAGCGGGGCAGGCCCAAGCCGGTCAGGATAGCCGTCATGGCGCCCCGAGCAGCATGCTGCGTGAATGCCGGAGAAGGCGCGCCAGTCCTTCCCGCCACTCCGATTCTTACCAGATACCAGTGCAATTCCCGGCGATCCGAGGTGACCTTCGATGGAGACACACCGCCTGACACAAGCCAAGGGCTTAAAGGAAGAGTTCTCGCGATAGCACAACCTTCCTCTCACTTCTCACGCCACATGTCTGACAGTGTCGCGAGAGCTCTGCTCGGTTCAGCCCGAAGGCCTTGTCCGCCCTCTAGAGGGCGCAGAGCGCAGGCGTACATTCTTTCCTGTGTTCTAGGTCACTGTCCTTTTGCCCTTCCTGACTAAAGCAGATTAAATGAAATAAACATTTGCTTAAGGCAAACAGTACTGAGGAGTATCCTGAGTGAACCTCTCACGTCAACCGTACTCACAAGGTAGATATTGTTTAGCCTTGACGTACAGATACAATAAATCTCAGAAGATACAAAACTACAAATACTGTATGATTCCATCTATATGAAGTGCATAAAATAGTCAAATTTATAAAGACAGAAAGTAGAAGGGCGTTTGCCACAGGCCTAGTAAAGGTGCATTATTTTTTAATGGGGACACCCTTTCAGTTTGGGGTGATGGGACGTTCTGGATATGGATAGTGGTGATGATAACCCAGCAATGTGAATGTACTTAATACCACTCAATTGTACATTTAACAATGGTTAAAATGTTAAATTTTATGTTATGTGTATTTTGCCACATTTTTAAAATTCAGTAAATAAACATTTGCACCATGTCACACCACAATTTTCTACACTCCACATTTCACCACTCTGTACTTCCCCTCACAATCTGCCCGGTGTGGCGTTATCCACGTTGGAATTTTTTTTTTTTATGTATTTGTGACCAGATGTTAAAATAGGAACCTTTCTGTCTTTTTTATGGCAGAGGTCCCCAATACTCGATGCTAACTGCATCCCACTGTTACTGGAGAAACATTGGTTCTTCTTGACGTCGCAGTAAAGACTTATAGATCAGCAAGCCTATTAGCATGCACACCAAGTTTATCAGGGAATGGGAGAGCAAAAGCAAGGGTAGCCAAAGGCTAGGGTGGCAAATTTGCCCTAGAGTGGCCAGAGAGTCAAGAGACCAAGTCCTTTTTTCTGAGAACACATATAGTTGGCAGGATGGGGGTGAAGAGTTTACATATTGGCTGATGGACAAAGGTGGTGCCAGCTTTCCTTGGGGAAATGTGATTACCCAAACTTAGGTATGGGGGGGAGGGGTGTCTGTTAGCTCAAATCCTTATCCAAATCCAGACTCCATTTGTTCATCATGTTATAAAACACATGAGTGAAGGGAGGCAGTTAATTAAAGTTGGGGCAGTTACCCAGAGTTATTTATGGACTCTTTCTGTAAGCATTAGGGACTTGCTCATAAAACAGATAGTGACCAGATAGGCAACTAACCAAAGTTGATTTATGGGCTTCTTCCCTTAGGTAAGTGTGGACCCTCTCCCGCCTTACTGGCCTTGGGATGAAAGCACAGTTTCAAAGGCTTTCCTTCCCAGATAGTGGAAAGGATACAGAATTTCAAGGACTTTCTTCCTCCTGTGCTAACATAGTGTCTCTTGTGTTGTTGGAACACCTGGCAATATTATCAGCCCAGGCCCAGGAATGCTGAGTTAGTGGAAGGGACATGTCTCCTTCTTTGTTAGATTGCAATGGTGAGGGTACTGCCTTTATTTCCCCTCTGCTACTTATTCTACTGCAACACCACCTTTCCCAGAAAGATGAAGGGATTTACAAAGGAGATGATCATGATAGGGTTTTGTGGATCCCGCCCATAAGCGATTCCTCCAAGGGTCAAGACAATCTCAGCTGAAAGCAACAGGAAATGTAGATTCATACACAGAATTGAAAAAGGCATAGTCATAGTCCATAAGTGGAAAGGGAGCTGTGGAGAAAAGGGAGCAGTAGGGAATGTCAGAGAGGCCCACAAAAGCCTTGTGAGGAAGTCATCATCCTAAGCACTGCCACAAGCCCAGAGAGCCCGAACTGCGTGATACCCTTAACTCACCCATCCCGCATTCCCTTCTCAGTTCAGATGCAGATTCACTAACATGACCAAAGCACGTTTTTATTATCTTAGGGTGACCCCAAAAAACTAAGGGGTCTACCTAGGATTGCTCAACTAGTTCAATAGCATGTTTGAACATACAAGGTTAGGTGGCAGAAAAGAAATAAAGCTCTTTAACCGATTGCTCACAGATTGTTCAACAGAGGACAGCTTGCTCATCTGTGATCTGTCACATACACACACAACAGATTCCAAGCCCCAGGAAAGCAGGGACCTGGTCTGTCTGGCTCATTGCTGTATCCCCAGGCCCACAGCATTGCCTGGCCCAGGCACTTAATAAAGACTTCTTGAATGAACAAATGTTCTCTAACACAGAAGTGGGATATAATAAACATTGTTACTGTTTTAAATCCCTCAATTTGGGGGTCTTCTGTATGCAGTAAGAGACAACTGATACTGGAGCTCTGAACTCAAGCCATTCCCTGAAGCCAGAGCCCCTTGCCTTTCAATACCCCATCTGCTGCATGTGGTCTTGATGCAGGAAATCGTATAGGCAGAACTCTGAGACTGTGCTGCTGTTGCTGACCAGTGTCTAACATCCAGGTTACCAGGAAACACCTTTTGGCACTTAAGATGAATAGTAAACCAAGGCAGGGAGAAAGAGGGAGACATGTCTCACCCACTAACTCAGTAGTCTGAGCCTGGTCCAATAATATTGTCAGGTGTTCCAACATGACAAGAAATATTTTGTTAGCATGAGGAGGACAGTCCTTGAAATTCTATGTATCCTTTCCACTATCTGGGAAGGAAAGCCTTTGAAACTGTTCATCCCAAGGCCTGAAAGACAGGAAAGGGTCCATACTGCCAAAGGAAGAAGCCCATAAGATAACCTTGGTTAATCTGTTTTACAAGGGAGTCCCTAATACTTACAGAAAGATCCCATAAATAACTTTGGGTAACTGCCCCAACTTTAATTAACTGCCTCCTGTCACATATCTGTTTTACAATAAGATGAACAAATGCAGTCTGGAGTAAGATAAGGATTTGGGCTAACAGACCCCCACACGTACCTAATTTTGGGTAGTCTTGTCCCCCAGGAAAGCTGGCACCACCTTTATCCATCAATCAATATATAACTTCTTCACCCCCATTTCACCAACTATATAAGTTCTCAGAACAAAGGACTCACTCTCTTGGCTCTCCCTGGCTGCCCGGCCTCTGGATGCCCAGCCTCAGGCTACACTGGCTTAGGTGTGCACTTGCTACCCCAGCCACTGGCCACCCTTACTTTCACCGCACTTACCCTGCTTTGCTCTGAACCTATGCCTTCTCCCTACCCCACCTCGGCAAAGCCCATTCTCTTCCATAAGAACATATCACCAATAAATCCCGCTTGCACGCTAATAAATTTGCTAATCTGTAATTCTTTACTGCATCAGCAAGAAGAACCAGGTTTCACCCGTCAACAGTCTCAGAGCTACTTCTCCAGGCTGTCCTGCTCTATTAACCAGCTCTAACCTCAGGCAAACACAGAGGTATATGAGGGATGCAGCATGGAGGACACTGTCTGAAGAAGAGCGAGGAAAGCTAAATATGAAAAACTCAAAGCAAATAAGGAATCTGATTTCATTTTGAAGACATATTTATTTTTTGAATTGTTCACCAGATGGCGGGACACCAGGACAGCAGAATGCAGATATATCAGAAGTAACAGAAGCAGCAGTGCCTGAGTAGGGGAGATACAGTGATTTATTGGAGTATAGGAAAACTATAACTTTTATTCATATTTATTTCTTGTTTCTTCCATTAAATATTTGCGTGCTTTATAATGTGTATTAAATCAATGCACACATAATTTATAAATTACAAGTGTTCACATATTCAGATGTTTGCTCAATTTATCTTTATTTTTGTTTTTATTTTTTTAATGATATGTAGGATTATACAATCATAGACTCTTAGAGGGCATATGACAATAAAATCTGGCAGGGGAGGACCTGGGCCCACTCTGGCTGGCTTTGGGCCCACTAGAAACACATTACATCACCCATCCACCGACAAAACAAGTCTTTTCTGGATTCGTCCACTCCACCACCGTAAAACTGCAGGTCTCCTTGTTGAAGATTTTCTGACACTTGCTTGTGTCATAACTTACAGGTGTAGCAGCACTGTCATTGAGATAAGAGCAACACCTATTAGAAAGGATAGGATGCCCAGCCTCCTCAGGGCCAGCTCTGTGCCTGAAGCAGCCCACATTCCAGCTCTCTGGGATGCCCCTCAACAATTTACTGTCACCTTTTGGCTTGCAACCCCAAAGTATTGCCTTCAGGAACCTGGATATGAGCACGTGGAACTTGGTCTATGAACACATAGACCACCTCTGACATTGTTCCTAAGTTCCATTCTGCATGCACAGGGCAGAAGTAAGTTCTGAGAGACCCAAATGCAGGTCTGGGCTACTTAGGGGCCAGGCAGGTTATTCTAGCCTGACTCTTCCTATTCCTGTGCAGGAAGTAGCCAGCAGTACTGCTGCTTGAATGTGGGAAAGAAATGGTTGTCCCATTCTAATGGAAAACTATTAGGACAGGTGCTGGCTAAGCCAACAGGAACAGAGTCGCTACAGGCCAGGATTAGGGAACACAGAGAGAAGATGATGAAAACTAGGGACCATCTCAGCAGGAAAGTCCATTCACATGTTCAAGGGTACAAACAATGTTAGGGCTCATCACTCTAGGAACACATCCATAAATCCCAGATTTAAATTGTCCCTGCCCAAAGTGTACACAGAAGCAGCCATCACCAAGGCCCTTTGTGAGAATATTTTTTTCTAAAAGGTGAACTTTGACTTATTTTAACAAAGAAGGACAGTTCAGTCCTCTTCCCAAATGGTACTCTGGAAACCAAAGTGAGACCTAGACATAGATTTTCCTAGGGCACCTGGGGCGGAGGGCCTTGGCAGTGGGGAAGCCACTGAGCAGCTTGAGATCTGGACAGTGTCCTAGCCTAGAGAGTGCAGTGGGTCAAAAAAATTATCCCAGAGAAAATTTAATCAAAAGCTGTATTTTGCTATAGCAAAAAGAAAAAATATATGAAGAAAACTTGGTAGGCTGTGAGGCAATTACAGGGAAAAGGAGTTGGCTTTGAACAGTAAAGAGAGCTGTGGAGTAGTGTGCTAAATGGGACAGGCATGTGGAGAAAAAGAGGGAAGGGGCACTTTGAGTTCCAACTAGGTATTGGTTACTGTCCCAGGCTCAAGGGACACAGAATGGCATAAAGAAGGCATTAAATATATGTTGAGATGTTGTATTAAATGTGGTCAAGGGCACGGATGTAATTCCAGCAAGGAGAATGAGTCGGTTGGAGGGCTTCCACACACTCTGGCAGGTCAGGAAATCTTTGAAAATATTGTTAAAAGTATTGATAATATAAATCCTATTCCTTATGTTAATGCATTTGTTGCAGGTCTGCTTTTTTTTGTTTCTTGTAATCTTTTTAATCATTATTATAGTAGGATGTAAGTATAGAAGAAAGCAGCAGGTTAAAAATGCCATCTTTTCGGTTATAGCTAATAAGGTTTCCGTAAAACAAAAAGGGGGAGATGATGCTGGAAATCAAGGTTCCTAAACTGAGGCATATTCTCATGCCTCTCAGTCCAGGTGTTCTATGACCCGCGCTGGCAAGCTGGACTCGCTGGCGCCGACAGTCTTTGACTGATCAGGCCTCAGGGTTTCAAGACATTCTGTGACTTGAAAGGAATCTTGCTGAGTACTCCATCCTCCCTGATGTTGACAAGGAAACCAAACAAAGCCGAGCACAGGTAGTGCTTAACCTTGCATGCTTTCTGTTAATGTTTAAGGAACAGTGTATCTGTTCCCATAGTCTTAAAAGAATAGATGATTGAATTCCTATTTTTTGTTTTTGATAGGAATCATTCTCTATAGTTTTCCTTTTGTTGTAATCCCAAGTAAGTAATTGTATATTGCAATCAATATTGGAATGTGCCTGTGAGCTCATTCCTTACCCTCCCTATTGATTTCTATACTTGTAAAACTCAATAAAAGGAGAGGTCTTTGTGCCGCTCGCTGCTGACCTGCCAGAGCGTGCGGCAGCCCTCCAACTGACTCATTCTCCTTGCTGGAATTACTTCTGCGCCCTCGGCCACATTTAATACAACATTGAGGTAAAAAAGTTATATGCAGAATCTCATTTAATTCTCACATACACCTGGTCATCCCTACTTTACTGTCAGAAAACTGAGGCTCACAGAGATTAAGAAGTGTATCCATGACCACAGAACAGGAATACAAAAGAATGGAGATTCAGATTCCATTACTCTGACTCCAGTATCAAGACTCTTCCCACTTCACTCTTTTCTGCTCTAAGGTCAAGGGGACCCTAGAAGAGAGTTGTATTGACATGGCTATAGTGATACAGCATTGATGGGGGTGGGGGTGGGGTGGGGGTGTCAATCCAGGTGGCACGGATGTTTTGGCCACTTTGGAGGTAGGTGCCCTGCAATGTTAGGGAGGAATGGCTCTCTAGCCCTTAACTTCAGTGACAATCACACTTCAGAGTCACACTGACACTAGACACAAAGACAATGTCAAATTTCTGAAACTACAAGATTAAGGTTCAGCTGTAATATGCAGTGACCCAAATGAGACAATACCTGGAAACCTGCTTTGGGCAGCCAGCCAGAAAGTCTCTTGATCTGATATCCCCTTCTTGTTCCATTAAGCATTTAGTACAGGGTATGCTCAACTCAATGAGTTTGGAACTTTTTGGACACTCAAATGTCTGATTTAAGTCAAGTGGTTTCTTCTCTACTCACTGGTGGTATCATAAGATTCTCTGAGGTACTTGTTACAATTCAGATTCCTTAGCTCCCTGTAGCTTTTGATTCAGTAGGTTCTGGGGTATGCCCTAGGTATCTGTATTTTGTCAGGCTTACCAGATGAATCTGTGATCAGGCAATTTTGGGAAACACTACTTGATACCAATGCTTCTTTCATCAAAGCCACTCCTAGTTTATAGGCCAAGACTCAAGTGACAACATCAAATGGATTTTGAAGGGGTGGCAGAGACTGTAGTAGCTGTATGGATGTGGCTGCTGAGGAAACAGAACAATTGGGACCACACTGTTCTGTTGGCCCAAGTGCTAGACCTTTGGTGTCCACAGCAAGCCAGCAGAAAACATCTGCACAATCTTTGGGCTGACACAAGTTAAATTTAAGCAGTAAATAAACTGGGGTTTAAAAGATTTAGAGACTTCCGGCCAAGATGGAGGTGTAAATACACACGCTGCATCTCCTCACAACTAAGAAAGAATTTACGACAACTTCAAAACTAAAAAAAACTCGGAAAATCCAGAAATTCAAAACAACAGGGAAGTTCAGCAAAGAAATAAAGAAGAAAGAATCAGCCAGAAAGGTAGGAGTGGGGGAGCTGGGATAGAAAGAGGAGCGGAGCAGCAGCTGCAGAGGGCAAGGAGTGTTTAGCAGGCAGCATGCCCGACAGCATGGCTAGAGGTAGCAGTGGCTGGCAGGAGCACAGGAGGGTGGGTGCGGCTAGCAGTACAGCGACTGTAGTCATGGAGAAAAACACAGTCCTATAGCTTAAATCCAAGAAACAATCCCAGCCCCAAACGAGACTGATCCCAGTGCCAGACCAGACTGCATATCTTGCAGTTCCAGTGCCGGGGAATATAGTGCTTCATTGCTTCTGACTGTGAAAGCCAGTGGGAGTTGGGGCAGAGGAAGAAGCTACCAGTCTCAAAAAGGAGGCAGCTTGCTTAGTACGGGAAAGGTGAGAAGTGCCTGGAGAAGCAGTGGCAACAAGCATCGTTCCCTCTCAGACCCCTCCCCCACATACAGTGCCAAAACGTGGTGAAATTGGTCACCAGCACTGATGAATACCCAAGGCTCCACTCCCTGTAATGTTACAGGTGTGATAGCCCTACCCAAAACACAGAGGCAAACACAGAAAGTTGTCAAGATGAGGAGACAGAGAAGTACGGCCCATAAGGGGGTGCAAATCAAGGTCCAAGTGACAGAACTAAGCAGCGAGCAGGTAGCGAACCTAACAGATGAGGAGATAGTGAACCTAACAGATGCACAGTTTAAGGCACTGGTGATAAAGATGCTCACAGACTTGACAGAAAAGGTTAAACAGGACAGGGAAAGAATGAAGGCTATCCTGGGTGAAATGAAGAAAAATCCATATGAAACAAATGGTGAAGGAAAGAAAACCAGGGTTCAAATCAACAAATTGGAACATAAGGAAGAAGTAAACAATCAACCAGTAAAGAAGGAGAAAATGAGAATTGAAAAAAATGAGGAGAGGCTTAGAAACCTCTGAGATAGCTTTAAACATGTCAACATCCAAATCATGAGGTTGCCAGAAGGTCAAGAAATTGAAAAATCATGTAAAAAAATAATGAAGGAAAACTTCCCTAATTTGGGGAAGGAAATGGACATATGGGTCCAGAAAGCAGAGACTCCCAAACAAACTAGACCCAGGGAGGACCACACCAAGACACACCATAATCAAAATGCCAAAGGTTAAGGATAAAGAGAGACTCTTAAAAGCAGCAAGAGAGAAGAGGAGAATTACCTACAAAGGAGTACCTGTAAGACTGTCAGCTGATTTCTCAAAAGAAACTTTGCAGGCAAGAAGGGACTGGCAAGAAGTATTTAATGTGATGAAGATCAAGGACCTACTCTATCCAGCAAAGCTATCATTTGGAATGAAAGGGCAGAGAAAGTGCTGCTCAGACAAGGTAAAGCTAAATGAGTTCATCATCACCAAACCATTATTGTATAAAATGTTAAAGGGGCTTATTTAAGAAAAAGATCAAAACTGTGAACATTAAAATGACAACAGAATCATAACTATCAGCAACAGAAGCTACGGAATGGAAATAAAGGCAAATTAAGCAGACATCCAGAATGGGAACACAATCATAGGTATGGGGAGCATGTAGGGGGAGGTCAGCTGGGAGGGGGGAAAGGGGAGAGAGAGGGAAATGGTGCAGGAATTAAGAAGCATAGTAGGAGGGTACAGAATGGACAGGAGGATGTTGAGAAGAGCTTATATGCATTACCCATGGACATGGACTAAGGAGGAGTTGCTGGGTGGAGGGGAGCAAAGGGAAAAGAAATTGGGACAACTGTAACAGCATAATCAATAAAACATACAAAAAAGAAAGAAAGAAAGAAACTGGGGTTTAGAGTACATGGAACACTACGAAGTATCCTTTACACCTCACACCCATTCCCTCTGCCTGTGTTCAGACTCACTCCTGTTTTTGCAAATCACCTCAGGCCAAGGCTGAAGTGAAACTAGTTAATTCTAGCATGGCTTCAGACCCCTGGGTATCATTTCCTCTCTTTAGCAACCAATCTGGATGTAGGTATTTAATAATGAAGATATTTATCAAGTTTTAAAAACAACTTAAAAGAAATAAGATTGAGGTAAAAGCAACCCATATGTCTATCAACAGAGGAATTAATAAATAAAATGTGGTATATATGTATACAATGGAGCATTCTGCAGCCTTAAAAAAGAAGGAAATTCTGAGGCATGCTACAATATGAGTAATCTTTGAGGACATTATGTTGAAGTCAGCCAGTCACCAAAGGACAAATACTGTACAATTTCACTTAGATTCATAGAATCTAAGAGAGTAGAACAGTGGTTGCCAGGGGCTGAGGAGAGGAGGGAATGGCGAGTTATTTATTGGGTAGGGAGTTTCAGTTTGGGAAGATGAAAAAGTTCTGAAGATGAATGGTGGAGATGGTTCCACAAAAATTTGAATGTACTTGTCTTGGCTGGTGTAGTTCAGTTGGTTGGAGCATTGGACTATAGACCGAAAGGTCATAAGTTCGAGTCCCACTTGGGGCATATACCTGGGTTGCCAGTTTAATCCCCAGTCCAGGAACTGGAGGCAGGTAAGGAAAATAAATAAATAAATAAATAAATGTGAATGTACTTAATGCCACTGAATGTTACACTTAAAGTGGTTAAAATACTAAATTTTATGTTATGTATATTTTACTACAACTAAAAAATAGAAATAACACTGAAAACTAACCCCCCTTCAGGATGGGATTTTGAAAGAGGGAGCAGCCCAACAGCAGCTGCACCCCTTCTTAGCCTTGCTAGCTTGAGACTTACATGCTGCAGCAGTTAATTCCATCTTCATCACAAGAACACTCCTCACAGTCCTCAGTCTCCCATTTTGAGTTCAGCGGGTGTGTGACTCCACTGAGATCCTTGCATTCTAAAATAAAACATGTGTCATCATATGTGGTGTCCCCAAGTCATGCTACTAGAACAAGGCTTGTAGGACATGGGGCCAGCCCCTGTCATCTATACCTCTCCCAGAGGGGGAAAAATCTGATAGATTTTAAGGGCATCTGTGTTCACTCAGAGCTAAATTCCAGTACTGTCCAGTTCCTGCCACTGATCATGTTTTCTTACAGCAAGCTTAAATCCTTCCAGATTTTATTTCAGAACAGATATTACAAGAAAAAAAGAAAAGCTATTATGATCCTAGGAGTACTTGGGACCAAGATTTTTTTTTCCTGCTGGATTATCTCATTTTTCTACCTCCCATTGATTTGCTTCTCAACTCTAAATGCACATGTAAAACATCTTGTGTATTAAAAAAAGAAACTATGTTTGAGTCCCACCCCAGAACAATAAAATCAGAACCTCTGGGTATGGAGCCCAGGCTGCCATATTTTTAGAAAGCTCCCCAAGTGATTTAAATATTCAGCCAATAGTGACAGCAGCTGCTTTAATCCTTGGTGGTCTAAGTGTGTTTGAGGAACCAGTAATATCAGCACTACCGGAGGTGGTGTTGGACATGCAAACTTGTAGTCTCACTCCAGGCCCACAGAATTAGAACCTTTAGTTTAACAAGATTCACAGAAGGCTCACATGCACATTGAAGTTTGAGAAGTACTGCTATGGAATAATTGATGGTTCTTCGCTTGCATCAAGAATCTTTTTAATGTATAGCTCCTACAGCAGAGCTTCTAATTTATGTGCTCTTGGATGGTACCTGAGCATTGGTAGGTTTCAAAAGCTCTCCAGACACTTCTCATACACCTAATGTTGAGAACTACTATCTTATGTAAATGGCAAATAGAAGCCTCTCATTTTATGCCATTTGGTATCTGCCCTAACTCTCCTACCCATGTAGATTTAAAGGCCTTCATCTGCCTACAGGTTACATCTACCAGGCTGCAGTAAAATAATAAACTTGAAAAGCCAGGACTTACCATTAGATACATCACCTGGAGTTTTTGTATTAGGTATAATATAGCAGTGGGCGTTGCATAAAGTCATGAAGGTGGCCAAAACCATGAGGCTGCCCAAAAGAGCATTCTGTAATGTAAAGAAGGGTTAGGAAGGAAAACAAATGAATTCAGATGGCAGTCATTGACCGTGTGTCCAGTATGAGGACCCCTGCTGGGCTCTGGCAGGTGGTTTAGAGCTGGAGCGTCTACCATCAAGTAATCAAGCAAAGGAACAAGATCTACACAAGTTACTAAAATAAACTGAAAAAAGAGCTAAATGTGAGTTAAAGGTCAGAGACCAATAAAAATAATGGTAGTGTGCTATTTTATTACAGGGGAGGTTCAGGGAAGCCTTGTGGAAAGTTGATTTTTTAGCCTCTTTGCAGAGTATGTATAGTTTAAAGAACAGAAATGAGGGAGTAGAAGAGAGCTTCAGGAAGATAATAAAACATTCACACACACACAAAAAAAAAAGAAGAAAATGCAGTAGGAGACTTGATGGAGCTCACTGAGGTAGTTGGAGTTCTTAGATGATGAGGCTAAGAACTTCATTTTCTAGGTGATAAAGGCATTGTTGATGGCTGCATGAACATATAGTTCATCTAGCTGATACTGGATCTGCAGGGCAAAGAAAAGTATCAAGTTGCTTTTGCCATCATTTTGAGATGAGGAAGCTAAATAAACCAAAAGACTTTAATGTGGGAATTTCCAGGAACCTTATAAAAAAGAAAGTGAGGTGAGAGTGCTTGTTCTATAAGTTGTCTAAAATTAATTATGTATTGATGCTATCTGAAGTGGTGCATTACTGATATAAGAATAGAAAGACAAGTAAAGGGAACAGCACAGAAATCCCAGAAAGTATATTTATAAATACATATAAGTTTATTATAAAATAAACTTAGTCTTTGAAATCTATAGAGAATGATTATTCAATAAATAATATTAGAACAAATGGTTTGTTATTTTGAAAAGAAACAGTTAATTTTCTACTTGAGTTCCCATAAATAAATTCTGAAATGATTTGAAGGTTAAATTTTTACAATAAGATTATGAATTAACTTTGTATGGTGACAGATTCACCTAAACCTAATATAATATTGTATATCAACTATAATTTTAAAATTTCAGCCCTGACTGGTGTGGCTCAGTTGGTTGGGCATTGTCCCACAAACCGAAAGGTCTGAGCACATGCCTGGGTTGTGGGTTTGGTCCCCAGTCAGGGTGCATGCAAGAAGCAACCATCATTGTTTTTCTCTCACATTGATGTTTCTCTCCCTATCTTTCTCCTTCCTTTTCCCTCTCTCTGGAATAAATAACAGAAAAAAAAATGTTTTTAAGATCATAAACTAATCACAGAAAATATAAATAAATCTTTATCTTATTCTAAATATAGAAAAGACATAGTTTTGAGCATGTAAAAGGTATAAGTCTGTAAACAAAATTAAAAACTATTACCATATTTGGAGAACAAGATCATTATATAAAGAATTTTTATATATCAATGGGAGAAATAAAAATATCCTAGTAGAAAAGTGGCAAAGAAAATAAAGTGACATTTCTCACTCATATACACAAACAGAAATGATAAACAAACATATGGAAAAGTTCAACATACTGATGAGATAAGAAATGTAAATACATAAATAAAAGATCCACAAGGAGGGAGATACTCAGAAAACGATTAAAGTTTTTGTACCAAATTTTAACAAGTGATTTTTGAGCTGTGGGACTTTTCTTTGGTCTTTTCCTCTTATTTTCTAAATTGTCTCCACTGAAACACATTTGCTTTATAAACCAAAAGAAATAAATAAATTCCTATAAGAAACTCTCGATATACTTAGCCCACATCAGAACTTGAGGTTGCACTTGCTCTTTCTGTTTTATTCTTTTGCATAATATTTAGCTTAAGATCGTGGTGGAAGCTTGAACTTTTTTCTCAAAATTATATTTAGAAGCCAGCATTATTGACAGAATTTCTGCTCCCTTCATAAAGAAAGGGGGTTCCTGGGGGGCACTGATGATCACAGGAATCTTGGAAGTCCTGTTTTATCTAGTCACAGAACAGAGGCATCAATGGGCACAAGCCAGAGCTGCAGCCCATGGTGAGTGCAGAGTGCATAATTCCTAGATCTCCTACTGCTCTGAGTGGGGACACCCAGTTGAATGACTCAAGGATGGAGTCCAAACATGGTGACAGGAGAATCAAGTATTCAGTTTTGAGATTAACCAGTTCACAATATCTCACATATAACCTCCATGAGTGCTCTCGCTCTCTCTCTCTCTCTCTCTCTCTCTCTCTCTCTCAGCCTGTTTCCTCCCCTGTAAAAACAAAGGTTCTGCTTGGGTAGGCACCAAAGTAACCTAGGCTTAATAACAAATATAATCTCAAGCTCACTGAAGAAGGACAGGGCCAAGGCCTTGAATTTTTACCAAGTCTCCCAGGTGAGAAGCAAAATAAATATGATCAAAGCCAGTGCTGCCTTAAGGTGGATATGTATCCCTGGGAAATCTTGTAAAATAAAATGCAGATTCTACCTTGGTGGGACTCAAAGAGTCTGAATTTCTAGCAAGCTCCCAGGTGATGCCCATGCTGCTGGTCTGAGGACCACCTGAATAGAAAAATTTGAAGTCCTTTCCTGTTCCCATATGCTATTTCTCCATCTCCCATCCCTCCATTATTTTGTTTCCTTTGCAACATTCAGTAAAGATGAGCACCTGACATATGCAGAAACACAGTAGCGCAGCTGTGAGGCAGGCATTTGTTACGCTTTCTGGATGGTGTGGCTTCATGTCAGCCTTAGACTGAAACGGTGCCCCTAGAAATAGTGTTCCTTTAGGTAAGCTGCTGCTCCTTGGGTGTTCCCCACATGATCAGGAGTCAGGCGTCTTTAAGGGTTCTAAGCAGGGCAGGGACGTTGCCAGCTCTGCACTTAGGAAGTCTACTCCAAGGCTGGAGGAGGGATCTGAATGGAGCAGCAGGCTCCCAACCCACTGTTTTTCTACTATTCCCAGCTTCGTTTTTCTGAGACGGTTTCTGAGGTTTGGTCTGAGGGAAGCTTTTCTACTCCTGTTCATTGGCGACTTCCTCCCTCTGCTCCTCTGCATCTTGAGAGCAGCCCAGCTCATCCCCTTTCATTGGCTTTAGCAAAGGATACTTTACAAAAGACAAAGTTTGAATTAAAGACAGAAAGGAAGAACAGATTTTATAGATTTTGATGCAAAATTGTTTCTTAATATAACATGATACACTAAAAAGGGCCTAGGGTAGGATGATTCCCAAATTTTGCTAAATGTTAAAATCACCTGGGCAAGTTTAAAAAACCCCAATTCCAAAGGACACACTGTGAACCAATTAAATCAGAGTGTCTGGTGTAGGAGTCAGATATCAGTACAGTAGTCCCTCTCTATATCGCAGTTCACTTACCCCGGCTATCGCGGGATTTTAAAAAATATTATATTTAATTATTTATTGCGGATTTTTTGCTATATCGTGGGATTTTGCGGTACTGTATACATATGTTGTTAAAGTTATTTTAGGATTAAGAGTGTAGAATATGTTTAAGAACATAAGTAGTGTTTATAAAAGTGTGGAAAAAGTTAATAAGGGAGTGGGAAAGGTTAATAAGGTACTAGAACATAATACCTGCGATAAGTGAGGGAATACTGTATTTATCACACATGCCCAGGTGATTCCACTGTGCAGCCAGTTTGGGAGCCACTGGCCTAGAGAGCCCTCTAGGGTTCCCGTTTCAGCTGCCCGCAGGATAGTGGTGAGACCATTGTGACCAATTCTTCCCCACTGCAGGCTTGGTTTCTCATCTGTAAAACGGTACAGTGTTGTAGCTCTGAAATTATATTTAATTCACAGATCATTCAAGAATTAGAAACACAAAGAAAGCCTAATTGAATCCCAAAATTACTGGAAGAAACAACAGCTTTGATCTTAGAGAATAGAAATAGTGCTAAATTTATTAAGACTTTCCCAGGCTCCCAGCCTCTCATTATATACTACACATTGAATTGCAAGTAAGCTATAGAAGATTCATAATTAGGCTCACATTTACCATTAAAGTGTATCCAGTAGAAACACATCACAGCACATTAAAATAAGGAATGTACTGTATATACTTCTTTCTTTTACTGGACTTTATGTATGAAACAACCAGTTACCTACCATTGTGATGAGCTAGAGTCCTTACAGGCATGTATATCCAGGGAAGATCACAGCAAATTTATATAGGACAGGACTACCACTTATCTGGCATGATTAGGAAAGATAACCTGCCAAGGACACACTTGGTATTTACAGATGATTGACTGTCAATAGGAAACTCGTTTCAGATGATTTATGAGTTATTCAGAAATCAGGTCTCCACCCAAATTATATGTTTACTCTTGCCATTTCCAACCTTGATATGCATTTGCCCTTGACATGAAAGAACAGAGAATAGAACTCCCCTTTCCTGAGCCTCCCTCCTAAGCTGGATGGATGGCTAGGTACATGATACACTATCTTACTTGATTTCATAGAGAAACAGAAGCTCAGGCACACCAATCATACAGCCATGTGTCAATGCTAGACTTCAAAGAGACATTAGGATAGTTCATTGGGTCAGCCCAGAAGACCCAGCAGGGCACACTTAGGGTCTATTCTGAAAGAGCAAACATGCCCTCTGTGGAATAAGAAAGCAGCACTCTGCAGCTATTTGCCTTGACAAGCCACATGTGCTCAAACAGCTTGAACTTTCTGTACTTCTTCTTGAATCTTAAGTATTTACTCTCTCCTGCACCAAGCAAGCCTTCTCTTTGCTCAGCAATGATCTTCAAAAAACAAACAAGCAAGCAAGCAAACAAACAAACAAACAAGAAACCCCTGCTTGCCTTCATTATGCCCAGGATGACTTTGGGTATCAGCAACAAGCAGAACCTCCTGATGTATTTAAGAAACAACATTTGCATGAGTCAGCTTAGGTTGCCATAACAAAATACCTCAGACTGGGCAGCTTAAAGAACAGAAATTCATTTTCTCACAGTTCTGGAGTCCTGATGTCTGATCAAGGTATTGGAAGGGTTGGTTTCTGCTGAGGTCTCTCTTCTTGATTTGCAGATGGCACCTTCTCCCTGTGTCTTTACAGGATCTTCTTCCGTGTGTGTCTGTTTCTTCTTCTTCTCCTTCTCCTTCTCCTTCTCCTTCTCCTTCTCCTTCTCCTTCTCCTTCTTCTTCTTCTTCTTCTTCTTCTTCTTCTTCTTCTTCTTCTTCTTCTTCTTCTTCTTCTTCTTTTAATGAGGACACTAGTCATATTGGATTAGAGCCCAAACTAACAGCCTCATTTTAACTTAATAACCTCTTGAAAGAGCTTATGTCTAAAACAATTACATTCTGATCTGCCAGGGGTTAGGACTTCAACATATGAATTTTTTTTTGGGGGGGGGGGCAACAATTCAGTCCATAAGACCACTTTATCCCAAAATGTTTTCCCACAGCTTGCTACAGTGCCTGAAAGTCCACCCTAGGTTCCCTTTACCCACAGATGAGAGCTCAGTCCTCTTAAAGATCCAGTTGGTTCTCAAAGCTCTTCCGAGCTGGCCACAGTAATTTCATCCTGTGCCATCCTCTACTGCTCCTAAATCCAGTTTTGCCACCTCCCAATACCATGTGAGTTAGCTCTCCTGCACCCTTAAAAAACTGCCTCCTGCCCTGGCTGGTGTTGCTCAGTGGACTGAATGCCAGTCTATGAACCAAAGGGTCACATGCCTGGGTTACGGACCAGGTTCCCAGTTGGGGGCGCGCAAAAGGCAGCTAATTGATGTTTCTCTCCCTTTCTTTCTCCCTCCCCCTCTCTCTAAAAATAAATAAATAAAATATTTAAAAAACAAAAAGCTGCCTCCCCACTCACCAAGGACACCACAAGCTCCTGTACACAATGTGAGTCCCAGCATAACTATGTAGTAGTTAGGAGTTTGTGTTCTATTATCCTTGTTACAGGCATATGACCTGAGCTCCACAATCAGACACACAGAGCAGGACCCCTCCAAGAGGATTCATGGAAAATGGCATTATGCAGACTTCCCTGGGAATGATGGTGACTCCTGGAGCAAGGGTCTCTGTGGTCCAGTGTGCAGTGTCAGCCATGTACAGGCCAGTGACTATGAGCAGTAGGTCTTGCTGGAGCCATCAGCAGTAGGGTTTGAGGTGACTCATCTGGCTTTGTGTCATCCAACCCCGTGTCTCTGGCATCTTTAATAAATTCCTCTCCTGCTCACACTGGAGCAGGTCCTGTTGTTCACAACTAAGAGCCCTGTGACCAAGACAGCGACCATAACTTATTCCTGTCTATGTCCTTCCCCATGACTGGTACAGTGCCCAGGACAGTGAAGCCAGGAAGAATAGAACCAAACCTGGTCTGACACAGGGATACCACACTGTGTCACTCAGTGCCACAGCTAAAAGGAGCTCATCTGCCACTCAACTAGGTGCTGACGGGAAGGCTGTCCCTATCTGCCCTTCTCTCACCCCAGAAGCAAGAACTGGGGCTTGTGGTGGGTGAAGGATGCTGTGATCAGGTTTGGCTGCTGCCTATCATGACTGGGAAGAAAAATAAAATGAGCAATATTTTCCACATGAGTTGCAACCAGCTTTATCCCAATATGACTGATTTTTATCTTGTTTCAACTTTTATCTTAACAGGCTGAATAAGCATCTAAGTGCAAGGACAAAATCACTGCTTCTGATGCGTGACCCCACTGAGTTGTACCAAACACCCAAGAATCCCATACATAAATGTCAACCTAATGAGGTCTCTTCATCACATCACACTGGGGAGGGGAAGGGAAAAAGAACAACACATGTGGAGAGGCTGCCCTGCAGCTCACTGTAAGAGGGGTTTCCCCTGTGAAATCACTAAGTATTTCTGCTCTACAGATGAGGAAAGTGAAGACCCCTCATTATCTCACAGCTCATAAATGAGAGTACCTGCATTGGAACTAAGATCAGCTGGCTTCCAACTTTTACTCTCACCTGTACCTCACTGTCTCTGTTGACCACAGTCTCCTCTTTTAGGAAACACTGCCTGAGGAGCTGGGGGACTGCTGAATCAGAACAAGGAGAGTTAGTGCAGAGGTTAGGACAGATGTAGATTCTAATCCAAGTTCTGCCCCCACAGAGCTGTGTGACCTTGGGCAAGTTTTATAACACCTCTGGTCCTTATTTTATTCATTTATTAAATAGGGATGATGCTCTCTTCCCTAAAGGGTTGACATGAAAATAAGTGAAAAATATGTCTAAAGCATCCAGCCCAGTGCCAGATAAAAGGTGATGTATCGTTTTTATAACAGCAGCCCTTTCAGGCAATAGCAGTTCACTGCCCTGGGAGTCCAGTGGCAGAAGCCTCCTCTTCACTAGGAAGTATTAATGATGCTCTGCTCAGTTCTGTCTCTATGGTGTGCCATCTGCCTTTACACAGGTGACAGTTCCAAAAGCCAAAAGCATGAGGCCATACTTCAGTAGGAACACTCCCTTCCCCTTGTATGGTCTGTAGATGGTGATTCGGTGGAAGAGGAAAGGTGAGAGCAGCTATAGGTGGGTGCTCTTGGGACATTCGGGTTTTTATTTGCTAATATTCTCTCAGGTAACTTCAGTTTCACACTGTATAAGCTATCTTGTGATATCTCATCATATCTGCTGAGCAAACCACCTTTTCTTATGATCTGCACACCTCACTTTCCTGTAGTTTGGTCGTTTTCTGTAATTCTACAGGTGGGCCTTTGAGAAAAGGTGAGCAAAGTATTGTCACATGCAGAAGTTTTGGTGCATTTGCTTGATAAATATTTGTTGAGTGCCATTCAGTACCTTCTGGTTGTACAGAAAATCCTTCCTGTCAAATCCCACTTCAGGATTTTTCTTATTTTCAGAAATACAACGTTCCTTAAATTAACCCAGGGGGATTCATGTTTGCTAAATTGATAAGGTGGTTGAAATTAACATATATTCCTGCCTCCCATGGGAGACAAATGTTACAGGAAAAAAACAAAAACAAACAAACAAAAAACCTCCTGGTCTTTATGTGTACCTATTCTTTTAGCTGAGTTGATTTTACAAATGATCCTTTAAAATGTTTCACTGTAACAACCGTAATATATTGGTTAAACAGCGAATATTGTAATCAGTAGTGTCTCAGAGCTGGAGGGGCCCTCCAAGAATTGTGTACTCTGACTTTATGGACAAGGAATGAGACTGAGGGAATCTAGTGAGAAGCTAGTAAACTGTAGAGTTCCATACATTGTCAGAAGGAAATGACTATGGTCTCAGGGAGCAGGGCAAAGGACAGATGAAGAATAAGAATGGGTGCACCTCAGGTATATTTCCCTTCGTGGCTATTGTGAAGACTAGGCTTTTCTTTCTATACTTTTTCTTTCTAAACTAAGCTTTTCTTGCTACGATTATAACAAAGAATGTTCAGAAGTTCCTGGTGGACACTATTGATCTAATTGTTTATCACTTGGGTTGAGCTGTTTTTGAAATGGGAAACAGTATTTTGCCAGCAGAAGCTCAGACCTGATTGACCAGGTGGCAGTGGGGGAGAATATGTCCTTCTCTATCCCCACCTAAAACCTAATAAGCCACTGTGACATGGCCTGTGGAAGCCAGGCTTTGAAACGGAGTCTTCAAAATGGACATTGTTCCTAATGATAAGTTGTCACAGAATCTATAAAAGCCAGACAAGAATGATCAAGGCACATTTCCCACTATGCCTCAGGCACATTCTTATAAATTGCTCTCTCGAAGAATTTTGGCTTCTGTGGTAAGAGGGGTTACCTCACCTGACCGCAGTTTGCCATACAAAGGAGGGTAGACTCCAATAGAATGTCAGCCAGAGTCTTAGCTCCTCAGCACCCCACCTTCCACTGTATCACTCTATGCCCACCTATGGGTCAACCCTACAGGTTCCTGCCTCAGCTCTACCCACATAGAGCTGCTCAGCATTGACACCACACAGCCCTGGACTGAGGCTACCACAGGGTTGGGTTTCCAGGATCAGTGGGGACGCCACTCACAAGTCTTCAAGCTGATTACTTGTCTGTCATGCTCATGTCCTCCTCCAGAGCCTTTCCAAGTCGTTATTGGTCTCTTAAACCTCCCACCCACCCATGCCTCCTTCACACCCCAAAGATAATCTCATAGAGAACAGAGGTGAGAACTGCCCTGCTTGTCCTCTACATATTGGACTGCACTTTCTCCTACTTCTTCAAATGACCCTTTCCTGTCCCACTCACAACATTTGGATCCCTCCCCACACACACACATTCCCAAGGACTTCCTCCAGCCTCTCTGGTAACAGGCAGGCTGCAAGGCAGATGGAAAGTATCAGCACATGAGAAATGTCAAGTTTCCAGTCAGAGAAAGAGAAATTCAACCCCCCCCCCATCAGTTTTCATTTTAGAGTCTGACACTTGTGATATGCCATGGCAGGACCAAGTTCTGCCATTGTCAGGATATTGTCAACTGTATTAGAAAAACTAACTCTAATGAGCATCTGCAAAAGGAAATGGTTTGGGTTCATGTGTTCAGTCCAGAAATGAAGTAGCTTCTAGATTTAGGGACTCAGACTATGTCAGACATTATAATAGAGTTTTCACTCTCCAGAAACCAAAAGGATGTGGGCCAATGCTCTTACTTGGATTCATTTATGTAAAATAAATATTTCCATCTATCTCAACACAATAAGACAAATCCAAGTCTATATGCCAAAAGACACAGCAGAGGGTCTTTTACACAATTAAGGATGCTGTAAGGTAAACCCCCTACACTGGTCAAAGGTGACATTGATACACAGATCCTGCAGTTCCAAGGGAAACTTATAGTGAGACTGTGAAGCCACTAGTAGAACAGCAAGAGCTATGGTGGTTATAGGTTTCCCCAGGCTAGGAACACTGTAAATGCCATGAGTCCTGTCTGCCCTGGGCAGGTGTCGAAAGAATGTTCTTGAAGCTAAGAAGCCAGGGATCTGGAAGCCTGCTGGTAAATTTTTTTTTCCCCTGTAAGGCAATTGGAAAGCTTATCTAGAGAAATATGAAAACAACAGATAAAACAGGGAAACAAAGAAATGGAGCTAAAGCAAATATGTCCGGGATTAACCACTGAGAAACCTAATCAGATTTTGTTCCAGAGAAGAGCAGACCCTGGCCTTCCCAAGGAGGCTCAGAAGTCTTGTTTGTCAAGTGGATTAAAGGCTATTTGGTCAAGGATCATGTGTTTATAGCTTAGAGCAATTGTGCAAAGAACCCCCAAACCACTGCCGCCCTGATCTTGATGTACCCTTTGTGAAGTTGATTCTTGCCTTCTTTTGATGATAAGGTGATGACAATAAGGCTTTTGTTGGTGAAAGATAGCTTTTTCCTCCTTTCTGGGGTGGTATTCAAAATGTTGAACAACAAGCATGACTCAGGCACTGACCCATCAGTACAGTTGCCAGAAGTCTGGGGTCTCTGTTGTGACAGATGGTACCTCTTTTGTTTCTGTGTTTAGTGAAGTGTGGAGGGGTCAAGATATTCAGCATGGTGGTAGGAGACACTCAGGAGTCTCAGGGCCATGTCTATTTATCTTCAAGTACCTCTGAACTGATGCACATCAGCACCACCAGCCTTGATTCTCACTTGTCATAGACCACCTACGAAGAAAATGTGGTCACCATAATCAGAGAGAAGAGTCAGTCAACAACCTTCACAGTCTGACTTGGAGTAGTGCCTTCTAGAAACACCTCAGGACTGAGGGCTAAGAGGCAGGAACAGAGCATTAGTTTTTTGTGGAATGCAGCAGAAGGTATACTCACAGACTGAGTTGTCTTTGCCAGCAATTTAGCACAGGTTTGTTGTAGAATTACAATAAACTTATAAGCCAAAAGCATATAGGATAATATCTCTTAATAAGCCAAATAAAGAAATAACATACTCCAAATCAATGACAGGTTAATCACACTATTGTTCCAGGCAAGGGGAGGTAAAGGAGTAAAGTCTAAATTTAATAAGAGGTGTACTTTTTTATACTTTGAGGCACTCAGTATGGTGGGCTACCAACCAAAATGCTGATTTCCAGTTTCCCATGCTAAAGTAAAAGTTTCCTGTTGCTAGGGAATAAAGACTCCAGTGTGAGTGAGCAGGCCGATCTCTTTCAAAGCTTCTGTGCTGTTTGTCTTCATTGTCTTGGAAGAATGCCTTGCAGAGACAGGAGCGAATGCACCAAGGGTCTTCAGAGAGTTTTAAGCTAGTGAACAGTTAGTTGTGTCACCATCCAAAAAATTGTATATCAGGCTCTTGATAAAAATGACAAAGCAGATTTGATTGAGACAACTGCAGTAGGGGCGAGACCCTCCAGTATAAACTGAGCTCAACTCCACAAAAACAAAAAAAAATGCAGACCGGTGCAGCCACTATGGAAAACAGTATGGAATTTCCTCAAAAAACTAAAAATAGAACTGCCTTTTGATCTAGCAATTCCATTGCTAGGATTATACTTGAAGAATCCTGAAATACCAATTCAAAAGAACCTATGCACCCCCATGTTCATAGCAGCGCTATTTACAATAGCCAAGTGCTGGAAACAGCCTAAGTGCCCATCTGTAGATGAGTGGGTCAAAAACTGTGGTACATTTACACAATGGAATACTATGCAGCAGAAAGAAAGAAGGAACTCCTACCATTTGCAACAACATGGATGGAACTTGAGAGAATTATGTTTAGCGAAATAAGCCAGGCAGTGAAAGACAAATAGCATATGATATCACCTAATACAGGAAACTAATAAACAACACAAACAAATGAGCAAAATAAAACCAGAGGCAAGTAAACAAGGAGCAGGCTAATAGTGACCAGGGGGGCAGGGGGGGTGGGAAGAAGGAGGGCAAGAAGTGAAAGGGTCTAGTCAAGGAACTAGTATGAGTTACCCATTGACATGGACAACAGGATGGGAATTGACTGAAGGAAAAGGGGTAGTCGAGGTAGGAAGAGAATAATGGGGGGGGGACAACTGTAATAGAAAAAAAACTCATAAATAAATTTAAAAAAATAAAATAACAAAAAACAATAGGAAAGAGGCTTTTAAAATGCTTGGCTATGCTAAAGAAAAAGGATTGAAGGACACTGGGATGGGGAGAGATTTGGTCAATGTGATTGGATCACCCCTGTTACTAACTGGTACTTACAGAAATTAGGCTCCTACCCTCCCACAGAGATTGGGAGACAGGGCTCTCTCCTTCTTGATGAATCCATTTCAAAGGATGGCTCCCAGATTCTGAAGCAATAAATCCTCAGGGGTTATAGAAGATACATCTCAACGAGACAGAGAAAGGTTTTACAACTGCAAATTCTCTAAAGTAAATGCTCTAAGAAAAGGGAGGTCTGGGCCTAGAGTCAGAATTTGACTGGAACAAACAGTAAATTCTTTTTGGCAGCACTGAGATTTCTCAGGGAGGAACTTAGGGGGTTGGGGCCATCATAGTAGATAGGCAGCCTTGAGCTGTTAAAAATTGTACCAGTGTTTGTTCAAATCTCTCAGTTTTGGAGGGTGGACAAATTGTGCTGAAAGTGCAGTTCTCATATGCCAAGTTGAATTTGCAGCCTAGTTGAGAAGAGGGCTGAGAGGGAGCTGACTAAATTTTGGTCAAGGAGAGAATCTTTGTCACTAAAAAGCCACAATACACAAGACAGTGTGGTACTGGCCTAGGGACAAACTTACAGATGAAGGAAATAGAATTGAAAGTTCAGAAATAAATCCTATATATGTGGTAAGTGGATTTTGACATCCAGCAAATACATATTGAACTCTTTCTTTCCATTTAAAAAAAAATAACATTTATTTCTATTTTTCTTTTTTTAAGATTTTATTTATTTATTTTTAGAGGGAATGGAAGGGAGAAAGACAGGGAGAGAAACATTGATCGGTTGCCTTCTCACACCCCCAACAGGGACCTGGCCCATAACCCAGGCATGTGCCCTGATTGAGAATCAGACCAGCGACCTTTTGGTTCACAAGCCAGTGCTCAATCCAGTGAGCCACCAAGCCAGGGCTTTACTTTCATTTAAAAAATTTATTTTTAGAAAGAGGAGAAGGCAGGGAAAAAGAGAGAGAATCATCAATTAGTTGCCTCTTGTATGCACCCCAACCAGACACCAACCCCTAACTCAGCAATGTGCCCTGACTGGGAATTGAACCAGTGATCTTTTGCTTTGCGGGACAGTGTTCAACCAACTGAGCCATACTGAACTCTTATCACAAGTCCAGCATGGTACTAAATTCTGAGATTATTCAGATACTGTTGGCTTCTCTTGCACAACTTTTCATTTTTTGAAGAGAATATTTTATGTTAAAGAATTCAACGGAATATAAGGAAAATACAAAGCAACCATCAATCTACTTTCAGTCTTCCCACTTATAAGTGAAGTGGTTGGACCAAATCATTATTCTCAAACTTTAGAGTGCATAGATCACTGAGGAGAAGGGGGGGTAGGTAGAAGAGGGTATGGAGGGATTAAATGGTACTGGAAGGAGACTTGACTTGAGGTGGTAAACACACAATTTTTTAAAGTATATTTTATTGATTATGTTATTACAACAGTCCCAATTCTTTTTCCCTTTGCTCCCCTCTGCAGAGTAACCCCCTTCCCTCCAGCCATCCCACTGCCCCCCTTACTTCATGTCCATGGGTCATGCATATATGTTCTTTGTCTTCATCCTTTCCTATATTATTCTTAACTTCCCCTTGTCTATTTGTACCAACCAATTATGCTTCTTCATCCCTGCACCATTTTCTCATTTCTCCCCCTTCTCCCTCCCATCTGATAACCCTCCAAATGATCCCCATACCTATAATTCTGTTCCTATTCTGGTTTGTTTAGTTGGATTTTGTTTTTATTTTTTAGATTCAGTTGTTGATAGTTGTGAGTTTGTTGTCATTTTAATGTATATAATTTTGATCTTCTTTTTCTTAAGTAAGCCCCTTTGACATTTCACATAATAATAGCTTAGTGATGATGAGCTCCTTTAGCTTTACCTCGTCTGGGAAGCACTTCATCTGCCCTTCCATTCTAAATGATAGCTTTGCTGGATAGAGTAATCTTGGTTCTAAGTCCTTGTTTTTCATCACAATAGATATTTCTTGCCAGTCCCTCCTTGTCTGCAAAGTTTCTTTTGAGAAATCAACTGATAGTCTTAGAGGCACCCCTTTGTAGGTAACTCTCTGCTTTTCTCTTGCTGCTTTTAAGATTCCTTTTTATCTTTCACCTTTGACGTTTTTAATTATGATGTATCTTGGTGCAGTCCTCTTTGGGTCTAGCTTGTTTGGGACTCTCTGTGCTTCCTGGACTTGTATGTCTATTTCCTTCACCAAATTTGGGAAGTTTTCCTTCATTATTTTCTCACATAAGTTTTCTATTTCTTGCTCTTTCTCTTCTCCTTCTGGCACCCCTATGACTCAGATGTTGGCACGTTTAAAGTTGTCTCAGGAGTTCCTAAGCTTCTCATTTTTTTTTCAATTCTTGTTTCCTCATTCTGTACTGGTTGACTGTTTTTTTCTTCCTTATGTTCCAAATCATTGATTTGAACTCCAGTTTTCTTTCCTTCACCATTGGCTTTGTATGGATTTTCCTTTGTTTCATTTAGCATAGCCTTCACTTCTTCCCTTATGTGTCTGCCATACTCAAGCATATCTGCCAAGCCTGTGAGCATCTTTATCACCAATGTTTTGAACTCTGCATCTATTAGGTTGGCTCTCTCCTCATCTGTTAGGTTGGCTCTCTCCTCATCGCTTAGTTCTCCCACTGGAACCTTGATCCATTGCCTCTTTTGGGCCATACTTCTCTGTCTCCTCCTCTTGACAGGCTCCCGTGTTTGCTTGCCTCTGTGTCTTACGTAAACTGTCGCTCTTGTTACGTTGTAATGGGTGGAGCCTTAAGTATTCGTCAGTACAAGGCAACACGTTTCACTACCTTGTGGCGCTAAGTGTGGGGGAGGGGTCTGAGAGGGAACAATGCTGCTTGCTCAGCACTTGCCCCCTTTCCAGGCACTTCTCCCACCTCCATATGGGCCTGGCGCTTCTAGCTGTTGTCCTGACCATCATTCCCAGAGTGGGTGACTCTGCAGACATTCTAGGACCATGGGGGCCCTTTAAACAAGCAGATTCTTCTGAGAGACCTGCAGTTTCTTCATCTGCCCCAACCCCTCCTGGTTTGAACAACCAGAAGCAATGAGGCTTGATTTTCCCCAGCACTGGAACTGCGAGCTGTGTGGTCTGGTCTGGGGCTGGGAACATTCCTCAGGTGTCCCTCCTGACTTTTAAATGTGTGACTGTGTTTTCTGATGGCCTGCTGCTGCCATTGCTGCTGCTACTGCTGCCGCCGCCACACCACATCCTCTCCATTCTGGCTCCACCCCTCCTACCTGTCTGGGTGAGTATTTCTTCTTTATATCTTTGTTTGTTGGACTTCCATGCAGTTTGATTTTCTGGAACTTCTGGTTGTCTCTAGTTGTAAGGTAGTTGTATTGCTTCTTAGTTGTGGAGGGAGATGCAGTGTGTCTGTCTACTCCTCCATCTTGGCCAGAAGTCCGGAACACACAATTTAATATTCAGATGATGTATTACAGAATTTTACGCTTGAACCCTGTATAATTTCATTAACCAATGTCACCCCAATAAATTCAATAAAATTAAAATAAATAAATTAATTTTCGAAAAGAATCTATCTAAGCTTTATGTAAGAATTTGAATTTTGAACTGAATTCCAGGCATCTAATAAAATGAGATTTTCTGTGATAGTCACAATAAAGTTAGATTCTTAAATTGCTTATCTGAAAAACTAAAGAAACAATTTAATAAGTTATTATTATCTAAATAATAAATAAATGCTTCTGATAATGTAGTCTAAATTAAAAATAATAATAATTGGGGAAAAAAAAAAACAGAATCACCAAGAAATCTCTGAAAATACAGATTCCTAGAACCCCACCCTGCAGAATCTAATTTCATAGGTCTGGGGTACAGGAATCTGTATTTTTTTAAAAATTCTATTTATTTATTTGAGAGACAGAGGAAGGGGGAAAGAGAGAGAGAAACATTGATTTTTGTCATTCCACTTAGTTGTGCATTCATTAGATGCTTCTGGTATGTACCTTGGCTGAAGATTGAACCCAAAACCTTGGCAAACCTGGACAACACTCTGGCCAACTGAAACATCCTGCTAGGACTAGGAATATGCATTTGTAGCAAGAACACAGGAGGTCCATGTAAAAAATATTGGCCTATAATATCTTTGATTTCTGATATTTTGTGATATTTATTATCATTTGTAAATGAATCCATAGGCAATAGCTATAAAAAATTTTAAATACGTGCATTTAAACTTTGGATACATTAGCAAACGTCTGCCAAATATATAAGCCCTAGAATGATCATTGCAGCACTGTTGAGAGGCACACAGAGAGAGAATCTATATACCCATCTATAGAGAACTCATTAAATAAATTATCATATTTATAAAGGACTACTACAGAGCTGTTAAAAAAGAACAAGGTAGTTCTCTATTGATATATAAAAGAATTCTAAGTATACTTTTATGAGTAAAAAGCAAGATGCCAAACACTGTGTGTGGTAAACTATACTTTCCAAAGATGCAATGTTATCTTCTCTCCCCACCATCAAGGGTAACGTCTTTTTTCCCTCCCCTTGAATCTGGGTTGGCTCAGCTAGTTACTTAACCAATGGAATATGGCAGCTGGGACGTTCTGGGACTTCCAAGGCTAGGTCATAAAAAGAACCTACAGCTCTGGCTGGTGTGGCTCAGTGAATTGAGTGCTGACCTGTGAATCAGGGGGTCAGCAGTTCGATTCCCAGTCAGGGCACATTCCTGGGTTGCACCAAGGTCCCCAGTTTGGGGCACATGAGAAGCAACCACATATTGATGTTTCTCTCCCTCTCTTTCCCCCTCCCTTCCCTCTCTCTAAAAATAAATAAATAAAATCTTTTAAAAAAATTTACAGCATCTGCCTTCATCACTGTTGAGATATTCCTCCTCAGAACCCACTGGTCATGCTATGAGAAACCCAAGCCTCATGAAGAGAGCATATGTCAACACTCCCTGATACTATTTTTTTTATTAGAGTTTACATTCAATATTATTCTGTATTAGCTTCAGATTATGTATTTGTTTATCACCTGCCTCATCCACTAAAATGCAAGCACCAAGAGGCAGAGACATGACATGTCTTGCACACCACCATATTCCCAGCTCCCAGAACAGTGCTCAGCACATAGTAGGTGCTCAGCAACCATTTTAAAATAAATAAATGAATGAATATTAACAATAATTACTTTGGGGGTCAAGGGTTGGATCAGTGAGGGATGGAGGCTTTACTTTTCACTTTCTGTACCATCTGAATTTTTCTAATCTCATGTATATATTACTTTTTAAAAACCATAACATGGGTTATTGGGAAGTGAAATATGGGATAAATTATTTTCTTTGCATACTTCTATACTTTTTAAAATGTAATAAACAAAACAAAAACAGCAACAAAAAAATGTAATAAACAGTATTTATTTTTTTTAAATGAAGTCAGAGGCCCTGGCTCGTGTGTATCAGTGGATTAAGCACCAGCCTGTGAACCAAAAGGTCGCTGGTTCGATTCCCTGTCAGGGCACATTCCTGGGTTGCATGCCAGGTCCCAGTTGGGGGTGTGCAAGAAGCAACCAATTGATGTTTCTCTCACAGAATGATGTTTCTCTCCCTCCCTTCTTCTTTCTCTGAAAATAAATAAATAAAATTTAATAAAGAAAAAGAAAAGTGGAGTCAGAGCATCTGCAATTTAATTGGTATCTTCCCTCTTTCCAACAAAGTTCCTATATGCAGAACTTTCTGAAAAGACATCTACCAGGGTCTAGATAAGTGTTAGGGGCACAAGATGTGGGGGCAGGGGCGGAGTTGCCAATAATTGTTTTTAGGTATAACTATAGCTCTCCACTCTCTTTTGTTTTGGGGATTGCCCAAAGCATTTAAATTTCTTTGGGCTCCTTGTGAACTCCTGTTGAAGGAAGACAACATGTCAGCTGTTTGCAAATACTGAGAAGTCATTGTTAGGGGTGGAGTGGGGGTTATAATATTGAAAAACAAAAGGGACTAGTTTTAGATTGGTGTTATGAACTGGGTATTTCGTACCTCCCAGTATATGTTGAATCTCTTATCCCCCAATATGACTAGATTTGGAGACAGTCCTTTATGGAAGTAATTAAGGTTAAATGAGGTCATAAAGGTGGAAACTCCAAAATGGGATTACTACCCTTATAAAAGAGACACCAGAGAGCTCCCCCTCTCAAGCATAAGCACAAGCACCAAAAAAGAGGTCATTAGAGCACACAGCAAGATAATGACTGTCTACGAATCACACCAACCCTACCAGCACTTTGATCTTGAACTTTCTAGCCTACAGAACGGTGAGAAATAAGCTTCTGCTGTTTGAGCCACCAAGTATATGGTGTTTTGTTATGGCAGCCCAAACAGATTAAGACAATAGGAAAGAAAAAAATCCAAATGCAGTGAATCCATTTATAAGCCCTATTCATATTGACAGTAATTAACAATAAGTACAGTTTATGAACCATTAAAATCTCCCACATGGTTATGTTTTATGATTTCTCTTAATTAACTGGTCATGGTTCCATAATGTTACCAGAGAGTGGCCTGGCCTTGAGTGGGTCTGCCTAGGGCTAGCTATATTGTGTGGGTTCTTGACTTCCTGTAGGAAATATTTCACAACAGGGGTCCAGGTGACTGTAAGGATACATTTATTAAAGCTGGAAACAGTGAAACAAGGAAGGGCTTAGCATAGAAGAAACAATAGGAGAGCCTAGGCTGGGCTGCCTTAGCTCACTGGGAAATCAGAGGTAAGGGGGCCTTGAGGATGGGTTCAGGGAATTAGCCCGGGACAAGCTGCCAGATGCCCATTACATTAGAGTTTAGGAGATGCCCATGGGGAAAGAAGTGGGTGAAGAAGGAAAAGGAAATGTCGCTGGCTGCTCCCCAGAAGGAGAGCGCTCTCGGATCCTTTGTCTTGAGACTTTTATCTTTCTTGCAGGGGAGAACCTTAGGAGAAGTCTCAGGGGAGGGTTTCAGTACAGTATTCATCCATTCTCCAGGTGTGCCTTTTCATAGTCATGGCCTCCACTGATTGGTCAGTGACAGGGCAGGAGGTCTTTAGTCATTGTAGTTAGCCCTGACATCAGGCAACAAAAGACAAATATCATATGATATCACCTAATACAGAAAACTAATACAACACAAACAAACAAGCAAAATTGAACCATAAGCATGCAGACAAGGAGCAGGCTGACAGTGACCAGGGGGGAGGTAGGAGGGGAAGAAGTAGGGAAAGAAGGGAAAGGGTCTAGTCAAGGAACTAGTATGAATGACCCATGGACATGGACAATGGGGTGGGGATTGACTGTAGGAGAAGGAGTGGGGAAGCAATGGGGGAAAAAGTGGGAAAACTGTAATAGAAAAATAATAAATAAATTTTTAAAAATCTAAAAAACAAATTACAATGAAACTACAAAACAACAATCATTCAGACCATCAGAGTGCAAAACACTGGTTATAAGGATGCTTTGTAAACTTAGAACTTCAACAGAATAAAAAAGAGCAAGGAAACCATAAAAAAGAACCAGTCAGAAAGGAAGGATACACTAACAGAAATGAAGAACAATTTACAGGGAATCAACAGCAGAAGGGATGAAGCTGAGAATCAAATCAATGATTTAGAATAGAAGGAAGCAAAAAATACCCAACCAGAACAAGAAGAAAAAATAATTTTTTTAAAATGAGGATAATGTAAGCAGCCTCTGGGACAACTTCAAGCATACCGATATTCACATCATGTGGGTGCCAGAAGGAGAAGAAAGAAAGCTAAAAATTGAAAAAGTACTTGAAAAAATAATAACAGAAAACTTCCCTAATTTGGTGACAAAAGTAGACATACAAGTCAAGGAAGTGTAGAGAGTCCCAAACATCGTGAACCCAAAAAGGCCTACATGAAGGCACATCACAATTAAAATTCCAAAGGTAAAAGACAAGAGAAAATCTTTTAAAAAGCAAGAGAAAAGCAGTTAGTTACCTACAAAGGAGTTCACATAAGACTATCAGCTGATTTCTCAAAAGAAACTTTGCAGGCTAGAAGAGATTGGCAAGAAATATTCAAAGTGATGAAAAGCAAGGGCCTATAACCAAGATTACTCTAACCAGCAAAGCTATCACTTAGAATCAAAGGACAGATAGAGTTTTCCAGACAAGGAAAAATAAAGGAGTTCATCATCACCAAATCATTATTGTATGAAACATTAAAGGGTGTTCTTTAGGAAGATCAAAATATGAACAATAAAATAATAAGAAATACATATCTATCAACAATTGAATCTAAAAAGCAAAATAAACAAGCAGAATGGATACAGAATCATAGATACAGAAAACATTTTGATGGTTGCCAGATGGAAGGGGCATTGGAGGGGAAATGGGTGAAAAAGATGAAGGAATTAAGTATTATCAGTTGGTACTTACAGAATAGTCATGAGGGTGTAAAGTACAGCATAGGAAATAGGATAGTCAAAGAATATATATGCATGGACATAGGTAACAGTGTGGGGATTGCCTGAGAGGAGGGTAGGAATGAAGAGAGGCAATGAGGGAAAATTGGGACAAATGTAATAGCATAAAAAATAAAACATAATTTAAATTAAAAATAGCACTTAAGCCCTGGCTGGTGTGGCTCAGTGGATTGAGTGCTGGCCTGTGAACCAAAGAGTCGCTGGTTCGATTCCCAGTCAGGGCACATGCCTGGGTTGCAGGCCAGGTCCCCAGTTGGGGGCACATGAGAGGCAACCACACATTGATGTTCCTCTTCCTATCTTTCTTCCTTCCTTTCCCTCTCTCTAAAACTAAGTAAAGAAAATCTTTTTTAAAATAGCACTAAAAAAAAAAAAAGGAAATATTAGCCAATGAGGCTTGCCCTTTGCTCTTACCCTACCCTACTTTCTGGTATCCCTGTGCTAGGAGTAGGGTGCTTCCTGCAATAATTCAGCAAGAAGTGACTTAATGCTCAACTTTTAATTTCGGAATAGACTCTCACAGCTCATGGCAGAGAAAATAGCTTTAGAGAAAAAGGCTTTTGGAGCACCAACAAATCTAATTCTGCCCTGGCTGGTGTGGCTCAGTGGATTGAGTGCTGACCTGCGAATCAAAGGGTCATTAGTTCAATTCCCTGTCAGGGCACATGCCTGGGTTGCAGGCCAGGTCCCCAGTACGGGGTGTGCAAGAGGCAACCGCACACTGATGTTTCTCTTCTTCTCTTTCTCCCTCCCTTCCCTTCTCTCTAAAAATAAATAAATAAAATATTTTTTAAAAAGTCCAATTCTTAGCTTAAACATTCAGCATAAAAAATACCTAGCATCTGCCAAGACTAGATGAATTGCATAGGTCTGAGAAAAAGAGAGAGTTGGAGGGGGGAGCAATAGAGTGAGTCAATGATGTGGGTCCTTGAAAGGAAGCTCCACGTCCTACCTATTACCCCACCCAGGGTGGGCAGCAGAGGAAAGAGTGAAGATAAGTGGGAGGATCTTCAAGCAATGGGGTGGAAAGCTGTTCTTATTTCTTGTGGGGCCCAGAGAGAGCAAGAGAGGTCTTTGAACATCCCTATCTTACAGGGCATGGTGACAGCAGCAGTATGGATCAAGAGCTTCTCTGTCACCTGTGCTCCCAGGGTAATGAAGGACCACATCTAAAAGTGTCCCTGTGTTTGAGCCTTTTCAATGAGTGTCACTAGACAGGGACTGGGCCTGGACTGTGTCTACCTAGGCTGGCCTGTAGTTTGTGGGATCTTGACTTCATGCAGAAAAGATTTCACCATATGAGCCCAGATGATTTAAAAAATTTTAATTGTATTTTTTTCATTACCATTTAACTTCTTTATACCACTCTTCCCCTGCAATCAGGATACTATTGTCCATATACATGAGTCCTTTTTCTTTTTTGCTTGATCCTTCTATTCCTACCCCACCCCCATAGCTGTCATTCTGCTCTCTATCTATGAGCCTATCTCCATTTAGCTTGTTAATTCAGTTTGTTCATTAGATTCTACATGTAAGGAAAATCACATAGTATTTGTCTTTCTCTGACTGGCTTATTTTCTTAGCGTAATAGTCTCCAGGTCCATCCATACTGTTGCAAAGGGTAAAATTTTCTCCTTTTTTATGACCTAGTAGTATTCCATAGGGTAAATGTACCAGAGTTGTATTATCCGCTCATCTACTGAAGGACATGGGCTGCTCGCATACCTTAGTGATTGTAAACAATGCTGCAACAAACACAGGGTTCTTACGTTCTTTTGAATCGGTGTTTTGGGTTTCTTTGGATATATTCCAAGAAGTAGGATAGCTGGGTTAAATTTTTTAATTTTTTGAGGTATCTCCATACTGCTTTCCACAGTAGCTGCACCAGTCTGCATTCTCACCAACAGTGCCAAAGGGTTCATCTTTCTCCACATTCTTGCCAGTACGTGTTTATTGACTTATTGATGATAGCCATTCTGACAGGTGTGAGATGATACCTCATTGTGGTTTGGTTTTAGTTTGCATTTCTCTGATGATTAGTGATGTTGAGCATCTTTTCATATGTCTATTAGCCATCTGCATGTCCTCTTTGGAGAAATGTCTGTTCAATTCTTTTGCTCATTTTTTAATTGAATTGTCTGATTTTTGGTGTTGAGTTTTGTAAGTTCTTTATAAATTTTGGGTATCAGCTCCTTGTCATATGTATTGGTGAATATGTTCTCCCATTTTGTGGGTTGTCTTTTATTTTGCTGATGGTCTCCTTTGCTGTGCAATAACTTTTTATTTTGTTGTAGCCCTCTTTTTTTTTTTTTTCTTTTGTTTCCCTTGCCTGGGGAGATATATCTGTTAAAATATTGCCATGAGCAATGTCTGAGATTTTACTGCTTATGTTCTCTTATAGGATCTTTATGCTTTCAGGTCTAACATTTAAGTCTTTAATCCATTTTGAATTTATTTTTGTGTGTGGTGTAAGAAGATAGGTTAGTTTTATTTTTCTGCACATATCTGTCCCAACACCATTTATTGAATAAACTATCTTTAGCTCATGGTATGTGCTTGTTTCCTCTGACAAATATTAATTGACTATAAAAGTGTGGGTTTATTCCTGGGTCTTTATTCTGTTCCATTGATCAGTGTGTCTGTTTTTATGCCAGTACCATGCTGTTTTGATTACTATGGTTTTATAGTATAGTTTGATATTAAGTAGGGTGATTCTTCCAACTTAGTTATTCTTTTCATGTTCACTGTTATGCAGGGCCTTATGTTGTTCCATATAAATTTTTGAAATAATTGTTCTTGATCCCTTGCTCGCTGTCTTCTTCTTCTGGTATTGCCATGATGTGAATGTTGTTATGCTTCATGCTGTCCCAGAGGTTCCTTAAGTTCTCCTCATTCTTTTAAATTCTTTTTTCTTTTTGCTCCTTTGTTTGGCTGGTTTTTTTTCTATCTTGTCTTCCAAATCTCTGATTTGATCCTCTGCTTCATCTAACCTACTGTTTATTCCTCCAGTGTGTTATTTATTTCATAGATTGCATTCTTTATTTCCAACTGGTCTTTTTTTCTATGGTTTCTATGTCTTCTTTCATGCTGTTGAGTATCTTTATAATCATTACTCTAAACTCTATATTGGGTATATGGCTTGCTTCCCTTTCATTTAGTTCTTCTTCTGGAGTATTCACTTTTTATTTCATTTATGGCCTGTTTCTTTGTCTTCCCATTTTGGCTGCCTCTTTGTGTTTGTTTCTATGCATTATGTAGATCTTCAAAAACTCTGATTCAAACCTATGTCATATGCTGCCTGTTACTGGCTGCAGGCAATCTGTTTGGAGCAATCAGTGATCCACAACTTCTGACTTCCTCTGCTGGGCCTGCATGTGTGCAGAAAGGGCCAGGCTGTGCACCAAGGCCAGCTTTCACCAGCACTGGGTCTTGGGGCGAGTCAGCTGAAGAGTTCCCTTCTAGTTGTTAAACTTAATCAATGATATAGCCTCCAGCTGTACTCAGCTTCCCAGCTTAAGATCCACAGGGTGGGTCAGAGTAATTTCTGAAGGTGGGGCTACTGCTTCCCTTCAGGATAATGCCATTTGGACGGGAATGCTCTGCCTGAGAAAGGTACCTTGTGCAGTTTGGAGAATGACTCAACACAGAGATCCTAGTGGCTCTTCCTTCCGTTCTCTCCTCAGAGCCACCAGCTCCAGACTCTCATCATGCATATCTTGTCCACTCTGCTCTCCCTCTGCTGAAGCCCAGGGTAAGGGGCTACAAATGAAATTTTGTGTGTTGGCTCTTTAATAGGCTCTCTCTATCTCCAGCTGTCTCTCCCTGGTGGACAGAAATACTGGTACTTTTCACAGCTCGGTGTTTTCTTGGTTTCTTTCCCAGCTCTGTTGCTGTAGGCTAGGGAGCCTAGCTTGTGGTATAGACCTCACTCTTCTCAGGGGGAGCCTCCAGCCACTGAAATATCTCTCCAGAACTTTAACTGCTGCCCATGGGAACCCAGCCAGTCCTCTCGCACCTCTTCTGCATTCCTTAACAGTCTTGTTGTGAATTAGTTTCTTCTGTCTGTCCTTGGTTATAAGGCTTCTCTCCAGCCAGTGTTCAGTTGGTTATTCTACAATTTAGTTGTAATTCCAGTTTAGTCCTGGGAGGAGGTTTGTACAGCTTCCACTTACTTATCCACTATCTTGGATCCCAAGTCCAAATGATTGAGAGTATGTTTATTAAACCTGGGGACAGTGAAACAAAGGAAAGACCTTGGTAGAAGAAGCAACAAGACAGAGCCTAAGCAGTGCTCTGCTTTGGCTCCCTAGAAATGTTATAAGAAAGAAGTAAGCCAAGGTAGAGCTGCTGTTAGCTCACTGGGAAATCAGAGAAAAAGGGGGCCTTGGAGCCAGGATCAGAGGGTAAGCATGGCCTATAACCTTATTAAACATGACGTCTGAGCAAATGTCCCCAGGACTGGAAAATTACTGGAAAAGCAAGAACAGAACCTGACTAACCACTCCCCATAGCCACAGGCAAAAGACAACATTGGTGCAAACTGTAGCTTATGCAAAATCAACTGAAACCTCTCGTGTTGCAACACCCCTAACAGCCCAAACACCACACAACAGCAACCCTCCCCCAACCCTTTATAGTCCAATAAAAGCTCAAAACCCCAACCACTCAGGGTTGTATGATTCTCCATGCCTGGTGCTTTCCTCTCTTGGAATGTGAATAAAACTTTGCTCTCTGCATTTTTTTCTCTTCGTGAATTCTTTCACAACCTGTGTCAACAGCCAATCCTAACATTTTGGTGACCCATAAGGGGACATTTTATTTCTCCCTCTCTTCCACATCCTGAGACTTAAGATTAGGGGAGCAGTGGGGAGCAGAACCTCATCCCAGGCTTACCCTCTTACCCTGTCTCTGTGAGGTTTGGAGAGAGTATTCTGATCCTTTGCCATCTCTCTGGACTCTGAGGACAACCTCCTTTTCATCCCCTACACAGCCAGAGGTTGATAAGTCTCTCGGAATCTCAGGATGAAAACATTCTCTTTGTTGAAAGTGATAGCTTAGTCCCCTGTCTTATCATAAACCGTGGTGTTGGGTCTATCTAACTTGCCAAGGGTTTCAGCCACGAGGGACAGCTCTTGACTGTCTCCTTCCTGGGTTTTGTCTGCTCTTGCTTGGTCTTAGGGATGCCTGACTCTGGGACAGATTTTCTGGTCATGGTCTTCCCTCAGACTCAGGAACACGTGACTCTGGTGGCAGATCTCTAGGTTGTTCAAGTAATGAACACCCTTCTCAAACCTTCCCCCCAACTCAGCATGTTCTCATCCCTAAGCTATCCTTCCCTTTTAACTGGAAGGCTTTGGGACTTACCGACCTCAAGCCCAAGCACTTGATTTTCTACTGCAATATGGCCTAGTCCCAATACAAACTAGGTGACCAGTAGGTCTGGCCCATGAATGGATCTTTTTATTATAATACTATCCTCTAACTTGACCTGTACTGCCACCATCTAGAGAAATGGTTACTTATGTTCAGGCCTTTTTTTGAATTCTTGTCATTCCAACCTCCTGTTGCATGCTCTTCCTTATACCTACTTCCCTTCCTCCTCCATCTTCCCAAGATTCAGACAATCTCACCCTCTCTGTACCTCCTACTCCTCAATATCCCCCTTCTGACTCTTTGCCTAACTCTTTAACACCCCCTCCATCTCTTTTCCCTATATCTCCTCCTCAGACCTTTCCCCCTACCTCCTATTTCTGATTGGGTTTCTCCCAGCCATACCTGTTCCAGATGTCCCTTTAAGGAACCTCCTAATCCTGTAACCCAGCTCCCTCTCCATAAGTTTGCTGGACCAGAGGGCATTATTTGGGTCCAGGACTCCTTTTCAATGTCAGACCTCTCAAAATTGAGGTCAGACTTGGCAGTTTTATGGTGAATCCAGCTAAGTTTACAAAGGAATTTGAATATCTCACCCTGTCATATGACCTTTCCTGGAGAGCTATTCACATTCTCTTTTATTTACATTATCTTTTCTGCATGCACAAATTTGGGAAAGAGATCATATCTGCGCCACGGCACAGAAATATGGGGATGACACAAGTTGGAGGCAGCCAAATATTTATATTCCCAGCACCATGGCCATCCCTGACCAGGACCCCAGTTGGGACTACCAAGCTAATTCCCCTGATCACCATAAGTGGGATCACATGCTCTCCTGCCTCATACAGAGAGTGAAGTGGGCTATACTAAGCCTGTTAACTATGACAGAATTAAGGAAATAACTCAAGGGACAGGTGAGAATCCTGTTCCTTTCCTCTCTAGATTCCTGGAGGCTTTTCACATATGCACTAAACTAGATCTTGATTCTAGGGACAGTCAGTCTGTTCTAGCAATGCACTTTGTCTCACAATCAGCCCCTGACATTCAGTGCAAATTCCAAAAGCTAGAAAAGGGCCCTCAGACCCCACAATCAGTTAGTCAATCTGGCTTTCAAAGTCTTTAACAATTGTGATGAGAATAGATAAGATAAGAAAAGAGAGTGGGATTGACAACAGTTCTGGGAGCAAAAAAAAAAAAAAAAAAAGTTTTCATGTCAACCTCAGCAATTAAGGGGCTCTTCAGGGAGGGGCTTACCTGAGGCCCCTGACGCAGCAGCAAGGACAGCCATCAGTGACACCAAGGCCCCAAACCTGCTTAACTGTAAACAGAAGGTCACTGGAGCAAAGAGTACCCTAAGAAAAAATGGAAGCCACTAGGACTGCGCCTATGTTGTAAAAAGATGGGAGTGCCCTCTCCTCAAGGGAATAGATCTAATTCCCTTTCTGGAATTAGCAGGCACTCCTAGAGGGGTTCCCTCTCTACCCATGGACCTCCTTGGCCTCTTCTAGACATTGGACTGATGGGCACCGGCATCAGACCAGGTTCTGCTTCACATCATTGAATTGGCTGAGCTTCAGCTAATTAATTTCTTAATTGATACCAGTACCCCTTATTCTGCTTCTCCCTGGATTTCATGCCTTTTGTTTCTGTCTCCTGTCTCCAACATAGGGGTTCAAGGAAAGGATTTAGGCAACTCTGCAGGAGTGGTCCTATAGAATAGGTGGGCCCTGGACTTTTTCTACTGGTTAACCAAGGAGGGACCTGTGCTATGCTTAATGAGATTGCTGTTTTTTCATTAACCAGTCTGAAAAATATAAAACAATTTTTAAAATGTCATTGACAAAGCCATTAAGTTCTATAAAAAGGGGTCATTGGAAGGATTTGACTGGTGGGATTTTAAGGCCAATATCTGGTCCTGGTTTTCTTCACTAACTTCCTTCCTAGGACCTATTGCAGCCCTTTTCTTTATTCTCAATTTTTGGGCCATGTCTCCTCAAATATCTCATATCCTTCCTTTAAGGGAACATCCAGGCTCTGGGAAATGCCCTTCATAAATGGCCTCTGGCCACAGCTCTCACTTTTCAAGCTATTAAGTCCCACTCTCTTCCATATAGTGATCCATACCAAGACCCTCAGGTAGGGACAACTCTTCATTCTAACTAGCAGGAAGTAACCATAAAAAGATGAGACCTTCACCTATACTCCCCAGATTCGGTTTGATCATTAAGAATAAAATAACTTTAAAACCAGAGGATGGACGGAAAGGACGAAGCTAGCACCATTTGCAATCATGGCGCCATTTGCTGAGCAGGCCTATGACCTTATTAAACATGATTGTCATTTTACTGTTCTGAGCCTATGTCTCCAGGACTGGAAAATTACTGGAAAATCAAGAACAGGATCTGACTAACCACTCCCCACAGCCACGGGCAAAAGATAACATTGGAACAAACTGTAGCTTAAGCAAAACCAACAAAAACCTCCTGTGTTGCAATGCCCCTAACAGCCCAGAGGGTACACTACAGCAACCCTCCTCCCACCCTTTACAATCCAATAAAAGCTCAAAACCCCAGCCCCTCAGGGCCAGTGTGATTCTCCAGGCCTGGCCCCTTTCCTCTCTTAGAAAGTGAATATAACTTTTCTGGCTGCATTTTTCTCTATTTGTGAATTCTTTCACAGCCCAAGTCAACAGCCATCCTAACAGATCAGGTTAGGGTCAGAAAGACATTCAGAGTTCCTTAAGATGAAGTTAGCCCATGTCCACATTTATATCTCTGGTTTCACATTATTATTATTATTTTAATATTTACAAGTTTATTTGAGCCTAACTGATAACATGCCAGGAAACAAGATCTCAAATATTCCTGTAGGAAATGTCCTTAATTTTTCCATGATGGTGGTTATGTGGATGAAAAGGGGGTTCTGTGGAAAGAAATACCACAGGTTGATCTGACTGTAAATTCCTGACAGAGGGCAGAGGCAAACAATAGGGGGAAAATTGGGACAACTGTAATAGAGCAAAAATAAAATATTTAATAAAAAAAAATAGATTCCTGACTGGGCAGGTCATAATAGATAGTAACACCCCAGGCATACACCTTTTAGAATAAAAAGCTTATCTTTCCTCTAAGCAAGCTCTGTTAATTGTTTCTGTTTATCTAGGTTAACATACCTCTGAAATGCCTTTTTCAGACCCCTCAGAAATGTAGCCATCCTCAAGAGAGCATATAATCATGTTAGCTACTTTGGAGCTTAATCCTTGCCTTTTTTTCTCCCACCTACATATAATCTTCCTTATATTCCATTTTGAATTTCAAATGCCCAAAAGAAATTCCAAAATTGTTATTCTCAAAAGCATTTGAGATTTTGTTCCCTGGCATATGTTATCAGTTTGGGCTCAAATAAACTGTTATAAAAATGCTTTACAAGTTTGGACGTTTCTTATGTTGACAGTTACATGACTACACATTTGTCAAAACACATCCAACTGGACACTTAAAACAGGCAAACTTTTAAAAAATATTTTAAAAATATGATATAGGATGATGTAACTAGTGAATGGAAGTTTAATGAAAGACAGAGGACTAAAAAGAGACTACATATTTATCCTACAAGCTCAGGGTAGGCCCACATGAGGGGCCTTACAAACTCAGAGACTAAAAGTAAATACACAAGGTGTTCTGAATATAAAAACTCCTAACTAAAAGCCAGTCAGAGTGGGCAGTCATGTCCTAGGCCTGTGACTTTTTTATTTTCTTTTAAGATTTTATTCATTTATTTTTAGAGAGGGGAAGGGAGGGAGAAAAAGAGGGAGAGAAACATCAATGTGTGGTTGCCTCTCACATGCCCCCAGCTGGGGACCTGGCCTACAACCCAAGCATGTGCCCTGACTGAGTATGTGTCTCTTTGTTTTGCTTTTTATTCAGTTTCAGGGATTCCCCCACTTTGCTTTCTCCTGCCCCTCTAATCTATCACCAATGTATTTCATGTAACCCTCCTTATGTCTTCCCCTTTGAGTCTAATGTATAAAATAAGCTGCAAAACTGCCCTTCTCCAAAGCATTTTCTCAGTTTATTATTTTGCTTCTCAGCAATTGTCAGTTCGGTTCAAATAAACTCTAACAAGACCTTTTTGTAGGCTAGATGTTCTTTTTCAAGAACAATAATATTTCAGTGTATTCCCTCCAAACTGCTTATTAATTACCAGAGAAAAAAGAGTAGTTTTCAATGGAGACTAAGTGATATCGCCTTAACCAAATAATCAAAGCTAATTGCTAATGATGAGGCAAAAATGAACTTCCTGCTATGATGTCTTAAGCACCTTTTTGTGGGGTGTTTGCCAAAAATGCACAACTTAATCTAATCACAAGGAAACAGCAAACAAACCTATTCGGAAGTAGGGTGTGTATTGAAATGGCTGCAGTCAATAAAAGCTACAGGAACTGTCAACAATAAAATAAGACCATGCCCCCACTGGATTTATGTCTTAAAACTGGCACAGACCAGCTCTATCCAACATGGTGACTAATTTCACCTTACAATAACCCTTAGTCTTATAATACTCTCACTGTAATACATTAGCATGCTAAACAGCACACTCTGAGCTGCCATGGTCAGAAATGGAAAGCCCATGTGAAAACAAAAATTGGCCTCCTGAGCTCTTCTGACAAGTCTACATCGCTTGCCTGAAAAGATCCTGAATATTTCTCTCCCTTACTAATTGCCCTAGCCCCAGTTAAATGAGCCTCAATAAAAAAACAAATTCCATTAAAGGGAGTAGCCTTCTCTCTGTCTCACTGCTTCACTAATAAACTCACTTTCACTTTAAACTCTATGCCGTGTTTGAGTTTGAATTCTTTCCCACATGAAGCCAAGAACCCACAGTGGGTCATAGATCTTTGGGCCTCTGAACCCCCAGTAATGCCTACATCATCTCTATAAAATAACTGGCCCATACTCTTCAAAAACATTAAGACCATGAAAGATGAAGAAAAGATGAAGAGATGTTTTAGATTAAAGGCAACTAAATAAATATGACAAATTAATACAATCTTTGATCCTAGGTCAGATCCTGGACTCAAATATAGAATATTGGGATAATTGGTAAAGTTTGACTATGGATTGTGGATCAGATAGTATTATTTTATCAATTTTTAGGTTTCCTAATTTTGATAAATATACTGAGGTTATATTTGAGAAAAAATTCTGTTCTCAGGGCATCCAAACAAGTATTCATGGATAAAAGAGCATGATGAAGGCAAATAATTCTTAGATTGCTCAAAGTGTGTGTGTGTGTGTGTGTGTAAAGAGAAACAGACAGAGACAGAGGACATGACAGCTCAAATGGTAGAAAAATATTAACAGTTCGTGAATCTGGATGAAGAGTATGCAGGATTTCTTTGAACTATTCTATAGGTATATGTAAAACTGCATCAAAATGAAAAGTTTTAAAAAGTATCCTCTTAATGGTCAATACATGTGGGAGACAGGTATGTATGGTACAGAGGGCTGTAGCCTCTGTGCGGAGCCAGGACCAGAAGATGGGCCCATAAGTCTTAACCGACTGGCAAATGTGCCCCACATACCATAATGCCAGTCCCACACTCTGGAGGGTTTTAGAAGTAGAATAGGAGTGTAACGTACTCTTTGAAGCTAATGAAGCCTCTTTGCTTTGTGTAGCCCCAAATTCTTGTCAGTAGAATGTGAAAACAAAATGTTTAAGTAAAAAGAAACATCTGGAGTTCTATGATATGCCTTGGCACCTCGAAGACTTGCTACCTATTTCCGTATGTTAATTTATGTTTCCCTTTGTTGTTACTCCCAACCATTTGGTGGAGGTCTGCATTCTTACCCTGTGCATTTCTGCATGTAGCAAACTCAATAAAAACCCTGACTGAGAAAAGAGTGATCAGTGATCTCCTCTGAGAGACACTCACCCTTCTCTCTCCTCAGATAATTCATCTCTGAGTCAGTTCTTTCATCCACACTGAGGGATCTGCGGGATCGGATACCCCCACAAATACACACATGAAAAAAGTGATCAACTTCATTACTCATTAGGGAAGTGCAAATCAAAACCACAGTGAAATGCCAATTATCACCCACTAAAATGGCTATAATTACAAAAAGAGAGATAATAGCAAGCGTTGCCAGAGATGATAAGATATAGAAACTTAATGGTAGTTTCTTTGAAAGTTAAACATAGAGTTACTTTTTAAACAAGAAATTCCACTTCTAGCCACTGTTAAAGAAAAACAAACCACAGACCCAAAATGGAGACTCTTGTGCTAAAATTTATGATACCAAACCAAGATTGAATACCAAACTTAATTGCTATTAACCTCTGCCAGAAACAAAATCTTACCAAGGAGGTCTGGAATTTTCTGGTCAACACCAATAAAGTCATCTTGTCACATTGGACCTCTCCATTCCTTCTACCCCACAAAGAAGAAGCAATCTGTATAGTAGGAACCCTTGCCAATCTCTTCTCCAAGAACGAGATGTCCAAGAGTGTAAATAATCCTTTTTTTTTTGTCAATAGTTCCCTCGTCCCACTCTTCTGCCTATAAAATCCTTCAATTTTACACAACCCCTCTGGTTGCTAGATGGGATGCTGTCCAATTCATAAGTCATTTATTAAAGTCAATTAGATCTTCCAATTTGCTTGGTTGAATTCTGTTCTTTAACAGTACACACTCAAGAAAATTCAAAACAGATACTCAAATACATACTTGTACATAAATGTTTATAGCAACATTATTAACAATACCCAAAAGGTATAAACTACCTGAATGGTCATAAATAAATAAATGATTACCAAAATGTAGTGTATCCACATAATGGAATATTATTCAGCAGTGAAAAGGATGAAGTATTGATACATTAATAGAACATGGATGAATGTATGTGAAAGAAGCCATTCACTGAAGAGCATATATTATAGGATTTCAATTGTATGAAATATCCAGAGTAGACAAATACATATTAAAGCAGAAAGTAAAATAGTGGGGCCAAGGACTAGGGGGATAGTAGACTGAAAAGTTATAGCTAAAGGTATAGGGTGTCCTCTTGGGGTTGATAAGATGTTCTAAAATTGAACTGTGAATATATTTAAAAAGTATTCAATTGCACACTTTAAATAGTTGTATGGTATGTGAATTATATCTCAATAAAGTTATAACAAAGTGCTCTCTTGTTTTATGAAGTGTTCCAACTCATATGATAAGTCATACGTTCACCCTACTTAAGCTTTATGAACAATTTAAAAACAAGTCTGACTCGATCAAGAATTTTGCCTTTGCAGGTTTTGAATCCTAGCTCTGGCATTTTTTTAGCTTGGTGATCTGGGGCAAATTATTTAACTTTTTGTACCTCAGCATTCTCATCTGTAAACTGATAATAACAGTACCTAAGTTAAAAGGCTGTTCTAGAGATTAGAAAGAACCATTGTTAATATAACAAGAACTGTTTGTGTGATGTCAATGTAACCTGGCAGTCAAGAAGAGTGAACTGGAATGCACATGTGTGAACAATGATGACTTCAATGTACTACTAGACAGTGGGGGTGGTAGACACCATTGCGTGAGCATGTATACTGTGTAGCTATAGCATTCAAAATGACTTAGTGATCACAGCAACAAATCTGTATCTAATTTTCTGTTAAGTTTGAATATTTCTCCATGAAAACTATTTGGATGACTCAAAAGGCTTTTGGGTATAATGCAATGAGTGCAGGACAAATAGAAGTGTGGCACAATTGCTTCAAGTATAATTGAGAATCTATTGAAAGCAATCCACATTCTAGAAGGCCTGCCACAAGCAGAACACCTGAGAATGTTGAATGTATATAGGCTTCAATTAACAAAGATCAGTGTGACAGTGCAAGAACTAGAACCTTATCTGGGGATTCCAAAACTACCATGTCCAAGATTTTGACACAGGAACTTGGCATGAAATGTGTCATGGAAAAATCTGTTTCACAGCTCCCGCTACTAGGGTATCATGCTGCAGTTGCTAATAATTTGATTCAAACCACTACCAATGAACCAGATTTCCTCAAAAAGGTCATAACTTTGAAGGGAACTGAGGAGTCATTGTCTTATGTAATATGTTTCTTTTATCTTGTATCTTCTTCAATGAATGTCTTTATTTTTCATATTACATGACTGGGTACTTTCTGGACAGACCTCATATAAAAGTGTTTCAAAGTGTTTCAAGTAGTAAAAAACAAACAAACAATAGCAAAAAACCCCAAAACTTTAGGGTATGTAACAGAAGTTTCTACAGAGAAGAACTAGAAAGCTTGTCCATTCTTGCATGGAGGAATAAAGGAAAGGAAAAATAGGGTTAATAATAATAATGTCAACTAGTAATGGCCAACATTTATTGAGTGCTAAGTATTTTATATATATATTTTTTAACTATTTTATATTTATATGAGAAAACGACATCTAGCATTGACCATTCTCTTAGGAAAAGCAATGGTCAAACATATCCCCTTTTTATTCCAAAGTCCAGAGGGAGAAAGTGGGTATAAGACATTTTGGATGATTACTCACTATGCACTCCCAACTTCCTTCTCGCTGGTAATCTCATCTTGGAGAGGCTAGAAAGCCTCTGTTTTCTAGCCTCCCTTGAAGCTACAGGTAGACATGTGATTTTATTTTGGCCAATTAGACACAGTATAAGTTTCCTCTAGAGCATCTTAGAAAGATGTTTTGTCTTCAAACAGAAGGGACCAGCACAAAAAGAGAGATGCTGGTGTATTTGGTCCCACCTATTCCATCCTTGAATATGATTGTGATGTTTGGGGATGAGGAAGTCATCTTATGGTGAATAGATGACAAAAACTGGGAAAAAATGCCAAGGGTAACAGGGAAAAAATAGAAATGACATCACTGAGTTACCAAACCATTCCTGATGCCATCTGCTCTTGGGCATTGTGAATAACTTTGTGATTTATATCACTCTTAGTTGAGATCAAAAATATTTCCAATTGATACAACATGTTAGATTAAGGAGAAAACCAAAAGAAAAGGGACTCTGTCCACTTGAAGTCTTGTCAGAATGTTGCTGCCTTGGGGGTGTCTTGTAGCAACTAAGATGATGAGAGTACAATAATGGCAGAGAGAATTGGCTGGGTACCACGGTCAGTATGTGACAAGCTAGTGATCTTGAGCTTTCATGCCCCCAGGAGACATGGGAACACAGAATGCAGCTGCTTTGTTGGGAGTGAATGAACCTTATTGCATGGGAATAACAACAAAAACTTTAGGAAAGTGCAGCACCCACAAGACCACAGTGAAACCAATTCAGTCATGGAAGACCACCAGCCTGGATGAGTCAAGAGAGCAGTTCACTAATTCACCAGCTACACCTAAGAGACAAGGTGCTCAGGAAATCCACTGACAGACATGACTCCATACCAGAGACCTGTGGACACTGAAAATAGTTCCAAAAAACCTTCTCCTATTGAGAGCAGATCTGGGGAGCTTATCACCCCTCTCTCTGTTCCATAATCACGAAATTGGACAGAGGAAGGGACGGGCAAAGAAATATAAACAACTGTGTATTTCCCTGGAAAAACCTGAGTCATCTTGAAGAGGTTATTTGAATCAGAATAGAATGATACTGGTAGGTTTAAAATTCACCTTCACTCCTGCAGTTGCTCTTTTTCCCATCTGCATGGGGACTCTAAAGAAAGATTAAACCCACCTAAGAGGCATAAAGAAGTGTTCTGTGGGTTTGGGGTGCACATTTGTAAATTTTGGGTCCACTGTACACTTCTGTGAGTACAGCCAGGTCTTTCTGTTTGAGCTTTCTATTACAAGTAAGCTAGAGGCCTATGTTAGAATAACAATAGATTCAATTTTTCAAACCCTTGAACCCAGTTGCTTAACTTGCACAGTCTCATTGTACTCATCACAACAATACAGGAAAGAAGGTGTAAATTTCCCATTTCAAAAATTAGGAAACCAAGGCTGCCTAAGGCTAGAATGGGACATGATTTGATGCTACCAGAGGCAGATCCAGGAAGTAAAGAAAGTGCACCTCTACAATGCTATAAAAGATGTGGTAGGAGGAGTGACTCTCAATCAGCTAGCTGGAGGGAAGAGTCCACCAAAGAGCAGCACAACAATAAGCAAAACCCAAGTACAACCAGAGAGCCCAGATAAATGGCATAAAGGACATCCCAAGAGCATCAAATTCAGGAGGCCAAGGAGACTGCACCACAGAACCCCACAGAAGGTCACAACACAAAGACAGGAAGTCAAAGCAGATCAATCTAACAAGCAGAAAAAAAACAAGAAGAGTCACAAAAAAATGGGGAGACAAAGAAACAACCCTACATCAAAAGGAAAGGAGTAATCCCCATAAAGAGTGCTAAATGAAATAGAGGTAAGCAAACTATCAGACATTGAATTCAAAATAATGATTATAGGGAAGCTCACTGAAAACTAAAAAGAACTCCAGGGAAAATAGAAAGAACTCCAGGGAAGATACAGGGAACTTACTGAGAACTATACCAGCATTAAAAAGGACATAGAAACTATCAGTAAGAGCCAGGATGAAATGAAGAATACAATTTCTGAATTGAAGAACACAGTAGAAAGAATTAAAAGCAGGCTAGATAAAGCAGAAGATAAGATCAGTGACCTGGAGGACAACATAGAAAAAAATTCCTAGACAGTGCAACAAAATGAAAAAAGACTAAAAAAAATAAAATAAAATGAAGAGGGTTTAAGAGAGCTGCAGGACACCATGAAACATAGTAATATCCATATCATAGGAATACCAGAAGAAGTAGAGCAGCAAAGGATAGAAAACCTGTTTGAAAAACTAATGACAGAAAACTTCCCTAACTTGATGAGAGAAAAATCGCTCAAGTCCATGAAGCACAGAGAGACCCAACAAAGATGAACCTAAACAGGCCCACTCCAAGGCACATCATAACTAAAATGGAAAAAATCAAAGACAAAGAGAGAATCATAAAAGCAGCAAGAGAGAAACAGCTAATAATGTACAAGGGAGCTCCAATAAGGCTATCATCAGATTTCTCAACAGAAACACTACATGCCAGAAGGGAATGGCAAAAAACATTGCAAGCAATGAAAAACAAAGACCTACAACCAACACTGCTCTACCCAGTAAGGCTCTCATTCAAAGTGGAAAGTGAAATAAGGAGTTTCCCAGACAAAAGAAGGCTAAAAGAATACATCTCCACCAAACCAGCATTGTAAGAGATGCTAAAGGGTCTGCTTTAAGAAGATGAAGAAATAGAAACAGAAAGGAACACAGGTATAAAGGGGGAAAATCACAATGAATAAGTACCTATCAATAATAACTTCAAATGTAAATGGATTAAATGCTCCAATAAAAAGACAAAGGGTAGCTGAATGGATTAGAAAGTATGATCCACATATATGCTGCCTACAAGAGACCAACCTCAGAACAAAAGATCTACACAGACTGAAAGTGAAGGGATAGAAAAAAGTATTTCAAGCAAATGGACATGAAAAAAAGCCGGGGTAGCAATACTTATAGCAGACAAAACAGATTTTACATCAAAGTCCATAAAAAGAGACAGAGAATGATATTTCATAATACTTAAGGGAACAATCCATCAAGAAGATATAAACCTTGTAAATATAAATGAACCCAACATAGGAGCATCCAAATATATAAGGAAAATCTTGGACGACTTCAAGAAGGGTATTGACAGCAACACACTCATAGTAGGAGAATTTAACACCCTATTGTCAACAATTGACAGATCTTCCAAGCAAAGAAACACCAAGGATATTGTGAACCTGAACAACACTCTAGATCACATGGCCTTAATTGACACATACAGAACCTTTCACCCCCAAAAAGCTAAATATACATTCTTTTCAAATGCACATGGAACATTTTCAAAGATAGACCTCATGGTAGGACACAAAACAAGTCTCAACAAATTCAAAAAAAATTGAAATTACATCAAGTATCTTCTCAATTCACAATGGCTTGGAACTAGAAATTAACCACAAGGAAAAAACTCAAAAACATTCAAATTCATGGAGAATGAATAACATGCTATTATATAATGAATGGGTTAACAAGAAATAAAAAAGTTTCTGGAAACAAATGAAAATGAATACACAACAACCCCAAACCTGTAGGATACAGTGAAAGCAGTCCTGAGAGGGAAGTTTGTAACAATACAGACCTACCTAAAAAGGATAGAACAATCTCAAATAAACAACCTAACCCACATCTACAACAACTAGAGGAACAACAACAAAGCCCAGAGCAAGTAGGAGGAAGAAAATAATCAAGATCATATCATAATTAAATGACATAGATATTAAAAGAATAATTCAAAGGATTGATAAAACCAGAAGCTGGTTCTTTGAAAAGATAAACAAAATTGACAAGCCTTTAACGAGACTCATCAAGAAAAAGAGAGAGAAGACCCAAATAAATAAAATCAGAAGTGAAAGAGGAGAAATCACAACCAATACCACAGAAATAAAGAGGATTGTAAGAAATTACTACAAACAACTATATGACAAGAAATTTGACAACCTGGGTGAAATGGACAAATTACTAGAAACTTATAATCTTCTAAAACTGAATCAAGAAGAAGCAGAAAACCTGAATAAACTGATAACAACTAGTGAAATTAAAGGAGTAATAAAAAAACTCTTGACACACAAAAGCCCTGGACTGGATGGCTTTACAGGCAAATTTTACAAAAATTTTAGGTAAGAACTAACTCTTACCCTTCTCAAAATATTCCAAAAAATTCAAGAAGAGCGAAGACTCCCAAACTCTTTTTATCAGGTCAGTATTATCCTGATACCAAAACTGGGTCAAGACACACAAAGAAAGAAAACTACAGGCCAATATCACTGATGAATATGAATGCTAAAATGCTCAACAAAATATTGGCAAACCAGATCCAGCAATATATTTAAAAAATCATACACCAAGATCCAGTGAGATTCATCCCAGGGATGCAAGGATGATGTAATATTCGCAAATCAATAAACATAATACACCACTTAAACAAAATGAAAGACAAAAATCACATAATCATATCACTATAAGCTGAAAAAGTATTTGGTTCAGTTCGGCATCCATTTATGATAAAAACATCCAGCAAACTGGGAATAGAGGGAGCATACTTCAACATAATAAAGGGCATATAATAGAAACCTGCTGCGAACATCATACTCAATAGGCAAAAATAAAAAGCTTTCCCCCTAAGATCAGGAATAAAACAAGGATGTATACTCTCTCCACTCCTGTTCAACATAGTTTTGGAAGTTCTAGCCACAATGATTAGACAAGAAAAAGAAATAAAAGTCACCCATATTGGAAAGGAGGAAGTAAAACTGTCATTATTTGCAGATGACATGATAGTCTACATAGAAAACCTTATAGACTTCACTGGAAAACTACTCAGCCTAATAAATAAATTTGGCAAAAATAGCAGGGTACAAAGTCAATATTTAGAAACCAAAGGCATTTCTGTACACCAACAATAAAATATCAGAGATAGAATCTAGAAAAAAAATATGGTTACTATAACAACAAGAAAAAAAAAGTACTTAGGAATAATCTTAACCAAGAAGGTAAAAGACCTGTTCTTGGAAAACTACAGAACACTGAATAAAGAAATTAAGGAAGATACAAATAAATGAAAGCATGTACCATGTTCATGGATGGGAAGATTCAACATCATTAAAATTTCCATACTACCCAAAGCAATTTTTCAATTCAATGCAATCCCTATTAAAGTACCAATGATATATTTCATAGATCTAGAACAAATACTTCAAAAATTTATATGAATCCCAAATGACCCCAAATAGCCTCAGCAATCTTTAGACAGAAGAACAAAGTCAGAAGAATCACAATACCTGGTATCAAACTATATTACAAGGCCATGGAAATCAAAACAGTATGGTATTGGCATAAGAACAGACATATAGATGAATGCAACAGAATAAAGAGCCCAGAAATAAACCCGGGCCTCTATGGTCAATTAATATTTGAAAAAGGGGGAGGGAGCATAAAATGGAGTGAGAAGAGCCTCTTCAACAAATGGTGCTGGGAGAACTGGACAGGGACATGCAAAAAAATGAAACTAAACCACCAACTTACACCAGAATAAACTCAAGATTGATAGAAGACTTAAGTGTAAAGTGTGACACCATAAAAGCCTTAGAGGAAAAAATAGGCAGTAAAATTTCAGATATCCCATGTAGCAATATTTTAGCTGATATATCTCCTAGGGCAAGGGAAATAAAATAAAGGATAAACAAATGGGACTACACCAAACTAAAGTTTCTGTTCAGTGAAAGAACACATCAGCAAGATGAAAAGGGAACCAACTCTATGGGAGAACATATTTGCCAATGATCAGACAAAGGTTTGATCTCCAAGATATATAGAGAACTTATATGGCTCAACACCAATGACTCAATACCAAGAAGACAGATAATCCAGTTAGCAATATTTACAATAATGAAATGCTGGAAACAGCCTAAGTGCCATCAGTGATGAGTGAATCAAAAAACTGTGGTACATTTACACAATGGAATACTACACAGCAGAAAGAAGGAAGAAATTCCTACCTTTTGCTACAGCATGGATGGAACTGGAGAGTATTATGGTAAGTGAAATAAGCCAGGCAGTGAAAGACAAATATATGATCTCACCTAATACAGGAAACCAATGAACAAAACAAACAAATGAGCACAACAGAACCAGAGACATATAAATAAGGAATAGACTGACAGTGACCAGAGGGGAGGCAGGAGGGGGGAAAAGGAGGAAAGAAGAGGAAGGGAATTTCAGCGTGCCTCAGCCCGCCGTAAGGGACAGCGGCACCAGGCACTTTCTGGTCAGGCCGCCACTGTGACTGAGATAGAGGAGGGAGAATCATTCTTTCTGCTGTGCTCTTCAGAGAGGGTTTTTGTTTTGCTTTTATCTCCTCTCCCCCATTCTGCTTTTGGAAGAGGAGAAGGATGAAACCAAATCAACAAAAAGGCCCACAACCTATGAAAGAATAGGATGTGGCATGTATTGTAAACAAGAAATTTACTTTTGGCTATTACAACAGCTGATAAAAGAATACGGACAGTTAAGAAATACTGTCCTTGGTTCCCAGATAAGGAATCTTTAAATTAAAAGTTTGAAGAAAAAACTAGTCAGGAGTTAAAATGGCTCCAGAAAAGTAAAACCTCCATGTGTCATCAGAATTTACTTTTTTGAAGCTTAGTTCATGCGGCTCTTTGCCCAGTGCATACTGCTGTGGCTCAGAGCGCCGCAGCCTCAGAAAAAAAAGGGAAAGCAAGGAAAATAACTCAGGCTTAGAAGATGCCAAAACTGTGATGAAAGTAGGAAAGGGGCAGAGAGAGCGGAATATGCAAAGCACTGCAATCCCTGTCAAATGATTGGCTCTGCCAGACCCTCCTTGGAATCCTAAAAAGCCACAATAACTCTTGCTGCCTCTGCAGGCTGACACAAGCCCACCAAAATCTTCTCAAATAACAAAAAAAAAAAAAAAAAAAAAAAAAAAAAAAAAAAAAAAAAAAAAGGAGGAGTATGGAGTCCTCCCCAAAGAATCTAACTAATTCAGCAATCCACACTTATAATTTTTTAAATTGTGATGACTTCCTTATTACTCCTATAAAAAACTGTCTTGAGGAAGCAACTCAGACAAAAAATTGGAAAGCCCTGTCTGCTGTTTTGATCATTGTGAGGCAGGGACAGGCTCCAAAGTGAGAGTCCTACTTATCTGCCTCTAAATCTGGCCAAAAGAAGATCAGTTTAAATTACTGGTCTGTTGTAAGCTTACAGCATTTCTCTCCATCCCAAAGTGACTTTTCAAATATTATTTTATAATATACTATCATGAAGTCAAATATTTAGCAACCTAATTGGGCTTAAGTTTTAAAGGATTTATTATGTTTCTTGTAGAAAGTTGGGTATATTGCAGAAAGTCTGAGTAAGTAATAGGCAGTCTGTGCAAGATGAAGGATTGTGTAGGGGGAAGGAAGGAAAAAAGAAGTAAAGAGAAAGGAAGGGAAAAAAAGGAATTAAAGTGGAGCATTGTGAAGGAGAAGGGTAAGAAGGAATAAAGGAAAAAAATACATGCCACATTTGTGCATGGCATAGAAAGGAAGGACATTGTAATGGGTAACTCAAAAAAGAAATAAGAAGGAAAAGTAAGCATATGTTTCTTCGAAACATTGTAAATTTTAGACCTAGAAACTGCAGTCCCCAAAACAAGCCATGCCAAGCTGCTATCTCCCCTGCTTCTGTGAAAGTTGTCAAGGTCACTGGATAATAAAAACAGCCCACTTTTAAGCACACTAAAGGAATGCAGTAATCACCCCAAACAAAGTTGTTTCTCTTTCTCCAGACTCAAAGCAGGAATGGAGAGGGGGACACTCTACACTCCCAGCTCCATCTCAGGGAATAACTGCCACTGTTTAACCCCTTAATTCTCCCCTAGTATTTTACAGAAATAAGCTTGTCTCTGCTTTACATGCAAAAAAGTCCTAGGTTTGTAATATCATCAAAAATACTCAATTTACAGGCAAAAAGGATCTACCAAATTGCCATTGTTATGTGAATTAACCATTTTGTACAAGTTTACTCATCACGGGTTGTTTATCTACCTAACAAGCCCCTACACCCATTCTGGCCAAGAAACCGAGCCTTACTGAAGACCTGAATGACTCACATCCCATTGCAAATGCAAATTGACCAAGAAATCCTGACCCGTCTCTCTGCCACAGAGTCTGCTGTGCTGTTACTGGGAGATCGACAGAATGCTCTAATCATTCAACAACAGCTTCAATCCTGGCTTCTCAAGACTATGTGTCACCCCACTAAAATAGAACTCTAGACAGCATTCTTGAGCTGACATACAACACCATCTATAGAATGCCTTTTCCATCAACCTGAAAGGCCAAATTGATCGGCTACAATTTGAACTCCATCAATAGCTTATGAACATTAAGCAGCTCACTGAACAGAAGGTGTTTTAAACCCTAAGTAATAATTTTCAATGGCTTAACCCTAAAAATTGGTTTCAATGACTAAATTTATGTATATAAATAATAGGGACAGCTGAATGTTTATTGATCATCATTATACTTTGTGTCCTCCGATGTGTCTGCAAGCTTTTATCCTGTGATCGTATTCAAGAAAAGCAAGCAGCAAGCTTTGTAGGAGTTTCTATTGTAAGTTTCTGAGTTAACAAAAAAGGGGGAGATGTAGGGGACTGTTCTGTGTGGTTTTGAGAATTGTAGCCCAGCTGCAAGCTAGGTTCTTCTCCCTCCCCCAGAGGCCTATAAGACTCAACATGAGGCAGACATGACTGGAAGGCCACTCAGGAGGTTCCCATGGGAATTGGATTTAAAAAATGCATATTATGCTTTAGAGCTTGCTCTGTTTTTCTTCTCTCTTAGTTAACTATAAACAGTATGTAGCTGAAAATGTGTAAAGCCTTGCACCTAATGTTAGTGTGGTGCCAGGATGTTTAACAGACCCTGACACAGAGTGATCACTGTGTTCTTTACATTGATATCTGTAATCAGTAACTGTCCACTGTAACCCAAGTGTCTAAAACTTACTGACATTTTCAATTCCTTGCTTGCTCTCTTCTGACCTTGTATCCCTCAAATCTGCTCCTCAATAAAAGGGACCAGAAGAAAACATTCAATGTTCTTCTCCACTAGAGAAATTTGCCACCTCTCCTCCCTCCAGACAAAATACAGTATCCTTGGTAATTTTGTTCTCTCATCCGTGATCTCAAAACCTCTGCTGGACATGGAGTTTCCCACTGAGTCAGGGTGTTGGAGGTGGACAGCCTTCGGGTCTAGTCAAGGAACTAATAAAAATGACCCATGGACATGGACAACTAAATGGGGATTGACTGTGGTGGGGGTGGGGGAGGGGCAGGGGAGAGCAAAGTGGAAAATGGGACAACTGTAATAGAAAAACAGTTTTAAAAAAACATGCTAAGAAAGGGAAAACATTAAATTTAAAATGAAAATAAGAAAGGGCAGGAGGAAGGAAAAATGGAGGACTATATGGAACAGTAAAATTTGAGATTTGAAATACAAAAATAGTGAACATCTAGGAATGAAATTGAAGAAATGAAACCGCAACCACAATATCAATGACAAATGAGCAGATTAATAAACATGGAAAGAGAATAAGAATATTATAAGAAAGGGAGAAATAATGTGAGATGACTAACAAAAAGAAAAATGGTTTTGAGAGGCTGAAGGGAGGAGAAATAGTAAGAGTGAGGAATAGAAACAAAGAGTAAGAAGGGAAGAAATAAAATTTAAAATGAAAATAAGAAAGGGAAGGAAGAAGGCAAAATGAACTAAAAGAAGGGAAGAGTAAAATATGAGATTTGAAATAAAACTAAAATTAAAAAATAGTGAAATAATAACAAAATTGAAAAAAAGAAAAATATTAAAAAGCTATGCAGGAGAAAAAAAACACAAAAAATGAAGGACAAAGTGGAATTCACCTCAGCAAAATACAGTGTTTGCCCATTGTTTCTCCTTCTGGACCCACCCCTGGTGTTGTCAGATGGTGTCCCAGTCTAGTCCTAGGCAGCCTGTTTGAGACTTCAAGCAATCCACAGTCTGTGGCTGTCTCCTTCAGGCCTGGCCTATTCTCATTTTTCTGTCCTGCTGGCTTTCCATTAGCACAAGGCCCAGGGGTGGTTTATCTAACATCTGACAACACCACAAGTACCACCTCCACGTGCTTCCAGATGGGGTCTGTGGTGTGATTGGGAGGGTGAGATACCTGGATCAGCTCTGGAAGGCACTTTTCAGTCTTCAGGGAAGATGGTGAGTGTGTTCCCCTACCCATGCACCACACATCTTGGTCTGTCCCAGATTATGTCCAATAGTGTATAGGTTCTGATGAATTAGCTGTCCATTTCATGTGAGGGGCCAATCTGTTTAAAAGGGTCAGCTCTTTTCTGTTTGACACTGATGGTAGCTTTGTATAAGAGCCAAGGCTAGGTGGGGCCCTGAAAATCCCTCACTGCACCTATATTTAATCTCTGCTTTGCTGGTTCCAGTGGATTAGAATCTGAGGAACCAGTGTAATCCAGAGTTTGATAAAAGTTAAGAAGGGGCTTTTTTTGAGATTCTCCTTTTTTTTCCTGTAAATATCCATTAAGGAGGAGGCTCCTGAGCCTGGCCTCACTGTTCTGAAGAGCCTGCAATCGCACATGTGGGGGTTGGGCACTCCTGCCTGTCAGGGGACCTGCCTGGCTGCAAGGAAGCTCAGATACTTAGTTCTTACCAATCTAGCTCCCAACCCACTGCTCTCGCAGGAGACTCAGACCCAAACTCTCTGTTCTGCGCTGCCCCTCACCCACCAGCCACACCGGATGGGGTCCCCTAATTACTTCTCTGTGCCACCTTTTGTTCTTCCTGTGCAGCTGGACTCAGTGGGAATTAACTGCACTTTCAGTCTGGTTTCTTTGCTGGAAGAAATGCTGCACATGTGCATGGGTTCTCTGCAAGGCCACACTTTAGTTCCCTTTTTAAAAAGTCTCTATGTGGCACCAATACTGCAGAACTGAGACACCGACTAGTTGTGCATCCCACCTCCCCCAAAAGCAAAAAGTCTCTCATTCAGGGCTTCCTGCAGCCTTTCAGTGCCTCCAACAGTTTTAGGAGATAGAGCTTCTCTTTGCAACTCTCCCTGCTGGTGCTACAGCTATGCACGTGCTTCTCACTCTGTATGTACAGTTTGAGTGTCCCAGACTCCCTTTATCTTTCCAAGTCTCTCCTGAAAAGGGTAGGGGGTTCCCTGTACAGGATCACAGATCCCTGCTCTGGTGGGGGAGCCACTAAGCTGCATTTTCTGTCTGGTCTCAACACTGCTGCAGGCATCTCACACAGGGCATTTTTCCCCTCAACTTATAAAATATCTTACTGAATGGTACAAAGCATCCTCTATATTCCATTGTACTCCAGGGTGAGAAAGCCAATGCCCAGGACAGAAAGACCACTGCCCAGGGCACAAATTAAAGAATTTTGCAGCTTTTATCCAATTAACTTGTATGTAATTAAAATTGCACATATGAAACCAAACTTGATGTCATTAGAAAAAAGTATAAAGTTGGGGTTTTCGAGGCCCTTCAGAAGTCGGAGCCCATGGCTCACGCCCAGCACGCCCGCCGTTAAATCCGCCTCTGCACTTCCCCCTAGTGCAGTTTGTTGCTTTAAAAACCAGTATCTGAGTCCCTTTTGGGTGGGAATTGGTCCTGATCTGGCTAGCTCCCCTTCTTTCAGCTTGATGGGAATTGGTCCTGATCTGATTAACTCCCCCTCTCGCTGGAGAGTTTCCCAATAAATCAATTGCTTTGCTATAAGCTCATTGCCTTCTCCTGATTTCCTGGCAACTCCGGACCCACAGTATTATCATACAATGGAATATTATTTAGTCTTAAAAAGAAAGTAAATTCTGACACCTGCTACAACGTGAATGAACCTTGAGGACGTTATGCTAAGTGAAATAAGCTGTCACAAAAACAAAAATACTGTTTTATTCCACACATGAAGTACATAGAATAGTCAGATTCATAGACACAGAAAATAGAATGATGGTTGCCAAAGGCAGAGGGAAGAGAGGAAGGGGAATTGTCTGATAAACACAGAGTTTCAAGATGAAAGAGTTCTGAAGATGAAAGGTGGTGATGGTTGTACAACAGTGTGAATGTACTTAATGTCATTGAACTGTATACTTAAAAATGGTTACAATGGTAAATCTTATGTTATGTGTATCTTACCACAATTGTTGGGGGACTCAAATGTTGGAAAAATTTAGTTTTAGGTAACAACTAATAAGCTTAGTAATCAATGCATGTAAAAAGCTATTGTTTCAGGAACTGGAGGTATGACCCACCTTGACTCCAGGTAACCATAAGCAATTCCACCTTTGTGCCTCAGGAGGACTGCAAGCAATCAAGATGGTATCTGAGCCATTGTACTCCAGGGTGAGACGACCACCTTCCAGGACACAAAGACCGCTGCCCATGGCACAAAGACCACCGCCCAGGACATGGAAGAAAAAAGGCTGCAGCTTTTACTGATTAACATTTTCCCTGAATTCCAAACCTCTTACCTACAATTTTCTTTTCCTTATAAAAAGGGTCCATTTATAACGGAATTTAAGACAGTCTGTTGGGGTACAAACCTGCTATCTCTCAGATTTCTGACCATCTGAATAAAGTGCCCATAAAGATCCAATCCCCGTCTCTGCTTATTGGGTCTGGTAGGTGACAGGCAGTTTTTCTGGATTCACAATTTAAAAAACCAAAACAATAAAACAAAAACCCAGGTCACTTAAAAGCGGGAAAAAAAGATTGCAGTTAGCCAAGTGTCTGGTCTTGGGGAAGTCAAGTGCCTGTAAGCAGGAAGGTCTTTGAGGGGAATGTTGTCCTTCCTTGAGCTCTGTATAAAAATAGGGAGAGGGGTCTGGTGGGCCTTGTCAAGGGTTGAGTTCTCCAAAAGCGACCACATAGATGAAATTAGAGATGCATGATATTTATTAGTTTAACGGCTGTGCAAGTGTTACAGTAGAATGAATAGCAGAGGGAGACATGCTTCACCCACTAACACAGCAGTCCTGAGCCTGGTCTGATAATATTGCCAGGTGTTACAACATCACAAAGAAACACCATGTTAACATGGGAGGAAGGCAGTCCTTAAAATTCTATGTATCCTTTCCACTGTCTGGGAAAGAAAGCCTTTGAAACTGTGCTTTCATCCCAAGGCCAGAAAGGTGGGAAAGGGTCCATGGTGCCCAAAGCAGAAACCCATAAAACAACTTTGGGTAATTGCCTACCTCTGGTCACTATCTGTTGCTATCTGTTTTACAAGGGAGTCCCTAATACAGAAAGAGCCCATAAATGACTCTGGGTAACTGCCCCAACTTTAATTAACTGCCTCCCTTCACTTATGTGTTTTACAACAAAATGGAGTCTGGAGCAAGGTACGGATTTGGGCTAATAAACCCTCCCACATACTTAAGTTTGGGTAGTCACATCTCCCTGAGAAAAACTGGCACCATTTTTACCCATCAATCAATATGTAAATTCTTCACCGCCATCCGGCCAACTATCTATGTCCTCAGAACAAAGGGCTCACTCTCTTTGGCACTGTTGGTGCTCTTGGCTCTCTTGGCCCTCTTGGCCCTCTGGCCACCCTAGGGCAAGCTTCCATTCTGGCCTTTGGCTACCCTTGCTTTTGCTCTCCCATTCACTAATAAACTTTGTGTGCACCCTAATAGGCTTGCTGATCTATAATTCTTTACTGTGTTAGCAGGAAGAACTAGGGTTTCTCCAATAACAAAAGGGAGAGGAAGAAAGCAGAAGAAACTGGATTGAGATGCAGGCTCTGCAAACCCTCAGCCTACCAAGGGTGCACCATGGAGCAGCTAGTACCCATCAGTGTCCACTTCAGAAAGAATTGTTAGAACTTTGGACTCTGCTTCACCCAGTTTCTGGAGGAAGGTAGAGATCTCAAAGGAACCCAAGTTCACCCTGAAAACTAAGGACCCTAAAAGAGCTGACAGCTATAGGCCATCCACTGACCATACTTCTTGTAGCTAGTGTTAGAAATAGTAAAAACCGAAACCAAGGAAGCTGAGATGCAAGATTTATTAAGAGGAACCTGCCAGGCTGTCTCAAAGGAGAGAACAGCAGCTGGTGTATAGGCTGACAAGGCCTTAAATGGAGGGATAGGGAGGAACCTGCAGGGCTGTCTTGAAAGAGAGAACAGCAGCTGGCGTACAGGATGACAGGGTTTTAAAGGGAGGGATAGAGAATGACTGGAACAGGGTATTGGGGCGCCTGTGGGTAACGGTGGGAACAATGGGTTGAGTCTGGAGGTAACGGTGGGAACAATGGGTTGGGTCTGGGGTAACGGCGGGCACAATGGTGGGAACGAGGTACTTGGTGTTTTGTTGTGTATGTTGCTGGGGAGAAGGCACTTGGTGATTTATTGGGCATGTTGCTGGGGAGAAGAATAGAATAAGGGAGTAAAAAATTTTCTACCCCCTACTGGTGTTTTGCAAGATTTGAGGAACTTTTCACTGGACTCCTCAATACTCATTGTTTGTGGTTTTTACTTCCTACTAATCAACTTATTGGGTGGAGGGTTTTGAGGCTCTTACTGAACCTAAGAGCTAGGAAGTAAGTTCTTCCACGATGGGGGTAGGAGGATGGTGGTTGGGAGGGAAGGGGAGGGGATTGGGGATGCAATTAGACAGAACAATTCCTTGTCAACCACAGGCCTCAACCCAGGTTCTTGCAAGCCCTCAAAGACATTGTTCCCTAGGTATTGTGAGGGACAGATAAAAGTGACACTCAGACCGGTAAGAAATGATTAGCAGCAAAAGAGTAATCTAATCTTGAACAACTGTAATTTAGAAATAGAGGGGCTGGAGACAATAAACAGAGTTAACCAAGTGTGAGGGGCACCAATCATGGAATATTTATCAGCTGGGAAATTGTGGCTGGAGATATGAGACTGGGGACATAAACAGTCAGAGTAAACAGTCAGAGTTAACACAAGTGTGAGGGGCACCCGTCATGGAATACTAATCACCGGGGAATTATGCATGGTCAGCGAGTTAAGAAACTTATTCATGAGTTAATTACTACCCTTAGTTGATTTAGTCAATCGTGTTAGATTGTAACTCCGGAGTATCCAGTAGGGAAAAATGGAGAGGAAGGGGAGAGGGTGAAAAGGAGGGGTTTACTTGCGTTAGGATAAAAGCGGCCCGCTGTGAGCTTCAGTGTGCACCCTTTCATCTGGCTGCTCCCAGAGCTGCAGATCTGTGAATAAACAACTGCCTCACTTACTGCTTAAGTCCTATGTCCTAGTGTTTCATTGTGAGCTTTATTTCTCACAGTATTGATGCCTGTTCTATGTTCGTTCAGGCCACCTTTGAGTTCATCTGTAGCTATGGTGGATAGTTCCTTTGCAGGCTAGCAGTTTCACTTTTTGCCATTAGGATAAGTTAACTTTCAACTGCCAGCAAGTCTCTTTAAAACACACAAGTGCATTCATGCCACACACACATGCACACTTGAAAGAAAAAAAAATCTGCCTTTTCAGATGTCAGATTCTGCAAAATTATGGAGCCAAAAATTGACACAGTGCTTTGAATTCAAGGAACAAGCTGGTGTTATTGAAAGAAACTGAGTCATTAGACATAATATTTTGTACTTGCATTTCCCATAAAACAACTTCCATTATCTTGTGGCTATAATATGAGTGGATGGTGACATGTAATTGCTGACATCTTACCAATCTTGTCAGCTACAATATTAGCTTTGGGACCTCTTGAGATTTCTTATCTGACTGACAGGTTATCCATGAAATACATTGTGCAAACAGGATTTGATAAAAGAAAAACAAAAATTTGTTTTACACATTGGATGTTTGTATTTCAGATTTAAATCAATGGCAAGTACATATTGCTTCCTTTCTCAATTAATCATTGGCTAGTCATAGTTAAAGTTCATATTAACAATAGACTGAGTTTTCTTTGTAAAGAAAGACAACTCTGCTGTTTATTGCTGTAGGGCAGGTTATCCTGGCACTTGTTCAGCCCAGCATGATCTTTCTCCAATTTTGACCCTCTTAGTGCCATCCTTGACAGGTTACACCAGGGTCCTCAACCATAAACTGGGCAAGGCAAAGTGAAATATGATTAACTTCATGCCTTTTTCCAAAGAAATCCTAAATAAAGCTTAAACAAAGTTCAGACAATGAAGCTGATCAAATACAAATGGCAAATCAAGATAAGAGAAGACAATTCTTGGGAGTGAAAGAGTGTAACTGAAATCAGACCTGAGATGGAGGTTCCTGGTTTCCAAGGAGGTAAAAAAAGCAAAGCAATTTACATAGTTCTCAGAGAGAAGCATTCCAGATTCTTAACAAAGATACATTTCACCCCACCCGCCTAAATTTATTTTATTTTAGGATTTTATTTTATTTTTCATTTATTTTTAGAAAGAAGAAAAGGGAGGGAGAAAAAGGAGAGAAACATCAGTGTGCAAGAGATAGATACATGAATGGTTGCCTCTCGTACCCCCCCAGCTGGAGACCTGGCCCAGCACTCAGGCAAGTGTCGTAACTGGGAATCAAACAGGCAGCCTTTCAGTTTGCAAGCTGGCTCTCAATCCACTGAGCCACACCAGCCAGGGCAATTTCTTAAATCTTAAAAATGACAAAATTAACTTTTTAAGTAGAAAATTAAATCATAATTCATAAAATAAATTTCTCATGTGGAACTATACATTACACATACAAATTGATGTAATGCATTTCAGTTTTGCAGCACAGATAGAAGTAGTGAATTTTCCATAATGCCTTAAGCCCTATATGAAAAAAACATGGGTTTTGTTTTTAGAAATACCTGGGATTAGATTTCAACTTTACTGTTCACTCTTCGCGGGAACTAAAGAAATTGTTTAATCTTTCAGAAAATAGAGAAGACAGAATCGTCATCACAAGGTTGTAGATTACATGACGTAACACGTAAAACTAACAATATCTGCCGTATAAGAGATTTTCTTTCCTTTTCCTGTATCAGCATGCCCTCTTCCTCTGTCAGTCAGAGTTCTGTTGGGAAAAATGCACATTTGAGGTGTAACATTTAGCAAAGTGACTATTTACAAAGGGACTGTTTACAAAGGTGTACGTGTTACAGAATGGTGACTTTACCAGAGACTAGCAGTATCAGGGAGACATTCTCACTCCCTAGGCCTTGAGGAGTAAAGGGTAGGTCCTATTACCAGAATCTGGGGAGAGAGGCCTTTGGTGAAGGTGATGGGTGACTCAAATGTTGAAAAATTTTAGCTTCACTTAACAGCTAATAAGCTTGGTAATCAATGCATGTAAAAAGCTATTGTTTCAGGAACTAGAAGTATGATCCACCTGGACCATGAGCAGTTCCACCTTTGTGCCTCAGGAGGACGGCAAGCAATCAAGATGGTATCTGAGCCATTGTACTCCAGGGTGAGAAAGACCAATGCCCAGGACAGAAAGACCATTGCCCGGGGCACAAGGATCACCACCCAGAACACAGATGAAAGAATGTTGCAGCTTTTATCCAATTAACCTTTTCCATGAATTCCAAACCCCTTACTTACACTTTTCTTTATCTTATAAAAATGATCCATTTATAATGGAATTTAAGACAGTCTGTTAGGGTACAAACCCTCTGTCTTCTCAGAAAGCCAACCATCTGAATAAAGTGCCCATAAAGATTCAATTCCTGTCTCTGCTTATTGGGTCTGGTAGATGACAGGCAACATGGACACCAGCTTTTCAAGTGTCAAAGAAACAGACTATGGCATGGAAAGAGACAGGGAAATAAAGACTCCAGGGCTCTCTCTTCTCCTACACCCTGTGTCTGCTGCTGCTACCTACACCACCCAAAATCAGCTAGGAGGCAGAGGGAGAGGCAGTCAGAATAATATCTGTAGAGGTCACCCTCCCAGAGCACAGAGTATGGAGGGGAAAGATAAAGAGTGGTCTAAAGGGGCAATAGGTGACCATCCAGTTAATTTGGCTAAAAACCTTGTTACTGATGGTGTTATAGAGGTTCCATTAGTCCCATCTGGGGTCGCCAAAACTGTTACAGAGGGAAAGGGAGTTCTTTCACGTGGTGCCTTGGTGTAAGACCCAACAACTAATGTTGAGGAAAACAAGTCATTATTTACAATATTCCCACCTAGGGAGGGCAGTGAGCACTTCATCTCAGAGCCCTGTTCTCCTATGGGACCTAGCACTTCCCTTGCTCCCCAAATAGCTAGAAGTCAAAAACATGCCCAGAAGTTCCCCATCCCTTATCTGTCAGCTCTCTTCTTCAGGACCTTAGGTACGATGTCATCAGCCTCCATATAACAGTCCAGGAAAACATGTGCCATGTTGCACTGGATCATGCATGGTTCTCCCTTTCAAAGCAGCATGGAGTTGTCCTCTGCCTTCCTTGCAAACCGCATGGATCTCCTCTCTTCCTCTCTAAGATGGTTTCTGCTTATTTTTAAATCTCTGACTGCATCCTGTGACACAGTGGGTGTGGTAACCAGTTCTGACCATTCACAAAACCTTGCGCAGGCTCTGTATGCTCTTTCTGCACTATTCCATGGTCAAAACCCCTCCCATCTCCTTGGGGCCTTGGAAGAACCAAAGCCATTTGCATAACTAAGACACTAGCTACTAGCCATAGTCATGCAAAGGCATCTTAAAAGCTGTTGCCTTTTCTTCATCCCCCAACCTGAGGCTCTGGGGATTTTTGGAGACCCCCACTCTGTAACAATAGGGGACTCAAATGTTGGAAAATTTTAGTTTCAGGTAACAGCTAGTAAGCTGAGTAATCAACACATGTAAAAAGCTATTGTTTCAGAAACTGGAGGTATGACCCACCTTGACTCCAGGAGACCATAAGCAGTTCCACCTCTGTGCCTCAGGAGGCCTGCAAGCAATCAAGGTGGTACCTGAGCCATTGTACTCCTGGGTGAGATGACCACCTCCCAGGACACAAAGACCACTGCTCAGGACGCAAAGACTACTGCCCAGGACACAGAAGAAAGAAGGCTGCAGCTTTTATCTGATTAACTTTTCCCCTAAATTCCAAATCCCTACACTTTTCTTTTCCTTATAAAAAGGGTTCGTTTATAATGGGTTTTAAGATGGTCTGTTAGGGCACAAACCTGCTGTCTTCTCAGATTGCTGACCATCTGAATAAAGCGCCCATAAAGATCCAATCCATGTCTCTGCTTTTTGGGTCTGGTAGATGACAGGCAGCATGAACACTGGCTTTTCCAGTTTCATATTTTGGCAACTCTGCCAGGACAGATTTTGGGATTCTCTGGCAAGTCTGGGTATTTGGCAGAGAGTCCCATTGTCTGCCTGGACTGGGGGCTATAGGGTGCAGATTTGGAGATTCCGTAGCAGCTATCATGTGATTTTACTTGGGGACTCTCCTCCTCTGACCCTCAGCACCTCCTGTCATCTTCATTTCTTACTTATTTTGATTGAATCACTGCTCTTTCTGGTTCAGGTTACAATCCCGGGTCATGACTAAGGTTTTTAGGAATAACAAAGCATCGTCTGGGTTAATTAAGATGCTGTCTAGTTTATAGAGCTCTGTCTGGTAAAAAGGTGTCTTCTGGTTTTTGTGATATTACAGAGCTCTGTCTGGTGGAATTGGGGGGAAAATCCTCTGTTCCAGAAAGTAGCCTTTTGGGGTGAATTTTGGCTGATTGGTTGACCTATGCTTATAAACCTATGACTAAAAGAAAATGTTTTTTATTTTAATACTTTTTGGCTTGTGTATTGTATAATCTAGATTAAGGAGAGTGCTGGCCACTGAATGGGTCTTTAAATTACTGCATTATACTGCAATTAGAGTTGTTTTGTCAAAGCTCAGGAAAGGTGGATGAAATGCTTAACATGGAAGTTTTTTTTGTTTGTTTGTTTGTTTGTTTTTTAACATAATGAAAATGTAGGATTAAAGGGGAATAAGTTAATGGTACAGAGAAAAGGAAATTTGCCCGTGACAGCAGAAGCTCAGAGGAGAGGGATCAGGAAGATCTAGACATTATGGCTGCTGTGAGCCTGGTCAGGGTTCCCAGAGTCCCTCCAGCCATGGGGGACCTTCCTCCTTACTCAGCTGAGGGAACTGGGGAAAGTGAGTCTGAACTGGTCTCACCATCTTAAACCTTTCAGGGAACCAAATTCGGTGAGAAAAAACCCCTACCAGGGCAGGGCAACACTTTTCTGTGAAAACTTCTAGTGGGTGTAGGACAAGAGGGCAGCCCACTGGGTATTATTGGGCACATACTCCATTTTGTACATCAGATCTGTTAAACTGGAAAAACTCTGAAGAGACTAGAGTATATCCCTTTAGAATGGATGGAGTGCACCCAGGCTTTTGAGTCCCTGAAGGCACACCTGGCTTCTACAACAGCCTTGGGGCTTCCAAACTTACTAAAGCCCTCACAGTTATAGCTTAGTGATATTCACAACTCATTGTGTATTTTTCAAGGAAACTAGATCATACTGTCCAGGGATGGCCAGCCGGCTTGAGAGCTGTGCCAACCACCTGCAAGCTCTTACAAGAAACTGAAAATCTTCCTTTGTATAACCTATCACCATTTATACACCTCACCAAGTGTTGAGCCTGCTGGAGCAAAAGGGAAATTTGTGTCTCACTGCTGGAAGAGTGGGCAGGTACCAAGCCATTCTTCATGAGCCATCACAACATCTCCCTGAAAACAGTAAGTAAGTAAAACCCTGCCTCTCTTCTCCTGGAGCCTGACTTGGCTATGCTAATACATGACTGTGCTGAGATAATTGATGAAGTTTATTCTAGCAGAATTGATTTCAGGACCATCCTCTAGAAGAGGCAGACTGGACTCTGTATGCAGATGGGAGCAGTTATACGGGAAAAGGAAACAAAAAGGATGGGTACGCAGTTGTGGCTCTTGAAAGAATAGCGTAGGCTAAGACCTTGCTTCTGGGAAACTCTGCTCAGAAAGCTGAACTGATTGTATTGATCAGGGCACTGGAATTGTCTCACAAAACAAAGTGGGTGTGTCTATTGACTCAAGATAAGCTTTTCTAATTTTGCAATCATATGGTTCTATCTGGAAGGAAAAAGTACCATTAACCTCCAATAAAAAGGATACTAAGCATGCAGCAGAAACGTTAAAATTAGTAGAAATTGTTCAGGTACCTTTATGGTGGCAGTTATGCACTGCCTCATACATCGTAAAGAGGACATGAAGTAGCTAGGGGAAATAATCTGGCTGATCGAGCAGAGAAAGATGCTGCTAAGGGAACATTTATAATGTCTTTGGTACCTGTTCTAGACTTGTCACAATTTGACCCTGAATATTTGATGGCAGACAGAGAAAGCTGAGAGCTGGGATTTTGATGAAGAAGGAGCTGATAGTGGATAAAGAAAGAATAAGAAAGGAGTTATACTGCTTCCTGAACATTTAGTAAAGCCAGTCATGAAGCATTTGCATAAGGCCACTTGTAGGGGACTGCCCTGCATGGTTTTGGGGATTGTAGCCTGGCTGCAAGCTAGGCACCCCAGGGAGGCCTATAAGTCTTGATCGGAAGACTGGAAAGGCTGGAGACAAACATGACCCAAAAGCCCTTTCACAGGGTCCTGTGGGAATTGGATTTAAAGAATGAATATTCTGCTTTGAAGCTTGCTCTGTTTTTCTCACCTCTTAAGTTAGCTATAGACCCTGTGTAACATCAACTACCCAGAGGTTTATTCACTTGATGTCCATATAGTGCCAGGATGCCTAGTGGACTGTGATCCAGAATGCTCACTGTGTTCCTTACATTGTTATTAGTAACCAGTGATTGTTAACAATAATCCAAGCATTTGAAATTGATTAATGATTTGTGTATCCTGACTCTGTATCCTCTGGATACCCTTCTCAATAAAAGGAGCTTGGAAAGCTTGATTGGGGCTTTTCTCCCCTAGAGAGATCAGTCACCTTTTCTCTTCCTAGACAAAAATATAGTGTTTGGGTTACTTATTGTCTCTCATCTGTGATCCAGAGACTACTGCTGGACAGTGACTTTCCACTGAGCTGAAGGCGTGGAAGGCAACCCGTCTCAGCCACTGACTATGTAGGGGACTCATTAAGTACATATATTAAACTGTAGCTCACAAGTCCTGGAACTTCTAAAGCCATACAAAAAGTAATTGCTAGATGTGTTGTATACCAGAAGAACAACCCCAAGACAGATTCCTATCAAATATAAGAAGGGAAACAATACCAAGGGCAGTGTTCACTTGAGGACTGGCAAGCAGACTTTACCCAGATGTCAAGGGTTCGAGGAGGGAGATATTTTCTAGTCTTCATTGACACCTTTTCGGGATAGGCAGAAGCCTATCCTACAAGAACTGAGATATCCTTGGAGATAGTGAAAGCCTTACTGAAGGAAATAATCCCTCGCTTTGGCCTCCCTGGCAGCATACAGAGTGATAATGGACCTGCTTTTCTTTCAGAAATTACATGAAAGTTTAGCAAATTTTTAGGAATCAAGTGGAGACTCCACACAACATGGGGATCTCAGGCATCTGGGAAGGTAGAGAAGATAAATCACACCTTGAAGAAAAATATAGGCAAGCTGTACCAAGAAACTCATCACCATTGGGATCAAGCTTTACCTGTTGCCTTGCTCAGGATAAAGGTGGTTCCTCAAAGTGGGAGTATATATATAATCAAAAAGTGGTCTGGTCTGGTCTGGCCCAACCACAAAAGCATCATGTACTGGGACCTGAGGCCTCTTGAGGCTGCAACAATTTGCTTCATTCCCTGGACAATTCTCTGTTGCTCTCTTGGTGAGCCATCTACTCCAGCCAGCTCTCACTATTTCTCATCCTCTCCATTCCTCTCCGAGCCTTTGTTTTTTAAAACAATTTTTGGACTTCCAGCCAAGATGGAGGCCTAGATAGACATGCTGCATCTACCTCCACAACTAAGAAGGAATACAGCTATATCAAAACTAGAGACAACCAGAAGTTCCAGAAAATAGAGCTACATGGAAGTCCAACAAAGAAAAATATAAAGAAAAAATTCTCATCCAGACAGTTAAGAGGGGTGGAGCCAGGGTGGAGAAGAAGTGGTATGGTGGTGGCAGCAGCGGTGGCAATGGCAGGCCAGCAGAAAATGCAGTCATACATTTTAAAAAGTAGGGAGGGACACCTGGGGAGCATTCTCAGCACCAGACCAGGTCGCACAGCTATGGCTCCAGCACTGGGTAAAATAAAGACTCATTGCTTCTGACTGTTCAAACCAGTGGGGTTTGGGGCAGAGGAAGAAACAGCCAGTCTCTCAGCAGAGTCCGCTTGTTTAAAGGGCCCTCGCGGTCCTAGAACATCTGAAGACCTACCCATTCTAGGAACCATGACCAGAAGAACAGCTAGAGAGGTGCAGGTCCCATACAAGAAACAGGAGAAGTGCCTGGAAAGGGGCAAGTGCTGAGCAAGCAGCATTGTTCCCTTCAGAGCCCTCCCCCACATATAGCGTCACAATGTGGTGAAACAGGTCTCCCCATACTGATGAATACCTAAGGCTCTGCTCCTTACAACGTAACAGGTGGACAGCTCTACCTAAGACTCAGAGGCAGACAAAGAAGGGAACCTGTCAAGATGAGGAGACAGAGAAGTATGGCCCAAAAGAGGGAAAGGATCAAGGTTCCAGTGGGAGAACTAAGGGACAAGGAGATAGCCAACCTAAAAGATGAGGAGATAGCCAACCTAACAGACATAGAGTTTGAAACATTAGTGATAAAGATGCTCAAAGGCTTGACAGTTATGTTTAAGTATCGCAAATGCATAAGGGAAGAAGTGAAGTCTATGCTAAATGAAACAAAGGAAAATCCACACAAAACTAATGGTGAATGGAAGGAAATCAGGGTTCATATCAATGATTTGGAACATAAGGAAGAAAAAAACAGTCGACCAGTACAGAATGAGGAAACAAGAATTGAAAAAAATGAGGAGAGGCTTAAAAACTTCTGGGACAACTTTAAATGTGCCAACATCTAAATCATAGGGGTGCCAGAAGGAGAAGAGGAAGAGCAGAAATTGAAAGCTTATGTGAGCCCTGGCTACTGTGGCTCAGTGGATTGAGCATCGGACTGTGAGCCAATTGTCGCCGGTTCGATTCCCAGTCAGGGCACATGACTAGGTTGCATGTCAGGTCCCCAGTTGAGGGCGTGAGTGAGAGGCAACCACACAGTGATGTTTCTCTCCCTCTCTTTCTCCTTTCCCTTCTCTCTCTAAAAAAAAAAAAAAAAAAAAAAAAAAAGCAAGCAAATAAATAAAATAAATTATTTTAAAAAAAAGAAAAAGAAAGCTTATGTGAGAAAAAAATGAAGAAAAACTCACCAAATTCGGTGAAGGAAAAAGACATACAAGTCCAGGAGGCACAGAGAGTCCCAAACAAGCTAGACCCAAAGAGAACCACACCAAGACACATCATAATTAAAATGCCAAAGTGAAAGATAAAGAGAGAATCTTAAAAGCAGCAAGAGAAAAGCACAAAGGGGTGCCTATAAGACTACCAACTGATTTCTCAAAAGAAACTTTGCAGGCAAGAAGGGACTGGCAAGAAGTATTCAATGTGCTGAAAAGCAGGGACCTACAACCAAAATTACTCTATCCAGCAAAGCTTTCATTTATAATGGAAGGGCAGATAAAGTGCTTCCCAGAAAAGGTAAAGCTAAAAGAGTTCACCATCATCAAGCCATTATTATATAAAATGTTAAAGGGACTTACTTAAGAAAAAGAAGATCAAAACTATGAACATTAAAATGGCAACAAACTCACACCTATCAACAACTAATTCTAAAAAATAAAAACGGAACCCAACTAAGCAAACCAGAATAGAAACAGAATCATAGATATGGGGATCATTTGGAGGGTTATCATCTGGGAGGGGGAATGGGGAGAAAAAGGGAAATGGTGCAGGGCTTAAAAAACATAATTAGTTGGTACAAAATAGAGGGATGTTAAGAATAATATAGGAAGGGTGAAGCCAAAGAACTTATATGCACAACCCATGGACATGAACTAAAGTGGGTGGGATTGCTTGAGAGAAGAGGGGTACTGGGTGGAGGGTAACAAAGGGAAAAGAAATTGGGACAACTGTAACAACATAGTCAATAGAATATACTAAAAAAAAAAAAAGCCAAAATAAATAAATAAACAAATTGGCTGGACATTCAGAGAGAATGGACTGCGTGGACACAGACAGCTTACCAGTCATTGCATAAAAGGATATGTGACCTCTCCCTCCTTTCCACCACATAGTACTCATCAGGTGCCAAAACCCTAAGAAATGAAAAGGGTCTGCCATACAGGGCTGTGAACTAATGATAGTGGTACCCTCTCTTGAATAAGCAGGTTTAGCACATTCCTAAACAGAGCTGTGTGTTTGTATGCTGGGAAGTTGTTCTTTTGTGTAAGTAGACTGGAAAAATTATATTTCAGGGACACAATTAACCTTATAGCCTCTAGTTTGTTAAAGCTCTTCTGTGACCTCCCTTGAGCTATCTACTTTCTGAGTTCTTATTTGTAACATCAAGAACAGGAATATCTTCTTCACTTTGGCAACTATGGGAAACTCGTTCATACCTCTTTGGGGTATTTCCCCCTGCCTTTTGCTCCCTTTAAGGCCTGGCAAATGGTCTTTATTCAGCTTCCTCCAAATCAAGGATAAAAACATGTGTTAGTGATGATTTGTATGTTTTCTCATTGGGTGGAAACATTCCCATGCCTCAGAGCCACAGCCTCAGCAGTAAGTAAAATACTCTTGGAGAAGATACTTCCCTCTTGAGGAAACCCCTCAGATCTCCAGCGCAATCAAGGAACTCATTTCACAGGACAAATTATACAATCTATATAATTTCCAATATGTCCATTGTACTCATGTCCAACATATAGAGGCCATGAAGTCCCTGCCTCAGAAATAGAACTTAATACTTCCCTCAGAGTCTTGGATTGAAGGACCTAATTACTTGCTTTCACTTGAAGGCTTGGATGTTTCTTCTTGTGTGGGATCCAAATATACAACACCTTGCCAACCCAACAGTGAGGCAGATGTGGTATTATGTTAGTACTGATGCTGCCATCAGAAAGATTCTCTCTTCTTCTGCTATTATCCCTAAACCAAACTCCTTTGTCTAGAAAGTTTAAACAAATGAAGCAAATGCAACTGGGATATTGGGTATGTGTTTTCAGTCCTCACTCCAACTGAAACTCCATAATTCATAAGCAAAGCTTTGGAAATGTCTTCGATAGAGCTTTCTTTCCTCGATATGGAGTAGCCGAATTCAAAAGCCTATCAAAAATCTATTCTTGTGGCACAATAATGGAACACTACTGCAACTGCTCTTGACAAGGAATAATTGACAGTCTAGCTGTAGTACTATAAAATCATATGGCTCTGAATGTGTTAGCCACCCAACAAGATGATATTTATGCCTTATTAGGAGAGAGATGTTGCTTCTATGTCAACAAATCAGTTAAAGTGATAAAACAGCCTGAGGTTCTGAAACAAAACATTAAAATCTTAGAACTGACAAAACACTATCCTATAAACGAGGACTGGACAGTTATTTAGCTGGTTGGCTACAGGAATAAACACCGGGCTTCATTCTATATTACAGGCTTTAATCATATTGGTTTTTGTGACTGTACCTAATTATGTGTCTTAACAGGTGCATCAAATGACTACCGGCGACTATCCAAATAATGCTAGACCACTGAGACCACCGCTACAAATTTTTTTTTTAATCAGAGAAATATGTGACTTAGCTCTGCTTTTGACGCTCAGGAAATGTCTTTCTCTCCTAAATGGGATATAACATTCCAGGACTCAGTTTTCCTGGTGATGGGGGAACAGTGTTGCTTTTTAAATGGTGCTTCCTAATGATTAAACATAGATGATCTCTAAGGAAAGATCTCAGTCAAAAGGAGGAAATGTAAATAAATAAATAAATAAATAAATAAAAGCAAAATGGAGGTACCATTTTTTAAAGAGCAATCTAAAATGGAGCTGATGGTTCTCTAGGAAGCTGAGATAACATACCCCTTCCATGTGAAACTAAATATTTGAACTGGGCTAAAGCACAAATGGTTACATCTTTTTTCTTTTTAAAGACTTTATTTATTTATTTATTTTCACAGAGGGGAGAAGGTAGGGAGAAAGAGAGGGAAACATCATGTGGGGAATGAGCTGGCAACCCAGACATGTGCCCCAACTGGGAATCAAACTATCAAACCAGTGACCTTTTGGTTCTCAGGCCCATGCTCAGTCCACTGAGCCACACCAGCTATGGCCAAAAGGCTACATCTTGGTACAAGTCCTGGGATTGACTCTGCAACACTGAACTCTATATTAAAAGAAGTACCATTTTCACTTAGTAATAAACATAAGCAATCAACCATGTATAGGACAGTATAAGTTTAGCTATAGTGTAACACAGTGACTAACTATGTGGTTCCTGGCTCTGATTCTTTACTGATTTCCTAATCCTGAGTAAATTACTTATACTCCCCATGCCCAAGTGTTCTCAACTATAACCCAGTGATAATAGTGCCTACCTTGTGAAGTCACTATGAGAATTAAATTAATTAACATGTATTAAAGTATTTGATAAACACTGAGCACTTCATAAATGTTAGATATTATTATTAAAGGGGAGACAAATATGTAAATAAATTACAATACAATGCAACACTTCATGATTAATATTTTTACAAATGTATAAAAATAACTGAGAGGGCACTTAAACTATACTTGGGACAATCAGGGAAGACATCACTGAGGTGATAGAGGGTAAAACAAAAAAGAAGTCCAAGAGTTGGACAAATAAAGGGCAAAGGAGAAGTGGTAAGATCTATGTTTTAAAAATTTTTTTATTTGTCAATTATAGCTGACATACAATATTGTGTTAGTTTCAGATATAGAACATAGTGATGAGACATTTACATACCTAATGAAGTGATCACCACTGTAAGCCTAGTACCCATCTGTTACTATACATAGTTAATACAATATTTTTGACTATATTCCCTATGATGTACATTACATTCCTGTGACTTATTTTATAACTGGTAATTTGTACTGTTTAATTCCCTTCACCTTTTTTACCCAAATCCCAACCTTATCTCATCGGGCAACCATAAGTTTGTTCTCTATATCTATGAGTTTGTTTCTGTTTTATTTGTTCATTTGTTCACATATATTTGTCTTTCTCTCTTTGCCTTGTTTCACCTAGCATAATATCATTAGGTCTATTCATGTTATCGCAAATGACAAGCTTTCTTTCTTTTTTAATGTCTGAGTAATATTGTTTAATACTGACCATATGGCAGGCACCATGCTAGCTATTGTACAAATAGCATCATTTTTACAGAGGAAGAAACCCCAAGGAGGTTAAATTACTGACCCTGAGGCACACAGTAATGAGTTGTTGGGATCTTTATTTTTAAAAATAATTTGGTCTGTAACTGGAGGGTCTCAGCAGAGGGAACTTCTAATAAGTGTGACAGAATAGCCAGATCACTGAGCACTAGTAGAGCTGGGCAGAGAAGGAAAACTCTGACTCCAAAAAACCTCCGCTGCCTTGCGGCATACCTCTTCAGGGGAAAGGCTAAGGGAGTAAACCCCGACAGAAAATCCGGAGCCGGAGTCCCTAAGGCGGTTTGACGTTGTAGTCAACACCGGCAACTCCTGCGGCGCACCTGAAGCCAAGCTGTATTGACTCCGTCTTTCCCTTGGACCCTTCAGCTGCGAAGAGAGGGGGGGTCTGCTGCATGGGCAACAGCAGACCCTCCATATCACCCTGCCCAGGCTCTGTAGCTTCAGCTTCACTGGAGAGGACACTCCAGCGTCATCACAAGATGTCGATTCAACACGGGAGGAGACAGATACCGTGTCACTCCCGAGTCGGACTGCACAACCATTCTCGGCGGTGCAGATAGACTCTTAAGAAGCTACATCATCGTCTCTCGAGACGGACGGCTGCCGACAAAGTAGAGCTGGGAGAGTTGAAGGTGGATTGCTGGCAGGGATCAGATTATAAATGGTTTTTGCCTGTCATACTGTTAGACTGGACTTAAAATCTGAGTGCAATATCCAAGGAGTAAAGGATTTTATGCAGGCCCTACACAGTTAAAACGTCGCATGCCATTAAAACATGACGATGGCCAGATAGGTGAGTCATTCCCCATTTACTGATAGCCTATGTGCCAAACCCAGGACAGGCAGCGAACTGGCAGCAAGGAACAGGCGTGGGGAGGGAAAGCTCTCTCTGTGTGCATATCCCCGAGTCTGCCTGTTCCACACAAACTCCTTTCGGAAGCAGGGGCTGGCAACTACCTGAACCCTCCCGCTAAAATGCACGCTGGCGGACTCCTACCCTTTCGCGCCCCCTGGCGTCGGCACCCCACCCTCTTCTAGCTTCCCTGCCCCTGGTCAGCTACAAATTTTTTAACTTTTATTCCAGCTATGGATCTGCCACTTCCTTCCGGGCGCGCAGCGGGCCAGTCACGTGTAGGCTAGGTCACGTGCGTCCTGTCACATGAAACACGGTCACGTGTAAGGGGCTTGAGGCTTGGGACTCGGCTTCCGGGTATCTGTGGACCTGGGCGGGTGCAGGCTTTGTGGTGGGTGATGTGCTTGAGTGCACTTCAGGGATGGTGAGGGCGGGGGAGGGCGGGGGAGGGTCGTGTGGGGCCCGGGCTTTGGTTTTCCGAAGCTCAGCCTCTCTTCTTGTCGCTCCCGCTGCAGATGAATCGGACGACCCCCGGCCAGGAACAGGCGCCGGCGTCAGAGCCTGTGTGGGAGAGGCCCTGGTCGGTGGAGGAGATCCGCAGGGGCAGCCAGAGCTGGTCGCTGGCAGCGGACGCGGGCGTGAGAGGCCAGCCCCTGGGACTAGACGGGAGGCGCCGGGAGGGATGGTCAGGCCGCCTGGGGTGACGCTCAGCCTGTGAACTGGAGCCCCGATGTGCCCTCCACCTAGGCGGTCCTCTGCCACCTGTCTTTTTAATAACACACATCCCTTCTCGCCCTCAAAAACTCCACCAGGGCAGGGCCCAGGGCGAGGGCGGGCCCGTCGGCCTTTGCCCGTAGTGCTTCCACTTGGACTGTGGCCCAGACGTGGGCTTCTCTTACTGGAGGGGCAGGTCGATTTCCCTTGCCCCGCGGGATTGCTATGGAACTAGTGAAGCAACTGCCTGAGGGACCCTAGACTAGTGTGTATAGGGATGCAAGACAAGCCAGTATGCAGTTGTCGAGTGGGGTTTTTAAGGCGGTGGCCCAGAAAGCTCAGAACTGTGATTCCAAAGTCACATAAGAACAGAATTTTTTTTTTAAATTAGTGATTTGTTGTTTCACCCTTTGTAAGTGACCCCTGTAGAAAGACAGCCAAACAGGACTTTTAAAAATTCCTCCATAAATGAAATAACAAGTGCCCATTGATTACTTGCCACTGTTTTGATGGGTTTTCTAAATGTTTTTCATTGCCGTTTGGCCTTAGTACTGACAAAACCAGCATCCCTTTTACATTCCAGAATAGACGCACAAAGGTGAAAGAAGTATTTTTTGTTTTTTGTTTTGACAGAAAGAATAGATGCATATAATATTGATACTTCCGTATCTTTATTTTTTAAATAGCTACTACAGTTTCTACAGGAATTTTCACAGCAAACTATCTCCAGGACCCATGAAATCAAGAAACAAGTAGATGGACTAATTCAGGAAACTAAAGCCACAGATTGTCGCTTACATAATGTCTTCAATGATTTCCTTATGCTGTCTAATACCCAGTTCATTGAGAATGTGAGTTACTTAATTACTTATAAATAATGCTTTTTCGAGGTGCAAGAATCATTGTGATATTATGTGATCTATTATTAATTTCCCTTCTACATTTTGATGGAAGTGGTGGTTCTTGGTAAGTAAGCTTCTTTCTCTAGGATTAACCCTTTTTAAAAAAAAAAAAACTAATAAAGTTTTTTTAAAGTTTTTAAAAGAACCTAATGGTAAAATTTTCTCATTCTAGTCTTCCCATCGCTTTTTAATTTTGAGAGTACAATTGTCAGCAGTTGTGCTGAATTGCATGGTACTCAACAAGCCTTGTTATGGCATATTACGTAAAGAGAGCCATGCACCTGGTCAGGTCTTCTGAGCCACCAACATGTGGCTGCAGTGATTGATTATTCCATTATGTTCTGATGAATTATATTAAAGGCATGTATGTGTTCACTTGAAATATTCTCAGTTAACATTCTGTTATGATGGCTGAACCTGTGATATAGAATCAACTGAGCTGTAACACTATGTGTAATTTTGTTTGTATATTTATTGAGTTTCTGTTAAGTGCTATGTCCTAGGAATACATAGATAAATTTATATAAAGCCTCTCCTTACAAAAGATCACAGTCTTCCATAATAGTGTAGTTCCAGAATAGAAAGGAAGCAAGCAAGTATCGCTGGAACCCAGTGAGTAAAGGTGAGACTATTAAGAGATGAGGGTGGAGAGGAAGCTTAATTAAACGGATTTATATTTCTCATAGGGTGACTAACTTCCTCAGTATTAGCATAAATTAGTCTTTGAAAGGAAGATAAAGTAGTCTGTTACCTAAAAATGTTAGATGTAGAGTAATAGAAAAGATTTTGATAATTGCAAGATTTTAAAAAGCCCACAATTCTGGATTCTTATGAAACTACCAAATATTGTTATACAGGTATCTTATGTTTGTGCATTTTTTAGTAGTTCAGGTTGAAATGCCATGACTAGCCTTTTGGGGGGAGATATGTATAAAATAAAGATCTTGGAAATCTCTTTACCAGTAAGTTTAAAATATAACAAGTATTCTATTAAAATCTGTAGTCATATTCTGGTTGGCTACACAGAATATCCCTGCTTGTTCCTGAGCATCTTCCTCACTGGAAGAGCTAGGTTACAGGACTCAGCTTTACCGTACTATCACATGCAGTCCATTACTTTTTCATCAAGCTAAATTTGGTGTCGTTTTAAATGTGTATACTCATTTTCATTCTGCTGGATCAGGCATTCAGCTCTTCTCTGCAGTCAATGTTGCAGCCCTAGACAGGGCAAGGAATAAAGTTGGGAGGTTTCTTTTGTGCCCCAAGTGCCTGTACCACATTGGCACTGGATTGGTACCAGATTGATGCTTTGAGGTATGATTTTTCTGAATCATAGTCTTCTGGCCTTACTTCAGCTCTTCTCTTTTGTTCACGTTTTCTTAGATTGTAAGTTTTCTGTGATCTAGGTTTTTTTGGTGTGTGTTTTGTTTTTGTTGATTTTTTTTTTTTTTTTGGTAATACTTCTTTGTTTCTTTTCACTTCTTGGATTCCTGTTTTCCATCCATCAGTCCATCCCCTTAGTTCTTTATGTCTCTTCTCGTTCCAGTCTGCAGCCAGAATTCCCCTCTGGATGTGTCTGTTATTGCCAAATTTAACTGCTTCCCAGATCCTTGTAACATATGTGTTACGTGGTTGTTTCAGTTCATGGCAGAGCATGATGATGTGGAGAGTACGGCTAAAACTCAAAATATTTTTAAGCTGATCTTATATTTGGCAGTAATTTGGCTCTTAATGTATTTTTTCAAATTCTGACATTGGTATTCATGTATTATAGTTCTGGCTTGAGTGATGGTGCCATTTGGTTTCATGGTCTATTAGAAAGATATTCAAAGTCAGGTAGGTTTCTGGGTTTTAGTAATTAACCTCAGAAGCAGCTACAAGATTGTAAACTGCATTATGGAATTAGTGAAACTGAACAGCCATGAAGTCTTTGTAGGGCAAGAGAAATTAGTACTTTTAGTAAAGGCTCCAGAGGGGACGCTGAAGGAGGAGAAATACTAATTAACAAAATGCTTCAGTATATTAACAAAAGGGAGCACAGTTCTTAATTATCAATCTGTTAATTTAGGAATTTTGTCCTGAAACATAAATTGACCTAGTTATTAACTTCTTTAGTAGCATTTCCCAAGGTTATAATTTTACACTTATTGATATGCAGTGAATTTCCCTCTGAATCAAGCACCATATTTTTGTTAACTTTTATTTCTTCGGTTCAGCACAAACCTGATATATAGGGACTCATTGAATATTTGAATGAATGAATGTGAGAACACATAAATGGAAGTGACCAGGGCTATGTATAATCTGTTTAGAATTCCCCAGCCCCTGGTCCCCTTTTCTCCAATTCCCCATCTTCAGCTCTTACCATGTCTCCCCAAATGAGGGAAAGATCCTTTGAGTGGAAATACCCAAGATACTTTAAAATTCTGGATATGGTTACCTGATTTGAAAATGATTAAAAAACACATGAACCTGTGAGTTCAGGATGAAGGAAGTTAGCATTGATTGTCTGCTGTGTACTGAGTACTTGAGATGTACAGTTCTGGTTACTCTCAAAATTTTCCATGGGTTTTATGGATTTGCTTGTTGGTTTCTTAGAATATCATGTTTGACTTTCCAGCTGCAGGCTGTTGATGTCTTGTGAAGTAGTTTTTAATGACAGGCAGGGAAAAATAAAGGATGTTGGTACTGTTCAGACTTCAGGGTGAATCTCAACCTTTTAGGGAAAATGGTCTTGCTATTTAAATTCTGAGGCTGATATGTCTTAAAGTTTTAATTTTAAGAATTACTTATTTTTTTGTTCCTGTGTTTGAAAATTGCTTTCCAATTGCCTGATCTTTATCAAACAATTAGAAAAAAGATTTGGAAAAAGAAGCAGCATCTGAAATTTTATCAGCTAGTGGGGAGCTACTCAGCATTTTGGTATATACCAAATCCATTTCCCATGCAGACATTGGGCTTTAAGTATTTTTTCCTTTCTTGTTATAAGCGTATTGAACACTCATTGTAGAAGAGATTGGCTAGATAAAAAATATTAAAATTTAAAATAATTACAAAACAATTAATTATAATTCTACCATTCCAGTTAACCAACCATGAAATATTTTGGCATATTTCTTTCTCTTTTTTAAAACTTGAACATTTTCTCTTCTTTTTTTGAAGATTTTATATATTTTCACAGAGAGGGGAAGGGAGGGAGAGAAACATCGATGAGAGTGAGAAACATCAGTTGGCTGCCTCTTGCACGCCTCCAACCAGAGACCTGGCCTGCAACCCAGGCATGTGCCCTTGACTGGGAATTGACCTTTTGGTTCACAGGCTGGTGCTCAATCCACTGAGCCACACCAGCCAGGGCAATTTTAACCTTTTCTAGATTACTGTGTGTGTGTGTATGTGTGTGTGTGTGTGTATTTGCAGCCTGCATTTTTCTTAATGTTAGTTTGTTATTTTATAAGCATTTTAACATATCTATAAGGCTTTTGTGAACTTAATTTTTATTGTTCTTCTGCTATATGGCTAAATCATAAATTATTTAACAGTCTTTCAAAATAAAAATTTTTAGTGAAGTATTTCATATGCTTAGAAAAGAACAGGTAATAACCACGAATGCTAATGGTGTACACCATCCTGAATTAACAGATTTTACTATTTTGCTGTATTTGCTTCAAAGACATTAACTCTCCATTTTTTCCCTTAACTCTATAAACATTTTAGGTGAGGGCTCCTTTGTATCTCTGTCTTTTTCTTCTTCTTCCCTGGGAAGATATATTTGTGAATGTGCATGAATGCATATGTGTAGTATGAGGTAGGGATCTCATTTTTTTTTTTTTTTTCATGCGGTTGAACTTTATTGGGTGGTTATTTTCCTCACTGACTTATGTGTATGGATGCATGTGTGTGCAGATATGTTTATATGAATGTAAAATCAGGTGTACAGCCCTGGCTCATGTGGCTCAGTGGATTGAGCATCAGCCTGTGAACCAAAAGGTCACTGGTTTGATTCTCGGTCAGGGCACATGCCTAGGTTGTGGGCCAGGTCTGTGGTTGGCGGAGGGTGAGAGACTACTGATGGGTATTTCTCTCCCTCTTTCCCTCCCATCCCCTCTCTAAACATAAATGAATAAAATTTAAAAAAAAAATCTGTTAAGGCTTACATGTAATTCTGGCCTCTTCTATTATGTTTATCTGCTGTACGCCAGTATCATACCCTTAAATACCACAGGTTTCTAATAAATCTTAATAGAGCAAGTCCCCATGGCTTCTTTTTATTCAGAAGTGTCATGGTTCTCCTTGGCTTTTTACTCTCCTATGTGAATTTTAGAATTATCTTGCTAAGTTCCACAGAAAATCCTATTAGCATTTTGATGGAATTGCATAGAATAAGAAATTTGGTGTTGATGATTTCCACTGTAAATCATGATGCCATGAGCATCTTATTGTTTGTGTTTGTGATTATTTTTCATGGAACTAAATTTCAAGAAGTGGAATTCTTGGGTCAGAAGATATGGACATTTAAACATAATACTGTCTCATCAAATTGGCAGATATTTTTAAAAGGTGAATAACACCTGCTGGCAGAGGTTTGGGAACTGGGCAACTTGAATAAAATGTTGGTGACTGTGTGTGTTATCACAGATTTATGAATAGTAATCTGGAAGGAGTTATTAAGATTAAAAAACAGTTTTGTCCTTGGACTTGTCAATCCTGTTTTGGAAAGCCTATAGAAATAATGGATCAGGGTCTAAGAATATATGTGTGCATATGTTTACACCAGTTTGTTTACAAGAGCATAAACTGGGAATTTCCATGATGTTCACCAATAGGGACTGTCAAATTAGTTATGATTAAGTTCATACCGTAGAATATTATGCAGATATTAAGAAGATTGACTCAAATCTATATGCATTGACCCGGAAAGTGAAAAAGTGGGGCAGAAAACTGGACTTTTTTTTTTTTTTTTTTTTTTTTTTAAGCAGGAAGGGTGGGAGAATTCTGAATGTGTGCAGATATCTGTATATATTTGTGTAAGAACCACAGGAAAGAGTTAAATTGGTTATTCCAAGGGTTAGGTTGGAGATAGGGCAGGAAGTACTTTAAAATATGTCTCTTTTTCATATATCTTTATATTGACTTTTTAATTTTAATTGAGATACAATTCACATTCCATAAAATTCACCCTTTTCAAAAGTGTGCAAGTCAGTAGATTTTAGTATATTCACTAAGTTTTGTAACTATTACCTGTCTCTAATTTCAGAACATTTTTATCACCCCACTGTTTATAATAGCATTTTTTACCTTTGGTGTTTATAAAACCAAAAGTACTTCAACAATAACAAAGGAAATCATGATGAGTTGCTGGAGTGATAGCTCTGTTTGGAAAAGAGAGGCCTACAGTGTCCATGCCTGTGAGTCAATAAAATTGCTGGCCTGCTGGCCAAGTATTGGTGGGCATGGCCTATCTATTTTCATATAAATACAATAGGATAATAAAAATTTACCAACCATATGAAGCAACAGAATGAAAATAACTTTTACCTTTACCATTTCTAGTGCTCAAATGTTAAAACCGTTGTTACTGATTTTGTAAGTTCTATCAGTTGACGTTCTCCGTAGCCTCACATTTGAGTTAGCTGTATCATTGCCCCATCAGCATTAAGTATTACGTTAAACAGAAACGTGTGAAAGCTGGTACTGTACTGTTTTTGTGACTCTTTGGTCAACAGTGAGATTGAACTTCTTTTTATGTCTCCTAGTCAGTTGTGTCCTCCGTTTTTGTTTTTGTTTTTAATTTAGTTGTTGGTGAATTGACTACTGATTTGTGTTTTTTGTCCCTGATTAGTGACCTTGGCCAGTGCTAAATAATCATTTCTTCCTTGTCTTTATTGTATATTGAATTCATCCTTTTTAAAAATTGTATACTGAATTCTTTCGTTGTGATTTATTCCAAATGATGTTTTGACCATTTAAAAATGAATTTGCTTCCATATTTAGCGTGTATATGATGAAGAAGTGGAGGAACCGGTTCTCAAAACTGAGGCAGAAAAAGCGGAACAGGTACTTGTGTTAAATTCCTCTTCTGTTGAATTCCTGACTTAGAGATGAAAAGTGGTATAGATTTGTAATGTGGCTGGTAGGGGATGGATATTGGTGAAATGAGGAAAACTGCTCCTGTCCGCCCAATAAACTCTTTTACTTCTCACATTTAATATACTAAGAAATATATAGTAAAGTTTCTGCATTCTGGCTTTAGAGCCCAGTTCAGCAGAGATTTTCTGTAAAGGGCTAGTCAATAAGTATTTTAGGTTTTGCTAGCTTCATTGGTCTGTCGCTTTTTTGTCTTTTATTCATTTTTCTCTTTCCTTTTTCCTCTTTCCTTTAAAAATATAAAACCAATTTTTACATCGAGGGCTATGCAGGAATAGGCCAGAGGCTGGGCTATAGTTTGTAAGTTATTTGAAGACTGTTTACCTATCCTTTCATGACTCCTTTGCTTCTTATTTCTACCAGTTAGAACTGACAGATGCTTGCTGGATAGTCCACACACATTGGAGTGCCTTCTAACTACTGCAGGATGTGTTAGTATGGAGGATACGGACTATGGAGTGAATGTTACTGACTCTGGGAGGATTGCAAGGAGCTAGTGATGTGGAGAAAGACTGCCCTCAGGAGGTTGCAGTCTTGGTTGGGGTGACAGGATATATAGCATGTCAGAGCTCCATGAAAGTTCAGATGTGAAAGAGCTCAGTGGGTAAGATAGCAGAGAAAAGTTTCAAGGATGAGATGTTGGTTGGTTGAGGAAAGAAAGTCCAGATTTTAAGGCCATTTTAGCAAGAAAGAGTGCCATAAGCTAAGGTTCTGAGTTAGGAGATGTACCTGGTATTTTATGAAGAGAAGGGTTAAGGGGGAAGGGGTGGAAGCTGGAGGGCTTCATAAATTGGGCTGAGGAGTTGAAGGGCAGCAGTCCCTACCTTTTTCCCCCTGTGGCTTCCTGTTATTATTCCTGGGTTCTCACATCATAGGCCAGAGGCCAGATAAATGTTCTTGACTCTAGCAGAAGTTGTACCCTTTTCCTCCCACTTAGGAAAGCACAATGGGATGTGATTGAGTTTATTATGGGAGTATGGGAGTAGCTTTGAATCACCTCTAACTTATTTAAAAATATAAATCATTTGAAAAAGTTGGTACTTTATTAGTAACTGTTACTTGTAACATATGAAATTGTTAGACTAGGAAGGGATATTAGATACGAGCTATAGTTCTTCCTATTCCCAGCCTTTTTTTTAAAATAAGTTTTTTTAATATTACTAATTTTAATATTACTCAAGGGTTTGCTAACTATTTAAGTACAATAGTATCCAGTTACACCAAGACAAGGTTCAATTTCAAAGTGAAGGTATGTAAGTGAACTCTTCAAAATGCCACTATGTATTTATTTCACAAACATATTTTCACATACTTAGTACAGTGTTACCTATTTAGAAGCAAGCATACCAGATGCAACCAAAACAAAAATGCTAAATTAGAAACACTTCCATATTTGAGATAAAAGTGTAAAATTCTCCTAGGATTTTCCCTTCTGGTTCTCAAAACAACACTGTATGGTTTGGTTCTTTCTATAATTGTCCATCACTTTAGAATATGTGTGAAGAGGGGGAATGACACTAAATTTTTTTTTTCAATATTTCTTACAATTGATAACATAGTTGATTGTATGAGGGACTGTCACTGAAAACTGCGTTGTAGGAAGTAGAGACCTGTGGACTATTTTCAGCAGGTTGGTGATCTATACAGACCTCTGGGGCGGGTGGGGAAGATTGTTCTTAGGGTGGTGAACAGCATAGATTAGAGATGAAATTGACCCTCTTGGTTTGAAACAAATTTATAAAATAGCTGTAATTGTCTAATTACCATTATTTTTTAACTAATTAAAAAACCACACCTCTTGCTGGAGTATTTTCTTCTAGGTTTTTACTCTTAAAATTGTCCAAAGCACCATTAGTTAACCAAGGAGAGTGGGATAGAGTTCTGGTAAAGCTGAAAGTCTAAGCCCTTCACTGCTCTTGGAGCAGGAAAGTGAGGGGCTATTTGAGGGCTTGTGATATGCCGTCCATTGTTGCTGTACTTTTACCTAAGTTATCTGACTGAACCATCATGCAGTAGTCTCTTGTTTTCATAGATGGGGAATCTGGAGTTCCGGGACTTTTACTTTGACCCATATCCTGAAAGTGATAAACTTGGGATTTAAACTTATTCCAAAGTCTGTATTAAGGCATTCATCAGAATCTGCATATTAAGATTTTTTTTTTTTTTTGGAGCACTGATCTAGGTTTTAGAGGACATTCACAATGTTTTATTATAGTGGAATCAACATATTGAAGATCCATGCTGAACAGTATTTTTTTGTAGGAGAAGACCCGGGAACAGAAAGAAGTAGATCTGATTCCAAAAGTTCAGGAGGCCGTGAATTATGGTTTACAAGTATTGGACAGTGCATTTGAACAACTAGATATAAAAGCAGGAAACTCAGACTCTGAGGAGGAAGATGCTAATGAGCGGGTGGAACTGATCCTCGAACCAAAGGTAAAGGCATGCAATTCAGATATTTATTGTTACACCTGTTGTGTTTTGGATACTTTATTTGGGCACGGAATTACTAAGACATGGACTTTAACTTTACTTCTAGCAAGTGAACATATCACTTAGCATTTTTATAGTGACTCCATCAGAAAAACTTGCTTTGCAGGAACATTGACTGAATACTTACTAGATCCAAGGCTGCATGCCAAGTTAGGGGAGTACAAAGTTTCAGGGCATGGTTCCTACTCTCAAAATGCTTATAGCATTACGAGATAGTGGGGAGAGAGGAGACATTTATGAGAGTCACCATCATAAGTACTTCTAAGCTGGAGAAATTAGGGAAAAGATGAGACTTGAATTGGGTGTGGAAGTTGAGAAGGCTAATGAAAGGTAGAGATTCTTAGGAACCTGAATTCTGTAGCTTGTGCTACAGGACACTGCAGAAGTGTTGAAAGATATTTGGGTTGTTTTCAGGCTTTGGCTATTATGAAAAAAGCTGCTATGCATGTGCATGAACAGACCATTAGTCTAATAGGTATTTATTGCTTTACTATTACTTTCTCTCAGATTGGCAATGGAGACAATTGGGGCAACACAAGAATCCCAAGTAAACACAAAAAGTGACTGTATTGCTTTTGAGAGTCCTTGTGACACTAAAGTGCCCTACAAACTGAAACATGCTACAAAAACAAACTCTTCTGGTCATTCATTTAGCTGTACATTTCTTTTTCAGTTTGAACTTACAGTGTCATATCAAGTTGGGGCTGACCCTTTACCACTGTTACACTTGCTGGCTTTCTTTTTTACTGTAGGGATTTAGAAGTTACCAATGGAACCTAGGAAATGTATTCCCTGGTCTGCACTTGCTAGTCCCAAGTCGCACACTACTTTCTCTGTTACAGGAGGACTTGGGAAGGCCTTCTAAGTCAGCAGTTGACTCCATTCTCACTTTGTTTTCTTTGCACCAGATTGGTTGCTATTGTATCTTTAACTTTTACATTAACCTTCCCAAACTTTTCTGTTGTTTGAAGCATCAGAATTATTCTCCCTTGTCCCCCAATGTCTTTTCATAGGAAAGCGCTGTGATGACCAAAGAATCATCTCAGAGGACAAGTCATCTTTTCTTCCAGCAGTGGAGATGGGAGGTTGTCCTGGGGGTGGAGTGCTTTCTTGTCCTTAAGTTTTTAATGTGTCTGATGGATGGGTCTCCGATATGTATTATCGTATACACTGTTTCCTTCATTTCATTCTGATGTTTTGACATCTGGTCTTATTTTACCAACTTCACTTTTTAAAATTATACAGTGTGAATCTCTAAGGGATATTCTCTTTTTTTAGTTATTTTTTCTCTGATAGGTTCACATCCATCTTTTAGACATTATGTTCATTATGTTGATTGTAGATATTTGCATAGTTGTCATTCTGGTTTTCGTTTTGTTTGTTTGTTTGTTTTTTATCTAGCCCATGCTTCTTGTGCTCTCTTACAGCCTTCTCCTTTGCTCTGATGCAGTGTGAAGGAGTCCTCAATTCCGTTTATGCCGTGTGACCTGTTTGTCTATACCTCCTCCCTAAAACCTGGATATACCCACCTGCCTTCTCATAGTCATATAAAAAACATTTGGGTTATTTCTTCAGTGTTCTTCTCTCCAAATTTAGGACTCTTATTGAGGAATCTCAAGGTTGATAGATTAATTGGTTGGTTTTTGTTTATCAGTGTCACTTTTTAGGGGAGAAAGGTAGGATTAGGAGTCATCAAAGCTTGCCAGAATTTCTGATTTCTTTTCTAGGTCCTCCTCCTTTTGAACATGTTGCTATGAAGTTGTGGCCCTTTGCCTGTGTTGATTACTGCTGGTAAATGTTTTGCAGGCTTTTGCCACTTTCGTTAATATAACTAGGCACTCGACTCTGTGTGATTCATCCTCATCTTGCCATCTTTACCAGGATTTGACTTTCTAAATAAGGTTTTTTGTTTGTTTTTTGTTTTGTACTTTTAATCTTGCTGTGTTTCTTACTCTCTGCTTTTATTATGTAAGTTTTGGGAGGGTAGTCAGCTGAAACAAGATACCAAATGGAAAGCTTAATTTTATTTTTCAACCTAAATGTTTAATGGCTTATTTTCTAACATTTTTTACAGGATCTATACATTGATCGTCCTTTACCTTATTTAATTGGGTCAAAGCTGTTCATGGAGCAAGAAGATGTAGGTCTTGGAGAGCTGTCCAGTGAAGGTACTCTTTGCACCAAATATTTTTGTTACTTTTAATATTTATATCTTAACTTTTTATTTTAAAATGTTCTAATTTCAAACTTTACATTAATGTTGTAGGAATAGTACCAAGAACTTCCACATACCCTTGACCCAGCTTTACCAGTTGTTAACATTTCACTACATTTGTTTTATATTTTTCTGTATATATATATATGTAATTTTTTTCTGAACCTATTAGACACACATTAAACAGACATCATGCCTGTCACTCCTAAACATTCTGTGTGTATTTTCTAAGAACAAGGACATTCTCTTACATAGCCATACTAAAATTATCAAAGCCAGGAAATTTAACGGGACATAATACTATTGGTTAATCTTCAGTCATATTCATATTTTGCCAGTTGTCCCAATAATGTCCTTTATAGTCACTTCTTTCCTCTGATCCAGGATCCAAATCCAGGGTCACTCACTGCATTTAGTTGTCCAAAAAAAAAAAAAAAAAGCTTTCTTTGCTTGTCACAACCATGATATCTTTGGAGAGAACAGGCTAATATTTTTCTTTGTAATTAGTACATTTTTCTTTTTGTAATTATTAGCTATCTTGTGAGGAGATACTCGGAGGCTATATAAATATTTCATCCCTCAGATACTTTTAATTCTAGTTAGTTTTATCAAAATTTCTGTGGTGCTGTTATATGGTGGTTTATGATTTTGAGAAGAAAAGAAACTAAGCTCATTTTTTATGAATATTGGTGATAACCCTTATCTTTGTTCTAAATAGAAGGTTCAGTAGGCAGTGATCGTGGTAGCATTGTGGGCAGTGAAGAAGAGAATGAAGAAGAGGTAAGGACTGTTTAGTGTGTCTAGGTCATGAATGACAGGAAACTTAGGGTGTCTTTAGCAGGCCAAGTGAATAGATGTTTATGAATTAGCCATCTGTTTTCATAAATCTTTTAACAGTCATAGAAGCCATTTTCTGAAGTTTTTCTCTTGGGATTGAATTTCCTTATTTTGTGAACAAAAAATGGAAAATTGCTTTAATCTCTTTTACTATTTCCCTCCCTTCCAGCTTCCCACCAAATCTTCTTTTTACCAATATATTTTGAAGAGGACAGCTTAGATATTTTTTGTGGGATCTCTTCCTGAGATACAGTCTTTGAGTAAATTCTATCTTTGAATAATTCTAGGGAAAATGTGTCCAGATTTGAAACTTTCATTATAAAATCTTCTAGACCAGAAGAATACTTAAAGCATTCACTTATGTTTTTGTTTTGTTGTTGCTGCTAGCATCTTCATATCTAGAGTATAATCTGATTCCTTGCTCTAGGGACTTGGAGTCTGTTGACCTTGACCACTGTTGTATCTGGCTTGGCTCCTTTAGACTGAATATTTGCTATTGCAAAGGGTAGAGACATTTGAGTGTGGATTTCTAAAAGGAGACCAGATTGTATGCATATACTTCTTTTTCTCTTCTTCTCCTGTCCTCTTCCCCTGCCCTCCTTCAGTCAGCCCTCCAAACAAAACATCTAATAGGAAATAAACTTCCCTTAAATAACGTCCCTATAACTGATGGTCATTAGCTGAATCCATTGCTTTTAGCCATCAATGTAAGTCTTCATGTAATTGCTGTTGGCAAATACTGATGTTCCCTTCCTGGGCCTGATGAAGTAGTTACCCTGTTTAAAAGGGAATATAGAGTGGAGTCCAAAAAGTAAAATAACACAAATCAACTTCAGATAATTAGTTAATTAAATGTGAAACTCTTACTTTAAATTCAATAGTCAGAGAGACATGGACAAGTTGTTAAAGATGTTTTAATTAACCACAAAATATTACATGTTAATTAGAACAACTCTTGGTGATATAGCCAGCTTATATATACCTTGATACTTCAGGTGACCAATAATCAGTACAGAGACCGACTGTTGATGAGCCTCAAAGACTTAGACCCAAAATTATTGCTGTGCTTCTGAGTAAAGGCTCTATTAACAACAAAGTCCTTTTCCCCCTAAAGGAGTCAGATGAAGATTTTGTCAGTCATAGTGACAATGATCAAAACCAGGTAAGGCTTATATATTAAAGTGATTTTACTTTTAAATGTTAATTGAAGCGTAGCATATATACTAAATAGACATTCAAATTACTTTTGAATGATTTACTTGAAAATAAGGATTTATTCGTATTTACAACTAATTTTCCTTCAAGCATTTCATGTTTTTACGCTAATCACTCTTTTGTATATATTTTTTAAAATTTTTATGTTTTATATTAATTTTTCTTAGGAAAAAAAATGAAGTAAAAAACAAAATTGGGAAACAGCCTCTAAAAGAAGGCCCATTTACTCAAACTGAATCCCTCTCCACTGTTTTAAAACTTAAGACAGTATAGCAGTAAGATGAACACTCTTCTAATCTTACTGTTTTAATATCATTGTCGTAGTGTTTGGGTGTCCTTCTAAGGATATATTTTTTTGTGATACATATATATATATATATATATATATATATATATATATATATATATAAAATTTATTTTTTGCTATTTCATGTTAATATAAATGTTTCTTTGTCCTTGTCATTTTAAGTAGTTTTTGTAATTTGCTTTGTAAAGTTCTGTGTTTTTAAGCACACGTATATATGGTGCTGTCATAGTCTAAGTGTATATGAAAAATAGTTTATTTTTAGGATTTTTTGTGATAATGATGTATTTAGTATTTTCATACATAAAAGTCCTTTGTTTATGTGAACTGTTCCCTTAGGCATAAGGTGGTGTAGAGTTAATAGTAAAGGCTCCTTATGGACATTTGAGATTATAGATCCTGCATAACGATTTTTCTACAATCTCATCACTGGGATTATGATTTTTGCTACCATAATATAAATAGTTGTATATAGAGTTTATCCCAGTTTGCATTTGTTCCCCAATTGGGAGTATTTTTTCATAAAAATTTTGAACTATCAAATGAAGGATTTAGTACTTTCTGGTTGGTACTTGTATTTTCCCAGTTGAATTCACGAATATGGCTGGTCTCTATAATTTTAATGATCAACCCATATTTTTTTCTATGGAATTTACTATTAAGATCTGTAAATTCAGTTTTTCAAACAATACAGTTTAGTGGTTAAAAGCATTGGCTTATCTATTTGTATTGTTAAAGATAGACTGGTTTTGTGTATCATAGCTAACCTCAGTTCTAAAGATTTTAATTTGGTGACTGGCACACTTTATTGATCTAAACATTAAAAATTCTCTAAAAAAAGTTATACACTCCAGTGGCCACTTTTGTAAAAATTAGAACTTAACAGATAAAACGTAGTTTCAGCCCTCCAATCTTCATCTCACAGTCTCCAGAAGCAGCTGGTATTAGGATCTGTGAGTGTACATACCCAGAGTGTTTCTCTTTGTTTTTGCAAGTACAGTATATCTGTGCCCATGGAAATGGTATAGGGATGAGCAGGATGCAGAGTATCATACCGGGTTTATCATTCAGTTTTTTCACTTATTGCCTTGGATATCTCTTCAATTGTTGTAGCTTATTTTTAAAAAAAAAACTATTAGTATTCTTATTAAGATAAAAAGATATTTAGTTTAATCATCTCTTTAGTGATGGATATTTTAAATATTTCATTTTGTTATTCTTGTGCTAAAAATAAATCTTATATATTATCTGTTCTAACATATGTACTGCTTCATAACTTACGCTGCATTTAACAAACTATTACCATTTTACCTAAAGGCTAATTAGCAGCATTTCTTATTCAGCTCGATGACCTTATGTAATAGTTCTAATCTGGTGGTTTATACTCTTAGCAAACTGCACAAATAAGTGATGAAGAAGAGGACGATGATGGTTGTGACATTTTTGCTGACTCTGAGAAGGAGGAGGAAGATACTGAGAATATTGAAGAAAGTACTAGACGTGTAAGAAACAATATAGTTGCTATCTCTTGGCAAAATTTAGAAGTGGTACCTGACTCATTCCTTTTATTGCAGGTTATAACTGTAACCATCTTATTTTATATCATATTTGTATTTTCCTTTACTTTTGAAACTAATGGTTGAACATTAAGTTGCCTTGCATATATCACATTCTCTTTCAAATGTTATAATTTTACAAGTCAGATCATTCAAAATATATTCAGTTTCAGAATTTTAAGACCCTAATACTCCTCCTCTGCCCCCTACCCCAAGGACTTCATGGTAGTTTTCTTATCTAGCTCTTTGAACTATAAAAATATAAGGAAGTATGGAGCATCTCCCTTTGAAGGAACACTGAATCCTGTTTCTCAGGTGATCTGTATAGGGAACGTATGTATCAGTTCATTTAAACACTGTTTTCTCATTTCAATTTCTTTATGACTGTTTCCAAAATTTGGTTAGGTATTCAGAAGTAAACTGTACTAGTTTATATGTTACAAAAAGTGATTCTTTCTGTCTTTTCTGCTTGAAGAAAAGACCCACAACCTTTGCTGATGAGCTGGCTGCTCGGATCAAAGTGGATGCCACAAGGCAGATGGGAGAGGAAAAAAGAGGTAGGTATGCCCCCCTGCACCTTTTATCCTCTAACATGAGTTAACATTGTGGTGGTGGGGAAGTGTAGGACCCTGCTGGGTGGGCTTCCTGAGGGCAGTTCTCTGTTTAATTTTACTCAGGCATGAGAGACTTAGGTCGCACTTCTTGTTCCTTTTTTTGGTTTATAGACACTGATAACTGAACACTGTGGAGCCCCCAAGAAAAACGCACATATATACATTTATATAACATTGTATATGCAATTTCAGGGGATTAATGGATACTTTAGAGAAGCATGGGCCCCAGATTAAGACTCACTGACTTAGTATTTACTCCTGTATCTTGACTAACTGAAAATGTACTATACAATGTATTCTAGTGATTTAACAGGGTGGAAATATGTCAGGGTAATTTTTTCAGCAGGTGCAGCCCTGGTATGCACATGACTGTGGTATATAAGTTGAAGCTTTTTGCTTAAAAAGAGGCACTGTTGAGTGCCTGCTATGGTAAGGCACTGACTGTGAAGTGCTCAGGTAGAGCTGAGACACAAAGTTGAATGGCTTGCTCCGAGTTTAGGAGTCAAGAGGATGGCAGACAAATATGTAAAATATCAGATAAATACTTAGCATAAACTGAGTGTGGTTAAAATTGTGACATATTTTTCAAGCCTTATCTCTAGGAGCAAAATCTCAGAAGACGTTGAAAGAGAAGAAGGAGAGGAAAACTCCCTCAGATGGTAGGCCTTTTCCCTCAGTTTTTTTTTTTTTTTGAAACTAAGCGATTCCAAGGTCTTTTTTATTTTATCTTATTTTTTGATTACATTTAGTAGGGTGAGATTGGTTAATAAGATTATATAGGTTTCAAGTGTACAATTCTGTGATACATCATCTGGGCAAAGGATTCAAAAACATACAATTTATGTGCTTACCACCCCAAATCAAGTCTTTTGCGCCATATATTTGACCCCCTTTACTCTTTACTAACTCCCCACCCCACTTCCCTCTAGTAACCACCATACTATTAAATGTATCTATAAGTTTTTGTTTGTTTTTCTTGTTTGTTCATTTGTTGCTCTCAGGTTTATTCCCATATATGAATGAAATCCTACGGTTCTTAATTTTTCTGTCTTATTTGGCTTAGCATGATATTCTTAAGATTCATCCATATTGTTGCAGATGGCACTATTTCATCTTTTCCTACAGCTGAGTAGTGTTCCATTGTATATATGTATCACATCTTCTTTATCCAGTCATCTATCAGGACACTTGGGTTGTTTCCATGACTTGACCTTTGATTGTTTCCATGTCTTGGCCACCATGAATCATGCTGCAGAGAACATAGGGGTACATTAATTGCTGTGAATAAATGTTTTCAAGTTTTTTGGGTAGGTACCCAGTTGAGAGGTTGCTGGGTCATATGGTAACTGTATTAATTTTTTGAGAAACCTACATTGTTTTCCATAGTGACTGAACCAGTTTACATTCCTACCATCAGTGAATGAGCATTCCTTTTTCTGTACAATCTGTCCAACACTTATTACCTGTCTTGTTGATAATAGCCATTCTAATAGGTGTGAGGTGGTATCTCTTTGTGGGTTTGATTTGCATTTTCCTAATAGCTATTGTCCTGGAATCCAATGCTGATTCTTTTTGTCCAGCAATTGGAAGAATATGCGAGGCAAGGTTGTAGTCTCTGACAGTTCCTTTACTGCAGACATTACAGTATTCACGCATGCCCTCCACCCTTGGGCTTGTGCTGGACCACAGCTGGCTGCCGGCTGTGCTGCCGCAGCTCGGCGCACATCCCCTGGTGCTTGGTGTGCCCCCAATCATTGCGCCAACACTCCCATGGGGGTTCCTGCCCCTTTTATATTATGCATAGACAAAGCCAGCTACTAGCCAAAATATGACATCAATGCTTATATAACTGTCTGCATTGCACATGCAGATCTAATTCTTATCTCTGAGCAGCCCGTGCCTGGCCATCTGAGGTGAGGGAGCCTGACTAGATTCCATTGTCCTCACACTAATGAAGTTGAGCATTTGTATACCTATTGGCTATTTGTATGTCTTCTTGGGAGAGGTGTCTGTTCAGGGTGCTCTGCCCATTTTTTAATTGGGTTGTTTGGTGTTGAGTTGTATGAGTTCTTTATGTATGGGGGTGGGCAAAAGTAGGTTTACAGTTATCTGGAAAATAATACAGTAATTAATATATGAAAATACAAGAATAAACTTTCATGTACTCACGAGTGTAAACCTACTTTTGCCAAGTCCTGTATTTTGGATATTAACCCCTAGTAATACCTTTTCCTATTTGATTGGTTGCCTTTTTGTTTTGATGGCAGTGTCTTTTGCTGTGCAGAAGCTTTTTAGTTTGTTATAGTCATAGTCATTTATTTTTGCGTTTACTTCCCTTGCCTTTGAGGTCAAATTAGTAAAATCCTCTCTTTGAGTATGAGGTCCATAAGTTTAGTACCTATGTTTTCTTATATGTAATTTATTATTTAAGGTCTTATATTTAGGTCTTTGACCCAGTTTGAGTTAATTTTTGTAAATGGGGACAAACTGTAACCTAGTTTCAATTTTTGGCATGTGGCTTTCCAATTTTACCAACTCCATTTTTTTAATAGGCTTTCTTTTCTTCATTGTATATTTTGGATCCTTTGCCCCCATACACATGTGGTTTATTTCTGGGCTTTCAGTTCTGTTCCATTGGTCTAAGTATCTGTTTTTCTGCCAATACTATGCTGTTTTGTTTATCATAGCTCTGTAGTGTAATTAGAAGTCAGAGTGTGATACCTCTGACTTTGTTCTTTTTTCTCAGGATTGCTTTTGCTCTTTGGGGTCTTTTGTAGTTCCATACAAATCTGATGATTTTTTTTCTATTCAAAATATGTCATTGGGGTTTTGATGGGGATTGCATTAACTCTGTATATTGCTTTGGGTAATATGGACAGTATAACTGTTGATTCTTCCACAAATATGGAATATCTTTCCATTGCATTGTGTCTTTTTCAGTCTCTTTTAATAATTCTTGTAGTTCTCAGTATATATTTCCTTCATATCCCTTGTTAAGTTTATTCCTAGGTGTTTTATTCTTTTAGTTGCAATTGCAAAAGGAATTGTTTTTTTGTTTTTTGTTTTTTGTTTTTCATTTCTCTTTCTAAAGTTTCATTGTTAATATATAGGAAGGCAGTGGATTGTTGTACATTGACTGTATCCTGCAACTTTAATATACTTGTATATTGTTTCTAATAGAGTTTTGGTGAGTCTTTAGGGTTTTCTATATACAGAATCATGTCATTAGCAGAAATGACTTTTATTTCTTTCTTTTGATTGCTCTGGCTAGGACTTCCAGAACTATGTGTATTTCGAATAAAAGTGGTGAGAAGGGGTATTTTTGTCTTGTTCCCGATTTTAGAGGAAAAGCCTTCAGTTTTCATCATTGAGTATGATACTGGCTGAGGCTTTGTCAAATATGGCTTTTATTATGTTGAGTTATTTCCTTAATACCTGTTTTGATGAGTGTTTTAATCATAAATAAATGTTGTATCTTATCAAGTGCTTTTACTACATCTGTTGATAATATCATATATTTTTATTCTTTGTTTTGTTAATGTGGTGTATTACATTGATCAGTATACATATGTTGAGCCATCCTTGTGCCCCTGAATGAACCCCACTTGATCATGGTGTATTATTTTCTTAATATCTTGTATTTGATTTGCTAGTATTTCTCTGAGGATTTTTTGTATTTGTGTTCGTTAGAGGTATTGGTCTATAGTTTCCTTTTTGTGTGTTATCCTCACCAGATTTTACTATTAGTGTTATGTGGGCCTCATAAAATGTGTTAGAAACTATCACTTAATTTTCATTTATTTGCAAGAGTTTGAAAAGTGTGGGTATCAAATCTTTGAACGTTTGGTAGAATTCACTAGTGAAGCCATCTGGCCTGGACTTTTACTTTTTTGTGAGGATTTTGATGGTGGTTTCAATTTCCTTACTGTTGAGCATTGTATTTAGGTTTTCCTGTTCTTCATCTTTCAGTATAGGGAGGTTATATACGAGGTCTGTCCAGAAGGTATCCAGCCATATAATATGAAAAATAGAGACATTTATTGAATAAGATACAAGATACAAGAAACGATGTACATAGGACAATGATGCCTCAGTCCCCTTCAAACTAGGCACCTTGGAATCTCACACAGTTCTCCCAGTTGCCATCAGTTGCCCCATTGTATTTTTCTGAATCTCATCGACAGTCTGAAATCTCTTCCCTTTAAAAGGCAATTTTATTTTATTTTATTTTAAGTATATTTTATTGATTATGTTGTTACAGTAGTCCCAGTTTTTCCCCCTTTACTCCCCCCTCTGCCCAGTAACCACTTCGCTCCAGCAATCCCACCCCCCTTAGTTCATGTCCATGGGTCGTGCATATTAGTTCTGTGACTTCACCTTTTTCTGTATTATTGTTAATTTCCCACTGTCTGTTTTGTATCAACCAATTATGCTTCTTAATGCCTACACCATTTCCCAGTTTCTCCCCCTTCCGCCTCCCAGGTGATAACCCTTCAAATGATCCCCATACCTATGATTCTGTTCTTATTCTGGTTTGCTTAGTTGGTTTTTATTTTTTTAATTCTATTTTTTTTAATATGCTTTATTGATTATGCTGTTACAGTTGTCCCAATTTATTTTTCCTCTGCTCCCCTCCACCCAGTGACCTGCCTCCCTACAGTTGTCATCCCCTTTTAGTCCATGTCCATTGGTTGTGCATATAGTTCTTCTCAACTTCTTCCTGTTTACTCCATTCCCTCCTACTATGCTTCTTAATTCCTGTACCATCTCCCTCCCTTTCCCTCTTCCTTCCCCCTGCTGACCTCCCCCCAATATGTTCCCCATACCTATAATTCTTTTTCCACTCTTGTTTCCTATTTAGTTTGCCTTTGTTTCGGTTCCCTAGCTTCTGCTGTTGGTTGTTGTGATTCAGTTTTCATTTTAATGTTCATAATTTTGATCCCCCTTCTTCTAAATCCATCCCTTTAACATCTCATATAATAGTGGTTTGGATCTAATGAACTCCTTCAGTTTTGCTTTGTCCTGGAAGCACTTTCTCTGCCCTTCTATTCTGAATGACAGTTTCACTGGATAGAGTATTCATGGCTGTAGGTTTTTGATTTTCATTACTTTGAATATTTATTGCCAGTCCCTTCCTGCCTACAGGGTCTCCTTTGAAAAATCAGCTGACAGTCTAATTGGTACCCTTTTGTACATAATTCTTTTCTTCTCTCTTGCTGCTTTTAAGATTCTCTCTTTATCTTTAATTTTTGACAATTTGATTATAACGTATCTTGGAGTGGTTCTCCCTGGGTCCAGGTTTTCTGGAACTCTGTGCTTCCTGGACCTGTAAGTCTGTTTCCTTCCTCAAGTTTGGGAAGTTCTGCTTCATTATTTTTTCACATAATTTTTCAATTTCTAGTTCTTCTTCACCCTCTGGCAATCCTATAATTCGAATGTTCTTTTGCTTATAGCTGTCCCAGAGGTTTCTGTGTCTCTCCTCGTATTCCTCACTTTTTGTTTCCTCTTTCTGCACTGGTTGACTGTTTGTTCCTTCCCTACGTTCCGATTTATTGATTTGATCTCTGGTTTTCATTTCCTCACCACTTGTATGTGTTTTTGTTTGTTTCAATATGACTAGCTTTCATTCCTTCCCTGTTTTGTTCCGAATCTTTTATTAATTCTTCAAGCTGCCTTATGACTATAGCTCTGAACTGAGCCTCAGAAAGATTTGCTATTTGCTCATCAGTTAGGTCCCTCATCTGCTGCCTGGTGAGCTGTGTCACCGGGATTTCAATCATGGTCTGCTTCATCCTGACAGTTTTCTGTTTACCTTTGCTTCCTGGGAGGGCTGTAGGGGGCAGAGCCCTGTGCATTCGTCACTACCTGCCGACCAGCGACCTTTTTCACTGCTCTGTGGTGCTTTGTGTGGGGGTGGGGGTCCAAGATAGAATTCTGCCATCACTCTCCACTGAGAGACCAGGAGTCTCTTTCTCCATCCCCACGCCCTCTTGGTCTCACAGTCAGGGACAATGGGGGCCTGCCTTCCCCAGCGTTGGAATCGTGAGCTGACGGGTCTCGACTGCAGCTGGGATTGCTCCCCTGGCATTTCTCACAGTCCTGCCGCTCTCCCCGCTGCTACTGCAGACAGCACTGCCAACTTTTCTGCTCTGGTTGCCCCTCCTACCCATCCAGACGAGCACTGCTGGTTTATAACTTCATATGTTGGGCTTCCATGTAGTTTTATTTTCTGGAATTTCTGGTTATCTTTGGTTTTGAGGTAGTTGTATTCATACTTAGTTGTGGAGGGAGACAGCGTGTCAGTCTAAGCCTCCATCTTGGCCGGAAGTTTTGTGTTTTGTTTTTATTTGTTAGACTCAGTTGTTGATAGTTGTGAGTTTGTTGTCATTTTAATGTTCATAATTTTGATCTTCTTTTTCTTAAGTAAGTCCCTTTGACATTTCATATGATAATGGCTTGGTGATGATGAACTCCATTAGCTTTACTTTGTCTGGGAAGCACTTCATCTGCGCTTCCATTCTAAATGTTAACTTTGCTGGATAGAGTAATCTTGATTGTAGGGCCTTGCTTTTCATCACATTGAATACTTCTTGCCAGTCCCTTCTTGCCTGCAAAGTTTCTTTAGAGAAATCAGCTGGTAGGCTTTTTTTTTTTTAAACTTATTTATTTGTTAGTTTATTTATTTATTTTTAGAGAGAGGGGAAAGGAGAAAGAGGGAGAGAAACATCACTGTGTGGTTGCCTCTCATGTGCCCCCAACTGGGGACCTGACGTGCAACCTAGTCATGTGCCCTGACTGGGAATCGAACCAGCGACACTTGGTTCACAGGCTGACGCTCAGTCCACTGAGCCACAGCAGCCACAGTTGACTGAGATTCACTTTTAACACCACGGACAATGACTGAGATTCAAAGTCTGCATCATAAAACAGGGTTACAGCAGTAATGGAAAAAGTATCATCACTAATAAAACTTGAAAAATGCAACAGGAGATTTCTGTGTGACACCACATCTACTTTTCTTCAGCAGTTGTCAAAGCACAGGGGCAGCTGGGGCTGAGTGAACTGGCATGTATGTCCCAGCGTTTAGAAACCCTACATCTGGACTCCTTGGGGAGCCAAAGCACAGCTCTTTGAGAAATTCTTGAGAAATACACATGGAACAATGGTCTTTAAATCCACGTGGTTTAAGAACCTAAGTCCTTTCAGAATTTCAGTTGTTTTCAATGACATGTCTAACATCATTTAAGTAAATGATTTACTCATCCTGAGTAAATCTACTTCCAGTGCCCACATGCTTTCATGCACAGAATTATCAGAAGGATATGTCATTTTTACAGCCAGAAGGCATGGCTCAGGGATGCAGGCATGAATCACTCCCATTACCATCACATACTTTTCTGGGGTGAGGCAGGGCCGCCCACGCGGCACCCGCTCTAGGTCGCACACTGAGAAGGCCCAGCTGGGGTCCCACAGCCGAGCCTTGCTGCCACCACCGTGCCTTGCATTCACACAGCCATCAGCTCCAGCAAGTCGTGGCCCACTGCTACCCATGACAGCATCCATGCGCCCTGGCCGCCTTCCGCGTTGCGCCACAGCTGCTCTGCCAGCTCCTTGAGTGGCGGGGTCCACAGCAGCCTCACTGCCACTGGGCCGCTGCCGGAAAATGAGTCGGCCACAGCTGCTGCCATTATGCTAGGCAGCCATTTTCCTGCCAACTTTGAGAGCTGTATAGTACCCTATTCTTAAAAAGTGGAATATCCTGCTTCTGTCTGCTTGTTGGTGATCTTACTTGTAGTTTTGTGACCTTTGTTCTTTTTTCAGGTAGACTAACCCTCTTGAATATTCCCTGCAGTAGTGGTCTTCTGGTGGTAAATTCCTTCAGCCTTTGTATGTCTGGAAAAGTCTTTATGTCCCCTTCATAGCTAAAGGATAACTTTGCCAGATACATTTATTTTTGGCTGGTTATTTCACTCTTTCAGTAGTTTGAATATTTGATTCTAATCTCTCCTGGGTTTCTGCTTAGAAATCCAATTATAACATACGGGGCTTTTCTTTAAAGCTTACTGTTTTAATACAATGCCTTGCAGAAGGCCTTTTGGATTGAAGTAATTAACTGTTCTGTTTGCTTGTTGGATTTGAAGATCTAGCTCTTTCCATAGGTTTGGGAAGTTCTTGTCATCTATTTGTTTGAACAGACTCCTTTGTTCCCTTCTCCCTCTCTTTCTCTTCTGATATGCCTACTCTTTCTGATGGCGTCAGAGTTTTCGTAGAGTTCTTTCATTTCTTTTTATGGTTAAGTCTCTGTTATCTTCCTTCTGTGTCATTTCTACACTTCTGTCTTTGCTATCACTAATTCTTTCCTCCATCTGGTCAGCTCTGTTTCCTAAGATCACTAGTTCATTCTTTATATTGTATTTCTCTCTTTTTTTTTTCTCCCTACCTGAACCCTCTCATTTATATTGTATTTCTTATTGAGTTCTTCATGTCAAGATTTCTGTTTGGTTCTTTTAAAAAGTTTCAGTCTCCTTTTTAAAGTACTCATTTGTTCATTGATTTCATTTCCGAGTTCATTGAACTACCTATCTGTGTTTTCTTAATTTTTTTTAAAAGATTTCATTTATTTTTAGAGAGAGGGGAAGGGAGGGAGAGAGAGAGGGAGAGAAACATCAATGTGGGAGAGGTGCATTGATTGGTTGCCTCTTGCACACCCCCCAAATGGGGACCTGTCCAGCAACCCAAGTGTGTGTGTGCCCTGAGTGGGAATTGACCAGCAACCTTTTGGTTCACAAGCCAGCATTCAGTCCACGGAGCCACACCAGCCAGGGCCTTATCTGTGTTTTCTTGTAACTTGTTGATTTTTTTTTAGAACTACAGCCTTGAATTTTCTGTCATTTTAAATCACATAATTCAATGTCTTTAAGGTTTTTTTTTTCCTGGACTTTTTTTTACCTTGGTTAGTCATGGTATTTGATGGATTCTTTCTCTGTCTAGGCATCTATCTGTGAATGGCACTTCTCTAGTAGATTGATAAGAAGCCTTCCTATTGTTTTCCAGTAGTTGGCACTGAATCACAAGTTTGTTTGTTTGTTTGTTTTAGTTCTCTTGCACTGTTCTGGCTTCTCAGATCTCTGCAGGGTGGCGGAAAATGTCCTGTGTTTCCTGGGAAGGTGGACATCTCCTCTGTGTTCAGGTCGCCTTGGTCTCAGGGGACCAACCCTACAGGGGAATGTGGTGGGCGGTGATGTTCCACATCCCTGAGATCCCTGTGCTGTCCCCTGTGGCCAGATGCTGCCAGCAGGGCAGCTGTGATGTGTGGCAGTGGGATGAGCTGGGGGAAGCTGGCCACTGCCTTTGTTGCTTTGCTCTCCTAGTGATGGCGACTGGCAGACCTCAGTGGCCTTCTCTCTGTATCTCTAACTCAACCCTGGGGTTAGTTGCAGAGTGTGCCTGTCACTCAGGGAAAAAGTGTTTCTGTGGTACTGATTCTCAGGTTTGCAGATAACATACTCTGCAACCTGACACAGCTATAGCTTCTTCTGGGCCCTGCTGCTGGCTCTGAAAGGTTTGGGGTGGGGGTGGGGGCGCAGGTTCTGGGAAGATGAGGAGAGGCAGTCAGTGGCTTTGTTTCTCGTGTGTAATGCTGATTGCCAGACAACTGTGGCCACACTCTGAGCTTTGTGCCTGCTTACGTCACTGGACTCAGCCCAGCCTCATTTCCTACAGACCACTCCTGTAGGAATGCTCACTGTATCTCCTTGCTTTTCCCAGCTGGCATGGCCAGAATGCCAGTGGCAACCTGATTCCTCGCCTTTCCAGGGTGAGCTCCACAATGAGCTCTAGGCTGGGAGCCTCTGGGCTGTGTCTCTAGCTTCTCTCAACTCTTCTCCCTTCCCAGCTCCATGGTTCACTTCCATTTGCCCACATTTAGATGTTTCAAGGCATGAATTTCTCAGATGTGTTTGTGCCTTAAGCAGGGGATACTTCGTTGAATTATAGCTATTTAGATTGTTGAAACTTGAAGGGGACCTCTCATGCCAGTATTCCTTTGACATCACCCAATTTTTTTTTTAAGGTTGCTCTTAACTGAGGAATGTCACTTACATAATTCATGAAGTGCATTTTAAATGCTTGATAAATGGGGTCTTTCCATGTTTTCAGAGCATTTAAAAGCATGGTTTGGGGTGCTGGGAGGAGAGATGGATGTGGAGGGGAAAATGCTCTGAAGACTGAATTATTAGATTTTATAGCAATTGTTAGTTGTCTTTCTGGAATTCTGTAGAAGTATGAAAACTAGGGATCTCTAGCATTTTTTTTTTCAATAATGAATATATCAGGCTCTTTCATATTAAACAGTAATGTCCGTTACATTTGCACTTGTGACTGTCAGTCTGCAAATCCCTTTGTTTAGTCTGCTCCCTTTCCCCACATTTTTGGTAGGTTGGGTCTTGAATGGCAATTGAAAGATTTATTTGCTTCAAAGAAATTCATACGGTTAGATAAACTTCATGCCAGTTTTGGAAAAATTGTAAAGGCTAATATCTGGAATTTGAGTTACAGCTTCATCTTTAACTCTTCCTGCAAAATATTTCTTTCTGTTTGCTAGATGAAGAAGATAACTTGTTCACACCCCCCAAGCTGACCGATGAAGACTTCTCACCATTTGGCTCTAGAGGTGGTCTGTTCAGTGGAGGGAAGGGACTTTTTGATGATGAGGATGAGGAGGTGAGTCCTTAGTAATCTGAAGCTCTCCATAGCTGTGTTGTGGAAGAAATACACTTTGGTCTTTTAATAGGGAAAAAAAAACTACTTAGTTGGACGTGGCTTCTGCTTTTCTAGTTGGAAAAATTTGAACTAAGAATCACAAAGAGAAAACATTGTATCTTGGTGCCCTTTGTAAGAAGAGGATGTGAGAGTGTTAATAGTGAACAGTTTACTTGATTAGGCAACTGTTTCTTACCTTATCTATTGTCTTCTTCCATATTTGTACTTAATTCCTGGATAGGCCTAATTTATTTACAGTCTGATTTGCCGTAGTCTTCACTTTGGAACTAATTTTCTGTCAGAACAGCAAATATGTATCTCAGCTACCTTTTCCATTGCTTTTTTGAATTCTGTGTCATATATTGTATTACAACCAGAGTGACCTCTTCACGGAAGCCCCTCGGAATCAGGCAGCTCGAGCACCTGTTAGTGAAGGTAAGCTTGGACTGAGACTGACTGCTTCTCTGTATACAGATTCCAACACTGTTTATGGCCCCTAGGAGATGGAGTCCCAGAAGTTGTTCAGACCTTACTGTTTTGGTAGGCAGGAAACTGTTATGTTTGTCTTGTTCTAGTTAATAGTAGTTTATGTGCACTAATTCTGGTCTTGGAAGAAACAAATAATACCATCTGTAAATCCACATCACAGTTTTGCCTCTTAGAGAATTCATAAAAAGTCATACAGGAAAAATACTCCAGCAGTATTGAGGATATTTTAATTTAATCAATTTAATTCAAAGAAACATTCCTAAAATTCTGTGTATAAATTGGAGATCAGCAATTCCCTAGCCCAGTGTGCATTATAATCAGCTGTGGACTTTTTAAAAGGCACACATAAAAAATTAAAAACTTAAAAATTTTATTCCTTTAGGTCTGTGGGAGTTCTTGGGAAATGGGAATTAGTTATTTTAAGCAATTCGGTCTCCCCAGGCCACAAACTGTCAGATTTTGGACTTGTTACAGTGCTGCCTTGATTATTGTATGGTTCCTGTTCTACACTTTTTGGCATTGGTGATTTGCCTAGTTTTCCTCTTTCTTGTTATTATCTCCATTTTTCCACTGATGTCTGAGATTTTTTGCCTTTTTTTTTTGTTGTTGTTGTTCATTCTCACAAACAGTAATGGATAGAGGGGACACTGTGGAGGAGCCCTGCTTGCTCTGTCCCCCCCCACCCCCCCTCATTGTGCACTGCATCTTCCTTGGCCTCTCCAGCCAACCCCGCTGCTCTTGTCTGCCCAGAGTCACAGTGATTTTCCATGGGAGTCACAGCTGAGGTTGCATTAGTAACAAGAAAAAGTCATGGCATGGCACTGGTAAAGAAGATACTAAGCAATTTTAAAATGACTTAGGAAAAATTAGTTTTAAAAGGTTTCTTATTAGCTCTGTATTGTGTTGAACATATTTGAGGAAGGTGCATTTAATAAGGAAAGTTATTTCCTTTGTTGAAATGGTTATCTCATCCTTTCTCATTTTAGTGTCTTCATCCTCCAAACCTGGAAAGACAGTCCCAGCAGAAGCAGTTTCTGTATTTTTAGGTATCATATTGTATGGTTTGTTTTTTAAACTATTATCAGAATCATTTTGTCATTTTTAAATTGCCATTTTCTGAGGGCAGGTTGGAGAATAGGAGGTGCTTCAGAAGGTATGGGACAGCTTCCAGAAAGAGCTCATTTACTGGGGTTAGATCATATTCTCTTAGAAATTAGTGACCTTGGACCTTTTTTGTGTTTGGGTGACCAGGTAACTGATTCTGGCATAATCTGTAGCAGAAAAGGATGGAAGTGGTTGGGTCCTTATTGGGTTCTGTGGATGAACTGAAACTGAAAGTTCCCAGTAGGCAGTAGTGTTTTGTTTTTTTTTTCTGTATAATCAGGAGGCCTACCCACACTAGCTAATTAGCCAAGTTGTGTTGTTTCTGTACCCGCAGGTGACACAGATGTGTTTGGTGCAACCTCTGCTCCATCTCTGATGGATTCCCAGAAGCCCAGACAGCCCACTCCAGGGAAACGCTTATACCTCCCAACACCCACTGGCCTCTTTGATGATGATGATGATGATGATGACTTTTTTTCAGCATCCTGTAGCAAACCCTGCAAGACAGGTGCTTATTCCAGCCTGTTTATGAATTTTGTCAGGAAATAATATTGACCTAAAAGGACACAAAACTCCTACAGTTCATCTCTTGTGGTACCAGAACCCCTCCTCAAGTGTTCCTTTCAGAGAGTTGTCTCATCTCTGCTTATATAGGCATGGTACCGTGGAGATCGCTATTTTATGAAAGAGTCTTTTTTGCTTTGAAAACTAATTGCTAGGAATTCTTCCTTAGAGAGAACTAATTTCGATCTGTTCCCCCATAATTGCTCAAGAATTTTAGTTCTCACCTTTGTAATCATAAAGTTTTAATCACACTTTCTTTCAGCAGTCCTTAGTAAACCCTATGAGCAGAAGGCCATGCTAGCTATTTATTTCCCAGCTTCCCTTATGTTTTCCAAAAACCCAGGTAATGTTGACTTTTCCATGTGTGATATGGTTTTTAGCCCCTTGGGTACTTTGGCACTCTCCCTTTTTCTCCCTTCAAATTTAAGCCAGTATATTCATGAAATCACTCCTCTAAGTCAGTTCTTTAAGGTGCAAATGCCATTCCTGGGACTCTTATCAAAATGCAGATTCTGATTCAGTGGCTATGGAATGGGACCTGCAATTCTACATTTCTAACCATCTCCACAGTGGACAGAGATTGCTGGTCTGTGGGTTGTACTAGCCCCCTTTTCAGTGGTAGGTGTGGAAAGTAGGGGTAGAAGCAGAAAGTGAGGGAAGTAATTGCCTGGTTATTTTAGAAAGAGTTCAGACGGATGCATAATGCACTCATATCTGTGCCAACTGAAATGACAGTGAATGCTCGTGGCTTGGAACTGATTTGGAATCACAAATATTGATAGACCCCCCCTTTTTTAAAAATGATTTTATTTATCTTTAGAGAGATGGGAAGGAAGGGAGAAAGAAAGGGAGAAAAACATCGATGTCCAAGAGATACATCGATCACTTGCCTCTCACATGCCCCCATCTGAGAGTCTGGCCTGCAACCCAAGCATGTGCCCCAGCTGGGAATCAAACCAGTGACCTTTCAGTTCAGAGGCCAGCAATCAATCCACTGAAACTGAGCTACATCAGCCATGGCTGATGCCCCTTTCCTGACAGCTATTGCTGTCCTGGGACATTCATGATATAGTGCCCTCATTCCAGTGACATACGCCTCATTCAGTGCAGAAGTGCTTGTGGTAGTGAAAGGTTGGCAGTCACTCACATACTTATTAGCAGGGTAAATTATAGTTCTTCCATTCAGTGGAATTTTGTGAACCTGCTAAAAAAGAATGAAGTCTATGTATGTTAATATGGCAAGATGGCCTAGGTACATTAAGTGAAAAATGCAAATTGTAAGACTCATTGTTCAAATGATCATTTACTGCCTTATTTGTGAATGACTAAAGTTAAAAATTAGTATATCCTTTGGGAGAAGTAGAAGCATGTATACCAAACCATTCCATTGACCATCATGTTTGAATGGGGAGGTGGAGTTACAGGGGAGCTTTCATTATTTGATTTTATATACTTTTGTGTAATTCGATTTTTTAAAAGGAAGAGGTGATCCTCATTTCTCAGCTTCCTAGAGTGATTGATTCTTAAATGATCTTTCTTTCTATAGGTGTCTCTGTACCTTTTATGTCAGTCCAAGCTACTATTAGCATGGGATGCTGTTGCTTGGATAAATGTGTAAACCAGCTGGTTAAACCATGTCCTGTGTTTCATTTTAGCTGCTGTTTTGTTCTTTGAAAAATTCCAATCTAATCCACTTAATATTTCTTTATAACTAATCAAGAAATATTATACTTTCTAAATTTGTTCTTTGGGAGGGAAGAATTTTTAATCTGAATTTTATGGTGGAATTTTTTTTACCTTAATATAATTTTATGCTGTGGTATCATTTTAAAGACAAACTCAAATCCACTGCCAATATCTTTGATGAGGAGGAAGGAGATCTCTTCAAAGAAAAAGCGGTGGCTTTGCCAGAAGCTACTGTGAATCAGACAGATGAAAATGCAGCAAGAGCAGAAAAGAAGGTGAGCAGGAGGGAAGACTGAACAGAGGGGAAGTATTGTTTACTTTCAAATGTATAGTGAAGAACAGAAGACAACAAACACCCAAAGAACTACCACCAAGACTGAGCCGTTGTTAGGATTTTGTCATACCCAGTTGTTGTAACAGCCATTGGTGATCTTTACCTGAACCAGTTACCATGGTGGGCGGTGCAAAGTAATGTTTTTCTTGTCTGTTCTGAGAAATTTATCAAGCAACTGTTTCTTTCCAATTTCCTACCTAACTTATACCAATTTTGAAATTCTTTCTCATGTTCTTCTCATTTTGAGTTAATTTGAGTAAACTTGATATATGTCCAAGGTCCATGACATCTTTCTTTCCCTGCCATGTGGCTTGGTGCCTTCTCCTAGTAGACACTCAGTACAGTTTCTGAATGAGTGATTGAATAAACTCTCATTTCCAGGTGTCTTGTTTGTTAACTCTCATTTTTTTTCCCAACAAAGGTTACCCTGCCTTCCAGCAAAAGTCTTAAGCTCTTGTCAGAAAGAAAGACTCAGAAAGATTTGTTTTCAGATGAGGAAGACACTGAGGTAAGGAATTCTTTTTTTAGTTCTGGGAATTAGTGGATATAGCATTAGAAATTATTTCCAAATCAGGATTTTCTTTAGAGGTACAAGACATTTTATTATATCCTCTAGTTCTTTGAAAATAATCTCTTGCGAACACGTGGTCTTTAGAAAGCAATATGTGTACAATACTTTTCACTCTTGGGTTTCAATCTAGTGCATTTTCTGGGATGAAAATACTCTTGTCTTCAGGATGCTCAAATTTTAGACTCTTTGTTGATTCTCAATGCAGTGAGGCACTTGTACCACAATGGAAATTTATACACTGCTTATGTTTTTGGTAGTCTTAATAAAAACTGGGCTTATTGATGAAGTGATAAGTATTTTGGCACAGGTTTTTATCTTGAGACTGATAACAGGGTCACTGCTTTTTCTGATTCCCACAGAACTAATTTTAGGCCAGGCTTTTAGGGGATCAAAGACCTGTATGAAAATGCAAAGGGCAGCAATCAGTCCCCTTCACAGAAAATTATGTGGACAGGGCAGCAATTTACATATAATTTCAAATTTTGTGAACTTTGAGCTAAACTGTAGTGGTTACTTTGCACTAACAGCCAGGGTGAACATACAACTCGTTGTAAGTAGAGCAATCACCATAGATATAAATAAAACCTTGGAGGCTTATATTATTTTATTGATGTTCAGTGTACAGAAGATAGGAATCAATCAAAATCCTGACACATGTGCATGGCATGATGGGGCCTCACACTCTGGTCTCATCCTGAGTTCTCCCCTTTGAGTTATTTGCACTGACTCCTGCCCCTCTGGGAATGCTCTTCCCAGAATTCAGAAAAGTTCCTCGCTTTTTCCAGTTTTCTGTAGTCCCCCTCTGACACCTCTTTGCATGAATGCAAGCTTGCCAGCATACACCCTTCTGTTGTATAGTTCCCTACAGTAGGCATCGCTGGTGACATTGCACGTCCATTTGTTCATTGTCCCAATTAGGAAGGCTCGGTGAGGGCAGGGCATTTTGTTCCCCGCTCTTATAATACCTGCACTAGTTATTGGCACTTGGTAAGCCGTCAGATAGTTGCCATCTACTTGAAAAAGGGAAACGTTAGCAATTTTAGTGATTTCAGAAGTGTTCCAGTTACTTATTACTGTGAAATAAATCACTCCAAAACTTAATGACCTAAAACATCACTATGTTTTATTAACACTTATGGTTCTAGAAGTTGACTGGGCTCAGCTAGGTGCTTTTTATTTAGGGTCTTGTGTAGTTTCTAGCGTGGAGATGGCTGGGCTGAGAATCATCTCACTCATGTTTCTGGTGCCTGGGCGGAAAAGACTCAAATAGCTGGGGCACTTGGGGCACTGACACCCCTTTCTCTCTCGATCTCTGTGTGGTCTCCCAGCATGGCAGCTTCTGGGAGACTGGACTTCTTGCATGTTGGCCCAGAGTTTCTAAGTGAGATTCCCAAGAGCTGCGCATAGGCTGTATTGCTTTTTGTACCCTTGCCTTGGAAGTTGGTGTTGTCACTTTTGCTGCATTCTGTTGGTTGAGACAATCACAAAAGCCTGCTCAGGTTCAAGGGTAGGGTATTCAGACTCCAGTTATTGATGGTAGAAGTGTAAAAGAATTTTCAGACAGGTTTTTGAAACCACCACTGAATGCTTTGTTCCATGTGCATCATCACAGATTGTTTTTATCGGATACTGTGAGGGTGCTTAGGCATGGAGAAGTAGAACAGTATAGTCTAAAAGATAAAGCTTTGGCTAGAAGGATAGAATCTTTACTACTGCCTCTATATCTGAAGTGTGGAGCTAAAGCCTGCCCTATGAAATCATTCTGGGGACATGTTTGAGGTAATGGAAAAGCCTTTTTTTCCAGCACCGAGGAAGATGTTAGTCAAGGGTCCAGAACCATGACGTTGAAATTTGTTTTTGTTCTTTATTTTGGTTTATTTATTTATTTATTTATTTATTTGTATATTTTATTGCTTATGCTATTACAGTTGTCTCAATTTCTTTTTCCCTTTGCCCCCCTCTGCCCGGTATCCCCCTTCCCTCCAGCAATCCACCCTTTTGGTTCATGTCCATGGGTCATGCATATAAATTCTTTGGCTTCTGCATTTCCTTTACTATCCTTAACATCCACCTATCTATTTTGTACCTACCAATTATGCTTCTTAATCCCTGTACCTTTTCCCCTATTCTCCACCCACCCACCCCACATCCCTGGTGATAACTTACTTATTTTAAAGCAAGAGAACCCATTGACAGCTTGCCAGTGTGTAAAATGCAGGAGAGACGTAGAAAACCTAGAGTTCCCTGTATGGCCTTTCCTACCTGAACAGACCCATGGGACTCCATAAGTCTCAGGCAGAAACCACTGGACTCTAGTCTTTATTTGAGGAGTAAACATAAGGTCTTTATATGAGGGATAAACATTGATTCCATAATTTAAAAAATTATCCCGAAAGGTTTTAGAAACTATGTTCTTGTTCTATCTAATTGTCTGGCTCTGTGTACTGAAATTTCTTCCTGAAGAAACATTTGTTCTATTTTATGTTAAATTAATGCAGCTAATTTTATGTTAATTCATGCCGCTCATTTTGCAGCTCTTTCTTTGCATGACAGGCTAACATTTTGTAGCATTTTGCAAATTTCTTCAGAAGCTACTAGATTTTTAAATGGTTTGCAACATCTCCTAGCTCTGTAATTCAAGTAGAATACCAAACATTTCAAAATAAAAACAATTTTTATTTATTTAAAAGAAATAGTATTATACTCTTATAAGAGTAACCAATATTATACTCTTTATTTGCAACAAAATAAAACCGTCATAGATCCAGTAATTTGGGAAGCTAGCTTTTGTTTCTATTATGGAATCTATTTAATTCCTTTGATTTTTTTGGACAGAAAAAGGAAGTCATTCTTATTTTAGCATGATAGGAGATTGATTGGAAATTTTTGCCTTCCCTTAAATCACCCATCTGGGATGCCAAGATAGAGCAAAGTGGGAGTATCCAAACCTCCAGGTTCCAGTGAGGTCACTTGGAGTTAGCAGTGGTCTCTCCTTTCTCACAGTCAGGCACTTATACTGCCCACAGCTAGGACAGACTCTGATGTGGGTTCCTCAAGGATGGCCTTAGCAAGCTCTGTCTCTGACAAAGAGTCATCATGTCATAGTCTTCAGTGTTTTATGTCTGATACTTAAAAACTGATGTATCTTGTTTACTAGGAACTTTAATCTTCATCCAACAGGATTTGTTTTCTTCTCAAAATGTGAGTAAGTCAAAAGATGCATCTCTCCTGCCTAGCAAACTCCCCACGTCAGTCTTGCTTTTTGATGATGAAGATGAAGAGGTAAACATTGTTATTGCAACACAAGATAATCAGGTTTTCAATTAATAAAAAAACTATTTCCGATAATAGCTTCATAGTCAGAGGTTCAGTCTGTAGAATACGGTGATATGGAACCAGTCCAGCCATCTGACTGAGGCTTATACAGCAAAAATATTTTGGTTTTTATTTCAGCAACTCATGTTCTCTTAGTTATACAAAGGACAGGACATTAGATTCTTGACCCGACTCATATGGAAGGCTTTGTAGATTTCACTTTAAAAATCTGCCTTTAAGAAATACTTTTTAGAGCAGCGGTTCTCAACCTGTGGGTTGCGACCCCTTTGGGGGTCGAACGACCCGACCCATTCACAGGGGTCGCCTAAGACCATCGGAAAACAAATATGTAATTACATATTGTTTTTGTGATTAATCACTATGCTTTAATTATGTCTAATTTGTAACAATGAAAATAAATTGTGCATATCAGATATTTACATTACGATTCATAACAGTAGCAAAATTACATTTATGAAGTAGCAACGAAAATAATTTTATGGTTGGGGGTCACCACAACATGAGGAACTGTATTAAAGGGTTGCAGCATTAGGAAGGTTGAGAACCACTGTTTTAGAGGATGGGTCTCTGTTATATCCAATGATCTACAAGAAAGTCTTGGGTCAAAGGGGAGCAAGAGGGGAAGGCAGCTATATCCTCACCTTGCTTTTCTTTCCCACCCTGGATGAGAGAGCAAAGTTGGGGAGGAAATAAGAGGGAAGACAGAGCAACCTTTCATTCTTACATGGTCCTGTGAGGTGGCTGAGCTCCTGGGCTTCAGCATCAGACGTCAGCGCTCATATCCTAGCTCTACCACTCTACCACTTGCAGATCAGGGAACTTGGACAAGTAACTTAAAAATGTGATAGCTCAGACAACGAATGTACACCCTTTGGTGCAGTGCCTGGCTTGTAGTAAGTACACAGTAAATATTAGCTCTGGTCGTTAGTATCCCCATTGGATACCAGTTCAGTATTCTCATGGCCTTTCCTTCCTTCCCACACTTTTTAAAGGCTCCCTTTATCGAATCCTTACATTTCAGGACTGTGCACCTACTGTAATATACTGTTAAGGGTGTTTTTCTATCTAACTTTGGCTCAGGCTTTCTGATGGTTTTATTATTCTTATCTAAATAAAAGTACCTTAATAGGCGCTCTGGAATGCTTGATGATACAAATATTTACATATGTCTTTGAACCTATAAGAATCAGCTCTTAGACTTCCGGCCAAGATGGAGGCTTAGACTGACATGCTTGGTCTCCCTCCACAGCTGAGTAGGAATACAACTACCTCAAAACAAAAGATAACCAGAAATTCCAGAAAATAAAAATACATGGAAGCCCAACGTATGAAGTTATAAACCAGCGGTGCTCATCCAGATGGGTAGGAGGGGCAAGAAACCGTGGTGTTGTTTGTGGTAGCAGCGGGGATAGCGGTGGGACTGCGAGAAACACCTGGGGAGCAATCTTGGCTGCAATCGAGACCCGTAAGCTCGCGATTCCAACGCTGGGGAAGGCAGACCCCCCATTGCCTCGAACGGTGAGGCCCAGAGGACGGGGCAATGGAGGAAGAGGATCCCGGTCTCTCAGCGGAGAGTAAAGGCAGGAATCCATCTCGAACCCCCGCTCGCACACAAGGCGCCACAGTGCGTCGAAAAAGGTGGCCAATTGCCACCGATCACTGGGTAATGACGAGTGCATGGGGCTCCGCCCACTATAGCCTGCCCAGGAAGCAAAGCTAAACACAAATCTGTCAAAATGAAACAGACCACAATTGAAATCCCGGTGACGCAGCTCACCAGGCAGTAGATGCGGGACCTGACAGACGAACAAATAGGAAATATTTCTGAGGCTCAGTACAGAGCTATAGTCATAAGATGGCTTACAAAATTAACAAAAGATTTGGAACAAGACAGGGAATGAATGAAAGCTAATCATACTGAAATGAACGAAAACACATATGAGACAAGTGGTGAGGAAATAAAATCCAGAGATCAAATCAGTAAATCGGAACATAGGGATGGAACAAACAGTCAACCAGTGCAGAAAGGGAAAACAAAAAGTAAGGAATGTGAGGAGAGGCTCAGAAACCTCTGGGACAGCTATAAGCGAAAGAACATTCAAATAATAGGATTGCCAGAGGGCGAAGAAGAAGAACTAGAAATTGAAAAATTATGTGAAAAAATAATGAAGCAGAACTTCCCAACTTGGGGAAGGAAATAGACTTACAGGTCCAGGAAGCACAGAGTTTCAAATAAACTAGACCCAGGAAGAACCACTCCAAGACATGTTATAATCAAATTGTCAAAAATTAAAGATAAAGAGAGAATCTCAAAGGCAGCAAGAGAGAAGAAAAGAAGGGTCCCAATTAGACTATCAGCTGATTTCTCAAAGGATACCCTGCTGGCAAGAAGGGACTGGTAACAAATATTCAAAGTAATGGAAATCAAAAACCTACAGCCACAAATACTCTATCCAGTGAAACTGTCATTCAGAATAGAAGGGCAGAGGAAGTGCTTCCAGGACAAAGCAAAACTGAAGGAGTTTATTAGATCCAAACCACTATTATATGAGATGTTAAAGGGACAGGTTTAGGAGGAGGATGAAAACTGTGAACATTAAAATGAAAACTACATCACAACAACCAACAACAGAAGCTAGGGAATCGAAACAAAGAAATTAAGTAGGCAACGAGAGTGGAAAAAGAACTATAGGTATGGGGAACATATTGGTGGGAGGTCAGCAGGAAGGGGGAAGGGGTAAAGGGGAAAGGGAGGGAGATGGTACAGGAATTGAGAAGCATAGTAGGAGGGAATAGAGTAGACAGGAAGAGGTTGAAAAGAACTATATGCACAACCAATGGACATGGACTAAATGAGGGGGACAACTGGTGGGAGGGGGGCCACTGGGTGGAGGGGAGCAGAGGGAAAAGAAATTGGGACAACTGTAACAGCATAATCAATAAAACATTAAAAAAAAAAAGAATCAGCTCTTAGTAGGTCAGTGATTTTATTTAGTAAACTACTTCTTAAGTTTGTATTGTCTTTAAAATTAACCAGAAACACAAATCATTTTTTCCCTCTGTCCCAGGTTTGTGTCCTTTACAAACGTAAAAGAGTAGAGAAAGCCCTATATTTCACCCCTTTTAGCCATGGCTGCAGAGTGTAATTCATATAAAGACAGGTGCAAGTTGCTGGCTACTGCAGGATGCTGGGCTGCTCTCCTAGCAGCTGCAGGCTGTGGCCTCCCCAGTGAGCACAGAAGGCCTGCTTCCACCAGTGGGTTACATTTCTCCCCACTCACTTCTCCCTCTGCTGCTCCCTCCCAGGTGCCCTGCCTTCATGTTCTGTGCTGTGTTTACCTTTTGTGGAAGGAGAATACACTTAGAGACTACTAGATTGTTGTAGGCTTGTATGTGAGAGAGAAGTGGGATTTAGAAGCATTTTGTGATTTTTCCCTGTATGTGTTATATATATTTTGTACCTGACTAGAGATATACTCTCTTAACAATTAGACATGAGACAATGTCTTAAGTTTTTTGTTTTATGTGTATAAAGTTGTTGTACTCCTCTGCCATTTGTTTTTCTAGGATAATCTTTTTGGGGCTACAGCTGCTAAAAAGCAGATACCATCTCTACGAACTCAGAGCCAAGAGAAATCAAAACCCTCTGCACCCTCCAAAAAGAAAGCATCTGCCTTATTGTTCAGCAGTGATGAGGAGGTGGGTTGAAAGTCTACTAGAAAGGAAGAGGGCATTGTTTGATGGGATTTAAGAGCTACAGCTCTCCTAAACATTTTCTTTTTCTCCCTACTTTATATCAGGTAAAGTTCAGTCACTAAAGAATATGTTCACAAGACTAACCTTTTTTGTCTTAAAGATAGTATAGTATATTAAATTAAATATTAATTTTTAAAAAATGGTTAGGAATAAAATAGATACGACCCTAAAATTATAATGTGTGCTAATTCAAATGAGTTAGGCCTTATTTTATCTTATTACATGATCCCTGAAATAACAAAATTAATAACATGAACCTGGACATGTTAGGAATATCCTGTACAAGTTTAACTCCTTTTTTATTAGAGTTTAACAATATTTCGGTTTACTTTCTAGAAACATTAGCAAAGCCGGTAGCGAAATATGATTTAGCTGCTGTTCAGATTTAGCTATACAGAAAAAAACTTTAAATATAATGATATTAAAAATCCTGAGCAATAAAAATTTTTTATTATAATAATTGCTCTTTATTTTAACACAGGCAAATTATGAGGGTATGATATGGATAGATATAATGTTAATTTTTTTTTTCGTATTTAAGTATATTTTATTGATTATGTTGTTACAATTGTTCCATTTTTTTCCCCTTTGCTCCCCTCTGCCCAGTATCCCCCTTCCCTCCAGCAATCCCACCCCACTTAGTTCATGTCCACGCATATAAGTTCTTGGCTTCACCTTTTCGTATATTATTCTTAACTTCCCCTGTTTATTTTGTACCATCCGATTATGCTTCTTAATCCCTGCACCATATCCCCATGTCTCCCACTCCCCCCTCCCAGCTGATAACCCTCCAAATGATCCCCATACCTATGATTCTGTTCGTATTCTGGTTTGCTTAGTTTGATTTTGTTTTTATTTTTTAGATTCAGTTGTGAGTTTGTTGTCATTTTAGTGTTCATAGTTTTGATCTTCTTTTTCTTAATGAGTCCCTTTGACATTTCATATAATAATGGCTTGGTGATGATGAGCTCCTTTAACTTTACCTTGTCTGGGAAGCACTTCATTGGTCCTTCCATTCTAAATGATAGCTTTGCTGGATAGAGTAATCTTGGCTGCAGGTTGCTTTTCATCACAGTGAATACTGCTTGCCAGTCACTTCCTGCCTGCAAAGTGTCCTCTGAGAAATCAGCTGATAGTCCTATAGGCACCCCCCTGTAGGCAACTCTCGGCCTCTCTCTTGCTGCCCCCAGGACTCTCTCTTTATCTTTCACTTTTGGCATCTTAATGATGGTGTGTCCTGGTGTGGTCCTCTCTGGGTCCAGCTCTCCTGGGACAGTCTGTGCTTCCCGGACCTGTATGTCCATCTCTTTCGTAAAATTTGGGAAGTTTTCCTCATTTTTTTCAATTCTTGCTTCCTTATTCTGCACTGGTTGACTGTTTTTTTCTTCCTTATGTTCCAAATCATTGATTTGAACCCCGGTTTCCTTCCCTTCACCATTGGTTTTGTGTGGATTTTCCTTCGTTTCACTTAGCATAGCTTTCACTTCTTCCCTTATGCATCTTCCATACTCAAGCCTGTCTTTCAAGCCTGTGAGCATCTTTATCACCATTGTTTTGAATTCTGCATCTGTTAGGTTGGCTGTCTCCTCTCTTAGTTCTCACACTGGAACCTTGATCCGTTCCCCCTTTTGGGCCATACTTCTGTGTCTCCTCATTCTGACAAGTTCCTGTGTTTGTTTGCCTCCGTGTCTCAGGTAAAGCTGTCGCTCCTATTACATTGTAAGGGGCGGAGCCTTAGGGTTTTGTCAGTAAAGGGTAACCTGTTCCACCATGTTGTGGTGCTGTATGTGGGGGTGGGGTCCAAGAGGGAACAATACCGCCTGCCCAGCACTCGCCCCTTTTCCTGGCACTTCTCCTACTTCCCAGTGGGACTGGTGCCTCTCTAGCTGCTACCTTGGCCTTTGTTCCCACAGTGGGGGGGTCTGCAGACATCCTTGGACTGTGGGGGCCCTTTAAGCAAGCAGACTCTGCTGAGAGACTGGCAGTTTCTGCCTCCATCCCAACCCCCACTGGTCTGCAGAGTCAGACGCAATGAGGCTTGATTTTCCCCGGTGCTGGGACCATGAGCTGTGCTGTCTGGTCAGGAGCTGGGATAGCTCCCCAGGTGTCCCTCCTGACTTTGTAAAATGTGTGACTGCACTTTCTGCTGGCCTGCTGCCGCTGCGGCCACAGCTGCCGTTGCTGTCGCCACCACACTGCTTCCTCTCTGTCCCGGCTCCGCCCTTCCTACCTGTCTGGATGAGTATTTCCTCTTTATATCTTTGTTTGCTGGACTTCCATGCAGTTTGATTTTCTGGAACTTCTGGTTGTTTCTGGTTTTGAGGTAGATATATTCTTTCTTAGTTGTGGAGGGAAATGCAGCGTGTCTGCTACGCCTCCATCTTGGGTGGAAGTCTAATGTTTTCATTTTTAATTTTATTTTTCCATAACACAAATTTATTTGGTATTTTCATGAAATGGTTCTCTTGGCATCCTAAGGATTAGTGCCAACTCAGCCAAAAAGAAAACTCCAACTAAAAACCCTTAGAGAAAGGAAAACATAAAATAACAGGCAGTGAACCCTGGCTGATGTGTCTCAGTGGATTGAGCACCAGCCTGTGGACTGAAGGATTGCCTTTTGGATTCTCAGTCAGGGCATAAGCCTGGGTTGCAGGCCAGGTACCAAGTTGGGGACGTGTGAGAGGCAACCAATCGATATTTCTCTCACACATTGATGTTTTTCTCCTTCTCTTTCTCCCCCCTCTCCCCTCTCTCTAAAAATAAATAAATGAAATATTTAAAAAAAGCCAGTGACACAATGTACAGATTTGACTCCTACTCTGTCAGGCAGGTCAGTCCCTGGGGGAGGAGGCCTCTGTAAGACCTCGGCTTGTCCCTCTGGAGGCCCAGTGTGCATGGGGTGGGGAGCCCTGCTCTTACAGGAACACAGGAGTTGTTAATGTTTTTATTGAAATCAACCTAAATGAAACAGCATAATTTTCTTTTTCTACTCAAATGTATAAACTTACAATGGATTTTCCTTTTTTTTCCCTTCTTTTTGCATTGTTAGTCATTTTCCCTGTGGTGATGACCAACCATCAGTTGAGTTTTCCTTACTATAGTGGTTCAAGGAAAATAGGAACAACATTACTTGCAGAGTAAAGATAACCAGCATTCTAGAACAGTGGTTCTTTACATTAGCTGCCCTTGGCAATCACTTGGAGAATTTTTAAAGAGTGCTAATACTGGGTTCCACTGCTAGAGATTCTGAATTAATTGGTTTGAAGGTATAGTTTTCTAAAGCTCTTTCATGGAATCTAGTATATAGTTGCTTCTCTAGAGGAGCCTGTCTCAAGAAATTTCCTGGGCATCCTGTTATGAATGCAGGTTCTGATTCAGAAAGACTGGGGTGGAACCTGAGATTCTAAGTAACAGATGCTGCTGGCTTGCAGACCCTGCTTTGATTTGCAAAGCTCTAGACACTAGAGACAAAAGGACCACTTAAGCAAGTGCTCAGGAATTCCTTGATTTGAGAGGATGAGCAAAGCCAGGTGAGGTTTCCTTTAATGCTAAGTCCAGATTCAGAATTCCATAGTAAAAGGGTCACTAGCGCCTTTTATTGTGTTGTGTTTACATGTGCATAGCATGAGCTTTCTATACATTTTTTTTTTATCCTGCTTTGGGATTTTTTAATTTACGTATTTCTCTCCAAAGTTGAGAGCTTTTGATTTATTTTTTAATTTTCCTCTTCCTTTTGATCCTCTAAAGTAGACAAGTTCCCTGGTCCTAACAGAACAGAACCTTAGAGAGGAGAAACATTGTGGCAGGCAGTGGAGGATGAAGGCATGAGAAGGTCTGTGAAATCACAAAGAACCCAGCTGTCCATATTTGGGTTCCAAGAAAAGTCCTGGACATGAGCTTTCTTCAGGTGTGACACACTTAGCGTAATACTTAGTTTAGATATAACTTAGTTTAATGAATGTAAATATTTTTTTAACTTCCTAGGTTCCTTAGACCACATTGCCACTGGATTTTAATACATATTTTGTATTTTAAGGACCAGTGGAATATTAGTGATTCACAGACCAACTCAGCATCTGCCAACAGTTCCAAAGGAGAATTTAAGGACTCTGGGACCACCCAGGATCAGGAGACTATGAAAAAGACCAGCCTCTTTGAAGAAGATGCCGGAGATGATTTGTTTGTTATTGCTAAGGACAGGTGAGTCCTTATCTTGAACCTTTGGCATTTTAATTATGATGTGTCATGGTGTGGTCCTTTTTGGGTCTAGCTTGTTTGGGACTCTCTGTGCTTCCTGGACTTGTATGTCTATTCCTCACCAAATTTGGCGAGTTTTCCTTCATTATTTTCTCACATAAGCTTTCAATTTCTTGTTCTTCCCAATCTCCTTCTGGCACCCCTATGATTTGGATATTGGCACATTTAAAGTTGTTCCAGAGGTTCCTAAGCCTCTCCTCATTTTTTTCAATTCTTGTTTCCTCATTCTGCACTACTTGACTGTTTTTTTCTTCCTTATGTTCCAATCATTGATTTGAACCCCAATTTCTTTCCCTGCACCATTGGTTTTGTGTGGATTTTCCTTCGTTTCATTTAGCATAATCTTCACTTCTTCCCTTTTTTTTTTTAATTTTTCTTTTTTGGTTTTTCAATTACAGTTGTCCCATTTTTTCTCCATTTTTCTCCCCCACCCAGCCCACCCCTTCTCCCACAATCATATCCCTCCCCTTTGTCCATGTCCATGAGTCATTTATACTTGTTCTTTGACTAAACCCTTCCCTTACTTATCCCCCTTCTCTCTCTCCCCCCTCCCCCTTATTGACTGCTATTCTTCTCTTTGTTCTATTTAGTTCTTTTGTTTGTGCTGTTCTTTAGTTTCCTGTATTAGGTGATATCATATGGTATTTTTCTTTCTTTGCCTGGCTTATTTCACTAAGCATAATTCTCTCTAGTTCCATCCATGTTGTTGCAAATGGCAGGAGTTCCTTCTTTCTTTCTGCTACATAGTACTCCGTTGTGTAAATGTACCACAGTTTTTTGATCCACTCATCTACAGATGGGCATTTAGGCTGTTCCCAGCACTTAGCTATTGTGAACAGTGCTGCTATGAACATAGGGGTGCATAAGTTCTTTTGAATTAGTGTTTTAGGATTTTTTGGGTATAATCCTAGCAGTGGAATCCCTGGTTCAAAAGGCAGTTCCATTTTTAGTTTTTTGAGGTAATTCCATACTGTTTTCCATAGTGGCTGCACCAGTCTGCATTCCCATCAACAGTGCAGTAGGGTTCCCGTTTCTCCACATCCTTGCCAGCACTTGTTGTTTGTTGATTTGTTGATGATGGCCATTCTGACTAGTGTAAAGTGGTATCTCATTGTGGTTTTTATTTTCATCTCTCTGATGGCTAGTGATGTTGAGCATTTTTTCATGGGTCTATGGACCTTCTGTATGTCCTCTTCAGAGAAGTGTTTGTTCAGTTCCTTTGCCCATTTTTTAATTGGGTTGTTTCTTTTCTTGATGTTGAGTCGTATAAGCTCTTTATATATTTTGGAGATCAGTCCCCTGTCTGTGATGTCATTGGCAAATATGTTTTCCCATATGGTTGGTTTCCTTTTCATCTTGCTGATGTTTCCTTTTGCTGAGCCAAAACTCTTTAGTTTGATGTAGTCCCATTTGTTTATTTTTTCCTTTATCTCTCTTGCCTTAGGAGATGTATTCGTGAAGATACTGTTATGTGAGATATCTGAAATTTTCCTGCCTATGTTTTCCTCTAGGACTTTTATGGTGTCATGGCTTAAATTTAAGTCTTCGATCCATCTTGAGTTTATTCTAGGTTGTAGTGTAAGTTGGTGGTCTAGTTTCATTTTTTTGCAAGTTCCTATCCATTTCTCCCAGCACCATTTGTTAAAGAGGCTCTTCTCACTCCATTTTATGTTCCTTCCTCCTTTATCAAATATTAGTTGACCATAGAGGCCTGGGTTTATTTCTGGATTCTCTATTCTGTTCCACTGATCTATATGTCTGTACTTATGCCAGTATCAGACTGTTTTGATCACAGTGGCTTTGTAGTATTGTTTGATGTCTGGTATTGTGACTCCTCCTGCTGTGTTCTTCTGTCTCAAGATTCCTTTTGCTATTCGGGGTCTTTTTTGGTTCCATATGAATTTTTGAAGTATTTGTTCTAGGTCTGTGAAATATGTCATTGGTATTTTAATAGAGATTGCATTGAATCTATAAATTGCTTTGGATAGTATGGCCATTTTGATGATGTTGATTCTTCCCATCCAAGAACATGGTATTTGCTTCCATTTATTTGTATCTTCCTTAATTTCTTTCTTCAATGTTATGTAATTTTCAGAGTACAGGTCTTTTATCTCTTTGGTTAAGTTTACTCCTAGGTACGTTATTTTTCTTGTTGCTATAGTAAATGGTGTTTTTTTTGTTTGTTGTTTCTGTCTCTGATATTTTATTGTTGGTGTACAGAAATGCCTTAGATTTCTCTATATTTATTTTGTACCTTGCTATTTTGCCAAATTCACTTATTATATCGAGTAGTCTTTTAGTGGAGTTTATAGGGTTTTCTAGGTATACTATTATGTCATCTGCATATAATGATAGTTTTACTTCTTCTTTCCCAATTTGGATGCCTTTTATTTCTTTGTCTTGTCTGATTGCTGTGGCTAGGACTTCCAACACTATGTTGAATAGAAGTGGAGAGAGTGGATAGCCTTGTCTAGTTCCTGATTTCAGGGGGAATGCTTTCAGGTTTTTGTCCATTGAGTATGATGTTGGCTTCAGGCTTCTCATATATAGCCTTAATTATGTTAAGGAATGCTCCCTCTGTTCCCGTTTTGCTGAGTGTTTTCATCATAAATGGGTGTTGTACTTTATCAAATGCTTTTTCTGCATCTATTGATATGATCATGTGATTTTTGTCTTTCATTTTGTTTAGGTGATGTATTATATTTATTGATTTGCGAATATTAAACCATCTTTGCATCCCTAGGATGAATCCCACTTGATCGTGGTGTTTGATCTTTTCGATGTATTGCTGGATCCTGTTGGCCAATATTTTATTGAGGATTTTAGCATCTATGTTCATCAGTGATATTGGCCTGTAGTTTCCTTTCTTTGTTGTGTCTTGACCTGGTTTTGGGATTAGGGTAATAACTGGCTTCATAGAAAGCACATCAGAGAAGGAAAACTCTGACTCCAAAAAACCTCCGCTGCCTTGCGGCATACCTCTTCAGGGGAAGGGCTAAGGGAGTAAACCCCGACAGAAAATCCGGAGCCGGAGTCCCTAAGGCGGTTTGACGTTGTAGTCAACACCGGCAACTCCTGCGGCGCACCTGAAGCCAAGCTGTATCGACTCCGTCTTTCCCTTGGACCCTTCAGCTGCGAAGAGAGGGGGGGTCTGCTGCATGGGCAACAGCAGACCCTCCATATCACCCTGCCCAGGCTCTGTAGCTTCAGCGTCATCGTCGATTCAACACGGGAGGAGACAGATACTACCGTGTCGCTCCCGAGTCGGACTGCGCGGCCGTTCTCGGCGGTGCAGATGGACTCTTAAGAAGCTACACCATCGTCTCTCGAGACGGACGGCTGCCGCCGCCAACGACATAGAAAGAGTTTGGGATTTTTCCCTCTTCTTGGATTTTTTGGAATAGTTTGAAGAGCGTAGGAGTTAGTTCTTCCCTAAATGTTTTGTAAAATTCACCTGTGAAGCCATCTGGTCCAGGGCTTTTGTGTGCAGGGAGATTTTTGATTACTGTTTCAATTTCCTTCTTTCTTATTGGTCTGTTGAAACTTTCCACTTCTTTTTGATTCAGTTTTGGAAGGTTATATGTTTCTAGAAATTTGTCCATTTCTTCTAGGTTGTCAAATTTCTTGACATACTGTTGTCTGTAGTAGTTTTTTACTATCGTTTGTATTTCTGTGGTATCAGTCTTGATTTCTCCTCTTTCAGTTCTGAATTTGTTTATTTGGGTCTTCTCTTTTTTTTTCTTGATGAGCCTGGCTAGAGGCTTGTCGATTTTATGTTTTCAAAGAACCAGCTCCTAGTTTCATTGATCTTTTGGATTGTTTGTTTAGTCTCTATGTCATTTAATTCTGCTCTGATCTTGATGATTTCCTTCCTTCTTCTTGCCCTAGGCTTTGTTTGTTGTTGTTGTTTTAGTTCTTGTAGCTTTAGGGTTATATTTTTTATTTGAGATTCTTCTATTCTTTTCAGATATGCCTGTATTGCTATGAACTTCCCTCTTAGGACTGCTGTTGCTGTGTCCCATAGGTTTTGGGCTGTTGTGTGTTCATTATCATTAGTTTCCAGAAATTTCTTGATTTCTTCTTTGATGTCATTGTTAACCCATTCATTATTCAATAGCATGTTATTCATTCTCCATGAGTTTGGGTATCTTTGATTTTTTTTCTCTGAGGTTGATATTTAGTTTCAAGGCATTGTGGTCTGAAAAAATGCTTGATGTAATTTTAATTTTCTTGAATTTGTTGAGGCTTGTTTTGTGTCTTATCATGTGGTCTGTCTTTGAAAATGTCCCATGTGCATTTGAAAAGAATGTATATTTTGCTTCTTATATATATATATATCAGTTAAGTCCATGTGGTTTAGTGTGTTGTTCATGCCTGTATATCCTTGGTGTTTCTTTGCTTTGATGATCTGTCTATTGTTGATAATGGAGTGTTGAAGTCCCCTACTATGAGTGTGTTGTTATTGATATCCTTCTTGTGGTCTTCTAGTATTTGCTTTATGTATTTGGGTGCTCCTATGTTGGGTGCATATATGTTTATCAGTGTTTTATCTTCTTGATGGATTGTTCCTTTAAGTTATGAAATGTCCTTCTTTGTCTCTTTTTATTGTCCTTGCTTTGAAATCTGTTTTGTCTGATATAAGGACTGCTACCCTGGCTTTTTTTTCCGGTCTCTTTGCTTGGAATATTTTTTTATATCCCTTTACTTTCAATCTGTGTAAATCTTTTGTTTTGAGGTGTGTTTCTTATAGACAGCAAATATGTGGGTCCTGTTTTCGTATCCATTCCGTTACCCTATGTCTTTTAATTGGAGCATTTAATCCATTTACATTTAAGGTTATTATTGACAAATATTTATTCATTTTCCTTTGTACCTGTGTTTCTCTCCTCTCTTTTTCTTCTTTTTCTTAAAACATTCCCTTTAGCATCTCCTGCAATGCTGGTTTGGTGGAGATGTATTCTTTTAGCCTTCCTTTGTCTAGGAAACTCCTTATTTCACCTTCCATTTTGAATGAGAGCCTTGCTGGGTAGAGTATTCTTGGTTGTAGGCCTTTGTTTTTCATTGCTTGAAATATTTTTGACCATTCCCTTCTGGCTTGTAGTGTTTCTGTTGAGAAATCGGTTGATAACCTTATCAGAGCTCCCTTGTATGTTACTTGCTGTTTTTCTCTTGCTGCTTTTAGGATTCTCTCTTTGTCTTTGAATGTTGCCATTTTAATTATGATGTGCCATGGAGTGGGTTTTTTAGGGTTCCTCTTCATTGGTACTCTCTGTGCTTCCTGAACTTGTATAACTTTTTCTCTCATCAGGTTGGAAAAATTTTCTGTCACTATTTCTCCTCTCAGTTTTTCAATTCTATGCTCCTTTTCTTCTCCCTCTCTTATTCTGATGATCCTGATATTACTTCTTCTCATGCTATCCTGTAATTCCCTTACATCTTGTTCATATTTTTCATTTTGCTGTATTGTCTGAGAGTTTTTCTCTACATTATCTTCTAACTCACTAATCCGATCCTCTGCTTCGTTTAGTCTGCTTTTGACTGATTCTATTGTGTTTTTCAGTTCAGAGATTGAATTCTTCATTTCTTCCTGGGTCTTGTTAATAGTTCCCATGTCTTTTTTTATACTGGTGTAGTTCTCTGCAAGTTCCCTGTTATTTTCTTGGAGCTGCTGATAACTTCCTTGGAGGTTGTCATAGTTGTTTTTAAGATTGTCGAGTATATTGAGCTTCTTCACCACCATTGTTTTGAATTCCATGTCTGACATTTGGGCTATGTCTATTCCATCTACCTCTCTTTCTGGGGATTCCTCTTTTCTTTTCATTGAGAGGTTGTTACTGCATCTTACCGTGTTAGATTCTTCTTGTTTGTTTTTATTTTTTTGGGTTTCTCTGCTTTGACTTCCAATCTTTGTGGTAGGAGATTCTTTATAGGAGATCTGGGGGTTTCAGTGGTGCTGTCTCTTTGATCTCCTGAGCCTGATGTTCTTGGGTTACCCTTTACGTCGTTTGTTTATGCTGTCTGGTTATATTTCAGATGCTCTTTGGTAGAATCTTCCTTCTGGCTAGTTGATTGAGAGTCACTCTATCCACTTTGTCTTGAGTTCTTTTGTGGAGATGTCAGTTCAGCCTTCATTTGTTGTCATCTTTTTCTGCATCCCCAGCTGGTCTAATGTGGCGGGTCAGAGGTTCTTGTTCCTTGCAGCCGTGGTATGCGCCGGCTGGAGCCAGCTGAGGGGCCTTTGCGCGTGTGCCCCTGTGCGCGCAGGGTAGCCCAAGAGCTTGCTTCGGGCCTGTCGAGCTGCGCTCCGGGCCCTGGTCTCTCGCCTCACAGGGCAGGGTCCCAGACACTTGGGCACAGTGGAAGTGAGCGATTGGCGCCTATTGAGGCCGGGCCGAGGTGCTTCTGTGCTCTCACGCCCGTGCGCACGGAAGGTGGCCCGAGAGCTAGCCTCAGTCCTGCTGAGCCGAGCTCCGGGAGTTGGTCTCTTGACTTTCAGTGTGGGGCCCCGGACACTTGTGCACAGTGGAAGTGAGCGTCTGTGAGTTGCTGCTGCCCGCTGTTCCCCTGCCACAGCTGCCCGCCGTCCAGAACCCGTTTGGGCGGGCATGAGCGGAGCCTGAGCAAGTGGTGTGCGTTCCGGCCTGGGGACTGGTGCCTGGCGCCCACTGGAGCTGGATAGGGGTGTCTGCGCACAGTCTTCTGCGTGTTCAGTGGACCTTCCCTGTTCCCGTTGGGGCACTGATCTTATGTTTGTTGGGGAGTGTCTGAGGGGCACCTGGACTCGCGGCTGTGCACATGGGCCGGTGAATGAGGGCACTTCCCTATGAGCGCCCGTGTGACCCAAGGGGAGGGTTGGGGTGTGGACGAGCGCAGCTCTGCACCTGCACTCCTCAAGAGTGTCCTACCACTCCCAAACTTTCCACCCCTCTCTGCAGTCCACAATAGAAAAATACAAAGGAAAATCACGTTCTCACATGCACAGCAGTACGCTGTCTCCTGTCCTTCAGCACCAATGCCACTTGGTCCAGTCTGGTCTCTGCCAGCGGGCAGGGATCTGCTCTCCTCCCAACTCGTCTCTGGGGAAGCCTGTGGTCGCCAAAAAGCCTTTGTGTACTTCCAGCCGCAGCTCGGGCAGCCACCCCAGTCAGGAATCCTGTTTCGTCCCTTTTTCCTCTGCTATCCTCACTAAACAGGTTGTTCCCAGATGGTTTTTCTCTAATCCGGCAGTGCCAAGGCTCGACTCCTGCCAGTGTCCAGCTCCTCACTGATATGTTCTTTCTGCAATTAGCCCAAACTGCAGACAGGTCTCGGGAGCCTGAAAGCGCAGCCTCCCCTCACTCCTCTGCCATCTTCTCTCCACTTCTTCCCTTATGCATTTGCTGTACTCAAGCATATCTGTCAAGGCTGTGAGCATCTTTATCACCCCTGTTTTGAAGTTTGCATCTGTTTGGTTGGCTGTCTCCTCATCTGTGAGGTTGGTTATCTCCTTGTCGCTTAGTTCTCCTAATGGAACCTTGATCTGTTCCCCCTTTTGGGCCATACTTCTCTGTCTCCTCATTCTGACAGGCTCCAGTGTTTGTTTGCCTCTGTGTCTTAGGTAGAGCTGTCGCGCCTGTTACATTGTAAGGTGCGGAGCCCTAGGTATTTGTCAGTACAGGGCAACCCTTTTCACCACGTCGTGGCGCTGTATGTGTGGGGCAGGGTCTGAGAGGGAACAATGCCGCTTGCTTAGCACTGGCTCCTTTTCCAGGCACTTCTCCCACTTCCATATGGGACTGACACCTCTCTTGCTATTTCCCTGGTCGTTGTTCCCAGACTGGGTGGTTCTGCAGAGATTCTAGGACCGTGGGGGCCCTTTAAAAAAGTGGACTCTGCTGAGAGACCAGCAGTTTCTTCATCCACCCCAACACACACTGTTTGCACAGTCAGAAGCAATGAGGCTTGATTTTCCCCGGCGCTGGGACTATGAGCTGTATGGTCTGGTCTGGTGCTGGGAGTGCTACCCAGCTGTCCCTCCTGACTTTTTAAAATGTGTGATTGCGCTTTCCAGCAGTCTGCCACTGCTGCTACCACCACACTGCGTCTTTTCCACCCTTGACCTGCCCCTCCTACCTGTCTGGATGAGTATTTCTTCTTTATATCTTTGTTTGTTGGACTTCCATTCCGCCTGCTTTTTTGGAACTTCAGGTTGTCTCTAGTTTTGAGGTAGTTGTATTCCTTCTTAGTTGTGGAGGGAGACACAGAGTGTCTGTCTAGGCCTCCATCTTGGCCGGAAGCCCTCTTTTTGTTTCTTTCTCTGCTCAATCCCACCACCACCCATAGAGCTGTCAGCGATATCTGTACTTTTTAAATCATTGAGAATACCTACCCTATTATTTATAATGAGGAATACTCTAGTTCACTGAGCAGCATATTTTTCTTCTAAGGACAGAATTTGTTGAGAGGCCAAAATATAACCAGTAGTTGCTAAGATGTGGAATGAGGGCCAGGTTAACGTTTAACTGTCTTTGTTTTCTCTTTAGTTATCTATGTCCAGAAAACTAGCTTTTCTCCGATTACCTTTAGAATCTGTCATCAAATCTTTTTCTGTGGGTTAGGGTTTTTTTTTTAAGTATATTTTATTGATTATGTTGTTACAGTAGTTCTATTTTTTTTCCCCTTTGCTCCTTTCTGCCCAGTAGCCCCCTTCCCTCCAGGAATCCCACCCCCCTTAGTTCATGTCCATGAGTCATGCATGTAAGTTCTTTGGCTTCACCCTTTCCTATATTATTTTTAACTTCCCCCTGTCTATTTTGTACCAACCAATTATGCTTCTTAGTCCCTGCACCATTCCCCCATTTCTCATTTTCCCCACTCCCAGCTGATAACCCTCCAGATGATCCCCATACCTATGATTCTGTTGCTATTCTGGTTTGTTTAGTTGGATTTTGTTTTTATTTGTTAGATTCAGTTGTTGTGAGTTTGTTGTCATTTTAATGTTCATAGTTTTGTTCTTGTTTTTCTTAGGTAAGTCCTTTTGACATTTCATATAATAATGGCTTGGTGATGATGAACTCCTTTAGCTTTACCTAATCTGGGAAGCACTTCATCTACCCTTCCATTCCAAATGATAACTTTGCTGGATAGAGTAATCCAGGTTGCATGTTGCCTTTCATCACATTGAATACTGCTTGCCAGTCCCTTCCTGCCTGCAAAGTTTCTTTTGAGAAATCAGCTGATAGTCCTATAGGCACTCCCATGTAGGCAAGTCTCCGTGTCTCTCCTGCTGCCCCCATGACTCTGTCTTTATCTTTCACCTTTGGCATCTCAATTATGATGCATCCTGGTATGGTCCCCTCTGGATCCAGCTCGCCCGGGACCCTCCATGCTTCTCGGACCTGTATGTCTATCTCCTTCACAAAATTTGGGAAGTTTTCCTCATTTTTTTCAATTCTTGCTTCCTCATTCTGCACTGGTTGACTGTTTTTTTCTTCCTAATGTTCCAAATCATTGATTTGAACCCCGGTTTCCTTCCCTTCACCATCGGTTTTGTGTGGATTTTCCTTCATTTCACTTGGCATAGCCTTCACTTCTTCTCTTATGTATTTGCCATACTCAAGCATATCTGTCAAGTCTGTTTGAACATCTTTATCACCAGTATTTCGAATTCTGCGTTTGTTAGGTTGTCTATTTCCTTGTCGTTAGTTCTCCCACTGGAACCTTGATCTGTTCCACCTTTTGGGACATACTTCTTTGTGTCCTCATTCTGACAGGGTCCTGTGTTTGTTTGCCTCTGCGTCTGTTGTAAGGGGCGGAGCCTTAGGGGTTCGTCAGTATTGGTCAACCTGTTTCCTTATGTTGTGGCGCTGTATGTGGGTGAGGAGTCTAAGAGGGAACAATGCTGCCTTCCCAGCACTCGCCCCTTTTCCAGGCACCTTTCCCACTTCCACACCGGACTGGCGCCCCTCTGGCTGTTGGCCTAGGCCCCCTCTGGCTGCTGGCCTGGTTGTCGTTCCCAGAGTGGGTGGGTCTGCAGACATTCTTTACAGTGGGGGCCCTTTAAACAAGTGGACTCAGCTGAGACTAGCAGTTTCTGCCTCCACCCCAACCCCCACTGGTCTGCATAGTCAGAAGCAATGAGGCTTGATTTTCCCCAGTGCTGGGTCCGTGAGTTGCAAGGTCCGGTGAGCAGCTGGGAACGCTCCCCAGGTGTCCCTCCTGGCTTTTTAAAATGTGTGACTGTGCTTTTTTCTGGCCTACCACTGCCGCCACTCCTGCTACCACCACACCGCCTCCTATCCACCCCGGCTACACCCTTCCTGCCTATCTGGATTAGTATTTCTTCTTTATATCTTTGATTGCTGGACTTCCATGCGGTTTGATTTTCTGGAACTTCTGGTTGTTTCTAGTTTTGAGGTAGTTGTATTCCTTCTTAGTTATGGAGGGAGACACAGCGTGTCTGTCTACACCTCCGTCTTGGCCGGAAGTCTGGGTTGGGGTTTTTATTTGTGTGTTTGTTTGTTTAGAAATTATTTGTTCAGAAAGTCACACATAAGATTTTCTCCTGCTCTACCTAGTTAAAAAATAACTATCTTAGATGCTTAAAAATACCAGATGTCTCATTAAGAAACCCCTGGATGTTTGTACCATAGGGGTGAAAGACATAGGCTGAATATCTGCTAGATACAAACTTCACCTACTTCAAAGGTTTTTCTTGTTTGCTTTCAACTGTGTAAGGTCAACAGATGGCTCAAGTGTTTTAGTGGTAGGTGAATTTCTATAGATGTGGTATAGTATGGACATTGTATTTAAAAAAAAACAAAAACAAAAAAATAAACGCCTTTTATTTGACTTTTGTTTGTTTGTGTAGCCACACGAAGACCCAGAGAGCATCACTCCTCTTTGAAGATGATGCTGATTACGGAAGTTCTCTGTTTGGTTCTCCTCCCACATCTGTTCCTCCTGCGACAAGGACAACGGTATTTTTAACCTCTTAGTTTCAGGAAGTATCCTTGAGGTGATGTTACATAGATAGTGATACCTTTCTGAATCAGTTCCTAAAGCTTGACCTTGGAGACTGAGTCTAATGGAAAAATTCATTTACGTAGTTTTAGAAAGAGATCTTCTGGTTAGTGGTATGTTACAAAGGAAATACACTGCAGAGCCTGGAGAAAAGGATTCTTCCATGTCATGCAGACCGGTTCAGAATCAGGTACAGGTCTCAGAGTCTCAAGGGGAGTGCTGCTACATTTCTCCTAGAGGAATTGCCGGGTTTAGTGCCCGTTGTGTGGAGTTCTGCTACCACTAGACCAGGGCAGTTCAAGCATGAATAATCTCTTTTAGGAGCATGTTTTAAGTGCTAAGACTCTGGTTTATGTTAGTAGTAAGTCATTAAAGAGGAAGAAAATTCTGACATGCTACAATATGTTTGAATCTGGAAGAAACCAGTCAGAAAAAGACAAATCACGTATACTTCCACTTACATGAGGTACTTGGAATAGTCAGATTTATAGAAATAGGAAGTAAAGTGGTGCTTGCCAGGGTCTAGGGATTGTGGGAAATGAGGAATTGTCTAATGGGTACAGAGTTTTAGTTTTGCAAGACAAAAAATTTTGAAGATTGGTTGCAAAGCAATGCAAATATTTTTAACACTACTGAATGATACACTTAGAAATGGTTAAAATGGTAAATTTTATGTTAAGTGTTTTTTACCACAGTTAAAAAGAATTTTTTTTTTAAATATATGATAAGAAAAAAAGTAGCCAGTGAGTGGCTTATGGTGTAAATATCCTTGCAGTGATTATATCTAAGTGGCATCACTACCACAATCACCCAAGCTAAAACATTTAGCCAATGTTGATGTTAGTTATGTCAAAAAGGAGTATTAAAGAACGAGAGGAAGGTGGCATTTCAATAATAATTGTTCAGTGGAACTACACATACTGGAATCCTGTCTTTGGCCGGTCATTTATCCTTCTCCAATGCATTCCCTATTTTATTGCCATCTGGCCATTGCTACCATTCCCAAGGGAAATACAGAACTTCTTAAGCTATAACCCCTGAAGAACACCTGTGCTAGATTAGCTTAAAAGGCCAAGAATCAAACTGACTCACGGCCTGCCATGAGGACCTTCAGCAGCAAGCTCAAGACCACTCCAGTTTGGCATGTGTTAGAGGCAGAAAGACCAAGACTGGGAAGAATTGCTGAGTTGCCTGGCACTCCTCCCATGTGCGAGCAGCCACAGAATCCAAAAGGCAGCTCTTCCACGGGGCTGGATGAAGAAAATTTACCCCTCCAACTAGAGTGACAGGTGACCAAATCCCTGATACCTGCATATTCCCAGGTACATTGCCCCTTTTAGGGGTACAGTGAAGGAAGGCTATGTCAGTAAAGGAGCCTGGAAGTTTCTGTTTTCTACAGGTTGTTACTTTGCTCTTTTTCCATGACTATTAAATATTGTTTTGTTTAAAGTTTATTTTAAATTATACTGTAATACATGCATGCTTTCTCAAAAATGGTTTTAAAAATGTATAGAGATTCCGAAGTCCCATTCCACATTCCTTCCTAGATGTCGTCACTGGTAACAGTGTTGTCAGTTTTTCAGGCCTGTTTCTAAACATTTACATTAAAAAAAAAATTTAGTCAGTGTTTTTCTATATTTCTATGAATCCTTTTTGTCCTGCAGCATTATTGTCATTTTGCACTTTGCTGTTTCCACATAATATTATTCCACAGTGCAACTATACCAGGACATGTGTGACTATTTCTCCTTTGATGGAGTATCACCACTGTTTTCTGCAAGGTTGTTAGGGATGCTTCTACTCTCCTGCCTTGTCATCTTTAATCATGACTATTCAGATAATTTTTTAACTTGCCTCTGTCAGTCTTCCTTCCCTTCATCTGCTCTCCTTGCTGTTGCCCTAGCTCTTCTTAAAGATAACCGATTCTATCATGTTCTTGTTACAATACCTCAGCTCAGCCTACCATGCCACCTTTAATCTCATTCAAACTGGACTTATCTTTTCCAGTCTCATGTACCACATATGCTAGGGGACTCATCCTGTTCCAGAACACTCCAGAAGAGGTTGTTGTCTCTTTTGTCTGGAAATAGTCTTCATATTTTCAGACATAGTACAAATGTTAACTTGTCCTATCAAAACCCCCCAGACCAGGCATATGCCAGTTAATGATTGAGGAACTGTTCCCTAACCATATTCCCATTAAGTGGGGTTGCACAGTTTGTACTAGAAGCATTCAGTGCTGGAGGAGCGTTCTGTCTTTCTGGGCTCTGGAGCTTCTGCTGGTGCTTCTCAGATGCTCAAAATCTTTTTCATGAATCACCTGTCCATGTGTCTCCCTAAATAGGACACTTAGTGGCTCCATGGTTAAAAGAGTCGGGAGATCTGAGTGGCTTTTCTTTATAAATTATAAGTAGTAACTTCTACCTTGGATAAATAAGCACTAATCTAATGAATTTTGAAGGTTCTGTAAATGAAAAACTAAAATCTATAGTATTATGATGATCAAATAATACAAAGTTCAGAGATTCACATTGTAAGTAGCTGAACAACCTGCACACATAATTTTTACCATTTGTGAAATATAATCACCTTTGGACAAAGTATATAAAAGATATTTTCTGTTTAGAAATCTTAGAATTTTTTAAAGTAAGGTAAATGTGACTTGTAAACCTATGAAGAAAATTATGACAATGATGAAGAGTCAGCTTATGTTTAGAAAGGTTTAAAACCAGTAGTTTGGGTAACATTTTCCTTGGATTAAGGCCCATAGTTATTTGAAGGGAGAATATGTTTTACCATAATTCTTGTTTTTTTATCCTCATCAACTTGCATTGAAGTTACATGTAATTTTCAGTGAACCCACACTGCACAAACGTTTTTCCTTTATTTAATGCAGTTTGCCTTATTTCTTCTGAAACTCTTTTGTGGGTTTTCAGTCTTTTATTTCAAGTTCAAATGATTATTATTTTAAGGATCTCTTTCTAACAATAACTAAAAATTTCCTTACCTTAGTATTCTTCATTAATAGTATTTTTTATCATAGTAGTGTTGTTCTTTAGTTTCCAAACTTTTCTTCCTAACTTGACTTCATATCATCTAGTCTAGTAGGATGAGAGAGTTATAGTATTTTTCTCAAGAATTTTTGATGTCACTTGCCCTAAGAGTGGTGGTACATCTACTCAAGTCATATAACCTCAGTTTCCTAATCTCTGAAGTTTTCGTCTCCCAGTATGAAAGAGATGAGAGATGGAGCAAAGTGCTCGCAATCCTGTGGTGACCCTTACTTGATGTAAAATACCGTAATTGGTGTGGAAATATACTGTATGATTCATTAAGTAAATACACCAACAGATGTGTGGTAGCTATTAAAATAAATTAAGAAGAAAGTAAGGGCTAGGTAGAGATATAAGTAATATTCTTATCAACGAAGCAAATGATACTGAAGAGAACAGGAAAACCTTGAAAGATGAGGATTTGCTTCTAAAGTAAGGAGGAGAAGGCATGGCAGTGTGAAAGTTTGCAATAAATTTAAGGAATAGTGAGGACTGATGAGGTGCAGATGAATAAAGGGATATAATGAGGTGTCAGTTGATTGACATGCTTAGCCTTTGCTTAATGCAAACAGCATGTTTGGGGTAGGAAATGAAGTTAATCTGGTATTTTATTTTAGCAAGACAACTCTGGAAGATGTTATGTAGCAGAAATGTAAGAGGAGGAAGGCAGAAAGACTAGTAATTGTCTTGGTGGCAGAGGTAAGGATCTAAGTAAGCGATGTTGGTATCTGTGGAGTTGAGAGACACAAGGAGACCAGGTGCAGAAGACATGGTAGCAGAAACTCTAAAGTGCCATATCTGCGAGTCTGGGGTAGTAGTGTTTATTTCTCCTTTTTCTTTGTTCCCCCTTCAATATCCTGTCCTATTGTTAATGGTGTATGGGATGCTTGGGAACTCCCGAGATGGAAATTAAAGGCGTTGACCACAAAAACTATACTCAGGTGAGAGGTTTATTAAAAAGCTTGTACACACGAGGGAAACAGCGTCCTGGGGGAGAAAGGAGGTGCTGTTGCCCCTGAACAAAACCGGGGGAACTGTTTTAAATAAGTTGAGGCAGAAAGGATGCAGTCTGTGTGGCATGTCTTAAGTATGTAGAGGCAGGCGGGGACTTTGGTGCCTAAGTAGTGGAACTACATACATGATTCTTCATGCTTTACATGTCTCATTAGCATGTTAAATCTTCACCCAGGGGTGTGTTTTTTAGGATTTAAATGAGGGAGGGTTATTGAAAGGACAGTCTTGTTAGTGCTTGTGTGTGAGCCAAGAGAACAAAATTTAAGCCTACCAAAGTAAATCTTGAAGACAGCAGTGTTCTTCAGTCTAGCTGTTAATTGGCTGTAGGAAAAAGGGAGAGCAATGGGGCAATTAATGGTTTCTTGGCTTCCTGCCAAGGTAGGCCCAGGGCGTAGCCTGCCTTCCTTGCTCTCTCCCACAACACTCCCTAAAGAGGCCTGTAGTTTCAGCTTGTTCTGTGCATTGCAGGGATAGCACACCGGTTTTGTTGTTGTTGTTGTTGTTGAGTGTTAACCGAAAAAGGCCAAATGAGGGACAGCAAGCATTTGTTCGAGATCCAAAAGAAAGAATAGCTCTTCAGGAAGCACTGATTCAGCCAGAAACCCACATAGCATTCTGATTAGGAGGCAAGGGAAGGGGAACAATTACATGAAGAGAAGGAAAGCGTTTCTGTGGTTGTTAATAAACTAAGGAAGGAATTTCTATATGTATAGATAAACTAAGACAGTGATGTTCATTCTAAAGAATGTTTTAAATTTTCAGTCTTAGTTGTAATCTCTGGTTTCTTGTTATCTTGGCAAACCATTGGGATACAATGCTGCTCTAAGCCCAGTCCAAAGGTTATTTTACCCAGTTTTACCACTCCAAAGGTTTGTGGAATAAGACATACAAGGCGTTCCTCTGGGATAGCAGCTCTACTCCATTTTCAAGTGGTTCTGTTGATATTATTCATGAGGATGTCATTTACTCATCTTTTGGTAGAAAAAAGAGACTGTCCCGGAGGTACCACCTTTGCTATTCAGCAATGAAGAAGAGGAGGAGGCACAATTTGGAGTGAAACCTGTGGACAAGAAGGTTGAGAGTGCCAAAGAATTGTCAGAATGTGGGAGCACTCATGTGGTTGAGGAGTCAGAAAAGGTGGATTTTTTCTTTTTGTATATTCTGATAAGTTTGTCTTATGTTTTTGTAAAACCCACACACGAATACACATGTATGTGCCATTACATTTTTCTACCACAGAAAATAAATGGCTCATTGGTTGAAAGTTTTGAAAACCCTGGAAAGTATAAAGAAGAAAATCTCTGATTTCACCTTTCAGGGAACCTTCAGTATTGCCTCTCAGCCTCTTTTCCAGGCTTGTGACACAGTGAGGTGCCTGTTCCCATTGCATTCATTACAATTTTGTTCTGATGCCCATTTTGCCTTTCTTTCTCTACATCTTATTTTTCATTTTGGTTTTCTCTCTGCATGTGTGCTCTTTCCGCTGACTTGTTTTCTTCTCTGTAGCCTTTCTATTACCCTGGTTCTCTTACGCGCCCCACCTGTACTTGAATTAAAATGACTGTCTTAAGAAGATTTTAGTTTACTCTTCTTTTACATTCAGTTGATGTTGGTGTGACTTAAAGTGAAATTTATCCTTCTTCCAAAACATTACCTTTCTTTTTCTGGATGATCTGTCGTTTCCTACAGGAGAGGTCTGTGGATAAGGCTGCTAGCTGCATCTGGAAATAAGCAGTTGCCATTAGTCTTTGTATACCTTTTCCTCTTTTCTCACTTTATTTGTACTCTCTGTGTTCAACTGCTTAGGGTTAATCTCTCTTCTAGGGCCTATGTGAAGAACATTGCATATACTTTTCCTCTTGAGGCTCCTTGTGGCTGCAGTGATACATGTTTTATTTGTACCTGAGTCATTGTATGACATTCTCTTCCTGTGATTTCATTGTGGGCCTTTTCTGTGTTCCAGAAGTCCCTCAGTTATGCCAGTTATAGCTTGTTCCACACTTGCACTCTGTAACTGCTTGTTGTACTGCTCTCCCCCTTGCTTGAGTATAAACTCCTTGAGTATTGGGGCCGGGTTTGTTTTGTTCACCACTATACCTGTTGTACTTAGCATATTACTTTGCACATAGTAGTCACTTTTAAAATTATACATTTCTTCAAAGAAGTATATATGTTCATAGTGTAACCACTTTGAAATGAGGATGCACTTCACAGTTAATGGCATGTTTAACTGGGAGTTGTTTTTTGTTTCTTGCTGGTTCATACAATAGTAATTGTTCTTAAAATCAATGCTAACTTAACCTGAAATGTGGTACTTGTTAAATGACTAGAATAAAGTCTTCATTTAAGGATTATTAGAGATTCTACTCATTGCATGCAATATAATCTTTCAACAATTTAAATGTCTAATTTTGGCAGTTAGGTTCCTCCTTGTGATTTGTGTGTTAGTTAAATATTAGGAAATATATGATCCACTCCTAATGATTTATATTTGTGTTATCTCTATGATTTAGAAGTTTTTTTTATAGCTCTTGAGCAGCTTATGTGGATCAGAGTAATAACTGACATATATCCCTTGGTTGGAAAGAGGGACTCATGGCTTTAAATGATTGGAGAATTTGTCTTTGGCTATAACTTATCTGCTCAAGACTATCAGGGCAGCTGATGAAGAATTGGCCTCAGTGTTTTATTACCTGGGAGTAGGTGTGCTGAACTGCAGTACACCAAAATGTGCAAATATGGCAATTCCTGGATTAATGAGGAGTTTGGAAGGCCCTCTAATAGAATTTGTATTTCCAGGTGTTACTTTTTTCCTGATTGTTTCCATTTTCAGGAAGGGCCTTTGACTGTATCTGCTCAGGAAGCAGTCAAGCATTCTGATTTATTTCCTTCATCATCCGAATTGGACAAAGGAACCAAAAGTAGAACCAGAACTGTTCTTAGCTTATTTGATGAGGAAGAGGAGAAAACAGAAGATCACTACAGCATTCAGCCTCTAAAGAAAGAAGTAGGAAAGGTGAGCAAAAGAATAAGAGTCTTATTTCATGCTATCATTTCTGTCATATGAGTTGATGAATTGAGGGTTCTAGTTACTCCACATCCTCACCAAGACTTTTGCTGTATTTTCTTCTAATCTTAACTGTATATGATTTTGTACTGTGATTATTTTTTTAGTTATGAAAATTTTAACCTTAATTTCTGTTATTACAACTGGTGTTCATGTATAATCAGTAATAATAATTATTAGTTAATTTTTAATGTGACCCATTTTGTCAGAAGTGAGGTTTCTTTTGTTTCAATTTGTGGATGTGATACTAAAGAAATAGGGGAGAATTTTAGAATGTCAAGTCTGGGGCACTATTAATACCAAACCAAGTAATGTAAATAGTAACTTTCAAATCTCAGATATCCTAGCAAACAAAAAGAATTTGTTTGGAATCTGAAGGCTGTGGGATAGAAGGTAGATGGGCATATGGGAAGTTTGACTGCTTACGCCTGTACCAAGTCTTTGGCCTAAGGTGCTGACAGGTTAGGGATACATAGTTGACCACTCTGTAGTCTCTGGTATTAAGTCAGCTGCTGTCTCTCTTCCCTTTGAAAATGCGATGGAGAGAACTTAATTAATTTTTGTGTTTTCACTCCTAAAATGTTTCTCATTATGGAATTAATCATTGTTTTTTAAGTAAAAAGTTCAGACACTACACAAGGATTGAAAGATCTTTCCAGATTATATGTTATTTGTATTTATATATTCTCAACTATTTTTGGTAGCTATGCGTATTCCATTATGTTAATGTGTCACTCCCTTTCTGATTGGCACTTAGGCTGTGTCCAGCCTTTAGCTAATATAAACAAAGCCTCAAGGAGGTATCATTCCGTTTTTATAGTTGTATATGGTTTCCCTGATGTAAGTCCTTAGCAGTTTAAACACACATGAACTCTCCTCTTTTTCCCAGAGTCCCACTCCTGATACCCGCCCCAGGAGCACAGGTGTGTTTCAGGATGAAGAGCTTCTTTTTAGTCACAAGCTCCAGAAGGACAATGACCCAGATGTTGATCTTTTCTCCAGCACCAAAAATACCAGGGTCAGTTCCAAATGGTTCTCTACATCATGACTTTGTTATTTTATTAGATATTACCTGAGCAGCTCACCTAGCTCTCTTTGTAAGTTGTTTTGGTTTGGGCTGTTGAATTTGAGTTTTGTCTGTTCTAGTTGCTAGAGCCAAGTGTTGGGAGCCTTTTTGGGGATGATGAAGATGATGACCTTTTCAGTTCTGCCAAGTTCCAGCCTTTGGTACCAGCCTTTTGTTCTCAGTACTGGGGTGTGTGGGAAGGCTTCTGGGAAAAGAAATCATGTCTAATTACATGATTAAAAATATACTCAGAGAATTTTGGGGCTTACTAATCAGTGAATGGCAAATAATGTGCTGATGAGAGTGTTTATGTTGTCCCCCTCTCATGTTCCGTAGCTAATATTAAAACATTAGTTAACCTACGCTCTTTTAGTTCAAATTTGTTTGACTTCTAAGTTATTGTAAGGTGAGTGCACATAATACAGTTACTAAATATTCATGCTTTTTAGGTGCAGAGCTTTACATTTGAGTGTTAGCCTGCATGTGCCATTTTCCCCTGTCCCAGTAGATATTGTAAGTACTCGTTTTCTTTTTATCAAGAGAGGACTCCTGAGAAAGTCACAGTCTTTACAGTGTTCTTTCTGAAATGCTGCTTTTGAGTTAGTTCAACCTTCATTTGATAAATGACTTTTAAAACGCAGAACTGAGATTCTTTTATTGCATTATGACTTTTCTTTAAAATGTTTAAGATACTTGACAGACTTCTGGTATTCTTTTTCATTTGAAGATACCAGAAAAGAAGAGGGTAGTGAAAAAAGAACACTTCGTTTCCTCTCTCAAGAACCAGAAGCATCCTGAATCTACTCAAGGTATCAAAGAAAAAAGCATGTGGAAACTGGAAACCCCTCAGGTTAGAATTAATCTCTAAGAATTTTGAGCTCTTGTTTTCATCCCAATACAGATTAACTTCGTTACACGGACACAAGTTATTCAGAGTTCTCTGAATTGAGGAAATAGCACCTAGGTTTACCTCTCTTTCTTTACTGTATTTTAAAATCCCTGTTAATCTCTCTTCTCATTCTACCTTCCGGGCCCATGAATCTGTACTTATCATTATTATTTTTGTAATACCTCCAAATTCTGTCCAAGATAAGAGTTAAGGTGGGGTGAAGAATCTTTTTCCCACTAGAACTTTCATTTCTCCTTTTGGGCTGCCTTGGAGTAGAACTACATTTGAATAAAATATACATTGCATCCAATTTCTGGTTTCCCCCTTCATGTTACCTCTTCTGAGGTCATTGCTGTTAGGTCTCTGTCCTCAGCAGTCTTCTCTGTGGAGGGCTTCCTGAGGATAGGCCAGGACTGGAGAGGGAGTTCCCTTCTGGCTTGCAGCTGTCCCTAGGTATCTAGCTGAGGCCTCAGTGTCCTGAGCTGTGAAACAAGTCACTAGGACTAGTACATCTCAAGTGACTTGCCTCAAGTCTCAGCTGCTTTTGCTCCTGGAACCAGTGCATTCAGTAGGCTGTGGGTGAATTTCTGTGTGCTTTGTAATATTTGCTGTGTGGATAACTAGCATGGTAATTTTGCCAGTTGATGAGATTTTGATGCTCTGATACACTGTTAATTCTCATGAATCTTATTCATGATCCCTTTCTCCCTTTACTCCATATATAGTCTGACAGCCTTCCACTTACCACAATGGATGAGGAGGTATAAGGGAAGTAATTTTAGTGAAGTGTTTTTAGGCCGCAGGCAAGATTTGAATGCATTTCCCATTAGAGAATCACAGAAAGTGATAGTTTAACTCCATCACAGATTTATTTACAGGCATAAATGTAATCCAAGAGACACCATTCTATTTCCTTAATGGATTTTTAATTGAATGTAATTTCACACAGGACTCACCAGGTCCCGCTCCATTTAAAACCAAAGAGCCGTCCTCTCGGATTTGGAAAATACAAGTAATTAAAACATATTTGGAATCTTCATTGCCTGCCTTGTGGCATCTGTACACTTTTCTGGATTTTTACTTTTGTCAACTGCTGCCAGGTGTTTTCTCATCTTTTCCCCACCCTCCAGTTGTTGCTTCTTGTGTGCTGCATCTGTAACATCTGTTCTTCCGCCCAAGTCGTGGGCACAGGTGTATAACCCTCTGTTTTAATTCTAAGACTTGATGAGGAGACTTACCTACATTTTTCCTCTCATATTACTTGTTATATACACTGAGTCTTTCATGATATGTCACAGTAATATAGACTGCTGTGTTTAAGAAAATATACAAAGTAAGTTTTATTTTCTTCCTTAGGAAAATTTAGCAATTAACCCTGCAGCTTTGCTGCCTGCAGCGACTCCCCAGATATCTGGAACGAATCCTCTTCTTCCGGAACTGGCTTTTCATTCTGCTGAACCTGGGAGAATCCAGAGTCTGGAAAGTATACCCACTCTTTCTGGGAGTGGGGAGGCTGGCGTGAGTTTTGATCTTCCAGCTCAGGCTGACACTTTACACAGTGCAAATAAGGTGAGAAAGCCCTCTTTGCTTGCTTGCTTGCTTTTTTTTTTTTTTAAGCCAGAACAACTTGTATGTTTCTTTCTAGTTTAACAGTTATTTACAATAGGCCAACTTTCCATTTGAAAGAGGCACCTCATCCTTCCTTCATATCCTCCCTAATCCTGTGTCCACTTTCTGCTACCTGCATTTGTTACATTTACATTCTGCTCAGTAGCCACAGTGAAATCCCACTACCTCCACGCTGTTCTTGCACTGCCACCAAGAGGTCTTCTAAACACAGAGTAGATTGTGTCCTTCCTCTTCTGGCTCCTCACTGCCCAAAGCAGGACATTAGAGCTCCTTGGATTAGTGTTAAAACCTTTCCAATCTGTGCTACCTGAAGCTTCCAGTTTTCCACCCAGTCACTCCACACTATCTGCCTAAGCCCCGGTCACACCAAGCACCACTCTGAATACATACCCCACCTGGCTAGTGCCATCAGCTAGTGCTGTGTCCTCTTTTAGGAATGCCCTTCCTCATTGACAGCTCTGTGGTATTTCCCCTGCTGCCCCCTGTCCTGAGCTCCCTCCTCTGAGATCCCCAGTTAGTACAGACCTGCCACACTGTTCCATAGGACTGTGGACTCATGCTAGATGGATTGTGAACTCTAAGGGTTTGCTTTCATTTTAGTGTTTGTTTGTTTTTTTCCTATCCAGTCTACTTCCTCTCTAGAAAGTCTTAGCTGATCTTTGAGTAAGCAACAGTTCATAGGATAACCCTGGCAGATACATTCCTTTCAGGTATTTCCAAACCTATTTTCCTTGTGAAAAATAAACCATCCTGACTTTTATTATGTTTTCTTAGTTTTTATTTTGGTTAAGTTTAAATTAGCTCCTTAAAATTATTTGTTAAATATCCTTAAAATAGGCACAGTCAAGTACTTTGCCCAGAGTAGCTTATACCTTCTCAAACTACTCGATATTTTGGGAAAGACCACAAATACTGCATTATTGCAATAAGTGACATATTTTGAGATTCTATTAAGAGTTCTGATTTCTAAGCAATAGTTTTTTATGTAGAATATTTACCATTTGAATTTATTGTTTGTTAATTTGAAGAAAAGGTCATCTTAGATTATCTTTCTTTTATTGTGATATTTCCCTTCTCCTGGAGTGTGATTTTAGGCTAGTTAGTAGCAGAATTTCTTCTGTTCTTTGTTGTTTTGAAATATATCCACATTTAAATTGAGGGCAGAGTAGGGACCAGGGAGGGTTAGGGGACACAGAGCCACCAACATTTCTACTGCAGGTTTCAGTGGCAGATGAAGCTTTTGTATGAAATTGAATAGAAATTGCCCTCAAAAGACTAAAAAATGGGGAACACTAGAGGATTAAAATGACTTAGTTATGGAGTACTAGGAGCTATTAAACTTCTGGAAATCTTAAAAAATAACCTCTTTTGTGTCTTAGATAGTATTTTGACTGAGGTAGATTAGATAACCATGTAATTTTTTGAGTTGCTGGTTTTTTGCTGTGTTAGCTTTGGACACTTTTTAAAAAAATCTTCAGATCAACGTGTGGTCTTTCTGTCATTGCAGAGCCGGGTGAAAGTGAGAGGGAAGCGCAGGCCACAGACCCGTGTAGCTCGGCGGTTGGCTGCCCAGGAGTCCAGTGAGGCTGAGGACATGAGTGTCCCCAGAGGGTCCATTGCACAATTGGCAGATGGCACCATTTCACCAGATGGCTATCGGGCACAGCCCAGAGCAGCTGGTGGAAAAGAGAGCTCTGAGGAAGCCCTAACAGCTTCCACTTCAACTTGGACAGGTGCTCTGGTTCCTGGAGTGAACAGAAACCCCTCTGGAAAATCTCTGGGTCAGGCTCTTGGGGATAACCTTTTTAATTCTGGAGATATCTTTTCCAAAGACAATGAATCTCAGCCCATGGGGAGAAGAAAAGCCAAGGCAAAGGCAGCAGAGAGCCCAGCCAACCCACCAGGGGGAAGTAAAGAAAAGGGCCCCATGTTTCCTGCTCTAGGTGAAGCAGGGAGTGATGATAATCTCTTTAAGTCTGTTAAACCAAAACCAGCAAAGAAAACAAACCCCTTCCCTCTCCTGGAAGGTGAGGACTATCTCTTCCCAGATCAGAAAGGCAAGAGGAATGAATCAAAATTCAACGGTCAGCAAGCTGTCATCTCAAAAGCACAAGATATTTTTGAGGTAAGAGGGTATAACAGTATGTTTTTGTGCCTGGTTCTTTATGAAGGAAACTACCACTTGACTTATTTTAGCTGTTGGTTACATTAGGCTTGTTTGTTGCTGCCCAACATCTACTTGCTTAGTAATTATAATTAGGTTCTTTTATTAATAACCGAAACTTGAAATAGTTGTTTTGTTTTATATAGATGGTAATTACTGTCTGGCCATAACCATTGATATAGATCTTATTTTTAGAGTTTTTATCAGAATGTTGCTTCAGTCAGCTTCCTTGGCATGACATTCTATGACATATATAAAGCAGTATTGGTACAGCTTGAGTGTTTAACCTCTGGTTCTTAGGCAAACGGGCCCTAGCTGATGATTGAACACAGGTTACAAGGCCTTTGGTGGCACTCTCTAGGCAGTGTTTATAGAACATCTGGGTACTGGAAATACGAGGTGAACTATGACCAGTGCTCTGTTCTTTAGCACTCTCAGGGAGAGAAATTGGGTACAGACAGGGCAACAGATAAATAAGATGTTTTCAGAAAATGTTAATGTCTTAAAGAAAACAACCCAGGACAGTGGGGCATAGTGATGGGCAGGGGTAGGAGGCACTTTCCAGGTAGGACTGGTAGAGCGGGCCTTTCTATAGAGTTGACATTTGAGCTGGGACTAGAAGAATGAGAAGGACCAGGCCAGACAGAAATCTAGCAGAGGGGGCAAGTCATGTGGCTGTTTTAGAACACTGGCAGTGTGCGTTTCTACATCTTGTTGAAATGTTTTTACTAAAAAAGAGTTTTTGATTTAATATTGTTTTGCTTGTTTTTTGCCTTAACAAGGATGATATATTTGCTACAGAAGCAGTTAAACCCTCACAAAAAACAAGAGAGAAGGAAAGAACATTTGAACCCAGCATGTTTGATGATAACATTGATATTTTTGCTGACCTAACTATAAAACCAAAAGAAAAGTCCAAGAAGAAAGTGGAAACTAAGTCTATATTTGATGATGATATGGGTAAGTTTGGTTTCCTGCAAATGGCATAGAGTATTATCATTCAGTGACTTTGCTCTTTATCTTGGCCCTTTCCTGGAAAATGTTCGCCGGTGGGTTTCCTTTGGCTTGTGATGTAATCCTGGGTTAGAGTGAAGAGAGATAAATAAATGGACTAGTTATTTTGGTGAAATAACTTTTTGATATGATGGACATCAGGGATTTGAAGGGGCCCAGAATTTGACCTTTAAGTATAATTTAACTTTTACCTTACTATTCCCCCTGCCAATTATCTGTGACAAATCTGAACACTCTGGTGTTATGGGAGGAGACTCAGAAACTACCCTACATGCTGAAGTTGATAGAGGTTGCTGCCTCAGGTGTGATGCAGTTGTTGAGTCACTTCTAGCTGGAGAGTAAGCATCAGTGTTCAGAGAATGGAGGGCATTTCACGAGGAGAACAGGACTAAATAGGGAAGCAGGCTATAACTCAGAGTTCACATCTCACCAAAGATCTTTTTTGTTTGTAAATGTGCTCATTTTCACTCCATAACTAAATGTAGGGCTTCTGAAACGTCTTGTGTATTGGTAGATAGGACTTGGGTTAAAGCCAGATATACATTTCCTACTCCATCTCCTCTCTCTCCAGGTCTAAACTTTGGGGTTAACTTGTAGAAAGCTGGGGCTGTAGTATCACACTGCGTCTTATTCCCCAAGCAAGCTGTGAGCTCCATCTCTATCTGCTTCCTACAACATGGTGTGCAGAAGAGACTTTCATTTCTTTCATTACAAAAAACGTGATACAGACCTATTCAGAAAATGTAGAGTGAAAAACAAATCCTAGAGGTAACCATTATTGAGAGTTAGGTTGTATTTTTTCAGATATGGTGATATTGTTATGGGTTTATATACTTATTTTTTTCCAAAGTAAGAATTTACTTTACCTATTCTGCTGTTCCTTTTAGTCTTATGTCAGTAGAGATCTGCTTCCCTGTTTTTAGGTGGTTAGTATTGCTTTGTATTTAGTTCTTAGCCTATTGAGGGTGATCTAGATTGTTTCTACGTTTTCTCTATTACAAATAATGCCATGGTATTTAACATTTGTGTATATGTATGTACATTTACACATGCTAAAATCTTTGTAGGATAGAATTTTATCAGTAACGTTACTGAGAACCTGTGACTTGTATTTGATCATAGAACTCAATTAGTAGCAGAGCCAGGACCAGTATCTAGGAGGCTTGGCTTTGTCTTAGTGTTTTTAGGTATCCTATTATATTACCAGACTTGAGTCTTTGCTGGTTTGTGTAGATGTGTCTTAAAAGTCCTCCCCACTGCCCACCCAACCCCCTCCCACCACCTTTTTTTTGCCTATTTAGTAACTCTTTTTCTTTCTTTTTAAAGATGACGTCTTCTCCTCTGGTATCCAGGCAAAGACAACCAAACCAAAAAGTCGATCTTCACAGGCAGCACCTGAACCAAAATCTGAACACAAGGTGGCCAACATATTTGATGATCCTTTGAATGCCTTTGGAGGCCCATAGAACATACTGGGTATCACATCTCACTCTTGAGCTACGTCCTTGAGTTAATAATGCTATCTTACATGTTCATTGTCTTAACTGAATTATAAAAAGGAAATACTGAAACAGCATACTCACCTTTTACCAAACGCACTTAGTATTATTTTTCTGCACTGGTTTTAATCATGCTTAATTCTGCAAAACAAAAATAAATGTTTCACAATGGTTTTTTGTTTGTTTATTTTTTTAAAACTATATTTTAATTTAATTAGCCTTGGTAAAGGCACAATGTGATTTAGGTGTATTAGGGAAGAAACCTCCTTGTGCCTTTCATGGGTGGTCAAGGAATCCTAGAGGTAGCAAGCAAATACCAGACTGATAACCAAGGGTCTTCCTTATAAGTGGATGGGAGCCCTGTCTTAGAGCCTGGGCAGATGATAGAGGAAGGGGATGAGAGATTATCCACTTCATGAATCTTTGCAATAGGAGAGAAGGTTTCTTCTGATTCCACTGAGGTTTTCTTTTATGCCTCCACAAGTCTACTGAGGGAAGGTTTGACATATTATGGCCCTTCACTATCAGTTTCTGAAAATAGTGTTTTCTTTTTTAAATTTATTAATTTTAGAAAAAGAGAAAGTGAGACAGACAGACATTAATTTGTTACTCTATTTAGTTATGCATGCACTGGTTGATTCTTATATGTACCCTGACTGGGGATTGAACCCACAACCTTGGCATATCAGGACAATGCTCTAACCAACTGAGTGAAGGCAGAAAATAAAGGTTTATTGGAACCCAGTCATACCCATTTATTTACATATTGCCTATGGCTGCTTTCACCCTACCTGTAATGCCAGAGTTGAGTAGTTGTGACAAAGGCTGGATCGCCAACAAAGCCTAAGATATTTCCTGTCTGGCCCTTTACAGAAATAGTTTGCTGATTCTTGCTCTCAGGCATTCAGTTCAATTCCTTGGACATTTGCATTATTTTGTGAAAGAGGCAGAATGAACCCAGGTAATTGTAGGGAGAAGTGCTGAGGATGGAAATGTCAGTCTCTATAGCAGCACTGTTCCATAGAACTCTGCACCTAAGGGAATGTTCTGTACCTGTGTGGTCCATTGTGGTCGCTACTAGCTGCATACATGGCTGTTACTCCCAGTCTGTGTTTTCCTGAACTGTGCCGTGTTGGTGCTCAGTAGTCAGTCTGTAACAATGGCACAAACTTGTAGGCAAAATTGGCTTCACCAGTCCTGAAGCCACTAAGTTTGTCCTTGGGCCCTTTTAAGATTGAACTGGGAATTAATTGCTCATTTCCTAGTCAGATTTTGCCCAGCTCCCACAGATCAGCTGCTTGCCCTGCTCTGCTTACGCTATAGGCAGGAGAGCAGGAGAGGGTGCTTACTAGTTACCTGTTCCTTTCTCTCTCCCTTGTGTGCACCTCTGCTTTGTCCCTGGTCCTGCTCTTGACTCCAAGCCCACTGTGGAGTCTGACTCAGTAAGCATTTGTTAAACCTGATTTTCTTTTGCAGTGATCAAATCTTCTAACCTGTCATTAGGATGGATTCCAGGAAATTCAGAAGAGTTAGAAAATAGGCAAATTGCTATTACCTTTGAAAGGGGGAAGGAACATACTAGCCCTGTGGTGGACACTTTCCATGTTATTTTATTCAGTCTCCGCAACTCAAATAGGTAATGTCCTCGTTTTACAGATAAGGCTAAAATCTGAAAGCAGAGTAGAAGAGTAAAACAGGTTTGGATTTTGTTTTGAGATCTAAGCAAGTTCTTTTTCCTTTCTTAGCTTTTATTTGTTGTCAGGTAGGGTTTTCAGTACCAACTTTGCAGGACTGTGAGGGGAGAGAATATGCAAAGTGCATATTCAAGGCTAGAAGCACACAGACTCTGGAAAGGACCCCGCCCTTCCTTGTTGGTCTCCAGGGCGCCCCCCTGGGCTCCAGTCAGGTGTCCACTTTTAGTAATAAAGGGTTAACATCCGGGCCACTGCTAACCGACAACCACCACCGAACGCAAAGGAAACCTGCTCCCCAGCAACCTCCAGCGCTGGGGCCAGACTTGATTGGAGGGTGGCGTGAGCGGCAGCTAGTGATTGGCGTGTGGAGTCACAAAGGGGCGGAGTGCGGACGTGGATCCTTGTTGGTCAGCGAGCAGCGGGGCTTATGGGTGGGTGGGCAAGCGGACCAGATTGTCGGTGAGGGCGAGTGGGCGCAATGGGGAGTGTTTCTGGGGGCGCGGGGCGCGCTGCTGCTTCTGTGGGCCATAGAGCAGTGCCTACCTCTGGGCACAGGACAGGTGGGCCGCAACCCCTCGGCCGCTGCTGCCCAGAAGCCCACACGGCGGGCTGTCTTCACTGAGGTCACAGCCTCCACTTTCCGTCCCCTGTGAGTGCGATGCCCAGCGCCACGCCCGCCGGCTGCTCTCCCAGTCACCAGTTTCTACGCAGAGCCTGATCGCTGTCCTCCAAGATCAGGCCCCTGTGTCTGCGGAACCAGTACTCCTGGAGGAGCACGGGCTGCGCAGGTGACTCAGGTGTCTTCAGGTGTCTGTACGCTGATGGCCCCAGTACACGTTGGCTCCGACGGATTTCACAGTTCCACTATGAAATTAATTCTAGGCTAGAGTCTAGGGTACAGATGCATGGTGTGGTGATGTAATTTCTGTAGCTTGTATTTAAAACAGGATTTTTTTCCCCTCACAGTAAAAATAGTTCATTAATAGTCACTTTTTAATGGCTGAATATCTTTCTGGATCCTTTTACATTGGGTAAAAGTTTAAAAGATAACTTTTGTGTGGCTAATACTATTTAGAACAGAGGTTAAAGCTAATTCTGAGTCACTGAAATTATTTATTCAGCGCTATTATTGCCTAACCTGCCTTTAACATACCTTTCATCTTTGGTGGTTGTATTTTTAGGAACTTTTTCAGGAGAGTTGAGAGAAATGTTTTGGGAATTGATTTAGAAGTGTTTTTGATGCCATTACTCTTTTTATATATTATTTTATTGTTGATCAATTACAGTTGTCCCAATTTCCCCCCCATTGCTCTCCCCTACCCCCCACCACAGTCTGTCCCCACCCTGTTGGCCATATCCATGGGTCCTTTATACTTGTTCCTTCACTAGACCCTTCCCCTTCTTTCCCTGTCATCCCCCTTCCCTTTGGTCACTGTCACTCTGTTCCTTATTGCCATGTCCCTGGTTCTCTTTTGCTCGTTTGTTTGTTTTGTTCATTAGGTTCCACTTACAGGTGAGATTATATGGTATTTGTCTTTTGCCACCTGGCTTATTTCACTTAGCATAACACTCTCCGTTTCCATCCATGCTGTTGCAAAAGGTAGGAGTTCCTCTTTTCTTTCTGCTTCATAGTATTCCATTTTGTAAATGTACCATCATATACTGATGGGTACTTAGGCTATTTCCAGCCCTTGGCTATTGTAAATAGTGCAACTATGAACATAGGGGTGCATAGGTTCTTTTGAATTGGGGTTTCAGGATTCTTCAGGTATAATCCTAGCAGTGGCACTGGATCAAAAGGCAGTTCCACTCCTTGTTTTTAGAGGAAATTCCATACTGTTTTTCACAGTGGCCTCACCAGCCTGCATTCCCACCAACAGTGCACTAGGTTTCCCTTTCTTCACATCCTCGCCAGCAGTTGTTGTTTGTTGATTTGTTAATGATGGCTATGCAGACTTGTGTGAGGTGAAATCTCATTGTGGTTTTAATTTTCATCTCTCTGATGGCTAGTGATGTTGACTATTCTTTCATATGTCTATGCAGAGGATAAAGCTAGTTTCCCAAACTAAGTATACCAAAGTTTATCCAACTCTTAACATACAGATACATTACAGTACAGCCACTGTAGAAAACAGTATGGAATTTCCTCAAAAAACTAAAACTGAAACTGCCTTTTGATTCAGTCGGGATTATACCCTAAGAATCCTGAAACGCCAATTCAAAAGAACCTATGCAGCCCAATGTTCACAGCAGCATTATTACAATGATGACATTACTCTGAATAGCTAAGTATGTTTTTAAATTATTGGTTAAAATTCTGGAAGTACTTGCTCTATCTGCCTTCATTTAGCTTTCTGAATATTCTTGTTCTTGCATCATTTTCCATCCTTTGAGTCCTCACTGCCCTTTGTTTATTTTTAGGGAAAGGGGAAGGGAGGGAGAGAGAGGGAGCAAAACATTGGTTGCCTCTTGCAGGTTCCCATCTGCAACCCATGCGTGTACCTAGATGTCCATCAATAGATGAATGGATAAAGAAGATGTAGTATAAAGATATTACAATGGATATAGACCACAAGCTGATGGTTGCCAAAGGGGAGGAGGGTAGGGGGATGTGAATTTTAAAAAGTTCATTTAAAAAAAACCAGCATTGTACCTTTAGTGGTTGGTACATAATTGATACCTCAAGAAATACTTGGAAGAAGGTTTCATTTTCAAATCTTTGATGCATGTAGATAACATGAATGAACAGGTTAAGTTTACCCACCTCTGGGGAATACTTCTTAACTTACTCTATGAGACGAATATTACCTTGATACCAAAACCAGAAAAAGACACAAAGGAAACTAGATCAAGCTTCCAGTCAAGATGACTAAGAATGTAAATGCGGTACTTGCATCCTTTCACAACAACATTAGAATTACAACTAAATTACAAAACAACCATCATTCAGAACCACCCGAAATCTAGTTGAAGACCTATAGCTAAGGATATAAAGAAGCAGCCAGGTTGAGACTGGTAGGGGGAGTGAAGATAGAACTGGCTGGTCCCATGCTCACATATGGTAGTTAAAAATCGAGAGGGATATCGGCTGCAGAGGTTCCTTCTGAGGAGTGAGGGGTCCCTGTCCCACACCAGGCACCCCAGTACAGGGTTCCAGTGCCGGGAAAAGAAGTCCCCATAACTTCTGGCTGTGAAAACAAGCAGATTGTGATTGAGTGAGATGGAGGGCTGCTGAAATACTGTGTGTGCCTCTTAAAGGGCCTATGTGCAAACTTACTTGGACTCATTTGCCCTGAGCTTCAGAGCTGGGGCAGCAGCTTAAAAGGCTCCAGGGACATACAGAAAGGAACTTCATTGTTTGACATCAGGGCAAGAGCTGAAGGGGCAGTTTTCTCCCATAGAAAAGTGCTGGAAGAGGCCATTGTTTCTTTGCTGAGCCCTTGCTCCACAAAGCTAGCAGGTGGGTGCATTTGAATCTTCATCATTCTGGCTAACACTGTTCACCCCACCCTGCTGATTCCCCGAGACCCCACCATACCTATGAGGCCCACCCAAACCGTTTCCAGTGGTTTTTTCCATATAAATGGCCTGTATTGGCTCATGCTGCTGACTTTCCTAAAATCTCTCAAAACAGCCTCTGTCCTTGGCATGCCTTATCTCTCTTGCTAAGTCATCCCAGGCCTGGCATTAGTGGCAGCTGGCTTTGGTTCACAGGTTGGCCTAATCCCAGGCACCTCCAAGTGCAACACAAGTAGCAGCCACCTGCAGATTGCTTTGTATTCATTCTGGGTGGCCCTGGATAGGGCACAGGTAGCGGCTAACCTGGCACCTCCCAGCAGGCTGGCCCCAGAGCCAGCACACCCAGTGTACAGCTTCATACCATGCCAAAGCACCACCCAACCAGCTCCACAAGTGACATACTTAAGGGGCGGGGGAGACTCAACTGGGTACCAGAGCCCCACTAAAGCAAGTCCTGCTTGGTGGGGTCAGCCTTTGTACAGCAGATTCTACACAGTGGTTTCAGCTGGTCTTTGAAGCTGATCAGCATGGAGGGTGAGTCCCTCCTATTAACAAGCCAATAGCAATCAAGACTCAACTACAACATGTAGGTGTACACAGCCTACACTGGGGGTAGGGTGTGTGCACCTGGAGCACCCAGGTCAGGTGACCAGGGAGGATGGGCCACTGGGCCTTTCAGGACGCTTACAACATAAGGCCACTCTACCAAAACTGGGAGATGTAGCAGCTTTACATGATACATAGAAACAAACACAGGGAAGCAACCAAAATGAGGAGACAATGAAACATGGTCCCAAATGAAATAACAGAATAAAACTCCTGAAAAAGAACTAACCAAAATGGAGACATGCAATCAAGTAAATGCAGAGTTCAAAACATTGGTTGTAAGGTTGCTTAGTGAATTCAGGAAAAGAGTATATCAACAAAGAGATAGGAAACACAACAATGGAGATGGGGGGGTCAGAAATGAATACAATAGCTGAAATGAAGAATGCATTACAGGGAGTCAACAGTAAAGGGAGCAGAGGATTAAATCAGAAATTTTTAAGATAAGGAAGCAGAAAACACCCAATCAGAAGAGCAAAAAAAAAAATTATTTTTTTTTAAATATGAGGCTAGTATAAGGAACTTCTGGGACAACTTTTAAGTGTACCAACATTCCTATCATATGAGTGCCTGAGGGAGAAGAAATTTGAAAAAATGACAAAAAACTTCCCAAACTGGTGAAGGAAATAAAGTCCAGGAAGCACAGTCCCAAACATGATGAACCAAAAGATGCCCGTGCCAGAGGTTAAAGATGAAGAGAGAATTTTAAAAGCAGCAAGAGAAAAGTAGTTAGTTACCTACAAGGGAACTCCCATGACTGCCAGCTGATATCTCAACCGAAATTTTGCAAGCCAAAAAGTATTGGCACAAATATTCAAATGGATTAAAAGGAAGGACTTATAATCAAGATTACCCAGCAACGCTGTCATTTAGAATTAAAGGACAGATAAAGAGCTCAGACAAGAAAGAGCTAAAGGAGTTCACCACCACTAAACCAGTATTATAAGAAATGTTAAAGGGTTTTCTTTAAGAAAAACTAGGGGAAAATAAAAAAAAATATGAATAATGAAATGGCAATAAGTACACATCTATCAACAATTTCTTTAAATGCCAGTGGGTTAAATGCTTTAATCAAAAGACATATGGTGGCTGAATGGATAAGAAAATAAGATTCTTACATATACTGTTTACATGAACTCACTTCAGATGGAAAGATTCTGTTTGAAAGTAAAAGGATGGAAAAAGATATTTAATGACAATGGAAACAAACCTAAAAGCTGAGGTAGCGATACTTGTAGCAGACAACATAGATTCTAAAACAAAGGCTGTATAACAAAAGACGAGGAGGAACCCAGTAATTCCACCTTCGGGTATTTATCCCAGCAATTCTCTTCTGGGTTTTACTCAAAGAAAGTTCATTGCATATTATTTACCATAGCCAAGATATGGGAGCGACCTGTGTGTCCATTAATAGATGACTGGATAAAGAAGAGTGGTGCATATATACAGAGGAATATGACTCAGCCATAAAAAAAGAATGAAATCTTGCCATCTGCAACAACATGGATGAACTTAGAAGGTATTTGCTCAGTTAAATGTCAGACAGACAAAGGCAAGTGTCATATTATTTAACTTATATATGGAAACTAAAAAACAAAATAGATGAACAAACAGACCAGAATCAGACTCTTAGATACAGAGAACATTTTCACAGTTGCCAGATGGAAGGGAGTGTTAGGAGGATGGGTAGAAAATGTGAAGGGAATAAGAGGTACAAATTGGTAGTTAGAAAATAGTCATGTGGATTTAAATGACAACGCAGGGACTAGATTCAACAATATTGCAACAACTATGTATGATGTAAGGTGGGTACTAGATTTATCAGGGTGATTACTTGTTAGTTATATCAATGGGTTGTACATCTGAAACTAATATATATTGTACATCAACTAATTGAAAAATAAAATATTAAAATGAAAAACAAAAAACTAAGTATTTCTTTTTTTAATATGCTTTATTGATTATGCTGTTAGTTGTCCCAACTTCTTTTCCCTTTGTTCCCCTCCACCAAGTGACCCCCCTCCCTCCAGTTGTGCGCCCCCCCTTAGTCGATCCCCTTTGGTTGTGCATATAGTTCTTCTCAATGTCTTCCTATCTACTCCACTCCCTCCTACTGTGCTTTTTAATTCCTGTACCATCTCCCTCTCTTTCCCTCCTTTCCCCACTCTGCTGACCTCCCCCCAAAATGTTCCCCATACCTAAAATTATTTTCCCACTCTCATTGCCTACTTAGTTTGCCTTTGTTTCGATTCCCTAGCTTCTGTTGTTGGTTGTTGTGATACAGTTTTCATTTTAATGTTCATAGTTTTGATCCTCTTTCTCCTAAACAAGTCTCTTTAACATTTCATATATCAGTGGTTTGGATCTGATGAACTCCTTTTACTTTTTCCTGGAAGCACTTTCTCTGCCCTTCTATTCTGAATGACAGCTTCGCTGGATAGAGTAATCGTGGTTGTAGGTTTTTGCTTTTCATCACTTTGAATATTTCTTGCCAGTCCCTTCTTGCCTGCAGAGTTTCTTTCGAGAAATCAGCTGATAGTCTTATTGGGACCCTGTCGTAGCTCTCTTCTTCTCTCTTGCTGCTTTTAGGATTCTCTCTTTATCCTTAATTTTTGACATTTTGATTATAATGTGTCTTGGTGTGGTTCTCCCTGCATCCAATTTATTTGGAGCTCTCTGTGCTTCCTGGACCTATAAGTCTATTTTTTCCCCCAAGTTAGGGAAGTTCTGCTTCATTATTTTTTTACGGAATTTTTCAATTTTTAGTTGTTCTTCTTCACCTTCTGTCAAGCCTATGATTTGGATGTTGGCCCACTTATAGCTGTCCCATAGGTTTCTGAGCCTCTCCTCATTTTCCTCACTTTTCGTTTCCTCTTTCTGCACTGGTTGACTGTTTGTTCCTTCCCTATGTTCCGATTTGTTGATTTGATCCCTGGTTTTCTTTCCCTCACCACTTGTTTCGTATGTGTTTTTGTTCATTTCATCAGGACTAGCCTTCATTCCTTCCCCGTCTTGTTTAAGATCTGCTGTTAGGTCAGTAAGCATTCTTACAACCAAAGCTCTGAACTGTGCTTCAGAAAGATTTCCTATCTGCTGATCCATTAGATCAAATATTTGCTGGCTGGTCAACTGTGTCACTGGGATCTGTATCATGATCTCTGCCATCCTGACTGTTTTGTGTTTGTTTACCTTTGTTTCCTGGGTGGGGCTATCACACCTCCTACACTATAGGGGCAGAGCCCCTTGCACTCATCAATTCCAGGCGACCCTTCTCAGCATGCTGTGGCGTTCTATGTGGGTATGGGGGTCCAAGATGGATTCTTGACTTTTGCTCTCTGCTGAGAGACTTGGAGCTTCTTCCTCCATCCCCACCCCTCTGTCCTTCACAGTCCGAGGCAATAGGGGTCTGCCTTCCCCGGCCTTGGAATCGCGAGCTGATGGGTCTGGTTTGCAGCCGGGGTGCTCCCCTGGTGTTTCTTGCCTCTTTTTAAATACGGGTGTCTGTGCGTACCACCATCCCGCCACCATCGCCATAGCTGCCGCTGCCAGCAAAACTTGACCTCTCCGCCTGACTTCACCCCTCCTACCTGACCGGATGAGCACCACTTCTTTATAACTTTATACATTGGACTTCCATGTAGCTTTACTTTCTGGAACTTCTGGTTATTTCTGGTTTTGTGGTAGTTGTATTCCTTCTTAGTTGTGGAGGGAGATGCAGCGTGTCAGTCTAGGCCTCCATCTTGGCTGGAAGTCTAAATCAATATTTCTTATAGACACAAAAATTCTCAAAAATGCTAACAAACCAAATCTAGCAACACACAGGTGTGGGCAAAAGTAGGCTTACAGTTATAGATATGTGAAACAATTATTCTTGTATTATTTATTAATTATTATATTGTTTATTATATTAACTTCTGTCTACCCCTGTATATAAAGGATTATTCACCATATAAAATGGAATTTATCCTAGGAATACAATGTTTGTTCAGCATCAATATGATATACCTTATTAATAGAATAAGAGACAAAATCGAAATGATCATCTCAACAGACTCTGGAAAGAAAAGCATTTGTCAAAATCCATACCCCTTGTGGTTAAACAAACAAACACCTAAGCACTTGATAAAGGTTATATATGAAAACCCCATAGCTAAAAATCATACCTTATGATGAAGGACTAAATAAATGATTTTGCTCAATCAGGAAGAATATAAGAATGCTCTCACCATTTATTTTCAGCTTTATATTGGAGATTCTTGGCAATTAGGTAAGAAAAGGAAATCAAGTGCCTCCATATTAGAAAGGAAGAAGTAAAAATCTCTATTTGTAGATCACATGATCTTGTTTGTAGAAAGTCATAATGAATCCACTAATAAATGAAATAAATGTTTTCAGCAAGGTTGCAGTGTATGTTTTCAATATATTAAAACAATTTTATTTTTATACACTAGCAATGAACAATTTGAATGTGAAACCAAAACACTTTTACTTAAATAGCTTCAGAAAGAATAAAATCCTTAGGGATACATTTTTTTCAACTTAAAACTCACACTCTAAAAACATACAACATTGTTGAAAGCTTTGAAGAAGTTATGAATAGACCTCACATGTTCATGGATCAGAATAGAAGACATAATATTGTCAAAATGGTAATATTCTACAAGTTAACCTGAAAACTTAACATAATTCTTGTCAAAATCCCAAGTGGTATTTTTGCTACCACTTGGAATAGCAACTTTCTACAAAGTGAAAAATATAATGGTACTGGCATAAGTATAGGCATATAGATCAATGAAATAAAATTAAGGGACCAGAAGTAAATGTTTACATTTATGGTTAATTAGTTTAACAGGGGGCCAAGACAATTCACTCGAGATAGAATAGTCTCTCCAACAAATGTTGCTGGGACAAGTGGTTATTTACTTGCAAAAGAATAAAGCTGGATCCTATTTGACACCATCCACAAAAATAAATTCAAAATAAACTATAGACAGTAAATATAAGGGCTAAAACTATACAATGCTTAGAAAAATATATATAAGTACATTTGATTTCTTCAACAATGTGGGGAATAGGTGTGCCAACCTCCCCTCCATCCCTGCAAAGTTGAAAATTCATGTGTAACTTTTGACTACCAAAAAATTGTTGACTGAAGCCTTACCAATAACATAAGCAGTTGATTAACACCTATTTTGCTTGCAATGTGTATTATATACTGTATTCTTACAATAATCTAAATAAATGAAAATGTTAAGAAAATCACAAAGAAGAGAAAATACTGCAATGTATTTATCAATACTGTAAGTTTATGTCACCTGTTTTTAAGATAAATTATCTGTCAGTACCTACATCAACATTGTCTTATATGATACAAAACACTATAGATGTTATGCGTATTACTAACACCAGACATCAAAAACGAAAAGATGTGAAAAATTCATATTAATTTACAGATATAAAGATTTATGCTTTGGTAACAAAGATGCAGCAATATGATTGCTTTATGGTTGCCTTGTGTGGTAGATACAATTGCTTCACAACAGCCTAGCCTATACCCTAATAAAGGGAAAGGGAGGGAGAGAGGCACATACTGTATGGTAATGACATTCTTTGAAAGCAGAATTATAAAACAGTAAGAAAACTAGCACATTAATTTTATATTAAATATCATTCACCTAAGCCTATGTAAGGATAGGCTATCCACTTCCATACAAGTCTGGCACAAGTGTTTTACATGATAAAATACTTAGTAACTATGATGATGACACAAAATGACTTGTATAGTTGTTGCCATACTGTCATTAGATTTTTCACACAAACACATGCATACACAGCAGATAAGCTCATTAACTGTACAACATGATGATTATTTACTATTCATTAAGTGGAAGTAGATTATTTTTATCTCCACTGTCTTCACATTGAGTAGGCTAAGGAGAAAGAAGAAGAGAAGGCATTGGTTTTGCTGTCTCAAGGGCAGCAGAGGCGGAAGAGGTGAAGGAGATTGAAGGGAAGGTAGGAGAATCAGGCACACTAATCTAACTATGAAAACACATCGTAATCTCTGTATGACTTTTTTGCCTTTCCATTTCTCTAAAAATGTTTCTATATACTTCCAATCCTTTTATTGTTTTTTTTTTTGTTGTTGTTTGTTTGTTTTGTAGTATTGGTGCCTGTATAATAGATGGGTGCATGTCAAAAACAGTCTTGAATAATCAGAACTTTTCTGCTAAATCACCTAACATCCGTTTCTTTTCTGGCATAGCTTTTTCTACATGTTCTTCCTCATCATCTGGCACTGTTTCAGAAGCACTTATCTCCATCAAGTTATTTTCTGTTAATTTATCTTGTGCGGTGCCTATTAGTTCTTGAGAAAATACATTTTAAGTACTGCAGTGTATTTATCAATACTGTAAGTTTATGTCAACTGTTTTATGTCACATCTTGAACTTCTCTAAGATCTGTATCTTGAAACCTTTCACCAGTGCCCTGCCTTTTTATTTTTATTTTTTAACCATATCCACACACTCTTTCATGGTTTCCTTGATTGTCTGTAATAAATCCTGTGAAGTCATGCACAAAATCTGGACAGTTTTCTCCAGCCGGAATTTATTATTTTGGGCTTGGTGGGTTTGACGGCTTCCTCTGTAACAATGATGGTGTCTTCAATGGTGTCATCCTTCCAGACTTTCATGATCTTGTGTCAGGCTTCTCTTTCATAGTGTTCACAATCCTTTCCATGGGTACTGTGTGTGACGGGCCTCAAAGGTCCTTATGACCCTCTGTTTGAGAGACTGAATTTGAGACATTGTGTTTGGGATCAGGCAGACCACTTTGATGCCTTTGATGTTGAACTCATGGGATTCTGGGTGGCCAGAGTCACTGTCCGATATAAAAAAAAAAAAAACTTAAAAATGGCAGTATCTTACTGGCGGGACACTTTCTTCAGGGAAAGCATCAGTGGAACCAATCCAGAAAAAAGTTCTTATCCAGGCATGTTTGGGCCTTATTTATTTATGTTATTATTGACACTATTACAGATGTACCCTTTGCTCTTCCCCTCCACTCAGTCACCACCCTCCCCTGGCCTTCAGCACGTTGTTATCTGTGTCCATGGGCTATGCATATATGCATATATGCCCTTTGGCTAATCTCTTCCAGTGCCCCCACTCCCCTCCCCACTGAGATTTGTCAGTCTGTTCCATGTATCCATGCCTCTGGTTTTATTTTGTTCCTCAGTTTATTTTGCCCATTATCTTTTCCCTTCAAGGCTTGGTAGTTAGCAGCTTTATAGGTGAGAGCTGTCCTGATCATAAACCTTACTGCATTTGCACAAAACAGAGTTAGCTTATCCCTTTCTGTCTTAAATCCTGCTGTTTGGGTTTGGTTTTCTTCCTTACTAATGAATGTCTTTTTTTGATATCCCCCGGGCTTCCTGAAAAGGGCATGTTTGCATTAAAGACCTGTGAGGTAGGTACCTTTTCTCTTCAATGATTTCCTTTTTCTTTTTGAGAGAGAGAGAGAGAGAGAGAGAGAGAGACATTGATGAAAGAGAAACATTGATCAGTTGCCTCCCATATGCATCCCAAATGGGGATCAAAGCAGCAACCTAGGTATGTGTCCTGACCAGGAATTGAACCCACAATCTTTTGGTACATGGGATGAAGCTGCAACCAACCGAGCCACCCAGCCAGGGCTCAGTGATTTTTCTTAATAGCATCTGGGAACTCCTCTGCTGCTTCTTGGTCAGCAGAAGCTCCTTCTCCTGTTATCTTGACATTTTTTTAAGTCAAACCTCTTTCTAAAATTATCAAACCATCCTCTCCTGTGAGCTTCCTCTTGCTTTGTCATATAATGACTTCACTTTTTCTCAACTCATACTAGAGTCTAGAGGTACTCCTTTCTTACAGCTATCTTGCACCCACATTACAGCTGCATTTTCAATACAAGATAAGCTATTTTGCAAAAAGTGCAAGGTTTTTGAGCTTGCTGATACAGCTGCAGCAATGGGTTCACCAATTTAATTTTTTTTTCTTTCTCTCTCTGTCTCTCTCTCTCTCTCTCTGTCTCTCTCTCTCCCTCTCTCTCTCTCTCTCTCTCTCTCTCTCTCTCTTCTTTCTTTCATCATGGTCCTTATGCTGGATTCATACATCTTGAAATTCTTGAAATGGTAGACAACTGCAACTGCAGCTGCAGACCTCAATCTACAATATCAAACAATTCAAGTTTTTATTGTAGTGTAACTTTTCTCTACTTCTTGGGAACACTTCCAGCATCACTAGTGGCACTTGGTATGGGTCTTATGGTGTTATTCAGGGTTTATGGTATTACACTAACCATGATGAAAAATATGCGAGAACCTTAAAAGATCACTTTTTATTACAATACGCAATTTACTGGAGAGAGGAACTGCTTACATGAAGATGATTAGCATCACATGGTGTTTTAAGTGGATTCTTACAAGACTTGAGCTCACTGCTAATAGAAATAGGAGGTAACTACAAAATTATTATAGTAGTACAGTATCGTCGGCAGCCGTCCGTCTCGAGAGACGATGGTGTAGCTTCTTAAGAGTCTATCTGCACCGCCAAGAATGGCTGTGCAGTCCGACTCGGGAGTGACACGGTATCTGTCTCCTCCCGTGTTGAATTGACATCTTGCGATGACGCTGGAGTGTCCTCTCCAGTGAAGCTGAAGCTACAGAGCCTGGGCAGGGTGATATGGAGGGTCTGCTGTTGCCCATGCAGCAGACCCCCCCTCTCTTCGCAGCTGAAGGATCCAAGGGAAAGACGGAGTCAATACAGCTTGGCTTCAGGTGCGCCGCAGGAGTTGCCGGTGTTGACTACAACGTCAAACCGCCTTAGGGACTCCGGCTCCTGATTTTCTGTCGGGGTTTACTCCCCTAGCCTTTCCCCTGAAGAGGTATGCCGCAAGGCAGCGGAGGTTTTTTGGAGTCAGAGTTTTCCTTCTCTGATGTACCCTGACTGGAAGATCGAACCAGCGACACTTAGCTCGCAGGCCGACGCTCAATCCACTGAGCCAAACCAGCCAGGGACATTAGTACAGTATATACTACAGTTAATTTTATACAATTATGATTTAACATATGTTTCCATTTGTTTACACTTCTCTCAGCTGAATGGTGTCGTGTATGGTTTGTGTGTGTTTACGTTTTGATAAATTTTAACTTCATATAATAGATTTGTATATATTTTGTGGTAGTAAATGGTAAAATAAACTGTTATCTACATATTTTTTTGCATTCATGACATATCAAACATTTTCTTAATTTTTAAAATATTTCAAGGTTACATGGTTCATCTGTGGGTTTTGTCAAATTGTCACAAATTTCCAAAATTTTTTCAATATATTTATTGAAAAATATCTAAGTATAAGTGGACCTGTGCAGTTCAATCCTGTGTTGTTCAAGGGTTCGCTCTTAGGTAAAACTTTATTACCTTGGATTAGCCAGCCACAAAAGATTATGTATACAGGATTCTATTTATGTGAAATGTCCAGAATAGGCAGAATTCTAGAGACAAAAAATAAATTAGTGTTTCCCTAGAGCCAAGAGGAAAAGGAGAATTTGGGAGCGGTGTCTAAGAGTACAGGAGTCCTTTCTGAGGTGATGAAAATGTTCTAAAAATGATTGCAGTGATGGTTGTACAATTCTGTGAACACACTAAAAACCAGTGAGTTTTAGACTTTAAGTGGGTGAATTCTATGGTATGTAAATTATATCTTGGTAAAGCTATTAAAAAGATTTAACTACCTCTCCAGGAAGATGTATAGTATCTGTCCTTTAGTTTAAGTTCAAGACCCTGCCCTTTACTAAGTTTTTGCTGATTAATAGCAATTTATCTATTTGATTATTCCTATTCTAATTATACACTTGTTATTTAGTACTTCTGTTGATCATGTTTGCCTCTTGTATTTATTAGCCAAGGTTTGTTTGTGTGTAGAGATTATGCCTAAAGTCCATTACCAATATTAACCATCTCAATGCTATACTGATAGATAACCTCCAGAAACCCAGATTTTCACTGATTATTTAGTGGTTCCTATTTTTAAGGTAACTATTAAGATGATTGCTAAAAATAAAGATGATTGCTATTCCCTTTCTTCAGAGTGATTCAAATGTATATTGGCTATAAAGTTATGCTTTGTATGAATTAGAAAACTTAATTTACATGTTTTAGAAAAGGTTATGCAAACATTTTTTTAAGTCTTGCAAATATATACGTATGTGTTGAGTTTGTTGGTTTAAATATTATTAATGAAACATTTATTGAGCATGTACTATATATAAGTAACTGTGCTGAGCTGTAGTAAGATACAGAAAATTATTGCAAATATACCCGTTTAAAAATTTTTTTAAAATTCTCACCTAAGGATATGTTTTTGTTGATTTTAGAGAGATGGGGGGTGGGCAGTTAAGACAGACAGAGAGAGAGAGAAAGAGAGGGAGAGACATATCAATGTGAGAAACACTGACTGGTTGCTGCATGCATGCACCCTGACCAGGAGTCAAACCTGCAACCCTCTGGTGCACGGGATGATGCTTCAACCAACTGAGCCACCCAGCCAGGGCAAACATACCTGAGTGAGAGTATGGGGAGAGTAAGTTCAGAGACAAACCTGAGAAGTTTAGTATCAGACAATTAAGCTCCAAAAAATTTTGGGGGCTGTCTGGAAGATAGATATGGGTCAGAATTGTTCAGAAAAATTTTTGAAGGAATGAGACTTTCAGGTAGACTTGTTAAAAAATTATTCTTGTTTTTTAGGTAATAAACTCAAAACATGAAGAGTGATACATGCTACCAATGTTCAAGGCTGATTTGGCTTGAACTGGATATAGTTGCCTGTTACATATTCCAGAGGATTTAGCAAAGTCAAAGTAATGGATAATAGAAAAGATCCTCCATTCTTCAATAAAGATAACATGGAACCACTTTACTACAAAGTTCCTTTCTATGATACCATGGAGCTCTTCATTGAAACATTGACTGGAACATGTTTTGAACTGAGAGTTTCACCCTTGGAAGCTATTATTTCTGTCAAAACAAAAATCCAAAGATTGGAAGGTACTCATCTTTCTTTATTTTTATGAGGATTAAATCTGTTCATCAGGCATGTATAATAACTTTAAGTTTTCTTCCGGAGAAACTTTCAAACATACATGGGATTAGAAAATATAAGATAATGAACCACCTTATAGCCCTTACTCAGCTTCAACAGTTATCAATTAATGAGCTATCTTGTTACCATTTCTGCATTCCCCCTACTTCATTCCCCTTCTACCAGATATTTTGGAAGCAAATCCGTGATATCATGTTAATGGTGTGAAATAATATTTTAAAATAGTTTTTCAACAGGTTATGATGACATGCAAATTCTGCCATAACTACTTTACAGTTACTTTTAATGGCAACTGGTAATTGAATTTCCTTTGAGAATACTTTTTCGTTTTTAATGTAGAGATTTTCTGAGAAGAGTTTTTGGCTTACATTTACATATATTTAAAGTTTCTTCAGTATAGCAGGGATACTGAATATTGTACAACATCTCTTTTGTGGTTTGTTTATTTGTGTAAAGTGTCATAAACTATTGTGTGTAAAATTAGAATCTTTTTCTTTGCATTTTTCAGATTTCTGAAATAAATAATGTGGGAGACTGCTCCTCCTGGTTTAGGAAATTGTAGCCCTGGCCTGAGCATGACTGCTACCGGCATTCTGGTTGTGCTTGTCTTTAAGTCTCAACATAAGGCTGTGTGTGAAACATAACCAAAAGCCACTCAGAGGGTTGCCATGGGAATTAGATTTGAAAAATGTTTATTATGCTTTTATGCTTTAGAACTTGCTCTGCCTTCATTATCTGTAGTATAACATAAACAGTCTCTAGATAGGAATGTATGAAACCTTGCACCTAATGCCAGTGTGGCGTCAAGATGTTTGATAGACCATGATGCAGACTGGTCACTGTGCCCACTGTACTCGTACATGTAATCTGTTATTGTCAACTGTAACCCTAATGCCTCCAAACTATTGATTATTCATGAATCTTGACCTTGTATCTCTCATGTGTATCCTCCTCAATAAAAGGCATGAGGGAAGAAGGTCTAATCACTGTTCTCCACTAGAGAGGCAGCCACCTTCCTTCCCCCAGACATAACAAAGTGTCCTGGATAAAAGTTTGTTCCGCCATGGTCACGAAGCCTCTACTGGACAGAGCAACTTCCAACTGAGCGTAGGTTGTGTGTGGAACCTCCGCCATAAATAATATTTGCCTTTATAGTTGTTAAAACCCAGTACTGACTAGAAAATTAAATTGCTCCATATAACACTAAATGGATCTTTGCTTTTCAAGTCAGCTGGAATTTGCTTGTAAAGGTGGTAACTAGCATTGCTTTCCAGGCAAGTTTAAGTTCAAAATTGTAGAAGGATGGGGAAGGTTGGGATTTTTTGTTTCTAAAATCAAGATTCCTGGTATCTGAGCTTCTGAGTATTTGCTGTTTCACTGGTAACTAGCTTCTTGTCCTCTGTAGGAGGAAGCATTAGCAGGGTAAATCCAGTGGCTTTGAAAGTTATTAGTTGAATCGTAGGTTATACAATTACAAATATAGTTATTGGAAAATTAAATGAGGTAAAATGTAAAATGCCTATTGTCTTAATCTGCTTGGGCTGTCACAACAAAATACCATAGACCAGGTGACTTAAAGAACAGAAATTTATTTTCTCACATTTCTAGAGGCTGAAAGTCTAAGATCAGAATACCAGCATGGTCAGGTTCTGGTGAGGGCTTTCCTGACTTGTAAATGGCTACCTTCTCACTGTGCCCTGACATGGGAGGCAGGCGGAGGGAGAGAAGAGGGAGAAAAATAAAGAGAGAAAGAGGTGGGGATGAAGGGGGCGTGGGGAGGTGAGAAGGAGAGAGAGAGAGAGAGAGAGTCTTCTTACAAGGGCATTGATTCCACCATGAGATCCTCACCTTCATGACTTCATCTAAACCTAATTATCTCCCAAAGGCCCTACCCCCAGATACTGTCACATTGGAAGTTTCAATATATAAGTTTTGGGGAGACATAGTTCAGTCTGTAGCACCTACCACTAGTGGTCAGTGGATGATAATTCCTATTCCCATTCCTTATCCTCATACCTCTCACACCTTCCTTTCCTCTTATTTATTATACTTTCTTGTAACCTCTTGCAGACCATGGTCAGTGACAGTCTTTCTGTTCTTCAGGAGGCTTTAAGAGGGCATCCTTCATAAAAAACCAATTTTAATCCTTTTCTGGGTGATCTTTCCATTTCTATGCAGGAAGATATTTGGGGCTAACATGGTGGATAAGACTCTCCAAGACAGAGGGACACTGGTTTAATCCTTTGGGGAAATGGGTGCTCTGCCAGATGCTTTTTTCCTTTTGGACAGCTTGTGGTATGTTTAGAACTAGAGCCTACCTATTAAGAGATAGGAGGATAAATGCAGGGCGGGGAGCATTGTGGAGAAAGGGTTGAAGAAGTGTAGTGGCTTAGGAATGATGAGGTTGTAGCAAGAAGGAAGCAGTACCCACAGGGAACTTTAAATGGGCCTTGAAGAGATAGAAGCACCGAAGCCAAACTGCCTTTCGAGTCTGCATTTTTTTCACTTATGCATAATACATAATGCATTTGAGATGTAACCCTATCATTACACATATCAATACCTCATTCTATTTATAGTTGAGAAGTGTACCATTGTACAGAAACAGATACATGACACTCATTTTTAAGTCAAGGTTTATTTGGATTATCGGTTTTTGGTGATTATGAATTAAACCCATTATAAATATTCATGTACACTATTTTTATGGGAACATATGTTTTTTATTTCACTTGGGTAAATACCTAGGAGTGAAGTTGCTGAGTGGTGTAGTAAGTGTATATTTAATTTAGTAAGAAACCACCAAACCATTTTTCAGAATGGCTGTATTATATTGTATTCCTATGAGAAATGTCTAGATGCTCTAGTTCAGTGGTTCTCAACCTTCCTAATACAGTGACCCTTTAACACAGTTCCTCATGTTGTGATGACCCCCAACCATAACTAAAGCATAGTGACTAATCACAAAAACAATATGTAATTATATATGTGTTTTCCAATGGTCTTAGGCGACCCCTGTGAAAGAGTCGTTTGACCCCCAAAGGGGTCACAACCCACAGGTTGAGAACTGCTGCTCTAGTTGCTTTGCATCCTTATAGGCATGTGGTGTTATTGTATGGGATACTTATCTTGTTTCTTTGTTGCCTTTATAACAGATACCTGTGGTATCTCTTTGTGGTTTTAATATCTCCCTAATGACTAAATATTGAGCATCTTGAAAAAATATATATTATTTTATTGTTAAATTACAGTTGCCCCAAGTTTTCCCCCATTGCTCTCCTATGCCTTGTCTATCCCCGCTCCCACTTTCACAGTCAATCCCCACCCTGTTGTCCATGTCCATGGGTCCTTTATACTTGTTCCTTGACTAGACCCTTCCCCTTCTCTGTCCCATTATCCCCATGACTTCTCCCTTCTGGTCACTGTCAGTTTGTTCCTTATTTCCATGTCTCTGGTTCTGTTTTGCTCATTTGTTTGTTTTTTCATTAGGTTCCACTTATAGGTGTGATTGCATGGTGTTTATCTTTCACTGCCTGGCTTATTTCACTTAACATAATTTCTCCATTTCCATGCATGCTTTTGTGAAGGGTAGGAGTTCCTTCTTTCTTTCTACTGCACAGTATTCCACTGTGTAAATGTATCTCAGTGTTTTGATCTATTCATTTACTGATGGGCACTTAGTCTGTTTCCAAATCTTGGCTATTATAAATAACACTGCTGTTAACATTGGGGTGCATAGGTTCTTTTGAATTGTGTTTCAGGATTCTTTGGGTATAATTCCAGCAGTGGAATCACTGGATCAAATGGTGGTTCCCTTTATAGTTTCATAAGGAAATTCTATACTGTTTTCCAGAGTGGCTGCACCAGCCTGCATACCCACCAACAGTGCAGTAGGGTTCCCTTTTCTCCACATCCTCGCCAGCATTTACTGTTTGTTGATTTGTTAATGAAATATTGGCAAAAATATTGCTACATGGGATATCTGAAATTTGCCTGCCTATGTTTTCCTCTAAAACTTCTATGGTGTCACGACTTATATTTAAGTCTTTTGTTTATTTTGGTGTGTATTATAAATTGGTGTTCTAGTTTTTTTGCATGTACCTGTCCAGATCTCCGAATACCATTTATTGAAGAGACTATTTTTACTCCATTTTATGCTCCTGCCCCCTTTGTTAAATGGTAATTGACCATAGAGACACGGGTTTATTTTTGGGCTCTCTAATTGTTCCATTCATGTATGTGTCTGTTCTTATGCCAGTACTAGACTGTTTTGATTACAGTGACCTTGTAATACAGTTTGATATCAGGTATTGTGATCCCTCCTATTTTGTTCTTCTTTCTCAAAATTGCTTAGGTTATTCAAGGTTGTTAATGGTTTCATATAAATTTTTGAAATATTTGTTCTATAACTGTAAAATAGGTCATTGGTATTTTAATAGGGATTGCATTGAATCTGTAGATTGCTTTGGGTAGCATGGACATCTTAATGATGTTAATTCTTCCAATTCATGAACATGGTATATGCTTCCATTTATTTGTATCTTCCTTAATTTCTTTCTTCAGTGTTCTGTAGTTTTCTGAAAACAGGTCTTTCACCTCCTTGGTGAAGTTTATTTCTAGGTACTTTATTTTTCTTGTTGTTATAATAAATGGGATTTTCCTCTAGTTTATGTTTCTGATATTTCATGTTGGTGTACAAAAACACCTTCGATTTCTGAATGTTGACTTTGTATCCTGCTGTTTAACCATATTAGGTTGGATAGTTTTTTGGTGGAGCCTATAGAGTTTTCTGTACACAGTATCATGTCATCTGCAAACAATGACTGTTTCACTTCCTTCTTTCCAATTTCGATGCCTTTTATTTAGTTCTCTTGTCCAATCACTGTGGCTAGAACTTCTAATAATATGTTGAATAGGAATGGTGAAAGCGGACACCCTTCTCTTGTACCTGATCTTAGGGGGAATGCTTTCAGTTTGCAGGTTTCTTGTATATGGCCTTTGTTATATTGGAGTATGCTCCTTCTATTCCCATTTCGCTGAATGTTTTCATCATAAATGGGTGTTTTACTTTATTAAATGCTTTTTCAGCATCTATTGATATGATCACGTGATTTTTGTCTTTCATTTGTTTATGTGGTGTGTTACATTTATTGATTTGAGAATATTAAGCCATACTTGCATCCCTGGGATGAATCCCACTTGATCGTGGTGTATGATATTTTTAATGTGTTGCTGGATCCGGTTTGTCAATATTTTGTCGAGGATTTTAGCATCTATATTCCTTAGCGATATTGGCCTGTAGTTTTCTTTTCTTGTTGTGTCTTGACCTGGTTTTGGAATTAGGGTAATACTGGTTTCATAGAAAGAGTTTCGGAGTCTTCCCTCTTCTTGGAGTTTTTGGAATAGTTTGAGAAGGATAGGAGTTAGTTCTTTCCTAAATGTTTTTTAAAATTTGCCTGTGAAGCCATCTGGTCCAGAGCTTTTGTGTGCTGGGAGACTTTTTATTACTGCTTCAATTTCACTAGTAGTTACCCATCTATTCTGGCCTTCTGCTTCTGCTGGATTTAATTTTGGAGGTCTGTGTTTTCAGAAATTTGTCCATTTCATCCAGGTTGTCAAATTTTTTTGTCATACAGTTGTTCATAGTAATTTTTTACAATCCTTTGTATTTCTGTGGTATCAGTTGCTATTTATCCTTTTTCATTTCTAATTTTGTCTATTTGGGTCCTCTCTCTTTTTTTCTTGATGAGCCTGGCTAAAGGCTTGTCAATTTTGTTTATCTTTTCAAAGAACCACCTTCTACTTTTGTTGATCTTTTGAACTGTTTGTTTAGTCTCTATGTCATTTAATTCTGCTCTGATCTTGACGATTTCCTTCCTTCTACTCGCTCTGGGCTTTGGTTTTTGTTTTTCCTCTAGTTCTTGTAAATTCAGGATTAGACTTTTTATTTGAGAGTCTTCTGTCCTTTTTAGGTAGGCCTGTATTGCTATGAACTTCCCTCTCAGGACTGCTTTTACTGTGTCCCGTAGGTTTTGGGTTGTTGTGTGTTCATTATCATGTGTTACCAGGAATTTTTGATGTCTTCTTTGATGTCATTGTTAACCTATTCATTATTACTTTTTAAGTATATTTTATTGATTATATTGTTACAATAGTTCCAACCTTCTCCCCTTTGCTTTCCTCTGCCCAGCACCCCCCCTACCCCAGCAATCCCATCCCCCCCAGTTCATGCCCATGGGTCGTGCATACAAGTTCTCTGGCTTTTCTGTTTCCTACATTATTATTATTTTTTTAAATTAATTAATTAATTAATTTTTTATAACCATAAAAAATAATTCCCCCCTCTCAGTCTTAAGACCCTTTATAATCTTATAGAGGACAATGGGCGATGGTCTCATGCTCCTCTAGCTGCTTCAAGCTGGGCATGGTCGTTGTCCTACCTACCCTTGGGTCTGGAAAACCCATTCATTATTTAATAGAATGTTATTTATTCTCCATGAGTTTGAATGTTTTTGAGTTTTTTCCTTGAGGTTGATTTCCAGTGTCAAGCCATTATGATCTGAGAAGATGTTTGATATAATTTCAATTTCCTTGAATTTGTTGAGGCTTGTTTTGTGTCCTACCATGTGGTCTCTCTTTGAAACTGTTCCACGTGCACTTGAAAAGAATGTATATATTTGCCTCTTTGGAGTGAAAATTCTGTATAAATCAATTAAGGCCATTTGATCTAGAGTGTTGTTCAATGCCACAATATTCTTGTTGTTTCTGTCCATTGTTGACTATGGGTGTTAAGCTCTTCTACTATGGGTATTTTGCTGTCAATATTTTTTTTGAAATCCTCCAAGATTTTTCTTATATATTTGGTTGCTCCTATGTTTGGTGCATGTATGTTTATAAGGGATATATCTTCTTGATGGAAAGTTCCCTTAAGTATTATGAAATGACCTTCTTTGTCTCCACTTATGGCCTTTGTTTTGAAATCTATTTTGTCTGATACAAGTATTTCTACTTCTGCTTTTTTTAATGTTCATTTGCTTGAAATACTTTTTCCATCCCTTCACTTTCAGTCTCTGTAGATCTTTTGTTCTGAGGTAGGTCTCTTGTAGACCTACTTCATATATATGGGTCATGTTTTCTCATCCATTCAGCTACCCTGTGTCTTTGATTGGAGCATTTAATCCATATACCTTTAAGGTTATTATTTTTTTAAGAATAAAAAATATTTTTAATGACATCATGAAGGTAATTTCAACATCTGTAAATTAAGGATAACTCTAAATTAGTCACTTATTCTAGGGCTTCTAGACTGTTCCTGTTTTTCAGTAAGAATTAAATCACTTTAACTGACTCCATTTTGAGAATCACAAATATTATCTAGGGGCAGATAATTTTATTTTTACTTTCCTAATGATTGATAGTGTCTAACTGACTAGCTGTTATGTATCTTTTTTTTTTAATGGATCATTGGCCTTTATTGATACCTGAGGATTTTATATTGATTATTTCTTGGATTAAAGCCTATTTAAATTTAAGAATGTTTTATTCTAATCATATCTTTTTTAAAAAAATGTGCTTTATTGTTTATGCTATTACAGTTGTCCCAATTTCTTTTTCCTTTGCTTCCCTCTACCCAGTGACCCCCCTCCCTCCAGTTGTGCCACCCCCTTAGTCCATGCCCATTGGTTGTGCATATAGTTCTTCTCAGCATCTTCCTGTCTACTCCACTCCTTCCTACTATGCTTCTTAATTCCTGTACCATCTCCCTCCCTTTCCACCCTTCCCCCTCCCCGCTGACCTCCCCGCAAAATGTTCCCCATACCTACAATTCTTTTCCCACTCTTGTTGCCTACTTAGTCTGCCTTTGTTTCAATTCCCTAGCTTCTGTTGTCGGGTATTGTGATACAGTTTTAATTTAATGTTCATAGTTTTGATCCTCTTTCTCCTAAAGAAGTCCCTTTAACATTTCATATAACAGTGGTTTGGACATGATGAACTCTTTCAGTTTTACTTTGTCCTTGAAGCACTTTCTCTGCCCTTCTATTCTGAATGACAGCTTCGTTGGGTAGAGTAATAGTGGTCGTAGGTCTTTGCTTTTTATTCCTTTGAATATTTCTTGCCAGTCCCTTCTTCCGTGCAGAGTTTCTTTTGAGAAATCAGCTCTTAGTCTTATTGGGACCCCTTTGTATGTAATTCTCTTCTTCTCTCTTGCTTTTAAGATTCTCTCTTTATCCTTAATTTTTGACATTTTGATTATAATGTGTCTTGATGTGGTTTTCCCTGGGTCCAGTTGTTTTGGAACTCTCTGTGCTTCCTGGACGTATAAGTCTATTTTTCCCCCCAAGTTAGGGAAGTTCTGCTTCATAAATTTTTACGTAATTTTTCCATTTCTAGTTCTTCTTCTTCACCTTTTGGTAGCCCTATGATTTGGATGTTGACCCACTTATAGCTGTCCAATAAGTGTCTGAGCCTCTCCTCATTTTCCTCACTTCTCGTTTCCTCCTTCTGCACTGGTTGACTGTTTGTTCCTTCCCTATGTTCCGATTTGTTGATTTGATCCCTGGTTTTCTTTCCCTCACCATTATTTTCATAAGTGTTTTGTTCGTTTCAGCAGGACTAACCTTCACTTCTTCCCCATCTTGTTTAAGATCTGCTGTTAGGTCTATAAGCATTTTTATAACCAAGCTTTGAACTGAGCCTCAGAAAGATTTCCTATCTACTGCTTCATTAGATTAGATATTTGCTGTCTGGTCAGCTGCATCACTGGGATCTCTATCATGATCTGTGCCATCCTGACTGTTTTGTGTTTACCTTTGCTTCCTGGGCAGGGCTGTCACACCTCCTATGCTATACGGGGCAGAGCCCCGTGCACTCATCACAACTGGGCAACCCTTATCACCACGCTGTGGCGTTTTCTGTGGGGGGTGGAGGTCCAAGATGGATTCCTGCCATTCACTCTTTGCTGAGAGACTGGGAGCCTCCTCCTCCTTCCTTACCCCCTCCAGGCCTCACAGTCCAAGGCAATGGAGGTCTGCCTTCCCCGGCTTTGGAATTGCAAGCTGACGGGTCTGGTCTGCAGCTGGGTGTGCTCCCCATGCACTTCTTGCCTCCCCTTAAATACGGGTGTCTGTGCTTACCGCTGTCCTGCTTCCATCACTGCTGTTGCCATGGACAGCACAACTTGAATTCTCCTCCCTGTCTTCACCCGTTCTGCCTGTCCGAATGAGCACCACTCCTTTATAACTTCATATGTAGGACTTCCATTTATTTTCTGGTACCTCTGGTTATTTCTGGTTTTGCGGTAGTTGTATTCCTTCTTATTTGTGGAGAGAGACAGTGCGTGTCACTCTAGGCCTCCATCTTGGCCAGAAGTCTCCTGTGTTTGTTTGCTTCCATGTCTCAGGGAGAGCTGTCGCTCCTACTATGTTGTAAGGGGCAGAGCCTTATGTATTCGTCAGTAATGGGCAACCTGTTTCACCACATTGTGGCACTGTATGCAGGGAAGGGGTCCAAGAGGGAACAATAATGCTTGCCCAGCACTTGCCCCTTTTCCAGGCACTTCTCCCACTTCTGGAACAGACTAGCGCCCTCTAGCTGCTGTCAAAAACAATGAGGCTTGATTTTCCCCGGTGCTGGGACACTGAGCTCTGCAGTCTGGTGTGGAACTGGGAACGCTCCCCAGGTGTCCCTCCTGACTTTAAAACGTGTAACTGTGCTTTCTGCTGGCCTGTTGCTGTTGCTGTTGCTGCTGCTGTCACCACCATACCATGTCCTCTCTGCCCTGGCTCCACTCCTCCTACCTGTCTAGATGAGTATTTCTTCTTTATATCTTTCTTTGCTGGACTTCCATGCAGTTTGATTTTCTGGAACTTCTGGTTGTTTTTAGTTTGGAGGTAGTTGTATTCCTTCCTTGTTGTGGAGGGAGATGCAGCGTGTTGGTCTATGCCTTCTTCTTGGCCAGAAGTCCCTGAAGTTATTATTGATAGGTTCTTATTCATTGTCACTTTCCCCTTTTGTACCTGTCTTCCTCCTCTTTTTCTTCACCTTCTTAAAGCAGTCCCTTTAACATGTCTTGCAATGCTGCCTTGGTTGAAATGTATTCTTTTAGCCTTCTTTTTTCTGGGAAACTCCTTATTTCACCTTCCATTGTGAATGGAAGCCTTGCCGGGTAAAGTAGTCTTGTTGTAGACCTTTGCTTTTCATTGCTTGGCTTATTTTTTGCCATTCTTTTCTGGCTTGTAGTGTTTCTGTTGAGAATTCTGATGATAGCCTTATCGGAGCTCCCTTGTATGTTATTAGCTGTTTCTCTCTTGCTGATTTTAGGATTCTCTCTTTGTCTTTGAGTTTTGCCATTTTAATTATGATGTGTCTTGGAGTGGGTCTGTTTGGGTTCATCTTCACTTGGACCCTCTGTGCTTCCTGGACTTACGTGACTTTTTCTCTCATCAAGTTAGGGAAGTTTTCTGCCATTACTTTTTCAAACAGCTTTTCTATCTCTTGCTCCTTTTCTTGTTCTTCTGGATGCTATCTGGTTTCCTCTCAGTTCTGATGTTGTAGGCTTAGCCCTGCTTGGGGTTTAGATCTCACATTTCTCAAGGGGAACCGTCAGTCCACTAAAATATTTCTCTGTACCTTCAGCTGCCGCCTGTGGGAGCCCAGCCAGCCTTCTCATACCTCATCTGCACTCTGTACCAGACACATTGTGATGAAAAGGTTTCTTCTGTTTTCCCATGGTTATAAGGCTTCTCTCCAGCTAGTGTTCTGTTGGTTTTATGAGATGATTTCTCCACAATTAAGTTGTAATTCCAGATTAGTCCTGGGAGTAGGTTAGTATGGCTTCCACGTACTGCTCTGCTATCTTGGATCCCTGACTCTGAATGAGTTTACTATTAGTATTATTATCTGTCTTAAGTAAAATCTAAGCTTCAGCAACATAGGGTCTTTTTTTCTTATTCACTAGTATAATTTAAGCTCTGAATAATGCCTGATATAGAATAGGCATTGAGAGCCGTCCACTGTAAGTAAACACGGTGCTTGCCTCCTTCTACAACCAGATAAAAATAAAACTAAACTACAGAACTATCATCATTCAGAACTGCCAGAAACCAAGCTGAATGGATTTTCTACAACTACAGAATTAAAGAAAACACATCGAGACTGGTAGGAGCAGCAGCGATGTGGAAAGGGCTGGTCTCACACCCATTGGTGGATAAAAATTGGAAGTGATATCTTGACTTTGGAGGATCCCCTGAGGAACAAGGAGTTTCAGCCCCACACCAGGCCCCCCAGCCCTGGGTTCCAATGCCAGGAAGAGAAGTTCCCATAACTTCTGGTTGTAAAAACCAGCAGGGATTGAGTCTGAGAAAGACAAAAACTTCTGGCGTCCCAGGAATTCCCTCTTAAAGGACCTGAACACAGACTTACTTGAAATCACTCCCTTTGAGCTCCAGCACAAGGACATCTCCTTGAAAAACACCAGAGATATACAGGGAGGAACTGAATTGTTTGGCATAAGGGCAAGAGGTGGATGGTGTCTTTCTCTTCCAATGGTGGAGGCCATAGTTTCCATTGCTGAGCCCTCCTCCCACAGAGCCAGCAGATGGGCACCATATCTGAGACTCCGTCAACCTGTCTCACATTGTTTGCCCCACCCTGGTGATTCCCTCAGGCCCCATTCCACCCAACTTTCAGGGCCACTCAAGCTGTTTCCAGTGGCTTTTCCGTATAAATGACTTTTCTTGGCTCGTGCTTCAAATTTTCCTAAATTATCTTAAATGAGCAGCATCTGGCCTCATTGAGCCTCATACTTCTCACTAAGTGGCACCTGGCTCGGCACTAGCAACAGCTGTGTTTGGTTCACGCTTGACCTCTCCTGGTCACCTCCAAGCACAGCATAAGTAGCAGCTTTGGGCAGATCACTTTATAGACTATGGAAGGTGTCCCTGGGTAAAATAAGTGGTGGCTGACCTTGGTCTGCACCTTCTAGGAGGCCCTAGAGCCAGCGTACCCAGTGAGAAGCTGCAGGCCACATGAAACACTACCACCCAATCACCTCCACAAGTGACACACTTGTCAAAGGGCTGACTTATCAGGCACCAGAATCCTGCTTAAGTTACTCCTGCTCGGTGGAAGAAGAACTGGTAGAGCTGATCCTCCACAGTGGTTGGTTGTCAGTGCTCTGTGATTGCAGCCAGTCCTTGCAGCTGATTTATCTAGGTAGATCCCTCCCACTGATGTGCCAACAGCAATCAAAGCTTGACTGCAGGAAGAGGGTGTACAGTCCACATGGGGACACACCTCATGTGCTCAGCTTGGGTGATTGGAGAGGCTGTGCCACTGGACCCTACAGGACACCTACTAATTAAGTCACTCTACCATTCCTGGGATACATAGAAGTTTTACATAAAACATAGAAACAAACACAGGGAGGCTGCCAAAATGAGGAGACAAAGACACGTGGTCAAAATGAAAGAACAGGACAATTCCAGAAAAAGAACTAAATAAAATGGAGATAAGCAATCTATCAGATACAGAATTCAAAACACTTCTTAAAAGGATGCTCAGTGAACTTAGTGAGAACCTCAACAACATAAAAAAGAACCAGTCAGAAATGATGGCTACACTAATTGAAATAAAGAATAGTTACAAGGAATCTTCAGTAGAGGGGATGAAACCAAGAATCAAATCAGCAATTTGGAATATAAGGAAGCAAAAAGAAAACAAAATCAAAAAGAAAAATAAGGATAGTGTAAGGAGCCTCAGGGACAACTTTAAGCATACCAACGTTTGCATCATAGGGGTACCAGAAGGAGAAGAGAAAGAGCAAGAAATGGAAAACCTATTTGAAAAAATAATGAGAGAATACTTCCCTAACTTGGTGAAGAAAATAAACATACAGGTCCAGGAAGCACACAGAGTTCCAAACAAGATGAACCCAAAGAGTCCCACACCAAGACACATCATAATTAAAATGCCAAAGGTTAAAAACAAAGAGAGAATCTTAAAAGCATCAAGAGAAAAGCAGTTAGTTACCTACAAGGGAGCTCCCTTAAGACTGTCAAGCTGATTTCTCAAAATAAATTTTGCTGGCCAGAAAGGATTGGCCAGGAATATTTAAAATGATGAACAACAAGGGCCTACAACCAAGATTAATCTATCCAGGAAAGTTATCATTTAGAGTTAAAGGACAGATAGCTTCCCAGATAGGAAAAGGAGTTCATTATTACCAAACCAGTATTATATGAAATTTTAAAGAGTCTTCTTTAAAAAGATAAACAACAAAAATATGAACAATAAAATGGCCATGAATACTATCTATCAACAGTTGAATCTAAAAGACAAAATAAGCAAGTAAGCAGAATAGGAAAGTAAAGATACAGAGAACATTTTGATGGTTGCCAGATGGGAGGGTGTCTGGGGGATGGGCTAAAAAAGATGAAGGGATTGATAAATTCAAATTGGTTGTTACAGATTAATCATGGGGATGTAAAGGATAGCATGGGAAATATAGTCAATAATAGTCTAATAACTATGTACAGTGTCAGATGGGTATGAGATTTATCAGGATGATCACTTAAGTTATGTGACATCAAACCACTGGGGTGTACGCTGAAACTAATATAATAATGTATGTCAACTGTAATTGAAAATAAAAAATTTTTAAAAGATAGTTATTGAAATATTTGATGAATGAATGATGAAGGAAATCAGAATGATGTTTAATAGTTCTTTATTACCTATACCTAATTGAAAGATGGTCTTCTGGTGTAGATTATTTCTCTACTTGTAAGTTTAAAATAGGTCATCTTCTTTATGTATATACCATGTCTTCTCTAGTTCATTCTTATAACCCTTTTTTTTACAATCACTTTTTTTCTTTTTGTTTTTTCCTGAAGTGACTGTATTCCTACAGCATTATCAGAAGTACTTTCAAGGTCTTTGTTTTAAAATTTTGTATGCAATATGTGTAGTTTTCACATAACGTAACCTTAATAATTAAAGTTATAATTGGCATTGTTAAGTAGAAACATGCACATTCAGTATAACAAGAGACCAGGAATGGAAATGATTTTCAGTACATTGATTTTCTCAATTTGTTTTTTATTCCATTTGTTTTTTTAAATATGCTCTTAATAAACTTTATATGTTAGAGCAATTTTAGTTTCACAGAAAAATTGAGCAAAAAGTAGTTTTTCCATTATTCCATATACCATGCTTCTTCACCCACAACCTCCCCCACTATCAACATCCCACACCAGAGTGATTCATTTGTTACAATTGATCAACCTGTTGACACATCATTTTCACCTAAAACCTGCAGATTGTTTAGGCTTCACTGTTGATGTTGTACATTCAATGGATTTTTCACAAATGTATAATGACATATATCCATCATTATAATAATATACAAAATAGTTTCATTGCCGCCCAAATCTTCTCTACTCTGTCTTCCTTCCTCCCTGCAACCCCTGGCAACCAGTCTTTTTGCCATCTATTTTAAAGATTTTTCTTTTCCAGAATGTCATATAGTTGGAATTATACAATATATGACCTTTTCAGATTAGCTTCTTTCCCCCCAAAATGTTTATTTACATTTCTTCCATGTCCTTTCAAGGCTTGATAGTTTATTTCTTTATAGCTCTGAATATTCTGTCTTTATAGACCATAGTTTAGTTATTCATTAACTTACTGATGGACTTCTTGGTTGCAATCAAGTTTTGGTCATTATGAATAAGGATGCTAGTAGCATCTGTGTGCAGGTTTTTGTGTGGGTATAAGGTTTTTAAAAAAACTCATTTGGGCAAATACCAAGGGTCATGATTGCTGGGTCATATAGTAAGATCATCTTTAGTTTTATAAGAACTTCCAAATTGGCTGTACCATTTTGCATTCCCACCAGCAGATAATGAAGTTTCCTGTTGTTCCACATCCTCATTCACATTTGATAATGTTGAAGTTTTGGATTTTGGCCATTCCAATAGGTGTTGAATGGTATCTCACTGATGTTTTAATTTCCATTTCCCTAATGATATGTGATGTTGAACATCTTTTCAAATGCTTACTTGCTATCTGTGCATCTTTTTTGGTGAAGTTTCTGTTTAGGTCTTTACCCCATTTTTTAATTGGTTTGTTTGCTTATTGTGGAATTTAAAACGTCCTTTATATATTTTGGACAATAATCCTTTGTCAGATATGTCCCTGAAAATATTTTCTCCCAGTCTGTTCCTTGTCTTCTCATTCTCTTGACATTGTCTTTCACAGAGCAGAAATCCTTAATTTTAACCAAGTCTACTTTATCAGTTATTTCTTTCAAAGATCATAGTTTTGGTAACATATCTAAAAAGTCATCACCATACCCAAGGTCATCTAGGTTTTATTGCATGTTATCATCTAGGAGTTTTTAGTTTGCAGTTTTCATTTAGGTTTATGATCCACTTTGAGTTAATTTTTGTGAAGGGTATAAAATCTGTGTGGAGATTCTTTTTTTTTTTTTTAAATGTGGGTGTTCAGTTGTTCCAGCACCATTTATTGAAGAGACATTGTATTGTGAGTATGTTGAATAGGCTGCATATGCTTACCTAGGGTTCAAGTAAGATATCTAGGCCAGGGAGAACAATTTGAAAATCTGATATTAAGCTGGTATGATGAGCTCTAGAAGAAATTAGGTCTACATTGAGAAAGAGAAGCGATCCAATGGTACTGCAAAAATTAAGAAATTAGGGAGTTGAGGCTGAGCAACCAAGGAGATTAAGATGGACTGGCCAAGAAGTAATAATAAAACCAAGAGAATATGATATCTTGGAAATAAAATGTTTCCAGGAAAAGGGAGTGATTAGCTCTTTTGATAGGCCCAATTGGAAGAAAGTTGAGAATTCAACTTTGGATTTAGCAAATAGAATTTAGTTGCTAAGTTTGATTGCATGACTAAGTTGTTATTGGCCAGATTTCTACACTGTAAGGTTACTATTTTTATCTTTGTAATTAATAAATATCTTGGGAAGTGTTACCTTGATATCATGTTGGTCAATAATTTTAGTATTATTGATAGCTTTGGCAGAAACAGTTGTTACTGTAGTATTTGCCTGGTGATGATTTTTCTATTTCCTTTACTGTTTCTGCATTTATTGGCATTCTACTCTAAGAAAATGCTGTCCCTTAGCCCTTATTATTTATTTATCCAATTATTTACATCAGCTTGTACTCATAGATATTTATTTTATTCTATAGGCTATAAGCTATTACTGTTGTTATTTTATTGCTGAAATTGTTCCAAATTTAACTATAAGGAGTACCTTCAAATTTATTCATATGTTCTTTTGAAACGTCCCTATCACTTTTTAGGCAAATTCTTGCTTTGCATGGTACCACAACATATTTCAGGTCTATTTTATATTTCACCTGCCTCAGTCCTGGCTCAGTTATTCCTCTGTGGTTACTTTTATTGTAATTCTAAGGTTACTGTATTGGAAAAAACATATTTAGAAACCAAGATCCAATACTAAGTGTGCTCATTGCTATTCGTGTGCCATTGCTTTGGAAAGAGATAAGAAATAATGTATATTTACTGCACACATATACTCATACATCTGTATGTATCCAAATTTTATATAATAGTAAAAACCAGGATTTTATATAGACCTGTTTGTTCATTCTAGCCTTTTCTCTTTCTTCATTTATAACCTCTTTTACAGTGAGAAATTTGGTTCACATTACCCACAATGTATCTCCTAATTTGCTCAAGCTTACTCTACACATACAGAGAAGGAAAACTCTGACTCCAAAAAACCTCCGCTGCCTTGCGGCATACCTCTTCAGGGGAAAGGCTAAGGGAGTAAACCCCGACAGAAAATCCGGAGCCGGAGTCCCTAAGGCGGTTTGACGTTGTAGTCAACACCGGCAACTCCTGCGGCGCACCTGAAGCCAAGCTGTATTGACTCCGTCTTTCCCTTGGATCCTTCAGCTGCGAAGAGAGGGGGGGTCTGCTGCATGGGCAACAGCAGACCCTCCATATCACCCTGCCCAGGCTCTGTAGCTTCAGCTTCACTGGAGAGGACACTCCAGCGTCATCGCAAGATGTCGATTCAGCACGGGAGGAGACAGATACCGTGTCACTCCCGAGTCGGACTGCACAGCCATTCTCGGCGGTGCAGATAGACTCTTAAGAAGCTACACCATCGTCTCTCGAGACGGACGGCTGCCGACGACTCTACACATAAATTAGTTTAGAATCACCAACTCCTGTGTCTGTAAGAAACAAATTTACTAACTAGAGTATTATATTTGTGTCCAGTACTTAGCCTGCATTATACAGTTAAAACACCACATTTTCTTTATTCATTTATTTGTCAATAAGCATTTAGGTTGCTTCTATTGCTTGACTCTTATGGATAATGCTGCAGTGAACATGGGTATGCAAGTATGTCTTCCAGATCCTGTTTTTGTTTTTTTTTGATATATATTCAGAAGTGGAATTGCTGGAGCATATGGTAATTCTAATTTTAATGTTTTGAAGAGCCTTCCTACCGTTTTTCACTGTGGCTGCATAACTTTTATATTCCCACTGATAGTGTACAAGGATTCTGATTTCTTCACATTTTTGCCAACATTTGTGATTTTTTGAGGGTTTTTTTTTTTGGCTAGTGGACATCCCAATGGATGTGATATTTTATAGTGGCTTTAATTTGCATTTCCCTGATGATTAGTGATGTTGACTATCTTTTCATATGTATAATACATTGGCCATCTGTATGTCTTCTTCTTCAGAGAAATGTTTACTCAAATTCTTTGCTCATTTTAAAATTATATTTTTTGTTGTTGTTGAGTCCTGTGTAATTCGTTTGCCTTATAAGTTATTGTGTGTGTGCCCATACATGCATGTATGTAACTGTTGAGGATTTTATCTTTATCACCAAAATCAAATAGTTCTGGGTGAATTTTCCCAGGTATGTAGTAGGCACTTCCAATTTGTAAATTCAGGTCTTTTGGTCTCTTTCTATTTCTGGATGTTTTCTAGGATTAGAGTTTTAAATATTCATTCTATTTCACTGTTTTCTTTTTCAAAGACTTTGATACTATGAATATAATTCCTTCTTGGCCTATCTTTTATTGCCACTACTTTATCTCTACCCTCTTTCTTTATGTAATTTTCATTCTCTTGGTTGTTTCTTGGCTTGTCCCTTACTAAATATATATTTGACTGTTATCTCTTTGCATCTTGTAATTTATTTTTTATTTTGAAGGTAATTTTGTCTTTTCCTTCATTTCTTTTCTGAGTTTAGGTAGCTCTCTTTTTCATTTATCCCTTTAAAAGATATTTTCTGTTCTTAATTTTTGAATTTCTAATTCAAGACATTAAAAAAAAATCTTCAAGTGCTTGAGTAAGTTTGGGGTGTGGCTCTATAGTTTTCTTCTTCATAGTTATTTTTCTGTGTAAAATTTATCATGGTTGATAGGTATGGAATTTTATTTGCTAGTTTTTACTATTAACTCTATGTGGATTTGTTAATTTTTATCTTGTTGATTTTTTTGTGGTATAGGGGTGCTTTACAGATTTTGTTTAATGGTGTTCTCCCTATAATTACAGCTGTGTGAAGATATTTTAGTATATGTTTTATGTTTTGTGGTGATGGGAAGAGTTGTGAGTCCTCCAGTTTGTGGTTCTCTTTTGTCTTTTAGAACTCTTGAGTTTTCACCCCTTGTTCTTTTTCCCATGGACTACTGGATTATTAAAGGATGCTCTTCCTCTTTTGTTTTTTTCCCTCCCTCCACATCCCCTCCTCCAAGCTTCTTCAAATTGCTTGGCTTTAAAATCCTTTTCTTATAGTCAGTGCTCTAATCTACCTGAGTCTTTTTTGTAGACTTTTCAGACTTATAATAGCCTTCTTCTCCCTTGTGGTGGTTTTATGTTGAACTTATATACTGTCACTTGCTTCCCTCTGTATTCTCCAATTTTTTTTTTCAGTGAGCCCTGTGGGGGCAGGAGCATAGGACTTCCCACACTGGGAATGGGTGAGTGCCCTTTTTATTCCCAGTTATTTTAGAAGTTTGGACATTCTCTTACTTCAAGACATGAGGGCTAAGGGCATGGTTTCTTTGTATTCTTTTTCCTTATTTTTATTCTGTATTGATTTGAGAGGAAATATTGGGAGATGAGAAGTGTTTCAGCATTGTCTTTAATTATTCATAAGTCCTACTGGTTCTGATTTAATTTCTGAATGCAGATATGAACATGTTCTCAACATAAACATATCTGCATAAAAACTTTAAAAAAGACAAAGCAAACATGATTGAGTCATTATTAAGATTAGATGAGGTCATGAGGGTGGGACGCTCTTATGGGATTAGTGCCCTTTTAAGAAGAGACACCAGAAAACTCCCTTTCTCTATGTGTACACTTGGAAAGAAGTCATGTGAACACACAGGAAAATGTCAGATGACTATAAGTGAAGAGAAGAGGCCTCACAATGAAACCTACTTTGCTAGAACTTTGATCTTGGTCTTTCCAGCCTCTATATCTATAGAATCTCTTCATAACATTTTGGACATATTTCCTTTTAACACATTTTTGTGTGTGTGTTTAATGAATGGATGGTGCTTCAATATGTATATTTCTGTCATAACTTATTTTTACCCAATTTTCTATGAAAATATACTTTCACCTGTCCAGTTATTCACTATTACAAACAAAGCTGTGACAAGTTACATATGAGTGTCGGTATATTTGTGAATAGCACTTACTATTCTAGTCAACTAATTTTATAGTATAGTATCATAAGCAAAAGTAATTATAGAAGGCAGTATGTGAAATGTTTGAAAATTATTTTCATCAATATCAGTATCCATTAAGTGTTCTGTGTGTAGATAATGTGCACTCTCTGGCTAGTATAGTGCATATATTTTTTCGACATTCAAATATGCAATTTGCCACACACAAAAAAGATTAATTATGCTGGAGTATTGTATATGCCTTGATATTCCTTTGACATAAAAAAAATGTAAAGAAACTATAATTTTCAGCATTGAAAACTGTTCATAATATACTCCCCTCCAAGATTGAATTAGTCTGTAATTAGTGTTCAGGCACTACAAAAAAGCTTGTTAACATACAATTGTAACTATAATCATATACAAGGAATTTTCTAATATATTAATTTTTTTGAAATTGTATTTTCTGCTGCCCCTTTTCAAAATTATTGCCCTTTCCATTCACAAGAGATGTGAAAGATGCCATCTTAATCCTTCAATAAACTCATATATATGTATATATACATATACATACACACATATATTTATGTATGTATATATACATAATTTTTATTCCATGTGGGCATCTTACTCTGGGAACAGATTTTTAAAGCACAAACCCCTAAGGACTGAAAACTAAATGTTCCATATTTTTTATTTAGATATGATTGACATATTATTTTAATTTCAGGTGTATAGCATAACAATTTAATATTTGTATATATTGCAAAATGATCTCCACAATAAGTCTAGTTAACATCCATCAACATACAGTTACAAAAGTTTTTTTCTTGTGATGAAAACTTTTAAGATATCTCTTAAGCAACTTCTATATATACAACACAATATTATTAATTATAGTCCCCATGTTGGATGTTACAGCCACATGACTTATTTTATAGCTGGGAGTTTGTACATTTTAACCCCCTTTACCCATTTCTCCTATTCCCACTTATACTTTTAACCTTGAATATAACTGAATGAGACTCTACTTTGCAGCCTTTAGAATTGGCTTCTAGGCTTTAAATCTTAAATTCCTCAGGATTGATTCATGGTATCTTGTCTTTTAAAGGGGTCTTTAATGTTGTTTCAAGGCCAGAGAGTTACTGAAATATACTGTTCTTTTCTAAAGTGAGTGGATTGGACTACATCAATGTTTAGGCATGCCTTTTAAAAACCTCTCATTCTCTAAATTTTAGCTAAATACCTTGCATTCAATTTAGAAGTATTTTTAATTTCTCCTTCTTCTTCTCCTTCTTCTTCTCCTTTTCCTTCTCCTCCTCCACCTCCTTCACCTCCTCCACCTCCTCTTCTTCTCCTTCTCCTTCATTTTTTTAATGACATAGCTTTGTATCATACTCTTCTAAGGATTCGATTGAATTTTTAACCATTTTTTTATAACCTTTCCTTAAGGAATTCCTATCTGTCAGCAGCACTTAATTTGGAATAACGTGGAACTTGAAGATGATTATTGCTTGAATGATTACAAGTGAGTGTAATTTCATCTTAGCTGTTTTATAGATGCTCAGTATTACAACTTCACATACCGTTGTTTTTCTTCTGAATTCTTGGGTCATGTCTCTTCTTCTGAATAGTTCTGTTTTCTAGATTTCAGTGTAAATTTTGAACTTTAAAATATGTTGGCTCAGTACCCCTTATTACCTGACCTTTGTCCTCTGAATTTTTGTTTTGCCTTATCATCATTCACTCTATGCTACTTACCTCCTTCCTTTTTAGATCTTTCTCTTCTTATGTTGCATTCTTTGCTTCTTTCTTTGAATATTGACCCCATTTCCACCTGGCTAGGTTCCTTTCCTTTCCATTTTCACAAGTATTGGGTAAGAGATTGTTGCTCTTCACCAAATCTTTTTATTAAGTCCTTTGGTTACTAAGTGACACTGTGCATCAGTGATTGCAGATAATACTATCTGACACTTTGTCTTTTTTTCCCCCTTCTCTTACATACATGTTCACTCTTAAGAAAAGAATGAAAAGGTCAGAGGCTATATGGAATAGCTGGAAGAGCACTGGGAGACCTTGTAGATTTGCTGTTTTCCTGTTTCCTGTTTTATTAAATATATCTGCTATTTTCTAACACTTTTGTCACTTTTGTTCTTGAAAAGGCTTCTTTTCTTCTTAGGGCCTCTTTTTTCTTACATGTGAAATAGAGAGGTTAAACTACATGATCACAGAGGTCCTTTCCAGTACTTTATGGAGATTTCATGTCATTTTTAAGGATTTTGAAAACTTCATCACTTTTTCATTGTTTATATAAGTAAATAAGTTAACATTTCATATTTATGCACATTGCTATATTATTTTTATATTTTAGAGGATAGGCACTATGCCTGTTAAAGAAACACATAATCGTATGTATATATTTAACAGTGAATGCATTTTGATGATTGTAGTTAATTTTTGTGTTAACTATCTACAGCATTTCAGAAGGCTGTACCTTGAAGCTGGTATTGACTATGCGTGGTGGACCTATAAATACTAGAAGAGGTAGGCATATGTTAAAATATATATTAAAGCAATTTAACAATATCAATCTTCAAGCCAGTTGGTGTTTTTATGTTTTGTAGTATGGTTCTTTTTCTGCTATTAGGTTTTAAAAGAACTACATTTGTTTTTCTAGGCATTGTTCTTTAATGCCTAAATGAACAGAGACAGGAACTTATATTCCAGAAAGTCTCAGTCCAGTGAGATTTAAAAATAAACCTCATCAATATAGGGAAGGGAAATGGGATGGCATAGTATAAATATAGTTGTCATTGTGTTTAGTTAGGTTTGTTCCAGTATTGCTGCTTTTATTATCCACTGATTCTTTAATTCTTGGGGTAATGGTTTTTATAGAAACTTCCAGGATGTCTTCTGTTAGCCTGGTCTGTGAATTATTTGGATTTTATGGATATTATCATGGCCCTGTTGAATCCTTTTTCAGAATGTGGGCAGTCTCTGGGAATTCATTCATTCATTCATCAAATACATTTTGAGCATCTACTAGATATGGAGTGCAATGTTTTATGGGAGAAAATGGCCCTACTTCATGAAAGTGCCCACAATAAATGCGTAAAGATTGATATCATTTTAAGCAGTTGTAAATGCTTGGGAGGAAATAGGGTAGTGTGATAGGGCCTGTGGAAGCAGAGTAGTAGGAAGATGATTGTGGAAGGGCCTTGTGAGATGATGTGAGCAGAGACTTTATTAACAAGAAAGTCCTAAGCAGGGGAAGAACCAGGAATGTTTACATTGGTCCTTGAATCAGGTATGTCACATGAATCCCCACCAAACAGAGGCACCTTAGATTGCTCAGAGCAGTCCTCATTTGGGGGAAGGACTTCATATTTGTTTGAGCCTTCTTTAAACAGAAAACTGAAGGTTAAGTATTGATTCCACTGCTAGCTTTTTTCTCCCACAAGTCAAATTTTATCTCCATGCTTCAAATTTTAGTTAGAAATAAAGTTATCAATATTACTATCTTTTCCTAACTACTTCAAGAAGATTTTGTGAGATGTTACTTTGGCTGTTTAACTATTTTGGATAGGTTAGAAAAGATAAAGATAATAATGTTAGGGCTGATTAATTAGCACTCTTAATATCTGAGACTGTCTATTAATTGGACTTATGAGATTGTCCTATTTGACATAAGGTGATGTTTATAGTACTGATTCTGAAAGTAGTACAAGAACCCTAAAACATTTACTGAGTCATTAATGTAAGGTAGAATTTTATAGTGTTTAATGACATGTGAACTTCATTGTATTATATTTGAAAGTTGGTTATTTGTATATAGTATTTTCTTTAAACCAGGGTTTTTAATCAGAATACCTATTTTTCTTACTAGGACTAAGATTACTTTATGTATATGAGGAGAAGTATAAGTATTACAGATTCTTAGTTAAAAATACAGGTATTTTTAAAACTTAAACAAAATGAAAGACATCATACCCTTTGATAGCTGAAGCTTTGTATTATTATTTTTTTCTACAACTTTTTTTGCCTTACCTGTAAATTTAAAAATCAGCACTTAGAACTTGTCTGTTTTTTATATTTTAAATTGTTTTTAGTAATTTTACCTTTACTGAATCAACTTTTTTAAGATTAAAAGCTTGATGTTGTCTACTTTACATATTGAAAACTTTGTGAAAAACTGAACCCAGATCTCCATATGGTATTTAAGAAACCATATATTTATATATACTTATGTATATAAATATAAAAAATATATATATTTATATATATATTTTAGATATTTAGTCTTACTTGAAAGTTACGGTTAAGAAAGTACCTTTATCATCTGAGTTCCAGTAATATTTAGCTTTTAAAAATGTGTTTTGAATTAACCATTATGAAAACAGCATAGAAAAGAATTTCCTTTCTAAAACTAAATTTTATCTTTAAACTATACATACAATGTTTTGTACCTGATGAAATCTAAATGGTTTTTCTGCTATGAAAATGTGTGTGTGTGTGCATACGCATATGTGCATACACATATTCAATCCCAATGCCTCCCTAAGTAAGGCAAACTGTTGATTTAAGTAAGACTTTCACATGGTGTTAGAAATGGCAAAAGCATAGTTTTTTATTTCTCATGAACATAATGTGGAAAATACAGCATTAACTTAAAACTGGTAGGAACTTGTTTTAAAAATGTCTTTTAATATTTATTCATTTTGTGCCTATGAAAGAGTCAATCAAACCATTCATAAAATAAGCTAAATCTTATTTCAAAAGTATTTTGTATTTTAGTAGTGGTGGTATTGAATTTAGGTTATGGGAACATCTTTAATGTTTTAAACTTGCTACATCCAGGCTTTAATATTTCTTACACTGGGGAACACAATTTTCATTGAGTTAGATCTGACACTTGTTTTTGACTAATTTTTGGCATCTGAATCCAAAAATGATGCAATTTTTCTCTCTCACGTCAACTTTTTAAGATACAGGATACCCTCCCTTTGTCCCAAAAATCATACAAAATATACATACAGAGGAAAATAAAGAAAAAATTACCTGAATATACTGTTTATTTAGAGTTACTTTATTCATATAAAGGCTATATATTGTTACTGTAAGTCAAATTGTGTATGAGTAGTAAAGTTCTGCTAGCAAACATATATATTAAGGTATTTTATCTTTTCAAACAACAGGCTAGGAAATTCCAAAATGAGATACTTGAAACAGTCCCCTTCAGTTGGCAAAGCTTTAACAAATTGCTTCATGAGATCCAGTTTTATGTGCAGAGGTGGGAATATAATGTTCTTTTTGTCAACAAGTGGCTCATTTAGAATGTTTGGACCACCAGGTTTCAGGTCAGATCTTGGAGGCCAATTTGACTCCACCCAATGCTTCTCATGAGCTCTGCTGTCCCACATACACAGAAAACAGGATTACTTGGTATATCTGTGTTGCTGACCAAGAAGAAAGCAGACCATTTTAAGGTCAACACAGATGATCCAATTGTGCTTGTGATATTGCAACAGATCAATGACTCTCTTTATGTCTTCATATTATCCAGGAAAACAAACTGAATGGCCAATTGGGACTTCACCAAATAAATTGCCATTGTGGAGGAGGACACACTTCAAGCTCCACTTTGAGTTATTGATGAACAGTTGCCATTCAGTTATGTTCTAGATTGGCATTCCCAATTTCTCCATTAAACCGTGAATGTTATGGCAATTCACAAAGCCACCATCACTTCGAAAGTACTGCAGAAATGCACTTTCTCTTGGTCAAAAGTAGGATACCTTCGCTTCTTTTTCAAGAAAGTTTTTCTCATGTAGTCTTGATGGTAGGAGTTTTGAAACCTTTTTGGATAGTCCCAAATCTCTTGCCAAATCATTCAACTCATGCTGATCAAATCCCTTACAAACTGGGTTATCTTCAATTTCAAAATCTTCATCATTGCTGTCACTTAGTTCTTCACCATACTCCCATTTTTCAAAAGAGGGTAGTTCAATGAAAACTGGCACTGGGATCTCGCTGAATGAGGCACCAGGTGTATAGCTGTTGGTAGACTAGGATACTCTATTTTACATTTATTTTTCTTGTTACATCCTGACGTTTTCACTATACAAAAGTAACAGTCACTTGAATGATATCTGGGCTCTCACCAAACCATAAGTATACCAAATGGCAAGTTATCACGTGTTCCCTTCGCCCACATCTGTAAACTCTCGACTCACTGCTTGCACACCTTGTGAGGGGCCCAAGACTTATCTTGATCACCAAGTTTTACTTTAAAATATGCAAAATAGGCTTGCCTGACAAATACACTGATGTTTGTCCTTTGATTGGGAATGGTGAAACTGCCACAGATATAAAAAAAATGAGTCAGGGTTGTTTCGGCACTTATGAGGAGAAATAGCAGAGGCAGACATGATCTGAAGGAAAGGAAATAAGTACGTATGTAAATAAAAAAATAAATTCTGCTAACTCCTTGTATACAGACAAGAACTTGGACTATACTTCGGAGTGCGATTCACTATATAGAGCGGCACACTACCTCTCACCACACTGTCTCATGTGTAACTGAATAGCCTAGACAAGTATGAACCTGTTGATAGTCTCCAAGGTCATCCCCCATCCCTCCCCACTCGAGGGAGGTTTGCTCTCAGCCAATAAGAGAGCACTAGTGCATCCCTTGATCCAGGCTCGATCCAGCCTAGAGTGGTCGCATTAAGATAAGCTGTGCAGAAAATACTTGACGTGTTAGAAGAAAACTAACTGCAGTTTTGAAATCAGCATGCCTATTTAAGTCTAAAACAGCTGAAAAAATTGAACTCAGAGGGAATTACGTTAAAAATTGTTCTCCTGTGTTATTGCTGTAACTTTTTAGAGGGGTAGTACAGCATTGATGATTCTGTTAATAATAAACTACTTGATTGATAGTTATGCAGTTTCATAAATTGTTGCCTCTTTTAGGAAAGAGGAAACATTTCTTCAGCTTGACATGAGAATGTCTTTGGGAACAACCTTTTTATCTTCCTGTAACCATTACTTAGACACCCAAGTCTGGGGTTCAGGGCTTTAGAACATTCACCCTACAAGCCGACAATCTGTTTAGGCCCATTTCCACCACAGGAATGGAACCTGTGGGTGCTGTGGACAAGAGTGGGCTGTAATGATGGTTGCAATATCATTCAAACCTGAGGACACCCTTGGACTTCTAGAGCCTACCAGTAGTGAGAATTTTGCTCAAGTCTTGTACTCTGACTCAACACATGTATATATTCTAGAACAGTTGGGGTTCTGGGAAGATGCTTTTAAGAAACAACATTCTGACCATTATACATATTGCAGTTTTAGTACATAAGTGGCCCCCTTTTTCTTATATTTTATATTTTCTATATTTTAATGATCTAACTGCACATCAAAAAATAGCTCAGAGAAGAATAGCCTCTATATAAAACCAGAAAGAAAAAGAGGGATTCATCTACTTCTCATTTCTAATATGTCTCCTAATTATGTGCATTTTTAAAATCTAAAGTAAGTGGAATTTATATTGCTTTTAATTATTGATTGTTGGAACCAACTGGAAAATATAGGGAGCAGAGGTGTCTAGTAAAAATCATAATTATGTCATGGAATCAACAAATATATGGACTCTAGAGGTATAGGAAAAACCTCATGTATCTTTGTACATAACAACATAATAATGCATTCTATTTCATTCATATTAATAGAACATAAGGAGTGGTATTAAAAGACCAGAAAATTCTTTGAAGAATACCATGTATATATTGTATACACAGGGCTGTATACAATTCATCATTTTATGTCTCATCACTGTACAAAGATGCATAAAACTTGATATAAATTGAAAACTTGTTTATCAACTTTTCCATTTGTAGTTCCTATGGAAGATCCACTTAGGGAGATGGCTAAGTGCATGGATTCCAGTCGAGATGAGGTCTGGGAGAAAACCTGCAACAAACAAGTTACATTTCTGGTATACCAAGAAGGAGAGCAATTGAATTTCTTTCGTATAGTAGATAGAGGAGATGGCACTTTAACACCATTATCTGAATCTTTAAGGTAAATAGGTTTTCATTTGCATCTCACTTAGAAAAGGAGAATCTCACATGATATACTCCCTAAACCTTTATGCTTACCTTGTATTGTCAAAATAATCTTATTATATTCACAAGACTAACTCAATTTCATGCATTCTCCTCTACTCCTTCAGCCCCAAGTATGTGATTAATACTTAATTTTTAAAACTGAAATTTCTTTTAAGAATAAGATTTTTGATACAAAAGATTTATTTCTGTAACATTGTAAAACTTTAAGATGCCTACTAGATTATAGAGTCTTTTTATAATAGTGTGTTATTATGCAGCCTTGCCATAATAGAAAGGGTTGAACCTAAGGTTGCTATCTTTATTCAGAATTTAACTCTGCTGCTTAAAGGTGGGTAAATCTTAATTCTCTGGTCTTGTTTTTCTACTCTATAAAAGGGGGAGGAGTTGTAATATTACTTATAAGATCAGAAGGATACAACCTAAAGGTACTTAGCTAGGCAGAACAACAGTTAGGGAATTGGACAAGATAACCTATATGTTTTTGTGCACTCTATCTAACTATGATTCTTTGTTTTTTTCATTTAAAGTTTTTTTTATTTATTTATTTTTTGGTTTTTCAATTACAGTTGTTCCATTTTTCCCCCATTGCTCCCCCCACCCAGCCCATCCCTTCTCCCACAATCATATCCCTCCCCGTTGTCCATGTCCATGAGTCATTCATACACATTCCTTGACTAGACCCTTCCCTTACTTGACTATGATTCTTTATTGTCTTTCACTTAGGTCACTAAACATTTACTGATTTTTGGTTGCCACTCTCTACCCTAGGCACTGGGTTACAAAGATGATTATTTCTCCCTCATGGAGCATGCAATCTGCTATAAATAGTATCTATAATATATTGTTGGCAATTGTTATAAAAAGATATCAATATCTATGGAAAACCAGATGACAGGGCCTTCATTTTCCTGAAAGGTGGGGAGTTAGGGACAACCTCTGAGAAGAAGCAACCGTAAGAGGAGTAGGAGTTTGCCAAGTAGACAAAGGAGCAAGGAACTGTATTACAGGTAGCTAAATTTAATCAACTACATAAAATGCCTAATAGCAAACAATTCATAGAAAAGATGACTTGTAGTCTGGAGAATAGTTTCTGTGGGTCCAGCGTTTAGACCAGTGGTTCTCAACCTTCTTAATGCCGCGACCCTTTGATACAGTTCCTCATGTTGTGGTAACCTGCAACCATAACTAAAGCATAGTGATTAATCACAAAAACAATATGTAATTATATATGTGTTTTCTGGTGGTCTTAGGCGACCCCTGTGAAAGGGTCGTTTGACCCCCAAAGGGGTCATGACCCACAGGTTGAGAACCACTGGTATAGACACAGGGTAGCTGGGTGCTCTGCTCAGGGCCCCATAAGCTGCAATCATGATGTTGGCAAAGGTGCACTCTTATCTGGAAGCTTGATTGGGTAAGAGAATCTGCTTTCAAGTTAATTCGCATTGTTGTTATAATTCATTCCCTGGTGGTTATATGACTTAGGGCTGTGGGTTTTTGCTGGCTATTGGCTAGAGGTGCCCAAAGCTCGCTTGTGATGAATTCAGAGTCAACTGATTTGGGGCCTAAATTACATCTGCAAAATCCTTTTAATTTTGCTCTATTCTGTTGGCTGGATGTAAACTACAGGTTATGCCCATGCTAGTTATTAGTACAGTACACAGGGTGTGAGCATCAGAGACTGGGAATCATCAAAATTCCTTTAGGATTTTGCCCACCACAGAATGTTATGTGGAAGAAAGATTAGATGTCTTTATGGAAGAAAGAGAGCAGACTGTAATAAATGGGTGTTGAGTATATACTTTTTCTCCTTTATTGAATTTATTGAGATGACATTAATTGATAAAATTATATAGGTTTCAGGTATACTGGTAACTCTAATGTATCATGATCTGGTTAGTACTACAAATGTGGCATAAACATTTGGGCTTGAAGTTGAGAAGAAGGAGCAATGGGAGCTGCAACCTCAATCCAGTGTCGCTCACTTGGACCACAAATAGAATTTCTTTATACAGTCCATGTGCTAGCTCACTGCTGTTTTGTTTTCTTTCTTAAGAACATTCTCTTTTGGCTTTCCTAAAGGAGAGAATCTAAGCTCCTTAGCTTAGCATGTTATGCCCTTTATTACCTGTCATCATCAATTATTCAGGTCTCTTTCATTATGCCATGCTTTTGCATATCTATTTCCTTTTGCTTGAAATGCCATTTCCTCCTTTTACTCCATATTTCCTCAGCCAACTTCTATTGTGTTTTAGATATAGCTGTAGATTTTAATTAAATTATTGTTTCTCTCCTGGTAAGTTTTATTCTTCTTTCTTAAGTATATTTTACTGATTATGCTGTTACAGTTGTTCCAGTTCCTTTTCCTTTGCTCCCTTACACCCAGTACCCATCTTCTTCCCAGCAACCCCTCCCTCATGTTCATGTTCATGGTTATGGGTCATGGATGTAAGTTCTTTGACTTCACCCTTTACTATACTGTACTTAACATCCCCCTGTCTATTTTGTTCCTACCAATCATGCTTCTTTTTAAAACTTTTTTAGTTTATTTTTTATCTTTTTTTAATATGCTTCATTGATTATGTTGTTACAGTTGTCCCAATTTATTTTCCCTCTGCTCCCCTCCACCCAGTGACATCCTCCTCCAGTTGTCCCCTCCCCTTAGTCCATGCCCATTGGTTGTGCATATAGTTCTCCTCAACATCTTCCTGTCTACTCCACTCCCTCCTACTATGCTTCTTAATTCCTATACCATCTCCCTCTCTTTCCCCCCTTCCCCCTCCTAGCTGACCTCCCCCCATAATTTTCCCCATACCTATAATTCTTTCCCCACTCTCATTGCCTACTTAGTTTGCCTTGGTTTCGGTTCCCTAGCTTGTGTTGTTGGTTGTTGTGATACAGTTTTCATTTTAATGTTCATAGTTTTGATCCTCTTTCTCCTAAAAACGTCCCTTTAACATTTTGTATAATAGTGGTTTGGATCTGATGAACACCTTCAGTTTTACTTTGTCCTTAAAGCACTTTCTCTGCCCTTCTATTCTGAATGATAGCTTCACTGGATAGAGTCGTCGACTATTATGTCATCTGCATATAATGATAGTTTTACTTCTTCTTTCCCAATTTGGATGCCTTTTATTTCTTTGTCTTGTCTGATTGCTGTGGCTAGGACTTCCAACACTATGTTGAATAGAAGTGGAGAGAGTGGATAGCCTTGTCTAGTTCCTGATTTCAGGGGGAATGCTTTCAGGTTTTTGTCCATTGAGTATGATGTTGGCTTCAGGCTTCTCATATATAGCCTTAATTATGTTAAGGAATGCTCCCTCTGTTCCCGTTTTGCTGAGTGTTTTCATCATAAATGGGTGTTGTACTTTATCAAATGCTTTTTCTGCATCTATTGATATGATCATGTGATTTTTGTCTTTCATTTTGTTTAGGTGATGTATTATATTTATTGATTTGCGAATATTAAACCATCTTTGCATCCCTAGGATGAATCCCACTTGATCGTGGTGTTTGATCTTTTCGATGTACTACTGGATAGAGTAATTGTGGTTGTATGTAGGTTTTTGCTTTTCATTACTTTGAATATTTCTTGCCAGTCCCTTCTTGCCTGCAGAGTTTCTTTCGAGAAATCAGCTCTTAATCTTATTGAGACCCCTTTGTATGTAATTCTCTTCTTCTCTCTTTCTGCTTTTAAGATTCTCTCTTTATCCTTAATTTTTGACATTTTGATTATAATGTGTCTTGCTGTGGTTCTCCCTGGGTCCAGTTGTTTTGGAACTCTCTGAGCTTCCTGGACCTGTAAGTCTGTTTTCTTCCCCAAGTTAGGGAAGTTCTGTTTCATTATTTTTTCACATAATTTTTCCATTTCTAGTTGTTCTTCTTCACCTTCTGGCAACTCTATGATTCAGATGTTGGCCCGCTTATAGCTGTCCGATAAGTTTCTGAGCCTCTCCTCATTTTCCTCACTTCTCGTTTCCTCTTTCTGCACTGGTTAACTTTTTGTTCCTTCCCTATGTTCCAATTTGTTGATTTGATCCCTGGTTTTCTTGCCCTCACCACTAGTTTCGTATGTGTTTTTGTTCATTTCAGCAGGACTAGCCTTCATTCCTTCCTTGTCTTGTCTAAGATCTGCTGTTAGGTCTGTAAACACTTTTATAAGCAAAGCTCTGAACTGTGCCTCAGAAAGATTTCCTATCTTTTGCTTCATTAGATTGGAAATTTGCTGTCTGGTCAGCTGCGTCACTGGGATCTCTATCATGATCTGTGCCATTCTGAACAGTTTTGTTTTTACCTTTGCTTCCTGGGCCAGGCTGTCACACCTCCTATGCTATACGGGGCAGAGCCCTGTGCACTCATCACAACTGGGCGTTTTTTGTGAGGGTAGGGGTCCAAGATGGATTCCTGCTGTTCAAACTCCACTGAGAGACCGGGAGCGTCCCCCTCCGTCCCCACCCCCACCGGGCCTCACAGTCCAAGGCAATGGGGGTCTGCCTTCCTCGGCTTTGGAATCGCAAGCTGATGGGTCTTGTCTGCAGCCAGGGGTGCTCCCCAGGCTCTTGTTGCCTCCTCTTAAATACGGGTGCCTATGCTTACCGCTGTCCTGCCACCATCAATGCTGCTGCTGAAGACAGCACAGCTTGATCTCTCTTCCCCGGCTTCACCCCTCCTACCTGTCTGGATGAACACCACTTCTTTATAACTTCATACATTGGACTTTCATTTATTTTCTGGAACTTTTGGTTATTGCTGGTTTTGCAGTAGTTGTATTCCTTCTTAGTTGTGGATGGAGATGGAGTGTGTCAGTCTAGGCCTCCACCTTGGTCGGAAGTCTCCTATGTTTGTTTGCTTCCATGTCCCGGGCAGAGCTATTGCTCCTGTTACGTTGTAAGGGGCGGAGCCTTAGGTATTCATCAGTAACTGGCAACCTGTTTCACCACGTTGTGGTGCTGTATGCGGGGGAGGGGTGTGAGAAGGAAAAATGATGCTTGCCCAGCACTCGCCCCTTTTCCAGGCACTTCTCCCATTTCTGCGCTGGACTGGCGCCTCTCTAGTTTCTGGTTCCCACTGTGGGTGGGTCTGTGGATGTTCTAGGTCTGTGGGGACCCTTTAAACAAGCAGACTCTGCTGAGAGACCCGCAGTTTCTGCTTCCGTCTCAACCCCCACTGGTTTGCACAGTCAAAAACAATGAGGCTTGATTTTCTCTGGAGCTGGGACAGTAAAGAGTTGGAAACACTGGCCAGGTGTCCCTCCTGACTTTCTAAAACGTGTAACTGTACTTCCTGCCGGCCTGCTGCTGTTGCCACTGCTGCCACCACCACGCTGTGTCCTCTCCGCCCCTCCTACTTGTCTGGATGAGTATTTCTTCTTTGTATCCATGTTTGCTGGACTTCCATGCACTTTGATTTTCTGGAACTTCTGGTTGTTTCTAGTTCTGAGGTAGTTGTATTCCTTCTTAGTTGGGGAGGGAGATGCAGCATGTCTGTCTACGCCTCCATCTTGTCTGGAAGTCCCCAGTTATGCTTCTTGATCCCTGCACCATTTCCCTCTTTCTTCCCCTTCCCACTACCAGCTGATAACCCTCCAAATGATACCCATATCTATGATTCTGTTCATATTCTGCTTGTTTGCTTAGTTTGTTTTTGTTTTTATTTTTAGATTCAGATGTTGATAGTTGTGAACTTGTCATAATTTTGATCTTCTTCTTTTTCTTAAATAAGTCCCTCTAACATTTCATATAATAATGGCATGGTGATGATGATCTCCTTTAGCTTTATCTTGTCTTGGAAGCACTTTATCTTCTCTTCCATTCTAAATGATAGCTTTGCTGGATAGAGTAATCCTGGTTGTAGGTCCTTGTTTTTCATCACTTTGAATACTTCTTGCCAGCCCCTTCTTGCCTGCAAGATTTCTTTTGAAAAATCAGCTGAAAGTCTTATGGGAATGCCTTTATAGACAATTCTCTTTTTTTCTCTTGCTGCTTTTAAGATTCTTTATCTTTAACCCTTGACATTTTAATAATGATGTGCCTTGCTGTGTTCCTCTTTGGATCCAACTTATTTGGGATTCTCTGTGCTTCCTGGACTTGCATGTCTACTTCCTTCATCAAATTAGGGAAGTTTTCCTTCATTATTTTTTCAAATAAGTTTTCGATTTCTTACTCTTCCTCTTCTTCTTCTGATACCCCTATGATTCAGATGTGGGCATGTTTAAAGTTGTCCCGGAGGTTTCTAATCCTCTCCTCACTTTTTCAATTCTTGTTTCTTCTTTCTGTTCCACGTAAATGTTTTTTTCTTCCTTTTGTTCCAGATCATTGATTTTAATTCCAGCTTCCTTCCAATCACTGTTGGTTCCCTGTATATTTTTATTTCACTTCATATAACCTACACTTCTTTCTTTATTTTGTGGTCATACTCAGTCATTCCTCTGATCATCCTAATCACCAGCGTTTTGAACTTTGCATCTGATCCATTGGCTACCTCTGTTTCATTTAGTTACTTTACTGGGGTTTTGTTCTGTTCTCTCATTTGGGCCATATTTCTTTGCCTCCTTAATTTGACAGCCTCCCTGTGTTTGTCTCTGTGTATTGGGTAGAGCTGCTTTGACTCGGTGTCTTGGTAGTATTGCCTAGTATAGTAGGTGTCCTATAGGGTCCAGTGGCACAGCCTTGCCTATCACCCAAGCTGGGTATTTGAGGTGTGCCCTTCGTGGGGACTGAGTATACCCTCCTCTTGTAGGTGAGCTTTCGTTGTTGTTGGAATATCAATGGAAGGTATTTACCTAGGCCAGCTTCAAGGATTGGCTGTGACCACTGAGCACCTTTGTGGAGGATTAGCTGTGCAGGGGCAGGGTGGTGGAGCTCCAAAGTAGTCTGGAGCTGTCCACAGCATGGGCTGGCCCTGGAGTTTCCCGGGTAGTGTAGGCCAAGGTCAGCTCCTACCTGTGTTTTGCCTGGGGCCACCTGGCCTGAGCTATAAAACAACCTGAGACGGCTGCTACTTGTGCTGGGCTTGGAGATTCCCAGTAGAAGCCAAGCTGGAAATCTAAGCTGGCTGCTGGTAGTGTTGGGCCTTGAGCTCACTGAGGCCAGCTGTTGCTTATTTGATAGGGTTTAGGAAGTTGTGAAGCAGCAGCCAAGAGCAACTATTCATATGGAAAAGCAACTTGGATGGGCCTGTAGGTTGTGTGGGATGAAGTCTCTGGGGATCTTCAAGGCTTCTCAAACAGTATTAGCCAGGTTAATGGAGTCTCAGATATGGCACCAGCTTGCCAGCTCCATCTGGGCAGATGTGGTTTCTTTAATTCCATAGTTATGTTACTTCCCTTCAGCTTGATTTCTGATGGTTCTGGCTGATGGTTTGTCTGTATTTTAATTGTAATTTTAATGTGGTTGTGTGAAGAAGTGAGCCATGTCTGCCTATGCCACCTTCTTCTCAAGGTCATCTTAAAATTTTTTCTCCTTTTTTCTACTCACCTACCAGAATTGGATAAGAAATGGAATGGATGAACAAAGGGAATAAAAAAATTGTTCTGGTCACGCTTTAAAGGAAATTTATCTTGCTTATTCTACAACAGGAGGCAGCAAACTTTTCTGTAAAAGGCCAGATAGTTACTATTTTAGGGCTTTCAGGCTAAGAGGTAAAATCAAATGTACCTAATTATATAACAAGAGAAAAAGGTTTTCAGAAGATTTTTACTGGCACATTCAGAATATAAGAATAACAATTGAGTACTTACTTGTGTGTGTCTATGTGTGTATGTGTGTATGACTCAGGTCTATCAAGAATTTTTTTGTTTTTGTGGGAGTGATATTTGGGATGAAAAGTCAGTGATGCCTATCAAATTTGGAAAATCAGTTGCAAAAGTTCATTTGTTTAATATTGATCAGTAATGATATTTTATGTGTTTTATCTTGGAAAATTTCTTTTCACAAATATGGGTACTACCAAATATTAATAGGAGTTCATGAACACATGATATTAATAAATCATATTCATCACTTGGAAGGTGTTTATAGTATTCTATTAGAGTCCTTTTTGACTTTTTACCTTTGATATGCCATTACATTGCAGATTATTTTCAATTGGAAGTAGATGGAGTTCCTCAATTCCATATTTTAATGGATTTATAATATGGAAATTTCTGTCAATTTACAGTGAGCTATAAAAATGCTTCTGGGAGTCTACTTTGAGTTCAGAAAATATCTGCTGCAAATATCTATGGGAATGGAGAGCTCACTTAAGTTTTTAACTTTTGAAAGCATGACATTAAATGTGATTACAATAATGATAGTTGTCAATATGACATCACTGCACTATAAGTTTCTCACAAAAGTACTGTTTTGTCTTGTAATTTTAGGTGAACTTCACTAAAAAACATTATCAAGTCAGGAGCAAAAGCCAGTCTTCAAGGGCATTCATTGTTTGATTTTAGCAGTTGAGATCAGTTCATTTCTTTATTTAAAAAAATATGTTATTTATTATGCTATTGCAGTTGTCCCAATTTTTATCCCTTTTCCCCCCTCCCCCCAGTATTCCCCATTCCTTCTGGCAATCCCTCCCCTTTAGTTCATGTCCAGGGATTACGCACATAAATTCTTTGGCTGCTCCATTTCCTACAGTGTTCTTAACATTCCCCCATCTATTATGTAGCTGCCAATTTTTGCTTCTTAATCCCTGCATCTTTTTCCCCATTCTCCCCTTTCTCCCTCCCAATTGATAACCCTTCAAATGATCTCCATATTTGTGATTGTTCCTGTTCTGTTTGTTTGCTTAGTTTGTTTTTTATTTTTTAATTTTAAATCAAATATTATTTTTAATCATTTTTTATTGTTTTCTATCACAGTTGTCCCAATTTTTTTCCCCTTCCCCCTCCTCCGCGCATTCCATCCCCTTACTCCCAGTCACTTCTTACACTGTCGTCCGTGTCCATGTTCTTTTATTGGAGTTTTGTTCTGTTCTTTCATTTGCACCATATTTCATTGTCTCCTCATTTTGACAGCTTCCCTGTGTTTGTTTCTATGTATTAAGTAGAGCTGCTTTGACTCTTTGTCTTAGTAGCATGGCCTATTATAGAAAAGTGCACCAGTGAGTTGGATGGGGCAGAGCCTTAGGTAATTGCCAGATTGGGGCAACCCGTGTGAACCAGGGTGATGAAGTTTCAGATATGGTTTTGCCACTCTGTGGCTCTGTGTGAGGGAGGGCTCAGAAAAGGGGCAATGGCTGCTGACTGGCCTCTGAAGTTTTGTCTGGGAGGAAGCTGTCCCCCAGCACTTGTCTTGATGCTGGACACTTCAGTTTCTAGCTATTTGCCAAGCTGCCCTTCCAGCTGCTGCCCTAAGTGCTGGGGCCCAGAGGAAGTGAGTCTGTGTAAATCCTAAGACCATTATGTGCCCTTGAAGAGGAGATGCTTGAGAATCCCAGTTTCTTCTGGCACCCTAACTCCCACAGGATTTTACAGCCAGAAGTTATGGGGATTCATCTTCCTGGCACTGGAACCCTAGACTGGGTGGTCTAGTGTGTGGCTAGGATACCTCACTCCTGAGGTATCCCTCCTGATTCTTATCTAAAGTTCATGGGTGTGGGGCCACCTGACCCACATCTCCATGCCTCTGTCCCTCCTAACTGTCTGGATGAATGTGACTTCTTTAATTCCTTGGCTCTCAGACTTCCATATGGCTCAATTTTCTGACAATTCTGGGTGATAGTTGTTTCGTAACTTCATTCTACTTTTTGCTGTGTATGTGTGAGGAGGCGAGCAGTGTTTATCGATACCTCCATCTTCAGGGCTGGGTGATAGTTGTTTCGTAACTTAGTTCTAATTTTTGCTGTGTATGTGTGAGGAGGCGAGCAGTGTTTATTGATGCCTCCATCTTCAGGGCAGTTCTTTTTGTTCAGAATAATTCAGTGTCAACCCTGAGCTAAAAATATCACAATAAAACTACTACTGCCAATACTTCCGACCAAGATGGAGGCCTAGACAGACACACTGTCTCCTTCCACAACTAAGAAGGAATACAACTACCTCAAAACTAGAGACAACCAAAAGTTCCAGGAAACTGAGCTGCATGGAAGTTCAACAAACAAAGACATAAAGAAGAAATACTCATCCAGACAGTTAGAAGGGGTTGAGCTGGGTGAGAGGATGAGGTATGGTGGCAGCAGCAGCTGCAGCAGTGGTGGGAGCAGCAGACCACTGGAAAGCACAGTCACACATTTTAAAAAGTAGGGAGGGACACCACAAGAGCATTCCCAGCACCAGACCAGACTGTGCAGCTATGGCTCCAGCGCCGGGGAAAATAAAGCCTCATTGCTTCTAATTGTGCAAACCAGTGGTGGTTGGGGCAGAGGAAGAAACTGCTGGTCTATCAGCAGAGTCTGCCTATTTAAAGGGCCCCCAGGATCCTAGAATGTCCATAGACCCACCCACTCTGGGAACGATGGCCAGGGCAACAGCTAGAGAGGCACCAATCTTATACAATTGAAAAGATCAACAAAAGTAGGAGTTGGTTCTTTGAAAAGATAAACAAAATGCACAAGCCTTTAGCTAGCCTTATTAAGAAAAAAAGAGAGAGGACTCAAATAAACAAAATCAGAAATGAAAGAGGAGAAATTACGACCAATATTAAAGAAATAAAAAGGATTGTAAGAAATTACTACAAACAACTCTATGGCAAGAAACATGACAACCTAAATGAAATGAACAAATTTCTAGAAACATAATCTTCCAAAGCTGAATCAAGAAAAAGTAGAAAGTCTAAACAGACCAATAACAAAGAGTGAAATTGAAACAGAAATAAAAAAACTCCCAGCACACAAAAGCTCTGGACCGGATGGCTTCATGGGTGAATTTTACAAAATATTTAGGGAAGAACTAATGCCTGCCCTTCTCAAATTATTCCAAAAAATCCAAGAAGAGGGAAAAATCCCAAACTCTTCCTATGAAGCCAGTATTACCCTGATTCCAAAACCAGGTCAAGACACAACGAAGAAAGAAAACTACAGGCCAATATCACTGATGAACATAGATGCTAAAATCCTCAACAAAATATTGGCAAACAGGATCCCGCAACACATCATACACCACGATCAAGTGGGATTCATCCCAGAGATGCAAGGATAGTTTAATGTTCACAAAGCAATAAATGTAATACACCACATAAACAAAATGAAAGACAAAAACCACATGATACTATCAATAGATGCAGAAAAAGCATTTGATAAAGTACAACACCCATTTATGATGAAAACTCTCAGCAAAATGGGAATAAAGGGAGCATACCTCAACATAATAAAGGCTATATATGAGAAATCTGAAGCCAACGTCATACTCAATGAACAAACACGGAAAACATTCCCCATGAGATCTGGAACAAGACTAAAATGTGCACTCTCTCCATTCCTATTCGACATAGTGTTGAAGGTTCTAGCCACAGCAATCAGACAAAATAAATAAATAAAAAGCGTCCAGATTAGAAAAGAGGATGTAGAACTGTCATTATTTGCAGATGACATGTTAATGTACATTGAAGACCCTATAAACTCCACTAATAAACTACTCAACATAATAAGTGAATTTGGCAAAATAACAAGGTACAAAGTCAATATTCAGAAGTTGAAGCCATTTCTGTACACCAACAATAAAATGTCAGAGATAGAAACTAAAAATAAAAAATAAAAAAACATTTACCATAGCAACAAGAAGTATAAAGTACCTAGGAATAAGCATAACCAAAGAAATAAAAGACCTGTACTCGGAAAACTACATATCTGATGAAAGAAATTAAGGAAGGTACAAATAAATGGAAGCGAATTCCATGTTCATGGATGGGAAGAATCAACATCATCAAAATGGTCATACTACCCAAAGCAATACACAGATTCAACGCAATCCCTATTGAAGTACCAGTGATATATTTTACAGACCTAGAACAAATACTCCAAAAATTTATATGGAACCAAAAAAGTCCCTGGATAGCCAGAGCAATCTTGAGACAGAAGAACACAGAAGGAGAATCAAAATGCCTGACATCAAACTATAATACGAAGCCACTGTGATCAAGGCAGCCTGGTACTGGCATAAGAACAGACATATAAATCAATGGAATAGAATAGAGAGCCCTGAAATGAACCCTGGTCTATATGGTCAACTAATATTCAACAAAGGGGGAAGAAACATAAAATGGAGTGAGAAGAGCCTCTTCAACAAATGGTGCTGGGAGAACTGGACAGGGACGTGCAAAAAAATGAAACTAGACCACAATTTACACTACAACCCAGAATAAACTCAAGATGGATCAAAGACTTAAATGTAAACCATGACATCATAAAAGTCCTATAGGAAAACATAGGCAGGAAAGTTTCAGATATCCAACTAGCAATATTTTCACTGATACACCTCCTGAGGCAAGGGAAATAAAGAAAAGAATAAACAAATGGGACTACATCAAACTAAAGAGTTTCTGCTCAGCAAAGAAAACATCAGCATGATGAAAATGGAACCAATCATATGGGAAAATATATTTGCCCATGATACCTCAGACAAGGCATTGATCTCTAAAATATATAAAGAACTTACACATCTCAACACTAAGAAGACAAACAGCCCAATTAAAAAACGGGCAAAGGACCTGGACAAACACTTCTCTGAGGAGGATACACAGAGGGTCCATAGACATATGAAAGAATGCTCAGCATCACTAGCCATCAGAGAGATGCAAATAAAAACCACAATGAGATACCACTTTGCACCAGTCAGAATGGCCATCATCAACAACTCGACAAACAACAAGTGCTGGTGAGGGTGTGGAGAAACGCGAACCCTAGTGCACTGTTGATGGGAATGCAGACTGGTACATCTACTATGGAAAACAGTATGGAATTACCTTAAAAAGCTAAAAATGGAACTGCCTTTTGAACCAGCGATTCTAGTGCTGGCACTATACCCAATGGATCCTGAAACCCCATTTCAAAAGAACTTATGCACCCCTATGTTCATAGCAGCACTGTTTACAATAGCTAAGTGTTGGAAACAGCCTAGGTGCCCATCTGTAGATGAGTGGATTAAAAAACTGTGGTACATTTACACAATGGCATACTATCCATCAGAAAGAAAGAACTACTATTTGCGACAACATGGATGTAACTAGAGAGAGAATTATGCTTAGCGAAATAAGTCAGGCAATGAAAGAAAAATACCATATGATATCACCTAATATGGGAGATTAATGAACAATGCAAGCAAATGAACAAAATTGAACAAGAACCAGAAAAACAGTTATCGGGGCAGGGGGGAGAAGGGGTAAATAGGGGAAGGTTCTAGTAAAGGAACTAGTATAAATATCCCATGGAGAAGGGGTGGGCTGGGTGGGGCAGATGAATGGGGCAAAAATGGGACAACTGTAATAGAAAAACAATAAAATTAAATTTAAAAAACTTTTTTCTGGACACATTTCTTCGATTGCTGTAATCAGACATGGTTCAATTAATTCTGTGTTGGTGGACAGATTTTCTTGCTTGGCTAGTAAATAAACCACTTAGAAACTTATTTTAGTTATTGACTCATTTTCATTTTTTATTTTTGTGAGCCAATTTTACTATAATGAGATGTTCCATTTATTTTTTTAAATTTTGTTTATTTTTTATTGTATTTTTCCCATCACCATTTATCCCCGTTATACTCTCTTCCACTTTCAGTCACCCCCCTCTCCTCCACTATCACCACACTATTGTTTATGTCTGTGAGTACTTTTTCTTTTCTGCTCAGTTCTTTCACCCCGCAGCCCCCTCCTCCCCAGAGCTGTCAGCCTGCTTTCTATCTATGAGACTGTCTGTTTTGCATGTTAGTTCAGTTTGTTCATTAGATGCCATGTATGAATGAAATCATATGGTATTTGTCTTTCTGTACCTGGCTTACTTCACTTAGGATAATGTTCTCTAGGTCCACCATGCTGTTGGAAAGGGTAAAATTTTCTATCTTTTTTATGGCCAAGTAGTATTCCATTGTGAAAACATACCACAGTTGTTTTATCCACTTATCTACTGATGGACACATGGACTGCTTCAAAATCTTGGCTATTATAAATAACAATGCAATGAACATAGGGGTGTTTATATTCTTTTGAATTAGTGTTTTGGGTTTCTTACAATAAATTCCCAGAAGTGGAATCTCTGCGTCATCTGACCATTGCTTTCCTGCAAGCTAAGAATATTGTGATGTGTCCTTAGTCTGATAATGCCCAAATATGTTGTTTTTCTTTAACGTAGCTATAGTGTCATTGCATAATAAACACAATGCTCTGCTGTTAATTGATAACAAAAATAATACACTCTCTACTGTGCCATAAAACTGTAGCATTCAAAGCTCACCCTTCTTGTTTAGACATGTTGGATATATACTGGTAATTTTTAGAAAGTTACTGTATAGTGATACACATGGCAATCCAAGTGCTGTTGAATTATGACTATGCCACTGTGATTTGTAGTGTGTCAAGCCACAGGCAAAACAATGAGAGCCACATAGAATTTCTCTTGCAGTTACTCAACTCTGCCATTATAGTGTAAAGTCAGTCATATGCAATATATGATCAAGTGAGTGTGGCTACTGTATTCCAATAAAACTTTACTTATGGACACAAATTACAATTTCATATAATTTTTATGTTATGGAATATTTTTTCCAACTATTTAAAAATGAAAAAAAACATTCGTGGCACATGGGTCTCACAAAAATAAGTGGTGGTTTGAATTTGACCTGTGGCTGGAGTTTACTGATTCCTGCTCTAAGAAGAAACAGAGAATTGGGTGCTTATTTGATTTATTCCAATACAAAATCTAGTATCAGTCATTTTTAGTCTCAAATCTTTTTAATCATGCCACTTTCTTCTTTTTTAAGTAGAAATAGAACAAGGCATTGTAAGACCTAATTAATTGGTAACTTGTCTGTGAAAGTCACATGAAGACTTGGCTTCATGATGAACAATATTCATATTGAAATAAATATTACATCTGCTTATCTCTTATTCTTTAATCATATTATTAGATTAAAAGATTAAGGAAAAGTTAAAATAGCATTCAAGAAAGTACTTAGGGAATTTATATGCTTGTGTGAGTTCTCTATGTGCATGTATTAAAACTAAATTTTCTCCTATTAAAATATATAGAAATTCAAGAAAATATTTAGAATATTTAAATATAAAGAAGGATTTTTTGGATTAAATTTGTATATTTCTATGTTATTCTAGTGTAGTTATATTTTTCAACTAGAAAACAATTGTGATTAGTTTCTAACTGATCTCATGACTCTGCATTATGAAGGGGCAAAACAATGTGAATAAAAAGTTAGCTGAATTTAAAAGTATTTTAACCCTTTAAAATGTATCCAATGAAATATTTATCATGATTGTACTTTATACATGCACACACATACACACATATACAGGTAAACAGTAAAGGACTAGGTGGTTTTGTTTTTTTTTAGGAATGTTGAGTCAAAAACCTCTTTCAATATTCATTATGTGTAGTTAAAGTTAAAATACCACAGGATATCATAAAGTGCTACTTAAAATTAAAATATTGCAAGGAAATCAAGAATAGAGTATACTGGAGTCATTTCTTCCAACTCCATGAGTGAACAGGCAAAAATTTTTATTCAACCCTCCAGTTCAGGTATAGTTAACCTTAAGACAGGAGCCTTCACATAGTATAAGTTCTGTTCCCTTTTTTGTTACATAAGCATGACACAGGAACGTTTGCTGTTTGGTGCCTGGGGAAGCAACAGTAAATAGTTTATGAAGAGACTTTGGGAACAGATAGATGGGCGATTTGAATCTTAGGTCCACTATTTATTAGCTCTCTGGTCTTCAACAAAATTATGTAACGTCTCTCAACTGCAGTTTTATTTATAAAATGAAATATAACATGTCATGTAGTTTTTGTGAAGTTAAGAAATAATATGTGGAAAGTGCTGGTCAGAGTAAGCATTTAGTAAACGGTGACAATGTTAATTTAGTGTTGTACCTATTGTGTCAATTTTCATACTGTAGTAAGCATCTACAATAGGTAGAAATAATAGTGACAAGACCTACACTAAAGACTGAATTGGTTATGGGATCAATTTCTGCCATTCTTCCTTCTAATAGTCATGTTTGCTATGCATGTAAGCAACCCTCAATTTCAAATGTCGTTTATTTCACCATATAAAGTTTAGAAGTGAGGTTACTCACACTATTTTGCCTTTGTATGGTGGCAGTATGTGCTTCAGAAGTGCTGTGGAATGTGCCTTATTAAGGCTATCCTAAATTGTTTCCATTCTTACAACCGTACAGAACAGGAAATCTTACTAACCCTCATATTCTTTAGCATAGATACACTAGTTTTCCTATGAGTAAACCTTCTACAGTGACTAACACACATTCTTTTTCTGCTCTATTTAAAATCGTAGTCATTCTTCAATATTTTTGTGTTTTTTCAAACCCTTACTGTTTTACTTTTCCCATTGTGGAAAAAAATTGAATTTCAGTAACATTTGCGTTTAGTTCAGCAAACACTTTTGAATATGTGCCTAGCATTGTGCCAGGTACTAATAAAAAAGCCTAATAACTGCTCTCAACTTATACAGATGATAGAGTAAGAGGGGAAGATAGACATGTAAGTCTAAATATGAAGATAGTGTGATAAATACCGTTACATTATGCAGTTAAAGACAAGAGGTCCCAAATAATAATTATATTAAGATGTGAACAAATAGCATCATGATTAATCAATTGAAATGTTTAACATGTTTAATAATTTGTGTCATGACTTGCCTGGGGTGTCTTTTTTCATTTAAAATCTATGCTCCTCTAGGTAGTTACATTTTTAAACACACTGAGAAAAATCTTAAGTTATCTGTATTTTTTTGTTATTATTTTTAAAGAATAAAAAATATTCTGGTGACACCTGTTTATGAGTCCTCCCTCTTTTTTTGTCTGAGAATTCTCTCAGGATGGATAAAAATCAGAATTTCTGTGTCAATTTCTTTTTCATTCTGGTAAATGGAAATTTGATCAGCTTGTGGTCTAGGTTGCCTTGGCTGATAAAATGAAATAAGTTAATTTTTGTGGAAATGGATTTTTGCTTCTGTGGGAATGATATAGCTAAAAGATCTTTACTTATGGTATACTGGCTTCAGAAAAACTCGGCTATACTAGATTTTTCAGTAATGCTAGATTATATTTATCCCCATTTATTTTTTCTCTTAAAATATATTTAAAAAATACATTTGCCTTCAATTTACATTGATAAGATAGATTAATGGTTTATCATTAGCAGCATCTATAGCTTCTATTGCACAAGGAGTATTTTTAGACATTGGGCAGGTGTCAGGCACATAACACTAGTAATTATCTTTTTTTTCTTTTTTTTTTGCAGTGGTGGTTCAGTGTATAATTTGTATACTAATGAGGATGAAGAAATTGAGCCTTCTCCTTCGGGGCAACAGATAATTGAAAATTCAATAACTATGAATAAAATGAAGTTGCTGAAGGCAAAGATGGAGAACATGAATCTTAGCAAAAAGGTGAAGCTGTCAGCAATTGGCCAGGCCTTTCTCTAGTTTATCCCTTCAGTGCTCACAGTATTGAGGTCTTCTGGTAATTGTGAAAAAATTATTTATAAAATATTATTCATCTTAAGTTTCTGGTCTCAGTAATTTATTGAGATATTAAAAGTGATTAATTTTTTTAAAATTAGCAACACATCTAATGTGGTTATGTTACACTGAAAACAACTAATAAACTTAAAAATTTCATAGTTCCAGAACTGAGAATAATAATAGCCTACTCTTAATCTTACATTTTTTATTTTTAATTAATTTTATTGTTGATGCTGTTACAGTTGTCCCAATTTTTCCCCTTTGTCCCCCTTCACTCGGCCTCCCTCACATTCCCTCAGACAAACCACACACCATTGTCCATGTCCATGGATCCTGCATATGTGTTCTTTGGCTACTCTATTCCCTATGCTGTAATTTACATCCCTGTGACTATTCTGTAACTACCAATTTGTACTTTTTAATCCCTTCACCTTTTTTGCCCATCCTCCAGCCCCGCCCCCATCTAGCAGCCATCAAATGTTCCCTGTTTCTATGATTCTGTTTCTGTTCTGCTTGTTTGTTAATTTCGTTTTTTAGATTCAATTGTTGATGGATATGTATTGCCATTTTATTGTTCATATTTTTTATCTTCTTAAAGAAGACGCTTGAACATTTCATATAATACTGGTTTGTTAGTGATGAACTCCTTTAGCTTTTTCTTGTCTAGGAAGGTCTTTATCTGCCCTTTGCTGCTAAGTGAAAGCTTTGCTGGGTAGAGTAGTAATCTTGGTTGTAGGTCCTTGCTTATTATCACTTTGAATATTTCTTGCCAATCCATTCTAGCTCCAAAGCTGCTTCAGGAAATCAGCTGACAGTCTTATGGGAGCTCCTTTACATGTAACTAACTGCTTTTCTCATGCTGCTTTAAAAATTATTTATTTATTTATTTATTTTTAGAGTGGGGGAAGGGAGGGAGAAAGAGAAGGAGAGAAACATCAATGTGCAAGAGATACATTGATTGGTTGTGGTTGCCTCTCGCGCATGCCCAACTGGGAACCTGGCCTGCAAACCATGCATGTGCATCGAATCAGTGACCTCTCAGTTCACAGGCCAGCGCTCTGAGCCATGTTAGCTAGGGCTCTCCTGCTGCTTTTAAGATTCTCTCTTTGTATTTAACCTTTGGCATTTTAATTATGATGTGTTTTGGTGTAGGCCTCTTTTAGTTTATCTTGTTTGGGACTCTCTGTGCTTCCTGGACTTGTATGTCTATTTCCTTCACCAAGTTAGGGAAGGTTTTTGATTAGTTTTTCAAGTAAGTTTCAAATTTCTTGCTCTTTCTCTTCTTCTGACACCCCTATGATACCAATGTTGGGATACTTGAAGTTGTCCCAGAGGCTCCTTACACTATCTTCATTTTTTTGGATTATTTTTCTTTTGCTGTTCTGATTGGTTGTTTTATTTATTGTTTTGTTTGTTTTTTATTTCTTTAATATGAATGAATTAGAGGAAGGCAGATGGAAAACAAGAACCAGCATGGGAGTAATCCCATTACCTTCCTCTCAAGGGGGATAAGAAAAAAAATGTATTCTGAGAAGAGAAATACAGTATGTACAATATAAATATTTCATATGGAGGTAGTAGGGTAGATTACAAAATTATACTGATCTTTGGAGGTTTTTTTTATAGTATTTATTTGTTGTTCTTTTGTTTCAGGAAATAATCATAAAGCTCTGGTTGAGTGCTACAAAAACTGTTGAAATACTCAGGCAGGATATTAAAGCATTCTCCATTTTAAAAATATTATTTGGATACAATATAACTTGGAGATTCACAGATCATTCAGGGCTCTCTTCTGAGCTTGGATTCTTTTGTTAGAGCATATGGTTACATGACAAAGGTGTGCCTCCAGACTCTAGGCTTTATAGCAGCTTTGTAGTGATCAATAAGGAAACAGCCCCATGATATGGAACTAAATACTTTTATGATTTTATGTTTATTTAAAAATGCAGATATTATCAAAATAGTCACAAGATGTTGCCAAATATGTACTTTTTTGTTTAAGTTCATTTAACTGCATGCAAATGCCTGAAAGTGAATATTTCTTGCTACTAACTCAGAATAAGGCAACTTTATTTATTTATTTACATATATTTTATTGATTATGCTGTTATAGTTGTCCCAATTTCTTTTCCCTTTGCTCCCTCAGCCCAGTACTCCCCTTCCTTCTAGAAATTCCACCCCCCCTTAATTCATGTCCATGGGTCGTGCTTATAAGTTCTTTGGCTTCACACTTTCCTATGTTATTCTTAACTTCCCCCTGTCTATTTTGTACCAATCAATTATGCTTCTTAATCCCTGCACCATTTCCTCATTTCTCTCCCTTCCCCCTCCCAGCTGATAAACCTTCAAATGATCCCCATACGTATGATTCTATTCTTATTCTGGTTTGCTTAGTTGGATTTTGTTTTTATTTTTTAGATTTAGTTGTTGATAATTGTGAGTTTGTTGTCATTTTAATGTATATAATTTTGTTCTTTTTCTTAAATAAATCCCTTTAACATTTCATGTAATAATAGCTTGGTGATGATGAACTTTAGATTTACCTTGCCTGGGAAGCACTTCATCTGCCCTTCCATTCTAAATAATAGCTCTGCTACATAGAGTAATCTTGGTTGTAGGTCCTTGCTTTTCATCACCTTGAATACTTGTTGCCAGTCCCTTCTTACCTGCAAAGTTTCTTTTGAGAAATCAGTTGACATTCTTTTAGGCACCCCTATGTAGATAACTCTCTGATTTTCTCTTGCTGCTTTTAAGATTCTCTATCTTTTTAAAAAATATGTTTTATTGATTATGCTGTTATAGTTGTTCCAATTTATTTTCCCTTTGCTCCCCTCCACCCACTGACCCCCCTCCCTCCAGTTGTCCTCCCTTTTAGTCTATGTCCATTGGTTGTGCATATAGTTCTTCTCAACCTCTTCCTGTCTACTCCACTCCCTCCTACTGTGCTTCTTAATTCCTATACCATCTCTCTCTCTTTCCCCCCTTCCCCCTCCTAGCTGACTTCCCCCCATAATTTTCTCCATACCTATAATTCTTTTTCCACTCTCATTGTCTACTTAGTTTGCCTTGGTTTCGATTCCCTAGCTTCTGTTGTTGGTTGTGATACAGTTTTCATTTTAATGTTCATAGTTTTGATCCTCCTTCTTCTAAAGCAGTACCTTTAACATCTCATATAACAGTGGTTTGGATCGAATGAACTCCTTCAGTTTTACTTTGTCCTGGAAACACTTTCTCTGCCCTTCTATTCTGAATGACAGTTTTGCTAGATAGAGTATTTGTGGCTGTAGGGTTTGATTTCCATTACTTTGAATATTACTTGCTAGTCCCTTCTTGCCTGCAGAGTCTCCTTTGAGAAATCAGCTGATAGTCTAATTGGGACCCCTTTGTATGTAATTCTCTTCTTCTCTCTTTATCTTTAATTTTTGACATTTTGATTATAATGTGTCTTGGAGTGGTTCTCCCTGAGTCCAGTTTTTCTGGAACTCTCTGTGCTTCCTCGACCTGTAAGTCTATTTCCTTCCCCAAGTTAGGGGAGTTCTGCTTCATTATTTTTTCACGTAATTTTTCTATTTCTAGTTCTTCTTCTTTGCCCTCTGGCAATCCTATTATTTGAATGTTCATTCACTTATAGCTGTCCCAGAGGTTTCTGAGCCTCTCCTTGTGTTCCTCCCTTTTTGTTTCCTCTTTCTGTACTGGTTGACTGATTGTTCCTTCCCTATGTTCCAATTTTTTAATTTGATCTCTGGTTTTCATTTCCTCACTACTTGTCTCGTATGTGTTTGTTTGTTTCAGTGTGACTGGCTTTCACTCCTTCCCCATCTTGTTCCAAATCTTTTGTTAATTCTGTAAGTCACCTTATGACTATAGCTCTGAACTGAGCCTCTGAAAGGTTTCTTATTTGTTTGTCTATCAGGTTCTTCATCTGCTGCCTGGTAAGTTGCGTCACCAGGATTTCAATCATGGTCTGTTTCATCCTGTCAGGTTTCTGTTTACCTTTGTTTCCTGGGTGGGCTGTATGGGGCGGCGCCCTGTGTACTCGTCACTACCCGGTGACTGGCGACCTTTTTCACTGTTCTGTGGCGCTTTGTTGGGGGTGGGGGTCCAAGATGGATTCCTGCCGTTACTCTCTGCTGAGCGACTGGGAGGCTCCTTCCCCACGCCCTCACTGTCCAAGGCAATGGGGGGTCTGCCTTCCCCAGCGTTGCAATTGCAAGCTGCTGGGTCTCAACTGCAGCCAGAATTGCTCCCCTGGCGTTTCCCGCAGTCTCGCTGTTATCCCCACTGCTACTGCAGACAGCACAGCCCAACCTTTCCGTCCCGATTCTGATTTCGCCCTTCTTACCCATCCAGATGAGCACCGCTGGTTTATAACTTCATACGTTGGGCTTCCATGTAGTTTTATTTTCTGGAATTTCTGGTTATCTTTGGTTTTGACGTAGTTATATTCCTATTTAGTTGTAGAGGGAGACAGAGCGTGTCAGTCTAAGCCTCCATCTTGACCGGCAGTCAGCTTACATTCCTCTTTGAGCATTTTATAACCATTGTTTTGAACTGTGCATCTGAAAGATTGCTTTTCTCCATTTTGTTTAGTTCTTTTTCTGGTGTTGTGTTCTATTCTTTCATTTGGGTCATGTTTCTTCATCTCCTCTTTTTGGGACCATGTATCAGGTAGAACTACTATGTCTCCCAGGCTTGATAGAGTGGCTTAATGTAGTAGGTGTTCTATAGGGTGAGTGGCACAGTCTCGCTGTCATCCAAGCTGTGTACTCAAGGTGTGCCCACTGTGTGGGCTATGTACACCCTTCTGTTATAGTTGGGCCTTGATTGCTATTGGCACATCTAATGTCAGCCATTGCTTATGTTCTCTCTGGGGTTGCACAGCATAAACTAAAAAGTGATCTGCAGATGCCTGCTACCTGTGCTGTGCTTGGAGGTGCCCAGGAGACGTCAAGCTGTGAACCAAAGTGGCTGCTGCTAGTGCCAGGCCTGGGGCTACTTAGCAAGAGGTATGGAGCTCACTAAAGCCGGTTGCTGCTCGTTTGAGAGAATTTAGGAAAATCTGAAGCATGGGCCAGGACAAGCCATTCATATGGACAAGGCACTGGAAACAGCTTGGGTGGGCCTGAATGTTGGGTGGAGCAGGGCCTTAAAGAATCACCAGTGTGGGGCAGTGTGAGCCAGGTTGATGGAATCTCAGATATGGCACCCACCTGCTAGCTCTGTGGGGGGAGGGCTCAGAGAAGGAACAACGGCTTCTGTCAACACTTCTGTCTGGGAGATATCTGCCCCCCAGCTCTCACATTTTAACCTGCTGCCCTGGTGCTGGAGCTCAGAGGGTTAGTCTAGGTAAATTTGTGTGGGGGCCCTTTAAGAGGAACTGCCGGGGATTCTACCAGTTCCTGTCTTCTACAGCCTCAATCCCCACTGGTTTTTACAGCCAGAAGTTATGGAGGCTTATCTTCCTGGTTTGGAATCCTGGGCTGGGGGGCCAGATGTGGGGCTGGGATTCCTCACTCCTGAGGTATCCCTCCCAATTTTTATCTGCCACATATGGGTGTGGGATCAGCCTATTCAGCACCTCCAGCTGTTCTGCCAGTCTCATGTTGTTGTTCTTTAATTCCATAGTTGCTGGACTTCCATTCAGCTCAATTTCTAACTATTCTGAATGATGGTGGTTCTACAGTTTAGTTGTAATTTTGATGTGGTTGTGCGAGGAGGCAAGTCGTATTTATCTAGCTGCTATCTTGACTGGACGTTTTTACAATTATTTGTAAATTGCTATATTCATATTTACTTATTTTGAACATCTTTGTCTGGATGTTGATAAGGAGTATGCCTATGTTCAGCTTCACTAGATATTGTCAGTTTTCCAGTGTGATTCCAAAGTAATTTAATCAATTTACATTATCTCATAGTGAAAGAGGCTTGCAGTTTTCATGCATTCTTACCAGTATTTGGTATGGTTATTTTTGTCATTCTGGTTGATGTGTAAAGTCATCACATTGTTGTTTTAATTTGTATTTCTCTGACTAATAAAGTAGAGAACCCTTCATATAGTTTTTGGGTATTTGGTTATCCTTTTTATTAAAATGCTTTTCAAATATTACCCATTTTTCTACTGAGTTATGTTTTTTGCTTATTGACTTTTTTGAAATTTTTTACATATTTCTATGTTTAAAGATTTTATTTATTTATTTTTAGAGAGGGGAGATGAGAGGGAAAAAGAGAGTGAGAGAGACATTGATGTGAGAGAGAAACATTAATCGGTTGCCTCTTGTACGCTCCCCAACCGGCAATCGAACTTGCCATCCAGGCATGTGCCCTTACTGGGAAACCAACAGGTGACCTTTTGCTTTACGGGACAACAGCCATCCAGCTGAGCCACACCGGTCAGGGCAGAGATCTTTACATATTCTAGATATGTCTTTTGTCTCATATATATATTATATTCATATAAATATACATATGCATATATATACATATACATATACAATCACCCCTCTGCTACTTTGATTTTCACTCTGTTAATAGCTTATCTCCCTTTTTATTAAAATATTATATGTATATAGAATAAAACTTACAGGTGTTTAATGTACAGCTTGTGAGTTTTTACATTAATATATACTCATGTAGGTACACCCCAAATTAAAATGGACCTTTCTTTACAGTTTTTATTATAACCTTTCCCAGCAAATACCTACCTTTCCCAAGTCCCAGAAAAAATTACTGTTCTTATGTTTGTCGCCATAAATTAGTTTTGACATTTTTTTAACTTTGTGTAAATGAAATCATATATTCTTTCTTCCTTTTTTATTTGGTCTGGTTTCTTTTGCTCAACACAATGCTTTTGTGACTCATCATGCCGCTGTATGTATCAGTTCATTCCCTTTTTACTGCTCTATGACTATACTTCAGTTTGTTTCCTCTCATTTTGACATTTGGGCTGTTTCTAGTTTTTGGATTTCAATAATAAAGCTGTTTGAATGTTCTTATACATGTCTTTGGTGGATATGTATACTGTTTTGGGGGGTATATACCTGAGAATTGTCTTGTAGCGTCACAGGGTAGGTGTTGAATATATATGTAGCTTTAGTTGCTGTGCCAGTTCCCTGTCGATGATGGCGGTTTTCCTGGCATCATTGATCCACAGAAGGTCTGCAGTAAGTCCGGGACACATGGTCCTGATGTTCCAGCTAGGGAGGCGAAGAGCTGGAGGCTTCTTTCTTGTTTTTTGCTTGGAATTGCCTAGTGCGAGTGTTTTGTGGCCCACTTTTCGAGAGATGCCTCTCTGATCCCCACGCACCCAGTGGGGCAGGCGAGCCATGGCGAGACGGCACCTAATTGGCTGGGGGCTGCCCAGCTTGAGGTGGGCGGTAGCTGTCCAGTGAGGTGCGATGACCTCTCCCACCATCAGAGGAGACCCCTGGCGCTCGTTTCCTTCGCCAATCGGATGAGCTTATAAACGGTATCTGTCTCCTCCCGTGTTGAGTCGACATCTTGCGATGACGCTGGAGTGTCCTCTCCAGTGAAGCTACAAAGCCTGGGCAGGGTGATATGGAGGGCCAGCTGTTGCCCATGCAGCAGACACCCCGTCTCTTCGCAGCTGAAGGATCCAAGGGGAAAGACAGAGTCAATACAGCTTGGCTTCAGGTGCGCCGCAGGAGTTGCCGGTGTTGACTACAACGTCAAACCGCCTTAGGGACTCCGGCTCCGGATTTTCTGTCGGGGTTTACTCCCTTAGCCTTTCCCCTGAAGAGGTATGCTTCAAGGCAGCGGAGGTTTTTTGGAATCAGAGTTTTCCTTCTCTGATGTGCCCTGACTGGAAGATCGAACCAGCGACACTTAGCTTGCAGGCCGACGCTCAATCCACTGAGCCAAACCAGCCAGGGTAAATTCTATAATATATCATCTGTATATTGCATTGTATATTCCCTCTCACAGAGAAGGAAAACTCTGACTCCAAAAAACCTCCGCTGCCTTGCGGCATACCTCTTCAGGGGAAAGGATAAGGGAGTAAACCCTGACAGAAAATCCGGAGCCGGAGTCCCTAAGGCAGTTTGACGTTGTAGTCAACACCGGCAACTCCTGCGGCGCACCTGAAGCCAAGCTGTATTGACTCCGTCTTTCCCTTGGACCCTTCAGCTGCAAAGAGAGGGGGGGTCTGCTGCATGGGCAACAGCAGACCCTCCATATCACCCTGCCCAGGCTCTGTAGCTTCAGCTTCACTGGAGAGGACACTCCAGCGTCATCACAAGATGTCGATTCAACACGGGAGGAGACAGATACCGTGTCACTCCCGAGTTGGACTGCACAGCCATTCTCGGAGGTGCAGATAGACTCTTAGGAAGCTACACCCTCGTCTCTCAAGACGGACGGCTGCCGACGACGACGATTGCATTGTGTGCCCACCACCTAAAGTCAAATCTTCTGTCACCATATATTTGACCCCCTTTACCCTTTACTACCCTCCACCTCCCTGATGTTCTTGCAGAATAAGCAGAGAGTGCTGTATTCTTGTTACAGAACCCCACCAGAGTCGCCAAATTGTTACAGAACCCCTGGGCTGCTCCAATTGAAAACAAACCCACGGGCTCTTTAGTTAGAGGTCTGATTGCCCGCCACCAGAATTACAACTCTTAATATTTTAGTTGAGTGAAAAGAAAATTAGTTCTACCTAATACACAGAAACAAACACAGGGAGGCTGCTAATCTGAGGAGGCAAAGAAATATGGCCCAAATGAAATAACAGAACAAAACCCTAGAAAAAGAAGTAAGTGAAATGGAGATAGCCAACCTATCAGATGCAGAGTTCAAAACACTGGTTGTCAGGATGTTCAAAGAAATCCTTGAGTATGAGGGGAAAAAAAAGGAAAAATGAAGGTTATAGTCAGGGAAATAAAGAACAACCCACAGGAAACTAAGAGACAAGGGAATGAAGCCAGAATTCAAACAAAAAATTTGGAACATAAGGAAGAAATAAACATTCCACCAGAACAAAAAGAAGAAACAAGAATTCAAAAAAGCATGGAGAGGCTTAGGAACCTTGGGGATATCTCCAAACATGCCAACGTCTGAACCATAGGGATGCCAGAAGAAGAGGAAGAGCGAGAAATTGAAAACTTATTTGAAAAAATAATGAAACAAAACTTCCCTAATTTGGAGAAGGAAAGAGACATACAAATCCAGAAGCACGGAGAGTCTCAAACAAGCTAGAACCAAAGAGGACCACAGCAAGTGTGGGCAACCACTCCTAATGGTTTAAGGAATTGTAGACCCAGCCTGAGCATGACAAGCTGCCAGTGTCCTGGCTGTGCTTGTCTCTAAGTCTCAACATAAGGCTGTGTATGGAACATAACTGTCAACCACTCAGAGGGTTGCCAATGGGAATTAGATCAAAGAGCGCTTATTAAGCTCATTGTGCTTTAGAACTTGCTCTGCTTTCCTTATCAGCAATGTAGTGTAAGCTATCTTCAGCAGGGAGTATACAGAACCCTGCACCTGGTCCGAATGTTTCATAGACCTTGACTCTAATCAGTCAGTGTGACTCTCGAATTAGTGTATGTTATCTGTTACTGTCAAATGCCTGAATACAATAGACGATTTATGAATTTTAACCTTCTATCTCTCGTATGTATCCTCCTCAATAAAAGACATGAGGGATGAAGGTTTGGCTGCTGGTCTCCACTAGAGAGGCGGTCACCTTCCTTTCCCCAAACATAACAAAGTGTCCTGGGTAAAAGTTTGTTCCGCCGTGGTCATGAAGCCTCTGCTGGACAGAGCAACTTCCAACTGAGCCTAGGGTGTGTGTGGCACCACTGCCATAAGCAAGACACATCATAATTAAAATGCTAAAAGTTAAAAATAAAGACGGAATCTTAAAAGCAGCAAGAGAAAAGCAGAGAGTTACCTACAAAGGAGTTCCTATGAGACTGTCAGCTGATTTCTAAACATCGACATTGCGGCTCTACAGGAGACCCGGTTGGCCGACAACGGAACTATCAGAGAAACCAACTACACCTTCTACTGGCAAGGGAAGTCTCCAGACCAACCAAGACAGCACAGTGTTGGGTTCGCTGTGAAGAAAACGCTTGTTAACTCCATAGAGCCACCCACAGGAGGCACAGAGAGATTACTTACCCTCCGATTGTCAACAACTTTCGGCCCAGTCAGCATTCTTAGCGCATACGCCCCAACCCTCTGCGCCACCACTGAAGAGAAAGAACAGTTCTACCATGCACTGGACGAAGCGTTATCCAAGATCCCCAGAAGTAACGCTCTTTATCTCCTTGGAGACTTCAATGCAAGAGTAGGAGCCAAACACATGGCCTGGCCCACCTGCCTCGGAAACTGTGGGAGAGGAAAGATCAATGAGAATGGTCAGCGACTGCTTGAGCTTTCGTGTCACCACGGCCTGTGCGTGACAAACACATTCTTCAAGTGCAGAGATCCACCAGGTGTCATGGAGGCACCCCCGCTCCCGCCACTGGCACCAGCTTGACCTCGTCATCATCAGAAGAACGGATATTGGCAGCACCCTCCTCACCTGCAGCTACCACAGTGCAGACTGCGACACGGACCATGCCCTCGTGGTAAGCAAGGTGCGCATAATGCCGAAGAGGTTGCACCACTCCAAGATGAAGGGTCGCCCACGCATCAACACCAGTTGTGCCAGCAACCCAGTTAAGACCCAGCAATTCATCAACAGGATGGAAGATGCACTCGGCGAGGGAATGGCGGCAGATGACATTATCGAATCCAATTGGTCACGTCTCCGCGACGCCATATACAACTCCGCCATTATTGCTTACGGGAAGAAAGAGCGGAAGAACGCTGACTGGTACGAGGCTCACTGGGAAGAAATGGAACCCGTGATCGAGGCTAAGAGGAAGGCCCTACTGGCTTACAAGGCCACGCCCACTCCCAGTACACTTCAAGCTCTACGGGCTGCCAGGAACAAAGTCCAGAAGACCGCCCGCCACTGTGCCAACACCTATTGGCTAAACCTGTGCAGAACCATCCAAGAAGCCGCCGATATAGGCAACGCACGAGGAATGTATGAGGGTATCAAGAAGGCAACAGGCCCAATCCCCTCCAAGATCGCCCCCCTTAAGTCCAAGACAGGTGAGGTCATCACTGACCAGGAACAGCAAATGCGGCGGTGGACCGAGCACTACCTCGAGCTGTACGCGACGAGGAACACCGTAACAGACACTGCTCTTAACACCATCCCAGACCTACCAGTCATGGAGGAGCTAGACACCCCACCTACTGCGGCAGAGCTCGGCAAAGCCATCGACCGCCTCGCTTGCGGGAAAGCACCAGGAAGCGACGGAATCCCTCCAGAAATCCTAAAGAGCGGGAAACCAGTCCTGCTACAGCCGCTCCACCATCTACTCTGTCTCTGCTGGAAGGAGGGTTACATCCCCCAGGATATGAGAGACGCCAGCATTATCACCATGTACAAGAACAAAGGAGACCGCAGCAACTGCAACAACTACCGGGGCATCTCTCTCCTCAGCGTCGTCGGCAAAGTATTCGCCCGGGTCGCTCTTGCCCGCCTGCAGACCCTTGCTTCCCGCGTCTACCCAGAGTCCCAGTGTGACTTCAGAGCTGGCCGATCAACAGTGGACATGATCTTCTCCCTACGCCAGCTGCAGGAGAAGTGTCACGAGCAGCATAAACCACTCTACCTCGCCTTTATCGACCTCACGAAGGCGTTTGATCTGGTCAGTCGAAGCGGACTCTTCAGCTTGCTACGGAAGATTGACTGTCCACCACATCTGCTTGCTGTGGTCATGTCCTTTCACGACAACATGCACAGCACGGTGTCCTACAACGGCGCAACCTCTGAGGCCTTCCCAGTCAGCAGCGGAGTAAAGCAGGGCTGCGTCCTTGCGCCTACGCTGTTCGGAATCTTCTTCTCCGTGCTCCTCCAATACGCCTTTAAGGACTGCAGCGAGGGTGTCTTCATTCACACCAGATCCGATGGCAAGCTCTACAACCTGGCCCATCTACGAGCCAAGACCAAAGTCAAAGAGGTGCTCATCCGTGAGATGCTCTTCGCCGACGACGCCTTGACATCACACTCCGAAGAGGGACTCCAGCAGTTAGTCACTTGCCTTTCCCACGCATGCAAGGAGTTCGGACTAGCCATCAGCCTGACGAAGACGAACGTTATGGCTCAAGGTACGGGGACTCCCCCATGCATCACCATCGACGGATACACCCTGGAGGTTGTCAACGATTTCACTTACCTCGGGTCCACCATCTCGAGCTCTCTGTCAGTCGACTTGGAGGTCAATCGGAGAATCGCCAGGGCAGCCACAGTTATGGCCAAACTGAACCGGCGAGCGTGGAACAATTCCAGCCTCACTGAGAAAACCAGACTGCGCATCTACCAAGCCTGCGTACTCAGCACTCTCCTCTATGGCAGCGAGACGTGGACCACCTACGCAAGGCACGAAAGGAAACTCAACAGCTTCCACATGAGGTGCCTGCGACGCGTCCTGCATGTCGCCTGGCAGGATAAGGTCCCCAACACCGAGGTGCTGAAGCGAGCCAACATGAGCAGTTTGCATGCAGTTCTTAGTGAGAGACGCCTCAGGTGGCTCAGCCATGTCAAAAGAATGGATGCAGTCCGTATTCCCAAAGACCTCCTCTACGGCGAGCTAGCAGAAGGCCAGAGGATGACAGGGCGCCCAAAACTGCGGTTCAAAGACATCTGCAAAAAGGACATGACACAATGCTCCATCAATCTCAACACATGGGAAGTTCAAGAAGACGACCGCCTAGCCTGGAGGCTCGCGATCAGGCAAGGTACATCACGCGCAGAGGCTGCGCGCAACGAGGAGGCGGTCCAGAAAAGATCGAGGCGGAAGCAGCGTCAACAGCAGCAACAACAGCCATCTGCCTTCACCTGTAACAAGTGCGGCAGGGATTGTCACTCCCGAGTCGGACTGCACAGCCATTCTCAGTGGTGCAGATAGACTCTCAAGAAGCTACGCCATCATCTCTCGAGACGGACGGCTGCCGACGACGAGTTGCTGTGCCAAACAATTTTGCCAACTGTCTGAACCAGTTGACACTCTCATCAGCAACATGAGAGTTCTAGTTTGTGTCACATCCTCATCAACACTTGATATTTTCAGTCTTTTTCATTTTAACCATTCTGGTGGGTGTGTGGTTGTTTTCATTTATATTTCTCTGATGAAGAATAATGATAAGTTTTTCATAGACTTATTGGCCATTACAATATTGGCTTTTGTGACAACTTTTTATATCATGTGTTTAAATACATCAGATTTTAAAATAATTCTTGAATTGTAACTGCCTGTTTAAGTCTTTTGCTTATTTTTTTATTAGGGAATCTGCCTTTTGCTTATTGTTTTATAGGCATTTTCATACTATGGATAACAGTTATTTCTGAGATATGTGATTTATACATAGCTTACTCTTTCTCTTATTCTTTTAATAAATATTCTTTTTTAAAGTATGTTTTATTGATTATGTTTTTACTATATAGCAATTTTTCCTCTTTTCCTCCCCTCTGCCCAGTACCCCCCTTCCCTCCAGCAATCCCATCCACCTTAGTTCATGTCCATGGGTTGTGCATATAAGTTATTTGGCTTCACCCTTTTCTATATTATTCATAACTTCCCTATGTCTATTTTGTACCAACCAATTATGCTTCTTAGTTCCTGCACCATTTCCCCATTTATCCCTCTTCCTCCTCCTAGCTGATAACCCTCCAAATGATCCCCAAACCTGATTCTGTTCCTATTCTGGTTGTTTGCTTAGTTTATTTTTGCTTTTATTTTTTAGATTTAGTTGTTGATAGTTGTGAGCTTGTTGTCATTTTAATGCTCATAGTTTTTATCTTCTTTTTCTTAAATAAGTCCCTTTAACATTTCATATAATAATGGCATAGTGATAATGAACTCCTTTAGCTTTACCTTGTCTGGGAAGAACTTTATTGGCCCTCCCATTCTAAATAATAGCTTTGCTGGATAGAGTAGTCTCGGTTGTAGGTCCTTGTTTTCCATCACTTTGAATACTTGCCAGTCCCTTCTTGCCTGCAAAGTTTGAGAAATCAACTGATAGTCTTATAGGCACCCCTTTCTAGGTAAGTCTCTGATTTTCTCTTGCTGCTTTTAAGATTCTCTCTTTATCTTTAACCTTTGGCATTTTAATTATGATGTATCTTGGTGTGGCCCTCTTTGGATCTAGCTTGTTTGGGACTCTCTGTGCTTCCTGAACTTGTATGTCTATTTCTTTCACTAAATTTGGGAAGTTTTTCTTCATTATTTTTTCACATAAGTTTTTAATTTCTTCCTCTTCTTCTCCTTACGATATCCCTATGATTTGGATGTTGGCACATTTAAAGTTGTCCCAGAAGTTTCTAAGCCTCTCCTCAGTTTTTTCAATTCTTATTTCTTCATTCTGTACTGGTTGACTCTTTCTTTCTTTCTTTTAAAAGTATATTTTATTGATTATATTGTTACAATAGTTCCAATTTTTTCCCCTTTGCTCCCCTCTGCCCAGCACCCCCCCTCCCCCAACATTTCTTCCCCAAGGCCGTGCCCATGGGTCGTACATACAAGCTCTCCTGCCTCACCCTTTCATGTATTCTTCTTCTTTTTAAAAATAATTAATTAATTAATTAATTTAACAATAAAAAAGAACAATTTCTCCCTCTCAGACTTAAGACCCTTTATAATCTTATAAAGGACAATGGGCAAAGGTCTCGAGCTCTTCTAACTGCTCCAAGCTGGACATGGTCAGCGTCCTACCTACCCTTGGGTCCAGAAATCCCTAATAAGAGTGGGGGTATGGAGTGAAGGGTGGCCTTCCCACATGGGGAAGGATCATGCAGACTCCAGGTCTGTGGCTGTCCCAAGACAACGGCATGCTTGATTTAACAGGCTGGCATCCTTGTTGTATTCTGGAGGCAACAGATTTGGCAACAGGGTTAAAAGACATCATTCAATCCATAACCACTAGATGACAAAAGACAGGTATTAATTTTTCAATGTCCCACATTAGGGAAAAGAAGGGCTTCTTTGGAGGAAGGTGTGCCAGGTACATCTCACCTGTCCAAAACCCTTTTGCCCATTATATTTAGTTTGGGCTGAGGGAAACATTTTAGGTTTCCCCCCTCTCAGACCTCTGGGCTCTTTCTGTCCAATCCATTAGGAGAGAAAAGAGAAACCAGTTTTAAAGCGAAGCCCACAGACCACCCCATACTTCACCAACCCAGCCACTTAGTTCAGCCAAACCATTGAGTCTCAGGAGGCAGCGATGCAGACAGGATTAAGTGAGGCCTATGTGTACAGATAATCACTCTGGTAATGAGATCATAGGCTTATGCCCTTTGAAAACAGAAAACACATGTTAATTTATGTAACATAACCCACATAGAAGTCTCTAAATCTGTAGGACTGTCTTATCAGAAAGACATTCAGTTGCAAGGCATTTGACATTCTTCTTGCCTGTAAATTAAACATCTTCGATAATACCACAGACATAGTTTAACTTTCAAATGAAAACAAATTGTAAATGAAAAGAAACTTTAAAGACGGTTAGCTGCAGTATTTTATAGTCTACTACTGAGCATTGTGATTTTCCTTGAATCACAATTTTTCCCCCTAAGATTACCCTCCTTGTCATTAAAGGGACTGCATTAAGTCCATTTCTAATTTATCCTGTTCATTTGCATAAACACAACAAGAGTAGAAAATGATCACTTATGATCTTTAGTTCTGCTTTGCTGGAACTTACGCAAGGAACATTTAGGGTGACCTCTAGTCTGCCCTTCGGGGCACAGAAGCAGAACCACATACCTGGCATTCAGCCTCGCCTGTAAACACCTGTCTTTTTCAAGTCCTTCTGGTTTTCCAATGTGCCTTAAGGTCCTTTCTAGCCATCTTTCAGGAAAACAACCTTCATTCCTTCCCTGGAAAGATTGCCGTGGACTGCACATTCAACCAAGGTACCAGGCCTTTTATCTCGTGGGCTTTCATTACCTTTGAAAGTCAATCCCAGTTCCTCTGGGCTTTTTTGTAACAACCAGAGCCCAAGCATGTCTGCTTTAGGCATGACATTCCAGTCAAAGTCTTAGTCAAAAAAAAACCTCTATTAACAACTAGTCTTATTAGTTTTATGCAAAGAAACTTATGTCATTACTTACTTGTTTACAATGCCAAACTCTGGAAGGATCAGATAGGGAGAAAAATATACAGTGTGAAGGAAAATCCTTGTCCTTCTAATATTCACTGAACTTGCATTTCCATTCTTTATATTTTCATTTTTTCCCCCACAAAAAATTTTTTTTGTTTTTCCATTACAGTTGTCCCACTTTTTTCCCCCTCTTGCTTCCCTGCACCCTGCCCCCCCATTCTCCCACATTCAGTCCCCACCCAGTTGTCCATGTTCATGGGTCATTTATAATGTTCTTTGACTAGACCCTTCCCCTTCTTACCCCCTTCTCTCCCTCCCATCTCCCCCTTTGTTACTGTTAGTTTATTCCTTGTTTACATAGCTCTGGTTCAATTTTGCTCATTTGTTTGTGTTGTTCATTAGTTTCCCATAATAGGTGATAGCATAAGCTATTTTTCTTTCATTGCCTGGCTTATTTTGCTAAGCATAATTCTCTCTAGTTCCATCCATGTTGTTGCAAATGGTAGAAGTTCCTTCATTCTTTCAGTACTTATTCATTGTCATTTTCCCCCTTTGTACTGGTGTTCCTCTCTGTCTCTCTCTCTGTTTCTTCATCTTCTTAAAGACCCTTTAGCATCTCTTGCAATGCTGGTTTGGTGGAGATGTATTCTTTTAGCCTTCTTTTGTCTTGGAAACTCCTTATTTCACCTTCCATTTTGAATGAGAGTCCTGCTGGGTAGAGTATTCTTGGTTGTAGGCCTTTGTTTTTCATTGCTTGGAATATTTTTTGCCATTCCCTTCTGGCTTGTAGTGTTCCTGCTGAGAAATCTGATGATAGCCTTATTGGAGCACACTTGTATGTTATTAGTTGTTTCTCTCTTGCTGCTTTTAGGATCCTCTCTTTGTTTTTGAATGTTGGCATTTTAATTATGATGTGTCTTGAAGTGGGCCTGTTGGGGTTCATCTTCATTGGGACCCTTTGTGCTTCCTGGACTTGCGTGACTTTCCTCATGTTAGGGAACTTTTCTGTCATTAGTTTTTCAGAAAGGTTTTCCATCCCTTGCTCTTCTTCTCCTTCTGGAATTCCTATGATATGGGTATGATTACGTTTCATGTTGTCCTGCAGCTGTCTTAGAGCCTCTTCAGTCTTGTTCAGTCTTTTTTCATTTTGTTGCACTGTCTGTGAGTTTTTGTCTACATTGTCTTCCAGCTCACTGATCTGATCTTCTGCTTCCTCTAGCCTGCTTTTAATTCCTTCTATTGTGTTCTTCAATTCAGAGATCGTATTCTTCATTTCCTCCTGGCTCTTATTGATAGTTTCTATGTCCTTTTTCATGCTGGTGTAATTCTCAGTAAGTTCCTTTTAGTTTTTCTGGAGTTCCTTGTAGTTTCCCTGGAGTTCTTTGTAGTTTCCGCTGAGCTCATTGAGCTTCTCCATAATTCATGTTTTGAATTTCATATCTGATATTTTGCTCCCCTCTATTTCATTAGCACTCTCTCTGGGGATCCTACCTTTCCTTTCGATGGGGGATTGTTTCTCTGTCTCCCCATTTTTGTGACTCCTATTGTTTGTTGGTGCTTCTTAGAGTTATCTACACTTTCTGGATCTGCCCCTGTAGCGTCAGATCCTGTACCAGTCTGGCCCTAGGCAGCCTGTTGGAGACTTCCAGGGATCTACTGCCTTTGTCTGACTTCTTTAGTTGTTAATCTATTCAATCTGTGATTAGCCATCAGGCTTAAGGACCATGGGTGTGGCAACTTAATTCCTGTAGGCAGGGCTTTTGCTTCCCCTCAGGCTGACGCCAGTTGGAGGGGCGGGGGGGGGGGATGGTCTGCCTGCAGTACTGGGGAAGACCCAGCACTGGGACCTGGTCAACTGCCTCCCCAGTTCTCCCCTCAAAGCCATCACGCCAAACTCTTCCCAAGCGTCTCTAGTCCTCTCTGCCTTCCCTCTGCTCGAGCCCAGGGTAAGTGGGGGCCAAAATATTTATGTATGTGATCTACTTAAGAGCTCCTTTCCTTCTGCTGTTTCTCTCTGGCTAGCAAGAAACCCTGTGGCTTTTTGCTTTTCACAGCTGGATACTATTTTACTTTCCACTCTGTTGTTGTAGGCTGAGAAGCTCAGCTGGGGGTTTAGACCCTACCCTTCCCTGGGGGAACCCCCAGCTGCTGAGCTGTTTCTCAGTCCCTTCAGCTGCCACCCATGGGAGCCCAGCCAGCCCTTATGCGTCTCCGCATGTTGTGATGTAATGGCCTTTTCTGTCTCTCCGTGCTTATAAGACTTCTCTCCAGCCAGTGTTCAGTTGGTTATTCCAGATGATTTCTCCAAAATTAAGTTGTAAATGCAGACTAGTTCTGGAAGGAAGTTAGTGTAGCTTCCACTTACTCTTCCGCCATCTTGTTTCTCCCTGTTTATTTCTTTCTTATGTTCCAAATCATTAATTGGAACCCCACTTCCTTCCCTTCACCATTGGTTTAGTGTGTATTTTTCTTTGTTTCACTTTGCATAGCCTTCACTTCTTTCCTTATGCGTTTGTTATACCCAAGCATATCTGTCAAGTCTGTGAGCATTGTTATCACTAGTATTTTGAACTCTGCATCTGTTAGGTTGGCTACCTCCTGGTTGCTGAGTTCTCCCACTGGAACTTGATCTGCTCCCTCTTTTGAGCCATACTTCTCTGTCTCCTCAACTTTGTTTGCCTCTGTGTCTGAGTTAGAGCTGTTGCACCTGTTACTTTGTAAGGGGTGAAGCCTTAGATATTCGTCAGTGTGGGTGACCCATTTCCCCATTTTGTTGCACTGTTTGTGGGAGGGGCCTGAAAGGGAACAATGCTGCTTGCTCAACACTCTCCACCTTTTGGGGCACTTCTCCCACTTCCTATATGGGACTGGCATCCCTCTAGCTGGTGTCCTGGTTGTGGTGCTTAGGGTGGGTGGGTTTGCAGATGTTATAGGACTGTGGGGGCCCTCTAAACGGACTCTCTGAGAGACTGGCAGTTTCTTCTGCCACTCCAAACCCCACTGGTTTTCACAGTCAGAAGCAATGAGGCTTTATTTTCCCTGATGCTGGGACCATGAGCTGCGCTGTCTGGTGTGGGGCTGGGATCTTTCCGCAGGTGTCCCTCTTGACTTTTATAATGCTGGCTGCGCTTTCCATCAGCCAGCCACAGCCACTGCCTTGCTGCTGCCACGGCAGTTACCACCACCACCACACTGGGTTCTCTCTGCCCCAGCTGTGCCCCTCCTACTTGTTAGGATGGGTATTTCTTCTTTTTATCTTTGTTTGCTGGACTTCCATGCAGTTTGATTTTCTGGTTGTTCTCGTTGTTTCCAGTTTTGAGGTGGTTGTAGTCCTTCTTATGGTTGTTGAGGGAAGTGAAGTGTGTCTACCTATGCCTCCATCTTGGTCGGAAGTCTCATTTGCCCATTTAAAAATTGAATTGTTTTTCTTCTTAGTGTAAGTTCTTTATATATTTTGGAGATTAATCCCTTATCAGATGTATCACTGGCAAATATATTCTCTGATGCAGTGGATTGCCTTTTCACTTTATTGATGGTTTATTTTGCTGTGCAAATGCTTTTTATTTTGATGCAGTCCCAGTGTTTATATATTTTTTTGTTTCCCTTGCCCAAGGAGATATTTCGGCAAAAATATTGCTACAAGAGATGCCTGAGATGTTACTGCCTGTATTTTCTTCTAGGATTTTACTGCTTTTGTAACTTATATTTAAGTATTTAATCAATTTTGAGTTTATTCTTGTGTGTGGTGTAATTTGGTGGACTAGTCTTAATTTTTTTGCATGTACCTGTCCAATATTTTCAACATCTTTATTGAAGAGACTGTCTTACTCCATTGATTGCTCATGCCTCATTTGTTAGATATTAATTGAACATAATGGCACAGGTTTAATTCTGGGTGTTCTGTTCTGTCTCATTCATCTATAGCCTGTTCTTATGCCAGTACCAGGATTTTCTGATTAAAATGGACTTATAGTATAATTTGATAACAAGTATTGTGATACTTCCAACTGTGTTCTACTTTCTCAAGATTGCTGAGGCTATTCAAGGTCTTTTTTTGTTTCACATAAATGTTTGGAATATTTGTTCTAGATCTGTGAAACATGCCATTGGTATTTTAGTAGGTATTGAACTGAATCTATAGATTGCTTTGGGTAGTATGGACATTTTAATGATGTTAATTCTTCAAAACTATGAACGCAGTATATGGTTCCACTTATTTTTATCTTCCCCAGTTTCTTTTTTCAGTATCTTATAATTTTATGAGTACAGGCCTTTTACTTACTAGGTTAAATTTATTTTAGGTCTCTTATTTTTTGTTGTCTTTGTTGCAATAGTAAATGGGATTTTTTCCTTAATTTATCTTTCTGAGAGTTCATTATGGGTGTTTAGAAATGCCACTGATTTCTGAATACTGATTTTGTATCCTCCTATTTTGTGGAATGCATTTACTTAATGCAATGGTTTTATGGTAGAGTCTTTAGGGTTTTCTGTATATAATATAATGCCATCTGTGAATAAGGACAGTTTTACATCTTCCTTTCCTATTTGGAAGTCTTTTATTTCTTCTTAATCTGATTACTGTGGCTAGGACTTACAATATTGTGTTGAACATGAAAGGTGAAAGTGGACTTCCTTGTCTTGTTCCTGAGCTTAAGGAAATACTTTTAGTTTTTGCCTGTTGTGTATGATGTTGACTCTGAGTTTATAATGTTGAGGTATTGATTGTGTCTTATTCTTTTTCTTTTAGGTGTAGGGTTAGATTGTTTACATGAGACATTTCCTGCTTCTTGAGGTAGGCCTATAATGTTATGAATTTCTCTCTCAGGACTGCTTTTGCTGTGTCCTGTAGATTTTGAGTTGTTGTGTGTTTATTTTCATTTGTCTCAAAGTAACTTTAGATTTCTTCCTTGATCTCATTGTTTAATAACATGTTTTTAACCTGTATGTGTTTATGAAATTTTTAAAATTGTAGTTGATTTCTAGTTTCATACCATTATGATCTGAGAAGATGCTTGATATGATATCAGTCTTCTTGAATTTATTAAGTCTTGTTTTGTGTCCTAACATGTGATCTATCTCTGAGAATGTTTCCTGTGTGCTGGGGAAGAATATATATTTTGCTGCTTTGCGATGGAATGTTCTTAAATATCAATTAAATTAATCTGATCTAGCATGTCATTTAGGTGCTGTTGCATTGTTGATTTTTTTTGTCTGGAGGACCCATCCTTTGATATCAATAGGGTGTTAAAATCCCCTACTATGACTGTATTGTTGTTGATTTCTCCCTTAATGTCCACTAAGATTTTTTTTATATATTTAGGTGATCCTGTTATGTTAGGCTGTAGGTCCTTGCTTTTCATCACTTTGATTATTTTATGCCATTTTTTTCTGGCCTGAAGTGTTTCTGTTGAGAAATCAGTTGGCAATCTTAGGCGAACTCCCTTGTAGGTAAATAAGTGTTTATCTCCTGCTGCTTTTTAGATTCTCTCTTCATTTTTAACCTTTGCCGTTTTCATTATTATGTATCTTGGAGTGGGCCTCTTTGGGTTCATCTTGATTGGGACTCTATGCTTTCTGAATTTGTGTGAGGTTTTTCTTCATTCAGGGAAGTTTTCAGCCATTATTTCTTCAAGCTGAGTCTTTATCCCTTGTTTCAGTCTCTTCTCCTTCTGGAACCCCTACGATACAGATGTTGTTGTGCTTGATATTGTCCCAGAGGTCCCTTAGACTTTCCTAATTCTTTTCTTTAATTTTTTAAAATATGCTTTATTGTTTATGCTATTACAGTTGTCCCAATTTCTTTTCCCTTTGTTCCCCTCCACCCAGTGACACCCCATCTCCAGTTGTCCCCCAACTTAGTCCATGCCCATTGGTTGTGCATATAGTTCTTAGACTTTCCTAATTTTTAAAAAAATTTTTCTATGCTCTACTTGGGTGCTTAGTGTTATCCTGTCCTTTAAATCACTGATTTGATCCTTCACTTCATCTGATTCCTTCTAGTGTATTCTTCATTTCCGATATTGTATTCTTTATTTCTGACTAGTTCTTTTTTATGGTTTCTATGTCTTTTTTAATGCTTACTATTTCTTTTAAGTTCTCAAATGGATTGTGCATTCTTCCTTAAGTTCCTTCAGTATTCTTATAACCATTGTTTAAACTCTGCATCTGGTATTTTGGTTGCTTTCATTTCATTTCATTCTTGTGTCTTGAGAGTTTAGATTTTAATGTGATGTGGCTTTCAAAAAATATTTGGGCCATGTCCAGGTGGCTCAGTTGGTTGGAGCGTTGTCCAATACACCAAAAAGTTGTGGATTCAATTTTTGTCAGGACCCATAGCTAGGTTGTGGGTTCCATCCTTGGTTAGGGTGCACATAGGAAGCAAGCAATCAATGCCTCTCTTTCACAATGATGTTTCTCTCCCTCTCTCTCTTTCCCTCTCCCTTCCTCTCTCTCTCAAATAAATAAACATATCTTCATGTGAGGGTAAAAAATATGCAAATACTAGCTTAAATCTGTTAATTCAGGTTGGAGTGTTGTGAATGCAGTGTTCTTCATTTTTTTGCAGGAGATTTTCATCAGCTGAAATGTTCTGATTTTAATTTTCTGTTTTTATTTTATAATAACTCTATGGATTTGGTCTACCTTGTTCTGTTGGTGTATACACTTGTATAATTTTTACTCAAATATTAGCAGTTATGTGTAGACAAAAGTGAGGATTTTGTGTGGCAAAATAAATTACTTATTTCAAGAGCATCCTCTTCTCTATATTGAAATAGTTTGTTTTTATTAATCAATGGCATTCTTGTTGAAGGGTGCGGTTGTTATGTTTTATGACTTAATGATTTCTATTTGTGTTTCTAGGATTCTTACTTTAACTTTCATGATGCCTTTTTTACCTTCACTATCAAGTTCTTAATGGGTGCCTTTTCCTTCCTTCTTACCCTTCCTTTCTACAGATGTGCCACCTTGAAGCTTCTCCTCAGGTCTTAAGTCACTTGCTTTTTATTTCCTAGTAGCTTGTGCTTTAATGTCCTAGATTTTAAACCTGCTGCTTTCAGTATTTATTATAATCAAGTGGGATTTTCTCTTATTGGATTTATTTTATATTTATTCCATCAGCATTAGATTATCCATATTTCTTATTTTTTCCCTCTTCCCTTCCCTTTCCCACCTCCCTTCCCTCCTTCCCCCTTTGCTTCCTTCCTTCCAGTCTTGCCCCATGCTCTTGCTTATTTCTCACCATAGGCATAGACTTTGCAGATAAGTTTCCTGGATTTGAGTATTTTCCTACTTAGAGGTAACTTGAAGTTAATTTTATCTGTCTTTTAGTTTTGATGACAGATTATGGGTGATTTTATTTTTGTTGATTAAAAAAATTTTTTTGGAAAATTCATGGAGAAATTCGGATTTAGACAACTACAGTTGATCTCTATAGCTGAGCAGTCATACCTTCATTTTTGAGGAATATTTTTGCTGAGAATAGAATTGCAGATTGGCAAGACAATGGCTCTAAGATATAAGCAGCTACTGGAGCCAGCATATCTTTCCAACATTCTTATTTCTTTGGATTTTTAGCTCCTCTACTTCTTGCCTCAAATGGTATTTACAGAATTATCTAGCTTTTCTTTTATTTCTAGGTTGGAAATATTGGTATGTTATCATGTATTTTATCCCATCCAGGTGCTTATATTAACTCAGACCTTGAGGATAAGAGCAAAAGCTTCATCTTTAATCTTCAACTTTATCTATAACATCATGAATTTTTGTGATACTTTCATTAAAACCTAAAAAATACTGTATTAGAGACCTGTAGATACTCCCAGGTTTGATGGTTTGCTAGGAATACTCATAGGACTAGCATATAGTTGTATTCATGGCTAAGATTTATTTCAGGAAAAGGATACAAAGTAAAATCAGGAAAGGGAAAAGGGAAACTGGGCATAAGCTTCCAAGAGTCCTTTCCTGGTGCAATTTCATAGGATATGCATAATTACTTTATCAATAACTTGTAGTCAGCACATGTAGAATGTTATCTACTAGGGAGTATCACTAGAGACTCTGTGCTTAGGTGTTTTATTAGAGGCTGTTCATGTAGATATTCTCTGCCTAGCATGTACCAAAATTCTAGACTCCTAGAAGGAAAGGGCGCACTCAGCATAAACTATTGTTTGCATGAACAGGCTAAGCACAATGAGCCATTCTTATCAGTGAGGATGGTGGTAACCCTCTTGAACTATAAGTTCCCATAAGCCAGCCAACATTGCAAGGAGGGCTTTTCAAGGATAGCAGTTTAGTTCTTTTAACTCTTCTCTGCAATACTTACCTTGCCAACCACTTACTCATCTTGCTAGTAAGAGTTCTTTGGGATCTAAAATAGGTCAGCAATGTCATATCTATATAAGCAGTGAGGTTTCTTCTCAGCAAAACTCTTATAGTTAATCAGAAGTGAGGGAAATAAAATTATTCTCAAAAAATTATTTTTAAGGAAGATAGCAAAATTCTTTTCCATCTTAAGCTTAAGATTTTAATCTTTTAAACATTTTTAATTAAGGTAATCAAAATGCCATTGTTTTACATAAAATCACATTTTCTTCCTTTATTAGTTTTTATTAGTGGGAAAAAAATGACTGAAACGACTGTATAAAGGAATTATATATTCCCTCTTTTATTGTAGCCTAAGAAAGCTGTCAAGGCACAACCTCGCCCACCTATAGCTCCTCGATCTTCTACTGGTTCCACAGCAGCTGTTCACAGATTGTTAAGAGTTCTCCCCCACATTGGGCAGTCTTGTTTACCTTCTGGGAATGTACATCTACCAGAAACATCCAGCAATACAATTTCAAGTTTGACAACTCTGTCCCCTGCTGATAAACCCATATCATCTATAACTAGTGATTTTTGTAAGGAAGATGATAACTGGGAGAGTAACACACAACCTCATTTCAATGATAGCATCAAACTACCCTCTCAGATAACCCACGTGGAGTTAAAAAATGACAAAGAGGTTGCTGATTCTATTCTCCATCTTGGATCATCCCAACCTAGGCGGAAAAAATACTTTTCAGAAAAATTGTCACCTAATAATGAGGATTACAATGTTTTATCTCCAACTTCTGAAGAGTGTGTAACTGAAAAATCACTTCTACCTGAAGTGGGTTCATTTGCTTTGTTTAAAGAAGGAAATATTGATGAACAGAGCAATGGCTTGAAAGGCACCGAGAAGGTTAATCCTGATTTCTTATTTACTAATGGTGATAAAAGGTTGAAAGCTACAGAGCAGCATCTTAAACGTGTTGCAAGAGTATTGAGTGGTGAATCAGTAGAGACTACAGTTCTCAGCAATCATGAATTAAGTCCTCACAAGAATAGACTCCTGTCACCTCTTCAGTGTTCTACACCAATGTCACTCCCTAATTCTTTGAAGAAACCACAGAGACAGTCCAAATGTTTTGAATCTGGGAAACTCCAGTCTTCTCCTTCACAAAATATGCTCCAGTCATTGGATGTTCAAAATATAACTGATTCTTATTTCTCTAGGACTACACGCTTTCGAGCTGTTAAAGTTGATTCACCTGGGAAAAGATCCAATATTATTTCTAAAGTTGAGGCTCGGGACATCACAGAAATGGCTAACAAGTCTTCCAAGGAGCCTGTTGGTTGTGTAAATAATATAGGTTTTCTTGCTTTGCTGGCCCGGAGCGCAAGCAGAGAAGGGTTGCCGAGTACATGTGGGGTAGGTAGGCTTCGGACCTCTGGAATTAGGCCATCCACAGACCTCCAGCATTTTCAGGAAGAATGCATTAAGAAAAGTTCTCCCCAGTTAGAATCTACAGATTTTTTTCTAGTAAGTACCTTCTTTTTGATATGTTCTAGTAGTAGTTATCCTTCTAATGATTCAATATATTTAAAGTTTGTTTTTTGTTTACATAAATAAGGAGGCCTAAGGTTAACTTCTTTTAATAGTTTCTCTTAAAATATTTATCTAGTTTGTAGAGAATCTTTTTGTTATGTAAATTTTAAATAATGTTTTAGTTCTAAATTGAGAACTGTAACTTGAAAATAATTTTATTTAAACAACTTATCATAGTAGCCCCCCCCCCTTATCTATGGGAGATACATTTCAATACTTGCAGTGGATATCTGAAACCACAATAATACCAAACTCTATCTATACTATGTTTTTCATATATATATATATATATATATATATATATATATATATATATACACACACACACACACGATAAAGTTTAATTTATATGTGTAAATTAGGTGCAGTAAGAGATTAACAACAACAATAATAAAACAGAGCAATTATAAAAAAACTCTAATTAAAGTTATGTGAATGTGGTTTCTCTCCCTCTCATAATTTCTTATTGTACTGGACTCACCCTCTTCTTCTTGTGATAGTGTGAGATAGTATAATGTTAACATGATGAAATAAGTGAGTTTGTATGCTCTGGACAAAGGGATGATTTATTTCCTGGAGGGATGGAGTGAGATTTTATCATGCAAATCAGAACAGCATGCAATTTAAAACTTATAAATTGTTTATTTCTGGAATTTCCCATTTAATATTTTTTGACAGTGGTTTATGTTGGGTAACTGACACTGCAGAAAGCAATACCATGGATAAAGAGGGAAATGCTGTATTTTTAAATGCTATTTTTATTAATGTTTTTCCCAAATGAGAACTTCTTTTTGAGCCATCAAATTATACTCTCTTAAACATAAGTAATAAGCACAATATTTCTGGATGTGAGAATCAATTTACCAGTTAATTTAATTAAAATTAGATTAAATAATTTTAAATGAAAACCCAACAACATTTTTATAATAAAGTGAAAGTACTCCATGTTCGATGTTTTCTTCTGTTCTCCACTAACTTACCTCCATCATAGATGTTTTGTGTTTTAATTGTAGTCTTCCTGTGGTATTGGAATGAATGAAAATAATACAGCAGCAGGGAAAAGAATAGGTAAGCTACAGATGATTTTTTAAAAAATTTAAAACTAATAATCATATCATTAGGCATGCTATTGAATTTCAAAGGGAAACGAGAAAAACATTCTCTGTAGTATGTGCAGAGTAAACTCACCCTAAACTTTGTTTAATCCACTTAAGAAAATGATTATAAGAACTGACTGTAGGACATATTTGATGAATGAAACTAAAATGAAATTTAGATCTCTTGTCTGGGAAGGGATATGGTCTATGTGAAAAGACAACATGAATGAAAAACTAATTTGTAGTTCCCAATGCTCCCAGTAACTGGCCACTTTAGAGCCATGCTGGGATGCAAGATGGGTTTTGATGAAGTATCCTAGAAAGTTGTTTCTTTTTAAAAACATATATATTATTTTATTCCATCGTTGTTCAATTACAATTGTCCCAATTTTTCCCTCATTGCTTTCTCCCCAACCTGTTGTCCATGTCCATGGGTCATTTTTACTTGCTCCTTTACTTGACCCTTCCTTCACCTTCTTTCTTCCATTATCCCCTTACCCCCTTCCCTCTTGTTGCTGTCAGTTCCTTATTTCCATGTCTCTGGTTCTATTTTGCTCATTTATTTTGTTCACTAGGTTCCATTTACAGGTAAGATCATATGGTATTTGTCTTTCATAACACTCTGTATTTCCATGTATGATGTCACAAAGGGTAGGAGTTCTTTCTTTCTGATGTGGAGTATTCCATTATGTAAATGTACCACAGCTTTTTGATCTACTCATTTAGTGAAGGGCACTTGGCTGTTTCCAGCACTTGGCTATTATAAATAACACTTCTAGGAATATAGGGGTGCATAGGTTCTTTTGAATTGGTGTTTCAGGATTTGTAGGGTATAATCTCAGCAACCAAGGAAGTAAAAGACTTGTACTAAGAAAACTGCAGGACACTGGAAAGAGAAATTAAGGAAGATACAAATAAATGGAAGGATATACCATGTTCATGGATGGGAAGAATTAACATCATTGAAGTGTCCTATACTACCCAAAGCAATCTATAGATTCAATGCACTTTCTATTAAAATACCAATGACACATTTCAAAGATTTAGAATAAATATTTAAAAAATTTATATGGAACCAAAAATGACCCTGAATTGCCTCAGCAATCTTGAGAAAGAAAAACAAAGTAGGAGGGATGACAATACTTGATATCAAACTGTATTGCAAGGCCACTGTAATCAAACCAGTCTGGTATTGGCATAAGAACAGACACATAGGTCAATGGAACAGAATAGAGAGCCCAGAAATAAACCCAAGTCTCTATGGTCAATTCATATTTGACAAAGGGGTCAGGAGCATAAAATGGAGTAAAAATAACCTCTTCAACAAATGGTGTTGGGAGATCTGGACAGGTACATGCAAAAAAATGGAACTAAATCACCAACTTACACCATACACCAGAATAAACTCAAAATAGATAAAAGACTTAAATGTAAGCCATGACACCATAAAAGTCATAGAGGAAAACGTAGGCAATAAAATTTCAGATATTCCACATAGCAATATTTTCACCAATATATCCCCTAGGTCAAGGTATGTAAAGAAAAGAATAAACAAATGGGACCACATCAAACTAAAGAGTTCCTACTCAGCAAAAGAAAATATCAGCAAGATGAAAAGGGAATCAACGGTATGGGAAAACATATTTGCCGATGATACTTCAGACAAGGGTTTGATCTCCAAAATATATAAATAACTTCTATGACTCAACACCAAGAAGACAGACAACTCAATTAAGAAATGGGCAAAGGACCTGAACAGACACTTCTCTAAGGAGAATATACAGAGGGTCCATAGGCATATGAAAGAATGATCAACATCACTAGCCATCAGAGAGATGCAAATAAAAACCACAATGAGATACCACTTTATACCAGTCAGAATGGCCATCATCAACAAATCACAGACAAAAAGTGCTGGCGAGGATGTGGATAAACAGGAACATTAGTGCACTGTTGGTTGGAATGCAGACTGGTGCAGCCACTACGGAAAACAGTATGGAATTACCTCAAAAAACTAAAAATGCAACTGCCTTTTGATCCAGCAATTCTATTGCTAGGATTATACCTGAAGAATCCTGAAACCCTAATTCAAAAGAACCTATGCACCCCTATGTTCATAGCTGCACTATTTATAATAGACAAGTGTTGGAAACAACCTAAGTGCCCATCAGGAGATGAGTGGATCAAAAAAACTGGTACGTTTACACAATGAAACTCTATGCAGCAGGAAGAAAGAAGGAACTCCTACCTTTTGTAACAAGATGGATAGAACTGGAGAACATTTTTAATTTCTTAAGATATTTTTATACTTCTTTCTACAGTGGTTGTACCAGACTGCATTCCCACCAACAGTGCAAAAGGGTTCCCCTTTCTCCACATCCTTACCAGCATTTGTTGTTTGTTGATTCACTGATAATATCCTTTCTGACAGGTGTGAAGTGATATCTCATTGTGGTTTTAACTTACATCACTGTGACATTGAGCATGTTTTCATAGGTTTATTGGCCATCTGTATGTTCTCTTTGAAGAAGTATATTTAATCACTTTGCCAATTTTTTAATTGGATTGTTTGTGGGTTGTTTTTTTGTTTCGTGTTGAGTTTTCTAAGTTCTTTATAGATTTTGGATATTAACCCCTTATTAGCTGTATTGGTGAATATATTCTCCCATTCTATGGGTTGTCCTTTTATTTTTTTGATGGTCTCCTTTGCTGTGCAAAAACTTTTTAGTTTGATGCAGTCCCATTTTTTTTTTTTTTTTTTTTTTTTTGCCGGGGATATATATCAGATAAAATATTGCTATGAGCAATGTCTGCGGTTTCACTGCTTATGTTTTCTTCTAGAATTTTCATGGTTTGGGGTCTAATATTTAAATCATTAATCCATTTTGAATTTATCCTTGTGCATGGTGTTAGAAGGTAGTCTATAGTTTCATTTTTCTGTACATATCTGTCTAATTTTCTCAATACCATTTATTAAATAAACTGTCTTTAGCCCATTGCTGGTGCTTGCTTCTTCTGTTGAATATTAATTAACCATAAAGTGTAGGTTTATTTCTGGGCTCTCTATTCTGTTCCATTGATCTGTGTCTTTTTTTATGCCAGTACCATGATGTTTTGATTACTATGGTGTTATAGTATAGTTTGATATTAGATAGTGTGATTCCTTCAACTTTGCTCTTCTTTTTCACCCTATGTCTTTTGATTGGAGCATTTAATCTATTCACATTTAAAGTGATTATTGATAGGCATGTATTTGGCATTTTATTTTTCATAATATTCTTTTTTCTCTATTTCTTTTTATTGTTTATTGATTTTAGAGAGAGGGAGGAATAGAGAGAGACAAGGGGTTTAGGGAGGGAGAGAGGGATAGAGAGGGGGAGGGAGGGAGAGAGAGAGATCTGTTGTTCCACTTATTTATGCATTCCTGCATTGCTTCTCTTATGTGCCCTTATCAGGGTTTAAACCCACAACCTTGGCATATTGGGACTATGCTCTAACCAACTGAGCTTTCCAGCCAGGGCTTTCTACTTCTTATAGAAGTTTCTTTAACATTTCTTGTAATAGTGGTTTGCTGGTGATGAATTGCTTTAGCTTTTTCTTGTCTGGGAGGCTCTTTATCTGTCTTCAATTCTAAGTGATCATTTGCTTGGAGAGTAGTGTTGGTTACAGGTCCTTGCTTTTGATCACTTTGAATACTTCATCATTCCAAACCCTTCTGCCTGCGAAGTTTCTGTTGGGAAATCAGCTGACAATCTTGTAAGAACTCCCGTGTGGGTAACTTACTATTAGGGTTTTTTATTTATTAATTTATTCTTCTTCTTCTTATTATTATTATTATTTGCTGCTTTTAATAGTCTCTCTTTATCTTTAATTTTTTGACATTTTAATTATGATGTGTCTTGGTGTGGACCTCTTTGTGTTTATCTTGTTTGGAACTCTGTACTTCTTGGGCTTGTATATCTTATTTCCTTCTCCAGATTAGGGAAGTTTTTTGTAATCATTTCTTCAAACAGGTTCTCAATCTCTTGCTCACTCTTTTTCTCCTTCTGGTATCCCTATGATGTGAACATTGTCACACTTGATGTTGTCCCAAAGGTCCTTTAGATTTCTTTTTTTCAGCTCTGCTTTGACTTTTATTTATGTTGTCCTCCAAATTGGTGATTCAATCCTCTGCTTCATGTAACCTGCTATTGATTCTTTCTAATATATTCTCCATTTCAGATATTGCATTATTCGTTTCTGACTTTTTTTTTTTTTTTTTGGTCTCCATGTCCTTTTTAATGCTTACTATCTCTTTGTTTAAGTTCCCACTGAGTTGATACATTCTTCCTTTAAGTTTCTTGAGTTTCCTTATAACCTTTGTTTTGCACTCTGTATCTGGTAGCTTGATGGCCTCCACTTTATTTAGTTCTTTTTCTGGGCATTTCTCTTGTTCTTTCATTTGGGATATGTTTCTTTGCTCTCCATTTTGGCTGCCTCACTGTATTTCTTTCTGTGTATTAGGTAGATGTTCTATGACTCCCCATCTTGGTATGGTAACCTTATATAATAGGTGTCAGTTGGGGCTCAGTGGCATAATCTGCCTGATCACCTGAGCTGGGTGCTCCAGGAATGTTCCTTGTGTGTGTTATGTGAGCCCTCCTATTGTATTTGAGTCTTGATTCCTGTTAGCTTGTCTGTGACTGGAGTTGATCATCAGGCTGATTGACTATGAAGATTGACCCCAACAGCAGTGTTTGAGCTGCTATTGGCAACTGACTCCACAAAGCAGAATTGGCCCCAGCAGTGTCTGCTGTCTGCCAGTATCTCCTTTTGAATGTGCCACTTTTGAAGGTTATTGGGTTGTGCTCTGATGTGGTCTGAGCTCTGGGTGTGTTGGTTCCAAGGTATTTTGGGAGGGACTCCAATACTGGTCAAATGTGAGACACTGCCTTTAACCAGCCTTGAGGTACCAATTGTGGAACTACCAAGTGATCTGCAGTTTGTGTCTGCCTCTACTGTGCCTGGCTACTTGTGGGAGGGGCCAACCTGTGTATTAAGACTGGCTTTCACCAGCTTTGAGTCTGGAGGCTGGTCAGCGAAGGCCCAATGAACCTTGAGATCCATTTTTGTTTGCTGGCTGCCTGTTTGTCTCAGAGACTGGTGGAGCCTCTGGCAGTGTATGAGTTGTGTGAGACAGGTTCTCAGTGAGTCACTAAGTAGGGGCTTTGGTGTTCATTTGGTTGATACAGCTTTCAACTCAGTGTCATTGTTGGGTCTGAGGCAGCTCAGCAAAATCTCAGGATGCACCAGGGCCAGCCACCAGCTATCTGAGATCGATGGCCCTTTGTAGTAGAGTGGGGTCTCAGGGAGTCATCAGGATGAGGCTAGCAGAGTTCATCAGGCAGGTGGGTGGAATCCCCTCTGATTTCACAGCCAGATATTGTGTGGGTCCTTTTTTCTGGCTCTAGGTGCTCTGGGATAGAGAGACTGGCTTGGGGCTGAGGTTTGTCACTACTCTGGGGGAACCTTCTCAGGTAAGATATCTTTCTGAATTCTCTTCCATTTCACATGGTTGTAGGGTTAGCCACTTTTGCATTTTTGCCCTTCCTACCAGTCTTGATGGAAGTTCCTCTGTAAATCCTTAGTTATAAGACTTCTGTTCAGCTTGTCTTCAGATGGATATTCAGGTTGAATTGTTCAGTACCTTAAGCCACTACTCTGATATGGTCTTGGGAGGAGGTGAGCCTCATTCCCACCTACTTTGTCACCATCTTGAACCCCATGATTTAAGCATTTTTCAATTGCCACAGCACCTTAGAATTCACCATTAGGAGTGTGAACTGAGTTTCAGTCTGCACCTGTCTTTCTTACCTTTTCTGTCCATTCAATTTGTACTTCTTAATCCCTTCTCCCAATGCACTCATTCCATCCAACCTTCCTCCCATCTTGCAAACATCAAAATGTTTTCTGTATATATAAGCCTGTTTCTGTTTTGTTTATTTTGTTTTTTAGATTTCATATATAAGTGAAATCATATGGCATTTGTCTTTGTCTGACTTAGTTAACTCAACACCATACCCTCTAGGTCTATCCATGTTGTTTCAGATGGCAAGATTTCATTCTCTTTTGTCATTGAGTGATATTTTATTTATATATGCATGAGTTTTATGTCCATTTATTCACTGATGAATACTTAGGTTGAGCACATAACTTGGCTATTGTAAATAATATTGCAATGAACATATGGATGCATATATCATTTCAATTAGGGTTTTGGGTTTCTTCAGATAAATACCCAGAGGTATAATTGCTGGGTTCTACTTTTCTCCTGTCATAATCTCTGTTTTAAAATCTGTTTTGTCTGATATAAGTAATTGCTGCCCCAACTTCTTTGTTTGTTTTTATGTTCATAAAATATCTTTTTCCATTCCTTTACTTTCAGCCTATCTGAAGCAAGTCTCTCTTTTTTATTGTTGTTCTATTACATTTGTCCCAGTTTTTCCTCCATTGCTCTCCCCTCCCCCGTCCCTCCCTCTGTTCCCACAGTCAATCCTCACCCTGTTATCCATGTCCATGGATCCTTTATACATGTTTCTTGACTCAACCCTTCCCCTTCTTTCTCTTGTCAACAGCATATGTAAGAGTATTATTTTCTTATCCATTCAGCCACCTTATGCCTTTTGATTGTAGCAATTAATTCATTTACATTTAAAGTAATTGTAATGTAGATATGTAGTTAGTACCATTTTATTATTCATATTTTTTATTTTTTTATTTTTAAAGAAGTGTCTTTATAATTTCATATAATACTGGCTTGGTGGTGATGAATTCCTTTAGCCTTTCCTTCTCTGTAAGCTCTTTATTTCTTCTTTGATTCTAACTGATAGCTTTTACTGTGTAGCATAATAGTGGTTGTCCACCATACTGTTTTCCACTGTGGCTATACCATGTTGCATTCCCACCAACAGTGTACAAGTTTCCCAATTTCTCCACATTCTCAGCGATACTTGTTATTTTCGTTCATTTTTCCTCCCTCCCTCACCCCTTCCCTTTCTTTCTCTTTTTGTAGCAGACATCCTAACAGGTATGAGGAGGTATTTCACTGTGGTTTTGGTTTGATGATTAGTGATACTGAGTATCTTATTATGTACTTAGCCATTCATATATCTTCTTTAGAGATATGTCTATTCAAATCTTTTGCCCATTTTTGAATCAGGTTGCTTGTTTTTTATTGTTTATATTTAATTCCTCTTTATACATTATGGATATTAATCCCTATCAAATATATGATTTGCAAATATTTTTTCCCATTTTGTATGTTGCCTTTTTACCCTATTGATAGTGTCTTTTGATGGACATCAGTTTTTAATTTTTATGAAATCTAATTTGTCTATATTTCCTTTGTTGTCTATGCCTTTGGCATCATATCCAATAAATCTTCGCCAAATCAATGTCACGAAGATTTTCACCTATATTTTCTTATGGGAGTTTTATAGACTTTGGTCATATATTTAGGTCTTTGATAAATTTTGAATGAATTTTATATGTGATATAATGTATGGGTCTAATTTTATTTGTTTCCATGTATATATCCACTTTTCCCAGAACCATTTGTTAAAAAGACTATCTTTTCTCCATTGAATGGTTTTGGTACATTTGTCAAAAATCATTTGACCATATACGTGAGGGTTTATTTCTGTATTCCCTAATCGTGTTCTGTTGCTCTGTATGTCTGTCTTTATGCCAGTCCCATGCTGTTTTGATTACTGTAATGTATGAACTTTCAGTGTTACAATTATTTTTTCCTTGACATATATTCAAGTCTATTCTGTCCTAACTCACAGGTTTGTGTTTCACTTATTTCTACTTTCTTAACTCTAATTCAGGCTTCATTGCTTTCTTCACTTCTCTTGTCACTGCTTCTCTGAAATTGCTGTTGTTGAGGTTACCAAAGTCTCCAAAATTTCAAATCCAGGGGATGCTTCTGTATTTTTATGTTACCTGATTATTGTGGCCCTCCTTGAAATAGTTTCTTTCTCTCTCTCAAACACTCTTTCTGGTCTATTACATTGTTGTAAATATATATATTTACAAATTGTTTTAAATATATATATTTTAACCTCAGTTTTCTTTAATACTCATTTACACAGCTCTCTGCTTGTCCTTGAGTATACACTCTTTAGGTTGACTTTATTTAGGTTGGTCAAGTCATCTGCTGCTTCCTGCAGTGGTGACTCCTCAGACTAGAGCTGTGTTAACTTGCTGCCATTTCCTTTCATTAATAACCAAATCATTCTGAATTACCTACAAGAGTCTGAAAATTCTGGTATAAGTTTTATTTAATTGATCTACTGAGTTTTTCCATTGGTCCTCTTTGCTTTTCACTATAGGGTTTCCCAGGAAATTTTATCCAACTTCATAGGGTTGTTTTTTATTTTGTATGTTTTATTCATTATGCTGTTACAGTTGTCCCAATCTCCTTTCCCTTTGTTCTCCTTGACCCAGCAACCCTGCTCCCTCCAGGAGTCCCCCACACTTAGTCCATGTCCATGGGTCGTGCATAAAGCTCTTCTCAACATCCCCCTGTTCATTGCCCACCCTCCTACCATGCTTCTTAATTACTGCACCATTTCCCGCCCTCTCACCCTTCCGCTTCCAAGGTGCCCTCCCCCAACATGCTCCGATACCTATGATTCTGTTCCCACTCTAGTTGTCTGCTTAGTTTACCTTTGTTCCATTCCCTAGATTCTGTTGTTGATAGCTGTGATACTGTATTCATTTTTTTTTTTTTTTTGGTTTTTCAATTTCAGTTGTCCCATTTTTTCCCTATTGCCCACCCACCCAGCCCACCCCTTCTGCCATAATCATATCACTCCCCATTGTCCATGTCCATGAGTCATTTATACATGTTCCTTGACTAAACCCTTTCCTTACTTATCCCCCTTTTCTCCCTGCCCCCTCCCCCGTGTTATTCTGCTCCTTGTCCTATTTCGTTCATTTGTTTATGTCGTTCTTTCGTTTCCTGTATTAGGTGATATCATATGGTATTTTTCTTTCTTTGCCTGGCTTATTTCACTAAGCACAATTCTCTCTAGTTCCATCCATGTTGTCACAAATGGCAGGAGTTCCTTCTTTCTTTCTGCTGCATAGTATTCCATTGATAAATGTACCACAGTTTTTTGATCCACTCATCTACAGATGGGCACTTAGGCTGTTTACAGCACTTAGCTATTATAAACAGTGCTGCTGTGAACATAGGGTGCATAAGTTCTTTTGAATTAGGGTTTTAGGATTTTTCAGGTATCATCCTAGCAGTGGAATCACTGGTTCAAAAGGTAGTTGCATTTTTAGTTTTTAGAGGTAATTCCATACAGTTTTCCATAGTGGCTGCACCAGTCTGCATTCCCACCAACAGTGTAGCAGGGTTCCCGTTTCTCCACATCCTCACCAGCACTTGTTGTTTGTTGATTTGTTGATGATGGCCATTCTGACTGGTGTAAAGTGGTATCTCACTGTGGTTTTTATTTGTATCTATCTCTCTGATGGCTAGTGATGTTGAGCATTTTTTCATGGGTCTATGGACCTTCTGTATGTCCTCTTCGGAGAAGTGTTTGTTCAGTTCCTTTGCCCATTTTTTAATTGGGTTGTCTGTTTTCTTGATGTTAAGTCGTATAAGCTCTTTATATATTTTGGAGATCAGTCCCCTGTCTGAGATATCATTGGCAAATATGATTTCCCATACGGTTCATTCCCTTTTCATCTTGCTGACATTTTCTTTTGCTGAGCAGTAACTCTTTAGTTTGATGTAGTCCCATTTGTTTATTTTTTCCTTTATTTCTCTTGCCTTAGGAGATGTGTCTGTGAAAATATTGTTATGTGGGACATCTGAAATTTTCCTGCCTGTGTTTTCCTCTAGGCCTTTTATGGTGTCACGGCTCACATTGAAGTCTTTGATCCGTCTTGAGTTTATTCTTGTATGTGGTGTAAGTTGGTGGTCTAGTTTCATTTTTTTGCATGTCCCTGTCCAGTTCTCCCAGCACCATTTGTTGAAGAGACTCTTCTCACTCCATTTTATGTTCCTTCTTCCTTTATCAAATATTAGTTGACTGTATAGTCCTGGATTGATTTCTGGACTCTCTATTCTGTTCCATTGATCTGTATGTCTGTTCTTATGCCAGTACCAGACTGTTGATCACAGTGGCTTTGTAGTATTGTTTGATGTCTGGTATTGTGATTCCTCCTGCTGTGTTCTTCTGTCTCAAGATTGCTTTGACTATTTGGGGTCTTTTTTGGTTTCATATGAATTTTTGGAGTATTTGTTGTAGGTCTGTGAAATATGTCATTGGTATTTTAATAGGGATTGCATTGAATCTTTAAATTGCTTTGGGTAGTATGGCCATTTTGATGATGTTGATTCTTCCCATCCAAGAACATGGTATTTGCTTCCATTTATTTGTATCTTCCTTAATTTCTTTCTTCAATGTTATCTAATTTTCAGAGTACAGGTCTTTTATCCCTTTGATTAAGTTTATTCCTAGGTACTTTATTTTTCTTGTTGCTATAGTAAATGGTGGGTTTTTTTTGTTTGTTTGTTTCTGTCTCTGATATTTTATTGTTGGTGTACAGAAATGCCTTAGATTTATGTATATTTATTTTGTACCCTGCTATTTTGCCAAATTTACTTATTATATTGAGTAGCCTTTTAGTGGAGTTTATAGGGCTTTCTATGTATACTATCATGTCATCTGCATATAATGATAATTTTACTTCTTCTTTCCCAATTTGGATGCCTTTTATTTCTTTTTCTTGTCTGAGTGCTGTGGCTAGGACTTCCAACACTATGTTGAATAGGAGTGGAGAGAATGGACATCCTTGTCTAGTTCCTGATTTCAGGGAGAATGCTTTCAGTTTTTGTCCATTCATTATGATGTTGGCTTCAGGTTTCTCATATATAGTCTTAACTATGTTAAGGTATGCTCCCTCTATTCCCATTTTGCTTAGTGTTTTCATCATAAATGGGTGTTGTACTTTATCAAATGCTTTTTCTGCATCTATTGATATGATCATGTGATTTTTGTCTTTCATTTTGTTTAAGTGATGTATTATATTTATTGATTTGCAAATATTAAACCATCTTTGCATCCCTGGGATGAATCTCACTTGATCGTGGTGTATGATCTTATTAATGTGTTGCTGGATCCTGTTTGCTGATATTTTGTTGAGGATTTTAGCATCTATGTTCATCAGTGATATTGGCCTGTAGTTTTCTTTCTTCATTGTGTCTTGACCTGGTTTTGGAATTAGGGTCATACTGGCTTCATAGGAAGAGTTTGGGATTTTTCCCTCTTCTTGGATATTTTGGAATAGTCTGAGGAGGGTAGGAGTTAGTTCTTCCCTAAATGTTTTGTAAAATTTGCCTGTGAAGCCATCCGGTCCAGTGTTTTTGTGTGCTGGGAGACTCTAGATTACTGTTTCAATTTCCTTCTTTGTTACTGGTCTGTTGAGACGTTCTGCTTCTTTTTGATTCAGTTTTGGAAGGTTATATATTTCGAAAAATTTGTCCATTTCTTCCAGGTTGTCAAATTTCTTGCCATACAGTTGTTTGTAGTAATTTCTTACAATCATTTGTATTTCTGTGGTATCAGTCGTGATTTCCCTCTTTTTTTTTGTTTTTGTTTCTGATTTTGTTTATTTGGGTCTTCTCTCTTTTTTTCTTGATGAGCCTGGTTAAAGGCTTGTCGATTTTGTTTATTTTTTCAAAGAACCAGCTCCTAGTTTCGTTGATCTTTTGAATTGTTTGTTCAGTCTGTTTTATTTACTGCTCTGATGTTGATGATTTCCTTCCTTCTTCTTGCCCTAGACTTTGTCTGTTGTTGCTGTGCAATTTTTGTAGCTTTAGGGTTAGATTTTTTTATTTGAGATTATTCTATTCTTTTCAGCTATGCCTATATTGCTATGAACTTCCTTCTTAGGACTGCTTTTGCTGTGTCCCATAGGTTTTGGGCTGTTGTGTGTTCATTATCATTAGTTTCCAGAAACTTCTTGATTTCTTCTTTGATGTCATTGTTAACCCATTCATTAATTATTTAATAGCATGTTATTCATTCTCCATGAGTTTGGATGTCTTTGATTTTTTTCTCTGGGGTTGATTTTTAGTTTCAAGGCATTGTGGTCTGAATAGATGCTTGATATAATTTCAATTTTCTTGAATTTGTTGAGGCTTGTTTTGTGTCTTATCATGTTGTCTATCTTTGAAAATATCTCATGTGCATTTGAAAAGAATGTATAGTTTGCTCCTTTGCGGTGAAAAGTTTTGTATATATCAGTTAAGTCCATGTGGTTTAGTGTGTTGTTCAATGTTTGTATATCCTTGGTGTTTCTTTGCTTCGATGATCTGTCTGTTGTTGATAATGGAGTGTTAAATTCCCCTACTATGAGTGTGTTGCTGTTAATATCCTTCTTGTGGTCTTCTAGTATTTTCTTTATGTATTTGGGTGCTCCTATATTGGGTGCATATATGTTTATCAGTGTTATATCTTCTTGATGGATTGTTCCCTTAAGTATTATGAAATGTCCTTCTTTTTCTCTTTTTATTGCCCTTGCTCTGAAATCCGTTTTGTCTGATATGAGTACTGCTACCCCAGCTTTTCTTTTATGTCCGTTTGTTTGGAATACTTTTTTTGTATAACTTCGCTTTCAGTCTATGTCTTTTGTTTTGAGGTGTGTTTCTTGTAGACAGCAAATATGTGGGTCCTGTTTTCGTACCCATTCCGTTACCCTATGTCTTTTAATTGGAGCATTTAATCCATTTACATTTAAGGTTATTATTGACATGTATTTATTCATTTCGCTTTGTACCTGTGTTTCTCTCCTCTCTTTTTCTTCTTTTTCTTAAAACATTGCCTTTAGCATCTCCTGCAATGCTGGTTTGATGGATATGTATTCTTTTAGTCTTCCTTTGTCTGGGAAACTCCTTATTTCACCTTCCATTTTGACTGAGAGCCTTGCTGGGTAGAGTATTCTTGGTTGTAGGCCTTTGTTTTTCATTGCTTGAAATATTTTTGACCATTCCCATCTGGCTTGTATTGTTTCTGTTGAGAAATCGGTTGATAGCCTTATCAGAGCTCCCTTGTATGTTATTTGTTGTTTTTCTCTTGCTGCTTTTAGTATTCTCTCTTTGTCTTTGAATGTTGCCATTTTAATTATGATGTCCCTTGGAGTGTGTTTTTTTGGGTTCCTTTTTATTGGGACTCTCTGTGCTTTCTGAACTTGCATAACTTTTTCTCTCATCAGGTTGGGAAAATTTTCTGTCAATATTTTTTTATCAGCTTTTCTAGTCCTCATTCTTCTTCTTTCTCTTTTATTCTGATGATTCAGATATTATTTTTCCTCATGCTATCCTGTAAATCACTTACATCTTCTTCATACTTTTTCAGTCTTTTTTCATTTTGTTGTATTGTCTGGGAATTTTTTTCTACATTGTCTTCTAACTCACTGATTCGATCCTCTGCTTTGTTTAGCCTGCTTTTGATTGATTCTACTGTGTTTTTCAGTTCAGAGATTGTATTCTTCATTCTTCCTGGTTCTTGCTAATAGTTTCTATGTCTTTTTTTATGCTGGTGTAGTTCTCTGTAAGTTTCCTGTAATTTTCTTGGAACTGTTGGTAACTTCCTTGGAGGTTGTTGTAATTGTTTTTGAGGTTGTCGAGTATATTGAGTTTCTTCACCATCATTGTTTTGAATTCCATGTCTGACATTTGGGCTATGTCTATACCATCTACCTCTCTTTCTGGGGATTTCTCTTTTCTTTTCATTGAGAGTTTGTTTCTTCATCTTCCCATGTTGGATTTTTTTTGTTTGTTTTTGTTTTTTGGATTTTTCTGCTTTGACTTCCCACCTTTGTGGTATGAGATTCTTTATAGGAAATCTGGAGATTTCAGTGGTGCAGTCAATTTGATGTCCTGAACCTGATGTTCTTGGGGTACCCTTTATGTCATTTGTTTATGCTGTCTGGTTATATTTCAGATGCTCTTTGGTGGAATTTTCCCTTTGCCTAGTTGATTGAGAGTCACTCTATCTCCTTTGTCTTGAGTTCTTTTGTGGAGATGCTGTTAAAAACATAAACACACAGCCCAGGCAGGAAACCCACACCCTCAAAAATATCCTCCACCCTTTATCTTGCTATTGTCAGCCAATGAGCCAGTATTAATATAAATGTAGAGAGATTAGGGCTTTTATACTATAGGAAAAATAGATCAGAGTTGTTTTTAAGGAGGAAAAATATGATTTTTGAGTGAGGGGATGATAGATTAGTAATAGTGGCAAGTAGTGTCGAGACTATGCAGGACAGTAGGTAATATTTACATTGTATGTTAATAATAATAAAAGAAAAAGAGGGAAGAATGCAGAATATAGTAAGAAAGTGTAATTGTATAGTATTAGATTTATAAAGTAGTTATATTCTGTTTATTTAGTGTGAAAGGGAGACTAAACAAAACAGACAAACAAATAAAAATTAAAGGGGAAGGATGAGAAGGAGAGATGGTATGAAACAAATTAGAGATAGTTTAAAAATTTTTTAAATAAAAGTAAAAATTAAAATTAAAATTAAAAATAAGAAATTAAAAAAATTAAAATAAAATACAAATAAAAAAACTAAAACAAATAAAAATTAAAAATATATATATACAAAAGGCAAGTTTTTACTCAGTTCAGCCTTTGTGTGTCATCTTCTTTTTCTGGATCCACAGCTGGTTTAATGAAGCAGGCCAGAGGTTCCTGATCCTTGCAACAGCGGTGTGCGCCTGCGTGTAGACTTGGTCGCCCACCCAGGTTACTTCCTCGCGCCCGCAGTGGCCAGTGCGTTCGTTTGTCACCTGTTTGAAGCCGGCCGGGGTGCTTGTTCGCGTGCACACGTGCGCGGACAAGGTGACCTGCATGCTAGCCTCAGGCCTGCCAAGCTGCGCCCCGGGAGTTGGTCTCTCTCCCCTTGGGGCGGGGCCCTGGACACTTGTGCACGGCGGAAGTGAGCATCTGTGAGTCACCACTGCCCGCTGTTCCCACACCCGCCTGGGCAGCCACGAGCAGAGCCCATGCAAGTGGGCTGTGCTCACACCTGGCGCCCACTAGGGCTGGCCAGGGGTTTCTGTGCACGGTCTTCTGCATGCCCAGCGGGCCTTCCCTGTGCCCATTGGGGCACTGACCTTATGTCTGTTGGGGTGTGTTCGAGGGGCACCTGGACGCGCGGCTGGCAACCTGGCTGCGCGCCTGCGCCAGTGTATGAGGGCACTTCCCTGTGTGTGCCTGCATGACCCAAGGGGAGGGTTCGGGAGTGGGCGAGCGCACTTCTGTGTCTGCACTCCTCAAGAATGTCCTATCATCCCCAACCTTTCCTCCCCTCTCCACAGTACACAAGAGAAAAAAAAAAGAAAAAAGAAAAATCACGTTCACACATGCACAGCAGTATGCTGTTTCTTGTCTTTCAGTGCCAGATGCCACCTGGCCCACTCCTGGCTATGCCAGCAGGCAAAGATCAGCTCTCCTCCTGATTCCTTTCTGGGGAAGACTGTAGTCACTAAAAAGTCTTTGTGTACTTCCAGCCGCAGCTCAGGGAGCAACCCTAGTTAGAAATCTTGTCTTGTCCCTTTTTCCTCCGCTATCCTCACCAAATATGTTGCTCCTAGATGGTTTTGTCTAATCCAGCATTGGCAAGGCTCAACTCCTGCCAGTGTCCAGCTTCTCACCGAGATGTTCTGTCTGCAATTAGTCCAAACTACAGACGGGTCTCGAGAACCAGAAAGCGCAGCCTTGCCTCGCTCCTCCGCCATCTTCTCTGGTCTCTGTTTTCATTTTAAAGTTCATAGTTTTGATATCCTTTTTCTTAAATAAGTCCCTTTAACATTTCATATACTAATGGCTTGGTGATGATGAACTCCTTCAGCTTTAGTTTGTCTGGGAAGCACTTTCTGTGCCCTTCCATTCTGAATGATATCTTTGCTGGATAGAGTAATCTTGGTTATAGGGCCTTGCTTTTCATCACATTGAATACTTCTTGCCAGTCTCTTATTACCTGCAAAGTTTCTTTTGAGAAATCAGCTGACAGTCTTATAGGTACTCCTTTGTAAGTAATTTTCCTCCTCTCTCTTGCTGATTTTAAGATTCTCTCTTTATCCTTAACCTTTGGCATTTTGATTATGATGTGTCTTGGTGTGGTCCTCTCTGGGTCTAGTTTGTTTGGGACTCTCTGCTTCCTGGACTCATATGTCTATTTCCTTCCTTAAATCGGGGAAGTTTTCCTTCATTATTTTTTTACATAATTTTTCAATTTATTGCTCTCCCTCTTCACCTTCTGGCAACCCTATGATTCGGATGTTGGCATGTTTATAGCTGTCCCAGAGGTTTCTAAGCCTCTTCTCATTTTTTAAAATTCTCATTTCCTCCTTCTGTACTGGTTGATGGTTTGTTTCTTTATTATGTTCCAATTTGTTGATTTGAACCCTGGTTTCCTTTCCTTCCCCACTTGTTTTATATAAATTTTTCTTCATTTCAGCCAGGATAGCCTTCATTCTTTCCCCATTCTATTTAATCTTTGTTGTCAGAGTTGTGAGCATCCTAATCACCAATGCCTTAAACTGTGCATCTGTTAAGTTGCCTATCTCCTCATTCATTAGGCGTGCTATCTGCTCATTGCTTAGTTGTGCCACTGGGACCTTGATCTACCCCCACTTCTAGGTCATACTTCTCTGTTTCCTCTTCTTTCTGTGTTTGCCTCTGTGATTTGGGCAAGGGCTGTCGCACCTATTAGGGGTCAGAGAGGGAAAAGTGCCAGTTGCTGCAGTTTTTCCAGGCACTCCTTCCCCTTTCCATACTAAACGAGCTGCCTCCTTTTCAAGACATGCAGCTTCTTTCTGCGCCCCTGCGCCCACTTGCTTTCACAGTCAGAAATAATGAGGCTCTATTTTCCCAAACTCTTGAACTGCAAGCTGTGTGGTCTAGTTTGGGGCTTGAATCATTTCTAGGGTTTAATCAGCACTTATTAACTGAGTAGGTTCTCAGCATTATTTGGAGTAGTTCAGTTGTTTCAAATTTTGTTTCCAGTTTGGGGCAAGATCTGGGAATATACTTTAAACTTATAATAGAGTAGACGTAATTATGCTGGACTGGTATATCCAGCATTTAAGATATACTGTAATTCCAATTTTTTGAACTCTTGAAGAGTTTTTAGAGAATTTTAACTGCCAGATGAACATTAAGTCCAGGCCTCCCAAACCTTTATGAGTAGTGGAGAATAGAAAACCATACCACTGACCCTCAATAGTTTTTCTTCTCATTCCATCTTGCTTTTATTTTCTTTTCCTCTTGCTTCTTGGACTTTGAATACCACCAAACATGGTATACTTGCATTGTTTTTGTAACAACTGTGGACAGTTACTTTGAGCTTCTCTACTTATGAGAGGTTTGTTGGAAATTTGCTCAGTACTAAAAGCATTTCACTTAGTAATTAAAGAAAGAGATTTATTCTTTCTTATACCAAATATGTTATTATTTTTAAGGTGAAAAATCAAGTTGTTACAATCATACAGCATTTAGTAAATGATTTTCTGAATGGTAGCACAGTGAAATCAACCTTATTAGTCATTATTGATAATATATTTTATATAATTATAACATTTAAAATTTTCAAAATGCTTTTTATATGTGAGAACTGTGTTGACCTTAAAACACTTAGAAATCTAGGGAGAAAAATACTTGTCCTGTTATCTTAAAAATTAAAAAATTGAAGTTCTGAAAGAATAATAACTTTCTTGTGGTTTGATGAATTTAATTTCTATGGTGTAATTACGATTAGAAGACCAATTTCATGATACTGTGGTACTCCTTGGTGTGAAAAAAATAGGATGATTATATTGTATGTTATGTTGTTTCTCAGAGGTATCATGAATATAATTTTGAATCAGACATTTTTCTTGATTCACTGTCAAGTTTGATTCACTTTCTATATACTGATTGCCCTTAGAAATAATCAGAAATGTGTTGGTGTGTACAAAACTTCTAAAAATATGAGTCACAGTTAGTTGAAACCTACCACATTTTAAAAATATAACAGTTCTACTGCATCTTCACTTGCAGACACTGTAAATATTTTTAGATACAAAAATAATACAGATTAATTTTTATGAAATAGAAGTTTGCTTGTGTTTTATGTTTCTGCTTAATAGTATTTCACATTTAGAATTTTATGCATGTATTAATCAAGGTGTCCTTTCTCTAAACAGGAGAATATACCCATCACCTTCCACCTGTGCAAGCCCCTATTCAAACAAAAAAGAAAATAAAGCACTGTTTTCATTGTGGGAAGAAAACTGGACTGGCCACTAGCTACGAATGCAGGCATGTTGGCTAGCTGGAAAAGTTGAGATGCTTTCTTTGTGGGGATCCAACTTGGGGATACAATATAGAATGTTCTCAAAGTTGGTTCTTTGTAACATCATTAAATGATGTTCATATAACAGCCCTTATTTTAACCCCTCCTAATTGGCTGAAAGGATAGCTTGTGAATTTCCAAATTCACGAGAACCTTCCCTGCTCTTTAAATTAGGAGATTTAAACCAATGGGAGAGTACATTTTTTTGTCTTAGGATAGATATTTTTGTTTTTGTTTGAGTATAGCTTGAAAGAAAACCTCCTCTGAGATTCTATTTTAAATTTAATGAAAGAGGACTAAAATTAACGTAGCATAAATTTTAACAATTATATGGTGTGCTTTTATCTCAAAACAGATAAATAATATATTTACAAAAAATAATAATTTTTTTCTACCCATAATTTTTTTCATTAGCATTGATTAATATGCTTCAAGGATGGTATCTACTCTTAGACTGAAGCCAGACATTAAAAATAACTGCCATTTTTTAGAGAGTATTCTATTCAAATAGAAACAGCTTATCTTGTTACTAGAAAAAGTTTTTAAGTCCTTCATGGCTTAGTTAGGTTTTATTTAATTTTTAAATGAGATTAATTTCTCAGAAATCCATAGTTCTCCCAGTTTTAAATAGTTAGCATGTTTATCAGCTTTTGCAATTTTACTACTTCATAAAGGTCTATACCCCATTTCATTCCATACTGTGTTCTTTATTATAAATGCATATTCATAGACAATTAACTTGTTCTTTTGGGGGATGCTTGTGCTTCTTTATGAGTGGAGGAGAAATGTCAGTGCTGAAATTGCTAAAGAGAACCAAAGGGGTCCTGTTGAACTACCTGAAGTCAAGCTCTGATCTTCCAAAGAGATGAGTCTCCAATGAAAATGTGACTATTTATATAAACTTTCTTTGTGCTTTAGATGTGGAAACAACTTCTGTGCATCTCATCGCTATGCAGAAACTCATGGCTGCACCTATGATTACAAGAGTGCAGGGAGGAGATACATACAGGAGGCAAATCCTGTGATTAATGCACCAAAGCTCCCCAAAATTTAACTCTTGCTCTGCACCTGGCTGTTCTCACCAAGGAATCGTATTACAATGACAAATAAAAGAAATATTGTTTAGACTGCATTAATTTTGTTCTACTCCAAAGTATTTGCCAAATAACAAAAGCATACAATGCATACTGTTGGTGAATGAGAATGCTACTATATTTGACATCTTTATTCTTTGGTTAATCAAAAGTTTTAAAAGTAGTTTTAAAAACTTTAAACTATAATGATTTTGCTTTGTTATTGCATGTCTTGTGTTAAATATTTTATATATTTGATATTGCAATTTTACTAGACAAGTCTTCAAAAAATACACTTTATGAAGTCACTGTTGACTATGTAATCATCTTCCACATTGTACTGAAATGACCTGTCATATAATGGCACTATTCAAACCTACCACTTTTTTTGTGGGGGTGGGGAGGGTGGAGATTTTTAAAACAAAAATTCCATGTGTGAAAGTTTATTGAGTTTAATTGCAAGTTCCTTATTATTTCATGCTACTTTTTATAAAAAAAAGAGAACATTGGTTTTCCAGTGTGGTTTTAATCAATGTAATTCTTACATATTCACATTGGCATTCAGATATGTATCCATTCTATAAAACAAATCATGTTAATTATGGCACATATTTCTTAAAATACTACTTTTTAAATGGTAATTTTAAAGTGGATATCCCAACTTGTTGCCATTAAATACAGAAACTGACTTTTCACTTTTTGAAAAACAAAATCTCACACAGCTTGGTTTGTTTTTCTTATATGTTGAGTGCCAGAAGAAATTCAAATAAATATTACATTTTATTATAAATTTGGTTATTTGATTATTTAAAATAATTTTATGAGGGTTTTTAAATTTTTCTTGCTTAATCCCTTCATCTTTATCATCCAGTCCCCCTACCTGCCTCCGCTCTAACAGCTGTCAGTCAGTTCTGTGTTATCTATGAGTTTGGTTCTCTTTTGTTTATTAGTTTATTTTGTTCATTAGATTCCACATATAAGTGAAATCATGATACTTGTATTTCTCTGACTGGTCTATTTCACTTAGCATAATACTCTGCAGGTCCATCTGTGCAGCGGCAAAGGGTAAGGTTTCCTTCTCTTTTCACGGATGAGTAGTATAGCATTGTGTAAATGTACCACGACTTTTTTTATCCACTCATCTACTGAGGGGCACTTGGGTTGCTTCCAAATCTTGGCTATTGTAAATAACGCTGCAGTAAACATAGGCATACATATATTCTTTTGAATTAATGTTTTGCATTTCTTTGGATATATTCCCAGAGTGGAATCTCTGGGTCATAAGGCAGTAGTATTTTTAATTTTTTAATGTGACTTCATACTGCTTTCCACAGTTACTATTCCAATCTGAATTCCCACTAACAGTGCATGAGGGTTCCGTTTTCTCTGCATCCTTACCAACACTTGTTTGTTGATACATTGATGACAGCTTTCCAAACAGGTGCGAGGTGATATCTCATTGTGGTTTTAATTTACATTTTTCTTATGATTAATGACATTGAGCATTTTTTCATATGTCTACTGATTATCCATATGTCCTCTTTGTGAAAAGTCTATTCTGTCCCTTTTCCCACTTCTCAATTGGATTGTTTGAATTTTTGGTGTTGAGTTTTATAAGTTGTTTGTAAATTTTGGATATTAACCCTTTGCCAAGTGAATCATTGGCAAATACATTCTCTCATTCCATGGGTTGTCTTTTCATTTTATTGATGATTTCCTTTGCTGTGCAAAAACATTTTAGTTTGATGTAGTCCCATTTGTTTATTTTTTCTTTTGTTTCCTTTTCCTGAAGAGATAGATCAGGAAAAAATATTGCTATGAAAAATGTCTGCTATTTTATTGTCTATGTTTTTTTTCTTAGATTTTTATGGTTTTCAATCTTAAGATTAAAGTCTTCAATCCATTTGAGTTTATACTTGTGTATGGTGTAAGAGGGTGGTCTAGTTTAATTTTTTTAACATATATCTGTCTAGTTTTCCCAACACCATTTATTCAATAGCCTATCTTTATCCCATTGTGTGCTCTTGCCTCCTTTGGCAATTTTTTAAAAAAATGTTTGATTTATTTATTGTTTTCCTATTATAATTGTCCCACTTTTCCACCCACTGATCCCCCCCACAGAGCCCACACCTTCTCCCACAGTCAATCTCCACCTTGTTGTACATGTCCATGGGTTATTTATTCTAGATCCTTTACTAAACCCTTCTCCTACTTACCCTCTACACTCCCTCCTCCCTCCCCCCTGGTAACTGTTAATCTGTTCCTTGTTTATATGCCTCTGGTTCAATTTTGCTCATTTGTTTGTATTGTTCCTTAGTTTCCTGTATTAGGTGATATCATATGCTATTTGTCTTTCGTTGCCTGGCTTATTTCACTAAGCATAATTCTCTCTAGTTCCATCCATGTTGTTGCAAATGGTAGGAGTTCCTTTTTTCCTGCTGCATAGTATTTCATTGTGTGAATGTACCACAGTTTTTTGATCCACTCATCTACAGAGGGGCACTTAGGCTGTTTCCAGCACTTGGCTATTGTAAATAGTGCAGCTATGAACATAAGGGTGTATATGTTCTTTTGAATTGATGTTTCAGGATTCTTCAGGTATAATCCAAGCAATGGAATCTTAGTCTTAAGAAGAAAGTTTTTAGTTTTGGCCCTTTGATTATGATGTTGGCTGTAGGCTTCTCTTACATGGTCTTTATTATGTGTAGGTATGCTTCCTTTATTACCGCTTTGCTTAGTATTTTTATCATAAATGGGGGCTGTGCTTTACAAAATGCTTTTCAGGATCTATTGATCTGATCATATGGTTTTTGTTTTTCATTTTGTTTATGTGATGTATCATGTTTATTGATTTGCAAGTATTATACCATCCTTGCATCTCTGGGATAAATCTCACTTGATCATGGTGTATGATCTTTTTAATGCATTACTGGATCCAGATTGCCAGTATTTTGTTGAGGATTTTAGCATCTATGTTCATCAGCGATATTGGCCTGTCGTTTTCTTTCTTTGTTGTGTTTTTTTAATCTGATTTTGAAATTAAGATAATACTAGCCTCATATAATGAGTTTGGGAGCCTTCCATATTCTTGAATTTATTGGAATAGTTTGAGCAGGATAGGAGTTAGTTCCTCTTTAAATGTTTGGTAAAATTCACCTGTGAAGCTGTCCAGTCCAGTGCTTTTGTGTGCTGGCAGGTTTCTGATTTCTGCTTCACTCATTGTTATCAGTCTATTCAGGCTTTCTGCTTCTTCTTGATTCAATTTTGAGAGATTGTACGTTTCCATAAATTTGTTCATTTCACCCAGGTTGTCAAATTTCTTGGCATATAGTTGCTCATAATGTTTTCTTAAAATTCTTCATATTTCTTGTATCAATTTTAACGTTTTTCAGTTCTGCTTTTATTTACTTGGGTCCTCTCTTTTTTTTACTTGGTGAATCTGGTATTAAAGGCTTGTCAATTTTGTTTATTTTTTCAAAGAACTGGCTCCTGAATTTATTGATCCTTGGATTTGATATTTTTAGTCTGTATGTCATTTAACTCTGCTGTGATCTTAATTATTTCCTTCCTTCTACTTGCTTAGGCTTTGTTGTTGTTCCTCTATAGTTCTTGTAGATGTTGGGTTAGATGGTTTATTTGAGATTTTTCTATCTTTTTAGGTAAGCCTGTATTGCTATGAACTTCCCTCTCAGGACTTTGTTTGCTGTGTCACATAGGTTTGGGGCTGTTGTGTGTTCATTTTCATTTGTTTCCTGAGACTTTTCAATTTCTTTCTTGATCTCATTCTTAACCAATTTTATTATTTAATAACATGTTTTTCAGTCTCCATGAATTTGAATGTTTTTGAGTTTTTTCCTTGAGGTTGGTTTCTAGTTTCAAGCCATTGTGATCCAAGAATATGCTTGATATGATTTCAGTTTTCCTGAATTTGTTGAGGCTTGTTTTGTGCCCTCCCATGTGGTCTGTCTTTGAAAATGTTCCATGTACATTTGAGAAGGATGCATATTTTGCCTCTGTGGGGTGAAACGTTCTGTATATATTAGTTAACTCCATTTGATCTAGAGTGTTGTTCAATGCCACAATATCCTTGTTGATTCTTTGCTTGTAAGATCTATCTAATGTTGACAGTGGGGTGTGAAAATCCCCTGTGATGTGTATGTTCCTGTCAGTATCTTTCTTGAAGTCCTCCAATATTTTCTTTATATATTTTGGTGCTCCTATGTTGGATGAATATATGTTTATAAGGATTTTCTTTCCTTGTAGGATTACTCCCTTAAGTAATATGTAGTGTCTTTCTTTGTCTTTCTTTATGGCCTTTGTTTTGAAGTCTATTTTGTCTGATATAAATATTGCTACCCCAACTTTTTTTATGTCTGTTTGCTTGAAAAATTTTTTCCATATCTTTACCCTCAGTCTGTGTAGATCTTTTGTTCTGAGGTGGGTCTCTTGTAGACGGCATATATGCAAGTTATATTTTATTACCCATTCAGCTACCCTATGTCTTTTTATTGGAGCTTTAATCTATTTACATTTAAGGTTGTTATTAATAGGTATTTATTCATGGTTCCTCTCTTTTTCTTCATTTTCTGTAAGTGGTCCCTTTAGTATAACTTGCAATGCTGGTTTGGTGGAGATGTATTCTTTTAGCCCTTTTTTTTTTTTTTTGGTCTGGGACACTCTTTATTTCACCTTCCATTTTAACTGAGAGCCTTGCTGGGTAGAAGTTTCCAGTTATTATTCAAATAAGTACTCAATCTCTTTTTTCTCACTTCTCCTGTGATGCAGATATTGTTCTGATTTATATTGTCTCAGAGGTCCATTAAACTATTTCCATTTTTTAAACTCTTTTTTCTTTTAGCTGCTCTGATTAGGTGTTTTCTTCTACCTTGTTTCCAAATTGTTGATTTGATTCTCTGCTTCATCTAATCTGCTGTTGATTTCTTCTAGTGTGTTCTTCATTTCAATTATTCTATTCTTTTTATTGATTTTTTTATGGTGTGTGCTCTTTTTTATGGTTAATAACTCTTTATTGAAGTTCTCACTGAGTTTTGTTTATTTTTGCCTTTACTCTCTTGAAAATTTTCATAATCATTGTTTTGAATTGTGTATCTGCTAGATTGCTTCCCTTTATTTTATTCAGTCCTTTTTCTGGATATTTCTTCTGTTCTTTTATTTGGGGCTTGTTTCTTTTTTCCCCATTTTGGGTGCCTTTCAGTGTTTGTTTCTATTTATTAGGTAAATCTGCTGTTTTTCCCTGTCTTGTTATAGTGGCCTTATAGAGTATGTGTCCTATAAGTCCCAGTGTGGTGCAGTCTTTGTGATCATCTGACCCAGGGTCTCCTGGAGTTTCCATTATGTCAGTTTTATGTGCCCTCCTGTTGTAGTTGAGGCTTGACTGCTATTGACACATCTGTGGGTGGGGTTGACCTTTAGGCTGTCTGGCTGTGAGGATTGTTCATGACCATAGTGTGTTTATGAGGTTCTGTGTAGGGGCTGATTCCAAAAATCAGAATTCACCTCAACAGTGTATGCAGCTTGCCAAGACCTCTCTTTGGGTGCAACACTGTGGAGCTAATCAAGTAGTGTTGTTGTGGTCTGAACCCAGCCCCTGGGTGTGTTGGCTTTGGAACTTTTGGAGGAACTCTAGTGCAGGTCAAAATTAGATGCTACTTGTGACCAACACAGTTCTACCTTTTAAGAGCTACAAAGCAATCCATCTTTGGGAGCTACCTTTTCTGGGCCTGGGTATGCGTGGAAGTGAGCAGGCTGTAAACCTAGGGCAGCTGCTACCCATTCCAGACCTATGTGAGGTCATAAAAAGTCTCAAGGCAGTTCTAGACTTGGTGCTGCCTACTAGCTGCTTGTTATGGTCAGCCACTGCAAGAGCCTCAGGTAGTACATGAGTTGCACAAGGCAGGTTCTCAGGGAGGTACCAGGTAGGTGTGAGTGGTATTCACCAGGTTCATGCAGTTTCAAACTCAGATCAGTGCTGGGTCTGAGGCCACTCAGCAAAAGTGTCAAGGTACTCCAATGCCAGCAACCACTCACCTGGAGCCTTTAAGGTCGGTTCTCAGGGAGTTGTCAGAGTAGAGCTAGTAGACTTCATTAGGCTAAAGAAGATTGAGGTTTGGTCACATGGAGGAAGGGCTTAACACAGGAAACAGGCTGCCTGTTGGCCATATGGGAAGATGACCCTCACCCTGAAGCCACACAACTCATTTTCTCCCTTTTGTGTCTCTGACATCCCTGAGCTTGACTAGAGTTGCTTAAGACTTTTCAAGAAAGACTGTGACACAGGCCCAGGCTGGCTGCCACTGAGAGATCCATTGGTGGGGACATGTTTGCCATGACTGGGCCCCAGGGAGTCATCTGGGTGGAACTAGAATAGCTCACCAAGCTACAGCTGTGTGAGTGGCCTTATGTGTCAGATAATCTCATTGATAACCCGTTGATTGATTAAGTTCTCACCACAGAAAAGGTGGCGCATGCATGATGACAGCCCTCGCCTCGAAGCCACACAGCTCAGTTTTTCCCTGTGTGCCTCTGGCACCTCTCAAGCGTAACCAGAATTCCTTAAGAGCTTTTCAAGAAAGATTTCAATGTGGGCCCAGACTGAGTGGTGCTCACAGTGCCCTTGGCTGTATGCAAGTTGGCCAGGGCAGGGCCCCATGGAGTCATCAGGCGGAGCTAATGTAGCTCACCTGGTTAATGCTATGTGTGTGGGGAGTGCCAAACCCAGGAAAGATAATGCCTGTGATGTAGTAGGAGGACTCAACAGAGACACTGCTGGCTGTATTTTCAGCCATTACCCTGAAGCCACACAGCTCATCTCTCCCTGTATGACTCTGGCACTCTCCTACCTGCTGTTCTTCTGCAGGAGCATTGTCCATTTAAGAGTATACCTGGGTTTCTAGCAGTCTTTCATCTCACCTGGGCAAATGGAATCCCTGCTAATTTTCACATCCAGAAGTTATGTGGGCTCTTCTTCCCAGCACTGCTGCTCTGAGCTGGGAAGCCTGGCATGGGGCTGAGACCCCTTGCTTCTAAAATAAAACCTCTGTTGCTGAGATATGCTCCAGATTCTCAACCACTACATGTGGCTGCAGGGCCAGCTTGCTTAACATCACCCCTCCTACCAATCTCCATGTGGCTTCTTCCATAAATCCTTGGTCATATATTTTCTGTTCAGCTAGACTTTGGGTGGTTATTCCAGTTGATTGTTGTATAATTTAGTTGTAATTTTGATGTGGTCATGGGAGGAGATGAGTTTAGCTTCCATCTGCTCTGGCATCTTAGACTTTCTATCAAGCTATGATTTTATTTCTTATTTGATCTTGCTGGCAACCCATTGAGTGTTTAGTAGTTTTTTATTTAGCCTAAATGTTTGTATGTTTTTTAGTTTTTTATTGTAATTGATTTCTAGTTGTATACTATTGTGTTTGAAGAAAATGCTTGATATGATTCCAATCTTCTTAAATATATTGAGATTTGTTATGTGCCTTAATATACGGTTTCTCCTGGAAAATGTTCTAGTACACTGGAAAAGAATGTATTTTCTGATGCTTTGGGGTGAAATGCTCTGAAAATATCAATTAAATCAATGTGGTGTAATGTGTCATTTAAAGCCACTGTTTTCCAAGAGGAGAGGAAGATGGTGGCAGAGTAAGTAGCAGTGTTGTCTGCTTGCTCCTGTCATGGAAAGCTTGGGATATGGACAGAGAGACGAGTGAGTGAGTACAAACTACGGACAGCTCGAGTGGGGAAGGGAGAGCGAGAGCGGAGTGGAAAGGGGCAGAAGGCTCGTCAGCACTTTTGGGAGGAGTCGCTGGACCCACCAGGCCCCGAACTCCTACTGGACCACACCCCAGAGGGACAGCTGTGGACCGGCTCACCAATTAAGGTCTACTTCGAGACTGCGGCCTACAGCAGGTGCAGGGACCAGCTGAGTCCCATAGGGAAACAATAGAAAGGTTTCCATGAAGCAGCTGGCAGTGTGGGAGGACGGTGAGCGGCCCAGACTGTGGGAAGCTGTATGATCTGAATCTGGGTGGAGATCCCCCGAACAGGCAGGTCTGGGCTGGCGACCCCATGCCCCAGATGCGTGCATCATGGTGCCAATTAAAAGAGAGGAGCTGAACTGTGCTGGGAGAGCTGCGTTAGGGGGATAAGTAAGGGAAGGGTCTAGTCAAGGAACATGTATAAATGACTCATGGACATGGACAACGGGGAGGGATATGATTGCGGGAGAAGGGGTGGGCTGGGTTGGGAGGAGCAATGGGGGAAAAATGGGACAACTGTAATTGAATAACCAAAAAATAAAAAAGAAATAAAAAAATAAAAAAGAAACATGGTCTCACTCAGAGCTCCAGACCGGTGGGCAGGGCGTGCAGGTGAACGGTGAGATGGCAAGCGACCCAGAATACTGGAAGCTGTGTGAACTGAGTCTGGTGCTGGTGGCACCACATACCGGACGGGCGCATACATTGCGGTGCCACTGATTAGAAAAAAGTGGAATTGGGCTGGGAAAACTGCATTAGAAACACGGTCTTGGTCAGGGCCCAAAGTGGGCGGTCAGAGTGCGCAGGCAAACAGTGAGGTGCTGCCAGTCAGGGACGGAGCCTGGTGGTGCAGCTTGGAACACAGAGACTTCTTGGGAGGAGGAGTGAAGACAGGATCCAAGGCAGGGCGGGGAATAGGATCATGTGCACTGGCTTGCCAACAGAATAGTGTTACTAAAGAAGCTTGAGGACTGCTGGAGGATGCTGCAGGACAAGTGGGGAGAGACTCAACTCTGCGGCTCACAGCAGATAGTTACAGCAGGCCCCTGAGGGAGAGAAAAGCAGCCGCAGAAACGAGCCAGACCTCCTCACAGCCAGCCAACTGGGAAAAATTTGAAATTCATGGAAGTTTGACTAGTTGTGGAGCCAGAAAAAGAAGACTGCACACAAAGGCTGAACAGAGTAAAAATTTTCTTTTTAATTTTAATTTTAATTTTTTTTAATTTTTTCTCTTTAAACTATCCCTTTAATCTGTTTTGTACCATCTCTCCCTCCCATCCTTCATCTTTAATTTTTGTTTGTTTGTTTGTCTGTTTTGTTTAGCCTCCCTTTCACACTAAATATATAGCATATAACTACTATATAAATCTAATACTATACACTACCACTTTCTTACTTTATCCTGCATTCTTCCCTCTCTTTTTTTATTAACATACAATATAAATATTACTTACTGTCTTGCATAGTCTTGACACTACTTGCTACTATTATTACTCAATCATCCCCCCACTCAAAAATCATCTTTTTCTGCATTTAAAACAACTCTTATCCATTTCCCCTATAGTATAATAGCCATAACCTCTCTACTTTTATATAAATACTAGCTTATTTGCTGCCAATAGTGGGATAGAGGGTGGGGGATATTTTTAAGGGTGTGGGTTTCTTACCTGGGCTGTGTGTTTATGTTTTTTCCAGCACATCCACAAAAGAACTCAAGACAAAGGGGATAGAGTGACTCTCAATCAACTAGCCAGATGGAAGATCCCACCAAGGAGCATCTGAAATATAACCAGACAGCATAAAAAAGCGGCATAAAGGGTATCCCAAGAACGTCAGGCTCAGGAGATCAAAGAAACAGCACCACGGAAACCCTCAGATCTCCTATAAAGAATCTCATACCACAAAGGCGGGAAATCAAAGCAAACAAATCCAAAAAACAAAAACAAACAAGAAGAATCCAACATGGGAAGATGCAGAAACAACCTCCCAATGAAAGGAAAAGAGGAATACCAAGAAAGAGAGGTAGATGGAATAGACATAGCCCAAATGTCAGACATGGAATTCAAAATAATGATGATGAAGAAGCTCAATATACTTGACAACCTCAAAGATAACTACGACAATCTCCAAGGAAATTACCAACAGCTCCAAGAAAATTACAGGAAACTTATGGAGAACTACACCAGCATAAAAAAGGACATACAAACTATTAATAAGAACCAGGAAGAAATGAAGAATACAATCTCTGAACCGAAAAACACAGTAGAATCAATCAAAAGCAGGCTAAATGAAGCAGGGGATAAGATTAGTGAGTTAGAGGGCAATGTAGAAAAAAATTCCCAGACAATACAACAAAATGAAAAAAGATTGAAAAAATATGAAGAAGGTCTAAGGGAATTACAGGACAACATGAAACAAAATAATAATCTGGATCATTGGAATAAAAGGAGAAGAAAAAGAACAAGGAATAGAGAAGCTGATAGGAAAAATAATGACAGAAAATTTTCCCAACCTGATGAGAGAAAAAGTCATGCAAGTCCAAGAAGCACAGAGAGTCCCAATGAAGGGGAATCCCAAAAGGCCCACTCCAAGGCACATCATAATTAAAATGGCAACACTCAAAGACAAAGAAAGAAACCTAAAAGCAGCAAGAGAAAAACAACAAATAACTTACAAGGGAGCTCCGATAAGACTATCGACTGATTTCTCAACAGAAACAGTACAAGCCAGAAGAAATGGTCAAAAATATTTCAAGCAATGAAAAACAAAGGCCTACAACCAAGAATACTCTACCCAGCAAGGCTCTCATTCAAAATGGAAGGTGAAATAAGGAGTTTCCCAGACAAAGGAAGACTAAAAGAATACATCTCCACCAAACCAGCATTGGTAGTGATGCTAAAAGGAATGATCTAAGAAAGAGAAGGAAAAAAAAAAGAGGGAAAGAAACAGAGGTACAGAGGGAAATGAATAAGTATATGTGAATAATAACCTTAAATGTAAATGGATTAAATGCTCCAATTAAAAGACATAGGGTAATGGAATGGATAGAGAAACAGGACCTGCATATTTGCTGTCTACAAGAAACACACCTCAAAACAAAAGACTTAGACAGACTGAAAGCGAAGGTATACAAAAAAGTATTCCAAGCAAACAGACATGAAAAAAAAGCTGGGGTAGCAGTACTCACATCAGACAAAACGTATTTCAAAGCAAGGGCAATAAAAAGAGACAAAGAAGGACATTTCATAATACTTAAGGGAACAATCCATCAAGAAGATATAACATGGATAAACATATATACACCCAACATAGGATCATCCAAATACATAAAGAAAATACTAGAAGACCACAAGAAGGATATTAACAGCAACACAGTCATAGTAGGGGAATTTAACACTCCATTATCAACAATAGACAGATCTTCCATGCAAAGAAACACCAAAGATATACAAACATTGAACAACACACTAAACCACATGGACTTAACTGATATATAAAGAACTTTTCACCCCAAAGGAGCAAAATATACATTCTTTTCAAATGCACCTGGGACATTTTCAAAGATAGACCACATGATAGGACACAAAACAAACCTCAACAAATTCAAGAAAACTGAAATCATATCAAGCATCTGTTCAGACCACAATGCCTCGAAACTAAAAATCAACCTCAGAGAAAAAAAAAATCAAAGACACCCAAACTCATGGAGAATGAATAACATGCTATTAAATAATGAATGGGTTAACAATGACATCAAAGAAGAAATCAAGAAGTTTCTGGAAACTAATGATAATGAACACACACAGCCCAAAACCTATGGGACACAGCAAAAGCAGTCCTAAGAGGGAAGTTCATAGCAATACAGGCATATCTGAAAAGGGTAGAATAATCTCAAATAAAAAATTAACCCTAAAGCTACAAGAACTAGAACAACAACGACAAAGTCTAGGGCAAGAAGAAGGAAGGAAATCATCAAGATCAGAGCAGAATTAAATGAAATAGAGACTAAACAAACAATTCAAAAGATCAAAAAAACTAGGAGCTGGTTCTTTGAAAAAATAAACAAAATCGACAAGCCTCTAGCCAGGCTCATCAAGAAGAAAAGAGAGAAGACCCAAATAAGCAAAATCAGAAAAAAAAAAGGAGAAATCATGACTGATACTACAGAAATACAAACGATTGTAAGAAATTACTATGAACAACTGTATGGCAAGAAATTTGAAAACCTGGAAGAAATGGACAAATTTCTAGAAACATATAACCTTCCAAAACTGAATCAAAAAGAAGCAGAAAGTCTCAACAGACAATAACAAAGAAGGAAACTGAAACAGTAATCAAAAATCTCCCTGCACACGAAAGCCCTGGACCGGATGACTTCACAGGTGAGTTTTACAAAACATTTAGGGAAGAACTAACTCCTACCCTCCTCAAACTATTCCAAAAAATCCAAGAAGAGGGAAAAATCCCAAACTCTTTCTGTGAAGCCAGTATTACCCTAATTCCAAAACCAGGTCAAGACACAACAAAGAAAGAAAACTACAGGCCAATATCACTGATGAACATAGATGCTAAAATCCTCAACAAAATATTGGCAAACAGGATCCAGCAACACATTAAAAAGATCATACACCACGATCAAGTGGGATTCATCCGAGGGATGCAAGGATGGTTTAATATTCGCAAATCAATAAATATAATACATCACCTAAACAAAATGAAAAACAGAAATCACATGATCCTATCTATAAATGCAGAAAAAGCATTTGTTAAAGTATGATGAAAACACAGCAAAAAGGGAATAGAGGAAGCATACCTTAACATAATTAAGACTATGCACGAGAAACCTGAAGTGAACATCATACTCAATGGACAAAAACTGAAAGCATTCCCCCTAAGATCATGAGCAAGACAAGGATGTCCACTCTCACCACTCCTATTCAATATAATGTTGGAAGTCCTAGCCACAGCAATCAGACGAGAAAAAGAAACAAAAGACCTCCAAATTGGGAAAGAAGAGGTAAAACTATCTTTATATGCAGATGAGATGATAGTATACATAGAAAACCCTATAGACTCCACTAAAAAACTACTCAATATAATAAGCGAATTTGGCAAAATAGCAGGGCACAAAATAAATATGCAGAAATCTAAGGGATTTCTTTACACCAACAATAAAATATCAGAGACAGAAACAAACAAAACCCCTCACCATTTACTATAGCAACAAGAAAAATAAAGTACCTAGGAATAAACTTAACCAAAGAGATAAAAGACCTGTACTCTGAAAATCAGATAACACTGAAGAAATATTAAGGAAGATACAAAAAAATGGAAGCAAATAACATGTTCTTAGAGGGGAAGAATCAACATCATAAAAATGGCCATACTACCCAAAGCAATTTACAGATTCAATGCAATTCCTATTAAAATATCAAATGACATATTTCACACCTAGAACATACACACACAAAAATTCATATGGAACCAAAAAAGACCCTGAATAGCCAATTCAATCTTGAGACAGAAGGAGGAATCACAATACCAGACATCAAACTATACTACAAAGCCATTGTGATCAAACCAGTGTGGTACTGGCATAAGAACAGACATATAGATCAATGGAACAGAATAGAGATCCCAGAAATAAATCCAGGACTATATGGTCAACTAATATTTGATAAAGATGGAAGGAACGTAAAATGGAGTGAGAAGAGCCTCTTCAACAAGTGGTGCTGGGAGAACTGGACAGGGATGTGCAAAAAAATGATACTAGACCACCAACTTAAACTACACACCAGAATAAACTCAAGATGGATCAAAGACTTAAATGTAAGCCGTGACACCATAAAAGTCCTAGAGGAAAACATAGGCAGGAAACTCACAGATATCCCACATAACAATATTTTCATGGATACATCTTTTAAGGCAAGAGAAATAAAGAAAAAAATAAACAAATGGGACTACATCAAACTAAAGAGTTTCTGCTCAGCAAAAGAAAGCATCAGCAAGATGAAAAGGAAACCAACCATATGGGAAAACGTAATTGCCAATGATACCTCAGACAAGGGACTGATCTCCAAACTATATAAAGAATTTATACGACTCAACATCAAGAAAACATAGATCTAAACCCAATCTAAAAAGGGCAAAAGACCTGAACAAACACTTCTCCAAAGAGAACATACAGAAGGTCCATAGACCCATGAAAAAATGCTCAACGTCACGGGACACCAGAGAGATGCAAATAAAAACCACATGAGATACCAATTTACACCAGTCAGAATGGCCATCATCAACAAATCAACAAACAAGTGCTAGCGAGGATTTGGAGAAATGGGAACCGTACTGCATTGTTGGTGGGAATGCAGACTGGTGCAGCCACTATGGAAAACAGTGTGGAATTACCTCAAAAAACTGGAAATGGAATTGCCCTTTGATCCAGTGATACCACTGCTAGGATTATACCCGAAAAATCTTAAAACCCTAATTCAAAAGAACTTATGCACACCTATATTAATAACAGCACTGTTTATAATATCTAAATGCTGTAAACAGCCTAAGTGCCCATCTGTAGATGAGTGGATCAAAAAACTGTGATACATTTACACAATGGAATACTATGCAGCAGAAAGAAAGAAGGAATTCCTGCCATTTGCGACAACAGGGATGGAACTAGAGAGAATTATGCTTAGTGAAATAAGCCAGGCAAAGAAAGAAAAATACCATATGATATCACCTAATACAGGAAACTAAGGAACAACGCAAACAAATTAACTAAATAGAACAAGGAACAGAGTAACAGTTTTTAGAGGGGAGAGGGGAGGGAGAGAAGGGGGATAAGTAAGGGAAGGGTTTAGTCAAAGAACATGTATAAATGACTCATAGACATGGACAACGTGAGGGGATATGGTTGTGGGAGAAGGGGTGGGCTGGGTGGGTGGGAGCAACGGGGGAAAAATGGAACAATTGTAATTGAAAAACAAAATAAATAGTTTATAAAATAAAATCACATTTAGAAAATTTTCCCTAAATAAATAAATAAATAAATAAAGCCACTGTTTTCCTGTTGATTTTCTGTATGGATGATCTATCCATTGATGTCAATGTGGTGATAAAGCCCCCTAAAGTTACTATATTACTGTTAATCCTTCCCGTATGTCTGTCAATATTTGCAGTATATATTGAGGTGATCCTACGTTGAATGCAAAAATGTTTACAAGGGTTATATCCTCTTTTCAGATTAATTCTTTTATCATTATAAAGAGTCCTTCTTTGTCTCTTGTAATAGGATTTGCTTTAAAGTATATATTTTTCTTTTTTAAAAGATTTTATTTATTTATTTTTAGAAAGAGGGGAAGGGTGGGAGAAAGAGAGGGAGAGAAACATCAATGTGTGGTTGCCTCTCACACACCCCAAATGGAGACCTGGCCTGCAACTGAGGCATTTGCCCTGACTGGGAATCGAACTGGTAACCCTTTGGTTTTCAGGCTGGCAATCAATCCACTGAGCCAAACCAGCCAGGGCTATTTTTTTTGATATAAGTATCACTATCCCAGCTTTTTAAAAACTTAATTTGCATGAAATATCTTTTTCAATTCTTTTAATTTCGGTCAATGTGTGTCTTTATATTTGAAGTGGTCTCTTGTTGACAGCATATAAATGTGTGTTGTGTTCTTTTTATTTGTTTTAAAAAATAACATACTATTTTTAATCCTTGCTCAAGGATTAATTTATTAATTTCAGAGAAGAATGGAGAGAGAGAGAGAGATGCATTGAAGTAATAGAGAAACATTGATCAGCTGCCTTCTGCATGTGTTCTGACTGGGTAACCACACCTCCAACCTAGGCATGTGCCCTGATTCAGCATCAACCCCATGACCTTTCTGTGCATGAGATGAGGCTCCAGCCATATGATCCACACCAGCTAAGTTGTGTCTTGTTTTCTTAAACATTCAGCTACCCTACAGCTTTTGATTGGAGTATTTAATCCATTTACAGTTAAGGTTATTTTTATGTAGTTATGGCTGTTTTTACTATCCATATTCATGATCCTTCTCCCTTCTTTTTCTTAATGAAATTTCTTTTTAATATTGATTTAATGATGATAAACTTTTAGTGATGATAAACTCTTTCTTGTTTGGAAAGCTCTTTCCTTTGGTTCTAAATGGTAGCCTTGCTGGGTAAAATAATCTTGGTTGTAGGTCTTTGCTTTTTATCACTTTGAATATTTTATGTCAATCTCTTCTGGCATGCTAAGTTTCTGCTGCTAAATTGTCTGATAGTCTTATGGGTCTCCCTTATAGGCAACTAACTGCTTTTCTTGTGCTGCTTTTGAGATTCTCTCTGTTTTTAACCTTTTGGACATTTTAACCATGACATGTCTTCAGGTAGGCCTCTTTGGGTTCATCCTGTTTTATACTCTGTGCTTATTGGACCTTTGTGTCTATTTTCTTTGCCAGGTTAGAGAAGTTTTCTTTAAATAGGTCATTATATCTTCAAATGGCTTCTCAATCTCTTTCTCTCTCATTTCTCTTTCTGGTACTCATTTGATGTGGATATTGGCAAACTTAATATTGTCTCAGAAGTCCTCACTTTTTTGTTTTCTGGCACCATGTCTTCCAAATCACTGATTTGATCCTCTGCTTCATTTACTATGCTGTTGATTTTCTCTAATGTGTTCTTTCAGTTATTGTAAGTCTTTATTTTTGATTTGTCCATTTTTTGGTGTTTATTAAAAATGTTTATTACCTCTCTGTTGATATTCTCACTGAACTCATCTATTCTTGCCCTAAGTTTAATGGGAACTCTGCAGTAAATTTAAAAATCTTTTATAAATCTAAGACTATTCTAAAAACAAAACATAACTAAAAAGGATATATACAAGAAGAAGTGGAATATACTAGGTAGTAAGTGCCTTAATACACATTGTAGACCTAATGGGACAATTCAACAGAGAAACAGATGAATTTAACATTTTGTAATGAATAAAATGGGACATATAGTAGGAAATATATGTTTTCTCACGTATTGATTCCTTAATAAAAAGGAAAATCTTTGTAAGATATAAAACATAGACATTTTAAACACTACATTCTTGGGTCTACTGTGTTATAAAATGCTGTCATTAAAATGTATAACAATAATCGAAGACTAATAATTATTCACAGTTAAATTTTAAAATCCTAGAACATATTATTTTATATTCCAGTGTTTATAAATAGTACTTATTAAAATTTGTACAACACAGTCAAAGATGTAATTTTCCAGAAAATAGTGCTATAGTTTCTATTCTAGAAGTAACTTAAGGCAGAAATATTTTTGTTATCAAGAAAGAGAAAAACACAAACTGTATCTAATCTAAAACTTGGGAAAAGCACTCAGAATACCAAAGGAAAAGAGAAATCGAAATCAGGAAAGAAAATGTGAATATTGTAAATTGAATAAAATTATACTTATCCTGAAATATTTCAACCATATTCATATCAACATTATCTTAAGAAAGTAAAGCAGGACTTCTGGCCAAGATGGAAGCCTAGACAGACATGCTGCATCTTCCTCCACAACTAAAAAGGAACACAACTACCTAAAGACTAGAGATAACCAAAAGTTCCAGAAAACCAAGCTGCATGAAAGTCCAACAAACAAAGATATAAAGAAGAAATACTTATTCAGACAGGTAGGAGAGGTGGAGCTGGGGTGGAGAGGACACAGTGTGGTGGTGGCAGCAGCTGTGGCAGTGGCAGGCTGGCAGAAAGTGCAGTCACATGTTTAAAAAGTAGGGAGGGACAGCTGAGGAACGCTCTCAGAACCAGACTTCACAGCTCATGGTTCCAACACCAGGAAAAATGAAGCCTCTTTGCTTCTGACTGTGCAAACCAGTACGGGTTGGGGCAGAGGAAGAAACTGCCATTCTCTCAGTAGAGTCTGCTTGTTTAAAGTGCCCCTACAGTCCTAGAACATCCACCGACCCACCCACTCTGGGAACAACAGCCAGGGCAACAGCTAAAGAGGTGCCAGTCCCATTTGGAAGTGGGAGAAGTGCCTGGAAAAGGGGTGAGTGCTGAGCAAGTGGCATTGTTCCCTCTCATACCCCTCTCCCACATAGAGCACAACAACATGGTGCAACAGGTTGCCCTGTACTGATGAATCCCTAAGACTCCACCCCTTACAATGTAACAGGTACAACAGCTCTACCTCATACACAGAAGCAAACAAACACAAGAGTCTGTCAAGATGAGGCGACAGAGAAGTATGGTCCAAAAGAGGGGAAGGATCAAGGTTCCAGTGGGAGAACTAAGCAATGAGGAGAGAGCCAACCTAACAGATGTAGAGTTCAAAACACTGGTGATAAAGATGCTCACAGGCTTGACAGATATACCTAAGTACAGCAAATGCATAAGGGAAGGAGTGAAGGCTATGCTAAATGAAACAAAGGAAAATCCACACAGAACCAATGGTGAAGGAAAGGAAACCAGGGTTTATATCAATGATTTGGAACATAAGGAAGGAAAAAACAGTCAAGTAGTGCAGAATGAGGAAACAAGAATTGAAATAAATGAGGAGAGGCTTAGGAACCTCTGGGACAACTTTAAACATGCCCGCATCCAATTCATAGGGGTGCCAGAAGGTAAAGAGAAAGAGCAAGAAATCGAAAGCTTATGTGAAAAAATAATGAAGGAAAACTTCCTAAATTTGGTGAAGGAAATAAGCATACAAGTCCAGGAAGCACAGAGAGTCCCAAACAAGCTAGACCCAAAGAGGAGCACATCAAGACACATCAGAATTAAAATGCCAAATGTTCAAGATAAAGAGAGAGTCTTAAAAACAGCAAGAGAAAAACAGAGAGTTCCCTACAATGGGGTGCCTATAGGACTCAGCTGATTTCTCAAAAGAAACTTTGCAGGTAAGAAGGGACTGGAAAGAAGTATTCAATGCGATGAAAAGTTAGGACCTACAACCAGATTACTCTATCCAGCAAAACTATCATTTAGAATGGAAGGGCAGATAAAGTGCTTCCCAGAAAAGGTAAAGCTAAAGGACTTCATCATCACCAAATCATTATTATATGAAATGTTAAAGGGACTTATTTATGAAAAATATCAAAACTATGAACATTAAAATGACAACAAACTCACAACTACCAACAACTGAATCTAAAATAAAAATAAATAAAAATAAAAATAAAAACAAAATTCTATAAGCAAACCAGAATAGGAACAGAATCGTAGGTATGGGGATCATTTGAAGGGTTACCAACTGGGAGGGGGAAGAGGGAGAAATGAGGAAATGGTGCAGAGACTAAGAAGCATAATTTGTTGGTACAAAATAGACAGGGAGAAGTTAAGAATAATATAGGAAAGGGTGAAGATAAAGAACTTATATGCATGACCCATGGACATGAACTAAGAGGGGTGGGATTGCTGGTGGGAAGGGGGGTACTGGGAGTGGGGGAGCAAAGGGAAAAAAATTGGGACTACTGTAACAACATAATCAATAAAATATACTTCAAAAGAAAGAAAGTATAGTAAAGCAAATCGGCCAAATTAGAAATGAAAAGGGAAGTTATATCAGAGGAATCTTAAAAATATTAGGAAAAGTTAGCAAAATGAATGGAGCTCAGAAAGAGTTTCTTTGAAAAAGTTTCATTTAATTACAGTATTTAGTCATTTGATAAATATTAATTGAGCACCTATTAAGTGTCAGGCACTGTTCTACATGCTGCAGATGTAGTGTTGAACGAAACAATATCTTTGCTTTCATTGTGTGCTTACATTCTAGAGGAGGAAAACAATGTAAGTAAATACGCCAGATGGAGTATTGGTGTTATAGGATGCTGCATTCTTTTTCTAGGGCTGTCATAACACAGCTTCACAGACTTCATGGCTTAGACAACTGAAATTCATTTTCTAACAATTCTGGAGGCTAGAAGTCTGAGAACAAGGAGTTGGCAGGGTTTGTTTCTTCTGAGACCTCTCTCCTTGGCTTACAAATGGCTGCTGTTTTTCTGTGTCTTCACATGGCCTAACTTCTGTGTGCATCTGTGTCCTAATCTCCTCTTTAAAGGGCCTATCTCCAAAACAGGGCCTAGAATTTATACGCACCATTCTGCTCACAGCTCATTGGTTGAGTTAGTCATATGGCCTTAACTAATTAGCAAGAATTATGGGGTAGGGAATGGATATTTAATGAGCTGTAAATGTCTCTGTTACACATGGTAACAAGTGCTAAGAACAAAATCTTAACAGAGTAGGGTGACACAGATAGGGCTGTTGTTTCAGAAGGGGTGGTCAAAGATAGCTATGAGAAAGTTACATTCAGGTAAAGTCCCAAAGGATATGAGGAACTGAGGGAAAGTGTTCTATGCCTGAGGAAACCAAGAAATAGCAAGGAAGCCAGGTATTTGTCTTTCCCCACTTGCCTTATTTCACTTAGCATAATACTCTCCAGTTCCACCCATGCTGTTGCAAAGTTCCTTCTTTCTGCTGCATAGTATTTAATGTGTAAATGTACCACAGTTTTTGATCCACTCATTTACTGATGGCACATAGGCTGTTTCTACCCTTTGGATTTTTTTTTCTGTACTAGGTTAGCAAATTTCAATGATTTTCAAACTGTAGGCCAAAACTGTTACTTGGTTAAAAAAAAAAAAATCAATGTATTTGGCAGCAGAAATTTTTAAAAACAGAACAGAATAAATTAGAAGAGAAAGGAAATAGTGCATGACATAAATTTGCTTCTTGAAATTTTTAGTATATGCACATGTGTTTGATCAGTATGTAAACAGTATTCCGTATCCTGGGTTGAGGTTAGAAGGTATGAAGCTTACTGCTCTGTGTGATCTCATTTAATCATTCAGCTTTAAATGTCACTGACCAATCAATTTGTACCTCTGTATGTCTCCTCAGAATTCTGGTGACTTCTATTAAGGTGCTAATGATACATCTCTATTTGAATGTCTAATAGGCATGTAAAATTTAGCATGTCTAGAATGAATTTCTTGGTTTTCCTCCCCAAAGTTCAGACATCCCTCTTCTCCATCTAAATGACTATTCTTTTTATTGTTCAGGCCAAAAACTTAACAGTCATCCCTCACTCCGTTCTTTCACATACACCTCCAATCAATCCGCAAATACTGTTGGCTCTACTTTTGAAACTGTAACCAGTGTAGTATAAGAAGACCAAAATCAAGATATAGGTAGATACAATGAAACCACATCTTTATAATTATTAATAAAAAGGAAAAGGTGCTCAGACTTGGAATCAGGAAACATAAATTCAAGACTAGCTCTACCATATTATAGCTTTGTAGCACCTTAGTAGGCTATTGTTCACTTGTTTCTTTGTTTGCAAATCCCCCATTACTTCTTACATTCATTATCCTAGTGGAGCATTGTGTTAGGGAAAATGCCATTATAGAGTAAAAAAAATTTGCAGTATATCTTATCATACACACCAATGCATTTTCTTGTTTGCAGTGACACCATAACTAAAAAACTAGAAATGGCTAGAGATGTTTAGCCGCTTGGTGGACAGTTAGGTTTGACTGGCTCTTGGGGTTAACGCAGGTCACTTGGCTCAGGACTGACTTCTTTCTCTCTCAAAAACTCTAGGAGAGGGCAGGAAATTTCCCTATGTGGGCTGAGGCAATGGAAAAGTAGTATATTAGGAGTCCCCATCACCGCATACAGGATGTGGAACTAACTTACTGCCACAAGGCTGGTACTCTCCTTTAAGTGACCAGCTCATCACCAATGAGCAATTCTCTATGGCAGCCTTCCATTCTAAGCGCAAAGACTTCTCAGTTGCACTTAGTTTCCTTGCTGGCATCCCATGCTCAACTCCAGTTCAGCTGGCAAGAATCCAAACCCAGGACCTGGACACATTCCAGTTGTCAGCTTCCCTTCGCTTGAGACTCTGACCTCCTTATCACTACCCTCTTGCCAAAGACCATATGTGGTTAATATTTATTGATTACTGTGTTGGTCACTTTAAAGTGTTGTGCTAGTATTATTTCATTTCATTTTCATAACTACTCTATTCAGGAAATGTGATCTTCCTTTTAGATAAGTGAAGAAATGGGCTCTGAAAGGTTAGGTAAATTGTGTAGATAGCAATGGCTGAGCCAGGACTCCCCCTAGCATTGCCTCCATTAGTTCTGCCTAACTCCACAGATCTCTCTGGACCTACAAAGTTTCTTTGCCACTTCTTACAGAAAGATTGCAGGATTCCACGTGTGCAAATTCACTTTTTTGCTTTCCATGCATGTTTTAGGCATAGGATATACCAATGGAAGATATTGTTCATGCCTTCATGGAATATCTGCTGCCCAAAGCAGCAGAAGAAGTCAACCAGATTGTGGCAACTGGACTTGTAACCTATTTTCCATTGTAAAAGAAGAGCATGGAGAAAATTTATCACTGTGTTTTGTACTCTTTGTAATGTTGCATTCTAAGTGTGCTACAGAAGGGAAAAGGATTTTTGATCTTTTTGTATTGATCTAGAGGATATTTAGAGTCCACTGCTTTGTCCCTGTTTGCTGTTGGACAGCCAGTTATGCAAAGTTGTCAAAACTGTATGGAGGAATCCATTCTCCAATAGATCACTCTGGACAACAGAAGAATTATGAAAATTTTGAGGGTATTTGCTCACAATTCACTCAAGAATTTACTAGTAAGTAATACAAACTTTTAGTCTTTTCTGCAATTATGAGTATTATTGAAGAAATTGGCAATGGCTGAAACCTGCAAAGTTTGATCTCGGAAAACTGGACTTTGTAGAAATAGTCACTAAAAACAAAGTGACAGTAATTTTGATGTGGACAAAGTCTGAATGATGATTCAAATTTTCACTTAGATATGTTTGTATTTACATATATAAAGACTAATTCCCATGATAATTATAATTTAAAAGTTGGAAGTTCCGTAAGACTTCCCTTTCCACGGTGGAGGTGGGGAGGGAGGCTGTGGGCATAGCCATTCACTTCAGATGAGGGATCCAGAGCAAACAAGTGTTTGTTAAGGCAAGCGGAACAATTATTGCTTATTTCCTTGCTCTCCCTTCATTTGCTAGCTTTGGGTAAGGAAGTTTTTTCCATGTTTTTCCCTAAGTTCAGTCTCATTCTGCTGGGGCAAATTCCCTTCTTCCAAACCACTAATGATATATGGAATTAGGCCCAGGGTCACTAAAGGATGTAGTCCAGCTGGTGGGACCCTTCTCCTTGTCCAAGTTGAGCAGGGTGCTCAAGCTCTTGCCTCTGCACCCGGAAAGGTAAGTGCGGAGAAACCGCTCCACCCGTCCGCCGCTCGCCCCCAGAGCGCTCTAGTCGCCTGGCAACATCTCCGCCCAACCCTCTGAGCATGTGACGCGAACGTCACGTGATAGCCCAGTCGGCTTCCTCCAGTGGAGGGGTGAAAACGGGTCCACGGCCTCAGAACTTCGGCCTTGTTGTGTCTGCGTTCCCGCATGTCCCAGGCGGGCACCAAGGGCCTGGTCGCGAGCGCGGCGCGCACCTCAGGTAACTGGGGCCGGCGGGACTCACGCCGCACGCAGCCGCTGTTGCTGCGGGACTCGAGCCAGGCGGAGCCCGGGGCCGGGGGTGTGGCTGTAGGCTGTGAGGTCCGAGACAGGTGGGCCGGGCGGGTGCGGCAGCGGCTCTGCTCTGTCCTGGGCCCAGGCCCAGGTGCGCACCCGGTCGGAAGGCGGAAGCGACCCCAGTCCATGGGCTCTTCTGCTCCGGTGTCGGAGGCTGTCTTGGGGGCCCGGCTGCCCCGGGGCCACCGGATCCGTCTCGCGCTGAGGGCCCTGGTGGGAATCCCCGTTCAAGTCCAGCCGCGAGTGGTCCTGAGACCTTGGGCAGGCCAGCCCTAGTCCTTGGCCATAGTTTCCAGTATCTATAAAATGAAAGTCTGGATTAAGATCTTCCACGTCTGACGTGTGTGATCTCGAGAGAGACCTGCATGCATTGGAGGCTGTCAGAGGTGAAGCATAGATAGATATTTTTCTTTTAATTGCTAAGTTTTACATCTTTTATCTGACAGTGTTTGGATTCTTGTTCATCTGGGTGAAGTTTTTAATAGAAAACTTAGAGAAAGTCACAATGGTTTATGTTACTGTTTTTTCAGGCTTTTTTTTTTTTTTTTTAATACAAGGGAACCTTCGTTTTAAAATCTCGTTTGGAATCTCAATATGTAGCAAGATAAAAAGAAATCTGCTTCAGATCAGAGATAGAGAATCATTGTTATAGAGTTGAGGAAATGTTTGTGTTTTTGTTAATTTTATGGGATTTGGAAGATTGATCCATGGCATACGTTAAGTATTATTTTTCCTTTGATTTTGTTCGACCATCTGTCATGCAGTTAGACAGTTAGTATATTTCTCATATATGCTGGAAAAAGATACCAGAATTTCCAGTAAAGACTTCTTTTTCCAAGTTTTCTTGCACCCCAGTCCCACCCAGGGAAGAAAAACGTATGCTTGTAATGGTGACACCTCATGCCTCATTTCTGGTTTAGTTGCTCAGGCACAAAATGGAAGTGGAAGACTTTTCAAGACTTAACCGAGACCAACTGAATGGATTAATTAGGACATTTTCACTGAAAAACATGAAAAGTGGATGAGTATGTGAACTAACGTGGTTAGAGTCATGGAATAATGTGACTACCAAAATTTGAAACCCTGGAGCAAGAGAATGTTGGGTTTTGAAAGGACTGGCTTTCAGAGATATGGAGTGAACATGTAAACAGAATATGAGGTGGTGGTGTGTAGGCAAAAAAAAATATCAGGAGGATTTTCTTTTATATGAAGAAAAATGCACAGTTTTTTTGTGTGTCTTTTAAACTTTATTGCTTACACTATTACTTTTTCCGCCTTTTGCCAATTGCACTCAGCCCTCACGTCCCCCCTCCCATTTTCTCTGACCATCAGCATTCTGTTGTCTTTGTCTATGCATTATGCATATATATTCTTTGGGTAACCCCTTCACCTTCTTTCATCCAGTCCTTCCCTCCAACAGCTGTTAGATGTCTGTTATATGTATCCATGCCTCTGTTTCCATTTTGTTCATCAGTTTATTTTGTTCATTAGATTCCATAAATAAGTGAGAGATCCTATGGTTTTTGTCCTTCACTTAGCACAATATTCTCCAGTTCCATTCATGCTGTTGCAAAAGATGAGAGTTTCTTCTTTTTATGGCCATGTAGTATTCCGTTGTGTAAATGTAACACAGCTTTTGTTTTTTTATCCACTCATCTAATGATGGGCACTAGAATTAGTAAGAGATTTACTGAAACTTGAAATTTGATATTGAAAAAGGAAAGCCATGCCCTTTTTAAAGCTTGTCCACCTTATGTGAGGTGAGCCAGAATTGGAGGTTGAATGGATCATGACTGGAACCCAAGGTGACCTCATGAAATGTTTTCTCTTTTCAGAGCAAATTCACTTTCTTTTCTTTTATTTTTTTATTTTTATTATTTTTATTTTTTTTCAAACTCACTTTCTTGATCTCTGGTTTAGGTTTAGACAAGTCCCTTCCCTTCCTAGGTTCTCAGTTTCTCCCACAAAGCAAGGAAATTAGATTCATTACTGCTCTACTTTTTGGCTTCAATTAGGGTTGCCAGGTAAAATACAGGACACACAGTTAAGTTGGAATTTAAGATAAACAGTTAATAAATTTTTCGTCTAAGTATTGCATAGGACACGCTTTACTAAGACAATTCATTATTTATCTGAAATTCAAGTTTAACTGGGCCTGTCTTTTTATTTGCTAAATCTGGCAATTGTTATAGCTCCAACATTTTTTGCAACATTAACTCCAGAGAGAAATAAGTGCACTGATGGGAGTGAATTAATTCAATTGATTCAACCAGTTAAGACCCCCTTTTTAAGACTGTGTTTATTTTCAGAGAAAGGGCAAGGGAGGGAGAAAGAGAGGGAGAGAAACATCAATGTGTGGTTGCCTTTCACACACGCCAAGCTGGGGACCTGGTGGCAACCCAGGCATGTGCTCTGGCTGGGAATTGAACCAGCAACACTTGGTTAACAGGGAACCAGCAACACTTGATTCACAGGCCGGCACTCAATCCACTAAGCCACATCAGCCAGGGCTAAGACCCCTTATTTGTTAACAGTAGTAATGTCTAGTTCCTGAGGAATAGCTCTGTTTCACTTGGGCCACCCCTCAAAATCACATTATGTTTAGATTCATACTTTTGGTAATAAACAATTTAAATATCTGGACGTGAAAACAGAAAAAGTTTGCCAAATGGTTAAAAGTAACAAATTTCAGTCTTGAAATGGCACGTACTATTTTCTTCTGTAAAAGATACTTTATAACCCTACTTGTTCTAAAGTTACATAATTGCCTTCAAGACATTTTCTTGAGCAGCAGACTGTTTGATGGTAAATAATCTTTGAGGAACTTCTTATGCCTTTTGATTTGGCCCCCTATGAATATAGAAAATGATCAGTATATACACTAAAATTTTATAATTAATGTTATATTTTCCCTTGCTATACAGTCTAGCCTCAGTTCTTGAACAATATGATTCTTGACCAAGTTGTTAAAGGAAAAAAATGTCTCAGTTGTCCAACAAAACTTCAGGTCTCAACAATCTACCATCCTTTCATGCTATACCTCTGTGATCAGTCATGCATCTATCAGGTGACAAATGAGATTCAGTTTTCAAACAAATTGCTTCTTGAACAGGTTTCTGCAATGAATTAACTTCAAGAACTGAGGTTCCACTGTATTTTTAAAGAGTCTCAATGTTGAAATAATTTTTCAAGGAATATGAATTTTTATTTGTAATTTTTGTAGGTATTTTTTTATAAACCAGGCAAGATCCAGTTTCTTAACTCAGAAACGCCTGAAATTTCTAATTCATTCGTTCATTCATTCAATAGTAAAAAAACTGAGTGCCTTCTGTGAGACAGTCTGATGCGATCAGTATTGTCATTCTTCAGCTTATAGAGGAGTTACATAGTGTGCAATTCAAGGATAATGTGATGAGGACTTTGAAGTGATAGAAATACAATTAAAATTGAGAGGAAGATAGAATGGCAGAACTTTCTGGAGATGGTGGTATTTAATGCAAGTCTTAGTGGTAAAGATGAGGTCAGGAAGACAGGCTTACAAAAAGGGTGAAAAGAAACAGGAAAGGGCAGGGAATCCATTATTCAGTTCTACAAAGCATACACTTGGTTGGATTAAAAGTAGTTGAAAATGTTTGTTTACAGGTAGTTTTTGATTCGCTGTGATGCTCCTAATAATCTGCATTAAGTATATTGGAATGGAACTTCTTCAGTATGTATCTGTATTAGAAAGATCTTCAGATGTCAGTGTAGCCCTTTGAAAAAATGATTATGAAATACATTGCACATACAGAAATGTGTAGTTTGCATAATTATAGCTCAAAAATATAATGTTACTCATACTGTTGAAACTTCTGTGTCCTTTTCTGATAGACATTGGACTCCATTTCCTTTTATTCTGAGGTGGGTCTCTTGTAGACAGCATATATATGGGTCATGTTTTCTTACCCATTCAGCCGCCCTATGTCTTGTGATTGGAGTATTTAATCTGTTTACATTTAAGTTTGCATTTAAGGTTATTATTGATAGGTACTTATTTATTACCATTTTATTGTTTCTACCTGTGTTCTGCTTTTTTTTTTTTTTTTTTTTTAATTATTCTTTAAGCAGGCCCTTTAACGTTTCTTGGAATACTGGTCTGGCAGTAATGAACTTCTTCAGGTTTTTTTTGTGTGTTTGTCTGGAAAGCTCTTTATTTTGCTTTCAGTTTTAAATATAGCCTTGCTGGATGAGAGTAGTCTTGGTTGCAGATTCTTACTTTTCATCACTTTTAGTATTTCATGCCATTCCCTTTGGCCTGAAGTGTTCCTGTTGAGAAATCAGCTGACAGCCTTATGGGAGCTACTTTGTAGGTAACTGTCTTTCTCTTGCTGCTGTTAAGATCCTCTGTTTAACCATTGCCATTTTAATTATGGTGTGTCTAGAGGTGGTCTTCTTTGGGTTCATCTTGTTTGAGACTCTGTGCTTCCTATACTTCTGTGTCTTTTTCCTTTAATAGGTTAGGGAAGTTGTCAGCCATTATTTCTTCAAAAAGGTTCTTGATTTCTTGCTTACTCTAATCTCTGAAATCCATATGATACAGATGTTGTTAACTTGATGTTGTTCCAGAGGTCTTTTAGGCATTCCTAATTTTTTAAAATTCTTTTTTCTTTCTCTGCTTGGGTGTGTTTATCCTTTTGTCTAAATCACTGGTTTGATCCTCTGCTTCATCTAAACTGCTGCTGATTTTTTTCTAGTGCATTCTTATTTCAGATATTTTATTCTTTATTTCTGATTGGTTCTTTTTTTATGGTTTTTATTTCATTTTTAATCCTTACTATCTTTTAAGTTCTCCTGAGATTATGTGTTCTTCCCCTAAGGTTCTTGAGCATCTTTGTAACAATTGTTTTAACCTCTGCATCTGGTATCTTGGTTACTTACATTTCATTTAATTATTTTTCTCTTTTTGGGGGGTGTTTCTCTCTCTCTTTTTTTTCTTTTTTTCCATTCAGGGTATATTTCTTTGTCTCCTCATTTTGTGTCTGTATATTAGGTAGATGTGCTATGATTCACCAACTTGTTATAATGGCTTTATGATGTAGGTGTCTTTTTTATTTTTAAGTATATTTTATTGATTATGTTGTTACAGTAGTCCCAATTTTTTTTTTCCCTTTGCTCCCCTCCGCCCAGTACCTCTCTTCCCTCCAGCAATCCTCTTCCCTTAGTTCATGGTCCATGGGTTGTGCATATAAGTTCTTTGACTTCACCCTTTTCCATATTATTCTTAACTTCCCCCTGTCTATTTTGTACCGACTAATTATGCTTCTTAGTCCCTGTACCATTTCCCCATTTCTCCCCCTTCACTCTTCCAGCTGATAGCTCAATGATTCCCATACATATGATTCTATTCCTGTTCTGGTTGTTTGCTTAGTTGGATTTTGTTATTATTTTTTTAGATTCAGTTGTTGGTAGTTGTGAGTTTATTGTCATTTTAATGTTCATAGTGTTGATCTTTTTATTAAGTAAGTCCCTTTAACATTTCATATAATAATGGCTTTGGTTATGATGAACTCTTTAGCTTTACCTTGTCTGGGAAGCACTTTATCTGCCCTTCTAAATGATAGCTTTGCTGGATAGAGTAATTTTGGTTGTAGGTCCTTGCTTTTCATCACATTGAATACTGCTTACCAGTCCCTTCTTGCCTGCAAAGTTTATTTTGAGAAATCAGCTGATAATCTTACAGGCACCCCTTTGTAGGTAATTCTCTGCTTTTCTCTTGCTGCTTTTAAGATTCTCTCTTTATCTTTAACTTTTGGCATTTTAATTCTGATGTGTCTTGGTGTGGTTCTCTTTGAGTCTAGCTTGTTTGGGACTCTCTGTGTTTCCTGGACGTGTACGTCTATTTCCTTTGCCATATTTGGAAATTTTTTCTTCATTATTTTTTCAAATAAGCTTTCGATGTCTTGCTCTTCTTCTTCTCCTTTTGGCACCCCTATTATTCGGATGTGGGCATGTTTAAAGTTGTCCCAGAAGTTCCTAAGCCTCTCCTCATTTTTTTCAATTCTTGTTTCCTCATTCTGTACTGGTTGACTTTTTTTCTTCCTTATGTTCCAAACCATTGATTGGAACCCCAGTTTCCTTCCCTTCACCATTGGTTCTGTGTGGCTTTTTCTTCATTTCATTTAACATAGACTTCACTTCTTCCCTTATGCATTTGCCATACTTAAGTATATCTGTCAAGCCTGTGAGCATCTTTATCACCAGTGTTTTGAACTCTACATCTGTTAGGTTGGCTATCTCCTCGTTGCTTAGTTCTCCTACTGGAACCTTGATTCATTCCCTCTTTTGGATCATACTTCTCTGTCTCCTCATCTTGGGAGGCTTCTGTGTTTGTTTGCCTCTGTATCTGAGGTAGAGCTGTCATACCTGTTACATTGTAAGGGGTGGAGCCTTAAGTATTCGTTGGTACAGAGCGACCCATTTCACCACATTGTGGTGCTGTATGTGGGGGAGGGATCTGAGAGGGAACAGTGCTGCTTGCTCAGCACTTGTCCCTTTTCCAGGCACTTCTTCCACTTCCTGTATGGGACTGGTGCCTCTCTAGCTCTTGCCCTGACTGTGGTTCCCAGAGTGGGCGGGCCTGTGGACATTTTAGGACCATCGGGACCCTTTAAACAAGCGGACTCTGCTGAGAGACTGGCAGTTTATTCCTCTACCCCAACCCCCACTGGTTTGCATAGTCAGAAGCAATGAGGCTTTATCTTCCCTGGTGCTGGGACCGTGAGCTGCGTGGTCTGGTCTGGTTCTGGGAGCACACCCCAGGTGTCCCTCCCACCTTTTTAAGATGTGTGACTGCACTTTCTGCTGGTCTGCTGCTGCCCTCACACCGTGTTCTCTGCACCCTGGCTCTGCCCCTCCTACCTATCTGGATGAGTATTTCTTCTTTAAATCTTTGTTAGTTGGAATTCCATGCAACTCGATTTTCTGGAACTTCTGGCTGTTTCTAGTTTTGAGGTAGTTGTATTCCTTTTTTGTTGTGGAAGGAGACACAGTTTGTCTATCTGTGCCTCCATCTTGGCCAGACATAGGTGTCTTGTTGGGCTCAGGGGCACAATCTTCCTGATTACTGGAGCTCAGTGCTCCAGGAACGTAATTTGTGGGAAATGTGTATCCTCCTGCTATAGCTGAGTCTTTAATGCTGTTGGCCCTTTTGTGGGTAGAGTTAACCTTTAAGTTTGACTGACTATAAGAATAAACCTTTGGATCACCATCTATGAGTCACTGTGCAGGGGCTTCCCTCTGAAGTAGAGTTGTTCTCAGTAGGGTCTGGTGCCTGTCGGAATCCCCCTTTGGGTGTAATGTTTATATGACCAGTTGGATGAAGTTCTGCTGTGTTCTGAAGCTCACCATTGGTTGTGTTAGTTTTGGGTCCACTTGGGTGAGGTTCTGGTACAGGTTGATTATAATCATCCTTAGGCTACCTGTCTGTGGAACTACCATGCTAGTAGCTGTTTGTGGCTGCGTCTACTGGGTCTTGGTATGTGTGTCAGGGGTCAAGCTATGTACAAGTGTTCGCTTCATCCACCCAAGAGCTTGGGGCAGAACTATAAAAGGTCTGAGGCTTCCTGAGGTCCGCCTTCACCTGTCAGCTACTCTGCTTCCTCCTGTTGTTGCCTGGTCTTACTCCAAAGTCTTTCTTCAGACAGTGGGTCCTGACTGGCTGAGACCTACAGACCCTTCCACAGGTTATGAGCTGTGTAGGTTTTGGCAGCCGGGGTCAGGAGGATGGGGCTGGTTCGTCTCCTGCGTGGGGGCCATGAGGTGAAGCACTCAATGAAGGAAAAGTTGCCCCCACTCTAGAGTCAAACCACTCAGTGTCTGCTAGAGTCCCCTCAGGAGGAGGTGCCGCAGGTTCAGGTTGCGTGTGGCCGGCCATCCTCTCTCTTCTGGAGCAAGCTTAGCAGAGTGGAGTCACTCACTGGGACTCTTGGAGAACATATCCAAAAGTTCCTTATTGAGAGTGGTGCTGGTAGAGCTGCATGAGGGGGCCAAGCACTTGCTTTGGTCCTAGACGATAGCCTCCAAAGGAGAGACACTCAGAATGTGAATATCCCAGCTCAAAGCAGCACTCTGTCTCTCTGCCCCCTATGTTGCTGAGCTCAGCAGGTGGGAGCACCAGGGCTTGGAAGGGCAGATCTAAACAATCTCCTTTTGGGGGTGGTGGTGGTAATCCTGTCAGAGTGGGGAGGGCATTTCTTCCTTTTCCAGGGTAAAAGCCTCCAAAGGAGGTATGCACCAAGGTCCCAGCTCTGAGTAGCTCTCAGATCCTCCCCACCCCTCCGTGGGACTGAACTCAGCAGGGTGAGGCCCACCCACTGCCAGAAACTTAGGTCAAATAAGTCTCTAGTTGGAGGAATAGCATGAGCTGAGCTCAGAGGGATGATGTAGCCACACAACCCAGCACCAGCCCATCTGATTCCTGGTCAAAAGCCTTCCCAGGAGATGTGCTCCACAAGTCTCAGCTCTGCGCAGTACTTGGATCTTCATTCTGGACTAAATTCAGCAGGGTAGGGCCACAGGTAATGAAAGGGCAGATCAAGTGATTCAACAGGTTGGGGATAGGGTGCTGGCTGTGCACTTAAGGTGGAGAAGAATGAAGCTACATAGTTAACTGAGTCTCCACCAAGAGGTTCTCCAGAAAGAGTGCCCCAGATGTCTCTGCTGGGTGCAACCAGCACACACCTTTGTAGGACACCCCTATGTCACTACTAGTTGGAGGACCAGATAGTGCACTCCCCAGGCTGGTACTTGATCTTGGGAAGGTGGTATTTGGGTCTCTAGTAAGCTCCCTTCTCTCCCATGGGGACTGAATTCCCACTAATATTCACCACCAGATGCTATGGGGGCTCCACTTCTTGTTTCTGTTGCTCTGGGTTGGGAATTTCTGGGTTGGGGATTCCTGCGTGGGGTTGAGACCCCACACCCCTAGAGGGAGGGAGTTTTGCAGCCACCACACGTGGGTGCAGGATCCAGCCCTTTCCACATCTCTGCCCTTCTTACCAGTCTCTGTGTGGTTTCTTCTGTAAATCCTTGGTTATAATTTGTCAGTCTTCAGTTGACTATTCAGGGTGACTGCTCTATAATTTAGCTATAAATGCAGTTTGGCACTGGGAGCAGGTGTGTATAGCTTCGACATAGTCTACAGTCATCTTGGAATTTGTACTTTATTATTCTTGTTTTATAACACTTGTATGAATTAGGCAGATGGAATATTTTATTTGCTTCATGCTTATTTTGTTTATGACACACAATCAATCTTATGTGAAAGAGCCTTTGGGAAATGATTGACAGTGTGAAACTGCTTGGCTTGTTACGGCTACATAGGCGAGACTGAACACTCTGAAGCGGTGTATAAAGTAAGCAAAGGATTTTATTTGCTGGCCATCGGGCAGACCCTGAGCTGGTCTTTAACATGATCCGAGCTGCTGGGATGTTTAAGCAGGGGCTTATATACTGGTAATGCCCCTTTGTTTCTTCTTTGGTGGGAAACAGCCTTAGGAAGAAGAGGCTGGGTAGGACTGCAGGAATGTCTTGACAGTACAGGAACAGAAATTTGCAAGGCTGTAAGGCTATCTTCGGAGGCAGCATAGCTCTCCAGCCAGGGACGAATTCTCTATGAAGCAATTTATTTTCAAAGGTCTAGATATTCTGTAAAGTATAACTTTCACAGATGTTATAAACCGGACACAAGCAAATGGAAGATGATAGAGGCTGAGGTCCTTTTAGCTTGTAAATTACCAATTGCTATAACACTTTTTTCTATATTTCTTTTTCAAAGACTTTTTAGCAAGTCCTTGCTACTTCTTACAAAGAACATTTGAAGCCCCTACATACTTACATATTTAGCAAACCTCTGCAACTCTTTACAGAGAATAGCAGAAGCCTCTACAGGCTAAGATTTTTCAAGAAGATGTATGCCATAAATGAATTCCTTTTGTGTTACTCCCAGAAGGATTAGGTTGCTTTTAGGTGAATTTCTACAGGGTAGTTGATGTGGAAGATGATACTTTAATACTATAACCTGATTTTTAAGTTAAAATGACCTTTCATTTTATTCCAGGAGATTACATGCTATGAACCTTTAGATTTATCTTGATTTCTTAAAAAAAATTAAGTATATTCTCAGGAAGGCTAACTTTTATATTAGATTCTATCAAAGCAATAAAATTTTGAGGAATTCCTGGAAGTCTTAAGTTTGTTAATTCAGTTGTGATAGTACTTAGGAATGTTCTAGTACTTACAAAGGTGGCATAGTGATTAAGGATATGGGCTTTGGAGCCAGCTTTAGCACTTACTATATGACTCTTGGCCAGGGTTTCTACATTCATACAGTGGGGATGTTAACAATTACACTAACTACTTCATAGGGTGGCTGTGAGCATGTGAGATTTTTTGTAGGCACAATTTTTTATTTTTATTCTTTTATCTTTGTCTTTTCAATTATTTATTTTTTGGGGGGGACCTCCCACTCTGTAACAATTCCCCCCTCTCAGACTTAAGACACTTTATAATCTTATAAAGGACAATGGGCAAAGGTCTTGTGCTCCTCTGGCTGCTTCAAGCTGGATATGGCCGTTGTCCTACCTACCCTTGGGTCCAGAAATCCCTAATAAGAGTGGGATTGTGGAGGGGAGCGTGGCCTTCCCACATGGGGAAGGATCTTGCAGACTTCAGGTCAGTTGGCTGTCCCTGGGCAATGGCATGCTCAGTTTAACAAGTTGGCATCCTTGTTGTATTCTGGGGGAACAGATTTGGCAACAGGGTTAAAAGGCATCATTAAAACCATAACCCAACATAACCCACAAACCAGTCTCTAAATCTTTGAGACTGTTTTATTGGGAAGACATCCAGTTGCGAGGCATTTGAGATTCCTTTTGCCTGTAAATTAAGCATCTTTGATGATGTCACAGACCTAGTTTAACTTTCAAATGAAAGCAAACTTTAAATGAAAATAAATTTTAAAGACAGCTGCACTAGTTTATAGTCTACCACTGAGCATTGTGATTTTCCTTGAATTGTGATTTTTCTCCTTAAGATTACCCTCGTCATTAAAGGGACTGCATTAAGTCCAGTTTTAATTTATCTTGTTCATTCGCATAAACACAACAAGAGCAGCAAATGATCGCATATGATCTTTAAGTCTGCTTTGCTGAAACTTACACAAGGAACCTTTGGGATGACTTTCAGTCTGCCCCTCAGGGCACAGGAGCTGAGCCACATACCTGCCGTTCAGCCTTTCCTATAAACACCTGTCTTTTCCAAGTCCTTCAGGTTTCCCATTGTGCCTTAAGGTTTCTTCTAGCCATCTTTCAGGAAAGCAACCTTTGTTCCTTCCCTGCAAAGATTGCCATAAACTGCACAACCAACCCAGGTACCAGACCTTTTTTCTTACGGGCTTTTATTACCTTCGAAAGTCAATTCCAGTTCCTCAGGGCTTTTTGGTAACAACCAGAGCCCAGGCATGCCTCCTTTAGGTATGACATTCCAGTCAAAGTCTTGGTTAACAAAATGAGTTTGTTTGTTTGTTTTTATTTGTTAAAACTGAAAATATTTTTCTCTTTTATCATAAAACTTAACAATTGTGTTGGTTCTATTACTAACACAGTATTTTATACATCTTGGTATAGTTTTGAAGATATTAGACTTCAGAGTTAGGAAACTGAGATTCACTCCTGACTTTATGAATAGCTGCATGACCTCTGGCAAGCAGGCTTGCTTCATCTCTCTCTGCTTAGCGTAACTCATTTATAAAAGTGGGGTTGGGTTTGAATCAGTTGCTTTCTAAGATTCCTTCTAGTTCTCCCATTCTGTTTATTTGTCTCCCACTGAAAAATGATTGAGCTAACTATATAACACAATTCATGAGGAGAGCACATTTTACAATCTAGAGAGGAAAATGGTTTGGGGTAGGGAGTAAGATAATTTTACAGAAGCATTAAGGGCTGATACATTGAGAATAATTAGGTTTTTTTCACCTGATTCTAATCTAGGGTGAAACGGACAACAGTAGATGGAAGGGAGGCACTCTTCATTCAGCATATGGACGCATATCTAAAACTTATTCCTGTCCAACATAGAAATAGGCCACCTTAAGTGTTGTATGGCTTCCTAACACTGAGAGGACAAAGGTCAAGGTTATATTGGCAAATGATCTTTAGAGTCAGGTCCAAGTTATTTAAGCCTCAACTAGGGATGGTGCTGGATGACTTTTCTAATCTTCTGGCTTCCCATGGGTAATAATCATGACATGATAAAGTTGTTAAAGTAATCAAGAAAAAAAAGACCATATCATGGTGTGGCACAATACTCACTAACTTTAACTGAATTATACTAATGATGATTCATATACTAAAGTTCTTTTTTTGTCTGCAATTTTTTTTTGTTGTTGTTGAACTGCAGACTAATATTCTGAATTTTAGAAATGTTGCTCTTCTTAACTCTAGTTTTTGATTATTCATCTGGGAAAAGCAGCACTATTATTTTTATTTTTTTGTTTTGAGTGATCTTTGAATGCTTGCCACTTTTCTTTTAAGCAAAGCTGGGAACTGTAAGTTTGAATTCTTAGGTCCTGTTGAGACATGCAACTAAATTTGTCATCCACTGTGTGCTTTGCCAACTTCTCTGGAGATGTTTACTAGTCTGGGCAATTTTGATAATATTATCTTCTTACAGTTTCTGCTGTGAAGCAGTTTTTGAAGAAATATGATAGGTACGGGAGCAAGCTCTTGGAGAAAAAGATATTCTTATTATTTTTCTTAAATTGTAATGCTCTTTTTTCCTACTTCCTGACATAAAATTTTGGCCAGTGTGTGTGTGTGTATTTTCTAAACTACCTCAGGTCTCCTTTCCACACTGTGTGTCCTGTTGCTGTTGAGTAGGGATTAGACTCTGGTGTACTAGTGGATAAATCAGTTTATCTCAGGCTTCTCAACCTTAGCACTATTGACATTTGGTGCTAGATAATTCTTTTTATTTATTTTATTTTTTAAAATTTATTTTTTGATTTTAGAGAGAGAAGGGAGAAAGAAAGTGATTGAGAGAAACCAATTTATTGTTCCTCTTACTTATGCATTCATTGGTTGATTCTTGTATGTGTCCTGACCCGAAACCTTGCTTATCGATCGGTATGACGCTTTTACCAACTGAAATACCCGGCCAGGGACTTTAAAGGTAACTACTGGAAAATTTGAAAGGGATCGCTGTGGTTGGTACAGATTTGTATTTTAAATATCATTCTGAAGGTTGTGCAGAGACTCAATGGGGATGGGAGCAAAGGCAGTGTGCTAGCCGCTATCTGGAGACTGCGCAGAAGAAAGGAGGCAGGCTGGGCCAAGGTCTGCATAGGCGGGCGGCTCAGGACTGCTGTGTCTTGTCCCCCAGGGCTGACCAGGAAGAAGTAGAGCGTGGACTAGAACTTCGAAGCCTCCCTGGGTCGCTAGATAATCCTTCGTTCTGGAGCTGTCTGTCCTGTGCATTGTAGTATGTTTAGCAGCATACCTGGCCTCTTCCTACTAGTGCCAGTAGCACCACCACCGTTATGTCAACCAAAAAGATAGCTCCAAGACATTGCCAAAAGTCCCCTGCACAGCAAATCACCCAAGCTGACAACCACTGACTCATTCATGCCTCTCAGCTAGCCCTCTGCCAGTTACGATCATCCTGCTCTCGGCTGGTATCTGCATGTTGCCAGCCTTGCTCACAGCCTCCTCCCCCTAATTGTGCTCTGCTCAGCTGATTAGGTGGAAAGCTGCCAACTAGAAAGTGGAATCAGTGGGGAGTGGGGCAGAGTTGGAGTCAGGTGCGGCCTTGGGTAGTGGCTGAGTACTGTAACTCCCAGATGGGTGTGCTTTTTGGTGGCAGCTAATGATTAGACTTAAAAACAAATGTTTTTGACACGAGAGTGAGCCGACACTGACACTGCATACAACAGGTATGTGGCATCTTCATGTTTTCTGAAGCCTGTCTGGGAGTCTGGGATTTTGAAAGAAAGTTTTAGGGATGTTTGATGTTTTCTCCTTACTGTTTTTATATGAAAAACTAAGGAAAAGAGAAACTGCTTCATGATGAACTTCCATGTTCAATTTCTATTTCATTTTTGAGGTTACTTTAGTAGTTAGAGTCAGTAATTTATTTTTACATGGATGAAATGAGGTGGGAGAATTTGTAAATAAAAGGAACATATTTAATGAATGCAACCGGGGATGATGCTGTGCCATAAGAAATGCTCAGAGTGCTTGGGGAGGGAGGCAGGTAACTGTGCATGACTCACTGTGCAGGAATGGTAACTGTCTTGGGTTGGGGCAAGTGCTGAGGGATGGGCAAGGAGAGATCTCATAGATAAACTCAAGACTTGGAACAGGTGTTCACAGTACTTGTTTATATTCATTTTCAAACAATCAGTGTTTGTTATTAGTACTTTTATTCTGGGCTTTAAAATATATTTTTTTAATCTAGTCCAGATCATTCTGAATGCCTGTTTATCTTATAAACTTTATTCTCTTTCTATTTCATAGTAAATTAAAAAAATTTTGCTACCATACATATGTCTTGATGGCTATCTTTGGGCATACATTTTAAACAACAGTTCAGACTATTTCTTTAGGATAGTATCATGAACTGGAATTACTGAGTGAGATGGTGTGAATATTTTTAAAGTTAGATTTATTGAGGTGGTCATTGGTTAATCAAATAGGTTTCAAGTGTATAATTCTATAATACCACATCTGCTTTTGCATTGTGTGTTTACCACCCAAAGTCAAAACTCCTTCTGCCATCATATATTTGACCACCTTTACCATTTTTTTTAAGGCTCTTGATTCATGTTACTAAACTGCTTTACTGAAAAGTTCTGATTAACACTTTTACTAGCAGAGTGTTGACTGACCCTTTTGGGCATCATTGTTAAAGTTGGGTGCTATTAAAAAAAATAAGTGATTTAACAGGTGGAAAACATCTCATTTTTGTCTGTCTTTGTTTGTTTAAATTATTGGTGCTGTTGATTTTTTGTTGTTGTTGTTTTTCCTTTTCCTTTAAAAGTTCATTGAGTTTCTTTTGTATATTGGCTGTCCATATCTTTTTCCCATTAATCATTTGGGGTGTTACTGCCTTTTTCCTTATTTCTTTATACAGTATAACTTTTACTTTATTATTTTTAAATTACGGTTTACAATCACTATTATTTTATACTAGTTCAGGCATACAGCATAGTGGTTAGACAGTCATATGCTTCACAGTGTTCTCCCTGATATTTCTAGTACCCACCTGACACCATACATTGTTATTATAGTATTATTGATTTTATTCCCTGTGCTGTACTTAACATCCCCATCACTGTTTTGTAACTACCAATTTGTAGTTCTTTATCCATTCATCTTTTTAACCCAGTCCCCCTCTCCTCTGGCAACTGTCAGTGTATTCTCTGATTTATGAGTTCATTTTAATTTTGTTTATTCATTTATTTTGTTCTGTAGATTTCACATGTAAGTGAAGTCATAAGGTATTTGTCTTTCTCAATATGACTTATTTTACTTAGCATAATACCTTCTAGGTCCATCCATGCTGTGGCAAATGGTAAGATTTAATTCTTTTTTTAGGCCAAGTAATATTCCATTTCATATATGTACTACAACATTTTTATCCACTTGTCTCTTGATGGGCACCTGGGTTGTTTCCATATCTTGGCTATTCTAAATAATGCTGCAATTAACATAGGGATGCATACTAGATATAGTCTTTCGAACTAGTTTTTTGGGTTTCTCTGGACATATATCCAGAAGTGGAATCACTGGGTCATATGGCAGTACCATTTTTTATTTTTTGAGACTTCTCCATACTGTTTTCCATAGTGGCTGCACCAATCTACATTTTCACCAACAGTGCATGAGGATTCCCTTTTTCCTACATTCTTACCAATGCTTGATGTTTGTTCACATATTGATGATAGCCATTCTGACAGGTGTGAGGTGATATCTCACTATGATAAATGATGTTGAGCATCTTTTGATATGTTTACTAGTCATTTGTATGTCCACTTAGAGACATGTATATTCTGGTCCTCTGTTCACCTTTTAATTGGATTTTTTTTTTTTTTTGCTATTGTATGAGTTCTTTATAAATTTTGGATATTAAGCCATTATTGGCTGTATCATTTGCAGATATCTTCTCCAATTCAATAGGTTGCTTTTTTGTTTTGTTAATGGTTTCTTTTGCTGTGTGAAAACTTTTAGTTTGATATAGTCCCATTTGTTTTTTTCTGTTTCCCTTGCCCAAGTATATATATCAGGAAAGAAATATTGCTAAAGAAAAATGTCTGAGATTTTACTGCCTATGTTTTCTCCTAAGAGTGTTATACTTATAAGTCTTAACATTTAGATTTTAATCCATTTTGTACTTATATATGGCGTACAAAGGTGGTCTAGTTTCATTTTTTTTGCATGTATCTGTCCGATTTTCCCTGCATCGCTATTGGATAGACTGTCTTTACCCCACTGTTTGTTCTTAATTCCTTTGTCATATATTAATTGACTATATAGATATGGGTTACATTGATCTATGTATCTATTTTTATGCCAGTACCATGATGTTTTGATTACTGTGGCCTTGTAGTATAGTTTGATATATTGTAGCATGATACCTCCAATTTTGTTTTTCTTACTGAAAATTGCTGTGGCTATTTGGGATCTTTTGTGGTTCCACATAAATTTTTGTATTATTTGTTCTAATTCTGTGAAATAAGCCATTTGTATTTTGATAGGGATTGTGTTGAATCTACAGTTGCTATGGGTAGTATGGACATTTTATGATATTTATTTTCCTGTTCATGACACTATGTATAATTCCATTTATTTGTATCTTCTTCAATTTCTTTCTTTAGTGTCTTTTACTTTTCTGAGTACAGATCTTTTTCCTCGTTTAAATTTATTCATAGGTATTTAATTTTTCTTTGATGCAGTTTCAAATGGGATTTTTTTTACTTTCATTATAGATGTATTAAAAAGGCAACTCATTTCTGAATATTTATTTTGTATTCTGCTTCTTTACTGAATTCATTATCAGTTCTAATAGTTATTTGGTGGAATATTTAGGGTTCTCTGTATATAGTATCATGTCATTTGCAAATAATGGCAGTTTTACTTCTTCCTTTCCAATTTGGATACCTTTTATTTTTTTCTTCTTGTTTGATTGCTGTGGCTAGCACTTCCAGTACTACGTTGAATAAGAGAGGTGAAAGCAGAAATCCTTGATCTTAAGGCAAGCCCTTTTAGTTTTTCCCCATTGAGTATCATGGTAGCTGTGTATTTGTCATATATGTATGCCATTATTATGTTGAGATATGTTCCCTCTATTCTCACTAAGCTGAGAATTTTTTTTTTAATCAGAAATGGGCGCTGAATTTAATCAGATGCTTTCTGTGCATCTATTATATCATGTGATTTTTATGTTTTGATTATGTGGTTTATCATGTTAATTGACTTAAGGATATTGTACCAACCTTGTAGCCCAGGTATAAATTCCACTTATTCATGGTATATGCTCTTTTTAATGTATTGCTGAATTTGGTTTGCTAATATTTTTAGTATTTTTGCATTTATAGTCATCAAGGCTATTGTCCTATAATTTTCCTTTTTTTTTTTTTTTTTTTTTTTTGGTAATGTCTTCTTCTGGTTTCGAAATTAGGATAATGCTGGCTTAGTAAAATGAGCTTGGGCATTTTTCCTCTTCCTGAATTTTTTTGAATAGTTTTTAGAAGGATAGTTGTTAGTTTTTCTGTGAATGCTTGATGCAATTCACTTGTGAAGCCATTCGCTTCAGGAATTCTTTTTTTTAAACCCTCATAAGAGGACTTTTTTTTTCATTGCTTTTAGTGAGGTAGGGGTGGAGGATTGGGTGGAGGGAGAGAGAGACATTAATTGGTTGCCTCTTGTATATGCCACAACCAGGGATCAAACCTGCAACCTAGGTATGTGCCCTGACTGGTGACCAGACCTGTAACCTTTTGGTCTGTGGAACAACACTTCAACTGACTGAGCAACCTTGTCAGGACCTGACTCCCTTCTTTTCAATGTACTTTTTAGTTAATTATTACCATTTGTGAGTGAGCTGGACAAATGCTCTGCCATCATAGATAACTGGAATTCATTCCCATGTGTGCAGAAGACATAGTTTTATCATAAAAAATTGGGGGTTTCCTGAACATACACAACAAAGGGATGGTTTACGTACTGCGCTGATGGAGCAAAATGTGCAAAATTTCATCATGGCTACTTGAAATGGCGCACAATTTAAAACTTATGAATGACTTATTTCTGGAATTTTCCATTTAATATATTCTGACCGTGGTTGACCATTGGCAATTGAAACTACAGAAAGTGAAACCACAGGAGATCCTAGATGGTGGAGGTGTGAGAGCTACACTGACCTCCTCCCAGGACCAGTCTGGAATTGCAGCTAAATTATAGAGAGGTCATCTGGAATGACCAAGTGAGCAGTGGCTAGAGAGAAGCCTTATAACCATGGATAAATGGAAGAAACTACTTCATCAAAGTGTGACTGTATGGAGTGTGAAAGAGAGGCAAGAGGTCTAGCTGGGCTCCCATGGGTGGCAGATCAGAGAGACAACTCAGCTGCCGGGGCATTCCCATGAGAGCTGTGGGGTCTAAACCTTGGGCTGGGCTCTGTAGCCTACAGCACCAGAGCTGGAAGGGCACCAGATAATGTCCAGCTGTGAAAAGCAGCAGGATTTCTGTCTGCCAGAGAGATAGCTGAAGACGTGGTGAGCCTTTTAAAGGGCCAATGCACAAAATTTCATTTGCAGCCACTTTCCCTGGGCTCAAGCAAAGGGGGACAGAATGGACTAGAGATGCTTGAGAAGAGATTGGGGATGGAGGCTTTGGGGAGAGAACTGAGGGAGTGGCTGATGGGATCCCCATGCTGGCTCATCCCCCATACTGCAGGAGTCATCTTGCTGAGGCAGAGCAGTCCTCTCCAAGTGGCATCAGCCTGAGGGGAAGCAATAGTCCCGCCCACAGGATTTACTCTGTCCAGTCCTGTGGTGCTTATGCTTGACTACTGATTACAGACTGACTAGATTAACAACTACTGTAGATTGCTGGTAGTCTTGAGCAGGCTGCCTATGCCCAAACTGGGACATGATCTGACATCACCAGGGGCAGATCAAGAAAGAGAGGACAGTGGTAAAACTAGATTCTATTGAGATGAGTTCCAGCGCAGTCTTCTTAAAGATTTGTATTATTTTCTCTCCTGCACAGCTTTTTTTAACATCGATTTCGCGTCCTTCAAAATTGTGCCTATTAGGTCACTAGTTCTTATATTAGTTTATTTCTAATTTTATATTTTGCTCCTCCCTTTCCTTAATCCATTTTATCTTCTTCTTTCCTCTTATTTTCATTTCAAATTTAATTTACTCTCTTGCTACGTCTTGTTTCTGTCCCCCACACTTATTAATTCTCCCTGCTCCAGCATCTCAAAACCACTTTTCTTGTCATTAGTCATCTGACACTCTTTTTCCCATTCTTAACATACCCTTGTTCTCTTCCCACCTTTATCAATCTTTGCTTGTTGTTTGTTGATAATTGTTGCATTTCTTCAATTTATTTCTAGCTCTTTACTATTTTTGTATTTCAAGTGTCAAATTTTACCATTCCCATCTCCTACTCCATTTTGCCTTCCTCCTGCCTTTTCTTTCTTTTTTTTTTAAATTTTAACTTTTCCCTATTTTAGCCTGGTTTCCATTCCTCTATCCCCTCAAAATCACTTCTCTTTCCTCTAGACATCACTTACGCTTTTCTTTCTCTTTTCCCTCTTATTCGCATCCCACCTATATTAATCTTTGCTCTGTTGTTGATATTGCTGTGGTGGATCACTTTCCTCAATTTGGTTCCTATTGTTTTTCTTTTTTTCCTTCTTTTCCTTTTTCCCTCCTTCTCTCTCTCTCAGAAATTTGTATATATAAATTTCTGTTTAAACCTAATACTATATGCTTCCTTTTCTTACTCCATTCTGTCTTCTTTCCTACCTTTTTTATTTACCATGTAAATTCTATATTCTTTGTCTCTTTTTCTTGTCTCTATTCCCTACTTTAGTATTGCTCCTCCAACTCTGTCAAAGTCATTTTTATTTCAGTTAGTCATCTCATATTCATTTTTCCTTTCTTATATTAGTCTTAATCCCTTTACACCTTTATTAATATTGGCTCATTTGCTGTTGATAGTGTGGTTGTGGGGGGGGGGGGTGTTTCCTGAGCTGTTTGGTTTTGTTCTGGAAGTACCTGTACAAGAACATGCAAGCTGTGGTGGGCAGAGTATCTCTTAGTTAGCTAACTGGATGGAAGGACCCACAAAAGAACTACCCAACAGCAACCAAAATCCAATTACAAGAGAGCCCACATAAATAGCATAAAGGGCACCCCAAGAGCATCAAGCTCAGTAAATCAAGGTGACTGCACCACTGAGTCCCATAGATCTACCACAGAAGGTAACACCACAAACACAGAAAGTCAAAGCAGATCAACCTATTATGCAGAAACAAACAAGAACAGTCACCAAAAGATGGGGAGACAAAGAAACAACCCCCAATCAAAAGGAGAGGAGGAATCCCCAGAAAGAGTGCTAAATGAAATAGAGGCATGCAAACTATCAGACATTGGGTTCAAAACAATGGTTATAAGGAAGCTCAATGAGCTCAGTGAGAACTACAAAGAACCCCAGGGAAGCTACAAGGAATTTATAGAGAACTACACTAGCATGAAAAAGGACATAGAAACTATCAGTAAGAGCCAGGGGGAAATGAAGAATATAATATCTGTAATGAACAGAGTAGAAGAAATTAAAATCAGGCTAGGTGAAGCAGAGGATCAAATCAGCAAGCTGGAGGACAAAGTACAGAAAAATCCGCAGACAGAGCAATGAAATGAGAAAGGAAAAAAACCTCAAAAAGAATGAAGAGAGTTTAAGGAGCTGCAGAACAACATGAAACAGAATAATATTTGCATGATAGGGATACCAGAAGGAGAAGAAAAGGAGCAAGGGGTAGAAAACCTGTTTGCAAAAGTGACAGAAAAATTCCCTAACTTGATGAGAGAAAAGGTCATGTAAGCCTAGGAAGCCCAGAGGGTCTCAATCAAGATGAACCAAAGAGGCCCACTTCAAGATACACACAATTAAAGCAGCAAATTTTGAGGACAAAGAATCTTAAAGGAATCAAGGGAGAAATAGCTAGTAACATACAGGGGAGCTCTGATAAGGCTATCATCTGATTACTCAATAAACCAGAAGGAAATTGCAAGAAATATTCCAAGTAATGAAAAGCAAAGGCCTACTACCAAGAATACTATGCCCATCAAGGCTCTCATTTAAAATGGAAGGTGAAATAAGAAGTTTCTCAGACAAGAAGAAACTAAAAGAATACATCTTCACCATACCAGCATTATGAGAGATGCTAAATGGACCACTTTAAGAAGATGAAGAAAAGGGAGAGGGTGTGAGGGAGGGGGGTGGTGGAGAGAGAGAAGGGCAAAGGGGGAAAATGACAATGAATAAGTACCTATCAATAATAACCTTAAATGTAAATCGATTAAGTGCTCCAGTCAAAAGCCATAAGGTAGCTGAAGGGATAAGAAAGCATGATCCACATATATGCTGTCTGCAAGAGATCTACCTCAGAACAAAAGACATGTACAGACTGAAAGTGAAGGGATGGAAAAATTCCAAGCAGACGGACATGACAAAAAAAGCAGGGGTATCAATACTTATATCCGGCAAAACAGTTTTCAAAACAAAGGCTATAAAAAGTGACAAAAAGGACACTACATAATAGTTAAGGGAACAATCCATCAAGAAGATATGACCCTTTTAAACATATATGCACCCAACATAAGAGCACCCAAATATATAAGGAAAATCTTGGAGGACTTCAAGAAAGATAGCGACAGCAACACACTCATAGTAGGGGACTTTAACATCCCATTGTCAACAGTGGATAGATCTTCAAAGCAAAGAATCGACAAGGATATTGTGGCATTGAATAACACTGTAGATCAAATGGACTTAACTGATATATACAGAATCTTTCACTCCAAAGAAGCAAAATACACATTCTTTTCAAATACACATGGAATATTCTCAAAGGTAGACCGCATGGTAGGACACAAAACAAGCCTCAACAAATTCAAGAAAATTGAAATTATATCAGGCATCTTCTCAGGTCACAATGGCTTGAAACTAGAAACCAAACTCAAGGAAAAAAACTCAACAACATTCAGATTCATGGAGACTGAACACCTGTTCACTTCTCACCTTCCCTATGGGATCTGCCTCATAGGGTTATGAGGATTAACTTAGTGTATATAAAGTTTGTACCACTGGCCTGTGGAGCAGTAAGCTCTCTGTGAATATTTGTTTTGGTGTAGGCTCACTAGCAATGGTGGCAAGCTCAGGTCTCAGACTCTAAATCTTGTACTTTTGTATTGCACTGCCTCTGATGGCCTATTAAGTTTATGATATGTTTAGTAACTAATAATTTACAGATGATTAGAACCAGACAAAGGTATTCATTCCTTTCCTAAAATTTATGTTCTTCCTAAATAATTGAAATTGCTAGAAGATTACTTTTCAAGCCACACCTTTTTGTTTTTAAGATACATTCACATGGAATATTGACTTAAAAAGGTAAGACTTGTCAAAGCATGAACCAGCCTTTATTATAAATTCTGTATTAAATTTTACTACATATTTTTTCTCATTAGGCCTCAAAATGTTCTACTTTATGTAGATTTTATTTCTTCAAAATGTACATTTTATTTTAGTACTGTATAATAGTATCAATACTGTGATACATAATAAAGTGATGTGCAATAAAATGACTTATGCTTGTATTTGCTCATAGAGGAGGTGAGCTTTGAGATGTGCTCATCTCGGACATTTTGAAGGCCACTGAGTTTTTGGGCTGGTGGGAAGAGTGTGGAGAGCATCCCAAGAGGCAGGATCAGGATAAACAAGGATAGAGTTGACTGTGCATGTATAGGGGTCCTTGAGAAGATTTGTCCTGTTTGGGCAGACATATCTCAGACAGTGAAGGAAATAAGAGTGAAAAGGTGAGGTCTCTTGGCTCTGGTTTCTCCACCTTATTGCACTAAGTAGAGAGATGCTCCAGCCTGAGATGACAGCTGGCTGGCTTGGAGCTGTCTGCACACTAGCATGATATTGCTACATTATATAGTGTGATGTGCCCAACATTCCTTTCGCAGGAAGCACCTCAAATAATTTAACTGCCTTAGCTTTTCTGTTATAAAATGTGGACAAAGTTCTTTCCCTCTATCAAGTTAATAAAGATGCTTCAAAAAAATCCATGTTTTAGTGAAGAAACAAGAGATCTTCAGAAGTAATTGTAGTCTCTAAGCCTTGAAATATTTCTGGATCCATTATTCTGAAGTAGAGACAGAGCTCAGAACTTTTCCCCCCCACATTACAAGTTAAATAACATAATTAACTTTTTTAGATGTAATAAGTATAAAAATACTCTATAATTTGAAAAAAACTCTACCAATAAAAATAATAATTATCAGAAAAAAAAAACTAGCAAAAACCCTATGTGGTAAATGGATACAAAATGGCCCCTAATGAATCACCTCCCCATGTCTTTGCCCATTTGCAGTGTGACTGTCTCTGCTTGTTTCTCCCATCAAGTAGTAGAGTCTGTTTTCCCACTCTTGACTCTGAGCTTTGCCATGTGACTTGAACTGGCCAGTGAGACATCAGCAGACATGTTGTTGCAAACAGAGGCACCATGTGCAGTGTGCCAGTCCTCTTGGGATGCTGTTGCCACTATGTGAAGAAGCCTGGGAAGAAGGCCATGTGGAAAGTGAGGCCCAACCTTCCTCATTGAGTCCAATCCCCAGTTGACCTGGGCCCAATGAAGCAGCATGACTAAGTCAGATAAGAGCCTCAGAATAGCTGCCTAGCCAACCCATGGAATTGTGAGAAATAGGAAATCATTGCTGTTTAAGTTACTTAGTTTTGGGTAGCTTGTTACCCAGTAACAGGAAATAGAACTGTCCTGTGATAAATGGCTGGAATCTGTGCCTGTAATTCTAGTCATGGTTTCATTACTGCAAATCCTCAAGGAATGCACAATCCAGTAGGGAGGCAGAAATGTAAGCAGGTCACTGCCTTACCGTGTGGTGAATGCTCAGGATGGGCTCTGGGCGGCTGTGGCCTTGAGCTCTCCTTTGTCCTTCTTTATGCATCTGTAACGATCAGACAAGTTCTCTGCAGGACAAGCATTAAAGAGCACATGAAGGAACTAGAGGAAGTAGACTATTCAGTGAAGGTATTTTCCATCTCAAGTCAGCCAGACTCACACTTCCATTTCTCATCAGTGAAAGAACCCAAACAAATCTCTTTCTCTTTTGTTAACTGAGTATTTTCAGTATTCTTGTATTTGCCCTGTTAGCAAGGGAATATGCATGGTTATTCCTTAACTTTCCTCAGGTTCAGAATCTTCTGGAAAATATGCCCTTTTTCCAGTAATCGTGCTTGGTTCACCTAATTTACACACATGGTGGAATAGTACTACTGAGGTCTCCCTTAGTCGTTGGACAAATCATAATGGCATGCACTGTCTCAAACTGAGTCCCGCCTACCTCACATTATCTTCTCACTGTCACCAGCCTTGGCTCCTCACTGTTGCTCTGCTCCTTGGGATTCTAATTTGCACATACTGGCCTTCAGTATGCAGCATATCTCCTCCCTTCTGGGTAAGCACTTTCATTTGGCCAAGAACTTAAAGCACCAGGCTCCATCAGTTTTCCATAGGGTCCCATTCTCCCACTGGGTAGTATTGTTGGGCGTACCTGGAGTTCACTCTGCCCCTCTTCTTGGCTCCCAGTCTTTGAAATTGCATGTTAGAAAATTACCTTGAATAATACACTGGAATAATATAAAGATGTGGCTATAGTTTTTCATAATTACAATAGTGAAAAAAATATTTACTATAGTTTTAAAATGGAATACCTTTCTGAGCCTTGTGATATAAATTTGCAAGCGAACTCAGAATGATAAAGTTATCTGCTATAAATTGGACCCAGCATTTTGAGGCACATCTTACTGCCTTAAAGTAATCCACTTTTGAAATACCTAAATTATTATTTTTCTTGAATTCTTAGCAAGTATATCAATTACTTTGATCAAATGTCCCTCCATATAGACAAAAGTGCAGTGAAAAGCCTGTTACTATTTAATACTTCAAATCTGGAGTCCATGTTATCTTGTTTATTCACAAAGATTTCAATAACTACCATAACAAAGTGAACAACACGCCAGGTTTTCTTTGTCTTTCCAACAGCAGTGCTACAGAGAGATAAAAAAGAAAAAAACCCTGCTGACTTTAGGTTCACTTTGAAAGTTCCTAACAGGCTATCATATTTAGTGAAATATTGCTGTGAAACTTGAGAAAGTTGCCTAAGTTCTCAAGCCACGTGTGAAATGGAGATAAAAGTTCCTCTACGACTTCTGGCACTACTGTGCAAAAAAAATGAAATAATTCATGTAAAACACTTACTATTTCTAGGTGCTTTTTTCTGTTTTATTTTTTCTTCTTCTAGCATTATTATTTACAGGTCTTATTCTATACTTTTCAGTTTGTTTCTCCTGCTTTATTATCTGTTTAAAGTGTTTGACAAGAAAAAAAAAATTTGACTTCTGAATTAAATTACAGCAGCCAGAGAGTGAGAAAAAGGGACAGAATGATTAACCTGTTAATTGCTGTGGACTGGCTAACAAAAGACTTCTCATATTCATGTAGGACTTTTGGAATTTTGGATTAATTTACAGGCGGCTATTTCTACGATTATCCAAAAGAGAGGATAAGCCAGGCAACACTACACCCCAGGAGCCTCTGCTTTTTATTCACACATGAACTTTTCATATTTTCCCACAACCTAATGTTGCATGCAACATTAGACAATCCTGACTCTAAAATTATACTGAATGACTGGGAAGCATATATTTTTTTAAAGTATATTTTATTGATTATGTTGTTACAGTAGTTCCAATTTTTTTCACCTTTGCTCCTCTGCCCAGTATCCCCCCCTTCCCTCCAGCAATCCCACCCCTCTTAGTTCATGTCCATGGGTCATGCATATCAGTTCTTTGGCTTCACCCTTTCCTATATTATTCTTAACTTCCCCCTGTCTATTTTGTACCAATCAATTATGCTTCTTAATCCCTGCACCATATCTCCGTTTTTCCCCCTCCTCCCTCCCAGCTGATAACCCTCCAAATGATCCCAATACCTATGATTCTGTTCCTATTCTGGTTTGCTTAGTTGGATTTTGTTTTTATTTTTTAGATTCAGTTGTTGATGGTTGTGAGTTTGTTGTCATTTTAGTGTTCATAGTTTTGATCTTCTTTTTTTAAGTAAGTCCCTTTGACATTTCATAGAATAATGGCTTGGTGATGATTAACTCCTTTAGCTTTACCTTGTCTGGGAAGCACTTCATCTGCCCTTCTATTCCAAATGATAGCCTTGCTGGATAGAGTAATCCTGGTTGCAGGTTGCCTTTCATCACATTAAATACTGCTTACCAGTCCCTTCCTGCCTGCAAAGTGTCCTCTGAGAAATCAGCTGATAATCCTATAGGCACCCCCCTGTAGGCAGCTCTCCATCTCTCTTGCTGCCCCCGGGACTCTCTTTATCTTTCACCTTTGACATTTCAATCATGATGCGTCCTGGTGTGGTCCCCTCTGGGTCTAGCTCACCCGGGACCCTCCATGCTTCCCAGACCTGTATGTCTATCTCCTTTGCAAAATTTGGGAAGTTCCCTTATTTTTTTCAATTCTTGCTTCCTCATTCTGCACTGGTTGACTGTTTTTTTCTTCCTTATGTTCTAAATCATTGATTTGAACCCCGGTTTCCTTCCTTTCACCGTTGGTTTTGTGTGGATTTTCCTTCGTTTCCCTTAGCATAGCCTTGGGAAGCATATCTTGATTGGAAATTAGTAGCTTCTAGGAGGAGGACAGATAAATTCTTTAAAAAAAACAGTTAATAAGAAATTTTAGAGACTGTCTCTGAACTAAAGAAGACTTCTGAAGCTAATCTATGCCAAATCCTCATTCCTCCTCCTCTATAGCTCCTTCACTGTATTTGCTCTCCGAGCTTCCTTGTCCAGACTTGCCCCCCACCTCCCTTCTTCCTTCTCCTTCTGTCTTCTGTATATCTTCTCCATTACCATTCCCTGCTGAGCTAGGGGAAAATGAGAATAAGAATTTAGACAAGGATAATCCAAGAATTCTAGCAGCTCCCCTTGGATAAAAGCTGGTCTTGGGCTGCAGGGAACCAGCAATTGTATATGTTTCTTGGACTAGAACAGAAATAAGGTATCTACTTAAATATTTTCCTGATTTTATCTGGGACCCTGATCAGTTCACAAAGGAATTTAGTTTAACTGTTAGAACATGTAATCTTGGCTGTTCTGGCCTATTCCAGTTAATACACTTACTATTTCTGGGAGCAAAAGCAATAGAATTACCAAATAAGGTTTGCAGGAAAACTATAGAGGAGTCTGTTCACCTTAAGGAGAATTACAGGAAACTGAAACAGGACTTAGAAAGAGAAAAGAAACAGAAGCAAGCATAGGGCTGCTCTGAGGACTGTGAGAAAGTGTTTCCCCTTCTTCTTACTAATAGTTAAGGAGAAATTAAAATTACCATAAAAAAGGGGAAATTTTCTAAGGCTCTTGAAATACTGGGGCTACTTTATCTGTTCTTAACACACCTAACTAAGTTGGAGTAAACCTTTGGTGCAAATGGTAGGGATATCTAATCAACCAATGTCTTTAAATCACAACCTCTCCCCTTCCAATTAGGGAGCATTATGGGGATACACACGCACGCACGCACACACACACACACACACACACACACACATAAAAAAAACCCTGGAATTTATTTATTAAAAAGTGTCCGTTTATTCTTACATGTTTAAACTTCAGTCACCTTCAAAGTACTCTCCATATGCTATGCACCCATTGAGATGTTTTCTCCACTACTGAAAACAGTTCTTGTAAAGTTTGGATATTAACTCCTTATTAGATGTATTGGTGAGTATGTTCTCCTATTCTGTGGGTTGTCTTTTTTATTTTGTTGATATTTCCTTTGCTGTGCAGAAACTTTTTGGTTTGATGTAGTCCCATTTGTTTATTTTTTCTTTTGTTTTCCTTGCATGGGGAGATATATCTGATAATGTATTGCCATGGGCAGTGTCCAAGATTTTGCTGCCTATGTTTTCTTCTACGATTTTATAGTTTTGGGTCTAACTTTAAATCCTTGAACCATTTTGAATTTATTCTTGTCTGTGGTGTGAGAAGGTGGTCTAGTTTCATTTTTCTGCACGTAACTGTCCAATTTTCCCAGCACCATTTATCGAATAAATTAAATTTAGCCCATTGTATGTGCTTGTTTCCTCTGACAAATATTGAATATACGGTATGGTTTTATTTTTGGGCACTCTATTCTGTTCCATTGATCTATGTACCTTTTTATGCCGGTACCGTGTTGCTTTGTTTACTATGGTCTTATAGTATAGTTTTTATTAGGTAGCGTGATTCCTCCAACTTTGTTCTTTTCTTCTCAGGATCACTGTTGCTCTGTGGAGCCTTTTGTGGTTCCATATAAATTTTTGAAATATTTGTTCTAGTTCTGTGAAATACGTCCTTGGAATATTGATAGGAATTGCGTTGAATCTTTAGATCGCTTTGGGTAGTATGGACATTTTAATGATGTCCTACTGATGAACACAGTACGTGCTTCCGCTTATTTGTATCTTCTTCTGTTTAGAAAACGCAACACAAAAGACAAAACAAACAAAAAACCCAATTAAAAAATGGACAAAAGACCTGAATAGATCTTCCTCCAGAGAGGACATATAGAGGGCCAATAGACCTATGAAAAGATGATCAGTGTCACTAATCATCAGAGAAATGCAAATTAAAACCACAGTGAGATATCATCTCACTGTCGGAATGGCTATCACCAATAAGTCAACAAGTGCTGGTGAGGATGTGGAGGAAGGGGAACCCTTTTTCATTGTTGGTGGCCATGCCATCTGGTGCCACCACTATAGAAAGCAGGATGGAGATAGCTCAGAAAATTAAAAATGGGCCTGCCTTTTGACCAAGCGATCCCACTTCTGGGAATATATCTGAGGGAACTGAAAACACTAATTCAAAAGAACATAAGCACTATTATGTTCATTGCAGCATTATTTACAATTGCCAAGATATAGAAGCTGTCCAAGTATCCCGTCAGTGGATGAATTGATAAAACAACTATGGGATATTTAAACAATGGAATACTCGTCGTCGTCGGCAGCCGTCCGCCTCGAGAGACGATGGCGTAGCTTCCTGAGAGTCTATCTGCACCGCCGAGAATGGCTGTGCAGTCCGATTCGGGAGTGACAATCCCTGCCGCACTTGGTACAGGTGAAGGCAGATGGCTGTTGTTGCTGCTGCTGACGCTGCTTCCGCCTCGATCTTTTCTGGGCCGCCTCCTCGTTGCGCGCAGCCTCCGCGCCTGACGTACCTTGCCTGACCGCGAGCCTCCAGGCTAGACGGTCGTCTGCTTGAACTTCCCATGTGTTGAGATTGATGGAGCATTGTGTCATGTCCTTTTTGCAAATGTCTTTGAACCGCAGTTTTGGGCGCCCTCTCATCCTCTTGCCTTCTGCTAGCTCGCCGTAGAGGAGGTCTTTGGGGATATGGCCTGCATCCATTCTTTTGACATGGCCGAGCCACCTGAGGCGTCTCTCGCTAAGAACTGCATGCAAACTGCTCATATTGGCTCGCTTCAGCACCTCGGTGTTGGGGACCTTATCCTGCCAGGCGACATGCAGGACGCGTCGCAGGCACCTCATGTGGAAGCTGTTGAGTTTCCTTTCGTGCCTTGCGTAGGTGGTCCACGTCTCGCTGCCATAGAGGAGAGTGCTGAGTACGCAGGCTTGGTAGATGCGCAGTCTGGTTTTCTCAGTGAGGCTGGAATTGTTCCACGCTCGCCGGTTCAGTCTGGCCATAACTGTGGCTGCCCTGGCGATTCTCCGGTTGACCTCCAGGTCGACTGACAGAGAGCTCGAGATGGTGGACCCGAGGTAAGTGAAGTCGTTGACAACCTCCAAGGTGTATCCGTCGATGGTGATGCATGGGGGAGTCCCCGTGCCTTGAGCCATAACATTCGTCTTCGTCAGGCTGATGGCTAGTCCGAACTCCTTGCATGCGTGGGAAAGGCAAGTGACTAACTGCTGGAGTCCCTCTTCGGAGTGTGATGTCAAAGCTGCGTCGTCGGCGAAGAGCATCTCACGGATGAGCACCTCTTTGACTTTGGTCTTGGCTCGTAGACGGGCCAGGTTGTAGAGCTTGCCATCGGATCTGGTGTGAATGAAGACACCCTCGCTGCAGTCCTTAAAGGCGTATTGGAGGAGCATGGAGAAGAAGATTCCGAACAGCGTAGGCGCGAGGACGCAGCCCTGCTTTACTCCGCTGCTGACTGGGAAGGCCTCAGAGGTTGCGCCGTTGTAGGACACCGTGCTGTGCATGTTGTCGTGAAAGGACATGACCACAGCAAGCAGATGTGGTGGACAGCCAATCTTCCGTAGCAAGCTGAAGAGTCCGCTTCGACTGACCAGATCAAACGCCTTCGTGAGGTCAATAAAGGCGAGGTAGAGTGGTTTATGCTGCTCGTGACACTTCTCCTGCAGCTGGCGTAGGGAGAAGATCATGTCCACTGTTGATCGGCCAGCTCTGAAGCCACACTGGGACTCTGGGTATATGCGGGAAGCAAGGGTCTGCAGGCGGGCAAGAGCGACCCGGGCGAATACTTTGCCGACGACGCTGAGGAGAGAGATGCCCCGGTAGTTGTTGCAGTCGCTGCGGTCTCCTTTGTTCTTGTACATGGTGATAATGTTGGCGTCTCTCATATCCTGGGGGATGTAACCCTCCTTCCAGCAGAGACAGAGTAGATGGTGGAGCGGCTGTAGCAGGACTGGTTTCCCGCTTTTTAGGATTTCTGGAGGGATTCCGTCGCTTCCTGGTGCTTTCCTGCAAGCGAGGCGGTCGATGGCTTTGCCGAGCTCTGCCGCAGTAGGTGGGGTGTCTAGCTCCTCCATGACTGGTAGGTCTGGGATGGCTTTAAGAGCAGTGTCTGTTACGGTGTTCTTCGTTGCGTACAGCTCGAGGTAGTGCTCGGTCCACCGCCGCATTTGCTGTTCCTGGTCAGTGATGACCTCACCTGTCTTGGACTTAAGGGGGGCGATCTTGGAGGGGATTGGGCCTGTTGCCTTCTTGATACCCTCATACATTCCTCGTGCGTTGCCTATATCGGCGGCTTCCTGAATGCTTCTGCACAGGTTTAGCCAATAGGTGTTGGCACAGTGGCGGGCGGTCTTCTGGACTTTGTTCCTGGCAGCCCGTAGAGCTTGAAGTGTACTGGGAGTGGGCGTGACCTTGTAAGCCAGTAGGGCCTTCCTCTTAGCCTCGATCACGGGTTCCATTTCTTCCCAGTGAGCCTCGTACCAGTCAGCGTTCTTCCGCTCTTTCTTCCCGTAAGCAATAATGGCGGAGTTGTATATGGCGTCGCGGAGACGTGGCCAATTGGATTCGATAATGTCATCTGCCGCCACTCCCTCGCCGAGTGCATCTTCCATCTTGTTGATGAATTGCTGGGTCTTAACTGGGTTGCTGGCACAACTGGTGTTGATGCGTGGGCGACCCTTCATCTTGGAGTGGTGCAACCTCTTCGGCATTATGCGCACCTTGCTTACCACGAGGGCATGGTCCGTGTCGCAGTCTGCACTGTGGTAGCTGCGGGTGAGGAGGGTGCTGCCAATATCCGTTCTTCTGGTGATGACGAGGTCAAGCTGGTGCCAATGGCGGGAGCGGGGGTGCCTCCATGACACCTGGTGGATCTCTTTGCACTTGAAGAATGTGTTTGTCACGCACAGGCCGTGGTGACACAAAAGCTCAAGCAGTCGCTGACCATTCTCATTGATCTTTCCTCTCCCAAAGTTTCCAAGGCAGGTGGGCCAGGCCATGTGGTCGGCTCCTACTCTTGCGTTGAAGTCTCCAAGGAGATAGAGAGCGTTACTTCTGGGAATCTTGGATAACGCTTCATCCAGTGCATGGTAGAACTGTTCTTTCTCTTCGGTGGTGGCGCAGAGGGTTGGGGCATACGCGCTAAGAATGCTGACTGGGCCGAAAGTTGTTGACAATCGGAGGGTAAGTAATCTCTCTGTGCCTCCTGTGGGTGGCTCTATGGAGTTAACAAGTGTGTTCTTCACAGCGAACCCAACACCGTGCTGTCTTGGTTGGTCCGGAGACTTCCCTTGCCAGTAGAAGGTGTAGTTGGTTTCTCTGATAGTTCCGTTGTCGGCCAACCGGGTCTCCTGTAGAGCCGCAATGTCGATGTTTAGTCGTGCCAGTTCCCTATCGATGACAGCGGTTTTCCTGGCACCCTTGATCCACGGAAGGTCTGCAGTAAGTCCGGGGCACATGGTCCTGATGTTCCAGCTAGCAAGGCGAAGAGCCGGAGGCTTCTTTCTTGTTGTTTGCTTGGAATTAACTGGTGCGGGTGTTTTGTGGCCCACTTTTCGAGAGGCACCTCTCTGATCCCCACGCACCCAGTGGGGCAGGCGAGCCATGGCGAGACGGTAGCTGTCCAGTGAGGTGCGATGACCTCTCCCACCGTCAGAGGAGACCCCTGGCGCTCGTTTCCTTCGCCAATCGGATGAGCTGATAACCGGTATCTGTCTCCTCCCGTGTTGAGTCGACATCTTGCGATGACGCTGGAGTGTCCTCTCCAGTGAAACTGAAGCTACAGAGCCTGGGCAGGGTGATATGGAGGGTCTGCTGTTGCCCATGCAGCAGACCCCCCCTCTCTTCGCAGCTGAAGGGTCCAAGGGAAAGACAAAGTCAATACAGCTTGGCTTCAGGTGCGCCGCAGGAGTTGCCGGTGTTGACTACAATGTCAAACCGCCTTAGGGACTCCGGCTCCGGATTTTCTGTCGGGGTTTACTCCCTTAGCCTTTCCCCTGAAGAGGTATGCCGCAAGGCAGCGGAGGTTTTTTGATGTCAGAGTTTTCCTTCTCTGATTTTAGAGATGTCCTTCCTCTTTCCTCCTTTACAGTCTTGAGGGCAGCATTTACAGGCTAAAATAGAAAACTGGCAGTGTAACCTTCTAAGCAGATACTACCAATACCCTGCTTGGGTATACTCACCCAACAATAAACATCTCTTAAATGTCCTCCAAGTGCCATGCCTCGAATTAGTAAATGGCAGTGCAATGGCAGCCAAACATTTGGATCAGTTTCACTAAGTAAACCACCAACACAAGTAGGTTTTTAAAACAATAGAATAGTGTCTCATTTTATTAAAAATAATAACTATTTTTAAGCAACTTACCAGCAACACTGAATAAAAACCTGGCTGTGTTTCCCACTGTTTCAACTGCTCCTCAGCTGGCTTTAACACAGCAGTATCCTGACTGGTGGCCTGAGTTAAGACTTGAAGAACAACAGTGCTGGCACTATTGAGATCCATGGAAACCAATTGGCTCAGTCCGAATAGCCCGGCTCTCCAGCTTCCACTGTCCAACACGAAGTGGCGTCGGTTGGTCCCGCGCCCCACGCTTGGAATACTACTCAGCCATAAAAAAGAAAATTTTACCCTTTGTGACAGTATGGATGGAGCTGGAGAACATTATGCTAAGTGAAATACGCTGGTCAGAGAAAGACAAATACCATATGATTTCACTCATATGAGGAATCTAATGAACAAACTGAACTAACAAGGAAAATGGGGACAACTCATAGATGGAGAGTAGAATGACAGCTCGTGGTGCTGGAGGGAAGAGGGTGGAGGAATTGAGCAAAAAGGAAGAAGGACTCATGGACATGGACAACAGCGTGGTGACTGTGGGTGGAAGAGGGGTATAAGGGGACTAAATGGTAATGGAAAGAACACAATAAAAATTCAATCAAAATAAAAGTATTCACTCCATAAGCGAAGATTAAATGGGGCATTGTGTATTAAGTGCATACTGTTGTTCCTGTCACATACCAAGAACGCAGTACATGATAGGTATTATTTTACTTTCATTAAAAAAAAGTTTTTAAACTTGTCAATTTTTAGTGCTTCTGCCATTTTTTGTTTCACCTCTTCCACATTGGCAAAATGTTTCCCTTTGAGGACTTTTTTCGTCCAGGGAAACAAAAAGAAGTCTCTCAGGACAAGATCAAGTGAATAGGGAGCGTGGGACATGGGGGTCATATTGCTTTTGGTCAAAACTGCTGAACACTTAGTGCAGTATAGGCAGGTGCAATCCTAAATCACCCATTGTGAAGTGGGTAAATGCATTGAGTCTTAAAAAAAAATTCACTGAAGTCAAACACAGCCTCTCACAACAACACTAACTAGTAGTACACTGATACAGATGGTTTCATAGAACATCACCTGTTGGGGGAAGCCTGTAAATAAGGGACCCACCCTCCAGAAGATAATTCTGAGTGATTTTTGAGTCATATATAATGTTTTTTTAATTTGCCTCAGTTCAACCGCTAGGGCAAGATTTTCTTAAAACCAGTCATGCCCTCGTAGTCTTTTTCCAGAAGGATGAAATGCATTTACAAGTAAATAAATTAGATAATAAAACAGTTGGGAAAATAATTTTAAAGAAACCTCCCTCCACAAGAGGAACTGAACATTTGTTACAGGATGTTCCAATGCTACTTAAGACCTTTTCCAGTTACCAATATTTTTTATCCACAAGCTCAAATTAAGCCCAATATAAGATAACTTTTATAAAGGAGCTTATAATTCTGTGTATGAACCCCTGTAATTCTCTTGTCATTCCAGGAAAGAAACTCAATGGAAAATGAAGGAGATTTGTATAGAATCTCATAGCTATAAATAAAAGTTATTCCTGAACATCCTGTGTTTCCAAATCCACATAATGTATTATCACCCATTCTTGTAGATTGCCAGTATTTTTAGTAATAGATTTATATAGTACCTGTTTGAACATTTCTGTTTTAAAAAAAAAGAGAGAGAGAGAGAGAGGTAGAAATATCTTTGCTTTTACTTGGGAAGATTACTTGGACTCTAATGCCCCAGGGAGTCTTATCTAGTTATCCTAGATATTAAAAGCTGATTGATAAATTTCCTAGGGATTTCACGCCAATCCAATATGCCAGTGATGTACTTTAATGCTCTAGGACATTCCTAGACTCCCAAAAGGACACAGTTACCTATTACGACAGCTAGCTATAAGAGGACCTAAGGTCTCAAAGGATAAGCTACAGTTTTGCTTACCTCAAGTAAATTACCTTGTCCATCTCATATTTAAAGATAACCCTGAGAGACTTGGGAATCCTATCATTTCCTCTTCCGAAAAACAACAAAACAGCTTAGAGGATTCCTGGGTTTCACTGGATGTTGTCACAATTGGGTTCCAAATTTTTTATTAATGGCCCAGCCTCTTACTTCAGTCAAATTGACCTGATCTAATTCAGTTTAACCCAGAGGGAAATGAGCTATAAAATCGATAAAGAGTTATTTAAGGTTCCCACACTGGGACACCTTACTTTTAGAAACTTTCTAATTTTTTATACATGAAAATATAGCAAATACTTTAGAAGTTTTAACTCAGAAACATAGAGATCACCATAGACCTATAGGCTATTATAGTCAGCAGCTAGACTCAGTATCCAGAGGGCTCGCTCTCTGCCTGACAGCCATCTCTGCTATGCATATGTCAGGCAAACAAACAGAAAAGGTAGTCACAGGCTCTCTTGTGTTATGTTCCTCATTCTACTGAATCTCCACTGAATTTTCATCACACTCAACATGTCTGGCAGTTGCCTGGCTCTAACATTCTATACCAAATTTTACTTGAACTTGATATAACAGTCTTAATCCAGAAACTTTGCTATGTTCTTTGCAGGATGAAGACATCCATGATTGCATTTTGCTTACTGGCCATCTTCTTGTACCAAGGAATAGTTTACAGGAAACTCCTTGATAATAGTGAGTTAATTTGGTTTACAGATGGGTCTTTGAAAGATAAACAGGATATTATCCAGCTAGATATGCAATATCTTTTGTAGTGGATGTAATCGAAAGTTCTTATCTACCTAAAAAAAGATATATCCAGCAAGCTGAATTAATTGTTCTAACTGGGGTTTTGCAGTTGGCCAAAGATCAAATAGCCAATATTTACACTGATTGTAGCTATGCCTTTGGTGTAGCTTACAACTTTAGAATATTATTAAAGCAGTGGGGTTTTCTAATTTTCACAGGTTAGCCCATAAAGAATGGAAAATAGGTTGCAGAATTATTAGATGTCATACATAAACTGGAACAATTGGCAGTTATTAAAATTCCAGGATACTCTAAAACTACCACAATGGAAGAAAAAGAAAATCATTTACCTGACACTGCACTAGGCAGGCAGCGTTAAACAGTAAGTTATCCAGACTGGAGAATACTTTTTGTTTCCTATTAAATCAATAAAAGATTCTCTTTTATAGTTCCAACGGATTAAACAATTAAGTTATCCAGACCCAAGAATGCTCCTTCCTTCCTATTAAATCAATAAAAGACTGTCTTTTATAGTTCCAATGGACAGCTGCAGAGGAAAAGAGAATATGGAAACAAAATGGGGGAACCTTTGTCCCCAGGCAAACAGATATGATTTGGATCCATGTTATGCCAAGAGGTGAAGTTTGAGAAAATCTCAGTGTTTTGTCAATTCCAAAGACATACCTGGATGACTGGCTGTGAAAGACATGGGTTTATTAGGACTTATGTGTGCACTGGTAGAGGCTGACCGGTGAAGTTTTCTGCCAAGTTTTATCTAGACTGCAGGTGTAACTGAACCCAGCCAGTGGTGGTGGGTGGGGGGAGGAGGGAGTCCTACCGCCCACCACTTATCAGGCATAACTCCAAAAACAGAGTTCAGTGGAGAGGAAGAGGGAATATTTTATTTAAGTATGCAATTTGAGATAAAGACAGCTGGTTTCTGCCCCAAAACCCATTTCCTGGCAAATAAGGCACAATCAGAAATCAGAAAAACAAACCCTGCCACCCTCTGCTAGGCCAGGCTGGCCCTAGGCTACACCCAGAATTCCCTTTCCCTTTTCAAGTACCATCCTGGGAAATGTGCAGGTGGCTGAAGCATGTTTCTGTCATGACAGATTCGAGGCCTCTGTTCTATTTCCCAGGCCCACAGAGTCCAAGCTGTCAGCAGGAACCATAGTACCAACTACAGCAGCTCTGCTATCAGGGCCCACACTGAAGTGCTTGTGGGCGGTGGGCCAGTGACTGCTGGGCCTGGCTTCTTGTGCTGGGGTGGGACACAGGGTTTGCCACCCAGCCTTGTGGCAATCCAGTGTCCATTGGCTGGGGCTTGCTCCCCTTCTCTTTTGTGCTTGCTGTGCTCCAGGTTGCCCCTGGAGTGCAGGGCAGGGGGCACCGACAACCTCCCCAGACTGTGGTCTGCTGGCCTGGGAACATGAGCCTCCCACATTTGACCAGCAGGGAGAGGGAGCTGCAAAACGTGCACCACCCTCTGTAATCCCCAGCGTGGTAGAAGTGGACGGGAGGGAATATCCCTTGACCAATCACCGCCCTAGCTCTAGCACACTTCTTTTTTTTGAATCATGCACCCCGGTTGCTGGGGCAACACATCATGCAGTTTAAACACCTCCCCCGTTTCCAGGGGAGTGAGTCCCCTTGCTACACCTTCCCTTTTTTAACACTCTGGACACTTGTAATCTTCCAAAGGCAGAGGAACGAAGGTCTCATTCTGCTGTAACTACATGCTGGCCAAAGGTGTAGACCTATCTATCCTCCAGTCCAGAGGTCCCTAAAATAAAGGGTATGGAGTAGAGGGGAGTCTTCATGCAAGGGAGGAAGATCTTTCAAGGTTCAGGTCAGTAGGTTTTCCCTGGGAAGTAGCATGCGCAATGTCCAAAGGATGGCGCTACTAGACAAATTGGTATCCTTGTTGTATTCTGGAGGTGACATATTTGACAAGAGGGTTAGAAGGCACAACCAGAACCACAGTAACTAAATAACGAAGGTAGGGACTGCTACAGCTCTCCACTTTTAACACTTCTGGACCTTTTCTGTTCAATTCATTAAGGCAGAAAACAAAACCAGTTTCAAAATGAAGCTGATAGGCCACCCTGTACTTCACCACCTCAGCCATCTAGTCCAGCCAAACTGTTGAGTCTTAGGAGGCAGTGATGATGGTGGGCTTCTTAAGTGGAGCCTACACTGTCTTTGAATCCACAGGACTCTTTTGAGAAGACGTTCAGCTGCAAGACCTTTGCTTGAATGATAACAAGTAGTGACAATTTGACAGATCCTCCATGTCAGCTTCTAAGTGAAAACAAACTTTGAGCACAGTTAGCTGCACTAAAGTCCAATACTCACAATTATCCCTATGCCTTCTATCTTTTGTTATCTATCATTAAGTTTCCAACTTAATGTAAAGTTTTAACCTTTAGAAACCTCAATCTCTTTTTATATCAGCCAAAGCAAAGACTGAACTTCAGAAAAAAAAGGCGAGGTTGGGGAGGACTGGAACTAGCCTTAGAATCTTCTCTCATACCTACTGGTCACACTTACCAGTCACACAGACAGCCTCTCCTAGGTCCAAATGGCATGAAGCTGAGACAGCAGAGACATTCTCTCACCTCAACCAGTAGCACAGATGACCTTTGCAAGGTCCAGATGGCATAAAGCCTAGATGGCAGACATTTTTTCACCCCAACTGGTACCACAAATGACCTTTACGAAGCCCAGATGGCATGAAGCCCAAATGGCAGAGACATTCCCTCACCCCAACCAGTACTGCAAATGACCCTGACGGGGTCCAAGTGGCATGGAACCCAAATAACAGAGTCAAAACAGCTAAGTTCTCCCTAGTCCCCACAAGATCAGAAAGAACCAAGAACTGAGGTTTCTTTCATTTCAAGTTAAAACTCACAACTTTCTATACTCATGCAGATCAAGCAGCCAAGAGTTCCTAGATTTGCAAACACATAAATAAAATAAAGGAACATTGTCACTTTGCATTGGGGGTCACTGTCTTCTTCCAAAAGAGAAATACCAAATCTTCAGGAGTGCAGGTCCAGCTTTCTTTTTCAGCATCTACTATAGCAGCAGGGTACTAATCCTCAGGTGATGCCCGTTTTATTCGTGTGTGGTGGATCCAGGGCTTAATTCCTGCAAGCTTAAGAGAAGAGTGCATTATCAGTAGGATGTCTAAGGGACCAGTTCATTGTTTGGCTAGCTGCTGTTCAGGGCCCTGAGTCATCCAAGTCTTTAGTAAGACTTGGTCTCCTGGTTCGAATGGGTGCAGGGGTTCTTTAGATGAATAGATGGACCTGCATTGAGAAAACTTGTGCAAAATGGTTAGTGTTTGCCCTAAATGTTGCATATATTGTTTAATTTTTGACTCGTGCTCCAAATCTAAGGGGGGCATTCCTAAAACAGATTTGAAAGGGTCTCCCATAAACTATTTCAAAAGGGCTTAATTTAAGTCCACTACTGAGTGCTACCCTAATTTGGAGTAAAGTCATGGGGAGTGCCTGGTCCCACTTCAAATGCCATTTCCTGGCATATTTTTTGGCAGGGTCTTCTTTATTGTGATTCGTTTTCTCAGACTTTCCCATGGATTGAAATCTCTAAGATGTATGTAGTTTCCATTGTATTTGCAGTGCCTGTCCAACCTTCTGGGAGATCTCCGAAGTGAACAATGGTCCATTGTCACTCTGAATGTTGTAAGTCCAAACTTAGGAATCACTTCTTTAGGTAAAAGTTTTGTTACTTCAGGTGCCTTCTCAGTTGTAGTGGGGTATGCCTTTACCCATTCAGAAAAGGTGTCCACAAAAACTAATAGAAATTTGAAATTCCCTTTGGTTTTAGGCATTTGTGTAAAGTCCACTTGTCAGTCAACAAGTAGTCGCTTTTCTGCTGGGGAACACCTTGTCTTAGGATTGTTTTTGGCTTGCACGATCCTCTGAATGGTCCTTGGCAAATGAGAGTCTTTCAAATGTGCCCTAATAAAGTCCATCAAAGCATCTCTTCCATAATGGGTCCTTTCATGTAGATGTTTGAGGATGGGATACACTAGAGCAGTGGTTCTCAACCTTCCTAATGCCGCGACCCTTTAATACAGTTCCTCATGTTGTGGTGACCCCCAACCATAACTAAAGCATAGTGATTAATCACAAAAACAATATGTAATTATATATGTGTTTTCCGATGGTCTTAGGCGACCCCTGTGAAAGGGTCGATCGACCCCCAAAGGGGTTGTGACCCACAGGTTGAGAACCGCTGGTATAATAAGTATATGATGAATTTTCTAAGAAACTGCCGTGTTGATTTTCAAGATGTCTCTACCACTTTACATTCTCACTTGGCAATACATGAGGGCTCCAGTTTCTCTATATTGTCCAGTAGATACTGATCATCTTTTTAATTATATATTTTTATGAAGATATAATATCTCATGGTGGTTTTAATTTGCAGCATTATTTCATAAGCTCGTTAGTTATTCATCTACTTTAATGAGACGTCTGTTGAAACCTTTTGCCCATTTTTAAATTTGGTTGTTTGTCTTAATTAGTTGTAGGAGTTCTTTATATATTCTGCATACAAGTCTTTTAGCAGATACAATTTGTCAAATATTTTTTCCCATTCTGTCTTTTCAGTTTTCTTAGTGCTATCTTTTAAAACACAAAAAACTTGAATTTAATCAAGCCTGATAGAGCAGTACTTTTATTTTAAGTAATATGCATAAAGGTGATCAGTGAAGCCAAATCTCTGGATTGGATAACCCAGGAAAAGGGAACACAGAATGAAAAGCGGAGAGAGTAAAACGGAGCTTTGATGAATCCTAACATTTAATATTGTGTTAGTGGAGACAGATCTGCAAAGGTGAAGAAGATGAAAACCAGGATGTTGTGTCATGTAATTTAAAAGAAGAGAATATTTGAAGGTTAGGAAGACAGGAAATGTGTCAAGTCAAATAACATGAGGGTTAGAAACTTTCCTTTAGGCCTAACAATGTGGAGAGCATTGTTGACCTTGCTTTATTGAAGCTAGATTGCAGTGAGTTGATGTGTGTGGAAAGGAAAGAAATGTCAAAGGTCATTTAGAAGAGCTCTTATCTTTTTTTTTTTTAATCCTTACCTAAGGTTTATTGATTTTGGAGAGGGAGAAAGGGGGAAGAGAGAGAGAAACATTGATCGGTTGCCTCCTGTATGTGCCCTGACTAGGGATTGAACCAAAAACTTTTTTGGCATACAGGATGCTGTTACAACCAACTGACTCACCTGGCCAGGAGCGAAGAGCTCTCTCTTAGTCTAGAAAAGCAGGATATAGGGTCACAAGAGATGGTCCCAGGAGATGAATGAGAAATCAAGTGAAGTTTTCTCCCCCCTTTTTTCTCCCTTTAAAATATTTTTCTTTTAAAAAATACTTTAGAATATTTTAATAGTCTTTTGTACAATGTACAGAATTATAAAATAGAAGTAGCCACATGTAGGTACACCTTTGAATCCCATTTTTAAAATTTTAGCTTTGTATTTTAAAAAATCTATTTTGAATTTATTGCGACTACATTGGTTAATAAAATTATATAGGTTTCAAGTGTACAGTTCTATAATACACCATCTGTATATTGTATTGTGTGTTCACCATCTAAAGTCAAATCTCCTTTCTCACCACTTAACCCCCTCTTTACCTTCTTCTACTTGCCCCCCTACTCCCCTTCCTCTCCGTTAATCACCATACTGTTGTCTGTGTCTATGAGTTTTTTTTATGTGCTTAATCCCTTCACCTTTTTCACCAGTCCCCAACACCCCTCCCCTCTGACAGTGGTCAGTCTGGTCCCTGAATCTATGAGTCTGTTTGTATTTTGTTTGTTAGTTTATTTTATTTATTAGATCGGACATATAAGTGAAATCATGTGGTAGTCATCTTTGTCTGTCTTATTTCACTTAGCATAATACCATCTTGGTCTATCCATGCTGTCACAAAAAGGTAAGGTTTCCTTGTTTTTTTATTATTGAGTAGTAGTCCATTGGGTAAATGCATGTTTTATCCACTCATCTACTAATGGGCACATGGGCTGTTTCCATATTGGCTATTGTAAATAATGCTGCAGTGAACAGAAGGGTGCATATATTTTTTTGAAGTAAGTGTTTTCGGTTTTTTCAGATATAGTCCCAGGAGTGGAATTTCCGGGTCATAAATTTTAAATTTTTTTGAGGAAACTCTATACTGCTTTCCACAGTGGCTGTGCCAGTCTGCATTCCCACCGATAGTGCATGAGGTCCCCTTTTCTCCACATCTTCACCAACACTTGTTGTTTGTTGATTTACTGATTTTTAGTGAGATGCAGAAAATTCCTTATTTAGCACCTAAATAGTGCCTAGGTGTAATGCCACTTTCGGAAAATATATGGACTAGGTATTGCTCCACTTAAAGTTACATGAGTCTCCTGCTTGATATTCTCTTTATAGTTTTTCTCCATTTACTTTTATCAAAGTATAGTCAAAATGTAAAAAACAATAAAAGCAATGAATGCACATAGCTTTTTGTAAATGAAATGTAGGCCCAGACTCTTATCTAAAACCCTTAGGTCAGAAATTGGACAGAGATGTGCAAAAAAAAGAAAAAGAAAAAAAAGAAATTAGACCACTTTCTTACACCATGAACTCAAAATGGATTAAAAACTTAAATGTAAGTTGCAAAAACATGGAAATTTTAGAAGAAAACATAGGTAGTAAAATCTCAGATGTTTCTTGTAGCAATATTTTTTCTGATATATCTTCTTGGGCAAGGTAAACAAAAGAAAAAATAAACAGGACTACATCAAACTAAAACATTTTTGCACAGCAATAGAAACCATCAACAAAATTAAAAGACAGCTTACTGAATGGGAGAACATATTTGCTAATACATATGATAAGGGGTTAATATCCAAAAATTATAAAGAACTCAAACTCAACAACAAAAACAATCCAATTAAAAAGTGGGCAGAGGATCTGAATAGGCACTTCTCCAAAGAGGACATACAGATGGCCAATAGGCATATGAAAAGGATGCTCAACATCACTAATCATCAGAGAGATGCAAATGAAAACCACAATGAGCTATTATCACCTCACACCTCTCAGAATGACTGTTATCAATAAGTCAACAAACAACAAGTATTGATGAGGATACAGAGAAAAGGGAAGCCCCTCATGCACTGTTGGTGGGAATGCAGACTGATACAGTCACTGCGGAAAGCAGTATGAAGTTAACTCAAAAATAAAAAATGGAACTGGCTTATGACCCAGTGATCCCACTTCTGGGAATATATCCAAAGAAATCCAAAACTCCAAATTGGAAGAATATATGCATGCCTGTGTTCATTGCAGCCTTATTTACAATAGCCAAGATTTGGAAGCAGCCCAAGTGCCCATTAGTAGGTGAGTGAGGAAGAAAAAGAAGCTCTGGTACATTTACACAATGGAATACTACTCAGCCATAAAAAAAAAGGAAATCTTACCCTTTGCGACAGAATGGATGGATCTGGAGAGTATTATGCTGAGTGAAATAAACCAGTCAGAAAAACACAAGTACCATATGATTTCACTGATAAGTGGAGTCTAATGAAGAAAATAATAGAGCAAACAAAATAGAAACGGATTCATAGATACCGAGAACAGACTGTCAGCTGTCAGTGGGGAGGGGGTTTGGGAGGGGTTGGGTAAAATTGGTGGAAGGATTAAACAAAAAAAACCCCTCATAGGCACAGATAAGAGTATGGTGATTACCAGAGGGAAAGGAGTTTGGGAGGCAGTAGAAGAGGGTAAAAAGGGGATAAATGGTGATAGAAGGAAACTTGACTTGTAGCAGAAGACATAAAATATACAGATTTTGTATTGTAGAAATGTACAGCTATAACCTATATGATTTTATTAACCAGTGTCACCCCAATAAATTTAATTAAAAACCCTTATGTCAGAAGTATTTTGTTTTTTATTATAATATAGTTTACATACAATATTATATTAATTTCAGGTGTACTGTATATTAATTTGCTATACACAGTATGATGTGATCATCACAGTAAATCTTGTAACTGTCATCATATAGTGTTATTATGATACTATTGACTATTTTCTCTACGCTGTACATTATATCCATCATTTATTTTATAATTGGAAATTTGTACCTCTTATTCCCGTTCACCTTTTTCACCCATCCCCCCACCACCTCCCAAGAAATATTTTAGACTTTAGAAATTTTCAGACTTTAGAAAGGTAATTTACTCATAGTATATATTATTGAATACCCTTATTGGGGTAACACTTTTTGATGAACACATTAATATTTCCTGCACTAAAGTATTGACATAATATTTATACTGAGTTCCATAAAATAGAGACTATAAATAGCTTACGATTAGTTCAGGTCTGGTTTTGGCCCCCAAAGTGTTCGCATAAGATTGAGTCTTATTGTTAAATATAAGTAAAGAAAAGCAGAGTTAAAAAAAAACAGTTTTCTAAATTTTAGAACTGTGGGTAAGAGATGTAGTACCCAAAGTCCTATAGTGAAAAACACTAGTCCTTTGTTCTAATACTCCCCAGCCCTTGTCCTGCTCCATAGAGGCAGCTGTATATATCTCATAATTATTTCTTCTGATAGTGGGCTTAGTGCTTTCAAATGATATGCTTATGGTATTTCTTGATTTATAAGTATTAGACAGTATCTATTCACTTGGTTTTATATTTCAACTTTTTTTCTCCCCATTGTCCTGATTTATCATAGTGTGTTGCTTATATCATTATAATGTTTACATCATTATCACTAATGAAATACTGTTTATCTTAGAGCCAAATGATTATATTTTGCATTTTTTTGTTGTTAATAGCTTTATATTTTCACTTGTATTTTTATCATACTTATCCTTAGTTCATCTAAGGTGTCCATGGTATTACCTGTCACTCCGTCTTCCCTTCTGAGACTTCCTTTTAATTCTGGAGACCTAACCCCTGGAAGTGTTCCATGTCTACTCCATTCTATACTGATACTCTGTTGGCTTGCTGTGCAGCTGCAGTCCTGAAACTTTATTTGTGCCTCTCGTAAGTTATAATGACTATTTTCTGCATTATGTGTTTTTCCATTCCTTTTATTTTGCTAGAGTATTCTTTCAGGAGTTTCCTTTAAAAAGGTGTTGGGAAATTTATTTTCTGACTTTACTCATGCTACATGATGCCATCATTCTCCCTTTTCATTTGTTTGATAGTATGGCTGGGTTTGAAATTTCCTGTTGAAATATTTTTCAGAATTTTGAAGGCATTATGCCTCTGTCATCTGGATTCTTTGGTGTTGTTGAGTTTCATTTTCATTTATATATTCCTTTGCAATGTAATACCCCCTTCTCCTGATCCTTGGCAAATGCTCCGCACTAAGGAATTTTATTTTTTGGGTTTTTCTTTGTCCTTGGTATGTTAGGATTTTACCATAATGTCTTCAGGGTCCACCCATGTTGTTGTAAATGGTAGAATATTTTAGTGGCTGGATCATATTTCATTGTATATATGTGCTACATTTTCGTTCTTTATTGATCCATCAGTAGACACAGGTTGATTCCATGTCTTAGTTATTGTAAACAATACTGCAGTGAACATTGGAATATAGATATCTTTTTGAGTTAGTGTTTTTGTTTTCATTTTGCTGGGTTATTTGGTAATTCTATTTTACATTTTTTGAGGAAACACAATACTGTTTTTCATAGTGACTGCATCATTATACGTTCTCATCAACAGTATATTCCTTTTCTCTACATCCTTGCCAACACTTTATTTTTTGTCTTTGTGATAATAGCCATTCTGACAGGTGTGAAGTGATACCTCATTGTGGTTTTGATTTACAGTTCTTTGATGATTACTGATGTTGCACACCTTTTTGTGTACCTGTTGACTACCTGTATGTCTTCTTTGAAAAAAATGTCTTTTGAGATCTTTTGCCCATTTTTAAAAAAGGATTGTCTGTCTTATTGCTATTGAGTATTTTTTAAACTTGGCGTGGGGACTGCATCTTTCACTTCTTGGGAATTTCTTGTATTATGTCTCTGATTATTTCCTTCCATTTGTGGTCTCTGCTCCTTCTTTCTGGAACCCCCTTCGGGTCAGATGTTAGAATTTATAAACTGATATGCAGATTTTCTTATATCCACAAATCCCTCTATCTTCTCTATCTTATTTTCTGTTGTGTATATTTGTACTACTTTCTTGGCAAGTTCTGTGACTGAATATTTTAATCCTTCTGTTGAATTTTCAGTTTTGCTTATAATTTTTAAGAGTGACTTCAGTTTTCTTTCTTTTTATATCATAATATTTTGTCTTAATGGATGCCATATCATCTGCACCTCTAAGCAGATATTGATTACCTTATTTAAAAGGACTAAACACACTTTAGAAAATTATCTTTATTTTCCTTAGTTTTCTTTTTTGCATGTATTATTTTGGTTCTTTTTATTTTGTAGCTCCTCTAAGAAATTCCAATAACAGTTTCTGTGAAATTGGTGACAGAGGTTAGCTTGCATTGAATTGAGTTGTAGAAGACAAGAAAGGGGAGATAATTGTAGACAACTCAGAAAGTTTGGTTACAGATGAAAGGGGAATAGGACCTTTGAAATCATTTTTATTTTTGCTTTTAAAGATGGAAACACAAAGCACTTTAAAGTTCTGTATCAATGTGGAATTTTATAATTTTTAATAGCATCCAGTGACATAAACTATTTATTCTATCCCTTTACCTTGGAAAACTGAGTCTATTACTTTGTTGATGTGAAGGAGCTTTCAGAAGGCGAAGATGAAAATAGGGGTGGAGGGAAGCCCCTTAATAGCCGTGTGAGGAGAAGGGCAAAGAGTCCTGATACATTCCCAGAACCGGAGTCTTTTCTTTCTTTGAATTGCATAATATAATTAACATCATTTATGAAAAGGATGGGGGCAGTAAGTTTATATGATTTGTGGCAGGAAATTGAGGAACTTTTACAGTAAATATTGTTTAAACAGTGAAAAGTGCCCAGTCTTGTGGTCATATCTTGGACACATGGGCTTCCTTCACACAAGGAAATCTGTTAAGTATGAACAATCCATTTTTCTCTGGTGGAAAGAAGGTTTTCAGTATTTTGGAACAAGAGATTTCTTTATAACCATGATTAAAAGCAGACACATTTACTAATAGCTTATGTTTATTAATTCTCTTCTGTGTTCTGTGAAAGATTGTTGGTTCCTGCCACAGAAATGTTTCTGCCATAGTAACAGGGACAAACATGCTCATATACTGGAAAAAAGCAGTGTAAGTGCCAGCAGATGCTCAGATTTATTGATAGTGGACAAGCACTAACCTCCCCTTGTCTGCCATGTTATAATGCTATATTCCTGTTTGCTAGCAGTTCATGTTCTGAGCCTTCATTTCTGCTGGTGTGTAAAGGCAATCCTAGTACAGTAACATTTTGTGGGATGTATGCGAACTGGAAATTGTATGACATGAAAATATTAAGTGTTATGTGTAAAATATGAAATACCAGTAATTCAGTCTTCAAAATAAGTAATTTTGGAATGGAAGTCAGATGTAATAAAACATATTGAAGAAAGGCAAACTGTTTCCATGATGCACTATGCTATTTTTTGAGGGAGAACACTTTGCAAAAATATTAGAGGAAATGATGAAAAATTAAAAAGGAGACTAAAACAAGCACTACGATGGTTATATAAATACCTACATTCTGTGATGCCCTGGCTGGTTTAGCTCAGTGGATTGAGCGTCGGCCTGCGAGCTAAGTGTCGCTGGTTCGATCTTCCAGTCAGGGTACATCAGAGAAGGAAAACTCTGACTCCAAAAAACCTCCGCTGCCTTGCGGCATACCTCTTCAGGGGAAAGGCTAAGGGAGTAAACCCCGACAGAAAATCCGGAGCCGGAGTCCCTAAGGCGGTTTGACGTTGTAGTCAACACCGGCAACTCCTGCGGCGCACCTGAACCCAAGCTGTATCGACTCCGTCTTTCCCTTGGACCCTTCAGCTGCGAAGAGAGGGGGGGTCTGCTGCATGGGCAACAGCAGACCCTCCATATTACCCTGCCCAGGCTCTGTAGCTTCATCGTCATCGCAAGATGTCGATTCAACACGGGAGGAGACAGATACCATGTCACTCCCGAGTCGGACTGCACAGCCATTCTTGGCGGTGCAGATAGACTCTGAAGAAGCTACACCATCGTCTCTCGAGACGGACGGCTGCCGACGACGACGACATTCTGTGAATGCATTCCCTTACCTTATTCCTGTAGCAAAACTAGGCTTAAATTCTGGGAGGCCTTCAAAATGTACTTATCACAGAAAATGAGCCCTTTTATGGTTTATTCATTGATAACATAAAATTCTAACCACTACCAACCTATGTGGGATGATTTGGGCTTTTAATCTTAACTCTTTAAAAATATATATTTAAACTATGAAAGTAATATATCATTACTAAAGGTTTAGAAATAAAGGAAAATAATTTATATTGCCATATTGTTAAAGTATTTGCTTTTTTATGAATTTCCTTCTAGCATTTTTGCTTGCGTGTGTATAATATAACGTATGTAAAATTTTATCACCTGCTTTTTATCATACTCATGTTTCTCTTGCTTCTTATGCCCACATAATAGTCCTTCGATTTTACTAGCACCACAATTTACTTAGCTTTTCCCCAGTTGGGGAAATTAAGAGTATTTCTATTTTTCTTTGTTGTTGATGTAACATTGAAAATTTGGGTGCTTGTAGATTTTTGTATATTGGGTTGGCCAAAATGTTTTAGTTTTTTCTATAAAATAAAAAGACGCATTTTTCATTTTCATCAATAACTTTATTGATTTGAATAATTTGAGTATGTCATCTATGTGGTGTAACATTGATGGTTCTCCATTAAGGTCTCCATTTGATTGCTAGCAACTTCAACTAGTCTACCTGAACATGGAGCGTCGTCTAGCAAGAAATCTCTAGTACAAAATGTGGCAAACCACTTTTGACATGTTCGATCAGTCACAGCACCTTCTCCATACACTTTTGTGTGTTTCAGTTGCATTTTTACCTTCTTGAAATAATAAAACATAATGAGCCGAAAATTCCGCTTATTTTCTTCCATCTTCAGTATTAAAATGTCTACACAAAAATTCACCAATTTTGATAAGTTGGTTATAATGCACACTGATACGACAGCTGTTACAATATGTACAATCTAACAAAATAGTTTCAAATGAAAGTAAAAGATAACTAATTACTACCAGAGCCATCTTATGGGAAAAAACCAAATGAATTTTTTTGCCAACTCAATATTTTCATAGGTTAAGTTTCTCAAAGGTAAGCTCTTCCACAGTTTCTAAGCCCTCTTGCTTATGGGTTTCCCTGATGGGCATTCTGAGTGTATGATTCTATCATAAGAGGACCGTGAGAACACAGACTCATTATATATTGGTCAATGATATGTTTTGCTATATTTTTGTAGAATTTTGTAAAGGAAAAAAATGGTTCCCTGAATTGTTGCCTTTCCTTGATTATTAAAATATTAAGTGAGGATCCGTGCTGTATCTTATTTGTGAAGTGGCTGTTCCTAAGCTCTGACCATTTATTTATTAGGATTTTAGTTTTTGTAAAGTTGTTTGTCTTAACTTCTTATATAAAAAAGATATCAACTTTCTGTCCTATAGTCTACAAATATTTTTGTCTTTTTTTGCTTGTTTATTTATTTTTGCTTTTAATTAGAGAATTATATCTGTAACCCTTTTCTTCTGTGATTTTTTTTTCAGTGCTAATTTAGGCTTTAAAAAATCAGTTTTCCTTTTTAGTTCCTTAATATATTCACTTGCAGTTGTATTTTATTGTTTTTATTTTTTTACATTTAACTTTGATATTCATCAGAATAAATTCTGATGAAGTGTGAGTCTTAATTGATATATTTTGCCTTCCAGATTTTTAACCAGTTATCCCAACATCATTTATTGAGTAACTTATTCCTTTCCTATAACTTTGTGCTTCTTCTTCTGTTGGCTACTATACTCTTCTGTAGAATTCAGCCAGTTTCTGTACTAACTTTTCCATGTTTTAACTGTACTTTGCTGCTTAATAATAATTATTCCCTTGTAATGTTTTACTATTTCATAGGACTCATCTTCCTATTGCTTCTTCCCCAATGTTTTTATTTCATCATCTCATTCTTATGCATAATTTTAGAGTCATTTTGTCAAGTAAAAAAAATCTTGCTTTTGATTGAAATTACACTAAATACTTGCTTTAATTTGGGGATAAGACAACTGATTAGTATTCAACCATACTCTAAAGTCACTGAATATTTTTCATTCAAAGTTCTTAAGTATCTTTTATGTCATTTATCTCTTAATCATTTTATGCTTTTTGTTTTGTTGGTATACAGGAATGTTGGTAACATTAATATGTTTTGTTGACCTGAAAAATAAAACAGCCAGTTATGTCACCAGATAAATAGTTTTATTTAGCAAAGAATAGCAAAGAATTATAATTTGGGACAAGCAAGCTGTAGGAAAACTTCAGGCATGTCCAGCAAGAAAATGAGGGGAATGTTGCTTTAGAGAAAAAGGAGGAAGTTAGGAGGGGTTATTTTGAATGAAAGTTGTTTGGAAGAAGGCAGGGTTCAGGATAGTGCAGTATTTCCCATTGGCTGGGTTGTTGCTGGCCAAGGAGACCTCTGTTGAGTCTGTAAGTGATGGCTCCTGTTTGGGTCTGTAATTGATGTGGAATGGTAGTGTATGCGGATTCCTCTTCTGGCCTCCTAACTTCATTTTAAATGAGGTTCCTTTTATGCTCTTTCATAGTTATATATTTTTTTCTTACACTAGAATGCTGATTTTATACAAATGTTTGTTTTTAACCAATTCCATTAGTTCTTAGAAAATTCCTTATACTTTAGCTCTTTCATTGTACTATAAAGACTTCTTCTTCTTCTTCCTCTTTTGTGAATGACATTTTATTTTTTAAGTACATTTTATTGATTATGTTGTTATAGTAGTTCAAATTGTTTTCCCCTTTGCTCCCCTCTGCCCAGTACCCCTGTTCCCTCCTGCAATCCCACCCCCCTTAGTTATTGTCCATGGGTCGTGCATATAAGTTCTTTGGCTTCACCCTTTCCTATATTATTCTGAACATCCCCCTGTCTATTTTGTACCAAGCAGTTATATTTCTTAGTCCTGCACCATTTCCTCATTTTTCCCCCCTCACCCCTCCCAGCTGATAACCCTCCAAATGATCACCATACCTATGATTCTCTTACTATTCTGGTTTGCTTAGCTGGATTTTGTTTTTACTTTTTAGATTCAGTTGTTGATGGTTGTGAGTTTGCTGTCATTTTAGTGTTCATAGTTTTGATCTTCTTTTTCTTAAGTTCCTTTGACATTTCATATACTAATGGCTTGGTGATAATGAACTCCTTTAGCTTCCCCTTGTCTGGAAAGCACTTCATCTGCCCTTCCATTCTAAATGATAGCTTTGCTGGATAGAATAATCTTGGTTGTAGGTTGCTTTTCATCACATTGAATAAAGCTTCCCAGTCCCTTCCTGCCTGATTCCTCTGAGAAATCAGCTGATAGTCCTATAGGCACCCCCCCTGTAGGTAACTCTCAGCCTCTCTCTTGCTGCCCCCAGGACTCATTCTTTATCTTTTACCTTTGACATCTCAGTCATGATGGATCCTGGTATGGTCCCCTCTGAGTCCAGTTCGCCTGGGACCCTCCAAGCTTCCCGGACCTGTATGTTCATCTCCTTTGCAAAATTTGGGAAGTTTTCCTCATTTTCTCCAATTCTTGCTTCCTCATTCTGCACTGGTTAACTGTTTTTTTCTTCCTTATGTTCCAAATCATTGGTTTGAACCCCAGTTTCCTTCCCTTCACCATTGGTCTTGTGTGGATTTTCCTTCGTTTCACTTAACATAGCCTTCACTTCTTCTCTTATGCGTTTGCCATACTCAAGCGTATCTGTCAAGCCTGTGAGCATCTTTATTACCAGTGTTTTGAATTCTGCATCTGTTAGGTTTTCTATTTCCTTATCTGTTAGGTTAGCTATCTCCTGCTCGCTTAATTCTCCCACTGGAACCTTGACCCATTCCCCCTTTTGGGCCATACTTCTCTGTCTCCTCATTCTGACAGGCTCCTGTGTTTGTTTGCCTCCTCATCCCAGGTAGGGCTGTGACTCTGGTTACATTGTAAGGGACAGAGCCTTAGGGATTTGTCAGTACAGGGCGACCTGTTGTGGTGCTGTATGTGGGGGAGGGGTCCGAGAGGGAACAATGCCGCCAGCCCAGCACTCGCCCCTTTTCCAGGCACCTCTTCCACTTCCGCACTGGACTGCGCCCCTTTAGCTGCTGCCCTGGCCGTCGTTCCCAGAGTGGGTGGGTCTGTGGATGTTCTAGGACTGTGGGGGCCCTTTAAACAAGCAGTCTCTGCTGAGATCAGTAGTTTCTGCCTCCACCCCAACACCCCCCCTGGTCTGCACAGTAGAAGCAATGAGACTTGATTTTTCCTGGTGCTGGGACCGTGAGTTGCGAGGTCCAGTGAGGAGCTGGGAGTGCTCCCCGGGTGTCCTTTTTTTTTTTTTTTTAAGGAACTTTATTGGTCATTGAGTCATTCTACTTTTTAAAAAAAATTATTTATTTATTTGTTTATTTATTTATTTTTAGAGATAGGGGAAAGGAGAAAGAGAGGGAGAGAAACATCACTGTGCGGTTGCCTCTCACTCGCACCCCCAACTGGGGACCTTATGTGCAACCTAGTCATGTGCCCTGACTGGGAATCAAACCAATGATACTTGGTTTGCAGGCCGACGCTTAATCCACTGAGCCACAGCAGCCAGGGCCTCCCAGGTGTCCTTCTTGACTTTTTAAAATGTGTGACTGCGCTTTCTGCTGGCCTGCCGCCGCTGCTGGCGCCACTGCTGCTGCCACCACACTGCGTCCTCTCCCCTCTGGCTCTGTCCCTCCTACCTGTCTGGATGAGTATTTCTTCTTTATATCTTTGTTTCCTTGACTTCCATGCAGTTTGATTTTCTGGAATTTCTGGTTGTTTCTAGTTTTGAGGTAGTTGTATTCCTTCTTAGTTGTGGGGGGAGAAGCAGCGTGTCTGTCTATGCCTCCATCTTGGCTGGAAGTCAGCCTAGTAGTTTTAATTTGCATCTTTCTGATGATCGGTGATGTCGAGGATTTTTTTATATATCTATTGGCTATCTAGGTCCTCTTTGGAGACATGTCTACTCAGGTTTGACCATTTTTTAAATTAAATTTATTGGATGACATTGGTTAATAGGGTCATATAGGTTTCACGTGTACATTACTGTGATACGTGATATGTATATTGCATTGTATACTCACCATTCATAGTGAAATTATCTTCCATCACTATATGTTTAGCTCTCTTTACTCTCTCCCACCCCTCACCCTCTTCCCTTTGGTAACCACCATACTGTTTGTGTCTGAGTTTTAGTTTTATATACCACATATGAGTAAAAGCATATGGTTTTAGCTTTTTCTGACTAATTTATTTCACTTATAATATTCTCAAGGTTCATTTATGTTGCTTTAAATGACAGTATTTCATCTTTTCTATGGCTGAGTAGTATTCCACAGTATATATGTACTGTATCTCCTTTATGCAGTTCTCTATCGATGGACACTTTGGTTGTTTCCATGTCTTGACCACTGTGAATAATGCTTCAGTGAACAGAGGGCTGCATATATCTTTGCAAAAAATGTTTTTCAGTTTCTCAGGTAGATACCCAGGAGAGAGATTTTCTTTGAGTTTTCTGTCTTCCTGGTGTTGGTATAGAAGTACTTTATATATTTTGTAAATTAACACCTTATCAGATGTATCATTGACAAATATGTTCTTTTATGCAGTAGGTTCCCTTTTCATTTTATAAATGATTTCTTTTGCTGTGCAAAACCTTTTTAGTTAATGTAGTCTCCTTTGTTTAATTTTTCCTTTGTTTCCCTTGCCCTAGGAGACATATTGGCAAAAATATTGGTATGTGAGATACCTGAGATTTTACTGCCTATGTTTTATTCTAGGATTTTTATGGTTTTGCAACTTACATTTAAGTCTTTTACCAATTTTGAGTTTATTCTTGTGTATGGTGTGAGTTAGTGGTCTAGTTTTATTTTTGTGCATGTACCTGCCCAGTTTTCCCATCACCATTTATTTCAAAGACCATTTTTACTCCATTGTATGCTCTTACCTCCTTTGTCAAATATTAATTGACCATAAAGACATGGGTTTATTTCTGGGCTCTCTGTTGTGTTCTGTTGATCTCTATGCCTCTTCTTATGCCAGTACCAGTCTTTTCATTACAATGGCCTTATAGTATAGTTTGTATCAGGTATTGTGATACCTCCAACTTGGTTCTTCTTTCTCAAGATTGCTGAGGCTATTCAAGGTCTTGCTTGATTTTATATAAATTTTTGGAATATTTGTTCTAGGTATGTGAAATATGCCATTGGTATTCAATAGGAAGTGCACTGACTCTATAGATTGCTTTGGGTAGTATGGACATTTTAATGATGTTAATTCTTTCAGCCAGACAACATGGTATATGCTTCTACTTATTTGTATTTTTCTCAGTTGCTTTCTCAGTCTCCTATGAATTTCTGAATACAGGTCTTTTAGCTCCTTGATTCAATTTTTTCTAGGTACCTTATTATTATTTATTTTCATAATAGGAAAAGGGATTGTTTTCTCAGTTTCTCTTTCTGATAGTTCATTATTGGTATATAAGAATGTGACCTACTTCTGAATATTTATTTTGTATTCTGCTACTTTGCCAAATTCATTTATTAGATCTTGTAGCTTTCTGGTGGAGTCCTTAGGGTTTCCTATGTACATTATCATGTCATCTATGAATAATGACAGTTTTACTTCTTCTTTTTTATTTGGATATCTTATTTCTTTTGATTGTTTGACTGCTGTGGCTAGTACTTCCAGTACTATTTTGAATATGAGTGGTGAAAGTGGACATCCCTGTCTTGTTTCTATCTTAAGGGAAATGTTCTTAGTTTTTGCCCATTGAATATGATGTTGGCTGTGGGTTTGTCACATACATAGCTTTTATTGTGTTGTAGTATAATCCCTCTGTTACCACTTTGCTGAGAGTTTTTGTCATAAATCGGTACTGGATTTTATCAAATGCTTTTTCTGCATCTGTTGATAATTTCATTTGATTTTATCCATTATTTTGTTTATGTGATAAATCACATTTATTGATTTGCAAATATTGTACCAACCTGGTATCCCCAGAATAAATACCAATTGATTATGATGTATGACCTTTTTAATGAATTGTTAGATCCAGTTTGCTAATAGTTTGTTGAGGATTTTAGCATCTATGTTCATCAGGGATATTGGCTTATAATTTTCTTTCTTTTTAGGGTCTTTATCTTGTTTTGGAATTAGGATAATGCTGGCCTTGTAAAGAAAGCTTAGACATCGTTTCTCCTCTTGAATTTTTTGGAATAGTTTGAGAAAGATAGGTGTTAGTTTTGCTTTAAGTGTTTGGTAAAATTTGCCTATGAACCTATTTGATCCAGGAGCTGTGTTTGCTGGGAGGTTTCTCCCTCATCCCCGACCCCTGGCTTCCATTTCGTTAGTTGTAATTAGTCTATTCAGATTTTCTGATTCTTCCTGATTCAGCTTTGGAGGATTGTATGTTTGTAGGAATTTATCCATTTCGCCCAAGTTGTCCAATTTGTTGGCATATAATTGTTCATAGTATTTTCTTAACAATCCTTTGTTTTTCTGTGTTGTCAGTTGTTACCTCTCCTCTTTCATTTCTGATTTTTTTTATTTGGGTCCTCTCTTTTTCTTGATGAGTCTGGTTAAAGGGTCATCAATCTTATTTATCTTTTCATAGAACCACCTCTTGGTTTCATTGATTCTTTTTGTATTTTTTTTGTCTCTGTGACATTTGTTTCCACTTTAATCTTTACTATTTTCTTTTTTTCTACTTACTCTGAGCTTTGGTTGTTTTTCTTTTGCTAATTTTTTTAGATGTAGGGTTAGGTTGTTTATTTGAGATTTTTCTTGCTTTCACTGTGTCTTATAGATTTTAGGTTGTTATATATTTATTTTCATTTGTTTCCAAGTAGCATTTGATTTTTTCCTTGATCTCATTGTTAACCCATTTATTGTTTAATAACATGCTATTTAGCCTCCATGTGTTTGAATATATTTATATATATATTTATTTGTTTTTTTATTGTAGTGGATTTCTAGTTTCATACCATTGCTTGATATAATTTCAGTCTTTTTGAATTTTTTTTTTTTTTTGGTTTTTCAATTACAGTTGTCCCCTTTTCCCCTAATTTCTCTCCCCCACCCAACCCACCCCCTCTCCCGCAATCATATCCCTCCCCGTTGTCCATGTCCATGAGTCTTTTATACAGGCTCTTTAATTAAACCCTTCCCTTACTTATCCCCCTTCTCTCCCTCTCCCCTCCCCCCTATTGACTGCTATGTCCAGCTGCTCACTGAGATGTTCTGTCAGCAATTAGTCCAAACTGCAGACGGGTCTCCGGAGCCTAAAACCGCAACCTCTCCTCACTCCTCCGCCATCTTACCTCTTGAATTTGTTAAGACTTATTTTATGTCATAACATGCACTTGAAAACAATGTATAATATGTCATTTAAGGTTGCTGTTGCCTTGTTTTTTTGTTTTTGTTTTTGATTTTTGTCTGGAAGAACTATCCATTTATGTCAGTTGGGTGTTAAAATCCCCTACTATGACTATATGGCTGTTGATCTTTCCCTTGATGTTCACCAAGATTTTCTTTATATATTTAGATGTTCCTATTTTGTATGCATATATGTTTACAAGGATTATATCCTCTTGTATGATGGATGCCTTTAGTAGCATATAGTGACGTTTTTGTCTCCTGTTATGATCTTTGTTTTGAAGTCTGTTTTCATCAGATATGAGTATTGCTATCCCAGCTTTTTTTTTGTCCATGCATGGAATATTTTTCCCATCTCTTCACTTTCAGTCCATGTGTATCTTTTGTTCTGAGGTGGGTCTCTTGCTACCCTAAGTCTTTTTATTGGGTCACTTAATCTGTTTACATTTAAGGTTATTGATAGGCACTTATTTTTTACCATTTTATTCTTTATAACTGTGTTTCTCACGCAGTTATTTTTTTTTTTTTTAAAGCAGGGCTTCTAGCATTTATTGCAACACTGGTTTGTAGTAATGAACTCCTTTAGTGGTTTTATTTTTCTTTTCTTTGGGGGGTAGGGAGCTATTCATTTCACCTTCAGTTTTAAATGATAGCTTTGCTGGATAGAATAATCTTGGTTGTAGGTCCTTGCTTTTCATCATTTTGAATATTTCATGCCTATTTCTTCTGGCCTGGCCTGAAGTGTTTCTGTTGACAAACCAGCTGACAACCTTATGGGAGCTCCTTTTTAGGTAAATAATTGCTTTTCTTTTGCTGCTTTTAAAATTCTTTATCTTCAACTTTTGGCATTTTACTTATGCTGTGTCTTGGTGTGGGCCCTTTGGATTCATCTTGATTGGGACTCTGTGCTTCCTGAACTTGTGTCTTTTTTCTTTACCAGGTTAGGGAAGTTTCAGCCATTATTTCTTTAAACAGGTTCTCTATGCCTTGATCACTCTTCACCATCTGGAACCTTTATGATGTGGATGTTGTTGTGCTTGATGTTGTCCCAGAAGTCTCTTAGATTTCCTCATTTTAAAAAATTCTCTTTCTTTTAATGATCTGCTTCAGTGTTTACTGCTATCTTGTCCTCTAAATCACTGATTTGATTCTCTGCTTCATCTAACCTGCTTTTGATTTCTTTTAGTGTATTCTTTATTTTAGAAATTTTACTCTTCATTTCTGAGAGGTTCTTTTTTATGGTTTCTATGTCCTTTTTAATGCTTACTGTCTCTTTGTTTAAGTTCTCAAAGAGATTATACATTCTTCCCCTAAGGTCTTTAAGCATCCTTATAATTATTTTAATCTCTGCATCTGGTATTTTGGTTGCTTTCTTTTCACTTATTTTTTTTTCTAGGAATTTCTCTTGTTATTTTGGATATATTTATTTTCACTCTATTTTGTCTGCCTTTCTGTGTTTGTCTCTGTGTATTAGGTCAGTCTTCTATGATTTCCAAATTTTTTATGAGGGCTTTCTTGTGTAGGTGCTTTGTGGGTCTCAGTAGTGCATCTTTTAGATACCCTAATCCAGGTGCTTAGAAATGATTCTTGTGTGGGTTATATGTCCTCTTCTCTTGTAGAAGAGTCTTGAATACTGTTGGCCCATTTGTGGGTAGAGTTAACCATCAGGATGGCCAAATATAAGGATAGACCTTCTTCATTGTGTATGACTCGCTGTTCAGGGGCTGCCCCCTGAGGCAGAGTTGTTCCTGGCAGTGTTTGGTGTCTACCAGAGTCCCTCTTTGGCTGTGCAATTTGTGTGGCTAGTTGGGTCGAATTCTGGTGAGATTTTGAAGCCCATCACTGTCTGTGTTGGTTCTGGGCCTTCTTGGCCAGGGTTCTGCTACTGGTCAATGTCAGATGTTGTGTGGAACCAGCCTGGGGATACCCATCTGGAACTCATGCTATTCACTGTTTGTAGCTGCACCTACTGGTCCTGGGTGTGTGTGGGAGGAGCTTTGCTGTACATCAGGATCAACTTCTGAGGCTTTCTGAGGTTGGTGCCCACCTGTTGGCTACTTTGCTTTTTCCTGAGGTTGCCTGGATTTCTTTCAGTCTTACAAAGAAAGGCTGTAGAGTGGGCCCAAGCTGACAGTGCCCCACTGACCTTTCCACATGGCTCAAGCTCTGTAGTACTGGGTGACCTGGTTGGGAGGACAGTGCTAGTTTGTCTTATACTTAGGGGAAGTGTGGTCAGACACTCATTGGGGAGAATGTGGCCCCTACTCCAGAGCCATATTATTCATTTTCTATTACAGTCTCCATTTTTAGGTCTCCCAGGAGGAGGGTACCATAGGTTCAGGATGGGTGCAACCAGCTCTTCCTACTGCAGGAGCAAGCTTGGCCAGATGGAGACACCAGGACTTGGGTAACAGATTAAGAAAGCCTTCCCTTGTGAGTGGCACCAGCTGAGCCACACGAGGGGGCGAGCTGCACTCCTCCCCTCAGCTTTGTAGCCATGTCTGCTCACGCCCAAGACTGGAGCTTCTGAAGGATATGCTGTCCAAAGGTCCTACAGAAGAAGGTTGTTCCCTTGTCCTCTGCAGAACTGAGCTCAACAAAACAGGGCCAACAGGAGTTACACATTCAAAGGCAGTGTTTTGTTGAGGGTGGTGCTGGCCCACATGATGGGAGCAAGCCTTACACCTCCCGCTAGCTCCATAACCACGCCATCAGAGACCTTGCTGGAGCCACACTCCAAAGGTCTTCACTTGGAGCGTGCTCACTTTTCTCTGACTGAACTTTTTCAGCAGGAGTGGGCCAGCAGGACTTGGGGAAACAGATCAAGGCAGCCCTCCATTGGGATGGTGACAGCCCTTGGAAGGGGAGCGGGCTGCTTGCTTCCATCTAGTTTTGCAGTCATGCCATCAGAGACCTTGATGGGAGGCTCTCAGGAGGTCATGCTGAAGTTTACAGCTCTGAGCTGGGTCTCTTTCCCCCCGCGGAATGGAGCCCAGCAGGACTGTGCCAGTGGTACTTGGGGAAACAAATCAAGGCAGCCCTCCATTGAAGGTGATGAAGGCCCATCAGAGGGGGGCAAGCTGCATGCCTCTCCTTATCTCCACAACTATACTGCCAGAGACACCCTGACAAAGGAGTCCTCCGTTGATGGTGGCAACGGCCAAACCTACAAGGAGAGGGGGGATTGGCCCCCCTTCCAAAGCCACACAGTTCAGTGACCATTTGAGAGTCTGCATATGTTAGACTGGCCAAAAAGTTCATTTAGTTTTTTTCCATACAATGCCTCTAGTAGGGCTTAGTTATCTTTAACTTCATTTGAAACTATTTTGTTAGATTGTATTGTGACAGCTGTCATATCACATGGATCTTAAATACTTATCAAAATTGGTGAATTTATGTGCAGACATTTTAATATTGAAGATGGAAGAAAATATGCAATATGTATTTTTGGTGTATTATGCTTTATTATTTCAAGAAAGGTAAATATGCACCTAAAATGAAAAAAGATTTGTGCAGTATAGAGAAAGTGCTGTGACTGATCAAATATGTCAAAGTGGTTTGATAAGTTTCTTCATACTGTTGCCATTTTGGCTAACTAATTCTTTGCTGTGGGGCTGTCTTATGCATTGGAAGATGTTTACAGCAGCACCCCTGGCCTCTACCCACTAGAAGCCAATAGCAGGAGATAGCAGATGTACTCAAAATATTCAAATAAATAAAATTATTATGGAAATTAAAAAATGTGTCTTTCATTTTACAGAAAAAACCAAACAGACATTTTTTCTCCAGAAAAAAGGGCACACCTCAGGTTTCTGTTGGGTGCACCCAACAGTCCTTTCTGCTGGACTTAAGCTTGACAGGGTGGTGTTTCCAGTGTTTGGAGGACCATTTAGTGCACTTCCTCCAGCTGGTGCTGCAAGAATAGGAGTACCTGACCCTGGGAGATGGAACCTGAGGGTAGTATGGGATACAGACTCAGAACAAGGACCTCAGTAGCTGACCCTTTAAATCTCTCTCTAGAGCCATGTCACCCAGATCTTCTCTTAATGTCTTCTGCATGCCCTGAGTCACCTTCCCTCTACCAGAGCCCTGAGTGAGTGCCCAAGAGTGAGCTCCTGTGCTTTGGTTCTTTAGGAGAGCACCTGGGATTCTAGCAGACTCCTTCCTCTTCCCAGCAGACACAGTCCTTGCTGATTTTCGCTGCCAGATGCTATGCAGGCTTTTCTTCCTGGCCCTGGTGCTCTGTTTTGTGGGTCCTGGCATGGGTTGAGACCCCATGCTCCTTGGGTGGACTTTTGCAGCTGAGATATCCCTCCTGCTTCTCAGCTGCCACACCTGGGTGCAGGGACCAGCTCTCTCTACATCTCTGCCCTTCTTACCAGTCTCTGTGTAGCATCTATAAATTCTTGGAATGTAATACTCCTGTTCAGTTGTCCTTCAGTTGGTCATTCAGGTTAACTGCTCTATAATTTAGCTGTAAATACAGTTTGGCAAGAGGAGGCAGTGTGTATATCTTCTATATTCTCTGCAGCCATCTGGGGTCCCTCTTTAGTTTGGATATGAAAGTTATCATTTTTATCCTAAATATGTCTGGCATAGGAGAGGGATTCCTTTAGGCAAGCTTTCAGGTATGTTACTTGGAGCTGTAAGGAGGGAAGTCTTTCAAAACTACAGATAATTAAAAATCTTTCCACATTTGTATTTCTCTGGCATAAACAGTTCTCCCCAGGCTTATCATGGACATATAATAATTTATTTATTTGTTTGTTTGTTCATTTGTTTATTTATTTATTTTTAGAGAGAGGAGAAAGAGAGATAAACATCACTGTGTGGTTGCCTCTCACTTGCGCCCCCAACAGGGGACCTGATGTGCAACCTAGTCATGTGCCCTGACTGGGAATTGAACCAGCAACACTTGGTTTGCAGGCTGACGCTCAATCCACTGAGCCACAGCACCCAGGGCTAGCAGTGATATAATAATGATGATTATGCAGTAATGCATTAAGCACCAAAGGTAGGTAATAACATGATATGTGGTGGGGCTATGGGCATGGTTAGTTTGACAAAGTATTCCAGGAGGGCACATGGAGTTTGTCATCTGTGAGAGAGGACTTGAATGTATTAGTGATGAAAAACAGCTTACCACTGACTATCGTGATCTCCCAGAGAGTGTAAGAACTGAGCAGTAAGTATAGGCCCCTTGTCTTGTATAATGTGAACCCAAGTATTCAAACCATTTGTTGGGCATGATGGTCCATCTGTGTCATCTTCATCAAAGGCTTGAAATTTAGTAGGTGATGTATAATATCGAAACACTAACATTTTATTTTGACATCTAGACGGTAACATCATTTACTTTATTTTCCTGTTTGGTTGGTTATTAGTGTTCAACACTATTAAAAATCTAGATTTGTAAAAACAGAATATTCTTTATTTTAAATTTTATTGATTTTTGGAAATAGGAAGGGGGGAAGAGAGAGAAAAACATTGATTTGTTATTCCACTTATTTGTGCATTCATTGGTTGATTCTTGTATATGCCCTAATTGGGGACTGAACCTGCAACCTAGGCATATCAGGACAATGTTCTAACCAAGTGAGCTACCCAGCCAGGGCTAAAACAGAGTATTCTTTTAGTTTATTTTCTCAAATGTGTTGATCCCTTTCAGTTTCTTATGCTTTGCTGATGCTGTTGATCAGAGTTTTGTGAAGGAAATCCATTTTATGAGTCCTTTTGCTCTTCAGCTGAGTTAGTAACACTGTCAGAGGTGGAACCAGCCTCAAAAACACCTGCCTTTGGTCCAGAACAGAGTTCTGGGAGAAGTGAAAGAAATGGCTGCTCATCAAATGTGACCTTAGAGTTGTCAGGCCCTACTTACCCTCCCTGCCTCCCATCCCACTCTGTAGTACATGGTTTTGGGGGTGTTTAAAGCTTCTATCCTTTCTTAAAATTTGAACAGCATGCAACATGACTACATTAAACCTTATAGATAATTTGGGTAGTTTATATTTAATTGGTTTTGTAAACAGTTTGATAGAGCTCAGTGGGGGTGGGGAAAGAGAAAACACATTCCAATTACTAGACACTTTGGAGGAATACATGAAAAAACTAGAAAAAGAAGCTGGGGTACCTAGAATTTATTGAATATAGCTGATTCAGACACTTATTTTGACTAAGGGCAGTTTTTTCATGGTCCCAGAAATGTCAATGACAACCTTTATCTTCCCTGAAAAATCCTTTAGAGCAGGGATTAGCAAACTGCAGGCACATGGATCAAATCTACTCTACCATTTGTTTTTGTGAGTAAAGTTTCATTGGAACATAACCATTTTCATACATTTATACACTTGCTATGGCTTATTTCATGCTACTGTAGCAGAACTGAGTAGTTGTAACATCTGGCCCATGATGCCTAAAATACTTAGCACCATATCTGGCCCTTTACAAGGAAAGTTTGCTAACAATTGGGTCTAGAGACTCTAGACTTCTAGAAGGTTATGCATAGATCATAGTTATCTAAAATTTACTTTACGTTTCTTAACCTTTAGTCATCCCATTATATGGACTCAAGGGCAGCAGTTTTAAGGAAAGATCACTGCTTATATCAGGATGAGTACTTATTCAAGAAAAAAGTTTAATTTAAAAAATACTCTTTTAACAAAGGATGACACTGCTATGTTTAAAAAGTAGTCAATGGAAAATTAATATCTGCTTATCCAATACATGTACCTGATCCACCAGCCTCTTTTAGTTATGCCCAATTTATCACTTGAGAGAAATGTTACAATTTTCTCCTCATTCATTTATTATCTATCATTTTTAAAAACCAAGTATTTATATCAGACATTATAACTTATTTAAATTTAAAACCCTAATTTTACTGTCGGAAAGTGTTTTAGTTCAGTATATCTTGTCTTCTCTCTCTCAGCTTTAAGTCCATGGCCCAAAATGACTCTCCCACTGGAGACTCTCTTCGGTAAAGACGACGAGGAGACAGGAGGCTGGGATGAGCATGCCACTGCATCAGGTCTCTGCCATTTCATCCCAGGATGCCACCTGTGCTAGAGTCTACAGAAGTAAGACCAAAGAAAAGGAGAGAGAAGAGCAGGTACTGAGAGAACACTGTTTTACTTTCCTGATTTTTGTTGTTTTCATTAAATATGGTCTAGAATGATAAGTTCTGTAAGGGGTAAAGAACCCAGTGACTCTCAAACCAGTAGGAGATGATTAACAGATGAATCATGGAAAAGGGGTGAGGAAATGACATTCTGCAGCTCCTCACACATATCTCTGGGATCAAAAGGAATAAGATTGTCATCACCAAACACAGAGAAATGGGAAGATGTATCTAGATAACTTTGCAAATAAGTTGAGGATAGACCTATAACTATTACCCTTAATTAATCTCACCCTTAATTAAGTAGTTAATGCATTAGATTGTGAACCCAGATTAACCTGTAATGGAGAAATGAGAGGGGATGGGGAGCTATTCATGTTAGTATAAAACCAGTTTACTTTGTCTACTTCGCTCACGCATGCCCCCTACTGGCTGTGCATCCAACTCTGCAGACTCACGAATAAATGCCTCACTTTGCTACTGAAGTCCTGTGTCCCGGTGTTTTATTCTGAGCATGTCTCACAATTTGGGGACTTGTCTGGAATGCTCTGCCTGTGTGTGGGAAGGGGCTCTGAGCCAAGGCAGAGAGATGCGTCCTACCTGCTTTTGGGTGGCCTGCTCGACCCAGGGCCCACCCGCTTCACAGTGTTGGAGACAGCGGTAGACTGATGCAGAGGAGAAACAAAAGCAAACACTTTTGTAACCAGGCAACCTCGTGCACGAGCCAAGGTAAGAAAATTGGACTTAATTACTGCCTTGGTAGTTGGGCATCCTTGGAGACTGAGTGTGTGTGTGTGGCTGAGACATATCTTAAGATATAAAGCAAGTGTGGAGTCCTGATCCACAGTTCTGTTCTCCTGCGAGGGAAATGGCTGGAGATGGACGAAGAGAATCTTGGGCTGTGTGCAAGAAATCTCCACTATGGGGGTTGAACACACAGGGCATGGACAAGAAACCTCCAATAAGGAGGGTTGAGTTCACGGGCCATGGGCAAGAAACCTCCAGTATGGGCGGTTGAGCTCATAGCGTCTCCATATACAAGAAATGTCCAACTTCCGACCAAAATGGAGGCCTGGGCAGACACACTGTGCCTCCCTCCACAACTAAGAAGGAATACAACTATTTCAAAACTAGAGACAACCAGAAGTTCCAGAAATCAAGCTGCATAGAAGTCCAACAAACAGATATAAAGAAGAAATACTCATCCAGGCAGGTAGGAGGGGCGGACCCAGAGGGGAGAGGACGTGGTGTGGTGGTGGCAGCAGTGGTGGCAGCGGCTAGCTGCCAGAAAGCACAGTCACACATTTAAAAAAGTCAGGAGGGACACCTGGGGAGCACTCCCAGCACCAGACCAGACCATGCAGCTCACCGTCCCAGCACCAGGGAACATCAAGCCTCATTGCTTCTGACTATGCAAACCAGTGGGTGTTGGGGCAGAGGAAGAAACAGCCGGTCTCTCAGCAGAGTCTGCTTGTTTAAGGGGCCCCCGCAGTCCTAGAGCATCCGCAGACCCACGCACTCTGGGGGCGGCGGCCAGAGCAGCAATTGGAAAGGCACCAGTCCCATAAAAAGTAGGGGAAGTGCCTGGAAAGGGGGTGAGTGCTGGGAGGGGGTGACATTGTTCCCTTTCAGACCCCTCCCCCACATACAGCACCACAATATGGTGAAACAGGTCGCCCTCTACTGATGAGAAAACCTAAGGCTCTGCCCCTTACAATGTAATAGGAGTGACAGCTCTAGCTAAGACACAGAGGAAAACAAACACAGGAGGCTGTCAAGATGAGGAGACACAGAAGTATGGCCCAAAAGGGGGAACGGATCAAGGTTTCAGTGGGAGAACTAAGCGACGAGGAGATAGCCAACCTAACAGACACAGAGTTCAAAACACTGGTGATAAAGATGCTTACAGGCTTGACAGATATGCTTAAGTATGGCAAATGCATAGGTAAGATGTAAAGGCTATGCTAAATGAAACAAAGGAAAATCCACACAAAACCAATGGTCAGGGGAAGGAAACCAGGGTTCAAATCAATGATTAGGAACATAAGGAGGAAAACAACAGTCAACCAGTACAGAATGAGGCAATAAGAATTGAAAAATATGAGAGGCTTAGGAACCTCTAGGACAACTTTAAACATGCCAACGTCCAAACCACAGGGATGCCAGAAGGAGAAGAGGAAGAGCAAGAGATTGAAACTTATGTGAGAAAATGTTGAAGGAAAACTCCCCATATTTGGCAAAGGAAATAGGCATGCAAGTCCAGGAAGCACAGAGAGTCCCAAACAAACTAGACCGAAAAAGGACCACACCAAGACACATCATAATTAAAATGCCAAATGTTCAAGATAAAGAGAGAATCTTAAAAGTAGCAAGAGAAAAGCAGAGAGTTACCTACAAAGGGGTGCCTATAAGACTGTCAGCTGATTTCTCAAAAGAAACTTTGTAGCAAGAAGGGACTGGCAAGAAGTATTCAAGGTGATGAAAAGCAAGGACTTACAACCAAGATTACTTTATCCAGCAAAGCTTTCATTTAGAATGGAAGGGCAGATAAAGTGCTCCCCAGACAAGGTGAAGCGAAAGGAGTTCATCATCACCAAGCCATTATTATATGAAATGTCAAAGGGACTTACTTAAGAAAAAGAAGATCAAAACTATGAACATCAAAATGACAGCAAACTCACAACTATCAACAACTGAATCTAAAAAATAAGAACAAAATCCAAGCGAACAAGAATTATAGGTATGGAGATTATTGGGAGGGTTATCAGCTGGGAGGGGGCAGGGGGAGATGGGGAAATGGTGCAAGGATTAAGAAGCATAATTGGTTGGTACAAAATAGACAGAGGGAAGTTAAGAATAATACAGGAAAGGGTGAAGCCAGAGAACTTATATGCATGACCCAAGAGGGGTGGGATTGCTGGAGGTTAGGGGTGTACTGGGTAGAGGGGAGCAAAGGGGAAAAAAATTGAAACTACTGTAACAGCATAATCAGTAAAATATACTTAAAAAACAAACAAACTTATAGACACAGAAAAAAAAAAGTAGTTCTCCATAGTCTTTTCCATAGAGACTGTACCAATTTGCAATCCCACCAACAGTCCATGACGGTTCCCTTTTTTCCACATTCTTGCCAATACTTGTATTGTTTTGTCGATGATGTCTATTCTGAAAGGAGTGAGGAGATACCTCATTGTGGTTTTAATTTGCTTGTGATGGTGAGCATCTTTTCGTATATCTATTTGCCATCTGTATGTACTCTAGAGAAATACCTATTCAGATCCTCTGCCCATTTTTAATTGGATTTTTGTGGTTGTGTTGTTCAGTGTTAATGTATATGAGTTTTTAAAAAATAAATTTTGAATATTAATCCCATTTTTGGATGGAAAACATCTCCCATTCAATAGGTTGTCTTTTCATTTTATTGATTTTTTTTTCTTTTTTGCTGTGCAAAAACTGTTTAGTTTGATAGTGTCCCATTTATTTTTTCTTTTGTTTCCCTTGCTTAAGGAGATACATCAGAAAAATATATTACTAACCCAATGTCAGAGAGTTTATTTCCAATATGTTCAAATGGTTTTATGGTTTGAGGTTCTACATTTAAGTCTTTAATCCATTTTGAGTTTACTTTTATATATGGTGTAAGAAGGTGGTCTAACTTTTTTTTTTTTTGCATGTATCTGCCTACTTGTCCCAGTACCATTTATTCATTCACTCTCTATTCCTTTGTACATTCTTGCCTCCTTTGTCACAGATTAATGGGACATACAGTGAGGATTTATTTCTGGGCTTTCTATTCTTTTCCGTTGATTTATGTGACTTTTTATGCCAGTATCATGCCTTTTTTATTACTGTAGCCTTATTTGATAACAGATAATATGGTATCTCCAACTTTGTTCTTCTTTCTTAAGATTGTTGTGGCTATTTGGGCTCTTTTATGGTTCCATACAGCCGCAGCTGTCCGTCTCGAGAGACGATGGTGTAGCTTCTTAAGTGTCTATTTGCACCACCGAGAATGGTTGTGCAGTCCGACTCGGGAGTGACACGGTATCTGTCTCCTCCCGTGTTGAATCGACATCTTGCGATGACGCTGGAGTGTCCTCTCCAGTGAAGCTGAAGCTACAGAGCCTCGAGAGACGATGGTGTAGCTTCTTAAGAGTCTATCTGCACCGCCGAGAATGGCTGTGCAGTCCGACTCAGGAGTGACACGGTATCTGTCTCCTCCCGTGTTGAATCGACATCTTGCGATGACGCTGGAGTGTCCTCTCCAGTGAAGCTGAAGCTACAGAGCCTGGGCAGGGTGATATGGAGGGTCTGCTGTTGCCCATGCAGCAGACCCCCCCTCTCTTCGCAGCTGAGGGATCCAAGGGAAAGACGGAGTCAATACAGCTTGGCTTCAGGTGCGCCGCAGGAGTTGCCGGTGTTGACTACAACGTCAAACCGCCTTAGGGACTCCGGCTCCGGATTTTCTGTCGGGGTTTACTCCCTTAGCCTTTCCCCTGAAGAGGTATGCCGCAAGGCAGCGGAGGTTTTTTGGAATCAGAGTTTTCCTTCTCTGATGTGCCCTGACTGGAAGATCGAACCAGCGACACTTAGCTCGCAGGCCGACGCTCAATCCACTGAGCCAAACCAGCCAGGGCTTGGTTCCATACAAACTTTAGAATTATTCTAGGTCTGTGAAAAATGCCTTTGGCATTTTGATAGGGATTGTACTGAGATTCCTTTGGGTCATATGGACATTTTAATGATATTAATCTTTCTCTCAATGAGCATGGAATGTGCTTCCATTTATTTGTATCTTCAGTTTTTCTTTTTTATTGTTCCTTAGTTTTCTCAGTGCAGGAGAAAACCTCTTTGGTTAAATTTGTTTCAAGTGATTATTGTTTTGATGCAGTTTTAAGTAAAATTGGTTTCTTAGTTTCTCTTCTGATAGTTCATTATTGGTGCATAAAATTGCAACCAAATTCTGAACATTAAAAATATTAAATTTGTATTCTGCTTTACTGAATGTATCAGTTCTAATAGTTTTTTCATAAAATCTTTTTGGGTTCTCTAAATAATACATGTCATCTACATATAATGACAGCTTTATTTCTTCCTTTCTAATTTGGATGCCTTTTACTTCTTTTTCATGTCTGTTTGCCATGGCTAGGACTTCCAATACTATGGTGAATAAAAGTGGTGGAAGTAGACATCCCTGGCTTATTCCTGATCTTAAGGAAAATGCTTATAGCTTTCACCATTGAATATGATGTTACCTGTATGTTGGTCATATATGTCCTTTAGTATGTTCCCTCTTTTTCCACTTTGCTGAATGTTTTTATCATAAAAAAATTGATGCTGCATCATGTGAAATGATTTTTCTGATATGATTTTTGTTATTTTGTTTATGTGGTGTACCATGTTAATTGATATGCTGATATTGACCCAACTTGCATTCCATGAAAAATCTCACTTGATCATGGTGTATGGTCATTTTTTTCTTTTTCTTTTTCTTTTAAATATGTTTTATTGATTATACTGTTACAGTTGTCCCAATTTCCCTTCACTCTGCTCCCCTCCACCCGGTGGCCCCCCTCCCTCCAGTTGTCCCCCCCTTTTAGTCCATTTCCATTGGTTGTGCATGTAGTTCTTTTCAACCTCTTCCTGTCTACTCCATTCCCTCCTACTATGCTTCTTAATTCCTGTACCATCTCCCTCCCTTACCCCCTTACCCCTCCCTGCTAACCTACCCCCAGTATGTTCCCTATACCTGTAGTTCTTTTTCCACTCTCGTTGCCTATTTAGTTTGCCTTTGTTTCGATTCCTTAGCTTCTATTGTTGGTTCTTGTGATGCAATTTTCATTTTAATGTTCATAGTTTTGATCCTCCTTTTTCTAAACCAGTCCCTTTAACATCTCATATAATAGTGGTTTGGATCTAATGAACTCCTTCAGTTTTATTTTGTCCTGGAAGCACATTCTCTGTCCTTCTATTCTGAATGACAGTTTCACTGGATAGAGTATTCGTGGTTGTAGGTTTTGGATTTTCATTACTTTGAATATTTCTTGCCAGTCCCTTGCCTGCAGAGTCTTCCTTGAGAAGTCAGCTGATAGTCTAATTGGGACCCCTTTGTACATGATTCTTCTTTTCTCTCTTGCTTCTTTTAAGATTCTCTCTTCATCTTTAACTTTTGACAATTTGATTATAATGTGTCTTGGAGTAGTTCTCCCTGGGTCTAGTTTTTCTGGAACTCTCTGTGCTTCCTGGACCTGTAAGTCTATTTTCCTTCCCCAAGTTTGGGAAGTTCTGGTTCATTACTTTTTCACATAATTTTTCAGTTTCTAGTTCTTCTTCTCCGCCCTCTGGCAATCCTATAATTTCTATGTTCGATCTCTTATAGCTGTCCCAGAGGTTTCTGGTCCTCTTCTCACTTTCCTTGCTTCCTGTTTCCTCTTTCCACACTGGTTGACTGTTTGTTCCTTCCTTATGTTCCAGTTTGTTGATTTGATCTCTGGATTTTATTTCCTCACCAGTTGCCTCGTGTTTTTGTTCTATTCAGTATGAGTGGTTTTCAATCCTTTCTCACCTTTTTCCAAATCTTTTGTTAATTCTGTAAGCCACCTTATAACAATAGCTCTGAACTGAGCCTCTGACAGGTTTGTTATTTGTTCATTTGTCAAATTCTTCATCTGTTGCCTGGTGAGCTGTGTCACCAGGATTTCTATAGTTGTCTGCCTCATTTTGACAGATTTGCGTTTTGCTTTGCTTCTTGGGTGACAATAGGAGCGGAGCCTGTGTACTTGTCACAACCCAGCGACTGGTAGCAATCTGCAACCTATTTCGTGGCGCTGTGGTGCTTTGTCATCACAACCCGGCGACCGGTGGTGATCCGCAACCTTTTTCGCAGCGCTGTGGCACTTTGTGTGGGGGCGGGGGTCCAAGATGAATTTTTGCCGTTATTCTCCGCTGGGAGACTGGGATCCGTCCTCCTGCCCTCTGGGCCTCACCGTCAAAGGCAATGCGGTGGCTGCTTTTCCCAGCGTTGGGGTCGCAAGCTGCTGGGGCGCGACTGCAGCCAGGATTGCTGTCCCTGCTGTTGTCCCTGGTGCTACCGCAAACAGCACCACCCACTTTCGCTCTTCCTGCCTGTCAGATGAGCACCGCTGGTTTATAACTTCGTATGTTGGGCTTCTGTGTAGTTTTATTTTCTGGAATTTCTAGTTATCTTTTGTTTTGAGGTAGTTGTATACCTTTCTAGTTGTAGAGGGAGACTGAGCTTGTCAGTCTAAGCCTTCATCTTGGCTGGAAGTCGTGTATGGTCATTTTAATGTATCGCTGAACTCAGGTTGCAGAAGTTTTGTTGGGGACTTTTGAATCTTTGCTCATCAATGATACTGACCTATAATTTTTTTTGTAATGTCTTTTGTCTGGTTTGGGAATCTGTAATGGGACCTCATAAAATGAACTTGGGAGCCATTCTTCATCTTGAATTTTTGGAAATAGTTTGAGAAGGATTTGTGTTAATTTCTTTCAATGTTTGGTAAAATTCACCTGTGAAGCCTTCCTGTTCAGGACTATTTTGTTGTTGATGTTAGAGGATTTTAAAATACTGCTTCGACTTCATTGGTAATAATGGGTCTGCTCAGATTTTCTGTTTTTCTTGCTTTAGTCTTAGAAGATTATTTCTAGGAATTTATCCATTTCTTCCAAATTGTCCAACTTATTGGCATTTAATTGTTTGCAGTACTTTTTATAATCCTTTGTATTTCTGTGGTGTCAGTTGTTCTCTTACATTTCTGATTTTATCTACTTGGGTCGTTTATTTTTCTCGATGAGTCTGGTTAAAAGTTTATCAATCTTGTTTATCTTTTCAAAGAACCAGCTTAGTTTCATTGTTCTCTTGTAGTCTCTTTATAGACTACATTTTGTTTACTTCTGCTCTGGTCTTTATTATTCTTCCTTTTGCTCACTTTTTGCTTTGCTTGTTTTTCTTTTTCTAGTTCCCCTAGGTGTAAGGTTAGATTGTTTATTTGAGATTTTTCTTGTTTCTTGAGGTAGGCCTGTATTGCTATGAATTTCCCTTTTAGGACTGCTTTAGCCCTGTCCCATAACTTTTTTTGTCATTGGGTTTTAATTTTTATTGGTTTCTAGGTATCTTTGGATTGCTCCTTGGTGTTGTTAAACCATTAATTGTTTAGTAGCATATTATTTAACTTCCATATGTTTGTGTGATTTTCAGTTATTTTCTTGTAATTGACTTCTAGTTTCATACCTTTGTGGTGAGAGAAGGTGCTTGATATGATTTCGATCTTCTTAAATTTTTTGATTTGTTTTATGCCCTAACATGCAGTTTATACTAGAAAATGTTCCACGTGCACTTCTGCTGTTTTGTGGTGAAATATTCTGAAAATATTATTTAAATTCATCTGCTCTAGTGTGTTGTTTAAGGCTGATGTGTGTGTGTGTGTGTGTGTGTGTGTGTGTGTGTTTGGTCTGGAAGATCTAGCTATTGATGTCACTGGCGTGTTAAAATTCCATACTATGACTGTATTACTGTTGATCTATCCCTTTATGTCTTTCAAGATTTATTTTATATATTTAGATGCTCCTGTGTTGGGTACATAGATGTTTACAATTATTATGCCCTCTTGTTGGGTTACCCCTTTATAATAAATGTTCATCTTTGTCTCATGTTATAGTCTTTAATTTAAAGTCTAATTTTGTCTGGTATCAGTATTATCCCAACATTTCCTCTCATTTGCATGAAATATCTTTTCTCTTTTTTACTTTCAGTCTATTTTTGTCTTTTGATTTGAAGTGGATCTCTTGTAGACAGCATTTTTATGGGTCTTGTTTTTTTTAAAGATTTTATTTATTTATTATTATTATTATTATTATTTTTTTTTTTTTTTAGAGTGAGACAGGGAAGGGAGAGGGAAAGAGAGGGAAAGAAACATCAATGTGTAAGAGATACATGGTTGTCTCTTGCATGCCCCCATTTAGGGACCTGGCCTGCAACCTAGGCATTTGCCCGGACTGGGAATCAAACTGGCGACATTTTGGTTCACAGGTCAGCACTCAATCTCCTGAGACACACCAGCCAGGGCTAGGTCTTGTTTTCTTATTCATTCACATACTCTATGTCTTTTGATTGGACCATGTAATCCATTTATATTTAATGTGATCACTGAGAGGTATGTAGTTATTGCTATTTTAGTATTTGTACTTATGTATTTTCTTCATTTTAAATTTTATTTAATTAATTTATTTTTTATTGTTTTTTTGTTTTTGTTTTTTTACAGTTGTCGCAAATTTTCCCCCATTACTCTTCCCCTGCCCTGCCCTCATCCCCCAAAGTCAGTCCCCACCCTCTTGTCCATGTCCATGGGTCATTTATACATGTTCCTTCACTAGACCTTTCACCTTTCCCTTCTTATCCCTCTTCCCCATCCCATCTGGTCACTGTCAGTCTGTTCCTTTTGTTTGTTTTGTTCATTAGGTTCCCTCATAGGTGAGATCATGTGGTATTTGTCTTTCTCTGCCTGGCTTATTTCACTTAGCATAATACTCTCCAGTTCCTTTTTCTTCTTTTTATAAAGAAGTTTCTTTAATATTTCTTATAATATTGGTTTGGTGGTGATGAACTACTATCTTTTTCTTGTCTGGGAAGCTTTTTATCTCTCCAGTTTTAAATAATAGCATTGCTGCTTCTAAGATTCTCTACTTGTCTTTAACCTTTGCCATTTTAATTACGATATCTCTTGGTGTTGTTCTGTTAGGGTACATTTCTTTGTGATCCTCTTCACTTCCTGGGCTTGTATGTTTATTTCTCTTACGAAGTTAAGGAATTTTTCAATCATTATTTCTTCAAATACATTCTCAATCCTTTGCTCTTTTCTCCTTCTGGTACCCCCATGATGTGAATGTTGTTAAAGTTGAAGTTGTTGGAGAGGTCCCTTAAGCTGTCCTAATTTTTTAAATTTATTTTTAATTTTTAATTTTTTTTTATTACTTTGATTGGGTGTTCTCCACTATCTTGTCTTCCAAATTGCTGATTCAGCCCTCTGCTTAATCTAATCAGCTTTTGATTCCTTCTTTTGTATTTATTTCATTTATTGTATTCTTCATTTCTGACTGGCTTGTTTTTGTGGTTTCTGTTTCCTTTTATGTGCTTATTATCTGTTTGTTGTGTTCTCACTAAGTTTATTTAGCATCCTTATAATTAGTGTTTTGAGCTCTACATCTAGTAGATTGCTTGTCTCCATTTTATTTAGTTCTTTTTCTGGATTATTCTTTTCTCTCATTTGGGACATGTTTCTTTGTCTCCTCATTATGGCTGCCTCTCTGTGTTTGTTCCTATATATTAGGTATATCTGCTGCATCTTTCAGCCTTGGTAGGATAGCCTTATGTAGTAGGTGTCCTGTAGGGCCCAGTACAATCCTTGATTACTGTGCTGGGTGTTCCAGGAGTTTCCCATGTGTGGGTTGTGTGTGCCCTCCTGTTATAGCTGAGCCTTGTCTGCTGTTGGCATACCAGTTGGTTGTGTTGACCTTTAGGCTGGCTGGCTGAGAAGACTGGTCATGAGCACAGCATACAAGCTGCTGTGCATGGCCTGACCCCATGGAGTAGGATTTGCCTTAGTGGGCTCTGGTGCCAGCCTAGATCACCCTTTAGGTGTGTCGCTTGTGGAGCTAATTGGGTGGTGCTCTCTTGTGGTCTGAAGTTGGCTGCTGGGCATGTTGGTTTTGGGCCTCTTGGGAAGGGCTGTGGTGCACACCATGGTCACCCTCTTCCTGTCATTGACCTGGGCTATCTGGTAGGAATTACAAATGTATCCACATTTGGTAGCTGCCTGTACCGGTCCTGGAGGTGTGTGGGAGAGATCACTCTGTGAACTAAAGCCAGTAGCCACCAGTATTGGGACTGGGGCAGCTTAGCTAAACAGGGTACTTGATGTCCAGCTGTTACATAAGGTGCAGTCATTGAAAGAGCCTCAGGCTATGTGTGAGTTGGCTGATGTGGGATTTCAGGGACTCATCAGGGTCGAGTGAGTGGAGTTCACTAGGCTAATGCAGATTCAGATATGGCCATGTTAGGGGAGGGCTTAACAAAGGAAAACAGTGCCCATCCACTGGCATATGGTGGCGGAGGGTTTAACACAGGGAGGAGGGTCCTGTGTGTGGGATGGGTCCCTCATCCCGAAGCAACATAGTTCAGTTTCTCCCTGTATGTCTCTGGTGCCTTCCAGCTGCTGTCTCTACTGGAGTTCATGGTGAGTGCCAACAAGCAAGTGACCTTGTGCATGGGCCCTGTAAGAGGACACCTGGTTTCCAGCCACCTTTTTGCTCTCCAAGGTGGATGGAATCCCCTCTATTTTTTCACAGCAAGATATTATAGCAGCTCCACTTCTTGGCATTGGTGCTCTGGATTGGGGAGTCAGGTTTTGGTCTAGGACACCTCACTGCACAGGGGTTACCTCTGTAGCTGAGATATCCCTCCAGATTTTCAACTGCCACATGTCAGTGTAAGGTCAGCTCCTTTTGTATCTTTGCCTTTTCTACCAGCCTTGACTGTAACTTCTTTATATCCTTAGTTGTAGGACTTCAGTTTAGCTAGTCTTCATTTGGTTATATAGGTTGACCGTTCTATAATTTAGTTGTAATTTTGTTGTGGGAAGAAGTGAGCATAGCACCTACCTACTCCTCCATCTTGACTAGAATTCAAATTTAGTTGTAATATTGTTGTGAGAGGAGGTGAACACAGCATCTACCCACTCTTCCATCTTAACTGGAACTCTCAAAATTGTATCTGAAAATTTTAAGTTACCTAAAGATCTTGAAAATTTATCTTTAAGTTGAAATATAAGTCCATCAAAATAATAAATTTATTTGGTTAAAAAAATCACATTTTTCATAATCTTAAGTATTATTAGAAGTAATGCTAGTTTTCTTTAACCACAAAACTTAGGATATAGTCAAATTGAATAAAAATCTATGCTTATACTTCACCATGATAATTCAGAGAAGACATAGTTATTTTTATTAAACCATGAAAACATACCAATTATATTTGCCAAAGTTTTGCCCAAATTATATTAACCTGATTTCTTAAAACATTTCTGAATTGTGTTTTGTAGAGATAATTTAAAAATCTAGCACGTTGAAGGTGTTAGAATTTCAGCTTCCTTCTTTTCTTCCTTATATTCTAGGAACTTTAGAAATATTCTATTTATATAGATGAATATTTATCTTTGTATATCAGTCAGGGTAGACTTCTTTAAAAGATTTTATAATCTAATAAATTTTATAATCCAATTTATCAATACCATTCTGAGGTAGAAAATTATTACACTCTCACACAATGAAAGATGAAGGCCTTTGTGAATTTACAGACACAGAGACATGCAGACACGGAAAGAATTTATAGCTTTAATTCTAAAATTTCAGCCATGGGACTACAGTAAACACAGAATTATAGAATCAGTTGTTCCAAATTAAAGAGTTATTTTCTTTCCATTGGGTATGAATTCTTAATTGATTTGAGCTCAGAACAGACAAGACAAAAAAAAAAGACTAACAAACCAGATTATTTACATTTTCTCACCCATTAAGCCGTTTGCAGAAAATATAGATGTTATAAAAATGGTTAGACCATAGCGCCAAATTTCCAATGAAGAATTATTGAAGTTTAACAAATCAAAATAAGTTGCTGGGAGTTGGGAAGGTATAAGGGGACTCAAAGGTAATGGAAAAAATATAAGACTAAATAAAATAAAGATAAATAAATATAGTAGAGAGCAAAAGTTCTAAGCAGATCTCAAGTTTCCCAGCCAGAACATTTGAATAGGATAGAACCATCTAGTATGGGCAGACTGTTGCTAGGAAACAGTAGTTCTCTGGCTCAGACAATGGCTAGACCAGATGTTTGGAATTAGTTACTAGCCTGTGCATTGATGAGAAACAAATAAATGGATAGCAACTTACCTGTAACAGAATTTGGCACCAGGAACTAGGAAGTTGCTAGAAGAATTGACCAAATGGTTGTAAGTGGTGATAGATAAGCAGGCTCTTGTCACAGTGCTTGTTTTAGGCCAGTCAGTACTCACTCATAGAGCTGGGAGTTGGGCACGATTCTAATGAAGCGCAAAACTTGGAAAGTCAGGGCTTTTTGTGTATAGGGAAAGGACAGAAAGCATGCTGGAGAGTCTGATTTGTGTAAGGAGAAACTGATTTATGAAGGGAGCCATCAATGCTAGTCTCTAGCCCTGGGCAGTCAGGTTGGCAGTCTTTATTAGGCTGTGAGGTGGTTGAGGGGCTATCTCCGGATGTATCTTCTTCTTTTAAAAAAAAGTGTTTATTTGTTTGTTTATTTATTTTTAGAGAGAGGGGAAAGGAGAAAGAGAGGTAGAGAAACATCGCTGTGTGGGTGCCTCTCACTCGCGCTCCCAACTGGGGACCTGATGTGCAACCTAGTCATGTGCCCTGACTGGGAATCGAACCAGTGACACTTGGTTCGCAGGCCGATGCTCAATCCACTGAGCCACAGCAGCCAGTGCCAGATGTATCTTATGTTGGCTCATATGCCAACCAAAACTGTAGCATTTGCCCTGGCTAGTGTGGCTTAGTAGATTGAGTGCCAGCTTGTGAACCAAAAGTTCACTGGTTCAGTTCCCAGTCAGGGCACATGCCTGGGTTGCAGGCCAGGTCCCCGATTGGGTGCGTGGGAGAGGCATCTGATCTTCCTTCACACATTGCTGTTTCTCTCCCTCTCTTTATCCCTCCCTTTCTTTCTCTCTAAAAGTAAATAAATAAAATCTTTTTTAAAAAAAAACTATAGCATTAAGAGAACTTGTTAGGAAGACTTCAGGATATTAGACTATATTTTATAAGGCTTGCAGTCTGCAGTAAGAGCCTATGCAAAAAGAGATTAATCCTGAACTCTTCCTGTCTGAATGGGGGAGAGGGCGAATGTGGTTTTGCTAAGAAAAATCCCATTTTCTGTAATCCAGGGATCCAGAGCTTTGCAGACCTGGAATAACCAATTATCTCCAAGGTTAATTAGTGCCAAAGCATGGAACCCAGCAATGCAGCAGGTGGTTTGATTCCTCTCCATCTCAGAATCTCCCAAGGACCTCTGGTTAGGTCCCCATCTGCCTAACAGAAGGGCAGTCACTCTCATTGTAGGCATGACCTGGTGTTCATGATGAGAGTTCATGAGGCAGTTTTTGATGCCTCTTGCCTGGGGCTGGAAGCAGTTAAATAGGGGCTAAATTTGTAGAGCCTAGTGTTGATGCCAAGAGACAGACATGCCCACAGTTAAAGATGAGGCTGTTTACTAGTCCACAGAATTGACCAGAACCAAATAAACATACTGATGATTGGAGACCCAAAGCTAACATAAGGCATAGATGTCTCATTGAAAGCAAGTATTAGGTCTTTCTAATATTCCTCTTTTCCAGAAAATTCCAAATAAATATTAAACTTGGGGTTTTCTTGTACTCTTTTCCAAGTAGAGCTCTGTGAGCTAAATGGAACAAGTCCTACTTCACAGTCAGAAATATCCTTTTCATTATTCTACAGTTCATTGGATGAAACTCTGAGGTCAACTATGAAGATGTGGATTTCTTCTTATTCAGTGGGATTTGAGTGAGTCCCAAAAAGATCTATTAAGTACCATGAGCTTTCTGAGAAGGTTTCCCAAGCACCAGTCCTCAGAGTGTAAAAGGGGAAAAGTCAGATCACTAAAATAATTTTTTATTTAGTTTCTTTTAATTAAAGTTTTCTTGGTGGTGAAATAGTCTTATGACATGATGATGCTTTTTTTTTTTTTTTTTTTGTGCCAATTTGGCAGAGTAAAAAAGCATTCCCTAATGTTTTTTGAAATTTGATTGGACCATGAAGTTCAAAAGTCTTGGAGTCACTGATTTAGGGACTAAGTAGTAGTATAGCCCTTTAGATTTGCAAAACCTCTAGCAGTTTAGTCCACCAAATACAGAGATCTATATTTGTTACCTGCTTTTGGCATAGAACACCTAAAATTCTTGGAATTTTCTTAGTTCTAGGAACACTTTTTTTTCCTTTCAAAATGAGCCCCTTTATCTAAACCTGAATCTGTGCTAATGAATTGATTCTTGGTGGTCCCCTAGGGACCTTCAGGATGGGGTCTGCTCACTAGAAAAACCAACCACATAAATAGAAGGTTGGGACTCCCAGCCTCATTCCCCCACCTTCAGGGAGTAGAGGGGCAGGGGATTGAGTTCAGTCACCAATGGCTCATGATTTTATCAATCATGCCTATGTAATGAAACTTTGATTAAAAACTCTTAGGTAATAGGTTTTGAGGAGCTTCCAAGTTGTTGAATACATCCATGTACCAGGAGGGTGACAAACCTCAATTCTACAGGGACAGAAGCTCTAGTACTCAGGATGCAAGTACATATACCCATTAACACTCAATCTCCCTATTCCCCAGTCCTTGACAACCTCCAGTCTACTTTCTAACTCTATAGTTTTATCTATTTTGAACATTTTATATAATACGTGACCTTTGTATCTGCCTTCTTTCACTTAGTATAATGTTTTCAAAGTTTTTCCATGTTGTGAATGTATCAATACTTAATTATCGTATTTTCGCTCCATAAGACATGCTGTTTTTCCCCTAAAAGTGGGGGAGGGCAGGAAATGTCTGTGCATCTTATGGAGCAAATATTGCGTCACAGACGCAATGTATATTACCTGACCTGTCAGCGGTTGCGACAGCTGTTAGAGGAGGAAGCTGTGGGCCCACGCAAAACCCCTGGGGACACTTAAATGTCCCACTTTACTGCTGAATCTCAGGGCGTCTGGTCAGTATGAAGATAGCGAAGAAAGTGACATCAGTGATTGTGAGTGACTGAGCTTCATAAATTCTGACACTAGCGATGACAAGTTCTTGGGGTTCCCAGAAAACTAGAAAAGTTACTTGAACCTTAAAGTCTCTCCTCATTTGTTAATGACAGTGATAACAGTTCTTAATACTGCTGTTGACTGCTATTCACTTTACGTGGTTGAAATATTATTCTGTTACATTTTATTAAGTATTTTGGTACACTATTTGGTTCAGAATATCTTTTTTCTTGTTTTCCTCCTCTAAACCTAGGTGTGTCTTATGGTCAGGTGCGTCTTATAGTGTGAAAAATAGGATACTTTTTATGGCTGAATAGAAAAGTATCCCATTGTGTAGATAATACTATATTTTGTTTATCCATTTATTCATTGATGGACTTTTGGGGTGGTTTGCATGTTTTGGATATTTTGACTTTATTTGCAAGGTATATCTTTTTTCATTCTTTTATTTTTAACCTACCAGAAGCTTTCTAGCCTCTGCCCTTTCAGATTTTTATGTATGCTTTATTTCACAGACATGATTGATTAAGTCATTGGTATTGGCAGTTGATTTGATCTTCAACCCCTGTCCCCTCTCTGGAGTTCAGAGGGTGGAACGGAAAGTTCCAATCCTCTAATCAGATGGTTGGCTCCATTGCCAATCAGCTCCCATCCTTAGGTGCTTTTCAAAAGTCACGTTGTTAACAAAACATACCTTTATCATTATCAACAGTATTTTCCAAGGATTTTGGAAGCTGTGAGCCAGGAACTGGACAGCAACCAAATATATATGAGAAATATATTTTGGTCATCTGAATGACCTAATATTTACTTACTGTAAATCACAATATCACACAAACAGTTGTAGAAAATGAAACAGAGAGATCTCATGCACACTTATCTATGAGGGGGGATACAAAAAACCCAGAATTATCTAATGGGGGGTGGGCCCCTTGTAGTACAGGCTTCCCCCACTAGGTGAGTGTCCTAGGAACCCATTTATTATATCAGTGTACTGGCTGGCATTGTTGTGAGAGGCTGTGTTGGGCTTCATTCAGTTAACTTTTTTTTGAAGACTCTTTAAACACATTTGCTCATTGCACACTGTGCGATTTATAAGTTCACATGCCTACACTGTGCTGAGTGTTCAGCAGTTTTTAACCAAAAAGGGCATGACTCCATTACCTGACCTCGCCCCCAGCAACTTTTTTGTTTCCCTGGATGAAAAAAGTTGTCAGAGAGAAACATTATGCTGACGTGGAAGAGATGAAATAAAAAACAGCAGAAGCACTAAAAGACAACAAAATTGACAAGTTCACAAAACTGTTTTGAGCCATGGAAAAAGCATCTTGATGGGTGGATTGCATCAAATGGAGAGTAGTTTTAAAGTGACTGAAGTTTAAACATGTAAGAATAAATACATGATTTTTTATAAATAAATTCCAGGGTATTTTAACTCCCTCTTCATACTTGAACCCAATGATAACATCTTACAAAGCAATAGTAAAGTATCACAACCAGTATTATGACACCAATGTAGTCAAGATACAGATCCATCACCTCAAGTATGGCGGAGGTGCCGCACACACCCTAGGCTCAGCTGGAAGTTGCTCTGTCCAGCAGAGGCTTCGTGACCATGGAGGAACAAACTTTTACCCAGGACACTTTATTATGTCTGGGGGAAGGAAGGTGACTGCCTCTCTAGTGGAGACCAGCAGCCAAACCTTCATCTTTTATACCTTTTATGGAGGAGAATACATATGAGAGATACAAGGCTAAAATTCATAAATTGTCAATAGCATTCAGGCGTTTGACAGTAACAAATTACATACACCAATTCAGGGGTCGCAGTGACCGATCTGTGTCAGGGTCCATAAAACATCTTGACCTGGTGCAAGGTTTTATATACTCCTTGCTACAGATGGTTTATGTTACATTACTGATAAGGAAGGCAGAGCAAGTTCTAAAATATAATGAGCATAATGAGCATCCTTTTATTCAATTCCCATGGCAACCCTCTGCGTGGTTGTCAGTCATGTTCCACACACAGCCTTATGTTGAGACTTAGAGACAAGCATGGCCAGGATGCTGGCAGCTCGTCATGCTCAGACCAGGGCTACAGTTCCTTAAACCACAAGGAAAGGTTGCCCACACTCAAGGATCCCTCAATTGCTTTTGTATAGCTACACTGCTTCCCTGCTGTCCCTTTTCCCTCCTTAACCACTGACAGTCACTCTTTCATTGTATTATAAAATTCTCTTTATTTTTAAGTGTTATTGTAGCAGAAAAAGTATATATTAAATATTAGCAGTGGTGATATGCTTATTTTGCTTTTAAGTTTAATTAGAATGCCTCAAGTGTTTTGCTCTGTGAGTGTAATGTTAAATTTGGATTGAGAGAGGTACTTTTTAAAAATTAGGAATTTCGCATAAGAGGGAGCCCTGGCGAGGGAAGATGGCGGAGAAGTGAGGGAAGGCTGCACTTTCTAGCTCCCAAGACCCATCTGTAGTTTGGACTAATTGCAGACAGAACATCTCAGTTAACATCTGGACACTGGCAGGAGTTGAGCCTTGGCACTGTTGGATCAGAGAAGATCATCTGGGAGCGACCTGTTTCGTGAGGATAGCGGAGGAGAAAGGGATAAGAGATGGGATTTCTGACTGGGTTGGCTTCTCGAGCTGCGGCTGGAAGTACACAAAGACTTTTTAGTGACCACAGGCTTCCCCAGAGAGGAATCAGGAGAGCGGGGCTCTGCCCGCTGGCAGAGCCAGGAGTGGGCCAGGTGGCACCTGGTGCTGAGAGGCAAGAAACAGTGTACTACTGTGTATGTAAGAACATGTTTTTCCTTCTTTTTCTCTTGTATTCTGTGGAGAGGGGAGGAGAGGTTGGGGGTGGGGCGAGATTCTTGAGGAGTGCAGGTGCAGAAGTGCACTCACCCACTCCCCAACCCTCCCCCTGGGTCGCTCGAGCGCGCACAGGGAGATGCCCAGTCTGCTGGCCCAGGTGTGCAACCAACTCGCTGGCCACTGCGTCCAGGTGCCCCTTGGGCCCGCCCCAACAGTCATAAAATCGGCACGCTAGCGGACAGGCACAGATGCCCACCTCCGCCATGCTCAGGTGCCTGCGGCCCCGCCCCAACAGGTGCAAAATCAACCCGCTGGGCACGCAGGCGACCATGCACAGGCACCCCTGGCCCACCCCAATGGGTGCCAAACCAAGGCGCCGGCTACTTGCCCAGGCGCTACTCACGCACACCCAAGCGGGTGCAAGAACAGCCGACGGCCGCAGCTCAGATGCCCACCTCCACCATGCACAGGTGTCCGGGCACTGCCCCAAGGGGTGAACAACCAACTCCCCAGGCATGACTCAGCAGGTGTGAGGCTAGCGCATAAGCACCCCGCCAGCTCCAACAGGCGCCAAATGAACACGCTGGCCACTGTGCTTGGGTGTTACCTGGGCGCTTGACCCAGCGGGCGTGAGGCTAGCGCGCCCAATGCCGCACGCAGGCACACACCACTGCCACCACACCCAGGAACCTCTGGCCCACCTCAATAGGCACCAAACCAACATGCCAGCCACTGCGTCCAGGTGCCACCCGGGCACGCCCCAATGGGAGTGAAACCAATGCGCCACCCACTCCAATAGGCCCACAACAAACCCGCCCACTGGCAAGTAGAAGCCTCCCCCTCTGTTGGAACAGGAGAGCAACCAATATGCCTTGGACCCACCCACCCCGGTATGCAGTGGGTCAACCCGCCCCCGGCCTTCAGGAGGGAAGGCACTCGCCTCTGGCTGAGGACAAAGGACAGTGAAATGAACTAGAGGCACTTTGTAATAAGTTTTGGGTGCTGGCCCTTGAGAAAGAGCTGGGAGAGCAGCAGAGTAGGTCCCAGTACAGAAGTATCCCAAGTGCTACGGGAGAAATCACTTAAGCAGACTGGTCCCCTCCAAGTGGCATCAACTGGACACAGCAGCTCAACAACTGTATACAAGAAGTTCACACCATAAAGGCAGAAAATAAAAGCAGATCAATCTAAGAAGCAGAAACAAGACCAATGTCCAAAATGGGGAGGCGGAATAACACCCCACCAAACAGAAACAACACTCCACCAAAAAGAAAGGAGGAATTCCCAGGAGGAAGAACAGATGACATAGAAGTGGGCGAGCTATCAGACATGGAATTCAAAACAATAGTAATGAGGAAGCTCAATGAACTTGACAAACTCAAAGGAAATTATAACGATCTCCAGGGGAGCTATAAAGAGCTCCAGGGAAGCTATAAGGAGCTTACTGAAAACTACACCAGCATAAAAAAAGACATAGAAACTATCAACAAGAACCAGGAAGAAATGAAGAATACAATTTCTGAACTTAAGAGCGCAGTAGAATCAATCAAAAGCAGGCTAAATGAAGCAGAGGACCGGATCAGTGAGTTAGAGGACAACGTAGGAAAAAAATTCCCAAACTACAACAGAATGAAAAAAGACAAACAGAGTGAAGAGGCTTTAAGAGAACTGCAGGACAACATGAGACGAAACAATATTCGAATCATTGGGATAAAAGAAGGAGAAGAAGAAAAACAAAGGATAGAAACCCTGATTGAAAAAGTAATGACAGAAAATTTTCCTAACTTGATGAGAGAAAAAGTCATGCAAGTCCAGGAAGCACAGAGGGTTCCAATGAAAATGAATCCAAAAAGGCCTACTCCAACGCACATTATAATTAAAATGGAAATATTCGAAGACAAAGAGAGAATCCTGAAAGTAGGAAGAGAAAAACAGCAAATAACATACAAGGGAGCTCCGATAGGCTATCAACGGGTTTCTCAACAGAAACACTACAAGCCAGAAGGGAATGGTCAAAAATATTTCAAGCAATAAAAAACAAAGGCATACAACCAAGACTACTCTACCCAGCAAGGCTCTCCTTCAAAATGGAAGGTGAAATAAGGTGTTTCCCAACAAAGGAAGACTAAAAGAATACATCTCCACCAAACCAGCTTTGCAAGAGATGCTAAAGGGAATGTTTTAAGAAAAAGAAGAAAAAGAGAGAGGGAGAGGAACATAGGAACAAAGGGAAATGAATAAATACCTGTCAATAATAACATTAAATGTAAATGGATTAAATGCTCCAATCAAAAGACATAGGGTAGCAAATTGGATATGAAACCATGACCAACATATATGCTGTCTACAAGAGACACACCTCAAAACAAAAGATCTACACAGACTGAAAGTGAAGGGATGGAAAAAAGTATTGCAAGCAAATGGACATGGAAACAAAGCCGAGGTAGCAATACTTATATCAGGCAAAACAGATTCCACAGCAAAGGCCATGAAAAGAGACAAAGAAGGACATTTCATAATACTTAAGGGAACAATCCATCAAGAAGATATAACCCTCGTAAACATATATGCACCCAACAGGTGCACCAAAATGTATAAGGAAAATATTGGAAGACTACAAAAAGTAATCAACAGCAACATACTCACAGTAAGGGACTTTAATACCCCATTGTCAACAATGGACAGATCTTCGAAGCAAAGAAACACCGAGGATATTGAGGCATTGAACAACACTCTAGACAAAATGGACTTAATTGATATATATATATAGAACTTTTCACCCCAGAGGAGCAAAATATGCATTCTTTTCAAATGCACGCGGGACATTTTCAAAGATAGACCACATGGTAGGAGACAAAACAAGCCTCAACAAATTCAAGAAAACTGAAATTATATCAAGGATCTCCTCAGATTACAATGCCCTGAAACTAGAAATCAACCTCACGGAAAAAACTCAAAGACATTCAAACTCATGGAGAATGAATAACATGCTATTAAATAATGAATGGGTTGACAATGACATCAAGGAAGAAATCAAAAAGTTTCTGGAAACAAATGATAATGAACACACAACAGCCCCAAACCTATGGGATACAGTGAAAGCAGTCCTGAGAGGAAAGTTCATAGCAATATAGGCCTACCTGAAAGGATAGAAGAATTCCACATAAAAAATCTAACCCTACAGCTACAAGAACTAGAACAACAACAACAACAACAAACAAAGCCCAGAATGAGTCTAAGAAAGGAAATCATCAAAATCAGAGCAGAATTAAATGACATAGAGACTAAGCAAACAATTCAAAAGATCAACAAAAGTAGGAGCTGGTTCTTCCAAAAGATAAGCAAAATCGACAAGCCTTTAGCTAGGCTCATCAAGAAAAAAAGAGAGTAACTAAATAAACAAAATAAGAAACGAAAAAGGAGATATCACGACCGATATCACAGAAATACAAAGGATTTTAAGAAATTACTACAAACAACTGTATGGCAAGAAATTTGACAACCTGGAAGGAATGGATGAATTTCTAGAAACATATAACCTTCCCAAACTGAATCAAGAAGAAGTAGAAAGTCTCAAAAGACCAATAACAAAGAAGGAAACTGAAACAGTAATCAAAAATCTCCCTGCACACAAAAGCCCTGGACCGGATGGCTTCACAGGTGAATTTTACAAAGCATTTAGGGAAGAACTAACTCGTACCCTCCTCAAACTATTCCAAAAAATCCAAGAGGAGGGAAAAATCCCAAACTCTTTCTATGAAGCCAGTATCACCCTAATTCCAAAACCAGGTCAAGACACAACAAAGAAAGAAAACTACAGGCCAATATCACTGATGAACATAGATGCTAAAATCCTCAACAGAATATTGGCAAACCAGATCTACAACACATTCAAAAGATTATACATTATGATCAAGTGAGATTCATCCCAAGGCTGCAAGGAGGGTTTAATATTTACATATCAATAAATGTAATATACCACATAAACAATGAAAGACAAAAACCACATAATCATATAAATAGATGTTGAAAATGCGTTTGATAAAGTACAACACCCATTTATGATGAAAACACTCAGCAAACTGGGAATAGAGGGAGCATACATCAACATAATAAAGGCCATATACGAGAAACCCAAAGCCAACATCATACTCAATGGACAAAAACTGAAAGCATTTCCTCTGAGATCAGGAACAAGACAAGGATGTCTACTCTCTCCACTCCTATTCAACATAGTATTGGAAGTTCTAGCCACAGCAATCACACAAGAAAAAGAAATAAAAGGCATCCAAATTGGAAAAGAAGAAGTAAAACTGTCATTTTTGCTGATGACATGATAGTATACATAGAAATCCCATAGACTTCTCCAAAAAACTACTTAACCTAATAAGTGAATTTGGCAAAGTAGCAGGGTACAAAGACAATATTCAGAAATCAAAGGCATTTCTATATAGCAACAATAAAATATCAGAGATAGAAACTAGATAAGTAATTCCATTTACTATAGCAACAAAAAAAATAAAGTACCTAGGAATAAATTTAACCAAAGAGGTAAAAGACCTGTACTCAGGAAACTACATAACCCTGAAGAAATAAATTAAGGAAGATACAAATAAATGGAAGCATATACTATGTTCATGGATGGGAAGAATCAACATCATTAAAATGTCCATACTACCCAAAGCAATTTGTAGATTAAATGCAATCTCTATTAAAATACCAGCAACGTATTTTACAGACCTAGAACAAGTACTTGAAAAATGTATATGGAACCAAAAAAGAGCCGGAATAGCCACAGCAATCTTGAGACTGAAGAACACAATAGGAGGACTCACAATACCAGACATCAAACTATACTACAAAGCCACTATAATCAAAACAGCCTGGTACTGCCATAAGAACAGACATTTAGATCAATGGAACAGAATAAAGAGCCCAGAAATAAACCCAAGCCTCTATGGTCAACTAATATTTGACAAAGGGGAAAGCAACATAAAATGAAATGAGAAGAGCCTCTTCAACAAATGGTGCTGGGAGGACTGGACAGGGACGTGCAAAAAAAATTAAACTAGACCACCAACTTACTCCACACACCAGAATAAACTCAAGATTGATCAAAGACTTAAATGTAAGACGTGACACCATAAAAATTCTAGAGGAAAACATAGGCAGGAAAATTTCAAATATCCCACGTAACAGTATTTTCACTGATACATCTCCTAAGGCAAGGGAAATAAAGGAAAAAATAAACAAATGGGACTACATCAAACTAAAGAGTTTCTGCTCAACAGAAGAAAACTTCAGCAAGATGAAAAAGGGACCAACCATATGGGAAACATACTTGTCAATGATACATCAGTCAAGGGTTTGATATCCAAAATATAGAAAGAACTTACGTATCTCAACACAAAGAAGACCAACAGCCCAATTAAAAAATATGCAAAGGACCTGAACAAACACTTCTCCAAGGAGGATATACAGAAGGTCCAGAGGCATATGAAAGAATGCTCAACCTCATTAGCCATCAGAGAGATGCTAATAAAAATCACAATGAGATACCACCTCACACCAGTCAGAATGGCCATCATCAACAAATTAACAAACAACAAGTTCTGGAGAGGGTGTGGAGAAATGGGTACACTAGTGCACTGTTGGTGGGAATGCAGACTGGTGCAGCCATTATGAAAAACAATATGGAATTTCCTCAAAAAAAAAAAAAAAATGGAACTGCCTTTTGAACCAGCAATTCCACTACTAGGATTATACCCGAAGAATCCTGAAACCCTAATTCAAAAGAACTTATGCACCCCTATGTTCAAAGCAGCACTGTTTACAATAGCTAAGTGCTGGAAACAGCCTAAGTGCCCATCTGTAGATGAGTAGATCAAAAAACTGTGGTACATTTACACAATGGAATACTATGCAGCAGAAAGAAAGAAGGAACTCCTGCCATTTGCGACAACATGGATGGAACTAGAGAGAATTATGCTTAGTGAAATAAGCCAGGCAAAGAAAGAAAAATACCATATGCTATCACCTTATACAGTAAACTAATGAACAACACAAATAAATGAACAAAATTGAACAAGAAACAGTGTAACAGTCATCAGGGGGGGAGGGTGGAGGGTGGGAAGGGTCTAAGTATGGGAGGGGTTTAGTAAAGGAACTAATATAAATAACCCATGTCATGGACAACAGGGTCAGGATGGACCGTGAGAGAAGGGGTGGACTGGATGGAGGGTAGCAATGAGGGGAAAAGTGGGACAATTGTAACAGAAAAACAATAAAAATAAAAATTAAAAAAAATAAAATAAAAATTAGGAATCTTCCATTGCTGTTTTTAAAAAAATTTTTAAAGTCTGTATTAATAATGGGTTTTGTCATTTGTTTATAGCGCCTAATGACATAAATGACTGATTTTGCAGGTTTTCCCTGTAAAACTGATTCTGTTCCTGAGTGTTCAGGTGTCATGGTGCACACTGCACACTGTTAATATATTTTGGGTTTCCCACAAGCATGTCAAGCAAACTGCCCATGGCGAGTTCCGCTCTATCTCTTGCTCTTCTTATAATCCTGGTCTTGTAAATACATAGCTAGAAACCAGAGTATGGCTTAGACCCCTGACTAGATTATGTCAGTCCTCCTTTTCAAATGGTCTCTTTCTATCTGCTTTCATTGCATTAAGTATGGCCTTGATTATTCAGTGCTGTATGTTTCAATTGGTCTCTTCACTCCTACATATTTTTACTTTCTGTGTCTGTTGGTTGCTATGCACAAGCTTCTTTTTTTTTTATATAAAACATGCTTCTGATAGAGACAGGCTTGACTTAGTTACTTACTGAGTGCCTGTCAGGATGTTAAGATTCAACAATGCACAATAGGGAGGAGCAGGGCACTGCTGGAACCTAGCACCCTATAAGCAAGGATGTAGAGAGGCCTGCAGACCTGGGTGACTATCCCTCAGGGAGGCTGTGACTGGCATCTTTGTCTGCAGCATTGTTGGAATGGGCAGAATCTTTTATTTATTTGACCATCTGGAAGGTACATAGAATCCTCATATAATGGTCCACACCACGTATGACAAACATGCAGTTTCTTGCCTCTGAACCTCCATTTGAATGTGTCATAATACATTTAGTGCCCTCTAATTCCAAATTCATGTTCTTTTCTTGTTAACTTAAGTTCCTTTAGGGCAGAGACTATTGTTTTATTCATTTGCTGAATTCTGTAGTGTCTGTTAGCTGACCCAGTCGTTTGTGTTCAGTAAATTCTAGTTGAGGGAATGATTTGTCAGTAAGATTGTTATGATCAGTTCCTTGTTCTTTGTACATTTTAATCACCTGTTTGGTTTTCTTGCAGAATGAGAAGACTTTGGGACATTCCATGAGTCATTCAAGTAGCATTTCTAAGGTAGAGTGCCACTGAAATATGTTATTTTCATAGCTTGGGGTATATTTGTATTCATAATCCTTGCATGTGTTATACTGTTCTTTTGAAGACATGAGCTTGTTGATCCAGGTCCTAAGTCTTCTCTGGGACCATACAGTGTGAACTGTGTGGCAGTTCTGTTTTCTAGTGAAGCAAATTCTCAGTGGATGTTGGGGGCAGTGACTAATAGAGGGAAACCCTATTTCTTCCAGTAGAAATCATTTACTTTCAGGTAAAAGAAACCTCAGGGAGTCACCAGAGAATCTGTCACCTCAATTAGGAGTGCATTTGACTGATAGTAATAAATATCCAACTCTGGTGACTTAAATAATTATGGATTTATATGGTTCCAGTGACAAGATATCTGGAGGTAGATGGTTCAAGGCTGATGCAGTTGCTAGCAGGGGTTGCCAGGGACCCAGGTACTTTCTGCTCTCTGTGTGCCACCTTCCTTAGCACACTGTCAACTTCATGCTTAGCACCTTATAGTCTCAAGGTGGGAACTGGGCCTGCAGGCACGATGGCTGTGACCCTGGCAGGAATGAGAATGATGCAGGATGGAGGGTTGTGGCCGTTGAGAGTGACACTTTTCAAGAGGAAGGCCAAAGCTTTCCCAGAAGCCCCACTGACCTGCCTGACTTATGCTTACATCTCACTGACCAGGACTGGATCACAAGGCCACCTCTAGCTGGAAAGTGGCAGGAAAGGGAGAGCTGAGTGGCTGAATCTGATGCACCTCTGGTGTAATCACTTGAGTAAATACTAGGGGTAACCCAGGAGCCAGCAGACAATGTGTCACATGCAATGAGCTTGCTCCCATGTACTGCTCATCACTCAACCTACACGTAGGCTCTGACCAACCTCTTGACCATGCAGGTACGTCCATGGAGGTTCCTTGCAAGGGATGACCTTCTTCCTACACCTGTGTCACTTGACCTGACACAGTTCCTGACAGGAAGGCCTGAGCAACGTGGAAAAAATTTGTCCTGCTGTTTCAGGCCTCCCAAGTACTCAGAAATAAATAGTCACATTATGTGCCATTTTAATTCACAAACTATACAGATATTTTCATTTATATCAACCTATTTTTAAAATTAAATTAGAATTTGCCAAATCCTTTAAAACAATCTGTTCTTAGGCCTATTTGTTATCTAATCATAGCATTCATCCACTTAATTTTGCATAGAAAGAAAAGTGCTTCTCGGTTCATTCCTGACTTGACCTGCCCCCAGACCAGTCACTCAAGCCACAGGCTTAGGCCACCTCATATAAATGCCTTTCCCCAAATTCTCCCTCCTGTTCCAACCCCCATTTATTTTCTTATGCTGTTCCTCCAGCTGTGAATGCTGGAGCTATAGAACCATGCAGTGGTGGCTCATTCCTATCTGAATATGAACGGAGGTTCTGTCCTCCCACCTTTTGAAAGTCAAGGAACATGTATGAATGACCCATGGACATGAACAACAGGGTGGGCATTCACTGTGGAAGCGGGGGTGGGGGCAGTTGGGCAGGGGAGAGCAATGGGGAAAACTTGGGACAACAGTAAAAGAACAATAAAAAAGGCAAAAAAAAAAAAAGTGAGCATTGAGAAAAGTGATGTGCACACCCAGAAGGCCTGTCTGGTTTAATAGAATTAAACATTAAAAAGCATACAGCCGCACTCATTGCCTTGGCCCCAGCGGCTTAGGACAGATCAAGGAGAGCATTGTCCTGTGCCTCAGATATATGTCTGTTCAGGGTTTTATTAAGATTTTATTTGACACAAAGTTTTCTCCTATAGTTAAATTTTTTGTGAACCACTAGATGGACAGTATCTAAAGAAACATTTTATGGGCTTGGTCGGGGCATAGGGTATAGGTATCCTGATGAGTAAAATTGGAGCAATAAAACAACTTTAGGGTTGTTGTAAGACTTGGGGATAATGTTTGCAAGGAGAGGTGGAGCAGCTCTCTCATTGCAGTGAGTCAGTAAACTGATTCTTGTTAAATGTTTTTGAACCCTGGTGATCTTGGGTTATTGGGTAAGGATAGTCCTTGTGGTATCTGTTACTATTTGATTACTGGCCAAAGGCACAAATGTATGCTTTGAAATAACTTTTACCGATGGGTGAAAATTAAGATCTAATAAAAACTCTGCCTTTTTCCTTTCTTCATTTTTGCACATGTTTGTATTGTGGGTTCTTAGTGCCAGGCATTGAGTTCTAGGTGCTGGCATAAAATGATGAGGAAAACAAACATGATCACTAACATAGAGCTCTCCCATAGGTAGGGTTGAAATTTTCCTAAAAAGCAATTTTAGTCCCATACTAACACTTTTAGGAACAGGGGTCTGGAAAAGCCTCACAGCTTTTTGCTATAAAGCAGGTCCAGGAAAATCTGGGCCTCTTTCATTTTCAAAGCAGTTCCTACACAGGTAACTGGGATCAAAGGAAAATCTCAGGAGTGGTGTGTGCTCATCAAACTTCCTGTTTGAAATTTTGTTGCACAATGTACCCCTTCTGTAAGTAAGGAAGTTCATACAATGTGGAGTTGTTAGGCATGAACCAGTTAAATGGGGCTGGGAGAGGAGGGCAGGACTGCGTAAATGATAACTTTGTTTTTGAGAGTGTAGTTCTTTCTTGTAGTATTTATAAAATGAACCTGTGTTTGAGGCCACTTTTAGGCCAGGACACATAAAATTCTTATCTTCATTGTAGCAGACATACTTAAACAGATGCTTCCTACCCTTGAGATAGAACAGTGATTTTCAATTAGAGTTCTGTAAGAATTTGTATTTATTTTGATTTTAGAGAGAGAGGAAGGGAAGGAGAAAAAGAGGGAGAGAAACATTGATTGCTTGCCTTCTGTATGCTCCCTGAGCAGGGACCAAACCTGACCTAAGTGTGTGCCCCAACCAGGAGTCAAACCAGCAAACTTTATGTTTCTGGGATGATACCCAACCAACTGAGCCATACTGGCAGGGCACTGCAAGAATTTTTAAAACATGCAATACTTAACTATTTAGTCAGGGGCACAGATCTGTTTTCCCTGATTGGCAAAAAAAAGAAAAGACAACCTGTAGCATAACCTATAGCCATCCAGTGCCAGTGTATCAAAATTATACCTATATTTTGTCAGATTCACAAGAAAATATACTTTTTGGTGTGCTGCAGAATTTATTTTATTGTTGTACTATTACAGTTGTGTCATACCCCACCCTGTTGTCCTCATCCATCGGTCATTCATACCTGTTCATTGACTAGACTCTTCCCCTTCTTTCCCCTCTTATCCCCTCTCCCATCCCCTCTGGTTACTGTCAGTCTGTTCCTTGTTTCCATGCCTCCAGTTCTGTTTTCCGTTTATTTTGTAAATTAGGTTCCTCTTATAGGTGAGATCATATGGTATTTGTCTTTCGACACCTGGCTTATTTCACTTAGCATAATACTCTCCAGTTCCATCCATGCTGCCATGAAAGGTAGGAGTTGCTTTTTTCTTTCTGCTGATAGTATTCCATTGTGTAAATGTAGACAGTTTTTGACCCACTCATCTATAGATGGGCACTTAGGCTGTTTCCAGCACTTGGCTATTGTAAATAGTGCTGCTATAGGGGTGCATAGGTTCTTTTGAATTGGTGTTTCAGGATTCTTCGGGTATATCCCAGCAGTGGAATTGCTGGGTCAAAAGGTAGTTACATTTTTAATTTTGGCTCCCTTTTCATTTTGCTGATGTTTTCTTTAGCTGTGCAGAAGCTTTTTAATTTGATGGCTTAATCTTTCCTTTATTTCCCTTTCACTAGAAGATATATTGGCAAATATATTGCCACGTGGGGTATCTGAAATTTTACTGCCTATATTTTCTTCTAGGATTTTTATGGTGTCAGGGCTTATTTTTAAATCTTTTATCCATTTTGAGTTTATTCTGGCGTATGGTGTAAGTTGGTGGTCTAGTTTCATTTTTTTGCATGTACCTGTCCAGATCTCCCAATGCCATTTATTGAAGAAGCTATTTTTCCTGTGTTTTATGCTCCTACCCCCCTTGTCAAAAACAGTATTCCCTCATTTATTGCGGATATTACATTCTAGATCCCCCCACAAAGTAGGAACCTTACATTTATTCTACACTCTTAAATCTATGTAACTTTTAACAACATATGTATACAGTTCTGCAGAATCCTGCGATATAGCAAAAAATCTGCGATACGTAATTAAATATAATATTTTTAAAAATCCTGTGATATAGTGAGGCTGCAATAAGTGAACCACAATATAGAGAGGGACTACTGTATTAATTGACCATAGAGACATTGGATAATTTCTGGGTTCTCTATTCTGTTCCATTGATCTAAGTGTCTGTTCTGGTCTAACATCATACTCAATGGGCAAAAACTAAAAGCTTTCCCCTTAAGATGAGGAACAAGACAAGGATGTCAGCTTTCACCACTTTTATTCAACATAGTATTGGAAGTTCTAGCCACAGTGATCAGACAAGATAAAGAATTAAAAGGCATCCACATTGAAAAGGAGGAAGTAAAACTCATTATTTACACATGACATGATAGTATACATAGAAAACCCCAGTCTCCACCAAAAAACTACTCAGATAAGTGAATTTGGCAAAATATCAAGATACAAAGTCAATATTCAGAAATTGAAGATATTTATGTACATGAACAATGAAATATCAGAAACATATCCCATTTACTATAGCAACAAGCCTATGTAAGTGGGAGGCAAGCTGGGTGGAGAGGAGCAAAGGGGGAAAATTGAAACAACTGTAACAACATAAACAATAATAAAAAAAGACAACCTCTAAAGTAGGAAAATGTATTTGCAAATGATACATCAGGTAAGGAGCTGGTATCCAAAATATATAAGGAACTCATAGAACTTAACAAAACAAAAACCATTCAGTCAAAGAATGGGCAGAGAACATGAAGAAACATTTCTCCAGAGAAGACATACAGACTGCCAACAGAGATATGAAAAAATTCTCAGCATTACTAAACAGTTGGGAAATGCAAATAAAAACCACACTAAGATAGTACTTCACAATAATCAGAAAGGTTATTACCAAAAAGTCAACAAATAACATGTGTTGGCAAGGACATGGAGAAAAGGGAATCTGTGAGCACTGTTGATGAGAATGTGAAGTGTGCAGCCACTATGGAAAACAGTATGGAGATTCCTCGAAAAACTAAAACTAGGTCTACTAAATGATTTAGCAGTTCCACTTATGGGTATTTATCAAAAAACAAAAAAAAAAAACCAAAAAACAAAAAAAACAAAAAATGAAAACCCAGTAATTCAAAAAGATGTATACACCCCTATGTTTATTACAGCATTAATTACAATAGCCAAATATGGAAGCAACCTAGGTGTCCATTGATAGATGAATGGCTGAAGAAGATGTGGTACATATGTACAGATTGGTACTCAGCAATAAAAATGAATGAAATCTTGCCATTTGTGACAACATGGGTGGACCTGGAGGATATTATGCTCATTGAAATATGTTGGACAGAGAAAGACAAATACCATATGTTTTCACTTATATGTAGAATAGAAAAACAAACAAAACAAAACAAAAACAAGACAAAAACAGATTCACAGAACCAAAGACTAAATTAATGGTTGCCAGAGTATAGTACAGGTCTTGTACCTCCTGGGTTAAGTTTATTCCTAGGTATCTGAGATTTTACTGCCTATGTTTTCTGCTAGGATTTTTATGGTATCACAACTTATATTTAGTCTTATCCATTTTGAGTTTATTCTAATGTATGGTGTAAGTTGGTGGTCTAGTTGCATTTTTTTGCATGTACCATTCCAGTTCTTCCAAAACTATTGAAGAAAGACTATTTTTAATCCATTGTATGCTTTGTCAAATATTAATTGACCATAGACACATGGGTTTATTTCTGGGCTGTCTATTCTGTTTCTGATCTAATTATCTGCTCTTGTGCCAGTACCAGACTGTTTTGATTACACTGGCCTTGTAGTATAGTTTTATGTGAGGTATTGTGGTCCCTCCAACTTTACTCTTCTTTTTCAAGATTGCTGAAGCTATTTGGGCCTTTTTGGGTTTCATATAAATTTTTGAAATATTTGTTCTAGATCTGTGAAATATGCCATTGGTATTTTAATAGGAATTGCATTAAATCTATAGATTGCTTTGGGTAGTATTGATATTTTAATGATGTTAATTCTTCCAATCCATGAACACAGCATATGCTTCCATTTATTTGTATTCCTTCTTCACTGTTCTGAGTACAGGTCTGAGTACAGGTCTTCTCTCCTCCTTGGTTAAATTTAATTTTATATTTTTGTTGTTGTTACTGTAGTAAATGGGATTTTTTCCGCCAGTTTCTCTTTCTGATAGTTCATTGTTGGTATACAAAATGCCATTGAGATTTGTGAATATTCACTTTGTATCCTGCTACTTTGACAAATACACTTATTCGGTCAAGTAAGTTTTTGGTGGAGTCCATAGGGTTTTCTATGCACACTACCATGTCATCTGCAAATAATGACAGTTTACTTCCTCCTTTCCAATTCGGATGCCTTTTATTTCTTTTTTCTGTTTGATTGCTGTGGCTACAACTTACTGTACTATGTTGAGTAAGAGTGGTAAAAGCAGACACTCTTATCTTATTCATGATCTTAAGGGAAACGTTTTCAGTTTTAGTCCATTGAATATGTTGAGGTATGCCACCTCTATTCCCACTTTGCTGAGTGTTTTTATCATAAATAGTTGGTGGATTTTATGAACTTTTTTTCAGAATCTATTTATATGATTATGTGAATTTTGTCCTTTATTTTGTTTATGAGATGTATTACATTTATTGATTTGTGAATATTGAACCATTCTTGCATCCTTGGAGTAAATCCCACTTGATCATGTTGCATGATCTTTCTTGATCTGGATTGCTTATCTTTTGTTGAGGATTTTAGTATCTATGTTCTTCGGAGATATTGGCCTGCAATTTTGTTTCTTTGTTGTGTCTTTTACCTGGTTTTAGTATTAGGGTAATACTGGCCTCATAAAAAGAGTTTGAGAATCTTCCATTTTTGGATAGTTTGAGAAGGATAGGTGTTAGTTCTTCTTTGAATATTTGGTAAATTTGCCTGTGAAGCCATCTAGTCCATGACTTTTGTGTGCGAGGAGTTTTTTGATTACTGCTTCAATTTTATTAGTTGTTACTGGTTTCTTTAGATTTTCTGCTTCTTCCTGATTCAATTTTGGAAGATTATATGTGTCTAGAAATTTATCCTGTTCACCCCAGTTTTCCAGTTTCTTGTCATATAGTTGTTCATAGTAATTTTTTGCAATCCTTTGTGTTTCTGTATTATCAGTTGTTACTTCTCCTCTTTTGTTCCTGATTTTTAAATTTGGGTCATCTCTCTTTTCTTTCTTTATAAGTATGGACAACAGTTCGTTGATTTTATCTTTTTAAATAATCAGCTCCTGGATACGTTGATCATTTGAAAGTATTTTTTCAGTCTCTGTGTCATTTAATTCTGCTCTGATCTTGATTATGTTCTTCCTTCTTCTCACCTGTGTTTTGCTGTTGTTCCTCTAGTTCTTTTAGATGTAGGGTTAGGTTGTTTATTTGAGATTTTTCTGTATTCTTTAGATAGGCCTGTATTACTATGGACTTCCCTTCCAGGATGCCTTTGCTGTGTCCTGTAGGTTTTGAGTTATGTGTTCATTTTCATTTGTTTCAAGACACTTTTGATTTCTTCCTTGATCCCATCATTAGCCCATTCATTATTTAATAATATGTTATTCAGCCTCCATGTAGTTGAGTGTTTTTGAGTTTTTTTTCTTGAGGTTGGTTTCTAGTTTCAAGCCATTGTGATCCAAGAAGATGCTTGATTTGATTTCACTTTTCTTGAATTTGTTGAGGCTTGTTTTATGTCCTACCGTGTGATCTGTCTTGAAAATTATCCATGTGCATTTGAGGTGAATGTATATTTTCTTCTTTGTGATGGAATGTTCTGTAAATAACAATTAAGTCCAGTTGATCTGGAGTGTTGTTCAATGACTCAGTATTCTTACTGATTGTTTGGAAGATCTATCCATTGCTTTCTTGGGGTGTTAAAATCCCCTACTGTGACTGTATTGCTGTCTATCTCTTTCTTAAAGGTCCTCCAAGATTTTATATATGTATTTAGGTGCTCCTATATTGGGAGCATATATGTTTACAAGAGTTATATCCTCTTTTTGGATACTCTCTTTAGTATCTTTGTTTTCAAGTGTATTTTGTCTGATATAAGTATTGCTACCCCACCTTTTTTTCCATGTTCATTTGCTTGGAATGCTTTTTCCTTTCCTTTCACTTTCAGCCTGTTCTGAGGTGGGTCTCTTGGAGACAGCATATATATGGTTCATGTTTTCTTATCTATTTAGCTACCCCATGTCTTTGGATTGGAGCATTTAATCCATTTACATTTAAGGTTTTTATAATAGATACTTACTCATTGCTATTTTTTCCCCTTGGTACTTGCGCTCTTCTCCCTCTCTTCCTATTTCTTTTCTTCTTAAAGCAGTCTCTTTAGCATCTCTTGCAGTGCTGGCTAGATGGAGTTGTACTCCTTCAGCCTTTTTTTTTTTTTTTTTTTTTTTTTTGGTCTGTGAAGCTCTTTATTTCGCCTTTCATTTTAAATGGGAGCCTTGCTGGATAGAGTAGTATTGGATTCAGGTCCTTGGTTTTCATTACTTGGAATATTTCATGCCAGTCCCTTCTGTCTTGTAGTGTTTATGTTGCAAAATCAGCTGATAGTCTTATCGGAGCCCCCTTGAATGCTTCTAGCTGTTTTTCCCTTGCTGCCTTTAGATTCTCTCTTGTCTTTAAGTTTTGCCATTTTGATTGTAATGTGTCTTTCAGTGGGTCTCTTTGGGTTCATTTTGATTGGGACCCTCTGTGCTTCCTTGACTTGTGTGATTTTTTTTCTTCACCAAGTTGGGGAAATTTTCTGTCATTATTGTTTCAAATAGGCTTTCTATCACTAGCTCCTTTTCTTCTCCCTTATGCTATACCTATGATATGAATGTTGTTAGGTTTTATGTTGTCCCAAAGCTCCCTTAAACTATCCTCGTTCTTCTTTAGTCTTTTCTCATTTTGTTGCTCTGACTGGGTTTTTTAAATACCTTGTCTTCTAACTCATTGATTTGATCCTCTGCTTCATCTAGCCTGCTTTTAATTTCTTCTATGTATTTTTCACTTCAGATACTGTATTCTTCATACCCACCTTGTTGTTATTCATAGTTTCACTGTCCTTTTTTATGCACTATGGTTCCCACTATGTCCTTGTAGCTCCCATAAACTTCCTTGTAGTTCTTACTAAGTTTTTTTAGCATTCTTATAACCATTACTTTGAAATCTATGTCTGATAAATTGTTCCCTCAGTTTCATTTAGCTCTTTTTCTGGGGATTCCTTGTTTCGTTTTGATTGGGGGTTGTTTCTTTGCCTCTCTATTTCAAGTGACTTTTTGTTTGTATCTATGTATTAGGTTATCTGGTTTGATGTCCCCTGTTTTTGTGGTGTGGCCTTCTGTGGTAGGAGTTTTGTGGGACTCAGTGGTAGAGTCTCCTTGATTTCCTGAGATAGATGATGCTCTAGGGATCCCCTTTATGCAGTGTGTGTGGGCTCTCCTGTTGTATTTGGGTTTTGATTGTTGTTGGCCCATCTGTTGGAGGGTTCTCCCCTCTGGCTGGCTGATTGAGAGTCTCAACCCCCACCATGCCTTGTATGCTGTTGTGTGGGTGCTGACAGAATAAAACAAAACAGTACAGAAAGCGAAAGCCACACCAACAAAAGCACCCCCAACAACAACAGCAATATCAATGACAAATGAGGAAAGATTAATAAAGATGGAAACAGAATAAGAATATAATAAAAAATAAAAAGTGTGTGGTGACTAAAGGAAAGAAAACTGATTTTGAGAGAGTAGTGGGAGGAGAAATAATTAGAGTAGGGATGGATCAAGGCAAGGAAAAGGAAAAAATAAAAATTATAACATAAATAAGAAAGGAAAGGAAGAAGGCAAAATTCAATAAGCAAAGGGGAGAATAAGACTTCTGGCCAAGATGGAGGTGCAGACAGACACAATGCATCTCCCTCCACAACTAAGAAGGAATACAATACCTCAAAACTAGAAACAACCAGAAGTTCCAGAAAATCAAACTGCATGGAAGTCCAGCAAACAAAGATATAAAGAAGAAATACTCATCCAGACAGGTAGGAGGGGCAGAGCCAGGGTGGAAAGGACGCGGTGTGGTGGCGGCAACAGCAGGCTGGCAGAAAGTACAGTACCACGTTTTAAAGAGTTGGGAGGGACAGCTGGGGAACGTTCTCAGCTCCTCACTGGACCTCGCAGTCCATGGTCCCAGCACCATGGAAAATCAAGCCTCATTGCTTCTGACTGTGCAGACCAGTGGGAAAAACAGTCAACCAGTGCAGAATGAGGAAGCAAGAATTGAAAAAAATGAGAAAAACTTTCCAAATTTTGCAAAGGAGATGTACATACAGGTCTGGGAAGCACAGAGGGTCCTGGGCGAGCTGGACCCAGAGGGGACCACACCCGTATGCATCATGACTGAGATGCCAAAGGTGAAAGATAAAGAGAGAGTGCTGGGGGCAGCAAGAGAGAGGCGGAGAGTTGCCTACAAGGGGTGCCTATAGGACTACCACCTGATTTCTCAGAGGACACTTTGCATTCAGGAAGAGACTGGCAAGCAGTATTCAATGTGATGAAAAGCAACCTACAACCAAGATTACTCTATCTAGCAAAGCTATCATTTGGAATGCAAGGGAAGATGAAGTGCTTCCCAGACAAGGTAAAGCTAAAGGAGTTCATCATCACCAAGCCATTATTATATGAAATGTCAAAGGGACTTACTTAAGAAAAAGATCAAAACTATGAACACTAAAATGACAACAAACTCACAATTATCAAGAACTGAATCTAAAAAATAAAAACAAAACCCAATTAAGCAAACCAGAATAGGAAGAGAATCGTAGGTATAGGGATCATTTGGAGGGTTATCAGCTGGGAGGGGGGAGGGGGAGAAATGGGAAAATGGTGCAGGGACTAAGAAGCGTAATCGGTTGATACAAAATAGACAGGGGGAAGTTAAGAATAATATAAGAAAGGGTGAAACCAAAGAACTTATATGCACGACCCATACACATGAACTAACGGGGGTGGGATTGGTGGAGGGAAGGGGAGTACTGGGCAGAGGGGAGCAAAGGGGAAAAAAATTTGAACTACTGTAAAAGCATAATCAATAAAATATACTTAAAAAATAAAATAAAATATTTTCTTCTGAAAAAAAAGAAAAAGAAAAGGGGGAATAAGACATGAGGTTTGAAATAAAAAATTAAAAAATAGTGAAAAATAGGAACAAAATGAAGAAAAACAATGACAAATGGGCAAATGTTAAAAAGGGTGGAATTAGACTTCCGGCCAAGATGGAGGCTTAGACGGACACGCTAAGTCTCCCTCTACAACTAGAGAGGAATACAACTACTTCAAAACAAAGGACAACTAGAAATTCCAGAAAATAAAACTACACGGAAGTCCAACATATGAAGTTATAAACCAGCGGTGCCATTTGGGCAGGTAAGAGTTAAAGAGGGCAGTGCTGTTTGCAGTCGCACCTGGACAGCGGCGGGGCGGCGAGGAATCCCGGCTGCGCAAGCCCCTGGCGGTGCGCGACTCCGGCGCTGGGGAGAGCGGCCGCCGCATCGCCTTGAACAGTGAGGCCCGGGGGGCGGGAGGACGGATCCCGGTCTCCTAGCTGAATAACTGTGTGAATCCATCTTGGACCCCCGCCCCCAAAGAAAGCACCACAGGGCTGCGAAATAGGTCGCGGACAGGCAGGCGCCGGTCGCTGATTTGTGACGGGTACACAGGCACTGCCCCGGACAGCCGGCCCAAGAAAACAAAACGCATCTGTCAAAATGAGGCAGACAACTATAGAAATCCCGGTGACACAACTCACCAGGCAGCAGATAGAGAACCTGACAGATGAACAGATAAGAAACCTGTCAGAGGCTCAGTTCTGGGCCATTGTTATCAGGTGGCTTACAGAATTCACAAAAGAGCAGGAAAAAGATAAGAAAGAAGCGAAAAACTTTCATAACGAAAGGAACAAAACCGCATACGAGATAGATGGTGAGAAAAAAAAATCCAGAGTTCATTTCAACAAACTGGAATATGGAGAAGGAACAAGCAGTCAACCAATGCAGCGAGAGGAAATGGGAAGCAACAATGAGAGGATCAGAAACCTCTGGGACAGCTATAAAAGGCCCAACATAAGAATCATTGGTTTGCCAGAGAATGAGGAAGATGAACTAGAACTTGAAAAATTGAGTGAAAATATAATAAAGGAGAACTTCCCAGACTTGGGGAAGGGAATAGACTTGCAGGTCCAGGAAGCAAGGAGAGTTCCCAAGAGACTGGACCCAGGGAGAACCACTCCAAGACACATTATAATCAAAATGTCAAAAATTAAAGATAAAGAGAGAATCTTAAAAGCAGCAAGAGAGAAGAAAAGAATTATGTACAAAGGGGTCCCAATTAGACTATCAGCTGACTTCTCAAGGGAGACCCTACAGGCAAGAAGAGACTGGCAAGAAATATTCAAAGTAATGAAAATCCAAAACCTACAACCACGAATACTCTATCCAGCGAAATTGTCATTCAGAATAGAAGGACAGAGAAAGTGTTTCCAGGACAAAATAAAACTGAAAGAGTTCATTAGATCCAAACCACTGTTATATGAGATGTTAAAGGGACTGGTTTAAAAAAACAGAAGCTAGGGAGATGAAACAAAGGCAAACTAAATAGGCAACGAGAGTGGAAAAGGAACTGTGGGTACGGGAAGCATATTGGGGGGAGGTCAACAGGGAGGGGGAGTGGGGAGAGGGAGGGAGATGATATAGGAATTGGGGATCAAGGTAGGAGGGAATGGAATAGACGGAGAGAGGTTGGGAGGAACTGTATGCACAACTAATGGACATAATCTAAAAGGGGGGGACAACTGGAGGGAGGGGGACCACCGGGTGGAGGGGAGCAGAGGGAAGGGAAATTGGCACAAATGTAATATTTTAATCAATAAAACACATTAAATCTGAAAAAAAAAATAAAACCAATTTGGTTACATAATAAGGAACCATGAAAAAATAAAATAAAATAAAAAGGGTGGAATTAGAATAAGAATGTTATAGGAGAGAACAAAAGAATCTGAGATGACTGAAGGGAAGAAAATGGTTTTGAGATGATAGAGGGAGGAGAGATAATATGAGTAAGGAATAGAAACAAGGCAAAGAAAGGGAAAGAATAAAATTTAAGAAAAAATAAGAAGGGGAAGGAATAAGGCAAAATGGAGTAAGAAAAGGAGTAAAATATGAATTTGAAATGAAAAAAAAGTGAAAAATTAGGAACAAAATTGAAAGAAGGAAATATATTTAAAAGGTATGCAAAAGAATAAACCATGCAAACAAAGAAAAAGAACAAGGTGGAATTCATCTCAGCATAGTTTAGTGGTTGCCTGCTAGCTTCTTCTGGATGCTGTCCCCCTTGCTCTAAGCATCCTGTTCAAAGCTACAAGCAATTCACAGTCTGTGGCTGCCTCCTTCAGGCTGGGCTGCGTCAGGGATGGACCTCACTTCTCTGCACTGCTGGCTTTTTATCAGCACAAGGCACAGGGGTGGATCATCTAATGTCTGAAAGCACTACAGATACCACCTCCACCTGCCTCTGTCTGCAGTCCTGCTGTTAGTCTTAGCCTTGTCACTGACCCATCTGTTTCTGAGACGACTTCTGGTGCAATTGGGAGGGGATCCCTGGCTCTCCCCTGGGAGGTGCTGTTCAGACTTTAGGGAAGACGTTGGGTGTGTTCCCCTACCCCTGCAACGTACATCTTGGTCTGTTCCAGATTATTTCTAGTAATGTATAGTTTCTGATGACTTAGCTGTCTGTTTCATATGAGGGGCCAATCTGTGTAAAAGTATCAGTTCTTTCCTACTTAGTGCTGGTGGCAGAGCGGAGGCTGTCCGGGGTCCTGAATACCCCTTGTTGCACTGATTTCTTCTTTCTCTGCCCAGCTGGTTTCCATGGAATAGGACCAGGGGAACCAACATGACTTTGTGGGTTGAGGAAAGTTCAGAAAGTCCCCTTTTGGAGTTTCTCTTACTTTCCCCTGTGGAAATGTGCCCCCGAGGGGGATCTTGAGCCTGGCAGGACTGTTCTGCAGTTTCCGCATGGTGTCTGCAAATTCTGAAGGTGGATGGGCACACCTTTCCCTTTGCAAGGTTTGTACTCTGTGGGTAGAGGGTAGCATGTAGGGGTCTGCCTGGCTGCAAAGAATCCCAGGCACTTAACTCTTGCTTGTTTAACTCCCAGCCCACTGCCTCTGCATGAGACACAGTCCAGACCTCTCTCTTCTGCGCAGCCCCCAACCTGCTCGCTAGCCAAGGTGGAGGTGGGCAAGGCTCAACAAACCCCTGGCTGCACAACTTCCTGATCTCCCTGCCCCGCTGGACCCAGTGGGAATGGACTCAGAGATCTAGTGTGGCCTGGTGAGGCTGAGAAAAGTTCAGAACAGGTCAAAAGGCAAATTTTCCATCTGTAAAGTTCCTCTCCACAACAGCATCAGCAGCAGTTGGTCAACTCTTTCACACTGGGGGCAGGGAGAGCAGGGTGCCTCTCTCAGTCTTGAGACTGGGGAAATTGTTTTCTTCCCCAGTCTGCTTAACAAGATCTCTGTTCTGGCTTTCCCCCTCTGCTGCACCTGTCTCTGATCTTTCTGCCCAGCGGTCTCACTAGGAAAGAACAGGTCTAGATAGCCTGGCTGTTTAATTTTGCCTATCTAGCTTTAACATCAGGTAAATGATTTCCTGTTTCTTCCACAGTGGCAGCTTTAGAATGTCCTGGAATTTTGATAATTGCCAATTATTTCAAGTTTTGTATGCCATCTAATAATACTGCAACCTATTTTATATTCTTTATGGGTTCTGAGAAAGTTAGGAAGCTTTGCTGCTTCCACAACATTCTAAAGTGGTGAGATACATTAAGGGCATAGCTACTGTTAGTGCAAATATTAGCTATTTGATCTTCGGCTAATCCACAAGCCTGGGTTAGAACAATTAATTCAGCTTTTTGGGCAGATCTTATTCAGGTAAATAAGAACTTTAATTATGTCCACCATTGAAGTTATTGCAAATCCTGGTCAATAATGTCCCTGTTCATCTTCAAAGATCTATCTGTAAACCAAAATTCAGTCAGTATTATCAATAGGAGTTTCTTGTAAACTATTCCTAGGAGAAGAAGGTGATCATTAAGCAAAATGCAATCATGGATATCTTCATCCTGCAAAAAGGGTAGCAAAGTTGCTGGGTTAAGATAGCTACATCAAGTTAAAGTAATGTTAAGTGAGATGAGCATTCAGGAGAGATTCAGCAGAATGAGGAACACAAACAAAGGCGAGCCTATAACTATCTTCTCTGTTTGTTTCATGACATGTATATAGCAGAGGTGGCCATCAGGCACAGAGGGAGCCCTCTGGCTCCTGAGTCTAGTTGCTGACTATAATAGCCCATAGGTCTATGATTATCTCTATTTTTGAGTTAAAACTTCTAAAGGATTTGCTATATTTTCATGTAAAAAAACTTAGAAAGTTTATGATTAAGGTGTTCCAGAGTAGGAGCTTTTGATAATTCTTCAGAGATTTTACACCTTGTTTCCATTCTGGGTTCCACTAAATTGTATCAGGTCAGTTTGATTTTAATTGACATATAGAAGCTGGGAAATTAATGAAAAAATTTTAATCCAATTGTCACAGTATCCAGTCAGACCTAAGAACTATCTCTAAGCTGATTTTTGTTTGTTTATTTTTAGAAGAGGAAAGAATATTATTTCTCTGGAGTGTTTCAGGGTTAATTAGTAGCCCATCTTTAGAATCAGAGCTTGTTTTTGATATTCTATGTCTCTTTGTGACTTGCTGTTGTAATAGGTAAATTGTGTCCTGTTGGGAGTCTAATACGTCCTAGAACACAAAAGCAAAGCATCTACATATTGGATTAGAGTGGAATCTGGAAAATTCAGCACCATTCAAATCAGCTTTTAGTATCTAAGACAAATTGGTGAGACTCTCAGTATATTCCTAGACACTATTGTCTAATTAAACTTGTGATCTTCCCAGGTGAAAGCAAAGAGCTATTTGTCTTTTTTATTTATTTATTTTTTTCACAGGAATACTGATAAAAGCACTACATAAATCTATTACTGAAAAATATTGTCAACCCACAGGAAGAGCTAATATGTCATGTGGATTTGGAACTACGAAATAACTTATTTTATTTATTACCATGAGATTCTGTATAAATCTCCATCTTTTCCAATTGTTTTCTTTTCTTTTTTTTTTCTGAAAGTATAGGAGAATAACAGGGGCTTATACATGGAATTTTAAGTCCCCCTCACTCGCCCCTTTTTTTTTTAAGTAATCTTGTGTGTAGGGCTCAATTCCAGCATGTGCATAAAGGATATCAGTGACTGGAAAAAGCCTAAAGTTGCATTGGAATGTCCTGTAACAAATGTTCAGTCAGTCTCAAGGTTAGTTTCCTCTTGGTGGTTCCTTTAAAATCATTATTTTCCCAATTGGTTTAGTATCTGATTCATTTAGTTCTAAATACTTTTCATCCTTCTGGAAAACAGATATGTGCAGCATTATTGGTTTCAATAAAATCTTGCCATATCAGGTTAATTGGGGCAGATTTGATTAGCAAAGAAAATATATTACCCATGACATTCCCTAGTTGGAAGGGAAGAGGTTCTGGTTTTAAAAGAGACACTGGTTGATAAGATATCCCAACAATTTGTATAGAATCTTTACTCTGAAGGTGAAGGCAATTTAGTTGGATATGGTTAAGAACAGATAAAGTAGCCCCAGTATCTACAAGTATAATAGGGCAGGAGGAGGCCATCCCAAAATTCCCCACAGCCCCTAGTTTGGGGGATGAGGGAAGGGAATAATACAGCTTTTAAGGTACTTTGCATATCTATGACTGGTAGCTAGTTTCTTAGTTATGCAGATAGTTGTGGCCACTGCCTGGCATCAGTGAGAGGGGAGGAACTTTGACCATAGAGTGGTGGCAGAGAGCTCACAGGGCCTCCGCAAGATTTCTGTAGGTAGGTGGTCACTATTGGTTACCCTACACACTGCGACACAGGCCGCGGTTAGGATTTAAATGAAAAGCGGTAGCCATTTGGCACACTGGGCCACGCAGTTTGAAAGACTGAAGAAGGACCCCACCATTCTGCCATGAAGTCTGATGGGAAGAAGTGCTCCTGTCCAGCATGAGAAGAAGTGCCATGAGAAGAAACACTATGGAAGGAGCATGTTGGAGGAGTATGTTGTAGCAGCCATGTGAGAAGAAGTATCTATGCAGTTTGTAGTCAGGATCCAGACATGTGGCCTAGGCTAGTAAGAAGGCAGGCATGCTGCTGCTTTGATTGTGCTAGCTCCAGCTGACTCTGAAGCCACCAAGGACTCTACCTTGCTGACCTGGACTCTATCTGGACTCTTGGAACTTGGGACATACGGAGAGGACACTCTCTTCTTAGGGCTTGTGCCTTTCCTGGACTTTACCATGATCCAGTGTAACATGGCACATGCTTTTGTGGACTATTACACGGAGGCTGATGGCATTGTACCTCAGATCCTGTAGAAGAGAGCTGATAGATAAGGAATGGGGAACTATTGGGTTTGGGGTTGACTTATTGCCTTTGGGGGAGCAAAGAAAGTGCTGGAGTATGTCAGGGGAAAACAGGGCTCTGAGCTGAAGTGCTCATAGCCAGCACCCCGCAAGTTGGAATATTGTAAATAAAGACCTGTTTTTCTCAACACTAATTGTTGGATCATACACCAAGGCACCACGTGAACGAGCCCCCCTTTGCTTGGTAGCACAAGGGCCTTAGTAATTTCCCCTTTTGTAGTAATTTCTATTTCTTCTAAACTATAGGGAGCAGGAGAAACACCCTCTCATAGTCCTGGAAGCAACCATGTGCTTGCTTCCATCTCTCTCTTTTTTTTTTTTATAAATCCCATTTCAGTTTTCTGTAACCCTTCTTAAGGTGACCTGATTTTCTACAATAAAAACAGACTCTACAAAAGTTTTCTAGTGAACCTTATTTAGTAATTCTGTTGCTCTGTTCCCAGAAACCAGTAGGTTTTGTTAATTGAAATAGGTTGTAATATGCAATATCACATTTTCTAACAGTTAAATTAAAATCTTTGAGAACTCATCAAGGTCCTGGAGAAAGTTGGGGAAATCTTTAAGTAGATTCCTTAATTCTGTTCCAGTCCAAGGAATGTATACAATTGCTACTCTCCTCAGCCAGAGACTTAGTTTTCTCCAAAGAAAGCTACCTGAATTTCTTGGTTTTGTTTTTGTTTTTGTTTTTTTCTTTTTTAATCTGTTCTGGTTCGGTTTTTCATTCTCAGTGTCCCCTAGGTCAGTAGGGACCTGTGGTGGAGTAGGTGAGAAGAGAGGGAGGAGTAAAAGACAGCAAAGAAAAGGGTACAGCAGGACAGTTAGAGAAGAGGTAAAAATGTGGTGTTGGCAATTGAGCAGCTTCAGAAGCCTTCCTTAGTTCAGCGACAGACTCTAGAAGTTCTTATTGATTTCTTTTAGAAAAGAGAATTTATCTGTGTGCCTCCTAGAAGCTTCTAATTTCCAATCAAGATATACTTCCCATTCGTTCAGTTTAATTTTAAAGCCAGCTTTTTCTAATTTTGTATGCAAAAAACAATAATTGAGATGTCAAAAGCATTCCAGTTTCGCCATCTTAAGTTAATATTACCTCAAGTTAAAACTTTCCATTTCTTGCAAGAAAAGGCTTCCTATTTATTTTATATCTGCGGGAGTATTAATAGGGGTTGGGGGCTGGGAGTTTCTGGCCTTGAAGACATGGTTTCCCATGTTAATTTTACTTTTATTTTGGGAGCTGCAGAGTCTTAACAAAATTCGTAGGGATATTGAGTAGTGGGTTGAAATATGTGGCTTATTGATTGATCTCCAAGGGGCTGTCTCCTGCCAAGTCACCTCAACCTGGCTATCTAAGGCAGCCGTGAGGACTTCGAGCCCGAACTAATCAATCTTTATGTGTATGTCCCCAGACAAGTTAATTGCAGTGTAGTTGGAATTCCCTATGGGGCTCCTGCATGGCATGAGCTATAGTCTCTGACACCTCCACAAAGATTCTTAGTTGCCTAAGAATACCTGAGACTCAAGTTGGAGGAAGTGCCCCTTATCATGTGAGCCGAACAAGCTTAGGCTCTCATTTATCCAGCAAAAGGTTTTGTTCTGACTCTTAGGAAGCAATTTTAATTGAAAAGCAGAAGTTAAAACCAGCCACCCTTTTTTTTCCTGTCCTGAGTTCTCAACTCTTATCTCTAGCCTGGGTTCTCTCAACCCTTAACCTTTAGCTCCACCTCAAGGATTTTTTTTTTTTTTTTCACAACTCAAAGTCAGAACCTTTTACTTTAAAACAGGAAGGTCAGGAATTCCAAGTGAAACTCACCCAAATTCACCTGATGCAAAGCAAAGAGCCAGTGAAAAACAACAGACCCCTGCAGGTGTGAAGCACAGGTCTGCGTCTGCAAGGTGGTCCTGGGTGGGCTTTTTGGAATCCTGCTGCACTGTGCCAAGTAAATGTCAACATAAAAATGTTCAAATATGTAAGAATTTTTATGAATTTATTTGAGCCAAACTGATGACAGTTGTCAGGACGCAAATCTCAATGGATTGAGAAAATGCTCTGCAAAATAGAAATTTTACCACTTATTTTATGCATCAGAATCAAAGGGGAAGACATAAGGGAGTTAAATGAAATTCATTGGTGATAGATTAGGAGGTGTGAGAAACAAAGCAGGGCAATCTCTGGGAGTGAATAAAAAGTAAAGTGAATAGACACATAGTTCTTTTATTTGGTGACTATAAGATACTTAACAATTAACATTTATAGTACCTACGAGATGGTATGCAGGAGAACAAGATAACAATGAAGGGTTCTATGGTATTGTGTTCTGATAGGAGACTGTGCCCCGAGGAGTCTGGAAAAAAGGGAATTATTCTGACATTCCAAAGATATGTTACTGTAGATGCAAAAAGACAATAGACAGGCTCAGTTAAGGCAAAGACTGACTTTTGTCAGAGAAGGGGAAGGGATTAGTCAAAGATCATGTATGAATGGCCCATGGTCATGAACAATGTTAATAGGGATGGACTGTGGGAGTGGGGAGCTGGGGTGGACTGGACATAGGAGGACAAAAGGGGAAAAGTGGAACAACTGTAATAGAATAAACAAGAATTAATTAAAAATATTTAAAAATAAAATAAAATTGTAAATTGTAAATTAAAAAAAGGATATACTTGCCTAGGACATGACTACCTACCATGACTACTCACGTTTTGTTAGAAAGTTTTAATTTCAGACCATCCTGTGAGTATATGGTTACTATATGTCTGAGTTTGTAGGCTTGCCATGCAGGTCTCCCCTAAACTTCTCAGCTTTAGTATGTGGCCCCTTTTTTGTCCATACTGCCTTTATGTCTATTAATATTTGCTTTATATCCTTGATTTGCTCCTATGTTGGATACATAGATTTTATCATTGTTGTGTCCTTATTTTTGGTTACTCCCGTTGTTATTATGCAATGCCCTTTGTTTTTTTTATTTTTTTATGATAATATGTGTTTAATTTTATGAAAAAACTGACAAAATTATCCCAAATGTACGAATGATGTTGTTACAGTGGTTCCAATTGTTTTTTCCCTTTGCTCCCCTCTGCCCAGTACCCCACTTCTCTCCACCAAGCCCACCCTCCTTAGTTCATGTCCATGGGTTGTGCATACAAGTCCTTTGGCTTCACCCTTTCCTATATTATTCTTAACTTCCCCCTGTCTATTTTGTACCAATCGATTATGCTTCTCAATCCCTGCACCATATCCCCATTTCTCCCTCTCACCCCTCCCAGCTGATAACTCTCCAAATGATCCCCATACCTATGATTCTGTTCCTATTCTGGTTTGCTTAGTTGGATTTTGTTTTTATTTTTTAGATTCAGTTGTTGATGGTTGTGAGTTTGTTGTCATTTTAGTGTTCATAGTTTTGATCTTCTTCTTCTTAAGTACGTCCCTTTGACATTTCATATAATAATGGCTTGGTGATGATGAACTCCTTTAGCTTTATCTTGTCTGGGAGGCACTTCATCTGCCCTTCCATTCCAAATGATAGCCTTGCGGGATAGAGTAATCTTGTTTGTAGGTTGCTTTTCATCACATTGAATACTGCTTGCCAGTCCCTTCCTGAATGCAAAGTGTCCTCTGAGAAATCAGCTGATAGTCCTATAGGCAATGCCCTGTAGGCAGCTCTCCGCCTGTTTCTTGCTGCCCCCAGGACTCTCTCTTTGTCTTTCACCTTTGGCATCTCAGTCATGATGCGTCCTGGTGTGGTCCCCTCTGGGTCCAACTTGCCTGGGACCCTCCATGCTTCCCGGACCTGTAGGTCCAACTCCTTCGCAAAATTTGGGAAGTTTTTCTCATTTTTTTTCAATTCTTGCTTCCTCATTCTGCACTGGTTAACTGTTTTTCCTTCCTTAAGTTCCAAGTCATTGATTTGAACCCTGGTGTTTTTCCCTTCACCATTGGTTTTGTGTGGATTTTCCTTTGTTTTATTTAGCATGGCCTTCACTACTCTTATTCATTTGCCGTACTCAAGCATATCTGTCAAGCCTGTGAGCATCTTTGTCACCAGCGTTTTGAATTCTGCATCTGTTAGGTTGTCTATCTCCTCATCTGCTAGGTTGGCTATCTCCTCGTCGCTTAGTTCTCCAACTGGAACCTTGATCCGTTCCCCTTTTTGGGCCATACTTCTGTGTCTCCTCATTCTGACAGGCTCCTGTGTTTGTTTTCCTCCATGTCCTAGGTAGGGCTATCGCTCTGGTTACATTGTAAGGGGCAGAGCCTTAGGGATTTGTCTGTACAGGGCGACCTGTTCCACTATGTTGTGGCGCTGTATGTGGGGGAGGAGTCCGAAGGGAACAATGCCACCTGCCCAGAACTTGCTTCTTTTCCAGGCACCTCTCCCACTTCCGCACTGGACTGGCGCCCCTCTAGCTGCTGCCCTGTCCGTCCTTATCAGAGTGGGTGGGTCTGTGGACTTCTAGGACTGTGGGGGCCCTTTAAACAAGCGGACTCTGCTGAGAGACCACCAGTTTCTGTCTCCGCCCCAACCCCCACTGGTCTGCACAGTCAGAAGCAATAAGGCTTGATTTTTCCCTAGTGCTGGGTCCGTGAGCTGCTGGGTCCGGTGAGGAGCTGGTAACGCTCCCCAGTTGTCCCTCCTGACTTTAAAATGTGTGACTGCGCTTTCTGCCAGCCTGCTGTTGCCGTCGCTGCTGCTGCCGCCGCCACCACACTGTTTCCTCTCCAGCCTGGCTCTGCCCCTCCTACCTGTGTGGATGAGTATTTCTTCTTTATATCTTTGTTTGCTGGACTTCCATTCAGTTTGATTTTTCTGGAACTTATGGTTGTTTCTAGTTTTGAGGTAGTTGTATTCCTTCTTAGTTGTGGAGGGAGATGCAGCGTGTCTGTCTATGCCTCCTTCTTGGCCAGAAGTCTCCCCCTTTGTTTCTTTTTACATTATTTGTTTTAGAGTCTTTTTTGTTTGATAGGAGTATTGCTGTTACAGCTTTCTTTTCATTTCTAGTTGCATGGAATTGCTTTTTCTGCCTCTTCACTTTCAGTCTTTGTGTGTGTTTTGATCTAAGGTACATCTCTTGTAGGCAGCTTATAGATGGGTCTTTTTAAAAATCCATTCTGCCACCCTGTGTTTTTTGATTGAAACTTTTAGCTCATTTACATTTTAATCCTCACCCAAGGATATGTTCATTGATTTTAGAGAGAGAGGAAGGGAGAGGTGGGGAGAGAGAGAGAGAGAGGGAGAAGGAAAGAAGGAAGAAAAGAAAGAGAAACACACCTATATGAGAAAGATCGATCATTTGCCTCTTATATGTTCCCTGACCAGGGATTGAAACCAATAACCTAGATATGTGCCCTGACTGGGAATTGACTCTTGGCCTTTTGTTTTACAGGACAGCACTCTAACCAACTGAGCCACCTGGCCAGGCCTAAAGTTAGTGTTGATAGGTGTGTGCTTATTGACAATTTGTTAACTGTTTTCTGGTTGTTTTTGTTGTTCTTCTCTGTCCCTTTCTTTCTCTTGATCTCTTTCTTTTTTATTTGTGGTGGTTTTCTGTAGTTTGGTTGAGTTCCTTTCTCTTTACACAATATTTTGTGTTATTATGTGTAAGTTTTTGGTTTGTGGTTACTATAATATGTCTATCTGTATCTACAGCAGTCTTTTTAAACTTACAGGCAGGCATGTAAGTTCAAACTCATTCTAAAAGCACTACATATTTACTTTCCACCCTCCACTCCTTGCATTTGAGATCATTTTAATATCTTTTTGTTTTGTGTATCTCCTGACTATGGTAGTTATGGTTAATTTTGCTAGTTTTGTCTTTTAACCTTCATATTAGCTTGTTAAATTATTAATGCAATGTGTTTATTATACCGGTGAGATTTTTTCTTTCCTGTATTTTCTTATGTCTATTTATAGTCTTTCTTTTCTACTTAAAGAAAAACCTTTAACATTTCTTTTTTATTTATTTTATTTTATTATTTTTTATTTTTAAGTATATTTTATTGATTATATTGCTACAATAGTTCCAATTTTTTCCCGTTTGCTACCCTCCACCTAACACACCCCTCCCCCAGCAATACCCCCCAAATCCATGGGCATAGTTCGTACATACAAGCTCTCCCACTTCACCCTTTCATATATTCTTCTTCTTTTTTTAAATAAATAAATGATTAATGAATTATTTTAATAATAAAAAATAACAATCCCTCCCTCTCAGATATTAAGACCCTTTATAATCTTATAAAGGACAATGGGCAAAGGTCTCAAGCTCCTCTAGCTGCTTCAAGCTGGACATGGTCGTCGTCCTACCTACCCTTGTGTCCAGAAATCCCTAATAAGAGTGGGGGTGTGGAGGGGAGGGTGGCTTCCCACATGGGGAAGGATTGTGCAGACTCCAGGCCAGTTGGCTGTCCCCGGACAACGGCATGCTTGAAAACCTTTAACATTTCTTATAAAGCTGCTCTGGTAGTGGTGAAGTTCTTTAGTCTGGGGGAAGCTCTTTACCTCTCCTTCAACTCCAGCTGATAACCTTGCTGGATATAATATTCTAAGTTGTAGATTCCTTTCTTTCAGCACTGTAAATATGTCCCACTACTCCCTTCTGGCCTCTAAAGTTGCTGCTAAGAAATCAACTAATAGCCTTATGGGGTTTCCCGTGTATGTGATTTGTTGTATCCTTGCTACCTTCAAGATCGTTTCTTTAACCTTACCTTTTCCATTTTAACTACACTCTAGTGTCTTTCTGTGGGCCTCTTTAGCTTCTTGTATGGAACTCTGTGCTTTTGGGACCTGGATGTCTGATTTCTTTTCCAGACATTATTTCTGCTATTCTTTCTGCCCTTTTCTCTTTCTCTTCTCCTTCTGGAATCCCTATAATGTGAATGTTAAAGCACTTGATGTTATCCCACAGTCCTCTTATACTTTACTACCCTCATTTTTAAAAATTATTTTTTCGTTTTGTTCTGGTTGGGTGATTTTTACTATTTTGTCTTACAGGTCACTAATCTGTTCTTTTGTATTAACTAATATGCTGTTAATTCCATTTTTATGTAGTCTTCATTTCAGTAATTGTATTATTTAAGTCTGGTTCTTCATTACATTTTCTAATTCTTTGTTTAAGTGCTCTTTGATTTCTTCTATTCTACTCTAAAGTTTGTTGAGTATTCATATGACTATATCTTTGAAATTTTTATCAGGCAAATTAGTTATCTTCCTTTCATTAGAGATTTTTCTCCTGGGTTCTTTCTTGTTCCTCCATTTGGGGCATGTCCTTCTTTCCCTCCCCCCTTTTTTTTTTTCTTTTTTTGACTTTCTGTATTTGTTTCTGTGAGTTAGATAAAATAACTCTCTCTACCAATCTTGAAAGAGTGGCTTCTCTTTATACTGAGTGCTGGATGGTTTTGGAAGGCCAGTAGTAGTTGGGGTGGGTGCATGCCATACCTGGTGTGCCACCTGGCCAGAGGAGTGTGTTTCAGGTGGGGAAGCCTGGTGTGTGTATATTTCCTTGCCCTTCTGATCCGGGTGGAGCTCCCCAGTGTGGGCGAGTCTGCCTCGTGTACTCACAGTGCACCCTGTAACTTTAATTATCTGTTGCTAGAGTGGGTCTGGATGGGGCTGCTCTGAATGCATGTGTTGCAATGACCTCCTAGTTCTGTATTTTCTCTGGGTGGGACGTGCTTCACCACACTTTGCTGGTTCCACACCCTCTCTGAATAGGGCAGCCCCACATGTGCACTCAGCAGCATCCTACTTACTTCCCACAGGGCAGTCCTGATGTAGGTGTCAACAGTTTGCTAGCTCAGTGCTTTCTCTGAATGGGGGAGCCCCATGTATCACCTAAGTTCTTATTTCCATGTACCTAAAGACACTTATTTTCATGTACCACTGGTTCTGATTCTGCCTTTTGTTACCTAGTGCTCTGACAGTCAAGGGGATTTGGGAATCTGTGTGGTATTGAAGGGAGGGGTTGAGGAGTGGTCTCCGGTATAGGGTGTGATCTATAACCTTTGACTGTCAAATGGCCATCACTCCCAGGGCGAATTGGAGCATGGGCCTGTAAGGAGAGTGCAGTGCGGTGCTGTGCATGGCCACAGGGTGGACTCACGTGATCATAGAGGCTACTTGCAGAAGGCCTGTCATATCAGCATGAAGTGACATGAGTCTCTGTCCAGGGGTATTATACCACCACTGCCCCCACCTACAGGCCGTGTCATTGCTTGGCATGAGGTTTCCTCATATGTAATGTAGACAAGGAGGCCAAGTGCAGTGTTTTTGAGGGTTGCATGAGTTCAGGTTTTGTCCAGCACTTAACTTTGTAGCAGACATTATACTTTTAATGCTGGACCATACAGAGAGGAGTAAGCAGACCTCAGTAAAATACCTGCCTAAGCAGAGCATAATTATGAGGGTAAAAGACAAAGGGCTAAGGCAGAAAACTATAAGGAACCGAAGTTTGCAGGGCTGCCCAGGAAAGGTGTAGCTGAGGAGGAGATACTTAAAGTAGGATGTAAGAGGTAAAACAGAGCCAGCCAGTATGACATTAACTGTGGTAGAAAACTGGTTTGTCACTTGCTTGGGAAATCCAGTATCTTACGTAGAGTTGAAAGGCAGATATTTGCAGCCTTGTTAAGTCAATGAGAGTGATGAAGACCATGTTGGATGGGGATTTAGTGAGGACCGTTGTACTTTGGCCTAAATATTTTAGAGGCAGATTGGAATTCCCTGAGGAGGCTTGAACTAAGTGTCCCACTGGAGATTTTTTTTTTTTTTTTTTTTTTTTTACCAGGAATTGTCTAGACTAGCCTCAGTGTAGGGGCTGGATTTTTAAATTTTCTTTAAAGATTTTATTTATTTACTTTTTAGAAAGAAGGGGAAGAGAGGGAGAAAGAAAAAGAAAGAAACATCAGTGTGCAAGAGCTATATCAATCAGTTGCCCCTCGCACGCCCCCAGCTGGGAACCTGGCCTGCAACCCAGGCATGTGTCCTGACTTGGGAATCGAACCAGCAAACTTTTGGTTTGCAGGCTGGTGTTCAATCCACTGAGCCACACCAGCCAGGGCAGGGCTGGCTTTTAAAATTTTTTTTACTTATTTTATTGTATTATCCTCACCCAAGAATATGTTTATTGGTTTTAGAGAAGAAGGGAGAGAGAGAGAAATATCATCAATTGCCTCCCATACAATCCCCAACCAGGGATTGAATCCACAGCTTAGGTATGTGCCCTGACCAGTAATTGAACCAACAACCTTTTGTGTGTGGGTTGATGCTCCAACCCACTGAGCAACCCAGCCAGGTCTGAGCTGGGCTTTTTAGAGCCTCTGTTGATGTCTTGCTAGGAGGCTTATGTGCAGGAAGGGGCAGCAAACAGACACAGAGTTAATTTACTCTGAGGAAGCCTTTTCATTCAGCCCTGGGAGTTGGGCTTGGTCAAGGTGACACAATTTCTTGAGCAAGTTCATGACTGGCAGCACTTAACTAGGAAAAAGCAGTGATAAGCTAGATATCCATCATGAAGCTTGGAGCATGGGTCCCTCCTCCCTGCAACCAGTGGGCTTACTAGACCCTGGCAATTGCTGAGGACTGGTATCTGGTAGAATATCTTAGAGCTCTATAATTTTATTCAGATAGCATGAGCATTAGGTGCCTCTGGTTAGTTAAATATTCCTGGGTAGAAGTCAGACTAGACATGTTTAATGAGCACTTAAAATTATTGCTGTTCTATTATTGGGCAAGTAAATCTCAATTAATTTGAGCATTGACTCTCCTAGATCTCAGGAATATTTTCTAGGTACTGTGGCCATTTGATAGGTATGAGATACATCAGAATGTCACATATCAGATGTTGGTACTGCCCTAGGAGGGGGCTTACTGGCCCAACACCTCAGTGTGGTTGTCACAACCAGGACCTGCATCTCTCTGTTTCCGAATACAATGTTGACCAGTGACAGACTTAGTTACTCAGACTTACGGGTTAAGTATAAGGCAAAATGTGCCTTTCCTAATTTATACTGAAGAAAACAACTGTCCCAAAAACAATACACTTATTCTCATGAATCAAAAACAAGGGGAATGAATTGAAGAAGTTCAATGACATCACGTAGTGTGCTTCATTAGTGACACCAACACTGTCACCTCAGGTCCTGATGGAGCGCTGTGGGCAATGCTTTATTACTTATCTCCCCTTTTGCAAAGTTTGACTATGTTTTTATATATTTTTTCTTCTGATTGCTTTGTTTGATTTTTGGCTAAAACTTTAGACCACCAGTTTTCTAAATATTGTTCTGATTCTTGTGGGGCACCAAGGTCAAACCAGTTTTATAATATACTAGGACGTTATTGCTCTTCTCATTCCCATTCTCTCATGAGTGTGCAGTGAAGTTTCTAGGGGCTAAGTGGCATGTGATATGGTATCTTCTGTCTGACACTAATGGAATGTATGTTTGTAGTCTTTTGTTTTAAAGTTTCTAACATAGAAAATATCGACTGATACACCCTATATAAACACAAGCTTTTTGGAGCCTCAGTAATTTTTTAGAGATGAAAGGGTCTTGAGACTAACAAATTTGGGGACCTTTGTTTTAGATGTATTAGTAGAGAGATAATCACTCCAGGGTATCCTTGTGTTATTCATTTAACAAATGTTCATTGAACACATGCTGTGTGCCAGGTACTATGCTAAGCCAAACAGCATCAGCTTCAAAGTTAACATATTATTCCAGAAATACCTTTTCATAAACCCTGATAATTTTATGAAAAAATGAACAGGGTACAAGGACAGTGATTAATAGGGGTTAAAAGCCCTTTTGAGAAGAAACCTGAGAAAGGGCCAGTCATGCTGGGTGGAGTGTGGAAGGACCCCTAGGAGGAGCCAGAGGATATGTAGTGCTGAGTGACCAACACCAAGTGGCAGAACAGAGAAGGAGCCTGGGTTGGGGCACTGGGGCCAGGGAAGGAGTTTCAAGCAGGTTTCTGAATGTACTTTTAGATTATCAGGGGGAAAGTTTGTGCTTAGAAAGATTGCTGGTTTTATTTTTCACCTGGCTCATTTGGCTTTAGAGTTTGGGGTCATCTTTCTTGTCTCCCACATTCCTATCATTTGAATTATCCTAGGCTTTAGGTTTTCTTGCTAGATGAGTAGCTTGGATGGAAACTTTTCATCCCAAACCAAGTGGACTGTGTAAGCTCCGTTGGAATGAGGACGTTATATAGCATAGACACCTGCAGGTACATTCTACAAGTCATCAAGCAGTGGTCTTCCACACAGAAGCTTCACTTCACGGTAGAGGTGTTCCTGGAATGGAGTGCTTGCATATCCGCATCTCCTCTGATTTTATTTGATCCTTTTAGCAGGCCTGTGGATTACTGACCCAATTTTTAAGTGATTAAACTCCTATTCTGAGAGGGTAAGCCCTTGGGAGGTGGTGTTGCTCAGTGGAGTGGCCCCAGACACAGAATGAAGACTTTAAAACACTAGGGCTTTTGCCACCACCCCAGAATTTTCTCAAAGGAGAATCTTGGAAATAAAAATATTTTTTATTTTTGCAAAGTTAAGTATTTAAAGGAAGTCTGTGGTAGTAAAGGGTCCTTTGACTGTTAAATAGCCCAGAAACAGCCCTTTAACCACACCATGTTATTTCTGGTGACTTTGGATATTTATGTGGTTACGTTTGTAGTTTCTGGGAATGGAAAACCATCTCTGCTCAGAAATCACTGTCTTCAGTGTAATTTATTGAAAGCAAGTTACATTTGCAAAATCCCCAACAGCAGCTGAAAGACCTGCTTTGGAAGATGAGCCATGAGATAATCCCTACACCTGTTGCCTTACCTCTAGCAGTGCTCTTATATATCCCTCTTATTTTGCTGGGGATATAATACTATTCATGTAATTCTAACTCTCTCTGAAAGTCCACTCCACCAAAGAAAAGAATTCAGTGTTAGCGTTACTTGTCAGGCAATGCTGCGAATCACTTATAAGGGAAATTATTTTAGAATTCACTAGTTTTTATTGCACACTCCTCCATGAACCCTTTATTGTATATATTCTATATTCACTTTTTCAGTGACTAGTTCTATTTAATTGCCATTGTGTATGCTCATTCGTGGCACAGCCCTTCATCAAGACTCAATGTGTATTTATCAGAGCAGCCCCAGACTGGCCTGTTCTCCTTTAATTGTAGCTCTTTTTTGAAGTTGAATACAACGGGGTGTTAATTTATAGAAATCAGAGTCTGTTGTAACAAAGCCTTTGTTTTCACAGAGCAACTTCTGTGCTAACTATAAATTTCCTGAAATGCAATCTCAGTCTGTACATTGCAGTGTCTATAAACACTAAGTGAGACTTTATTTGCCTCTATTAAATGAAGTCAGACCTGCTGAGCTGGCAGTAGGTAGGGAGCAGGTTATTATCTCTTGGTCTGGGAGTGGGAGGGCAGTAGCATTTAATAATCTGAGCAGGAAGGAAATGTAAGGTGGTCTGGTAAACAAAATTTCTAAAATGGTCCCCCAAAGATGTCCTACCACAAGGCCCAGAACCTGTAACTGTGATGAAGTATCACTCTCATGATCATGTTATGTTGATTGAATGAGCTCTTAAAAGCAGACAGCCTTCTCTAGCTGGTAGCCAGAGAACGTCAAAGATTGCAAGCAAGAGTGGGCTTGAAGATGGGGAGGGACTCATGGGGAACGAGGGCAGCTCCTGGCTGACAACCAGCAAGGAAACCGGGTCCTTGGTTGTGAAGCTACAAGAAATTGTATTTTGCCAACAACCTGAATGCGATGTATTTTTCCCCAGAGCCGTCATAAAAGGGGAGACCCTGAACAGAGGATCCCATCACAATGTGTGTCACAATAGATGTATGTAGTTTTATGCCACTAAGTTTGTGGTAATTTGTTACACACCAGTAGAACTCTTAACACAGGTGGCAAATGCTATTCATTTAGAGGAAAGACCTGTCTTGGGAGCTGTCAGAGCTCCTCACGTCTGGTATCTCTGTGCTGACAATGTAATGTGCTCTCTTGATTTAGCCACATTCTTTTGCTTATTTTGATACGTTGTATTTTCTTTGTAGAAATACACATAGTACAATGACTTTCAGATTTTTGAAAATGATCCTTCATAAGAAATAGTTTTTATGTTGAAACTCAGTTCACTCACACATACAACTGAAAGAAAAAAATTCCCTCAAAAGACTTAATCCTTATGACATCAGATATACCTTGACATTTTCTATTTTATTTCATTTTTTTAAAAAATGTAGGTCATGACTTACTAAATTGATTTCTTTACCAGTTTTCCAAGAGTTGGAAAATCATTACAGTTGGTCATGTTTTGCAGTTTTATTTTACTTCTTAAACTTCCTTTTTTAAATATATTTTATTGGTTATGCTATTATAGTTGTCCCAAATTTTTTCCCTTTGCTCCTTCCCCTCTGCCCAATACCCTGCTTCCTTCCAGTACCACCCCCCTTAGTTCATGCCCATGGATCTTGCATATAAGTTCTTTAGCTTCTCCATTTTCTTACTGTTCTTAACATCCCGCTGTCTATTTTGTACCTACCAATTATGCTTCTTAATCCCTGTACCTTTTCCCTCATTCTCTCCCTTCCCCCTCCCCACTGATAACCTTTCATGTGGTCTCCATATCTGTGATCCTGCTCCTGTTCTGGTTGTTTGCCTAGTTTGTTTTTTTTAGAATCAGTTGTTGATAGTTGTTAGTTTGTTGTCATTTTTTTTTCAGTCATACAGTTTATGTATTATATTTGCTGAGGTCTTCCTTTCCAATGTTAAGGGCACTTTAACATATACTTTGTAGGCAAAGCTTGTGCTGAAGCAAAAGAAGCAAATATTGTTTACAGTATCAGCTGGAATTTGGGTAGAATCAGGCAAGAGGATTTTTTTTAAGAATAAAAAGGTGAATTATTTAAGCATGACAATTGTTAATGTCCTGTGATACACACTAGCATTTAGTCTGGTGTTTCTAACCTACCTTTCTTTCTTTCTTTCTTTCTTTCTTTCTTTCTTTCTTTCTTTCTTTCTTTCTTTCTTTTCTTTTCTTTCTTTTCTTTCTTTCTTTCTTTCTTTCTTTCTTTCTTTCTTTCTTTCTTTCTTTCTTTCTTTCTTTCTTTCTTTTTTCCTTTCTTTCCTTTCATTTCTTTCTTTCTTCTTTTGTTCTATTACAGTTGTCCCATTTTTCCCCATTGCTCTTCCCTGTCTCACCTACCTCCCCCCTCTCCCATAGTCAGTCCCCACTCTGTTGTCCATATCCATGAGCCATTTATACTAGTTCCTCAGCAAGACCCTTCCCCTTCTTTCTTCCCCTCTCCTCTGGTCACTGTCAGTCTGTTCCTTGTTTCCATGCCTCTGGTTCTATTTTGCTCATTTGTTTCTTTTGTTGATTAAGTTCCTGTATTAGGTGTTGTCATTTAATGTTCATAGTTTTGATCTTCTTTTTCTTAAATAAGTCCCTTTAACATTTCATATAATAAGCGCTTGGTGATGATGAACTCCTTTAGCTTTACCTTGTCTGGGAAGCACTTTATCTGCCCTTCCATTCTAATGATAGCTTTGCTGGATAGAGTAATCTTGGTTATAGGCCCTCCCTTTTCATTACTTTGAATACTTCTTGCCAGCCCCCTTCTTGCCTGCAAAGTTTCTTTTTGAGAAATCAGCTGATACGTAGTCTTATGGGAACTCCTTTGTAGGTAACTTTCTGCTTTTCTCTTGCTGCTTTTAAGATTCTCTCTTTCTCTCTAACCTTTGGCATTTTAAGTATGATGTGTCTTGGTGTGTTCCTCTCTGGGTCCAACTTGTCTGGGACTCCCTGTGCTTCCTGGACTTAAATGTCTAGTTCCTTCGCCAAATTAGGGAAGTTTTCTTTCATTATTTTTTTCAAATAAGTTTTCAGTTTCTTGCTCTTCCTCTTCTCCTCATGGCATCCCTATGATTCGGATGTTGTCACTTTTGGAGATGTCTCAGAATCTTCTTATTCTCTCCTCTTTTTTTTTTTTTTTTGTTGTTGTTTTTTGTTTTTGTAATTCTTGTTTCTTTATTCTGTACTGGTTGACTGTTTATTTCTTCTTTATGTTTCAATTCATTGATTTGAACTCTGGCTCTCTTCCCTTCACTATTAGTTCCTTGTGGATTTTTCTTTATTTCACTTAGCGTAGCCTTCATTTCTTCCCTATGTTTTTGCCATAGTCAGTTATTTCTTTGAGCATCTTTTCCACCAGTGTTTTGAACTCTGTCTCTGATAGGTTGACTATCTCCATTTTGCTTAGCTCTTTTTCTGGAGTTTTAATCTGTTCTTTCATTTGGGCCCTATTTCTTTATCTCCTCAATTTGGCAGCCTCCCTGTGTTTGTTTCTATGTATTAGGTACATCTGCTTTGACTCCCCATCTGGGTGCACCTGTTACATTGTAAGGGGTGGAGCCCTAGGTATTTGTCACCCCAGAGCCATCTGTTTCGCTGCTTTATGGTACTGTATATGGGAGAGGGGTCAGAGAGGGAACACTGCTGCTTGCTCCAACCCACCCCTTTTTAAGCCACTTCAGCCACTTCCAGCACATGACAGGCACTCCTCTAACTGCTGACTTGGTGGTGGTTCCCAGAGTGGGTGGGCTTGGGTATGTTACAGGACTGGGGGCTTCTTTAAATGGACTCTTCTGAGAGATGGGCATTTTCTTCTGCTGTCCCAAACCCCACTGGTTCTTACAGCCAGAAAATATGAGGTTTTATTTTCCTGGCTCTGGCACCCTGGGCCACAGGATATGGCCTGGGTCTGGAATTGCTCCCCAGGTGTCCCTCTGTCTTTTATCCACCACATGTGAATGTGAGACCACTTGTTCTGCCCACCACCACTGCTGCCTTGCCGCCTCCGCCACATTGCGTCCTCTCCACCCGCCTTTTCATCTCTGCCCCTCCTATCTGTCTGGATGAATATTTCTTCTTTAAATCCTTGGTTGTCAGACTTCTATACGGTTTGATTTTCTGGCAGTTCTAGTTGTTTTTTTGTTTTGAGATTAGTTGTGATCCTTGTTTTCGTTGTGTGAGGAGGCAAAATGAGTCTTATCTATACCTTTATCCTGGTTGGAAGTCCTACTTAAACTTCCAAATGCATGTCATTTTTAAAATGAATTTGTGTTGAGGAAATACCTGTTCATGCTAAAAGTGGTGTAATGGTTGAAAAAGGTCTCCATAAAAAGTCAGTGTCCTTTTACCCAGGGTCTCAGCTCTTCCATCTTTCAGAGAAACTACTATCAGGAGTCTTTAAGAGTGTGCACTCTTCCCTTGATAAGAGTGTCTGCGCATTGCCAATGTACACAGTGTGGCTCTTCCCTCTGCCTGCCCCCTCCAGTCCACCAGAACTGGACACCGGGAACTTTCCCTTCTTTTAATGACTGCCTGGCATTCCTTTCTATCGACATACCTGTATTGAATCAATCAGTCCCCAAGCCCATCGAAGTTATTCCAGTCCTTTGCCACCATATGCATGAGGATGAATTTCTAAAAGAAGAATTGCTCTATGTGTATGTGTAATTCTGAGAGAACTTGCCAAATTGCCACTTTATAGTGATTCACCAGTTTGGTTTCCCACCAGCAATGTATAAGAATGCCTGTTTTTCCACACTTTTGCCAACACAGGTATTATTTGTTTAAAAAAAAAACAACAACACCTTTTTGGTTGATGGCATATCTCATTATAGTTTTAATTTGTATTTCTCATTGTGAGAGAGATTAAGCATCTTTTCATGTTTTAAGAGCCACCTGTACTTCCTTTTCCATTTTTTCTATTAAGTCATTGATTTGATAGACTATAATTTGAGGCCAGTTGTAAACATGAGTCATACTTGCCTCTTAACCTTACTTATCCATTCCATTTTCAAATTCCTGCTAGCTTAAAAGCAAACAGACCAACCAGACTATTTTTTGTGGCCCGACACCTGTTGATGTAAACTTCTGTTAGGGACCTGAGACTTCAAATGTTACAAGTAGCTTTGCTGGTAAAAGAAAAGAAAGCCCAGTGGTAGTTTGCAACAGAGAATAAGGAGGAGGTGGTAGAGAGGGAGGTTGTGAAGTAACCCAAGTGGAAGGAATAAGGGAAGGAAGTTGAAGCAAAAGCCTGAAAGGTAAGGTTAGTGTTCTGCTCAGATTGAGAAGTCTACTTGATAAGTCAGTTAAGATAGCCCTTCCAATGGCAGTAAGTTCTCTAAAAAGGAAACAGAGAAAAGGGGAGTGCCAGCCTCTACCAAGGATATGTGGAAAGTTTTTATATGTATTTGGCAGCCTTGATTAAAATCATTTAAAGCAGTGAGTCTAATAGGAAAGGCAACCACTGAGTGACTTGAGTATAGCAAAACAAAATGTGTAAGAGTAGTTGTCTTTCTTAAGAAGTAAAATCAACTGGGATTTAGGCCTAGACAGGTTTGTTTTGGTATAATTCATTACAACATTTTACAAAGAGGGGATTTTTATGAAAATGTTTTTTGTACTGAGATTGCTTTACATTCCTTGTCATGACAGAAAGTCTCTTGCTTGAGAACCAGCCAAGAACTTCAGGAACTGAGAATCTAAGTTTTTTCCACATATTTGAATTTTCTTATTAGGAACATAGGACCTTTTATCATATGGCCCTATTGTTGATCCTTAAGGAGGAGAGGGGCTGTTCTCCTGAGCAAGGGGAGACACAGAGTCTCCTTTTCCCTTGGGGCCACCCCCTGGCCACCTGCCTGCTGCTCCCAGGAGAGCTGTCAGTACTCTGCACTCTGAATGGACACTCATGGCCCTTGCCTTGACTTGACCTTGACAGTTCAGCCCTGGAACCATGGTTGAAGTTGTGGGCTTCAATTTTTTGCTGTTGGTGATCAGGCCAGTGTTTTAAATCCTCATAGGTAGGTTGATAGATTTTACTCAGCATGATACCAGTAAAGTTCTGTAAAGATGCTCAGCTGTGCTTTGGTGAGCTTCCCATCTGAGCCCTGCCTCCTCCCAGTACACTGTCCCTGGTAGGGGCCTCACTCTCCAGATAAGGTCCTACTTTCCTCCAACAGGGCTTTCCTTCCCTTTAGAATACAGGAAAGTATACCTGCTTTCAAGAGATCACATCTTTATCTAACAGGAATGAGATAACTAGGTAATTCCCTCTGCCTTCTGAGGGAGCAGTGTACTCTTTCATCCCTTGTGTGGGAAGGGGATGGTTTAGTACCTCAGTCTGAGCTACTAAACTTGACCCAGCAACATAGAGGAAAGAGAGCTGACCTCACAGTATTGTGGGGACAGGATGTGAATATAGCTGGACATTCCTGTCCTCCCTTCCTTCAAGGTTTCACTTCTTCCCTACAATACAGCATGGCCAACTTGTGGCCTTTGTGATGTATTTCTGGCTTTGTCTACACATGCTGAACAGAGCTGATCACCCTTATACGTAAAATAAGGGAGCAAGAAGTTCAAGCAGGCTTTCTGTCTCAGAATGGGGTTAGGACTGAGTGTCAGAGACAGGCAGATTAGGAGTTCGGGCCCTTAGTGTAGCTATCCTTACCATACTTCCCTGTAGTGAGTGACAGTAAAGGACCTATACTCATCTTCAGAGTCTAGATAGCAGAGCCCGTGACTGGTTTTTGGTGGGTTGGGGTCTGCCGGAGGAGCCCCCAAGAGTGGAGCCTGGGGTGGCTGTCTGGGAGGAGGGTGGCTCCTGCAAGGAAATGTAACAGCATTCCCACGTAGGCCTAAGACCCTTCTGGCCTCAATTTGATTTAGGAAGAATTTTGACAGGTTCTTTGGGGGTGTCATTTTTATGTCTACAAATAAATTAAACATTAGAATGTTAAGAACTTTGCAAAGAAAATATACCTAATGTTTACATATGTACAATCTGTTAGAAAAATAAATGTAGATTCTTTGGTGACTCGGAAGATGTGCAAATTGAGGAATGCTACATGATTTTAGCATACACATGCAGCATGATAGCATATGACTTTTTGGATGAGGTTTCTTTACGTTGAGTTGGATTTAAAATGTTTACTCTCCGTGCCGAGGAGCAGGAATAATGGTCCATTGAACACCTCAAGTGCCAGCTCTGGTTCTCTCAAGGCTGGTGCATTTTTAAGGGGGTTGGGGGGAGCTTCTAGATAATGGTGCTGCTTGTCTTGGTGGCTCACCCTCATCAGGGGTCCCATAACTGGAGTGCCAGGGTGAAAGTGTATCCCTGGGGGTGGCACTTAGCAAAAGTACTTCTAAGGGTGACCAGCTCTGTTCAGCATCTGTAGATAAAGCCAGAAATATATCACAAAGGCCTCAGCCAGGGAATTGTGGACCAAAGAGCAGGGCTGAGGGCCACTTGAGTTATCCTTGAGAATGTGGAGCAGTGATGTGGGCTTGCTTTTGATAATAGACTCATAGTACAGTTGGCCCTCCACATTCATGGGCTTCACATTTGTGGCTTTCACATCTGCAGGTTTATTTTATTATTATTTTTTTAAATGTACTATTTTTTAACAATTTTATTTATTTATTTTGTATGTATGTATGTATTTATTTATTTATAGAGAGAGGGGAAAGGGGAAAGAGAGGGAGAGAAATATCACTGTGTGGTTGCCTCTCATGCACCCCCAACTGGGGACCTGACGTACAACCTAGTCATGTACCCTGACTGGGAATCGAACCAGCGACACTTGGATCGCAGGCCAACGTTCAATCCACTGAGCCACAGCAGCCAGGGCCACATCTGCCGGTTTAATCAATTGTGGGTTGAAAATATTCAGGGGAAGAAAATCCCTGAAAGTTCCAAAAAGCAAAATGAATTTGCCACATTTGAACACTACCTGATCCCATGCAAATGCAGTGATATGTGGGCACACCCTGCTGTAGCCTATATGCAAATATAGGTTATTTGCAAACACTACACCATTTTATAAAAAGAAGAGAGTTGAGCATCTGTGGATTTTGGTATCCATGGAGAGTCCTGGAATTAATTGCCCCAGATACAAGGGACAGGTGTATTATTTTCATGTGGCTGTTTAGATCGTATGGAGCAGATACTCAGGCTAGCTGTTTTAAGAGAGAAGAATGTACTTCTATGAAGTTGCAGGGTGCTGTGAGGATCATGGAAACTCAGGAATCTGCGTCTTGTTAAGGCCTAGCAAGGGCCCCACAGAGGATGGAGTGGGAGGCTGCAGGACCCTCCTATGGTGGTTTTGTATTCTCAGCTCAGCAACACTCCCTGTTGCTATTTCTCTCCTTACCACTGTATTTCCTCCTCTTCATAAATCTTTTCTCTAATTTGGGCTTATTGACAACCTTTCAGAGTCCCTGCTCTATCTCATGACCTCTTACTACATGTTCTTTCAAATTCAAAATTTCTCTATTATTTGTTTTGATTAGGACTCTTGGGAGCATTTTGTGCTCCCCCACTCTTGGGCCCTAGGTTGAGCTATGGATTGGTGGCCCTGTAGTCTCCCTTTCGTATAAAAAGCTCTGGCAGAGTAGCAGGTTTTGTAGCCCAACCGTGAGGTTGTGAGTAGGAGAGAGTGCTCACATCCTGCCAGCTTTGATTAGGATTATCCCGGGAACTTGCTCTCAGGGAAGCAAGTGCCAGCAGTCACGTACCATGCAGTTTTTTGCTTTTGCCGTACACCTTTTAGTACATGGTTTTGTGACCTATGTACAAACTAATTAAATTTGATGCTTAGGAAATAAATGACCACTGAATCTGCAGCCACTAGATCTGCAGACTCTGTTCCAGAGTCTCAAATATTTCTTTTGCTTCACTTTAACCCACGTATAAGAAGAAAAGGGTGCTGCTATTTGATTTGTTTTGTCTCAGCTTGTAGGGACCTAGTACATGTTACTGATCAGTAAAAAGCAGACATCCTTAGATTCCCTCCGCATTCCCATTCAGAAGGAGATGGTGCTCACAGTCCTCGATTCTTTCCTGAAAACTGACTGGAGGTGTATCGTTGCAGGCTGGGGGTCCTCCGTTGGTGTCGACTCCAGTGTCTGCCTTCTCTCGCACTTCTGCCACACCTTCCAATCAGGATATCTGCAGGTAACACTCACTTCAGATGCTACACTGGTTCATGTTCATCTCAGAAGTAAGCATTATTGTCTTAGGTTCCTGATTTTTCATTTGCTTGGTCAATATGCCTTTGCTCTAAACGGTAGACCCAGATTTGTGTGCTGTTCGCTCACCAAGTTACCACATGAGTCTCATTTCTTCCCTTTTGTGTCTCTTCTCTTTAAAAATTGTTTTTACTTTCTGTGTTTTTATTCCACTATTCTCTGCATGCAGTTCCAGTGCAGTGTTTTCTGAGTGTTGTCACCACAGTCCCATGCAGTCTGCTGTTGTCTTGAAAGCTCCTCAGTCCCAGAGTTCTCTGACACAAGGGCTCACTGTGACAGTTATCTGTAAAGACACATTACAGGCATCAAAGAGAAATTCCAGTGGTTCAAAGTGGGTCCAGGCTGGGAAGCCTGCTAAGAATACCAACGCCAGAAGAACACTAAAGTTCTCAAAATCCTTGAACAATGTGGGTGAGAAGGCCCACTATTCTTTGGAAAAATTTGACTATGTGGAAAAAACTTGCTCTGAAGGAAAATTGATACTCTCTCAAGATCCATGTCTCAGAATTAACAGGTTTCATCACAAACAAAAAAGAACTCTGAATTGCACACCTCTTGGCCATTCCAAACATTCTTGTGTTTCATCCCTATTTGCCAATATTTCAACTGCTTCAGAGGTGGAAGGTGGCAAGGAGGGCTTGCATGTCCCTCTTTTGGAAGAGAAAGCAGATGGTGAGTCTGTTTCCAGAAGCCGGAAACTGCTCAGGTACCTGTTCTCCCTCTCACTTGGCTCGAGTGCCGACAGCCTGCACAGATTCCACGAGCTGGAGAGCTGTGCCGCTCACCTGCATTCTGCCAAGTCCTCCAGCGGGCTAGCAGAGAGCACGGGCTCCTGCTCTGATGAAATGGGAGACGATGACGTCTTTGAGGACAACACATCCGCAAAATCAAAGAACAAGGTCCTGCGGGCACCCCTCTGCTCAGTGGAGAAGGACAGTGACCTGGATTATTATTCTCCCCTCTCTGAACAATGCCCCCCCATCTCTCCTGTGTCCACGTCAGGGGATGCCTGCAGGTTGGTTTGCTAAGAACCACCATTCTGTCCATCTCTCCTTCCCACATCTGTGTAGCCTCATCTTGCTTTAATATGTGAAGTTTCAGGAAAATGAATTACTAGGCAGTTTAGACAATTATTGATTAATAGTTTTCTCTAAAAGAATGGAATATTATTGGTATCATTTGAAAAACCAATTTCTGTGACATGAGTCCCAAGATAGTTTCACAGATGATCAAAGAGGAAGAAGCTACACATATTAAAGGTCAAGCTGATTTTTCTCAACTAAAATTAAGTAGACTTTGCATAAAGAAATTGAAAGAACAGAAGTTTTTCAGTTTGATGGTCTAGATTTTAAGGATTGCCTGCCCCTTGCAGCCTCAATTTTACCCCTTGCTTCACATACAACATGATGTGTGTGGGGACAGGCTGTCCTTCCTTCCCTCTTTTTAACTGGGATGCAGCCACCTCTATCCAGATCCTAATCCCACTTTCCACCTTTATCTCCTCTCATGTGCAGCATCCTTGTCTGGCCCCTGAAATCTTTCAGAATTCACTTTTCATCACCACTCTTATGCCTTCCCCATTGTAGGCTTTCCCCAGTCACCCCTCCTTAGGGTCAGCTGTTATCATGTCTAACCATTTGATCAGAAACAAACAGTGGAGAGCCTGCCCAGAGCCAGAGCCCTGCTCTTTCAGGCCGTGTATCTCTGCTGCTCTGTAGCTGCTGGGAAAGACCATTCTCTTTCTCTAAAGTCCATTTAGTTTCTTGAGGTTAGGTAGCTCTATCATGTTGCATGTACCCTCAATCTTTCAATATAAGAATGATTTAAAATTCTCACTTATTGCTGTGACTTGTCTGCAAAAAGAAATAAAACTGCAGTACCTTATAATGTTTTTTAGATCCAGGAGAGGTACTGTGATTTCTCTGTTTACTCTGACAAAAATGTGTAATTGTGTGTGGAGGTGAGGTCAGTGATTATGCTAAAAAAATTCCACCATCTTTTTAAATCACTGGTATTTTTGGAAGGTAGTGTGCTTGTTCGCTTTACACAGAATTTTTTTTCATATTATTTTAACATTTTAAGTTCTGGAAGATGCTTCCATGTTGTCTTAAATTTGTCTTTCAGTGAAATTCTTAAATCTTAGCAAAAGTGGCTGCTTTGTCATTTCTTACATTATTTTTTCCTCTCTGATGCCAAATGCTATCCAGACTTTCCATGTTGGTGTGGTAAGCTAGAAATTTTTAGTTTGTAATAGTTGTCCTCATATATGTCTATATGTTTTTGTGTTTATAGTCAATTCTGTGATGTTTGTTTTTGAAAGTTTTCTTTGGGGCTATTGACCTTCCATTGAAGTGTTATCTTCCCTGTCATGTAGCCCTCCCTGTAATGACTGGCTTTCCTGCCCTAGGATCTGTCACTGTGAAGGGGATGATGAGAGCCCTCTGATCACCCCCTGCCACTGCACAGGGAGCCTGCACTTTGTGCACCAGACCTGCCTACAGCAGTGGATCAAGAGCTCTGACACACGCTGCTGCGAGCTCTGCAAGTACGAGTTCATCATGGAGACCAAGCTGAAGCCTTTGAGAAAAGTATGTGTAAGGGTACTTACCCTGAGCAGTGCTTTAACCTTGCTGAAATGCGTGCCCCTGAAGAGTGAGCACCTGGGCCTGGATGAAGCCTTAGCTTGCTTGTGTTCACCTCCTTGAGGAGTGGGGGCTGGTGTGTACATCATGTTGTAGAGGTCATTGTTTCCAGGTCTCTCCTCTCAGGAGGAAACTTTTTTACCACTTAGTCATAATGTTTTCTTTTTCATTCAAACTAAGACAGCTTGCCTGTCTGCATCAGCCATTTGGTCCTTGACCTGTTTTGTGACATTTTAGTCAGCATTGACTTTAAATGTGCTAACTCTTCATGCCTTGTCTCTAATTATAACTGTATGTTAGAGATTAGTATCTCTCTGCAGCACAAAACAAAGCATAACATAGTACATTAGCTTGTCTATTCTGTGACAAATATTTAGATGGGAGGGTGGAATGGTGAGAATAGTAAAGAAGCAAAAGCATTATAGGCAATGCAGCTCTCATCAGGCCCTTGTCATTGCTCCTCTGAGAGGAGCCTTGTCCTGCAGTCACGTCCGTGCAAACATTGTTTGTTCAGCATGTCTGTATGTATCCAGAACATAAGGTTTTGTGTGGAATAATAAAAGACTTGTTCTTACCTCAAAATTTTAATATGCAGATTGAAAAGGGAATCATCATCAGATAACAGCACATGATAATGCCAATTATAAATGCTAACTGATATGGCAGTAGAACATACCAGACATTAGAGAAAGAAGGACTCATTGTGAGCAAAAGCTCTGGGAAGTAGTGCTGGTAGCATCATAGAATGTCTGGGTGTTGAAGCAGTTCTTGAAGGCACAGTAGGATTTGGAGGTGGAGCGAAAGAAGTTTACAGAGGTCAGCTTGTCTCTGGAGAAAAGCATACACCAAAAAGGTGAGGTTGAGCATTTCAGGGCATTGTGAGAGGCTTGGACTGAGTATGTCTTAGGAAATAATAGGAAATTGTGGAGCAAGAGAGTATTTTAGGGAAGAAGCCATATGAATATGTACCAAACCATAGCAGAAAGCAATCTAACTTCAGAGAAGTCAGCCATAAACTACTTAAAAAATGGAATCTTCTGGCACTTTGACCAATATAGGTAATCCATGAGGCTCTACTTTCAGCTTCTCCTGCATAGAACCATCTGGAAAGAGGCTGTGACTAGGGCTGGCAGAGGATATACAGTGTTTACACTTTGTTGTTTTTCTCTGCCTTCATATGTTTTCTTCTGGTTCAGAAACTGATAAATGAAAAAATCTGGCTATGTGGAGTGAATTAATGAGTTCCTAGAGATGGGACTGGCAGAGACTGCTTTTACCAGGAACTCTTAGCATCAGTTTCAAGCTGTTGGTGCCAAATTAGCAGAGGACCAAAGGGTGAGCGCCTTCCACCATCACCTTCACAACAGAGTGTGACCCACCTGCTAGTATGTTGTGGCATCATCACCCTCATCTTCCCCTCGCCCATGCTAGTCAGCACGTGAGGCAGGCTCAAAATGTGCAGGTTTTTTGCTTTTTTTTAAAATCAGAACTGAAATCACAGAATTCTTTATTGACTCATTTGATGCCTGCTTGCAAGAATAAGCAGACGGGGTTGCTGGTCATGTTTCACAGCTTATCTCGATCCCAGCTTCTTTTCATTGCCTAGGAAATTGGCTCTGAACAGACTACCAGTACCAGTACCTAGTTGAAGTCAAGTAGTTTAACGGAAACGACTTTGGGTATTTGGGGAAATTCATTTTGTTTGGGAAAGGGGGAGAGGGGAGGATAGCCAGTCTTACTCTGTGAGCCTGAGCTTCATGCTCTGCATGTTGTCTTTGCAGTGGGAAAAGTTGCAGATGACAGCCAGCGAGCGCAGGAAGATCGTGTGCTCAGTGACATTCCATGTCATCGCCATCACCTGTGTGGTCTGGTCCTTGTATGTGCTCATCGACCGCACTGCTGAGGAAATCAAGCAGGGGCAGGCAACAGGTATGTGTTCAGAACTAAAGGGGAGCTCAGTACAGAGGTCCTGGGTAACACACTGGGGTCTATGGATTAGAGTGTTATTTTGGATTGATTTTCAAGTCAGACCTCAATTGTATGGGTTTCTGGAAGGGGCAACCAGCCATCCTACTTGGATGTTTCTCTTGCTGTGAGTAGTTTTGAAAACCCAGTCAGAAGAGCTCAAATCATGAAGAGAGAATCTCCATGTACTGCTTCCTAGAAGAGCAGGATAAAAGGGAGTGGACACCCTCTCCCACCCCTCCTTCAATGAGATAAGCTTTGATGAGTTAAGAATCCATGGGTTATGGGAAGTTCATGAGTTATGTTTTATGTACTTTAGATCTTAAATAAGGTCAGCTGTTAGGCTAACCAGGTATTTCCCTTCCAGGAATCTTAGAGTGGCCCTTTTGGACTAAATTGGTGGTGGTGGCCATCGGCTTCACTGGTGGACTTCTTTTTATGTACGTTCAGTGCAAAGTGTATGTGCAGTTGTGGAAGAGACTCAGGGCTTACAACAGAGTCATCTATGTTCAAAACTGTCCAGAAACAAGCAAAAAGAATACTTTTGAAAAACCTGCACTCATGGAGCCCACCTTTGAAAATAAAGATGGACATGGACTCTATCATTCCAACACAAACTGTTCTCGTTGCACAGAACCTGAAGGCACTGGAGCAGAAATCATTCACGTCTGATTGTGTGGAGGGTATAGTTTTCCTGGACACCCATGAACAGCTGACAGAAATTATTTACTGCCAATTGTGTACCTTTTCTTACATGCTTTAATAGCACGGACTGGACAAGTGACTTATTTTTAATGGTTTCTCTTTCTAAACCCTCCTCATTGAATCTCCTGGAAAGCTCTCACATTGGCTGGACATGTCTCGGTTCCAATTCTACCAGCACATCTGTGGGAAGGGAAGGTGGAGGACTCAGTAACCATGACAGAGAGCTGGCCCATGGTCTCGAGCACAATGAGAGATAAAATGTAAAGCCTGAGGGAAGAACAGGAGCAGGGTGGCACTCAGGCCCTGATGTACAACTCTTCCAGTTGGCAGTAGACCTCACCCTGGAGCAGTGTTTGGGGAAGTCTAGTCATGGTGCGAGGATTCCCCTCCTCACTAGGGAGATCCCAGGGAGGTGAGCTCCCTCTGCCAGTGCTGCAACTTTCAGTTCTCCTGAGCAGATGGGCCATGGTGCTTAGTGCATGGTGGCAACTGATTCACTAAGCAAACAGCACTTTACAAAAAGAGAATCTTTATTTTATTTTATGTGTGTCCAGTAAGGTTGACATTTAAAAGAATGTCTCATATAGAAACCTCTTCATGACATTGATTATATCTTTTATGTTATAACAGATCTAAAACCCTTTTGCCTTTTGTATTCTGAGAAACGTGACATCTAGTCTGTGTCCATTAAAGAGACTTGTGACTGTAAAGCAGAACAAACAGGTCTGACGCTTCCTCATAACATTTCATGGAAATTAATGGATTCTAAATGGCAATTTGAGCTTAATTCCTATGGTTTCAAGCTTGTTTTATGACAACTCTTTATAAAGGGGCCTGCCCCAGACATTTTCTTTTTTTTTTTTTTTTTTTTTGTCAACACTGAAACAGAAGAGCTTATGAGTTCTAAACGAAAGGAAAAGAAGTGAGTAATTAAAACAGAAGTGAGTATTTAAAAACCAGTCCTTCACAGACAAACCTCTCTAGTTTGTACTGGCATCACACTGAAAGAATTATCATGTACCACCCTGGTCAAAGGTCTGTCCACTGTCAGTGCTCCTGGGCTCCTTCCTCCCGGCCACTTTCTGTTTCTGGGAGGGCAGAGAGGCAGGCAGGCTGGCTCTGGGACAAGGGCCAGGAGTGAGCCACAGACTGCCATAGCCCACTGTGTCACTGCCCTCAGCCACACCCCCAGCCTTAATTGGACTGAACAGAGATGATCTTTTAGGGGCCCCCTGGCCTTGTTATCACTCTATTCTGTCATCAGGAATTATCTCCAGTACCATTTTTTGTAAAACAAACAAAACGAAAATGACTACCAAAAGTCTACTTAAAAATTCTATTTTTAAAAACTAGTTTCATTGCACTAGGGAAATGAGTGAACTCCAGGAAACTTAAGCCAGGAGGATCTGCAGTGTAACATAGGTATCACAGATGCTAGCTTTCCAGGGAACTCTGCATGTGTTTGGCAGTCCTGCCCTTAGTCCTCTGAGCCTTAGATGCCTCGTCTGGCATGTTAAGAGGATGAAGCAAACACAAGATGAGTCCTTTGTTTTCCAGAGTGGAAGCACTGTGGCTTGTTTTGGAAACCAGGAGGAAGCTGAAGGGTGTCTTAGCTCTCGGAGAGAGCATGCGGTAGCAGTCTGCTGTGCCACCTCCTCCCACACAGTCTGACTCTTCAGGATTACGGGCTCTTATCTAGGGATCTGCTCTGCCATGGCCTTCTTGTGGCTGGGCACCACACCTGCCCCTGAAAATTGATCAGCTTGCCCTCTCACTATCTCCCAGGCCACATCCACCCCATGCCTGTTTTCACTATGCCCCAAAGTGTAATCACCCACACCCCTTCTCAGCCTGGAGACACCAAGCAAAGTGCTTACTCGGGGTTGCTGGATCCTGGTCATCCCTGACTCTGCCCCTTCGAAATGGCCTGGGGAAGGCCCAGTGTTCGCCACCTTCTAACAGCGGGTGAGGGGTCGTGTGAAGATGGGTAGATTTTCAAGCAGGAATCCTTTGTTCTCTCTTGATGGAATCCCTTAAGCTGAACTTAAAAAGTACTGAGACTTCCCATAGAGAGGTGGGTTTGCTTCGGTAGTAATAGCCCCTGGGCAGCCCACCTTTTGCAGCTAGCATTCCAAATGGCAAATGTACCTTTGTACCCATGACTGTTGTGTTGCTCCAATGCCCACCCAGATTTTTATGAAGCCCTCTCAGCATCTCATCACCTCTCACCAAGTTCCTAAAAACTCTCTGCCTGTGGATATCTGTCCCAGGTCCTTCTTTCCTCTACTGGAAAGACACACAGATGCTCCCTTGCCTTTCTATTTTCTTGCAGATTCTAGTTGAGCACCTTGGACCACATTCTTAGTCCCAGGTCTAATATTTCCCTCACAAGATTGTGTTTTGCTGCCATCTAGTGGGAACAGTGGATCTGCCAGCTGTTCCCTTTAGTCTGTCACCCTCTAAATACTTTGGGAGGTAAATCCCCAGTTTCCCTTCATCTTGCACCTGGCTTTAGTGGGAGGATGGCATTTGACTGAACCATATAGAAATGTGGGATGAGCCTGCAGGTCTCAGGGCTAGGCAATGGGGAGATGGCAGCAGCTCTCTCTGACTTGGCCTTTATTCCCCAAGAAGTCACAGTACAACTCAAGGGCTTCTGACTTCTTTGGCTGCCAGCAGTCATTTGGTTTTTGTGCCTGAGTTTAAGAATTTCCTGAAAATTCTATAAAAGCTCTTTTCCTACTCCAGGTTTATAACATGTCACCCCCTGCCCCCTTTTTATTTTGCTTCAGTCCACTTTTTTCAATCTATGGGTCTAGTGTTCAAACCTCAGGTGTGACCTACCAGGTTACAGATACACAGGCTCCAGGCAGTTTGGCCAGTTCCCAAGCCTCAGGTAATGCCTGAAGCTGCTTCTGTTGCCTGGTGGTCAGCTGCAGGGCTGGAGGAGGACTGGGAACAGCAGGATAAAAGTCCATGATGCTATGGATTTGGCCTGATAGAAACACACTTTTGAAATATTTACCCTTTCGAATCTGATTTGATATATGCAGCTTCCATCTCTAGCCCAGGAGAGACCTAAACAGCTCATCACCTATTCAGATGCACTGATTCTAGAAAGTTGATTGTTAATAAAAACCAAATTTACACTGGCACGTGTGGTGTATTTTCTAAAAGACACTTAGGGAGTTTCTAGTTATCTAGATGTCTAGTTTTGTACTCTTTTGTGTGTGTTCAGTTTCTCAGCATCACCACTTGAATCATTCTGTACAGGGGCTTGTTTGTGCTATGTATGTGATGTCTAAATGCAGCAATAAAACACTTCTGTACAAAGTTCTTCCATGGAGGTGTTTTCCTGCAAGGAAGCTTGGGAACCTCTCTGGGCTCCTCTTGCTTGCACATCAGGGAAGAAAATCACGTACTCTGGAGGTGTCCATTTTCCTCACCTGCCCTTTGAGGGAGGACAACTTGCCTGATACTGGTGGTCACTGGGAAGGGGGTGGGTTCTGGAGGGTGTACAGGCATGGGAGTGAACTGAAGCAGTGCACACAGGTGTGCTTGTTGGAAACATGAAGGCTGTGTGTGAACTTAATGCCCTGAGAGAAGTTTCTAGAAGAGCACGGGCCTGCTGCAGGGCCCACAGCAGAGCCAGCAGAATTGTTGCACCTGCTAAGGTATGTACTTGGAGGGAGGGAAGCCAGGACATGCCCTGAGCGTGTGCTCATCTGGTTGGAGGAGTGGTGAGGAAGTGGAGCTGAAAGAGGACTCAGCTTCTGTAATAATGTGGTGGGAGACTGCCTGAGAGGAGCCCCTATGCTTTGGGGAAGAAACACCAAATGGGGTCTTATTACAGGTAGGCTTAAGACCTCCAGGCCTTAATGCCCTTTGACACTAGCCACAGTGATGAGTTATAGGGCTGCTCCATGACCACCTCTAGGGGCTACTTCTATGTCACGGGTGGCACACTGCCATGCCCATTCATTTTCATATTATATTCAGCTGACTTCCTGCTGTAATGACCGAGTTAAATAATTGGGGGCAGATCTTCTGGCATGCAAAGTCTAAATTATTGACATGGTCCTTTATAGAAAACTTTTATCAACCCTTGGTCTGTGTGAATGGTGCCCCTACAGTTGTTGGTCATGGCCCATTTCAGAGGTGCTATGGGCCCCTTTTCAAGGCCCGTCATTTCTCTAGCCTCAGAAGTTACATCGTGACCAGGAGTCCTGCTATACCTCTGTATAGCTGGTCCTGGAAAGAGCTGAGAGGTGTCATTACAGAGTAAAAGGAAGAGAAGAACATGTCTTCCTGAACTGACAGTTCCTCTAGGGTGGCAGATCCTTGCCTGCCAGCCATCAGAGAAGCTTGCATCTCCCCCTGCTTCTCCCTAGCTGCTGCTTGGAGCTGAAATGAGAGGAGCAGAGTCCAGACTCCACTGGCATGACTTCAATATACTATGCACACTAGGTCTGGGACTGGAAATCCAACAGTTCAGGGAGCCACACATGGGCTCCACTTTGGCCCCCTGGACTGCCTTCCATACTCAGGAGACTGCAAGGCAGTCCCCTGAGGTGAGCTGGCCTGGCTGGGGTCCCGGCACTGATGTAGTATAGTCTGCGGGAGTCCAGGGGAGACAGTAGAAGAGGCCAACATAGGTTAGTGCAGCAGTTCTCAACCTTCCTAATGCCGCGACCATTTAATTCAGTTCCTCATGTTGTGGTGACCCCCAACCATAAAATTATTTTCGTTGCTACTTCATAACTTTAATTTTGCTACTGTTATGAATCGTAATGTACATATCTGATATGCAGGATTTTTATTGTTACAAGTTGAACATAATTAAAGCATAGTGATTAATCACAAAAACAATGTAATTATATATGTGTTTTCCTTTTTTTTTTTTTTTTTTTGCAGGATTAACTTTGTATTTCCTTTACTTCTCACAAGAAATTTAAAACATTTTTGGTTAGACCAATAACTTTTATTTTATTTTTTTATTTTATTTTATTTTTTTTAAATGTGTTTTATTGATTATAATATTACATTTGTGCCAATTTCCCTTCCCTCTGCTCCCCTCCACCCGGTGGCCCCCCTCCCTCCAGTTGTCCCCCCCTTTTAGATCATGTCCATTAGTTGTGCATACAGTTCTTCTCAACCTCTCTCTGTCTATTCCATTCCCTCCTACCATGATCCTTAATTCCTATATCATCTCCCTCCCTCTCCCCATTCCCCCTCCCTGTTGACCTCCCCCCAATATGTTCCCCGTACCTATAGTTCTTTTTCCACTCTCGTTGCCTGTTTAGTTTGCCTTTGTTTCAATTCCCTAGCTTCTGTTGTTTCTTGTGATGCAGTTTTCATTTTAGATTTCATTGTCTTGATCCTCCTTTTTCTAAACCAGTCCCTTTAACATCTCATATAACAGTGGTTTGGATCTAATGAACTCTTTCAGTTTTATTTTGTCCTGGAAACACTTTCTCTGTCCTTCTATTCTGAATGACAATTTCGCTGGATAGAGTATTCGTGGTTGTAGGTTTTGGATTTTCATTACTTTGAATATTTCTTGCCAGTCCCTTCTTGCCTGCAGGGTCTCCCTTGAGAAGTCAGCTGATAGTCTAATTGGGACCCCTTTGTACATAATTCTTTTCTTCTCTCTTGCTGCTTTTAAGATTCTCTCTTTATCTTTAATTTTTGACATTTTGATTATAATGTGTCTTGGAGTGGTTCTCCCTGGGTCCAGTTTTTTTGGAACTCTCTGTGCTTCCTGGACCTGTAAGTCTATTTCCTTCCCCAAGTCTGGGAAGTTCTCCTTTATTATACTTTCACTCAATTTTTCAAGTTCTAGTTCATCTTCCTCGCTCTCTGGCAAACCAATGATTCTTATGTTGGGCCTTTTATAGCTGTCCCAGAGGTTTCTGATCCTCTCATCGTTGCTTCCCATTTCCTCTCGCTGCATTGGTTGACTTCTTGTTCCTTCTCCATATTCCAGTTTGTTGAAATGAACTCTGGATTTTTTTTCCTCACCATCTGTCTCGTATGTGGTTTTGTTCCTTTCGTTATGAGTGTTTTTCGCTTCTTTCTCATCTTTTTCCTGCTCTTTTGTGAATTCTGTAAGCCACCTGATAACAATGGCCCAGAACTGAGCATCTGACAGGTTTCTTATCTGTTCATCTGTCAGGTTCTCCATCTGTTGCCTGGTGAGCTGTGCCACCGGGATTTCTATAGTTGTCTGCCTCATTTTGACAGATGCGTTTTGTTTTCTTGGGCCGGCTGTAGGGGGCAGTGCCTGTGTACTCGTAATGACCCAGCGACCGGCCGCCGTTCGGCAGCCTTTCTTGCTGTGCCGTGGTGCTTTGTCGTCACAATCCAGCGACCAGTGCCTGTCCGCGACCTATTTCGCAGCCCTGTGGCGCTTTCTTTGGGGGCGGGGGTCCAAGATGGATTCACACAGTTATTCCGCTAGGAGACCGGGATCCGTCCTCCCACCCCCCTGGGCCTCACTGTTCAAGGCGATGTGGTGGCTGCTTTCCCCAGCGTTGGGGTCGCGAGCTGCCGGGGGTTCGACTGCAGCCGGGGTTGTTCTCCCCGCTGCTGTCCCAGGTGCGACCGCAAACAGCTCCGCCCCCTTTCGCTCTTACCTGCCCAAAGGGCGCCGCTGGTTTATAACTTCATATGTTGGGCTTCCGTGTAGTTTTATTTTCTGGAATTTCTAGTTAGCCTTTGTTTTGAAGTAGTTGTATTCCTCTCTAGTTGTAGAGGGAGACCTAGCGCGTCCGTCTAAGCCTCCATCTTGGCCAGAAGTCCCATGTGTTTTCCGATGGTCTTAGGCGACACCTGTGAAAGGGTCGTTCGACCCCCAGGTTGAGAACCGCTGGGTTAGTGTGTGAGAAAGAGTGGAGCAGTGCATTATTACCCTTATTATCCTACGTCTCTGATGTTCAACTATCCTATTATGAAATGAAAATGGTACATTAGATGGAAGCTCTTGGTGGGGGTGCTTTCTGTCGATTGGTTGGTTAATGACTGTTGGTTCATACCAACAAAAACTTGGTAACCCACATGTCTCCAGACTTCCTTTCAAAACTTTTCTGATCTGTGAAATCCAGTCATCTGGGAACCCTGGCCTAGGTAGGGGCTCTTGCCTCATCCAGGTGGTGTACGGTCCCTTGAGGACTGTGAGTGTCCTTGTCCGGCTCCTCAGGGAACTCCCATGGCTTATATATGATTTTCAAAGTGGTACCCGCTCCTCCTCAGCATTTCCCCAACAGTGAGAACAGCTCCTCTTGTTCGACCCTGTGTATGGCCGGTCAAAAGGCCCAGAGAGCATTGAGCTGAGTTGCTGAGTCACATGGAGTCACTGAGTAATCTTCTTGACTCAAGGCTCTCCTCCCACCTCACCTTTGAAGGATATCTGGGAGGAAGTGCAAACAATTTCCCATTCTCCCACACCCTTTGAGTCAGCCTTGCAGAGGCCCAGGCCCAAGGGACAGGGTTAGGATCTTTGGGAGCATCCCACCATTGAAGATGGAGGAAGCGAGGGAGGATGTCGCTTTCTAGGGGGAGTGCTGCAAGGGAGGCACAAACTTTCCTCTACCTCCAAGGTTCCTTTTGCTGCTCTAATAATCAAACAGACATGAGACAAATTTGCAAGAGAAAATAATTAAACTCAGTACTTACATATGTATGGGAACCCCACACACATGAGAGTCAGAGATCCCACATGCAGGAGAGGTTCAGAGCCAGAAAGGAAGCATGGGTGTATGAGACGATCTGAGCTAGGGATGAGATAAGGTGCTTAGTAAATAGAAGTTTGTCCTGCCCTGTAAATAGGTCAAAAATCTCACCTAATTCAAAGCCCCTAGTTCACGTTCTTCTAGGTAGTTAAGGGAGAAGCAAAACTTTCTTTTGAGCCTGAAGCTAAAATTGCCTTTGGCTCAAAATAATCTGCATACCACTGAGGCACATTTGAGGGTGGCTCATTTTGAACCCCCATACTGGGTTGAATAAACAGCTACCTGACTGACCAGTTTCTGTTTTGTCGTAGTCCTGTCCCCAGAGGCCTGGTAGCAAGCACTTGAGGTGAATTTTCAAATGTTTGGAATGGAAGATATTCTAGTGCAGTATCACCTGGAAGCATTCAGGAGGAGCACGGATTAGCCTGGGTGTCCAGCTGCCCTAAGGCAGGCAGCTTCTCTCGGGTTACTTTCCAGGGACTTTTGCTAGCAACAGTGTTCTTCTCTGTGGAATGAGCTGACCATCCTACCGTGCCCCTCCAGGGGAACTTCAGAGATAAAGGCAGAGCTGGTGCATCTTTGCATCCCCCTCCCCCTTTTTAAAAAATTTATTTTTTTAATTGTTGTTCTATTACAGTTGTCCCATTTTTCCCACTTGTTCTCCTCTGCCACACCCACCCATGCCCCTGTCAGTCAGTCAGTCCCCACCCTGTTGTCCATGTCCATGGGCCATTTATATTAGTTCCTTGACTAGACCCTTCCCCTTCTTTACCCCCCTCTCCCCCACCCCCCTCCCCTCTGGTCACTCAGTTTGTTCCTTGTTTCCATGCCTCTGGTTCTATTTTGCTCGTTTGTTTTGTTCGTTAGGTTCCTGTATTAGGTGAGATCATATTGTACTTGTCTTTCATCATCTGGCTTATTTGTTTTGTTTTTTTTTTTCTTTTTTCTGGTACCCTTTATTTTTTTTCCAGCTTTTCTTTATTGATTATATTGTTACAATAGTTCCAATTTTCTCCCCTTTACTCTCCTCCACCCAGCATCTCCCTCCCCCAGCAAACCCCCCCCCAAGTCCATACCCCTGGTTCGTAAAAAATAACTATCCCTCCCTCTCAGATATTAAGACCCTTTGTAATCTTGTAAAAGACAATGGGCGAAGGTCTCAAGCTCCTCTAGCTGCTTCAAGCTGGACATGGTCGTCGTCCTACCTACCCTTGGGTCCAGAAATCCCTATTAATAGTGGGGGTGTGGAGGGGAGGGTGGCCTTCCTGCATGGGGAAGGATCGTGCAGACTCCAGGTCGGTTGGCTGTCCCCGGTCAACGGCGTGCTTGGTTTAACAGGCTGGCATCCTTGTTGTGTTCTGGGGGCAACAGATTTGGCGAAAAGGGTTAAAAGACATCATTCAATCCATAACTACTAGATGACAAAAGACAGGGATTAATTTTTCAATGTTCCACATTAGGGGAAAAAAAAAAAAGGGGCTTCTTTGGAGGAAGGTGTGCTGGGCACATCTCGCCTGTCCAAAACCCTTTTGCCCATTATACTTAGTTTGGGCTGAGGGAAATAGTTTATGTTTCCCCCCTCTCAGACCTCTGGGCCCTTTCTGTCCAAGCCATTAGGATACAAAAGAGAAACCAGTTTTAAAGTGAAGCCCACAGACCACCCCATTCTTCACCAACCCAGCCATTTAGTTCAGCCAAACAATTGAGTCTCAGGAGGCAGCGATGCAGACAGGATTAAGTGAGGCTTATCCGTACAGACAATCACTCAGGTAATGCGGTCATAGGCTTATGCCCTTTGAAAACAGAAAACACGTGTTAATTTATGTAACATAACCCACAAACAAGTCTCTAAATCTGTAAGACTGTCTTATTGGGAAGACATCCATTTGCAAGGCACGTGACATTCTACTTGCCTGCAACTTGAATCTCTTTGGTGATGTCACAGACATGGTTTAATTTTCAAGTGAAACCATATTTTAAATGAGAAGAAACTTTTAAGACAGTTAGCTGACCTACTTTACAGTCTACTACTGATCATTGTGATTTTTCTTGAATAATGATTTTTCTTCCTAAGATTACCCTCCTTGTCTTTAAAGGGACTACATTAAGTCCATTTTTAATTTATCCTGTTAATTTGCATAAACATAACAAGAGCAGCAAATGATCATTTATGAACTTTAGTTCTGCTTTGCTGGAACTTACCCAAGGAACATTTAGGGTAACCCTCAGTCTGCTCTTCAGGGCACTGAAGCTGGGCCACATACCTGGCATTCATCCTTGCCTGTACACACCTGTCCTTTCCAAGTCTTTCTGGTTTTCCATTGTGCCTTAAGGTCCCTTCTAGCCATCTTTCAGGAAAACAACCTTCGTTCCTTCCCTGCAGAGATTGCTGTGGACCGCACAACCAACCATGGTAGCAGGCCTTTTATCTCGCGGGCTTTTATTACCTTTGAAAGTCATTCCCAGTTCCTCAGGGCTTTTTGGTAACAACTTGAGCCCAAGTATGTCTCCTTTAGGCTTGACATTCCAGTCAAAGACTTGGTCAAAAAAAAGGAACCTCTATTAACAACTGGTCTTATTAGGTCTATGCAAAGAAACTTAAGTCATTACTTACTTGTTTAGAATGCCAAACTCTGGAGAGATCAAATAGGGAGAAAAATATATAACGTGAAGGAAAATCTTTGACCTAATATTCACTGAACTGGCATTTCCATTCTTCATATTTTCATTTTTCCCCCACTAAAAAAATTTTTTTGTTTGTTTTTCCATTACAGTTGTCTCACTTTTTTCCCCCTCTTGCTTCCCTGTACCCTGTCCCTCCCTTCCCCCACATTCAGTCCCTACTCAGTTGCCCATGTCCGTGGGTCATTTATACATGTTCTTTCACTTGACACTTCCCCTTCTTACCCCCTTCTCTCCCTCCCACCTCCCCCCTTGTTACTGTTAGTCTACTTCTTGTTTACATAGCTCTGGTTCAATTTTGCTCATTTGTTTGTGTTGTTCATTAGTTTCCTGTAATAGGTGACAGCATAAGGTATTTTTCTTTCATTGCCTGGCTTATTTCATTAAGCATTATTCTCTCTAGTTCCATCCATGTTGTTGCAAATGGTAGAAGTTCCTTCTTTCTTTCTGCTACATAGAACTCCATTGTGTAAATGTACCACAGTTTTTTGATCCACTCATCTACAGATGGGCATTTAGGTTGTCTCCAGCACTTGGCTATTGTAAATAGTGCTGCTATGAACATTGGAGTGCATAGGTTCTTTTGAATTGGTGTTTCAGGATTTTTCGGATATAATCCTAGCAATGGAATTGCTGATTCAAGAGGCAGTTCCATTTTTAGTTTTTTGAGGAAATTCCAAACTCTTTTCCATAGTGGCTGCACCAGTCTGCATTCCCACCAGCAATGCACCAGGGTTCCCATTTCTCCACATCCTCTCCAGCACAAGTTGTTTGTTGATTTGTTGATGATGGCCATTCTGACTGGTGTGAGGTGGTATCTCATTGTGGTTTTTATTTGCATCTCTCTGATGGCTAGTGACGTTGAGCATACTTTCATATGTCTATGGGCCCTCTGTATGTCTTCTTTGGAGAAGTGTTTGTTCAGGTCCTTTGCCCATTTTTTAATTGGGTTGTCTGTCTTCTTGGTGTTGAGTCGTATGAGTTCTTTATATATTTTGGAGATCAATCCCTTGTCTGAGATGTCATTGGCGAATATATTTTCCCATATGGTTAGTTTTCTTTTCATCTTGCTGATGTTTTCTTTAGCTGAGCAGAAACTTTTTAGTTTGATGTAGTCCCATTTGTTTATTCTTTATTTCCCTTGCCTTAGGAGATATATCAGTGAAAAAGTTGCTATGTGGGATATCTGAAATTTTCCTGCCTATTTTTTCCTCTAGGACTTTTATGGTATCACGGCTTACATTTAAGTCTTTGATCCATTTTGAGTTTATTCTGGTGTATGGTGTAAGTTGGTGGTCTAGTTTCATTTTTTTTGCATGTCCCTGTCCAGTTCTCCCAACACCATTTGTTGAAGAGGCTCTTTTCACTCCACTTGATGTTCTTTCCCCCTTTGTCAGATATTAGTTGACCATATGAACCTGGGTTTATTTCTGGGCTCTCTATTCTGTTCCATTGATCTATATGTCTGTTTGTATGCCAGTACCAGACTGTTTTGATTACCGTGGCCTTGTAGTATAGTTTGATATCAGGTATTGTGATTCCTCCTACTGTGTTCTTCCTCAAAATTGCTGTGGCTATTCGGGCTCTTTTTTGATTCCATATAAATTTTTGAAGTATTTGTTCTAGGTCTGTGAAATATGTTGCTGGTATTTTAATAGGGATTGCATTGAATCTGTAAATTGCTTTGGGTAGTATGGACATTTTAATGATGTTGATTCTTCCCATCCATGAGCATGGTATATGCTTCCATTTATTTGTATCTTCTTTAATTTCTTTCTTCAGTGTTATGTAGTTTTCTCAGTACAGGTCTTTTACCTCCTTGGTTAAGTTTATTCCTAGGTATTTTATTTTTCTTGTTGCTATGGTAAATGGGATTTTTCTTTCAGTTTCTATCTCTGAGTTTTTATTGTTGGTGTATAAAAATGCCTTTGATTTCTTAATATTGACTTTGTATCTTGCTATTTTGCCGAATTCACTTATTAGGTTGAGTAGTTTTTTTTGTGGAGTCTATAGGGTTTTCTATGTACACTATCATGTCATCTGCAAATAATGACAGTTTTACTTCCTCTTTTCCAATTTGGATGCCTTTTATTTCTCTTTCTTGTCTGATTGCGGTGGCTAGAACTTCCAAGACTATATTGAATAGGAGTGGAGAGAGCGGACATCCTTGTCTTGTTCCTGATCTCAGGGGGAATGCTCTCAGTTTTTGCCCATTGAGTATGATGTTGGCTTCAGGTTTCTCATATATGGCCTTTATTATGTTGAGGTATGCTCCCTCTATTCCCATTTTGCTGAGAGTTTTTATCATAAATGGGTGTCGTACTTTATCAAATGCTTTTTCTGCATCTATTGATATTATCATGTGGTTTTTGTCTTTCATTTTGTTTATGTGGTGTATTACGTTTATTGATTTGCGAATATTAAACCATCCTTGCATCCCTGGGATGAATCCTACTTGATTGTGGTGTATGATCTTTCTAATGTGTTGCTGGATCCGGTTTGCCAATATTTTGTTGAGGATTTTAGCATCTATGTTCATCAGCGATATTGGCCTGTAGTTTTCTTTCTATGTTGTGTCTTGACCTGGTTTTGGAATTAGGGTTATACTGGCTTCATAGAATGAGTTTGGCAGTCTTCCCTCTTCTTGTATCTTTTGGAATAGACTGAGGAGGATAGGAGTTAGTTCTTTCCTAAATGTTTTGTAGAATTCATTTGTGAAGCCATCCGGTCCAGGGCTTTTGTGTGCTGGGAGTTTTTTTATTACTGCTTCAATTTCACTAGCTGTTATTGGTCTATTCAGACTTTCTGCTTCTTCTTGATTCAGTTTGGGAAGACTATAGGTTTCCAGGAATTTGTCCATTTCCTCGAGGTTGTCAAATTTCTTGCCATACATTTGTTCGTAATAATTTCTTATAATCCTTTGTATTTCTGTGGTATCAGTTGTGATTTCTCCTCTTTCGTTTCTGATTTTATTTATTTGGGTCCTCTCTCTTTTTTTCTTGATGAGCCTGGTTAAAGGCTTGTCAATTTTGTTTATCTTTTCAAAGAACCAGTTCCTACTTTTGTTGATCTTTTGAATTGTTAGTTTAGACTCTATGTCATTTAATTCTGCCCTGATCTTGATGATTTCCTTTCTTCTACTTGATCTGGGCTTTGCTTGTTGTTCTTCCTCTAGTTCTTGTAGCTGTAGGGTTAAATTTTTTATTAGATATTCTTCTAGCTTTTTTAGGTAGGCCTGTATTGCTATGAACTTTCCTCTTAGGACTGCTTTCGCTGTATCCCATAGGTTTTGGGTTGTTGTGTGTTTGTTATCATTAGTTTCCAGAAACTTTTTGATTTCTTCCTTGATGTCATTGTTAACCCACTCATTATTTAATAGCATGTTATTCATTCTCCATGAGTTTGAATGTTTTTGAGTTTTTTCCTTGAGGTTGATTTCCAATTTTAAGCCATTGTGATCTGAGAAGATGCTTGATATAATTTCAATTTTCTTGAATTTGTTAAGGCTTGTTTTGTGTCCTACCATGTGGTCTATCTTTGAAAATGTTCCATGTGCACTTGAGAAGTATGTATATTTTGCTTCTTTGGGATGAAAACGTCTATATATATCGACTAAGTCCATTTGATCTAGAGTGTTGTTCAGTGCCTCAATATCTTTGGTGTTTCTTTGCTTTGAAGATCTGTCCATTGTTGACAATGGGGTGTTAAAGTCCCCTACTTTGAGTGTGTTGCTGTCTATATCTTTCTTGGAGTCTTTCAAAATTTTCCATATATATTTGGGTGCTCCTAAGTTGGGTGCATATATATTTATAAGGGTTATATCTTCTTGATGGATTTTTCCCTTAAGTATTATGAAATGCCCTTCTTTGTCTCTTTTTATGGACTTTGCTGTGAAATCTGTTTTGTCTGATATAAGTATTGCTACCCCAGCTTTTTTTTCATGTCCATTTGCTTGAAATACTTTTTTCCATCCCTTTACTTTCACTCTGTGTAGAACTTTTGTTCTAAGGTGGGTCTCTTGTAGACAGCATATATGTGGGTCATTCTTTCTAATTCATTCAGCTACCCTATGTCTTTTAATTGGAGCGTTTAATCCATTTACATTTAAGGTTATTACCGATAAGTACTTACTCATTGTCATTTTTCCCCTTTGTACTCGTGTTCTTCTCTGTCTCTCTCTGTTTCTTTATCTTCTTAGAGCAGACCCTTTAGCATCTCTTGCATTGCTGGTTTGGTGGAGATGTATTCTTTTAGCCTTCTTTTGTCTTGGAAGCTCCTTATTTCATCCTCCATTTTAAATGAGAGCTTTTCTGGGTAGAGTATTCTAGGTTGTAGGCCTTTGTTTTTCATTGCTTGGAATATTTTTTGCCATTCCCTTCTGGCTTGTAGTGTTTCTGCTGAGAAATCTGATGATAGCCTTATTGGAGCACACTTGTATGTTATTAGTCGTTTATCTCTTGCTGCTTTTAGGATCCTCTCTTTGTCTTTGAATGTTGCCATTTTAATTATGATGTGTCTTGAGGTGGGCCTGTTGGCGTTCATCTTCATTGGGACCCTCTGTGCTTCCTGGACTTGCGTGTCTCTTTCTCTCCTCATGTGAGGGAAGTTTTCTGTCATTAGTTTTTCAAAGAGGTTTTCTATCCCTTGCTCTTCTCCTTCTCCTTCTGGAATTCCTATGATACGGATATTATTACGTTTCATGTTGTCCTGCAGCTGTCTTAGAACCTCTTCAGTCTTGTTCAGTCTTTTTTCATTTTGTTGCATTGTCTGGGAGTTTTTGTGTACGTTGTCCTCCAGCTCGCTGATCCAATCTTCTGCTTCCTCTAGCCTGCTTTTAATTCCTTCTACTGTGTTCTTCAATTCAGAGATCGTATTCTTCATTTCCTCCTGGCTCTTACTGATAGCTTCTATGTCCTTTTTCATGCTCTTGTAATTCTCTGTGAGTTCCTTGTAGTTTTTCTGGAGTTCCTTGTAGTTTCCCTGGAGTTCTTTGTAGTTTCCGCTGAGCTCATTTAGCTTCTCCATAATCCATGTTTTGAATTCTATATCTGATAGTTCGCTCCCCTCTATTTCATTTAGCACTCTTTCTGGGGATTCTACCTTTCCTTTTGATGGGAGGTTGTTTCTCTGTCTCCCCATTTTTGTAACTCCTATTGTTTGTTGGTGCTTCTTAGAATGATCTGCACTTCCTGGATCTGCCTCTGGTGGCGTCAGATCATGTACCAGTCTGGCCCTAGGCAGCCTGTTGGAGACTTCCAGGGATCTACTGCTGTTGTCTGTCTTCTTTAATTGTTAATCTATTCAATCTGTGATTAGCTGTCAGGCTTAAGGACCGTGGGTGTGGCAGCTTAATTCCTGTAGGCAGGGCTTTTGCTTCCCCTCAGGCTGACGCCACTTGGAGGGGAATGGTCTACCCGCAGTACTGGGGATGAGTCAGCACTGGGACCCAGTCGGCTGCTCCTCCAGTCCTCTCCTCAAAGCCACCGTGCCGAACTCTCCCCAAGTGTCTCCAGTCCTCTCTGCCTTCCCTCTGCTTAAGCCCAGGGTAAGTGGTGGCCAAAATATTTTCATATGTGATCCACTTAACAGTTCTTTTTCTCCTGCTGTTTCTCTCCGGCTAGCAAGAAACCCTGTGGCTTTTCGCTTTTCACAGTTGATACTATTTTACTTTACTCTCTGTTGCTGTAGGCTGGGAAGCCCAGCTGGGGGTTTAGACCCTGCCCTTCTCAGGGGGAATCCCCGGCTGCTGAGCTGTTTCTCAGTCCCTTCAGCAGCCACCCGTGTGAGCCCAGCCAGCCCTTACGCGTCTCCGCACTCCCCACCGGTCAAGTTGTGATGTAGCGGCCTTTTCTGTCTCTCCGTGGTTATAAGACTTCTTTCCAGCTAGTGTTCGGTTGGTTATTCCAGATGATTTCTCCAAAATTAAGTTGTAAATCCAGACTGGTCTTGGGAGGAGGTTAGTGTAACTTCCACTTACTCCTCCGCCATCTTGGATCTCTGGCTTATTTCATTACACATAAAACTCTACAGTTTCATCCATGCTGTCGCAAAAGGTACTATTCCATTGTATAAATGTACCACTGCTGGGCACTTAGGCTGTTTCTAGCACTTGGCTATTGGAAATAGCACTGCAATGAACATAGGGGTGCATAGGTGTTACAGAGCAGCCACCCCCCCCCAAAAAAAATCCCCAGAGCCCGCAGTTGGGGGATGGAGGAAGGGAGCAGCTTTCAAGATACCTTTGCATATCTATAGCTGGTAGCTAGTGTCTTAGTTATGCAAATGGCTTTAGTTCTTCCAAGGCGCCAAGGAGATAGGAGGGGTTTTGACTATGGAATGGTGAGGAAAGAGCATACAGGGCCTGCACAAGGTTCTGTGAATGGTCAGAACCGGTTACCACGCCCACTGCATCACAGGCTGCGGTCAGGGATTTAAAAATAAGGTGGCAGCCATTTTGGGGGTAGAACCAGGCAGTTTGCAGAGAGGAGATCCATGCAGCTTTGAAAGGGCAGGGACAGAACCATGTGTAATCCAGTGCAACACGGCACATATTTTCCTGGACTGTTATAAAGAGGCTGATGACATCATACCCCAGATCCTGAAGGAGAGAGCTGACAGATAAGAGATGGGGAACGTCTGGGCGTGTTTTTGGCTTCTAGCTTTTAGGGAGTGCTGGGTCCCATGGGAGAACAGGGCTCTGAGCTGAAGTGCTCCCTGCCCTCTCCAGATTGGAATATTATAAAGACCTGTTTTCCTCAACACTAGTTGTTGGGTTTTACACCAAGATGCCACGTGAAAGAACCCTTTTCTCCACATCCTTGTCAGCACTTGTTGTTTGCTGATTTGTTAGTGATGGCCATTCTGACCAGTGTGAGGTGGTATCTCCTGGTTTTAATTTGCATCTTTGATGGCTAGTGATGTTGAGCATCCTTTCATATATCTATGGGACTTCTGTATGTCCTCCTTGGAGAACTGTCTATTTAGGTCCTTTGCCCATTTTTAAATTGGATTTTCTGTCTTCCTGGTGTGCAGTCATATAAGTTCTTTATAGATTTTGGAGCTCAACCCCTTGTCCAAGGTATCATTGGCAAATACATTTTCCCATACAGCTGGTTCCCTTTTCATTTTGCTGATGTTCTCTTTTGCTGAGCAGAAACTTTTTAAGTTTGATGTAATCCCATTCATTTATTCTTTTCTTTATATCCCTTGCATTAGGAGATGTATTGGTAAAAATATTGCTGCTTGGGATATCTGAAATTTTACTACCTATGTTTTCCTCTAGGACTTTTATGGTGTCACAGCTTTGATCCATCTTGAATTTATTCTGGTGTATGGTGTAATTTGGTGGTCTAGTTTTATTTATTTATTTATTTTTTTGTATATACCTGTTCAGTTCTCCCAACACCATTTGTTGAAGAGGCTATTTTTACTCCATTTTGTGCTTCTGCCCCCTTTGTCAAATATTAATTGACCATAGAGACCTGGGTTTACTTCTGGGCGCTCTATTCTGTTCTGTTGATCTATGTGTCTGTTCTTATGCCAGTATCAGACTTTTTTTTATTACAGTGGCCATATAATATAGATTGATATCAGGTATTCTGATTCCTCCTATTGTGTTCTTCTTTCTCAAGATTGCTGAGGCTATTCGAGGTTGGGTTTGGTTCCATACAAATTTTTGAAGTATTTATTCTACGTCTGTAAATATGCCATTGGTATTTTAATAGGGATTCTGTTGAATCTATAAATTGCTTTGCGTACTATGGACATTTTAATGATGTTAATTCTTCCCATCCACAAATACGGTATACGCTTCCATTTATTTGTATCTTCCTTAATTTCTTTCTTCAGTGTTCTGTAGTTTTCCAAGTACAGGTCTTTTTCCTCCTTGGTTAAGTTTCTTCCTAGGTACTTCATTTTTCTTGTTGCTATAGTAAATGGGATTTTTTTTTTCTAGTTTCTGTCTCTGATATTTCATTGTTGGTGTACAAAGTTTCTGAATATTGACTTTGTATCCTGCTGTTTTGCCAGATTACCTTATTAGATGGAGTAGTTTTTTGTTGGAAGTCTACAGGGTTTTCTACGTACACTATCATATCATCTGTAAATAATGACAGTTTTACTTTCTCTTTTCCAACTTGGATGTCTTTGTTTCTTTCTCTTATCTAATCACTGTAACTAGAGCTTCCAAAACTATGTTGAATAAAAGTGGAGAGAGGGGACACCCTTGTCTTGTTTCTGATCTTAGGGTGAAAGCTTTTAGTTTTTCCCATTGAGTATGATGTGGGCTGCAGGTTTCTCATATATATAGCCTTTATTATGTTAAGGTATGCTTCTTCTATTCCCAGTTTGCTGAGTGTTTTTATTATAAATGGGTGCTGTACTTTAGCAAATGCTTTTTCTGCATCTATTGATACGATCATGTGGTTTTTATCTTTCATTTCGTTTATGTGGTATATTATGTTTATTGATTTGCGAATATTAAACCATCCTTGCATCCCTGGGATGAATCCTACTTGATCGTGGTGTATGATCTTTTTAATGCATTGCTGGATCTTGTTTGCCAATAGTTTGTTGAGGATGTTAGCATCTATGTTCATCTATGATACTGGCCTGTAGTTTTCTTTCTTTTTTGTGTCTTGACCTGGTTTTGGAATTAGGGTAATACTGGCTTCATAGAGTTTGGGAATCTTCCCTCTTCTTGGATTTTTGGAATAGTTTCAGAAGGATAGGAGTTAATTCTTCCCTAAATGTTTGGTAAATTCGATGTGAAGCCATCTGGTCCAGAGCTTTTGTGTGCTGGGAGTTTTTTTGATTACTGCTTCCATTTCACTAGTTCTTATCAATTTATTCAGGCTTTCTGCTTCTTCTTGATTCAGTTTTGGAAGGTCATGTTCCTAGAAATTTGTTCATTTCACCGAGGTTTGAAATTTCTTATAATATAGTTGTTTGTAGTAATTTCTTACAATCCTTTGTATTTCTATGGTATCAGTTGTGATTTCTCCTCTTTCATTTAGATTTTATTTATTTGGGTCCTCTCTTTTTCTTGATGAGTCTGGGGAAAGGCTTGTTGAATATGTTTATCTTTGCAAAGAACCATCTCCTGGATTTATTCATCCTTTCAAATATTCTTTTAGTCTCTATGTCATATAATTCTGCTCTGATCTTGATGCTTTCCTTCCTTCTGCTCGCTCTGGGCTTTGTTTGTTGTTGTTCCTCTATTTCTTGTAGATTTGAGTTATGTTGTTTACTTGAGATTCTTCTATCCTTTTTAGGTAGGCCTGTATCATTATGAACTTCCCTCTCAGGACTGCCTTTACTGTGTTCCATAGGTTTTGGGTTCTTGTGTATTCATTTTAATTTGTTCCCAGAAACTTTGTGATATTTTGTTAACTCATTCATTATTTAATAGAATGTTATTCATTTTCCATGAGTTTGGATGTTTTTGAGTTTTTTCCTTGAGGTTGGTTGCTAGTTTCAAGCCATTGTGATCTGAGAAGGTGCTTGATGTAATTTCAATTTTCTTAAATTCTTTAAGGCTTCTGTTTTGTCTGACCATGCGGTCTGTCTTTGAAAATGTTTCATGTGCACTTGAAAAGAATGTATATTTTGCTTCTTTGCGGTGATAGGTGCTGTATATATCAATTAAGTCCATTTGATCTAGAGTGTTGTTTGATGCCACAATATCCTTGTGTTTCTTTTTTTCACATGGAAGATCTGGCCATTGTTGACACTGGGGTGTTAAAAGTCCCCTACTATGGGTGTGTTGCTGTTGATATTCTTCTTGAAGTCCTTCAAGATTGTCCTTATATTTGGGTTTTCCTATGTTGGGTGCATATATGTTTACAAAGTTTATATCTTCTTTTTTTTTGGTTTTTCAATTACAGTTGTCCCATTTTTCCCCCATTGCTCCCCCCCACCCAGCCCACCCCTTCTCCCGCAATCATATCCCTCCCCGTTGTCCATGTCCATGAGACATTTTTACATGTTCCTTGACTAAACCCTTCCCTTACTTATCCCCCTTCTCTCCCTCCCCCCTCCCCCCTATCGACTGCTATTCTGCTCCTTGTCCTATTTAGTTCATTTGTTTATCTTGTTCTTTAATTTCTTGTATTAGGTGATATCATATGGTATTTTTCTTTCTTCGCCTGGCTTATTTCACTAAGCATAATTCTCTCTAGTTCCATCCATGTTGTCGCAAATGGCAGTAGTTCCTTCTTTCTTTCTGCTGCATAGTATTCCATTGTGTAAATGTACCACAGTTTTTTGATCTACTCATCTACAGATGGGCACTTAGGCTGTTTCCAGCACTTAGCTATTGTAAACAGTGCTGCTATGAACATAGGGATGCATAAGTTCTATTGAATTAGGGTTTTAGGATTTTTCGGGTATAATCCTAGCAGTGGAATTGCTGGTTCAAAAGACAGTTGCATTTTTAGTTTTTTGAGGTAATTCCATACTGTTTTTCATAGTGCATCAGTCTGCATTCCCACCAACAGTGCAGTAGGGTTCCCGTTTCTCCACATCCTCACCAGCACTTGTTGTTTGTTGATTTGTTGATGATGGCCATTATGACTGGTGTAAATTGGTATCTCATTGTGGTTTTTATTTGCATCTCTCTGATGGCTAGTGATGTTGAGCATTTTTTCATGGGTCTATGGACCTTCTGTATGTCCTCTTCGGAAAAGTGTTTGTTCAGTTCCTTTGCCCATTTTTTAATTGGGTTGTCTGTTTTCTTGATGGTGAGTTCTATAAGCTCTGTATATATTTTGGAGATCAGTCCCCTGTCTGAGATATCATTGGCAAATATGTTTTCCCATATGGTTGCTTTCTTTTTCATTTTGCTGGTGCTTTCTTTTGCTGAGCAGAAACTCTTTAGTTTGATGTAGTTCCATTTGTTTATTCTTTCCTTCATTTCTCTTGCCTTAGGAAATGTACCCGTAAAAATATTGTTATGTGGGATATCTGAAATTTTCCTGCCTATGTTTTTCACTAGAACTTTTATGGTGTCACGGCTTACATTTAAGTCTTTGATCCATCTTGAGTTTATTCTCGTGTGTGGTGTAAGTTGGTGATCTAGTTTCATTTTTTTGCATGTCCCTGTCCAGTTCTCTCAGCACCATTTGTTAAAGAGGTTCTTCTCACTCCATTTTATGTTCCTTCCTCCTTTATCAAATATTAGTTGACCATAGAGGCATGGATTTATTTCTGGGCTCTCTATTCTGTTCTATTGATCTATATGTCTGTTCTTATGCCAGTACCAGACTGTTTTGATCACAGTGGCTTTGTAGTATTGTTTGATATCTGGTATCGTGATTCCTCCTGCTGTGTTCTTTTGTCTCAAGATTGCTTTTGCTATTCGGGGCCTTTTTTAGTTCCATATGAAATTTTGGAGTATTTGTTCTAGGTTAGTGAAATATGTCATTGGTATTTTAATAGGGATTGCATTGAATCTGTAAATTGCTTTGGGTAGTATGACCATTTTGATGATGTTGATTCTTCCCATCCAAGAACATGGTATTTGCCTCCATTTATTTGTATCTTCCTTAATTTCTTTCTTGAATGTTGTTTAATTTTCAGAGTACAGGTCTTTTATCTCTTTGGTTAAGTTTATTCCTAGGTACTTTATTTTTCTTGTTGCTATAGTAAATGGTATTTTCTTTTTTGCCTCTGTCTCCAATATTTTATTGTTGATGTACAGAAATGCCTTAGATTTCTGTATATTTATTTTGTACCCTGCTATTTTGCCAAATTCACTTATTATATCAAGTAGCCTTTTAGTGGAGTTTATAGGGTTTTCTAGGTATACTATCATGTCATCTGCATATAGTGATAGTTTTATTTCTTCTTTCCCAATTTGGATGCCTTTTATTTCTTTTTCTTGTCTGAGTGCTGTGACTAGGACTCCCAACACTATGTTGAATAGAAGTGGAAAGAGTGGACAGCCTTGTCTAGTTCCTGATTTCAGGGGGAATGCTTTCAGTTTTTGTCCATTGAGTATGATGTTGGCTCTAGGTTTCTCATATATAGCCTTAATTATGTTAAGGTATGCTCCCTCTATTCCCATTTTGCTGAGTGTTTTAATCATAAATGGGTGTTGTACTTTATCAAATGCTTTTTCTGCATCTATTGATATGATCATGTGATTTTTGTCTTTCATTTGTTTAGGTGATGTATTATATTTATTGATTTGCGAATATTAAACCATCCTTGCATCCCTCGGATGAATCCCACTTGATCGTGGTGTATGATCTTTTTGATGTATTGCTGGATCCTGTTTGCCAATATTTTATTGAGGATTTTAGCATCTATGTTCATCAGTGATATTGGCCTGTAGTTTTCTTTCTTTGTTGTGTCTTGACCTCGTTTTGGGATTAGGGTAATACTGACTTCATAGAAAGAGTTTGGGATTTTTCCCTCTTCTTGGATTTTTTGGAGTAGTTTGAAGAGCGTAGGAGTTAGTTCTTCCCTAAATGTTTTGTAAAATTCGACTGTGAAGCCATCCGGTTCAGGGCTTTTGTGTGCAGGGAGATTTTTTATTACTGTTTCAATTTCCTTCTTTGTTATTGGTCTGTTGAGACTTTCTACTTCTTCTTGATTCAGTTTGGGAAGGTTATATGTTTCTAGAAATTTGTCCATTTCTTCTAGGTTGTCAAATTTCTTGCCATACAGTTATTTGTAGTAGTTTCTTACAATTGTTTGTATCTCTGTGGTATCAGTCGTGATTTCTCCTCTTTCATTTCTGATTTTGTTTATTTGGGTCTTCTCTTTTTTTCTTGATGAGCCTGGCTAGAGGCTTGTCGATTTTGTTTATTTTTTCGAAGAACCAGCTCCTAGTTTTGTTGATCTTTTGGATTGTTTATTTAGTCTCTATGTCATTTAATTCTACTCTGGTCTTGATGATTTCCTTCCTTCTTCTTGCCCTAGGCTTTGTTTGTTGTTGTTGTTCTAGTTCTCCTAGCTTTAGGATTAGATTTTTTATTTGAGATTCTTCTGTCCTTTCCTGATATGCCTGTATTGCTATGAACTTCTCTCTTAGGACTGCTTTTGCTGTGTTCCATAGGTTTTGGGCTGTTGTGTGTTCATTGTTATTTCTAGAAATTTCTTGATTTCTTCTTTGATGTCATTGTTAACCCATTCATTATTTAATAGCATGTTATTCATTCTCCATGAGTTTGGGTGTCTTTGATTTTTTTCTCTGAGGTTGATTTTTAGTTTCAAGTCATTGTGGTCTGAAAAGATGCTTGATATGATTTCAATTTTCTTTAATTTGTTGAGGCTTGTTTTGTGTCCTGTTATGTGGTCTATTTTGAAAATGTCCCATGTGCATTTGAAAAGAATGTATATTTTCCTCTTTTGGGGTGAAAAGTTCTAGATATATCAGTTAAGTCCATGTGGTTTAGTGTGTTGTTCAATGCCTGTATATCCTTGGTGTTTCTTTGCTTTGATGATCTGTCTATTGTTGACAGTGGTGTGTTGAAGTCCCCTACTATGAGTGTGTTGTTGTTAATATCCTTCTTGTGGTCTTCTAGTATTTTCTTTATGTATTTGGGTGCTCCTATGTTGGGTGCATATATGTTTATCAGTGTTATATCTTCTTGATGGATTATTCCTTTAAGTATTATGAAATGTCCTTCTTTGTCTCTTTTTATTGCCCTTGCTTTGAAATCCGTTTTGTCTGATATGAGGACTGCTACCCCAGCTTTTTTTTCAGGTCCGTTTGCTTGAAATATTTTTTTATGTTCCTTTACTTTCAGTCTCTTTTGTTTTGAGGTATGTTTCTTGTAGACAGCAAATATGTGGGTCCTGTTTTCTTATCCATTCCATTACCCTATGTCTTTTAATTGGAGCATTTAATCCATTTACATTTAAGGTTATTATTGACATGTATTTATTCATTTCCCTTTATACCTCTGTTCCTCTACTCTTTTTTTTTTTTTTTTTTCTCTTTTTCTTAGAACATTCCCTTTAGCATTTCTTGCAATGCTGATTTGGTGGAGATGTATTCTTTTAGTCTTCCTTTGTTGGGAAACACCTTATTTCACCTTCCATTTTGAATGAGAGCCTTGCTGGGTAGAGTATTCTTGGTTGTAGGCCTTTGTTTTTCATTGCTTGAAATATTTTTGACCATTCCCTTCTGGCTTGTAGAGTTTCTATTGAGAAATTGGTCGATAGCCTTATCGGAGCTCCCTTGTATGTTATTTGCTATTTTTCTCTTGCTGCTTTTCGGATTCTCTCTTTGTCTTGGAACGTTGCCATTTTAACTATGATGTGCCTTGGAGTGGGTTTTTTGAGGTTCCTCTTTATTGGAACTCTCTGTGCTTCCTGGACCTGCATGACTTTCTCTCATCAGGTTGGGAAAATTTTCTGTCACTATTTCTCTTATCAGTTTATCTATTCCTTGTTCTTCTGATCCCTCTTTAATTCCAATGACTCTGATATTGTTCTTCCTATGCTATCCTGTAATTCCCTTACCTCTTCTTCATACTTTTTCAATCTTTTTTCATTTTGCTGTATCGTCTGAGAATTTTTACCTACATTATCTTCTAACTCACTTATCCGATCCTCTGCTTCGTTTAGTCTGCTTTTGACTGATTCTACTGTGTTTTTCAGTTCAGAGATTGCATTCTTCATTTCTTCCTGGTTCTTGTTGATAGTTTCTATGTCTCTTTTTATGCTGGTGTAATTCTCTGCAAGTTCCCTGTAATTTTCTTGGAGCTGTCGGTAACTTCCTTGGAGGTTGTCATAGTTGTTTTTAAGGTTGTCGAATATATTGAGCTTCTTCACCACCATTGTTTTGAATTCCGTGTCTGACATTTGGGATATGTCTATTCCATCTACCTCTCCTTCTGGGGATTCCTCTTTTCTTTTTATTGAGAGGTTGTTTCTGCGTCTTACCATGTTGGATTCTTCTGGTTTATGTTTGTTTTTGGGGTTTGTGTGTTTTGACTTCCCACCTTAGTGGTATGAGATTCTTTATAGGAGATCTGGGAGTTTCAGTGGTGCAGTCTCTTTGATCTCCTGAGCCTGTTTTTCTTGGGGTACCCTTTATGTCATTTGTTTATGCTGTCTGGTTATATTTCAGATTCTCTTTGTTAGGATCTTCCTTCTGGCTAGTTGATTGAGAGTCACTCTGTCCACTTTGTCTTGAGTTCTTTGGTGGAGATGTCAGTTCATCCTTTGTGTGTCGTCTTGTTTTTCTGTGTCCACAGCTGGTCTAATGAGGCAGGTCAGAGGTTCCTGTTCCTTGCAGCAGTGGTGTGTCCCCGCACGGCGCGTTCCTTTGGCGCCTGTTGGAGCTAGCCGAGGTGCCCTTGCAAGCACGCCTGTGAGTGTGCAAGGGGGCCCGAGACTTGCCTGAGGCCTGCTGCGCCGTGTTCCGGGAGTTGGTCTCTCGCCTCTTAGGGCGGGGCCCCAGACACTTGGGCACAGTGGAAGTGAGCGATTGGTGCCTATTGAAGCCGACAAGGTACTTTTGCGCTTGCATGCCCAACGTGGCCAGGGAGCTAGCCTCAGGCCTGCCACGCCGTGCTCCGGTAGTTGGTCTCTTGCCTCCCAGTGCTGGACCCGACACTCATGCACAGTGGAAGTGAGCGATTGGCCTCTATTGAAGCCGGTGAGGTGCTTTTGTGCTCATGTACCCGTGCGCACCCAAGGCGGCCGGCGAGCTAGCCTCAGACCTGCTGCGCCACACTCTGGGAGTTGGTCTCTCACCTCCCACTGCTGGGCCCCAGACACTCGTGCTCAGTAGAAGTGAGTGTCTGGGAGTTGCTGCTGCCCGCTGTTCCCCCCGACGTTCCCGCACCCACCTGGGCGGGCACGAGCAGAGCCTGAGCAAGTGCTCTGCGGTCCAGCCTGGCGCCCACTGGAGCTGGCCAGGGGTGTCTGCACACGGTCTTCTGCGTGTCCAGTGGGCCCTCCTTGCACCCGTTGGGGCACTGATATTATGTCTGTTGGGGTGTGTCCGAGGGGCACCTGGACACACAGCCCTGCGCACCTGGGCCAGTGAATGAGGGCACTTCCCTATGCGCGCCCACGCGACCCAAGGGGAGGGTTGGGGAGTGGGCGAGCACACTTCTGCGCCTGCGCGCCTCAAGAATGTCCTATCACCCCAAAACTTTCCCCCCTCTCCGCAGTTCACAAGATAAAAATACAAAAGAAAAATTATGTTTTTCCTTGCACAGCAGCACGCTGTCTCCCGTCTTCCATCGCCAATGCCACCTGGTCGAGTCCTGTCTCTGCCAGTGGGCAGAGATCCGCTTTCCTTCTGACTCCCCCCTGGAGAAGCCTGTGGTCGCCAAAAAGCCTTTGTGTCCTTCCAGCAGCAGCTCTGGCAGCCGCCCCAGTCAGGAATCCCGTTTCGTCCCTTTTTGCTCCGCTATCCTCACTAAACAGGTTGCTCCCAGATGGTTTTTCTCTAGTCCAGCAGTGCCAAGGTTTGACTCCTGCCAGTGTTCAACTGCTCACTGAGATGTTCTGTCTGCAATTAGTCCAAACTACAGATGGGTCTCGGGAGCCTCCCTCACTCCTTCGCCATCTTCTCCCTTCTGTTCCTCTTGGTTTTATTTACCTCAAAATTTCTTTATTTTGTTTTCATATTTGAAGGTTATTTTTGCTGGTTACAGAATTCTGTGTTTTCTTTTAAAGCTTTAAAAATTTTGTTCCATTGTCTTTCTGATGGAAAATTCATCTGTAATTAAAATCATTCCATTATATGTTACGTGTGACTTTCAAGATTTTCTCTTTAACTCTGGTTTTGAGGAGTTTGACTCTGAAGCATGGTTTACATTATATTTATTCTGCTTGGGTTTGGCTGAGCTTCTTGAAGATATGCAGACTGGGGGTAGTGGAGAGGCTTCTGCCTAGATGGAATCACAATGATTATAGCTTTTTTGTGTCGGGGAAGGTGATGTGAGCTCTTTCGAGTTGGTTGGAATGTAGCATGTGGAAAGAAACCAGTTTTAAATGAATTTTATTTTTATAACAACCAATTCTTAATTCACTCAACAGGAATTTATTTGGGCATGTACTATATGCAACAAATTGAATTAAGCATAAATAGAACAGAAAATAATTATCCCATGTCTCCAACAAGAAGAAACATCTATCAGTTATCCTGATTTGCTGGTGTGGAAGTGCTGAGCTAGGTGTAGGGCAGGAAGCTGCACCATCCTACTCTGTGTAGGAGGAGCTCTGCAATGTTTCCACACCTGGATCAAAGTATGGGATTCACTCCAGACTAAGGAATAAAAAAAGAACATGCTCTGTAGCTTATCTATAAAGTGGCCCAACCTGCAGCAGCCTTTGGTTTGAAGCCAGTCAGCCTGGGACCTGAGGGCAGAATTCCCAGGAATCCTGGTAGGCTTGGGAAGAGAGAAATAATGCCAGAAGTCCTGCCCCAGGGCCACCCTGTGAGCCTCCCCACCTGGACAGTCTGGAGTCTGGAGAGGCTGGGACAGGTGGCCATCCTAGGGTGAGACTGGCTCAGGCAGCCACTCATATGGCCACGCTGTTGGGAATCCGGTCTGGAGACAGGTAGTAATACGGCAGCTTCTTGTTCTTGTTGCGCTCAGCGATCACGCTGACAATGGAGTCAAGGTTCTTGCGGAATTGGGCCATGGCCTCCTTTACGGGTTTTTCAGTGAAATGCTCCTCTGGGTACATGCCTAGGAACAGCTGAGAACCCAGACAGACAGATAGACAGGTTACTCTGCAATATAGTAATATTAATTGACAGCCCTTATCCCACCCATTGTAGTCACCCTCAGGGGTCGCCATTTGCTGTCTGCTGAGAATTCCATCTCCAGCCTGGCTTTCCCTAAGAAAGCCTCCAGGGTGGAGATGGGGGGATTACAGATGAGTGGGAGAAATAACTGCACCTCTCTGCTGCAGGGTGGCTATAAGGTCATATAATGGTGCAGTTAATGTGAAGGCCATGGCAGGCACATGGCCATGGAGGCCTGCTTGGCCTGTGCTACACAGCACTCTCACCTTTCCATCTTGGCCCCAGGCAACAGGAAGAGGGGCCAGTGCTGGCCTTCTCTCACCCTGTTGGGGTGGTGTGCTCATTTCCACACTCACACTGCTGTCCTCAAATTAAAACTAGACATATTTAAAAAACTACTGGATTGTTAAATTTGGAAAGTTTCATAGACAGGGCTGGAAAGGGTGGGAGAAGCATCATATGCTATTGATGGGATTTGGGATTTAGTTTGTGGAAGGTAAGTTCAGTCTCAACATTCTTTGACCAAGAAACTCCCCTATTAGGAGTGTATCCTCTGGCCCTATTGAACACATGCGCAAAGAAATGTATCCAAAGATGTTAGCTAGGGACCAACACATTCGCAAATGCCCTATAGTAACTTAAATGCCCACGGGTCTGGGCCTGGTACAATAATTCTGTGCAGCACTGAGCTAATGCCATAGGGTTGTGTCTACTGAGACACCCAGCTTTGGGATTAAGCTAAACAAGGTGTATGGAAATGTCTGGAAGGATACCCAGGAAACTCTTAGTTGTTACCTCTGGGGTTCCAGAGAGAAACTCACAGGAGAGAGCTTCATCAACAGCTGGAGGTGGTGGGGGTGTCTTCTGGGGGGAGTGTAACCAGTAGAGCAGAGTCCCCTGTGCTGTCCTGTCTCAGCTACCCTGAACTCCGTCAAGCTTCAGGCCTGAGGACCTTGTGGCCACTTCAGCCTTGGAACTCAGGATTCTCAGAGAGCAGGTATCTGCCCTGAGTTCTGAGTTAACAAAACCATGAGGTGGAGGAGTGGGTTAACCCTGGGCAACCTGCCTGCCAGAAGAGACAGAACAGCCTCACCTCATTCTCCTGGAACTGGCTCAGCGCCCACACTGCACCCAGATGCCAGCAGGAGCGGCCTCGGTCTGGCAGTGTGTCCACGATCTGCTCAATGGTGACTGTACCCTTTTCCGTGGGTGGCGGGGCCCTCATGGTTGGGGGTGCATTGGGAATCCAGGAACACCAGTCGTACTGCAGGGAGAGCCACAGACACACAGTCCAGCCACTGCCTACCTGTGTTTCCTCCCTTCCACTTGTGCACTCCTCCCCAACGAACAGGTCCCTCCACTAAGTGGGCAGAATCCTTAATAGGAACACAACTGATCCAGGCCCTGAGGCTGCCTGAGTTCCACCTGTCTTTCTCTGCCTGATTGGCTGGCTGGAAAACTAAGAAGAGGGGCATCTCTCCCTGCAGATCAGTAGTAGTCAAGGTCAAAGTGACCTTGGTGATTTCCCACCCAGAGGGCTCCTCTGCCCTTGCCCACCTGGCCGAAGTTCACTGCTGCATGTTGTGCTGAGGCTGTGAAGATCACCACAGTCAGGTACTCGGACAGCTTCTCTCTGGTCTTGATGGCCTTGGGGAAGCCTAAGGCAGAGCCAGGGTCTGGCCAAGGCCCCACCTTCCAGGAGGGACACCTGACCAGTAGAGCTCCACTCCCACCCCAGTCCTTTCCTGGGGTCCCCATACTAGTACTGGAGGGACTGGCATGGGCAAGACACCCTGGGAGGAGACAGTAGCTTGGCATGGTGTCCTGATGTTTTTGACCCAGGCTATCAGGGTAACAGCCCTGAAATGTCTCCATGAGGCATATTGGTGGAAAGGGTCCTTTGGGGACTCTGGCCCCAGCACCAGGTACCAAGATGAATGCCATAAGCCAGTGTTGCCCAAAGAAATTCAGAAGTGCAGGGAAGAGCAGAAGAGAAGGCTGGAGGAGAGCTGAGAGTGGTCCTTACCTGAAGCCTTCTTGCCTCGCATGCCATACACATAAACGTCCTTCACAAAGTCCTGCAACTCCTGGTCCTCCACCACTACTTGGTCACTCTCATAGTAGATGCCCACCACGTCAGCTGCAAATCTGGCTCAGGAGAAGGGGCCCAACTATCAGTGGTGATCTAGCCAGGGTCTTCAGAGCTGTGCCCCCAGACCCCAGGGCAGGGCCCCATCAGTGACCCTGTCACTCCTGATGTCCAGGTCTTTAAGGTCACACTATCCCCACACACACTCCTTCCTCCATCAGTGCCTTGGTGACAAAGCCAGGCACCTGGCTAGGTCCATCAGTGCTCATGTTCACTCCTCCTCCAGGCCCTCCACTCTGGCCGTTTGGAGTAGGTTCCACACCCAGCATGCACTCACGTCTTGATGGCCTCCCACACCAGGAGCCCGTCGTCCCGGTAGAAGTAGTAGGGAATGTCCTCGGTGCTCTCCATGCCCCGGGCCTTGATGGCCTCAGGGAAGCAAAGGGAGGCGTAGGTCAGGTCCTGCATAGCTCTCTGCACCATCTGCACATGACCACCGCCCCCTGTGGCATTGGCCTTGAGGGGAAGGGAAGGGAGAATGATGTAAGCTGAAGCTGGTTTCCTCCTCCAGCATCCGGCCCCCAGAGCTCCCAGGAGAAACTGATTAGCAGTGCAGTGGCCAGGCACACAGAGGGCCAGAGTCAGGTCCCGTGTGGTTGGGTGGGAGGATGTTTAATTGGAGAACACCAGGGCAGCCCAATGAAGAGATCACAGGGAGGAGCCTCTGCCTGACCTAATGCAAGGGGTTGAAGTGGATAGGTATATGCAGAGACTGGAGGCAGCTGCAGAGGGAGGAGTGAACTCCTACCATGTAGGGCAGGGAGGACAGCTGGCAGAGTGGGGTCCTGGGCTGCTGCAGCCTTGAGACTGCTCTCATTATGAATTTTGAACACAGGCTGCCCATAGTCCAAATACTGCTTTCAGTGACAGATCTTTGGATGAGAGAAAGGGACAGACACCTGCTCCCAGGACCCATACAACTCTATTGAAGGCTGGTGGTGTGCTTAGGTGAGGGATGGAGAAAGGCACAAGGAGGGATCCCAGTCTTCCTCCCTGTGGCTGAGATACAGGCACATTTGCTCTCAGGTATGAACACGCATACATGGGGGCTGAGCAGTCAGGCCACAGAATCTTCCAAGGAGGACTTGGGTGCTGGAGTAGCAGACATGCATCCCCAAGGGTGGTCTGACCCAAGCAGGACTAATTGGAGTTCCCTGTATGGTCTACTGGGAAGGGAGATGATGGTCACTGTGTGGAAATGTGAGCCTGGAGCTCCAGTGGGGGAAAGCCTGTCAGGAGCATGAGGCTAAAACGGTTTAGAGAGAGGAAAAGTATGAGCCAGTGTGCTTGGATCCCAGGGACACTGAGTCCCTGGGTCCATTTTCATCTAAGGCTCCCTCACTCCTATATGTTCAGGTATATGAGGTAGTACATCTCCTGTCCAGCTTCAGCTGGTTTGAGTTGGGTTTTGTCTTTTGCAACCCCAACAGTGGCTCAACCTTAGTGATCACCTGGCTGCTCGCTAATGGGAGGTAGGAAGGAGGTAGGTCAGGGTGAGGGCTGCAGGGGTTAGGGAGAGAGGGGAGAAAGAATCTGGGCTTGGTAAGGTTACCCAGGGGTCAAAGCACGGTTGGGTGCTGCTTGGGAGAATGTAAGGAAAGAGTAGGGACCAAGGCCCTGCTGAGAAGAAGAATGTATTGGGAGCACTGATGGCCTGGAAGGGCAGAGGGTGAAAGGCTCTTTACAGAGTGATGGGCAGCAGAGTAGGGGAGGGACACAGGTCCCTAGTGCATAAGAGGTGAGGAGTGGGTGCCAGGAGGCAGGGTCTGCACCCATATGCCAGAAGATGGAAGGGGGGTGGGGTGGGAGAGGTGACAGGGAGACACTATGAGGAGGAAAAGCTGGTGGTAAGCTGCAGGCAATGCACTCAGAAGAGGAGAACCACCCAGTGGCCAGGTAGGTGCCAGAGACCTGTCACGCAACCGAGGGAGCCTTCTGCTCACCTCCAGCCTCCAGCCTCCACCTCCCCAGGCCCCAACCCCATGGTGCCTAGGGGCCTAGCCTCCTAGGAGGACATCTGGACCTGAGGTGGGATGGAGGTTTTGAGAAGTGAGTGCCCACCAAGCTGGGGTCTGCCCTGCATGGAGTGGGGTGGGAGGCACCCACCTTGTCAAAGAGGCCATACTCGCAGATAAGCTGCTCTCGAGCCTTGGTGTTGATGGCGATGGTGAACCGCACATGTGCTACCAGGAGCTGGGTGGAGGAGTCAGAGAAAATGTTAAAGAAGGTCTGGCCAGGGCCCCTGAGGAGGTCTGTGTCTCCCCTGGAGCCTGCAGGGACCCTCAGCACCTCCATCTGGTCCACTGTGGAGGGTGATGCTAGGGTTCAGGGAGGAAGTGTAGGTTGGCATGAAGGTCTTCACTGCTCAGTAGCTGGTGCAGGCTTGGGGTGAAGCTTTGATGCTTAGTGATTGTGGTAGTGATAGTGATAAAAATGACAACAGTCAAAGTTTGTATAGAGCTCATCTATGTGCCAGGCACTGTTTTAAGCTCTCTAAATTTATTAACTATTTTAATCTTGACAATAACCCTATGAGGCAGGTGTACTGTGTGATCTTTGTTTTACAGATGGGAAAACTGAGGCACATGGAAATATTTTTGGCCTGTAGTCATCCCAACAGTCAGTACAGATAGGGTTCAGGAAGAGAGAAGGGCAGTGATAGTGAGAGCTGCCACCTATGCTCTGACCAGGGGCATGCTGAGCTCACTTGCCTCTTTAAACTCTGTTCTCCTGCCTTGGGCCACTAGGGAGTCAAGCCCCAGGTACTGTGTCCTCAGGAACCAGCAGGCTGTCAGCAGGCATTACTGCCCCTGAATATCTCTCCAGGGTGCTTAATGCTGGCCACTCCCAGTCACAGTCCTGTGGGGAGGTCAGGGCTCCTCCCCATCCATCTTGTCCCTTCCCAATCCAGATACCCTCCCCCATTGGGTGAGGCAGTAGCTTGCTGTACCTTAAAAATTGGGTGCACAGCAGGCAGCTGGCGGTACATGGCGATGCCAAAAACTTCAGACACCAGATGTGTGCGCAGAAGGTGCGTGATAGTCTGGTGGATGTGGAAGTCACTGGAGCGCACCCAGATTTTGGCTAGAAGCCAGTCATATTTTGCATCCGAAGGAAGAAAAATGGGGTTTTCATCTCCTGGGACTTGGTTGAGCTGATACATAGAAGAAGAAAATACACTATAATCTCTCACTCCACACTATAAGCTATAAGAGAGCTTGGCCACTCCAGAAATTCCAGAAGAATCCAGATTTCTTAAACAGTGACTTTTGAATCATTAGAGGATCATGGAGGAGGACAGACTGCTGACGGTTTATGTTTCTCATTCCAGCTACATCACTTCTACCTATGGGACCCTGGACAATATACTGAGCCTTTCTGAGCTCCGTTGTCACCATCTGGTAATAAGGGGACAGTATTCACTCACCTCACAGAGCTATCTTGGGGAGTGAATAAGAGGGCATGAAGGCATCAGCACAAAGTAAGTGCTAGATGCTTAGGGCACATTGTTGTGTTCTTCCACCAGACCTCTTGCCTTCCCTACCCGATGCCCCTCCTCCTGGTTCTGGCTGCCTTTTGGTCTCCGGCAGTTTCCCTTCCTCTGCTCTTCCCTTAAACACTGCTGTTCCTCAGGCTCTGCTTCAGAGCAGTGTTTCTGACTCCCTTCCTGCCCTGACTAACTCCTCCAGTTCCCAGGGCTCTAGGGCTCTCACGATGCAGTGTCCCAGGTCACTGTCCTTTTAGCCCAGACTTGCAGCCAAGTAGAGACCAGGCTGTCTTCATTCTTCAGTTGCAGCTCCACAGCAGGCTAAGGTGACTTTTTTTTCTAAAATATAAATCATGTTGTGCCAATCCCTTCTTTATACACACTCAGTCACTTCTTAATGCCTGAAAAGAAAGCCTTCATACTCCATGGTCTGGCTGCTGTTGCTAGGTCCTTACCTGTGTCCCTCTCCATTCACCAAGGCCCTGGACCTTAGCTTTACCAATACCAATAATCACTTGCATTCATCAAGCTTGCTTGGCTTCAGGACCCTACAGTGTGATGTCATGTTGTTTGAAAGGTGGGCATTGTCATTACCCCATTTTCAGAGGAGGACATGGTATCATGGAGGGTGGACATTTAGGATGACAGAGAATTGTCCAGACCAGAGAAGAGTGGGAGAATGGCATTCCAGCTGCAGAAGCAGGTGAGAGTGGGGCTGCGAAGGGCTGTGCTGGGCAGTAGGCCCTTCAGAGATCAGTGTAGAGAGCAGAGTGATGAAGGAGGAGAGCTGACTGCCACTAGGGAAGGGGGTGAAAAAATGGGCTCCTCAAGCTCATACTAAATGTTTTAGAAGGTAATTTCCATGTCTCTCTCAAAAACAGCAGTGTGCAATAGAATATAATGCAAGCTACAAATGGAGTTTTAAATTTTCAGGCAGCCACAGTAATAAAAGTAAGAAGAAACAAGAGAAGTTTATGTTAATGGTATAATTTCATTTTACCTATCTAAGATATTATTACATGGAAATAATAAAATTATTTAAGAGATATTTACATTCTTTATATGGGTATTATATTTTATTGTTAGCATGGAGAAAAGCTAATGGGTTTTTTTGAAGAGTATATTATTGACACCTGGATAAATTATTAATTTTAATATCTCTTTAAAAAATTAGAGTCTCTTAGGTTTTCTAGGTCCACCATCACATTATTATCAAAATATAGCCTCTAGTTTTTCAAATTTGTTGTCACATCATTATGCTTTTAAAAAATCCGTGATTGCCTTTTTTCTTCTGTCTAATCTTGTATATTTTGGCTTTTTTTCTTCTTCTTTTGTTAGCCACATGAGAGGTTACTTAGTTTCTTGGACCTTTTTCAGAACTAGATTTTGAATTTATTATTCTCTGGCCTTCATTTGCACAGTGCTTTATAGCTTGCAACGTTTCTAATTTCAGGAGAAGGAAGAGACTCGAGAACATTGTGACTTGCCAAAGGTACCTTGGCCTGTAAGCAAGTGGCAGAGCTGGGACTTAAGTCAGGCCCCTGACTACAAGCCAACCCATGAGGTCTATGGAGGACAGGCTGCTTCAAAGGCATGTACCAGTGGCAAACGACCCCCTCCTTGGGTCTCCTCCCTGTTGACATCTCTTACATCACCTGTCCCTTTACCATTTTCAGTTTCTTAAGCACAGGGCTTCTCTCTGGTAATAGGCTGGAACTCTTCTTGAGGAGACATGCCCCAGAGACTGGGTGACAGGGTTGGGGGGAGCATGATCTCTGAGAGCTAGACGGCCTGGTGTGAGTCACAGTTCTGCCACTGACTCTGTGCACCTGTGCCTCAGTTTCCCTATCTGAGGAAAACAGCCCCTAGCAACAGTGTCTGCCTACCTTGCAGGGTTACAATGATGATTACATTAATAGAGGCAGGTCCTTACTTATGACCCTGATGGCTATATGTTCCAGAATCCAGGATTGGTAAGATTTTAGCAGTGTGTATACTTCATTGTGTGACATCTCTGTTTCCCACCTCAGGCTTGGGGCAACATAATATTTTACAAACATATGAATATTCCTGAAATAACATATGAGTTTTACATGGAATGGGATAAAGCCTTTAATAGCCTCTCCTATTGGTTCAGAGCAAGTTTTGCTACCAACAAATTTGTTGGCAATATTTGGAAAACATGGGAGTGTTAGAATTTTTTAAATTTCAGAATTGAGGATAAGGTAATGTGGACTATGCAGGTTAACCCTTAGGGATAGACAGCCTTGACATGTGGTTAGCACCTGGCAAAATCACCTGCTATTATGTCTACACCACCCAATGCCTGGTTCACAGTTGGTTAAAAGTACTGTTTGCTGAATGCTTGTCTGCCTGTCCCCCATGGGTCCCCTGTGTAGGCCAGTACCAAGGACCTATACCTAGTCCTGTCCTGGGTGTTGTTTCCTGCTGTCTGTATACCAGCTCCCACAGTGTCGCAGCATCCTGGTGCTTTGAGGAAGAAGAGGACAGCCAGTAATGGGGAGGCACGAAACTGTTCCCACTTGCCTCTCCACCAAACTGCTCCCCTCTCTCCTCTTCCACTGCCCCTGGTAGAAACAAGACCTGTGGGTACTTGAAGGCAGCCTCCCAGGGTGAACCCAGTTCCTGACCCAGCCTCCATGGTGCCTCACAGTGGCTTCAGTCTACAGCTTCTGTCACAGCTTCACCTGCCTGGCCCCTGTTGACATTTTGATTTGGGCCCCTCCTCAAGGTTGGGGTGAAGTATGTCATACCAGGGTAGGAACTCTACAGAGCACCTTGCCTTTACAAGAATTTCTCAAGTGTGTCTTGAGGAGTGGAACTCTTTCTGTCCCTGTGGATAGCCCTCCACACAGCTGGCAGAAAGCCCTAGGTTCTTGTTTTCTTCTGTCTACCTGGTAGAGCTGTCAGCACCCTTCTGTGAAGGGAGCCACCAAAAAAAAAAAAAAAAAAATTCCTCCCTGAGCTCTGCCTGCTGAGGGTGAAGCCACCCAGGGAAAGAACTAGGCTGGTAGCCTACCTGGATGGCAATGGGGACAATCTTATTGGCCAGGTTCTTGTACAGCAAGCAGATGGGTGCTGCCAGGAACTGCAGAGTGCAGGGGTCTGTTTTGTTGGCATCAATGCCATCCAGCAGCTTGAAGTCCACAATGAAGATGTTCCCTTGCTGCAAGAAGCCAGAGAAAATATGTCCAAATCAGTGTCAGCTAGAGATGACCCTAGAATGAGGTCCAGAGGGAAGGATAGGCAGCTTTGGAGGCCCCTGCAATTCAGTGGAGTTCAGAATTTGTAGTTCTTTTATTCTATGGCTCAAGGGCTGGTTCTTGTCAAGAGTTTTTGGGTTGTAGAGCATTTTTCACAAGGTAAAAAAATGACAGTGGCCAGTTTTACATTTGTTGTACCTGAAATTTGCTTGACCCTTATGAAAGATGTTGAAAGACCAGAGTGACAGTTTAATAAGAGAAAAGCAGATGGACTAGATGAAATAGGTAAATCAAACAGCAAAGAGTGTCACTTTAGGACTCCAGTTACATAAAGTTCAAAAATAGGCAAACTCCACTGTCAGTCACCCTTGGGAGAGAGCAGGAAAGAGGGCAGGTCTTCAGAGGTAGGAGGTTCTGCTGGGAGCAGGAGGCTGGCAGGCAGGCATCTACAGGGTCAAGATAGGGTCTTCAGGTGGGGGTGCTCTTCTGGGGCAGGGAGAAGCTGCAGGGGCTGGGGTAGGGGGCATGGTGCCTGCAGGAGTGATATGCTCTGTGTCCTTGTCTGAGGCTGGTGGCCCAGTGGGATGAGTATTTGGTGCAAATTCACTGAACTTGCTGACGCTCCTGATTTATACCCTTTTCTGTAGTTATGTGTTACTACAGAATGAATGTGCTGGGGTTGAGGGGAGGTAGAAAACTGCTCTTCCCAGACTATACTTGAGTCTTCTAGAGGAATACCAACCTGAGTATCCTAAGCTTCCTTTCACATGACTGCTCAATGCCTTCTAATTCTAGGATTCTCTGGCTTTTAAGGTTCTATGATTCTCTGAAGTTTGAAACCTATAGCACGGAACCAGCATTACTACACTCAGCAATTAACCTCCAGAGGAATATTGCTGTGTGTGCTGCCTGCATGAGGGCATGTGTGTTGTTGTGAGATGTCTATGTAACCCGGGAGGGTCCAGGTGCCTGGGCAGGTCCAGAAAGTTAGGGCGGCTAGGACTACCTGCCCTGGAGCAGTGGCCTTTCCTGGGGGCTTCATCAGGGAAGACAGCCCTCCAGAGTCAGGTGGGCAGGGTGTGGGGGCTAATAAATCTGTCCACAGATGGCACTGACCATCCCACTTTGGCTGGGGCCCCAAGGCAAGCTGAGCAAGCAAGATAGGATGACTGGAAACAGCAGAAGGCCACCTAGATATGTGGGGATAGATGGCAGGAGGCCCAGCCATCCTGGTTCTAGTAGAAAGAGGCCAACTGATGGGAGGCCAAGGGCCATTCCTGGGACCTCAAGTCTCCAGCATGGAACATGCCTGACACTGTGTCCAACAAGACCCACAGTAGAGGCAATTTGAACCCTTTCTTTCTCAAGATTAGGTCTGTCTTGTAACTGAAGAGGGCTAACCCTGAAGGTGAAGGCTAGAGGAAGGGTTGAGGAGAGGGGGAGGGCAGAAGCAGATGACATCAGCATCTGAATTACGAAGTCAAAAATTTCATGAGTTTTCTCCCCCTCTTCTTTTTTTTTAAGTGCTGTATGGTTGTTTCTTTTACCAGTTTCCTCACCTTTTTAAAGTGAGTAACAATTTGATGGCCATGCGAGTAAAGCTTCTCTCACAATGCCTGGCCCACAACAGGCCCCTAGTCAGAGGGAGCTCTTTGAATTATTGACATTGATATTGAAAGTATTGCTATTATGTTCCTAGGCCCTAGCATTGTGTAGCAATATCACTGCCAATTCCTCTTCCCATGTTGGACAAGACATTTCATAAATGCCCAGGAAAATGAAGAAGCTGCTTCACGGAGGGCAGCTGATCCCACCATTATCTCAACAGATGAACCTAGGAATGGCATCATGAGGCCATCAAGCACTGGCCCATAGAAGATGGTTTCTGCCAACATAATGTGATCTGGCCATTGAATTGGGCCTCTGGCCTGGACCACTGTCACCAGCAAAGCAGGCCTTACCTCAACCTCCTGCTCCAAGGTAAGCTGCCGCTCCAGGCTGCACTCCACCATCTCTGTAGTCACTGGGAGCTTCTCAGGCAGCTTTGTGCAGCGCTGGATCAACACGGGGTTGCAGCCATTCAGGAACTGATAACCAAACATGAGGTCTTCCTGCCAGTGATTCATGACCCGTTCTATGGAGGAGAGAAGCCTGAGATCTCATTGGGGCAGTCTGGGCCCAGCTGGGTTCTCTCCCGCAGGTACTCCCTAGACAGCTGGCTGACCTCAGGCTCCTCCAGCCATGTCCAGCAGCCTGTCCCCCTGCCTGTCACTGAGTCAGGAAGCACCAGCTTGTCCTCCCTGAGCTAGGCTTTAGAAGGTTCCTGGGCACCCTTTTCTCAAGGACAAAAATAAAAATAGGCAAATGGGATTGCATTAAACTGAAAAACTTGAGCACAGCAATGGAAGCAATCAACAGAGTGAAATGCAGCCTACAGAATGGGAGATGTTTGCAAAGCACATATGTATCTGATGAGGGAGTTAATGTATAAAATATATATGGAACTCCTACAACTCAATAACAAAAATACGAATAGCTCAATTAAACATGGGCAAAGGACTTAACAGACACTTCTCTGAGGAAGACATATAAATGGCTAGTAGGTCTATGAAAGAATGCTCAATGACACTGACGATCAGGGAAATGCAAGTCAAAACTACCTCACACCTGCCATGATGGCTATTATAAGACAACAGGTGAGGATGCAGAGAAACTGAAACTCTTGTGCATTGTTGGTAGTAATACAAAGTGTGCAACAGCTATGGAAACATAGCACGGGTGCAGAGGATGACAGCCTGGGTAATGGGGAGGTCTGGGCAGCTGGGCCTGGCAGGGCAGCCATGCTGGAACAGGGTGGCGCAGCACTTTCCAGTCCCAGGCTAGTCTCCCAGCACCATGAGAGCCCCCAAAGGCACACTCACCAGAAATAGTGTTGCTAATCTTGACGAAGATTTTTTCAAAGTCGGCAAAGTCACTCCAGGAAGACTGGAACATGTGCATGAAGCGGTTGATAAACAGGTTCTCCATCCTGCACAACAGACGGCAGCATTACCTCTCTCTCATGTTCTGGGCCTCCCTCTGCAAAGACTCTTCACACTGTGGTCTTACGGAGCCTCTAGATACCACCTGGGCAGTGGAGCTTGAGCCCAGCACAGCTCTTGGAAATAGCTGATTGGGCTTGTGGAACCAGGACAGAAACTGGCGGCCACACCAATGCCCTTCCTCCTGCACCTCCATGATAGAGGTTGGCTGCCTGCCATCAGGAACAGTCTACAGTGCATCTTATCCTTTGCACACATGCTTTTGTCCCTTCATTCATTCATTCATTCATCCTCAGTGCAAGCTTCCAGAGACAGAATGCCAAATCACCTGCACAGCTGCTCTACAGAGTCTCCTGGATTTGGGGGGATTAGCAGTTAATTTTAACCCTCATTTAGTTTCTATTTAACCCTGGCTCTGTGCCTGGTGTTGAGGAGGATACAGTTTCTGAATGCTCATTACACAGGATAGAAAAATAACCCAGGACAGGAGCTCTATAAATTCAAAATGCAGGCAGTAGGCAATAAGGAGTGAGATCTGAGTGGCCTGAGAAATCCTAGGGGCTTCCTGGAGGAGGCAGGTGTGGGATGAGCCTGGGAAAGGTGGAGAGGAAGGGAAGAGGCTTCCCAGGCTTTCCTACAGAACCCAAGCAAGGCACAGAACAGAGGTTTGGGAATTCTGGCCAGTGCTCACTGTGACACACTCTGCCTCATTTCTCTCTCTGGCACACACGTGGCTGAAAGCAATGAGCAGTGACCTGTTTCCTCCCTACAGGCAGTGCTTGCTGCCTACTTCTTCAGTGTTCAGGCCTCTTCACAGGCTCTGTCTTTTGTATATCCTGACTCAAGGGCCTTTGCATGTGCATTTGCTCAGCATTGTCCTGCATTCTCATTTCTTCTCCTCCTGAGAAAATGGGGTGAGTGTTTCTTGAAGGCTCACCCAGCATACCCCAACTCCTTTAATTTCAGGGAAGCTGCCCCTTCTCCAGACCAAACTGGCTCTGTTCTGCTATCTTTGCAGAGCTGATACCAGATTACATACAAACGCATTTATGTGAATACCTGCCTGCTGCCTTAAGCACAAAGGCATGTCTGCATTGCTCAGTTCTGAGCTCAGGTCCCTTGGCACTAGACGAGAGCAGGCAGCATTGAGCATTGTCTGAGAGGATGCAGGTGCCTGGGGCAGGGCACCATGCCAGGGGTGCTCCTCCAGTGGGCTTCTCTTCCCACTCCACCCCAAGAATGCCAGGAAAAGCCAATCCCCTCCCCAAGAAAGCAGCTTTAACTAGAGACTCCTGGGACTCTTTGCTGCGCATTGTCATGGGAAGGTTTGAGAGTCCCGAAGTCTCCTCATGTTCTCCCTTACCAGCAAGATTAAAGGACCGAAGTTTGGGTGTTTTAACCAAAGTGATCTTGGCTGAAAGGGACTGAGGTCTCTGTTATCCCAGGGAGTCACCTGCAAGCATACACAAGGGCAGCAAGTCTGAGTGACCAAGGCAGGAATTGGGTAGACAAGCAAGAGATGCTTGGGGCCCCTCAGGCCCTGCTTGGTGGGGGAAGTCACCTGAGGCAAAACCTGACATACCTGCTTGCAGACTCCCTTTCCTGATCTGCTTCAGTTTAGCAAATGCTTCTCTCCTTTGTACTGATTGCCCTGGAAACCCTAGGAGTCCACGCTGCTCAGGAGAGGATCCTGGGGCCACAAGGCTGGTGACCACTGTGAGCCACAATTTCTCTTGTAGCTGCTAGCATGTTACTGAGACACTGCAATGCCAGCAAAGGGCTGGAGCACAGCCTGGGCAGTGTGGCCACACATAAGGTGCTCAGCACCTCGGAGCTGAGACATGATGCTGGTGTCATTCTTCAGTCCACAGCTGGTATCTTTGTCACTTTCATCCCCGCTCCTCATGGGGAAGGGAGAACTTTTACACCCATGCTTGTTGCAGCCTCCCCTCCAGTAGGCAGGAGTACTCCCAGCTGAGCTTCTTTCAGCCATTTACCTCTTTCCTCACCCTCCTCTTCTATTGTCTGTTAGTGAGTCTCTGGGAAGGGAAACCGTTGTTAAGCTAGAGGAATAAATCTCACTGTGACATCCACTGTCAGAGGGTGGGAAGGACTTCCTTCTCGGAGAGGAGAGGTCTTCTCAGGTTCCTACAATCCCCTCAGCCCTGAGGATGGCCCAGCACCAGATGGTGCCCAGGAAAGAGGTCCTGGACCCCCGGATCTTGTGGGGAACTGGGTGTGAGTCATAGTCCACAATCCAGTCATTCCCCACTGGGAATCGGTCACGGTCTCTCCAGCTGGATCTCTTTGAATTCAAAACGGGATGGAGTGGGGCAGTACTCAGAGTAAGTTACAGATCTAGGAAGAAGTGGAGTTGGGAGGAAAATATTTGCATGTCCTATTTCTGTGTACTTACAACTACAATACAAGGGACTTCAAAGATCTGTTAATGTAAAAAGAGGAACCTGCAGCCCAGAGAGGGCCCCTAGCTCATGCAAGGTCACAGCCAGGTAACAACATGGCCAGGTAAAAACTCGCACTGAGCTACTTCCTGGGGCTGGGAGAGGCAGGAGCTCTGTTTACTTCCCCTGCTGCTTTCCTGCTAACAGCTTATTTATTTTCCATTTCGCAGTTTTGTGTTTGGAAGCGGGCAGGGGTCAAAGCTTACTGAGGAAGGGTGGTCTTGTTCCAAGCAGGTGGCTCAGAGGAAACCAGTCACCAGAGTTACCCAGAAGCAGTGTGGAAACCGAACTGCTCAGAGGCAGAGGTTCAATGCAGAAGGCCTCTTTGGAGAATTCAGCTACGAGCTTCAGTTTTCCATGGTCAGGACTGGGCTTATCCATAGCCAGAATGGCACTGTGATAGCATAAGCTGCAGGAATACAGACCAGGCCCTGGGTCTGTGGATTCTGTCTCTCAGGAACCTGCCGTGAAAAGCAGGCCACCAGGCTGAGGTTGGGCACCCTTTCCCCTCAGGCCACTAGGGGGCCAGACCAAAGGGTCTTGTAGTCCTCAATCCATGTGCTGGGGTCTGGACACAAGAATCCTGGATGGGGCTGGGAGTCCACGTGAAAGTCCTCACCAAGGCAAGAGAAGGCAGATGAGATGGGTGCAGGTCAGCACAGAGTGTTAAGGACCTGGTCTGAAATCCCAGCCGCATCATTTCCCAGCCATGTAACCTTGGACAAATCCCTAACCTCACTGTGCGTCAGCTTTCCATCATCCTTGATGAAATGAGCATAATGATCATCTCTGCGTCACAGGGCTGACATGATATACAGAAAGCATCAGCATATAAAAAGAGATAACAAATATCAGCAACTAGTACTATGATAATCATTTACTGTTAGTAGTAACGTCTGCAGCCTTAGGCCACAGTGTTCTGTGGGGACCGGTAGGTGGAGTCCATAGTCCAGTCTGTAGCACAGCACTTCACCTGGACCTTCCCTCGGGGCCTTCTGCCTCATTCACTCATCCCCTTCTTCAAGTCCAAGTCATGGGAGAATTTTCACCTATTGACTCCTCTACTTCCTATCTTCTCTGCCCCCCAAAAGTGTTCTCACCCAGAGCACTGGTGACTTCTGAGTGACTGTACCCAGCCCTAATCTCCCCTGATCTCTGCGGCATCTATCTGACAACCAACCTTTTTCTTCTTGACACTAAAATGCAGAATGTTCACCTACCTGGACCTCATCCATGCTTCAAACCCCCTTGGTTCTGACCTCTACTACCCTCCCCATGTCAAGGGTAGACTCCTTGCCCACCTCCCTGCCTTGGCAGCCTCAGCCCCACTTCCCTACACAGGCCCCAACTCAGGTCATCCTGGGTCACCCCCTCTGCTCCTCCAATCGGTACGGCAAACTCCTTTGAATCTTCAAAACCCACGTTGGGCTTCTGTCTTAAAAAGTGTTTTTCATATTCATCCTCAGAGTTACTGCCCCCCTTGCCTCAAGTTTCCCCAGGGCTCTTTTCCTAAGGAATGTCCACTACATACTAGTGTGATGAGCTGTCCACAGCTCAGTACCCACTAGACTGTGAGCCTCTTGGAGCTGGGACCAAGGGGTCATTTTTGGTCCATCTAGGGCCCCCGTTCCCCTATAAGCTCAATAAATACTTGTCAAAGGAAGAGTGGCAAGTAGCCTCCTTCCCTTGGCCTGCTCCCCTGGAGGTGGAAGAAGCCCAGAAAAGCTAGCAAACAGGCAGTGACAGTGCCTAAAAAGTCAACTCCCTGGCGCGTCTTCTTTTGTGGGCTAAGGACTGAGGAGAAAGTCCTCCTAAATACCCAGAATAAAGTTACTAGAATAAACTCATCTATGGTGTGCCAGACATCACCATGGGCACATAGCATTCATGAGTTCATTTAAACCTCTTAATACTTTTAGCAGCTAGGCATGATAGGGCTCATATTATAGGAAGGAAACTTAGGGTCAGAAAATTTAACTCTCCCAAGATGACACAGCTAGAGTCTGAATCAACCCCAGCTGGCCAGGCTTTAAGTAAGCAACCTTTTGTTTTTAAAGGGTAGTTAGATATGAGTTGGTACTTGTTGCTAATTTTAAGAGATTAATATATTTTCCCCTAGGGAAAGAAACATATAAGCTTCATATGTGGTCCATGGACCTGAGGGCTTACTGGGAATTCAGACTCTTATCCCGCTGATCAGAATGTTGGACCAGTGTTTCATGGAGGCCCACGTGCACAGGATTGTTTGAAGGATGGTGCCTGGACCTATGTTTCCTCACTGGGAAGCCTGGCTGCTTGTCCTTGTTGCCCAGTATCCAGGAGAAGCCCAGTTGTCCTAAGATAGGCCTTGCAGAAAACAGCCATGTTAAGTTAAACCTGCACTTTCCTTTACTGAGTTTGTTTCAAGGCAAGAATCAGCATTTTCTTTTTCTAATTCCAGGGCAGGCTTAAGGCAGACATGGGGAGGGGCCTTCAGAAAAGAAAAAGCAAGATTATTGAGACCTCATACAGTTCTGAAGCCAGGCATGCAATAGACACTACATAAATGCCACTTGAACTAAACTGAAGAGCAGAGAAGGATGTGAAGAAGAGGAAAAAATGAAAAGGGGGGAAAGGTAAATGCGCCTTTAACCTTGGTTCCCCAGCCTATGCACTGAGAGACACCTGAGCTGCTCTGAGGAGTCTGGAGGGCACTGGGACAACATTAAGTAGATTTCTTTATGCCAGGGTTTCTCGAGCCCTTACAGTCTTCTACAGCAGGGACTCTCAATGTGGTCCCCAGACCAGATGCACCCCCTGTGAGCTTGTCAGAAGTGCAGATTCTCAGGCTCACACCTGGCCTCCTGAATCAGACACTTGGGAGTGGGTCCAGAAATCCAGGTTTTCACCAGCTTCGAGGGGATTCTGCTACAAGCTATAGTTTGAGAACCACTAATGAGAAGGTTGTAATATTTTCAAATTAAATTGACTGTAGAACAAATCCCTTTTGAGGGAACACTTCTTTATGCTTTGTGCCTTGTGTTAACTCTTGCTCTTATTCTATGACCCATTTTAAACAAGAAAAAAATGCTACTTTAGCAAATATAATTAAAACATTGTAGGTTTAACTTTTAGGTGGTGTTTCCCCCTCTACATTTTCCCAACAAATTTATTTTCTGATGGGACAGAGCTCTTATTTTGTAACAAAATTCAGTACAGGTAAATAGGATTGGTATACAGAAATATAGGCATCAGAAGGAGGAGATGGCTTTTGAAGTTTCCAAGAAGATTGGGGGTTTGGGGGTGGCTAGTATGCGCTGCTGGGATCAGAGGCTGAGGGGAATTACTGCTTTCAGACCACACCCACACTCTTCTTCCTGCCCCTGCCCTCCAACAACCAAGCCTCTATCTGGCCCTTGGCCTCTTTTTCCCTTGTCCCTCCCAGGGCTCCTGACCTTGCTTGACCTCAGTGATCTCTGAAGCCTTTCTGCACAGCCCCAAGCCTGCATGTCCCATGGCCTACCAGACCCTGCCAAAAGAGGCTGCACAGACCTCTCGGGCCCAACATGCCCCCCAAGTGGACTCATCTTTTCCTCCAAACCTCTTCTTCCGCAGCTTCCCTTTTTAAGAACCATCTATTTTCCCTACAAGCCAGATGTATAATGTCAAGGATGCCTGGGCTCTCCCCTCAGCCTCTCCCTACTGTGATCTGAATTCAGACTGGATCCTAGGTCTTGCCATACCACATCCCTGCTCTCTTGTTTCCTCTGTTCTGTCAGCTTCTTCCCTGCCTCTGCACTCTTTCATCTGACCCCCAAAGGCTGCCAGATCAAGCTTCCGTAATATGGCTCTAATTCCCTGCGCATCTTCTCATCTTTCATTGAACATTGCAAATCTAGACTTGTTGTGGTCAACAGCAGCTTGTGACAGCATTTCTGCTGCTGCCTTTCCAGAAAGATGACTGGGATATAGGTCAGGTACCTTTGTGCTCAGGGAGAAGGATTTCCCTTCAAGAAGTTACCCCCATCCAATCACATCTGATGCACAGTGGGTGAAGGTCTGAGCACCATGGTCCTTGCATGAGGCTGATCAGCTCTCCAAAAATTCAGTCACATTTCTGTACTGTCCTACTCTATTGGGAAGGAAGCTCTCTTTCTCAATTTCCTTTAAAAAGAACATTCTCTAATCAGTCTGCCAACCTTCTGCAACCAGGCTCCAGGCTGTAAACAGTGAGTAGTGAGTAAACACGTAAGATGCTTGTCATCTGATGCCATCAGGAAATTTCACAACTCATCTGGTTCTGTGAGCAGGCCCAGCCATGTCTGAACTTAGCATATGGTGCTCTTTCTGCCCCAGTGTCCTTGTCCCACTTCTCTGTGTCTGCTTGGCCAGCCACAAGGTCAGGCCAGACAGCCTTCTGCTGTGAAGCCTGCCTGGATCCCATAATGAATTAACACCTGAGAGTGTGAGGGTCCCTCTATGAGCCCCTGAAGGCAGAGGCCAATCTACAGGTGCTCAGCAGGTGAGTGAAGATGGAGAAGTGGGTCCTGCCTGGCATGACCATATTACCAAGGATGAAGCTTCTCTATGCATGATTGAAATATGTAGTACATATGTAGACTATATTCTCACAAAAACTCCAAGTGAGAGCTGTGATCTGAATTTTAGATGAAAACACCAAGGCTGAGAGAAGTTAAACAGTTTCCATAGGCTCACCTTCTACTAACCCAGCCTCCTCTCCCATGTACCCCTTACCTCCCCAGGGTAGGGTGGTTCTTCTGAGCTGTTTCCCTGTGGTCAAGCCCCATTGACTCAGGCTTCACATCCCCCTCAAATGCAGAAGTCATGTCTCTTATCTCCTCTTTAGGACTCCATCAACCTCAGTTCACTGTGCCAACAGAGGTGGTGCTCAGCTGATCACTCTACTTGTGCTGTGCCAGGAGAGGCTGAGGGCCCATTCAGATGTCTTCCATGTCATGTGGGCTCCATAGCTCAAGGAGCCAAGTGACATGAAAGATGCAAATAAAGATGGGCTATGGTATCACTTGAGAGAGGGTGGTCTGTGCAGCCAATCCTGGGGAGCACAGGGGAGAAGACGTCCTCAGTCCCAGGGGTTTCTAGGAGTTTCTGGAAGGAGAGGCAACTCACCCAAGTCCTGAGAAATAATGAGTTGGACTTAGCTGGACAAAGAAGGGAAGAAGGACATTTGAGGCAGAAGAAACAGTGTAGGCAAAGACAAAGGGAAATGAAGTCTCCCAGCAAACCAGTCTGGATGCACATGGCTGGACTGTCTTCTGCAGGTGGCGGCAGCTAGGTGGAGATACCTGGGCTATTACCTGCAGTTGGGGCAATCACTGAAAGATTTCAGATAGGGGAATAAAAGAGAGAGATTTGCCTTTGTAGATGAAGCCTCCAACAAACTATATGTCCACTTGAGAATACCCTTCCAATTGCTGTGTAGGATGGAGCCCACAGAAGCAGGTAAGAAGGGTGTTTCTGAACATCCCAGGGAGAGATGGTGGAACTGGGAGAGGAAGGTATACACTGTGAGACTCCAGGAGATGGACTTGACCCCACATGCAACTGGGTGGAGTATAAGCCTAAGGAAGGAATCTAGGCCAGTAGCTTCAAATCTGGCTGTGCATTGGAATTCCCCGTGGAACTTAAAATATGCCTGTGCCCGAACTGGAAGATGCTGGCAGGTCCAGGTGTGGTGGGGTGAGGGAGGGTGAAGTAGCATGGAATCTACATCATTAAATGCACAGTCAGAATTCTGAACCACTGATCTGGGCTACCATTAACCATGATGGGGATATATAAGAAGGAAAGATAATTGTGTGTGCATGTGTGAAATGAAGGCCTATGAGGTGGCAATAAAGGCCCCTAAGAGGCCAGTTGGATCACACTCATTTTATTTTGACAAAGTATACTCAGCATGTATTCTGTGGAAACTGCTGTACTAGGCTCTTGAAATACAAAGATGACCATGACCTTAAGGAACACTGAGCAGATATAAGAAAGGCACAGCCTGGTCTTCATTCCACCATCCATCCATGCATCCATCCACCATCTGCCCATCTATCCATCTCTCCCTCCCTTCACCATCCATGAATCTACTCACCACCATCCATCTCTCCACCATTTATCCACTCTCCACAATGCATCCACTTTCCATCCACCCATTTACCACCCAACCTTCCACCATTACCAAGCAGGGAAGCACTATTCCCCAAAGCAGCATCTTCTCCTCTGACCTCACTGCCTCTCCATCTTTATCATTTTCTTGTCCTGTCACAAGGGCCTTCTGTTCTTATATAATTTTGATCTGGGCTCTGCCCTACTAAAGCCACATGCCTCTGACTCCACAATACCAATCCCTGTGTGGGAATTGACTCAACAATACCAATCCCTGTGTGGGAATAAGACATTTAATTGCCATGATGCTTCCAGAAAGCCAGATGTTGGGTACTGCTGCATTATTAACCCAGGTTTTCGGTATTAATTTTTCTCTCTAGTTGATCCCAATTGTAGAGGTGGTTGTGGGGAGGGGCAGTCCCCAGCTTTGGATCCAAATAGACCTGGATCCAAATCCTAGTTTTGCCAATTTCTGCCTAAATAATTTTAGGCAAGTTATTTAACCTGGGTCCAGTGGAACCTCAGTTTACTCATCTGAAAATACAGTACCTACTTCCTAGGGTTGCTGTAAAGATTAAAATAGATGATTCTGTGTAGAAAGCACCCACACAAGGGGCTTGGCATTTAGCAGAGGCTTGTTAAGTCAGGCCCTTACTACCCCCGCCCCCCAACTCAGATGCAGCTTTAGAGAAACAAATGCATATGGTCTTTCTGATGTGAGGGGACTACCTGCAGAGAATGATTGTGAGGCTCTGTGTGTGTGTGTGTGTGTGTGTGTGTGTGTGTGTGTGTGTGTGCGTGTGCAGTTCTTCCAAAATGTCCAGAGGAGGAAGGCCTTGGCACAGGACTGGGCATGTGGCCTCCTACAATTTCCTTTCAGAATTTCGAACTAATAAGGCACCCTTCCCTAGGGGAGCAGCTATGCATCTAAGTGAAGTTGACTGAGTTGGTTGTTCTCCATCTGTTTGTTTCCTGGATATGCCTGCCATGGGCTAGGGTTCTACTTTGGGGGGACTAAGCTCCTGGCTCTGGGCTCAGGAGATGCTGAAGCTCCTCAGGGCATTCTAAGTCTCTGTGAGGTTGCAGAATGAGGATTTAGCATTTTCCGGATTTCCATGCTTGTGACAATTCTTTAAAGTGTTAAGGCACAGATTCAAAGATCCTCCTCCTAGCATTGGGATGGCGCTGGGGCTCCATATTTTTAACAAGCACCCAGGAGCCTCAAGGTTCATCAAGCTTTAAAATTCAGTAATTCAGCCTCAAAGAGGAAGCATAACACTCTGATCTCTGCCATTTATTAGCAAGGATCTGGACCCAGGAATTTGACTTCCTTATTCCTTAGGTTCCTCATCTGCAAATGGGGATAATGATGATGCCTAACTCATGGGGTTGTTGTGATGGACAAATGGGGACAGAGAATGCATTCCAGGGATCAGCACAGGCATGGTGGCTATTATCACTGCAGAGCTCTGCCCTCTAAATGGCAGCCTGCATACTGTTTCCCCTTAAGGGGGCCATAGAGGGGATTAGATGTGGATGGGAATGAGGCATTACAAGTGAAGAACTCCACTTTGAGATGAAACATAGCTATATTTGGTGTCTGGAGTCTTCCAGGTTGTAAGATTTTTTACATACAAGATATGCTGTGATTGTGCATTGAAAATCCACTCTACAACCAAGATATAAAAAAATGCATTTGAAAAGAGGTGTTTGGCTGAGCTGCTTCCTAAACTCAAGGGCCCTGCGAGGAAAGGAGTGAGGGTCACACTTGCCTTGGAAGGGGCTTCCCAGTGTCTTTACGTTCTCCTAGACTTACGCTTTGGAGTAGTTCAGAACAAAGTCCACTCCTTTCTCACTATCAAACTGGATATCGCGAGGTAAATCCTTGTGGTATTTGGCATCGATATTCAAGGGGAATCCAGGGTTCCATTCCATCCATCTGAGCATACAAAAGGAAAAGAAAAATGGGGTAATGCCTTTGGGAAGCACCTCCAGGTAAAGACTGCCTGTGTAGTCTGAGGATGTGCCTGCCATCGGGGCAACATGTTACAGCTGAGTGTGCATCCAGAGAGGTGCTGGGACCTCTCCCAAGGTCCTGTGGCATCCCACTTTGCTGTTCCTTGAGCATTACAATGGGAGGCCTGAGGCCCCCTCAACCTGAAACTGAGATTACAGCAGAGGGATAGCAAGTGGTAGGTGGGTACCACTGTGTAAAAGGAAATGAAAAAGGAAGCATCAGAAAACCTTATTTATTTGAGGTGACACTGAACAGCAGTGTTTCCTAATTTTCTCCCCTAGCACAGAACTCCCTTGCTAGTCACCAAAATTACATGTGGTGAAGGCTGCCCCACCGTGCCTGACCTGGACATCAATGTCCCACTACCTTGGTCAGTGCACCCTGAGCTGCATGTGGTAGTTATGGTTGTGGAGGGAGGGACACTTGTTATGCCTGAGCAGAAGGGTGTACACGGTGGGAAGTGGCTAAGTGAGCCTTCCGCTCCCACTGGCACAGAGAGCTGCCAATAGCAGCTTTAGAGCCTCTTATTATCATAAGCTCCTCCTAACAAAGTGTCATACACTCTATTCAACCCAAGTTTTTATATCCTGGTGTCCTTGAAACTAGAACTGTAGCATTGCACATTTATGTTTTGTTTCCTTTTAATTTTACTTTCCTCTTTGTTTATAGCAAAAACAAAACAAACCCTGTCAGTTTCTTTAGGACAGGGAGAATGATCTTGTAGTTGTTTAAAAACCAAAATTTACATTCTGAGACTTCAGCTTTTCTATTTGTTTCTTAATTCTCCTTCCTTCTAAATCTCTCTTTTAAGAGAAAAGTAAAACATTGAGATTTTTGGTCACAAAAACCTCTGCTGTTCCTTGTGAGGTTCTGTTGACCTAGAAGCCTCTCTTTAGAATCATAGGTAAACAAGACCTAGATATGATCACTCTTAGAGCAAATACATTTTTGAAAAGCATTTTATATTGTATAGCACCTTACATTTCTCAGTTTTCTGAGTAAATCCTAGGCAGGGAAAAAGAAAAAGAAAAAGGCATACCTAGATATATACTGATTAATTTGCAAAATGTTGAAGAGAGTAGAGAATGTCTATGTCTGTGAGTGTATGTGTGTGTGAGAGAGGGAGAGAGAGAGAGATGAGGGGTTGAGGAGGGATGAAGGAGGGGGAGGAAGGAAGGGAAGGAGATAAGAGAGCTTCTGGGAGAAGAAAAATAATCAAATTATCATTAGTTTTTTGTTTGTTTTGCCATACTGAAAATGGGAAGACAGTGTAAAGTGTTTACAGACTTTTTTTTTTAGGTCATCATCTAAGCCTATAATATCAAATAGAATAATTGTGAGCACAGGAGAGTATGGGATGGAGGTTGGGAACAAGCGCACACCTTTTTCTGAGGACATTAATTGAACAAGTTCAGTCAAACAAAAATGATATAATGAACCAAGAAGTTCCTAGATATAGTAAAGAATATTCATCTAAAAAAAAAAGAGCAAGTATACTTTTAAATAAACAGATAAAAATATCAAAAATATTTTCTCAAAAATCAAGTCTCAGAAAGAATGTTCATGATTACTACTATTACTTGTTTTGGGGAATTTCAGCCATGCAATTAGAAAAAAAAATTAGTGATAAAAATAATGGAAAATAAAAGACAAAATTGTCATCAAATAACATGATCAAATAATTAGGTAACTAAAAAGACTAATTAAAAAATGGTTAATGCCAATAAAGGAGTTGAGTAAGGTGTCAGTACAAGGTAAATATTTAAAGGAAGGAGTAATTTATCTATCCTAGCAATATTAATTTAGAAACAGAAAAATATCCCTCTCAGAGTTGTGCCAGCTATAATTTCCTTATTTATAAAGTAACTTGAAAGGAGAAAGACCTGCATGAAGAAAACTAGAAATTCTACTGAAGGAACACATTGAGTTCTCAGATGGAAAGACTGACCACTTAAGTGGCAGCACATAACATATTCACATGTAATTCAAAGCAATTCTCATGATGAAAGTCTTTAAAAAGAATAGTGAAACAATAAAACAGGTATTAAGATATATCAGAAAGTTATGATAATCAAAAAATGGTGCTACGCTGTGGAGTAAAACAATAGATTAATACACAAAGTCCAGAAACAGACCCAAGAAAATATGTGAATAAAATACAAAACCAGCTAATACTTATTTTGTGCTTTCTATGTGCCAAATACTATTCTGTGTATTTTCATGATTTAACCTATTTAATTCTCTCAAACACCCTATGAGGTAGTACTATTATTCTGTCCACTTTAAAGATTGTGGGGGTTGAGGCACAGAGAGATTCAACAGCTTTCATAGGATACAAAGCAAGGAGCTGAGCTCAGGAAAGGGCTACTGTGGGTCCCACCCAGGGAAACAGGAAGAAAAGTATTATATAATAAATGATACCAGAGACCTTTGGCCCCTACTTGACATCATGTATAAAAATACATGGGTGATGAAAAGAGGCCTAAAGTTTAAAAAAAAAAAATGATTATGAAAGTATTAGACAAAAATAGAGGACTTTTTAAGAAAAAGAGCTGCTGCATGGTACAGTGTTATATCCTAGCACTGGGAACTCAACAGCTGTTCCCCCAAGCCTTCTTCTCCAGGCTCTCCACACTCTTCCTTTTTCTGAGCAAAAGATAGTCCTGGAGGCTCTGGAAATCTTACTTTAAGTCTGTGGAATTTATTCAGATGGTGGAAAGAGTGGAATGTGTGTGACCTTCACCACACTGTGGAATGAAAATACAAAGTGAAGAACAAATGGGCAAGAAGTTAGAAGACCTCTAGCCAAGATGAAGGCATAAATAGGCACACTTTGCTTCCTTGCACAACCATAAGAAGGATTACGACTAACTTCAAAACAAAAACAACTAGAACTACCAGAAAATTGAACTGTATGGAAGTCAGACAACCAAGGGTTTAAAGTTGAAATATTCATCCAAACAGGTAGGAGGAGCAGAGATGGGGAGCCTGGAAGGAGAGGACGTGGTATTGTGGTGGTGATGTGGCAGTGGCAGCTGGTGAACTGGCTGGTCCCACATTCATGTGTGGCAGGTAAAAGCCAGAAGGGACACCTCGGGAGCAATCCCAGTCCTAGGCCAGACCATACAGCTCAGGGTTCCAGTACTGGGAAAACAAATCCTCATAGCTTCTGGCTGTGAAAACCAGTGGGGGTTGGGGTGGTGGAGAAACTGCCCTTCTCTCAGGAGAGTCTGTTCAGGGGGGACCCCATGGTCCTAGAACACACACAAACCCACCCACTCTGGGAACCACCGCCAGGGCAGCAGCTAGAGGGGCATCAGTCGCATGTGGGAAGTGGGTGAAGTGACTGGAAAAAGGGTGAGTGCCTAGCAAGAGGCACTGTGCCTTCTCTGGACCCCACCCCACCCCCACACAGCCACAAAGTGGTGAAACAGGTCATCCCCCCCTAGCCAATATCTAAGACTCCACCCCTTACAATGCAATAGGTGTGCCCAGATAGGGAGTCAGAGCAGTTCTACCTAATACATAGAAACAAACACAGGGAGGCTTCCAATTGAGGAGTCAAAGAAATATGGTCTAAATGAAAGAACAGATCAAAACTCCAGAAAAAACTTAGCAAAAGAGACAGTCAGCCTATCAATGGAGAGTTCAAAACACTGGTGATAAGGATGCTCAGAGAACTCATTGAGTATGGCAAATGCATAAGGGAAGATATGAAGGCTAGACTAAGTGAAATAAAGAAAAGCCCACACAGGAACCTAATGAACAAACTAAACAAGTGAGCAAAATCAAATTAGAGGCATGGAAACAGGAAACATATTGACAGGGACCAGAGGGAAGAGGGTATAGGGGGAAGGGGGAAAGAAGGAGAAGGGTTTAGTCAAAGAACTAGTATGAATGATTCATGGACTTGGACAACAAGGTGGGGATTGACTGTGGGAGAGAGAATGAGGTGGGCAGGGCAAGGGAGAGCAATGGGTGGAAAGTAGGACAACTGTAATAGAACAACAAATAAGTAAAAAGAAAAAAGAAAAAGTCCACAGGGAACCAATAATGAAGTGAAGGAAGCCAGGGTTCACATCAATTATTTGGAACACAAGGAAAAAATAAACAATCAACCAATACAGAATGAAGAAACAAGAATTCAAACAATTAAGAGAGAATAAGAAGACTGTGAGACATCTCTAGAAGTGCCAACATCCGAATTATACAGATGCAAGTAGGAGAAGAAGAAGAGCAAGAAATAGAAAACATATTTGAAAAAATAATGAAAGAAAACTTCCCTAATCTGGTGAAGGAAATAAACATAGAAGTCCAGGAAGCACAGAGAGTCCCAAACAAGTTGGACCCAGAAAGGACCACACCAAGACACATCATAATTAAAATGCCAAAGGTTAAGGAGAAAGAATCCTAAAAGCAGCAAGAGAAGAGCAGAGAGTTGTCTACAAAGGATTTCCCATAAGACTATCAGCTGATTTCTCAAAAGAAATTTTGCAGGCAAGAAGAACAGGCAAGAAGTATTCAAAGTGATGAAAAGCAAGTGCCTACAACCAAGATTTCTCTATTCAGCAAAGCTATCATTTAGAATGGAGGGGCAGATAAAGTGTTTCCCAGACAAGGTAAAGCTAAAGGGGTTTATCATCACCAAGCCCTTATTATATGAAATATTAAAGAAGATCAAACCTATGAACAGTAAAATGACAACAAACTCGCAACTATCAGCAACTGAATCTAAAAAAATAAAAACAAAATCCAACTAAGCAAACCAGAATAAGGACAAAATCATAGGCATGGGGATCATTTGGAGGGTTATCAGGTGGGAGAGGGAAGGGGGAGAATGGGGGGAATGGTGCAGAGAATAAGAAGCATAATTGGTAGCTACAAAATAGAAAGGGGTATGTTCAGAATAGTAAAGGAAATAGAGAAGCCAAAGAACTTACATGCAATAACCATGGACATGAATTAAGGGGGATTGCTGGAGGGAAGAGGGCTACCAGGCAGAGGGGGGCAAAGGGAAGAAGTTGGAACAACTGTAATAGCATGTCAATAAAACATACTTAAAACTAGGAGTATTTATGTAACATTGGATGGGGAGGGCCTTCTTAAGCAAAGCAGGAATTCCAAAAGTTATAAAGGAAAAACAATATGTGTAATTTAGAAAATAAAGAACTAAAATTTTCTGTGAGAAAAGCAACAGAGGACAGGTGATATATGCTATACATGTACCAAAGGGATACCATGCTATCATGTAAATAGGCACTTCAAAGACAGGTAATGCAGAGATGCTTAACTCACCAGTGGTCAGGTGAATGCAGATTAAAACAATGGGATCTCAGGGGTTTTTAGATTATCAAAACATTTAAATAACAATGTCACCAGTTATTGGCAAAAGTATGGGTTAAAGTATACAGTCGTCGTCGTCGTCGGCAGCCGTCCGTCTCGAGAGACGATGGTGTAGCTTCTTAAGAGTCTATCTGCACCGCCGAGAATGGCTGTGCAGTCCGACTCGGGAGTGACATGGTATCTGTCTCCTCCTGTGTTGAATCGACATCTTGTGATGACGCTGAAGCTACAGAGCCTGGGCAGGGTGATATGGAGGGTCTGCTGTTGCCCAAGCATCAGACCCCCCCTCTCTTCGCAGCTGAAGGGTCCAAGGGAAAGACGGAGTCAATACAGCTTGGCTCCAGGTGCGCCGCAGGAGTTGCCGGTGTTGACTACAACGTCAAACCGCCTTAGGGACTCCAGCTCCGGATTTTCTGTCGGGGTTTACTCCCTTAGCCTTTCCCCTGAAGAGGTATGCCGCAAGGCAGCGGAGGTTTTTTGGAGTCAGAGTTTTCCTTCTCTGAAAGTATACAGTATTCCCTCACTTATCTCAGGTATTATGTTCTAGACTCCTCCCCCTCCAATAGGTGAAAATCCGCGAAGTAGGAACCTTACATTTATTTTAGTATTTATATATATTCTAAGGCTTTATAAACCCTTCCCAGACACTTATAAACCGTTCCCAGTTCCTTATTAACCTTTCCTACTCCCTTATTAACCTTTTCCACACTTTTATAAACACTACTTATGTCCTTAACATATTCTACACTCAAACATATGTAACTTTAACAACATATGTATATAGGACTGCAAAATCCTGTGATATAGCGAAAAATCCACAATAAATAATTAAATATAGCTTTTTCACAATGGGTTTGCCGCCAGAACACAGGTGTCGCGAAAACCACCACTACTAAATCAAAGCCAAAATGGGAAAGGAAAAGACTCACATCAACATTGTGGTCATTGGACACGTAGATTCCGGCAAGTCTACCACTACTGGCCATCTGATCTACAAATGTGGTGGGATCGACAAAAGAACCATTGAAAAATTTGAGAAGGAGGCCGCTGAGATGGGCAAGGGCTCCTTCAAGTATGCCTGGATCTTGGATAAACTTAAAGCTGAACGTGAGCATGGTATTACCATTGATATCTCCCTGTGGAAATTTGAGACCAGCAAGTATTATGTGACCATCATCGATGCCCCAGGACACAGAGACTTTATCAAAAACATGATTACAGTCACATCTCAGGCTGACTGTGCTGTCCTGATTGTTGCTGCTGGTGTTGGTGAATTTGAAGCAGGCATCTCCAAGAATGGGCAGACCCGTGAGCATACCCTTCTGGCTTACACACTGGGTGTGAAACAGCTAATTGTTGGTGTTAACAAAATGGATTCCACTGAGCCACTCTACAACCAGAAGAGATACGAGGAAATTGTTAAAGAAGTCAGCACCTACACTAAGAAAATTGGTTACAACCCTGACATGGTAGCATTGGTGCCAATTTCTGGTTGGAATAGCGACAACATGCTGGAGCCAAGTGCTAACATGCCTTGGTTCAAGGGATGGAAAGTCACCCATAAAGATGGCAACGCCAGTGGAACCACACTGCTTGAAGCTCTGGATTGCATCCTGCCATCAACTCGTCCAACTGACAAGCCTCTGCGTCTGCCCCTCCAGGATGTCTATAAAATAGCTGGTATTGGTACTGTCCCTGTGGGTCGAGTGGAGACTGGTGTCTCAAACCCGGCATGGTGGTCAACTTTGCTCCAGTCAACATTACAACTGAAGTAAAGTCTGTTGAAATGCACCATGAAGCTTTGAGTGAAGCTCTTCCTGGGGACAACGTGGGCTTCAATGTCAAGAACGTGTCTGTCAAAGATGTTCGTCATGGCAATGTGGCTGGTGACAGCAAAAATGACCCACCAATGGAAGCAGCTGGCTTCACAGCTCAGGTGATTATCCTGAACCATCCAGGCCAAATCAGTGCTGGATATGTTCCTGTTCTGGATTGTCATACAGCCCATATTGCTTGCAAATTTGCTGAGCTGAAGGAGAAGATCGATCGTCGTTCTGGGAAAAAGCTGGAAGATGGCCCAAAGTTTTTGAAATCTGGTGATGCTGCCATCGTTGATATTGTTCCTGGCAAGCCCATGTGTGTTGAGAGCTTCTCTGACTATCCTCCTCTGGGCCGCTTTGCTGTTCATGACATGAGACAGACAGTTGCTGTGGGTGTCATCAAAGCAGTGGACAAGAAGGCAGCTGGAGCTGGCAAAGTCACTGAGTCTGCCCAGACAGCTCAGAAGGCTAAATGAGTATTATCCCCAACACCTGCCACCCCAGTCTTAATCAGTGATGGAAGAACGGTCTCAGAACTGTTTGTCTCAATTGGCCATTTAAGTTTAATAGTAAAGGACTAGTTAATGATTACAATGCACCGTAAAACCTTCAGAAGGGAAGGAGAATTTTGTGGACCATTTGGGTTTTTTTTTTGTGTGTGTGTGTGTCAGTTATTAGTTTTTAAAATCAGTACTTTTTAATGGAAACAACTTGACCAAAATCTGTCACAGAATTTTTGAGATCCATTAAAACAAAGTTTAATGAGAAACCTGTGTGTTCTTTTGATCAACACTGTAACTTTTATATTAGGTTAAAAGACTTAAGAGTAGCTCATAATATGTTTCTGGTGTTATATCTGCTGATAATTTAGAATTGGGTAATTCTGTTAGCATTTTTTTTTCTGGGTGGGGACTTTTTCACTTGTCCTTACAGGAGAAATCTATTTACATAGAGCTGTGGGAGGGGCTCTGGTGCAACACTAAATAGCTTAGGACAAATAAAGTAACTGTTTACGTGTAAGCTAGTTTATAAAGACCAAATCCTGCTATATTAAAGTCCACGTGTTACATATAAAAGAATTGTAGTTAACATCAATATTGAGTACATTTATGTCTGATTTTAGTTTCCATCTTTACTGAAATGTGAATTCACATTTACAAATGCTGAGATAGTTTAAAAGAACCTAAAATGAGGCTTAAATAGTATTGAGTACTGTCTTGCTACAGTAAATTGTATCCAGATTCTAGGAAAAATAAATGATGCTGGAAGTTAAAAACAATAATAATAATAATATATAATATTTTTTAAAATCCCGTGATACAGTGAGGCCACAATAAGTGAACCACAATATAGAGAGGGACTAATGTATTTTTATAGACAAGTTCTGGGTTGAAAATTACTATGAAATTTTGGGAAAGGATATTTGTCAATATTTCTTAAAATGAAAAGTGCTGATTTGACCCAGCAAGGTGAGTTCTGGATATTAACCTGACAGTAATTAAAACACTGGTACATCAGGATGTTTGTACAAGTTTGCTTCTTGCAGCTCTAGTTATAATACCAAAAACAAACAAATATATAAATGGGAAACAAGATGACTGTCCATCAATAGGGGAATGATTGAATAAGTTAAGATACATTCATATAAAGCAAGAAATATGTGGCAATTTAAGGAGTGGAAAAACAGTGAGATACTACTTCATATATTAAACTGATAAAATGAAAATATCTCAAGGTGTGAAGTGTGTCCATGATGTAGGGAAATAAGAACTTTCAGGAACAGCTTCTAGGGGTGAAAATTGGCAGAAACCCCTTGGAAAACAATTGGCAATATCTAGAAAACTTAAAATGTGGTCTACAGCCCTTCAAACCTATTTCTAGAAATATTCTCTAGAATAACTCTTCTATGAGAGCACCATGAGATATATGAGAAAGCTCATGAAGTATGACATGTAACAGTCAGAAATTAAAGACGCCCACATGTCTATCAGCAGGAGAGTGGGTGAGCATGGTGGTTTATTCATAAGATGGTATGCTATACAGAAGCTAAAATGATGGATGACACCTAACTGTGTCAAGTGGATGCTCTTTAAAACAGAATGATGAGTGAAAAAAAGTGAGGCACAGAATCACTAGGTTAAATGATGTAGATTAAAACCACTGCAGCATTCATAGCTCTACATGTATGTGTGCAGGTACCACACAGATACATGAAGTCACAGCAAGAGAATGTGGGTGGTGGGTTATGACCTGTGTGGGCTTTTCCATCCCCCTACCTGGCTGACTGAGTGATGAGGCCAGCTGGACTTGCCAGCTCTCTGGCATATTAGAGACTATTCTTAGTTGTGACTTTACTTCCAAACTCTAACATGTGAAAGAGGAAGTCCAAGAGATGCAGATGGTACAAATTCAGTGTTTCCTCAACGGAAGTAGAGGTGGGGGTGAGGGTGGGTCTGAAAAGGACAGATTAGTGGAAAGAGGAAGAAAAAAATGATGATTAGATCTATGAAAGGGACAAGTTGCCTTGCCAGAAAGCTCCTCTGCCCTATCTTCCTAGACCTGGCCAAAGCCCCATTCCTGTGGAAACACTACTGAATTTACCTCTCCCTGATAAAGAGGTGTTTCCCAAGTGATGCTCTGTGAAACACTTATTCTGTAGGATGGTAAGAGTCATAGTTCAGTTCTCTTGGGAAAAACTGAGTCAAAAAGAAGTTAGCCATGGTATATTACCACAGAACTTCTCAGAACCTCCAGGAGGGGATGTGATAAACAGTTTCCAAAACTTGCTTTACTGTGGGACCCTTTCCAAGGAAAAAGCCCTGGGATGAGTGCTGTAGGGCATACTCTGGAAAATTCAGTTTAAGCAAACACCTGCAAGACTAAAGTATTGTTGTCATTAGCATCTTAGTCTGAATTAGTGTGGGGCTGAAAGACTTGCTATCCATTCACCAAATGGACACAAATTAGCTTGCTTCTCTGGAAGCTGTTTAACATCACCGCTATCTAGGACTCCTTCCTTCCACAAGGCCAGAAGCCGGTGGAGTGCTCACTGTGGGGGCTTTGCCTAAGGTGGTTAAAGGGAGGAATGCCAAGGAACGTTTATTGTTCCACTGCTATACAAGTTTCCCTAAATAATATAATTGAAAACTTTATGGATTGGCCAGACTTGCTGTGTCTGCCTTCTATTTATTCTCCAACACCTAGTTGTGAGTTTCATCCCTGTTGCTCTGTGTAGCAGCAGTTGTTGATTTTCCTTGCAGGGTAGAATGATTACTATTAATCTGTTCTGGTGGAGAGTAGGTGGTTCCCACTTTTTGGCTTTCATAAATGACGCTGTTGTGAACAGCCTCCAGGTGCATAGGCACACGAATATGGATCCAGGAACAGAACTTCTGGGTCATCAATTATAATGTAGTTTCAATTTTATTAGATATTGCAAAATTGTTTTTCATAGAGAATGTATCAATTTACACTTCTGGCAGCAGTGGATGAGTCTTCCCACCCCTCAACAGCCTCTTTAACACTTGGGTATTGTCAAGTTTCAGTTTTGCTCATCCAGGGTGTGTGTGTGTGTGCATGCGCATGCACACGCGCTTACTGTGTAGTTGGTAGTAGTAGTAATCTAATTAGTATCTTTATTGTGATCTTTTGATTTCTTCAGTTACAAATGAAGCTGAGTACCTTTTATTTATTTATTTTTGTATATTTGCTCCTCACATTTTTGTGCAATGATTGCTCAAGTCTCTTGTTTATTTTTCTACCAAATAAACAACCCTCTTATAGATCTGTAGGGGTTATTGATATATTATAAACCACAATTTTTGTCTACCAGTCTGTGAATTATCTTCTCACTCTTTTGTGGTGTCTTAGTGAACAGAAGTTCCTTCTCTTGAGGTAGGTGATATTAACCTTTTCTTTTACCATTACTGCATTTTGAGTCTTTTTTTAAAAAATCTTTTTAACTGGAGGCCATGAAGGGTAATCTCCTATAATCTACAAGTTATATAGTTTTGCTTTTAACATTTAAGCCTATTCAACTCAAAACTGAATTTTCCACATGACATGAAGTAGAATCCAATTTCTTCTTCCCCTCCTCCTCCCTCTCCCATCCTGTGGCTGCTGAATTGGCCTTGCATGCTCACTGTAGTGCCCTCTGTGATTTATCAAGTAAACAGAAGCCCTGTTTTATCAGCTTCCTCATTATGTTTCATGGAAATGTAAGTTTCTTATGGAAAGAGCATAGAGTAAAGACAGTTATTTTTGAAATACTCACCGAAGGATGTGTTTATTGATTTAGAGAGGAGGAGGAAGGTAGAGAGAAAGAGGAGAGAGAGAGAGAGAGAGAGAGAGAGAGAGAGAGAGAGAGAGAGAGAGAGAGACATCAGTGTAAGAGAATAACATCAATCGGTTGTCTCCTGTACATGCCCCAACAAGGGATCAAACCTGCAACCTTTTCATGCATGCGACCATGTTGAGCCACCTGGCCAGGGCTGAGCTAAAGATACTTTTGAGGCTGGGGCAATCAGTAGGGATTTCTAAACCACTTACAGCACCACTGCTGGGACCCTGAGAGTGAGGAGAAGGATAAAAAGCTAAGATATGAGAGACGCCTTTACAAATTAGAAAAGTTAAAAAAAGATGCTACCTAATTATGTCAAGAATTGGGGATATTGGGTACCCAGATATAGCTTGTGAAAACTGGTTAAGGTTTTTGATGATAAATTTGTCAATATATACTAATAACTTACTTTATTTGCTTTAGTAATTTCATTTCTGGGGACCTATCCCAAGGAAATACTTAAAAATGCACAAAAGTTTAACATAAAGGTTTATAAGAAAAATTAGAACCCTTGGAAATATCCAGTTAGACTGGTGTTTAAGTAAATTATGGTACATCCATACAACAGAATTTAATATAAACCCTAGAATAATATTTGTGATGAGATTTTTTAAATATGGGGAAAATGTTTCTGCTATATCTTGAAGAGAAAAAAAGGATGTCAAATTATGTATATATAGTACAATGCTAAATGAGTAAAAGTGAAAATAAATAAATTACAGTGATACCTCGGCTAATGAAGATAATTCGTTCTGAAATCACATTTGTTAGCTGAAATCTTTGTTAGCTGAAACATGATTTCCTGTAGGTTTCTACAGATTTAATTCATTCTGGATGCTGCCCACTATTTAAAGATAAGTGTTATACAATAGTAATAAGCACACTATAAAAGAGCAAAAACTCACCTAAGGTTGAGATGAACAGCCTCCCAAATGGATGAAGGAGAATGGAAAGTGGAGTGAAAAACTGATTATCTTTACACTATTACAGTACATCATCATCAAATCCGAAGCAGCTTATGTTATCAGGTGCCTCACTTCTCACTGTCTCAAACGTAAACAACCCAGTCGGGTTAATGGGTCTCCCTTATGAGATGTGGTCAGCTCATTCCTTTGTCACACACATACAGATGGAAAAGATAAGCTCCTGGAATGGCCTGACTGTTCATGTTTGCTGCTTTATGTTAGTGCATGCATCCACTAAAACATTCGTTAGTAAAGTCCGAAAACAGCAAAAAAAGAAAGAAGAAAAAAAAAAATCTTTGTTAGCCAAAAAATTCATTAGCAAGGGTCACTCGTTAGCTGAGGTATCACTGTATAAGTATTTTTCAGCTTCTATAATATTCCCCTTCCTTTGCATCATTGGATTAAGAAAACCTGAAATATTACAGAGTAGTATGTAGAAAAGTGTAACAGTCATCATTCCACCAAAGCCCCTCCACAGCTCAGGTAACCATGTTGACTGTTTAGCATGATTCTTTCCATTCCTTTCTCTTGGAAAGAGTTTCAAGCTCAAAACCTTAATATAGACATTAAACAGGCAAGGACCAAGGAAACCTGAGGAATAAATATCCTCTTTATTCAAAACTCCACGATTACCCACCAAACACATTTAGGGGCTGAATACAGCCCCCTGACCACCAGTTTTCACATGAGCACTCCAGACCATGTATTATTACTATTATTTTTTTAATCCTCACCTGAGGATATGTTTATTGATTCTAGAAAGAGAGAAACACTGATGTGAGAAACATTGACCAGTTGCCTCCAGTACATGCCCCAAATGGGGATAGAACTCATAACCTAGTTATGTGCCCTGACTGGGAATCGAACCCATAACCTTTTGGGGTACAAGACAATGCTCAAACAATTAAGCAACCCGGCCAGGGTTATTATTTTTTTTAAACAGCTTTATTGCGATATATTTTACATACCATACCATAATTGACACCTCTTAAAATTATCCAAATAACAGGTTTTTAGTATATTCACAGAGTTGTGCATCCATCACCGTAATCTAATTCTGGAATATTTTCGTCTCACATAGAAACCTTGTACCTATTAATAGTCACTCCCCACTCCCCACTTCCAACTTCCAGCCTAGGCAACCATTGATCTATTAATGTGTATTCCATAGATTTGCCTATTTGGACATTTCATATAAATAAAACCATACAATACATGGTCTATTTTAAATTACTTTTCCATTTAGCAGAATGTTTTTGAGGTTCATTCATGGTTTAACATGTATCCGTGGTTTATTACTTTTTAATGCCAAGTAATATTCCATTGTATGATTAGACCACATTTTGTCTATCCATTCACCAGCTAACAGAATTTTTAGGTTGTTTCCACTTTTGGGTTATTATGACTGTATGGGTTAATATGCATGTTTCTGTAAAATGTTTTTGTGTGTAGAAATATGTTTTTATTACTCTGTGTAGATACTGAGTAGAATTACTAGGTATGGTAACCCTTTTTAAGATTTTGAGGACCTGCTAAACTATTTTCCAAAGTGGCTACATCATTTACATTTTGCCAGCAAAGTATGAGTTTCTCCACATGCTTGGAAACACTTGTTATTGTCTGTCTTTTTTATTCTAGCCATTCTAATCCATGTGAAGTGGTACTTCATGACACTGTCATTAGGACCAATAGTGTCGAGTACCTTTCCATGTGCTTATTGACCATTTGTACATTTTCTTTGGAGAATGGCTTATTCATTCCTTTTTTGGTCAAAATATGCATATAGTCCATTATATAGATATGCCACACTCATCAGTTAATGGACATTTAGGTTGAACTCACCTTTTGGCTATTCTGGACAGTGCTGATATAAACATTCATGGACGTGTATTTTCATTTGGGGGAGTATATACTTAAGTGTGGAATTGCATAATTTTACACTATCACCAGCAGTATATGAGGGTTATTTCTCCTCATCCTTTCCAAGACATGTTATTTTATCCCATTCTGTGGGTGGTCTTTTCATTTTCTTGAGGGTATACTTTGAACCATAAAAGTTTAAAAATTTGATGACATGAATTTACCTGCTTTTCTTTTGTTGTTTGTGCTTTTGTTGTCATCTCTAAATATCCTTCGCCATAAGGTAGTTCTATATTTAATTTTTTGAGGAATCTCCTGCCAATTCCACTTCTGGGTGTTTATCCAAAACCCTAATTCAAAAAGATATATGTATCCCTATGTTCATTGCAATGTTATTTATAATAGCTAAGATATGGAAGCAAGCTTAGTGTCGATCAGTAGATGATTGGATAAAGAAAATGTGGTACAAATATACAATGGAATATTACTCAGTCATAAAAAGGAATAAAATCTTACCATTTGCAACACGTAAATGAATCTAGAGGCTATTAGGCTAAGTGAAATAAGTCAGAGAGAGAAAATGATTTCAATTATATGTTAACCTAAAGAAAAAATAAACAAATAAAATAGAAACAGACTCATACGTACGGAGAACAAATTTATGGTTGCCAGATGCAAGGGGCATGGGGGACTGGCTGAAAAAGAGAAAGGAATTAAGAAGTACAGATTGGGAAGATGGCGGCGGAGTAGGTAGCAGTGTTGTCTGCTTGCTCCTATCGCAGAAGGACTTGGAGTACAAACATGGAGTGGGGTGAGTGAGTGCAGATTTCAGAGGGTGAACAGAGAAGGGAGTATAGGAACAGCGTGAAAGAGGGCAGAAAGCTTGGCTTGAGCTCTCCAAGTGGAGTCACTGGCCTTCCCAGCCCAGCGCCTCTGCCACACTGCACCCCAAAGGGGCAGATGGTGACAGGCTCATTAGCCGGGATCTGCTTGGAAACTTCCCCCTGCCATAGGCGCCCCAACCAGCAAAGTGCCAGAGGGAGTCAGCGAGAAAGTTTGGTTGAAACAGTCAGAGGCGTGGGGAGACAGTGAACTGCCTGGACTGTGAGAAACTGTATGAATTGAGTCAAGGTGGGGACTCCCTTGGCTGGCAACCCTGGGCTGGCAACCCTGTACTCTGGACTCTCACACCAAAGCTCCACCAAACAAAAAAGCAGAACTGAGCCAGGGAGAGGGGCCCATATGGGAAAGCTGCGGTGGAACCGCAGACTTGGTAGAGACCTCAGGCAGGCAAGTGGCACACACTGGCGTACTGCAAGGCCCTGCCAGGCAGGGACACAGGCCGGTGTTGCAGCTTGGAGGCAACACAGACACTTTTTTGGAGGAGGAGCACAGACAGAACCCGAGGCTGGGCAGGGACTACTGGCATGTGCACTGGCTCGCCAGCAGAACAGCATTATTAGACAAGCCTGAGGAGGGCTGTGGGTGCTGCAGGACCAGGGGGGAGGGGACGCAGCTAAGTGCGGCTCATGGCAGAGCTGCGGCAGGTTCACGAGTGAGAGAAGAGCAGCCTCAGAATCCAGCTAGATCTCCTCACAGCCTGCCAGCCAGAAAAGATTTGAAACCCATGAAATTTTGACCAACGTCAGATCCAGAAAAAGAAGACAGCCCCCACAGGTTGTACTGGGGAAAAACTCTTTCTTTAATCTGTTTCCTACCTTCCCTCCCTCCTATTCGTCTTCTTTAATTTTTTGTTTGTTTTGTTTACCCTCCCTCTCGCACTAAATATATAGCATATTACTGCTATATAAACCTAATACTATACACTTCCACTTTCTCACTTCATTCTGCACTCTTCCCTTCCTTTTTAAACATACAATGTAAATATTACTTACTGTCTCGCATAGCCTTGACCCTACTTGCTACTATTATTATACTACCACCTTCCTTCTCAAAAATCATCTTTCTTTCATTTACAACAACTTCTATCCATTTTTCCTATAGTATAATAGTCTTAACCTCTTTACATTTGTATTAATACTGGTTCATTTGCTGCTGATAGTGTGATTGTGGATGGGGGATATTTTTGAGGGTGTGGGTTTCTTTACCAGGTTGTGTGTTTATGTTTTAACAGCATCTCCACAAAAGAACTCAAGTCAAGGTGGGCAGAGTGACTTTCAATTAACTAGCCAGAGGGAAGGACCCACCAAAGAGTAACTGAAATACAACCAGACAGCTTTAAAAAATGGCATAAAGGGCATCCCACGAGCATCAAGCTCAGGAGATCAAAGAGACTGCACCACTGAATCTCCCAGGTCTCCTATACAGAATCTCATACCACAAAGGCGGGAATTCAAAGCAGACAAATCTAAGAAACAAAAACAAACAAGAGGTATCCAACATGAGGAGACACAGAAACTACCTCCCAATGAAAGGAAAAGAGGAATCCCCAGAAAGAGTGCTAGATGAAACAGAGGTAAGCAAACTATCAGACATGGAATTCAAAAGAATAATTATAAGGAAGCTCAATGAACTTGACAAACTCAGAGAAAAATACAATGAACTCCAGGGGAATTAAAAAGAACTCCAGGGAAGCTACAAGGAACTTATGAAGAACTACACCAGCATAAAAAAGGACATAGAAACTATCAATAAGAATGAGGAAGAAATGAAGAATACAATTTCTGAACTGCAGAACACAGTAGAATCAATCAAAAGCAGGCTAAACGAAGCAGAGGATTGGATAAGTGAGTTAGAGGACAATGTAGAAAAATATTCCCAGACAATGCAAAAGAATGAAAATATATTTAAGAAGAATGAAGAGGGTGTAAGTGAACTGCTAGACAACATTAAATGAAAAATATTCATATCATAGGGATACAAGAAGGAGAAGAGGATAAGCACGGGATAGAAAACCTGATTGAAAAAGTAATGACAGAAAATTTTCCTAACTTGAGGAGAGAAAAAGTCATGCAAGTCCAGGAAGCACAGAGGGTCCCAATGAAGATGAACCCCAAAAGGCCCACTCCAAGGCACATCATAATTAAAATGGCAACATTCAAAGACAAAGAGAGAATCCTAAAAGCAGCAAGAGAAAAACAGCAAATAACATACAAGGGAGCTCCAATAAAGCTATCAACTGATTTCTTAACAGAAACACTACAAGCCAGAAGGGAATGGCAAAAAATATTTCAAGCAATGAAAAACAAAGGTCTACAGCCAAGTATACTCTTCTTAGCAAGGCTCTCTTTCAAAATGGAAGGTGAAATAAGGAGTTTCCCAGACAAAAGAAGGATAAAAGAATACATACATCTCCACCAAACCAGCATTGCAAGAGATGCTAATGGGAATTGTAAGGGACGGTGAAAGCTGAAGTTACAAAAGGAAGGCCAACTCGCTTGGCCGAGATCAGGTGTTTGCAAGGTCTTGCCTGATTGTACATTTGCTGTTGGGTCAGATATTTTCAAAGTCTTGCCTGACTGAATACGTCTGCAACATGTAGCCTTTGATGATAAAAGCTGGAGCCGTGGGAGCTGGAAACAAAGCATGAGCAGGGGACGTCCTGACTATTAGATTAGAACAAAAGCTACTTGTACGGTTTCTGAGAACACCCTGCCTACAGCTTTCTCATGAGTTTCTCATCAGTTTTGTTTCTTAGAATTTCACTTTTTAGTTTTACCTCTTGACTGCTGATGTCAGTAGCTGATGTAATGGAACATTATAAATAAACTTGGTGGACTCAGGCTGGGGTCATTGTCTCTCCATCTGAGGGCAATAGACCACCTGACCCCCACTTTGAATTAATCTTGTTTCTTCTGTCCTGTGTCTGTGTTTTTCTTTAAATCTCCAGGTCGCTCCCCTCTCTGTACCTTAGGTTTCGACATTGAGCTGCATGGGTTACAGCAGGAAATGCTTTAAGAAAGAGAAGAAAAAGAGAGAGGGAGAGGAACACAGGTACAAAGGGAAATGAATAAATACCTGTCAATAATAACCTTAACTGTAAGTGGATTAAATGCTCCAATCAAAAGACATAAAATAGCGGAATGGATATGAAAACATGAACCACATATATGCTGTCTACCAGAGACACACCTCAAAACCAAAGATATACACAGACTGAAAGTGAAGGGATGGAAAAAGTATTCCAAGCAAATGAAAATGAAAAAAAAAGCTGGGGTAGCAATACTTATATCAGACAAAACAGATTTCACAGCAAAGGCCATAAAAAGAGACAACAAAGGGCATTTCATAATACTTAAGGGAACAATCCATCAAGAAGATATAATCATGGTAAACATATATGCACTCAACATAGGAGCACCCAAATATACAAGGAAAATACTAGAAGACTACAGGAAGGATATCAACAGCAACACACTCATAGTAGGGTACTTTAACACCCCATTATCAACAATAGACAGATCTTTAAAGTAAAGAAACACCAAGGATATTGAGGCATTGAACAAATGGACTTAATTGATATATATTAAATTTTTCACCCAAAGAAGCAAAATATACATTCTTTTCAAATGCACATGGGACATTTTCAAAGATAGACCACATGGTAGGACACAAAACAAGCCTCAACAAATTTGAGAAAATTGAAATTATATCAAGCATCTTCTCAGACCACAATGCCTTGAAACTAGAAATCAACCTCAGGGAAAAAACTCAAAGACATTCAAACTCATGGAGAATGAATAACATGATATTAAATAATAAATGGGTTAACAATGACATCAAGGAAGAAATTAAGAAGTTCCTGGGAACTAATGATAATGAACACACAACAGCCCAAAACTTATGGGACACAGCAAAAGCAGTCCTGAGAGGAAAGTTCAAAGCAATACAGTCCTCCTGAAAAGGGTAGAAGAATCTCAAATAAAAAATCTAACCCTACAGCTACAAGAACTAGAACAACAACAACAAACAAAGCCCAGGGTGAATAGAAAGAAAGAAATCATCAAGATTAGAGCAGAATTAAATGACATAGAGATTAAACAAGCAATTCAAAAGATGACCAACAGTAGGAGCTGGTTCTTTGAAAAGATAAACAAAATTGACAAGCCTTTAGCCAGCCTCATCAAGAAAAAAAAGAGAAGACCCAAATAAACAAAATCAGAAATGAAAGAGGAGAAATCACGACTGATATCACAGAAATACAAAGGATTGTAAGAAATTATTACAAGCAACTATATGGCAAGAAACTTGACAACCTAGATGAAACAGACAAATATCTAGAAACATATAATCTTCCAAAACTGAATCAAGAAGAATCAGAAAGCCTGAACAGACTGATAACAAAGAGTGAAATTGAAGCAGTAATCAAAACACTCCAGCACACAAAAGCCCTGGACTGGATGGCTTCACAGATGAATTTTACAAAACATTTAGGGAAGAATTAATGCCTACCCTTCTCAAATTATTGCAAAAAATCCAGGAAGAGGAAAGATTCCCAAACTCTTTCTTTGAAACCAGTATTACCCTAATTCCAAAACCAGGTCAAGACACAACAACAACAAAAAAAAACTACAGGCCAATATCACTGATGAACATACATGCTAAAATCCTCAACAGAATATTGGAAAACAGGATCCAGCAACACATTAAAAAGATCACATACCATGATTAAGTGGGATTCACCCCAGGGATGCAAGGATGATTTCATATTCACAAATCAATAAACGTAATACACCACATAAACAAAATGAAAGACATAAATCACATGATCATAACAATAGATGCTGAAAAAGCATTTGATAAAGTACAACACCCATTTATGATGAAAACACCCAGCAAACTGGGGATAAAGGGAGCGTCCCTCAACATAATAAAGTCCATATACAAGAAACCTGAAGCCAACATCATACTCAATGGACAAAGACTGAAAGCATTTCCCCTGAGATCAGTAACAAGACAAGGATGTCCACTCTCACCACTCTTATTCCACATAGTCTTAGATGTTCTAGCCACAGCAATCAGACAAGAAAAAGAAATAAAAGACATCCAAATTGGAAAAGAGGAAGTAAAACTGTCATTATTTGCAGATGACATGATAGTATACATAGAAAATCCTATATACGCCACTAAAAAAGTATTCAATCTAATAAGTGACTTTGGAAAACTAGCAGTGTACAAAGTCAATATTCAGAAATCAAAAGCATCTGTACACCAACAATAAAATATCAGAGATAGAAACTAAATTTTAAGAAATCCTATTTACTATAGCAACAAGGAAAATAAAGTACCTAGGAATAAACTTAACAAAAGTGAATAAAGACCTGTACTCAGAAAACTACATAACCCTGAAGAAAGAAATTAAGGAAGATACAAATAAATGGAAGCATATACCATCTTCATGGATGGGAAGAATCAATATCATTAAAATGCCCATACTACCCAAAGCAATTTATAGATTCAATGTGATCCCTATTAAAATACCGGTGACATCTTTCACAGACCTAGGACAAATATTTCAAAAATTTATATGGAACCAAAAAGACCCTGAATAGCCAAAACAATCTTAAGACAGAAGAACACAGCAGGAGAAATCACAATACCCAACATCAAACTATACTACAAAGCCACTGTGATCAAGAGAGTCTGGTACTGGCATAAGAACAGACAGATAGATCAATGGAAAGGAATAGAGAGCCCAGAAATAAACTCAGGTCTATATGGTTAACTAATATTCAACAAAGCAGGCAGGAGCATAAAATGGAGTGAAAAGAGCCTCTTCAACAAATGGTTCTGGGAGAACTGGACAGGGATGTGCAAAAAATTGAAACTGTTATAGAATGGGCGTGTCAAAAAAAAACCCAGAGCTTGTGGCTGGCGGATGGGGAAATGGAAGCAGTTTTTAGCATGCCTTTGCATGCCTCAGGCTAGTGGTTGGTAACTTTGTTGCGCAAATGGCTTTGATGCTTCCAGGGCCCAGGAAGATGGGAGTGGTCTTGGACCATGGGATGGTATTGAAAGAGCTTACAGAGCCTGCATAAGGTTTTGTAAATGGTCAGAACTGGTTACCACACCACAGCATCAGAGGATGCTGTCGGGGATTTAAAAAGCAGCTGCAGACATTTTACTGTTGGCTCTCTGCTGCTTTCAGAAGGACTCTCTCCATGCAGCTTGGTGAAGAGGTTCTCCCTGCAGATTTGAGAAGGTTCTCCATGCTGTTTTGAGAGGGAAACGCCATGCAGCTTTGAGAAGGCAGTTTACAAGGAGGCTGAGAATCCACGCAGTTCTGCTTGAAAGCTGGCAGGCACCACAACACAGAAAGACCTCCCCAATCAGAATTGAATGATTGGCAGCTACTGGTAAAGCTGAACTGTGTCTAGGAAGTAGGGAAATGGTATTTCTAACTTTTCTAAAACTAGCCTGGTTTGGTAGGGGGAGGCAGAACTATGTGTTTGTGGGTGTTTTAAAGAACATAAGACTTAATGGCAGAAATCCGCAAATAATTAAATCTATATAACTGTTAAATAAACAGTTCTTTTTCTTTTCACTAAACTCTGGTATTGAGAGTTATAATTCTGTGGCGGGCAATCGGGCCCCTACCTAAACAGCCTGTGGGTTCTGTTTCAAATTGGAGCAGCCCAAGGGTTCTGTTACAAAACTAGATCACCAACTTACACCACACACTGGGATAAACTCAAGATGGATCAAAGACTTAAATGTAAGCCGTGACACCATAAAAGTCCTAGAGGAAAACATAGGCAGGAAAATTTCAGATATCCCATGTAGCAATATTTTCACCAATCCATCTCTGAAGACAAGGGAAATAAAGGAAAAAATAAACAAATGGGACTACATCAAACTAAAGAGTTTCTGCTCAGCAAAAGAAAACATCAGCAAGATGAAAAGGGAACCAACCATATGGGAAAATATATTTGCCAATGATACCTCAGACAGGGACTGATCTCCAAAATATATGAAGAACTTACACATCTCAACACCAAGAAGACAGACAGCCCAATTAAAAAATGGGCAAAGGACCTGAACAAACACGTCTCCAAGGAGGATATACAGAGGGTCCATAGGCATATGAGAGAATGTCCAACATCACCAGCCATCAGAGAGATGCAGATAAAAACCACAATGAGATACCACTTACACCAGTCAGAATGGCCATCATCAACAAATCAACAAACAGCAAGAGCTGGTGAGGATGTGGAGAAACGGGAACCCTAGAGCACTGTTGGTGGGAATGCAGACTGGTGCAACCACTGTGGAAAACAGTATGGAATTACTTCAAAAAACTAAAAATGGAGCTGCCTTTTGAACTATCGATTCCACTGCTATGATTATACCTGAAGAATCCTGAAACCTCAATTCAAAAGAACTTATGCACCCTTATGTTCATAGCAGTGCTATTTAAAATAGCCAAGTGCTAGAAACAGTGTAAGAGCCCACCTGTAGATGAGTGGATTAAAAAACTGTGGTACACTTACATAATGGAATACTATGCAGCAGAAAGAAAGAAGGAACTCATGCCATTTGCCATAACATGGATGGAACTGGAGATAATTATGCTTAGCGAAATAAGCCAGGCAATGAAAGAAAAATACCATATGATATCACCTGATACAGGAGACTAATGAACAACACAAATGAATGAACAAATTGAACAAGGGACAGAATAACAGTTATCAGGAAGGTGGGGGGAGGGAGAGAAGGAGGGTAAGTAGGCGAAGGGTCTAGTCAAAGAACATGTATAAATAACACACAGACATGAACAACAGGTTGGGGAATGACTGTGGGAGAAGGGGTAGGCTGGGTAGGGGGGAGGAATGGGGGAAAAGTGGGACAACTGTAATAGAAAAGCAATAAAAATATATAAGTACAGGTTGGTAACTAAAAATATAGCCACAAGGATGTAAACCACAGCATAGGAAATATAGTCAATAATATTGTTATAACATGCACGATGCCAGATTGGTACTAGTCTTATCGAAGGGGGTCACATCATAAATTACATAAATGTCTATCAACTATGCTATACCATCAGCTCAGCAGCTAGAGGGATGTCAGTCACATGTGGGAAGTGGTTGAAGTGACTGGAACAGGGATGAGTGCGAGCAAGTGACATTGTTCCCTCTCTGGACTCCTCCCACACATACAGCACCACAAAGTGGTGAAACGGGTCACCCTGAACTGGCGAATACCTAAGGCTGTGCCCCATACAATGTAACAAATGTGCCCAGACAGGGAGTCAATGCAGCTCTACCTAATACACAGAAACAAACACAGGGAGGCTGCCAAATTGAGGAGGTAAAGAAATATGGCCCAAATGAAAGAACAAATCAAAACTCTGGAAAAAGAACTAAGCAAACCAGAGATAGCAAATCTATCAATGCAGAGTTCAAAATACTGGTGATAAGGATGCTCAGGGAACTCACTGAGTATGTCAAACACATAAGGGAATAAATGAAAGCTACACTAATTCAAATAAGAAAAATCCACAGGGAACCAATAGTGAGGGGAAGGAAGCCAGGGTTCACATCAATGATTTGGAACACAAGGAAGAAATGAAAAGTCAACCAATACAGATTGAAGAAACAAGAATTCAAAAAAATGAGGAGGGACTGACTCTGGGACATCTCCAAAAGTGCCAACATCTGAATCATAGGGATGCCAGCAGAAGAGGAAGAGCAAAAAGTTGAAAACTTATTTGAAAAAATAATGAAAGAAAATTTTCCTAATTTGGCAAAGAAAATAGACATACAAGCCCAGGAAGCAGAGTCCCAAACAAGTTGGACCCAGAGAGGACCACACCAAGACACATCATAATAAAAATGCTATAGGTTAAAGATAAAGAGAGAATCTTAAAAGCAGCAAGAGGAAAGCAAAGAGTTACCTACAAAGGATTTCCCAGAAGATTATCATCTGATTTCTCAAAACAAACTTTGCGGGCATTAAGGGATTGACAAGAAGTATTCAAAGTGATAAAAAGTGAGGACCTACAACCAAGATTACTTTTTCCAGCAAAGCTATCATTTAGAGTGGAAGGGCAGACAAAGTGCTTCCTAGACAAGGTAAAGCTAAAGTCTGTAAATTTTATTTTCTGGATTATATATCACTTTTATAAGCAAACTATTATCAGAAGACATAAAAAGTGAGGTGTAGGACTTCCAGCCAAGATGGAGACCTAGACAAACATTCTGTGTCTCCCTCCACAACTAAGAAGGAATACAACTACCGCAAAACTAGAGACAACCAGAAGTTCCAGAATATCAAGCTGCATGGAAGTCCAACAAACAAAAATATAAAGAAGAAATACTCATCCAGACAGGAAGGAGGCAGGAGCTTGGGCAGAGAGAATGCGGTGTGGTGGCGGCGGCAGCAGACTGGCGGAAAGCATAGTCACATGTTTTAAAGAGTCAGGAGGGACACCTGGGGAGCACTCCCAGCACCAGACCAGATAGCGCAGCTCATGGTCCCAGCGCTGGGGAAAATAGAGCCTCATTGCTTTTGACTATGCAAACCAGTGGGGGTTGGGGAGGAGGAAGAAACTGCTGGTCTTCCAGCACAGTCTGCTTGTTTAAAGGGCTTCACAGTGCTAGAAGATCTGCAGACCAACCTACTCTGGGAACGACAGCCAGGGCAATAGCTAGAGTGGTGCCAGTCCCATACAAAGTGGGAGAAGTGCCTGGAAAAGGGGTGAGTGCTGAGCAAGCGACATAAACAGTGCCACAACGTGGTGAAACGGGTTGCCATCTACTGACGAATACCTAAGGCTCTGCCCCCTACAACATAACAGGAGTGACAGCTCTACCTAAGACACAGAGGCAAACAAACATAGGAGCCTCTCAAGATGAGGAGACAGAGAAGTATGGCCCAAAAGAGGGAATGGGTCAAGGTTGTAGTGGGAGAGCTAAGCGACTAGGAGATAGCCAACCTAACAGATGCAGAGTTCAAAACACTGGTGATAAAGATGCTCACAGGTTTGACAGATATGCTTAAGTATGGCAAATACATAAGGGAAAAGTGAAGTCTATGCTAAATGAAATGAAGAAAAATCAACACAAAACCAATGGTGAAGGGAAGGAAACCTGGGTTCAAATCAATGATTTGGAAAGTAAGGAAGAAAAAAAACAGTCAATCACTACAGAATGAGGAAACAAGAATTGAAAAAAAAATGAGGAGAAGTTTAGGAACCTCTGGAACAACTTTAAATGTGCCAACATTCAAACCATAGGGGTGCCAGAAGGAGAAGAGGAAGAGCAAAAAATTGAAAACATATGCAAGAAAACAATGAAGGAAAACTCTCCAAATTTGGCAAAGGAAATAGACATACAAGTTCAGGAAGCACAGAGAGTCCCAAACAAGCTAGATGCAAAGAGGACCACACCAAGACACATCATAATTAAAATGCCAAAGGTTAAAGATAAAGAGAGAATCTTAAAAGCAGAAAGAGAAAAGCAGAGGGTTTCCTACAAAGGGGTGTCTATAAGATTATCAGCTGATTTCTCAAAAGGAACTTTGCAGGCAAGAAGGGACTGGGGCAAGAAGTATTCAAGACGTTGAAAAGCAATACTTACAACCAAGATTACTCTATCCAGCAAAGCTATCATTTAGAATGGAAGGGCAAATGAAGTGCTTTCCAGACAAAGTAAAGCTAAAGGAGTTTATCATCACCAAGCTGTTATTATATGAAATGTCAAAGGGACTTAAGAAATATCAATATCATGAACATTGAAGTGACAACAAACTCACAACTATCAACAACTGAATCTAAAAAATAAAAACAAAATCCAACTAAGTAAACCAGAATAAGAACAGAATCATAGATACAGGGATCATTTGGAGGGTTATCAGCTGGGAGGGGGAATGGGGAGAAATGGGGAAATGGTGCAGGAATTAAGAAGCATAATTTGTTGGTACAAAATAGACAGGGGAATGATAAGAATAATATAGAAAGGGTGAAGCCAAAGAACTGACATGCATGACCCATGGACATGAACTAAGGTGTGTGGGATTGCTGGAGGGAAGACGGGTACTGGCAGAGGAGAACAAAGGGAAAAAAAATGGGACTACTGTCACAACATAATAAAATATACTTTAAAAAAAAAGTGAGGTGTAGTTCTTACAATGGGAGGTAGGAGAACATCAAGATAAGGTCAAACTTTTATTGCCGCATAACTCTTAAAGGCCAATATCGTTGATCTCAAGTGTTTTCTATAACTCAGGAGGAGCTTGGGGACCACAGAGAGCTGGTGCTTGGTCATTACTTAGGAGCAGTGAAGGGCCATAAGCTGTGGGCAAGGTTCATTTCATACCATGGCCCTGAGACAGAAGAAACTGTGGTCCCATGGCCATTTGATCTAATGTCATAACTCACCTATACTGTTTCTGCCGTGTTTCCAGTTCTTTACGTCTGTGCTGCTTGAGTATGTGAATTTGATCATCACGGGCCAACTTTGCTGCGAGGAAAGGGCAAATGTGAGAAGAGCCTAAGGAAGAATTATAACGATGTCCAACATAAGGTTTCCATCAGACACCCTGCTCATGCTGAGTGCTTTACATGAATCATCTGTTTAAGCCTCAGAACACTCCCCTATTTTATTAAATGGGACTCAGAGGGGTTGAATAGCTTTGCCCTTCAACTTTTCTCAAGGTCACACACCTAATTAGTGGATTTTCAACATAGAGCTGAAATCCCATGCTCTAGTCACTCATTTTACAAAAGATGGATCCAGTTTCTCCTCCTTCTCCCTGCTCACTCAACAAGCCTGGTGGCCCTGTACTTTGGGGCTGGGGCATCATTTTCAGATGCATGAGCCAGGCTGGTTTTGCTTTGGTCTTTATGAGGACAGGCCAATGACTCTCTTTCTCCCTCTGCTCTGTGCCTCAAAGCACCTGCAGGAGGTGTGACCTTCCTCTGGGTGCTAATAAACCCCAGGCTCAGAGGGTGGAGTGAGAGATCCCAGGCACACAACCAGCCATGTCCTTCCTCTGAGCTATAATCCTTCAAGGGGAAGATTGTGACCCCTTTAGTCAGAGGGTAATAAGGCTCCCAGTAACAAATATCCCTGGGATGTACCCCTAACCTGGGTGGTTCTCCAGATGTCAAATCTGTGGCATCACTTTACAGAACCACAGACATCCAGACCCACACTGCCATTTGTTATGTCAGAGTAGGGCTTGGGCCCCAGGGCCCCCCACACAGAAGGGCCGTGGGAAGCTTGATCTGCAGTCACTAGTGGTTGAGCTTGAAGTACCACTTTTTGCTGAAAGAGAACCTAAAATCTGCCATCTAAAGCAAGGCCCTCAAGTGTGCAGACCCCAATCTGGTACTCCTGCAGGAGGTCATTCTTCATAAAGACATGTAGCTGGCCTGGTTTGGAGGAGGAGAGAGGCAAGTGGCAGAGATCAGCCATGACTGTGAGCTCTCTGAATGACTCCCCCTTGCACACCAGCTTCTTAGTATGCGCGAGTCACATCTGGGCCCAGGCAGACTTCTGCCTTACTTCAAGTCATAGCCCTTTAGTTTGCTCACACTCTAGACCTGGAACAATCAATCATCAGAATGAGGAGGACAGCAGCTTCTGTCAATGGTACCGAGTAGCATTCCTAGTTACAACACACTTCCTATTATTAGTTCATTGGTTCTTCACAGAAGTTCCTCTGAGTAGATAAAACGAGAATGATTACTGCTTCGTTTTTTAGCTAGGAAAACCAAGGTGAATGAGGAAAAAGTTCTTTTCTACCAAGCGTTCTTGTCTATCAGAGTAGCCACATCCTACTCTTTCTGACATGGACTTTAACTTAAGAAGTCCAAATCTAAGAATATTTCTGAACTGAATGGAGCTAGAAGGATTTTTTTTTTCCTGACCTCACGGCAGGAAAAGCATCTGGTGGTAGCCATTACAGGAGTGTGGGATAAGAACTGTTGGGTGCTGGTCTGCAATAAGATAAAAACAGACCGAGAGTAAGCATTTACAGACCTTTGGAGCAATTTTCCAGAAAAACTCTACAACTGTTGCATTCAATAATAAAAACAGGAGCCCTGGCTGCTGTGGCTCAGTGGATTGAGTGTTGACCTGCAAACCAAATGTCGCTGGTTCGATTCCTAGTCAGGGCACATGACTAGGTTGCACGTCCCCAGTTAGGGGCGCGAGTGACAGGCAACCACACAGTGATGTTTCTCTCCCTCTCTTTCTCCTTTCCCCTCTCTCTATAAATAAATAATTAAATAAATAAATAAATAAATAAATAAATAAATAAATAAAACAGGGCATGTATTTTGAATGTTTTTGGCTTGCTTTTTATTTCATTTACAGTAATTTTTATTTTATTTTATTAAAATATCAGTTTTGATGGAATGTAACTTTAGAAAATCTGGCCCTTCACCACAGACAGCTGGAGAAGCATTACTATCAGCCTGCTTTTCAGGCAAGCTCTAGAATTCCTTCCACTCAAATTCCTTGACTGTGTTTACTGGCTTTACCTTAACTAATAGTATAAAGGGTAATCAGATCCAACCTTTCCTCACCCTGCTGTTAGCCACCTGCTCCACTCCTGAAATGATAGATGAGATGACTTTGAAGCCAGATCAGAGGGAGGAAGAGAGGCTCATGCCCATTATGATTCTAAGGACAATAACCATTGTTTCCATGTATTGGGCAGTTACTGGGGCCAAGCACTGTGTGGTGTGCTCTACTGCATCCTCTCACTAGATCCCCACCATGACCCTAGAAATAGGCATTGTTATCTCCATTTCACCTGTAAGGAAGCCAGGGTCACAGAGCTTTAAGTGAGAGCCCAACTCCACACTCAAACCCAGGTGTGTCTCTTCTAAAGCCCATAGTCTACGACACTACCTACTGTTTTAGAATTAAGCTTCATTCTCAGTCCTCTGTGTAGATACCACATGGAACTGGACAGTGTTGGCATCTGTATGTTGGATCTGAGGTCACCCATTTCTCCAGGAAGCAGCCAGTTGGATTTAGAAACACGAGAGCCACGAGTCTCTCACTCTATCAGGCCTGCAATCAGCTGCCTTTACTGCTCTGCATGAGAATTGGTGGGGGAATAGGAGTGAACTCTTTTGCAGTGGTTTAAAGAAATCTAACAAGGAACATGAAGAGAAGAAAGGTGCTCAGAATTCTTGACAGGGGCAATGTCTTGGGGGGACAAGCAGAAGGTTAGGACCCCAGGTTAAAATCCAAAGGCCGGCCTGAGATGGGCACTGTTATTATTCCCTCTTGGTTCCTGGGAGGCTCAGGGAGTGAAAGGGGCCTTAGCTGCTTACCTCGTCCATCTCGTAGGACAATCTCGCCCTCACCAGTAATCCAGCGGTAGCAGGGAAACTCAATGTAATCCCCATAGGGCATTTTCAGCGTGATATATTTCAGGTACCAGTCATCATGAAGCCAGTACTTGCGCTTCTCAATTTTGACCAGCTGGATGTCACCCAGTTCTTCATCCACTGTCACATCGTAAGAATCAACCTGAGAAGGAGAAAAGGCAAATGAGACTCTCTGAGGTCTCCTGAGCTTGTGTGTTACCCTGAGTTCATTTAGCCGGGATGTCTGCAGAATGCCTTCCTCCTCAACAGCTCTGTGTTGGGCCTGTGCCATGGCCCTTGGGGTGACCTGTGTATCTGCAGCTCTTGAGGGCAGTTGGGAAGAGAGGGTGAAGGCTTCACCACTGCATTGGGCCTGTCAAAGGCCAGCAGGTTGGGGAAACCCTGGACTCCATGCCCCTCAGGCATTTTCTAAACCAGATTTCACAAATCCTGGAGCTTTTTCCTTGGTGGCAGGACCTAGAGTTCTCAGCATGCTACTAAAGAAGTGGAGAGCAGAGCAGTTCATGATGCATGCAGCCCAAGGCATCCCTAATCCCTCTCCTGCCTAACCACCCGCAGAACCTGAGAGGACTGCCTAAGTGGAATGAGAAGTTGATTATTTTCAGCAAACCTCTTGGTTTTGGGCACACTGAGCAGCTTGCATGTTGTGGTTGCCACTGATGCCAGAGGCTTGTGGTTAGGAAGCAGAAAACTTCTTCTTGTGCCCTGTGGTCTAACCTGGGTCCTGAGGACCAAGGAGCCAGGTGCGTGTGTGGGATGACACTTCTTGGTTCCTAACAGCTATTTGAGTACATCTGTCCTTCCAGAATGCCTCATCCTGCAGGGTGAAAGAACCTTTCTGCCCCACAATGTGTCCTGACCCCCAGGGCCATGAGACCTTGGGGAGGGGTGCCATCTGTACTGCAGGGTCTGTTTGATTCCTGGGGAGAAGCCAGCAGGTTCTGGGTGCAGAGTTGGAAGAGGAGTCCCAATGGGGAGCTGGATGACTTGAGCAGTTAGAAGGAGGGGGAAGAAAGGAAGAACACAGCTCTGACTGGGTAACTTCTGGGTTTAGGAAGAGAAGAGAGACCCCTGAGCTGAGGTACCAGTGGGCCAGGGAATGAAACCTCTCACAAGACAAGAATCCCACTCTGGGTCCTGCCTGCCAGGGTGATGCAGAGGCCAAGACAGAAATTCCCAGGAGTGGGAGGAGGGCAGTGAGGGGCAGAGGATGAAGTGAGCTAGGTGTCAGGGTAGCATGGCCAGCCTCAGGGGGTGCCAAGGTGACTGACCCTAGGTCTCAGCAAATTGATTTACTCCCTGATGCTATTTTCTTCATTTATCAAGTGGAGATAATGCCTAGTTTTCAAGGCCATTGAGAAATCCAAATAATGTGATGCCTGAGTGCTTTTCTCCGAGGGCATAGGTCACTGGCTGTGTTGTGCATCAGAGCCATCTAGCCCTCCCTCCCTGACTTGGGGATTGGATCACAGGACAGCAGGTCCCCATATTTCCTGAAAGCAGTTGTGAGCTCGCATAGGCCCCAGCACTGAAGTCCATCCCTACCACACACACCCAGAAATAGATGTGGGAGGAAGAAATTGAGCCTATGAGCTTGAACTTCTTGGCTCAAAACATGGATGGAATTCCTGTGAAGAGCAGAGAAGGTGCCATGAGCCAGACGGAGAATGAGAGGCATTTTCAGTGCTGGCAGTGCAGGCCGAGAAAGGGAAATCAGGATGTGGTGAGGCCTGGTTTTGGCCTGGGGGTGACTGCTCCAGGGGAAGTGGCTTTTCTGTGGCTCTGAGAGGCTGGAAGGGGCTAAAGATGTCCTGGGGGTTGATGCCAAGAAGGCTGGGGCGAAGGGAGAGAGGACAACCATTCTCAAGTCACAGGTGCTGTAAACATTGGGGTGGACACTCTCATGGGAAGGAGAAGCCCAACACCTTGGAATGTATAAGAAAGGGAGATGGGGCTTCGGAAGTCTCTCCAGGACTGGGTGATCCTCAGTCTGGCTGGGGGTGGTGACTGACAAGGAAAAGATGGAGCTGCTTCTCTGAGGGAGGGGAGAGCAAGGTCACCCTCAACAAACCTGTGGTGTAGTCATAGGAGAAAGGGACCCTCCAGGTTCCCCACCCACCCCTGCAAGTCTTGCAGAGGGGTTTGGAATCTCACCTGGGATAAAGAGACTGAACAAACTCAGAGGGATTCAATATGCAATAGGACAGGATCTTTGGCAGGGTTAGAGGAATACTCCAGCCAGCCTGGCTTGCCTCTGGCTGGCCCCTGGCTTCAGAGTAAGTCTAACAGGAGGTGAATGAGTGTTTGAGGAGTTCAGCCCCACCCAATTCAGGAAGTCTTTTAGGGACAAAATCTGGCGACTGTGGAGAGTCACAGAAAATAGAAGGCCTCCAAGAAGACTGTAAAATCCTAAGCATCAAACAGCAAAGTCAGGTCTTAGGAATGTCCAATCTTACTCCTTCCTCTCTGTGGGCTAGTACCAGGGTGGCTGCTATGTTTGTCATCTACTTGCCCTGACATATTGAATTCTCATGTCCATTCAGCACAGTGGACACTATCAATAGTGGATGGCCCATAACAGGCCCTCAATAAATACCATACATGTGCATGGCTGCATAGATGGTTCCCACTTTACAGAAGGAAAATGAGGCTCAGAGAGGTCAGGCAGCTACCATGCCATTGTATAATTGTGGCCCCATGATTACAATCCACATATGTCTGACATCCAGTACAGGTTTCTCCCACTGTCCCTTGTAGCAACATGGTGGGACAAGCCCTGGATGGGTTTTTTTCCGAGCCCTAGTTCAACTGATTGATGGAGTATGAAGGGACAACATGGGATGGAAGGACACGGAAGCTTCTTAAGAGATGACATTTGAGGCAGCTCTTGGGACTTGGTAAGATTTCAGAGGTGAGGTGAGTGGGAGGAGAAAGATGGGCAGGCCATTTCAGTTATAGGAAAGGAGAAAGCAAGATCCCTGAGGTGGGGAGAAGGTGGCTGGAGCATGGAGCTCCTTGGGGCAGATGTGGCAGGTGCTTTGGTCAGATGCTGGAGAGAGATAGAGCCAGGGAAGCATGCAATTCACCAGTCTCATTTCAAGGAGGGCCACTTCGCTCATTTCAATTGCTCTCAACTTAAAAAAATTTTTTTCAGCAAAGCGTTAGCTTTCCAGTTTTCATTTGATTTTTATATCAGCATTTTAAGAAATGTTTCATTCATCTTTGCTCCAGATCCCTGCTGTTGCTGCAACAGGGATCTCTGCTGGAGCAGGAACAGAGGAAGTCATGGCATGGCCCAGCCTGGGACACCCACCTTGGAGGGCTGATAAGGGGCTGGTGGGGGTTGGGGGGGAGAGGAAGATGTTGTTGATCAGAGAGGGAGACTAAGGGGTGGACAAGGGAGAAACTGGGGCAGAGAGGAGAAAGGGAGCAATGGTTAGGGCAATTGAGAGGGCAAAGAGGAAAATGGAGACAGTGAAAGGAGAAATTGGAGCAGATAAGAAGAGAGAAATGGGCGACTCTGTGGGACTGTGAGGAATAGGGAGTAGAGGGAGAAAGGGAAAATATAAAAGGAGGCAGAATATATGGAAGAGAGGGGACAGAGAAGGAAGACTGATGGAGAGAGATTACAGGTCAAAAAGAAATATTTATTTTTCATTAATATATTACAAGAATGAAGTATCAAGAATATTCACTGAGTATATTTAAGAAGCATATATAATTTAAGATGTGTTTACACTTATGGAATATATTTCCAGATAATATGTTGTCCTTTGCTTTCCTAAAAGTGCTGTCATAGAATTAACATGAGTAAAGTAAGATTTCCCAGAAGTATTCTGATCTGTAAAAGTCATCCTATTTCACTTGAATTACTTTAAAGAAACACATTAGTTTGCTAAATCTTCAAACTTGGGCTAGTCTCTGGGCTCTTCAGGTGCAGTCTGGGCTTTCCCCAGCAGACAATGAGGAGCCAGTGAAGGTGGGACAGTTTATAGGGCAGTCTTCCCTGCTAAGGGCTACAACTCCCAATTCTGTCCTAAATCACTATGCAGAACTCTGATGAGAATAACCAGGGATCTGTGACTCAATTTATTGAGAAAAAACTAAGTCCTGTCAATTATTTTACTTAGGGAGTATAGGTGGTGTTGACCTGCTTAATGACCTGGAAATGATTGAATTGGTTGCCTGAAATAATCTTTACTGTTATTGCTATAAAACCATAAGGAGCTGATGATTGTAACACTTTTAGAGTAAAATGGGATAGCTTTATCTTCTCAGCAAGTATTTCCTCTAAGTTTTTTCTTTCACCTTTACTCAAAAGGGAAGGATTGTCCTTAAAGAGACACTGGCTGGGAAATGAGGAAGTCACTCTGGGCTGTGCAAGACAAAGTGTGGAGTAATTGCATCAACAGGAACTTTCTCAAAAGCTGATATTTTTAAAGGGCACTTCAGAGCCAGCTGGTTCCTCCACACTGCAGCAGTCCCCCCTGACTTGCCCTCTGTCACCCCAATGGAAATGTGACATGCAAATCTCTCCTGAAATTTGCTTCTGAGACACACTGGGTGTTGAATCACCATGGCATTTGAATGAATTCTCAGGGTTAGGAAGACAGAAGGAGGGAGGGAAGTAACAATCAGAACAGTACTTGCATTCCTCTTCCAACCAACAACCTGTTATGGCCACATCACTGAGTGCCCTGCACAGCACACTGAACACACTGATGTGTTCAGTGTGTGGAGAATAGGACCCCACTGGGGCCCACTTAGAAAGGGAAAATAGTCTGTATCCTGTTCTCCTCCCTGAGGTGTTGGGGAATCTATAAAAATAGAAATAAATGACGGTGCGTCAGAAATGACAGAGGGTGTCATTTCAAATGGATGACTAATTAGCCCTACTGTGCCTCTGTTCCCAGCACCAGTTCCCTGGTTAGGGAAACCAAGCAACAGGAGTTTGCTCTTATACTCAATGCCTAACTTTTAGTGATGGGAGCTCAAGCCATGCTAGTACAGAGTGGGGCAAAAGTAGGTTTACAGTTGTTCATATGGAAAATAATACAATAATCAATAAACAATAATACAAGAATAAACTGTTTTGCATATTCACAATTGTAAACCTACTTTCCCCTACCTACCCTGTGTGCTGAACTTAGTTAAAGTGCACAGTTGGCTTATAGCAAGGTTCTGAGGCTCCAGGGTAAGAATCAAGCCCACTTTGAATCTGGCACCTGCTTTAGGCTATGGAGACCTAAAACACGTCACAAATTTTATCCAGTAAGTATTTGGTTGAGCCATATGAAATTGCCATTTTGTCCTTTAAACATAATCAACTCTGAACAATTTTATATAATTCAACCTTATAATCAACTAAGTGGTGACAAGACAGCTTTGTGAAGTCTACATTTTTTTGGTCCCTTTCAGGAGCTGGGGGTGGTGGAAGGGAACAGATATTCCATGGGCACCTGCAGCATGTCAGAACTATCACAATAATCATTTACTGAGCACTGCCTATGTGCTTGCTGCTGGGCTGGGCATGTTACTAAACATGGGCCAAGAGAACTGTGATCTGCCATGTTCACAGGGCTAGAATTCATGCCCAGGTCATCATCAGGATCCCGTTTGAGTAAGGACACCTGTGTATGGCCTCACACAGCATCTGGCCCCACAGACTAGAGGTGCAGTAAACATTGGCTCCCTTTGCTTCCCAAACTCCCCCAGCTCCAGGTCTCCAGTGAAGAGGGGAAAGGGGACTTCCCCTTTCCCCCTTCTTCCTCCACTGAGCCCTCACACCTGGCGTGGAATGCTCAGTGCTGTACACTCAGCAAGGAGCAGTGACAACCTTCAGGTTTGCAAGGCTTCTCCTTGCTTGAGTTCTCTTATTCTTTCCCTCTAAATTCCTCTCGGTACCAGTCCAGAAAATGGCAGCTGCTCAGTTGTGGAGATATCTGTTAGGGCCACTCTAGGCCTCTAACTGGGCCTGGGGTCACCCAGGATAATTGGACCAGCCTAAAGCTGACCCTTTCATTTTGCACTTAGGGAAACTGAGACCCAGAGAGGCGACAGAGTGAGGTAGTGGTCAGGCCCAGATGGAACTCAGGCCTCTAGATCCCCAGGCCTATGCTTTCAGCCACAGCTGGAGGCTGCTCTGAGGTGCCATCTGTGCTTTACAGAAGGGTCCATGACTATGACCCTTTCCCCTCAACTCGTGGAAGGAATTCTACGAAGTGGGGCACTAGTAACGCTCCCCATAGCACTTGCCCAGTTAAGGGGCCTCTCAGAGCCTCTGGTCCTCATCTAAGAAATGGAGAACAAACCTTGCATCTTCCCTGATCCTTGGGGAGAAGAGCCTCAACTGAAAACCCCCTGATCTTGGATCCCAGCCACCCCAACAGGGCCCTGGACGCGCTTCCACACGGTCCAGGTCTCCCAAGGGACTGCTGGACGCGCTTCCAGCTGGGTCCTGGCCACTCCGATGGGTCTCGAGATTCTTCTGCCTGGGTCCCCCTCCCCGCCTCCTGCCACCAGGGTCCCAGGCGCCCCTGCCCTGTCCGGCCTCACGCCCTCACCGCTCCGCGCTCAAAGTCATTGTAGAAGGGCTTGTCCAGCAGGTGCTTCTCGCTGCAGCCCGTGGAGCCCACGAGGCTGAGGTAGATGTAGTCGTCTGTGCCAGCGAACCACTGGCTGCCGGTGGCCACGGTAACAGTGTAGGAGGGCATGGCGGTGGGCGAGTGCCACAGCCAGTGGGCTCAGCAAGCTCTTGAAGCCTCTGTACGCTGTTCCCCGGGAGTCCGCTGCTCACCAGGACTTGAGCGCTGTCCCCACCTTCTGAGCCGTCCCGGCCCCGCCCAGGCCCCGCCCAGGCCCCGCCCAGCTGGCCTGCTGCACTCTACGCTCCTGCCGCTCTAACCTGGAATGGACCGCCTCAGACCCCGGAAGACTTACCCATTCCCGCGTTTCACCTACGTGACCTGACGTTTGTTTTTGTATTAAGAGGACTGGGGCAACCTCAGCTGTCATCCATTCTTCTATCCATTCATCCACTCAGTCTTTCATTCACTGTTATCACTCTTCACTCTCACTTCCTGCCTCAGTTCCCTCATTGACAGGCTTCAGTGAGGGGACAGGGATACACTCCTGGGACCCTAAAGAACATGCTTTCACCAAATTCCCAGTGTGCGTGGGAGGCTGTGCGACAGGAACAATTATCCATACTGTGTGTTCTGGAAGTCTACAGCCAGAAGAGGACCACACCTAGGGAGTCAGGGAAACTTTCTGGAGGAGGTCACACCCGAAGTGACACTGAGGGCAAGCTGAACCTTCAGTCAGCATTGCTTCTTCCAAAGGTTTGGTTGAATGCCACTCAGGACTGGGTGCAGTTGGGCACCCAGGTGAGACAGATGCCAGCCACGCGCAGGCTGTGAAATTGACCTTATATAGTGGGAGGCAGAGCAGCCAGAGAGAGGGAGGCCAGGACAAGAACACCTGAATCTGGACACTTCGAGGTTGTCTGAAGGAAGTCAGCCAGTTTTCAGAGACTAGGGACTGAAGGAACTCTGGGGCTGGATGGCTGGATGGACAAGTGGTGGGAGAGGAGTTAGGCTTGTTTGGAGGTAGCTCATGGGAGTAGACCAATGGCTGAAGTCCTAGGGAAGAAGATATGGACCCCACAGCAAGAATGTTTCTGGAGTTAGAGCGCTTACCTGGGAACCCACTGTCCAGCAGAGTAATCTGTTGACTTTCTAAGTGGTGGTGGGCAGAAGCTTGGAAAGGATGTTAGTAGAAGGCTTTGTGCACTAAAGGGAAACTTCCCAACTGCTGTGACATGATCTCAAAAATTTTCTGCATTCACCTATACCTCGAGCACACCCTCATTCAACCATCACCCTCTACCTCCCGACTCCCAACTTCAGAACTGGGTCTGACTATGTTACACATTCAGAAATGAGCTGAACTAAATTAAAAGCGAGTTAATTCCATGTGAGGTGGAAGGTATGTCAAGTCACCTGCTTTGTACATTCACTTCTGAGGATGTACAAAGATGCAGGCCAGAGGCAGGCTCCTCATTTCTGGGAGCCTGGGCTCTACCTGGTGGCAAATCTTGCTTCCTCTTCTGCTTGGCGGGACCAAGACTCTGGTCAGAAAGAAGGTATCATTCCACTTCTACACCTAGGGGGTAAGGTCATATTTCAGTGCGACTGGCATTATTAATCAAAAGACAGACACCAACAGGATTTTCTGGGAATAAATTTGGAAAAAATGCAAGGCTCTGGGCACAGTTGTGATGAGGCAGATGAACACAGTGGGACCTAGACTCTGCCAGGCAAAATACCTGCTACAGGAAACCCTGGAGAAGGAATTACAAGTGGTTCTGGAATTACCCTTCATATCTAAGAACAAAATAGCTATTGTTTTTCTTTTAAAAAAATACTATATATTTTTTGACAAAAAATTACCATTGTAGAAAATATAGAACACTTTCATACAGAAACAAAATTCATAAAACATACAGAAAAAGCAATTAGTAAAATTAATTACATTAGACATTTTTATACCATTAAAAACACTGTATGTGCAATTTCATGTTATTTTTCTATTTTCCTTAATATAACATACATGTTTTCCTATGAAATTTCACTTTTTAAATATTTTAAAGACTGTATAATATTCATTTACCTAGACATACCACCATTTCCTTAATTATTCCACCTTCTTGGACACTTAGGTTGCTTTCACTGATAAGTAATGCAATGGTACCTGATTTTTGCTTAAAACATTAATTTTTCTTTCTTAAGATAGGGACTTAGAAACTAGTGAAAGTGTATGAACACGTTGAGATTTTTGTTACGTGTTATTAAGATATTTCCCCAAGGACTGTAGTAATTTAATATTTATGCCACTCATTCTTGTACAGAACATGGAATGTTTGTTTCACAAAACCTTTGCCATCATGGAATAGTTTCCAAAACCTCTATCTTTTTCTCACTGTTTCTGCCCTGGTTCAGACTTCCAGCATCTCCTGCACAAATTGGAACAACTTCCTACCTAATAGTCCCTCTACCTCTAGTCTAACTACCTCCTCCTCCAATTCTCTAGCCAGAGTTATTTACCCGTGACATAGATGGAATCACCTCATTGTCTTACTTAAAATCCATCATTGTTTTCCTTATTTTAACATTTTTACAACTTTATTGAGACATAATTAGCATGCCATACAATTAATTCATTTAGTGTACAATTCAGTGGTGTTTAGTAATATTCAGAGTTGTGAGACCATCACCACACTCAAATTGACAACATTTTCATCACCCATTAACAGTCACTTTCCATATCCCACCTCATTCTTCTAGCCAGGGTAAATACTAATCCACTTTCTGTCTTTATAGATTTGCCTATTTTGGACATTTTATATGAATGGAATTATATAATATGTGATCTTTGGTGACTGGTTTCTTTCACTTAGAAAAATTTCAAGGTTCATCCACCTTGCAAGACATACCAGTATTTTATTCCTGTTGCAGAATAATATTCCACTTTATGGATATACCATATTGTATTTATTCTTTCATCAGATGATGAAAATTTTACTTGTTTCTGCTTTTGGAAAATTATTAACAATGATGCTATGAACATTCATGTATAAATTTTTGTGTGAATGTATGTTTTCATTTCTTTTGGGGACATGGCTAGGATTGGGATTGCTGGATCATATGGTAACTCTATGTTTAGCATTTTGAGGAAATGCAAGATCATTTTCCAAAGTAGTTAAACCATTTTACATTGTCATCAGTGATATTCTTGCCAGCACTTTATATTCTCTGTAAAGTGGTATTTCATTGCAGTTTTTATTTGTACTTCCACAATGATTAATGATGTTGAGTATTTTTTCACATGCTTATTGGCTATTTGTATACCTTCTTTGAAGAAATATATATTCAGATAACTTGACTTGTTTTAAAAATTGGCTTATCATTTTACTATTGTGTTGTAAGTGTTCACACATCCTGAATAAAAGTCCATTATCAACTATATTATTTACAAATATTTTGTTGCTTTTATGTGTAGATTTTTTACTTTTTTTTATCCTCACCTGAGGACATTTTTTCATTGCTTTGAGAGAGAGAGGGAGAAAAAGAAACATCAGTGTGAGAAAGAAACATCAATTGGTTGCCTCTTGAACATCCCCAGACCAGGGATCACATACACCAAGATCAGGGATCGAACTTGCAACCTAGGTATGTGTGCTGACCAGGAACTGAACATGAAACCCTTCGGTTACAGAACAGTGCTCCAACCAACTGAGCCACACCAGCCAGGGCAGTCTTTTTACTTTTTATGGCTATGTTTGAAGCGCAAAAGTTTTTAATTTTGAGTAAATCCAATTTATATATTTTTCTTTTGTTTCATGTTATTTTAGTACCATACCCATGGAGCATGAGAAAGAAGATACAAACCTACCAAGAAGGACTGCTTGTGGTAAAATGGGCTCAAATTAAAAACAAAACAAAACAAAACAAAACAAAGCCTAACGGTCATTTCTACACAGGGGTCTCTCACATAAACAGACTTCAAAGAGAAACTTACACTGAACTGCCTGCCTACCCCATTGTTCCTGCTGTCCGAATCAGCCCTTTCTTTATAAAAGAGTTCCTGGAATTGTATTTCAACCAATAGGACTGAGACTTTCCTCATCTAATAGGAGTTATGCAATTATATCCCCATCCGCATCTTCACTGATCAATTAGAGCAGCTCCATTCTGACCAGACTTCAGGATTTGGAGTTTATTTGCATGAGGATAGACCAATTAGGAACCATGGGAGTGGACTTCTGTCTGTATAATCAGCTCCTTCTGGTTTGAGAGGTGCACTTTCCCTTTCCACTGAAGACTGAGTTTCCTGGCTGGAGGTGGAACACTGAGGAAGTCTTGCTGGAGCAGAGCGTGGACTGCATGGAGCAGAGCAAGGTAGAGTGGAGTGGACCAGAGAAGGCGGAACCTATCAGAACAGAACTCAGCTGCCTCCCCAGAGGGGCCTACCTTGCCCCAGGGCTACCTAACAGCTGTGCTGCTTCATAATTGTACTATAACACTATTGCGCTGTTTTACAGCCATGGTGTTCTCACAGCCACAGTTTCTTGTTTTGTTTTTTTATTTTAGTCGTATTGTTTTTCTATTACAGTTGTCCCATTTCCCCCCCTTTGCTCTCCTCTGTTCCACCCACCTCCCCCCTCTCCCACAGTCCATCCCCATTTAGTTGTCCATGTCCATGCATCATTCATATTAGTTCCTCGACTAGACTCTCCCCCTTCTTTCCTCCCTTTACCCCTCCCCCCTCCCCTCTGGTCACTGTCAGTCTGTTCCCTGTTTACATGTGTCTGGTTCTATTTTGATCATTTGTTCGTTTTGTTCATTAGTTTCCTGTATTAGGTGAGATCATATGATATTTATCTTTCGCCACCTGGCTTATTTCACTTAATACAATACCCTCAAGTTTTAAAATTGAGCTCTTTGCCCTGCATAAAGTGTTTTCTTTTTTCACTGCACCCCAAATTGGGGATTCTTGTTGGTGTTGAATTGACACCAATGACTCTTGGTTGCTATATCTAAGAGACTGTTGCCTGTGCTAAGGTCACAAAAATTTACTCCGATGTTTTCATCTAAGAATTTAACAATTTTAGTTCTTCGTTTAGACCTCTGATCTATTTTGCTAATTTTTATGTATGATATGTAGGGATCCAAACTCATTCTTTTGCATGTAAATATTCACTTGTTTGGGCATCATTTTAAAAATGACTATTCTTTCTCCATTAAATTGTCTTGGCACCTTAGTAAAAAGTTATTTCTCCATAAATGAAAGAGTTTATTTTTGGACTTTTAATTTTATTCCTTGACCAATATATGTATCATATGCCAGTGACACACTGTCTTGATTACTATAACATTATAGTAAGTTTTGACATTGGGAAGTGTGAATTCACTATTGTTCCTTATTCTTCAAGAATACTTTGGCTCTTCTGTGTCCTTTAAATTTTCATATAAATTATAGAATCAAGTTGTCAATTTCTGCAAAAAAAAAAAAAAAGATGGGATATTGATCTGCATTGCATTGAAGCTGTAGAACAATTTAGGGAGTATTATTGTTGTAATAACATTAAGTCTTCTGAACTAAGAATATGGAATAAGTTTTAATTTATTTAAAACTTTTCTAATTTGTTTCAATAACGATTTGTAGTTTTCAGTGTATTTTTGGTTAAATGTATTCATAAATATTTTATACTTTTTAAAAGGAAAGCTATTTATTTTCTTCCATCTTTATTATGGTATAATTGACAAAAATTGTATATTATATATTTGAGATATACAGTGTGAGCTTTTGATACACAGATACATTGTGGCATGAGCACCATAATCAAGCCAATGACCACATCTGTCACCTACTTAGTTATCACTTTTTTGGTATGGTGAGAACACTTAAGATCTACTCCATTAGCAAATTTAAAGTATACAATATAGTATTATTAATTATAGTTACCATGCTGTACATTATATTCCCAGAACTTAGAACTGAAAATTTGTATCCTTTGATCTACCTCTCCTGATTTTTCATACCCCCAGACTCTGGAAATCACTACTCTACTCTCTGTTTCTGAGATTGATTTTCTTAGATTCCACATATACCTCACATCACACAGAATTTACTTTCTGTGTCTGGTTTATTTTACTTAGCATGTCCTCCATGTTCATTCACATTATCATTAATGACAAGATTTTATTTTTTATGGATGAATAATATTTTGTTGTGTGTGTCACATTTTCTTTGTTCACTCATACATTGACGGACACTTAGGATGTTTCTTTTTCTTGCCTAATTGCCTTGGCCAGGACCTCTAGGAAAAGTTTAAATAAAAGTAGCAAAAGCAGGCATCCCTGTCTTGTTCCTGGCTTAAGGGATGAACATCTACTCTTTGATCATTAACTATGATATTAGTTGTAGGTTTTACATAGGTTCCCTTAACAAATTGAGAACATTTTTGTTCCTATTATTCTTTAGTGTTTTTTTAAATCATAAAAGGGTCTTAAAGTTTATTAAATGCTTTTTTTTCTGCATCAATTGAGACATCATGCAGTTTTTCTTCTGTATTCTATTAATATGGAGTAGTAAATTAATTGATTTTCAGTTAAATTGACTTTGCAATCTAGATAAATTTCATTAGATTATTGTATATACTACTTTTTATGTATTGGATTCATTGTTAGTATTTTTTGAGAATATTTGTATTTATAATATCAGTGTCTGTATTGATCTTTAATTTTCTTATTTATTTATTTATTTATTTATAAACACAGTTTACATTCAATTTCATTCTGCACCAGTTTCAAATGTATAGCAAAGTGGCCAGAAAACCATGCACTCTAGAGAATGGTTCTACTGCTGCCCCAAGAACCCACCTGGCCCCATATCCAGCCATTCTGACATTATTGGCCATATTCCCCATGCTGCAATCCATATCTCTCTGCTCATTCGGCAACTACCAATTTTTACAGCTTAATTCCTTTACCTTTTTCACCCAGCCCCTCAACCGCCCTCCCCTCTGACAGCTGTCAGTCTGTTCTCTGTATCTATGAGTCTGTTTCTATTTTGTTTGTTTGTTTATATTGTCCATTAGATTTTACATATAAGGGAAATCATATGGTATTTGTCTTTCTCTGAATGGCTTATTTTACTTAATGTAAAGCCTCTAGGTCCATCCATGCTGGTGCAAAAGGTAATATTTCCTTCTTTATATGGCTGAGTAGTGTGTCAATAGTGTAAATGTACCACAGATTTTTTTATCCACTTATCTACTGCTGGACACTTGAGTTTCTTCCAAGTCTCAGCTATTGTAAATAACATTGCAAGAGACATAAGGGTGTATATATTCTTTTGAATTAGTGTTTCTGCTTTCTTCAAATATATTCCAAGAAGTGGAATCACTGGATCATAAGACAATTTCATTTTTTATTTTTTGAGGAAACTCCACACTATTTTTCATCGTGGTTGCAACAATCTGTATTCCTACCAACAGTACACGACGGTTCCCTTTTTTTACATTCTTGCCAACACTTGTTTGCTGATTTATTGATGGTAGCCATTCTGACAGGTGTGAGGTAGTATTTTATTGTGGTTTTGATTTTCATTTCTCTGACAATTAGTGATGGTCAGCAACTTTCCATGTATCTATTGACCATCTGTATGTCTTCCTTGGAGAAGTGTCTATTCATGTCTTCTGCCCACTTTTTAATTAGGTGGTTTGTTTTTCTGGTGTTAAGTTGTCAGAGTTCTATATAAATTTTGGATATTAAACCCTTATCAGATGTATCATTGGCAAATATGTTCTTCCATTCAGTAGGTTGTCTTTTCATTCTGTTGATGTTTTCTTTCCCTGTGCAAAAACGTTTTAGTTTGATATAGTCCCTTCTGTTTATTTTTTATTTTTATTTTTCCTGAGGAAATATGTCAGAAAAAAGTATTGTTACAAAGAATGTTTGAGGTTTTACTGCTTATATTTTCTTCTAGGATTTTTATGGTTTTGAGTCTTACATTTAAGTCTTTAATCAATTTTGAGTTTCTTTCTGTATATAGTATAAGAAGGTGGTCCAGTTTCATTTTTTAATTTGTCCAATATTCCTAACACCAATTATTGAATAGACTGTTTATTTGTTGCTTTCAGTTTTCTATTCCACATAAGAGTGAAATCATATGGTTCTTGACTTTTTCCATTTGACTTATTTTGCTTAGCATGATATTCTCAAGATTCATCCATGTTGTCACAAATGGCAGCATTTCATCTTTTCTTATGACTGAGAAGTATTCCATTGTATATATGTACCACATCTTCTTTATCCAATCATATATTGAGGGATATTTTAGTTGTTTCCATTATCTTAGCCACTGTAAATAATGCTGCAGTGAACAGAGAGATGTACATGTCTTTGCCGATAAATGTTTTGAAATTTTTCAGGAAGACATACAGAAAAGGGTTTGCTGAGTCATATGAAACCTTTATTTTTAATTTTTGAGGAATGTCCATACTGTTTTCTACAGTGGCTGTCCGAGTTTACATTCATACAAGTAGTGAATGAAGGTTCCTTTTACTCTAACACTTGTTATTACTTGTCTTGTTGATAATAGCCATTCTAACAGGTGGTATCCCAATTGTAGTTTTGATTTGTAATTCCCTAATAGCTAGTGAAGTTAAGCATCTTTTCATTCATCTATTGACCATTTGTATGCATTCTTGGGAAAAATGTCTGTTGACGTTCTCCCCCATTTTATAATTGGAGTGGGGGGTTTTTTGTTGTTAAGCTGTATGTGTTTTTTATATATTTTAGATATTAACCCCTGTCACAGCTGTTTGCAAATATCTTCTTCTATTTCGTTGTTTGCCCTCTCGTTTTTTTCACAGTTTCCTTTGCTGTGTAGAAGCTTTTTAGTTTGCTGTAGTACCATTGGTTTATTTTTGCTTTTACTTCCCTTGCTGTTGGGGTCAAATTCATAAAAATTTCTCTAAGACCAAGGTCCATAAGTTTAGTACCTATGTTTTCTTCTATGTAATTTATTGTTTCAGGTCTTATATTTAGGTCTTTGATCCACTATTGAGCTAATGTTTGTATATAGGAACACTTAGCAGTGTAGTTTTATTCTTTTGCATGTGGATTTCCAGTTTTCCATTTATTGAAGAGGTTTTCTTTTATCTGTTGTATGTTTTGGCTTCTTTATCAAAATTTTTTTCCCATATACATGTAGATTTATTTATGGGTTCTCAATTGTATTCCATTGGTCTCTGTATTCTGTGTTTGCTTGTTTGTTTGTTTGTTTGCCAATATCATGCTATTTGAATTATGGTCACTTTGTAATATAATTTGGAGTCAGGGAGGTGACACCTCTGGTTTTGTTTATTTTTCTCAGGATTGCTTTGGCTAGTCAGAGTCTTTTGTGGTTCCATACAAATCTTATAACTTTTGTTTTATTTCTATAAAATATGCCTTGAGATTTTGATAGTGATTGTATTAAATCTGTATATTACTTTAGGTGTTATGTCAGTTTTACCTATGTTGATTCTTCCAATTTATGAACCCAGAATATCTTTCCATTTCTTCATGTCTTCTTCAGTTTCTTTTAATAATGTCTTGTAGTTTTCAATGTAGAGGTCTTTCACATCTTTATGGAGTTTATTCCTAGGTATTTTATTCTTTTTGTTGCAATTGCAAAAGAAATTTTTATTTATTTTTTAGAACTGTTATCGTTAATGTATAAGAATGCAATGGATTTTCGACATTTATTTTGTATTGTGCAATTTTACTGTATTTATTTACTGTTTCTAATAAGGTTTTTAATGAAGCCTTTAGTGTTTCCTTTATAAAGAATAACATCCAACTTCTTTTTCCACAATGGAATAAAACTAAAAATCAATTACAAAAAACCTTGAAAAACACACAGTCATGTGGAGGCTAAATAACAATGGATGAGTAAACAATGAGATCAAAGGAAAAATCAAAGAGTATCTCGAGACAAATAAATATGAATGAACAACAACACAAAATATATGAGACACAGAAAAAGCAGTCCTAAGAGGGAAATCCATAGCAAGCAAGAAATACTCAAATAAACAATATAACTTTATGCCTAAGGTAACTGGAAGAAGAACAACAAACAAAGCCCAAAGTGAGTAGAAGGATGGAAATAATAAAGATCTAAGCAAAAATAAGTAAAATAGAGTCTAAAAAGAAATAGAAATGATCAAGGGAACCAACAGTTGGAGCTTTGAAAAGATAAAATAGATTAATAAACCTTTAACCAGATTCATCAAGTAAAAATGAGAGGTAACCAAAATAAATAAAATTGGAAATGAAAGAGGGCAAGAGACAGCTGACACTGCAGAAAGGAAAAGAATTATTTCAAAAAAATATGCACAACTATATGCCAACAAATGGACCATCTGGAAGAATTGGATAAATTCCTAGAAACATACAATATTCAAATATTGAATAAGAAAAGCAGAAAATCTGAACAGACCACTTACAACTAATAAAATCAAAGCTGCAATTAACAAATTCTCAGCAAATGAAGGTTCTGGACTAACTGGCTTCCCAGTGAATTTTATCAAACATTCAAAGAAGAACTAACCCTTCTCCTTCTCAAAGTCTTCCAAAAAATTAAATAGGAGGGAAGACTCTCAAGCTCATTTTATGAGGCAATCAGTGTCCTAATTTGACAACCAAATAGACAGTACAAAGAAATAAGGTTTATAGGCCAATATCCCAATGAGAATAAATGCAAAAATCATCAATAAAATATTAGCAAACTAAATTCAGCAATACATTAAAAAGGTAATATTCCATAATCAAATAAGATTTATTCCTGGAATGCAAGATTAGAACAATATCTGAAAATCAATTCGAATGATACATTATATAAAACAAATGAAAAATAAAATTTACATGATCTTACCAATAAATTCAGGAAAAACATTTGGTGATGTTAATATTGATTTATAAAAACTGTAGGCAAAGAAGGAATAGGAAAAATATACCTCAACATAATAAATGCCATATATGACAAACACAGAGCTAACATCATATTCAATGGTGGGAAAAACCAAACATTTTACTAAAGATTAGGAACAAGACAGGGGTATTCGTTTTCACCACTCCTATTCAACATAGTACTGGAAATCATAGCCACAGCAATCAGACAAGAAGAAAAAAAAGTATCCAAATAGGAAAGGAAGAATTAAAACTGCCATTGTTTGCAAATGACATGATACTATATTTTGAGAACTCTAAAGATTCCACCAAGAAATACTAGAACTGATAAATGAATTCAGTAAAATAACAAGATGCATAATTAGTACTCAGGAAATGGCTGAATTTTTATACACCAATAATGAACTACTAAAAAGGGTAATAAAAAATAAATCTTTATACAACTGCAACAAAAAATACCAGGAATAAATTTAATCAACAAGGTAAAAGACCTGTACTCAAAAAATTATAAGATACTGAAGAAAGAAATTGAAGAAGATACAAATAAATGGAAGAATATACTATATGCATGGTTAGGTAGAAGTATCATAATTAAAATGTCCATACTACCCAAAGCAATCTATAGATTAAATGCAGATCTTATCAAAATACCAATGAGGTATTTCACAGAACTAGAACAAAGAGTACAAAAATTTATATGAAACCATCAAAAATGCCAAATATCCACAGGAATCTTGAGTAAGAAAAACAAAGTTGGAGTTATCATGCTACCAGATATTATACTATACTAAAAGTCCATAGTAATCAAAACAATATGGTACTGGCATAAAAACAGACATATAGATCAATGGAATAGAATGAAATCCAGAAACAAACACATGCCATATAGTCAACTAATATTTGGTAAAGGAGGGAATAAAATGCAATGGAGTAAAGATATTCTAGCCAATAAATGGTATTGGACAGATCCATTCAAAAATAAAACTAGACCATCTTCTTACACCATATACAAAAATAAACTCAAAATTGAACAAAGACTTAAATGTAAAACCATACAACTGTTAGGAGAAAACATAGGTAGCAAAATCTTGGACATTACTCATAGCAATATTTTTTTCTGACATGTCTCCCCTGGTAAAGGAAACAAAGGAAAAATTAACAAATGAGGCTGCCTCAACCTAAAATTTTTTGGCACAGCCAAAGAAACTACCAACAAAAATAAAACCTCCTGGACTTCCGGCCAAGATGGAGACATGCTGTATCTCCCTCCACAACTAAGAAGGAATACAACTACCTCAAAACTAGAAACAACCAGAAGTTCCAGAAAATCAAACTGCATGGAAGTCCAGCAAAGAAAGATATAAAAAAGAAATACTCATCTAGACAGGTAGGAGGGGTGGAGCTGAGGCAGAGAGGACGCAGTGCGGTGGTGGCAGTAGCAGCGGCGGCAGCAGCAGCGGAAGCAGTAGGCTGGCAGAAAGCACAGTCACATGTTTTAAAAAGTCAAGAGGGACACCTGGGGAGCTTTCCCAGCTCCTCACCAGACGTCACAGCCCACAGTCCCTGCACTGGGGAAAATTAAGCCTCATTGCTTTTGACTATGCAGACCAGTGGGGGTGGGAGTGGAGGCAGAAACTACTGGTCTCAGCAGAGTTCACTTGTTTACAGGGACCCCATGATCCTAGAACATCCGAAGACCCACCCACTCTGGGAATGATGACCAGGGCAGCAGCTAGAGGGGCGCCAGTCCGGTGTGGAAGTCAGAGAGGTACCTGGAAAAGAGGCGAGTGCTGAGCAGGTGGCATTTTTCCCTCTCGGACCCTTCCCCCACATACGGCGCCACAACGTGGTGAAACAGGTCGCCCTGTATTGACAAATCCCTAAGGCTCGGCCCCTTATAACATAACAGTAGTGACAGCTCTACCTGGGACGCGGAGGCAAACAAACACAGGAGCTTGTCAGAATGAGGAGACAGAGAAGTGTGGCCCAAAAGGGGAAACGGATCAAGGTTCCAGTGGGAGAACTAAGCGACGAGGAGATAGACAACCTAACAGATGCAGAATTCAAAATACTGGTGATAAAGATGCTCATAGGCTTGACAGATATGCTTGAGTACGGCAAACACATAAGAGAAGAAGTGAAGGCTATGCTAAGTGAAATGAAGGAAAATCCGCACAAAAACCAATGGTGAAGTGAAGGACACTGGTGTTCAAATCAATGATTTGGAACATAAGGAAGAAAAAAACAGTCAACCAGTGCAGAATGAGGAAGTAAGAATTGAAAAAAATGAGGAAAACTTCCCAAATTTTGCAAAGGAGATGAACATACAGGTCCGGGAAGCACGGAGGGTCCCGAGTGAGCTGGACCCAGAGAGGACCACACCAAAATGCATCATGACTGAGATGCCAAAGGTGAAAGATAAAGACAGAGTCCTGGGGGCAGCAAGAGAGAGATGGAGAGTTACCTACAGAGGGGTGCCTATAGGACTGTCTGCTGATTCCTCAGAGGACACTTTGCAGTCAGAAAGGGACTGGCAAGCAGTATTCAATGTGATGAAAAGCAGCCTGCAACCAGGATTACTCTATCCAGCAAAGCTATCATCTGGAATGGAAGGGCAGATGAAGTGCTTCCTAGACCAGGTAAAGCTAAAGAAGTTCATCATCACCAAGCCATTATTATATGAAATGTCAAAGGGACTTACTTAAGAAAAAGAAAATCAAAACTATGAACACTAAAATGACAACAAACTCACAACTATCAACAACTGAATCTAAAAAATAAAAACAAAATCCAGTTAAGCAAACCAGAATAGGAACGGAATCATAGGTATGGAGATCATTTTGAGGGTTGTCAGCTGGGAGAGGGGAGGGGAGAAAGGGGGAAATGGTGCAGGGACTAAGAAGCATAATCGTTTGGTATGAAATAGACAGGGGGAAGTTAAGAATAATATGGGAAAGGGTAAAGCCAAAGACTTGTATGCACGACCCATGGACATGAACTAAGGGGGGTGGAATTGCTTGGAGGAAGGAGGGTACTAGGCAGAGGGGAGCAAAGGGGAAAAAATTGGAAATACTGTAACAATATAATCAATAAAATATATGTAAAAATTAATTTAAAATTTTGTAATTTTTTATTTAAATTCTGTCTCTTGTAGAAACCATATCATTTGATCTTGCTTCTTTTTAAATTCATTCTGACAACCTTTTCTTTTGATGGAGCTCTTTAATATATTCACTTTTTAAAAAAGTTTTGATTTATTTATTGTCTATTACAGTTGTCCTACCTTTTTCCTCATTGCTCCCCCCAAATCCATTCACTTTTAGTACCATCATTGGTATAGTTTGATTTATGTCTGACATTTTACTCTTTATTTTTTATGATTCTCATATCTTCTTTTGTTTATTTATTTTATTTCATTTTTGTTGTTTTTCTATTACAATTATCCCACTTTTTCCCTCTTTGCTACCCCCCACCCAGCCCACCCTTTCTCCGACAGTCCATCCTGACCCCGTTGTCCATGTTCATGGGTTATTTATATTAGTTCCTTTGCTAAACCCTTCTCCTACTTACCCTCTTCCCTGCCTTCTCTCTCCTCCCTCCCCCCTAATAACTGCTACTCTGTTCCTTGTTCAATTTTGTTCATTTGTTTGTGTTGTTCATTAGTCTCCTGTATTGCGTGATAGCATATGGTATCTTTCTTTCATTGCCTGGCTTATTTCACTAAGCGTAATTCTCTGTAGTTCCATCCATGTTGTCACAAATGGCAGGAGTTCCTTCTTTCTTTCTGCTGCCTAGTATTCCATTGTGTAAGTGTACCACAGTTTTTTAGTCCACTCATCTACAAATGGGCACTGAGTTGTTTCCAGCACTTGACTATTGCAAACAGCACTGCTATGAACATAGGGGTGCATAAGTTCTTTTGAATTAGGGTTTCAGGATTCTTCAAGTATAATCCTAGCAGTGGAATCGCTGGTTCAAATGACAGTTCCATTTTTAGTTTTTTGAGGAAATTCCTTACTGTTTTCCATAATGGCTTCACCAGTCTGCATTCCCACCAACAGTGCACTAGGATTCCCATTTCTCCACATCCTCACCAGCACTTGTTGTTTGTTAATTTGTTGATGATGGCCATTCTGACTGGTGTAAAGTGGTATTTCATTGTGATTTTTATTTGCATCTCTCTGATGGCTAGTGATGTTGAGCATTTTTTCATGTGTCTATGGACCTTCTGTATGTCCTCTTTGGAGAAGTGTTTGTTCAGGTCCTTTGCATATTTTTTTAATTGGGCTGTCTGTCTTCTTTGTATTGAGATATGTAAGTTCTTTATATATTTTGGAGATCAATCCCTTATCTGATGTATCATTGGCAAATATGTTTTCCCATATCGTTGGTTCCTTTTTCATCTTACTGATGTATTCTTTTGTTGAGCAGAAACTCTTTAGTTTGATGTAGTCCCATTTGTTTATTTTTTCCTTTATTTCCCTTGCCTTAGGAGATGTATCAGTGAAAATATTGTTATGTGGGATATCTGAAATTTTCCTTTCTATGTTTTTCTCTAGGATTTTTATGGTGTCCCATCTTACATTTAAGTCTTTGATCCATCTTGCGTTTATTCTGGTGTGTGGTGTAAGTTGGTGGTCTAGTTTCATTTTTTTTGCATGTCCCTGTCCAGTTCTCCCAGCACCATTTGTTGAAGAGGCTCCTCTCATTCCATTTTATGTTTCTTCCCCCTTTGTCAAATATTAGTTGACCATAGAGGCCTGGGTTTATTTCTGGCCTCTATATTCTGTTCCATTGATCTATATGTGTGTTCTTATTCCAGTACCAGACTGTTTTGATTACCGTGGCCTTGCAGTATAGTTTGGTATCAAGTATTGTGATTCCTCCTACTGTGTTCTTCTTCCTCAAGATTGCTGTGGTATTCGGGGTCTTTTTTGGTTCCATACAAATTTTTGAAGTATTTGTTCTAGGTCTGTGAAATATGTCATTGGTATTTTAATATGAATTGCATTGAATCTATAAATTGCTTTGGGTAGTATGGACATTTTAAAGATGTTGATTCTTCACATTCATGAACATGACATTTGCTTCCATTTATTTGTATCTTCCTTAATTTCTTTCTTCAGGGTTATGTAGTTTTCTGAGTATAGGTCTTTTACCTCTTTGGTTAAATTTATTCCTAGGTACCTTATTTTTCTTGTTTCTATAGTAAATGGGATTTTTTTTTCTAGTTTCTATCTCTGATATTTTATTGTTGGTGTATAGAAATGCCTTTGATTGCTGAATATTGATTTTGTACCCTGCTATTTTGCCAAATTCACTTATTAGGTCGAGTAGTTTTTTCGTGGAGTCTATAGGGTTTTCTATGTGTACTATCATGTCATCTGCAAATAGTGACAGTTTTACTTCTTCTTTTCCAATTTGGATGCCTTTTATTTCTTTTTCTTGTGTGATTGCTGTGGCTAGAACTTCCAGTAATATGTTTAATAGGAGTGGAGAGAGTGGACATCCTTTGTCTTGTTCCTGATCTTAGGGGGAATGCTTTCAGTTTTTGTCCATTGAGTATAATGTTGGCTTTGGGTTTCTCTTACATGGCCTTTATTATGTTGAGGTATGCTCCCACTATTCCCATTTTGCTGAGTGTTTTCATCATAAATGCGTATTGTACTTTATTAAATGCCTTTTCAGCATCTATTGATATGATCATGTGGTTTTTGTCTTTCATTTTGTTTATGTGGTGTATTATATTTATTGACTTGTGAATATTAAATTATCCTTGCATCCCTGGGATGAATCCCACTTGATCATGATGTATGACCTTTTGAATGTGTTGCTGAGTTCGGTTTGCCAATATTCTGTTGAGGATTTTAGCATCTATGTTCATCAGTGATATGGACCTGTAGTTTTATTTTTTTGTTGTGTCTTGACCTGGTATTGGAATTAGGGTAATACTGGTTTCATAGAAAGAGTTTGGGAGTCTTCCCGCTTCTTTGATTTTTTTGGAATAGTTTGAGAAGTTTAGATGTTAGTTCTTCCCTAAATGTTTTGTAAAATTCGCCTGTGAAGCCATCTGGTCCAGGGCTTTTGTGTGTCGGGAGCTTTTTGATTACTGTTTCAATTTCACTCTTTGTTATCCATCTGTTCAGGTTTTCTGCTTCTTCTTGATTTAGTTTTGGAAGATCGTATGTTTCTAGAGATTTGTCCATTTCATCTAGGTTGTCAAATTGCTTGCCATACAGTTGTTCGTAATAATTTCTTACAATCCTTTGTATTTCTGTGATATTAGTCGTGATTTCTTCTCTTTCGTTTCTGATTTTGTTTATTTGGTTACTCTCTCTTTTTTTTCTTGATGAGCCTAGCTAAAGGCTTGTCAATTTTGTTTATCTTTTGGGAGAACCAGCTCCTACTTTTGTTGATCTTTTGAATTGTTTGTTTTGTCTCTACGTCATTTAATTCTGCTCTGATCTTGATGATTTCCTTCCTTCTACCCACTCTGGGCTTTGTTTGTTGTTGTTGTTCCAGTTCTTGTAGCTCTATGGTTAGATTTTTTATTTGGGATTTTCTGTCCTTTTTAGGTAGGCCTGTATTGCTATGAACTTTCCTCTCAGGACTGCTTTTGTTGTGTCCCATAGGTTTTGGGCTGTTGTGTGTTCATTATCATTTGTTTCCAGGAACTTTTTGATTTCTTCCTTGATGTCATTGTTAACTGATTCATTATTTAATAGCATGTTATTCATTCTCCATGAGTTTGAATGTCTTGGAGTTTTTTCCTTGAGGTTGATTTCTAGTTTCAGGGCATTGTGATCTGAGAAAATGCTTGATATAATTTCAATTTTCTTGAATTTGTTGAGGCTTGTTTTGTGTCCTACCATGTGGTTTATCTTTGAAAATGTCCCATGTGCATTTGAAAAAAAAAGTATATTTTGCTTCTTTGGGGTGAAAAGTTCTATATATATCAATTAAGTCCATTTTGTTTAGAGTGTTGTTCAATGCCTCAATATCCTTGGTGTTTCTTTGCTTCTAAGATCTGTCCATTGTTGACAATATGGTATTAACGATCCCTACTATGAGTGTGTTGCTGTTGATATATCTTTTTTAGTTTTCCAATATTTTCCTTATATATTTCAGTGCACCTATGTTGGGTGCATATATGTTTACCAGAGTTACATCTTCTTGATGGATTGTTCCCTTAAGTATTATAAAATATCCTTCTTTGTCTCTTTTTATGGCCTTTGCTGTGAAATATGTTTTGTCTGATATAAGTATTGCTACCCCAGCTTTTCTTTTCATGTTCATTTGCTTGGAATACTTTTTTCCATCCCTTCACTTTCAGTCTGTGTAAATCTTTGGTCTGAGGTGTGTCTCGTGTAGACAGCACATATGTTGGTCATGTGTTCCCATACCTTCTTTTCTGTTTTTCTTTCATTAAGTAAATATTTTTGGTAACATTTAAATTATTTTAATAATTTTATGCTATATTTAGAGTTATTTTCTTATTAGTTTGTTATAGGGTTTCAGTATACTTTTTAACTTATCAAAATTTATCTCAGATTTATACAAAATTAATTTCAGTGAGATTTTACTCCCATATAAGTTTATTCCCTTTTCCTTTTTGTCTTATTATAGTTATATATATTAAGCATTTGTGATATATATTACAAACCTGACAATATATTGTTACTAATTTATTTAATTTTAGGTCTTTTAAAGCAGCTGAGAAAAAAAGGAAAAACATTATGTAGAATTTCATATGGTAACCTTTTTATTTATTATTTTTTGATTTCTTTACTTCCTTTGTAAATTTGAGTTGGCACCTGGTGTTTCCTTGCTTCAGTACAATTTTGCTGTCATCTACCTTTTTTGTATTATGATAAAATGCATTACACTTGTACATGTTATGAAGCCAACTATATGTGTGTGTGTGTAAATGAAATTAACATGTATTTGTAAATAAAATGCTGTTGCCTTTTAAATGAATTAAGAGAAGAGAAGAAAGGAGAAAAATATACAATTGTATTGAACTGCACTGTCTTTTATAATTACCTATGTAATTGTATTTACTGTTCTCCTTTGTTTTTGTGGATGGATTTAAATTATTGTTTCATGTCACTTGCTTCATTCTGAAGAAGTTCCTTTAGTGTTTTCTCTAAGGTTGATCTGCTAGCAACAAAGTCTCTCAATTATTGTAATCTGGGATTATCTTTATTTTACCTTCATCTTTGAAGGTTAGTTTTACTAGATATGATTCTTTTTATTATTTGGGTAAAAATACAAAAAATAAATTCATTATTTTTCTTTTCTTTTGTTAATTTTCCTAGTAATTATATTTTACAAGAATTTTTATTGTCATAAAATATATATAACAAAATTTGCCAACATTTCAATAATGTTTCTGGTGTGTATTTGGGTGGTATTAAGTATATTTATAATGTTTTGCTGCTACCAACACCATCCATCTCCAGGACTTTTTCATCTTTCCAAAGTGAAACTCTACTCATGAATAAATAACTTCCTATACCCCTAAATGAAGCCTCTGGAAACCACCAATATATTTTCTGCCTTTATGAATTTGATGAGTCTAGGTACTGCATATATGTGACTGATACAATATTTTTCCTTTTGTGTTTGGCTTATTTCAGTTAGCATAATGTATAATATGTTTAATCAATGTTGTAGCATGTCTGTTCATTCCTTTTTAAGGCTGAATAAAATTTCATCATATGTATACAGGTTTCCCTCATTTTTCTGAAAGTAGAGCATTTCTATGAAACCTCTGGTAAGCTGAAATAGGATAAAGTAAAGAGTATCCCCTGCTTTCTGACAGTTTGTGTTATGTCACTTTGCTTTTACAAAGGACCTATATTAGTACACCTGTTTGAGATAAATAAAATTTAAAGAGGATTTTGCTTTTATAGTACAAAAAAAGATGTTATCATACAAATACAGGATTTTTTTTGAAAGCATAGTGGCATAACTCAAAACTTTCAGATAGTGGGGAGGTAACTGTACACTACATTTTTAAAAATTCATTCACCCATTGATGAATATTTGGGTTGTTTTTATCTTTTGGCAATTGTAAATAATGCTGTTATGCTTTATGTGAAATATATATTGATGTTCCTGCTTTCAATATTTTTTGGTACATATCCAGAAGTAGTATTGCTGGATCATATGGTAATTAAATTTTTAATTTTGTGAGGAACCAAACTGTTTTCATCAGTGGCTGAAAAGCTTTACATTTCTACCAGCAATGCATAGGGTTCTGATTTCTCAAGATTCTCATCAACATTGCTGTGTTATATATTGTTTTGATGTTAGCCGTGCTAATAGGTGTGATGTGGTATTTCATCGTGATATTGATTTGCGTTTCCCTAGTGATTGGTGCTGTTGAGCATCTTTACATGAGCTTGTTGCCCATTTATATATCTTTTTGGGTGAAATTTCTATTTAGTCCTTCGCCCAATTTTGAATTGTATTTTTTTTAAGTTGTAGCAGTTCTCTGTATATATTTGGATATTAATTCTTTATCATGTATGTGATACATGAATATTTCTCTAGTTTCAAGGGTTGTATTTTTACTATTTTGATAGTGTTCTTTGACATACAAAAGTTTTGAATTTTAATAAAGTCTAATTTACCTATTTTTCTCTTTTATGCTTTGATGTCATAGTCAAGAAATTATTGTCAAGTCTAATGTCATGAAGATTTCCTGTTTTCTTATAAGTTTTTTCAAGTTTTAGGTTTTGAGTTTTGATCCTTGATCCATTCTGAGTTAATTTCTGTATGTTATGTAAGATAAGTGGAGACTTCATTCTTTGCCTATTTTTCTAGCACCGATTGTTAAAAAGACTCTTCATTCTCCATTGAATGATCTTCGCACACTTATTGAAAAATCATCTAACTATATATGAGAGTTTATTTATCAACTCTCTATTCTGTTTGTTTGTAAGTTTGTTTTTATGCCACTACCACACTTCTTTATTCGAGATTTAATTTTTTGGGGGGCGGTGACATTGTTTAATAGGATTATATAGATTTCAAGCATACATTTCTATGACACATGATCTGTATATTGCATTGCGTGCCTACCACCCAAAGTCAGTTCTTCTATCACCATATATTTGGCCTCATTACCCTTTATAACATACTCAAACCCTTCCTGCTGTAAGCTTTGTAGTAAGTTTTAAATCAGAAAGTGTGATGTTAGGAGTGTTACTTTGCTGTTTTCAATATTGCTTGTCTTTATAAGTTTCCTTGCTCTTCCATATAAGTTTTAGAATAGACTTTCTATTTATACAAAATGTCATTGGGGTTTTGATAGGGATTTCATTTAATGTATACATTTTGGGGGTTAGTATTGACATTTTAACAACATTAAACATTCCAATTCATCAACATGAGATTTTTAAAAATTTATTTATGTGTCTAATTTTTTATAGCAATACTGTCTGTGTCCATGGGCTATGCATATATGTTCTTTGGCTAGTCTCTCCCAGCTGCCCCATTCCCTTCTCCTCTGAGATTTCAGTCTGTTCTTATGTATCCATGCCTCTGGTTTTATTTTGTTTAGTAGTAGAACTTTTTATACTATATTAAATAAATATAAGATTCTTGGTTAACAGTTTTCCCCTCCATTTACATAATGGAATACTATATGGCCATAAAAAAGAAGGAATTCATACCTTTTGCGACAGTTTTTTCTTTCAGTACTTTTAATTTCCATTCCACTGCCTTTTGGTACCATACCCCACAATTAGCCTTCACTAATTGCTGGCTGATTTCTCTGGTGTTTTTTGACAGTTTCCTGGGACCTGAATTACTTCACAATTTAATCCAAGTAAATTTGGACTCTTTACAGTAATAAACTTTGAGACCTATTTTTGAAGTTTGTTTTAACCTAAAAAGGCTATTTTTAGCTGTCTTCTTCATTGGTTTATATTGAACACATCTAATTCGTTTATGGTTTAGATTGTTGTTCTCTAACAGATTAATCTGCCATTCTTTTAATTGCTTATCAAAATCTTCACTTTTTTTTAATTTAAAGCAACTTTATGGTTATACCTTCCCCATGCTCTTCTAAATAAAGTCAAATCCTTTAGGAGCTCTTTTTATGGCATATGTTTCTTTCTTTTTTTAAAGTAAGTCCTCTGTGAAAGGGGTCCCCAACCCCGAGCTGCAGACCAGTACCAGTCCATGGCCTGTTAGGAACTGAGACACACAGCAGGAATTAAACAGCTTAAGCAACAGGCAAGAGAGAGCAAAGCTTTGCTTGAATTACCACCTAAGCTCTGCCTCCTATCTTCCCCTACCCTCATGGTTCATGGAAAAATTGTCTTCCACAAAACTGGTCCATGGTGCCAAAAACATTGGGGACCGCTGCTCTATGATACTTCTCTGAAGTATTGGGCAGTGACATGCTTTTTCTCAGATGACTTTCCTTTTCTATGAGTGGCACAGTAACTTCTGTTCTTCCACTTGTTCTGTCACTGAACTCTCTCTATTTGCATGGAATTTCTACCCTGCCAGTGATCTGGAGTAAGGAAATTCAGAGTCCAGTATCGTTGGTCTGCTCTTCCTTGGTGTAGTGTACAGATATGATGTTAAATATGGCTGGGGACGCTGAGGTAATTCCAATAAGCAGGATGAATAGCCAGTACGCACGGAGGACTGTGGCTCGCTCAGACCAACAGTGGAGAGCGGGAAGCCTCTTCCTCCTTTTATTGGATTTTACAGATATGCTAATTAACAGGGAGGGTCCAGGAAAGAGCTCACAGGCAGATCCTGGGAATGTTTACAAAATACTTGAAACTTACAACAGAGGAAGCTGAAAGGATTAACTAAAGAGAACGCTTCCTGACCAACAAGTCTATATAGCATTCCTAGACAGAAAGACAGGAAAACAGAAATCTAATCACTTACTCTTTTAAGGCTAAGGAAGGGATGCACTGTTCAGAAAGCAATTAAGGTTAAACACCATTTGTACTTAATTTTATCTGATTTCCTTATCAACATCAGGGAAGATGGAGTACTCAGCAAGATTCTGTTTAAGTCACAGGATGTCTTTAAGATCCTGAGTCCTGAGCAGTCAGAGATTGTCAGCAGCAGCAAGTCTAGCTCGCTGCTTGGATCATTAAACACCTGGACCGAGAGGCATGTAAACATACCTCAAATCAGAAGTCTTGATTTTCAGCATCACCTGGGATAGAGATTGTAAAGGCTGGGTGGAAGAAAGGAGCCTCAGACCTCTCGGCCAAGCTTTCTGAGTTTAGAAATGGTGGTGGTTTGCCTCACTCAGGGTGAAATTATAGCCCTAAACTAGAAGGTGGGGAAGAAGGGAGTCCTATCTTTCCGGTTACACATTCCCGGAGTAGAGTTCTGTTTCAATGAGCTGGGGAGGGAGGGAGTGCGTCAAGGTCTAAATGCAGATGGCTGCTACTTGTGTTAGGCTTGGAGGTGCCCGGGTGAGTCTAATCTGCAGACCAAGGCTGACTGCTGCTAGTGACAAGCCTAGGGCCACTTAGCAAGAAGTACAGGGAATGCTGAGGTCAGATACTATTCGAGAGATTTTAGAAAAGTCTGAAGCATGGGCCAAGACAGGTCATTTGTATGAAAAAGCCATTGAAAACAGCTTGGATAGGCCCACAAGTTGGGTAGGGTGGGGACTCAGGGAATCATTAGAGCAGGGTGAATATTATGAGCCAGGCTGATGGAGACTCAGATAAGGCACCAGCCTGTTGGCTCTGTTGGGGAAGGGCTCAGAAAAGGAACAATGGCCTCTGCCAGCACTTTGTCAGTCATAAATGTGCCCCTGAGGTCTCTTCCTGATGACAGACATTTCCATTTATTCCTGTATATTCCTGGTTCCTTTCAAGCTGCTGCCCTAGTGCTGGAGCTCAGAGGGAGTTTGAGTAAGACCATGTGTGGGCCCTTTAGGAGAAACTTCCTGGAAATCTAGAAGCTTTGCGTCTCACTGAGTCACAATCCCCACTGGTTTTTATAGCCAGAAGTTGTGGTAACTTATTTTCCTGGGATTGGAACTCTGGGATGTGATGCCTGGTGTGGGGCTGGAACCCCTTGTTCCTCAGGGAGGACCTCTGCAGCTGACAATCAATCCCAGTTTTAATCTGCCACACTTGGGTGTGGTACCAGCTTGTTCTGCATCTTCACCCCTCCTACCAGTCTTGATGTGGCTTCTTTAAATCCCTAGTTGTAGGACTTCCATTCAGCTAGATTTCAGGTGGTTATGAATTTATGGTTGTTCTGTAGTTTATTTGTAAGGTTTTTGTTGGTTGTTCTTTTTTTTCAAATGAAATGCTACAAGGAACAAATAAAATTGGAGATGTTTTGGTTGAAGATACAGTGAACTAATGGAGGGGCTGGATGTGGTGACTGATTGGTTTTTTTCTTGTTTTATCCTCTCATTTTACTCCTATTTTCCATGCCCTTTCAGGTGAGGTGGAAACACTTTTGCCTTTATGATGAATCACTAACTTTGTGCACTGGCCCTTCACAGTCTTGTCTGCCCCGTCCTCATCCATTCAATCCTTCACTCTTCCCATGTGTATCAATCAGGAATCAATCAGAGAAACAGAACTAGAACAAATATGCACATATGAAGAGAGTTGTGGCAAGTGTTGGATTATGTGATTGGGGGAGCTGGGTACGCAAATCTGAAATTTGTAAGTCAGGCTATCAGAAAGGGCAGGATGGAAACTCTCAGGCAGGAGCTGATGCTGATGCTTATAAGAGAAATTTATTTTTCCTCAGGAAGAACTCAGTTCCTATTTTAAAGCCTTTGAACTGATTGGATCAGGTTCATCTAGGTAATCCTGGATAATCCCTGTATCATAAAGTCAACTGATTGTAGATATTAAACACATCTACAAAATATTTTCAGAGCAGCAATTTCAGTGTTTGATTGAATAACTGGGTACTGTAGCCTAGCCAATTTGACACATAAAACTGATCATCAGGCTGTCAACCAATGGTCACTGGAACTAATTCAACACCAAAAGAAATCACCAATTTGGGGTGTAGTGAAGGAAACTTTATTCAGTGCTAATAGCTCGATTAGAGCATGCTGTGAGAATAATATGGCTATGAAAATAGCTCAACAGTGTTACAGCTCAAATAAGAGAAAGCATGGCTGTGAAGCAGCCCTGGGGCTCTTCTCTGCTCTGGCCTCACAAGACATCTTCTGAGATGTCTTTGGTGTTTGAGCTTCAGCTGGGGAAATGCAGTCTTCAGTCTTTGGAGGAAAGGGAAAGCACACTTCTCAAAACAGAAGGAAGCTGACTTACACAGACAAAAGTCCGCGCCTCTGGTCTGATAGATCCATTCTAATACAAATGAAGATAGCAAATCCTTGCAGTTTAATTGACCAGAATGGAGCTGCTCTGACTGGAAGATACTGGTGGGGATATAACCATGTACTTCCAACTGGACAGGGAAAGCCTCAGTCTTATCGGTTGAAATACAATCTCAGGAATTCCTTTATAAGGGCTGGCTCAGGCAGCAGGAACACAGTGCGGGCAGGCAGTTCAGTGTAGGAGGGAGGTGGTTCAGTGCAGGCTTCTCCCTAAAGTGCAGTTTGTGTAAGAGGCCCTTGTGTAGAAACGGTTACTAGGTTTTCTTTTAAAATTTTAGCCCAGTTAGCCATCAGGAGCTATTCTTGTAGGAATTAGTATCCACAACGTCATGCTTCAATTGCTGTGCTCTTTCCTGAACACTACCTTTTCTCACGCCCCTGAAATATTGGCATATTTGCTTCCCTTGGTCCTTCTTATCCGCTTTCTCTGTCTGCTGAACTCCTCCTCCAAGAACCTGCACAAATGTTGCTTCTTCCATGAAGCCTTCCTTCAATTCCTCAGGCAGAATTAGTCGTACCTCTTCTGAGCTCCCACAACTTTTTTTTCATGCCCATATTTTGGAACATTGCCACTCTGTCCCATCAGTATTTGCTTCTGTCTCTACCTCTCCCAACATATTCTTAAGTATTTGAAAACAGGTACTGAATCTCATTTGCCTCTTGATGCCTAGCATGATGCCAGGCACAGAGAAGCTGTAAATACATCCTAGGTAAGTTAAGTAGCTGAAGAGCATGAGCCTTGCTAAGAAAGTATGATTTTTGTGGTTGGTGAGGCAGACAGGCAGCATGAACCTATGCTTAAGAGAGCAATTCTAACTTCCCCTGCAGCTGGCTGCATGAGCTCCTGACTCACAGAGTGGAACTTGTGGCATGTCCACAGGAAGCACTACAACTAGCACACTCATAACTGCAGCAGGACAAGTGTGACCCTCCAGCAGGACAACATGGCTTTGGTGCCATGGCTGGCAAAGGAAGTGACTAGGGACAAGTATCTCTGAATAATCATTTTCTTCTGGTTTTGTAGGACCACACCTTCTTCTGGTCCATTTTAAACATTTATAGCTCTTTTCAGTTTCTCATGCATAGTTAAACTGAATTAAACACTGTCTACCACTGAGTGTTAAAATGAAACATTTGCTAGGGATTTAGAGAAAGAAAAGAACAAATCAATTGTCCAGAACCCCATCTCCTCACCCTACCCCAGGAGAGAGGACCTCGTGGTTTTGACTGACTTCCCCTCAGGATGGGTGTTGCCAGCTCCACCTAGCCCATTGCTTGTTTATTTGCCATCTTTCTTATTCCAGGAAGAATAAGAGGATAAAGACAAAGTTCCTGTATTTTTGTAAATATCCTGCTGAAAGGATACTAGTGAAAGCCTCTTACAGCTTCTTCAGCCTGTGATTGGAGCTCAGACAGTTTTGGATGAGGGTCTTGTTCCCACCCTCTCCTTCTTATGCTTTCAAGCTGGTCTCTCTCCCTTCCCATGGCTGTAATGTAAGAGTAGGGTGAGGCAGCCCACACTACCTTACCTTGGTTTATGCTGTTTTAAACCCAGGTAGGTCTACCATCCGGGGCTCAATTTAAGAACTCTATTTTACTTAGGAAGATAAGACCAGTTAACATTTTTCCTTTTGGAACTTCTTGGCTAAATACAGATACTTTTCAATTTACAAAGAACAGGATTTGAATAGACTTGCTATATGTTATCAGTGTTTTTTGTTTGTTTGTTTGTTTTTTCAAGCAGGAGAACAATTCTCATACTCAGGCTAACATTTTTTATCCCAAGATTAGATAATCACAAGATTATCTCTACGTGCCCTGATTGAACAAACACAAGATAAATAATTCACTCCAAGGAGTCTGAGCAGCATCATCTTTCCTCAAAAAGACCTACTCTGACCTCATCTTTAAGGGCCACTGGTTATTCTCTCTCCCTTAACACTACATGAACTTTCTTCAAGCCACTTACTACTACCTGACATTGTCTTATTGAAGTGTTGAATATGGTCGGGGACGCTGAGATAATTCCAGCAAGCAGGATGAATGGCCAGTATGCACTGAAGACTGTGGCTCGCTCAGACCATCAGCCCTGAGCAGTGCAAGCACCTTCCTTTTATTGGATTTTTCAGATACGCTAATCAACAGGGAGGGTCCAGGAATGAGCTCACAGGCACATCCCGGGAATGATTACAATGTACTTGAAACTTACAACAGAGGAAGCTCAAAAGGTCAACTAAAGAGAACGCTTCCTGACAAACAAGTCTATATATCATCCATAGATTCAAAAACAGAAAACAGAAATCCAATCACTTAATATTATTAAGGCTAAGGAACGGATGCACTGTTCCGAAAGCAATCAAGGTTAAACACCATTTGTACTTAGTTTTGTTTGATTTCCTTATCAACATCAGGGAAGATGGAGTACTCAGCAAGATTCTTTTTAAGTCACAGGATGTTTTTAAGATCCTGAGGCCTGAGCAGTCAGAGACTGTCGGCACAGGGAGTCCAGCTCGCTGCTTGGATCATTAAACACCTGGACCGAGAGGCATGTAAACATACCTCAAATCAGAAGTCTTAATTTCCAGCATCATCTTATGTCTGTCCTTATTTATTATCTGTGTCTCTTACTGGAAGTTGAGCATTGTGAAATTTTGCTCGTTTTGTTCACTCTTACACTTATAAGTCTCACAACAAGGATTTGTGGTAACACAGAGGTAGTAAGAAAGGGAACTAATAAATTTTAGGTATTCTGTGCTAATAAATTTTACATATTTTACTTCATTTATTCTTTTTTTAAAGTATATTTTATTCATTATGTTGTTACAGTAGTCCCAATTCTTTTCCCTTTTGTCCTCCTCTGCCCACTACCCCAATTCCCTCAAGCAATCCCACCCCCCCTTAGTTCATGTCCATGGGTTGTGCGTATAAGTTCTTTGGCTACACCCTTTCCTATATTATTCTTAACTTCTCCCTGTCTATTTAGTACCAACCAATCAGGCTTCTTTAAAAAAAAAATGTTTTATTAATTATGTTGTTACAGTTGTCCCAATTTCTTTTCCCTCTGCTCCCCTCCACCCAGTGACCCCTCTCCCTCCAGTTGACCCTGCCCCTTAGTCCATGCCCATTGGTTGTGCATACAGTTCTTTCAACATCTTCCTGTCTACTCCACTCCCACCTACTATGCTTCTTAATTCCTGCATCATCTCCCTCCCCTTCCCCCTTACCCCTCCCTAATGACCTCCCCCCAATATGTTCCCCATACCTATAATTCTTTTTCCACTCTCGTTGCCTACTTAGTTTGCCTTTGTTTTGGTTCCCTAGCTTCTGTTGTTGGTTGTTGTGATACAGTTTTCATTTTAATGTTCATAGTTTTGACCCTCCTTCTTCTAAACCAGTCCCTTCAACATCTCATATAACAGTGGATGGATCTAATGAACTCCTTCAGTTTTACTTTGTCCTGGAAGAACTTTCTCTGCCCTTCTATTCTGAATGACAACTTCACTGGATAGAGTAATCGTGGCTGTAGGTTTTTGCTTTTCATTACTTTGAATATTTCTTGCCAGTCCCTTCCTGCCTGCAGAGTCTCCTTTGAGAAGTCAGCTGATAGTCTAATTGGGACCCCTTTGTATGTAATTCTCTTCTTCTCTCTTGCTGCTTTTCAGATTCTCTCTTCATTTTTAATTCTTGACATTTTGATTATAATGTGTCTTGGTGTGGTTCTTCCTGGGTCCAGTTTATTTGGAACTCTCTGTGCTTCCTGGACCTGTAAGTCTATTTCCTTCCCCAAGTTAGGGAAGTTCTGCTTCATTATTTTTTCACATAATTTTTTAATTTCTAGTTCTTCTTCTTCACCTTCTGGCAACCCTATAATTCAGATATTCACTCTATTATAGTTGCCCCAGAGGTTTCTGAGCTTTTCCTCATTTTCCTCACTTTTTGTTTCCTCTTTCTGCACTGGTTGACTGTTCCCTCCCTATGTTCCAATTGGTGGATTTGAGCCCTGGTTTTCCTTCCCTCACCACGTGTTTCATATGTGTTTTCGTTCATTTCAGTAGGACTAGCCTTCATTCCTTCCCCGTCTTGATTAAGTCCCGCTGTTATTTCTGTAAGCTGTCCTATAACTATAGCTCTGAACTGAACCTCAGAAAGATTATCTATCTGTTCATCCGTTAATTCGTGTATTTGCTTTCTGGTCAGCTGTGTGACTGGTATCTCTATCATTATCCCTGCCATCCTGACAGATTTGTTTACCTTTCCTTCTTGGGAAGGACTGTCACATCTCTTATGCCTATAGCACTCATCACTATCGGGCAACCCTTCTCACCACACTGTGGTGCTTTGTGTGGGAGCGGGGGTCCAAGATGGACTCCTGCCGTTAACTCTCCGCTGAGAGACCGGGAGCCTCCTCCTCTGTTCCTACACCCTCTGGGCCTCACAGTCTGGGGCAATGGGGGTCTGCCTTCCCTGATGTTGGAATCAGAGCTGATGAGTCTGGACTGCAGCCAGGGGTGCTCCCCTGGCGCTTCTCACATCCCCGTAAATGCAGGTGTCTGTGCTTATCGAAGTCCCGCTGCTCATTACCGCCAGCACAGCTTGATCTCTCTGCCCTGGCTTCACCCCTCCTACCTGTCTGGATGAGAACCACTTGTTTATAACTTCATATGTTGGATTTCCATGTAGCTTTATTTTCTGGAACTTCTGGTTATTTCTGGTTTTGTGGTAGTTGTAGTCCTTCTTAGTTGTGGAGGGAGATGGAGCGTGTCAGTCTAGGCATCCATCTTGGCAGGAAGTCCCAATTATGCTTCTTAATCCTTGCACCATTTCCCCCTTTCTCCTCCTTCCCCCTCCCAGCTGACAACCCTCAAAATGATCCCCATACCTATGATTATGTTCCTATTCTGGTTTGCTTAGTTGGATTTTGTTTTTATTTTTTAGATTCAGTTGTTGATAGTTGCAACTTTGTTGTCATTTTAATGTTCATAATTTTGATCTTCTTTTTCTTAAATAGGTCCCTTTGACACTTCATATAATAATAGCTTGATGATGATGAGCTCCTTTAGCTTTACCTTGTCTGGGAAGCACTTCATTCTAAATGACAGCTTGCTGGATAGAGTAATCTTGGTTGTAACTCCTTGCTTTTCATCACCTTGAATACTTCTTGCCAGCCCCTTCTTGCCTGCAAAGTTTCTTTTGAGAAATCAGCTGAGAGTCTTATAGGCACCCTTTTGTAGGTAGTTCTGCTTTTCTCTTGTTGCTTTTAAGATTCTCTCTTTATCTGTATCCTTTGGCATTTTAATGATGATGTTTCTTGGTGTGGTCCTCCTTGGGTCTAGCTTGTTTGGGACTCTCTATGCTTCCTGGACTTGTATGTCTGTTCCTTCACCAAATTTGGAGCGTTTTTCTTCATTATTTTTTCACATAAGCTTTCAATTTCTTTCTCTACCTCTTCTCCTTCTGACACCACTATGGTTCGAATGTTGGCATGTTTAAAGTTGTCCCAGAGGTTCCTAAGCCTCTCCTCATTTTTTTCAATTCTTGTTTCCTCATGCTGTACTGGTTGACTGTGTTTTTCTTCCTTATGTTCCAAATCATTGATTTGAACCCTGGTTTTCTTCCCTTCACCATTGGTTTTGTGTGGATTTTCCTTTGTTTTATTTAGCATAGCCTTCGCTTCTTACCTTATGCCTTTGCTGTACTTAAGCATATCAAGCTTGTGAGCATCTTTACCACCAGTGTTTTGAACTCTTCATCTGTTGGGTTGGCTATCTCCTCATTTGTTAGGTTGGCTATCTCCTTGTCGCTTAGTTCTCCCACTGTAACCTTGATCCGTTCCCTCTTTTGGGCCATACTTCTTTGTCTCCTCATCTTGACAGGCTCCTGTATTCATTTGCCTCTGTGTCTTAGGTAGAGCTGTCGCTCCTGTTACATTGTAAGGGGTGGAGTCTTAAGTATTTGTCAGAACAGGGCGACCTGTTTCACCACGTTGTGGCATTCTGTGTGATGGAAGGGTCTTAAAGGGAACAATGCCACTTGCTCAGTACTCTCCCCTGTTCCAGGTACTTCTCCAACTTTGTAGGGGACTGGCGCCTCTCTAGCTGTTGCCCTGGCCATTGTTCCCAGAATGGGTGGGTCTGCAGACGTTCTAGGACTGTGGGGGCCCTTTAAACAAGTAGACTTTGCTGTGAGACTGGCAGTTTCTTTCTCCAACCCAACGCCCACTGGTTTGCACAGTCAAAAGCAATGAGGCTTTATTTTCCCTGGTGCTCAGACTGTGAGCTGTGCGGTCTGGTCTGGTGCTGGTGCTGTGAGTGCTCCCCAGGTCTCCCTCCCTACTTTTTAAAACATGTGACTGTGCTTCCCACCGGCCTGCCACTACCACCGCTCCTGCTGCCACCACACCGCGTCATCTCTGCCCCAGCTCCGCCCCTCCTACCTGTCTGGATGAGTATTTCTTCTTTATATCTTTGTTTGTTGGACCTCCATGCAGCTCGATTTTCTGGAACTTCTGGTTTTCTGTAGTTTTGAGGTAGTTATATTCCTTCTTAGTTATGGAGATGCCGCGTCTCTTCTAGGCCTCCATCTTGGCCGGAAGTCCCATTTATTCTTAACAACATCCTCAGAAAGTAAATATCATTGCTAAATGTTATAGAGAAGAAAGCCCAAGTTCAAATATCTTCTGAATAGAACTGTGTGCATATGTCTGTGTGTGCGTGTGTTTGCATGCGCATGTTAAAATGTTGCAAGTATGTGAAGACTGCAATCAGTATCCAGAAAGTGCCCCTAAGTGAAAAAAAATCTTAACCAAGAAAATACTCCAGTATGATAAAAACCCAATACCAGAAAATATTAATTATGCATGTGATGTTAGCTAACTTTTATTGGGGGCTTCATGCTGCCAAGCACTATACTGATTATCTTATTTGGGCAGGTTCTATTTTCACTCTCATTTTACAAATGAAAAACTCAGGTAATGAGGGACCAAGCAATATTCCAAAGCCACAGAGCTAGTAAGTGATAGAGTTGGAATTGGAATCTTGGCAGTCTTACTGCAGGGGCCTAGATCTTAACCAAAGTTGTAGGGGAGATGGGAGGTGTGATTTATAAAATAAATGAAAAAGAACATTTTCTTTTCAAGGGTTATATTAGAGTTTAAGCCTTTTTGTTCCATGAGACTGATAGTAGTATTAACTAACCTTTGCATAGCACTTTGTACATTACAAATTATTTTCTCACACATGATTACATTGTACTTCCCACAGTGACTTTGAGAGGCAGGACAGGTATGTGGAGGTTGTTATGCTCAGCTGACAGCTGGGAAGAGGAGTTTGGAAAAGTGAAATGACTTGCTCAGTAAGTCTATTCTATGAGACGGCCACAATGGCTCATTCATCTTCTTACCTCTGCAGGACTGGAGGGTGGTGGGATTTGACACCAGATGCTAGCTTCCTGGTTGGGGTACAGGGAGTAGTCTGGAACTAAAAATCCGTCTTGGGAAGAGGGAAGAGGGAAACCTGGGGTAGGAGGAAGTGGATAAGGAGGGGTGTACACTTCTTCCCGTTTAGCTTTGAGGACAAGCATTTTACATCTTTGGTCTTAAGAGGGCTGTCGAGGCCATGGCCCTGTGGTGCTGGGCTGCTGGCAAAGTTAAGAGCCACTTCAGTGTGAGTAAGGAAGGGGAGGAGCATGATTTAGAAGACTGATCTTCCTGATTTTATCTCAATAGTAGACCCCCAAGTTGTGGTAGCAAAAGAGGCTAAGGGTGAATTTAGGGTTTTACGGGCCACACAGTTTCTTCACAAAGCCAGGTCTCTCTTGGGAATTTTAGTAGTATCTGGGGTTTTCTGCCTTTGAGAAGGGACTGATTCCATTCCAACCACTTGGTACTCAGCACTGGGATTTGCACTTAGTAGGTGCTTAATGAATGTTGAATCAACGTATTTGCTTCTTGCTTAACTCTTGATTTTTGAAATCAGGCAAACCACTCGGTGCTATGATTATTTTGCACTTTGTCATATCCCATTTAATCTTTCCTAATAAGCCCTGATATTTTAATTACGGGCTTGTTAGCTGAGAGCAGGGCCTGCTAAGTCACTGTAATAGTCTTGTGACTCAGTTCATAGATGTTCAATGCACTATCCAGGTATGAGCTGTCTGAACCCAAGTTTATTAATGTGAAGGACATCATTTATCACTAAAAGGATCCAGAACTCCTTGGAGAAATGGTTAATTTCATGTCTGGGCCAGGAAGTCTTTGAGGTAAACCTGGAACAACTTGTGGAGTCAGAATGAAATGAAGCTATCTGGCTACTGGGATTGTATTAGAGACCCCTACTCCAACTTCAAGAAGGTCATACAGAGTCATTTACTTGGGCATCAAAAAATAACTAAAATGAATGATACAAAATAAAAACAACTGGCTGATAGGGCACCTACTTATTATCCTGAAAACAAGTAAATAAAGAAAAATAATAAAGTGAGGTACATCAGTTTTTACAGAAATCTAAAATAAAACATAACTGCTTACATACACTACAACCAATCCAGAACTGTCTCTATGGCCTGCAATGAGCAGCAGGAATTTGAGGTCTCAGGACAGAAAGAACTTTAAGGATAATTTAATTTCACCATGTGGTAAGTCAATGTCTTCTGTAAATTCCCCAATAAGGATCTGCCTACAACATGCTTGAACACTTCTGAGAATCTGAAATTCACTGAGCAATCAGGCAGCCCATTCTATTTCAAATTCACTGTATCTGAAAGCCCAATCTGGTAGGTATTAAATAGTATCACAGTTAGATCTTGATTTTTATTTTACCAATTACGAATGAAATTGAGAAATTTCAGGTGTTTAATAGTAATTTTTATTTCCTTCTTGAAGATATCTCTATTCAACCTTTTGCCCATTTTTCTACTGTATTTTTTAAATTAACTTTCATTCTGTATAAACTGGTATAACAAAAATACCATATACTGGGTGGCTTATAAACAACAGACATTAATTTTTCACAGTCTGAAGGCTGGGGAGTCCAAGATCAAGATGCTGGCAGATTCTGGTGAGAGCCTGCTTTCTGGTTTATAGATGGCCATGTTTTCACTGTGTCTTTACATGGAAGAATAGGTAAGAGAGCTTTCTTATATAAGGGCGTTTATCCTACTCATAACCCCACTCCCATGACCTAATTATCTCCCAAGAGCCTACCACCAACTATCACCACATTGAGGATTAGGTTTCAACATAAGAATTTTGAGGGGACACAGTCTATAGCAAGGATTTTCAGATACATTCTGGCTATGAATGCTTTGTTAGCTGTATGTACTGTAAAAAGCTTCATCTTGTTGAGGCTTCATATCTCTATTACCGATATGGTATTTTGTTTGTTGAGAAGTATAATGTCCCAATTTTATTGTAGTCAGATCAATCAATCTCTTTCTCTGGAGTTTTGATGTTCTGGGCTAAATCAGTCATCTCCTACCCTAAAGACATAAATTTATTATGTTATAAAAAGTTAGAATTTGATTATTTAAAAAGTTTAAATTAGAATTGACTTTTGCATATGGTGTGACATAGGGATGCAGTTCATTTCTAACCATATTGATGTTAATTGTCTCAGAACAATATAGGTAATATCCTTCCTTTTCCCACTGATACATACATCATGCCAAATCTGTAATAACTAGAGTTACATGTTCTCTTTTGAAAAAAAAATCTTTGTGACTCTGGGTTATGCAAAAAATTTTTAGCTCTAACACCAAAAGCACAATTTATAAAAGAAAAAAGTTAATATTAAACTTCACCAAAATGAAAACCATCTGCTCATCACAAGAAATCAATAAGAGAATGAAAAGGCAAATCCTAGACTGGAGGAAAATATTTGCTAAATCATATCTGAAAAGGACTTTTATTTAGAATATATAAACTTACTAATAATAAAACAATCACATTTTAAAATTGGGCAAAAACTTAAGCAGAACCTGAGCAGAAATGGTATATAGATATAAAATAAGCACATGAAACAATGCTCAATATCATAACTTAATAGGGAAATGCATTTTAAAACTACAGTGAGAGGCCACAATGAAATGGGTTAAATGAAAAAGATTGCTTACCAATTTTAAAATTTACTTGCAATCCTGTAACAAAAAGCACTTTTATTTGCTCATTTTATTGATGTTTTGCATTCATACTAATTGGTGTGCTTTATCTGTGTGGTGTGTGTGTATAAATGACATCTTTATCATTTTTTCTTGGCTGTCTCTCAGACATCTCAAGCTCTACATGTTAAAATTAGACTCATGATCTTCATTGCCAAGTCAGCACTATTCTCCTTTACCTTAGTACAAGTCACTGACACTTACACAGGTGCACAAGGCAGGATTATGCTAATATTCTACCTGTCCCACTCCACCCCACTATAGTAAATCAGCAATCAATGACCATTCTACTTCTTAGTGTTTCAAACTGTCCATTTCCCTATATCTATACAAGTACAGCTCCACCGTTATCACTATGCTTCTATTCAATCCCTTCCAATTCTTCTTCCAACTGCAGCCAGATCGATCTTCTAAATAAATAAATTTCATTACATAGACAGTGACCCGAGAATGCAGGTGGCCTGGCCAGGGGCGGCCCATGGCCAGCGTGGCCCAGGGGCGGCTCTCAGGAAGGCTGACCGGGACCCGCAGAAGGTGTCCAGATACGCTTGTCCAAAAATGTGGTGGTGGTTTTCTTTTAATAGCAGGATGAATGAGGCTCTAGATTCTTCTGGAGCCCCGTGCGCCACGGCAGCGGCCAGCAGAGGGACAGAGGTTGCTCCAGGCTCTGGATTAGGCCCTGTCTGCACAGATCTAACGTGGACACCGTCCTGGGGTTGCTGGGCGGTTTCTGGATATCCACCTAAACCACTCCGTCGCCTCCCACTTCCTGTGGAGCCGTCATTTAAGACGCCTCCTCTCCTGGAGGAGGATCTGGTCCAGAGCCTGAGATGCTGCTGGGGGCTGAACAGACCTCCAAGAGGAAGCCTGGGGTCCCAGGACCCTCTGACTAATGAGGAGAGGCCAAGGCCGTCCAGGAAGCCTCGTTCAGCGGAAGTTTTGTCCTAAACCTAAGAGGTGGTCAGATGGCACGTTCCCTGAGGTTTCCATGGATCAGGCAAAAGAAATGAACTTGAGAATGCCTTCCCTTCAGCCACGGGGTCACACACAGCATTTAGCCAGGCTGGGAGGCAGCCATGGACTGGGGAGGTCAGCAGCTTCCAGGGTACACCAGGCATCCATGGCAGACAAACAGCACCTGCACGTGATTGGAAAATGCTTACGTGGACTGAACCGTTACCACTAGCACAGCAATCAAACAGCAAACCAGTAAGGGTTCCTGTTGAAAAGAAAAGTCACCCTAATCCCGTTCGCACACTTAGAACGAGCATCTGCTGGGCCTGCACCCGGGACCCGGGCCTATTTCACCTCAGACCGGGAGCAGGGGCCCCTTCCCACCAGGGGGAATGTGAAGTGCATGGTCACATCCGTCATTCTCACTTGAAATGGACTTTGAAAAATAGGGATTTTCTATCAGGTCTATATTTTTAAATGAAAACAAACTTTTCACTTAAATATGCTTAAAATTTTTTATTCCCACTGTAGTCATTAGACAAACCTGCCTGCTCCCAGAGAGAATGTGCAATGTGCTTGTCGTCACGCGAAGTGGTGTGCACTCCCATTTGCAGGCACTGCTGGTGCGTTCTGGTACCACCCCCACAGTAATAAATGGGGTTCTTCTCCCTGCTGCTGGGTTTACAGAGAAATATATTCGTCAAAATTACACAGAATTGGACTTGCAGTTGTCAATATGTTAAACATGTAAATATGGATATAAGATTAATGGCAATAATGCTGAGAAACTATTTGTAGGAGCTAAAAGTGTAGACACAATTACTTAATTTACATGCTTTATTATGAGTTTTTATCTGCTGGCTCAGAACATAAGACTGACAAACATACGTCCCCGTTAAAGGTCATGTTCCGCCTGCTGGGATGGGGGAATCACATACTTACCTGAAGGAGGCGTGAGGGGCAGCTTCCATGGCTACATGGGGTCGAGTCCCCAGGGCGGAGCCCACCTCCTAGAGACGCTCACTGGTGCACTGGGTGACATTTTAATGCCAATAACGTACTTCGGAAGGAGCAAGTTGAACCCCTAAAGTAGGGAAAAGGAAGTCTTCTAACCCTTACATGTGTCACTCAGTCACTTAAGTTTAAATCTGGTTGTTTGCTACCCTCCCAAATAATAAAGGAAAGACAGATAATGTGTCGGGAAGGGTGTAGCCGGCGAGCCTTGGCCCTCACCCAGCATTGGTATAGCCAGTATCTCCGTTGCTATGGCAACTACTTTTTCTTTCCTTGAGCACTGCTGTTTATCGCGCATAAAATACATGCCGTGGACAGAGGAGGCCCTGTTCCTGGACTGTGTACATGTGCATGTCGTGGGCTTTCCTGGGACGCACGCTATTCCCCGGCAAGGCTACACCAGCGCCTAGCGCAGTCCTTCCAGCTCCTCCTCCCGCGGTTTGAGAGACAGCGATGGACCTGAGACGCGGGCTCCTAGCTTGGCCGCGTGGCACACGTTTCATGGAAAATTTGCATCCCTTTCTCTTTTTAATATAAAATATGCAAGAACTGACATAATCGGCATGCCCTCCCCGCCCCCTTTATTCCCGGGCACCGGGCCTTTGATGTCGCAGAGGAGCGGATATTAATGCCTGTCCCTAGCAGGCCACAGAAACTGCACCTATTTATGGCAAATGTAAAACAGCCCAAATCTAGCTGAATAGGACGGTATCATTAGTTTGTGAATCGCATCCTTGAAAATAACTGGAGGAGCCAAATCAGTTTAAAAGAAGATAACAAAATGGTTTAAGCTACTTAGGTTGAATGCCAATTATATTTTAATATTCAACTGAGCATATTTTACGAAGAAAAAAGCCCGCGCTGACGCCTGCATAACTCAGCGGCAGCGTCGGCCAGCTGTGCCGCGCTCCCCTCCGAATCACTTTGTGCATTTTAGCAGCCTGGTAATTTAGCAGAGAGCTACCTGAGTGATGGCATTTTCAATGAGCAGGTAATCTACAGAGAATTTTTATATGATTATGAGTTCTGTGCTTCAGCCAGGCAACACAAAAATACATCAAGACCAATTACGGTATCAACTTCCAGTGCAAGGCCCTCGCCAAGCAAGTGCATGTATTTCTGCCCCAGGCATTTCAAATTGCATCTAATTTGAAATCTTTGTGGTTTTAATTAAATTTCAGAATATATGGAATTCTTCATTAGTACCTGCTCTGAATAGCAGATTATCCTTCCCTCCGTCTCTCGTTAAAGAAGTAGGCTGCGGTAAGGAGCATGTTCCCGACCTGATCATTTGTGGGGTCTGGGTATTGGAACAGAAATAGTGAAATGCAAAATAATATCAAAAAGATTATTAGCCCAGGGAGAGTCTCTTGATTTGTATTTTAATGGAACTTTACATTTCTCTTAATGATTTGCAAATTGTCCTCTGATTATAAGATGCATTAAGCTTTTCATTTTAATGGCAAAGACACAGACATTAGCAGGATTTTTTCTGTCTTCTTTTCAGAGTGCTTCCCTGCAGCAGATAAATATTGAAACCATTAATACCTCTTGGTGCTCCTCACAGTCTGCTTCTTGGACCCACACAGTTTAAGGGTCTCTCTGGCTCAGCACCTGGCCAGGGGCCCCTGACTCTCGTCTTACCCTACCGTGTTTTCTTTTCTAGAATACAGGATGCAGTTCTAAAGTCAAGGGGCAGTCTTGTTTATTTGTGTTAAATGTTACTAATGGCCCATTTGTAATACAATACCCTCCGTGGGAAGGTTGCCCATGAGCACAGCTCTGGCCTCCATCTGGTCTGTGGGGCTGGAGGGAGGGGCCCAGCAGTGAGCCTAAGGAGGATTCAGGAGAAGCCTCGCCTTGCACTCTGGATGCACCCCTGCATGCCAGGCACAGTGATAGGGACCCACAGCACTCGCCACGTCGGCCTGCCAACCTCAGCTCATCACAGAGAGCAGGGGCCCTTGCCCATGGTGTGACCTTCATGGTGACATCTTGGTTTTCAGGCCACGGTGTCCAGCCCCTGCAAAGTGTGTGGGTTGCATGACCGGAGCCACAGGCTATACTGTCTGCCCCTCCTGCCAAGCGTGCCTGGGGAGCTCCAGGCCCTGACCCACGGCGTGACAGTTCATTCATCAGAGCCCTGGGCAACCCGTGAGCCCGCGCCAGTGTGTGCCTGGGAAAGCAAGGTGGCGACCTGTCGGACCCCAGGTTCCCCCGGCAGAGCGTCGCTCCAGGCCAGAGCAGCTGATCGGAGAGCTGTTTCTGAGCAAGGTGGCTCTCAGGAGTGACCGCCACAAAACCCTGTGCTACACAGCTGCCAGGGGACAAGGCTGGGATCGCTCCACACTGCCTGTGACCTTTCCTGGTCGGTATCATCCTTGGAGATGCCACATGCCACGTAGTGGTGCCATTACCACAAGGGCCCCTGCTTGTGTCAGGGCCGCCAGGCGGTATGGAAGCCGGTGTCCTCTGCTCCCTGTCCTCTGCTCTCCGCTCGCCCTGTGCAGACACACTGTGACTAACAGAAGGCACCCTGCAGGGTGCCCTGGGCACAGTGGGGACACACTGATTCCAGCAGTGGCGGCCGGCAGGGGAGGGTAGAGGCGACGGGGCATCTGCCACGGGGTCCACGGGACCAGCCACCTTGACCGCTGTTGGGGTCTTGTGGCGCGTGGCTGTGGCAGTGCTAACGCCATGCACGCTCTTTACCGGCTGCGCCCCGACAGTCAGTGGCTAAGGGGCCTGGCCGTCTTCTGAGCACGTCCCTTGCTCTGCAGAACAGAAGCAAGGGGGCGGGGGATGGGCCCGCCAGGCCTCAGTTCCTGGACCTGTGTGTGAAGGCGTGCCTTGTGCTCCCTGCAAGTCCCTGGCGTCACTGTTTCTGTCACTTCCTCATTCTACAAGGAGGAGCCGGGAAGCGCTTTACGTGAACGAGGATTATTTGAAAGCCTGTTTCCTGGTCATGAATGAGGCCTCCGGAGGGACGCGCAGAGCCTTTGACGAGGCTGCTGCCAACTCCATTCTGGAGCCGAGTCTGTCTCACCCTCTGCCGCTCCTCCAGGCCACGCGGCCCCGGGCCCACCGAGGGCTCCGCAGACGTTTGCTGCATGAACACGCGAATGCAGGTGGCCTCTGGCCTCCGTTCTCCTGGCGTCCCTCCCCTGCCCATCCCCCAGCAGCGCCGCTAGGACAGTATTTCTGAGGTTCCACGTGTGGTAGGGACATTCCCCTGGACGCCTCCCGGAGTCTCGGCCCCTGAACGGGTCCCTGCCCCGTGTGATGAAGATCCTGGAGGCCCTGAAGGGCCCTCTCCTGTCTCTGCGCACATAGCAGCCAGGCGTGTGCTGGAGCTGCGGGCAGGGCACAGGGAGGAGCCCGTCCAGAAACGCAGCGTCTTACCTGGAAAGGCATAAGCACCTTGCCAGAAAGGGGCACCCGGCCTCTGGAACTGCCACAGAGACAGACCGGTCGTCAAGGTGGACTTGTGGACACTGTTGCTGAACTGGCCCCAGAGGAGCAACCGTCACTAGAAATGGAAACCTGGGGGAGACTATAAAAAGCTTGTTTCCCACTTTTCTTATTTTCTTTCAACTATTCACAATAAAATTAACTGTGATGAATTTGGAAGTTCAAATTATACATGGAAGTAAAATCCAGGACAATGAACAGGTGTGATGTTATCTGAGGGCAGACTCTGACAAATCAGAGGTGCGTATTATAAATCCTGGAGTGCCGTGAGAAATAGGACCAAACTGTACAGGCCACAAGCGGATGCGGAAGATAGAAAAGAATCCTAATTTTAGGAATACTCAGTCAAAAACAAGGCAGGAGAAAGAGGGAAGGGAGAACAGAAAACAGATGGGACAAATGACATATTGTCAGATTCATTGATAATTGCAGTAAATGTAAATGGTCTCAGATCCAAGTAAAAAGACAGAGATAGATTAACAGACTGGGCGCAACAGGCCTCACTGCGTATTTTCTACATTACACAGATAATTTAAAAGAAGAAAGACTTCCGAGCAAAGAGGTAAGAAGAATGAAGGCATACATATCAGAAAAGAACGTGTACAACTGTATTTTTCCGATTATATAATTATTTACATAGACTGTGTTATAGAATTTTGAAAACTATTAAAACTAACAAGTAAATTGAACAAAGTTGAGGATATAATTTGAATATAGAAAATTAATTAATGTTTATGTAATTAAAACTTAAATTAAAAAACAATTACAAGTAGTGTCAAAAATATAAAGTATTTAGGATTAACTTCAGTAAGAAACATGCGTGACACCTCCATTGAACAATATAACAATGTCTGAGATAAAGTAAGGAGGACGTGAGCACGGCACTCAGCTTGGTCGTCGAACAACCAGTGTTGCCAAGAAGTTCCTTCTGCATGAACTGTCTTCTATATTCAGTTCACTTTGGCTTTTAAACTCCCAGCCAACCACAAAGGTATGTGGAAATGCAAGGGGCCTAGAATCCTAAAGCAATCTTGAAAAAGAATAAAGTTGTAGGTTTTAGATTACCTGGTTTCAAGATTTATTACAGATCTTCTGTACTCAAGACACCGTGGCACTGCCATGGGGATCTACACGGGGAGCAGCAAGACAGGACTGAGCGCTACTCCTGTACAATGTTTTTATCTTCTGAGAAAGACGCCATGTAGACCCATGAGGGAAGTTCAGTCTTTTCAACAAATAGTGTGTGAACAACTAAAAAAAATGTTCCTTGGCCCTTAGCTCACACTGTACATAAAAATTAATTTGAGATGTATCGTGTGCCAACACATAAAGCTGCCAATCTAAGGTCTTAGGAGAACACATAGGGAATATCTTCATAATTTAAAAGACAAACATCATATATAGCATAAATATAAAGCTATGAAAGAAAATATCAATAAGTTAGACTTTATCAAAAGTTAAAGTCATTGTTAAGAAAATGAATAGGAAAGCCACAGAGTAAGAGAAACATTTTGCTGCATGTGTATCTGACAAAGGACTTGTTTGTGGGGTACAAGAACATGTGTGTGAGTCTGTAATAAAAAGACCAGCCCAGTAAGTAACTCAACAGAAGGCATTGCTTCTTCACAAAGAAGATGTACAGACTCGTTCATAAACACAGGAAAAAGTGCTCATCATGAAATTAAAACCACATAGATTTTGTCTAAATCTAAAAAAGTGTGTACAAGACCTAGAAAACTATTAAAGATGATGACAGATATCGAAGCTCTAAGTAAATGGAGACACGTTTCATGTTCATGGACAGAAGGATTCAACATGGTCAAGAGGTCAGTTCTTACTGACTTGATCTGTAGATTCCATGCAATCTAATCAAAAGCCCAGCACAGCGTTCTGCGGGAGCCAACAAACTGATTCTAGGGTTTACTTAGAGGCCCTGGCCAGGTGGCTCCATTGGTCAGAACATCATCCTGATACACCAAGCTTTTGGGTTCAGTCCCTAGTGAGGACACATACAAGAATCAACCAGTGAATGCATGAATAAGTGGAACAACGAATCAGTGTTTCTCTCTTTCTCCCTCTCCCGCTCTCTCTCTAAAAATCAACAAATAAGAAAAATGTTTAAAAATTTAAAAGTAAAGTTTATAGAGAGCTGCAAAAGACCCAGAATAGCCAACACGAGAAGGAAGAGTTGGAGGACTGACTACCGAGCTCAAGACCTACTGTAGAGCCATGGAATCAAGAAGTGGCATGTGGGCAGAAGCCCAGACGCAGATCAGTAGTGCTGCCTAGCGCCCCCAGAAACAGGCCCACGTGAGTACAGGCAGCTGGTCCTCAGTGTAGGCGCCAAGGCGACTCAGCAGAGAAAGGACAGTCTCTTCAGTAGATGGTTCTGGAACAGCTGCCCATGGCATACAACTAAATGAAGCTAGACACAGACCTTGTGCCCTCCTGAAACGTAACTTAAAATGGGTCACAGACTTAAGTGTGAAGCACACACCATAAGACTCCTGGAAGGTAACACCACAGAAAACGTGGCTGGCCATGGCATGGCGGTGGCCCAGCCAGGAAAGGGGGATCGATAAGCTGGACTTGTTAAAATTAAAACTTCCATGAAAGCCAGTGTCAGAGAGACTGGTAAGACAAGCCACAGACTGGGAGGAAATGTTTGCAAAAGACATTTGCTGAAGGACTATTATCCAAAATACACAAAGAACCCTTGAAACTCAACCATAAGAAAATGAAGAACCCAGTTAAAAAAAAGCCAAAGACCTGAACAGAATCCTTACCAGTGAGGATATTCAGGTGGCAAGTAATCAGGTGACAAAGTGTTCAGCATCCCATGTCTTCAGGGAAATGCAGACTGAAACAAGGAGGTACCGCTGCCCTCCTGTGAGGGTGGCCGGAATCGGGACGCGGGCGTCACCCAGTGCGGTGAGGACGTGGAGCAGGCGCGCCCGCTCCCTGCTGCTGGGACATGGCCGCTGAGGACAGCCTGGTGCTTTCCTGCAAAACTCAGCAGACTGTTTCCATGTGGTCCGGCCCTCACACTCCTTGGTATTTACCCAAATGAACTGAAATCTTCACGAGGCCCTGCACATGGAGGTTTATAGCGGCTGTGCTCGCAATTGACAGGATTTGATGGGAACCGAGCTGTTTCTCAGTCACTAGCAGTCCTCACAGGCCCCTCCATGCCCACAGACCGGGCTCGCCATCCTGATCTGGGGGCACGGAGAGGGAAAGGAAGCCCAGACCCTGGCCTTTGGGCTGGATCGTGGGACTCAGCGAAGGAAGCCAGCGAGCACTTTGTCTGAGGTCACCCCTTCATTTTGCCCTCAGCCACAGACCGTCCTGCTCGCTGGCTTTCCTCTGGCCGGTGGAGGGTGGCATAGGGTCTGTGTCCACATAGAGCCCAGGGTGCTGGCCTGTGCTTGGCCAGGGACATGGCAGACATCAGTGCCCTGGGCCGGCCGGAGCCTCCGTGTGGGTGCCCGTGGGTTGAGTGACTAAGGCAAGTGGCCTACGTGCAGAGGGTTTCATTGAATTAGTTCATACTCCCCCATCTGCTGCTGATGCGGAGCGTGGAGATTCGTTGATCTGAGTGTCAGGTAGCCCTGAGAAGCCTCATGTCTGTGTGCCGTCCTTCCCGGAGCCTCTGTGTTGAACCCCTGACAGACCTTCCAGCCAGTGGCTCTGCAGGGCCGTCGCGTCTGTGCGCCTGTGTGCCTGGCGCAGGCACCCGATGTGCCATGATGCCATCTCTGCGGCCGGGTGACGTCTGCCTCAGGCAACAGGGCATGTCACAGCCTGGAGGCTCAGGACAGAGCCCAGGTCCTGCATCGTGCGATTCTTGGTTTCTCAGCTGCAATGAGGGGACTTCAGGGCCATCGTGGGACCTTGAGCTGTCTCGGCAATCCTCTGTGCAGAACAGCCAGGGCAACCCTGTCCTCCCTGTGATCTGGCGCCTGATCCCTGTCGCTGAAACGTCACCTCAGTCCCCAGGATTGCCACGTTTCAGGTTGACGTGGATCTCTGGGCACATGCCGCCTGGGAAGCGCGGTTGGTTTTGCTCCGCAGCCCTGTGCCAGCTCCGAGGGGCAGGGAGCCCAGTCAGCTTCCCGCTCTGCATGTGGCAGCGGCACGGGGAGCAGCACACTCTCGCCGGGCACTTTCCACGCGGTGGGGACGCTGCCTAACACTTGTACCAGCTTCCTGTCACCTGGGCCTCCTTTTCAAGGGCAGGGAGCCGAGCTCAGGGCTGACTACAACTAGCTTGGCCTGCTTGTGAGGGGCACCAGTGCGACTAAACTCTCATCCATGTTACCACCCCTGTGGCAGTGTCAGGGGGGACCCTGTCCTGGCCAAGCCGGGACTGCAGGAGGCAGTGCGATGCAGCCTGGCTGGGCTTTCACACTGGCGGCGGTGTCCGTGTTGGCCACTGCACTAACCGGGGGTGACGCCACCACCCCCCTGCCTCCCCGAGGTGTGTCCGTCCCACCCTAGTTCACGTTTGATGCGGGGCGGATTCTTCCAGCACCAAAAGGAAGTCGCCACAATGCGACAGGGTGTGAAAGTAGTGTTGGCACTTGTCACCGGGCTTCCGGAGGAACCTGCGTCAAACATACTTGCTTTGCTGCTGAAGGTGAGAAATCTCATCCCACCCAGGGATTAGAAGAAGCAAGTTGCTCCATTTGAGTGGGAACATTGTGGGGGTTCAGAGGCTGCTGACCTGTGGGGACAGTGTGATGAGGCTCTGCGACTGTGGATTTTGTGCCTGTGTTCAAATCCACTCCCCAGCTTCGAGGTTGTTTGTGCTCGTTTTGAGACGGTGGGGGATGCAGCCAACAGGGCACATGGACATTGGGTTGCTGGCGTGTGCCGTCCCGTTACTAGCGTCAGTGGATGAAGTCACAGGTGACATTGTGACTTCTGGTCCGCCCAGGGTTCCCTGCCAAATTCTGTAATGGCACAATGCTGTCCAGACAGGAGTCACGTCGTGACTGCCATCCAAGGTGGCCCCGCAGTCCTGGCCACTGGTGGTCACGCTCCTGCTCCTGCCCAATGATAGGGCTGGACTGAGTGACCTGCAGGAGCTGATCAGAGCGGCACCCGGTCTCCCGCAGCCAGGTCGTGGCACACACCATCCCCTGTGCTGTGCCCACTTGGGTCACACCACATCACAGGGACACCACACAGCCCTTCCAAGGGGCTTGTGCAGGGGAACCAGGAGCTCCCCGGCCTACAGCCGGCACCACACAGACATGGGTGAGAAAAACGCTGAAGAAGGACCTTACTTACCAGGTACGGGCTGTCCAGGAGGGAGAGCATCGCAGGAGGCCTGTGGGGGGCCTGGAAGTCAGCTGGGTCGGGGTGGCAGATGCCACTGCCATGTGGCAAGCACAGAAGGGGACTGAGGGGAGCAGCCCCAGCAGGCGCCAAGCTCACCCTGGGGCGCTCAGGGCTTTGTCTCCTGGGGAGGCAGTGTGTTCTCGCCCTGGCTTAGGGCCAGCCATGGAAGACGCAACTGGGCAATGTCCTCCCCACAGTGGCCCCTGCACTGTCTCCTGATGTCACCCGGTCAGACCCGCAATTCCACGGCCTACTGTGCAGCATCTATCGCCTGAGCCCCGGCCACACTCCAGGGTCCCTGCGCCGGCCCCTTCCCTGCTGGCAGCACCCCCTGCCTGCAGCCCACAGGTCTCGGTCCGGTGCCCTGTCCATAGGGGACCCACTTTGGCACAGTCTCTGCTGTGAGCCTCATCTCAGCCTGCACTCGCCTCCGGGTCCTGCCACAGCAGGTTTGACTGCTGAGTGCTCACCACCCACAGACCCCACCGCGGGGGGCGCCCTGCAGTAGCTGCTGATTGTTGTTTAATAAATGGGGGATGAGCCAGTTAAGTGATCGATACCTTGGAACAGCCTGTACTCAGTGTGAGGGTCTTCCCTGTGTCACGTGTTGTGAACCTGAATTTGAGCCGTCACTGTTTGGGACAATGTGCCCTTAGAAATGCCGGTCTCCTGTACCCAGGCGACCCTGCTCCTGAGCAGTGGCCCTCAGCTGCTGCTGGGCAGGGCTGAGTGGCTGGGGACAGGCACAGGCTCTGCTCACTTTCCCCAGCAGCAGCACTGGGCTGGTGACAGCAGGCACACCCCTCTGGTGACATCTGAGGGAACCAGCCTTCCGCCAAGGAGTGAGGTAGAGCTTGCTGACCCGCGGCCATGCCTTCCCACCTGAGCCATCCCTGGCCACGGCCACCATCTGTGTGCCCAGGCTGTCCTTGGTCTACCCTGCCCTCTGCAGGCAGTGGGCAGTCACCCCGCTTTGTCCTCTGACCTGCCCGGAGCTCAGGGAGCAGGTCCGGACTTACCTGCTCGTAACAGGGTGCAGACTGACTCCAGGTCACAAAGCCGACGCCGGTGCAGGAAATCAAAGGCACCAGAGGCGCAGCGTCCGCTGGACCCTGGCCCTGCGGGAGGGGAGGGCTCCTGTGCCCACCCGGCTGGTGGTACACCAAGCGCGCCGCCTCCCTCCCCACGCGGCCCACAGTGGGCGGGGCCCCGGCCAGGCTCTCTTCTGTCCTTGCCCCCCTGCGGGGACCCCCTGCACCAGCACCTGCACGGCCAGTCCTCATTTGAGCAGGGGAGAGAACAAAGTCAGCTGCACGGTAGGAGCCGGATTCCATCACTCAAAACCCAGCCCCAGCGCCTTTGAATCCTCCGGCTGCTCTGCAGCAAAGGCTCAGTGTGGATCCTGAGATGAATCCTCGAGGAGCGCACGGTGCTCTGCAGAGAAATTACAGCTCGCCAGCTCCTCGCGCCGCCCTCGGACGGCTGTGCCTGCGCCTTCTCCGGGCACCGCACCTTCCTCTCGTGAAGAATAATTCATTAAGAAATTAAGGGCTTTGCTCCTTTCTGTTGGATTGGTCTTCAAAAGTTAGCAAAAATTATTTAACAGACCCCCGGGCTCTTTCAAAGAAGCCCAAGAAGCCACATGGGTGGGGATCGTTCAGACCACGCACCCTAGAAGATCTGCCGGTGCTCCCCGAAATGAAGGGGACCAAGGCCGGTGGAAACCTCCACCTGCGGGGCCGAGACCACGCACGGGTGCTGCCCAGGTACAGGAGGAAGCTGATTTTTAGACTCCCAGAAGCCACGAGCAATGTCTGCCCGAGAAGCTTGTGGGCTTCTGTTCTCCTCCTGGGTGCAAGTGAGGGCTAGCAGGAGGCTTCTAGAAGTTTCTGACAGGCTGCAGTTGCTGACCAGGTTAGAAGGGGGGCGTACCCTGTGCACAGGGTGTGCTGGCACATGAAGTGGGTCCCTTGTCTGCTGTGTGACTGAAGTCACCAAGGGAAGGTGGATTTGACATCCCCTTCCTGTGGCTGACTCTGGGCCGGAGGAAGGGACATTATCTTGTGTACATTGGTGACCTTGTGTCATTTTAAATTCAGTTTTCTTCCAGAGAGCTCCTGTGAGTCAGTGTGGGGTAGCTGGCTCAGAAGTGACAGTGTCCCTGGCTGAGGGCTGGGTGACTGTAAGGGAGAGGAGCGGAAGCAGGTGCCCCAGTGCAGGACCCTCTGGGATGAAGTCCGCAGGGCTGGGGACGGCAGAGGGACCTAACCCGGGACCTGGGACGTAATTCTGGCCTCCCTTCTCAGTCAGTCACCCTGGCATGTGCCACCCACCCCCACCCTTGCCCCCCTTCATTTCTGTGCATTTTATCTCTGTCTGTCTCACATTGTTCAGACACCATTAACACCTGTTCAGAAGTCCATTACCCAGCTTTGAGCTGAATGACAATCATTTGAATGGCAGCAGGTGTTAAGGTATAATTATTTACGTATAATTATTTACATTCATACCAGGACGTTCACCGTTTAATCATTTCTCTGTAGGCTTCCTTAAGTTCGAGCTTCAGGTCTGAGGCATAATTCTTTTGTTTATTTTGAATATTTGGCATTTTAATTATGATGTGTCTTGGTGTGGTCCGCTTTAGGTCTAGCTTGCTTGGGACTCTCTGTGCTTCCTAGACTTGTATGTCTATTTCCTTTGTCAAATTAGGGAAGTTTTTCTTCATTAGATTTTCAAATACATTTTCAATTCGTGCTCTTTCTTTTCTCCTTCCGGCACCACTATGATTCAGATGTTACCACGTTTAAAGTTGTCCCAGAGGTTTCTAAGCCTCTCCTTGTTTTTCTTTTTTTTCAGTTCTTGTTTCTTCATTCTGTATTGTTGACTGTTTATTTCTTCCTTATGTTCCAAATCATTTATTTGAATCCTGGTTTTCTTCCCTTCACCATTGGTTTCATGTGGCTTTTCCTTTGTTTCACTTAGCAGAGCCTTCACTTCTTCCCTTATGCATTTACCGTACACAAGCATGTCTGTCAACTCTGTGAGCATTGTTTTCACCAGTGTTTTGAACTCTGCATCTGTTAGGTTGGCTATCTCTTTATCACTTAATTCTCCCACTTAAACCTTGATATACTCCCTCTTTGGGGCCATACTTCTCTGTCTCCTCAACTTGACAGCCTCCTGTGTTTGCCTCTGTGTCTTAGGTAGAGCTGGCATACCTGTTATGTTGAAAGGGGTGAATCTTTAGGAATTTTTCAGTGTGGGGCAACGCCCTTCACTACTTTATGGCACTATATGTGGCGGAGGGGTCTGAGGGGAACAATCATGCTTGCTCAGCACTCAGCCCCTATTCCAGGCACTTTACCTGCTTCCCATATGGGACTGGGGCCCCTCCTAGCTGTTGCTCTGTTTGTGGTTCCCAGAATGGGTGGGTTTGCAGACATTCTAGGACCGTGAGGAACCTCTAGAAAAGCAAACTCTGATAGGCCGGTAGTTTCTTCTGCTGCCACAACCCCCACTGGTTTTCACAGCCAGAAGCAATGGGACTCTATTTTCCCCAGCACTGAAACCATGAGCTTCGCAACCTGGTCTGGGGCTGGGATCGCTCCCCAGGTGTCCCTCCCAACTTTTATAATGTGTGACTGAGCTTTCCACCAGCCAGCCACAGCCACTGCTTTGCTGCTGCTGCCACCACTGTCGCCACACAACATCCTCTCTGCTTCAGCTCCACCCCTCCTACCTGTCTGGATGAGTATTACTTTTCTATATCTTTGTTTGTGGGACTTCCACGCAGTTCAATTTTCTGGAAGTTCTGATTGTTTTTAGTTTTGAGATAGTTTTATTCCTTCTTATGTTTGTGGAGGGAGGCAAAGTGTGTCTACTTGTGCCTCCATCTTGACTGGAAGTCCTATAAGCCACTTCTTATCTTTTTTACAATAAGGCCATAGCATAGCAACATTTTTTAATAAGGTTAAGAAACTTCCAAATTTCTGTATGTAAGTATGACAATTACAAGACAAGTCCTATTCAAATTCTATCTTTAGAAAAACAAAGTTACTGGTAAGTCACTTGGTATGACTGAGCTCAAAGGTCTCTAAACTCCTTATAGCTTAATTAAGCTGGTTAGAGTCCATTTTTGGACATTTGCCTTACAGAATGCACTATACACCTTGAATTTGCTCAGAAGTCACTTATAGTTTCTGTAAAGGAGATTTTTTTTAAACCATTTTAAAAGTATGCCAAAGACATGACCCTTCCTTTTTTTATTGGTCAAAGGGTCTCTCGTATCAAAAGTCATGATTATGAAAATAGCATATTTTATTTACTTAGCCCGTATCCATATGCTTAGCACTGTACTTGCTGCTCAGTGGGTATAACTTCTACAGAAAAAGAACTTAAAATGGAAATTATATAGTTGAAATTATAGATTTTTTTCTTTAAATAAAAGGTGGGCCTTTTCAAAGTCCTTTAGCAAATACCACTTGATAATCTCTCTTATATATATTCATTAAGTGCTAATAAAATCACTCTACCAAAATTTCTATATATATATATATGTATAGATAGATAGATAGAGAGAGAGAGAGAGAGAGATGCAGAGAAATGCATATTTTACAGTCTTGGCCGTAGGCTAAATATTTGTTGAGCCCATTTTCTTAGGCCTACTAATTTGAGAATTTTCATGTTCTCAATTCCCTAAACTGTATAATAATAATCTAACCATAAATATAAGAACGTATCTGGTGTTATGAATTTAAACAACTTCAGAGTAAAAAGGCCATCATATGTCAAGGTAGTATCTCTTACTGTGATAAGAATACACTCAAGCTTGGTCTTGTCAACAGGTTGTTTTGATCAACAAGTTGCTTTGGTGCTGCTTTTGGGGAACTGTTGTTCTACTGAATGCAACATCTTATATATGCACTCATGCACCACTTAACTGACAGGGATATGTCCTGAGAAATGTGCCATTGGGCAATTTTGTCATTGTTCAAGCATCACACAACCTACTTACACAACCTAGATGGTATATCCTACTATACACCTAGGCTTTATGGGACAGCCTATTGTTCCTAGGCTATAAACCTGTATAGCGTGTTACTGTACAAAACAACATGGGATCAAATCAAGGACAAGGGGACTTCCGGCCAAGATGGAGGCTTAGACGGACACGCTAGGTCTCCCTCTACAACTAGAGAGGAATACAACTACTTCAAAACAAAGGATAACTAGAAATTCCAGAAAATAAAACTACACGGAAGCCCAACATATGAAGTTATAAACCAGCGGTGCCATTTGGGCAGGTAAGAGTTAAAGAGGGCAGCGCTGTTTGCGGTCAGTGGCGGGCGGCGAAAAAGCCCGGAGGCAGTCAAGCCCCTGGCAGTGCGCGACCCCAGCACTGGGGAAAACAGCCACCGCATCGCCTTGAACAGTGAGGCCCAGGGGGGCGGGAGGACGGATCCTGGTCTCCTGGCTGAATAACTGTGTGAAACCATCTTGGACCCCCGCCCCCAAAGAAAGCACCACAGGGCTGCGAAATAGGTCGCAGACAGGCACCGGTCGCTGACTTATGATGCGTACACAGGCACTGCCCCCGACAGCCGGCCCAAGAAAACAAAAAGCATCTGTCAAAATGAGGCAGACAACTATAGAAATCCCGGTGACACAGCTCACCAGGCAACAGATAGAGAACCTGACAGATGAACAGATAAGAAACCTGTCAGAGGCTCAGTTCTGGGCCATTGTTATCAGGTGGCTTACAGAATTCACAAAAGAGCAGGAAAAAGATATGAAAGAAGCGAAAAACATTCATAACGAAAGGAACAAAACCACATACGAGACAGATGGTGAGGAAAAAAAATCCAGAGTTCATTTCAACAAACTGGAATATGGAGAAGGAACAAGCAGTCAACCAATGCAGCGAGAGGAAATGGGAAGCAACAATGAGAGGATCAGAAACCTCTGGGACAGCTATAAAAGGCCCAACATAAGAATCATTGGTTTGCCAGAGAGTGAGGAAGATGAACTAGAACTTGAAAAATTGAGTGAAAATATAATAAAGGAGAACTTCCCAGACTTGGGGAAGGGAATAGACTTGCAGGTCCAGGAAGCAAGGAGAGTTCCCAAGAGACTGGACCCAGGGAGAACCACTCCAAGACACATTATAATCAAAATGTCAAAAATTAAAGATAAAGAGAGAATCTTAAAAGCAGCAAGAGAGAAGAAAAGAATTATGTACAAAGGGGTCCCAATTAGACTATCAGCTGACTTCTCAAGGGAGACCCTACAAGCAAGAAGGGACTAGCAAGAAATATTCAAAGTAATGAAAATCCAAAACCTACAACCACGAATACTCTATCCAGCGAAACTGTCATTCAGAATAGAAGGACAGAGAAAGTGTTTCCAGGACAAAATAAAACTGAAAGAGTTCATTAGATCCAAACCACTGTTATATGAGATGTTAAAGGGACTGGTTTAAAAAACAGAAGCTAGGGAGATGAAACAAAGGCAAACTAAACAGGCAACGAGAGTGGAAAAGGAACTGTGGGTACGGGAAGCATATTGGGGGGAGGGCAACAGGGAGGGGGAGTGGGGAGAGGGAGGGAGATGATATAGGAATTGGGGATCATGGTAGGAGGGAATGGAATAGACGGAGAGAGGTTGGGAGGAACTGTATGCACAACTAATGGACATAATCTAAAAGGGGGGGACAACTGGAGGGAGGGGGGCCACCGGGTGGAGGGGAGCAGAGGGAAGGGAAATTGGCACAAATGTAATATTTTAATCAATAAAACACATTAAATCTGAAAAAAAAATAAAATAAAATCAAGGACAAGACAAATGATGCAATCAAGAGACGTAGTAAACATGAAATGTATGAGACTGCTGTTGGCATAATGTTTTACAGAAATTTTTTAATAAGTAGAGTACACTCTAAATAACAATAAATAGTGTAGTAAATACATAAATCAGTAATAGTTTTTTGTTATCATTACCAAGTATTATGTACTGTGTATAATTGTATATACTATGTACTTTTCTGCGACTGGCAATGTAGTTGGTTTGCTTACATCAGATCACACAGACACTTGAATAATGAGTTGTACTACTACGTTATGATGGCTGTGATGTCACTAGGTAATAGAAGATTTTCGGCTCCCTTATAATCTTATGGAACCACCATGGTATATACACTGTCTATAGTTGACCCAGATGTCATTATGAGGCACATGACTGTATTTTCTTCTAGCTTATTTTTCTCTTTTTTTTTTTTCAGATTTAATGTGTTTTATTGATTAAAATATTACATTTGTGCCAATTTCCCTTCCCTCTGCTCCCCTCCACCCGGTGGCCCCCCTCCCTCCAGTTGTCCCCCCCTTTTAGATTATGTCCATTAGTTGTGCATACAGTTCCTCCCAACCTCTCTCCGTCTATTCCATTCCCTCCTACCATGATCCCCAATTCCTATATCATCTCCCTCCCTCTCCCCACTCCCCCTCCCTGTTGACCTCCCCCCAATATGCTTCCCGTACCCACAGTTCCTTTTCCACTCTCGTTGCCTGTTTAGTTTGCCTTTGTTTCATCTCCCTAGCTTCTGTTTTTTAAACCAGTCCCTTTAACATCTCATATAACAGTGGTTTGGATCTAATGAACTCTTTCAGTTTTATTTTGTCCTGGAAACACTTTCTCTGTCCTTCTATTCTGAATGACAATTTCGCTGGATAGAGTATTCGTGGTTGTAGGTTTTGGATTTTCATTACTTTGAATATTTCTTGCTAGTCCCTTCTTGCTTGTAGGGTCTCCCTTGAGAAGTCAGCTGATAGTCTAATTGGGACCCCTTTGTACATAATTCTTTTCTTCTCTCTTGCTGCTTTTAAGATTCTCTCTTTATCTTTAATTTTTGACATTTTGATTATAATGTGTCTTGGAGTGGTTCTCCCTGGGTCCAGTCTCTTGGGAACTCTCCTTGCTTCCTGGACCTGCAAGTCTATTCCCTTCCCCAAGTCTGGGAAGTTCTCCTTTATTATATTTTCACTCAATTTTTCAAGTTCTAGTTCATCTTCCTCACTCTCTGGCAAACCAATGATTCTTATGTTGGGCCTTTTATAGCTGTCCCAGAGGTTTCTGATCCTCTCATTGTTGCTTCCCATTTCCTCTCGCTGCATTGGTTGACTGCTTGTTCCTTCTCCATATTCCAGTTTGTTGAAATGAACTCTGGATTTTTTTTCCTCACCATCTGTCTCGTATGTGGTTTTGTTCCTTTCGTTATGAATGTTTTTCGCTTCTTTCATATCTTTTTCCTGCTCTTTTGTGAATTCTGTAAGCCACCTGATAACAATGGCCCAGAACTGAGCCTCTGACAGGTTTCTTATCTGTTCATCTGTCAGGTTCTCTATCTGTTGCCTGGTGAGCTGTGTCACCGGGATTTCTATAGTTGTCTGCCTCATTTTGACAGATGCGTTTTGTTTTCTTGGACTGGCTATAGGGGGCAGTGCCTGTGTACGCGTCACAAATCGGCGACCGGCGCCTGTCTGCGACCTATTTCGCAGCCCTGTGGTGCTTTCTTTGGGGGCGGGGGTCCAAGATGGATTCACACAGTTATTCAGCTAGGAGACCGGGATCCGTCCTCCCGCCCCCCTGGGCCTCACTGTTCAAGGCGATGCGGTGGCTGCTTTCCCCAGTGCTGGGGTCGCGCACTGCCAGGGGCTTGACTGCCGCCGGGATTTTTCGCCGCCCCTCCGCTGTCTCAGGTGCGACCGCAAACAGCACTGCCCTCTTTAACTCTTACCTGCCCAAATGGCACCGCTGGTTTATAACTTCATATGTTGGGCTTCCGTGTAGTTTTATTTTCTGGAATTTCTAGTTATCCTTTGTTTTGAAGTAGTTGTATTCCTCTCTAGTTGTAGAGGGAGACCTAGCGTGTCCGTCTAAGCCTCCATCTTGGCCGGAAGTCTCTTCTAGCTTATTTTTTTCAGTCCTTCCAAAAGCAACCACTATTGACAATTTCTTGTGTATCTTTCCAGAATTTTAATAATTTACTTCTATTTAATTGTTGGTAAAGCTACATGTTTTTCCAGTGATTATTATTATTTGTATTGTTCCCCACCATGTTATTTTGTCAGATGTATTTCCTGTATGTTTGCTTTCATAATAATATTTGTTTTATAAGATTATCTTGAAAATTAAAGAAAATTTTAAAAGGCATTTTCCTGTTTTCTGATATCACCCTGCCATTTTTTTTTTCCTGGACTCCAAAGAAAATTCTTTTCTCCAGTACATTCTTTTTATGGTAGCCTACTTTTTTCTGTTGTTTTATGACCTATCAAGAGTACATTTTATGATGTGAAGTAAAAACATGAATTAATTTCATTTTTTCTGTGCTGCTATCCTGCTTTCCAGAAAACATTGCAGAGATCATCTCATTCTCTCTGGTTTGTCAAAAGTTAAAAGTTTATCTTCTCATTGTACTAGGAACATTATTCTGTATCATTGATAACTTTTACTATTTTTAAAAGTACACAATATATTGTCTTTTTAAAGTACATAAAACTTTTAGTTGTTGACTCTTTTTTGAAGTTTTCAGTCTAATTCAGTGCATTTATTATTTAAATCTATCCCTTGCAACTTGTTTATTCTTCCAGAAGAAAATTCACTATATTTTAGGTTTTAATAAATAAAGGGAGAATCAACATACAATAAATAAAAGTATTTTAAAATTGTGTTAATTTAATTATTTTTACATAATTACTTTTTTGGTCTCTGGCTATTCTAAAAAGTTTTCTTTGTTTCAGAAGTACAAAAACTCATGGATTATCTTTGGTGGGAGAAATTGGGAGTTATTATTTTATTACTTCATATTTATAGTTTCTAGTTTTTGCTATAGGAACATGAATTACTAGGCCCAATTAAAAAAATATAAAGGGAGTTTTTTCAAAATGGGTTTGCCACCAGAACACAAGTACTGTCAAAACTACCACTAAATCTAAGCCAAAATGGAAAAGAAAAGGACTCATATTAACATTGATGTCATTGGACATGTAGATTTGGACAAGTCTACCACTATGGACCATCTGATCTATAAATGTAGTGGGATTGAGAGAGAACAATAGAAAAATTTGAGAAGGAGGCTGCTGAGATGGGAAAGGGCTCCTTCAAGTATGCCTGGGTCTTGGATAAACTGAAAGTTGGACCTGAGTGATATCACTATTAATAACTTTCTTTGGAAATTTGAGACCAGCAAGTATGTGACCATCACTGATGCCCCAGGACACACAGACATTAGCAAAAACATAATTACAGGCACATCTCAGGCTGACTGTGCTGTCCTGATTGTTGCTGCCAGTGTTGGTGAATTTGTGGCAGGCATCTCCAAGAATGGGCAGACCCATGAGCATGCCCTTCTGGCTTTCACACTGGGTCTGAAACAACTAAGTGTTGGCATTAACAAAGTGGATTCCTCTGGATCACCCTACAGCCAGAAGAGATATGAGGAAATTTTTATGGAAATCAACACCTACATTAAGAAAATTAGCTACAAACCTGACACAATAGCATTTGTGTCCATTTCTGGTTGGAATGGTAACAACACGCTGGACCCAAGTGCTAACATGGCTTGGTTCAAGGAATGGAAATTCACCCGTAGAGATGACAATGCCAGTGGAACCACACTGCTTGAAGCTCAGGATTGCATCCTACCACAGACTCATCCAGCCGACAAGCCCCTGTGTCTGCCCCTCCAGGATGTCTACAAAATTGGTATCAGCGCTGTCCCCATGGGCCAAAATGGAGACTGGTGTCTCAAACCTGACATGGTAAGTAAACTCTGCTGAAATGCACCCCAAAGCTTGGAGCAAAACTCTTCCTGGTCACGATGCGGACTCCACTGTCAAGAACGAGTTTGTCGAAGATGTTCATCATGGGAATGTAGTTGGTGATAGCAAAAATGACCCACCAATAGAGGAAGCTGGCTTCACAGCTCAGGTAATTATTTTAAACCCTCAAGGCCAAAACAGTGCTTGATATGCACCTGTGTTGGCTTGTCTCACAAGTCACATTGCTTGCAAGTTTGCTGACTGGAGGAGATTGATCATTGTCTTCGAAGAAGCTGGAAGATAGCTCAGTTTTTTGAAATTGGTGATTCTGCCGTCATTGCCGTGGTTTCCAGAGAACCCATGTGTGTTGGGAGCTTCTCTGACTATTCTCCCCTGAGCCATTTTGCTGTTCATGACATGGGGCAAATAGTTGGTGGTGTCATCAAAGCAGTGGAGAAGAAGGCAGCTGGAGCTGGCAAAATCACCAAGTCTGTCCAGAAATCTCAGAAGGCTAAATCAATATTATCCCCAATATCTGCCACCCCAGGATTAATCAGGGATGGAAGAACAGTTTCAGAACTATTTCTCTCAATTGGCCATTTAAGTTAAAGAACAAAAGGCTGGTTAATGATAACAATGCACCCTAAAACCTTCAGGATTGAAGGAGAATATTTATGAACCATTTTGGGCCTTTTTTTTATGGCAGATTTTAAGTCATTAGTTTTTAGAATAGATACTTTTTAATAGAAATAACTTGACCAAAAAACTGTCACAGAATTTTGAGACTCATTAAAACAAAGTTGAATGAGGAAAAAATAATGTAAAGAAAAAGAAACAATCTTTTTATTGTTACTACTTAAGTCTGGACACCTACTTTAAGATATTGCACAAGAGAGGAAGCTCTTATTAAGTCTATTTGTAATCATTAACTAAAAGCATACAGCTCTTTGGTTTTCTTGAACATTGAACTTTTGTAGATTTTTCAGAGTTTTGCTTACTGAGTACAAATGATACAGTGTATTTTCCCTGAGTCATTGTGATCAAGCATTCCTTCCCACTGAATCATTGCAATGCAATCAATTATTTATAGCATACACACATTGAATCATTAAGAAGAAATTTTTGGAGACCATTAAGACGAGAAGGAGACATTATTTTATTTAAGACCAGCAGAGCTAAGGCCAGAATCCAAGTTTTCTCACTCCTGTACATCTTGCAGTCTTTCTTAGTGCAGTCTTTAAACATCAATAACATTTAAAAGCGGGTACTTCACAGAACACATCATCCAATAGAATAGGATCATCCCTGAAAACTTGTACGTATTTGACATACTCAGATCACATTTTCAGGACACTAGGAGAGGTTGTGATTTAAAGAAATCCTATGATGCACCCTTAAAGAACAAAACATAAAACCTTACCCAACAACATTCTTATTGATTTTAGAGAGAGGAGAAGAAACATCAATGTGAGGGGAACATCTGACCAAGAACTGAACCCCCTACCCAGGCATGTACCTGGACTGGAAATCGAACTCGCAACATTTCGGTTTACGGGTTGATGCGCCAACCAACTGAGCCACACTGGCCAGGGTCTTGTGGTGTATTCTTAGATAAAGGGAGTCATCACAGTATTATGTCTTTTGTGTAAATATATACATTAAATTGTAATATCTTCAAGATTTTCTAATCAGACCTTCTCCCCAGAGCATATACTCTTTCTTCAGTGTTCAATTTTCTTAACCTCTCTGAACCTCAGCTTCCTAATTGGTAAAATTGGAATAAAAATACCTACCTTATAAGATTATTGGCAGGATTAAATGAGAAAATTTTTAGAGTGTCTGAAATAGAAATATATTCATTATTTAAGAAACCTATGTGAGGTTAACATATAATAGACATTCATTAAATGTGAGTTTCCTTAAAGCCCATCAGTCATTGATATAAATGTTGAAGGTGCTGAAGCTACTGCTGACCCTTTTGAAATGCGGGTAGATATCTTCCTCAGGTTACATCATTCTTTTAATTTCTTTAGATATATGTATTTATTCAAACATCTAAAGAAAGGCTTGCTGAGTTCAGGATACACTATATCAGCTGCCAATGTAATAATCACATGAGAAGAGGAAATTCAATTAGGTAGCCTGATTTGTTCTTTTTTTTAAATTATATTTTATTGATTATGCTATTACAGTTGTCCTGATCTTTTCCTTTTTGCCCCTCCTCCACTCAGCACCCCCCCCCACTCCCTCAGGCAGTACCCACACCATTGTTCATGTCCACAGGTAGTAGTTCTTTCGCTACTCCATTTTTTATACTGTACTTTACATCCCCATGGTTATTCTGTAGCTACCTATTTGTACTTCTTAATCCGCTCTCCTCTTTACCCATTCCCCTACACCCTCCTCCCACCTAGCAACCACCAAAACGCTGTCTGTAGCCATAATTCTCTCTGTTCCTCTTATTTCCTAGTTTGTTTTTACATTCAGTTGTTGACATATTTGAATTAAATGCCATTTTATTGTTTATAGTTTTGATATTTTTCTTAAATAAGTCCCTTTAACATTTCATATAACAATGGTTTGGTGATGATGAACTCCTTTAGTTTTTTCTATCTGGGAAGCTCTTTTTCTGCCCTTTGATTCTAAATGATAGGCTTTTCTATGTAGAACAATCTTGGCTGTAGGTCCCTGCTTTTCATGACTTTGAATATTTCTTGCCAATCCCTTCTAGCCTACAACATTTCTTTTGAGAAATCAGCCGACAGTCTTATGGAAACTTCCCTATAGGTAACTAACTTCTTTTCTGTTACTACTATTAAGATTCTCTTTTTATTTTTAACCTTTAGCATTTTAATTATGATGTATCTCAGAGTGGCTCTCTTTCCATCCATCTTGTTTGGGACTCTCTGTGCTTCCTGGACTTGCATGTCTATTCCCTTCACCAAATTAGGAAAGTTTTCTTTCATTGGTTTTTCAAATAGATTTCCAATTTCTTGCTCTTTCTGTCTCCTTCTGGCACTCTGGTGATGTGAATGTTGGACCTTTTGAAGGTTTCCCAGAGGCTGCTTATACTATCCTCTTTCTTCTGGATTCTTTTTTCTTGTTGTTGTTCTGATCGATTGTTTTTTGCTTCCTTATGTCCCAAGTCATTGATTTTTCTCGTCTTCATTCATTCTACTGTTTTTTCCCTCTAAATTGTTCTTAATTTCAATTAGTGTATCCTTCCTTGCTGACTGGATCTTTTTTATGTTGTTGAGGTCCTCACTAAGTCCCTGGGCATCCTTATAACCAATGTTTTGAACTCTGTATCTGATAGATTGCTTCTCCATTTCATTTCACTCTTTTACTGGAGTTTTGATCTGTTCTTTCACTTGGGCCATGTTTCTTTGTCTCCTTGTTTTGGCAGCCTCCATGTGTATGTATTAGGTAGAGCTGCTATGACTCCCTGTTTTGATAGCATGGCCTAGTGTAGTAGGTATCCTCTAGGGTCCAGTGGCACAGCCTCCCCATCACCCAAACTGGGTACTCAAGGTGCACCCTTTTGTGGGCTGAGTACACTTCCTCTTGTAGTTGAGCCTTGGTTTCTATAAGCAGATAAGTGAGAAGGATTTACTGAGGCCAGTCAGCTGCAAGGACTGACTATGACCACTGATCACCAACCTCTATCTTCCATGGAGGATCAGCTGTGCAGCAACAGGGTGGTGGTTCTCTGACGTGGTCTCTAGCTGTCCACTGGGTGCGCTGGCCCTGGGGTTTCCCAGGTGGTTCAGGCCAAGGTGAGCTCTCACCTGTGTTTTGTCCAGGGCCACCCTTCCTGAGCTATAAAGCAATCTGAGATGCCTGCTACTTGTCCTGGGCTTGGAGATTCCCAGGTGAAGCCAAGCTATGAATCTAAGCTGGCTGCTGGTAGTTCTGGACCTTGAGCTCACTGAGGCCAACTGTTGCTTCTTTGATAGGATTTAGGAAATTGTGCAGCAGGAGCCAAGTTCAGCCATTCATATGGAAAAGCAGCTTGGGCGGGCCTGTACATTGGGTGGAGCAGAGTCTCTGGGGATTTCCAAAGTGGGTCAAAAATGTTAGCCAGTTTGATAGAGTCTCAGATACGGCACCAGCCTTCGGGCTCCATTCGGGGAGGATTTAGAGAAGAGACAATGGCCTCTGCTCAGCTTGATGCCAGGCACTTCTGTTTCTCCCTGTATGCCACTGGTGACTTTCAAGCTACCAGGGTGCTGAATGAAGCTCAGAGGGAGTGAGTCTGAGTAGGTGAGTCTGTGTGTGGGTTCTTTAAGATGAACTGCTTGGGGCTCCAGCAATTTCTTCAACTGACTCAATTCCCACTGTTTTTTTTTCAGCCAGAAGTTGCGGGGACTTATTTTCCTGGCACTGGAACCCTGGGCTGGGGGTCCTGGTGTGGGGCTTGGACTCCTTACTTCCGAGATATTCCTCCTGAATTTCTGTCCATCACACAGGGGTGAGGGGCCAGTCCATCCCACATCTGTGCCCCTCCTACCAGTCTGGATGGATGTGGTTTCTTTAATTCCATAGCTGTCAGACTTCCATTCAACTCTATTTCTGACAGTTCTGAGTGAAGGTTGTTCTATATTTTAGTTGTAATTTTGATATGGTTGTGCAAAGAGGCAAGCCATGTTTGCCTACATCACCATCTTGCCCAGAAGTCGGGCCACAAGAAGCCTGGTTTGTTCTTAAAGTATTCATTCTGGTTCCTAATGATCATCTTCCTTTAAAAATTCCAAAAATGTTCTTTATTTAGCAAACTCTCTAGAATTTTTCCAGTGGTTAACATCAGGCTTAATCTGATTTTCAGCACTTTCCTACTAAAAAAATCAAAGCATTTGCCCCATCCAGTCTTTTGATACTTTTCTTACTCTCAGTGACTCAAAAGGATTAGGGATAATGGTTCTGTAATTACCTCCAGAAGTTCTCTCAGAACCTGTTTTGGGCTGCAGAAACTTCTTTAACATTTATTCTGCCCTTGCCAATGTATAATGTAAACAGTGAAGTCTCCAAAGCCCCTGCCGTCCCTTGCCCAAGGAATAATCAATATTGAGAGTTCATTTGAATTAATACATATTATTTGAATATATATATGTAAATATAAAAATTTTATGTCAAAATGGAATCACACATACTGTGCTGCCAGTTGCTTTTTAATTTTTTGCTTTTAAAATAGACTATATTTTAGAACAGTTTTAGATTCACAGCGAAATTGAACATAGAGATTTCTCATATACCCCTGCACCCACACATGCAGAGCCTCTCCTCTTACCAACTTACTAACATTCCCAGAGATATTGGTACATTTGTTACAATTGTACCTACATTGACACATCATTATTACCCATGGCCATACTTTACATTTGGACTCACTCATGGTGTTGTGCAATCTATGGGTTTGGACAAATTTATAATGACATGTACCCATCTCAGTGTCATGTGGAGTTGTTTCACTGCCCTAGAAAATCCTCCCTCCCCTCTTAACACTTGGCAACCATTGATCCTTTTATTGTCTCTATAGTTTTTTCCAGAATGTCATATAGTTTGAATCATATAGTATGTAGCCTTTTCATATTGGCTTTTTTCCCTTAGTAATATGCATTTAAGTTATATGAGAGAGCAGAATTGTTATGTTTCATGAATAATTGACCCTTTATCATTATGTAATGTCCTCTTTATCCCTGATAATTTTCCTTGGTCTGAGGTCTGATTTGCCTGAAATTAACACAGCTATTTTCCCTTTCTTTTGATGTGTTAGCTTATATATATATATATATATATATATATATAGATATATATATATAGATAGATAGGTATATAGAGATATATATCTTCATTAATTAACTTCTACTTTTAATCTACATGTGTCTTTATATTTAAAATATGTGTTTTTATATTTACAAATAAACTGGGTTTCTTGTAGACATCATACAGTCAGGTCTTGTTTTTATCCACTCTGACAATCTCTGTCTTTTAATTGGTGTACTTGTTACTACTTTATATTTATTGCCCCTGTTCTTTGTTCCTACTTTTGTATTCCACTTTTCCCTGTCATTTTTGGTTTTAATTGAACATTGTAGGTGAATCCATTTCCACTCCTTTCTTAACACATCAGTTATACTTCTTGTTTTACTTTTTGTAGTTGTTGCCCTAAAGATTTTTTTTCATGCCAGAGCCCACACTGTTTTTTTTAAAACTGTTTCTATTACAGTTTTCCCAATTTTCCCCTGTTGATCTCCCCTTCCTATTCCCCCACTTTCATAGTCAGTCCCCACCCTGTTGTCCATGTCCATGGGTCATTTATACCTGTTCTTTGACTAGACCCTCTCCCTCCCACTCTGGTCACTGTCAGTTTGTTCCTTGTTCCCATACATCTGGTTCTATTTTGCTTGTTTGTTCATTAAGTTCCTCTTATAGGTGAGATCATATTGTCTTTCACCTGACTTATTACACTAAGCATAATAATCTCCAGTTATGTACATGCTGTCATGAGAGGTAGGAGTTCCTTCTTTTTTTCTGCTGCTTAGTATCTCATTGTGTAAATGTACCACAGTTTTTTGAATCACTCATCCACTGATTGGCACTGAGGCTGTTTCCAGTACTTGGCTATTGTAAATAATGCTGCTATGAACATAGGGGTGCATAGGTTCTTTTGAATAGCTGTTTCAGGATTCTTTGGGTATAATCCCAGCAGTGGAATCCCTGGTCAAAAGGCAGTTTCATTTTTAGTTTTTTGAGGAAATTCCATACTGTTTTCCATAGTGGCTGCACCAGTCTGCATTCCCACCAGCAGTGTGCTAGAGTTCCCTTTTCTCCACATCCTCGCCAGCACTTGTTTGTTGATTTATTGATGATGCCCATTTCGATTGCTGTGAGGTAGTATCTCATTGTGGTTTCATTTCACATCTCTCTGATGGCTAGAGATATTAAGCATTCTTTCATGTACCTATGGGCCCTCTCTATGTCCTCCTTAGAGAAGTGTCTATTCAGGTCCTTTGCCTATTTTTTAATTGCATTGTTTGTCTTCATGGTGTTGAGTCATATAAGTTCTTTATATATTTTGGAGCTCAAACCCTTGTCTGAGGTATCATTGGCAAATATGTTTTCCCATACGGTTGGTTCCCTTTTCATTTTGCTAATGTTTTCTTTAGCTGAGCAGAAAACTTTTTAGTTTGACGTAGTCCCACTTGTTTATTCTTTCCATTATTTCCCTTGCCCTAGGAGAAATATTGGTGAAAATATTGCTGCGTGGGATATCTGAAATTTTCCTGCCTATGTTTTCCTCTAGGACTTTTATGGTGTCATGGCTTACACATAAGTCTTTTATCCATCTTGTGTTTATTCTGGTGTGTGGTGTATGTTGGTTATCTAGTTGCATTTTTTTGCATCTCCCTCTCCAGTTCTCCCAACACCATTTGTAGAAGAAGCTATCTTTACTCCATTTTATGCTCCTGTCCCCTTTGTCAAATATTAATTGACCATAGAGACCTGGGTTTATTTCTGGGCTCTCTATTCTATTACATTGATCGATATGTCTGTTATTATGCCAGTACCAGACTGTTTTGATTTACTGTGGCCTTGTAATATAGTTTGATATCAGGTACTGTGATTCCCCCTACATTGTTCTTCTTTCTCAAGATTGCTGTGGCTATTTAGGATCATTTTTGGTTCCATATAAATTTTTGGAATATTTGTTCTATATCTGTGAAATATGTTATTGGTGTTTTAATAGGAATTGCATTGACTCTATAGATTGCTTTGGGTAGAATGGACATTTTAATGATGTTAATTCTTCTACTCCATGAACACGATATATGCTTCCATTTGTTTGTATCTTTCTTAATTTCTTTCTTCGGTGTTCTGTAGTTTTCTGAGTTCAGGTTTTTACCTCCTTGGTAAGTTTATTGCTAGGTACTTTGTTTTTCTTGTTGCTATAGTAAATGGGATTCTTTTTTTCTAGTTTCTATCTCTGATATTTCATTGTTGGTATACAAAATATACCTTCAATTTCTGAATATTGACTTTGTATCCCACCATTTTCCCAAATTCACTTATTAGGTCAAGTAGTTTTTTGGTGGAGCCTATAGGGTTTTTACGTACACTATCATGTCATCTGAAAATAATGACAGTTTTACTTCCTCCTTTCCAATTTGGATGCCTTTTATTTCTTTTTCTTGTCTGATCACTGTGGCCAGTACTTCCAATACTATGTTGAACAGAAGTGGAGAAAGTGGACACCCTTGTCTTGTTCCTATTCTTAGGAGGATAGCCTTTTGTTTTTATCCATTGAATATTATGTTGGCTGAAGGTTTCTCATATAGCCTTTATTATATTGAGGTATGCTCCTCTATTCCCACTTTGCTGAGCATTTTTATCATAAATGGGTGCTATACTTTATCAAATGCTTTTTCAGCATCTATTGATACGATTATGTGATTTTTGCTTTTCATTTTGTTTATGTGGTGTATTATGTTTATTGGTTTGTGAATATTATACCATCCTTGCATCCCTGGGATGAATCCCACTTGATCATGATGTATGATATTTAAAATATATTGCTGGGTCTGATTTGCCAATATTTTGTTGAGGATTTTAACATCTATGTTCATCAGATATTGGCCTGTAGTTTAATTTTTTTATTGTGTCTTTACCTGATTTTGGAAGTAGGATAATACTGGCCTCATAGAAAAGGTTTGAGAGTCTTCCCTCTTCTTGATTAATTTGAGAAAGATAGGAGTTATCTCTTCCCTAAATGTTTGGGAAAATTCACCTGTAAAGCTCTCCAGTCCAGGGCTTTTGTGTGCTGGGAGTTTTTTTAGTACTGCTTCAATTTCCCTAGGTATTATCAGTTTATTCAGGCTTTCTGCTTCTTCTTGATTCAGTTTTAGAAGATTATATGTTCTAGAAATGTGTCCATTTTGCTCAGGTTGCCAAATTTCTTGGGGTATAGTTAGTTGTTCATAGTAGTTTCCTGTAATTCTTTGTATTTCTGTGGTATTGGTTATAATTTCTCCTCTTTCATTTCTAATTTTATTCATTTAGATCCTCTCCCTTTTTTTCTTGGTGAGTCTGGTTAGAGGCTTGTCTATTTATTTTTTCAAAGAAGAAGATCTGGATTTATTGATCATTTGGATTGTTCTTTTAGTCTCTATCATTTAATTCTGCTCTGATCTTGATTATTTCCTTCCTTCTACTCACTCTGGGCTTTGGTTGTTGTTCCTCTAGTTCTTGTAGATGTAAGGTTAGGTTGTTTATTTGAGATTTTTCTATGTTTTTTAGGTAAGCCTGGATTGCTATGAACTTCCCTCTCAGGACTGCCTTTGCTGTGTCCCATTTGTTTTGGGCTGTTGTGTGTTCATTTTCATTTGTTTCCAGAAACTTTTTGATTTCTTCTGTGATCTCATTGTTAACCTATTCATTATTTCATGACATGTTATTCAGTCTCCATAAATTTGAATGTGTTTGAGTTTCTTCCTTGAGGTTGGTTTCTAGGTTCTAGCCATTGTGATACAAGAACATACTTGATATGATTTCAATTTCCTTAAATTTGTTGAGGTTTATTTAATGTCCTACCATATGGTCTATTTTTGAAAATGTTTTATATGCATTTGAAAGCAATGTATAGTTTGCTTTTGGGGAGTGAAAGATTCTGTATATATCAATTCAATCCATTTGATCTAGAGTGTTGTTCAGTGCCACAATATCCTTGTTGATTCTTTCCTTGGAAGATCTATCCATTGTTGACAATGAGGTGTTAAAGTTTCCTACTATGAGTGTGTTGCTGTTGATATTTTTCTTGAAGTCTTCCAAAATTTTCCTTATATATTTGGGTTCTCCTGTGTTGGGTGCATATATGTTTACAAGGGTTATATCTTCTTGATGAATCATTTCCTTAAGTATTATGTAATGCCCCTCTTTGTCTCTCTTTATGGCCTTTGCTTTGAAATCTACTCCAGCTTTTTTTTTTTTTTTCATGTCTCTTTGGAATATTTTTTTCCATCCCTTTACTTTCAGTCTGTATAGATCTTTTGTTCTGAGGGGTGGTCTCTGTAGACAGTACATATCTGGGTAATGTTATCCATTCAGCTTCCCTATGTCTTTTGACTATAGCATTTAATCCATTTACACTTAAGGTTACCATGAATAGGTACTTATTCATTGCCATTTTCCCCCTTTGTGCTTGTTTCTCTCTCTCTCTCCCCCTTCAGCTACTTAAAGCAGTTCCTTCAGCAGCTCTTGCAGTGCTGATTTGGTAGAGATGTATTCTTTTAACCTTGTTTGTTTGTTTGGGAAACTCCTTATTTCACTTTCTATTTTATTTTATTTTTTTAATAATTGATTGATTTGTTTGTTTGTTTATTTATTTTTAGAAAGAGAGGAAAGGAGAAAGAGAGGGAGAGAAACATCACTGTGTGGTTGCCTCTCACTTGTGCCCCCAACTGGGGGCCTGGTGTGCAACCTAGTCATGTGCCCTGAGTGGAAATCGAACCAGCGACATTTGGTTCACAGGCCAATGCTCATCACCTTCTATTTTATATGAGAGCCATGCTGGGTAGAGTAGTCTTGGTTGCAGGCCTTTGCCTTTCATTACTTAGAATATTTCTTGCCATTCCCTTCTCGCTTGTAGTGTTTATGTTGAGAAATCAGCTGATAGCTTTATGGGAGCTCCCTGGTATGTTGCTAGCCATTTCTCCCTTGCTGCCTTTAAGATTTTCTCTTTGTCTTTAAATTTTGCTGTTTTAATTATGATGTGTCTTGGAGTGGGCCTTTTTGGGTTCATCTTGATTGAGACCCTCTGTGCTTCCTGGACTTGTGTGACTTTTTCTTTCATCACATTAGGGACATTTTCTGTCATTACTTTTTCAAACGGGTTTTCTATCCCTTGTTCCTTTTCTTCTCTTCCTGTTATCACTGTGATTCAGATATTATGTTTCATGTTGTCCTGCAGCTCCCTTAAACCCTCTTTGTTCTTTTCCAGTCTTTTTTCATTTTGTTGCTTTGTCTGGGAATTTTTTTCTACCTTGTCCTCAAGATTGCTGATCCCATCCTTTGCTTTATCTAGCCTGCTTTTAATTCCTTCTACTGTGTTCTTTATTTCAGAAAGTGTGTTCTTCATTTCTTCCTGGCTCTTACTGATAGTTTTTATGTCCTTTTTCATGCTGGTGTAGTTCACAGTAAGTTCCTTGTAGCTTCCCTGGAGTTCTTTGTAGTTCTCAATGAGCCCATTCAGCTTCCTTATAACCATTATTTTGAACTTAACATCTAATAGTTTACTTGTCTTTATTTCATTTAGCACTCTTTCTGGTGATTCCTCCTTTCCTTTCAATTGGGGGTTGTTTATTTCTCTCCCTATTTTAGGTGACTTTTCTTGTTTATTTTCGCATCTTAGATTGATCTGCTTTGACTCCATCTTCATGGTGTGACCTCCTTTGGTAGGACACCTGTGGGATTCAGTGATGACCCCCATAACTTAATGTTCTTGGGATTCCCTTTATGTCATTTATGTGGTCTTTCTGGTTGTAATTGGGTTTTAGTTGTTGTTGGGTCATTCTTTGGTGGGTCCTTCCCTCCAGCTGGCTGACTGTGAGTCACTCCACCTACCACATCTACCACATCTTGTATGCTGTTGTACAGGTACACCCAGAACAAAACCAAGCAGCCCAGGAAACAAACCCAAACCTGCAAAAATTATCCCCACTCACAATCACACTATCAACAGCAAATGAGCCAATATTAATAAAGGCATAAAGAGATTAAGACTATTATAAGAAAGAAAAAAAGAATATGATGTGACTGAAAAAAATGATTTTGAGATGGTAGAGGGAGGAACAATAATAAGAGTAGGGAATATAAACAAGACAAAGAAAGAAAGTAAAATTTACATCATAAATAAAAAAGGGAGGGAAGAAAGCAGAATGGAGTAAGCCAAGGGCAGCATATAGTATTAGGTTTAAACAGAAAGTAAAGAAAAAATTAATATAGTGAGAGAGGGGGGAAAATAGGAACCAACCTAGAGAAAAAGATCCACCACAGCATGATCAACAACAAATGAGCAAATATTAATATAGGTGGAATGGGAATAAGAGGGGGAAAAAAAAGAAACAAAACCTTAAGAGATGTCTAGAGGAAAGAGAAGTGATTTTGAGAGGATAGAGGGGTAAGGAATACTAAGAGTGAGAAATGAAAACCAGCATAAGACAGAAAAAAATTAATATTTAAAATGAAAAAAGGAAGGGCAGAAAGAAGTTAAATGGAGTAGGAGTGGGAACAATAAAATTTGAGATTTGAAATACAAAAATAGTGAAGATCTAGAAATAAAATTGAAGAAATGTAATAACAATGACCATATTCACAACCAACGAGCAAAGATTGATAAAGATGGACAGAGAATAAGGGTATTTTAAGAACAGGAAAAAGAATGTGAGATGACAAATGACAAGAAAAATGGTTTTGAGAGGCTCAAGGGGGGAGAAATAGTAAAAGTACAGAATGAAAATAAGTCATAGCAAGAGAGAATATAAAATTTAAAAGGAAACTAAGAATAGGAGAGAAGAAGGTAAAATGGAGTTAGAGAAAGGAGGAGAAAAATATGAGATTTGAAATAAACTATAATATAAAAACTAATGACTTATAGGAACAAACTTGAAGGAGAGTAAATGAATGTTAAAAAGCTATGCAGGAGAGAAAATAACACAAATCATGAAGGAGACCATGGTGGAATTCATCTCAGTAGAATCTAGTTTTTACCATGGTTATATCTTTCTGGATCTGCCCCTGGTGATGTCAGATGGTGTCCTGGTCTGGCCTTATGCAGCTTGTTCGAGACTACCAGTGATCCACAGTCTGTGGCTGTCTCCTTCAGTTGTTAATCTAGTCACTTTGTAATCAGCAGTCAGGCTTAAGCACCACAGGATGGGGCTATTGCTTCCCCTCAGGCTGATGCCACTTAGAGGGGACTGCTCTGCCTGAGCAAGATATCTCCTGCAGTATGGGGAATCACATCACAGGGATCCTGGTGGCTGCTCCCTCAGTTCTCTCTCCAAAGCCGCCATCCTCAGACTCTCCTCAAGCATCTCTAGTCTACTCTGCACCCCACCCCTCTTCTCTGGAGCCCAAGGTAAATGGCTGCAAATCAAATTTTATGTGTTGGCCCTTTAATAGGCTCTCTGCATGTCCAGCTATCTCTCCCCGGCAGACAGAAACCCTGCTGCCTTTTACAGCTGGATGTTATATGAGTTCCTTTCCAGCCCTGGTGCTGTAGGCTAGGGAGCCCAGCTTGGGATTTAGACCCCACTCTTCTCAGGTAGAACCCCCAGGCCACAGAAATTTCCTTCTTGTACTTCAGCTGCCACCTGTGCGAGCCCTGCCAGCCCTCTCATGTCTCTTCCATAATCCTTACCAGTCATATTGTGGTGAAGTGGTTTCTTCTGTCTGTCTGTGGTTATAAGGCTTCTCTCCACTACTGTTCAGTTGGTTATTCTGGATGATTTCTCCACAATTTAGTTGTAATTCCAGATGGTCCCGGGAGGAGGTCGGTGTAGCTTTCACTTACTCCTCCACCATCTTGGATCCCTTGCCCTAAAGTCTGCAAAATACATTTACAACCAATCCAAGTCCACTTTTAAATAACATCATAGCTTCACAGGTAGTGTGAATACCTTATAATCACAAAATAATTCTAATTTCTCCCTCCAATTTCTTGTTTTGTTGCGGTCATTAATTTCACTTAAAGTGAAATTGAATATATTGATGCTACAATTATTTTGAACGAAACTTTTATGTTAGGATAATTAAGAACACAATTTTTATTTTCCTTTCACTTGTTCCTTCTCTATTGCTCTTCCTTTCTTTATGTAGACTCCAGTTTCTGTCCTTTATAATCTTCCTTCTCTTTAAAAAACTTTTTTAAAAAATTCTTGCATGGCAGGTATACTGGCAACAAATGTCCTCAATATTGTTTTGGCTGAGAAAGTTATTATTTCTTCTTCATTTTTCAAGGATAATTTTACAGGGTATAGAATTCTAGGTTTTTCTCTCTCAACATTTAAAACATTTTACTCCACTTTCTTCTTGTTTGTATGATCTCTAAGGAGAAATCAGATATAATTCTTACCTTTGCTTCTCTATAGGTAAGATATTTTTTTCTCTGGCATCTTTCAGGATTTTTTCTTTATCTTTGATTTTCTGAAATTTAAACATAATATGAGTAGGTGTGATTTTTTTTGCATTTATCCTCTTTGGTGTGCTCTGAGGTTCCTGGATTTGCACTTTGGTGTCTGACACTAATTTGGGGCAAGTTCTTAGTCATTATCCATGTCAGTACATATTTTGTAACCAAATATTTGTTTTAATAACTATAATATTTAGATCCTTCTCCTTTTTTGGCTACTCAGAATGTTTTAAACACAAACAGGTAGAAATCCTGCTTGTTTGAAAACATAATTATAATTCCTATCAGCCACTTTTTGCTCCTCTTATTTGCAGTAGACATCACAGGGGGCTTATATTTTATTTTTAGAAAATGATCCCATCTCATACAATACCACTCACCAAGTCCTCGGTTCTGTCCCAATGAACATTTCCAAGCACAGCCAATTTGCTCTTACAACTAACACTTGCTATACAAACCCAGGCAATATATCCTCTTTCATCTACTACTAGAGAGGTAGAGGAATGACATGATTATCAAAGAACAGCTCAGATACTTATATATCTGTATGCAAGTTCTTTTACATATGAGGGAGATTGTTATTACACTATCGTCAACACACAAAGGTAAAACCAGGATTTATAGAAAATATGGGAAGGGAAGAAAACATACAGCTTTGGAAAAGTAAAGATTTTTCTTGATTAAGCTTATTAGCTGGAGGGTATTAAAGAGGCAAAGTATGGAAGGCCAGTGTTGAGTAGGCTGATTGAGTCATGGAAAACAATTTCAGATATCTGTGAAATTTCTGAAAAGCCTTTGGACTTTGGCTTTGAAGCATGTATGACAAGCTGTCTGTCTTCCCAGGTACCATTAGCTTTAGGTAAGCCAGATTAGTTTCATTAATTTTTCTCATCAGAATTTCTCATTCTCCCTTTTGGTTAATATGGGCTCCTAAGGGAATGGATTCAGACATGAAGATGTCATTCTCTTTTTGAGAAAATATCATTAGTTGGATGTTGGCTTAGGATAATGGCCATATAACATTTAATCATTCAAATACTGAACAGTGAAAGAAGGCAAAAGTATGAGGAAAATTGCAAATCCCGAACAAACATTTAGCACTTTGTTTTTATCCAGGTTTCATTTATGTATTCATACATTTATGTGATCAGTATGAGAATACCATCTGACTATATAAGATTAGTTTACAGTGTGCATATTGAGGAACTAGAAAGTAAATATAACAAATTCCTGTCTAAATTTAGTTGAACTAATTATGGAGAACAAATACTGTGGGTGTAGAGAAATCATAAAACATAATCATATGAGACAATAATTGGACCAAGCTTGCATCATTGTTTTGGTCTTTCTTGATGTTCCGTGGGTCCACATAGAGGCTTTAATATGCTAATCAAAAAAGCTGATCCCTGTATGTTAGGGATTTTGTTCCTGTCTCTTGTAAGGGTCCCCTAAGATATTGTCCTTTATTAAAGTCAAAAGTTCCTATAGACTCACCATATATTTTCATCATCCTTGGTATAGGAATTGCATTTTTCAGATATTGACAACTATTGGGTAAACATGAAAAAAAATCTACAGATTTAGAGGGAAGAAGAAGACTCTGATTCTTAGAATTATAGGAATCCATGTTGGTGCACATATAAAGCAAATATGCACAGCAAACTCTATCTCTGATCAGAAGGACATGATATTAACTTCTCAGAGTTACACTTATAAATACCAGTAAATACCAGAATCTTCAAGACAAACAGACAAAAATAAACAAACAAGGTTAATAAGCTTGTTTTTCCTGTTGTTGGCCAACTGCCACAGAATGAATTCCACCTGGTAGAAATCACCACCAATGCTCAGACAACCAAAATCTTGCATCACTGACACCAGAGGGGAAGAATATTGAATAAATGCCTATCTGAAAAATGACTTGGCTTGTAAGAGCTGAGAAACTGAATCACTATCTATAGCACTCACCAGATGAGCCAGGGAAGGTGAGCTGCAGACCAAAGGGATCTAAGCAGAGACAAGGTACACCTTCAGGCCATCTGCTTCTCTTGGTTCTGATGGTAGGACTCAGGTGGGAAAAATCTTGATAAAATTATCTGGGTTGTTGTGGAGCTCTCTTTGTCTTGAGTCCTGTACCCTGCTTTATATTTTCTTGGGAGATTTAATTCAGCCCTTCTGCCACTGCTTCCCTTGGTAATTCCAAGAATGATTGGGACTGCCTTACTCTCTGTGAAGGTGGAATTGCATTGGAGGGGTTTCTGTCAGCTCTAAGTCTTCCATAGGTGAAAGCTTAGAGGGCCTAGGGGTTTCCTCTCAGCTCTCCTAACTGCTGCTCCCTCCTGTTTTGTAGTATTGTAGTACTAAATTCAGCAGGTGGTGAAGACCAGTGTGACAAAGAGTTGGGGGTAGTGCAGTCTGATTATTTCTGGGGGTCTTGTAAACTCTATTAGGCCAGCCTCACACATAAACCGGAAAGTCATTAGAAGTTAGGCTGGTTTCTCCTGAACCCAATTTGTGGTTGATTTCTCCTCTCTGCTCTGTCGTGGCTCTCTTTTGTGGCTCTCTTCTATCTTATAAAGGTCTTGCTATTTAAGATATTATTTATTTATTTACTTATAGAGAGAGGGGAAGGGAGAGAGAAAGAGAGGGAGAAAAACATTGATCCTTTGCCTCTTGCACAGCCCCAGCTGGGAACTTGGCCCACTGCCCAGGCATGTGCCCTGACTAGGAATTGAACCGGTGACCTATTGGTTCACAGACTGGGGCTCAATCCACTGAGCCACACCAGCCAGAGCAAGGTCTTACCACTTTTGAAGTTTAGTTCAGGGGTTAGCAAACTTTTTCTTTAAAGGTTAAATAGTAAATATTAGGGGCTCTGTGGGCCAAGAGGCTAAATTAAAAAGTTCTTATGGAAAGCCTGTTTATGTTGAATAGTTTTTTTCCCATTTTATAGTTAAAAATGTAAAAACAAGGGTCAGACAAAAACAGAGGTCAGCTGGATTTTGTCCATGAACCAAATCAACCCCTGGTTTGGTTCTTTTAGGATTCTTTCTGCCTTCACTGATAGAGTTTTAAATTTTTATGATTGTCATCTTTATAGCTTGTTTCTGTTGATGTAATCAGAGATCTGTACCAAAGCCAGTGTACTGATATCATGCCTCCATCTGACCCTGGGCATGATTTTATCCCAAGGCCCAAATCATTTGACTCCTGTTATAGGCACCAGAAAAGTGTGGAAGTCCATCTATGGTTATTTCCTCATTGGATGATAACTGAATAAATGTCCTAATAAAATTTATATATCTTTCAATGTTAATAATCCAGAGACTATTCACTGGTACGAGTGGTAAATAGTTTTACTATTTGCAACCAGAGGTAGAGTTATCCTTAGGCCAGGTATTAAGTATACATTAGAATATATATGGGTGTATGCATACATTAAAATATACATTAATTTCTTGTTCATCTCTAGATCCAGTCGGTATATACCCGTAGAACACAAAAGTGGCTTTTTTTTTTAAAGATTTTATATATTTATTTTTAGAGAGAGGTGAAGGGAGGGAGAAAGAGAGGGAGAGAAACATTAATGTGTGGTTGCCTCTCACGTGCCCCCAACTGGGGACCTGGCCCACAACTCAGGCATGTGCCCTGACTGGGAACCGAACTGGTGACCCTTTGGTTCACAGGATGGCACTCAGTCCACTGAGCCATACCAGCCAGGGCCAGAAGTGTTTTTTTGTGTTGATGACCAAAATGGTTACCCATAGTTTTCCAAATGATGGTGTTTGCCCTTAAATATGTTGGCAAGCATGTTTGGACGCTGTTAATTTAGGATGCCCTGTTTTGTTTTGTTTTTTAATACGTCTATTGATTTTAGAGAGGAAGGGAGAAAAACATGTTTGGTTGCCTCCTGTACATACCCTGACTGGGGATTGAATCCCCAACCTTTTGGTGCATGGGACACCATTCCAACCGAGCTACACTGGCAAAAGCTAGGATGACCTGGTTTAATTCAATTGATTGATTGATTGATTGATTGATTTTAAAAGAACACTTGCTTTACTAGGGGAAGGGGGTAATGAGGAGTTGTTGTCTAATGGTTATTGAGTTTCAGTTTTGCAAGACGAGAAAGTTCTGGAGATTGGTTGCACAACAAGGGGAATATATTTAGTACTGGTTAGGACGGTAAGATTTACATCATTTTTTTTTTTTTTTTAGCACATACAAAAATTTGCTTTAAAAATATTATTACATAAATAATAGCTGATAATTATAGAAAAAACAGAAAATCAGACAAGCAAAAAGGAAAGTAAAAATCACCTACAATTCTACAGCTAAAATTAACATTGTGTTGCATAAATGTGTAGATTCACATTGAATATGCTATTTCATAACCTGACTTTTTCAACGTTTACACTATTTTAAGCCATATTTTAAGTTCTATGTTTTAGGATACTCCATATTTCTATGAATTCTAAGGCTTTAAACAGAAGTGAAACTGCACGTTTAGGGGTGCATACCCCTCCACCAAGGCTTCTCGCCTTAGATCGTGTGTCCTCCCCCACTCCTGATGTGTCAGTTGGCTCTGCAGGCATCTTTCAGTGGTTCCTTTTAGATATGCCTGCACCTAGATAGGTTTCTGGTACTTGGGGAACTGGTGAATGTACTTGTCCTGAGTCTCCTCAGTCACGTGTCTATCCACTGGGATCATGCAAACACACCTTTCAGCAAGGTTAACAATTAAATTGTTGAGATGAAAGGTCAGGAGACCTGCCTTGAATTGGAACATCAGAATGGGAGACGACACATTGCTACTCACCTTCCACCTTCTCTGAGGAAAAGAGTCAATAAGAAACAAGAGTCATACGGGGGAGTCTTCATTTCAGAAGAGCTTCAGGAATCATGCTGGAGAAGTTCTGCAACTCTACTTTTTGGGTAAGAAATTACACTTATCCTCTTCTCAAACTCAGAACAAGCAGTAGATTAGCTTACAGTGGCCACCAATAAGATCCAGAGAAGTTAGATATGCAGTTGGTTTAAAGCTCAGAGTATTTTTTAAATAAAAGGATGTCATAATATCTCCAGAGGATATTCTAACTGGAAGAAGTAATTATTTATTTTATAACAAATGTTTATTGTGTATCCCAGACTCTTTTTCTTGGATAAGCTATCTACAAAATTGCCTCTCTGAAGAGAAATAGGGAGATGGCTTCCAATTTCATCCATGTTAGGAGTGGGAATTGAGTAATTTGTGAGGTAGGGGGAAGAAGAGAAGGTCCGGGATTGAGTCCTGTTGAGAAATGTTAATGCTAAAACAGTAATGCTTTGTTCTAGAGGAACTGGCAATTAGTGATATGGATTGGAAGTTGAGTCCAGGGATACAATAATGGGCATCATAAACACCAAGACGAATTCTTGAAACATTAGAGCAGAGAATTTCAAGATATACAGGGTGAGCAACAAAATCAAATTGTTTAGTGGAAAGGGAGAATGAGAAGGAACCTTGCATTTAGTGATTCTGTGGGTGTAGTCTACACATTCCTAGCATCAGCATTAGAATTACCTAGATTGCTAAATAGTTTAAATATCTTAGATAAGAAGTCTTTTTAATTCTAAAGTTGATTAACCTCAAGGAGAGATAAGAAGAGCAGAAATGAGGTAGCAGAGCACAGGGGAGCACTTCCCCATCTTAGAATGTCCCTGGGCCCCAAGGCCCTCAAGGCCAAGAAATATATTCTCTAGGAAGGTAGAGCTTGATAGGCCAACCCTTGAGAATTCTCTCTGAGAATTATCTGGCAGATCATCTTGGTCAGGGCACCTCAACCTTCTCTTTAAGGAATCTACGCAGTCACACAAAACAATTTAAAAATATTTATCAGGAGAGAAAAAGCTACCCTCACATGGCTCAGATATAAAAACTAGTGCCCCCCACCCCCCATCGCAACTCACAAAACACTCCTCTTTATTACAGAACGCAGACTAGTACAGAACTTACCGGGAATAAGCCTTCTGTTGATTAGTGTCACCGCCACTTCTGTGCTGAAGGCCCCCTTGGGTTCTGACATAAGCCCTTGGGAGTCTAAATGTCAGAGTATGTTTAAGCATGCTGCCTGCCTTTTTAAAAAATTCTCACTGGAGGAAATGTTTATTGATTTTGGAGAGAGAGAGGACAGGGGAGAGAGAGAGAAAGAGAAAGAGAAACATGGATGTGAGAGAGAAACATGTGCCCTGACCAGGGATCAAATCTGCAACCTTTTGGTGTACAGGACGGCGTTCTAACCAACTGAGCCAACCAACTGAGCCACCTGGCCAGGGCTGCCTGCAGTGAGTTCATTCAGTGCTGAAAACTAGAATAAGATGTTTTTATATCACAAGGAACTATGCTCCCCTCTGGATTAGGGAACTGTCCCTCTTCTTTCGGCCCTTTGGCAAATACAGTGGTGAAGTTTAGTCAGAATAACTGGTAGGGAAATTTGCTTAGAATCCCAGGAAGAAAGGTCTTTAGAGGTTGAATTGGCCAAAAAGTCACTAAACATCATTAAATGATAAATTTACATCAATGGAAATGAATAGAAAAATATAGCTAGTTAAAGGGTCAGGCTGGATGTAGATATAGAACTGAGTTAAAATTGTTTGGAAATGGGTTGGAGGTGGAGGGTATGGACTATGGCTCTCTTCTGTCTTCACAAACATGTAACCAGCAATCCTTACATTTTGGTCCCTCAGAATTCCTCATTGCTGGACAGCCCGGAGGCGGACCTGCCACTTTGTTTTGAGCAAACTGTTCTGGTGTGGATTCCCTTGGGCTTCCTTTGGCTCCTGGCCCCTTGGCAGCTTCTCCGTGTGTATAGATCCAGGACCAAAAGATCTTCTATAACCAAACTCTACCTTGTTAAGCAGGTATGGAAACCCCACTATTTTCTGACTAATCCCTTGGTGCACGATAGAGACATTTTCCTGGTGGCTAAAGTGTCTTTTCTGTCTTTAACCAGCTTTCCCAGGTGCTGATCTCTCAGGTAGAGCCATATCCTGAGTATCCCTCCCTCCACCTGCCCTATACCTCGCTAGTCCCTTGCTAGATTTCTTAAACAAGGTGACTTTGATTTTTGCAAAAGAATAGTGACTCAGAAATGTTATGGATAGTGAACACCCTAAACACCAATAATGGGTACTCAATCAAATACGTAGGTACGTATTGTCTTTTCAGTATTTGAAAAATGAACACAGGTTTTCCTATCTCTAAGCTGTTTTAATATATCAGGAGGCTGTAATTCAGTTGGCACCTATCATGAGGTGAAAATGGACTATGTAATGTGTCCTCTGCATCATTCAGGCCATCTCTCCAAACTTGGATCTGAAATGGGGCTTTCATTCTTCCACAACTTCCATAAGTCTAGATGACCACTCACAGTGGAGGGAGAAAGGGTGAGGGCTGTACAGTGACATGCCTGAGTGAAGAAACAATGGGAAGAGCAGGGCCCGAAGGAGAGAGCCCAGGAGGAATGAGGGGAGTAGCCCTTCAGCAAGCTTCACTGACTAATGTAGAGAGTCTTGTGGTAAATAAAAAACCCTCAATTGATGTTACTACCTCAGGAGATTAACCATCTGCTTCTTTCCACTAGGATTTTTCCTCCTATCCATCTGATCTTTACAGAGGGTTTTATTTGATTTATTTTTTTAAAGTTGCAAATAGAGGCTACTTTTTTAAAAAGTATATGTTTGTTGATTATGCTATTACAGTTGTCCCAATTTTCGCCCCTTGCCCCCCTCTGCCTGGTACTCCTACTTCCCTCCAGCAATCTCCTCCCCTTAGTTCATGTCCATGGGTCATGCATATAAGTTCTTTGGCTTCTCCATTTCCTATATTATTCTTAACATCCGCCTGTCTATTTTATACCTACCAATTGTTCTTCTTAATCCTTGCACCTCTTCCCGACTTCTCCTCCTTCCCCCTCCCTGCTGATAATCCTCCAAATGATCTCCATGTCAATGGTTCTGTTCCTGTTCTAGTTGTTGCTTAGTTTGTTTTTGTTTTGTTCTTAGATTCAGTTGTTGGCAGTTATGAGTTTGTTGTCATTTTACTGTTCATAGTTTTGCTCTTCTTTTTCTTAAATAAGTCCCTTTAACATTTCATATAATAATGGCTCAGTTATGATGAACTCCTTCAGCTTTACCTTGTCTGGGAAGCACTTTACCTGCCCTTCCATACTAAATGATAGCCTTGCTGGATAGAGTAGTCTTGGTTGTAGGCCCTTGCTTTTCACCACTTTGAGTGCTTCCTGCCAGTCCCTTCTTGCCTGCAAAGTTTCTTTTGAGAAATCAGCTGACAGTCTTATGGGAACTCCTTTGCAGGTAACTCCTTGCTTTTCTCTAGCTGCTTTTAAGATTCTCTTTTTATCTTTAACTTTTGACATTTTAATTAAGATGTGTCTTGGTGTGGTTCTCTTTGGTTCCTCCTTGTTTAGGACTCTCTGTGCTTCCTGGACTTGTATGTCTATTTCCTTTACCAAATTAGGGAAGGTTCCTTTTATTATTTTTTCAAATAAGTTTTGAATTTCTTGCTCTTTCTCTTCTCTTCCTGGCATCTTTATGATTCGGATGTTGACACTTTTGTAGATGTCCCAGAGTTGTCTTATTCTCTCTTCATTTAAAAAAAATTATTTTTTCATTTTTTTCTGGTTGATTCTTTATTTCTTCCTTATGTTCCAAATTGTTGCTTCGAACCCCAGCTGCCACTTTCTTCCCTTCACTGTTGGTTTCCTGTGGATTTTTCTTTATTTCACTTAGTGCAGCCTTCATTTCTTCTCTTATGTGCTTGCCTTACTCAGTGAGTTCTCTGAGTATCCCTATAATCAGCATTTTGAATTCTTCCTCTGATAGGTTGGCTATCTCTATTTTGTTTAACTCTTTTTCTAGGGTTTTGTTCTGTTCTTTCATCTGAGCCATATTTCTTTGTCTCCTCAATTTGGCAGCCTCCCTGTGTTTGTTTCTGTATATTAGGTAGAGCTGCTTTTACTTTCTTTCTTGGTGCACCTGTTACATTGTATGGGGAAGAGTCTTATGTGATTGCCAAGGTGGGGCAACCTGCTTCACTGCTTTGTGGCTCTGTACATGGGGGAGGGATTGGAGAGGGGACAATGCCACTACCTGGCTGCTGGAGGCTTACTCAGTGCTCACCCCATTTCTATTTATTTCACCCACTTCCTGTATATGAGTGGCACCCCTCTAGCTGTTGCCCTGGTGGTGGTTCCCAGAGTGCATGGGTTTGTGTATGTTATAGCACCATGTGGGCCCCTTAAATGGACTCTTCTGAGAGACTAGCAGTTTCTTCTGCCACCCCAACCCCTACTGGTTTTTACAGCCAGAAGTTATGAGGCTTTAGTTTCCTGGCACTGGAACCCTGGCCTGGAGCTGGGCTGGCTCACTCCCCAGGTATCCCTTCCAGTTTTTATCTACCACATGTGAATGTGGGCCCACTTGTTCTTCCAGCCACTGCCTCACAGCTACCACCTCGCTGCTGCCAAACCATGTCCTGTCTGCCCTGGCTCCCAGCTCTACCACTCCTACGCATCTGGATGAATATGACTTCTTTAATTCCTTGATTGTCAGACTTCCATACAGTTTGATTTTCTGGAAGTTCTGGGTGTTTATTATTTTGAGATTAGTTGTGATCCTTCTTCTGGTTGTGCAATTTTGACTGGAAGTTCTTCCACGGGGTTTTAGAAAGGGGAGTTAGACACAGAGTTCTGTGAACATACACACCAATGACCAGGCTACCTGCACTCAGAAAGGAAGGAAGAAAGGAACTTGGTCAAAGGAAGTGGGATTTGCATTGACACTCTGAGATGGGGCTGGTGGGGGTTTTGTGGGGCTCTGGATAGGGAAAGAACCATGTCTGAGAACTGTGGGCAAGGTCACTGTCTGCTCTGTTGACTTGAGTGCTCAGGATAGGGCCTAGCCCTCAGTAGGCACTTATTGAATGCTGGTATTAAACACACTCTAGAAATAGGAGTTGAGGCAAGAGTGTTTTAGACTATTAACATTGAACAACATGCTTCAATACCCTTGGGAATGAGTCAGAGCTTTGGTCAAAGTCAACATGTGAGCAAGGGAGTATCTCAAAAGGAGTCACTCAGACATGTTTATATCTTTCCACAATGCCAGGTTTATTATGGGAGATCTCCCCAGTAAGCCAATAAAGTCATACACAAGTTGCACACAGAGAGGGGGAGCTTATGTGATAGAAATGAGCAGAGCGAGCATCTAGTGTGAAGTCTCTATCACTAGTGGTATCTGCAGGTGGAAAGACAGGTGTCAGTCTCAAGCCAGGTGACTGTAGTGGCAGCATGCATCTGACGAAGTTGAAGTCTGGCAGATCTCTGGCCACAGCCTGTGCCACAGCCAAGTTTGGTCATTGATGGGGTGATAAGAGCTCTGAGTTCTTATAGCCCACGAGGGGTGGAGGTCCCACTCACACTGGTGTGCAGATGGAGTCCTTATCCAAGTGTTCAGACTTGTGGTTTGGAGCATTCTGGGCCCCTCCTAAGGATGTTCCTTTATACCCCATTACCTCAGTCTTGTCATAGCAATTAACAGAACTGTCATGGCTGACTGTGATTGCATACTAGGTTGTTGAAGGTGTCCAAAAAGTACAGTCAGTCAGGTCTGGAGCATCCAAGAAAGGCCTGGGTAATGAGTAAATCAGTATCCTGTCCTAATCATGGCTATTAATTAACTTTTAAAAAACAGCTTTCTTGAAATGTAATTCATGTTACCAAGCAATTCTCCCATTTAAAAACAATTCCATTTTTAAAATATATTTATAGATAGGGGCATCCATCACCCCAGTCAATTTTAGAACATTTTCATTCCCTCATAAAGAAACCCCTTATCTCCTCATTCCCTTTAGCTCTAAGTAACCACTAATCTACTTTCTGTCTCTATAGTTACCCTGTTTTAGACATTTCATATGAGTGAAATTGTATGTGGTCTTTTATGGTTGGCTTCTTTTACTTAGCATAAGGTTTTCAAGGTTCACCTATGTTGTAACATTTATCAGTACTTCATTCCTTTTTAAAAAATATTTTATTTATTTATTTTTAGAGAGAGGAGAAGGGAGTAGGAAGGAGAAGGAGACAAATGTTGATGTGAGAGAGAAACATCTAGCAGTTGCCTCTCATATGCACCCCAACCAGGGATGAACCTGTAACCCAAGCATGTGCCCCTGAATGGAAATCGAACCGGCGAACTGTATGATGCCCAACCCACTGAGCCACACCAGTAAGGGCTCCATTTTTTTTTTTTAATCCTCACCCACGGATATGTTTATTGATTTTAGAGAGAGAAGGGGAGAAAACGAGAGAGAGAGAGGGAGGAAAGAGGGGAGGAACATCAATGTGAGATGGAAACATGGGTTGGTTGCATCCCATATGTGCCCCAACCAGGAATCAAACCTAGGTATGGACCCTGACTGAGATTAAACCCATAACCTTTTGCTGTATGGGATGATGCTCTAACCTACTGAGCCACCTGGCCAGGGCAGTACTACATTCCTTTTTATGGCTGACTAATAGTCCACTTTATAAATATATCACATTTTGTTTAACTGTTATAAACTCAAATTGTTACAGAACCCCTGGGCTGCTCCAGTTGAAAACAAACCCATGGGCTCTTTAGTTAGGGGCCCGATTGCCCGCCGCCAAAATTATAACTCTCAATACCAGAGTTTGGTGAAAAGAAAAAGAATTGTTTATTTAACAGTTACATAGATTTAGTTATTTGCGGATTTCTGTTGTTAAGTCTTATGCTCTTTAAAACACCCACAAACACATATCCTTGCCTCCCCCCCTTCCAAACCAAGCTAGTTTTAGTAAAGTCACAGAAACCGTTTCCCTACTTTCCAAACACAGTTCAGCTTTACCAGCAGCTGCCAGTCACTCAAATCTGATTGGGGAGGTCCTTTCTGTGCTGTGGTGCCCTCCAGCTCTCAATGCAGAACCGCCTGGGTTCTCAGCCTCCTTGTAAACTGCCTTCTTCCTGCAAACCGCGCGGATCTCCTCTGCTTCTCAAAACCACATGGCGAGAGCCTCTTAAAGCAGTCTGAAGACCCCTTCTCCAAGCCACATGGAGAAGGCCCCGTCACCAAGCCACGTGGAGGGAGCACACGAGAGAGCGAGAGAGCCCGAGAGCTAGAGTGAGAGCCCGAGTCAGAGCGCCAGAGCGAGAGCCAGAGTGCCAGTGAGAGCCAGAGCCCGAACGAGAGCTTGAGAGAGTCTCAGAGCAAGAGTCTCAGAGAGAGAGCACGAGCGAGAGCCAGAGAGAGAGTCCGAGAGAGTCCGAGTCTAAAATGTCTGCAGCTGCTTATATATCCCTGACTGCGTCATCTGACGCAGTGGGCGTTGCAAACAGTTCTGACCATTCACAGGTCCTTACGTAGGCTCTGTGTGCTTTCCATACCATCCCCTGGTTCAAGACTCCTCCCATCTGCCTGAGGCTTTGGATGCATTAAATCCATTTGCATAAGAAAGACAGTAGCCACCAGCCTCAGGCATGTGGAGGCATTCCAAAAGCTGCTTCCTTCTCCCCATCCCCCAGCTGCAAGCTCTGGGGATTTTTGGACTCCCCTGTTTCTGTAACAAAATCTCTGTGGAGAAAAAGAAAAGCAATGTATTAACTTTTTCCCCCGTAGTGAATAATCCACTCATCCTTGCTCATAGCCTCAGGAGCTCCATTTATCACTTATACTTTACCCTTTTGCTCTCTACCATGAGAGTGACAAACACAGATTAGCTTTCTCTTAAGAAGTTCAAATTAATTAGTCTCTTTTCTGAAAAAGTCAGAAATAAAAGTCCTCACCAAGTTAAACTTCACCTCTTCCATGAGAACCTTCTTCTTAACTCACTTCTCAACTTTATTTTATTTTGTTTTGTTTTTATTCATCTGCTTCCTCTTCTACCTGCCTTCGGGCTATTTGTTCCTCTCTCAGTCTCCTGAGTAGTTGTTACTGCCATTCTTGTTTCATTACTAATGCAGTGTTCACCTCATCTGAACTAAGTCCATTTGCTTGACCAAGCTGGTAAGAGACGGCAAATTTATTTGTTTAAAGATGCATCCTTACCAAACGGACCTGAAGCACAGTAGATAACTGAATGTATTGGATTACAAAATGAATGAATGAATCAATCAATCAATCAATGAGTGAGTGAATGAATCCATGACTGAATGAATGAGTGAGTGAATAAATTCATAGTCTAGGGGAACAAAAGAGGAATCTGATCCTGGAGGTTGTGGACGTGCTGAGTTGCAAGAAAGATGTGCAGCCAAAGTGAGTGTGTTGTTTAGCCAGTGAGACGCGGGAATCATCTTCAAATATTTGCAGAAGTGTAACATAGAAGATTGCCTTGCTCATTCTGAAAAGTTTCAGAGAATAAGATCAAGGTAAGTGGGTGGAGGTTGTTCTAGGGAAGTGGACTTTGGCTAATATACAAAAGAACTTTCTAATAATAATAACTGCCTGGTAATAGAATGGACTGTTGTGGGATACGGTCCCTGAAACTTTTGTCTGCCAGGGAAGTAGTGGAAGTTGACACTCTCTGCAACGGGTAGAAGATTCATCCAGAGTACCTTGTCATTCAGGAAGGGCAGGTAAAAGGAAGACTGTGAAGAGATGGAGAGATATCAAATATGGCCAAGCCACTCTCCTTTCTTTTTTAATACCAATGTGATTCTATCTCCTTAGGAAATTTAGTTTAGTAAACATGTGCCTTTGAAATTCCTCCAATAAATCAGAGATCAAGGGCAAAGGCTATTAAGGACTTGGTAATCATTAAACAACCACAAGATTTCCCTGATCCTAAATAAGCAAAGTGTGTTTATGTTTCTGATTATAAAAATAATACGTGGTTATTGTAGAAAGTTTGGGAAATAGGAAGAAAATTAAATCTATTGACAGTTATATCACTCTGATATACTCTTGTTAACATTTTGGTATATTCTCTTCCATTTTCTTAAAAAAGAAAATAAAAAGTCTCTCACCCTATCACCTCCCAAGTCCCATTGTCCAGAACTCCATTTAAAATTATTTTGATGACTACCTCCATATTTACAAATAATGTATTTATACCTGTGTTTCTTGATCTGTCAATTAAAAAATATATGTATTGCTGCTCTCTTGAGCCAACTCCAAGCTTCCTTTCTCTCTCCTGCTTTTCAGTCTTTTAATTCTGTTTATTTTCAGTTCTTCTGGTGGTTACCTTTACACCTAAAAATAATCTGCTATCAATTTTAGACTCTACATCTTGATGCCTCTTTGTAAAGATGATAGAATTAGTGTCCCTAAGTTTCTTGGGTCTGGAGAACATCCTCAAATGAAAATTTCAAAGAGCACAACAGTATATAAAGTCTCTAAGGATTCACTTTCTGAAAACGTTCATCTGAATATGGAATGCTAGGCCCCAAAAATATATTTTTAGCTCTGAAGATGTCACTATATTGTTCCCCAGAATCCTGAGCTACCAAACTAGGATTTTTCTCATTCCTTGTTATCCTCTCTAGAAACTTTTATGCTATCTATTCTTGATATCCTGAAATTTTACCAGAGCCCGTTTACATGGGTCTTTTTTTTTATTCAGTGGGTTCTACGTCTCTTCCTAAGGACTCATGTTTTTCTTATCTCTGAGAAATTTTAATATGTTACTCCTTTCATTTTCTTCCCTCCAATTTTGAAACTGTTTCTTCAGAACTTCTTTGAGATGGATATTGGACTCTGAATTGTTTCTTCTTCTCAACTCCTTTCCCCTATGTTCTGAGACATTTCTCCAATTTTTTCTTCCTGTCATCCTGAAGAGCTTTTATTTTAGCAATCACAGGTTTTATTTCTAAGAATTCTACTTAATTTTTGAATATGCCATTAAAAAACCCAGCAACCTATTAATGGATGCAATGTCTTCTCAAGTCTCTCATAGGACATTAATTTTAAAACAGTTAAAAATTCTTTTCTGTTCAGTTAATAATTTCTGTTTGTTTCATCCCAGAATCAGTTGTTCTGATTAATTATATTGCTTATCTTCTTTGATAGTATTGGTAGTGCTCTGTTTCTTAAGTACGCTTACATGTTAATGAATACATGTGGCTGGAGTAGGTCCCTCTGCCATTATATAAGTCTGCCTCCCCATCTGGCCTTTTGTCAGTGGGAGGGCTGCCTGTGTGCTCTAAATCCTGAATAGCTGTCTGGACTTCTGGGCTTCCCCCAAGAACAGGATCCTGGGCTGTGCTTCTCTACTGCGTGCCAGGTGAACTTAGTTACTCTGGGGCACCATTGCCCACACTGCCCACTGGGCCTTTTTCAGGAAAAGGATTTGATTTCTTTAGAGAGTACTTCTGTTTTAGACTGTTTGGGGGTGATGGTGGTAAATATAGTTGTCAGTTTGCAGTGATGGGGTGGGTGTGGGAGAGAGAAGAAAATGACTGGCTTGTACCAGTTCTGTACACAGAATTTCAGTTAGAACTCTGATTTCTGTCCAGTTTCCCATTCTTACTCGCTGCCAGGGCTGACTCAGAGAACAGATTTATATCTGCTAAGACTCACCTGCAAGTCATACAGTAAAGAATTTATGATCTTATATATCAAGCAGTCCAGAGGTAGTGCAAGTCCAGGATTTGTTAATGTAGCAGCTCAACAACATCAACAGGTAGCTGATTGTTTTCATCTTTTTTTCTGATTACCTCAGCATATCAAGCCAATTATGAAGCTAACACATGATTGCAGGATGGTTGCAGCAGGTCCAGGCATCATGTCCTTATGTCAGTGTCCAGAGGCAGATAAAGAGGCCACCAGGTGCCCTTATGTATGAGTTTAAAAAATAGCTTTATTGAGATATAATTTACATACCATAAAAGTCACCTGTTTAAAGTGTATAATTCAGTGGCTTTTAGTATACTTACTATCACCACTAACTCCAGAATATTTTCATCACTCCAAAATGAAACTCTCTACCTATTAAGCAGTAACACCCTATTCCCCTCCCCACTCCAGTCCCTGGCCAACTATAAATTTATTCCTGTCTCTATGAATTTGCCTATCCAGGACGTGTCATGGACTTGGAATTATGCAACATGTCACCTTTAGTGTCTCACTTATTTCATTTAGCATATGGTTTTTCAAGGTTTATACATGTTGTAGCATAAATCAGTTCAGTTTTTGAAAGTTTTTTTTTTTACTGTAGTAGAATACACATAAGATAAAATTAACCATTTTAACCATTTTAAAGTATACAATTTAGTAGCATTAAGTGCATTCATAATGTAGTATAGTCATCACTGCTATCCACTTCCAGGGCTTTCTCATCACCCTAAATTGGAATCTTGTACCCATTAAACAGTCACTTCTCATTCCCTCATCCCCCTACCCCCTGGCAACTGCAAATCTGCTTTTGGTTTCTGTATACGCCTAGTCTGATTATTTTATATATAAATGCAAGTGTAGCCTTTTTGTCTTGCTTTTTTTATTTAGCATTATGTTTTTAAGGTTCATCCGGGTTGTAGCTTGTACCAGTATTTCATTCCTTTTTATGACTGAATAATTTACCATTGTATGGGTACACCATGTTTTGTTTATCTATTCATCAGCTGATGGACATTTGGATTATTTCTATTTTTGTCTATTTTGAATAATAATGTTAGGAATATTTGTGTACAAGTTTTTAGATAGACATAGGTTTTCAATTTTCTTGTGTATATATAATACTTAGGAGTGGAATTGCTGATTCATTTGGTAACTCTGGAAAGTCTATATTTTGAGGAACTGTCACACTCTTTTCCAAAGTGGCTGCACCCTTTTATATTCCTGCCAGCAATATATGAGTTTCCAACACAGTAGTCCCTCTGTATCTTTTGCTTTCCATGGGTTTGGTTAACTGTGGTCAACCACAGTCCAAAAATATTAAGTGGAAAGTTCCAGAAATAAACAATTCATAAGTTATAAATTGTATGCTGTTCTGAGTAGTTTGACTAAATCTCACCATCCAGCTCTGTTCCACCTGGACAGGAATAATCCTTTTGTCTCCACGCCATGTACACTACCCACCATTAGTCACTTAGTAGCAGTCTGGGTTATCACATTGACTGTCTCAGTATTGGAGCTCTGTGTAGAGTAATACTTGTTTCACTTAATAATGGCCCCAAAGTGCAAGAGTACTGATGCTGGTAGTTCAGATTTGCCAAAGAGAAACCATAAAGTTATGTATATATATGAAAAAAAAAGCATGGTATATATAGCATCAGTACTATCTGCTGTTTTAGGCATCCACTGGGGGTATTGGAATGTATCCCCCTGAGGATAAGGGGGGCTACTGTACTCATCTGCACCAATACTTGTTACTGTCCATCTTTCTGATTGTTGCTATCCTAGGTGTGAAGTGGTATCTCATTGTGGTTTTGATTTGCATTTCCCTAATGACTAATAATGTTGAGCATCTTTTCATATGCTTTTGGCCATTTGTATACCTTCTTTGGAAAAACGCATTCTTTTTTTTAAAATTTCAATTTAATTTTATTTTATTGATTATGCTGTTACAGTTGTCCCAATTTCTTTCCCCCCTGATTTCCCCCTCCCTCCAGTTGTCCCCCTCCCTTAATCCATGCCCATTGGTTGTGCATATAGTTCTTCTCAACATCTTCCTATCTACTCTGCTCCCTCCTACTAAGCTTCTTAATTTCTGCATCATCTCCCTCCCTTTTCCCCCTTCCCCTCCCTGCTGACCTCCCCCCAATATGTTCCCCATACCTATAATTCTTTTTCCCTTCTCGTTGCCTACTTAGTTTGCCTTTGTTTCGATTCCCTAGCTTCTGTTGTTGGTTGTTGTGATACAGTTTTCATTTTAATGTTCATAGGTTCGATCCTCCTTCTTCTAAACAAGTCCCTTTAACATCTCATATAACAGTGGTTTGGCTCTAATAAACTTCTTCAGTTTTACTTTGTCCTGGAAACACTTTCTCTGCCCTTCTATCCTGAATGATAGCTTTGCTGGATAGAGTAATCGTGGTTGTAGGTGTTTGATTTTCATTACTTTGAATATTTCTTGCCAGTCCCTTCTTGCCTGTAAAATCTCCTATGAGAAATCCACTGATAGTCTAATTGGGACCCCTTTGTACATAACTCTTCTCTTCTCTTTTGCTGCTTTTAAGATTCTCTCTTTATCTTTAATTTTTGACATTTTGATGATAATGTGTCTTGGTGTAGTCCTCCCTGGATCCAGCCTATCCGGAACTCTCTGTGCTTCCTGGATCTGTAAGTTCATTTCCTTCCCCAAGTTATGGAAGTTCTGCTTAATTATTCTTTCACGTAATTTTTAAATTTCTAGTTCTTTTTCTTCACCCTCTGGCAATCTATAATTTGAATGTTCGTTCGCTTATAGCTGTCCCAGAGGTTTCTGAGCCTCTCCTCATATTTCTCACTTTTTGTTTCTTCTTTCTGCACTGGTTGACTGTTTGTTCCCTCCCTATGTTCTGATTTGTTGATTTGATCCATGGCTTTCCCTTCCTCACCACTTGTCTTGTATGTATTTTTGTTCATTTCAACAGGACTAGCCTTCATTCCTTCCCTATCTTGATTCAGCCCCATGTTAGGTCTGTAAGCTGCCTTATGACTATAGCTCTGAACTGAGCCTCAGAAAGATTCGCTATTTGTTCATTGGTCAAGGCCTTTATTTGTTTTTTCATTATCTGTGTGATTGGTATTTCAATCATTAATTCTGCTATTCTGACTCTTTTGTTTATCTTTTCTTCTTGTGCGGGGCGCTGTCACACCTCCTATGCTGTATTGGGTGGAGCCCCATGTGCTCGTCACAACCTGGTGACCTTTCTCACCACACAGTGGCGCTTTGCATGGGGGCGGGGGTCCAAGATGGATTCCTGCTGTTACTCTCCACTGAGGAAGCAGGAGCCTCCTCCATCCCCACAGTCCGAGACAATGGGGTCTGCCTTCCCCGGCGTTGGAATCGAGAGCCAAGGGATCTGGTCTGCAGCCAGGGCCGGCTCCCAGGTGTTTCTCTCCTCCCTCCAAATGCAGGTGTCTGCTTACCGGGTCCCCACTGTTCGCTGCTGTGGCTGCCACCTCCAGCACAGTCCGATCTTTCTCAGCCACGGTTTTGTTCTTCCTACCTGTCTGGAAGAGCATCACTTGTATATGACTTCCATGTAGCTTTATTTTCAGGAACTTCTTATTATTTTTGGTTTTGCGGTAGTTGTAATCCTTCTTAGTTGTGGAGGGAGGCAGAGCGTGTCGGTCTATGCCTCCACCTTGGCCAGAAGTCCGGAAAAATGCATTCTTTGAATAAACCCTTTGCCCATTTTTTAACTGGATTATTTGTGCCTTTTTATTGTTCAGTTGTAAAGAGTTCTTTATTCTCTGGATCTATGTATCGCTTTGAATGGTGAAGAAAACTTTTCCCAGAAACCCCCACAAGCTAGTTCCCACAAGCTGTCCCCCACCTCTCTTTGGCCAGAATTGTCACATGTCCATGGCAAAAGCAGTCACAGGCCAGGGGAATGGGACCCTCATAACTGGTTTTAATTCACCTCGTGGGGTTGGATATTGGTACAGCTTCCACCCAAACATATGGCTGAACTGAGTAGGGTAGATATTTTATAAAAGGAGGGTTCTGTTAGGAAGAGGAGAATGGCTTTGAGGAGGCAACACTACTGGTCAGGGTCCCAACAGAAAACAGACAGCTGAGGCAAAACAGGATAATGTGAAGAGGTTGTAATTACAGAGGGACCTGGCACTTAAGCAGCAGACTTACCGCTCTAGGCTGGAAGGAACAAGAGTGGAGAGGGAGTCTGATGGAACAGAGAGAATATATAAGCATAGCAGCCAGTAATGTCGATCTCAATCGTCCTTCAGTGTTGCCTTTTTGTGCGTGTGTTTTGGGCCATGGTTTTCTCTGCTTTTACCTGCCACAGTTGGCATGTTTGCTTTTTGTCTTCTAAAATGTATCTGGTCTCCTGAGTTTGCCCTTCTTCATTCATACTCTCAGTGCTATCATGGATTTATTTCTTGGGTACTAGACAGTCATTCAATGGATTAGGGAAGGATGGGAGATAAATGTCCTAAAACTAGCATCTTGGACAGGAAATGCCTATCTTTCTCTATGCATGTTTTAAAAATATAATTGAACTCATTGTATATGCAGTTTTGTAGTCTAGTTTTTTTTTGCTTCAGATGATATAAAAAACATTTCCCCGTGTTAACATTATGTTTAAACATAATTTTGATGACTAAAGTCGTTCATCACATGATAATACCATAACTTATTTTAACAACTCTTGCAGTATTAAGTCCTCCCAACAAACCTCTCCACCACTGTTTCTGAGTTATAGGTTTTATAAGTTCTTCACCATTAAAAATGAGACTCCGGTTAACATTCCTGTACATAAATATTTGTCTTCAATTCAAGTCACTTTTTCAGAATAGTAGAATTACTATGTAAAAGTATATAAGCAGCTTAAGACTTTTGAAACACAAAGGAAACTTTTTGTACTCTAGGAAGATTTTTATCGATTGATAGTCTCACCAAAAGTGCATTAAAGTGCATTTCTCTGCACCTTTGCTAGCATTATGTAAGTATATTTTTCTTTACTTTTATATGCAAAATGGCATCCTGTTTCTTTGCTTTGCATTTCTATATGTATTAATTCATTTTTAAAAACATGTTAAGATTATTTCTTCATTTGGTAATTGTCTACTCATGTCACTTGCTCTTATTTTTTTAAGTGGGGGGGTTATGTATTTAACTTTTTATCTTCTTAATAGATAATTTAGAGAGTGTTATAAAACTTAACAGGTACAAAAGAGCACATGATATTCTAGTTACTCATTCCTGTTTGAATTGACAACCATCAAAACCAGATCCAGAGATAATTCATGATTGTACAAGTAACTACCAACATATATTTTTTTCACACCAATATTAATGTCACATATATACTATTCTGTATCTTGATGATTTTTCCATTTGACACATAACAATCTGCTTCTTTATTTATTATTATTATTATTCCTCACCTGAGGACATGTTTATTTATTTTTTAGAAAGAGGAGAAGAGAGGGAGTGAGAGAGGGAGAGAAACATTGATGTGAGAGAGATACATCAATCGGTTGCCTCTTGTAAGCACCCTGAACCTGCAACCTAGATATGTGTCCTGACCAGGTGTCTATCCCGCAACCTTTCTGTTTATGAAACAATGTCCCAATGAACTGAGCCACACCTCAGGGCTGCTTCTTTCTTTTTATTGGCTACTTGAGATCCTGTGATTTGGGTGTACCATATTTTGTGGGCCTTAATGACAGAAATTTAGGCGATTTCTAACCTTCCACCATCATAAGCAATGCTGTAATAAATAGCTTTGTGTGTATGAGCTTGTATGTAGGATAAACTCCTAGAAATGAAATTACTGAGTTAAGGGTATGTGAAATGAAAATTTTTATAGATAGTGTGAATTTCCCTCAGTCAAGGTTTTTTTCTGTATGACCAACTTCTTATTATCAAACATTTTTTAAATTTTATTTTTATTGCTTTTCTATCACAATTGTCCCACTTTTTCCCTCATTGCTACCCCTCACCCAGACCTCCTTCTCCCACAGTCAGTCACCACTCCATTGTCCATGTCCATGGGTTAGTTATACTAGTTCCTTTACTAAACCTTTCCCCTACTATTAGCAAACTTTTTGATATTTGCTAATCAGTTAAGTGAAAAATGGTATGTCATGATTTGAAATTGCAGTCATTATTTGTGAGGTTAAACATCTTCTCATATGTTTAAAAGCCTTTTGTATTTCTTCTTTACATTGTCCATTTATATTCTACTTTTTTGCACTGGTTGTTAGTTTGTTGGTTTTTAAAAATTACTTTTAGAAGTTCTTTATAATGTAAATTGGTCCTTTTTGATATGGTTTGCTTTGTATATTTCTAATCAGTTTGTATGAGTTTAATATATGTAAGCTCATGGCAAGGTCCCCTCCTTTTCCCTTCACCTAGTCATCCTCAAGGGTGGATGCTTTAGCTCCAGCTTGTGCTATTTTATCTCCTAATTTACCTAAAGGCAAACATAACTGGCCTCTTCAAAAGCAATTTTTTCCCCCCAAATTAAGTCTCATGTGAGGAAAGCACAATACTGTGTAGCATATTATATACTTGAGAAACATGCATTCCCTTATCAATTTATTTCTGACTCTAACCTTGTGAAATAATAGCACTAGTTCTATAGTTAAAAGTGATTCATCTCCCTCCTTGGCTGATTTTCATTACAGAGGGCTCAGTATCTTTGACCAAGTCATTCTGGATGAACAGAACATGGGAATGAGGAGGGACAGATTGATGGGAGTTGAAAGGGTAGGTGAGATGGTACTAAAGATCTTCATTTTAACAGTTAAGGTACTGGTGGACCTCCTCAGCAGATCTAATAATTCTCCATCCTGATGAGTGGGAGTGGTCCTTTAGAACAATACAATGTGTGTCATGTCTCATGAACTCATAGGACAAATATTGATTGCCTTGGAGTCATCTTAGGTGACAGAGTTGCAACTGCTTGAAATACTAACTTCAAAGTTTATATGGGGAAAAGGCTGGGACTAATGACCAACAAAACGTAATAGTGGCATCCCAACTTGAGTGAGAGATCCTCCTTTTAAATCTATATTGTCTTAGTTATCTATTGCTGTGTAACCAATTACACCAAAACTTAGCAGCTTAAAAGTAAACAGTTTTGATCCCGCAGTTTCCCTGCGTCAAGAATTTGGTAGCAGCTCTCTGGATCCTGCTTCAGGGTCTCTCATGAAGTTATCATTAGTATGCTGGGACTAAGGTCATCTGAAGTGTCGATTGTGGCTAGAAGATCTGATTCTAAGATAACTCACTCACATGGCTGTTGGTAGGAAGTCTCAGTTCCTTTTCAGGTGAACCTCTCCATAAAGCTGCTTGCATGTCCTCGGGATGGGACCGGCAGCTTTCCCTGCAGTGACTGATCTGAGAGAACAAGGAGGAAGCCCCATTGTTTTCTGGAACCTAGTCTTAGAAGTAATACATTGTCACTTCCATTATATTTTATTCATTAGAAGCAAGTCACTGAGTTCAGCTCACACTCATGGAAAGGGGAGCTTCTTTGAAGGAAGGAATATCAAAGAATTTGTGGACTTATCTTAAAACCACCACACTCAACAGTCTTCAAAAACACTTATGATAGCATACTTTGAACTTTATTCCATTGCTTGAACTACATGTCTCCATTCATGCCAGAAATATTTTTTGAGTGTGTTATCTGAATCACTGCATACCATTTTTACCATCTATTACTGGAACCATTTTATTCTAAAAAATAACATCTTCCTAACAGTGGTCTGTTTTCCTTTTCAGGTGCTTGTTGGGTTTCTTCTTATTCTAGCAGCTGTAGAGCTGGTCCTTGCACTCACAGAAGACTCTGGACAAGCCACTGTCCCTGCCATTAGATATACCAATCCAAGCCTCTACCTGGGCACATGGGTAAGGCTCATCACCATTTCTTCCCTGTTTATCTAAGCTCTGTTCAGTCATCTAGCTGAAATGTACTCTTCTGGAATGAAATAAAGTCCAATTTCATCTACCTTTTTCAAGGGACCTGTGATGAGGCAAAGCTTGATTATAATAGGGTGAAACAGATTTTAGCTTTTCATATATTTCTTGTTTTTAGAGAGAGGGGGAGGAAGGACAAAGAGATGGAGAGAAACATCAATCATTTGTCTCTCACACGGCCCCAACTGGGGACCTGGCCCACAACCCAGGCATGTGTCCTGACTGGGAATCGAACCAGCGACCTTTTGGTTCACAGGCCAGCACTCAATCCACTGAGCCACACCAGCCAGGGCAGTTTTCATCTTTTGAACACTAGTTTACAGACCCCTCTCCTCAGGATAAGTACTAGCTTTAGTGACTAAGATATGTATCTTATGCTCTCATATGTTGTCATCTAAGGATTATATGTGAAATTCAGGTTTATTGCTAAAAAAATTTTTCTTAAATGCTGTAAATATTACTTTTAAATTGATTATAGACTGTAATCAATGGGTCACTGTGTCTAGAGTTATTGTATAAACTTGATGACAGAAACTAATGTTTCTTCTGCAAACATGTTTTTGGGGGACTGTCTATCTGGTGTTTTAAAAGCAATTGAACAAGATGCCTTTATTTTAAAAGAGGAAGATGCCTCATACTTGGATTTCCAGTCTTTCTTTAAAAATAAGAGTGTCTGGCAACTATGGGCTTACATTCCCACAGGAAAATGGTCAACTAGGACTGAGTAGCTGTTGCCCTCAATAGACCAGGCATGTGCTCAGTACAGTCTCCCAAACGTCACTCAGTAACATGGTCTGTCTGGCCTCTGCAGATATATTGTTTGTTAATGCTGTTTAAAAAAAACAAAGAGCCCTGGCTGGTGTGGCTCAGTGGATTGAGCACAGGCCTGCAAACCAAAGGGTCGCCGGTTCGATTCCCAGTCAGGGCACATGCGTGGTTGTGGGATGGGTCCCTAGTTGGGGCTGCATGAGAGGCAACCACACATTGATGCTTGTCTCCCCTTCCCTTTTTCCCTCCTTTCCCCTCTCTCTAAAAATAAATGGATAAAATCTTTAAAAAATTAAGTTAAATAAACAAAGAAGGGTCTAGGTGGTGGTATGCTGTATCTAGTGACATCATGCTGGAACTTGAAGCCCATACAGTGGGAGTATTTATACCATGGAAATTTGTAATTGCTCAATATTGGTTTATTGAGTTTAGGAAACCAACATTTAATTAACTATATCTAAGTGAGATGTTACAAGGGACGTTGTTATTAATTGTTTAGTCTGTGATATTATTTAAAAATCATGATATAGACACCTTGCACCTATCCAGCAGAATCTGCCTCCACCACCTGACTGCTGTAGTACCTGAAGTTAACATACTTGGGTCTTGGAAAGATTTTTCTGGCTCCCGAAGTAACACCATTAAAATCCAGTTAGTGACCCTCTGCTTTCTTTGCTAACTCCCCGCCCAAGTGCGGTGACTAGAGATGGGGTGAGGAAGAGGGTCCCAGGGAGAATGTGGAGGCCCTGAAAAGAGAAAGTTAGGAGGTATCAGAGAGGAAATCTACAATTTGGCATTTGCATGCTGTCTGCCTGCAGATTAAGTGCAACAGTCTATTCCTGTCACCCTCCTTTGTTTCTCTCTTTTCTGACATCCCTTTTGCTTCTTGTCCTTCGCTAGTGCCAGTATTTTTCAGAACTTAATGTGAATTTCTCTCTAGCTCCTGGTTCTACTGATCCAACATGGCAGGCGATGGTGTGTGCAGAAGGACTCTTGGTTCCTGTCCCTATTCTGGATTCTCTCAATACTCTGTGGCACTTTCCAATTTCAGACTCTGATCCGGATGCTCTTAAAGGTAAGGAGGAATGAGAAGGTGAGATGAGGGGAACCTGCTAGGCAACTTCTCAGTCAGAGTCAATGACATAAATTAAGTTGAGCTCTGGGATAGAATTGTATTTAGGGGATTTGATATAGGCTTTCATCACAAATATTGACATTTGTGGGCTATTTAGACTTAATTTGGATAAAAGGCTCATTTTATCTTTGTTTTGTTTTCCCATAGGACAGCAATTCCAGTCTAGCCTACTCCTGCCTGTTCTTCATCTGCTATGCATTACAGATCCTGATCCTGATCTTCTCAGCATTTTCAGAAAAAGACGACTCATCAGATGTGAGTCTTGAAATAGACCCACCTCATAGATTATTTAATTGGATGGCACCTTGACAACATAAGGTGTAAAGGTCTAGGTGTCTAGGTCTCATATGGATCCCCTGAGATGTCTAGGTCTCATGGAGGTCCCCCGAGCCCAGAATACAGTAGTAAAGACCACTTTATGACTTAAGGAAACAGAAGGTGACAAGAGTATGGAAATATTGACTTTGACATTGACCCACAAATCTTTAACATAAACAATTAATTCATACACCTATGCCAGAAGGTCTAATTATCATTCAACTGGTGACCTTATCGTCTCCAAGTAAATACATATTGACCAGCCTACTTCAGTATTATATACAGTTTCTAACACAACATTATATCAGTTTCTGATTTTAGAGTCCCATGGAGTTCTTGTTTCCAATTTATCTATGTCTTATTTGTATGTGTGTGTGTGTATTTTACAGAATCCATCGCTCACGGCCTCATTTCTGAGTAAAATTACCTTTAGTTGGTATGACAGGTAGGAAATGCCTGGAAACTGGGTTTTCTCTATTCCCATCCCCTCACTCTTCTGCAAGTAATGGAAATTTTAATTTTCAAAATGCCTCCTGTGCCTCCATTTCTTCTCTACTTAGAGTCAGAGAATGTTAAAACATACAGATCAATTTGGTTCAGTCTCTTCATCAGGCAGACTAGGACACTGAGAAGATGGAGGGAGATTTGCTCCCGGTAGCCTGTGGCCCCCTGGAGAAAAGAAAGGGCTGTAAGAAGAGGAGGCAGTAGAACAGGAACAGGGGGATGTGGGGACAGGCAGCGTGGCACAGATTTGGAGGGTAAGGGGTGAATTAGTTGGATCTGGAACCAGCATTCTTGTCCTTTGTGGTTTCACAAAAGCTTTTGTCTTGTAACACCCATGTATCCCTTCTTAGATAATGTTTTCAATGCATAAGATTAAAGACATAGGATCATAAAAGAAAACAAATATGTTGAAGAATAGTTACCTAAATATTTTTTAAACCACATGTATGATGTAGTAATACAAGTGCTTCTTTATTAATGCATTAAATAACAAGATCTTGTGATGGGTCATATAATGACCATAATTTCAAAGCAGCGATGAGTGTAAATGAACCTTGAAAACATCTTTGATTTCTCCTAGAGACAAAGGCTCAGGTAGCCCCTTTGACAACTCTGGTTGGGTGCCTTTGCTCCTATCAGAAGGAAAGCTTAAGTATCAGTTAGAAGCTCTTAAAAATAAAGACACGATTTATTTTTTCCATCCATTTTTTCAAATCCTAGGTTGAAGAGCTCTGATATAGAAAGACAATCTGGAAGTGTCTTCCAGGTCTGCTCAGTTCCTTAAGGATATGACATCGTGTAGGCCCCCAAGGAGACACCAGAGCCGCAGATGCAGCTAGTGTTTGAGGAGGAAGGAGAAGGGAGAGGGAGAGGCGATGCTCGTTTGGCTCTTAATTCAATAGTGCTCCTCCTCTTCTCTTCTCTTGTCTTCTACCACCTTCTGTTCCCCCAACCTGATCCCTTCCCTGCTCTCCCTACTCTTCTGTCAAGATCAAAAGGTCAGGAGGTGGGGCAATGAACAAGGGCAAGTCTCATTCACCTGTCCCTCCCACCCAGAACTGGAAGGTGGGATTTGATAGAGGTGTCCAGGAGAGAGCCTCTGACCCAACCCGCAGGGTCTCAGCCTCTGCATCACTCTTATTCTAGCATTGTTTGGAAAGGCTACAAGCAACCCCTGACACTTGAAGATATCTGGGATGTCAACGAACAGAATAAAACCAAGGTGTTAGTCAGCAAATTTGAAACATCCATGGCAAGAGAGCTGCTGAAGGCCAGACAGGCACTGCAGAGGCGGAGGCAGAAGAACGCTCAGAGGGACTCTGGAACCCAACTGCATGGCCTGAGCAAGAACCAGAGTCAAAGCCAAGATGTCCTTGTCCTGGTAACTCTCCCACGAGGGTCTGTACAAATGCACTGTATGACTCAGGCAAGAGGATATCAGGGACATGGTAACTCTGTCCTCACATTTTACATCACTTTATACTTTGCAGTGAATTTTATATTATTATTAGTATAATACTAATAATACCTTAGTGATGGATACAAGGAGGTATAATTTACTATTTCCTCTCCTTTTTGGTATATTTGAAACCTTCTATAATGAAATGTTTTTAAAATAGAAAGATAAAATAAAATAATGCCTGAGCATTACCAGAACTTGTACCTTAATGGAATTTAGCATTAGCAGTTCAGTCACTGACTTTTTCACTCAAAAATATCTATTGAGTGCCACTGTGTGTCACCAAACCCTGTACAAAGAAGGCAGCAGTGCTCAGGGGCTTAATAGTGAAAGACAAAGTCTTATGCTCCACAGCACCGTGTATGTACTGCTGTTGTTGGTTGTGTACATAGGAAGAAGCTAAAAAGAAAAAGAAGAAGTCTGGGACCACAGAAGACTTCCCTAAATCCTGGTTGATCAAGACCCTCTTCAAAACTTTCTACATCATCATCCTGAAGTCGTTCCTGCTGAAGCTGGTGTATGACCTGCTCATGTTTCTGAATCCTCAGCTGCTGAAGTGAGTCTCTGAGCCTGCGCTGTCTCCTCTGCCACTTTCCCTTCTTCCCCTGTGTCTGCAGGAAGGAGCTTATTATGAAATTGTCATTTTTTAAAATGCTCACAATCGTCTTTCACTATACAGTGTAGTGTGTGTGAAGAGATCAAGCAGTTTTCAAAATCTAAGATGATGTGTTCTTTAGTCTTTCTCTCCCACTCCCCCAACCTCTGCATAGAAAGCTGGACATTTGTTAGGGACTCTTTCTTGTTAATCAAAACTGCTGTGGGCTAGCCATGCCCAAGAGGGGGGCAGCATTCCCCAGGAGAGCCTTGTGCCTCATGTCGGTAACCTCATCGCTCCACAGTCACAGGCGTCAACAGCAGGTTCAGGTTAATCATGACAAGACGCAACTGTCTGCTTGGACCTATAGCATGAACTATCTCCAAGGGAAGCCCTTCTAACTCATTCTGGATACATGTCCTAATTCCTCTCCAGGCTTACATTGCCTAGGAACTGATCAACTTATCCCGTACAGCCTCTGTTCCCAGGCACAAAGCATTGCAGTGACAGCTCCGTGGATCATTCATAATCCCACCTCCCAGACATGGGTCATCAGCCCTGAGCTCTTCCTGCTCATCTTCGCATCAGAGCAAGATCGCTGGCATGACTGTGGCACTCAGTCTTCCAAGAGCATTGACAATTCTGGTCACTTTGTTACCTACAGGGTAGGGCCGGGTAGCTGGCTGTGCAAGAGGAGTGTGGAGCCCTTGGAGGCTTGTTGGCCGTCACTTACTTGGTTTTGCTCTGGCAGATTGCTGATCTCCTTCTCAAATGAACGAGACACCTACGTGTGGACTGGATACCTCTATTCAATCCTCTTCTTTGCTGTGGCCCTCATCCAGTCTTTGTGCCTTCAGTGTTACTTTCAACATTGCTTCATGTTGGGCGTAAATGTACGGACAACCATCATGGCTTCTGTATATAAAAAGGTAAGTGAACTCTGTCAGGCACCACCAAAGAAAAGCCCCTTCGCAAACATGACCACCTAGCACAAGATTGATGAAAGTGTGATGAAAATAAAAACTGACCTTAACACTTGATTTTGACTAACCATACAACCTTCTTTAGATGTTTCTTTGGAAACTAAAATATGACAAATGTGGATAAGGACATAGGTGTGTGTGTGTGTTGGGGGTGGGGAGAAAGGATATGTTCCTGGGGAAAACTGGCCTGCTGTTCTCTGCCTAGGGTCTGCCTTTCAGCCTTAAAGCCTTGCATATTTGTCCTTCTTCCTATGTCTCTCCACAAAGTGAAAGGTCAGAAAAGAAGCTGGCCAAGGGCAGACTCTTAAAACCACCAATATTTAAGTCCAATACGACATGAAATAGCATTCACAAGGCCTGGTGCATCCATCTCAAATTACAATTTTGCCATGGCGCAGAATGCTCTCTGGCCCAACGCTCCACCTCCCCACACCCACTTTGCCCAGTGACTTCTTTTTGCTAAATCTTTCGTGGCTGAGCAACACCCCCACTGCGTAATTCCTCTTTTGTTTTATTTATTTATTTATTTTATTTGTAAATACATTCCGTCTACCCTCTGAGCTCTGCACACTCGAGAGCTTTTTCATCTCCTTAAGACGATCTGCCCGTCTTCCCTCTGGTATATTGCTTTTAACATTTTACGGTCTCAGAGCAACTGTATTTTTCTTATATCTTAGATACCAAGGTGGAGTCTCATTTTGTCCTTTAAGAAATGAAAATAGAGTCATTTTATCTTGGTAAAGAAGATATAAGTAAAAAAGAAAGAAATGAAAACAGAATAGTTATGATCAGTGACTGTAAGCCTGAGGGGAAATTTTATACATGAAGAGGCAGGAGATTTTATAGTGCACAACACCAAACAGGTACCTTTTCTTGCTGGTTTTCTTGCACCACTAGAGACTTCCAGCACAGTGATTTCTCTATGGCAGCTGCTGGGTTTCTCCTTTGCTTCCTTCGCCTACAGCACTGATGTGTCTTTGTCTTCCCTGAGTAGATGTTGACTCTTCAAGAGACCCAGACAGGTAATCTGCGTGTCTTTAGGTCAGAAGTCTGAAACCTCCCTGAGACCCTCACATTGGCATCTGCCTTCTCCCAAATTAATGTTTTAATTCCCTTATATTGAATTTCTGCTGGTTTGCAGGATATGAGGTCACCAACTAGGCTCTCTTAGCCATTTCTATGAATGTACACTTTTACAATTGTGATGATTCATTCCCTCTATTTTGACTATGAATATATCCCAGGTTTTGTAACAGTTACAATTCATGAGGAATTTGTAAAATAGAGCTTTTTTGTAAAGATTTTATTCATCTACCTTTAGAGAGAGGGAAAGAAAGGGAGAAAGAGGGAGAGAAACATCAATGTGCGAGAGAAACATAGATAGTTTGCCTCTCGCACACCCCCAAATGTGGGACCTGGTCCACAACCCAGGCATGTGCCCTGGCTGGGAATTGAACCAGTGACCTTTCAGTTCACAGGCCAGTGCTCAATCCACTGAGCCACAGCATCCGGGGCTAAAATAGAGATTTTAATGAGACATATAAATGTTGCTACTAAAATAGAATTTTAAATTGACTAATTTCTTATGTTTAGGCAATGCTTCATTTATGAAATGTTATGAAACATTTTTCATACCCATTACCAATCCATAGCCCTATAAAATAATTGCATTATCCCTGTTTTGCAGAAAATTAAAGCATAGAGCAATTCAATGCCTACAGTCGTGTAGCTAAGACCTGCCCCCAAACAAGGGCTATTGGACTAAATCAATGACTTTTCCACTTCATTAAGGTTTATTGAGAAAAGAAAAGTATAGTGATAATCTGGAAGGGTAATTAGATATTACTTTGTCTCTCTTTTCGTACGAAAGTGGAGGCATAGAAGTGGACTGATTTCTCTAGACCCTTGGTAGCTTAACATTTTAGGAAATTTCCCTCTTTTTACTCTACAACCAAGAATCCTGGTATGTCCCAAAGAATGTATTGGTAATTTAAGATGACAATAGAACTTTTAGGAGAAGCATTGAAGTGAATATCTAAGGCCACTTGTAGCCCATACTCTCTCTTTATGGGAATTAGAAGAAGGCTCTCCTTCCTCCATGAATATGGTGATTTGCTGAGCATAGCGCAAGCTGTTTTCAGTAACCCCACCCCCAACCCTAGTTCCTTAGCAGGGGGCATTTGTGCCAGGCATTCATTGTGGTAAGTGACAGACTTGTGGGTATCAGCGCTCTGATCTCTTTAACATGAGAACAGGAGGCTCATACTACAAGATTCAGAGATCTAGACATTGCCAGCAAATTTCTGACAATAAGTCATTTTGCTTCACATGTGTGAACCCTGCAACTTTCCTTTCCATTCTAAGGACTCTGTCCTTCTTGGGAATGGTTGCAACCTCCTCATAAGAGTATGGCTCCAAATAACAGCACCACATCAAAAGTCTGCAAGGCCAGAATCAGTATATGCTTCCTCTCGTCATGCCTGCATTTGATCAGTCTTTCAGTGTTTGATTCCCTACTGTGTGCCATGTGATACAGTAGTGAAGTGCACAGATCTAGTAACCCTTGTCCTCACAGAGTTGGTGGGGAAATAGAAAAACAAAACAATTACAGCTCCGTGCAATGAATGTAATGGCAGAGGTAGGCACAGGATGTTATGAGAATACACAGGAGGGGTATCTAACCCAAGCTTGAAAATCAGGGAAGTCTTCTAAGAATATGTTCTATCTAAGCAGACACTAAAGAATAAATAAGAATTTTCTGAACCAAGAAGTGTGGGGGTGGGAGGTGGGGTTGAAGGAGGTGAGCATAGCAGGAAAGAAGAGTCAAGAGTGAGAGAACACTGGGTAAAATTTGGAGGCAAGAAAGTACAGCTCCTTGAAAAAGTTGTGTCCATATGGAGCCCATCCTTCTGCTGTGTTCTCACTTCCCAAGTTTCCCCTTATACTTCCCAGTATCGTTGGCCTTGTCCATGGGTCCCAATCTCAATATTTATTTTTAGGCACTGAGCCTATCCAACCGGGCAAGGAAACAGTACACCATTGGAGAAACAGTGAACCTGATGTCTGTGGATGCCCAGAAGCTCATGGACGTGACCAGCTTCATCCACCTGCTGTGGTCAAATGTTCTACAGATTACCTTAGCCATCTACTTCCTATGGGTAGAGCTGGGACCCTCTGTCTTAGCAGGTGTTGGGGTGATGTTGCTCCTAATCCCAGCTAATGGGATAATTGCCACCAAGAATAAGGCTATTCAGGTAAACAGAGTCATTCTAGGGATATACACACCTTCTTCAAAGTCTAAATTCTTTTGCTTTTTTTATTCTAACTCGGTGGGAGTGTGAGCAAGGCAAAACTGGTGAAAGACTTTCCACCATCCCAAATGAACTTGGCTTTCTCTGTCTTCCCTTTTCATGTTCTGACTGCTCTTATGGTTTACACTCTATCTTCGTTCATGTTAGAGGGAAGAACCTGACTGGAGAGGGAAGAGCTTCCCAGGGACCCTGAATATAACTCTTCTACCTTGCTTCACTGGGCCCTTCTTAGAACAGTGATTACTGACCCTGTTTCTTCACCATAGCAATACAAACCAACCACACAGAACAGTCGCACGAGTGACTCAAATTTTAACCCTAAACCCTAGCAATCAACCTTCCTACCACTAGGCGGCAGAGTTCCATGTGGATGGTCGTTAGCTCTGCCAGAAATCACAGGTTGAGTGGGTAGACCCCACGGTCTACATAATTCATTCATCCATTATGCATTCATTTAGTAACAAATTATTTTGATAGTATTTATTGTGCATCCTGCTTTTCTGGAAACACAGCAGCAAGTCAGACAAGGTTCTTGTTCTCGTGAAGCTTACATTTGACTTGAGCCATAAACAAACAAAAGCAAGGGAGAAAAATATCAGGGCATGAAAACTCTATGCAGAGGGTCAAACAGGGCGATGTGATAGCAAGTGAGTGGGTGATTGTTTTAGACTACAGAGTCGGGAAAGTCCTCTGTGAGGAGGGAATATTTGAGCTGAGCTTTGAACAACACAAGCCTGACCACCAAAGAGCAAGCCTGGAGAAAAACAACCTGGGAAGATGTCATAGGCAAGTCTATGCAGTGCGGGCAGAAATGAACTTGGCACATTCAGGGGTCAGAAAGAAGGTGGGTGTAGCAGGGGCAGAGTGAGAAAAGAGGAGAGTGGGAAAGACACATCCCATCAGTGGGAACCTCAAGTTCTTACCTAGAGACAGCCACAAGTGCCACTGAGACTCACCATCTGCAGCAAATCTGGACCCTCTCACATGGAAGTGTGTTTTGTTTATGTTTTCTTTCTTCCTGGCAGGTAAAAAATATGAAGAACAAAGACAAACGCTTAAAGATTATGAATGAGATTCTCAATGGGATCAAGGTGAGAAGCCGAGCGTAGGTGACCCTCCTCTGTGTGCAATGACAGCAGCTCTGGGGTCTTGGCCTTAGCAAACCTTGGCAGACATTGTGGACTCCTGCTTCTAGGCCTATGAGGTGTCATGTGACTCCTGATTCATCTACCCACAAGTCTCCTGTTTCTTCACCTCTTATCCCTCTCAGGCCCTCTTTTGAACCCTGATTTTTATTTATTTACCCTAAGTGGTTTGTTTTGTTTTTTTACATTACCTTACAAATTGTTGAATGTGCACAAAAGTCACCAGAATGATATAATCAACCCTCGTGGACATCACCCAGCTCCAGCAATAATCAGCATGACCTAACTAGTTTCAACTATACCCTCTGCACCCCACTTCATTCCTTGCTAAATTACTTTAAAGCAAACCTCAGATTGTCTTGTCATTTCACTAGTAAATATTTTGTGTATATTTCTAAAGGGAAGACTCAGTTCTTAAACATAACCACAATACCATTATCACATCTAAAAAAAATAAGTCATTTTTTGGTACCAATAAACTTCCCCAATGCCTCCAAAACAATAACAAAAACAAAAACCTGTTGGTTAGTTTGAATAAGGACCCAAAGAATATCCACATGTGGCATTTAGTTGATAGTGCTTTTAATCTGCCATAGTCGTCGTCGTCGGCAGCCGTCCGTCTCGAGAGACGATGGTGTAGCTTCTTAAGAGTCCATCTGCACCGCCGAGAATGGCTGTGCAGTCCGACTCGGGAGTGACATGGTATCTGTCTCCTCCCGTGTTGAATCGACATCTTGCGATGACGCTGAAGCTACAGAGCCTGGGCAGGGTAATATGGAGGGTCTGCTGTTGCCCATGCAGCAGACCCCCCCTCTCTTCGCAGCTGAAGGATCCAAGGGAAAGACGGAGTCAATACAGCTTGGCTTCAGGTGCGCCGCAGGAGTTGCCGGTGTTGACTACAACGTCAAACCGCCTTAGGGACTCCGGCTCCGGATTTTCTGTTGGGGTTTACTCCCTTAGCCTTTCCCCTGAAGAGGTATGCCGCAAGGCAGCGGAGGTTTTTTGGAGTCAGAGTTTTCCTTCTCTGATCTGCCATAGTACCTCCCCCTTTTTTTGGTCATATTGGAGAAACCAAGTTGCCTTGTTTCCTGTATTTCTTGTAAATTGGTAGTTAGATCTAAAACTTGATTAGATTCAGGTATGATTTGAGGGGAGTGGGGGGGTGGCAAGGGTGCTTTCTGTTTGTGCTGTGTACTTCCAAAATCAGTGATGATGAATGTGCCAGGGTCCAGGTGCTGTCGGTCTAGACTCATCCCTCATTACGTGTCCTGCCATCCTTGCACCTAGAGCACTGATTTGTAGCCCTGGCAGCACATTTTGATCCCTTGGTAAGTTTCTAAAACCCACTGAGGCTTGGGCCCTACTTCAATTCATTTAAATTGGACTCTCCATGCGTAAGCCCCAGGCATTTATTATAGTTTAAAAGCTCCCTAAGTGATTCAAATATACAGCTAAGGTTGAAAAACCACTGTCATTGCCTTGATCTATTATTTTATTAGGAGTTGCGAAAGGGTGATATTTTAATTCTGTTATTCCTTTGGCGTTGATTAGCTAAAATTCTATAAAAAAGAATTATCTTAATCAACTAGTTGATTATCTTAAAATAAAATCTGTACAGGATAGGAAGGAAAATGCTTTCTTCTTTTCTCTATTTACCAGCTTTCGAAATAATGCATTTCATCCTCCAAAGGTGACCAGTGCGATCTTTTTTAACACACGTGGTTTTGAATTCATGCATTTTACATCACCACAAAGTTCTTGGAAATGAAATGGGGGCCCCTTTTAATGCCCAGATATTTCTCCACACAGACCTCTGATATGCCTTCCTGCTAATGTAGCAAAATGAAAAGGCCTGGTTTTGAGTCTCAGCTCTATTAATAGCTAGCTGGTGACTTGGAGCAAGTCACTTAGCCTCTCTCAGCCTGTCTCCTTATAGTTAAAATGAATACAATAATTCTACAAAAGAAGGAGACTAACTCTCCCTAGTTTGCCCAGAATTTCCAGGTTTCACATTGAAAGCCCTGTGTCCTGGGCAGTCCTTAGCCCCGGGCAGATTGGAACAGTTGTTCACCCTTATATTGTTATAGGGATTAAGTAAAATAATGTTTATAAAATGTTTGTACATAGTTCATTGTCAACAAATACAAGCTCCCTTTCTGTAGTCATACTTTATAATCTCTATTTCTCCACTCCTCCCCAAATTTTGGGGACCATATCCTAAAACCTGGGTGGATGAGACATACCTGGTGTCCTCTGAGGGCAACAGGGTGAACTGTGCTCTTTCCTATCCTATTAGATCCTGAAATATTTTGCCTGGGAACCTTCATTCAGAAACCAAGTCTACGACATTCGGAAGAAAGAACTCAAGAATCTGCTCAGCTTTGGGCAGATGCAGTCTCTGATGATGTTTCTCTTATACTTAACTCCAATTCTGGTAAGTGACTCATCTGTGGGGCTAGGTCAGCCTCCTGAAGATGGAGGTCTGTCCTAGACAGACTGCCCAGAGCCTTTAGGCCTGGCCTGGAGATCAAGGAAGCCCTGCCCTCCTCTACTCCTGATGCCACTCCTCCTACCTCATGCCCTTGTGTACAATTCAGTGGTCTGGGAGCCCAGCACAAGTTACCAGGATGTCAGCACGAAAATGGTATCCAGGAATAGTTTGCAAATGAGGGCTTCTTTTCTACTTGGGGAGGGCGCATGAGTTGATAGTAGAAGAAACACTGATATAGGAGCAGGAGACCCAGGCTCTGGCCCCAGCAATGCCATTAAATGACTTTATGACTCAGGCAAGATATTTCCTCCACTTAAGGACTCGGCTTTCTCATCTGCAACATGGGAAGGTTGAGATAATCCCTGTGATCCCCTCAGCTGCTGTGTTCCTGAGACTTAGCCCAAGGCTGCTGGAGCCCTTTTAGGAATAAATTGTTCATGGCCTTGCTTTTCCAGGTATCTGTGACCACATTTTCAGTTTACGTCCTGGTGGATAGCAATAATGTTTTGGATGCACAGAAGGCCTTCACCTCCATCACCCTCTTCAATATCCTACGTTTTCCCATGAGCATGCTTCCCATGGTAATCTCCTCCATGCTCCAGGTATGCAGGAACTTTCCCTGCTCACTGATTATCTCTGACTAAAAGCCTTAGACTCTAGAGTCTCATTTCTAGTTTCTGAAGGTGAACTTCCCACTAGACAGATTGTTTGGTCTCTGAAGAAGAATGGTTTGATCTTAGTAAAATCACAAGCTCCCTGAGCCCATTTGTCTACAACAATTAAAAATTCCCATCTACCTCATGTGAAAGAAATGCTTGTGAAAGCATCTGTGATTAAGCCTGGCACCTGGAACATGTCCCTCGCATTTTCCCAAGGCTCTCCAGGCATGTACATAGCATTAGGGAGCTATGGAATGGAGGGAGAGAAAAGAGCCTCTCTCTGTATGACACCATCGGGTGGCAAAACCAAGGGCAACTGGGGAGCCTCGAGCTGTCAGAAAATGAGTTTGGAGTTCAGGAGGCCTTGGGTGGGCCAGAGGAGCGTCTGGGTCCTGAAAACTGAGCCCAGTCACCGAGATGACAGACCTCGGGGGGAAGACCACGGGGCAGGCGGTAGACTGGCGAGGCAGCCAGGGTGACGGGTGTGGTGGCCTGCGATTATTGCAGAGGTGGCCAGCTACAGGCGGCCCAGGCCAGAGGAAAGGCTGGGGTTCAGCAGAAGGCCTCTCTGTCCTAGAGGTGGGGGTGGGAGGTGTTAAGGAAAGCTGACACGTGCGGCCAATAAAGGAACAACATGCTCTTTTCAGATTCAGTTTTTTGTGTAGACAGTAGGAGCAAGATCAGCAAAATTGTCAGCTCCCTACATCCCTGTCCCACAAGATGACACTGAAACAAAAGAGGCCAGATGATGGGGCAGCGGAGCAGCGGGACGCTCTGTTCCTGAGCAGCTGGTGCCTGCAACAGCTGCGCAGGTTCATAGTCCATGGTTGTACCCTGAGGAGAGGGCAAGGCAGAAAGCCCCATGCTTCACCTGAACCCAGAGGGTGATGGGAAACTGCCTCCCCACTGCCTCCCTGGGAGATGGGGAGGCAGATGAGAAACATCCTGGAGACTGTCCTGGAAATCTTCCCAAGTTCTCATGTTCTGCCAACCCGTGGATCAGTTGTGATTTAAGCTTGACCTATGTGGTCTGCGTCCAAGTGTGCCACAGCCAGTTCCTCTACAGAGTTCCAGCAGGGGCTCACTTAGGATGCTAAACGGGTCATCAAGGCATGATGACCCATTTGAGCCCATGCCAGGGGCGTAGTTGCCAGAACCAGATAGAAGTTAGCATTTTATCTCAGAGAAAGGCAAGAGACACTTTCTGGAACTAGGTGCAAAGATTAGGGAGAGAGCAGTTTTCTGAAGGGCTGAAACAGAGCATCTTCATTAGCCTCCGTGCACAGGGATGGGCTGGCCCCAGGGTTGGGGTGAGACTGCATCCGTAGTGGGGGTGAGGAGGGCCCAGCAGCACGTGGCAAGTTATAGGCAAGAAGTCTGGCAGATAGACAATCTCCTTCCACATTTGAGGCTGAAGACAAAGTCAAAATTCTCTCCCTGTTTGTGTTTGTCATTGGATTTTTATTCTTGAGATTCTTTGTGTTCTTTTCTAGGCCACTGTTTCCAAAGAACGGCTGGAGAAGTACTTGGGAGGGGATGACTTGGACACATCTGCCATTCGACGTGATTGCAATTTTGGTAAATGAATTTGGAAGTTGCTTCCCAAACTTATCACAGTGCTGGCACCAGAATTTTTCAATACAAGGGCTCAGCAGCAGCAAATTGGCTGAAAGATGGAGTGAGGGGACTTATCTTGAACGTGCATTTGCATATAAGCATATTATTTTTACTTAAATTATGTTTTCACTTAGAACAGATTCCTTGGCCAGATTGCTAAAGAAAGCTTAAGTCAGCTGTTCTGAGGATAAGTAGGAAAATCCTGCAAAGGATCCAGAGAACAGAAGTCAGGATGGAGCTGAGCCTACAGAGCTGGGAAAGCAGACTTGGAGCGAAGGAAAATTCAGGTGCTGGAGCTTCAAGGGTTGGGGGGCAGCCACAGCCAGAGCAAGCCGTGGGTCTGGAATCCACAGTAGGGAGTCACTGGATGTAGATATGTCGGTGGAATTTATACCTGGCAACCAGGCCACAGGGCCTGGGAATGTATCCAGAGGGTCTGTAGGTCTGAAATCTAGGCTCACAACAGGCCTGGGACTCCTGGACCGAAAAGGACTCTGTACACACAGGCAACTTCTGGTCTACCCCAGGAGCTTTCACTAGCGTGGGAGCCAGCACCTGACAGAGGTGATCTCAGGCTTTGCTGGGGGAAGCAGAGAGGGACACATGAGGGCTGAGAAAGGGCAGACTGGCCGGTCGAGTCCTACATCTGACTAAAAGAGGAACCTTCTTCTCAGCAGACAAAGTGGTGCAGTTTTCTGAGGCCTCCTTTACCTGGGACCAGGATTTGGAAGCCACAATTCGAGAGTGAGTTGCCTTCTTTCCGTCCTGCTGTTCTTTAGGATTCTCCTTGCCTGTGCTGTGATAGAAAAAGTCCATGTAATAGCACACATGGGGAGACAAGCCATGTGTACACGGTCAGTTAGATACCAGCTCAGGCTCCACCGCTGCAGGGATGAGCTGACAGCGAAGATCCTGAGCCTCTTTGCTCCTAAATGCATCTGCCACCCTTCGTTCCTACTGTGGGACCTCACGAGTCCAGCTGAGAACCCATGAAGACATTGCTCTCCAGATTGTGGCTGGAGGAAGAGCACAGTGGGCAGGTGGTCCAGGTGTCCAGGTGTGGTAGAGGATACGCACAAGAACCTGAACTCGGTTTAATTTCATTTATTCATTTAAGAATGTAATTAAGAACATTGGAGCTCCTTTCCCAGAGTGGACAATAGAAGCTGTCTCTGTAAGATTCAATTTCAGGTCTGGAGTTTTACATCTAAATAACCCATCCCTACTTTCCACCTTGGAGGCCACTTCCTCTGTGCTAAGCCAACCCCTTCTTGCAAGGATGTTGCATGTAATATGTCTCTTAAGTACTTCGTGTAACAGAATCCCAGCTCCTCCACCGAGTACAGCATACACAGACAACACCAGGAGCCTGAGCAGGCAGATCCTTCTCCTTCACAACCGAGCACGCCTTATCACCTCCCTGCTACAGTCAGACTTTTCCACCCTCCTCTGCTATTTCTACAGCCTTGAACATGGACTCTGGAGCTTATCCCAGGATGTGCCAGGGCAGAACCTCCTCCTCTGAACGCCCGTAACCTGAAAGTCTGACTTTGCAGAGAGAGGACTGGATATAGCTCCCCATTTGCTAATATAAATCTAGAACAAGTTCAGCTCAATGGGCAGGTTCAGAAAGACTATGAACAAGTTCCTGGGGTTCTTAATATTCCAGGAACTCAAACAATAGGGCTGACACAGAGCCCAGTGTGGACCCCTCCCCAGGCAGACACAGCCAAATCTCCAGGGGAGGAGGCAGTATTTTGTGCTTTCAGCAAGTGTTCCATTGAAGGGCTGGTCTCATTGAAGAGCCAAGTTTGGGAAACATTAATCTAGTCCAAAACCATTAGTTTAGAAATGAGAGTCAAGAGGATGAGACATTTCACTATTACACAACTCAGCAGGGACAAAGTTGGGACTTGAACTCAGGTCTCCAGGCTCTTCTTCAATGGTACCATGTTGGGTCTAAGAGAATTTTTCCAGTGGAAACCCAGGTTTGGCACAAATAGTTTATAGATGAGTTGAATACATTCGGGTTCACTTTCTAGGCTCATAGAGCTTAAAAATAAATTATTAAAGAAGCACTTTGGAGTCTTGTATATCCAAGACAAATTTTCCAGTCTTGAGAGATAAACTTCAAATACCAGACTTCCCATAGAGAGTCCAAGAAGTGGCTGGAACTCCTCTTGAATAAATCCCCTTATCTCCTTCAAATGTACTTCTCTCTTCCAGTGTGAACCTGGACATTATGCCAGGGCAATTGGTGGCTGTGGTAGGCACTGTGGGCTCTGGGAAATCCTCCTTGATGTCATCCATGCTGGGAGAAATGGAAAATGTTCATGGGCACATCAGCATCAAGGTGAGAGGGAATGCCAAGGAGAAGACTGATGCTCAAATGCGGGCCACTTAGTGCTGCTTCTTCAGGTGGGAGAATGCACTAAGGACTAGAATCTGACCACCACTGCCATCGTGTGGCCGTATAGGTAAAAGGTCTTGGAGACATCTGGTAGGCTTGTAACCTGTAGATTCTCTGCCCCACCTCACATATATAATCAGACTCAAGGGGTAGATTCTAAGAATCTTTATTTCTAATGAGCTACCCAGGTTATTCTCATATGCATACTAAAGTCTGAAAACTTTTGAATAAATATGTCTTCCTTTAGAGTACAGACAAATTCTGCTATATCTAAATATATGTTTCTGAAAACTTCACATTCCACAAAATTATGCAATAAAAATAACCAGACCTTGGGGAAAGAGTTGGAACAGATTATTAAACTTTTATATAACTTTGGAATCAGGGCACCAAAATAAACAACAATACCAATAAAACAGTGGCACTGTAAAACAATAACAACAAAAATAGTGACATTGTAAATTCTCTGCTGGCAATTGTATGCAACATCCCCATTAGTCCTGGGCCTCCCACTCCCTGCCTTGGGGGCACTTGCTTCCAATACAGAAATTTGATGTTAGGTGTAGACATCTTTATTAATTATGTTTTTAACAGAGAAGGTCTTCACAGCATCTTCATCAGCACTCTCAGCTTTCCCAGAGAGCTACATTTAAGGGAAACTATAGATACTTTGAATCATTTAACCAGTCATTACATACACCAAAAAGAAGCATGCCTATAGATTTTTAGCTGTTTTCCTTAAGATCTTTATATATTGCTGAGCCTTCTTTTTAATTATGAGGAAGTACTCCCCTTATTGCTTTTCATGGACATGCTCAGACCATTTTTTTTAAAGTATATTTTATTGATTATGTTGTTACAGTAGTTTCAATTTTTTCCCCCTTTGCTCCCCTCTGCCCAGTACCCCCTTTCCCTCCAGCAATCCCACCCCCTCCCCTTAGTTCATGTCCATGGGTCGTGCATAAAAGTTCTTTGGCTTCACCCTTTCCCATATTATTCTTAACATCCCCCTGTCTATTTTGTACCAACCGATTATGCTTCTTAATCCCTGCACCATATCTCCATTTCTCCCCCTCCTCCTCCCAGCTTATAACCCTCCAGATGACCCCTATACCTAGGATTCTCTTCCTATTCTGATTTGCCTAGTTGGATTTTTTTTTTTTTTTCAGATTCAGTTGTTGATAGTTGTGAGTTTGTTGTCATTTTAGTGTTCATAGTTTTGATCATCTTTTTCTTAAGTAAGCCCCTTTGACATTTCATATAATAAATAATGGCTTGGTGATGATGAACTCCTTTAGCTTCACCTTGTCTGGGAAGCACTTCATCTGCCCTTCCATTCCAAATGATAGCTTTGCTGGATAGAGTAATCTTGGTTGTAAGTTGCCTTTCATCACGTTGAATACTACTTGCCAGTCCCTTCCTGCCTGTAAAGTGTCCTCTGAGAAATCAGCTGATAGTCCTATAGGCACCCCCCTGTAGGCAACTCTCTGCCTCTCTCCTGCTGCCCCCAGGACTCTGTCTTTATCTTTCACCTTTGGCATCTCAATCGTGATGCATCAGACCATTTTTAAGAACATCTACTTTATACTGACATTATTCCCTGATTTACCATTCACTAATAAGCTAATTTGCATTAAATCAACATGCAGCATCACAGAGCAGACTCTACAGACTTTTTAAAATTACAGTTTACATTCAATATTATTTTATATTAGTTTCAGGTGTACAGCATAGTGGTTGTACAATCATATACTTTATAAAGTGGTACCCCAATATTTCAAGTACCTACCTGGTACCATACATAGTTATTATAACATCATTGACTATATTCTCTCTGCTGTATTTTACACCCTGTGACTATTCTGTGACTACCCATCTGTACTTCTTAATCCCTTCACCTTTTTCACCCATGACTCTGAACCCCCTCCTCTCTGGCAACCGTCAGTCTGATCTCTGTATCTATGCAGAATCTATAGATTTAACTGTGTCTTAACTCCTTTTAGGAAGTTTTTTCTTACTACCCCATAACTGAGTTTTTCCTCAAACACAGACATCTGTCAAGCTCATCTTTCTTTGGACATGATCTGCTTCATGCGTTAGCCTGCACGCTATTTCCAATCTCTTAGCTCTTGCTTCCTAGTGTCCTCTGTCCCGCTCCGCCACCAGTGCTAGCCCTCTGTTGGTCCTAGTAAATTCACTGGGGCCTGACTGGAACCCTGTTTTAGACACCGTATGTGCATTCATCCTCCAGTTTTTAGGGTCAAGGCTAAAAAGTGAGAGTCATACAAAGGGGGCTTCACATGATGAGCAAGACTAAATTCTTTCTCACTGGTTGATGCAACAAATGCAAGCACATTTATAAATACCAGATGTTCAGTCAACCTGACGTACATTTCTTCAAATCTAAGCTCCATTTGATCCTCCCAGCTCCTACCACCCCCTCCTTCACCCCTGCATTTCTGGAGGTACAACTGACATATGGCCTGATCCTTTCCCATCCAGGGCACTATAGCCTACGTCCCACAGCAGTCCTGGATCCAGAATGGCACCATAAAGGACAACATCCTTTTTGGATCAGAGTTAGATGAAAAGAGATACCAGCAAGTTCTAGAGGCTTGTGCCCTCCTCCAAGACTTGGAAGTGCTGCCTGGAGGAGACCTGGCTGAGATTGGAGAGAAGGTACTTAGAACCTTGAAGGGTGAAGAAATAGCAAAGAAAAAAAAATGTGAGGATGGCAAAGAAGTAAATGGGAGTAAAATAGTTGACTAATTTTGGTGGTCATGTTTGGAACAAATACCAGAAAACATGAGTTTGCACAATATTTTATACAAATAACTCAGAAATTAAAATTGTGTACCTGGAAGCAAATACAGGGATACTATGTAATCTAAAGGAAAGATAATGAAGCTAGGACCCAAGTATCCAGGACTGGCCCAAGGTTGACATCATGGTGGAGGAACAGCAGTGGAACCAGAGCCTAGGTGTCCTGACTCTACTCTGTATATTAGTTAGCATCAGAGAAGGGTTCTAGTAATCTCCTTTGAACAGTTAGATATTTAGTGTGAGTTACTTCCTCATGTTATTAAATGCCTTCTTTAAAAATAGATTTTTAATGACTGTTGTATATCATATCCATTATATGAATTTGCCATAATTTGTTTAGAAATCCCTGATTATCACATATTTAGGTTGTTTTCACCCTCTGTCCTGTTAGAAAAACAAAATTCAACCAAGTAAACTTGTAGATCTGATGGGCTTTATTAAGAGGTTTATGAATGGGGCAGCATCCCATCTAACAACTAACTCCAAGGGCATGCCAACGATTGTACAAAAATAGAAAAAAGGGTGAGGAAAGGAAGCTATTGGGGGAAAAAAGAAATTATTTCAGGTGGCACTGGGACATCTGTTTTTTTGAAAGAAAGGAATCAGGGAAGGGTTTTGTCATACAGATTGCCTCCTCTTTCTGAGGGCTGGCAGGTGGGGGACAGGTGGAGAAGGTCCTGCCTGACGGATATTGGTGTTGCCCAGAAAATTTCAAAATGGTTGATTAAGACTATGTTACTGGGAGAGTTTGAGACAGAAATTAGCTCAGGTATTAAATCTAAGTTTGGTATTCTGGGCTTTAGCCCAAGTGACACTGTTTTGGGCCTGTGGTTTTCTCTTTTACAAAACCTGTCCATAGCAGTCTTTGGGGACTAAGATCTTGAAATGTTAGAAGACTTGTGAAGGTATAGCTCTAGAGTGATTTTGTTCGTTAATTTAACATAAATTTATTGAGTACCTATGTGCCAGAGACTATTTTAAGTGCTGGAGTTACATCCATGAACAAAGTAGAGAAAACTCTTCTTGGTATAGTGCTACGTTCTCATGGGCCAAGAAGCAACGAAAATAAGTAAATTACATAGTAGAAAATGGTAAGTTGGGCCTACCTTTAATTATTGGGCCTAAAGTGATTTAGTTGAATCAAAGTTGTTTATTTTTATAAAGGAACTTGTAAGATTTTTGCCTTATTGAGGCAAATCTTTTTCTTAGCCCTCCTCAATAGCCTCTGTGAAGGCAGGGCTATGACATAGTGCTTAATAGAAATGATTTTCTTCTTCAGGGTATAAATCTCAGTGGGGGTCAGAAGCAGCGGATCAGCCTGGCAAGAGCTACCTACCAAAATTCAGACATCTATATTCTGGATGACCCCCTGTCAGCTGTGGATGCTCATGTGGGAAAACACATTTTTGATAAGGTCTTGGGTCCAAATGGCCTATTGAAAGGCAAGGTAAGAAATCATTTTAAGTGATAAAGGCATGAGGTATAGGGGCGGGGGGGGGGGGGGCGGTCGTCGCACACAGCTGCTAGGACAGCTGCTGTCCTGAAGTAGATCTCCTTATTTACCTGCCTCCCTGGGCTGTGGTGGAGATAGTTTCAGACTGGTCTTCCAGGAGTTGACCCCATGAGGGCTCCCATCATGAGGTCATGGCTAGTTTTAGCCTTACTCTGTGGCTTGGTCATTGAGCCTCTTAGGATAATTGATTATAATAAAAAATACTTTGAGACCTGTGGTATAATAAGAAATATATGTGGTCTTTGTCTATGCCCTTTGTTAGAAGGGCATAGAACTTCTAACCCTTGGAATTTCCTGAGTGATACTAGGAGTGTCTTTTGTTATTCATAACAAGCTCTTTACATACTACAGGAGTCTGAGCTAGTAAATGATTTAGAGTGGAACCCTCACAGGACAAAGCTGTTCACCAGAAATGCCACGTGATAGGAGGTTTGGAACTTTAAGCCCCACCCACTGACCTCTGGGGATGGGAGGAGGAGCTGGAGATTGGGCTATAAAAATTCTTCAACAAGGAGATTCAGAGAGCTCTGGGTTGGTGAACACATTAAGGTGCTGGGAGGGTGGTGCATCTGGTGAGAACACGGAAGCTCCAATGTGCACCCCCTCATTCCTTGCTCTAAGCATCTCTTCCATTTGACTCTCTTGAGTAGTATTCTTTATAATAAACTGATAAACGTAAGTAAAGTGTTCTTCTAAGATCTATAAGCCATTCTAGCATATTATCAGCTGAGAAGGGGTCTAAGGGATCCCTGATTTATAGTTAGTTTGCCAGAAGCATGGGTGGCTCAAGCCTTGTGAGTAGCATCTGAAGTCAGGGTGTCTTGCGGGACTGAGGTCTTAAACTGTGGCGTTTGTGCTCATTCCAGGTAGTTAGTGTCAGAATTGAATTGAATTGTTGGACACCCAGCTAGAGTCAGAGAGCTGGTGTCAGAAAACGCCCCAGATGACCCAACAACTCACTTTATGGAGGAACTTGTAGGTGTTAGAGCCATGCTGTAAGAAGGCACTTTCCTGGATCCCTCACAAGATATAGGAACACTGTGCCTGAAAAGGATGGCTCAACCTGAACATGGAAATAAAGCTGACAGTTTTTGAGTAATTATTATGTCCCAGGCTTGTGCTAATCACTTTGATTGCATTGTCTCACTTGATTTTCCCAATGCCACTGTGAGACAGCACAGAGAAAGTGGCCAGAGCAAGCCACTAAAGCTGGCAGTAGGGGGAAATCAGCATTTTCATGCCACAGGCAAGTTAACACAGTTGTCCTGACACAGTGAACCAAGTGAGAGAGGGGCAGACAGAGCCCCTCAAGAGTTTGAATATGCTCCTCACCAACAACAAGTAGAGCGGGGACTGTCAATAACAACATCCCCCTCAGCACTAAGCAGTAAGACTATTGGTATTTGGCCTGTTCCCTTCAAGATTTTCTGAATGTTGCCAGTCAGGATGGCAGGGTTAACTGGGCTGCTGTTTTACTGAGATCTTTTGCTTCTCTCTTGGATCAATGAGTCAACAGGAACTCACTCTTCCTCCTATTCCTGCTCATGAGTTTGGTCTTTAAGGTCTCTTGGCTCCATTTATTAATGAACTGAATACTTACCCTGTTCCTGGTTTGTTTCAAAAACTGGACAAGTGTAGGTAAATGTCTGGTCCCTGCTATCAAGGAATTTACAATCTAATAGGAAGACATACAGAAAAACAAACACAATATTATAATACAAGAATTATTTTAATGGCATTCTACATACACTACAATGGAAACATTGGAGGAACCCAAGTTTTGCCTGTGGACTCAGGAAAGTGTCCCAGAAGAGTTGGCTTGGAGCTGAGACTTGAAGAATGACCATCTCCTGGGTCTTCCCGATAAGAGGGACCTAGTGTCTGTGGTCTGTGAAGAAGAGAGAGATAGTGGGGTTGGGCTATCTTTTCAGAAGCTCTTCTCAGCCCCATGGCTCCTACCTGAGCCTAATTATTGGTCCATAAGATTTTGTCTTTCTTAGAGTAGAGTTCCTGTTCCAGTAGTCAATGTGGTTCATCAATAGACAGGAATACAAGAATGTGGTATCTCACACCAAGAAAGGCCTGGGCCAAAGACAGTTTCTTGCCCCTCAATGTCACTCATATGTTGAAAGAATCTGGGCCGTTCTTGTTAGCTCGGTCTGTTAGCTTGTTAGTGAAAGAGGCAGTTAGTTAGCTAATTATTTAGTTACTTATGTCAAGTGACATTCCTAAGTCTAACTCCTGGCTACCCAAGAAGCTAGAAGAGAACATATGTAGGGCATACCTCATTATGACTATAAAAAATAACTTTGAATACACCTACAATGACAATAGTCTTATCTTACACATGGGCCGGGTTTTAGGATGAGGTGCTAGGAAGGAAAGAGGAACTAAAAGAGGCCAGGTGGTCAGGGCTACATTTTGAAGCAAAGTCCCAGCAGCAAACTGAGGCATCTGTTTTTCCTTCTTTAGAGTAGGACAAGGAAGGTGGCAGACACAGGGTTATCAGCACAACTTACTGTTATTTTTACAGACTCGACTCTTGGTTACACATAGCATTCACTTTCTTCCCCAAGTGGATGAGATTGTGGTCCTGGAGAATGGCACCATCTCAGAGAAAGGGTCCTACAGCACTCTGCTGGCCAAGAAAGGATTGTTTGCTAAGAATCTGAAGACATTTATAAAACAGACGGGTCCTGAAGGAGAAGCCACAGGTATGTAAGGATGATTGGAATAGGGTAGAATCTGGGTATGGCAAAGGAATGGGAGTGGTAAGCCAGTATCTACCTCCTGGACTAGATTTGAGTGTGAATTATCCAAAATCTGCTCTGTCTGTGTTTTGTGTCTCCATAAAGAAACACAGACATAGAAACTCTATGCCTGAGCCAAGCTGGAGGTTCATCCTGCTTATCTGGTCTTTGCCGTGTAATCAAAGGGCACTGTTTAGAAGGGTATGACTGGAAGTTTGGGGTGATTAGCCCTTCCCTCCAGCCTTGGGTCCCAATCTCTGGAACTGAGAAGCAGCCAAACCCTGAATTGCCTTCAGAGACATTTTCCCCTTTTCTTAAAAGATAACACATGTTCATGGCTCTATTGACCCATTTTCTTCCTGCAGAATCCCAGAGTTCTGACAGTGTCCCTTCATTATTTCTCATCTTTGTCCCCTGTAGTCCAAGTTGGCAGCACTTTGTTAAGATTGTTGATTGGATCAAGTCACATGCCTAAACTCTTTAGCAACTCTGTTATTGAGCTTTTCTAGTAAATTTTTTATTTAGTTATTGTAATTTTCAACTCTAGAATTTCTATTTTCTTCTTAAATAATTTTTTCTTTATTGATGTTCTCTACTTGGTGAGAACTTATTCTTGTACTTTCCAGTAGATCTTTAGACATGATTTTCTTTTGTTCTTTAAAAATGTTTATAATAGTTGATTTAAAGTCTTTGTTTGGTGAGTTCAATGTCTGTGCTTCCTCAGGTACAGTTTCTGTCGACTGCTTTTTCCCTGTATATGGTCCGATAACTTCCTGCTTCTTTGTATGACTCTTAATTTTTTGTTGAAAAATGGTCATTTAAATAACATAATCATTCTGGAAATAAGATTTCTGTCTCTCCCTTCCTCTGCCAGGGTTGGTCGTATTGTTTCACCTGCTTAGTTTCTTGAACTATTCTGTTAAGTTTGTATTGTTTGTCACATGGAGTGACTGAAGTCTATGCTTAGTTGGCTGAGGGGTTAGTTAATAACTGAACATTATTTCCTTAAGTGCTGGGAACCAATAAGTTATTTTGCCTTTTCTAAGAGGCTGGGAGAATAGGTGGAGGAATGTTTTTAACACTCCAATAGGCAATTTACAATTCTGCCTAAGCTTTTTTTTTTCCCTGCTTACACAGAGCCTGAAGGTTATCCAGAGATAAGAAAATAGGGCCTTTGTCAAATTTTTCTTGGGCATTTGCATAGCCCTACACATGTGTGTGACATTCTAGATTGCCAGGAATATATTGAAGATATCAAAGCTCCTTATGAATATCTTATTCCCAGCTTTTCATTTTAAGGTTTTGGTCAGCTTCTTATTTACCCCAATTGTATGACAACCTCAGGCAACTGTGTTGTTAAACAATTGCTGCTGATTGTCTGAGCTAGCTGGCTCTGAGTCAGATCCAATAAAGAACAGCCCTGTGAGTGGGGTTTTCCAGGGGCAGGGTGTTTTCAGGAGTCCAAAATCAGCCTGTTTCCTCCAGCAGCTGCCAGGCTGCTGGTTTTTATCATTAACATGATTGTGAGTCTCTTGGTTTCTAGGCTACAGCAGATCTGAGGCGAGAGGAATGGGAATAGAGTAAATTAAACTATCACAAAGCTTACTGTTCTAACATTTAGTCATTTTTTAAAAAATAAATGTTGCTTGGATTACTGCAAGCTTTTGACTAATTTCAGAGTTATGAAAAAGTTTATTTTGACAATTTTTTGCTATTCTTATTGCTTATATGGAGGTATCAATTTCTGGAGGTCCTTACTCCAGCATTCTGATGTCCAGGTTATGTTTACATTTATTTTATTTTATTTTCAAATCTTGTTTTTAAATGCTTTAAGTTTCTAAAGGTTTGTCAAATTATTGGAATTTCAAGAACATTTTAAATTTACACTTAGCTCTTTAGTCAGTTCTGAGGATTGTGACTCTTGTGTTTGTCTACTATTCCTCTTAAAAGTTCTTTCCTGCTCCAAAGGAACTTAGAAGTTTCTGGAAACATTTTTCTCCTTTTGACCATTTTATCTTATAGTGGAATATTAACTTATTTCTCCTTTATTCTGGTATTTCTCAATGAGAAAATGTACCAGTAAGTGGTATTTCTGGAGTAAAAGATCCCAGCCTGTATGTACATCTGGGATCTCTTGCTGAACCCAACAATATCAGAAAAGACATCTCTCTCCTTGTTCATAGGGCCATGAGCGCTCTGTCTAGCTCTCTCTCTAACCTTTGATGTGTCTCCTAGTCAACGAGGACAGCGAAGAAGAAGACGACTGCGGGCTGATGCCCAGTGTGGAGGAAATCCCTGAGGATGTGGCCTCCTTGACCATGAGAAGAGAAAACAGCCTTCGTCGAACGCTTAGCCGCAGGTTGGTCACCTATTTAACTGGTGCCCCCATCCATTCCATATTTCCACGTGATCATTCTCTTTTTCTGTGTGCATAGTGGACACCATGAACACTCCCAGCTCTTCCTTTGTTTCCTTGTCTGGGGAGGAGGGTTGGGGTAGTGTGTTTCCCCACAGCCACCTGATTGGGAATAAACTTTGATGCAATCACAGAGACTGTGACATATGCTTGTAAGAAGACCCTCAGGATGCATCTAAATGCTCAGGAAAGCTTTCCCCTTTTCAATTTCTCAGATCTAGGTCCAATAGCAGGCCTCTGAATCCCCTGAAAAACTCCTTGAAAACTCAGAATATGAATACTCAGAAGGAGGAGGAAGAACTAGTGAAAGGACAAAAATTAATTAAGAAGGAATTCATACAAACTGGAAAGGTGAATACAACAGTGAAAAGTACCATTAGGGGTGATATGAGGCTTGGGATCCCAACATTTCAGTCTGATAATTTGAAAACACATCTACAGAAGGACTATGTCTTATGCATGCTTTGCAAACCTTTAAATAAATTCATCATTGAAATGTTAGTAGACACTCTGGGCTTTCTATCAAATCATATTTCCATGATGAATGAAAATATGTTTCTATTCCTGTGAATATCTTCATAGCACATTTTATGAGTGTTTGATTACATTCTGATACGTAGAACAAACAACAAAACTGCTTTGAGATGCAATTTTGGGAGTTAGAGATCACTAATACATCAATCTCAGAGTGCACAATTCAAATTAACAAAATTTAAAACCAAGGTCTTAAATTTAAGGTCTTACATCCAGTGTCTGCAGTATAACTCCATTTGTCCCACTCCATTTTTCTATCTTCCCCTCTTAATTGCATCTAGAAGCTTACTAATAATATGATAGTTATTTACCTTACATTGTATTTAAGCATTGATTATTATCCTGGCCCAACGCAGAAATGATAACCACAGGCTACCAAATTCTCTTACTTGTGATCCATTTTTTTCTAGGGATCCCACTCCCCCTTATAATTGGTATTCTAGGTAATTCTCCACCAAAAGCCATTATGAATTCTACTAACATTGAGGTGGGGGCTTTGCAGGTCAAGTTCTCCATCTACGTGAAATACCTACGAGCAGTAGGATGGTATTCAATTTTCTTCATCATCCTTGCCTATGTAATTAATTTCGTGGCTTTGATTGGATCCAACCTCTGGCTCAGTGCTTGGACCAATGACTCTAAAACCTACAATGGCACCAACTATCCAGCCTCTCAGAGGGACATGAGAGTTGGTGTCTATGGAGCTCTGGGACTAGTGCAAGGTATGTCTGATGGCTATAATAGCCTTTCCTTACATAATCTGTATGGTCAAGGCACTTTGCCTGGACTCAAGAAAAGAACTGCCATGTGTCCTTGGCACGAGACTTCAGGGATCCCTGCGCATGGTGCTGACTAAACTGGTTCCATTTCTAGGTATATTTGTGCTCACAGCAAATCTCTGGAGTGCCCGTAGCTTCGCCCATGCATCAAGTGTCCTTCACAAACAACTGCTGAACAATATCCTTCGAGCACCCATGAGTTTCTTTGACACAACACCCATAGGCAGGATTGTGAACAGGTTTGCTGGTGTAAGTATCTCAAGGGCTTCAAGATTATTTGTTTGTATGTTGAGGGTCTTCCTATTTCTGACAGGGAAAGAATGCTCATGTCCCCCTGGGCAACACTGTGTAGTTCCAGTTCCTTTGTCCATCAGCATGCAAATTATTTCTTGAGTACTTTGCGTGAGGTCTCAAGGACCCTGGGGATAAAGGAAGGAACAGTTCTGGCCCTTCAGGTAGCTCACCATGGAGTGAGTAAGACAGCCAAAGAAATAAAGAATTATACCAGAATGTGGTAAAACAAAAACAACAACAATGTGTACAATGGTGTTCTGGGAGTACAAAAGAGTGACAGAGGAAAGAGGTACTAAGTCAGACTGGGTGATTTAGGGTGGGAAATGCGAGAAAGGGTGAGACTTAAGTCATAGAAGCTAACGAAAGAGATGGGGAGGGGAGGGGGAGATGAGCAGAAGTGGTGTGCAGAGGGGAAAACCCAAGTAAGAGCACTATCACCGGCTATGACATGGATTAAAGGAATAGCAGGATAACCCTTTGCTTGGTCTCCACCGCCATTCCTGAGGCCTCTACCTTTTGTGCTTTAAAAATAAGTAAATTAGGTCTGGAAAGTGGAAGAGAGCCTCCTGTCCTTTTAATGAGGTTCTAAAACATTGTCTCCATCTACTGCAGATCACTCATTCATTCATTCATTCATTCATTTAATGACATTTATTGAGCACCTTTTATGAGCCAAGGACAATACTAACCATTGGGATGCTCAATAAATGTTCATATTACATAGATGGTTTTCTTCCATGGGCCAGACCACACTCATCGATTCTTTTCTTTTTTTTTTTTTTTTTTTTTTTTTTGACTTCACCCAAGGACACACTTATTGGTTTTAGAGAGAGTGGATAGGAGGGAGAGAAACATCAATGTGAGGGGGAACATCAATAGGTTGTCTCTCATAGGTACCCTGACTGGAGACCAAACCCCCAAACCCGCAACCTAGGTATGTGCCCTGACTGGGAATCAAACCTGCAACATTTTGGTGTACAGGACAATGTTCCAATCAACTGAGCTACCCAGCCAGGACCAAACTCATTGAATCTTAATGCATATGATATGGAACTTCTAGGAATAGAGGCAAAAACTAGGCAATTCTGAGTAGTATTCAATGATCACCTGCACAGCTTTCAGTCCTCTGTAGAAGAGGAAGTACATATCTTAAAATGTCTGAGCAGCTCTGGACCCTTATTTGTGTGGTTGTGGAGCAGACACAGAAAGGCTAGCTCATAGCCCACTGCCAGGTTCTGGGGACACTGACTGCTTCAAGAGTGGGCATTTATCACCTTCTTTTGGGACAAAAATTGTGGGCATAATGTCATTGGAGACAACTTTAGTGAGCTCTCTGCTCTTTAACAGAACCTTTAAAAGTGCACCATTTTGGATAGGAAGATTTCACACAGGTACTTTGCAAAAATTATAACTCATTTCTGACACATTATATAATTAATCTTCTGAAAAAGAGAACATAGAGATCTTAGTTTGAGTTAGTTAGGCAACAGTTGTATTTTGCTAACTGTTTTTGCAGGAAAAAAGAATCTGCCACTAATTATATAGTGAGTTTTGTGGGGGAAGTGGCTCGGGCTCATAAAGGATAGTTTGACCTAAGGTCCTCTAGAACTGATGGTGGAGCCCTTAAGAGCAGGTGGAGGAAAGAAGGAGAATTTGTGCCACTTAAGAGTCAAAAGTAATGTGTATAAAACTGATAGCTGGTGAGAATTTCTTTTTTCTGCCAGCCCTGGACATATTATTATTTACATTCTGATGTAACTTTGGGAAGGGTAAGTTAGACTCAGGAGTCAACCACTCTTCAGGACTCTCTTTGGAAGCTGTTATCCCTTACCCAGTTTGGGACACTCCAGAGATAACATGGAATCAATTTGATACTCACATATAACTAATCTTAGAATCAACAGGTTCTAAGAAATACAGGCAAGGGGAACCCCAAAAATATAACCTATGCTTCTTGTGTATACTCACCATTCATCCATCCACTCATTTGCTCAATTATTTATTCAACATGACATAAAGGTGATATGGTGGTAAGACACATCCATTATCTCTGGTTAGAACACTAACCAGGCAGGAATCCACCTTCCTCTCCCCTTGAAGTCCAATGCTTGACAGAGGAAACAACAACTTGCCGGGTTCCTTAGTCAGGGATGTGTGTGTGTGGCAGGGCTTCCTGACTGGAGCCACCAAACAAATGTTCGTTGAATGCTTGTGCTATGCCAGGCTCTATTCAAGGTACTCAACAGAATTGGGACCTGTGTAAAGTTAGAGTAATTGAACTGACTTGGCTAGAGGAGGGTTTACCTTGTAAGGCTCTATTAGCTTAGGGTGGTTATGAATGGTTTAAAAATTTGAAAAATGGGAATTTCACTGCCAAGGGTAAAAATCTTTGCCAAATCTATTGAAGGATGACTACCATATCTGTTTGGAAGGATTTAGAAAGATAAAGACATTACAGAAATTAGATTGGTTTTCAGGGTGAGCAGAACAGTCTATTGCAAATGAATATCATGAAGTGATTAAATGAAGGAGTCACTGAGAACTCAGAATTGAACATACTTCCTACTAGAATCAGGAAAAGCTAAAATGCTGTAGGAATTCATCAATATACCATCTTTCCTAACTGCGTGTCCCTAGGATATTTCCACAGTAGACGACACCCTCCCCACATCCTTGCGCAGCTGGATTTTGTGCTTCCTGGGGATCATCAGCACCCTCGTCATGATTTGCATGGCCACTCCAATCTTCATTATCATCATCATTCCTCTTGGCATCATTTACGTGTCCGTTCAGGTAGGCTTGGAAATGGCTGGGTCTCTACTCCTCTCTATTTATAAAGCCCAGGCTCCTTCCTGAGCATCTTTTCCTTTGTTTATCGCTAGTCACCCTCTCCTCTTCAGCATCTTTGTTATTTACTCCTATATGGATATCCAGAGGCGCCCACAGGCCACTGTCTGAAGCTGAGGTGGCAGCACCAATAGAGTCATGGTTCACAGCAAATCTAACCTTAACTCTGTCCCCTGAGAAGCTTAAGTGAGGCATATTGATATTTACATCCCAGACTACCATGAGGGTGGCCCTGGACAAAGTTTTGAAGCTCTACAAGAACCCCCACTCCCAAAATGGTTAGGTCATTGGTTGCTATGGTTACTTCCTTGGTTGACTTGGGCTAATCTGCTTGGAGATGTGTCTCTGCAGGAACTCCATCTCTTCACATCAGGGCAGATCCAGTTTCACTGGGTGTCTTTGAATGACTTAGGCTCAATTTCAATGTGTTCTTGAGGGAACTGGTAGCTTGAGAGCCAAGACTCACAGAAAAACTGGAGCAAGTGGAAGGGACTCCATGCCCATAAAAAAAACTGATGAGGGGAGGAAAGCTGTGGAAAGAACTCTTGTCGCACCACCTACCTGTGGGATAAACAGGAAAACAATTCTGGCCTTGCTGTCAAGGACGGCCTGTGGCCTGCGGTGAGGGGCCACCTCCTGGTGTTTGTATTGGGTTCCCCCTCAGGTACGTTGTCATCTTGGTAACAGCCTTTTGACTGTTAATAATGAACCAATAAATAAGATGCAGGATACTTGAGAAAACGTTCAGGTATAACATTTTGAATTCTGACTCTCAAATGTTGCGCTCTTCCCTAGTTTCAACAAATCCTCATGGAATCTAGCAGCACTACTAACCCAGTCCACCGAACCTCCCCCTTCAGCCCTCGTGGCTCAGAAAGCCAGCCTGCGCTCTCTGTCACACCCAGTTCTGGCTCTTAAACCCTCCACATTCCACACAGCTCCAGAACTGTCTTTCACCACAACACCTGTCTCTGTTCAATTTTTATCCAAACCTCCACATGCCTTTCTCTGGCCACTTCCTGACCATCTCCACTTTCCACACCACTTAGGTCCCAGATGCATTTACATAGCTGTTTTGGAGACCATTTTTTTCTAACTGCTGCCCAAAAACTGTCATTTGGACAATATATGCAGATCCTTGGGGAGAATATGGATTAGGCTGACAAAACTCCTTACGTGGTTTGGAAGTTCAGACCACTAAGGCTGTGCTACAGTCTCTTCCTCATCTTCTGCTGTCCCCCACCAACCTCAGATCTTCCCACCTTCCTCTTACTCTGAGCCTCTCTCATCGTTCTTCCAGCCAGAGGTGAGACCAAAGGCTTCTGTCCTGTTCAGTGTGGGCTGTGACTGTCAAGGTGAAGAACACTGGGTCACACAGAGGAAGAGGTGCGGCCTATGTGACATGATTGTGTGACTAACTGACTCCTTCCTTTTGGGGTCCAGATTTTTTATGTGGCCACTTCCCGCCAGCTGAGACGCCTGGACTCTGTCACCAGATCCCCACTCTACTCCTTCTTCAGTGAGACTGTGTCAGGCTTATCTGTTATCCGTGCGTTTCAGCACCAGCAGCGATTTCTAAAACACAATGAGGTGCTGATTGACACTAACCAGAAGTGTGTCTTTTCCTGGATTATCTCCAACAGGTGAGGTTTCCCTGGGTGTTTACCCAAATGTGCACTTTGGGGCTCTGCATGTATGACTTAGCTATGGGACAGCAGACATAGCCAGTGATATGAAAGTCACTATGGCCAAACACACCGGCAATGTAAGGAGAGAGAAGAAAGCGTGAGCTTTGGAGTCAGAGACCAGGTTCCTGTGCCTGCTCTGCCATTTACCACACCAGGTGAATCGCCTTTACCTTTCTGAAGGAAACCTCATTTTCTTTGTTTTGACAATGGCTAGAACACAGCCCCACTCACAGGCTTGTGGTGCAAGCCCAGTAACATCTGTGAGCACCGTGTAACCCAGGTACTGCGCAGGGGTCGTGTGGCCTGGGTATTCTCTGTTTGCTTTCCTGGGAGTGAATGCATGGTTTTCTACAGGCAGGACAACTCTTTGTAGGGTGGCAAAAGCAGCAGAGGTTGGAGGGAGGGGATCTGGGAATTTTTAGAGAAAGCCAGTGATGACATTGGAAAGTTCACATCCTGTGAAGAAAGTCCCTGAGGAGGGTGAGCGCTCTTCATTTCTCCAGCATCACTAGACCCTGGCAAGAAGTGGTAGGTCCCTGAAGAGATAAGGTCTTGTAGAGGAAGTGAAATTCTTGAGTGCTTTGAACATGGTCTGGAGGTATTAGTTGGAACATGAAGAGACCAGGAATTTGATTGTAAAAGTATTTGATTTCTTAGCTACTTTTCAAGAAGGAAACAGGCATACAAATCAATCCTATTGGATGCCTATTGTAAATATGTATCATATTTATTTGCACAGTGCTAGAATTATTGGTGCAAATTTATTAAATACATTTTATTTGGGAAAGTCAATTTTTATAAAAATTTTTATAAACCATATCTGTAATATCCTATTTGGTTCTCTGCAGTCGATCCCCCAAGTCGCGGCCAACTTCTCTCCACCCCACCTTCTTCTCTGCCTTTTTAAAATCATGAAATCAGACAGGCTCTGTTGCCCTCTGCTGAGCTGCTTCCATGTGGATTCTCTATGGCATTATCTCCCCATCTGATCAAAAGTCACTTGGAACAGTTGTTTAAATGCAGGTTCCTGAGCCCCATCCTAGGCCCCCTGAGTCAGAATCTCCTGGGGTAGAAGCCAAACTGTTTTTTGCATGGTTTTATATACTTTTAACAACTGCCCCAGATGATTCTTATGATTTGACAAGTTTGGGAGACATTGAACCATAGGATTCCCTTAGTTTAGCAAACTTCTCTAGTATCTTTAAAGTGCAATTTATTCTCTAAAATCCAACTTGAAAGACTTAGGAATACATGGTAGAGTCAAACTGAAGCACCTGCTAGGAACACTATTCTACCATCTCAAGCCCTCTAGAATGTTCTATAAACACCTCTACTACTGGGTCAGGTAAGAAAGTGAATACCTCCCAGTGACACCTCTCTCTCTGGTTTTGTTGTTCTACAGGTGGCTTGCAGTGCGTCTGGAGCTGGTTGCAAACTTGATTGTCTTCTTTTCATCATTGATGATGGTTATTTATAGAGATACCCTAAGTGGGAACATTGTGGGCTTTGTTCTGTCCAATGCACTCAATGTGAGTCTGAGGGTTGGGAGTTCGGTTAAATGAATGCATTGAGTCTTAAATTGTGTCCAAAGTGTGCCATGAGGTCCATGCTCTTGATTCTTTTCTAGATCCAGAGGCACTAGGGGAGGCTGAGATTCAAACCCCAGCTTCGTCTCTTTCTAATTGTGTAACCCATGGGCACTCTCCTTACTCTTTCTAAATAGGTACCGGAGTCATCTGGACAGAAATGTTATTGCCCTTGGGAATTAAGAAAGCAATTTCATATGAGTCCATCTAATAGTTCCCTGTCTGTTTTCCTCTTTGCTTGATCTAGTCAAAGGAGAGAATATATTAGTTTCTTTTCCATAATATAGCAGTAACCAGAAAGTCATTTTAGTAAGTATTTTCTTCTGTTTGTTTTTCTTAGATTTCAGAATAATTGGAGAAATCCTAATAGAGAACACAGAGTTCAATAAAACTATACTACATCCTCAGAGTGACTAGGGGCTAAATGTTAGATGTTATTTCCTAGCACCTAAGACAGTGGCTGGCACTACAGTAAATGTTCAATATATGATACTCATTTAATGGGTCCTTTGGTCATCTTTCATGGTATCTTTTTAAACTAATATACTGGAGGTTTGCCCAGCTACCAGCACACTCTATGTGGTGCTGTCTTCAGTAGAAGTTAATAAGGCCCAAGGTGATCATGGCAGACACCCAGAGGATGCCGTTGTTCACCATAGTGCCACTGGGTTCCTTGTGCTGCTGCTTCTTTCTCCACCCAGGCTTGTTAACCTGGGAGAGATGAGACAGAGAATCAGACTGACCAAAACAAAAACAGTCAATATCAATGATTTCATGTTGTTTCACCTACTCTTGGTCCCCACGATCCTGGGCTCTCCCTCTCTCTAACCACCATTCACTCAACAAAAACTCCCTGGTTTGAGTCTTTGTCTGAAAGAAGCTTCCCAAGACTCTAGACTGGACTGGATCAGGATAACCCCCTTACTGGTGGTTCGGTGCATCTTTATAATGGCAGCATGGCACCTGGAGTTTACTGGGGTAATGGAGGACAAGGATCCACCCTGAGGGCTGGGTTCTCAAAAGAGCTATTGTTGAGAGCAGAGATGAGGCAGCTTTTTAGAAGGCATTTTCATTCCTGGTTTTTTTTCTTATTTTTTCCCTATTTGCAGAAGGCCACCCACCACCATTTCTGCAAAGTACACTAAGCTTACAGGCAGGAGAGCCAAGTTCTGGTCATACTGCACCAACTGCCAGCCTCTCCAGCCCCAGCGTTAGCCCCAAGGCACCCCAAGCTCATTTTGCCTTTCACGTGAGCACCACACAGTTGAGCACTGAGTTGTCCTCCAGCCATTCGATGCACGGGTCTCATTTCCTCCTTCAAGGAGGTGAATGAACATTGGTACCTACACCTTTCTTGCTGTCTCGTAGAGCTCAGCATAATGCTCAGCGCAGAGCAGCCCCTGAATTGATTTTGTGGTCCGATGAGCTGCATTGGCTTCTGAGCCTGAGATGATCTTTAGTCTTCTGGTTTCTCTGTAGATCACACAAACCCTGAACTGGCTAGTGAGGATGACGTCAGATGTTGAGACCAACATTGTGGCTGTTGAGCGCATAAATGAGTACATAAACCTGGAAAATGAGGTAAGAAGGTATTAGAGAAACCCAGGGACAAGGCAAAGAAAAATATGTGACTCCTTCGAGAAAGCGTTCTCACCTTATCTGGAGGCTACACGTGGGGGGTTATAAAGGTTCCGCTAAAAGTTTCCCTTGCTGTTACTCAAATGACCCAATTTCTTGAACCTTAGAATAGGAAATGGTTTAGGGGAGGTCATGTCTTAGAACGTAGTAAGCTAAATGGTGGCTTCAACTGGGAGATCTTGTGAGACAGGGTTTCTGCAACTGAATAAGGTAGGAACCTCTGGAAGTCTCAGTCTAGTTCAGTCTGTTAAATGTAGACACCCACAGGGGGCTGAAACACTGCTACCCCTCCACTGCTCTGCGACACAAGCCCCATGGGGATTGTTCAGCGAGCTGCCTCCATATAAAGCACTTCTCCTGTCTCCTTGCCAGGCACCCTGGGTGACTGAGAACAGGCCTCCAGCAGGGTGGCCCAGCAAAGGGGAGATTCAGTTTAACAACTACCAAGTACGGTACCGGCCTGAACTGGATCTGGTACTGAAAGGGATCACTTGTGACATCAAGAGCCAGGAGAAGGTAGGTAGAGCTGAAGAAAGGCTGGGGTGTGAGTCCTTGTGATGGAAGGACAATTGGACACAGAGGTGGGGTGGGCAACCAAACTCTGGGCCCTCATCGTTGCGATATAGTGACAGGATCCGGGCACTTCCTCTGCGGGGAAGTGTAGTAAGACAGCGCGACCACCAGAGGGCAGGATATCCACACGTGATCAAGCGGACTTACGGGGCTGCAAGGACTTTTAGCTCAGCCCTTCCCCGCCCTCCTTGCCTCGTTCTCCCCTTGCTGACCAGGGCTCATTTCGTGAGAGGGCCAGGGAATGTAAAGAGGAAGTCAGGGAGCACACGGCTTGGGGAAAGAATTGACGAGAACATCAGTGTGGAGGTTCTCCCTGCAGCGAGAATGGCCTAGTTCTCCTTCGGGTTTGCAAAGTCCTGCACCCTCGTTTGATGTTCTTGTTCTCTGAGGATCTGGGGGTCTGATGTAGGACCCAAAACTGTCTGGGTGAGGATGCTGAGGTCCAGATCAGGGTCTGGTTCTCAGCTGATGGCAGGCCTGATTGTTCCTTCCCCTCCCTTCTAAACAAGGATTTTTTTTAAAAAAAATCTATCGTTTTCAATAATAATTATAACAGCTGCTGATGTGTCCATTTCCAACAGTCACTGTAGTTCTCAGCAAGCCACAGTTTAGGAGGTGGGATGGGACAGCCATCTCGTTCTGACATCTGGGCCCTTTTTTCCCCACCAAAACCAAAATCAGTTTAACATCTTAGAGATAAAAGTAGCCAATCACTGCCTCTTTCCACCTGTGATTCTGACTGTCCCACGCGGCATTTATATCCACCAAGGATTGCATGGCGACCTAACCTGCAAAGGACCTCTTTACAGATTGGTGTGGTGGGCAGGACAGGAGCTGGAAAGTCATCCCTGACAAACAGCCTCTTCAGAATCCTAGAGGCTGCAGGTGGCCAGATCGTCATTGATGGCATAGACATCGCCTCCATTGGGCTCCATGACCTCAGAGAGAAGCTCACCATCATCCCCCAGGTGAGCTCTAGAACTTACAGTCACACTTGGCAGGGGACAGATGCAAGAAATGTGTGCATCTTCTTCTTGATGTAGATTCAGTTAGCAGTGTTCTTTCTGCAGTCTGCCCAGAGTACCTGAGCTAGTCCCTTCCCTAAGACTCACTGGTTCCAGAATTTACAAAAACAAGTTCTGCGTTTTTTTGGTAATATGCTAGTGTGACTGCCTGTATGTAGCCAGTAGGTGGCAGCAACACAACAGAAGTCAAATAAAGCAGATGATTATTTAGCATTTCTATAGCCCATCACGGTTTGCAAAGCTCTTTGCAATCAGCATTAGCAGTTTCACCACTGAAGCTTGAAACCATTAAGCTTTATATTCTTCATCTGACGGGGTTAGAAGATAGGGCAGGGAGTGTGCTGCAGGTTTCTGCCAGCAAGCCAACGCTTGGTGCATTGGCAAGAAAGGCTGCCCCTCGTTCCTCTCTGGACCCCACCAAATAAGGACGGCCCTGGAGGCTTCTGGCTGGTATATGGGTCCTCATCAGAACCATATCCCTCTGCTCACTGCAGCCAAGTCTCTGGGGGTGGTTCTGGTTTGTCTGGTGTTAGCTCAGTTTGATGCACTCTTTTCTCCAGCCTCTTCAAAGACATAATAAATTCTTCTCCTGTGACTGTTCCACCCTGGATCCCTCCACCTCCACACCATGAGTTTTTATTTAGGAGTGTGGAACTTGCAACCCAGCTTTCCCTCTCGGGCCAGTCCTACTCGCTCTCTCCTGGCCACAAAGTACTGCTAGTCCCTTTTCTGCCGTTAGCCCCAACAGCCCCTTCATCCCTTGACTTGCAGGATCCCATCCTGTTCTCCGGAAGCCTGAGGATGAATCTAGACCCTTTCAATAACTACTCCGATGAGGAGATTTGGAAGGCCCTGGAGCTGGCTCACCTCAAATCCTTTGTGGCCAGCCTGCAACTTGGTTTGTCCCATGAACTGACAGAGGCCGGTGACAACCTTAGGTAATGTTTCCTAACACACCTGCCCCACAGGCAGTGAGAGGAGGTGAGGGGAACGACTGCTTGGTTCCTTGTGCTAGAGGGTGTCTGGCATCATAGAACTTGCCCTCTTCCCGTGTAAAGTGGGCATGCGGTGAAGATGTCATGAGAGGACAGATGTGAATGTGCATGGAAACGCCAGAAAAACCTTTGTTGGTATATGTGCCCTCTCAAGACATCATGCAAAGTGAGTTCACAGGTCCGCCATTCTGGAGGTTTTCCTCTTAGCTGCTCACTGCAATCAGGATAAGAACAATCGTGACACCTGGTCCAACCGCAGAAAGTCTGATTTCACTGGTATATGGTATAGACTGGACGTGGGCGTCCCAAAGGATCCTAGGGGTTGCTGTGGGCATCCATTTTGAGCAGACCTGGCCTAAAGGTCATGCAGGTGATGGGGACATGGTGTCTGCAGGATCCATGGGCACCTGAAACACCTTAAACCAACAGAGAGACTCTCAACTTCACAGTTCTTTTTACCTTCCCAAAGATTCTTTATACAGGCTAACACTTCACACTTTCGACCTTCACTTATCCTGTCACTTAATAAGTTGACCCAGCATTTTCCCTGTGGCAATTGGGTTTTTCCCTCCACACACTGAACTTCAGCCTTCAGCCAAAGCCACTGCTCAGAGGCAGTGCTTCCTGCAGTCCCAGAGTGGTGAGCAGGGCAGGGACCACTAATAAGTGAAACTCATCTAAAAAGGGAGGCTCAGTAACTCAGTTAGTAGATCAGCAGCTCTGGCTTTACCCAAAAACCTGTAATAATTGCAGATTCTCAGGCTCTTGACCAGAATCTTTGTGTATATTACAGTTTGAGAAGCAATGCCTAGCGCATTGATTCTTAACTAGGCTGCACACTAGAATCACTCAGGAATCTTCTGAAAAATCTCAGTACCCAGGCTGTACCCCAGACCAGCTGAATTAGGGGCCCAGAGCACTTCAGTGTGTAGCTTTGGGATAGAAGGCTGCCATGTTTGTTTTCCCTCTGCAGTGGGTCTGGGAACTAGTAGGACTTGATGGGTCTTTAAGCCCATGAAATAGATTATTCAAACATTCAGTCAACAAATATACATTGAGCATCTACTGTATGCAGACACTAGAGGTACAGAGGGAGATGACACAGACACAGTCCCTGGTCTCCTGGCACTTACAATGTCATGGAGAAGACAGGCCTTGTGCGACTCAATGCCAGGCAGTAAATGCTGTGGACATGTGGGGCCATGTAGGACCCTCTGCCAGGATGTGACAGACGGACCTTGATACTTACAGTTTGTAAGAACAAAATATCACATTGTCCTTCTCTGTCCATGCTGGGAGACACTTAAATGGCATTTCCAGTGCCTTGGTTTGGAGGTGTTGAAACTTAAATTTCTCTGATGAGTGATGAGAGATCGGAGATCAATCAGCTTGGAGAGAGAGACAGCAGCCCAGCCCAATGGGGCCTCAGCAGCAGCCTGTGATATGAGGCCCAGCAGAACAAGGCAGGAGTTTGGTGTAAGTTCAGGAAATAGTTTTGCAGTTGCCTCTGTTTTTACAGTACAGAGAAAAACTGGAAGTTCATCTTGGGTGACTTCTCATCTGCAGAAATTTTCTCCCAGAGAATTACAGAACTTTTAGTCTAGCCACCCTCTGTTTAATATGTTCCCTAATGGCCACAGCAGGAAAGAGCAATCAGCTAATTACTGAATATTTCCTCCACATCATTTCCCAGAGCTTCTTTATGTAAGTAAGAGGTCCAGCCTTCATTACCAGCTCTTCACAAATTAAAGTGATTTGCATTTCACAAGCATATTCAAGTTCCACATACATTGCATCTCACACCAAGACATCATGTTCATTAGATAGCTACATCTCTAATCAAGGCAGAAGGCCTTGAACAAATAATTAGCCTTGAGACTAGAATTACACATTAAAATAACAGATGGATTTGCTAAGACCACTAAGAAATGCCACTGGGGCATTCTGGTGTGGTGTCACCTTGTCTTAATGGTGTCAGGTCAAATACTGCTGAAATGAACTTGGGCATCCATCTTATTTCGGAATTGTGGTTAGTGTGCTGGGATATCACTGCAGCCAAACGGAAAGCACTATTCCTGTGCTAGTGTGTTCCAAACTTGTTAAACATGAAAATTGCCTGGGGTGCTTATTAAAAATACACATTTCTTGGCTCCTCCCTATTCTGATGGAGTACTGTGGGGCTCACAAATATGAATTTTTAAATTAAGTACTTGGGTCTTCTAATTACTTGGAAAAGTTTGGCAAACATTGCCCAGGCAAAAATGATCAGCTAGTGGAAGAGGCTAAGGCGTTCGGGACAGCAGGGGGCGGGTAGTTAGGAGCATGGGTTTTCAATGTCTCGTCGAGTCTTGTCAGCCCAACATCCCATCCCAGGTTATTCCGTGGGCCTTGGGGCTAATGCCTGGTTTCTGCCCTTGTCTGCAGCATAGGGCAGAGGCAGCTACTGTGCCTGGCCAGGGCTCTGCTTCGGAAATCCAAGATTCTGATCATGGATGAGGCCACTGCTGCAATAGATCTCGAGACAGACCACCTCATCCAGATAACCATCCAAAAGGAGTTCTCCCACTGCACCACGATGACCATTGCACACAGGCTGCACACCATCATGGACAGTGACAAGTGAGTGGGGTGGGGATGAGCTTGATAGATCCGGCTTAGCCCTTTGTCAACACTAATAGCGTCGGCTGTGAGATATCTTACAGCAGAAGGATTAACCACCATTATTTTATTGATGAAGAAATGGCAGCTGAGAAATTTCAAGTCATTTGCACAAAATGACAGATCAAGTTAATGAAATCCAACAGGGTTAAGTAAACTGCCTTGAGGGAAAAATGGAAAACTGTACAACTATCACCATAATTGAGTACGGGGAGGTGGAGTCTCAGGCTGAGTGGCAGGCACTGGCTACAGACCTTCCCAGCTAAGGGTCTCAGCTGTGACCCCTATAAACTGCTTTCTGTTCCTCACATGGGTTACTTTGAAAATGGGGGGTAATGTAAGTAATCTTAGGAACTGGGGAGAATAGGCTACCTTAAACAAAGCATACCTTTTTTTTTATAAGCTTATATAAATGGGCTCAGATAGTGTCTATTCTTCTACTACTTGATTCTCTTGTTCAACATTTTATATGGATTTCATCTGAGCTGATCCAGATAGCTGCAGTTCATTCATTTGTGCTGCCTTGTAGCCTTGTATGAATGACTGTACAGTATTCCCTCACTTATCACGGGTATCACTTTCTAGACCCCACCTCCCTGTGATAGGTGAAAATCTGCGAAGTAGGAACCTTACATTTATTTTTGTATTTACATATATTTTAAGGCTTTATAAGCCCTTCCCACACACTTATTAACCATTCCCAGTCCCTCATTAACCTTTCCCATTCCCTTATTAACCTTTTCCACACTTTTATAAACACTACTTATGTTCTTAAACATATTCTACACTCTTAAACCTACAAAACTTTAACAACATACATATACAGTACCGCAAAATCCCATGAGATAGCAAAAAATCTGCGATAAATAATTAAATATAGTATTTTTTAAAATCCCGCAATACAGTGAGGCCATAAGTGAACTGTGATATAGAGAGGGACTACTGTACCACGACTGAGTGCTGGTTATTCACACAAATGCCCAGATTCAAGATGCTGCTTTCTAAGACTTGCATTTCCTTCTTCCTTGTTTCAGGGTAATGGTCCTGGACAATGGGAAGATTGTTGAGTATGGCAGCCCTGAAGAACTGCTGGGAAGACCTGGCCCCTTTTATTTTATGGCCAAAGAAGCTGGCATTCAACATGGGAACAGCACAGCATTGTGACAGCAGGTCCCATGGCTCAGAAGGGACTAGAAGGATCATCCCTTTTTTATTTTGGGGAACTATCAAATGTAGAGGAATGTGTATAAAATGTGTATTTTAAAGAAGAATCGTAAGTGAACACCCATGTACTCACTACCTGGGTTAAGGAAATGAATGCTACCAGCTCCATCAGAATCCCCCGATGGCCGCACTTCGATTCTACCTCCTTCTAGCTGCTACCTACCCCCCAGAGACAACCATTGTCCTGAATTTCATGATAATTATCCCCTTGCTTTCCATTTTAGTTTTACCACTTTGTATATATCTTTAAATGATGTGTACCTTTTTAAAAAACTTATGTAAATGGCCTGGCTCATACTGCATGCCTTCTTCTATGACTTTGGTTCAATGTTATTTTTGAGATCCATCCATGTTGATGCCCACAGTGGGGTTAGTTCATGCTCACTGCTCTGTAGTATAGCGGCCTGTGAATACGCCACAGTGCATCCATTTCAGTGTTGGTCAGGAGTAGGCTTAGTTCTTTGGTGGTTTTTTTTCTATGATGAACAATACTGTTATGAACATTCTGATATATAATTCCTGAGTTATGTGTGAGACTTACTTAGGGTATAATGCAGGAATAGGGGTGTGCACATGTTTACATGCATATATATTAGGTAATTCCAAACGGTCAATGCCAATTTGAAACACTTTGTCCATCTGATGAGTATGAATTGGTACCTTGATGAGGCTTTCATTTATGTTTACCTGGTTACTATTGCAGTTTCAATATGAGGTTTCTGCTTGTTCTCATTCATGGTGATTTGTTTCCTTGTTTGCCTGGTGGATTTTGACAGTAAGCTGCTCACTCTGCTTAGCATTGTATCTGTGGACATTCTTTGAGGCTGGGTGAACCTGAGCTGTCCTAAGAAAAATTGTGAAAGTGCCTGCCTGTCCTCTGGGGGCATTTCCCAGGACTTCTTTGACTTAAATTCTCCTTGAAGGGGTCTCAAACTATGCAACTAGTGTGACTTCAGACCACAGTTCTATGCAAGAGCCAGCTTGTGGCATGATGCCTCCCTTTGACCTAGCGTCAGGTTGGAGATAGACATGAGGCCCTATTGACCCCCCCTTCGTGGTGGGGTTTATTCCCATCACTCTGTTTTTTTTAAGTTAATTAATTAATAGACTAATTAATTAATTTTTTATTGATTATGTTGTTACAGTAGTTCCAATTTTTCTCCCCTTTGCTCCCCTCTGCCCAGTACTCCTCTTCCCTCCAGCAATCCCACCCTCCTTCGTTCATGTCCATGGGTCGTGCATATAAGTTCTTTGGCTTCACCCTTTCCTATATTATTCTTAACTTCCCCCTGTCTATTTTGTACCAACCGATTATGCTTCTTAGTCCCTGCACCATTTCCCCATTTCTCCCCTCCCCCCTCCCAGCTGATAACCCTCCAAATGATCCCCATACCTAGGATTCTGTTCCTATTCTGGTTTGCTTAGTTGGATTTTGTTTTTATTTTTCAGATTCAGTTGTTGATAGTTGTGAGTTTGTTGTCATTTTAGTGTTCATAGTTTTGATCTTCTTTTTCTTAAGTAAGTCCCTTTGACATTTCATATAATAATGGCTTGATGATGATGAACTCCTTTAGCTTTACCTTGTCTGAGAAGCACTTCATCTGCCCTTCCATTCCAAATGATAGCTTTGCTGGATAGAGTAATCTTGGTTGTAGGTTGCTTTTCATCATATTGAATACTGCTTGCCAGTCCCTTCCTGCCTGCAAAGTGTCCTCTGAGAAATCAGCTGATAGTCCTATAGGCAGCCCCCTGTAGGCAACTCTCCGCCTCTCTCTTGCTGCCCCCAGGACTCTCTCTTTATTTTTACCTTTGGCATCTCAATCATGATGCATTTTGGTGTGGTCCCCTCTGAGTCCAGCTCACCTGGGACCCTCCGTGCTTCCTGGACCTGTATGTCCATCTCCTTCACAAAATTTGGGAAGTTTTCCTCATTTTTTTCAATTCTTGCTTCCTCATTCTGCACTGGTTGACTGTTTTTTTCTTCCTTATGTTCCAAATCATTGATTTGAACCCCAATTTCCTTCCCTTCACCATTGGTTTTGTGTGGATTTTCCTTCATTTCACTTAGCATAGCCTTCATTTTTCTTATGTGTTTGTTGTACTCAAGCATATCTGTCAAGCCTGTGAGCATCTTCATCACCAGTGTTTTGAATTCTGCATCTCTTAGGTTGCCTATCTCCTCATCTGTGAGGTTCGCTATCTCCTCGTTGCTTAGTTCTCCCACTGGAACCTTGATCCCTTCCCCCTTTTGGGCCATACTTCTCTGTCTCTTCATTCTGACAGGCTCCTGTGTTTGTTTGTCTCCATGTCCCAGGTAGAGCTGTCGCTCCTGTTACGTAGTAAGGGGTGGAGCCTTAGGGATTTGTCAATAGAGGGTGGCCTGTTTCACCACATTGTGGCACTGTGTTTGGGGGAGGGGTCCGAGAGGGAATAATGCCGCCTGCCCAGCGCTCACCCCTTTTCCAGACACCTCTCCCACTTCCACACCGGCCTGGCACCCCTCTAGCTGCTTCCCTGGCTGTCATTCCCTGATTGGGTGGGTCTGTGGATGTTCTAGGACCGTGGGGGCCCTTTAAACAAGCGGACTCTGCTGAGACCGGCAGTTTCTGCCTCCACCCCAACCCCCACTGGTCAGAAGCAATGAGGCTTGATTTTCCCTGGTGCTGGGACTGTGAGCTTCGAGGTCCAGTGAGGAGCTGGGAATGCTCCCCAGGTGCCCCTCCTGACTTTTTAAAATGTATGACTGCGCTTTCTGCTGACCTCCCACCTCCGCTGCTGCTGCTGCCACCACATTGCATCCTCTCTGCCCAGCTCCGCCCCTCCTACCTGTCTAGATGAGTGTTTCTTTTTTATATCTTTGTTTTCTGGACTTCCATGCAGTTTGATTTTCTGGAATTTCTGGTTGTTTCTAGTTTTGAGGTAGTTGTATTCCTTCTTAGTTGTGGAGGGAGATGCAGCATGTCTGTCTATGCCTCCATCTTGGCCAGAAGTCTCCCCATCACTCTTAACTTGTTCTTTTCCAATCACATCAGCCACCAGGCCCTTTAAGTTTTATTCCTTTACCCCCATCCCTTTCACCATCATTCAGGTTCTCATCTCATCTAATAGTCTGACGGCACAGGAATCCCTATTTCCTGTATTGTTTTTCTCAGATTCATACACGCATGGCTACCAGTGATCAAATATGCAAAACTCTTCTGCTTAAACCCTTCATTCAATGGCAATCCAGAATAAAGTTAAAATTCCTTAGTATCGTATAACAAAGTTCCCTAACATTTGATCTAGTCTCATTTCTTCTAACTCCCGTATCTCACATTAAACTCCAGCAACATTAAAAGGCTTTTAGATTTTCACACAGACACACCTTTTGACTCTAGCCTTCTGCTTATCTATCCCTTCTGCTTGGAGTACCTCTAACTCATTATGACTCAACTACGAGGTTCTCTTCTCCTAATAGCCTTTCCTGATCCCCTCTCTTACACTGCCAACCTAGTTTCAGTGCTGTAGTGGATATTCAATTGTTTGGGAAGCTCAGCAACTGAACCTCAGTTCTGTGTTTGGGGACTTCCTCAACTTAAGATTCTTGGTGGGAGACTAGGGTGCAGCCATGTGACTAGGTTCCATTAATCGGATGTGGCAGCGCCAGACTTTGATTCAGATGCCAGTGATATATCTGTCCTGGGAAAGGTGATGGCAGTCATGACAGTCGCTGCTATTGTCCAGGGGTAGCAGTGTGGTGGTTCTAGCTGCAAGGTCCAGTGATATTGTAGTGTGATGCTGAGCATCATTGCTGGCTTCAAATGTTCACATCTGGCTTGCTTACTCTCCCAGAGACAACAAGCTACCTATCATTTGAAAACTTCCTTTCTGCCTAAGTTTACCAGAGGTAGGGACTCTTGTTTACAACTAAAAATACTCTGCACCTAACTCCCTTTACTGTATTTATTACTTTGACTGATATTTCTCTGTTTGGGTCTTTCTCACTAAGCTATGAGCCTCTTGAAGGTGGAAATAATTTCTTACTCATTTTTTTTTCTATCTTCAGTGGCTAGAATATAGCAAGTATACACATAATTTTGTTCAAAAATGTTTTTTTTTAATTGAATGGGAAAAATGAATGCCAAGAATATAGCCAAAGAGTTGAATAAAACAAAGTAACTCCACATTGACACATTGGCACAAGCAGGAAAAGTAAATGTACCAATCAGACTTCAATTTTTTGCAGGCTAGTTTTGTATAAGTGCCTTTTGAAATACCCTCTGAAGAAATTCATTTCATTCAGGTAATAGGATGAGAATACATTTAATCACAAATGCACACTGGTTGTGTCTTTATTTTAAATTAACCAAAAATATTGTACAAACATTGATATTTAAATTTCTAAACTTTTATAATTTAGATTTAGTTAGCAAAGACCACATTCAATTATAAGCATGAATTTAGTCTTCTACATAAATTAGACATTAAAGGATTTCTGGCCAAGATGGCTGTGTAGGTAGATACATGCATCTCCCTCCACAACTAAGAAGGAATACAACTACCTCAAAACTGGAGACAACCAGAAGTTCCAGAAAATCGAGCTGCATGGAAGTCCAACAAAGAAAGATATAAAGAAGAACAACTCATCCAGACAGGTAGGAGGGGCAGAGCTAGAGCAAAGAGGATGCAGTGTGGTGGCGGCAGCAGCAGCAGCAGTGGCAGGCCAGCAGAAAGCTTAGTTACACATTTTTAAAAGTAAGGAGGGACACCTGTGGAGCTCTCCCAGGACCAGACCAGATAACACAGCTCACACTTCCAGAGCTGAGAAAATAAAGCATCATTGCTTCTAATTATGAAAACCAGTGTGGGTGGGGCAGTGGAAGAAACTGCTGGTCTCTCAGTGGAGTCCATTTGTTTAGAGGCCTCACGGTTCTAGAACATCTGCAGACCCACCCGCTTTGGGAACGACAGCCAGGGCAACAGCTAGAGAGGTGCTAGTCCCACACAGGAGGTGGGAGAAGTGCCTGGAAAAGGCGTGAGTGCTGAGAAAGTAGCAAGTTCCTTCTCAGACCCCTCCCCTACACACAGTGCCACAACATGGTGAAATAGGTCACCTGTACTGACCAATACCTAAGGCTCTGCCCCTTACAATGTAACAGATGCGACAGCTCTACTTAAGACACAGAGGCAAACACAGGAGCCTGTCAAGTTGAAGAGACAGAGAAGTATGGCCCAACAGAGGGAACAAATCAAGGTTCCAGTAGGAGGACTAAGTGACGAAGAGATAGCCAACCTAACAGAGAGTTCAAAACACTAATGATAAAGATGCTCACAGACTTGACAGATATACAGAAGAGAAAAAGTGAAGGCTATGCTAAATGAAACAAAGGCAAATCCACACGAAATTGATGGTGAAGGGAAGAAAACCAGAATATAAGTCAACAATTTGAAACATAAGGAAGAAATAAACAGTCAGCCAGTACAGAATGAAGAAACAAGAATTGAAAAAAATGAGGAGAGGCTTAGGAATCTCTGGGACAACTTTAAACATCCCAACATCTAAATCTTAGGGGTGCCAGAAGGAGAAGAGAAAGAGCAAGAAATTGAAAACTTATGTGAAAAAATAATGAAGGAAACTAAACAAATTTGGCAAAGGAAATAAGACATGCAAGTTTAGGAAGCACAGAGAGTACCAAACAAGCTAGACCCAAAGAGGACCACACCAACTCATATCATAATTAAAATGCTAAAGGTTCAAGATAAAAAGAGAATCTCAAAAGCAGCAAGATAAAAGAAGAGAGTTACCTACAAAGGGGAACCTATACAACTATCAGTTGATTTCTCAAAAGAAACTTTGCAGGCAAGAAGTATTCAAAATGATGAAAAGCAAGGGCCTACAATGAAGATTACTCTATCCAGCAAAACTATCATTTAAAAAGGAAGGGCAGATAAAGTGCTTCCCAGACAAGGTAAGGTGAAAGGAGTTCATCATCACCAAGCCCTTATTATATGAAATGTTAAAGGGACTTATTTAAGAAAAAGAGGATCATAATTATGAACATTAAAATGACAACAAACTCACAACTATCAACGAGAGTACCTAAAAAATAAAAACAAAAACAAACTAAGCAAACAACCAGAAAAGGAACAGAATCATAGGTATGGGGATCATTTGGAGGGTTAAGCTGGGAGTGGGGAAGGGGAGAAATGGGGAAATGGTGCAGGGATTAAGAAGCATAATTGGTTGGTACAAAATAGTCAGGGGGATGTTAAGAATAGTATAGGAAAGGGTGAAGCCAAAGAACTTATATGCACGACCCATGGACATGAACTAAGGGGGCTGGGATTGCTGGAAGGAAGGGGGTTACTGGTCAGAGGGGAGCAAAAAGAAAATTGGAACAACTGTAACAACATAATCAATAAAATACACTAAAAAATTAGACACTAAACAGTTTTTTTAAGGCTGAATACCGTTTGAAGATACAAGTAAAAGATTGTAAAATTGCGTAAAAGAATTAGAAGCACTTCATTTTCAGAATATTCCTTTTTGCTCTATATGCAAGTAATTGGTTATGCTGTAGAACTTAACTGTTACAGTGCAGAAAGCAACTAGTTAGGGAACAAGTATAAAAAAGAAAACAACAGGAGTATATATAAGGCAGTATTTCTTTTACTAAAATAAGCATAAAAAGACTTGCAGGAAGAAAATAAAAATGACTTAAGACTATTTTGGTTCTTACAGAATTTTATTTTATTTTAAAAGTATATTTTATTGATTATGCTGTTACAGTTGTCCCATTTTTCCCCCCTCTTTGCCGACCTCTGCCCATTAACCCCTTCCCTCCAGCAATTCCCCTCTCCCTTAGTCCATGTCCATGGGTCATGCATATAAGGTCTTTGACTTCTCCATTTCCTATACTATTCTTAATTTCCCCCTATTTTGTATCTACCAGTTATGTTTCTTGATTCCCGAATATTTTCCCCTTCCTTCCCCTCCCCCATCCCCACTGATAACTCTTCATATGATCTCCTGTTCTGTTCCTGTTTTAGTTGTTTGCTTAGTTTGGTTTTGTTTTTGTTTTTTAGGTTCTGTTATTAATAGCTGTGAGTTTGTTGCCATTTTATTGTTCATAGTTTTGATCTTTTTCTTAAATTAGTCCCTTTAACATTTCATGTAATAATGGCCTGGAGATGATAAACTCCTTTAGCTTTACGTTGCCTGAGAAGCACTTTATCTGCCTTTCCAGTTTAAATGATACCTTAGCTGGATAGAATAATCTTCATTGGAGGCCCTTGCTTTTCCTCACCTTGAATACTTCTTGCCAATCCCTTCTTGCCTGCAAAGTTTCTTTTGAGAAATCACCTGATAGTCTTATAGGTTCCCCTTTGTAGGTAACTTTCTTCTTTTATATTGCTGCTTTTAAGATTCTCTTTATCTTTAACCTTTGGCATTTTAATTAAGTTGTGAGTTGGTGTGGTCCTCTTTGGGTCTAGCTTGTTTGGGATTCTCTGTGCTTCCTGGACTTGTATGTCTATTTCGTTCAACAAATTAGGGAAGTTTTCCTTCATTATTTTTTCACGTAAGTTTTCAATTTCTTGATCCTTCTCTTCTCCTTCTGGCACCCCTATGATTTGGTTGTTGGGATGTTTAAAGTTGTCCCAGAGGTTCCTAATCCTCTCCTCATTTTTTTTCAATTCTTGTTTCTTCATTCTGTACTGGTTGACTATTTCTTTCTTTCTTATGCTCCAAGTCATTGATTTTAACCCTAGATTCCTTCCCTTCCCCATTGGTTTCATGAGGATTTTTCTTCATTTCACTTATTATAGCCTTCAATTCTTCCCTTATGCTTTTGCTGTACTCAGTCATGTCTGTGAGCATCATGAGCTTCATTATCACTAGTGTTTTGAACTCTGGGTCTGTTAGGTTGGCTCTCTCCTCATTGCTTAGTTCTCCTTCTGAAGCCTGTTCTGCTCTCTCTTTTGGGCCATACTTCCCTATCTCCTAAGCTTGACAGGCTCCGGTGTTTGCCTCTGTGTATTAGGTAGAGCTGTCACACCTGGTATAAGGGGCGGCGCCTTAGGTATTCATCAGTGCGGGGTGAATGGTTTCACAGCCTTGTGGTGTTGTATGTGGGAGAGGGTCCTGAGATGGAACAATGCCACTTGCTTGGCACTCACCCTTTTTACAGTCACTTCACTCACTTCCAGTATGCAACTTGTGCCCCTTTACCCATTGCCCTAGTGATGGTTCCCAGAGTGGGTGGGTTTGCATACGTTCTAGCACCCTGGGGGCCCTTTAAACTGACTCTCCTTAGAGACCGGCAGTTTCTTCCACCACCCCAGACCCCACTGGTTTTCACAGCCAGAAGCAACAAGGCTTTATTTCCCTGGCTCTGGACCCATGAGCTGCATGATCTGGCCTGGGACTGCGATGACTTCCCAGGTGTCCCTCTTGGCTTTTGTAATGTGTGACTGCACTTTCTGCTGGCTGACCACAGCCACTGCCTTGCTGTGGCTACCACTGCCACCAGCACCACCACACCGTGTCCACTCTTCCTCAGCTCCCTGGTTCCCTGTTTCCACCCCTCCTACCTGTCTGGGTATTAGTTCTTTATATCTTTGTTTGTTGGACTTACACAGTTTCTGGTAGTTTTGGTTGTTTTTTTGTTTTGAGGTAGTTGTAATCCTTCTAATGGTTGTGGAAGGAGGTGAAGCATGTCTACCTATGCCTCCATCTTGGCTGGAAGTCTTGTTCTTACAGAATTTTATAAATGGACTAAAGTAGAGCTCCTTTCCTGCATTCTTAACAATCAAGGCCTTGGTTACCATATTGATAATCTCTCAGATGGACACCTTGGTCCTTGCCATGACAGCGATTTGGCTACTCTGCTCCTGAGCATCCACTATGAACCATGAGCTCTGCTGTAGCAGAGTCTTTGGGACATTCACCTGCTGCATAAGCCCATAGCTACTTGTTCTCTCTAGGCAACAACTTTGTTGGTATCCATCTGCAGAGATTGTCAAGTTGTCTGCTGGTGTACCCTTGGACAGATGTCTCTCCCCATACATGATGCCAACACCCTTGCCTGCTTGGCTCCTTTGTTAATTAGCACCTGAGTGTGGCTGCATTATGAACTGGTTTGTTAGGTCTGCATCATAAAGAAACCTCCTAGTCCCATAAATATTTGCCTGATACACTTATGTAGCTAACCAATTACACAGTTATACAGTTACACAGTTAAAAACCACTTTTAACAGCCCTGTCTGCTATGGCTCAGTGGATTGAGCGTCGGCCTGCGAGCTAAGTGTCACTAGTTCGATTCCCAGTCAGGGCTCATTACTAGGTTGCATGTCAGATTCCCTAGTTGGGGGCGCGAGTGAGAGGCAACCACACAGTGAAAAAAAAAAAAAAAAAAAAAAAGCCACTTTTAGCTGAGCTTAAAAGATGGCGTAATTCTCTACAAATTCAAACTACAGTGGGATTTAGCAAAGATCAGTCATTGTCATACTGGCTTCAGTGGGAGAATATTAGCAATTTCATCAAAGCTAGTTTGGTTTATGGTATTGTATTTGTTTCCTGTTGCTGCGGTAACAAATTACCACAAATCTGTGGCCTAAAACAACACAAGTTTACTATCTTACAGTTCTAGAGGTCAGAAGTTCAAAATCTGTTTCACTGGGAAAAAGTCAATGTATCAGTAGGGCTGGTTCCTTCCGGAGGCTTCAGGCCAGAACCTGTTTCCAGCTTCTAGAAGCTACCTGTATTCCTTGGCTTGTGACCTCTTCCTCCACTTTAAAGGCAGCAGCATAGCATCTTCAAAGCTCTCCGTTTCTCATCACATTTTTAATCTCATCTGAGAGGCCATAGGAGGGTCCGTGGTTAAAGTGAGTCATGATGATTCCTACAACTGGAGGAGGCTGTGGCAGATCAGGAGTCTCTGTCGGCTCCCTGATCCTGAACGGCTCCCTGATCCTGAATGTGAGGAGTGGCTGCCGTGGGAAAGGCTTGGAGCCTGACTCCTCTGGCATCCTGAGGATGGCCAGGTGTGGTGGTGCACGGGCAGCTTCAGGACATGGTCCTGCTGAGTCAGTTGCTGAGTCCCATGTGTGCCTCTGCCCACTTCCGATGAATTTTTCCTAAATGAATGTTACAGAACCCAACCAATGTGTGCATATGTTAGAGTGGGGGAGGGTTCTACCACTCGCCGCCTACCAGGCAAATCTCCAAAGACAGAGTTTGGTGGAAAAGAAAGGAATCTTTTATTTAATGGCAAGTTTCTAACTAAAATATCTGAGTAACAAAAGTAAGGGGAAAGGAAAAGTCAGAGTATGATATCAAAAATAGCTACTTAAATATCTGTCATGATAACTACACAGGTTCAAGAACTGAAAATAACACAAGATCAAAAATCTGTTCACAGTGCTATTATCACCAAGGTCTGTGGAAATAATGGCAAGTTTCTGCCTCAAAGCCCATTCCAAGACACCCAAAGAAAAATAAGCATCATCCTCTGCCCGCTCAGTTCAAGGTTGCGCCAGGAACCTCTTTTCCCATCCAAACATATAAATGTAGGTGGCTTAGCTGGTTGGTCTCCATTGGCTGCCCAGCTTCTGGCATCTTTTGGAGTCTGTGCCCCCAGGCATCTGCTCACAAGCCTTCACTGGCCACTGAGGCAGGCCTCCTGGTGACTGTTGACACGCCCCCCCCCACCTGGGGGGAGGGGAAAGAACCAACTGAGTTTCTGCTTCCCAGCCACTCAGTTTCAAAAATTCTCTCCCAGAATCCCATGCCAGTGGGAGTGCCCAGCCTTCCAACCAATGAGGGCCAGTGTCAGCCACGTTTGCCTTTGCCCCTCTTCCAGCCACCATGTTTAGCAAGGGGGCAGTCTGCAGTCACATATGTGCGGCTCAAACCCCTCCTCCTGCCCTTTGTGGGGGGAGGGTGTGTTCCCCGCCCCTGCCTTACATGAACACACTGCTGCTGCCCTAATCAGTGCTGGCACCCTCTCACCACCTCACCACCTCCACTTACCTCTGGGTGGGCACTAAATCCTCTCCTTCCTCCCTGAGGGTCACCTCTGAGTGGTGGTAGGAAATGGAGAACCCTAAGTAGCTTGCTAAGTTTGCAGTTTGTTGTGGAAAACTCCCTTCTTGATATATGCAAAACACTAATATTGATCATCACAAACAATTGCAAAAACTTCCATGGGCTCAGTGAAACAATGCAGAGGCTCGAATTGGAGATTATCATCCTGCTCTGTGGCACTGAGTGTCTGTCACACTAGCAAAGGTGAAGACAGTAAAAACATCACCATGACATACTAACAGACGGGAGAATTTAAAACCCTGTGAGTAGTGTTTGGTGACTAGAGGATTTGGAATGCTGTATATAAATCTCAAGGTTTCCTGCCTAAGGGTCTGCAAGTGAAACAACTCAGAGCACAATGGTGTTCTTCCGGGCCTGTTTATATTCCTGACCTTGAAACAAAACCCACAAAACCAGACTCAGCTTCGCAATTAATTGAAACAGGGTGACACAAAATTCAATCCTTATTAAAACCATGTACTTCTAGAGCCCACAGTGCACAAAAATTTGCAGACATCATCTTACTTGTCACAGTAATCTCAAGAGGCCAGAAATCTACACATTACAGATGACAAGATTTCCCCCTACCCCCACCCTGTTCTCCTAGGACTGGGATGAAAACACAACTGAAGAGCTACTTCTAGTCAGGAAACGGAGGAAATTCATGAGGAAGTAAGCAGCAAACTGGATTTGGAAATTTGCTTCAATAACATTTCCCCCTGTTGCGTCTGAAACATCTGGCACCCTTTCCTTCCTTGGTTTTCATAACTCTTACTTTTCTGAGCGTAGAAAGTGGTGATGGTGAGAGAGAAGGGGAAGCAGGAGCTAGGAGGCGACCAAAGAGGGGGAATGGGGACATCTGCAACAGTGTCAACAATGAAAAAAAATTGCAACACATTTTAATAACTCTGAGAAGTCCCACAGAAATCTATTTAGCTTTCCCCAAATTTTACAACAAGAAATGCTCTTATTGGGCAAATATACTTATGAACTAAAAAAAAAAAAAAAAAAAAAAAAAAAAAGCATAGATGGATGATTCTCAAATGTTAATGACACACAAACCACCCGGGGACCTGGCTCAGTAGGTGGGGCCTGCATTCCAGCAAGTCCCAAGTCATCGTGATGACGGTGCTGCTGCAGACCACACTTGGAAACACACTGGAAACTTCTGGCCAAGATGGAGGCCTAGACTGACACGCTCCATCTCCCTTCACAGCTAAGAAGGAATACAACTACCGCAAAACCAGAAATAACCAGAAGTTCCAGAAAATAAATGGAAGTCCAACATATGAAGTTATAAACAAGTGGTGCTTGTCCGGACAGGTAGGAGGGGCAAAGTCAGGGTGGAGCAGTCAAGCTGTGCTGGCGGTGGCAGCTGCGCCGACAGCGGCGGGGCGGCGGTAAGTACAAACACGCATATTTAAGGGGAGGTGAGAAGCACCTGGGGAGCACCGCCGGCTGCAAACCAGACCTGTCAGCTCACGATTCCAACGCCAGGAAGGCAGACCCCCATTGCCTTGGACTGTGAGGCCTGGAGAAGGTGGGGATGGAAGAGGAGGCTCCCGGTCTCTCAGCAGGGAGTGAACGGCAGGAATCCATCTTGGATCCCTGCCCCCACACAAAGCACCACAGTGTGGTGAGAAGGGTCACCCGGTAGTGACGAGTGCAGGGGGCTCTGCCCCCTATAGCGTAGGAGGTGTGACAGCCCCGCCCAGGAAGCAAAAGTAAACACAAAACTGTCAGGATGGCACAGATCATGATAGAGATCCCGGTGACGCAGCTGACCAGACCGCAAATATCTAACGGCTCAGCAGATAGATTAATTCCTCCCTCTTGCGAATACACATCTTTCTGAGGCACAGTTCAGAGCTGTGGTTATAAAAATGTTTACAGACCTAACAGCAGATCTTAAACAAGATGGGGAAGGAATGAAGGCTAGTCCTGCTGAAATGAAAGAAAACACATACGAAACTAGTGGTGAGGGAAAGAAAACCAGGGATCAAATCGACAAACCGGAACATAGGAAAGGAACAGTCAACCAGTGCAGAAAGAGGAAATAAAAACTGAGGAAAATGAGAGGCTCAAAAACCTATGGGACAGCTATAAGCGGGCCAACATCTGAATCATAGGGTTGCCAGAAGGTGAAGGAGAACTAGAAATTGAAAAATTATGTGAAAAAATAATGAAGCAGAACTTCCTTAACTTGGGGAAGGATATGGGCTTACAGGTCCAGGATGCACATAGAGTTCCAAAAAAAAAAAAAAAAAAAAAAATGGACCCAGGGAGAACCACATCAAGATGTATTATAATCAAAATGTCAAAAATTAAGGATAAAGAGAGAATCTTAAAAGCAACAAGAGAGAAGAAGAGAATTACATACAAAGGGGTCCCAAGAAGACTAAAAGAAACTCTGCAGGCAAGAAGGGACTGGCAGGAAATATTCAAAGTAATGAAAAGCAAAAACCTACAGCCACAATTACTCTATCCAGTGAAGCTGTCATTCAGAATAGAAGGGCAGAGAAAGTGCTTCCAGGACAAAATAAAACTGAAGGAGTTCATCAGCTCCAAACCACTATTATATGGAATGTTAAAGGGACTTGTTTAGGAGGAGGATCAAAACTATGAACACTAAAATGAAAACTATCACAACAACCAACAACAGAAGCCAGGGAACTGAAACAAAGGCAAACTAAGTAGGTAATGAGAGTATGAAAGGAATTATAGGTATGGGGAACATTATGGGGGGAGGTCAGCAGGGAGGGAGAAGAGGGGAAAGGGAGGGAGATGATGCTGGAATTAAGAAGTGTAGTAGGAGGGAGTAGACAGGAAGATGTTGAGAACTATATGCACAACCGATGGACATGGACTAAGGAGAGGGGGGACAACTGGAGGGAGGGGGGTGTCTGGGTGGAGGGGAACAAAGGGAAAAGAAATTGGGACAACTGTAACAGCATAATCAATAAAGCACATTTAAAAAAAAGAAAATAAAAGGCATCTTCCAATTTCAGCACAAAACAAACCACACTTGATAGACCTGTGGCGTTTTAAAACAAAACTCATCTTTTCATACCCTTGCTCCCATCTCAAGGACTTGCCTCTTGCCAGTGAGTCCATCAATTTCATATTCTTTATGGATTTTTTTTTCCATTTTCTATCTTCTGCTCAAATCAGATACTTTCCCCCCAACAATTAATTTTCTTGCCTTTGATCATCCTCCCTCCAAATCATCCTGTTGCCATTTACCTTTCCTAAAACAGGCAAGCCACTGAAGAAACTACAGGAGTTTATGATCAGACTCATCAGACCTAAATCCCTGGGCCTCAAGGCTGTCCAATTTACTGTTGACTACGTCCAGGCGATGTTCTAGCACTCTCCATTCCATCTTTACAACTCCATGAGATGGACAGGATTACCAGCTCTACTTCAGATGCGGAAACTGAAGCATGGGTTAGGTAAGTTGCCAAGGTCACAAAGCTCTTAAGTGATTGAAGTCAGAAAGTCTGGCTCCAAAATAAGGTGTAAAGACTCAGCCTGTTGGCCTGAGGCCCAAGTTTAAAATCAGGATCCATCAGAAACTTGGTGTGAGCAAGTCACAATGTTGTTGACTCCCATTTTCCTAATCCATAAAATGAATGCGTTGACCTTAAGTTTCTTTCCCAGTCTACCTATTGAACCATTTATGTCCCTTAACATCATGCAATTGCTTCAGTCACCCACACATGGCCCTCAATCCCACCTCTGCCAGTGCTCCTGCTACATCTGCCCCAGGACCCTATTGTCCCAGCTACTGCCGTATGGCCTTGTTAACCTCTAACACATTAGTTTCCACATCTGTAATATCAGGAAAAAAATAGCTCTTAGGAATTCCAGCTTCAAGAATTCAGCTCTTCTGTTCTGCCAGGATTTTATAACATAAAATGCTTTAAAATGAAGAGGCAATCACCTGCAGCACAGGCGTCTTTTGAGTATACAGTGATTCCACTGATATTAGGAAATCCAAGAGGAAGGTTCCTGGAGGGAAATCAAGAAAATATACTCGTGGCCCTTAGAAATGCTTTTATTTATAAAATAACTACTTCAACAGAAACATCTCCAAATATAAACACTATTCACAAGAGGCTCGCATTGCTGCCTTCTGACAGACCCACAGACACATGGGGGCTCCCGAGTCCTCAGGTGTCTCCTGGTTCATCAGGATGATTAGGCCGAAGGTGCACTTGAAAGAACAGGGGCTGTAAGACTGTTCTTAATTCCCTTCTTAAGACAAAATTCATAGTTTCTGGTTCCAAGGTAGGCTTCATATGTGGGGCAGACCTTAAATAAAAGCCCTGCTCAAATAAAACTTCCATGGGAGTCTCCGTGTGAAAATTAGCAAATATCTCCCTGAGGCCAGAGAAAGGTACTATCAGGCACTTGAGGATCTTTTTGGCTTAGACTGCTCTCTGAAGCATGGAAGTTAGAGGTAAAACAGAAAATGCTTATTTCCAAGTCTAGGATAAGCTACTTTTAGGATTGCTTATCCTAATTTAAATAAGACACGTGTGTTAGTTTTCTGCACCTGTGGATAGCAGTGTGCTTGGAGGAAGAAGAAAGGTATCTAGTCTCCCACCAGACTGGACTGGTTTCAGCCCAGTGCAGAGTGAGTCCTTTTAACGGAGTGATCCTATTCTCCTAAGAAAACCTATCAGTTACTGCATTGCAGAAAAGAGGGTGGCCAGGAGAGATCATCACACAGACTGTGTAAAGTAGAGGTGACTGTCAGAAAGGTGTAGATGTCTGCACCTAAAAGAAATGAGAACCTTTCAGATCAAGGTTGAAGGAAAATAAAAGATTCTCAATGTTTTTCAAAAGGAGAAAGAAAGCAGTTGAATGATGCACAACCAATCTGGAAATGCAGTGAAATAAGAAAGATCACACAGGGTAGTGTTTTAAGGATGTGTAGAAGTTGGGGCGGGCATATATGTGTGGATGTGTGCTAGACACTGAAGCTTTGAAACACCAGTGCAATCTCAGCAAACTCCTTGCTGCAGCCAGAGGCACAGCCTAAAAAGGGCTTCCAGAGTATTCTTTTCATCCAAGTCAGTTTCTGTCAGGTGATCGTGGAGCATGGGGCCACCCCAAACTCAGTATGGTACAACCAATGCCAATGTCTTCTAACGCTATTGCATAGCTCCCAGCATATGGAGGATACTGGTCTTCTGATTGGAAATTTCTCATTTCCATAGGCTGACCCCAGGACTTGACACTCTTCTTACGGTCACAGAATTTTCAAGCCCAAGGATTCATAGCAAATTCTAGCAATTCTAGTAAGCATCAAGGTTGAGAACCCAATCAAGAAGAACAAGATGTCTCTCGTCCCCCTGTGGCATGGTTAAGCAATGCAGACAGGGCCCGTGACTGGAGCAGGCCTCTCAGTGGACCACCAGCACCCTTCAGCAGAAGGAAGTGAGGGCAGTGAGGATGAGTGGGAAGCAGAACAGGTTCAGGTGTACTCAGTTTTGCGAATATAATTGGATGGAACATAGCCCTTCTTCCCATTGACTTCGGCTAACCACCATTCTGTATTTCCTGTAATATCTTTAAAGTCCAGGATCTTGAGTCTCTGATTGGCTGACACACTCAGCTCATTTGGGTTCCGCGCTTTGAAGGTATAGACAGCAAAATAGACCTGTGTGAGGGAGAAAAAATGAATTAGACAATGGGAAACTGCTTGGAGGAATGTTGTCCAACAGAACTTGCTACAGTAATGGGATGGTCTAGAGCTGCACCGTCCAATATGGTGGCCCCTAGCCACATGTGGCTATTGAGCACTTGAAACATGGCTAGTAAGCCAGAGGAACTTAATTTTTAAATTTTATTTAACTAACGTAAATTTAAATTATATCATTGTTAGCTACATCTAGCTCGTGGCTACCATAATGCACAGGACACAGTCAAAGAAAACCAAAATTCACACCAGAATTGCCTTAAAGGGTAGAAGAAGGAACCTTCAGTCAATATGTAAGATGGATGAGATATAAGGATACCCTTCCATACCCCAAACATACAAATTCTGAATTTCAGAAACTTAAAAAAAATACACAACTAACCTGAAAGCTAAAAAGGATGATCTCTAGGTGCCAATAACAAAGAAATAAGGCAAAGAGTGCGGTGCTCGTGATCAGAAGGAGAAGCCGTGAGGCCAGTGTGGCCCAAGGGTGAACACACGGCTGAGGGCTGGCGTTTAGGACCTGGTCAGGGGCGGGAGTTGATGAGGCTAGAACTGAGCTCCCCATACAAAGTCAGTCTAAGAAAGGGCCATTTTCCCTCCTTCCCTCTCAGTGTGTCTAGAAAAACTCTCCACTGGTGGGTCCAGAACTGGGATGTCTGGCCTGGGCTGTGGGTAGTAACAGACTCATCAGAGAGCAACAGGCAGGCACTAGGGTCATCTGCAGTGCTGAGGAATGCGGCGTGGTGAGTCTGAGCTGAGAAACCAGTGTGAAAACTTGTGCTTTGAAATCCAGAGCTTGACATGACCCAGTCTGAACAAAGGCAAACCCCCACAGGAGATGAGCTCACAGACAAATGTTGTAGAACAGACATGGCAACTCACTGCTGCAAGACTGAGCAAAGAAAACAAGCAGGTGAACCAGGGACATCTTAGCTGTGAACTTGGAAGTGGCTTTAAAATATGCAGGTTTAAATGTTCAAATACAAAGGTTATATTCAAATCCTCAAAACAGTAACAAGCCACTACAAAAAGGAAGAGGAAAAACTGAAACAGAGCTAGAATTTTATTTCTAAATTCTAGAACTAAAAACACAGTATTTGAATAAAAAAACTAAACAATAGGTTAAATAGCAGACTTTACACAACAAAGGAATTAGTGAATTGGAAAAGCTGGAAAAGTCACCATCATAACCCGTTGTAAATGCCCAGGGACAAAGAGAAGCGGCTCAGAAATCGCCTATGACTAGTCAGCCACAGAAAGGGCCTGAGGTGTTGAGCTCACTCCCACAGCAGTGACTTCCTTTGTGTGCTTTACAACATTTGTCCGTGAGCCCATCGCCAGATCGCACCCCAGGCCTCTGACTCGGCCCCACTCCTGAAAAAGCATTACCTGCACCCACAACGCACCTGCCACATGTTCTGCATGGCGAGCAGGGAGCACTCACCTGGTTGCCTTGTGCCTCACTGCTTTCTGGCTCTTCGTGTTTGTCTTCCAGAGCCTGGGCTATTCTCGCACATCCTTTTACCAGGTCCTTACCCTGCCCATTTCGCCCTGGTACAGCGTAGCCAGCCATTTCTGGATGCCTAGGGTTTCGGTAGCTCCTCAGGGAGGGGGCGGGCTGGTCAGCATCTCCGGGCACATCTGTGGAGTCCCAGGGCATGGGTTGGGAGGTGGAGTGCGGCTCTGAAGGGCAGCTGGGAGGGCTGCTCTCTGAACTGCCCACCTTTAAGGAAGCATTGAGAGTTCCTTGGTCAAGTTCCTTCAATGGAGATGTATCTTGAGGCTGTTTCTGGCAATGCCCCAAGGTAAAGGACACAGCCATGCTGCTGGGGTTAAAGGTCAAGGTGCTGTTGCTGTCCTGTCGAGGGAACCTGGGGGAAGAACCACTGTGCTCCGACTCGGTGGAGGAGTGGCTGCCAACAGAGACATCAGAGTGGCTGCGACGGGCATTGTAGGGCTTCAGGAAGGAGCTGTACACAAAGCCTTTGGTGACTATGGGGAAGAAAAATACACATGAAGAGCCTTTAGTAGAAGGAAGAGGGGAGGAGGGAGGAATCAACACAGAAGAAACTATGTTTTAAAGCTGGATTAATAGTGAGACACACAAAATAAGATGCGCAGTGACAAAACAGATTAGACTTGCAGTCCCAGGGTACAATGTGGGTAGGTGGAGACCAAACGCCAGTTCATTCCTGTTACAACCTCAAAACAGTGAGCAATACAGAGGCCTCGTGCAGAGTCAAGGGAACAGTCATAACAAGGACGAGCTGAAGAATGAGCACAATTTAAAATATCTAGATCTTGGAAAAAACAACTGAGGCACAACTTCACGAAGGGGGTGTTCAAATAAACAGTGTCGTAAAGAGGGATTTGAAAAACCATCCTCTTTGGGGCCAAGCCCCTCAGACATGCCACTCGGCCCTCTTCCCACCCACAGCACTGAATCTCCGCCTCTGGCTTGGAGATGTGGTGCGGATGCTGTGAGAAGGGTCTGAAGTGACCAGCTGTTCACACACACAACACACATGTGCTGCACATGTTCGCTTCAGTAAGTTGCCTAAGATGCCGCCGCTAAAACTCGGAGGCATAAATTAGGGCTTGAGATCCTTAATCAACAGGAAAATGTTTTGCAATATTAAGAAAGAAATATCTGTTAAGGCAGGGACCCAGAGTATGTAACCCCATGTGAGCAACAGCCATTCCTGCCCTGATCTTCAATGTGTTTCCTGTAGCTAAAAAATTACTGGCACACCTTTGTTTTACCTGATGGATGATGGGGACGGGTCCCCTGTGCAGATGGTGAGGGACAGAGGGTCTAACAGCCAATCCTGATACTGTGGCCTTCTTGCAACCATTTTACAAACCCCAAGGCTGATGGAGAACTTTGAACAGCTTGGATCTTTACAAAGAGTTTATCTGTCCATGAACCCATCAGTGGTTCTCACCTGCCCGTCACTCTGGAAGGCCCCAGCCTTTGTCCCTTCCTTTCCCATTTCAATTTCTATTTTTGGGGTAAGAAGGAGAATGGGGGGGGGGGGGGAGTCCACAGATATTTTTAATGAAACTAATTAATGTTAAAATGTTCTATTCTGGGCAATGTGAACATAGATACTTATTATATATGCCCATAATCCATATCTAAAATGCTTAGGACAAGATGTGTTTTGGAATTTAGATTTTTGGATGTGGGAAAGGTAATCAAGTACATATATTATATGTTTCATAATATCCCCATCAGGGTCTGGGTCAGTTCCCTATATTCAAATCCAAAAGGAATAAGTCAAGATTATGAATAGCCTCATCTCACTTTGACCACATTTTTTTTGCCACCAAATGAGTTCAGATCAGGCAAGTTTTGGCAAATGAGCTCTTAAAAAACAAAAAACAACTTTGATTTTTCAAAGCTTTTCAGATTTTGGGATTGTGGGGAAAGAATTGTGAGTCAGTATTATTCTTTGCATTTTTCTTTAAATTCTGTACTCCTTCCTCACCTCACCCCCCACCAGAAAAAAAGCTGTGAGCTGTTCTTAAAGTCATTTCATAAATAGTCATGAAGTGGGACTGTTATGGGGAAAAAACTCAAAAAGCAAACAGAACCCCTTTCTTATAGGCTTTCAATTCACACACTCATAAAACACATTCATAGAACTTGGAAGAAGGCAGCTCAGGCTGTGGTTTGCTCGGAACAGGTTGCAAGGGCTCAGGCCCCACCAGCTGTGAAACACAGCAAGGCCTTGCAGGGGAGGACGGAATCTCCTCCGGAATTTGTAAAAAACAAAAACAAGACTGAAGACAGGTTTTGTTTCAGTCATGCCTTGGGCATTATACTCTCTAGAGATGGACAGAACTTTTAAGGTTACTTATTCCTTTAATTAAAGATTCTATTTTTTCCTGGCCTAGACAGGATTCAGGTACAGCCCAAAGCACTTCGTCCTCATTTAGAGTTACAGTCATCTGATGTCCAACTTTCTTACCTCCATTGTCAATCAGCCAGCGGTTCTGACTGCCCATGGGGTCCTTTTTTTTGATCACGCCCACCAGGTCACCTTCCAGAAGTGAGACATCCAGGTCCTGAGCAGCGTTGAAGTTCCGATCTGCTTGGTAGAGTTTTTCTGGGGGGTACCTCACCAGGAGAGAGGCCCGGAGTTCTTCTGACTGCAGCATGTAAGTTGGCTAAAAGGCAACACAAGAAATACCATCAACAGAGCTCTCCCTGGTCATTCTTCCAGCAGCCCTACTTAATCCTGACCCATGGTCTGAGCCTCAGACACAGGGGCAAATGAGAGCCAGCCGTTCACTGCTCCTATCAGAGGCGTCTGTGCCCAAGTCAGTCCGTGTGACTGGGTAAAAATCATGACCTCATGTCATGCTTTGGTGCCTTTGCAGCTCTTAAGGAACTTTAACACAGTTTTATTCTGTTCTCTTCTGACAAAATAAAAATGTGATTAAAGTGCCACCTAAGGACTCAAAATACCTAATATTCCTAGGTCTTACAGTTTGTTCTATGAAGCTAAACAGCTGAGATTTTCCTCATGCTGACTTCCCCACCTATAAAAGCAAATACTACTCATAAAAATAAGGTAAAGTAAAAGTAGTAATAAATTTGATTCCCCTTTTAAGGTAATGCAAATTAATGTCTATGAGATTATTGGGGCAAAACTATTGTAAACAAAGACAAATCCTATCTTTTAGATTATGACCTCATAATCTGGGATATCTTAACCAAAGTTTTCAAAATATGGAGGAATTGAGTTTTAAAAAAAATAACTCCAGGTAAATGTCAGAATGTGGTAGCAGCTGGACTGCCCACCTGGACTTTTGACATATGCAAATGAATCATATGCAAATTAACCTGGACATAGCCTCTCCCATAGGAAATAAAAATGGAATTTGCTTGTTCTCAGAAGAAATGTTGATGGACCTAGAACGATATATTGACTGGCCTGGTGGGGGGAAAGCAGGGAGAAATAAGTAACCTGCTGAATGTGTTGATGGGTAAACTCACCCTAACCAAAAGGTATGTTTGGCAAGGTGTAGAGACAGTGCCTGCAGACACACTAGTAGCCACATGGGTGATTGGGAGTTTCCACTCCCCCTTTCCTCTTGCTCCAACAGGCCCTGTGAGGTGGACTGGGAGTTACCGTTACCCCTTCCCCTTGTTCCTACAGGCCCTTGAGTCAGTCCGGGAGTTTCCTCTTCTCTCCAACCCCCTTCCCCCTCTTCCTTCAATAAGCCTGGTGTTTAATCCTAAAATGGCCTCTAGGTGATTTCTCAGAGCAAGGCTACGTGACAGTAAAAAAGCAGTCAATCACAAACTATAATTACCTTTTCTAAAACATGATCAAAAATAGGGAGGCCTGGCCTAATTGACATACTCTTAAACCAGTCCCTTTCATTAATTGATCAAAGTAATAACACTTGACTGACTTTTTACTGTACAGGCTAAAATCCGATAGTGCTTTTTAGAGGGTATTTGGAAATATGTATCAAGGGTGAGAAAACTGCAGGTGGTCACTATTAAGTACCAGTAGGCACACTGGTAATGTCTGGTAATGATGGGTAAGTAAATGAATGAGCCCATGATAGATGAGAACTCAGTAACTTTTATTCTCCATTTATTATACTTAAACTCCTATTAAATTGCTAATCTGCAGAGACAGAGCTGGGTCCATCAATAGTAAAAATAATAACAATGACATAGTGCTCACTAATCACCAGGCCATTTATTTACATATATTGACTCATTTAAACCTCATAACTCTATGATGTAGCTATAATTATCATGTGTTTTGCAGATGAAGAAACCAAGGCACAGTGGTTGAGGTACTTACATATATTAACTCATTTAAACCTCATAATAACTCTATGATGCAGCTATAATTATTATGTTTTATTTATTTATTTATTTATTTTAAAGATCTTATTTATTTATTTTTAGAGCGAGGGAAAGGGACCTGGCCTATAACCTGGGCATATGTCCTGACTGGGAATCGAACGGGCAGCCTTTTGGTTTTCAGGCCAGGGCTCAATCCACTGAGCCACATCAGCCAGGGCTATTATTTGTGTTTCACAGATGAAGAAACCAACGTACAGAGGTTAAGGTACTTGCTCATGGACATACAGTGAGCTAAGTGTCCATACTGGGATCTGAACCCAGGTGGCCTAGTTCCAGAGCTCACATTCTTAACTAGGCCACAGGTCCCTATTCTACTTCTCCACTCACCAGGCCCAGGAGTGGCTTTCGAGCAGGCTGGTGGTCCACGGTCTTCCTCTCAAACGGCCTCTTGGTAGATGGAAGAGTCTCTGGGAAGAAGGTAAAAACCTGGAGTTGCTGCAAAACTCTGCTGTGCTCTTCATGGAAGATGGCAATAAGGTTTCCCTCTCTGCCGGCCACTTTAAGTAACTGGAGTCCATGGAAAGAGCAGGGATAGAGGAAAGAAGAGAACACGGATGAAAGATCCCAGGACTGACAAAGTCTTGTTAAAACCAACTGGAAGCTCAAGTTCAACTGCATTCACTCTGTAAACTACCAACACTGCAGCCTGATGCAAGGGACAAAGCAGGCAAGCTGGCTGGCTCTTCTGGGGACTGCTCATGGCAGAAAGAGAGCCATTTAAAAGACATGGCTTTTATCGGCACCATCAAGGGATTAAGAATTCCAATTCATACCTGGCTTGACTTACAAACATATTTAATCTACCTAGTTTGAATAATATCTCAAACAGCTCTATTGTCCATTTCCAGAGAAACACCAGAACTTTGGAGATGAATTCTCCATGGGCAGGGAGTAAGGAACTCACTGAAAGCAGTGGCTTCAACTGCTCCAGAGCCTGGCGCACAAAATCGCAGTGGGCCTCAGCGTAGCCATGGATGCAGTTGGAGAAGAGGCCCTGGGCGTACTGGTGGAACTTGGGGAGCTCATCGAGCAGCTGCGCATTCAGGGCTTCGTAGTTGTTCCGGGCCGACTGCAGCTCCTCCAGGGTCTTCTTGTCCTTGAGCTTCTCTGCCCGCTCTGTGCAGTTATAGAAGTCCAGCATCTTGTCAAAGCGCTTCTGTACCAGCTTGTGGGGCCCTGCAAACATGCTCAGTAACTGATTTAGGGGGGAGATGACAAGCCGCTCTGTCCTCTCCTTCTGTAGGGACAAGAAAGGCACGTGGCTCAGTATTCCACACTTGCTATTTTCCAAAATAGTCTTCAGGCTGATTTTGTTATGTCCTGTAACGCCTGCTTTACTCTTAGTGCACAAGCTACATCCATGCAGATCCAAGTGTCCTGCTCACCCAATACCCTATGTACATACATACAAACTCCACAGAACTTCTCAATTTATAACTCTTCACCCAGCAATCTGCACACATCAAAGAGTGTTCAAAATATGCAAATCCCTCCCTAGCTCTGTGGTTGGTAACAAATGCTAAACCCCACACATTAATATGATGGTTGCTTTACAACCTGGATGTGACGGTCTATCTGGTATCACTTCTTATGCACAGAGGTCTGTGTAGCTTGAATTGAACTTAAAATTTAGTTGTTACATAAATCTGGGAGAGAAAAACTTTCTCATACCCATAATACCTTTTCTGATCATAACTAGTTGGTAATACGTATCTGTTTTCATTTTTCAAAGGATTTTTCTCTTTAATTCTTTTCAGTGGGACAGACATTAAGGACAGGGTATTGACACATAAAAATCATAGGTACTTAGTGAGTTATTTTTTAAAATGCTCATATTAAAACACCTCTAAGTTCCCTAAATGTGCACATTTCCTGCAGCTTCAAGCCATCCAGACATCTCCAAGACTCCATCAAGCCCGCCCATTTCTCCCTACTCGGGATCAAACAAATATGATATACCGCTGACTCTCAGACAATGCAGGGATTATAGAACTTACTTCTTGCATAGTCAAAAACCCACATATAACTTTTGACTTCCCCAAAACTATACTACTAATGTTATAATTTGTATTCTTACAATAAAGTAAGCTAGAGAAAATGTTATTAAGAAAATCATAAGGAAGAGAACACTCATTTACAGTATTTATTGAAAAAAATCTGTATAAGTGGACCCATGCAGTTCAAACCTGTGTTATTCAAGGGTTAACTATATATCTATTTAGAATTTTCCCAAGCAATTTGGCCTTTAGTACTTTCTTTCTAGTCTGTATAATCTCAAAGATCTATTTGTTAACCTAACTATTCCCAAACATTCCTTTTTATGTTATTATTCCAATAGTTGTTTTCTTTTGATCAGTTATCAACAGTGATCCATGATTACATTTCCTGGTTTTCCTTTGTCCCCTAAAATGAGGCTGATCACAGCTACAAAAAATTTGTGTGAATATGTATAGGTGTTACCTATCCTTTTAACGTATCGAAAATCATGTTTGAATATAAAATCCTGATACAAATGCCCTAGAGCAGTGGTTCCCAACCTTCTTACTGCCGCGACCCTTTAATACAGTTCCTCATGCTGTGGTGACCCCCAACCATAAAATTATTTTCAATGCTACTTCATAACCATAATTTTGCTACTGTTATGAATCATAATGTAAATATCTGATATGCAGGATGTATTTTCATTGTTACAAATTGAACATAATTAAAGCATAGTGATTAATCACAAACGAAATTTAATTATATATGTGTTTTCTGATGGTCTTAGGCAACCCCTGTGAAAGGGTCGTTCAACCCCCGAAGGGGCTGTGACCCACAGGTTGAGAACCGCTGCCCTAGAGGATGGCTAGGACTCCTGATGCACAGGATACATCTTTGTGGAGTTAACGTCTGCATGAGCTGGATGTCAGAAAGAACCCAGAAAGAGGACTGGACCATGAAAAGGGGGTTGAAGACAGTCACTTACAAAACTTGTGAAGAGCTGATCACTGATGTAGCGGTGCACCTTCTCGAACTGCTCCAGGTCCTTGTGCCCCTTCTCCATGCACACATCCCACATGCTCACGGCAGCCACCACTTTCACACAGGCTGATTCCTGGGGGCCAGTTAGAAACAAATGCAAATAAGATCAAACAGAACTTCCTACCCTTCCATCATTTATCCTGGATAGCAGCCTGAGACAAAGGGTTCCAGAATTAACAATTTCCTTTACAGGGCAGCATTTTAGCTTCGAAACAAGCATAGTCTCAGAAACTATGGTTTATGGGCATAGGGAAAAGCCTGACTTCTAGTTATGGAAAAACTGGTGAGGGTTTTTATCATCTCTTTAGCATTTCCCTATGTCCCTAATTGGAGGGTTTCTTAATGCATTGAAAGTAAATTATTAACCTAGAGTTAGGATGACTCCTGCAGGATTATGACAATGAACAATCACCTCTCCTCTCTGAGTCATGGCTGACGCTGTCACATTCTAAAATCAACGGCCCACTGCCCTGTGGATAATTACAACCTTGCTTCCTACACCGGACACTGGCACTTCTGATTGCTCTTGCTCTTCCTTTTTCCTTGCAAAAATACCTCCTTACACATAATATAATTTATTAATGTGAAGGCAGGACTCAATTATACTGATGCTAAAAAAAAAAAAAGAAAGAAAAGAAAAAATAAGTGACTGTATGGTAAGCACCTACTGACTGACCCCAACAGTTTTTAAATCCCAGGCTGGTGTTCTTTGGCTACATGAAATAATGCTGGGTTTTTGCCTTCTTTATTTAAGTTCAGAGAAAGTTTATTATTTTGGTGCTACCCAAATAAAATCTAAAACCCCATTAATATATTTCAAGAGTAAATGAAATCCCTAAGCCAAAAATATCAGTGCCTCATACATTGGTTTGATATTTTATTTTACCAAGCTTTTAGACCTTTTGTCTTTAAGTCCTCTATCTGTACAAATAAATAAAGCCAGTGTTTTGTTGGAAAGATAAAAGTGGAGAATCTTTCTAATTTCACCTGAGTGGGAGAACAAATGTGAAACATGATTTTCCTCTTACATTTTTTAAAGGGATGTTGTGAAGTCACAAAATATCAGTCCATATGCCAGTGTAGAGACCAAATGATACAGTCAATGTCCCTCAACTTATGTTCTTGCTGGCTCTACCAGCCAATCTATTATCTAATATTATTATTGGCACGGCTTTTTCATTTTGTTAGTGACAAAACTGTTTGACATTTTCTCCCTTAATTTCCATTGTTAGCAATCAGAACCAAATTGATATGCCCATCAAATGACTGTCAGTGTTACATGTCCAACTATTGCTATGGAGATGAGTCCTTTAAGAGTTGGGGGCTTAGGTGTTCACTTGCTATACATTTAGAAAACATGGAGAAAAATGGCCAACAGCTGGGAGTACCAAACAGAGAAATTGTAAGGTAAAGTCCTCAGATAAGAGAACATACTTGGTAGTTGTCCCAATATTTTCTTGTCAAATCTCTTACTTGAGGCCAATGTGCTCCTTAAAAGTTTTATGAACCCTAATTTTTATCTAATTACACTTTAAAAACATGAACAGGCAGAGTTCGGTATTTAAAGAAAATGTAGGGGGCCCTTCAAATCAGTGGGGATTACTCAGTAAGTGATGACAGTTAGGTAACCAGGTGTGAAAAAAATTGAAAAGTCGCATCCCTCCCTTAAACCTTTTGTACACTAAAGTAAATCCCAGCTAAATCAATAACTTCAATATTAAAAAAATGAAATGACCATTGTACTAAACCATGGGAGATATTTGTCTTTATTATCTCAGAATAGAAAAGGTCTTTTTTAAGTGTGACACAGAACTAAGGAACCATTAAAGTCTCATTAGTCTCAACAAAAATGAAACTTTTCTACACAGAGAAAACACTTTAAGCAAACGCGTAAGTCAACAAATTGTGTGTGTGGGGGGGAGTATTTGTAAATCATCATCTTAGACACATAGGACTATTTTCTCCACTATATACAGAGGCTCTATGAATCAATAAGAAAAAGACAAACAAATCAATAAATAAGTGCCCCAAAATATAAACAGATCACAGGGAAAATAATTAAATATCCTCAACCTCTTTCAAATAAATGAAAATTGAAATTATATTAAAATAGCATGTTTTTATTACCTATCTTTTTAGACAAAGACAGCTTAATTTTGATAACATTGTGTGTGAGCAACAGATGGGGAAATCATTTCATACATTAACATGTATTTTACACACACATTAACAATATCTAGCAAAATTTACACTGTCATGATTTGGCTAAGAAAATCTAGTATTCTGGGCTTTCAGATAGACTCACATAGATCAGAATATTATGTATCTATAAGGATATTCCTGTGACAATGTTTCTACTCTTGGGCAACTATAAACAATTTAAATGACTATCAATAGGGGACTAGTTAAATATATTATGGCATGTCGTACAATTAAATATTATGCAGTTAAAAAAAAGAGCAAGAAGCTCTGTGTATACAGGTATGGACTGACTTCCAAAATGATGCTCTTAAGTGCAAAACCAAAGGTGTTCAACAATGTGTAACACACACACACACACGCATGCACACACGATAGGAGAGGAGAATCTAATAAAAGGTGCCTGCCTCACAGAAGATGACTAGGAGACAGGAAGAATCATTATTTTTACTTTTTATGTATCCCTTTGATACCTTTTGAATGTTACACTATTTTACGTAATTAAAAAAAAAAGGGGTTGTTTTTTTTTCCTTAAAGCAAAGGACCTCTTTTTAAGAAAATTGTTTCATAGGATAAGATTTTCATGTGAGGGAAAAGGACGTATCAATATGTATATAAACACCATTCTATGAAATCAGTAGAGAAGTTAGAACTATGAATAGAAAGGATTCCAGTCCTGGCTCTGACTGCACGAAGGAGATGCTGTCCTGGGACAAGGGGCTGCCTGGGCCTCAACTCCTTAGCTCCTCCAGCTCTCCAGACCCAGTCATGGGTCCAACAACTTTAGAGGCCTTCTGAATAGCAACTAAATAAGTTGAAAATGAATATTATTAGGAAGACTTCTCTAGGAACTATTATTCCCTTACTATTCTATCTTTCAAGTGATTGTGACAAAATGAACTGTGCTAAGTGCTTCTTACATAACTAGATACAGAAGACAGTAAAATAGGTGGTAGGGAAGATTGAGATGGAAGAAGAGCTAGATCACTTGCAAAGTAATACAAAGTGATGATCTTCTAAGGGTTATTTAACTTTTAAATAACCTATTGGGTTGACCAAAAAGTTCATTTAGTTTTTTCCCGTAAAATGGCTCTAGTAGTGCTTAGTTGTCTTTAACTTCATTTGAAACAAATTTGTTAGACTGTATTGTGACAGCTGTCACATCAGCATATGTTAAAAAAAAACCTACTGACTTTCGGCCAAGATGGAGGCATAAATACACACACTGCATCTCCTCACAACTAACAAGGAATTTACAACCACTTCAAAACTAAAAAACAGAAAATCCAGAACTTCGAAACTACAGGGAAGTTCAGCAAAGAAATAATCAGCCAGAAAGGTAGGAGGGGTGGTGCTGGGATAGAGAGAAAGAGGAGCAGAGTAGCAACTACTGGACAGTGCTCAGCAGGCAGCAAGGCTAGCGGCAGCGGCGACTGGCAGGAGCGCAGAGGGTGGGCGCGGCTAGCAGCACAGTGACTGTAGCCACGGTGAAAAACCAAGTCATACAGTTTAAACCTGAGGAGAGATCCTAGCCCCAAACCAGACAGATCTCAGCCCCAGACCAGACCATGTAGCTTGCAGTTCCAGCTCTGGGGAAAATAGAGCTGCATCGCTGCTGACTGTGAAAGCCAGTGCGGATTGGGACAAAGAACAAAGCTATCAGTCTTGAAAAGGAGGCAGCTTGCTTAGTACAAGAAGGGGGAGAAGTGCCTGGAAAAGTGGCAGCAGCTGGCACTCTTCCTTCTCAGACCCTTTCCCCAGATACAGCACCAAAATGTGGTGAAACGGGCATCGGTACTAATGAATACCTAAGGCTCCACTCCCTATAACGTAACAGATGTGACAGCCCTACCCAAATCACAGAGGCAAACACAGAAAATTGTCAAGATGAGGAGACAGAGAAGTATGGCCCAGAAGTGGGGCAGATCAAGGTCCCAGTGACACAGCTAAGCAATGAGCACACAGTGCACCTAACAGAGGAGACAGAGAACTTAACAGATGCATAGTTTAAGGCATTGGTGATAAAGATGCTCATAGACTTGACAGAAAAAGTTAAACAGGATGGGTAAAGAAAGAAGGCTATCCTGGCTGAAATGAAGGAAAACCCACATGAAACAAGTGGTGAAGGAAAGGAAACCAGAGTTCAAATCAACAAATTGGAACACAAGGAAGAAACAAACAGTCAACCAGCACAGAAGGAGGAAACAAGAATTGAAAAAAATGTGGAGGCTTAGAAACCTCTGGGATAGTTTTAAATGTGCCAACATCCGAATCATAAAGTAGCCAGGAAGTAAAGAGGGAGAGCAAGAAATTGAAAAATTATGCAAAAAAAATAATGAAGAAAACTTCCCAGATTTGGGGAAGGAAATGGGCATATGGGTCCAGGAAGCACAGAGAGTCCCAAACAAACTAGACCCAGGGAGGACCACACTAAGACACCTCATAATCAAAATGCCAAAGGTTAAGGACAAAGAGAGAATCTTAAAAGCAGCAAGAGAGAAGAAGAGAATTACCTACAAAGGGGTACCTATAAGACAATCAGCTGATGTCTCAAAATAAACTTTGCAGGCAAGAAGGGACTGGCAGGAAATATGCAAAGTGATGAAAAGCAAGGACCTACAACCAAGATTACTCTATCCAGCAAAGATATCATTAAAGTTATTGGTAAAAATTTATTTTATAGGAAAAACTATGGCAAATGAAATTTTTGGCCAACGCAATATAATAAAAGATATGTCATGACATAATGGTCATTTGAATCCAGATTAGTCAACATTCAGCAATATGCCGGATGAACAGGAAAGCGGACCAAGAGACACTGTGTATGAGCCTAACTAGAGCAATGTCGTCACTCACCCGGATATGCTGGAGGTAGAGAGACAGATCTCGGATAAAAGATTTGATCAATCTTTCTTGCATTCGGAAGTTCTTTTCTGTTTCTTCAAATGCTTCATCTTTTATCTGTTCAAAATAAACAAGTACTATTAGCAGATCGGAACTCTCCCTCAATCTTCCTTATTGGCAAACGTATCTTTCTTAAACACATCTCCTGTTTAAATTTGAAACCTGATATTTTCCTGAATCATACTAAATTGAATTTAAACACCTCTATGTGGCTTTGAAAGATCTCCAAAATACAGTCCCCCGCCCCCCCCACCCCCACCCCTTACCTCCTCTGCTCCTGATGGAAACCCTTGCTCTGGTCGGCCAGGCCTCTCTCTTCACCATTCTCTGTGGCATCTGCCACATTTGTTGATTCTGTGCCATCACCCCAGTGCTGTTGCTTTGTCTGGTATGCCCTCTCCTTTCCTATGCCCAACCTGCCCCCTTCCTTTAAGGTTCAGATTAAATCTCTTGGCAACATGAAGTTCATGCTCACTGAGCTCATTTTCTTAAGTACTCTACAGCATGTAGAGAACAAACTGCAAAACTTAGCAACTGACTTTTTTCTAGCTTGCATTGTCCCTTATTGGTATCATGTACACACGGTATAGTGAGTGAAAGCTGGAGACCTTGGATCTATCCTCAGTACGGTCTATAAATTGGTTTTCAAATCACTCAGTTCCTCAGACTTTACATTTCTTTACATGACATACGGTGTTGAACCTGGGTGAGCTCTTACATCCCTTCTAGCTTAATAGGTCTGCAATTTTAATTGTCTCCCTAAATACATTATAAGCTTCTTATGGGTGTCTAAAACCACAATAATTATTATATAATGATTGATTTTGGCTCTCTGATTCGTGTTTGTGCACAATGGCAGCTCACCAAGGTGCGGAGAGAGCACTGGGTGGGTGGGCTGACAACCCCATAGCTGCAGGGTCCTGTGTCCCCCAGCCAGCAAGCACCAGGGGAGGCATTTAGAGGGGAGTCATCCCAATTGACACAATCAGGCTGCTCCATGGAGCCCTGAGAAGCTGCCAAAGACATGCTGAACCCTCACGCGCAAGACCCTCACCTGTGGAGCAAAGCCAGTGAGGTGCTTTAGGTGACTGCTAACTCGGTTGGATTTCTTGATGATGGAATGGATGTTCAGTTTAGAAATTTTTTCCATGAGGCTATCTTCATCGCCCTTCCGATACTTGAGGACTACGGAGTGAGTCAAATTGAGTTAAGAAAGCTCTTTCTGGAGCATAGATGGACTGCAAAACAAGCTACAAAGCAAGACAACTCGAACTGGAGCTAGTGCTTATTTCAATGAACTTATAATGAGTAAAGATAAATTATTAATCCAAATCACCATTTATGGGCAGACAGAATTATCCAATTATCTCAGCCCATAAAAATGTTATACAGAGTTATAGGATTATCAGCAGAAAAGACTGGAAATCACAGTAGATGGGTCGCAAGGGGAATCCTGTAGGGCAGTACAAGACTCTTTTTCATTGTGGAAGATGAAATTACAATAGGAAATATGAACCAAGACAGAGGGCTAGATGGCCAGAAAGCTCTTACAGCCACAGCAACATGACATTTGAACATGGGTGAATGGGTGAAGTAGAAGGGAGAGAAAATAGTTTTAGGTAAAGCAAGGAGAAGAGTGGAGTGACAGGCAGAGAAGTTATATTATAGATTCTGAGGATATCAATAATGCATCAGTTTAGCATGGCCACCACACTACTGGAGTGTTCAAATTAGAACCTTGACAAGACATTTGTTGAAAAAGAAATGGTTTAGTTCATTCTACGCTATAAAGGAAAAGTGAGTGGTTTGGCAACTGACTGTGCAGTGCTGGGAGGGGACGGGAGGAGCTCAGACCAGACAGGCAGGTTACTGGGTGTAGGCAGGACGGATGAGATACAGAGATGTGGCCATATTGGGCTTTTCTGGAAGAAGACCAAAAGTAAAATGTCCAACCAGATGTGCCACGCAAACAAAGGTAAGCATGGATTGAGAAGGATTGCCTTCAATAGGTTGAGAAGGCAATCACCTGTGCTTGAAGGAACCCTTGATGAGCCATTTTCTAATCAGTCTTCATATCTCTTGGGAAAGAGTCTTGTTGCTATAAGCTTTATCAGAAATGTCTATTTCCAATATTCTATGGTTGTGCTTTTATTATTACTGCTCTCTTTCTTCATATCATATTTCTCCCAAATTCTACTACTGTTTCTTCATCAAAGCCCTATAACCTAAAATGTGCCTTGTCTATCTCTACTAAAATAATTCTTTTGAGGAAAACAGTCTCAAGAGCAAGTATGCTTTTCTTACCCAGATCCTTTCGACGTTTATATTCATTAATGTTAACGTTGATTTCTTTGACTGCAAGGACCGCACTGGTTAAAGGCACTTTATCTGGGTGGGATTCTGGGGTGGAATTCAGCAACTCCATTAGCAGCAGTGGGTAACGCATTACTCTCTGTACTGGTTTGATGAGGAAGGAGCCCAGGTTAATATAATTTGTGCATCCCCTATAGAGAAGGAAACAGACTTTAGTCTACTGTGAATAAATAATACAGGGCCTACAGATAGTATTTGTTATTCCTAAATATGGCTCTTTCATCCTACTTCCACTTTCATTAATTCATATTTACTGGACACCTGATAAATACCAGGTACTGTTCCAGGTGCTGGGGATTTAGTACTGACCATAAAAAGTCCCTGTCCTGATGGAAAGAGACTGGCAATAAACAAATGAGTATCATTTAAACTGTCACTTGGTGTTAAGTGCTATGGAGAAAAATATAGCAAGGTAAATCTACAATACTTCTAGGTTTCTGTCAATCAGGAAGAAAATAAAGAAATGAGTTTGTGCAAGTGGTGAGGGAACTTACCATTCATTGTACAGGCTCCTACAGGGCAGTGAGCATGAAAAGAAAAGAGAGCTGATTAGAGATAATGCTGATTTTCACATTCTTCTCACAACGCGTCAGTTGAACATTAATGCCTAGTAGTTGGGTAGACAAAAATTACATGGGATAAAGGAGAAATTATGAATGTCTATGGTAGCATATGTAGTCTATTTTTAAAACTTAGTAAGCCCCTAACTTCACTCTGATCTAGTTAGATATATATGTTAGCCTGCCTCCCTAAGACCAGGAGAATCTCACCTGATGGTCAAGAATAAATGAATTTGTTCTTCTTATCTATATTCTGTTTATTTGGACCAAACTACCTTTGTGGCTACTTCTTACCTGAAAACCCTCACTTAATACTTTGTATGTAGAGATAAAAGTGACTAAGCAAAAGTACAAGCAGGAAGCCACTTAATATTTCCATGATATATGATGGGAAAAGGCAAGTTACCTAATAAGACCTATATTAAGATATTATTTATGTTTGAAATAAAATGGATGGGTATCAGAAGAAGTCTAGACATATACATGGGAGTGATGTTCAAAAGCCTGAACTAAAGAGCTATGATCAAAGTGAAGTGGTCAAAACTCATACTTAAGATCTGCCAAGGAGTCCTGAAGGTGCCTCTGGATCCTCTCATCCTTCTCGTAGATCTCCAGCAGTGAGATGGCCTCATCATGATTCTGGCAGTAAACCTTGTATGTTCCCTCAAGCTCATCCCGGTGATCAAGAAACACAGGACCTTTGAAATACACATAGACATACAGTGTTTTTAGACTGTCTTCTCAGTATCCTAAATGTAAGGCGTAGAAGCAAATTTTAATATCAGTTAAATCCTACTACAAAAAATGATAGTAAGACTATCCATCAAATTAAATAAGAAATTTACATGTAATGGTTTAAAATTCTACTTAGAGCAAAGTTTAAGAGAACCATGTCTTCCATGCAGTTTTCTGTGTACACACACACACACAGCTGGTCCCTGAAACAGTCTCTAGTCCCTTGCAGAGTAAGGAGTCTGCAAGTATCCTCCATGTAGGTATGTGATGAGAACCAATGAGGGCCCCCCTGCTCTCTAAGCCTAAGCCCCTGGGAAATCTTCACAGGGATGAAGAGATCCTACTACAGCAGCAGTTTCTAACCTCTTCTTCATGCATAAACTAAACACACAGGACTTTAAGTGAGATTTATTATATTAAATATATATAATACATTCTATATTTATTAAACATCATACTAAGTCTGAAAAACATCATACTAAGTGATAGCTAAAATTTTTTCTATTGCTAACATTCTATATCGCCTCAAAGTAGGCTGCAAAGAGGAGAAGCTGATGGCTAAATAACCTCCGAACTAAGTAACTGAAACTTCATTTCTTAGCAGAACTACTCAGTATCAGCAAGGCCCGGCTCCTGCCTCCTATCCAAGAAGTTAAAAAGACAAACAAACAAACATAAAAACAGAGCTGTTTCTGAAACAACGGCAGGAGCTCATACCTACAGAATCGCTGATTTCCAGATCGGCCAATAATTGCTTTGAGACCTTTATCACCATCTGCATATTTCCAAAAAGTCCCTCAAAATCAATGTTTGGTATCTGAGAAACGGAAACAAAATGTAGAGATGCATGGAAGTGAAATTAATAGCATATCATTTGTATTAGAAACACCTCTTCAAGGATGATACAAAAGACATTCAAGGTCATCTTCACTCACTCTCATGAAGTTTCCATAACAGAAACATCCAGCATTAGCTTTAGTGTCCTCCTTTGTCCTTGATCCAACTACTGTCCCCACTACCTTAGTGAAATGACTGTGGAAACAATTAGGCCTATAATTATACTGGGACACATCTTCTCACCCACCACCCAGAGTCTGATGGCACTGCCCACTTATTATAAAAGTTCTTGGAAGTGACTGCTCCAGGAACCCAAACCCAAAACCAGGCCAGGGGTCAAGTAACAAGCACTAAGGACTGTAGATCCCCGGGCACTGTTAGCCTGTTTTTCTAACTCCAGCATCTAGAAAAGTACCTAACACATGCACGTGACAGTTATGAGTTTTCTGAATAAACTTTATACAATCAGGTGCTAGAGCCAGTAACCCATCATCCCCAGGCTTCATTATATTATTATATGACCTTTCCAGTAAAACAACAATCCAGACTCGCTGGTACTGTTTTCAGGAGCCAAAATGTCCTGGGTGTTACTGCAGTAAGTCTGATAAGTTAAGAGTGGACTTGAGAAGTGACAGGAGGCTGATGGCTGAAGCTGACACACATATGTTGAGACCCTTGAATGAAGAGCAGTAGCCATAGCCTTTGCTTCAAACACAATAAATCTCTGTGGTGAAAGCTCCCCTATTCTGATACTTCAGGCTTGGAGAACCAAGTTTAAAGTAAAGCTAACTCACTCCCACAGCTCCCACCTGTGCCTGCTGCAGGGGCACCATGATCCGCTCAATACACATTTCCAGATCCCGAATGTAGTCTCGTTCCGTCTGATGAAGTTCCTCTACTACCTTGGCTCTCTTCTCTAGCATCCGCTGCTCTGGGTTTTCAGTGGACACAGCCCCAGAAGGGACCACCGTTGAGGAAGACTGAGAGGTGAGAAGCGTCATTTCTAGAAGGGAAAAGTAAACTGGTCAGCATCTCTCTGTGTGCTAAAGCAGGATTCTTCACCAGTTTGATCTGAAAGGAACACAGTCCTTGAGAACCAAAGGCCCCACAGTTGTCAACAATCAGGAAACCTGATCCCACAAGCCACTTCTAATCATGAACTGATGAGAGCTTGGAAGGCCATGGCTGCAGAGAGAACTTCTTCCATCTGTGTGATACTGTGTTTAGAATTTGTCCTAAAAAAGAGCAGCTGGCCCATTTTATGAGGACACATCAGTGTCCACAACTTCCTTGGCAAAGAGGTTGGAAAAGGTGCTGTTCCCATCAAGAATTGCTTTCCTTTAATTAGGTATAAAATCCATTCCACGATCTCCGCAGCAGAAATACCAAACTATAAGTTAAAAACGTTGATACAGCACAGTGATTTTCAACCTTTTCCACCTCATGGCACACATAAACTAATTACTAAAATTCTGCAACACACCAAAAAATATATTTTTTGCCAATCTAACAACAACAACAAAAAGGTATAATCTGATTCACTGACACCAGATGGCTATTGTTGTATTGGCTGCTACCATTTTTTAAATTTGACAATCTAAGGGAGAAGAGGTCAGTTCCCCTGAACTCTGTTAAAAATTCTGCAGCACACCAGTTGAAAATTGCTGACATAGCACATTAAAAAGAATATTATGTGGCACATAATAATGCCAAATAAGGGCAAGACAAGAATTAGGCACAAATTATCCATCTGAGATCTGGGTGACTGCAGAACCCACTGTGTTCCAGCCATGTGATGGTGAATTAACATCAATATAATAAAATATGCAATAATTATTTAGATTCTCCCTACCAAAACATTACTAAAGCTTCACAAGTAGGTTTTGTTACTTCAAATGTCCTAGAAGATACATATGACCTATAAACATAAAGTTCTTTAATGGTATTTCCAAATAAAAGAACCTCTACAGAACCACACTTCATGATCTAAATATGAAAATAAACACATGTATCTTGTTATTAGTGTTTTATTTACTTGTTACTTAGCGACATATGATGAGACTTATTTATATAGATGGGATGGCATTTTTTCATTAAAACGAACATTAAATACTCAAATAAACAACTGAACAAATTTCAACAGTGAAGCAATCTCTGTTGTTTATTTCAAATTCCTTAAGATCCACTTAAAACAACTCTAGATTTGGTAAGTAAATATATTAGTAAGTCTCCATATAATTACAAGAATTTTTTTCCCAGACCTAAGATACAAAATACAAGTGTTCAAACTACCTTCGAAAACTAGGCTTTCACAGCAGATTTTAGTCTCCAAAAATCTTCTCCACTGCCCCTTCTCTAAGAATTCAGGAATTCCTATGTTTAAAAAGTGCAATCCAGATTCTGATTTCTAAAAACCATTCTCCACCAAAAGGAACCAGAGTTCTATGGAGAAATGGCGAATTCCAGAGCTGAGCAGGAAGGGTATAAATGAACCTGAAACATGTCATGGTAGAAAGTAAGGAAGTGCTCAGCAAAATGAGGGGCCATGTCCAACAGGGCTCCCACTGGCCAAATCTGGTATAATTTAAGTATCAAGATAAATGTCGGCAGCCGTCCGTCTCGAGAGACGATGGTGTAGCTTCTTAAGAGTCTATCTGCACCGCCGAGAATGGCTGTGCAGTCCAACTCGGGAGTGACACGGTATCTGTCTCCTCCCGTGTTGAATCGACATCTTGCGATGACGCTGGAGTGTCCTCTCCAGTGAAGCTGAAGCTACAGAGCCTGGGCAGGGTGATATGGAGGGTCTGCTGTTGCCCATGCAGCAGACGCCCCCTCTCTTCGCAGCTGAAGGGTCCAAGGGAAAGACGGAGTCAATACAGCTTGGCTTCAGGTGCGCTGCAGGAGTTGCCGGTGTTGACTACAACATCAAACCGCCTTAGGGACTCCGGCTCCGGATTTTCTGTCGGGGTTTACTCCCTTAGCCTTTCCCCTGAAGAGGTATGCCGCAAGGCAGCGGAGGTTTTTTGGAGTCAGAGTTTTCCTTCTCTGATGTGCCCTGACTGGAAGATCGAACCAGCGACAGCTCGCAGGCCGACGCTCAATCCACTGAGCCAAACCAGCCAGGGTCTAACAAGATAAATAAGCACTGAATTATTCCATTGACTAAAATAAGGATCCATGAGCTCATATTGGTAATAGGTAAGTACATAAATAAATGAGAGAAAAAACTCTTGTGGTAGAATATAGAAAAAATAATGGAGTTAGAAAATCATCATTTTGTAACCATCAGAATAAAATTTAGTTCAGGCACAAATCATTAGTGAATGACTATGGTGCTGGTGGTGGTGTTTGATGGTGATCAGGGTATCTGTATAGTTTTGAATTAGTTATTACAAATTACTTATTAATTACAAAGATGAAAATAATGACTATATTGTGCAGAAATGGACAATACCATAACTCAGTAATCAAAATTCAAATCACCAATAAAGGACAGAGACAGCATGTGTTTCCATATGTTATATCTGGAAACAACACAATATCCTTGATTAAGTATCCCAGTCAAAAATGCATGATCTAAAAGGAACCTTGAAGAAACATCAGACAAACCCAAGTTGAGGATTCGTTATCTTCAAAATATCACATCATGAAAGAGAAAGCCTGAGGCATAGTTCCCAATCGAGACAATTGAAGAGATGACAAACAGGTGCAATGTGTGATTCTGAATTGGGTCCTGATCTGGGAAAAATAAATTGTTACAAAGGACGCTACTAGGCAACTGATAAAACTGTAATATAAACTCTTAGATTATATTAACGATTAAATCAATTTAAAATGTCCTGAAATGGCATATCTACACGCTCATGTACGAGAATACCATGTTCATATAAAATATACACCGAAGCTTAGTAAGAGCCATGATATATGCAACCTACGCTCAAATACTTCAGGGGGAAAAACTGTGTGTGTATGTGTGTGTGCATACGTGGAGAGAGAATGAAAACAAAAATATGGCAAAATGTTAAATAAACACTGGCAGATTTGAATAAAGGATATTCAGGAGGTTCTTTGTACAACTGCAATTTTCTGTAAATTTGATATTAGTCAAAGTGAGGTTTAAAAAGATACTAAGAAAAATACTTTCTTGAACTTATTTTTGGTAGAATGAATGACAAAATTTCAAACATAACTCTTATTTCATCAGTGCTAAATTATAATTCTAAATTAACTGTAGTGTATGTAAAACTTATTTTCAATAGCCTTGTTTTAAATTTTCTTTCCAATTTCTAAGCAATAGAATCTCAGTCCCAAATATAATGTCAAAAGGGGCAAGTTGAGAAGAGAAAATCATTTATTTATTTTTAATTTTATTTTTCTGAGAGATAAATGATATAAAATATTGTGTTAGTTTCAGGTGTACAAAGTAATGATTCAGGATTTGTAAAAGAAACTTATTTTTAATACAGGACTAAGAAGTTCTGGAAAGGAAGAACATTTAATGAATTTCTACCATGTGCCATGCATTTTACATATTATGTCCCTGAACTCATTCAATATTCATGCCAAAACTTCTAAGTATTATTATTATTCCCATTTAATAGATAAGAAAACCCAGGCTTTGAGAGACTGGCCAACTTGCCCCAGGTATATAGTCAGTAAACAGCAGTCTGGAATTTGAACTTAAATATATTTAAATCCAAATCCTATGTACTTAATCATGTACCATTTTGGCCCCCCTAACCTGGTATCAACTAGAAACAATCGGGGGCTTATTTGCTTCAAATCTTAAAAATTCCCTGGAAACTATTATCTTCCAGAAATCAAAGTTCTATTAATTTAGTAGTTGAAAGCATAAAACACCAGCAAGTACTCATCATTCAGAAGCCAGCAACTTACATTAAGAGACTCAGTCAGATTTTTATTTGTATTAAAAGAAAAAAATGTTAACAATTCCTTTAAACTACCAGCATGCCTTTTATTTGCAGGAGAATTTATAAACTCTTACACAGCCTTTAAAAGACAAAACCAAACACACTTTAGCATGATTAAAACCCCCCAGTGGGACGTTTTTGTTACATGGCCATTTCCTGAGCACCACCCCTGAGACTCAAGAGTCAGCAAGTCCAGGCGGGACCCAGGTATCTGCATTTTTAACAAAATCCTAGGTGTTTCTGAAGATGCAGGTGACCTGCAGGCTCCACACACATATTAATTAATACTTAAATATTAAGTCAAACTAAAAATATCTGGCTTGAAAAGACTCCAAATGTGAGACTGCTTTCCCATTATTCCAAATATATTCTTAGCAAAATGTCTAAGCTGCAATTTTAGTATCTGGGACAACCAAGTGCGGTCTCTACCCTCAGCCAGTTGCAGAGGAGACCAGAAGCTTTGAATCTTGCACTTCTCCACTCTTCAGCTGGGGTCGCCCCCAAGAAAGTCCATTTTTCCACCTCTGGGCCACAGTTTCCTCATCTCCAAAATGAAAATAATAATATGTGCTTTGTAGAATTGCTGAGGGAATTGAACAAGGTAATAACTCAACACGAACGTATTCCTTTTCCCACAGTGGGCCAGAAAATGCCATCTGCACCAGGTAAGGTAAAATGCACCAAGTAGCAATCCTGTGTTCAGATACCGTAACAGTCTACTTTTCTTCAAGAACAATAAATCTGGGGAGGAGGAAGCACACGAGGAAGTTGTGGCCCAGCACCTGCTGGGTGAAATGTCCCGCTTTCTTCCCCGGGTGACCCTGCAGGTGTTAGGGGCTGGGGCTGATGCACAAATTTACTTGCAGTGATAAAACAATTTACGGTGGGTATATCTGTTCTTTTGTTCCCCTTTCCAGTTTCTTCCCCACCCACCCCGAGCCCGACTCCCCTCCTTTTCAAGATGCTCCCACCTTCTCAGGTTAGTTCTGTATCACCAGGCTCATTCCTCAGTGCCCTAAGGAGGGGGTCAGTCGTCCCGCAGCTTCCTACAGCTCTCACAACCACACTTTAAAGTAGAGTTAAGTAAAAAAGTCACTCACTTCTCTTGCTCTGAAAGTCGGCTGTCTTTGATAAGGAAAATCTTGGAATTCCCGGCTTGGTCCCACAGCTGCACTTGAGCGAGAAGGAGGCTGACGGTTCTACCTGCTTTTGTGTGGACTCTGGCAACCCCGGGAGGTACCTGCAGCGCCAAAAGTCTGACGCATTGTACAGTGGTGCCTAGTGTTCGAACATTAGCAGGCAGAGTAGGAATCTTCCTCTGCAGAGCTCTGGAATGCTCTCCGAGCCCCTAAAATTCCCTTAGGCTTTCCCATATTTACATATGAATCGCCCTGAGTCCCCCAGGCTATCAGAGCAGGGCCGGTTCTAAAGGATGGAGCTGGACTCCTCCACTAACTGGACTGAGAAGCAGAAGAGGAGCCTTGGGGTGCTCTTTTTAGGGAAGAATTCTAAAGGCCTATCCATCTCTTATGATACCTAAGAGGCACAGCTGGTTGGCAGACAGCACTTGCCTACTTTGTCTGCACCAGTACCTCTCTGCATCCCACTCCCAGGCCAGGCCTGGCCCTGGCTTTGCCCTAAAGCCATCAGAACGCATATCTCAGCTGGCTGGTCGCAAGGCAGCAGGGACAGCACAGGGTATTCACAGGGACTGGGAGCCCTGCTCACAGCTCACAAACACATTTTAAAAGACACCAAGGAAAAGAAAGTCACGGAACAATATGCCATTTTTGGAGAGAAAAAAAGAACGAAAGAGGGAGAGAGAAGAAAAACAGGAAAACCTGCAAAAAACTCCCACATATTTCCATATATTGAATATATAGGGGTGAGCAAAGGTAAGTTCACAGTTGTAGTGCAAATGAATAATACAATAATTAACAAATAATAACACAAGAGTGAACTCTGTGTTTCATGTACTCACAAGTGTAAACCCACTTTTGCCCACCCTGTACATATACTATGTAAGTGCACAGAAAAAGGACTGGAACGCAAACACACCAAACTCATCAGAATTTGTCTCAGGGAGGGAAGTGGGATGAGGTTGAAAGATCAATTATTTTATTCTCACAAAAATCTATTAATGTATTGCCAGTAATTTAAAACAAACTGCCATGCTAAGATACATCTCCACTGGTGAAATTCTAAGCAATCTGAGAGAGGACAACTTAGGGCGAAGAGCCCTTCCCACAGCTTCTAAATTCGTAGCATTAACTTGTGAGACTTTCTTGGCTTGGTGGTCAGCCTCTGTGTGGTTGCTTCCCTAATTCCTTTTAGCTTTAAATTTTATTTTAACAAATATTTATATGGCACTTACCATGTATTAGCACTGTTCTAAGCACTTTACAAATATTAGCTACTACATCTTTATAACAACCCCACTAACACCCCCACTTTCCAGATGATGGTTGAAGAGAAGTTCAGTAACTAGACCAGCAAGCTGGCGACCGGGATTTGAGCCCATGCTGTGCTCCTGACCAATAACTAGTCTGTCTCCATGCAAGTCATAGAAGTCGTGACCCGGAATTCTACTTGTTTGTGGGTTTTGGTGGCCACCTGGTAGCTAATGATACCACAGTGCGAGTGATCTAAAGCACAACTTAACCCCTGTAGAGTTACAGTTCACCCACCATTAAGACTGTGAACAATTATGTATTTAAACATAGATGTATATGTTCATAGGATTATAGCTATAAAACCCCACTGAGTATAATGTAAATAACTCCTCAGCAGAACTGAATCTGTAGTAAATAGTTAATAGTACTGCAGGTAAGTTATGGCAGAAATTATGTGAAATGAAGAGAAAGGCCTTTTTTTTTTTTTAAATCATGTCCTTTGATAGATCTTTTTTACTTACACATTGATCATCTTACTTAGGTACAGAGAGAGCACGCTCTTGGAAACCTTAGCTCCTTCTTGGTAAGCTCAAGAAACTTGGCACCCAAAGGGAAAGGGCAGCAAGTAAAAACCTTTAGTACTTTCTCTACTTAAAAGAAAAAAAAGGTAAGCCTTTTAAGCGAGGAGTCTACTTCTAGAAATTTAATGTATGTAAATAATTGGGTAAGTGCACAAAAATGTACATAGAGGAATGTTCTTCAATGTATAAAAAATTTAGAAATGACCTAAAGAAAAACAACCAAAATTTCTCCCAGAGGGGCCTGGGTAAATAAATTATAGCATATCTGTGTAACAGAATACTATTATAGCCACGGAGATACAGATTTACATTTATTAATATGGAACATTGTGTATTATTAAGTGAAAAAAGCAGATTACAAAATAGTTTATGAAATAAATGCAATTTTGTTAAAAAGGGAAAATATGTTCACTGCAAATGTTTGAAAATGAAAGTCTTGAACATGATAGAAATTCTGACATTTTTTCTTTCATTTACTGTATTTTCTATTTTTTTCTATAGTGAACTTGTAATGCTGATATAACAAAGAATAATAAAGTAAAAAAAGGAACATATGCTGTAAATGAGAATGTTCTAATATCTACAGCTTACAATTACCCAGTTAATCCATTTCAAATTCTTTCTTCACTTTTTAATAAACTGAGCTTTCTTTCCTGACCTAATCCCTTTACAATGTTGAAGAAAATGAGTAATAAAATGCTGTTGAAACGACAACTTGCTAGTCTTCTGAGAAAAGCCAAACACAACTGCCTGCTGGGCAATCTGTCTAGAAAACCCCGAGAGGAAGCAGTCTGTAAATCTGCTCATCTCCTCCCCAGGCCCAACTGGAGGAACTGTAAATCCTGGTTTTCCATTTTACCACATCACTCCAGCCAGCCCACCCAGCCCCCACCACTTCTTTTCCTTTTTGCACCTACACAGCTTCTAATTGGAGAAAGTTTGCTCAAGGTAAAACTTTTAGCACTGTGGTCACTGGCTCCCCTGCAAGGCACTTCTAGCGTGACTCTTCTAGGATCACCAAACTTCAGGCCCTGAATCTCTGCAGCAACTGAAAAAACTTTCCCTGTGACTTTTGCTCAGTAACTGCCCCGCCTCTTTTGGCAAGTAGCCTGGAGTCCAATCCCTGCTGGGAGGGTATCCACCTCGGGGGAAATCTAGCGGGAAGCCTCTCATTTCCCTTTTCCTTTTCCAGGCGCAAGACAGAAGAGCGAAGGAGAATCAGAGTCTGCAATTTCTTATGCTGCTGGGACAGCAAGTTTAAAACTAGCATCAACTGAAACACCATTTTTGAACACTTATCACATACACATAAGTCCTAGAGAGGTGTGCTATTGGTGTGCTTAAAACTGTGAGGTTATTATTATGTCATCTTTAGACAGAGGAAGTCATGTTATCAAGAAGGCAAAGATACTTTGTAAAATAATTAATTAGAAATAATTATCACTGCCTACTAAGCAAAATTTGATTATAATCAACCAATAAAGCTTGACATGAAAAGCTTTATTTTCTACACACACACACCTGATGCTATACTTAACAAATCTCTTGAGGGAAACTGTTATTACTATTCTCATTTTACAAATGGGGAAGCAGGCACAAAACAATGAAATGACTTGCCTGAGACCACACAGCTAATAACGTTGCATATTAAAAACAAACATCCCAAGCCAGTGCTTTCCATAAAATGACAAGTCCTATTCTGGGTCATATGTCTTCTCCATAGAGCATAGCCATTTCCAGTGTTATATTTTCCTATTTAATAACAATACTACAGTGATGTTTTAAAATTTGTTCATCTACATGGCCCTCTGGCTACTTTTCTATCCTACTCTACAAAACCAGATTTTCTTCAGCTTCTATTAGGTGGTTTACTTTTATTACTTCCATTTGCTCTCAAAACACTTTATGTATGTTTTATAACTATACATCAAAAAATAAGTTTGATCTGAATTATAATCCTCTTCCACGTTTTAATTACAAAAATGTAATTGAACAGACGTGGAGTTCAAAACGCTGGTTGTAAGGATGCTCAATGAAGCTAAGGGGAAAATAGATGACCTCAGTGAGAACTACAACAAAGAGATAGGAAACATTAAAAAGGAAATAGAAAAGATAAAAAAGAACCAGTCAGAAATGAAGAATGCAATAATTGAAATAAAAAATACATTAGATGGAATCAACATCAGGCTATAGGAAGCAGAGGACAGCATCAATGATTTGGAAGACAAGGTAGTGGAAAACACCCAATTGGAACAGTAAAATGAAAAAGTAATTTTTAAAAATGAGGATAGTTTAAAGAATCTCTGGGGCAACGTTAAGCGTAACGACAGCCGCATCATAGGGGTGTACCTCAAGTAGAAGAGCAAGGAACTGAAAACCTATTTGAAGAAATAATGACTGAAAACGTCCCTAATCTGGCAAAGAAAATAGATATACAAGTCCAGGAAGTGCAGAGAATCCTGAACAAGAGGAACCCAAAGAGGCTCACACCAAGACACATCATAATTAAAATGCCAAATGTTAAAGACAAAGAGAGAATCTGAAAAGCAGCAAGAGAAAAGCAGTTAGTTACCTACAAGGGAGCTCCCAGAGACTGTCAACTGATTTTTTAACAGAAAATTTGCAGGCCAGAAGGAATTTGCACAGAATATTCAAAGTGGTGGATAGCAAGGACCCACAACCAAGATCACTCCACCTAGCAAAGCTATCATTTAGAATGGAAGGGCAGATAAAAAGATTCCCAGACAAGAGAAAGCTGAAGGAGTTCAAGGGAGTTCTTGAAGAAGAAAAAAAAGGAGGGAGAAGAGGGGGAGGAAATAAGAATATGAATAAGAAAATACTACAAAGGAAAAAATTCTCATTGACAAAGGCAAACAATAAAAGCAGTGAATCAACCAATGATACACCTAATACAAAGGTTAAAAGGCAAAAGTAAGATAGTCATGTGTAATTATAACAGTAAATTAAGGGATACACACAAACATACACACAAAAGAAATTTAAAAATCACAAAAACATAAAGATGGAGAGGGAGAGTAAAAATGGTAGTGACTATACAGTATGTTCAAACTAAAGCGACCATCAACTTAAAACAGATTGCTATAAACATAGCTTGGTATATATGAAGCCAATGATAACCATGATAGCCACATACCAAAAGTATACAAGAGATATACAAGAAGTAAAGGGAAAGGAATCCAAATGCAACACAACAGAGCGTCAACAACATACAAGAGAAGAGAGCAAGGGAATAAGAAAGGAACAGAGAACTACAAAAACAATCAGAAAATAATTCATAAAATGGCAATAACTACATACGTATCAATAATTACTTTAAATATAAATGGAGCAAATGCTCCAATCAAAAGACAAATGGATAAAGAAGTAGTACATATATATACAAGGGAATATTACTTGGCCATAAAAAATGAGTCTTACCATTTGTGACAACATGGATGGACCTAGAGGGTACTGTGCTAAGTGAAATAAGTCAGAGAAAGACAAATGCCATATGATTTCACTTACAGGTGGAATCTAAAGAACAATATAGCCACTAGGCCTGGGAACTAAAAGGTCACTGGTTCGATTCCCAATCAGGGCACATGCCTGGGCTGCCGGGCCAGGTCCCCAGTTGAGGGAGTTGCTAGAGGCAACCAATCTATGTATCTCTCACACATTGATGTTTCTCTCCCTCTCTTTCTTCCTCCCTCCCCCTCTTTCTAAAAATAAATAAATAAAATCTTTAAAAATAAAAGAACAATATAAATGAACAAACAGACTCATAGACACAGAGAACATTTTGATGGTTGCCAGATGGTGGGGAGGGTGGAGAGCTGGATAAAAAGGTGAAGGAATTAAGAAGTACAAATTGGGTGGAGGGGACAAAAGGGAGGATATGGGGGACATCTGTAACGGTGTTAACAATTTTAAAAATGGAACACGGTTACAAAATAGTCACAGGGATGTAAAGCACAGCTTAGGGAATAGAGTCAATAATATTTTAATAACTATACATGGTGTTGGGTGCAAGACTTACTGAGGGAATCACTTTGTAAGTTATATAAATATCTAACCCATATCCTGACAGCTGAAACTAATACAATATTGAATGTCAACTATAATTGAAAAGTAAAAATATTTTTAATTAAAAAAAAAGCACATGGAAACTTTGTTCAGCTCTGTGCCCCCCACCCTCTCAACTATAGTCAAATCTCTCTGATTCTTTTTGTGAATGGTCTTGAAAGACTGGTCTTCATGCTCTCCCTCTATGACCTCATCCCCCCACTAAACCCTTTGCAATTAATTCCGTATTGTCACTATTCTAGTCAGACTGTCCTTTCAGTAATCAAATAACCTCCTTTACAAATCCAATGGCTTTATCTCTGATTTTCCCATGACATTTTAAAGTGTTGGCCATTCTCTCTTACGTTCAATTCTGGTTTTCTCCTGACACCCCCAAGTGATCTTGCCCTCTTACTGGCCCCCCTCCTCCTGCTGCCCCCAAGCAGTGGGCAACCCCTAGACTCAGTTTTTAGACTCCTGCTCTCTCCCCTAGCCACTCCCTTCCTCCCAGAAGTCATCTACTCAGTCTCAGTGATTACATCTGAGAGGATGACTCACCGTGTGCAGGCCCAGCTCTGACTTACTCCTCAGGCTCCCATTTGGTTTCTAAGATTTCAATACTTTAGTTCTTCATGCCACTGTGTTCCTCTTTGTCACCACAACTATGTATCTGTGCTCATGTAGTTTCTTCAACCAGGAATGTTCTCCCTGCTTCTCTCTGCATATCTCAACCCCCTACTACTCCTTTAAGCTTTAGCTTAAATTCAAACATCTTCCTAAACTCTTCCTATAACCCAGGTAAAAACTGGGCTTTCCTCCACATGCTTGCCCATTGCATTTACTGTCTATGTTATATACTTGTGTGTTTTATTTAATTGTTCATATTTTTTACATTTTGTCTCTTCAACTGATCTGTAAACTCCTATGTGTGTGCATGTGTGTGGGGTAGGTATCCTTTTCAGGATAACCCTATGCTTCATACAGTGCCAAGTATAATTACGAGTTAATACTATTAAACTGAATTCAGAGGGGATGTGGAATCTATGTGCCAGTCCAGTGATGATGATGATCACAGCAGCTCATGTTTATTTAGCATTTACTATGTGCAAGACTCTACTGCATTATTCCAAGTACTTGTTTTTCTATAAACTCACTTAAGTCTCATAATAATACTATCATGTAGGTACGTTATCTGGTTTTATTGATGAGGAAACTACAGCATAGAGAGATAAAATAATTTAAACAGGGTTACACAGGTAGTAGGGCCAAGCTGGGAAAAGTGATCTAATTGTTCCCCTTACAGCATTTATAAAATTGTATTTTAATTATGTTTATATGTTATTTCTGTTTGAAATTGTGGGATCCTGAAGGCAAGCACAAGTCTTACTCATAGTCTCCAATGTCTCCACGGGGACACAAGTGGCATTTGGGGCAGGACAATTCTTCAGTGTGTAGGATGGTCCTAAATACCTCAGACATTTTAGTGCCCCTGGTCCTTGCCTTCTAAACACAAGTAGTCGCCTGTAACCTGCCATTGTGACAACCAAAGATACCTCCTTCACACCCTCTTATAAAATGCTGGGGCTGGTCTGGGCTAGCCAAGTGTCAAAACACTTGCCCGACACCCCCCCTCCACACACACACACATATCTCGGAGACCACTACATACCAAACTGGCGCCATCAGTAAGTAGTTCGCTGTAGCTATGATTTAACTTAGATGATGACCCCTATCCCAGACTTCACAATTTCCATTGACCATGGATGCATACCTAATCAATGAATGGTTAATTCTTATGGCAAGGACTAACTAAGAAATTCTTGCTCTCCTGGGAATTTGAATTCAGAACTATGAGGCAGATCAGATAGGAAGAGAAGCAGAGCAGCAAGAATGGCCCAACACAGTACTGGGACAACTATGGTTATGTTTAATCTAAAGTGAAATGGGAGCAGAAACTATGAGTAAACAGAAAGTGCTGGTCTGTAGTAAGAGGAAACCAAAGCAGAAGCTCAGAGAAAAGCAAAACTGTCAAGAGAAAGATGGCCCACGAAAGAAAGTGAACAAGCTAGTCTACAGAATACCTGATTTCAAGTCCACTTGGATTGGAACAACAGCCTCACCCCTCCTCAGGATCTTTAGGTAATTTTTGTCTAGAATGTAACATACTATTTGGCCCTCAATAACTTTACTAGATAAAAATACATGAATGTTTATTAGAACAGAATGAAATTAGATAAGAGCTGCAAAAAGTGCTCTGAGAGACTTCTGGCCAAGATGGAGGCCTAGACAGACACGCTGCGTCTCCCTCCACAACTAAGAAGGAATACAACTACCTCAAAACTAGAGACAGCCAGAAGTTCCAGAAAATTGAGCTGCATGGAAGTCCAACAAACAAAGATATAAAAAAGAAATACTCATCCAGACAGGTAGGAGATGTGGAGCCAGGCGGAGAGAGGACATGCTGTGGTGGCAGCAGCAGTGGTGGCAGTGGCAGGCCGGCAGAAAGTGCAGTCAAACATTTTAAAAAGTCAAGAGGGACACCTGGAAGCACTTCCAGCACCAGACCATACCGCACAGCTCATGGTTCCAGCGCCAGGGAAAATAAAGCCTCATTGCTTCTGACTATGCAAACCAGTGGGGAGTGGTATGGAGGCAGAAAGTGCTGGTCTCTCAGCAGAGTCTGCTTGTTTAAAGGGCCCTCACAGCCCTAGAACATCTGTAGACCCACCCACTCTGGGAACAATGGCTAGGGCAACAGCGAGAGAGGCACCAGTCCCACACGGAAGTGGGAGAAGTGCCTGGAAAACAGCAAGTGCTGAGCAAGCGCCATTGTTCCCTCTCAGACCCCTCCCCCACACACAGCACCACAACGTGGTGAAACAGGTCGCACCGCACTGATGAATACCTAAGGCTCCACCCCTTACAATATAACAGGAGCAACAGCTCTACCTAAGACACAGAGGCAAACAAACACAGGAGCCTGTCAAGATGAGAAGACAGAGAAGTATGGCCCAAAAGAGGGAATGGATCAAGGTTCCAGTGGGAGAACTAAGCAATGAGGAGATAGTCAACCTAACAGATGAAGAGTTCAAAACACTGGTGATAAAGATACTCACAGGCTTGACAGATATGCTTGAGTATGGCAAACGCATAAGGGAAGAAATGAAGGTTATGCTAAATGAAATGAAGAAAAATCGGCATAAAACCAATGGTGAAGAGAAGGAAACCAGGGTTCAAATCAATGATTTGGAATATAAGGGAGAAAAAAAAAACAGTCAACCAGTACAAAATGAGGAAACAAGAATTGAAAAAAATAAGGAGAGGCTCAGGAACCTATGGGACAACTTTAAACGTGCCAACGTCCAAATCATAGGGGTGCCAGAAGGAGAAGATGAAGAGTAAAAAGTCGAAAGCTTATGTGAAAAAATAAGGGAGGAAAACTTTCCAAATTTCGTGAAGGAAATAGACATACAGGTCCAGGAAGCACAGAGAATCCCAAGGAAGCTAGACCCAAAGAGGACCACACCAAGACACATCATAATTAAAATGCCAAAAGTTAAAGATAAAGGGAGAATCTTAAAAGCAGCAAGAAAAAAGAAGAGAGTTACCTACAAAGGGGTGCCTATAAGACTATCAGCTGATTTCTCAAAAGAAATTTTGCAGGCAAGAAGGGACTGGCAAGAAGTATTCAATGTGATGAAAAGCAAGGACCTACAATGAAGACTACTCTATCCAGCAAAGCTATCATTTAGAATGCAAGGGCAGATAGAGTGCTTCCCAGACAAGGTAAGGCTAAAGAAGCTCATCATCACCAAGCAATTATTATATGAAATGTTAAAGGGACTTATTTAAGAAAAAGAGGATCATAACTATGAACATTAAAATGACAATAAATTCACAACTAAAAGCAATTGAATCTAAAAAATAAAAACAAAAATAAACTAAGCAAACAACCAGAACAGGAACAGAATCATAGGTGTGGGGATCATTTGAAAGGTTATCAGCTGGGAGAGGGAGGGGGGAGAAATGTGGAAATGGTACAGGGATTTAGAAGCATAATTAGTTGGTACAAAATAGAAAGGGGGAAGTTAAGAATAATATAGGAAAGGGTGAAGCGGAAGAACTTATATGCATGACCCATGGACATGAACTAAGGCATGTGGGATTGCTGGAGAGGAAGGGGGTACTGGGCAGAGGGGAGCAAAGGGGAAAAAAATATTGGGACTACTGTAACAACATAATCAATAAAATATATTTAAAAATTGAAAAAAAAAGTGCTCTGAAAACTCTAAAGCATGTAAATTAAGTCAGTACTACTACCACTACTATTACTAAATCTACCGTTGTTTTGCTGGCCATTTGTCACTGCCTAGTTAATGTCTGTGAATATGCCCCCTTGTCTCTACAGTGGCAGTGACCTCATGGCATCTGCTATACCCATGGCTAGTAATCAGAGTATGAAATTAACCAAGATAAAAAGCTAATGTCTTTAGCAGATATTTTATTCCAGTAGTTTGAATACACAGAGCAGATACAGAGATATCATGTTCACATGCTTGCAATGAGAAGAAACCTTGACTATCAGATCCAAAAACTTTGAACTATCTGTGCAACAATGGTAGAAGTGCCTTCCAATCTATTCAAGTTTTTCTTATCTTGGGAGAAGAACAAAGCAGAAGATTTTCCTGGATTCTGCTGCTCCACTGCAATTGCTGTCCAAACTTTTAAGAGATTGCTTTTCCAGCCTCATCACCTAAACTCCCTGTAATACACTTTGTGCCTGTTACTCCTGTTCCTCCCTCACCTCATCTATGACACAGATGCATCCCCTCCATTTGAAGCCCCTCCTCTGGTTCCCCTAACACAATACCTACTTGTTCTTCTAAGCTCATTTGTGCAGAATGAACCCACAGCTGCACATCTGGCTTCAGCTCTGGGATGCACTCAATTAAGAGACACAGATTCTATTTCTGATGTAAGGACTGAGTGGTTACTTCAGACACACATTTCAATTTCTCTGAGCTCTGTCTCTTCATTTATAAAATAAGTGGCTTGGATTTAAGAGCTTTTTCAAACATTCTTTATTGTGACCCACACTTCACACTGTGACTTGATATATACATTTACATAATACATGTATGCATGTGTTACAAACACGCACAAAAGCATTACATGCTTACTTTTACTACATGAGATATGCTTGAAATTTTCTATTCACTTCTATTTTATTTTTTCAAAAATACTAGTCATAACCCACTAAATGGACTTCAAGACCCACTTGTGGATAGTTATCCATTATTTATAAAACACTGGACTTGGTGTATGTAAAGTCCTTCAAGTAATAATATAAAAGGATTCTGTGAGGCAGCCACCCAACTCTGAATTGCTAGCCTTAACTATCATCTGAGTTCCAGTTTCGTATTTCTCTCTGCAAGAGTTCTTCATTTTGATATCTTAATATCACTTTTAACCCAGTTAATGTGGAATGTGAAGCAGCAGGTTCCCTTCCTATCATAACTGTTTATGTTATTAGCAAGTGCAAAACCTTAGTGCTGACTTGGTCTAGCCATGGAGAATAGTAGCTTACATTGTACTAACCTCAATTAGCAACTCTAGACAAGATATTTTAAAAAATAACTATATAAAGGAAACAACCAAAAGCAGGCAGAAACTGGAAGAGACTGGAAACAAGGGAAGCAAACTAGGTAAGACCCATAATTTTCTGGTTTCCTCCCCTCCCTGCAGGCAATCCCTTGTCTTTTAGCATGAGGGGGAATAAAGAAAAAAGCACTAGCAGTCTCATTGGGCTGAGAAGTCAAAGGCTCAAGTATGGGGCTCAAAAGTGGCTAGATATTGAAAGAAATCCTGAGAAGGAAGAAGCCAAAGAAAGAACAGCCTCAAAAATCTGTGTAGAAGTTCACCTTAAATCCTTGCATTGTGCCGGGCAAAGAGACTTGGGGAACTCGGAAGAAAGCAGTAACAGCTGGAGGCCAGAAAAGCCTGGCAGACCTTCACAACTGTCTGGGGCTGGGGAGACAGTGTGAAATTTGAGTCCCTCCAAGTTAGGAGGTTCAATAAATACTTCCAGTTTTCCACTGAGACCCCAGAAGAGCAGCACCTAGGAGTAAGGATCACTGCCCAGGGCTGGGGGTCACATCCTAGGACTAAGGGCAAAACCCCAAAAGACCTTGCTAACAATGTCTAAGATGGAGGCCTCCAGGGGAGAATGAACTGATAAGACAGGAGAGGAAAAGGCAAATCCTGGTAGAACAGACCTGGTTTCTAGCCTGGAGTCAGGCTGGGGGCAGCCACAAAACAGCTCTTTGTTTCTCAGATGGAGTAAGAGGCAGAATGAGAGAGGAGAAAGGGACAGGCCATACCACTTGGATAATTACACCTGCAAACACAGGGTCAGAGGTCAGGCACCCAATTGGGGCTTAATGAGGATCTTGGGAGGGGACCATGCAGAAGCAGTCTGGCAGGGGTGGGCAACTTGTAAGTGGAAAGGAAAGTGGGTCATAAGAGATGAAGAAATCATAATTTATGAGCACTTATTATGTTCCAGACATGTGATTTAAGTGTTTTATTCAAATTATCTCACCACGAGCTGGACTCCTTTACAAATAAGGAATCCAAAGTGCAGAGGTTCAGTAGTTCGTCTAACGTTACACTATTAGTAAACGGTGGAGATGAGATTTGAACACCAGTAACACTTGTTTCCTCTCCGTAATTGTGTGTTGTGCTGTGTAGGGTTCAGGACAAGCAGTGGCGCATGTGCTGTAAGACAGCTAGCAGAGAACGTTAGAGAGCACAAAGATCCTGGTAAAAAACAAAATTTTGTTATAGGTTACAGAAGATACCAGAGGTATAAAAAGGGGCATCAATTGAGCTGAATATGAATATTCTACCAAAAGTTAAGTCCTTAAATATAAAAGTTGTAAAAATAAAAATGATATAGGTGGAACTGAGCTGGTTTCAGAGAGGTCATAGGGCACCTTGTGACACCCCAGAGAGAAGGGTTTGACTCCTGTTAGTCAAACAGAATAAACACACTTTGGTTACAGTTAGGTGGCTTAATACAATAAGGAAATAAAGATAGGAAACAAAGTTCACTTAAGGAATAGCTGTGGGGGAAGGGAATAAGAACAATATGAAACCCAACATCAGAATCACAGAATCAGACATTTTTTGAGCTGGAAGTAATTTGGAAGTCATCCAATACCTATCATTTCAGAGCAAAAATCCACCTTGAAAAATAAAAGTGGCCAGCTGCTAAATACCTGGCCTCCCAACTGAAGCCGGGTTTGGTTTCATTTTTACCAGTGTAAATGAAGACAGAGAGCCTGCTTTGTGCGCAGCGGTGCCTGGAAACTCCAGTGAGGTCAAGCTTGTGTTGGCAGACCATGGGGTAAGCCACTGTCAGTTCCCGGTTCACACCAGGAACTTAGCTTTTTAGTCTTTGACACCCCCCAACCCCCACCAGTCTAACCAGTGAGCCTGTGCTGCAGGAGACTTAGATGAGAAACTTTCCTTGTAGGAGGAAGGTGTCAGATGGGTTTTTCAGATGGTTCCCATTTTCTGACTCTAACCCCATCCCCTGGCCATAACCTGGACAACCCCAAATTGGCCAGAACCAGGATCTACTTGGCATGAGGGTAACGTATATCATAAAAGTAAAGGTTTAATGACGAATCCAGTAATTACAAAACCAAGAGCAGCAAAAATAACTAAATAAATAAATAAGCAGATAAATAAAATAAACATTTTTCAGAGAACTGGAAGAAAGAAGACAAACTGGCAAGGAAGAAATTACCTCTACATACTGAAAGACTCTTAATAGCCCCATTTTACAGATAACTTAGTTAAGGCTCAGTGAGATAAAATAATTTGAATATCTAACTTGTACAAAGCACCAAGAAGAGTATAATCTTCTGGATTCCACAAGAGTTTCCAGTGCTCATCATTCACTTAAGATTCCTGAATGTCAAGGAATGAGCAATCCGTAAAACAAGTTGAAGGGGGGCAATAGGAGGGTGGAGGAATGGGAGCTATTTGTAATAGTGTCAACAATAAAAAAACGAAAACAAAAAACAAGTCTTCTTTTCCACCAATGTCTAAAGAAGTATAAGGATTCAGAGAAAGAACATGCCAGAAAAGTAAATTTTGCTTGGTGCCTGTTAACGAAGTTGCCATCCCCATAAAACTGAAATCGTCAAGTAAGAAGGAAAATATATTTGGGGTTAGAGATGCCTGATGGAATCAAGAAAGGTGAAGGAAAGGTCCCGTGAGAACACTAATTCTGAAAGTCACATCACACATTTATAGCACTACATATGTTTCCGCTCTATAAAGTGCCTCCCAAAGGAATTAAATCTCTAAGGTTGCTACCACTCAAGATACACTTACTAAGAACTCCGGGATCCTAGTTCCCTAAGGACGCAGGTGTTCCTGGTACCTTTTATCTATTTCCAAGATTTTACTTCTAAGAAAAGTAACTGTGTTCTTTATTTATTTTGTTGGTTTTGCTTTGTTTCGTTTTGGCTAACTGCGTTCTTACCTTGGGTCCTCTTTCTGTTTTGCACAAATTCGGAGCATCTCAGGGTGCTGGGTGCTGTGCGACGGAAGCAACTATTCCTTTTCCAGGTCTCTGGGCCATTTAACTTTCCCCCTTGCTCTAAATGCCAGGTGTTATTCTCTAATGAGGAGCCCTGAGGAATGCCACAATGATCTTCTCCTTGGTCTCCCACAGCCCGCTGATTCCACAGCACATCCAGGGTGATCCCTCGGCTCCCAAGTGCCGTCATTCCTGGTTTGTCAATGCCATTATACTCCAAATTTTTCATCTGATGGACAGAATCTGTTCTGTAGTTCTGAAGTTCATAATCACAGTTTGCAGACAGAGTATCACAGTAGACTTTATTTTGTGTCTCAAAATTACTCTGTTCCATGATATGAGTCTTTGCTTTGGGATAGATTTTATCATTTTGATAAACATCTCTGTCCCCTTCATAGTATCTGACAAATTCCTTACCTTCATTGACACCGTTCAAATCCACAGGCTGGCCATTAGTATAACTCCCAGGAACATGATACAAATTGCTGAGGTCATTGTAATAAATATTAGTTTCTTTACAATCCTCAAGATTGTAATTAAAATTCCTGTGGTCCTTATGCCACTTTTGAGGTTGACCAAAATTCCCTAAAGAGTCATCCAAAACCCTGTAGCCAGTCCATTGTTCAGTTTCTTTACAGTCCTCAGAATTATAATTCAGATTCTTACAACCTGCGAAGCTGTTTGTCTCCCCATATCCTCCAGCTTTCCAGGTTACACCCGGGCTTCCTGTAAGCCAATTATCCTTAGTTCCAGGGCTCGGGTTCCCCAAATCTTCATCTTCTGAATTCCAATAACAATCATAGCCTCGAGTCCCACTTGGCTGGTACATACAGTCCTTTCCATTTTCCTTCACTTCCTCATAGCCCATATAGCTTGGTTCACTCTGCTCAAAATCCCAGTATCCACAATGCCTTTTCCTGTAGGGCCGATTCCGCCTTCTGATTTGGTACCTGGAATCCAAGTCATCTTCTCTGTAAAGTCCATCCGGCCCTGTAAGGTCCCTTTTCTGTAGACTCCTGCAATCTTCATACTCCCAGCTGGAGCCCCAGTGCCCTTTTTTCTCAGCTCCTCTTTCTTTTTTAATCTCATGGGTTTCACACATGTTCAGTGTGTTTAAAGATACAAGTTTTACTTCTCTCTTCCATGGGCCTGGGTTGGGCTGGAGTGTGGACAGGTACAGTTTAGCCTACGGCTGTATCTGTCCTTAAAATGTCTCCCAAAGCATTGGAGTCACTCTTCTTGCTGCTCCGGTTGGAGCACGGAGACATGTGGAGTTATTTCAACCTCAGGATCCAATCAGTGAGCACCTATATCTTTCCCCACAGAGACCAGAAGATAATTAGTAACTAGTGTTCATGTGATTGGAGTTGGCAGCCTTATTTGGTGTTTCCCTCAAGCTGGTCAAACTGGCTTGGCTGCTTTATGAACTGAAGGTAGAAGTATTCTACTGCTCTAAATGTTTTGCAGAAAAAGCAGTGGGAAAGAGAAACGGCCCCCTTTAACAGCCCGAGGTGAGGTCGTATATCAGTCTCATCTGCCTCTTTAATCCTGTAGTAATCAGTGGATTGAGCGTCGGCCTGCGAGCTAAGTGTCGCTGGTTCGATCTTCCAGTCAGGGCACATCAGAGAAGGAAAACTCTGACTCCAAAAATCCTCCGCTGCCTTGCGGCATACCTCTTCAGGGGAAAGGCTAAGGGAGTAAACCCCGACAGAAAATCCGGAGCCGGAGTCCCTAAGGCGGTTTGACGTTGTAGTCAACACCGGCAACTCCTGCGGCGCACCTGAAGCCAAGCTGTATTGACTCCGTCTTTCCCTTGGACCCTTCAGCTGCGAAGAGAGGGGGGGTCTGCTGCATGGGCAACAGCAGACCCTCCATATTACCCTGCCCAGGCTCTGTAGCTTCAGCGTCATCGCACTTGATTCAACATGGGAGGAGACAGATACCATGTCACTCCCGAGTCGGACTGCACAACCATTTTCAGCGGTGCAGATAGACTCTTAAGAAGCTACACCATCGTCTCTCGAGACGGACGGCTGCCGACGACGAATCAACTAAATAAATAAATGTTTTCATGGACAGCTCAAAATGGACCTTCAATCCTCATCCTCCCAGTTTAGCTTTCTAACCCTCAGACATCCGAAACTCTGGGACTCCCGTCCCTTTAGCTAGAGGCAGAACCCTTTCTCCTTTGAGAGCTCTTTTATGAGATTCAAATTGTCAATTAGTGTACACTCAAACCATAAGCTCTTGCCTGCAGAACGCTGGACATCCCACTGAAGGATCTGCTGTATGGGGAATTTTAGAGCATGAAACTCTTTGCCAGAAGAATACAGTTATATACACTCACACTTCCCTTGATACTCCTCGCACCAGAGAAGCATCAAAACCATTCACTTCCTAAATATCTTTTCCAACTAATTCATACAGCAGATTTAAGACTTGGATAAATAAAGAAGGAGGCTAGAAACCAGAAAGTGGGGTATAAAAATACCTATTTGAATTTAACCAACATGAGAGAGGTACTTAATATGTGTGAGGCACTGCGGAAGAGAAAAAGATGACCTAGTTGGTCCTTGCCTCTTACAGTGCAGGAGCAACACACTATAAAATAAGATTGAGTGTGATAAGTACTATAATAAACACCAATGGCAAAGGCAACAGAGCAAAGTCCTGATGGGGCCACTGGAGGGTTCATGGAAGTGGTGGCCTTTGAACAGTGCCTTCAGTCATAAGCAGGATATCCACAGACTTTCTACATGTGGAGAGCTAGGATACGGGGAACAGTTTGAAGGACATAATATGTGGGAAGAGTAATGCAGTAAGGATGGAGGGGTAGGTTAGGGTGGATGCCAAGGGACCTGAATGCCATTTACTTCATCCAATGGATAATAGAGAGTCATTGGAGGTTTCTGAGTAGGAGAGTTAACATGCTAAGGGAGTCTTTAGTAAGATTACTCTTTTAGCTATCTGGTCATCATGTCCAGGAATGATTCCTTGAACTTTTATCTAATCCCTATTTGTAAAATAATATAAAAAACCCCGAGGCGATTGTGGTTATGTGCTTTGTCAATAATTAGATATTTACATGTGGGTAAACCACTCATTCTCTCTGGAACTGAATCACCCACCCATAAAATGAGGCAGAGGCTTCAATGACATCCCTGATTCCTGTAGTTTTAAAAACCCATGGTTCATGTTCCTCACGACTTCCTTTTACTTTCCTCAAATTCTTAATGTGCTATTATGCACACCTTTTGGATTTTCTACTAAAAGTTACTGAATGAACCTGTAGATTGTCACATCTTCTGATTTTCATTCAGTTTTTTTTTGTTCTTCTGTTCTGTTCCCTTACACCTTCCAAACCAAGAGCAGTAGCAGCAAGAGTCTAGGTGGTGAGTGCATACTATGTACTAAGGTCAGGCTAAGGTTAGGTAGTTGACATAAATTTTATTTGCTCTTCACTACCCTGCAAGAAGTGTCTTGCATTATCCTTATTTTATCACAGATAACGATCTTTGAGAGTTTGAAAAACCTGTCAAGGATCACAAAAGCTAGTACAAGGTAAGGCCACAATTTGAACCCAGATTTGTTTGACTTCGTAGCAGCAGACTATCTCAAAATACAGTGAAACCTTAATTTCCCTCAAACCAAGTAAACAAATACACCCTATCACGGCCTAATTCAGAGGTGGACATTATTACTGAGGCAAGTTTGACACACCCTTGCCCTCTTTTTTCCTCACCACCTAGACCCACACTGTAACAGAAAGCTGTCCAGTACCGAGTGGCTCAATAATCTAAAACCTATTGCCTAAACCCAATAAAGACTTTGATTTGGTTCACCACACCAACTGGATGGCAACATCATCTGGGAGGATAGCTTTCACCATGTGTTATGCAGAGTGACATTATAAGTTCAATTTCTGCCAGTAAACAATTTGTAGCTACATTTAACTTCTCTGGCTATCAGTTTTCTTATGTGTAAAATGAAGAAGCTAATGGTTTCTCTGCCATTTTAATCTAAAATGCTATGGTCTTACTTATTTCTAAGTAAAGATTACAAGTAGAGATTAATCTTTCCCTAACTGTTAGGGAAAACAAAGTTCCCTTTAGCAACTAAGGATCTTTGATAAAGATAGGATGATGAGAAACGCACCTAGTAAATCAACAATGAGAAGAGACTAAAAAAGAGGATAAATTATAGGCAATAAGGATACTAGTTATCAAATGGCCCAGTAGAAGAAGTTACATGAGGCTAAAAGAAATGACCTTTGAATAAGTGAAGAATGAGTAGCTGGCTACAATATGGGATTCATCCTGCCATCCTGTTTTCCCTTTTTTTAAAATCTTCACCCGAGGATATATTGAATGGTTTTAGGGAGAGACTGGGGGTGGGGGAAGAACATCAATGTGAGAAACATCAATCTGTTGCCCCAGATCCCAACTGGGGATCAAACCCACAACCTAAGTATGTGCCCTGACCAGGGACTGAACTCACAGCCTTCTGGTGTACGGGATACTGCTCCATCCAACAGAGCCACAGCACCAGTGCCCTCTTCTCCTTTTCTAACTCCTATTGCCTTTAGAGTATTAAAGAGAGAGTTTGCATAAAGATTTAAACTCCCTGGGCTTTACCTCCACGTTACTATAACTCAGAACTATCAAAAACTGTGACTGAGTTGCTCTTTTCATATGATAAATCTGTGAGCAAAGAAATGTGGCCTGAGAGAAAAGAAGAGAATAACCTTCCTACTTTTCTCAATCCCAGTGTTGCTGGTGAAATCCAACCTTATAGACCTTCAGCTCTCCCTTTCACTTGACACGAGAGTAACCCTCCCCTATTTCAAAAGCCCCAAAGCAGCACTCCACCCTTGATGTTTGTCCTTTGTTACTAGAAGGTGGGTGTCCAGCGATAATGACTCTCTATGAGACTCCCAGAGTGGATAGAAACCCTGCTGTAAATACTAGAAGTGAAGATAGGGCAGCAGGATTTGGAGGAAGAGAGAAAAGAAGAAGATAAAGGGAAGGTTAAGGAAGAAAAGGGATGAGGCTGTAAAACTAGCAAGGACAGGTAATTCCCTAAATTCTTGTTAATGTCTCTGGAACTGCCTGTGGGGGTTCAGAACTAGTCACCCCAAGCTGTGCTTCTGCAGTATGTGGATTGTTTTGAGCTAAAGGTTACTTTAGCTGAGGGTTCGGTAGAAACTTCTGCCCCTCCCTTGATTACCTGGAAGAACTTGAAGTGAGGAGCCTTGCCCATAACAGGAGCTATCAGATCCTCTTTGGACTTGTCTATAGAGAAGAACAAACTTCTATTCACTAAACATCTGCTCTTCTTACCACTCGTTAATGACACTTTGAAGCCCCCAAGAAACCCTCATCCCTAGCTCAGAATATCTTTATGTGCCTTTGTTTCCTTTCTGTCTCTGGACTTCTCATGCAAATGGGGTCTCTGACTCTCTTATGTATGCATAAAATTTGGTTATTTTCTCTTGCTAATCTGTCTCACGTCTATTTGATTATTAGGCCAGACAAAAGAACCTTGAGGGTAGAGGAAAGTTTCTCCTGGCCCACACGTCCAGTCCGATGACTTACCCTCCTCACTTTCTAAGACTGCCCAATGACACTATGTGATCCCTAGACTTTTTGTCATTTTCCAGAGGACTGCAAATATCTCTCTCATCTTATGTGTGCTATTGCACAGTCATGGGCCTCTTAAGTATGGGGATGTGTTCTGAGAAATACATCACTGGGCTATTTTGTCCTTGTGCAAACATCATAGAGTGCACTTCCACAAACGTAGATGGTACTACTGTAATTGTAGGTGCTATACTTTTTATATATGACTGGCGGCCCAGAAGGTTGGTTTACACCAGCATGAACACAAACGTGTGAGGAATTATGTGGAAACCCTGGCAGAGGGTTATTCTTTTTGCCTCCTAAGTTCCTGACTTAAGCTTTGATTTCTGAGGCATCGATTTCAAAGAGGAATCCACTTCAAAGACAGCTATCTGGAATAAACACAAGGCCAGCCCAAGACTAGATAAAGGCCCAGACTACCTCCCCCACTGAGACCCCTTTGTTTTAGAGAGGTCTTGGTTGATTTCATACTGACACTTTGGGGCACTTTTTTTTCCTCTTCACTTTAAATTCCTACTCTTATGTTTTAACTTCACCAATAAAGAATAAGCCTGCAGAACCCGAATGACGGGGGCTCAAACGTAGGAAAATTTTAGTTTCAGGTAACAGCTAGTAAGCTTAGTAATCAATGCATGTAAAAAGCTATTGTTTCAAGAACTGGAGGTATGACCCACCTTGACTCCAGGAGACCATAAGCAATTCCACCTTTGTGCCTCAGGAGGCCTGCAAGCAATCAAGATGGTATCTGAGCCGTTGTACTCCTAGGTGAGATGACCACCGCCCAGGACACAGATGAAGGAATGCTGCAGCTTTTATCCAATTAACTTTTTCCTGAATTCCAAACCCCTTACCTACACTTTTCTTCTCCTTATAAAAAGAGCCTCATTTATAATGGAATTTAAGACAGTCTGTTAGGGTAAAATCCACTGTCCTCTCAGATCGCCCGACCATTGAATAAAGTGCCCATAAAGATTCAATCCCTGTCTCTGCTTATTGGGTCTGGTCGATGACAGGCAGCACAGACACTGGCTTTTCTGGTGTCACTAAGGCCCCTACCTTCGACCCCAATAAAAGCAGAATCCTAGGCCAACTCTCTCTCTCTCTACCCTCCACCTCTCCGTGTGCCCACTGGTGGGCCTTGTTCCCTCCAGAGCCTGTAATAAACTTTTTTTATTTCAAAGTTTCTCATAGTTATTGCTGAAGGCCATCTTGCAATCATAATGAAAGAACTATAGAGTTGGTCAGTCGTGACCTTGGTTTAGAAAGGGTAGGTGTCTGTGGGAAGCTCATCAGGGCCCAGGTATGTTCCCCTAGACATTTCTGAGTCAGTAGCATTACTATGGATAGACTGAGACCACCACAAAACAGTAATGCTTGGCACTAGGATGTTACCATGGCTACCACATCATGAGGGGATAGGAATTTTTCAGTTCCATTATAATCTTATGAGACCACCAACAATGACCAAAATGTCATTTATGTGGCACAAAACTGCATTACGCTTGTTTATATCCTTTTATTATACTGAAAACTCTTTGAGGGCAAGGATCATGTCTAACTTATCTTCCGACCTCCAACATAGCTCTGTACATGGGGTACACAGTAGGTACTGACATGTTCAATGAGTTGATGCTTATAGCACTTATTGAGCACATGCTAGACATGAGGCAGAGGGCAGTACAGCTGAGAGGTTAAGAGCGCAGGCTTTGCTAGCCTTGGGTTTCAATCCTGACTTTGCCTCTTATAAGCTGTGTAATCTTGGAGAAGTCACTTAAACTCTCTAAGCCTGTTTCTTCATCTTTTCATTACCAAATCTCCCATCTGGTCTGAATCTGTATCCACACACTCTGCCTTAGCTCCTGTTAAAAACGGAGGGACTCCTATAAGGCTTTTTTGCCCTTTCTTCATCACTTTACTGAAGCTGCTTTCGACAAGGTCATTGAATCCAATGGTCCTTTAGATGATTCTGGAGGTAACTGAGTATACAGAGGTGTGGGCCTGGGGTTCTGCTGTTACTGAGATTGAGGGTGGGACCTTAAGGTTCTGTAGGCTCACTCTTTATTGGTGAATTTAATACATAATGGTGGGAATTCAAAGTGCAGGAAGAGCGTTGTGCAAAGACCTCTCTTCAAATAAGGCTTCATCTAAGCAGCTTTTTGACACCATCACTTTCTCTTTCTTGAAATCCTTCCTTCCCTGGACTGGCTGTTCTGTCTCCTTTGCTAGTTCATCTCCCTTGTCAGTCACACTTCTAAACACTGGCGAGACCCATGGCTTCTCCTGTATACCAATTGCCTAGCACACAGTAGGAACCGAAGAAATATTCATATAACTGGGAATGTGATTTCACTCCGATTGAGTGCTGCTGCCTCTCAGCCTAAGGGTTAATGAGAAGTTGTAAAGAAGATCCATCCTTATGGCTAAAGTTACTCATAGATGTTAATGCTGCTATAGTCTCTGGTTGTATAGGAAGAGGGTCTGGAAATGAGAAAGAAAGACACCTAAGATCTAAAGGTGAGTGCTGCAAATGAGGAAGAAACCAAGCACTGATGAGTGACTAAGAGAAGGGAAGGCAGAAACACAGAGAAAAGAATCTGGGAGTATTGGAAAAGGAAACAACGTCTGGAATACAGAAGAATAAGAGGTGTTTGGGGGAAATCTGATATACTCTCAAGGGTATAAATGTTCTAAGTGGAATAGGGCTGTGTGACTCATTGAGGATATTTTAGAGTTTAAACCTTAAGATGAATGTAAAGGGTTATAAATATGAGTTAAATGAGGGTTCAAATAAAGGAAATGGAACTGTGAGCAGCTTGGGGAGGTGACTAGCATGAACGGCTAAACATTTTGGAAATTGAGTTACTTCCTGATAAGCTAGCAGTCAAAAGTATACCTGTGAAGAAGGAGTGAACAGTTTAAAAATATATAACAATGTATATATATACACGCTCTTAAATTCATGGATATTTGTAATCTAGCAAATAGTTTCAATAGCTGAGAATACTAAAAAAAATATTATGCCTGGCATAAGGTTTGGGAAGATGGCCAAGAGTCAGTTGGGATCCCACCTCCTTAAGCCCTAATGGATCCGATATTTTTCAAGTGTTGTTTCCTACCACCTTCTTTACGTCAAAACGTGGCACAGTACATAAGGCCAGGTAATGAAACAGACCTGCAGTTGGGTCACTTACTGAGACTTTGGGCAAACCTCAGTTTTCTTATCTTTCAAATGTGGACATTTTGGGGGATAAAAAGAAGTACATAAAAGCACCTAGCATACAGTTTGACGATAATTGCTCAGTTAGTTACAATTGCTGTTACTACTCTACGCTTTCAGCACCTATCTTCCAGACGCATCGTGAGGCTTAGTCTTTCCTCTCTATGTATACTTTTTTCCTTTTAAAGTAATCTCACTAAATGTCAAGGCTTTAAATAATGCCCATCTATATGCTGCCAAAATCTATTTGTCCCAAATTTATGTCACCAGCCCTAACCTCTCCCCTCCTGAACTCTAGGCCTGTATACCAAACTGGCTAATCAATACTTCTACCTGGATGTCTTATTGGCAACTCAACGTAACCAAAACTGAGCTCTTGACCTCTGCCCAGTCCCACCTCCCCCACTAACCAGCATCTCCTGCAGTTCTCATTATTAATTGAGAAATTACTGGAAACTCCAGTCCTACCAGTTGATCATCCTCAGGGTCACTGTTGACTCTTATTTTTCTCTGACACCTCATGTCTAATCTACCAGTAAGTCCTATTGGCTCTAATTCAAAACAGACCTAGGACTGAGCACTTCTCATCTCTACTCTACCATCCTGGTCAAGGTTGCCATTATCCCTTGCCTGGATGACTATACTAGCCTCCTAACTGGTCTCTCTGTGACACTTCTGTTAGCAACACTGTAGCCAGAGTAACTCTGTAAAGTTGTCAATCAGATCATATCACTCTACTGCTCAAAACCTTCCCGTGGTTTCTTGTCTTACCCTGAACGGTGTACTACAAAGCCCATGTCTTTGCTCTAGCTGAAAAGGCCCCCTTGCTATTCCTCCAACACCAGACACACTCTTGTACTTACTGTCCTATCTGCCTGGAACAATTACCCACCGCCCCCAAAAAGGCTTGGCTGGCTCCCTATAATTACTCAAATCTTCACTCAAATGTCACTTTTCAGTGAGGTCTTCCCTGAGTCCACAGATTCTTTTGCCTTCTACTATGTACAGATTTTTACTTCTTGTTTCTCTCTCCCCATGAGGGCAGAGATCACTGCTGTAACCTCAGAATATTGTCTGGCACATAGTATAGGAGCTTAATATTTACTGAAAAAATGACTGCCCAGAGTTTTTAGTCTGTTGGGGAGTCCATGCTAGCAAGACACCAGTCCTTTCACTTGGTACTGCAAATCCTCAGTGAAATCTGAAACCGATACTTCAAGTCCCTGGATCTGTTCCAGTCTCTCCACCCCTTGGCCTGGAGCTGAGGGTAAAAAAACCCATACTGCAAACTGCAAAGAATAGTGATTCACAGGTTAATTAAAACTAAGCTAACTATTTCAAGTTAAATTTCTTCACATATATTAAACCATTTATCCTAAAATAAAAACTAGTTTCTGTCCTGAATTAGCAGTCTCTAATGGCTTCTGACTATGGTTGCTGTTTTATACCAAGATAAAGTCCATTAGAAGTAACTGAGCTAATTTTTACCGAGGCAACACCCCAAACCAGATGTTATACAGCCAAGGATACTTGCTTTTTTCTTATGTACTGACAAAGTAGGAAGAAAGGTTATTATTTCTTTTACATAAAAATTTATCTTGAAAGACCACAAAATTATTTGGCTATTTAAATCTATTACCTTTTACTAGTTTTAAGAAAGAATTCTTATACTCGAAGCATTCCAAAGAGTCTTCAGAATAACAACTTGCTTCTGTATGTAGAAAAACCATACTTTCAAATTTAAAAAATCTGTTTAGGGTATTATATATCACTGTAGTATAAAGATGTCATTGTTCCATATCATTAATTCTCCAACTTATTAATCTAATGGCTCTCTTTAATGAGCTTTAGGTCCAATCCAATATCTTGCTGAAAATGTTAATTTCCTGAAAAACATATTCTGATGTGATTTGCAATAGTCATTTAAATTAAAATTAAAAATTACCCCAAGAGTCTCTTGTCATCTCTCCTCTTGGCATTACTATAAAAGCAAGAGAGAAGGTTAGGGACAAGTTTCCTGATGTAGAAGAGGCTGACTCAGTCTAGTTTGCCATCCACTGATCCAGAACCATGGGTCACAGCCCACACCAAAAGGAACTACAGCCATGATTCAAAGGCAGCAAGACAGACAGTGATTAAATGTACAGGTTATTATCAGTATAATCACTAGAGTTTCAAAGACACACAAATATGAATGATACTATGACTATGCCTGTTTTATTAATCAATGTACAGCTAGTGGCTGGCTCACAGCATGTACTCAAGGAATATTTACTGAGTAAAGAAATGAACGCAAACCCTATTTGTCAGATTCAGGCATGTGAGCCCCTCCTACAGACAGAAAAGGACTATGAACCTACAGGGGAATTCACATAAGACTGTCAGCTGATTTCTCAAAAGAAAGTTTTCAGGCTAGAAGGAATTGACAAGAAATATTCAAGGTCATGAAAAGCAGAGAGCTATAGCCAAGATGGCTCCACCCAGCAAAGCTATCATTTAGAATCAAAGGATGGATGAAGGGTTTATTATATGAAATGTTAAAGGGACTTATTTAAGAAAAGGAAGAGCAAAACTATGAACAATAAAATAGCAAAAAAAAAAAAAAAAAAAAAGTATCTATCAAAAGTTGAACCTAAAGAACAAACTAAGCAAACAAGAAGAACAGAAACAGAATCAAGGCTAAGGAGAGCATTTTATGGTTGCTAAATTGGAGGGGGATGCGGAGGAATGGGTGAAGAGGTGAGGGAATTAAGAAGTGTAAATAGGTAGTTACAGAACAGCCACGGCGATGTAAAGTATAGTATAGGAAATGGAGTAGTCAAAGAACTTACACGCATGACCATAGACAGAACAATGGTGGGGGGGATTGACTGAGGGTATAGTGGGTGCTGTGTGGAGATGAGCCAAGGGGGAAAATCAGAGCTACTGTAATAGCATAATCAATAAAATATAAAATAATAAATAGGTTTTCTTTAAAAAAAAAAGAAAAGAAAAGGACTATGATATGCAAAATGAGATTCTCCCAGTGCAGCATGCAGGCCTAGTCAGAGCTTCCAAAAGTAACGTGTTCTGGGAAATCCGAGTCTGTGGACTAACCCTGATGTGTTTCCAGTGCTTCAGAAGTCAATCCATTTATCAGATTTGAAGGTACTGTATTTTAGATATGGACGTAATTTATTAACTAGCAATTCATTGGACCAGAAGCTCCTGAAAGCAGAGAACACATTCACGTTGATTACCGTGGTATAGACCCTGCACAGTGCCTGGCACATGGTAAAAACTCAAAAAACATTTGCTGGAATGAATGAGTGGTCGAATCGAGTAACACCCTGAAGCCAACAAAGTGACATTTCATTCCCCAATGCACTATCACCCTAAATGCCTTCTAATATTCTACACTGACTCCACATAATGACTCCAAATTTAAAACTCCTAATTCTCAGAGCCAAACACTGGCTTATCTAAAACTAATACTGGGCTTTCTAGTTCCAATAATTGAAGTTTCGGTTATTTGAACCAACCTTCTCACAGAAAAATAGCTTAAAAATTAGAGAAAATAGTAGAAAAAAAAAAACATGTTAAAATGATCAAACCACTGACAAGATGGTAATGTATAAGCCAAAACTAAAAGCAAAAGTAGAATCCAGAGAGCTAAATAACCACAGAAACCACAATGCCCCTGGGTGCTTGCCCATCCCAGAAAATGGAACTTTCAATCAACAGCCCTCTGGGGAGGAGCCCAAAACTCAAAGCTAGAGCTGCAAGATGAGGAGTCTAACAGGAGACCTTTCATGTAATAAGCTAATATTCCAAAGGACTAGCCCTCTTGCAAAATTACAGCTGGGGTCCCTGGTCGTCCAAGGTACTGTAAGGCTTGAAGTCAATTTAAGGTGGAACTGGACTGAGAATGACTGGTGTTTCCATGCGGGAATTCCTTCTTAGCAACTCTTGGGAAATTTATGTCTTTTTGAATCCTAAGGAGAATTAGCTGAGAAATCTGGGAACCCAGAGAAAATGTTATAACACTCCTGTGAGAATCAAGCTTAACAGTAAGTGTAGAAACATTACTTTCGGTTTCGGCAACCGTCCGTCTCGAGAGACGATGGTGTAGCTTCTTAAGAGTCTATCTGCACCGCCGAGAATGGCTGTGCAGTCCGACTCGGGAGTGACACGGTATCTGTCTCCTCCCGTGTTGAATCGACATCTTGCGATGATGCTGGAGTGTCCTCTCCAGTGAAGCTGAAGCTACAGAGCCTGGGCAGGGTAATATGGAGGGTCTGCTGTTGCCCATGCAGCAGACCCCCCCTCTCTTCGCAGCTGAAGGGTCCAAGGGAAAGACGGAGTCAATACAGCTTGGCTTCAGGTGCGCCGCAGGAGTTGCCGGTGTTGACTACAACGTCAAACTGCCTTAGGGACTCCGGCTCCGGATTTTCTGTAGGGGTTTACTCCCTTAGCCTTTCCCCTGAAGAGGTATGCCGCAAGGCAGCGGAGGAGAAACATTACTAATTTGAGGGAATCCACAGCTGTCAAGGTGAAAGCAACAGCAGAAAATACTGACACAAAGTAGAAGATAAAGGTTCACCGGGACAGCAGTACACAGAGAAGTAATTAAATCTAATCAGCTGGTTTTGCTTATAGCTGTTGCTGTGCTATGTGTGTGCCAACAGTGAGTCATTCTTGCAAGTAAAATAAATATTAATAAGCTCATTTGCACAGTATATTTTACACAAATCTTATAAGTGATGGTCCAAGAATATCAAGTTTTAGAAGCAAAATAAGTCCTTAATTGGCAGTTGTGACACATGAGTCTACGTAGGGTTGCTAAATCTTGCTGAGAGAGGTGAATATTCCATTATTTGAATACTACCCACAAATGTTTGCCCAGTGTTTTCCAGAGTTTATTTGCTATAGTTCTATTTATTTCCTATAGAACTACAGTTCTTTGTAAATATAGAAATGTAAAGAGAAGATGTGAATACTGTCACAAATTTAGTATAAAATTTGAATCAGCAAAAATAATATCCATTTCAATGGCAAAGCCAAACTCAGAGCAAGCAGATGAAATATTTTATTTGATAAAAAAGAAAATAAGCTTACATGAAGCAGCATGTACCCTAATGGCCCCACCTGAAGATGCTTTTAGATACACTCAACAATTTAACCAATATCCATGCAAAATGGAAACTTTTTTCTATATCTGGAATATTAATCACAAAACAAAAAGTAATACCATTAGACCAATCAACTAATGCCTTGTATATTTAACATTTTACTTTAAGGATAACTTTTTAACCAACCTCAAGAAAGAAACTCAAAAACATTCAAATACATGAAGGCTGAATAACATGTTATTTAATAATGAATGGTTTAGCAATGAAATCAAGGAAGAAATCTAAAAGTATGTGGAAACAAATGAAAATTAACATAAGACAACCCAAAATCTATGGGGACATAGAGAAGGCAATCCTGAGAGGAAAGTCCATAGCAATATAGGCCTACCTAAAGAAGATAGAAAAATCTCAAATAAACAACCTAACCCTACATCTAAAAGAACTAGAGGAGCAACACTAAACAAAGCCCAGAGCAAGCAGAAGGAAGGAAAGTATCAAGATCAGAGCAGAATTAAATGACACAGAAACTAAAACAACAATTCAAAAGATCAATGAATCCAAAAGCTGGTTCTTTGAAAAGATAAACAAAACTGAAAAACCGTTAACCAGACTCATCAAGAAAAAAAGAGAGGACCCAAATAAAATTAAAAATGAAGGAGAAATAACAACTGATACCACAGGAATACAAAGAATTATAAGAAATTACTATGAACAACTATATGCCAAGAAATTGGACAGCCTGGGAAAAATGGGTAAATTTCTAGAAACATACAATCTTCTAAAACTGAATCAGGAAGAAGCAGAAAACCTGAGTAGACCGATAAGAACTAATGAAACTGAAGCAGTAATCAAAAATCTCCCAAATAGCCACAACAATCTTGAGACAGAAGAACAAAGTTAGAGGGATCACAATACCTGATATCAAAATATACTATAAGGCAACTGTAATCAAAACAGTCTGGTACTGGCAAAAGAACAGACCCATAGATCAGGGAACAGAATAGAGAGCTAGTAATAAACCCATGTCTCAAGTTAATATTTGACAAAGGGGGAATGAACATACAATGGAATAAAGATAGCATCTTCAACAAATGGTGTTGGGAGAACTAGATTAGTACATGCAAAAAAATGAAACTAAACCACCAACTTACACCATACATCAGGATAAACTCAAAATGGATAAAAGACTTAAATATGAGTCATGGTACCATAAAAATCCTAGCAGAAAACGTAGGCAGTAAAATTTCAGATATCCCGTGTAGCAATATTTTTGCCAATATATCTCCTAGAGCAAGGGAAATAAAGGAAAAATAAACAAATGGGACTACATCAAATTAAAAAGCTTCTGCATGACTAAAGAAAACATCATCAAAATAAAAAAGGAACTGATTGTATGGGAGAACATATTTGCTAATGATACATGGGACAAGGGTTTAATCTCCAACATATATAAAGAACTCATAGGACTTAACACCAGGAAGACAAACAATCCAATTAAAAAACAGGCAAAGCACCTGAACAGACATGTCTCCAAGGAGGGCATACAGATGGCCCATAGACATATGAAAGGATGCTCAACAACATTACTTATCAGAGAGATGCAAATTAAAACCACAATGAGATATCCTTATACCTGTCAGAATGGCTACCATTAATAAATCAACAAACAATTAGTGCTGATGAGGATTTGGAGAAAAGGGAACCCTACTGTACTGTCGGTGGGAATGCAGACTGATGCAGTCACTGTGGAAAACAGTATGGAATTTCCTCAAAAAGTGAAAAATTGAACTGCCTTTTGATCCAATGATTCCATTGCTGGGAATATACCCTAAGAATTCCAAAACACCAAGTCAAAAGGAATTATACCCCTCTATGTTTATAGCAGTACTATATACAATAGCCAAGTGTTGGAAATAGCCTAGTGCCCATCAGTAAATGAGTGGATTAAAAAACTGTGGTACATTTACACAATGGAATAATACACAGCAGAAAGAAAGAAGGAACTCCTATCCTTTGTGACAGCACGGATGGAACTGGAGACTATTATGCTAAGTGAAATAAGCCAGTCAGCAAAAGACAAATACCATATGATCTCACTTATAAAAGGAATTGAATGAACAAAATAAACTAATGAGCAAAACAGAACCAAGGGCATGGAGACAGGGAACAGACTGACAGCTGCTAGAGGGGAAGAGGAAGGGGGAATGGTGGAAAGAAGAGGAAGGGACTAGTCAAAGAACATGTATGAGTGACCCACGGACATGGACAACAGTGTGGGGACTAAATGTGGGAGCGGGGGTGGGGCTTGGATAGGGAGGGCAAAGGGAGAAAAATAGGGACAACTGTAATAGAATAAACAAGAATTTTTCTAAAAAGGATAAATTTTAAATACCAAATATTTCAGAAATTATTTTATAACTTAAAAATAATATAACAATTATTTTGTTAATTTTCCCTTCTTTTAAATCTTTTATATTATCAAATGTCTATTATGTTAATTTTTATTTTGATAAATATTTTATAGTTATGTAAGATGTTAGGGTTAGGGGAAGCTCAGTGAAGGGCATATGGAAGCTCTGTCCTATTTTTGCAAATTTTCTGTAAATTTAAAATGATTTTAAAATAAAAAGTAAAAAACACTTTAAAAGTCTATTATCAGGCCCTGGCTGGTGTGGCTCAGTGGATTGAGTGCTGGCCTGCGAACTGAAGGGTCCCCAGTTCGATTCCCAGTCAGGGCACATGCCTGGGTTGAGGACCAGGTCCCCAGTTGCGGGTGCACGAGAGGCAACCACACATTAATGTTTCTCTCCCTCTCTTTCTCTCCCTTCCCCTCTCTCTAAAAAATAAAATAAATAAAATCTTAAAAAAAAAAAAAGTCTATTATCAGAAAGAAAACACTTTTACATGTCACTAAAATATAAAATCTTGTCACAATTTTTGATTCATAGTAATAATAAAATGCACTTCATATATATTTCTGTCATATGTACATATATAAAAATCTCTAAAAATTTTAATACATTCCTAATATGGGAAAATTATTCACTGTTAATTATTATGGTCACTACTATTATCATTTAAGAACATGTAAATAGTTTTTTAAAACACAGAATAATTTATAATTTTAAGATTTACCAGGAATTATAATTTCTTGTTCCTGAACCCTAAAGATTACTGTCCTTCAGGAATTTGGAAACAGCTGACCACAAACAACTGAAAGAAGCAAATAAATGCAAATCCTCTCTGGAGTCAGGTGCCTTCCTCTCAGGTCTTATAATTTTCTAAATACAATGACTAACATACAGTAAAAGATAGTCAGACATACAGGGAGTCTAGACTACACTAATGAGAACCACATGGCATGAAAAACAGTCTCACCACTACTTAATATCTTGGAATTATCATACACAGACTATAAAACCTTATTTTTACCTTATGTAAAGCAAATTTAAAAACAAGTTGAAAGGTATTTGCAGCAAACAAGAAACTATGAAAGGTAACACATCAGACGTGAAAAGAAAAGTTTATAGGAAATGAATCCTCCTGACTTCATAATTCCATAGTTTTAAGAAAGAGCCATATGAAGAATGGTATAAATATTGAATAGATTCAGATATGAAAAAACTGTGAAAATCTGTATATCATGTCATACTTAAATTTAATTCATTCAAAGTATTTATTCCCTTTTGATGTAGCTAGTTTCATACTTAAGTCTTGAAATCAGAAGTGCTTCTTAATAGTATTTTCTTCTAATTTCTCCAACTCCTATTAAATGCCTATTGTGTGATAAGCATAGTTAGGCATTTGCCCATACATTTTCTTATTTGAAGAAGAAGGAGGAGGAGGAAGAGCTAGAGGAGGAGGAATAGCTACCATAAATAACTTCATTTTGCTTCCGGCACAAAACAGGACTATTTTGCTACCCATGAACTATGTCTCACTGACATCTCTGCACTGACAGTCCCCATCCCCCTAGCAGTTCAAGTTCAAAATAACAGCAGAGATACAAAATCTTTGAAAGCTCTTAGGTATAGAGCAGGCAACTTCAATTTCATTCAGTTAAACTAACTTAAATTCATCAAGTATTTAAGGAGTCTACTGCCTATAGAACACATGCTGGGTGTGTGGGAAATGACACACTGACTGACACACTGACTAACACTCAGTACCCATCTTCTCAGTATTCTTAAAACTTTTATTGAGAGGCACAGAAACAAAAACAACAAAAACACCAATCAGAATTAGATAAATGCTGCACCAAAAGTTCTTTAAATCTTAGGCCTTAAATTTCAAGATTAGAGGCTATACAAGACTGGATTTGAGTGATAAATCCTGGTATTTAAACTGATTAATTTCCTCTCTTTCAAGGGACTAACTTTATTGTTGAAAAGGCTTTTTATGAAGACAGAAAAAGATGACCTCAAGAGACACTGTCAGTGATTGCAAGGAATAAGTAATTTCATCATACTGGCAATTCATATATGATATATGATATGATGTATGATATGACAATCAACATTAAGTCAACATTAATACACTGAATGTGGTATTTAGTGTATTCAAATAAAGAAAAGTCTTTCTGATTAAGACCCTACCCACCTACTGCTGATCTTTAACAGTATTAATCCTTTAGAATTAAAAAAAAACAAAAGAACAGTAAGAACACTAATAGAATTATTAAATTAGTCCTGAAAAAGCAGACCAGTTGAATTTAAAAATTACGCCGATTTCATCACTTAGTACCAGTCCATTAATCTACATATCCATTGAAAAACATTGCATGATGTTCTTAAGGACTGAAGATATAGCATTTATGTGGAACACTACTAATTCTCAAAAGTAACATTATTAAAAAATTCCTGCTACCTGGAATGTGGGAGACTTTTGTTCTGCCACTTGTATATCTAATGCAAGAATAACTTACAAGTATATCTCAATTGTAGGTATTGAAGGCACTGGAAAATCCTTGGGCTTGCTATGGCTTTGGGGATATAGTGCTGAGCCAAAGTTTCCTTAGAATTCTTCCTCAGGCATTCTGAAACCATCAAGGTATCTGGCATTCCCCCAAGAGTTCAGGTACTCATATTAAATGGCACCTTTCTGAGGTCTCATCCTCGTGCTTTAGCTTTGAGGGCAAATGCTGCTGCCCCTGTTTAGTGCACTGACCCATGGGCCCAGCAGCCTAGCCACTCCCCAATTCATCACACTGAACTTGCTCCAGGACCCCAGCCTACTTCCGTGCCTCTGAGTTTGCAGTTCCCTCAGAAGGGTGTGCACATGCACAGCGGTCCTCTCCTGAGCATATTTTAGATACAGGTTTCCTCTCTTTCTGTAACACCACCTGCTTTTCTTCTCCTGTTGTCTCACTCTCTTACTCTTCCTACTTTGCAAATTATTTCTCCTGGCAGCCTGGTGAATACAAAGTCTCCAGAGGCTGGTCACCCCGAATTAAAGGATAGTGTTTGAACTTCTGAATGTGCAAGATGGGAAGCAGTGAGCAGGAGTTGTTAAAAACATAAGCTCAAATCCTTGCTCCCTTGGCAACTGACTTAATCTCTATAACTTATTTTTTCCATCTATAAAGTTGCCAGTACCTTCAGGGTGGCTGTGAAGATCCTTTGTGTAAGTAAATGGTAACAAATGCTTATTAATAAGTTAATAAATGTTAGCCATTATTATTATTGAAATCTAGTCCCTAGACCACAAAGACGTAAGATGTAGTTTCGCATGTGTCTTAGCCTAAACATCTCAGTCCTCAGTAGAGCCTAGTTAACGGAAGTTATATTTGGGGACTTCCCATCTGCATGACTGCTAAGGATGTCATAGCAGAATAGGAGGTATAAATGCCACTGAGGTTTAAGTTTCTGTATCTGAGCCTCAAACAAAGTCAGGAGGCCACAGTGGTCATAGGATACATAGGGACTGAGAAGTCTAATTGTGATGATAGAAGAAATTAGGTAATGAAAAAGCTAATCATATTTAATAGTCAATCAAAGATGGAAACATATCCCTAAAAAACATGGGTAGGCTGCTACTTGGACTTACAGGTGTCAAGAAACAAGTATATATTATTTCCTCATCACTTACCTCTAAGTTGCTGGAGTTCCATATTTAAACTTTCAATGTTGCTCTCATAGAACTCAAGATTCTCAAGAGTCTCTGCCCTTACGGATTCCTCTTGCTTATCTTCCAGCGTTGAATTTAGCTCTTCTTGAGCTCTGCTATCCATATCCAAGTCCTGTTCCATTTCCTGAACCCTCACCAATACCAAGGGACACTGGGAAGTGTGGTCCAAAGTCTTTTCCATAGTCTCAGGGGCCTCTTTTTCTAGGGTCTCACAGCTAGCACGGTTACTGGTTAGGAGCTTGGCGGGTACCGCGCTCACTCTCTGTTGCGCTGCAGGAGGCAGGGGAGCTGGGCGAGAGGGCCGCACCGCCAAGGGCAGGTCAGGCTTCAGGTTCTGGTCCACCAGCAAGTGGGGAGAAGTAGATGCTGGAGTACAGGGACGGGGTGGTGGTGGCCTTAAGGCCTTTCTCCTCTCAGGCCGCTCCCGCTGGGTGATCAGCTTTGAGGAACCTCGAAATATATCCTTCTCAGAGCTAAAGTCCATGATTGAAAAGTGGCGCAAACTTTTATCTGGTTCTGTGCCGGACCCTGACAAGCTCTTCTCAAACTCTATCAGCTGTTGTGTCAACTTAGAATCCAGGTCAACGCTGCCATCTCCCTGTGGAAGGACTAATGCTTCCAAGGTGGGCGCCTTGTCTTGCAGACCAGGCTTCATCTCGGAACAAAAGCGGGAAGCATTTTTTTCTTTGGGTGTGTGGTGCTTTTTGGCACACCTTGCCATGTTCTGGGGTTGAGGGCTCAACTGGCTAGGTCTGACCACCCTAGAGGCTGAAGGAGAGGAGCCACTGTGAAGAGGAGACACTGGCCTCTTAAGGGTTTTCGGTTGCGAGTATGTTTTTCTGGAAGGCAGGCTGGAATAGTCTCTAGTCCTTGCTTCTAGAGGAAAAGGGTCAGAGAACTGCTCTGAGCTTGGGTGGCTCCTTCCTGCTCTAGAATAACACTGGTTTTTCGGCAGCTGGGGATGAAAAGGTACGTGAGGTTGGCAGGAAACACCATTGACTACCTCGGGAGGATCCTTCATGGAGGAGTCTGTGACAGAAGACTGTTCATGCCCTGTACCTGGGCTTCTCAGGGGCCCCCTGGAGCTGCCCTCATCCCAGTGAGAGATTTTGTTTACTTCAGATTCAGAGGTCAGATGAGCCAGGGGAGAAGGAGATATTTCAGGAATAATACAGTTGGACTTCTCTGCCTCATACTCATGCAATTCATGTCCTTTTTCCTCCACTACTAAAGAGTTCTCTGAGCAATCCAAAGATGTTTCAGGGACCCCAGTAAGGCTGCTTTCCTGCGGCAGGTCCACGGTTTCCTCCATCCTTGTTTCAGGACATAGCTTTACAAACCGGTAAGGAAAGATGCCTGTCCTGCCCTTCAGTGATCCTTCTAGCCAGCCATCTTCCAGGGTCCCCAGAATTCGGATCTTATCGCCTACATCAAAATCCAACTCATTTGGCTCCAGGGCTTGGAACCTGTAGAGGGCGATTCCGTAGGTCCCTGGCTGCTCATCCTCCTCTTCTGGCCCCCTCTCCTCTTCTCCTGTAGGGGTATCTACTTCACCATTCATAATGCAGTCACCATGATTTCCGGAACTTACCGACTCATCCACAGTCCTCAGGGGCCCCAAAAGCTCTACGAAACCTTCTGGAAAAATGCCTCTTCGACCCTCTAGTTCCCCTTCAAACCAGCCTGGCTCAGGAACTCCGATAATAGTAATCACGTCCCCTTCTCTGAAGTCCAGCTCTTCCTCCAGCTGGGCAGAAAGCCCCATAAGCGCCCGGGCCTGCCCCATTGAGTAGTCAGGGATCTGGAGCAGAGCGCTCTGCGAGTGCCACTGCCGGCTCTGCGAGGAGAGGCAGAGCTCCCGGACACACGAGGATGGGAGGAAGCCACGGGCACCCCAGCAGCTTCGGCCCTGCAGCCAGCCGGCCGTGGGAGCGCCATCGAGAATCACTAGGTCACCTAAAGAAAGAGAAGCAAAGAGAATGACTCCAGTCATAACCCCAGAAGAATATTACTATAACTAATAGTACAAATCATCATTTTAAACATCTACCAAATTCAAGGAAATACACACCTAGAGTTTTAAGGAATAAACAAACACTTCTGATGACTTAGTGAATTCTGACAACTTAATGCAATATACTGAAAATTCCTGTAAACCAGTGGTTTTTAAAGTGTGACCCACGAGACCTGGACTGGGGGGCAAGGTCTCCATGATCCTTTCAGAGGGTCTGTGAGGTCAAAACTCTCATATTTTCTTCAAACACTTCAGTCAAAACTATGTATTGCAGCAGATTGAAAGCAAATACAAATATGAGAATCCAGCTTTCTATTATTAAACCAAATATTAAAGAAATTTATAAAAGTATAAAGCAATGTTGTGAGAACCAAATGTTCACTGTTTATAAAACTAGTTATTCTGCATAAAGCATGCTATTTATGTTAACATGTCATGGGTTTTAAAAAATGAATTGATAAATATTTTTTAAATTCCTCATTTTCATAGCTAATATGGTAAAATATCAATAGACCCATATAAGCAAGAGCTTTTTAGGGTCTCAATAATTTTTAAGAGTATAAAGGGATCCTAAGATCAAAAAGTTTGAGAAATGCTAATATAAACAATGTTCTCACAGTCTGTACCACTGAATTAATTTATACGTGATAAAGAATATATTCATGTTCACTACGGTCCTTTAAATAGAGGAATCTAATTTCTCACACTAAATTATATTCAACATTAAATATGGAACAAAGAAAGAAATCTCCAGAAAAGGGTTCATTGTTGGAGGTACAGGGTATGGGCAATAAACTCTTCATTTATTTTCTCCATCAAGGAATGCAATGCAACTGGCCCAAATAAAATAAGACCAGAAGAGCAAACCGCCTAGTAAAATCATACGAGTCATTTTATAGTCAAGCAATCACTTACGTCACAAATTCTGACACTTGTATTTTTATATACTACACAGCACCTAATGTAAAATTTTTGTACTTAGTGGTAGACACCCAATACATTTTCACTGATTTGATACTGTTTTCTTAGTTGTTCCTGAAAAATAGGGTCTTTGTCCTATGTTTCTATATTCCTTTAATGTATGATTCAATGTCTATCAGTCAGAGCTTGTGGTCCTGAGTATTACAAGTGATTCCCCCACATACACACACACACAACTAGCTCTAAGGCCATTCCATCAAGACCACAAAGGGAACTCACTGGAGACATGACTACTGTTCATACACAATAGGTCTTTTGGTGAGTAAGAAGAATAAAAGCGTGCCATACCTCCTACTCTACTGGCTTTGAAATGAACTGGATTTCTTAAAATTATAGAATTACAATATTTTCCTTGTTTTGCCAGATCTCCATGAAGCCCTTATAATAAGCTTTGTTTTCCTATTTTCAGCTGGGTGACTCTTTTGCTAAGCTTTATTACCTAGTAGACTGTCATTCTATTGATTATTTCTATATAATAAAGGTAAATTTTTTTTTTTTTTTATTAAAGAGAGGGGAGGGGAGGGAGGAAGAGAGGGAGAGAAACATCAATATGTGGTTGCCTCTCGCACGCCCCCAACTGGGGGCCTGGTCCACAACCCAGGCATGTGCTTTGACTGGGAATTGAACCAGGACCCTTTGGTTCAAAGGACGGCATTCAATCCACTGAGCCACACCAGCCAGGACGAAAGGTGAATTTTTTAAAAAGTCATCATTTAGATTCTGCAAAGCACTTTAGAGATAGTTGCTCAACACCCTTATTTCATAGTCCTGTTACTGACTTTTTTACAGAAGGCTCTCATTTTCATCTGCAAGAGTGATGCAGCTAATCCCCCTGGTATCCCAGGTGACTCCTTAGGAATGGAGGCTACCTGGCGGTCATTTCTAGATTTCTGAAACAACAGCATGAGGAACTCCCGGAGTACAGTGACAGATTTGAGAACACAGAAGTAGGAAGTATGGTGACTCTTAAGTCAGCATGAGCCTTTCATTCAAACACAATTAATCCCAGCCGCCACACTACTTGTTTCTTCTGGCTGGATTGTTTCATTTGAACCAGAAATGCATTAGGAATAAGATGATAAGAACGAATGCAAATCTTCTTAGATTCTGAATATAAATAGTCTGATTCTGAGTATTAGGTCCCCCACTGAATCCTAACGCCAGGGGGACTATGTACTTTATGGAGATTAACCATATATTTTACTTGGGTTTATATATGAGCCATAATGGAACCTTAATCCTGATAGCTCACATCACAGATTTGACTGACAAATATCATTTATCAATGTATTTATAAACAAACTGATCAGTTTATAAATAAATTGACCAGTTTACTTTTTATTGGTCCCTTTTGGGGGTTGAGGAGGTGGCCTAGAAACATGAGGTTATAAGTAAGGGATAAACATTCTTTGTTATGTAGAGCAACGATAAGTGATATTTCATCACCCCCATTAATTTTTTTTCTCTTCTTTCTCTATCTTTTCCTTGTAATACTCTCATTTTATTGGCGGGAACAGGAATGAGGTCTCTCTTTCTCCCCCCTCTCTTTATTTTTTAGAACCATCAGTGGCCCTGGCTGCATTGATCCTTCTAAGACATAGCCTTACTGCTGAGTTTAAATATAACTCAAAATACAAGGTACAGCCCTGGCTGGTGTGGCTCAGTGGATTGAGTGCTAGTCTGAGAAACAAAAGGATGCCAGTTCGATTCCCAGTCAGGGCGCATGCCTAGGTTGTGGGCCAGGTCCCTGGTTGGGGGCATGCAAGAGGCAACTGATTGATTTATCTCTCACACAGGGACGTTTCTCTACCTCTCTTTCTCCCTCCCGTCCCCTCTCTCTAAAAATAAATAAATGAACAAAATCTTAAAAAAAAAATACAGGGAACAGTCCAAATCAATCAGAGAGCTTCTGGCAAAGGAGAAAGGGTGACACCTACTGGAAGAATCACTGGGGTTCTGATTAGGTAGACTCTCCCTGGGAAAATGTACAGACACACAAAACTTCACCTAATTATTGGGAAACAAAGGTCCCCTGAAGCACATCTATGAACTACCAGAACCCCAGGCTAAGAATAATAGAAATAGCTAATCTTTATTCAGTGCTTACCTTGTGCCAGATGCTTTACATGTATAAATTCATTTAATCCTCACATCTACCCCAGGGTAGGATATCATTATCCTCATTTTATAGATAAGGAAAGTGAGGTCAAGAGAACTTCAGTATGTAGCCCGAAGTCACAGCTATTTAGTTGTGGAGCTGGATTTAAATTTAGGTATATCAGAATTCTCCTCCTCTAAGCTATAATGTCTCTTTTAAATACATATTTATAATTATATGTAGATTTTTAAATATTTTAGAATTAAAAATATGTAATATTTTCTCTTATGAATCCCAATGATATTTCTGAAATATAAGTAAATAACAGTTAACTCAAGGCAGTATGATAAAACAAAACAGATCCCAAACATTATCCCACATGCTCTTAAGGACTCCAAATTCCTCTTGACATACATTAAATCACCAAAGTTTTATTTTCACAGAACAGGAGAAGCTTCACTGCTATAGTGAAGGTACTAAGGAAATATAAAGAAACAACAGGATTAATAATACTAGAGCACAGGGATAAAGGAGTGTATACTACTCATGAGCTGAGACACTGATCGAATGGGAGATTTTCAGTCTAAGAAGTAGAAGGGCCATTCTAAACACTAAACTTGAAAGTCAGGAAGCCTGGACTTGAGTCTTAAAAACCATGTATGGTATAAAACAATACTTTCATTTTTTAGATTTTGTTGTCAACTAGTAAAATTAATAGCTGTTAATGTGGACTGTCATGTATAGAAAACAAGAGGAATTAAAACCATTCCTGTCGTCGGCAGCCGTCCGTCTCGAGAGACGATGGTGTAGCTTCTTAAGAGTCTATCTGCACCGCGGAGAATGGCTGTGCAGTTCGACTCGGGAGTGACACAGTATCTGTCTCCTCCCGTGTTGAATCGACATCTTGCGATGACGCTGGAGTGTCCTCTCCAGTGAAGCTGAAGCTACAGAGCCTGGGCAGGGTGATATGGAGGGTCTGCTGTTGCCCATGCAGCAGACCAAAACCATTCCTGTGCCTCATGTTAAACTTCTCAGAGAAGGACAAATTGCATAGGTACACCAAACCTCCCCCACCCCAAAGGCTTGTGCATTCCAGTTAGAAGACACACAGAGCCTAGAGATGTGTGAAAAGCACAGAAGGAAAGCGAGCTGAACAGTCAGTGCATTTAGTGGCAACAGAATATCAGAGAGGACAAGATAAAAGCACTGGAAGCTACTACACATCTTTCAACTCTCTTTTCCTATGTATCCCCCTCACCGGCCCCCCCACCCCACCCTGCCCCATATCTTCTTCCCCTAGGCTCCACTTATTTCTTTAAATGGATTAGGCTTAATTGGTTAAAAGCTAGTCAAGATAAGATCTACAGATTCCAGAACCCAACCTGACCTTAGTACAGGTGACTCACACCAGGGTCTTCCTGAGAATCTGGGATTCCTGAGGTGCATTTTAACTTCAAAGCACATTCAGAACACATTAGAACTAGTTTTTCTATAGAAGGCATTCAGCAGAAAATCTCTCTCTTTTTAATACCTAACACTTGATTGCATAAGAGGTTATTATGAAGCAAAAAGCTACTTCCAGAAACCACATCCTCAAATTCTTCAACTATTGTAGACATACTGCATATTCCCACATAGTATATTCTTGTCTTAATTCTTATATTATTTATTTAATTGAATTAGGGTTAATAAAGTTATATGTTTCTGGTGTACAATTCTATGATACATCATCTGTATATTGGATTGTGTGTTCACCTCCCCAAGTCACACAGTATATTCTCATACCCACTATTTGCTCCAGGAGCCAGGTATCAGAAAGGACAAGTCCATGCCACCCACATCCTCTGCACGGCTTTGGGGGAAGCCCTTCCTTCACACCTGACTGGCCTGATGTGGGCCACAGCACTCCAATGGGAGGTGAGTAGGGACAGATAAGGTTCCTGCTACAACATCTTGATCTATCTCTGCCTGCCTTCCCAACACTGATTAGCAAGGAAGTATACAGAACACAGGCAGAGTCTCAGTGTAAAGTGAACTGCAAGAAACTCATAAAATAGATTTTTTAATTAACCTCAAAATCCAATATTTCTTTCTTCTCATTCACCAAGGACGAAGAAGGTTTGTGAGGTTTCTCTGTCTCCCCACCTTCTCTCTCTCTCCCTCCCCACCCCCCAGCCTCTCTCAGATCTCTCATATGTGCACAGGATTTAAGAAATTAAGTCTACCCCTTTAATGTGTTACTCAAAAGAGCAAGTAACAATATTAATAACATATCCAATAAATTCTACCATTTTGATGACTGTTCTCTGAGTCATCACAAAATTGCATTGATCATTATCAGCATCACTGTGTAACATTCTTGGTGTCTGTGCTTATGCAGTAATGCATGGACTTGATCAAGTACATTTGTCGAAACAGTTTACAGTCCATCTTTAGAAGTTCATATGTCTATCAAGAGTACAAGAAGTGAGAAATACTTGGAATATCATTGACACCTGGCTATGACTATTCATTTAAAATTGTTTCCTATTAAGCTGGTTCTGATGAGAACTTGAATAACATTACCTACTGCAGACGGGGCTATTTTACAACTATCTCTCAATTTCCATACCACAGTTCCTGCCCTACTACTATACATTAGTAAATAGTAATGTGGTTAGGAAAGCTATATTGGTTTTTATGAGGAAAAAGATAACTGTAGTCTGAAGTGCGGCCACAGCATGGGGCAGTGGATTTGTAATCGAGTGATAGGACTTCACGTTCTGAGGCCAAAACTTCTCATCTGCAGGTAACCCTGTTTGAATTTTATTTTCATCATTTATTAAATGCAGCTAATAATGCCTACTCTGCTACCACCCAGGTCTGTGTTGTGGACCAAATGAGAATGTATTTGTGAGAAAATTCTGTGGAAATTGTAAAATGCTGCTAAAATATAAAGCATTGTCATCGCTGTCAGCAGTTTCTTGGTATTGCTGAAGACCTTCCAGAGGTTAGACACTTTAAAAAATTCCAAAAACAATCTAGTGGTCAAAATGGGCCAACTCCGTCAATCTTATTTTAAAGTCTACTCTTGATGATCAACTTACCTCGATGGAGAGAAAGACTGTTGAATTCTTGAGATGTAAATTCACAGATACAGACAAACAGCCTCTCTCCCTTTTTTAGGCTGGGAATGGTCACAATTTCCACAAAACTACTGGGAAACTGTCCTGAAAATAAAAGCAAACATTTTCAATACCGAAATTTCCTTTTAGGTCTGTGTATCAGGACAAAAAACCTTTTTCTGGGCCCATCTGTAGGGCCCAGTTAAAAACTCAATAAGAATCCAGAGAATGTAACTTCCAGCCAAGATGGAATCCTAGACTGACATGCTCCGTCACTCTCCACAACTAAGAAGGACTACAAATACCGCAAAACCAGAAATAACCAGAAGTTCCAGAAAATAAAGCTACATGGAAGTCCAACGTATAAAGTTATAAAAAGAAGTGATGCTCATCCTGATGGGTAGGAGGGATGAAGCTGGGGTGGAGAGGTCAAGCTGTGCTGGCAGCAGCAGCTGCAGCGACGAGTGGCAGGACAGCGGTAAGCACAGGCACCCATATTTAAGTGGAGGCAAGAAACACCTGGGGAGCACCCCTGGCTGCAGACCAAACCCATCAGCTCACGATTCCAACACCAAGGAAGGCAGACCCCTATTGCCTTGGACTGTGAGGCCCAGAGGGCATGGGGACAGAGGAGGAGGTTCCTGGTCTCTCAGCGGAGAGTGAACAGCAGGAATCCATCTTGGACCCCTGCCCCCACACAAAGTGTCACAGTGTGGTGAGAACGGTTGCCCAGTAGTGACAAGTGCACAGGGCTCTGCCCTCGATAGTGTAGGTGTGACAGCCCCGCCCAAGGAGGAAAGATAAACGAAAACGGTCAGGATGGCAGGAATCATGATTGAAATACCAATCACCCAGCTGACCGGAAAGCAAATATGTGAATTAACCAACAAACAAATAGATAATCTTTCTGAGGCTCAGTTCACAGCTATAGTCATAAGGCAGCTTACAGAACTAACAAAAAATTTTGAGCAAGACAGGGAAGGAATGAAGGCTAGTCCTGCTGAAATAAACAAAAATACATACGAGACAAGTGGTGAGGAAAGGAAAACCAGGGATCAAATCAACAAATCGGAACATAGGGAAGGAACAAATAGTCAACCAGTGCAGAAAGAGGAAAGGAAAAGTGAGGAATATGAGGAGAGGCTCAGAAACCTCTGGGACAGCTATAAGCGAATGAACACTTGAATTATAGGATTGCCAGAGGGTGAAGAAGAAGAACTAGAAATTGAAAAATTATGTGAAAGAATAATGAAGCAGAACTTCCCTAACTTGGGGAAGGACTTACAGGTCCAGGAAGCACAGAGAGTTCCAGATAAACTGGACCCAGGGAGAACCACACCAAGACACATTATAATCAAAATGTCAAAAATTAAAGATAAAGAGAGAATCTTAAAAGCAGCAAGAGAGAAGAAAAGAATTATGTACAAAGGGGTCCCAATAAGACTATCAGCTGATTTCTCAAAGGAGACCCTGCAGGCAAGAAGGAACTGGCAAGAAATATTCAAAGTAATGAAAAGCAAAAACCTACAACCACTATTACTCTACCCAGCAAAGCTGTCATTCAGAATAGAAGGGCAGAGAAAGTGCTTCCAGGACAAAGTAAAACTGGAGGAGTTCATCAGATCGAAACCACTGTAATATGAAATGTTAAAGGGACTTGTTTAGAAGAAGGAGGATCAAACCTATGAACATTAAAATGAAAACTGTATCACAACAACCAACAACAGAAGCTAGGGAATCGAAACAAAGGCAAACTAAGTAGGCAATGAGAGGGGGAAAAGAATTATAGGTATGGGGAACATTTTGGGCAGAGGTCAGTGGGGAGGGGCAAGGGGGAAAGGGAGGGAGATGATGCAGGAAAATTAAGAAGCATAGTAGGAGGGAATGGAGTAGACAGGAAGATGTTGAGAAGAACTATATGCACAACCAATGGGCATGAACTAAGGGGGGTGGTTTACAGCTGGAGGGAGGGGGGTCACAGGGTGGAGGGGAGCAGAGGGAAAAGAAATTGGGACAACTGGAACAGCATAATCAATAAAATAATTTTAAAAGAATCCAGAGAATGCAATTCTGTCCGATAAGGACTTATCGAGCATCATCTATACAAGGCACACTGTGGAGGAAAAATGAGTAAGTGTTGGTCCTCAAAGATCTGAAAATCTAGTTCAGACATAAACAAAATTTCAATTTTACATACAGTGTCACAACAGATATACAAATTGCTATGGGGTTTCAGAGAAGGGAGAGAATGGATCAGGAATAATATGAAAATTTTTATGAAAAAGATAGCCTTTGAGCCCTGGATGATGTGGCTCCATGGACTGAGCACTGGCCCATGAACTGAAAGGTCGCCGGTTTGATTCCAGATCAGAGCACATGCCTGGTTGCAGGCCAGGACCACAGTCAGGGATGTGCAAGAGGCAGCTGACCGATATTTCTCTCACCCGTGGACATATTTCTCTCCCTCTCTCCCTCCTTTCCCTTCTCCATAAAAAAAAAAAAAAAAAAAAAAAAAAAAAAATTAAATTTTGTTAAAAAGAATGCCCCTCCTCCCGCAAAAAAAAGCATTTGAATCTAAAGATTGATAGAGTTTTAACAGGCAGTGTTAAAGAAACAGAGCCTCTCAGTTGGAAAACTTCAGAAGGTTTCATTGATTCCACCTTCTAAATATCTCTGTTATCTGTCCTCCACTTACCTCCAGACCCACCACTTGGTCCAAGCCATCAGCACCTCTCACCTAGATTACTGCAACAACCTCCCATCCTGCCTCCCTACCTTTGGTTTTGCTCCTTCCTACCATGCTTCAATCTGCAGCTTGAGCTTTCTAAAAATCTGATAAAAATATTGTTTTAATCACTAATAACTACTTAAATGTTCCAGGGATACCAAACACCATTAAAAAATTAAAATTGCAAAGCACTCCATTCAATAAAAGCAAACAAAACCCACATAAAGCATCACAATTCATGATACAGCTTTTATTCTGACAAAGTTTATTTTACCCTTTATTAAAAAGGCACAGAAGTCACCTGAGACCTCAGATATTTACCCCACTGCATATTAACGTTGCACTGCTATTGTGCAACTTATTATAATTATTAATGCTTATAGTACAGTTTTCCAACTACTCATCAGGAAATATAGGCTCTTTCTATAAATAATTAAAGAAATACTGGATTTTAAGAGCAATATAGGCATAATAATAGGGACCTGAAAATTTCTGCAAGGGCAGTTATATTTCTTGATGGAAGTTAAGGCTTTAATTGTGAATGTGTACTACTTACAACAGGCAGACTAGACTCAGCTTTGCCAAGAACAAAGTAAACAAGCAACTTCTTTTTTGAGGGGGATTCAGATAATTTTATTTTATGTTTTATTAAATCTATTGGGGTGACACTGGTTAATAAAATTATATATAGGTTCTAGGTGTACAGCTGTATAATATATCATCTGTATATTGTATTTGTATATTGTATTGTGTGTTCACCGCCCCAAGTCTCCTTCCATCACCATTCACCCCTGTCATATCCTCTCCTACCTCTGAGGAACTTCTAACAAGCTAAAAAAAAAATACTTTTTTAAAGCTCCATTTGAAGGCAGTATTGAGCTCATTCATAGATACTTCTATCATTCTGTCAGTTTCCAGCCTTTCAGAATACGTACTTCACAGGTCAGGAGTACTGAATTTGGTTGTAGACATCAAGGTGGAGGCCCCGACAGTGCCGCCTGCCCCAGGGTCTCCCCGGGTCTCCTCAGTGGGGTAGGACAGCCCCTAAAAATCTGATAAAAATCTTAAAGCACTTCAGTGGTTTCCCATTTCCATAACTCCTTACCAGGACATGCCCTGTCCTTCACAATCTAACTTCTGTTTATCTCCGGAGAACCATTCCCCTCCTCAGTCACTGACATGTCCTGCCTTTCTCAACTTCTCTCGGTCCCTCCGAGTTCTCGCTTGCTCCAGGGGCTTAGAGCTAGTAAGTCTCTCTGCTTACCCTCTTTGCCTTGCTAACTCCTACTCATCATTTCTGTCTCAGCTCAGATATCATGTCTACTGCGGAATAATCTATTATCTACCAAATGCAGGTTAAGTGTCACCAAGTCTGTTCTAAGGACTGTATAACATACATACTCCAACCCAGACTTACATGAACATATGTAAGTTAAGGATTGGATTTAACATAGGGGCACAGTGTGGGGGAAAGACTTCCACCCTTCCTTAAGCTAATTAATGAAAGAAATTCGTGCTAATGTAGATTTTAAAGAACAGAAAAAGGAAACCAGGTGCATGGAAAACAGGAAGTAGATGCATCTAGGGGAAAAGACAGCTCTAGTAAGTTGAGGTCAACCAGGGATCTAGGAAGAAGTAAACAGGATACAACATGGTCCCTTTAAAAGAATGAAAGAAAGGGTGGAAAATGTTAAGTGAAGACAGCCAGAGAAAACAGGGTGGAAAAAGTTTACATTCCATGAATTAGAGATAAAAACGAGCAGTGAAAAGCAACGGCAAACGACAGGGGTTCTAAAAAGAAGAGTGATGCATATTTTTGGAAAAGAAATAACAATGTTGAATACAAAGTATAAAAACCTGGGAAGGGATGGGAAAGAAATGAATATAAAATTAGGGGGGTGGGGGCAGCTGGTATCTAACCATTTCAACCTTTTGAAGGAACCAATCAGGAGAGATGGAATGACAACAGACGTTCTCTCCTTGCTGGTAGAAGCCTCAGTAAATATATATGGAAAACATGAAAGGATTCTGACTGTTTTGTTTTATTAATGAAAAATTAGAGACATTTATTGAAGAAGATACAGGAAATATCGTACATAGGACAACAACGCCTCATGCTTCATCTCCAGTTATGACCTTCTTGAGGAAATCTGGTTCATTGGTAGTGGTTTGAATCAAGTCATGAGCAACTGCAGCAAGATGTTCCTTCTACTCTGGCAGCAGAAGCCTTGGAACAAATTTTGCCATGACACGTTTCATGCTAAGATCCTGTGTCAAAATCCTGGACACAGTAATTTTTGGAATCTCCAGATCAGCTTCTAGTTCTCAGACTGTCAGTCATGGATCTTTGTTGACTGCAGCCCTTCCACATTCAACATTCTCAGGTGTTCTGCTTGTTGCAGGCCTTCCAGAATGTGGATCACTTTCTACAGATTCTTGACCATCTTCAAAGTTGTTTCTTTTTCTTTATTGTTGTTCTATTGCAGTTGTCCCATTTTTTCCCTATTGCTCTCCCCTGCCCTGCCCGCCTCCCCCGTCTCCCACAGTCAATCCCCACCCTGTTGTCCATGTCCATGAGTCATTTATACTAGTTCCTTGACTAGACCCTTCCCCTTCTTTCCCTCCTTCTCCCCCTCCCCCTCCCTGAAGTTTTTATTGACTTGGGTTTCCCATATATGCTTTATTTTTAATATGGAAAGAAGGGAGGGCTTACGGTCCACTTTGTACATGAAGAATTATGAACTTCTTACCTGTAACATCTTCCTTTTTTCCTAGAAGCCAAAATTCATCCACCACTGCCAACACCTCGATAATATCTCCTACAAAGAGTGGCAGTTCTTCTGCTACACTAGGACAGAAGTCAAAGATGGCTCGAACCACTGAGCCGGCCTCCATGTTTTACACCTGGAGAGAAAGGTCAAAAGAAATAGAAAGCATATCTATTTAAGACACTGTAATATAGACCTATATCTTGAGAATTATAAAGCTTAAGATATAAAGATACTTACAATAAAGTCAAATCTGGCAAATAAAAAATTTATGCTTAAAAAAATCAAAGTAGGCCCCAGCCGATGTGATTCAGTGGGTTGGAGCGTCGTGCCATAAACTGAAAGGTTTCTGGTTAGACCCCTGGTCAGGGCACATACCCAAGCTGTGAGTTCAAACTCCGGCTAGGGAGTGTACAAGAGGCAGCCAATCAATGTTTCTCTCTCTCTTTCTCTCCCCACCCCCCTCCATTCTTCTCTCTCTAAAAACAATGAAAAAAATGTCCTCAGGTGAGGATAAAAAAAAAAAAAATCAAAGTAGTCTCATTTCTTTCTTTTAAAGTAATAATTTTCTCATACATTTTTCATTTGATTTTCGAAGTCATTCTGGAATTGAAAGAAGAAAAAAAAAAAGTGACCTATACCTGTGAGTAATGGAAAAGATACAAGCTGGGAAATACAGACTTTTCAATATGCCTAAAAAGGACAATAAGAAAATTAACATTTTTCAAGTATCAGACAACAGGGTATTTTAAAAATACAGTATTTAAAAAGTAGGGATTTTAAATATGGCATTTCATTTACTTCCCATAATCATCTTAAAAATTAGGATATTGAGGCTCAGCAAGTTAGAAAACTTATTTTGTCCAAGCTCAGGGTTAGTTCATAGCAACAGGGCCAACATTCAGACTGAAGGCATTCTGGCTCCTACCTACTGATACTATGTCTGCAAAAAAAAGTTTACTGAGACATGAAGAATAGCAGCGGGACCATGCTTCAATGGCTGAGATTTCAAACATAATGACAAATAAAAATTCATAAAAAGAACAAAAACAGGTATGCAGATGGTGTCTCCAGACAAGATTTTGTATACTATACCAGCTCAAGAATGTGTGTGTGTGTTTTTTTTAAGAGTTTATTTTCAGAAAGAAGGAAAGGGAGGGAGAGAGAGAGAAGACAAACATTGGTGTGTGCCTCTCACATGACCCCCAAAACAGACCTGGCCCGCAACCTAGGCATGTGCCCTGACAGGGAATCAAACAAACAGGTGACCCTTTGGTTTGCAGGACGGCGCTCAATCCACTGAGCCACACCAGCCAGGGCTTCAAATATGTGTTTTCAGTCCAGACACCTATGGCCCAAATTTGCATAGCACCCTTACACTGTTACAGTGTATGTGCTGGAACGAGGTGATGTGTCCATTACTTTGACCTGTGCGGCCAGGGAGCCTAAGTACATGTTTAAGCAATAGAAATGGAAGAAATAACTAGGGGACATATACCCACCTGTAAACGTCAGCCATGAGTAGCTACATTTCTCCCTACGTCTTTTAGAAGGTGTAGCCAAGGGTGCAGGCCCCAAGTCTATTTTTCTTTCTTTCTTTATTTTCTTTATTTTTTTTATCAAGTATTTATTGGTGTTGGTAGAGATGAGGATTCTAACTTGTATCTCATGTATAACTATAACCATATCAAAAAAAAAACACTAAGTGCCTAATTACAAAAAAAAAAAAAGAGAGAGAGAGAAATGGTTATAACTGTTAAGTTTATAATCTAAAAAAACAATGATATGGACAAATATGTCAGGTATATGATAAATAGTTCAGTATATTAATGCAGAGTACCAAAAAGATTTTAATGAATCTTACATAATATATATTTTGCAAAACAATTAAACATTACATATTTAATTTGTTATGCTGAGTAAAAACTTAACACCTTTGTGTTATGGAACTTTTTTCTGTAATGAGATGACTTGAGTCTACAGTGGAAAAGAGAAGTGGCTAGTAACATTTCCCACATCCTCTGCCCTCTCGTACCACATATTTTATTTAAATATTTTTTAAAATCTAACTATAATCATACACTGAAGAGGCAGCATAATGCAAAGTATGAAGCTTCGGGAGTCAAAGAGACTAATGTTCAAATCCCAGCTCCACTACTTATTAGCTATTTTCACCTTGGACATATTCCTTAAACTTCTGGACTTTAGTTTTTTTGTTCAGAAAAATGGAGGTAATCATACTTTTATAACAATCATCAAGAGGATGATGATAATGATAAAATAATTTATAATCATGCCTAATATTTAATGAGCACTTACTATGTGCCATGCATTGTACCATGTACTTCCTTCACTGAGTTTTCACAAGAATCCTATCATGTATTATTGCTTCCCTTTTTCCATGTGAGGACACAGGCTCCAAGAGGTGATGTAATCTGTTCAAGGTCACACAGTAAGTCAGAGATGAAATTGGGAACCCAGAACTGTCTGTCTCCAAAGCCTAGGACAGGGCTGGTACAGTAGGTGCTTCATATGTATCTGCAATTATTACTAAACATCATTTTCACTATCAGCTACAAGCTATAATCTGTGTCACTGATATGGCATCACTAAAGAATGTGCTATTTCAAGTGTAAACACTATTTACCATTTCAACATGTCAAACTTGGTTAACTTTGGACCATGTTTAAAAATAGACACACTATGCATCTCTCTGCCTTCTTTAAAAGAAGACACTGCACATGACTTATTCCTGGGCTGATGGAGCCAAGTTCATTAGAAAACCACACATTACTGTACTGTGTCGTAACACACAATATCAGTACTGTTTAGCTTCTAAGTCTTTCTCTTTTGATGTCAGCCTTCGCTCTGCTATCGGTTCATCTCCTCTGTCAATTTTTCCAACCTCTTCCTAGGTTGTTGTTTATAATCTATTGGAGAAGGGGAGGAACCACGCATACACTGCCAAAATTATTGAAAGTTCCCAGATAAATAAAAAGTAAACAAGCTCCAAATGAGAGCTTAACAAACTCTTCTGTGGTGGTAAAACACATGTGTTAGTGCTAGAGTTTTTCAACGGTTATTTTTTATGCGCTCTGAGGCCCTGTTCTTAGTTTCTGGCCATCTTCCAAAGGGCTGAAGTTGCCAAATGTCAGACTTCCACATAAGGGTGGTGTCATAAATATTTTTTTTCTAAAACAAACATAGTCTTTTGCAAACCTCTTAGCCATCTATACATTATTAGAACAACTCAAGACTGGGACAAGGTGAATATTATTTTTCTACTACATTTTCTTAAATTCCATCTCACTATCAGACTAAATATATACCTCATTATCTAAAATATTCAATACCAAGTAAAGAACTAGAATAGGCCCTTTAGGATGATTTAGAGAGCTACCCTTTCACACTGAGGAGTAACCTTTGCCATCTTAAGGAGTTAAAACTTCTCCCTGAGAACTTCTTTGCTCTACCAGAAAATGACTCAGAAGCAGAGGAGGGTCCGGCTCCATTAATGCGTTTACTGAGTGACCTCCTACCCTATTGGAATGAGTGTGTAATCGCTGAGGCATACACACCCTGAAAGGGCACTGAAGTCAGAGCCTGGCTATGTTACAGGATTCATGCATGCGACCCGAAAGATCTTAATGCCTTGTTTTACGTGAAATGTCATGAAATTCACCCCAGTGTTCTCTATTCATAGAATACACTATGAAAAGCAACTACAATTGTTCCTATCTGGCCCATTTTAGAAGTCTGAACATATATTTTGAAACAACCATAAACAGCTTATATAAACTATGCCATCAATTCCAGATGGAAGTCAAAGGAAATGCAGAGGAAATCAGAGCACAGATGTACTTGAGAGACAGCAGAGGAAATAACTGCCCGCATGGCATGGTGTTAGGGACATCAGAAGTCTGCTGTGAAAACACCTTCTCTTGCTGGTGAATGCCTGTATTTCCATGTTTGCAGATTCCTTCTGCATTGGAGATATAAAAATCCTTAATTCCTCAAACCCTTGTAGAATGTAAAACTCTAAAGGTAAAGAGATATTTGTGTGTTTTGTTCACTGGTCTGGAGCAGTGCTTGGCACATACAACACTCAAATATTTGGTGAGCAAATGGTTTACTCAACTTTAGGAAAATAGATGAAACCATATCAAAATCTCTTACTTTTCCACTTATCTAAAACTAAACCACCTCTTCTCCACAAATAGTTTTACCTTCCAGCTTGAATAACTGTCATATAAATCTTCCAGGTCAACCATTAAAATCTTAAGACTTCTTAATGTCCTCCTCTGGAACCCACAAATGTACACTAGTGGCAAAAACTACCATTTGAGAACCTATCAGGTGCCAGACACTGAGCTAGGAGCTTGTATCGCTGCAGCTCTGCAAGGTAGAGACCAGGGCACTAGAGCCAGGGTGCATGGGTTCAAACCCTAGTGCCACCACTAAGCAATATACTTAGCTCTCTAGCAAATAGCAAAGCCAGAACCAGAACTCAGTCTGACTCCAATATCCATGTTCTTTTTACCATAAACGTTGCTTCTCTTAAATCTCACTGATTCCTCCTTCAAAATCTTCTCAACTTTCATTTTTCTCTCTTTTTGGTTCTCCAATATTTTATTATGAAAAGTTCAAACAGTGAAGTTAAAAAAATTTTATACCCACTTCCTAGATTATACATTAATATCTTATTGCAGTCACATTATCACTTATCATCGATCTCTTGATCCATTTATTAATCCAGGTTATTTTTGATGCATTTCAAACATTTTTTATTTTATTTTTGATGCAATTAAAAATAAACCACAGACATTTCCCCTTAGTATTTCAGCATATCTATCTTAACTAGAGTTTATTATCTTTTTATAGAGAGTTTTTTATTTTTTGTTTTTTGGAAGTATTGTTTTCCTCTCTTCTTGGCCAAAGATATACCGTAAATCTTTTCTCCCCACTAATCTGTCAGTGAACCTGGTTAATCTTTTAAACTGCTGATTTTTACTCAGTTACTTAAGAATTTACAAGATCTTCCTATTTTCTCATGTTAAACAAATATTCATCAAGTCAAATAAAGTCAAATTCCCATGCAGGCTAAAAATTTGGCTCTATAGGGTAGGCTGATCATTGGATGACCCCTTAACTCAGTATTCTTTAAATATTTATACTCTAATCCTGTTTGTGGCTGCCAAGAGCCTTTAGACTCTCCTCTATTGTCCTATGCAACTGGACTCCTATCCCAAAGTACTGTATCTGCTCCAAACTGGAAAATAGAAAACCCTGCAGATAACCTGACTACTGACCACTAATCTTAGAAGGAGATTCTTAGGCTTAAAGATAGATAGACTGACTTGAGGAAGGCTATAAACCATATTGTCTTGGAGGGGCATAAAATATACTTGCACATCAAAGACTTAGACAATCTAGCCAGGACCTCTTTTAATCCAGCTTTTCTAAATGTATGGCACAGTATACTTTAGGTCAAACTTCAAAATTTTTTAACTGTATCTCACCCCACTTATTTATAAACAGTCCTCAGTGCAGCCCTACCCAAAACAAAACAAATAGTGTATATCACTAACAAGAGGTATCAAGAGCAGCCAAGCTTATAGAAACAAAAAGCAGAACGGTGGTTACCAGGGGGTGGGGAGGAATGGGTACAGTTTCAGTTTGAGAAGATGAAACAAGCTCTGAAGATGGATGGTGGTAACAGCTGCACAAGAATGTGAGTGCACTTAATGCCACAAAAATGTACCCTTAAAATGGCAGCATGGTAAATTGTTATATACGAGTGTATATTTCCCACAATAAAAAGATTTTTTTTTTTTTATGTATGTCATAAAAGGTGCGAGAGTGTGAAAGAAGGCCTGGGAAACTTCAGTAATTTTTAATAAGCAGCATATCTACAAGTCTGGACATACTTCACAAAAAAAAAAAATCTCCTGAGATCACAAACTAAAAACGTTTACCCTAACAGATACGAATGTCAAACATGATAAGCAATTTTCAATGCAGCCTTTTGAGAAAAGATCTGAACCTGGGACAGATTGAGGACCCTAAACGATAAGCAAGTGCTGTGTCTTCCACCCAGCTTCCTAGGTCTGTCCTCCACCCCCCACCCTGCTCTGTGCTCCATGAGGCTGACCCAGAAGAACTGCATCCAGGTGCTCCCTTGCCTCAGTCTTCCAGCTGGGTTCAGCCAATGGGTGATACCAGCAGATCTAAAGGTAGAGGGTGGCGAGGTCAGGGTATTCATTCCCCTGGCTCCCTCTCTGCTGGGCTGTGAATTGGCAACACTGTTTACTAAAGGCCACAGCTACCTCGGAAGGCCCCCACAAAATAGCTCCTACCCTTGAGTCAGGTAACAAATGGTTCCCTGCCCCTTAGGCCTGGTGTGGCTCCCCTACTAGCCAGTGCAATTCTTCATTATTTTTCCTAAACTTGCCCATTCAGTTTTAAGTAGGACCATCTCAAATTAACCAATTCTGGTATTCTTTCTACATTCTGCTGGGCCCCTGATGGACATGTGCCCAAAAGGATTTTTAGGATTTATGAAAACTATGCATTAAAAAAAGAATATAGAAAACTACAAAATTAGTTTCCTAAATCTACCATTCTAAATCAAGGGGAAAGATAAGATTTACAGATATAAATTTTGAAAGCTTTAAAAAATATGTAGAGCCCTGGCTGGTGTGGCACAATGGATTGAGAGCTGGCCTGCGAACCAAAAGGTTGCCCGTTTGATTCCCAGTCAGGGCACATGCTTGTGTTTCAGGCCCGGTTCCCAGCTTTCAAAATGTACTATATTCTTTCAAAAAGCAACAATGACACTTTCTGCATTCTTCCTAATGTTACCCAATTTGTAGCACAAGTGTAAATTCTAGACTCCCAGAAGAACTTACGTGAGGGGGTTTCCTTAACTGAAAGACAACAGACAACGGTTTCTCCTTTCTTGTCTGCTCCTACAGAATGGGTGCGGGAGCGCATGGGAACATCTCTGCTTGCCCCAGGAAGCAGGGCAGGAGGGTGCTCTTTGTGGGCACTCTGCAGTATAGGTTTCTTCACGGGCATATGCTTTCCTGAGCATCTGGAAATTTCCATATGTCTTGGAATTGAAATCTCCAGAAAACATTATCTTTTGGGAATGGGAATGCATTTTAAAATGTCAAGGCCTAGCAAAGAGAATATTTAACCTCAAAAGCAGGAGCCTAGTTTTCTCATTCTTAACACTATAGGACTAAAAAGAACTGTCTCTTTCCTTTGTGTGAAAGAATAAGAGGTGTCAGAAAATGAAGTCTAAATCTGTTTCAGGAATGAAACGAGAAAAGCAAGGAAAACAGCATTTCCTCCTCTGGTTTACGCCTCAGGAGTTCAGGCTGGACAGAAGGTCAGCAGTCAGTCACTAGCACTGGGTGAAGAGGAAAAGTAGAACCCATCATGGTCCTGCCCCCCACCCAGCCTGGAGGCTGAGGAGCCTGGCCTGGGCCCATGTGTCCTCCTGCTCCTTCTGCCCACTCACGGCCTCCTGATGACAGCAGCACTGACTCACACATGCACTGAGGTTACAGGCTACGGAATGCAGGACTGCAAGAAAAAATGAAAAGCCTGTTCTGACTTAGGCAGGAGATCAGAGAAACGAGGGAAGAAAAGGAGAGGAATCTGCTGTCATAAACTGTGTTGAACTTATATTACATTTTTGCTTTTTTCAAACACCCCAAATTGGAAGGCAGTGACTTCAGCAGAGGGAACAAGATACACATCAGAGTTCCTGCCATTCATGGAAGGGCCCTTCAGTCCTTTGCAGGATTCAAACTGAACAACTCTTATCTAAAACACTCAAATACAAATATATTTAAATTAAGGAAGTTTCAGGACTGGCTCTTATGGTACAGCTGTGTTAACTTACCTAAGGATTCTACCCAAACCTCCCACCCCCACAATAAGGCGATGTTCTTAAGCTACTTTTTGCTTATAAATTTCTACATCAATTTTGGCTTTTTTGACAAAACTGCACTGGTGGAGGAATGTCGCAAGACTAAGTTCCCAAGACCTACCAAATTTGAAGAAATTTACATTAAAGAAACATTTTCAAATGGGTCAACCTAAGAGTTCCTTAACTACCCTCTCAGATTCACATTTCTTATGCATGAATCTCAATTATGGGAGGAAATTTAAGAATCTCTGACTCATAAGTAAATACATTGGACATGTCTAAGCTAAGTAGCTTAGTGACACATTAAATGAACAGCTCCCCTATGCTGTGTATGTAATAAATGCCCGGGTAATACATACTTTAGCAGGTGCAGAAGTGCAGATTAAGGTGAAACTCTAAAATGAAACTTGAGGGTGAGGCTGCATATAGCAAGAAGCACAACAGACATGTGAGAACAGGCAGTGTTTAGGGAAGTTTCCAGGAAAGGCCAAGGACATTTTTTAATCCAATGTTCCAAGCTATGAAGATAAATGTTAGAGAGCAGTGAGATAAACATCTTGTTTCTTTTTCTTATCTGTTTGAAGTACAACCTAGTCTTTCTGTTAAAGAAGATTTAAAAGGACATGAGGAGTTTCTTTACTCTTTGGCCTATCTTACTGTAGTAAAGTATTCTTGGTATTTTAGAAGAATCAGGAAAGGAATTCAGAAAACTAAAGATCTGAAGGAAGAAAAATAGAGAGGAAGAAAAAAAAAAACTGCAATTGGAGTTTAAAATAACTCATCTTCAGGGTGGATGATTAGGATCTTTTTAAGAAGCACCAATAGCCAAGCACTATGGAAAACAGGGACCAGTAGCTTATACAAACAAATGACATAAACTAAAACTTGCCATTTACAGAAACTAGGAAAGAACTTGGACGGAACATGTATATAAAGAATCTTCCAGTTTCTATTTGAATGAATCAGTTACGCTAAGACAGAGCAAACCCAATGAATCGTGGATTCCTTAGTGTTATGAGAAGGATTTAATGTTCTAAATCTGGATGTTCATCCCTAAAATTCAACAATAGAAAGGGTCACCTGATATAAAATATATCTCTGACAGAATAGAGGGGTGACAGTATGATGTTAAGAAAATAACATACCTATATGGACGTCAGATACAGGCCTATTCAAATTCAAACTTTCCATTTCTTCTTGTCATATTAGTTTTGATAAGTTGTATTTTCTCAAGAAATTTGTACATTTAATTCAAGCTTAAATTGCTGGCATAACATTGTTTACAATATTCCTTTATTAACCCTTTCATATCTGTATAACCTATAATAACATTAGAAATTTGTGTTTTCTTTTTTCTTAAGTCTTGCTAGGAGGTTACCAATTTTGTTAATCTTTTCCAAGAACCAACTTTTAGTTTTCTGAAATGTCTACTGTTTGTTTTCTATTTCACTAATTTTTTTCTATTATTTTTTGTTATTTTAAATTTTTCTTTTTCTCATTCCTGTGAATATTTTTATAAGAGATTTTCAAGCCCTTCTTCTTTTCAGATATAAACATCTGAAGTTATGAATTCCCCTCTAAACACTGCTTCAGCTGCATCCCACAGATTCTAATGTAGTACCTTCTCTTTCATTAAATAAAAAATATTTTCTAATTTCCCACATGATTTCTTCTTTTAACTCTGGGTATTTAGAAATGTGTTATTTACTTTGTAAATATTCCAAATATCCAGAGATCTTTCTGTTATTAACTTCCAGTTTAATTCTGCTGTGGTCAGAAAACATACCATGTGCTATTTTAATTTTGTGTTGCACTGTTTATGCTCTTAGTGAGTGCTTTATGTGCACTTGAAAAGAATGTATATTGTGCGGTTGTTGAGAACAGTGTTTTATAATTATCAGTTAGGTTAAGGTGACTGATGGCATCATTCAGATTACGTATATCCTTGCTGATTTTTAAATCTATATCAGTACTAGCAAAGGGGTGTTGAATCTCTGACTTGTGCATGGATTTGTTTGTTTTTGCCTTTAATTCTGTCAGTTTTTGCTTCACGTATTTTGAAGCTGTGTTATTAGGTTAAATTTACATTTAGAATTTTTTTTTTAATTAGATGATTTTTTAAATCTATTTTTTAGAGAGAGGGGAAGGGAGAGAGAAAGGGAGAGAAACATCCATGCATGAGAAAAACATTGATTGGTTGCCTCTTACACGCCCTCAACAGGGGACCTGGCCTGCAACCCAGGCATGTGCCCGGACCGGGAATCAAACCAGTGAGCTTTCAGTTCACAGGGTGACACTCAACCCATTGAGCCACACCAGCCAGAGCTAGAATTTTTATATCATCCTGATGAATTAAGCCTTTTGTCATAAGAAAATGTCCCGCTTTATCTCTACTAATGCTCCTTACCTTGAAGTCTAGTTTTTCCGACATTAATATAGGCACATCAGCTTTTTTGCTTACTGTTTGCATGGTATACCTTTTTCTATTTTTTTGAACTTTCAACATATCTATGCCTTTATATTTAAAGTTGCATTTAAAAAATATATTTGGCATATAACACTGTGTAAGTTTAAGGTATACAACATGACGATTCAATACACTTCTATACTGTGAAATGATTATCACATCAAGATTAGTTACCATATCCATAACCTCACATAATTACAATGTTTTTTGGTGGCCAGAACATTTAAGATCTATTGTGTTAGCAACTTTCAAGTATATAATACTGTATTGTTAACTATAGTCACCATGCCATATATCAGATTCCCAGAACTTATTCATCTTATACCTGAAAGTTCGTACCCTTTGACCAACATCTCCCCATTTCTCTTTATCTTTGGTTTTCAGCAGGTGATTACAATGTGCTTAAGTGTAGTTTTCTTCATATTTATACCCTGTGTGAGGTTCACGACTTTTCTGGATCTGTGGGCTGATGTTTTTCACCAAATTTGGGGAAATGTTGGTCATTATTTCTTCCTTTTTATGATACTCCAAACAGACGTACGTTAAACTACTTGGTATTGTCCCACAGTCACTACAGGTTTGTTCGGCTCTGCCCTCAATCTTTTTCTCTCTGCTTTTCACTTTGAATAACTTCTGTTCATCTGTCTTCTAGTTCATTGGGCCCTTTCTTCTGCAGTGTCCCTCCTGCTCTGTTAAAGTCATCCAGCTAATTTTTATTTCATCCATTGTACTTTTCAGTCCTAGAAATTCCATTTGGCTCTTTTTAATACAATAGTTCCATTTCTCTACTCATGTTCCCATCTACTCATTTATTATGTCCATCTCTCCTTTCAAATATCTAAATACATTTACATCAGTTGTTTTAAATTCCCTATGTGCTAAATCCATCACCTGGGCCATCACATCATGTGATGCATCTTTTCCACTATAGTAGGGGTCACATTTTAGCTTATTTGCCATATTTTCACTTCTTTGTATTTTAGCAATTTTTATTGTATGCTAAACATGTGGATAATATGTTATAGATGGTCTGGATTATGTTGGTTCCTTTAATGTGTTGAATTTTTGGTTTGATAAGCCATTAAATTACTGGAAGAATCCTCTTGATCCTGTTAGATTTAGTTCTGTGCCATGCAGGTGGGTCTATTTCAGTTTTGTCTTAAAGTGTGGCCTTCATTCTAGGACGTTATTACCATTCCTAAAGTTGTCCTATCTCGAGTCTCAAATGAACGCCGTAAGTGCCCATCAAGGTCTCTCACTCTGGGTGGTCTAGAACGCCAACATTTCTGAGCGCTGTGCACCCTCGGGTGTCTTTGTTCAACTCTCAGCTCCACGGCAGCCACTCTGTGTCAGACCTCACAGTCTGGCCCAGCCATTGGCCACGGACTTGAGGTAAATCCCTAAGCAAATTCATGACCTTATATCCATTTATTGCTCCTCCTACAAACCTCAGCCATCTCACTAGCCCTAAACTCTGATATCTGCCTCCTCACTTCCGTGAGACCACTGCTTTTACTTGTTCCCCATCTCTGGGCTGTAGCTGGGAAAGTGCCTCCAGGCACAGAGTCAGGGTGACAACAGGGCTCATCTGGTGTTTCCTCTCTCCGAAGATCATCTCCCTGTGCTGCCTGCTGTTCAATGCCCACAAAAAGTGCCTTACATATTCTTCCCAGTTTCACAGTTGTTTAATTTACAGTGAGCGTGGATGTCTGATACCAGTTACTCCATCAGAGATAGAAACATTTCATAACTTTTTTTAATTGCAAATGTTTCATATTAAAGTGCTTGGGTCCACAGATTAAAACTTTTGTATATGTGACTTGTAGATTTTTCTCTAATATTAGTAAACAGCCACTGTAGCCTAAAGACACAGCTCTTTCTCCAGTTCTCTAGAACCCTGTAGACCTAGGAATCTCTCTGACACCACTGGGTGCAGGGAAGGAAGAAGGGTTCCAATGTTGCCTAAAATTAAATTTTCCAACAGCGAGGTGGAGGAGAGCTTTGAACAGGTAAAATATGATTTAGGTAAATCAAGATATATTTATGTCTTTGTACAGTGTTGTGAATTAAAATTCATACCAGCAACAGTGAATTAAAATAAGACAAGAATCAGTGAATCACCATAATTCACAATTTCCCCCCAAACCTCTAACATCCTTGACATACCCTGACAATTTTTAGTCATTCCTATACCATGTTCATGCCAGGCTTAGCTAGTTCTTGTGCTTATAATATACACTTTGTAGATCAAATTGCTATTCAAAATCTTCACCTTCTTGTAATAGAATTATGTATCCATATCCTTTGCTGTATACTTATGTAGTGTCGCCCACTGTGGGCAGAGTGAACTTCCCTGAAACATTTTTGTTGGACTTGGCCATGTGACTTGAGAAAGTGTCAGTGGAGATGACATGAGCAGGAACTTTAAGCCACATTTTACGGTTTAGCCTGTCCCCTTGTGTTCCTATAACCTACCATGAGAAGAGCATGCCATGGGAAGTCACTGTCCCTTCAGCCTGGGCCCTCAGGAGAAGGGAAGGGGAAACAGACTTGAACTTGAATGGAAGCCTATAAAGTTCTGCCTGGCCCAGACTAGATTAACCGAACTGCAGCCACCCAGCCTTCAGACCTATGAAAATGAAAGTAAATGGTTGTTGTAGTAAGCTATTAAGATTCTGTAATTTGTTGTACAACCAAAAAGAGAACAATATAGGTGTTGAATGTTTTGACTGGAGCAGCTGAGTACCTCATTCTTCTGTTAAACATACATAATTCATCATCTGAATAAACTTCTATTACCTTTTAACATCGAATTCAAATGATACCTCTTCTATGAAACCTAAAAGATTAGTCCTCATCCCCTGTGCACCCTATAGGGCAGGGATTCTTTTTGCCTAGTTTATTCACTGATGTTTATCAAGCACCTAAAGGACTTCCTGGTACATAGAAGGTCCTCCATAAATATGTGCAGAATGAATGATTTAACACACTGAACTCCTTTAGGATGTATATCAAAATACATATTCACATTCCCAATGATCATGCTACTTTTGCCAACAGAACTGTACAGTGTCTTCCAGGCCTAACATCCAGGTTAGGAATGTTGGGCTTTAATTTTTAGGTACTTTGCAGGCACCCGAAATGCTTAAGTAGGAAAGTATAATGGTTAGAATCAGAACTGGTTGCAATGATCAGGCACCCTAAATATAAAAAGGAAAAAAAGAAAGTGTGTTTATATATATGTATACACATATAATTTTTTTCAGATGAAGATAAAAGTAGTCTAAAAAAATCATTCTGATTGTTTCTCCATATTATATTTTTAAAACAGGTTTACTGAGTTATAATTCACATACTATACGATTCATTTAAAGTGTACAACTCACAGGGTTTTAGTGAATTCAAAACCTTCAGCGTTATCAATTTTAGAATATTTTCATCATCTTGAAAAGAAACCATTTCCATTAATAGTCACTTCCTGTTTCCCCCAATAGTCCACCACCCACCTCCAGACCTTGGCAACCACTAATCTACTTTCAGTCTCTATTGATTTGCCTTCTCTGGACATTTCATATAAATGAAATCATATACTATGTTGTCTTTTGTGACTGGCTACTTTCACTTGGCATAATGTTTTCAAGGTCTTCATGCCATTTTGAAATATGAATATGATCGGCTTAAAACATATGTAATGATTGAAAGTACACACTACAAAGCCAGACTGCTCAGATATACGCATATATGCTAGCTCCATCCCTTATTAGAGCTAAATGATTTGAGGTAACTTATCTGTGCCTAAACTTCCCTATCTGTAAAATAGGTTTAATAACAAATCTGTCTCATAGGGTGACAGTGAAATCTAAATGAGTAAATGTAAGTAAAACACTTAGAATAGTACCTTACACATAGTAAACTATACACAGATGTTGTTATCTGCATTAAAGAGAGGGGGATTGTGGATAGATATTCTCAAAATATTTTTCATAGCTTTGGGATGTGTTTTGGTATATAATAGGTTTGAACATGAGTATCTCAGAAGGGAGAGATGGGGAATAACTGTTAATGAGCATGGGTTTCCTTTTAGGGCAATGCAGATATTCTAGATGAAACTATACAGTGGTGATGGTTGCACACCTCTGTGACTATACTAAAAAAAAAAACAACTCCCTTAATCATACTTTAAAAGGGTGAATTTTATGCTATGTGAATTACATCAATTTTTAAAAATGAGTTTCTCTATTTCAGAAATTGCTATACTTCAAGCAAAATAGTGAAGGCATACATGAATATTCTGCCTTGAATAAAAGCTAGAAATCTAAATATCTTCCCTGTTTTACACCTCCCCATGTGAAGTTTTCCTGCACTTCGTGTTTTAAAAATGTTCTACACCTGTGTTTTATACCTGCTATGAGCTGGGAATGGGGGGTAGGTAATACAGTATTTGACTACATGGATTTTCACTGGGCAGGGCTACATAAAAGGACAAATTTAAAAAGAGAAACCATATTTGCTATTAAAATGTATTAAGTAATACTATGTAACAGTTAAGAGCTCAGACTCTACAGTCAGAGAGAATTAGATGCAGTTGCTGGCTCTGCCTTTTCTCAAGCTATGTGACCTTGGGCAAGTTACTTAAACCTTCTGAACCGTAGTATCCTCATCTACAAACTGGAGAATAGTAATTTACTTCATAGACAGTTATGAGGATTAAATTTGATAATGTCAGTGAAGCACTTAATATAGTTCCTGGCAAAGAGTAAGCACTCAGTAAATGTTGGTTATGAGAAAGGTCTGATGATAATGGAGGAGGAGGAGGAGGGGGAGGACTATCATCATCACCCAGACTGATTGTAACATAATACAGATGAGGCAACAACTTCTGGGTCTGGCTCACTGCTCAAAACTGCTATTGTCTTCTTGAGAGGGAGGGGGAATAATGATTCTGTGGTTGCTGGACACAAGGACAAAGCAATTGACATCCCCCTTGGCTCTAAGCTCTAAATGAGTTATGTGTTCACAACAGACCCACAAGGATTTGGCAGCAGTTTACAAATGAGATCCCTGCACATGGGTCTAAGGAAACCTTTGCCAAATGCCTTCTAAGGATAGAAGAGGAATGTAAAATCGATTAACTTACTCTTCTTAAAAAATTATCCTATATTTCTACGAAAACCATTGGCACTGCTGTTAAATCCTTCAAATGAATTGACCTTTTAAAAATTGTTTTTTGGGCCTTGAAATATACAAATTCAAGATTGCTGGTGTTCTACAGGAATTTTTGCTATCTTTCCTTTGGGACTATATGGTAAGTTTCTAAGCAGTTACCAGTCTCATCTCCCTCTGTTCCACATGCAAATAGGATTCTCTTTTTAAATACAAAATCTCATAGTTCTCTACTGCTTGAAGTTCCACGGGGCCTCCCATCCATTACTTGTAGGAAACTACAACTAAAACACCTTTGCAGATCATACAAAGCTCATCATGACCTGCCCCCTACCTCATTCCTGAACACTCTCCACCTATCATATATACCCTAAGCTCTAGCCTCACCAAAAATACCGGTAGTTGTCTGCAAGGCACAGCTTTACAATACAGCACAAATACGTCTACAGGCTGCTTTTCACACACCTTATCTCATGTTTGTGTATTGTTGCTACATGTGATTGGGTATGAATCTGAAGTGCCTATTTTCATTGTTAACTGATAGCTGCAAGGAAGAATAATCAATAAAGCAGCAAATCACCTCTGGTTAATACTTTTATTGTGAATAATTATTACATTTTAATTTGTAAGCATTCGGAGTCACCAGAAGAGAATACTGACCAATCCTGACTCCCATTTACAGAATACAAGAATGGACATACTGTACTGGTAAAATTTAACACAATTTTCATTAATTTAGTATTATTAGTACCTTTAATTAAAGCAAAGGTATTACTTAAAATAACCAATTAGCCTCATAATGAAAGTAGAAGTAAAGTTGTAATAAGTTTATTTAATGTCTTTCTCATTCTGTATTAGATTTTTAGCCTTGGTTTATTAGCCATTTGGCTTTAAAACTAAATTAAAATACTGACATTGAGATACTATAGTCTTGCAACCTTCAAATAAGTAAATTAACCCAGATTTACACTTCAACAATTTTTATTCTTTTTACTTTAATATTGACTTACTACCCTGCAGAACTATCGCAGTTGACTAGCAAGTGAAGGCAACAAGACTAAAAAATAAAGAATAAAATAAAAATTTTTTCATGTCTATAGTGGTCCAAATATTACAATGACTGAACAACATCTAGATAGTGGCAGCAAAAAGAACAGGTAATTAAAACTATAAGTCTGAAAAATATATGTATTAGTACTATGCTCCAGAGTCCAGCTAGCTGCTCAAGAATACAGGACCCCAACAGCCACTAACAGAAGTCTGGTTTTAATGTAAACTCATTCTCCTCTTACCTGACCCTCCAGGGATTCTGTTCCCTGATAAGCAGATCTAAACTGTAAGACAATAATATCCCAAGGAGGTTCTGGCAACCAGCCCAGCAATCCTTAAAGCAACAAACGTAACAGAAGAAAACCAGACTACTCTCTTACTTCTCAATTCTTTCCCCTAACGCAAGGCAACGTGAAAATGCCTTGCCAAATAGAAGTTATAAAATTCCTTTGGAGGCAAAATGTTTTGAACTAGAGATGGTCTGCTGTTGATAATGTCATTCCCTGACACCTGGAACATTTTGGAAAACTCCTCAGAAATGCCCTCTGAGCCAGATCAAGCTATATGGGGTCAGTCCATCCTTTCTATTTATGGAAGCTGAGTAACTTGGAACCTCCTGTAGTGACTGAAAGATGTAAGGGTGAGTTAACTCACCATAGGTCAATCAAGTTTTGTCCAAAGCCATTTTAAAAATTCCAGAATGTAGGAAACAAAAGGCCAGTTTCTTCAACAAGTAAACTGTAATAAAAACACTGAAATTAAAAAGGAAGGAAAGGGAACTTATCAAGTAAAAGCCACTTAAAAAACAAACACACTAGCTAAATGCAATGTGTGTACATTTCTTGGATCCCAATTCAAACCAATCAATTGGTTAAAAAAAGTTGCGACAAGTGGGGAAATTTTGAACGACTAAATTATTGATTATATTAAGGAATTACTGCTGCTTTTTTAAGGGGACAATCATCGTATTGTCATATGTAAATAAAAGGGAATCCTTTTTTTTTAAGTCTATAAAAGGGCAAAAGGGGGTCGAATATAAAAACCAACTCAGCTTTATAGATCTTAAATTCTGTGTTGGATACATGGGTATTTATCTTATTATTCTTTATTTATTTTTTAATGAAACCCAGTAAAATGGAAGGACTCGTAATTGTAATTCATAAGTACTTTTTACCATCATTATTGTTGTAGGAAAGAAAAAGAGATTCATTTGATTAGAGTAAAAAGTGGGGACAGGGAAGTAAATTAGTATACGTATATGCTAGATTTGGATCAGACTTGAGGGCCAGGCAGTGGAGTTTAAGATTTGTTGGGAGAAGTGATAGGTAGGTAACAAGTGTCCAGCCATAGAATAAGAAATGAGAACAGTCTGATAATGGTCTATACAGGATAGCATTATGGTGTATTTGTGACAACTGTATATTTTTTAGCACATTATAAAGTATTAGTAATGTGATTTGAGGCCTTGCTTTATAATAAAGTGACTGGGTACATACATATGTCGTGACTGTCCATCATGAAATCCTGAACCAGATCCAGAAATGACAGAAAAGTCAAAACATTTCTGCATTGCTGGGAATGGGAGGAAAGAATAAACTAGAAAGGGGGAGGCCATGGGACGTGAGGCTGGGGAGTTCAGCCCAACTCGGCACATCCATTGCAACTTTTTCTGCTGATGGGGCACATCATTTATCCAAAGAGAATCCCCTCGTAAAAATAATGCAGCGTGTGCTGGGCCCAGAACCCATGGCTAGAGCGTCAGCACTGATTATTCCCTCGGCCTTACTCCCGTGATGGGCTTGTCAGCAAGACACTGGCACACCGTTTTCAGAAACCAGTGACTCCACAGGAGCAGCTGAAAACAGATGTAGAGAAATTAGCCCTGTGGCTGGGTTGACAGTTACGCTTACAATGTCAGTGTGGAAACGGGGACTCTACCAGCTTACTGAATCCATGTATTTCAAGGAGACTATGAGAACTTTCTTTCCTCACCTCTCCCTTTGATTTCCCTTCTCGGTATCGTAGTGCTTCCTCTTAAAGGATTGATTTGTTTTAATGATCCATTTGTTGAGGGCACACTATGTGTCAGGTACAGCTCATGATGCTTAATACCAGGGAACAAAACAAAGATTCCTGCCCTTACAGAACCTTCTCCTTGAGGGAAGGGGAAGGCAGACAACTGCGTTTTAGAAAGTGACAGGTGTTCCTGCAAAATGAACAAAACAGAACAAGGTGAAAGGGTGGGGAGAGGGGTGACGAGGGCAGTTGGATACTGAATCTACCAGCTGATGGAAATGTTAACTTTTGAATTCTGCCATTGCCCTCTCTCACTACTCTCCCTCACCACTCATCACAACAGCCAAAGGTGATCAGGGAAACAAGGCAATTGTGTTGGGTTTATTTCAGAGTCAAAAGAAAATAAGTCAACTATCTTCTCCATATTCTTTATTTTCTGAAAGATGAAAGTAAATGTGGTCTAAAGAAAGATGGCACAAACTGAACTGAAGCAGAGTGACACCAAATAGATCTCTCCTCCCCTTATCCCTTAAGCTAGTCTGTGATTTGCTGGCATTTGTGCCATGACTTCTCCATATTGTGACAATGAGGCCAGGCTGTCATGCACCGTGGCTCCCTCAGGCATAGCCTGTTGGGAACTGCCAAGTAATTAGCAAGCTATTACCCAACTCCTATAAAGTAATCTTTTCTTTCTTATTTTTTTTTTCCAGAGGATCACTCAAAGAAAGACACATAAGAGTTGATGGCTTACCTCTGAAAAAGGAGGGGTGATTCCAACTATGCAGCCCAATTTTAAGTGCATTCTCCTCCTCCACAAACATGTCCCCCCATCAAAAAAAACAGAGAGAGATAGAGAGAGAGAGAACCAACATTTTCACAGGGGTTGGTACTAAAAGGCAAGATAAAAGATTTGCTTCTCTACATTTTGCAAATTTCCTACAATGAAAAGGTGTAATTTTTACAACTAGGAAAAAAACAACCCAAACATATAGAGATGCCTGAGAGATAGTCAAAAGAGATGGCCATGAGAATCAACTGCCCAGTACCATAACAGTTATGATTGCTGAAGAACTACATGCTGAACTATTCAATATTTCGTGAGATATACTTAGGTTAGATTTATACCCAGATTAGAGACTGATCCACAGAATAAGAAAACTATAATCTTGCATATCTTATATTTATAATCATGCTGACGACTATAGTTATCATGCTGAATATGGCCCTCTCTCATTCTTCAGACCAGCTATTTAAATTCTGACTCATAACAACAGGAGGAAAAAGTTGATCTAATGGTGAAGTAAACTTATATTGGAATCCTGAGGTGTTTACCATAAGCTTATATATGTAGGTTCCAGAAATACCGAAGACTTATTAATCTTCTTTTGCTTGAAACTTAACCTTGGCATAGGTTTAGGATTTTGGCAGGCAGCCTCTGAGACATGATTCAAAATAGCAACAAAACCATAAAGTACTTAGAAATTAATTTAACCGAGAATACCCTCCTAGACCTTTATGAAAAAAACTTTGAAGTTCTAATTTAAAAAACTTAAAAATGAGCTAATGAAGTATTTAGGGATAAATGAGCATGATGTCTACAACGAACTCAAATAGGTCAAGAAAAAAATATGAACAGAAATGTAGAGAGCGAGTAATAAAGCAAATATGGCAAAATACTAACATTGGTGAAACTAGGTGAGGAATATACAGAAGCTCTTTGTACTAATCTTAGAACTCTTCTGTTAGTTTTAAATCTTTTCCAACTAAAACAAAATTTATTTTAAAATTTTGAGCTGAAATAAGTGGAGAGACACATTACATGCTCTTGGAGGAAATGAGTTAATATCAAAACGATGTCAAGCTTCTCCCAGATAATTTATAAATTCAATGTAATTCCAATAAAAATTCTTCAAAAACATGATTTTGGAAGAACTTGGTAAACTTATTATATGAAAAAAAATCAGGTATTCCAGGGTAGCTAAATAAACTTAAAAATGAAGGCCGGAGATAGGGGACCTGCTGTGCTAGTCATGAGGACATATTACAAACTCACTGTAATAAACAGAGCAATTAAAAACTGACAGATCAATGAAATAGAACAGAGCTCTAGAGACAGACCAGTGTATCCATGGAAACCAAATATGAGAAAGAGGTACCACAATTCAATGGAGGAAAGCATGGATTTTTTTTTTTTTTTTTTTTTTTTTTTGGAGATGTTACTGGAAAAAATAGCTCATAACATACAGAATAATAGGGCTGCATCACTAACACCACATGCAATGTGGGCTCGAGAATTAAAGATACTGCTGTGACCTAAGGACTGGGAGGAACTTCTCAAACAAAAGTCAACCACCATAAAGCAGTCAAAGAATTTACTTACTTGATTACATCAAAATTAAGAATTTTTCTTACTCAAAGGACAAGAAAAGCAAAATTAATAGATGATCAACGAGAAGATATCTGCAAAGTCTAAATGAGACAAAGAATGGTTATCTATATTACAAAATTACTTCTACAAGTCAACGGCAAAAACATACATCACAACTCCAATAGAAAATGGGCAAAGATATAAATAAGAAGCTATATGTATAAGAGATGTTTAAAATTATTAGTAATCAAAGAAATACAAATTGAAAGAACAAGATATCACTTTGCGTCTTTGAGATTAGAAAAGGTAAAGAGCCGGAGAAAGCTGAGTGGTGGGGGGATACAGGGATAAGGAATGTCAAGCACTTCTGGTGGGAGAGCGACTGGCGCAACCATTGTGGAGAGGAATCTGGCACTATATACTCAAATTCTGTATGCGCAAGCCTTTAATCCAGAAATTCCCTTCTAAGTATATATCCCACAGATAAATTATACAGCTTTATAAGGATGCTCACTGCAGAACGTTTATGGTGTTAGGGAGAAGGGACAACTTGAGTATCTATCACAAGGACAGTATAGAAGAAATTATTGTGTACACACAGCATGGAGTATAATGCAGCGTTCAGAAACAAAGAATTAGATGTACAAATAGAAATATGCATGGATGTTAAAAACAGTACTTAGGGGAAAAAGCAAAATGAATATAGCATTATAAAGTAAAATAAATACACACATAGAAAACAAACACCCCCACTTTGGAAGCTCCTATACAAAGAGAAACACATTAAATGCATTAGAATGAATACCTATAATGCAGAAGGTGAATGGGAAGGGGATAAAGGAATTAAAACCAAAAGAAATCTTTTGGACTCCTTGCATGTTAAAAAAAGGAAAATTCAAATGACCTATGATAAATATAAAATTGGGTTTCCTTCCCCAAAGCTTCCAACTTTCCTATCAACAAAAGCTACTTCGGTTGCCAACTCAGTTGATGAGTAACAGCTTTTCATCCTTTTTCAAGCAGGAAGGGAAAATTCAGGGATAAGCAAAGTACTAAAGGGATCAGCAGAGAATATTCCCGAAACAGTGTTTTGTTCTCCTGACCTGACAACTTGACTGAAAAGACCTGATTACCTCTGGGTTTGGAGCGATTCAGCTAAAGGCGTGTGAGCAGCATCAAGTTTTCAGGCCATTGAAGCTCTTTACTTCTCATGGAAATACTCCATACTACTTGGAATCATAAAATTCTGGTGTATGGTTTAGGGTCACACATCTAGTATGAAAGGGAAGTCCCTTGACCCCCTTCTGTCTATGCAGGCCCAGCAGCTGCAGTGATCCTGTTAAAAACTAAGTCAACATGAGCCCCTCTGTTCAAAACCCTGTAATGGCTTGCTTCCCCCTCACTCAGAGTAAAGGCCAAAGTCCTCACAATGGCCTACAATGACGTGTTCCTTCCCACTCCCACCGCCTCTCAGCTGCTGCCACTTACCCCTCACCCACATTGGCACCGCCTGGCCACCGTTACCTCGCCATCCCTCATACATGACAAATATGCTCCTGCATCAGGGCTTGGAATTTGCTCATCCTTCAGCCCCCTGCCTGCTCCCTCATTACCTTCATGTTGTAGATCAAGAGTGATCTTACTAGAGGTCTTCTGTGACCTCCCTGTATAAAAAGTAGCCCTGCCCCATACACACACACACACACACACACACACACACACACACGCGCACGCTTTCCCACTTACACCTCTTTAAAGTTCTCCATAATACTTTGGATTATGTGACTGTCTATCTGTTCACATGGTTATTTAGAGTCTGCCTACACTCCACTAGAATGTCTATTGCAGGAGGGCAGGCCTTTGTTTCATTCACAGCTGTATCCCTAGCACCTAGAACTGTGCCTGGCACCTAAGGTGCTCAGTGAATGTTTGGCGAGTGAATGGACAAATCAGGGGCAAAACCCATGCCTTCAAACTTCAGACTCCCAGCACAATGCCCTGTTTGCTCCACTGAGCTGCTTTGGTTCTTGGCGGTCACATCCTTCATGTTAGAAAACCCTACAAACCTAAAAATTAAATAATACACTTTCACTACTCTATGTTTATGTTACCTTTTACGGTTAACTTTTATAGCATCAATGATAAAGCACCCAAACAAAAGTTAACATCTTGGTTTGTTCAACGGCTCTGTCGTTGCAGAGCTGTTCTACGATCTGATTTTATGGCTGCAACTTTAGACCTTTTTGCCTTTCCAGGTGAGAGACTGATATCTCATAATTCACTCTTAACCAACAAGACTAAGTTATCCAATTTTGAAAATTAATCTATTCAGATGTCTTCCTGAGCTAAGTATAATAAAGAAACTATTTAATATTAATTGATATGAAACTTTTTGTAAGTATTCAGCTTTAGCTGAAGACCAAGCGCACTTTAAAAGTTCAGAGCAGGTAATATTGTAATAATGCTATGTTGTAGGTAATAATTAACTGACTTCAAGAAACGACAAAATAATAAGCCTAAAAAATTATTCAAGCTTTATACATGGCAATAGGTATGCAAACCTCCATTTGCATTCAATTTTAATTGTATTTTTTATCATTTAAAAAAATGCCTCCATGCAAATTTAACACTGAAGCATCTCTAATTTGAAAAATCACTTTTAGCTTATTTTAGCCCAACACTGATAAAGTGACTGGAAGGGTTGAGAATAATAATGAATTTGAAGATTCACTATGCATCTTGCAGAAAGGATTTCCCTCTGAGCCCTGGAGGCTTTCTAGATTGTAGCCTCCAAGCATAGGGAAGATAAAAACCTAAACACTGTCTACTTGACCTTCAGAACTAGAGCCTCATGGAGTCTTGCACTATGTTCTAAAAATGACTAGCTATCCTTAGTTTTGGAGAGATCTTAAATGGCGACTCAAGAATTATGACTTCTATCTTTTGAGTGGATAAAAGGTAAAGTAAGTTCTATCAGTGCTTGAAGGAGGCTATGACTATTGCCATGTGGGTGAAAGGAATGTGACAAGGGTCTCTGCAGGGAAGAGGGGCACTCAGAAGAAAGGAGCCAGAAAAGAAGAAACAAGAGGTGGGAAAGGCTCTGCTTGGAAGCTGCAAGGATAGATTCTCTATAAAGATTATTATTATATCTCAGCTGAAAATACACACAATATGAACACTGTTGAAAAGACATCTTATCACATTTTCCGAGGCAGAATGTTCTGGTCTTTTTTGTAGAAGATATCTGCGCACAGCACAAGCCCTAATCCCAAGTCAGATTTGAGCTATTGGCTACCATACACAAAGCACTTCATTGCAGCCTCTGAATGTAAGTGAATTCAACACAGAAGGATCTGTAATTTGAAAAATGATTTTTCACTTATGTTAGCCCCACACTGATAAAGTAACTGGGAGGGCTGAGGATAATAATGAATTTGAAGAGTCTCTATGCATCATGAAGAATTTTTTTAAACCTGTTTTCTTAAAACTTTTTGTTGTCACAATGAGTGACATGTTTCAAATTAACATGTTAAACCAGGGACATTAGAGATGGAAGGAGGTCTTAGAGATCCTTTAACTCAATAATTTTGAGAAAAATGGGTAAACGAACTTGCTCACCATCTGGAGCCTATTCATGCTGAGAGCAATAAATTCAGCACTAACTTGGAGAAACCACGCCTGTGTGCTGACAGGTACTTCAGTCTTGCAAAATACAGCTATGGATTAATCAGTCCTACTGTCCCCCTGTAACTCAGCTACGCAAACAGTTGGAGCTAAACTACACTCGGGCCCTAAATATTAGTGCTACCAATGGCTTGCCATATAACACAGCATCACTAATTATTAAAAGTTTCAATACACACGTTCTTACGACTGTAAAACAGACCTAAAGGCAAATTACCAATATTACAGACACTTTGTAAATATCCCTCATTAGTGCGTGAATGAGACACACAATTAAGGATCATGAGACTGCTTTTACAGTGAGGTAGGTTTCTCTTGCATTTAAAGTTTAACCATACACTCCAAGCATTCTCCACAGCGCCTAGTTTGCAGCAGACCTGGCTGATGTGCAACCCGATATGTCCTCATTCAACTGACAGCATCATCGTCATCCTTTTCAGGGTTACGTGCTTTGAGAAATTGATGCCTGGTGGACATCAGTACCTGTGGCAGGCATGCAGGTAGGTGTTGCGGGTAACTGCAAAACTGCACCATCATCAAACTAGCATCTCTAGCCAAACTGGTCTTCCCCTTGAATCATCCCTCCCGGCCTCCCTGACACAGATTCATTAACTCCTATACCAACTGGAGGTGACTTGGAGCATGCCCGAGGAATGCCTCCATCTGTAAAATAAGGAGGCTGGGCTAAGACTGAATTCTTTCCCAGGTCTCAAATTCCGCCTCATTGCTGGAGTGGCAGGGCGGTGCAGTGAAAAGAGCCCTGGGCTTGCTTGACACCATTTAAAAAGCCCACGTCCGCATCCCTCTGACTGCGGGCCACCCGGCCCCTCCAACTCCCCGGGACCTCACAGGACCCAACCTGACCGCGGACCTGAGGACACCGAGGCGGGCCCGGCACCCCACCGCCCTTTGGGCGCTCTCGGCCGGGGCAGCGGCCGCCGTGGGGAAGGGGCGACGCAGGCCCCGCCGCGCGGCGCGTCCCTCAGCGCGCGGGTCCCCTACGCCCGCAACCCTCCGACAACAATCCGGGCTCCCCGCGCAGCCCTGCCCGGCCCCTGACCTGCTCTCTGTCGGCTGGCGGTCCCTCGGAGCGGCGGCGAAGCGGACTGTTGCGGCAGCCGGTCCCGGGCCGCTGTCACCTCCCCGCCTGGAAGCGGCGGGCGGGTCAATCCAATGTGACTCAGCGCGGCAGCCCCGCCTCCGGCCCCCCGCCCAGGCTTCCGCCCTGAGCGGCCTGAGGCGCCACACTTCGTCCGGGCGCCCACCTCCCGGCCCCGCCCACCCATCGACGTCAGAGAGGGCGGTGCTGAGGACCTCTACCCGGGGAAACTGAGGCACCGGGGCCTCGCCGCCAGACGCTGCCAGGGCGGCCCGGGCGCCCTCTGCCCGCGGGGCGTCGGTCCTGCAGGAAGCTCCGGCTGATAGAGAGTTCCTCTCCTCCCCTGTAGCTCCCTCACCCCCCGGCCCCCTTCGACCTAGAAACCAGTCAAAATTCTGTTTGGGGAAGGCCCGTTCAATTCGTGTCTGTGGTGCTGTCCTCTGCGCTTCCCCGGGCGGCTTCCTTTAGCACCGCGCGCAACACTTGGCGTTCGCCTCTGTCCCACTTTTTTCCTGAGGAAAATCAGGACAGCGTTGAGAATTTAAAAGCAAAAAATAAACAGAATGCAAGAACCGGGCAGGGCTGAGAGAACGCTGTGAACTCGTTAGTGAAGTCCCCTGTGTAGTAATGGCCACAAAGTCACGCTTGCTTGGATTTCTGCGCCTTCAATTTCTGAGATCTACATAGGGGATTCGTCAGAATTCAAGAAATCTGTCCCTGTGTGTGCATAACAGGGTTTATGCATAACAGGGATGAATCTCTTATTTCAAAAATTTCACCAGGATATCGTTTCTCCTTTCCTTAAAAAAAGTGATAAAATGAACGTACCTTAAAATTTATCATTTTAACCATGTAAGTGTATGGTTCTGTGGCATTAGGTACTTTTACATTGCCGTACAACCATCACTACCACCCAACTCCAGAACTTTGTCATCTCCCCACACTGAGCCGGTATTTGTTAAACACTAACTCCTCACTGCCTCCGTCTCCTGGCAACCATTCTACTTACTGTCAGGTACTTCATGTAAGTGGAATCAAAACAGTATTTTTCTTTTTGTGCCTGGCTTATTTCACCTGGCATAATGGCCTCAAGGTTCATCCACATTGTAGCATGTGTCAGAGTGTCCTTTCTTTTTAAGATGGAATCATATTCTATTCTATGTTTATACCACATTTTGTTTATCCATTCATCGGTTAATGGATGTTTCTCACACAACATCTGCTTCCACCTTTTGGCTTTTATGAATACAGAATTCCCTCACTTATCGCAGGTATTAAGTTCTAGATCCCCCCCACCCCCCCAACCCCCCCGCCGCAATAGGTGAAAATCTGCCAAGTAGGAACCTTACATTTATTTTTGTATTTATATATATTTTAAGGCTTTATAAACCTTTCCCACACATTATAAACCATTCCCAGTCCCTTATTAACCTTTCCCACTCCTTTATTAACCGTTTCCACACTTTTATAAACACTACTTATGTTCTTTTTAAAAAAAAAAATATTTGTTTGTTTGTTTGTTTGTTTTTAGAGAGAGGGGAAAGGAGAACGAGAGGGAGAGAAACATCACCGTGTGCTTGCCTCTCACTCACGACCCCAACTGCAGACCTGATGTGCAACCTAGTCATGAGCCCTGACTAGGAATCGAACCAGCAACACTTGGTTCGCAGGCCGACACTCAATACTTATGTTCTTAAACATATTCTATTCTCTTAAACCTACATAACTTTAACAACATATGTATACAGTACCGCAAAATCCCGCGATATAGCGAAAAATCCGCGATAAATAATTAAATATAATATTTGAAAAAATCCCGCGATACAGTGAGGCCGCGATAAGTGAACCACGATATAGAGAGGGTCTACTGTAATGCTGCTATGAACATGGATATACAGATAGGTTTGAATCTCTGTTTTAAGTGGTGTATATATGTATCCAGAAATGGCATGACTAGATCCCATGGTAATTCTCTATTTTGTTTTTTGAGGAACTGCTGTACTGTTTTCCTCCTTTGCTTAAAGAAAAACAACAGTAAAATCAAGTTTTTACAACATGCACATGGGAAATTCACATAAGCATGAAAATAGCAAAGATGGTGAGGCAACTTTGGGTATATGACAATTTTAGACAAAGAAAAACGGGGGTGGACAAGGTACATATTAGATTTCAGAATTGAGAACGGGCGATTTACAGTTGGTTGATGAAGAGCAGAATATATATGGTAGGAATATTCTTTTTTTTAAATCTTCACCCAAGGATATGTTTATTGGTTTTCAATGGGGGGGTGGGGACATCGATGTGAGAGAGAAACATCAATCAGCTGCCTCTCATATGTGCCCCAACCAAGGATGGAACCTGCATCCTAGGTATGTGCCCTGACCAGGAATCGAACCCACAACCTTTCAGTGTATGGGTTGACACTCCAACCACCTGAGACACCCTGCTAGGGCTGGCATGAATATTATTGCTAAGCAACTCAGAAACAATGGGGTACAGGGGATATCTAGGTAGCTGGCTTGGAGTCTTCCTGACTAACGCTAGGGTAAAGATTCTTAAGGTGATTAACAAAGGCTCCCTTCCTAAAGCTGGTTTTTCTGTCTGAATCTCCTGGGCAGGAAGGTGGGGAGGGTCAAAGGTTCTTTCTGAGTTTTTTGTTTCTTAAAAAACAGGTTAAAATCAATATCCCCAGAGGCAGCTTCAGGGTGGCAAAATTTTGGTCTCTTGCAGTCCTGCCTTTGAAACTTTAAATAAAAGTTTCAGTTCCAGAAGCTAAATTGGTAGATTGCCCATATTTATTGATCCAGTCATTCAGTCCCGAGAATAAGTCAGTTCAATTAAATTGTTGAGTCTCATTTCAGGAGGCAGTAATGTGGATGGGTTCCCAACAAGAGGCTTATATGGTGTTAATAAGCAAGTATGTCTATGAAAACAAAAGAATAATAAAGCTTAATGATCAGAGCAAATTAGAAACCAGTTTCTGAATCCGTCAGTTGATAAGATTTCTATGAATGTGAGGCTCAAAGCTTCTTTTACTAGAATGAAGGAAGGCAGGCAGTGACAATCTGATAGATTCTCCTGGTCTTCCCTTTGAATGTCTCTGATAATGTTATCAGGTGTTCAGGGAAATTCTCTGTGTTGCTTACATTGCATCAGTCACTGAGATTAGACATGAGCTGTTGTGGCAATTTTTCCTGAAGTTTATATCAGGTCATCTATCATCATTTGTAATTATAAGACTCAGGAGGATAAAACAGTTTTAGTTCCCAATAATTCTAAGGCAAAGGATGGGAGTAAAATGAAACATTAGTTCAAAGGATTATAGCCAAATATTTAATAAAACTAGAAAAATTCAGGATCCAGTCCAGTTTACAGGTGAAAACTAAGAATTTAAAGACAATTAGCTGATCTAGAATCTACTGTCCACAACTATGTATTATAGTTTCTATTGAAACACAATTCCTCTCTCTAAAATCACCCTCGTTTTTATCAAAGATAGCCAAATTAAGGCTAATTTATTACATAAATCTTGTTTCAATGAATTTGACCTAATTATTTGCATAAATACAACAAAAATAGCAATTGATCATAAAGCCTTTTTTAAAAAGCTTCTTTGTTGAAATTTTTCATAAGGAACCTCCAGATTGAATTGACAGTAATTAGCTTTTCAAGGCTAACTTGTGATGCATCCAGTATTTTGCAGGGTTTTGCTGGCTTGGGTTTCAGCCTGACCAAAACACCAAGCTCTCTACCCTCATGCAGCTCATTCTAGTGGGTGACAGATAATAAATAAATAAACAAATAATAAATTAGATAATTACAGTGCTTGGTGAGTACTATGAAGAAAATAAACCAGATGATATGTTGAATTACACGGTAGGGAATTAAACCCTAATGCCCTGGGCACGGATTGTATGGAATGAATTAACTTCTCTCCTATGCAGGGAGAATGGTACAGGTTATATACAGTCCTTAAGAGAACTGAGAAAGTGAAAGTTGTCATCCAAAACGTTTTCTATGTTTCATGGTTTAGATGATGATCGGATCTGCAAAGGGCCAAAGTAAAAGGTGAGAGCCTTCTTTGAATATAGTGGTTGTCAGGGCATTTTCTGGGGGTAAACATTTACTTGAGATCTCAGTGATGAGAAAGAATCAGCTGAGGAAGTGCCTTTCAGGTAGAAGAAACTGAAGATGCAAAACCATGAAATGGAAAACAACTTGGTAAGTTTCAGAAACAGAAAAAAAAAGCCAGTGTTAGCAAGAGAGCAAGTGTTATAAGATGAAATGGGAAAACAAATGGGTGAAGATCATCCTGGGCCTGGGACCATGGTAAGGAGTTTGATTTTAAGTCAATGCATTGATACCTTATAAAATATATTCAATTGAAGAGAGATAGATGTGTTCAAACTGCTTTGTTAACAATAGTGATAATATCCATATGTATAACATTAAAATTTTAAAAATTGGGGAGGGTGGATTCCGACCGTGCCCCCCTACCCCATATAATCCTCAATGAACACAGAATGGTTTGATTCCTGTACATTTTGATTAATCTCATGGATCAAAATTATTTAGATGAGTGATCCTTTGATCTCATACCCGAACCTAAATTTAACCTGTCAGGACATACCACATCTAAAGTGTCCAACGCTAACAGTTTGGCCTGGCTTGGCCCTAAGTCAAAGCCAACTCCCCCAGCCCCCTTCTGGAATCTATCACATCAGAGCCATAAGCTGTTGTTAGCAATGAAAAAAATTTGAGAGTAGCAAACTGATGAAATAAATCTAATAAATAAGTCATCTAGCTGTTAATCCTGGAATAGCCAGGGGTCCAACTCTAAAAGAGGAAAGAATGCAGATAAAGTAATATATTCTTGTTTTCATTATTAAAGATGTGTTTCAACAACTTAGTGGTAGAATATAGAAGGCATAATATCTTGTATTCTAAGATGTCAGGGAAGGAAGAGCTATCCCTTGGAAATACTATTAACTATTCATCAAAATGGTGCCAGAATGTACTGGGGCAGAAAGGAGAGGACTCGGGTTAGATGGAGGGAAAAAAGGAAGAAAAAATCTGGTGTTCTCTTGGAGGGAGGGCATCTGTCTAGTGAACTTGTGCTAGGGCAAGGCCAATTCCTAGAAGAAGGCAACAGCAGCCATTTGATTCCATTTAGGAATAGACCCCAGTTGGCAAGAGGAAAGCCAATTCTTGATTTGCTCTTTTCCTAGAAGTGGAAGAACCCTATGAGGAAGCTTCTGAGTTCTAAAAGACAATATGGTGTTTATCTTCAGGGCTATTCTAACATATTGTGACCTTCAATGTCCTTCCTGAAAATGTGTCAGGAGCTATATAGCACACCTCATAGGAAGGCTGACTCCTGGTGGGGCCAGGCGGGACTCTGCTATTTGGATGAGATGCTATGCTTCTCTAGCACAGTCTGGGAATGCATTACCTACTGAAGCAGCTGGACCACGCTGCTGTCTCTTGTCGAACTGCACTCAAGTTCATGGTCCCCTCACCCTCACCCCATATGATAATTATCTGTTTGAAATTAGTGTCCAGTATTTCACAGAAATGGGTTGTTGATTTCCTCCTATACTAAAACAGATCTACACTAGCCAAGCAAAATAGGGAACTGAATGATAACGTGGATTTTGATTCTTTGGCCTGTGATGGGACTGATCTCAACTGCTTCAGACACTATTGTAAAAAGTTGTCTACCTCTCAGGGATGAGTGGATTTATCTTTGTATCCCTATTGCCTAGCTAAGTGCCTGGAACATAGGTAGGCCTAATAAATGTTGCATGATTGAGTTTGCTTGAGTTAAGAGTCACAGTAGAATTAAAATGGTGCTTGAATTTAATAAAATTGTAATATCCTTTGTTGCTTTTGTCCATGACTATCCATGCTCCTTTATTTAGTAAGAGTGTTCTCTTTTTAATTAATGGAAACCAACTGTCCTCTACTATCAGTCTCCCATACCCATTCTCTGCCTTCCAGGAGGGGACATATAACCACAGACTGACCAATAATAATCAATATGATCGTTTTAGAGGTAGGTACATTACCCAATTTGTGCTATGGATTCAGGCCTAAGAATCAATATTTTGTTGCTAGACTGGTAGAATACAAGGTAGAAATGCCATTTGTCATCTAGTCCCCTCGTGGGGAGAACCTGTGTGAGACTGATGTCACCACCAGAGGCAATGAAATCTAGAAATGGAGAAAGATTCCAGACCACATAACTGGGGAACCGAGATCCAATTATGTCTGAAACCCTCTCATACATTTTTATTAATTTGAACTACTAAAGGTCCCATTTTTAAACTACTGGTTCACAAATGCCAGTCTGAGGTGAAATAGTTACTGGCCCCAGCAAAATGAGAAAACACTTATTTTTCACATGTCTAAAGACTGGGAAGCCTAGATCAGGATGCCAGCCAGCATGGTGGGTTCTGGTGAGGCTTGTGGATGGCCTTCTTTTTGTTGTAGAAGGAAGTGGGTAGCTGTTTCTTCTTCTAAGAACCTTAATGCCATCATGGGGGCTCCCCACTGCTATTACCTAATTACCTCCCAAAGGCTCCACCTCCAAATATCATCACATTAGGGCTTCAACACATAAATTTTGGGGGTACACAAACATTCAGTCCATAGCAGCCCCCATTAAAATTTTTATCAGTCTAAAATAAGCCTGCTATAAACTACAATGTGTGTAAAATGCTTTATTTGGGTATACAAGCAAAAATAATAAAATTGTGATTCTCTTATTTCTTACTTTATTTAGACTTCATCTAATTCCAGAAAGGATTTAAGGAAATTCACTCAACTCCTTTGATCTAATGCCCAGGATGAACTGTTCATTTCAAAGTCCTCACATGGGATGATCAAAGAGGCCTTTCCTCCCTCTTCCTGGGGAGCAGACATGGATCCAAGCGATGATTTTACTTGCCTCCTGCCTGGGACTGTGCAATAGGAAGCACTGTGTCCACAGAAACAAGCACCGTACCTAAGGTTTTCTCCACTGACGGTCGTCTCTCCAGTCATGAATCAAGATCCCCTGCTTCTGTGCAATGCTTCATCCCACATACAGTAGGGCCTTGTCGGGGGAGAGTAAGGGGTGCAGGGAGCATATGGGAATGGAAGAGGATGAAGGCAGGAGAAGGAAAGATCCCGTGGGGAAGGAGCATGGGAAGGAACATTAAGTGGTGATGGAAGGAATTAGGGAAAGTGCGAGGGGGAAAATAGCGGAACCTAACTTTTGGGAGAAGGAAGAGATTTGATGTTTGTTTAGGCCTTTGCCCAGGGGGAATGTTTACTCATGGTTTGTAAGCCAGAATGGAGTTAGTGTTAAAGCAGAAATGAAGTAATCTTCCAGGCAGGAAGTGGGCCTGATGGACTGTCAGTGCAGGGTGTGCGTGGGGAGCGTGCGTATTAGACAAATCACAGTACCACATGTGTGAGGATGATGCTCCAGGCACCTGAACTTTGATTTCCCCCATTCCGATGGCAGATTGTCCCAAGCCATGCTGTCCGCTTTCTCAATGCTTGTTTTTGAGATGGCTGGTCAGGTTAAGGGGTTTTCTGTGACCATGGAAAAAGTGAATCTCATTGGCTCATTTATGATGAGACACCGTATGGCTTGGATGTTATCCTTTTTCTTGGACCTATGCTGGGTTAGGCTTTTAGCATGTTAGATCATAAATCAGAAGGCTTAACACACACACACCCTTAGACCTAAGAGATGCAGCTGCTAGAACCAATCAGGCTCTTTCCTGACATAGGGTACTTGAGCTTGCTATTCCTTCTGCCTGGAACTTTTATTCCTACTCTTTGCAAGCTTTCCTTTTTCCTGTCTTTTACATCTCAGCCCAAATATCACCTCTTCAAAGAAGTCTTCATTACCCATACTATCTCAAGTAAATCACCTGACATTTCCTCTCTCAGCACTTCTTCTTAGATACTAATTCTTTTTATGTATTTGTTTTCTTTCTTTTCTTAAATTATTTTTTGTTTTTATTCTATTACAGTTGTCTCAGTTTTTCTCCCTTTGCCCTCCTTCACCCAGCCCACCACTTGCTCCCACAGTCAATTCCCACCCTGTTGTCCGTGTCTGTGGGTCATTCATACATGTTCTTTGTCTAGTCCCTTCCCCTTCTTCCCACCATTAGCCCTCTCTCCTCTCCCCTCTCATCACTTTGTCTGATCCTTGCTTCTTTTTCTGTGGTCTTTATGTATTTGTTGATCAACTTGTTTTATTCTTTACCTCTCTCTATATTCTTCCACCTCTAAAGAGGTAGAGACTCTGTCTCTCTGGTTATCACTGTTTCCCAGATCTTCACATAGCATTTGATTCAGAAACGAGACACAACTCTTTGTCAGATGAATGAACCAATACAGGAGCTGCTTTGAATTCATATCCTGGATCTTCAACAGATAAAAAAAATGTGACACCATTGTATTAGGATCTTATTGTTTTTACAATATCATTTTAAACTGTGAGAAACTGAATTTGGCTATTTAAGAGGGCTCCTGCTCCTGATTTTCCTTCTAAGTGTCCTGACGGTGGATAGAAGAGGCTGGGATATTACACACTGTTTATTGATTTTGACTTTTGGGAAAGAGAGAAGAGCTCTTGTCTCTGGACATGCTTTACATTTTCTCATTTTAGTATTTGTGCCAATGGTGCATGTTCACAAATCAGTAACATGTAATTTGGTGCAAATAATGGTACTTATTTGAGGCAAGATACTAGTTATCCAAAAGCTGAACTCCTTGCTCTCAGAGATAAGAAAGAAAATGCTGTCACTTTCACCTACTGGGTAAAGTTGACTACATCAGCCATCTTATTTAAAAAGACTTCTAGCCCTGGCTGGTGTGGCTCAGTGGATTGAGTGCTGGCCTGTGAACCAAAGGGTTGCCAGTTCAATTCCCAGTCAGGGCACGTGTCTGGGTTGCAGGCCAGGTCCCCAGTTAGGGGTGCACAAGAGGGAACCACACATTAATCTTTCTCTTCTTCTTTCTAAAAATAAATAAATAAAATCTAAGGGGAAAAAAAAGGAGAATTCCATATTGGTTTGTTTGTTTGTTTTTCTGTGCCTTGTTTTATGTACATTCACTCCAGGTAGGAGCATGGCAGCTCTGCCACTCGATGCAATGGTCACAGTTGGTTATTTGTGTTTTATTTATATATCCTACCTAATTTACAAAAATTTTGGGAATTTTTTTATATATTAGTTTTCTCTTACTGCATAATAAATTAACCCAAATATAGAGGCTTAAAACAGCATGAAGGCATCACCTCACAGTTTCTCTATTGGTCAAGAGTCGGGGCACTGCTTAGCTGGATCCTCTGCTCTCACAGGCTGCACTCCAGGCCTGGCTTGAGCTGATTCAGATTGTTGGCACAATTCATTGCCTTGTGGTGTATGACTATGGTCCCCGTTTTCTTGTTACCTGTTGATCGGGACTGTTCTCAGCTCCTACGGGCTGCTCCTCTTCATAGGCAGTTCACAACCTAGCTGTCTGCTTTCTTCCTCCAAGGTCACCAGAGAAACTCTCTGCTTATAAAGGATTCATCTGATTAGCTCAAGCCCACCCATGATAACCTCCCCTTTGATCAACTCAGAATCAACTGACTTGCAACCTTGATTATAGCGTCACCATAGTCATGGGAGGGATATCTCATCATAGTCCGAGGGTCTGCCCACATGCAAGGGAAAGGGTTATATTGGGCAAGGGTCATTAGGAGTCATTTTATAATTCTGACTACCATGGTTTATAATAATTTTTTAAAAGATGCTCAAAATTACTTATACTAGATAAAAGAAAAACAGTGAAAAGAGAGAGAAGAAGGGGGAAAATGTGAAAATAATTCCATAGATCATTCACTCAGCCAATATGTATGATGAGTTTATATATGCCAGGCTGCATTCTGAGTACTGAGTGTCTTTTCAGTAAAATGAAAAGACAGTGTGGTTACAGTTTACAGGAACAGAAACCTCTTTGGGAACTAGAACCAGGTCCAAAGGTTATTAGGTATCATCCTATCTGAAAACTAGACATTCTTTCCTATCTAATCACATGAAGAGAAGAATTATTACGTTATGAAATCTTCACTTTAGAAGGAAAAGTGCTAAAAAGAATGAGGAACTAATAAAGACCATCCAGGACATGAGATTTATTTTAAAAGGGAGGGTGGGCTTGGTTCAGCCCCTCAGGTCCCTTACTTCAAAACCTCCTTTGCACCCTTAGGTCCTCAATGTCCCTGTCTACCTTATCATCAGCCAACCTGGCAAGGGATAATCCCCTGAGGAGGATCTGGGACAGGAGCTGTTCTCCCCTCATTACTGATTTATAAGAGTATTATCTTCAATCCTCACAAACTCCAAGAGGGATAGATATTACCTTTATTTTTTTTCCCCGGATGTGAGTAACTACGACTCAGAGAAGGTGAGTTACTTGTTCAAGGGCATACAGCAAATAAGGAGCAGGGCTAAGATTAAATCCCAGGTCTGTAAGAACCCAAAATCCATGGCCTTAACTACAGTATTCTAACCCTTTAGGAAATACTGTCGATAGAGGCTGACATTCTGTGCAAAAGATTTCCTCTTTAAAATAAAACCCTAGATATAAAATAGAAAGGGCGATGGCCAGGAAAATGCTGAACTCAAAGCTGGAGGACCTTCCTTGGTGTCCTTTGAATCCTACCCGTTCTTCTCTATTAACTGTGACTTCACATTCCTCCTCAATATGCTATGAGAAATTTTTATATGGTCATGGCCAGACTTTGTATTTTCCACATAATATTCTGTCTGCATAATCACATCCAACGTGAGTGAATTTTACTCAGGATACATCTTCTTTAGTGCTTAAGACCCTCAGGGCGGCTGGCAGAAAGGATCTGAATGAGAAGACTAGAAGACTTGAAGAGGTTAGGGAAGCCCTGGGAGCTGACAGGAAGCTCTCTGGATAACCAGGGTGGACCCAGTAACTTGGGGGTTGCCTAAGTGTTTCTCCACCTGTGTTGTCCTGCCTGGTTTCAGGCCACCTTCTCATCTGACTTTCAGCCGTCTCTTCACTGATTCAGTCTTGCCCTGCTCCAGCCTTCTCTTGGGGCTACAGCTAGGGTGACTACTCTAATCTGATTCTGCCACTACCCTCAGGAGAACCCTTTAATGGCCCCTTGTTCTTCTTGAGATAAAGTCTAAACTCTGTAATATGGTTCAAAGGTCCTTCCCTAGCCCGTGGCCTCGGCTTCTGCACCTCACTCAGCTCCCACCCATCACTCTTCCTGCCAAACTCAATTTCTTGGCAGTTCCCTGAATGCCACACCCTTCGGAGCCTCCAGACCTCTGTACTCTCAGTCTCCTCAGCCTGACTCTTGCTCCCCCGTTTCTTTCCACCTGGCCAAAGCCTCTTTGTCTGACTTCATATATCTCACCTTTGACTTCACTAGCTCTGGGATGCCTTTCCTGATCTTCCCAAACCAATAGCAGAGCCCTCCCAATGGCTTCCTGCCACCCCCCCCCCAACCCTAGAGTCTGCTGAATCATAGCAATTATGACAGTGCAGTGCAATGACCTATTTGTCTTCCCAGAAAGGCTATAGCTGCCCTGAGATCACTGGATGCTCCATCTTTTCTTGGTCTTTTTTGCATTTATTGAGAGCAAGGACTTGGTAAGTGCCAAATGAGTGAATGAATTAATGAATGAATGAGGCTATGCCAGGAAAAGCACTGTGACCATACTCTGCAAACATTAGCTCTGTTAAGTGACTATGTACCAGGGAACCTGAAAACAAGTAAGTGGTATTCAGACAATCTGGAAAAATTGAATGTATCTGGTAACCTCAGGCATAAAGTTTCACTGAATTGAAAAGAGCCCTCTTAAGTAGCCGCTTCTTTATAATAAGAAGAAAGGAACCAAGGAATATGGGATTAAATTGGGAAGGAAAAAAAATTGTAGAAAAAGGACCAATTAGCTGAGGAGAGAATACCCTTTCCAAATGGGGAAAGATACATTTCTGTCTGCTTTCTTTTTGACCACAGATTGAGAGATTGCTCAAGTAACAGAAAAATAAATCATGTGCTAATCCTAATCTTGAATGGCCTCCTGCAGAGGGAGGGCTGTCTCAGCCAGAGCACCTGTTTTCTGATGTGTAGGACTACTCGTTGAGAGGAGCTAAATTGCTCAATGTTAAGAAAGGGCTGGGTTTGTTGAGGTTGGCACTGGGGAGTGGGGAGGCTGAGAGGCTGGGGGAGGTGAAGCAAGTGGTGGTGGGGGGACTGGAACCTGCCCTATCCTACTGAGGCTGAGCCCTGAAATGGGGTGCATGGTGAAAACCCCTATGAGCCCTAGGAACAGAAGGCTTGGGAACCCCAACATGCCCAGTGGGGCGTTATGAACTTGTGTTCTGAGTGGTGTGTGATGACAGACCGCACATCTCTTCACAATCTTTAGTAACTGTGCTCAGAAACACTTTTAGAAAAACAAGTTCAATCTGGGGAACTGAGCAAGAGTGCTGTGTATCACTGACATGGGGTCGGGCAGAGCCATTCCACAGGAGCATTTGCATTACACTTACATACCCAGAAAATATCTTAAAAGACACATATTGTCTAAAAGGCCCATGTACAAAAATGGGTAACAGTGGGACTAGGTGTTTGTGTGTGAAAACCATTTCTTATCAAGAAACTACTGACTATTGTTGAAAGGGCCCTCTGGGATTTCAAATTTGGTCACCTGGTCTTCCTGGAGGAACAATATCAATGATGAATTATCTCTGCAATTCAGCTATTTATTCAGTAATCTTCCTGGAGTACCAATGGCATTTCAGACTCTGTACTAGACTATGGCAACACAGTGGCCAGCTGGTCAGAGCCAGTCCCTGGATGCAGTGTGGGTGGGCATGGAGCCTTCAGCACCGAAACCATTCCCCTACAACTGGAAGATCTTAACTGAGCACCGCTGAATCTATATAGTACTCTATATCAGAGAGGGCTTACCCTTGGAATAGATGGAGACCATTCTGAAATGTTCTGAATACATTTCTATTTAAATACATCCCAGATAATAAAATAAAATAGATGAATGCTTCCCCTGATCAGAGAGTAGGACCAAAGCCTTTCTGAAGTGTTCCCCAGGCTGCTGTGAATTGCTGTAGATTTCAGTCAGGGACTCTGCTGCTGCCATCTCTGTATCTTTTCACTTGGCTACCCAGGGCTGTACTTGCTTTGGTAAGACTCTTCCTCCAGATGCTGCTTTGGTGACTTGGTTACTTGAGGGATGCTTCTCTTGAGTTGGAAATCAACCTGGAAGAAAAGAAGAAGAAACCAGGAGAGTAGAGGAGTCAGTTTTCAACTTCTTGGAATTGAAATTGGGGAAAGATCTGTTTGGACCTGGTTTCACCAGAGTTGCATGCTCTGCAGGCAGGGGACTAAGGAGGCCTATCACAGCAATGACCCAGAGCGGCACTGGTGGCATCACATAGGCTTGGCTAATCTTCCCCCCAAAAGTGCTACATAATCACTGGTGATACATAGAGTATGTCTGGAGGAACTTAATATGTATTAGAAAAAAACTATATTGACACTTCAAACCATGATTTTGTGAATAATGTTGCCTAGGACAAGAACTGGGGTGCTGTAATAATTCCCTATATGCTGACTGTGTGAATCACAGGTGCTGTGCTCAGGCATGCATTGGCCTCAGGCCCTTAGAACTAAATGTTCTGTCATAATCATTCAGAAATACAGACAGGAGAGGTGACATAGAACGTTAGTGTGGATTCTTTTTTTTAAAAAAATTATTTATTTGTGTGTTTTTTTATTTATTTTATTTTTAGAGAGAGGGGAAAGGAGAAAGAGAGGGAGAGAAGCATCACTGTATGGTTGCCTCTCACTTGCGCCCCCAACCGGGGACCTGACATGTAACCTAGTAATGTGCCCTGACTGGAAATCGAACCAGCGACACTTGGCTCGCACCAGCGACACTTTAGTATGAATTCTTAAAATCTGAATTTCCATATGTATTAATGCATCATTTCCAGGAATACATTGAAACTTTCCTTCTGGCAGTGGCACAGAGATATAAAAATGACATTGACTGACAAATGGGGATATATTGGCTGCGCAGAAGCTGTAGAACCATCCAGGAAGCACAGGCAGAGGGAGTGGCTCAGGGTTCTAACCACACTCCCCTGAGGTATCCTTGCCTTTCTAGCCCTTGGAACAGTTCAATTTGCTGAAGCCAGCTGGGAGTTGAAAAATTATGACTAAAAGGGCTCTCCATGGGGTTATTTCTTGCCCCTTCCACAAAAATCCATAGCCCGCTTTTCTGCTACTTTCCCAAAGAAGGGGAAGTCAGAGCCAATGGCACTGTCATTATTATTTCCTATGTAGTAATACAGGGATTTGGGAAATAAAAAAGAGTGTTGGCTGGCATGGCTCAGTGGACTGAGCACCAACTTGTGAACCAAAATGTTGTTGGTTCAATTCCCAATCAGGGCACATGCCTGGGTTGTGAGCCAGGTCCCCAGTTGAGGGTGTGTGAGAGGCAACTGACCAAAGTATCACACACTGATATTTCTCTCCCTCTTCTTCTCCCTCCCTTCCCCTCTCTCTAAAAATAAATAACTAAAATCTTTTAAAAAAGAAGAAAAAAGCAAGAAACAACAAAATGGGGAAAGGACAGAGGGAAATGAAAGGAGCATGACATCTAGAAGGCTGTGGGAAAAAACAAAGGGGAGAACCCTGGACTCTGGGAGGTATCTGAGAGAGTCTTAATTATAGCATGAAAATCATCTAGTCAATGATCTTTTTCTTTTCCCCCAGTCAGGTGGATCTCTACTTTCAAATGGGAAGAAAGATTCTACTGTGACCAATAAATGGATTCTTAGTTGTTAGAGTATCTGTGAATTGTATCCAAGAGACAGATCTCTGAGCTTCTGGGCAAGATGGAGGCATAGATACACACTTTGCTTCCTCAAACAACTATAAGGATTACAACTACCTCAAAACAAAATAAAAAAAGAACCATAACTGCCATAAAATCAAACTATATGGAAGTCTGACAACCAAAGATATAAATAAATACTCATTTAGACAGTAGGAAAGGCAGAGACAGGGAGCCAGACGGAGAGGACTCGGTGTGGCAGAGGTGAGGAGGCAGCAGTGGCAGAGGCAAGGAAGTAGCTATGGCTGGTGGAATGAGTGGTCCCACATTATAAAAGCCAGAAGGAACACCTGTGGAGCAATCCCAGCACCAGGCTAGACTGCACAGCTCACAGTTTCAGCACCAGGAAAATAAAGCCTCATAGCTTCTGCCTGTGAAAAACAGTGGGGGTTGGGATGGTGGAAGAAACTGCATGTCTCTCAGGAGAGTTAGTTTAGAGGGCCTAGAATGTATGAAAACCCACCTGTTCTAGAAACCATCACCAGGGAAACAACTAGAGGGGCACCAGTCACGTACAGGAAGCAAGTAAAGTGACTGGAACAGGGGCGAGTGCTGAGCAAAAGGCATTGTTCACTCTCTGATCCCTCCACCCCCCATATAGCACCACAGTGAAATGGGTCCCCCTATGCTGATGAGTACCTATGGCTCCACCCTTTACAACATAACACGTGCCACAGCTCTACCTAAGACACAGAGGCAAACACAGGGAGGCTGTCAAGTTGAGGAGACAGAGAAGTATGGCCCAGAAGAGGGAGAAGATCAAGGCTCCAGAGGGAGAACTAAGCAACAAGGAGATAGCCAACCTGTCAGATGAAGAGTTCAAAACACTGATGACAATAATGCTTAGAGAAATGATTGAGTGTAGCAAATCATAAGGGAATAAGTGAAGGCTACACTAAGTGAAACGAAGAAAAATCCACACAGAACCAATAGTGAAGAGAAGGAAGCTGGGGTTTAAGTCAATGTGTTGGAACATAAGGAAGAAATAAACAGTCAACAGTACAGAATGAAGAAACAAGAATTGGAAAAAAGAGTGAGGAGAGGCTTAAGAACCTCTGGGACAACGTTAAACATACGAACATCAGAATCATAGGGGTGCCAAAAGGAAACAAAGAAGAACAAGAAATTGAAAACTTATCTTAAAAAACAATGAAGGAAAGCTTCCCAAATTTGGTGAAAAAAAAAATAGAACTACAAGCCCAGGAAGCACAGAGAGTCCCAAACAAGATGGACCCAAAGAAGACTACACCAAGACACATCATAATTAATATGCCAAAGGTGAAAGATAAAGAGAATAGAAGAGAGTTACCTACAAAGAAGTTCCCATAAGACTATTGGCTGATTTCTCAAAAGAAACTTTGCAGGCAAGAGGGACTGGCAAGAAGTATCCAATGTGATGAAAAGCAAGGACCTACAACCAAGATTACTCTATCCAGCAAAGCTATCATTTAGAATGGAAGGGCAAATAAAGTGCTTCCCTGACAATGTAAAGCTAAAGGAGTTCATCATCACCAAGCCCTCATTATATGAAATATTAAAGAGACTTATTTAAGAAAAAGAGGAAGATCAAAACTATGAACATTAAAATGACAACTCACAACTATCAACAACTGAATCTGAAAATTAAAAACAAAAACAAACTAAGCAAACAACTAGAACAGGAAGAGAACCGTAGATATAGAGGGAGTGGGGAGGAGAAGTATGGGGAAAAAGTGTAGGGATTAAGAAGCATAATTGGTAGGCACAAAATAGACAGGGGGACATTAAGAATAGTAGAGGAACTGGAGAAACCAAAGAACTTATATGCATGACCCATGGACATAAATTAAGAGGGGAGGGATTGATGGAGGAAAGGGGGTGCCAGGAGGAAGGGGGAAAAGGGGGAAAATTGGGACAATTGTAATAGCATAATTAATAAAATATACTTAAAAAGAGAAAACTTAATGTAAAAAAAGACAGATCTTCCCCTCTCTGAATTATATTTGATACAGTAACGGGTATTTAATTTGTTTAAAGGCTATATGACAAAGGAGTTGAAATATTTTGAAGCAAGGTATGTTACACTAGATTTGCAGTTAGTTGCATTTGGCACTGAACAGACTTGTTTTAATGCAAGACTCATGCATGCAGCTGCTTAAGCATCATTTGATTTTAGGATAGATAAGGAACAGAGGGTACCACAAGAAGAAAGGGAAAGAGAATATGTCGGTTGGGAAATTGAGACCAGGGCACAGGCCACAAATGGAAGAGTTACTCTTTGCTTCTTGCCCTGACATGAAGTCATTTAAAATATGCAGGAGATGGGAGTGGGGGGACTGGGAAAGGAGAAAAGGAAACTTTATAGAAACTTCTGAGGAATTTTCAAAGGATTTTAAAAACTCTTTACTCTGATCTTGTGTTAAAAAGGGGGAGGTTATGAACACAGGTTATAAGCTTAGCACGAGGTCCTGTCACATGCTGGCTAACAAGACAGCCTGGAAATCCCGACAGGTTCTAATTGTGGCTCCCACCACTTACTCACTGAAATATTGGACGAGTTTCTAACCTTCTCAAAATTTCAGTTTCCTTAGCCACAAATGGGGATACATTTATCTACCTTACAGGGTTGTTGTAAATGTTACATGAGATAGTTCTGGAAAGCTCTCATGCAGTGTCTGATACATAGCAACTGTTCAATAAATAATTTACAAAACTCCTACCTAGTCCTGGCTGGTATGGCTCATTGTACTGAGCGCCAGCCTGTGAATGAAGAGACTGCTGGTTCGATTCCCAGTCAGGGCACATGCCTGGGTTGTTGGCCAGGTCCCCAGTTGGAGGCATGTGAGAGGCGATTGGTGTATCTCTCGCATGTTTCTCTCCCTCTCTTTCCCCCTCCCTTCCCCTCTCTCTAAAAGTAAGTAAATAAAATCTTTAAAAATAATAATAATAACATTTAAAAATCCCACCTATAACTATTTGAAAAGTCAAGCTGCTTGACTATATTGAGTTAACAGGGAAAGAGGAGGAAGGGTCTACTAAGCTCTAGGGATGTACAAAGAAGGAACTGGACAGAGTGAAGAGGCTCTAGGGAAGGGCTGACTTGTGGGAAAGCAGGTCTGTAGATGCTCATTAAATAAGACTGTCATATTATCTTTTCCTTGTTTGAGAAATCTGAGGATTAGCATCCATGATCACTGAGCCTCTTTAGTTCTAAGATCCTAATCTAATATGACCAAAGTTCAAAAGGGTCAGGCTGGTTCCGCCATGGCAGCCACTGAGGAGGAGCAGCCGCGGCTCTACACTACCCTACAGCCTTGCGCCTCACCAAGGGCCCCAGGGTGACCCAGAACATGAGCAAGCCTCACCGAGCATGCCATGTTTGTGAGGCAGGCGATCCGAGAGGTGTAAGGCTTGGTTCCCTATGAGCGGCAGGCCATGGAGCTGCTCAAGATATCTAAGGACAAGAGGGCCCTGAAATTCATCAAGAAAAGGGTGGGGACACAACTGTGCTAAGAGGAAGAGAACAATGTCCTTGCAGCTAAGAGGAAGGCAGCAGCCAAGAAGGACAGAGCCCCATCCCCTGTTCAGAAAAAAAAAGGGTCCAGGTTGTAAATGAAAAAAGTTCTTTGCTTCTCATACAAAGAAAGCTGTGGAAAGTTGAATATTGGAGAGTAGCTGGTTGTTGGCTGAGCTGAATGGAAGGAAAGCCAGTGGTCTGGGCATGAGGGCACCAGAAGGGGGCAGAGTGCCATCTGGTGGTAGCCCTTGCTGATGGCACAGAAGAATGCAACTCAGGAGCCCGTGAATCTGGGCAGGGTTTCTGGAATGTTACGTCTGTCGGGCACTTCTATGCGTCAGTCACTCTGCTGCATGCTTCATATGCACTTTCTCATCTCAACCTCTTGTGAAGGAGGTACTGTTATCACCCACTTACAGAGGAAGAAGCTGAGGACGAGAGCAATTGGGTAATTTGTCCATGGACTGTGGACAAAGGAGCTGGATTTAGAAGTATCACCATGCTGTGTTAAACAGAAGAAAATGAAAAGTCAAAAGGAAGTGGTGAGGGATACAACAGGAAAGTGACTGAAGAAAAATTAGCATATGAGAGCAATGAATATTTTTTTTTACTTTGAAAGGAGGAAGATTGGCAAGGATTAGAACTCTGCCATTGGTTGTCTGTAACTCACCAGTTCTGGTTCCGCGGGACCCACGGTCACAATCACTGTCTCTGGGTTGAACCCAGGTGCTGAGGCAGTGACAATGTAGGTACCTGGAAGCAGCAGCCGGAAGTAATCGCCGTGATCACCTAAAAGTTACAGGAATATGATTAGAAACTGCCCCGAATGGGGCCTTCATATGAAAAATTATCTGGGGCTTTTAGCTGACCACAAGCTTAATTTTTCTTAATAGCATGATGAAACTGGTTAAGATCTAAAACCATCACAGGCTATTTGACGTGGTAGGAGCATGGGCCTCAGCTTCTAGGAAGTAGAAGTTTCACAGTGCTCTGCACTTAGGATGTTGGGTTTAATTCTAGACCCTGTATCTTTAAAACCCATGTCCAGTAAAGGGTCACTAGGAGAAAGGTTGAATATCTATCAATGTTTTGCCTGGTAAAGAGAATGCATGAGACCTCTGTTTCAATGTCTGAAAAATTACTGTGAAGAAATGTGTCCCTAAAGAAATAAGTATGAGAATTTGGGGTTTAAGTTGCCAGGAGGAAGATTTTGCTGAACAGAAACAAAAATGATTGTGACACACAAAGCTTTAAGAAAAATAAATGGACTGCTTTATAAAACTGTAAGTACTTAAGCAGAGCCTAAATGAGGGGCCCTGGAAAATCTATACACTATTGTGTGGTGCACAACCTGTACCAATGGGCGCAGTGGCCCTGGGTTGGACAACCTGCTGTCTCAGTGGTGTTCCATGTGTGTGTGATTTTTTATTGGAGGGGGGGGGAGACTGGACCAAATGACCAATAAAGGTCTGCTTTTGAGAATTCCATTTTTAATATCTCTTCCATCACCTTCAAAAGGGGAAAATAAAATTCAAAAGGAGGCCTGTTTCTCTGTGGCAGGGATGTAGCATTTTGGTTAATGACATTACTTCTTTTTTGAATCCATTGTGAACGTGTCTTTAAATTTCTTTTAAGTATACAGCAATGAATAATTGAAATAAAATGCAATTAAGAATAAGACAGACAATAAATTCTGAGAAAGTCTCTTTGCTGCCCCCTATTAAATGTCTGTAATTTACTTTAAAATACTTGAGGAAAAGCAGTATCTTATTCTGCATATGCTGGACAGTTTCAGTCATACCACAGGGTTGTCATTCTCTTAACTGCGGTTCACATCCAGCAGTCGTCGCTAGCAGCGTATTAGAAAGGTCCACTTCCAGATGCAGCTATTATGAGGGCTTCAGCTATACTTATTTCTAATCAATACTAGATGCTTTGCTAAGTAGTATAATGAATGTTAGCAATGACTTTTTTCAGTGTGGAAACGAGCAATTTATTAATTTAACATATGGATATTGGAAGTGGGCCCTTATTGGTGAAATTAGTGGTATTCAATATATGTTGATTGGCTAGAGTGTTTCAGAGTCATTCCCTACCCTTGCATGAATAAGGTATATGAATCTAGCAAGCCCTGAAGCTCTTTGATATACCTGAGTTTTGACCCCTAACCAGTGCTGGGTCCAGCCAGTGGTCTGATACTTGACTATGAGGCTGCAGAATTTTGCCTTTAGAATATCACTGCCTTTGCCCTTAATGAGTCTTTCAGGTAAGATGTGTTGGGATCATCTTGAACATAAGTTATCTCCATAATGCTGACATTTCATTTAGTTTAAACAGATCATCCGAACTGTAAGAGGCCTGCTTGAGCCTTGCTGGTATCGAGGTTGTGGGAGGGAGGCAGGCAGATCTCACTCCCCTTAATCATTGGTAGCTACTGCTTTATTTTAAAAACAAAACAATCAAAAAACTACTACAAGTCATGCATGATCAAATTGGGCTGGGGCAGTTTGCAACACCATTGTGCATGAGATATTCTGTGCCATTCTAGGTTCTATCAGTCTTGTCCTACAACAAGTTTATACAATGCGTCTTGCTAACTTTGCCCTGAATGGGGCTATAGTGAGACACTGGGTCGGGGACAAGACTAAACATCCGTTTTACAGTCTTTTTCTTTTCTACCACGTTTCACACCAGTATGTGAGCTGTTAATAATTTGAAACTCAGAAAATACACCTAGCAGAGTAATATTAGGAAGTGGCTCCTGAATGCTGAGATAGATGTTGCATTTGCATCTTCCTGGTCCTGGCCTCTTAATTCACTGCTCCCATTTCTAGAACCCTTTCTTCCTCCAGTCTCCCACCCCGCAGTGACCTTGATGTCCCTGCTAGTCTCACTGGCTACAATTTGGCTTCTTTATAATGCTGGAGTGGAAGCTTCCTTCTCACCCCACTAGATAGTGGCCACCTACCTGAAGTGACATCATGGTTAATTCCACTGACAGAAATGACAGCCTTAGGAACATTATTATTGTTCTCATCACGCACCATTCCCTTGATGCCATGGTGTACCTGTAGGAAAAAACTACAATGTAACTACGATCATAGAACATTGTACAGTGTTTTTGAGTACCCCAGAGCCCTGTCTCGTATGCTTTTACATTTGATCTTCACACAGATTATCTTAATAGTCCCTAAACTGGTCCAAATGATCCTGTTAAAATCTAAGTCAAATCATGTCATAGGCCTATTCAAAGCCCAATTCAGAACAAAAGCTGAAGCTTTTTAATCATTATCTAAAAAAGCCACAGCCTCCGTTAGCTGATTGCTCTCATCTCCTGCTACCCTCTCCCATACTCTGGTGATTATTCCAGCCACACTAGTGTCCTGGCCTCATATTTTTTTTTAATTAAAAAGTTCTTTATAATTGTGATAAAATATACATAACACACAATTTACTACTTTAACTATTTTTAAGTATACAGTTCAGTAGTGTTAAGTATATTCACATTGTTGTACAACCAATCTCCAGAACTTTTCATCCTGCAAGACTGAAACTCTACAAATACAACACAGATTAAGTTAAAAAAACAAACAAACAACAACAACAAGAAAAACCTGACACTCTCTACCCATTAAATAAGTCCAATCTCCTTCTCTTCCCAAACCCAGGCAACTACCATTCTACTTTCTGTCTATGAATTTGACTATTTTTGATATGTAATATAAGTGAAATTATAAGGTATTACTATTTTGGTGATTGGCTTATTCCACTTGGCATAATGTCCACAAGGTTTATTTATGTTGTAGCATGTGGCAGAATTTCCTTCTTTTTTAAAGGCAGAATAATATTTCATTTTATGTATAGACCATATTTTGTTTACCCATATATTTCTTGTTGAACACTTGAATTGTTTCCACCTCTTGGCTCTTATGAATGCTGCTACTATGAAAAAATATCTTCTTGAGGTCCTGCTTTCAGTTTTGGGGGTTATCTACCCAGAAGCAGATTGTTGGCTCATACAGGAGTTCTATTTTTAATTTTTTGAGGAACTGTAGTGCTGTTTTTCATAGTGACTACCATCTTACATACCCATCAATAATGTACAAGGGTTCCAATTTCTCCACATCCTTGCCAACATTTGCTATTTTCTGTCCTTGTTTGTTTTTTTAAGATTTTATTTATTTATTTTTAGAGAGAGGGTAAGGGAGAGAGAAAGAGAGGGAGAGAAACACTGATATGAGAGAGAAACATCAGTGGGTTGCCTCTTGCACATGCCCCAACCGGGGACTGAACCTGTAACCCAGGTGTGCACCATGACCAGGAATTGAACCAGCCACTTTTCATTTTGTGGGACAATGCCCAACCAACGGAGCCACATCTGTTAGGGCTTGTTTGTTTTTTAATAGCAGCCATCCTAATCGGTGTGAGGTGGCATCTCACTGTGGTTTTGATTTGTAGTTCCCTAATGACTGGCGATGTTGCACATCTTTTATATGCTTGTTGTTGGCCTTGTAGTTACTTTTGTGTCCTCAATGAGGAACCCTTTTTTCTCTAGACATCTGCATGGTTCTCTCCCATACCTCCTTTAAGTCTCTTTAAATGTCACCTCCTCTGTTTGGCCTTCTTTATAGCATTTAACATGGTATAAAATTAACTTTATTACCTTTTTTATTGTCTGTCTATCTTTTCTTACTAGAACATAAACTCCACGTGGACAGATATCTGTTTGTTTATACTTAAGATCCCCAGCATATCGTACAGTTTCCGACAGACAGTTATGCTCAATGATGTTGAACGGATACATTGCATTGGTAGAAGAAGCCAGAACTGATTGATGAGTCAGATCAAAAGTCAGACCTGAGCAACACAGAAAACCTTACATACCATTGAACAACTCTTCTCTTTCTGTAACCATGAAAGTTAAAGAATTCAGTTTTACCTGTTCTAAGAATTGGATTAGGGCTTCCCGATTACCCAGCCACTCGCGCTGTAACTCCTCTTGGCGGGGAAATTTGTCGCAACTCAGTTCCAGTGTGATCTCAAAACAGTTGGTGTGGAGATAATTAAAGTCTTGCATTCCTAGGGGAAAGAGGGCAGTGGCTGGTTTGTACAACCAGGTTCCCACCCAATAAATGCCCCATCTCAACTCTCTTTAATCACAAATTTTCCACATACACCTAATTAAATTCTATTCTACTCTTGATCTCCATTTATTTCTCCTCCATGAAACTTTTCCACAATATCCCAGTTCACATGCCTTTCTATTGTTCCAGTTTTCTCTCTTCATAAATGCCCATTTTTGTCACCTCTACCTTGAACTTCGTTTTTCCATTTAATGACTTAAAATTCACTTCTTGTCTCTGTTACCATGTCCAAAGTCTGCTTATCGGTTGTGCTTTAACACTAGACTATGTACATGTCCTGCTTTCTGGGAGACATATTTCTATTTTGGACAATGATGTCCTTCAGACCTGAGAGGTTAGAGATGAGACAAATATTTTGTTTTCACATACCTCCTCCTGAGAACACAGCGCTAACCTTAAAAATAGTTATCCAAGGAATGCAGAGCCCTGAGAAAGCAGAAGGCAGCTATATTTTGCTTCTATCTCCTACATCATTCAATTGAATTAATTACTTTAAAACATGTTTCTGGATTGGGAAGATGGTAGCAGAGTAGGTAGCAGTGTTGTCTGCTTGCTCCCATCGCGGAAGGACTTGGAGTAGATACATGGAGTGGAGTGAGTGAGTATGGATTTTAGATAGCACAAACAGGGATGGGAGTGTGGGAGCAGAGGGAAGAGGGCAGAAAGCTCGGCACAAGCTCTCCAAGCAGAGACACTGGGCTTCCCATCCCAGTGCCTCTGCTGCACTGCACCCGAAAAGGGCAGCTGCTGACCAGCTCATTAGCCGGGATCTACTTGTATACCGCCCCCTGCCATAGGTGCCTGACTAGCAAAGTTCCAGAGGGAGTCAAGAGAGAAGGTTTGGTTGAAACAGCCAGAGGCAGGGGAAGACAGTGAACAGCCTGGACTGGGAGAAATTGTATGAACTGAGTCTAGGTGGGGACTTCCTTGGTTGGCAACTCTGGACTGGCAACCTTGCGCCCCAGGCACTCGCAACAAGGCTCCACCAAACAAAAAAGCAGAACTGAGCTGGGGAGAGGGGCCCATACGGGAAAGCTGCAGTGGAACTGCAGACTCGGTAGGGACCCCAGGCAGGCAAGCAGTACACGCAGGTGCACAACAACGCTCCGCCAGACAGGGACGCAGGCTGGTGCTGCATCTTGGAGGCAACACAGAGACTTTTTTGAAGGAGGAGCAGAGACCGGAGGCTGGGCAGGGACTATTGGCATGCATACGGGCTCGCCAGCAGAACGGCATTGCTAGACAAGCCTGAGGAGGGATAGAGGGTGCCACAGGACCGGGCCGGGGGTGGGGGTGTGCTCATCTAGGTGTGGCTCACAGCAGAGCTGCGGCAGGCCCACGAGTGAGAGAATAGCAGCCTCAGAATCCAGCTAGATCTCCTCACAGCCTGCCAGCCAGAAAAGAAGATTTGAAACCAATGGAATTTTGACCAGGGGCAGATCCAGAAAAAGAAGACAGTGCCCAAAGGTTGTACTGGGGAAAAACTCTTTAATCTGTTTCCTACCTTCCCTCCCTCCTATTCTTCTTCCTTAATATTTTTTGTTTTCTGTTTTGTTTATCCTTGCTCTCGCACTAAATATACAGCATATAACTGCTATAAAAACCTAAACCTAATACTATACACTTTCACTTTCTCACTTCATTCTGCATTCTTCCCTCCCTTTTTCAACATACAATGTAAATATTACTTACTGTCTCACATAGCCTTGACCTTACTTGCAACTATTATTATTCTACCATCTTCCCTCTCAAAAATCATCTTTCCTTCTTTTAAAACAACTCTTATCTGTTTTTCCTATAGTATAATAGTTTTAACCTCTTTACATCTATATTAATACTGGCTCATTTGCTGCTGATAGTGTGATTGTGGGTGGGAGATATTTTGGAGGATGTGGTTTTCCTCCCTAGGTTGTGTGTTTATGTTTTAACAGCACCTCACAAAAGAACTCAAGGCAAGGTGGGCAGAGTGACTCTCAATCAACTAGCCAGAGAGAAGGATCCACCAAAGAGTAACTGAAATGCAACCAGACAGCATAAACAAATGATGTAAAGGGCATCCCAAGAGCATCAAGCTCAGGAGATCAAAGAGACTGCACCACTGAATCCCCCAGGTCTCCTATACAGAATCTCATACCACAAAGGGGGGAAATCAAAGCAGACAAATCTAATAAACAAAAACAAACAAGAAGCATCTAACATGGGGAGACACAGAAATAACCTCCCAATGAAAGGAAAAGAGGAATCCCCAGAAAGAGAGCTAGATGAAACAGAGGTAGCAAACTATCAAACATGGAATTCAAAAGAATGGTTATAAGGAAGTTCGATGAACTTGACAAACTCAGAGAAAACTACAATGAACTCCAGGGGAATTACACAGAACTCCACGGAAACTACAAAGAACTCCAGGGAAGCTGCAAGGTACGCACTGAGAACTACACCAGCATAAAAAAGGACATAGAAACTATCAATAAGAACCTGGAAGAAATGAAGAATACAATTTCTGAACTGAAGAACACAGCAGAATCAATCAAAAGCAGGCTAAATGAAGAAGAGGATCGGATCAGTGAGTTAGAGGGCAATGTAGAAAAAAAATTCCCAGACAATACAACAAAATGAAAAATGACTGATAAAGAATGAAAAGGGTTTAAGAGAACTGCAGGACAACATGAAATGAAAAAATATTCATATCATAGGGATACCAGAAGGAGAAGAGGAGCATGGTATAGAAAACCTGATTTAAAAATCAGAAAATGACAGAAAATTTTCCTAACTTGATGAGAGAAAAAGTCATGCAAGTCCAGGAAGCACAGAGGGTCCCAATGAAGATGAACCCAAAAAGGCCCACTCCTAGGCACATTGTAATTAAAATGGCAACATTCAAAGACAAAGAGAAAATCCTAAAAGCAGCAAGAGAAAAACAGCAAATAACATACAAGGGAGCTCCAATAAGACTATCAACTGATTTCTCAACAGAAACACTACATGCCAGAAAGGAATGGCAAAAAATATTTCAAGCAATGAAAAACAGAGGCCTATAACCAAGACTACTCTACCCAGCAAGGCTCTCTTTCAAAATGGAAGGTGAAATAAGGAGTTTCCCAGACAAAGGAAGACTAAAAGAATACATCTCCACCAAACCAGCATTGCAAGAGATGCTAAAGGAGATGCTTTAAGAAAAAGAAGAAAAAGAGAGGGAGAGGACCACAGGTACAAAGGGAAATGAATAAATACCTGTCAATAATAACCTTAAATGTAAGTGGATTAAATGTTCCAATCAAAAGACATAGGTTAGCGGAATGGATACGAAAACATGACCCACATATATGCTGTCTACAAGAGACACACCTCAAATCAAAAGATATACACAGACTGAAAGTGAAGGGATAGAAAAAAGTATTCCAAGCAAATGGACATGAAAAAAAAGCGGGGGTAGCAATACTTATATCAGACAAGACAGATTTCATAGCAAAGGCCATAAAAAGAGACAAAGAAGGGAATTTCATAATAGTTAAGGGAACAATCCATCAAGAATATATAACCTGGTAAACATATATGCACCCAACATAGGAGCACCCAAATATGTAAGGAAAATACTAGACTACAAGAAGGATATCAACAGCAACACACTAATAGTAGGGGACTTTAACACCCCATTATCAACAATAGACAGATTTTTGAAGCAAAGAAACACCAAGGATAGTGAGGCATTGAACAACACACTAGATCAAATGGACTTAATTGATATATATAGAATTTTTCACCCCAAAGAAGCAAAATATACATTCTTTTAAAATGCACATGGGACATTTTCAAAGACAGACCACATGGTAGGACACAAAACAAGCCTCAACAAGTTCAAGAAAATTGAAATTATATCAAGCATCTTCTCAGACCACAATGCCTTGAAAATAGAAATCAACCTCAAGGAAAAAATCCAAAGACATTCAAACTCATGGAGAATGAATAACATGCTATTAAATAATGAATGGGTTAACAATGACATCAAGGAAGAAATCAATATCACAGAAATACAAAGGATTGTAAGAAATTACTACAAACAACTGTATGGCAAGAAACTTGACAACCTAGATGAAATGGATAAATTTCTAGAAACATATAATCTTCCAAAACTAAATCAAGAAGAAGTAGAAAGCCTGAACAGACCAATAACAAAGAGTGAAATTGAAACAGTAATCAAAAAACTTCCAGCACACAAAAGCCCTGGACCAGATGGCTTCACAGGCGAATTTTACAGAACATTTAGGGAAGACCTAATGCCTACCCTTCTCAAACTATTCCAAAAAATCCAAGAAGAGGGAAAGCTCCCAAACTCTTTCTATGAAACCAGTATTACCCTAATTCCAAAACCAGGTCAAGACACAACAAAGAAAGAAGACTACAGGCCAATATTGCTGATGAACATAGATGCTCAACAAAGTATTGACAAACAGGATCCAGCAACATATTAAAAAGATTTACACCACGATCGAGTGGGATTCATCACAGGGATGCAAGGATGGTTTAATATTCACAAATCACTAAATGAAATACACCACATAAACAAAATGAAAGACAAAAATCACATGATCATATCAATAGATGCAGGAAAAGCATTTGATAAAGTACAACACCCATTTATGATAAAAACACTCAGTAAAATGGGAATAGAAGGAGTATACCTCAACATAATTAAGGCTATATATAAGAAACCTGAAGCTAACATCATACTCAATGGACAAAAACTGAAAGCATTCCCCTTGAGATCAGGAACAATACAAGGATATCCACTCTCTCCACTCCTATTCAACATAGTGTTAAAAGTTCTAGCCAGAACAATCAGACAAGAAAAAGAAATAAAAATTGGAAAAGAGGAACTAAAACTGTCATTATTTGCAGATGACATGATAGTGTACATAGAAAACCCTATAAACTCCACTAAAAAACTACTCGACATAATAAGTGAATTTGGCAAAATAGCAGGGTTCAAAGTCAATATTCAGAAATCGAAGGCATTTCTGTACACCAATAATAAAATATCAGCGATAGAAACTAGAAAAAAAAAATCCCGTTTACTACAGCAACAAGAAAAATAAAGTACCTAGGAAAAAAATTAACTAGAGATAAAAGATCTGTATTCAGAAAACTACATAACAATGAAGAAAGAAATAAGGAAGATACAAATAAATGGAAGCAAATACCATGTTCATGGATGGGAAGAATCAACATCATTAAAATATCCAAACTACCCAAAGCAATTTACAGATTCAATGCAATCCTTATTAAAATACCAGTGACATATTTCACAGACATAGAACAAATACTTCAAATATTTATATGGGACCAAAAAAGACCCCAAATAGCCAGAGCAATCTTGAGACAGAAGAACACAGCAGGAGGAATCACAATACCTGACATCAAACTATACTACAAAGGCCACTGTGATCAAGACAGTCTGGTACTGGCATAAGAACAGACATATAGATCAATGGAACAAAACAGAGAGCCCAGAAATAAACCCAGGTCTATATGGTCAACTAATATTTGACAAAGGGGGAAGGAACATAAAATGGAATGCGAAGAGCCTCTTCAACAAATGGTGCTGGGAGAACTGAACAGGGAGTGCAAAAAAATGAAACTAGACCACCAACTTACAACCACACACCAGAATAAACTCCAGATGGATTAAAGACTTAAATGTAAGCCATGACACCATAAAAGTCCCAGAGGAAAACACAGGCAGGGAAATTTCAGATATCCTTCGTAACAATATTTTCACTGATACATCTCCTAAGGCAAGGAAAATAAAGGAAAGAATGAACAAATGGGACTGCATCAAACTAAAGAATTCCTGCTCAGCAAAAGAAGACATCAGCAAGATGAAAAGGGAACCAACCATATGGGAAAATATATTTGCCAATGATACCTCAGACAAGGGATTGATCTCCAAAATATACAAAGAACTTACACATCCCAACACCAAGAAGACAGACAGCCCAATTAAAAAATGGGCAAAGGACCCGAACAAACACTTCTCCAAAGAGGATACACAGAGGGTGCATAGACATATGAAAGAATACTCAGCATCACTAGTCATCAGAGAGATGCAAATAAAAACAACAATGAGATACTTTACACTAGTCAGAATGGCCATCATCAACAAATCAACAAACAACAAGTGCTGGTGAGGATGTGGAGAAGTGGGAACCCTAGTGCACTGTTGGTGGGAATGCAGACTGGTGCAGCCACTATGGAAAACAGTATGGAATTACCTCAAAAAACTAAAAATGGAACTGCCTTTTCAACCAGTGATTCCACTGCTAAGATTATTCCCAAAGAATCCTGAAACCCCAATTCAAAAGAACTTATGCTCCCCTATGTTCATAGCAGCACTGTTTACAATAGCCAAGTGCTAGAAACAACCTAAGTGACCATCTGAGTGGATAAAAAAACTGTGGTACATTTACACAATGGAATACTATGTAGCAGAAAGAAAAAAGGAACATGGATGGAACTAGAGAGAATTATGTTTAGCGAAATAAGCCAGGCAATGAAAGAAAAATACCATATGATATCACCTGATACAGGAGACTAATAAACAACACAAACAAATGGTCAAAATTGAACAAGGAACAGAATAACTGTTATCAGGGGGAAGGGGGAGGGAAAGAAGGGGGATAAGTAGGGGAAGGGACTAGTCAAAGAATACGTATAAATGACCCATGGACATGGACAACTGGGTGGGGACTGACTGTGGGAGAAGGGGTGGGCTGGATGGGGTGGAGCAATGGGGAAAAAAATGGGACAACTGTAATAGAAAAACAACTTTAAAAAAAGCAAAAAACAAAACAAAACATGTTCCTGATGATTACAATGGTGTTTATAGCACAAATTTATTTGCATTAAAAAGTATGCATTTACACTTTGCAGGAAAGCAGGTACCCTACTGGAAAACTCCTACATCTAAGTTATATAGTTAAGACGAAAATCCACACTTCTTTTTTTTTTTTAAGTATATTTTATTGATTATGCTATTACAGTTGTCCCAATTTTTGCCCCTTGCCCCTCTCTGCCTGGCACACCCCTTCCCTCCAGCAATCCCCCCTCTTAGTACATGTTCGTGGGTCATGCTTATACATCCTTTGGTTTCTTCATTTTTTATACTATTCTTAACATCTCCCTGTCTATAATGTACCTACCAGTTATGCTTCTTAATCCCTGCACCTTTTCTCCCATACTCTCCCTTTCCGCTCCCAGATGATAACCCTCCAAATGATCTCTGTATCTATGATTCTGTTCCTATTTTAGCTATTTGCTTAGTTTGTTTTTGTTCTTTAGATTCAGTTGTCGAAAGTTGTTTGTTGTTATTTTAATGTTCATAGTTTTGATCTTCTTCTTTTTCTTAAATAAGTCCCTTTAACATTTCATATAATAAGGGCTTGGTGACGATGAACTCCTTTAGCTTTACCTTGTTTCAGAAGCACTTTATCTGCCCTTCCATTCTAAATGATAGCTTTGCTGGATAGAGTAATCATGGTTGTAGGCCCTTGCTTTTCATCACTTTGAATACTTCTTGCCAGTCCCTTCTTGCCTGCAAAGTTTATTTTGAGAAATCAGCCAATAGTTTTATGGGAACTTCTTTGTAGGTAACTCTCTGCTTTTCTCTTGTTGCTTTTAAGATTTTCTCCTTATCTTTAACCTTCGGCATTTCAATTATGATGTGTCTTGATGTCTATTTCCTTCACCAAATTAAGAAAATTTTCTTTCATTATTTTTTTAAATAAGTTTTCATTTTCTTACTCTTCCTCTTCTCCTTCTGGCATTCCTGTGATTTGAATGTTGGCACTTTTGGAGTTGTCCCAGAGTCTTCTTATTCTCTCCTCATTTTTTTGAATTCTTATTTCTTCATTCTGCTCTGGTCAAATGTTTTTTTCTTCCTTATGTTCCAAATTGTTGATTTGAACCCCAGCTTCCTTCCCTTCACTGTTGGTTCCCTGTGAATTTTTCTTTATTTCACTTAAGTGTAGCCTTCATTTCTTCCCTTATGCTTTTGCCATCATCAATGAGTTCTCTGAGCATCCTTTTTATCAGTGTTTGAACTCTGCATCTGATAGGTTGACAATCTCCATTTCATTTAGTTCTTTTTCTGGGAGCTTTTGTTCTGTTCTTTCATTTGGGTCATATTTCTTTGTTTCCTCAATTTGGCAGCCTCCCTGTGTTTCTTTCTGTGTATTAGGTAGAGCTGCTTTGACTCCCTGTCTTAGCACACCTGTTAAGTTGTATGCAGTGAAATCTTAGGTATTCACCAGGACAGGGCAACTTGCTTCATTGCTTTGTGGCTCTGTACGTGGGGAAGGGGTTGGAGAGGGGACCATGCTGCTTCCTGGCTGTTAGAGGCTTGTTTGGCACTCGTTCATTTCCAGACCCTTCACCCACTTCGCATATGCAACTGGCGCCCCTCTAGCTGTTGTCCTGGTGGTAGTTTCAAGAGTGGGTGGGTTTGTATATCTTCTAGGACTGCGTAGCCCTTTAAATTGATTCTCCTGAGAGAACAGCAGTTTCTTCCACCACCCTAACCCCACTGGTTTTTACAGGCAGAAATTATCAGGCTTTATTTTCCTGGTGCTAGAACTCTGGGCTGCGCAGTCTGGCCTGTGGATGGGATCACTCACTCCCCAGGTATCCCTCCTGATTTTTATCCACTACACATGAACATGGGACTACCTGTTCTGCCAGCCATCACCCCCTGGCCACCACCACTTTGTCACTACTACACTGTGTCTTCTTCACCCAGGCTCCCAGGCTCTGCCCCTCCTACCCATCTGGGTGAATATTTCTTCTTTAAATCCTTGGTTGTCAGACTTCCATACAGTTTGATCCTCTAGCGGTTCTAGGCATTTTTTGTTTTGAGGTTAGTTGTGATCCTTCTTATGGCTGCACACTGAGGCAAAGTGTGCCTGCTTACAGCTCCATCTTAACCAGAAGTTTAGAAATCCACACTTCTATGTTAAACCTTTTAGTTTTGAAATTCTGGCAACAATGGAAGTCTATATAGAAAACTTGTTACTTAGTGACTCACCACATATTCATAGTATTTAACATTATCTTGTACTTTATTTGTTATTCAGTAATTGTTTTCAGTGTATATTTAGTCTCCTTAATAAAATGACAGTAACGTGAAAAAATACCCATTTAATCAACTTTTACCTGCTCTCTGAGCTAATGTGTACAAGCAGCTGTTACAGAAAGTAGTAAAACAACTATAGACCATTATATCTCAGCATTAGAGTCATCTAGAAGGCTTCTTCTTCCAGCCAAACACAGGTTGCTAGGTCTTAGCCCCAGTTTCTAATTCAGTAGGGGCTCCCAAATTTGCATTTCTAACAAGTGCCAGGCAATGCTGAAAATGTTGGTCCAGGGACCACGCTATTGGAACAATTGTTTTAATGACGTTAATAATCTTGAAATTGTACCAGTTTAATTTGGTGCAACGATTCTCAGTGGAGGCATGGGCTGTGGTTTCCCAGAGGATGATGGGAAAGGAGGAACAAGTATAATTTGAAAAAGTAAACTTGATATCTTATATTTTGGGGGAAAAAACTATTGCCTTCCTAATGCAAACTAAAAAAAGTAAAGTTCAACAAAATCTTCTTGCTTTGTGCTCAAGTGAATTTTCAGCCACTTTCCCAGTACATGGTGACTCCCCAAGCTTCCTCTTCCCCACTCCCTATAAAACCAGCTATCAGCTCAATCCTCATTAGTAAGCCTTCTGCTACCTGGGCTCTGGTCAGGTCATATCTGAGAGGACAGGGAAAGACAAGTGCTAAACATGATTCCTAAGAGATCCCAGCTTCCTGCTTCAGCCTCTTTTCTATCCTTAGGTTCCCTCTACTGATAGAACAGAGGTTCTATCTCAACTCTTGGTGATGGGAAAGGCCCAGGGAGTAGAGAGAGAAACCTCTTCCTAGAGATTTCTGCTACATTAGCAATGGCCAATGTCCAAGCAAACTCCTGCTCAAGGGAGACGGGCAGGCAGGGTACAGTGCATACACCAGAGGAACAGCTTTTGTCCAGCCAGCTCCTCTGTTCACCTGTTGTTATGGGCAGCATAACTCTATGCCAGTTAGACACAGCCTCACGTTTATAAGTCAAGCATCTTCAAATGCTTTATGTTCACTATTTTATCCAATACTTCCATCAGAATGATGGCACAAGTATTGTTATTCTTAATGTACAGAAAAGGAAACCAAAGCTCAGAGAGGTTATGTAATTAGCTCGAAGCCCTGTAGCTGGTAAGTGGACAAGCTGGGTTTCAAACCAATGTACCCTTGAAGCCCACACTTAACCACTTGACAACATTATATCCCTCCTACGCCCCAATATTCCTTGTTAACCACCAGTTCTAAAAGGCCACAAGGTGCCCCCTGTTTTCATTTTCATAACCACAAAATGCCATTAAATACTAACTTAAGACTTTGTTGTTTTCAGATCTCCATTTGAATGCAAAATGCTATAATATTCTTGTCATTTCTCTGAGGAAAAAAAATGATAAATTCAGGAGAAGTGAGCCCCACCCTACTTCAGCCCATAGCACTACTGTGACCAGGCCCCCCCTTACCCTTGCTGAGAGAATACCAGGAAGCCCCATTGGTGATGCCGTCTGGGAAGTAATCCCCACAGTTCCAACCGTAGTGCATCCATCCATGTGCATAGGAGTAGATTTTGGCCAGCTGTAGGAAAAGTGGGCAGAAATGACCTTGAGTGTTCCCAGTTCATATGGCAATGTTCATACTCAGAAGTGGGGGAAAGCTGAGAAACCCCACTAGGTATAAACAACAGATTATTTGTTTTAGTGAAAGAAAATACCAGCAGAGTAGAGACGGTGTATATGTGTATGTGTGTGTGTGTGTGGTAGCCTAGAGTTAAGAAACCTGTATTCTGAATTTTCCACTGTCTTACTAGATAATATATAAGCTCCCTACTAGGTGTACCATTTATTTTTTTAAATTCATTTGTTTTTATTTTTTAATGTATTTTTCAATTACAGTTGACATCCAATATTATATTTAAAAAGTACAACATAATGATTAGACATTTATATACCTTATGAAGTGATCCCCCTGGCAAGTCTAGTACTCATCTGACCCCATACATAGTTAGTACAATGTTATTGACTATATTGCCTGTGCTACACTTTACATCCTTGTGACTACTTTTATAACTGGCATTTTATACTCCTTTATCTCTTCTAAGTTACTATTTTCTAGGAAAGTTTTGTAAAAGAAAGGAGCAAGTAAAATAGGCCTTCAGCAGAAAAAGAACTGTGTTTGGGGGGTGAGAGTGTTGTGTTGGAGAGAGGGGAATATATTTAGAATCTCTAGTAAGTCCCTTTCATTGCTACTTTATAACAGTGAACAAAATGAGATATATTTGCTTTGCAAAGCAACAACTGGTGTTATTCTCTATGCAATTCATTAATTGATGAATTAATAATGTTATTGTAACAGCTAATTATTATTTACGTAACTTATATTAATAATATATTAACTATAAAATAATCTGTTAATTTTATTCCATTGCTGTTTTGACCTATCATGTAAATATGTTTATGTTCATGGTCTACTTTTTATTTATAGTCTTATTACCATAAAATTGCAAATTAGAGCCCCCAAATTCACATATAATGCCACTTGCTTACCACCAGCATGATTAGTCTTTTGGCGTGTTTCTTGCTTGCTGTTAGCTTAAGTACTTCTTTTACACTGTGGTGATTATACTATAAAAGCTTTCCTATATATTTACTTTTTCATGAATTTTTGGCTTATCATTCAAAAGAAAATGTAATTTACTAGACTAAGCTTCAATGAGTGAGCAGTGTTTTCAATTCTTTTCTGTGGACTTGTACCTAACAGGATCCCGTGTTACTGACTTGACCTGTGTTCATCCCCTGAGACCCAGGTTGCTGGCTGGACAAGCCACCATTCTGCATACCTTCTGGAAAAGCTTGTCATCAGGAGTGGGGGTACTGGCAGTGCGGCGGAAACCTTGGACTCGATGCTCCAGGGACTTGTCATACGGGTAATTGGCCACCACTGCCCCTCCATGGAGATTAGCTGAAAGGACAAAGTTGAAGGAGCGTATCCACTGGATCACAGCTCGGGTCTCAGGTTCCACCTGAGGAGAGATGACAGCCCTTCGAATAAGTTAGTCGGTAAGTGGCCTGAGAAGATAGCATGTCTGAATAAGACAGGTCCTACCAGATATGAGAAGTGCAGATGGGGAAAGTTTGATCTTTTGCATGATGGTTTTAAAAATTAAGTGGGTGGAACCCTTTTTCAAAATGAAATCTTATGTGGAATCCTAATAGAGTATTCCCTCACTTACTGCAGATATTACGTTCTAGACCCCCCCCGTGATAAGTGAAAATCCATGAAGTAGGAACCTTACATTATTTTAGTATTTATATATATTTTAAGGCTTTATAAACCATTCTCACACACTTATAAACCATTCCTAGTCCCTTATTAACCTTTCCCACTCCCTTATTAACCTTTTCCACACTTTTATAAACACTACTTATGTTCTTAAACATATTCTACACTCTTAAACCTATGTAACTTTAACACGATGCATTCGGATGGCAAGAATTTTCGTCATTTGATCGCGTAATTTTAAACAATTAAATAAGGTTATTTAGACATTCAGTAGTAATTTTTCATTTGCTTTTTTTTATTAATTAAGGATAGTAGTAGCTTAATTGTTAATTTCGTGAAGTCATTTCATTAATATTAGCCATATAACCATATTTAAATCTTAAAAACCTGCTGGAACAGAGGATTAGAAGGCATTTAAATACCCCAGTACGCAACGTGTTAACAACATACGTATACGGTACTGCAAAATCCCATGATATAGCAAAAAATCCACGATAAGTAATTAAATATAATATTTTTAAAAATCCCGTGATAGAGTGAGGCCATGATAAGTGAACCTCAATATAGAGAGGGACCACTGTATGTAAAATAGATAAAAAGAGAGCACTTAGGGCAGTGAAACCATTGTGTGTGATACATGTCATGATACAGTCATCCAAACCCATAGAATGTACCACACAAAGAGTGACCACTAATCTAAACTATGGGCTTTGTGTAATAAGGATGAGTCAACATAGGTTCATCTCTTTTAATAAATGCACCACTGTGGCACCAGATGTTGGTAATTGGAAACAGGGGGTATATGGGAACTCTCTGTACTTTTCACTTAATTGTGCTGTGAACCTAAAACTGCTCTAAAAAGTCAAGTCAGAGTGAGAGAGAGAGAGAGAGAGAAAGAGAGAGAGAGAGAGAGAGAGAGAGAGAGAGGGCACCCAAGCTTGGTGTTTCTCTGATCCCTAGGAAAGAGTTCTCCTATTTACCAACTGCTTCAGTGGCTTCTGAGATACCTTTGCAGAAATTAAGGGCTCTGGTCAATAAATGTGGAAAATGCTGATTTGCAGTAATGGTTTTCAACCTATTCCTTTCCCCAACACATCTACTGTAATGTTGACATGTGGTCATACTCAAATTTTATGGATTAGAAATAGTATAATATGGGCCAATCTTGTCTAAGTAGTAAAATTCTACCCTTTTGTTTGCACATTATAGTGCTAGTGAGTGATGGTGTTTCAAGAAAATCCATGAATCCACTTGGACTTGCATTATAAGTAAATAATTTACAGTCTTCAGTTTTTTTCCTCTTCTCAGGGTAAATGTGCTTAGAGATTATGTGGTGTTAATGTGTTAATGGCTCCTCCTGGACCAATGGTCAGCTGTGAAGGCCCATCTTTTCTATGCCAAGAGGAAGTTGATGAATAAAGTTGAGTTTACCCAATCAGAATGGATATAATACCAAGGGCACCAGTCCTTTCTCTGTGTCCTAAGCCGTTATCCATCCAAACAAAGCCGGCTTCTTACTGCTTCTCTCCCTCAAGCCTGTCCCATCAGATGCAATGAAGACTTACTTCTCATTCTCTTTTTGATCTTCTAAGATTCAGGCAGAAGAGCAGTGGGAGTCTATCATTACCTCAGTGACTTTATTTTAATTCAACAAGTTAATAAATCAGAACATTCTTTTGGCTGGATGTGCTGACTAGTACAAAGTTATTTTTGATTTAGTACTTACTTGAGCCAAGAGCATAGCTGCTATTTGAAATTTAAACATATCAACATGACTTTTGCTTCATTTCCAACTGAGACTATTCCATCTAGAAAACTCCCAATAGAAAGCCTTACACCAGTTTTATGTTTCTCTCCTCAGTCTCTAAGTTTAGATATCCACAAATAGAATGTTTAGAACTATCCCATGCAGTATGAAAAACAGGGTGGTTGTGATGCTCTCAGGATGACAGTAGTTATTTTTGGGAGCAGGCCCACCAGCAAGATGAAACCATTCACCTTACTGGGAGTGACATTACAGGCCTCCTGGGGTGAAAGGCTTGGGAACATCAAGTAGGATCCTCTGACTGGGAGAGTAAGGGAAATGAGAGTACATACAGTAAAGTAGTCCAGACTCAGATAGAAAGGGAAGAGGAAAAACTGTACATAAAGGTAAGACTCTCTGAGCTTCTTTCTATAGCTAATTGTTGATGAGCATACAGTTCACATGTAGGAAAGATTTCTCTATAGACTGCTATAGTCCTAGGTTTTAACCCTGATTCCATCAAATATAGCTGTGTGAATTTAAGTTATTTTTATAAGTATAACATCTATAAAATGCAAGAATGGATAACACTGATGATCAACTGAAATGCTGGCTAAGAAAGAATTTTACAAAATACTGTGCAACTATATAATACCACTTTCACCTCCCTCACTACCATGGCCGCTAACATCAAACATTTTGTGAGCAGGTGCCCCACAGAGGGCCCTACACTGGGGGAGGGAATAAATACAAGGAGGCATAAGACACTGTTATTATTGCTCTGGACACATTGATATGGAGTCAAGTTGATGCCTAACTCTTGTTTGTGTAGTTGATGTGAAGATTGCCAGAATAAAGTTCAGATATTGATTTTCTTGCTTCTGTATGCAAATTTCTCTTCATACCTGGCTTTTCCAGTTGTCTGGAAGGGGTAAGTGGTGGTTGGGGCCTCCATACTTTTCATTGTAGTAGATGTAGGTATTGAGGTCAGGAAAGTTGCGGTTCAAGTCCACTCCATTTGCATTGTTCCTGCCAACCAGATACCTAGAGATGTCTGGGCCCTGTGGGGAAAATGGAGAGGTGAAAAGTGAAGGTTCCAGACTAAATCCTATATTCGAAGAACACTGTATAGTTCTTTTTAGGTATTAGCTTAATCTATCATCAAATGATATAGCATTTTCCTCTTTAACTTATCCAAAGACCCAGTGGCATGGTTCAAATTTCCCTGTAGACCACATGCTAGTGATATAGCTCCCAGGAGAAGCTCTAACAAGAATAGGGTGTTTCGAGATAATGAGGACTCTATTTTTAAAAAACAACTTTATTGAGATATAGCTTACATACCATAAAATTCACCCATTTGAAATGTACAATTCAATGAATTTTAGGATACTGACAGAGTTGTACAACTTTCACCACAATCTAATTTGAGAACATTTCTATCACCCTAAAAAGAAACCTCATGCCCCTTTACAGTCACTCCTCATTTTTACGTCAGTCCTAGGGAATCATTTGTCTCTGTAGATTTGCCTTTTCTGGACATGTCACATATGTGGGATCATACATTATGTGTTTGGCTTTTTTCACTAGACAATGTTTTTGGGGTTCCTCCATGTTGTAGCATATGTCAGTACTTCATTCCTTTTTTATCGATGAGGAGTTCCATTATATGCATTTACCACATTTTGTTTATCCCTTCACCAATTAATAGACTGTATTAGTTTCCTAGGGCTACCCTAAGAAGTTACCATAAACTAGGTGGCTTATAACAATAGAAATTTGTTCTCCCACAATTCTGGAAGCTAGAAGTTTAAAATCAAGACATTGGCAGGGTTATGCTCATTGAAGTTTCTAGGGGAGGATCCTTCTTTGTCTCTCCTAGTTTCTGGTGGCTGCTAGCAATTTGCGGCACTCCCTAGCTTGCAGATGAATCACTCCAATTTCTGCTTCCACCTTCGTATGGCCTCCTCCATCTGTTTGTGTCTCTGTATAAATTCCTTTCTTCTTATAAGAACAACAGACATATTTGATTTAGGGCCCACCCTAATCCAGTATGACTTTATCTTAACTTGGTTACATACGCAAAACCCTACTTCCAAATAAGGTCACATTCACAGGTTCAAGGTAGACATGAATTTTGGAGGATACTATTTCAACCCCGTACATGGACATTTGGATTGTTTCAACTTTGTGGCTATTGTGAATAATGCTGCTCTGAACATTCATGTACAAGTCTTTGTATGGATGTTTGTATTCATTTCCCTTGGGTAGATAACTAGTAATAGAACTACTTTTTTCAGAAATAGCTAAACTATTTTTCCAAAGTGGCTACACCACCACCACATTTTAAAATTTAGTATCCTTATTTATCTTTCTTCTGAGTAATATTAACTTCATGCTTATACTTCAAATTTCTCTGCTAACACTTCAAATGTTATTAATTTGGTCATGTATTCATTCATTCATTCACTCATTTATCGATTTAATTAACCAATATTTTATTTATTCAAGTCCATCTCTGATAGACCCTCTGAAAGACACTGAAGAAAGATAATGAGACATTATTCTAGCTTTCTAAGAATTCCTAATATATATGGGGAGACAGATATTTATATAATTGAAATATGTAAAGCAATAGAATAGAGATATGTTCAAGGCCCTTGCAAAACAGAAATTCCATTTAATGTTTTGGGAGAAGGTGAATAGTGTCACTGGAGCTCAATGGAATGAGGGAGGAGAGCCCCATTTGTGGCTGTTCCTAGAAGTAGGGTGACTGGTTTGATGCTGAGCAGCTAAAAACTCACAAACACTACCAGTCTCATATTCTTATAAGAAATTTTTATTTTTCTCAGATCTCTTCATTTTTCAAGGCATCCTGCCTATATTTTATTCTTAGATATTATGGAGAACCTAATTTTTTTAAAAGTTATCTTACGTTTTCTACACCAATTTTATCCAGTGAAAAACATTTATCTGATTTTTCAGTTTGGAGTGTGATATTTCACTTCTATGAGATAATGATTTTTTCCTTATGCTTCTAGGGGTTTTTCACTACTTGCCTATTTGTATCAACTAGCTCTTACCTGTTCATATTAACAGCTATGTTAATTTACCTGTCCGTATTACCACTCATACAAGGTCATTAGTTAGGCAGGCAGGTAAGGAATTCCTTTAACAGAGAAGGTTCCCATAAACAGGGTTGGTGGTGTATTAGTTTTCTATTACTGCTGTAACAAATTATCACAAACTTAGTGACTTAAAAGAGCACAAGTACATTATCTTTTGGAGTTTTGGAGAGCAGAAGCCTGAAGTGGGTCTCACAGGACTAAAATCAGGTGTCAGCAGGGCTGTGTTTCTCTCACTGGCTTTAGGAGAGTCTGCTCCAGTATCTAAAGGTTACTCACATTCCTTAGCTCATGATCCCTTCTTTGGTCTTCAAAGGCAGAAGCATAACAACCTCAGATCTCTCTGACTCTGACCTTCTTCCACCTTCTTCCACATCTAAAGGACTTGTGATGATTACACTGGGCCCACCCAAATAATCCCAGAATAGGTTAAGGGTGGTTCATTAGCAGCCTTAATTCCATCTGCAACCGTAATTCCCCCTTGCCATCATGTAACATGACATAGTCACAGGCTCCAGGGATTAGGACTTGGACATCTTTGAGGGAGTGGGAAGGGGCATTCTGCCTTACACACAGTTGGCTTTAAAGTTTGATGACTAGGCAGATTTTGCTGGTATAGCTATGCAGACAGGTTTCCTCTGGGTATGGCAGGTAACTGGGAGTTTGGATTCAGGTCCAAAATCTCCCTTTGAACAAGTGTGGAGCAGGTGAGTGGAAGGGACTGGCTCCCCAAAGATACATGTAGGATTTAGTGGGCTAGCAGGGGTTTCCCCCACTTTCTCCCACTCCCACCTCATCCAACAAAAGATATGGGCAGGTCTGAGTGCTTCTTCAGTTTCCCCACTGCAATACAGGGGGTGCCCCCCACCACCTATTTCATATTTTCCTGCTCTTTTCGAAACTCAAGCCTCGAAGCACCTCTCTGATTTCCAGTGGAGGGACAAAGTTTGGTTTTTTCATTTGTTAAGTCATGTCAGTAGGAAGCTGTGAGATTGCAAGGGTCAAGTTTGTGTTGGATTCAATATCTTGGCTCCAGACCCCTCCCTGCCTGTACTCCCTCCCTAACCTATCCTCAAGTACGTTTAAAATACTCTTGGGTCATGCAAGCACAGAGACAGTGTGGTCAGATTCATGCAATCAGAGAGTGGAGGGTGGTTGCCAGGGGCTCTGGGGAGGGGGAAGTGGGAAGCACTGAACAGCAGGCATTTGGTTGAGCAGCAGGGATATGTGTTGGGGACCTGCTGTGCAACATTGTACCTAGAGTTAACAACACTGTATTGAACACTTACAATTTTATCAAGAGAGTAGATCTCATCTTGAGTGTTTTACCACGATAAAATTGAAAATATTTTAAGTAAAGCAGTGAAGTCTATCCTTAAAAATTAAAAATTTTCAAGACTACCTTAAATAAATATATTTTTAAATGAAAAAATACTTTAATTTATACCCCCCCCAAAAAAACCCAAATCAGGTTTAAACATAGCTTTTAAAGGAACATATTCATTGTGTAAGGCTTCACCCTTGAATATTCTAATTCAGTTGCGGGAAGGGAGGAGAGAGAATCTGGGAATGTGTATTTCAAAATATTCACTTACGATTCTATTGCACAGCAACAAAAGAATCACTGCTTTAAAGTTAGGCACACTGACATTTTGAATTTATGTTAGTAAATAAAGGAAAAGCCCATAGATATATTTTTTCCTTCTGTCTCCCCTGCATATGCAACTCTAAAATAAAGAATTAAAAAGCTGAGTACTATAGTAGTAGAGGAAAAAAACCTACATAAATAAAGTATGAAGAATCTGGAATTCCTCTGCCGTTATGGGCAAAGCTAGATCTCTCTGATAGCCCCATCCCCACCCCACCCCCAGCCTCAAAATTCAAATGTGCCTTGTGGGAAGAAGCACAGCATTTAGGGTTTGAGGCTGAAAGTTCAGTGGAGGCTTATTTTGCAATATCTCTTCATACCTGCATAGTATTTTCCAGTTTACAAAGTGTTGTCACAAATATTGACTTGTTGACCTTCTCAATAACAACAGGAGGTAAGCTGGAAAGGTGTTGAGGGGAATGAAGCTCAGAGAGAGCCTACATTCATTGCATAGGTTGGGTCTTCATAATTTATTATATTTCCATTGTTTTTTTTTTTTCTATTACTTAGTGACAGTGACAGTGGAACAGAGAGGACCATTGTCTACTGGCTTTTACTTTATTCCTTAAGATGATTCTATTCTCTGCACGGTTCAGTACCTGGGCGGCGGCCACCTCGTAGCCATCTGGGTTCATGGACGGCATGATGTGAATGCGCGTGTCCTGAACCAGCCGGACGATGCGCTGGTTCGCGTTCCGGAACTCCTCGCACAGGAACTCCGACAGCTGCAGCAGCAACTCGCGGCCCAGCACCTCGTTGCCGTGCATGTTCCCCACGTACTTGACTTCAGGTTCCACTGCAAGCGTGAGAAGAACATGCAGAACGATTTAAAAAAATAAATGGAGAAAGCTTGCAAGTACCTTTGATTCCAAGAAAATCTTAGGCTTCATTTGGATCATTTCCAATAGTACCTGAACTCGTTTCAAAAATTGCAATTACAAATGCTGCAATAATTCGTGGCAGGAATAGTAATGACTACTATTTATTGAACCTCTACTATATACTAGGGACTTATGCTCACTACTAGTAATCTTCATAGAAACTTGTGAAGTGGTCATTATTAGCCTCAGGATGAGGGTACTGGGGAGGGATGAGGTTAACTTGTCTGAAGTCACCTAGCTAATTAATGTGATAGAGGCCAAAGCTCAGGGAGCATTTACAGTAGCTTGCTGCCTGCTTGTATATAATTTTCTAGGTGATAGCATGGCACTTTCTAATCATGTTGGTTGAAAACTTAATTTTCCTGATACTTAGGAAATGAAAATCTCTCCATAATATCTGAGAATGTTGTGCTCTGAGGCACAGAGTAGGAAGGAATCTACCTCTGTCTCCTTCCTTAATCTTTGGCTATGTTAACAGCTCTGGAAAGAGCCTCCAGAACCACTTAAAGAAAATCATTCTTGCCCTCTTTGAAAAGGAAAGAGAAAAGCTCTGGCCAAGTAATTTATCTTCCACCCTCCATGATTTCCCTTCTACCCACCTTCCTGCCTCCATGATTTTTCTGATTCTGGACCTCTTCATCTCCATATTTCCAAATCCTCCTCAACATCCTGCAGGCTCTGGGAAGCCATCCTGGGCTCTCCCTGCTGGGAGTGAACTCACTGTTGAACTTCTCTTTTATGGTACTAATCACTTTCTATTCTGAATTTTGCCTGATTTTACACATTTTATTTATTTTTTTATTATATGTAATTTTAAATTTTCTTTAGGACAAACTTGTTGTTATTTATTTTAGCATACCTACGGTAGTCTTTCCCAATGAAGTGTCTATAACCCACAAGGATCGTGTAGTGAATTTTCTATAGTTGTATAGTCTTTAATCTTAGTGCATTTTTTTTTATCTTAGATTATGTCTTTCTTACTTTTCTTGGTGTTAAAATATCCCTTCTTTTAGGAAAGGATGGGGATAGCAGATGGCAGGTAGTATTCTTCAACATCCTTGCTCAGTAAAGTAAAATTTGGAAAATATATTTTAGTCCCCTCCAATCTCCCTTATTTATTAAAAATGTATTTCTTAATTTCTGTGGAGTCCAAAAGTTGGCAACTACTGCCCTATAGAAACTAGCATAGTGTCTTGCACTTAGTAGGTGCTCAATGTTAAATTCTTCTGTCTCTACTTTCAATATATGCAGAATACGACTACTTCTCATAACAACCATTCCTATCATTTTGGTTTAAGCCCCCATACTCTAACACTAGGATTATTACAATAAATTTCCTACTTGAACTTCTTGCATCTGCCCCACCCATTTAAGTGCATATTCCTGAGTCAGGGGTCTGCAAACTTTTTCCATAAAGAGCAAGATTGTAAATAGTTGGGATTTGTGGACTATGTTTTTGTCCCTGTCACAGCTACCCAACTCTTGCAGCAAATGCAGTCATAGACAATACAGAAACAAACAGGCGGGACTGCATTTCAAAGAAACTTTATTTATCAAAACAGATAACCGGCTGTAGGGCTGTACTCACGCACCCTGGCTCTGAGTGCTCTTTACATTGTCTGAGTTAGATCATTTCACTCTCCTGCTTAAAACCCTCCAGTGGCTTCTCATGTCACTCAAAGGAAAAGCCAAAATCTTTACAAAAGCCTGCAAGCTCCTAGGTGATCTCCTCCTGCCTGCTCTGACCTCTTCTCGTGCTCTCCCATGGTTCACTCTGCTGCAGCTGCAGGGGCCTCCTCGCTGCTTCTCACACATGCCAAGCTCCTGCTCATTTCTTTGCCTGAAAGGTTTTCCTTCCCAATATCAGGTTTCTGACCAGCAAATGTCTTAATTATCACCTTGACAAAGAAGCTTTTCCAAGTAGCATTGACCTCTTCCCTACTCAATCCATAGTACTCTATGACATTCTCTTACTTTCCTGGCTTATTTTTTTCCATAGCACTTATTTTCATATATATACATATATATATTTACTTAGTCACCCATGTATTGCCAGTCTTACCCAACTGGAATCAAGGCCTTGAGGGTAGGGTCTTTGTTTTATTCTCTGTTGTATATTCAGAGTCTATGAAAGTACTTACCTATAGTAATCAGTAATATTTGTGGGACAAATAATGAATAAATGAAAGGAATTAAAGGATGAACAGCTGAGTTATAGGTATCAGAGCAAAGAAGGATCTAAATGAAAAAGTCTAAAGAAAGGCTTGAATGCTAGAAAGTAGATGGGGCACCCAGAACGGGGCATGGAGTAAGGGGTGGCTAACCCTACAATGTCCATTTGCATCCACAAGCTTCCACAATGAACACACAACATGAGTAAAAGCAGGTGCTTACTATACAAGTGAGGCTTCAAAGTAAGGCCCTTACCCTCAGTTAATCACTCATTCAGCCTTTCCTGAGCCATTTCCCACCACCCTCCCACTCCCCATTAGCCACGTAATATTCTGAAGCTGTCTTGGACAGAATCCACCAGGTGAGATTGTCATTGGAGGTTTTTAAGCAGGGGTGGAGGGTGAGAAGATTATATCAGTATTTAGGAATATTATTCTGGCATCGCTGCACTAAATGGAAGGCTCAGAGAGTGGTGGCAGATAGGAGTTAGGAGGTCAGTTAGGAGCCTAGTACAATCATTTAGGCAGGTTGTGATGAAGTCCGGGCTAGGGTGGAGGATGTGGAAATGGAGCAGAAAAGCGACTTGAGGGTGACAGTTTGAAGGAGGAACTGACATAACTTGAATGTCACAATCGCTATAAGTAAGGCAGTGAGGAATTAGAAACAGATGTCCACCAGTAAACGAAGAGTTAAATACAACCATACAATAGAATGTTATACAGCCAAAAATGATGATGTAGATCTAATCTACATTTACAGTCATTCATAAAAGACTATGAAATGAGGGCCTTGGCTGAGTAGCTCAGCTGGTTAGAGTGTCCTCCTGTTACGCCAAGGTTGCAGGTTACATCTCTGGTCTGGGCACACACAAGAAGCAACATAAGTGCATAAATAAGTGGAAAAACAAATCTCCCCTCCCCACCCCCTCCCTCTATCTAAAAAAAAAAAAAATCAATCAATAGAAAAGACTATGAAGTGAGAAATGCAGCTATAGTATGACTCTGATTTTATATAATTATGTGTGTGTAAGGTGGGGGTAACTACATATACAAAAAAGTCTGAAAGGATACACATCAATATATTAATAGTCTTCTGTGAGTGGTGAGATTATGAGTGAGGTTTTTCATTTTTTTCCCTTCTCTAATTTCTAGTTTTAATCCAAACATCCAATGCTTTTATAATAGAAGCAAACTAACAAAAAATAGCCCAATAAAACTAATACCCCAGACCTCAAATCCTCTCTCAGATGCCGTACTCGATCTCACTGTCATTCCCCAAAGGAATATCCCTAAACCCTTCTCAGTTTCCTGGCACATTAGAAGGGCTAAGTGTTTCTGCTTTTGTCTCCAGAGGCACTGCATAGGGAAAGGCAGAATACTACCAAGGGGGGGGGAAAGGGTAATGGGAGAATAGAAGGGGACAGACGGGAGCAGGGAAGAAGATTCATGTGACCATGAAGGTCTTGAGTAACCAGAAACCGAAAAGAGGAAGGAACTGGAGGCCGAATTGGGATTTGCAGTTCCCCAGAAGCAGGAGCTGTTTGAGCGCCAGGCAGGGAAATGTACTTGGCACAGGCTGATGAAGAGGTGATACTTTACGGGGGGCGGGGGTCCACAGACCTCCCCACAAACCACCCCATTCCTGGATTTGTAAGCAAGGGTCCTGCCCTATCCACTCCCACAACTGCTCAGGGCTTACAGAGCTCGTGGAATCCAGGGTTGTCGCTGAATTCCAGCACGTAGAGGTGTCTCCCCTTCACACTGCGCCCGATGCTGTAAAGCCGCGTGATGTGGGGGCACTCGTTGTGGACCTTGTACAGCGTCCGCACCAGGTCATCGTAGCGGTGGTGGCGAAAGGTCACCGGGGCAACCAACTTGCAGAGTAGGAGGACGTGGAGGAAGACTGAGAGCAGGCCTGACATCTCACTGGGCTTTTTCAGAAAGAACTACTGAAATGAGTCCCACCTCTCCCCAAAACCTGTCTTCTTCACCAGTCAAGACCTAAGGGCTGGGAAGCAGATCTACCCAGTTTCCCTCCAGTAAAAACCAGTGTGACGGCACCTGGGAAGGAAGTTCAGAACTGTCCCATCCGAAGCTGGAAATTATTTATGCAGCTGTGGAATAGTCGCCCACCTCTCCTTTCTCATTTCTCTGTCTCCTAATGCAGTAAAACCTTTTGAAGCGGTTTTGCATTTCCCCAGATTGGGTAGTTTCACTGATTCTGGTTTACTGATTAACTGCACTGTAAACAGGCTTCAATAAATAGCTGCTTATAACCCTTTGATTCCCAGAGAATTTTGAGGAACTTTGCCTATGCTGGTTCCCTATATTACTATTTAAAGACGTGTATTAAAATAAAGCTCTCTGTGGCTTCCCACCCATCACACATATTGCTGCCAGACTAGCTTTCTTTCTTTTTTTAAAAAATTATTTATTTTTAGAGGGAGGGGAAGTGAGGGAGAAAGAGAGGAAGAGAAATATTGATGTGAGCGAAAAACATCAATAGGTTGCCTCTCCTACACACCCCATCTGGGACCAAACCCACAACCCAGGCAGGTGTCCTGAATGGAATCCAACTGGCAACCTTTCGCTTTGCAGGATGATACCCAACTAACTGAACCACACCAGTCAGGGCCAGACTATCTTTCTGAAGCACAGCTCTGTCTTGTCCCTTTTCTCCTCAAACATCTTTCAACAGATACCACTGAGAAAATGAAAAGATAAGCCACAGGGTGGGGATAAACAATTTTAAATCATATATCTGATAATATATCCAGAATGGATCAAGAACTCTTACAACACAATAATAAAGCAAACAACTCAAGGTTAAAATGAGCAAAATATTTGAATAGATATTTTATTAGAGTAGATATATGAATAGCTAATAAGCATATTTAAACATGCTCAATGTCACTGGTCTTTAAGGAAATGCAACTTAAAACCACAATGAACTATCACTTCACATCCACTAGAACAACTATAATAAGAAAGACACGTAACAAATGTTAGAATAGGGAGAAACTGGAACCCACACACAGGAGTAGGCAAAAGTAAGTTTACAGTTGTGAGTACATAAAACAGTTTATTCTTGTATTTTTATTTATCATTGTATTATTTATTTGTATTACAACTATAAACCTACTTTTGCCCACCCTGTATATTGCCAGTGAGAATGCAAATGGTGCAGCCACTTTGGAAAACAGTTTTGCAATTTCTTGAAAGGTTAACTATAAACTTACTATATAACCCAGCAAGTTCACCTTGAGGGTATCTAGTTAAAGAAATGAAAACATGTCCACACAAAAAATTATTTGTGAATGTCCATAGCAGTATTATTTCCACTAGACAAAAGTGGAAACAATCCAAATACTCATTAACTGGTGAATGAGTAAAGAAAATGCAGCCCATCTATACAATGGAATTTCATTGACGTGAAAAGGAATGAATTACTGATATGTTGTACAGTATGAATGAGCCTTCAAAATATTATGCTCAGTGAAAGGAGTCACACACAAAGACCACGTATTATACGATCCAACTTATATGAAGTGTTTAGAAAAGGCAAATATATAGAGAGAAAGTAAATGAGAAGTTGCCGAGGGCTGGGAGTGGAAATGTGGAGCAATTATAAATGAGCATAAGGTGTCTTCTCAGGAGCAGAAGCATGTTCTAAAATTAGATTGTGGTGGTGGTACAACTCTGTAAATATAGCAAAAATTCATTGAATTGTATACTTAGAGCAGGTAAATTTTATGCATACAAATCATATTGCAAATAAAGCTGCTTTTAAAAAAAGAAATAAAAATAATTAAATACAGCCCCCCAAAGTTAACTATAAATTTATCATACAACACAACAATTTCACTCCTGGGTATCTACCCAAGAAAATAAAGGCTTCTACACAAGAATGTTTATGGCAGCATTATTCATAATAGCCCCAAAGTGGAAGCTAACCAAATGTCCATCAACCAGTATATAAATAAAATGTGGTATATTAGTACAATTGAACACTGTTCAGCAGCAGGAAGGGATAAAATATGAATACAAGAAACTACAACATGGATGGGCTCCAGAAACACTATGCTCAGTGAAGGAGGTCAACACATATTGTATGATTCCATTTATATGAAATTTCCTGCAAAAGTAAGGCTGCAGAGACAAAGTATAACAGTAACTGCCTGGGGCTAGGGAGGGGCGCTCACCGTAAATGTGCGTACGGGACCTTGGTGGGGTGATGAGGAGGTTCTAAAACCAGCCGATGGTGATGGGTGCTCACCTCGGTAAATTCACTAGAAATCATTGACTTGTACACTTAAAATGGGTGAATTTAATGGTATGTAAATTATATCTCAAAAAAGAATTTTTGTCTTTTTTTTTAAACTGAGTTTCAGTGGATGCCCCAGCCTGGTCTCCAGGTCCTTTCTACCAGTTGGGACTTGTCACTCTCCCTCACTCCAGTGCAGCCCCACTGCACCACCTACTATCTTCTGAGCATGCCCTCATCACCTGCCTTCCTGCTATTGCTTCTGCTGTTTGCCCAGGTAGCTTAACCCAGCTCCAAATCCTGGGTCTTCCTCATGTCCTTTTGCAATTGCTGCTATAATCAGTCTTTGCATCTTCAATTCATATTACTTTGCCTGTAATGCACTTAGCCATTGTGCCAGGTGCACAACGATAGTGCAGCCCTGCTGGTAGCACTGTTGCTGCCCTCCAGGATGATCGCTAGTCTCTAGCACAGAGCCTGGCATAGGTGCACATTTGTGGAGTGAAGAAATAAGAATCCTATTGTTGACTTTTCCTCTTGCATCCTGCTGCCCTACCTTCAGCAAATTTTCCCAAGGAAATCGTATGCTTTTTTATCCAGCTATTCCTTCTTGGATATATTAGGTGAACACACTGTAGCCAGGCCAATCTGGTCCACACATGGTCCAGAGAATTAGCCCAAGATAAGTACCAAGTTGGCAGTACCACAGGGCTACTGGATTACACCCACTGCTAAGATCCCATAATTTGCTAATGAGATTCTGACACCCCAGGTGGTTGAAGGCAGGATCAGGAGAGAAGGTTGATAAAGCAGCACTAATGCTGTCACACATTAAGTCCTTGATCTAGGACAATAGCTACTGTCACTACTGAAGGTTCAGCTTAGTGGCCCCCAGATAACTCCACATTGTTCCACTGCAGAATTCCCATTTCTATGACAAATGTGCCTATAGTCCTTATGGGGACCTCGCTCATGCTAACAGATGACTCCCATTCTCTAGGAGAGAGATGCATCCTTCCTGCCTGTTTGAACTTCAAGTTATTGTAAATAGGGGATATCTTCTGTGTATCAGGGCTGAGGTTTGCACTCTTTCCCCAGATCCCACCTAGAGTACCAGAGCATGTGCCATGAAGCCAGAGGGCACACAATGCCTCTCAGTGCAACCAGAACTAGAAGGAGCTTGAGTGTCAGAGGGATGGATATGATATTTAAAAATTGATGAATAACATTATGTACGTTTAAAGTGTACAATGTGACAATTTGGTATATGTATGTGTTACAAAATGATTACCACAATAAGGTTAGTTAACACCTGCATTACCTCACATAGTTGTGTGTGTGTGTGTGTGTGTGTGTGGTGACAACATTTAAGATCTACTTTCTTAGCAACTTTCAAGTATATAATACAGTATTGTTAACTATAGTCACCATGCTGTACACTAGATCCCCAGAACTTACTCATCTTATAGCTGGGAATTTGTACTCTTTGACCAACATCTCATTTTTCCCATCACTCCCACCCTAGCCTTTGGCAGCCACCATTCTACCTCTGTTTCTATGAGTTTGATATTTTGGATCCCACGTAAAAGTAAGATCATACAGATTTTGTCTTTCTCTGTCTGACTTAGCATAATGCAGAGAGTTATGATGTTAAAAACAAGTTCAGCTTCCTTTTAGGTCATCTGACTTTCAGTTTCCTTCTGCATAGAATAAAGACAAAAACAGCTTCTTCCTCATGATCTGAGTGGATCAAATAAGATGATGCATGTAAGGCCTTTTGCACAGAGCCGGGCACATAATAAGGGCTCGGTAAATATTATTAGCAGTATTAATAGCAGCAGCAGCTTTAAGCATCTATTCTGTGCTAGAGACCATACTAGGTGATGGAAATACAATTCATTATATATATACTAAAGGCTAAAGTCTTTACTTATATTATTATTTTCTATCTATAATAAAACCAGCAAAGACCCCTGCCCATGCTGAACCTACATTTTAGTGAAGAGATAGACACTCAAGAGTGAAAAAGGCAGCTTCTGTCCTCACAGATGCAGATGAGTGAATACGCACAACACTGGCAGAAGAAGATGTAAACACTTGGGACCACCAAGCAGGGTCCCCTGACTTAGTTTTGGGGGGCCAGGGAGGGCTTGCTGTAGGATATGCGGGAGTTGAGCTAGGTCAGAGAGCCTGGCTTCCCCCTGTGATAGGTGTTATAATGGCCCCCCAAAGATGCTCACACCCTAATCCCTGGAACCTGCGAATATGGTATATTGCATGGTAAGGGGGAATGAAGTTTGTAGATGGAATTGAGTTTGTTAATCAGCTGATCTCGAGATGAGGGATTATTCAGGTGGGCCCAGTGGAATCACAAGTGTTCTTGTAAGTAAAAAAGGGAGGCAGGAGGGTCAGAGTCAGAGTGGTGAGGTGCGAGAAAGATTCGACCAGCCTCTGCTGGCTTTGAAGATGAAGGAAGGGGCCCAAGGGCAGGCAACCTCTAGAAACTGCAAAACGCAAGGAAACACATTCTCCCTTAGTGCATCCAGAAAGAAACGCAGCCCTGCTGACATCTGGAGTTGAGTCCAGTGAGACCCATGGCCAACTTCAGATCTCCAGAACTATTAAGATAATGAACTTCGGTTGTTTGTGGTAATTTTTTACTACAGCAATGGGAAACCAATACACTTCCAATAACTTAAGTCTTGGACAGAGCTGGGGATCTTGAGGAGAGGCTAGAGCATAGCACTTACTGGTCTGGCATCCTCCCGGGATCTTGATTCAAATCCTGGGAAGCCAGCCCTGCCCATGACCATCGGCTCAAACCAATGGCATCTTCAGGGTTCTCTGTTTCTCCTCCTCACCCTGATTTTAGGCATTTCTTTCTTTCTGGTTTCTCAGTGTCCTCAAAGTGGTCCCTGCCCAGAACACCAAGTTTCCACTCTGCCTTAGGCAAACATCAATAATACCTCACAGTTCCAGATTTCCTCACAGGGTACCAGCTACTTCTAGTTATTTATTCCCACAACAGCCCAGAGTCAAGTAACTAGTAAGTAGTGGAGGAGGGTCTGGCCCCGTGCCCTCTGGGGCAGTGAGCCCGAAATCCTACTCAACTAATCCCAGTGAATACAAGTATGGAGCAGGAGAAAGAACCCACCAGACAAATGTGGCACAAAAGGAGTTCTTTAAAACTTGAAAATGGGTGGAGGAAGTAGAAGGATATTTACCTCAAGTAGGGAGGTGGTGCTTTCCACAACCCCACAATGCCTCCATCCCTTCAGGCCAGGTATTGTACATTGTGAAAACTGCTTCCAGTCTGGCTTCCCATTCTTAAGGGTACCTAAAAAAAATAATGTTTTTAAAATAACTTCCTGCGCTGTGTAAAAAATGGATTATGTTTGTTATAAAAATGCAGACAATATAGAAAAGTTGTACTACCCCCGCACCTCATCAGCTAAGAACAACCATTGTTATCAATCCTTAAGGATTATTCTTAAAACCTGGCAGACTGCCAGAGATTATTACCAAACTAGCAGAGATTATTACCATGACTGATCCAATTTGAGGCCAAAATCTAGGATTCATCCCCAGTCCCTCTCTTTATCACTCCCCATATCGGCAAGTTATACTGACTCTGCTCTGAAATATACCTAGAAACTGAATACTTCTCTTACCTTGACCTCTCTCACCTTTCTTGTCCTAGTCTGGGTCACCATAAATTTTTTGCTTGGATAATGACAATAGCTTCCTTGAATATCCCTCGTTTCCTTTTTTTTTTTTTTTTTTTTTTTTGCCCTGCTGGTTTATTCCCAACACAATTGCCAATTGTTCTAAAAACATTAAACCAAATTACTTCCACATTCAAAACATTTCAGTGACTTCCCACCACACTTAGAATAAAATAAACAATTCTTACAATGACATACAGGCCTGGTAAGCAATAACCACAATGTCCTTTCTATTTCTTGACCATACCAAGGTTGTACCTGCCCCAAGGCGATGACACTTCCTATTTTCCCTGCCTTAAATGCTCTTCTAAATCTTCGCATGACTTTTCCCTCTACATCATTTAAGTCCATGATCTAATAGCACCATTTTAGAGTGGTTGGCACAGACATCCTTAACTAAACTAGTCCCTGGCTGTTGTTACTTGTTATCATTTTCTAAGCCTTTACTCCATTCTTCTTTATAACACTTATCATTACCTTTAGGCACACTATATAATTTCTATGTACTATACCATATAGTCCCTACGTAATACTATGTAGTTCTTCTTTTTGGTCTGCATTCACCACTAAATTGTAGGTTGCATGGAGATAATGTGTGTGTGTGTGTTGGTGTGTGTGTTTAAAGATTTCATTTACTTATTTTTTTAGAGAGAGGGGAAGGGAGAAAGAGAAGGAGAGAAACATTAATGTGTGGTTGCCTCCCACATGCCCTCAACTGGTGGGGGTCTGGCCCCCACCCCAGGTATGTACCCTGACTGGGAGTCAAACCGGTGATCCCCTGGTTCTCAGGCCGGCACTCAATCCACTGAGCCACACCAGGCAGGGCTTTCTTTTTTTTCACTGCTTTGTCCTTGATGCTTAGAATAATTACTACCTCATACTAGGTGTTCAATAAATATTTGTTAAATGAATCAATTTGCAGATAGGAGGCTAGATAAATAATTTTACAGAAAAGTATTTATGCTTTTAAAAACAAAAGCATAGCCTTTATGCTTTTAAAATAAAAATCATGCTTAAAAAATATTTAACAGAAGAAAAAGTTGAAAGAAAGCTAAAATAATTACTTACCTTTAGAAATATGTCCCTTAAAAAAATGTAATAATAGTTGACAAGTAATGGCACTAAAGAAAGGATCTAAAAAAAAAAAAAAAAAAAAAAGGATCTAATTCATTAAGAGATGGTGATTATTATGCTCATGTTTTTTTCAACTACATATTTATCTTTAGATGGTAATTTTTCAATCCCTGCTCAGTAACATGATGCCTAATTCTAGTTAAATTGACTTCTGTTCCAGAGTCTGTGCTGGGATGTGTTGGCTCTGTGTTCTCAGATTTTAGGTAAAAATATTCTTCATTTGGCAGTCATTTTTCATAGTTTTGTTTTTATAACTTTTTCCATATTTGTTGAAGGTGGAAGTTTTATTTTTGTTTTTGATCTTCTATTTTGCTTTCAATTGGTTTCAAAAGTTAGAACTTGACTTTCAGTCAAGATGGCAGCATAGGTAAACACAGCTCACCTCATCACACAATCACATCAAAATTACAACTAAATTATAGAACAATAATTGCTCAGAACCAACAGAAATCTAGTTGAATAGAAGTCTGAAAACTATGAAATTAAAGAAACCATATCCATCCAAATTGGTAGGAGGGGCGGAGACATGAAAAGGACTGGTCCTACACCCACATGTGGTGGATAAAAATTCAGGAGGGATATCTCAGGAGCAAGATGTCCCAGCCCCACACCAGGCCCTGCAGCCCAGGGTACGAGTGCCAGGAAGATAAGTACCCATAACTTCTGGCTGCAAAAACCAGCAGGGATTGAGTTGGTGGAAGAAACTTCTAGTGTCCCAAGCAGTTCCTCTTAAAGAACCCCCACACAAACTTACGCAGATTCATTCCCTCTAAGCTCCAGCACTGAGATGGCAGCTTAGAAGGCACCAGTGGTATTCAGGGAGGAACCGAAGTATCTGACATCAAGGCAAGAGCTGATGGACAGGTTTCTCCCAGAAAGAAACGTGAGCAGAGGCCATTGTGCCTCTTCTGAACCCTCCCCCCACAGAGCCACAGCCTGGGAGGCAGGTGCCATATATGAGATTCCGTCAACTTGGCTAACACTGTTTGCCCTGCCCTGGAGATCCCCTGAGGCTCCATCCCACATAACTTACAGCTGTTAACAGTAGCTTTTCCATATGAATGGCTGGTCTTGGCTTAAACTTCACAACTTCCTAAATCCTTTCAAACAAGCAACAGCTAGCCTCAGTGAGCCCTCAGTTCGCATACCTCTTGCTAAGTGGTCCTAGGCATGGCAGCAGCAGCCAAGCTAGACTCACAGCTTTGCTTTACCTGGGAATCTCCAAGCCCAGCACACGTAGCAGCTGTTTCAGATGGCTCTATAGCTCAGGGGAAAACACAGCTGGGAGCTGACCTTGGCCTGCACCATCAAGTAAACCTCAGGGCCTGTGCACCAAATTGACAGCTATAAACCATGTCAGAGCACCACCACCCTGCCCCTGTATAGCTGATCCTCCATGGAGGGCAGAAGTTGGTGGTCAGTGGTCACAGCCAATCCTTACAACTGACTGGCCTGGGTAAATCCCTCTCATTGACCTGTCACCAGCAACCAAGGCTCAACTACAAGGGGAGGATGTACTCAGCCCATGTGAGGGGTGCACCTCAAGTACCCAGCTTGGGTAATAAGACAGGCTATGCCACTGGACCCTACAGGAGACCTATTACATTAGGCCACACTACCAAAACAGGGAGTTATAGCAGCTCTATCTAATACATAGAAACAAACACGGGGAGGCAGCCAAAATGGAGAGACAAAGAAATAGGACCCAAATGAAAAAACAAATGAAAACTCCAGAAAAAGAACTAAACAAAATGGAGATAAGCAATCTATCAGATGCAGAGTTCAAAACACTGGTTATCAAGATACTCAAGGGACTTAGTGAAGACCTCAACAGCATAAAAAAATGCAGTCAGAAACAAAGGGTACACTAATTGAAATAAAGAACAATTTACAGGGCAACAACAGTAGAGTGAATAAAGCCAAGAATCAAATCAATGATTTGGAACATAAGGAAGCAAAAAAACAACCAATCAGAACAAGAAAAAAGAATCCAAAGAAACGAGGATAATACAAGCAGCCTCTGGGACAACTTCAAACGTCCCAACATTTGTATCATAGGGATGCCAGAAGGAGAAGAGAAAGAACAAATAATTGGAAATCTATTTTAAAAAATAATGAAAGAAAACTTTCCTACTTTGGTGAAGGAAATGAACATGCAAGTCCAAGAAGCACAAAGAGTCCCAAACAAGGTGGATGCCAAGAGGCTCACTCTAAGACACATCATAATTAGAATGTCAAAGGTTAAAGATTAAAAAAGAATCTTTTTTTTTTCATATTAAACTTCCATTTATTTTATGGAACTTCTGGTTATTTCTGGTTTTGAGGTAGTTGTATTCCTTCTTATTTGTGGAGGGAGATGGAGCATGTCAGTCTTGGCTGGAAGTCCCATTCTTTTTTTTTTTTTTTTTTTTTAATTTTGGTTTTTCAATTACAGTTGTCCCCTTTTCCCCTAATTTCTCTCCCCCACCCAACCCACCCCCTCTCCCGCAATCATATTTAAAAAGAATCTTAAAAGCATCAAGAGAAAAGCAGTTGGTTAGTACAGGCGAGTCCCCATAAGACTGTCAGCTGATTTTTCAAAAGAAACTTTGCAGGCTGGAAGGGATTGGCAAGAAATATTCAGATTCATGAAAAGCAGGGCCTACAGCCAAGATTTCTCTACCCAGCAAAGCTATCATTTAGAATCAAAGGGTGAATAAAAAGCTTCCCAGACAAAAACAAAAACAAAAGCACCCCCAAAATGAAAAGAGTTCATCATCACCAAACCATTATTATATGAAATGTTAAAAGGACTTATTTAAGAAAAAGAAGATCAAAACTTTGAACAGTAAAATGGCAATAAGTGCATATCTATCAATAATTGAATCTAAAAAACAAACTAAGCCAACAAGAAGAACAGAGATAGAATCATGGATAGGAAGAGCATTTTGATGGTTGCCAGATGGGAGGAGGGTGTGGGGAAATGGGTGAAAAGGTGAGGAGATTAAGAAGTACAAATAGGTAGTTACAGAATAGCCATGGGGATGTAAAGTTCAATACAGGAAATGGAGTAGCCAAAGAACTTATACACATGACCCATGGACATGAACAATGGTGTGGGGATTGCCTGAGAGAGTGGGGAGTGCTGGGTAGAGGGGGGCAAAGGGGGAAAAACTGGAACAATTGCAATAGCGTAATCAATAAAATAAAATAAATTAAAAAAACAAAAACAAAAATTAGGAGTCAATTCAAAATGCTGTGTTCCCACTATCTTCAACCCGAACAAATATCTTGAATATCCTTTTCTCTAAATGCATTTCTCAAGGGTTTCCAAGAAGATAAATCCTTCTGGAGTTTTCTCTCTCTTTTGAATCCAGACCAACCTCTAGGACTGGATTTTTAATACTCTCTATAAACAGGTTGCTCTTCCTGTCCAGCTAAACTCCCTTTGGGCCCCATCCCTCTCATTGTCTTCACTAGTCATGCCTCACTTTTCTTTTCTTTTTTTAAAAAAGAGAACAACTCTCTGGGATTTTGTTTTGTTTTGTTTTGGGGGGTGGGAATGGAGAGAAGGAGGCGAGGGAAAGAAACATGATGTGAGAGAGAAACATCGATTAGTTGCCTCCTCTATGTGCCCCAATCAGGACGGAACCACAACCCAGGCAGGTGCCCTGACCTGAATCGAACCAGCGACCTTTCGCTTGGCGAGGATGATACCCAACCCAACTGAGCCACACTGGTCAGGGAAATACCTCACTTCTCAAGAACAGTTTGGATACACTGTAGAGTGCTATATATGTATTAGTCTTATATACTATTTCTTACTACCTTGAGTAGGATGCTTCCCCTTCTGCCTATTCCTCAGGGATCTCAGGTGCAACCTGTTTGACTCTAAATGCAGCATCTCTTTCCCCACCAGCTCTTCTTGGGAAATGGCACCACCTGTTGCCCAAGTCAAGCATATGGGAGCTGTTCTAAATTCCGGTCGCTCATTTCCCAAATGCCCTCGGCCTCTAGGCCCTTTCTCATAATTGCCCCCTTGCTTCTCACCTCCACTGCCACTGCCTCAGTTCTGCTCTCATTCATCCTTGTCTGGATCTGCTTTCCTGCCTGGGTTCCATCCTCTCCCTCCACACACCACACAGTAGCCAGCGTTATCTTTCTTCAGTGCCAACCACAGCCAACGACATCATGTTTCCGCTTGCCCTTGCTTCCACTGTTCAGATCCTTGGCTGGTTCTCCATTCTCTTTAGTTAAGTCCAAACTCCTCTCCCTGGCAACAAGACCTTCGGGACCCGATGTTGCCAGTCTTTCCAGCATCAGATCATCCCCCTTCCCCCTCATCCTTTCCTCCTGCTCTCCATGCCAATTTGCCATCTTTTGAAAGTCTCTGTATATGTTTTCTCCAATTTTTAAAAATTATGGTAAAATACAGCAACAGAAAATAATTTTGGAATATATGTTCTCCCTCCATTTGGAAACTAACTCCTGTTTGTGTTTCCAAACTAAGTTCAGGCACCATTTTCTCTAAATCTTTCCTGTCACTTACTCCTGGTCTGATTTCAGTGTTCCTCACTTGTGTTTCAAAAAAAAAAAAAAAAACAACAACAAAAAATGGTGTGCATACTTCTCTATAAACATAGCATTATGCTATAATTGTTGGCTTATTTTTTGTTTGTTTCTTTGTTTTTTTGTCTTCCCTGATTAAAATATAAGGTCCTTAAGGCTTGAGAAATACCTTATTTGTTTCTGGACTCCCAGTCCTTCCTATACTTGGTATAACATGTATTAAATACATGTTGAAAAGCTATTAACATTTTGTTGACTTTAGAACAGGACAGGAAATGATTAAATGGAATTCCAGTAACCCTGGCTTTTCCACATATCCCCCCTCATGCTAGTTCCCACAGGACAATCATTGGTTCGGTGACATGTTGACTCAGATTGCCTTCTAGCCCATGGAAAACGTGAATGGCATGGACTCTGAATTCATTCTGTGTACCTGTGTTGCCTAATTTGTAAATAGCCTGCACCTGTGTAATCCTCCTTGTTGGGAGTAAAGAGGTTCTTTCTGAGTTTGAAAAAAACTTATGTAATGTGTGTTTACGGATATGACATCATATTAGGTATCAGGGTATCAGGCAGAAGGTTAACTGGAAAGGAAGAGTCTGACTCAAAGTGATCTGGTTATCTGAAATGAAGGGACTAACATAATTCAGACTTTGAGCAGCGCTGTTAAGTGAACCAGGAGCAGATTGCGGGTCCAAATTGTAGTAGGGGCAACCATATTTCATTGATTCTAAGGAGCTGTTTATTTCACATTTTAATGTCTCTGAAACTGGAATGTATCTTAAAACATATAGCATCTTAAATTCAGAGAAATACGTTATAATAAGAAGTATAAAAGAAACCCAATATGTCACTATGTCAGAAAAACATAATAACCAATATTAATTGATCAAATAGTGAGTAAGCTTGGGGTTTTACACATTAAACCATGAAACAGACTTTAAAAAAAGCATGAGTGGCTTAAAGCTTAAAATTTGAATATGTATCGACTGTGGTAGAATTTCCAATGACTTGAAAATAAAAAAACATCATTTATGAGCCCCTCCTTAGTGTCAGGGAAAATACATACATCCTCAACTCCCTAACCCTAGAAGGTAGGTGTCATTAATTTCATTTTTTTAGATGAATATCAGAGAAAGTTGGGACCTGCCTAAGGTCACACAGCTAGAAAATGTCAGATATAATCAGCTTTCAAAACTTAGTAACCTTATTCTATTCTATGGTCCTTCCTAAAGCAATCACTGACCCTGAAGATAAAAATAATTGTTATTTAAGACTGAAGTTTTTTTTTTTCAGCTTGAGCAACTGGATCATCATTGAAAATCAAACATATTCTTATGTGTTAGAAACTAACTGAGAAGAGTAATAGAAAAGAGACCTGAGCGAGCTTCTTGGGCTTGCTCTATAAGAGACCTGAGAACTGGAAATCTATGGGGGTTATATCATCCCAAATGATCATAAATATGAAGTTGAATGCAGCTTCACCGAAAAGTCAGAACTAGAACTAACCACTCTAAATTTATTATAACTTTTTGTACTGAATTCTGTTACGGTCTTTGAGATATCAATGAGGTCAAAGATATTTTGTCCTAACATGGGACAGACTGGCAGATATCAGAGGGGGTGGGTGAGGGGACTGGAAGAAATTAGCCAAAAAACATATATGTATATACACATAGCCCATGAACACAGACAACAGTGTGGTGAAAGCAGTGGGATAGGGGAGAAGCAGGGGCTGGATGGAGGGAGGCAAAGAGGGGGAAGTGGAGGATATCTGTAATACTGTCAACAATAACAAAAAAAATTTTAAGATATTTTGTCCTAAACCTGTCTTGTTGTGATTGCAAATTTGTAGAAACACCTACTATTTACCAGGCAGGACCTATGCATGAAACTCAATTCATCTCTTCTGTCTTTCTCTCCCATCTCAACATCAGCCTCAATCCAGCCTGAGTTTGCCAAGTCCCTTAAACTTTATGTTGGATTGTTAACACTCTACATGGGTCACAGTTCCTTCTAGTTCTTGTTACTGATGGTGCTAGGATCTTCTCCTTCTCCTTACTCACCTGATTCAATTCTATACTGATGTTTGAGATTGACTGGAGCTGGGATGCTGTCTTGAAGCTGAATTATTTTTTTAAAGATTTTACTTATTTTTAGAGAGAGGGGAAGAGAGGGAGAAAGAGAGAGAGAGAAATATCGATGTGTGGTTGCCTCTTGCACGCCCCCAACTGGGGACCTGGCCTGCAACCTAGACATGTGCTCTGACTGGGAATCGAACATGTGACCCTTTGGTTTGCAGGCCAGCCCTTAATGCACTGAGCCACACCAGCCAGGGCTTGAACCTGAATTTTGACTGTAGCATGCCCTGAGGCACGGTTTATAATATACCTCTTAGCCATAAAGTACTTACTAGTCATTATGCTTCTACTTATCAGGACAATTTGTACTAATTATTAATGATTTTGTGCTTGTGCATATATTCTTTTTTAAAAGACAGCTTTATTAAGATAATTTACACATTAAAAAATTCACCTATTTAAGGGTACAGTTTAGTAGTTTTAAATATATATGGAGTTGTACAATCATCACTGCAATATAATTTTAGAATACTTTTATCTCCCCCCAAGAAAATCCTGTGCTCATTTGTGGTCACTTTCTAGCCCTAAGCAACTACTAATCCACTTTCTGTCTCTATGGATTTTCCTATTCTGAATATTTCATATAAAGGAATCATACCATATGTGGTCTTTTGTGTCTGGCTTCTTTCACCTTGAATATAGTGTTTTCAAGTTTCGTTCATACTGTAGCATATGTCAGAATATGTATCCTTTTTTTGAGGCTGAATAATATATATCTTATATTACATATAATATTATAATATATAATTTTATAGTATTGTCACAGTTTGCTTTTCCATTCACCTGTCAATGGACATTTGGGTTGTTTCTACTTTTTGGCTTTTGTGAATAATGCTTGTAAGAATGTGGGTATACAAAAATCTGAGTCCCTGTGTTCAATTCTTTAGGGTATTTACCCAGAAGCTCAGCTCTACTTTTAAAGCTCCTTTCCCTCCAGTGTCCCTGGAGGCTGGGCTGCCTGCTGGTTTTTGAGCCATCCTTTCTTGGCAGCTGCTCACAGCTGGGCCACTGCTGGGGTAGTTGCAGCTATTTTCTGGGTCACTGTTCTCTTGGGAATGCTGTCTTCCCTTGCAACTCCTCTTGCTCTTCAACCCCCAGCCCCACCTCTTACTCTTCTGAGTAGGATGCAGCTACGCATGTCTGAATCCTAACTGTGGACATGGTTTGACCTCTTATCCAAGAAAGCTCTTTGAGTCCCGTGAAAATCAATTGTTGCAAATAGATGTGGTGGGGCAGGGAGAGATTTGTGATAGGAGATTATTACTTAATTTCATCTATTTATCATATCCTAACTGTAGAAAGCCCGTAAGTCAAGGAAGGGAATTTTTGAGATTTCAAATAAAGTCAAACATAGAAAGACAATCTTGTGGAAGTAAAGATTTTTTTACGAAGAGAGCACAAATCACGTAGGTGCTTTCAATTTGGAATAGAAATCATATATATGGGCTATTATATTAATTTCTTTGTTTTAAGAAACTACCAAAAATCAGCTATCTCCAAAGCCACAGAAAGAGTGAAGGCTCACGCATGTTGCTGATTGTTCCTGACAAAGGCCTTCTGTGGACTTGGTTTTGCTTCTGCTGAAGCATGGTTTTTAAAGAACTGCACAGGGTATAAATACACGATTTGTACCCTTGGAGTTTTCAGGACCCAGCTCCTTTTGGTCAAAGGATTTGTAGATTTAAGCAAATGTCCATCAAGTTTTTAGTAAGTAGTGTTTCTGTCCTATGAAGTATTTAAAATGAAGAGAAGGATATTGGGGTAGGGGTGGGGTGTAGGGAGTAAGAGGAAAAAGCAATTACTTTGAACTTCTCCTTCATCCAAAATTTGTTGATTGGTTTTGAGAGAGAGAGAGGGAGAGAGAGAGAAACATTGATTTGTTGTTCCACTTATTTATGCATTAACTGGTTGATTCTTGTATGTGCTTGACCCAGGGATTAAACCCTCAACCTTGGTGTATGGAGACGACTCAGCCAGTTGGTTTAAAATGTTAAAAGAGAAAAGTTCTTTTATCTAGGAATAAGGCACAGCTTGAAAGGTGGAGGAATGTTGAGAAGCACAGTAACAATAGGTTTGGTCTTTAGTTCCTTGGGCTCCACCAGGGGCTTCAGGGAAAAGTTCTGCAGAATGGTGGTGAGGAAGAGAAACAGCTCCGTGCGGGCCAGGCCCTCCCCAAGACATGCCCGTTTTCCTGGATGGAGGAAACATTTCCATTAGCTTGCTCCAAATTCAAATATGGTAGCTCATATTCAAATACAATATGCCAAAATAAACAACAACAACAACAAAACTAATACAGTATGCCCCTAAGAGCCATTGAAAATGCTGCCCAGGAAAGGGAATGCTTATTAACTGCCAGAGGACAATAAATCTGTACACGGATATTTCAGTACATATCAAAACTCTCTAAAGAAATTTTTGCTCTTTAAGTGGGTAATTCTCCTTCTGGGAATTTATCTGTAGGAATGAGAGAGTCATCTATTAGGATGTCACTTGCATCTTTATTTATGATATTGTTGAGCTAGATGAAAACTGTATATCCATCTATAATGAATTAATGAAATCCTTCTGCATCAATCATACAATGCAACCTAAATATGTTTATGTGGAAGATTACTTAATACCACAGTCTGTCTTTTACCACAACAAACTAAGTGAAAATAAATTATCAAAGATTTTACAAAATGAACCAAATTTTATTTAAAAATATACATCTATTATGTATACTTAGACAATTGTTTGAAGTATATACAGTAAAATATTAACAATGATTATTTCTGTAGGGTGAAATTGCAGGTGACTTTTATTTTACTTTCTTTTATTATTATTTATTTTCCTCATTCTCTACCTTTTATGGTGAATATTTATCATTGTAATTAGAAACAAAACATTTTAACTGATATTTCTTGAAAATACTTATTAAATGATTGAATAAGATAAGGAAAAAGAATATGTACTGACCAATCCTAAACTGTCTTTATGATCTTATGCAAAATAGTAATAGGGACCAAGCAGCTCTTGCAAAGAGGCAAAGGCATGTGGGGCTCAGATTTCAGAGGGGAAGAAAAAATATGAAGTAGCCAAGGTCTCTTTGATGGCCTGTGGCTCTATGAATCAGAAAATTTATAATCGTTAATAATTTAAAAAGAAGGAAAAAACTTGTACATTTGTTTTGGAAAAGTCAGTATTGCAAAGGAGAGATCAACAGATAAGAATTTGCAAAGCAGGTCCCTTCCTCATCTGGTAATATGTGACATTTGAATTGGATTGACTGACTTTGGTTTCTTTAAAAACTGGCATTACCAAGACACATCATAATTAAAATTCCAAAAGTTAAACATAATGAGAGAATCTTAAAAGCAGCAGGAGAAAAGAAGAGAGTTACCTACAAAGGGGTTCTTATAAGACTATCTCAAAAGGAACTTTGCAGGCTAGAAGGAACTGGCAAGAAGTATTCAAAGTAATGAAAAGTAAGGACCTGCAACTTAGATTATTCTATCCAGCAAATCTATCATTTAGAATTGCAGGGCAAATAAAGTGTTTTCCAGACAAGGTAAAGCTAAAGGAGTTAATCATCACCAAGCTATTGTTGTATAAAATGTTAAAGGGAATTATATAAGAAAAAGAAGAAGATCAAAACTATGAACACTAAAATGGCAATAAATTCACAACTATCAACAATTGAATCTAAAAAACAAACTATGTAAACAAGCAGAACAGAAGCAGAATCATAGCTATGAAGATCATTTGGAGGGTTATCGGTTGAGAGGGGGAAGGGGGAAGATGGAGGAAAAGGTGCAGGGATTAAGAAGCATAATTGGTAGGTACAAAATAGACAGGCAGATGTTAAGAACAGTATAGGAAATGGAGAAGCCAAAGAACTTATATGCATGACCCATGGACATGAACTAAGGAGGGGGACTGCTGGAGGGAATGGGGATACTGGGTGGAGGGGGGGAAAGGGGGAAAAATTGGGAAAACTGTAACAGCATTAAAAAAATTTAAATTAAAATAAATAAAAATAAAAGCTGTCATTATACTCAGTCATCCAACAACAAAGTAGTCCCTGGATGATTTACCTAATCCTGCTGGAATACGGATTTAAATGGCTCCATACAGTTACAGTACATCAGAAACAGTAACAGTTTCACTTGGTTGCCTTCGCTATCATCAGTGGATTACTTAGTTATGCCATACAGTCAGTGAAGCTAAAAGTTGTTCAAAATGAGCATGTGTATAATTTGAATGGATTTATTTGCATTACCAAGGGAGAAAGGTATGAAGTAATCTGTTTTCCTGATGCTGCCATTTTTATCCAAAAAGTGCCCTGGGTCAAACTTCTCTGGATTGGGGAACTCCTTCCCATCATACAAGACCGAAGACAATAATGGCAATACAGTAGTGTCCTGGAATCGAGAAATGAGAGAGGAGTTGTACTTTGTCGTGCCTGTTCTTGCTTCCTAAACAAGTCTAACACTCTTAATTATAGTGAATTGAATAGGACTGAGCACTCATAAGCTTGCCGGCTGAGTGATGGTCTCGAGTTATGGCTATTTACACACACTATCACACAATACGTTTTATCAAGTAACAAGATGGTTCTCCTTGGGAAAAGCGATGTTATGGTCAATGTGCAATAACCAGTTGTTGGTAAACAAGAGTTTGCAGCCCACATTAGCTAGACAGGAGCTTTCCTGGAATTGCTGCCTCAAATGGAGGAGCCTACTTTTTCACAATTTGTTCTTTTCCAAATTCGGGGGTGAATGGAAGAGAGTGAGATATGAAACCTTGAATCTATTGAATCAGACTCCACTTCCCTCATCTGTAAAATAGGGCGGGATTAATAAAAACACAGGCTTTCCTCCTAATTTACAAAAGAGTTTTGTGAGGCTTAAATAACAAAATAATATCAATAACTACCACTTATATTGAATGCTTCACATTTACTGGACACTGTCCTTAGTTAGCTGTTTATTAATTGTATTTAATGCTCACTTCACCCATATCCAGTAGGTTCTCTTTTTGTTCCCTTTGTATAAGTGAGGAAATTGCTGTTCAGAGAGGGAAAAATAACTTACTTGAGGTTATATTTTTAGCAGGTGGCATGTTTACAATTTGACCCAAGTTCTATCTGATCATAAAGCGCCCTTGTTTAAGTGAAAGCTTCCTTTTCCATTTTCACTTTATTTTGCACATCCTTAAAAATAATTTTGGAATTATTGGAGTAGGCAATACGTGCATGTGGAATAAAATACCAAAAAATGTACGAAGGAGTATAAAGTGAAAATAAGTCTCTTCTTATACTCAAGTCACCTGTTTTTTCTTTTCTTGATGTAATTACTGTTACCACTTTATGACATATTCTTTGGCAGACATCTCATGGATTAAAAAAAGAAGACACACATATATATCCTCCACTATTTTCACACAAATGGTGTGCGATAGCTTGCTTAGTATTCCACTTTATAGAAATAAAGGAATTTTTAAAGTTCTTTGCAAATGAACATCTAGGGATTTTCTAATCTTCAAATATCACTAATATTGCTTCAATAAATATTTTTATTTTGAAGAAAGCACATGTAAAGGATAAATTCCAAGCAGTAGAACTTCTCTTCAAATTGTATGTGTGTTTTGAATTTTGATAGAAATTACCACATTGCCTTTCATTGAGATTACATCAATTTATACCACTAGCGAAACTATATATATATATATATATATGTATATATATATATAATTTTTTACAGCCTGTCAACATATTGTGATAAGTAAAAATAATTTTCTTTATAATTTTTATTTTAACATATTTCATTGTGTGAGTATATTTTTACACATTTTAAAATGATTTGCAATTACTTTTACTCAAATTTTAATTATGTTTTTTATTTAACTGCATCTGTTGGTTTTTGGGTTTGTTCACACTGACTGTAGGAGTTCATTTTATTTTTCAGTAATCAGTCCTTTGTCTTATGAACTACGCAAAATTTCCTCCCAGTCTGTCATTTACCTTGGACTTTGTTTCTTTTTCCAGGCAGATTTTCCTTATTTATATATAGCCAAATTTATTGATCTGTAAATATCTCATTAAAGGAAAATCACTGCTCCCTTAATACATTCTATGTGAGAGAGGGAGGAGGTCTTAGAAGCCCCAGGTCAGACTCCCCCACTCTTAGAAGGCAGAGACAGGGCTACAGAAAGACCGTCAGGCCACCTGACTCTGACCTTGTGTGCTTTCCATGATGCCTGGCTGCCTCTTTTTCTGCAACAGAACTTAGAGCCTCTCAGAGACCCCACCAAGGGATTGTGTTGCCCCTTCTGCCCCAGTCAGTTTTCCCAGACACATCTAACCTTGGGGATGATGTATTGTCTGAATTTTGTGTCCTGGATCACAGAGTGGGGTACATTAGCAGGAATGAGGCTGATGTATCTTTGTATCTCATTCAATACAGCCTCTGTGTAGGGCATCTTCATCTTGTCCTTCATGGAGGGGCTCTGGTTGGGTCCAATCACACGGTCAATTTCTTCATGAACTTTGGCTGAAGAGACATGAATCATGAATATTACTCAAGAGATGTGTTCCCTGGACACATGGGAATTACTTGAAATGTTTGTGATGTGCAACACAGAGTGGCCTATAATAGGCTCCCAAGGTCAAAGAGATGTTGCTAAACAGCCTACTGCTCTGCACTTGATGGAATTTTTATTTTCTTTTTTGCTGTAAATACCAGAGACTTTGTTGAAGAAAACATAAAGGCTGGGTTAACTATGGTCTCAGCCTCCTGGCTTCATTGGCTTATTCTCATGTACAAATGAAGTAGGACCTTTCCAGTGGGAATTATGGTTTATTCCATGATTCTTGGCAAAGCAGCTGTAGAGAGGAAATGTTTAAGCCTCACTCTAGTGGGAGCATCCCCTTTGTCACCTTCACAGTCTCCCAGATCATTTTGTTGAGCAGTATAAACACTGGCTTTGTAAGGCCCATGCTCTGAGAATGTGCTTGAGAAAATCAAACACTATAATTTCATTTTTGAATGTTAAATTATATTGCAGCTAAAAATCCTCTTTGGGGAATCTGGTCCATTTTTAAGATGGAAAAACAGAGGCCTGAAAGATGAAACAATTTGTTTCAGGTCACATAGCCAGGAATTGGCAAGCCCAGGATAAGAATCCAGCATGGGTCCTTCATCTAAAGGGGGCTCACTCTTTGGCACTGCACCTCATATCAAAAAGTGGGGGTTCTGAAGATCCTCTGTTTTCAACTTAAACAATAGCATTGTGTTCTTAAAAGTGTTTCTTCCTTATCAGCATTATTAGATAGAGTTCTGATCTGCAAAAGCAAAAGCACAGAGCCGGCCCTTTGCACGACGCTCTACAAGGCAGTCCAGAGAAAGCGAAGCAGTCACTGTCAGCAGTACCTTCTCACCCTTGTCTAGTGCCCGGATCTCATTTTTTATTTGCTCACTAGAATACTGCCGTACCTTCCACCTCTGGATGTTTCATTAGAAGCAGGAGCGCGTATCTCAGGGTTGAACTGGTTGTCTCTGTTCCTGCTACAAACAAATTTGTTCCACAGCTTGTCAAGTTCTTCAAGTCAAATTCAGACAATGGGCTGTGTTTCTCCTGTAGGTGGTAGAGTTAAGGGCTACATGAATTAAAAAGAAGGCAATGGCTTATCAGAGCTCCACCATCACACCCCTTGACTACTAATAGGCTTCATTTTGTGCACTGTTGCGTGGTGGATTAAAAAAGAAAAGTCAATCATGAAATTGAAACTCCTAGGTTCCATCCCAGGGTAGTCAGTAAACATGTACATACGCCCTTGGCAAGTGACTTTATTCTCTACTCAGTTTCATCATCTGTGAAATGGGGATTAAAAATAGAACATACCCCATAGGCTAATTATAAGAGTGAAAAGAGTTAATGGGTGGGAGCTGTTGGAACAATGCCTCATACATACAAATACGCAGTGAATAATACCTTTTTATATTATATTTAATGAAAAAGATCAGGTGATAAACCCTATGCAAGCACGTAGTGACACCACTGGTCTGTTTCCTTCACGTAAACTACTTAGACGCTCTCAGCCCCACACTCTCACATATGACATTCATCATTATAATGGTGTTTCTAACATGAAGACTGTACTTGTAGGACATTTTTACTTAAAAATAAAAGCAGAAAATAAAATAACTCCCTCACAAGAGAAAATCCAGTCAGTTTTTAAAAGCCTTTGCTGGTGAAAAGAGGGAGAAAATAGAAATGTTAACATATATTTTATTCATGTTCTAACTCTATAATTTCCCTAACTAGAATGAACTCTACTATTTTATTTCATTCTTAACACAACCCAAATCTATTATGCAATAAGGTCATAGAGATTTCATATTAATTTAACTTAATATTAAGACAGAATGGAACAAAACCTAAAGGAAAACAGAAACATTTCAGAAGCGTCTACCCAGCTTCTGTTGACATGGAAATAGACATGGAGAGGAGAAAAAGTGACTGAAATCCAGATATTGGCATATCAACTTTCCTTCTCTTCCTTCCTCTAGCCTCGTTCGGTGAATCTCAAGTCTTCGACATGTGTGTCCACAGTCCCCTTCTAGTGTTTCCTGGATTGGTGAATGGCCCCAACCTCCATGCATTTAGGCAAACCAGGAACCTAGCATCTCCCCTTTTACATTTCCCAACTTACCACCAATACTGTTAATTTTACATCCTAAGCATCTCTCAAATCTATCCACCTCTCTTCATTTCTATCACCAGCACCCTTCTCTGCCATGGCCCTTTCTTCCTTGGGCTACTGCAGTAGTCTCACCTAGGAGATATCACAGGCGGCCTGCCCAGATCCCTTTTGCTGGTTCAGGTCACCTACCTTCAGCTTCAATGGCCCAACCTGCAGCTTCTTTAGAGGAGTCTCTTGGGCACTGGAGCCACATTGCCAGGAGATGCCTGGGTATTAATTAGCCTAAACACACCGTCATGGGGGCTGCCTGTAGCCAGTGACTAATGGGTGCAGGGCTACAAAAGCCGAGCTCACTCACCTCAGGGCCTGACGAACTCTGCCCTGTGATTTATACTCTACTGCCCACTGTAGGATCCTGCAGAAACTAGACTTAATACGAAACTTCATCAATGTTTAGCTTTTTCCTCTTCCCTTCCTGTTCCTCTCATTCAGGTACAAGTTTCTCTAAATGGAATTCCCTTAATAAATCGCTTTCCTATAAATCCCTATTTCAGGCTGTGCTACCAGGAAACTGACCTTCAGGCAACTCCTGGTCTATGCACCTACTGTTGACCAGTATGTCCTTCACAACACAAATATGATCATTCCTTACACAGTGTTCAAACCCCGCAAACAATTTTCATTGTCATTAGGACAAAAACTAAACTAATTGATATGGCTGCCAGCCCTGTGTGAATGGTCTGCTTGCTGACCTACCGCTGCTTTCGCTTCTCTCCCCCAGCTCTCTCCTGCTCTCTCCTTTCCAGTCACTGGCTTTCTTTCTACCGCTCATATTCCCAAGCTTCTTCTGCCTCAGGGCCCTTGCACATCTCGTTTCTCTGTTTGGTATATTTTTCTCTGCCACTTTTACACAAATAACCCCTACTCACCCTACAGCTCCCAGGCCAATTATGACCTAGGTGTACAGGGATGTACACAGTGGGCCTGGGTTTAGAAGTCCCTCCTCATCTTACATTAGACCAACACTTGTGTTCCTGCCACATCCTCCCATAGCAACTTGGACTTCCCCTATGAGCACTTCATTGTTACTATCTGTTTTGATAATCGCTGCCCTAGACTGTAATCTCCATTAAGTCAAGGACTATATATTTATTAATGAATTACTAAATTTATCCATCATTATCTATCATGTATCTATAATATTCTAGTCCTTGTACTAGTTGCTAGTGACACAAAGTGTGGGAAATCGACACTGCCCCAGTCCTCTTGGCAAATACAGTGCAGTGTAGAAGAATCTAGAAGTAAATTACATAAATATTTCCTTACACTATGACGAGTGCTATGAAAAAAAAATTGTAGGGTATTATTTGTTTTGTTGTTTTATTCCCTTTACCAGGCATCATGTCTGGCACACAGTTGGTACTAAATAAAATTTTTGAATGTGACTTAATAGCCTGGCTATGGGCTATTCCCCGCTCTGTCCCAAACAAACATCTAGTTTTCCTTCAGATTGAAGAGGGCATTTTGATGCACATCCTTGGAGTGAAATGAGTTTAAATGCCTCTACTGATTACAGGGAGATTTCTGAGCAGTAAAAGGGACATCAATACACCTTTCTTGGACATCTTTTCTAAGGAAATCAAGCTATCCAAACCAGCCCTTTATAGCTAGTTTAAGACTAAAGTTATTATTAATTAAATGTGTGCTGTAATTTGCATATTTCTGATATGATTGAGTGGTATTTTTCTTTCATTTATATATACTTGGGAGACCTATGCATAAGCAAAATTCATTTTATAGGGCTCAAAGGATAATTTTCATATTTTGTTAGTATGTGTATTTATACATGAAATGGTTTTTTGTTTTGTTTTGTTTTTATTATCTATTGCTGGTCACCATCTGGGCTCTTTTTCTGCTGATGTGCTCATGGAGAGCCATGCTGGTATTTTATGTGACAGTCAAAGGATTGGTGGCTGTATGAATATTTGCTATTCAATATTTTTAATACCACTCACTCATGCCTAATATATAACATCTTTGCTTTAGAATCTTTATCCACCACCCATTTCAAATAATGAGATTGTCTATAAGATAACACAATCCATTTTTTATAATGTATGGGTCTATGACAGACTATCTGGAAAGCACTGTGGCAATATATGGCTGACTGTGTGTAAAGGGTGTGTAGAGAAAATGCATATGTGTTTTATCCACCCCAAGGTAAATATATGTTCAGAAATAGGCATGTATATGTTTGTGTGTCTATCATGGAGCTCATCCTAAATATGTATCAAGAACTTTTAATTGCTAATGTCCAAATATAGGAAGTAAATAGAAACACAAAGGAAAAAGAGGGCTTTGGGTCATTTTGAAGTTCTAGTATTAATGATAACAGTGTACCCTATTGCCCTAAAAATCAAATTACCAAGATTTACCTCCATGGTGTGACTGTGCTCTCAGGTACTCCCATGGGAGGATAGGACACTGTACTGGGGAGGGACAGTGCATACAGTACCTGCTCCATCTTGCTGAGGAAACAATCAATGTAGTCTCGAGGGTTACTCTGATCCAGGGATTCTTGATGTTCCTTCACTTTTTCCAGAATGAAATTTTTAATATCTTCACTTCTTTTGGAAAATGATTTGTGCTTTCCAGGGAGATACTTTATGAGTTCTGGCCAGAGATTGTACATCTAAAAAAGAAGGGGGTGGGGAATACACTAAAAATTTAGTTTGTAAAGAGGAACCAGAGTTTCTGAATAGAGTGCCTAACCTTCTGTGTGGTCTGGTCAGGCAGAATCCCTTCCTCCAACAGGCAGAAGAGAAGGGAGGACAATCATCACATACAGGAGAGTGGCCCCAGCCCATCTCCTTGCACATCCTAGCTTTGGTCAACCCCAGAGTCATATGCAGGGCATGGGCACAGGGGCCTTAAAAGAAACGAAGGCAACTGGGGATGTTTTGTCTTCTTTTGTGTGAGTAGACCCATAGAGGCAAGCAGAGGATGACCTTCCAGTGATGCTAGAATAACTGTCATTGCACTCATTCACTTGACATACATGGAAGGGAAGTGACAGTGAATGCTGACGTTCTCACTTTGTTCCTGAAGTAGCCCTTGTGCCCAGCCTGCAAGCTGCCAGTGGGCCAATGAAACCCACTCTGGGCGCAGATGCAGCCTCAGCCTTACCTGGATCCATGGAGAGTTCATTTGCCTAAAATTTTCATTTAACAAACCCATCAGGAAAAGGAACTTCTCACTGTGGTACTGAAAACGCTCCTTGAAGAGGATGGAACAGATCACGTTGCAGGCAGCACAGGAGAGGATGAAAGTAGGATCAAAGGGCTGAGCTGATGTGAGAAACGAACTCTTAACACAATTTTTATCAAGAACAGCACCTTCTTCCTGCTCAGATTTATACACAGAATTTATTTCCTCTAAACTTCCCCAAATTAAGATGTAAGCACCTTCTAATAATACTGATACTACATAGCATTGCACTATGCTACTAATATTATTGATTATGCTATTATAAAAATACTTTAATAGTCCTAAGAGCAACAGGTGATATTATGGAACATTTACCACATGCTGGATACTTGCAACCATCTCGCAAACTATATTATTTAACTCTCATTCTGAGGTTTGATTTTTAGTCCCATTTTTCAGATGTGGAAACTGCATCTTAGAGAAGTTAAGAAACTTGGCCAAATTTACACACCCAGCAAGTGCTGAAGTTGGGAAATTAGTCTGAACTAAAGGATTTGAGAGTCCTAACTGAAAGCATCATTTCTTCCCACCCCTTTTCTCCCAAGCCAGCTCCCTGATTAATAGAGCAGGTCGTGGACCACAGAGTGATTCCCCAAGAAGGAGCTTTGACCAGTGGGGCGGTGTGTGTAGGACGTCCCCTTGCCCCCAAAGGGGTGATCACTGGCATTCACCCTTGGTTTTCCTGAGCTCCGCCACCAGGCTCCGGGCTTCCTCCTGGACCCTCTCCTCAATGCTCCTCTTCCCCATCCCGAAGTTCCTCAGGGTCATGAGGGAGAAGCGCCGCATTTGCTTCCACCTCTCTCCATTACTGGAAAGGATTCCTAGGAAAAGAAACAAGGAGCAGGCAAGTATTTTGTATCACGGGGTCGAATTTTCCCTACAGCTGCTCTCGTGTCTACTCTGAGCTGCTTCCAGTGCCCTTTAGCAGAGATTCAGCAAATGGCAATTTAAGAGCACAGCCTGTTTTGGAGTTTAAGATGGTGGGATGAGGCAGGGAGGGGAATCATTGCCACCTGTGGGAAGCCCTCTGTCTGGTTTCGTTAAAAAATGATCAAAAGCGGCATGTGTTCTCATGAACCCCTGTCCTGAGGGTCTGTTTTTACACTTCATATTCCTCTAACTTGTGGTTTAGTTCTAGCTGTGATTTTTTCTATGAGAAGATAAGCAAAGTGAATCAATATTGGATTTATGAATCTATTCTCCCGCGAATTTACAACAGTGAATATTAGACTTCTCTGAATTAGAAGAAACAAAGGAGCAAAGGAACTCAATATGTTTCATACCAATACTTTTTAATTTCTTCCTCTGTATAAAACCAGTTACTTATTCTGAAGTTCCTATTGCTCTTAATGCACCATCTGTTTCATCAGCATGTTGCATCCTCTCAAAAGTCAATGACAAGTTTGCAGCTGTTAACTGCCGAGCAAATGATGTCCCTAAGGCTGGAACATCACAAAGAAAAAAAAAATACCTGCCCTGGCTGGTGTGGCTGGGTGGATTGAGTGCTGTCCTGCCAACTGAAACGCCGATTGGGGGAGTGAGAGAGGCAACTGATCAAGGTTTCTCTCCCTCTCTTTCTCCCTCCCTCTAAAAATTAAAACAAAACAAAAAACCACCTATTCAAAGATTTATGAACCCGAAGCCATGATTTGTGAATATCACACAGGGGCAACAGAAAACTTCAAGAACTACAGAGTAGGAGCCGTCGTCGTCGGCAGCCGTCCGTCTCGAGAGACGATGGTGTAGCTTCTTGAGAGTCTATCTGCACCGCCGAGAATGGCTGTGCAGTCCAACTTGGGAGTGACACAGTATCTGTCTCCTCCCATGTTGAATCGACATCTTGTGATGACGCTGGAGTGTCCTCTCCAGTGAAGCTGAAGCTACAGAGCCTGGGCAGGGTGATATGGAGGGTCTGCTGTTGCCCATGCAGCAGACCCCCCCTCTCTTCACAGCTGAAGGATCCAAGGGAAAGACGGAGTCAATACAGCTTGGCTTCAGGTGCGCCGCAGGAGTTGCCGGTGTTGACTACAACGTCAAACCGCCTTAGGGACTCCGGCTCCGGATTTTCTGTCGGGGTTTACTCCCTTAGCCTTTCCCCTGAAGAGGTATGCCACAAGGCAGCGGAGGTTTTTTGGAGTCAGAGTTTTCCTTCTCTGAGAGTAGGAGCAGAGCCATGCTAATCCTTTGAAATGTGATCTTATCTCTGAGTTAGACAGTTTGATCAAAAGGGGGGAATTGTTAATAAAAGAAATACAGGGCAAAATGGAGTCACTTTTGCTAAGTCATATCACCAAACCTAAACTTAATAACTAACTTTCCTGCTGTTTCAGCCTCTCCCAGGAGTGAAATTTTAAACCAATTAATCTGGACTTTCCTGATCTATACCAGAGAGGTAGTCTGCATGATAAAATTCCTGCTATTCCCTTTTCCCTAAAGGTAGAGGACCTGGCCTAAAAATAATTCTTTCCTTTTGTGAATAACTTTCCTGCCATACCCTCTGCCTATTAAAACCTTCTATTTTGCACAGCCCCTCAGAAGTCCTTCTAGCTGATAGATAGGATGCTGTCTGATACAGGAATAGCTTCATAAAATCAATTAGATACTCAAATTTACTCAGCTGAATTTTATTCTTTAACAGAGTTAAATTTCTATTTCTCTGGGATTTGCAACTTTACAATTTTAAGTGGTTTGGAGGAGACTTTCAGGCTCTCTGAAGTTGTGTGTGTGTGTGTGTGTGTGTGTGTGTGTGTGTGTAATCCTCGGTATACGTAAAGCAATATATGTAACACATACCTAAGTTCTGAAACATAATAGTAAAATAAATTATCTGTGAGACAATATCTGTGAGCCTATTGTCCAACTGAAGACCTACAGTCTGACTAGTACCATTTATGGCTCCCTGTCACCCCTCCCCCACAAAACAGGCTGTGATGGAAAACAGTAATTTTTATACCTAGTCATTTGTTCATTGTTGCTGCAGCCCTTGTACCATGTGAAACAACACCCCAGGAATAGCTTCTCCAGTTGCCTAAATCCTAAGACCTGCAGGGAAAAACTTATTTCAAAAGTTTCCCAGATTGTTTTTATCGCAATCATATTTGTTTATTTAGCTTATAAGGAACTTGGACTCTGTTTTTTTCTTTTTTAATCCTCATTGGAGGACATTTCTTCATAGTTTTTAAGAGAGAGGAAGGGAGAGCGAGATGTATGGATGCGAGAGAGAAGCATCAATTGGTTGCCTCCCATAGGTACCAGGACGAGGGGTCCTATGCGCCCAGACCAGAGATCAAAACCTGCAACCCAGGTATGTGCCCTGACTGGGAATCACACCTGCAACCTTTCGGTTACCAGATGATGCTCCAACCAACTGAGCCACACTGGCCAGAGCTATACTGTTTTTGATGTTCATCTCAATAGAGCTATCAGAGCATCTGTTATATAATAAAAGAACGTGTTTGGTCCTTGGCCTTGTTCCTGGGAGAGAACTTATAAATCTTTGGAATTTCCCAAGTATTAGAGCCCCTGGGATCTCACCTGAGTTTATGATAATGAGGTGACTCATAGTGGGACTCTAGACAGTTTAAAGAGGGGGCTAGCTATGCAAGAAAGACAATTATGTATTTAAAGGGTTGGGACTTTGGGCCAAAGTATATCAACTGATCTCTCAACTTTCAGGGAGTAGAGGGAGTTAGAGATTGAGTTCACTCACGTGGTCACTCAAACCATCACACCCATATAATAAAAACTTGACGGCAAAGCTCAGGTGAGCTTCCTGGTTGGTGAACATATTAATGTGCCAAGAGGGTAATCCATTCTGATTCTCGGGGAGAGGATACCGAAGCTCTGCATTTGGGACCCTCTCAAAACTTGCCCTATGTGTCTCTTCATTTGGATCTCTTATATAATAAAACTGTAATTGTAAGTTAGCACCTTCCTGAGTTCTGTGAATAATTATACCAATTATTAAAGCTGAGGAGGTCACTGGAACTCCTGAATTTTTCTCCAGTTGGTCAGAAATATGGATAACCTGGGAACACCTGGACTTACAGCTGGGGTCTGAAGTAAGGGCAGTGCTGTTGGGGATGAGGCCCTTAACCTATGGAGTCTGCACTAACTCTGGGTAATAGCATCAAAATTACATTGCAGTATTATGGCATTTAATCAGTTGCTTGGGGTAGAACAGACATTTATTAAGTTAGTTCCATATTTTGGTAAGTTAACCCATATTTTGATTTGAAACTTACCATATCCTTTATGGACAGCTGAAATAATTGGAAGAAGTCCTCTGCCAAGGAATACATCACCCTGATCAATCAGAGCTTCCTTCACTGCCTCATATCCATGTAAGACCACGACAGGCCTGGTTCCAAGGTACAACATGTAAACAGGGCCATACTCTTGGGCTAACTGGAAAAAGATTCAAGCAGCTGTGTAAATGCTATTGCGACATCTCTCCACTGGAGGCTTAGGTAGAAATTGAGTAATAATTTATCTGTAGCTTAGCCTTTACCCCATTTTCACTCCATTTTAGAAATTTAACCTGGGGTATAGTCATGGGTTCATTCTTTCCTTCATTTATAATATGCAACCATTAAGCAAATATTTACTAAGCACCTATACTGAGTATAGGTGCATGGGCAACAGCAGACCCTCCATATCACCCTGCCCAGGCTCTGTAGCTTCAGCTTCACTGGAGAGGACACTCCAGCGTCATCGCAAGATGTCGATTCAACACGGGAGGAGACAGATACCGTGTCACTCCCGAGTCGGACTGCACAGCCATTCTCGGCGGTGCAGATAGACTCTTAAGAAGCTACACCATCGTCTCTTGAGACGGACGGCTGCCGCCGCCGCCGACGACCTATACTGAGTCAGACACTGTGCACAGCTCAGGAGCCCCCATGGAGCTTAGAGTCTAGCGAAAGTGACAGGCAGTAAACAGTCAAACAAACTACCTTTGTGATACAGATTGAGCATAATTCTATGAAAGTGATAAAGTATGCCCTGTGTTGGATGATAATGGGAAGACAATAAAACAGAGAGATCAGGAATATATGAGGAGATAAGATTTAAAGTTCAACTAAAGATGAGAAGGAAGCAGCTAGGAAAAGTGAGTGGGGGAGAGCTTGCTAAACAGTATTAAAAAAGGGAGAAACCTACATATTTATGATAGCATTGTTCCAAGACGACAAATAGAGTATTAAAACAGTCAACAACTGGGGCATGGCTTTTGAACACTGTTCTCTCTACAAGTTTGACTATTTTAGATTCCACATGTAAGTGAGATCATGCTGTATTTGTCTTTCTGTGTCTGACTTATATTACTTAGGATAATGTCTTCCAGATTCATCCATCTTGTAAATAGCAGGATTTCCTTCTCTTTTTAAGGCTAATAACATTCTAGTGCGAGAGAGAATAGGTAAATAGATAGCTAGCCCACATTTTCTGTATTTATGTATTGATAAGCATTTAGATTGTTCTGGAGAATAACTCCTTGGACAATGAACTCCTGCTGATAATTTCTTTTCTCATATTTGCAAAGGAATAAATGTCCATCAGGAGAGCAGGATAGGGCCGTATCAGAGCAAGATGCTAGGGAGGGGAGTATGGACCACAATGCATCCAATAGATCATCTAGTATAAAATATTAGTAATAAAAATAATCATATAGAAGGGCGTTTGACACTTATTTACATTTGCTGGGCTTGCCTTTTGGTAAGTGTCCTATGCCGACGGGGATTGGAAGCCTTTCAATTAAAGTATGTTCTGATTCCAGAATTTTCTCATACTCTAAAATTCAACCTATATCTCAGATCTGGTCAATGTACCTCACTATCCGCTCTAGAGCGATCCAGTCCAGAAAGAAAATGGTTATCTGTCTTGCAATACAGAGATGGACACCCTGAAGTGCCTCAGTGGTGAGTCAAACTAAGAAAGGTTGAGATGAGCCGGCCAGCCCACAGCGGTCTCAGATGCAGAGCTGGAAGGTGCCCCCCTCACATGGAGATGACCAGCCCCAGGATGAAACCCTCTTACCTTGCAGAGAGATGAAGGGATGTCCTTCAAGTTTAGATGCATCAGATTCCCAATGATGGGAAGGGGAGTTGGGCCTGGCGGGAGCCTCTCTCCTTTGTGACTGCCTTTCCACACCAAAAGGAAAACCAGGCAAATGGCACAAATAATAAGAACAGGAGTAACAATTTCCAGCAGCTCCATCTCAACTACTCGATGTTAGGAATGTTCGAGTGCTTTTTAGAAAGCAGTCTTGTGCAGGGGTGTGACCTGCCAGTTCTTGGATCTGAAAACAACAAAACAAAAAAGAACACCCTGGGATTGGTTCTGGCTTTATTTAATGTACTGAACCTTGACGCCTGAGGTTTAGAAAAACTCATGTTTTCTACCTCTCATTCTGCAACTTTTGATTTTCTAAGCATCTCTATTGCATGTACTTTTCCCCTTTCAGCAGTAATGATTAACTATAAAGTTGCATTTTAGTTTTCATGACTTTCTGAATCTGTTTAAATAATTAAATTCACAAATGTGAAAAAAAAGACAATATATCCTGACATCTTATTTGAGTTGTCCTCAAACATAATTTTTTATCATGTTTCTTATCAGTTAAGTCTATTGTGTCCATCAACAGATGAATGGATAAAAAGGTTTTATATGTATATAAAAACATATATATATATACACAAAGGTATCAGTAAGAGGTAACTTTAAAAAGTAATGAAGTTCTAATATTTTCCACAACATCCAAGAACCTTGAAGACATGATACTAAGTGAAATAAGCCAGATACAAAATAGAGACGCTAAGTTCATGGACATGGAAAGTACACTAGAGTTTGCCAGGGCCCCAGGGGAGGAAAAATGGGCTGTTAATGTTTAATGGGTACAGAGTTTATGTTTGAGATAATGAAAAAGTTCTGGAAATGGATAATGACAATGACTACACAAAACTGTGAATGCATCTAATGCCACTGAACTACACATCTTAAAACTGTTAAAATGGTAAATCTTACGTATATTTTACCACAATAAAGAAAATGAAAACATTCACTGAGGTAGTATTTGAAAAATGTTATCTCCCTTGTATTTGTATTTAAGATTATGTTCTTTTTGATTTATTCTTTGAGGTAAGTCTTACAATTTTTTTAAAACATTTTTAAAATTTATTTTTAGAGAGAGAGGAAGGGAGGGAGAAGAGGAAGACAAATATTGATTGGTTAATTGCCTCTCACCCATGGACCTGGCCTGAGACCCAGGCATGTGCCCTGACAGGCAATCGAACCAGTGACCTTTTGGTTCATAGGCTAGCACCCAATCCACTGAGCCACACCAGCCAGAAAGGGGTAAGTCTTACTATTAACAGTAAGATCTATACATTATTTTATGGGGCATTTTTACTAAAATAAATTTTTCTAAGCTCTAAAAAGAAATCTACTGCGGTTTTCTACTACTTATTATAGCAAACATGAAAAATGTATTAAGCACAAAAATTCATTACCTGGTTTTTAACTTGGCTATTTTTCACTGATTTCAGAGCCATCTCTCTGTATTTCTCACAACAGACCATTTCCATTAAACAATTGCTTACTAGCCTGCATGCATGTATCCATTAGCCTTAGAACTTGTAAGCTGGGATGGATCCACAGCCAGTGATGGGTTTGCACACGGAGAACCCAGGCAAAGGTAATCATTGACTTGGAAATGCTTCAACAGGACTGTAGTGTTGTTTTGGGTGTTGAAGCAGGTGAATAAGTACAGTGAGATGCTGGAAACAAGTTGGGAAAGAGCAGATTTAAAATTACATAAACATATCATTCCTTTGCTTACAAATTTTAAAAGGATTCATTTTTTTAATAGACCTTTTCTTTCATTAAGATTTTATGGTTTTAGAGTAGTTTTAGATTTATAGCAAAATCGAGTGGAAGATGCAGACAGTTCCCATGTACCCTCAACCCTCACCGTCCAAATCCTGCATCAGGGTGGTTTTATCTGTTACAATCAGTGAAGCAACACTGACACATATGAACCTAAGTCCATAGCTGGCATTACTGTTCAACCTTGGTCTTGTATGTTCGGTGGGTTTGACAAATGTATAATGACATGGATGCACCATTATAGTATCCTATAGAGTGTTTTCACTGCCTTAAAAATCCCTTGTACGCTACTTATTCATTCTTCCCTCCCGCAACCCTTGGCAACCACTGATCTTTTCATTGTCTTCATAGTTTTGCCTTTTCCAGAAGTCACAGAGTTGGGATCATACAACATATAGCCTTTTCAGATAGGCTTCTTTCACTTAGTAATACATATTTAAAATTTCTCCATGCCTCTTCATGGCTTGATAGCTCATTTCTTTTTAGCGCCGAATAATATTCCGTTGTCTGGAAGTTACTCCAGTTTATGTATCCATTCACTTACTGGAGGACATCTTGGTTGCTTTCAAGTTTGGGCAAATACGAATAAAGCTACTATATATATATCTGTGTGCAGGTTTTTGTGTAGATGTAAGTTTTCAACTCATTAGAGCAAATACCAACAAGGGGTGCAATTGCTGGATCATATGGTAAGAGTATGTTTAGTTTTGTAAGACAAAACTATCTCGTAATGCGGCTGTACCCTTTTGCATTTCCATCAGCAACAAATGAGTGTTCTTGTTTCTCCACATCCTTACCAGTATTTGGTGTTGTCAGTGTTCTGGATTTGGACCATATAATAGGTATGTGGTGGTATCTCATTGTTTTAATTCGCATCGCCCTGGTAACATATGATGTGGAGCATCTTTTCATGTGCTTATTTGTCATCTGTGTATCTTCTTTGGTGAGGTGTCTGCTAAGGTCTTTGGCCTAGTTTTCAATTGGGTTATTTTCTCACTGTTGAGTTTTAAGACCTTTGTATATTTTGGGTAACGGTCCTTCTCAGATGTGTCTTCTGCAAATGTTTTCTCCCAGTCTATGCTTGTCTTCTCATTCTCTTAATATTCTTTTGCAGAGGAAAAATCGTATCTAAAAAGTCATAGCCACACATCTAGATTTTCTCCTCTGTCATCTTCTAGGAGTTTTATAGTTTTGTGTTTTACATGTAGGCCTAGGATTCATTTTGAGCTAATACTTGTGAAGGGTGTGAGGTCTGTGTCTAGATTCATTTTTTGCAAGTGGATGTCAAGTTGTTCCACCACTGTTGTTGAAAAGACTATCTTTTTTTCATCATTGCGTGGAATCTATAGATCACGTTGGAAAGAAGTAGCATATTGACAATACTGAGTCCTCCTATCCATGAACTTCAAATATCTCTCCCTTTTCCTAATTCTTTGTTTTCATCAGTTTTGTAGTTTTCCTCAAATAAATCTTGTACATATTTTGTTAAGACTTATAGCTCAGTAATTCATATTTTTAGATGCTTATGTAAATGGCATTGAATTTTAAAATTTAAAGTCTGAAAGTTATTGCTTCAAAGGTTTCTAACTTTTGAAAAAAGTTACTAAGTAACAAGACTTAGAATGCCCACCATGATCTATCTCTACTTCTCTTGACACCTACTTTGCCAGTCTTATCTTTTGGTGTTCCCATTCTCAAAAATAATGTGATGCCTATATTAAACTTTGTTCCATTCTTGAAAGGTTCTTGAACTGAGTCTTCACACTATTATCTGAGCTTTTTTAAACAGCTTTGTTGAGCTATAATTCACATAGCGCACAACCCATCCTTTTAAAGTATGCAGTTCAGTTTGCGTGGACATATTTTAGTTTTTAGGTAGATACCTAGAAGTGGCATTGCTGGATCTTGTGGCAACTCTATGTTTATTTTAAAGAACTGTCAAAATATACTTCAAAGTGGCTGTACCATTTTACATTCCTACTATTAAGGTATGAGGATTCCAATTTTTCCACATCCTTGACAACTTTATTACAGTCTGAATCTTTTTGTTATAGCCATCCTAGTGAGTATGAAGTGGCATCTCATAGTATCAATTGACATTTCACTAATGACTAATGATATTGAATATCTTTCTTGTTCTTGCTGGCCATTTATGTATCTTCTCTGAAGAAATATTTATTGTCATCTTTTGCCCATTAAAAATTGGCTAACATATTTTCTCATTCTTACTCTCCCCCTGCTCTTTTTTTCATACATACCTAGCACCATGTTCTTCTCATTTATATAGTCTTATCATAGTTGGAACTGTTTGATTAAGGTCTACCTTCCCATGAGACTGTTGATTCTGAAAGAGCAGAGACACTGTCTTATTCACTATTTTGTTCACTGTTGGTATAATACTTTAATCATCAGGGCTCCTCAACTCTGGGCATGGTCTGTTAGGAACTGGGCCACACTCAACAGGTGAGCAGATTAGTCAAGGCAGGTGGGGAGTGGGGAGCCTGGGCCCCAGCAAGGCAGGGGAGCCAGTTTCCGCTGCCAGCCCCATACCATTCCACCTGGCCCACGCAGGCCCTGCCTTGGCCATGACAATCCACAGCTTCTAGAGCAGCCACCGGGACTTCTCCTTTGGGCTCTGGAAGCTGATGGCTACTAAGACCCACATCATGAAGTCTGCAGAGAAGTTAGCTGATGAATTGCATATGCCATCCCTCCCCAAAATAATGTTTGGAGACAACATTTTAAGAATCCAGCACTGTTCTGGCTTTGGGATCAAGTTCAATGCTACATATGCTTTAAGATGTGTAAACAACTACCAAGGAAGGCTCACAGTAGCCTGTGTGGGAGAGTGGCAGGAATGCAGGACGAGGGTAAACACTCCAAGGAGGTTATTAAACTGTATGACTGGACCCATACAACAGGTTATAAGGGAACATTATTTGGGGAATCAGTCAAGTCAAAGGTTGTACCTACAACAGATCTTATAGAGAAATTGAAAGCCAGAGAATAATTAAGTTTTTCGAAGAAGTTGTTTGAGGACAAACTTCATGATCTAAGTGTGAAAATTAGAGTAATGCCTTCCAGCTTTTTCCTGCTGTTGTGGTTTTCTTGAGAACAAGTGGCGTGCTTATCAGAATGAACGACAGGAGACTTTACCAGAGGCTAAGACCTACATGTTACAAGAATAGACATCACAAGAAAGCAAAATTGCTAATTTAATGCATGTTCTGCCTTCCTTCTTCACGGAGCCCAATGAAGTAGCACAGTATTTACCAATCAAGGGTGCAGTTTATGGGAAGCTAATACTTCCAGAAAGAATTGACCATAACCCAACAGACTCACAAGAAAATGCACCTGTAGAATAGAATGTGACGTACTGCATGCTCACCATGGAATATGATGGAGACCTTGGAGTGGATGGGAGTATTTTTATTATGAGAATTAATTGCCTTTGTCTATGTGCAGATTTTCAGTAGCCTTGAAGGACAAAAAATAAAAGACTGTTGCAGGCCAAAAAAAAAAAAAAAAAAAAAAGTCAAGGCAGAAAATCCCGAGACTGCCACAAAAGTACTGAAAAGCCTGCTTCCATTTCCAACATCCCATGTTTGAGAAACAGGGTTTTCTACTGTAACAGCAACCAAAACGAAATTACAGAGCAGACACACTTCGGGTGTCACTGTCTACTATCACCCCTAGATTGGACCGTCCAGTTGCAGAAAAACAAGCTCAGGGCTCCCACTGATTCTGTATTATGCTGAGTTGTATAATTATTTTATTATATATTACAATGTAATAATTATAATAAAGTGCACAATAAATGTAATGTGCCTGAATCATCCCGAAACCATCCCTCCAACCCACCTCCTGGTCTGTGGAAAAATCGTTTTCCATGAAACCAGTCCCTGATGCCAAAAAGGTTGAGGACCACTGCTTTACATGCTTTCATACCACATGCTCAAACCCTAACTGAATTATATTTAAGTTGATATTCACATTCTTTCTCCTGTTGTGTCAGGAAGGTTGCTGTCTCCATTGAAAAGGTTTGTGGGGTCACCTCCCCTCTGACCATTTGCGCTCCTGTCTCCCACTGGTTGAGGGTTGTTCCTTGAGACAGTTTTGTGCATATCTGAGTTATGTACAGAATGACCGCAGCTTCCATAGTGTGGGAGGACCCCTGCAGTGAAACACAAAATGTTAAGTGCAGGCATAGCACTATTGAGGCAAGGGAACCCAGTGGACTGCATTTTAGTATAGCATCTGGTGCTCTGACTGCCTGGAACACATTTCACCATCACCATCACTCTTCAGCTGGCTGGCTGCTTCCTGTCCATCATTTAAAATCAGGCTCAAACCTGACATCGCCTCTTAGAAACCACTAGGCTGGGCTGACCCTTTGTGCCCCTTGCTTCCAGCATACACTCTGCTGTGTTACTTACCACACTATGATAAGTGCCTTTTATTAACTCACCACCCCAGCCCCCACCGTCCAACATACAAGGCTATACACCTTTTCGTTGCTTCAGCAACTAGCACATACCAGATGCACAATAAATAATTATAGGAAGAAAAAACCTGAAGATAAAAAATAGAATTAGATGGTGTCTTAGTCTTCTCAGGCTGTTGTAACAAAATACCATAAATGGGGTGGCCTAAACAATTTATTTCTCATAGTTCTCGAGACTGAGGAGCCAGGATAAAGATGCTAGCAGATTGATTTGGTGTCTGCTGAGAGCCCTCTTCCTTGTTTGCAGGTGGCCACTTTCTTGCTGTGTCCTCACATGGCCAAGAGACAGACATCTTTCTCATATCTCATCTTGTTAAGGGAACCAATTCCATTTATGAGGGCTTCATCCTTACAACCTGTTTACCTCCTAAAAGCCCCACCTCTGAATGCCATCACATTTGGGATTAGGGCTTCAACTTAGGAAATTTAGGAAGATACATTAAGTCTGTAGCAGGTTAAGTAGAAAAATAGATAGAAAATAGGAATAAAAGATAGAAAGGTAAGGAAAATAAGTAAAATATCATTCTGAGTTATGATCTACGTAATAATGGACAATTGGAGTGAGCAATAAATTAACAATAAATTACAGCTGATCCTTGAACATGGATTTGAGGTGCATGGGTTCACTTGTACAAGGATTTTTTTTCAATAAATATTGTATTTTCCTTATGATTTTCTTAACATTTTTTCTCCAGCTTACTTTATTGAAACAATACATAATACATAGAATACAATAATACATTTAATATACAAAACATGTGTTAATCAACTATAATCTCTAAGGCTTTTTGGGGAGTCAGATTTTTTAACCATGCAGGGGGCCAGTGCCCCTAATCTGCTCAAGAATCAATTGTAGTTCTAAATGCTTATTCAAAGACAAGAGACCAGGAGTAAGCTGAGAAGCTGGGCCAGCTTGTTGAGATTTTCCTGTATAGCTGTGGTCGAGGTTTAAAATCCAGGTAGCTTAGCTCACAGCTGCTGAAGACATAATTCAATGTCTTTTATGATGCACTCGTATATGTCAGGCCCTGTGCTATCTCCACTACAGGAACTTACTGTCTACTCAGAGTCAGAAACATACGTTGACTCTGGTAGGATGGGGGCACTAACACTCCCAACAACTCCCACTATGCTAGATGCTGAATCCACAGAAGAGCCCTGCAAGGTTGGGATAACAGGTCAGAGATGACAGGTAACTAACTGCCCAAGATTCGCATTAAGTCCTAATATGGACACTCTAGCCAAAGTTCTATGTCCTTTTTTCCCACTAGTCACTTAACCTGCATTTCACATTCATCCTTTTGTTCCTTTATGCAACAAAAATAACTAACTCATATGGGCCAGGCACCATGTAAGGCATGAGTAATAGATACTACCGTAGGGAAGACAATGGTTCCAGTCTCTGCCCCCAGAAAGCTGAATTATTTGTGAGAACATTAATGCGAAGCATGTGAAATGTTACAGAGGGAAACGCAGGGTACTGACCTGGGCAAACAGTGCAGGGTGATCTCTCTAAAGAAGTGAAGACTCCCTTAGGAGTCAGCAAAGGGAAATTTGAGCTATAGGGGAGAAAAAGTGAGCCAGGCAAATGGAACAATATATGCAGATACATAGAGAAGGTACATTCAAGGATCTGGGCTGGAGAGGTCAGGTGGGAATGGCAAATCACAAAAAGCCTTGTATGCACACATGTGGGGCTTAATCCTAAAGCAATAATTACTTCGAAGTCACAACTTCTAATCACAAAATTCCTTCCCCACAGCAAGAGGAAACCACTTCATTTTAATACCTACCAAAAGCCTACAGGACGTTTGGTTTGAAGTAAATTTTCCTGGTCTGCAGTAACAAATGTAGGATACTATGTGACTGGATCCTACAGGAACCCAGGTAAAGCATTGCTTTCCTCAAAACTCCCAATACACAAGCCCCGCTGTCTCGACATCACTGTGAAATTGTCCTCAGAGGAAATGTTGAGAGCTTGGGAAGAGTACGTCCAACCCTGACTCTTGAGCTAACACCTGAATTAGTGAAGTTATTTGTACCATTACCAGGTATAATTCATACAATTTGTCCTTCCTCTACTTCAATATAACTGCCTCCTCCCTCCCTCCAGCTCACAGGCAGTCTCCAGGGGCGGGGGCGGGGTACACACTGCTCCATCTTCCCCCTTCCCTTCTCTGCAGCTGGCTGTTCCCCACAAAGAATCAGAAAATCCCCTGTTAAATCCTGAGTCAGGAAAGAAGAGAAACCCTGCTTTCAAAATTCTTATGCCAGGTATTAGTGATCACTTCGTAAGTTACATAAATGTCTAGTCACTGTTGTACACCTGAAACTAATGTATGTCAACTGCAACTAAAAAAGTTTAATTATTAAAAAATTCTCATACCAGGGAGGCAGTGTTCTAGAAGTAGAATAAGAAAAGCCTCTCTAGTCAAGTAAAACTAGTAAATAAAGTGGCTATCTACTGAAATGGTCAAGAAAGCCTTGGAACATAGTAAAGACAACAGAAAAGAATGGAACATATGGAAAACACAAATCACTGATAACAAAATAATTTTATTTAGTTTCTATTTTTTTTTAAAAAGGTAGCATTTCACATATAAATTTAGACTCAAGATTACAGTGTATATTTGCCAAAAGGAACATCCCCAAAAGAGGGACACATCTAGAGCACAGGGAAGCACACTCCATGGGGAGTTCAAGTGGAAGTCCTTTCTTTCAAACTTCACAATGTGATTTCCCTGTTCCTTAACTCTGCCACCAGGGATAACCCACATCTATCACTTTGGGGCAGCAGCTTTTTTTAGCTTATGTAAATAGGAAACACCTCTAGGAATAAAAGCACAAAGATCAATGACCCAGATTTCCCACGACAATCATTATTTATCTTCAGCAACAATATATGACAGGTGAGGAGTTTATTTTTATAGTTCAAAAGTTCTTTCAAGGAGGGCTCGAGAACACAAAATTCACTCATAAAGAATGTATACAATTAACTGAGCAAAAATGAAAAAATGAATCTCTCCATATTACAAATGCCTCGATAGGATAAGGCCCTGGGAAAAGACCCACTCAAATCTGGGATTCCTTTCCCATATAAAGTGTTTGGCACAACCCACACGCTGTCACGAGACTGACAGGACTTACAGTCAGCTGAAAGGTTGCTGGAAGTGATCCCATGACTTTTGTGTCTGGCTTGAACAAAATCCACACAAAAGGTCTTACCAAGCTGCATGTACTATGGAGCACACTATTTCAGGAAAGTTAATCTTAAAGGAAAAAACATCCAGATGAAATAGGTCTCCCATAGCCACAGGCTAACTGTCATCCTCTCAGGGAAGATTAAATCCACTGGCTGCCCAGGAAGTCAGTGGAATCCTGATCTCCTAGAGAAGGTGAAGCTGGAGAACAACTTTGATTTCAGCATCTCAGGGCCAAGAGAGGAGGAGACAAAAACGACCCAGGATGCTTTTTGAGTTACTCTTTGTTCCACACTACGTAGGCTCCTGATGAACAATATTGAGAAGGAGAATCAGCGTGCTAGGAACCACAGCAGCCTAGAATATAGCCTTTAGGCAGAGGTACTGGGGCAAATGAATGTACCCCAAATCCAGTTTTAAAAATTAAAACTTCTGCAGTCATGATACAATACTGTGCAGTGAATAGCTAGGAACTGTATGCTGCTTTTATTTCTGGTTAAAGCCCTGTCTTGCTCTTGGCCAGCCAGAGCTGAGAGGTGACATATAAGGAGTTGTCAGTGACTAGAAACCAGGTACCTTAGTCACATGTGGCCTGGGGCAGTAACACAATCACCACTCAATGGAGGAGAATGCAGGTAGGTCCCCAGAGCTTTGGTTCAAAGTAATGGTTTCATCTCATCCCGAACTTCAAACCATGCTCTATCTCTGAGCCTACTAATGCAACAAACTAGTCATCAGAAATCTCTACAAGGAATCTGGTTGAGTGGCAAGGTGCATGTCCCAGCAGGCCACCAACCTGACTATAGGAAAACAAAAAGGTGTAAATTGTATCAAGTAAATGGTTGCTCAAGTGGAAGCTCATTTCCTGGGGAACTTCAGCAGACTAGATGCTAATCACACCGAGGAACGTGAGGACTGGACCCTAGAGTACTGGATCCGAGGTGTACTGAGTCTTCTTTACACTTACCACATCCTGGCGGTCTTCTTTCTGGCCTTCTAGCTCTTGAATGGCCAAGCACACATTTCCCCGGGGACCAATGTAAACATTAATAAATCTCAGCTTAAAAAAAACACAGTTTGTTATGTATGTAGTGTTTACCACTCCAGTGCAAGCAGTATCTTAGCATCAGACTTTCCCTCTTCCAGGAGTACCAGTTTAGAAAGGAATACACACAGCATACTTGACAAAACCTCAGCTGAAAAGACCATCTGGGTGCCAGACAGCTGGCTCTATCATGGAATCAGCTGACAAGCCAGGACTATCACAGGAGAGGCAGAACACATAAGCACGAAGAGTCAAATTACCATTGTTCCCACTGAACCCCTTGGACATCATCTTGATATAGGTGAACATTTCCACTTCTTGCATCAACCTATGCTCTCCTTCTTTTGGACGAGGCTCTCTCCAGAGGGTTCGAGATCCTCCTTAGAGAGGAGAGGAGAGCTTTTCCTTCCAGTCCTAACATCTGAATATTTCACAGCACAAGAGGAGTCCACGAACACACTAGGGATGTTGCTGCCAAAGTAGATCTTACTGTTGGAAGCAATGGCTTGGTACCTTCTGAGCTCCAGATACTCCGGGGTCAATTTGTGCTGTGTTGGGGCAAACAAGAGCAAAGGCATCAGGACACTTTGGTGCAAAATTCATCTCTCTCTTTCCTTACACTATTTCCCCTATTCTAGTGAGTCTCATTCCTGAAATCTGACCTGTTGCCAATGACCCTCTCTAACCTTGAAGTGCACTATCACATAACAGCCATATTCCAGACTTGAAGTTCCTTCAACAAGCTCAGTTCTAATGTAGGAGAAACTGTTCACTTTTTAATTAAAAAAAAAGATTGGGGATGGGGTTGGTTTTGGAAAACAATGAATGATAATTTACTAAGTAATGATAATAACATTTCTATAGTAACTTGTGGCTAATAAAGTACTTTCATATATACTTTCTCATTTTCTCTAGCTGAATCAACCTGGAATCAGTCTGGAATTTCTGCTGGCTCTCCTGAGAGGTGAAGAGATTAATGGATGAGAGTGGCAGAACTTCAAAGGAAGGGTCTGGGCTCATAACCTTATAATCGACTACCTGTGATTCTGCTTTTCTTGACCACATTCCAGAACTGGATAATATCTCAAGAAATCACCTGGTCTGGCCTCTGCCTCCACCCAGAAACTGGATGTTTAAACTGTCTGTGATAGACAGATGTTTGTCAATCACCAGATCTCTCTTATTATATATCTATATATTTTTTTAAAGTGTTTTGTTGACATCATGATGCTATGATATCCAACCACAATCTCTCTGGGTGTGATTAAAACACATTCATTTCCAATGTTCCTTAAAATATACTCTAAAAGCCCCTCAGAGCCTTCCCTAGTGATTCTCTCCTCATCTCAAGTCCTACCTTGTTCCCCAGGCAAAGGCCCATCTTGTCCTTCATGGTCCTCTGACATCTTCCACTCCCTGGACCTACACCATTTCCAGCTGACTCATATCCCCTGCTGAAATATTGCCTTCAAATCTGGTCACAGTGCATAACTAAATTACTACCTAAAGCCTTATTAATATAAGTCAATATCTGAATAGCACTTTTCAAAGTGGCATAAAACTATTTACTGCCCTTTTAGCATAATGCTGATCTCAATGACAAGGTCTGGATATTTGTGCCTGGCCAGCCTCTCTTATGACAGATTTGAAAGGTTAGTTTTGTAAGCTCAAGCTTCTTATCTCTTCATCCTGACCAAACTCCATTCTGTTTCTATGGAGCTGTGTCCTCCAATATGTTAACTGTATTTCTAAATTCATATTGGATTTCACAGAACTGACAACCCTCATTCTGTCACCTATCCTGTCTTATCATTTCTTCTGAATACAGATTATGTTGTTCCTTTCTAAGTGAAAAAGTTTAAGCCTTGTTTATACCTTCAATCTTGTCTCTAATCCTTCAAACTGTATCATACACCTTAGCAACCTCTTTCTCTGTCCCATCTACTCTACAACTAATAACCTTACAAACCTTGGTCATAGCAGTCCCTTCTCAGAATAACATAGGGGTTCTAGCTGCCTCTTAATTAAATAATTCCTGCTAACTAGGCACGTATTCTCTAGACCTAAACTTATCCCAGTCCCTACACAAAAACTGGTCACCCATGTATCACCCAACCTCCTTTCTCAAGTTATTACACATGAAATTCCTCATGACTAGAACATTTTTTAAATCCAGTAAACAAGCAGTACACAATTGGAGGCATTTGGAAACACTGTGTGAGGGGAGGGGTGTTGATTGTTAAAATAACTGGCAAATACTATTGACAGTTAGTAGGCAAGGGCCCGGGATCCAAAATATTCCATAATGCACAAGACGATCTTCAACAATGAAAAAGTGTCTCTATTCCAAAATTCCAAGAATCCCTTTGATAAGAAACACTGCTTTAAACAAGTTTTCATCTACTTAAAAAAAACTACCTTCTGTGGGAAACAATTCTAAGTGACCTTTACTCATCTCCTGTCCCTATTGTCACTTCAGAAGTCCCTCAACTTTCTTGATTATTGAGCTCTTGTATAACAGTACAAATGAATGGCTATATAGCATTTGTTTTCATAAATCTGCTTGCCTTTGTCATAGCTCATTTTTATAAGCATAAAATTTCCTACACAATGAAGTGTGAAATATATCCTGCTAAGTGACTGGCTGACACTGGATGAAATCGCCTCTATCACACTTAGAGCTTCCCCCACAAGGGAAAACAAAACCCCAAGCTCTATTACTAGGACAGTGGCATGAAAAGCCAGTCACCTTGTTTGAGGTGGCATATTTCTGTGCGGTATAATACTCAGCATCTGCTTTCGCTTTCTCTCGGGCCAGGAACGCAGCATCTAGTAACACAACAGAATCAGGATATTTAAAACAAAGGAAACTTGCAATCCAATTCCTCAGCTGGGTATAAGTTCAGGCTCTATCTTCAGTAGGAGTCCCTTTCTGCACTGCCTGATGTTCTGACCACTTACTTTACTTTACAGGCATATTACAGACTAGCAGTTTTTAAATCCCAGTCCTCGGACAGTTTGTTGTCAAAGAGGAATACTCCTGTCAATGTTGAACAATTCTCAGCTCACCTGAGCCCACTTCATTTTCCACCTACAGTTGCTCTTTCTTTCCTCCACCCCCCATTGCCCAAATACCACAATCACACCCCACCAGGCTCTTGGCTTCAAGTGAAACAACTAAATCCAAACATGAAAGTTCTACTCTATTTACTACATTGTCTCCACCCCCTCCAAATTTGATCCAGTATCAGTCAATGCAGAACGACAGGAAGTAGCAGTATGTTAAGCAAAAGAGCAACGTTTGGTCTTCAAGACTATGAGCTAAAAACAGCAACATCTCACTATGTGAAATCTAGGAGTTTGAGAACCTCTGTAAAAACTGGGCCTTTTTCCCAGCTAAATTTTTTTTTTTTTTTTGGCTGACAGGTAGAAACCCAATTGTGATGTGGTTTCTCATCTTGTACATTCTTTACAACTAATTATGGGTAATTATCGTACCTCCTGAGAACAAAACAGGAGCTAATAAACCCCATTTAAATTGGAAAAGGGAAGGTTCAGTTAGCCATAGTCACAAACCAAACCAAGAGCTAGATATGAAATAGCAATTAAAAAATAATTGTCTAGAATATCAGGTCAGCCACTTCCTTCAGACTATTCTGCCTATGGCCTTCCCACCCACAAGCCCCCAATCCCTGGGGAAGAAGGGCAGATTAGGATAGTCAGAGCCTCTTTTTTCCCGATGTACCTTCAATTTCAGAAATGCGCTTTTCAGTTTCTTTCTCCATCACCTTCTGCTGAAACCGAATTTTTGCCACTTGTGCAATCTTCTCTGCTTCTATAATTACACACAAAAGAGGTTACATTCAAAAACATTTCTCTAGTTCTGCAAGTATTTAGAATCAGAAGCGCATAATCTAACATTTAATCACATAAGGTGTTGTGGACTAATTGTTTCATTAAGTTTTATCTACCCAGACTGTAAACAACTCAACAGAAAGAAAGGGAAAAAAAAGGGGGAATTGTTTCCTACTTTACCGTTCTATTTTGACAGTGCTAATTTTATGGACAGGGGGAGTACAAAAGGTAATAGTTCCAATCCTTTCAGGGATTAAATAGTTGCCCTGGCTGGTGTTGCTCAGTGAATTGAGTGTGGGCCTGCAAACCAAAGAGTCGCTGGTTCAATCCCCAGTCAGGGTACATGTCTGGGTTGCAGGCCAGGTCCCCAGTTGGGGGTGTGCAAGTGGCAACCACACATTAGTTTTTCTCACCCTTTCTCCCTCCCTTACTCTCTCTCTAAAAATAAATAAAGAAAATCTTAAAAAAAAAAAAAAGAAAAGCAACAGTCCATAAGCTAATGGGAAAAAAAGATACTTCATGAAAATACTCAGAAAAACAGAGCAAACATAAATGCATGGCAAGGAACAACAATTTTATATAATGTAGCAGGAGAAAGAAAGAACAAGAAAGATAAGTTACCAAGGAAGGCCTTCTAGAAGAAATCTTAAAGAAAGTAATGGACATGGACTACGAGGACATGGCAGAAGGTAAACAAAGACAAGAAGGTATGAATGAGCAAGTCACAATGAAGAGGTAATACAGAGCCAGCTCATAAGAGAATACAAGAAGAATAGGAGGGCTAAAAGACCCCTGTCTTGAGTGACAGCCTATGGAATTTAGCTTTAATATACTTAGGATCAGCTGTCAAACTGCCATCAAGGAAATGACACAATGAAAATAATACTAGAGAAGGAATATTCTGACTGTGGTGGAAGATAAAACAGAAAGCAGGATAATTCATCTGAAGATGTAAACACAATATTAAGAGTCAGCTGCAGCAGCTGTTACAGGCAGGGAAAATAAAATAAGAACCACTTAGTAGGCCTCTGGCCTAACCAAAGGAACCAGAATCAGGGACGAAAGATTCTAATTATACTTTTATTTCAATCACTGCAATTCTTGAAGAACATTCTCAATTCTCCTTTTCGGCCTAAGAAGGTGAGTATTTTAACACATTTTATGCACTTCCCAGGGAAAATGCATAATGGAAAGAAAATTTCCAAATGGTTTCTTCTTTGTAGTAGACAGTAGCCTTTATTAACTATATCCCAGGGCATACTTCCTTATTTCCTCATTAGCATAAAGTCAATCTATATCACATCATCCTAAAAACAGACTGCTATATTCAAACGTGCTGGAAATTTAGCTATAAGCAGAAACTCGTGATAAAACTTGAATGAAAGGTAAGAGATCTGGTGCTTGCTGCTAGAACCCCGAGAATGGTGTCTCAACATAGGGGCGCCACTGCCATAATCCCACTGCACACTGCTCTTTGACATGTGGGGATAAACCCATAAAAAGTGTGACAAAACTCCCAGTCTAGAAAAGTGATGGAGTAGGCTAATGAGAAAATCCTTCAGCTAACAACACCTTAAAGCAGCAACTTTCAAGCTTTTTAATCTCATGGCATACATAAGCTAATTACAAAAATTCTGCAGCAATCAAAAAATATATTTTTTGCTGATCTGACAAAAAATAGGTATAATTCTGATTCATACTGGATGGCTACTGTTGTGTTGGTTGTCATTTTTTAAATTTGCCAATCTAAGGGAAAGAGGTAAGTGCCCCTAAATAGTCAGGTATTGCACGTTTAAAAAAATTTTGTGGCACACCAGTTGAAAATCGCGACCTTAAAGTGATAAATAAAATATAACGAATTTGTTTTTTTAACACATGGCTGAGATTTTAAGAAAGAATGGGAGCTCCTCAGGAGACCTAAGCAAAGCGAGAGCTGAGAGTCTATATGTGGCAGCCCTGGGTGGCTCATAGACAAGAAAAGCAGAAGAACACGGGTCCCTGCCCAGGCAGGGCCACAAGACGAGGCCTTGAGATGTTGGAACTGAGACTCCTGTGCACAACAGACACAGCTAAAGGGCTGCAACTCCAGTGAGACTACAAAACTCTACCTACCAGCCTAGTGAGAAGTAAGCTTTTCTCTACCTAGACACATCATAGTGAAACTGGAGAATACCCAAAGAGAAAAATCTTAAAAGTAAAGAGAGAAGAGGCAGAACAAAAAAATATAACCAAAGTAACAAAGAATAATAAATTTAGTTGGGCTTAGAACTATAGGCTAACTCACCATTTAAGAATGAAACAAAAGCATTTCAGATCAAGGAAGACTGAGTAAGTTTCCACTCCTCAACCTTTACTGATTAAAAAACTAGCAGAAAAAAAATTAATTGCTAGAAACAACACAGAAGAAAAAAACTACATAACACGTAAACCAAAGTAAATATTTACTGTAATAATCAAAGATTATGACAATAATCAATGGGAGAATAAAAACAACATGAAGCTAAAATATTAGACAACAGTGATATGAAAAACTGGAGGACAGTGATAAGAATTAAAGCATTTTAAGGTACTGCTCAAGAAGACGATAGAAAGAAATGATTAACTTTAGACTTTGTCAAGTTAGGTATGCTTGTTAACATTTTACAGGTCATGACTAGTTACACATTCTAGAAACTGAATCTCAAACTTCTAATCAAGTAAAAGGAAGAATAAAGACAATTCAATCAATTCAATACCAATCACAAAAGAGGGAAAAAATAAGCAGAGAGAAAGATGCATGGTAAATCACACAAAATTAATGATATAAACAAATCCAAACACAGCAGTAACCACAATAAATATAAAAAGACTAAACTCACCAGTTAAAAGACAGATTCTCACATTGGATAAGATAACAAAATCCAGCTATATGCTGTTTACAAGAGACACACCTAAAACATAATGACATAGAAAAGTTGAAAGTAAAAGGATGCGAAAAGATACATCAAGAAAATAACTAATCAAGAGAAATCTGGTATAGCTATATTATTATCAGACAAAATAGACCTTATGCCAAAAGCATGTTTGGGATAAAGAGGGGGTTATTACATAACAGGTACAATTTTCGAGGTAGATGTAACAATCCTAAACCTGAATGCTCTTAATGCTATAGCCCCAAAATATATAAAGAAAAAAATTACAAATTAACAAATCCATGGTCATAGTGGGAGATTTTAACACATCTCTCTCAGTAACTGAAAGACCAAGAAAGCAAAAATTAGAATAATACTGAAGATGTGAACACCACCAGCCTGACCTAATGAGTACATAGAGAAACCTGCACTCAACATAGAGACTATACAATCTTTTCAAACACACAGTACATTTACCAAAAAAGGACCACAAAACAAATTTCAACAAATACTTAATAATCTATATACTAGATCATATTCTGACTATAATGCAATAACAATGGAAATTAATACTAAAAAGGTAGCCCCCTCAAAACTCATTCAATCAGAAATAAAAAACATACTTTTTAATAATTCATGAGTCAAAGAAGAAATCATAATGGAAATGTTTTGTAAAAAATTAAAACAGAATACCAATAATAAACTACATTTCAAAACTGAAATATACCTAAAGCAGAACTTAGAAGAAAATATATACTCTTACATATTTCCAGTAGAAAAGACTGGAAACTAAAGAATTAAATAACTCAAGAAGTTACAAAAGAACCAATAAGGAACCTTAAAAAAGGTAGGAGGAAAGAAATAATAAAACTAAGTGTAAATAATATAACTGAAAAGAAAGTGACAACAGAATCAACCAAATTAAAATCCAGTTCTGAAAAGATGAATGAAATAGAACAGGCCTCTGGCAAAATTAATGAAGGAAAAGAGAAAGCACAAATAAACAGTACTAAAAATAAAAAGGGAGCATACAGATTTGGTAGAGGATTTTTAAAATCAAAAGAGAATTCTACAAATTTATGTCCTCAAATTTAAAACAGCAGATGAAACAAGACAATTTTCTAGAAAAATATAATTATTAGAACTGACTGAAAAAGAAACAAATACTTGAACAGACATCTATGCAATAAAAAAGTTAAATCAGTAGGTTAACTATTACCACAAAAAAATAAGCACATAAAAAAGCACTAACCCCATTAGACTGCGATAGTTTTTACAAATTCCACCAAATCAACAAAAAGGAGATAATACATATTCCATACAAAATGTTCTAGAAAAGAAATGTTCTGCAACTCATTTTGAGGCTAGTGTAACCATGATACAAAAAACAAAAGAAAACAAATACAAAATTACCCCTGACATTAAGAGTAGAAGGAAAAGAATTATAAGCTTATCTCACTTATGAAAATAAAAGTAAACATGTTACAGAAATCACCAGAAAACTATATAAAGAAATGTACTGAGGAGTTAGCTCAGCTGGTTACAGTGTCGTCCTGGTATGCCAACATTGCAGGTTTAATCTCCAGTCAGGGCACATGTAAGAAGCAACCAATGAAGGCATAAATAAGTGGAACAACAAATCTCAACCTCTCAACCTCTCAATCTCTCTCTCTCCCACTTCTGCTCTGTAATCAATAAATAAAAATTTTAAAGAAGATATTAGAGGAGATAATGAACTATTTAATAAATATTCTGAAGCCAACTGGCTTGACACTTGAAAATAAAAAACTGAATTCCTATGTCACACTAAACACTAAAATCAAGTCCTGATAAAGTAATAAGACTTTTAAAATAAAATTATTACTTTGGGACTAAGAAAGAATTCTTAAACAAGACAAGAAAAGCACAAACCAGAAAGGAAAAAATTGATGAATCCAATTACTTGAAAATTAAATTATGTCAAAAATAAAAGTTCAAAGACAAGCCATAAATTGAGAAAAGGTATTTACAATGTCTAAATCTGGGAAAGGATGTATATCCATTGATATAAAAAAACTTCTACAAATCAGTCCAAAAAAAGTAAATAATAGACTAATGATACTAACAGTCAATTTATATACTACAAAAAAAAAAGGAAGCCTGAATTACCAATAAACAATATTCAACTTCAGAGTAAATAAGGGAAATTCAATTGAAATCATGTGACACAAAATCTACCATCAAAATGGCATAAATTTTAAAAAGTCTGATAACTCCAAGGGTTAAGGAGGAAATGCAGAAATAGGAATTCAATATGGCAGCATAGATATTGAAACTCAAATACTGCTGAAGAAAAGGTAGAATAGAAAAATCACTTTGAAGAGCAATTTGGCAATAGATTTTAAATCTAAAGCTGTGTATACCCTGTGACCCAGCAACTGCTTCGAAATATGACTTTTGTGGTATTTCAATCTGTTAGAAACCATTATTTTATAAATTATGATAAAAATGAATTACTAGAAAAAATATTAAAAAACAAAAGCACGACCTCCAGTTTTCAATTGTTATATTCAACAGACATTAAAAACACCACCACCACCACCACCACCACAAGAACCTCTGAATACCCTTTCTCCATTTCTGCACTCATCTCACTTGGATCAGAAACCAGACGCTGGTGATGGGCACTGACCCATACCACGTGTTGAGTAACACTACTTTAGGAAAACTCCTGCATGCGTGCTCAGACCTGGACAAGGGCATTACTGCAGCCTTCTTCGTAATAAGCAAAAATCAGAAACTACCTAACTCTTCATTAGTAATCCATCAGAGTAAATTGAGGTTCACTCAAAGGAGAAAATAATAGTTAAAAATTAACTAGATCTGCAGGTATCAATATGAATAATACTCAAACAATGTTGCTTTTAAAAGGCAAGTTGTGAAATAAAAAATAGTTTGATAGCATTTTTGTAGTTTAAAACAATCTGTGAATTATTACATACTTACAGTGAAAATATAAAAATATGGGCAGAACAGAAGTTACTCTGAGAGGACAGGTCAAGAAATAAGAACAGGGAAGGGTACAAAGGCAGCTTCAAACAGGTATGTAAATTTTTTCTTAAAGCAAATATGATCTGAAGGAAATACGGCAAAAAGTTAAGCCTTCATTAATACTGTACTCTGTACATTTTGCATATTTATAATAGTTAATGAAAAACTCTTTAAACTTTCAGCATCCAAGGAACGAAAAGCTGGGAGCCTAAGACGGCAGTCTTGTCATACAGCATCCTGGAGTGTTAGGGAGGTCCCGATTCAAAATGAGCCATAAGCAATCCTGTTGCTTTCGAGATCGTTGTATGTACATATTTATTTATTCAGATAAAACTAGGTGCATGTCAACAGCCAGGAGGCACACTATAATCCTGAGCCTTCACCCCAAACTTCCCTATTCTTAGTATGCATAAACAAAAGCACTACACAGAGGCTAGAGCTGCCCCCAAACCCCACCCACCTCCCTGTCCTGGAAAAGGCAACAGTTGTGTCCACAACAACAGGGGATGACAGGGTGCAGAGCCAAAACACTTTAAGTATTGGCCTCATCTGTTTTTAAAGGTTTTAGGACATTTGACTATACAAAGAAGTATCCAGAATTCTAAACTATATATGATGCAATCTTATTTGAGTCCTATCAATATCTAACATGAAGCTGACAAAGAACAGGACAAACACAATACATGTACTTAGAGACAACCATTTTAGAAAGAAATCCAAGTACCTATAATAGCCTTTTTCCTCTCTGTCTCAGCTTCTTTCTCCACCACCTTCTGTTTCTGGGTAGCTATCAGAAGTTTTGTCTTCTCAGCCTCCCTGTGGACAAAATATTATACAAATTAGAAATGACATGGAGTCACAGGCAGTTAATGCTGACTCTCTAGGGGTGTCAGAGAACCATCTTCAAAAAGAACTTTTTGACCCATTAGCAAGAGAGTGTTACTCTATTTTATATATAAGGAATCTGAGGTTGAAAGGTTAAATGATTTGCCCAGTCACCCAGATAGGAATCAAATTTAGTACACTTGAATTTTAGTCTGACCTTTTCCTTTAACCATATCATGGAAAGACCTGTGATTTGGAAATATCTGGAGTATATAAATGCTTCTTTTGCTGTTAGGCCTCCAGCTAGCCCATACAACACCTCTGGCCAATTACCAAAAGGCATCAACCCCTGGGCAGATGCAGCCCCTTAGGTGCATGCTTTGACAGGCAGAACAGAGCTGGATTTGAGTCCCTCCTCAGGCAGACACTCTTGTGTAGTGGCCCTTGCTATACAAAAGATATAACTAGATGGCAGTTTACTTAAGGCAGTGAACCGGAGCTCAATGTAACAAAAATTTCCTAAGAATCTGAGCTTTCTAATAATGGAGGCAGCTGGCCTATCACTAAGCATGAACAAGAAGCAATTGGATGACCACATGGCAGGTTAGACTGGATGATCCCAATGTGGCTTTAATTCTGGAAATCCAACAGACTATAAAATTAGGAAAGATCCAGAATCACCTGAAAAGTAACTCTAATAGTTTCCCCAAAACATTTACCTAAAGCTCTCTCCTTTCCTCCTGCCAACATTGATAAAGACATAAAATGACATAATGGATATGATGAGGAATTTAAGGGCAGAGCACACATAGCATTCATCTTTCCATCACCAGAAGCCATCATATTGGAAGCCTAAGACCATACTTAGCCATCAATAAATATTTCTATAAATATATCAGACTCATGATTCTGTTCAACCTGGCCTTTTGTACTTAAAAGTGTTAAAAGAGTTCCCTTTCTACAATGAAAAAAGGGAAATAAAATGCTGCATAATAGAAGATACAGACTTGGGACCAAAAGGACACAGAAGTATATCACTCCATAAAGTATTATCATACCTTGGACCCCTTGTATTTGTCCATCTGTTGTATTCTTAACTTTTGTAAAGTTACTTTTCCAGCATTTCATATTTTTCCTCTTAACATGTCAGTCAAATTCCCTATAGGTTTTTTTCTCAGTACTGTTATATGAGAATAATATTGCCATTTCAACTACAGTAGGTATTCTTCTAAAAGGGAGCTTCTAAAACACATAGAAACATGTCAAACAAGTAATTTCTCATATCCAGTCAGCCCTGGATACATAAAGGAGAATACTACCAACAGTAAACTCAGGAAAAGCTTCCCCAGAGGCAAATTATAAAGACCCAGATCTAAATTTAGATACACCATCACATACAAACCAAATGTTATACCAATAAGGAATCTATTCTTACCATTATAACACAGTAACAAAATATAGACACTCTCTTCAACTTTAATAGCTAGGATTCTTCCTCTCCCCTATGAATATTTAATTCAAGGTTTTATTCACAACAAAGTTATAGCTCCTTAGGCTTTCAACAACAGTTATACAGCAAACTGCATCCTTAGCCACTGATGCTGCTCCTGAAATGTCCATATATAAAGAGAAACCTAGTAAGAGTCTAGTGGGAATTAAAATACTAGAATAGGCAATATTACTAGAATTCAAGTATGGAAGACAGACATATAATATACCCCAGAATGTAATATATCTCACACATTTCCTCTAGAGAAGTGTATTACTACATAGTAAGCCCCAAATAAAACAATGGGATCCCATCCATGATTACTCACATTAACTCAAAATTTCTTCTTATGGCTTCTGGGATTTTGGGTTTTGTGACACGCACAGCCTAAAAAATAAAAGTGAAAAAGCCAAAGTATATTTGAAAATAAATCTTCAAACTAAATCTTTTACAGAAGAACTAAAATGAAACTAACAAAACAACTATGACATAGCTGCCTACTAACACCTGTGGAGATCCCATGAGAAAATCCACTTTTTAGCCATCACATCAATAATCAAGGATAAGCTGCTTGTTTTCCCCTAACACACACACACACACACACGCACGCACGCTCGCACGCGCGCACGCACGCACTCACGCGCCTGGCTACAGGAGAAACCAATCTACCAGTTGAGGAAATAAACTTCTTTAGAGAAAAGGTTCTCTCTTAAAAGACCTTCCACAGAGCTCTTTAGCTGGATACTTTTGTTACCTTTTGCAATTTGCAAACCAAAGAAATAAAAATAAGTCAAAATTCCAAGATTTAAATTGTTAAGTAGAAAAGTCAAAAACAAAAACCCAGGCCTATATACAACTTAATATACTGTGCAGTAAATGAATTTACCACTTTCTAAACCAGCAATCACTTAGTACGGGCTATAAACAAATAGCCAAAGGCTGAAGGAAAACAAATATCAATTAAGAGTTTATATTCTTTCTAGAATCTCAGAACAAAGTCTACTTGCCTTTGTAGACACTGTTTACTAGGAACTTTGTTTTCCTAACCAGTGAACTTAGAAATAATTACATTATCTACTTGGAAAGCGAGGTTTTTTGAAGGCTGACTTTTCTACATCAGGAACTTGATCTCTTAAAACCTTTTGATTTTACTAGTTCAACATCCCTCATTCCCCTCCGACACTGCAAACATACACAAAACACCTTGCTGTCTGGAGAAAGTTAATTTTCCTCTGAAAACCAGCTAAAATTTTAAGCAACACTTTAAATAGGCAGCCTTCCTTTGAGGCGTTTGAAAGACTTTAAATGTGTAAGAAACATAGCCTTCCCTACATGAAAGAGAACAGTCAGATCTGTACATAATTTCGAGAACTATCGTAACTCCAGTAAATACAAGAAATAAGAATGAAATGGAATAAGAAACTGGGGACTGTTGTGGGGAAGAAAACTCATTACACCCTGAAGGTGAGGCATGTGATAACATAAAGAACAACCTGTGGAGATACCCAGAAGACAAAAATTCAGAATCGGAATTTGTGAGAAATGCTAGATTTTCACCATGTGACTATCAGAAATACAGATGAATTCCAATACCTTTTAATATGATCCAAAGGAAAGCATTGTCATATTGCATTTAAGAGACTAGTCACATATCTCTTTAGTCTTCTAAAAAGAAGCATAAAATACAACTGCTTTCTATTGACTTCTATCTTGTTGTATGAGGCTGAAGAACTAACTAAATGCTTGCCAACTGGGAAATCTCATAATTTTCAAATATGTGAAATTATAAACACCTATAACAGATACCATGAGTAAGTTGCATCATAAGAGATTTAAGAAACAAAAAAACATAGCCAAAAACAATGATCAAAATGAAAACACACACACACACACACAGTGAATGGAGCAAGGAAAGAAAGCTGATGAAATAAATTTATCTGTTAAAACTGACCCCTTTGTTATAAGCATATATCTTAAACCAAAAGCCAGCATATAATATAGTCACTCCCCTAAATAACACAGGAAAAAAATATCAAGGATGTCTGTTTTCACCACTCTAATTTGCCATAGTAGTTGTTCAAGAAAAAATGGGGTATAGATAGAGAGAAGGGAAAAATTTAAATACTGGTTGTTATAGAGAATATTCATTTACAATAAATATTAATTGGTGCCAAGTGCTGTTTGTTCTAGGAACTCTGGATACCTCAACGAACAGGGCAAGACTGCTATCATAGTTTAAAATTTTAAGGGGGAAAAAATACATCAGACAACAACACAAAGCAAATAAATACAGAGAATTTCAGATAGTTATAAGTGTTATGTGAAGAACTGAAATAGAATGATTTGGGGACTGGGAAATACTAGGCTGTGGAAGGGAAAATCAAGATTTTTATTTCAGCATAATTATATAACTAAAAAGAAAATCTAAGAAAATTTACAAAGTTTCAATCAAGCAAGATAAATAGCTTTTGAGGTCTGCTGTACAACATTTTACCTACAGTGAATAATAATGTATTGTACACTTAAAAATTTGTTAAGAGGGTAGATCTCATGTTAAGTGTTTTTAACACACACACCACACCCTAAGGAAATCAACAAAAAATTACTGGAGACAATGAATTCAGCAAATTTGTAGATACACAATAAATTTACCGAGTCACCTGCATACCTTAATACTGAAAAGAAAAAAAAAAAAAAAAAGACTACATATTTAACAGCATTAAAACTCATTAAATCCCTGGGTATTAATTTAATTTGGGCTAGGAGTTTCTCACATAGGTCAGAAATTCTAAAAGAAACAAAAATGATGATGTGATTAAGTCAAGCCATTAAATATGTTCCCAATTTTAAAACTTATACATTAATTGAGGTGCCTAATAAAGCTTAAAAATATCAATAAAGAAAACTCATCTGGCAGAAATATGAATAACCATTAGTTTTAAAAACCAGATTTTAAAGGTGAATAAAACATTGTATTATCATAACTATACAGTAATGTGTTAAAAATAGGAAGGTTGAAAACTAGACTTAAAAGTTCTAGAAATGCACTCTAAGTATCATAAGAAACTATAACAAGACTGAAGCAATGGAAAGTATGAAGATTCTGATCTACCAATTTAAAAATGTATTATAAAGTGACATTTTTCTCACTAACTTTTTATATAAACAACAAATATATATAACTAACTTTCAAAGACGCTTCTTGCTGCTGTGCAGAAAATGACATGGACAAGAGTAAAAGTGAAAGTGTGGAAAGGAGATAGACTAGCGTATAAGTCCCAGAGATTGTGGCTTGGCTTAAGGAGGTAGCAGTGAAGACGGAGGTGTGAACAGTGTGAGATGGATTTCTGTGGTAGGATATGGGGACTGATCAGCTGGTTAAGGGTAAAGAGGGTCAAAAATGCCTCCCACGCATCTAGATTGGTCTTAGGGGAAGAAGGTGCCATTTACTAAGAGGGAAAAAAATAGGAGAGAACTAAATTTGATGGGAAAAGACCAAGAGCTCAATGACTAATGAAAGAATAGAAAATAGAAAGATCAATGGAACAGAACAAAGTCTAAAAAATATTACTCTATAATGGAACATACAGTACAAAAGGCATTTCAAACAAGGGGGAGATTGAAGCATAAATTATTCAGAATTACTGTTGTTACCAAATTGGTGGTAGTGGTAGGGGTGGTGGTGATTGCAGCCCTACCTCACTATTGACATCAAAATGGATTCCAGATTAATTCAAGATTTAAAGCTAAAAATACAACTGCAGAAGAAAAATATAATTTCTGATTTTATTAAAGTTTTTGTATTTTATAAGTGATGAAAGGCTCTTAAAACATGCTAGCATAGCAGAACACTATAAAGAAAAAATACTAAAATTACTATATAAAACAATGTTTCCTATGCATTCAAGAGTTGTAATAATTAACTTATTAAAAATAGCTTATTTAAATCAAGGAGAAAAAAAAAGATCAACCACCACCAAAAAATGAGCAAACACAAACAATTCACAAATGAAATACAAAAAATGGCTAATAAATAGCCTCAGCATTCAACATCAGTAATTAACACAAAAGACCAGATTAATTTTTTCCAAAAGAATTAAGAGAGCAGGCATGCAACAGCTAATTATCTGGGTCCAATCACACAATCAAATGTGTAGGAAACTACAGCTCACCAACACTGCTGATGAGAGAGTATAAGCTGTTAAAAGTTTTGCTGAAAGGCAATTTGATAAACGGGGCATATGTTTTGACACATCAATCCTACATGTAAGAATTTATTCTAAGGGAAGGACTATTAAAAGATGTATTTATAAGCTTGGTCTTTGCAACATGTACATAACACAGGGGAACAATTTTTAACATAATTCCTGTTGAGTTCGATTTTTCAGCTGTTTTAGACTTAAATAGGCATGCTGATTTCAAAACTGCAGTTAGTTTTCTTCTATCACATCAAGTTTTTTTTCTGTATAGCTTATTTAGTGCAACCACTGTAGGCTAAATCCAGCCTGGATGGAGGGAAGCGCTAGTGCTCTCCTAATGGCTGAGAGAAAACCTCCCTTGAGTGGGGAGTGGGGAGGGGTGGGGGACAACCTTGGAGACCAGCGACAGGTTGATACTTGTCTAGGCTATTTAGTTACATGTGAGACAGTGTGGTGAGAGGTTGTGTGCTGCTCTATATAGTGAATCGTATTCTGAAGTGTAGTCCAAGTTCTTGTCTGTACACAAGGAGTTAGCAGAATTTATTTTTTATTTACATACATACTTATTTCCTTTCCTTCAGATCACATCTGCCTCTGCTATTTCTCGTCGTTAAGTGCCTAAACAACCCTGATTCGTTTTGCTATATCTGTGGCAGTTTCACCATTCCCAAAGGACAAATGTCAGTGCATTTTGTCAGGCAAACCTATTTTGCATATTTTAAAGTAAAACTTGGTGATCAAGATAAGTCTTGGGCCCCTCACAAGATGTGCAAGCACTCTGACAAGAGTTTACGGATGTGGACGAAGGGAAAGCATGATAAATTGCCATTTGGTATACCTATGGTTTGGCGAGAGCCCAGAGACATTCAAGTGACTGTTACCTTTGTATAGTGAAAACGTCAGGATATAACAAGAAAAATAAATGTAAAATAGAGTATCCTAGTATCCATCAGCTATACGCCCAGTGCCTCATTCAGCTGAAATCCCAGTGCCAGTTTTCACTGAGCTACCCTCTTTTGAAAAACATGAGTATGATGCAGAACTAAGTGACAGCAATGATGAAGATTTTGAAATTAAAGATGACTCAGTTTGTAAGGGATTTGATCAGCATGAGTTGAATGATTTGGCACGAGATTTGGGACTATCCACAAAGGCTTCAGAAGTTCTAGCATCAAGACTGCACAAGAAAAACTAGCTTGAAAAAGGAGTGAAGGCATCCTACTTTCAATCAAGAGAAAGTACATTGCATTTCTGCAGTACTTTTGAAGTGATGGTGGCTTTGTTTATTGCCATAACATACATGGTTTAATGGAGGAATTGGGAATTCCAATCTAGAATGCAACTGAATGGCGACTGTTCATTGACAGCTCAAAGCAGAGCTTGAAGTGTGTCCTCGTCCACAATGGCAATTTATTTGGTGCAGTCCCAACTGGCTATTAAGTTTGTTTTTGTAAAGAATATGAAGACATAAAGAGAGTCATTGATCTGTTGCAATTTCACAAGCACAACTGGATCATCTGTGTTGACCTTAAAATGGTCTGCTTCCTTCTTGGTCAGCAACATGGATCCCTGTTTTCTGTGTATGTGGAACAGCAGGGCTCATGAGAAGCATTGGGTGGAGTCAAATTGGCCTCCAAGATCTGATCTCAAACCTGGTGATCCAAACATTCTACAAGAGCCACTTGTTGACAGAAAGAACATTATATTTCCACCTCTGTACATAAAACTGGGTCTCATGAAGCAATTTGTTAAAGCTTTGCCAACTGAAGGGGACTGTTTCAAGTATCTCATTTTGGCATTTCCTAGCCTGTCGTTTGAAAAGATAAAATACCTTAATATGTATGTTTGGTAGCAGAACTTTACTACTTGTACAAAATTTGACTTACAGTAACAATATATAGGCTTTATATGAATAAAATAACTAAATAAACAGTATATTCAGGTAATTTTTTTTATTTTCCTTTGTATGTACATTTTGTATTATTTGGGGACAAAGGGAGCGTGTCCTGTACCTTAAAAAGTTGATGTGACAGGGGAAAACTGGAGTCATTTTTGGATTCAAATGCCAAAAGTTAGTCAAAAACAAGTGTCAGATCTAACTCAACGAAAATTGTGTTCCCAAATATAAAAATTGGAAGCCATAGAGGTTAAATAAAAAACCATTAAAAGTGATAATACAGCAAAACTATATTTTTGACCTGAAAAGATGCTTATATGCTTGTATAATGTTAGTGAAAAAAAGAGGCTAAGGCATGATTCCACTTTAGTTTAACACTGTAACATTATTTATACTTATAAACAAACAAATATATTAAGATTACTGGTTAATTTCACTTTGTTATTCATCTTTTTCCTAATATCTATATTTTTAAAACATACTATATAACATATGTGTATAAAAGTACCTAGAATATACAAAGTATTACTACAAATCAGTAAGACAAAAAAATAAAACAGATAAGTGGGCAAAGTATATGAATAAGCAACTGAAAGAGGAGAGGACAAATGCCCCCCACCCCCCCAAATAAACCAAAAGATGCTCAACCTCATTAATAACTAAGGAAATGAAAATCAAAGAGAAAGAGAATTTCACACCTATCCATTTAGCAAAAATTAACATATCTGATTGCTTCAAAAGCTGGTGAGGTTGTAGAGAAACAAGTATTCATACATACTACTGGTAAGAATGTAGATTTGTACAGCTACTTTGAAAGATAATTTGTACATACAGGGAGATGTGCCAGGAATGTTAACTACATTATTGCATACTAACAGCAAAAACAAACAAAAACAAAAACCAAACAAACAAACAAAAGGCAACAATAGGGAAATGATTACATAATAAAAGGCAAGAAATTCTAGGAAACTGTTAAAAAGAATGAGCTAAAGCTCCAATAACAACCTGGGCAGAATCTAAGAATCTATGACATTCACATTTATGATCTTGAAACCTGAAAAGCTACTGCAGCCACAATTGAATGTACAAACAAGATTTTACAAAGTTAACTCTGGACATATTTCAAATGACCCCTTAACTTTGGTGGTTCCCCCTCAGGGACCTGAGTTAATGGCACAATATGAATGAGGATGGGAAAAACCTTAAGTCATCTTTCCAGTCTTGTTTATGAAACAATACACAACCACTCACAGTGAATACACACTTGCAGTAGTGATGCAACACCAAACAAAAAGCTTTATCTTTCGCTTCAGTAACGTTCACCACAACGGTCTACTGATCTAAAAACTCTGAGAAATTATACAGGAGAAGCTATGGCTTTCATATGTTACTGACCATGACCACAGTAAAAAACACATTTTACAGTGACACCCAGTATAAATACCTACCCACATATTTAAATAAAACAAAAATTTCACAGAATGATACTTAAACTTACTACATGGCATGTGCTAATTTCTTCTCCTATTCAATTCCATTTTACCTAAAATGCTGGTCATGACCCACTAAAACTGATTTTAGAATTCACTAATAGATTTCTATCTCATCTGAAAAAATATTGACATAAAAAGCAGGCATAACTTCTCACCATCCTATCTCCCAATGCCACCACTGTCACCGCCACCATTGTCTGCTACCTTGCTTTTAATCAGGCCATCCCATTCACTTGAAATACATTCTGTACTTCTTTTCCCCATATAAATCCTATTAATTCCAAACAAACCTAAAATCCCAACTCAATCATAGTTGTTCTAGACAAACTCTCTAGCTCTAAACTCTTACAGCAATAATCATCCAATCTGTCAATTAATACTTTAGAACATCTACTTTGTCTAGAATTATTGTTCAAATCATACACTTAAAATCCTTTTTCATAATCTTACTGAGGGCAAGGAATACTCTTCCATATTTATAACCATACTGTATCTTAGTAATGCCTCACACATAGCAGTGTGTGGATTTTATTTCCTTGTAAGAGCCTCGGCTTATCTGTTCTAAGAGTTCATGATAAGGTGTAAGAGTATTTTATTTTGGCAAAGACATAAAGTCAAACTGAGAAAGGTATTCTACAAATTGCCATACTACTTCAATTAAATAACTGCTGAATAAACAGTCTGATGAAAGGGCAGTTAAATTCAAAGCTCTCAAAATTCCCAGAGAACTTCTCTAGGAAAAAGGCTTACCTGTATGGTGAGGCCTGGTGCCATGATGTTTAAATCTTTCTGCAGAGCTTGTTTCAGGTTTTCATCTATTTGATCTGTGTTTTGAAGCCAAAAACAACAGCCTTCATGACACTCAAGATTTTTTTACATTGTACTGATATTGAAACAAAACCAGTCATTATTAGACCTAAAATTTCTGTGGTACTATTCTTTTACAGAGCTTAAAGTGCTTCACATACATACATACATACACACACACACACACACATAGATATATATAAACAAATACATACATGTTATATATATATTTAGTTTTCCTTTTGTGTTGGAGAAAGTGTGAGGAATTATCAAAGACATTAAGTTGATCCAATAAATGGAGAATCCAGGTCTCTAATACCAATTCAGTATTGTTACTTAATATGTGTCCAGATTCTCATTAAAAAAAAAAAAAAAAATTTCTATCTTCAGTCTTTACCCCAAATCCCCAAATAACTAAATTTCATTTCCATGGACCTCTGCCTATTATTTTGGACTTAGAAAAAGAGAGGGTCAGGGGAGAGAGACCACAGGAAAGTCTTTGAAGCACACAAGAATGGACAATAAAGATGTCACTTATCTTGGCCTTATAACTCATGAATTTTTGATCCACCTCAACAACACTTTCACCCTTATTAAAAAGATGGGTGACCTGACAAATCAGGACAGACCAGTTTTGTCACACACTACCTCAATAGTTGTCAATCATCAACAAGGAATCATTTGGTAGATTTCTAAACTGATTAACCATCTCTATGCCTGCCTCTAAGAAATTCACTAAGAATTCCAGGAAGAATTCTTGAGCAGCCAATAGCAACAACCCAATCCCTGGTCAGAGCTTTCACTATTAAAACTGAAAATTTGTGCAGAAAGAGTAAACACATGGGGCCTGAAGCTGCCATCCTTAGGCTTGTTTGAAAGCTGGCCCTTGGCTTGTCACCTGGGAACTTGGATTCCAAGAGGATTCCCAGGAACCCCAGAACTGATAAGAATGACTCACTGTACCTAAGCTGTTTATACAAACCATGTGGTTCATGCTAAACACTTCTTTTCTTCCGGGAGTCTGGAATTCTGATACGTACCACCAGGCAGAGGTTGCCTACAAGACCAGCCCCCAATAAAAATCCGGGGCAGTGAGTCTCTAATGAGCTTCCCTAAGCAGCAGACAACATTTCACACATGTTGTCACAATTTAGTGCTGGAGCATATCCTGCTTGACTCACTCTACTGAATGCTCTTGAAAGCTTGTGCCTGGCTCCCTTCAGACCTCACCCATGTGCCTTTTCCTTTTGCTGATTTTGCTTTGCATCCTTCTGCTGTAATACAGCTTACCTGTGAGTACAACTATATATATACCGAGTCCTGTCAGTTCTCCTAGCAAATCATCAGACATGGAGGTGGGTCTTGGGAAACTCCAAAACACAGACTTCTAAATTTCTCCATATTATTTATTAAATAGCAACAAAGCTAATTTTTCATGTTATCATAGTAAAAACAGAATGTAGTCTATAAGTAATGATCTTTTTCCAATCTCTACCAAGTTATATATCATGCATTTCAGAAAATGGTTATCATTCTTAAAATATTTTGTCTGAATAACTACTTAACTTAATCATAAGAAATTTAAGCTTAAGATAAAGCACAGTTTAAAGACAATGGTTCTATTACAATTTCGGAAAAAATGTCCAAATAGCATAATGTGTATTACTAATGTATTATAGCATCCATAAACAAGTTGAACAAGATTTCCAATTGGTTACTTACATATTTAAAACAAATAAGACACTAACCGAACAATTCAATATAAACTTCTTGAAGTGTGTGGGCGCTGCAAAACTGGTTCAGTTCATGATGAATTTTATTGAAGATTAAGGTCTTGTCATAGTCTGCAGTGTAGTTCCTCACAATATCAAACACTGAAGAAGAGGTACAATCCATGTTTACCTATGTATCTTCTAATTCAACCAAGGTGAAAGTTATGCTTATATAACATACATGTGAAGAAGTGCCAACAAAACAGTGGAAATGTGAAACACAATTCAAAACCTCGATATAGCCCTGGCTGGTGTGGCTCAGTGGATTGGGTGCCGGCCTGTGAACCTAACGGTTGCCGGTTCAATTCCCAGTCAAGGCACATGCCTGGGTTGCGGGCCGGGTCCCCAGCTGGGGGCAAGCTTGAGGCAACCACACAATGATGTTTCTCTCCCTTTCTCCCTCTATTCCTCTCTCTCTAAAAAAAAATAAAACAACAAAAAACCCCTTGATATGTTCCTTGTACTCAATTTTCCAGATATTACTGCATTTGTAATTCTAACAGGCAAATTTTGAATTCCATACTAAGAAGAGTATACATATCTTGGAGGTCGGAAGGAACTGATAGTTTTCAAGCAAGGGCATGACACAATCAGATTTGTACTTTGGCAGCAGTATGAAGATAAACTGTGAGGCACAAAGATCAAAGACAGGAATGTGTAAATCAACTACAGTCACACCTCCATTCTCAAACGTCTCACACCTCGAACAATTCAGTCATTGACCAAGTTGTTCACAGAAAAAATGTCTGTTGTCCAACAAAACTTCAGTTCTCAACCTGACAACCCTCCCATGCTGATATCTGTATGATCAATCAGTCACATGTCTCCCAGGCAACAAACAAAGGAGATTTGGTTTTCAAACAAATGGCTTCTCAAATAGCCTTCCAGAATGAATTAAGTTCGAGAACTGAGGTTCCACTGTACTGCAAAGCTAAAGTCTAGTTTTGAGGTAAAAAGGGCCTGAACTAATTGAGGAATAGTGTGAATAAAAGAAGGAAGCAGCTGCAAAAGACCATTTTCAAAAAGGCAGTTTTTAAAGTTTGTAAAAAAAGACACCAGGCTCAAAGGGACATAAATAAGCTAACATTTATTGGGCCAGGCTTTATGTACATACATTGGCATTTAATTCTCACCAAAATATCTAACTGAGGAAGTTGAGAAACAAAGAATTTCAGAAATGTGCCTAAGGGCACATACTAGACCATACCAGAACCTGTGCTTCCCAGATGAAAACATAGGGGTTAGGAGGATAGTTAAAAAAGGTTAAGGGATTAAGTACAAATTGGTAGTTACAGAATAGTCAACAGGATGTCAAGTACAGCGTAGGGAATAGAGTCAATAATACTGAAATAACTATAATATGTATAGGTGTCAGATGGGCTCTAGATTTATCGAGGTGATCACTTTGTAACTTATATAAATGTCTAATCACTAGGTTGTAACTTTGACACTAATATTGCATGTTAGCTGTAACTGAAAAGTAAAAAATTAAAAAACAACATGCTGTTTTCTCCCTTCAGACCCAAGGATTTGCTCCGCTGGCATTTCCTTGATAGATAGGACATCAATAAATACTTGCTAATTCATTTGCTTGGTCATTTCCAAATGAATTGGTGATCCAACAGTTTCCTCTTTATCTTTGGCTAGAGAAGAGCAATCTCCCCTTCTTCTATTTTTCCAATCATAATCCATTCTACTGATTTGTTACCAGGGAAAGTAGATGAAAAAAGACCAGGTAAATAATCACTGAAAAATATAATCCAAATCCACTTGACCGTAATATAGCTTGCTCTCTTTGAATCCTTTTGCTATTTGTGCCTGTTCCAGTGACAAGAAATTTAGCAATGACCTTACATTCCAAAATATATTTGCTATCATGTCTTCTTAAGTAAAATAAAAACCCCTTAGGGAAAAGATTCTTACATCACCTTTTTAAACTGTTTTGGCCGAAAACAGCATGCCAATGTTAATAATAAGGATAAAGGTAAAATGGTGAAAGCAGGGTCTTGAAGAGACCCATGTACACCCATGTTCATAGCAGCATTATTCACAATAGCTAAATAGTGGAGGCAATCCAAGTGTCCACTGATGAAAGAATCGATAAACAAAATGTGGTATATACATACAATGGAATGGTATTCAGCCTTAAAAAGGAAAGGCTTTCTGATATAGGGCACAACATGGATGAAACTTGAGAACATTATGCTAAGTGAAAGAAGCCAGTCACAAAAAAACAAATACCATATGATTACACTTATATAAATACTCAAAGTGGTCAGAATCAGAGACAGAAAGTAGAATGGTAGTTGCCAGAGGCTGGAGAGAACGGGAAATGGGGAGTTATTGTTTAATGGGTATAGAGTTTCAGTTTTGCAAGATGAAAAGTTACGAAGATGGAGTTACTGATGGTTGCATACCAGTGTGAATGTATTCACACCACTGAACTGTACATTTAAAAAATGGTTAAGATGATTTATGTTATGTGTATTTTGCCACAAAAAAAAAAAAAAAAAAAAACAACTGGAGGGAAAATCAAACAAACCAAAAAAAGGCAGATTTTCTTCAGAACTAATTAAGTTTTTTAACAGTGCCCACTCCATCTCTGTGGGTTTTCGTCTTTTACCAAGAAAATGTTTTCCCCACACTAAGGACTTTCAGACTGCTTTGCAAGTTATAGTAAATCTAAACCAGAAAAGATTTTTCTATGGTCACAAATAAATATGGCCCTGGAATTGATCAGTTATATATTTTTAGCATGCATGGAAATCATCTCTCATCCTGACTGGATAAAATGCTAGTTTCGAGAAATTCTAGAAATAATCAATGACTGTCTTGCTCTTCAAAAACAAAGAGTAACCCATACAGTTGCACAAAATCAGCCCTAGGAAGGACTTGTAACCTATTTCTGCCACCATCCCCTAGAAATGGAAAATATTAGTGATTATTTTTTCACACGTCAGAAATAAATGAGGTCATAAAACTTTAAAAATACCTTTCTACTCCTCAGGGAATCTCTCAGTTATAAATACTCTGATTGTAACTATAAAAACAATAGAATAGGTTGGTACCATACCTGCATAAGGAGCCAACATATTAACGACTTCTATTCGGTCAATATAGATCATGACCCCACCACTGAGAAAAAAAAAAGAAAGAAAGAAAAAGTGTAAGCCAAATTCAAATCTACTATAATCCCAGATCGTTAAAAATATCTCACAATATAAAATTTAGAAGGAAAATCTAAAGACATATACTACTGATTTAAATGATTCCACTAATCATTACTCAACTACCTCTACACATGTATTTACCTAGTTCCTCTCGTAACAAAAGTTCACCTCTGTAACTGTTTTGATCAAGACTAAACCTACTTAACATTCTGCCTTTATTAACTAAAGCCAACAGATAGTCTTCCATCAAGAAACCAAGTAAAATGGCTCCTCAGGAGGTATAGAGGCAAGCCAGTCTAAAATTCTTTTAGTTCCCTGTTTTATCTTAATAATTCATCAATAGTTTTTATCAATGTTTTATCCATATTTATTCTAGTACGAAAAAAATTTTTCCCCTGAAATCAAACTGACACTCTAGAAAGACAGGTCTTATTGATTAGCGGCTTCCTATATTTCCTGGCCTATCCTGAGAGGTATGTGAACTTCAGTTTAAGATACATGAAGTTAGATTTTGAAACTAAACAACTAAGCCTTACTACCAACTTACAATGACATTTTCTTCCCAATTAAAAAAAAAAAAAAAAAAATAGATGCTCACTAAAAAAAAAAAAAAGTCAAAAAGCGGAAAAAAATTGTAAAGCACAAAGATGAACATAAAAATTTACCCATAACCTCACCAGCTGCCAATTTTGAGTCATCTCTAAGGGGAATCCATAAAAGAGTTACAGACAGACCTCTGGAGAACTTAACAAACATGTTAACTTAAAGCACAGGAAATCTGCTCCCTTTTAAAAAGCATTTCTGTCCTTTAACTGATGTCAAAGCCTCTTTTATAGAGGCCTGTAATAGATATTTTAGTCATTTAAAATAGAGCATTTAAAAAATACCTTCAATTTTATATTCTTCTTTTGATACAATTCAACATACTGATTATATTCTAGAAATAATCTGGGCCTTGCTTGCCTTCCTTTCATTCTAACTCCTTAGAGCAGCCATTTTCAAAGGCCCTCAGACCAGCAGCATTAGCATCAACTGGGAATTTCTGCTGGAAAAGCAAATTCTCAGGTCTCATTCCAGATCTACTAATCAGAAACTCTAAATTAGACAGCTTTCATTTTAAACTATCTGTTACTGGGCACTTCGGATCAAGTGCTGGATTAGACACTTTATATACACTAATTCTATTCCTTAGAGTAACTCTGTGAGATAGGTTTTATTGCCTAATTTTTTACAAATGAGGAAACTAAGCTTAAAGTCAATAAAGGCATGTGTGGCAGCAAAGAATATATGGGAACTCTGTGCTTTCTGCTAAATTTAGCTATAAACCTAAAAGTGCTCTAAAAAATAAAATCTAGTTTAAAAAAATTCAGTAAAGCAGATGTGGCAGTGCTGATATATGAACTTAAGTCTGCTGGTTCTTTTCAATAACACATTAATGGCTCCGAAAATGGAAAGCTCCTATTTGGAGAAGCGTTTTCCTCAAATAATGCTCAGAATAGAAATCTCCTTGAGTTATTGGGTTGGTCAAAAAGTTCGTTGTTTTTTCTTTATGATAGCTCTAGCAGTGCTTAGTTGTCTTTAACTTCATTCGGAACAATTTTGTTATATCGTATTGTGACAGCTGTCATATCAGCGTGCATTAAAAAAAAAAATCAAAATTGGTGAATTTTTGTGCATCCATTTTAATATTGAGATGGAAGAAGATATGCAACATTTTCGTCATATTATGCTTTATTATTTCAAGAAAGATAAAAACCAACTGAAACACAAAAGGAGATTTGTGCAGTGTATGGAGAAGATGCTGGGACTGATCAAACATGTCAAAAGTGGTTTGCAAAGTTTCTTGGTATTATTGACATTTTGGCAAAATAATTCTTTGCTGTGGGGCTGTCTTATGCATTGAAAGATATTTAGCAGCAGTCCTGGCCTCTACCCACTAGAAGCCAATAGCAGGAGATAGCCGACGTACTCAAAATATCCAAATCAATGAAGTTATTGGTAAAAATAAAAAATGTACCTATGTGGACTTTTTGGCCAACCCAATACTTTCATGACTATTTAAAAGATGTTTAAGTGATCACAGCTTATAAATAGAAACTCCATCTGAACTAAAGGGAGGTTGGTAAGTGAGGGGAAAGCTTACCTTGTTCCACAAGGCACATTTTTAACTTCATCGGTTTGTAGTGTGGTCTGGGAAGAAAAAATATCTCATCAATACTCAGGACACATAGCATCAAAGAACTACTGGTCCCAGAAGAAAACCTCTGGAGAACTCAGAGGAAAGTATAGAAGAGCTCCATTATAATTTTATTCACCAAAGATCTGCTATCAAAGTTAATTTCTTCTAACCTAGTAGACATGAAAGCCTTGAGACAAAATATTTTACAGCTAATGCTTGACTCAGGATGCACTAGGAAAGTTTCAATGTTCAATATGAATGTTTCAACGTTCAACCTCTCAGTCTCTTATTTGCCTCGAGATGACCTGGGATTACAAACTACACAGCTTACCCACAAGGATACTAATACAAAGATTTGTGCTCTGGACTTTGATTCAATTGTTAATATTACTGCTTACAATAAAGGTAAAACATAAGTATTAAATGCATACAAGTAGTCTAGAACTCAAGGTACCCTTGAATTAAACAGCATCTTTATCTCAAAAATTATAGTCAATAATTTTAGTTCAGGCCCCAGTGACCTCTCAAAAGGTCTGTTTGATTCCCCACAGCACTGCTCCCTTATAGTGAACCAACAATCTGGTACTTAGTTACTCTGCCCCTTTGTCTGGATCCAGAATGATTCTCTATTGCATTCTAAGGCCTTTGACAGGTGACTACCTAACGAGTATAGTCTAGACACACTGTGCCTTATTAAGCACACAGCAACATATTACTTTATGGAATACAAATGAGAAAGGAAGCACAGTCCCTGTTTCCAAAGAGTTCACTATCCAACACTGGAGATAAAATCCTTACAAACCAATCTATAACAGGTATAAAATAACAGAGTATAAAGTGAATTGTTAGGTATTAAATGACAGAGAGTAAAATGATAGGTTGAAAAGCTCTCAGAAGTGAAGTATTTATAAGCCAGGTCTAGAGAAGGAGAAATAAAAACAGATGAGGCAGAGGGACATCTTAGGTTCAAATCCATGAGACTGAGGACAAACTGTATGTACAAGTGACAGGAAGCAGACTGGCTAGCCTGTGGCAGAAGGGGTGACAGAGATCAAAGTTGAAATTCTGAGCAGACAACATGGTATTACATAGAGGGCCTTGCATGTTCATGGGGGGAGGGGGAGCAGGGGATGGGACTTGGGCGCTCTCTAGTCTATCTTATATATAGCCACACAATAAACCTTTCAAAAATATGTTTTTCCTTAATTCCTTTGCTCATATCTAGTATGGTTCTCAGTATCCATCATATTTAGAGGTAAGAAAACAACCTAGGAAGCTAAAGTATTAATTTATTTAGGCTGACTTAGTAAAGGGCATGGTAATTAAAAGCTGTCAATCCAGAAGACATAATAGACAAATGATTTAACAACTGGTTGCATATAAAATTCCAGGAAGGAAAAGAATAGAATGTAACTCTAGGATTGAGATATTAGGGTGATGGTGAACACAGTGACAGGTTCTAGGTAAAGTGAGAGAAGTTAGTGAAGAGATGAGTTCATTTTATTACAGTTCCTTCAAAACATTAACAAAATTCAATTTCCATATTCTACATCAACATAGAATGCTTTGTCTTCTGTGTTCCAAAAATTTATAAAAATAGATTTATGTTTCTTTCATGTAAGAACAATTTCTTAAAAGGGTTTTATTAATATAATTCTTTCCTAGAATGTTACTGTTTCACATATTAAAAGAGAATATTCCTATTTAGTCACACTGACTCCATTCAATTTTTTCATAAATGTGAAGTAATTTATTTACACTGAAATCTTTACTAACTTCATTTCCATTTCTTGTATTACAGTTTATTACAATATATGTATATATACATATATAATTATATATAAGTGCAATTAAACTCTAAAACCTATGTAATGTTTATTATCTATATCTCTTCTATATATCTCTGCATCAGTATGACTTAACATACTAAGTCTCAAGAAGGCAGAAATAGATTTGCCTGGTGTTCAACAGATCTAGAAAAGCCCCTAATCTCTATGGGTCTGATGGTGCCACTGAGAGCATCATTATAAACTGCCAGGGCTGTTGGTGAAATCATGTAATTCAAACTCCTTCTTTCACTGAGGAATACCTGAAGTCTACAGCAATGAAGTGATTACTGCAAAGTCATGTAATTAATTGGTGTCAGAGCCAGAACCCAAGTCTCCACAAGTTTCTGGACCCATGTTCACTACACCATACTGCCTCCTGAGAAATGAGCTCAATTTAACAACTTTCACAGGTGAGAGAGAGAAATTGGTTACAATCCCTGTCTTCAAAAAGCTTGGAGATTTTCTGGAAAGAAAATAAGACACAAAAACTTAGAGAACAATATAAGACAACATTATTAAAAGAAATAAGACCAAGGGGCAAAATTGATAATAAAGACTTTCAGCCTATAGGTTAAAAGAGGGATGTGCAATGAGCCTTCAGAAGGCTGGAAAGATTTAGACAGGACAGGGGAAATGAAGGAAAAGATGGGGAGAGAAGAGGTGAAGGCATGAACCAAGGCAAGAGTGAATAAAATAAATATGGGAAAACAATACGGATATCAGTCTGACTAAAGGAAGAACACATTTCACTTGAACAGATAAAAATTCTTGCCCTAAGTCATTTAAAAACAAATTGGAAGGAAACCTGAAGGATTTAAGTATTCATAATGAAACTCTGACTTAGCAAGCCTAGACTTAAAATTATAAGATTAAGTATATTAAATTTTCCTCAGTCCTCAAAAGTGAGCAGACAGAAGGAAAACTTCTGAGCCCAGAGATTCATGATCAGAGTTTACAAAAGCAGTCACAATCTAACCTTACTTTGTCATCTTGTTATGCCAAAAGATATTTACTAAGTATCTCCCATGGCCAAGATACTATTCTCAATGATCAGATGCTACTTTAAATATTCTGGAATGCTATCAAAATAGAACACTCCCTAAGGGTCCACATAAAATTGTACTTAATGTCCCAGGCTGTGTATAAAAATTCAGATCCTCCATGTTAACAGTAGTCCAGGAGCTTGCCTCTATGGAAACCAAACACTGTTCTAAACCAAGTAATCACTGGTTTGTACTTCTGTGTTCTCAAGTCCTGCTTTTATTTGGACAGCAAAAAACCTGCTGCATAGCACTGTATAGATGTGAGAAGTCAGTCCTTCCAAGCTACCTAGCTCTTACTTCTAATATATATCAAGACTGAAGTGGTTCAAAGTCATAACCTGTGCTGTGACAACTGGACTCTGTACTTTAAAACACCACCATCTGCTTAAGCAATAAGAAAATCTATCTCCACCCACAAATGTGGCAACTGTTCCTGTCACACCTGTCTATCCAGTGTAGGGGCTTCTCTAGAAATCACTCACCTGCACAGATCTGAACGTAGTAATGAAAGGCAACATGATATGATAGCCTGGTCCACTGGGGCTAGTTAGTAAAGCTCCTCCCCTGCAAAAAGATGTTTCAATTTGACAAGATTATGAGGAGAAATTCTCTTTTCAAATATAAAATGTTGCAATAACTATTCACTCTTAATCATGCTACTGACTTATAAAAGCTCCACTAATATGAATTACTCAGGATGAACAACTGCTGGTCCCTAAAATAATCTGCCACAACTAAGAAGGTTGAAAAAAAAAAATCACATTAAACTGCTGATGTTACATCTTGTTTCATAAGCTGGATCAACCATACCTCTGGGTCTCCAGATACAAAGGAACTTTTTTGGTCTTTAACTGTCTGAGAAATACCTGTATACAAGTTCTAATGGCTCTTAGTTGCTATATTTTATTTGTGCATACACTAGCCAGTTCAAAACATAATATATTTAACCACCAGGCTGAAAAAAGAAGATAGCACAAACTTTCAAGGAAGAAAAAAATTTCTGAGGCTCAAGATTCTTTTAATCTACCTATAAGGCAATTAAAATACTAGGGCATAAAGTCTATTTTTAAAAATTGCATAGAAAGATAAAGAGTGAGGGAATAAAACTGTACGTAGAGTGTCACCATGGACTTGTTCACCAAACTGGAATGTGAGAACTACGACAGCAGATCTTGGAAATTATTTTTAGAAGGCATTTTGGGGGCAAATATTAAAAAGAAGTCCCATTTTACTTAGTGAAGAGTAACTTCATAGAACTTAGCTTTCTATTTGAAAATATAAATAGGTCTCCAAAGAATTCATAACAAATAACTAAGAAAAGATGAACTGTTTGAGGTCCATCCCCAATTCTTTGAGAGCCATACCTTGAAAAGTTCTTTCCTTGGTTTTACTTCCAGGTAAGACTATGGGGAACTAGATGGAAATAAGAACTAATCTATCATGTTTTTATGTTAGACCTCCATCTACTAAGACATATCACTAAAATTGCATTTAAAACTAGCGCCTCGTGGGGAAGCCTGTTTCTAAGATTCAAGGTGAATTTAATAGAAATATCACTTTTGGAGGATGATGGAAACAAGTAAAAAGTTGAAGCCCTTTTACACACATCATTGCAATTTCTCCAGACTGTCCTCTCTCTATGTCGAAAGGACCTGGTGGTACCATTTTGAAGAAAAAGCTATTTGGGTTCAACTAGAGAGCAATATATTCCACACTATTCCTTTCCTCAACCTGAAAAAAAAAAGGGTAAGTTTGAAATGAGGGTGGCCCATCAATGCTGTGTTTATGTCTCTTGAGTTTCAGGGACATAACAACTGTCACTATCATAGTTTGGCCTTATAAGCCAAAACCAGACACTAGGTGCTTTTAAAGGGAAAAGATAAAATCTAAAGAACCATCCCAAATAGGACTAGAATTTCTAAATAGCATATAAAACGCAAACTGAAACCCTGTACAGCTGTATGGAATACAACAACTTATCCATTTCTTCAGTTACAGGTGGAGGGATCACTGCCCTCCTTCCTTCATTTTATTTCCTACAAATAACCGAGTTTACAAGGAATAAATGTAGGGGCTCAACCTCTGCACAAAATATACGTAGCACTAAAATTGTCCAACACCCGCAGGGTGCCCTGCAAAAAGCGTGCCTGGGACCCCATACTCTCCCTAGAGATGGGACGAAGAATCACTGCCTAGGAATGAAGAGGGCTTCCCCCGATGCTGCAGCGGGAACAACTTCCTAGACGCCACTCTACCGGGAGACTTCTTTCTACCTGCTCTAGAACCTGAGCTGACTCCACGAGCTGCTCACCTGTAGTACACAGCCAGGTGTCCTTCCTCGATCTTGTGGATGGAGGCGTAAAGAAGAACGACGACCAGACCCACCAGTGCAACCACCAGAATCCGGACTTGAGTCATATTCATCCTTGTTTCCCCTGAGTAAGGGAGGAAAGGAACCCCCAGCCCCGTGAGAGACAGGCCTACCCTCTCCAGTTTCCACCCTCTGCGTCCCGACAACTGGCTCTCTTCCGCATGCCGAGCTAGGGAGCCTTTACCCTCATTCATTCCTCCTCGCAGAACCTGTCTTCCCCTCGATAATCCCTCCACCGGGGCGGCGCACAAGCCGCCCTTGCTCGGTAAGTGTCGTGACACCACCACCCCTTCCAATGGCCGCTCCCGCCGGCAAAAGGTACTAAGAACAGGAACAGCTAAACTCCAAAGGGAGGCCGCCACCACGTTACTCCAGTCACTGACGCATCGCCCCCCGCGGGCACGTACAGCCACCTCCCGGCCGTGCCCACAGCCCACCACCGCCGGCCCCGCCCACTTGCCTGGCTCTGCGGCTGCGCGGGCACGCACGCACGCAGACGCAGAGCTCGCACCGCGACTAAACAGACGGGGAGCGGACGGGCCAAAATTCTCCCAGTTACCTGCCGCGCAATTTCCTGCAAAAGTATGGGGGCTCTTTTTTGTGCGCTGGTAGTTTCCGGCTCTGGGCTCTGGAAGAGAAGTCGTTAATCTGGAGTAAGCAGGGATGCAGAGGAAGAAGGTCTCTGGGAAAAGGGACTAGTTAGTTTGTTCTTGTTCAAAGACCCACTCCCCCACTCAGTGTGGTAGCTGTTCCATGTATTTGTCCTTTTGCGGTTTATACAGAAACCTACGTGGTAAGTACGTGCTTCAGGAGCAGCGAGACTTGTTGCAAGTAAAGTGGAAGTTGAGAAGAGGAAGATAATTGACAGCATATTCATTCTTTAAGTTCCGAGCACCTATTAATGTGCCGGAATGCTTATCTAGTGAGGGCTTTATGAAGGCCATCCAAGCAACAGGAACGGGTCCTCTAGGAGAAGGAAAAGGAAGAGTGAGCATTTTTGAGCTTCCCTGAAGCCAGTATGATGGAATGGGGTGGCATGATAGAGTAGACCCAGACTTTGAAAGGCATAAATGGACCTTTTCTGCAGGGAGAGTATTGGATGGCTAGAGAATATACAGACTTCTTTTCCTGCATATTTTTTAAAAATATGCATCATAGGCATATATTACCAAAAACAGAAAGGACAAAGTTAAAGAGACTGGAGTGAGACGGACGAATACAGGGGAAATAAGGTTGGGCAGTAATGGTTACTGTAAGCCTTCAAAAGCTAGGAGTGGGACCATAACTGGACAAGTAGACTGGGGTTGGAGGGTTCTGTAACCTCTTGGGCAGGTGAGTATGGGAAAGCAGTCCTTTAGGGTCAGTAAGTTTCTAAACTGGTTAAGAGTGGAGACAGACTGGAGGCAGGGAGCAAAGTGGTTAGAAACTGCAGGCCCAGTTACAATGGTGGTGACTGTGGAAATGGGAAGTGGTAAATAGACTTCAAGTCTTTATTAAAGCAAACCCTTCCAGACCACTCTGCCCTCTTCCTTCAATAAGTGCATTTACCTGTATCATTCCTTTGCCCTTTATTACTTAGGAATGTCTGGGACCTCGTCTGGTCCAGATAAACAGTATTTGCAGAGCTTACCTATTTTTAACATCCAAAAAAGCAAAAAGAAGGAAAAAAAACTTGTTCTAGCCCATTTTCTGGATGCATTCTCTTAGTTTTTCATAGTAGTGTTTGCTTTAGACAATGAAGTATGTACAATTCACATACTGCCATTCAACTCTGAAAAGCTGTCACCCAACAAAAATAGTGGTCAACTATTGCATCAAAAGCAAATCTGAGGTGATCTTAGTATAATAGTCTGTTCTGACTCACACCACCTGCCCACTTCATGTTGATGAGGCTACCCTGATGTCCAGCACCACAGCCACACAACATAAAATGGCCCCACCCGACAGCAGATCTTTATAAGTTATTACAATATTTAGAAAATACATAATTTTAAAAATCCTTTAACAATAATTTCAAGTCTTTAACGCCCAGGTAAGTATTCTTTCTTACTGTACTGTCTGTGTTAACTATTTCTGACTTTGCCATGCAGCTCAGTATCTTCCAAACGGGTGCCCAATAAATGTTTCTTGATTAAAACCTTTTAGAAGTAGAGAAGCAAGAGAGAGATTCCCTTTCATAACAACTGACAGTCAAATTTCTATATTTAGAGAATCAGTAGTATTAGATGACTAAAATGTTAAGAAGACAAGCCCAAGGTTTCAAACTCAGATGATTGGCAAAATGACACTACAAGCAAAAAGGAGACGGTGTGACTAAGACATCGGTTTATTAGGGCAAGATATGAGCATGGCTTTTAGACATGCATAGTGGTGATAGGACATCTTGGGTGAAAAGACTAAATTAAAGAAACTACCCAATAGTCTTTACTATAAGTCCTGTATAATTCCTAAGGAAAGTACAGTGACAGGCCATTGTGTTATTCTGTGCTCCAATTCCACTTCATGGAACCTTCACATTTTCCCAAACCATTGAACAACACAGGTTTGAACTGTGTGGGTCCACTTACACAGTTTTTAAAAATAAGTCATCAGCCCTTATTTGCTGGTTTTGTGTCTGCAGATACAACCAATCACAAAAAAAGTGTTTTCGCATTCCCAACCTCCATTGGTTGAATTCACAGATGTGAAGGAACAACTATAGAGGCTAAAGTGACATATTTTCAACTGTGTGGGAGGTTGATACCCTTAATTCCTGTGTAGTTCAGGGGTCAACTATATTCATCTGATTTTAATGATTAGAGAGGCAAAAAGTAATTGAAAAATCATTTAATACACAAAGTGAAAAACTATAATACAAAAGCATTTCACATTTTTAAAAACAAGTATCTTCTAAATAACAGCTGATAGATCCACAATCCTTTATCTGAAATTGTTAGAGCCAGATGTTTCAGAATTATTAAATTTTTAGATTTTACAAAGGTAATTCAGTGCATATATCATACTACATAAACACCCAGCAAGGTCTGTAGCAGCAGCCTTCCACCCCCACCCCAAATAATCAAACATGTTAACATTTCTGCAGCAAAACAAATGAATATTCACACTAAATGGGATAAGTAGATTCAATTATCAGTTCAGATTAGATGTGCAAGCAAATGAGTTTTGTCACCACGCCTATGAAAAACCTTGTTTTCAGAGTTTCTGGGATTTTGAAATTACAGGTAAGGGAATGCAGACCTTTATGTATTTGTATGACAAGACAAGAAAGATTCCTGAAACAAATGACCCATTTTTACAAATGAAAAAAAAAAAGCTTTCAAATACATTATAAATTAACAGACTTCTATGATATTACTAAATGTACATCTTAAATACATATACACATAGCACACTTATGACGGCCCACTAGTATTAAAAGCACATATGCACAATCCCTTCTATAGGAAAGGAATACTGTCAAATGTGCAATAAAATTGAAAATGAGATTGACCCAACTCCTTATGATGCCAGAAAGAGCACTGCTGAATGCAACACAAGGAGGTAGGGTTTATTCTTCAAGAAGTGCAATTTCACTTGTGAGCAGTCCCTGCCACAGAAACACAGGCAGACAACATTTACTCAGAACACATGTCAGTGGAGGTTTTCTTCTCTGTATATAATACTTTTGACCTATGCCAAAAAGTTAAATGTTAAAAGGTATTTTTAGTCCGTTAAATAAGTAATGTTTTACCAAGTTTAAAGTCAAATAGGTTACAATGATGCTCCTAAGTAGCTGCAGTATTTAAACAAGTTCACAGACATAAAATTCTATCTGTTTAAGGGTTAAAATTACCCAAAGCCAAAATATTGCCCTTGTAAAACCATGAGTAGTTTTTGATCACAGTCATTTCATCCAATCAATGGTGTCTGAAGAGTGGTTTCATGGGAGAAAACAAATTTCGAACATGTGCAGCAACAACTTCGATTGGTTTGATGACAGTGAATAAGTAGCAAGTCATTCTGTTAACCAACTCCAATCAAGATTCTAAAACCAGGCATGAAAAGATTACAATTAGATGTTGACTATGAGTGGTAGGCTTATAAGTATTAATTTTTGCAAGTTTACTGTATGTCTGGATATTTTATAGTCAAAAGTTAAACAATTAAGAGCATAAGTTGCTTGGTTTACCTTATTTTCTGCTAATTAAAAAAAATTTCAGGACTTCCAGCCAAGATGGAGGCCTAGACAGACACGCTGCGTCTCCTTCCACAACTAAGAAGGAATACAACTACCTCAAAACTGGAGACAACAGAAGTTCCAGAATATTGAGCTGCATGGAAGTCCAACAAACAAAGATATAAAGAAGAAATACTCATCCAGACAGGTAGGAGGGGGCAGAGAGGACGCGGTGTGGTGGTGGCAGCGGCAGCAGTGGAAGGCCGGCAAAAAGCACAGTTACATGTTTTAAAAAGTTGGGAGGGACACCTGGGGAGCATTCCCAGTCCCAGACCAGACTGCGCAGCTCACGGTCCCAGCACCAGGGAAAATAAAGCCTCATTGCTTCTGACTGTGTAAACCAGTGGGGGGTGGGGTGAAGGAAGAAACTGCCAGTCTCTCAGTAGAGTCCGCTTGTTTAAAGGGCCCCCACGGTCCTAGAACATCTGCAGACCCACCCACTCTGGGACTGATGGCCAGGGAAACAGCTAGAGAAGTGCCAGGCCCATATATAAGTGGGAGAAGTGCCTGGAAAGTGAGCAAGTGCTGAGCAAGTGGCATTGTTCCCTCTCAGATCCCTCCCCCACCTACATCGCCACAATGTGGTGAAACAGGTCACCCGTACTGACAAATACCCATGGTTCCACCCCTTACAACACAACAGGTGCGACAGCTCTACCAAAGACACAGAGGCAAACAAACACAGGAGCCTGTCAAGTTGAGAAGACAGAGAAGTATGGCCCAAAAGAGGGAACAGATCAAGATTCCAGTGGGAGAACTAAGTGATGAGGAGGAGATAGCCAACCTAACAGACGCAGAGTTTAAAACACTGGTGATAACGATGCTCACAGGCTTGACATATATGTTTGAATACAGCAAACGCAGAAGGGAAGAAGTGAAGGCTATGCTAAATGAAACGAAGGAGAATCCACACAAAACCAATGGTAAAGGGAAGGAAACTGGGGTTCAAATCAATGATTTGGAACATAAGGAAGAAATAAACAGTCAACCAGTACAGAATTAGGAAACAAGAATTGAAAAAAATGAGGAGAGGCTTAGGAACCTCTGGGACAACGTTAAACATACCAACATCCAAACCAAAGGGGTGCCAGAAGGAGAAGAGGAAGAACAAGAAATTGAAAGCTTGTGTGAAAAAATAATGAAGGAAAACTTCCCTAATTTGGTAAAGGAAATAGATATACAAGTCCAGGAAGCACAGAGAGTCCCAAACAAGCTAGACCCGAAAAGGACCACACCAAGACACATCATAATTAAAATGCCAAAGGTGAAAGATAAAGAGAGAATCTTAAAAGCAGCAAGAGAAAAGCAGAGAGTTACGTACAAAGGGGTGCCTACAAGACTATCAGCTGATTTCTCAAAAGAAACTTTGCAGGCAAGAAGGGACTGGCCAGAAGTATTCAATGTGATGAAAAGTAAGGACCTACAACCAAAATTACTCTACCCAGCAAAGCTATCATTTAGAATGGAAGGGCAGATGAAGTGCTTCCCAGACTAGGTAAAACTAAAATAGTTCATTATCACCAAGGCATTACTGTATGAAATGTTAAAGTGACTTATTTAAGAAAAAGAAGATCAAAACTATGAACACTAAAATGACAACAAATTCACACCTATCAACAACTGACTCTAAAAAATAAAAACAAAATCCAACTAAGCAAACAAGAACAGGAACAGAATCATAGGTGTGGGGATCATCTGAAGTGTTATTAGCTGGGAAGGGGAAGGAGGAGAAATGGGAAAATGGTGCAGGGATTAAGAAGCATAATTGGTTGGTACAAAATAGACGGGAAAGTTAATAACATAGGAAACGGTGAAGCTGAAGAACTTATATGCAACGACCCATGGACATGAACTAAGGGGGCTGGGATTGCTGGAGAGAAGGGGGGTACTGGGCAGAGGGGAGCAAAGGGGGAAAAAATGGTACTGTAACAATGTAATCAATAAAATATACTTAAAAAGTATTTCAAAGAGTTTTCATAAATATTTGAAGCATATAATTAATGAAAGAAGAAATACAAAGAGTTGACACTGAGAATAAATGCAGTAAAAGTTAATCCAGTAAGTATTTTATTGCTGTTTCTCCAAGTTTTAACAAATCAATAGTAATTCACAGTAACTAAACTTTCTTCATATAAATACTTCTATTAATTAAACTATATTAACAGTATTCATTTTATATACAGCAGTCACTATATTGGAACTATAATATAAATCCTGACCCATCTTATTGGAGAAAATTTGATTGTTGAAGCAAAAAGGTACAAACCATTTAATTTCAGTGGTCACATTACAAAGAAAGCTCACCAATCATTTAATTTGACCACAAATGCTACTGTCGTGGATTACTGATGACATAATCCTAGTACACCCACGAGTAAGAGAAGACGAGCATTTGAGGTCCAGGATATTCCTCAAAAGCTCTTTCTCTTTCATCTGAGCTCTTCTATTCCCCATACGCATCCCACATGCCTGGTAAAGCTAGCATGGAAAGTTAAACCCTTTGCACTAGTATACCTAAAACATACATCCATATCCATCGAAAACTTACCGTCATCCTACTGCTCTGTTCCTCATTCACTTCATGAATAATAGTACTTAAATGGCCAAGACAATTCGAATTTTCTTCTATCGTTTGTGCCAAAGTCTTCCTGTCAGATGAAAAAATAAATAAAATATTTTCCAAATTCAGCAAAGGAGCATATAAATTTCCTCTATTTCTTGTCTTCAGGGTCATATGATCACTGCCCTTCCTGCAACCCTGCAACCCAATGCAGCCGATTCCTGTAGTCTTCAGTTTCCTCACCCTTCCCTCCCAGAGGCACAGCTCTGCTTGTTACTCCATCTGTTGCCTCTGCCCAGCTTTAATAAGTCCATAATAACTCCAATTTGATATTTCTCTGAAATAAAAGTGGCACTTATATATAACTTTTCCCCCCCGAAGTTACTAACTGGATGGGTGGGATGGAGGGAGAACTTTGTGGCACAAACAGCAGAAAATCTCTATTTCTGGAATATTTTCCTTTCCTTACAAGTAGTAAGACCATCAGCATGATTACTTTTCAGAGACACAAATACAGGGGAGAAGATACAAAGTACAACTTGTTCTGCAAAGATCTGCAAACTCTGGTTGGAAACTATAGATGACAGCAATGGAACAATGAAACAAGCAAGCCGATTCCTGAAGACAGCAGAAGAAATGGTGTGACAGGGGAGCTGCCTAGAACCAAGAAGATTCCTGGAGATTTATATTCGAAGGAAATCCGGATTCTGGTTTCCGCTTTCCACGCTTTCCTCTTGGGTATGGCCTCTATCCTCATCTTTTACACCCCTCAGAGTCCCTACCCTATTAGATCAGTTCTAGGCCATGGATGATAGCCACTTTAGCTTAGAATTAATTGTAATTCAGCTCTTAGTCCACAGATGGAAAAATTGAAGCCAACAGTTCCCAATCCTTGCTAGTTAACTATCACAGGTACATAAAATTGAAATCAGTTTTCCTTTATAATGTATTTCTACTGGGAAACATTTAGACACTTTTGCAAACAATCACAACTTCAAATCTAAAATAAACTATATAGAAGTGACATCTGCAAGCATTAGCATCCCTAACAAACCTGAATGTCTTTAAATGAAAGCAAAAAGGTTAGTAATGTATTGAATTTAACTTGACTTAACTCTATTAATGGAATTATTTCCTAAAGTCTATATAATTAATTATAGCCTGTGTTGTAGCTATGGATGTACTACACTGGGCCAAATCTACAATGACCCCAAGATATAACCTGGAACTTGCTTTCTTTAAAAAAATAAAATACCTGTAATCAGCTTGCCTTCCTGCCATGTGCTTTTCTCTCATAAAAGTAGAATACAGAATGTGCAAACTGCATGACCTCCTGAGCAGTGATGTAACATGGCTGCACTTCTGCAAAACTAATTATGGGCAGAGCTTCCAGGAAATGCTGGTTCTGTAGAGTTCTCCATGAGTTGTGAGAAAAGCGACAAGACACAAGCTAGCATAGAGCCACTGGCTCTGGATACGGCACATCTTATGCTGAGAAAAATAACAGAAATGGATAGTCACTCAGCTTTTAGCAGAAGAGTAGGAATTAATAAAAAATATATAGGGCTTCAAACTTAAGTTCCTATTGCAAAACTGATTTAAGGCATTACAGTCTGATATTAGAAATATTAAGTTATAAAACAGAGTAAACTCAACAGTTCATTACAGGGGTGATCAAGACCCCAAAATGATAAATGCAAAAAGACAGCATAATTTCTCAGGGATAAATGGTTAGGGAAAGAATAAAGTTTGGGTAAAAGAACTGATAAGCTAGTAACAGAAAGAGAACTTAGAACTTGGCTTGAGCTAATAATAGGTAGCATTTGCTGAATATTTACTTCCCAGTACTTTACATTATGTTGTCTAATGGAATTTTCACAGCAGTTCCCATTTTACGGGTGAGGAATTGTGAACATTAAGAGTCAAGTTAATTGCACAAGGTTATTACAAAGGGACAGTCAGGACTCAACCCTAGTGTACAGGGCACTAAATACAATGCCTTAACCACTATGTTCTACTGCCTCATTCCTATCACTGCTCAGGAAAATACAACTATATTGTTACAAAGTGAACCCACCCATCTTGAGGAGTTACCACGCATGACAGAGGATGTTCACATTCTACTGAAGTCGGGGGCAGCCATGCTGATGCCTGAGGGGTAGTTACTGCACCTTCTAGACTGCATCCTACAGGGGACCGAGCCGAACTCTGTGTCTGAAGGAAAATAAAAGTAAAGTTATAGGGAAGTATTCCCACTGATTCATACGATTTCCTACCATATTCCTAAGACATATTTTTATCACAACTTATATGCACAACAAGAATATTTCTGCACAAAACTCCACAGTAGTAAGTATTACATACCACTGCTAACTATCTTATCCCCAGGCACTTTCTTCATTGACTGAAACCAAATGTATCTACTCATCTAATTCCACCTTAGTTGGAGGAAGAAAAAAAAAACTCTTTTGAACAAGGGTTTCATTAACTAGTCAGGCACACCTATCCCCAAATCAGGGTGGGATACCACAGTGGTCGAGAGCTGGGAGGAGTATAAAAACAGGAGACTGGAAAGGAAAGATAATGAAGGGTGATCATGAAGTCCTGCATCTTAACTGCTAGTCAGACACCAAGCAAAGAATGCAAGCATCAACCCAACACAAAATATATTTGTCTTCAAGAGGACCCAGATCATGCTGACAAAAATCCCTTTTGCAGGGAATAACAACAAATCAATGTCTCATTAAATAATTCATGCCCTGGCCAATGTGGCTCATTTGGTTGGAGTATCGTCCTGTATACCAAAAGGTCATGTGTTTGATTCTCGGTGAGGGCACATGCCTAGTTTGCAAGTTCGGTCCCTGGTCAGGGTGCTAACAAGAGGCAACTGATCAATGTTTCTCTCCCTTCCTTCTCCTCTCTCTAAAATCAATAAGCAAGTCTTTGGGGGGCGGGGGATAAAAATAAAAATAAAAATAAATAATTCATTAAAAGTAACTTACACAAGCAATTTTAAGGAGATGCCATATTTCTTTTTGCCTCTTTCCCTGCATAAACATAACAGTGTTGTCAGCTTCTTTGATGTCACTGAGGGCCATTTCCACCTTGGGTAGTAGGTCAATAATCTTCTGCTTACAGCCCAACAACTTGCTGGAGAGATGAAATCAGCGTCAGACACTTACACATCCCATAAGACTGTACACCATACTCTCAAACCCAGCTGGGGAAATAAACCACAATCAGAGACAGATTTAATGACTGATCTCCAAAGCAATGTACAAAAATAGGACACCTAAATGCACACAGCTGTGCTCAAGCTACTCAAGGTTCTGCCAGAACTCTTCCTAGGTCTAGTATATTTACAAAAAGGGGGTATTACATTTTGGAAGGAAGATGATAAAAATACTCTGGCTTTTCAACAGTAAATAAAATGACTTTTCTACCTCAGATGACCGAACAGCTCCTTCAGAACGCGGTCCTGACTCTGCACAGTATGCACAATGATCTTCACCATCTCCGTGCTGTCACTGTAGGAGTGATCTATAAAAGAATCTCAGTCAGTGGGTATAACCTCCCTTCTGCATGAACATGTCAGCTTTCAAACAAAAAAATCCTAAAAATCTGAAACCAGTTTTTTAAATTATATTTTATTGATTATGCTACTATAGTTGTCCCAATTTTTTCCCCTTTGCCCCTCACCACACAGTACCCACCCCACTCCCTCAGGCAATCCCCACACCATTGTTCACATCCATAGGTCACGTGTATAAGTTCACTGGCTACTCCATTTCCTATACTGTCCTTTACATTCCTATGGCTATTCTGTAACTACCTAGTTGTACTTCTTAATCTCCTCACCTCTTCACCCATTCCCCCACCCCCATCCCATCTAGCAACCATAAAAACACTCTCTGTATCCTTGATTCTGTCTCTGTTCTTCTTGTTTGCTTAGTTTTTTTTTTTAGATTTACTTGTTGATAGATATGTATTATTGCCATTTTATTGTTCATAGTTTTTATCTTTTCCTTAAATAAGTCCCTTTAACATTTCATATAATAATAATGACAGCCTCAGTTCCCACGCCACCCTTCCTCCCCCTGCCGGCTTGCAGATGCCTGGAAGTTTCCCATGATAGTGGGGTACATCAATCCCAGCTCCGTTTGGCCTTGATCAGCCCTAGACTCACAGCTGCGAGATAACAACTGAACCCAATAGTTTCTTTTTACTTCCCCCTATACAACAGCCCCCTACTTTCCCTAGAACCCCGAAGTTGGGCCATTCGTGGCACAGCTTCCTCCCTGCTTGCTAATTCCCTCAATAAACTTTTTGTCTGCTCGCTGCCTCCTCACGGTTCTCTGAGCAATACCATTCTTAGTTTGGTGATGACGAACTCTAGTTTTTTCTTGTCTGGGAAACTCTCTATCTCCCCTTCGATTCTAAATGACAGCTTTGCTGGGTAGAGCTTTCTTGGCTCTATGTCCCTGCTTTTCATGCCTTTGAATATTTCTTGCCAATCCCTTCTAGCCTGCAAAGTTTCTTTTCAGAACTCAGCTGGAAGTCTTATGGAAACTCCCCTGTAGGTAACTAATGGCTTCTCTTGCTGCTTTTAAGATTCTCTATCTTTAACCTTTGGCATTTTAATTATAATGTATCTTGGAGTGGGCCTCTTTGCATCCATCTTGTTTGGGACTCTATGCTTCCTGGATTTGCATGTCTACTTCCTTCACCAAATTAGGGAAGCTTTCTTTCATTATTTTTTCTAATAGATTTTCAATTTCTTGCTCTTTCTCTTCTTCTGGCACCCCTATCATGCAAATGTTGGAATGCTTGAAGTTGTTCCAGAGGCTGCTTACACTGCCCTCATTTTTTTGGATTCTTATTTCTTCTTGTTGTTCTGATTGTTTTTTGAAACTAGTTTTAATTAATAACATCTCCACTTAAATTCAAAATTGGATAAAAATGATTTTAAGATTCTATATTTACAATAATATATCTAAAAGTATGTGCTTTCACAAATATTATATATATTGATATTTATCATTGTATCTTCAGAAATCTTAGTTGCCTGTTTTGAGAACAGCCTTAGCTTTCTTTACCCATACTAACCTAATCCCCAGACATATATGCAGCCTCTTAGCCAAGGAATAAATTTTTCTCAGATGATTAATATCATTTATTTAGAAAAAGTAGGACAATTCATTACACTTTCACTCTTTAAAGGAGGCTGTTGCTCCAACGAGGTTGTTTGGAATTTCATGTTTATCACCCTGTTCACACCCATAAAAACTTAGAAAAGGCTGACCAACTTAAGCCAAATCTCATATACCAATGAGAGGACCTGTAGACACTGTGAAAATTCAGTTTGAGGATAGTATGACATCTTAAAGCAAAGTGGTAGCTGACAAATGTCCTCAAATGGATGATTATGTGGCCACAGAGTTCTGCAGTTTTTAGGAGATGTCACCTCAATTTTTAAAATTAATTGTTGTATTTCAGAAAATGGCTAAGTTTTATTTTCATTTTTAAATTAAATGTATTGGGGTGGTGCCGGTCAATAGGGTCACGTAGGTTTCACGTGTGCATTTCTATGACACATGACCTGTATATCACATTGTGTGCCCACCACTCAACGTCCAATCATCTTTCATCACCATATATTTGGTCCCCTGCACCCTTTACTACCCCTAACTCCCTTCCCTGTGGTAACCACCATACTGTGATCTATGTCGATGAGTTTCAGTTTTATACCCCACATATTAGTGAAACAATATGGTTCTTTTCTTCCTCTGACTTTGTTCAGCATAATATTCTTAATGTCCATCCGTGTTGTTGCAAATGGCAGTACCTCATCTTTTCTTATGTCTGAGTACTATTCTATTGTATGTACGTGCCGTATTGTCTTTATCCAATACTCTTTCGAAAAACACCTTGGTAATCTCCATGTCCTGGCTACCATAAATATAGGGGTGCATATATCTTTGTGCATAAATGTTTTTGAGGTTTTTTTGGTAGATATCCAGGATTGCTGGGTCATATGGTAGCTCTATTCTTCATTTGAGCAACCACCATACTGTTTTCCATAGTGGCTGTACCAATTTACATTCCCACTAGCAGTGAATGAAGGTTCCTTTTTCTCTACAATCTCTCCAATGCTTGTTATTACCTGTTTTGCTCATAACACACACTCTTAATAAGTGTGGAGTGGTATCTCACTGTAGATTTGATTTGCATTTCCCTAACAGCTAGTGAAGTTGAGCATCTTCTCATCTATCTGTTGGCTGTTTGTATGTCCTCTTGGGAGAGGTGTCTGTTCAGGTCCTCTGCCCTTTTAATTGGATTGTTTGTTTGGTGTTGAGTTGTATGAGTTATTTATATATTTGGATAGTAACCCCTTGTCAGAGCTGTTGTTTGCAAATATCATCTCCCATTTAATTTGCTTTTTTGTTTTGCTGTCAGTTTCTTTTGCTGTGCAGAAGCCTTTTAGTTTGATACAGTCCCATTCATTTATTTTTCCTTTACTTCCCTTGTCTTTGTGGTCAAATTCATAAAACGTTCTCTATGGCCAAGGTCCGTAAGTTTAGTACCTATATTTTCTCCTATGTAATATTATTGTTTCAGATCTTATATGTAGGTCTCTGATTCAGTTTGAATTAATTTTTTGTATATGGAGACAAACTGTTTCATTCTTTTGCATGTGACTTTCCAACTTTCCCAGCACCATTTATTGAAGAGGCTTCCTTTTCTCCATTGTGTTTTTGGTGGCTCCTTTGTCAAAAAATATTTGCCCATATACCTGTGATTTTATTTCTGTGGTCTCAATTTATTCCACTGTCTTGTGTGTCTGTTCTTCTGCCGATACTATGCTGTTTTGATTATTGTAGCTCTGTAGTATGATTTAAAATCAGGTAGTGTGATATATTTGGCTTTGCTCTTTTTTCTCACAATTGCGTTGGCTATTTGGGGTCTTTTGTGGTTCCATACAAATCTGATGACTTTTTTATTCTATTTCTTTAAAAAGTGAAACTGGGATTTTGATGGGGATTGAGTTAAATCTGTGTATTACTTGGGGTAATGTAATATGATCATTTTAACTATGTTCATTCCTCAAATCCATGAACAAAGAATATCTTTCCATTTCATTGTTTATTTTTCAATCTCTCTTAATAATGCTTTGTAGTTCTCAGTATATAGATCCTTCACATCCTTTGTTAAATGTATTCCTAGGTATTTTATCCATTTGGTTGCTACTGCAAAATGAATTGCTTTTTCAACTCTTTTTCTCAAGTTTCATTGTTAGTATATAGGAAAACACTGGATTTTTGTAATTTTGTATCCTGCAACTTAACTGTATTTGTTTACTGTTCTAAAAATCTTTTTTCGGTGGTCTTTAGGGTTTTCTATATGTAGAATCATGCCATCTGCAAAAAGTGACACTTTTACTTCTTCCTTCCCAATTTGGATGCCTCTTCTCTTACCTGATTGCTCTAGCTAGGACTTCCAGAACTATTGAATAAAAGTGGTGAGAGTAGGCATCCTTGTCTTGTTCTTGATTTTAGAGGAAAAGCTTTCAGTTTTTCTCCACTAAGTATACTGGCTGAGGGTTTGTTATATATGGCCTGTACTATGTTGAGGTTCTTTCCTTCTATACCCTTTATTTAGTATTTTAATCATAAATGAATGTTGTATCTTATCAAGTGCTTTTTCTACATCTATTGATATAATTTTTAGTTGTTTAATGTGGTGTATTACATTGATCAATCTGCATATGCTGAACCATCCTTGTGCCCCTGGAATGAACTCCACTTTTAATGTATTGTTGTATTTTATTTGCTAGTATTTTGTTTAGTATTTTTGAATCTGTATTCATCAGAGACATTAGTCTGTAGTGTGTGTGTGTGTGTGTGTGTGTGTGTGTGTGTGTTTTCCTTGCCAGGTTTTAGTATCAGGACTATGTTGGCCTCATAAAATGTATTAGAAAGTACTGCCTATTCTTTAATTTTTTTAGAAGAGTTGAGAAGGATAGGTATCAAATCTTCTTTAAATGTTTAATAAAATTCACTGGTGAAGCCATCTGGTCTTGGACTTTATTTTATTGGATGGGTTTTTGATGGTTATTTCAACTTCCTCATTGTTTATTGGTCCATTTAGATTTTCCAATTCTTCATGATTCAATCTAGGAAAGTTATATATTTCTAGGAACTTATCCATTTCTTCTAAGTTATTGAATTTGGTGGCATATAGTCTTTCATAACATTCTAGTATGGTCCTCTGTATATCTGTGATGTCTGTGGGAATCAGTTCTCTTTCTTTTCTAATTTTGTTCATGAGAGTATTTTTTCCTTAGTGAGTCTGGCCAGGGGTATGTCAGTTTTGTTAATCTTTTCAAATAACCAGCTCTTTGTTGTATTCACCTTGTATATAGTCTTTTTGTTTTCTATTTCACTCAATTATTCTGTAATTTTTATTACTTCCTTTCTTCTGCTGACTTTGGGTTTCTTTTTTCTTTTTTTAAGTTCTTTAAGATATAAGGTTAGGTTATTTACTTGGAATTCCTTCCTTCCTTCCTCCCTTCCTTTTTTTTTTCCCCTGCAAAAAACTTTGTTTCCATTTGGTCCAAAGAATGGGAGAGGACTCCAGGGTGGTTAAAAGGATGCATAATGGTTTCAGAGAGAGGCTCAGGCAAAAGCCAGATACCAGGGAAATGCAGAGGGGCCCCTTAAAGGCCTCTGGGCTCCAAAGGCTCCTAAACATGCTTAAGGGTAAGCCTTTCAAAGAGATATTCACCCAGCCCAGCCTGGGGGCTGGCCAACCTGCAGATGTTAGTCAGGTGGTCGCCCATAACTTGATGAGTTTCACCTCCTCTTCCAGGAAGTGGTTCTAGGAGGAAGTCAGAGACATGAGAGTCTGTACAGAAGAATCCAAGGCATGCAGATCCAAAAGGGCCTGGTTCAAGTTCTTCTCCATGGCCAAGGCAGCTTCCATGGTGTCCTGACTTTTACTCCCTCATCTTGAGAAGGCTTCAGCATGTCCTGGATGAGAATGAGGTCACCATGCTGGTTTTGCAGATTTAAAGAGATTTAAGAAATGCTCAGCACCCTTGCACTTCTTCTTAGCCAACTCTCAGAAGTGGCCAGTGCGCTGCAGAGTCACATCATCATGGTCAAAATAGAAACCCAGAGAGAGGTAGGTGTAGGAGGCCCATAGATGCAGGTTGGCCAGGTCGTTGACGGCAGCCTGCACTTCAGTGGAATAATTCTGAAAAATCTGGGAGCTCATGGTGTTCAGCATGAGGAGTCAAGGTCCAAAAATGGTGTTGGTTGGTCTCAGAGGCTGAGGATGACTGAGACGGTTCTGAAGGTGGTGACTGGAAAAGAGGATGGAAGGTGATCAGAGGCTGGAAGGAGGCGCATCCCTTGGTTTCTTCTGTCCAAAGCCTGTTGAAGCAAGAGACAGATTCTGGGGACCACCAAGGGTACTGTCTCTCTTGTTTCTTGAGATAGGTCTGTAATGATATAAAGTTTCCTCTTATTATTGCTTTTGCTGCTTCCCAGAAGTTTCGGTATGTTGTACTGTTATTCTCATTTGTATATATCTTCTGATCTCACTTTTTATTTCTTCTTTGACATAGTCATTTTTTTAGTAGTATGTTGTTTAATCTCCACCTATTTTGTGGGTTTCTTTAGTTCTTTTTGCAGCTGATTTATAATTTCAAAGTGTTGTGGTCAGAGAATATGCTTGATATTTCAATCTTCTTGAAGCTAGTTTTCAGCTTGTTGAGGCTAGTTTTGTGACCCAACATATGGTCTAACCTTGAGTATGTTCCATGTGCACTGGAACATAAAATCTAGTGCTCTGGGATGAAAGCCTCTGTAAATGTGTATTATGTCCATTTGATCTACTATGCCATTTAAGGCCATTATTTCTTAATTGATTTTGTTTGAATGCTATATCTAGAGCAGTCAATGGAGTATTAAGGTCCCCAACCATGACTGTGATTTTGTCTGTTTCTCCCTTTAGTTCTGTTAGTAATGTTTTATGTATTTCAGTGCTCCCTGATTGGACGTGTATACATATATAACACATATATAAAGAAGTGTTACGTCTTCTTGCTGTATTGTCCCTTGTCATTATAAAATGTCCATCTTTGTCTCTTGTTAACTTTGTTATCTTGAAATCTATTTTGTCAGATATAAAGAGCTACACCTGATTTTCTATGGATGCTATTTGCTTGGAGAATCATTTTTTACTCTTTCACTTCCTTTGCCTTTGCAGCTTAGATATGTCTCCTGAAGGCAGCATATGATTAGGTTTTGTTTTATGATGCAGTCTGCTGCTCTGTGTTTCTTTATTGAATTTAGTCTATTTACATTTAAAGTAATTATTGATGTATGAGTATTTCTTATACTCATTTTATCTTTTGTTCTCTGGTAGCTCTGTGCCTCCATTGGTTCTCTTCCTTTGTGTTCTGTTGTTTTTCTTTGGTGGCATTGCATACTTCTTTCTTCTATTTCCCTTTTATTTTTTTTTAATTATATGTCTCAGTTTTGTTTTTTTGTGTGTGTATGGTTACCATTAGGTTTATGAAAAAGAAAGTTATATATATACAGTAGTCCTTTTTCTTTTGACTGCATCTGACCTGCATCCTCCTTTGCAAATTCAGACCTTTACCCCAACCCTTTTAATGTTTTTATTGTCACAAATTATCACTGTTTATGCTGTTTGTTAGCGATCTTACTCATAGTTTTGTGACTTTTGTTTGTTGTTTCGGGCAGAATAAGCCCCTTGAGTATTTCTTGAAGTGGAGGTCTTCTGGTGATAAATTCCCTCAGGTTCTATATATCTGTAATGTCTTTATTTCTGCTTCACATCAAAGGGTAACTTTGCTGGATATATTATTCTTGACTGGTAAATTCTCTCTTTTAGTAGTTTGGATATTTGGTTCCACTCTTCTGTGGCTCACCGTGTTTCTGCTGAGAAATCCAACGATAACCTAATGGGCTTTCCTTTATAGGTTCCTTTCTTATTTTCCCTGGCTGCCTTAAGAATTCTTTCCTTTAAAAAAAAAAAAATTATATCTTTTTAAGAGAGTCAGGGGAAAGGAGGGAGGAAGTGAGGGAGAGAAACATCAATGTGAGAGAGAAACATCAATCAGTTGCCTCTCTGTGAGTCCCAACCAAGGACCAAACCCACAACCCAGGCATGTGCCCTAAAGGGGAATTAAACTACAACTTTTTGCTCTGCAGGGCTACACTCAACCAACTGAGCCACAGCAGTCAGGGAGAGGATTCTGGCTCTGTCATTAAATTTTGAGCTTTAATACAATGTGCCTTTTAGAAGGGGTCTTTGGATTGAGGAAAATAGGTGTTCTGTTGGCTTCTTGGATTCAAGGTTCTAGCTCTTTCCATAGGTTTGGGAAGGTCTCATCAACTATTTGTTTGAATAGGCTCTGCAGTCCCTTCTCCTTTCCTTCTTCTGGTATGCCTATTCTTATATTGCTCTTTCTGATGAAATCAGTTCTTGTAGAAGCATTTCACTTTTTTTTAATGCTCAAGCCTCTCCTTCTCTCTGCATCATTTCTAGATTTCTATCTTCAATATCACTAATTCGTTCCTTCATCTGGTCAGCTCTATTTGTTATGATCACTAGTTCATTCTTGATCTCCTATGTTGAGTTCTTCATCTCCAGAATTTGTTTGGCTCTTTTTTAAAGTTTCAATCTCTTTGTAAGGTACTCATTTTGTTCACTGATTTGTTTCCTGAGCTCATTAAATTGCCCATCTGTATTTCTGCAACTCGTTGAACATTTTCAGAACTGCAATCTTGACTTTTCTGTCATTTATAGCACATATTTCCATGCATTTAAGTATGTTTTCTGGAGATGCATTTTCTTCCTGAGCTGCCTTATTATCTTGGTTATTAATGGTATTTGATGGATTCCTTCTCTGCCTAGGAATCTATAGATGAGTGGCACTACTCTAGCAGAGTAATACAAAAAGATCTTTCTATTCTTTTCCCATATGTGGCACTGAATCACACATTTTTTAGTTCTGTGAAATCCCAGTGGTTCCCAGAAGCACTGCTGTCAGAGTAGCTGCAATGCTTGGGGACGGGATAGGCTGGAGGAACCTGCCAGCTTGTTTTGCCCTCCAGGAAATGGTGACCTCAGACCTCCTCAGGGTCCCCTGTGCACCCTGACCTCAGAACCAGTCAGAGTTTACCCTTTGCTCAGGGAAAAATATGATTCTGTAGTACCAGTTCTCAGGTTTGCAGATAATGTACTCTGCAGACACCAAGGGCGAAGGAAGGTGAGATCTGGGAGGCTATGGGGCAGCAGGACTCTGTAGCTTTCTCTGGAATGCTGACCGCCCAACAACTGTGGCTGCAACCCCATCCTGTGTCCTTGCCCAGATCTCTGGGCACAGCCATTGCTCTTCCTGCTCACCGCTGTGGGAATACCGAGCTGAAGGGAGTGTGGGCCACAACCAGATTCCTTCCCTCTTTGGGTTGAGCCCCGCTGTGAGCTCCTAACGGCAGGGCAGTGTCTATGGATCATCTTAGCCCTTCTTCTTTCTCCCTTCCCCCATTTGTTATCACTTGCCCACGTTCAGATGTTAACAGTGTGCCGATCTCTCAGGTGTGTTTGTGGGTTAAAAAGACCAAGAGGATATTTCAGGCCACCATTCCTCTGATAACACTCTACTTCTTTTTTTAAAAAAACAGTCACTTTTAAACTCATTGGACTACTGTTTTAGGATACAGATTATCACAGACTACTTTTTTTCGTTGTGAAGTCTATTATCTCCATCATGATCATACACATCTTCTTGGCCAGAACAATAATATCATTGCTTGTATCATCCCATATTTCAAAATTAGCATCCAGCTTACTCTTTATTTTCTTGAAATCAGCAACTTGTTCAGCAATCTTTTCCTTCTGTGCCTCAGGTAAATGAGTCACCTTAGTCTGGTCAGTTTTTCCTTTGGTCTGAATGCTGGTGTGACTATGGGTTTCATGATCCTCTCCCAGGTCAGAAAGATCCTCCAGTTCTTCTAGCATCAGGAGAAGTGGCTCAAAATGGCTAAGTTTTAAAAAACTGGAATGCTGCTCCCTTAAACAATAATTAATCTCAAGTACAAAAATATTATTTGCTCTCAGCTACATACAGTCTTCTCATTTAACCCTCGCAGGACTCCTGTGAGATGGCTACTACTGTTATCCACATTTTACTATGAAAGGAGTACCAAAAGAGGTTTTAAAAAGTTCAGTGTCCTTTGTAATCACTGCAAAGACCTCCTCCATAGTTCAACTTTATTTATTCCCCACACATCTCTCTGTGTCTCTCCCTTACCAACAGCTAGATACAGAGGCTCCAAAAAGGCTCCTCTCTAAACAGCAATCCTTTCTTAATCCCACAGATAAAGCCCAACAGTTTCCCATAGAATGAACTCTTTCAGGTGGTCAGAGCCCTCAGAACTTTAACTTTCTCCAACACAGAGAATGAAAAAAGTTGGTTTTCACTACTTTCAGCTTAATATGAGTCTCAAGTCAACTCTAAGACAGAAAAGACATCAGAATATATATCAACTGTGATTATATAAGCCACACACAACAACAGACGAAACTTGTTGCAACTAACTAGTTTGTCACTGAAGGGGACCACTGGTTCAAAGAAACTACTTGGACAGTACTTTTATTTCTGGACCCTATGCTGATATGCTCATATGCATACTGCAAAGTTTTTATAAAATCCAAATAAATGCTATCACTGACTGGAAAGCTAATTTGACTGAGTTAATCAATGGAATTTTATATATCTTCATCTGTGATATCTAATTCATTGGCCAGAAGACTGGGAGTAATGAATAATGATTAAAGAAAAAAATTTAGACTTCTCTATTTGATATCTTAAATTTCATATTTTACTCTAAGTGCAGCTTCTATCGCTTTTTGTCAATATCTTCAACTTTTTTGTCCTCTTATTCTATTAGTACAATTCTAGCCTTGGAACAGTCTAACCGTTTGCTCTATCAGTTGCTGCATCCAAGCTACTAACAAAAAAACTATACTACCATTCCTCTGTTGTCAACTAATAATTCACAGGTTTTCACCTCTGCTATAGATTCTTAATGAGTCTTCATACCAGCTTTTAAAAATCCTTAGCATACTCCTTAAATCTACGAGGTCTTCACCTCTTACATTAGTTAACCCCACTTCTCACTTCAGGATAGGAAGCCATAAGACCCTCACCTTCCAGCCCCTATACCCACAAAAGTGTCTGTATCCACACCCATCCTCCCTCTAATATCAGTGGCAGTAAGCCTAATCTCTCCACTATTCTCTGAAGTCAGCTTCTCAAGCTTCTTCAGGGACCTCCATCTTCCCAGGTTTTGGCCCCAAGCACATAAATATACTCAAGTATTCCTTATGAAAATGGACCTCTCTTGATTCTACATCTCATAGCTGTTCGCCAAGCTTCTAAAAAGAAGAGCCTAGATAAACATTTCTCAAACTTTTTATCTCAGGACCCCTTTACACTAAAAGATTCTTAATAACACCGAAGTGTTTTTCAGGAATTAAAATGAGAAATTTAAAAAATATATTTATTCATTTAAAAATAAGAACTATTAATATTTTTATTAAAAATAACGATTTTCCTAAACAAAAATAATTAATGAGAGAAAACTGGCATTGTTTTACATTTTTGCAAATAACTCTAATATCACCATTGATCTTATCAGAAAAGTCTTAAGTATTCAGAAGCTGACAAATTTTAGTTGATGGATATGAGTTTTCCTAAATTCTGATATTTTTGCTTGAAACATTGAATTTTATCATTGACAGCTAACACTGTCATTTTCTTTCTTTAAGGTGATAGTCATGTTTCATTAATTTTTGAGAAAATATCTGCTTCATACTCAAATCTGAATAACCATAGTTTATCTGACATTCTTCTAAGTAAAAATGGTGTTCCATTAAAGAAGTCAGTTCATCAGCAGTGTAAACAATGCTTAAGTGGTTTTCCTTAAGACACCCATCATACTTCAGTATATAGCAGAGGCACTTACGAGTACTTTCCATTTCATCACATAGAATATTAACAAGACATGTACTCAAGGGTTGAGAGTTAAATAAAATTTTCACTGATTTATCAATGACACTTAAATGAAACAGGCATTTTTTAAAAACTATAACTGCTTGGTTATGAAAAGCATAGTAACTTCTAGCATAGTTTGGTGCTAGTGCCTTGATTCATGTTAATTAAGGTGCAAGCCATTTACCCATTAAATGCTTTGCAGCATCAGTGAAAATGTTCACATAGTTAAAAAGGCAAAAAACATTGTAGTATTATGAAAACAGTTTTGAAACCACTGACTCCAAGAAAAGGTTTCAGGGACCCTCAGGGGTTCATGAACCACATTTTGTGAATGGCTGGTCTAGAATGACTTCTTCATTTCCTTCTGTCCCATTCCCTCCTTAGCTCACTATAATTTGGTCTGTTCCCAACAGGCCAAGATCACATATATTTTGCCAAAATCACAATGATGTCCAAACTGCTTAGTCCAATGAATATTTTCATTATTATTTTTATTAGCTACACCTCTGTAGCATTTCACCCTATCAATTACTTTCTTTTTGAAACTCTCTCTGTGCTATTCCTATATCATTCATTCCCACTACATAGCCTGGCATTTCTCAGTCTTTGAAGGCTCTTCTGCTTCTATCCATTTCTTGAATGTTGGTATTCCCTAGGATTCCATCCATTCTTGGCTTTCTTATTCAACTTAATTTTTTCGGGATGATCACTTTATTTCTACAGCTATTTACTCTCAAAATAGCTAAATATCTAGCTCAGACTTCTCTGCTAAATCCATATGCATATGTATGTATGTGTGTATATATGCATGTGTAAGTACAGGTCCTCAAATAATGTACTTTCATTCACTGTCATTTCATTATAAAGTTGATTACGGTGCCGTAGGAAATTAACTTCTGTTTAAATCAAGCAACCTATGGTAAAATTGGTTTCGTTATATGTGTCATTTTTCTTAAAGCTGCAGAACCTATTGACAGCATTGAGGTTTTCGTGTGTGTGTGTGTGTGTGTGTGTGTGTGTGTAAAATACTGTTTATTAGGCAGTGCTACTTAAATGTTCCACTGACACCTTAATATCAACATGTATGAAAATGAACTCATCTTCTCCCAACAAGTCTGTCATCCTTCCTTTACTTCCTGTTACGGTGAGTGGACCTACCATGCACCCAGCTGCCCTAGCCAGAACCTTAGGTGGCATCTATGACTCCCTAACTCCATCTCCAGCACCCATGTTCAATCCACCACCCACAACTATCAGTTCTACCTCCTAAATATCTCTCATGCCATTGCCCTCCTCTCCACCCTGCTGCCAGTTTAGGCTTTCTTCCTTAGCTCATGGCCTGCCCTATACTGAGCTATGATTATTTCATCACCTTATAACCAATGCCCCTGTCTTTGGCCAAGCCACAGTTTAATCCATTATTGACATGCTATCAGGGCAGTATTTCTAAAATGCTGATCTGATCATGCCATTCTCCTGCTTAAAACTATTTAAGGTTTCTCTTTGCCATCATGATGAAATCCAAACTCATTACCATGACATACCAGATCCTTTATGATCCAGCCATAACTTTCTCCTCCTGAAACTATAATCCAGTCACAATGCATTTTCTCAAACTTACTAAGTGCTACACATACATGTCTTTTGTCTGTTATGCTTTTCTATCAAGAGACCACCTCCTTTCACCTAAATACTATGACTGGTCCTTTAAGGCTCATCTTAGATGTCACCTCCTACAGGATCTCTCCTCTAATCATCCCTCATCCCTAGTCAGGGTTGGGCGCCTAGCTTATACGTACCTCATAAATGTTGGTTGAAATTAACTGAACAAATTCCTCTACAATAAAAGCTATGTAGAGGAGATAACGTTATTTGTTAAATACAATTTCACATGTATATTTTCATGTGCCTGTAAATTTTAAAGTGTAAAACACTGTGGAGTTTTCTGGTTTTTTGTTCTTTTTACAATTTAAATATATGGCAAATTAGGGCACAGACGTCCCCTTTTATTTTTTTCTGTAACCCTTCAAAACACATCAAGTTTTAACTGAAGGATAGTATCTTGCAGGTACACAATACTTAATAGTTTCTAAAGCATTTTCACAAACATCCTCTCAAATACAATGCTGCATGCACTCACTGAGTTAAGAAAGCTGGGTTTCAATCCCATTTTGCAGAAAACAGAAAAGAGATGGAGAGATTAGGTAATTTTCCTGAAGTTACTTGAACAGTAAAATGCCCAGTCTAGAATTCAGGCCTTCCAATTCTAAGTCAGTGCTGTTTCCAGCACCATGCTCTTTATTCAGCAGATGTTCAAAAGGAATTATTATGCCAATGAAATAAGCCAATAGTGACCAGGTACAGATGAAGGCCATCATTTTCAAGGTAAACCGCTTTGGCGTAGCACATGGGCCTTCACTTTGACCATTCCACACCTGAACCCGTAGCATCAACTTCCTTCCAACCTCTCTAATCTTAAACAACACTTATATTTTTCTATTTTTCCACACATTTTCTTGCTTCTCCTTCCTTGAGTTCCTTTTTTTGTTTCATTCATTCTTTTTATTTCTCTTTAAATTTTTTTCCACTTCAATTTTCTTGCAACCTTGCCTTCCTAATCTCTTAAATTCTCACAAACTAAAAGCTGTTGCACCATAAACATCTCCATGGAAATACCAAAACTGGAATTTCTTCTACAGGTTATTTAAAACCCAATCCCCAGGTGGGAGGGGGATATAAGGGAACTAAGTGGTAATGGGAAAAAAATAGAATAAAGATTAAATTAAAAAATTCAATCCCCAGGATTTATTAGGCTAAAGATGATTTCTTAAAATGCCTTTGTGTACTATGATGAAAGTGTCTTACCTGAAGGTCTGTGCTTTAACTGCTTATATAGATCAATGGCACGCTGTTCCCTACAAAAGAGAAAACATACTTCTATGTGAAAATAATTTAATGACTCTAATAATCTACAGCTTGAAATGAACAGCATTATTTGAACACAGTAATGATCCAATTTTAAAGCAAGTCCATATTGCCAACAAATATTTTATAGAGAATTTCACTGGTTAATAAGCGAGAACTTAAAATGCAAAGTTTAACATACTTCTCATCTGCTGTGGTCTACCATCACATATCTTATCTGATCCTTGCACCAGAACCACTTAAATTTGCAAAAACTATGGCCTGTGATTAAAGGGAAAAAATATGAAATTTCTAATCCAAACATTTAGGAAAATAGCCTCATTTACTCATTTAGGGCATTTAATAGACAATACCTTGGGTCAGAAGTATGGTAAGTAGGGAAACAGTTTGTAACTTGAGAGTACTTAAAAAATTCTTAACACGCACATGAAAAGATTCTTTGATTAAAGCAGCAAAAGATTCTTTGATTCTTTGATCAACCCAGAGAGTTATTTATAAGATTTCTGGTGACTAAGAAAATACTTTCTTTTTAAATATTTGGGGAAAGGAGAACTAAAGACTATAACTGCATATAGGCTTGATCTGCCAGATGTACACAGAAAGAACAATCTGCTACAAAAAATTATAGATACCAATACCAATGACACAAAGTATGTCCTTACAGAGATTCCATCAAGTCTCCCTGACGTCTTCCATAAGGGCTTTTCTGTAGCTCCATGATTTCAGTGTGCAGGCACATGATCTGATCCTCCAGGTATCCAATGACACCTACCTACAATATGACAAAACATAAATTATATGACAGCCTCAACACCATACAACACAGGGAAGAACTCAAAGAATGACCTGAAGCTGCAGTAGGAAAACTATATGATTTAATATTAAACAGTGACTTTTTTCAAGCCTTCTTTATCTTTCAGATTCTACAATCTTTCACATGAGAACACACTTATTCCTATGTTTCTCGCTTTTCTCTCCTGACAAGAATAAACTACTCTAAGGGAGACTTTAAGAATAAATAAATATACAGAATGAGCTTTGTGACTTTACCTCAGCATAGTGGATAGCCTTTTCTTCCATTTCCTTCCATGCTTTTAACATTTTTTCTGAAGCTGAAAAAAAAAGTCTTAATTGGTTATCTTAGAAACAGCCATAGTTTTAATTACTGACCTACCTACCTCCTTGCCATCTCAACATCAAAAAATGGTATTATGGGTTGAGGTGTTCCCCTCAAAAGTTATGCTGAAGTCCTAACTCAGTACATCAGAATGTGCCCTTATTTGAAAATAGGCTCAGTGCAGATAGCTGGCTAAATTAAATGAGGTCAATCTGGAGAAGGTGGACCTTTAATCCAGTATGACTAGTGTCCTTAAAAGAAGAGAAGAGACGCACACATTAAGAGACACAGACATATGAAGGCAGAGTTCCACTTGACAACAGAGGCAGAGAGTAAAGTGCCAAAGCTGCAAGCCAAGAAATGCTAAGGACTGCTGATAAACCACCAAGAAGCAGGAAGAAGCAAGGAAGGATTCCTCTCATGGGTTTCAGAAGAATCATGGCCTTGCCAACACCTTGATATTAGTCTTTTAGCCTCTGGAACCGTGAGATGATAATTTTCTGTTGTTTTAAGACATCCAGTTTATAGTACACTGTGATAGCAGCCCTAGGACACTAATACAGATGGTTTTCTCTTTTAAAAAAAGAAAGACAATTATTAAAGTGACACATGAAAATGATTCTCTTTAAATCAAACATTATAAAAGGATATAAAAAGAAAAATTCTCTCTTCCTTCTCTCCACCCTATGGGATCTTATTTAATCATCTGTTATAAAGTCACATACCCTTTCCTTCACAAGTGAGACCATCTATACATACCTTTCTTTCTTTCCCAACTTAAAACATCACTGCCATTAAAGACCCAAGTGATCTACCTCATTCTTTTTAAATAGCCATATAATATATACAACTGACAAGTCAAAGATAATTTGGTGAACTAATTACGTTTTCCCATTCACCAGAATGCCTATAATACACAACTAGACATAAAATATCAATTACAGCCAGCTCTAACAGGTAAACTTATTCACATAACTGGACACTGCTGATCATTTATTCTAAGACACAGATACCCTGTTCAAGACAAGTATACAAACAGGATTTGTCCCCCACTCCCCGCAACAAAAGGATTTGTTACAATGGGAAAAAACAAACAGAAATGCTGGTGGTGACCTCTTCAGTTTATTATTCGATTTTAACTCTGCTTTTTATATTTCCTGAGTGTATCTGAAGGAATATAGCTTGAAATGAAATACTGAAAAATTGGAGGCTGTGTACAATAAACACATGGGACTACACAGTAGGTGGTTTGGAAAAAAAGAAACAGAATTATTTGTGTTATTATTTGCAGAAAGATAAGTGGTTTAGGATTTCTCCCTGGCTAAGAAGTCATCCCAATATGGATTTTGTATCTATTTTTCACAGTATCTTGCAAATCACAAATTCTTAAATGACTTCTGGAGCTGAACAGCTTTAGTCCAATTATGGGGAAAAAAGAAATCCTGTAAAGTTGCTCAATTAAAGGTTAAAAAAAAAAAGCTAACATTCAAAACAAACATGGTTTACAATGATCTGAGGTGCTCTGTCTCTTGTTCTAATGTTGAATATAAGAGAAACAACCGGCTATGAGGTAAGAAGGTAAAAGAGTAGATGGCTACAAGAGACCCGACACTTCTTTAAAATACATTACACAGAAACTTACATATTCCATAAGTCATCTGCTCACTATATCTTTCCAAATCAAGCTGAATGCTTTTTTGAAAAAACTCCAGTTTAGCCTTCAGTTGCTGAGATGCTGAGATCAAAGCATTCTTCATCTTTGTCAAGTTAGTATTATATCTAAGAAGACTTAACCTAAACCATAGCCAAAAAAAAAAAAATTTTTTAGCATTTCATGAACACTGGACAAAAATTTTAAAACTTAAATTTCCATAAGCCCAAAGCCTAAGTTTCTATTATCAATCTATGATAAATGGCTGATCTCTAGAATCTGGTCCCTAAAGACTTTCTGCCTGTGGTAACACAATTTCCTTTATAATAAGACATTCTGCTCATGAACTACTCTCAAGCCATTGCAATTGGATGGTTTCAGATCATTAGTAAGAATTCTACAAGTCTGATCAAAATATTACACTTCAAATTGGCCTGTTATTTTAGTATCACATGGAATATTGATTAGTGAAAACTGGCAAGATTAACTCCTGAACATTACTGTGCATGACACTATCCCTATAAACAAGACAATCAGCTTACATTGCTGCTCTTTGCCCCTGAAAGAGTCTGCTGTAGTCTTCTTTTAGCCCAGACACATAGTGCACTGCTTCAGCCCATACTTTACGTAGCTGTATAATAGGAAGCTGTATTTTGCTGTCCCGTACTATATGTAGGAAGACGGGAAAAAGACAAGAGTTACTTTTTAAGATTTTAGAGCTCAATAATCACACTTTGTGATTTCCTGTCCTTACAAATATCATTCCCATAGATGCTAGAAAAAACCACTTGTTACTGTTTTATTCAGTTCAATATACATTTACTGAGCACCTGCAATACACAAACTCTGTTCCACATACAAGGGGAAATAAAAATAAAACATAATCACCACATAATCACAAAACTGAGATTATTCTTACTTTTTTTTCTTGCTTTCCTCCAACATGGAACTCTGTTTTTTATCTCTCTAATATAAACTCTTAATTTATTTCCATTTTTAAATCAAGTCTTCTCTCTTCCACAACCTGCTGCAGTCTTTCCTGACTCTGAATAATAAATTTTATATCCTAGACTACCAACTGAGCTTCAGGAAAACATACAAGGTAAATAGCAGTTTAATAAGACAGACTTACAATGCCAAACTTACAAAATTATCTATTTATGATTATCTTGCTTTTTTTTTTGGTAAAGGGAATGCTACTTTCTAAAATCATGACAGGTATGTATTTAAAGTTCAATGAAACCCCATTTTAATGTTATGAAATTATGTAGATTTCTCCAAGAATGAAAGTGTCATCCTGTACTTTATGGTGGCAATTACTATTCTGTTATTCTTTTCCAATGCAAACCTTCAGAGAAAGGTTGCTACAGTAGGATTCATAATGAGAAAACAAATTATTTGAAGCAGACTTCAAAAATATAGTTATATACCTAGAAAAATCTTTGCCTCCCCTAATAATTATTAATAGTCTCAATTAATCTTTCTTCTTACATACAAGAGACAAAAAAAAAACACAAAACACTTATAAAAAGAGCCTAGGAGGGAAGCCTGACCAAAGTACACACACACACAATCTGAAAGGACCTAAGAAATGATACCATAGTAGCAAGAAGCACACGTAGTGTCCAGATCTTGGTTTCTAATACTGTTTGCCAATAAAGGAACCAGGACTTCTTAGGGAAATAGCTGAAACTAAGACTGGGCAGGAAATATACAAGATGGGCCTGGAGTACATTGTAGTGCCAGGAAGTAAGGAAGTGCTAAAAAAAGAAAACCGTCATTGATGAGACAAGTAAAAGAGGCACAGAGAGCCAACTAAAAGAGTTCCTAATGGCCAAAGCTGCAACACTTTGAACGAAATAAATAAACTAGTATTGGATTATAATCCAAAATATAAAATAAAATATCCATGAATCTATATTGATATAATAATTGAACAAGTTAATAAGTGAAAGAAAAGAGACAAACCTCATGTGCAGAAGAACTCCAAATAAATTATTTGGATGTTCCACCTTAAAGGAAGGGGAGCATAACGTCCCACTCCTTAAGTGTGGGTTCTGCATAGTGACTTCCTTCCAAAGAGTACAATATTGAAGGGGAAAGGGGCAGTGGGGAAACATGACAAACACTACTTTAGCCAAGTCATACATCATGCTGACAGTATGTACCCATTATATAATGTGACAAAAATGATATTTCTGTAATCTTTCCCTCAAAAACCACAATTCTAGTGTAATTATGAGGGGGGGGGGGACAGACAAATAGCAACAGAGCAGCATCCTACAAAATACTTGACCAGTACTCTTCAAAACTGTCAAAGTCATCAAAAACAAGCAAAGTCTGAGAAACTGTCACAGCCAAGAGAAGCCTAAGGAGACACGACAACTAAATGCAATGTGGTGTCCTAGATGAGATCCTGGAACAGAAAATGAACACCAGGTGAAAACTAAGGAAATCTGAACAAAGTATGGACTGTAATTAATAATAAATAGTGTTTTATGTATTGTAACCAAATGTACTACACTAATATTTTTAAAAATGGGGAAAACTATGTGTGTGGGAGGTGGATAACATGAGAACTATTATCTGCTCATTTTTTCTGTAAATCTGTTCTTTAAAAAACTAACAAAAAGGTAAAAGAGAAAAGATTAAATAATTTTAGACCTTATGCATAATTCTGTTCTTGATTTTATAATTTTGCTCTTAATTTTAGTTTGAGGTAGACAGAAATTGACTACTACCTTCTTCAAAAGAAAAGAATAATACTCATAGGATAAATGAAAACAATTGAACATTAAGCAATATTCATAGGATAAAATGAAATATTTGACAAGCTTAAATAATGAAAGAGAAACTAAAAAGTAGGCTTAATGAATGATGGAGATTCATTCCTCTATCTGTGAGAAGCCTATCCTCAGTGATTTGAAACCTACCGTTTCACCTTCCAAACTATAGAAATCCATTTTTCACCATAAAGAGTAAGCTGAAGTGTGAGGTACAGAACACAAACACCAAAGATCATTTCTACTAATCACGCTGAATCAAAATTACATTACTTCAGGTTTAAATCTCAGTCAGTAAGGGAGTAGACTTACCAATATAATTTACACAGTCAGATAAACTTCTGGAAGCAAATGGTCCTTCATACACAGTCTTACTTTTATCAAACAAATAAACCATATAGCTATCACAGCCTCTCTGAAAAAGAAAGAAATGATTTTTAAAAACATCCTTGAAAATCCCAGATTCTCCAAGTACTTAAGTACCAAATTTCCTTCTCTAAAATACAAATGAACAAAGTCAATGTTCATTAGCATACATCTTACAGACTTAAGATCTAAACTTTTGTTTAGAAAAAGTAAGTAAATAACTTCAGTATGGGCTAAAGTGAAAAATAATCACCAAATCCAAGAGGACAAAAGCAAAAAGGTTGTAACAACATAAGCCATACAACAGGAATGCTATTCAGCAATCCAAAGGAATGAGTACAGATACATGCTATGACAAGAATGAGCCTCAGAAAGTCTGACATAAGGGACTACAGGTTGTATGGTCCATTTATATCAAGTGGTCAGAAAAGGCAACTATACGGCTATAGAAAGTAAATTAGTGATTGCCTGGGGTGGGCAGAATGGAGATTAACAGTCAGTAGACATGAACCACCTTACTGAGATGGAAATATTTTAAAACTGATCTATGGTGATGGCCACACAATTAGATAAATTTACTAAAACAAAAAAACCTGAATTATACACTTGAAATGGGTAAATTATATAATATGTAAAATATGCCTCAATAAAGTCAAATAAAATTTAAAAAGAGTCATGACCACAATCATATTTTACCATCCATCTATCCTCTGGCAAGGCCTATGAGACTGCTGATCTAATTTCAAGGTTCTAGGCTTCAACTACAAAAAGGGAAAAAAGAGGAAGGAGAGAACTAGCACCAGAGAGAAAGTTGTACTACGTTCAAAATAATAAATGTTTTTCACCTCTGTTTGGTTCTCCTTGCAAAGCAGTAAAAGAAATAAGTAGAATAAAACTAAAAGAATTACAAGATGTGTATCGCCCCCCAAGGAATTTCAAATACACATCCAAAAATGCATGATCTGAAACCCCTCTATGCAAACAGGTTCATTATATTATTCTAGATATATTAGAATTTTCTTACTACTCCATCTAGCACACATTGAGAAGCGGGTTTCCGAGGATCAAGAGAAATTCCCGTTTCTGAAAGAAGTTCTTGAGAAGCAGTATTTATTCCAGTTTCACGCTCAATACGAGACTGCAATGAATGAAGACTTTCATCAGGTGGTAACAGAAAAGAAATTATCTTTGCAGAAGTCATATTTAGGATGTGTACTATCTGTATAAACATAAAAAAAAAAAGAGAAATGATATTAACCATCTGCTACATAAAGGATTCAGTGTTAGATACTAAACGGTATATGAGCAAAAGGCATTATCTCTATACTACACAACAGTCAACCATTTTCCAAAGTAAAATCTCCCTCTATAATTATAAAATGACATCTGGAAATGTAAGTTTCCTTTTCTACTACAATAGATGTTAGTTCCCAGAAATAAAGTTTCAAAGTTCTAGGGATGCACAAAAACCCAACAACAACAACAACAAAAAGAAAAGAGAAAAGAAAAACCCAGGGGGAAGGAGGTGGGTGGAGGTAAAGAGGGTATAAAGTGGGTAAATGGTAATGGAAAAAAATACAGAAAACTAAACAACAACAACAAAAACAACCAAACACTTATTTATTCTGTGAAACATATCACAGACCTACAAGGAAGCATTCCCATTTATGAAGTGCCTAACAGATGCCAACCACAGAGTTAAGTGCCTTATGTCTAACATAACATCCCATTAATTAGTTAAGTTATATTTAACAAAACACCCTGTTAATTAGATCTTCTAACCTCCATTTCAGTAGAAAAAAAAAAAAATAGAGCTCTGAGGGATCACATAGCTGATAACTGGTAGAGCTTAGATCTGAACTCCTATTTGTTTGACTACCTAACATTGTCTCAAGAAATAATCATGATAAAAGAGGTAGGCCTCTCTTTAAATAGGAAGAAGCATTGTTATCCTCATTTCCCACAGCAGTGATCTGCCTAAGAGCCCAAAGTCAGATAAGAAAATAAAGAGTCATACTACTCTTACCTAAAGACCCACTGAATGTAGGGGTAGCCTAATACAGGCCAACTAAATGTGAAACTGAATTAGGTGGGGGCTCTACCCAGGGAACCACAGACAGCCGCAGAGTTAGAGGTGAGTGTTCTGAACAACATGATTTTAAATCCTCTTCCTTCCACTATCCTTAGATATGCTATACAAAATGAATAACTATGTTTCTCCAGTGTCTTATACTGATAGTGTACAAGGGTGGATAAAGTAGGTTAATAATAACACAATAAATAAATAATAATTTAAAAATAAATTTTGTGTACTCAACAACTGTAAACCTACTTTTGCCCAGCCCTGTATAGAAATGATTGGAATTATCTACTGAAAATGCTTACTCTCGAGGCATTAACTTTCCTTTACTATATAATAACCTTTTATGTTTAAAGGTCGGGGGAAGAGAAGAAAATCTTCAAAGTTGACATAGATGTACATACAATACAAGTATCAAAATCCTAAGGTGAACATTTACCTTTATACAGAGAATATGTCAAACTAGGGTAAGTGATCACAGCATCCCACTACCAAAGCTGAGGCAGAAGGGAGCAAAAGAAAGGGAACAGAAATATAACTTAAATTTATCCTTTTGTTCACACAAGTATTTTAATGAGTGCCTACTATGGTATATACTATTAAGTGTGTTGACAGTGGGTATGCAAATTGAGTAACTTGTGAACCTTGCCCTCGATAGGATAATAGTAAAATAGAAGATATTAAGAAACATTAAGAGAACTAAAATACAAGGCAAAATGCTTGTACTATAATAAAGTATTGTGCAGATTCCAAAGGAAATTACTTGGTAAGGAGGAAAGGGATGCTTTATAAAAGAGGCACTATTTGAGCTAAACTTTGAAAAGGAAGAAATATTAGAATGAGAAATAAATGAAAGAAGAAAGGTTCTTTTAGGCAGAAAACAAGGTAGGCAGAGAGGTTGAAAGGGATGAGTGTAATCAGAGAACATAAATAATCCAGTTCAAATGTACCTAAAACAATGCACCCTTAAGGCCTAATATGAGGTAAGGCTGGCAGTGTAGGGATGAAATAAGACCAAGATAGATTCTGAATACCAATGTAAGGGTTCAAACTTTATTCAATAAGCAAAAAGGAACCATAGAAAACTTTTTCTTTTTTATCCTCACCTGAGGACATGTTTTCATTGCTTTTTTAGATAGGGAGAGGGAGAGGGAGAGGGAGAGGGAGGGAGGGGGAGGGGGAGGGGGGGAGGGAGAGGGAGAGGGAGAGAGAGAGAGAGAGAGAGGGAGAGACGGAGAGAGGGAGAGAGGGAGAGAGCGAGAGAGCGAGAGAGCGAGAGAGCGAGAGAGCGAGAGAGAGAGATAGGCATCAACTGACTGCCTCCTGCACCCGCCAGCACTGGGGATCATAGGTGCCTGGACCAGGGATGGAACCTGCAACCTAGGTACGTGCCCTGACCGAGAACTGAACCCGCAACCAAAAGGGACAACACTCCAACCAACTGATCCAGGGTAAACTATAGAAAACTCTCTAAGTTTACCTGACAAGCTCAGTTGTTAAGACATTCAAAAGATAAATCTGATAAAGTAACTGAATATGTAGATTGAAGCAGAAGGAATCATCAGACAGCCAAAGTTTCTAACCAAGGTAACTGGAAAGGTGATAGTGAAAGCAAGAGGCACAGGAAAACCTGTGGAAATAGATTTAATGAAGCAAATTGTGTTCCATTTTAAGTAAGTCTTGGGTTCCAGCAGTAACACTAGGTATAGCAATATACAGAAAAGTCATAACTGAGGAGAAAATGTGGAACTTTATAGTTCAAGTTTATATGACTGAAGAAATGTACATAGAAAAGGAAGAAAAAGTAACATGGAAAAAAACAAAACGAAGAAGTGGCTCTTAGGATATAGTTAGTGGCTGAAAGGAGGCAAAGAAGGAATAATTAAATACTCCTGTTTCATCTTATCTTCAGTGGCAAGTTCAGTATACTTTTTAAAAACTTCTCTACAAATTTAAAGTTTTTCAGAATAGTTGGAAAATATGCAATCAGACTCTTACACTATTTTTTTTTACATTGACAACCCAATTTTATTTTAAGATTCTTTCTTATTTATTTATTTTAGAGAGAGGGGAAGGGAGGGAGAAAGAGAGGGAGAGAAACACCAGTGTGTGGTTGCCTCTCACACACCCCCAATTGGGAACCTGGCCTGTAACCCAGGCATGTGCCCTGACCGGGAATTGAACCAGTGACCGTCTGGTTCACAGGCCAGCAACTCAATCCACTGAGCCACACCAGCCAGGGCTCTACACTATTTTTTAAAGAAAAAGAAACACTTTAGTAACTTCTGTTGGTTTATTTTTAAGTGAAAATCAAATAGACATCATTCTCTCACTGAACAATATAATAAACACCTTAGAAGAATGCCCTACAATAAGACCAAGCTATTTTGCAGTTCATGCTTCTGTGTTCATGATATTCCCCTGCCTGTTAATCTTTCCCCCTGGCCATTCCCCTGATTAACTCTTCCTCATCCTTCAAAATTCAGTCCTATTATCATGTCTAGGAGGCATGCCTGAACTATTATGAATAGTACCCCATGCATACCTTATCCTGGACAACTGACAATAACACTGACCCTTTAAAGAAGCTATTACTGAATGTGAGCTCTAAATAAATAAACACAATAGCCAAATAGTGGCACTACGAATTTTTTTTCCTTTTTGCAATCTTCACCTGATGCTATGTTTTGTTTTCTGTTTTTTAATTGCTTTTTAGAGAAAGGAAGGAAGAGAGAGAAAAACATCAATGTGAGAGAGAAACATCTATCAGTCGCCTCCTGTATGCACCCCAACTGGGGATCAAACCCACAACCTATGTATGTGCCCAGACAGGGGATTGAAACTGCAACCTTTTATGGTATACCAGACAATGCTCCAACCAACAGGTCCACCCAGCCAGGGCAGTGGTGCTACAAATTGAACTAAAGTCTACAGACCACAAAACACGTAGGGAGGACACTTTCTCTACTCTATGACAAGCAGATGATCACGGACTCCCTTCAAAGTACAATGGAAATGATGTTACAATTACCATGACAAATCTGAAAAAAAATTGAGATAAAACCCAAAATTTACTGGAGGCCACAGAGAACTAAAAGGTATGACCAAGTCCTGCTTAACTAACACATTGAAGGATGAATTATTCCTTGGCATAGTAGAAGAAAACCAAATCAAGAAGACAGATACCTTTTCAATGTTAGTCATGAATGACATCAACATGGCCTTAAGTTCCTATTTTTAAAAAGTATTCCAAGCCCTGACCTGTGTGGTTCACTTGGTTGAGCACCATCCTGCAAAGCGGAAGGTCGCCAGTTCAATTCCCTGTGAGGGCACACACCTAGGCTGCAGGCCTGGTCCCCGGTGGGGGTTTGTGCGAGAGGCAACTGATCAAGGTTTCTCTCCCTCTCTTTCTCCCTCCCTTACACTCTCTCTAAAAATAAATAAAATATATATTTTTAAATGTATTTCAAGACTAGCATAAAAATCTTATGATTATACTTTCTCATTTAATTTCAGAAACCCTATCTACTCCAAGCCACCAGCAAATATGGAAAGACTGCATACTACAGATGAGAACTATTTCTGGGTATGTAGCATAAAAGAAATTCTCATTGATATTACTGAAGATTTACTGAGAGCCTGATACATGCCCTGCTTTACACAGAATGCCAGGGTAGGGATGGCACGGTGGTAGGGTTGGCGGTTGTTAATACAAGTAGTAAAAACAATCCCAGCTTAAAGAAGAAGACAGTCTATAAGGAGAGGAGTAAGTGGAAGATGAGAACCAATTAGAAACTACAGTAAATATCATTAAATGACAAACAGTGGCAGAAACCATTAAGAGAAAAGGAGAGCTGAGTACGTGCCAGTGTAGGTGAGGAGGTACACAGAAACAGAGATCATTCTGGGCAAAAGGATAGCATGTTTAAGCACAAAAATGGATAAAGAACTTGATGGTGTAAGAAGCAGTCATAAGCTGGTCCTGAATGAAGTAAAGGGTAAAAGAAGCAGGTATGAAGCAAGAGTGTGGTTGGGATGGACCTGCATTAGGAAAGCCCCCCAAAGCAAGGCAGATCAGTTTAGATTTGACTTGGTAGGCAAGGAAGAACTATGTTGGTTTCTTGGACAGGGAAATACAAAAATATTTTCTGAAGATGAGATGGGTAGAACTATAGAAGCATATAAGGCAGGTAGAAACCTTTCTCACCAAACAAAATCCAGATCTAAACGAGTAAGGTAATAATGGTGCCAATCTGAGGAAGGGGAAAATCCAAAAGATGCTTCAAAGGAGTAATCAACAAAGATGAGTTAAAAGTAAAACTGAGAAGGCTTACTAAAAAAATAAAAACACATCCATTCTAAAAACATAATTTTCTTTTTCAAAAAAGCATCAGGAAAAGATTATTAAAATATATTTATGCTAATTTTTCAAATAAATTGTTAACCTCAATGCAAGTTTTAGGAAATAGACCCCATTCATAAGAAACTAACCTTCAAATTCAGAATGTGATCCATTAATACAAAACACCTTGGCTGCTTCAAAGTAAGATCAATAGGTCCTCCTCTCTGCTGAGGATCCCAATTCAGCATCAACTGTAGCCAGTTTTCCATGGGTTCTACTATTAAACTAGAAAATGTACAAAAATAGGGTGAAAATCCTTATTCCGATTTTTCTTTAGTACTGTAAAAAAGGTAATTTTATAGGTTGTCCATCTCCTTTCTCATTACTTATCTGTATCATTTTGTATCTTATGTTCAAATAATTCATGAAATGATAGGGGGGCAAACTTCCATAAAAAACAACCCCAAATCCACACTTGTAAGTTAGTTACTGGCAACTCCAAGAGGCAAGTACAGTTCCATTCTCCAAGGAACCCAAGAGCCTTCTTAGCACCTAAGCCAATCAGTTGAATGGCAGCAGTTATTGTTACCACTAGACTTGTGCTGTCCAATATGGGAGACACTAATCACAAGTGGCTATTTGAATTTACACTTAAGTTAATTACAATTAAAATTTAGAATTCAGCTTTAGTCACACTACTCACCTTTCAGTGCTCATTAGCCTCATATGGTCAGCAGATAAAAAACATTTCCACCATCACAGAAAGTTCTACTGGATTATGCTACTCGAAACAGACAACAACCCTATTGTCCTTTTACAGTCCTGAAGAAACTGAGGCGAACTTCCTACACTGAAATATACTTACCTACAAAGGTTATTTGGTTGAGGTAAATGACTACTAAACTGAACTTCTCCTGTCATCTCTTCACATGCAAATATACACTTGGGATCCTTCTTCTTAATCTTCTCATGCCTATAAAAAACAAAAACTACCTCAATAGGCAACCTGACTCACAAATAACTCTAAAATTTTTGCCATTTAATTTTATTCAGTTATGTACTTAAAAGGCATTTATACCACTTAAAAAAGAGAGGGGAAAAAAGGAGAGTAAAGACAGTCAACTGAAAATTTTCATTCCCATCAAGCATACCAAAGTTCTCTTCCACTTCTTACCAGGTAAATGGCTGGAGATGATGTAAAAAAGGCCTATACCCAGCAATACATTCAAACACCATGGTCCCAAAGCTCCAATAATCAACAGTGGCTGTGTAAGGCTTATTCTCAAAGAGTTCTGGGGCCTTAAAAAGAAAAAATGCTTTAAACATCATACAATAAGAGAAAGCTACTTTATTTTTGAATTACTATAGGGGTGAGCAAAAGGAGGTTTTAGAGTTATTTGTATGGAAATAATACAAAACAAAATACAATAATAAACAATAATACAAGAACAAAACTCTGATTCACATACTCAAAACTGTAAACCTACTTTTGCCCCCCCCTGTATATTCATGACCTTCAGAAATAACAACAATCTTGTACAGTTAAATTCAAAGAAGCAATACATGTCTTACCAGGTACTGCAATGTTCCCACAAAAGATGTACACAGACTTCCTTGATCAACATCTTTGGCATATCCCAGATCAATTATTTTATGTATAATCTGTAAAATAATAAGCATTAAATGGTTGAGAAATCTGAAATGGAAAGGTAACAATGTTCTGATAAAGCTCTGGAGAGGGAGGTGGTGAAGAGCTTGGGCTCTGTAATAACACAAATGTGATTCAGGCCTGACCTCCATCACTTAACTAGCCCTGGGTTCTTGATCAAGTTACTTAACTTCTCTTGGTTTCCTACATAATGATATAACTAACAATACCTACTTCACAGAACTGTTACTGGGATTCAGTGAAACAGTCAAAGAAAAGAATTTAACACAATGCCTGGTACATGGTAAAAACTAAATATAAACTGGCTATTAATTTTTATTTTGGTATATTCAGAATAAACTTGATCCATTATACTGAAAGGCAAAGGTAAAGGTGACTTCCAAACTTGAAGCAGCAGCATACCATCTTACAATGGATCAATATGAGTGAATACCCATCTAACTTCAGAAATACTCTATCGGGAAGTCTTTAGATATAAAAAGAGAGAGAGAAGTTGATGCCAAGCACACATGAAAGTTTCACAAGAGGCATCATCAAGGTTTCATCACTTCCAGCTGACCACCATCTTAACTAACCACAAGACCTCACAATTCAATTCAAAGTTCAGAGTCTTGGCTTTATGTCTTTATCAGGATGGAACTTCAGTGCTAAAAGCAAGAAAATTGCTCAAATTATTCTTACAAAAACAAATATTTCAGGAGTCAATACACAATTTCTGGTTCTTCTCAAGATGACTCATTTAAGAATCTGAGAAATTAAGGTTTTGAATTTTAATTAAATATAGAACTTAGGACTTTTGTGGAAGAGAATGAGGTGTTCTGTTTTTAATACAAAAGCTATTTGGGTTGGCCAAAAAGTTTGTATGGTTTTTTCCATAAAATAGAAGACACATTTTTCATTTCACCAATAACTTTATTGATTTGGATATTTTGAGTATGTTGGCTATCTCCCACATGGTTGTTTGTTCTCAATTAATGTCTTTGATCAGTATCAACTTCAACTGGTCTACTCAAATGTGGAGCATTGTCCGGTGAGAAATCTCTAGCACAAAACTTTGCAAACCACTTTTGACACATTTGACCAGTCACAGCACCTTCTCCATACACTGTACAATCTTTTTTTGTGTTTCACTTGCATTTTGACCTTTCTTGAATAATAAAGCATAGTATCTTGAAAATGTTGCAAATTTCCTTCCAACTTCAATATTAAAATGGCTACACAAAAATTCACGAATTTTGATGTTTGCTTTTAAATGCATGCTGATATGACAGTTGTCACAATACAATCTAACAAAATTGTTTTAAATGAAGTTAAAGACAACTAAGTAGTATTGGAAACATCTTACGGAAAACACCAGATGAACTTTTTGGCCAACCCAATACTTAAGTAAATGTACTTTTTTTTCTTAAAGTATAGCAGACCCAGGATGAATGTCTTTTTTTTTTTAATGTGTTTCATAAAGATTAATAAATTATTTACTCACTGCCTACTATCTCTGCTAGATACTGTGTTGGAAAAACAAAAGTGAACAAGACAGGTGCAGTTTCTTCTATAATGGAGCTAGCGTTTCAGCAGTGGAGGCAAACAACTAAACACAAAACCACAATTCAGTGTAGTGAGGGCTGTGTAGAAAAGTAAGAGTGCTATGGAAGGGCATCAAACCTCAAAGACTAACTACCTCAGGGATACTGTATTCAATTGGCAGGGAACATTTCTTCAGTTTTCACCTACCTTTCCACCAATGTCCTGAAGAACTATGTTTTCAGGTTTTAGGTCACGATGTATAATTTTGTTTTCATGCAAATATCGGATCCCAGACCCTAAATAAAATTTAAAAGGTATTTTGACATAAAAGAAAGCACTGAATTAAAAAAATATCACCTTATCTCTTGTACTTCTCTAATGCTCAAATTTATATGGACTATCATAACTACTCAATTAATATTACAGCAGTTCAAATTTTCTCCACAGAAAATCCAGAAACATTTAACAAATACTATAAAATGATAATATATGTCCATTTAAACATACGAGAATTAACATTAAAAAGAAGTGGAAGAAGCACTTTAGAAAAACCCTATATTTACCCTTGTAGCCTTTCCCTCCCTCTTCAACTAGGCTTCGGCCTCCATAACGGAGGAAAAGAAGCAAAATCAAAATATGTAGGGAAACATATTCTTGGATTTTAGCTTGCTCCAAGGGCCTACGTACTGATCATTTTAGGGAGTTTTCAGGAGTTATTCTGATTAAAAGAGATTTTACTCTTAGAGTTGACTTGAGAACCTATTTTAACAGATGCAATGCCACTATTAAATAACATTACTGCGCTAATCAAGGAGGAGGGGAGAATAAAATTAAATTAGGTCATTTAACAACCCCCCTTTTATTTTGGTCAGCAATTGGAGTTAATCTATTAGCCAAAAATTGACTCCTAGCCAAAAACAAAAAATAAATAACAAAATATCCTAGTTTTAACTTAGCATCAACAATAACAGTTAAATTTTTCTGATTATTTCTTAGATGCTAAAAATGTATGCTTTATAGTAAGTAGTATACAGAATCTTTTATGTACCAAGGGGGCATTAAAGTATGATGGCATTTTCATAATGATTACATACCTATGTCACTCAGTAAAGAAAGTATCTGGCTTTCTTTAAGTCCACAGCAATTTTCTGGTTTGTTGAGTAGCTAAAGAAAAAAAGAAGTCTAAAAATGTATACTGCTAATGTTGCTGGGGAATAACAGCAACACATTAATCACTATACTCTAAGAGAACAGTCAAGAAAAAAAAGTCATGATTAAGAAAATGTAAGAGGAGGAAAATTTCATAACAAGGCTTATAGAAGAAAAGGTGAAGGGAGAAAGTATTTAAAATTGAAAAAGGTTGAAAAATCATATATATATATATATATATATATATAATCCATATGGCAGATTTAAAATAAGACAGGAAAGATTTGCAATAGAATAAAAAGCCTTTTCGAGGTGGGTTGGAGGACTGGGAGAAAGAGGTAAAGGGATTAAGAAGTGAAAACTGGCAGTTACAAAACAGTCACAGGGATGTAAAGTATAGGAAGTACAGTCAATAATATTGCTGTAACTATGTATGGTGCCAGTTGGGTACTGGAAATATCTAGGGGATCACTGTATAAAGTATATGATTGTCTAACCGCTATGCTATACACCTAAAACCAATACAAAATAATATTGAAAGTAAACTTTAATTGAAAAAAATGTTTTAAGAAACACCTTAAACATTGATATTTTTAACTAACACCACCAATATACCAATATATTCCCATCCTACAAATACCACCACCAACAAAAGAATGCACGTTCTAAATCAGGGTCAGCAAATGTTCCCTGTAAAGAGACAGACAATAAATGCTTTAGGCTTTGCAAGCCATATGGTCTCTGTAACAACTACTCAATGCTGCCACTGTAGTAAAATAAGAAGCCATAAAAACAGTTAACAGGCTACAGTTTAATGACCCTGATTCTAGATTATCACACTCATGGTGATTCAAACACTGTTGAAAGTTCATGATCTAGTATCTCATCATCTGAAAACATCCACACTACCTTCCGGAGATCTCCTCCAGAACAGTATTCCATTGCTAGAAGAGGCACCTCATTAATCAAAAAATTCAATTCCTCAGGAACGTCACAGGCCTTCACAACATTGGAGTGGTTCAACCTAACAAAAAGGGGAAAACATTATAATCAAAACATTTTTTTCCAATGAAAAGGGACTGGGTTTGAAATGGTAGTTAATTGAGGGGCAGTGAGAGAAGAAAGGCTGGCATTATTTGTAATACAGTATTCCCTCATATATCGCGGGTATTACGTTCTAGACCTCCCCACGAAGTAGGAACCTTACATTTATTCTAAACTCTTAAACCTACGTAACTTTAACAACATACGTATACAATACCACAAAATTCCGCGATATAGCGAAAAATCCGCGATATATAATTAAATATAATATTTTTTTAAATCCCGCAATACAGTGAAGCCACGATAAGTAAACCGCGATATGGAGAGGGACTACTGTATTCTAATTCCTCATTTGTATAATTAAAAATGAATAATTTTTAAAGAGAAAATACAAATAAAAATACTATGCCATGTGGTAAGCACCTTCTATACATTAATTTATTTACTTGTCATGTATAATCCTACTATATGTAGATTTATTAAAAGTCTCATCACACAGGAGAAAACTGAAACACAAACGGGTTATGTACATAAGATCACACAGCAAGCAGGTAGTCAAGTAAGGATCAAAATCTGGCAGTCTGGCTCCAAAGCCTGTATTATACTGCCTCTCCCACAATCAGTTACCCAGAGGTGAATACTATTATACTTTTGGCATACTTCCTTCCAATTTTTAATCTGTGCACAAATGTATTTTCCATTAAATACTACATCATGCTATATATTGTTTCCTAACATCTTTTTTTAACTTAAAATGTATCATCCCAGCCATCATCATCATCATCACACAGCGGATCTCAAAACTGAAATAGATTCCCAGGATTTAGTAACCTAAAGAGACATAATCTCTACATGTAGGACCTGAAAATTCATATTGTTGTTAAGCTTTCCAGTGAACTGAAAACAGATACTGAAGTCAGAAAGTGCTTATTTCAAAGCCAGACTCCCTTACCTACCAATTTTATGACTCTTATCAGCTTCAACTTCCTCATCTATAAAATAGGAATAATACCTAAATACAGGGTTGCTGTGGCAACCAGAAGAATTATCTGTAAAGCACTTAGCATACTACCTGTGACAGTTTTAAAATGTGTCCACTTCTCCCACCAAAAGCTGAATTCTCCTCTCCTTGAGTGTGAGCTGTACTTAGTGTCTCATTTCTAACAGACACAATGCGGCAGAAAGGATGGAGTACAACTTCCAAGGAAAAATCATAAAAGATATGTTAGCTTTCATCTTGACCTCTCTCTCAGATCAGTTACTTTGAAGAAAGCTTGCTGCCATTTCATGAAAACATTAAAGCTTACCTATAAAAAAAACCCATAGAGTGACAAACTGATATCTCCAGCCAACAGCACATAAATGAGCGTGGAAGTAGATACTCTATCCCACTCAAGCTTTTGGATGACTACAACTGCAGTCAACATTCTGAGATGTTTTGGAAGAGATCTGCATTAAAACCACCCAGGTAAGTCGTCCCCAAATTCCTAAGCCACAAAAACTGAGATTCTAAATGTCTGTTGTTTTAAGTCAATAAGTTTTGGGGTAATTTTTTACCACGTGATACACTATTTAACAAAAGTACGTGAAAGTAAGAAATGAAAATACGTAGTTATTATTTAACCAGAAAGTAAGTAGATAAGCATTGCCCAAGATTCAGAAGAAACAGATTCAGCCCTGAGAGCAGAATCTGATAATACCTAGCTGATTTTTTTAACTAAACTTAATTAATCATAATGTGATGTTAGTATTTTAAATAGAGCTTATCTATTTAGTGAGAAAGAGAAAACTATATTCCCAAAACGATCCTAAGAAGAATGGATTCCTAGCTTCTTTCTTAATGACGACATCAGGATGGGCTGCAGACTTGGGAAACAGAAGTACACTTACTTTTTCATGATCTGGATTTCATGGCACCACCGTTCTCTGTTTTTGGTACTCAGCTCTAGGCGACAAGACTTAATTGCTATTTTGAGATCAAGTTCCTACCAAAATAGAAAATCAACAGAAAAATACATAAATGAGGTTCTTGTGCAGATTTACTTGCTGCTACCAAAGAAATGCCAACCTAGAAAAACAAAACTCCTTAGCTTTACTAAATAAACATATTTATCCACAGCTCTGTTGTGCCAGTGCTTTTGCTAGGTAAACCACGAGAACCAATGCTTTAAAACTGACCAAACACACCAAGGCACACAAGCAAAAAGTGACTGAGGCTGATCCTATAACAGGTCTCTTCTAAACACTGTCATTATATACTGCTGGGAAATACAAAGACCCTGTCTGTCTCCCCAACAAACCCCTTTTTGAGCTTAGTCAAGAAAGCTAGCAGGGGCACCAGCCTCCAGCAGAAGAATGAAGAGGATAATTCAGGGCTCCCTGGCCTCAATAGCAAAAAATAGTTTTAATATGACCAAATCTAATACAAAAAATTCTAAATTAGTTTCTGATTTCTTTGCATTTCAAATGACACAAAAAATCCTAACAATAGTTGTACTTGTGTCCATATTTATAAAAATGAACCTAACAGATCTTGCCTATGATTAGTAATTGACCCAATTCTGACTAAAATGAAGAAGCAAAACATAACTTGTATGGGATAATCTAAATGGAGGAAAGTAGAAGGTGTGAGAAAGAAGCTAGAGGTAAGACAGTAGATATACAGAACAAAGAAAGGAACTAAGACTACAATCTAGTCTAACCACAGACTCACACCCTTCAACCTTTCTTTTGTTTTAAGCAGGTACTTCGTTTTAGCTAGGTCGCAAGTAAGCTTTTACCACTATGGAAATAATCTGGTATGTCCACGAACATTAAACCCAAACTCTCATGAGTGAGGCAGGATCTACTTCAAAAAGATCCCATTCTGTAAAACCCTTCCGCTCCTTAGATGCTACTTCACCTACTCTTAAAAGGCTTTCCTCACTCTACCTTTACACAAAGAATGTTGTGAGAAGTTTACAGATGTCCAGCAAAAAAAATTTTAAAGAGCTCTGTGTTTTAAAAAATGGGAATAGCCCTGGCCAGGTGGTTCAGGTGGTTGGAGCATTGTCCTGTACACCAAAAGGTTGCAGGTTCAATTCCCAGTGAGGGCACATAACTAGGTTGCTGGTTCGATCCCTAGTCAGAGCATGTATGGGAGGCAAGAGATCAATGTTTCTCTCTCTCTTTCTCTCTAGAAATCAATAAACATATTCTTGAGTGAGGATTTTTTTTAAAAATGTGGGGGGGGGGGATACTCCAGAGACAGATAGTGATGGTTGCACAGCAGTGTAAATGTACTTAATGTCACAGACCTGTATACTTAAAAATGGTTAAAATGGCCCTGATCAGTGTGGCTCAGTGGGTTGGGCATCACCCTGCAAAGCGGAAGTTACCAGTTCAATTCCCTGTCAGGGCACATGCCTGGGTTGTGGGTTTGGTCCCTGGTCGGGGCACATATTTGACCATAGTATCCTTTTTAAAAAGTGTTTCACGGGATTATTTTTTCCAAACACACTTTGAGAAGTGTTATTCTCTCCCCTAGGAAGAGTTCTTTGGTTATTTTGCCATGCTTCCACACTACTTTACAAATACCTTCATTAATAGGTTACCAGATTGTACTTAAAAGTGTTTCTATGTTTACCTCTCCCACTAGACTTGAAATCTCCCAGAGGGCAGAAAACACTGTTTTTGTTTATTTGGACACCATCAGCCCCCAATACGAAAATCAGCTAAATAACCATCTCATATCCTTTTCTCTTCCTCATTATGACTTAAGAGATGTAGATGAAATATTGGGGCATGACTTCCACTAAAACACAAAGATCTTGAAAGCTGTACATGTAAACCCTAAGTCAGGCTTGGAAAAGTAATGATGCTGTTTCCAAGTCTTATGACAGGGTATTCTCTTCTCAATACAAGTCCAGCTGTCAAATGCCCCAGTTTGGGGGAAGTCCACTCTGGACATCTGGAAAATTTCTGAAAGAGTTCTGAGATTCTAGAGAATCCAAATCTCTTCCATTTAAAAAGTGATAAATTCCGTAGAGAGAGAAAGTAAAATGATGTTGACAGACACTCCCAGGAAGAGGAAATAGGGAGTTATTGTATAATGGGTACAAAGTTTCGGTTTAAGATGAAAGTTATGGAAATGAATGGTGGTGATGGTTGCACAACAATGTTAATGTGCTTAATGCCACTGAACTGTATACTTAAAATGGTTAAAATGGTAAATTATACTTATATATACACTTTACAATTTTTAAAAAATGTAATATATTCATCCATCCCCAGACAAGGACCAAGAAAAGCAATCACAAAAGCATGCCAGCATGCATACTTTATTTCCATATGACCAGGCTGATGGTCAGGTTTAGATAAAAAGGTCACAGGCAACATCCGCTGGAAGAACTTGGCTCCCCCTCTTTTCTCTTTAGAATGCCTTTCTGTCCTGATGGTGAGAATGACTAAATTTACTATTTGTCTGGCTGTCAAAGTACTTAATGCCTTAGTCTTCATCTTCCATTCTCCCTCTCTCCAAGATTTCCTCCTATGCTCTATCTGGAAACCTACCGCATAAATTTCCTCAGTTCTATCAGTGACATCTGTCATTGTAACTGCCACACAAACATGCCTATTCCAGGTACATTTCCATCTCCCCTACCTCCCACCCTATATTATGGGCTCTCTACCCACACCTGTATATCTTAAGACAGAAAATCATGATTTGTCCTCTTGAATTCACATCTCGATTCAAAACCCAATTGCAAACATTTTAGTATTATCTTAACTGCTCATCTTGTCCCATATGTTTTCCACTCAGATTTGTCTTTCACTAAAAAATCTTCTGAGAACGCCACTTTTATCTTGGCATTTCCTTTTAGAAGGTCAATTAATGATGACGATAATACCAAAAACACAGCAACAGCAGAAGCTAACATCTGAGTGCTTACCATGGGCCAGGTACTGTACTTAGATACACACACATTATCTTATTGAATCTCAAACAGACTCATATACATTATTTTAACCATTTTACAGATGCCAGAACAAAGGCTATATTATATTGCAGGGGTTATTGGTCCAGAGTCTATACAGTATTCCCTCACTTATAGCGGGTATTACGTTCTAGATTCCCCAGCAATAGGTGAAAATCCGCGAAGTACGAACCTTACATTTTAGTATTTATATATATTTTAAGGCTTTATAAACCCTTCCCACACGTATAAACCGTTCCCAGTCCCTTATTAACCTTTCCCACTCCCTTATTAACCTTTTCCACACTTTTATAAACACTACTTATGTTCTCAAACATATTCTACACTCTTAAACCTACGTAACTTTAACAACATACGTATACAGTACCGCAAAATCCCGTGATATAGCGAAAAATCTGCGATAAATAATTAAATATAATATTTTTTTGAAATCCTGCAATACAGTGAGGCCGCTATAAGTGAACCGCGATATAGAGAGGGACTACTGTAGATCTAAAAGGTCTGTGAATGTTCTTCAGGAAAGCATGAACTTCCTCAAATGGAAATGCAAAAAAGGCTGCATGGCTGTGTCTCTGTGCATTTTTCTGAGGAAAGGGTTCATAGCTTTTATATCAAAAGGTGCATAGCTCAAACATGATTAACTGCTGCTACACTGGTTATAAACATTTTTAATTAAATCAATGCAAAATTCCCCAGTGGGATGTGATCTGTCTTCCAGACTAGGGCATCTCACCCCCATCTACCTCCTTCCCTTGTGAAGCCATGATCATTTTCAAGAGCGGACCCTCACAGTTTTCTACCTGAAACCCATTCCCAATGTCAAAGCCTATCCAATGCTTCCAAAAGCTTAACTGCAGACCCACCATGAAACCTTCCTTGTCTACTCCAGCCCCACTGATATCACATGGCCTCAAGCACACACAAGTCAGTACACACATATTCCAACAGGAAGCCCCCCTCTTCAACCCCATTTTCTCATCCACTCGTGCTCATAATACACACTCTGATGTGCACCTGCTTCATACACCCTGACACTCTCTACATTCACAGGGACACATGTGCACTGTCACATTCGGTAAATACTTCGTCACATCTTGACACTCAATACTATTAGGTTTCCTTAAGAGCTCTATCTCACACACGCTGACCTAGGACCTCAATCAGTAGGCGCTCTCTCTCTCTCTCTCTTACAGACACACATACACACGCACACACGCACATACAGAGGCTCACTGGCCCACAATACTGCCCAAGGTCTCACCGACATGTTTCACATACTGACAGTCGCTGTGTTCCACAGACGCTCTGACAAACACCCACCGCCGCTCCCTCTCGCGCCCCGCCTCACCCGATGCTGGTACAGGGAGACGTTTCCGAAGCCGCCAGTGCCCAGCCGCTCCCGCATTTCCCAGGGCCCGCCCGCGCCCGGCCGCAGCCCCGGGGGCCGCTCCATGGGGCGGGAGGGCAAGCGTTCTCAGATTCCACCACCGTTCCAAGGCCGGTTCCGGGCCGCCGAGGCTCGCGCGTCTCTCTTCTCGCGATATGACTGCGTCACTTCCGGTAACTGCCACAGGAAAAGCCCCGCCCCAAGTTTCCCGTGAGGGCTGCACTTGTCCAGTTCCCTCGAAGGTGAGGGAGAAAAGAAAGGCTCTTTCAATCCGCTAAATACCATGGGCATTTTCCTAGCTGAGAACCCACTTGTTTTTTCCAGTCTTCAAAAATATAAGATATTTCCAGGCCATACGTTCCCTTCAGATCACTTTCCAAACCAGTCTGTCCCGTGTTGCTCTTTCTTAAACTTCTCAGAGTCTCCGCCCCTATCTACACCTCACCTCCAGACCTTTACCATCTATCCGCCAACCCCACCATCCACTGAGCTGGTACTGGCAAAGGCCATCAATGATTTAAATATTGCGGAATCTGAAGAACCAGAATCCTGCGCTAACAGGTCCACTGATGCATTAATTGACCTTCATTGGTCACCCCCACCCCCCTTAGATGATGAATAATCTAATAAGGACGAGTCAGGTTCAGCTCTTCTTTTGCTTGACTTCCTACACACCTGTTTCAGGATATCCCCTATAACCCCAAATGAGTCAAGGATGTGATTTCTGTTCCAGAGTAAATAATGTTCCCCTTGACTTAAGGAGCTTTCCCCCAAATGTTTCAGAGCTTGCTGTCAAGTGGTCCTAGCCATGGGTTTGCCAGTGCGGTACTTCCTCATCATGGGGATTGTCTCATAGGTGATACAGGGTTGCAGAGACGTGCTTCCAGTGGCGGGTTGCCATAGCACATAGGGAACCAACTCCCGCTTTCACTTTCGCTTGAGTCCATCATGCCTCCACGGAATTGGGGGATCTCCTCAATCACTTCAGGTATAACCACCACCATGGAATCAAATTCTCTAAAGAAATGTCAGTTGCATTAAGCGGGGTCATTTGAGCCTCCTTTGAGATTATATGCATGCACTTGGACCATCATTTGCATAGCTCAGCCTGTGAACTCAGTACTTGTGCCACCTCAGATGGAATAAGACGTTTAAAGGCAGGGTCTGCACCACAGCAATGTCTCTGCCTGCTCTGAAAGCACTGTATCTGCTCTTGACAGAGCAAATGTGTTTTTTGTCACCAAAACCCTTGAATAGTGCAGATTGTTAAGTATGCATGATACAAAGCAAGTCATGTTGTAGGCCATCAGTAACATATGTGGTATTGGAAATTCTGGTTTCCTATACTTGCTTGGTATTAATGGAGCTATAATATCAGACTTGAAGGTGATTGTAAATGGTACCTCCAAGAACTCATCTCTTAGAGCTGGGCAGACTGCAGTGATGATTGTGATGAGGATTGTACTAATAGTACAAAGTCCTCATTTGCTAGGTGAACAGCATAGCTAGCACTGCAGTGTCTGATCTCCATAGATGGGATCGAAATCTAAGTCCTTCTTGGAAGAGCCGGAGACACACTGAGGACCTGAGGATTCTGAAGACTGGCTGATCCTAAGTGGCCATCTTGCAGGAACCTGGTTGTTTCCCATAGTTTACTCTTTGGCATCCCCATTCGCCTGGACATTGCATTGTTTTTTAAAAATTCTGGGATGGTTGACCCCAAGCTCCATAATCTTTAAGTTTGCAGGTCTGCTTTTTCCTGTATAAAATGGAGGCAATAATACCTACCTCATAGATATTTTGTTACGATTAAGTGAAATAGGTCTGGGCCGTAAGCGCCCAATACATAGGAGCAATTATTTTTCTTTTGGCTTCCAAGATATGGCATTCTCCTGTGATGTCTCTCTGCTCCTCCATATACTTATTGGATCACTCTATTTCCAAGGTATTCATCGTCAGCTTAGGACTGGATTCACCCTATCTTGTTTTCATCCATTATCATCATTTTACCTGTGGCTACTACCCTGATGATCCCCAGAACCCTGTCACCAGTCCAGATCTTCATGAGTTTCACAATCCAATAGCACACTAAAACTCAACATATCTAAAGCAGAAATCTTAAATCGGCCCCTTTTCTTCCCAATTAGACTGTAAACTGGGACAATAAGAGACCATGTTGGGACGTGGCTACATTCCTAGAGCCTAAAAAAAGCCCTGGCACATAGGAGTTAAATATTTGCTAAAAGACTGAATGAGCTTTTTTGTATCAGTAAGTTGAGTTCTATATAAATGGCAAAGGCATTGGGCTCCCTTCTCCATCCTAGGTTGCTCAAGGGGAATGCACCTGTAAGATGCTTGGATAACAGCTGGGACTAAAGCTCTGGTTACACACATACATCATTTCGACGGTTATAGGTAACATAAAGATAATGCACCTCCCAATCATGGAAAAGTATCTAGATTTTATTTGATAATTTAAATGTTTTTGAAAATATTGATAAACAAAAGCTGTACTTGGAGTTGGATGACAAACATGCTTTTAACATAGGATTTTTATCCTAGACTGTGACTTTTTCTGAAAAATATTCAATTTTAGGCCTCTTGGTGCAGACAGGTTCCATGGGAATGTAGCAAAAAGAGGCAGGGAAACAGTCCCCATAGGAGACTGTAGTTTCTTTTAAAAACTTCATTCATCCACAGTGAAATCAAAGGGTTCAAAGTCTTTCCGGAAGCGGCGAGCCAGGGTCTCCTCCTCTTCCTTACTGATTTGGCACTGCCTCCAGTCTGACTTGTCAGGAATATTAAGGATGGCTTCACTTGCCAGGACTTCCCTGCAGAAAAAGCACAGAACAAGTCAAAATAGACAGTATTAGTTTGAAACCACGCCCACTGCTTTCCTCTCCAGCCAGAGCTCTCCTCAACATCACCCAAAGGCGGCATGCAAATTCCTGACTTTACTCATACCATTTCTCTTGCTCCGAGTACCATCTCTGCCATTCTATTAAAATCATACTCATTTTAAGTGACCAGCTCACGTTGTACTTCTTTGTTTCTTTTTTTTTAAAGATTTTATTTATTTGTTTTTAGGGAGAGGGGAAAGAAGGGAGAAAAGAGAGGGAGAAAATATTGATGGGTTGCCTCTCACATGCACCCAACTGGAGACCTGGCCGGCAAACGCTTTTGGTTTGTGGAGCGATGCCCAAGCCACTGAACCACACCAGTCAGGACCTACCTCTTTCTTAACCCCCGAAATCCCATTTACTTCTCTGAACAACTTGAAACTACATTTATTGGTACTTAGAGAAGCAACATGGCACAGAAGAATGAGGGCAGGCCCCAGTGCCAGAAATATCAGAGATGATTCCATTCCTAGCTCTGCTACTTGCAGTCTATGACTTGAACAGGTAACTGCAACTAAGTCTTGCCTATGAAATACAAAATAAGGGTTTTGTAAGATACGGAGATAACATAAAGCACCAAACTAGCTGTGATTACATCCTGCCTTAAACTATAGTTTTGTCATCCCAATTAGACCATGAGTTTGCTAAGGGCATGGTGCAGCTAGGCACCTAGTACCATAATCCACTCTGACTTTCTGCCTCTCCTTTTAGGGAATTCAGGGATACACAGGCACAGCAGCACAGGCTCAATATCAAAAAAAATAAAAAAACAAAAACAAAAAACTACATACAGACACATATACAAGCTAGCTTTTAATTGTCACTGCTTTATATTTATTTATTTTTACTTATTTTGCTATACTAGATATAACTCTTCACACATCTATATGGTTCATTTTCCACTTTGAAGTTACAATAAATAGAAGAGTTGAAAACAAATCACATGAGCCTTCTAAAGTCATAGGACCTGAGTGTAATGTCTAGCTGCCTGGGCAAACCTTGAACCTACTTCTTTGCCTGTAAAATGAAGAAAGAACTACCTTTCTTATCCAGCATGGGAAAAAAGTCTTTTCATATATTTCATTCACTATAAAATACTCTATAACAGTAACTTAGCACATTTTTAAAATTAACTATCATGAGCATAAAATCAGAAAACTCCTCTTTTGGAGGCTTATGTGCCTGAGTGTATCTGCCATCATGTGCCTATGTCATCGGTGTCCACATCCGCATCTGTTGCTAAGGCAACAGAAAAAAGATAATGTCAAATGTTTGAAGCTTTTAACAGTTATTTGTCATCTTTCTGAAAATGTAGACAACTACATCTACTAGACTTATCCAATGGTGGCAATGTATTGGAAGCTTTCCAAATTAGGCCAAAAAGGGCTCAAGATTGACTCAAAGCTCAGCTCTAACTGGGGGGGGGGGGGGGGCAGCTGTAAATTACAGGCACCAGCATCAGAGCATTTATTCTCCACATTTTTGACTTCCCTCAATACTCTCTCTTCTGGTCAGGAAATTCCTGTCTTCGGTCTTTGCCTAGTTCATACTGCTACTCCCTGTATGGTGTTATAGTTATGTTCTGCCTGATATGAGAAGAAATGAATACTCATCCAAACCTTTAGGACACTACAGAATAATGAGTTTAAGACCTCACATTTTGTGGTCCAACAGGCCAGGATTTGAGCCTGCCACTGTGTGACCATGAACAAGTTCCCTAACCACTCGAGAGCCATGCTGTAGGAGCCAGTACTTAGATACAGACCTTTAAATTTAAATTCAAATTAGTTTAACTTAAATTAAAAATTCAGTTCCTCACTCACATTAGCCACATTTCAAGTGTTCAGTGACCACTTGTGGCCAGTGAGTACTCCACAGGATAGTGCAGATTTATAGAGCATTTCCATCATTGTGGAAAGCTCTACTGGGTACTGCTCTAAAGCCTCATTTCCCATACTGGTAAACTGAGATGATAGTACCTACCTTACAGAGCTGGGAAGATTAAGTGAAGCAATGCATATAAAGTGCTTGGCATGGTGCCTGACACAGAGCTATGTTTAGTTAATGGCAGCACTCTATTCCCTCAAGTTAGAATTCTGACAGTCCAATGTTTGCCCTCTAAATCTCTCTCTCAGGCTCAACCTCAACCCTTTCATGAAGCCTTTCATCTATCTGACATAAGCTCTTCCTTCCCTGAATTCCCAAAATACATTGTTCCTCAAACTTTGTTGGGTACTTTTCACATTACTGTCATACATGTAAATATCTGACTTGCCCTAAAACTATTGCTTCCTTGGGGCAAGACCTGTTTCTTATTTGGCTTTTTATTTAACTGTCCATTCAGACCACTACTTTGTTCAGAGACGGTCTAGTGAAAATACATTTAAAATAAGAAAACTATGCCCTGGCTAGTGTGGCTCAGTCGGTTGGAGCCTCATCCTGTAAATCAAAAGGTCACAGGTTTGATTCCAGGTCAGGGTACATGCCGAAGTTGTGGGTTTGGTCCTCGGTCAGGGCACATACGAGAGGCTACGGTGATGTTTATCTCTCACATCAATGTTTCTTTCCCTCTCTTCCTCCCTCCCTCCCCTTCTCTCTAAAATCAATAAGCATGTCCTCAGGTGAGGATTAAATAATAAGTAAAAGTAAAATAAGAAAACTATACAAACCTTCCAAACTGCAAAGGAAAATTCTTTTTAATTCTGTGGAAAAGCTTCTCTCCTGTGTCAAGTTCAACATAAAAATATGCTGCTCCTGGCTGTGCAATCTAAAGTAAACAGAGTTGCATGAGGACATACAATAGTACTTGAAAAACCTAAAATCCATCTCTTAAAAGCTTTAATTTGGCAAGGAATTCAGTCTAGAAGCACAGAGGATGTAAGCAGCTATAGATCCACAAGCCACTCAGTGAAACTAGAGTTTAAAAAGCCAAACTGGAAGATACTACAAAGATCTTCCAAGCGGCACCCATCTTTCTAAATTCCTGCCTTATGAAGTTTCTAATTTCTTACTCTTCCCAGGAAAGTACAGAGGCATTGGTGTAATGCCATCTTTGTCTCCAATTTAATCAATATTCCAAGCTCTTGTTCCAAATTGTCACCTACTTAACATTTTTGGAATGCCTTGACAGTACCTCAGGCTCAACATGTCAGAAACCAGCTTTTTACTTCTCCCTGCACATCACCTTCCGCTCCCGTTTTACCTGCTTGATGTCAGAGTGCTCTGGGATCTCCAACAGTTCTATCTGTTGCTCCTGTGCCTGGGTAATGAAGGCATCTTTAATGTCATCCGTAGTGCAGCGGCTGAGTGGCACAGGAATGACCTGGGGTGGGGGTGGGCAAGATAAGAGAAATTCTTCATGCAGGTCCCAGAGAGGTCAAGCCTCCTGTAGTTTCTGAGAAAGAGCAAATCCATCACAGGGGTGAGAAGTACCCCTCAGCAGAGATTCTCCTCAGGCCAGACAGGTCCATGTCAGCCTGTCTGTAAGGACTTAAACTTATGAGATAGCCAGTCATGTGTGGGAGCCAATTTCCACATGCAGGAAAGGCTAGAGAGCGATCTCTATGTCAGCAAGCCTTTGCCAGCTCCTATATAATATATGTGGCAGAGTCAGGCCCATTTGAAAATTTAACAAATGCGCCAGAAAGAAAACCACCACAACTACAAACAAATTAACCATAACAATCTCCAAATGACTGAGTGGCTAGCCCCACGCAGGCTCTGAGACTATTTCCTACCAATGAGCAGTCACGTTGGGCTTCACACAGAATACCCAATCTCTTCAAAACTCTACCTATCAAGGCCCAAATCTTTCTTAGAACCTCCCTCAACCACCCATTCCTCTTCTAGAACAAGGCGCTTACTGTGTGTGTAGTTCACTTATACTGACAATGCACCTCCCTGTGAAATCTCTGGAGCTACCACTAGACTCCTTAACCTTTTAAATGAACATTATTTAAATATTAATGTGACAATTCATGTTAAAGTTTTAAGTATAAAGTATTTAGATTTTTACTGGAATCAAACACTTAACTATTAATCAAATTAATTATTAAAATTAACATTATTTAAATACTTATCAATAGCTAGGTCCCCATAGGGCCCTTTCCAAGTTCATGGGCAGAGACCACCTACCTGGAGTTGGAGATGATGGCTCCTATAATTTCTCTCAAATAGAATACACCGTTTCCCCCGACTCTTAAAAAACCTCCTTAATGTAGCCTTATATTTCTCCACCTCTTCCACCACCTCTGCTGAAAGCTCCACCACTGACTGGTAGTGTCCAATGGGCAGGATAAGGACATGGTCATCAGATAAGCCTCCTTTGGCCAAGGCAAGGTAGCACTGAAGATGAAGCACACAGAAGCAAGACATCAATACTGCCTGTATGAGCCTTTGGGGAGAAAAGCCTGTACAAAGAACAAGACTGAGGGGTGTGGAAAAGAGCTAAGAGGCTATTAATAGAAATTTTCCAACTCTTTAAAAATCTGATTTTAGAGATAATAACAACAATGTTCTCAAGTACCTGCTGAAGAATGAGATTAGATGCAGCAAATTTCTATGTAAGCATCAAATGAACTGGGAGCAAATGAGAAGCACAAAAACAGGCTTTCAGCTTCCAACACACCAGAGCCGAAGGCGGCCAGAACAACAAATAGAGCCTATCACCTTCAGCCACAGAAAGATACCACTTCTGATTTCAAAATGAATACTGTCCCTAAAGTAACATCCAATCTAACCCCAAACACACCCCCAGGCTCACAAAAAGGACTAAGGTGCCGTGATTAGCATCCAATGTCTCTACAGCCTTAAGCTGCTGACTAACCTCTACAAAGTGAAAGCAAACATATAATGGGGTAGAAAGGAGGAGAAACCTCAAACTCAAGCATAACCAAAAAGTTAGAAAGCTATGGCTGGTTCCAACAATGAATGCTGGCAGCTAAACAGCAACTAAAAATATTTCTGTCAAAACCAAAACATGTGAGACTGCCCTGTACTCAAGCATCCTTTGAAGGAAAAAACCCTGTGAGTAGAGAAAAGCCAATGTATACCAATGCATGCAAATGAAGGTATCGGAGCTTTAGAAAGAACAATCCAAAGTTCACTTTCAGTGTGGTGGGTTCAAAGTTAAGGCTGAGGGAAAGAGTCATTTATTTTTCATTTACACTGAGAAAGCCCAATAGAATGACAACATGGGTAGCAGAAACAAACTAAAGCATGACCCTCCTTGATCTACTCGGCACAGAGGATTGAGCACATCTACAAAGTTACTCTTCCAGATGACTAAAGTTCATTAAAACCTTATAAGCACTAAAAGCATTTTCTTAAATTTTTAAAAAAGATTTTATTTATTTTTTAGAGAGGGAGGAAAGGGAAAAAAACATCAATGTGTGGTTGCCTCTCGCGTGCCCCCAGCTGGGGACCTGGCCTGCAACCCAGGCATGTGCCCTGACTGGGAATTGAACCAGTGACTCTTTGGTTCACAGGCCAGCGCTCAACCTGCTAAGCCACACCAGCCAGGGCATCTTAATTTTTACAATAACCATTTTTGATTGTTTCTTTAAAAGCTTACTCTAGAAGCCTGAGACTTCTAGACTTTTCTTTACATCAGAAGGTCACCACCATAAACAGCAGTTTTTATATTCTGATGTGTATTGAGGCTATTGAAGCTTTCTAGTCTAGACTACTCAGCAATCGCCTTCCTCCCTTTCAAACTCTCACCTTCTCATTTGTCCTATACTTGAATTATCTCTAACTGTATCTCAAACGTATAAATAGGACCCGAATGAATGCTTCAACCATAGTAAAATGTATGGACTCTGAAGGAGTTATTCTGAACTCTTAGCAGCCTTCCCCTCCTTTTACCAATTTGTGGCCATGGGTCATTAGCATAGTTCTATGTATGTCCCTTGAGGAATGCATGGCAAAAACAAGAGTAAGCAGGAGGCGGACAGTAATGAGATTAAGTAGAATGGATGTAGAGAATGGACTCCAAACCCTTTGCCAGACACCAGAGATCACCAGAGGTTCCCAAGAGGTTTCCACCAGACAAAGGACAGTGTGAGTGAGTGTAGAGTTGATTACTAGGTAGGTGCTAAAATCTTCATGTGGCCTCCTACTTGGGGTGCTGGGCTGGGCCACAGTCAGACCTAGGATGCTTTTTGCCCCTCTAGCTTCAGGCCTAGATGAGAAACAAACAGGTTTCCTCCATTATCCCTTAGGCTCACGCCCTGGGCAATAGAAAGGTGACTGGAAAGGAAAGATCATTTGTCCCTGAGGCCAAGAGCACAAATCTCTTTTCCCCTGCATGGCATTTTGAACCTATTGAAGCTTCCAAAAGAGAAAGTAGTCTCAAGCCTGCCTTACCATTCAATGTACGAGGAAGAGAGGAATGGCATAAACTAATCCAAAGAGGAAAACAAGGGCCAAAAGAAATAATCCAAAAAGGGAATTCCTGTAAAAGCAAGAGCTTTTCAAGTTTTCTCTTCCTCAAACTGAAGAGTTCATCCACAGATTCCATGGTCCAACTGTGTCAGCCCATCAGCATTCCCCCAAGAGATAGGAGCGTGCCAATAACAATGACATAAAAATTAAATGTAAAAGACTGGGACTATTCAATCTCAAACCGCAAACGCAGGAAAGGGATGTGACTTAAAGTGTAAGATGAAATTGAGATTCTAGTCGGTCAGTGTGTAGAAGGCCACAATAAAAGACCCTCAGATTGTCAGGGTAAATTGAGGAAAAGGTCACATTCAGAAACAAAAATTAGAATAAATCAATAAAAAACAGATGAAAGTATCTGTCTGCAGAAGCAACACACACTAAGAAATGGTTGTAAACATTTCCCTCAGGAGCATGGACAAACAGCTGATTCTATTCATGAGTGACAAGGGGATAACTGTGACCTGAAAATTAAGCTTATTCATTCTAAGTAAATGAAAAGGGATCTAAGTCTATATGGATCCCAGTGGAATGAGGTCAAAAACTAGTGTTATTCAATACCAAACGGAGCCCTGCCCAAGGAAAAATATCTGGGGAAATCTGAAATAGAATGACTACTGTGAGACACAATACTTCATCACAGCCTAATAAGTAAGATCATCCTCAAGATCACCCAGTTCTCATAGTCTGAGTCAGTGCTTACCAAGCAACCTCATAATTACTACTTAGGTTCCCAGATACCCACACCAGGAATGTGGATATGGGATTCCTGTCATTAGGAAGCTATATCCTCTCCTACTAGGCAACACTGAGAATTTATTGCTTTTTAGTAGTATAGAATAAAAATGTAGAGTTCAAAAAGTATCTAAAAGCATCTCCTTAGGAGATCCACACCTATTTATCAGAGAGGGAGGAAGGTGGGGAACCATCTTGTGAAACTGGCACTATAAAGCCATAGGAGAACTGCTATAATCAAAGACAGACAATAACAAATATTGGCAAGTGTGTGGAAAAACAGGAACCCTTGTACACTGCTGGTGGGAATATAAGATGGTACGGTCATTTTGGAAAATAGTTTGGCAGTTTCTTAAAAGGTTAAGCATAAATTCCACTCCTAGGTTTCTCTTCCAAAGAAATGAATATGAACACAAAGACATGCAGGCAAATGTTCAGAGCAACATTAATTCCTAATAGCCATAAAGTGGAAACAACCCAAATGTCCAAGTATTGACAAATATGTAGACAAAATGTAGTATGTATCTATACAATGGCATACTATTTAACAATAAAAAGGAATAGAATACTGATAGATGCTACAACATGGATAAGCCTCAAGAATATTATGCTAAGAAGCAAGACACAAAGATCACATATTCTATGAATTCACTTACATGAACTGTCCAGAAAAAGTACACCCATGGAAACAGAAAGTAGAATAGTGGTTGCCTGGGGCTGAGGGTGGAAATGGGGATTAACTATAAATGGGCATGTGGAATCTTATTGGAGTGACAGACATGTTCTAAAACTGTATGTGATGGTTGCACAGCTTGGTAAACTTACTGTTGAACAGTACACTTAAAATGGGTAAGTTTCAATGTATTTTGACTCAATAAAGTCATAGAAAACAAATGGGTGTCTCCTCTGTAAAAGATACATGAAAGTAACTTACATGTGTGCCAATGTTAACCACCAAGTGCTTCTCCACTTCAGGGCTGGCAAGGCAAAACCAGCAGGGTCCTAGAGGCTGAGCTTCATGTGGAAGAAAGCCAAATGTCACTATGGTCCAAACACTCCAGCATATAACCACCCTTTTCTGACCTTTATATCCTGCAAAGACTGATCTACAGCACTGCTGCAATGGTCTGGGCCTGTTGTGTTCCCACTATGACTCCTACTCCATCACCACTATCAAAGAAACTGAACCTCTATTAGAAAAATTCTGAATTGGTAACCATTGCACAAGTAGGTGATCCATAAGTGATAACCACCTATTGACTAAAGTAGCATGTAACTGGCAACAGGTTGTAATGAAAGAACACTGAACTGGGTGTCAGGAACCCCAATTTTAGTCCCAGCTTTGCCACTAGCTAGCCATGTGTCCCTGGGCAATAAGTTTTCCCAAGGTCAGCGTCTTCACCTTTGAAATGAAGGGGGTAGATAAAAAGGATCTCAATGAAATAGCCTCAAAGTCATTTCTGCCATTTTGATTATCCTATTATTTTATAAACAAACATTAGTTTTTGTAGGCTCTTTACCTCACATTTTACAGACATAAGTGAAAGGGGTTGTTCCCATAATTCTCATAGGAATAGTCTCAAACAGTCTCCAAGTCAGGCCGTCTTTGTATTATTTCATTTTTACTATGGGTCCCAATGACTCATTGTACAATTCCCACTGCCAAAAGAGGCTCTCTTGGTGATGCTGCTTCCCAAACACGAATCGAAATAACAGTTCTTGCTCACATAGGAAACCTCTGGAACCGAGGTACTTACGAGGTTTGCGAGGCTGCTTTGGGTGAGGAGAAGTCTTGTTATCTCTGCCTGTGGATGACCGCTTCCTTCCCTGCCTTTCATTTAAATCAAAGAAAAACTGACAGGTTGACTCTTCCTGAAATTGCCAAAGACAGAAGTGTAGATGTTACTAAACTAACCTCTAGACAAGTACAAAACAGTTCTATACAAAGGAACATTCCTGCCACGTAATGTCTATCTTTTCTCCCAGTCCTTTCTGCTTATTGTAGAGAAGATACCTGGACTCTCAGTCATATTTCTCAACACTTATCCAAACTGCCACCAAATTCATCTCTTTGGAAAAGCAAGTTAAAGTCCAAGTTATACAGCAATTCTTACCTAAAACAACAATGTGAACTTATCCAAATTCCTTTCCTTTTCTCTCTCACTGCAGTTCTATACTTCACAGGTCAAAGAACTCTAATTGAGATTTAATTAAAAATAAAAGAAGATTGATCATAAAGAAAAAAAAGTCTGAGAAAGCATACTAATTTTTCCCTCATTTGATATTCCTTGCTGTAGTGAAGGGAAAGTTTCAGGAAAGTTTGCTATTTAAAAGTTTCCTCAGTGTGAATCTTATTTACCTACTAGCACTCATTATAAAATCACAGATTACACTGTTACCAACAGTTGTTGGATCCATGACTGGAAAGTTAAGAATAGAGGATCAACTTTGGATTAAAAAAAAAAAAAAAAAAAAGACAAACTATAAAACTGTTAAGCCCAACTACAATTAAAAAAACAAAACAAAACCACCATGGGAGAAACTGAAGTGGTAAAGGGGGGAAAGAAGGGGAAGGGTCTAGTTGGGAACTAGTACAAATGACCCATGGACGTGGACAACAGGGTGGGGAATGACTGTGGGAGAAAGGGGGGGTGGGGTAGGGGAGAGGAATGGGGGAAAAATGGGACAACTGTAATAGAAAAATATTTTTTTAAAAAAGAAAGAAAAATAAAGCACACATGCAAAATAAAAAAGAAAAGAAAAAAGAAAGCACAAGCATTTAAAAAAGAAATTTAGTATTAAACCTATAGGATGTAGGATCAGTATGTAAGAAATGACTAAATGCAAGTAGACCTGTTTTATTTTAAACTATTGCACCAGTGGGAAATATCACCTCACACCTCAACTGTGATTTTGATTTTCAATAATAGAACACCTATAAACTAAAATAAAAAGAAACAAACAAAAAACAAGACACTGAGCTTACTTAAAATCTAAGGCTTTCTAAATACTACCATGATTTCCTAAGGGGGGAAAAAATTAAGAGTCTGAGGATTAAACTCATCTCACGAATTAAAACTATAACACGTGTAGGGGCAATGCTGCCCAGAAAATGCCACCTCTCAATCAGAACATACCTCAGGGGCAGGAATTTGTCTTTCCAGGGATGCTTCCTTCCCAGATTTTCTGTAAGGGTTTTCAGTGACATCTGTAGGCTGCTTTACCAGTTCTACAGTATCCATTAGTTTCATGGGAACAATACTAAATGCATAAAGATACTACGAAGAAAAACAATATAGTAACATTAATGGAAAAAGTTTATCCAAATGCAATTGATCTATTTTATTGCAAAGATTTCACAGAGGCTTTTGAAACTAAGGAAAATTAAAAGAGCAGCAACTGGCCTATCTGTGGCTCGGAGAATGCCTAGTAAATCAAATGCCAATTCAGTTACCTCTGCAGGGTTAACCAAGGGCTGACAAGTAATAAGCAACTAATCAAAGTCCCCATCCTTACACTAAACAACCATCACTCCAAAGCCCAGTAGGAACTTCTCCATAACCTCTGAAAACAAACCGCTCCGTCTCTGAGTCCTGTATCTTGTGTACTTAACAGAATTCTGGCACTGCCACTCTTTTTTCTAAATTGACAACTTCGTGTTTCCCTCTGACATTATACAATTTCTGCTGTATATGCTGATAAATTTTCTTAGGGACTAGCAGCAAAGAGTTAAGTAGTCATATGAATATCTAGAATCTCAGACTGATTGTGAAGTAATTGAGAACTTTCGATGAGATATAAATAGATGCTTAACCTCACTACTCATCACAGAAATGCAACTAATTAAGAATGATACAACGTCTTCACCTATCACTTTAACAAAAATTTGACACTACCCAGTGAGAATGTGGAGAAAAAACCAACGGAACAAAATTTTTAGATGAATTTAACAATGCTTCTCAAATTTTAAAATGAGCATATTCTCTGATTGAAGCATGAGTTGCTTAGGGCTGAGGCTAACACATCCCTGAGAGTAAAGCAATATGAAATACTATGAGTAATATTCAGCCTTTAAAAGGCAGTAAAAAAAATTTAGAAATCTAAACTTGCTAAGAATGCATTGGGCTTAAAAGCTTAATATATTATGGAAAAGATAAAATATGTATTTGCTTATCTTTTGCATGTACACTGTTTATGGCATGTTATAGTGAAATAAATCTCCAGATTATTTATCTATTTTGCCACTTGACTGATTGTCCTGATCTTAGCTGTCTCAATCCACAATATCCTGCTTGTGGCCCTACAAAAACAGAGACTATCTCAGTGAAGTAAGAAAAATAATGTGCCTTTCTGGTAATAAGTCTCTTTCATTCACCTGCACTGTTTTCCAATACAAAAATAGATTCCAGGTATGTATTACTAAGATTTCTCAAAGCCAAGAAAGGCTTAGGTGAATTCTTGGGAGGATTTTATTATTTCTGCTCAATAAAGTTGCTAAAAGAAGAAAAGCCAACTCATGAATACCTACAGAGACAACCAGACGGATATGGGGAGAAAGAAACGACATTCACTTGAAATTTTGTCTTTGTTCCACTGGGCCTATTTTTCCAAACGCTTCTCTAAAATCTCCTACAAAGAACCCAAGAAAACCTAACCTTTTATTACCATATTTTTACAGAGCAGTTACTGAGGTGCTGAGGCACTGCAGTTGGGGAGAAGAGAAGACCTGAATGCCAAACTGGGAAAGAGAAACATTTATCAGGCAGACAATGATGATTAACCTACCCCTAAATATTCAAATCTTTACCTTTTTCTTTTCTGGATTTCCAACATTTGCCAAAGCTATGAACCTGGTGGCATGCTGTGCATTTTCTTGCAGAACGATGTGGTTTCTATAATATATTTGAGAGACAACAGGTTACCATCAAACTTAACTTAACTTTTGATTTACAATTATAAAATATGTAGACTCCATGAGGCCATGAAAAGTGTCCTGGGTCCATCACTACCTGTAACATAATTTCAGATGTTACCTGTCCATCTAATAGAATAGTCATCCCTACCTCCCAGGGCTGTTGTTAGGGAAAATAACATCATGAAATCTGAAAAACATAAAAACTCCAACTTCTGGTTTTAAAAGAGTTGTAAAATTGGTGAAATGTTGGTAGTTGCTAAAGTTAGATGATGGGTACAGGAAGGTTCATTATACTGTTCTCTCTTCTTTTTTGTAATAAAAAGTTGTAATAATAAAAACCAAAAAGAAATTAGTTTTAAGTGGGAAAAAAACATAGTTCAAATAGTAATATATACGATTTAATTTTTTTAGGAAAAAATATAAAAGTACATGAGCGTCTATTTTCATAGAAAAAATATGGGAATTGCATATGCCAAAATATTTTTGAGCTTTCCTATGTTTATAAGTATTCTACATTATGCAATTTAGAATTTAGAATTTTTAAAAGGCATGTGTCCTGACTGGGAATCAAACCAGCGACATTTTGGTTTGCAGGCCAGTGCTCAATCCACTGAGCCATACCAGCCAGGGCTTATTTGTAATTTTTTAAAAACAATAGCTTTATTTATTTATTTATTTATTTTTAGTGAGGTGACCATTCATACAAATGCCAATGCTTAAGAGTTCTTTCTTCATACCTCAGAAATTTCCTGAATCTATCACAAAATATAATTTCATTTTAAAAAATCTAGTATACCATTTTATATAAATAAATACACGAATACACGTTTTATATTCACATTATTGAAATAAATAAATCACAATACAGTCTGTGACAACTTGTTTTTTTAAAGAGAGTTAAGTACATTCATATTTGGTAAATGGAAATGATGTCGGTATAAGGTGACCATCAAGCTGTTTCATATGCAACTTTCCCCAACTTTTAAAAATGACTGGGACAAGTTTACTCATAATTAAACGGAAGCTTCAACAATACATAAAGATACTAAGGAATAAAGACATTAAGGAATATCCTGAGAAGTGTCTTTCTTTAGTGCAAGCAATGACCAGTGCAGTGACCTCAAGAACTGCTAACACTTTACACTATTAAGCCATCCAGGTGTAGTAAGGAAAATAATGGCACCCCCCCCCACACACTCCCCGCCAAATGTCCAAATCCTAATCCCATAACCTGTGAATGTTAGCTTATACAGCAAAGGGAAATTAGGATGACAGATTGAGTCACTTGTTAACCAACTGACCTTAAGACAGGGAGATGGTCCTGGATTACCTTAGTAGACCCAACATAACCACAAGGGTCCTTAACAGTGAAAGAAGGAAGCAGCCAGTCAGAGCAAAATGGCTATAGAAGAAGGTAGGAAGGATTCAACCAGAGTTTCTGGCTTTAAGATGGAGCAAAGGGGCCATGAGCCAAGGGAAGTAGGTAGGTGGCTTCTAGATGCTGAAAAAGGCAAGGAAACTGCCTCTCCCCTAGAACCTCCAGAAACAAACACAACTGGGCCAACATTTTTACCTTAGCCCAATGATTTCTCTTTCACATTAGAGAAATAACAAGTTTTCAACATCTCACTTCCTATCTTTAGGTCTTTAGATCACAAACTTCTGACCTACAGAACTGCATGATAATAAAATTGTATTGTTTTAAGCTATAGTTTGTGATAATTTGTTATAGTAGCAATAGAAAACTAATATCACAGGGAAATTGCAAGTACAGATAAAAAAGTTGGGAAGATGTTTCCCTCATTATTTGAAAATAAAAATGGTTGATGCAGAATGCTACCTCAGATGTTTTTAATCATAACTAGCTCCTCAAAGAAGGAAGCATAAGACTCACAATACAGGGATACAAAGCATGGACTGACGTTATTCTAGGTGCAAACATTAGTGGAGATTTAACTGTATTTTTATTATGATAACTAAATGGGTTTTTGGTATAGCTCTGGTTGAAAATTTATACAGGATTTTTTGTTTCTTTAAACAGCTTTATTAAGACCTAATTCAAATACTATACAACTCACCAATTTCAAGTAAATGATTCAATAGTTTTTAGCATATTCACAAAGCTATGCAACCATCACCACAATCTAATTTTAGAACATTTTCATTATGAAAAAATGGAAAACTCTACCTATTAGCAGTGACTCACCATTTCCCTCCAACTAGTCCCTGGCAACCACTTATCTACTCTCTCTATGGATTTGCCTATTCTGGACATTACACATCAATGGAATCATATAATATGTGGTCTTCTGTGTCTGGCTTCTTTCATTTAGAATAATGTTTTCGAAGTTCACTCATGTTGTAGCATATATCAATTTTCCATTCCTTTTTCTTCCTGAACAATACTCCATTAGTATGGATATTCTTCTTTTTACTTATCCATTCATCAGCTGAAGGATATTTGGGTTGTTTCCACTTTTTGGCTGCCATGAATAATTACAAATAATGCTGTTATAATCATTTGTGTATAACTTGTGTTTTCATTTTGCTTGGAAAAGGAGTGGCATTGCTGGGCATATGGTAACTCTACGTTTAACCTTTTATAAAAATGCTTAACAGTTCTTCATTTTACATTCCCACCAGCAACGTACAAGGGTTCCAATTCCCCCATGTTGCCTTGCCAATCCTTGTTTGTTTGTTTTTTAATATTGGTTTGGAGAATTTATTTATTTATTTATTTTTAAACAATTTTGTTTGTTTGTTTTGAGAGAGAAACATCACTGTGTGGTTGCCTCTCATGCACCCCCAACTGGGGACCTGACGTGCAACCTAGTCATGTGCCCTGACTGGGGACTGAACCAGTGACACTTGGTTTGCAGGCCAACGCTCAATCCACTGAGCCACAGCAGCCAGGGCCAACCCTTGTTATTATTTGCCTTCTTCATTACAGCCATCATAGTGGATATGAAGTGGTACCTCCTTGTGGTTTTGATTTGGATTACCCTGAGTTCTTCAGAGAAATGTGTATTAAAATCCTTAAAATTTGAATAGCTTTTTAGTGGCTTGTTCCCATAACCTTTGTTTTTAGTGCATGGTTTTAGAGAACAAGATTTTCTGGATACACATATGGAAATAATAACAGAAAAAAACCTGTATTACCTATGGTTATATCTTATACTGTGGTACTATGGGGAAAGGGCAGGTTATTTTCTTCTTTTTGATCACCTATATTTTTTGAACTTTCAATAAAACATATATTACTTTTGTGTAAAAAAATTTTTATAAGTTATTTTAGGGTTTATCCATGCCTTATACAGTGAAGATAATTCAGAGTTATCTTTATTTAACTCTATCACTTATAAGTCACCGGCTTTATTTTCTCTGCAATACATCCTTTAAAAACTCCACTTTCAAATTCAAACTATAAAAATAATTAATTGATACAAGTTCTTGATTCTCAAACTGAAATACTTCTAAAGTGATTATACTGAGATTAAGATTATACAAAGATTACCTTTTGACCTGATCAAAACAGGAGTAACTGTGTTACATCAGGCTACAATGATTAAACAGCATTGTTACTTCAGACCCTCAAACCTTTAAAAGGCTCTATATAGTATAATACCATATATTTCAAATTAGGAAAAATAAGCTCAGAGAAGTTGAATGATTTGAGTCACTCATATCAGTCCCCAATTAACTAAAAGGAACCAAGATGCTATTATGGCTGAAATGACTATGAGAAGTTAACGCAGAAGGTCCAATGCAAATTCTTCAAAAAGCCAAAAAGAATAAAATGCTACTCACCGATATGGAAGCCTCTCATAATATGTCTTTTCCAAAGCAGCAAAATGGTATCTTGGTTTCAAGCCTGTGGCAAGACTGGAGACCAAAGCAGAGCCACATTTTTTGGTATCTACTTCTCCCTAGTAAACAGAAACTCAGTCATCTTAACAGATCTCAAGAGTAACCAAGAAATGCAAAAAATAACAAGACACTTTGAAATGTGTTTGAAATCTATATGTGGATACAAATGTAGGCAGAATTTGCATAGTAGGTTCCATACTATGGCAGTCAGAGAATCTCAAACATACAAGGGAAACTGGGCTATTATGACATAGAAATAGGAACAACTGCCAGAGCCAGAGGTTACAATGTAAGTCCTCTATACTAATAGCCAAAACAGGGTTTATTAAACCTATTAAAATCTTTTTTGGAAAGCTCTTTCTGAAGCCCAGAGACTGTGCTTCTATAATCTGCTTTGTTGTGCACCTATAGTTCTGACAGTTGTGCACCTACAGTTCTGACAGTGCAGATAGTCAATGCACAAAATAGAACCTAAAGCTAGCTTTCAGAGCCCCTGGAACCTACTGAGTACTTGGTATTGGACATTCAGGGACTTTATCACATAAGCACGCGATCCTTTATTTTGCTTCTGTTAAAGGTGTGGTTTGTGGAAGGGCACACCACGCCTTTGTTATAAAGTTTGCCAAAAGTTAGGCTTATTTCCAGAACATTCCTTGCTTCCACTAACAACAAATTATGTGATTTTTCATCCATAATGTTCATTATGAAACTAAGAGAGGTTATTAGCTGGAAATCAATTACCAAAGTTAACTTTCCACTAAGTAAAACAAGAACTCCCTTCTGTCTCAGCTTGCCTCCTTCAGGTTTCTGCTGAAGGGCAAGGAATTAGCCTTAGGTTAGTTGTGGTATCTTAGGTACTGGTGAACTATACTGATTTTTTCACCCTATATATACCTTATATGGTTATTTAAAAACTTTAATCAAAATCTTTTTAGCACCCCCAAAATGAAGGCGGCTCTTTCCTCTCATCCTTACTTAGAGTATCACATGTGTCTTTCTGCCTTCCATCATCAGCTTAGTAGTCCTCTGGACCTTCCCTACCTTTGCTCTATCTTCTCTGTGCTGCAATCAGCACTGTCCCTTGTATTCTAAGTGAAGAATAACCCTGGATTTGTGGAAGGGGAAGAGAACCTTGTCTTTTTTCCTTTCAACATCCTTCCTGACAATGCCTTTTTTGGTCATTGACACACTGTGCTAAAGTGGCCGAGAGGGTTCTACAAGACGCTTTTCCGGATCAACACTGATAACTCTGCATCTATCAGTCGGTATTTGCCTCTGAATGTATTCTTACATTTCCCTTCACTGAAGCTCAGCTGATGATTCCCACCCTCGCACACCACCTTTCCAGATCTTCCTTAGGCTTATTTCCACAAATACAGTATTGCCCAACTCACGATAGTTGTTACTCAGCAGCTTGGTATACACCCTCTTCTAGAATGCTTATAGAAATATTAAAATCAAATGCTATGGTGAGCTCCAATGCATCCCAACATTACAGCTTTCACATTAAAGAAGGACCAAGTTTTCAACACCTCACTTCCTATCTTTAGGTCTTTAGATCACTATCTTTGATCCCAGAATGATTCCATCTAAAAAAATTTTTTGATAGCCAAAAAGCTATAATCTGTAATGGATGTAAAGAAAATATCACTGCAGAGCGGCCACTTGCTATAAACCTTTTCACTGAAAATTAGTGAACCCTCAAAACATATTAAGAGGAAGCTTGAGCAAGGGCACCTGAAGCAGAGAATATAATTTAAGGAACCATTAATTTATAATTAAGATTTCAGCAATCACAGCTGTGAACGAAGCTTTCATAAGATTGATGTTTGCTTTGATCAGTTAATGTAGCTTAAAGTATCTTGGGAAAAAAATGCACAAAGAAATTTATGAAAGGTCCTGAGAGCTGAAATACTTAATATAAAGAGCAAAAAAAAAACTCAAATTAAGCCAGTGCAATTTGCTTATAGAAATTCCAACTGAACAAGCACTACTCACAGAAGAATTCCCAAAGTTTCCCACATACTTGGGCCACGGGGATGTGAGCAAGATATCAACACCCTTAAACTGGGGTGTTGAACACAGCATTGTTCTCAGAGAAGACACATCCTTGGGACTAAAACTGTAACCTGGGACTGGCTCACTTAAGGACTCGGTTCCACTGAGGTACACAATCTGCAGCCCCGAGCTTCCAGTAAAGACACCTTTCCGACCTGGGTTCAAAGAAAAATGGACAAGTTTCAGTCAAACTGCAAAATGAAATGTCATTACAGTGAAGAATATCTCTCCCCACGCCAGGACTCTGCTACCTCCCTGCCTTTCTACAGGTCTGAATGAGTGTAAACTCCTGTAGTCCCCTTCTGGCTGCTAGGTCTAAATGTTGGATGGCTACAACAGTAAGAACAGCCCTTACGTGGAGACTGCAGGAGCCCACTGGCCAGTCTGTTTGCCCCAGGAGCTAGTGAAAAAAGCTGGAAAGCACTGATTAAGAGAAAAGCCTTCTGCCTTCTAGAGGAGATTCTACACCTAGATATAGGAAGAGGCAATTAAAGGAAATAAGTGCAGCTCGGGGGAAGCTATAGTCTAGAATAGGCGTACTCTTCATGCAGGCAGCAGCCACCAACTGAAGGAGAACATTTAAAAGAGCAGCTGTTTGGGAAAAATTAGAGACCCTACCCTCTTCTAAATTTATTCCTGGCTTGTGCCTTCAAGACCTTGCTCCATCAATTTTTACCTTCCTTTTATCTACTGAGTCTCTTCTTTGCAACCAGCTCTTTCCACTCAGGAAATAGAATATTAAACATACTAATTAATATACATACTAACAAATAAAGGCACATACTGGTTAATAAACATACATACTAATTAAGGAACACACATATTAACTCATGATGAAACGTCTTCCTCTTCAGTTTCAAATTTTTCAAGAGTAGTCTGTCCTAAGGGCTTTACCTCTCAATCAGTTCCTTAACCCACTGCAATCTAATAATGTCCCTCCCCCATCATTCTCTTAAAGGTCACTAATCACCACTGGTTTCTACTTAGAAAACTATTCTCTCTTAACTTAGTCTATGAACTAGATAGTATCCTTACCTCTCCCAACGCTCCTCAAATGCCTTTTACCTGTTTCTGCCTGCCTTCTATGGGAAGATATACACCCCCCACCACAAGATTCTATCATCTTCCTGCTTCCCTTCTTATAGTTCTTACTTAACAATTTGATCTCCTTATCAGCTTTATTTCTCATCTTTATGGGACCAGCTCCCAAAAAGCAATACTCTTCAACACCAATGTATTTATATACTCTACCAAGATCACCTCCCACTATATGCTGGATGTTCTGCCAGCACTTCAAGCTCAGTATTACATATTCACTATTAAGTTCATTGTTTGCTCCTCCTCCTGGATCCCAAAATAATCTCTTTTCACAGAAATAACCCAGATACCTCAGTTGCTCTTTCCACTCCTGGCACTAAATTCGTATGATAAGTGGCTGCCACAAATATCTACAGCAGTGGTCTTAATCGAAATCTAATAGCTACAGTGAGAACTACAATAAGTTAGGCTTACATTAGGAGCTACAGCAAAGAGATTTCAAAATGTGTATCTCACAACTGTGGTTAAAAACAACAAATTAAAATTTTTCCCTCAATTTTTTGCCTAAAAATCCCAATATGATTGAAATAAGATGAGAATGCTTACAGGAGGGCCATAGTCAGATGACGAGAATCAAATAAAGGCCAAGATGGATGAGGATGGGGAGAGAGAGGAAGAGCATTTACAACAAAGAAAATGTAGAAGCTTTCCAGGGAAATGAGAGACCACAAAAGAGGAAATATGAAGAGCAGTGGAGCTGAATGATCCAAGGAAAAAAGTGAGCTGAATGATCCAAGAGGCTACAGGTGAAAACAAAATGGCCAAACACTGAGAAAAACCACTAAAAGAGATTCAGGGTGGGTGAGAGGGAACAACTTTAACCTGGAATTAAAAGACTAGACCTGGAACCAGAAAAAGGACAAAGAAAGTGAAAAACCTAAGGATCAGCACTAGAAACTTCAGTTTGCAAAAGCGTAGTGAGACCTAGAGCTATAGCTAGTTAAGGAACCTAATAAGTAAGCCGTATGTTATATGGTGAGACCACGTACATAAATCTTTTAAAACATAATTTATACCTTAAATACTCTCTACACACTGTAGTCAAGATAACTTATTCCTGTTTGGCTGAAAGAATAGGTATTTGGTTGTGGGAACATGAGGAGACTGGAGGGAGGAAGGACAGACCACAAAGGGAAAGAATGCTCTAGTCCTAGGGGTATAGACAGACTTTGGAAGGAATCCTCCTGACCACCATTCTCTCAGGTAGTAATGGCAGAAGAATCCAGCCACAAATTTCCTAGGAGACTTTTTTACATTCATTACAAACACCAAAAAGATCAACTTACCTAGATAAGTAATGTTTTCAGCTAATTCACACCCATCAGCATCTTGGAAATATTTTACTGTTTCCTGGTTATTGGCACCCAGCACATATGTCTGAATAGGAGCTAATGAGAGAAGCAGACATGACACCACAGAGTTACCAGATCTGCTTTGGAACTGGAGAAATGCTTTCCCATAGGAAAAATAATCATAGTAAAAGTTAGAATATGATCACCAGCTGGGATATCCTACACCCAACCTTGTGGCCTGATTATTAAATGGTATCACCAAGATGATGAAGTGACATCTTAAAAAGGATGGTTAATGTATAATTAGGAAAACATACGACCCTAAAAGGCTAATAAAAGAACACTAATACTGGAAAAATGGAAGAACATATGAGGTCTGTCCAGAAGGTATCCAGCCATGTATTATGAAAGAGAGACATTTAAGAAGATAAAGATACAAGAAACATTGTACATAGGAGAATGACACCGCAGTCCCCTTAAAGTAGCCACCTAGGGACCTCACACAGTTCTCCCAATTGCCATCAGCTGACTTGTCATATTTTCCTGAATCTCATCAATGGTCTGAAATCTCTTTCCTTTCGAAGGTGATTTTAGTTTTGGGAAAAACCAGAAATCGCAGGGCACCAAATCTGAGCTGTAGCAGGGCTGAGTCACCTGGATGATTGGATATTTTGCAAAAAAAATAAACAAACAACAACAAAAAAAACTGCATGAAATGTGATGCATGAGCGGGTGCACCTGTCATGATGAAGCTGCCAATCACCAGTTGCCCATAACTGTGGCCTTCTGAATCATCCGAATAGTTTCCATGGAGGAATATTGAAGCTTAACACAAAATCTGATGCAGATTCATTGCTCTACTCACTCAGTTATTTTGAATACAATGGCCACAGAGTTCACATGTTCACTCAAGTGTCTACCGCCCCCATTTACTAGTACAGTGAAGTCATCATTGTTCAGACATGCACATTCCAGTCCACTCTCCTTGGCTGCCAGGTTACATGGATGTTGCAAAAACCATTCTTGTTATATTAACAATGGCTGGGCTTTTTCTGGACAGACCTCATATATGATTGCATTTATTTAATTTCTGCCTACTTAAAAGAGAATTGAGTTTTCTGGAACTAATTCCAACCACATGCAAAATATGAACATTTAGATGCATCTGCATCCTTCCCAGCTTAATGCGGAGCTCAAAGGGAAATTCTTAAATAACTAACGCTTGTGAAAAACAACCCAGAAAAAAAAAAAAGTGTAGTCTTAAAACTTTATTAGAAATCATTTGTTAAATAAAAATAATTTCTATACCTTTTTTGATGCCATTTTTATACTCCTCCCATTCAGCATCTGGAGTAGAGCCAAAGAAATTTCCTACACACAACAGCAGCTAAAATGAGTTTTTTAAACAGATATATGAGATTTATTTATATCAAATAGTACATAATTGATAGTAACATTATTCAGCTAATTATCCTAATGGTCTCAAATCATGTTTTTTCCTTAATCAATCTGCATAATTCTTCAGTAAAAATTGTACAAATTACTAAATTTTGTCTCACTGTCAAATTCAAGTTGGGGATGGGGAAGAGTGGGGGGTCCAAGGAAAGATGGAGAAATCAACCTTGAAGAATCCCCATGTGAAATATAAACTTTAAATATTAGATACCTTGAGAAATACAGGGCATTAAAAAAAACACATTTTCTGCCTATTGTCTTTACTCAGCTGTTAACCCAATAAACATAGTATCCCCATACTTAGAATACTCTTCTGTACTCTAGGAGTTTACAGTCTAGGTGGCAACCACACATAACATTTAAGGTTCTTTGGTTTGTGAAGCATTTGCTCATGTCATCAGACTTAATCTACACCGTACACTCACAAAACACATTTGTGCTTCCCAAATCCAGTGGTCAGAATCACTTAGGGATGTTCTGTTAGTCTGTTTTCACATTGGTGTACAGTATTAAAGTAACAAGATTGAAATTTTAAAAGTATAAAAACGTGATTACATCTCCCTTACCCCACCCACTACTCTGCAGCTACTAAGTTGCTATGCTCACAAAAGGTACACAATCCAACAAAAAAAAAGTTATATGTTCAATCAAGAAATAAATAAAAGAGCTCGAGTTTTATTTTAGTAAGTTGACAGTAAAATTAAATTTAGGAAAAAAAGGAAACATCTTACGTCAAAGTTCCCACTTTTCTTCTGAATTGCTCGAACTCTATTGAATAAAACATCAAACTTTCCTTCAACATCTCCACAAGCCAAGCTGCAAACAAGAGATAAACACTAAGGCAATCCAGAAACATGAACAGGCCTGCCAGGTCTTCCTGGATCACAAAGATATATGAGCCAGTCTCTGAGGTTACCTGAGAGGTTCAGCACATGTGACCTATTACTGACCACTGGGCAACTTCACCTAAAGGTTTCACCAACACCTTCAGCTAATTGTATCTAAAACTTACCTTATTGTTTCCGCCAAACTGAACCAGCTTCTTCTCCTCACTTCCCAAGTTTTGTGGATGAGTCTATCACCAACATGATCAGAGAGTGAAAACTCTCCCCTCCAGTGACCAAGTCCTATCAATCCCTTTTTCCAAACATCGCACGCATGCATTCTGTCCTTGTTATTTCCACTGTCATTATCTTAGTACAGGGCTTCAATCATCCACTCAACAAACACATACTGAACTCCTACAATATGCTAAGTGCAATATGCCAAGTACTATGCTAAGAACATGTTAGGAGTATGTACGAAGAAGAGGAAGACAGTTCAAGTCTCACAGAATTTACAGTCAGGGAAGGGGAGATATTCTGATAGTCATAAATTTATACAGGGTGGGGCAAAAGTATGTTTATAGTTGTTTGCATGGAAAATAATTAACAAATAGTAATGTAAGAATAAACTCTGTGTTTTGCACACTCAAAACTGTAAACCTACTTTTAAAAAGAGCTATAATAAGAGGTATTGTGTAAAGTGTTATTGGGCAGGGAGGTAGAAAGTGAAAAGAGCTAAAGTTCATGAGGCAGGCTGGCCCTAAGTTGTGAAGTAACTTGCTCTATCATCTGAGTTTTAATAATTCTAATTTCCACTTATATCATTTTATTAATGTCTTTTAACTCATCTTGAACCATTTCTTATTGTTTTGTCATTACGTCTTTCTGGTGTACCTTTATTGTCCATTAATGAACATTTTCAAGCTGGATAGTGACATGAGCATCTCTGTTTTAGAAAGATCACTTTAGCAACAGAGTGAAAGGTGGTCTGAAGGAACAACTGACTATAAGCAAAGTTATCAGTGAAAAGGACAATGTCAAATGAAGATGGGGAAGAGAAAAACACATGGGAAATTTAGAATTCTGAAGACCTGAATATAAATTGGAGTGGAAAAGTAGGATGGGAAAGGAAGGAGGAGGAATGAAGGATAGCTGCAAGGCTGAGTGAATGAGAGTCCTGTGATATGGCAGGGCCAGCACGAGAAATATAAGAGTCTGGCATTGGATACAAAATAGAGAATACGCTTACATCTCCTCTAATGCCTTCTCTTCTTCCTATTCATCCTACATAAAGCCAACAGTTTAATGGTGTTACTAAAAAAAACTTAAAACTAAGCCCTGGCTGGTGTGGCTCAGTGGATTGAGTGCCTGCCTGTAAACCAAAGGGTTGCCAGTTCAATTCCCAGTCAGGGCACATGCCTGGGTTGCAGGCCAGGTCCCCAGTTGGGCATGCGTGAGAGGCAACTACACATTGATGTTTCTCTCTTTTTCCCTCCCTTCAGCTCTCCCTAAAAATAAATAAATAAAATCTTTAAAAAAAAAAAACAAAAACATTAAAATTAAGAGAACTCCACTGCATGTAGAACCACAGCCTTCCACAAGTCCCCTGATCTCTCTTCCCGGTGCTTCTCCAAGTTTCCCTAACAGAAACCTTCCCTACTGTCAATCTGACTACTTTCTGCCTCTGCCATTCCCTGGAGTAGTTACTTCTCCTAACAGTCCCACCCTACCCATCCTGCGTCTAAATTTTTCCCATGCTTCAAATCCTGGCACATCTCTCAAGCCTTCCTGACCAGGTCAGAAAGTCACTCTCAAAACTTCAGAAACCCATTTCGCATTTCAGAGCAAGCTCTGCAATAACTTACTAGGCATTTATTATCTTCTGAGCACAGCCTCTTCTAGGAAGCCCTCCAGTCCCTAACAGTCACCAATTTCTGGTTCTCCCACAGAATCCGGCACTTCCTCTATCATAGTAGTTGTCCCAAGGAATTATAACTCATTCTGGAAGAGCCATGGTTCAGTTTGTACATCACAGGACACCTCAAAATTCATCATCTCTTCATCTGGGCCCTTTTCCAGTGTTTCCTCGTCCACTGAAGAAGAAATCCGGGGCCCTGGCAGTGCCGGCTCCTTACAACTGAAACATCTCCAAGCACTGTTGATTTCACCTCCTTAACAAACCATGAATCCCTGCACTCTTCTGCTGCCATCACTATCTAACCCTAGCTGTCCTCTATTTGGCTATAATTTGTTCTCCACATTGAAGCCAAAATCACTCTCCAAAACGAAAAGTTGATCATGCCAAGATGGTCTTAAACATTTCAATACCTTTTTTCTTTAGAATAAAGACAAAAAATGTTACTTAAGGCTCAGTCCTCACTCTCAACATTTCCCCCATTAAGCCGAACACTCCTACTATACATCCACCTAGCACTGTGAACCTTTTCTTCCTGATCTTTATCACTACTGTAACTTTACACATATCTGAGTTCTCTGATTACTGTTTCTCTTCACTATAAGCTCTACTAAGGCCGGAATTACACCTGTGCAACTTCTAGCACACTGCAATTGTTCAATACTTGTTGAATGAATGGATGAATGGAAGTCCTCTCTTCACGGTCCCAGCACTTCCCCTCCCAAAAATCTCCCTCCAAAAAGTGTGTGTCAGGGCAGAGGCCCTATCCATCCATCTTGTTCCCCTCTGCCCGGGGCTCATCAACCAGCCCTACGCCTCGAAATTCTGCTTACGTAAATGCAGTGCGGGGAAAAAAGAAGGGTAAATGATGCGTGAGAGTAGAGGCCAACATGACGTGACAAGGAAGAGGCCTAACGCTGACAGCTTCCGCTTCTCTCAGCGAGTATCACCAGGAGTTCTCGCTCGGAAGCGAAAACGGCCGGGGAAAGAGGCCTGGCCAGGCCAGGCGAAGATGTGATCAGAGAGCACACCCCGCAAAGGTGAGAACCGAGCTCACAAGCCTCCGCCCCGCTCCCACCTGCGCCTTTCCACCCTCCCTTCCCGTCTTGAGAAAAAACCCGGCGGGAAGACGGGCGCGCACAGAAGCTCCCGATTCAGGGTCACTCACAGGCGCAACGGCTTCTCAGCCATTGGTCCCCAAAACACGGCTGGGACCACCACTGAAAACCAGGACGCCGCACCAGCGCTCCTCCGGGAAATGCGTCCGCAGCACAATGAAGACGTCAGCGCGTCGTAGCCAATGAAGGTTCGGTTACCTACGGAACGGGCCGAGGGACAAAGCCTCTCGGAGGTAGTTTCTTCCGAGGAGGAATTACGAGAGGAAAGAAGGAAGAAGGGGAAGCGACAAAAAGGAATCCTATTTTGACTTTTTATTTCAGGGCCACTGAAGTGACTGAGCTGCGAGAAAGTTGCGGGCACAAAGTTGGGCCTAACCGATCCTGAAACCTAACATGCTTTTCATAGGTTTTGAACCTGTCAAAATATTTAAAGAAGAATGGTTATTGCCTTCAAGGTGCGCAATCACTTTCTGAGTCATTTGAAAGTAAGCTGCAGACATCGAGAATACCTCTGAATACATGTCCTAATAATAAGGACCATCCTCCTAACATAACCATGACACCATTAACACACCTAAGAAAATTAACATTAATTCAGTAATATTGTTACAGAGCGGGATTCCCAAATTCCCCACAGCCTGCGGTTTGGGGATGGGGAATGGGACTGAGTGTAGCACAGCAATTTTCCTGAGAGATACTTAGTTTCTTAATATGTAAATAGCTATGGAGATGGGAGGGGCTTTGACCATAGAATAATGATGAAAAGCTTAGAGCGCTGTGTATAATTCTACAAGTGGCCACGACTGGTCACCACACACTGACTGCGTCAACAGGCCAAGGTCAGGCATTTAAAAATATGGCGGCAGCCATTAAGAGAGGGCCGCACCAGTTGAAAGAGAGCAAAAGCACCTCACCACTGTCCTTAAGGTTGGGTGGGTAAACAGGTGACATGTGGTTCTGGATTAAGAGCTGGAGGACACCGTGACACAGGAAAAACCTCCCCAATCAGGCACGAATGATTGGGAGCGGCAGGTAAAGCAAAGCTCAGCTGTGTCTGGGGACTACAAAGCCACGTTTCCCTCTATTTTCCTTAAGGGAAACGATACCTCTGACTTTTCTATTCTAAAACTAGCCCGGTTTGGCAGGGGGAGGCAGAACTATGTGTTTCGGGGTGTTTAAAAGGAAGTAAGACTTAATAGCAGAAATCTGCCATTAATCTAAATCTATATAACCTTTAAATAAACAATTCCTTTTCACCAAACTCTGGTATTGGGAGTTATGCTTTTAGGCGGTGGGCAATCGAGCGCCTCATAACTGGACAGCCCATGGGTTCTATTTCAATATCACCTTACATCTATATTTCAAGTACTCCCTTTGCTGCCCCCACCCCCCAAACCCAATTTATTTTATATCTTTACTTTTTGGAGAGTTCAGGCCAGTTGGCAGAAAAGTATTCACAGAAATGGAAACAAAGGTGAGAGTTCCTAAGTTCCTGACAACTGAGGGGCATGGAAAACTCACCAAGGGCAGAGAAGCAATTCAAAATTAACTAAAACTTAAAATAAGTTTAAAGGAAAACTAAAGTTCTGTTTTCCTCACAACTTATGCAATGCTTTTTTTGGAAATATCATGTTCCCTGCCTCATAAATATTGATGCCCTGCTTTGCTGGCAAACTAAGCATGTGTTTTTCCACTTTGAGGTAATACAACACAGCCCAGGAGTGGAAATCAAGATTGAACCTTTAGGAAGAATAGAAGAGACAGGTAATAATTTCAGCAAGAAGAAACAACAGTAAGATGAAAATTCATCCATGGAATTCTATATTATCTTTAAAACTTTCCTGCAAATCTGTAACTATTCTAAAGTAGAAAGTTTATGAAAAGAAAACTCATCCATGAGAATTAAGGTAGATCAAAAGAGCTAAACACAATGTGTCAGGGTAACAAAAAAAGAACTTGAAAAAAAGCAAAAGAACAAGACTTGTATGCATGTCAATTGTCTTTAGAATACAATTATTCTCAAGTGCACATGGAATGTTCTCCAGAATAGGTCATATGTTAGGCCACAAAACAAGTCTCACAAATTCAAGAAAATAGAAACTATATCAAGTATCTTTTTCCAACCACAATGGTGTGAAACTAGAATTCAATTCCAGGAGGAAATCTGGGAAATTTATGACTATGGAAATTAAACAACACACCCATGAACAACCAATGTACCAAAAAAGAAATAAAATAGAAAATGAAAAAATATCTTGAGACAAATGAAAATGGAAACTTGTGGATGTAGCAAAAGCGGTTCTAAGAGGAAAGTTTACAGCTATAAATGTCTACATTAAGAAAAAACAGAAGAACTGTACGCACAACAAATGGGCATGGACTAAGGGGGGCGGACAACAAGGGCGGGGGGGGGTCACTGGGTGGAGTGGAGCAGAGGGAAAAGAAATTGGGACAAATGTAACAGCATAATCAATAAAATATTTTTTAAAAAAGAAAGAAAAAATATCTCGGGTCGTAAGAACTCCAAAACCAAGGGAATGGTATCTCTGTAACCGAAGTCATACACTCTCAAGGCAGTCTTATTTCTGAACTGAAGGAAGTATTATTAACAGAGGACTTTTATTCAATGGTAGATAAAACTACAAAAATTTCTAAAATAATTATCAAAAACAAATCAATAATTTAAATATTATAACAGAAAATATCAAGGAACATTACACCCCTGGGAACTAGAAAAAGAGCAAACTAATCCTGAAGTCAGAAGAAGGCAGGGAATAATAAAGATTAGAGCAGATATAAATGAGATAATCAAGAGGAACAGAGGATAAACAGTGGTGGTCTGGAGCAGAGACAGTGGGAAATGACAGAAACAAAGTTAACTGTTTTAGAGATAGAACTGGGGACCTTAAGCACCTTCCTAGCTGCTAACACCCAACTGTGGGTAAGGTTGCTTGCCTTCTAAACTAAACTGGTCAGTCAGTGTCTTCCATCTGCTGATGTCTTTAGTTTGCAAGGAAGATGATCAGGGCCCCAGGAGCCCACTGACACTGCAGACACAAGTAGAAAGATATTTTATAAAATGCTTTCTTTTATGAGTGGCGGTCCCACCTCCCCACCTCACACACACACCTTGTCTTGGTCTTTATCACATTTCCAAAAGGGAGTACATATCAAGATGCCATCTATTCTCAAATATCTGACTTTAACCAAGAAGGGACAGGAGGGGCCCATCACATATACCCAGCTATCACAATATGCCTTTCACTGTTTCTGCCCAGTCTAGAAGACAGCCTGAAATAACTTAGATTTTCTATTATCTGCAATGTTATGGAAAAGTAAACTACTGACTCTCACAATATGATAAACTGTAAAGAACTTTGTTTTGTTTTCCTTTTTTAATCGAGAATCTTGTTAGCAATACATTAGCATCAATAGAAAAACAACCATTTACACAGTAACTCAAAATCCAGCCACTTAAGAAAATAATGTAGAGAAAATAAGCCTTCTCATTTATTCAACTGAAAAGTCCATGTTTATCCTGAACTTTGAGAGGCTCTGTCCTAAATGGATAATTAAGCACTCAAGTAAAAGGTAAGAGGTTATAAGTGTGAGTTTCCGAGGGATAATGCTCCAAGAGAAATTCAGGAGTAGCCACAATTCTCCAGTTTAACTCCAATGGTGGGATGTTTCTGGGATGGCCAACATGGTTTCCTTTTGAGGAGTTTTGACAATTCATCAGCCTCAGATTCAGGTCTTATAAAATATTCTTCCACATTAAAAAAGACTTTTTTCATCGCTTCTCCAGCTTCTTGTACTTGGCTTCTGTTGGGGGCGGGGGGAGGAAGTTGTATTTAAAACTGGCTCTTACAAAAATATTCTTTCGCTGGCATTTCCAAACAAATTCAAAAATGTCTATTACATTTTTAAAAAATGTATTAGCTTCAATTTCATCAGCTGTCCAAGCTGTGTCTAAATTGTAGGCACACCATAAATGTTAACCACCACATTAGCTAAGCACAGATATTTGGATATCTATCCAAATTGCATTGACAGGCACAGCTTCAGGTAAGAAGTGAAACATACACACACATAGAATACAGAACCTAACACAAGTTTACTATGTTCTAACCCTGCTCAGCGCCACCAGGAGGAGTAAGCAGAGCTACTGGCCCTTGAGCCACCAGAAGCACAGGAAATTGCCTCTCTAGGCACTGTGCCAGGCACCCTCTGGGAGCCAGACTGGAACTCTCAGGGAGTGTAAATGTATGTTTCACCTTTTATTTCCTTATCCCTGGAAAGCAATTTTGAAAGATATAAAGGTTGAAAAGACCATCAAATGCGCCTCTTAGTGAAATGGTTCCCCTTTTTCTTTAAAACCTTGAAAGCACCTTGGTACAATGCCTTCTACATATTAAAGTTCACAGTGACCATTCAATAAATTAAATTGTAGTCAATGAAACTGTTAATCACCACCCACATCAAATCTCAGTCTGCTACAAACCACTCTCTTAAAGTAGTCAACAACTGTCAATGATGAAAATAAAATAATCTATACATTATATTTAGGATAAAAACAACTTTGTTATTTTTAGTCATGGATATAAGAGTCAGAACCAGTTAGCAAGCCATCAAAACTAAAAGTACAGTTTCTCCCTTAAAGAAAAGTAATCCTTCAAGAAACCCCATGATTGACTATTCTGTTTTTTAAGACATTTGTAGCTATATTATTAGAGATGCTTTGACCTGCTAAACTACAATCAAGAGCTTAAGCTTTGTCATCAAGCAGACCTGGTTTGGAACACAGCTCTTCCACATACTAGCTTTGTATCCGTATGCAAGTTATTCAACCTCTTCAACCACAGTTTCCTCCTCTGTAAAATGGGGATTAAAATTACGTACTTACCTCATATGTTATTGGGAGGATAAAAAACATAATGTAGGTAAAGCACTAAGAACAGTGCCTGATACATCAAGCACTTAGAAAACTTTTTTTTTTATTACTGCTACTAATAAAAGATTATTCTCACTGGGTTTTTGTGAAGATTAAAATAGATCATTGTAGGTACATCATAAATGCTAACTATTATATTAGCTAAGGTCACACTGGCAGGTACTCTGATTAAATTAAGACAGAAATAAAAATGGTTACCCAGTTTTTTTGAATATGCATCCAACTTGTAGGCTGCCTGCTCAAGAGCTGCTACCTGCTCCTCAATAACATTGATTTGATCCAAATAAGGCTGCAGTTCAGCATCTTTAAAAACAAAAACAGACCAACATGTTTATATGGCCTCAAAGAGTTGAATAGAGAATAGTGAAAAAGTAAGAATGCTAGTTTCTCTCCATCTCTGCCTAAGACACACAAGGTGGGATGTCATGATTCTTCTGATCATTAGCAGGACAAACACTTTAGAAGACAGGCATGACTATGACCCAGACAAAGCAATTCTCTCTCATCCATTAACTTTGTCTCTTTTCAATTCCTTGTACCTCAAGCAATCTTTCCATTAATGATTCTATTTCTTGGTCCCAAGACCAAGAGACAGGAAACACAAATATAAGTTAATAGAAAAATATATTCCACCACTCTAAATTAGCATTTTCCATTTATAGATATTTTGGTTTTTTTGTTTATAGAGTTGTCCTTTTTTTTCTTTTTTAATTTATCGATTGGGGGGGGGTAACAGAGGGAAAGAAAGGGGTTTGCTGTTCCATTTATTGATGCATTCATTAGTTGATTCTTGTATGTGCCCTGATCAGGGATTGAACTTGCAACCTTGGCGTATTGGGACAATGCTCTAATCAACTGAGCTACCTGGCCAGGGTCTAGAGTAGTCCCTATGGATTTCATTGTTAAATCAGAATTTGGCCACTCTTTCTCTCTCCCACCCCTTCTAGAAATAAACTGATTAAATCAAGATTCAGAAGCAGAAATAACTATATCATCAAAACATGCTGCTCTTCAGAATAGAAAAAAAATCACCTTAACTTTGTAATTCACTTCTAGAAAATGAGCTCCCTGAGAACAGGGGCCATGTTCCCTCCCCTTCTCCATGGCCCCAAGGACAAAAGAACATTTATTACAAACATGTTTAATTATAAAAATTACTTACATTTCTGGTTTAAGTCCTTTAAGTTTCTACTAATGTTTATAGCAATATCTTTCATTTCAAGATACTTCAGGCTGGTTAATTTATTCATGTTTTCCAGAAGCTTATAGTCTTCACTGGTGGCTTTAAAACAAAAAGAAGAAATGATGCCTTTAATATTTGTCTTATATCATAAAAATGTGGAGTTCAAGGCAGGATCTAGGAAATGTCAAAAAGCAAGCCACTTTTGATCTATGACATTTATATTCAGCCTGTGTATTCTGAGTGTCTAAGTAGAAACTCAGGCAACAATCAGTAAAGTATTTAGACCAAGTATGGTCAAGAAACTTACGGATCTAGGTTAGATCCTAAGAAAAAGGAAGTGAAATAGTCTTGGTATTTCTACAGTGTGAAAACATGTAAATTGGGGGACTGCATCATAAATACATATAAAATCAACTAGGACCTCCCCACACCAGCCAGAGCCCTGAATACCCACTTTAACAAGTTCTATAAATTCTGCTTCTATAATGTTCTTGCACCCAAGCTCTCCTTTCCATTCCTTTTAACAACACTGTCACAGACCATCATTACTTTGCATCTGAAATGCCATTCATTAGTCTCTGTCTCTTTCCTCCATACCTATATGTCCTACCACCAAATTAGTCTCTTTAAAACAGACACTCAAATACTAGCCAGATTGTGTAAATGAGTGAAGCAAGTCAGGTGTTTGCATATTAAACACATATGATAACCCACTTCCACTTCTTGGAATATGTGGTCCTCTTAGTCTATCATTTACTTTACCAATTTTGATAGAGATATTAGTGCAGAAAACCCATTTCTGTACCAGCACTAAAAACACAACATAAGAACAGTGGTAAATGGCAACTGACACTAGGTCTCTCAGTAAAAGGGAGAAACGGGGAATGGTAGGGACAAACTGCATAGCACTAGTCCATTTAAAAGAGCAGCTGCTCAGTTCTAATCAATCATAGCCTCATAAGAGTGGGGGACTAGTATTGCCAAATCTTTAGAATTTTTAAAGAAAAGGCAAAAATCTAGACTTTGTTATTTGGCTTCTCTTGCTCAGAGATAGACGGATAAATAGATAATCAGACTGATACAAGATTCACAAGTCCCTCTATTATGCATCAAGCCTCTTCTCTTAGATTGTCTTCCAAATCTAGCTCACAGCAATTTCTGTGGAAGTAAAACAATATAACTGCTTATGAGAGGCCGCACTAGACCAGACTTCGCTTTTTGGACCCTCCTCCACATATAGATCATGCATTCACCTGGAAATACACCACGAACCAAAAACTTAATCATTTCCCAAGGAGTGAGTCACCAAATCCTCAGACCAACCTAATAAGTCCCTAAATCTGCAGGTCACTCTGCATCCCCCAGTCCCTCTTCTCTTCGCTCCAGTAAATACCGCAGTTTTGGCCAAACAAACTACTCACTTATACCACTTCACTAGTCTTTTTGGCCAATCATTCCCTTCACAACTCGGCTCAAAATACACCTCCTCCAAGGAAGCGCTTCTTGATAAATTCTTTTGTTTTCCCAACATTAGTCTGCAATACGGAGGCCTGAGGAGTTGTATTGTTTTCTTACGTGTTTCTGAAGGTAATTCATAAACTTCTCCAGGGAAGAATGGGCCTCCTTCCTTCCCATTCATGATGGCCCCAAACTTCCAACAGACATATTTCTGGGCAGGTGGGGTTAGGGAGCACCCCCCAGGTTTCCCCAAGCCAAACCACAGCTCCAGCGAGGAATACACTGCATTACCCGAATCAGCCCAGACCCCGCCTCACCCGTCAGTTCCCCAGTCAGGTAAGTTGCCATTTTGGAGAACATGTCCCGGCAGAGCTCGTTGATGTCAGCCTCAGCCGGCTCCTTTGCTTCCTCAGCTGTTTCCACGGCGGCATCGTCTGGATCAGAGGAGAATGAATAAGTGTCCCGCCCCACACCAGGTCCTAATCCAGGCACAGCATCTGCTCCCACAACCCTCCACCTGTCTTCATTCGATCAAGTCGGCTAAATCCTCCATGTACCATAATTTCAAGTCCCTCACTTCGTCCTTGCCCCACCTGACACATCAACTCGGCTCACGCCTACCGGCTTAGGCTCACACCCGATTGCGCGGCCAAACCATCTCACTCGCCGGGACAGAACAAACACACACACACAGGTACGTCATGCCCGCTCCCGCCAGGTAAGCCCTGGCATCGGGGGTCCCTACCCGAAGCCCCAGGCCTCCCTCTAGATACTTCATCCCCATCCAGTCAGCGTACCTCTAACCGGCTCCTCTCTTTGGCTCGCCGGGACACTTTCGGCCGCCGCCGCCATACTCCGCTCCGAGCTGCTTCCGGTTCTGCGATGCGTGCGCGTGCGCACCGGGAACGCGCGCGAGCAGAGGGCTCCTCTCGGCCCTCCCGAAGCCTTGGGTTCTCAGCGCTTCCTCTTTAAGTCTTGCCGCTCAATACTGAGTGATAAAGTGTAAGCAAGGAGGCGAAATTGAAGCTAAGAAAGGCTATTGTCAGTCGCCCCACTGGCAAGAGTCACGACGTCTGGAACTGATGGTGCGCTCATCCCTGCGGCCACTCCCTAGGGCAGGGGTCCCCAACCTCAGACCTGCCTGACCATTATCGGTCTGGGCCTGTTAGGAACGGCGAGTTCAGCAGAGGGTGAGCTTGAATAATTCCAAAACCATCCGCCCTCCTCCTCTGTGGAAAAATTGTCTTCCGCGAAACCGGTCCGTGGTGCCCAAAAGGTTGGGGACCCCTGTCCTACAGGGAGTTACTAGTCTAGTAAGACTCACCACCTTTCTGGGGTTGGTCTGCTGACCAAAGACACTGGAGACAGGTCATCTCCTCCCCAGAGACTCCGCACCCAAGCTTAGTCACCAAAGACTGCTCAGAGAATCCATGCTTTTTGAAAATACTCATTCAGGCTTAGGGAAACCAGGCATTGATCCTTGAGCCGAGAACTCTCCCTTCCCAGTGTCCTGGATTAACACCGACTCTGGCCCCTATTTCTTACGTTGTAGGCTGGCACCTATTTCTATTCCGCTCATTAGATCGTAACTTTTTCAGGGCTGAGGATACACTGGTTATCTTAACTGCATTTAGCTGTTTCACAAGTCTCCTAGGTGTATAAAGTGTACTTCATGGGTTGGGAGAACAGGGGTGGATGAAGGGAATGGATGAGAAAAAGCAACTGGGAAGCAATGGAAGGTGCATAATGAGGAAGGGATAAAGATCACAGAAGAAGGGGAAGGGAATATATAGCAGGTCTTGGGATGCAGAACTGTACATCCAAAGTCTGGTATAGAAGTTTTTGGTCTTATCCCTCCCTGGTTATTCTCCACCTGTACCCTCTCACCCTCCCACACACACCAGCTGTCCCCCACCCCAGAGTAAGGGGGCTACCTTACTCTCTTCATCCTGAGGACCAGACTTCCTTAGTCATTGTCTCTAGTCCCCAATGGTACAATAATAGTGCCCACTAGTTCAAACCATTCCTATGAGCCAGAAGTTTTATTTCAGGACTTATAGGGTAGCCCAGCTCCTTCACATTGTCACTGCCTCCACTCCAGACCTTCCAGCAGAGATGAGCTTTCCCAAGTTCCAACACAAGAATAGTTCACAGTTTCACCTCTCCCCCTTACAATTCCAGAAGCAAGTGCAAAGTCCTGATTTTCCTAAAGATTTTTATTGATAATCACCCGAAGAATAGAGTCAGAACCCAACACACTTTAGTCCAAAGATCTATGAATCTTGAAGTCATTTCTTTGCCTGATTCTCCTCAGGCTCCATCTTTGTCCTGGTTTACAGCCCCATCAGTTTCCAGCGTTGTGCAGAATGCTGAGAGCATGCTCCTTCACTGAGCCTTCAGATTGGAGAGGTTGTCGCTCCAACTCTGCAATATTGTAATCTCCCTACATGAGAAAGTCTCCTCTCCTATATGGCTTCCCCTTCTCTTCTACAGGAAAACTCTATGGGGAAGACAAGAATCCAATAGGTTCTAGCAGCAGATCTCTAGATGTACAAAGAATAAGATTCACTAGCAAATAGGAAAACATTTAGATATTGCTACTTGGCTTCTACTTCTTTTCACAAATCATGGCTATCCAAATGCTTGGGGAAGTCATTACCCTCCCTTCCTTTATTCTATTTGTTATTGTTTGTTTAATTACTACAGCAGAGATCAAAAGCACAGGGAATGAGAGGCCCATGGGAGATATTATTTCACAGAGCTACACAGAGCTACATTGCTACACACAGAAACACTGAGTCACAAGCCTAAGCATAATGCTCAGTTATACACAAAAACATTGGCTCAAAGGGCCAAACACAGGGTAGTACTCAGCGGCGGCAGTGGTGGGAACTGATGCTCTAGAAATGGAGGACACATGCAGAGGGGACCTCTGGGGAGGCAGTGAGAGAGAAGCCTGCTGTCTCATGCTTTAGGACTCCTTCTCAATTACTGTTCTGCCCACCGTGGACTCCCTAGGGGGCTGGAGTCACAGCTGGAGCTGGCTGCAGGTGCTTCCAAATGCCTGTTTCCCCTGCTGGAAGAAAAAGGGGCAGACAGCATATTAGAAAGAGGACTTTGTGTCCTACTTCCCTTTCATCTGGATCTAATTGTCCAAGTCCAGACCATCTCTTAGAGGCCAAGGCAGCCCTCAGGCTAGAGCAACCACCGTTAGGCATTCCTACCACCCCACCCCCCTTGCCTTATACACGGTTGTGAAGAGTGTGTTGTCACAATAGCCTGAAAACAGATTTATCAAAAATGTTTTTCCTCCACCCATTGAGTGGAGCAGATGGTAGAGTTCAGCTGCTGGGGGCCAAGAGGACTCAGGTGAAGAGCCACTCACCATGCCTGGGGAAGGAGCCAGCTGCCCTTCCTCTCCAGCATTTTTAGTTTTGAGCTCACAGCATCAACCTGGGCCATGACTCCTTCCAGGACAGTCTCCAGCTGAAGAACTCTCCTTGTGAGCCTGTGCAGGATTTGAGAAAGACCAAAGAAGCAGAAAGATGTGTTTGGGGGACCAAGTGTCCGCAGGGGGAAGTGGACAGAATGGTGTGTGTCTGAATGGGAGCAAGGAAGGTAAGACACAGCCTTTAGGGAGAATTAAAGGGGGATAGAGTTCTAAAGATGCTCAAGGTAGGATATTTAAATTCATCCCTGGGCCCCCGCTTGCACTTACATATAGAATTCTTCTCCTGAAACCCAGCCTCCTGCTCCAGTAGCCTCCTGACCCGACTTGCCTGGTGGACTCTTCACAATGGATCGGCTCAGGTTCTCAATCTCGGCTTTGAGGATCACCTGACCAGGAAGTCAGAAATCAGAGAGGAGAAGATGACTCTGGGAAGCCATCAGCTCTGATTCTAATGGGCTCTCAGGAACAAGCCTTGGGCACTAGTTCTTGCTCTCAAACTCTGGAGACAATGGGATCAGAGTAGTGGTACTAGTTATGAAGCTGAACCAACCTTTGGGAGGTAATGACCTCCCCAAAACAAAACACAAGCTCCTTGAGGCCTTCATTAACAAGGTGTTCGCTAGAGGCCAACTCAGTTTGGGAGAGGACAGACTATATCAGAATTCTTTACACTGTCTCTCCTGCCTTGGACTTTCTGGTCTACACTAGATAGGGATGAAGCAGTCATAAAGGGGCAACTAAGGATCAGAGTTTGAAAATCCCAAGGAGAAGGAATTGTCAGGGATTCTTTAGCAATTGATCCTTTCCCCCCTAAAGACTGTTTTAGAGCAATGGTTCTCAATCTTGGCTATGCATTGGAATCACCTGGGAAATTTTTTAAAGTACTGATTTCTGGCCCTGCCAAATCCCACCCCGCACAGAGATTCTGGTCTAGGGTATGTGGCCTGAGTATGAGGATTTATAAAAGCTCATAGGTATTCTAATGTGCAGCAATTTGAGAACACTGTTTTAGAGAGTTCTTTCCTGCCCATCTATTGGAGGGTTTTCAGTTTGGGTTTGTGTTCTGGACATACAGACAGGGAGGGGAGGGTGAGCAATTTCCTTATGCTACCTCTCCACCAACTAGCTGGGCTCACCCTCTCTTCTTCCAGCTCCTGCCGCATTTGTTCCTGCTCTTTCTCATCTAGGACACAATTTCCATCTTGGTCAAACCTGGTGAAGGCAGCTGTGAGTTCAGTGATCTCGTGCTCTGCGTGCCCCAGTCTGAGGAGAACAAGATGAGGAAATAACTTCTGACATGCTGTGGCTGTGATCTCTTGATTATGGGCACCCTACTCTTTCAACCAGATTCTGACAAGAGTCTCATTTTCTGGGGAAGAAGGGGACCACATAGGAGAGCCAGGATCTCTAGGGTCTGGTAATTTTACCCCCCAAGAAATAACTTGAATCTATTTCTTTCATCCCCGTCTCCTGCTGACTAGGTTCGGGCCCTTGTGATGTCCTACAGGGATTACTGCAAACTCTCTTTACCTCTAAATAACCTGCTCTCCCCTCAGCTTCCCTTTTACTCCCTACCTGAAATCTATTTTCTATAATGCAGCTAGAGTAATTAATCTTTTTAAAGTGCAGGTATAAATATATAATACCCCTTCTCTGCTTAAAATGTCTCCTGGTCACCCTATTTATTGGATAGAGTAGTGGTGTTCGAGGCTTTTCCCACTGTGGCCCTTGCCCATTTCTATGGCCTTATCTCTCACTATGTGTCACCTTTCATTGGATACCTTAGCAATAATCAACTACTTACTACTCAGCGTCTGACTTACAGCTGGTGCTTACAATATATTTCTTCAGTGTTTGTTAATATGTTTAACTGGGAAGCTGAAAGAAATGGATCAGGGGTTGGGGGGAGCATAGAACCAAGATCAGAATTTTGTGGGAGTGAAAGCTATATACGAAGACTGGGGGATTGTATTACATTAGTCCTAAGAGTTGGTTCAACAAGGTCCAGAACATTATAGAACATGGTCAGAGACCTTTAAATCAGGGGCATGATTCTGAAGGACAGGAGCAGAGACCTAAAGGCCAAGGTCAGAGGTCCATAGGCCAAGATCAGAGGCTTACAGGCAAAGGATGTATGGTTGAGGATCAAGGACTTATAGACCAAAGTCAGAGAAAGTTGGATCTCTGATTGCTCACTCCCTTAAGGTCTTGGTGAAATCCTCAAACTGGATATCTTGCTCCCCACCCTGCAGGACCTTCTGCACATCCGAAACCTTTTCCTTCCTGAGACGCAGCCTCAGGAGGGTCTTGTTGTAGCCCTGGAAGGGGAAAGGAAATGGACACAAGTTCCCATGGCTTCCCCATCATCCCTTGCTCCCACCCACCCACAGGATGCCAGGCTTTCAGGGATAAATTGAAGGCACACAAGGGCACAGGCCTCTACACTAGTCAGGAACAGACCACGACACAGAGCTTTGGACCTAGGCCCTGGTGCAGATGTGCAGCTCAAGGAGATTGAGTAGTTACCTGTTTCAGGAGGTCAGAAATCTGTAGCTCATCCTTCTGTCCAGCCAACTCCTCTTTGACCTCTGAATATGTGTCATTGATGATGGCAAGGAACATGTTCTAGAGGATAAAGCAGGGATGTGAGTCCTCACCCCCAGACCCACTAACAGCATTGAGCCCACTGACCCTACTACTGTTCTAAAGGGGTCTAAGCTTTCAGCCTCAGCTCTGCATCCCACTAACCCCTACATCTCAGGGTCCCCAGAGCCCAGCCTTTCAGCACAGTCCTGTTAGTGATGGATCATGCTTACTCATCAACCTAGTTTCCTCACTCAATTGCTGTAGTAACCTCATCAGAAAAGTGCCCCAACATATGTCACAGACCCCCTTCATATAAGGACCCACCAAGTACCGAAGCCAGAGATTTTTTCAGTTCATTAATACAGTAGCGCTCTCTTTATCATCTATCCCTAATCTGTAATCTATATCCCCATCCATTGATCAAATAAAGAAATCTGCTGCTCTGTTAATAAAAATGAAACCCAGATCTTTCATGGTTGTCAGGAAGAGATAATAAATACAAAGCAGTGGTAGTTAAAGTAGTCATTTATCCCCAGAGGAAGGGAAGGTTTGGAAAACAGTCATAGAAGCTTCCAGGGCAGCCACTTCTCATGAGGCATTTTTCTCTCCCTTTCCATCCTTGGATGACAGGGGTTTGATGTTAGTGAGGGAGACTGCAGGTCCCCTTATACTATGCAAGATATCTGACTGCTGACCACACTGGCCAACCACATTAGCCAGCTCTAAAAAGATCCACCCTCACACACACACTCCCCATCCTTGATCTGAGAAACCTGTAATCCTGAATGAAAAACCCCACCCTGAAGGCCCTCTACGTCTCCTCCCTCAGGTTCCAAATCCTCATCTCTCAGAAGGGTCCTTACCAGGAGCACAAAGAAGACGAAAAAGATGTAGGTAACAAAGTAGGCAGGTCCCAGGATGCGGTTGGCATTGTCGATAGCATTGTAGTCAAAATCCCCAAGGATGATCCGGAACTGAGTGAAACTGAGAGAACAGGGACTGGGCTTTACCCAGGGTCTAACCATAACCCTGTCCCCAACCCACACCCTCATCCCACTTTCCTAACTGCTTTTTGGTGGACTCAGAAAGACCCCTCACTGCACCTCCAACCCAATCTGATAGAGACAGAGCAAGGTGCACAGATACTTGAGCATATACATCAGGGCCTCCAAAGACTGTCACACAGATGCTTTAAGCACAGATGTGCACATACGAATATACCCCAAGGATACATACACCCGTGGAGCTGGAGGGGAAGGGGCCAGGGAGGAGTGAAAGGGACAGCACACACACATGCACTTGATAAAAGTGCTAAAGTTTTCCACTTGGGTCCCAAAGAGCAGGTAGCCGAGCTGGGCGTAGGTGAAAAAAACAATGAAGAACATGACAGCGAAGCCCAGGATGTCCTTGGCACAGCGGGCCAGCGTGGAGGAGAGCTGAGTCATGGTTTTGTTGAAGCTGATGTACTTGAATATCTGGCAGGACCATGTTGAATCAGGCGATTAAGGAAGAAAAGAGAAAAGCTTTAAACAATCTACTCCAGGGGACTATGGAAGCCACAGGAATTGCTAAACAAGACTAAGGAAAATGAGACAAGTTTTGAGGAAGGGAGAATGAGTGCCCCAAGGTGAAGCTAGGAGTGAGGAAGGCCCAGGGTACCTTGATCCAGGCAAAGAAGAGGTTAACAGCATTCATGTTGTTGTACTGTGTCTGCCAGAAGGCGAGGAACTCGAAGTCAGCATATGTGTTTGGCTGCTGCAGGAGCTTCCCCATCAGCCGATTCACCTCAAGGGTTCGGAATATGTGGAAGCCCACAGCCAAAATGGAGAGCTGTCATCACAGGGGTTGAGGGGGATCCCAAAGGAAGTTCAACAATGAAGTCACGGGCGCATAGGTAAGACAAGTGGGAAACAAAACATCCTTCGCTGCTGAGTCATTGACTATCCCAGGTTCAAATGAAACTGGATGGGATTATTGGGGAATGCCCAAGAGAAGGTTCTGGGGCCAGTGGTAAATACCTAGGTTGTAAAGGGCCATAGAGAACTGGAGCCAAGTAATTTTATTTCCCCCACCACTTCCCAGCCTTTGTCAGGAAACTAATGTGGCCTGTTGATAGGAAGGAGACAAAGATAAAGAGGCAGGATATTTTAATACAAGAGAAAAGGCAGGAGCTTCAAGGGGATACATCATAAAGGCAAGAGACAGAAGATGAACAGAGTATCAAGTACATAAAGAAAGGAGCAGAACCTGGATCACAAACTAGAGGGAGAAGGGATGTGGAAGTCAAGGCTTTCCCAGGGCTGAGCCAGGGCAATATCAGCCTCTTGCTTAGAGAGTCGTTACACAAGGACTTGACCAGATGTCATAAGGAAGACTTGGGATTCCAAAAGGTATAACTTGGAGCTCCTCCCAATATGTCCCAAATCCAAGTCCTCACCAAGATGACCACCAGGTCCAGAATGTTCCAGATGCTGCTGAGGTAGCGAAGTCGGTGGATATGGAGCTCCAGGATCTCCTCCACCACATAGTAGAAGATGAAGATGCAGAAGATGATCTCACAGCCAACAATAAAGAAGTCCCAGTTGCTGACATAACGAATCAGCTTAACCGTGCGGATTTGCCAGGATGGGATGGCACCTCCTGTAGCTGGAAACTCCACCACCAGTCTGTGGGAGGAGGGGGAGATGTTTGGTGGGGCCTGAGCTGGGACAGTTCCTCCCATCCCCTCGTCTCTCTATCCCCACCACAGGGTACATGTTTAGGAAAGGGTCTCAAGCAAAGGAGAAGGGAACCAAGAACCACAGATGGAGGGTTGCAGTAGGGAAAGGGGACCCACCTCAGAACACAGAAAAGATTGATGTTGGCATTGTAGACTGAGAAGTCGATGAAAACCACCCGAGTGCCCCTGTCTAGCCACAGGGCCTCCTGAAGTTCCCGGAGTGCCTCTGCACCACCCTGTCGGGATCCCGGAAGGTCCAGGTAGTAGCCCCCTCCACTGTAGCTTGTGAGCTGGCCCCAGTGAGAGGAGCCCCCCAGCTCATCCTGTGAGTGGTATGTCCACCTGCCAAGGAAGAAGCCATCTGAGCAGAGGTCTGAGCCAACCTACGCTAACCTCCCAAAGCACCTGGCCCGTACAACCCAGAAAAGACCCTTTCTGCTCTTGTGGTTGTGCACTGGGCTGTGCAACCCTGTGACTGTTCTGATCACAAAGTTTCTGCCCTGGGCCCTTATTTCTTCCCCTTTCCTTCCTGTCCTAGCCATCCTTTTCCCCTTTCTTGTCTAACGTCATCCACACTTGATCCCTTGCTGCTCTCCCTATCAGTTCCAAAGGTTAGACATCCAACCGTGACTCATGGCAGTGGCAATGCTTCATCAATTCCCCATGCCCCCAAGGGACTTCTGGGCAAGAAAAATGCTTTCTCTGGCAGGACTGCCTCCAGAGTAGGCTAAATGTGACTGTGGCCTGTGTGTGAAAACAAGTCTTGAGGCTATGGCTCTGTCTGGAGTGTACCTCCCCTGTTCCTGAATGACCCAGACCACCCCATTTCCCTTGAAGACCCCTGAAGCTCTACCTCTACTTCTTCCTAAGGCTCCATACATGTGGCTTCCAAACTTTGGGATGGTGTCAGGCTCAGAGGGGCAAGCTCTGTGACATTATTGGGGGGACTCACTCACGCTGTGCCATTGAGGAGCCCAAAGGGGAACTGCTCTTCCTTGTCTGGAGAGTAGACGTCATAGCAGCTCAGAATGTCCTCGCGGAAGTCCTCATGCACCACACAAGAGTCATTGCGGACCCTCAGCTGTCGCAGCCTTGGAACCCCCAGCAGCAGGTTCTCATAGTAGATGAAGGAGTGGGAGCCATGGCCCAGGCTCTGATTGTTGTACCATTTGGTCCAATACAAACTGTCCAGTAGTGGGCCCTGGGCAAACTAGATCACAAGCAGTGGTTGGGCCTGACCCAGCCTCCTCCAGACCCCTACCCTTAGAATGACCTTTACCCTTACTCCCTGCCCAACACCCCCTAGCTTGTCTTCAGGTTGCTTCCGTTGAACTCCTCAGCTGACCCATGAACTTTGACCAGATCTTGACCTACTCTGGCCTTACTCTTTATTTAAAACATATTTAGTTCTGCCCTACTTCTGACTTCTAGTACTGGTTTAACTACTGGCTTGACACTCTGATAATCATCCTGATCTCTCACCTACCTCCACCTTAACTCTAGTGTGACCCATTAGTTCTTTCCTGACCCTTTGACTCAGCCTAATCCTGGAATGATCTGGTCTCTGAATATGGCCTGATCCACTGTCCAGCATCCCTGAGTCCTGGCCTGTGGCCTCATCCTTCAGGCTATTGAGAAGGACAGGGGAGAGGTAGAGGTGATCTCATACTCACATTCCAGAAGTCTGTCATGCTGCTGATGGCCTGGAAAGAGACTCTAGTGTCTGATGAGGTATGTAAGAAGAGCTCAGACATCACTTTGGTGTAGTAATAGGCACTGGAGCTTGTCATTCCGTAGGTCACTAGAAACCAACCCAAGAGGCTGTCTTGTTCATTGTTCCCATCTCCATTCTCCAGGGGGGGGGTGGGAGGAAGTACCATTGCCCTGGGGCTAGAGATGCTACCCTAGATGGGAGCCCATTGAACCTACCTTCTAGAGTTGACTAGGGAGGTCGATGGTGGCATTGGGGAAACCAGGGACTGAATGAAGGAAGAGTTGTGGCTACAAGATCACCTCCTTTCCTCCCAACTCACCTCAGAAAGATAGAACTCCACTTAGTAATTGTCTCAACACTCTTATTCTGAAAATACACTTTTCTCTTTCTGAACCAGCTTAACTTCTTAGTTCTTACTCTCTGGAGCCAAGAAAGTTTCATCTTCTGCATCAGATAGTACTTCCTTTTATTTGTCTTATATTTATACCCTTGGGAAGTGCCTCCAAATTCTAGAGTACTCCAAGGCCTTGGCCACACACGTTACAGCAGAGATGTGGTCTCCTGGACCCTGGAGTCAGTGATTCTGTAGCCACGGGAGTAGGAGGTAAACATGGTACCTCTGGTTCCAGTGCATCCTGATGGGCACACTTGACTCCTGAGAGAGGGACTCAAAGCATCCCCAGATCAAAGAAGACCTGGCCTTTACCCTGAAGAACTGGATCTCCCTCAATCATCCTAAAACAGACACCCAAGTCTAAAGTAGGGCTGTCAAGGGAAGGTATAAGTTTTCTAGTTAAAAGGCAAAATTTGATTATAAGCCATTCAATTTAGATTCATCTGACATTTTCTTATGTTTCAACTCAGATTATGCATTTTGATGAGAAATATCAAAGGCAGTAATATCTAATGTTAATTTTGACTCCTGTTAAGGCAGTGTCTTCCAGCTTTCTTCAATGTAAAATTATTATTTTCTCTTTGTAATTAATACATACTCTGTGGGGAAATACTTTGAAACTATGTAAATATCCTGTAACTCATCAATCTTCAACCTACTAATTTTAGCATCCATTGATGGCTTTTGCCTTATGGGCGTCAAGTTGGGATTTGCTCATTTTATCATCCCTTCTGCATTTATTGGCATTCTCTTTAGGAAGAGCTTCCCTTGTTCCTCATTTATTTATTCATTTATGTTTATCAGTATAAACTCATGGATTATTTTCTTCTGTAGTTTATAATTTGCTAATATTATGATTTATTTTGTTACTAAATATTTTAGCTAGGTCATGAAAGATGAAGAAAGACTAAAGAATTGTTGTAGATTAAAAAGAGATGAAAGAAACATGAAAATAAATGCAATATGTGCATTTAATTAGAATTATATCCTGGGCCATAATTTTTTTATTTTGCTATAAAAGCTATTAGTGGAATAATTGGTGAAATTGTTATAAGGTCTGTTCATTAGATGGCAGTACTAAGTCCATAATAATTTTCTGACTTTGATAAAAGAATGTCCTTGTTTTCAAAAAATACACATTAAAGTATAGGAGTAAGAGGCATTTTGTCTGCAATTTACTCACAACCAGTTGTATATGTGTGTAGATAGAGAGAGAGAGAGAGAATGGTAAAGGAAAATCAAGCATGGTAAAATGTTCATATCTGGGAAGTCTGGGTGAATGTATATAAGAATTCTTTGTATGACTCTTGCAACTTTTCTTTAAGTCTACAAGTCCATCAAAAAATTTCAGTAGGGTGTGTTGGCCTCTTATAAGTAATTCCCTTTCAGAATTTTTCTTTTCAAATCTTGGGCTATATTTTTCCCACCACCTCATTTGTAAAGGGAATTACTTGGAGGAACAAGGGGCCATTGTGGCCTGATATTAGACACAAGCAACATCATACTTTTCCAAGGGGAAAACCAGCAAAGAAGAAAGCTTGTTACCTCAATTTCCCCATTCCATTCAATGAAGTCCAGGAAACGACTTTACTTCTCTTTAAACCAGATCTGTGGTTACCTATCCTAAGTATCTGAAAGACTCAGATCCAACTTTTCTGGTTCTGGAAAATGGTCAGGAAAACAAATTTCTGTCTGCTAAGAGCCCATTCCATTACACAGTTAGAGGCATTTTCCTAATGACATAGGCTGATTAAATTGTTGCACTTTTGGATGTCCACTAGATGGTACTCATTGCCATATCTTTTTCTCTTCTCTAATTCCCCAAATCTGTTACTGCTCAGAATGAACATTGCTCTGAACTGGCTGTCAACCCTGTATGGAGGCATAACATCTCTGAAAATTATCCATGACAGTAAAGACTATATATCATGAGAAAAATGGTTTCACCTGGTCAAATGCCCACTGACGCTCAGAACAGCTATTGTATGCTTGACATACCTATTTTATTTAATCCTACAGCAATCCTATATATTAGAGGCTATTAATATTATTCCATTTTCCAGTCTCCGCGAATTGAACTTCCTGACCACCAGTGCTTTTGATTTTGAAGCAGACCACTCACAAACATCCATTTCAACTCTGAGAGTGCCAGCAAAGGACTGAGGATCACATGGAGGGGGTTCCTGCAATGGACAGTGGCTGGCCTTCCTGGTTCCTTCCTTTAGAGCAGTGGAATTGCTCTTTGTGGTTCAAAATGGGACACTAGGCCAGAGAATGCATAGGACGGGAAGGAGTCAGAATCTGAGTCAGCATATGAGATGTCAGTATGTCAGTGTGTAAGTATATTTCTACCTTTTTATGTATTGAGGGCCTCATTCCAGGAAATTTTCAGACACTGGACAATAACTGCATGAGGATGCCATGAAGGAGATTCAGAGACCAGGCGATGGTTTCACCATCCAATACAGAACATCTTTTTTTTCTTCTATTGGACAGAAATTAAGTTCTAGACACACCAAAACATGCCTTTTAACCTTTGCCTCACATCATATTTACAGTTGCTGAATAATAACAATTATTTACTACTTATTGATACTTCTTATTCACCGGGCTTTGCATACATTGTCTCCCATAATCCTGGGAGAAAAAAAACCTCTCATAAAGTAGGAGCTACTATTAGCATTTTGTGGAGATAACTGAGCTACGGAATGTTATTAAATAACTTTTCCAAAGATCGTATAGCAAGCAGGTAGAATTTTATTTCAAACTCAGGTCTGCCTTACTCCAAAGACCATGAATTTAGCCATCGCTCTACATTACATTAATATATCACTTTGAGTAGGGACTCTGATGCTCCTTCAAAAAAATCAATCCAAATGGTCAGAATTATGCAAGTTTATAAGGTGTTCTTATAAGAAAACTCTATTTGAAGAATTTAATATCTGAATTGCAAAAGCGCTTGGTAAACTCAAAAGAGCACCATTTTAAAAGAAGTTTCAATTTGTTCATTCTGGATGTAAGTGGATAATTGTATAGAAATCTGTATCAAGAATCATATTCAGACACAGATGAGTCCCCAAAAGAAAAGAATCACACACATAAAAGTGTTACCTGGGTTATTTATAAAATAAAAAAATTGCAAACAAAACCTATATGTCCTACAGAGAGGCAATAGTTAAGTAAATTGTGATATCATTGAGCCACTTAATGGAATATGATACAGCCATTGAAATGGTAATAAAAACTATTCAAAATTGTTTCAGCACTATCATTACAATTTAATATTTTTTCAAATACTAGGAATATAAAAACTTGAAGGGAAAATGAACTTTTTAATGAAGGAGTAGTTTAATAAATAGCTTTTGTTTCTCTTCATTCCCCTGAAGTTCACTTAATTCTCTAATAATAATATAAAAATGAGCCCTGGCTGGTTTGGCTCAGTGGATTGACCGTTGGCCTGCGAGCTAAGTGTCGCTGGTTCGATCTTCCAGTCAGGGCACATCAGAGAAGGAAAACTCTGATTCCAAAAAACCTCCGCTGCCTTGCGGCATACCTCTTCAGGGGAAAGGCTAAGGGAGTAAACCCCGACAGAAAATCCGGAGCCGGAGTCCCTAAGGCGGTTTGACGTTGTAGTCAACACCAGCAACTCCTGCGGCGCACCTGAAGCCAAGCTGTATTGACTCCGTCTTTCCCTTGGACCCTTCAGCTGCGAAGAGAGGGGGCGTCTGCTGCATGGGCAACAGCAGACCCTCCATATCACCCTGCCCAGGCTCAGTAGCTTCAGCTTCACTGGAGAGGACACTCCAGCGTCATCGCAAGAGGTCGATTCAACACGGGAGGAGACAGATACCGTGTCACTCCCGAGTCGGACTGCACAACCATTCTCGGCGGTGCAGATAGACTCTTAAGAAGCTACACCATCGTCTCTCGAGACGGACGGCTGCCGACGAATATAAAAATAATAGAAGTTATTTTAAAAAATCTTTCTACTGATTTGTTTCCAAGTTACAGGCTGAAATGTCCAGGTGCTGGATGCTGTGCTGAACTTTGTGACTGCTTCCCTAAGATCATCTCTTGGTTAATCCCATGATTTTATTTGTGGTGTCACACCTCTGTGGATCATCTCATATATGATGCTAGAAGCTGAATCCAACCCTACCTAAATGCCCCTCCCTTGACACCATTACGAGTTCAGAGATGAGCATGTATGCAACCCATTTCAGACCAAGGAGTCATGAAGGGAGATTTCTGGAAGCTTTTAGGATCTTTTCTCTCATATTAGATATGAATGAGAAAGCCCCAGAGGATCAGCCTTAGATGAAGGTGATAGTGCAGCTGGTAGAGCTGAATAACAAACAGACCCGTCTTTTACGATGTCATTAAACCACTGAACTGATCAGCCCTGAACCCTGCCCTCCTTTGACTTTCATTACCTAAACTGGTCATTTTCAGCCTTTTTCATCTCATGGCACATAAGCTAATGACTAAAATACTGTGGCACACCAAAAAATATATATTTTGCTGATCTGACAAAAAATTAGCTATAATTTTGTTTCATTCACTCTGGACAGCTATTGTTGTGCTGGCTGTTGTCACTTTTTATTTGCCCGTCTAAGGGAAAAGAGGTCAGTGCCCCTGACTACATAGTCAGGTATTGCATGTTTTTAAATTTTCTTGTGGTCCACCAGTATGCTGTGGCACACCAGTTGAAAAGCACTGACATAAACAATAAATAGTTTATTTAAACAATAATATAGTTTAAGCTAGTTTTCACTAAGTTTTACTCCCTTGTAACATGGTTCTTAGTTTTATGAAAACCATGACATTTTCAGAAAGATTGCATTATTTCTAAGGGAAATGGAGCTTAAAAAGCTTCTGCTACTGTCTGAACACTTCTAGAGGGCAGTGGATCACTTTAGCATGTGTGCCAAAGTCTACATTAATTAAAGTTATCACCCTATATTAAATTATCACCCTATAATTAACATTATCATTATGTATTAAAGGAAACTTGGAGACCAAGCCAAATGATGATGATATAATATTATAGGAACATATCTACCATTAATTTCTCAAGGCTCGCCAAGCTTTATTTCTGGGTAAAGAAGATCTCTAGGATATAATGAAATATATATTCTAGAATATATACATATTGAATCTAGGTATGTATGTGTATATATGTGTTAATAAACTTTTAGATCCCTACTCCTAAAAATTGCCCTTATAGAATGAGGATTAATATGGATTTTAAGGGAGGCAGATATAAGAAGCAGACAAGAGAAATAGCTTCACTTTTTAACATTGCTTTTATCCATTGTATTTCATGTCTCTTATATGAAACCCAAGAAGGCCAATTCATCTCAGGGTTACCATCTCTCTAGTTTGTCTTTTCTCTTTTAATAAGGGTAAATGTGTGACCTGTGTTTTCTTCTTTGCTTTGGCTGCCAGGAGCCTCAGGCTTTGCTCTCATTGGCAATACTTATGTTTGTCTTAAGTTTTCTGGTGTAAGTTATCTTCCTCCACAATCTTTTCCACCTTCTTTTGCTATGTCTTTTTATTATAGTTTAATAGGCTATATTTTACTGTACTTGTGTTTTTTAATGTAAGTTGGCTCAGATCCCTTTACATAGGTGGGGCATAAATATATTGTTATTAAGGAAGTATGTCTATAATAGCTATTATTAGTCATCACCATCATGAGCTTGGATAATAACTTGATTTTATCCATTCCAGTGTTTATAGTAAGGATTGAATACTCTTGTCCTCTCTTTTGAACTGCTGGAAGACCTTCCCAGATCAGAGCAATAATAAGTCAGCGGTTGCTTTGTGCGTCTCCTTTCCCAGGTGATTTGGGCCATCATACGCTACCGAGCCCCTTCCCTGTTCCTAATTACTATTTAATGGAATGCAGAAGTTCTTTTCTAGCAGCCATCTCCTTAGGCAGGAATGAGATTTCTCTCAACCAACTGACAAAGAGCCTTCATAAGCTGGAGTGCTTCTGCCAGCAAGTGTACAATTCCCTCACATGTGTATACCATTCCTGTGAGGGAAACTCGGCCTTCAAGTTTTTGCCACTCAAAATCCAGTTAATTGCTCCTTCCTAAGCTTGACAAATCTGAGAAAAAGGATTGAGGATACTGCTTTAGAAACCTGGGGGTCTCTTTAACCCCCAACTGCAGCCCTGACAGCCATTCTGTGAATAGAACTTCCACTGTTCCACAGTCCTCCAGCTATTGAAGACCTGGAAGTTCCTTGGGCTTTACCAATTCTATAAATGTAAGGGCCTCTTCCTGAGCCCCTTTTATCATCCGGCTTGCTGAGAAGCTCTCCGAAACATCTCTACCTATTTCTTGGCACACGGTCCAGTTTGGCTTTGGTCATACAAATAATTTGGGTGATTCTACTTTCTAGTTGAATAAAATATAATGCTCTGAAACTGTCCCTTCTTAAGTCTCCCTGACAGTCTCTGATAATAGTTTCACAATAGCTTAGCTACACACTTTAATACCTACTTCTGGTGGAAAAGAATCAGGTCTCATCAGCTTCCCTATTAGGGAGGTTATAAATGCCTTGATTTCTCTGAGTTCCATTAATTTTTGCTGCTGTCAATCCAAACTATGGGCAAGATTTCTTATCCCTCTATCAGGCACAGGCTGCTAGTTATTCTTCAACACTTTTCCTCCCCTTTTTACAAAAGAATGTAATTTTATCAGAGAGCACATTTCTGCCCAACTAAAAACCATATTACCTAGCCTCCCTTTGTAGCTAGGTATAGTGATCCTTTGAGTAAATTCCGTCCAATGAAATATGAGTGGAGCGATATGCTTCCACTTACTATTCAGGTCCTTAAAAGGAAGGAACGTGCTTTCCCATCTTTTTTCCTACTTCCTGATAGCTGGTGTATGGACGTAAGAGCAGGACCTGGAGCATGAACTAGAAGCCATTTGTTGAGGATGGCAAAGCAATAAGGTAGAAGGAGCCTGATTGTGGAGCCTCATGTTAGTTCAGGACTTCTTATACCTGGATCTCAGATTACTATGTGAAAGAGAAATAAAATTCTATTTTATCACCATTATTCTAAATATCACTGTTATTGCAGCTAAATCAATATCCCAACTGAAGCATTTCATATAAATATATTTGTTATTAGATGGGTATTTTGCAAAAGGCACTTTTCTAAGAAAATTAAAGGAGGCATTGAGGGAAAAAGAGTCAAAGCCAACAAACTGATAACACAAAATTCCTATTTTAAGAAAGGTCAAATCTAATCACAGATATCTTGCTTCAAACCATGTAGTGGGTACACAGAACCCTTTTCTTTTTCTTTGTAGGAAGTCCCCAGTTAAGAAATTTTTTGTTTATTTTCTTCTTCTTGACAGAAAGGCTACGAGGCAATGGACCAGAAAGGAAAGAAGAGTCCAAACCTGTGGGCAGGTGTAGGTGAGAAGAAAGCAAAGTGCCTAGGAGAAAGAAGAGAAGACAGGAGGTGCTGGAGGAGGCAGTCCAGAACACAGAAGTATCCAGCAAGAAGCATTGTTCTGATTCTGGCCTTTACCTCCAGCTGGCTGGCAGGTCCTTGCAGCTATTTTTACGGATGACTTATTTCCCTCAAAGTGCATCAAGATATCCTCCTACACTGACTTTATTCCATTGGCCTTAACATCTTGGGAGAACCTCCTACACTGGTTTTATTAGCATCAGTTAACATTTCATCTCATAGACAGCATTCATGTGACTTCACACAGCTTTCCTGTGTAAACTAACCAAAGCCTCCTCTCTAAAATTTATTTATATTTACCTATGCCTAAGAAATGGCTAAAATGATATATACCAAAGTATGAACAGTGGTTAATAGCAGTGACCATTAACATTCTCTAAATTATTTAGCTTAAAAAAAAGGATTATGTATTAGTTAAAATTTTAATTAAAGATATTCCAGGGTTTGGGGGGAAGAGGTAGAATTACTTTTTAGTGGAATGAGGATATATTCTCTTTTGTATTTTTCCCTATGGCAAAGTCCCAATGCCTGCTAACTCATCCAACCCCTGCTTCCTTCAGGCTGAGAGCAAATAATTTAAAAACAAACAAGCAAGCAAATGACAATGACTTTAGGCCTCTCTGGCGATGACTTTGGGCTGCCTCATACTTGACTTGTTGTCTCCCTGATCATTTTGTCCCTCACATCTTGCCATGGTCCCAGAGCACCCCTCCACCATAGCATTCATCACACTGCATGTCACTGGTTTAACATGTCGGCCTCCATTGCTCCTTGAAGGCTTTGTGTCACATGCATTTCATAGCCTCTAATAGTTGGCTTAGGGCCTGACACATAGTGGGACTTCATAAATGTTTGAATGAATAACTCTGTGAATACTCAAAATCTTGTGTTTAGTTTGAACCTTTTGCTAATAAACTCTTATAATCTCATCTGTCCTTTTCTTCCATGCTGTGAAATAATCTGATTTGACCAGATCAGACTCATTCTCAAAGCCAGTGGTTCTCAGAACATTTTGTCCTCGGAACACCTTTGTAACTCTTAAAAATTATTGAGTGCTCCAAAAACATTTTGTTTATTTGGGCGATAGCTATCAATAATTACCTTATAGAAATTAAAACTAAGAAAAATTTAAGTATTTATTTATGCATTTAAAAATACTAATGATAATAAATCCAATACACGTAAACATAAATAATGTTTTTATGAAATTCAACTATATTTTCTAAAACAAAACAAAACAAGTAGGTGAAAAAACTAACATTGTTTTTATTTTTGCAAGTCTCTTTAATGTCTGGCTTAATAGAAGAAACTTAGATTTTCATCTCTGCTTTTGCAATGTGTTGAAATATGTTGTTTTGGTTGAAGTATATGAAGAAATAATGACCTGTGAAAATATGTAGTTGGGAAAGGGAAAGTCTCACACACTACCTAAAACAGTATCAGGAAGCTCCAGGGGCCCTTGGAACATACCTTTGAGAACCATTGCACCATGCCTTATTTCTGGAACTAGAAACTCTGCCCAGTCCTGGAATAAGCCTGAACTTAAAAACCTAGTCTTTCTGCTGCCACCACCCAATCACATAAAGAGATCTCTAGGGAACACAATTTTTGTTGACTTAGATCTGACACTTGTTTTTGACTAACTTTTGGCATCTAAATCCAAAAATGATGCAGTTTTTCTCTATCACATCAACTTTTTAAAGTACGGGATACCCTCCCTTTGTCCCAAAAATCATACGAAATGTACATACTAAGGAAAATAAAGAAAAACTTACCTGAATATACTATTTATTTATAGTTATTTTATTCATATAAAGGCTATACATTATTATTGTAAGTCAAATTGTGTACAAGTAGTAAAGTTCTGCTACCAGACATACATATTAAGGTGTTTTATCTTTTCAAAGAACAGGCTAGGAAATGCCAAAATGAGACACTTGAAACAGTCTCCCTCAGTTGGCAAAGCTTTAACAAATTGCTTCATGAGACCCAGTTTTATGTGCAGAGCTGGGAATAGAATGTTCTTTCTCTCAACAAGTGGCTCATGTAGAATGTTTGGATCACCAGAGTTGAGGACAGATCTTGGAGGCCAATTCGATTCCACCCAATGCTTCTCATGAGCTCTGCTCTTCCACATACACAGAAAACTGGGATACTTGGTGTATCTGCATTGCTGACCAAGAAGGAAGCAGACCATTTTAAGGTCAACACAGATGAGCCAATTGTGTTTGTGATATTGCAACAGATCAATGACTCTCTTTATGTCTTCATATTCTTCACAAAAACAAACTGAATGGCCAATTGGGACTGCACCAAATAAATTGCCATTGTGGACGAGGACACACTTCAAATCCCACTTTGAGCCATCGATGAACAGTTGCCATTCAGTTGCATTTTAGATTGGAATTCCCAATTCCTCCATTAAACCATGTATGTGATGGCAACACACAAAGCCACCATCACTTCAAAAGTACTGCAGAAATGCAATGCACTTTCTCTTGATCGAAAGTAAGATGCCTTCACTCCTTTTTCAAGCAAGTCTTTCTTGTGCCGCCTTGATGCTAGGAGTTCTGAAGCCTTTTTGGATAGTCCCAAATCTCATGCCAAATTGTTTGACTCATGCTGATCAAATCCCTTATGGACTGAATCATATTCAATTTCAAAATCTTCATCGTTGCTCTCACTTAGTTCTTCACCATACTCCTGTTTTTCAAAAGAGGGTAGTTCAATGAAAACTGGCACTGGAATTTCAGCTGAATGAGGCACTGGGTGTATAGCTGATGGTAGACTAGGATACTCTATTTTACACTTATTTTTCTTGCTATATCCTGACGTTTTCACTATACAAAAGTAACAGTCACTTGAATGATCTCTGGGCTCTCGTCAAACCATAGGTATACCAAATGGCAATTTATCACGTGTTCCCTTCGTCCACATCTGTAAACTCTCAACACACTGGTTGCACATCTTGTGAGGGACCCAAGACTTGTCTTGATCACCAAGTTTTACTTTAAAATATGTAAAATAGCTTTGCCTAACAAATATGCTGACGTTTGTCCTTTGACTGGGAATGGTGAAACGGCCACAGATATAACAAAATGAATCAGGGTTGTTTAGGCACTCATGATGAGAAATAGCACAGGCAGACATGATCTGAAGGAAAGGAAATAAGTATGTATGTAAATAAAAAAAATTCTGCTAACTCCTTGTATACAGGCAAGAACTCAGACTATACTTCAGAATACAAGTCACTATATAGAGTGGCACACAACCTCTCACTACACTGTCTCACGTGTAACTGAATAGCCTAGACAAGTATGAACCTGTCGCTGGTCTCCAAGGTCGTCCCCCACCCCTCCTCACTCCCCACTCGAAGGAGGTTTGCTCTCAGCCAATAGGAGAGCTTTAGTGCTTCCCTCAATCCAGGCTGGATCCACCCTAGAGTGGTCGCATTAAGAAAAGCTGTACAGAAAAACGTGACGTGATAGAAGAAAACTAACTGCAGTTTTGAAATTACCATGCCTATTTAAGTCTAAAACAGCTGAAAACTCGAACTAAACAGGAATTATGTTAAAAATTGTCCCCCTGTGATATCAGGTGTCATTCCATATCAAGGTATACATTTTAAAAATATTAAAATGTAAAGTTTAACCCACTGGAAGACAGATCTGTTTGAAAGCATCTGGATAATGTTTATCAAGGATCAGAAAACTTAGCCCTCTAGAAGTGATTGTCAAAGATTAGGAATGACAATAAGATGACAAGTCAATGCCTTTCCTAGCATGCTCAGTTACCCATGGCCCATCCAGACACATAGAGTTACATAGTCCTTTTAGTACAAGGGTGAAGTGATCTGAGCCAGCTCAACCTTACTAATAGGGATTTAATGGATGGTACCATAGGCATAATTTCTATTTAATATTGACAGTATTTGAATTATTTTCAGAAGGAAGGATTAATGTGATTCCACTTGAATATCAGTTGGTGCTACTATGTTTTTATTCTCAGTCTGAGTGTGAAAAATGGGGTTGATTTTTGCTTCCTTAAATATCTGTGGGCTCTTGTATATTAGGTGGGTTACACTCTTATCTACTTTTCCATGGAAAATTGAGGAGATCGTAATGCCCAATCTATAAAGAAAATCTAAAGGGAGATAACGTTGTTGTATGTCACCATGAAGGGCATATTATTTTGTATTAGTGTAACGGTGGAATATTATGAATTTTAGCTACTTTTACCATTTAATCTTCAAGAAAAATATGGTGGCAGTTTATTAAAATTCCTATGTATCTTCATAATAGACATAGGTAAAACTTATGAACATTAGTTGATGTGGTTGAAATAAAAAAGTGATCAGAAATATCTGAAAAAATACAGACAACTCATTTCTAAGAACATAAAATGCTTGTACATCTGTATTTGTGAAATACCTAGCCTCCATTCTGGAACAAACAAAACACAGCTATTATATTATTATATTAGAAAAACAGGAATGCTTCTTGAATGTTTGTAATGTATATTTTGACAAATACACAGGAGATTTGTCATGATTTATTTAAACTATGTGTGAACTTAATATTATTTTCATTAATAAAGCTGAATGAATTTTTTAAAAAGTAATAGGGATTTAGGCCACATCAGCAGAGTTTAAACTGTATTTTCTGTAGCAGAATTTCCTACTGTCCCAGAGTTCCCAGGACCTGGATTGTCCAATGCTGAAGCGACAGCCTGACATTTAGTTTTCTCCCATGTGGGATTGTCACTGGTCTCTAGGATCACAGTGGTACATTTAAGTGCCAGATCTTGGAATCAGAGAAAGAGTTTTTACCATCAACTATGCTTTGATCAAGTACAGGACAGGCTGCATTAGCTAACGAAGTTTAGATAGTCTAGATTCTGTAGATGAGATGAGGTGGGGGGCACTGCCAGTTTAAGTGGCCAGAGAGAGAACATGCAGCTCCCTCTATTCATAAGACATGAGTCTGAGTACTGACTCTGAATGACTCTGAGAAAATCATATATACTCTGAACTTCTTGATTATAGGAAATTGCTCATGGGTAAGTTGGAAAAATATCTGACAGGCTACTGGGAAACATTGGATGCAAAACCTCTGAACACTATGAAATGTGGAACAAAGTAAGAGATTATGATAATACTGACCATAACATAAGGGGACAATTTTTTTTTTTTATTTTTTTATTTTTTGGTTTTTCAATTACAGTTGTCCCCTTTTCCCCTAATTTCTCTCCCCCACCCAACCCACCCCCTCTCCCGCAATCATATCCCTCCCCGTTGTCCATGTCCATGAGTCTTTTATACGGGTTCTTTGACTAATCCCTTCCCTTACTTATCTCCCTTCTCTCCCTCTCCCCTCCCCCCTATTGACTGCTATTCTACTCTTTGTTCTATTTAGTTCCTTTGTTTGTGTTGTTCTTTAGTTTCCTGTATTAGGTGATATCATATGGTATTTTTCTTTCTTTGCCTGGCTTATTTCACTAAGCATAATTCTCTCTAGTTCCATCCATGTTGTTGCAAATGGCAGGAGTTCCTTCTTTCTCTCTGCTACATAGTATTCCATTGTGTAAATGTACCACAGTTTTTTGATCCACTCATCTACAGATGGGCACTTAGGTTGTTTCCAGCACTTAGCTATTGTAAACAGTGCTGCAATGAACATAGGGGTGCATAAGTTCTTTTGAATTGGTGTTTCAAGATTCTTCGGGTATAATCCTAGTAGTGGAGTCGCTGGTTCAAAAGGCAGTTCCATTTTTAGTCTTTTGAGGTAATTCCATACTGTTCTCCATAGTGGCTGCACCAGTCTGCATTCCCACCAACAGTGCAGTAGGGTTCCCGTTTCTCCACATCCTCGCCAGCACTTGTTGCTTGTTGATTTGTTGATGATGGCCATTCTGACTGGTGTAAAGTGGTATCTCATTGTGGTTTTTATTTGCATCTCCCTGATGGCTAATGATGTTGAGCATTTTTTCATGTGTCTATGGACCTTCTGTATGTCCTCTTCGGAGAAGTGTTTGTTCAGGTCCCTTGCCCATTTTTTAATTGGGTTGTTTGTTTTCTTGATGTTTAGTCGTATCAGCAAGGGGACAATTTTTAACATAATTTCTGTTGAGTTCGAGTTTTCAGCTGTTTTAGACTTAAATAGGCATGGTGGTTTCAAAACTACAGTTAGTTTTCTTCTATCACATCACATTTTTCTGTACAGATTATCTTAATGCCACCGCTCTAGGCTGGATCCAGCCTGGATGGAGGGAAGCACTAGTGCTCTCCTACTGGCTGAGAAAAAACCTCCCTCAAGTGGGGACGGGTGGGAGTCGACCTTGGAGACCAGCAACAGGTTCATACTTGTCTAGGCTATTCAGTTACACATGAGACAGTGTGGTGAGAGGTTGTGTGCCGCTCTGTATAGTGAATCATATTCTGAAGTGTAGTCTGAGTCTTGTCTGTATACAAGGCGTTAGCAGAATTTATTTTTTTATTTACATACATATTTATTTCCTTTCCTTCAGATCATGTCTGCCTGTGCTATTTCTCATCATGAGTGCCTAAACAACCCTGATTCATTTTGTTATATCTGTGGCCGTTTCACCATTCCCAAAGGACAAACGTCAGCGGATTTGTTAGGCAAAGCTATTTTACATATTTTAAAGTAAAACTTGGTGATCAAGACAAGTTTTGGGCCCCTCACAAGATGCGCAACCAGTGTGTCGAGAGTTTATGGATGTGGACAAAGGGAACGCGTGATAAATTGCCATTTGGTATACCTATGGTTTGGCGAGAGCCCAGAAGATCATTCGAGTGACTGTTACTTTTGTATAGTGAAGACGTCAGGATAGAATAAGAAAAATAAATATAAAATAGAGTATCCTAGTCTGCCAACAGCTATACATTCAGTGCCTCATTCAGCTGAAATCCCAGTGCCAGCTTTCATTGAACTACCCTCTTTTGAAAAACAGGAGTATGTTGAAGAACTAAGTGAGAGAAACGATGAAGATTTTGAAATTGAACATGATTCAGTTCGTAAGGGATTTGATCAGCATAAGTTGAATGATTTGGCACGAGATTCGGGACTATCCAAAAAGGCTTCAGAACTCCTAGCATCAAGACTGCACAAGAAAAACTTGCTTGAAAAAGGAGTGAAGACATCCTACTTTCGATCAAGAGAAAGTGCATTTCTGCAGTATTTTGAAGTGATGGTGGCTTTGTGTATTGCCATCACATACATGGTTTAATGGAGGAATTGGGAATTCCAATCTAAAATGCAACTGAATGGCGACTGTTCATCAATAGCTCAAAGTGGGATTTGAAGTGTGTCCTCGTCCACAATGGCAATTTATTTGGTGCAGTCCCAATTGGCCATTCAGTTTGTTTTTGTGAAGAATATGAAGACATAAAGAGAGTCATTGATCTGTTGCAATATCACAAACACAATTGGCTCATCTGTGTTGACCTTAAAATGGTCTGCTTCCTTCTTGGTCAGCAATGCAGATACACCAAGTATCCCAGTTTTCTGTGTATGTGGAAGAGCAGAGCTCGTGAAAAGCATTGGGTGGAATCGAATTGGCCTCCAAGATCTGTCCTCAACTCTGGTGATCCAAACATTCTACATGAGCCACTTGTTGAGTGAAAGAACATTCTATTCCTACCTCTGCACATAAAACTGGGTCTTATGAAGCAATTTGTTAAAGCTTTGCCAACTGGAGGAGATTGTTTCAAGTGTCTCATTTTGGCATTTCCTAGCCTGTTGTTTGAAAAGATAAAACACCTTAATATGTATGTCTGGTAGCAGAACTTTACTACTTGTACACAATTTGACTTACAATAATAATATATAGCCTTTATGTGAATAAAATAACTATAAATAAACAGTATATTCAGGTAAGTTTTTCTTTATTTTCCTTAGTATGTACATTTCGTATAATTTTTGGGACAAAGGGAGGATATCCTGTACCTTAAAAAGTTAATGTGATAGAGAAAAACTGCATCATTTTTGGATTTAGATGCCAAAAGTTAGTCAAAAACAAGTGTCAGATCTAACTCAACAAAAATTGTGTTCCCCAGTGTATTTATTGAAAGCCCAATATGCTAGGCACTATACTAAGTATCTTATTTGTTTTCCATCAGTCTCACAAAGGCAGAGATTTTTCTCATTTGGTATATAAGGAAATAAAGATTTCCAGAGTATCTTGACCTATCTTGCCAAAGGCATGTGACTGATAACTACTTGTACTATCATATAAACTAAGTCATCTTTCTCCATCACCATTGTGCCTTCACTAATGTCATAGTTCTATGTGACCAATTATTTTCTGCCACCATTATGTGGCCATACCACATAAGAAATAGGAGCTCACCCACAATTTCCTGAACTTCCAATATTTCTGTTCTACTCCTTTGTCAATTTCTCAGTTGAGAAAGACAACTTCTATGGAGGGTCCTCAAAAATTAAACATAGAGCTACCTTTCTGCTCAGTGAAAGAAAACATCAGCAATATGAAAAAGGAACCAACCACCTGGGAACACATATTTACCAATGGTACCTCAGACAAGGGTTTGATCTCCAAAATATATAAAGAACTTATACAACTCAACACCAAGAAGACAGACAATCCAATTAAACAATGGGCAAAGGACCTGAACAGACACGTCTCCAAGGAGGACATAGAGAGGGCCCATAGGCATATGAAACAATGCTCAACATCTCTAGCCATCAGAGAGATGCGAATTAAAACCACAACGAGATACCACCTCACAGCAGTCAGAATGGGAGTCATTAACAAATCAACAAACAAGTGCTGGCAAAGATGTGGAGAAAAGGGAACCCTAGTGCACTGTTGGTGGGAATGCAGACTGGTGCACCCACTGTGGAAAACAGTATGGAATTTCCTCAAAATTCTAAAAATGGAACTGCCTTTTGATCCAGCAATTCCATTGCTAAGATTATCTGTGAAGAATTCTGAAACAGCAATTCAGAAGAACCTTTGCACCCCTATGTTCATAACAGCACTGTTTACAATAGCCAAGTGCTAGAAACAGTGTAAGAGCCCATCTGTAGATGAGTGGATCAAAAAACTGTGGTACATTTACACAATGGAATACTATGTAGTAGAAAGAAAGAAGAAACTCCTACTTTTTGTGATAACATGGATGGAACTGGAAAGTATTATGCTTAGTGAAATAAGCCAGTCTGCGAAAGACAAACACCATAGGATCTCACCTAATACAGGAACTTAATGAACAATACAAATGAGCAAAATAGAACCAGAGGCATGTAAACAAGGAACAGACTGACAGTGACCAGAAGGGTTGGGGGATGGAGGAAAGAAGAGGGTCTAGTCTAGGAACTAGTACAAATGATCCATGGACATGGACAACTGGGTGGGGATTGACTGAGGGAGAGCAATGGGGGTGGGACGGGAATGGTACAACTGTAATAGAGAAACAATAAAATAATAATAATAATAGAACTACCATATGATCCAGCAATTCCACTTCTGGATAGTTATTCTAAGAAAATAAAATTACTACTTGAAATGATATCTGCACCCTTATGTTCACTGCAGCATTATTTACAATAACTAAGACCTGGAAACAACCTATGTATCCATAAACACACAAATGCATGAAGAAAATATGCTGTATATAAGTGTAATTGAGTATTATTCGGTCATCAAAAAAGGAAGTCCTGCCATTTTCAACAACAGGGCTGGACCCTGAGGGCATTAGGCTAAGTAAAATAAGTCAGACAGAGAAAGACAGATATTGTATAATTTCACTTAGATGTGGAACCTAAAAGAACACCAGACTCACAGATACAGAGAACAGATTGGTGGTTGTCAGAGGCTGGGGGTGATGGCGTTGGGTGAAATAGTGAAGATGGACAAAAGATACAAACTTCCAGTTATAAAATAAATAAGTCCTAGAGATGTAATGTACAGCATAGTGGCTGTAGTTACAATGCTGTATTATATATTTGAAAGTTGCTAAGAGAGTAAATTTTTTAAAAAGATTTTGTTTATTTAGTTTTTAGAGAAAGGGGAAAGGAGGGAGAAAGAAAGGAAAAGAAACATAGGTATGTGAAAAAACATCAATCAACCTCTCACATGCCCCCAAATGTGGACTGGCCCGCAGCCCAGGATGTGCCCTGTGGGAATTGAACTGGCAACCTTTCGGTCTGTAGGTCAGTGCTCAGTCCACTGAGCCACACCAGCCAGGGAAAGTGCTGGAAACAGCCTAGTGCCCATCAGTGGATAAGTGGATCAAAAAACTGGTACATTCACACAATGGAATACTGTGCAGCAGAAAGGAAGAAGGAACTCCTACCTTTTGCGACAACATGGATAGTTAACATCTATCATCACGCATATTGTAATTATGTGTGCTGATAGATGTTAACTTCTTATGGTAATCATTTTCCAATATACACACATATTAAATCATATTTGTACACTTAAAACTAATATGATATTATTTGTCAGTTACATCTCAATTTTTTTTTAAAAGAAAGATATCTTCTGGATCTCTAAGCTTACTTCAACCTCTCTTGTTAATGCAAGATTCCACAATCTATGGACAGAACCTTAAAATCCACTAAAAGAAAGCATTGTGATCAGACGCAGGCATTTCCTTACAACCAGTGATGAGTAAAGAGCATCCTGTTGATGTTAACTGGCATGTAGGTACAAGTTATCAAAGACTAAGGGTCTCTGCCCCCTCCCCAACTCCATGGTGACCAGACCCAGCCTTGTCCTGGCTCAGAGCTACTCCTATACAGGGCCAGTCCCAGGTGCACCTATTGAGATAACAATACTGTCTCCTAAAACAAACAGCTATTGTTTCCACACAAAGACCTTCAATGTTTCCTCCATCAACAAAAGGCTACAGCCATCCTGCCAAGAAGACAAAGGGCTGGAAGCTGTTTTATAAATATCATGTTGGTGAGAGGGGAGGGGTGGAGGCAGAAAGATAATTCTCCAGCACTTTCTCTGCCTAGGAACAGGAGCAACTCCACCCATGAGGGGCCATTCTGAATTACCGATCATTTCTCAACTATTTATAATGACAATAATAACAGCTTCCTAATCTGTGGACCAGAAAGAATAATATCTATCCCTTACAGGGCTGCTATCAGGATCAAATTAGATAATAGGTGTGAAAGCTCTCTGTAAGGTTTAAAGAGTTGCACAACTCATATGTTTATTATGAGAAGATTGATGGTTCACCATGTTGCCTGCATTTATTTTTTTAAAAAAGCTCTATTTTAGCCATATGAGACTCTAAACAGCCCTGGTGTCTAGGTTCACCCATTCCTAGAATATAGCATAAGGGAGAAAAAATGTGGGCAGTATGGCTGACCACTATAGTTCTCAAGGGCTCATCCCTCATGCAGGTGATGTCTAACTTCGCTGGCTATTCTTTTTAGCCCCAAGAACACAGGTCCTGAAAATGAACCCCCTGGTGGTTGGTCCCTGACCTAGGGTTAATGTTCCAGCCTTCATCCCCCAACTACTCCGTTGCCCCTCTTAAAACATATATTTCTTATGCAATTAACACAAAAATAAGTACACATAATAAATTAAAACATGAAAGAAGTGTCTATCCTCACTAGTGAACAGGACAAATAAATTAAGGCAAGTTGTACCATTTTATGTCTATTTAATAATTAAAATTATGAATGAGAATAACCAATGTTGGTGAGGTTGTGACAAAATTGGAGTAATCTTACAGTATGAGCAGCATAATGAATTTGTATGATCCCTTACAGAGGCAAAATGACAACACATAGAAAGTACTGAGAAGATATTTCTATCTTCTGGCCTCATAATCTCCCTCCCTAGAAATTTCCAAGGAAATAGTTCAACAAAATTGGGGGGGGGGGCAGCAAGAATAGAGATATTTACCAATAATAGGCAAATGTTGAAATAACAAGAGATATGTTTTAGTTAATTGTGGTGTGACTGTGATCATTAAAATGAAAATATAAAAACTACCTACAAACGTGAAGAAATGTTATGATATAATTGTAAATGAAAGTTTAACATATCATACAACTAGATAAAATATGTAAATATATGGATAAGGAGTGGTAATGTGAAAAATACACATAAAATATCTTTGGTGTTGTGGTGAGTTATAGGTGAATTGTATTTCAAGATGTTCTTTAATGTTTACATCAGCTTTTAAAAGCAGCAATACAAAGAAATAAAAGTAATCAGCTAGTTGAATTCTATCAAGATTCTGCTTCTGTTAGGGTAGGGCTGGGAGTTATCCTTGCTGAGATGTGGATGGCTGTTGAAAATTAAAGTGTAACACATCTTGAAGCAAAGAGGCTGTAGTAGACTCTAGTGGATAAAAGCCTCAGAGTTTGAGTCAAGCCAACAGTCACTAAATTGTTTTCCTGCTTCTGCCACTTATTTGCTGTGTGGCCTTTTGCAAGGTATTTGACATTTCTAAACATTTCCTGAGTTGTAAAACAGGAGTGATAACAGAACCAATTTCATGGACTCATCGGGAGTAATGGATGAGATCATGTAGACAGTATAGTATTAGTCACATTGAAAAATTATTCAATAAAGGTTTGTTGTTTGTGCCATTAATAATGATGATGGTTGTGGTTGTGGTGGTAAACTGAGGTTTTCCAGAGAAAATGCCTTAACTTAAAGGTCTAATGTCAGAAGTGAATGCTGCTCAAATGACACTGTCCCTATATGTGGAGCTAATTAAAAACCTTGAAAGGTATTTTTAAAATAGACTTTACCTTTTAGAATGGTTTTGATTCAAGGCAAAATTTAGTGGAAGGTACAGCGATTTCCTAAATATGCTTTGCCCCTATATAACACAGCCTCCTCTAATATTCAAACCCCACACCAGAGGGGGTACATTTGTTATTACTGATGAACCTACATTGGCACATCATTATCACCTGAAGTCCATAGTTTACACCAGGGTTCACTCTTAATGTTGAATATTCTATGGGTTTTGACAAAAGTTCAACATGTATAGTGTCATCCAAGTAGCCGCCCTGCAGACTTGCATCTCTATCCTCAGGTAGAAGAGTTTCCTCAGCATGCTTTGTTAGCATACAACTAACAAAGTTAGGTGGGTCTAGTTAAGTGCTTCTTAACCTTTTCTGCATTATTGCCCAACCCAGGAGCCTCTTTATACATTTTATTTTTATTTTCATTAATTTTTAGAAATTTAATCTTTATTGTATTTTTTCCCCATTACCATTTAGTCCCCTTACATCCCCCTCCCCCCAGCTATCACCACGCTGTTGTTCATGTCCAGGAGTCCTTTTTCCCTTTTGGCTCAATTCCTCCACCCCCTAACCTCCCCCACTAGCTGTCATTACACGTTTTCTTTTCAATCATCCCCACTCCAATTAAATGTTAATGGCACATATGTATTCTATATTTGCTTATGTACTGTGGCCCTTTAGAGGGCCAAAAACTATTGTAAAACCTGTCTTTTGCCCTTGAAGAAACTGCTTTTGCCCCCTATATCAGCCTCACTAGAATGCATAGTTTACTTGCAGATGGCCAGAGTTCAGGGAAGCTGACAGGGTGATAAGATGCCAGCGATGTGAGGTCAGGACCTTGGAGAGCACCAAAGTAGCCCTACTGTGACCATGGCAAAGGCTAGATGTTGTCTGAAGATCTGCCAGAAAAAAGGAAAAGGCCTGCAGAGGAGCAGGGCTAGGAAACTAGTGCTAGTAGTCTTTTACTGAATGTTATAGGGACTATCAGATGTGAAAGCCTCCGATTTCTTTTTCACAAGTTCTTGAGAGGGCTGGCACTTTGTGGACCTGGAATTCTCAAAGTCAAAGAAAGTGAATGACACATCTTCAGGTAACTTAATGGTTTCAAGGTCTTTACTAAGAGACCAACTCCATAGGAGTTGGAGGTTTTCAGAGGCTTAGCAGTATCAAGTTAATTCTCCATCACTCTCCATTACTTGTTGGGTTCGTGACACTGCAGTATAGCTGTATAGTGTCTGTTGTGAGTTGAAAATAATAGGTATTATTTATCATGTGCTAGGCACTGGACTAAGCATATTAGTGGGCTATTGTATTTAACCTTTACTGCAATGTTGTCAGGTGGGTATGATAACTATCCAAGGTTAAGAGAGGTTAGCAAATTTGCCCCAGATCACACAGCAGACAACTGGAAGTGCCAGACCTTGAATGCATTAGGGCTTCAGAGAGTAACATGGAAGTAGATGGCTCAAGAGAGAAAACTCTAAAAGGAGAAGGCAAGCCCCTGAAAGGCCCAAGAATCAGTCACCTCTGTATACCTCAGTCCAAAGTATGGCACAGAGGACGAGGCTCTATAGATGGATGGAAATAGAGCTACCCAGCAGTTGGCTGGCTTCCCCATAAAATAGTGAGATCCCCACGGATACTCCCCAGAATAGGGTCCATTTGACACTTGATAGAACACTATAAGAGGGATCATAGAGAATGGATTTTTGCATCCTTAAACTTGAGGACCTTTAACTCTTAAGGATTCTGTAATTATTGGACTGAATATATGACTCAGACTTTGGGAAATCACAGACAACCTAGCATTCAGCAGTGCATTGAGATCTCAAAAAGTGGAGAACATGGGTAGATAGGACCTCTGGGCTTTCAGAACCCATGCTTCCACCCCTTCCAAGCCATTACAGAGGAATCAGAAGTGGTTCACCATAACTCTGAGGAGCTAGAAACCTCCCAATCTTGCTCCAAAGGCTAATCTGGAAATATAGACATTCAAATCATTTATAGAGAATGTCTCTGCCTGTGAGTTTCAGCTGCTGTCATGGGATCTGAAAAAAAAGAGGAACACTCCTTCCTAGAAGATGGTGAAAACAAAAAATTAGTATGTTAGCAAATCAATTTCTCACAATCATTTGCTGAAAAGAATCAAATGGGCCCCACAAAATGTACACTGCGTTGCATGATCTCTTCTCAGTTCATGCTGATGGCCCATGGTAAACATCCAGAACTGCCCCCTCTTTTCCCACGGAGTGAGTCCCAACAGAGTACAGCCAGATGCAAGTGCTTTCTGCTCAACTTTCCTAGAGGGAAAACACATATGCAGGTGCCTCACAAAAATAACACAATTTTCCATCAACACTTACATCTGATAACATTATCAGACTGTCAGATTCCACTTTCAAAAGAGTCATGCATCCTAAAAAGAACAGAGCCTTCTATGGGGCGTAAGTCCACCTAGTAAGGGAGACACCTTAATGGTATGACCCAGGCTGCAGCTTTGCATCAACACACACATACAATACACTTCTATGAAACTAGCCAAACCACACCTGTTGTGCAAGCTTTTAAAGAGGGAATTACCTGAGTATAAAGCACCCTTATCTATCCATAGGCCTTATAGAATCTGTTAGGTCCAACTTTATTATTATCTACACTTCTTTGCTTCTATCTTTTTGTGGTTCACCATTCTACCTTTTTCACTTGCTTCTCTCAACATAGAGACCAAATCTTCCAAGTTTGTGTCTATAGCTAGAGCTTCACATGTTCCCTCAATGCCTGCAGCATGGAGGTCCCTCACATGGGACAACCTTCACTGCATTGACCATCACCACATCATTTGCATCTCCAACTCTTTTTTGGGGGGAACTGAGCCCTGAGACCTGCTGAATCTTTTTTTTTTCCTGCCCCTGAAGAAATATAGAACAGACATAGTATAATAACTATGTGAAACCTACCAAAGTATATTTTTCCAAACAGAAAGGAGTGGCCTTCCACTCTACAGAATGGGAAAAACTTCCACTTGCCAAAAGAAAACAGTGACTGCTGAGTATGTGTCAGGAACCTGAATTTAAAAACTGAGTTCCCCTTGTAACTCTGGACAAAGCAACTTCTATTAACAGCTTTTTAACAATCTGCCTTCTTCTCCCAAACTATCTTAAGCTGAAAAGGCAACAAATAGAATTTTATTATTGATATCAAGATCCCAGGACACAGCCTGTTCACACAGATGGGTGCTGTTTCCACAGATGTTGCCTGCAGAAATATGTGCACAGATGTTGTACACACAGATGCTTCTGACAGCTGTTACTGTACACAGAGACAGATGTTACTCACAGAGACAGATGTCCACCAGGAACACGATGTACACCAAAAGCTCCCGCAGGGTGGTCTTGACATAAAGTTCCCGGTTCTCAGCTGTGTTCTCAGTCAGAGTTGTTCCCCAAAGTCCTAAGGGGTGTTGGAGAGGTGCCGAGGATCTCCAATAGCAGGGTCCCTCCCAGTTATTCCCACCCATCAGGCCCTTAATTTTACTCCCATTTCCACTCCAGCCCCTTTCCTCACCCATCACCCTATCCCTTGGCTGAATCTAGCTACTCTGCCCATGGCTGCTCTCCTCTATCCAAGTCCCTGAAGACAGGCATGGATAAGAGGCACTTGTCCCAGGTGGGACAGTCTAGAGTATCATCACATCCATGTCTCTCCTCAAACTAGCTCCCAGATACCCTTCTGGGAGACATAGACTGGCTTCTGTGTTCCAGGGCACACAGCTCTACCACAGGCAATTCACAAACCTCAAAGAGACATTGAGATTCCTCCTCTTCTTCAAGTCAGATACCCTCCCCCACTGCCAAAAAGAAGCTTTTGGTGACCCCTTCTCCTGACTCCAGTATCCTAGGAGAACCCTCCCCTCACCAGCTACCTCTGATGCCTCGGCAAATCTGGAGGCAGCAGCTGGACACCTGGATCCTGTGTGCCCTCTCCTGAGGTCTTTCTTCAGGCTTCTTGGGCTGGGGCTGCGGGGGGACCGAACTGGAGATGGTGCAGATCCTCACAGTCCCATGTGTGTCGGGGGGGCCACTGTAGGTGGGGTTGTCCCAGCCTTCGCTCCCCAGATTTTGCAGCTCCTGTCCCTCAGGACTTTCCACAGTACTCATGGGGAATAAGATGGGGGACCTGACACCTCAGGTATCCACTCTCACCTGGAGAAAGAGGGAGCAAAGGCCCAGCCCAGCCTAGACAGCAGAGGACAAAGGGAGTCTGGGACAGCTGGTCTTGCACAGCCTCCTGCCTTTTGTAGGGGGAACCTGTGCCCACTTGGGGGAGGGAACAGATGAGGAGGAGCGGGGTGGGGAAGGACCATCGATTCTGTCAGGGGCTCTCTTTCTCTCCCTCCTGCTGCATGTCCCAGGTGAGAAAAAGGAAGGGACGGGATAGAACTGTGAGGCAGGGGTTTGACCAGGGAAAAGGGGGAGAAAAGGGGAAATGAGAAAGAACTGGAGACTGGGGGTGGAAGGAAGGAGAGGTGGAAGAGGTGAGTGCTGTGAGGAGAGGAGAGTTGCTTGCAGAAGGGGCCTGATGGAGGAATGGTCCTGAGTCAAGTGAGACCATACAGGTGATGAAAGAGCAAAGGGAGGAGCCGGAAGGAGAGGTGGCTGGCAGACTCCACTGCCCATCTGAGCTCATTTCCACTAAAAGCTCCTGAAAGGGCCGACATAGATTGGGGTGGGGACCAAGGCCAGGGACGGGAGGCTGAAAAGTGCTGCTTCCCTACCAGGCTCAGACAATGGTGTCTGGGCTGCTTTACTGTCCCACACTGAGCTGTCCTCTGGTAGGATGCAGAAGGGGAACTCTCCTCCCTCACTGCACCCCATAGCTGGGGGTAACAGATAGTGTCAGGAGAACCTCCTGTTTCAGAAACCTAAGGGACAGCGTCTCTGACTGCTGATGAGGTGGGGAGAAGATCTGCAGTTTCAGACTGTATCCTTTTTTCTGAGGTCTTGGTATAATTCCCATTTCCCAGCTATGTTCACAGCTTGGAGTGAGCTATACCAATAATAAGGTGCTCCTTAAGGGTGTAGGGCTCAACCTGGGGAAAAGGCAAAGCCCTGATTGGAAAAATACTCAAAACAGCCAAGGGCAAGGACAGGGTGATTTGGGACTCCTTAAGGGGAGTGGATTTCTGGACCCAGCTCAGCTGACAACCTTATCCTATGGCTCTGCTTAGTACTGGACCTGGAATTACAAACATGAAAACAAAACAGAAATATGAGAGGTATTAGGACTGCTCTGCTTTCTTTCTAGTGTCAGGTCTTTGCATTGAAGCCCTGGCATGAACCCTCGGGCACACCTCTGACTATGCCCAGCTCTGGCCTCTGATCACCTGCCCTGGCTCACGAATCTGCATGTGCTGTGGCCCAGAACGGGGCTGGCCCCACAAGGGCAGGTGGTTACCTCCACCCTGATGGCTGGAGCAGCAGCTGCCCTTTCTCCATCTCCTGGCTTCCCATTTGGGCTACACTCCTCAACAGCACACTGGCCCAGAGCCTTCCAGCTTCACACTCAGTAAAACATCAGGCTGGTGGAAGTCCCCAGTCTTAAATGTCATCCCCATAAAGAAATCTTGATGCCAGACATCTCAGGGCTGGGCTCAGCTCCTTGATAAATAAGCGTGCCCTAACATCTGAAACAGTGCTGAGAAAGCAGTGGCTGTCCTACCACCGGGTCTGCTGTATGGATCACCTGCCCCAGCCCAGACACTGTTAAGGGAACTAACTCTGTCTGGGCTGGAGCTCAGACTTCTCTGTGAGTCTTCCTAGATGGAGGAGTTCCCATTTCTCCATTTTACTGGCTAGTGAGAGACATTCCATGGTGCTTGTTTCCTTTGAAAAGACAATAAATAAGGAACTGTGCCAGTTTTGATCATTTTGTGTAAAATCAGCTGATTTTGTGCCTCTTACCCACAAGCTTTCCAACAATTGCAAAAGGACCCCTGGCTTTCAAAACTGAACATTGGGACAGGGGTGATGAACAGGGTGAGGAAACTAGCCATATAGTCCACAGAAATGAAGAGAGGAATGGGAGATGGTTTCTGATATCTTCGAGGTACTTTTGTATTCTGAAGGAGATCTGTGATCAGGGGGCCTTTGGATGAACTCATCATATGACAGGTTCATCATATGACAGGTCCCATACTCCTGAGAGCTGGTGACCAGAGCTGGACTGCTTTTATTTATGGTCACTCACAGCATTGCTTTTCTCTGCTCAGTATTGAGCAGTCTCCATGTGTGTGGATCAACCCACAATGCCCCTGGGAGCACAGGTTATATAATATAGCTTGAGAAATGTTCTCAAAAGGTCCTCTTTATTTTTAGCATGTTTAGTCTTACTCAAGAAGTTTTTAATGTTGTAATCAAGTGGGATCTCCTGATGATTTTGTGTCCAGCAGTTCTCAAACTTCTACTGGCACTTGACTTTTCTTGTGTGGCCATACCCTATTAAAGAGGACAACTAATTTTAGGGGAGTCCCAGGGCTCAGGCTGCCTCTTACCAGTTCAGCAAAACCCAAGAGGCTTGAAACCAAAATTCCTGAGTGTAACTCTTGGCTCAGCACTTTATTGACTGTATGTTTCTGACCAAGTCCCTTTTGAGGCTTAGTTTACCCCTCTGCAAAGTGTTGATAATAAGGCCTTCCCTGCTGACCTTAAGGACTGATTCAGGATTAAAACAGTAGAATACAGAAGTCTTTATAAACAGTATATTATAAAGTACAAAGCAAATTTATCTTACCATAGCACCCTTCCTTGTGCATTCCACCCACGCACAGCAATTCATATTTATGGTCTATACCTTCATCCAGGACTCCATTGTTATTTTCCCAGAGGCACAAGAGCCCCAGGACTCTGCATCAATTCCCATTCCATTTCAGCTGACACCAATGACATGGAATGAGGGCATTTCAGCAAGAGAGCATTATAAAGTCCTGGCATGAAAGTACCTCCAAGAAGAGTTTTATAACCACATAACAAGCCTTGTTGCCTATCAAAACCAAAGGACCTCTTAATCATGATGGCTCTAGCCTACTTGGTACATTGGTCACAGTGCTTCAGTGGGATAAATTTTCTGGTCACGTGCTATTCTAGCTCAGACACCAAGGAGAGGATTACCCAGTTTCCACCACTAGTGCACTCCCTTGTCACACAACGCCCATCCCAGGCAGATTCTTCAATGCTATTCAGATCTACTAGGCCCTGACCAAAAGCCCAGAGGTATTAAAGTCTGTAGGATGAAAATCTGTGGTTCATTTCCCTATAGGTTCTCCATAAAAGTTCCCCTAGGATAAGTCACCTCCCATATTCCAGAGCAGCGGTTCTCAACCTGTGGGTCGCGACTCCTTTGGGGGTCAAACGACCCTTTCACAGGGGTCGCCTAAGACTGTCGGAAAACACATATATAGTTACATATTGTTTTTGTGATTAATCGCTATGCTTTAATTATGTTCAGTTTGTAACAATGAAAATACATCTTGCATATCAGATATTTACACTATGATTCATAACAGTAGCAAAATTATAGTTATGAAATAGCAACGAAAATAATTTTATGGTTAGGGGTCACCACAACATGAGGAACTGTATTAAAGGGTCATGGCATTAGGAAGGTTGAGAACCACTGTTCTAGAGGAAGGAATCTTGGGGCGACTTACAATCCAGACTCTACAGGGAGAAGCAAGTAGCAAACCACTTTCTGTATTCCACATAGTGACTCTCAAGTATTCTCACCCCAATAAACATAAAAAACAGGACACACTCTATAAGTAATAGAGGCTCACTATGGCAATAATTCTCAATGAAAGACATTGGAAATCACTGATCTATAAGAAAGAGCCCTACATATAAGAGCTTAACCTTCACTAATATACTATCAGAGTCATTTGCATAGCAAAAATTCTGAAATTTGGGTAGTCCAAGTTCTCAGCAACAAACATAGTGGACCAAGCAAGCAGACCTGAGTAGGCTAAGCCCTAGAGAGTTCTCTCCTACCTATCTTTATGTAACAAATGCCACAACACTGCACCAGGGGCATCCACAAGCCCTCACTTCTCAATACGCCAGAATGGACAAGCCAGATCCATTGGAAGGCTTGGGTGTATGAAGTCTTATTGCAGTTATCCCAGCCCAGGAAGCCAAGAAAATGGCATTTTGTTCTATTTCATCAGGGGCTTCAAAGGGGGACTGTAGGTAACCCACCCTCCCCTAATCAAAATGACTCACAATAGTTTTCTACTTCCTCCCCTAATTTCACAAGTCTTGTTAGAATACTATTTGCATTTTCCATCTCTCCAAAGGGAACCTTTTTGAATTATACCCTCAGCTTTCCTCCCATTCCTAGAAGACCCTCCTGGACATCTATGTCTATTTATCTATGCCTTCTGCAGAAGATTGGACAGATAGATAGAAGGAGCCAGTTGAACTCAGATGGTGGGAAACTGAAGATGCCATCAACAAAAATGAGGAAGTTGGTCTTCAGTTGCCTGGAAGTTTGGGTCTGAGGCCATGACAACATCCCGTTGCTGAGTGCAGTCCAGACTGGCGTGCTCACATGGTCCTGAAGTAATCCATCAGCAAAGCTGCAGCTGTGGCAATCTGTCTGTAGCTCATGCTGAGTATTAAGTCAGGCCACCTGCTGGAGCGCATGGAGTGGGAGTGGGGATGGAAAGAGCACCATGTGAGTTTGAGACACCAGGCTAAAAAGAAAGCGGGAAGGGAGGAAAAGAGATGCATGACAGACAGGCTTGGGGATGAGGACCTGAGGTGACACAATTCTTCTTTCCCTCAGAGCCACTCACCAGATTTCACATGAGGCATGGCTGACTGAATGAGCCTGTGCAAAAAGGACATTAGAGCACCAGGGCAGATTCCTCTGCTGTTCACTCTTCGGCATCATGTCAGGGTCTCAGGACAATCACGCAAGACGCCTCCTTGTCCCAGCCTCTGAGAGCCCCATTACAGGAGTCCTCATTCCACAGATATTGTGCGCCAACTATATGATTGGAACTATGCTTACCTCAAGAGATGAAGCCTCAAAAAAACCATCAGAAACTTACATTCTGCTGAAGAGTGGCACTAAACAACTACACAAATAATTTATAATAATAAAGAGTTCTGCAAGGGAGAAGGACAAGGTGCTATGAGGATGTACAGCAGGACACCTGAGTTTCTGAGGCTAACGAGTGACAAAATAATCATTTCTACCTCCCTTCCCCCTTCTTGTCCCTGCAGCAAACAAGGTTTTCTGACATTCAAAACTGTTTTACTGCTGATATGCACAAGGAAACAGACTGAATTAAAAAGCCAAACAAGAGAAAGTTACGACACTGCAAAAAGTGCTAAGGCTTGTCTCATGGTCACTGGAATGTGAGTTGAGCTAAGCTTGAACTCTTGCATTAGATTCTTTTTTTAAAAAAAAGAAATATGTATTTATTTAGAAAGAGGGAAGGGGAGGGAGAAAGAGAGAGTGAGAAATATCAATGTGAAAGAGAAACATTAATGGGCTGCCTCTCCAACCGAGGGGCCAAACACACAATCCAGGCGTGTGTCCCAGCCAAGAATTAAACTGGCAACCTTTCACTTTGCAGGGCGAAGCCCAACCAACTGTGCCACACTGGCCAGGGCAGCACTAGATTCTTTTTTTAATAAGTGGAATACAACCACATTTTCACTCCTGAAATTAGTTATCTCCCCAATATCTGGAAAAGAGATAGAAATTTATAAGAGAGCTAGAGGAGGTGGTGGAACTCCATATTGATTTAAAATTTCCTGGTTTTACATATGTACTTATCTCCAAACTCACATTTTACACATTAAATATATACAACCTCTGTATGTCAATCATACCTCAATAAAGGTAAACCATACTTCAGAAAAAAATTTTAATTTCATGAACAAAAATTCAGGACCAAGAGCTTTATTTTTTTATTCCATCAGACCTTTAATCCTTAATCTAGAAATTTATCCTGATATTTCCAACAGCATAATTGATAGCAGTGTTTTAAAAAGCTAAAAAAGAAGAAGTTCAAGTATGCAACAATAGGAAAAAATTAAATAAATTAGGATACATTCACATGATGGGTTATTGTGCAGAAATTAAAATTTTAAAATTATATTTAATGTCATGAGAAAATGCTCACCACGAGTTATGTGAAAAATTCTGGCATATACATCTACAGAATTCAAATTTTATGTGTATATTATACTTAGATGCATAGAAAAAGAGAAGCTACTAGTAATGTAATTACAGATGCTTTTTATTTTGTTAGTTTTTTTCCTATGGTTATGAGTACTTTTATATTCAGAAAAATAATTATTTTTTAAAAACCAGGAGTCAGTAGCTATATTCACAAAGACTTGAGGTTCAGTTTTATCTCAGACTCAGAGAATTTCCTGGCTGGTTACTTTCACCACACTAGGTCCCCATGACAGCAAGAAATCATTATTGTTCATTCCTTGACATGTAAGTCATTTATGCAATAGATTCACTTATCACCTGCTTGCTCCAAGACTTTGTACTAATTGCTACTTTCTTGGAGGTTACATTTGGGGAAGAATATGGATGAAATATGTAAACAGTATGAAAACAGCTACAATGAGAAATACCGTATCTAACAGAGGTTCAGAGGAAGGAAGATGATTGAGTTTGGAAATGGAACAGTCAAGAAAGGAATTTTTGGCCCTGGCTGGTGTGGTTCAGTGATTGAGTGCAGGCCTGCAAACTGAAGGGTTGCCGGTTTGATTCCCAGCCAAGGCACATGCCTGGGTTGTGGGCCAGGTCCCCAGTTGGGGCCATGCTAGAGGAAACCAATCAATGTTTCTCTTCCTCTCTTTCTCCCTCCCTTCCACTCTCTAAAAATAAATAAATAAATAATTTAAAAGGAAAGGAATTTTGAAGGGAATGGAATTGAGATGGACTTTGAAGGATGGATAATATTTTAGAGACAAATAAAGTATAGCTGCCATTTATTACCCACCCCCAAGCCAAACATTGCATTATCTCAGTCAATTCTCACACCATCCTATAGGGTAGATTTTTATTATTTCCATTTACAAGTGTAGAAACTGAGAACCAGAGAGATAACTTAGGGTGAAGTCAGACTTCCCAGTCAGGTCTGTCTGATTACACTGATAATGACTTCCTGTGTGTCATCTATGCAGGGACAGCAGCGTGTGCAAAGGCAGGCTGGTGGGAACATTGCGTGCTCTTTTGGAAGAAAAATCCCACTTTGGCTAGAGAATAGGTAAGCCTGGAAACAGGGTTAGAAGCAAATGTGGAAGGCCTCAAATGTCAGACATTTAATTCGTTAGGCAAAAGAAAGACAAAGACGTTTTCTACAGAGAATAATAAAATCAAAGTAATATTTTATGAAAAATAGTCTAACAATAGAATGGGCTGGTTTGGGAGGAAATTGAAAGCAAGGAAATAAGTTAGCAGATTATTGTGCCAGTTCAGGGACAGGTAATGACTGTCAGAATTACGGTGGGGAAACAAAAATAGAAATGAATGGAAAGATATATGAGATGCCTTGTGGGCAAAACCTGCTGAGATGAGCACCTGATCAGACATGTGGTGCAAGGGAGAGAAAGCAAAGGTAGATAGATCTAAGGCCTCAAATCTGGACAACTGGAAGCATGGTGATGCTATTAAAAGGAGGTGGGAGAAAAGGATCAAAATAAGCAGGATTCAGAAGGAAGGTGATAAGTTCAGCTTTAGGTATCTTTGAGTGTCAAGTGTTAATGGAACACTCGGATGATGAGCAAGAGCTTGAGAGATTAGTAAAGACTGGCGAGAGTGAGGTAGACTGGGGATCATGTGGCTAGAAGTATTTATTGGGGCCACAGGAACTGTTGAGATTGCCAAAGGGCTGAATAAAGACAGAAAAGAACTTCAGGAATTGGGAGCAGGCAGAGAAGCTAGAAAGGGAGAGAAAGAGTCGTAATAGGAAGAGAAGCAAGGATTTTCAAGACACAAAATCAGAGGAGTGGTTTAAGAAGTCGGTGGCAATTGTTAGTATCAAGTAGTGCTAAAAGGTCAAGAGTTCTGATAAAAGACTTTGGATGTTTAGACTAGAATCTCTCAGGTGACCTTGGAAAGTAAGAAGGGCTGATTTGGAGAAGTAGGGGTGTAGAGATTAACGCGTGGGTAGAAGTGGTTCCACTGAACTGTGTAAGTAATTTATTAAATATTTATTGAATAACTACTATGTGGCTTTCTTGCATATCTGTTTGGGGATGTCCCAAGAAACTTAAACCAACCTTTCTCATCTTCATGTTCTAAAAGCCTCAGTGTATTTCAACTCTTCTTTTAGTGCAGATTTTTAAAAACAGCTTTATTAAGATATAATTCACATACCATACAATTCACCCATTTAAAGTGTACAATTCAACGGTTTTCAGTATATTCACAAATATATACAATGATGGTGCTGACTTTAAATGAGGAAGACTTTGGATGTAAAGTTTGGAATAAATTCCTATAATTTATGCTGTAAATGAGGGAGAAAGAGTACCCTGAACACCAGAACACATCCTCCACTGGCACCCTCTTGAGCAGAATCACAGAACTGAATGGGAGCAGCAAAGGTGCTTTGCCCGTAAGGCCACCAGGTGGCAGCAAGACCACCCTTATCCAGTCTTCAGTCAATTAAAAAAGGTGAACTTTTTTGGAGGTCTGTGTGCTCAGAGGATTTTCATCCTAAGGACCGTTTGTATTCCCAGTTCCTTCCTGTTACTTAATCTTTTCTTCTGGGTAACTAAAGATTCGTGTCTGGCCCTGCTAAAAGATCTTAAGCCGTGATATTTATCATTCTGGAGACCTACCTAGTTGCCTTTCTGTGTAATAAGCAGACACCAAGACTGAATAATGGTGCAAAGGTTTTAGTCAGGGAAACATCTGTGACAGAAAATAGGAAAGGAGACAAGTAAGGCAGGGAGGACTGTCAGACCATGATATAAACCTGATCAAAGGATAGAAGGTAGGAAGGTCTGGTGGATTTTTACAATGTAGTTAGCCTAAGAAAATTTTGCCAAGACCTTCAGGCAGCCAAAACAAACCATCAGGGGAATTCTGTGTCTCCCAGGAAGGTGTCTACCTTAGTATCCCTGCTCAATTACTGATTGGGATGCTCCTAGGATGTGGAAGTTCCCAGGCTGCCTGCCTCTAAGTGTGGCCCAGGTGAATGCTGTTGATCAATTATTCCATTGGTAGTTGGAGATCTGTGAGGCCCATTCTTGTGGCCTCCATGCCTTCTAGTGGAGAAGGGGTAGCCTCAGCCCTCAGGAGTCTCTACCAGGCTCCATCTGTATTCCCCAACACTGAGGGGGACACAATTTAATCTCTACTTCTCACCTCATGTGCTGATTTCACTCTCCTCTCCCCACCCCTCCCCGAGTGACCAAAGAATAGGCTTCACCCATCCCAACTGACTCTGATTCTTCCTGCTCTTCTGGATGAACACAGGTATGCACATCTTCCCAAGCAAGCCCTACCTTTTGATACAACTCTGCCTTTGGCTCCTTCTTGCTTATAAGCCCTGAAATGTGAAGGACATAATGGGATTAGCTGGGCATTGACTTTAGCCCTGACCCGCAGATCTAGGTGACAGCCTACTCCGACAGGAAGCCGGCCATGCCCCAGGCCCCATCCCTTGCCTGGAGTCCCACTACCTCAAATGACCCTCCCTTGGTACCATGCTATGGCCTCAGCCAAAGCCAAGTACATGATAGGGCAGCCATAGCTTTACCAGGTGGTCCAAAGAGGTAGCTCTTGGGGGTGAGGAAGAAGAAGTTGTCATTTGTCTGGGGAAAACAGAGGTTTGGTAAGGACAGTGTAGGGGAGAAGACTGCTGGGTACCCTGCATGACAGGGGCTGACTGGGTCAATAGCCCCTGTGGGTCTCCCTGATGTTCCAGGGGCTGAGGGCCCTGCTGTCTCTCCTCTTTCCACCTGGCTGGCTCTCAGCTGAAGGAAAGGCTTGGGAGGGATGGGGTGAATGTAGTTGGCTCTGGGCTGCTGCTTGAAAGGAGGACATGGGGAAACCAAGGATTCTGCAAGAGCATGTCTGGGCCAGATTAACATTGCAAATCCAGCATCTCCTGGGGAAATAGAAGGAACTAAATCTGAACTTTAAAAGGGAATCCAGCCAACCCCTGATTCGGGAACAGAAGACAGCCTGGAAATCCACCATGATGACCTTAATTTACACCTTAGATATCATTATTATACATCTTGGATGAAGCTAAGGGCAAATGTGGGATTTTCCCTTTCTTCTCTTGGGCAAGGAGAGATGAAGAAAGGTGGAGGTAGGTGGTGAGTGGAGTAGAAGGAAGATACCCCTAGGTGGCCCAAGGGGCCTTCCAGACTGGAACTTACCCAAGGACCAGGACCCTAGGTTCCAGGGCTTATGGAAGCTGGATGGGACCGTGGGAGCAGTGGTCAGCAGCAGGAAGACAGGGGAGGATCAGGACCCCTCAACCTCCTTCCCACTGTCTAGTTAGCATGTTTGTTTCTGTGCTTGGAAAGAACAACTTGCTAGACAAAACCTATGAAGTACCTAACACACACCTAGCAGATGTACCTGATACATCTCCACCATATCACCCCCTACCCCAATAAACCCAGGTTGGCACAACTTTTCTGAGCCTTGTAAAAGAAGGGTAAATATGTGGATAAATAGTAATAGATTGTCAAAGCACATAAGTGCACATAAGTAGACATTTTTAAAATGCCAGCTAGGGCTGGTGGCTTAGTTGGTTGGAATGTTGTCCTGTACACCAAAAGGTTATGAGTTTGATTCCCGGTCAGGCACATACCTAGGTTGTGGGTTCAGTCCCTGTTTGGGATGCATATTTGTGGCAACCGATCAATGTTTCTCTCTCACATCAATGTCTCTCTTTCCCTCTCTCCACCCCCAACCTTCTCTCCCTTCCTCTCTCAAATCAGTAAGAACATATCCTTAGATAAGAATTTTTTAAAAAAGAAGCCAAGTGAAAGCCAGCCAATGAGTCTGCTTACATGAATGTGTTCCTGCAGAAATTTAGAGAAAGCTGGCAACAGTAAAGCCATGTTACAAGCCTTAAAGACATTGAAGTCTTTTAGATCCCTGTAGATTGCTAAAAGGAAAAGGGGAAAAAAAACCAAATGAGTGTGTTTCAAGCCCATTCTCTCCCTCTAACTAACTCTAGGGGCCTCTCTATAAGGAAGGGCCCCTCTCCCTTCCCCGAACCCACACCCCACTTAATGTGGTATGTTTACCCTCTGCCGTCATCAGATACATCAGATACTATCCCGCTCTGTTGGCCATTGTGCTTTGTCCTGTTTCTCAGAGATCTGTGAGCTCCCCAGGGGTGGGCCCAGAACTCTGGCTCCATTCTCCCTCCCACAGGGTTGGGAGGGAATTAATTGACTTTCCCCTGGGCACATGGAGGGCTCAGTCAACACTCAATCCCCAGGCGGATACATTGGCTCAGAGGGTTAGAATGGGAGAGCAGCAAACAGTTGGCCAGGAAAGGCTAGAGGAGTTGGGGAGGGGAGGGCGGGGATAAGGGGGGAGTGTTGAGACACAGAAAGAAGTTTGGCTTCTAACACAGCCAGCTGCCCTCTGGACCTTGCAACCCTGCTGAGCCCCACTCAGCTGTTGCATGAGTACAAAGTAGGAGGGACATCAGCTGGGGAAGAGGTTACTGTCAGGCAAAGGGAAGGCCAGCAGAGAGTGGGCTGATTGCACTCACCAGAGGCAGGAAGCTAGCTGGCTGCAGAAAGGTTGCCTGGGGTGGAGGGGGGAGAGTTCTGGCCAGGGCCTGCTTGTAGGGAGGGAAAGAGGGGAGGAAAGGAGCAAAGTGAGGAGAAGAAGGGCTAGGGATTGGCTAAGGTCTCATACCTTTCAGATACGGGAGAGAGGGAGGCCCTGGTTTGAACTTCTGTAAGACAGTTGTGACCTCCCTCGGGACACTCTTAGCAACCACAGAAAGCAAAGAGGGTATAGCTCGCTCTGACCACAAAGGCAAGGCTGGGGCAAACCTCTCCTCTCCCCACTTTGGCTCCAAGGTACACTCAGGGCAAGAAAGACTTTCAGCTCATTTGTTTCTTGGAGGCCCTGGCCTGGATCTTCTTGTCCTCTTTATATGTCCATCCTTGGCTGAATATTCTGGGGTGGGGCTGCCTCCCAGGCTGGGGAAAGATTCCCTGTGGGAGGTTGGGCCACCCCAGAGATCTCCAGCCTCGTCCTGGCCCTAAGACTTTGGTTTCCAGATCTCACCTGCCCAGACCATCAGTCCCTGGGCCATAGACTCTACCTCAAGATATTAACTGTTCTCACTAATATCACACACACACACACACGCATGTTTTGCGCTTGACAGGGGAGAGCCTTGGGGAGCAGTGCTGGAGAAACGTAGGTCATAGCTCTCCAGACAGTGTGGTAACATAGGGAGCTGGCTGACCAAGTGCACTGGCCTCTTCTCAAGCATGGTCACTCAGCAGAAAACCTGCCACACCTTCTCTCTGGCCTGGGGCCCAGGAGGAGCCATATTTGAGGGTCCTGGTCAATGGCGTATTAATTTAGTCTCTTCCCTTCCTCTGGGCCTCTAAACTTGTCAACTGCCATTCTCCACATCTACATCACAACAGCCTCTGGGGATTTAGCACTGCCATCTCCTCCTGGAAGTCTTCCCTGATTCTCCCAAGTTGGTCTTCTCCACTATGCTGAACCACCAAAAGTCAGGCCCTCCTTAGCTCTTACCGCTGTGCCTGGGTCCACATGGTGTTCCATAAACATTTGCTGAAGGAGTAAACCAATATACTCATGGAGATGTGGGGACCACATCCTCTGTTTTACTCAATATTCTCAAGAAGCCAGTGGTGCCCAGATAGGATCCAGAAGGGCAAAACCAGCCCAGTTCCCTCTCCTCTGAGCAGGAGGACAGGAAATCAATCACACTAGCTTAGACCATGAGACAGGGAAGAGGCCACAGTCACAGAGGGTCCTGCCCCTTTCTCTTGACACAGAAAACTGGTTGGGACACTGGCCTAGACTTGGGAGCTGGCTTCCCTCCCTTGTTCACATTGCCCTTTTTCTCACAGGGAAGCCTGAGGCAGGGCCCTGAGGACAGTTTGCATAGTTCTGTCTTTTTGCCCTTATACCACGGTGATAGTGACAGTGGAGGGACAGATACATAGGGCTGGCTGGATTATAACTTCTCTTGGGGTGCTTGTTTAATTGAACAAGGTGGCACTTTAATCTCAGGATCTGGAGGAACTGAAGTAATAACAGCTTGAGGAACATTTCATCCGGTATCTGTCAGTTATGGGGGAGGAGATGAGCCTAGTTTCTGTCACTCATGGGGCAGGACCTTAGTTCGAGGTATGGTATGTACACGCAAAGTTTGGCTTAGAGCTGTGTTAAAAAGTGTAGGAGAACGAGGAAAGAGTAGGGAAGGAAGGACAGAGCTTGGAGGGCAGCTGGGGCAGGAGGCAGTCCTGAGGTCCCTGAGTACTTTTGGGGCTCACAGCCAGTCCTTCTGTAAGCTTTACCTCCCCAGGCTCAGAGCCTTAGGGTTGTTGCTGGCTTCTCCTTACAGGGAGCACAGGGGACAAAAGGAAGGGCATATTAAGGGGGCGGGCTAGGTAGCATGAAGATCTGTGAACATCCTACTCCTCTTTTGACATCTGGCTGGACATAGTCAAAGACCCTCAAGGTAGGTGTTACACAAAGACCAGCTCCTACCACTGAGCTGTAACTCCATCTCCCTCTTTCATGCCATAATCCCAGGCATGTATCCCCAAGCTCTCTCTTCCCAAACATGTCAAGAGAAAAGGGAAGTCGCAACTCTGCCCGCAGCTGGGTCTGTATGTTATAAGTAGGCATTCATGAGAATCCCATGGTTTCCTGGGATAAAGGTCATTTGTGTGCAAAAAGCCTATCACAGGGCCCCTCCTCCTTTCTTTAAGGCCCCAGGAGACCAGAGCTACATAGATTGACTGCCCACATATGAAGGCAGTACATGATAAGTGAACTCAGCTCACCCCCATTTCACAAAAGAGAAACTGAGAGACAAAGCATTAAAAGAGCAAATCAGAGACTACAGTTGGAAGAGAAAGAAACAGGCTTCAGAATCTTGTTATTTTCCATTGTCTCAAGTGTCAGTTTATTTCCCGAGCACGGTCGGCTACTGTGTCACCCCTTGCCTACTATGACATAAGGGAAGAAATTGAAATCTACAAAGGGTATGACTTTTGTTGGCCACAAAACAATGCAGCATCAGTATCATAATGCCCAGGATTCTGCGGTCTTCAACATGAATCCAGGAAGCAGAGTGTGCCCATACATTTAAAACCCTTGCCTAGGTCAGGTCAGAGTCAATGAAGGGGAACACTTTTTTCTTTTATTAATCCTCACCAAGGGACATATTCACTGATTCCAGTGAAAGAAAAATAGCTATCAGCCGCCACATGTGCCCTGACCAGAGATGACCAGGGATTGAACATGCAACCTGCCCCCCTTCCCCCCTACCCCCACCTTCCTCTACCTTCCCCCTGACCAGGGATCAGCTGAGAATTGAACCTGAAACCAAGATATGGACCCTGACTAGGAATCGAATCCTCAACCCTCTGGTGTAGAGGGCAACACTCCAACCAAGCAAGCCACGGGGGCAGGACAATAAAAGTGAACATCTTGATAGACATGGTAGATGGTTTTTCAGGCAAAAGTGACTCACAGACACAGCAGATGAGAAAGAGAGAAGTAACAATACCCCGCAACTCTGCTTCCATCCAAAAGGTCTGGGAGTGGGCCGCCCTCCCCACCCCCTCTGCCTGGCTGACTCCCTTTCAGAGAGGTCCCTGCATCCTAGGGAAGTCCAGGGCACTGTCACTGGGGTGCTTAGAGTGGGAAATCCAAATCATGCTTGGAGAAGCGAGATCATTCATGAGAAGCCTCCACATTCCAGAGGCGTAGAACTCTCTCTCACCTCTCTTCTTGGCCGTGACCAGCTTGGGGTCACATGCTTTCTTTGTGGGTAGAAGGAAATTTGGACAGAACAATCAACACAACTGCCTCCTTAGAAGTGGGAAGAGGTGGCGAATTCTTCAAACTGTCTTCCCTTCTGTCAGGTGTCCCAGTGAAACAAAGGTCAGATCAATGCAGCAGTGCAGGTGAAAGGGATAGAGGTCAGCTACCACAACTTGGCTGGTGAGCAAAATCAAATAAGAGCTAGGCCACAGAATTCCTCAGAAAGACCCTCACCCCTTGCAGAGGTCAGGATGGGATGAGAGGCCAGTGGGCCCCTCTGGCAAGCTGTGCCTTAACATTGTCCCCAGCAAGCCAACTCTAGAAATCAGCCACACCTGAGGGATACTCTGGGCCCAGCCCTGGAAACATCCAGGAGGGCATGTCCTGATGACCGTATCTGTGCCCTCAGGGGAACCAGAAAAGTCACAGCCAAGTCAGAACTCAGCTAGGAGAATTGGTAGGCACAGACTGAAGCACCAGCCTTATAGGGCAAGTAGGCAGCAATTATTTTTTGTTTTTTAAAGAAAGAAAAGAAATGAACTCTGGGTTCCTCTTGAGCAAAGATGATGCCTAGAATCTCCAAAGTTTCTGTATTTAGTAAAACAATTTACTCTAAATCCTTTTATCCTTTTTTCCCTTCACCTTATATTATGTATCTGTTTATTTTAGTTGTCCATCGCCCCAGAATGTAACCTCCAACAAGGTGAGAACATGGGGCTCATTCACCAGTGTTCCCAGCTCCCAGAACAGTGCCTGCTCTATAGTAGGGGATTAATATTTATTGCAATAAATTAAGCAAATTTTAGGAGTCCCTTTCCTGGGCTTATACTCTGGTTTCCATGCAATAAAATGGGCAGGTAAAAAAATAAAAAATAAAAAATCTGCAGATTGTAAGTGTTTAGTTTGATGAATCTTGACAATTGTATATACTCAGGTAACCAATATCCAAAACAAAATATAGAACATTTCAATCACCAAAATCTCCCCTCATGTCCCTTTCCAAATCAAATCGTCCCGTCTTAGGCAACCATGTTCTGACTCTCTCATTTCTGTTACTGGATTTCACATAAAGGGAATCAGTCAATATGTACTTTTGGCGTCTAACTTCTTTGGTGAGCGTATTTTTGAGAATCATGCATGTTGTTGTATGTGTTTGTAGTTCATTTTCTTTGATTCTGAGTATCTATTGTATGACTATGCCACCAGTCGTTTATTCGTTCCTTTATTTGTGAACTTTTGGAATGTTTCCTACTTGAGGCTAGAGTAACTTTTAGCTGCGATGAGTTTTCTTGGACAAGTCTTTTTGTGTACATACATTTTAATTTCACTTAAGGAAATTCCTGGGAGTGGAATCACTGGATCTTAGGATAGATGAATATTTAATGTTTTAAGAAACTGCCAAACTATTTCCAGAGTAATTGTACCATCTTATGCTTCCACCAGCAATGTAGGAAAGTTTCAATTGTTCCACGTGACCATCAACACTTAAGTGATCTGTCTTTTTAAATGCAGTCATTCTAGTGTGTAGTGGTATCTCATTGTAGTTTTTGTTTTAATAGCTTTATTGAGATGTAATTTACCTACCAAATAATTTATCAATTTAAATTTTACAATTCAATGGCTTTTAGTATAGTCCCAAAGTTGTGCATTCATTACCACAATCAATTTATTTTATTTTTAAATTATTTAAATTATATTTTATTGATTATTCTATTACAGTTGTCCTGATTTTTCCCTCTTTGCTCCTCTAAACCAGCACCCCCACTCCCCTCAGGCAGTCCCCACACCATCGTTCATTTCCATGGGTCATGTGTAGGTTCTTTGTCAACTCCATTTCCTATACTGTACTTTACATCCCCATGGCTATTCTGTAACTACTTATTTGTATTTCTTAATCCTCTCACCTCTTTACCCATTCCTCCACACCCCACTTCCATCTGGCAGCCATCAAAACGCTCTCTGTATCCATGATCCGGTCTCTGTTCTTGTTTGCATAGTTTGTTTTTTAGATTCAATTATTGATAGATATGTGTTTATTGCCATTTTATTGTTCATAGTTTTGATCTTCTTTTTCTTAAATAAGTCCCTTTTACATTTCATATAATAATGGTTTGGTGATATTGAACTCCTTTAGTTTTTTCTTGTCTGGGAAGCTCTTTATCTGCCTTTCAATTCTAAATGATAGCTTTGCTGGGTAGAGCATTCTTGGATGTAGGTCTCTGCTTTCCATGACTAAATATTTCTTGCCAATCCCTTCTAGCCTGCAAAGCTTCTTTTGAGAAATCAGCTGAAAGTCTTTTGGGGACTCCTTCATAGGTAACTAACTGCTTTTCTCTTGCTGCTCTTAAGATGCTCTCTTTATCTTTAACCTTTGGCATTTTAATTATGATGTGTCTCAGTGTGGTCCTCTTGGGTCTAGCTTGTTTGAGACTCTTTGTGCTTCCTGGACTTGTATGTCAATTTCCTTTGCCAAATTTGGGAAGTTTTCCTTCATTATTTTTTCACACAAGTTTCAATTTCTTGCTCTTCATCTTCTTCTTCTGGCACCCCTATGATTCGGATGTTAGCACATTTGAAGTTGTCCCAGAGGTTCCTAAGCCTCTCCTTGTTTTTTCAATTTTTGTTTCTTTATTCTGTACTGGTCGACTGCTTATTTCTTCCTTATGTTTCATATCATTGATTTGGACCCGTTTTTCTTCCCTTCACCATTGGTTTCATATGGATTTTCCTTAATTTCGCTTACCATAGCCTTCATTTCTTCCTTTCTGCTTTTGTCGTACTCTAGCATATTTGTCAAGTCTGTGAGCATCTTTATCACCAGTGTTTTGAACTCTTCCTCTATAGGTTGGCTATCTCCTTATCTGATAGGCTGGATATATCCTCATCACATAGTTCTCCCAGTGGAACCTTGATCTGTTTCCTCTTTTGGGCCATACTTCTCTGTCTCCTCAACTTGACAGGCTCCTATGTTTGCCTCTGTGTCTTAGGTAGAGCTGTCACCACCTGTTACATTGTAAGGGACAGAGACTTTGTCAGTGCGGGGTAACCCGTTTCATCATGTTGTGGTGCTGTATGGGGGGAAGGGGTCTGAGAGGGAACAATGCTGCTTGCTCAGCACTTGTCCCTTTTCCAGGCACTTCTCCCATTTCCCATATAGAACTGGCACCTCTTTAGCTGTTGCCCTGGCCACCATTTCCAGAGTGGGTGGGTCTGTGGATGTTCTAGGACCATAGGGGTCATCTAAACAAATGAGCTCTGCTGAGAGACTGGCAGTTTCTTCCTCTGCCCCAACCCCCACTGTTTTTCACAGTTAGAAGCAATTAGACTTTATTTTCCCTGGCTCTAGAACCATGAGCTGCGTGGTCTGATCTGGTGTTGGGAGTGATCCCTGGGTGTCCCTCCATACTTTTTTAAATGTGTGACTGTGCTTTCCCCCAATTGGCCACAGCTGCTGTCACCACTGCCGCCTCCACACCGCATCCTCTCCACCCCGTCTGGATGAGTATTTTTCCTTTATATCTTTGTTTGTTGGACTTCCATGCAGTTCCATTTTCTGGAACTTCTGGTTGTCTCCAGTTTTGAGATAGTTGTATTCCTTCTTAGTTGTTGAGGGAGATGCAGCATGTCTTCCTATGCCTCCATCTTGGCTGAAAACCTGAGTACACCCTCCTCTTGTAGTTAAGCCTTGATTGCTGTTGGCAGGTCAATGAAAGTGATTCATGTAGGCCGGTCAGTTGCAAGGACTGGCTGTGACCACCAACCACCAATCTCCACTCTCTGTGGAGGATCAGCTGTGCAGGAGCAGGGTGATAGTGCTCTGATGCGATCTGTAGCTGTCCACTGGGTGTGCAGGCTCTCAAGTTTCCTGGGTGGGGCAGGCCAAGGTCAGCCACCACCTGTGTTTTTCACAGTGTCACCCTGGCTGAGCTATAAAACAATCTGAGATGACTGTTACTTGTTCTGGGCTTGGAAATTCCCAGGGGAAGCCAAGCTGTGAATCAAGTCTGGCTACTGCTAGGGCTGGGCCTCGGGCCACTTAGCAAGAGGTACAGGGGCTAAGGGGTTACTGAAGTTGGCTGTTGCTTGCTTGATAGGATTTAGGAAGTTGTGAAGCATGAGCCAAGACTGGTCATTCATATGGAAAAGTCAAGATTAATAGTTTGGGTGGGGCTGTAAGTTGAGTGGGACAGAGTCTCAGGGGATCTCCAGGGCAGGGCAAACAGTGTTAGCTAGGTTGATGGAGTCTCAGATATGATACCACCTGCCAGCTCTGTTGCTCTTTTGGGGGAGGGCTCAGGAAATGGACAATGGCCTCTGTCTGCCTTTCTGTCTGGGAGAAAGCTGTTCCCCTGCTCCTGTTTTGATGCCAGACACTTCAGTTTCTCCCCGTATGCTACTGGTGCCTTTTAAGTTGCTACCCTGATGCTGGTGTTCAGAAAGAGTGAGTCTGAGTAAGTCTGTGTGTGGGTTCTTTAAGGAGAACTGCATGATGATCCAGAAGTTTATTCCACTGACTCAATCCCCATTGGTTTTGGCAGCCAGAAGTTATGGGGACTTATCTTCCTGGCACTGGAACCCTGGGCGGCGGGGCCTGGTGTGGGACTAGGACTCTCCTCACTCCTGAGATATCCCTTCTGAATTTTTGTCCACCGCATGTGGATGTGGGGCCAGTCCATTCCGCATCTCCACCCCCTTACCAGTCTGGATGGATGTGGTTTTTTTTAATTCCATAATTGTCAGACTTCCATTTAACTTGATTTCTGATGGTTCTGAATGATGGTTGTTCTACATTTTAGTTCTAATTTTGATGTGGCTGTGTGAGGAGGTAAGCTGTGTTTACCTATGCCACTATCTTTACTGAAAGTCTATCATAGTCAACTTTAGAACATCTGCATTACCCCAAAAAGAAACTCTGCAGTCCTCACACCCCTCACCTCCTCCACTAACCCCTGAAAACCTTAGACAGTCATTAATCTACTTTACATTTCCATAGATTTCCTTATCCTGGACATTTTATATAAATGGAATCATACAAAATGTGGTCCTTTGTGACTGGTTTCCTTCACTTAGCATTATATCTTCAAGACTTGTTTATCTCATGGCATGTACCAGCACTTCATTCTTTTTCATTGCTGAATAATATTTCTTTGTAAAGTCTTATTTCATTTCACATCTTATTTATTCCTTAGCCAATTGATGGGCATTTGGTTGTTTCCACTTTTTGGCTATTATAAATGATGCTTCTATAAATGTGTGTGTACAGCCCTGGCTGATGTGCCTCAATTGATTAGGCATCATCCTGCAAACCAAAAAGTCAGCTGTTCGATTCCTGGTCAGGGTACATGCCTGGGTTGCAGGTTTGGTCCCTGGTCAGGGAGTGTTTGGAAGGCAACCGATTGATGTTTCTCTCTCACATTGATGTTTCTTTCCCTCTTTTTTTTCCCCTTTATTTCTCTCTCAAAATAAATAAGTAAATGAATAAATAAATAAATAAAGTTTAAAAAATAAGTGTGTGTGTGTACAAGTTTTTGCGTGGACATATGTTATCATTCTCTTAGGTATATACCTGGGAGTGGAATTGCTGGATCATATAATAACTCCATGTTCAACCTTTTGAGGTGCTGCCAAACTGTTCTCAAAAGTGGTTGCACCATGTCACATTCCCACCAGCAGTGAATGAAGTTTCCGATTTCTCAATATTCTCAACAATTGTTATTAGCTGTCTTTTTTAATATAGCTATCCTAATGCATATGAAGTATCTCATTTTGGTTTTGACTTGCATTTCTTTGATGATGAACAATGTTGAGCTTTTTTCATGTGCTTATAGGTCATTTGTGAGTATTCTTTGGAGAAGTATCTATTCAATTTTTAATCAGGTTATTTGTCTTTTTACTATTGAGTTATAGGAGTTCTTCATATGTTCTAGGTATGTCTCTTATTAGATGTATGATATGCAAACATTTTCTCTTATTTTGTGGGTTGTCTTTTCACTTTCTTGATAATGTCCAATCTATTTTTTTTCTTGTTGCTTATGCTTTGGGTGTCACATCTGAGACTAATGATGAGCAATTTTTATGTGCTTATTGGCCATTTCTATATCTTTTTTGTGAAATATCTGTTCAAATCTTTTGCCATTTTTAAGTGAGTTGTTTATGTTTTTATGTGCTGTGACTCTGTTCCCCTTCTTTGGCTCGTGTATTTATTTTCAGAATAGTTCCTTCAGATAGCAGAAAATTTGAAACTTCAGGAAGTCTAATGTATCCACTTTTTTTTCATATGGTTATTGCTTTCATGTTCTGTCCAAAAAGTCTACCCCAAGGTTGCAAAGATATTTTACTTTGGTTTAATATAGAAGCTTTATGATTATAAATCTTACATTTAGCTCTATGACCCCTCTCAAATTAATTTTTGTGTATAGAGTGAGCTAGAGGTTGAGGTTTATTCATTGTATATGGATATAAGTTGTTCCAAAAAATATTTGTTAAAGAGACTTTTCCCTCCAAATTGTATTGATTTGGGATCTTTATAAAATATCAGTTAACTGTGTATGTGTTGTTGTATTTCTGAAATTCCTAATTGTTTCATTAATCTAGTTCTGTTCACTTTTGCTAAAACCACTATTCTAACTTTGTAGTAAATCCTAAAATAAAAGAGTTTAATCCCTCCAACTTTGTTTTTGTTTTTCAAGACTATTTTGTCTATCTAAACCCTTTGCATTTCCACTTAAATTTTAGAATCAGCTTGTCTATTTCCTCAAAGAAATCTGTTAGATTGTTATAGGGAGTAAAATCATCTATAGATTAGCAATGAGTTCTCCTATCCATAAACATGGTATGTCTTCCTTTCTTTAAGAATTTAAAAATTTCTCTCAGCAATGTTTTGTAGTTTTCAGAGTAGATATCATGCATGTTTTGTTACATTTATTACTTTGCATTTGATATTTTTTGATGTATTGCAAACAGTATATTTTAAATTTCATTCTCCAACTACTCTGTAGTAATGTATAGAATAGAATAATTTTTTATATTGGCTTTGTATCCTTGAGCTTTCTAAATTCACTTATCAATTTTGGCAACAGGGTCCTGTCTCAAGGAGCTTAAACTTTGACAGAAGAAATAAGATACATAAAGGTAATTATTTTGTAAGAATTACCATAAAAAAAATGGAGTAAGTTCTCTGGAGGCCCTAGGTGAATAGAGAGCATATTTTAGCAAAGGTGAAAATCAGGGGATGTTTTAAGAGAAGGACAGAGCTTTAGTTTGGCCTTGAAGAATAAGTAATATTTTGACAGACAGAGAGAGGGAGGAAAAAGTTGGGAAAATGGAGAATGTTTAGAAATCAGTAAAAGAGCAGTTTGACAAAGATATAAGTTATACCAAGCAGGTAGTGAGAATTAAAGTTGAAACAGAAAGTTCAGGGTCAAATCATAGAGCACTTTGAATACTATAATTGCAATTTACTATGTGTCCAATAGTGTAGTAATCAACTTGATACATTATTTAATATTTACAACAATTTTGGTTTTTTTATGGGTAATTTTTAAAATGTTTAAAACATTTGCTTTGGCTGGTGTGACTCAGCAGACTGAGTGCCATCCTGTGAACAAAAGGGTCACAAGTTCAATTCCCAGTCAGGGCACATGCCTGGGTTGTGGGTTGGGTCCCCAGTTGAGGGCACACGAGAAGCAACTACACATTGATGTGTCTCTCCCTTCCCCTGTCTCTAAAAATAAATAAATAAAATCTTAAAAGTTTTTTTAATGTTTAAAAAGTTTTTAATTACAGTTGGCATGCAATATTATATTAGTTTCAGGTGTACAGCATAGTGATTAGACATTTATATAACTTACAAAGTGATCACCCATCTGACACCATACATAATTGCGATGTTATTGACTCTATTCCCTATGCTGTACTTTACATCCCCATGACTGTCACAACAATTTTGCAAAACAAATATTATTATCCTCATATTACTAATGAGAAAATTGGAGCTCACAGAACAAAGTAAACTGACCAAGGTTAGAAAGTATCTCATTAAATTTCAGAAACAGGATCTCAGCGTAACAGTTCTTTTCTTTTCTCCCCTTTACAATGTTTTTTTACATAGTTGTGATTACATAAATATATAAGTTTTTGTCCTACCTTGTTAACATTATAGCATGACCCCTTTCCTATGTCATTAGAAATGCTTCTTACACAATATTTTTATTGATGCTGGCTGCATAAAACTGTAGCATAGGTTATAGTCTTTATAATATTACATATTATAACATTACCTTTAATATTGTAAATAATGCTATGGCAAATATGTTTGTGTATCAATTTACCCTCCTACCAAAACGTGAATATTCTCAAGTCTTTGGTAGCAACAAATTATATATCATTATTATTTTGTATTGAATAATGAGTAAAGTTTAACATGTTTTCAGTGTTTGTTTGCCATCTATATGAATTCTCTTATGAGTGCCCATTAAGTTCCTTTGCTCCTTTATCATTTCGAGTTTCAGCTAAATTTAATCAGTCTGTATGAGCATGTTAACTTTTTGCTGTGATCATTGTCGGGGCAACTTGTTTTTTTCCCCTGCCCCTTGACTAAGAAACAAACTTAGAATCCAAGTCAGTGTGTTGGTTTGACTATTGTCACTTGAGAACCATAGTATGACCAGGGCCTCAGGAGTGGAGGTGATCTCTGCCCCAAGGGGAAACAAATTCCCAGTTATGAAAACAGAATAAATATATTCTCATATAATTAATTTGAGGTAGCTTTTTTCCCCCCAACATGAATATCTCTATTTTTTTATACTAATAAAGGAGAAGGGAGTAGTAGCTGAAATAGACACAAACATTGTATCATTCCATTCTAAATTATGTATTCATCAGGTTCATGTCAAAAGTGTGACAATTGCCCTGGCCAGTAGCTCAGTTGGTAGGAGCATTGTCCCATACACCAAAAGGTTGTAGGTTTGATCTCCCTTCAGGGCACATACCTAGATGGTGGGGTTCAATCACTCATCAGGGAGCATACAGGAGGAAACTGATATATATTTCTCTCTCACATCAATGTCTCTGTCTCTCTCTCTCTCCCCCACCCCTTCCACTCTCTTTAATATCGATAAACATCCTCGGGTGAGGATTAAAAAAACAAACAGTAACAATTTCCCAAGGGTATAGCTGAGAAACAATTACCATTTTGGCAAACTATTGCAGTGAAATACCCTTCTGGGTCTATTATGTTACCTGGCTGTGCTGGCTACAACAGCCTCAGGATTTTCACACTCAGAGCACCAGGATACCCAGAGAAGTGTGGGTCAACCAGAGAACTTTTCCAAGCATAGGTTTGCATTCCTGACTCTGTCTTTTTTGTTTGTTTGTTTGTTTATTTATTTTATTTTTTAGAAAGAGGGTAAAGGGAAAGAGAGGGAAACATCACTGTGTGGTTGCCTCTCACTCGCGCCCCTAACTGGGGACCTGATGTGCAACCTGGTAATGTGCCCTGGTAATGTGAGCCAGCAACACTTGGCTCACAGGCTGACGCTCAATCCACTGAGCCACAGCAGCCAGGGCCCTGACTCTGTATTGAATATGAACAATTCCTTGCCTATAATAACCAGGTCCAGAAACACTTGGGATGGGCTAAATGATCAGGGAGATGGTTTTCTGTGACTTCTTGCTATTGACACCTTATTTATGTAAGATGGCTAAAGAGGGTCTGTTTCTCCTTGTTCTCTTGAGTTCAAGAATCAAAATAAAGTTTAGAAACTGCCATGGTATGGTGTGCCTCTTTTCATAGGGGAAGGTTTATAGCTCGAATCTCCACCTCCAAGCGTATTTTGTGCTTTCCTCTTATATACTAAAATATCTATCATCTTATATGTAAACTCTATGGTATACAAATATTGATCATATACTTATTTATAACTACTAATTTGCCATTGACCTAATACTTTTTCATACCAAAGCTCATGCTTTTCCCATAATATTACTTCTATCATGCAACCCTATTTTGTGGGCAGTAGCAAGTTACTGAGGGCTTTAAAGTAATGGGTGACACATTCATAGCCATGTGACTTGCCCTGGATGAACTTAAGGGAGGAAAACCAAGTTAGGGAACTAGTCACTTTCCTATCACAGTTATCAACAATTAGATGGGCTCTGACCATTTCTCCCTGAAACTCTATTCCTGGTCCAGACATTCCCGAGACTCCCAAAATTGCCTCACAAGGTAACATCTTCTCTTCATAGTGGAATGAATTACCCCATTTCTACATTTTTGTCTTGGTAGGCCTTCCCTTTCTCTGGCAGAAAATAAATTATTACTAGCACCTGGCTCAAGTGCTCATGCCAGCACTAGGTAATACAGTAATCCCTCTCTATATCGCGGTTCACTTATCGCAGCCTCACTGTATTGTGGGATTTTTAAAAATATTATATTTAATTATTTATCACGGATTTTACACTATATCACAGGATTTCGCGGTACTGTATATGTATGTTGTTAAAGTTACGTAGGTTTAAGAGTGTAGAATATGTTTAAGAACATAAGTAGTGTTTATAAAAGTGTGGAAAAGGTTAATAAGGGAGTGGGAAAGGTTAACAAGGGACTGGGAACAGTTTATAAGTGTGTGGGAAGGGTTTATAAAGCCTTAAAATATATATCGTCGGCAGCCGTCCGTCTTGAGAGACGATGGTGCAGCTTCTTAAGAGTCTATCTGCACCGCCGAGAATGGCTGTGCAGTCCAACTCGGGAGTGACACGGTATCTGTCTCCTCCCATGTTGAATCGACATCTTGCGATGACGCTGGAGTATCCTCTCCAGTGAAGCTGAAGCTACAGAGCCTGGGCAGGGTGATATGGAGGGTCTGCTGTTGCCCATGCAGCAGACTCCCCCTCTCTTCGCAGCTGAAGGATCCAAGGGAAAGACGGAGTCAATACAGCTTGGCTTCAGGTGCGCCGCAGGAGTTGCCGGTGTTGACTACAATGTCAAACCGCCTTAGGGACTCCGGCTCCGGATTTTCTGTCGGGGTTTACTCCCTTAGCCTTTCCCCTGAAGAGGTATGCTGCAAGGCAGCGGAGGTTTTTTGGAATCAGAGTTTTCCTTCTCTGATGTGCCCTGACTGGAAGATCGAACCAGCGACACTTAGCTCGCAGGTCGACGCTCAATCCACTGAGCCAAACCAGTATATAAATACTAAAATAAATGTAAGGTTCCTACTTCACGGATTTTCACCTGTTGCAAGGGGCGAGCGGGGGGGTCTAGAACATAATACCCGCAATAAGTGAGGGAATACTCTACTGCAGTAATATCTATCAGAGTTTAAGTAGTGAGCAGAGCAGTTTCCAGGGAACCTTGATGTTTCATATTGTTCCCTGATAAGTCCACGGTCTGGAGAAAACAAGGTCAAATACACTGAGGCAGTTAAAGAGAAAGAAAGCTGGTCACCTTCAGTCACGATTAAAAGTATACCCCAAAGGAAACCCTGAATCTTATCCCTTGAAGAGTAACCCTGTAGTTGGTAGAGGAATTAGGCCAATCTGACATGCAGAGAGAGCTGGAAGAGGAATATACTTCTGCATATGCCAAGCATTTCGGAGCCATGGAAAGACAAGATGTCCATATCTGAAAACGTCTCACCCAAGCCAGGTGGCTTAGTTGGTTGGAGCGTCATCCCATATACCAAAAGACTGAGAGTTTGATTCTTGGTTACATACCTAGGTTACAGATTCAATCCCTGGTCGGTGTGCGTGCATAAGGGAGGCAACTGGTCAAAGTTTCTGATGTTTCTCATTGCAATGTTTCTCACTCTCACCCTTCCTCTCTCTCTAAAATCAATACACCTATCCTGAGGTGAAGATTTCAAAAGAAGAAAACATCTAGTCTCATTCAAAAGTTCTGCACTGGACTGGGAGCCAGGACTGGAATGGAGGTACCTGGTGACTGACCAGAGTTGGCCTGACCCTGACACCAGTGGCCAACAAGGAACCCCTTAGTCCTCCTCCCAAGCAATCCCAAGTGCCTGTCTTCCTGAGAAGCCAATCGTTGGCACACAAGTCCTTATTTTCTTCTCTTTCCCCAGGAAGTATCCTGGATAGTGTTTGGGGAGGCACAGGTGTGAAAGGAGGCTGGAAGAATGCATAGCCTGCCTTGTTCTCAGCTTACTCTCATGGTAAGTCTCCCACAGGCCAAGAAAAGAGGGGGAAGGAGGGGTATGAGGAACAGGTCAATGAGGTCAGAGTATCTCAAGAACACAGGGTTCTGCACAGGGAATAAGAGTTTGGACTCTAGCATCACATTTCTTCTTTTCTTTTCTTTTTTTTTAATTTCTTTTTTTATTGTTCTATTACAGTTGCCCCAATTTCCACACACACCCCTTTGCTCTCCACTGCCCTGCCTCCCACCCCCACCCCAGCATCACACTTCTGAGCTCAGCTCCTAGCTCCACCACTTACTGGCTGCTGTGACCATAGGCAAGTTATTTAACGTCTCCATATCTCACTTTTCTCATCTTTAAAAGGGAATGAGTAATGGACTACATACCTCACAAGGTCACAGTAAGGATTAAATAAAATGATTCTTGTGAGTTGGCTTGCAGTAATAATTCCACACCTGTCAGCTATTCTTGTTCCACATAGCCCTTTTTCCTGCTTCTGGGTGAAAACACATGTCTGTGCTTCCTGCCTTTTTTCCATGAAGATTTCAAAATTACATGACCATCTGAAGAATCTCCAAAACATCCCGTAAACGTTCTGGAGGCGTGGGTACAGGGATGGGATGGCTCACTGCTGCCTGGAGGTGACCAACCCTGCTGGGTGGGCCTATTGGCTGAACATCGTGCGCGCGTGCAGGTCCACACATATGTGAATGGGCGTGCGTCGGCTCGACCGCCAGCCCCGAGGCTTGGCGAGTTCAGCGTCCCGGGTTAGCTTCGCAGTGGGCGGGGCAGAGCCATTGTTCCGCAGCTGACCGAGTCCAGCGCTTGCTAGAGAGGGCAGCGGGCTTCACCAGCCCCCATGCGACCCCGACCCCAGGTTTAAACCCTTGTCTTCCCTCCCGCGCGTCTCTGGGAAGGGGAAGGAAAGCAGGATGGAGTTGTGCCTACTGGTCTCCCCCGTGGCTTCTCTACTGTTTCCTATGAAACTTCCCCAGTGCCCATCCAATCGCTTAGTGCCGGGGACCAGCCCCGGGCTGGTACCCACCCCCCGTTCCCAGACTGGGTCCTCCCCATCTTCCGGAGAGAAAGCTCCCGGGTGCCTCCAAGGCCGCAGGGTGCCGGACAGAGGCCCAGCGGCCGGTGGAAGGGAAGCTGAGGAGAAAGGATGGGAGGGGGAGCGAGGAGCTCGCGGCAGAGGGAACAGCAGATTGCGCCGAGCCAATGGCAACGGCAGGACGAGGTGGCACCAAATTCCCTTTGGCCAATGACGCTCCAGAGTTTACAGAAGCCCATTAGCATTTCCCCAGGGGCAGGAGCTGCAGCGGCTGAACCGCGGTGTGTCTGCCGCATCCAGTTTTTGCTTGTCCGGCCCCCAGTACGCCTCGTCTCTGTCCCCTCCCCTCTCCGCTCATGCGGAGCTCCCACGGCGGGCCAGCTCCGTGCACTTTGCCCCTGTTGGCTGCGAATAAAAGGGGTGTGAGGAAATACAGGACACGGCCATCCCCCTGCCAGCTCTAGCCTTTAAATCCCCAGCCTTGGGAGATCCACGCACAGTGGGTTGGGTCTGGACACAGATCCAGAGCGCACGGAGATAGAAGGATTGGGAGCGCAACACCGCCTATCGCTGCGTGAAGGCGGGCTCAGCCACCTAAGTCTCTGCTGTCCCGAACTCCGCTCCGCAGTCTCAGCCCTGGGAAAGTGAGCCCAGCATCAGAGAGCCCAGATGCCGGCCCACTTGCTGCAAGATGAGGTGAGTTTCCTAGCATTGACTCCCAGACCGCGGGGTTGCCGGCCCAGGCTGGGCTATTGGTGATGGAAGAGTCGAGATGTCCGCGGAGGACACAGCCATATTTTGCGAGTTGTTCTGCCTTCATTTATTGGGAATGTGGGCTGTTATTTGGAGACTTGGTTCCCGAACTTTAGTTTCTTAAGCTTGAAAGAAAAACCGAGTCATGCGGACACCCTTATTGTGGGTATGTATGTATCCCCTGCGGGTGTTCCTTCGTCTGTCCGAAGGAGTCAGTGTTTTACTCCTTCCTATTCATGTACCCCTTCACCTTGAGGTTTCATCCCCCTCCCCCTCTATCTGCACAGTTCCTGTGGACTTCATTTTCTTCCATCTAGGATAGATTCCGCCTTCAGTTAACCTGGGTTTTGGGACAGGGTCTGGGCCAATACTTCAGCCTTCCCCCAGCTTGATTAGAGAGTGAAGTGGCCCCTGCTACCTCCACGTGTAGACAGACTCCTCTCTCCCGAATCTCCACCTTCTCTCCCTTCCAGATCTCTAGCTCCTACACAACCACCACCACCATCACAGAGCCCCCCTCCAGGGTCCTGCAGAATGGAGAAGGCAAGCTAGAGAAGAATCCCATATATGCGGAAGAAGACATCCGCCCTGAAATGAAAGATGACATCTATGACCCAAGCTACAAGGATAAGGAGGGCCCGAAGCCCAAGCTTGAGTATGTTTGGAGGAACATCATCCTTATGACTCTGCTACACTTGGGAGCCCTGTATGGGATCATATTGGTCCCCACATGCAAGGTCTACACCTGGCTCTGGGGTAAGAGTTTTTCTTGTCCTGCTAACCCAGTATTCGAGACTCTCCACTCTTTAATAAGGTTGCTCTGGCTGATGTGGTTCAGAGGCTTGAGTGCCGGCCTGTGACCCCAAAGATCACTAGTTCTATTCCCAATCAGGGCACATACCTGGGTTGTGGGCCAGGTCCCCAGTTAGGGGCATGTGAGAGGCAACTGATCCATCATTTTATCTCTTACATGTCGATATTCTTTCCCTCTTTCTCTTTCCCTTCCCCTCTCTCTTAAAATAACGAAAGAAAGAAAGAAAGAAAGAAGAAGTAGGAGCTTACATGGAACAGAAGCCCCAGCACCTCTGGGCCCAAGTTTTCCCAATGATTTCTAAGAGACTCTGTGGACTGGGAACAGAGCCTAGGGGGACTGGGAGGCAGGAGTGGCAATGCCAGGGGTCCTTTCATATGGGTGTTGGGGAGGGAGCCCTGAGACCATGTGCTGCAGGCTTTGAAGTGAGTAGACCTGTGCCAGAGAGTCAGCTTCCCCTGAAAGAGCTTTTCTGTTTCGAGCCATTTGTTTGGCTGATTGTCCCAACCACAAAAGAATCAAGGTCCCAACCTGGGAGGCATGGGAACATGGGATGAGCACGGTGTGGGGCAGCAAGAGAAACTGCTCAGGAAGAGAGTAGAAGAGGAGGAACAGAGAGGTAGTTACCCACAAAATTATTTGCCCTGACTCTTGGCCCACCAGCCTCCTTTGTGAGAGAAAAGATGAAGGCTTCTGTAGGACCCAAGTTAAACAGATGTGGTGCTCTGTGACTCCATGTAGGTCTATCTCCAGGGAACTGTATGCGCCACTCAGCGAAATGTCCTTTGATTAAAATAATGTTGAGGAATTGTTTCGTGTCCCACTCCCCATCTAGCCTACTCCTGCCCCTGTCTCCTAATGCCCTGCAGTCTGTCTCTCCTTGCCAGGACAGCCAGAGCAGGCCAGAAAAGTGCCCTAAGCAGCCTTAGCCTTGAGGCTGCTGCAGTGAGGGAGACGGCTCCCAGTTCTGTTCCTGACCTGCCCTTAGCTCAGATTTTTCAGGGAACCATGGGTATGAGCTGATAGCAGGCCCTGCCCCCTGGATACACACATGTGCTTTGCAGGCATTTTTCACCTCTGCCACCGTAAGCCTGAGTTGGGGAGGGGAGAGCAGTGAACTCTAAAGACCCAGGGGCCCCACATTGCCACCCTCTAAGGGTGGCGAGCCAGAATTGTCTTCAGGAAACAACATTAGGGTTTCCAGAGTAATCTCAGGTATGGGGTATTTGCTGACAGCTGCACTCCTTGAGGGTAGTTATGTAGAAGGGCTGGTAGGCCATGTTTTAGCTGATACTCTTAGGACCTCTTACATCTAAAGGTGGCAGGATCTGACCCCTAGACCTTCACATTGGGAAATCCTCTCAGTGCCTCAGATAGTGCCCCTCTCTCAGGATCTCATTCTTTCTGGGTACAAATTTTTCAGGGTCAGGAAGGTTACAGGTGTGTCATTGCTGGAGCTGGCCAGGTAAAGGAAATCAGTTCAACTGCAGATCAGGAAGGGCTCTCCTATTTGTGAGGGGACAGAGGCATCCATTCCCTCGCCCCTCTGAGAACGCAGCCGAACTTCAGTTGCAGCATGAGGATTCCCCTGGGAAACTGGACTCCTCACTCCACCTCTCCTCCCCAGGAGAGGAGTCCTCACAAGTAGTTTTGTTGCCTGTAAGCCCCTTCAGCCTCAGCGCTCTCTGCAGGTCTGGTTTAGTCCAGATTTTGACTGGACTGCTTTTGCTTGCTCCCTGCAACCTGGGCTACTGGTGCAGGGGGCAGAGTGCTATCCCCAAACCAAGGCTGTGCCCACTGCCTTTTTGTGCTCTGCCCATGGGTATACACTGTGCCTCTGGACAGAGAAATGCAGCACCGACTGGATGGTGACCTTTTGTACTCCTTTCCCTGGGACCTGTGCTGGATGACTTAGCTGACTGAATGACTCTCTGATAGGGGGATATCAGAACTCCTCTGTCAGAGTTTAGAAGCTTGGCCTTGCCTTTTCTTTTATTCCCAAGGACAGTGTTAAATTAGCAACTGGTTGTGATTACAGCATTTCTCATGACTGAGCAATTCGGAGAACCTCTCAGAAGGGCCCTCAGGGGCAGGCTGAAGGGATATCTCTGGCAGCACTGAGGGTCAAGGGGCAAAACTTCTGGTCTCTTCGGGCCAAAGCTATGAGATTTTGTTTAACCATCAGTTTGGACATTACTAGAGAATGAATCTGTAACTGATGTAAGACCTAGTTGATAGACTTAGAGGGGTTGATAGGGAAGGCACCAGAGTGCCTGGGTTCTTTTCTCAATTCCCCTGTTAGTAATAGTCTTATGTGCTTTCTGAGTTAACTTGCCAGGGTCATCTGTGGCATGAAACATCCCCAGTAAGCTTCCTTGGTTCTGAGCCAAAGGCTTCTGCTTTTGTGCCCAAAGCCATTTTTCTTCCTCCTTGTTGATTTGTGGGGCTGTGGCTCAAACTGTCATTTTTCCAAATGCAGATGCAGGCAGATATTGCATCTGGGATGATAACTGCCACATGGCTTGAGGCCCGCAAATCACCTGGGGCCCTAACTTCAACGCAGAGGGCTTAGCGACAAAACTTTCCATGGACTAGACTCTGGCTCCATGCCTGTCCTTGGGATCCTGTAGGAGGAATAGGATAGGCTGCAGGAAGATAGGGTAGGGGAGAGAAGGGGGCTGTTTAGGAAACTGCTATCTATGGCTGGAGAACACAGGACAATTTGTTACAATGTGTGGTGTCTCCAACTGCAACTAAATTCTGTGGTCACTGAGGATCCATTGTTTCTAGCTGTTTCCCTGGGAATGAAACATTGTCAACAGTCAACTGCTCTACCAAGGCCTTGCTCAACCCCTGCCTCCTAGAGCTACTGAACAGAGGAAGATGGGTACACCCAGCAAGCAGCCCATTTCCCAGTAGAGATTATAGCTGGCACCTCTTGCGGACAGTGTTGGGGGGGGCTCCGCTGACAGTTTTGAGCACATCCCACCATTGTCTAAATTTAGCCCTGCCAGAGAGAATATGGGCTGACAGGGACATGGCAAAGGAGAGACGCAGGAACTATGTGCATACCCTGGGGAGCTGGATGGGATAGCTGGAACATGAACACTTGTTGACAGAAATCCCAGTTTGAAACCATGGCTCCATTTCTTACTAGACTTGTGACCATAGATAACCACAACCTCTCTGAGAGTTTTTCTTCAACTGTAAAGTGAGGATATTAAAGCCATTCAAAGAATCCAGAAAATCATAGAATACAAAATCCTTGGTTAAGCTTAAGACACTACAGATATGACATACGTACAGGGCAGGTTTTCCCTGATATTGCCACACTGCCCACTAAACTGCTGAAATGTTTTTTTACCAGTTGATAAATAGCCATAGTTCTGAGTCCTGAAGTGTCCTCTAGAACTCAGAACCCTTTGAATTGGGTTCACACTTGCTTATGGGTCTTAAGCGCTGCAGGAGTAATCTATGGTCCTGAAAATTTGGAGGAAGCTTAGCTGAAGGTCAAAGGAGATATGGGACTTGGGATAATGTTCCCCATGACTGAGAGTGACCGAGTGGTCAGGTAGTAAGCTGTCTTCTCTGTCCTGCCTTTCTGAAGCTCCTAGGACTCCTTAGCTTATTCCAATTCCTAGGTGGAGAGGATGAGCGGTGATGGCATTTTTCAAGTAATAAAACCAGGGAGACCTAAGAGAACAAGGTGTCCCTGCACTTCAGGGAGAAGCAAATCCTCACCCAAAGCCTCTGAAGACAGAGACCACAAACAGAACCAAACAGAACCGCCTATGAGTGGTTTTCCAGGTTACTGACCTCCCACTGTTTCTACCTGGTAGGGTTTTTCTACTATCTAATCAGTGCCCTGGGCATAACAGCAGGAGCCCATCGCCTGTGGAGTCACCGGAGTTATAAAGCTCGGCTGCCCCTGCGGCTCTTCCTGATCATCGCCAACACGATGGCATTCCAGGTAGGAAGCCAGCTCCACTCAGCTCTTTCGTCCTCTGTGTTAATGATCGGGGGTGGAACAGAGGAGATCCGCACCTGGAGAGAAGCAACACCTGGACAACTACTGCACTCTCTCTCTCTCTTATGGTCACCTGAAGTGTGGCCTCAATTCTTAAGTCCATGAAGCATAAGCACACTTCTGAGTCACCAGGAAAGGGACATTGGAGATAAACAGGAAATACTCTGTTTATCCTAAGGTTCCTCTGTTATCACACAGTCTGACTGTTGGGGTCCTTCAGCCTAAGGGGCTACAATGCATAAACCTTAGTTTATGATGCTGGTTTCCTGGGCAGACATTGGACAACAGAGTCACCATTTTAGGTGAATATCTTAGGTCTTAGGACTCCACCATGATGGGACTGAAGTACATGTTTCACGGACTCATGGATTCTGTTGTTTTAGGTAATGAGAGCAAATACTTTCATAGCACTGCGTATGTGCTTGGCGCTGCTGTAAGCACTTTACATAGATTACTACATTATATTCTTTTAGGAGGTATGTATTATTATTCCTACTTTACAGATGAGAAAATTGCATCACTGAGAGATTAGAGAGACCAACATTATGGTCCTATCTTGGGCTGCCAGGCTGGCTAAGTCAAGTATGGAGGTTTATTGAGGCAGAAAGTTCATAGCAAAAATAGAATGAAGGAAATTGGGGAAAAGGAACTCATAGCTATTAAGTGGTAGCAATGGGCAAAGGATAGTATTTGATGTAGGGCTTATCTTGGAGCACAGGGGAAAAAAGAGGCAACCAAATTTGTCCCCTTCTTCATGGCAGTACACCAGGTACTTCCCACATTTACATCATCATCTGTGCCATAGTACTTTATACCTTGAGGGCTCCTAATATTGGAAAGAAGATGAGGAAGAGATATTGGCACATCCTTTAAGGGATGGAAAGAGTCCCAGAGGAGCCCAGAGGTCATTTGGGAATGTGGCCAAGCTCATGATTTATATGCCTGGCCTTGATGAGTTGTGAGCTATCTCTTGCCAAGGCATCATAATGGAGCTCCCTGCAGCTTCATCCATTGACCAGGACCCTGGGGCGCAAGGCCGACTGCCTTGTTCTCCAGGCCCAGGAATTAGGCACCACATGAAGACCATTTCCAACATTTCTTGCTTTGAGAATTGCAATGTTCTCTCCTAATGAAACTATCAGAGCTGTGTGTGATCCACCTCCATTCTGCCCACTGTAAAACCTTCATGAAGCACTCAGTCCTCTTCATGTAGTCCTGGAAACTTAAGGTGCTTTTCCACTTAACCTTCAGCGGCAAGTTGGGGGAAAAGAAGAGGCAACTCTATGACCCTTGTTTGGAGACCCAGCTTTTGGGTATTTTGTGAGATTGGACTGAGAGCCATGGGCTCTTAGAGACATCTCTTCATTGGGATTCCCTAAGAGGGTATCTCTCCTCAGGCCTACATTCTTCTTCTCTGTCCCTCCAGAATGATGCTTATGAATGGGCCCGAGATCACCGTGTTCATCACAAGTTTTCAGAAACCGACGCTGATCCCCACAACGCCCGACGTGGCTTTTTCTTCTCTCACGTGGGTTGGCTGCTTGTGCGCAAACACCCAGCTGTCAAAGAAAAGGGTGGTTTGCTAGACTTGTCTGACCTAAAAGCTGAGAAGCTGCTGATGTTCCAGAGGAGGTGAGTGGAGTGGTGATAGAGTTGGGCACCTGGTGTTTGGGGACCCCCTCTTTTTTCTCCTATGACTTATAAACATAAACTGAGGAATTTACTGGTTTTGTATATTCAGAATTGTAATTTACAACCCTAATTTTTAACAGCCCCCAGGTCCACAGCCATAGACTATTGTTCTTTCTGCACTATCTTAATTAAACCAATTAAATTCAACAAATGTGTATTGACCTAGGAAGTCATAGATACAAAGACAACTGTGTCCTAGTCCTTCAAGGAGTTTGTAGCCTATTGGGGAGCAAAAGGATAAGCCAAGTATCTGAATAACTATGATACATGGCAAAATATTTTCTGTACCAATAAGAGACACAAAGGAGAGGGAGATTGCAAAGGGAAGGGTTTATGAAGAAAGTAGCTTTGGAATCCACTGATGAGTAGAGATTTCTCAGTTGTTGGGGGAGGGAGGACAATGCAACCAAACAGCATGAGCTAACGCCTGAGGCATGTTCCAGCAACAGAGTCCTTTTGCTTGAAGTATAGGGTGTGGTACAATTAACACTAGAGCGGGAGACCGGTGCCATTCTTGTAGTCTTAAAAGCAGACAGGATTTAATTCAACAGGCAATAGGAAACCATTAAAAGTTTTTAAGCAGGAATGTGTCATGGTCAGAGATATGCTTCAGAAAGATCACTCTCATGGCAGGTGAGAAACCATTGAGCCAAAGAAGTGAGAGGCAGGACCACAAGTTAGGTGCAGTGAGGATCCATGCTAGGGAAGCAGTGGTAAGAATGGAAAGAAGTTGGATGCAGGAATATTAATGATATAACAGCATAAGGCTTGACAGCTGAAGAGATGTAGGAAATCAAGTCAATGGCCTGGTCTACACTTGAGAGGTTGAATAATGAGGCAGGGCCCCAGAGAGGATCGCCTGTAGGCAGGAATGTGTCATGGTCAGAGATATGCTTCAGAAAGATCACTCTCATGGCAGGTGAGAAACCATTGAGCCAAAGAAGTGAGAGGCAGGACCACAAGTTAGGTGCAGTGAGGATCCATGCTAGGGAAGCAGTGGTAAGAATGGAAAGAAGTTGGATGCAGGAATATTAATGATATAACAGCATAAGGCTTGACAGCTGAAGAGATGTAGGAAATCAAGTCAATGGCCTGGTCTACACTTGAGAGGTTGAATAATGAGGCAGGGCCCCAGAGAGGATCGCCTGTAGGCATCAAGGATACTGAGGGAAGAGGAAGGATTAGAGGATGGCTGGCAAGATGCTAAACATGGACTCTGCAAAGAGCAGAAAGAGAGAGGTGCCCAAAGGCAGAATGGAAAGACAGCCTAGGCAGGAGAACTCAGTGTATTCATTTGGAATCTGGACCTTGCCTGTTTGTCCACATGGAATTACACTATAGATTTAAAAAAAAAAAAGGCAATGAATTTCAAGGTCAGGAGACCAGCATTCCAATCCTTGTTCCACTGGTTCCTAGTGGTGCAATCCTAGAAAAGTCATTTAACCCCTCATTACCTCATCTAAAAAGTAAGATAATAACACTATATTCTCATAAAATTTCCCACCCAATCCTTCCTGCTCTGTTTTCTGCCACACTGTCCTGACAATGTAGAAGGAAAGAGACAGCCCAACCCAGTGATAATGGAAATCAGGTAGGTCTAAGTCCTCTCTCCACTGACTCTGTGTATGGTCTTTCAATGTAGGTATTACAAGCCTGCTGTCCTGGTGATGTGCTTCATCCTGCCCACACTCGTGCCCTGGTATTTCTGGGGTGAAACTTTCCAACACAGCTTGTGTGTTGCCACTTTCTTGCGTTACGCCATTGTGCTCAATGCCACCTGGCTGGTGAATAGTGCTGCCCACCTCTACGGATATCGCCCTTATGACAAGAACATTAACCCCCGAGAGAATATTTTGGTTTCACTGGGAGCTGTGGGTAAGTCAGCTGTGCACAGCAAGACCACATCTAGTGGTCTGTTGTTTAGGATATTAGGCTGGGAACCAGGAAAACCAGATTAACTTGTTCTATGACCTCTTTTTTACTCTAAAATGAAGGGGCAATATATTAGAAACTCTTGAGAGTTAGGCAACAAGTCTTATATAAAAAGGAAAGGGTGAAAAATATTAATGTCTTTGATTCCAGTTCTAAAACAATCCCTAAATGCTGTGTATAATGAGCCCCTTTGGGTTTTCCTTTTTCCAATCACCTGTGGGCTGGACTGCAGTCTTGTTTGGGGCAGGGAATGTATCAGTAGAACAGTAGGGTCCTCTGGGTGGCTAGTTTGCATAGGGGTTTATATTTAAATATGCCATATAAAATGTTGACTTAATATTTGTAATTTAATTCAATAAACTTATCTTTGGACTGTATCCAGATAGGCCATTCTTGCCATGTATGCCATGCCTTATTGTTTGGTGATGCCAACAGGAAAGACATCAAAGCAACTGTCGGTGGCCTTTTCCCACCACCTACTATTTTTGTCTCCTGTCCTTGTTTTTTTTCTTTCTTCTGCTTTATTCTGTGCTAAAAATACCCCCTCCCCCCAATATGGCTTAGGGAACCTGCAATAAAGCAGTTAGTTTGTTCACAAGTGCCTGCTTGCTGATCTAATGCTGGCTATTCTTGAATTTCTTTCTCTCTATAATTTGAGTCCTAAGAGCCACAGTCTAGGACAGCAGAGTTCTGCCATCTGTCTCCTTTTTTATTTTTTCTGTCACTCTTTTCAACTAAATATAGACCTTTACTAAGGGCTGGAATTAGCTTTCCTTAAGCAAACCCAGTGGCCTCTTCTTCCTCACCAGTGATCAGTACTATTGGTCACCAACTATGTCTAGGCAACCTCACTGTTCCACATGTTTATGCACATCATGGACTAACATTCACTTTTTTCTTTCTAAAATTTTCCTTTATATTCTCTACCCTGACCATCTTTACAATCTGCATTGTTTTGTTTTGTTTTGTTTCCATTTCTTTTTAACTTTCATGCCTCTCCCTCCTCCTTTCAGGCACCTTCAACCACAGTTGATGTCCTTACTCTGAACCACCTTTGAAATAAATCACCTCGGCCATATAAACCTGAGATTTTAATAGAAATGGAAGTTTCTGGAATGAAATTTGTCCTGTACCGCAAATGGATCTATAGTGAGCCTCCCCAAGAGCAGCCTCTTTTTGACCCTTGATTCCAAGTGGCTCCAGTATCTTACCTTGTCTTATTTATTTCTCCATACCTGCTGCTGCCCTCCCTTATCACCACACCCTTTGTTTTCCTCTAGCTCTGCTTCCTGCCTTTCTAATCTTTTCTTCTTGAATTACCTCCCCCACAGTCACATGCTCATCTTCTCTCTGCCAAAGCCTGCCTCCCTTGAGCCTTTCTTGGGCTGTATCTTGCTGTCCCAGTTGCAAAGTCTTGTCCTTCTACCCCTTGACCCTCCTTCTCTTCCCGCACCCTGAGCCCCCTTGGCTATGTTTGTGTCTGATTCAGTTTTAAATCTGATAAGTATAGGCCTGGTTAGTGCTTGACACAGAGCCTGGCTGCAAAGCCATTTATGGAAATTTGCAATCCTTTATTAGTACCTTTAGCCTTTGGATCATTCTGCCCTCCTACACAGTTCACACTGTAGATAATCCAGTGTCACAGAGAGAGGATATACTTTGAGATGCCCTGAATGGTGTCATTTACTTTGTAGAACTGCCTTTACTTGCTTGTTATTAATATCATTACTACTCTACTGAGGTTTGCTTTTTTTTTTTTTTCTTCAAAGAGCTCAATATGCTCTTTTATTAACTATTCTTTACCTGGGCCTCATAAGGGTCAGTATTGTTATTGTTGAATACGGTTCAGAAAGAAGAGTTCTGCCAAAGGGTAGAGAACTCTCTGTGGAGTTTCCAAAGTTTTATCCATTACACAAATTATCATGAATCGAGAATTTCTTTGTTTTTCCTCCATCCAGCAAAGTGAACTGCTCATCACAGAATTTCAGAAGTTAGAGAGATAAAGAAGCATTTTGGTTCTGACTCCCACAGAGAGCTTCTGTTTTATCTGCATCAACACTACAGCAGGGTCAAAGTTCAAAGAATTCCAAGGCAGAGAGTTTACTGAACCAGTGGTGGCTGAGGACACTTGAGCTCCTGGGCCAGGCCTCCTTTCTTCTGACTTTTGGCTATTGCTGCCCAATTCTGTTGGTCTCTCACACTCTTGGACGTTGTATCAGTGCAGGTGTATTCCTTTGCTCTCTTTTGTAAGAAACACAGCAGAAGTTCTTTATTCTGGACTCTCCTTTCCACCCTAACACATGCAAATACACACAGAGCCTTGAGGATCTCAGACCAATATTTGGTAAAGCTCTGGACGTTTCCAATCTAAAATCCATTTCTAGTGGTAGCAGTTTCTTTTTGGTCATCTTAACCTCTGAACCTGCCTGCCAGTCCTTTTCACACAGCAGCTCCCCAAAAGCTAGGGGTGACCAATGTCTTCCCATTCATTTCTTAAGAAGCCTCTGTGGCCCTGGCTGGTGTGGCTCAGCACACTGAGTGTCGGTCTGTGAACCAAAGGGTCACCAGTTCGATTTCCAGTCAGGGCACATGCCTGGGTTGCAGGCCAGGTCTCCAGTTGGGGATGCGCAAGAGGCAACCACACATTGATGTTTCTCTCCTTTTCTTCCTGCCTTCCTTCCCCTCCCTCTAAAGATAGGTAAATAAAATCTTTAAAAGATAGAGAGAGGCCTCTTTGGGGATCTGTTTGGTTCAGAGTACAAGGGACTGGTTTTATTCATTCATTCAACAACAGCAAATTTCTACTAGGTTTGAGGGTACTCTGCTAAGTAACTGGTGTTCTAAGATCAGGAAGATGGCAATTCACAGTAGAGCTCCACAACTCTTTCTTTGTTTTTGTTCCAGGTGAGGGATTCCACAACTACCATCACTCCTTTCCCTATGACTACTCTACCAGTGAGTACCGCTGGCACATCAACTTCACCACATTCTTCATCGATTGCATGGCTGCCCTAGGTCTGGCTTATGACCGGAAGAAAGTCTCCATGCAGGCTGTCTTGGCCAAGATTAAAAGAACTGGAGATGGAAGCTACAAGAGTGGCTGAGTTTTGGGTCCCTGGGGTTCCTTTTCCAAAAGCCAGCCAGGCAGAGGTTTAATGTTCTGTTTATTAACTACTGAATAATGCTACCAGGATGCTAAAGATGATGATGTTAACCCATTCCAGTACAGTATTCTTTAAAAATTCAAAAGTATTGAAAGCCAACAACTCTGCCTTCATGATGCTGAGCTGATATTCTTCTTTCTTCTCTTCTCTTCCCTCACTTCTAGACCCATTGCTCTTTCCTTTGCTTTGTTCCTGTCGTCTTCCTGTCTCTTCCCTCTGCCTCCCAGAAAAGCAACTGGTGGGGCATTGGTGAGTGTCCAGTTTACCAAGTCTAGACAACCTTTCTGTCATTCATAACTAGTGGTTTTGCCCCAGATAACTCTTTCCTTGAGCTGTCCTGGGGCCTCAAGGTAGGTGGCTCAAGCTTGATTTGACAAAATCTTCTGGGAAGACCCCTATTCATTATCTTCATTCCAGACTTCTGCCAGGTGGAATGGAAAAACCACTTTATTTGGCACAAGGCTTCTAAAGCAGGTAAATTGTCAGGGGAGAGAGTTAGCAAGCATGGTATGATTGATAAGTAAGGATGGGGTGAGGTGGGAAACAAGGCAAGACGCTCCTGATGTGATCAAGCATACAGCTGCCTCCCAAACGAGGACATCGAGCCCCACCACACAGCACGCTTCCTTTCTCTCCTGACTCTGAGTAGGAAATGGCCATGGAGCCTGGCAATGCTAGAACACAAGCCAATCCTAGTGTATCAATAGAGTCTAGGCTGGGGATAAAAAAGAAGCATTTAGTTGGTAGTAAAAGCAGTCTTTGATGGACAAATTTTTTTCTTTAATAACAGGAAGATTTCTTATTTCATATATCAGGAAGTCTTAAGGTCAGTTGTTTCCAGAATTGGTGAATCCAACAGCTCATGGAATCATCAAAATTTTAACCTTCTGCTCTGCCATCTGACCATGGGGATATTGGTCAGCCCCTTCATGGTAATAAGGTGGCTGCAGCATTTCCAGACATTCGAAAACGGATGGATTTTTAGGAAATAGGTCAAACAAAAAAGATATGTATAAAGATATACTTTGCTCAAAATATTAAATAATTCACTTAGAGTATTTACCTCTGAAAGAGGGGTGCTTAAAGAAGAGGAGGAATAAGGTCGGTTGTCTGCTTTCCTCCTCACCCCACCCCCCATCGTTGGACAGGAGATGAAGAGGCTGAGAAACAGGATCTGCAGGCAGTTTCTGAGAGATAACTTGACAGAAGAAGGGCTTTCAGAACACATTGTCTGGGGATTTGGATTCGGTCAGAAGGTTACTGAGTAAGTTACTGGGTGTCCTGCTATGAAAACTGGTTATCCAAACAAGTTAGTTATTAGTAGGTTCATTCATTGACTCCTATTTCTGCTTGGAATTAGTGAAAACTAGAAGGTTTCTCACCACAGTTTCAGACCATTTCACTTATTTCTTTGTTAACATCTATCTAGGTCAGCGGTTTTCAACCTTTTTCATCTCATGGCACACAAACTAATTTCTAAAACTCTGTGGCACACCAAAAGATATTTTTTGCCAATCTGACAAAAAAAGAAAAAAAAGATATAATTTGATTCATTTACACCAGAACGACTATTGTTGTCTTAGCTGTTGTCATTTTTTTATTTGACAATCTAAGGGAAAAGAGGTCAGTGACCCTGACTAAATAGGCAGAAATTGCATGTTTTAAAAATTCTTGTGGCACGCCAGTTGAAAATCGCTGATCTAATCTAAACTATAGGATGGCCTAGGGGCAAGAAGATAGATAGAAGTCTCAATACCCTGATTGTCAATTCCTGGCTCTACCCTATCTGTCCATTTTTCCTACTGGTTCTATCTGTTCCCTGATGTTTTCTTTTCTCGCTGGACAGGCAGCCTCCTCTGTGTACTCAGAGGCAGTGATGATTATTGGTATCCAGGCAGACAGAATACTCAGGGTCACCGAACCACTGTTTCTCTTTACAAAGTTGAGCTAGCTGCCACTTTTGCTTGGCCTCCAGAGTCTCTCCACCTACACTTCTGTGTTCCCCTGCCACACTGATGACTCAAGACAAGGCTGGCAAACCCTACTAGAAATATCCCTGGCTTAGGCACTCTCTTATGAGGGACAGCCAAGCCAAATGCTTGCATCATGCCAGTGAGCCAGCCATGGAGCAAAAGAGTTTGTTTTTAGTCTCCTCTGTCTGGGTCAGAACCAGGGAGCATGCTGGATGTCCCCTGGCTTGCTCATTCACCTGGCCCAGCTTTCGTCTGTGCTCCCAGCAGACTGCAATGCTGATAAAATTAGGAGGGAGCCTAGTCTTCACTGGGAAGCACAAGAAACAAAGGCAAGTTCCAAAGTGCCTCATTTGAAAGGAGGCCCTGTTTGTTCCCTGGAGCCAGGGTACACTGCAAAGCTTTAGCTGAATCTTGGGGTCTGGGATGCCATGAACTTTGCTGAACAGCATCTCTATTCAGCAAACTAACCAGCACCCCCCACAACACAGCCGAGGGTAGACAATAGTGTAGAAGAGATCTGAAAAAAAAAAAAAATCAGTGTTTTGAGAAACTTGGACCACTCCTGTCCCTGTACCTCAGTCGTCAGTACAGAAGCCTGGCTTTTTTCTACCAAGATGGGAAATGTACAATAGCAAATGCTCTGTCCACTGGTGAATCCTAATGGCAGAAGGGAGAAGGGTCCTTCTTATATTAACTGGATGGATGCTATGGGGGTAAGCCTGGACTAAAGCATCTTTGTCTTTTGAGCCATTCCTCTCAGTAGAAAAGGATCTAATGGAAGATGACTGTAGTTTTGATCTGCTGGCCTACGCACCTACCTACCCCTTGGAAATGTCTGTTGGATAGTTTTAATTCCAAAGGTCATCAGATGCCTGCTTTATAATTTATGGTCAAAAACAACTTTATCTTTCGATTCTAATTAGGTTCCATAGATTTGATCCACACCATGACCTACTACACAAGGCTGGGTGGGGTCCTCAGGTTGAGGGCCCGAGTGTGTCTGTGGATGTGTAGGTTTCAAGATTCTAAAGGTGAATTCAAATGATGCATTAATAATCCAGAGATCAGATCTGATCAAGTCTGAGTTTCTAACAGCCCTTGCTTTGTGGGTGTACTGACAACTTATTTGGGTGCCTTACATCTTTTCTAATCAGTGTTGCATATGAGCCTGCTCTCACTCCCTCCGCGCCCCTCTGTGGAGTTCCTTTGCACCTGAGAGCCTCCAGAAGTGGCTGGTAGAAAAGGGGGCCTGGCTGGGGAATTATCAGTACAGCTGTTTGCAGGATTCCCTTCTGGGTTTCATTTTGGAAACTTTTCTTAGGGCTGTGTTTATTAAGTGCCCACATTTGATGGAGAGTGGAAGCAATTTGAATGTATTTGATTTATACTTTTTTTTTAGGTTAAAAGACAGTTGTAGCATTTAAAATGGAAACTTTTTCTCCTTGGTTTGCTAGTATCCTGAGTGTATTCTCTCTAAGTGTAGCTTAAATGGGTCAGCATGAAAGGTTACAGAAAGCAAGATGTCAATGTTATCTGGGTGGTGAAGGCCAAGGCCTCTCCTACCACTGTGCCACTGACTTGCTATGTGACCCTGGGCAAGTCACTTAACTATAATGTGCCTCAGTTTTCCTTCTGTTAAAATGGGGATAATAATACTGACCTACCTCAAAGGGCAGTTTGAGGTGTGACTAATGCTTTTTATAAAGCATTTTGGGATCCTTCAGCAGAGGAATTCTCTTAAGTCCTAAGTATTTTTATAGTAGCAGTATCCACCATGAATTTGTGTCCACCATGAACCATGTGACCCAGATGCTCTCATTAATCTATGGTTCTCTCTGAGAGATTGAACAAATCCATTGGATAAGTGGTGGATAACTAGCCAGACAAAATTTGAGGATGCATAAACGTGTTGCCATGGAAACATAGATAAGATACCTTTTCCTTGATTGGGTGGGACTTTTCCTTTTTTATGTGGGATAGTAATTTGTGACCTAAGAATAACTTTGGAATAATTTCTATTAATAACTCTGAAGCTAGTTATACTTATCTGAGATTGTGTTTGTTCATAATAAAAGTGAAGTGAATCTGATTACACTGTCTAGGAGTTTTTCTTTTGGCTGTGATTCAGCCTCCTGCGATTTATCTCTATGGCCCACAACAATATCTAGGTTCTATTCCTATACCTTTAAGAGTAAAAAACGGAAGTAAAGCTGCAATGATTGACTCATTCCCCAGTAACCTGTCCTGTCCTTCCTAAGGGTAACTTCAGGTTAAATTCAGCCTTGGCAGCAGAAAACCAGGAGTCTGCTGCTATTAAACAAAACACATTAACACCAGCTGACACTTTGGCCCTGGGGAAGTGCCAGGTCTCTTGTGTGTCACATGGTCACATGGACTCAAGAGGAAGTTAGCAGCAGGAAAAATACTCCAGGAAGGCAGTTTTTTAAATCTTGCACTCTAGGCTGGGCAGTCTAGGTCACTCCTCTGAAATGTAGTCCTACTCTGAAATAAGGTAGCTTCCTGGAAATGCTGATTAATAACAGCAGGAAGAAAGGAAAAACAATCCAAGGGAAGATTTGTAAATTCTGGAATAGAAAGGGCTTCATAATCATAGGGTGGAAAGGCTTTAGCTTTTACTATTTTATCTGGGAATAATCCTCTTGTGGAAAAGAGAAGGCGGGCTTTTTACAATTTGAAGAAGCTCCATCCTCCAATAGGAGTCAATTTGACAATACCTCAGTTTCTAAGAGTTTCCTAGAACCAACTCCCCTCATTTTCTAATTTAAGGTTGCCCTCACCTTGTACGAGAAGCAAGATTCTCGAAGTAATTAGGCACACCCAAAATCAAGTCCATGTTCATTGATGCCTTGCCAGACCTTAATAATTTAAGTTGATGATGATATTTTCCTCATCAATATCTGGCATTCCACCCCTTCCCTGTTTCCCTGTTTTGCTTAAAATGTTCAGACTGGACTTTTTTTTTTTTTTTTTTAGTTCTATGATTGCACTGTTCCTTCCAAGTCTGTTTTATTTCCCATTAACTGGCATACAAGTTAAGCAATTTATCCTCACTGAGCTCTGCTACTTTCTTTTCATTTCCTCCTGCATTTTTACCTAGCTATCTTCCCTCTGATTAAACATATTTCTATGCTTCCTCCAAACAATCTGTATCTTTCATGTTTGTATTTTATTCCTATCTGCAAAATTTCCAAGAAGGAAGAAGGAAAGGGAGCGCTCTTAGAACTTGATTAATATGTTCAGTTGAGTTCAAGATTGAGATGAAAAGGGAACTGAGTATGAATTTACCTTTAATGGTAAGTTGTAAAGAGTGAGCACTTAGGGAACAAAGTAATGAACTCTTGTTTTTGACATGTTTTGTATGGAAAAATAAAGAAGTTAAGGTTCCAATTAATAATCAAAATTTAACCATGGGGTGAAGGATAAAAAGTAATTTAATAAAACAATGAGAAAGAGCGAAGAAATAAAATTCCTGATACCCAATGGCCATCAATATTTTCCCTCGTCCCTAGAGGTCCTTAAAAAGATAGTTCTAGAAAAATAAGTAAATAAATAAATAAATAAAAATAAAAAGTCTGCTTCCTGGCTGGTGTGGCTCAGTGGATTGAGTGCCAGCCTGTGGACTGAAAGGTTGCCAGTTCTTTTCCCAGTCAGAGCACATGTGTGGGTTTTGGGCCAGGTCCTCAGTTGGGGGCGTGCAAGAGGCAACCAATGGATGTTTCTCTCCCTCTCTTTCTCCTCCCCACCTAAAAATAAATACAATATATTTTTTTTAAGTCTGCCAGGGCATAAAAAGAAATGAAAGGCATCAGATTGAAAAGGAAGAAGTAAAACTATCTCTGTATGCAGATAACATGATTTTTTATATTAAAAAACCTGCCCTGGCTGGTGTGGCTCAGTTGATGAGTACCAGCCATCTCCTAAACTCTAGGGGATCCCACAAGACTTGCAACCAGGGGAGGAATGGGCAGCTGCAGCAGTCCCTGGCTGACCACCTGAACCTCACTCCAAGGCCCCCTTTGCTCTGACCCCAGTGAGCTAACAGCAACCCTGCCTTGGCTCACTTTTTTCCTATAATGGTTCTAGGCAGCCAAAGCAGCCCCACTTAGCCTCTCTCCTGCTGCTGCTTCTATCCTAAGCCCATCCTTGTTTCACTGTCCCCAGCTTTAATATATGTACTCTCAAAATAAAAAAAGTATGAGAAAAAAAATTCCCTATGTTTTAATGTTTTTACCATATTGTAAATAGCTGATTTTCTAACCCAAATATAATCAAAAGACACACTCCTTACTCTCTTACTTATATAGTGATGTGGTCTCTATTAAACTGCAAGGAGACAAAGACACCAGCCACATGAGAAAATGCAAGCTAGAGAGTTTAGGATGATATTATTGCTATACCAAATTCCTCGGGGGGGTGGGGTGATATGTATATCATGTTCTACATTAGTTAAAGGGGTTAAGGCCACTGCATAAACAAATCTAACAAACTTTCAATGCAGAAAATCCAAGTTCTGAGTGCAACAGACCTATGGACACAATTATAACAATAACATTCACTATAGGCGGGCATTGTGCTGAGTGCCTGCCAGTCTGTTATCACACTGTATTGGAAACAGGTGATATTATTACCCCAGTTTTATTGATGAGATAACTGAGTTTATTTGGAAAGAAAGTAAGCTGTGAGAGAGTGAGTAATGGTGCTACGATCCAGCTCCAGAACTATGTTATTAACTATTCTCAATATTGGGTGTGGAATAGATAACAAACTAGATAAGCCCAGAACCCACAAGCCTGGTAATATTTAAAAGTTATTTATTTATTTATTTATTTTTAGAAAGAGGGGAAGGGAGGGAGAGAAACATCCATGTGCAAGACATACATCAATCAGTTGCCTCTCCAATGCCCCCACCTGGGGATCTGGCCCACAACCCAGGCATGTGCCAAGACTAGGAATCGAACTGGTGACCTTTTGACTCCCAGGCTGGAGCTCAATCCACTGAGCCTCACCAGCCAGGAATAGCTGGCTGGTGATATTTAAATATACTCAGAGGCAATAGCCAAGTTCTGGAAACAGCCTAAGTGCCCATCAGTAAATGAATGGATCAAAAAACTGTGGTACATTCACACAATGGAATACTATGCAGCAAAAAGAAAGAAAGAACTCCTACCCTTCCCAACAGCATGGATAGAACTGGAGAGTATCATGAGAAGTGAAATAAACCAGGTGGTGAAAGACAAAAACCATATGATCTCACCTATAAGTGGAACCTAATGAACAAAACAAACAAATGAGCAAAATAGAATCAGAGACGTGGAAGTAAGGAGCAAACTAACAGTGACCAGATGGGAGTGGGGAGGGGAATAAGGGAGAAAAGAGAGGGAAGGGTCTAGTAGAGGAAGGAGTATATAAAGGACTCATGGGCATGGATAGCAGGGTGGAGATTGACTTGGGTGGGGCGGGGCAGGGGAGAGCAATGGGGGAAATTGGGACAACTGTAATTGAACAACAATTAAATAAAATAAAGGTAATAAAAAAATAAAAATAAAATGAATATACTCAGAGGCAAAGTCTTGTTGTAATGTCAGTGAGCTAATTTATGCAAAGTCAAACTGTAGACGCCTTCTCTGTTCCAGAAGAATCCAACTCCACCTGATGACCCATTTTAACATTCAACCACGCCTGAGTTTTAGGCTCTCCACTCAAACCATAGAAACATCCCTGACATTTCCTCTGTAGTTTTCCGAACAATAACTCCACCCTCTTGTCAGGTTTGGAGATCCTTAAGGGCATCTTTTTCTTTAGAAATGTCTCCTGCACCTAGACAATCGGTGCTTGATAAAATTATTAAAAGATCTCTTGTTTTAAATTCTCTCTGCCACAAACTGTGAAATGTCACAGGGCGTGGTAGTGGTGACCTGTAGTTAACTTTCTATGCTGCAAGCAAAGCGCTGATTCTTGTACACTGACTTCGGGGCAAATGCCACAGGCCTTAATTGCAGGCTCCAGAGAACTGAGATTCTATACTGGGGTTGCTAGAGGCAGAGCCTTCCCCTTTTCAGGACCCAGGCCTGTCCCTCCCCCACCCAGTCCTGCCCAGTCTGCTACACCCAAGCCACAGAGAGCTCACAAAGGCCAAGTGTCTGCTGTGCTGACTCACCATGGTTCCCGGCCCAGGGCTAAGATGGTCTTAGAGGGGCCAAAGCAGTCCTCTCTTCCTGGCCATTTCCCATAGGAGCAGTGAGAAGCCAGGGCGATGCCAGGCTTTAAAGGAAGAGACTGAAAGTGAAAGGCAGCCGAGGGCATAGAATTCCTCATCACGGCAGTTCTATTCCTTTCTTAGAGAATTCTCAACAGCAGCAAGGATTCACCCTTTAGTCTTTTTGTTATATATAAATTGAAGAAAAATTACATAACATAAAATGAACCATTTTAAAGCGACATTTAGATTATTCACAATATTCTGCAACCACTGCCTCTATCTAGTTCTAAGACCATTTTTAATTCCCAAAGAAGACTTTGTATTTGTTCACCAGTCATTCTCCATTTTCTTCTTTTCCCTCAGGCCCTGACAACCACCAGTCTGCTTTCGATGGATTTACTTATTCAAGATCTTTTATATAAATAAATCCTATACTATATGCTCTTCTGTGTCTGGCTTCCTTCTCTTAGCATAATGCTTTGGAGGTTCATCCTCATTTTAGCATATATTAGTACTTCATTCCTTTTTATTGCCAAATAATATTTTATTGTATTTGTTTCTCTATTCAGCTGTTGATGAACACAAGTTGTTTCCACCTTTTGGCTGTTGTGACTAGTGTTGCTATAAATACTGGTGTGTATTTGGGTACCTGTTTTCAATTCATTTGGATATATACCTAGGAGTGGAGTTGCTGGGTCAAATGGTAATTCTAATGTTTGGCTTTTTGTGGAACCACCTAACTTTTCTACAGTGGCTGGAGCATTTTACATTTCCCCCAGCAGTGTGTGAAGGTCATCCTTTATTCTTGAACCCATTCATTCCTTTCCTCTCCTGTACTTCCAGATCCCACAGACTTCCCATTCTCTTAGAGTAGAAGGTAGAAGGTGCACCTCTAGTAGAAAGACTAACATCAGGCAAAGCTAAGCAGCAGAACGCTTCTGGCCCTACCCTCTGCCTCCACTCTTGCCTTTTCCACAAATAGGACTCCTTGACCAGGAACAGGCTGGACAGGCTCCTATCTCCCAGTGGCACACCCACTACAGCCATTAATGTTAAACCATAAAATTACCCTCCTAGTGCCCTCCAGCACCTCGTCCTTGCACAGAACATGCCATTAAACCCTCTTAAATGGTCAAGGCTAAGTGCAGAAAGGAGGCAGTTCCATGTGGAAGCTGCCAGCCCCGGCTCAAACCTGCGGGTGGGTGTTTAACTCCCAACTCAAGCTTAAGATCTGCGAAGATGCAACCGCTAGCCTGGTCCTGCCCAGCCCCCTCTGCTACAGGGCTTGCCTGTCTGGGCCTGGCTGGTAGCAAGCATGAATGGAGAGGAAGAGCCTCCCTCTCCACCCCCCTCTCACAGGGGTTACTGCCGGTCACAGAGCTATTTACATTTACAACAGCCCCACAGCGCCTGACCTAGCCGGAGCCAATCAGAAGCCCCCAAGCTTGTCTGACTCCGTCTGCTCCAATCAGGAGGTGCTATGCTTACAGCCTCTCTCTCTTTGAATCAAAGCTCGGCTATAGCCTCTTCTGGGGAGGGGAACCTGACTCATAACTCTGCTCTCCTAGATGTATCTTATCGTCCTAGTCTCTGGAATGGGGAAAATGCTGAAATATCTACCTTCCAGTCGAGGATACATCTGCTCTATAGACCTCTAGGGGAGTTTCGCATCGGAGTAGAGAACACTGTTCCTTCCAAGCACACACCCGCGCTTCTCTGCTATGAAGAAATGTAGAGAGATTTTGGCCTCCCTCCCTGCTGAGCCCCTCTCTTACTCTGGATTATCTTTACGAGCTCTTAATGCACAACTGCCTTTGAGGTGAGACCTTTGTAACCAGGAGAGGCCAGTAGACAGGGTTATTTTCTATTCTGTCTGCAAGAGTGCAAACACCCATCACTAAGAGGCGAGAGAGCAATGAACCAGCAAGATTGGATTGCCACAGGACAGCAGAAGCAGGAACGTGTGTCCAGGAACGTCCATGGCTGATGTAACCTGAGCAGGAAAGTGGAGTGGGAAAGCGGGAGGGGAAAGGAGAAAGGGAGCCTTGAAAGCCTGCCTGGAAAGTTAAGACTTGGCGTCTGTAAGCGATAGGGAGTCAGGTATTTTTCAAGCAAGAGAAGGAAAAAATTGTTCTCTTCCGTGTTTTAGAAAGTTAACTGTGGTGGCAACATAAAGAGCAAATCAAAGGAGGACCCAGAATAGGACTGGAAGATCAGTTAGGAGGTCCTGGGACCTAAAATCTAAGATGGTAATGGTGGAAATGGAAAAGAAGGGCACAAGCTGTGAAGCATTTTGGACTAAAAGCAGTAACACTTCATTGATTGGATATGTGAGATGAGGGAGGTGAGGAGTCAAAGATGACTTTAAGGTTTTCAGCCTGAGTGGCTGGAAGGAAGGGTAGCACCTCGGCTAACTGAAATAAGTAGTAAAATTTAAAAATTAATAAGAGAAGCAGGATTTGGAAAGGTAATAACAGTTCATTTTTTAACATGTAGAGTTTGAGTTGCAAGAAGAATATCCACATAGAAATAATACCCAATAAACAGGGAATAAGGATTGTGATGTTCAGAAAAGAAATAGAGATCCAAAGAGTATAGTGAAACTAGGCAGAAAATCTGTCACTTAGGAAGGGATTACAGAAGGTTGAAAGACAGAATCTTAGGAAGTAACAACACTTACCAGGAAGAAAGAGGACACAGAGTTAGCAAAACAAAGTATCATGTGAAAAAACAAAACAAAAGTACAATAGTATAATTAAAGTAGAAAAATAATTCCAGGAAAAAGATATTGGTTAATAAATTATGAAACATTCATTTAATGGACTACTTGCAGACATTAAAATTATATTGTAAAGCTATACTAACTGCCATTAAAAGATGTTCAACACATCTTGTTAGGAGGCGCATTCAGGTTAAAAAATAGTATGTACAAAATTATTCTATTAAAAATTCACATATGTGACTGCAAAAAGGCATGAGAGAACTTTTAAGGTGAGGGAGCTATTCTATATCTTGATTGGGGTAGTAGTTACAGAGCCTATACAGTTACCCCAAATGCTCAAACCATAATGTCTTAAAAAGCAGGGCAGCAGGGGGAAATGTTGATGGTACCTACTTTATAGGGTTGTTCTGGGAATTAAATGACACTAGAGAGTACGGTGCCTGGTATATAAGAAGGGTTCAATCAGTGGGGAAAGTTGACCCAGGACCACTGCATGGAGCAGGTGAGCCTGGAAGCAAGACCTGGAAAGATCATATCTGGCCTGCAAAACCAAAACCAAAACCAAAACCAAACAAACAAACAAACAAAAAACTGGCGTGGGTCCAGACAAAAAAGAAAGTTGAATAACTGAGTACTTTTAGGCTGAAAAAGGGAAGGTTTGTGTGGGGAGTAGCTGACTTAAAATATGCCATAGTAGAGGAAATAAACCTATTCCTATTGATCCTGAGGGAATGAGAGCATGGATGGGGGGGAAACAGGGAGGTATGGCCAATTTCAAGTCAAAATAACTTGAGCTTTTATGATATCTTGGCAAGAGTAAGCCATTCTTCCCCAGAACTGTTCAACCTGTCCCAGATGCTGTGAGGAAGTTCCTGTGTCATGAGGTAATAGACTAGGTTACTTTTTAGGTTCCACCTAATTTTAAGATTATTATTTCAAGTACATTAAAGCCCTTTATAAGAGGTGATAGGAGTTAAGTTTTATATTCAGTCTATGGAATAAATGTTTTCAATGTATCTATATTCTATCTCTTCATGATTTCAAAACATATATTTAAGCTCTCTTTATGACCAGGACTAGATGAGCTTAAAATGATCACATCTGGCTGATGACCACTAACTGAACTTCTAACTAGGCCTCTGGTAGAATGTAATTATTTAATAAAAGTTTATATTATACTTCATATCTGTAACACTCATTTTGGTATTTTATGGTACAGTAGAGAAACTGTTAAAGTAGGAGTCAACGGGACCTAGTTTCAAGTAGTGCTTCTATTACTTTCTAGATGCACAACTTTTAGAGACGCATTTAACAGAGAGGTTTTCAACATGTGATCGATCCATGGACCCTTGAAAAATCCCCTCAAAATATTTATTCCAAAGATAAAAGTTGAGCTTTCAAGAAAAATTAGGATTTTGGAAATCCTGCCTGTGTCACTGAGTTTGACAACTTCCCAATAATTAAAGACATCTGATAAAATCAGTGGTGATATTAACGAATTGATGTTTTGATATTGTAGAATGAAATGTGGAAGATTAGCATAATTCAGTGAACCAATATTTTCCAAATGACCAAAGCACAGTGTTACAAAATCATTTATGAATGAAAGGTACATTCAAAATGCAAGAGAGACCAGTGGATTCTAATGTAACATAATATAAAAACTGCATTAATCTGGCTTCAGATTCTACATTGCAACTAACCTTTAGGAAACTACTACTTGTTGTATTTTAGTGTAGTATCAAGAAGAATATCCACTATTATCTTTTAAAAGGCTATTAAACCACTCTTCCCTTTTCCAACTATATATCTGTGTGAGATTAGATTTTCTTCATATACTTTAATCAAATAACATATGGCGGCAATAGCTATGAAAATTTAGTGATCTCCTATTAAGTCAGACATTCAAGAGATTAGTAAAAATATAAAACAATAACATTACTCTCACTAAACTATTTTATTATCAAAAATAGTTATTTTTCATAAAATTTTATGTTATGCTAATATGCAATAGGTCTATTATTTCAAACAAATAAATATTTAAAATATTTATGTTTTAATTTCTAATATGGTAACTTTAATAGATATAACCCGCATAAAGAAAAACTCTTCAGGGTCCTCAAATTTTTATAACAGCTTATTGAGATACAATTCGCACACCATAAAATCTACCCATTTGAATGTATAGTTCAATGGTTTGTAGTATATTCACAGAGTTGTTCAACCATCATCTCAATTTTAGGGCATTTCATTACTTCGAAAAGAACACCCTCCTCTTACCAATTACTCCTTATATACTTCCAGTGTCATCCCTCCCAAACTAGTCCTACTCACTATTTTATTTTCTGTCTCTCTAGATTTCCCTATTCAAATAAATGGAATCATACAATATGCAGTTCTTTGTGACTTGCTTTTTAACATGATGTTTTCAAGGTTTATCCATGTTGTAGCATATATAAATATTTCATTCTTCTAATTGCTGAATAATGTTCTATTACATGGATATATCACATTTTGTTTATCCATCCATCAGTTGATGAATATTTGGGTTGTTTCTACTTTTTTGGCTATTGTCAATAATACTGCTATCAACATTCATGTATCAATTTTTGTGTGTATATATACTTCAGTTCTCTTGGATATATATCTAGGGGAATTGCTGGGGCATATGGTAACTCAATGTTTAACCTTTGAGAAACTGCCAGTTTTCAAATGCAGCAGCATTTTACATTTTTTACCAGCAGAGGGTTTCAATTTCTCTACTTCCTTACCAACACTTGTTAGTGTCTTTTCCATGTGGATGTCCAGGGTATCTCATTATGGTTTTGATCAGTGAAGGGGTTCAGAACACACCTCTCCAAGATATGCTACTTGGCATGTGGATTATTTTGAGCTGACGGTAATAATCAAAGCCCTGCAGGCTCAAGAGAAACTTTTACCTCTCCCTGAAAGAACTTAAGTTTGGAGCCTTGCCTATAACAAGAGTTATCACCAGAAATAACTTTTTATGACCAATCTATAAGGCTCATGGCAAACATCTGCTCTTCTTACTGTGCTGCAAATGACCTTCCTTCCCTCAGAAGCCCCAGCTCCTGACTTCATTAATGAGTTCAGGATGTATATACCTCATTTTTCCTTCTTGTCTCTGAACCTCTCATGTATATGGAGTCTGACTTTTTAAAAGTATATTGTATTGATTATGCTATTACAGTTGTATGCTCATACAGTTGTCCCAACTTTTCCCCCTTTGACCCCCTCTACCCAGTACCCCCATTCTCTCCAGTAATTCTACCCTTAGTTCATGTCCATGGGTTGTGCGTGTAAGTTCTTTGGCTTCTCCATTTCCTATGCTATTCTTAACTTACCCTTGACCTAATTTTTTTTTTTTAATTCTTGTTTCTTCTTTTTGTTCAGGTTGAATGTTTATCTCTTCCTTATGTTCCAAATCATTTGAATCCTGGCTTCCTTCCCTTCTCTGTTGGTTTCCTGTGGGTTATTCTTTATTTCACTTAGTGTAACCTTCATTTCTTCCTTTATTTTTTTCTATACTCAAGGAGTTTTCTGAGCATCCTGATAACCAGTGTTTTGAACTCTGCAACTGATAGGAGGGCTATCTCTGTTTCACTTAATTCTTTTTCTAATTCTTTTTCTGGGGTTTCGTTCTGTTCTTTCATTTGGGCCATATTTCTTTATCTCCTCAATTTGGTAGCCTCCTTGTGTTTATTTCTGTGTACATATTAGGTAGAGCTGCTTTTACTCCCTCTCTTAGTAGAGTGGCCTACAGAGAAAAGGCACCTATCAATTGCGTGGGGCAGAGCCTTAGGTAATTGCCAGGGTAGGGCAACCTGCTTCACTACTTTGTGGCTATGTGGTGAGGGCTTGGAGAGGGGGCAGTGCTCCTGCCTGGCTTCTGGCAGTTCGCCTGGTGCCCACCCCATTTCCAGTCACTTGATTCCCTTCCTATGTGCAACTCGTGCCCTTCCAGCTGCTGCCTTGGTGGTGGATCCTGGAGCTGGTGGGTTTGTGTAGGCTCTAAGACCATGCTGACTCTTTAAGTGGAGAAAATCTGGTAGTTTCTTCTGCCACCCCAACCCCTACTGGTTTTTAAAGCCAGAGGTAATGGGGGTTTATCTTACTGGTGCGGGGAAACCTGGGCTGTACCGTCTGGCCTGGGGCTGGGATTGCTCACTCCCAAGGTGTCCCTCCCATCTGCTCTGTTGCTGCTGCTGCCACCATACCACCTCTCTGCCTTTCTCTGTGACTCTGCCCCTCCTGCTCATCTGGATGAATGTGTCTTCTTTCAATCCTTGGTTTTTGGGCTTCCATACAGCTCGATCTTCTGATGGTTCTGGGTATTATTAGGTCTGAGATCTGGCTGTAATTCTTTCTATGGTTGCATGAGGAACCAAAGTATATCTATCTACACCTCCATCTTGACCAGGAGTTCTGCCTCTCTTATGTATGTGGGGGTTCCCACATGTGTGTACGTAATTAAATTTGGTTATTCTTTCTTGTTAATCCATCTCATGTCAAGTTAGTTATTAGACCAGCCAGAATAACCTACAAGGGTAGAATAAAATTTCTTCCTCCCACACATGAGTATTTCTCTAATGATTAATGATGTTGAACATCTTTTTATGGACTTATTGGCCATTTGCATATCTTCTTTGGAGAAATGTCTATTCAAATCCTTTGCCCACTTGAAAATCAAATATTTTTTAACTTATTGAATTACAAGAGTTCTTTGTAATTCTCAATACTAGTCCCTTATCAGACATATAATTTGCAAATATTTTTCTCATTCTGTGGGCTGTCTTTTTACTTTCTTGATAGTATCTTTTGAAGCACAAATTTTAAAATTTTTGATGAAGTACAATTTATCTGTTTTTCTGTTGTTGCTTATGCTTTTGATGTCATATCTAAGAAATCATTGCCTTATCCAAAGACAGTCACAAAGATTTACACTTAAGTTTTCTTCTAAGATTTTTAATAGTTTAGTTCTTGCATTTAGGTCTTTGATCCATTTTGATTTAATCTTTGAATATGGTGGGAGGTACTTCAATTATCAAAAGAGTGTAAAGGGCTCCTGAGAGCAAAATGTTTGAGAATCAGTGATTTACTTTTCTGAGCCTCATTTTCTCATTTTTAAATTGGTGGCTGTAATTAGTCAAAAGTACTTGCCAAAAGCAGATGGACTCTGAGGCCATTCCTGCTTCTAAAGGAGGAGAAGCTAGAGAAAGAAGAAGTAAAAAGTACATTTACAATCAAGTGGAATGTAATAAAGAAGAAATGTATTCACACAGAAATGATTAGATATGATTAAATTAAAACACTATTCAAATATGTTATCATTACTGCCATCATTTCCTATGCACCAACCTGTTGAAAGGTCCTTAATGTCTTCCTCTTGATTCTCTACTGTCACAGCATTTTCCTCATACCAGAAATATTGCATATCTTCAGTAAATATTTACTGATGAATTGATTGATCCAGAAATAATTTTGCCTTTGTCCTCTGGGAGGTAGAAAAAGAAGCATTTTTCTCTCTCCTTTCTTTTAATAAACATAACTATTAATCTGCACTAGGTTCATTTTTAGTCTAAAAGAATTCTAATGCCATAACAATCTCACTCATCAATGTTTCAAATTCTAGGAACAGCATTCTTGTTATTATTTGACATATGAGCAGCATTTAATGTCTGTTATTTAACTGCTGTTTATTTGCTCTTTATAACTCTGTTTGATTGTGACATTTTCTCCCCACCGCCACGCATTTCACTTATTTATTTATTTTTTAATTACAGTTGATATTCAATATTACTTTATATTAGTTTCAGGTGCAAAAACATTTGCTTATTCATTTATTTTTTTATTTAGCAGTCATTCCCCAGACACTCCCCACTGTTACTTACTAAACTTACAGTTAGCAAGACTTATAGCCTTTTTTTAATTTGAACTTTTAAGCTACTCTTCCCCATGCTATGTTTGTGAAATTAACATTTTTAACATAAGCATGGGACTTTAAAAGTATTCCTGGTAAATTTTATTTATTTGTTATTTCTAAATTTGGAAACTGTTGAGAGCTTTTTGAATTACAATTTCTTCTTCCAAGATATTAAATATCTCTTCTAACTTCGTGTAATTGAAAATAGGATCTACTAACCTGGCAGGGGAGATACCATGATCACAGAGGTGGTTTTCCCAGGGTGAGACTTATCCATTGCACTCTGCATGTGCTGACCCTTCTGATTTCCCCAAAAGTGGGAAACTTGACTGCATAATTTGTTTAGTAGGACCAAAAGTAAAATAAAATAATAGGATAAGCACACCTTATCTATCATAAATAAGAGGGTTGACCAGGTCAGAGCCAAGGACAATGTGAAAGATTTTGTTTTGTGTTCAACTGGGTGAAAATGAGACATTCTTCTCCTATGAGTACTGTGCAATGAATAGATGAGCACACTTGATATACCAGGGTCACCCTATCTTTGTCCTCCAAATAGTTCTCTTATTTATGTCATGGGCCAGTTTTAAAATCAGAACCAGCATAATTGTTAGTTAAAGAGAAAGAAAAAACACACAGGTAGTATCCTGTACAAAATAATAACCACAGCTAATAGTACCTCTACCTTTTATTCTTGGTGAAGGCAACCCAATGAGTTAAAAGGGTAACAAAATAGTCTGTTAGCCAAGTGTTGGAGACTTGACAAATATAAGTATCTGCCAAAAGCAGATGGACCATGAGGCCATCCTTGCTTCTAAGGAGAACCTAAAGAAAGGAGTATAAGCTGCATTTAGAATCAAGGGTTTTGGAGTCAAGATATGGAACGTAAGGAAAAGGAAATACATTAGGAGAGACCATCTTGTTTTAATATTTGTAACTTCAGTAGATAGTCTTTAAATTGACTAGGAAGAAGTTATCTACTAATAATGGATTTAAAAAATGACCCAGAGCTCCAACAGAATTCTGGCAGTCAGATCCCAGACTTAAGCAGTCTCTCTCTTTCCTCTCTTGGTAGCCTGGTCTCAGGGTTGAGGTGGTGGCGATGTGCAGGGGAGGTTGGTGAAATAGGAGAGAAGACAATGTTTAGGTGGGTGGGAGCTGTGTCTCAATGAAGTCTATTCACTTGAAAAGTCTCTTGTAGTTTCTTTGCATTTTGTTTCTATTTTAAACCTAAGTTATACTTGTATGTCGTTTAAAGAGTCAAATAGTTTTATAAAGCTTATTTTGAAAACAGCAGTACTCCATCCACTTCTTGTCACCATTTTCTGCTTCTCAGAGGTAACCATTTTCAACTCTTTTTAGCTGATTCTTTTTGGTATTCTTTTTGGCATCTCTGTGTCTCTAAATGACATGCTAATATCGCTACTTACTGCTTTTAAAAATGTTTACACATTATTTATTGACTTCCCACTATGAAAGATGAGTTTTTCACCTTCTTCACTATCACCACCACCACACACTCACTCATTCACATGGGCATGGACATGTTTCACTTCCCCTGACCTCCCAATAGAATTGTGTTGTAATTTTTGATCACATCGATATTCAGTGTTTATATTGCTCTCACTATGTAAATATTGTTCACACATAGACATGTAATGGATCTGTGATTTCACTTTTGCACAACTTTTTGTTTTCTCTGGATCTAAAATGTCTTTTTTGTTTGTTTTGTTTTCTGTGTACCTATCATTAATTCAACCCATCCTCAACAAGTTGTCTATATCTCTTCTCAATACATTTAGTCACATTGGGTATTCTATCAATTTCATCTTCTGGAAGAAATCTTTCTTGGAACCTTCTAACTTGCTCCAACCTGCAATTGTTGCTAAGCCTGCTGCACAGCTCTTATCCTGGGAATTCTCTTCAACATCATTCTAGAGATGCCCTTTTCTTCTCTCCCAGGTTGGATTCCCTGCTCCTGGATCCTTTGTGTTCCTCTTTCCTCATTTCTCCTTATTTTAAAAAGTCCATTCTCTGTTAGTTTAATTGAAAAAAACTGTTTTTATGTTATTCTCTTTGTTCTCAGTTTTCCAAAATACCATGATGATGTCCCTTGGTATGGATCCATTTTCATCCAGTATCAAGGACTTTTGGTGCATTTTTTCAATCTTAAATGCTTGTCCCTCTGAAAATTTGGGGGTGGAGATGATTAATTTCTTCCTTCATTTTCATTTTTTTTTTTTGTTCTCTCTCACTCTAATCTCCAGAATCGATCCTCCATGCTTTTAAATATTGTTCTTTTATTTTCCATGTCTTTTTCTTTTTATTGGTTTTCTAGATGGCTTCCTCAACTTCATCTTACAAACTTTTTATTGAACTTTAAAGATCTGCTATCATACTTTTATTTCCAGAAGTTCTTTTAGAATTTTTCTTTTTATTGCATCTTGTTCCATGAATGCAATATTTTCTCTTATTCTTTTAAGAATATTAATTATAGTTCAAGGAAATATTTTGATCCTCTTGTCTTAAGGATTTTTTTTGTGTGTGTGTACTTGACATCTATTCCCACAGATAACTAAGGCAGCTATTACTCATCTATCTGTTTTCCAGCTTTCAAAATTTCATCGTGGTGTCTTCTCCCACTTTTTTTGTCCTCGTTGGATTATGCCTCTTAAAAAAATCCTTCTATTGTTGTTTTACTAAGGTTTGAGAAGGGAGCAAATGCATGTGTTCAAAATGTCTTCATTATATTAAAAAAAATAATAACTTCATTATCTGGAAACTCTCCTGTAGTTTCTCAGAACTTATTTATCCCACACATATTTATGCAGTATCTCATATACGTCATGTATTATTTAAACACTTGGGATACAACAATGACTAAAACAGATTATTTCACACTTTTGGAGTTTATATTCTAGTGTGTGCATAGAGGGAGAGATAATAAAAATTAAATCTAAAGGTGTCGATTACATATTAGGTATTATATAGATAAGGTAAAAAATGTAGCAGGAAATCGATAATTAGAAGTAATGGGCCGGGGGTGGACTCTGGTACTTAATAGAGTAATCAAGATAGGTGGCATTGAGAAAGTAAAATTTGAGCAAAGACTTGAAGGAATTGCAATATAAATATGTATATTCCTAAGAGGATGTGTTCTATATTTTTTCTTTTTCTGACAAGCTTTATTCTCTTTTTATCTTAGATTGAAAGTAGACCAATGCCTTCTCTTTATTTTGTATCCTCACTGCACTTGGCATATAAGTCTACAAAGGACCCAACATCACTGGCTGCCTTTGTGCCTGGAGAGCTATTTGAACTTAAGGGCTGATTTGCTATATTCTTTCAGGTAAGATACCATTTCCAAATCTCAGGTTCTCCATTTGTACATGGGAATAATGGTAGACTGCTGGACCTCATTCTCTTCCTGGAAACTAAGTACCCATGAGCTTCTGTTAGTAAAAGAAAACTATAGCAAAAATCATGGTATTATCATGGCATTTCCAATGATAACTGAGTGACACAACCCACATTTTTTTGGCAGGGAAAAAATATTCAACTTATCATGGACTTTATATTTACTTTGGAGTCATCGGCGGCAGCCGTCCGTCTCGAGAGACGATGGTGTAGCTTCTTAGGAGTCTATCTGCACCACCGAGAATGGTTGTGCAGTCCGACTCGGGAGTGACACGGTATCTGTCTCCTCCTGTGTTGAATCGACATCTTGTGCTGACGCTGGAGTGTCCTCTCCAGTGAAGCTGAAGCTACAGAGCCTGGGCAGGGTGATATGGAGGGTCTGCTGTTGCCCATGCAGCAGACCCCCCCTCTCTTCGCAGCTGAAGGGTCCAAGGGAAAGACGGAGTCAATACAGCTTGGCTTCAGGTGCGCCGCAGGAGTTGCCGGTATTGACTACAACGTCAAACCGCCTTAGGGACTCCGGCTCCGGATTTTCTGTCGGGGTTTACTCCCTTAGCCTTTCCCCTGAAGAGGTATGCCGCAAGGCAGCGGAGGTTTTTTGGAGTCAGAGTTTTCCTTCTCTGATGTGCCCTGACTGGAAGATCGAACCAGCGACACTTAGCTCGCAGGCCGTGTATTGAAATAAACTGGTTTGATTCTACCATTCCCACTCACCCACCCCTCAAGCCCCAACTCACATTCTTGCAGGCTGGCTTCATGATCAGATGGCTAAGTAATAATGTGTTTTCTTCAGGATCACAATCAAAGGAACTAACTTTAAGTGAGTGCCGATATTTCCAGCACTATGCTGGTGCTTTACTTGTTGATACTGTTAGGCAGAAGATTAGAAGAGGGAGGAGGGGTGGGAGGGGGTACATAGTACTTGAGGAAAAAGCCTCCAGCCACATACCTGGTACCTGTTTTCACTAGATAACAAGAGGTGGTCTGGAGTGAAATAAAAATCTGAGTTAACAGACCTCCACCCATACTTATGCTTAGGAGGTCATGCCCTCCCTTGGAAGAGTGTGCACCACCTTCTCCACCAAACTGTTATGCAATCCCCTCACCCCACCCCACAAATTATATAATTCCTCAAGACAAAGAGACCAAGCACCTATGCCTTTCTCACCCACCTTGGCTAGGTCTGTTCTTTTCCATGAGAATGTATCACCAATAAACTTTGCTTACATACTAATAGGTTTGCTGATCTGTAATTCTTTATTGTGTCAGCAAGAAGAACCGAGCCTCCCACAACAATACAACAGCCTGAAGATACATAAGTTACTAGCCCTATTGCCAAATAAGGATCCTAAATCTTGAGGAATTTAATGACTTGTCTAAAGTCGCACTGCTAGTAAGTGACACAACCAGAATTCAACCCACATCAGTCTGACTCCCAAGCACAATTTCTATCTGCACCACATTGACTTCCTAGGAAAGTCTCCCAGAATTGCATTTCAGAACATTTTATGATTCATCAAACATGGAGATACTAAACTGAAGTTTTTGAAATGTGAACAAATTGAGCTTAAGAAAACAACATCTTATTTTATTTAGTAGATGTATTAGTATGGGCTCTTGAGAGAAAGAATGAGTGACACAGTTATACAAAAGGGTATCTATCATCTCTATTATCTATTCTCTCTCTCTCCCCTGCCTGATCTATTGATCTACAAATAGATAGATAGATTTATTATGAAAAATTAGCTCATGCGATTATGGAGACTGGAAGCCAAAATCTGCAAAAATCAAGATCTGCTGTCAGTGACTAGAGACCCCAAATAGCAGATGGTAAAATTCCCATCTGAGTCAGAGTCCAAAGGCAGGAGAAGAACTATGTCCCAACTGAAAGACATCCAGGCAGAGAAAAATTCTTTCTTATTCAGCTTTTTATTCTGTTTACACTTTCAACTGATTGGATGAGGCCCACCCATATTGGGGAGGTCAATCTGCTTTTACTCAGTCTCCTAATTCAAAACACCCTCACAGACACACCTAGAATAATAGTTAACTATATATGTGGGCACCTTGTGGCCCAGTCAGGTTGGTACATAAAATTAACCATTATAGCGGCTGATAAATTTAAGGAATTTGTTTCTATATGAGAATCTATTGGTAAAGAAGTCGTCGTCGGCAGCCGTCCGTCTCGAGAGACGATGGTGTAGCTTCTTAAGAGTCTATCTGCACCGCCGAGAATGGCTGTGCAGTCCGACTCGGGAGTGACACGGTATATGTCTCCTCCCGTGTTGAATCGACATCTTGCGATGACGCTGGAGTGTCCTCTCCAGTGGAGCTGAAGCTACAGAGCCTGGGCAGGGTGATATGGAGGGTCTGCTGTTGCCCATGCAGCAGACCCCCCCTCTCTTCGCAGCTGAAGGGTCCAAGGGAAAGACGGAGTCGATACAGCTTGGGTTCAGGTGCGCCGCAGGAGTTGCCGGTGTTGACTACAACGTCAAACCGCCTTAGGGACTCCGGCTCCGGATTTTCTGTCGGGGTTTACTCCCTTAGCCTTTCCCCTGAAGAGGTATGCCGCAAGGCAGCGGAGGTAAAGAAGTAGAAATGTGTTTTTTTATACATGGTGTAAATATTTTATTTGTTGCATTGATATATCTGTTGAATATTATCTGTTCCTTACAAATTTTTTTTAAAAGGGTTGAGAAATTCATTAGCAGAAGCACAAATATCTACTAAGAGTACCTGGAATGAGGTTAGTGGGCTGAGGACAATTTTGATCCCTTCCTGTAATTTTGAGTATGGGAGAGAGAACTGAAGGACTAGCTGCCAGGATTCCTGTGCTGAGCCATTCCCAATACTGCAGAGGCCATCTTTCTGAGGCAGAAAAAGCACTTCCCTCCAAGTGGCATCACCCTGAGGGGAAACAGTAGCCCCTCCCACAAGAATTACTCTGCCCCACCCTGTGGACCTTAAGCTGGGCTGCTGAGGAGTACAGCTGGAGGTTATCTCAGTGATTAAGTTTAACAACTAAGGAAGATCAGGGAGCTCTGAGACTTTAGGACTTTCCCCAGCCTTGATGTGCAGCCTGGTTCTTTCTGCACACAAACAGGTCCAGGAGAGGGACCCAAAAGCTGTGGATTGCTGATAGCTCTAAACAGGTTGCCCAGGGCTTGTCATAGGCAGCATGTGACATAGAGATACACCACAGTCTATAGATATACCTACACAGAAACAAACACAAAGAGGTACCCTAAGTGGGAAGACAAGGAAATGGGCCCTGAATGAAAAAACAAGAGAATCCTCCAGAAGAATAACTAAATGAAAGGGAGGCAAGTAATTTATCAGATATAAAGTTTATAGTAATGATTATAAGGATACCTGACAGCATGAAAAAAGACATAGAAGCAATAAAAAGAACCAGTTGGAAATTTAAAAAATGCAATATCTGAAATAAATAATACATTGGAAAGAATAAACAATAGGTTAGATGAAGCAAAGGACTGAATCAGTGATTTGGAAGATAAAGTAGAAAAAAACACCCAAACAGAGCAACAAAAAGAAAAAAGAATTAAAAAGAATGAGGAGAGCTTAAGAAACTTTTGGAACAACATGAAGCATAGCAACATCTTCATCATGAGAGTACCAGAAGGAAAAGGGAGTGAGAAAGGGGTTGAAAACCTATTTGAAGAAATAATGATCAAAAACTTCCTGGTGTGGTGAAGAAAAATGACACATGAGTCCAGCAGGTGCAGAGTCCCAAACAAGATGGACCCAGAGAGGCCTACACCAAGATACATCATAATTAAAATGGCAAAGCTTAAAGACAAGGAGAGAATCCTAAAAGCCTACAAGGGATCTCCAATTACACTATCACCTGATTTCTCAGCAGAAACATTTCAGGCCAGAAAGGAGTGGTGTGAAATATTCAAGGTGATGAAAAGCAAGGACCTGCAACCAAGGCTACTTTACCCAGCAAGGCTATCATTTGAAATTGAAGAGAAATAAAGAGCTTCCCAGATAAGGACTGCAACAAATGTTAAAGGGTTTGCTTTAAGAAGAAAAAGAAAAATAGGAAAACAGTTTTAAAATAAAATGACAATAAATACATATCTATCAATAATCACCTTAAATGTAAATGGTTTAAATGCTACATCCAAAATACATAGGGTAGCTGAAAAAAACAAAGCTCAGATATATGCTGTCTCCAAGAGACCCACCTCAGATCAAAAGATACATACAGACTAAAAGTAAAGAGATGGAAGAAGATATTTCATGCAAATGGAAAGGAAAAAGAAGCTGGGGTAGCAATACTTATATCCGACAAAATAAAATTTAAAACATAGGCTATAGTAAGAGACACAGAAGGATACTACATAATGATAAAGGGAACAATCCAAAAGAGGATATAACCCTAGTAAACATTTATGCACCCACCATAGAAGAACCTAAATATGTAAAGCAAATCTTGATGGACATAAAGGGAGAGATCAACAGAAATACAGTCATTGTAGGAAATTTTAACACCCTGTTGACTTCAATGGATAGATCTTCCAGACAGATAAGAAGATAGTGGCTTTAAATGACACACTAAATCAAATTAATTTAATTGATATCTTCAGAGCATTTCACCCCCAAACAGCAGACTATTCATACTTTTCAAGTGCACATGGAATGTTTTCTAGGATAGACAACATGTTAGGACACAAAACAAGACTGAATAAATTTAAAAAGATTGAAATAACCTCAAGCATTTTCTCTGACCACAATACTATGAAAGTAGAAATCAATAACAAGAAGAACACTGAAAAATACACAAAGACATGGAAGCTAAATGACATGTTATTAAAAAATGAGATCAAGGAAGAAATAAAAATCAACACCAAAAACAATTCAATTGAAAAATGAGAAAAGGACCCGAATAGACACTTCTTCAAAGAGGACATACAGATGGCCAATAAACATATAAAAAGATGCTCAATGTCACTAATTATCAGAGAAATGCAAATTGAAACCACAATGAGTTATCACCTCATACCTGTCAGAATGGTTATCATCAATAAATCAACAAGTGTTGGCAAGAATGTGGAAAAAGGGGAACCCTTTTGCACCATTGGTGGAAATGCAGACTGGTGCAACCACTGTGGGAAGCAAAATGGAGATACCTCAAAAAATTAAAAATGGATCTGCCTTTTTACTCAGCCATCCCATTTCTAGGAATATATCCGAGGGAACCCAAAACACTAATTTGAAATGAACTATGTTCATTGCAGCATCACTTACAATCACCAAGATATGGAAGCAGCCCAAGTATCCATCAGTAGATGAGCAGATAAAACAACTGTGGGATGTTTACACTATGGAATACTACTCAGATGTAAAAAAAGAATATCTCTTACCCTTTGTGACAGCATGGATGGACCTGGAGAACATTATGCTAAGTAAAATACGCCAGTCAGTTTGTTCATATGTGGAATCTAATGAAGAACCTGAACTAAAAAACAAAATAGAGACAGACTCATAGATAAAGCCAGGATGACAGATATGGTGGGGAGGGGAGCTTAGGGGGTGAGAGATTGAGCAAAAAGGAAAAAAGACTCATGGACATGAACAACAGTGTGGTGATTGTGGAGGGGGGTTATAAAGGGGTTCAATGGTAATGCAAAAATACAATAAAAAAAAACAAATAGTATTTTTAATTCCAAGGATTTTTATTTTACCTACTGATACATTAAATTATTGATATGTTAAAACAAGTAGTATAATTCTAACTTAAAACTGCCAGGTTCAAGTTTCTTACGTTTATCTCTTATTACTAGATTTAAATTCAATTTAATTAAGTTTGTCTTTCCCACTGGTCTAACATGTGGGTATCATGACATTATGAATATGCAGAGTCTACCTTTAACTTAGCTTCATAGCTTGAAAGAGTCAGACCAGCGAGCCCCTTCTTTGCCTCATCATCATCAATCTAATTTGGGTGAAGGTACTGGGGAAAGTACAAGCCTAGAACTCTTCCATGTTAATAATCTTATTTTTTGTCTGTAATGTACCCAATTAAAAAACAAAGTCCTTTAAATGGGAACATCTCTGGGACATTCATGCTTTTATAAGCATATATATATGTGCATGCACATTATTTTATTTTTATACATTATTTATAATATATTCCATTTTCTTTTGAAAATGACTGGGAGTTTTATATAGATAATTAGCCAGTGTCTGAGAGGTAGATGGGTAGACAGAAATAAAGACAGCTAGTAAAGCTAAAGTTTTATTAGTTAGTAGTTTAGTAATTTTATCAGAAATTTTTATCTAGAATCTCAAATATAGTAATGTAAAACATAAGGAAAATATGATCCAATACATATATTTCCAAAATACATTTATTTCTAAAAAAGAAGTATACATTCTATATTTGTAATAGTTATTTGACCATGACAATAATAGAGTTTTCAGCTAAATAGAACTTCCTGAAGAACAGAATTATAACTATTATTTATGTTTACTTAATTGCATGAAGTTGATTTATTTGATTCACATTGATAAAATGCTTCCAAAAGATGTGACATTGTGCAAGGCATTGGAAATTCGAAGATAAATTAGACATGGGTCTTATCCTCAAAGAAAAAAAGTCTGGTTAGAAAGTCAGAGAAAGCGAGAGGAATAATCACTACTTTCCTATAGTTATTAGACTCCCCCCATCTTTTTTGTTGTTGTTGTTATTGTTAGCTATTGCCCCTTTTAATGAGACCAGAGCTTCTCACCTAGATCCCACAGGACAGCCTACATTTATTCCCACTTTGGGGGTCTCCTGACTGACCTGGAGAAGCAGCTTGATAAGGTGGGATTAATTTTATGGTCTTTAGAGTCCAACAGCCCGGGTTGACTCCAAGCTCTAGCATTTGCTTCTGGCAGAGTATTCTTGAGCAAGTTATTTAACTTCCCTTTGCTTCAATTTATCTGTTACATGAGGATGACAATAACACACATTTCATAAGTTTATGAGGATTACATGAGTGTTTACATGTAAACACTTATAGCTCAAGTGTTTAGAACAATGTCTGGCACATAGTCAATGCTTGATAAGTATTAGTAATTAGCTATTATTGTAGCATAAATGTTGTCCTTTGTTTTCGACTGTGTTGCAAACACATTTATCTTGAAACTTTTTAATTGAAGGTTTTGATTTAATCAAAGAAAGTTTTGTAGGAAAGGTAAATTTAGGAGACCTTTAAAGGCTGGAAATGAGATACCCCAAAATAAGGATTAACATAATAAATCAATGGTCAGGAGGTAAGAACAGGAAAACTGGACAGAGTGAGTGTTCAGGAGATTTTATAAGAACAGATGAAATAGAAGAGAATATCAAGAGTTGACAGAAGAACCCAAAATCAGCTAACTGAAAATACCTAGACTTTTAAGAAAGGAAAGCAAGCTATTAATGATTTAAAGGAACAGTGTATGGTCAGAGAAGAAGAGGGGAAAAAGGAATCCACCTCATAGTTAGTGACACAGCATCAACATCTTTGTGATTTTGCCCAATATCTTATGTAGAGCTAATCTGAGCTGACTTGAATAATACTTGCCCAAGAGCCTGCAGAGTTTTCTGTCGAACATTTTGACAGTTGCCAGATGGGAAGGGGTTTGGGGAAGGGTGAAAAAGGTTAAGAGATTAAGGGATTCGAATGGGTTGTTACAGAATAGTCATGGGAATGTAAAGTACAGCATAGGGAATTTAGTCAATAATATTGTAATAACTATGTATGGTGTCAGGCAGGTGCAAGATTGATTAGGGTGATCACTTAGTGAGTTACATAATGTCTAATCCCTGGGGGTACACCTGAAACAAATATAATAATGTACGTCAACTGTAATGGAAAAATTAAAACATGATTTAATCTGAAAAATAAAAGAGTTCTCTGTTCACTACCAACTGATATCTAAACTCTTAAGCATGGTATTCCAGCCCTACCATAAAATGGGCCCAACTAACTTTTTAAAAAGTTTTATGCACTATTTAAGATAGGCAGACTATATTTAAAATAGCACAACAAAATACCCATTTACCCCGCATTAAATTTAAGATATAGAACATGATCAACTAAGTTGAATACCTTATATAAACTTCCTTGATCATATCTCATTCCCTATTCTTCTGCACAAGCATTATATATATCCCTAAATAATACATAATAATATCTTACAGTATTTTAATCTTTATTAAAAAGATAACATAGGAACTCTCTTGCAGCCTTGGTTTTTCTTTCCCATTCAATATTATATTTATAATATTCACCATGTTGACATACCTATAGTTATTTATTATTATTCATTATATATAATATTAATGTAATATATAACATATATACCTAATAGTATAGTTGTTCATTATTCATTATTAATATATCTATAGCTATCCATCTTTTCTCCTGCTGACGGACATCAAATTTGTGTCCAGCTTTTTGCTATGAATATTCTATATCTGTCTCCTTGTATACATAAGAGAGTTTCTCTGGAATTAGAATATATGGATCACAAATTATGAGTATGTTTGACTTTATTAGACATTGATAAATTGTTCTCCAAAATGGTTGCACCAACTTACAGTCTCATCAGCAACACAGACAAGTTTCCACAGCTCCCCTTACTCACCAACATTTGCGAGTGTTGGGCCTACTTTCCAACTTACTTTTGTAGCTTTAATTCCCACTGCTCTCCTTCATGAACCTTTGATTCCAATCAAATTGTAGTACTCACTGATCCCTGAATGTATCCTGTAATTAATTTCCCTTCTCCCTCATGTATTTATTGGGTAGATACACTGTGTCAGAAACCCGGCTAATGTGTTAAGAAAACAAACAACAGAATATATTTGTCAAAATGAAAATCTGTACAAATTACAGTATGCAGTAAGGCACAAGGAGCACACAAATGACCTTTGTTTGGGGCAGGAAGGAAAAAAGAGTGGGGAGAGGGTCAGAGAAAGCTTCGCAGGAGAGTTAGTTTGATCATGTTTACTCAGGCAGCTACCTCTGTCTGGAAGATCTTGTTCTATTCATGGCCAGCTCAAAGGCCAACTCCCCACAAAATGTCCCATTTGCCCCAGGAAAGTACTGTGCTTTGCACTTTTCTTATAACCTATATTACATTGTCTTATATTGTAAAATATATATATTACCCCCTCTAATAAATTACAAACTCATTAGTGAAAGGTGTTGCCTTGTAAGACATCCTTATATCTCCCACACAGTGTAGAATGTTGCTGACACACACTGTGTATTCTGTAAATGCTAGCTGAATGAAAGATTAGAACAAAGAAGTGGGGGCTACATCATCTGACTTTCATTCTCCCAGATGCTTGACCCTTCAAACATTTTAAGTAATTGCTAGCTCAGACTGCTTTTTGCTATTGTGAAAGTAACAGGAAGATTTTTTTTTTAAGTTATCATCCCTAACCCAAGCTGGTGGAACTCAGTGGATTGGGTGCTGGCCTACAAACCAAAAGGTCACAGGTTCGATTCCCAGTCAGGGCACATGCCTGGGTTGCAGGCCAGGTCCTCATTTGGGGTTGTGCAAGAAGCAACTGATTGAGGTATCTCTTGCATGTTGAGGTTTCTCTCCCTCTTTCTCCTTCCCCTTCCCTCTCTCTAGAAATAAATAAAATCTTTAAATAAATAAATAAATAATAAAGTTGTCTGACCTGTTTTTTTGATGTAAAAAAACATGTTATGTAATCTTACAAAATCTGGCCAATCAAGAGGGTTGTCTGTTTCTTGCTTCTTTAATAAACTCTACATTGTTATTTCAAAATATCTTGCCAACATTAATTTATTACCACTGTACCCATCAGCACAATGAAAAATATTTGCATATCTCTTTGGTATAGTGATAGAGAAATGAGGTCAGAAGCAATTCAGGGCTTGGGATCTGGTGGCTTTTATAATTTTATATAATGAGTCTTCCTCTTTATTTTCCAACTGAGCTCCCACTCCATATTGAAATAGGAAGTTTGATTATGCTCCAGGATTTTGTGAGAAACACATACTAGTTATTAACTAACAGGCCTGTATGAAATATTTGTATTCATAGCTTTTTATACATATACATTTAATGATACTATTAATGGAAATGAAATCAGAAAGTTATATAAACTTAGGTGAAAATATTTTCATGTTGGCTTACTAAAAACTAACTTGTGACCTTCCCAGATTTTAGGTTAAGAGAGACAGAGCAGGTAGCAAAGATATACCTTACATTCTTTGGTGTCACCTGAGCCACACTAGTCATGTAGATATATCTGTGGAAGCTGGGTTTGGAATCAAAATTTACTAACAGGTCTACCCTAAGAGCACTTATGAAAAATCACAATATATTTTGCATATCATAGTAAAAATCTTTAGATTTTCTTCATAAGGGAAATCCATTTGCATCTAGTCTTAGGACCAAGATGGGAGATTCCGGGGAAAAAATGTCACGGAGACATTTGCAATAACAACTGCAATATCATTCATTCATTCATTCATTTGTTCGTTCATTCATTGGAAGATGGGGAGAGAGAGAGAGACATTGATTTGTTTTTCCATTGCATTCATTGGTTGATTCTTGTATGTTCCCTAACCAGGGATTGAACTCGTAACCTTGGCATATTGATACAACACTAACCAACTGAGCTACCTCACCAGGGCATATTTTTTATTTTTTAAAAACATTCCACATAAAGAGCTATTTCTGCAATGATTTAGTTACCACAAGAGTGAGTGAGAAACACACAGGAACTCAGTCTTTTCATTCTGGTGATGGAGGATCCATATACACAATCTATGAATATTTTTCCAAACATCAAGATGAGTATAACACTTCTGTCAGTTGCTGGACTGATATGAAGAAAGTGAGCCTCTTTACAACATTTTATTGAATAGGCGGCTTTATAAGGCTGGAGCGTGGGATAAAGGGGATAAAGGTGAGTCTCTCTAGCCAGGTATGGGTTCAAAGGTTGAGTGGTGAGAGGCTGGTGCCAGCCAGAGGGCAGAGTGATTACTTAGGGCAGGAACGAATGGAGCTGCCTCTTCTCCTTCCGTCAGTCAGTCTTCCTTTCCATTTTGTGAGACATAAGCTTCTCTATCAGTGCTCAACATGTTTATCCCACTCCACCTTTTGTCTGCAAAGAAATAGACACCAGCCAGATGCCTCATAGCCCTGTTCTTGGTATAACACTGAAAGATTTACCTTCAATTATCTTTAGTTTTGGAATTTATACTTCTTTCTCCTAACCGAGGTAACTAAATGAGTAATTCAAATAAAATTAAAAAAAAGTATTGGTCAAGCTTTTTCAATGCCAGTAAAAGATATCTCTTCCTAGCTCTTGTATTCATCCAACAAAGCTAATAAATTTTTTAAAATCCTATCTATTTTTGTAATACTGTAAAGCCACAGCTGACGTAAGCCCAGATTAAGATAAAGTATCAAATTCAACCTCAGAATGACTGGGCTATGCCACAATTTCGACGTTAACATAGAAAAGTTCTCTTCAGCTGAGCATCCTTACTTCCAAACACTCCAAAAATTTTTAATTCTAGAATTTAGAACAGGAAGGGAACTTTGTCTTTGTGACTATCTCTCAGTCTTGCTCCCCATGAGTCTTGTGTCCAAAAATATCCCTTTTATGTGAAGTGGGACTCGGGTGCAGCCAGAATTTTTTGTCTTTCACCTCTTTGTAATCAGAGAAAACACAACTGGCTGAGATTGTTGTCAGTATGTGGGTGTGGCTGGAAAAAAGTACCCTCTGTGACCAATAGTCCTTTCTTCACTGTACTCTGCTTTCATACTGTTTCTCATGAATAAAACATATTCACATGACATTCTGTACTTTTCTGCCCTTATTCAGTTTATGCAGATAGCCACTTCCTTTGGGCAGCAGGAGAGAAGGGTCAGCTCTGTGTAGCTAGAGATTAAGAAAGAACTACAGAATTTGCTTAAAAGTGCATGATGGGACCCTCTTAGAAATTGGATGACAGTCAAAGTCCTGGACTCCATGTCCATAACTTAGCCTGCTTTCTTCCCATAAAAAGCTTCGTTTATTTTCAGGACAAAAGAAATTCCCAATAACTTTCTTTTTCTGGGAACAAATGTCTATGTACCCTGTCTTCAGGAAGAAAGGAGAGAAGAAAAGGAGAGAGAGAGAGAAAGAACCAGAGTAGTTTCAAATTCTAACTTTTTACAAAAATACAGTCTTGGACCAGTTTGAAAATATAAGCCTTCAGTAGAGTGAACATAGCTTTGTTTTTGTAGAACAAGGTAAATCATTTGGAAGGTCACATACAAGAGCAGTTAGGTTCAATATTAATATAGTTAAGACAGCAACATGCTCCTCCTGAAACGTTAGAGGGAGTTGTAGCTCATCTAACGAGGTCAGGCCATCTCCTGTCGCTGGCCTTTGGGTTCTCTGAAGCAGCTACTTGGGACGTGGTTTTTCCATAGAGGAATTATCCCTGTGCTAATGTGGCTTATGGAATGTTTACAAGCAGTTTGAAACACTGCGATGAAAGGTACAGATGGGATCAGAGGGCTTTGAAACCGTATTTCCCTAATATATCTTCTTTAAAACTATAAGGCAGAAACAAAGGTTACCAGAATGATTTCAGCAGGTTTGCCCCTCACCTTTGCAGAACTACTACAAGAGCACAAAGGAAGGCCCATGTATTGTTTACATATTTAAAATTTACAAACCAAGCTAACAGACGGTTAAGATAAAGATATAGCCTTTCCTTTTGCTTTGGCAGGAATGCCTTCATATTCTAGAAGGCTAGATTTGGATTTAGAATTCTCAAACAGCTCAGAGTCCCACACCAGAGACTGTGGGAAAAGCTGGCTCCAGCCCCTAGCCTCTAGCACTCACCTATCCCTTCCCCAGCTCAGTCCCATGCTGGGAGGGTCCTCATGCTCATCCAGGTGAACTTTCTAACTCACGTGTCTCAGTTCCAGTCACACACCCTTTCCACAGCCACTCCTGGGGTCTGGCCATGTGTGCACAGGCAGCACCAGCTGCCCTTGGAGGACAGACCCAAGGAGAAGACCCACAAGGGCTCTGGAAATGGGTTTGGGAGCCATTTGGGCAAAAAATGCTGGGATTCAGGTCCCCAGAGCCTCATCTAGATGGGGGTACACACCGATTTGGGTGGACAGGGCAGGGGGTCCTCTGCCCATGTCCATGTGTATACTAACTTTCTAGCACTTCCCTCAATAACCCTACATTATGTTTTTACCTTTGTTTATTAACTTATCAACTTTAGACATTATCTTCTTTATATACACAATCATAAACTACAAAAGTTGCAAGTATAACACAAGAAAACTTTTTTTCTAAAACATTTGAAACTTAGTTGCCAGTATGATACCCTGTCACCCCTGTATTTTTTTAGCGTGCATTTCTAACATGCACATAAAACTACATGGCAACCACCAATCCTCAGACTCTATCCAATTGTCCCAATAATGTCCTTCCTAGCACAGGATCAAATCCAGAATTATGCATTGCACAGAGTTATCATGTCTCTTTTTATTGTTTAAAGATTTCATCTATTTTTAGAGAGAGGAGTGTTACCAAACCCAATGGGGGGTGGGGGTGGGGGGTCCTACCTATCACCGCCTTCCAGGAATATCTCCAAAGATGAGGTCGGTAGAAAAGAAAGGATTCTTTTATTTAACAATCATATATTTTGAAAAAATAGCTATTTGAATATTTGTCACTACAACATAGATTCAAGAACCGAAAATAACAAAAGAACAAAAATCTGCATTACTGAAGAAGGCATATAAACTTTTGTTTGTTTAGCTTTTTCTCCCTTTATTTTCTCCCTCTATTAAACCCCCAAAACTAATATTTTAGTCTGACAGACCTGTGCTGGAAGCAGGCCGGTGGTGGCTGCTGACAAGCCATGCACTGGGGAGGGACATGAGGCCTGCCACTGACAGACCTGAGCCCCCTCCTGTCCCCTCTTACCATCCCTAATGTCCAGGACCCAGGACTTCCAGCCCCCAGTGACTGGGAAGAAGGGGAGAATTTAAAAAACGACATTTCTACGCACTCCTTCTTAAGTGATCTCCCCCAGAATCCCTTGCATGACCTAGCATGTGTCCCCTTGGTTGCCAGGGCAATGTTTGCCCAACTCAACCCCTCCCCCATTTCTGGGGGTGGGGTCCCCATTACAGTATGAGTCACTGATACTTGCCCAATTTCTTGTGGTCATTCCTTGGTTAAGCAGGAGGTGCAACTGATAATGTCTATAATACTTATAAGGGAACTTTTAATGCAGGAATCTTATATGAGTTTGTTAGTACATTTTATTCTAATTCATTTCATGGTAAGTCAGAGTAGTATAAAGTTTTTTTCCCTGTTACAAGATGACTCTTTGGAAGTTCAGCTTCATGTGTATGTCAAACAAAGGAACTATAAATAAGGAAAGAAGATCCTTAAGAAAGGTCAGCTACTTTTCTTGGAAACGGTATGGCCAAGAGCAGAAAGAATGTCTCAGATTTCAGCTTTAAGTAGAGTTCAGATTGCCAGAACTGAACAAGCATTCGTGAATTTCCTGGGATGCCAGGCCCTGTGCCTTCCTTGGGAAGCTCTTTGGCATTCCTCAACTTCCCACCTCCATTCCACCATCCCTGGGCTGCTTGAGTCTGGGGCCACTCAGGTGTGCAGCCCAAATCCTGCCTCACTGTGAAGGGAGAAGGGAAGCCCAGCAAGAAGTGGTTGTCCTTTCTGCAGTGGAAAAGGACCGCCTGGTCCCTGGTGATTCTGGGAAAGGCTCACTCTTCTGCAGTCACTCTCAATCTAAGACCAATAAAGGCTGCCTAAATAGAGGTTGGCACCTAAGGTGGGGGAGGGGTGATTTGTTGTTTAGGGGCACATGAATGACACAGCTGCCACATGTGACATGGCTGCTTTTGCTGACTCTTGCTCAGCATGCGGTGCCGGCATCCCACTTATCGGGGTTGCTCCCTGTTCCCCACTTGCCTTTGTCACTTGTTATATCTCAGGCCTGTCCCTGTCATGTCCCGGCTGCACCTCTGGGCCCCAGAGCTCCTTTTCACACAGCAGCTGTTCTGGCTGCGGGTCAGGCAGCTCCAGCTCAGCCTCCAGCCTTGGATCCTGTCCTGCTGACCTCTGTTCCCCTGGGGCCCACTGAGCCCTGGCCTTCAGATCAGCACCCCCACCTCCACCTCAGACCTTCATATATTTCTGAAGATTTTGCATTTTTGTCATTCCAACAAGAAGCCTTAGCTCTGCCTACAGAGGTCCCTGAGGAAATGGGACCTTTTCCAACCCCTCAGCAGGCCCCAGCTCATCAACCAGAAGAACCTGAGGCAGCAGAACCCTCTTCAACCTAGGAGGACACCTCAACTCAGTCTGCAGTGTCCCTTAAGTTGCTGAAATCTTTTCTTCTTTATCAAGGAGTTTTAGATTAGCATCCATACCCCCTGGAAAAGTTTACTCTTCAATCCAGCAGAAGAGTACAGTTCTGCAGCAATTGCCTCTTGCCAGTTTAGAAACTCATTCAGTCCATCAGAAGGGTCCAGCTCAGCCTCCAAAATCCTCTATAAATCATGAGGTGACAGTCTCACCTCTAGATTCAGGTGAAGCTCAGTATCCAGTGTTGCCAGAACCTGAGATGGAGGAGGGCGTTACCTGGAGAAGGCAGCCCCTTTGGCTTTGGGATATATAGTGGCCTCCCAATGCCATGTGCAAGAGAAATGTGGAACAGAAGCCACATCTTTCAGAGTCTGTGCCCCCAGGCCTCTGCTCACAGGCCCGCACTGGCCACTGTTGGCAGACCATTAAAACGCACCCCCGCACCTGCCCGGGGAAGGGAAAGAACCCACTGACTTCTTGCTTCCCAGCTGTCAGTTTCAAAAGTCCTCTCCCAGGACCCCATGCATGCCAAAAGCCAGTAGGAGTGTCCAACCTTCCAATCAGTGAGGGCCAGTGTCAGCCACATTTGCCTTTGCCCTGCTTCCGGTTGTCAAGTCTCCAGTCACACAGGCTCAGCTCAAACTGCTCCCCCATTTCTGGGCAAGTGCATGCCCCTGCCCCTCCCCCCATTACAGGGGCAGGGAGGGAGATAAGAGTGGGAGAGAAACTCTGATGTACATTGATCAATTGCCTCTCGCAAAGCCCCCAACTGAGAACCCAGCCAGCAACCCGGGCATGTGCTCTGACCAAGAATCAAACCAGTGACTTTTCCATTTGCTGGACAATGCCCAATCCTCTGAGCCACATCAGTCAAGAATATCACATCTCTTCAGTTTCTTTCAGTGTAGAACAATGTTGTCTTGATTTTCATGATTATGACACATTTGAAGATTAAAGGTCACACATTTTTTGGAATGTCTCTCAATTTGGGTTTGTCTGATATTTCTTCATGATTAAATTCAGGTTATGTGACTTTGGCAGGAGTAACACCAAAGTGCTAATGCTGTGTTCTCATTGCATCCCTTCAGGTGGGTACATCATTTAGATTTGTCCCATTATTAGGGATATTAATTTTGTTCACTTGACTGAGGTGGGGAAGGAAGAGTAGCACTTAATACTTTTTCTGAGGGGAAATACTTTGAGACTATTTAGATATCCCATTCCTCAGCAAATGAATGTCTGCTTCACCCGATTTGAGATCCAACATCTAGTTGTCAGGCAGCACCATGCATGGACAGTTCCCTCACCTCATTAGACTCCAACACCCTATTCTAGGAGTCACTGCTTTCCCCCTGCCCCACCAATCACACTCACCATGAAGAAACCAATTTTGCTCCCCTAATAGCTTTTGAATTGAAATTGTTCAAAAAAGGAATAGGAGGGGAGGGGAAGAAAAAAGGTAGAGGAAGGGAAAGAGAAACAGCAATTCTGATTTACTTTCTTTATGGAGATTATGGGAATAATCTGAATTAATGTTAATTCAACATTGAAAAACACTTATTTTTCACCTGAAAACAATAAAGGTTTACTTCTTACACTAACTCTCAATTATTACTCTTTTTTCCTCTTTGGCAAGATAAGCTTGTAGAGTGATATTAATTTAATGTGGAAAACTGGCCTAGATTTTTCTAGCTCATATAGCAAATGATTTGCTAAACTAGGACTAAAAAATTGCAGGGTCAAGTCTATCTCCATCTTGCCTCTATTCCTTTGCCTGGCTGGCTCCTGCCTTTTGTTTAGAGTATAGGTAGAGTTAGTGCCTCTATAGTGTGACATCAGGACTACCATGAGGTCCCAAATATCTGCTAGAAAACATTCCCCATTGATTTGTTATAGCTTCTCTCTCCCCTTCTATGTACCTTGAAACTCACATGATTTGTCACACATTTGGGGAAGTTAAAAAAAAAAAAAAAAGACTGGAATACAGCTTTTAGGTACATTTGTTGCCTGAAAGACAGGCTTTAAAAGAGTGAGTCTTTTAATCATCTCCTATTTGATGTTTACACAACAAATTCAGTTCAACAACTACACATTGAATATACCCTTTGGGCTAGGTACCACTAGAGAATTGGCAGTGAATGAGACAGACATGGTGCCTTGTCATCGTGGAGCATCATAGTACAAATATGATGAATGTCACAAAAACAGAAGCCACAGGGGACTTGGAGAAGGAATAATATGAAGAGCTGGATCAACTTTCTGGAGACGTGGAGAAGATAGGAATCAAGGGTAAGGTTAGTGGGAGAAGGGAAAAGAGGCAGCAGAGTACTCTAGACAGAGGGAAAGGAATGTGCTAAGGCTCAAAAAGTAGAGGGTTCTGGGAATAGAGAGTATGGAGGAAGGGTGGCCAGATAAGGTAAATTTATAAACAGGGAAGGGCCAGTCATAGAGGACCTTGTAAGCCATCATTAGACTTGCAGTTGGCCCTCCACATCCATGGGTTTCACATCCACAAATTCAAAAATATTGGGGGGGAAAAGTTATGTTGTTGCTAATGTATACTATGTAGTTAGGCATACAATGGTTGCTTGCGTCTGTACTGAGCAGGTACAGACTTTTTTTCTTGTCATTGTTACAGAACCCTAGCCTACGGTGTTCTGGAACAGCTGTGGGGTCCAATTGCCCTCCGCCAAGAAGCATGACTCCCAACACAAAAGTTTGGTGGAAAAGGAAAAGGGGTTTATTTGAAAGTTTTACAGATTCAGAATAATGGCGGGTTTCTACCGTTATGTCCCACTCCCTTTAAAACACCCCCAAAACACTTAGTATTGCCTCCCCCTGCCAAACCAGGCCAGTTTCAGGATATGCCAGTCAGAGGTACCGTCTTTCAGAAAAGCAGAAGTCCACAGCTCAGTATTCCCGGTCATAGTTCAGGATTTCAGGCATCTCCCATTAATCCATGCTTGGTCACACAGGTCCCCAGTTTCTGCCTCATCAGGTGTGCCACCATGTTCCCAAGGAAGGTTTCCCAGTGGTTCTCCTCTTTCTTACTCCACACCTCATGGTGGACTCTCTCCAAACCATGTGGCTTCCTGCTTATGCACCAGACCTCAGCCTACTCCAGTCTACCTCCTTTCAGACCCTGTTGCTTCTCTCCCTCCTCATGGCTCTCCCTAATTTTAAACACTGACCCGGAGCATCATACGTCATTGTTATGAAACATACCTTAGGCCTATTATCTGCCCTTTTGCCTGGGGGCAGCATAGGTTCCCTTCAAGAAAGGCTTGGCTATCACCTTCTCCAGTTATGAAAAGTGTCTTAAGTCTATCATATGCTCTTTTACCCTGGGCTGCAGCACAGCTATTATCTAGCTATCAGCTTGCCATAGATATGCAAAGTACCTTAAAAACTGTATTGTCTCCTTTCCCCATCCCCAAAACCAAGAGCTGTGGGGACTTTGAGGACCCCTCCCCCACTCTGTTATGTCACTATCCCCTAAACAATACAGTATAACAACTATTTACATAACATTTCATTGTATAAGGTATTATAAGTAATCTAGAGATTATTTAAAAAGCATGCAGGAGCATGTGCATAGGTTATATGCAAATACTACGCCATTTTGTATAAGGGACTTGAGTATCTGTGGATTTTGATATGGGTAGGGGGCGGGGAGGGTTCTAGAACCAATCCCCTGTGAATACGGAGGAACAACTGCGTAGACTTTATCCCACTGAAGGGGTTTTAAACATGGAAATTTGCATTTTAAAGAGATCACTGTGGATACATAGTGGTGAATAGACTGTGGGCACAAGGGCAGACAGAGGGAAACCTGTCAGGAAGTTATTTCAATAGACCAAGTGAGGAATATTGGTGCCAATGGCAATAAGAAAAGTAGACAAACTGAAGAGATATTTAGGAGTTAGAATGGAGAGGGTAGATAGAACTGATAGGTGATATAATGCAGGAAGAGTCAAATATGATACCTTGTTTTTACCTTGGTGGCACTTATAACAACTATGACCAATTAGTTATTCATGCAATTATTTATTTAACATCTGCTTTCCCCACTAGATGATATGTAACCCAGGGGCAGGGGCCAATCTTATTTAACACCTTCTCTTGTGAACATGATCTAGTATAATGAATGGCACATAACGGTGCTTAAAAACTATTTGTTGGTTAAATTATATTTTTGGTTGTAAGCAAATGGGTTTGTGGTGGTATCATTCACAGAGTTGGAGACATGGAGGAGAAAGGAGAAATTTGTGGGATGAGTTTTGACAGCGCTGGGTCGCAGGTACCTGTGAGGCATCCAAGGGGAAATGTCCCGGAAGTGATCGGAAATACAAGTCTCAACCTCAGGAGAGAGAGAAGTGGGCTGGACAGATGTGGGCGTCACAAGCATAAGGAAAACAAAGCTGGAGAGTAGGTGAGGTAGCCTCATTAGAAGGTTTAGAGTAAGAAAAAGACACTAGGAGAGCACTTCCAGGAGGTAATATTTAAGGGCTGTGCAGCGGAGAAGCAGCCAACAAAGGAGACGGAGGAGAGGCCAGTGTCCTGAGGAGGAGGAAATCTGGAGGAAAATGTAGGTTTGAGGGAACTGTGTTTAAGAAGGAAGAAACCAACAGTGTCTCATGCTTTTGAGAACTCAAACAATGGAGATCATTAATAACTAGTTTCAACACAGTGGTGGACAAAAGCCAGAGTAAATTAAGGTGAAAGTGGAGAAAGAAAATGGATTTAGCAGATGTAAGAAGCTCATTAACTAATTTATCAGGTGTGGTAACTGTCATCCTTAAAAACAGTTGATGATCCAAAGAGGATAAAACAAAGAATTTGAATTTTTTTAAGAAAGAGAGCACAGAGGGGGAGTGCAGTCAAGCCCTGGATGAGGTGACAATAGGAGGGTTCAGGGCTGAGGAGGAGGTCCCCAAGGTGAGTGCCTGGAAGTGAGAGGAGATCTGAGTAGGTAACTGGTTATTTTATCATTTTGCCTTAAGACAGACCTAGTCCTCGCTTCAAAGGTCAGAGCCTTTACTGTCAGGACTTAGTTAACCAATGGAACACCTTTCACCAACCTTGTTAAGGTCCTTACTCAAACAGCAAGAAGATAAAGCTTTGTTGAGAAACTTAAGGGCATTTCTCTAGGCTTCTCAACCTCTGCTCTACAAAGAAGTTATCCAGGGAAGAGAGCAAACAATATTTAAAAAACAACAATAATAAAAACCTCTCATAGCTGAGAAATTGGGATTACTAGTTAGCTAACCTTTTTTGGGGGGGCAGGAGGGTTCAGGAACTTGATTTGTAGTGCATCATCATTCTTGCCCCTTACCTCGTTATAGGGACGTGGGGAGAACTAATAAAACCATTTGTGTGAAATACTTAAAACATTAAAATCAATGATAAAAATAACTTCCCTGGCTGGTGTGGCTCAGTGGATTGAACACCAGACTGCGAACAAAAGGGTTGCTGGTTCAATTCCCAGTAAGGGCACATGCCTGGGTTGCGGGCCAGGTCACCAGTTGGGGGTGCACAAGAGGGAACCACACACTGATGTTTCTTTCCCTCTCTTTCTCCCTCCCTTCCCCTTTCTCTAAAAATAAACAAATAAAATCTTTTTTAAAATGTTAAAAATACTAGGTGACAATTCCTTCCCTAAGCATTAATAATTAAACATTAACCTAAAGCGTTTATACATTCAGCCCACTTGCTAACCAGAAAAACAGAAAGATAAAGTACTGATTCTGCCCCAATCTTGAAATTTCTAGAATTAAAATATCAAGAAAAATTGGCATGAGAAATGTCATTGCAATCCTTAAGTACAGAAAAACAGATCCTCACAACAGCCCTACCTCTGAGGACTCAAACTGACCTCCAAGGGATCTTGGATTCTAAAGGTGTTACAGAACAGGGGTCTCCAAAAAATCCCCAGAGCCTACGGGTTGGGGCATGGGGAAAAGGGAAGAGCTTTTAAGATGCCTTTGCATGACTGTGGCTAATAGCTAGTATCTTAGTTATGCAAATAGTTTGGTTCTTTCAAGGCCCCAAGGAGATGGGAGGGGTCTTGACCATGGAATGGTGCAGAAAGAGCACACAGAGCCTGCACAAGGGTCTGTGAATGGTCAGAAGTGGTTACCACGCCCACTGCATCACAGGACGCAGTCAGGGATTTAAAAATAGGCCACAGACACTTTAGCAAGAACTCCATGTGGCTTGGAAAGGAAAGGGAAAACCCCATGCTGCTTTGAAAGACAGAGGAGATTCAAGCGGTTTGCAAGGAGGGCAGAGGAGAACTCCGTGTGGCTTGGAAAGGAAAGAGAGAACTCCATGCTGCTTTGAAAGGGAGAATACCAAGTGTCTTTGAGAAGGCAAAGCACATGTTTTCCTGGACTGTTATATGGAGGCTGATGACATTGTACCCCAGTTCCTGAAAGAGACAGTTGACAGATAAGGGATGGGGAACTTCTGGGCATGTTTTTGTCTTCTAGCCTTTTGGGGAGCAAGGGAAGTGCTGGGTCCCGTGGGAGAACAGAGCTCTGAGCTGAAGTGCTCACTGCCCTCCTCAGGTTGGAATACTATGAATTGTTTTCCTCAACACTAGTAGTTGGGTTTTACACCAAGGCGCCACGTGAAAGGACCCCCTTTCTCTCTGTAACAACGACACTTCAGTGAGGAGGCTGCACTCCCGATCTGCTGTGGGGGGTTAGCCAGTCATTCTCAGCACATTTGCTTCCTGAAGTCCACAGATTCCTAATTTAAGGGGGCGGGGAAGAGTCTCCTCTTCTCTGCATTCTCTATGTCCAATCATTTCCACAACCTTGTGATCACTCCTACCATATTATTTCTCATTCAAAAGAGGCTAAAGTTGATTTGAATAGAAATCTGATTACAGAAAGTAAAATTTCTACCCAGAAAGCAATATTTCATGGCACATAAAACTCCTATTAATGGGAGCGTTAGTTCAGAAAGTAGGCAAAATAGAGAAGTTATAGGATTGCTGTCCTTTCAATGTACTTTGGTGACAACACACATTTTTGTGTGTATTTGTTTCTTACAAAGCTCTGTTCCCAGTGGACAGTCAAGATAATGAGGATGAAGGCAAACTCAGAAGTACTCAGGATTGGAACTCCAGGAAGATGTCTTCATTTACTTCATCTTTACCCATCTCTTCAACTCTAGTTAAGTTTTCCATCTATCATGATTTAGAAGAGGGCCCATAAGTCTGATCCTAAGTTTCATTCATTCAACAAATACTTCTAAAGTTCCTTCTATTTTCCATCATTGTGCCAAGCACTGCAGATATAAATGTGAATTAGACCTAATCCTCATCTTAAAGGAACTTAATGGTTTAGTGGTGATTCAAGGGAAAAAAAAGAAAAGAAACTCAAAGAATTCTGGTGACTTAAAACATTTTCTAGAATATAAAAGTAATAAAACATTGGGTCTACTTAAGTAGATAAGCACCACCTTCTTCTTTTGCCTTGCTGAAGCCATGACTAAATACACTTGTGTATGCATGTAACCTTAGATGTTTACACTGTTAAATGTTAAACTGCTCCTTAAGTAGAGGACTTTTGCAATTCATTTCTTCTTGGGTTTGTTTCTGAGGTAGTTCTCAATACTGAAGCACTTATCAGATGATTTAAACAAAGCCACCAATTTTGAGAGTCAGAGGGGATATCTGATAATAAGTTCAGGGTACAGTGTCCCAGACTTTTATATTCTCCCTAGTTTTGATGGCTGGGTTTTTTTTTTTTTGTTGTTGTTGTTGTTTTGTTTGCTTTGTTTAAAGAGATGTGTTTAAATATTATGTAGAATTCATATTTAACAAACAGCTTTGCAAAGCTGAGTTGTGACATTTTCTATTTTGTTGATTCATTTGACTAACTGAAGAATGTTTTTATAATTTAATATCTGGGCTCTTTACTTCAAACACTTAGTGTTTGAAATTGAGATACACAAAGTGAGACAAAAGTTCACGATGTTTTACCACAATGATTATTTAATACTTATACTTTTATTTTCTGATTATGAACTCAAAGTTTTTACCATAATAATTCTAACCTGTAATCTGTATACTTAATGAATGTTGAGTAGATTAATATAGAGCCATATGTAGCCCATGAGTTCAAAATCAAGTTATTTCATATATAATAAATATTTCCATTTCATTCATTCTCTTGTTTAACAAATATTTACTGAGGGTCTTCGAAGAGGCAGGCACAGTTCTAGGGGTTGAGACTATATCAGTGAACAAAACAAATAAAATTTCTTGGTGCATAGGGAGCTTGCCTTTTAGTGGAGCTTACATTCATTTAACCAAAAATTCCAAATAGCCAATTTTGAGAGCGGACTCCACTGTTATGGAGGAAGGGAGACAAAAGCAAGAATAATCCTAAATCATTTGAAAGTTGCACCATGGAGGAGTCAAAGGACTACTGGACTTACAGTTAGGAGACATTGGTTATAGTGGCGCTGTATTAATCCTCCTCATTATTTTATGGATCTTGGTTTTCTTATCTGTTAAACAATGGCATTGAATTTCATAATCTCAAAATTCTTTTCTGAATTGAATAGTCTACTATTTTATGATCTGTAAGAGGCATTTACTTACTTATTTACTTAATTGAGGTAAATTTACATAGAGTAAAACTCACAGATCACAGAAATTTATTTTTTTAAAGTATAGAAATGTTCACCCTGGCTAGCTAGCTCAGTTGGTTAGTGTCTACCCAGTATGGCAAGGTTGCGGGTTTGATCCACTGTTAGGGCACATACAAGAATCAACCAATAAGTGCATAAATAAGTGGAACAACAAATCAATGTTTCTCTCTCTCTTTCTCTCTCGTTCTCTTGCCACTAAAAAAAAAAAGTATAGAAGTTTTCTGGAGTCATCTTAAACTCCTATACAAGGGAGGACCCCCAAAAACCCCAGAATTTATTTACAAAAATTGTGTATTTATTCTTACATGTTTAAACTTCAGTCACCTTCAAAGTACTCTCCATTTGATGCAATACACCTATTGAGACTTTTTTTCCACTGCTCAAAACAGTTTTTGAACTTGTTGATTTTGATACCTTTTACTGCTTCTGTTGTTTTTTGTTTCACCTCTTCCACATCAGCAAAAACATTTCTCTTAGAGGAATTTTTCATCCGGGGAAATAAAAAAAGTCACTTGAGGCAAGATCAGGTGAATAGGGAAGGTGGAGGCACAGGTATTGTGCCTTTTTTTGGTCAAAAACTGCTGAACACTCAGTGTGGTGTGGGCAGGTGCACTCATAAATCACCCATCATGAAATGGGCAAACATGTTGAAAGTCTTCAAAAAAATTCACTGAAGCCAAACACAGCCTCTCACAACAACACCAGTTGGTACACTGATACAAATGAGTTCCTAGAACACTCAACTAGCAGGGGAAGCCTGTACTACAAGTGGCAAACCCTCCAGAAAATAATTCTGGGTTTTTGGGGATGTCCTCTTTCATACCTTTTGCAGCTACACTATAGTATAAAATTATATATTATGTTCAGAGTAATGATCCTAAGGCAATGCAGAATGCTGAATCAGTAAGAGAAGATTTAATTGTGCTCATTAGATTACTTATTAAAGAAAATGCACTGAGGCAATTTAGAGAGGTTTCAAACAAGCAGCATCTTCTCATTAACACATAGTTGATCAGAAACCCAATTATCCAGTATGCTGTTTTTAGTCTTCTGAGTTCTTCTTTACAACCATGACCAAATCACTGATCCACATCCCAACCATTTCACGTTTATATTACTAAAAATCAATGGATTATTTCTCCCTCGAATAATATGAAATGCTTCCATCAAAATAGTCATGTCAGAGACAGAAAAGCAATTATTTAAATAAGAAATAGATACAAGTAAAGTGATAAAATTCTGAGTTTCATTTTTAAAAATTAAAATAAAGGGTCCAAGACCCAGGATAAGGTAGACATTTAAAGGGACAGGTACCCCAAAGAGAAGAGATTAAAGGTTCAGATGCCCAAGACTGAAGAGGCACTTGAGGAGAGAATTTTAGCAGACTGAAGTTTTTTAAAGTGGTAGGCATGCAGAAGAACAAGACATTTTAAGGAGACTAGACCCAGGCTTAGAAAACATTGAAGGAGTCATAGACTGAAGTTTGAGAGCACATTTATTAACAAGGCAGAGATAAAGGAGTCACTTGTCAATGGCCTGCTTAGGAAGACCCTGAAGGGATGGCCATCTTCAAAGGAAGAACATGCACTCCTGTAATCCCTCATTATAAAATAATTTCTTTTAATAAAATAAAAAAATAAACATAAGTGAAATGACAGAATTCTGCATTTTGCTTTAAAATACTCCAAATGTATTCAATTGGGTATACGTGCAATTAAAAAGCAAGTAAGATACAGGGGGGGGAGGGAGATAAGGGGGTAAGTAGGGGGAGGGTCTAGTCAAAGACCATGTATAAATGACACATGGACATGCACAAGGGGTGGGGACTGACTGTGGGAGAAGGGGTTGGCTGGGTCAGGGGGAGCAATGGGGGAAAAATGGGACAACTATAATAGAAAAACAATATAAAAAAAAAGACATTGACAACTATTTAAAAAAAAGAAAGAAAAGCAAGTAAAATAAAATCAGGATAATACAGAGAAGATTACCATGGCCTCTGTACAAGAATGATGCAAATTTGTGAAGTGTTCCATATTAAAAATAGAAAGCACATAAAAAATAAGAAATAAAGCATCCACTTTCAAATAAGCTATTGTTTGAGTAAATCTTCATCCTTTCTAGATTCTAAATACCAATAAGCATTGAAGTATGCTAAGTAAGGGTCTCTAGAAAATGTACCTCACTAATGAGGTTGAGTGTTGGAAATGCTAAGCTATCTATGTTCTTTTATACACTGTACCTAAGAAGCTACAGCAGAATTCTTTGAAATCTTAGTGGATGCTTAAGCTGGTTCAACTCTACAGAATAATAAAGCAAGATTTAAAAATTTAAATTTTAGGTATTCAGCTTGTGATTCTAGCATTCAGGGAGGATTTTAAGCCTGGCCTATTTTGTTACTTCTATAGACTCATTCTTCAATCTAAACTCATTGCAAAATTACAAATTTCTTTCACAGGATCTCCCTTGTAGCATTGATTTTTGTCTTCAATCAGCAAGAAATTTTTAGTTCTTCCTATACTTCCCATGAATATCTGTCTCCTCCAGCATTATTATTGTCCACAATGTCATTTCCATTTTTTGAAAAACCTAGACTTTAATTTCCTCTCTTCATGTTACCTTTGATTAGACCTTTTCTTCCATTTTCCTTTTTTCAACTACTTTCTTTCATTGGTCAGTTAAGTCAGTCTTTCAGAAACACTTTTTTTTTTTTTATCCCTTTCTGGTTTTATCTCTCCTGGTTCTCCTTTACTGTTCACTGTTTTAAAACACGTCTCCTCATTATTCAATTCGTCAACTTAAACATTTGCATTGAGCAACTAGTGCATGTCCAACAACATGAGAGGTGAGTGTGCAAGGGGTGTAAGAGATCCAGGCATGAAGCCTGCAGCAAAGGGCTTACAGTCTAGTGAGAGAGGCAGCAAACATATCAGAGCAAACAAAACCACAAGGAAACCATTGCACTAAACCAGCAGTTCTCAACCTGTGGGTCATGACCCCTTTGGGGGTCAAATGACTCTTTCACAGGAGTTGCCTAAGACCATCGGAAAACACATATATAATTACATATTGTTTTTGTGATTAATCACTATTGTTTAGTTATGGCTGGGGGTCACTACAACACGAGGAACTGTATTAAAGGGTCGTGGCATTAGGAAGGTTGAGAACCACTGCACTAACCATGTGATCTTGGCAACCAGTGTAACTCTGTTGCAGAAAATCAAATAGATTGTGGAGAAACAGAAGCCATGCCATCATCTTTCAGGAAATTTTATGGAGCTCTGCCGAGGTGTGCATTCTCCTTAGAGCTTCCTCTCACCTTGGAGGCCTACGTGCAGCTATTGGAAAAGAAGAAAATGCAACCACATAGACTGGTGGACTTATGTGAATTTTAATATATTCTCTTTCTAACTGGACTAATTTAGCTAGATCCATAGACATGATTAAGCCATTGAAAAAGTGTCCAGGTACAAATAACAGAAAATGTAAACGTATTTGTGTATAAGAGAGAGACAGAGACAAAGAGACACTAGCCAGGTGGGACTCAATCAAAAGACGCACTATAGTGACCCAACCTGCTCCACCAACATAGCCAATGTGTCATTGGGTAGATATATTACCAGACAAGAGGCCTGATCTACTAATTAATGCCTGACATGTGTGTACTGTATAAAAAATAACTCATTTCAAGACATATCTGACACAGATACTACCACAAATAGACATGTCTTTAGAAAGTCACATATTGACTTGGGGACCACCTGTATATTCTTACCCTGATGAAGACTGTCTCAGGATTGACTTTTTTTAAAAATTGTTGACACTATTTCAGATGTACCCCATTTCTCCTCCCTGCTCAGCACTGCCTTTTAACTTCAGAAGGTTTGTGCCTGCTATGCACTTGGCTTCTTTCCTAGTTTATTCTAGTTTTACAACGTGGAGGTTTTTGATTTCTGATCTGGCAGGGATGTTCCACCCCATGCCTTCTCCCAGGGGATGTTTACTGAGATCTTCCACGTAGGGCAGGAAAAAATGCCTCATTTTAAAAATGTAAGGAAATGATGCCCTCTTTAGGACAAAGTGGCAATTGCAGGCCCTGTGATCTATTAGGACAGCGCACCGTTCTTTCTGTAGCACTGTATTGTTTCTCTCCACCATGTGGCGCTGCTGTTCTAAGGATCATTTACAGCTGGTTTACCATGGGAAAGACCCCAGGACAGCAAGAAGAGGTGTATAGATAGGATAGGGGCACAAAAGAATTAAGAGGAAAGGGAGGTTAGGAAGAAAGCAGGCTCTTTTGGGAAGATTGGGCTTCGCTAGCAACCAAAATCAGACCCTTTGCAAATAGGAGAGTTATCCCTTAGCCCAAGCAGTTCATTTTGGGATCATTTAATCCAACAGTTCCCAAACCTGGTTTACCCACAGAACCACAAGGAGAACTATTATAAAGATACCGATTCCTAGAGTTTACCCCAACAGCCATGTCTGCATAATTTCAGCATCGGCGTGGGAGAAAGCAGAGGAAGCCACAGGACTTATGACAGACCCCAAAACTGAAAACCACCCAAATAGCCAGCAGGAAAGTGAGGTGAGTCAATTTAAGAATGAAAGATTAAACTATAAGAGTTTGGCCTAATCCTATTAATGGATGAATACACAGGGCCCATGCTAAAATCTGAAGTGGCCAGGGCAATCTAGCCCCTATAAACTCCTTAAACTGACCAGCCAGGGCTCCATTCCAGGGCATGGCCACACTCTGAGGAGATACTTCTGGCTGTAGAATCAAAATTAAGCAGGATTAGGGTAATAGAGCTAAGGAAAGTGAAGGTCCAGGTCAAGTTGGGGAAGAGGACAATGTTGGGAAGTTGAAGAAAGCAAGCCACCATCATTTAAAACACTACACTCATATATCCTGAAATTTCAGGAAAATCAACAGCGCACAACAATAAGTAACAGAAAAGTATCAAGGTTAAATCGAACAAATACAACAGAGAACACCTTAAGAGAAATAGAAGGTGAAAAAAGTGAAAATTTAAAAGCCAAAAAGAAATAAAACATTAAACAGAAACTGACAAATATTGAAGATAAAATAAGAACATCCAACATATGGATATTGAGATATCTACACTCTCGTTGTTGGAAGAGATCCCAACTATACTGGGAACATAAATGTTTAACATTTTAAAACTTTAGTATCATTTAAATTAAAAAGAATTAAAAGTTCATCCAGCACAATTGTAGTTGTTTCACTAATCCCCCTTAACTAGGAAAGGTATCTTCAAGCCCGTTAAATAAAAAGAGCACACAGGCTGAAAAAAATAATTTGGATCAGCACATCTTGGACTGTCAGTATCCCCAATATCTTGGACTGACCCAGATTTTATAGGTCCTACAGCTTATAGAACTTGGGGAGCCTTCATTAATTAAAACAACACAAGCATGTTTTATTTTTGTAAATTTTACAAAAACATATGGCAATTCAAGGGGTCCTAATTTAGCCTTATGGCAAATCCACTTCTGCTCATGCCCACTTTTAATACCTGGATAGGCTCTCTTCTAGGTTTTTGTTTTGTAATGATTTGTTTTAAAATGTTTTCTTTTTTAAGCAGTTAGGTTTACAACAAAATCACATACCCCTGTCTCAACACATGCATAGCCTCTCTCGTTATCAACACCCCCCACCTCAGCAGAGTATTTGTTACAATTGATCAACCTACATTGATACATCACCACAAGTCCATAGTTTACATTTAGGGTTTACCCTGGGGATTGTACATTTTATGGGTTTGAGCAAATGACATTAGCCACCATTATGATTCCATACAGGGTACTTCCACTGCCCTAAAAATTCTCACCCCGCCCTGGCTGGTGTGGCTCAGTGGATTGAGTGCTGGCCTGCAAACCAAAGGTTTGACTCCCAGTCAGAGCACATGCCTGGGCTGTGGGCCAGGTCCCCAAATTGGAGCATGTGAGAGGCAACAGATTGATGTTTCTCTCCCTCTCTTTCCCCTGTTCCCCTCAAATTAATTAATTGACTGATTGATTTTTAAAAAATCCTCATCCTGGACTAACCCCCTGAACCTGTCTCCAAGGCCCCTTTTCTCTGACTTCCCAGTGAGCCAAAGCAGCCCCTCACTAGGCTCATTTCTTTCCTATGACATTGTTAGAGAGCCAAAGCTGCCCCACCTAGGCTTCTCCTGTTGCTTCGTCTATTCTATATCTTTCTCTGTTTCACTGTCCACAGATTTAATAAATATATTCTCTATATCAACGAAAGAAAGAAAGGAAGGAAGGAAGGAAGGAAGGAAGGAAGGAAGGAAGGAAGGAAGGAAGGAAGGAAGAGAGAGAGAGAGAAAGAGAGAAAGAGAGAAAGAAAGAAAGAAAGAGAGAGAGAGAGAGAGAGAGAGAGAAAGAAAAGAGAGAGAGAGAGAGAGAGAGAGAGAGAGAGAGAGAGAAAGAAAGAAAGAAAGAAAGAAAGAAAGAAAGAAAGAAAGAAAGAAAGAAAGAAAGAAAGAAAGAAAGAAGGAAGGAAGGAAGGAAGGAAGGAAGGAAGGAAGGAAGGAAGGAAGGAAGGAAGGAAGGAAGGAAGGAAGGAAGGAAGGAAGGAAGGAAACCTTAACTTTTAAGTACCTGGCTTAGAGACAGCAGTTCTTACATCACCCTGCCTCTTTCTTTACCTTGTTTCCTATAAGATCACATGTCTTTTTTCATAAGAACCTTCTATGAAGATGCTTGGATCTTCTCAAGAAATCTTCAGGTTCAAATGGGAAGTTTTGAAATAGCTAAAGGATGCAGATCCTAGAAAAGGTTCTGAACACACTGGCCCACCTGTGTTTCAGCCACTTCACACAAAGCAGGTTACAGGCAAAAGGTCTGAAATTCTAACATCCCAGAGAATGTTGATGGATTACAGTTAAGTCACACTTAAGTGAGAAATTAATAAGACTAAAAGTGGGTTTTGGGGTTAAATCTCCTTAAAGTTGAGATGGGGAAAAGTAAGTAAAGCTGAGGATCTCATAAACTAGCCAAGGCTATGTATGAGTAGAATTTGGTTTTATTAGCATAGCACTGCAGTGAAAATAACAAGCTTTGGGGTCAGGCAAAACGAGGTTTAAATCCTGGCTTGCCACTTACCTACTGATAAACCTGGGTACCTTACCTTGTCATTCTAAGCCTCAGCTTCTTCACCCAGAAATGAGGGCAGTAATAATACTGCGTCCATCACAGAGCTATGGAAAATAAATGTAAACTCCTTCATAAAAAAATTATAAGAATTGCTTAACTTACCTTTTGGGTTACTGCATTTACTTATGTAATTATTGGTTTGGCCACGAAGTGTTCCTTATTATCTTGTCAACTCATCAAATTCATTCAAAAAAATTTTTTTAATTACCATATTTAACTGCTTTGAATACAAGAGTTGCTCAGGGTATTTGTCTGCTATACTTATAGAAGTGGAAGTTCTGGAAAAAGTTTCTCAACTGTATAAATTCAATTTTTTTGTTCTTTCTGTGGGTTTGTCATTTATTTTTAATATATATATTTACATTTTAGAACAGTTTTTGATTTATAGAAAAAAGGCAAAGACAGTTTAGAGAGTTCCCAAACACCCCACACTCAGCTTTCTCTATTATTATAATCTTACATTAGATTAGTGTAGTTTACATTACATTTGTTACAATCACCCAATTAACAGTGATATACTATTATTAGCTAAAGTCCATACATTATTCATGCTTCCTTACTTTTTACCTAATATCTCTTTTTTGTTCCCTTCAAAAAGTTGAGTACAGATAATAAACTTTCAAGGGTAAACACTAAAAAAAAAACAACTTCAAACTTACTAAAGGGAAATAAAGAATAAAAAAATTCAATTACTTTAAAAGAAGGGAAGGAAAGACAGAAAAAGACACATAAAGGAGAGGTGGGACAAATGAAAATCCCAAAAAATATGGCAGGAGGAAATTCAAATATGTCATTTAATTACAGTAAATATATATGTATTAAATGGTCCCACATAAGGCAAACATAGATTGATTTAAAGTAAATCTGGACTTCTGGTCAAGATGGAGGTGTAGTAGACATGCTTCGCCTCTTTGCACAACCACAGAAAGAATTACAACTAGACCTCAAAACAAAAACACCCAGAACCATCAGAAAATCAAGCCATATGGAAGTCCAACAACCAAGGATTTAAAGAAGAAACATTCATCCAGATGGGTAGAAGAGGTGGAGTCATGGAGACAGATGGAGAGGCATGGAGATATGGTGTGGTGTGGAGGTGGAACAGGTGGTCCCACATTCACATGTGGTAGATAAAAATCAGGAGGGATATCTTGGGAGCGAGCAATCCCAGCCCCAGGCCAGACCTCATAGCCTAGGGTTCCAGCACCAGAAAGATAAGTCCCTATAACTTCAGGCTGTAAAAACCAGTAGGGGTTAGAGTGGCATAAGTAGACTCTGCTTAAAGAGCCTGCATGGACTTAGAACATATGCAACCCTCCCCCTCTGGGATTCAGCACCAGGGCAACAGTTGGAAGGGTGTCAGTCAACTATGGGGAGTGGGTGAAGTGACTGGAAATGGGGTGAGTCTGTGAAAACCTCCAGAAGCCAGATGGTGGCATTGCCCCCTCTCTGAGCCCTCAAAGCAGTGAAGTGAGTTGCCCCACCCTGGCGATTACCTAAGGTTCCACCCCACACAATTTACAGGTGCCTTTTCTACTAAATACACAGAAATAAACACAGGGAGCCTGCCAGATTGAGGAGACAAAGAAATATGGCCCAAATGAAAGAACAGACCCCCCCCCAAAAAAAACTAAATGAAATAGGAATAACCAACCTATCAAATGCAGAGTTCAAAACACTGGTGATCAGGATGCTCAAAGAATTCATTGAGTATGGCAACAACATAAAAAAGACCCAGGAAGAAATGAAGATTACACTAAATGAAATAAAGGAAAGTCTACAGGGAACCAACAGTGGAGGGGAGGAAGCCAGGAGTTAAATCAATAATTTGGAACATAAGGAAGAAATAAGCATTCAACCAGAACAGCAAGAAGAATAAAGAATTCAAAAAAAAAATGAGGATAGTATAAGAACCCTCTGGGACATTTCCAAATGTACCAACCTCTGAATCATAAGGGTACCAGAAGGAGAGAGTAAGAGCAAGATATTGAAAACTTATTTGAAAAAACAATGAAAGAAAACTTCCTTAATTTGGCAAAGGAAATAGACATACAAGTCCAGGAAGCACAGAGTCCCAAATAAGCTAGACCCAAAGAGGACCACACCAAGGCACATCATAATTAAAATGCTAAAAGTTAAAGATAAAGAGAGAATCTTAAAAGGAGCAAGAGAAAAGAAGAGAGTTACCTACAAAGGAGTCCCCATAAGACTGTCAGCTGATTTCTCAAAAGAAACTTTGCAGGCAAGATGGGACTAGCAAGAAGTATTCAAAGTGATGAAAAGCAAGGACCTACAACCAAGATTACTCTATCCAGCAAAGCTATCATTTAGAATGGAAGGGCAGATAATGTGCTTTCCAGACAAGGTAAAGCTAAAGTTCATCATCAGCAAGCCCTTATTATATGAAATGTTAAGGGGAATTATTTAAAAAAAGAAATTTAAAACTATGAATATTAAAATGGCAACAAGTTTACAACTATCAACAACTGAATCTAAAAACAAAAACAAACAAACAAACTAAGAAAATAACCAGAACAGGAAGAGAATCATAGATATGGAAATCATTTGGAGGATTATCTGCTGGGAGGGGGAAGGGGAAGAATGGGGGAAAAGGTGCAGGGATCAAATAGCATAACTGGTAGGTACAAAATAGACAGGGGGATGTTAAGAATAGTATAGGAAATGAAGAAGCCTAAGAACTTATATGCATGACCCATGGACATGAACTAAGAGGGGGGATTACTGGAGATAAGGGGGGTACTGGGCAGAGGAGGGCAAAGGGGGAAAATTGGGACAACTGTAGCAGCATAATTAATAAAATATATTTCAAAAAAATTAAAAAATAAAGTAAATCTATCTTTGTGAGATTTATTAGAAAGACAGGACACAAAATATTTTTAAGTAAAAAAGTAGAAAAAGATATACCAGGCAAACACTAACAACAACAATTTGGTTAGCTATATTAATATCAGATAAAATAAACATTAAGGCAAAAAACGTTACTTTAGACAATTCATCAGGAAGCTTTAACAATTCTGAACAACGTAATTCACAATTTTATCTAATGGACATATCTAGAAGATACCAAAAATTACAAAATATATATTTTTTAGAATTAAAAAAATACTAAAACAAACAGAAGAAAAACATAAAGAACAAAAGGAAAAATAAGAAATAAAAAAAGTAAAACAAACAAAAATACTTAGAACTGAGTGATATACCTCATAAATATGTTACATGTGGATTCAGCTAAAGTAGTACCTGAAAGGAAATTTATAACTTAAATGGTTTTGAAAAGACGATCATAATAGGGTTGCTTCAATGTACCTCCACCAGGCAATTGACTTACCCCAGAGCAAATGATCCACAAGTGAGGAGAAAATGGCATATAACTTAGAAAAAGGAAAACAAAATAAATCCAAAGAGAGTAAGTAAAAAAGGAGGAAATAATAAATATAGAATCAGAAAATAATATTACACATAGCACTTTCTATGTGCTGCATACTGTTCTAAATTCTTAGTGCTTATTAACTTAAGAAAATGACACAACAGAGAGGATTAACAAAACCAAAATTTGATTTTTAGAAAAAAATATTAAAATTTGAAAATCTCTGGCAAGATTGATCAAGAAAAGAGAGGGGAGAGGATCCAAGTGGTAATAGGTATTAAAATGAGAACACTATACATATAACAGAGATTAAAGAGATATTAAGAGTATATTATGAAAAAATATACTTCAACAAATTTGCAAACTTGCATGAAATGAACAGTTTCCAGAAAGAAATTTATAACTTACTAAGACTGACTCAAGGATAAATAAAAACCTTGAATAATTCTATAGACCATTAAGTCATTGAAACAATAGCTTAAAATCTTGTCACAAAGAAATCAGGTCCAGGTGGTTTATCAATGAGTTCTAACATATATTCAAGGGCCACACAATTCCACCTTACATAGACCAATCCAGAGTATGGAAAAAGATATATCACTCCCCAACTTATTCTGTGAAGCTAGCAAAATCCTGACACCAAAACTTGACAAGGACTTTATGAGAAAGGAAAATTATAGACCATAACTCACTCAATGACATAGATGAAAAAATCCTAATACAGTCAAGTGTTAGAAAACTAAATCTAATAATGTACAAAAATGGCAATAAATTACAACAGAGTTTATTCTAGGAATGCAAACTTGGTTTAACATTTAAAAATCAACCAGTAGGCTCCAACCAGGATGGAGATGTAAGTAGACAAGCTTCTCCTCCTTCCACAACCATGAGAAGGATTACATCTACCTCAAAACAAAAAACAACCAAAACTACCAGAAAATTGAACTGCATAGAAGTCCAACAAACAAAGATATAAAGAAGTAATACTCATCCAGACAGGAAGGAAGGGCAGAGCTGGGGCAGAGCCAGGAAGCCAGGGCAGAGAGGACACAGTGTGGCGGCAGTGGCAAGGCAGTGGCTTCTGCATGTGGAAAGAGCAGTCCCACATTATAAAATCAGGGGGGACACCTGGGAATCAATCCCAGGCCCAGGTCCAGACCAGACCACACAGCTCACAGTTCCAGCTCCAGGAAAATAAGGCCTCATTGCTTCTGACTGTGAAAACAAGTGGGAGTTGGGGCGGAGTAAGAAACTGCCTGTCTCTCAGCAGAGTCTGTTTAGAGGGCTCCCATGGATCTAGAATATACAAAAACCCACCCACCCTGGGAGCCATCACCAGGACAACAGCTAGAGGGGTGCCAGTCCTGTATGGACAACAGCTAGAGAGACGCCAGGCCCATACGGGAAGCCAGTTAAGTGACTGAAAAGGGGGCAAGTGCCGAGCAAGTAGCATTGTTCCCTTTCTGATTTCTCCCCAACATACAGCACCACAAGGCTGTGAAACCAGTCACCCAGCACTGATGAATACACAAGGCTTTGCCCCTTACAATGTAACAGGTGAGACAGCTCTACCTAATACACAGAGCCAAACACAGGAGGCTGTCAAGTTGATGAGACAGAGAAATATGGCCCAAAAGAGGGAGTAGATCAAGGCTCCAGAGGGAGAATTAAGTGATGAGGAGATAGCCAACTTAACAGACACAGAGTTCAAAACACTGGTGATAACAATGCTCACAGAAATGACTGAGTATGGCAAACGCATAGGGAAGAAGTGAAAACTATACTAAGTGAAATGAAGAAAAATCCATGTGAAACCAATGGTGAAGGGAAGGAAGCCAGGGTTCAATTCAATGACTTGGAATGTAAGGGTGAAATAAACAGTCAACCAGTACTAAATGAAGAAACAAGAATTGAAAAAAGTGAGGAGAGGCTTAGGAACCTCTGCAACAACTTTAAACATCCCAACATTTGAATCATAGTGGTGCCAGAAGGACAAGAGGAAGAGCAAGAAATTAAAAACTTATTTGAAAAAATAGTGAATGAGAACTTCTCTAATTTGGCGAAGGAAATAGACATTCAAGTCCAGGAAGCACAGGAGTTCTAAACAAGCTAGACCCAAAGAGGACCACACCAAGACACATCATCATTAAAATGCCAAAGGTGAAAGATAAAGAGAGAATCTTAAAAGCATCAAGAGAAAAGAGAGTTACCTACAAAGGAGTCCCCATAAGACTGTCACTGACAGCTGATTTCTCAAAAGAAACTTTGCAGGCAAGATGGAACTGGCAAGAAGTATTCAAAATGATGCAAAGCAAGAGCCTACAACCTAGATTACTCTATCCAGTAAAGCTATTGTTTAGCATGCAAGAGCAGATAAAGTGCTTCCCAGACAAGGTAAAGCTAAAGGAGTTCATCATCAGCAAGCCCTTATTATATGAAATGTTAAAGGGACACGTTTAAGAAAAAGAAGTTTAAAACTATGAACATTAAAATGACAACAAACTCACAACTATCAACAACTGAATCTAAATAAACAAAAATGTAAGTTAAAAAAAAAAACTAAGCAAACAACTAGAACAGGAACAGAACCATTGACATGGAGATCATACGGAGGGTTATCAGTGGGGAGGGGGAAGGGGGAGAATGGGGGAAAAGGTTCAGGGATCAAGAAGCATAACTGGCCCTGGCTCGTGTGGCTCAGTGAATTCAGCACCAGCCTGCAAACCAAATGGTCATTGGTTCGATTCCCAGTCAGGGCACATGCCTGGGTTGCGGGCCAGGTGCCCACTTGGGGGCATGCAAGAGGGAACCACACATTGATGTTTCTCTCCCTTTCCTTCTCCACTCCTTCCCCTCTCCCTAAAAATAAATAAATAAAATATTTAAAAAAATAAAAAGCATAACTGGTAGGTACAAAATAGACAGGGGGATGTTAAGAATAGCAAAGTAAATGAAGAAGCCAAAGAATTTATATGCATGACTCATGGACATGAACTAAAAGGGGAGGGATTGCTGGAGGGAAGGAAGGTACTGGCAGAGGGAGTCAAAGGAGAAAAAATTTGCAAGACAGTAACAGCATAATCAATAAAATATACTTTTAAAAATCAATCAATATAATTAATCATATTTACATAATAAAGGAAAGTAAGATGTTCATTCACTAGATGTACAAAATGCATTGGATAAAATTTAACATCAATTCATAATTTTTCAAAATTCCTTATAAAATTGGGAATAGTTGGAAACTTCCTTAATCTTATAAAGCCTCTAAAATAATCCCCGTATTAGTTATCCACTACTGCATAATAAATCACCCCAAAGCTTAATGGCTTAACAAAACAATAAATATTTATGTTCTTATTTACAATAGCCAAGACATAGAAACAACCCAAGTTCCTTAGATGCATGACTGGATAAAGAAGATGTAGTACATATATACAATGGAATACTACTCAGCCATAAAAAGATGAATGTTGCCATTTTTGACAACATGGATGGATTTTGAGTATTATGCTCAATGAAATAAGTCAGATGGAAAAGGATAAGAAATGTATGACTTCACTCATATATGGGATATAAAACAAACAAATATCAAAAAAACCCTCATAGATACAGACAATAGAATGGTGATTACCAGATGGGAAGGGTGTGGGGGAAGGATAAAAGGGGCCAAATATATGGTGATGAAAAGAGACTAGACTTCTGATGGTAAGCATATAATAGAGTATACAGATATTGTACTATAAAGTTGTACACCTGAAATTTATATAATGTTCATTAACCAATGTTATCTTTACACTTTTAATAAAAATATTTATGCTTTCACAGAGTTTCTGTGGGTCAGAAATTTGGAGCAGCTTAGCTGAGTGGTTCTAGCTGATGGTTTCTCATAAGATCACAGTCAGCTGAAGGCTTTACTGGGGCTGGAGTAGCCTCTTCGAGGGTGTCTCATTCACAGGACTGGCAAATTGATGGTGGTTGCTGGCAGAAAATCTCTTTGCCACATTTACCCTCCCATAGGGCTGCTTGAGTATGCTTTCAACATGGCATCTGGCTTCCAAAAAAGAACAGCAGAAATACTAGGAAAAATTTCTCAGTCTCCCAAAGGATACTTAACCTATGACAAAAATTATGCTTAATGACAAAATGTTGGAAGCATTTCCACTAATATAGGATAAGGAGGTCCACTACTATCACCAATATTATACTCAAGTTTAACCAATGCAATTAAATTTTATTTTTTAAAGCATTTTTTAAAGAGATGGATTTTTTTTTTTAAGATTTTATTTATTTTTAGAGAGAGGGAGGGAAACAGATGTGAGGGAAACAACGATTGGTTGCCTCTCGCATGTGGACCTGGTCCACAACACAGGCATGTGCCCTGACTGGGAACGGAATCAGCAACCTCTTATTTGCAGGCCAATGTTCAATCCACTGAGCTACAACAGCCAGGGCTGCAATTAAATTTTAAAAAAAGAAAAGAATTAAGAAGTATAAGTATTGGAAAGGAAAAACAATTTGGTGGTGTCTATCAAAATATTAGGTACATACACCTATAAGTTTTAGACTGCTAATTGAACACATGCACTTTTCCCTTTTCCCTATCAGGATCACTCCTCATTAAAATAATGGCAATGAAATAACATATAAATAAGTAAAATTTAGAGCGGGGAAAATAATGAGGGAGCCCATAAATAAATGAAAGATTTCAACCATTATATGGAAGTTAGAGGACAGATAAAGAAGAGGAAGCTACTGACAAAAGTACATGTGAAGGGTAATACAGTCAAAGGCACCAATCAGTCTTACAGAATCCTGAAGAAGCTTTTAACTGGAAAACACCTGGTACAACACAGAGGATAAATGAGATGTGATACTTATTAATTTAAAGTCTGTATACAGGATAGTCAACTCATCAACACCACTCTCTTTCCATCATCGAAGGATCTACCACTCCAGAAGATAATGAAGAATTCTCATAGTAAGTCAGATGGCTCAATGAATCACAGAACTTTTTTTCCACATCTGATGTGTGGGATTTGACCACTCAAGTGAAAGGGTCCAAAGTGTTAAAATTTGAGATTATACAACATCTGAATAAGAGTAGACTTGTTGGGAGTTACATGTTTAAAGCTATATATACCACGTGTTATGGGTTCCACTGTGATTCCAAAAAGATGTGTTGAAATCCTAATCCCTATACCTTAGAATGTGACCTTACTTGGAAATAATTATTGCAGATGTAATTAATTAAGATGAAGTCATACTGGGATAGGGTGGGCTCTTAATCTAATATGACCAATGTTCTTACTAGAAGAGAAGAGACACAGACTCACAGAAAGTGCACCATGGAAGCACAGAGGCAGAGACTGGAGTGATGTGTCTGCAGACTAAGGAATGCCAGGGATTGCTGACCACAGAAAAAAGGCTTGGAACAGATTCCTTCTATGAGCCCCCAGTGAGGAACCAATCCTACTGACACCTTAATTTTGGACTTCTGCCTCCTGAACTGTAAGAGAACACATTTCTGTTTTAAGCCTCCCAGTTAATGATACTTTGTTATAGCAGCCTCAGGAAACTAATACACATTAGTTTTTGATACCAATTTTTCTTTCTCATTCTTGGCACATTTCTTCCACTCCTAATCATCCTTGAAAAACCAATGGAAATGGAACAGTAAAGTAAAAAGGAATGGGTTAAACAGGACCTCTGGGTTACTAATTACTTCCTGTCTAGACTTTCTCTACAAAGAGAGAGAATTCTAAGTAGAGGTCATTTACTGTGAAAAAGGATTGATAGCCACAAGTTGTTAATCAACATTAAACAGCCATGTGTCACTTTTTAAAAGTTTATGTAGTCTTTTTTTGTTGTATAAAGACTTTGGTCCTTTCTACCCACTATTATAGGACTTCTAGATTTTCTAAGTCATCTATTTTAGAAAGCATTTTGCTATCCAATGCTATTTCTTTTTGAAAAAAAAAATAAGTGGGGTATTTAGGATATACTGAGAAGCTTAACTTGACATACTATTTCCTTTCTCATTGTCCTTCTCATCCATATTCCCAGGAAGGAAACCTGATTGGTTCAGCTGGGGTGAGCACCAACTTAATTATAACCATTTGTTTTGGGGGTAGGATGGAATGCTGCCCTGTGGTACAAAATCTGCTGGAGGGCCCCCATTTGAGGTAAGATAGCCCATAAAAGCAGTCATTGTGGTCTGGAAAGACACTACAAAAGTGCTCTACTAAAGCTATTATTTATACTAATTTCATGAGTAGCCTTGTATACAAGGTCTGTCCAGAGAGTATCCAGCCATGCACTATGAAAAATAGAGACATTTATTGAAGAAGATACAAGATGCAAAAAACATTGTACATAGGACAATGACATCTGAATCCCCTTCAAAGTTATGACCTTCTTGAGGAAATCCGATTCATTGGTAGTGGTCTAAATCAAGTCACTAACAATGGCAGCACAATATTCTTTTTACTCTGGTAGCAGAAGCTGCAGAACAAATTTTGCCATGACACATTTCATGCCAAGACCCTGCATCAAAATCTCTGACACAGTAGTTTTTGGAATCTCCAGATCAGCTTTTAGTTCTCACAGTCATTCGTCAATCTTTGTTGATAGCAGCCCATACACGTTCAACATTCTCAGGTGTTCTGCTTGTTGCAGGTCTTCCAGAACATAGATCACTTTCAACAGATTCTCGACCATCTCTGAAGTGTTTGTGCCACACTTCTTTTTGTGCTGCATTCATTGCATTGTCCCCAAAAGCCTTCTGAACTATCCTAATAGTTTCCAAAGAGGAATGTTTAAGCTTAATGTAAAATCTGATGCAGATTCGTTGCTCTACTTGCTCAGTCATTTTGAATGCAACGGCCACACAGTACACAAGCTCACTCAATGGTGTCTGCCGCTCCCACTACTAGTACAGTGAAGTTGTCATTGTTCACGCATGTGCATTCCAGTCCACTCTCCTTGGCTGCCAGGTTTTGTCAATGTCGCGCAACCCATTCTCATTATATTAACAATGGCTAAACTTTTCCAGACAGACCTTCTGATAAACACTATCTGATTAATTCCTAAAGGTGGAGTTATTAGGTCAAAACAGATTAATATGATTAAAGTTTTAAATTCATGTTATCAAATTGCTCTCCAAAGATTAAATTAGTTCACATTCCTACCAGCAGTATATAAAATGTAACACATTTATAACTATTAGATCTCATTTTTATGCCTTTGCCAATTTGATGAACAAAGGTGGTGTCTCATTATTTTAATGTGTCTTTTTTCCTATAATCAGAAAAGCTGAATATTTTCTTGTGCTGTTTTGGATATTTTTATTTCTTCATATTTTGAAGAGCTTAGTTATATGAATTAGCCATTTTTAAATGGGGCTGGGTTTCTTTTTATCCTAATGGTTTAAAATAACTCTTTACCTATTAAAGAAATTTACTTTGTAACATATATATTAAAATTCTTTCCATCAATATTTTTATTTTGTTTATAGAGTGGGGTTTTGTTTTTGGAAGGTGCCTGGTTAAATCTAAAAGGATGCTTTTACCTAAATATTACCTGTCTTCAGATAAACTATAATAATAGATTTTTAAAAATACTTTGGAGAACAATAGATTAAATATTAACAACTGGATCTTGAATACTTAATGAGTATGAAGTGCCAAGCAAAATACTTAATCAGAGTAGTCTCTGTGACACTAAATAGCTATCTAATTCCATCTTCTTTCATTCACTCCCATAGGTCAGCCTTTGTCCCTTCTCACCTGTATTTCTGCAACTGCCCTAAACTGTTTCTACCTCTAGTCTCATCTAAGCCACCCTTCATAACTGCCAAAAAAAAAAAAAATCCTTTTGATATAAAAATTTTATGTCACACATCTGATTAATCCCTTTGATAGAAGACAAGCTCCCTATTACCAGGCCCTTCCCCACCTGCATTTACCTGATTTCTCTGGCCTTCTTCTCTCTCTGTGCCATACACATTCCAGCTACAGCAGACGAATTCTAGTTCTCCAAATGTACCCTGTTGCTTCACAGATTTGTAAAACCTTCTGTTATTCCTTCTATGTGGAACCCCTTCCTGTCTGCCACTACTGATAACTCTTACTCATTTTTTTTTTTTTTTTAGATTTAAGCCTGTCTTTGCATATTCTAGGGAGCCTGTCTGCCTCTCTCTTCTGTTCCTTTAGGTATATGGTCTTCCTGCTTTCATAGTGCTCCATGCACATCTCTTGGAGCACTTTTGAGTTTACTAGTCTGTGTCTCCCAAAAGACTGTAAATGTGGTGTCAGCCTCCTCTATCACCACAATTCAGGGTCTTACACAGGGCTTGACACATCAGAGGCCATTAAGTTTTAGCCAATTAAATATATAGACAATTTACATTTCCATGTTTTCTCAGGAAAAAGTACAACAAAGTTAATATGTCACTATCAAAGTTTTAAGTGGGGATTAAGAAATATAGCAGAGGACATTAATAATAAAGAGTAATATCACTTGGAGTATTCATTATTTGCTTTTCTGCCCTATGCCTTAATTTCCACATTTTTAGGTCTAAAATAATAATATCAAGCAAACATCTTCAGAAGATCAACTAGAGTAGAAAGAAGGTTAAGGAATTTGGTTGTAAATGTTTTAACATGTCAGTTGTTGGTATAAAACCCCAGGAACCCTAAAAACATCTTATTTTCAAATATATAATATTAAAAGTCATTGAATAATGTAATATAATTTATTTTTAGAGGGATAATGCAGATGTAGTTCATTTTTACATGGAACCTTTGATTTGAGGATACTGATAGGAAACTCCAGAGCTAGGATTTGGAAAAGATGAGGCGAGCTTAAGAAGGTTATATAAACTTCAAAGTTGCTAAGAGACTAGATCTTAATTGTTCTCACAACAAAGTTATACACCTTAAGTATATGCAAGTTTTATTTCTCAATTATACCTTGATCAAGTTGGTGGGGGAAGCGAGAGACGGATGGGCCTAAAGTTGTATGTGTGGGAGTCAAAATTGCCCAAGCTCATTTCACAATAAAGAATCCCCAATAAAGTTCTGGTCTAGAAGATTCCAAGTGGGTAACAAAATTACCTGGTCAAAATATTCAGGTGAAGACCCCTAAATCAGCAGTTTTCAACCTGTGGGTCGCGACCCCTTTGGGGGTCAAATAACACTTTCACAGGGGTCGCCTAAGACCATCGGAAAACACATATATAATTACATATTGTTTTTGTGATTAATTACTATGCTTTAATTATGGTTGGGGGTCACCACAACATGAGGAACTGTATTAAAGAGTCGCGGCATTAGGAAGGTTGAGAACCACGGCCCTAAATCATCTGGCCTAAATCATCTAGATAATAAATTAACCTAATAATTCTTTATTTTCCGGTTCAGTTTGCCAGCATAGATCTGGCCTGAGGTGGTTCTGAAGCAAGAGAAATAAGGATTAAAAGAGAATACGAGAAAGATCATTGTCTCTAGGAAGCCCTGAGAAAAGGTAATGTGGATGGTAGAGTAGACGATGTGGTCACATGGACATAAATTGGGGGCCCTCTGAGGACCCCTGCACAGTGACTGAGGTGACCCTTCCCCTCTCTACTGGAATAGAAGAGACAGAGATGTGTGAGCAGGAGGCTCGGGTGCCCAACTGGCTTTACCAGCCAAGGTTAAGAGGGTAGGAATCTGTCTATTGAAATCTCATCCTTTCTTTGAAGTTCAAATCCCATCTTCAGAAGACCTTGCCTAAATCAGCCTATGTGATTTAGAGTCAGTTTGCAGCAATTTGATACCTTATTAAATTGCATCTTATCACCTTAGTAGGTTCTGAAGGTCTTTAGGGCAGAAATCCCCTTTTGGGTTTTTAAATGTCCACAATGCCTAGGGTAGGGCTGAGAATGTAACAGGTGTTCAACAAGGAAGTGTCTGGTGGTAAAGTTGAAAGGAAGAAACCATTGGGCTCCCTAACGTTTCCTAAGCTTCTTTCTTTTCTTTTTTTAAAAATTATATCATTTTTTATTGTTATTCTATTACAGTTGTCTCAACTTTTCCCCCTTTGCCCTCCTCCTCCCATTCCACCCTGTGTCCATGCTCCTTTCTAACTTAGAGGAAGAATACCAGAGACTGTTGGGTCCTATTCCCACATTCTCAGATCAGAGGGCTGAGGTTCACATAGTACATGGTATATTTTTCTCTGAAGAGAGCTATCCTAAATGCAAATAAGTCTCAAAGCCCTACAAAGGACAACCGGGAAAGCACAGTCCCTGTAAATCCCCTTGCGGACCAGGCTCTTCTCTCTGAGTCCTCATCTGCGTGTGAGTGCGTGGTGGGGGAGGTTGCGGTGGGGTGGGAGGGCATTGGCAAGAGGGAGGAGAGAGACTCCACGCAGTGATTATGTGGAGGGGATTTGCTATGTCTCTTTTCCTCCCCACCACCCCTCTTTCTTTGTCCTCTTTCTCCGTGTTCCTCTCTTTGTCCCCTTTTCCTAGTCCCCTTCTTCTGCATTTGTCTGGGAGGATCCTGGAGTGTTCTTTTGATCGACTCAATCTTTCTCTGGCACTTGAGTTCTGATTGGCTGAAGGACTTAGAGGGGGAAAAAAAAAAAAAACTTTCATTAAGTAGATAATCTCTTCTTTGGAAGTTTGGCAGCTCCATTTCACCTCCCCTTAACTCTGTTTGGGATCGCTTACACACCAAGGAAGTAGGGGTCTGAGGAGAATTCCATCCCACTACCATCTCACACCTCTGTCTCCCAAGTTTTTAGAATTTTCTATCTCTGTTACTCCAGAGGATTATGTTGCTTATGAGGCCTTCTGTGCGCATTTTTCTTTTCACCTGTGTCCTCCAACTCAGCCATACCTGGTAAGTAACCTGGAACCTAGAATTAGGTAAATGCATGTATTATATGGAAACGAGCTCATTTTCACTTTCAGAAAGGCAGGACGCTTTGGGATCTCTCCTAGGAAAAATTGTTTAAGGCAGTAGGACTCTTCCAAATTTATGACTGATTTCAGTAAATCTTCAGACCCCTGACAATTTGTGATATAGCACAAATATTCTAAGTGGATTTGGGGGGAAGACAGTAGCCCTTTTTACCAAAGCCTGATTTCAGCATTATGGAGAAGAGGAAGGTGGCTCAAAGAAAGTTCTACTGTGTGTTGAATCTGATCTTTGAAGTGAAGACAAAAATTCAGCGGGCTCTTATTTTGTGCTGTCTGACTTTGTTTTCAGAATATTCTAAGTAATAGCTCATATCATCACTTCCTAGAGATTAAAAATTACCTTGAGCTACTGACTTGGTACTGGGTTGACAAACATGTTTGAAATAAGATATTTTAGAAACCTAACTTTTTCTACAAATTTGTTTAATTTATTCAATTTACAGATATTTCTAAATTGCACAGAAAATGAGATAATGTGTGTGAAAGTGCTTTGTAACCTATAAACCACTGCACACATGATAGATGATATGATCATTTGCGTTTGGCTCTTAGAAATCACATAAAGTTATCTATATGTGGAAAAGTTAATAAGTATGCAATAAATACAGATGTAAGATCTAGCAAATGCATGTTGCTGGGGTGTTTGGCGTTTCCATTCAATTAAGATGTAAGCTCAGTCTCTCTTTATCAGTTCTCATTTTGACCATCTATTTAACCGAGATAGGCATCCAATTGCTACATAAACTGTTGATGAAGCAAGAACAGAAATTTCTTTGCTGAAATCAGCTTCCTATACTATAAATGAATATAGTCATCTTTATTAGGGTGTTGATAAGAAGTATGCCAAATTAATACAACGATTTGCCAGTTAATTAAATAATTTACAACATTTCTGATTATAAACTGAACCACCAAATAATTGGTCAATGATTAATTGGTATTTGAATTAAGTATTTCATGTTCAAAACAATCTCCCTTCTTTCCCTCTCATGAGAACAAAAAGACAAAAGGGAGAAGAGACTATTTTAGAGCATTTCTACTGATGCTCATGGTATTCTTCAGCTGATTCAGTATCAGCAAAAGAGAAACACGAGATTCCTTTCCCCAGTCACCAGGGCAGTGTGAAGAATTGTTCTATAAAAAAATACCTTTACTGTGTGTTCCTTCCCTGCTGGAGGGGGTCATGTTCATTTCATTCTGATACTGACACTGCCCCGCTGAAAGGTGGCTGGGTTGCTTGTCTGTCCAAATTCAAGTGTCTGAATTCAAAAAGAAAGAAGAAAAAAGAGATGTGAAAGAAAGTTCTAATTTAAAAACAGGGTTTAAGAACCCCTTCTCACTTTGCCTGACTTTGAGGAGAAAATGTACAAATCTGTATAATGCAATTAAATTTTAATTGCATTTCCCTCATAAGCCCTGATTTGAATTAAATATTTATACTTTGCCAAGAGTCTGATTTTGGTAGCATTTGAAATGTGATTTTCAAATTTAACGTTAAATCTTGATTATTCTTATAGTGGAACTATCAGGGTTTTGCATAAGGTCATCTCTCCCTTTGTGCCATGCAAAGAAATTTGACCAACTGCAGCCTTTCAGATGTTTCTCTTAATACTTCATTATCAATCTTTTATGTGAAGACCTCAAAAGCATTTAACAAATAGAGAACCACAATTTCTGCTTGGCTGTTCAATTAATTGTAGGCTCGCCTGAAATTACTGTCTAAAAGAGTCCATTAACAGAAATTCCTGGGCTTGAAAAGGAGAGGATAAAAATGACATGCACCTACAATATGCAAAGTTACTAGATATCTCAGTGCAAAATAATTGGAAAAAAGCATTCTCCACAGCTTGGGAGCTTTTTGAAAGAATTATCCTAAAGGATAACTTGAGAAAAATATTTTCCTTAAATTTGTTTTTCTTATTTCTTAACCTCCCTCCCCCACCCACCCCCACACACACAAAAAAAAAGGGTGGGAAAGCATGATACAGCCAAGCAAATGGCAATGGTTGTAATGGTGACCAGAGATGAAGCAATTTGACTTTCCACCTCCCATATATTTACTCATCTGGAATGAACGGGCCTAGAACATGTTTTTCTTTAATTGTTGCCTTCATCTGATTCTAAATAATGTCTCCTAATAATACCGGGTCTTGCCCAGTTCACTCGGACACAGAGGTCAACTGCAGCTCTGCTCATGCTTTTTAACAGAGATCACTACCTTTACTCTTTTCTAAAGGCTAAATGCAGTCAGTTTTTCTTCTACAGAAGAGCAAGAATTTATCTGAAATCTTTGTGTTTTAAAGCAGTTTTTGAAATACATCATCCCTTGGTTCTCTACTAGCTGTAACCTGCTACGTCTGTTGAAGTTTCATCTGATGATGATGGGCAAAACCCCTGATTAGCAAAGGCTTCATTTCTTGGGGGTGGGGGGACATTTTTGAATCCATATTCTCACAAAGCATCATCAATAGTTAAAATTATTATTTCCTGCGTATATGTGCAACAATTTCTCCAATGTATATTATGACCAGTAAAATACACACTAATTTAAAAATCATTGAATTCATAGTAATTTGTTGTCTTATTAAGTTTTTATTGAGTTATTCCCACTAACAGTTACAAGAGGAGTAAAGGCAGTCAAGTGAGGGTCCTCTAAGCTTTGTCACACTGGAAAGGAATCCTCCACCTCAAAGAGGCTGAGAATCTCTGAAGTTAGGGAAATAAATTCAGGTATAAGAAATTGCTTTGGAATCTGGAAAATAATATGCCAATAAAAGAGTCACATACCTAATAGCTTCCCTGATCAATAAAGAAAAGTCCTTGGTCCATAAAAAAATATATAAATAAATAAAGTGGGGATTCATGGAGTAAGTGAGCAGGATTAGGTTAGTAGCTGGCGTGTAGAAAGTTCTAAGGGCTTGAGACATGATTAGAGAAGCTCAGTTTCCAGTTTTGTCATTGATTTCCTTAACTTGAGACCTAAGTTTTTTCTTTCAGAGCCTCTATTTCTCCTGCTATGAGAGGAGACACTTTGTTACAGCTTTTCTTAGGAAACCAGTTTGTGTAATTGATGAGGAGGATGCCCGACAGTGCATCTTTGTGTGTGTGTGTGTGTGTGTGTGTGTATGATAACATGGCACAAAGAAGGGTCTTCTTTTTGTGATATTATATAAAGGTTAATGGGATATTTAAAAAAAAAATAGAAGGACCAAACGAAAAGGAATTTCAATCCAAACTCGCTCTCTTTTTTGGAAGGAGTTTACTTTTTTTTCCTTTTATCCAGCTATGACAGTTGGTTTAGTGCTGCTCTATATTGATTGGATAATGCTAGTCTCTCTTGGAACTGTTAATAAAATCCTTTTTTTCCTGGGTTCCATTTACTCTATATTTCCACTGGACATAGAGGAGAATTCAGAGGACTTAGAGAGGTCAATACAATTTTATTTGGATAAACCCTCACTTTTTCAGAAAGCAGATTTTTCTAGGTAAAAGATCAGGATGAGTTAACAGTTGAGAGGATCTCTGAGCTTGATTCACATTTGAAATATATCTACATTCTGAGAGCCTCTTGAAAGCAACCATCATCCACTCTGGGCAGACTCTCTAAGCTCATTATAAGCCACGCTTTTATGGTATGTTTTTTTCAATCTTTATTGTAGGTTCTTGTTATTGATCATATCATTTTTCTGTATGCTTCTTCCTTTTTTTTTTTTAACAGTGAGGTTGTTTTTTTTTTTTTAAGATTTTATTTACTTATTTTTAGAGAGAGGGGAAAGGAGGGAGAGAAACATCAATGTGTGGTTGCCTCTCGCATGTTCCCAACTGAGGACCTGGCCTGCAAGCCAGGCATGTGCCCTGACTGGGAATCGAACCAGTGACCTTTTGGTTCGCAGGCCAGTGCTCCATCCACTGAGCCACACCAGCCAGGGCTCTGTATGCTTCTTAGGTTGGCGCTTTCTCCAGGCCAAGAGGAATCAGACCATAAGGGAATCATTTAAATTCACCATTATCCAACCAGTCCAAATTCACTTTTAACAGGTTGTTTTGCCAATGTCAGCATGCTCCAGTCCCAGCACACACTGAGGCTATGTCCCAGTCATCTCAGAAGACCCTGTAAATAGACCAATAGTTCAGTAGTTCTATGCAGCTCCATAGGTGATATTCTTGTGTTTTCCAGGCCAAGCCTAAACCATCCTGCATAAGGAAGAATTTTCCCTTCATCCAAAACTGTAATTCTGTAACTCTCCCATATATGCAACAAGATATGGACAACAATTGTACTTCTTAATAAATATTTTTAACAACAAAAAAAAAACATCCCCATAATTCTCCTTTGCTACCATAAATTTCAGTCGTTTTCCTTTACTCAGGATCTTTGAGTTCACTATATCAGACTTTGAAGGTTCCATTCCATACCTACATCCAAGATAATAAATAGCAAACCTATAATTAGCCATATTATCCTGTCTGGTATTTCTTCATGTTAATCCAAGGTGTCTGATGGAGCCCTTCTTGCATAGATTATTGCTTCAGGAGTATGCTGTTGTTTAATTTTATATTATGAAATTTTCTTTTCTTTTTAGAAACATAAAGAGAACAGCACATATAATAAACCTCCATAATTCAGCTTCAACAGTTATCCCTTGGTTAATCTTACTTCACATATACTTTCTGTAGCATTTTCAACTACGTGTATTCTCATGTTCTAAATCTTCCAAATACTACCATGGTTCAAAATAGGAAGAAGAGAGATAGGAAAAGGAATTCCCTATCCCATGTCCAAGTGATCTAGTGCCAGTAATTAGTGTGAATCTTGGGGAGCACCATACAGATATGACCCCTTTGGGGATGAAAAATCAAGAACACAAATTAGTAAAAGGAGAATTCATTCAAATACATATTTGAGTTTATTTTTGTTTGAGCTGTGGCTAGTTAGTACAGGCAATAGAAATTGATAGTTGGATCAGACTGAGGAGAGGACATTTTTACCATCCACTGGATTTAGTTCCATTAAGTAGTGAAAATAGTATCAAAGTGTCAAAGCCTGTCGATTTTCCTACCTTGAACTGTTCACCTAGCTGTTTTATAGGACAATTCTTAGAGTTATTGTGTACACCTACCTTCCTGATCCTGACATAAACTAGTATTGTATTCATCAATGCAATTGAGAATGTGAATATTTTCTAAAGTCTATACTACAGGGACCAAGGTAACATAATCAGAAAACAGAACAAAGTGCTTTGCTTCCATAATCATCCTGGACAAAGTTCCTGCAACCCCAGGCTTTCTGGGAACAGTGGCTGGAGCTGTTCCTTCGCAGCTTTTCCTTAGAAACCACAGAACAGAGAAGGATTACAGCTCATTCCCAGTTAGAGGCCTCATTTAAATGCTAAGTGCTGAAGTGCTTTTTTTGTAGCTCAGTGTTTCTCAGCAGTTTGCTACAATACATAAAGAAGGAAGGAAATGAGGACAAGGAAAGACAATCTCTCTACAGAACATTTCACTTTCAGAAAAAGATTACCCCTTAAAAATTTGTGATTTTCCTGGGAAAGAATCTGCCTAAGATTGTTTTGTAAATATCCATGGTATACAGTTGTCCTGAGGGCTAATATATGGTTTTTGCCAGTAATTATTTGTCAAGGACTGGATTTGATATAATGTGAGATTCTAATGTAAAAATTTTTAATTATATTTTATTGATTATGCTATTACAGTTGTCCCAATTTTCCCCCTTTGCTCTCCCCAACCCAGCACCCCTGCTACCACAGGCAATCCCCACACCATTGTTCATGTCCATGGGTCATGCATAGATTCTTTGGCTACAGCATTTCCATAACTATTCTGTAACTACTTATTTGTACTTCTTAATCCCCTCACCTCTTCATCCATTCCCCCAAATCCCCCTCCCATGTGGCAACCATCAAAATGCTCTCCATATCCATGATTCTGCCCCTGTTCTTCTTGTTTGCTTAGTTTGTTTGCTTAGTTGATGATAGATATTTATTTATTGTCATTTTAATGTTCATAGTTTTGATCTACTTCTTTTTCTTAAATAAATACCTTTAACAGTTCATATAATAAGGGTTTGGTGATGATGAACTTCTTTAGTTTTTCTTGTCTGGGAAACTCTTTATCTGCCCTTTAATCCTCAATTTTAGCTTTTCTGGTTAGAGCAATCTTGGCTGTATGTCTCTGCTTTTCAAAATTTTGAATATTTCTTGCCAATCCCTTCTAGCCCACACAATTTCTTTTGAGAAATCAGCTGACAGTCTTATGGGGACTCCCCTGTAGGTAACTAACTGCTTTTCTCTTTTTGCTTTTAAGATTCTTTCTTTATCTCTAACCTTTGACATTATAATTATGATGTGTCTTGGAGTGGGCCTCTTGGCATCCACATTGTTTGGGACCCTTTGTGTTTCCTGAACTTGCATGTCTTTTTCCTTCACCAAATTAGGAAAGTTTTCGTTCATTATATTTTCAAATAGATTTCCAATTTCTTGCTCTTTCTCTCTCTTTCTGGCACTCCTATCATGCGAATATTGGAATGCTTGAAATTGTCCCAGATGTTGCTTACACTATCCTTGTTTTGGGGATCCTTTCTTCTTCTTCTTCTTCTTCTCTTTTAAAAATATTTTTTTTTATTTATTTTTAGAAAGAGGGGAAGGGAAGGAGAAAGAGAAAGAGAGAAAAATGGATGTGTGGTTGCCTCTTGTGTGCCCCCAACTGGGGGCCTGGCCCACCACCCAAGCATATGCCCTGACTGGGAATCAAACCAGTGACCCTCTGTTTCACAGGCTGGCGCTCAGTCCACTGAGCCACACCAGTCAGGGCTCTTCTTTCTTCTTGTTGTTCTGATTGGTGTTTTTTGTTGTTGTTGTTGTTTTTTTTTTTTTTGCTTCCTTATGTTCTAAATCGTTGATTTGATTTGTGGTTTCATCCACTCTACTGTTGTTTCCCTGAAAATTGTTCCTTTGTTTCTGAATGAATTTTTTTTTATGCTGTTGAGGTCCTCACTAAGTTCCTTGAGCATCCTTACAGCCAGTGTTTTGACCGCTGCATCTGATACGTTGCTTATTTACATTTCATTTCGTTCTCTTTCTGGAGTTTTGATCTGTTCTTTCATTTGGGCCATGTTTCTTTGTCTCCTCATTTTGGCTGTCTCCCTTGTGTTTGTTTCTTTGTATTATATAGAGATGCTATGACTCCCTGCCTTAGTAGCATGGCCTAATGTAGCAGGTGTCCTGAAGGGTTCAGTGGCAAAGCCTCCCCTATCATCCAAGCTGGATACTTGAGCAGTGCCCTATTTGTGGGCTGAGTACACACCATCCTCTTGTAATTGAGCCTTGAGTGCTGTTGGCATGTTGATGGACGGGATTTACCTCGGCCAGTCAGCTGCAAGGACTGGCTGTGACCGTTGACCACCAACCTCTGCCCTCTGTGGAGGATCCGCTGTGCTGGGGCAGGGTGGTGGTCTTCCAACATGGTTGTAGCTGTCCACTGGGTACACAGGCTCTTGAGTTTCCTGGGTGGTGCAGGCCAAGGTCAGCCACCACCTTGTTCTGCCCAAGGCCACCCAGCATGAGCTATAAAGCAATCTGAGATGGCTGCTACTTGTGCTTGGCTTGGGAATTCCCAGGCAAAGCCAAGCTGTGAATCTAGGCTGGTTGCTGCTAGTGCCAGGCCTGCAGCCATTTAGCAAAAGGGGGCTTACTAAGGTTGCCTATAGCTTGATTGATAGAATTTAGGAGTTGTGAAGCATGAGCCAAGACCAGCCATTCATATGGAAAAGTCACTGTTAACAACTTGGGTGGGCTGGTAAGTTGGGTGGGACAAGCCTCAGGGGATCTCCAGGGCTGGGCAAACAGTGTTAGTTAGATTGATAGAGTCTCAGATATGGCACCCATCTGTTGGCTCTGTGGCTCTGTTGGGGGGAGTGTTCAAAAAAGGGACAATGACCTCTGTCCACCTTTCTGTCTGGGAGAAAGCTGTCCTCCAGCTCCTGCCTTGATGCCAGATACTTCAGTTTCTCCCTGTATGCCACAGGTGCCTTTCAAGCTGCTACCCCAGTGCTGGAGCTCAGAGGGAATGAACCTGAGTAAGTCTTTATGTGAGTTCTTTACGGGGAACTGCTTGTGACTCTAGAAGTTTCTTCCACCAACTCAATATCTGCTGATTTTTGCAGCCAGAAGTTATGGGGACTTGTCTTCCTGGCACTAGAACCCTGGGCTGGGGGACCTGGTGTGGGGATGGAATTCCTTGCTCTCACGATATCCCTCCTGAATTTCTGTCCACCCCATGTAGATGTGGGACCAGCCCATTCCATGTCTTCACCCCTCCTACCAGTCTGGATATATGTGGTTTCTTTAATTGCATAGTTGTCAGACTTCCATTCAACTCAATTTCTGATGGTTCCGAGTGATGGCTGTTCTATATATTTAGTTGTAATTTTGATGTGATTGTGTGGGGAGACAAGCCTTATTTACCTATGCCAACATCTTGACCAGAAGTTTAATACAAATTTTAATGTAAGGACTGCTATGAAAATGGCTTATAACACTTTTCAAAATATATTTTAGGGCATTGCCTTATAATATAGAAGATTTATATTTATAAAAATATTATGAGAATTATTTATAGGGCTGAATTCCCTTTGAAGAAACAGATGGAGTTTAAATCAGTGAAATATCTGTGGGGAGATGGCCAAAACCTGCACATTCCTTAATTTTTCCTTTTACATTACTCTTGAGAAAACTTGCACTTGACTTTAATCTTCACTGCACTTCTTTTTCTTTCAATTCCATCCATTTTCCTTCATTGAGCGTACACTCGCTGCTTACATTTCATAACCATTCACCCACTGTAATCTGGTTTCTGTTCCATTGCTCTACTGAAATAGATCTCCCCTACGATAATCACCTTTTTTCCCTCTTGACAAATTTTTAAATAGGAGGAAATTTGTCTTTGAAATTCTAAATACTTCTCTTTTTTACAAGGCTTCAGATATCTTGTGACTTCTACTTCCTAATCCTCTCCCTAGATAAATAGGAAAGAGTTAAATTTCAATTACTTATACTTTACAAGAGATAAGAATTAGTCACACTGTTCACTCTTCAAAAACATTTGTATTTTTAAGCTTAACTCTTCCTAATTGTACAGTGAATTATACCTGCTTAAATAGATTGGATATTGTCAGAGGGGGTAGTAAAAATTTTGGACCCATGGGATATTATTTCACAATGATCAGTAAGGCCTGTCTCCTCTGTAATTGTGTGTGTGAGTGTAAATATTAGTGCATGTATGTTCTGTGGGTGGTATGTTGTAGCAGATAGAGAAAATCACAAGGAAACTGATTCAGAAAGAGCTGTGTTTGGACTGTCCTGGGCCCAAGGCATCTTGTGAGTTTAATGATGTGAAAAGTTGGCTGCCAGACACTCTAAGAAAAAGTTGCTTTACTGGAACACCTTCTAGCTGCAGCTCCAGACAGCTCCTGAACCCTGGTCTCTCTCCTTAACCTTTAACTCCTTGACCCCTGTCCTCTCTGTGCCAAATCTCCAGAGGGAGATGTGCATCTGCAGTCATTCACCACTTCTCCTTTCCTCGGGCCATAACTCCAAACCATAATAATCACACGGTCTCTCCTGAAGTAGGCCAACTAGAGCTTCATGACCCAGAAACTTTTTATGGACTAAAGAAATGAGATTAAAGGGTAGAGAGAAGCCAAACTTGTTTGTTATTCAAAGACTAGTGAGGAAAGTAGATAGAGGGAGAACAAAGTAGGGGGTCAGAAGGCATTGACATGAAAGTCCTGGGCGGTGAGAAGAAAACACCAAACTCTGGACATTCATATACAGAATCTTTTCTTTTTAAAAAATATGTGTGGGGAAGGAAAAAGGGGAATCTGAACTGAAATTTCAGCCACATCAAACACTGGGATTCAAATGTATCCAGGTACACTTGGCAAACTAGGGAGGCTGGCCTGCAAGAAGCTTGCTGCATGAGACTTAGTGCTCTCCTGGGAACAAATTCCCATACTGAGGGCAGTGGGTGTCTGGCACACAAATGTGGCCTAGGGTCAAGATCCTGGTCATGCAAAGAGAGAAGGAAATCTGAAGATAGCACATGCTTGGCCCAGTGCCCAGCTGCATCACAGGCTATATAGAACCAGGCATGTGTTCTCACCATGGCGGCTAAATTGTTAACCACACAATGTGATTGCTACAGACCACCTCATGGACTGTGCTAGTTTGGAGAACCAACCCCAAATAGGGAGAAATAGTTGAAACATCGGATAGTGGCTTAAACCTCTTGTCCACCATTAGACATTACTAACAGAGAATGGGAACTCACAATTTTATTTTTGCAAACTTCCTAAGGTGGTAAAATAGTAATAAGTAATGATTCAAAGTTTCTTCAAAGGATATAAAATAAAGAGAAGCATTGAAAACTAGAGTGCATGGATATATGGATAATAAATGTTAGGTCAAAAAAGACAAACAAACAAAAATGTGAAGTTTTTCTAAAAGCTAAAAGAGAAGCTGTGGCACTCGTATCTAGGTTGACACAAAGCCCTTCCCCTCCTGCCCCAGCTCCCTGGGAAAAATAGTGACCAGACAGATTATAGAATAGGCAATTTAGGAGACATGATAGCCCATGAAAGAAACTGCATAATGTTGCAAGCTGTGGGTGTTTGAGAAGCTATAGTACCCTAGATCAAGGAAGTTTGCATAGTGGTTCAATTGTGGCTAGTTTATAGCCACGGTGATATTGCAAGGTGAGAAGTTCCCTAAAGCAGATGCAAAGGGAAAGTGATAGAAGGTACACAGGACTCGTCCTCAAAACTCCTAACGCATTTGTATCTGTTGTTTAGTTGAAAAGATATTTAGTAATGAAGAGCCTAGCAAGGATCTAGAAACATGACGAAAGGAAAAGGAAAGAACTTGTAAATGTTAATATTGGGGGGCGGGGAGCTGGGGCAGAAAGTAGTGAAGACGAGGACAAAAGGACTTGTCTACCCAGCCTAGAAGAGAGTGAGAGCAGAAGCTACCTACAGCGAAACATTATTATGAGAGCTCAGAATGATGGAGACACAAAGGGGGGGATCTGATTGCTCTTACAAATTCTTACTACTGGTAAATTAACTTTAGGAGAATGAGATGACATTAAAAGCTTGTAGGAAAAAGTAGACCAAAGGATGAATTAAAGACTTCAGGACTGATGACAACAGTGTGGAGCTGGTATAAGAATGTAAAATAATAGCAATGATATTAAAACCTTCTATGAGTGGAGTTGGCATGTTTCCTAGAAGGCTGATAGACCCTAGACAAAAGCTCAGAGTCCTTATAGGCACATATTCCACCTCCACCACCCCCAAAATATTTTATTCCTGGTGCGGGGACTATTGGCATAAACAGGTCAGCTGTGATTGCCAGGAAAACATTCTATACTAGCAAGAAAAACTTCAGGGAAGGAAGCAGACCCATCATTTTAGTGCTTAGCACTGAAACCAGTCTCTCAGGGCAGTAACCAGTGCGAGCTTTGAGAGCTACCAAAACCAGAAGATGCTCCATCCAGATACGAAAGAAAAAACTGTCCACCAAAAACAGTCTCTGGGGCTGAGGCCCAGGAATCTTCTTGATGAATAAACTCCCCAGAGAGTTCTCAGGCACTCTACAAAATAACCCTTTTGAATTAATTTTCAAATGCCTATACTGAAGTCCATTTGCCAAATCTCCAGCACTCCAGACTATATATGTATGTCACTTTTAATTTTTACATAGTTACAAATTTGCAGAAGGTTACAAAAAATGTACAGGGAAGTTCCATGTTCAGGTATTATAGTAAGAGCTGGAGGGGATGAAGATAATTAAGGCAGCCCTTACTTATAGCCAAGTATAAGAGAATAAAGGGAAACCTTAATATGAGGCAGAAAAAAAAGTTGCTGTGAGGCTTCAGGAAATGCTGGTTGTGGTTTTGAGATAGACACTTATTTAAGAATAGATAGGGTTATAACATAGTGGTTTTATTAAGATACAATTAACATACTATAAAATGCACCCTTTTAAATTGTACAGATCAATGGGTTTTAATATATTCTCAAATGTGTGCAACTCTCACCACTATCAATTTCAGAACAATTTCATCACCTTAAAAAGAAACCCCATGTCCATCAGCAGTCACTTCTCATTCCCTCTCCCTTCAGCCCCTGGCACTGCTAACCTACTTTCAGTTTCTATAGAATTGCCTATTCTGGACATGTTATAATGAATAGACTCATACAATTTATGGCCTTTTGTGTACAAGATTTTGTTGGACATGTATTTTTAATTCTCTTGAGTACATACCTAGGAGTGGCATTACCTAGGGTCATACAGTAACTCCATGCTTAACCTTTTGAGGACTTGCCAGACTATTCTTCCAAGTAGCTGTACCATTTCACATTCCCACCAGCAATGCAGGAAGGTTCTGATTTCTCCACATCTTTGCCAACAACTATTATTGTCTTTTTTGTTTTAGCTTAGTGGGTGTGAATCCTTGTTGGATTTCCCTGATGACTAATGATATTGAGCATTATAGCATGCACTTATTGGTCAATTGTTTATCTTCTTTGAAGAAATGTCTATTCATATCCTTTGACCATTTTTTAATTTGGGCTCTAAGTGCTCTTTATATATTCTGAAAGCAAGTGCCTAACCAGATATACGACTTGAAATATTCTCTCCCATTCTGTAGGTTGTCTTTTTTACTTTCTTTTTCGGTGCCTTTTGAAGCACAAAAGTTTTTAATTTTGATCAAGTCTAGTTTCTCAATGTTTTAAGTTCAGTTTATCAATGTCTTCTTTGGTTTTGGCATCATATTTGCAAAAACATTGCCTGACCCCAGATCATGACAACTTAATACCTATACTTTCTTCTAAGAGTTGTGTAGTTTCAGCTCCTACATTTAGATTTTTGATCTATTTTTGACTTAATTTTTGTATATAGTGTGAGGTATGGGTCCAATTTTTTGCATGTGGATATCTAGTCATTCTAGCACCAAATACTAAGAGTGGAAAATATTTAAGAGAATAGAATGATCAAAGGCATAGAGGCATAAATATATGGGCATCCAAGACTAGCAACTGGCCCAGTTTGACTAGAGGATTGAACAAGTAGGGATATTTCATGAGAAATGAGGCTGGAAAGGTGTGTATGTTTAGATTATAGAGTGCCTTGAGTACCAGAGTTAGAGAATAAGGAAGATTCTTGATCAGGATGACATCAGAATTAGGTTTTTAGAAGATTGATTTAGCTGCGGACTGACCATACACTGGATTGAAATGGGGCAAAAAACTATAACCAGAGAGGGCACTTAGTGGGGCTTCTGCAATGGTCTAAGTGGGAGGCCACCACTGAGCTGTGAAAGTGAGAATCCCTGAGACAGTGGAAAAGAAAAGAAGAAACTGGTATGTGGAAAGTAGAATAGAGGTAAAATGCACACAGGTCTCACTAACTGATTGGACTGTGAGAATGGTTTGGGAGACGTGTGGGGAAATAGTGGCGGTATTAATAAAACATAGTAAAGTCAGGAGAAGTCGCAAGCTTGGCAGAGAAGATAAGTTGACTTTTAGACATACTGTCTTCACAGTGTGAAACATTCCTAGTAAAGAAGTCCATCATTCATTTGGAAATGCAGCTCTGGATCTCAAGATTAAAGTCAGGGCTGCGGGTGAAGACTTGGAAGACATGGCATAATCATAGTAGTTAAGACCATGGGCATGAATAAGGGGTTCTCTCCTATTCCCCTATCTGTCTAAATAGTTGCCCTTCTGAATTTTCTCAGATGTCACTTCTTCCTGCTCCCTCCCCCAAATGCGAGTCCCTTTATTCTTTCATTCGACATATATTTATTAAACGCTTACGATCCCCAGGCACTGTTCAAGGCTCTGGTAATACTTGGTGAACATAACAGACCCCACCCACCCAATGCCAAATCTGCCTTAATGAAGCTTACAGTCTAAGTGGGAGTAGGCAAAGAGTAAAAAAAATAAAGATGTAGAACAGAGGGTTCATATGATGAAAGTGCCATGGGAAAAAATGATGAAGAAAACAGGTTGGGGAGAATTGCAATTTAAAATAGGATGGTTAAGAACAGCCTCAAGGAAAATGACACATTTGATTAAAAGGCTTGATACAGATGAAGAAACAAGCAATGCTACTTAACAAACAGGCAGAGAGGACACCAAGTGCAATGATCTGGAGGCTGAGCAGTACCTGGTGTGTCTGAGGAATAAGAAGACCATGCGCCTAGAGCAAAGAAGTAGATTAGGCCAGAGACATAACTGGGGGCCACATTGCATAGGATCTTATAAACCACAGTAAGAATTTGGCTTCTCCTCTATGTGATAGGAAACCACTGGAAGATTTTGAACTGAGAATGGAAAAAATTGATTTATATTTTAAAGGGACCAATTGTTTGGAGACTAGAATGTGGGAGAATAAATGTGGAAGCGAGGAGATCAGTTAATAGGCTTTAACAATAATCCAGGCAAGAGAGAATGACCACTTGGACCAGGGTGTAGCAGTGAAAATGTTGAGAACTGGTTAGAGTCTATATATATTTTGAGCTGGAGCTGGCAGGATTTGATGACAGATTGAGTACACGTATGAGAGAAAGAAAGGATACAAAGATGAGTCTAAGATTTTTGTCTGACGACTAGAAGAAGGACCTGTACTTAGATGGCGAAGATGACAAAAGGAGCAGGTTTGGGATGGTGTAGTGAAGATCAGCTCAGTTTTTGCATGTATTAAGTTTGAGATGCCTATTAAACATTGAAATGGAGATGTCAAGAATATATTTGGATATGCAAACCTGGAGTTCAAGAAAAGGTCTGGGAATAGTTGGGAGTGTTCAGGAAAACATAAACCTTTTACTGACACCCAATGTAGGTGGCATCATCAGTGATTGTACATATGGGGAATGGGAAGCTTGTTCTCTAGGAGTGTGCTACAGTAATCCCTCTCTATAGTGCAGTTCACTTATCATGGCCTCACTGTATCGTGGGTTTTTTTAAAAATATTATATTTAATTATCGTGGATTTTTCACTATATCGCAGGATTTTGCAGTACTGTATCCGTATGTTGTTAAAGTTACGTAGGTTTAAGAGTGTAGAATAAATGTAAAGTTCCTACTTTGTGGGGGGTCTAGAATGTAATACCTGCGATAAGTGAGAGAATACTGTACTTGTACCATATTGTAGAGATCTGCCTCCATCTGCTAAACAGATCTTTATCTTCCATTATTTGTTAGCATGTTTTCTTCAATCATATAACTGCCCACAGGTATCCATACAACACTTCAATTCCTTCTTCTTTGGCTCTCTTTCTGCCTTCTGACATCACATACTCACTATGCTTTCTGTAATCCATATTATATTTTACCCCCCAAGATCCTCCTCCTTTGGTGCTCACTACAAGGACAGTCTTCTCTTTTCTTTTTGCTCTACTCGCGCAGTCATTTTGAATGCAATGACCACACAGTGCACGTGCTCACTCAATGGCATCTACTGCCCCCACTGACTAGTACAGTGAAGTCGTCACTGTTCATGCATGCACATTCTAGTCCACTCTCCTTGACTGCCAGATTACATCAATATTGCATAAACCTTGTTATATTAACAATGAACTGTGCTTTTTCCAGACAGACCTTGTTGTATATTGTGAAATGATATTGCAATAATCCTAGTTAACATCTAGCACCAGTCTTTTTAATACTGGATACTTTGGATATGAGTAAGTCAGCCACAATGGTTCAAATATGTCTGGAAATAACTCAGAAATTACCAACACAAGTCAATTTATGAGAATGTTGTCCAAATAAGGCTAACAACTCTATCTCATGGCAGGTGCTCAATTAAATCTGACTGGTTAATCAATTGAACTAGACCAGAATGTCATACAAGTCTTTACATATTTGAGGAAAGAAGAAATCTCTAGTATTCCGGCCAACACAGGAAGTCTCGTCACCCAGGCTCATGGCAAAGTTTCTCCTTTGTCTGCCACTTGATTTTTGTTTTGTTGTTTTGCTTTCTTTCCCGGTACCATCTGCCCTGGGGAATGGGAAATAGCCTCTGGTAATGTCCAAGAGTCTTTGAAAGTTATTACTAACATAAAGAATGCCCTCCTGAGCCAGAGCAACTCAGGCACCTTTCTCTGAAGCAAAGGGCCTGGCTGACTCCTCTGACATAGTCTTTCAGGATCAGAAATTTACCTGCAAACCCATAATGGCTTTAGCAATTGTGAATTAATTTACATTGCTTTGAATTCATTATTGTTCTTTGCTGGTACTACTGCCCCCAAGAGAGTAGTACTTTTCAGTCAACTTAATTTTGCCTGCCAAGCTTTAAAAAGTAGGCTTTAGTTTTGCTAGCCTATGTAGTCTTTTATGATTTTCTAAAATTCTATTATATTTCTTTCCAAATCTCTTTCATCTTCTCTCACATGGCAGCCTCCCAGTTTATAATACTGTCTTTCAAAAACTACCCACATGTTAGGTGTTGTGTGTGTTTTGTATGAAGAGAGTTAGCCAAGCTCTTTAGGCCTCTGACAGGAGACTGAACTTTCTTAGTCTCTTTAGCTTCCAATCTTCTTTCTGATGATTGCCAGCATCTTACTGGCCGTTGCAATCACAGGATACACCGGCTTTCGTGGAACAATACATAATGATTCCCATGTTACTTTCTTCCATTATAATGGGAGAGGAAAGATAATAGGTAATATATCAATATTTGAGATAATTTTCAAATGCTTACCCAGCAGTCCATTTGCCAAATCCCTGGCCCTAAGATTATATATGTATGCACCGAATTTTTAATTTTTATATAATTATAGACTGGCAGAAGGTTGCATAGACATGTGCAGGGAAGTCCCACATATGCTCCCCGCCACCAGTGTTAACAAACTATAGTACAATATTTATAAAGTTTATTCAGATCACCAGTTTTATATACACTCATTTGTGTGTGTATATGTGTATAACTCAATGCAATTTTGCCACATGTATAGCTTTGCATAATCACACTACAATTAAGACACTTATTTCTATCATCACAAGACTCTCTGGTGTTATCCCTTTAGAGCCACACCCATTCCTCACCCCTAACCCCTGGAAACTACTAATCTATTCTCCAGCTCCATAATTATGTACTTCACAATTGTTACATAAGTGAAATCATGAAGTATATATCCTTTTGAGATTGGCTATGATCACTCCATATAATTTTCTTGAGGTTCATTCAAGTTGTTGCACATAGCAGTTGTTCATTCCTTTTCATTGCTGAGTAGTATTCCATGGTGTGGATGTATCACTGTTATTTTAACCACTCATACTTTGAAGGACATTTAGACAGTTTCAAATTTTTGGTTATTATGACTAAAGTTGCTGAGAGCATCCAAGTACAAGATCCTGAGTAAAAATAAGTGTTCATTTTTCAGGGATAACTGCCCAAGAGTGGAATTTCTAAGTCATATGTGAAGTCCATGTTTTAGTTTTCCAGAGTCAGATTATTTGTTTTGGGAATTTAATTATGACTCAATCCCTAGAAAGAGAGTCCACTGTTGACCTCTTTCTGATTAGAGAACTATCCTTCTCAAAGCCCAGTGGAGTCACACAGATCTGGATTCAAGTCCTGATTCAATCACTTATTGACTAGGTGACCTTAAATACTTTTTTGAGCCTCAGATTCCCTATTTGAAAAATAAGGATAGTAATGCCCACGATAGCAAGGATTTAACAAGATCAACATGTAAAATACAGAGAGTAGAGCATCTGGTACACAGTAGTGAGTTAATGCTAGGACTCTTCCTAACCATGGCAAGACAATGATCAAACATTACTCCCAACCTTTTTGGTACTTGGAATTTTGAAAGTCCAAAGGAAGTGTAATCCTAATTCCTTTTGTACATATTCTTTTTTATTAAATAAGTTGTATAATTTTTCCTTGGCAAAAAACATTTTTCCTTTCTTCCTGTAAATTCTATCTTCTGGAGTAATCCTTTCAACTCTTGGCAACAGAAATGAGTTGGTGCATCTCCATTATGCTCTGTGGCTTTTCTCTCTTCTAGGTCAGTGAACAATTTCCTGATGACTGGTCCAAAGGTAAGAAAAAAATTCCTTTGTTTGGATTTCACTAATCTTAGCTTCTTGACTGAAGACTATACATGCCAATTTCTTTTTATTATATCTACATCTTGTATTATGTTGTATCTGTTACAGACAGAAAAACCATGGCATAGAGGGAGTTAGTGATACACCCCAAACCACATAGCAAATTAGTGTCAGAGCCAAGAGCTCAGCAGTATTGATTATGAATTTATACTCAGAATTTCTAGAACCAGAAAAGTCAACTCTCACAGTGTCAGGCTGCAGTCACAAAACCTTCTCAGTGCAGTGGTGGGATGCAGTTTTCTACCTTTAAAATGCTGGCATTATACTGCATTTTATCTCTAAGGATATTTCTAGTTCCAAAATGTGATTTTCTAAGATAGCAATGGGATGAGAACATCTGAAAAATTCATGAATTATGCAATTTCGGATCACTTTGGAGAGGCAGAATAGTATAGTGAGTAAAGTCGGGTCTAGTGTCTGACAAAACTGAATTTCATTCCGACTTCTACTATTTCCTGTCTGCGAGACCTTGGAAAAATTGCTTTACTTCACCTCTCTGAGCCTCAGATTCCTAATCTACAAAATGGTTTCTATTCCGCAGTTATTCGTGATTTTAAATGAGACAACATATTTAACTTGCTTACTCTATCATTATTTTGGAAGGCAGGAAGAGAGGGGCTTGGTCGCTTTAGGACAAATATCTCCCCAGTCCAGCTGCTGTGAGTCTGAATTTCGGCCCGTGTCCTTGCAGGCTTACCTGATCTACTCCAGCAGTGTGGCAGCTGGTGCCCAGAGCGGTATTGAAGAATGCAAATACCAGTTTGCCTGGGACCGCTGGAACTGCCCTGAGAGAGCCCTGCAGCTGTCCAGCCATGGCGGCCTTCGCAGTGGTAAGGAAAGCCTCGGCCACAGCTCCCTGGACCCCCTGGCCACAGGTTAGAGCCCCACTCTCCAGGGATGGCTCCGTGCCTCCTCTACGCCCCAATTCCTCACATAGTCTTTACTCTCAGGTCATCTCCCTCACTGGGATCTTCTCTGTTCCATCTCCAGCTTCTCTTTCCAACCTAGAGAGCTTTTTTATATTTCTTTCCCAACACCCCCACTGCCCAACAAATGGACCTTGTCTCACCCCCAGTCCTGTATCATCTTTGGCCTCCCGGTTGGTGAAATGCTTCCTCACAAATAAATAACACCAGGAGGTAGGTAGGGGTCATAATTCTGCATTCCTCTTAGCTCCTTCCTTCAGCAGGCTCAGCAGAGAGGTACAAGGCAAGTGGGAACAGACTTGGAGACCAGATTCCCATGGAGCAGATAGAGTGGCCAGGCCAGTAGATAAAAGAGCTGGTAGTCAGAGGCTCTTTTCAGGTGATGGGTTCTTGATAATCTGGCCTTCAGCTTCATCTCCTCCCCCATTTCTCCCTCAGGCTCTTTCCCACCTAAATCCTTTATGACCATGTATGTCAACAAAATTCTAGCCACCTAATCATAAAGTGTATGAATTGAAAAGATGTGAGGGGAGAAAAGAAGGGCTGAGACCAGGGCTGGAGTAGACCCAGGAAGAGAGTAAGGTACATTATAAAGGTGGGAAATAGGATGGAGGTGGGAAAGGAGAGGATAATGATTGTATTAAAGGGGGGTAGCATGACTGGTATTTCTTTGGGTTGCAACTCCTCCCTCTAATTCAACCAACTTTTGGTTCCCACCAGCTAATCGGGAGACAGCATTTGTACATGCCATCAGTTCTGCTGGGGTCATGTACACTCTGACTAGAAACTGCAGTCTTGGGGATTTTGACAACTGTGGCTGTGATGACTCCCGCAACGGGCAACTGGGTGAGTAGTGATATTGCGGGTTGGGAGGGCAGGCAAGTAAATTTCACTTAGACAGTGAAAAGCTTGGTGGGTACCTGGGTGGGGTGAAGAACAGTTGTAGTCTTCTAAAGCTGAGGAAAATCAGGGCGGACCTGCTTAAGGCCAAACCCGATCATCTCAAACCAGGTTAAATGTAGCGTGGGTCCCCCTTCTCCTACTGAGTAGTTTCCTTAATTTAAAGGAATGACACTCCCCATGGATTCAATCCAGTCGCTCTCTCAAACATAGGGGGGACGTCCTTCCATGTTGCTTGTCTCCTTTCCACTCTTTACCTCCATTGTCCTCTCTAATCCTCTCTGCCCTCCGACTCAAATTCCAACTTAGTTTTTCCGTATTATTTCAATTGCTCCTTTCTCACTTCCTCTCAATGCTCACGCTTTCCTCACCTTTTGTTCACGCCACTTTGTCCCCTCCGGAAGTCCATCGCTGGCGGGGCAAGTGCACACTGCCAAAGGGCAGAAACTCTTAAGTAGAGGGGCCCGCCGGCACCTTGCAAAGAATCCACTCGGCAACTACTTACGTCATGAAATCCTGAGCAGGCGACTGGCTGGACGTGGGCACGCAAAAGTGGCAAAAACAAATCTAGGCTGAAACTAATCTGGAGAATGGGCACTCATCTAACCTTAATCTTTCCCCATCCCAGATCCCCCAAACCCAATTAGAAACAGCTGCCTAGGAGGCTCTGCGCTCTCTGCTCAACGACCTTTCCTCCACCTGCACTTTTCCAGGGGGTCAAGGCTGGCTGTGGGGAGGCTGCAGTGACAACGTGGGCTTCGGAGAGGCAATATCCAAACAGTTCGTCGATGCCCTGGAGACGGGACAGGATGCCCGGGCGGCCATGAACCTGCACAACAACGAGGCCGGCCGCAAGGTGAGTCCTACAGCCCTTTGTGGTTAGGCAGATCGCACCGTCCACTACCACCCCTAGGTGAGGACAACTCTTCATTTGTTGGGAAAACGAGGTACATTAAAGCGGTGTAGACTAGCTAGACGCCTTGCAACCCTCCAGAGGCAGAGACTTCCCACGCCCTTAACCCCTGGCTCGCTCACTCCTATCTCTTCCTAGGCAGTGAAGGGCACCATGAAACGCACTTGTAAGTGCCACGGCGTGTCTGGCAGCTGCACCACGCAGACCTGCTGGCTGCAGCTGCCTGAGTTCCGGGAGGTGGGCGCGCACCTGAAGGAGAAGTACCACGCAGCTCTCAAGGTGGATCTGCTGCAAGGTGCTGGCAACAGCGCGGCCGGCCGCGGCGCCATCGCCGACACCTTTCGGTCCATCTCCACGCGGGAGTTGGTGCACTTGGAGGACTCCCCAGACTACTGCCTGGAGAACAAAACTCTAGGCCTCCTGGGCACGGAAGGCCGAGAGTGCCTGCGGCGCGGGCGGGCCCTGGGCCGCTGGGAGCGTCGCAGCTGCCGCCGGCTCTGCGGGGATTGCGGGCTAGCGGTGGAGGAGCGCCGCGCCGAGACCGTGTCCAGCTGCAACTGCAAGTTCCACTGGTGCTGCGCAGTGCGTTGCGAGCAGTGCCGCCGGCGAGTCACCAAGTACTTCTGTAGCCGCGCGGAGCGGCCACGTGGGGGCGCGGCGCACAAATCCGCGAGAAAACCCTAAGGGTCTCCTCTCCCCGCTCCTTTCCCCCTTGTCCTTGGCTTCCTTTAGAGACCCCAGTAATAGAGGAACCTAGGAAATGCAGATCCCGCACTCGCAAGCCCAGAGATCCCGAGAGAGACGCTGACATCTTCGGAGCTTGTCACTTTCCAACCTGTTTCCCCAATTCTGCAGCACTCTCCTGGAGCTGTCTGGATCGTCCTCACAGCCCACACCTAAGTGTGAGAACTTTTGAGATTTTGAGCTATTGATCTTCTTTGGACGAGGATGAGAATAGGCGCTCCTCCACCTCTTCCTAGTTACCGTAACGCTGGACCTGGCTTATGGAGCCTTAGGAACAGGAAGACCCGTTCTCAAATATACAGGGCCTGCCCGAGGAAAGCCTTGGCTTTTCTCTTTTGCCCATTTTCTTACCGCCCTCCCCACCCCTACCCCATTTTCTGCTGTCAGGTCTCTATCACAGGTGCATGTTCCTTCAGCAGAGCTACTCCTGTGCTTCTGATTCCCTGCTGTTGGCATCGACTCTTCAGGAATCTCCAATGTTTTCTGTCCCCTTCTCCCTTACCCCCTTTTCCTGAAGAGAAACTGAGAAAACTGACCCAGGAAGAAGCATGTCTTTGGGGACTGGCTCCTAGAGGCAAGGGCTGACGATGGTGAAAGTAGGAACCCTAGAATGCTGCCTTGCTGAAAACCAGGGGTACTACCCATCACCGTCTCTAATGGACTTTACCAGGGGGATGACTTTCCTAGATGATCACCCGTGCTCAGACACATACCCACAATGTCTAGGAACTATGTAAACTCAGATTGCCAGTCATTTCCTACTCATTAAAGCAACCTTCTCCCTGCCCCTAACCTATTTCTTCCTAGCAACCATTTTTACATCTTCTCCCCCAGTGTCATTGTTCCTCTGAGCCAAGACTGAGCACAATAAAGCCAGTTTTCCATTCGGACCCTGATTTGCACCTCTAAAGGCAGGTTATAAAGAAGGAGGACCTGGGACCCTTTTCACTAACCTGGTTCGCAAACAGTCAGGATTCAGGGCCTTGGATACTTTCCTTAAGTAAACTTCCTGCAATGAAACTGCTGCTAATAGGAAGTTCAGTATCTTGAGTTTTTCATTTATTGCTGTAACTGTGATATGTGCCTCTCACCCCCACCCCCACCCCAGGTACTGAATTTATTCTTGACATAAGGGGAAGGCGGGTGGAAAATACAATCTCTGGGCTCTTCCCTCCCTCCCATCTTGCCAGAATACCATTCTCCCTAGAGCCTCACTTCCCTGATGGCCTAAGTAGTTATTCTGGCCTGAGGCTAATCTGCCAAGGATTACTAAATCAGCCACATAAATCTTCCACTAATAGGTTCACTAGTAGTGAGAGCTTGCTGCTGTGGTCCTTGAGTCTCCTGGTTCTCATCTCAGAGATATAGCAGGGGCTTGCCTATGAAAGAGGGCTCTGGGAAGGGAAGAGCCAATCCCTGACAGACACTCCGCAGCCCAGAGGGTTTCCCAGCCATCTCTTCTGCTAGGCCCTCCCTGGGTCTGCTCTTGAGCAGAACTGGTCAGATGCTAGACAACCTCATCCCGCTTCTCCCAGAGCAGGAGAATGCTAGAGGTGTGGCTCCAAGGAGCAGGGGCCAAGGCTCTAGGGGCCAACCTGTGAGTGCAAGGGATCCCATATTCCAAATGGAGGCAGTAGCCTGGTCCTACTAACACTTCCTGAGAAGAGGTTCCCCTTCCTTCCTTACAGGGAGCACACTTCCCTTCAGGGTCTCCTAGTGCTTCATTTCCAGCTCTAGCAGCAAAAGGTCTTTGCTTCCTCCTTCAGTTTTGATCTGGGCCTCCTCATTCTCCCAACTTGCCCATCTTCCCTTCATCAAACAGCTACATATACCAACCTGGCTGTCCCACTTGGTGGAATTATTTGACAGTGTACAGTAAGAAATCCTGGCAAGGTGTTTAGAAATATTAAAAAGTACAATGTTATAAAGAAAAGCTGCATTCTCAGGGGTGGGGTGTCTCAACATAGAACTTTTGTGCTTCCTATTTGATAGCTCTAGGTCAGTACTCGAAGCATGTCATACTGCCAGGAAGTTCCTTCAGGGGTGGTTTTGTATTCCCAAATGGATATGACTTATACCAGATTCATTTGAGTTCTTTAAAGAAAACATTACTGAGCTACCTTAGATGGTATTGCTTTTTCCCCCCTACTTGCATTATCCATTCATTCATTTGTTCATTCAACAAACATTGGAGTGGAAATAAAGTGGTGAACACCACACTGTCCACCTGCATTCATAGAGTTTAGGTTCTCAGACTCAATCCCTAGGGCTGTGTTTCCCTTTACAAACTTCGACAACTCTAGAATGGCTGCTTGGGAAGACACCTTCAGGTCAGCTACTCAAACCTTTTGTTTTATAAACTGATGTTGAGAAAGATGTCTGGCTTGTTCCACCAACTAGTAAGTTACTCTGGGGTGCCTAGTGAAACCCAGGCCGTTCCCCCCTCTTGTGTGCTCTTTAGGAATACAGAAGCACAGGGAGGTCCTGAGAAGTGACAAGGATACTGGGGGTGGGGGGTTGCATAACGCTGTCTCCTTCCTGTCCCTGGCCTGTAAGCCTACACACAGGCAGGGACTTCTTTTCTTGAAAAGAATCCCAGCCTCAATTGGCCTTAGCAGCAGGTTAGGGCAAAGACAGAGACAGGGTCGTGCTCAGCGCTGGTGGTGCTGTTGGTGGTGGGAGGGGAGGGCAGGACAGGGCGCTCGCCTATTGTGGGTCTGGATTGGATGCTTCCACTCATTCATTTCCTTTTAATTAACCCGCATTCCTGGAGGAGAAATATTTATGTTGGCTCCCATAGAGGCAATCCGCAGACTGGAAAGAAGGGGGAAGAAAGCCTGCCTTAGCAAAACAATATCTCTAAAGAGCTCAAGAAGAGAAAATAAGAGAACAAAATGCCTTTAAAATAGCCTTCTACCCCCACTGGAGTCAATGAAAACTTCATTTCACATGCTAATCCCCCACCCCGCCCCCTTCTCTTCTCACAACACCTTTTCCGAAAGTGTTTGGGAAAAGTCTTCGCAGTCAGTACACAGCTCCCTGCAGCTCAGACTTCTCCTTGTGTTAGTTCAGGGCCCCAAGTGGGGCTCTCGCTCCAACAGCGGCTTTTTTCTCCCCCCCTTTAATTTAAACAAAGACTTTGGAGTTCATCAACCTCCCACTGAAATTCACAGCTGCTGAACAAACTAATCCCCTCTCCCGGCCTTTCTTCCCTTCAATGGGCTCTTGGCTTCAAAGACACTTTGGGAAAGGACTTTGCTGGGGCTCACACTGCTTCATCAATAGAAGTTAGTGCAAGTATTATGTGAAGAGCAAGTGGCTTTACAAACAAATACTGCCTAACAATCTCTTCCTCTCAAACACACACATCTAGCCCGCAGACATGATGGGATCTACAACAGGATTAGAGATAGTACCCCCTGGCTTCACACCCAGCCCCTTTGTGCTGCTGAGCTCAGCCCTGAAGTGGGATAGGGAAAACCCTGGGGCCGTTGGGCACCCACGGACACACACAGCAATGGCCACAAATGCTGCAAGGAGAGAGTCTATTTCAGTGACACCCAACTTTCTTCAACTTTTTTCACTCCTCATCTGTCCCTAAGCCTCTCCCCTGCTTTACTGGGGTACAGGAACCAAGAACAAAGAGGACTAGGAAGAGAGGTAAGGGCAAAATAGGACCCCGGAGACAATTATTGGGAGATGACTGAGGAAACCAAATCAAAGCAGCTTTATTGCGCATTGAGTACATCAGTGCTTCAAATGCAGCATCCAGCCATGAAAGTGCAGCCACTGGAGGCAGCCCTGAGACATGTGGGGGCTGAGGGAGGCAAGAGCCTCCAACCCTTAAAGAGCAGGGCTAAAAGAGAGTCTTGTTAATATGGTACCTATTCCAGAGCTGGGCTTATGCTCACAGAATGAATGGTCTAAGGCCTTGGACTCCTTACTTAGATCAGGGTTCAGACAGGTCAAGTCAGGGGCCGTTCCCCATAGGCAGTGGTCCCTCTGCTCCTATCTCATAGGCTAAGACAGCTCCCAGCAAAAGGCAGTGTGCCACCCCTTCCACCTCCCACCTAATCTCACCCACTCTTAATGCTGGCAGATGAGATGTTTCTTCTGAAAAGGGCCAAAGTTCCTTCTCTCAGTTATGCTTAGCACCCATCCCTCATGTTCATGACTTGTTAAAGGATGAACAGTCAACTGTACTCCAGCTTCTGGGGCTCAGAGAAATATGGAGCTGGAAATATGAAGTCAGAGGCAAGTAGAAGGTAAGGTCAGGCTCATAACCCACAGGAGAAAAACAAAACACCTAGAAGATGGATATTGCAGAGGTAGACTTGACTCCTGCTCACCCTCTTAGAAGCCACTTAAACAGAATATCCCTGAGGAAGAAGATACCCTGCCCCAGGTCTTGTCAGAGTACAGCATTAGGGGAAGTGCAGAATTGGCTCTATGCTCTGCTTCAGAGGCTGAGCAAGCCTTGGGCAGATTCTAGAAGGCCAGGCACACAGGAGTAGAAAGCAGGCACTCTGCTGATTTGGGCCATGCCTACAGCATCATACACCCAGCAGCAAGAAAGAGGGCTGGGAAAAACAAAGAATCTGTTCTGAAATTCCCTATTCTGCAGGGAGAAGAGTTAAGTACCAATAGAGTGGCCTCCTGGTAAGAGGCTGCCTGGCTTAGACATGCAGCTTATGAGCAATGGTGAGAACGGCCTTCAGAACAGGCATGAAGCTGGAGACCTCGCTGAAACGGCTGCAGCCCACCACATGGGCATGCACTGCAAGGCCCTGCTCAAAGCTTCCTGCGTCCACACATCGGGCAATCTCGTGGAGCCCAGCCAGGACGTGAGGCGAGAGCTGTAGAGGGATTGGCCCTTTGGTTAGTAAGCCCAAACCAGCCCCTACCCTAGCAGCATGGAAAGGATAGATAGGACTTAAGTCTAGAGCCCAGTCCAATGAAGGTGGATATATTTTGTGGGGAACCCAGGTTGGTGAGCCCTAAGGGGAGGGGACACTTGTGCTCCCTTTGGCCATGGGTGATGGTGGAAGGGCAAGGGGCAGAGGAGCATCACTGAGTGTACTTACTGTCCCCTCACAGAGCTTCTCATATAGACATTTTAGACGTTGGGCTGCCTCCTCCAGCTTCCGTCTTGTTTTCTGCAGGGAGGAAAATGGATTCTGATTCTAGCCCCTAAACCTAACACTACACAGGATTATATAGAATCACAGTAGATTAGAGCTAGAATGGCTTAAGGCTACTTCTTTCATTTCAGAGAAGGAATTAGAGGCCCGAAGAGGGTAAATGACTTGCTCAAGCTGACATGGCCAGTGAATGAATGGCAAGTTTCCTTACTCCTGGTTTGATCCTCCTTCCAGGAGTCCCTGCTGCCTTTCTAGATGTTAAGTCTCAATGCTGCTGAGACCTGCTACCAAGGAGCTGGACTTCAGACAAGTTCACTCCCCCTCCCCCTCCCCTGCCTTGCATGGATATTAAATAAGTATAAGATACAGACAACACATCAGGGGACAGCGAGAAAAGAGTCACACAAAGAACTGATCTATAGCTCAGGGGTCCTGGAACCAGCTAAGTGTGTGAGGAGGCATCATGGGGAAGGTTCAGCCTTACTAAGTCAGTGGCAGACCGGAAGCAGCGTTGTAGAAGTGCGTCAAAGCTGGTTTTCAAGGACTGATGCTCTGGGGGCAGCTCCTTCCTATCCATCTTCTCTGGTGGCCGTTGCTGAGGAAGAAGTGGAGAGACAGGAGAGAGAGGCAAGCTGTCCTTCTCACTGACTAGTCCTCAGTCACTCAGCATCACACTGTTCTCGCTAGAGCATAACAGAGCTGGGGAGGCGGCACCCTCTACAGTAAGGACATTTGGTGTCTGCCCCTCTCTATTCCCCAGCTCATAGACTGACTCCACCTTTAGGAAGAAGGTCCATCTACCAAGCCCCCTGCTATTCTATACCCAAGGAGGGCTGGAAGGTTTCCAAGGGGAGAAGAACACATTGTCACCTGCAAGCCAAGTTCTCCTGGTGCTCCAGGGGGAGCATGAGCCATACTGGGGACAGGTGGCTGTGAGGAAAGGATCCCTCGTGGCTCAGAAGTGAGGCTCATAACTGGAGCAGTAATTGGGGCCGGGGACATTGTCTCTGGCAACTAAAGAGAGAAAAAAAGAGGCACATGAGTCTAAGCTGAGAGACCCTCTAGGCCCTGGTTTGAAAGAGTAGCAGATATTATGAGTGAGTAGGGGACAGAATAGTGAGTGAGAAACCAGGAAGTGGGAAAACTGGTGTATACAGGGTGGGGCAGAAGTAGATTTACAGTTGTTCGTATGGAAAATAATACAATAATTAATAAATAATAATACAAGAATAAATTGTGTTTTGCATACTCACAATTGTAAATTTATCTCTGCCCCACCCTGTATATGGAAAAAGGAAAGAGGAGGGGGCTGAAGGGAGAAGAGTGAGTGTGAAAAGAGAGGGCAGAATGCATGCCTGAGAATGGAAAGAACTGGGCTGAACTCTGTACGGAACTCAAGTGTGGGTGGTTGGTAAATGCATGAAGGGGTGGGTGGGGAGGTGCACTGACCTGTCTCCTCTGGAGGTTTGCCCTGGGTTCTGGAACATTTTTCAGGGAATCTTGAGGCCCTATATAATACAAAGATAGAATTATTAAGGGCATGGTCAGGGACACTGGAAATTCTTAGTCTGAATGCCATCAAAATTATTTTAGGGGGAAGTCTACCACACCTCCCTCTGAAGACTAGTCACATTCTTAGTTGATATTATCCAACCCAAAGGACCCCAGTTCAATGGCTTGAGGAAGAGATTCCCAAGGTGGTAGTAGGCAGGGGAGGAGAGGGAGGCAATGACTGAGAAAAGGAAAGCCATGGAAAGAAGACTGACCTGGGTGAGGAGTCAAGATGCCAGTGGTCTGGATGGCGCTAGAGAATGGAGCACCTGGCCTCCATGGAGGGTGTGCTGCCGGGAAGCTAACAGGAGGGGCTGGGGGCTGGGAGCTCATAGGACCAACACCTGATGGTCTCATAGGAAGGGAAGGGAGGAGTAGAGCAGTCTCAGGAAGGGCGGCAGAGCCAGGCTGCATGATGCCTGAGGGTGCCATGGGTGGAGGGGGACCAGGAAGAGGCCATGTTCCAGGGAATTCCACAGGGTTAGGAGCTTGTACCCTTTGCCCTTTTAACAGCTGTGGCTGAGATAAAGCTGAAGTGGAAGAGAAATAGGTCATTTGCCACCAAATTTCAATTTGGGAGAGACTCAAAGCACATGACGGGGGAATAGTAATAATAATTTTTTAAAACATCATAATAATAAATGATTAATTAATACATATGTATGGAGATCTACCACATACAAAGTTCTTTTACTGTATTCTTTATTTGACTCAAAACAATCCTGTGGGGTTGAAATAACTCACATAACAACTACTCTTACTTTTCAAAAGAGACAGTATATTGTCCACAGGTACAAAGACGGTAAGTACTGGGAATTCTGACTCCAAATCCCAAGCTCCTTTCACTACATATACACACTGTCTCCCAAATACACGATGGCCATGCTAATTGTTTTCCTCTATGTTCTACCTAGACAGATCCTTCACTCACTTACCAGGCCTTACACCAGGGACCAGGGGCAAATGCTGGGCTATCTGAGGCTCAGGTGCCCTGTAGTCTCTTATATTCTGTATTCTGGAGTCTTCATAAGGGCCAGGATAGGACGGTGCCAAGGGCATCACTAGTGATGACTGAGGTGTGAAAATCCTTGGCCCTGTAGATGGAGTGGGAACCTGTGAAGAGAAAAAGGATTAGCACTTGCAAAGGGGGAAAAAGGGAATAGAAAATAGAAACACTATAGGAAAAAAATGAAATAAAAAGCTAGTTCCCCAAAAAGCAAAGTTTATAAATCTCTATAAAAACTGACAAAGATAAAGAGAGAAGACAGAAGTCATCAAGATCAGCCATGACTGATCTTGATGACTTCAAATTATACTACAAAGCAACAATAATCAAAACAGCATGGTATTGGCCATAGAACAGATACAGAGACCAATGGAACAGAATTGAGAACCAAGAAATCAACCCACATGTATGTAGGCAAATAATTTTTGACAAAGAAACCAAAAATATATAGTGAAGGGGAAAAAGGCCTCTTCAGAAAATGGTGCTGGGAAAATTGGAAAGTCACATGCAAAAGAATGAAACTAGATTGCTATTTGTAACCATACATAAAAATTAACTCAAAATGGATCAAAGCCCTAAATATAAAATCTGAAACAATAAATTATATAGAAGAAAACATATACCTAATGGACCTTGGTCTTAGCAGGATTTTATTAATTTGACCTCAAAAGCCAAGGGAAGTAAAAGCAAAAATAAATGAATGAAACTATATCAAACTAACAAAAGAACTAAATAGAACAAAGAGCAGAATAGCAGTCAATGGGGGAGAGGGGGGAGGGAGAGAAGGGGGATAAGTAAAGGAGGGGTTTAGTCAAGGAACGAGTATAAATGACTCATGGACATGGAAAACGGGGAGGGATATGATTGTGGGAGAAGGGGTGGGCTCGGGGGGCGGGAGCAATGGGGGAAAAATGGGACAACTAATTGAAAAACCAAAAATAAAAATTAAAAATAAATAAATGAATAAATAAAAATATACATAAAGCAAAAAAAAAACAAAAAAAGAAACTATATCAAACTAAAAAGCTTCTGCACGGCAAAAGAAAACTGTCAACAAACAGAAAGGCAACTAACTGAATGGGAGAAGATACTTGCTAACAACACCTCTAATAAGGGGTTAATATCCAAAATATATAAAGAACTCATACAACTCAACAACATAAACCCAAACAAGCTAATTTAAAAATGAGCAGAGCACCTGAACAGATACTTTTCCCAAGAAGACACACAAATGAACAAGATATATATAAAAAGATGTTCAACTTCACTAGCCATTACAGAAATGCAAATCAAAAGTATAATGAAATACCTCCTCACACCTGTTAGAATGGCTATTATCAACAAGACAAGTAATGACAAGTGTTGGAGAGGTTGTGGAGCAAAAGGAACCCCCATGCACTGTTGATGGGAATGTAAACTGGTACAGCCACCATGGAAAACAATATAGAAGTTCCTCAAAAAATTAAGAATAGAATTATGATATGACCCAGCAACCTCTATTCTGGGTATCTATCCAAATTATTTAAAAACATTTGTTTGTAAAGATGTAGGTACCCTTATTTTCATTGTAGCATTATTCACAGTGGCCAAGACATGAAAAACACCAAAGTATTCTTAGATAGATTATTGGATAGAGATGATGTGGAACATATATACAATGGACTACTACTGAGCCATAAGAAAAGATGAAATGCTACCATTTATGAAAACAAAAATGGATCTGGAGAATATCATGCTTAGCAAAATAAGTCAGATGAAAAAAAGTGAAGGACTATATGATTTCACTCATATGTGGGATAGAAAACCAAAAGCAACAAGTGAACAAACAAGACAAACAAACACCCTGCTTGGGTATCTCAGTTGGTTAAAGCATCATCCCAATACACCCTAATATGCCAAGGTTGAGGGTTTGATTCCTTGTCAGAGCACATACAAGAAGCAACCAATGCCCTGGCTGGTGTGGCTCAGTGAATCGGGTGCTGGCCTGTGAACCAGAAGGTCACTGGTTCAATTCTCAGTCAGAGCACATGCCTGGGGTGCAGGCCAAGGCCCCACTTGGGGGGACATGCCAGAGGCAAGTTAAGGTTTCTCTCCCTCTTTCTCCCTCCCTTCCCCTCTCTCTAAAAAAATTAAAAAATAAAAAATCTTCCCAAATAAATAAATAAAGGGCAACCAATGAATACATAAATAAATGGAACAACAAATTGATGCCTCCCTATCTCTCTCTCTCTCCCCACCCCCTTCCCCTTTCTCTCTAAAATCTATTTTTTAAAAGTTTTAAGACAAACAAAAACTCATAGACACAGACAATAGAATGGTGGTTACCAGAAGGAAAGGGAATGTGTGTGTGGGTTGGGGGGTAGTAAAGGGTAAAGGGGGTCAGAGATACAGTGACGAAAGGAGATTTGACTTCGGGTAGTAAACACACAATGCAATGTACAGAGGATGTATTATATTACAGAAAAGGGCACTTGAAACCTATATAATCTTATTAACCAATATCACCTCAATAAATTTAATTTTTTTTAAATGTTAAAAAGATCAGGGATGAAACAGGGAATATTACAATAGATCCTGCAGCCATTAAAAGAATAATAAAGTAATACTACCAAAATAAATTTACATTCATAAATTTGACAACTTAGGAAAAAAAGGGTCAATTCCTTAAGAACTACAAACTACTCAAAACTCAGTCAAGATTAAATAGATAACAAATAGTTCTATAACTATTAAAGAAATGAAATTTGTAAATAAAAAGCTCTCCCCAAAATAAATTCCTAGGCCTAGATAGTTTCACTGGAGAATTTTACCAAGCATCAAAGAATTAACATAAAGTTTACACAATATCTTCCAGAAAACATAAGAGACATTTCCTAATTCATTTTATGAGGTCAGTACTACCTTTATACCAACACCAGACAAAGACAGCATGAAATAAAACTACAGACGAATATTTCTTATAAACTTAGGACACAAAACCCCTCAGCAAAATTTTAGCAAATCAAATCCAACAATGTATATTAAAAAATAATATACCACAATCAAGTGGAATTTATTGCCAGTCATGCAAAGCTAGTTCAATATATATATAGAAACCAATCAGCATAAATCACCATAACAACAGGCTAAAGAAGAAAAACCATTTGATTATATAAAATGATGCAGAAAAAAATCTGACAAAATTCAATACTAATTCATGACTCAGTACACCAGGAATAGATGGAAATTTCCTCGTAAGAAGTGCATATATGTAAAACCACAGTGGAAATGGAAGACTAGCAGAGAAAAAGATGCAAAATATCTCATAAGTATGTTTTTTGATTACTTGTTGAGAAAACAAAAATTTAATATATTTGGTTAAATAAAATATATTAAAAAATGGAAAAAAAGAGTATATTCAAAAATCCTACAGCTATCATACTTAATGGTGGAAGACTGAATATTTTCCTTTTAAGATTGGAAACAAGGCAAGGATGTTCACTCTTACCATTTTTATTTTAGTATTACAATAAGACAAAGGAAAGAATTTATAGGCATAAGGTTGGGGAGAATAAAAAAAGAAATAAAACTCTATTTGCAGACAACATGACTGTCTATATAGAAAATCCCAAGGAATCCACAAAAAAACTGAACTATTAAATGAGTTCAGGAAACTCATTACTGAACATTAAAAAGTCACAGGACACAAGATCAACACAAAGAGAATCAATTGCGTTTGTATATAATGAAAATGAACAGTGGAAACCAAAATTGAAAATGCAATATCATTGGATTTTAAATTGCTCAAGAAAAAAATTAAATACAGTAAATACAGTGGTGCCTCTGTGCTTATTGTTTATTAGTTCCATAACTCATGAAGAGTGCCGAAACCGATAAGTACTGAACGAATTTTTCCCATAAGAAATTTTCTCTTGCAGGCCTGCATCATGACTCCTACAAGTTCTAGCAAGTGTGACAAGTCCCAAACAAGCCCTGAGTGCTGAAACATTTTTTTCTCCTTAAAATGCAACCAGTACCAGGTCTGACGAGATAAGAAGCTGCCGAGTACTGACGTATGACTGTACGTAGGTTTGAAATGAACAAAACATGTCAGGATCTATAAGATGAAAACTAAAATGCTGATGGGGAGAGCATTGGAGAGACATACCATGTTCATGGATAGGAAGACTCAGCATGGTGAAGATGTCAATTCTCCTTATTCTATAGTTTTGATACAATTCCTGTCAAAATTTTAGCAAGTTTCTTTGTAGACATAGATAAGCTTATTCTACAATTTATGTGGGAAGTGCAAAGTCCTAGAATACACCAAGAAATTTTGAAAAATAAAAATAAAATGCCATGTCAAGGTGTACTACACAGAGGTAGTTAATCAAGACAGAATGGTATTAGCAGAGGGATAAACTCATAGATCAATGGAACAGAACAGAGAACTGAGAAATAAATCCATATGAATATGCCCAATTAATTTTTTACAAAGGAGCAAAAATCAATACAAAGGAGGAGGAACAGCTTTTTCCATATGTGGAAATCCATTGGCAAGAAAATGAAGCTTAACTTAAAATTCACACTTTACACAGAAATTAAGTCAAAGTAACATGGACTGAAATATAAAATACGAAACTATAAAGTTTCTAGAAAGAAAATAGGAAAAGTTTTGGGGACCTTGGACTAGGCAAAGACTTCTTGGACTTGACACAAAAAGCAAGATCCATAGAGGGAAAACAATAAACTGGACCTTATAAAATTAAAAATTTTTACTTTGTGAAGGATTCTGTTAAAAAAAAGAAAAAGACAAATTCTTACATAATTACACACACATTCACAAGTACATGTAAAACTGGTGACATCTGAATTTTAATTTGAATCTATGGGTTACACTAATGTCAATTTCTCGGTTTTGTTATTGCACTATGGTTGTTGTGGAATGGTGGCATGGGGTGGGGTGGAGTTAGGATGCATGAGACTTCCCAGTACATTTGTTTGTGACTTCCTGGGACTCTATAATTATTTCAAAATAGAAAAGACATAGGGGGAGGGAGAGATAGAAGAAAATAATAAAGGAGAAGAGTAAGTGGGAAGAAGGGGGAGGGATAAAGAAAATTAGAGATGGAACTGATGATGAGACAGGATGAATCAATCACCAGAGCTTCTGCCTGATGCCTCTATTTACAATCTCATTGGATTTTGTTCCCCAGCCCCTCCAGTAGGCTCCTGGTATCATAAGTTAACAGAACCCTAACCATCTGGCCAGACCAAAGCACAGGAACCCAGGGACCAGTCCCCCCACTTCACACACTCCTCTAAACTATCACCAATTTCTGTCAATTCTCCCTACTGAATATCTCAAATCCAACCTCACTTTCCAGCTTTAGGTTATTTCATGTCCTCATCATGTCTCGCTATATAGCCTCCTAACTGCCTCCAGTCTTGCCCTTTCTTAACACGGAGCTAGTCGTTCCCCTGCAGAAGACTATTCAATAGCTCCTGACTGCTATTAATTTCAAGGTCAAGTCTAACCCCTTTAGCTCAGACTGCCAGGTCCTTCCTGATCTAACTCTTATTACCCGAGCTTCATCTAAGCCCACTCCCCTGTGACAAGGCCCCATTTTGTGCCATCGTTAAAATATTAGTAGTTCCTCAAGTAGGCTTTGCTCTCTGATCCTTCAATGCTTTTGTACATGCTGTTTCTTCTGCCCAAAATAACCTTCACCTACCCCTTCCTTTGCCTAAATAACTTTTAATCTCCAAGACTGGGATCAAACATCATACTCATTCTGAAATATTCCCTAAAGTTCCTACCCGCCACAGAGTACATTGCTTTCTTCTGTGTGATGCCATGCTACCATATCATATTGCAATTATGGCACTTATGAATTTTACTGCATTTTTCACATATCTATCTTTCTACTAGACTACGAGATAATTAAGGGCAAGGATCATGGTTTGTGTACCTAAGAGCCTAGCAGTTGTTCAATAAATAGTTATTAGAAAAATAACTGACTTTATGAAGTCAGGAATTTTCATCATTTCTATTTACTAACATATTCCAAACGCCTAGAACCATGCCTGACACTTGGTAGACATTAATGAGTATTTTTGAATAAATGAACAAATCAATGAACAAACAAGATGTTACCTGTTGAGAAGGCTGGAATCCCAATTTGCAAGATGATGTCTCTTTAGAATGGGGGGTAGCTCCCACAATAACTCGGGGGAAGGGAAAAGGAGGAGACTGTTGGCCCAAGACATCAGCAGCACTCTGGGCATGAAAAAGCCGATCTCTCAGCTGCTGAATTGGTGGCTATAAGTCATAATAATGAAGACTGAGTTAAGTAAAATTAAAACAAGCAAACATCCTCTCCTACAAGCCTGGCCTCATAGAGCATTCAAACTTCAGGTGATCCTCTGCACTCTAGCCACCTTAGATGACTCGAAGATCCCTAGCCCCTGCCAGCCTCCTTCCTTGCTGTTCTTTCTGCATAGATCACTCTTACATCTGCTGGTAAGCTACTTCTCTCTGAAGGTCCAGCTCAACAATTGTGACCATTCAGAAGACTTTCTTGACTTCTCCAGGCAAAATCAGCCCATTCCGTATTATAAGATTCTGCTATGACACTATGAATTAGTGACATCTGATTTTTCCCCTAAGAGATTGTGAGCTTCCAGAGGGACTAGATCTTATTTATCCTGGGAACTTCAGTATTTAACATGGAAGTACTCAGCCAGTGTTAGATGACTGAATGAACTAGTTTGCTCTTTCCACATGGCCCCACTCACCTGAGCACAGTCACTGGGTAGGTAGCTCATGGCAGTGGCCAGGTTGCCCTGGGCTGCCAGGAGGTTGGCATACTGAGTGACCCTGTAGGTTATGGCAGGGCCTGGGCTCACCCCATCAGGGCCTTGCATTAGCTCCAAGCTCCTGTTTAGGACCATTACCTTCTCCATCAAGTCCTAGAGGAACAAGAATGAAGACAGTCAGCCTTCTTCAAAGGACATCCTGCTCTCTAAGCCCAGGCAGCTCTCCCAGGGACTTCCCAATGTGGGTACGACGGTGCCTGACCATAGCCAGGAAAGACAGAGGTGATGATATTCTGGAGACTTGGCAGTTAAAAAAGGGCTACTTGGCCTCACCTCCCACGCTATTAGCACTGGTCTCAAGTGGAGCCATCGAGGTCTTAGATTCTCGTACATCTCTCTTTTTTTTTTGGCTTTCTTTACCCTTTCTGCTAGTACAGCAGCAATTTCAGACTCAGTTATAGTATTGTTTTATGTGTGATTTTTGTCTCCCCATTAATCTGTGACCTCCATCTTCTCCGGTCACCTGCAGAATGTCTGGTACAATTTAGACCCACAGAATTTTTCACAGCAGCTAACAGAAAGTCCAGGCTCACAATTATTCAAATATAGAATAAACTTGTATAACCAAATCCAAAGCAGAGAAAAATTATGAAGCTTAATACCTAAGTAGCTGCTGCTCATTCTCCCTGCCTGAGAAGGAGGGAAGGAGGGGATGGCTCATTCCTGGGAGAAGATCCCAGACATTAAGGACCCCTTTCTCTTCCTGAATACCCTGACTCCAGCCTGGGTACCCAGAAGACTCACTCTGATGTCCCTGCACATCCCCACCACTAGCCTCTCCTAAGGGCCTGGAACAGAGGGACAAGTGCCCTGCAGAGAAGGGATACCTGCAGAGCCACGGGGGATGAAGCCTGGTGGGATTTTGCCCAGCACTGCACCAGCTGCTCCACATTCCCTGAGCACACATAACAGAGTCTGGCTTCAGAGGTGAGTGCCCTGCCGCCCTCCTGCTCCATGCGGGTACCTAGCATGTCTGCAGAGAGATGGGAACTTCTTTAATGCACAGCTTCCCTTTGCTCCTCCTCTTTTTCCTGTTTGGAAATAGGTGGAGGATCATGAGCTATGGGACAAGTAGCCACAGTGGGTTTGGATAACACTGAGGCTCACCCTCCTCTATAGTGAAGGGCAAGAATCTTGCTTCAAGACATGACAAGAAAAGGTAAAGCAGGAGAACAAATGAAAGTAGGGGCTTGTGCTATAGGCCTTTCCTCCCAGTTGAACCAAACCTCGGTTCTGATAACATGGCCTGGCCTCCCAGAGCTTGGGTTTCTCTTCGCTTCCTTCATCAGCATGTCTACTGACTGCACACTGGAATCACATCACTCCATCCTAAAGCCTAGGGCCACCTACCACAGAGCTCAGGAAATTTCTCTGGCCCTGAGTATGTCAGTAGCAAGGCCAGTGCCTCTCTCCAGTTCTGCAGGCTACAGGAGCACACCATATCCTTCCAATTCTTCCGTACAACACAGGCAAGCAGCTGTAATGGGCAGAGAGGAAAGGAGAGCCATCAACCACCCATCCAGCACAGGCAGCAGGAGCCATGCACAGGAATGCTCTGGAAAAGCCACTCATGAGCAGGCTTCCTGTTAGATCACCAACTAGGGGCTCAGGATGAGGTCAAGGTGGTTAAAGTGGGAAAAGAAAGAGTTTGGCAGATCCTGTATACACCAGTCCCAAGATGTGGGCATCCACCTGAGAAGGTCCAAGTAATCCCCTCCTCTCCTCCTGCACGGTGGGCAGTTACCGAGGAGATTCTGGTTTTCTTCTTGGTGAAGTAGCGTTCCTGTGCTTTCTTCAGCAGATCTGCGCCACCAGCCTGGGCCAAGATAATGGCATCAGCAAAGCGCTCTTCCTTCAGACACAGCTCCACAGCAGGGCCCAGTTCACCAAGCAGGAGAGCCTGGCTCAGCAGTCCGTCTGTGTCTGCAGACAGAGGCATCCCCTCCACGTTAACCTGCCTGCCCGCAGACCATCGCTGCCTGTCCCCTGCAGAGCCCACAGGACACCTCCTACTATATCTGTATCACTCAGCTTCCCTTGCCCCAGACAAACCCCAAAGTTTCATTCCTCAACAACAAAATGTAGTGGTGTATCCTGGGGTGCCCAGGTTCAATGGTAAGTCTTTAAGGAGAGAACCCAAGATGAGGGAGAGACTCATGTGGCAGCATCACAGGTGTGATGTGTGATTGCTCAGTAAGAAAAGGGTCACAGTCCTTAAAGCAAGAACACAGAGGGATTGAAAAAATATCTTAGTAGATGGCCTTTCATAGGAAGGACATATCCATGAAAATCAAAGAGTGCTCTAACCAGTAACAGAACCACCCAGCATTTGTGATGGTGGGAGGGAGGCAGGAGGCAGAGGACAAGAAGGAAATGTCCTCAAGTCTGAGAACTCTGAGCCCATGTACTCCCTTGCAGAGGGTTCTCTCCCTCAGGGTCAGGGTACCTTCTGTGATGGAGATTTCCCACGGAGTCATGTTCTGAGGGACCAGTTCATCAAAGAAGGTGGAGGAGGCAGAGACCTCCTCTGTGGTGTGTTTGGAGGCCTGTACAAGGAAGGACAGAGGTGGCTACTTAGGAAATGAACCCTGAAGACAGACAGCTGGCTTAGAAGTGCTCTCTGGGAGCTCTACTATATTTGGCCCTTAATGCATACAGCTAAAAGAACAAACAGGTAAGTTTTGGGAAGGGCTCTTATTCATGGTTAAAACACAGCTCTACTCCCAGACCAAAAGCTATGGACTCTGTGTCTGATTGTGGTTCTAAGAGAGGAAGAGTCTGAAGACTTCTACAGAAGCTGAGCACTCCATGAGAGCAAAGCAAAGGGCCGGGAAGGGGAAAGTGCCCTAAAAGCCAGTCTCCTGTGCTACCGTAGGTCTGGCTGGCTGGGTTCCTACCATACCTGGCTGCAGAAGGCCTGCTGTCTGTTACTGTTGAGGTCATCTCCCTTGGGCTGAGGGCTCTCACCCAGCCCCGAGTTACTCTTCAACCAAGTGGCCACCTGTAAGGAGAGACAAATCAGTACCACTCTCCCCAGCACAAGGTCAAGTAAGCATTATGCTTTCTTCCCACCTCCAAACCCTACTGACTAGACTCCAAGATCCTTGAGCTGTTTTCTTGGGAAACAGCGTAACTCCAGGAGGCCATATGTTTGTATATATATTAATGAAGCCCAGGAAGATGTATTCTGGAATAGTTTTCACTGACAGGATTCTCTTCTCTGAATATTAAGTACGTGAGTCTAATGAGAAAGCAGCTTACCTTCTTCTGAAGCTCATCTTTACTGTATCCTAATAGCTTTAGGAATTTCATTCTGGAGTCTTGCTCCAAGGTCACCTAAGGAACCACAGAACACAGAAGTCTCCATTAAAAGAATATGACATTTGTTCCAGTGTACCCCTAAATATAGTTCTTTGTACTACCAGAAGTGCCCTACTAAGGCCAACACCATCTCTCCCTTTTTCTCCTCAGATTTGATTCCTGCTGGGCTGTGGGCTTAGTGTTAAAACCTTTCTTTCCCCCTTCTGCATGAGAACTGAACCTTCAGTTGACTTCCTAGATCTGTTACTCTGGTAACTGATAAGAGAAAAATGTTAGTTATGTTTCTAGGCAACATTGCTTGTAATTGGTAAATTGCATTTGGGCTGGAACTATATAAACTATAAATAATCGATGTGGACACCATGTTCTGGGCCTCCCTGATTGCAAGGATTCTTGTAACTGAATGATCCCTTGCAGAGACTCTAGAAACTACACTTTTAGAGTTGGTATAAGAGATATTGGCTCTTGTGGGCTTGAGGCTTCTAAGCCAGGGCAACTTATATACCTGCCTGATATACACATACATTTAACTCCTTGTACCTGAGCTATCTTCTGGGAGCCGAAAAGGAGAACTCTGCTCTGCTGCGTGGACTGCTGCAAGGACTGCCCCAGAAGGGCACACATGCTGCTGCCCTGCTGATGGTTTGTGTTTCCTGTCCCATATCTTTCTGAGGAGATGATACCAAGTAAGTCTTCTGTGTCTAAATGTCTAGTTGAGAAGACTCATGCTGGAAGGTACATGGATAAGTAAACAAAGTCAGCTCATCCACCCAGTGTCCCAGACACTGAGGGCCAAGGCTTCCTGAAGCCTTACCTAACCTGGGTTTGCTGGTCTGGGCCCTTCGTTTGTCCTACATTGAACCATGAATTCTGACTGCCATCTTCTTCATAGCCTCTCAGGGCCTCTCCCTCTTCCATGCTCTTCCCTTGGAAATGTTCATCCACTCAGCTTCAAGCCCATCCTGATGGACAGCTCTTGGGGAGCTTTTCAACCTGACTCCATCCACTCTGTCTGTCCTATGCACACTGCTGCCTAAGAAGGCTGAATTCCTGATCACTCCCTCTCTCTTGATCACTCCTTCTATCCTCTTTCCCACCCCACCATTCCTGAATCTGTTACCTGTATCCTGCTTATAACAAAAGCATTCTTTCTCTTTTCTTCCCACATCTTTTTCTAGCTTCACTCTATATTTAATGATCTCTTTCGAATCCTTTTCTCCTCCCCAGATTCCTGGTGTCTACCTTCATTAAGTTCTACTAAGTCTGAAGCACAGAACCCCAGTCCTTCTTAGACCCCCCAGAACAAGGCCCTGTCCTTTTTGCCTTTTTCTCTACAGTCCCAAAGATGTGAAAAACCCTCTCACTGCCTTATTTATTTTTCTTCTGTATCGCTCTCCCCTCGTTTGCTCATTTCCTTTGTTAGCTATAGCACTCCTCCTGGTACCATAAGCAACCTGAAATTAAATTAGCACTGTAACTGAAGCCATGCCTCCAGAACAGTGAGGCTCGAGCCCTGAGTGCTACCACAATGACCTGCTTTGTGTTACTTGAAATAAACTCAAGCCTTCTTATGATGATACTCCTTCAGCTAATCTTCTTCCCTTCCTTTCCCTTCCCTTCTTCTCCCTTCCCATCATCTTATCTGCCCTTTGGCATGGCACTGTGAAAGCCTTCGCCCTGGCTCTAGTAAAGTATCCAGGACATGAGCAATAGTAGCAAAAAAGGCAAATGTCACTTGTGCTGTTCAGCTTTCCTAGCCACAAATCATCTTGAGCTTCTGGTAAAGGATGAAAATTTTGTGCCCAGAGTGTGAGTATTGTGTAGGAAAAAGCCTAACAGAGGTGAGGGCCTCTGAAATCTGGGTCAGAGTGTGGTTATGCATCCCCTGGAGCTGACAAAGGCAAAGGCTGGAGTACCCAGCTTTGGGGAAACACTTCTGAGCATCCAGCCTTCAGGTTTCCTACCTTCAGGAACTGCCAAAGCATCTTTTCGCTTTGCTGTGACGCTTGGTGGATCTTGTTCTGACAATAATTGAGGAGATTTCCTGATCTCAGGGCCTCCTGCAGCTCAGCTGACCGCATTAGGAATTCAGATTCTGTGGTGACTTGACTGATGAAGACTAGATGGAGGCAAGGCTGTGACACCTGATGGGCAGGGGTGCTGGGAGGGCCAAAGGTAACCAGCTTCCCCCCAAACTGGTAAGGAAAAACAAGAAGGGTACAGGTCATGGTCAAGTTAAAAATTAACACCAAGTCAGAATCACAGAAAAGGCTATATATTGGTCAATCTTAGGATAGGAAATCAATAATAAGAGAGCTACTGGGGGTGGGATAGGATCAGGAACTGAGTAGCAAATGTGCCTCCATACCAAAACCACTTCTGCATTTTTAGCACCATCAGCTTAAAATTTCAGCAGCACATGGCACTCATCTTCTCCTCACCTGTCCTGGTGCCACCCTTTTCCAGTCGCCTGGACCAAACACCTTGGCATCATCTGTCACTATACCTACCACAGCCAACCAACAACCAAGTCTTACCTCTTCTCGTTCAATGTCTCTCATGCAGGCCCCTCTGTCTCATTCCCAGTGCTACCACACCTAGATTGATGGAACAGGTTGCTAGCCTCTAGGTTTTTCCCTCATCCAATCCAAGCATTAGACTGACTCCCTGTACTTGTTGCTACTCAGGAGCTTGTAATGATTTTACAAGGTCACAGGAGAGACCTGAAGCTCCTGGCCTGTTGTACACAAAATCCTTCAAAATCATGGCCAGACCTGCCTCCGCGGCACCTTTCTTCCTGCACATGTATGTGATCTTTCCACACCCCCAAGTGCCCTCTTCATTTCTGCCTCTGTGCCCTCACCACCACAACACCTCAATGTGAGCATCCTTCTCACCAAACTGAGTACTCCACATAAAGCACTCAGCACACACACACAGCTTAGAAAAGGCCCTTTTCTGCAGCAGTTCTCCACCTGGGCTCCGTATTAAAATCACCTGGGGAGCTGTCAGAGTTGCCAGGCTATACTCCAAACAATAAAATCAGAATCTCTGGGGGTGGGACGGGGCACCAGTATTTTTTAAATTCTTCAGGTTATCCAACTGCAGCCAAGGCTGACAACTTCTGTTGTATTCCCCAGCCATTCATTATTTCCCTTCCTAAGACACTCCTCCTTAATGAACTTCCTCAAGCAGAATTCTTCTACTGATCCCTACAGCACAAAATCTACACTTCGGTTAGTGCTAAACAAAAACATCTTAATTTGGATTGTTGTAGTGCTGGATAGTTTGACAAAGTGCTTACATATATTCTTATTTGAGGTTCATGTCGATTCACTAACATAAGCAGGGCAGGAATCACTAACCTCGTTTTACAGATAAGAACACTGAAGTCCTGGGTTAAGTGACTTGCCCAAGGTTCCCCAGCTGATTAGTGACAGATCAATAAGAATTCTGGCCTCTTTCAGGGAACCAGTATAAATGACCCATGAACATGGAAAACAGGGTGGGGACTGACTGTGGGAGTCAGGGGTGGCAGGGCAGTGGAGAGCAATGAGAGAAAAACTGGGACAACTGTAATAAAACAACAATAAAAAAAGACATTACAAAAAAAAAAAAAAAAAGAATTCAGGCCTCTTGACCTCAGAATCCTTCACCTCACTCCCTCCTGACTATGCTGGTCATGCCTCCCGAATAAAACTGTTGGCTCTAAAAACAAGCACCTCTACTTTTGCACCTGCTTTTAATTGAAACCTCATATGTAAAGCATTGGGCCAGGTACTGATATTTTAGGGCCCTGCTACTCCTCACAACAGCAGCAAGGGTATCACTGGGGAACTTATTGGAAAATCAGAACCTTGGGCTCTACCCCAGGCCAAATGAACCAGAATTTGAATTTGAATTAGATCCCTAGATGACTTGCATTCACATTAAAGTGTGAGAAGCCCTGCTTTAGAAATAGAAATGAACAAGATGTGGTCCCTATCCTCAAGGTGTCTATTACTTAGTAGGGTCTCGAGACACGCACATAAGCAAGCTTAGTACAGTTAGAATGCATCCTTACATGGGTATAAGTCTGTGGGATAACAGGAGTGAGGTTAAGTTTGACCAGGGGTAAAGACAGGCCTGAGAGAGAAGCAGAGGGGTGGGGTGCAGATGGAGGCAGCAGAGTTAGGGAGTTTTTCGTGGAGCAGAAGGAAGTCATATTTATTTAGATCATAGAAAACACATGAGAATAAGGTAGGAATAAAAACAGGAAAGGTACTTGTAAATGGGGCTCTGTGTACATCTTGGGTCAAAGGTTTTGGGCAGAGGAGTGACAGAATGAAATCTATGTTTTTTTCTTTCCTGCTTTGTATTCTAACCCTCACATAGCTGGACTCACTACCAGTCCAGACATGTAAAGTTAGAGAAAAATCAGGTGCAATCTCAGGCAGTTCTCCATAACCAGGAGGTCTAAAGCAATCAATTCCTTTGATGCAGGACTGGCACAGCAGACAGGTGAAGGGGGAGAGAAGGAAGCTATAATAGTAACACTCTGCTTGAGCAGTGAAGTGGGATCTGACCTGAGATACAGGTAATGACAAAATATCTCCCACAGAACATAACTCCATGCTGGGCTTCACAAGCACACACACACACACACACACACACGCATACACGCACACACACACACTCACACACACACACGCACACACAATACACTTACAGCAAATGAAACACCTGCTGGCCTTCTCATCCATTTGGGGGCTTTCTTCAGAGGAGGTATCAATGATGCTTGGGCCACCTGCTCAGGCACCTGCAATGGTGGGAGAGGCTGGCCTTTGCTGAAGGAAGAAGAGATCTGGGGGCAAAAGGACACCTGCATCACTAGCCTGAAATGGTGATCTAGCCAGGAACTCCACCTACAAACTCCATTTCACAAGCAATCCTTGAGATACTAATCTGGCCCACAAACGTCAGACTCCCATATTCCAGCAGACTAATAGTGATTGTGGGGTCCCATGAAGCAGGCTTTTGGAAACCCTACTGCTTCTAAGGTCTACAGAGGAGTGTGACATCAAATGGATCTACAGGAGAGAGGGAGGTAGGACAGTTCATACTTCCAAAGTCATGGTCCCAGCATGGAGGTTCAATGTCCCTGCAATACCACGGGGAACATCCAAGAACAGAAGTCAAGGTGAAGGCCTTTGTATTGTGGCAGAAACTGACATCCTCCCAGAAAAATGGGCATTAGAGCACAAGTACAGCCCTCCCAAACTGAGGGCCCTGCCCTCCCATTCTTTAATAGTCCCCGCTTCTTCCCACTCCATATGTCCTACTCACCCACCACCCAAACAGAGACAGCCCCTTCCCTCCAGCATTCTCCACTAAGCCCTTCAAACCTTGTCAGCCTGTCTCATCTGCTGGCCTTCCCAGCTCCTACCCATCACAGAATACAAACTGATCCAGCCGTCAAAGGAGGCAGCAGAGAATACTGGAGGGTCCCGAGGGCACCACTGCACATCAAAGCACCAGCTGCTCTGTGTGGGTAGCTTATACACCACCTAACATGAGGGAACACACCATGAGGGAAACATTGACATAGGGAAGGCATCCCAGAACACAGGGGTGCCACTGGATTTCCCCCACCATCTCACCTCCCATCCCAGCATGCCAACAGAAGGGCCAGCCTACCTCGCTGCTCCCCAGGTTCCAGCATAAGACCTGGTTGTCCTTGGCACTACTGAGCAGCAGTTCAGCATCAGCCTGGCTCCATGAAACTGACAAGATACCTCTAAAAAGGAAGGAGGAACTAGCATTTGCTGTATGCCTGCTATGAGTAGGATACTTTATATATCTCTGATAAATCTCATCCCTACAAAATGAGCAGCCAGATTTCATTTTACAAATGAGGGAAATGAGGCTATGAAAAATTAAGGAACTTTCAGCAGTTAAGCAGCCAGAATTCAAGTTAATTCCCAGAGCCCATGCACTATGCACTCTATCACTCTGCCTCCCATAGGTCACTGCAGGATGGCCTGCTTTTTTCCCCGATTGTAGAGTAGGGACTATGAATCAGCATGAATCGGAGAAGCACCCACTGCTATGGATTCTTTTAGCTCAGGAGGGCAGTGAGGACTTAGTTCTCAAAAGTCCCAAGGAGGTATAAAGGCAACATGGCCTTTTCTTAAAAGGAACAGACTGTGGGGGCTGCTTTCTCTGCTGCAAGTGCAAGAGCTCAGCTCAGAGGCAGGCCTATGTGCAGGGCAGATAGGAGCCAAGGTTCTTTTATTAAGGAGAAGTCTTGTAGAAGGCAACCTTATCACCTAAAGAAATGAGCATTATCTTCTGATGGGAGCCTAGAGGCTCTCCTAGGGGGCTAAACATTGGCTCCAATATTTCTCATGACCCCATCTCCATTCTCATCTCTAAAAATTAGATGGAATCTCAGGCTCTTCACCATAACCTCTGGGTCTAAAGGAATTCCTCTTGGCTGGGGCTGGAGCTAGGACTGGGTGACTGTGTGTTCATTGGGATGGCTTTGAAGACAGAAAGGATGTTTGGTAGCCAAAGTGAGGCATTCACTGCCCCCTACCCAGGTCATTATGCCCCTGCCCTCCACCAAGGATGTAGATGGAATTTGAGATGCTACCTGCCATGTCCCTCCAGCACCTTCAGCGGTGAGGAGGCAAAGCGCAAGTCCCACAGCTGAATCACTGGGAGACGGTCATCTTCCGAACACAGCACCAACTGAGTGGCTATGTCTGGATGCCAGGCCAGGCCTGAGCAGTGCGTCTATGAACAAAGCGGACAGCAGGGGTAACGTGCCTGCCCTTCTGGTTGTGAACCTTTCCTGCCCAGTTGGAATGGGACCACTCCAAGGGCAGGCTTTGTGTCTTTTAGGTAACTGGGAACTCCACAGTCCTCTGGAAATTAGTGATGACCACGAACAAGTAAGGAATACAGTATTCCCTCACTTATCGCGGGTATTACGCTCTAGACCCCCCATGAAGTAGGAACCTTACATTTATTCTACACTCTTAAACCTACGTAACTTTAACAACATACGTATACAGTACCGCAAAATCCCACAATATAGCAAAAAATCCACGATAAATAATTAAATATATTTTTTAAAATCCCACAATACAGTGAGGCCACAATAAGTGAACCGCAATATAGAGAGGGACTACTGTATTAGAAGCCCCCAAATCAACTCTGTTTACCTTCCCTAAAGTTTCATTCTCAATAGGAAATCTGCTAGGGGCTGAATCTGCATGTGTAACAGCTGAAAACAGAGCCCTGGCCGGGAAGGAGCAGCTGCCATGACTAGGCAAGAGAAAAGCCACAGCCCAAGTCTGTATTTTGTTCCATGACTCACCCTGTTGCTGTGATCACTGACTTTGATGATAGGTTCATTCTTCCTGAGATCCCACACAACTGCCTTGCCGCTGGGGTGAGCAGAAGACAAAATATGTTGAACTTGCCGGTTCCAAGAGAGTGCCTTGATGTCTTCTGGGGGCTGCTGAGGCAGGATGGGGGTAGGGGGTGGAGGACAACTTGTCACCCCCCCAAACCAAAAGACATCTGCTGTTCCACTGTTCCCAATCACCCATAGAAAGCCTAAGAGTAGACATGGGGCTACCCAAACCAAGACAGTCTCAGGGAGCTGGGATTTGACTTCCAGAAAGAATCCTCTAGGGTACTAGTATAGAAGCTGAGACAATGGCAGGCACACTTGGGTTTTACTCCTATCCCAACATGCTCCTGAGAGGAGAGTCAAGATTTAAAAACAGCCCTCAGGGAGAGAAGGAGGAAGGTGAAGAAGGGAGGGAAACAAGGGACAACTGTAATAGAATAACAATTAAAAAGTCCTTTTAAAAGTCCCCAAAGAGTGAGGCAGAAAGAAAAGCCATTGCTACCTTTAGGGCACAAGCACTCTCAAATTCATTCTTAACTTACCTCACGATACTGTAAGCACAAGCCAGAGAAAAGCCAGGAAGCAAAAGGAGGCCCAGTTATAGACTGACAGATAGGTACACTCAGAGACAGAGATACATGAGACCCCCGACTGCATGGGAGAACCAGATACACAGACAAAGCTGACCCTCCCTACAAAAATGGACAAGGCTATATCTCGGAGTCCTACACTGGTCCCCTCTGCACTGAGCCTGCTTAACCTTGTCTAAGCTGTACTATGATAAATAGCACCCTCCTTCCTTCTCTCGATGTCTTTTTCTTCCCCTGCTCTCCTTCATTTTCCTTCCAGAAACTCCAAAGACAGTTAATGACCACAAGCCACCCCCACCCCCCACCCCCATGCACACACACACACCCTCCCCTCCCCTCTGTCCCTGCAATCATCCTGCTGGTAACACATGAGTCTGTGGAGCTTTATTGCCCTCCAGTGGTAAAGCCTAACATATCCTATGTTCTAACTACCTCCAGAATTCAAGCAGCAGCCCTGGGAGCCTCCTCACCTGTGACTTGGATCCTGGAGTCATTGGCACACTCAGGTTATTCAAATCCCAAATGAAGATTTCAGAATTATTGGCCCCTGAGGCCAGGAGGTTGCCCTGTATGAAGAATAGGCCTTTGGAGACCACCATCCCAGGAAGAGATGAGAGCAGGAAAGGGAGATAGAGTCCCATATGTGAGGCTTCCAAAACCTCCCCCATCACAGCCTGGGAGTTAGAGACTGAAGGTCACAAGTGAATGCTTCCATTCAGAGCTCTTGCTCCAGTGCTTGGCCATGTCTGACCAAATGAAATGTAGTACCTGGAAAGGATTAAAGTCAAGGGCTCTGACAGCCCCTGTGTGCTTCTGTCTCTGGGCAATCACAGGCTCCTTCCCCGAAGACAGGATGTGGGTCACATTGTATAGAGTAAGCATGCCATTGTCCCCGCCGCCTGCAATAACCCCGGAGCCTTCCAGAAGCCCACTGCCAAAGCTCCCCCAGATCAGCTTGTGAAACCTACAAAGAGGAGGAACTAGCATCAGCACCAATTCAGGTCCATATCAGTAAGCATCTGTGTCAGCCTCTGCCATTATGCAGAGGCCTGCCTAGGGGCCTGCCTGTCTCCTCATTTCCCAGATACAGAATGAAGGTGTTCTCTGCCTGATCCTGCCCTTTCTCTGAAAAAAGATTCCCTCTATGTTACACTGGAAGCTGGGAAGCCACTGCCTCAGAGTTGTGTGGGGATTTTTTTTAAGTTAATAAAGTGATAAATACTTCAAATAGATTACTTCACCCAATCCTCACAACTCAAATAACAAAAACTGATATTTATTAAATACTTCCTATGTGCCAGACACTATCTCAAGTGCTTTACATGTATTAACTGATTTATTATAATATTCAACCCCATAAGTGGTTATTATTAATTCCACTTTCAATTGAGGAAACTGAGGCACAGAGAAGCTATGAAAATTTGCATATACAGCTCATAATTGTACCCCCATTTTAGAGCTAGGAACTGATAGAATCAAGGTTCAAAGTCAGACCCATTTTATTTCAATGCCTGAGATCTATACTATCTTCTGTTTAGAGAAAGATCCTAACTTATCTGTACCTGACTAGAAGAATATTCCCTAGACCAAGAATTGTTGTCTCCTCTTCCCTCTCAAACTGGAAATGAGAAAAGACCACTCCATGCCTTTCCCATGTGACTAGCCCACTAAAGCTGTCACGTGGCTGTAATGGGGCAGCCCTAGAGACATGGAGGCATGAACAATAAATATACCTCTTGGGAAACACTTTTCTGGCTTTTGGAGGATGCTTCTAACAAGATACTGCCAGTATCTTACACACAAAAAAGAAGATGGACCCTGGAGTCCCTGAAGACAAATATGGGTCCTCTGCAAAGCCCCTAGAGAAGGCATGTGAAATCCTCAAAGCCTCATAGGTGGTATGTCCTCCATTTCTCAGCTGCTAGCCAAGAATATTTCCACAGCCCTTCAGAGAAGTCAGATTTCACATTGAATGATGTCCTAAGATCCCTAACTGAAATAAAATGTTCTCACACCCCAGGAACAGTCAGCAAAAAACTGAGTGGGGTGACCAGGCAGGAATCTGTTTGGCCAGTCATAAGAGCAGAGCCAATCTGCCAGAAGTGAAAAGCTGAGTACCAGTTCAGACTAGGTTAGTATCTGAAGCAAACCAGCAGAGCTATGATAACAGTATTGTGGTTACCAGAGGGGAAGGGGTGGGGAGAAGATAAGGAGGGTAAAGGGGGTCAAATATATGGTGACGGAAGGAGAATGGACTTTGGGCAGTGAGCACACGATGCAATTACACTTGAAATTTTACATTATTAATGAATGTCATCCCAATAGAATTTTAAACACAAAGAACAGCAGAATGGACACAAATGGGGGTTCTACAGCTACTGTCAGAAAGGCTATGTCTTCTAAGGTCATCTGATTTTAATAGGGCAGAAGAAGATGTTTCATACTGGCTCAAGAGGTTGCCATGGCATCCTGGAGCTACAGGTCGATGCTGGCAGAGGGCAAGCCAACAGAGTAACTAGAGAAGCCCATGATAGGTCACACAAGAACCAGAGGCGGGGGATGGCCAGTGAAAAACTCACATGGGAATGGCAGAAGAGGCGCAGTGACCTCACAACATACAAACCAGAGCAAAAGGTGCCAGAGACCTCAAGGAGTGGGAGTCACCAAAGGGTTTGAGAAGAAGGCCCCCCTAGAGTGGCTGAAATGCAGAACACAGAGTGTGACAAATGATTTTGTTTCTGTAAGCATGTAGACAGTACATTCACATTATTAACCACTTCAATAGTGAGGGTGAAGCTGGAGCCCGAATAGGACGTGATAGAGAACACCTGGGAGAGTGGGATGACCTAGGATGAGTCAAGCAAGGACAGGAACTTGATCATTCAGTGGGCTCAAGGTGTGTTAATCATCTCTGCTCTGAAAAGGGATAGGGCACAAGAGATAGTTATGTGTGTACAGAGAAAGAGAGCACATGAGAGCATGTGAGCAAATGTGACAGAATGTTAAAATTGATGAATCTAAGTGAAGGTACATGATTATTCATTGTCCCAGTCTGCAACTTGTTTATATCTGAATACTTTAAAAATAAAAAATTTTTAAATCTGAAAGCTTGCCTTGGCCTGAAAATACAAACTAAGAGATTTAAAGGGAAGACACAGAAAGAAAAGTTTATATGGGAAGGTGGGAATTTTCAAAACATAAGAATACAGGTGGAATTCTCAGAGAAAGCGGTTCCCAGGATAATGATGGCAACAATGGAGACCATAGGACATCACAGAATGAGGGGTAGCACCTAAATACAGGTTCTTTGATTCTTGTGAAGTAAATTTCCAGAAACAGAACCTCCAAACCTAAATTTTTAGCAAGACCCTCTAGGTAATTCTAACAAGCAGCCAGGGTTGAGAACCACTGTGCTAGATACATCAGACTGCATACCAGTCTACAACAATAGGGGAAGAAGTTGAACTTCATAAAGATAGAACCAGACCTAAAACCAGCTCATGGCTGTGCTTCTGGTGAAAAGGAAAAGACAAGGCTGGAGACTTGTCAAGGTCTGTCCAGGAATATCCAGCTATGTACTATGAAAAAAGAGACATTTATTGAAGAAGATACAAGATACAAGAAATATTCTAGATAGGTGCCCCTTCAAAGTAGGCATGTGAGACCTCACACAGTTCTCCCAGCATCTCCTTCACTGTTCAACACACTCTGCAAAATCTTTTGTTGGAATCGCCATCAGTTGCCCCATTGTATTTTCCTGATTCTCATCGACAGTGTGGTATCTCTTCCTTCTCAAAGGTGATTTTGGTTTTAGGAAAAGCCAGAAGTCGCAGGGAGCCAAATCTGGGGTGTAGGGGGCCTGAGTCACCTGGGTGACTTGATGTTTCTCCAAAAACTCTGCACAAGACGTGATGCATGAGCAGGTGCGTTGTCGTGATGAAGCTGTCAATTACCAGTTGCCTATAGCTGCAGCCATTTTCGTTGTATTGCATCTCTCAACCAACGAGAACATTGAGGCGGTGCTCCTTATTAATTGTTTGCCTTGGAGGGGCATACTCGTGAAGGACAACACCTTCCCAATCAAAAACACAGTTAACATGATCTTGATCTTGCTGTGACTCTGCCATGCCTTCTTCAGGCATGGACAACCAGGTGACTTCCACTGGGATGACTGGGCCTTCATTTCTGGATCATAGCTATAGACCCACAATTCATCTTCGGCTATGACCTTCTTGAGGAAATCTGGTTCATTGGTAATGGTTTGAATCAAGTCATGAGCAACTGCAGCAAGATGTTCCTTCTACTCTGGTAGCAGAAGATGCAGAACAAATTTTGCCACGTTTCATGCCAAGATCCTGCATCATAATCTCGGACACAGTAGCTTTTGGAATCTCCAGATCAGCTTTTAATTCTCACATTGTCACTCACCAATCTGTTGACTGCAGCCCATACACATTCAACATTCTCAGGTGTTCTGCTTGTGGCAGGCCTTCCAGAACATGGATCACTTTCAACAGATTCTCAACCATCTTTGAAGTGTTTGTGCCACACTTTTACTTGTGCTGTACTCATGCATCATCCCCAAAAGCCTCATCTGAATAGTTTCCATGGAAGAATGTTAAAGCTTAACGCAAAATTTGATGCAGCTTCATTGCTCTACTCATTCAGTCATTTTATTAAAATTATTTATTTATTTTATTTTATTTTTAGAGAGAGGGAAAGGAGAAAGAGAGGGAGAGAAACATCACTGTGTGGTTGCCTCTCACTCGTGCCCCCAACTGGGGACCTGACATGCAACCTAGTAATGTGCGCTGACTGGAAATCAAACCAGCGACACTTGGCTCACAGGCCATCATTCAGTCATTTTGAATGCAACAGCCACATAGTACACGTGCTCACTCAACAGCATTTACCACCCCCAATGACTAGTACAGTGAAGTCATCATTGTTCATGCATATGCATTCCAGTCCACTCCCCTTGGCTACCAGGTTACATATATGTCATATAAACTATTGTTATATTAACAATGGCTGGAATTTTTCTGGACAGACCTCATATGATAATGCATGTGAACAGTAACTGAAAAATTAAAAAATGATTTTTTAAAAAAGACAAAGTTGAAGAGAATAAACTAAAGCCTGTGAGATCAGAATATCATACCAGCTAAGCTGATCTGAGGCCAAGCTTATGATTAGGAATATGTGCTGTATAAACACTTGCTTCCATCATTTTTGTACTTCTTTTGGATTTTGTTTTTATTTCTTAGGAAGATTCCTTTTGAAAAATCCCAGCCTTGTGTTAGTGAACTAAAGTGAAAATGAGTTTGTCCACATCCAGTCCAAAAAAAATGAGGAACTCCAGGTTTCCTTAAAAGTCACAGGGAGGGCAGTCCTCCAAGCTAGAGAATGAGGACAGTGGAGTAGAGCAATGGCTGTTTGAGAGAAGAACTACTTTTCTGAATGCATAGTACATGCCAGGCTATTATGTGCCTACTATATGGGGGGGGGGGGCAAAAAAGCCCTAGAATTTATTTACAAAAAATTGTATATTCGATCTTACATGTTTAAACTTCAGTCACCTTCAAAGTATTCTCCATTTGATGCAATACACCTATTAAAATGTTTTTTCCACTGCTCAAAAGTTTTGAACTCATCAGTTTTGATGCCTTTTAGTGCTTCTGTGGTTTTTTGTTTCACCTCTCCCACAATGGCAAAACATTTCCCTTAGAGGACTTTTTTCACCCAAGGAAACAAAAAAAGTCACTGAAGCAAGATTAGGTGAATAGGGAGGTGGGGCATGGGAATCATGCCACTGTTGGTCAAACACTGCTGAACTCTCAGCACGGTGTCGGCAGGTGCACTCATAAATCACCCATCATGAAATGGGCAAACTCATTGAAAGAGTCTTCAAAAAAAATTCACTGAAGCTGAATGCAGCCTCTCACAACACCACCAGCTAGTACACTGATACAGATGGGTTCCTAGAACACTCACCTAGCGGGGGAAGCCTGTACTATAAGCAGCCTGCCCCCCAGAAGATAATTCTGGGTTTTTTTTGGAGGGGGGGGTCTCCCACTTTGTATATCCTGAATTTACAGCAGAGAAAACAGGGCCACAAAAGTTAAATAACATGCCTAAGAGGAGGGTAGATAGAAAAACTGGGAATTGAACACAGGTCTGTCCAACAGCAAAGCACATGCTTTCCCTAGTCTCTGATCTTGGTGTCTTCTAGAGAGAAGACAAGTCTTAGAAATAGGAAAACTAAGAGAAGTATATAAAGTGATCTTTTTCTGCTTGGTGTTGTCCCTCACACAGGCACCAAGAGAGAGGTCAAAGTGCTCCCAAAGAAGATAGAACTGAGATAAAACTACTGGAGGATAGATCACCTACTTTCTCCATGTAACTAGAAGACGGGTCATACAGAGATTACAGAGGCCACTCAGAGATCTAGAACCTCAGTGTAGACAGAGGTGGAGAGTAGGTCACACAGAAGCCTCTGATATCATTCAGCCACAGGAGCTATGTATTAGTCTCCCAGAATGCTTTCTTCTTGAGTGAGAGTCATCTAACAAGTCAAACGTCACTTGTTTCAGTGCACATGCTCATCCATATTGATTCAGATTGCATCCAGTGGCATTTATCCATGCACTCTCTTCAGGCTATTTATAGCTTGAGGCCGTCTCTTATCTACATCCACACCAGTATTTCAGAACATTTCTCTTCAGTCAGGTGTTTCTAAATGGATATTTCTCTGACACATCATGGACTGAGGAGAAGGGGATTTCCAGGATACAAATGTGGTTGAGGCATGGGTCTGGTGACAAAGGCAAGCAAAGGAAAGGGGAAGATTCTGAAAAGTATATGTTTAGTTAATAATAAAGATACACACGGAGTCATTTTAAAACAATAAATAAAGGGAAAAAGAAATGAGACTAAGCTAGAAAAGAAAAAGAAACTAAGACCTAAATTTCGAGCTCAGCATGTTCTTAGAAGTCACCTTGTAAAGCCTCTCCTTTATACGTAAGTGAGGAAACCTGAGCCCACTGACAGAACTCAATTTGCCCAGTCACATAGCTTTCATCAAGGCTGCGACCCAACACAACTGTGCATTCCACTAAGTCATGCAGAAGGCAGTAGAAAAGACAAGACTGAGAAAAGCATAAAGCAAAGGACGGGTAGCCCTCTATCTACCCTGATCATCTTGGTCAGTAGCTTGTGATACTGACTTTGAGTAAGTGAACTAACGTAGGCTGGAACAGAAAGAAGTGGGTGTCTTAGACCCTAGGGTGTTTAAGATGATTTCCTCAGAAAGGACCCAACAGGACTGTACAAAGGTAATCCCTTAGGTCTTTGGGAATGAGAACCAATCTTTAGAAACAGTTACAGAGGTGGGAAAAAAGTAGAGATAAAATACTGTCAACAGTGTTGACTGTACTATTTATTTTGATTACAGCCCACAAATCCCTTCAGGGTGGAGCAGAGTATGAGGTGAAGTTCATGATTCCCACCTTGAATACCAACATTTCAAAAAGGGGCCCTTCAACTTAGCTGGCTGCAAAACAAACAGATCATCACCCTTGAAAAGCTCTTAGACTACCTGAAGACTAATGATAACTAACTGAAGTGGTGGACAGAATGCTCAATTTGGTAACCCAGAAGTTTCTTATATCAATCATTCATTCAACAAATATTTATTAAGTACCTAATGCCAAGCATTGTTCTAGGTGATAGAGAATAAAATTAAAAAATCTCTGCCCATGTGGATCTTAGGATTCAATTTCAAGGTTTCATAAGCAATTATATTGCCTCTTTTTTAGAACTCTAAGCCTAAGGAGCCACTATTGTACTAAAACTGCTGCTTGGCTGGTCAAGAATAGGACCCCTTGCCCACTGTCCCTTTTCCTTCCTCCAGGAGTATAAGCATTGATGAATTAGCTCACCCCTGTAAGGGGCCTTTTCTGAACTGCTTTCTTAGAGGCTGAGAATATGGCATCACTATTGGTAAACCCTTCGGTGCCTGCTCTTCGAAGGTACAAATACCAGGAATACAAAGATATGTAAAAAACTGCAAAATATGGGTCCTGTCATAAAGTGATACAGGGGTTCAAGAAAAAGAGAGCAATATCTAACCTTCATTATTAGATTAAGCCATGAAAATAAAGAAGAGGGTACTTCTTTCTAAAAATCTTAACTAATCTCTTGGATTCAACCAAAAATTCACAAGAGAATGGCACACTGCATTCTAAACTGGGATGGGCAACTTAATTCTCTGGTTATAAGAAAAAGACATATTTTTAATCTAAAAAATTATATAAATTGCACTTTATTAATAGTACAATAACAAATGTACATTATTTACATTAAATATATAACTTGAATATAATAAATATTTATATTTTCCCAATGGTTCAAAAAAATTGGAGACCGTTGCTTTAGAATGTAAGCCTCATCTTTATACAACCTATAAAAGAGCAGTTGAATATGGAAAGAAGGTAGGCTTTGGAGTTAGACAGGTAGAGACTTAAATCCTAGCTTCTCAGAGTTTTAGTTCCCACCTATATGAAATGGGAATAATGTTATTTATTGCTTAGGCTCATTTTGAGGAATTAATAAGATATACAGAGCCCCTAGCATAGTGCTTGGCATGTATATATATGCTCAGGGAATGCAAATAAGTGAATGCCTACCCTGTATGCTTGCCAAGAGCCATGAAATCTGTGAGTACCCAATCAGTCCCTGAACGCAGTGAGGAGAGGATCATTCATTCTCCTCCCTTTGGCAGAAGACGGGGATACTGTGTAAGGTTTTTATCTTCACAAGAACCAAGGGAGGAAGGAGTCAACATCTCTGGGTTCAGAGAGAGATCAGGTACTCATGGGTCCAGGCCTGTGTGAGGCATCTCTATCACATGTTTCTGCCTAACACTGCTGCTGCTGACCAGAAGGAGTATGTGCTTTTAAAATTGTTTTGCAAAATAAACCCAGAGTTAACTTCTCTCTAACTTGGTGAAGGTCCTTCTCCCCTCACTTGTCTCCTCATGAGCTCCGAGAAGCACACACTACTCCCAGGATTCCCCATCAGGGTCTACATCAGGATCTACCCTGCATACCCATCAGCCCTTCAGATGTAGTACCTGCTTGAGGCAGAAAGGACTCCCTTGAGTTTCAAGTCCAAAGAAGGGTCCCTGAAATCAACCTCAAAGATTTCCAATGTGCCATTTGTGCTAAAGGAGGCATCTAGCTGCTGGGCAGATGTTCCTAGGCACAAAAAAAGTTAGGAAAAGGCAGCGAATGAGCAACAAAACATGCATGGATTTGAGGTATAAATGGTGAGGGAGTGGAGAGGAGGAGAAACAGGAAAAGACTGAGTATACCTTTTTTTCAAATGGTAACTGCAAAAAAAAGCATGAGGTGTCTAGGCTGCCCCCAGGTACCAAAAAACACCTAATATCCCCTTATTTATGCTGTGAGCCAACCCCATGATTAAAGCTTTCTCTGACGCGCAATAAAGGATTCTGCATACTAAGTTTCCCCATGGCTTCTAGTCCTCAGTATCACCATACCTGTGGCCAGATATACAGGGTACTGGCTGGCTGGGCTCCACACTTGGACAGCTGGCCTCTCAAGTTCCTTCAGCTTCATGGTCTGACCTATAGGTGGCAGAAAACTGACATGGCCCTCAGCTCACTGAAAATAGAAACCAGCAAGCTTAAGGACCAAATCCAGGGAGCACCTGTGGACATGAGATCTTGTTACTTTCTCTCCATAACGGGATGGGGCATCTCAGGGCAACACAGGATGACACATGACCATCTGTATATCTGTAAGGACAGTTCAATTACCCAATTATTGATTTATAGTGCTTTAAGTCCAAAAAGATAATCAATTACACTGGTTGCAACAGACCCCATAGTGATGATAATCATCAAACCAGATAATCTCTCAGTGACCTTGGCTTTAAATAGTATCCATATGCTGATAACTCTCAAGTTTATATCACTAATACAAATCTCTCCGCTGAGCTACAATTTTTTAAAAAACAATTTTATTTATTTATTTATTTTTTAGAGGGAGGGGAAGGAAGGAAGAAAGAGAGGGAGAGAAACATCAGTAGGTGGTTGTTTCTCATGCGCCCCCAACCAGGGACCTAGCCTGCAAACCAGGCATGTGCCCTGACTGGGAATTGAACTGGCAACCCTTTGATGCAGAGGCTGGTGCTCAATCCACTGAGCTGCACCAGCCACGGCTGAGCTCCAAATTTTTATATACAACTGCTAATCAAATATTTCCACTTGGATAGAGCAGATACCTAAAAGTTAGTCTGTCTAGAATGGAATTCTCTATTCTACATCTTATCTCCCCAAATCTGTTCTTTTTTAATAGTCTTCATCTCAGTAAATGGTACCCCTATCCACCCAACTGCTCAACCCAGAAACCTGAAAATCACCCTTGATTCCCTCCTTTGTCCTTATTTCCTTCTAACCCATCATTAAGTCTTTCTGATTTTACCTCCCAAATGTATCTTAATCTGTCTACTTTTCTCCATCTCCACCACCACCACTCTATTTGATGATACCATCATCTCTCACTGGGATTTCTTCAATAATATTCCAACTGGTCATCTCCCTGCTACTCATATCATTACTCAATTCATTCTCTACATAGGAGTGAACTTTTAAAATAAAAACTAGGATTTTGGCATTCCATGCTTAAAATCTTTCAATGGCTTCTATGACACTCAGAATAAAGTCCAAACCCCTTATTATGACCCTGCTCAAAGGCTCCAGCCTACCACTTAATCTCTTGCCACTTTCCCCCTATTCACTGTACTCCAGCTGCATTATCCTTTGTGCACTTCCTGGCTTTTTCCCACCTTAGAGGTTTGCAAATTCTCTTCACACTCTGAATGCTCTTCCTTTCATTGTCTGCATAACTGGCTCCTTATCACATCTTTCTGGGCACAGCTTCTCATCTCCTTAGAGAGGTCAGTCACGTAATCAAAAACAGCCTTAATTTTTTTTTCTTCTTAGCAACTTATAATCATATGTTTATTTATACTTACATTGGTGCTCTCATCCACTAAGTAAATTCCACGACAGCTAGCACTGTATCTGCTTTGTTCATCATGCTGTAACTTGTGCCAGAACAACGCCTGACACATATAAGAGCTTGATAATATTTGCTGAAAGAATGCAGACATCCATTTTAACTCTGTGGTTTCCAATCCAATTCTAATGCACATTCAAGGTACCATCCCAATGAGCTCATAAAGCAGCAGAAAAGGAAAAAAATAAAAGTAACACAACTTGTGGTAAGAAACTTGGGACCTACTGCAACCTGCTTTAGCAAGTCACAGTCATTTACAGATAATTTACAAAAACAGGAAGTATATAGTTTACTTAATATCTAATATACTTTCCAGCTGGAAGAACGTTTAAGATGAACAATTTAGGCAAGATTTCCAGCAGGCCTCTTAACACTTGAGGCTACATCGGGAATCTTCTGACAGGCTCCCTACACATTATACAGTTACCGGTGCCACCTGCTGGTCAAAACCATTTTCACGTTTCTGGGGAAAGATCCCTTAAGAAAAGTAAAAGCTGCTATTAGCACTGTGCACTTGACATGCAATACTACTAATTAAATTCTCACTATGGCTCGATGCGCTAAGTACTATTATTATCCCCATTTTACAAAGAAGAAAACTGGGTAGGTCAAGGTGTGAGCCGTTATGAGCCCACAGAGCCCAATGCTTTTAATCATTACACTAGCCTAAACTAAACTCCATAAAGTTTTTAAATCCTGACAGTCTATAAATTGGGAAAATTGGCTTTTAATCTACTTTGTTCGGAGACATCTGTTCACAAAAAAATGCCCCCAGCGAAGGCCTGTTCACAAAAGGCCGGGGGGCGGGGCACCGAAGGTGGGAGAGCTATGACCTTTCAACCAAAGAGCTGAACAGACTACTGCGAATATAGGGGGCGGTCAGGAGAGCTTCTCTCCGGCCTTCCCCGAAGCGCGGCGCGCGGGGGAGCAATAGTGACCGGCCTCTCCCCTCCAGGGTGCAGGGACTCGGAGCGGACCTCGGGCCCACGGCAGATGGGAAGGCGCGAGAGCGGCGCTAAAGAAATGCACACGCTGCAGGTGGCGCCGGATCCAGCGCGAGGGAGGGCGCAGTGGGGGCCGTGAGAGGCACCCTGGCCGGAGCCCGGGTGGGCCGTGGTATCTCCAGAGGGCGTGCTCCCCGGCGCTCTCCCCGGGGAGGCACGGTGCTCCGAGTCCCCAGCCCGGTCTCTGCTCTCGGGGGCACCAGACCGGCGGGGAAAACCAACCTGCCGGGAGAGCTCAGGTCAGGGGTCAGGCGCGGCGGGCCGGTGCCGGACTTCTCAAAGGGCTTCGGGGCTCTGCCGGGCGCTGTGGACGGCGGCTGTGGAGGGCCAAAAGTAGTCCGGCCCGCAGGGCATCGCAGCTCACAGCGCCGCGGAGCTGGGAGCGGAGAGCCCCGCCGGGCCGTACCCTGGAGAGGATGCAATAGGACGATAGCTTTTAATAGGCCTCCCTCACCTGTCCTATGATTGCGCAGTTCTGCCACTATGGGTCAGATCTTAACCACCAGTAAGTTCTGGTTTATTCTATTTGAGCTAGGGTCCGGAGCCAGCCTTTAAAAAGGGAAAATACTAATTCATTTCCTACTTATTGAAGCGGAGAAGAGCTGACCCTATCTCCAGGGGCTCTCAATAGAACCCTAAATGAAAAGGTAAAAAGCAATTGAGGCCAGAATAGCTGACATACAGTAGCCCCAGCAACAGCTGGTGCCCAGTGCTATTGATTGAACTAAAGGCTAAATAGGTGTGTGGAGGGCAAGGTATCGTAGACCAGGGGCTTCCTGGAAGGTTTCAGGGACAGGAGACAGGTGTTATTCCTTGGAGCTGGAACATAGGTAATGTCTCAGCCAGGAGGAAGTGGCCCAACCTGATAATACTCACCCTGCCATTTCCTATTCCATGAATGAAAGAGGCTATAGTAGGGGAGTGGGCTGGTTACAGATTGTGAAATACCAATTCAACTCAGATAATTGGGAGTTATTGAAAATTATGAGTACAGATGCAATAAGATATAGATTGTATTTTAAGACTAGTAATATGGATTCACTCAGAAAGAACAGAGGACTCAAATTAGGAGACTAACAGAACCCAGGTATCACATGATGAAAGCCTGAATATAGTGGCAATGTTTATAAAGGAAAATTGCACAGACTTTTGTGACAAAAGTAGTTGAAGGGGGAGGTGAGAAGACCATATGTCTTATGTTCATTGAGGGAATTACGGCATTTCTCAATACAAAGGTCCTATACGCAGCTGAAGATCTTACATCTAAGTTTGATTCAAAACTTCCATTTAATGCATGAATTCTACCGTATTCCTGCCTGATATTCTCCAAGGATAGTGAGCTGGTTATTTTTATTTATTTGAGAGTGGGGAAGAAAGGGAGAGTAGAGAGAAACATCAATGTGTGATACATCCATCAGTTGCCTCTCATACACCCCCAAATGGGGTGTGACCTTTCGGTTCACAGGCCAGCGCTCAAGCCACTGAGCATTACCAGCCAGGGCTATTTTTATTTTTAAAAAAGGTTTTATTTTTAGAGGGGATGGAAGAAAGGGAGGGAGAGAAACATCTATCAATTGCCTATCTTGTGCACCCCAACCCAACAGGGACCGAACTCGCAACCCAGGTGTGCACCCCGACACAAAATCAAACTGTCATCCTCTCACTTTGCGGGGTGATGCCCAACCAACTGGGCCACACTGGTCAGGGCATGCCTGTTACCTAATGACAACCCCCCAAGTAATTGTAACACAACCCTGGATTTCCTTTCACGTAGATGGGCATTTCCAAGTCAAAACAGAAGGCAGTTTAGAGCGCTGTCTGTGCTTGCCCACTCTGTGTACTAAGAACTCCCTAAATATTTCTTGAACTTCTTAGCACAACAGTAGATGAGACCTGAGGAAAAATAAACACGGTTGATAACAACCTCAGGCAACACCTTGAATTAGGGAATAAGGCAGAAGTGTCATTGATGAAGTGCTCTGAAAGAAATTTGAATCAAAGGCAAAAAGTCAAGCAGGACATCATTTTAGTGCACTCTTCTCTCAAATCACACCTCTTAAATTCTTTTCACCTTGTTTTTTAATTGCCGGTCTCCTCTTCTAGGTAACTACTTGAAGGCAATTATTTTGTCTTGTTCAACTTTATATCCCCGGGTCCAATCAGTGTCTGATATATATGAGGCACACAGATATTTGTTAAATGATTACCAAATGCTCTAAAAGGCAGAGAATGAAGATGTAGAAAGACAGTGGAGAGTTTCAAATACAGGCATTTCAGTAGAAGTACCCACCCCTGAATCTCAACGTCACTGTCTGGACAACCACTAAAGGATCCTTTATCTAACTTGAATGGACTCGCTTCTATGGGTCTGTTGAATGTATGCTTTTTTATGGGTTAGGTTTCAGGCAATGATTGTAATTTAAGCAAATGTCCCCAAAGGGAAGAACATAAGTTTGTTCACTTAAAAACAAATGTATTGAAATAGACTCTCAAAAACATGGTTTTCCTCTTTGTAAGGCTATATAGGAGCCTGGGTGAATCATTAAAGCAATGAAAGCCATAGGTTCAGTAATAACTCACTGAACTGTCCTCTAGTTCATAAATATCAGTAATGTTAGCTTATAAGAAGCTAGAATTCAGAAATTGCTTTGGAATAAGAAATACATATTTTGGCAGGTTCTCTAACATCAACTGCTTAAGAATTGCACTATAAGAAGCAACAACCTCTTCTTCCTCTTTGCCATCCACTCGGCAGCCGCAAAGCAGCAACCATGCGTGAATGTGTCTCCATCCATGTTGGCCAGGCTGGTGTCCAGATCAGCAATGCCTGCTGGGAGCTCTACTGCCTGGAACATGGCATTCAGCCTGATGGCCAGATGCCAAGTGACAAGACCATTTGGGGGGAGATGACTCCTTTGACACCTTCTTCAGTGAGACAGGCGCTGGCAAGCATATGCCCAGGGCAGTGTTTGTAGACCTGGAACCCAGTCATTGATAAAGTTCACATTGGTACCTACCACCAGCTCTTCCACCCTGAGCAGCTGATTGTAGGCAAGGAAGATGCTGCCAATAATTATGCCCGTGGACACTATACCATTGCAAGGAGATCATTGACCTCGTCCTGGACAGAATTCGGAAACTGGCTGACCATTGCACAGGTCTTTAGGGCTTCTTGGTTTTCCACAGCTTTAATGTGGGAACTGGTTCTGGGTTCACCTCCCTGCTGATGGAGCATCTCTCTGTCAATTATGGCAAGGAGTCCAAGCTGGAGTTCTCCATTTACCCAGACCCCCAGATTTCCACAGCTGTAGTTGAGCCCTACAACTCCATCCTCACCACCCACACCACCCTGGAGCTCTCTGTTCATGCCTTCATGATTGACGAGGCCATCTACATCTGTCGTAGAAACTTCTAATAGGTTGATAGGTCAAATTGTGTCCTCTATCACTGCTTCCCTCAGATTTGATAGAACCCTGAATATCAATCTGACCAAATTCTAGACCAACCTGGTGCCCTATCCCCACATCCACTTCCCTCTGGCTAGTATGCCTGTCATCTCTGCTGAGAAAGCCTACCATGAACAGCTTTCTGTAGCAGAGATCACCAATGCATGCTTTGCACCTGCAAACCAGATGGTGAAATGTGACCCTCGCCATGGTAAATACACGGCTTGCTGCCTGTTGTACCGTGGTGATGTGGTTCCCAAAGATGTCAATGCTGCTGCCATTGCCACTATCAAGACCAAGTATACCATCCAGTTTGTGGACTGGTGCCCCAGTGGCTTTAAAGTTGGTATTTATTACCAGCCTCCCACTATGGTACCTGGTGGAGACCTGGCCAAAGTATGGTGAGCTGTGTGCATGCCAAGCAACACCACAGCTATTACTGAGGCCGGGGCTCGTCTGGACCACGTTTGGCCTGATGTACGCCAAGCGTGCCTTTGTCCACTGGTACGTGGGTGAGGGCATGGAGGAAGGAGTTTTCTGAGGCCCATGAGGACATGACTGCCCTAGAGAAGGATTATGGAGAGGTTGGTGTGGATTCTGTTGAAGGAATGGAATACTAAAGTTAAAATGTCAGTGGTGCTGCTTTTACAGGGAAGCTGTTCTTTTTCAAACATTGAAAAGTTGTGGTCTGATCAGTTAACTTGTATGTAGCAGTGTATACTCATACAATTACTGGCCTATGCTTTAAAACATGAAGCTTTATTACAGACCCAGCTAGTCCATTTCTCTGATGGGTTTGAATAAAGTATTCCCTGTCTTAAATGAAAACACAAAAACAAAACATATTTATATAAGAGAAGTAAAATTAGAGGTAGTCACAGCCCTAGGCCAGTCCAAAAACACCTATTTATTACATAATATACTTCTTAGAGTATAATATTTTGTTAGCTAACTACTATTATTAAAAAGGTTTTTAGGAGAAATAATTGTTGTTCCAACTTGGAAAGTCAGGAACATATCTTCCCTCTTCCTCAACCCTGTAAATGAGAAAAGAAGCTACCCTTAGCACCTGCTGTACAAATGGAACCCTCAACTACTTTCAGTCCCAGTGGAGTTAACAAATTAACATCTTCTGTACTTAACTCACCCCATTCTCCCATCCTTCCAATCTCAGTGGGGGGTTGGGGGGGAAGGGAGTGTACAGACAGTAGGCAGAAAAAAAGAGAAAAGGATGAGGTCCCTCACAGCAGTGGCTATTCCTGTGGAAATGAAGCACAGATACTGCAGCACTATGTTTTATTAGGGATTTCATGAAGGTTAAGTCTCTAGAAATGAGGGAGTCAGTCAGGAGGCACAAAGTCCAGGAAGCCTCCTCAGATTTCATAGTGAACCACCGGCTCAGGCTCTTTGGTGGGATCCCCGCCTCGTTCCAGGTACAGATTATTATAAGGATACTGCTTTGGCCCCTAAGGAGAAAACACATGTCAGGAAGAACAACATCCATCTATCCAATAATACCCGGCTACATCCCACTCTGAGTTTAATAGTCACACACGGTAAATGGGTATGCAGTAGCCTCTGGTCAGACCCAGCCTGGCTAAAATGGCAGGAAGAGCACTCCTCTTCCCTGCTCAGCGCAAGGCAGAGAGAAAGACTAGATTGTAAGAGGAGTGGTGCCTACAATGTGTGTGTGTGTGTGTGTGTGTGTGTGTGTTTGTGTGTGTGTAAGAGAGAGAGAGAGAGATGAGGGGAGGGAGGAAGGAAGAGAGAGAGAGGGAAAGGGAGGAAGAAAACACGCATGCGCCCTGGAGAGCTTTCTGAGTGAGAGAGAAAGAGAATGAGGAAGAGCACCAGGGAGAGTTTTCTAAATGAGACGATGCATCCATCCATCCCACTCTCTCTCGGGGTCGAGACAGACTCAATCTCCTTTAAGTCACTCAGCCTCTAATGGTTCCACCACTAAAGTGGCCTAGCAAATGAGGCGTGCAGGAGCAGCAGTGAGGGAAAGCACAGAGGAGACGCGGCTGGGACGTGCTTTAGGGGCTGCTGGCTTTACCAACAAACAGCTGTCAGAGAACACAGCTCAAGGGGAGGAGAAAAGGGTGATGTGCTTACAGAACTGAAAAATGGAAGAGCCACACTGTGCTTCTTGCTCTCCTGAAGTGAAGTTAGTGCTCACACCAGCCCTATGTGCACTCTCCAGCCTGGGGCCCCTGGGGCTTGGTAGGAAGGCTCATGTCAGTGCACACAGACATACCAGCTACCATCAGGACATTGATGATCTCTGCAGAGGTAGCACTGAGCAGCCAACTGCAAACACAGCAGTTTCCCTGCTTTCCGTTCCTTTCCTTACTATCTATCCTGTAGATTACTTCCAGATTAATCTTCCTAAAAACCTAGCTTTCATCATGTCATTCTTCTGTTCGAAAACCCAACACAGCTCCTGGCTGACCAAGTCATCACTGTATCCCAAATCCCTAGCATGGGCTGTACCTGGTACACAGCAGGGCTTCAAAAATATTTGTTGAAGTAATGTGTTACTATACCATCAAGTCCAAATCCCTTAGCAATGCAGTGAAAGCTGTCCAACCTAACTGAGCAGCTCACCTCACAATAATTTTTAACACAACAACTTCCACACCTGATTTCCCAGGACATTGGAATTACCCGTGAATTTAAGTATTGATTCTAGAATCCCACTTAGAGATACTAAATTATGTTCTCCAGGAACTGGAGCCTAGGAATCTGAATTTTAGCAGCTCTCCTGGTAACCAATGCAGCTAGTTATCTAAGAATTATTTCATATGCTTGTTCCATTCCAGCTAACTCTCTCCTTTTGCCTTCCTTCATTCTGTTTTTCTCTTGCCCCAAATGTTCTCTCCAACTTCTTCCCACAATCCAAAGTGTATACTTTTTAGCATCTAGTTTAACCCTCCTCCTTAATAGCACCTCATATTCCTTAGAACGTGTATACACAAAAACTGTGCCAAATTCCTATTTATTTGTTCAAATGTTGCTCATCATGTTATTTATCTAAATTTTTTTCTTACTCAAATTCAACTTCCTTAAAGCTAGACAGTATTTTTTCTATGTCTTTTACATTCTCTGAAATATAACTGTCTATGCTTGTAGTAAATTTTTAATTGCTTCCAAAAACCCTTAGGAGGTGCCCTTCACATCTCCAAAAAGGATAAGGCTTCAACTCTATAGATTCCATGACTCTACCTTGAAAGATCCCTTGACGAAATATAATCAGTAAGTACAGTCCCCAAATGGCAACTCTAGGGACCAGCTGGCTTCCACATTCTCATTTCTCCCAGAGTCCTAAACTGTTTTTTCTCACTCTTACTCGCCCAAGATGCAGGCACAGAGCAGAGCTCTGGTACTTATGCCAGGCCAATGTGTAAGGCCCTCTATAGGCCTTACCAGGAAACCAAGCTTAGTATTGACTGGATCCCTACTCCAGAGACTTCATTCTCTAAGGAAACAGGGTTAAGTAAATGTGCCTAAGGAAGCACATCTCAGATACTCACCACTGGCTGGTAGGAGGGATAAATATCCCCGACCCAAAACATGAACACCATGAAGGCCACGAAGCCGAAGAGGTGCTTACACATGACATCCCAAGGAACAGGCGTGGGGGACGTGTCCACACGGTTCCTGATATACATATCTAGGTCCCAGTGAATCTAAGGCAGAACAGCAAATAACTGTCACTTACTGCTCTTCCTGTAAAAGGCAGGCGGTCCAGCTACAGGGCTTGACAAAGGCATTCTGCTGCCCCAGGCAATACGCTGAGAGCCAAATTTGGGATACTCTGGCCTCCAGGACTAGATACTGGTTAATGGCTAGGTTCTGCTGGCCAGAGATCACTCAATAATTGAAGTTTACAACTTCCACAATGCAGAGCTTGGTAATTCCCAGAAGTCCCATTCTACATGTCACACATGAAACCTCAGATCTCAGATCAATGGATTTTACGTCCTTGGGCAGCACACCTTAGTGTTATTTGAGAAGGGAAGTGCTATTTGAGCTAAAGAAAGAATCCCCAGGAACACATTAGGGAGAAGGAAGAAATGTTAATTGGGATAGTATTCTCTCACCGGTTCACCCCAGTTCAATCTCAGGTCTGGGTGGTCCCAGTCATACCATGGATCCCTCTCGTGCTGTGAGCGGTCAGGGAGCTTTGGGTAGTCACCATACCTGAGAGACAGCAAGAACTTCTGGAAAGGGCTCTGAGAAGTCTCTCAGACAATTCAGTCTCCTCATCTCAAAGACAGAAACCAACTAACTGCCTCACCTAAGCACAAAGGAACTGATTTTCAAATCAAGATCTCAGTTTCTAGTCACTAAGCATAGAACTAACCACAGAAGTCCGAATTGTAATTAAAAGTTCATGTCAAACTCTTAAACATTATAACATCATTAGCTCTTACCTTCTTTCAACAAAAAGAAAAAAGTCACATAATATTATGGTAGGTTTGAAGGGCATTTAGTTATCAATCACTCTAATTTCCTTATTAGACAGAAAATGAAACTGAAGTTTAGGGTTTGAACCCAAGGTCACCCAGCTAATTGGAATAAAAACAAAAAAGATACACATTTCTTGCTAAGTTGGGTTTTCCCCAACAAATCCAGGTTCAACTTAGACAGCTACCAAGGCTGCTCTTGTCCACAACACAGTAAAAGATAGAGAATATGATGACAACTAGACATATGTCACAAAGTGACTGGAAAACAAGATGAATAGGAGCTGCTGAAACCACAATTGAAAGAGTGATACTAGGACAGAAAATGGGAATGCTGGCAATCACGTCAGATAATTAACCACAGAGATGTTATGTGGCTATGGGGGAGGGGAGGAGGGGATAATGTCACTTGGAGTAAGGGAATGGGCTTTAATTGGCTTTACAGCTGCTAGGATTTCCACAGCCTCAACAGCAATGATATTTTTAAAAAGAGAGATATACACAGATATAGAGTACTCCATCTACAAATAAGGTTCTCATAACAGGAGTCCAGTTCCAGCCTGGTCACGCGCCTGGACGACAGCACCTGAGCCCAGCAGATGCTCAAGCCAAATGAAACCTTGCGCTCTGGAAGAGCCAAGGAAGGCTCCTGCTATTCAGGGGTCCTCAAGGGAGCTATTAAAATCTCGCTTCCTCATTTGAGGAAACATCTCGAGCCAAGGAGAAAATTGGAGTTCTCTCGGTTGCAGCTGCTCACTCACCCCCTCCCACCTCCCTCCACCGAGAAAAGCACCTACACCATTGATTCTGAGGGGTCACAGGAAGGTTCGGGGGGAAATGGGTCAGAGTCGAGCCACCTAACCCAGACACCTTCTCCCATCACTACCCAGGTGCGGGGAGACCCTATCTCACCCCATGCCATCATCCGGGAACGGCTCGTAGTCTTCCACCCGCAGATTATACTTCTTGGCGGCGGCAGCCCTTTCTTCTGGGGTCTTGGGATAGGGCCCCGGGAGCATGTCCTTGGTAATGTGGGAAGCTGGAGGGCAGACGAGGGCAGCTGAGAAGGCACCCAGTCCTGCCTGCCGCCCCTAAGGTTTCACGCTGCAGTGGCTGCGAAGGATGGAGCCCGAGACGTCCAGGTACCAGCAAGACTCTGCACCCGCTTTTCTGGATGTACCAACTCCACCCCCCTTGCATCCCCCCCGCTCCTCCCACCACCTAGCCCGGACACGGCAGCCGCGGTGTCCAGGATACCCACCCTCCCTCCGACACACCAACCCTCAGGCATCCCCTTCCCACACTGAGGCCTCGCCCGTTCTCGCGGACCTGTCCGTGCACCCAGCGGCACGACATTCCGAGTTGCCCTTTGCAGCCATCCGACTCCCAGGACCCCTGCCCTGGCCGCCGCCATCTTGACCTTCTTCTCGTTTCACTCCGCACATGCGCAAAGGGCTGTCACGGCGGCTGAACCGGACCAAACGCGACCAAGAAAGCAGGAAGTGAAAAAAGTCTTAAAGGGTTCAACAGGGTGGGGCTTAAACGGTGTTAGGAAGCCTAAGAGGCAAGACGTGCGGATGGATAGAGGCAGAGAGGGAAAGCTGGAAGGGGGGAAAACCAAGCAAGTCACTGTTTTGATATTTTTACATTGTTGCGTCTCTTTTTCTCCCTCAGTTGACTTAGACGCATCCAAAGATAATGAGAACTCAGAACCTGAACATCTTAAGTGGACAGCTGACCCACCTCCCCCAGGAGCAGCAGAAGTAAAGTGAGCCTCTGCTAATCTGATTGCTGCCTTTTTCCTTTCCTTTACGGGCACTTGCTTCATTCATACCCAGACGTGATCATTCTTAAAATTCAGCCCTTGGTCTTGCATGTTTTTGTTTCCAGATTAGTTGATCCCTGTCACTTAGATACGCGGTGCAACAGCTAAATCTACCTGGAATTCGCTCCTCGTTTTTCAGTCCGTATTTACGCACAAATGTTCCAGTCACATCAGCCCAACAAATGTAAAACCAATACTATCACCAGAGGCAGCTTTTCGGAGCCCGCATAAAGCCCCAGATTAGCCAGGACTTGAATAAATACATTTCAAACCGGAACACAACTAACAAACTCTGGCTTAATAGAAGAATGGGGAGGAGGCGGTATATGAATATGTTTTCATTTTATTTACACAAATGGAATTTGCACAGATTACACAGTATAAATAAGCACATATTTCTAGAACTTTTTGGGTGATCACTATTTTGGAACAGAAGCCATTATTATACGTTCTCAAATATATACCAGAGCAATGAAAACTGATATATACTATTCTGTATATAAATTTTGGGGAGGACTACTTCACAGCAACTTCCCCTCTTCTAAATGAGCATCACTAGTTGATGTTCAGGATAACTGGACACTATCCGTATTCAATCAGTAAGAAGCCCTGATCTAGTTTGGGTTAAAAAACAGTTGTTCTAACTTATTTTTTATTTTTGTTAAGATATAATTTACATACCATAAAATTCAGCATTTTAAAGTGTATAATAAAGTTATTTTTAGTATATTTACAAAGTTGTGCAATTATCACCACTAATTTAAATAAATTTTTATCACTCCCCCCAAAAAACCCATACCATTAGCATATTTCCTGTACCTCCACCCCCTGGCAACCACAAATCTACTTTTTTTAAGTATATTTTATTTATTATGCTATAACAGTTGTCCCTATTTCTTTTCCCTGTGCTCCCCTACACCTAGTACCCCCATTCCCTCCAACAATCCCACCCTCCTTAGTCCATGTACATGGGTCGTGCATATAAGTTCTCTGGCTTCACTCTTTCTTACATTATTCTGAAGTTCCCCCTGTATTTGGTACCTACCAATTATCCTTCTTAATCCCTGCACCTTTTCTCCCGCTTCCCCCTCCCAGCTGATAACCCTCCAAATGACCCCTATACCTATGATTCTGTTCCTATTCTGGTTGTTTGCTTAGTTTGTTTTAGTTTTAGTTTTTTAGGTTCTGTTGTTGATAGTTGTGAGTTTGTTGTCATTTTAATGTTCATAGTTTTGACCCTCTTTTTCTTAAATAAGTCCCTTTGACATTTCATATAATAAGGGCTTGGCAATGATGAACTCCTTTAGCTTTACCTTGTCTGGGAAGCACTTTATCTGCCCTTCCATTCTGAATGACAGTTTTGCTGGATAGAGTAATCTTGGTTGTAGGTCCTTGCTTTTCATCACTTTGAATACTTCTTGCCAGTCCCTTCTTGCCTGCAAAGTTTCTTTTGAGAATTCAGCTGATAGTCTAATAGGAACCCCTTTGTAGGTAACTCTCTTCTTTTCCCTTGCTGCTTTTAAGATTCTCCCTTTATCTTTAACCTCTGGTATTTTAATTATGATGTGTTTTGGTGTGGTCCTCTTTGGGTCTAGCTTGTTTAGGACTCTGCTTTTTGGACTTGTATGTCTATTTCCTTTGCCAAATTGGGGAAGTTTCCCTTCATTATTTTTTCAAATAAGTTTTCAACTTCTTCCTCTTCCTCTTCTTCTGGCATCCCTATGATTTGGATGTTGGGCCTGCTGCCTGTCTGTCATTGTACTGGTAACTTTTAAGACTTTTGTCTTTAATATTCTGCAGTATTACTACAATGTGTTTAGGTGAAAATCTATTTTTATTTACTCTGCTTGGAAATCCAGTTGTGTTCCTTCTTACTGGGAATTCATTTTTTCTTTCAATACTGGTGAATTAATTGCTGTATCTTTATATATTGCTTCTCTCTCATTTGTCTCTGTTCTCTCCGTCTGGAATTTCTAATATCTCTATTGGACCTTCTCATTTTATTCCTCATGTTTCCTAACTTCTTCATATTTTCCATGACTTTAACTCTGCAAGCTCCATTTTGGGTACTTTCCAATTTATCTTCCAATTCACTAATTTTCTCTTCAGCAGTATTATCAACTGTTTAACCCCTCCATTGAGTTTCTTTTTAAGTATATTTTATTGATTATGTTAGAGTAGTCCCAATTTTTTCCCTTTGCTCCCCTCTGCCCAGTACCCCCCTTCCCTCTAGCAATCCCACCCCTTCTTCTCATTCTGGCACCCCTATCATTCGGATGTTGGCCCACTTAAAGTTATCCTAGAGGTTGCCTCTCCTAATTTTTTTTTCAATTTTTGTTTCTTCATTCTGTACTAGCTGACTGTTTATTTCTTCCTTATGTTCCAAATCATTGATTTGAACCTCAGTTTCCTTCCCTTTACCATTGGTTTCATGGGGATTTTCCTTTGTTTCACTCAGCATACCCTTCACTTCTCTTCTGCATTTGCTGTAATCTAGCATATCTGCGAAGTCATTATCACCAGTGTTTTGAACTCTGCATCTGTTAGGTTTGCTATCTTCTCATTGCTTAGTTCTCCCACTGGAACCTTGATCTGCTCCCACTTTTGGGCCATACTTCTCTGTCTCCTCAACTTGACAGTCTCCTGTGTTTGCCTCTGTGTCTTAGGTAGAGCTGTTTCATCTGTTACATTGTAAGGGGTGGGGCCTTAGGTATTCATCGGTGCAGGGCAATCCATTTCACCACTGTGGTGCTTTATGTGGGGAAGGGATAAGACAGGGAACAATGCCGCTTGCTCAGCACTCACCCCTTTTCCAGCTACCTCTCCCACTTCCCATATGTGACTGGCACTCCTCTAGCTGTTGCTTGTTGATCATTCCCAGAGTGGGTGGTTTTGTGGATGTTCTCTGACTATGGAGGCCCTCTAAACAAACGAAGTCTGCTGAGAGAGTAGAAGTTTCCTCCTCCACCCCAACCCCCACTGGTTTTCACAGTTAGAAGCAATGAAGCTTATTTTTCCTGGCATTGGAATTATGAGCTGCGCGATCTGGTCTGGGGCTGGTAGGGCTCCCCAGGTGTCCCCTCCTACTTTTTTTATAGTGTGACTGCACTTTCCTCCTGCCAGCCAGTGCCACCTCCACACCAAGTCCTCTCTGCCCCAGCTGCACCCCTCCTACCTGTCTGGATGAGTATTTCTTCTTTATGTCTTTGTTGGACTGCCATGCAGCTCAATTTTCTGGAACTTCTGCTTGTCTCCAGTTTTCAGGTAATTGTATTCCTTCTTAGTTGTGGAGGGAGACACAGTGTGTCTACCTATGCCTCCATCTTGGCCAGAAGTCCCCCACTAATCTACTTCCTGTCTCTATGAATTTGCCTATTCTGGACATTTTATATAAACGGAATCACATAACATTTTCAATATTTGTTCATGTTGCATGTCTCAGTTTTTCATTCCTTTTTATGGCTAAATAATATTTCATTGTATGGATATATAACATTTTGTTGATATGTTCATAAGTTGATGGTCATTTGGATTACTTCCACTTTTGACTATTATGAATAATGTTTTTGTGAATATTCTTGTATAAGTTTTTGTGTGGATGTATGTTTTCAATTCTCAGGTATATATCTAGTAGTAAATCTGCTGGGTCATAGAATAACTCTATGTTTAACTTTCTGCAGAACTACAAAACTTTTTCAAAAAAGCTACACCATTTTATATTTCCTTGTATTTTCACTAGCAGTGTATGAGGATTCCAATTTCCCCACATTCTCAACACTTGTTATTGGCCATCTTTTTTATTATAGCTATCCTAGTGGATATGAATGGTATCTAATTGTGGTTTTATTTTGCTTTACCCTGATGACTAAAGATGTTGAGAACCTTTTCATGCACTTATTGGCCATGGTATTTCTTCTTTGGAGAAATGTCTATTAAAGTCCTTTGTCCATTTCTTAATTGGGTTGTCTTCTTGTTGAGTTATAAGGGTTCTTTATGTATTCTAGATACAAGTCCCTTATCAGATAAATGATTTGTTGTAAATATTTTCTCCCATTCTATGGATTGTCTTTTCACTTTCATGATGATGTCCTGTGGGACTCCATTTTTATCCTGAAAGGTATTGGAGTTTGTCAAAAGCTTTCTCTGTTACAGACACAGAGATGCAATATGGCTCCAGCAGCAAAGAATCTGAGAAATGTTGGACTCTTAACTCTCTGTAGCCTCAGGCTTGGCTGACAACCGAGAAAACTGGAATGCCACCCAAAGATATACGTCATGCCATCCAAAGATATATGTCATGACCCCAGGAAGGAGGTTAAAGAATGTAGAGTGTGATCTGTCTGCTATCATGTTAACTTAGGAATGCGTTGTTCTTTCTGGTGGTCTGCAGTGACTACCAACCATATGGTTTTACTTTTAACCCTCTATGAAAAAGAGACCCTGTCCTCACAGAGTTGTGGATTCTTCCTGGTTGGCCACTACTGGGAGCAGCTGCTTTGCCCATGTATGTAAGTATTAAAGCTCTTGTGAATTTGAATAAGGCTATGTGTCAGTTCTTCAGAATTGATCCTGAATTTAGACTTCTGAGGTGTTCCCCCAACTGTGTCCATTGAGACGATCATGTTTTTATTTTATATTTTTTAGTCCTTCTACTGATATGGTTAATTTTTAGATGTTGAAGCAATCTTGCATTCCAGTAATAAATCCCACTTGTTTGTGGTATATAATCCTTTTTATATGGCGCTGGATTTGATTTGCTAGTATTTAGATTTTTGCACCTATATTCATAAGCGATATTGGTGTGTAGTTTTCTTATGATGTCTGTCTCATTTGGTGTCAGGATAATACAGGATTCCGTGAATGAGTTAGGAAGTGTTCCCTCCTCTGTTTTTCGGAAGAGTTTGTGATGGATTGGTGTCAATACAGAAATTAAATGTTTGGTAGAATTCATCAGTGAATCCATCTGGTCCTGGCCTTCTCTTTGTGGAACACTTTTTATTCCTAATTTAATCTCTGCTTGTTCTAATTCTATTAAGATTTTCTATTTCTTCTTAAATCAGTTATGATTGTGACTTTCTAAGAATTTTTTAATTTCATCTAGGTTATCTAAGTTTTTGGCATACAAATGTATGCATACAGTATTCCCCTATATGCCTTTTCATTTTTGCAGTCAGTAGTAATGTCACTTCTTTCATTCTTGAATTTAGTTATCTGAATCTTCTCAATTTAATTTATTTGTAATTACCAGTGTTTCATGTTAATATATTCTTGTAAAAATTCAAACATTGCAGATAAAAACTAAAGCCTTGATTGCCACCCCCACCCTCAAACCCTCCAGAGGTAGCCCTATTATCAGTTTGGTGTAGCATAGTCAGTATGTAGCATAATTATATAGTTAAGCCAGTGTGTTAGTTTTCTATTGCTACATAACAGATTATCATAAATTTAGCAGCCCAGAGTAACACAAATTATCTCACATTTTCTATGAGTCTGGAGTCCAGGATGGGTTAGCGGGGTCTCATCTGAGGGCCTCGCCAGGCTGAAATCAAGATACTGGTTGGGGCTACTATTTCATCTGAGGCTCTGTCTTATTCCGAGCTCGGTGGTTGTTGGCAGAATTCAGTTCCTTGCAGTTGTAGCCCAAAGGTCCCTGCTTTCTTGCTGTCTGTCAACCAGGAAGGAGCCTTTCTCATCTCCCGGAGCCTACCTGCTCTTCTCTGCCACTTAGTAGTTTCTTAAAGGCCTATAGGATATCTTCTGTGGCTTTAAATCTCTCTAACTTCTGCCTCTGACCTTTAGACCCAGAGTTAAAGAGCTAGAATGATTAGGTCAGGCCCACCCAGGGTAAACCTCACTTTTGATGGACTCAGAGTGAACTGATTAGGGACCTTAATTACATTTTTGCCATATAACATAATCTCATTGTAGGAGTGCTACCTTATCATATTCATAAGTCCCACTCTTATTCAAGGGGAGAGACATATATAAGGCATGTACACCATGGAATGGAAGTCTTTGGATTCATCTTAGAATTTGACTTCCAATATTTTATAATCAATATAAGTAGTTTGAAAATGTGGGATGCTCATGGTTGGCAACTGTAATAACATTGGACCCACAGCAAATCTTCAAATATGAGAGACAGTGACACAGGCAGAAAAATCAAATGATGCAAAATAAACAAAAAACCCATCTTTGATTTTTAAAAATTTCAACTTGCCGTAATCTTTTGTCGGGCCTTCAGAGAAACCTTTGCTCAACATCTATCAATCTGACCATTGCTTTTCCTTCTGACTTCTTTAAGTAGATCAAGAGTTTACTTCTCTCTCAACCATTAATGTAAGATCTAATGCCCTATTAAACTTGCCTTCTTCTTTGCCTTTTGTGTAAGCCTGGGCACATTGAGGCAGCAATAATATTTTGTGAATTGGTTAGCTACGTTAGCAACCCTAACCAGTGGGACTAACATCTGGCCCAGGTCTTCAGGGGCAAAACTTAAGGTGTAGAGCTGTTGATTACCATTAGTAGGCGCGCTCCCATGTCTCGGCTCCGCGTTTTTAGTGTCTGCGGACCGCTCTCTCTCGCAGCTCATCTCTATAGTTTTTGTTGTGTTTTATCTGGAATAGGCGGAGTTTCCGGTTCCGGTAGGGCCGTCCCTGGCGGCGGAGATGGCGGCTACAACGGCGGAGGCCACGGCCTCAAGCTCTGGAGAGCCCCGGGAAGAGGCTGAAGCCCCCGGCCCCTCCTGGAACGAGTCCCAACTGCGCAGTTATACCTTCCCGACCCGGCCCATCCCGCGTCTGAGTCAGAGCGACCCCCGCGCAGAGGAGCTTATCGAGAATGAGGTAGGGGGCGGGGCCGGGTCCCAAGCTGCGGCGGGGCAGGAGCAGTCAGGGAGGAGAGGTCAAAAGCGAAGCTGACAGACGTGAGGCACTGGCTGGGTGGTGGGCGAGGGCCTGAGGAGAGCCGGAGAGGAAGTCGAGAAGAAATGGGACCTGAGGGCATCGTGTTGGTTAAAGGAGAAATTACTCTGAAGTTGGGAAGTAGGTGGAATCATGGAATCAGAATCCATGAGCTCCTTGAGATGACTTCATTTGTTGTTGTTTTTCATCCGGTGTTTCCGCTCAGGAGCCTGTGGTGCTGACCGACACAAATCTTGTGTATCCTGCCCTGAAGTGGGACCTTGGATACCTGCAAGAGAATATCGGCAACGGAGACTTCTCTGTCTACAGTGCCAGTACCCACAAGTTCTTGTACTATGATGAGAAGAAGATGGCTAATTTCCAGAACTTTAAGCCCAGGTCTAACAGGGAGGAAATGAAATTTCATGAGTTTGTTGAGAAACTGCAAGATATACAGCAGCGAGGAGGGGAAGAGAGGTAAGTTCCCAGATAGTGGTTTTCTATTGGTTTCGAAGGCATATGTTTTCTTTTCCTGTATTTGTTTGAGGACATAGAGGAGTTAGGTGAGTTCTCCAAATTGAGGGATGAGGGGAATGATGATCTTGAACTGTGACCCTAGTTCTTGGTCATCTTCGTAAAGTGAGAGCCCTGGTTCCTTGCAAGGGTCAGGTAGGTGAACAAAACCAGTGAGGCTGAATGCATACACCCCGTTCAAAGTGAGATGTCATTACTTGTTTCCGTTTGGGAGTTCAGTTTCAGGATATTCTGATGTTTCAAAAGAAGCCGGAAGTCAGGATTTTTACTTTAAATCGTTTTGACTTTTGAATGTGTACAGCTAATTCAGATTTTTAAAAATGCTGCAGGGGACCAAACAAAAGTATTTGTTGTTGGATTTAGCCTTGAGATTACCAGTTTGCAACCTAAAATATTAGGCGGGTTGGGGTGATTTGGGGGTGAAGGATATCAAGATCCTCTATCTTAGGGAAGATTAGATTAGATTGGGGGGTTATATTGATGTTCCACATTGTATTGGCGATAGCAAGCACGAGATAGGCACACACCGGAGTGATTCTTCCTCTCTGCATTTATTCCTATGTATGAGGACAGCCTCTTAGGTAGGTCTCAGATGGCATTCAGTCCCACCATTGTGTCTGAGGGATTGCCTTCACTAAGTACTTCATGGTGAATGACCATCTCCATTTCACATTTGGTGCTCAGTCCAGGCCTTCCTGCCTGGTATGCTACTATGTGGCTGAGAGAATAGATTTGAAATACTGTATCTTTTTTTCCATCTTCCTGACACTTAGCAGTTATCACAATGATAGGACTTTGACTAAAAGAGTTTTCAGAGTCCAAATTATGATTGATCTGTTATTTTATGTTTTTTAAAATATTTTATATATTAAATTTTTAGAGAGAGAGGATTGGAGGGAGAAAGAGATGGAGAGACACATCCATGCGGGAGAGATAAATCGATAAGTTGCCTCTTGCAGGCCCCCAACTGGGGAACCTGACCCGCAACCCAGGCATGTGCCCTGATTGGGAATCGAACCTGTGACCTTTGGGTTTACAGGCTGGTACTCTGTCCACTGAGCCACACCAGCCAGGTCTTATTTATGTCTTTAAAGGCAGGTTTAGTTGAGTCATCTCATGCATTAATTTCCTTAAAATTAACAGCATGCAAATGTGCACACATGCATCCAACATTCAGATTGAGAGCTATTTAAACAGTGCTGGTGGAGTGTAAATCCAGTTAATTTTCATGTGCACTGGAATGAGCATGAGATAAGACACATGAATCCTCTGGTTCCTCAGTCATTGTAAGTTTCTCCTCTCTTACAGTGAGAACATTTTCCCTCACTATGAGTGCAGTCTGTACTTTATGGGCGATTCAAGGAAAAATAAGTGTGTGCAAGTTGTGCCCTACCAGCTGACTTTAGCACCAGCCAACTTTACTGCATATTTGTACAGCTGGTTGTGATTGTAGAGTAAAGGGCATCCTCCTTGAGCTCTTTTGAGTATCTACTGTTAGTATAACAGAAATTGTTTAGATTCTTGTTTCGCGAGTGGTCCTGCCTCTTTTAATCTCTGGGGATAGTCCAAAGGTTGCATTCGAATCTTGGAGGTTCCTTGTTTCCAAAAAAGTAGCTAATGTTTCCAGCTTATTAAGATTTCTAGTTACTGTTGCCTTAAATATGTTCTAGGCGCTGAGATACCTTTGAGCCTTTTGAAGTAACATTCCCAGGACCAGGAAAGGGCTGCTTTTATTAACAGCTCTTGTGGGGCTTGATTAAGTGTGTCTGGGCTTTCATATACCTTAAGTAACTTCTGATATTCCTCAGGTTTGTTAGGAGCCCCAGGCTGCAGAAAGCCTGATGAGGCATCTTCCTTCAGCTATAGAAGGCTGTTACAGAGAGGTGCTGAACCAGTTAAGATAAACTAGGCTTCAAGCCAGAGCTCTGCAACATGATCTCTCACTCACACTACATGTTCATCACTGGTCACTTGGAGGAGGCTCTGCTCTTACATGATCTTTTTTACTTTGCAGCCCAGATTGCGCAAGTAGTTACTATCTGAAACTTGGCATTTGCTGTGGCAGAGGGAAAAGATGTGGTGATAGCGTGTACTGATTCGTAAAATTACAGTTTGGAAGCTACACAGGTCACTTCTGTGGACATTTCATTGGCCGAACCAAGTTAAATGGCTGCAACGGGGGTACAGAAGACTAACTCTCCTACAGGGAAGGAATTAGCTCTTGGTGAACAGTAACACGATCTATTACAATGGCCATCAAGGGCCAAAGTGGGTGTCTTGGGCCCTGAAAGTGTCTGGAACAAGGCTGATTCATTCTAGGGTATATGGATAGACTTTGAGGAATCTGTGAAAGAAATTGCATGGAAGTTCTATGTGTGTGCGTTTTTATGGGGAATCTTTCTTGGGTTCTTAAAGGATTTATGCTGTGACCCAGAAAACATTAAGATCACTTCTTTAAAATAAGAAGTTTTACCAGGTAGCACAGTTGGTTAGTGTTGTCCTGATTCGCAAAGGTTACTGGTTTGATCTCTGGTCAGGGCATATACAAGAATCAACCAGTGAATGCATAAATAAAGTAGAACAACAAATTGGTCGTTCTCTCTTTCTCTCCCTCCCTCCCTTCCTCCCTGTCTCCCCCTCTCCCTCTCCTTTTTCCTCCCTCCCCACCATGTCTCCCCTCGCTTCCTCTTTCTCTCCCTAAAAAATCAGCAAATAAAAATTAAATAAGGAGTTTGGTGTTGAACAGAGTCCAGAAAAGGATAGGTAAGGATTCAGTTCTATGAGGATCCATGTGGTTAAGTTTCTCATGACAGCGGTTGTTCTCTGTGGGAGATGCCGGTATGGGTTTGCGCTTAGACTTCCAGATGTGGGGAGGCCATGCCAAGGGACTGTGTGTATGTGCACTAATGAGTTCTTCTTCTTGGGGAACATAGGTTGTATCTGCAGCAAACACTCAATGACACTGTGGGCAGGAAGATTGTCATGGACTTCTTGGGTTTTAACTGGAACTGGATTAATAAGCAACAGGGAAAGCGTGGCTGGGGGCAGCTGACCTCCAATCTGCTGCTCATAGGCATGGAAGGTAAGAAATCTTTCAGAATGCAGCATAGCTTGGAGTCATACAAACCTGGTTCCTAAGCCTCTGTCCACTATTTGCTCCTCACCTTTGAACAAGTGACTTAACTTTTTCAAGCCTCAGCTGCCTCATCTGCAAAAGGACCAGGAGAGTATCTTATAAATAGCTATGAAAATGAAATAAGATAATTTATGTTGTTTTTAACTAGTATCATGCACACTAAAAAAATTAAGTCCCCCTTTACCTTCCTCAGTTGCTGTGTGAATGTGTATACTCAAATATTAGAGATCTCTGAAATACTGCTCCTCTCTTTGGGATGTGTCAGTATTCAGAAGATTTTTATCCCCATAGAAGAGGGAATGTATTTTGTATTTTTCTAATATAAATTGAACCTTAACTTCTGAACCAATAATACATTCATAGGATTAAATCCAAAAGGTATAAATAGGTATGTAATGATAAATCTTTCTTCCACTCCTATTTCTCAGCCTCCCAGTTTCCTTCCCTGGAGGCACCACATGTTATTAGTTGCTTGTGTATCCTGCTGGAGAACTTTATGCATGCGCAAGCAAATATATGAATATGTTCTTGTGGGTTTCTTTCTTTCGAATAAAAGGAGAAGCCTTTAAATTCCAGTCAGAAGAAGGAAAGCTGCTTATCTCATTCTTAATTTTTATTTCCAGCGCTACCTCAGTGCCAGGCCCATACTTAGTACATGGTGATTAAATTGAGTTGAACAAGGAATCAGTTACTCATTGTCATTCACCACTGGGCTCTGAAGTCTCTTCCCCCTTTGATTATCCTTTCTTCAAATTCAGTACAGCTCATGGATTGACCCTTAACCTGTTCCTTTGAAACTTAACTCTCAGTTCACCTGCCAGGACCCAGTTCTGGTTTACTTGGCTGTGTTTTTCTGTTGCCTTCCTATCTTGTGTTAGAGTGCCGGAAGGTGGGTCTGTCAAGTAGAGGCGAGATAGCAAATCCCCTTTGGGGAGCACTTAAGAAGGCAGCTGTCTTGGCCCACCCAGGCAGACCTGGAGAACGTCTTCTACATGCCATGCCCTGCAGAGGGCCCTTCAGTTTTTAAGGATTGTGTGAAGGATAAAAACCAGACATGGCTCCAGTTAATACGAGAAAATAAGAGCATACACACACTATGGCAGAACTAATTTAAGGTGGCATTTAAAAGAATTTGCCTTATTCAAGTTATACAACACTCTAGGTATTTGATATGCTTACCGCTATGAGAATCAACAGCCCCAGTGTTGCTATAAGAAGTGTTGCATCCCACAGGTGTGTGGAAGTGGGAGGAAAGGTTGAGAATCTTAACCTCCAAAAGCGCTACACAAGGCAAGTATGTATTCATAAAACTTAAAAACGACTGGTTAACTCCCATCAAAGAAGATCATGCATGCATTGTTGGTACCAGTCATTTCAGTTATTTCTAACTTGTTTTGCTACCTTTGAATTCTTCCCGTAGTCATTAAGAGTATAAGTCTATATATTACTTTGCTAAACTTGTATCATTTCGATGTGGTATTGCTTCCAGTCACGGCAACAGTCATTATTTAAGAAAGTCAACTTTGCTAATTGATGCTGAGTCCTTACTGCTACACTTATTACTGATTAAAAGTGTAACACCTAATATGCTGAGAGTTGTAATTGCCATCTCCCTGATTCTGCCTGATTATTTTTATTAGGAACCCTTAGCTGAATGGGCAGGCTGCGTTCCTTCCCAGCACCGGGCCCTGTGTTCCAGCCTGTGCAATAGAGCCACTGCTATGAATAAGAAAACGTTTTTCTTCTTACAGGAAATGTGACACCTGCTCACTATGATGAGCAGCAGAACTTCTTTGCTCAGATAAAGGGCTACAAGCGATGCATTTTATTCCCTCCGGATCAGTTTGAGTGCCTCTACCCATATCCTGTTCATCACCCGTGTGACAGACAGAGCCAGGTGAGCTCGTGTGATCTGAGAAAGGCATAGAACTCCATGGGGATCCAAGGCCGGCATGTCTTTCCCCTTCCCTGTGGTGGTATGCCAGGTTTGGACAAACTCAGAGGATAATTTCATAGTGTAGCTCATACAGGATGCAGTAAAAGTAGGTTTACAGTTCATAGGAAAATAATACAATAATAAGTAATAACACAACAATAAACTGTGTTTTTCATGTGCTCACAATTGTAAACCTGCTTTTGCCCCACCCTGCATGTTCCAGACCCCTGTGTTACTCCCCAGATGTTAATAAGTATAAACAGCCCTGTAGAGTTTATTTCTGGAGGGCTGACCATATCACTAATGCTGATGGAGTCAGGTCACTGATTGGATTACAAGTTCGTGGAACAAACTGCGTTATGTTTCCATTGGGTTTAATAATTATTTTGTCAGGGATGCTGCTACTTTTTGATAAAAAGGAGGGCAAATAGAATTGAGATATGTCACTTAATGTCTTTTGTGGGTCCAGGTCAGGAATAGGGTTGACTTTGTGGCCAACCAGAAAGGTCCTTTTTTTTCTTGAGGTGAAAGCTGCCTAGCTACTTCATGTAGGAGTCTTGACTGGTTAGAATATATGTTTGGAAAAAAGTTTCCACAGGTTTGGGTGAAGGATGAGCCCTACCTAATTACTCATATCTGCAGGCCGTGAGTAGGTTTTCTGACCTGCAGGCTGTGATGATTGTCTTCTGACCTCAGGAGCACTGAGGCCTTGGATTCTTTATCACTCAACTTTGAATGTGGCCTATCTTACATTGTTTAATGTGTGTTCTGTGTTCTGCTGGATAGAAATTTAAAGTCATCTTTTTTTTTTAAGGCATCTTTTTTGACTACCAGAGTAACTTTCACATAGTAGTTAAATTATGAAAATCGGTGATTGACTGATTTTTTTTTTTTCTCTTGAATATCTCAGGTGGACTTTGACAATCCTGACTACGAGAGGTTCCCCAATTTCCAGAACGTGGTTGGTTATGAAACAGTGGTTGGTCCTGGTGATGTTCTTTACATCCCAATGTACTGGTGAGGAGCGGACTAGGACTGGGGGTTTCTTGAGGGCTTTCTTCCTCATTCTCTGGAAAGCCTTATCTGTATCCCTTCTGAGTTGTCACAGAATTGGTCTTATGTGATCTACAGGAAGGTTGGCATATCCAGATGTGAGCATACTGAACCTGGGGGACCTGACAACCCTACCTCTAGCCCCAGGGTGTGTTTGAGAAGCTGAGCATGAAGATCCTGTCTTCATTATTTCCTCTACTTAGCTAGACTTTACCTAGTTTTCCATACCTAGTTTTCCATACCTCCCTTTGAAAAGTATTGGTGGCAAACAGGAGCCTGTTTATTTTCTTCCAGGTGGCATCATATAGAGTCATTACTAAATGGGGGGATTACCATCACTGTGAATTTCTGGTATAAGGTGAATATGGGTATTTTTCCTATGTGGGACTGGGGTGAGGTAGGGATGATAAATTATTTGGGGGCAGGGTAGGGTGGTGGTTTATCTCTGGAAGTGATTCCCAGGTCTTTGGGAAGATGAAAAGGGATGGATTTGAACTGTGGTTCCTAGAAGGGAGGATTCTACTTAGGAATAGTGGGTAACACTGAAGCCTTCTGCTAAAGGCATTTCCTGAGCTGCTGCTTCCTTTGCAGGGGGCCCCCACCCCTAAGAGAATTGAATATCCTCTCAAAGCCCATCAGAAAGTGGCCATAATGAGAAACATTGAGAAGATGCTTGGAGAGGCCTTGGGGAACCCACAAGAGGTATGTTGCTGCCCCAAGGTGGCATTCCTATGGTTCAGTGGGCAGTGACCAGGGAAGGTCAGGACTGGTGTCACATTCTCCATAGCGCCTCTGTTTAAGTATCTGGTGTCCTCTCCGTAGAGGTTATGGGTATCTTCAGAAAAGCCTTGTTTTCTGGTGGGAGCTGGGCTTGACTGGTGGATCAATTATAATCTGTTCCATGCTAGTGGTAATGGTCCCCATGGGGCTTGTGTGCCAGCTGGGGACCCCTAAGGGGATTCTTCTGGAACAGGTAGCAAGCAGTAAAGCATCGCCTCACACACTCCCAGCTGAGCCAAGGCTGCTGTAGGTAATGTTGAGACTTGCTTCCCACACAGGTGTGCCAGTGGCCCATTGGGTAAATGGGGCAGGTTTGTGTTTGTAATGCTCTTGCCTCCATCCTGTGGCTAGCTTCGGCATCCAGAGAGCCTGTGGGATTGGGAGATGGCACAGGCCTCAATGGCAGGTGATTTTTTCAGGATATAAAGGCATGTAACATTCTTAAGGCACATTTAAGAAACGTGCTAACAAACACTCTTAGGTGTTGGGGGTTATTGGCTCCTCTGACCTTCTGTCAGTGTGGCGCTGCTTACAGATACAGGGTATCACGAGCAGGAAGATAATAGAAGGTGGGCCCAGAGTAGAGGGCCATGCCCCAGGTTACTGCGTTGACCTCCAGGAAGAGACCTGGTTAGAGGGTTTACAAGATTGAATGAAAGCCTTGTCCCTGCTCTTCGCTGGACATTGAATGTCTCCAGACACACCCCTCTCCGGCTCCAGGGTCAGGGAACAGGCAGTTCTGACTGACTCCTCGTGTCTTTTCACAGGTGGGGCCCTTGTTGAACACAATGATCAAGGGCCGATACAACTAGCCTGCCAGGAGTCGAGGCCTCCTGCCAGATGACTGCTAGCCCGTCCACACCGCTTCAAAGATGAGGACAGGAGACTCCAAGCACTAGTATTGCACGCAGCACTTAATGGACTGGACTCTTGCCATGGCCCTGGAGGCAGGTGTTTGGGGCAAGGCAGGGTGGTTGGCGCTCCACTCCCATTTGGAGGAACTTCATACCTTGCCTCTGTGCCCCAGCACCTTCCCTCCCTACCCCTCTAAAGTCCTGCATTCAGTGTATGGAGTTCCAGCTTCTGGTTGTCATCGTGTCTGTGTGTGTCCATAGTCTGTCATCCTCAGGATGTGCATGCATGCACACGCATCGTGTATCTGTTCCTTACGCCCTGTTTTTGGGTCAGGACCCCACTTCTGGCTCTCAGCCCTGTCTCCTGCAACCTCTGTGCCTCAGCCTGAGAGAGTAGATGCTCTTGGATGCCCACTGCATCTGGGCTGCAGGACCAGAGCTATCCTGACCTTTAGGTCAGTTGGCTTCCTTCAGGTTTCACAGAGTCAGGCTCTAGGGGTGGGAATGGCTACTGGGATTCTAATGGGGAGAGTGGGAAGGTGGCTTGCTTTGAGGGCCTAGAGAGCTTTCTGTGAGAGAATTAGACAGGTTCCAACTTGGACTTTAATGCTCAAGCCATATGTAGAAAAGAGCCTTGGGACACAAGGCTCATAAGTTTCAAATTTTAGACACACACAGCTTCTCTTTCAGCACCAGCTCTTGCTCCCTGTGTTGGGTTCCAAGGGAGTCCTAGCAGTGGCTTCTCTGACTTCTAGGGGTGCACAGCTCTCTGCAGGGTGTGTGTTTGTGTGCATGTATGTGCACACTGGCCTGCCTCTCTGCTTACCAAGTTTCTCTGCTGTGTAACCTTGGCCAGGGGGACATACAGTGGGAACTCCAGGCAGTACTGCCTGACCTAACGTAAAGAATTTAAACTCAGTTTTAGCCATTGGATGTTGGTCAGGCCTCACTGCAACCTGCCTGAGGCTGACTGGCTAGCTAGCCTCTTCTACCCAGGCTACATCCTCTGTGTCTGTGGAGCTTCCTGGCTGAGTACACAAAATGGGGTCCAGCTTAGGCAACTAACTCCCCACCTGTCATCCACCTCACGGCAAGGACAAAAATGTAGCCTTGTCTCTTAAAGCCAGCACCTCTGCCAGACCCCACTGTAATGTTTCACAAACACCCTCAAAAGTCAGGGCAACTGGTGGATCACAGAAGTATAATTTCCTTTTCTGGTCATAGCTACCTATGGGAACCTCTCTCAGGGCTGCAGGTTAACAACTGCACACTGCACAACTCAAAGAGCCATCATTCACATCTATTCAGTGGGAGTGCGACCCCTGGAACTGGGCAGTATGGTGGCCCTGTGTCGTGTCACCTCCGTTCGCATCTCCATGTCCCTTCACTCTGGAAGGAAAGGAGTTGGAGTCTCTGGGTTTATATTTTACTTTTTCTTTTTTTTTGCCAAAGGTTTACTTCCGGTGTCTGAGCTCTGGCTCTTACCCCCAAAGCTCAGTTTACAGTTCCAGTGCACTGATGGACTAAGAGGATGTGTGTGTACGTGTACCTGTGTGTGTTGTATGAAGGGCTGTTTATTTTTAGTACTCCATTCTGGGGTTCTCTGATGCAGTGTGTGCACAGACATGGTACCTGCTCAAGTGTAGTTCCTTCAAATATAGCCAGTGCTGGAAAATGCGATTGCAGTGATCTCCATCCCTCCATGTCTTGGGAAAGAGGAGTGCACAAAGAAAACAAGGCAGACGGAGGATGACCTTGACCACGACCATACTTTGAAAGATAGCAGACTGTTTTTGTTCTCCTTGGCAGGTCTGCTGCATTCCTGCCTCAACCTGCAAAGATGTGGGTTGTTGTACAGCAGGGAGGCGTGTGCCACTCAGCTGGCCCTTGCTGGGTGCCGTGCTGACATAGGTCTGACCTAAGAGGACTGAGGGTCAGGCCTGCACAGGATTGGTTATGATCTTTGGGTAATATAATAGTGACCCCTGGTTGTTAGACACCTAATGTGTGCCTAGTGCTTTTGTCTTTGTTCCTCACTATCCTGCAAGGTCCGTACTCTCATTTTACCGCTGAAGAAATGGGCTCAGAGAGGTTAAGTGATCAGAGGCAATCAGGATTCCAACCTAGTGCTGTTTGGCTATAAACCCCCTGCTGCTCCTTTTCAACCAAACTGTGTTGCTGGTTTTACCTCCTCCCCTGCACTACAGGCCAGCCTCAGCTCTCACCCCACTGGACGTTGTCTGGTGCAGAAGATACAGCACAGCGTGAAAGCTCTTCTGGGCTCCATTTAAAGACATTGCTGGGAAGGCATATAATAAGAGTGCTAGAAGGAGCCACAGGGAGACTGAGTTCTAGAATCCATTGTGTTACTAGTGTGTCCTTGAATAGGTCCCTTCACTTGTCCCAGCATGCTTCTGCATTGATAGAATTGAAGATCTAGGTGATCACTGAGAACCTGATTCGTGTTCTGCTGTCTCCTTTTCCCCCAAGGAAGAGATTGAGGCTCTTCCCTTCACTTAACCTACGTTAGGGCCATTTGGGCTCAAATTCTACTTGGGACAAAGGAAACATTTCTTCTCTGCTGCTTACCCCTGCTGTGGAGGCAGACACCATGGGAAGATGGGGGCTTCGGCCTGTATGGAGGTCAGCCGTGTTGCATTCTTCCACTTTTACACCAGCAGGTACAGAGGAGACTTGTGAAGTCAAATATTTGTTGGGGGGTTGGAGTTTAGAGGATGGAGGAGGGGCTGTTCTGGGCATTAGTTGAACAGATGCCCAGGATGCCTGGGGGAGACCAGCTTCCCCTACAAATCAGAGCTCTAAATTACAAGGTTTTTACCAACGCGAACAGTTGGGGGAAGTCGTCTGCTCTCATTTGCGTAATGGTTTCTGTCACTGGTGATTAGACACAGGATGAAGGAAAAGAAATTTGACAATTAAGAATGAGTGATCATTAATCTGAATCTGTTAGGAGACAGAGGGGAAGGATCCTTATCAATGGGCCATCCCAGTGTGGGGAGACCCTCCCTCTGCCCCCGACAGACTCGGGTCACCTCCCTTTTATTGTTCCCACAAGCAGGCTGAGCTGGTATTTCTTAAAGAGTAGGTGGGCCCAGTCCCCAGCCTGAGGTGAATACAGGAACACATTTACACACGTGAGCCTACACGGAGAAAAATGGGTGTCAAGCGCAAACAATGGGGCAAAGAAGAACGATAGAATAATAGTTTAGATGTGCTATTTGTGAAAAATGTTTTTGTAATCAACTCCAGACATGCAACCAGTGGCAAGTATTTGTTACCTTCTAACATTGCAGGGTGTGGCAAAAACCTGGTCTTTATCCTCCAGGAGCATCTGCTTAGTTGAAGAAACCACATAAAACACCCAGAGGTTATGAAACCATGTACTTGCATTCTATGAGGACAAAATTAGAGACTGTTGAGAGAAGAGGAAGATAAGCAAAAAGCAGAGCTCTTCTTCCAGTCTCCTCCAAGCCCATGGACTCCACAGGAAGGGATGCTTCACCCTAGGCCTCCCAGCAACATTGATTTCCCCGCATAGTGCAGCTGTGGTTACGTGGAGGGCTCTGCGCCCCCTGCCCAGGTGTGTGAGCAGGTGAGGAGGTTAACTAAAGGCCGTGTCTTACGTGTGGAGAGTCCCAGCTTGCATCTTCCCAGGTTGCCATGTTTCCTCCTCTTATCCCTCTGCCTCTTCGGACAGACTACAAGGACAGTGTTAATTTGCACAAGTTGGTATTTATTCCTCAGTTTTGCAACGTGTTGTGTAGTGGGTTTCTTAGATCAGAGGTTCCCTCAAGGATTGGGTGCAGGTGTGGCAGTATGGTGGTTGTCTTCTCGCAGAATGTGAATTTGCCAAGGATGGGTTCCCCTTGGTAAATTCCCTCTCTTTGGCTTCCCTTCATAGTCCAATGCAGAGTTTAGTAAGACTGCAGACAATGCCCCTGAGTTTTCAAATGGACCAGTTTTACTCAAACAGGTGGATGCTGGGATGCACCTGGAAAGAACTTGGGGTTCCTGAGGCCCTGGCCTGATTTCAGCCAATGCTCCTCTTCTTTGGAACCTCCAGGACTTGTGTTCCAGTTCCTGCCCACGTCTTTGGTGTCCTCGCAAACAGTGTTCTAAAGAGGTATTCCAACTTCCCTTCCAGAGCTCCCCCAGTTTCTTCTACTCAGCCTCCCCCTGCCTAGTCTTCAGCAACCACTTCACCAAGGTCATTTGTCATAAACAGATGCTCCAGACTGCAAGTGTTTAGGTAGACTTTCTCTAGGATCCCTCTCTCTGGGGTCATTGCAATTAATCTTAAAAGTCACCTTCCTTTTCTGACCCAAGGTTAGTCCATTTGTTCTGTGTGTGCTCTGTCCTCTTGTATTTTGTTCATTCTGTACATCCCGGTTTACCTTTTCTAACTCGGGTGGCTCTTTCTGCTAGTCTTCAGCCAGCTCTATTTAATCCCCACAAGTCTTAGGGAAGCCCTGCTGAAAACTTAGTGTGTTTCTGGGGAGTGAAGCCTCAGACACTGGCAGCCTTGAGGCCCAGGGGCCTATGGTCAGTGAGGCCTCCAGAGATGGGTGAGGGAAGATACCTAGAGAGTTGTGAACAGTGGAGAACCAGTGAGGGCGACTGGGCAGGAGACTCTGTAGGAGGGGCTGGGTAAGTCAGGGCGGAAGAACGAAAGTTTGTGTTTTCATCTAAATACATTTGTGTGCCTTAGGGTCAAGCATTTCAGGGAAAGGGGGCATTTTGTGAATGTCTCCTAATTTCTCAGGTGTTTTTGGCGATGCTCCTAGTCACCAAGTTTAGCTTACCTCTGCATTTCAGCGTTTGCAGGAAGGAAACAGTATGTTGGGTAGTCATGTCAGGAGTGGAGATCAGAGATGAGGAAGGCCCTGGAAGCTGGGGCAGGAGGACATGGGCCAACCAGTGGTCAGCTTATACTCAGACTGTCTCTTCACTCCTCCCAAGTGTTTAAGTACAGTAGCTGAGTATGGGCCTCATCTTCTTCCCTACTAAAATCTGGTCCATGAGTAATATTTTGGGAAGTAGAATGTGTCCTTTAACATTAATGTGAAACGTTCTAGCATTAGTGTTTAAAAGCATGGGTTTTGGAGTCAGATGTCTTTGGTTCTGATTTCTAGCTTTACTACTTGCCAGCTGGCTTTGACCTAGTTGATTGACTTAACCTCTCTGAACCTGTTTCCTCAACTATAATAGTATGTGTGGTGGAGAAGTGGGGTGTTGAAAATATCTACCTCAGTGTAGTTGGGTTAACCAAAACAGTATGAAGCTTTAGCACAGTGCCTGGCAAGCACTTAATAAATGGCATGGTGGTGGTGGTGGTTATGTTATCACGTGACTTATTCAGAAACTTGATTTCAGTGATTTCTAAGCTTTTCAGTGATTGCTTCCTTCTCTATAAAAGCATAGGGAAGAATAAGGACAATACCCTGGGGAAACACATGTTGAGCTAAGGGGCAGACAGAAGGACCTTGGTACCTAAACCTGCCCTAGAAGGAGGGGAAAAATGGAAGTGTCTGATGTCTTCTATCTGGTCAGCCAGACTTCACTGCTCTTTATGCCAGCCTGGGGGCAGGGTGAGAAGCTGTTAGCTACAGAGCTCTCCTTAGGCTGTGTGAGGGGTGAGGGGAGCTGAATGAGTTCCCCACATAACCTGGAGAAGCTGTTGCCAACCTCACACTGAGACATTGTGGCAATCAAGTTAGGGCCCCTTGGTTCAATTTTATTCCTTGCCCCTTTATGTATTTAAGTTATAATGCACGTTAGGATTGTTCTAGGACAGAGGGGTCATTCAGAAGATAATTCAGAAAAATACAAGACGGGGGGTCTTAATAGCTACCATTTGTGGAGCGCCCTGGAGCATTTCTATTCCAGACCCAATCTTGCTCTTACTTGTGCTCTCAGTTCAGTGGCGGCGACAAGTAGGCAATTAGCATTACAGGTGCATGAGGGTAAGCACCTGACAAGCTCAGGTGTTCACAGCAGGCTCCCAGCTGGAAGTAACATTTTAAGCTGATACACCTGAAAAATAGCCAGGTTGGGGATTAGTAAAAGGGATGAATTTCTCCTCTGACTTCTCTCTCTCCCAGTCCCAAAACAAACACTTTGCTCCTTTGTGTTTAAGGGTTTTGTTAATCACTCCTGGGAAGAGACCATCAGCCAGGTGATGGACCTCCAAAAAAAAAGAAAGTCCTATTGTTAGCCACAGACATCTTTGAAAACCATTGTGGTTACTGACCCAGCTTTGTGCTGGGGTGCAGATGGATTGGACTTGGTCACTTGCAGTCCTTCTTCAGAAGACTGGCTTCTGGAGCTGCCCTGCCACCCTCCTTGGAAGAGCTGCTAGATCCAGTTATTCAGAACTCAGCCTGAGATACATTCTGGCACCCTGGAGTTCTCAACCTTTTCCATCCCATTGATCTCTCAGGTTCTGCCTGCTCTCACCCCTAGACACTACCCCTCTCCCCACTCTAAACCAAGCCTCTCTACAGTTCCCTTCTGTAGCTACTCGCATCCTCTTGCCTCTGACCCTGGTCCCTAGCCCATAGGAGAAAAAGACTCCACTCTAGCTTATGCTAAGCTGTTTCTGCACTACAGGCTATTCTATAATCTTAAAAAAAAAAAAATTACTCTTAGAGGAGAAGAGAGGGAGAGAAACGTCAATGTGTGAGGTTGCCACTTGCGCACCCCCAACTGGGGACCTGGCCTGCAACTCAGACAAGTTCCCTGACTGGGAATTGAACCAGCAACCCTTTGGTTTGCAAGTTGGTGCTCAAATCTACTGAGCCACACAAGCCAGGGCTCTGAGATCATCTTGCTTTCACCTGTTTGCTTCTAGATTTCTTTGGCTGGCCTCAGAAAATTATTGCTGTATTTTATTCAGCTTGCTATTTGCTTTGTCATTGAGGTCAATCCTGCCCTTCAGGGAAGCTCTGCTCCTTAACCAAAAATCTAAGCTGTATCTGGGCTAGGTTTTTGTTACCTCAAGTATTATAGTGTGCAGTGCAATGTAGGGTAGTGGTTGAGAATAAGGGCTTTGCATACTCGGCTTGGCTTTGAATCCTAGATATGTCATGCTCTGTAACCTTGGGCAAATAACAAACTGCCTGAAACTCATCTTCACGTGTATGGGGATAACATTGCCTACGTTGTCAGGGTTACTGAAATCAGGTGTGTTAAGAAAGACTCAGCAGAGTTGAGGGGCCTAGTCCTTGTTAGCTTCCAGTGGCCCCAACCCTATCTCAAAGCCTTTACCTTTCTTTCCTATCTAGCTTTCTGGCTTGAGATCGTGCTTCTAGTATCAGTTGTCAGCTTATCAGCAGAGCTCATGTTATCAGTCCCTACTCCTTAGTGACCTCTGACTCAAAGACCAATTAACACCCCCTTCGCTGGGGAATGTTCTTTCAAAATTTCTTTAATGTTAAAAATACATGAAACACGCTCAGTGAAAATAGAAGCATCAGACCTGCTGCCCCCAAGAGATAAGAGGCACTGAAGGGGGTGTGCTAGTTGGCAGCACAGCAGGCAGGGACACCGCAGTCAAGGAAATTGATGCAGAGGCTGCCATGCTAGTCTGGAGGCCGCAGGGCTATGGGCTTGAGAAGGTTCCTTTCAAGTTTTTAATAGTGAGCTTTTGACTCTGTTGTTTGAGCAAAACCCCACCCACTTTACAATCAGTGTGGTCATTATTCTTGATAAGAATAAGGTCTTGGATATGACTCATGAGTCTGAACCTCTATCCTAACTCTGGAACCTCAGACCTAACTCTGTCTAGGTCTTGGGCACTTCAAGTATGAGGGGTGGGAAATAACACATGGCTTGCAACATTATGAGGATTGTGATGTTTTTAAAACACCCTGTTCTGTGTGGGCACTGTGGAAAGGTTTATTACAGAGACTGGGTATCTGTGAATAGTGTTTAGTTAATGCTTGAATACAAAGCTTTTTTGATCCTACTCTTAAAATGCTCAGAGTGAAATCACAGAGATGAGCTGGAGTAGGGGAAGCAAAATGGAAAAGATCATAAGGTTGTGGAAGAGACTGAAAATCCATGAAAGATGGGACAAAGATGCTTGGATGGGGTCTTGAGCAGAAGCAGAGATCTAGGCTGTAGGGTGCCATCTAATCCCCAATAACTGATTGTTCAGTCAGGGGCACTGACCTCTTTTCCCTTAGATTGTCAAATCAAAAAATGACAACAACCAACACAACAATAGCCATCCAGTGTGAATGAATCAAAATTATACCTTTTTTTGGTCTGATTGGCAAAAAATATATTTTTTGGTGTACCACAGAATTTTAGTAATTAATTTATGTGTGCCATGAGATGAAAAAGGTTGAAATTCATTGCCCTAAAGGAATAGGAGTGTGAATGGGGAAGAATCATGGAGAAGGGGGCAGGACACTACAATATTGGAGATGGAGTAGGGATCTTATGGTCATCTAGTTAGCATAGGGGTGGGTGAAGAAAGGGTGAGGTTGAGAGAGAAGGTGGGTGCGAGAGCTAGAAGGAAAAGCCAGTCAAGCAGTAGCAGTGAGAGCAGTGATCTAGGGGTGAGGAGACCAGAGTTCTGCAAGTGAACCTTAGGAATTGTGACTGCAAGTCAGAGTTGTGAGAGAAGTCCTCAGTTCACCCACCTGTCATCTTAATACCTGGAAGAGTGTGGTTCCCCTCAAAAGGAAGAATATAAAAAGAAAGCAGAAATCATCAAGATGGAAAGATTTTAAGTGTTTTCAGAGCCAAAAAAATGAACCACCCAATCAAGGTATATGGAAGCCTAGGAGGGGTTCTAGACTTCTGTGAGAAAATGCAATTAGGTACTGAAGAGCATCAAAGCCAAGGGTGTGATCTGGGTGACCACCTTTCTAAGTAAAGGAGACCCTGGCTTTCATAAGCCAGAAATAGGACTTTCTGGGTTCTTAAGAGTAGTCAGTGGCTGAACCCTTGTTTCTGGTTGCTTTACAACCTCAGCCATCTGAAAAAGCAACCTTCAAAAAATATGCAGCATCAATTCTTTCTTCAGTAAGCATCTTTTAATGCTGAAGGACTTAGAATGAAGGACAGACATGTTTAAAAACACGTAACCCACAGCATTACTGGTTGCTTTAGGGAATATGTACAATTTGCATTTTATATCCTTGACGTGGAAGAGAATTTGCCTCTTAAATCTAACCAGTTTACCTTGTAATACTAACTAAAGTGTTGAATAATTTATTTTGTCTTGGATTTTAAGTTGGTTTTGCTACATTTCTATATAGTTTTTGAACATTTAAAATGATTTAAGATTTGCTATATTTATAAACTTAATTTATTGGAGATATAGTAGTTAATTATTTAGGACAGTTTGTTTTAATCGGGTAAATGAAGTACTTTAGGAAATCAAATATATTAATCTTAAACTTCATTTCATAAGCAAAACAATAAGGTTTGTAAAAGCTAAACTTAAAAGCTTAGACAAGAGCTAGGATTTTGAATATGTAACTGAAAATTGAATATAACTTTTAAAACCAAAGTAATTTCTGGATAATTATTTGTATACACAAAAGTAACCCTCAGGGATATCAAAACTCTCACAGGAAAATTCTAATACAGTAGTACCACAAACCCAAGGTACTTACTCTGTCCAACTGCTTGGCAGCTGGCCACAGTTACGATGTCTGCCGTATGTCAATTCAGAGCTACCGACATGTTTTTGAAAGTTTTGTTTTTTAATTAGTTGGCAACATTTAAGATAAACTTTTCATCTACAAAAACTAGATTTTTGGCTTCTCTGGAAAATCAGAAGATCTGGCAACAATCAAATCACTTTTCCCATATGACTACAATTAGCTGGAGCTGAATAGTGACCACCCTTCTGGGCATGTTCCTTCCAGCCTGCCATAGTCACCACTCCTCATTTTGGTGCTTCATACCTGGTTGGTTTGACTTTGTGACCTGTCTGTCCCACATAGAGTTTTGAATGTGTGACCCCTTGGACTAGAAGTTCTCTGAGGTTCCTAACAGGAGATTTATACCCTGGAATAAGGGCTTGGGAAAAGAGCAGGCCCTGACTTCCTCTTTATTCTTATTTTCCCCATCGCAGCTGGGCTATCTTTTCCCATTTGACCTGGGCCCAGGACTGGTTTCAGCCCCTATAGGAAATATGTAAGAAGTTCCCAGACTTGGACTTCTTTGTGTTTGCTGCCTCTATCTGTGACCAGACTGGTTGTAGGTCTTCTCTTGCCCAGACCATTTGCCTAGGCGTCAACCTCATGTCTCAGTTCCTGTGAATTTCCTGACCACTTCATAATTTGACCACAGCATCACTTTGGTGTATGAGAGCTCCCACATGCTCTGCTTTATGAAGCTTCCATACCTGATTATATCTAATCTCTCAGGCTTGGTTGTGAATCTCCTGATTCTCAAACCCCGACCCCATCTTCACCATCACTGCTCCCTGTCTGGGCAGTGTGGGTTACTCAGCTGAGGCATGGAAGATTGCTGAAGGTTTAGGAGACATGGGAGGTGAGGTTGGGAGTGACTGGATTGGTAGACCGAAGCCAAACAAAATTTAAGGAGGCAGCTAGTAGAAGGCCATTTTTGGTAAAGTAGGGCACAGCACGTATTTGTAAGCAGAAGAGAAGGTGGCAGGAGAGAATTTTAAGTGTGAATAAGGTCTCAGAGGAGGCACAGGGGGTGATGGGAAAGGAAATAGCAACTGGTATTTATACCTAGGGAGATCCTGAAGTTCAGAAGCATCTTAACACCTCGAGATGCAGGAGGGGGCACTGTTGGAAATTTACAATACCCTGAAGGTATTCTTAAATGATGCTAGAGGTTTGGAGAGTAGAAAGAGGGCATAGCCATGATGTTGGAGCCACAGCCTGGGGCAGGAGAAATTTCCAGCAATAAGCAATGGACAGCCTCTCAAAATATCTGTAGATGTAGCAGAAACATCTGAACCAAATGATGAAGCTTGGTGAAGAGCCAGACCCAGTGAGGGTTGATTAATGGATCCATGTCAGCCTAGACTAGAGGGAAGTCTCCAGTAGTATGCCTTAGGGCGCAGTCTGGGCCTGCATCTTGTCTGACATTTTTATTGACAACTGACTGAGGCAACAGGCTCATCAAGTTTGCAGGTGATAGAGCTAGGAGGGGTGGCTAATACTTTGCATGAAAGAGTCAGGATTCAAAACGATTTCAACAGGCTGGAACCAACAAGATTAAATTTAACAGGGATAAATGTAGAGTCCTGCACTTAGGTTAAAACAAAATCAATGACATAAGTACTGGGTGAGGGGTGGGGAGCAGGCCCAGCTTGACGGCAGTTCATGATGAAAAGACCTGGGGGGTTTAGTTGACTGCAAGCTCAATATGAGTCAACAGTGTGATGTGACTGCTAAAGCCTCTAATCCAGTCACGAACTGCATTAACGAAGAAGGAGCAGCCAGATCAAGGGAGGCGCTTACCCCACTGCTTTCTGAGATTGTCAGGCCACCTCTAGAATACTGGGTTCAATGCTGAGGTCCTTTTTGTTTAAAGGTCAGTGACAGAAGAGAATATTTTGGACAAGTAGCCAGCATGGCAATGGTCCTGAATGCTACCAGAAACTTGCCAGAAATTCCATGGTGCTGAGATTCTGTAATGAAGGTCAGGGATGTGTAATCTGACCCTGAGGAATTACAGTTGTATCTGGAGCAGTTTTCTGGGATTTGAGAGAGAATATGGGGACTGCTTTTCATTTCCTGTGGGCAGCCAAAGAAATTAACTGGCCTGTGAAACTCATCCCAGGCCTTCCTGAAGTCAGGGTATTAGGAGTTACTTGGAATGAGTCAAGGATGGGTGTCAGTGTGGGAGTGGGTTGTAAACGGGGTCGTGAAGTGGGAAGGAACGTGCAAATTTAGACCTCAAGCACCACCTTCCCAGCACTCTCCCCCCAGGTCATGCAGTCCCCACCTCGGTCACAGTGTGGCGCTCTCGCTCCATGCGGGGATCCTGGGAGCGAATTGGACAGGTAAGCCGCAGCTGCGCTTCCCGCACTGCCCACTGCGGGGAGCCCGTGGGGCCGTGTTGCTTAGGTACAGTTGGCCCTGGGACTTGCGTTCCAAGAAGATGACTGCAGCGTGGAAAAGCTTGCCTGCGGCACAAACACGTGGAATCCAGATGTAGCTCCTGTTAAGAGCCATGCATTCTGGCCTGAACTACTCTGCACGTGTCCTCTTGTCTGCCCTGAACCTGGAGCCCGTGGTGCAGAGGCCTGCTCCTATGGCAGGAGGGCTCCCCAGCACCAAGAGCTCCATCTCTCTGTGCGGTCATGGACAAGGCCAAATTCCCTGTGTTCCTTAGATGGCCAGAGTAGAATGACACTGCCAAGTTTATGGAATTATTAGAATTGAATGAATAAGGCATCTAGGACAATGTTTCTGAACTGTTACATAAGTCAGAAAAGCTTGTTGAACATGCAGATTTCTGGCCTCTCCACCAGTCATTAAAGTAGTTCTGGATGGAGCTCAGGAATCAGTCATTTTACCCAGTTTTTCCAAGTGGTTCTCATGTCCGTGGTCCTCTGACCTCATTTTGAGAAACTGGCTTAGGATATACAAGGCTACTTAGTATGCTTTAGTTCTCTTTCTTGGAGCTCACAGGAGGGACCATGTGCCCATCATGGTGGTGGGCTGGCAAGAGTACCCAGGTTTGCTCTCCAGATGACTATAGTTAAGATGGTGAGAGGAGGATGAGTCTGAGGATGGGGTACAATATTTAACCTCAAAATGGATGTTTAATACCTGGAAGATTGGATATACTGAAGGTCATTGAGGAGTTGGGGTGCTGACACCACAGATAGGGGGTGCCTAGTGGTGGAGCCAAGGGGTGGTGATGGTATAATGAAATGTTAAATGTAGTGTGTTGTTGAAGGGCATGAGCTCATACTTCACTGGGAGGGGAAGGAGCTGAGAGGATAGCGTGGAGTACATTGACGTTTTCCTGTGGGGCTGGAGAGGGAGGTTTGTTATATCATAATGTGGCCAAGAAGATTAAGTGATGAAGACTGCAATGCTCAATGGAGCCCCATGGGGGCAGCCATGCTTTGTGATTTGTGGTGAGGACCCGAGCCCAGACTTAGGAGTTTTCTTTTTTGGTGAAAGGGGAGAAAAATGTTCCTTAAGAGCTTCTGAGCGATCTTTCCTGCCCCCAGGGGTTCTAGATGAAGTGTGTGTGCATGCACGTGTGTAGGGGAAGGCTAACTTATGCAGTGAGATTATTCAAAGTCCCTTCCTGGGTTTCCTGACTGACTTGAAGAGAGACACTCAGTCTCTAGGACTCTCTCCTCTCCCCTACCTCTCCCCATATGCAGAATCATGTTTCACCTCCCTGGTTTCTCTTGGGTCTCAGCTCCCCAAAAGGGGGCACTCTTGTCAGTAGTCCATGAACATGTGGATGTCTGCTCACTGAAAACACCTTCCAGAAATTCTGAAGACCTTCCTGGTGGAACATTCTAGAAAGAATCCTCAAATTCCAAATCCTTGAACACTGGAGATAAAAGCGAACTTGGATACCATCTGATGGGGAGTAGACCCCTTGTGTGGACACCCTGCTTTCTAAGCCTCTTGGGATCCCAGAGCCTGAGGGACAAGACTCACACATTATCTAGAGAAAAGAGATACACAGTAGAGTAAATAGTGGGTTGTGGGCTCTGCCAGTAAACACCTAGGATGTCAGAGGTGGGTGAACACCTATATAAGGAGTCTCCCTACAGCAGGACAACTGGAGCTGCACATTAAAATGGGTAGGATTTCTTTTTAATTTTTTTTCCTGACTATGATTTTTTGGAAAATGAAGGAAAAAATATTGGGATGAGAAGCTGGGGGCATGTTGGTCTGTCTTCAGCGGAGCAAAGCTATAGAACTCTGAATTCATCTGATGTTTGGAAGAGAGTAGAGAAAGATCATCTTGGGTAGGGGACTGGGCAGAGGGAGAGAGGGCTGGCTGCAGCGGGAGGTATGGACGGGGCTGGAGCTGGAGGAAAGAAACTCAGCTTGTCTTGTAGGAAGGACAGTGAGGACTAGAGCCAGAGGAGCAGATGAGAGCACCCAAGGGGACATGGAGAGAGAGAGGAGGGTTTCAGGGGCAGGTACAAACATGCCAGGGAAAGCACTTCCCAGGTAAACAGGCATAGAACCAAGAGTTTGGAGGTCATTGAAATAGAGGGGGACACAGGAGGGTGGTCATAGGCTAAAACTCTGAACAGGAGTCTGGTATAGGAGGGTGGGGCTGAGGACCTAGTGGAGGTCATTAGAGTTGGTGATTGAGAGGTCAGTAAAATGGTAGGGGTTAAAAGTGAGTTGGTGGAGAAGAAATGGGGACAGCAAGTGTAGACAACTGTAGGTTACTTTTGAGGAATACACAGAGGACTGGAGACAGGCCCATATTTTGAAAAAGTTGCAGCAAAGCTTTGTTAGTCAAGAGAGAGGAGCCAATTTGTGGACAGAGGACAGAGGAGAAGGAGCCACTGAAGAGGAAGAGATTGAAACTACTAGAAAGAGCAGACACAGAGAATAGCCAAGTTTGAGAAGGGAATGGAAGGACAGGGAGCCAGAGCTGGAAGAGGTCAAATCTTCAGGTGGGAAGTAGGGGGTGACGTCCTGGGGCTCTGGTTGGATCAAGGCTTTGATCTGGAAGTAGGAGTCAAGGTTGAGGTTGGCTCCTTCAAGTAAGGTTGGCCAGGGTAGAGCTGGGCTGGAAGGATGCAGAAGAAGGGGTGCAATCAAAGGAGCAGTCTGGACATCTGAGATATTACCCAGTAGACCTGGGATGCAGTGGAGTTCGGCTGGGGTTTGCCTTGGGCCAGGTCTGAGGATCTGCATTTTGGGAGCAGGATGGAGCAGCAAGCCACAGTGCAATCAAATTACAACCATCCCAGGAGCCTGGAGGCCAGTACACCTTGAGAGCAGTGAGGGGCCTCCTTGGGGGAAAGGAGGGACATCTGCCAGAGTCCAGCCTGGGAGGGCTTAATGGAACAATGTAGGCAGCCATGCAGTGTGGAGGTCAAGAGCCTGAGTTCAAATGTGAGGCATTACCATTGTTACTATTCTTAAGTATCTGAGATGGGCTCTTAGTAGCGAGAACATGAAGAGATGCAGAAAGGGAGCATTGCTTTGTGCGGAACACTGTTCTATATTAACTAACTTAATCCTCACAAGACCCACCCACCCCTGCCATGAATTAGGTGTCATTATTACAATTTTACCTATGGGAAAATTGAGGTTCAGAGAGGGGAAGTAACTTGGCCAAGGTCACACAGCCATTTGGTGGCATTTGAAAGGTTTTTCTGACTTCAAAGTCTGTTTTCTGATATGACTTTTTATCAACTACTTACTAGGTAGGTGGCCTTGGGCAAGTTACTTAATTTTTCCCTCACTTTCCTCATTTGAAAAGTGAGGATAACAGTAATACTATCACATAGATTTTTGTGAGGATTAAATAAATTATATGTAATGGACTTAAAACAATATTTAGTGAAAGTGTTGCTTAAGGGGATGCTATTCATTATTATTACTGTTGCTGTCATTATTCTCATTACTCCAACCAGAAGCTAAGAATTTTGAGAAAAGTGAAAGAAGATTCTAGGGCATATTGTTAGTTTAGAGGCATCATGTAGTAAGAGAGATGGAGAGAATAGCATCCAACTAGTGGTTCTTAACCAGACACATTTTTGTTGTCACAAAGGCCTGGAGGAGCTACTAGTTTTCAGTGGGCAGGAGCCAGGAGTGTTAACAGTGGTCAGTTATGTCCCAGTTGAGAATATGCAGGAGAAATTCAACAGGAAAGGATACTTGGGAGTTAACTCCTCAGAAGAGTAGCAGTTTCAGAGATTGGAGCAGCTTGAGCACGTGCCGGGCATTTGGAATGAGCTTGGAGGTCTGTAAGGGGCTGGGAAGAGTCAGGCCCTGTTGGAAGAAAGGTTTCCTGGAGGGGAGGGCAGGGGGCACGCTGCAAACGTAGGCTGGAACCAAACCCAACAAGGCCGGCTGAGGGGTCTAGACAGGGAGCAGAATTCAACATATGGATTTGAGGGGACACAACCATTCAGTCTATAGCATGGAGGATCTGGAACCAAGAGCCAAAGGTAAATTGGGAGACTAGAGGAGAGAAATGTGCTCCAGGTGGAGAACCGTGGGGCTCTGGACATGGGGCATGACATATGTAGGAAGATCACTCATGGAGCCAAGGAAGAGCTTGGGTGGGAGGGGGAGAATCTGTGGACCCATCAGGAGAGTGGGGCCAAGCCCTGGCACCTGAGCTGAGCTGAGTTTGGGGTTGGAATGTGCAGGTAAGTGGTAACACTGTGGGTCATTTGAAGGAAAATCCAGTGTAAGGATGCATGACTGGAGAGTGGGCTGGGCCGGTTCTAGTAGGCACATGACCTGGGAGGGAATTCTGGGGGAGATGGACTCATCAATAACTCAAGGTGATCACAGTGAATTTAAGGTGATGATGGGGAGTCTGGGGAGAGATGTCTGGTAAAGAGCTGGAGATGCCAGTGGGAAGTCAGGACTGAAGTGTCGATTTGGGAGTCATTAATCCACATCCATTGAGGACCCGTGGTGCTCAGTACACATACCAAATAGGGCCCTTTGAGGGTCATTCCTATGGGGTTGCTAGTTGAATTTGCAGACCTGCTTGTAGATAAGTTGGTTATGGGAAGAGAGTGTGGAAGAGAAAGCACTGAAAAATCTTCAGACTGAGCCTGGGCCCTTAATGCAGGTTAAGGAGACAGAGTTGCTGGGAAAGAATCAGCGAGGTCAGAGAGCTTCCAGAAGGGCCTCATCAGCAGAGAAGAGGCCTAGGGGCTGGCTGCTTCCAGACAAGTGACGTCAGGACAGCGGTAGGACGGAGGCTGGAGATAGGCAAGGGGAGCCACAGAAGGAAGGAGGCAGCTGGTGAAGATGACTGGCGGACTTGGGAAGTTTGGGAGTTCGAGGAGAGAAGTGGGGAGCTGTGGTTCTGAAGGATATATACAAGCAAGGAACTATTGAGGCTGATGGAGGGAAAGGAGCAGAAGAGGGGATGATTCTCTGAGCTAAGAGGTTCCCAAGGAGCCACCCTCACCTTATGTACAAAGTAGTGGGTTTCTCCAGCTCCATTCTCTGGCCTTTTTCTGTTCTACCTTCCCCGCTCCCAACCCCTAGTTTAGGCTATTTCCTGCCCCAGCCTCAAGGAACAGCGAAGGAAAACAGCCCTGTCCTGTAACTGTTCTGATTTGCCTGGCTTCCCTACCTTGCACTCCAGACTCAGCAGCCTGACTCCTGCACCCTCCGCTCTCCCTTCCCCAGGAGAAAGTGCAGCTCCTGTAGGTAACGGGACTGTAGAGTTTTTTCCTGTTTGCCATCCTCAGTGCTTGTGGACCACCCTGCGTCCTTCTCCCCTTCCCCCCATGTCTTGTGCTACTCCTACTCAGGACTGACTTGCCATCTGTGGCCTTTGCTTTGATCACAGTCCCTTCTGAGAAGTGATGCCCTGATCCTTCCCCACCCCACCCCCACCCCCAGTTCCCTGGTCTCTTTGAGTCTGTCACCAGAGTTAGGAATCAGCAGATGTTGAAAACTTCTCTCCTCTAGGAATCCTCCTCCAATTGGGCTCATTCAATTCGTATTGCTCCTTTCCTCTGTCAATTCTGCAGATGGGGGGTCCACTTAGATAACCTTGCAGATAAAAAGCAGCACATGCTCTGGTATCTTACTGACCTGTGGTGCTCAGTACACATACAAAACAGGGCCCTTTGAGGGCTTTATACTCTGGAAGGGAACTAGAGATCACCTAGCCCAGGGATTTCAAAGAATATTTTAAACTTTAGAACTTTCTATTTATTCAGTTATGAAAACACACATACACACAGATGAAAGCAGAAGTGCTATGGCTGAAGCTTGCTTACCTTTGCTCCAGCTCTTGCCCATAGCAGCTCTGGATGCTCCTGGCAGCCCCTAGAGCTCCAGAGAGCACATGCTGAAGGTCTGATATCTTTATTTACAGGTGAGAAAACAGATCCCACAGAGATGAAGGGACTTGCTCAAGTTCACACAGCAAGAGCAAAAACTCAAATTCCTCTTAGTTCTAGCATTCTATGATTTGTAAACTTCTAGCTGAGCTGTTCCTCTGGTGTTCCTTTATATACTTTATGTTTGTCGTTCACTTACTAACAAATGTTCATTGAATATCTACTATGTACTGGATACAGTAGGCCCTCAGGACCAGTAGGTACCAATTCTGGAAGTCAATGGAAGCAAAAGTAGACCCTATCTTCCCTGATAAGGCTCCAGACTAGCAGTGGGACGAGAAAAACTGCATCTGTGAAAAGTACCATAAAAGAGAGGTCAAGAGTGTGATCAGGAGGGCTGGTAAGTGGGGTGTCTGTTTGATGGGACTGCTAGAACAACAAGAAAAAAATAGACTGGGTGGCTTATAAACAGCAGTTTATTTTTCATAGTTCTGGAGGCTGGAAAATCCAAGATCAAGGCATGAGTAGACTTGGTGTCTGTCTGGTAAGGGCCCATCATTTTTTATAGATGTCAGTGCTCTCACCACATCCTCACATGGTGGAAGGGGCGAGGGAGCACTCCAGAGTTCATTTTCTAAGGGCACTAATCGCATGCATGCGGCCTCTGCCTCATGACCTACTCACCTCCCAAAGGTGAGTGCCCCACCTCCTACTGCTATCACTTTGGGCATTAGGTTTTAACAAATGAATTTGGGGGGACACAACCATTCAGTCTATAGCATGGAGGATTTAACTTAGTTAGAAAGTGACCTGGAACCGAGAGCCAAAGGTAAACTTGGAGACTAGAGGAGAGAAAAGTGTTCCAGGTGGAAGGAGCAGCATATGCGAAGCCCTATGGCAAGAGGGAAGGAAATGGGATGAGGGAAGGGGAATAGGCCAGTGTGGCTGGAGTGCAGAAAGCAGGGAGCTGTGGTTAGACAGGCAGGCAGGGGCCCTAGACCAGACTGGGCAGTGCAGGCTGTTAAAAAGCTCTAGGGCTTTATTCTAGGATTAGATTTGTGTTTCAAGAAGATGTCTCCAGTTGCAAAAGGTAACTGAATGCCCTGTCCCCAACTCTACCCGAACTGGGCTCCTTTCATTCCACCTTCTTCTGTCTGCTTTTCTGACGTCTGTCACATGCTGCCTGGGGGATTCTTAGCAGGGCTTGTTTCCACTTTTTGTGGCATATGCATTTCGGCTCTTAAGGTATTGTGAATGTGCTGTTACTATATCATTTATTTGTTCAATGAATATTAAGTTATTAATGCCACTATGAGCGCAGTAACCATTTGCTTATTGTTACGGGCAACCCACATGATGGGTGATAATGTGTTCTAGTGTGTGTGCGGGTGCACTGTGTCATGTGTGAGTGCTTGTATGTGAATGTGTTGACTGTGGTGCTGTAAATGATGGCTGTCGGTGTAAGTCTCCTCTAGGTGTCATTGTGGGTGTCGTGTGTAACTATGTGACGACAGTGGGTGTGGCTGAGGTGGGTGGGTGCTTGTGTGTCGCTGAGCAGTGTGAATGTAGGACTGTCAGTGTGTGGCACGCATGCCCTGACTTGGTGAAGTTCGGTTGGAGTGATGGGTCTTTGTGTCTGGCAGGGTCGGGGGGGACCCCCTAGCTCCTGCTGTAAATCCAGAGGAGAATGAGTTTCCCTGAGACTGTTGGAGGTGCTCTCCATGGCTCCTGGGATGATTGACGTAGGGAGTGGGGCTTCTGCCTGGTGCAGCCCTAGGATGCTGGGGAGTATGAGTCTCCCCCTCTGGCACTGGAGGGGAGAAGGCTGAGGGGGGCAACTGGGTGGGTCAGAGCTGGTCAGACAAGGCCAGATTAATAAACAGGGACCTGGGGGAGGGAAGGCCTGGGCTGGCGGCTGTGGCAGGAGGCGGCTGAGATGAAAGTGGCCCGACTGGCGGGCAGGCAGGTGGCCTCTCCCCTGCCCTGTCAGCACTTTTTAATGTCCCCTTGGTTAGAATGTGTGGGAGGAGTGGGGCAAGGAAGCTGGAGCTCACCTTTCCCAGGCCCTGGGGCAGCCATGAGGCGGGGTTTCTTTTGAGGGGTGGGAAGAATGTGGCTCATAGGTGTAACTGAGAGGAAGAGCCTTCCTCATGCCCCCTCTTAGCCCACTAAAAAATTACCTTAGCTCAGTCTGTCTGTGGCAGGCAGGATTAGGAAGCGACTGGAAGGACAGAAAAACAGAAGGGAAGGTAGAAGGGGATGACTGTGCGTGAGATTGTTTGACATTGTGTGCAGCGCCACATACCAGTTATTGTCAGGGGTGTGAATTTGAACCTGCATGAATAAGTGAGCGTAAGGCTGAGTTCACAAGACCGTATGAGCAAGCCCATGTGTGTTTGTGTTAGTTCAGCTCTCTGTATGTGGGAATTTAAATTTTAAAACCAGGGGCTTGCATCCTGGCTTGGCCTGTTGCTGGAGTGTGACTTTGGGCAGGTCATTTAACCTCCCTGAGGTTTGTGGCTTCATCTCTAACGTAGGGATAAGAGTATTTGTTTCACAGGGTGATAGTGGGGCTTAAATAGACTGAAATAAATGTCCAACTGTAAATCTCTCTATAAACATGCGGTATCATTGTTAATAATTGCATGTGGGGCCTGTTGGTTGACTATGTGTGATGATGTGGGTGTGTCTGGGGCCTGAGTATCTTTGTGTAGCAGTCATAGTGGGTTGTCTGGGTGAGAGAACATGTATGTGAGTAAGCATGAACTATTTGCGATGAGTTCATTGTGCAAATGAGTGTACAGGTGTTAGATGTGTATTTGGTAGTTGTAGTAAAATATATGAAAATATCTGTGTGGGTCCAAGAGTGGTGAGTGTACCTTTGTGTGACTATGACTGTGCGTTTGTCTTTGAGTGTCCGCCTCTTCGTGTGTATCTGTTTGCAATAGATGATTTTGTGTCCTGAGGTGTGAGTTGCCTTGGCACCTGAGATGGACATGTGCATCTTGGCATGTGCGCTGGCTGTGTATGGGGATGGGTTTTGTGTGTCCCTGGGTGTGTGTCCCAAAGTGAGTGTGGTTGCATGTGCCTTTGTCTTGGTCATGTGAGTGTGATGGTGGTATGTGGTGCCTTGGCATGGCTGTGTGTGTGACAGTGTGTGTGCGTTTGCGTGCGAGTGTGTATTTGGTGAGCGGCTCTGCTGCCTTAAGCACCTTTCGAATACATTGGCCACAGCTCATTGAATCCTTTAACAATCTGACTCTGCTCTTCCTTCCCCGTTTTTTCTAATTCAGTTCCTCTTATTACAAAAATAAAAAATAAAGCGCTGCCCCTTTCCAGTGGCTGGCCCCGCGGAGCCCCCGCCTCGGGACCAGCCTCGTTTCACTCCATTTCGGAGAAAACGGGACGTCGGTAATTTTAAAAAATATTTCTACTTTATTTGGGATTTAATGTTCTTACAGAATCCTGCTGCCTCCCTCTGTCCCCCCCATCCACCCCCAGCCCCACATGCAAGAGGCGTAATGGCCCGTTCAGCATATTAGGGGAGCCAAGCATGCACCCATTTGTGTGTGTGTGTGTCCATGGGGTGGTACACACACACTCACACACATACGTGCACACACTTGGATAAAAATACTCAGAGACTCACAGCAGACACACATAGGAATATACAGTAATTCAAATGTATACTCAGACATGAACTCAAACACTACCCTAATACCCAAATATCATTCAGAGACAGAGCCCCATTCCAGACAGGCACACTCTGAAGGGAAACACAAACACAGAGCACTGTCAAGGGAGACCTTTCAGAGACATGAAGAGAACCAGATAGGCAGAGAGGGGAAGACAGAGAGAGACATGTTCCCATGAGTAGGGTAGTTCAAGGGGATGAGGGGCTAGTCATCCCTGGGCCAGGCATTGCATGGTCAAAAAGTGACTACTCAAGGTTATGCAGAGAGTTAAGGCTAGATGTGGAGACAAAAATAAGAATCCTGTACCACTTTCCTGTGCCCTGCTGTGGGGGTCCCTGGGGAGTCAACTGTATAAATGTGTACACATGTGGGTGTATATGTGTGTAAGATGTGCTTTTGAAAAGCACTAACTTAAGGGCCATACACATTACGCTCAACAGATGCTGGCAGGGCCTGAGTGTGGCTGTGTATCTATAACTATCTATTGGAAAACCTGTGCATGTATGCACATAAGAGCATCCATCATGGTGTACAGACCTGTATAAGTGTGGCTATATCTATGCAGAGGAACCATGTATCCCCTCTGTATCCCCATCACCTAAGAAAGGACTTGGCACATGGTAGGTACACAATAAATATTCATTGAAGAGTGAATGAATAAACAAAATCACTCTGGGAGCTCAGATAGCTTAGGGCAGGCCTGACCACCACTGGTAGAGACCATGAACAGCCCAGATTCTGGACAGGACCTGGGAAGAGGGGAGATGCTGCACCATAGGGTGGTTGGGTGGGAACTCTGGTGATCTTTTCCTGCTGCTGTCTCTCTTGCTGGGAGATGTGGGCTTGTGGTCTGTGCTTTGTCCAGAGTGATGAGTTTCAAGAGTTATTTAAGACTATTCTGTGGTAAAAAAAAAAAAAAAAAAAAAGGAAATGAGCTATCCATTTGTTAAATCTGGGACAGGTGAGGGAGAGAAGGGCAGTAGTGGACAGAAACTCAGGATGGATGGATAGACAGAGACAGATAGGCATACTGACTAAACACAAACTGATGAATAGATTTATTTATAGACAGACCAAAAGACAAATAGAGACACAGATAAATAGATGTACAGATAGGCACACAGACTGACATGAATAGTCAGGCAGGCAGACAATCCCCAGGAGTGACTGACAAACCAATAGACAGGCAGCCCAATCAATAGACAGAGAGATGGACAGCTGATTGCACAAAAAAGATGGATGTATAGCTGTGCATACAGAATAGGCCTACCCAACAGCCATGCCCCTTGTCCCATCCTTCCTTGCTAATGGAACCTACTCTTTTGTTTGGTGTTTGGAAACCAAGTCCTTAGAGGAGGGTTGAACCCCCTCTGTCACCCCAGAGATTAATCTTAGTTGATCCAGGGAAATCATGGTAACTCCATTTCCCTTGCTGGGGATTCATTTAGGAATGGACATATAATTCTGAGCATTTTAATGTGGGAATAGTCTGTGAAGGAGACTTTCTTTTGGGGAAATTTTACTTCACACCTATAGAAGCACCCATGGAAGAAATGTGTCCCCTTCTTTCCTTCTGGAGTTTGGACTATGCTATCTGAAGATATAATGTGCTAAGGTCTTGCAGCCTTTTTGAAACCTTGAGGCTTCTCCTGAGTCAAAGTGACATGCCAAGGATGGCAGAGGAGAGATGTGAAAAAAATCTGAGTGCCAAATGATGCCATAAGGCCACATTAACTAATTTGGGAATCTCTCTCCCAAACTTCTTGTTATGAGAAAATATTTTTCTTATCATCTTAGCCACTTTTGGTAGGGTCATCTGTTACTTACAGCCAAAAGCATCCTAATTGCTACACAAATCAACTGACAAATAAGCCAACAAATAATAGAGAATTGAGGAGATACATGAGTGTAGAGACCAACCAATAGACAGAAAGACATACAGATAGATGACCAATAGACCAACAGTTAGACAAGTGATTTTCAACCAGTATGCCTCAAGAATTTTTAAAATATGCAATACCTGACTATTTAGTCAGGGGCACTGATCTCTTTTCCCTTAGATTATCAAATTAAAAATTACAACAGCCAACACAACAATAGCCATCCAGTGTGAATGCCCTGTCTTGAACCATAAATATATATGTCATATAATAGAGTTACATCTTATTGGTCACATCGCATAATAAGGTTGTGTCTGATTGGTTAATTTTTGGTACCAGGAACCCTTGTATACAAGTATAGGCATCTGATTTTTAAAAATAATAATAAAAGAATAAAATACCTAGGAATAAACCTAACAAAAGATATGAGACCTGTATTAGGAAAATTATAAGACACTGAAGAAAGAAATAGAAGAAGATACAAATAAGTGGAAGCACATATCATGTTCATGGATAGGAAGAATTAATATCATTAAAATGTCCATACTACCCAAAGCAATCTATAGATTCAACGTAATTCCTATCAAGATTCCAATAATGTATTTCACAGAACTAGAACAAATATTTCAAAAATTTATATAGAACCACAAAAGGCCCCAGATAGCACCAGGGATCCTGAGAAAGAAGAACAAAGTTGGAGGAATTATACTACCTAAGATGAAGCTATACTATAAGGCCATATTAATCAAAACAGCATGGTACTGGCATAAAAACAGACACATAGATCAATGGAACAGAATAGAGCCCAGAAGTAAACCCACACTGACAGAGGAAGCAAGCACATACAATGGGCTAAAGGTAGTTTATTCATTAAATGGTGTTGGGAAAATTGGACAGATAGGTGCAGGAAAATGAAACTAGACCACCTTCTTAAACCACACACGAGAATAAATTCAAAATAGATCAGATTTAAATGTTACACCCGAAACCATAAAAATCATAGAAGAAAACAAAGGCAGCAGAATCTCGGACATTGCTCACAGCAATATTTTATCAGCTATACCTCCCAAGGCAAGAGAAACAAAAGAAAAAAATAAATGGGACTATATCAAACTAAAAAGTTTTTGCACGGCAAAGGAAATTGTCAACAAAATAAAAAGACAACCCACAGAACTGCAGAACATATTTGCCAATACAGGTGATAAGGGGTTAATATAAAAAATCTATAAAGAACTTACAAAACTCAACACCAAAAAACCAAACAACCCAATTAAAAAATGGGCAAAGGACCTGAATAGACACTTCTCTAAAAAGGACATACAGATGGCCAATAGACATATGAAAGGATGCTCAATGTCACTAAGCATCAGAGAAATGCAAATTAAAACCACAATGAGATATCATCTCACACCGTCAGAATGGCCGTCATCAATAAATCAACAAACAAGTCCTGGTGAGAATGTGGAGAAAAATGAACCCTTTTGCACTGTTGGTGGGAATGTAGACTAGTGTAGCCACTGTGGAAAGTAGTATGGAGATACCTCAAAAAATTAAAAATGGATCTGCCCTTTGACCCAGCAATCCCACTTCTGGGAACATATCTGAAGGAACACAAAGCACTAATTCAAAAGGACATGAGCACCTCTATGTTCATTGAAGTGTTATTTAAAATTGCCAACATATGGAAGCAGCCCAAGTATCCATCAGTGGATGAGTGTGTAAAACAACTATGGGACATTTATTTACACAATGGAATACTACTCGGCTGTAAAAAAAAGAAAAAAGAAGAAGAAGAAGAAAATTTCACTCTTTACGACTGTATGGATGGACCTGGGAACATTATGCTAAGTGAAATAAGCCAGTCAGAGGAAGACAAATACTATGATTTCACTCGTACGTGGAATCGAATGAACAAACCGAACTAACAAGGAAAATGGGGACAGACTCATAAATGAGGAACAGGATGACAGCTAGTGGAGGGGTTGGAGGGATTGAGCAAAAAGGAAAAAGGACTCATGGACAACAGTATAGTGATTCCTGGGAGGAGGGAGGTGGAAGGGGACTCCCTAAATGGTAATGAAAAAAAAATACAATAAAGATTAAATTAAAAAGTCACTTTGAAGCAAAAAGAGTAGGTAATTACCATTATAGTTTTTGTAAATCAATCAAAATTATATCTATTTTTAAATTAGATCAGCCAAAAGTAGAAACTATTTTTTTTGGTATGCTACAGAATTCAGTAATTAGTTTGTGTGTGCCGTGAGATGAAAAAGGTTGAAAATTACTGCATTAGACAATAAACAGATTCTTCAACAGACAGAGATAAGTAGATGGTTTGTAGATGGATACTAGGTAAGTAGACAGGTGGACAGAGGTGGATTAGACAAATGGAAATATGGATTAGGGGATGGGGGGATCAATGTAAGGACTGACGGATGGAGACATACGCAGACATACAAGCCACTGACACCTTCTCCAGAAAACCTTCCCTGACCTTAGTCTGATTTGAATTCTTCTTCCTAGTGTTCCCACGTCCACCTTACACAACACCATATAAGCCCTTATCCACTGGGTGTCTTTCTCTTGGCTGGTGGGTCAAGAAATAATCATAAAATAGCTACTATATGCATGCATTTGGGCTCTCTTCTGCAGCTCTGCCCTCTTCACACCACACCCATCTGCACTCAGTCTTCAATCCTACCTAGGCTGCAGCAAATGTAGTAGGTAGGCACTTTCCAAGAACAGAAGACCCAGGGAATTGAGGACTCTGTGACAGTGCTCTCCTCCTTTCCCCCAGGATAATGGGTCTGTCAGATGACTAAGGGGGTTGGGGAGATGACTTCACAAGGATGCAGGCAGTGGGTGGCCCCCAAGGTATTCTTGCTGGCTCTTAAAGTTGCTCATCATCATCTTTGCCCTTCATTTCCTGCTGCCTGATTATGCTTTCTGAAGCATTATTCCAAACAATCATTACATTGACAAAGATAATTCAGCATGGCATTCAGAGCTCTCTACAGTAGGCCTCAACTTACCCCTTCCAACTCCTCCATTCCCATTTCCCCACAAGCCCTGAAGGACTAGCCACCTTCCTTGACAGGCCTGCAGTTTGCTGCTTCTCCACCAAGAACATTCCTCATCTTTTCAAGCCACACTCAGATGTCACCTATTCCAGGAAGCCTCCCCTGATTGCCCCTACAAGAGGCTTCAGCTGAGACCCACATTCACACTAACCTACAAACAACAAATATTGACACTAATGCCAAGAAGTTCCACAGCATGTCCTCTGCTTTCTATTCTGCTGTGTTCAGAGTTAGGGCTGCTGATCAACAAGCTTCCTTGAGAGCCTACTATGTGCAGAGTGTGACCCTCCCACCCCCAGGGCATAGATCTGGAGCCAGATTGCCTGGGTTTTAATTCTGGGTCTACCTCTTCCTAGCTGTGTGACCTCAAGCAAATGACTTAACTTCTCTGTGTCCCACTTCCTAATCTGCAAAATGAGGTTTATAATGGTAGCTACCTCTCAGGATTGTTGAGAGGATTGATTGGGTATAAGTAGGGTGCTTAGAATAGTCCCTGACACATAGTCAGTTCTATAAAAGAGTTGTTGTTCTGGCTCTTGGGATTCAGGATTCCCAGGGTTAGAGGAAGAGAACTATCAGGCTTCTATGGGCTGAGGGTCTTACCTGTAGTGTCTCATCTATGAAAACAAACAAACAAAAAAAGCCCTGTGAGAAGATATTGTCACGTCACCACATTTGTTCCACAGATGAGGAAATGAGGCTTTAGGTGGCTGAAGTGAGTTGGCTGAGTTCTCCCCGTCAATACAGGGAAGATTCAGGAGTTGAACTCAGATATACTTGATTCCAAATCTGTGCCTTTTCCAAGACATTGTGCTGTGTCTTTGATTTGAGGATCAGGAGATTAGGATTTGGATTTTGTAATTCAAGGATGTGAGATATGAGAGTTCTGGTATTTTGGGGGTCCATGTTTAGGGAGCAGTTTGAGTATGAGTAACTTGTTTTCAGAATGGTCACGGTGTGTCACAAACTCACTGCCAAACATCCTCACCCTTTGCCTTCTGAAATCAATGCTCTGGCCTCACAGTATGATTTGAGAGTTTCTGGGGGGCGGGGTCAGGTGAGTACTGGAGGACAGCAAGAGTTGCCAAATTAATGACCCACCTGGGGTCAGGAGGTCCACTTGGAGATGAATTATCTAAGAAACCATGACCGGGTGGATCAATGGAGACAGAAGGTTTTGTCACTTACTACCCCACGTTTAGAGCTACATCCCTGGGCCTGGGCTCATGGGAATGGCTGTCTTTATCCAGTAGTGCCCTAGCCCTGGGTCACTGTTCTCAGGGAGCTCGGAGTCAAGTTGGGGAGACCTAAGCACTGGGGACTTCCCCAGGAAGGAGATTATGAGATGGAGATTAATGTGCAGGGCATTATCCGGAGGCTCTTGAGATCAAAACCTTGGAGGGAGAGGGAGGAATCAGGATTGAGCAGAGGCTGACCCCTTGGGGCACTCTGGAGCTTTTTCTCAAATTGGGCCAGAGAGCTCAGCTTTTATAATGGCATGTTGATGGGTCATAGGATGCGGGTACCCAGGAAACAAGTGTGACATGTCTTTAGCTGAGGCCATTCTCTGGTGCAAGCTGGGGTAAGTCTGCCATTGAAGGGGATTTGGGCAGCACATTACATTGTTCATCATGGGTGCCTACCCAGGCTGGAGCGGGGTTGGGGGTGGGGCACTCAAGGAAGGCTTCCTGTATGAGACAATGCCTGTGCTTTTAGAAGAAGGAGTAGGGGTTATGAAGGCAAAAAAAGAAACCCACAAGTCAAGAATGGAGACATGTAGGGAAAAGGGGAGTTTCTGGTGGAAAGAACAGCATGTACTAAAATCCAGAGGCAAAGCTGACACAGGAGAGGTAGGCAGGGCTCAGATCTGAAGGTCTGCACTGCTAAAAAAATTTGAGGTTTTTTTTTTTTTTTTTTTTTTTAATTAAGGGGATGGGGAACCCTTATGGATTTTAGGACAATGTGTGGAATAAGCTTTGTATTTTAGAGTAATCTCAGCACTGCCACTTACTAGTTGTGTTACTAGTAAATGACTTAACCTCTCTGCCTCAATTCCCTCATCTGTAAAATGGGCATAACAGTGCCTGACTCTAAAATGAGATAGTATGGGTAAGGGTGGCACGTGGCAACCCTTGGTGAAGATTAGTTATTGTTATAGGCTATTGTAGGCTGGACTGCAGGGGGAGGAGGCCAGTGAAAGGAAGGGGGAGGCCGTTACTGCAGGTATTCAAGAAAGCTACGGTAAGGGCACAACTGAGACCGAGGCAGCTGAGGTGGGAAAGCTTTTAAGAGGTAAAATGCACAGGACTTAGTGAGTGCTTGCATGAAAGAGGTGATGGAAAAGAGGGCATTCACAATGACTCCCAGGGTTCTGGTTTGGGCGACTGATTCTGGGAACATACAAATGAATTCAGAACAGGGGGAGGTGGTAAGTTCATTGTGCATGAATAGAAATTGAGATTCTTGAGAAATCCAGCTAGAGGTGCCAGGCAGTTATTCAGAGCTGAGCTCTGAATTATCCAGAGCTTAGCTCTGAGAAAGGCCGAATGGGAAAGTGCATGGGTGATTTGTGTGAAGGTGGCAGAGGAGCCATGGGCCTGATGAGGTCCCCAGGGCGAGTACACGGGAAAGGAAGTGTTGTGGGCTGCAGATGGAACTGTGGTAAAGGAAGCCTGAGAGAGAGATTGAAGAGGTTCCAGAGAAGCAGGAGGAAACAAAGAGATGCTGCTATCATGAAAGATGGTGGGAATGAGACCCAAAAGGTACCAGTCAACACAGTGCAGTGCCAACAAAGAAGGTGGCAGACTCGCTGGAGAGGGCAAGGGGCTCCTGGTGACTGATCTCGAGAAAAGCATTTCGCCAAAGTGGTGGGTGGAAGGCAAGGTGTGATGGTTTGAAGAATAAAGAGGAAGCTGAGGGACTCTCTAAATGGACAGATGTAGACAGATTCCCTGGGGCCAGTGCTGGGCCAGTCCAAATGCAGTCTCTGCAGATGACCTTGTTTGGGCCCCTTCTCTCATGTTTCCCATAACAGACTGCTTGTATCTATTGTAATTATCTCTTTCTCTGCCCTCCTTTTCTACCAGACCATAAGCTCCTTCAAGGTGGGACCCTCATCCCCGTTTGCGTCCTTCCCTGTACTAGGGATGTAGCTGACTGGACCTGCAGGTGACCAGCAGCTGCTTGTGGAGTGAATGGATGATCCCAGGTGAGATCACAAAGCAGGTTTCCTGGTTTGCAGACTGGTTAGTCAGCAGACAAGAAATTAACCTGTGTTCATGGTAGGAGATGTGTGACGGGAAGAAGGATGGCTGAGAATATGGGGAGGTATGAATCAAGGCACTTAGGGCAAAATAAACCCAACTGACCTTTAGGCAGAGGTTCCTAGCCAATATAAGTAATGAACACATGCTCCAGAAAAACACGCGTCACAGTCATATTCAATCTGTATGATTTCAGGAGTTTCACGGCCCCCAAGGCCCATCTACAGACCTGTGCCGTAGTCCATGGATTCCAAGTCAAGAATGTGCTTCCAAATGGACAATTTACCAGTCCTGTGACCTGGTAGATACTGACTGGTTCATCATCTAATCCTTCTGGACCTCAATTTCTTCATCTATAATATGAGGAATATGAGGTGGAGGTGGAGAGTATAAAGAAACTAACAATTTTGTGAGTCATCTGGTGCAGGTATTTTACATACCACAAATATTCTACCCTGTTAGTGGGTAGAATTACCCTCACTTTGAAAGTAGAGAAATGGAGACTCAGTTCAAGAAACTTGACCAAATGTATACATGAGTAAGTGAAGAAGCTAGATTCTACCCAGATCTGTCCAACTCTGAATCTTGGACCTCTCTCCTGTAAACTGTGCTGCCTGCTGGGTTTAATATTATCGATGCCTGTCTGCCCACCCCTGGCATGCTTACGGCACTAATGTACATGAAAACAATTTGGAAACTGGACAGCACTTATGCAAATATAAGGTACCATGTTGGTATCATCATTATTGATCACCCATATTTAAAGTCCCTTCCTTGGCGTCTATTATGTTCTTTCCCCCAACCCTGGCCACTTATTCACTGTTTCTGTCACCTGCTCCTTCTTTTCCCCCTGTTTCTTGAGGGTAGGTTTTCTCTAGTCCCCACCTCTTGCTTTCTGTTTTTAAATCTCTAAATCACTTCATCCTACAACTTCAGTTTTGACCGCCAAGCAGGTGATTCTCAAATCTATACTCTGGCCCAGAGCCTCATTTCAGCCACCTACTGGGAGATTCTTACCTAAATCAGTGGTCTCAGGCTTCGCTGTGCATGAGAATCACCTGGAGAGGCTGTTAACACAAATTCCTGGGCAATACTCGCACAATTTCTAATTCAGTAGGCCTGAGGTGGGGCCAAAGAATATGTTCTACAGCATTATACAAAGGATAATTGGCATACAATAAACTGCACAGATTTAAAGTGAACAATTTGATAAGGCTTGACATATGAATACAGTCATGAAACCAACACCACAGTCAAGATAAGAAACGTATCCTTACCCCCCAAAGTCTCCTTGTTTCCTTTTATAATCCCTCTTTCCTCCCCTCAACCTCTGCCCTCATCCCCAGGCAACCTTCAACCTGTGTGTGTCACTATAGATGCATTTCCTAGGATTTTATGTAAGTGGAATCATAAATTATATACTTTTTATTGTTTCTGGCTTTTTCACTCAGCATAAGTATTTTGATTCATCATGGTGTTGCATGTATCAGTAATCCATTCCTTTTGTTTCTCCATTCATTGGTTGACTGATATTTGGGTTTCCAATTTGGGGTTCTTCCAAATAAGCTGCCAAGAACACTCATGTAAAAATCTTTGTGCTTTTATTTCTCTTACAAGTAGAATAGCTGGGTCATATGGTAAGTGTATGTTTAACTTTTTAAGGAACTGCCAGACCATTTTTCAAATTGGTTATACGATTGTATGGAGTCACCAGCAGTGTATGAGAATTCCAATAGCTCCACATCTTTGCCAAGATCTGGTATGATCAGTCTTTTTAGTCTTAGCCATTCCAGTGGGTATGTTAGTGGAATTTCCATAATAATTAATGATGTTGAGCAGCTTTTCAGGTGCTTATTTGCTATGCATATATCTTTTTGGGTTAAGTGTTCAAATTTGTTGCTTACTTTAAAAATTGGATTGTTGTCTTCTTACTGTTGAGCTGTAAGTGTTGTTTATATATTCTAGAACACATGTGCTTTGTTGGGTATGTGTTTTGCAAATAATTTTTCCCAGTATATGGCTTACTTTTCCATTTTTAAGACTTTTTTTAAATTAGCAATAAATGTCTCATTTAATCTCATATTGTTTTTACAGTTTCCTTGAATCTAGATTTTATTTTATTTTGTATAACATTTTCTTTGTTTGTTTGTTTTTTAATTTGATGAAATCCAATTTATTGGTTTTTTTAATAGTTTGACTTTTGGGGTCATATTTAAGAAATTTTAGCCAAATTCAGATCACCAAGATTTTCTTCTATTTTTTCTTATAGAAGTTTTAGGATTTTAGCCCTTATGTTAGGTCTATGAGTCTTTTCAAGTTAATTTTTGCATATGGTGTGAGGTAAGGGTTTTTTGGATATGGCTATACTTTTGTCAAAAATCAATTTACTATTTATGTGTGGGTTTACTTCTGGACTCTGTAATCTGCTCCATTTATCTGTTTGTCTGACTTTATACTGGTACCATACTGTATCGCTCTATCTTTTTTTTTTTTAATTATTTATTTGTTTGTTTGTTTGTTTATTTTATTTTTTAGAGAGCAGGGAAAGGAGAAAGAGAGGGAGAGAAACATCACTGTGTAGTTGCCTCTCATTTGCGCCCCCAACTGGGGACCTGATGTGCAAACTAGTAATGTGCCCTGACTGGAAATCGAACCAACAACACCTGTCTTGCAGGCCGACGCTCAATCCACTGAGCCACAGCAGCCAGGGCTTTGTATTGCTCTATCTTTATGTCTTAAAATCAGGTAGTGTAAACCTTCCACCTTTGTTCTTTTTCAGAGTTGTTTTAGCTATTCTAGGATCTTTGTATTTCCATATGCATTTTAGAATCCATTTGTCAATGTTTACAAATAAAAAGCTTGCTGAAATTTTGAGATTGTATTGAATCTATAGGTCAATTTGGGTTATAGATCATCTTAACAATATTGAGTCTTCCAATGCATGGACATAATATTTCTCCATTAACTTGGGTTTTCTTTTTTTTTTTTTTTTAAGATTTTATTTATTTATTTTTAGAGAGAGGAGGAGGGAGGGAGAAAGAGAGGGAGAGAAACATCGATGCATGTGTGAAACATTGATCAGTTGCCTCTTGCACATGCCTCAACCGGGGACAAGGCAGCAACCCAGGCATGTGCCCTGACCAGGAATCAAACTGTTGCTTTGTGGGATGACACCCAATCAAATGAGCTATACCGGCGAGGGCAACTTGGGCTTTCTTTATTTCAGCAATGTTTTATAGTTTTCAGACTACAGATCTTGCATATCTTCAGTCAAGTTAATCCCTAAGTATTTAATATTTTTGATACTATTGTAAATGATACATTTTTACATTTCCATTCCTGTTTTTTATTGTTAGTACATAGATATACACTATGTATTTGTTAAACCAAATTGTTAGGCCCCAGCTCCACAGTTTCTGATCCAGTAGGTCTGGCATGTGGTTCCAGAATTTGCATTTCTAACAGGTTCCCAGTTGATGCTGATGCTGTTTGTCTGAGAACCACACTTTGAGAATCATTGACATAAGTGTTCTGCCTGCGCTTCTTTTTCCAAACAAAGCCCATCACCTGGCCCCAAATAAGTTCTTCTGATTTTCCTCTTTCCAGAAATGGCCCCACAATCTAATTCCATGTCCAGTGGTTAGCTGTCTGAATTTCCCATTGTAAAATCGATCTGTGGCTTATTTTAACACAGTCACAGCCAATCAGCTGCCACTTTAATAATATACTCCTGAAATATGTCTCCTCTCTGTTCCCTTCACTTTCCATTTCCTATCTTTGTCACTACCCCCTTGACCAGTGAAATTGCCTCCCAACTGATTTCTCTGCCTCTGGTCTCTTTCCACTACAATCTGTTCTCCATGCTCCCAGACTAATTATTCTAGTCAGCAACTTGGACTGTGCTAGTCTCCTGCTAAACAATCCCCCACAGGGCTCCCACTGCCAGATAAATTAAATTTAAACCCCTTGCTCTGATGTTGCAGAAACTTCCAGTTACCTATTGGTATCCATGCTCCTGTAGCTTTAGAAATAGAACTCATATCTAATTCAGAAGGACAATATGTCCAGACTCTTAAGAACTATATATTTTGAGTACCCCTTACAAATCAATGGCCATGTGACTAAGTTCTGGCCAATAAGGTGTAAATATAAATTGTTTCTGGAAAGTTCCATAAAGTTACATGAAGAGGACAGATACATGGACAGATTGCCTGTCTTCCCTTCCTTTTTCCTCTGTGTCTGAGAGGGTGGAGCTTCAGCAGCCATCCTGGACCATGAGGCAACTTTAAAGATGGAAGCACTTGCTAAGGATGTAAGGAGCCTGATGACAGTAAAGCTGCCATACCAATCCCAGATCACCAAACTTTGAAGTTATTTTACTTAGAGAAAAATAAACCCTTGTGTGCATAAGCTACTAAAATTTGGCTGCATGCAGTCAAACCTAATCCTGACTGATATACATGATACTCAAAGCTCTCCAAATATTAGCCCCAATATACTTTTCAGTCACCTCTGATTCTACCTCCGCCTCTACAAATACACTATGTTATGGCCAAACCAGAAAAGGTTTCCACAATTGATTGATATCAAAATGAGCAAAAATAAGTTTCTACTCTAGGAAAATAGACAATACTTTTCCTATTCCTTTAAATAAGTGCAACTAAAAACCCTAGATGTCATATATAAAGCAAACAAAAGAAGACTCTAAAGAGTGGAGAGAGGAGACACGCTCCATCACCCTCCACGACTAAGAAGGAACACAACTACCTCAAAACTAGAAACAATTAGAAGTTCCAGAAAAATGAAACTGCATGGAAGTCCAGCAAACAAAGATATAAAGAAGAAATACTCATCCAGACAGGTAGGAGGGGCAGAGCCAGGGCGGAGAGGATGCGGTGTGGTGGCGGCAGCAGCAGGCCGGCAGAAAGCGCAGTCGCAGTCACACGTTTTAAAAAGTTGGAAGGGACACCTGGGGAGCATTCCCAGCTCCTCACCAGACCTTGCAGCTCATGGTCCCAGTACCGGGGAAAATCAAGCCTCATTGCTTCTGACTGTGCAGACCAGTGGGGGTTGGGGTGGAGGCAGAAACCGCCGGTCTCTCAGCAGAGTCTGCTTGTTTAAAGTGCCCCCACGGTCGTAGAACATTCACAGACCCACCCACTCTGGGAACGAAGGCCAGGGCAGCAGCTAGAGAGGCACCAGTCTGGTGTGGAAGTGGGAGAGGTGCCTGGAAAAGGGATGAGAGCTGGGAAGGTGGTATTGTTCCCTCTCGGACCCCTCCTCCGCATACAGCACCACAACGTGGTGAAACAGGTCACCCTGCACTGACGAATTCCTAAGGTTCTGCCCCTTACAACATAACAGGAGCGACAGCTCTACCTCGGACATAGAGGCAAACAAACACAGGAGCCTGTCAGAATGAAGAGACAGAGAAGTATGGCCCAAAAGGGGGAATGGATCAAGGTTCCAGTGGGAGAACTAAGCGATGAGGAGATAGCCAACCTCACAGATGAGGAGATAGACAACTTAACAGATGCAGAATTTAAAACACTGGTGATAAAGATGCTCACAGGCTTGACAGATATGCTTGAGTATGGCAAATGCATAAGAGAAGAAATGAAGGCTATGCTAAGTGAAACAAAGGAAAATCCACACAAAACCAATAGTGAAGAGAAGGAAACCGGGGTTCAAATCAATGATTTGGAACATAAGGAAGAAAAAAACAGCCAACCAGTGCAGAATGAGGAAGCAAGAATTGAAAAAAATGAGAAAAACTTCCCAAATTTCACAAAGGAAATGGACATACAGGTCTGGGAAGTACAGAGTGTTCTAGGCAAGCTGGACCCAGAGGGACCCACACCAGGACGCATCATGATTGAGATGACAAAGGTGAAAGAGAGAGAGAGAGTCCTGGGGGCAGCAAGAGAGAGGCGGAGAGTTGCCTACAGGAGGGTGTCTATAGGACTATCAGCTGATTTCTCAAAGGACACTGCAGGCAGGAAGGGACTGGCAAGCAGTATTCAATGTGATGAAAGTCAACCTGCAACCAAGATTACTGTATCCAGCAAGGCTATCATTTGGAATGCAAGGGCAGATAAAGTGCTTTCCAGACAAGGTAAAGCTAAAGGAGTTCATCATCGCCAAGCCATTATTATATGAAATGTCAAAGGGACTTACTTAAGAAAAAGATCAAAACTATGAACACTAAAATGACAACAAACTCACAACTATCAACAACTGAATCTAAAAAATAAAAACAAAATCTAACCAAACCAGAATAGGAACAGAATCATAAGTATGGGGATCATTTGAACGGTTATCAGCTGGGAGGGGGGAGGGGGGGAAATGGGGATATGGTGCCGTGATTAAGAAGCATAATTGGTTTGTACAAAATAGAGAGGGGGAAGTTAGGAATAATATAGGAAAGGGTGAAGCCAAAGAACTTATGTGCATGACCCATGGACATGAACTGGGGGGTGGGGGATTCTGGAGGTAAGGGGGCTTCTGGGCAGAGGGGAGTGTAGGGGAGGAGAATTGGAACTGCTGTAACAACATAATCAATGGAATATACTTAAAAAAAAAAAGCCACTCTGGGATCTAATGAAAGCTTGCAGAAAACCTGATTTTTCAGCTAGATATAATAACTGGATAAAACAGTACATGTGGACATTTATTTGGGTACCCAAAGGGGCAGACACTGGCAGAAATATGAAAATAAATGGAATGATTTTTTTTTAAATGAGTGGAGAGAGGCAACAGACCAGCTAGGGACCTTGGTGGTGAGCTCCCTGAGTTTTCTTTCTGTTTCACCTCATATACATCAGAACTAGAGATGAAGAAGCCAGCAACCCAGAAATACCAATAGATACAGACGAACTAAGTCCTATTAAAGATTAAAGGCCTGCTTTTTCTAGTCAAAGGACTAAGAAAGGGGCATCTAGCAAGACAGCTTTTAGACAATAACCATTCCACTCCAACCAAAAAGCACAGAAAAATATTTGGACCCACTTCCACCCATGCCAGCAAGGGTGAGTCCTAAGCCTAGCCTTCTATCCTCCCCAGGCTATATATAATGAGGCATTCCAACCCCCTGCAGGATGGTGTCAGAGAAGGACAAGTAGGAGGCCTGAATGTTGGTACTTGCCAGTGCTAAGCTTCCCATCCCCACCCAGCAGTAATGAGGTGATCCTTCCCCTCCAAATTGGGGTGGTGTTGTGGGCCAGGTACCTCCCTTACCCTCTCTCTAAAAAATAAATAAAATCTTTTTAAAAATTAAAAAAAAATGATGAACACACTTGAAACAAATGTTTTAAAGTCTCAGCAAAGATATAGAAAGTCTTAGCAGAGACATAGAAATATAAAGAACCAAATGTAATTTTATTTTTTAAAGATTTTATTTATTTATTTTTAGAGATAGGAGAAAGGAGGGAGAAAGAAAAGGAGAGAAACATTGATGTGTGAAAGAAACACCGATTGATTGCTTCTTTCACATGCCCCAACTGAAAACCAAACCCACAACCCAGGCATGTGCCCTGACAGGGAATCAAACTAACTGGCGACCCTTTGCTTTGTGGGATGACACACAAACAACTGAGCCACACCAGTCAGAGCACCAAATGTAATTTTAGAATTCAAATATATAATAACAGAACTAAAGACCTCAAATGATGGGCTTAAAATAGGAATGGAGAGAACAGAGGAAAGAATCAGTGAACTAGAAAGCAGAACAGTAGAAATGTCTCAAACTGAATAATGAAGAGAAAAAACACTGAAAGTAGACTGCAGGACTACAACAAAATATCTAGCATACTTATTATTGAGTCCCAGAAGAAGAAGATACAAAGAGCAGGGCTAAAAAAAGTACTCAAAATGGCAGGAACTCCCCCAAATTTGGCAGTGATATTAACCTACAGACTCAAGAAGTTGTGTGAATTCCAGACAAGATAAATCCAAAGAAATCCACACCAAGACATATATCATAGTCAAACTTCTAAAACACAGAAGGCAAAGAAAATGCTTGTAAGTAGTGAGAAAGAAATGACAGGAGAAAACCAATTCAGATGCAGTGGAGTTCTTATCAGAAACCATAAAGGCAAGAAAGAAATGGCACAACATTTTTCAAGTGATAAAAGAAAAGAACTGTTAACCCCGACTGTCCAGTGAAAATATCCTTCAGAAATGAAGGGGAAATCAAGACATTCTCAGATAAAGGAAAACTAAGAGACTGTGTCACTAGCAGATCCACCCTAAGTGAATGGCTAAAAGGAAATTCTCAATATAGAAATAAATTTATAAAAGGAGGAACCTTGGAACATCAGAAAGGAAGAAAGAATATGGTAAACAAAAATACAGATAAATACAGCAGAATTGTCTTCTCCTTCTGGGTTTTCTAAATTATGTTTGACTATTGAAGTAAATAATTATAACTGATGATATGTAAAGAAAATATTTAAGACAATGATATTATAAATGGGGAGGATAAAGTGATGTAAAATGAGGCAAGTTTTCTGCACCTCACTTGAACTGGTGAAATGATGAACTGGTAAAAATGATAAATTATGCATTCATAATGTAATACCTAAAGAAACCACTAAAAAAGCTATACACAGGGATACACTCAAAACACCATAAAAATAAAAGCAGAACTCTAAAAAATGTTCAAGTAATCCACAGAAAGTCAGGGAGAAGAAAGCAAAAATGAAAAACAGAGAGACCAATCAGAAAAGAAAAAATAAAAGGGCTCTACTATATCAATAATCACATTGAATGTAAATGGTATAAATATACAAACTAAAAGACAGATTGGCAGAATGATTTAAAATTATGACCTAACTCTATGCTGTCTACAAGAAACTCACTTCAAATGTGAGATATATACATGTATATACATGCTGAAAGCAAAAGGATGGAAAAAGATATATCATGAAAACAGTAATTAAAAGAAACCAGAAGTCTATATATATATACATATATCAGTTTATATGCCATATTAATATCAGATGAAGTATACTTCAGGGCAAATAAAATTACCAGAGACAGAGAGGGATATGATAGTAAAAGGGTTAATCCATAAATAAGATTTACAATGCTAAGTGTGTATACAAAAAGCAACAGAGCTGCGAAATATGTGAACCCAAAACTGACAGAACTGAAAGGAGAAACAGACAAGTACACAGAGTTGAAGACTTCAACACTCCTGAGTTACTGATAGAACCAGTAAACAGAAAATCAGAATGGGTGAATGTTCTTCAATGAGGAAATAAAGCGTGGTTCATCCACATCATAGAATATTACTCAGCAATAAAAAAGGAATGAACTATTGATACACACCACAATCTGAATGACTTTCTAGAGAGTTATGCCAAGTTTTTAAAAATCCCAAAATGTTATATGCTGTTTGATTTTATTTCTATAATATTCTTGAATTGACAAAACTATAAAATTGGAGAACAGATTAATGGTTGCCAGGGTTTAAGGAAGGAGTTGGGGCTGGAGGGAAGTGGGTGTGGCTCTAAAAGGGCCATCTGAGAGGCCCTTGTGGACAAGGCAATGTTCTGTACCTTGCTTAGGTCAGTGTCAATATCCTGGTTTGATATTGTGCTATAGTTTTGTAAGATAAACCACTGGGTGAAACAGGGTAAGGAGTACCATATTATTTCTTACAACTGTATGTGAATTATCTCAAAATAAAAAGCTTAATTTTTTAAAATGATATAAAACAATTAGCACTGCTTTGCACAAACCCTTCATAGATGTCACCTTGAGAGATAGGGCCCAACTGAAACTATGCAAAGAACCACAGACGGTCTAAATAAATTCATGTGTGATAGGTCCTCAAGGCAGTCTGTGATCTTTGGGGCTCCTCCTTAATGCCAGGGAGGGCAGCCATGTCCTCTCTAATACCCAGGGATTTTGTCAATAGTGGGACCTGAAATTAAGAGAACTATAGGGCAAAGCTGGAGGGCAAGTTGGGTTTTTACATTGAAAGATTTGAAAGGAGTTGAGAAACAGATGTGAAGGAGGACAGAGCCACCTCCTCCAGGAATTCTCTGCACAGTTGCCCAAGTTAAGTAACCCCTTCCCTCTGTTCCATAACCTGCATTATAATCTGTGACCAATAACTTGATTTTCTGTCTCCCCTTCTAGATCATGCATTTCTTAAGGGCTGGGATCACCTCTCATTTAGCCTGTGCCTACCTTAAATGTTTTATTTTTAGGTTAAAATAAATAAGAAGCTATTTACCATGCAGTTTTTAGATGTAGGGTTGATGACCTTTCTTTGTGTATGGATGTGCTGATTGGCATCCCATCATCTTTCTTGCATGAGCCACACCCAGAATGCACTCACTGCCATTTTCAGTTTTGATTTCTTTAACATGGATTGGAAACTGAAAAGTATTGGAGAAACAATCTGAGTGCGGAGTGCTAGGATTTTTTAATTGATTTTTCCCCTTCTTTTTTAGTTGTCTCACCAATATAGAATTTGATAACAAAACTTTTTCAGCAACTTGCTGTTATGAAATCTTTCCGAACAGCAACATTAGTTTTGCACTCATATTTTATTGGTTTATGTAACATTTAGTTAAACCATATAATAAGAATAATATGCACAGCTGGCATAAACAGGCTGAGTTAAAAACAAATGACTCTTGGTAAGCATGCAATTCAACCAAATGGGGGAGCACAAGAGCATGGCATCTTAGCCATGAAGGCTTGATGAGCCATGAGTGGAAGTCAGTATGTTTTACAAAAGAATTCATGGTGTCACTTAAGCTAGTGAGCCAGGTAAGTGCAGGTTGTTTAAAGTTTTATTTTAATAATACCAGTAATAACTGACACTTATTGAGTGCTTACTTTATGCCAGGCATCATCCTAAGTGATTCTATTTATATCTCAATTAATTATTCCCCAAAGAAAGTATTATCATTCCCATTTTACAGACAAGGAAACTGAAGCTGGCAAAGTTCAGTAATTCTCTCAAGTTCTCACAGCTATTAGGCAGTAGACCTGAGTTTGTGTCCAATTATAAAATTCATGCTTTATATATTGCAGTGTATTATTTCAAGCATTTGTCTTGTAGATGAATGGATGGATGTATACAGAGGACAGGGAAAGGCTGAAAGTTTGGAGATATTTTCCTACAGTCAAGAAAGTGTCCCTTAAAGACCACTGGTTCATTCTTGGCAGTTTCCTGAGATAAGCCCTCCCAACGAGGGGCTCAGATGTTCTTAGAGGGGTTGGGAGTATGGTGAGGTCCCCTGAGAATAATGGAGGAAGCCTACACCTGGTTTGTGGACATGTCAGTCCTGTCTCCTGTACCTATTCCAGATTTCTGACCACTACCACCATTGGCCTTCTGTTAATTCAGTTCTGCCTTCTTTTATTCCAACTGAATCTGACTGGAACTTTAAAATCTTTATTACAAAATAAGGAGAAAACAAGAAAATTACTCTCTTAATGCCTTGACTCTTGACCCCAACATCCTAGCAGTTGAACTGCAGACCATCTTGGCTGCTAGGCTTATGGGCCAAGTGCCTTCCCATTTCAACTTCTCACCTTAGCCCTAGGTGGATCAAGCATGATGGATTCAGGTTGGCACCACAGCCAGACCTGGGACCCTCAGTTCTTCCCTAGATTCCTTCTCAGCTGCCCTCTCTGAACATTTGTCCTCTCACCAGCTATACACTCCTGCACCTCTGAGCCACCAAACCCCAGGAATCCTGGCTCTCGGTGAAGAACAGCCAAGGTCTGGCCCATCCTATGTTGGATTTCAGTCTCTTCTCCCTCCTTCCCCCCTTTTGTTCCTATTTATCTTGCTTCCTGGGTCACTCTTATCCTTAGAAGAAGAGGCCCTGCTCTCATCTTCAGTTCATTTCTTCTTGATGTCTTAAATCTCGTTATCTGAAGCTTACCTACTGGCTGAGGTTTAAGATAGGTTTCTTTCTCACTTGGGTTCGTGGCTGATATTTGGGTCTGGTCTCTTCTCTGCCTTGTACCTTGGGGGAGACATTGTGCTGCCTGCAACTCACTGTCTCCTGCTGGATCCTCCAATGGCCTGAAGTAGATGGATTCCTCACTACCTGCCAGCTGTTCCTTCTGTCTGGAATGTATTACCTCCTTTCTTACCAAGCTACTTTTAAATTATCCACTGAATCACAGCTCAAGTATCACCTCCTCCAAGAAGCTCCATATCTATTTTGGGTGCCTTTCCAGTGTTGGGTACCTTTTCAGTTCCTTTTTTTTTTTTTAAGATTTTATTTATTTATTTTTAGAGAGAGGGGAAGGGAGGGAGAAAAGGAGGGAGAGAAACATCGATATGTGAAAGATACATTGATCAGTTGCCTTTCACACACCTGCAATTGGGAACCTGGCCCGCAATCCAGGCACAGGCCCTGACTGGAAAGTAAATGGGCAAACTTTCTGTTCACAGGCCAGCACTAAATCCACTGAGCCACACCAGCCAGGGCAGCCTTTTCAGCTCTTAAAACACTGTACTGAAATTGACTTATTACTTGTATATCTCCCACTCTGGGCTCTGAGCTCTGACAACCTATCTTATTCATAGGTATGTCCTAGTACCTAACAGTGTTTGTCATATAGTAGGTGCTCAATTAATGTTGTTTATTGAATGTATTAATCAACCCATGATTAAATCCCTTCTGGTTTGAAAGTCTAACCTAGTACCCATCAACCTTCATCTGCTGTATAAGAATGGTTTTGTCTCCCTGGTCGTGTGTGAGGCAGAATATCTCTTGTCCCCTGTCTCCAGTGAACAAGCCACCTACCTCCTCAATGGACTCACTCTTCACAAATTCCCAGAAACCATCTGGCTTCCTGTTCCTATAGAGTTTCCAAAACTAAAAAGTACTGTACATGGGACAATGATAGACTGGGTTATTTGGCTATAACAACTCCCAGTCTCAGTGGTTTAAGCAAGGAAGATTTATTTCTCACACTATGTGTTTATCATAGTTGAGTTGGAGGTTCTGCTTTGCATTGTCATCTCTCAGGAACCCAAGCATGGCTCTATGAAGTCCTATGGTTTAAAAAAGTTAAAATCCTAGACTTCCAGTCAAGATAGAGGCATAGGTAAACGCACTTCGCCTCCTTGCGCAACCATAAGAAGGATCACAACTAACCTCAAAACAAAAAACACCCAGAGCTGCCAGAAAATCAACCTGTATAGAAGTCCGACAACCAAGGATTTAAAGAAGCTGTATTCATCCAGATGGGTAGGAGGGGTGCAGACCAGGAGCTGGGGCAGAGTGGATGTGGTGTGATGGCAGAGACAGCCAGTGGAACAGGCAGTCCCACATTCACATGTGATGGCTAAAAATTGGGAGGGATACCTTGGGAGTGAGCAATCGCAGTCCCAGGCCAGACTGCGCAACCCAGGGTTCCAGGGTTCCAGAAGTTCTAAAGCCTCATAACTTCTGGCTTTAAAAACAAGTGGGGCTTGGGGTGGCAGAAGAAATTGCCAGTCTCTCAGGAGACGAGAGTCTGTTTAAAGGGCCTGTAAAGTCTGAGAATGTATGCAAACCCACTCACTCTGGGAACCACCAGCAGGGTAACACCTAGAAGGATGCCAGTCACATACGGGAAGAGGCTGAAGTAACTGGAAATGGGTGAGCACCAAGCAGGCTTCCAGCAGCCAGGCAGTGGCATTGTCCCCCCTCTTACCCCTCCCACACATATAGCACAACAAAGGGGTGAAGCAATTTGCCCTGCCTTGGAAACTACCTAAGGCTCCACGCCATACAACTTAAGAGGTGCGCTAAGACAGGAAGTCAAAGCAGGTCCACCTAATACACAGAAACAAATACAAGGAGGCTGCCAAATTGAGGAGACAAAGAAATATGGCCCAAATGAAAGAATAGAACAAAATCCCAGAAAAATAACTAAGCAAAGTGAGGTAGCCAACCTATCAGATGCAGTGTTCAAAACACTGGTGATAAGAATGCTCAGAGAACTCGTCGAGTGCAGAACAAAAGCATAAGGGAACAAATGGAGGCTACACTAAGTGAAATGAAAAAAAATCCACAGGGAACCAACAGTGAAGGGAAGGATTTGGAACATCGACGATTTGGAACATAAGGAAAAAATAAACATTTCAGCAGAACAGAATGAAGAAATAAGAATTTAAAGAAACAAGGAAAGAATTAGAAGACTCCGGGATATCTCCAAAGTGCCAACATCCAAATTATAGGGATACCAGAAGGAGAGAGGAAGAGCAAGAAATTGAAAACTTACTTGAAAAAATAATAAAAGAAAACTTTCCTAATTTGGCAAAGGAACTAGACATACAAGTCCAGGAATCACAGAGGACCAAGACACATCATAATTAAAATGCCACAATTTAGAGACAAAGAGAATCTTAAAAGCAGCAAGAAAAAAGCAGAGAGTTACCTACAGAGGAGTTCCCATAAGACTGTCAGCTGATTTCACAAAAGACACTTTGCAGGCTAGAAGGGACTGGCAAGAAGAATTCAAAGTGATGAAAAGCAAGGACCTACAACCTAGATTACTCTTATTCAGCAAAGCTCTCATTTAGGATGGAAGGGCAGAGAAAGTGTTTCTCAGACAGGGTAAAGCTAGAACAGTTTATAATCACCAAGCCATTATTATTATATGAAAAGTTAAAGTGATTTATTTAAGAAAAAGAAGAAGCACAAAATTATGAACATTAAAAGGACAACATACTGACAGCTATCAACAATTGAATCTAAAAAACAAAAACAAACTAAGCAAACAACCAGAACAGGAACAGAACCGTAGATATGGAGATCATTTGGACAGTTGTCAGTGAGCAGGGGGAAGGGAAAGAATGAGGGAAAAGGTACAGGGACTAAGAAACATAACTGGTAGGTACAAAATAGACAGGGGGAAGTTAAGAATAATATAGGAAATGGAGAAGCCAAAGAACTTATATGCACAACCCATGGGCATGAACTAAGGGGGGCGGTGGTTTGCTGGAGGAAAGAGGGGTACCAGGTGGAGAGGGACAGAGGGGGGAAATTGGGACAACAGTAATAGCATGATCAATAAAATATACCTTAAAAAATTAAAATCCTGCCCTGGCTGGTGTTGCTCAGTGGGTTGAGCATCAGCCTGTGAACTGAAAGGTCGCCGGTTTGATTCCATGGCACATGCCTGGATTGCGAGCCAGGTCCCAGTTGGGGGAGTACATGAGGCAACTGAATGATGTTTCTTTCTCTCTCTTTCTCTCTCCCTTCCCCATCTCTAAAAATAAATAAATAAAATCTTTTTCAAAAAAGTTAAAATCCTGCTTACATTTGCTCAACCTTCTCTTCCCCAAATTATTTGACCGCACAACCCTTTACCGTATGTTAACACCTATTGGCATCCTATGGGCCTCACGCTCAGAAATACCAGTCTAAAGGGGCTGTAGCATAACAAACCTTTGTGGCACATCTCGTAGGTGATAACAATATGAGTAAAGCAGTCTCTGCTCATATTGGTTGATTTTTTAAATGCATCCAACAAGTATCTGTGGAGTGCTTATTTTGTGCCAAGTGTTCTGCCAAGTACAGGATTTGCTGAAATACATATATGCTCCCTGCTGTCATCAAGCATCCCTTCCAATGGGAAAGACAAACTGAACCAAAAACAGCACTATGTATACAAAGTAAATATATTCCAAAGTACTATTAAAAAAAGGCACCGATATGCTATGAGAGTGCATAATAGGGTGAGCTTAGTCATGTAAGACTGTCCCAAAGAAACGAATCTTCTATTTGCAAGATGAACAGTTAGACAAAGTGGAGAGGGAAGTAATGGTTATAGGTAAAGATAGGAGATGTACTAAGCAGAGAAAACAGCATGTGCAAAGACCCTGAGGCGGGAACAGAGGGGTCAGTAAAGTTGGAATATATTGAGAAAGGGGCCGTGAACAAAGGGCCGCAGATCAAATTGGCATGTTGAGTTTTATTATAAGAGCAGTGGGAGCCAATGAAAGAGCTCCCAACCTAACAGAGCAAATACAGACACAGTCAGTTAATTAATTAGTGGCTTTTTATAATAAGATATGTAATTGGCATGACACTCTATGCCCCACAAAATATTTTCATGTCATTATCTTATATATTCCTTGCATCAACTTTCTGAGGGAGATAGTTCAAGTATTAGAATAGATGGGGAATCTAACTTGCCCAAGAACACAGTGTCCTGCTGGAGAGCAGGCACCCACGTCCTGGTCATCTCACTTCTTAGGCCAGTCCTGCAGAGAAAGCACTGGCTTTGCATGAATCGGTCCTGGAGTCTATGTCCTTACTGGCAGGGAGGCCCCTTTATTGAAGAGTCTTGGGTAGAATAATTAAGTGCTCAGACTAAGTTCAAGTCCCAGCTCATTGACCACTTACTAGCTAGGTGACCTTTAAGTTACTTAACCTCTCTGACCACCACAATCCTTATCTGTAAAATGGGGATAGCTATACTAACTGTCACCGGATTGCTATAAAGATTAAATGAGACAATTCAAATGGAAGCACCTGACACAGAGTAGGAGCTCAACAAATACCAGTTTGAATTTTTAGAGAGATAACTGGCTCTTTCTTTCATTTTGGAACCTTTGAATGTACTGAAGGTGGAAGTTAAATGGGGCTCAAATCCCTTCATACCAGGATTCATTGTATATGAGATGGATTTAGTCCTTGTGTGATTTGCAGATGTTAAAGATGGTACAGAGGAGGAACAAGTGCTGAGTCCCTTCTAAATGACCAATGCTGTTACTCAAAGTCTTTACAGCTGACATTTTACCTTCTAGACTGTGTAGGGGAGTTCTTCAGGTGATAATTTCCCTGCAAGCCACATACAGGGGAGTAATTGTCCAGGTGTTCTTCCAGGTGGATATTATATGGTGGCCTTGAGAACCACATTCAGGGAGCTGCCTAGCGGTCAAGACTCTAGATAAGCAGCACTTAAGGGTCTCAGAGGCCTAAAAAACATCAGTCGAAAGGCTTTCCCAGAAATCTGATGGGGGTTTTAGGGTGAAGAACAGGGGCTTGGAGCACAGGGAATATCTGTGATTCATAGGGTATCCTTGTCCACTGCTTGGTTTCCAATCCAGGACAGTGTGGAACTTTGTGGGGCCTGCCCTCCTCCCTACTCTGAGAACTTTATATAGAAAAGATAGACCTTAAGTTTTTCTAGCTTTGCAATTAATCTTTGCTTTTGAAGATGGGCCTGCTAAAAAGGGGTTGTAGGTTGAGTATAGTCTAATCAATGACTCTCAGATGTTTTTACCCTGATTTACAGCCTGAAATACAGCTTGCATGGTGACCCAGTACACAGCACACACACAATTTCAGTAAGCAGTACCTACACTTACATATGTGATATACCTTGGTGTTTTACTTTCTGTTTTATTCTATTTCATTAGATTGATTTCATGACCTGCTAATGGATTGCAACCTGCACTTTGAGAAACAATGGTCTAATGGATGATGACTTGTTCTTGAAAGTGATTGAGGAAGATGTTGTTCATGAATGACTTTCAGATGAGCAATGCAAAAGGCTGCACAGACTGACTGTATACTTTAAGTGCTCATAGCAAATCTAGACTCTACTTTTGTGTCACTCCTAAATATTGAGGTTGGAGGTAGTAAAAACAATAACAATAAAAACTATCAAGAACATTTACTGAGGACCTACTCAGTGCAGTAAACTGGGCTAGATACTTTAGTGGGATAAAAATACAAATAGTAAATGCTCCCTGTTCTTAAAAGAGCTCATAACCTCATGGGAGAAGTGAAGTGGGTCATAAACACAGAAATATAAGGGTATTTCAGGCCAATGTAGCAGACTGAGGAGGTGTAGGAAGATGTCCCCCACTAGAAATATAAACTTTATCCAAGGTCTGTCCAGAAAGTATCAAGCCATGCACTATGAAAAAGAGACATTTATTGAAGAAAGTACAAGAAACCTTGTACATAGGACAATGACACCTCAGTCCCCTTCAAAGTAGGCACCTTCGGACCTCACACAGTTCTCCCAATCACCATCAGCTGCCCTGTTGTATTTTGTTGGGTCTCATCAATGGTCTGAAATCTCTTTTCTTTCAAAGGTGATTTTAGTTTTGGGAAAAAACATAAGTCACAGGGTGCCAAATCTGGGCTGTAGGGGGGGCTGAGTCACTTGGGTGATTTGACGTTTCACAAAAAACACTGTGCATGAGACATGATGCATGAGTGGACACATTGTCGTGATGAAGCTGCCAATCACCAGTGACCCATAACTGCGGCCTTCTGAGTCATCTAAATAGTTTCCACAGAGGAATGTTCAAGCTTAACGCAAAATCTGATGCAGATCTATTGTTCTACTTGCGCAGTCATTTTGAATGTGATGGCCACACAGTACACATGCTCACTCAACAGCATTTACTGCCCCCATTGACGAGTACAGTGAAGTTATCATAGTTCATGCATGTGCATTCTAGTCCACTCTCCTTGGCTGCCAGGTTACAAAGATGTCACACAAACCATTCTCATTATACTAACAATGGTTGGACTTTTTTTGGACAGATCTTGTATATGATAAATTTAAAATGTATAAAATATACCAATTAAAAAGTATATAACCACATTCTAAAACAATAAATATAAGTCCCTGAGTGCCAGGAATGAAAAACAAAACAAAACTCAGATCCAAAGTGACCAGCAAGTCCTTGCTTCGGCAGCACATATACTAAAATTAGGACAATACAGAGTAGATTAGCATGGCCTCTGCACAAGGATGACATACATTCATAAAGGGTTCCATATTTTTATAAATAGCAACGGAGGACACTAGACTTTGGGTGGTGAACACACAATACAATACAATACACAGATGATTATTACATAGAATTGTTGTACACTCGAAACCTATATAATTGTATTAACCAATGTAACCCCAAGAAATTCAATTTAAAAAAAATTTTAAGTAACCAGTAGGAGCTTACAGAGGCCTTAGAGCTAATATATTACAAGACTAGTTTAGCAGCAATGAGGATAGAAGAGTGAGCCCCAGGTTTCTACATTTTGGGGAGCTGGAGCTGAGTTCCCTTTATAAAGTTAGGAGCGATGAAGAGTTAATTATCCATGTAATGAGAACCAGAAAACTCCACTTACTCATGAGAAGTTTGTCACTTTTCTGGGGCTAAGGGTAGAATAAGAGTCATCTGTGAAAAATTAGAACTCCAGGTCTATGCCAAACATGGATGTGGAGTGCAAATTTGCATTACTTAAAAGGTGTGCAAAACTCAATTCAAGAAAATAACAAATAAACTGGTCCAGAAATGGTGAAATCCATAAAGTCCCAGCAGAAACAAAACTGCTTGACATGATGCCTTTTCCATGACTTAAGGGCAAGAAAGCTTCCCAAATAAACGAAGTCCTGGTGGAGATGAGTTCACAAGCAAAAATACAAATTGCAAGAAGAAACGAATCACCATGAGAAATAAAATCAGCAAGGTAATACATCGGAGAATTCACATAATATAATATGTACCCAAAAAATGTGGAAAATACTTTAAAATAAATATATTTTAAATGTTCCTTCCCCAAAAGGAAAGAATAAAATCTAAAAGGCAAGAATAAGACACAATGGAAAAGAAAAATAGTTGAAAAAGAACCAGTAGGATTTCTAGAAATAAAAGAATATTTAAATAAAAAATCGCCAGCCAAGATGGAGGCATAGACAGACATGCTGTATCTCCCTCCACAACTAAGAAGAAATGCAACTACGTCAAAACTAGAGACAACCAGAAGTTCCAGAAAATTGAGCTATTTGGAAGTCCAAAAAATAAAAAAAGAAGAAGAAGAAGAAGAAATACTCATCCAGACAGGTAGGTGGTGCAGAGCTGGGGCAGAGAGGATGCGGTGTGGTGGCGGCAGTGGCATACCCGCAGAAAGTGCAGTCACACATTTTAAAAAGTAGGAAGGGACACCTGGGGAGCGCTCCCAGCCCCAGACCATACTGCACAACTCACAGTCCCAGCACCAGGGGTAAATAAAGCCTTATTGCTTCTGACTGTGCAAACCAGTGGGGGTTGGGGCAGAAAAGGAAACCGCTGGTTTCTTAGCAGAGTCCGCTTGTTTAAAGGGCCCCCACAGTCCTAGAATGTCTGCAGACCCACCCACTCTGGGACAACAGCCAGGGCAACAGCTAGAGAGGTACCAGTCCCATACAGAAGTGGGAAACATGCCTAGAAAAGGGGCGAGTGCTGAGCAAGTGGCATTGTTCCCTCTCAGACCCCTCTCCCCTACACAGTGCCACAATGTGGTGAAATGGATCACCCATACTGATGAATACCTAAGGCTCCACCCCTTACAATGTAACACGAGCAACAGCCCTACCTAAGACACAGAGGCAAACAAACACAGGAGCCTGTCAAGATACGGAGACAGAGAAGTATGGTCCGAAAGGGCGAATGAATCAAGGTTCCAGTGGGAGAACTAAGCGACGAGGAGATAGTCAACCTAATAGACATAGAGTTCAAAACACTGGTGATAAAGATGCTCATAGACTTGAGAGATATGCTTAAGTATGGCAGATGCATAAGGGAAGAAGTGAAGGCTATGCTAAATGAGATGAAGGAAAATCCCCATGAAACCAATGGTGAAAGGAAGGAAACCGAGGTTCAAATCAATGATTTGGAACATAAGGAAGAAATAAACAGTCAACCAGTACAAAATGAAGAAACAAAAATTGAAAAAAAATGAGGAGAGGCTTAGCAACCTCTGGGATAACTTTAAGTGTGCCAACATCCGAATCATAGGGGTTCCAGAATGAGAAGAGGGGGTGGGATTGCTAGAGGGAAGGGCGGTACTGGGCAGAGGGGAGCAAAGGGGGAAAAATTGGGACTACTGTAACAACATAATAAAATATACTTAAAAAGAAGCTCAATGGAGGGGTTAAACAGTTGATAATACTGCTGAAGAGAAAATTAGTGAATTGGAAAATAAATTGGAAAGTACCCAAAATGGAGCTCACAGAGTTAAAGTCATGGAAAATATGAAGAAGTTAGGAAACATGAGGAATAAAATGAGAAGGTCCAGTAGAGATATTAGAAATTCCAGAAGGAGAGAACAGAGACAAACAGGAGAGAAGCAATATATAAAGAAACAGCAATTCATTCACTAGTATTGAAAGAAAAAAATGAATTCTCAGTAAGAAGGAACACAACTGGATTTCCAAGTAGAGTAAATAAAAATAGGTTTTCACCTAAACACGTTGTAGTAATACTGCAGAATATTAAAGACAAAAATCTTAAAAGTTACCAATATAATGACAGACAGGCAGCAGGCTTCTCATTAGTAACAACAGAAATCAGAAGATAAATCATCATAGCCTCAAAATGCTAAAGGAAAATAACTGTCAACTGATGATACTATAATTCAGATAATAATCATTCAACACAGAAAGGCTAAAATAAAGAATTTTAGATACAAATAAAAAAGTTCACTATTCACAGATAATTACTAAAGGAATTCCTGAAAGACTTCAGTGAGAAGGAAAATGAATCCCAATGGAAGAATTAGGTTAATAGAAGCAATAGTGAACAAAGAATTTGGTAAATATATAGGTAAACCTAAATAATAATAATAACAACAACTATTTTGAAAAGTATAAAATACTGTGGAACTAAATACTCATCAATAAATAACAAAAAATAGAAGAGGTTGGTTCACATTCTAAGATCCTTTTATTATTTAAGAGAACAGGAATCCAGATTAACTTTAATCTTTGGTAAGTGTAATATGCATGTTTAAAAACTGAGTAACTCTATTTCTCTAGAAGTGAAATGTTTAACTTCCAAGCCAGTAGAAAAGAAAATGTAAAACAGAGAGAATAAAGAAAATATGATTAATGCTACAGAAAGCATGAAAGAAGGAAAAGAGGAAAAGCAAAGAAAAAGCATGGAGAATAGAAAACACAAAGTAAGATGACTGAAGTCCAAATACATTAATTACAATAAAGATAGATATCAAATATGCCCATTACAAGAGATTTCCAATTTGGATTTTTAAAACACCTAGAGTATAGGCTAGTTCACAAGAGACTTGTCTAAAACATAAAGTCACAGAAAAATTGAAAATGAAGATATAAAACATGATATGCTAGGCAAATATTAACCAAAAGGAAGCTGGGCTAGTAATACTGATACAAAACAACAATTTAAGGGCAAAAGCATTTACACGGATAAAACAAATATTACTTACTGATAGAAGGAACAATCCAACAAGGAGCTTTACTTATCAGCAGTGTGGGAAGGTCCCGCCTGGGCAGCTTGAGTCCAGCCTAGGCAGGCTCTTCTGTCCTGGCTGGTTAGCTGAAGGACCACTTCTGCTCTGACTGTGTTTGCATTGTCTTGCACCTGCCTGGGCTGGGGAGGCTACACCAAGACAAGGCACTGCTGGAGAAAAAACATGCTGTTTTTCTTGGGTACACCTTATAATTGTTGCATGATCTAGGATCATGTTTATTGTACCCTTTTAGTATTTGGTATTGCAATGTCTAGGGATGAGAAGAAACCACTAACCAGTATTCCCCAAATGTGGGCATGGGTAACAACATGGGCCAGGGAAGAATCAAATCCTCCATGTGGGCTCAAAAATACCAAATATCACTGATATGCCCTTGGTGTTTCTCTCTAATTCACTTCTGTGTGTGCTCAGGACGTGAGGGACTCTGGGATTTGAGGTCAAAGGATTTAGTATATGTCCTTTAATGGATCAGGTGACAGGAAAGTAAAGTGGCAGGAAGGTGGGTGAGGCTTACCATCTGGGGACCCAGCATGCTGTCCCTACTTCTGAAGTTGGAACAGCATCTGGTGCCCCAGCCTCTCAACCTGACCAGACATCTACAGATACTCAGAACTGATCATTCTGGACAAACTTTCCCTTGTGCATTACGTTCCTTCCAGACCTATTACAGTGTGATTGGTCCATGGGACTTGGCAGTATCACCTTCTTGGCCTCATCTTTCCATTCCGATCAGCTTACTCTAGGGCCCAGGCCTTGCCCTTTATGTTGGAGTTGTTCTTCTCAAGAGTGTTTTTCTGCCCGTCCTTTGAAGAGTTTGTGAGTTTATTTTTGTGACATGCACCTCTTAAAGTGTTTGCCCAGCATCTTTGGGGTTACTCTCCCCACCCACAGGGGTGCATTCCTGTAAGCCATATTTGGCCACAGTTGACTAAGGCAAGGCCAGATATTCCATACAAAGTGAGCCATTCAGATTCCTGCTCTTGGGAATTGGAAATTTGAACTGATGGAGCCAGAGACCAGGAGGCAAGCAGAGTCACCTTGGTGGCAGTACAAAGGAGAATGATGAAGGACTTCAACTTCTAGAGATGTGGAGCTGCCTTGGCTTCTGCCTTTCCCAAGCCTGGCTGTGAGATACTTCTGGGTATTCTCAGTAAACATCTCTGTGTGCTTCAGCTAGCTCAGGTTACATTCTGCCATTTGCAGCATTATTAACATGGTTTGGTTAAAGAAGGGATCTCCTCTTCAGCAGGAAGGGTTTTCTCCTAGCAATTCATACAATTGTCAATTTAGAAGCTCTGGTTCATTGTGGCCTAAAGGTTCCAATATGGTGGCAGGTCAACTCACTCAGAACAATTACTGAGTCTGCCCATCATCTGTTGAGTATGACTCTATTGTCTCATCCTATGAGAGGTAGCTGGAAGGTTCAGACCTGGGTTTTCCCTGCTCAGCAGGTGACCTGGCCTTTCATTACACCAGGGGCAGTAGATATATCAAAGTGTTCTATTAATAGTGCCAGACAACCAGTAAACTACTCCAGCATTTAAAATGCATTGAAAGAGCTAAGCAGGGAATTCGGGCAAGAAGCAATAATGATTTATATTGTATTATACATCCTGGAGCTGTAAGTGAAGGGCAGGGTTCTCTGAAAACACTGGCTATACTTGTTTTTGTGGAGTGGTATTCCTCATAGACTTGGGGCATACACGATCACATATTTTTTCTGTATTCTCCATGTATATGGGTTAGCTGTTCCTGGGGGTTGTATTCTCAGAGACCATGGATATATCTAATCTTGCAGATAGTTTTCTAGGAAACCACAACTGAATCCAGTTATATGAGGTGGGGTCCCTTATAGGCCATAAGGATACCTGGTTCTGTGGGATGGTGTCCCTGGGGCCACAGGTATACCAAGGCTGTTGGTTAGTGGCACGGCTCTCATGGTATCTCCAGAAACCATAGTCACATCTAGTCCTGACAAGCACAGCTTCCCCATTCTTCTCAAGGATATACAGGAACCGCCTCCCTTATTAAAAATAAATACCACTAAGTGGGACAATTGTAATAGAAAAACAATAAAAATAAAATTTAATAAATAAATAAAGACAAAAAAATAAAATAAAATAGATAAATAAATACCACTAAAGAAGAGTGCCAATGAAAGGTAGAAGGGATTATGGATTAGGAAATTTACCCTTTCATAACCACTGTGGTTATAAGTAATTCAGGCAATGGATTCTGAAACACTGAATACTAGATTCTCCAAGAAGTGGATATTCATACAGTCTCAAATCATGACCCCCCCTCCAGATAATGTATTACACATAAAGGGCAAAGGGTACCTTTACAATGGAGAAATGTGGATGATGTCACCTTAAAGCAATTAAAATTGTCATCACCAATAATTGGAGATACCAATTTCTTGTGCCTCCTGATATAATACACGGAGAAGAAAATATCACCTATGTGGTATTCCTGCCCAAAATGTTAGCCTGAACTTAATCATAAGGAGACAATCAGACAAATCCAACTTAAGGGATATCCTGCTGCTTGGACTTTCTAAAAGTACCAAAATAATGAAAACAAAAAAAAAAAGTTGGAGAACTATTCCAGAAAAAAAGAGATTAAAAAGACAAAATAACCAAATGCAAATGGAAGATCTTGAGATTGTGGATGGGGGGATTAAAAAGGGCATTATTCGGACAATTGGGGGATTTTTAATATGTACTCATAGATTAGGCAAATATTAAATTTCCTGAAAACCAGACAAATGTCCTTGTTTTTAAGAGATAAATACTGAAGTCTTTAGGAATTAAGTGTCATATGTCAGCAACTAAAACGCAAGTGTTTCAGAAAGAGAAGGAGGGAGAAACCAAATTATAAATTGCTCATCTGTGTCCGAGTATATGAGTGGCTTGTTACAACAATGAACTTTTCTGTAGGTTTAACATTTTTCAAAATAAAAATTTGGAGAAAAGAAACAATTTTAAATACAACAACCCCTAATGAAATAATGAATCTAGTCAATGGTAGTAAATGGCTGTTAAAAACCACTAAGGGAAAAGCTGATGGAAGGAAAAAAAAAAATCTGAAAGGAAACTTTATAATGGATAGATCTGGCTGGCAGCTACTGAACCCATTGATTAAACTTAACATTATAAAAATTAAAATGACAAGAAATTATGTGGCCCTGACCTGATGCAATAGGAAGTTCACAGCATCTATAAAATATTATTGCCAAAAAAAAGAAAAAGAAATCAAACCCAAAGCCAAGCACTCTAGAATATACCAATTTAAAGGGACAGAGAAACAAGTCAAATGATACCACAGGAGTGCTATCAGCAAGATACGGAATGAAGGAAATTCCAAGGACAAGTGGCCCATAGTTTCTTCAGTAAATTTAAAAATAAAAAGGTATAACTTATGGAATAAAAGAAACTTAAGAACCATATTGACCACATACAGTGAGTAGACTTGGATTAGAAGCTGATTTAGGGGAATTTGAATACTGAATGGATATTTGATGAGAGTAAGAAATTATAGTTGATTTTTATTTAGGTGATATTGTGATTATGTTAAAAGTCTTTAACTTCTAGAAATGCATATTGAAATATTTATGGGTGAACTGACTTGATGACTATGATTTGCTTTCCAATAATCTTGGGGGAGGGAGCAGGGGGTATAGATGAAATAAGATAGCTTTGTATTGATGGTTGTTGAAACTGGGTGATATGTACATGGATTTAAAATATGTATATATTTGAGCTAGAATAAAGTTGTAACAAATAAGTACACACAGGCCACTCCAACATATTCTCAACATATTCTCCTGAAAGAGGCTCCTTGGTGTTAGAAAACATGTCTGTCCCCTCAGAAGCAGGCACAGGTGAGGTCAAGGAGAAAGCCTCTAGGGAAGTTGACAGCAGGGCCAACATCGGGGTGCCAGTTCTCTTACAAGTGGAGCGCTACTTATTCTTGGAGACTCTGCCTTGTTTTTTAAACCTCTGTGTCGGGTGGGAGAAACAAAATATTATTTCTGGGCTGCTCACTGCCCAATCTAGATTAGGGAATGAGGTTTGCAAAGGCTAGTGGGTTGGACCCAAGGTGGAGGGAAGAGGTAAAATTAGATGTCTCTTTTTGTGTGAGGCTGTGTTGAGGTTGAGGTCCGAGATCAGAGGTCAAGGACGGGGCTGGGGATGGGGCTGGAGGGACGAATGCATCACTAAGGTGGATGTTCTCTGCTGAGGCCAAATGAGCTTCTAGAGCAGACTCCCCTGGCCTTCGTGCCTTCATCCTGGGAGCTCCAGTTCTCCTGGATGGAGACAGAGGTCCTCACCCATTGCTCCCCACTCTCATTCTCATGCAGCCCCAGCTCCAGGTCCTTTCTTCTTTCCCTCTGGCCCATTTTTATTCCCTCCCTCCTTGAGCCTCCTCCTTATCTCCGTTCATTCCCTGTCCTACACCCTACCAGACACCCCAGTTCAGGGTCCAAGAGAAGGACAGCTTTTATGTGGCTTATAAAATTCTATTATATCTGTATTCAAAACCTAGTAGCTGAGAAACACTGGTAATAGGCGTGTTATTAAGCGTGTAAATACACATCCACTCCAGGGCCTCCAAGTGGTGGGGGCCAGATTCTCAGCCCAAGTGTCTCCCCTGCATGTAAGTCCCTTCCCACCTGGCCTCCTCCCCAGACTTGGACCTCGTGTGGAGGTCCAGGCCTCCTCTAGTCTCCAACCACCACAGTCCTACAGAACCCAGACTCTTGGAGAAGGGGGGCGGGGGAAGAGGGCCGAAGAAAAAAAACATTAGGAAAAAAACTCCCACCCAGAGAGCATTCTTTCTGCAGCACTCAGGAAAAAGGATGTCTCACAGGGGACGGGAAGGCGAAATTTTTTCACATCCAAATGGATTGCAATTTCCCTCCATTTAGCACCTGAAGGTAATTAGCTCGAAGAGACTGCCGAGTGCGAAACACGTTCACGGAACATTAACTCTCACACATTCTCCAGTTGCAGGGAATTAATAGGAAAGATTAAAGTTTAAAGAGAGCAAAATGCCATTACCTCGCCAGCCACCTCTCTCCGCGGCAGTATCCAGCCCCCGAAAACCTTCGGCCAGTGCTTGGGCCGGGGCTCAGGTCTCAGCCTCCAGGGTAGCTGGCTGGGGCATCTATCTATCTGGGTGTGCCCCATGAAAAGTACTATCATGTGCTGATGTGCACACACATGTGCAAAAGAGGACAGCTCAGACCCTTCAAGAGGTCCATGAAGCCCCCCTCCCTTCACCCTGAAGTTTAGAACAGGTGTATTCTCTTACAGGTTGATGTCTGGCATTGCTGTGTGTCAAAGCCACGGGTGGGGGGAGGGTACTAGGAAGGGTCATTAGCATAGGTGTGCCCTGTGATTTGGGCATAGGAGGTGAGACCTGTCAGCATGGCCAGCAATGTAATGATGGCAGGTGTCACTCCCTCCCTGTTACGTATGGGGGCACTCGGGTGAGGTGGCGGAGGGAGTTGTCTCCCTCTTATGAGTCAGACAGGACCCACAAACATACGTGTGCACACACACAGTCTCCCATTGTCACACACAGATGGCCTTTGTCACTGCTTTTTTCAAAGTTTATGTAGGCTTCAAATTCTAAAGGTTTCTGTGTTGCTTCAGTATTTTAGGAAAGAGAGACAGAGAGAGGGAGACAGAGAGAGACACATACAGGGAGAGAGAGAGTGGGGGAGAGAGAGTGAGGGAGAGAGAGGGGCAGAGGCAGGCAGGAGAGAGAGCGCGAGATGAAATTGAGACATGGAAGAATTTATTGCCCAGAAAATTCCATTCTGCTATCTGATTCAAAAAGTCCAGTCCCCCCAGCTTCGGAAAATCTATTTTCCACATTTTAATACCCTGCAGAACAGTCCTCATAACTCATCCGAGTGTGTTAAGCACAGTTTTATTAGATCTGAAACAAATTTTGGTGGGGAGATACTATAGGTCATTAACCATGGAGTAATTTTATCCTTGTTTCCCTAATGATGCCATAATGGCGAGCGAATTTCTTAACTAAAGACCAAAGAACATTTTGAAGGTCAGTTTCATCTGTGAGCTCCTTCAAGCGCTTCTCAGAGAAGATTGGAAAACTCGCCGATTTTTTGAAGAGTCATTAATAATGTGAAAGCTGAAAGCACCCTCCATTTGCGTTCCTGCTTTTTACCTTTTAATTTTATATCGTCCCCGCTCAGAGCCCCGCTCCCACTCCTTCACCCTCCTCTGGACTTCCCGCCCACCTACCCACCCCATGCTGGGAACAAGGCTGCCCAGTACCAGGTACCAGGCTGGTTGTGAGGCGACAGTTGGGGGCTGCAGTAGGGGAGGCAGAAGATCTGGAGGGGCCAGAGACACCCCACTGAGATGGGGTCTTTGCTATATTCCCAGAGTGGGTGCACTGTGCAAGGGTATTGTTACAGATATGATGTACATGTGCGTGTGCGTGCATGTGTGCAAGTATGTAGTGTAGGGGACTGAGGTGTGTATTAGCTGTACACATGCATGTTGTGGACCATGGGGATTTAGTGTCTATAGGTGGGTGCCCCCTGTTGGAGGTAGGCTGGGGAAAGTGTCTGAAAACCAACACTGGGTTGGTTCAGTGACCTGGGCAGTGGGTCTGTTGGCAGGGGGGGGGGCAGTCTTCCAACAGGGATGGGCATACATGAGTGCTTAAAATGATTTATAGCATGTGTTTGTGCACGAACATGTATATCCTGGGAATGGTGAGGTCATCAAGGCAAGAGCCCCTAGGCCTCTACCCACTAATAAATACCTAGATACTAGCGGCAATGACCATTCTCTGGCCAGCCCTTGCTCCTTGATTTACTCACCCTCTTGTTCGGGAGAGAACCCCTCATTCACTCCCTTTAATCACTTCTTGATCCCCAATGCCTGGCTCCTTGGACCCCCCTAATTCCCTCCCTCCCCCTCAAGCCCCCATCACCTGATCTCCTCACCCATCCAATGGCTATCATTGCAGGGTGCCCAGCCAGGAGCCAAAGTGGGACAGCATTTCTGTGTGTGTGGGTTTGGGGAGGAGGGGACCGTGTGGTGACACTCCATGCTCCCAGATGTGGTGGCAGCGATAATTCCAATTTTATGCCTTTGTTATGGCTTTAATCACTTTCTTTATGCGTTTTGTTCCAGCGATCAGGGAGAGACACCTGATAGGCAAAGAGGATACCAGGGGAACCATTTTTATTTGGAATGTGGTGAGAAGTCTAATTAGAATCTGAATTCTGCTGAGCCTTGAAATGGCCAGCACTTTATCCTGATCGCCTTAGATATTGTTTCGAGTCAATCATCTGTCATGGTGCGGCAGGAGAGTCTCTCCCTTCACACCATCCTCCCTCCTGCTGCAGGCCTGGCCTGGGCACAGTGTGGGAGGGGAGGCTCGGGACCCCCCACCCTCACAAGGGCATGTGCCTTCTCCTGGGGGGGGGAGCTGTTTTGTGTGGCTCGCCATTCCTTGGTAAGGTCCATCTTTGCTGGGATGGTGAGTTTGAGCTCATGGGAGGCAGGGGGCTGCAGGAAAAGGGTGCTGAGGGGCCTATATTAAAAGTAGGAAATATTGGGGTGAGGCCAAGTTAGTCTGGGGCACCTCCTAGTTGCTCCCAGCACTTTGATCACCCCGCCACCTCTGTTACTGGCCATAGGGATGCTTATTTCTGTACCTTTTCCCCCCAGACAAATTCTCTCTCTCCTGCTTGCTAACTGCACCTCAGACTCCCCACCCCCAAGGCCAGCCCCTCCTTGGCCCAGCATTTGCCACCTATTCAGTTCTATTTCTCTGATTTTCTTCACTTTAGTCCCACCGCTGGAATGCTGTTCCTGTTTGTTCTTCTTGTTTAGGACTTTTACCACCTGTAAACTCCCCATCCTGGTTCCACCTCCTCCAGAAAGCCTTCCCTAACTACCTGAACCCACAGTGAGTAAGCTCCCCAAGAGATGAACAATTATAGCATGGGCCTCCACCTCTGATGGCCATGCCAACTGTAGGCACTCATTCTAAACCAACCCCTGGTCCATTTATCTTTCTCCTGCCCTTAAATGGTTTCCTATTGTCCCATCTCTTTGTCTTTAACTCAGTGTGAGTGTGTGTGTGTGTGTGTGTGTGTGTGTGTGTGTGTGTGTCCTGAACCCTCTCAAATACCCATTGAGCACACCAAAATATAAAGTAGAAATAAAGATTTCTCATAATGACAATTTCATCTCCCTGACCACACTGTGAGCTCCCCAAGGTCTGCTATTTCCTCCTTGTCTCCTTCCTTTTCCATCAATTGTGAGCACACAGGACCAGTCACCCAGGGGAGCTGCACTATCACCTCCAAAAGTCACAGGTTCACTGAGGCTTCCTGCTCCCCCTTCCTCCCCCCAATATGTACCATTGTTGGGGGATGATTAGTATCCAAAATAAGTGCTGTTTCTGGTAGAGAGGAGCAGACCGCGCTCTATGAACATCTCCATGGGAGACGGCCTAGATGGCCGGTGACTCCTTGCAGGGTCATAGATCCACATATGGTCAATGTGAGTACTTTTTAGATATTTGGAGTACTCGACCCTCTGGCCAGTTAGTACGTGCCATAAAGCAGTGTCCTCATTGATGGTCAGTGTTGCCATGAGCCTCCTAGATGGTCACTGCCCTCTAGAGATTGTGTAGTGGCAGTGCCTTATGGATGGTCCAAGGGGCAGTGTAGTGACATGCCTATAACAAGATACAGACTCAGAGGGTCCCTAGAATACCCTCTCCACCTGCTCACCACCCCATCCCCAACTGAGCCCAACTTTGAATGCACCCCTGACTCATTTTGCTCCTGGATAGTATTCTTCCCTGCTTGCACCTCAGTGCTCCCTGTGTTCTGGGTGGAGAGTGGGGATGGCACTAACCATGGTCTACAAATCATGGGGCACATGGCCAGGGACTGGGAATGGTTCTCTAAAGTGCTTTGCCAAGACTCTAGTCCCTTCTCTCTCCCAGCAGCCCTCATCCAGAAAACATGGCTGTATTGGTACCACACTGATGGATGGGGAGTGAAGAGATGCTGGGAGATGGGAGGAAGGAAATTAAGAATTGGGGGGTGGTGTTATTTATAGGGTAAGGTAAGGCAGTTGACTGGAGGGGCTTAGGAGCAAGCTTCCTAATGGGATATTGCAATCTGCCATTAACATCTAGTATAAATTAATATATCAAATGGTGTGTGTGTGTGTGTGTGTGTGTGCAATAGAGGGTCAGTAGGTTAGAGGCTCAGGCCTCCCTCGGGAAGAAGCAGGACCCTGGCTCCCTTGCTCTGCCCATGGTGAAGGGTAGGAGTGTGAGGGTGGCTCATTCTCCAGCTGCTGTTACCCCATCTATAGAGGAGTGGGTGCTGGGGGAGGCTCGGCTCCCAGCCCAGGGAGCACATGTGCTGGGTGGGGGCAGTGGGTGGGAGGGCAGAGATGCCAAAGCTGGTAAAGGCCAGGCCTCTTCCCATCTCAGACACCCTCGAGGCACTGTCCTCTCTACATCCAGAGCTTGGCTGCTGCGGGGGTAGATGAAAAGGAGGAGAAACTGTTGGATAAAAAGAAATTTGAAAAAAAAAAAGTAAGTGAAATATTCAAACTGGAAAGTGATATTATAGAAACTGCAGCCCACGGCTCAGTGCATTCAAATTTATTCAAACTCGGCGCCTGACAGTGATGGATGCAGCAGCTTTTCCCACAATATGGAGAAGGCGCGGGGGCATTTAGGACTGCGGGTCCCCTCCGGGAAGGTGGGGGCCCACACCACCTCTTGTGCCTTGCTCCTCCTAAGTGAGAAGCATAGTTCTGGGTCCTGCCCCCTCTATTCTCCCAAGCCCTAGATACTTCCTGTAGCCCACAGTCCTGGGGCCCTGGGGTCCTGGGGAGGACCTGGGCACCACCCGCTGAGGTGCTTAGGGTATGGCCCAAGACAGAGGTAGCCGGCTGGGAGCCAGCATCTCGCCAATGCCAAGGAAGAAGATGGCTAGCCCCATCCACAGGAGGACTGGACGAGGGTGTCAACTACATCAGAGAGAAGAACACGGTGCTGGGGTTCGAAGCCAAGTAAATAGCATGAACTCAACAAGCCCCCAAGCATGCTGGGATCTGAGGTTCTTGGGATCCCAAGTCAGGGAGCAGCTGGTCTCACTGTTATCCACTTTCCTCCCAGGCCAGGGTGGCAGCTGCCCTACCCAGGAGAGGGACAAAAGAGAGCCTATAGGGAGACCTCCCATGTGGGGGCTTGGTCTGAGCAGTGGGTAGGGGACAGAGTGTTCCTGAATGCTGTGCCCTGGAGTGTTGCCTGCTCCCAGGAGCACCTCCCAGCCTCCACCCCACCAATGCTTTTCCAGACGTGGTTGCCCATGGTCTCCTGTCCAACGCCCTGACCAATAGACCCCACGACTGATTCCAAGTCCCATCCTAAGGGAACCCTTGGAATACTGGTCACTTTGGAAAACTCGCTGGTCTCTTGACTCCCTTGCCCATTACACTCTCCTGCTTTGCCCACATTTCTAACACTCCTTTGTCTCTTTTGCTTTGTACAACTCTCCCAAATGGGGCTATAGTGCAGAACTCAAACTTCAGCTTGGCACCCTTAGCTCCTACCATTGCTCAGAAGATGTCATCCACTCAGGCCCCTCCAGCTAACACCTCTCTGCAGGTAATGGAAACACTGACCTCTGATTCCAAGCCCACAGTCCAGGCTAATACGTTGAAAAGCAAACTCATATGTCTCTCTTAAAGGCAGAAACAACGTGATTCCCTACTTTGTAAATAGCCTTGTCATCCATCACAAACCTTGGGTTCTTCACCCATCCTCATCTCTACCTTTAGTCAGCTTACAGATTCAGAGATACTTCCTTACATCTTTTGCACCCACTTTTCCCTCACCATTACGCACTTGCTCCAGGAATGCCCTATCACAGCTTTCCTGGGTCTCTTCAATTCACTCAACAAACCATTGTTGAGCAACCACCACACATTAGTCACCAGGTAAGGCATCTTCCTCCAAGCGGGACTTTCTGCCTTTAAATTCGACATCTCCAGTTGTTCTATGCACTGCTGCCAGATTAATTTTCCTAAAGCACAACTCTGATCATGTCACTCTACTGCTCAAAAACCTTCAATGGCTCCCCATCGCCTACTAAATAAAGTACAAACTACTTACTCTGATGTTCACAGCCCTTTGTGATCTGACCCCTACCCAACCCTCTCTCAAGTCTTCCCATTACTCTCCTTCACACTTATATTTGTCAGTCAGATTGGACTCTGAGTGGTTCCCCTGCACACTCCTCGCCTAGTGATTTCCCACCTCTGTGCCCTGGTTCATGCTCTTCCTCCTCTGGAATGGCATCACCCTCCAACACCCCGACTCATCTCTGCCTGTCAATATCCCAGTCCTCGGCAAGACCTGATTCAAGTAAACCCATCTTCTGAGTATTTCCTGTAAAAGGCTTAGCAAGGTGCCTGCTAGCATTATTACTATATTTTTAATTTTATTTTTTATTGTATTTTTCCATTATCATACCCTCTTCCTCCTTCCTCCCCCCTCCCCTACTAGCTGTTATTATTGTTGTTATTATTATTATTCTCCCCACCACGACCAGAAGTGATTTCTCTTCTCTGTGAACCTTCTAGTCCTCTCTACAGCTTTCCTGGCTCCTGTCATCACTTTCTGATACTGTTATAACTAATATGTTTGCTCTAAAGCTGTCCTGGACTTCTGGAGAGCCACAACTAAGTAATGTTCATTTGTGTTCCCCTCAGTCCCTAGTACAAGAGACTCAGTAAACACTTGTTAATAAATGAATAAATGCGTGAACAAATGAACCAATACAGCAAAAGTAGATAGGACATGGCTGTGTGACCCAGAGTTGGCTCTTCTGAGCCTCCTGTTCTGGACAGTGACTACCTAAGATGTTCCCTGTCATTACTCCTGGCCTTCCTGACATGTGTCCAGGGGAGCTGGGACACACGTGTGCAGGCTGTATGACAGGTGTGCCATCCCTCGAGAGAGAGGGAAGTGTGGCAGAGTTCAGCCTTCCCAATTCATCAATCTAAGGGCACTTACTGGCAGGTCCTGAGAGCTGACTCTGAGCTATGCTGGGGTTGGGGGCTGCAACTGGGGGAACGAGAGCTGCCTTCTAGGGGTTCCAGCCTAGTTGCTCCTTCACTCCTCTTGTGACTCCCAGACCACAGGAACTCACAGTAATGGGTGGGGCGAGCCCCTTCCTCCAAGATGCCCTGAAATATTACTTAATCCAGAAGTGGTTCTTTTACCCTTTTGGTGTAGAGCTTACTGACCCATCCAGACTAGAGCTCCCCTGTGAGTGAATTTTCCACTACAAAGCCCAGAACCACACAACTTAAAGCTGCTGAATAGCTGGGTGGATCAATGCCATGAGTCATTGACAAAATAGAGTAAACGAGCAACTAACTGAACACATGATGAACAAAGTGCTGGGCAGACTGGCACAAACCACAGCAGTCAGTGTTTACTGAACATCTACTATGTGCCTGGCATTGTGCCAAATCCTTCCCCCGTGCTGACTCACTTCATCTTCCCTTCAGAGTAGGAGGATTATGATCCCACTGAGGAAGAGGACACTGAGGCTCAGGGGAGTGAAATAACTGAATGAAAGCACCCAGGATATCAGCGACCAAACATTGGTTCCCTGCCCTAAATTCCTCACTATCCTAGGTGACCTCCTGGCCAGGGTCATCTCCTCCTTCCCCACACCACCAGCGCTTTGGGATTGGAGGTAATGGAGGTAGAGCAAGCTGAGTCCTGGGGAGGGAGTACTGTTAAGGTCCCTGTCCCTTCAAGGGCACTGAGGTAGACCCCTGGACTCTGGGTTTTACTCTGTTTCTTTCTGTCCCCTTGGGAGCAAGACAGAGTTCAGAAAAGGCACAGCGGATGAGCCTCTGTTTCCCAAAAGGGGGTCTTCCCAGCCCTCCAACCCTCTTTCATTTGAGAAAGGAGTAACCGCCTCTCCAGAAGGGTTCCCACTCTGGGGGACGCCCCGTCCCTCCCGCCCCTTGCCCCCTCACGGGGGGTCCCTCCAGTCCTGGCCAGAAATGAACAAGCGCGCTAAACTCCGGGAGATTTACAGCGGGCGGCTGGGCGCGCGGCCCCCGGCCGCCGGTGAGATATCTCCAAACAGCGCACTAACCACTTTCCATTTTATACCTCACCAGCTTTATAGCATCTTAAGGATTTCTGTGCACGGCTGGCTTCCCGCCCAGGGAAAAAACCCAGCCTTGTAAATAAATACTAAATATATATGAACAGAGACGACAGAGAGAGGAGAAGGGGGGTGCAGCGGGGTGGGGGTGGGGTGGATAGCAGACCAGTGCCGGCCACCGATGGGGAGGGGGAGCAGGGATATCTGGGGGAGTCCGAGACAAAGGCGACAGGAAAAAAGCAGTTGACAGGAAGAGTGAGGGAAACTGAGACAGTCCCAGAGATGGAGGCAGAAACAGAAAGATGGAGGCAGGATGGAAGTGCTCCACACAGATCCTGCCTCCCAGTGTGTGTGCATGTGTGTGTGTGTGTGTGTGTGTGTAAGTGCTCCACACAGAACCTGTCTCCCAATGTGTGTGTGTAGGGAGGACTGGCTTGAAGCTTGAGGAGATAGTGAAGCCTCTTCCAACCTCATCTCCCCTTACCCTCACAATTTCTGAGGGGACCCAGGGATGGGCTCCCCCTGCTGTGCGTGTGCACATGCACAGGTGATGATACATATGTGGGGTGTGTGTGCTGGGTATGTCACCATGTGCTCCAAGGAAAGAGCTTCTGTTTATGTGTGTGAATGCAGATGTGCATGTAGGTGTGTGCTTGGGGTGTCTGGTGTGGGTAGGGCTGTGCCAGGTGAGCACAGGGGTGTGCATGTGGGCAGAACACCTGTTATGTTCAGGGTGTGTGTATATAGGTTAGGGTGTGCTGGGTGTGTGAGGAGGCAGGTGAGTTCCGAGAATTTGTGCAGCTTTGGGATTGAGTCATGGAGGGCTAAGCAAGCCATATGTGACCAGATGCATCTGAGTGTCTTGGGGGTCAATGAGGGGTTGGGAGGAGATGAATAATGGGCTCAGGTAACCCAGGATGGGCCTTCAAAGGAGTTTGTGTTGGATCTGAAAGCAAGTGTTCGTTTGTGTGTTGGGACCTGTCAGAGGTGGGTTTTGAGGTGCTAGCAGGTAGTCATGCCACCTCTTCTCCACACCCCCTTTCTAGAGGCTCTTGGACCTTCAGTGCCATGACCACAGAGGACAGGGTCCCCTGTGCTGACCGAAGCCCTCATACTACCACAGCTTCAATCTCCAAGGTCTCTGGACAGGAGCCAGAGTCAAATAAGGGTGCAGGAGGGTCCATACTCTCCCCTCTCAGGGGACCCAGCCATCCCTTTTTCTTCCCCCCTTGTCTTCGATATTAAGTATTCAAACCTCATTTACATCCTTATTTTTCAATTTGCTGCCACAGTAGTTTAATTTATTCGATATAATTTCTTTTTCTGAGGGGACATTAATCATTGCCCTGTGCTTTTGGGCGCCTGTGGGATCTCTGCGTGTGTGTGTGTGTGTGTGTGTGTGTGCAGCCTGTGGGGGGGGCGTGTGTACCTTTGAGTGCGTATCTGTGTCCGTGTGTATCTGTACCCATGCATACTTGTGTCTGTGTGTGAGGTGTGCGTTTGTCTGGTATGTGAGTGTGAGTGTGAGTGCATGTCTTTGTGAGAGGGTTTGATGAGTGTGCGAGAGTTGGGGTTGGTGAGTAGGTGTGGAAGGGTGGTGCAAGAGTGTGAGATTGTTCTGGTCTTATTCTTTGGAACCCTTCTGGCCCTTCGCAGGACGTCAACAAGGAGGGGAAGAGGGGAGAGTAATTGGGAGACAGGAGACCTGGGTCACAGCACCTCTGGGTTTCCTCAAGCTAAACAGCTGGGGTTCAAGGACTCCCCAACCCCTGACACCCTCAAGGTGGGTCCCTTATTACCCCCCTGCCAGTTTCCTTTCCTGGGAGTACACCCTGGACAGTTGCAGCTGAAATGTTCTAGAATCCATGGTCTCTGAAGAAAGATGGAGGCTGAGAGCAGTGGAGAAAAATGCAGAGATAAAGACAGGCTGGGGAGAGCAAGGCAGGCCATAGCAGGGTAAAAGGAAAAAGGGGGAAAGAGACACAGAGAATGATGAAGAGAGGAAGAGGAGAGAGGGAGAAGTGAGCGAGCCCCAGCATCTCAGCCCATAAAGTCTCTGGAATGGGAGGAAGGGGTGAGGGAGTCTCTGGCACCAGCTCAGGCCCCGTCATGGCTCAGTGTGGGAGGGGGGGATCGGGAGGGAGCAAAGGGTTAGGGTGTCTTACTTCCAAAGCTGAGTGACTTGGGGGAGCCTTGTTGGAGAGAAGAAGAGGCAAGAGGAAGGGGTCAGAGGGAGGGAGGAAGAGAGAAAAACCCTCTGGGGATATAATTGAAGGGGATGACTCCAGAAGAATTTCCAGAGAAGGTCAAGGGAAAGAAGGAAGCTCTCCAGTGCCAGCTCCTCTCCCCATTCTCGGTGCATCTGGGCAAACCCATGCCTTCCTGAGACCCCCTTTTGGTCCCCATCCCCAGAAGCCCTCAGTTTTTCTTTTCTGGCACATTCGTGGAGTCTCCTTTCTCCCTGTTGGTGGACCTTGAGGGGAATGGACCAGGAATTGGTGGGAGACCCACTGTTGACCAGGGATCATATCTGCAACATCCCACCTAATCTCCACAATGACTCCTCCAAGCATGAATGGTCTCCCACTTCAGAGAGGCCAAACTTGACCCAAGTCATGGGAAAGAGGAGAGCCAGGACTTGCTACATCTTCTTGATGCCATGGGCTGAGATGTCCCCACTCCACACTCCTGTCCTTGCCACCACACAGGTACAATATACACACAAAACAAGATCTAGAACCCAAAGCCAAAGAGGGGAGGCCTTTTGGGGCAAGAGACAAGAGGTGGGATGGGGTGGGTAATAGCATCCTGCAGCTGTTCTCACAGCTACCCCCAGCTGTGAGGACTTTGAAGCCCACACACAATCCTGGGCCTCCTTTGGATTCTATCTCACCACTCACCCAGGACACAGAGGCTGGTTAAGGGGTCCTCCTGGAAGGTGGAGGCCGAAAGCACTCAGGCTCAGGACAGGCTGGCTCTGCCCTGAGTCCTGGTTTCTGCTCCAAGACCTGGATCCTTCTGGAGCCCAGTTTCAAACAGGTATGACTTACCCCCTTTAGCCTCATCCAAATAGTGGCCTGAGGCCCAAGGATATTTCGCTGAAATTCTGAATAAGGGTCTGAAACTGGAAGTCATGAGACCTCAGCATCTGAGCCTCCAAACACCTGGCTATTGGAAGTCTCCAGATTTAAATATGCTACTACCCGTGGCACTGAATGTCCCCCGATATCCAAACATTTGAGTGCACAAGTCACTGAGTACCTAGGGGCTGATGGAGTGTCTACAGCTGGAAATCTGAGATGAAAGGGAGTCTGCACCTTTCCAGCACCAATTCATCAGGCCCCCTCTATCCTCCTGGCTCCCTCATGAGTCCCTTCCATGCTGCCCACCCAGAGAGGCCACTCTGCTCTCCTCACCCTCCAGGCCTTTGCCTTGGTCAGGCCATCACACCCAGACCCCCAGCACAGACGTGTCACACAGGAACCATCACCCACTCAGGTCAGTGATAACCGGGTGATCACGACTGGGGGCCTCTGGGCCTGTGGAGAGGAGGCAAGGGGACAGGCCTGGGGCCGAGGAGAAGGTAGCGCTTTCATTTGAATAATGGGCAAAATCAAATTAATTCTACATTAAATAGTTGTGAATAAAGGGTTGAAGTCAGCAGTTTCAAACTTGTTTTCCTTAATTACTTTCCGTGTTTAATGTCATTAAGAAGATTAAAAATTCATTAACAAGAGTACTAAAGTGGCAAATCAGGAAAGCGATCACTCCAGGTTAGAAACTCCGCTGAGGCCGCACAGTGAGTCTTCTGCAGGGGGGCGCGGGTAGGAGGGGCCCCAGAGAGTTGGGGACAGACACACACTCACACACTTAACACACTGACACACAGCAACAACATAAACATGCATACATCATAATGTGTGCACACATCCACACACTTAGACGTCTCCTACTCATCCATACCCCGGACTTTTGTGATTATGGGGAGACAGTGCATTAGGGTTTGGAACTCATCAGGCCCCTGACTTCAGAAACCTCTCTTCTGACAAGGAGAATCAAAGATCAAACTTTTGTGACAAGGCGATATATGGCCTTGGGAATCCATGTCAGCCCAGAGGTCTCCGAATTCCCTTTCTGGTCTCTCGGCCATCTCTCTGTCCCTCCCTGTCTCCTTTTCCCTCCCCTCCCACACTAAAGGGCTCTCTCAGGGCAAACCTGATCAGTTTCCTGGGAGGAGCTGCCGTCTTTGAGGCTTAATTATCCTGGAAAAGGATCCCTTTTGTCTTTTAGCTTGTGGGGGGTGGGGGTGACTGAAGGGTGGGGAGGGGTCATGTTTCCTCCAGGGAGAGGTAGCAGGGACACAAAGGGTAACCTAGTCAGAGAGGGTGAGGCTAAAACGGCTGAGGAAATGGGACCCAAGTGTCCTGGTGTTCAGACCAGATTCTGCTGCCCAAGCCCTGTCTCTAACACCTCACCTCTCACCCTGCCTTTATTCCCCTTCTCATTGCTGACCTCCTTCCTCCCAAATTCCAGACTTTACTTCCCCTTCACCATGAAAAAACTCTCCGTGATTCAGAACACTCTTCCCCGTGGCTATCACAATCCCTCTGCCTGCATTTCTATATTGCTCTCTAGGCCCTGAATTCAGTAACAGGTCCCTGCAGGGGTCTAGGTCACCTTGGGTGCCTCTGTGCCTTTGTGGCTATAGTGTGTGTCTTGGTGGCTGTGTTGGTGAGTGTGTGTATATCTGAGTGTCTTTGCGTGTCTGGCTGTGTGAAAAGAACCATAAGTTCAGGTTGGGAACACCAAGTTAATCATAAACAAATGTAACCAGTTAAGCCTGTGAGATTCCATTAGAAGGAACCCTCTTATTGTATAGATGGGAAAACCAAAGTCTAAGAAGATGAAATTCCACTCCTAGGAATAAACTCAAAAGAAATGAATACATAGGCCCCCACAAAAACTTGTACAAGAATGCACATAGCGATATTATTCATAATGGCCAAAAAGTGGGAACAACCCAACTGTCCATCAACTGATGAGTGCATAAATAAAATGTGACTTATCCAAACCATGGACTATTTGTGTGTGTGTGTACATTTTTTTTGCATTTATAGTTGACCACTTCAAAAACATGAGGTTAGGAGTGCTGGCCCCCCGTACAATGGCAACTTTGCATAAACCATACCATGGAATAGTATTTGGCCATAAAAAGGAATGAAATACTCATTTATGCTACAACATGAATGAATACTGAAAACATTACATTAAGTTAAAGAAGCCAGTCATAAAAACCATGTACTGTATGATTCCTTTTATATAAAATGTACAGAATAAGCAAATATACAGAGAAAAATAATAGATTAAGGATTGCTTAGGGCTAGTGGGGAGGGGATTTGGGGGAAGGAGGAGTAACTGCTAGTGGACATAGGCATTGGGGGGATGATTCAAATGTTCTAAAATGTCTTATGGTGATGGTCGTGCAACCCTGTGAATATACTAAAAACCATTGACTTGTACACTTTAAGTAGATGAATTGAATGGTATGTGAATTAGATCTTAATGAAGCTGTTTTGTTTTTGTTTTTTTTAACGATCTATGTTGCTCAAGGTCTCCCAGCAAGTGAACAGTGGCGCTGGTACTAGAGCTTGGTCCCTTTACTCTAAGCTCAGGGCTCCTTACACAAGCCCTACCATGCCTCCCAAGTCTTTCTGTGGAGACTCTAAGGCGTGTGGGGAGGTCTCCACATATTGTAGCATCCTGGCTTTTCAGTCAGGTTGTCAAGTCTCTGTCTGTGACAGCGTGTCTCCTTATGTGTGTGTACATATGGATTTGTGGTCTCAGAATAAGTGTGTCTCTGCACTCTCGTGTCCGCTCATGGCTCTCTCTGTGGTGATTGCTGTCTGTGCCCAGGCGGCTCCACTCACTGCCTGGGCCTCTGGGTTTCCCTGCGTTCATCTGGGCATGCCCATGTCTCTGAATGTCAGTGCACATGCCTGGGTCCGTGAGGCCATGGGACTTCAGGGGAGTCTGTGTTCATGTGCTCGTGCATGGCAGTGCTTCTGCCTGTGTAATGTGTCTCAGTGGGTGCCCATGGATTTCTTAATGTCTCAGTCTGGAAGTCTGGGTTCCCATGCCTTCACCTCTGGGTCTCTGCCTGCAATATGTGTCAATGTGTCCCTGCACATGTCAGTCTGCATATTTATGTTCTGGTGTCCACACAAGTCCATCTGCAGGCCCTGAATCTATGTAGCAGGGTTCCACGGGCCTGTCCATATGAGTCTGTTGTGTCTGAACCCCTCCTCCGGGCACCAGCCCCAGAAGGCGCCTGCCTCTCCACACCCCCCCCACCCCCCACCCCCCCGCTTCTGACAGCCATGGAGAGCGCGTCACAGTAAATTCATGGCCGCCCGGCTGGGAAACAGGCGGCTGCAATGGAAAGGAAGCGTGGATTTGCATATTGAATTAAAATTAAGAGCTAATTATGCAAATAAATTATGACATTTGGCAGGAGAATTTGCTTCAAGATCATTTATTACGTTCTTTTTATAACAGTGTGAGCATTTAACGGTCAAAGACAATATTTTAAGGGAAAATTAACGCAAGATTATTAACCTAAAAACAATTCCACATTAATGAGATGGTGAGCTGATCCCCCCACACACCTGGGCAGGTCTATGCCTAGCCTGGGAAGGCCTTTTTCTCCTCCCTTCCTTCCTTTCCTAGTCTGTAGGGAGCAGGCTAGGATGAGGCCTGGGAAGGGAAAGGGAGCCTTAGGGTTTGTATCTTCTTCAATTGGGAGTCTGCTAAGCTGAAGCTGCCACCTGAGATCAGAGCCCTGGGCCGAGCTTCAGAGACCACACAGATGAGCTGAGCCTCACTCCCAGACACCCCTAGTCTGATGATGAAAAACAGGTCGTGGCCATGGGGGGCCCTGTTGTAAGGAGAAAGACAGACCTCTACGCTAAAAATGATTCTGTAAATACCAGTTGGGATGCGAGCTGGAAAGTAGGGTTTAAACGGTCTGGTTGTGTCCCCCCTCTGACAGTTTCCGTTCCCTCCCTTTCCCAGGTGGAAGAACCCAGATTCCCTGTTGACCCCTGCCCCCGACTCTAGTGCTGGAGAGTTTTGAATTTTACAGCCTGCTGGGTCTCATTGTCTCTCAATTTTCTCTGCAACCTTAATATCAGTCTAGTTTGTCTTTTGTGGGGGTGGCAAGGATAGAGGGGCTCTCGTTTATGTTTCCTTTGCATCCCCCAACCCATCCTATAGCAAATGGAGAGTGAACCCCAAAGGAAGTGGCCCACCTCAGCTGGCCTGCATGCATGGCAGGGGTGGTGGGGGCATCTGCTCTACCCAATCCCTGAGCTAACTCTAAGGTGTGCAGACTCTATTAGGACAGACCTAAGTCTGCAGTGTGGACTTGTGGAAGGGAACCCAAGACCTCCCTGTGGACCACCCTGCTGGGTGAAAGCCCTGGGTTCCAGAATGACCCTGCTCTGATGCAAACATGATTCCTGGCAGGCATGATGCTGTTACCTGTCATTCCTTGATGCCAGTATTTGGCTTTTTCAGGAACAGCGTAGGGAGGGACGGCTGTTCCTCATGCTAGGTCGCACCTCCAGGCCCAGCATTTTATGTGAGTTTTGCAAAACTCCTGTGAGGCAGGGGCCAGGTACCACTGGCTATGGCTTTGGACTTAGGACAGTCTTCAACTCAGGCATCCTGAGGTTGCAACCTCTCTCTTTCATTGATTGACAAGTCCCTTCACTGCTGTGTGGAGCATCTGCCCTCCAGATACACACCCATTTTTCTCTGCCCTGCTCTATGTCCAGGAGGCTGGCCTGCCTAGTTTGCATCAACTGGTGCCCTTGGGTTTGACCAAAAGGGGTCACCGGCAAGAAATGAGGGGGTTGGGGTATTTCTGTCCTTGGCTACCTTCTGTCCAGGTTGCTGAGGTTTGGCTGCATCTCCCCACCAAAGGCCACAGTTCTCCACACCTCTCCACACAGATGTTCTTCCCGGTTCTGGTCATTTTTCTCCATCCATCTCTGTCCCTTTTAGACTGGGCTTCCTGCTGTTACTAACCTCAGGATACTGCATCATCACTTGTACTTTTCCTAGTCCTTGCCCATACCTTTGTAAATAGTTGTTTTGTTAAACTCTCCTCAGACAACCCAACAGAGTATGTCATATGTTTCCTGTCAAAACTCTGGCTGGTACATTCCCAGTGCACTTCAATTTCCTCATCTGGAAAACAGGGATGATAATATACAGCTGACAAGTTATTAGTACACATCCAGTGAGAGATGTGTTTCAAGGCACTTTGTAATTTCTGGATCACAAATCAAAATGCTCATTTCCAGATAGAAACTAGACTGGGAATTAGGCTGATGTTGAAACCATCTCTGTTACAAAGATTCTGTGTGACCTTGGATAAGTCACTTCCCCTCTCCCAACCTGTTTTCTCATTGATAATGTGCAAGGGCTGAACGCCTAACTTTAAGGTCAGTTGTAGAAAGTGATGATTCCATGTTCATTTTGCTGTTGAGGAAACAGTGGTCAGCTGACTTGCCCAAGGTCACCTAGGAGGCCACATGCCAGAGAGTCTATCTGGGGCACAGGAGCTTAAATGGAACCCCACTGTTGGACCTTGGAGACTTGGTGGAACAGACAGGCCTGGCCAGAGGTGTCCAGAGCTGGGGGTCTCCCCCCAAGTTTCAGTGGCTCACTCTGCCTCCCAGGGCAGGATGGACCATCCCTTGGAGAGAGAGGGTGAAATTATTAATAACAATGCTAATAAGAGAGAGAAAACAAAGCCAGTGGGGCCTGAGCATTTTTTAAATAAAGAAATTTCCCTCATCTCGTGGTTAATTTAAAAGGTTTATTTCTTGAAATGAATCCTCTTCATCAAACCTCCGATCCTTGAAGATCGGAGGCGACTGCGAGTGCTGGTAATGAATTGATTTGTAACTTGAGCGACACGGCGCCCTCCCGCCCGTGCCCACTGAGGGCCCTTAATCTATGGTGTTTAAGGGAAAATGAGCCTCTCCATCTCTTGGCCTGAAACCCAGCACCAGGCAGTGGATCCAGCAGGTGAGGCCCAGGCCCAGGCACAATGGGTATCCCCGACCGGAAGGTCTATCTGGCAGGCCACCCCATCCCAGCTCCCAGCACCCCCTCGCCCTTTCTTTAAACTCAGAGTCAGAAGAGCCCCTCAAACCAATACAACCCACCACAACCTGGGCCATCCATAACCACACAGACCCACGACTGTCAAACATACCCACATACCCACACACAAAGTTGCACTGACCCAGCATCACACCACAGTTGCATTGAACTGCACAATCTTACGATGTTACATAAACAGTCTCCTTTCAGGCATGAAATGCAGAAATACAGTCACACATGTCCCCTATACTTATTAATGTAAGGCACCCAGTCATAGTCATGGATCCAGTCTCAGACATCCAGATGCAAGGGGGCACATACCCTGAACAGGAGGACCACATTTCCATAAGCATGACAATTAATCAGTGAATATTTGGCAACACGGGCATGGCAGTGTGACATGGTGGAACTAGCACAGGCTTTGAGCCACAGAACTGGATGTGAATCTAAGTCCCGTTGTTTCCATTCAGTTTGATCTTCCTCAGTCCCAATGTCCTCATCTGAGGAACTATAGCAACAACATCTGTCATGGGCTTTTTGTGAGGACTGACTAGATAATAGATGTAAAGCTGCTGTTGAACTGTTAACTTCATGAAGGCAGGGACCTTTGTGACTGAGGTAATGTATGTTGACTATTTAGGAGAGCTTTGGCATAGAGTAGGGGCTTAATAAATGCTAGATAATATGATCACTGCTATCCACGACTGTATCCTCAAATCCTACTACAGTTCTTTGTATGCATTTATATAAATGTATGCTAAATTATGCCTAGCACATAGTCAATATTAATGGAATGATAATTATTTTAAAAAGGGAGGTGGAGAAATAATAATCATTTAGTAAGTGTTTGCAATGTGCCCAGAACTGTGTTAAATAGATACAGAAGATTATTTCATGGAATCCTCTCAGCAAGTCTATGAGATTGTTCTAATATATGTACACCCATTTGCAAGTGAAGACGATGGGCCCAGGGAGGTTAAGTGGCTTGCCTAAGATTACATAGCTGGTAAGTGGAGGAGAAGGGATCTGAACCCAGGTAGTAAGACTCTAGAGCTTGCTTGGGTAATGCTGGGGAAAAAAAAAATACAGGAACAGCCTTACTCTTCCTGGGGACCCATGTGTCTGTGGGGCAGAGCCAGTTATACCTTAGGACTGCTTCCTTGAAAGTCACCTTGAAGTTCCCACTAATGCCCTCACCTGAAGATGTCTCTGGTGGCAGGTCTGTGCCAGGTGATTGGGCAATGCAAGCCTTGGGTGGCTCTCCAGCCTGCCACCTGTCCCAGTTGTGTGCACAGCCTCCGAATCCAGAAGAGGTCTTTTGTTGCTTCCAGCTCTCCCACCTCATCAACCTCTAGTAGCTCTGTGGTGCTGATCCAGGTTTCTCTATTTTGAAATAGCTTTAAAGTGGATGAACCAAACCCCAAAATGCTCTGGGTACATACACATGGCAAAATCCTCCTTCCTACCTCCCACCTTTCTACCTCCCACCTTTCCGATTTGGCCACTGTTATTTTGCTGCCACCACATGAAGGCCAGCAGGACCACAACCCTTCTCCTCATCCTCAAGGTACGCTTCTTGCCTGAAGTAGTGGGTCAGCTGCTTGGCTTGGTCACTGGCTGGATCCTGGTTGGAGGAGCCATACTCAGCCCAAATCCTCCTCATGGCCTCAAAGTCCAGTGTTCGTCTGGGTCCGACTCTCCTGGGCTCCAGAGAGACTTATCTCCTTTTTCTCATGCCCAGCCCACTTTCCACCCCAGTCTTAGGGGCAGGGAGGGCTCATGGGCCTTCCTGAGTGGCCCCTCAGGCCATAGTTCAGTCAAAGAATCCCAAAGCAACCCCTCAAGAAGTGAGACACCCCATGTCCAACCCAGAGAACTCAGAGGTCACCATTGGGCCTCTTCCCATGCCCTGCGCTGCTCTGCACTCCGCTGCCTTCCCCACTCAGAGCTACAGTGCCGAGTGGGCACAGGGCGGGGGCGAGGGGCCATGCTCCCCTTCTGCAACTTCCTAGGAGAAAATCATTTTTTATAACTGTTGGAATCCTGACTGAGCTGTCACAAGTACATGAAACCAGCTACATGAATGGTAAACTATCCATCAGTCACAGGCCTATTTGCTCTGAGACAGTATAAACATCTCGCATTTTTCTTCAAGATAGAAAATAATACTAACCCCATCACACCCAGGTAATTTGGCCCCCACCCCAAAAGGAAACTTATTGGTCACACTGGTCTGCTTTCCTCTTGTCTCCCAAATCTTTTTACTGTTTTGCCCACTAATTCCACTCTTCCCTGAAGAATCAATTTGGTTCTGCCTTTCAGCTTTCTCTCTATCTGTTTAAAACCAAATTTAGCAACCCCCACCCCTCAAAGTCAACAAGTGCTAAGGAGAAACAAGAAGGAAATCATTCTTGAAGATACAAGCTAGTTTGGGTCTCAGTGTACAGACTCTGGTTCCCTGAATGAGCACTGGCAGATGGATGTGTGGCCAGCTCCCAACTTGCCTTCTAAGAAGTGTGATGAGGCCCCTCCTGCACAACTGGTCAGGGGTGATGGGGATGAGGAAGAGAATGCATCCACCCTATTGGGTGAGACCTCTCCTCCTGCACACCTGGGCAGAACTTTGTCTCTTAAAGGCACTCCAGACTAAAGGGGACACATGACAGGAACTCAGGTATTTTTTGAGCCAGCTCCAAGAGGCCATGACTTTCTCTTACTTTTCCTCCAGCCCCCCCCCTGCCCCCCCCCGCAGTCTGGTTTCCACAAAACTTGACCCAGGGCAATGACCCGAGCTTCCAATGATAGGTAGGTAGGATGGATGAATGGATGGATAGACAAATAGATACATACAAACATACCCTGACATACATATCCCCACACAGATCATGAGGACACATTCAGTACAGCACAGGAGTTAAGAGTACAGGTTCTGAAGGCATACATTTAAACCTGCTTGCTCCACTCATCTCTATATGTGTCGCCTTGGATAAGTTAGTTAACCCCATTCACCATTCCTCAACAGGAAATGAGAATAATAATAGGATCTAATTTGTGGGACTATGAAAATTCGATGATAATGGCAGTTAGCACAATGCCTGGCATAGAGTCGTCGTCGTCGGCAGCCGTCCGTCTCGAGAGACGATGGTGTAGCTTCTTAAGAGTCTATCTGCACCGCCGAGAATGGTTGTGCAGTCCAACTCGGGAGTGACACGGTATCTGTCTCCTCCCATGTTGAATCGACATCTTGTGATGACGCTGGAGTGTCCTCTCCAGTGAAGCTGAAGCTACAGAGCCTGGGCAGGGTGATATGGAGGGTCTGCTGTTGCCCATGCAGCAGACCCCCCCTCTCTTCGCAGCTGAAGGGTCCAAGGGAAAGACGGAGTCAATACAGCTTGGCTTCAGGTGCGCCGCAGGAGTTGCCGGTGTTGACTACAACGTCAAACCGCCTTAGGGACTCCGGCTCCGGATTTTCTGTCGGGGTTTACTCCCTTAGCCTTTCCCCTGAAGAGGTATGCCGCAAGGTAGCGGAGGTTTTTTGGAGTCAGAGTTTTCCTTCTCTGATGTGCCCTGACTGGAAGATCGAACCAGCGACACTTAGCTTGCAGGCCGACGCTCAATCCACTGAGCCAAACCAGCCAGGGCTACTGGCATAGAGTAAGTGCTCAGTAACTGATTACTATTACTATTACTGTACTTTGCACACACATGTAAGTACTTATGCAAATCAGAACCTCTTCTAAACTTGGATAATGCACACACATATGCAAACATGCACATATGCCACAAGTATAGGCCAACACTTGATGATGGCGTAGAGTGGTGGTACTGGAGGGCACGCAGGAGCCAGACAGTTCAAATCCATGCTCTGACATTTACTAGCTATGTGATTTGGAGCAAGTTATTTAGTTCCTCACTTATAAGATTATTGTGAAGGATAAATTAGTTAATTTAGTTAATAAAGCACTTAGGACACTCTGTGTTTGCTTAAAAGCAAATAAATCTCACAACCTTGTAAGCTAACACCTGTCTAGCTCTTAGAGTTTGCAAAGCAAACTCTCCTAGACATCATTCCCTATTAAGTGATTTGTCCTTGAATATCTAAAAGAGGCTTTGTGGGAATTTATCCTCTATAAACAAACCCCAATGGACCCTCTCCTGTAGGGTCAGAGCATTGCCAGAGTGGGAGATGCCCTCCTCCCACTGGTCTCTAGATTTCCTCAAAAGTGGCAGTGGCCAGCCCTTAATGACTGTGGTGGTCTCCAACCTCCTTCCCATCAGGTCCAGAAACATAAAGTGAGGCGCTATTTTGCAAGCGAAATGGGAGGCAACTGTGGCCTTCTCCTCCCCACTTCTCCTCTGGGGTCTGAGCCAGAGCCAGTAGAGTCACCCCCTGTGTGTGCACGTGAGGCTGACACTCCAGGCTGGGAAGAGTCCAGGGTGAACTGACCAGGGGCTCCAAGGCTAAAGAAGAGCAAGCCAACTCCCAGGCCCCTCGCCAGCCTCCTGTGTCCTGCCCGGGGCTGCCACTAGGAGGCTAATGAAAAGGGAAGAGGCAGGCCAGGGCTTGGGCCAGCAGGAGACAGCAAGGGGACAATGTGAGGCAGATAGGGGGCAGCCCTCAGGCAGGGACAGACAATGTCCCCATATGGGAAGCAGACGGAGCTGCCCTGCCCCCCTCAGTCCTGGGGCCTCCTGGGCTGCAGGCAGCAGTCTCAGCTCAGCGAGAGAGCCCGGGTAGTTTGTACCCAGGAAGATGAGCCCTCTGAGCTGCTGTGGCAGGAAAAGGAGCAGGAGGGAGCTCTCAGTCCAGCAAGTGCCCTGCAGAGACCTTGGCAGGGGCCATGGAGCCAAGAGCACACCCGCAGGCCTCGTGTGTACACACACACCGACCACTTTGTGGTTTGTCTAAATATTTTACAAATATGCCATCATTCATGTCCAAAGTAAAAGAATGTACAATACAGAAGCACGAGGAGTAAAATGTGACAATTCCCCTACAGCCAACAACCCCACAGACTCCCTTCTTCAGAAGCAGTTATTTTGAACACTTGCCTTTAAGCAAAGGCCACTTTCTATTGTGAGTCTGTGGAGGATCTGTTGTCAGTCACATTCTCCTCAATGCCAGGCTTTCCTTGGAGCAGAGCCCGTGGTGAGGGCGGCTGGGAGGAGAGTGTCACACAGCAACCCCTCCCCCCGCCCCCGCCTTGTCTGTGATTCCAGGTTGTAAACCTCCTGAAATGATTCCATTTCTACCCAACTTTACCATATCTTAAAAGTTAAAAAATCTCCTGTCTTTTTAAGGCCAGGCTTCATTTTTAGTTTTATAAGTTTCTCCCTGTCTTTAAAATTTAGTTTAGCTTGTTTATTTTGTCTCATAAATCATGTTTTGCTAGTAATCAAAAGGCATGAATGAAATTTTTAGAATTCACATGAGGACTGGAGCTTTTTGAGCATCAGGCCACCACCAGGCTATCCCCTCGGAAGACATGAAAATCTGAAAATCAAGCTGCGGTCTGCTCCCCACTAGGACAGCTGCAAGGGATACCCACAGAGGACACCCTCTCTGAGACTCGTGATTACACTAGTTCCTTGCCTGGGGACAGGAACTAGCAATTATTGGATCCTTCCGTGTCAGATCCTTTAGACAGAACTTCAGGAACTTTCAGAACAGGATCTGGATGGACGCCAGGATGCTCTCTCTGTCTCTGGTGTTTTACCTACAGTTTCCACCACCAGGGAAGGGTTACAGAGAAGGACTCCAATGGTCTCCACAAGTCAGGTGTTCAGGGGTCGCTCCAGCCAGGGGTGGGAGAAAGTCAGGAGACATGCTCTGAGACTACATGTTGGTTTCCAAAAGTGAGACCCCCATTCCCAGTGGGGCTTGGCCAACAATATCAGATGTCTACTACAGTAAGCTCTTCTAACCTTCACAGATTTGTGAGATAAGAATTGTCATCTCCTTTTCCAGCTGGCATGGCTCAGTGGATTGAGTCCCAGCCTGTGAACCACAGGGTTGCTGGTTTGATTCCCAGTCAGGGCACATGCCTGGGTTGTGGCCTGCGTCCCCAGTTGGGGCCGTGTGAGAGTCAACCACACATTGATGTTTCCCTTCCTCTCCTTCTCCGTCCCTTTCCCTCTCTAAAAATAAATTAATAAAAAAAATTTTTTTAAGGATTTATCCCCATATTGCAGGTGAGTAAACGGAGACTCAGAACACAGACAAGTTAGCCTAGAACCTGAATCCAAAGTCAGGTCTGTGTGACTCTGAAGCCCATGCCCTTGACACGTATGATGCTGATTCCCTTAAAGGAAGGAACAGCAAGTCAATATGAAATATCTTTCTAATAGGCCAGTTGCATGCCAGGCACTATGGAAAGCTGTGTGCAGTAGCCAGAGTTGGGCCAGAGAGGGGGTTACATGCAGTGAGAAAGGAAACGCAGAAGAGTCACTTCTCATTCGATGATCAGTAAGGGAGCAGGCATGTGACCTGTTCCTTGAAGGATGAATGATAGTTCAACTCGTGGAGACATCAGGGAGGTTATTTGCAGCCAAAGGGACTGGTGTGAGCAGAGTCAGATAGGTCAAAGCTTAGAAAAGGATCTGAGAATGAAGCTGGAATGAGAGACTTGTGGCCAGTTATGATTGGAGACAAATTGTCTGGTCATTAAGAGTGCATACAGGCTTTAGGGACCTCAGCCCAAGGTGTATAATCCTGGCCACTTATTTAGCCTCTCTGTATCTGTTTTTCCATTTGTAGAATAGGGTGAAATTAAAATAGCTACTTAGGATTATGGTGAAATTGAATGAAATAATGTATGAAAATAAAGCTTTGAAGCAATAACTATTATCATAAGGTGAGTTGGATTTTAACACATATTGGGAGCTATGGAAGATTTCCAAGTAGGGCTGTGACATTGCATTAATTCCTGGAGCTATTGTAACTAAGTACCACAAATTGGGTGGCTTAAAACAACAGAAATGTATTCTCTCACAGCTCTGGAAGCTCATAGTCCAAACTCAAGGTGTCTGCAGGGCCCTGCTCACTCTGAAGCCTCTTCCGGCATCTAGTCACCCTGGATGTCTCTAGGTTTGCAGCAGCCTCCATCTTCACATGGTGGCCTCCTCTTCTCGTAAGGACACGGTCATGGGTCATGTTGGATTAAGGACTCACCTTAGTTCGGTATGACCTCATCTTCATTTACATCTTAATTACATCTACAAAGACCCTATTTCCAAATAAGGTCACAGTCCTAGGTACCAGGGGTTAGCACTTTTGTGAACAATATTTTTTGGGGGGAGGGCAGAGTATAACCCATAGCAAACATGGTCAGAGCTGTGCTTTGGATAGATTGGTTTGGTATGGGTAAGTGGGACAAATTACACTCCAGAGAGACAGGTGGGAAGGAGATTGCTCAGGAAACAAGAAACAGAGGACCAGATTTGGGCCAGTGGCAATACGGATGGAGATTTTATAGGACCCAACAATTGCTAGGGTGGGGAGGGATGAAGATGTGGGAGGGAAGAAGGGAGTGTCCAGATGATTCAGAGGCTTTATAAGTAAAAAATGAGGGAATGAGGAAGAGGGATCTGAAGGAAGGAGGCCCATTAGGTTCCAAGCTCTTGGAAGGGAGAAACTATGTCCTTCCCTTGGTGTCCTTATGCCTGACACAGTGTCTACACACTGTAAGTGCTTGAGAAATGTTTGCCAAAGAAATGAATGTATTCCATTTTGCACATGGTAAATCTGGCATACCAGTTAAAACAGGCAGGTGGAAATTCAAGCCTGTCATTTGGTAAACAGAAGTTTGGGGTTAGAAATCTCAATTGGGTGTTCATTTCCAGAGACATTACAGGTCAAGTCGAAATTGATAGAGATTATGAAAATGCAGGGAGGGGAGAAGAAGTTTGAGGGCAGAATTGTGGGGCACAGTTACATTTAGGGGATGAGAGAGGGCAGAGGAGCCGGTAGGAGGCCAGAAAAGGAACTTCAGAGATGAGGGAAGGTAAGTAAGAAGGTGCAATGTCATAGAAATCAAGAAAGGAGACGTTTCAAGGAGGAGGGGTGGAGCTGCTGCCAAATGCGCAGAGGTCAAAGAGAAGAAATACTGAGAGGAGCCTGTGGATTTCCTAATTAGGAGACTAGCAGCAGTGTTTCCACCTGGTTAGGGCAGGAGGAGGTGAGGGGAGCCTACTCGGGGCAAAGAACCGAAGAAAAGAAGGAGTATGTGTACATATATGCGTGTGCATGAGTGCAAACACCATCACGCTCTCCATATCTGTGTGGACCTGGTAGTTAATGAAATATAGAAGAAACAAACAAAAAAACAACCATCGTTGGAGGGGGTGCACATGTCAGGACGCAGGGTTTGCCAGTAAGGTGATGGCTAGACATGGAAGTAGAAAAGAGACGGCTGGGGGAAAGGGAGAGTAATTCTTAGTGCCTGATGCATCTTCTTTGGGGGCGGAGGATGGAGGGCAGTGACACCCTGGGCAGATGAGACAACAATGCCTAGCTCAGCTCTCAAATCCCAGAGGCCCGTTTGTCCAGGTTTCTGTTGCAGCTGCCTCTGGATGGGGGGAGGGGAACAGGGCCTTGTCCTCAGCCCTTTAGTCCATATGGAGCCCTCACTGCTGTCAATCTTGTTTACCACTGTATCCTGATGTTCCAAATCAGTGTCTGGCACATAGGAGAAGCTCAGTAAATACTTATGATTGGAAATGACAGTGACAACATCACCACCACCAACTAAGAGCAATTAAGCCCCTGCTGTATGCCTGGTACTTTACATTTATTAAGTAGGGACTATTATCATCCCCACTTAACATATGAAGAAATAGGAGTTCTGAAGGATTTAATGAGTTTCCAAAGGTCACTCAGCTAGGATATGGTAGAATCAGGATTTGAACCCAGACCCGTATAACCCTAGAACTGTCACTCTTGACCATTAAGATTATTGTTACTGCAGGAATGTGTGAGTCTGTGGGGAAGCGTAACCTGTGTCTGTGCTATTCTGCATGTATTTGCAGTTGTCCACAGGGGCATACGTTTGTAGGTCCTTGTGTGTGTGTGTGTGTTCCTATGTGAAGAATGTACCTGTACTCAGTTGTGTGTCCTTGTGGGTTTGTAAGCACAGATGCTGTTCCACACACAGCACCCAAGTTTGAACTCCCCAGTGTGTTTCTGCTTAAGGCAGCGATGGTTGAATTTAGCTCTCTGTTGTGTGCAGAACCCAGTCTGGAGCCCACCTCCTCCTCAGAGGGCTCATGGGATGGGGGGGTGGGGGTGGGGTCCCTGCCCCCTGACAGTTCTTCCCATAATTCTCCTTCCTTGTTTAAAGGGGCCAGTGGGTTTAATGATTAGTTACTGCCTTGTCGATATACTCACCCAGGAAGAGAATGAATGGCAAGGCGCTGCCCCCGCCCGACACACACATTCTGTGGCAGATTAAAGATGAGGGAGGGGACACTTCAGCAAGGGAATTTGGAGGAGGGCAGCTCCAGGGAAGCTCTGTGGGGACCTTGGAAGGGCCTTTCCTTGTGATTCTCCAATTGCTCCCACAGAGGCGCTCCTGCAGGCAGAAGGAGCTCCTTCCTACCACCCCTCCTCCCAGTCCTCCCCTCTCCAAGTCCCCCAGGTTCTGGGAGGCAATGGGAAGACTGCCTTCTTGAGGTGGGAGAGCATGCCTGTCCAAGTTCTCATTGTCATGTACTTGAAAGTACCTATGTCTGTATGTTTCTGTGCCTTTGAGAGTTCCTATTTTCATGTGTTTGGCGGCCAACCATCCATGTACCCAAATGTATAACACAGTCAATTAACATGTTTGGGTCCTTCTGTCCCTCCATATTCATATGTGGCTGCCTTTGCCCATGACTATGTGTGTACTCACACATGTATCTATGTGGGGTACATCTATTCTGTGTATCTGGGTGTGCATGTACAGATATGTGTATGTGGATGGGGGTGTCTGAGCTGTGCTATGTATCCTTGTCCTTCACTGTTCTCAAGCATGGCTCTCTTCCCATTCTGCTCTGGGTCCTGAATGCACTTCCTGATGTCCTGCGAAGGAGCTGGCAGTCTCTCACCGAGGAGGGGCTGAATGAAGCTTTCATCTCCCCCCCTCCCGCTAAACCTCGAAGGCAGGTCATGATGACTCAGTCCAAGTTATGGATCCCTGACCCCATCTCCAGCCTTTGCTCACTAGAACCTTCCCCTGCTGGGCTCCTGAGTCTTCCTGGTCTTCTTGAACCTGGGTGTCCTCATTGCCCAGAGAACATGCCCACCCAACCCTTAGTGAGTCCCCACTGACCTGTGCCCATTCATGAAGTCCATTCATGTTCTGTTACCCAACCTCTGCTGAGTCTCCACAATCCTACTCAGGTCAGAAGCCACCCACATCTATTTAGTGACCCATCCTATGACATAAATGTCTTCAGAAGCAAATTCCAAAGCACCCCATATTTCATAGCTTCTGGTCACTAACCATTAACACCACAACTCCTGACACTCTCTCCTTAGACTCACATCATCTGCCCCTCAACCTAACTTCACTGGATTCGGCCATGGCAGGAAGGGGAAAGGGGGACTGTACAAACAGTTGTTCCCCTTATGCCAGGACTCAGAGCTTGGGCCGGGGAGACTGGGGTCCTGGAGCAGCTAAGGGGAGGAACAGGAAGGAAGAAGTAGAAAGGGGTTCAGCCTGGCAGAAAAGAAATGCTAGGACTCAGGTCCATCCTCCCGCAATCCCCCTGCCCCTGCCACACACACATTCACACACACACTCACACACACTCACCCTGTTGGAAGGTGACATTTGCTATTAACCTTATATTGGGCCATTTTGTAAATCAATGTCACTTACATTTAATAACAAGTGTAATCAAAGGAATTATGCAAATTTAATTTGATGCTTCTTGAATTATGCAAATCTGCAGTGCACATAATGTTCTCTGACATGTGCCCGGTGGAGAGAGAGAGAGAGGGATCAGGGGAGAAAATGGGGAGGGGCTGGGAGAGGGAGGCTGGGGATGAGACTGAGGGAGAAAGGAGGATGGGGATGGGCTGGGATTTGGGACTTGGGACTGGGGGAGAGAAAGGCAGGATGCTGGAAGGCAGCAGAGCAGCTGCAGCCCAGGTGCTGTCCATCACGGGGAGAAGAGGTGGACAGGTCTGGTACCTCCACCTTCTTTCTCCCTGTTACCCTCTCCAATTCCAGACTTTTACTCCCTCTCCCCACTCACATCAGCATGACCTTTTTGGTAGCTTGTCCTCAACGTCTTCTTCTGTGAAATGGGAGTGGTCAAAAGGGCTGACCACTCATGGGTCCAAGACTCCTGATATAGCTTTGTCCTCTGAAAGGGCAGCTCCTCAGTCCCTAGCCCCCATGGCAAGGTGACCCGTTGTGACAACTAGGCATTATGATTGTCTCTTTTGTTCTTTATGGTCTTGAGGTTCTGGCAGTAGGAGTTGCACCACCCACCATATGACAATAAAAACCTACTGACCGGGACTTCCGGCCAAGATGGAGGCTTAGACGGACACGCTAGGTCTCCCTCTACAACCAGAGAGGAATACAACTACTTCAAAACAAAGGATAACTAGAAATTCCAGAAAATAAAACTACACGGAAGTCCAACATATGAAGTTATAAACCAGCGGTGCCATTTGGGCAGGTAAGAGTTAAAGAGGGCAGTGCTGTTTGCGGTCGCACCCGGAGCGGCGGGGCGGCGAGGAATCCCGGCTGCGCAAGCCCCTGGCGGTGCGCGACCCCGGCGAGGAGTCCCGGCTACGCAAGCCCCTGGCGGTGCGCGACTCCGGCGCTGGGGAGAGCGGCCGCCGCATCGCCTTGAACAGTGAGGCCCAGGGGGACGGGAGGACGGATCCCGGTCTCCTAGCTGAATAACTGTGTGAATCCATCTTGGACCCCCGCCCCCAAAGAAAGCACCACAGGGCTGCGAAATAGGTCGCGGACAGGCAGGCGCCCGTCGCTGATTTGTGACGCGTACACAGGCACTGCCCCCTACAGCCGGCCCAAGAAAACAAAACGCATCTGTCAAAATGCGGCAGACAACTATAGAAATCCCGGTGACACAGCTCACCAGACAGCAGATAGAGAACCTGACAGATGAACAGATAAGAAACCTGTCAGAGGCTCAGTTCTGGGCCATTGTTAGCAGGTGGCTTACAGAATTCACAAAAGAGCAGGAAAAAGATAAGAAAGAAGCGAAAAAATTTCATAACGAAAGGAACAAAACCGCATACGAGATAGAAGGTGAGAAAAAATCCAGAGTTCATTTCAACAAACTGGAATATGGAGAAGGAACAAGCAGTCAACCAATGCAGCGAGAGGAAATGGGAAGCAACAATGAGAGGATCAGAAACCTCTGGGACAGCTATAAAAGGCCCAACATAAGAATCATTGGTTTGCCAGAGAATGAGGAAGATGAACTAGAACTTGAAAAATTGAGTGAAAATATAATAAAGGAGAACTTCCCAGACTTGGGGAAGGGAATAGACTTGCAGGTCCAGGAAGCAAGGAGAGTTCCCAAGAGACTGGACCCAGGGAGAACCACTCCAAGACACATTATAATCAAAATGTCAAAAATTAAAGATAAAGAGAGAATCTTAAAAGCAGCAAGAGAGAAGAAAAGAATTATGTACAAAGGGGTCCCAATTAGACTATCAGCTGACTTCTCAAGGGAAACCCTACAGGCAAGAAGAGACTGGCAAGAAATATTCAAAGTAATGAAAATCCAAAACCTACAACCACGAATACTCTATCCAGCAAAATTGTCATTCAGAATAGAAGGACAGAGAAAGTGTTTCCAGGACAAAATAAAACTGAAAGAGTTCATTAGATCCAAACCACTGTTATATGAGATGTTAAAGGGACTGGTTTAAAAAAAAACAGAAGCTAGGGAGATGAAACAAAGGCAAACTAAATAGGCAACGAGAGTGGAAGAGGAACTGTGGGTACGGGAAGCATATTGGGGGGAGGTCAACAGGGAGGGGGAATGGGGAAAGGGAGGGGGATGATATAGGAATTGGGGATCAAGGTAGGAGGGAATGGAATAGACGAAGAGAGGTTGGGAGGAACTGTATGCACAACTAATGGACATAATCTAAAAGGGGGGGAACAACTGGAGGGAGGGGGGCCACCGGGTGGAGGGGAGCAGAGGGAAGGGAAATTGGCACAAATGTAATATTTTAATCAATAAAACACATTAAATCTGAAAAAACAAACAAACAAAAAAAAAAAACCTACTGACCCACTCTCAGGTACATATGGTGACAAACTTGACATGGTGATGATACACTCATATTGACACATGCATTTACATCTGAGATGACACAGTCATATACATACTGTTAAATATACACATACTATATAAATATAGCCAGTGACAATCAAAAATGGATCCAGTTGCTCATAGGGACCTGCATAAAGGCTGCACAGATACAAACACTCAGGTGTGCACTCTCATACATGAACATTTAAAATGTCACCTGGGGCCCTGATTCGTGTGTTTCTCTCCCTCTCTTTCTCTCTCCCTTCCCTGTCTCTAAAAATAAATAAATAAAATCTTTAAAAAAAAGAAATAAAACACAATAAATCAATCAATTAATCAATAAAATTTCACCTGGGGACTTCCAGCCAAGATAGTAGCATAGGTAGACATGCTGCATCACCCTCAAAAACTAAGAAGAAATTCAACTACCTCAAAACTGGAGACAACCAGAAGTTCCAGAAAACCGAGCTGTATGAAAGTCTAAAAAACAGAGATATAAAGAAGAAATACTCATCCAGACAGGTAGGAGGGGTGGAGCCAGGCAGAGAGGATGTGATGTGGAGGCCTCCGTGGCAGAGACAGTGACTGTGGCCAGCTGATGGAAAGCACAGAGTCACACATTGAAAAGAGTAGGGAGGGACACCTGGGGAGCATTCCCAGCACCACACCAGACTGTGCAGCTCACGGTTCCAGCATTGGGAAAAATCAAGCCTCATTGCTTCTGACTGTGAAAACCAGTGGGGGTTGGGGTGGAGGAAGAAACTGCCAGTGTATCAGCAGAGTGGTTTTTTTAGAGGGCCACCACAGTCCTAGAACATCCACAGATCCACCCGCTCTGGGAACCAGGGCCAGAATAACAGCTAGAGAGGTGCCAGTCCCATATGGGAAGTGGGAGAAGTGCTTGGAAAGCTGGAGGTGGGGGTGGGTGGGGAGTGCTGAGCAAGCAGCATTTTACCCTTTATAACCTCTCCCCCACATACAGAGTCACAATGTGGTAAAATGAGTCACCCCGTACTGACAAATACCTAAGGCCCTGCCCCTTACAATGTAACAAGTGAGACAGCTCTACCTAAGACACAGAGGCAAACACAGGAGCCTGTCAAGTTGAGGAGACAGAGAAGTATGGCCCAAAAGAGGAAACACATCAAGGTTCCAGTGGAAGAACTAAGTGACAAGGAGATAGCCAATTTAACAGATTAAGAGTTCAAAACACTGGTGATAAAGATGCTCACAAGCTTGACAGATATGCTTGAGTACAGCAAACACAGAAGGGAAGAAGGGAGGACTATGCTGTATGAAATGAAGGAAAATCCACACTAAACCAACGGTGAAGGGAAGGGAACTGGGGTTCAAATCAATGATTTGGAACATAAGGAAGAAATAAACAGTCAATCAGTACAGAATGAAGAAACAAGAAGTTAAAAAAAATGAGGAGAGGCTTAGGAACCTCTGGGACAACTTTAAACATCCAAACATCCAAATCATAGGAGTGCCAGAGAAGAGGAAGAGCAAGAAATTGAAAACTTATGTGAAAAAATAATGAAGAAAAACTTCCCAAATTTGGCAAAGTAAATACACATACAAGTCCAGGAAGCACAGAGAGTCCCAAACAAGCTAGACCCAAAGAGAACCACACCAAGACACATAATAATTAAAATGCCAAAGGTTCAAGATAAAGAGAGAATCTTAAAAGCAGCAAGAGAAAAGAAGAGAGTTACCTACAAAAGCGTTCCTATAAGACTATCAGAAGATTTCTAAAAAGAAACTTTGCAGACAAGAAGGGAATGGCAATAAGTATTCAATGTGATGAAAAGCAAGGCCCTACAACCAAGACTACTCTACCCAGCAAAGCTATCATTTAGAATGGAAGGGCAGATAAAGTGCTTCCCAGACCAGGTAAAGCTAAAGGAGCTCATCATCACCAAGCCATTATTATATGAAATGTTAAAGGGGCTCATTTAAGAAAAAGAGGATCAAAACTATGAACATTAAAATGACAACAAACTCACAACTATCAACAACAGCAAACTAACCAAACAACTAGAATAAGAACAGAATCATAAGTATGGGGACCACTTAGGAGTTTATCAGCTGGGAGGGAGAAGGAGAAGAAATGGTGAAATGGTACAGGGATTAAGAAGCATAAGTGGTAGTAAATACAAAGTAGGCAGGGGGAAGTTAAGAATAATATAAGAAAGGGTGAAGCCAAAGAACTTCTTTTTTTTCTTTTTTTAATTTATTGTTTTTCTATTACATTTGTCCCATTTTTCCCCCATTGCTCCCCCTACCCACCCTACATTCAATCCCCATTCTGTTGTCCACGTCCATGGGTCATTCATACTAGTTCCTTGCAAATAACTTATATATACGACCCATGATCATGAACTAAGGGGGTGAGATTGCAGAAGGGAAGCAGGGTACTGGGTGGAGGAGAGCAAAGTGATAAGAAATTGGGACAACCGTAACAACATAATCAATAAAATATACTTAAAAATAAATAAATTTAAAAATAAAATAAAATGTCACCTGGATACACCTAGGCCCAAGGGACATTCATTCCTAATCATGCCATGCTGCTATGTTCATGACCAAACACACACTAACACTGACATATGAATATTCAAAGTACACTCCCTGATGCTAACACACACTCACTCACCCTTGAAGCAAACTCAGTGATCCAGGAGGCTCCTGGCTGGAATGGTGCCCTTCCTTACTGGTCAAACTCTATCCAATGTTTATTTGGCTCTGCCCTCAATGTTATGTGCAGTAGGGCAAATATCATGACACCCTGAACAGAAGTGACTTTGCAGTGTAGAGATGGGCCAAAGTGACCTCCCAGCCCATGCACCTGTTCCTCAAATTTTGGATGCTTGTCAGAGCCATGGAGGAATGTCTCAGGAGGTTACATCAAGGTCCTAGTGGTGGACCAGCTTCCCACAAACCCTCACCTCCTCCAGTCCCCACCTGCCAATGAGACAGGCCATCGCAGACTGGCCCAGAGCCTGGTCTGTATGAGTAGCTCAAAGCAATGGTGGGTCTCTCTTCCCTGAATGATGCGGGTAGCAAAGAGGTCTGTCCCCTCCCTGAGATGTCAACTTAAATCCTCAGGGGTTCTTGTGAAGTGTATAGGACAGTACACATATTACCTTCATTTCCCATGTAAGTTCTATCTTGGGTTTATAGATAATGCCCTCTCTCTCTACTCCTTTTCAGCTCCATCCTCATGCTTGGAATCTAGAAGCCTGCTCCTCTGTGCTATTAGATGGATAGAGTGACTAGGAGTTTACTGGGGGAAATCAGGAGTCAGAATGCATCTGTCAGTGAAGGTATGGCAATGGCAGTGTACTTGTGCATAAGTGTTACTGTGTATCTGTTGGGGTGCATTGTGTCTCAGTGTTTCTCCTCATCATTCATGTGTCACTGGATCATTTGCATGTCCATGGGTTAAAGTGTGTTTGTATTTGCTCTTTCTGTTTATCATTTCTGTATCAATTTACTGGAGTTATTTTGTTTCAACTCTATCTTCATTGGTGTCACATTCTGTGAATGTCTCACCCTCTCCTATGAATCAGCATGTTTGAGTTGTCACAGAAGATGTCCCTATGCCTTATTCCATACAATATGTGAATGAATGAGTACTTTATCTGTCACAATGTGAATATTGTCATGTTAGAATTTTTATAATGTGTTCTGTGTGTGTTATCATGTTAGAGTTGTCAAAATGTGTGTGTCATCACATTGGGGCTGTTATGTCTGAGATGATATGATGTGTGCCTAAATCTATCCCACCATGTTTGGATGGCCCAGTGTGTGTTTCCATGCTTGAGCTGCCATTGTGTGTTCTTGTGAGCAAGCATGTTTCAGCAGGCAGAGTGTGAGTCATTATGTGTAAATTGTTACCACAACTATATCACTGTATTTGCATTGAGTTGACACAATGTGGTTAACTGTTTAACCTTATTTCAATTATCCCTAAATTGTGAGGGTATCACCAGATTTGAATGTTCACAATATGTATGATTCCAAGTTTGAGTTACCATAGGTTATCTTTGTGTGACAACGCATTTGCATTTTAACAATATGGTATGTATCTCTCTGTTTGAGTTGGCACGATGCATATGCCATCATGTTTGAGCATCCCGTTATCAAATGTGGATGTTGTTACAGTGTGTGTCTGTGTGAATCATTGTGCTTCAATTGTCACAGTGTATGGCTTTATGTCACCATGTATGAGTTATGCATCTGTGTTTATGTTACATTGTTAAAATACATGTCTGTGAGTATCATGTTTAAGTTGTCAGAATGTGTATTGCCATGTTTAGGTGTTAAAAAGTCTGTTTGTCAAAATTGTTGAGTATATTAATATGTTTGAGTTGTCAGAATGTATGTGTGTGCCCTGACCAGTGTGACTCAGTTGGCTGGGCATTGTCCCACAAAGTGAAGGGTTGCCAGTTGATTTCCAGGCAGAGCACATGCCTGGGTTGCAGGTTCACTCCCTGGTCAGATTATGTGCAAGAGGCAGCCAATTGATGTTTCTCTCACACATCGATGTTTCTCTCCCTCTCTTTCTCCCTCCATTCCTCTCTCTCTAAAAGTAGATAGGTTAAATCTTTTTTAAAAGAAGTATTTGTATTGCCGAGTTGCAGCACTGATTACAGTATTTCCCACTGTAAGTTTGCACATTTGTGTCTGTGTGTATCTGAATGTTTGCGGTATTACAACACCTGCATGTCACTATGTTTGAGGTGTTTCTTTAAATGTGTGTGAAAACCTATTCCTCCGCATGGCTTCAAAAGTGAAAGACTAGGAAGGAGAGGGAAAGAGGGGGAGCTGGAGGAGGGTGGGGGGCCAGGTCATAATCTAGACAGAGTGGGATGGGGGCTGGTGTGGGTTAGGGACAGAGTGAGCTCCAATTGGCTCATGGTGAATTATTCACATGTATAATCCTCACAGAATTTCAGCACGGGCAGTGCCAGTAAATGCTGTGCATGTTTAAAAGTCATTTCCATAAGTAAGTGCAATTTCTCTACTGTTTGCCCCTGTTTAATGAAGTGAAATCTTGTTTGCATTCCTCCCAATTTCCCAACGAAAGGCGCCCAACCGTTCGTACCAAAATTACACCGCCCAAATTAAAAGTCGGGCTCCAAGGGAGGTGAGGGGACAGCAGCACTGGGCCCTTCTTGGAGGGTTTATGGAGGGGTGGTGGGGGGCAGGCAGGAGCCAGGCCTGGGTTTTTCAGCTCATTGCTCCCTGTAGTTTTTGCAATTTCAAGTGCCCCCCCACCATGTTTCCCTCTTCCAATTACCCTCATCATATACTTGCTCCCCCTCCTTTAAATGAATCCCTGGGGTACAGGAAGTTGGCATGATGTATTTGTTCATGTAAATGTACCCCTATATGCATGTATAAACATGGTCATGTGTGTACTTGTGAAAGTGTAATATACAATCATATATTGTGACAATTGAAACACAATGATTTGCGCAAACACAGTGTAACACAGTGTGTGTTCACATATGCATTCCTGCCTATGGATGTATGTGGATTTGTATATGTGTCTAGCTTTATGTGTTGGGTGTATGTGTGTGTCTTTAAGATGGGTGATTACATAAACAATATGGATAAAGAGAGAGAGAACAAGGGAAATGGTGGGTATTTATATAGTTTCTCTATTGCTCAGAGTGGAGTACTTAGTAGCTCTTTTGCTAGGACCTACTCCATTCTGAGAGCTTTATGGTAAGCCCCTCACCCACCTAATAGCTGATTACACCAAGGAAGCAACATCAGAAGAGTCACTTCCTTTCATTCCATACAAGACATAAAGGCCCTGTCAACATTGCCCTTACAGGCCCCGCTCTGGCGTTTGAGCAAAGGTTACTCCTGAATGGGCTGGGAGGAGGACCCCTCAAGACTCGTCCAATCCCTTCCATGTTACCTTCATGGAAGTCACTTTGACATGAATCCAAAAACAGAATTGCAGTTACTTTTATTTGGATTAGTTGGAAGAGTGTTGGCAATGGGGTGAAGTGAGACTGAGGAAAGGGCAGGAAATGATGGTCCCACCTACCAAGGCCTCCCAGTGACCCTTGGAATCCCCACTAAGGGCACTTGAGGTTTCAGAGATCTGAGAGTGCAGGCTCTAGAAGCGACAGAGTGAGTAATATCCTAACTCTGCGTGAAGTGTGAGGTGTGAGATTGTGTGTCTCTGGTCTTTGTGGCTATAACCACCTCCACCAGTCTAAATCATCTTTTGCTGCCTCCCTTCTTCCAGTTTACCAGTCAGCCTGGATAGGACAGAACAATAAGTCACATAACTACATGATACCATCACCCTCAGATCCACAGACATTAGGACCACCATCCTCTTCTTAACACATCACAGCAGGACATTGATGGAATCGCTGGAAGAGATTACAGTTGTTTGCTGAGGGTCTAGTAGAGAAAATCATTCAGAAGGACTTGGGAGGGGTGAGAAAAGATTCAATTGTTTAATAAGCATCAAGAGCCCTCCTTGGAGGGGGCTTCTTCTCTCAGACCTCTTCGATGTTCTTGGGGATGGAGGTGGGACATCCAGGTACAGAGGCAAAGTGTCATCCTGGTCATGACTTCCCCACTTTCTCTTTCCCTCTTATCCATTCTACTATCATGTAGTCAGCCCAAAATATGGCTAGGATTTCTGTTTCCACAGCTTAGAAACTATCCATGGCTCCCCACTGTCCAAAGGAAAAAATTCCATATTGATTCTGGTATTGGGCAAGCAAGCCCTTTACAATAGGACACTCCCTTCCCTTTCAACCTGCTTTTCTATCCTTAGCATCCAATGACGGCACCTGCGTGCAGCACATTAATGCGCCTCCTAAGCCCAATCCAAGCAAGTTCCCCAACATCCTCCACATTTCCCCTTTCCCACTTCTGTCCATGCTCTTTCTTCTGCCTCAAATACCACCATTAGCCTTACCTCCTTCCAAATTTCTGCCTGGTGGGATCCTAAGGAACATCAAGGCTAGGTTTGATGCTACTTTCTCCAAGGAGACTTTTCTACTGGCCTCAACCATGTCCACTGTCAGCAATTCCTGGTTTCTCTTTCTCTCTGATAAGAATTCCTTGTCCCTTCTTGCCTGATGGGGACCAGACCTACTGGGCTCCAGTTTCTTTGGGCATCAGGATTTGAACACCTCTGAGAGAGGGTAGGGAGCAGCTCACAAGGCTTTGTGGATGAGCTAGTAGGTGACTGTCTGGCATGTGTGGAGAGTTAGGGTGGTTCAGAGTGCACTTTACAGAGAATAGAGCTCATATCTGGAGCTCCTCTCCCTATTCCAACCCAGAATTCAGCCCTAGTCCTCCATGGCCCCCATATTCATCCTGTTTCCCTCTCTGTGGCAGCAGAAACTGTCCATTCCATGCCCTTGTTAGGAGAGGCTAGGGCCTTTCTTCCAGCTAAGAGATCCCAACTCCCACTGGGGAGACTCTGGTGGAACTGACTCTCCTCCATGCTGCCTGAGGGGCCCTCTCCAACACCCAGGGACCCCTGCCAGTGTTATCCAGGCTGCTACTTTCATTAGTGAGGTCCTTCCCTCTTAATAGGAGAAGACTCTGCAGTTAATGTGCTGACCGCCCCACTTCCCTTCTCCTGGGCCTGCTTTCTGTTTTAGCTACACACCATTCCTCCCACCAGAGATTCCCCAGCCCATCACTAGACCTTCCATGATATCTCCTTAGCTCCCAAGACCCTCTCACAGACTTCCTCCATTAAGCACCCCTGATCCTTCTGTACCCACCCCTTATTTAACCAACTTTTTTTTTTTCATTGAAGAGCCACCACCAAATCTCCATTAATCCTCTTGCCCCCTGTCTCCTCTAATTTTCTCAGGGAACCTCCTTCCCTCTGACCTTTCCCCCTCCCCACAGCCATCACCTGACCAGCACAGAGCACCTTGCAGTCAAAATCCACAGGAAGAAGGCTCCAGCTTCATTTCTAGATGCACACTCAGGCCCTTCCACCTTCCCAAGCAGAGTCTGACATCCCCGCTACGTGCCTGTGGCAGGGGTTTGGAGGTCAGGGTGGCTTCCAGACAGGAAGGAGCTGTGGACTTCAATCTGGAAGGTCTCTGTGGGCCCTTCCCCCTCCCTTTAGCAAGTCTGGAACTCGGCCCGAGCTTGGTCCACGCTCCCCCGCCCTCCCCTCTCCGCGCTTTCATCAGAATTCAATTTCCGCCCGTAAGTGACTCCGCGGGCCCCTGATCCTTCCCTTGATGAATGAGCCGCACGGCCCGGGCCCGTCCGTCACCGTCACCCTCGCCTCGGCCCCGCCGCTGCCGCCCCCTCTCCCCGCCCCAGCCCCTCCACCCAACGCCGTCCCGACCCCCTACAGCTCCCACCCAGACCCCAGCCGCCTCTGTCCCTTTGGGTTCTTCCCCTGCATCCAGCAGCCTGCCCCACCCCCCATGCCGGCGTGGCTTTCTCAGTCCCGGTCTCTCTCTCTCTCTCTCTGTGACTCTATCCCTCCCTGTCTCCTCTCTCTTCTCTCCCTCTCTCTCTGTCTCCCTCTCTATCTCTCTCTCTCCCTCTTTCCCTCTCTCTGTATCTTTCTCTCTCCCTCCCTCCCTCCCTCCTTCCTTCTCTCCCTCTCTCCCTCTAACACCTCTATTCATCTCTGGGAGCAACATCATTTATTTTGCACTTCCCAGATAATTTACTTTTTTTCCCTTCTACAGGAATTCTCCATTTCCCTATAAAATGAAAATTCATCTAGAATTACATCTTATGTCATCATTATGTTTATTAAGCGTGGATGATGTATATGAACAGGACGGGCTTGCTGCTGAGTGCTTAATGGTGCATAAGATTAAGCCGAGGCTCTCAGCTGCGCAGCGACTCCCCTCCGGTTCCCATGTTGTCGAGGCATGCTGGGAGTACAAGTTCCGAGCGCACGGCCAGGTGAACGCGCCGCCGCCGTCGCCGCGCCCCCACCCCCTTTCGCCCCTTCCCGGGGTCCCGCCAGGCCCACCCTGCCCGGCTGGGGGCGCCAGCGCGGCCTGCGCCTCCCAGATACACAAGCAGACACGCCAGGTGACGCCAGCCGGCCCTAGGGTCACCATCGTCCCCCCTTAAACCCCCCCCCGGGCTCTGCGGCTGCATCGCACACCCCCGGGACCCCGTCTTGCTCCTGGGTATTCTCTCCCATTTCAGGAGCTGGGAGCGACCCTCCCGCCCCTTCTTCCTTCCAGGCTCGCTGGGTTTCTGCCCCTCGTTCCCTCTCCAACCTGCCTCTCATTCTCTGTCAGATTTCTTGGGGCTCTGGTCTTTCTGCCTGTCCCTCTGGGGCTCAGTCTCTCTAGAGTCCTTTCCTGTCTCCCCCACCCCCACCCCACCCCCACCCCACCCCCGCTTCGCTGTGTCTCTGTGTGTGTGTTCCTCCCTAACTCTCTGGCTATCCCAGACTGCATCCGTCCGTCCGTCCGCCTCTCGAGTCTCCCTGGTTCCCCCTCTCCCCCTCTCTCCCCTCTCCCCTCTCCCGGCGCTGGCGGCCACCGCACTGCAGCGCGGCACCAGCAGTCTATGACAAAAACATTATCCTTCTGCTGCTAAACAATCCAATAAACCTCTCCACAGGGAGAAAGTTAACCTCTTGTCTCTTCGGCTGATGCCTTCCCGCCCACGTGACTGCTGCCACAGTAAATTCAAATCATTAGTCTCCTCACCCCATCAAAAAACTTCTATTAGTAATGGAGACCTCGCCGGAGACCTTCCGCGGAGAGCGCTGCCTTCCCAATTCCCAGTGGAAAAATTCTGCGCGAAAAACTAATTCTACTTTTAATAATCTGTCATCAGGACCAGAGGCAGTCATAAATTATATGGGAGCGCGTGCGAGAGCGCGCCACAAGAGGGAAATCAGGGCGAAAAATCAAAGCCCAAGTTTGACAAACTTTCCTGAAGATAAATAATAACTTACAAACAGGATTAGTTGTAAAGTCACGCTCCGGCGCGCAGCCACGGCTGCAATCACGTCTGCCGAGGGCCGCCACCGCCGAGGCACCTGTCACCGGCCGCCACTGCCTCCTCGCCTTCCTCCTCGTCCTCCTCCTCGCCTTCCTCCATTCACCCTCCTCCCCTCTCCTCTTCCTCACCCTCCAACCTTCCTCTTTCCTCCCCTCCTCCTCACCCTCCTTTTCTTCCTCTTCCCCTCCTCTTCTTCCTCCTTCTTCTCCCCCTTACCAGCCTTCTCTCCGCTCTACCTCGGGCCTGCGGAAGGCAGGGCCATGGATCCTGATGCCCACCCTTCCCCAGCCCACCACCTAGGGTCCCCAGTGCCAAAACCAAGGTCAGGAGGGTGAAAAATTCGCGGCAGCATCATTCGCCCGGGCTGTGACCTCGAGTAGGGGCTCTTGGTGTAAAGGAGAGTGTGGGTGCGGCCTGAGGCCCTGGGCCCCGGTTTCTGCGACCTCCCTGACTCAGGGCCCCATCCCAGATCTCTGTAATCTGCCCCCACCAACCCGAACGCTGAGAGACTGGTGCGGGCAGTGTATGGGGGGGGGGTGCCGTCTGATCCCTAAGTTTGTCTTTGTTAGTGTAGGGTGGCAGTGGGTCCGCTCCACCTGCCTGAGGACTGGCCCCCCAACCCCCGCCCCAGAGCTACCCTCCCCCACCCCACCCCGCCCTCGCCCCGCACAATCTCGGCGCTGACAGCCGAGCGGGTGATAAATGCCGGCGACGCGGGGAAGGAATTGCACAAAATAAAGAAGCATGTTCCAACAAGTCTTGTCAGGATTGTATTGATTTAATCATCTGCAGAAATACACATTCTGGATTACTGTAGCGTGCCGGGCCTGGGGAAGGGGCGGGCCGGCCCGCCAGGGCAGCGAAGGGCGGGGCGGGGCTGTGGAAGGAGGGGCGGGCAGAGACGGAAATGGCTCCGCCCCTCGCCCAGGCCCCGCCCCTCCGTCTTCCTGGCTGGGCGAGAAACTAACTGTCCCGGTTGAGGGTGTGCAGAGGTTCCGCAGAAGAGTCATTGCACCACGGAGCACCTGCTCTGGCACCAGCCCCGAAAGATGGGTCTGCGGTCCTCTGACCCTCGGAACCGCTGCATCGGGCGGCCAAGGATTCTCCTGCGCTAGATGCGATACCAGGACGGAAAGGGGGTGGGGAGAGTAAAGGCCGTGAATGGGGCCTCATCCACCTTGCAAATGTTTTAGGGTGGTTCCCTGTCCCATCATCTTTTACCAAGGCCAAGACCGCGGCTGCCAGGTTTGGGGGTACATGGAGGGACACAAGGCATACCAATACCACCTCCTTACCAGGCTGATCTATACTCACAGCTACTTTGAAGGTAGGGGTAAATGAGAACCACTTCGGACAGCCCTCAGGGAGCTGAGCTCTACCTGGACTACATAGGTGCTCAAAAAAGTTTAACAAACCAACACAGATTATAGCTTCTGACTTCTGCCCCACAATCCAGGCTCAGAACCCCAGGTGAGAACTTAGCAGGACTAGATATTCTTTTAGTTGAAAACCTGATCCTTTGGGACACACACACACACACACAATGGGGGGTGGGATCTAGCAGCTCCTGAGGGTGGAGAAACCCAAAGGGAAATGGGGGAGAAAAGAAAGTCATTTATTTATTTAATTATTGATTTAACATGTTTTATCTCATGGAATCCATCCAATAACTTAAGGAGCTTATTACTAATCTCCCGTTTTACAGATAAGAAAACCGAGGTTTCACGGTTAAATTATTTTCTCAAGGTCATAGTGTTGGTAGATTGGGAAGCCTAGTTTTGAAGCCAGATCTGTCATATTTCAAACTTCTCCCATAGTTATGGACCTTGGGGAAACTGTTATGTGTTCAAGAACAGGATAAAGAAGGTGGTGAGGAGACAATGTGAGAAGTGCATGGGAAACAGACCTGTGGAGCAGTAAACCTTGTCCATTCCAAAGAGATTGAAGGGATAAAGGGAGCTGGTGCTTGAATCCTCCTCAGGGGTTCAGAAAAGTGTAGAGAAGGGGTTTCATTCAGTGTGTGTGTGAGAGAGGGAGGAGGAACAGAGTGATTTCTATAGGTACCATCAATGTATTACATTAGTCCTGGCTTGGGGGAGCAGAGGGGATTTCAAGAAAAAGAGAGATGGGGGTGAAGAACGTAGATCAGTGAAGGAGGTGAAGCTTTATCTCAAATCAGAGACGAGGCATTAAGTTACCCAGGGCATGGGGTGAGGTCACTCCTGGTGGGAAAGGCAGGCTTCATTAGAGTAGCTTTATTGGTGAGAAGCGCAGCTCCTCTCTAAGTGACCCTCACTCAATAGAAAGCCAAAAAGAATGAGCATAACTGAAGGACCAAGTATGACAGGAGATCCTGAAAGACAGACAGACTCTGGGGTCCCAATGGGCCAGAAGCACAAGTGGAGTAGATGTGAATAAGTGAACAGAGAGGGGAAAATGAAGATGGACTTTGTACGGGGGGCAGGGGGAAGATCAAATAAAGAGGGTAATAGAAAGGAAGGGAAGAAGGGAGCAGGGAATGTCCCTCTGAGAGAACTGAGACATCTGCCCAGACTCCATTGTAAGAAGGGTGCTAGTTCACTCATTTCTTCTCACTTGTACCCATTTTGCCTCCATAGGAGCTTTTCCTTCAGCACCTGTCCTCATTTAGCCCAGGAGGGATGGAAACACAAATTTATTGAATCAACAAACATTTTTATAGACCTTCCTATCTGCAAGTCACTGTTCCAAGTGTTTTATGCATATTAACTCAGCCCTCCATAACAAGGCTATGAGATAGATAATGGTGTATCTCCATTTTACAGAATAGGAAATCAAGGCACAGAGAGCTTTATTTGCTCAAAGTTATGCAACTAGCATAACAGATTGAAACCAAGTATACACCACTAACTCAGAGCCCTCAGTGCCAACAATGGACTGGGAGTCAAGGCACTCAGGACTGGTTCCAGTCCTACCACCCCTTGACTGGTTCCAGTCCTACCACCACCACGCTGGATGACCTTGGCCAAGACCCTTCACAGTTCTGAGCCTCAGTTTCCACATCTGTAAAGTGAGAAGATTGGGCCAATGCCCTCATAAATCCCTTCCATACTCAAAGCTACAATCTGTGATTTCTCCCCCACAGACCACTGCTACCTGTGCCTCCCACACCCGCTCCACATCCAACTCTCAACCCTCATCCTAGGGCCTCCTGGAGCCTGGCGTTCACCTACCCCGCCCGCTCCCCGAGGCCCGCGCGTGACTTTAGCGCGCGCAGCTCGGCCCGGAAGGTCACCTCCTTCATCACAGATTCTATTTGCATCCGGAATCGCATGTACATGAAAAATGTGTCCGCGTGCGGCCCCGACTGCAGACGCAGATGAAATTCTGTGCCGAGCCTGATGCGCGGTAACCTTTGCAGATGGCGCCGCTATTGCTGAGAAATGGATTGCTTAATAAAGCGTATCATCCGGCATATTTGCTGCTTGGCTAGCCAAATAGAAGTTGTTTTTTGCACAAATTTCCTTGTCAAATTTGTCAATGTTCATGTCATTTTTGCTTTAGGTCACAGAGCAAGGTGCAAATTCCTGGCATCTTTACTAGTTGCAGCCAATTTCGGCGATTTCGGCGGTGACGGGGATTCTCCGAGGAGTCGCTTGCCCGCGCGCGCCCGCCTGTCGGCCCCAGCAGAGCGCGGCCCCGACACCTCTTCCGGGAAGCCCGCGGGGCCGTTCTCGGGTGTGGTATGACAGGCTGGGGGTAGGCACGGAGCGGAGGGTATCTTTCTTTCCTAAACACTCACACCCAGACGCCGCCCCTCAGCAGGGAAGTTGGGTTGATAGGGGTGGAAATAGGGGGCTCCGGCTCCAGCTTCCCCTGGGCCACCTCCTCTCCCTAGGCGATGGCTCTTTTCCCTTCTTCTTTTGCCACCTCTGGTCTTCAGGCAGGAAACTGAGAAATTTCCCTACAGTGCCCCAAGACTCCACCCACACCTTATTCCAAAGCCAGACTGGCCTCTCCCCACCTTACCAGAGGTTTACTGAAAGGAGGAGAGTGGGTGGAACAGTGGTACCCACCCGCTCCTCCCACAGCCCCACTTTGAGGAATGGAGATCTTTTTGAGTCCTCAGCGGAATAATGAATGAATAGTTGTGTATGGATCAGGTGAGGATACAAACGAGCACACATTCCTGCGGAGGGAGATATGATAAACTGTTCACTCTGCCTAGATTTCCACCATTTGAGCTTCAATCATTGGGGTTAGGCCAGGACCCCTCCAGACTAATCTAATAAAAAGTAAATTATCCTCAGAGGTCACTCAGAAGCTTGGGTAGTCCAGAGCTCAGTGTGGGAGAGTTTATCAGATTATTTCCACATAGCAAAAGTCAACAACTATCACTGGAGAGTGTTTCCTGGCGCCCTCTACCTGGATTATTTCATGAAATCATCATTTCAACAACCCCATGAGGCATTTACTAATATTATCCCCATTTTATAGATGAAGGAACAGCTTTAGGAGATGGACTCACTTGGAGAGTTTGGATGAAGTTTGTGGGCTAGTGAGGGTGGATGGACTGTTGAAGGGGAGGAAGGGGAAGAATAAATGGCAGGGAGAAGGTACCAGTGAAAGTCATGACAGGGTTACTGAAAGCCTGTCCTGGTGTAAGGAGAGGAGAGGAGCAGATGTGGGGGAGAGCATTGTGTGTGAACAGGGTTCTCTATGGGAATAGTGTATGAGGACAGGCAGGAGATCTGGGGACATGTATAAGGGAATAGATGCTGGGGACAGGACAGTCTGAATAAAACATAAAAGTGACAGGTGTGGGAAAAGGCATGAAGACAGGTGTAGGGGGCAGGCAAGTGGGGAAGGTGTATTAGGGTGTGTGGAGCCCTGCATGGGTGTGGGTATGTGGGGACAGGTATGAGGATCAGGAACATGTAAAGGGTGTAAGAGGACAGGTGAAAGGTGACACTAAGCTCCAAGAGGCTGGTGGCTATGCCTGTGTCATCTGCTGTATTCCCAGGTCCAAATCCAGTGCCTGGAACATGATAAGACTCAGGATACACAGTATTTGTGAATGGGGAAAGGGATTGGTAGTGGACAGGTGCTGTCCAATGTATGTTGGCACGCTGGAGGAAGGTTGGGCAGGTTTATCATGAAATATTCTAGAGGACTTCAGGTTTTCCCTTCAGCCTCTGCAGTACTAGGGCAGGCTGGGGAATGGTCAGACCTGCTTCCTCCAACAGGAGACCAGCCAGGGATAGGATCCCAGTGAGCCCAGTGGGAGCTGCAAAGCTTGCATGATGGCGGGTGGGGTGGGGGTGGGGGAGGACTGCCGTCAGATTATTAATGGCCATGCGTTGACTCAATTAAATCCAGCCTGCTTTTGTTGGCAGGCCTCCGCAATTATGCATCTCATTACGGGCGGCCGCCCAAATGCATCCTGGGAGGAGACCAGAACTCCAAATTAACTTTTCTTGGCGTTGTGGGGGTGGGTTGGCCGCAACTGCCTGCATAGCAGCCAATCAGTGTTGGCTCCAAGGGGGGCGGGGTCAAAGGAAGGGCGAAAGTGGGGGGAGGGTAGAGTGTCTGGCCCAGGATGTGTCTAAGCAAGATACTCTGAGAACATGCATGTCCATCTAGAATATAATTCCCAAGCTCACCCCACCCCCATCCCCACCAAGAAGCCTCCCTGGGTGTCTGAGCTTAGTTTTGGAGGGAGTCTGAGCCTTGTCCTAGTCCCTTTGTGGGTGAAACACTGAGCACAGAGAACCAGGAGTTTCAGGTCCTGTTGGTTCCCCAACCTCTCCATTCATAAATGACCTAGACTAAATTATTGTGACTGCAGGACTGGCACCAAACCCACAAGACCTTGGAAAGTAAGGGGCAGTGGTACAGAGAGGATATCCTTCTGGATGTGGGAAGACCACTGGAGGTTGGCCAGCCTGGCTTCTGCCCTGCTGGGTGTTGCTTGTGTGTCCAGGTGTATATGTTTGTGTGTGGGTGTGGGTGTGTGTCCCTGCTCACACACAGCCTGCCTCTGCAGTTACACCACCAGTATAAAGCGCTTCATTAACCTGTCAATCAAAGGCCGCATCTCTCCAGCTCTTATGCTCTGCCCTCCAACAGCCCATATGTAGGTATGCTCCAGCACACCGTGCCATCCTGGGACCACTTGGCATTGCCCATCCTCTCCCTACACAGATATGGCTCCTGTTGCCTCCCTTGAGGCCCTAAACATTTATGGCTTACCCAGAAGAGTCTGGGGCCCACTGTTGCCTGTGTATGATATGTATGTATGTAAAGTATTATTTTATTGTGTGAGTGATCTTTCTCCAAGCCATGCATTCATGGAAAAATGGCTGTTTTAAAAACTAGAGCACCCTAGAGTAGTATGAGGAGATCTAGCTCTGAGTAGCGTGACCTTGGACTTATCACCTTCTCTATCTTGGCCTCAGGGGCCTCATCTGTGTTAGGTAATGCAGATCTGGTTTGGACAAGATGATCTCTGATACCCTTCCTCCTTTCAGCTTTCTGACTTCAGGTGAGTGTGCTGGATTTTTTTTTTTTTTAATATGCTTTATTGTTTATGCTATTACAGTTATCCCAATTTCTCTTCCCTTTGTTCCCCTCCACCCAGTGACCCCCTTCCCTCAAGTTGTCACCCCCTCCCCTTAGTCCACGTCCATTGGTTGTGCATATAGTTCTGTGTGCTGGATTCTTGACATTCAGAATTGTACACATGAGTATGTGGGTGCATGTGTCCTTTCCCAGCTGTTTTCCCTCCCTGAGAGTCAAGAGGTGCAGGGACAGAAGGCTGGCTGCAGCAGGACCATGAAAGCCAAGAGGCTGCTCCCAACCTGGAAGGAAGATGCTTTTCTGGGATTCCACAGGCATGCAATTACTTTGACCAAACTCCTACTGGTTGAGTTTGTGCATGTCTGGGGAGTTTGTGCTTGTCTAAGGTGGGCATCCATGTACAGCCAAGCAGTTGTGGGCCTAGGCAAAGCCCAACCTTGGAAACACATGTCGACATTCAGGGACACCTGAGGATTGCAACCTTCCCAGTTGTGGGGTCCTGGCCTTGCTCCCACCTGCCAGGCCCACCGATAGGGGAAAGGGGGGTGTTTTCCACAATTGGGAAGGGCTCTGTTCACCCCACTTGTGGTATCTTTATTGTGCGTTAATGAAACCCTGTTTCTTCTGGGTGTTTAATTCTTTCCATCTATTATGTTTAGACAACTCATTAACAATCATTCGTTATAATTAGACTTCAATTTTAGGCTCCTTTCTCAGGGGAGGCAATGCAGAGCTTTTAAAGATATTTACATCATAAACAGCTTCCAAATCTCTGGGTGCCACCCCTGCCCTGTCCCACTCTAGCTCCTGTCCCTCCTTTTCCTTTTCTCTCATTTCTTTCCTCCCCTCTGCTACCCCCAATTCCAAATGTAGAAGTGAGGATGGAGAAAGGGGAACTGAGTGTGCTTAGAGGTCCCTCAAATCCTGCTGCTGCCCTAGTCCTTCTGGCCTGGGCCTGGTCCTCACCCAATGATACTAATGTGCCAATATGTGTGGTGGATTTCCCTGGAAACAGATGCCTCCCACCAACTGTCAGAAAGTGGTACTTCTGACTGCTGGATCTGTGGGTGCTCCCAGGGAGAGTCAAATACACATAGATACACTTGCCCACTTGCTCAGGTGTGTAAAACAGACACATATGACCACTTGGGGGATGGAGGAAGAAGTCTCTTGAGAAGATTTTTCTTCTTCTGCTTCTAAACTGAGACATTGGTTACAACCGCCACACCTCCCCCTAGATTCCTTAAAGTTTAAGGACTCCTATCCCTTTTAGTCTTCACTTGAAAAATCATAAGATCTCTATTTGAGGGATTAATGTTTGTTGAAAGAGTGAATAAAAGTTTTAGTGCAAATTGCATGGGCATTAACGTCAGAGAGACTTGATTCAAATACCAGTTCTATAACTGACTAGCCAATGTGACGTTGGCACCTGGTTTAATGTCTTTGAGCCTCAGTTTATTTCTCTGCATAGTGAGGATAATAATGTCTACCTTGCGGGGCATTTGTGATGAAGGAAGATAGCTAAAAATGTAAAGTACCCAGCATTTTATAGGTATGGTATGATAGCAACGATAATACTAGTGAATAATTGTATTAATAATTTATGAGTAACTATAATGAAAATCCCAGGACGAGGCCTCAGGGGTCATTCTGTACAACTTCCCTTCCAGTAGGGCAGTCTTTCTACAGCATTCTGAATGGGTGCTGTTGAATGTTTTAGTGGTGGGGAGCACAGCACTATCCTGGTCCATTGTTGGGCAGGTCTTATTACAAGAAAGGTTTCCCTTAGATCCAGTTGCAATCATCCTCCTTGCCACATTCCCCATTAGCCCTCAATCTGGCCTCTGGAGCCCTGGGAATCTGCCGCCTGCTCATCAGTGGATACCCTGGAAAGTCCTCATCAGGGGGTAGAGGAGAGGGAAAGATGGACGGCAAATGTCACGATGGAGTAGGACCTTTGGGAGGAGGCAGAGACTGATGGGGGAGTGGACCCCTCAGAGGTTGTGGGAACCACAGGGAGCCACAAGGGGGGAGACAGAGACAGAGAGGGGACACCAGGGGAGAAGGATTTTCTATCAACAAAACAGCAGGACAGATTCTGGCTGGTCTCTGGAAACATCTTCATCCGGTGCCTGAGGCCAGCTCTGAGCTTCTTTTAGCTCATTACTGGCAATTAGTCCTCTGGGCCCAGCCTGGGGGAGGAGGGGCACTATTAGCTCTCACTCCCCTGGACACACACACACATATCATGAATCAAATTGACAACTTTGCCCAAGCCTGCCCTCCTCGCCCTGCTCTGTATGTGAAGTGAGACGCACGTGTCTGCATGGATGAGGCATGTGAATGCATGTGCATTCACATGAAGATGTCACAGGGCAGAAAGTGTACACATGTACAGCCATGAGAATGTGAGATTATGCAAATGAGCAAGAAGTATGCATGCTCTTGTAAAGGAGAGGGGGATGGGCATTGAGAGGGGATGAACTGGATGTGGGGGCCCATGATTACTCTTGGGCTTTTGTTTTCTTAGGAATCCTGGCTTAGGTGGCTGACTTGGGAGAGGAGTGTGGAGGAAAAGGACAAGGCAGATCCTGGAGTTTCTGCCTCTCAGCTCTATCTCAGGAAGGTGGTTCCTTTAGGAAAACTAGGGCCCTACTGAAGTGACTTCTAGGGAGGGACACCCAGAATATAGCCCCAAACCCTTTCCTTCCCATGTATTTTAACCCAGCACTGTCCACTAGAAATGCAATGTAAGCCACATATGCAACTTAAAATTCTCTAGTGGCTATGTTTTTTAGAAAGTAAAAAGAAACAGGTAAATTTAATTTATTTTGTTTTAATTTTATTAAATTTTAAGTTAATATTTAAATATTTAACATATAGCCAAAATATCATCTTAACATGTAACCAATGTTTTCAAGTATTAATGAGATATTTTGCATTCCTTTTCCATACTAAAGCTTCAAAAATCGGTGTGCATTTTGTTTATAGCACATCTCCATTGGGATTAGCCACATTTCAAGTGCTCAGTGGCCACATGTGGCTAGCAGCTACCACACTGGGTAGGACAGATCCAGAGCCTGGGTTGGTTGGTTTCCCACAAACCAGTGAAGGGTGGTGTGTGTGCCCACAGGGCGAGGAGGCAGGGCAGGAAGAACTGGGGAGGGTGCTGCGTTGAGGCAGTGCACTCTATTCCCTTGCAAGGTCTTTAGGCTCCTTTCCCCACTGACTGTATACATGCATTCAGTCTCAAGAGTCTTGCTCTAGGAAGTTCTACCTTTTATCTCATTTCTGAGCTTCCTACTGCAATTTTGAATCCCTCCTGCAACCCGTTCTCTTAAGCGCCCCCACCCCCATCCTGCTTCATCTAAGAGACTTTGGGGTGAGAGGAGAGAACCACACAGAAACTGAAATGGGCTGCAGAGTGGAAGAAGGGAGAAGGGAAAGACTAGAAAACTAACCCTAAGTGCTTAGGAGGAGTGAGAAGGGGACAGGGGGGGTGGAGGGCTAGAAAGTGACCACAGAATAAAAGAATTTCTAGAAGGTGACTTTTCAGCACCTCAGCCCCCTATCCTTTGATATTTTCAGACTCCTCAGCTTCTCAGATTTCTTGGGCCCACCTAAACTGCCCCCCTATTTTCACCCCATCCCTCTCTCCCTCACTCCTCAGCCTCTTATCACCCCCACCTCTTGGCCTCTGTATCTCTCTGTCAGCTTCTCAGCCCTTCACCTCCTTAGCTCACTTCCTACTCCCACTCATCATCCTCCACTCCTCTCCCAGCCCAGCATGCTGGGACAGGGGGAAATTCAAGAATTGGAGGCCTGGAATGGGGTGTGAGGGTCTGAGCTGAGTGTTTCCAGGAAAGAGAAGTAAGGAAGACCCTCCCAGTCCCCTCCCATCCTCTTACCCCTCCTCCCAACCCCCACCCCCACGGGGCTGCAGTGATTCCACAGTCTCAGGGCTTGAGGGTCTCGGGGCCCCTCGCTAATGTAAGGTTATTGTAATTGATATGAAGGTAATTGATAATGTGTTACGGTGAATAATGTCTTCAATTTTCTGCTAAATCCCATTTTTGTAGCCATCTGGGCTCCTCCAACTGCCCCCCTGGGACGCTGGGTAATAGAGAGTAATTATTCTCAAGTCATTTACTTTTTCAAAGTGTTTAGTGCTTATCTGTTTTACAATTAAAATGGAAACGACCCTGATTCACTTCCTTTCTTTTTTATTTAAATAGCACTCACACCCCCACACCCCCACCACACACTTTCAGTCACACAACCACACTGGCACACAACCCTTCAACACACACACACACGCACACACAGCCCGAGTCTCCTTGTATGTGGTAACATGTCCACATTCAAAGATACAAAAATACATGCCCATTTTCTTTGTCACTCACACATACAAATGCAACTTTACATTCAGCCAAGAGAAACACAGTCTCAGTGACCTAGACATACAGGGTGGGGCAAAAGTAGATTTTCAGTTGTCTGAGTGGAAACTAATAAAATAATTAATAAGTAATAATACAGGAATAAACTTTGTATTTCATGTACTCACAGCTGTAAACCTACTTTTGCCCCACCCTATATATACTCTTTGCCATTCTCCCTTGGAGTAAGAGTGTCTGGGTGGAGGACAGGGGGAAGGAGTCACCTTGGATGTGTGTCTGAGTGTACAAGGTTATGTTTTGAAGATGGAAGATGAGCATCTCTATGTCCACACGCGTGTGCACTATGTAGTTCAGAGTGTGGGTTCACATATGGCTAAAATGTGCAAATTTAAAGCAGTAGTGTGACCACATTCATAGCCTTGCTTGTGTGTTTGCATATGAGTTACTGGTGCAGGGAGGTGTGCACTGAGCTAGTGTTCATTCACACCCAGTTACACACTAACAAAGAGCCCTGGTGGCATGCAGCCCCAGCTTGGACACGTGTCCTTAGGAGAGGGGTGAAACCAGAATCCAGAGGCACCTAGCTATGCTGAGTTCAAACAGGATGCAGAGAGCCGTCACACTGTGAAACCTGACCCATTTATTTTAACTGAAAATCTCACAGGAACACATAACATGGAGGATCAGGAGATGCCAGGGGAGGGGGGGTATCAGGAGATAAAAGGGCTTACACTAGCCCCTTGCCCAACCCCCACCTCCCTCACCTCCCAACTTTGCTGACTCCTCCAACTGTCCTTTCAGTCTTAGAACCGCCTCACTGGCTCCTCACTGCTTGACCCTAACCCATTGTGGCCCCTCACTGAGCCCTGGTTCTGGTTGAAGGTGTGGAGGCAAGAGTGGCCCTCAACAACCGAGTAGCTTCTTGCTCTTCCCTTGGACCATTCCCCACTGGAGGTGCTCTGTGGACACAAACATTTTCAATAGTGAGGCACTGATCTGGGGGAAACAAAAGGGAAAGATCATACACACCCCAAATCTTTCCACATGTCTAGGCACATCTCTCCAAATGTCATACAGGCCTGTTGGAGGACAACTGAGCCATTGCACTCATTGGGACACTTCTGTCTGCCACTTAGGTGACCTGTAGCCCAGGGCTCTGCTTTCTATTGTACAGATAGTGAAACTGAGTCACAGAGGGGTCCAGGATGGCCATGGGACCCCACAGGGAGTCAGACCTGCAGTGGCCCAGAGGCCTCTCAGCTTTGCCCAACACCTGTTGTCCCCAGGGCCTCCAGCTGCAGGCTTTCTAAGCCTTTCACACGTTCTGCTGCTGGACAAGTGACAGGGCACGAGGGCACGGAGGACAGAGCCAAGCCCAGGCAAGCTGGTGGGGTTCAAAGGAAACCAGGCCGGGAAGAGGAAGTACTGTCACTGGAGCACACCCTGCATACCGGGCACAGCTCTAGGAAAGGCCCAGGGGCTCTGTTTTTAATTTTGTTTTTTACAATGGGATGGTGGTGATATGGACAAGGGATGCGTCTTGCTGCTTTTTTCCATTTTTCATTCTGTGAACCTCTGCTTGGCCCTCCCTCCTTTCCACGACTCTCTCTTTTGGTCTCTCTGTGTCTTGTCTTGCTCTATGTCTTTGGCATTACCCCCCCACCCCATCCGCTTTCTGGAGGGTCCCTCTCTGCCTGCGCCCTGAATCTGTCTTTCTGTGCATCAGTCTGTCCTGCTGCCACCGTGCAGACACCTCCCCCTTTCTGGCTCTGTCTCCGGGTTTCTGTCCCTGTCTCTGCCTCTCCCTCGACCCCTCCCTGACTCTGGCCCCTCACACCTTGGCGAAAAGTAAACATTTAATTTTTTTGTGCTGTTAATAGATTTAATGTTCATTTGTTGGTAGCCCAGGGGCAGAAACGCGTGACATTTCAAATAATTGTTGTTTCAGGGGTATCCTCTGGAGGGAAATGCGGCAAAAGTGTGGAGAAGATTTAAGCAAATGACTGTGTCAGCTTCTATTTACTCCTGACAGGATCGCCGGGGGCACGGCTGCAAGATAACCATTAGCGCGGCCGCCGATAAAGCGGGGAGGCTGCATTGCTAAAGGCTCCGCGGCCATTACGGGAAAGTTAGTGTGAAACATGTTAAATTATCCCCCAAGTGGAGGAAGCGGGGGAGGCGGCGGGGGCGGCGGGGGCAGCGCGGGCCCGCGCGCCTCCGCGGGGGCCTGGGCGCCTGGAGACGCCGCGGCGGGGCCCAGTGACCGCGCCGTGTTGGCCCACTCGCCTTCCAGCAGGGGGCGCCCGCCGCGGCCCGAGCCTCAGTCTTCCGGCCCGGATGGTGGGTGGATGGCCCCTCCCTCGCCTGCTGGGGACTGCGGGGTGGGGGGGGCGACATCTAGGCCTTCCTCGAACGTGTCTGCACCTTTCCAGTTGGCGCGGACCCCCCCCCCCCAAGTCGCAGCCACCAAGATCTGCTTCATGGAGTAAAAAAGAAACTAACTGTGGGGCCTGAAACAGTTCGGTCTATTCCTAAACAGCCCCCTCATGTGTGTGTAGGCAATAGACCTAGACGTGTGGGGTAGGGGAGGCAGGTACTACTGAGGTTTGTGCAGAGCCCCGAGTTCACCTCTCAGATTTGCTTCTAAGTAATCGGAGGCCCCCTGCAAGTGATCTTGACCTCAGTTTCCCCATTTGTAAAATGGGAATAATATCTACCCCACATACCTCACTCCCTAAAGAACAGTCGAATCAATTAGTCCATGTACACGTCATCCAAGAAACCATTAAATGCAATACAAATGAGGAGTATTATTATTGTGTGCAGGCCACAAGTGAATGCACTAGTGAATGGAAATAAGAGGTAACTCAATCACAGTTCTTTGAGTTTGGGGTACATCTCTCCCAACCCTCCTATTTTGCTCCTGTTAAGCCACTCTTGGGTTAAGTAAACATCTACAGGCTAGTTAGGTAGTGGAAGTAGTGCTCCAGGCTAGCTCCTGCAAAAGCATACAGTAGTTCCCCCCTTACCTGCAGTTTCATTTCCTAGTGGTTTCACCCTCTACCCAACCACAGTTCAAAAATATCAATGGAAAATTCCAGAAATAAACAATTCATAAGTTTTACTTTGTGTGCCCTTCTGCATAGCATGATGAAATCTCAAGCTGTCCCTCCATCCAACCCAGGGGTGAATCATCCCTTTGCAGGGAATTCATATACTACCCATCCGTTAGTCATTTTGTAGCTGTCTGGTTTTCAGAACGACTGTGGGGGTGTCACAGTGCTTGTGTTCAAATACACCTTATTCTACTTAACAATGGCCTCAAAGTACAAGAGTAGTGACGCTGGCAATTTGTATATGCCTAAGAGAAGCCTTAAAGTACTTTCTTTAAAGGAAAAAGTATTATGTGTATAGGGGGAAAAAAACAGTATATATAGGGTTTGGTACTATCCATGATTTCAGGCATCCACTGTGGGTCTTGGAACAAATCCCCTGCAGATAAGGGAGGACTACTGTACTTAACTGACAGCATGCCTGGACCAGAGCACTAGCAATACTGACTGAGAGCCCTGTCCTGTGGAGCAGGAACCATGTGGGGCAGGAGGGAGGAGACCACCTTCCCCTTTGTGGTAATGGTATCTCTGGAAAGACTTTCCTCCCTACTTTCTTTAAAAAAAAAAAGTCCTCTAAATGTATTGACATTGTAGCATCATCTACATTATATTTTAGGCCTTGGAACCCAATCTGTGGCGCAGTGGCTAGTCAATGACTTGAGTGGTCATTAATACCACCTATTTACTTATTTCCAGCACACTTTCAAGTTCCCAGAAGCTCTGAAGTTCCCTGAACTTAACCCAACATTTTTTAACTTCTTTTACATGTCAGGCCTGCCAGAGGCACAGGAGGATGGAGACTACCTTTGCCTTCCTGGAGTTCACCATCAAGCAGGGGGACTGATATCTACAAAAGATGACAGGGACACATGAGTGCTAAACCAGAAGCACATATAAAGTTCTGTGCTTTCAAGTGAGGAGCAGGTGACTGACTTCTTGATTGTATTGGGAAGTTTTCTTAAAGGGCAGCTTTTGATCTAGGACCTTGAATGACGGGGCAGTTTCCCAGGTGGGAGAAATGGGCTACATACATAATAATGAAAATGATCACTGTGACTATTCCAAACAACAAAAATAACAATGATAATAATAGCATTTAATCTGCAGCAGGCACTATACCAAGCACTTCACACTAACTGCTATCTTTGATTTGTCATAACAACTCTGGGGGTGGATACTATTATATACTCTCATTTCACAGATAAAAACAGTAAGGCTCAAAGAGATTCAGTGACTTGTCCAAGGCCACACAACTATCCTAGCATTGAGATTAGATAATGTGGAATGTCTCTCCCCTCCACCTTATCATTCCAAGACCAATTTTGAAAAAAGGCCAAATTTGTCTTTGATAAAGCAATGCACCCCCCCCTTTTAACATTTCCTCATTTATTCAACTGTTTTCTGCATGTCTACTAAGTGTCAGGCACTGGGTTGGCTCTAGGGGTACAAAATATAAGACACAGACCCTTCCCTCAGAAACTCGTAGTTCTAGTGAGGGAGGAAGGCCTACAAGTAAACCAACCACAAAGCAATGTGCAATGTACCCAAGATGCTCTGGGCCAACAGGAAGAGGTCAAACTGAGATATTGCATAGTTTGGCAAGAACTGAGTCTGGGCAAAAGAGGGTGTTTACCAGCCAAGAAGGGGGGATGTGGGATTCCAGGCAGAAGGAGCAGCTGGTGCAGAAGAACAAAGATGAGGGAGAACATGACCCTCCGGTATGTAGCATTTGAGGAAAGTGGGCAAGGTGGAGAAGGGGTGGCTGAAGATGTTGCCAGGAGCCCCTGTCTCCTGGCCAAGATTCTAAGGGAGAGGGTAGGAGGGAAGCTAGACTGAGTCTGCCCTTGGTGGAACTTCAAGTGTTTATGTGGATTCTCCTCAGAAGGTGCCCTGACACCACAGCTGAAGAGCGTAAGAGTGTGTCTGTATCTTTGTGTGGTGGAAGCAGTGAGCAGGTCATCCTCAGTCAATGTCTGTGTTGGCCACAGATCACTCTGGAGAGCCCCACAGGGTAGGAAAGTGGGGAGGGTAATGTGGCTCAGCCTCTTCCTGCATGTGTTGGCCATGTTACAGACCCCTCCACCACTCCTCTCCGCTTTTCAGCCCATGGTCAGTCTCCCTCTCACATATATCACCTTTGCACTCATATATTCACATATACTTCCCTTACAACCACACTCACATTCTCCCATAATTCTACTATAAAAATTTTCATACTGTCACACCCACATCCTTGCATAAATACATTCATAGAATTTGATGCTTACACATAAACCCTTACATAAACACACCCCGTCACCCAATATTCACTCCTACACAGTCTCACAACTGTCATACTTCGTCCTAAGAAGTGTAGTTACAAGCACCTCCAAGTCATTGCCATCCATATATGTTGTTGCAACCCAAACTCTATACAACCCCACCCTTTCATACCCTCTTAGAGTCCCACAGAATTCAGTCACACTTTCACATTGCACTCAAGTCTCTTGAACACATACAGTTACCCAGAGAATCTTATTCTGACAGGAAAAATATGACTCGATTAAGGTCATACAATTAGTTAATGGCAAATCTAGGATGTCAACTTCAGTCTCATGCCTTTCACACTACTGCTCCTTTTCCTATGCAAAAATCTCTGTACTTTATAATCTCCCTCCAGCCCTTAATGCCAAGTACCTGTATTGACTCTCAGAAACATTCATATACAACAAACAGCTCTTGAAGAGGCAGGCAGCCAGGTGAATGGAACAAGTATGAATTTAGAACACAAAAAAAGCGTGAGTTAGAATATCAAATATTTTGTAGGGGGTAACAGGATTCAAAGCACCTGGCACAAAGTAATAACTGCCAACAATTATTGGACATTTGTTATATACTAGACACTATGCTAAGCATGTTATACATGATCTTATTTAATTTTTACAATATCTTTAAGTGTAATTATCTCCCTATTACAGAAAAGGGAAGTGAAGCCCAGAGAGGTTAGATCACTTGCCCAAGGTCACCCAGCTAGTGGATTTTGAGACTATATCATACCCTGTTTGACTCCAACTCTGATTTTTATGAATAATATTGTGCTACTTCCCTTGAAAACAAAGGTAATTCTCTATTGAATCCTTGCTCTGTATCAGACTCTGTGCTATAAATGTATAGTTTCTATGTCTTTACAGATAAGGAGACGGGCTTGGCAGGGGCTCAACTGGTAGTTTCATCACTATAAAAAGGAAAATTCTAACTTCAAAGTAAAATTTACATCTATTTTGTCAGCAGGTAAATTCTTCAGATCATGTCAATCTTTAGTGGAACTGATCATTCCCATTGATTAGTTCACTTCAAATCAGCTATCCTTCCTCACTGATCTGTAATTCACTGTATCTCCCACCTTAGGGAATGATAGGAAGAGGAGTCCTGCTATGATACATACACAGTTCTTCACTTCCACCCACTAAATGAAGTCATACTCAGGTACAGTTCTTATACACACACTAAAAAGGCCCCCATGGTTTACGCAAATACCAAGAACATTAGGGAGTGGAGTCAAAATACCTGGGTTCCGTTTCATCCCTTATCAACTGCACAACCACAGGTAAATTACTTTCTCTGCCTCGGTTTCTGCATCTGCAATATGGGAACATCAATTTCTCCCTCCCAGAATTTTCAGTTTAATGTGCTGCAAGATATCATTATAGAAAGTCTGGTATACAGTAGGCATTCAAAAATTTGCCATCCACAGTTTCACACACATAGAGATACGATACCAGCACTCGTAACAACCCAAGCAGAGACAGCCACACAAACCTGCAGACAAACCCATATAGTAATACATCAAGCTGTAGACACACAGATCTGCTGGTGGTGGGCTGCCTGAATGGTTAAGATAAGGTGCTTTTAAGTAACCTTGGGCAAGTCACTTAACAGCTTATTTTAAGGGGAAAAATTATCAGTTAAGGATTTGAAAAAAAATACCATGTCATTATCACACTTAAAAAAATTGGCAGTAATTTCCTAATATCAAGTATCCAATCCATATTCAGATAGTCCCCTCCTTTTTTTTTTTTTTTTACATTTGGGTTACTCAAATAAGGACCCAAATAAGTTACATCCAACAACGTATTTGGTCGTTATTTCTCCCTCTCTCTCTTTGTCTTTCTAAATGTGTAGTACGACTCTCCCTTCTCTTTGAGGACCTTCAGCCATTTGTCCAGAAGAACGTCACGTTTTTTAAATTTATTTTTAATGCACAAGCAATACATGAATATATTTTTTGTTGTTAAAAAAGAAGAAGAGTGAGGAAATCAGATACTACAGACAAAGCAAAGGTCTCCCTGGACCATCCCCAACTTCAGCTCTTTAACCACTGGAAGTCTCAGTTTTCTCATATTTAAGATAAGAAAACTTCTCTCCCTAAGGTTGCTCGAGTATTAAATTTTATAGAACTCGGAAGCGCTTAGCTCAGTGCTGGGATCATGGTAATCGTTCAATAAAGTCGTCTGTAATGACTTTTAGTCATTGTTATTATCTGGGCAAACGCGCGTTCAGCACCCTGGACAGAGGCGGCCGGCGGCCTGGTCGCCCAGCCTCCGCGCGCGCCCGCGGAGGATCTGTAAATAAAGCCGCGGGCTTCCGGCGGGCCCCGCACAGCTGGTGAAGGAGAAAGAAATCCGGGATTTTCCGAGCCGCCTGCTTCGGCAACACTTGAGGCAGACAATTACCCGGACACGCTCGGGCTGGCCTCCCCCGGGTCATTTCAGACCTGGGCCCCCGTCCTTGAGCAGGAAGGCTGGCCGGGCTGGGGCTAGAGCCTGTGCCTCAGTCTCCCGGGTTGCGGAGTAGCGGGAGTGGGGGGGAGCGGGAACCACAGAAATCAACACAGAAGGTCCCTAGGGGACCTCCGCTCCACACAAGCTCCCAAAAGGAGCCCACCCCAGCCCCTGCGGTCTTCGGGCGTGGCGGGGGGTGAAGCGGCCTCCGGAAGCCGGCCCAAGGCACAATTAGCAGGGAGTGGAGACGCCCTCGAAAGTTGATTTAATTAGGTGACACCGTGCCAGGCAGGGATACGGGGAGAGGGGGAGAGCCGGGTCAAAACATTTTGTAAAAATCTGTTTCACAAACGCTGCTGCTTCCCTCGGGGTAGAGAGAGATTACGGAGTCTTTGGTGTCTATCAAGGCTGACAAGAGGCGGCCAGGAGCGCGGGACATTTCGTCCTCCTCAGCCCGTCTTTTGTTCAGTCCCCCCAAAACAGTCCCAAGAGCCATCAGCTCTGCTTGGTTGCTGGGAAGGGGGGTTGGGGGGTGGCTTGAGAAGGAGACTCCTATAAGGGGAAACAAAGTGCTGTCTGTCTTATGCACTCCCTCCTCCCCATAGTCATATGAATAATATTAGCAGCAGTTGCAGGAAGTACCTACTTTCCAAATAAAGCTTTTTTTTTTTTTTCAGAGCAGAGCTGGCATTCTTCCACTACTGTCTGATCTTGTTTATTTATACTCCACCTCAGTTTACTCATCTCTAAAAGTAAGGACCCTTCTAGGTTTGATCTGAGGAGTAAAGGAAGTAGACATGTAATAGTAAGAACTTAATGGTTTATTACTAGTACTATTATTTATTATTACTGTTAGGTGCTAGGTTAGTTGTTTCCCTAACCATTACAACAACTGTATGCTACAGGCTTGATTATCCCCATTTTACAAATGTGGAAACTGAGACGCAGAGTTTAAGTACAGCCATGTCACTGACCTGATCTGGACAGATCTAGGAATTGAACTCAGAATTGTTTCGTGTTAAAGCCTGTGTCTACTCATCGTCATGCTGCTGAGCTACCTCAGTTTCCCACCTGTGACTTTATCTCAGTGGACCTCCATGGACCCACCAACTTAACCGCATGCCTTGCCCTGCCATGTCTGGCACAACCAAGCCCACCTCAGTTATCCACAAATTTACATGGCACTGAGTAAAACGAAGCATGCGGCATGTGCATACACAGGCACACACACATGCATGTCACCAGAGACAGTCATACATGGTTACCTTCCCACAGAAAGATGCTCCCAAACTTACCATATCACTTAGAAGTAAAGCAACCTGCACAGAGGTGCTTACCTGCCATTGGTCACAAGGGAAAGGGGATTATAAAATGGAGAAATAGTTTTACCTAACATCATAGGAGAGATGTAGTAACATACTAATATACAAAGCATATAACACTTTCACATACAAATATACCAAGGTAGTAAAACATGAACAATTACACAATCATGTACACAGGAAGTTTTTTTTTGCAAGACACTAGTTATACAAATATGCAGAGATACATAGTCACAACATACCCACTACCACACACTGTCACATACCATATCATGGAGAATATAGCTCCACACCCACTGTAACATGCACAATACACCCACAATTGAAAAGTGTAACCAAGCATAACACAGGAAGAAAATCAGGCAAAAACCAGTTCAAACACGCATGTTCCCCAGATCAGTGGAGACAGGGAACCATAATCTCACAGGCTCGCAAACATACACACACTAAGTTTTTTCTCAAACCCTCTGAGAAGCTGGCTTCAACCCAAAAGTTGCCTGCCTCCTGAAGTCTTCAAGGCATGGTCAATTGATTCCTTTCCCCACCCTTCTCCCAGCTGAGCCCAGGACAGCAGGAACACAGTCCTCTAGCAGACATGGGAGGGGACCCTGGACAGCCAGTCTTGAGGACATCTTGTCTAGCACCATATCCAGTCCAAGCTGGGGGCTGGCCACTGGGACTTGGGAGCTGTTCTCCCACCTCCCAAATATACTCCCACCACCATCCTAGCCTCATGTCCCAGCATTAGCTTTTGGAAAAGGGCAAATGAATTTATCAGCCTCCTCCTTTCCTAGGGAGGAAGGGCTGTCTCCTGGAACCTCTCCCCACCTGTTGTCACCTACCTGTACAGGTGCTCTGTCTCAGCAACTCAGAGCTCCAGACTGGGCAAGATCCCGAAGGCAAGTGGGTGGAGCCTGGTTCCATCTTTTGCAACCCCCCGCCCCCCCCCCCCCCAGTGCTAGCTCACTCTGCAGCTGCCCCCTCCAGCTCCAGGCCCCCTGGGCAGCCCCCTCCCTTCCTGCCTCCTGCTCTCCCAGTGCTGTGTCTCTTCTCCGAAAACCAGACTAGGGACTGGGGGGAGGGGGAAAGATCCCTTGAGAGGAAGTGGCATCTGACGGCCCCAGCACCAAACTGGGGGGCTGCAGAGGGGAGGGAGGAGCAGGGAGGCTTCTCATTGTGTGAGGGAAATTTTATTTTTAACAGATGCTAAGGCAGATGGCGCAGAATTAACAGAAAATGGGAGAGGAAAGAGAGGAAGAACATTACTGACTCCGGAGAGAGTGGACATTAAAAAAATAAAGAATAAGGGAATGAAAACAAGTTTAAGTGCTCTCTCCGGGGGGGTGGGGGGACGGGAGGGGAGCTGAGAGGCAGAGAGGGACGGAGCAGCGTGGTGATAACCAGAGGCGTGAAATTACAAAAGTAAAATTTGTGGGACTCGGGAGGGGTTGAGAAGGCCCCAGTTTCATTGCAAAACTCACTCAGAAATTACTGATGTGATGTTTGAGCTTTTATCATTAATAATCATCGAGAAGGGAGGGGAAGACAAAAGGGCTTGTGGGCTTGGAGAGTTGGAGGCACCAGGAGAAAAGACGCTTGAGTCGTGGGGGGCAGGGGGGCAGTGACAGAAGGGTCATCTCTGTGACAGAAAAAGGGAGGGAAGAGAGAAAAACAGGAACATACAGCAGAACTGAGACAAATGAAGAGCAGAGGCAGAATAAAAGAAAAGGAAGACAAGACAAGGGGAAAGGGGAGAAAGAAGAGAAGCTATAGAAAGGATTAAAACAGGAGAGGTTGGGGTGGGGGGGACTAGAGAGACAGGATATTCAGAGATAGCAGTTGAGAGAAAGGGACAGAAGAGAACAGAGACAGTGATGGGGAAACAGAGGGCCAGAAACACTGACACACTAGTGGGCAAGGAAAGTAGGTCTAAAGAAGAGTGAGCAATGTTCAAAGTGACCAAAAGCAGGGACCAAAAAAAAAACGGGAGGGAGAAATGGAAATGGAAGAGAGGAGGCCCAGAGAAACACATGAAGAGAAAGAAAGACAGGAAGAGTGAAAGACAGGGAATGAAAGAGACAGAAGTGCAGAGAGCAAAAACTTCAGACTTTGAAAAGGACACAAAAAGAGTTCAGGGGGCAGAAATTCCAAAGGACAGAAACAGACCCACACAATCAGACTGAGAAAGAGAAGTGAGATGGAGAATGGAAGAAAGAAAAACCGGGCCACAGGCACAGAGAGTCAGAGGCTGTGGGGGAGACAGAGAGGGCAGGAAGGGAGGAGAGGATGGGAGACAAAGAGGAATGGCCGTTTATCTCTCCTCCCAAATTAATTGAGGCTACATCAGCCTGAGCCACTAAAACGGAGCGATTATGAATGGGTTAGTCACAGGTGGAGTTAAAGGCCTTCAGAGGCATATTAGCCAAAATTGAGTGGCTTTTAATTTCTTTCTAACGAGAGACTGTGGCTGGGGAACCAGGCACCGCCTCCGCTCAGCTCCACCGCTAAACACGGCGTGGGGGCGGCCCAGGCCACTCGCCACCTGACCTGTGTGGCACAGGCAGCCAAGTGGAAATGGTCATGCCTGAAACATACCTAAACATGCCTGCAACATGTCTGCAACATGCGACATGATGCGGGGCCAGTAAAGATGGGGTGGAAGGGTCACAGTCATTGAAACTGGCCAGGTCAAGGAGTATGAGCAAAGGCTGAGTAGTCTGGGATGCAGGGGAAGGTAAGAGGGACACATAGATGCTGCCATTGAAAAGTCCTGCCATTGCCACAGAGCTGTCCAATGACCCCTGTCCTTACTTTAAGGAAAGCACTGTGGTCCAGGGCTGCTTTTCTCCATTGTGAAGAAACTAAAGCCCTGAGATTAAAAGAACTGTTGTGAATTTACCCTAAGTATAATGATGGCCTGAACACTAAAGCAGAATGGTGAGGTGAAGAGAGCACTGCAACATGAGTCCAGAGCCCTGGATGTGAGTTTCAACTCCCCTCCTAATTCATAATAGAACCCTGAGCATCACCCTTCTGGCTGGGCCTCAGTTTCCCCACCTATAAAATGAGGGAATTGAAGTCTCAGATCCGTTCCAGCTCCAATATGCTATAAACCTATGCGTAATCTTATCCAGGGGTCTCGGCTGCTGTGCTGTGGTCATATGAGATAGGATATGTGACCCAGACAAACATTTGTGACAACTAGAATAAGGTATGTGAACTAAATTTAGCATCCCTGGCCCAGCAGGGTACAAGTCAGAGCAAGCACAGTGAGTTTCAAGTAGTAGATGAGCAAGTGACGAATGCTGAGCCTGGGTGCTGAGCCCTAAAGGGGGCCAGAGGAGAGGGAGCAGCAGTGTGGCCTGGGGAGGCAGCAAGGTGGCTTGAGGTGGGTCATGAATGGTGATAGAGCTAGAGGGTAGAGGATATTCCTAGTGGGGACACCAAGAACAAAGGTGCAGAGGTGCCACCTTGGCTGAAGCTGACCCTACATGGACCATGGGCACATGGGGCTATGAGACTTGAGTGAGAAGTTGGCGGGGGGTAGAGGGCACACAGTGGGTTTCTGAGCAAGGGCAGGAGAGTGTTTTGGGATTTGAGGCACTTGAGGAAGGTCACTATGGAAGAGGAGTGGGAGGAGAATGTGGAAACAAGCCAGCAGGCAGAGAGCTGTTGTAATAGGCTGAGTGAGCCCAGGTGAGGAGGAGAGGAGGGAACAGATAGAAGGAAAGAAGTGGCAGGACTTGGTAACTGACAGGGTGTGGTGGCTGAAGATAGGACTGAAGTAAATGATGAGATTGGGGTGTCAAGGCCAGCACTCTGGAGAGAGAGCATTAGTGCCACTAACAAGGTGGGCAACCCTAGGTAGGAGCTGAGACAGACAACAATGTTGGCTTCCATCCAACAGAGCAGAAAGAGGCTGAAGCAAGGCAGTGTGGTCCAGTGGAAAGAGTGTTCCTCTGAGTGCATTCACCCACGATATTCAACTTTTTGTTCTGTCTGGCTACTCATTAGCCATGAGACCTTGGACAAGACACTCCCCGTGTCTGAGCCTCAGTCTGTCCATCCCTAAAATGTGGCTCCTGTTAAGTTTCCCTCTAGGTCCATGGTTCTGAGACTCAGAGACAAAGACAGGGCAGAGACCTGCACAGGACAGAAACAGGGACTGCAAGAGACTGGCCATAATTCTCACTGCATTGCTGTCCCCAGAGCCAACAGCTGCACCCCCTCCTCCTTGAAACTCCATTAACACTCAATTAAAGGGCCTGATGGGCTCCAGCCCGAGAGCCCCCCCTCCCTACCTCAAACTCAGACAGTCCCCATTCGGGGTTCCTCTGATGGGCCCACGGGGAGAAGGCTTCACTCAAATTTATAACTGACTGCAGTGGCGACTGTGCCGGCCTCTTCTCCTTCTTCTTTCTTCTTCCTTCCAGAGTGGAGCCCACAGAGTTGGGTGGGGATAGGAGCAGAGCCCACTGGAGCCCCAGAGATGAAAGTGAGCAAGCCCTGGAGCAGAGGAAGTGGGAGGGGAGAAGTGAGGAAGAGCGCGTGAGAGTATGTGAGAGAGAAAAATGACAGGCCCTGAATATTGGGCGCCCTCACTTTAAATCAAGATAAAAGACTGAAGTGGAAAATGAGAGTCCAGAGAAACCCCGGACGGCTCGGGGCGCTAATGGAAACACATGGCTGCCGGCTGCGGGCTTGTCAGCTTCCCCCGGCGCTGCCATTCCCGTCTGATAATCCGGCCTGCCATAAAATTAGACTAGCAAATACCTCCTGACAAAGATGCATGTTTCTCTCTATTGTGCCATCATAAAAAAAACTCCGCTGGTGACTCGGGGAGCCGCAAACTTCAATTTAAATTTACAGTGCTGCGGAAGGAAAGTGATATGCACTCAAAAATTTTAATAACCTATTAAGTTACGACTTCAATTTCATTTTATGAATATTTTCCTTGGGGAGCACGGCTATCACAGAGAAAGATAGAAATTTAAAAAAGATAAATAGTGCCATTAATCTCCAACATTTCTCTTCCATTATCCTTGAAAATTAGGAGTTATTTTTGTTCAGATCTTCATGTAATTAGCTCCCTCCACTTGATTCACTAGCCAGAAAATGACCATGTTCAGAAAATTAAAAATTTGTCATTAAGTGGAATTTAACATAATATCATTTATCTTTATCTATTCCCCAGCTGACAGCAGGAAGCCTTGGCTGCCTTACCGGCTGGTGTGTCAGAGTGGGGAGGGACTGCTCAGGGGAGACACTGGGAGAGACAGAGGTAGAGACCGAGGGAAGGAGAGCAGGCCAGCAGGGAGGGGGTCAGATCTCAGATAGAGAGCGAGGAGGCCTTGGGAGCTGAAGTGTCAGGCATTGTGGGAAGGTAGAGGCAGCTGAGGGTGGATGGAGAGGAGGTGAAGGTGGAGGAGGCAGGTGGCAGCAGGGACAAGGGTGTGGGCCTGAAAGCAGGGCAGATGGAGGAGTTTGGGCACAAGAGGAAAGCCAGGAGAGGACATCAGGGGCAGGTACCAACAGAGGAAGGTGACTGGTCAGTCGGGTTAAGGTGAACAAGTGACTTGAGGGGACAGAAACCTAACAGAAAAAAAAGAGAGCTGGAGGTGGGGTGAGAGAGATAGGGAATCATTGCCTTGCCTCCTAGCCCCAGGAGGAACGAGACACCATCATTCTGACCACAGTCTGGCTTGAAGAAAAGGCAGAGAGACAAAAAGAGACAGTGAGAGCCAGAGAGGAAGTGAGAATAGTAACAAGAGCCTAGAGGCCTTGAGGCAGAGGTAGAGGTGACAAGAAGTGGAGTAGCCAGACAGCAGGGGTCCCTTGTGAGCTCAGAACCCAGGAAAGCTCCTGGGTAGAAGCCCCCAAATAAGCCCTTGGACTTCTCACAAGGGCTGCATAGCTCCCTCTCCTCCCCCTCCTCTAAACAGCCCCCACCCCAGTCCTCCCAAGTCAGAAATCATCCAATAAAACATTCAGACCTAGTCCTGGGTGGAGAGAGCTGTAGCTGAGCCTGAGAGACTGAGAATTGGATAAAGGGATGAAACAGCGGCACATTAGTGAGAGATTTAGAGTGTAATAAACCCATTTCATAATAATATGTGCGTTGGGGCCAGTGATCCATCATCGCAGGAGCCTGTCCATGGCGGGGGTAGGGAGTGCACTGACCTGCTGGGAGGGGGGACCTGGACGGATGGCTGAGGTTTTTTTCCTCAGGGTTTCAGGATATGAGCAAGAGGTACAGACTGACCCTTCAGGCCAGGAGGAAGGCACAGGGATACTGCAGGTACGTATGACTCAAATGGCCACAGGGATCAATCTGGGGGTAGAGTAGGGGAGTCTGGGTAGAGGTATGAAAGCCTAAAAGGCTGCCCTATCCTGTCAGCCTAGGACCTTAGCAATAAGGGTAGAAGAATTCTCAGGGGCTGTGGGGATCTCCAAGCTGCAGAGTCCACAGCTCACAGACAGGATTCAGCAAGCTGAAGATTCCCAAATGAGCCCGCTTCTTCCATCCTGGTTTTGTCACTTACAGACTCAGATTTTGGCAAGTAACTTCACCTATCTGAGCCTCAGTTTCCCATCTGTCAAATGTAGATACTTAGACGGCTATCCTAGGATTGTTATGAGGGTCACCTGAGATAATGGGTTTAAAATTGTTCTAAAGCAGAAGATCCTTGGAAAAACATTGCTGTGATTCCCCCATTTTTGGCTCCCCACCCACAGGCTGCCTTGCAAAGTCTTTCAGCTTGCTTATTGTCAGAATGAGTTTCAGCTGCCAGAGGAGACTCTGAGCTTATTCAAGAGCCAGTAAGAAATGATGTGTTAATTACATGATTGACTATTTAATCTGCCCTGTTAACAGGGCAGAAGAAAACATTTTCCTGCTGTTATCTCCACTGAGGAAACCAGCATCAGGGATTAGAAAACAAACTTTCTCCTGAAAAAGGGATTGAGAAATAGGGATGGAACAGGGCTCAGTTGTCAGTCTTAAAACGCTGGGGAAGGGCAGTGGGAAGACCTGGAGATGCTGAAAGCAAAGGGGAATGCTTTCAGGAGGAGTGGGGCTCTGGGAGGTTAGGCTGCCATGGTTGCTGGTCTTGGGTGGCCCAGGAGATTGTGGCAGGAGCGAGAGGAACGGTGGGGAAAGCAGAAGTCACTTCTCCACAACCCGGCCACACTAGATATTGCCCCCAGGTGTATTACTCCCTATCCCCATCCCAGAGAGGCTGAGTGGACACAACCTTCAGCTCTACCTGAAATGCAGAAGGTGCATAGGAGGGCGTCATCTCCAATCCTAGTTCCAACCAGTCTCCAATCTGCTCCCCACTTGAAGTCAATTAAGCATCAAGCTCTCAGGTTAATTTCTAGGGACATAGACTCCTCCCTGGCACCTCATTCCAATTAATTAAGCCTTCCTGAACCCTCAGTCCAGCCAAAGGCATCATTGATTCCTCCAGACTAAAGTTTCACCGATACCAACACCTTTCTCCCCTGCTGAATGGATCAAGGGCAAGTTTGATCTGTCTGCACTACCCTCCACAAAAAAAGTCAACCAAATATCATTGCCAAGTCTCCCAGTTTCTGGCAGAGACCTTCCTGGTGCCACAAAAGAACAAGGAATGTTTTCTCCCAAAGCTCAAGCTTTTTGTTCACCCATTGCTTCTTTCTGCAAGTATTCATTACATGCCTACTGAGACCAAATGCAAATATTCTGTATTACAAAGCAGTGAGCAAACCCTAAGATCCCTCTGAGTAATACAGATACTCTGATGTACCAGGGAGGGACAGATCTCCACAAGCTGGCAGCGTCAGGGGTAGTATTGATGGAAGAAGTGCCACTGGAGCTGGGCAGGTGTTGGGCACAACTTCAACAGGTGGAACCAGGGGCAACAGTTAGGTCAGAGAAAAGAGATGCATGAACAGACATGCAAAGAATGAGAAAAGCAGTATTTAAGGGCACACACTCTGTACCAAGCATGTGCTGGAAGCTTTCATCCATATTACCTCATTAACCCCTTTCATCATTTTTAGAAATAGGTGTCATTATCTCCAAGTATATAGATGAGAAACTGAAGTTCAGAGAGGTTAAATTATGTACCCAAGATCACACAGCTAGTAAGTGACAGAGCCTGGACTTGAACCCTCAACTGGTTGTCTCTGAAAGTCATGCACTTTTCTCTACACTATGGTGTCAGATGTGTTCAGGAAAAGAGGAGCAGCCTGATTTGTCTGGAGCATAAAGTGTATAAAGGGGAAGTGGAAACTGCCCCACATTGGTCATTGCCTGCAAGAGTGCTGCACCATCTCTGAGACTGCCAAAGCCATTCCTCACACAAAGACTCAGCCTCACTGACAACATCTTTGGACACTCAGGAGAAGTAGGGACACAGGGAGAGGCAGTCCTCCACACACATGCTCCCGCAGTGACCCTTTCTTCCCTCCAGCCTTCCCAATCTTGCCCTCTCCCCTAGCTCCATGCCCCACTTCTGGATCTGGTCCCCTACATCTCCCTTCCCCTCACAAATATCCCCAGTTTCTGATAACACATTCATTGCCTCCACCTTCCACCACCAGTTCCCTACCTGATCACTCTGCTCCCCAGGTCACCAATAACATCCTCATGAAAAAAGTTTCAATGACTTCTTACAAGTTTGTAATCCAGCTCCATTATTTATTAACTCAATTAGTTACTTATTCAGTTTGAGCTTCAGTTTTGCCACCTCTGAAATGCAAAGGATAACTGCACCTACCTCACAGCACTGAGATATAACACAGTGAGATAAAATTTAAAAAGAGCATAGTACAAGGTAGATAGTAAACATTTAATAAACATTGGTTATTATTTTTCTTTCTTTAATCTTTTTGATTCCAAATCTTAAAAAAAAACAATAAATAGTAGATTAGTAGTCATTAAATGATACTCCATTGCTTAAAAAAGACTCAAAACTCCTTAGCTGGATTCTTGAGACCCCCTACCCACCTTTCTTCAGAACCCAGATGCTCCATCCACTTCTTCTTCATGTAGAATAATGTAGTCTAATGGAAGGATTTCCAACCTGGGATCCTAGAAACCCTAAATATTTTAGAGGTGTTTGGAGGGCCCACATAGTTTTGATTTTAGTTCTTGTATAAAAATATGCTCTTAAAAACCTTAATAGCCCTCGCTGGTGTGGCTCAGTGGATTGGGTGCTGGCCTGTGAACGAAACAGTTGCTTGTTCGATTCCCAGTCAGGGCACATGCCTGGGTTGCCAGCTGGGTCCCCAGTTGGGGGAGTGCCAGAGGCAATCACACATTGATATTCCTCTCCTTCTTTATCTCCCTCCCTTCTCTGTCTAAAAATAAATAAATAAAGTCTTAAAAAGAAAGAAGAAACCTTAATAAAGTGTTACATGTTCACAGAAATGTTATGAACTGAATTATAAAATATTAGAGGTTACTATCATGATAAACATGTATGCTAATTGACATATTTTCTTCATAATTAGAAAGCTAAGATTTGAACCATCATAGTATGTGTTAATAAAATACTGTGTTTCTTAGTGTTACATATTGCATTTGTTTGAAAAGGGCAGGGGGCTCTCTACTAAAAAAAGTTGGAAATAATTAATAAAGTGGAAAAGGTCGCAAAGACCTAGGTCCCAGTCCCAAGTATGCCACTTCCTTCCCTAAGTTTCTTAAGCACTTTGGGCCTCCATTTCCTCATATGTATGTGCAATGTATCAATCACACAAGGTTGACAATGGGCTTAAATAAAGAATATATGAGAAAATGCTGAACACCATACATGACAGAACTTTGATAATGTCAAAAGCTAATAGTTACTGAGTACTAACTACATATATGCTGGCCCTCAAGCTAAGAGTTTGCATAGATTATTGCATTTCATTCTTGCAGCAAGCCTGTAAAGTAAGTTTTACCCTTAATCTCATTTATAGATTAAAACCCTGATGTCTTGGAGTAATTAAGAATTTGCCAGGGTCACAAAACCATAGCTGTGGAACTGGCTTTTGAGTCTAGGCAGCCAAGCACTAGAGCCTTCACTTTTTAAAAAAATATTGAGCACCTACTAGGTAAGTCTTTTTACATGTTTTAGTTTCATGGAATCCTCACGACTGCTATAGCAAATTGTACAGCCCACAAGGCCTGTGCAATGTGGCTTGCACAAGAGGTGGAGTCATCTTTTTCTCCCTTTCAATCTGAACTGGTCATGAGATTTGTTTGACCAATAGAATGTGACGGAGGTGACACTGTGACTTCCGGGCTTAGGCATTCAGAGGCCTTGCAGCTTCCATAATCATGGAAGTCAGCTACCATGTAAAGAAGTCTGAACTATCCTGCTGGAGAGGCCAGTGGAGGAAGAGAGGCCCCGAAGGATGAGAAGCCACCTGGAGGAAAACGAAGGCTTTCTGGCCAACAGCCAGCCAGCACCAACTGTCAGACATGCCACTGAGGCCAGCTTGGATGTTCTGCCCCCAGCCGCGTTTCCAGATGAATGCAGCTGCAAGAGTGAATGCAGCCAGCACCCCGGAGAGCAGAAGCACCTCCCACCATGGAAAACTTAAAAACAAAAACAAAAACGTTTTTAGCCACTAAGATGTGGGGTGCTTTGTGATGTAGCAATAGATAACTGAAACAAATAAGGTGTGTACTACTACAGTGGACACTTGGACAATGAATTTTCCTAGTGTAAATGGACCCACACAGGTCAAACCCTGTTCAAGGGTCACTGTACTTTCGATCTGTGGTTGGTAATCCGTGTATGCAGAGGGTCCACTGAAGTTTTACATGGATTTTTGACTGTGCAGGTGGTCAGTGCCCCTAACTCTTGCATTGTTCATGGGTCAACATTTCCTTATTTTACAAATGAGCAAACTGAAGCAAAGAGGAGTTAAATAAGTCATCTAGGATTAAGCCACTAATGAATGGCAAAACCAAGGCATAAACCAGGGATTCTGGCTCCAGAGACCACGTAAATAACCACTAGGGTTTGGTAAGCTGAAAAATAGTCCCACAAAGATGTCCTGGACCTAATTCCTGGGATCTGTGAATATGTTACCGTACATCGTCAATGGGACTTGGCAAATGTGATTTTGTTAATGACCTTGAGTGTGCATACTATAATCACAAAGGCCGTCATAAGGAAGGCAACAGGGTCAAAGGCAGAGAAAAAGGTGATGTGATACAGGGGCACAAGCCAAGGGTGAGGACAGCATCTAGAAGGTTGTCAAAAAAAGCCAGGAAACAGATTCTTCCCTGGAGCCTCCAGAACACCTGTCAACACCTTGAGACTGATTTTGGTCTTTTCACCTCCAAAACTATAAAATAATAAATGTTGTTGTTTTAAGCCACTAAGTTGAACGTAATTTATCACAGCAGCCCTCGAAAACTAATACAGGGGGCCTCTCACATTTTAAATATGAGCTGGATCCTTCCCATGGGAGCCAGCCAATCCAATCTCCCTGTCTCCTGTCACATTTCATGTCTCTGCACTCCTCTAGTTCTTCAAAATCTCTTTTCCCTCCATCTATTTAATTCATTTCTACCCACCTCTTCCAGGAAGTCTTCTCTGATCATCCTAGCTCACATTGCTCTCTCTGTCCTGTCCCTACAGCACTTGATGTTCTACACCTTCTTACTCAGCAGTAACTAATATCAGTGCTAATGTGCTGGCAGGCAGCCCAGTAACATTTTTATGAGTGTGAGTCATCGAATCTGAGGACATCAAGCCATAGAGGCCCCTAGAGAGTCTATCCCTTCATTTTATGGATGATGAAACTGAGTCCCAGGGAAGGGAAGAAAGCCACTTATCCAAGGTCACATAGCTAGGGCTTAAAGATGGGCCTTCTGACTTCAAATTCTTAAGCTCATTCACTCAGCAAGTGTTTATCAAGCCTTCATTACAGGCACAGCACTGAGCTAGGTGCTGGGAAATCACTAATATCATAAGCAGTTAAGGTCTCTGCTTTCACCATGGCCTCTGATTTGTAAGAGAGAGAAACATTTATGCAGTAATCAATCATATATATAATTGCTCGTCATGATAAGTGTTAGGAAAGAAAGTTCCATAATGCAAGTCGTGGGAGTGCAAAACATAGGGAACTGTTTTAAACAGGGGAATCAGAAAAGGCTTCCCTAAAGAGATGACCATCGAGCAGAGATATGAATAATGGTGAGTCAAGTTCACTAGATCTGTATAGGGGTGGGGGAAGGAGAAAAGTATTTTAGGCTGAAGAAATTATGTGTGCAGAGGCCTCGGAGGCAGGGGCGGGGAGGACAGAGCAGAACAAGGAATAAAAAGAAGCCCACGATGCCTGGAGAGCCAAAGTGAGAGGGAGAGAGGTGAAAATGAAGCTATAGAAGTCTACAGAGGTCAGACCAAAGGGCTGGGAGGCAGTGGAAAGGTTTTGATTTTAATTCCACTGGCAAAGAGAGGCCATCGGAAGGTTTTAAGCAGGGCTATGACATGTTCATATTTGAATTTTATGGTGTTTACCCCCAAGCCAGGGCTTTCTCTTATCTCTATAGACATGTTAGAGATCATTATTACAGGGAGTTTTATGCCACTCTGTATTCCACTCCGGGCCTAGCCTTGTACCAAGCAGGTGCTCCATAAATATGTGTTGATTAACCTCTCAGCAGCATGTGACGCTGTTGATCATCCCCTTCCTCTTGAAGCCCAGTTCTTCGGTTTCTGTGCTGCAGCGTGCTCTGGCTTCTCTCTATCCTCTGACCACTCCACCCTCCCCCTACCACCACCATATTTAAGCATTTCTCATTGTTTCATTTTCATCCTCTTTCTCTGTCCATGCTCTCCCCCTTTGGTCATCTTGCTGCCTCCAACAAAATTGATCTCATCCTTCTGGACAGAACTTAAGTTCTATGAGGACAGGGACTTTGTCTTGTCACAATTGCATCCCAAGAGCCTGGCACACAGCAGGCACCTGATAAATTATTTGATGGGAGTATGTACTATGTGATTGTTTATATGAATCTCAAGAACAGGCAAAATGAATTTGTGGTGATCAATGTCAAAATAGTGGTTATCTGTGGGGAAACAAGACTGGAAAGGGGCACAAGAGAACTCGTGGGGGGCTGGAAATGTTGATCTGAGTGGTAGTAACACAGGTGTGTCTGCATTTGTAAAAGTTCATTGATCTGGAAGCTTAGGATTAATATTCTCTACTATATGTGTGGGATATCAAATAGGAAGGTAAAAATAATGCAATACTGCCACTCTCCTGAAAGGGGATTCCTAATTTTCTTTTTTTAGAATAATTTTTACTCTTTATTAAGAACATTTTTAAAAATAATTTACTTATTTATTTTATTTTTAGAGAAAGGGGAAAGGAGAAAGAGAGGGAGAGAAATATCACTGTGTGGTTGCCTCTCACTCGCGCCCCCAACTGGGGACCTGACATGCAACCTAATCATGTGCCCTGACTGGGAATCGAACCAGCGACAGTTGGCTCGCAGGCCAATGCTCAATCCACTGAGCCACAGCAGCCAGGGCTTGGGATTCCTAATTTCTTATTGCTTTATGTGTCCACCTAGATGCCCACCTTCTGATCTTACCCAGCCTCCCAAATCAGCTCTCCTCTTGAGTTCCTGTTCCCAGTGTTGTCACCACTGTGCTCCCTATCATTTAGTTTCCAAACCTCAGAGCCACCTTATCCATATGCCACCTCCTCTTCTATCCTGCCTCATCCAGGTTTCCAAGACACATAAACACAAGTGGTCCTGTGGTTATGCAAAACTTTAAGATGGCCCCATGAATTTAACCTCCGGGTGTTACTCCTGGGATTATGCTATTCAGCAAAAGAGAGAGTTTGCAAGGGGGGGGGGTGTCTAATCTAATCATAGATATATTTAAGAGCAGGTTCTCTGGCTGCTGACAGAAGAGGAAGTCAGAGGTATTCAAAGCAGAAGAATATTTCGATGTTGTTGGCTTTGAATATGGAGGGGCCCACAGGTAAGAACAGGTGAGTGGTTTTAGAAGGCTGAGAGTGACTCCCAGAAAACAGCCTGTAAGAAAGTAGGAACTTAAACTACAGGGAATGAAATTCTGTCAACAAGATGAGTTTGGAAGTTGATCTTCTCCAGAGCCTCCAGAGAAGGACCCAGACCAGCTGACACCTCGATTTCAGCATTGTGAGACTAAGAAAGAAGCTAATTGAGCCCACCTAGACTTCTGACCTATAGAACAGATTTTAAAATAGGTGTTGTTTGAAGCCACTAAGTTTGTGGTGAGTTGTTACAGCAGTAATAGAGAACCAATACATATTTTAAATCCTGTATATTCACAGTGGCCTTTGCCTCCATCCCCTCCTTCCCATGATGTCTTAGGTCCTCTCACCTCACTTTTACCCAACTTGAATACTTACCTGTGGGCCTCCCTCCCTAAACCCATCTATTCGTTGCTACCAGATCAATTTTCCAAAGTCACAACACTGATCACATGCTTTTCCTGTTCAAAAAATTTTGGTAACAGTGTAGCTTGGTGGTTATACTCTGGAACCAGAATGCAGGGTATAAAGCCCAGCTCTGCCTCTAAATAGCAGATAACCTAGAATAAGTTGCTCAACCTCCCCCATAAATTAGGAATAAAAGTACCATCTCCATAGGATAGTTGCAAGGGTTAAGTGAGATATGCATGCAAAATATTTATGTGCAGCCCAGCATAGGTAGGAACTCCACTGTGTGAATGATGGTTCTTTATATATCGCTGTCAAGGATTCCAGGTGGCCAGCTGATTGAACTCTCCAGCCTGGACTTACATCCACTCTCCACAAGCTGCGCACACACACACCTCTACAGCTTTTTCTCCCACTCCTCTTCCATTGGTCCCATCCTTTCCCCTCCTACTTCATCACCCAGTTCATATTATCACCCAGTGATCTCCTCGCTCTCTGTAGCCAGCAGGGACTGCCGAAAACACAAACCTAACCATGTCACTTGTGGAACTTAAATCCTCCCAAGGCTCCCCACTGCTTTCAATATAAAGTCCAAAATTCTTCCCACAATCAGCCAGGCCTTGACAGCTTGGCCTGCCAATGTCTCCAGCCCCCTGCCCTTGCTCTTTGCACTTATTGCTCATACTTATCAGGCTCCCTCCTGTGACTAGGCCACCCATCTCACTGTTCCTTCTTCCTGGAACACTCTTCCCTCTACTGTTTGCCTGGCTAACACCAATTTTTCCTTCCAATTCTTAATTTAGTGAGGATTTCCTCCAGCAAACCTTCCCTGACCTCCCTGACTAGGCCAAACCCCTCTATTAGAGGCTCCCAGAGGCCCTTTTGTAGAATTGCTCATAGGAGTCTCTTATACCTCTTATTTAATTGCCACGAGCTCCATTAGGACTGGGGCTGTTTCTGTTTCTGATCACCATCACGTCCCCAGGGTAGAGTACAGGGCCAGGCCCATAATCTGTGCTCAATAAATGTTGGTTAAAAGGATGAATGAACGAAACGAGGACAAGGATTCTGCTTCAGCTAAACTGGACTGCTTTTCCCACAGATGCTTTCTCATCTCCACGCCTTTGCTCACTCATGTCCCTTCACCTGATATGCTCTCTTGCCAACTCTACTCTTCTGTAAATTCAACCCACCCCTGGCAGTCCATGCCAAGTAATCGTGTCCAGTATTTTAGCCCGTAGTGGCTTCTACCTCCATCCATCCCCCTGCCCCACCAAAAGTGTCCATAGTTTGTATTATTTCTTTCTGATTGTGAAAATAATGCATGCACATCATAGAAATTTTAGATAATAGATAATAAAAAATGTAAAAAAAGAAAAACATTTCAAATACCACTTCCCAATGAAAATTGCTGCTTTTACTTTTTAAAATAGGGCAAAAGTAGGTTTACAGTTATTCATATGGAAAACAATACAATAATTAACAAATAATACAAGAATAAACTCTGTTTTGTGTTTGCCCTGGCTGGTTTAGCTCAGTGGATTGAGTGTCGGCCTGCGAGCTAAGTGTCGCTGGTTCAATCTTCCAGTCAGGGTACATCAGAGAAGGAAAACTCTGACTCCAAAAAACCTCCGCTGCCTTGCGGCATACCTCTTTAGGGGAAAGGCTAAGGGAGTAAACCCCGACAGAAAATCCAGAGCCGGAGTCCCTAAGGCGGTTTGACGTTGTAGTCAACACCTCCTGCGGCGCACCTGAACCCAAGCTGTATCGACTCCGTCTTTCCCTTGGACCCTTCAGCTGCGAAGAGAGGGGGGGTCTGCTGCATGGGCAACAGCAGACCCTCCATATCACCCTGCCCAGGCTCTGTAGCTTCAGCGTCATCGCACGGGAGGAGACAGATACCATGTCACTCCCGAGTCGGACTGCACAGCCATTCTCGGCGGTGCAGATGGACTCTTAAGAAGCTACACCATCGTCTCTCCAGACGGACGGCTGCCGACGACGAAACTCTGTTTTGTGTACTGATGACTATAAACCTACTTATTAACCACTTGCATATCCACCCATTTTTTCATACATAATCATGGAAAACTTTTCAACCTCACAACAAATCAGTGAGGTTCATATTATTCTCATATAACCAAAAAAAAAAAAAAAAAAAAAGGTTTTAGGTAAATTCAATAACTGCTCAAGATCACCGACAACTAGTAAAAAACTCAGAACTGAAAGAGAACCCAGATTGGAACCTAAGACTCCAGCCCTGAGGACTCAGCCCCTTGCTCTCTCTGCTACGCCCACCTTCCCTCCAATCCCTCCTTCCTCTCCATCACTTACTCCTCTTATATCACTGCTCTGACCCTTCAAGCCCAAAGCCCAAACTCTCTCCAACACAGTCCCTTTAACCCAACCATTCTACTTCATGGATAATCACTTTGGCTTTTTTTGCAGTGGCAGAAGACCGCTCTCAACCTAAATCTGTATCAGTCTGGTGTAATAAGTAACAGTACATCCTCACTATGAAATACTACACTATAGTTCTAAACAATAAGGGAGGTAGATATCCATGTATTAGTCTGGAATAATCTCTAACATAGTTTGTTAAATAAAAAACATGTATAGTTTGGTATCACATGTGAATGTAGAGAATATTTCTACAATAGGTGTGTACAACATTTCTATACACAAAAATGACACCAGTATTTGCTTCTGGGAAGGAGACTATAGAGATTGAAAGTGAAGGGGGAGAAGGGACTTAACTTTCATTGTATACCCACATATAATGTTTACATTTTTACCATACCCATACATTTAATAAGTAAAAAGGAAAAACAAAAGCAAAATTTCCAAGTTTTCTCCAGTCGTCCCACTGAGGCCATCTTCACTCCATGCATATGAATGTGGGGATACGGCAGTGTACCTGCTCCCTTCTTTCTATGGCCTCTCAAGTGAGGCTCACATATCAGCCGTTTTCAAAGATCGAAGACTTTGTCTTTTCCACCAGACTGGTAGGATTCTGCAGTCACTTGAAAGCCAAGGAAAAGGCTTTGTTCTAACACTAGCTCTGCCGTTTGTTTGTTGTGTAACCTTGGATAAGTCATTTCACCTCTGGCAGTACACTCTTTCTCCTCCATCAGGTAGGTGAAGAGTTCTCCACTAGCCCCCTAACTTCCATATCTGTGAACAGTCTGTCCCTCTGCTTATAAAGTACTGCTCTTCTCCCTATCCTAACTTGGTGGCTCCCGTCTATCCTTCAAGACTCAGCATTCATGTCATTCCTGAAGAAAGACCTCCCAAGTTTCTTAGTTGAGGTCCTGTCCCCCTTGCTGTGGCCTCTCCATCACAAGCCCCATAACACTTGGTGAGCATGACTAGTTCAGTGTTTGCATTCCTGGTTAGACGATAAGCTCCATGAGAACAGGAACTGCACTGCGTTTATCACTTGGCACAGTGCCTGGCACATGATTTGAGCTCAGTAGATATTTGCTCTGAGAGTAAATGAGCCACATTGCCCTTGTTGAGAACTTCTCCTCAGATCCTACATCCTGATAGACTTTTGCAGCCTCCCCCTGGCCACTCATGAAAGAAGTGTCACTGGGGATTAGACCTCTCCATTCCTGTTCTTCCCTTAAAGTCTCTCTGCTTAATGGAGGCATTGAAGCCTATGATAGTCCCCACCATCACATCCACAGCCTCCAAAGCAAACTCCTGCAGGTTCCAGTCTAGGCCTCTCCTTCAGGGCAGTGCCCCACCCAGGCCAAGGCCAGGCCCCAGACCCATTCCCTGCCCCCAGCCCAGCCTGGCAGGTCAGGCCCATCAATCGTGCTCCCAGGGGTACAAACCAATTTCTCTTGCTTTCCTGAGCCTGTCTCCCTGGCGGAGCCTGGAGGAGCCTTCAATCGCATTAATCCCAGCCTGGCGGCGGTGACGAAGACGGATTTCTCCACCAAACGATCCATTTGTATCTCTCGTGCACTCACTTGGTTTTTTTCTGTGCGGATGTTCAAAATATCATGAAAAAGGCGTTAGTCGGGTAGCTGTGGTGCAGCAAAATAATAGAGTGATCCGGCAATGTGCTCCTGACCTTGCAGGACAGCTAATCCATCCGCACATCTATCTTAATTATTCCCGGTTACAAAAGAGAAACTCCACCATTCATTCATTCCAGGCTGGCGATTCCATTTTCCACCCCCACTCATGCCCTATTCTTTCTCTACTATTCCCCCTAGCCAGATAAGCCCATTCACCAGTGCTATAACAGTCTCCCCTTGGCAGCCCAGTATAGCCAGGTGTGAGTTCACTGGGTGGCAATCCAGGGCCTAGACCACTGCTCCTTGAGATCAGAGGAGAGACACTCTGACTCCCTTCCCCAGAACTCTGACCAATCCATTAGAGGAAGACTAGCTACCAACAGGATCAAGACTCAGCAGGGACACACACACACACACATGCAGCCATAGACTCATCCAGACTCTGACCTTCAGGCCTCCTCTTGAGCAGACACTAGTAGATAGGTTCACCCCCTTGTTCACCCCAAAGCAGAACATTTTAACTCTCCTGCTGCCCTGGCACAGATGCTTGAGGTGGGCATTTTGATTAAGGGCAGGTGCCATAAGGGATGTCTTGGTCTGCCTGTCTCCCACCCTCAAAGCCAAAGACCCCACCCACTGTGTCTTCTCAGGCCTACTCATTAATACTAGCTGAGCAAGTCAGGGCTAAAGGAGCAGGGTGGAGTGTGGGAGCGGAAGAGAGTAAAGGAGGAAGAGGAGTGAGGACAAAGGTTTTGAGCAGAGATCCTGCAAATGAGAGAAAAAGAATGACAGGGATGACGGGGGTGGGGTGGCTGGTGAGAGGGTCATTGAGATGATATGTGAAAGTGGCTGTTTGTATAACACAATTTGAGCTAATTGTACCACATTCACTTTGGGGCTGCCTGTGTCAGTCTCTAAAGCCCTTTCTAATTCTACTCTTAATGTACAATTTTTCAGATCCCTCATTCTAATGATTTTAATGCAATCAGCAAAACTAGGCATGTAATTGTCTTGGCTCTGTGCTTGGCTGTGGTGGCTCTTGGGAGCCCTGGCTCCCAGTTTCCATGCCTCCCCCACCAATCTTTCCCTCTCTCCTTTTACCTCTCAGCCTGTCTGCTAGCACAGAGTGAGACTTCTCCAACGCCAAGGGCTGTGGGAAAAACAGGAGTTTCAGTCCTAGTCTCATGAAGCCTGATCTGACCGAGGAAAGGATACAGTGTGTCTAGGCCAGAACTGGGCAGTGGGACTGTCCGCGCTGCCAGCCTGGCTAAATTACTGAGTTTAGAGAAGGAAGAGGGCTTCCTGGAAGAGTTCAGTGGTCTCTCCTCCCCTTCCCAGAAGCAGTAGGCAGACTGGGCCGGGCTTGTGGGGCAGTGTGCGGGGGAAGGGCCATTTGTCCTGACACAATGGGAGAGAAGGGGTCTCCAAGCGGCTGTTGAGAGTCAATTTGTAGTGGTGCCGGCTGAGGTTGCTCCAAAGGCTGGGAACAGCTGGAGCTCCCGGTGACTGATGGGTGGGCCCAGGAGAGGGGCCATTGGTCTGGCAGACACAAAGGCCCCGATGGTGTGCGGGTGGAGCCTGTCAAAATCATTAAGTGCCGAATATGGGAGCCTCTGACTTCAGATGGGACCAGTGGGTAGGGGGAAGAGGTCAGGGGCCTACCCCTCCCTCTCCGCAGCCCCTCTTTGGAAACTCAGCCACCTACACCCCATTATCATCTTATTTGCATAGACACCCCACCCCCAGCCTTCCAGGTCCCTAGCCTCACTCCATTTGAGAGTCCAGGTTCCAGTCTTGTTTGAGCAACTCTGCCTCTGGGACCAACTCAGGCCTGGCAAGGCCTCTCCAGGCCACTTTGGGAGACTTGCCCACCCTCAAGCTTTGCATTCTTCAGCCAGGGGCCTCATCCACTTCTCAGAAAACAGGACATCCTGAATTCACGACCGGGAAAGACAGCCCCTCCATTCCAAAGGGAAAAAGTGAGGCCCAAGGTGGTGATTTCTCCCGTTTCTCCCTCTGTGTGGGAAATGCTTCTCCCACTTGACCTTCCCCAAGGGGGACGGACGGGCAGCGATACTAGGAGAAAGCCGCCCCTCCCCACCTGCCAGCCCCTCCCCCGCTCCGCAGATCTCCCTGCAGGAGAGGGACGCAGTGACCCGGCCAGGTGGTGATGATGCGGCCGGCCGCGCTGGTCACTCTTGGCCGCTCCCCGCGCGCAGCCCGACCCCAGTCGCACGGGTCACGGCGCCGGCAAAACTCCCTGACACAGAAACGCCGCAGGGCCTGCGCGTGTCGGGAACAATCCTCCGCCTGATGGGAAGCGACAGCTCTGCTCCGCCCCCCTGCGCTCCCTTCCCTCCCGCGGCTCCGCCCCGCTCCAGGCTAAGCCCGGCTGGGGCACCCCAGTAGGTGCTCGGCCCCCTCGATCCAGTCCAACAAGTCGCTACCTTGCCCTCCCGTGTGTCCCAGGGAGGAGTGAGGGGAGGAGCTGAGTTGAAGTGAGTGGGGACAAGAGGAGCACCCGGCAAGGCACATGGCAGCCCTCAGTGATGGTAGGGGGTAAGCAGACGGCAGCAAAAAACGGTTTCCTCCCCCGGACCTGCTTCTGTTTTCACCCTGTTCATCTAGGAGAAAGGCTGGAAAGAAAGATACCAACTTGTGGGGGCGGTCTCCCTGGGTGTGAACTGACAGGCGCTTTTCCCTTTCTTCATTTTGCTTATCTTTTTCTTCTTTTCTCTTTTTTGTTTTTGTGTGTTTGTTTGCAATAAACGTATCTTGTGTGACTTCCCCCAGAGGTATAAAAAAGCCAAACTAAGGAGCTGCAAAGAGAAACTCCCACCCAAACTCCAGGCCCTGTCACTGACTTCACCACAGGGAGGGGGGCTAGTGCACTCTGGATGGGCTGGGGTGTCCAGCCAGGCTGGGGAATGGCCCCTCACCTTCAGAGACCCCGTCTCTCCTCCCACTGCACCCACAGTAGTGAAGCATATGTGGGGAGAGGCCCAGGTGTACAAAAGCAGCCTCTCAGCATTTCCTCACACATGGACCCTCAGATGCTCTGAGCCATGCTAACACACTGGCTACACATCCAAACCCATTCACACATGTATTCCTACAGCTTTAAACATATCCTTGTAGACATGGCCACACACTGGAGGACATAGTCATTCAGACACATGCTCATACAAGCACCTGCAGCCTTCCTGTACTCACACACTCAGCATGGCCCTCACAGCCCAAACACTAATCATGGCCTCCTGTTCTCAACCTTCTACCAGCCCAGACCCTGCAGGGAGCGAGCACCTCGTTCACCTCAAATGCCCTCATTTATCCTTCTCCCGCCATGTTTCTGCTCAACTCCAGGCAACCTCCTTCTAGCCCTCTTCCCCCAGGTTCCTCCTATTCCACTTCTTAGCCATGAGAAATGAGGGAAAATTCTCCTGGTCCACCACCTGACCTCAGCCCCGGGTTTGGTATGGAAGGAGAGCCTGCAGGAGAAAATGAGGGACCCCTTACCAAACTTCCCAAATAAGAGGCCTATATGGGATCCCTTTGGGCTCCTAGGGCTATGTCTGGGGTTGGCCCTTCCTGCCTTCCACCTACGGACTGCTGAGACTTTCCCTTCCTCCACTCCTACCTCACTCCTACCCATCTTTTGTGGCCTAGCCTGGCCCAGATTCTCCAGGAAGCCTCCCTCCTGGAGCCACCAGCCTAAGGCTTGGCTGTCCACTGACACTCCTATCCCTTGTTCAGGTGACATTCCTTTGGGGCCTTCACTTTTGATTCTCTCTCCATAGTTGTGAATGCTGTGAGCTCCTACCAAACAGGGCAGATCTTCTATTCATCTTACCTCCTCCACACATATCTGCCTAGCAGCCCCTCAGCTGGCTCCTTGGTGAATGAATGAATGAGCTGAAGAATGTTTGTGAATACAGCTTGCGTCTTTGCTGTTGAGTGTGACGTGTGTGTGAGGAGGCAGCCACGTGGTGTAAATGCCACTGCGTAGTCCCTCTGTGAGAGTACTAACTACCAATGCATTCCTCTCAACCACTCTATATTGGAGGTGTCTATTTGAAAAAGAAACAGAGGCTCACAGAGTTTACCTTATTTCTCCAAGGTCACATGGCTGAGAGCAGCAGGGCTTGTCAGATTGCCACTCTGTGAGGCTGGGATACTAAGTGCTTCTGCCTCCCTCATCATGGCCCAAGATGGTGTGGTGGAGAGGAGCTGCTCTCTGATAACTATGCTGCACCGCCCCCACCCTGACCTCTCCAGAGTGAGAGGGTCTCTGGTCCCCTTTCAATGACAGGCGCTAAGTCTGTCTCCTTCTCCTCAAACCCTTACTACAGCCTTAATCCCCCTTTATACCTTCTCTGTTATATCACCTCTGCCCAAGAGCACCATCCCCTCAGTGTTCCTTTGGTCTTTTTTCTTTTTTAAGTATATTTCATTGATTATATTGTTACAATGCTTCCAGTTTTTCCCCCTTTGCTCCCCTCTGCCCAGTACCCCCCTTCCCCAGTAATCCTACCCCCGCCCCCAGTCCATGCCCATGGGTCGTGCATAGAAGTTCTCTGGCTTCACCCTTTCCTATATTCTTCTTCTTTTTAAAAACTTAATTAATTTTTTATAACAATAAAAAATAACATTCCCTCCCTCTCAGACCTAAGACCCTTTATAATCTTATAAAGGACAATGCGCGAAGGTCTCGAGCTCCTTTAGCTGCTTCAAGCTGGGCATGGTCGTCATCCTACCTACCTTGGGTCCAGAGATCCCTAGTAAGAGTGGGGGTGTGGAGGGGAGGCTGGCCTTCACACTTGGTGAAGGATCGTGCAGAGTCCAGGTCAGTTGGCTGTCCGCAGACAATGGCATGCTTGGTTTAACAGGCCGGCATCCTTGTATTCTGGCGGCAACAGATTTGGCAACAGGGTTAAAAGACATCATTCAATCCATAACCACTAGATGACAAAAGGCAGGTATTAAATTTTCAATGTCCTACATTAGGGGAAAAAGGGGGCTTCTCTGGAGGAAGGTGTGCCAGGCACGTCACACCTGTCAAAAACCCTTTTGCCCATTATACTTAGTTTGGACTGAGGGAAATATTTTAGGTTTCCCCCCTCTCAGACCTCTGGGCCCTTTCTGTCCAACGCATTAGGATAAAAAAGAGAGACCAGTTTAAATGTGAAGCCCACAGACCACCCCATTCTTCACCAACCAAGCCACTTAGCTCATGTTCCTTTGGTCTTGAACACATTTCCAGAAGCAAGAAAACAGGGGCTACTGTCTTGGCTCCATCACTGACTAGCTGGCGACCTGGAGCAAATCAATAACCACAAATCTCTGGCCTTGGTTTCCCCAAGTGTGTGCAGTAGGATGGGGCTTGATTAGCTCCTGTCTGAGGTTCCCTCCAGTGTCAGCAGTCAGGGCTCCAACCTCTGGTGAAAGTAGGGCAGCAGCAAGCCAGCACCTTACTTACCCAGGCTAGTTCACTGCCAGACCTCCCAAGAGGGGTTTGGGCTCAGAGAGGGCTGGGAAATACTGTGAATTAATTACCATCAGACCTCCGGCCGCTGTTCATCTCTGTAAACAAACATTTTAATATGTAGTAATTAATTACATCTGCCACACCGTCCCTCCTCTCGTTCATCCTTCTTCAGCTTTTCTTCTGCTCACCCTGAACCAACCTCCTCCTCCCAGTTGGAGCCTGAGAACCCAGGCAGGAACCCCCTCCCACCACCTCCCCAGCCTTCTCCCCCCACCACCAGACGCAGGTGCTCACATCTGCCACACTACTCTGCAGCTTTTAGTTCCCTTTTCTGTTGCCTTAATACCTGTCTTTCTGACAGTCCTTTGTCTCTGATTCTCTCTGCTTGGATTTTCCTCCTCTACAAAGTTTGATGCCAAGGACACTTTCTGGGAGATGAGGAAAATGAAGAAGCCACTGGAACCTGCCCTTAGGTCCCAGAGCACATGAGCACATTTTTCAACTCCTTGGTGGTCCAGGGCCAGGCTAAATTACAGGGATTATCTAAAAGCCAGAACAGACCCTGTTCTAGAAGTATCACTGCTGGCCTTTAAAGCTCCGAAGTCTTCCTGACCCCATCCCTTCTCCCATCCCACACCCTGCCTCCACAGCAGCTCAGTGTGAAAAACACAAATAGAGTACATCTGCCCAGGTGAGCCCCGCCTGGCCACATCACAATTATTTTTCACCATCTCCAATAGGAGTACCAAGATTGGATCCACCTTCCACGCCCCAGCACCCCCGGCCTCAGTACTTGCCAGGGGTAGGCAGCCAAGCATGGTGGGCATGTGGGTGGTGCCCCCAGCCCGGAATATGAAGGGTGCCCCTTTTCTGGGGAGGTTCATGGTGCCCTGCCTGGCGTCTGGGTGGGAGCGGAAGCGAGAACCCCAGATGAGAACGTAGTAAAGGAGACTAGATGCCTAGGGCTCGGAGCGGCAGGAAGGGCGGGAAAAGGACCGATGGCTGGAGAGGTAAGACCCAGCCTGGCCGCGCAAGGGGAGCCGGGAGCGGGGAGGGTGGGCGAGTAGGGCGGGCGCCACCAGGCGTGGCGCAGGGAACGGAGCAGAATGAAATGCAGATGCAAAACGTGCTCGTAAGAGTTTCCTCTCTCTCCCCATCTGCCAAAGCCGAGATTTTAATCTTTAATCCATGAGCAATCAGCGAGCAGCGGCGAATGGCACATTACAGATGTTTTACTGTCGCGGGCGCTCGCAGCCTCGCGCTCCGCACAGGCGCGCCGGGCTCCCCAACCCCGCCCGTACCCACCCCACCCCCTTGCTTCCCCCTCTGGTCCCTCTTCCTCTCCTCTCCCCTGGTAGTCGTTTAACAATTTCCCCATCACTTGCATGCTCCCGACCCACAGTAGAGGTGGGAGTGTGGCGCAGGGCCATTAATCCTTCCTAGCTGACCTGGGGCTCCGCTGGTGGGGGTACATGCGGGGGCACTAACACGGCGGGAGCGGCACTCAGCATTGCGTCGAGGCAGATTCTGAGCCCAGTCCAGACTGGGAGGCGCAAGGACAGGGGCATCGAGAGTCCCCCTGGCTGAGCTGTCCCATCTCTCTATCCCTTCCCTGCTTTACCCCACCTTGGGAGGCCGCTGGTGGCTCCTGCGATTAGCGCTCCAGATGTTCAGCTGCGCTGGAGCTCCAATTGATTTCCAGATGTTGGGCACCTCTGTTCTAACGTGTGGGACCGCTACCCCTCTGCGTGATAAAGGAGGAGAGTACTTTACTAGATCTAGAAGACTCTAGGGAAATCCGGCCCGATGGAGTTTTTAAAATCAGCTGATAAAATTTCACTTCACAATTTGGAGAGTTGTGCCCTCTGCAAAATTGGGGCAGGAGTCCCTCCCACTTCTTGGGAGCTGTAGCGTGAGGAGGAAGATGGAGACCTTATCAAGCTCTGAGTCCAGTTTGCTCTCTCCAGCCCCCATAAGATTCCTGAAAGTTGCAAGGATATACTCTTCTCCCAGCTCAAAAATCCTTAGCAGAGATCCCAGTTTGCAAAGATATATTTGTGTGATTATTTGATTAATATCTGTCACTTTCACTAGTCCATAAGTCCCATGAGGTGAGACTGTTTTTCAGTCATCATTATTTGTCCTGGGTCTAGCACTGGGCCTGGCATGTAATGGATGGTCAATAAATATTTGTTGACTGGATGAAGGGACTAATGTTTTCTGCTGTAATCTCAGACTATACTTTCTTGTACCATTACCAATGAAGACAGGCCCTTCAACCCCTGCACCTAAACATCCACACACAATCTCCCTCCATCAAGATTCTTCTCAATCTGCAGGCCTCATCTCTCTAGGTAACAGCTCATTTTACCCTGTCTCCCTAATAGGTCTTTCCTATTAGACAGAAGGGGACCTCAGGGCAAGCATATGTCTGACACTAAGCCAGGGCTCCTTTGGCCAGCTGCTTTCTCTCCGTGGGCTCCAGGATCTAGATCACCTCCAATTTTTGAACATTCTTTCCCTTCCCCCCTCTTGACCCCTTTGCTTGCATGGCCCCTTCCATACTAATAGGACAAAGGTCCCCTTTTCAGGCCCTCTTTCCCAGAGCTAGCTGGACTCATTAAAGCATGACTGACCCTAATTGTTTTATGAGCCTTTAGCCTCTGGACTAGAAAATTACTGGAAGCATCCTGAAGGTGCAGAGGCTCCGGGAACTTATGAAACAGGACATACCAGACCACAACGACCTGACTGGACCCTATACCCAAAGGTAATATCAAAACAAGTTGTAGCCCAGCTGAAACATCCTGCTCTACAACCACCCCATTACCCAATAAAAGCCCTAACCCCTCGGGGCTTGTGCATATCTCCGCACCCAATCCTTTCCCTCTATTGGGAAAGTAAAAATAAAAAACTTAACGCTCTGCACTTTCTTCTCTTTGTGAATTCTTTCACAGCCCGTGTCACCGACCACCCTAACACCTACTGGTTCCAAATGTACCCTCAATCCCAACCCAGCCCCAACCTAGTCCAAAGCCTCATTTCACTAAGCAGGGTCCATCCTTCTCCCAGACTCCCCACTCCACCACAAATGGTTTCTGGTCTTCTGAGAAGAAAAAAGAAGGGAAAGATGTAGAGACTGGAAATGCAAAAGATAAAAAGGTGGAAAAGAGGACAGCCTGAGAAGAAACCTAGACAGTTGGAAGAAGAGAGCCACAAGAGAGGCAGGAACATAAAGGGAACCCAGAGGCGAAGGAAGAGCGCCTGAGAGAGGACCGAGGCCCAGAAGAGGGAGAAACAGTGATTGGCAGGCGCAGCGGAAGAGTTCCAGACAGACAGAAGCATGGAAGAAAACGGGATGGAAACGAGGGAGGGTGAGCTAAGGGGTTGAAAAGTTGGGACAAGAGAAGAGACTCGGATTCTGGAAGCCGCAGCGTCGGGGAGGGAGACGCCAGCGGGCGAGGGTCGGAGATGCGGGGGGGTCGCCCGGAGTCTGGTGCTACCCAAGCCACCCTGTCTGTCGGCAACCCAGGGCCTTGGCCGCAGGGCCCACAGGCGGCCCTGGGAGATGGCGGCGGCGGTAAGGGAAGCCGGAGTGAGAGGCAGCGGAGCCGCGTGTGTGTTTTTATTATTATTATTTCTGATTAAAGAGGAATTCATCTCGTATCTGCCTCCTGCCAGGGGCCGAGGCGCCGCCATTGGGGTTAACGGTGCGGAAGAATACAAAAAAATTTCATTGAGGAGGATTATAAAAGTTACTAGCTGGAACATTAACAGAAGAGTAACTTGTAAAAAATGCAATATTACAATATTCACAAGGACGGCAGAGCGTGGTAAAGCTATAAAATTCAACATTAAAATCTTCCACAGCCTAGATAACCTAGTTAACAAACATGGTATTGGAACTACTTTCTGTTGGGGTGAAGAATACGGGAGCCCGGGGCGCTGATCACACCTCTGCAGCAGATGGGGGGGGGCCCCCCCGCCGGGCGGTGGGCGGGGCTACCCGGGGCTAGATCCGCCCCTCCCTAGCCTCAGCCTTCTCCCCAGGAATATGGGGAGAACCCCAAAGGAGTGTTGGTAATTACCAAAAGAAGCACCTCAAAATCTCCGATAGGACTGTACACTTGTGTGATTATTTTCTGTGTGAAGTACTAATTAAAGCAGACAATTCAGCGTGTATTTCATCCTTTTCAAGAGATATATATCTCTCTAATGGCAGGTTATGCAAATAAAATGTATTAAAAAAGGATTGTGCCCTGGCCAGTATGATTCAGTGGATTGCGCGCTGGCCTGCAAACCGAAAGGTCGGTGGTTCGGTTCCCTGTCAGGGCAAATGCCTGGAGTGCGGGCCAGGTCCCCATTTGAGGGGGCGCACATCGATATTTCTCTCCTTTCTCCTCTCTCTAAAAATAAATAAGATCTTTTTTAAAAGAAAGAAAACAAAAGGATTGTGTGTGTTAAAGTATGCATTCAGGGTTGGATATATATGCATGTGCATTATGTGTGTACTCAGGGTCTCTGTATGTATATGTATAGTTCCTGAGAACATAAGCATAGTACATAAATGTGTATGCAGGGCACAGAGCTTTGGGGTACAAAGAGTTTGCGTTTATACGATGTATGAATGCCAAGTGAGTCTCTTTGTAGGGTATATGTGTGTATGCATAGAATCTATGTGTGGGTGAGATATGGGTCTAGGCTGCATAGATATTTGTGAGTATATGGGCGTATGCTGTATTAATGTTCAGAATGTGTATGACATTGTAGGCATATTACATATCTTTCTGCAAGATGTATTTATAAAGAAGTTATATGTTTACATGGTTCTGTGTGCATAAGTATGCAAGGTATATATATCACAGGGCATTATGTGCTTGTGAACACAGAATGTTTGTGTGTGCAAATAGCATAGAAAGTATGTCTTCTATGTGTGCAGAATATGTATGCATAATCTCTGGGATAGTGTGCATAAATGTGTATGTGTGTGTTCAGAGAATGTGTATGTACATGTATGTAGTGTGAGTGTATGTAAGCAGAGTTTCTGAATGTGTGTCCAGGTATTTTGTGCATATACAACTCATATATGTGAACCAAATATATATATGTGAAAGATGTATTATTTGTGTGTGTGTTTTGTGTATGAAAAATACATGGACATTATGTGAGATGTCTGAGCATGTAAAGTGTGTGTGTTTGCAGGTGCAGACACAGAACACCTGTTTCTCTCAGGCCCCCAAATACTTGTAGTGTGCTGGTTAAGAGCACAGACTCTAGAGACAGCTGCTGGGGATCGAATGATAGCTTTGTCATGTACTAAATGTATAATCTTGGACAAACTTAACCTTTGGCTGTTTTAGCTTCCACATCTCTAAAATGGGGTTAGTAAAATCACCTATTTCATAGAGTTGTTATTAGGATTAGATGGGTTAATACTTGTTATGGTAGGCAGAATAATGACACCCACCTCTCCCCCAAAAGGCCACATCCTAATCCCCAAAACCTATGGCAAAAAGGATTTTGAAAGTAAAATTTTGTGATGGGTCTTGAGATGAGAAGTTTATCCTGGGTTATCTGAGCAGACCCAGTGTCATAACAAAGGTCTTATAAGAGGGAACAGAGTACCAGAGTCAAAGGAGATATGAGAATAGAAGCAAAGATTGGAGTGATGTGGCCATAAGCCAAGGAATGGGGGTGGCTTCTAGAAAGTGGAAAAGGCAAAAAAACTGACCTCCCCCCCCAGATCCTCCAGAAGGAACACAGCCCTGCTGACCTAGAGTTTTAGACTTCTGAATTCGAGGAATGTAAGTTAATAAATGTGGTGTCTTAAACTGCTAAGTTTGTGATAATTCCTAATAGAAGCAATAGGAAACTAATGTACTTGAAAAGTGCTAACAACAGTGCAAAGTATACAGCAAGTACCTTATAAGCACTATAAGTACTTGTTAAATAAACTCCTGCCCTGGCCTAGTGGCTCAGTTGGTTAGAGCATCATCCTGATACACCAAAGTTGTGGGATCCATCCCTGGTCAGGGCACATACAAAAATCGGCCAATAAATGCAAATCAATTTTATTTATTTATTTATTTATTTTTAAATTTGAGTCTTGGATCTGAATTCCTTTCTTTTAATTTTTTTATTTTTTAATTTATTTTAATTAATTTTTAGAGATAGGGGAAAGGAGAGAGGGAGAGAAACATCACTGTGTGGTTGCCTCTCACGCGCCCCCAACTGGGGACCTGCTGTGCAACCTAATTATGTACCCTGACTGGGAATCGAACCAGTGACACTTGGTTCGCAGGCCGACGCTCAATCCACGGAGTCACAGCAGCCAGGGCTTCTTGCAAATCAATTTTAAAAAATAAAAATAAATAAATTCCTTGGAGGTGATGCTTGAGGCCCTAGGGGAGGCCTAGTTGGTCAGTCTGTTGCCAAATTTGCCATCCCCATCTAAGGCTGCCCATGGCTACCTTGGGCCCTCCAAGATTCTGGATTCTGCCACAGCTTGTGGGAGGGAGGGGTGGATACTCCCTCAATATCTGCCTGCTTCTTCTTCCTTAATCATGTGCTGAGATTGGAACCCATACTAAGGATCTAGGCCTGTCACTGAAGGGATTGGGGGCATATTGACAATGTTTGAACCTTCTGGTTCACTGGCTCTTTGGCCTAGGCTTGGCAGGAGGACAAGGTTCTTGTGGGGAAGTTGGTGCCTGGAGAACCTGTGGAGAAAATACATGTCCTTATGCACAGAGAGCTACACCAGACCCTTGGCCACATTCAGTCACAGTATTAGCCACAGAATTCAAGCCACTGAAAAGGGAGTTCTTTTTCAAAGGCCATTGTTCTCCCCTTACCTCTCTGCTTCTTTTCCAACTTGGGACCCCTGGGTAATGCTCTCCCAGGAGACCCCTAGGTAATGCTCCCCCAGAGGACAGGGACTTTGGTGACATTGCCATTAGACAATGGAATAAGTGTATTAATTTGCACCACAATATATTTTTAATTCTTACATGCATGTGCATGTACACATGCATTTATGTGTGATTGTGAGCCTCAGTTTCTTCATCCACAAAAAGGGAATAGTAATCCTTTCCTGACTTCTTCACTGGGTGTTAAGAGAACATGCTATAAAATCATTTGGTATTGTTTATGCTTGGGGCCCTGGGCTCTTTTCTCACATTTACTTGGAGAAAAGCCACTCTGGTTATTCTCCCTCATGGGCAGTGCAGGAGTACAAGTAGAAAGGGCAGGTCTCAAGAATTTTGAAGGTTCATCGCTAACAGGGAGATATTCATTTCTTCTCATTGTGGAAGAGGACACAGGAAGTCTGTACCCTGAGGGTAACTGCTCTGGGGCTGTGCAGATGTGTTTGGACAAATAAACATGTATGTAGGTGCACACTATACAGGTCAGTATACACTCATGGTAGGCACCCAAGAGGTGTGATAGAGCATTCTTGGGATGTGCCAACCAGGGGTACAAAAATAGATCATGGAATTTTCTATGTGTATTGAGATAGTTAAGCAGCAAACTGTGGAGTTAGACTACCCAGGTGAGGATCTCAGCTCCACCGCTTCCTGGCCAGTGTAACTCTGGGCAACTTAATTAATCTCTCTGCCTCAGTTTCCTACCTTTAAAAGGGGATAATAATGGTGTCTAATTCATAAGGTTATTGTGAGGTTTAAATGTGATGTGAAATATTTATCACAGTGCCTGGCACAGAACAAGTTCACAATACGCATTGTTGTTGATAACAATGATTGTATTAGCATCATTATCCCTCCCCTTTCTGGGAGGAAGCATGTGATACTATGGTCTGTGAGCCAAAGGGACCCAGTTAGAATTGAAGCCCTACCACTAACCAGTTTTATAAACTAAACAACTATGCAACTTTAATCCAAATGAGGCTCAGCTTCTTCATCTGTATAGTTTTATCAGTAATACCTGCCTCAAAGGGACCCCCATGAGGATCAGAGTCATAAACATGTGGTCCAAAAGCCATAGCTGGTCTATAGCTGGGTTTGCTTCACCTACATTCTAAACATGTAAATCATACACTTAGTGAAAAAGCCTAAACATACCCAAGGGTATACAGGTAAAATAAGTCTTCCACCCCTGCCCCCTTTCTGGAGGCAACTACTGTTTCCAGTTTCTAGTATATCTTTCCAGAGGTAGTCTATACAGGTACAAATGTGTGCATGCACATATATATGAGTCTCATTTTCTCTCAATAAATGGTACCTTATACATCGTTCCATGCCTTTTTTTTTTTTTTCACTTACTCTCCTTGGAGATATCTTCACATCTATATATATGAAGATACATTTCATTCTAGATGTCTCATAAGCCATTTAGCTGGACTCCTTCCTACTAGTGGACATTTAGATTACTTTTAATCTGCAAACAAAGCTGCAGTGACTATCCTTAAACATTGCCATTTGATCATCTGCCCAGTTAGGTTTAAAAACATTTTTTTTTAAAGTAATTTCCAATGAATTTCAAACAAAGATCAAGATTCCTGATTGCTCTTAAAAAATCAGACAACTTGGCATCACTGGCCCCCATTTATGCATGAAATTCACAACCTCTAGAGAGTCCCTGCCCTCTTGAGTTGCTCCAGAATCCAGTCCCTGTTATCTTCCCAACCCTTTCTGCCCTCCCAGACAACTGTATTTAGTATCTGGTAGCCAAGTAATACTCAAGAAATGCTACTGTTACTCTTTCATGGGGAATTACTCATCTATAATTTTTAGAAGGAACCTGTTTGGTTCACACACATGTGGGTGGATTGTGTTATAACATGTAGGGAACTGGTGATCCAAACAGGAAGAGGAGCCATGCTCACGGGCCGCCCACTCACACTCGCAGGCCTTCCATAGCTCTGAAAGAAGGAAGAGAATTCCTTCATATATATCTTGCCCCATTGAACAAAATAAAGATGAACCTGCTCAAGAGACCTGTGCTGGCCAACCTAGTAAGTCATTAGTGACAATTAAATAATTAAACCAAACCAAATGAACTTAAATGTAAATGAATAAATAAAATTAAAATTCAGTTTTTTGGTCACACTTGCTACATTTTGAGTGCTCAATGGCCACATATGGCTAGTGGCTACCTTATTGAACAGCGCAGAGAGAGAACATTCACACCATCACAGAAAGTTCTATAGGACAGCAGTGCCCTAGACTGCAATCCTTGGAGGCAGAGACTGGGTGTCTGTTGCTCACCACTGTAATTCCCATGTCCAGCAGAGGGCTGGCACAAGGAAGGCACTCAGTAATGGCTCTTGAATTAATACTGAAGAATGAATGAATCAGCTAACCAATAATCCACAAGAGACACAGCCACAGGCTCCTCCTTCACTGCAACGCATGGAGCAGGCTTTTGAGGGGAAGCTGAGGATGAACTAGGGGACTTTAATATAATGCTAGAGCTTGGCTGCCTTCAGAGAGGCCAGCAGGGTCACCCCAAGCCTGAAGCCTAAGAAGGAAGCAGTCACCCATGGATTGCTTTTTTGAGTCAGAAACCTGGGTTCCGAACATTCTTGCTGTTACTTTTTGTGAATTGTTTCTCCTTAGAAGCGGAACAAACTCCCTTCTAAAATATCTCAGTGTCTGTGGGCCTGAAGTAGGGAGAACTCATTAACTCTTGCGTGTCAGTGCAGAGCAAGTTAAGTTCTTCTAGTAGCTTGGTGGGGCAGCTGAGATCCTGTTGGTTACAGTCAAACTCCCCCACCTAAGCCAGAAGTTGTTCCAGAGGTTATGGTGCTTTATCTGTTCCTGCCTAAACAGTATGTATGTGCTGAGAGAGAGGAGAAAGAAAGGAGGGAAGGTGAGAATCTATGTCCAGGAACACTGAGAGGCCAGCATGTATCTAGACACCTGTGTGTTTGAAATGTGTGTCTTCCTGTATGTATTGGGGGCTATGTGTGTGTGATAGTAAGCTATGTATGTATTAAGGGTTGTATGGTATAAGGGGGCTATGTGTACAGAGGAATTAGCTACATAAGTATGATTAGAAGGCTTGTGGGGGTTATGTATTAGGGGTCATGTGTGTGGTTCATATGTGTGGTGGAGGCTTGTGGTGTGTGTGTGTCTGTAGTGTGAGATGGGCACAAACGTGTGCCTAGAGTGGCCCTACTCCATTTCTTCAGACTCCTGGATGTGGGTCAGAGTTACCCCTGGAATCAACCTGCGGATCCCCACTGTGGAGCAATTCCTCAGTCCAAGAGGGAAGGCTCAAGCTGTCCTGTGGCTTCTTGGTGATGGCAAGGAAATGGGGATCCTGGGTGGGAAGAAAGCAAAGACCCAGAGAGACAGGCATTGAGATGGAGACAAAGATAAGAGAGAAGGAAAACCTGCCCAGGTCCTAGAAACCACATTGGGGGTGGAGGAGGAGAAAAAAGAGGAGAGAAGAGAGGAGAGGAGAGGAGATGAGGGGGAAACTGGAGAGACCATGGATCAAAGGCCATGAGAGAGAAGAGAGAGAGAGAGAGGTGGGGAGTAGGGAGAACAGAGAGAGAGGTGGGAGAACGCAGAGACAGAGGATCAAAGGCCAGAGACGGTTCGCGTGACTGGGGGCTAGGGGGATGGGGAGAAGGGGCGAGGGGAGGGGGCTTGGCGGGGGAATTGCCGGGCGGGTGCTCCAGCGCTCGAAGCCGCGCGGCTCCCCGGGGAGACGGCAGACACTTTGCGGAGATGTTACTCCGGAGTTGGAGACGATGATAAATATGATAATTTGTATAAAATCTGAATGGGTCTTGTTTTCAGGGAGAATGCCTCGGATGATGAATGGGCCCGGCTCTCAGATAGATGGCTGATAAAAAGTGTATTGGATTGTTGAGAGCGATTTTAATTCTCATTCTGTACCTGCAGATGCCACGGCCGCCTCGCCCGGCCTCCTCCCTCCTGCCCAGGGCCCGGGCGGCCAGCAGCCCGGCCGGCCTCGGTGGCTCAGGAGGCTTCTGAAATGACTCTAATTACAGAGTTATTAATTTTAAGAGGAGGGTGAGCGGGGGGTTTATGATTATTAATCGAGCGCTGGCGCTCGGCAGGCGGGGCGGGCCTCAGTCAAGCAGGCTCCAAGAGCGGAGGACTCGGAGTACTCGCGGGCCCCGGGGCAGCTCCAGGCCCGGCGGGCTTCGCGGTGGCGGTGGCCAGGCGCTTTTTAGACGCAAGTTGTGGGCCCCAAGTCCTCCTGCGCTCAGTCCGCACACCTCACCCCTACAGTCTAACCTCTGGTCTGGCCAGTGCGCCAGCACCGCCGAGCTTCTGGTCTGTGCCCAAGAGACAAGTGGGTGCGAAACCCCATGACCCAGAGGTGCTGCTGTGCCGCAGGAAGCGCACTCTCCCAGCTCCCAGCTCCCGCAGATGTTGAGGAGTGCCCGTGAACCCTTGACTGACTCAGTGCGAGCTCCTTTAAAGGCATATAATATTAACAGTGACATTTATGGGGGTCCCTATTGTGTGCCAGGTGCGGTGCTGGTCACTCTAACGCTCTACTTTCCCCACACAGAAGCGATGAATCTCCCACTTCTCAGATGAGGAAATTTAGAGAGTTACTTGTCCTTGGAAGGGGATATATTTGCTTCAGGGATGCTGCAGGCAGCAGTACCACCACCACCACTCCCAACCACACCTTTCCTTGAGGAAGAACTGGGGGTTGTGGGAGGTGGAAAGAATGGGGCAGCAAGAGAGAAAGCTCCTCTCTATTTACATCCATCCAGTCACCTTCACCCTAGTGTCTTGTCTGAATGATCTGGGGGATTACCTAACACCCTGTCCATCTTGAAGTAAGATTTTCAAAAGACTAGGCTGCAAACCAGGAAGGTAGACACCTAAAAGAAGTCCATAAGTGCTGGCACTTTGAAATAGCTGCTTGGCTACAGTGACTATCTAATATTTTATTAATTTCATTGCATCTTACTTTACTTTTTTATTTTATTTTATTTTAGAGAAAGGGGATAGGAGGGAGAGGAGAGGGAGAGAAAAATGGGTGTGAGAGAGAAACATTGACTGTTTGCCTTGTGCAAATTCCTGTACTGGGGATGGAGCCCACAACCCAGGCATGTGCCCTGACCTCTCAGTTTGTAGGATGATGCCCATCCAACTAAGCCATGCCAACCAGGAGTACAGTGATTTTTTTAAAAGAACCCACAGGTCATTTAGAAGAGGCCATTCTGTGTAGAATTGGCTACATTCCAGTCAAAATGAAACCCCTTTAAGTACAGGCCTAGACCCCTCCTCCCACATACACACATTCATTCCTGCCCTATCTACCTAGATGGGCTAAAGAAAGCCACAGACAGTCACCACAGGCATAGGTCATTCCAGAACTTCTTCAACTTCTGTCTTTTGACAAAGATAACTCCTGCCCAAAGGAGAGAAAGAAAGACCTTTATCAGCTGGAGAAAGGGAGGACTGACTGTGGGGTGGTTCCAGCATATAGGGAGAATGTAGTTCTCTGGCCATAGTGAGGTCAGTTATGAGAACTGCCTATGTGTGGACCCAGGGAAGACAGAAGAGAAGGTGGGCTCATGACAAGAGTCCTCTGCTTATCTGCAATTCCCAGAGCACATTGGCCCAGCTCACTGGGATCTGTATGGGACAACTCAGGTCAGACCCGAATGTGGGGCATCAGGATCAGTCCAGGGAATTCTTGTTTGTGGATGGCGTTGAATGAGGATCAGGATCCACCAAGACCTGATCAGAAGCTGAGCCCAGCTGAGGTGAGGCATGGAGGTGGAAACACACACACACACACATACACACACACACACACACACACTACACCCACAGGGTGCAGGCCTGGAAGCTGGAAAAGCCTGATACCCATGGAGAGGGACAAGGCCTGGCTGGAAAAAACTGGAGTATCCCAATTGAAAGGATAGCTCAGGCCTGGCTGATATGGTTCAGTGGATTGAGTGCCAGCCTGTGAACCAAAAGGTTGCCGGTTCGGTTCCTGGTCAGAGCACATGCCTGGGTTGTGGCCCAGGTCCCCATTTGGGGGCATGGGAGAGGCAACCAATTGCATATCAATGTTTCTCTCCCTCTCTTTCTCCCTCCCTTTTCCTCTCTCTAAAAATAAATAAATAAAATCTTTTTAAAAGAAAGGAAGAAAGAAAGAAACAAAGAAAGGACAGCTCATAGGGCAGGGTTGATGAGAGCTAGTAACCCTAAAGCCTTACAGACTTCTGACCGGTCAAAGGACCCAGCTCTGAGTTTTCAGATTCAGAGGCCCTGGGCAGAGAAGAGAGAAGAGCATGGAGGTGGTGAAAGGGGACTGTTGTGAGGATCTGGAAGACGGAGGGGAGCTCCTGACATTTACCAAATGGGTGTCCTGAGGAGTGAGTCCCTTCAGATCCATCCAAACTCTGAGCCACATCCAGTGTCTCTTCTCCCTGACTCCTTTTTGGGAGTGTAGATTATGAAGGCAGTATGAAGGAAGGTATGAAGGTACAGATCTTACTTTTGCCACCTACTGGCTATGTGATTATGGACAAGGTATTAAAACTTCTTGAGTCTCAGTTTGCTCATCTTTAAAATGGGGTTAGTAATAGGTGAGGATTGATAGAATTAATATATGTACCGACATGCAGTAAGCCCTCAGATGTGTTAGTTGTTTTGTTGTGGCTCTTATTATTAACCTTTCTCCAGCTGGGCACCTGGCCTTCCTCTGGATTGATTTCTCCGCATTATCTCTAGTTTATTGCTATTTGTACCCCTGACACCCTGTGCCTGCTCAGGAGACAATGCTTAATCAGTGTGTGCAGAGGTCTGGGCTTGGAGTTGGCATGGGGAATGAACTAATGTGGCCAAACATCTATGTGCCAGAGATTAATATACCCCTAATTTAATACCACCCAATACCATAAGGCAGGTATTTTTGTCCCCATTTTACAGATGACACTTAGGCACAGTAAATTCAAGGGATGTGCCTAAGGTCACATAACTGGTATATTTTAGAACTGAGAAAGGTGCCATCTACCTCAGGACTACCTGGCTCCATTTTTCACTCTTGGGTGCTGCTTTCTTTGTCTTGGAGTTAGTGAGAAGTTATCCCCTTCTGTGGTGCACATTGTTCCCCTGCCTTTACCAGGGGAGAAAGTGTTGCCTCCAGATGTTATATGTGGGTTTCCACTGTTGTAAACACTATGGGCAGCGGTTCCAAGGGAGAGGAGTGAAGGGTGGAGGGAGGGTCAGGGCTGAGATTAAGTTACCTGGAAGCCTAGATGGACCTTAATTTATCATCTAATCTGAGAACACACACACACACACACAATCTGTGACCTACTCCTGACCATCCTGCCTTCACCTCTCACTTTCACCCTATCTTCTCTATCTCCCTCAGACTTTTTTGTTTCGAGACCTCCCATCTTCTCTTGCTGAGCCTGTTTTCCAAGTCTTTGCTCCTCTGTCTACCTCCAGCACACTGTCCTCACCTCCAGAGTGGCCTTTTCTCTCCAGATCAGTTATTTTGTCTTCCTTGCTTAAAATCCTTTAAGAGGCATCCCATGGTCTAAAGTAGCAAATCAAAACTCCTTAGCAAAACTGCTCCTGGATCTTGGCCTTGCCCACCTCCCAGCCTCATTTCCCTTGCCTCAACCTTAGCCCCCATACTGGCTTCACAGAATCCTTTGCAGTTCCCCAGCTAGGTGGGCTGTTGCCCCCTCTCCATGCTTTTGCTCCTTATCTCCTTCTGCCTGGGAATACTTGTATTTTACCCAGCTATCCTTTGTATTTAGTGTACACCAATCGTCTTGCAAGACCCCATCCCCTTTATGAAGCATTCTCTGACTCCCCCAATTATATTTCCCTGCGTCCCAGTCACCCTTCCAGCCAGTATCTTGCAGACTTCCTTGGTTTATAGCTCTCTTTTGCCACCAGGTAATGTCCTCCTTGAAAGCAGGGCCAGTGTCTGATTTACCTTTATAGCTCTGGTGTCCATCACAAAGCTGACCCAGGTTTATCGATGGACGTGGTGCCCTCACATCCGGCCCAACTTGGTCACTGTCTTCCCAATTTCCCCAGCCCAAAAGATTCTGATCTAGATTATCAGTTGCATCCTGTCTTCCTCCAAAAGTAGTCGACTGAGCTGCCTGTTTCCTTCCTGAAGATCCTTCCCCTTCCGCTCTCCTCTAGTTCAGCTCTGTAGCTGACCTGGCCCCTAGACAAGGCAGGAGGGAGGAGAAGGAGCGATCAGAAGAAAAGAAGTGGGTTGTTCATCGCCCCACAAGTCCCAAGAGTGGAAAATTTCGGGGCATTTGTCATCCCGGGAAGTGCTTGGAGGGTAGGGAAGACTTCTCAACGCACAGAAGCTTCCAAAGGCTTCGTTGGGGTCTCAGTCCCAGTCTGGCGCCCTAGGGACTCCTTTGATCTCGTCAGATCGGAGAGGAGACGCTCCTCTCCCTATCACCTTGGCTACTTCCTTTCGCTCTGGTCCGAGTTTCCATATTTCATTCCTCTCTGCATCTCTTCTGCACTGCCCCCGCCCCCTCTCCCACTTCTTTCTCTTCTTTCCTTTCCTTCTCCCCAGTCTCCAGGCCGGGGCAGCCCACTACGTGGGCCCGACCCCTAGAATGAGCAAAATCTGCGCTGGGTCCCTCTGTCGCTGCGGAGAGGCCGTTCAGGAAATGCGCCCTCCGCTGGTGCCCAGTTGCGGTTCTCGCTGCGTTACTTTTTTTTTCTCGTAGCTTTGCCTCAGCGCGCCAGCCTGGACTATGGGGATCTGTAAGGGGGACGGTGGGGCGGGGGAAGTGCTCCTAGGCCTTTAAACAGAGGGGGATGATGGGGCAGGGGGTCCTAGCTGCCGGGACGCTGGGTGGTCTGTACTGAGACCCAAGCCTGGCCTCCTTGGGTCCCCGCCTCCCTTCGGTCCAGAGCCGGAAGTCCCAGGTACCCAGTGCGTGCCCAAGAGAGAGCCGTGCGCCTTCTATCTATCCATCCTCTTCCCAGCCCTGAATCCAGGATGACACCCTACACACAAATACCCTTCCTCTCAGGGGCAGATACTCCTGTGCGCCCCGCGCCCTGGAACTTAACTCGGAGTCCGGTTCTGCACCCGACCGGGCCTACAGCCCCACGGGAGAAGGCTGCGATCCCGCCCGGACCTCCTGGTCTACGGCCTTTGGGCCCTTGCGCCCTTGCGCGTGAGCCCTGGCCGCCGTGGGGCGCGCTCTCACTACTGAGCTCCGCAGGGGACTTGTAGATAAAACAAAAGCGTTTCCTCTTTTTAAAAAAAATTTTCTTTAGTCTCTTGTCCCTTCTTTAATCTCCCTCCACGCTGTCATTTCTTCTCGAACTTCTTTTGCCCCCGCTCCCTCATTTTCTCTTTCCGTTCGCTTTTCTTTCTCCCACACTCTCTTGTCCATCTTTTTCTGTATCTCCCTCTTCTAATCTTGGCCCCTTCTCTGCCTTTGGGTCCCTTTCTTTCTTTGGTTCTTTCTTCCAGGGCCCTTCGCTGTCCCTGGGCTAGGGTTACTCCATCTCCCTGAATCATTTTTCCTGACCCCGCCGCCTCGTTCTCGCTTTTTCGTTCTCCGAGCGGCCCCAGTCTGGCGGGCTCTGTCCGGCTCCCCCGCCGCGGCGGCAGTGATTTATTCGCCTCGCCGGGCGGAATCAGGTGCTAAACCGAGCCCCGGAACGAGGGAACAGATTTCTCCCAGGAAGGGTTTTGTGAACTAAATGATACTAATTACAGGGTGGGGGACGGGCCGCTTTAGGAGGGGAGGCGCGCCGGGCCGGGCTGAGTGCTTCGGGCGAAGGGAGAGGACGCGGCCGGGCCACGGCCCTCCCCGGCCCTCCCCGGCCGCCTCCCTGAGCCTCTCGCCCTGGCTTTCGCCTTTCCCTGGGAACTTTCCTGTCTGAGTTAACTATTAACCGCTGGCGAGAGGCAATTTTCTTCGGAATTTCAGCGATTTCCTTTTTGTGGTGGAGGCAGATTAACATGCAAATGATGAGATGCTCGGCTTAAGTCTGCACGCGGGCGAGGATGCCTCTGCCCCTCTAAACAGTGTCCTTCGCAACAGCGGAAAACTACAGCCCCGGCCACCCCCACCCCACCCCCCCTTGCTGGCTCAGAAAGCCGTGACCAAGCCAGTGTCGGGCCGGTGCCCGGAGAGAAGGTGGAAAAAGCCGAGCGCTCGTGCTTGGGGGCGGGGTTGAAGGGTAGAGGCCAACCCCGGCAAGCCCCGGGGACCTCACCGAGGAGCCCACGACCAATTCAGCCTGGTCCCTACTAGGAGACCTGCACATGGGGACGCTCGTGGAGGCGTTGGCAAACTCGAGAGAAAGTCTTTCCCGCCTGCAGAACCCCCAGACTGTCCCCCTCTTCGCCACTACCGAGCACACCCAACACACATGCACATGCCCTGCTATGACTTGTGAGCGCTGCAAACTTTGTCTAACTTGAGCCGCTGGTCACAAACTCCTCGCCTTTTTCTCCTTTCCTCTCTGGCCTGGCCTGCTTTTTCTAGAGCAAGACGGGAAGGGTTTCTCAGCCTCAGGACTTGGGAAAGGACAGTTTCCAAAAGTATGGGCCTCGCCTTGCTGGGACGTTAGCCCCCGATGGTCCGACCGGCTGCGGGTCACCCAAAGCGTTCCACGGCGGAAGGCTCTAATGGTTGCAGCGGCGAGGCTTGGCAGGGCTCTGGTCAACCTCCCCACTGCTGCCACGGCCCAGCCTTCCCGGGGCCGACGTTCCGGCCCCTCACTATTGTGTCGCTGGTTCAGGGCTGCCAGCCACCCGACGAGCCGCTCTCTCTGGGTCCTGTCTTTCTAGTTCATTTTCCTCCAGCCCTCACCAGAATTAGCTTTCTCTCCCTCCGCCTCTCTGGCTCCGTCTCTAGCGGGGCTGCCTCTGTCTCTCTGTCTCTCCCTGTGTCTCTGTCTCTCTTGTTTGTTTCAACGCGCGGACACTGATTGCGCCTTATGAAGTTCTAACTGGTTTTGTGTCAGGAAGATCTTTCTCGCTGCTACCCAGCCTGGCGTGACGGATTAAACATCAACTAGTTAAATAAAAATTAATATCAACTGCCTCCTAACTTCTAATGTCATGTTGTTTATAACTAATGAACTGATTAGGGGATAAACACATCACGGAGACATTCGGCTCTCTTGCCTGGGCTCCCCTGCCGCCCAGCGCCCATTCTCAGCATGGCCTGCTGGCTGCCAGGCCAGGAGAAGGACAGGGCAGGAGGCTGCCATCTCCCTGGGGCTTGCTCTTCAGCCTGCCTTGGTCTCCTTCCCTCTTTTTCTCTCTTTCTCTTTCCCCTTCCTCTGTACACTTCTTTTCCTCAGTCTGTCCTCTTTCATCCTCTTTCCTCCATTTTCATTATTATTTCCTTTCATTCTTCTCATTCTTTTCTGTCCTCTGCTTTTTGCACTGTCCCTGGTGTTTTCTCTCCCTCCCTCCCTCTCTATTCCCTAATGGGTGTCTGCCTCTCTGCCCCCCACTTCTTCCCCCTCACTTGGGTTTATTCCTCCCCCAGTACAGGGTGTAATGATTTAAAGCATCCTTGTGACTAAACTTCCACCCTGCTATAAAGCAGGAGGCTGCATTGTCTCCCTCAGCACCAAGTGAAAGACTGACATCTCCTCCCCAGCTATTTAGGAGAAAGAGAAGGAGTTAGAATAAACAGTTTTGTATTTTTCCTCTATTCAATCTGGAAAAGGCAGAAGGGAAAAGTAATTTTTAAAACTTTTACCTTTTCTCTTATCCCAGAAGCAATTAATACAAGTTCAAGTGTTAAATTTAATTTTCAAGGAAAGGAAAATTGCTCTGGTGTCCTTCCTCCAGGGGCTTCAGAGACTTGTGCACACACATCCAGCTCACCAGCCAGTCCTGGCCTGACCTGAGCAGCCAGCCTACTGCAGGGCCCTTTCCCTAAAGATACTTAAACCAAATCACAATTGTCATCATGACAACAATAAGGCAGAAAAGCGAGTAATTACAGACCTGGCCTTGGTGGTTTTTTTTTTTTCCTAAGAAGCCACAACGTTTAAACTTGGTTTGCCCTGGACCGCAGGGTCTGACAAGACAATAACAACAGAAAAAGCTTTTAAAACCAATTTAGCACACGTGAAAATGTAATTCTAATGAAGAATCAATAGGCTGGCGGATCATTTTTCCTGGGACTCCTTGGAGTACCCAAGAAAGACTCTCAATCAATGGGGCAGGCAATGAGCAAAAGGGCCGGAGAGGCAGTGTGGGACAGGGGTGAGGGCTGAAGACAAAGAGAAGCAGCACCCGGGGGAGGAGGATGGAGGGAGGCTGAGGTATGGAGCTGAGCCCTTTGACTGGCATCACTTCGCAGGCTTCCGGAGTCCCCAAGGCTCCAAGTGTATCAGAGCCAAGAGCTAAAAAAGCTCCTTCCTCCTTTTGGTCCCTCCAGTATGCGACAGGCTGCTTAGCACAATGGCCTCAGCTGCCTTCCTCTGGGCCCAGGCCCCAGCCCTGGCAGTGCCCCAACCCTGGGCCCTGTGTTCAGGTAACTGTGACGAGCTGGCTCAGGAGCAGGCAGGGACAGTGAACTGAGTGTGTGTGTCCACACTTCAAAACACCTGGTTCCCCAGTGGGTTCCTCCCTGCTGTGTGTGTGTGTGTGTATGTGTGTGTCAGAAACTTTGGATCTCAGATCCTGTCTCTGATAATATAGCCACAAGAGCAATGAATGTGTCTTTGATCACATTTTACATTTTATAAATCACTTCTACACAAGTTATCTTGTGAGAAACATGTGAGAAGGACAAGGATTATTACCACTATTTTAGAAAAATTAACAAAGGCACAAAAAGCTGCACTGTGAGGTATAACTCAGCAGGTCATGGCCCTTGTGTGTGACTGGGTGTGGTTCTGAGCAGGTGGCAGAGAGGCTGTGTGAACATCTCACATGTGTGTAGTGAAGTGACCACATGAAAGTGTCATTTTTTATGTGCTCTCCCATCTTGTCCTTAGGAATGTTGTTCTGTGTACAACAAAAATTTAAAAAAAATTTTTTTTGCTTCTAAGTTTTTGTACTCTTACATTGGAAAATCGCTGTTTGAGTAAAAAAGAAAAGAAAAAGAAACACTGGGAAAGTCTGATGTTTTAAATCTCAAATAATGGTAAGGTGGTAATTTTGTCATGATTTGCCTGAAAGATTAGAAATTCGTGTTCCTGAAGGAAGATTTAAAAAATTTAAGTTGGGAAACAATGACATAGGTTTTGTTGCTGGGATCCTGTGCCTCTCCAGCTTCCTGTCCCCAGTTGTACAATTTTTCTAGAAGAACTTCAGCTGAAGTGGGTGGGACTTACAGTGAAAAACTTCCAGTTCCTGACCTAAGTGGGGGCTTACCCAGCACTTTTCTTGACAGCCACTCAGTGTTACTCATCACCTGTGAGCAAGGCTGTGTGAGAGCAGGAGACCCAGGACAAGTGGGAAAGGGTATAAAAAGCGGGGCAAATGAGAAAAGGGTGGGTACATGGAGGGCAGGAGTGGGAGCAACCGTACTTGAGAGGTGTCTGAGTGTGTAAGAAGTCGGAGTACGAGAGTGTGCATATGAGAAAGTGGTGTATAAGAGGTTTGAAGGAGAATGTATGACAAAGGGGTGAGGGGTGTAAATTCCAGATCGAAAGGCCAGGATGTGGGAAAAAGCTAAAGTGAACCTTAGCTAAAGTGAACCTTTGATAAGGGACCTTTGGACAGGGCGTGAACCTGAGGGTCCAAGAGATAGTCAGAGGACCAGAATACTGCGGAGTGGTGTGGCTCAAGCAAGTGGTCACGTGAGTGTGGCAGGAGTTTGGGAGGCTCTGGTCTTTCTCCTTTTCCCTGGGGCCCTCATCACCTCCTGAAGACAAGAAAACCAGGACTTCTCCTTTTATTCTAAGTTTTGTTTTTGTTTCTAATCCAGAGCAGGGGAGCTTCTGAGGGACTTAGTAAGCAGTTCCACAATGTGTTGGTGACAGGTACCTCCTGGGAGCAACTGTGTGGACGGAGAAAGTTAGGGGGTGTGGGGAGAGATCTTGGAAACTTAGGCTAAGACCCAGGTGTGTGCGGCAGGCTGTGGAGCACGATGATGGAGAAAGTAGGTTGGGGGAATAGTGCTGTGAGTCGCCGGGGAGGAGAACCTCGCAAAACTGGGTAGTGCATAGTAGTGAAGACGCCCCTGCTTTGGAGGCTGTTGATTGAGGAAGAGCGCTTGTCACGAAGAGGGGGTGGGTAAGAGAGTGCCAGAGTCTAGGCTGGGGATACGGTCTTTCGGTGCCTCTGGCAGCGCAGGAGTAGCTTGCCTAAGGCTGGCTCCGGGCCTGGGGCGTGTGTGCGCCTGTGCGCGGGCAGAGAGCCGGGGGCTCCCCCTCGCGTGGCTGTGCCTCAGCACGGAAGGGTGTGTGAGCGCGGGCGCGAGCGGAACGCACAGCCGAGGCGGCGGGCAGCCTGGGTTATCTGAGCCTCTCGGTCTTGGGTGGCTGAGTCCAGATCTCCGGGCGGCGGCGTCAAAGGCGAGACGCGCTGTCGGGCCGGGGAGCATCGGAGAAGGGAGACCCAGGCCCAGACAGCGGAGGCGGGGAGCAGAACATGGAACAGCGCGCGGGACGGGCAGGTGAGAGCCAGGAGTGACCCGTCAGCGCCACAGGCAAGGGGGGTGACTGAGAGGGATGGGGGTGGCCAAGCCAAGGGCGGACTTCCCTTTCTCTCTGTGCTTGTCTGGTGGGGCCACTGTGACGGCTGGGGACGGATTCTGTGGCCTCTTCCCACCACTAGGACCTCCCAATATCCTCTAAATCTACTTAAAACTTTCCACCCAGAAACGTGAGTTACAAATTCTCTCCGTCTTTTTACAAAACCTGGCATTCCTTTCTGTTTCATATTTAGGACTTTATCTTTCCACTTTCCCTCAGTGCATAAATATTTTGCACAACTTTCTGCAAGTTAAGAGCACTGGGAAAGCCTTAGTTTCTAGTGGGAACTGCGTGTGGGTGGGTGTGCATATGTGCTAGTGGGTGGGGACATGGTGTGTGCACATGTCTGAGGTCTTGTGTATTTGACTAGGAGCCAAAGTGTAAGTGCTGGTGTATGTCTCTAACATGCGTGGAGAGAAAGCTCTGCACCTCCACCAAAATAAACGTTTCAAGGGAGGCCTGGGATAAGGGGGGGAGATGGCAGGCCCCAGGGGACCCAGGCGGGGAGAATGTGAAACTGCTTACCCAAAAAGCTAAGGTTGTGGCGGGCTTCTCTCTCTTTTCCCTTTCCTCTCCCTCTCCTCCAGGCCTGCCAACTCAGCTCTGTCCACCCCACTGGATACCCTGGTGTAGTTCAGGGTGGGAAGCTAGGAACCCAAGTTTAGTTTTGGGTTAGTGGGGAAGGAGAAGTTTGGATCAGGTTTCCAAGAATTTTCTCAATAATTCCACAGAGGTCAAGGGCTAACTCCAGGTGCCCCCCCTCTTTTGCCTCACTCCTCCCTTTCCTCAAATGCTCTTCCTCCCCCTCCCTCCATCATCTCTGCCCACCAACTCAGGTTTTGGCTCTTTCAACTGATAATGCAGTTTCCACACTCAGGACTGCCCTTCCCCTAGGTTCTTGGCACAGCCCTTGGGCTGCCACCGTTTCCCCTTGGGGGTCTTGTCCCCGCTGGGAAACCTGGGCCCTGAGCAGTGTCCACTGTGGCCTTCTGGGCTTTTAGGGCTCTGGGCCACCCCTCCGCACCAGAGGTTTAAGTAGGGAGATCAATAGCAAACAGTTGTAATGATCTAATTAATTATGGCAAAATTAAAAGCGAGTACAAAATCAATCTCTGATGGTGTTGAAGATGGAATTCAATTGAGAGCCCATCTGTGCACCCCCTCGACCGTATAAATATGCAGCCCAAGGACAGATCTAATGGCTGGGCCTTTCTGGGAACCTCTCTCCCCCTTTCTTCCTCTCCTGCACAAGGCTTCCCTCTCCCCCACTTTGGATCTATTTTGCCTCCTGCCCCCATCCCTCCTTCCCTCCCTGTCCCGTCTGCTCAGGCTCCCACACTCCCACTTTTCCACTTTCCCTCTTGCAAGGCGGCTCTCCCTGCCTTGCAGGCCTGAGGTGCATGGACCTGGTTCCCAGTCCCGGCAAGTCTCCCAGAAGAAGCAGCTGACCCCCTTCACAGCACCTCAGGAAGGAGAAGGCAGAGCGGTGAGGGCATCCTTGACCGCCTGTCAGGGTCCTCATCCCAACTTTCCTGTCGCTCGCGACGCTCCAGAAGGGACCAGGGAGCTTACCCAGTAGCAGCTCTCTCCGGCATCCGTGGCAGAGAGGCAGGAAGACTAGACGCGCACTGTACTCCCTTTCCCTGCACACCCCCCCCCCTGCTTTTACCGCACTCCCGCCTTTCGAGGTTTGGGGAAGGGTGGGGAGGAGCTGCGGAACTGGGCCGGAGGAAAGCTGTTTCTGAGAGAAGGAAACCGCTGTTCCCTTTGAGGCTGCCCCTCCGAGCTTTGGAGTCTTCCGCCCTCAGAGCCGCCTTCTCTCTTTCTCTTTTCACTGTCCCCTCCCGCTCCTCTGCCCCTGGTCTCTTTCTTATAAGTGTCTGGCTGGGGCACAGCTCCCCTGGGGGCCCCTGGTCCCCCCAGACGGGCTCCACTCCCCCTTTCGGCCCCATCCGGCTAATTCAAAATGATGACACACGCGCGCGAGCGAGCCTGCCTGGCAGATAGATGCCCTGGCGCAACCGCCTCACCCGGGTTTGCGATGGATGCGGGTTTTATTTAGTGTTGCTGAACCTGTTTCAGAGTAGCGAAAACCAACAGGTAAAGGGGGAGGGAAGAGAGAGGGGAGAGAATCAGCAACGAGGTCAATTGTGGTCTTTGGCCATCACCACCTATACCCCCAGAACCATAAAAACAAGATATTTAATGTCCTCCCTTTTATTCTTCTGGCCTGTCCCAGCTGGCTCTTCAGCTCCCTGTCCCTGGTCCCCTGCCTCTCCCTACTGGGGCCCTGAGCCCACTCCCTGGCCCACACCGAGTTCCCACGGTTCTTTCTGCCCTCTGAGACCCCTTCCCCTCCTTGGTCCTGCCGAAGGGCCCTCAGAGCCTGGGGGAGACACAGCCTGACGCCTCACCCGCCTCTTTCCCAAGCCTCCTCACGCTGTTATTAATTGCTGTGTTGACCTGCAGGATTGATTGGCCGCCCCTCTGGAAGAGGCTCCGGAGGCCTTGGCCTCGGAGCAGCCTCAGCTGAGGGCAGAGGGAGAAGGGGGAGGTGCTGGACACGGGTCCTGTGCTCCTAACTCAGCCCCGCCTGGGACACAGCTGTTTGTCTAGACACCCTTCTCTAACCCCCTGACACACACACCTTTTACACATCCTTACAACACTCAAACACACACTCTCACGATCCCCTCACCAATAGATGTTCAGCCCCCAAGGAGACACATAAGAAATCCTCCTTAATTGATTTAGAAATTGAAAGAGGCTTCTTCCATACATTAGTCAGTTTCTTCAATACATTCGTTAGCAGCGGGTCTAGACCTCCCCGCCGGTCCAGACGTGATGGATCGAACTACTGGGACTCGGGCTTTTCTGTCCGAGATTCACTTTGCATCTACCCCCCACCCACCCCAAGAAGAGTTACCGAAAGTTAAGAAATATTCCTGGATACGGATAACCTTTAAAGTCTCAAACCAAAGCACTTTTCCAGAAAGAGCCTGTGCCCGGACTCCTGAGGGATTCTGTTCAGCCCTTTTGTTTCAAGTTCGGGGGTTGGACGGCTCTGGACTGTGGAGGCTGGAGGGCAGAGGCTTGCAGCCGCCGGGCCAGGGGTCTAATCCAACAGCGAAGGCCCTCCCCCGCCTGCCTACCCCGCGCGCGCGCGCGCAAATGCACGCACACACTTACACGGCACCCCCCTCCCAGCCACAGCAACACCCTATACCCCGACCCCACGCCGACGGGCAAGAACCCATGCAGGAGTGAGCCCCTGGGACGTCTGACTCCATGCTGGAGTGGGCGGAGGCGGCAGGAGTAGAACCCGGCGGGTCCCCCGAGAGCCCTCTCTCCTTGGTTCTCTCCCTGTCTCACCAGCCCCTTTCTCCCCTGTTTTCCCCTCTCCCCTCCGCTCCGGTCCTTTGTCTGCAGCCACTTCGCGGCGCCGAGCAGCCCGTTCCCGCCTGGGCGGCCCTGCCATTCGCTGCCCAGGGTCGTTGGCGGGTGCCCCCTTCCTTACCCGCTCCCGGCTCTGGCGCGTTCTCCGCCTGCTCCTCACGCCTGCACAGCTGCTGGCAGAGGAGAAAGGGAGTGCGGGCGCCGCGGATGGATCCGAGAGTAGATTTGGTGCTTGCTCGTAACTCTGGGACAACTCAGCCCGCCGGGCTTCTCCCGCCCTTCTCCAACTGTTCTTCGGCGCCGCAGAGCCGAGCGCCCTCGCCCGCTTTTGGTCCCTTCCTTTCCTTGTACAGTGGCTGTAGCTATTTCCCTCCCCTCCCCATCTAGAGTTGCGATCCCCGTGCCCAGCACTCCGTTCCTTTTCGGCTGCCCCTTGCTACCACCTGCCTCCTTACTCCGCACCCCCCTTCGTCGTGGTGGCCGTGACGGATAGCCTCTGGGACGTCCAGGCCCACTGGTACGTCTCCCTCCACCGGAGCCAGGTCAGGCTGCGGGCTCAAGGCCTGGCTGAGAAAAGGGTTAATCATTACTTCGCCACGGTCACTCAGCCTCACTCGGTCTCTCTCACCCCGGCTTGGGGAGGAACCTGGGAAGGAGTCCTTGGCCGGGTGGTAACCTCGGCTTCTCCCATACCAGCCCCTGCAGGCCTTCCAGAGACAGGTGTCTTCTCCGTTTCCTCAGCACCCCTTTCCGTCCTTTTCTTCCCCGCCCTCTCCCCCTCCAGCCTCCCCTTGGTCAGGCCTCCCCGCACCCATATCATCTCCGCTCTGGCTTTGGCAGGTTGACTGCAGGTCCTGGGAGGACCAACTTTCTTTGTTCGGAACCCACTGGACGGGATTTTCTTCCCCAGGTATCTGCCAACGGGCCAGCTCCTCATGACGGTATTGGCAGACTCGCCTAAAGGGGACTGCGCTGGAGGCCACAATTAACCCGGCTGTTGGGGTGGGGGTGGAGGAGTTTAACTGATCCTCTGGCAGCTGCGCTGGTGCAGTGGGGCAAGTGTGCAGGAAGAAGTGGTAATGGAGGAGTGTCAGGATAGATAGCAGAGTGGTAAACGTGGACAGAGTATGGTATAGTCAATGGAAAGGGGAAAAAAGTTGTGAAAGAGAGGAACACAGGAAGGGAGACAGTGAGGGATCCTCTAGTTACCTTTATAGGATAGAAACTGGGTGGAAAATACCATCCCCTGCCTTGCCTGAATGCTCAGATCCCTCCCTTCCCTCTTTGTGCAAGGTTAAGGGTTCAGAAAGCTAGGCACTTATTCCTTCATCTACTATGGAAATGTTTTGTATTCAAAATGCTTTCCTATTGGCTAGCTCCACAGAGTAGGCAAGACAAGTGTAATTATCCCTATTTTACAGGTGAAAAAACTGAGGCTCAAAGAGACATAGGGGCTGTGTAGGTGGTGGCTGCTGCTCCTTCCCATGGGCTGTGGAGCAAGTGGTCCTTTTATCTGTGCAGAGGTCCCTGTGTGGGGGGAGAGCGGGGAAGGAGATGAAGGGACAGGCTGTGTTCAGGTTTGACCAGGGCCTCACTGGTTCTCTTGTCCTCCGTCCCCGCTTCCCAGTAGCTTTTTCTCTGTTGGACAGAGCCTTCCACTCCTACTCTATAGACCTGCTGGCTTAGTTTCTCCTGGCTTGACTATTTTTACTGCTCCCCAGTAAGGTGGCCCACCAGCGGCAGCCCACCTGGCAGGCCCCGGCTGCTAAGGGGTGGCTTTGGTGGTCAAGTAGCTTACATCATCGGTTCCTTTCAAAGGGGCTGTGAGGGACCGAGCGGGTCGCTAGGACCTCTGGTGAGAAGTCAGGTTAAAGGGGGAGGGGCCAGAGATGATAAAGGCACAGCACTGTGCCCAGCCACCACTGGACCAACAGACCAGGAGGCCAGGGCAGGCGGGAATCTGGCCCCCCGGGCTTCATGCAGGGAGCCCAAATATTGGGAACAAAAGCGGGAAAAGAAAAGTGAGAGCAGGAGGGAGAGAGGGAGCAAGGGAGGGAGTGAGGAAGCAGAAATTAGGGGGTCTTAGATGAAAAAAAAGAAGAAAGTAGCTTTAGGGGGAATGTGCCATGGAGTGTGAAATTGCAGCCCATGGTGCTCCATATTGTACCAGAAGCTCTTCCAAAAAAAAAAAAAAAAAAAAAAAAGCCATCCTCCAACGAGACCAGAGGGCTAGGAAGGGGGAGGGACGGGGAGAGTATAGGGAGGAGGAGGGGAAAGGGCCAGGCGGGAGATGGTCTGGCAGAGCTGGAGAGGGGGCCGGATTCATGTGCCCACTGCCTGGAATCTGATCTCGGGAGTGTTCGTCTGGCGTGGGCCGGGATCCTTGGAGAGAGTTGGTCGCTGGCAGTCCCAGACTTGGATTGTCAGACGAACTTTATCTTCTTTTCTCTTTTTTGTGGTGGTGATGACTTCTAAAACTGGGAATAATTCTGAAAAGGAGCTCAGCTGGGAGCTGCTATTCTGCACTACCCTTTTCTCTTCCCTCCTCTATTTCTGCTTCTCTTCCCTTTGGACTAGTTTTCCCCCTTGGTTCTAAACAGCTTCTTTCCCCCCTGAACTTTAATGCATTTAATTTGGTCCGCGCTGTGGGAAGCATTTCCTAGGGAGATGCATTTAATTTCGGAATTTCTAATCCCCTCCCTAAGAGCCTCGGCCTTGGCTCCCTTTGCCGCTCCCCGGGAGGTGTCAGGAGTGGAAGGAGGAAGACAGACCCAGGCCAACAAAACTGGACATGGCTTGGGGGCTTTCTCGCTGCCTCAGCCTCCCTCCCCAGACCAAGCTGCCTTCCCAAACTACTCGAAGTCAGGGTCCTGCCTGTGGAGGGGAGGCTGAGATGCCTCTGCTTTTCCTCACCCGAGCAAAAAGCCCTGGGCCACGGAGGGGGAAACCGGAAAATGAGCAGAAGGATCGCAAAAGGAATGGGTGCAATTGGGGGTAAAGGAGAGGGTTTCTATGAGCCCTTTGCTTCATGCATAATCTGCCCAGAAACGCATTTTGGAGTTTGGGGTGCTAGTTGTACTTGGTTTGGCTTGGAGGCCTGTGCATGTGTACACTATGGGGGAGGTGAAAGGAGCTCAAGGGGGACCCCACCTCCTGCACACCTACACCCTGGAAGATCAGGCTCCAGACAACAGGAGACTCAGGCGGGCTGCATTTTTGCTGGAGAAAAGGAGGCAAGGGCGGGTGTGCTGGGCGTCAGGCAAGCCTGGCAGAGAAGAGAATGGAGAAGGTAAAGGAACAGAGATCCACAAGGAAGATTTATTGGGCAGATCAGATGCACAGAGGCGGCTAATGAAGCAAATCCCAAGATGGGTATCAGAGCAACTCCCCAAAAGTTTATTTGCCTTTAAATTTCCGCAGGGAGGCGGGAGCCTTGTTTGAAGTGTAAATGCCCCTAGGTTGGGGGGTGGAAGGGCTGCTTTGAAAACACCAGAGAGAAAAGGTTCATTTAGAGGCAAAAGGGAAAAGCAACCAACCCTGACAGGGCCAAGCCCGGGTTGTGTTTGGGGTTGGGTTGTTTTCTTTCTTTCTCTTTCTTTTCCTCTTTCCTCTTCTCTCTTCTTCCCTTTTTTCCTTTCTTGCTTTTTTCTTCTCTACTAGGCTCTATAGAAGAAGAAAGGGAAGAACAGGAAAGAGAGCATCAGAGGGAGAGGCCAGCCTTTCAGCCTGGAGCAGTAGAAGGCTGTCTTGGCTAAGATCACTAAGGAGCACGACTCTGACTTTCTAAATCCAGGACGGGCTAGAGCTAAGAAGGAAGCTGCCAGGGGCTGGTCTGGTGGGAGGGTGAGTGCCCAGCTAGTGCTGAGTGGAGAAAGGGTCCCAGGAGGGGCTGAGTTGGGTTGGAGTGGGTGGGTGGAGTTCTGGAACCTCAGGGGCTAGCTGTGAATTGGATTATCATGGAAAGGTTTTTACTTTTTTTGAAGTACATGTGAAGGATAGGTGTGTGAGTACAACTTCCAGTATAGTTTTGCATTAAGTCTCCTTTACAAGAGGTGAAACTCCCTCTTGCAAATGGCCTGTGGTCTGCACCCACACAGGGATGTGTTCAGCTGATTATAGAAAAATCCGAGTCAATGTGTGGAGGGGCTTCTGCCCACAATCTTGCTCCTCCAATAGTAGTACAGCCTCCCCAAGACAACTTCCTGGACCAACCTAGGAAGACATGGGGCAAAGGGCTCCTTGAGTTCTGAGTTCCTTTCAGTAAGGACCCTTCCTCAATGCTTCCTACCCCCCCCCCCAGGCACACCATCAATTCTGGGTTAATTACCTCCCTTGAAGAAAGCCCAACGCTGTACCAACTAATACCACCTGAGAGCCTTTTACTTCCAGGCTTGGGAGTGGGAGTCTTTCCCTTTCAGGCTATGAAAACTATTTTCCTTTTTCAGTCCCCACACGAAGTTAGTGCGTGTTCGTGGGGTTGTGAGGCCAAAGCAAACCCGGGAGCGCCATCTGCAGGTCTCGAGAGGAAGAGACTGACCTTCGGGGTTGGACCCTGGCGCCTTCAACCTCCCGCCCCTTCAACCTCCCGCCCCAGGGAATTAGCTTGGCCACCCAAGGAAAGTGGGGTTGGGGGCTGCGAGGGAGAAGGCAGGCGGGGACGGGTTTTTTTTTTTTCACCCTCCCAGAAGTTACTCCGCAGGTGGATTAAGCAGATCGACCTCAGTTGGATCTAGCAAGTAGGGCAATGCTAGGATCCCAGCAGGCCGGGTCTTCTAAGGACTGGGAGGCTCAGAATCCTGTCGGGCTGAGCCTGGCCCTAGCCCAGCAAGAAAATTAAAGGCACCCCAAAGCGCGGGTGCAACAGGCCCAGTAGGAGTCTCCTGGCTGAGTTGGGCGGGTGCTACCCCCATCTTAGCTGCCAACAAGCTTCTGGCCAGTGGGACCGTGGCGTGAGTCCGCGGCGCTTCGGCGGAAGCCAGGGTCCGCAGGCACGGGCCAGAGGAGCCTTGAGTCCGGGAAGCTGGAGCGCAGCGCGGGCTTCCCTGAACCGCCCTTCCGCAGACCCAGGGAAGCGGAGGGAGGGAGTGAAGGAGGGAGAGAGAGTTAAAACATCAGCTGAAGTGCCAAGATGATTTATGAGACGAGGGAAAATATTCCATAAAGATCTCCTGGATATTCTGTACTTAACCAGTTAGGAGACAAAGGGCTTCTCCTGCCTGGTGCGTGCGAGCGGACCCGTGCGAGCTAGAGAGCCAGCGCGAACGAGAGCTGCTGAGGCTGGACCGTTGACTCTGGTAGGAGCGGGGCTCGGCCAGGCGCCTGTGCTAGCTCCGGATCCGCGGAGCTGGCAGCGGGCGGCGCTTAGCCTCGCTCACGGCCTCTTCTCCCCAGCCGGGGAGAGCCATCCTTGGTCTCCCGCGTTCTCTGCCGCCAGCGACCAGTCGCTCTGCACTGTCTCCCTCCCCAAGCCCTCCTTCCGGGCTATCCCAAAGTCCAGGAACCGAGTCCTCGGGCTCTCCCACTGCCCGTTGGGTCCCACTGAGACAGGCGGGTCTTCGCCTTTGGTCTCCACCTTGATTCTAAACCGAGTGTTTTGGGCTGCCCGGATCCTGATGGGCAAGTGGGTGAGGGAAGCTCTACGCGCAGCCGCGCGTGGGACGGGAGACGACTAACTGCCAGGCACTTTGCCCCGGAATGAGAATTGGGGGTGCATGGGTGGGGAGGTACCTCAGGAGGGAAAGGGGAAAGGAAAGGACCTGCGAGAGGAAGGAAGAACAAGGAAGGAACGGAAGGGAACTCAGAGCGGACAGTAGAGGGGCTAAGCCTAGGGATGCGGACCCAGCTCGCGGCGGCATGGTCCATGCGGGCATTGGCCAGTGGATGGCAGGGCTGGGTGAGTTGGGACTTCCAGTCTGGCTTCCAAGCGCGGTGCGCTCCACGGCCCTCTGTCAATGCCTAAATATTCATTAGACTGTCCGCTCTTTATCCTTATCTAACGTTTATCTTATCGGCGAGTTTCGTTTCTCAGTGTAGTTTTAATCCCCGGCTCCCCTTCCTCCTCCCCGTGGCCTGTTCCCCTCCCTCCCTCTTCCTTCGCCCGCTGCTGCTCCTTCCTCCCTCCTGTTTCCCCCTCCCTTACCCTCCCCTCGCCGGCACCGGAGTGACAGGCGCGGGGCCCTCCTCGCCGAGGCTCGGGGCTCCGGCGCTGGCGAATCACAGAGTGGTGGAATCTATTGCCTTTGTCTGACAAGTCATCCATCTCCCAGCGCGGGGAGGGGGAGGGGGTCTGGAGGGGACTTTGCAGCTTTTAGAGAGAGACACACCGGGAGCCGAGGCTCCAGTCTCCGACCGAGTCTTCTTGCAGCCGCAACCCACCTGGGGCCAGCCCAGTGCTGCAGGCGCCGCTCGCTCCCTCCCTCCCTCTCGGCCCTTGGGCCGCGGCAGCGTGTGCCTGCCTTTTCCAGGGGTGGGGGCCCGGCTCGCACTCTCCCCTCCCGAAGGCGCCCTCCCAGACATCCCGAGGATTGCTACTTCTCTGCCAACTTCGCCAACTCACCAGCACTTGGAACGGCCCGACTCCCCGCCCGGCGCCCTCGGGCCACCCAGCTCCTCGCCCTCTCCGACTGCCGCCTCTCGGATGACCAGGTTCCACGGGAGCTGAGCGAGCCGCCTCCCGCTCCTAGCTTCAGTCCTGGCCTCAGCGGCTGCGCGCGCCATGCGCCTCCAAATCCCCCCGGCCGGGCCAGCCGCCTCGGGGCCATCCTGCTGACCGCCCAGCCCCGCGCCCCGACGGCGGGAAGTTGCGGGCGCTGCGGTTGCCGGTTCCCGCCGGCAAGGGACGAGTCCCCTCCGGGAGAGCAGCGCGGCGCCCCTCGACCCCGTGCGCCCTGCCGCAGCTGGGCGCCTGCTCACCCCCACCCCCATCGTCCCTCCCTTTTCTCCTCAAGTCCTGAAGTTGAGTTTGAGAGGCGACACGGCGGCGGCGGCCGCGCTGCTCCCGCTCCTCTGCCTCCCCATGGATATGCACTGCAAAGCAGATCCCTTCTCCGCGATGCACCGTGAGTACCGGCGCCCGGCTTCTGCTCCAGTTCGGGGCTTCCTGTCCCAATCCGGTTCCTTCCTGGCTCAGCCCTGACCCCCGGTTCTCAGGTCCCATCTTGGAGGCCAGGCTGGCTTCTCCCAGTCTCCCCTTTCGTTCTTCCTCTCTCATTTCCCAGTGTTTCTAAAGCCTTCAGTTTCTCCTGCTTTCTGTCACCCATACTTCTCCCCCTACCTGCCTTCCTAACCTCCCTAGTGCCCATCACCTTCCTTCCACCTGCTTCTTCTTAAGTCGTGGATCCACCCCCCACCCCCCTCCAGAAACCTCACTCCCTAGTCATCCTCTTGCCCTGGGCTGGGTGACTAATGGGCTGGCAGTTTTAAGGGTTTGTGTTGTGTTGTGATTTCTCTATCTTCTCTCTTCCTCCCTCTCCCTGTTGGCTTCCCCTCCTCCCTCCCCTCATCTCTACCTGTCTCCAACTTAGAGTGTAGTTGTCCAGGACCAGAATGGGAGCACCTGCAGCCTCGGTGTCAGGACAAACAGGCAGAAGAGTATGGGGGTGGGGTGCCCCCTTCTGACCTCAGCTCCCAGCATCTCCGTGCCCTGCCAGTCTAGCCAAGGCTTCTTGTAGACTGGTTTGAAATACTTCTTTCTTTTTCTTTTCTTTCCACCCTCCTTTCACTCTCTTTCTCCTATTCTCCTTGAGTTTGGAGTCTGAGATTGGCAGGATGTGGTGGTCATCTTTCTCCTCCTCTCCTGGGGAGATGCTCTAAAAACAAAGAGATGTTCCAAGGAGAAATCGAAGTCAGCAAGAGACGGAGTAGAGGAGCCTTACAGGAGGCACCTGGGCAGAGCAAGGCTCTGCTTCTAGTTCTGGAGGCTCCTTGCCCACCTTCCACTCCCTGGCGAGAACGGTTTCGCCAGTGACCTGGCCAGGGGGTAAGCAAAGAGGGAGAAAATACAGGAGAAAGAACAAAAGGAAGGCAAATGCCAAAGCTGGGGAGAAAGGAATGAGAAATCAAAACACGGGGAAGAAAATAAAAGAGAGAAAACAGAAAGGATGTGACCAAAAAAGAGTGGGGAGAAAAGAAATGAAAAAACAAGAAAAGGGAATTATTTTAATTAAATTTGAATTTAATTTTTGTCATATGTCTTTAGCTTGGAAAACAATTCAGAAATTTTGTCAGGTTTTTTAAAAGGTAAACAGATTCTAAATAAAGACATCTCCTTCGTAGATTAATAATTAAGGATGATTTGTAACTTTTCAGAGGGAAAGTTTTTAGAACTAGCTTGGATCTGTGCTTCAGACAAGAGAGCCGAAGATGGAGAGCAGAGTTTTTTCTCTGAGCATATATATATAGCGTTACAGGGGGAGCTTTAAAGAAATACCCCTGGGATAAAATGTATTTTCCTAAATAATATCCAAGCACAGGAAATCCGAGCCAGGGGCCGCGGGCTGCTGCGAGTCTCTGAGAGCCAAGCCAGAAACCCAGGCTTCTTTTCTGAGGGAGAGAAACCTGGTCGACACGCAGTCTTCGCCCAGCCCGCCTGCCTCTCGGCCCGGCTGCCTCTGCTCTCGCTCTCTGGCTGATGCCGCGGGGAACCTGCCGAATCCTGGCTGCCCACTGGGTGCTACGATGAAACCTAAAGGGGAGCAAGGCGAGCTGAAGGTGGTTGGAGGAAGGGAGAGACCGCGGCGCGGGCGGCGGGCGGCGGGCGACGGACTGGCCGGCAAGCCTCCGCAGCCGGAGTGGGCGCCGGCGGCAGTGGCGCATCCAGGCCCTACTCAGAGCCGGCTCCGGCCCCCAGCCCTGGACTCCCTCCCTGTCCCCTTCCATTCCCACCCCTTAGATTGGGGATGAGGGGCCGGGCCCAGAGCCCGGGGAGGCTGAATTATTCATCTTTAATCTGCCCGCAGCTGCCGCCTTTTCATACCGGTAACGCGAGTTCTCCCGGGGCCTAAATTATTGATGGTCGGGGTTTGGAGGGCGGGGAGGGGTGAGAAGTGGGGCTAGAGGTAGGGAGACCAGCAGAGATGGGGAGTAAAATAAGAGGTACCGGCCTTCCTCAGCTTCCAGATTCCGAGGCCTCTCCCCAGGGGTTTTGCCCGCCTGTGCTCTGGGTCCCCCCAGAAGGGGAAGGGAAAGAATTGAGCAGGATGCAGATGTCCCCGCTTTCTCCGAAAGTCGCCTGAGGCCAGTAGGGCAGGGGCTGCAGTTTGATGGCCCTATCCGGCCCAACTCGGCCGCTAGAAGTCTCTGCGCTTGGATTGATCAGTAACTGCGGCTGCGGGTTGATCGCTCTGGGTGCAGGATTTCTAGACTGCTTTAGGCCGGGGAGAATGGGGAGTCAGCAAGCGCCCTCAGGCCTGGCATCCGTTAACCACCTGAGCTCCGAGCTTGGAAGCCTGAGCTGGAGTCCGGTTGGAGACCCAGCGCCCTCCTCTTGGCCAAGCGAGCAAACGCCCTGCCGCGCCGTGTCCGAGCGCCTGCCAAGGTCTGAGAGGTCAGAAGGACAGGAGCTGGCCAGGGCTGGCTGCCCAGGGTTCCCCCTGAGCCCTCGGCCGGCCAGGGCGACCTGTACCAGGCGACCTGGGCGAGGCGGTGGGCCCCGAGCCTGGCGCAGCGCGGCAGGAGAGCCTTAGCAGCCTTCGTCCTGTAGCTGTTAACCCGCGCGGCGCGGCGCCGCTCACCGCTGCCTCCCTGTCTCTGAGCGCAGCAGACTCTGGGCACCTGCCTCTTTGGCCTTACCTCCTCCACCTGGCTTCCTTTGAACTTTAGACTGTAGGGAGGCGAGAGGGAAATATGGACCCCCAAATATCTGAAGATGGAAAACATAAAGGAAATGAAAGCTCTCGATCAAAAAAACAGAACAAAACAAAAACACAGAGAAAGAAGTAGAAAATCCCAATCCGATTAAAAATAAACACAAGAAAAAAGGTAGAGAGCAGAAGGGAGATGTCAGGGACTTGGGGATGTCAGGGACTTAGTGGTGTCCCTCTCTGTGTTCGGAGTCCTTACGTAGTCACCCGGACCCGGACCGTCTACAACACCCGCGCACACCGACAACTCCATTTTGCCTGCGGCTCAGGCGGGATCACGCGCCCCACAGGTTCCGTCCTCTGCCTGGCCCTTTCTTTCTTTAACATTCTTTCTGCCTGGCTAGCATTAATTCCCCCTTTGCTGTTTTTCCCCCTTCTCCCCTCTTTTCACTTCTCCTGCGTCTCCATTCCTTCCTTCACTTTCTCTCTTGTGTCCCACTGGTCTCTGAGCTGCGTTCTTTCCCAGCTCTCTGCCTAGCATTTGCGCTTCCGCGTCTCTACTAGCCCTCGAGTTCCAATACCTAATTCTCCGCGTTGTGCTCTGCGGGCCACCATTCTCCCGCGACTCCGGGAACATGCCCCATCTGCCCTGCCTGCTCCCTTCACAAGTCCTGGGCTGTGGGCCCTGACTAATGGCTGGTCCCTGCTGTGTGTGGGGTGTTGTGTTTTTTTCTTGTCTCTCCCCAGCAGGACACGGGGGTGTGAACCAGCTCGGGGGGGTGTTTGTGAATGGCCGGCCCCTACCCGACGTGGTGAGGCAGCGCATCGTGGAGCTAGCCCACCAGGGTGTGCGGCCCTGCGACATCTCCCGGCAGCTGCGGGTCAGCCACGGCTGTGTCAGCAAAATCCTGGGCAGGTGAGGGCCTCGGAGCTTCTGCCCCAGGGGGATGCCCTGCCTCCTTCCCCCACTGGCCCTGGGTTTCCAGCCTGAAAACTTGACTAAAAGTTGAGGATGCCAGGGAAAGAGGGAAGTGACTGACTCAGGGTATCTGGAGAGCTACTTTTGGAGAGGGCGCTCAGGTGGTGGCTGCGGCCCCTGGAGAGAGGTTAGAGTAGGGTCATCCAGCGCCTGCCCAGCTCTGGGAGGCAACTTAATTCCTGTCTACAGAAAAGGAGGGGGCATGTCTTTTAGCAGAGTTATACGGACTGGGGGATTGGAGGAATAGGGAGAGGAGCTAAAACAGGTACCGAAGAGGAGAAAACTTAGCATTGGGGAGGTGGAAGGAGGGTCTTGGTTCCCACAGAGGTTCTGCACTCAGTGGGAAAGGGCTGGAGGTGATGCCTCAGCGTTGGTCTGCCTGGGAGCCTGGGAGCGCAGTTCCTTCTGCTCTTCCCAAATGAAAGGTTGGGCTTTCAGTCCCAGGGGTGCTTGTTCAGGCTGGTGTGCACCCAGCCTCTGGCATGACTGCCTCCCAGAGGGAGTGTACCCCTTGTCCTCTCCCTCATCCTTCTCTGCAGCCCTCACCCTAGCCAAGCTCCCTTGGAAGCTGGCTTAGCCAAGCTGGGCTTTTTCCCTCTGTGCGGGCTGCCTCAGGCAGGAGAGTGGCTCAGCAGCTCTGGAACCTACCCCACCCTGCCCCTGCCCCTACCACCGCTGCTTCTCGCTGACCCCGCCGGCCTTCCCGGCGCAGGTACTACGAGACTGGCAGCATCAAGCCAGGAGTTATAGGTGGCTCCAAGCCCAAAGTGGCGACGCCCAAAGTGGTGGACAAGATTGCTGAATACAAGCGACAGAACCCAACTATGTTCGCCTGGGAAATCCGCGACCGGCTCCTGGCCGAGGGCATCTGCGACAATGACACAGTGCCCAGCGTCTCTTCCATCAACAGGTGAGCAAGCCACCTTGGGCTGCAGGGAAGGACTCCGGCTCCCAGCTCCTGCTCACCAGGGCACCCCAACACATGCTTTTGGGATCTTGGTTCTTTCTCCAGCCTCTGCACTTCCTCCCCACTCCCAGCCTCAAACCCTTTTGGGCATTGAGAGGAGACCTGGGAGGCAGAGAGACAGACAGACAGGGCTGTCTCCAGCTTAGGGCTGGGTATTCCCTGCCAGGCTTCTCTCGCCTGCGTCCTGGAAATGAATCCAAGTGTTTGTGGTAATTAAGACTCCAAGATTACGCGCCTCGGTATCTAGAGACAATCACAGCCCACAGCCTAAGCCTTTAAAATGACCAGTGTCTATTCATCGCCTCCAAACAGACTTCCCTTTCTAAAGGCATACTCCCTTCCCCAGGGGCAGCAGCCTGTCCTGGCTCCCCCACCCTCCCTGCCAACTCCCACAAAGCTTGCCTCCCCGGAGCCCAGGCCTTGCTAGCAAGGTTCACACCAATTTCCGGCCTACAAGCAGGAGTATCCAGGCCTATGGAGCGATTGCCAACCACTAGCCAGCAATTGGCAGGGACTAGAGAAGCTCGACAAGAGTAGGACACCAGTCAGGGAGGGAGAACTCAGGATTCTGAGGCTGAACCTTAGGAGATGCCTCTAACCACCTGGAGTGCCTGTGTCCAGGCCAGAGTACATTGATGGCAGGCTCAGGCACATGGGGACGATGCAGGCTAGAGTTAGCTTGACATATAATAGCAGAAGATAGTTAGTCTCCCAATCCCCAAACCTCTCCAGCATGTCCCCTGAAAGAATACATGTGTACACTTCATCCGTGTATGTACATTAAGCCAGTGTGCAGATATGTCTGTCTGTTGTGGGTACAGCTCACGTAAGCAGTAGTTGTATGCAGCAACCGAGACGGCTTCAACATCACAGAACTGTACAACCTGACATTAACAGAGACCCTGTATGAGTTCCAGATAACCTTGGCCAGTCTTTCAACACCTGCCCCCTATTTTAAAGCAAATCCCCAAATGAGATGAGGGTTAAGGGTTTCATACCCTTATTGTTCTTTGCATTCTTCATAGGCTCATTATCAGGACAACTAATAATTCAGATGGTGCCTTTTCCTGAAACTGGCATCGCGTGTCAAGGTTTTGTTTTTTAAAAAAAATATTTTGCAAATGATATGGAATTATCCCAAATCATCCTGAAAACAGCAGGTAGAATTAGCTGGTAGAATGTACCTTGGCTAAAGAAGATTCCCTCTGCCACACTTGTGCTGTAACGTACTGCAAGGCGACCCCAGAAATTATCCCAGTGTGTGCCATCTGTATTAAAATGGTTATTCAGTTATGATCAGGGTAACATAATACTGATCAGCTAATTATACACCCTCCGAAAACCTCCAGTTCCCTGGGCCTGGCTCAGCTAGGCATTGAAAGCATAGCCATTTGACATTCAGACACCTTCCAAAGGAGCTGGAGAAAGAGGCTGGTGGGTTGGGAGATGGATGAGTCTTTTGCATCTAAAAGCTAGAGGAGGAGTCTCTGGGGGGTGCTTTGGGTCTGAGGCGGGAGAGGTGGTTAGGGAAGGAAAGGGGACAAAGCATTGTTTTCTGGGCTATCTGGAGATTTAGCCTCTCGGTTGACTGTTGGTCTTTGGTGTGAGTTGAAACTGAGATCTTGGGAGGAGAGTGGCCCTGCTTGAGAAGCAATGGTGCTGGGACTAGGTGTTGGTGTTCTGGAGAATATTAGAGAGATATGTTGCTGTCAGTGATAGGATTTGCTCTGGAGGAACCCAAGACGTATACAGTTAAGGTGGTTTGCTTCTCTTGATGGGTGGAGAATTGGAACAATCAAGGCAGGTGTAGTGGCAGCACCCCTTGTCCAGCACCTTTTCTGTCACCCCTTCCTTCCCTCACCCCAAAAATATACTCTGTGTCACTGGCTGAGATGTTTTTGGAAGCTGGCTTAGGTAGAAGTTTGGGGATGCTCTCATCCTGAAAAGGCATGGAGAACAGGGGACAGGTGACCTCAAGATCAAGCTCTAAGAGGCCTTGGGAGTGCATCTGCCAGGGTTGGGAAAAAGTAGAGAAATGAGTCTTGGTTGAAATGAGAGTGCAGAAAGAATGGCCTCAACTTGACAGCTCTGACAGCTGCAGAATCTGCTCACTATGGAGCCCTATCACCTGAGGGGCACGGAGGCTCCCTTTGGGTGTGGAGAAATAGCCATCTGTGGGCAGGTGTTGCTATAGATGAAGAGGGAGTGGAAGGAGAGGAACGGGGAAGCCACCAGCAGCATGGGCAGGCAGCCCTGGGTCTACCGTTAGGCTTCCAAGCTTGTTTTGTCAATAAGGAGCAGTGAGGGTATTCTCCATTTTGCTTTGGGACAGAATCCTATCTTGGTTAATATTTTGGAAAGAATTCTGGGAGCTTCCCCCGTGTGCTGCTGAGTCGAGGCTGAGGGGATGCATCTGGGCCCCACACTCTTAGCTTCAGCCCTGCAGGTGCTTTGCTCTGAAGGGGAAAGGCTTATCCGAAATGTGTTGTTTCACCCTAAAGCCTGGTAAAGGCAGGTGTTTCTGCTGGTGCTGGTGATGTCAGGGACTTTGTGAATTCTCATTCTCTGTGGGAAGGGCCTGGAGATTTTCCCCTGTGCAGAAAGTGTGGTGTCTTGAGGTAAGAAGGCAGTTCTTGAGTTGAGAGGTTTACTGTGGGTAAGATGCCCACGTGTGTTTGGGTACTTTATAACCATTATGAGGAAGGGTGTGCATGTGCCGGTGGTTGGCAAGAAGGAAAGTCCACACATGCTCACCCACCTGAGCCAAATCATAAGGTTTTTCATATTCTTCTCCTCAAAACAGATGCTGTTGCCACACTTGAAATATGCTGTTATGGTTATAAACTAAATTGCTTTTTATGCTTTCAAAATGGTTTTGGCTTTCTCTGATTCTGTCATGATAAAGGTTAAGACAACCAACCCACACTCTCCATTAGCAATTCCTCATAGAAATACTTCTCTGAGCCAGTGGAGTAGGTCAGGGAGGCCTCCCACCCCAACCCCTACCTCCATCCGCAGAGATCACTGTCAAAAATCCAGAGGGTTGACTGGATTGCTTAGCATGTGGATCATTTCTTAGTATCTGCGTCATTCTCAATATTGGGTGACTGATCACTGAGCATGGAGTTACCAGTTCTTCAGCTTATACACTGTTGCTGTAGCAGGCTGGTGCTCATAAACAGGTGACTTGAGATTGAAACCTGGTGTGGGAAATTGCCTGGAGAGGGGAAGAGTTGGAGGAAGATCCATGCTACTAAAAGGGGCAAAGTCACCTAGTTACACTGCAATTGACTAGGTAGGAAGGACTTTCCTAATTATATGTCAAAGCCGTCTGGTTTGGCTGTTGCTCTGGGCAGTGAGAATACATCTCCTTTGAAAGAACAGGCACAAACTGCAGGAAGAATCTAGGGTTTCTGAAGATCCCCCAAGGGCAATTTCTGGGAATGAGCTGACAATAAGGCTACCCCTCTCCTAACTTTTTCAGCCTGCCCTACACAATTTGGGACCAGGGTACTCCCTGTTCCTAGATCTTTGGAGTGGACTCTTCCAGGGTCCATTTCTCATTGAACACCTGCTACCCACACTCTCTCTTAACCCTCTTTAGCTCTAAGTGAGCACATTCATTCTCTTAGCAGGGGAAACACTGGCTTTAAGAAGGCTCCAGCCCCAATGCTGTTAAAGAATTCCATCCTCTGTCATTCACAGGTCTTCCTCAGATCTCTGGCAGTGAGGTGACAGGGGTGTACCAGCTGTTCATTCAAAGACCTTTTCATATAAGCTGGGAGCCACTCATCCTAGTCAAGGGACTGCTGAGGACATATTTAGGGCTAGGGTTTTATCTCCCTCTCTGAAATTCAGGTTCTAGAACATTGCATGTTTGACTCTGGGACCTGGATTGGCATGAAGCTGAGCTCAACGCACAGCTTTTCATGCCATATCTTTATGCCCTTGCAGCTGTTTGGTGGTTGGGGTTTTGGTCTCATGGCAAAAAGCCAAGACAAGTTGATGGGCTAAGAAGCCTCCTCTGCACAGAAGAATGGGAGAAATAGGACAGAGAACTTGCCAGATTGGGTCACAAACAGCAAACACGCATGTCAGTTTCTATCTGAGAAGCCTTGCTCACCTGTCCCTCCCCAGAGGGGCTCTCCTGCTGCTGAGGAACATCTGAAACAGTCGTGACTGTTGGACCTCTTATTCCTTCACATGAGCTGGTGTTGTCTGTCTCAAAATTCATTTTCATTCTTAGTTATTTTAGACTTCTTGGCTAGCAGTTGTATCAGTCTATCTCCCTGTTGGCTAGCTCAGAGTGGGCGTTCAGTCCACAAAATGGCCTTCAGTTGAGAACGATGGCTGGTTGCCCTGAGTTCTTTCTTCAGCTAGCAACTCTTGGGAGGAGGCAGACAGGAAGGGTTATCCCTCATGAAAGCTCCAAGTGGGTTTTGGATGGTGATGCAAAGTGGAAAAGAAAGGGAAACCCCTAAATAAATAAATAAATGGTGTCCCAACTAGTCTGAGAACTCAATAAAACAATCACATCAAAATGAAGAGGCATAAATCTTGTGTCTGCACAGGTAACCCACTCAATTGCTTTTATTATCGCTCAGGCTGCCTCCATTTATTACCGTCCACAGCCTGGGCCATGGAGGTTGCACAGAGGGTGGTCTCCAATGCAGTCCTACACTCTGAGAGGCAACAATCAGCCCATACAGGCAGGGATTTCGATGGAGGCTGGGGAAGGGCCCATCTGTCTGCATGAAAACCAATCAATAACTCTGTAACCAGAGCCCTGTCACAGGGAAATGGACAACACAACAGTTCAATACAGGGGCCACAGGGGGAATTAGACAAGTGGAGATGGGGCCAGGCAAGAGTATCCCCTGGAGAAGGGAAACAGGGTGCCTGGAGAAGGGAGTATTGGGGAAGGAGTGAGGTATGGCAGGGGAGAGCATTGACTTTGTGAGCATATTGGCACAGGAGAGAATTATTGTGCAAAGTAGATCCAGGAGATGAAAGGCACCATTCGAAGTTGGGGTGAGAGGGAACAGTTGGAAAATGGACTTGTTTTGGTACACATGGGATCATGTGGTTGGTTGTGTGATGGTATGTGCTTGTGGACTATATACAGCTCGCAGAGAAAGAGTAGTGATGGTAGTAACTGGTGCAGAAGATAAACTAACGCTGTCCAACCACAAGGACGAAGAGTTTATACTCTGAAGAACCAGTTTCTTATGAGCTCACATGGGATAGATGTCCTGCTTCCCAGTCTTCTCAGTAGGACTGATGTAGGAACACCTTAAACCAGGGGTTCCATTGTCTGCTCCCAGCTTCCTAGATTTTAAGTTCTAGCTATGCTGCAACTTTGCTTTGTAATGCTCCGGTCCGTCCTTGTTGCTACCTGGAGTTGGAAGTTTGAATTCTTATAATAAAAGGAAACTATGTATAATGGAATGAATTTTTTCACTTCTTGTTCTTTAAAACAATGCAGTAAAGGGTGCTAATCTGGCCTGCACCTCCTTCCTTGATGCTTAAACCAGGTTCAGAGTTTAGATTTTGGCAAGAGAAGCAGTTACCACTATGGTCAATGCAGTTCACCCAGCAATGTGGTTGAGTCTAGAGAAGAGAGAAGGGGCCCTGACAGATCTGAGGAATGGGAAACAGTGTCACACAACCAATGGGAAAATTTGTTATTTGTTAAATATTAAACAGGTGGGAAATTAAATCACCTTGGCTTTATCTGTCTACCTGTCTGCTACTGGGTTGCGATGTTTTCTTGCTGTTGAACAGGTTATTCGTGTGGCGCTGTAAAGGTGCCATTTGAATATATTCATGATGGTTTCTAGGCATGGAGGTTGAAATCTTTGAGGGGTGTGTGTGTATGTGTGAGGGCACACCAACCTGTATTTGCTCTTTGGTGAAAGGGTTCTGAGGCCAAGAGGAAGAAAGGGAAGAAGGTCCATAGGATGTGACCTGAAGTCACAGACAAAGTCTGGGCACTTTGTCCTTGGGCCTATCAGGTCAATGAGGCAGTCACTGGGTCATTGGATAATTACGGGGCTGGGCCTAAGATTCTTAATTTCAGAATTTGGGCAAACTGGGGCCAATTTTCTTTCTCCTCCTTCTCCTTCTCCCCGCCCCCCCCCCTTTTTTCCTTTCTCTCTCTCTTTCTCTCTTTCTTTCTTTCTTATTTTTATTTGGCATTGTAATACTTCATAGTCCAGTTAGCCCCTAATAAGAAGGGGCTTTGCTGTAGTGATGCGACCCTTGTGATGGAGAGTTGTGTGATCAGCTGTCCATCTTCACTTCAACACTGGAGTCTTGGCCCAGTTGGCAAGACTAGTTAGGGACCAACCACATAAGCAACCAAAAAGATGTTCTTCCTGGTGGGTCCCCTCCCTATAGAGCTGTGGTGCAGTGACCCACCAAGGGTTGCAGATGCCCCAGTAGCAGGGATGGCAGAAGCACTGGGACACAATCACTGGCAGAGCTCTCCCAAGGGCTGGGCCCCAGTTCCATCCTCTGAAACCCTTCCCCAAGAATCCAGGTGCCAGGGAAATAGGGAAGAAACTATGTGTGAGAAACGCATAGCTGGAAATTGAGAAGGCTTGAATACCAGGAGCAGCATGATGGCAAAAGCAGATGCCTGGGGCCTCCTGAGGAGCGCTGGGCATAGGGGAGCTGTTGCGGGTGTGGGAAACAGCAGGAGAATGACCTGGCACTGGAAGAGAAGGAGCAAGGCCCCATGTAGTCCTGGGAACTCTCAAGGAGGGAAGGAAGGAGATAGAAAAGGCCATAGAGCCAGGTTCTTCTTGTAGCTCATCCTCAAAAGCCGCAGAAATAACTGGACTTTTTCTTTTGGTTTTTAAGAGCTAATGTGATAAGCATATATTTTCTATTTTTCATGTGTGTGTGACAGAGAAAGAAACAGAGTCTGAGAAACGGAGAGTCCTTGGCATTCTAGAGAGGTCAGGTTTATTGTGGGGATGTGAGCAGAGAGAAGCAATGCCCAAAAGTCCAGATAGACAAGAAACATGTTAGTGAGGGGCAGTGATAGAGAGGGGTCATGAGCACAGATCCCTCCAGGGGCCACGGCAGAAAAGGGCAGTGGGAGTGGCCACAGGAGATGAGACAGAGGCAGTGAGGGCTGGACAAACAGAAGCTGGAGTGCACAGGCCCAGCCTAGAGGCAGTAAGATTTGGTTTTTAAAACCTCTGTGCTAGCCAAATACAACTCATCTTCAGTCCTGATTCAATTTGTGGGCCAGCAGCCTGCAGCCCACAGTCTGCGTAACTGGATATAACTTATCTCCCTGCTTCAGACCAAAACAGTAACCTCAGTGCAAGTGCAGGGGGATGTGACATTTCCTGAGCTCCTTAGTCAAGAAGCCTTTGACAGAGGGAGTGATCTCCCTAGCTGGGGGAGGAGAGGACAAAATGTGGATGGAAAGGGGAGGACAAAATGAGACTGAGGACTGAAAGTGTGAGGAAGGAGGTGATGACGCTGAGAAGGAAAAGAGAGAGGTCTGGGAGCTGGCTCAGCCTGGACAGGTGTGTATGGTGAGAGTGCAGAGCAGGGAGCGATAGAAGCTTAAAAGGTGGGGTTGGATCTGTGCATCTAAGCCAAGGGCCTTTGGGAGCCCTGTGAAGTTTTGGAGATGGTTGGAGGGAGCCAGAGCTCTGGGCAGCTGGTAGACCAGGTTGACGGGAACAGAGGAGGCTCAGAGATGGTAAAGGAGAAAAGGGAGGCAGCCAGGGAGGAGGAAGGTGGCAAAGCAAAGGAAGTGGCATGGGAGGGTAAAGTCACAGGACCCGGAGCTCACGGCCGCTGCCTACATCAGGCAGCACACTGCAAAGCTGCCCAGCAGGAGCTGTGGGGCTGCTGCAGTGCGGTTGCTCTGACCTGGTCTGTGGCAGGAGGGCAGATGGGAAAGAAGCCAAGAGGAAGGGAGGCCCCCACATCCTGGGTGTTCCAGATTGGAGCCCCTTCTACTCGGGAGCCTCTGGACACTTTGCTCTGGACTTCCTCCTCTGCCCGCCTGAAGCTCTGCCCAAGTACCTCTGCAGTGAGCTCCCTCTGCAGCCATCCAGGAACAGAGGAAGCCAGAGGACATGACCAGCAGCTCCTGGCAGCTCTTGGCAGCTCCTGGCAGGAGGAGAAAGACTGTGACACAGGGCCACAGGCTGGAAAGGAAACTGTACCCACCTTGTAGGTACCATAAGGTCAAGAAATCAGAGAGAGGAAGGACTCGGGAGGATTGCAAGGAGAGAGATCAACAGTGTCCCTAGAGAGCTCCAACTGGGGGCAGCTTTCCCTGGTCCTGATGCTCCCTCTTGGCTCCAGGCTGTTTGCTGGGCTGATAAAGGAAACTGAAGGAAATCAGGACCCTCATGGGCAGTGTCCAGCTTGACAGGTCACAGAGATGGTCAGGAAGGAGATCCTCATTCTGCTCCTTATCCTGTGACCTTTCATCCTAATTCTAGAGAACAAGATGGTGCCTGCCTTGTGTATCATACCAAGAAAAGTTGGTGACTGTGTTGGTAGCGTCTATGTGGTTCTGTTCTGGAAAGAGTCTGTGGGCTCATGGTACCTAGCTGAGCATAGCATTCGTGCCCTGGGAAGCTGTCTAAGTGGTCCTGGCACTCCATGGGGGCTCTTAAAGGAGTCAGTCCTGTCAAACAGAGAGCTAGTGGTTCACTATTCAGAGGGCTTCCAGTTGAAGGGATTGTTTGGTCCCAGAACAAAAGGCTCTGCCATCACTTGGATGGCCTGCATGTTTGGGGTGTTAGCAAATGTTATTGGGAGAGTGTCGGGTTGAATAGATGGTAGTTGTCCTGCTGGGTTGATGAGTGGGGGTCCTGTCAGGTGCATAGAGGGTCTGGGCACATTCAGTGTGTGAGTACATACACATGCATTTGCTGTGCTGGAGGTGAGGGTGCAGAGCTGTGTGTGATGCCAGGGTGGCAGGTGGGAGTAACATGCTACTAGGAAAACAGGTAGCAACTGCTTGTTTGTGACTGCTGAGGTCCTCAAAGGGAGTGTGCATGCAGGTGGGGACAGAGACCAAACAAGTTATTTCCTTTATCATCTGCAGAGAGGATACCTCCCTTCCCTCTACCCATTGTATGTTTTCCTTCCTCTCCACCCTCATCATCGTCACACAGGTTAGCTGGTTTGGGTTAGGAGAGCAATCTCAGTAGACTCTAATGGAAGACTGAAGGGAATTTGATAAGATAAGGAAGGCCATCATTCCTCTGGGGACCAGTAGAGGTTTCATGTTCCCCCACTATGCTTTGCCTCCCTAAGGAGCTGCCACCCAGGGCAGGCGGCCTTCCCACTGACTGTAGCTGTCTGGCCTCTGGGAGAGCCAGAGAAAGGGAGGCATTCCCCAGGGTCAAGATTTGGGTTCCTTCCCCAGTTGCCAAGGGCCTGGGAGGGACAGTCTAACAGAGTGCCGGATGAGACAGGGAAAAATGGTAGAAGAGAGATGGTCGAAGGCAGGAGAAGAGAAGTGAGAGCCAGATGAGATTGACCTTGACCAGCCCTAGCAGGAACTTGATTTTTGGCTATATAAATGCACTGGCTGTGTGTATTAGGAATAAGGTTGTTTATTATTATTGTTATTATTATTAGGGAAGAGACTCTGAAGGCTTTAAGCCAGTGTTCTGGGCAGAGCACTCAGCTGTTTGCAGAAAGCACCACCTTGGTTCAGGTCCAGCTCCTCCTAGAAACAGTGTTCACCTCACTCTTACACCCCCTGCTTTCCCGCCCTGCACATACACATGTCCCTCTTCCCCAGTTCTCACCTCCCCTGAACTTGGCTCTGAGGACCAGCTAATTCCTGGCCCCAGGGTACAGCCTGGAAGGTGGTATAGACTCCTTAGGAGATGACCTCCCAGGATGGGTGCAAAAAAAAGTTGAGAAAAATTCATTTCATGGCCAGTGGCTGCTTAGAAAAGGCGATTCCGGCATACGAATGTGATAAATGTTAACTGAGCATTAATCGCATTAAAGAGGGCCCTATAAACTTTTCATTTCTAATTAAATTCATCCAGTGATGCTGCCCAAGCGAGTACTCTGGGCCTTTGTTTATGTGGAAAATTAAAATGCAAATACAGTGGGATTTATTTCCAGGAGTGGAGTGATGAGCTGGTCCCTCTGGCGACTGGTCTCCAGGTTTGTCAGGCCAGGTTACTGCTTCTTTGGAGTTACTGTCCCCCTTGGGACACATTCTGGTGTGAAGGGAGAGGCCAAAGTTCAAGGTCAAATAGAGTTAGAAATGAGGAGAAGGTGTTGAAAGAATTGAAGAGAAAGAAAAAAGACAATAGATGACCCAGAAGTATAGGGAGGTATTGGCCTGGTTTCTTACCCCCCCAGTTCACACTTCCAGGAGAAGAGTGCACCTCCCTGCCCCAAACACCTTGCTTGTGAATAATGTCATCAGTTTCCTCTGCAGCTCTGGGATGAAGGGTGTGCGTGGGAGGAAGAGATATTGGAGGAAGCCAGACTATGCATATATGGCCCTGGTCCTAAAAGAACTGAGCGGTCATTAGCAGGGAAGGCCCAGGGCTGGATTTATTTCCAGCAGTTTGAGGGTCAGCTTTCATCCATATTATGGTTTCACTGGGCTCTTCCTGCCAGTGCCAAGTGGCATTGACCTAGGGCAATGGAGCATAGTGGCACAAACTGAGGACGCTGTGCATGCACGCCCACATGCACACAGCCTTCTTGCACGTAGGGAGAGCCAGCCTCTCATAGAAATAAACAAATGTCCTTTAGTGCCATGATCCCTTTGATAAAAGTGATAACCCTAAATACTATTGAATGGAACGGTCTAAGTTTCCTATTTACTAAAACATAAATTAAGTTGAGTGGAGAGAAAACCTGGGTAAGAAAAATCATTTGGGTATATCAATAGAGACACTGAAAGATCGCTGTGCTGCTCTATGGACAGGGAAGCTGTAAAGAGCATTAAAAAGTAGAGAGGGAAAGAAAATGGAAGTAGGAGAGATGATAAAAGGCAGAGCACTAAATCACAAATAGAGGTGCACGCACAAAGTCACAAACCAGATTTAAGCCCGGCTTTGCAAAATCTGCAGCTTGGACTGTTGATACGTAGAGATACTAAGCACACAGGCATGTAGGCATCCAGAGAGCAGATGAGGCCGTGTCAGTACGAAGAGGGCGGATTGGCCGCAACATCGGCTGTTTGTACCAGATGCTGGGACTGATCCATCAGCTTCATCATGCAGGGATCTTACTGGGTCTAGTTCTGTAAACAGTCAAGGATATAGCCTTATAAGGTTTTTAAAGCTCTTTAAGCACATGAGTCTCTTGTGAGCTGGATCCATGTTCTAATGGATCTCCAAGGCAGCAACCCATTCCCAGAATGGAGCCTGCTTGACTAGTTTTGTCAAATAGCTGCTACCCCTGTTCTCTTCAGTCTGTTTTATTCTCGGTTATTTTTTTCTTGTTAGTATTCACTTATATGGCCTAGAAATCCATGAGCACTTGCTGATGAATAGGTTAATGACTGTGGCAACTCCTAAACATCTGGATGAAAACCAAAGCCTTTAGTCAGTCATTTAATAAAAGTTGTCAATATGATGTCAAGTATCTGGTGATTTGGAGATGTCTGAAGTAATTGATTGAATTTCTCAGTTTTTATCCAAGCACAAAATTAACACCCATTTTCATTTCATTGGTGTTTCATTTATTGGAAAACACCTGTTTGCAGAGGAAAATGGGAAACAAAGTGTTGTGGTTAGAAAACATCTTTGATGCATCTGAGTCTCATTTCTGATTTGAAGGGAGAATGAGCTTGGCCTGAAAGTGAAGTGGAGAGCTGGAGCTTAAAGCATTTAGTATTTGAACAAGCACACCTGAAAGTTGGTTGGGAGGGCAGATCACTTTGTTTGAATAAACTTAAGCTGTCTATTAGGCCTAGCTTCCATAAGGGAATCCACTTTGCCAGATTGAAGGAGAGTATCAGAGATCTAGAAGATATGGTATTTCATTCATTTATTCTTTCACTCATCCATTGCTGTGTGAGAGGCAATTCACATAAACCTACGTGGCATAGAAAATGTAAGAAAGCAGGTTCTGGGAAGAGATAGCCAGTGTTTGAATCTGGCTTCCCTACTCACTAGCTGTGTAGTTAGAGGTAAATCTCATGTCCTTTCTGGACCTTAGTTTCCTCACTCACCTGACATGGGGATAATGGTATAGCTCTCTCATAGGTTCTCATGAAAGTTATATGAGTAGTCCACATAAACCTGCTTAGAATTGCAGCTGGCAGATATCAAGTGCTCAATAAATGTTAGTTATTATTGTGGCAAGAGTGTATATTTCTTTTTATGTGTCTATGTCAGTGAGTATGAGTTCTGGCTGTAGTGTATATAAACATGAAATCTTTTAAATAAAAATGCTTGAGGAGCCAAAAGGATATTCTGTGAACAGAATTGTATAAAATGAATGCCAGTGAGAATTGTGGTCCGCTATGAGCCCAGCTGAATTTAGGAAGGGGACCTGCTCTGTGTACATTCAGGAAAAAAAAAACAACTCTATAACTCAGTTATTTGACGATGGAACAGAATTAGTTACGTAATTTTCCCCTTTGTCCATTTTGAGAGGCCTGCCACTGAGGATGTGTGTGTGTGTGTGTGTGTGTGTGTGTGTGTGAGTGTGTACTTGAACTTCATATGACTGTACATTTCTTCTCCGTGAGGAGCCTACTGTTGCTTGAGGAGTTGAAGGTTGGCATTTTCTGGGCTTCATGGCATTTTCATGTGTTGTGGTGCTTTGCATTTTGTAGAGTTTTTTTTTTTTTAAGATAAAATGAAATGGTAATGGAAAAAAATTCCTTATTTAATGGGTTTGAAGGGTTCTCCTGATTCTTAAATGTCAAAGAGGGAAGAGAAATAGAGGGAAACAGGAAGAGGAAGGGAAGAAAGGAGAGAAACTAAAGATAAGATAAAAGATGCAGAAAGAGGAGATGGAGAAGTGAGCAAATATTTGGCAAATTCAAACCAAATCTGTCTACCAAATTGGTCCGCTTATCTGTACATTCCAGGGAAGCATGAAAAGTTGATAATCATTGCAGCTATTTCCATTATTTATAAATAAGAAAATTTTAAGGAAAAAATTTAAGAAAAACATTTACTTTGCGCTTACTGTATTCAGTGCAGTGGCTCAAAGTAACCAGACAACTGCAAATTTTCCTTTTCCTTTGTGCCCAGTGAGAGCAAAGATGAAAACCAAAGTTTCCGCAACTCATGATAATGTGTTTTGACTCCCCATCTTTATGGGAATGGAATGAGGCTATGGCCCCAAATTCTGTCAGCCTGTTTAGCCTAGTTACGTGGCCAAGTTCAGCTCAATGGACTTCCATCAGATCCACATCCAAAGGCCTTAACTTTCACTTATTTAACAGATTCCTTTCATACCTCTTCCTTAGTTCCCAACTTTAACACCTAAATTCCACTATTCTTCCTTTACATCTGTTAGCTGGGAAAGGTCCTGATTTTTTTAATTAGAAAATAAAATATTTTAAGTGAGCTAAATTTGAATTCTGAGAGCTCATTCATCCTTAATTTTTTTTTATAAGTGTTAAATGTATACAAGCCACTGTATTCCCTTCTGCCTATTCATCCCCACAGGGCTGGATGCAGCTCTCTTATGGAGGTGGGCAGTGGTGAACTCTATCGGCCCCAGCCCCTGCCACTGTCCAGTGGACCAGAAGGCCAAGAAGAGAATTACCTCCTGCCCCCACCTGACTGCCCCTAGCTAACTATAGTTTTTTGCACTTCTCTTCTTAAATCCTACAAACACTTTGATTTATGTTAGGTTTATTGCACATTAGCACACACATGTACATGTTTATACACATGTGTAGGCCAGTCTTATGGATGTTTTACTTAGTTAGTCTTAATAATAATAATAATAACTAACAACTGCTCACTGCATTAGGAATTTTTATAAGCATGTTGCATGTATTAATTGATTTAAGCTTCATAAACAACCCCATAGGTCTTTGCAGGATTGTGTATAGATGAGGAGTACAGAGAAGTTAAATAACTTGCTCTGGCCACAGGCTAAGTAGCAGAACAAGGATTGGAACCCATCCTTGTGCTTATCCATGTGTTTATCCATGTGCTTATCCATTAGTCCATACTTCCTATCAACTTTTGATCAAAGGAAGTGCAGGCATGTGTAATATCTTGGAGCTCTGTATATTTTACAGACTCACACCCAGCAGTGTATTCATACATTTACTCACAAGCTTAGAACAGTGACCCTACGCCTAGTAGAAAGTCATGCCTAGTACTCTTTCCTATTCTCTTCCATGGTGTGAGTGCTGAGCCACATCATCTGGGGATACTTGAAAGGGAGGAGATGCTGATGGCCAGAGCCAGAGCTACAGAGTGGAGCAAACTGTTATTCGCACTGAAATTGGAGAGTTTTCTCCCATCCAGTCTGCTCTAGCCCCATCAGGGATCTAGACTTTCTACAGGCATAGGGTTTGGCCTACGGGCTTAACTCTCTGAGTTAGGCAGATGCAGGGAAGGTGGCACCAGGACCTGTATCAGTGGGGTAAGATCAAAACTTTTTGTCAAGCAGAAAAAGTTTGCTTCCAAGAGAAATAGATAGACCTGTGCATTTGGTCAAGAAGAGATTAATTCTGCTTTTCTAGAATCTTTTTTTTGGAAAGGAGCAGTACAAGTGACTAAGCCAGAAAAGCTTTTAAAAACTAAAGGACGGGCCCTCTCACCCACAAACACACCAAGAAAGCAATTACCAAATTATACACTACCACCCAACTCCAGCATCATTCATTACTCAACCCACATCACCAAGGAGACACCCATTAACCTAATCTCTGAGAAACATACATTACGAAAAAAGGAAAACATGCTGATATGATCAATGAACACAATAATTCAAAGCAGAAACATGGACATTGCCACCAAACAATACTTAAATTCTTCTAACTCAGTGTTACACAAAGTGCAGTCTCCTCAACACAATACCACAAAACACTGAGTAACAAACCTTAAGCCAGCTGCTGGAGGAATGAATGGGCACAATGCCATACACCATAACACAACACAATTCAACTCTCCATCCTACGGGCACACCCATACACAAAGGCTGAAATCATGTGGCCATCTGAGTGACAGTCAGCACTGGTCAGACACACAGAGAGATGGAGCCAGCAATGCAACACCAACCCTTCTGCATGCCCAGCACCAAATGGTCACAGCCCCAGCCTTCCCAAAGCCAGCGACCTCCTGATCACCAAGCACAGCACAGCCTGCCAGAAAGCAGTGCCATCCTGTTCCTCCAGCAAGTGGATATGTCTGGACCATCACCTGGTCAACATGGCCTCCGGGCTTTCATTGCTAGTAAGAGTAAACTGTTCCCTGAGTCTGCTTTGCGAGCAAGGACAAATCAGCTCTATCTTGGTTGGGGTTTAATCAGACTTTGCTGTTACTGAAAATGACAGAGCTCCAGGGATGGAGGGAAAGGTAGGGGGTGGTTCAGGAGGGGGCTTGCCAAGCTGGGTGCAGGAATTCCCCTTCTTCCTCCAAGCCCTGCCTTCTGTGGTCATTCTAGAACTGTAGCCCTCTTGCTGGGTGTTCACTGAGTATCGATTCAGTCTGCAAGCAATTTTAATATTTCTTCAGGGACTTTCCAGCAACAGCACAAGTCATTAATTCACCCTCCCAAATTGCTTATTCAATAGCAGGAACATGGCTCCTGAATAAAGTCCCAGAATTTATGTGACTCGCACGAGTCAGGAGGTCAAACAACTGTTATGGAGCGAAGTTAAAAATCCAAATAAAATATTGACACTTTTTTGGGGAGGGGGAGGGGGAAGTAAAGGTATTTAAAATAGGTTTTTGTTGCAATGCCCCCAGGATAAAGAATGGAAGGAGACTGAAGACAAGTTGGAGTTTATAAAATCAATGGAATTTATTGCACATCTACTTGGCATTTAATAATTCTCTCATTTCCACATCACTCTACCCCCCCCATCCTGGCCATAGACAGAAAGATACACAGGTATACAAATGCACATTTATGCACATCAATACTGGTGCACAGACTAATATAAAAATATGATTGTGATGCGAGCGTCTCAAAACACCCTGGGAAGGGAACAGTAATGGGTGTGGAGTCATGTATGAGCGTGGCTCACATATTTGACAGAAATAGGCACAACTAAGCAGAAATTCATGAAGTAGGTTTCAATAAATATATCCAGTGTTTTAAATCTTGGATCAATGTATTATAGCAGACATGAATAAAAAGACACACTAGTCATAGAAATAATTTCTAGAAACATAGAAACTGAGAAACACATCTGTATGCAGTGTCTGCACATAATCATGTACATGATTAGAAAACTAGATAGATGATAGATAGAGAGAGAGAGGTAGAATGAATCTAGAAAGTCTACAACCAAAATCTACCAGTGCATATAAAATACACAGCAATCAAATCACTTAACCAAAAATTGTGGTTCTTTTGTAACACAGACATGATGCTTATCAAATACAACTATGGCAAGTGCAGGAGAGAGGGTCAGCATCTTTTGACTCACAGCTACATACAATCTCAGTTAATTGTCTACATGTACATTTGCTCAGTTGTCCAGATCATGGATGTGAAAAGACTGAGGGAAAATTTGTTCGTGCCCAAATAGGGAATAAACACAAAGAACTACTAACATAGAACTTTCCAGAAGAGGTAATATGGTTCAGCCTCCAAATATGGGAGCCACTGGCCTGGACCTAAAATCTGGCCCTAGTGCAATTAAGCACGTGACCTTGGGCAAGTTGCTTAGCCTCTCTGTTGTCTCTTTGGTGTAATAGAGCACGCCTATTTGATAAGCTTGTAGTTAGGATTTGAATGAGAAAATGCATTTGTTACAATGCCTGTCATATAGTGAATAAAAAAATAAGTGATAGTTATTATTTTTCCTATTATTATATGCAGCTCTTCTATTCATCCCCAGCTTCTCATGGATTCTACCATCTGTTCTTGATATAATTCACTTATTCTACCCAGTGGTTAGCAGCATGGGGTCTGGAGTCAGGTTCCCAGGTTTAAATCCTAGCTTCACTACTTCATGGCTATGCAACCTTGGGCAAGTTACTTAACATCTCTGAACCTCAACTTCCACATCAATAGACTACACTTAATAATCTGCATAAGAAGTTATAAGATACAATATTCCTTCACTTATCACAGGTATTACGTTCCAGACCCACCCGCGAAGTAGGAACCTTACATTTACTCTACACTCTTAAACCTACGTAACTTTAACAACATATGTATACAATACCGCAAAATCCCACGATATAGCGAAAAATCTGCGATAATTAAATATAATATTTTTTAAAATCCCGTGGTACAGTGAGGCCACGATAAGTGAACCGCGATATAGAGGGACTACTGTATAAATAATCCATGTAAAGTGCTTAGCACACTGTCTGGTACATAATGAACATATATTAGCTCACTATATTCCTAAATATTATAGTATTATTATTAATAATAATACTTATTTGTTATTCAACAAATAGTTTTCAACTATTTACATTATCCCAGGCACTGTCGCTAAATGCTAGAAATACAATGGTGAGAAAACTAGGCATGACATCTGCCTTTGTAGAGCTCTTAGTCTAGGGGAGGGTCCAATATGAATTGAGTAAGCAAGAAACCAAGGTTCCAGCTCTATGCTAGACCCTGAGGGGAGGAGAGGAACAGATAAATAGATTAGAAAGCCAATGTGGAGCCAGATTGGGAATGATTTTGAAGGCCAGGCTGAGGAATTTTGAGTTCATCCTGTAGCTAAAAGGAAGCAATTACAGGGTTTAACCACATCACATTCTTTTAGGTGGACAGGGAGAGAAACCATGAATTGTTTTTGAGTAACTAGTGGAGAGGGGGTGGGGAGGCCAAGCAGGCTCTAGGAGGCCCCACCTCTGCTGCTGCTAAAAGGCATTTCCTCCAGGCTTCCATCTGCTTGGGGAGGAGGGGTTGTGCCAATGGAGAGACAGAGAGAAACTGGTCCCAGCAGTGAGGCTATAGTAGCACCCTTCATCATATAAGGCAGTCTTCTAGCCTCTGGAGTCTCCCAGGCAGGAGTGTGTGGGAGGCAGCTGGTAAACCCCAGCTCTAGCCTGGAAGCCTTCGCAGATGAGGGCAGGGCTAGTGGTGAGAGAAGCTAGTCCGGTCACGGCTCCAGGCTTGGCATGCACTGCACACTGGTTTCCAAATGGTTAGTTAAACACATTGCCCCTTAATTTTTAAACCTATGCCTATCTTGAAGTTAAATCAATCCATATGCTTACCATTCATCATCTAAACCATCCCTATTGCCCCCTTGGGCCAGCCCCATGGCCCATCTAGCCCAGTAAATTGTATCTGGCCTGGGCTCCCGGGGACACGTGGTGGAAGGATTATCGCCCTCAGTGCCAGTCTTAGAAGGCTATATTGATTCAGAAAATAAGCCTGGTATGTATCTAAAGAACCCACTGGGATGTACCAAAAACTACTTTGAAATTATTTTTATTTCTAACCTATCGTTTAGTTTCCATAGAGGAACTGAGATCTTCTTGAATTTCAGTTACTGTGTCAGTTGGAGTCAGGATTAGCAGTTGGGGAGAAATGCCCATTGCTAGAATATAAGTAAAGAACCTAAGTATTCTCAACTCACTAAGACTTTCTCCCAGCTTTCTCAAGGCTTCCCTGTTAACCATGAGGAGGGTTTCCTTACCCTCTGGCTGAAGGTAGTCTTCTCAAATATTAGGGAGTTCAAGAATAATTTGGAGAATTTGCTTACATACAGATTCCTGGGCCTGCCTACCAACAGAAATTCTAATCAGGAGGTCTGAAGTGAGCCACAGGGTCTACATTTTAGCACACACCCCAGGGGATGCTAATGCAGGTAGTTCAAGGGCAGTAGTCTGAAGAAATCCTTCTGCAAGCTTTTTAGTACAGGACTCTCATCTCCTGGAGCTCAGTTATGACTTCTGAGAAGCAACAAGAGAGAGTTGCTCTTCACACATTTGGAGGGAACCCTGCTAACCTTGGAATCCGTGTATTTCAGCTACATCCTGCTACAGCCAGAATAGAAGGACCTGCCCATAGCTTCTCCCCATCAGTGGCCGTTCTCATGCCCAACATATGGTCAGTTGTCCAAACTGAAACCGGCAGGGCATGTGAGTGGGTGTGGGCAAACAACTTGAAACTCTGCCTAAACTGCAAAGCCACAGCCTGGGAAAACAGAATTTGTACAGCACTTCCGGGCTGCCAGTGGGGTGGACAGGGTGGATGCTATTTCTTCTGTGGGGAGGGAATAGTAAATTTCAGCTCTGTGGTTCCTGGGATGTCCAGAGGGGAGTTTCCAGTTCCTGGGAGTCCTCAAGAGCAGAGAGGTAGGAACCATTTTGGGGAGAGGTGAAATTTTCCTGGATAATCTATAATACCTCACTTGAGGTTCTGCCGTGAAAAGTCTCCAGCTGTGTGTTGCTCTGACTTGCCTCGGGGCTAAGCCAGGGACACGTGCCTGATGTTGGCAGCACTCAAAAGGCCTGAGTTGAAACAATTACCTGCATTTGTTGGGCAAAATATCCTTTGCTGAAGCAAATGTTGTTTTGTCCTCTAGAATGATTCAGCCTATAATAATACCCAGGCAGCCTGAAGTCACTGGCAGAGGCCCCTCCTCCCATGCTTCTCCTCAGTGGGCAGTGGGGCCAGCTAGTCTGAAACATTCTTTACCCTGGAGTTCCTTTCATTTACCAAATCATGAAAGACTTTCCCTGTACCAGGGACTCAATATTTTCTGCAAATCTCTAAGTTGGCTATCTGCCCCAGGACAATGTAAAATGATTTACACATGTATATGACACATGTATGAAGATCTTGACCTCTTACTTCAAAGACCCTTTGAGCAAACCAGTGATACAACTAAGCCTGGGCTGAGCCCGCCTTTCCACTAGGTAGCTAGGCAGGATTTCCTGGGGACATGCTTGAAGATCCTGTGTATATCACATTGTCAGCATCTGGTGCTAGCATGTGTTATTACTCCCATTTTATAGAGGGGAGTACTAAAGGTCAGGGAGCCCCTCATCCTCTGTTTCTCAGAACACCACAGAACAAGAGAACTAGAATTCAGGAGTTTGGATTTGGGGCTTTGGGGTAGCTCTCTCCTAGAGGCAGTATAGCCTGGTGGTTAAGGGTATGGGCCCTGGGGTTAGTCTGCCTGAATTCAAACCTCAAATTTGCCATTTATTTAACAGTTGACCTTGGGCAAGTTATAATATGCCTTATCTGTAAAATGGTTTGTTGTAAGGATTAAGTGAACCATTTGTTTGAAGCACTTAGAACATTGCTTAGCACATAGTAATTATTTAGTACAATAGTTTTTAGTACAATAGAAATCCTGACCACTCCCTCAAAGGTGAGCTGTCTGAGGTCACTTCAATGCTAATAGGACCTCTTCTTGTCTCCTCCTCAGGGGAAGTTTTTGCACACTATTTATTACCATATAATCTAATGCAATATAGTATCGTACATAACATAACATAATATGATGGGTAGGTTAACGTGGAAACCCTGAGGCGGACCGTGGATGGATGGATAGATGAATAGATACATTTGTACTAAGTATACATACGTTATATCATTCTATTGATTTGTAAAAAGTTCCCGGTCTGCCTGGCTGTAATGAGATTTTTGAACTTTGCGTGGCGATCAATGAGAGGAATATTATTGGCCTGGAGAATTGATATACCTGCTCTCAGTGGCTTGTTCTGCTCCCAGGCTGCCCCGGCCCCCCAGGTGTACGATTCCAGCAGACACTTAACCTTTTTTACAGTGTCATCAGGCTAAAAGGAATCTAATAGTGACACAGGACTTGTGCTCAGCACTCTGCCACTATTGCTTTCCTGTCACAAATAATTTATAGCCTTCTATTTCCATCCCTGAGCCTGCACCCCAGCCCTGCCTCCCACTTTCCCCCAGCTCCCAAGAATCAATAAACTCACACAGCCACAGTGGGACCTCAGGGTGCAAGGATACAGACAGACAGACAGAGAGAAGGGCAGAGAAAGAGAATGAAACACAGAAGAAGGAATGAGAGGAGGAGTAGGAGGAAGAAGAGGGTGTAGGACCGGAGGAGGAGTAAGAACGTCCCCGGTGTGTTCTTAGAATGTTGATGATGTCTCTGTTTCTTCACAAGTTTAACAAACTGTTATTACTAGGAAACTGGTTACATGCTTTCATTCTAACTCAGGAGTCACTAGACTGTTTTCCTCTCCAGCTTGGTGGGAGGTGAAGGCCTCCTGGGAATTTACCCAAGAGGGAGTGATTCCACCTTTACTCTAAAGCTCTACTGCACTCCCTGGCTTCTCTTGGGTCCAGAAGAAGCTGCTGCTAGTCTGTCTACAGATCCTTCCTAGTGCTCCCAGGCAGAGGGCTCCAGCCTGTCTTCTCTTATGCAATCTCTTTTTCAGGGCCAGGCTCTGACACCTGCTGCTGCTGTTTCCTATCTTCTCAGTGCTCTTCCCAGGGTCTCTGCAGCAGCTGCGTTGACCAGGTTGGGGCATGTTGGGCTGAGAGGCCTTCTACCTATACCTGGCTCAGCCCCCTCAGAGAAAGCAGCCAGGCCTATGGGTCAAAGTGAGCTGTCTGAGGCCACTTCAGAGCTAATAGGAGCATAGGTATAATAATATTACTGGTTATTATTTTTATAGCAAGCATTTGTTGAGCCAACGTTTATACTAATCATTTTACATGGATTATCCTATTTAATTCTCACAACAGTCCTAAGAAGTGAAGAGTACAGTATTATTATTCACAAGCAATAAGAAATGGAGCTGGGACTCAAACTGAGCCCCTTCTCCCTTTGCTCCAGTCCTATGTCATACTCTTGTGAATGTGGGAGATGCTCAGTGCCTGAAGTCCCCATACTGGGCCCAGGCAGAGCCCTGGAGGTTCCAGGAAAGATGGGGGAGAAAGAACAGCGGTGTGAAAGAAAGAATGCTAGAAACAGAAGTGGGGAACAGGCACCCTGACAGGGCATCTCTCTGCACTCAAGTAAAGATGTGCTCTCCAGGGCTCCGGACTGCACCCTCCAAAGATCCATATGCTGGATTTAACTTTCCAGGCCATACCTTCCGGGGACCATGGAGACCATAGACATGTCTGGCTGTCTGTAGGGCCAAGAATGAAATAGAATTGGAGGCAGGGGTAATAGTATCAGGCAGTCACCCAAAGCAACTGCTTTTCTTTATCCTTTTAATCTCTAGTGATATTCCCATGAATTGCCAGGTTGTATACGGGAGGCAGGAGGGTAATGGATGACAATCAGATTTCCACAACCTCAGTTCTTAAACTCCCTGAGATCAGCTCTGGGGACTTGAAAGTGCCCACAGCACCGGGGGCATAGATGGACACCAAGAGTATTAGTAACTCACAGCCGGCACCCTGCCCAGCTCCTCTCCCAGGCACCACCAAGCCACTGTCAGGGAGTAGTGATTTTCCATCACTTGCAGCCTCAGCTAAATCTGCACGGGTGCCTCAGGGGTCAGAGGTGCTGGGTAACAAAGACAGAAACTCCACAAGGCCAGCAGTTATCTGTCTCATCCAGCCCCAGCTCTGAGGCTTCCTTAGTTCAGAGCCCATCAGTGCTCAAGCCAGAGCCACCTGCAGGTCAGTGAGATCCCAGAAGCCTTTGTGGCAATGAATTAGAAGTAACTGCTCTGAACTGCTCTACCTCCTTCTATACCTTTCCTGTAGACCAGTCTACACTGCCCTTAGCTACTCTGGTCTTTCCCATTGTGATATGCTCCAAACCACTCCCCCCACCACCACCAACAACAACTCTTGGGAGATGACTTTGCCTTCATCTTTGATAAGCGCTAAAAGCTCCTTTTCAAAGCATTTGGCTCCCTCAAAATATGCCATCTTTCCCATTCCATTCTCTCCTTGTTCCACCTTTTTCTCTCTGTCCTTTCACAATCTCTCAGCCAACTTCAATTGATCCCTCTTCACCAGTTCTTCCTCCTCAGCCTACAGACGTATCCAGGTCACCCCTACCTTAAAAAGCCTTCCCTCTGCTCACCTGCTGGTTCCATCCCCTGGCTTCCACACTTTCCTCTCCTCTCCTTTTATACAGGCTCCTAAAGGCACTCATCTACTTTCACTGCCTCCCTTTCCTCCTGTGAATGTCCTGACCTCTTTTTGTCTGACTCTTCCCCTTTGTTGATACCGCTCTCCCTAAGGTCACTAGTAGTCACCACGATTCCCACACCTATGCCCCTCCTTATTCCCAGTTCCTTCCAATCCTTGGGTCACTGTTGACACTGTGGATCATGTTCTCCTTCTGGAAATGTTCCTCTCCACTGAGTTAGGTGAAACTGCCCGATCCTGGTTCTGCCATTCCCTGTGTGACTAGTTCTGACCCCTCTGCAAGGTCAGGCTCTTTCCTCCAGTCTCTGAAAGTGGTATCCACTCCTTGGGCCTCTTGAGCATTTCAGTGCTCCTCTCTATGACAGTCTCCTAAGTCCATACCTGCTGTGCCAGCTGGGGTGTGGGCATGTCCACTTGGACACTCAACCACTTCAAATGCTGTGTGCCTAGGACCAACATCACCACATTCCTCCGAAACCAGTCACCTCCCTGCATTGCTTTTTCTGACAGTGGTACAAACCACCAGCTTTTCAGTTATCAGACTTGGGGTTCTAGAGCCACAGTTGACTCCAGTTAAATGCCAAATCCTGGTCATTCTGCATTCACGACGTCTTATAAATTCTTTCTTTCCTGAGATCAGCTCCTCATAACCACCTGCCTCTATATTGCTTTATCAGGAACAGTTTGTACCTGGCCCCTCCAGTTTAGAAATCACTCGTGGCTTGAGACTCTCTACGCCTGGTTCCCATATATTAGAAAATATGTGACAAAGTAACAAAAGCATCCATTTTTGAGACTGAATTCTCATTCTACCCTAACCGGCAATGTAATCTCCAGTAATCTCTTAACCTCTGTCAGCTTTGGTTTTTAATCTGCAAAATGAGGCTAATAGTATATACTTCAGAGGTTGTGAGAATTAAGAGTAGTGTATATAAGTGGTATAAATTGCAAATAATATTGGCATATAAAGATGTTCAGTAAGTGGAAAATCACAATTCTCATCACTTCCCAGTTTGTAGCCTTATTTCCTCTTACATAACTGCCCTGTACTGGCTGACTGGTCTCGGCATGAGCCCCTAAAACAACGTGCCCATTGGGCTTCCATGCTTTGATTCTACCCTCCTCCAGCACCTGCTTATAATGCCCTGCCCTCCACTTCTTTGTTCATCTTAGAATCATGTTTTTCACTAGGGAGAGAGACCTTAGAGATCCTGTAGTCCAAGCTTTTTAGAGCTATAGAAACTGAGGCCCAGATAAGTAAATTGATGACCCCAAAGCTATGTGGCCACATAATGACAGAGTCAGAAGCAGGACTCGGGGCCCCTGCCATGTAGCCTGGTGCCCTGTCTACCATCCTCCGTGCCTCTGGTTCCTGTATGTATCTATATGTCAGCCCTACTCCGTTGGGAAGAGCTACAAGTTTCACCTCCTCAGTAACTTCCCTCCCAATTCTCTACTTGCAAGTGGGATGATTCCTCCTCTGCCTGCCTGCTCCTGGCACTTAGAGATTAGCCACCTTGGAGTTACTTAGCTTTCTTTGAGTATGTGTCTTCTTCACCTAACTTTATATCCAGCACTGTGAGGCAAGGGCCTTATTTCTATTGCCTGGCAGTACTCAGTAAAAGCTGGTTAGAGCAGAGTCCACTCATGGCTTATGACTTACCTGCTGGTTGAGGTGAACTTGGATCACACACATCTCTGCAGGGAGGAGCAACACTGTTGGAAAAATTGTTTCCAAGGGCACCTGATTTGACCAGTGGGTAGAAGGGAGTGTTCCTTGGTCCTGGCTCCAGGGTTGGCCTTTGTATCATGTAACCCTTGGTCCTTAGAATCACTGACAAGCCAGCTTGTCCCTGGTCCTGGGATGTTTGACTCACCCCAGAGTGCACAGTGGGGGGCACCAGGCTTTTCAAGTAGACTGGTAAAGAAGCTGTGATCCAAATGGGACCTCAGAAAAGGAGGCCATCAAGCCAGTGAGTTGAACAGAGGCAGGGATCTGACTTGTTTGAGAGCATTAAGTGGCCTCAGGAACCTAATAAACAAAACAAACAAACGAGCAAAATAGAACCAGAGGCATGGAAACAAGGAACAGACTGACAATGACCAGAGAGAAGGGGAGGAGTCTAGTCAAGCAACAGGTATAAATGACCCATGGACATGGACAACAGGATGGGGATTGACTGTGGGAGCACGGGAGGGATGGGGTGGGCAGGGCAGTGGAGAGCAATTGCGGAGGGGCGGGGAATTGGGGCAACTGTAATAGAACAAAAACAACAAAAAAGTTCAGGGACTGACATCTGGCAAAGGGACCACGTGCTGTGTTGGAATCCTGGGGACAGAAGGGTCACTGTGACCCAGCCCTTCCCTGGTTACTTTTCCTTGGCTCAGTAAATGGGGAAATCTCATCCTCTCCCTCAACTCTGGGGGTGTGTGGTACAGTCTCAACAGGAAAGCCAGCTCCAAAATGATCTCCAGACCCAGGGAGTCCTGTTCCCAGGAAAATATTTGCATGTGCTTAAGGAAGGGAGGGTGCGCAACCAGCTGTCAGGACAGCGCCCGCCCCTAGAAATGGGAAGGATGCTGTGCTGTACTCCCTCTGCTGCCCCAATCCCTGCTACCAAAAATCAAGCTGCAATTCTAGTGATGCACACGTGGTGGGACAGAATGCAGACTGCCTCCACCCAGAGCTGCTCTGGGCTGGGTCTGCACAGCAAACAGGAGGGAGAGCTCGTGCCTAGCAGCAGTCCGTGAGGGCAGAGTGCAGAAGCAGACGGGTGAGGATGGAGCTGAGGGGCTGGGGAGAGCTTCTCTGCATGTCTGGGCTAGAGCTGGTGGGGAAGGAGGGGGCATGTGATGTGTGATGCTGTTGTGATTCTGTTGCAGGATCATCCGGACCAAAGTTCAGCAGCCTTTTCACCCAACGCCGGATGGGGCTGGGACTGGAGTGACTGCACCTGGCCACACTATTGGTAAGAGGGCTTAGGGAAGGGGCAAAGCAGAGCCCTACCTAGGAGAGCTGGATCTGCAGCTCCACTCCAGAACTATTTTTTTTCCAATTTGTGCTCTCTCTGAGCTCCCAGAGGCTGGGGGAGGGGGGTTTCCTTGAGAAAGACTAGCCCCCTAGGATCTCTCTCTCTCTCTCTCTCTCTCTCTCTCTCTCTCAGTCACTCAGCCTCTCTCCTTCCCATCAACATTTTCCTTTTACTTTATCTTCTTATTCCCTTCCTCTTCCTTCTCCACTTTCTTTCATCTGACCCTGTCTCTCTACTTGTTCCTCTTTCTTTCATATCTACTTTCTTACTCCATTTTTTTTTAATTTCTAAAATTATTACTCTCCTCTCCCCTCCTCTCCCTTCTCTCCTCTTTCCCCTTCTCGCTGTCTTTCCCTTTCTCTTTTCCTTGTATATGTGGTTCTGGATTTATTCCTCTGTCTCTCTCCCTCCCTCTTCATGGCCTCTCTTGATCTCTGTCTCTCGGTCATCCACTCGGTAACTCTGCCTCTTTCCAAACTCCTTATTTACTGATCCTTGATTATGGCTTCCCAGAGACATGATCCAGGCCCTACCAGGACACCTGCTAAGAACCCCCCCTCCCCCCCGCCCAAACATACAGTCTTCCCCTTGGCCCAAGAGTGCTTGGTACCAGGGCTGAAGGGGCTGGGATGTGATCACACTTTTCCTGCTGCCCTTCTTGGCAGCTGTCCCCTTCTCTCTTGACCAGCAGGAAGTAGAATGGCAGGTCCCAGCCCTCCTGGAGCTGGCAGGATCTGTTGTTTACTAGGCCTGTATTACAGCGTGTGCTGGGAAGGAGGGTTGGGCCAGGCTGTACCTGAGTAGATCATTATGGAGTGAATGTGTTCACTAGTCTGTGCCCTGAGGGGAAAATTAGGAACTTCTCAAGTGATTTCAAGACCAGAAGCAATGAGGAGAGAGGAGCTGTGCACTACACTCCTGGAGAATATCAGGACCGTTCTTGTGCCTCCTAGAGATTCAGAGAGAGATCTTAGAAAACCACAGATGCTAAATCAGGACTGGTAAAGACAGCCCAGGAGACTAAGAGACAGTGAGCTGGGTCTGCTTAGAAAGATTTCCCCAGCCCCAGGGATTGGATGAGCTGTGCAAGGAGTCCTTGTAGAAACTGTGCTCACTGCAGGACTACTGAGTGACTTTGTAGATTGAGTCAGCTTTGGTATTTCCATTCATCTTTAGGGGAATGAGTTGAAGGACCCCAGTGAAATCTATAGGTCTGCAGAGAAGGCTTGGGGTTGACTGGTCACCCATTCAGCCCAGGGCTGGACAGCAGTGAACAGTCTACTATGTATGTAGCAATACCTCCCCCCTTAAATCTCAGAGGAAGAAGGGGAATATGGGCTCCCCATCCCCCCTTATTTCCTCTGCTTCTCTCTGCCTCCAGCCTTGGGGCTTTGGCCTGTGATCACAGTTGCTATCCTGATGGTATTTCCTCCTTATTCTCACCCAGTTCCCAGTACGGCCTCCCCTCCTGTTTCCAGCGCCTCCAATGATCCAGTGGGATCCTACTCCATCAACGGGATCCTGGGGATCCCTCGCTCCAATGGCGAGAAGAGGAAACGTGATGAAGGTAGGGAGGAGGGAAGAGGCTTGGCTTCCCTGTGCATGCTTTGTCTTTGGACTCAGAGCTCCGGTTTCGGCCCGGCCTCGCAGCTGCTCTGCTATGAGATCAGTTTTAGTCGCAAAGCCCAGATCCCCCCACTGCCCTGCTGGCTCCTGGAGAGAGAGAGGCAGGCTGCTGGTGGGGCCATCAGCTTCACCATCTGCTCAGCAGCCTCAACCGCCTCACCTTCCTCTGGGACTCATCCCCAATATCCCTGTGGGATGCTGGGAGGAGAAGCCTGAACCACGTACCTTGGGAAGGTTTTTGAGATTGAAGGACATCTGTCTGGTCTCTGACCTGAGGATGAAAGGCCAGCCTGCCTTGTCCTCATCTGACCCTAACCCATTGGGAGGGATGTCACATGCATCTGACCTGACCTTAGTGTCCTTTCTCTGTGACACATGGACAAGTGGTCCCAGTAAAATCACTCAGGGAATTGGACATGGGTTGCTCTCTGTGCTCCCCCATGGGAGGAGACACCACTGGGGCTCCTCTCTGGCCTCCCCTCATTCCCTGTAATACCTCATGATACATCCAGCTGTTAAGCAGAGCGGTAGATAAGGGAATAAAGAGAAGGAAGAGAGGAGAAAGGAAGTAAGAGGAGAGAATGGTGGCGATGAGCTTGGGAGAAGGTGTTTTTCATGTGTGTGACATTAGAGGTCCCTTGGTGACCATTTGTTTCTCTTCTGATGCATGAGGCCAAGGTGCAGGGCTGGCGGGCCAAGGCAAACGAAGACACCAGTGCCTGAAACCTGCTTCTGGCCCCAATCTCATGGTCCCTGCTAGGTAGGCAGTAACCTCCTGTAGGAAGGGTACATGATTTTAAGGGTATATACCATGAAATAGAATCCTCTAAAGATGACCATATATCCCATTAGCCCAGCTGGTCCCCATTTATGCTTTTGTCTCTGCATCATGGTCAGTCAGCATCTCCTTTTTTCTCTCAAAAATGTCCTATTTAGACAATAAATCATATGGTCATCCAAAGCCTAGATAAGCCATTGATTGGGACAGCTTTTGAGGGTAAGAAACAGAGAGAAGGAACAAAGCTGACATATTCTGGGCCCCAGGAAGAGAGTGTGAGAGTCATGGCCTCCAGCGGAAGGGACAGAGCATAGGAGAGGCCTGGGTCTGGCAAGACAGTGATGACCTGGCACTGGCCTCCTTCCAGAAGCCCTAATGGCCTCGTTTCACAGGGAAACAGCTTGTCTGGCTCTATTTCTCCTTCTTCCCAAATATCCAAACCCATTTGGCTGCCACGGCCTTTGCCACTCACTAAATTTCATTGTGGTTGTTTTGGCCACAGCCCCTGATGGGCAGAGGGGAGGCTGTGTGAAAAGCCCTTAGTCTCAATTCTCCCTGGGGGTTTCCCACACTCAGGCCTAAGCCAAGCTTCTTGGCACCCTGATTGGTTTGGATGATTCTGCCCCAAACCCTTAGGGGTTTCTCTCTTAACCACTGCCCCTGTTTTTTTTAGAATGAGAGATGTCCAGGGTGCTAGGATAGGCCACAGGACCCCCTCATCTCTCTCTCCCATTGTTCTGCAGTTGGACATAAGCATGCTTTTTGCTTCCTGGGTTCCTATGGGCCATGAAGGGAGGCCAAGGGCAGGGAGGCTCTGGCATGAGGCTGTGGCCACCCCAGATTGGGCCTGGTTGGCCCAGAACAGAGCGCTCTCCTCTCTGAGCCATTGATCACATTCATTGTTTCAAGTTAATTTAATTCAGTGAGCCCTTCCTGTGCGTCAGTCACAAAAAATGCTTAGTGCTAAAAGATCCCAAAACAGAACAAGATATGATTCTTGTACCTAAGGAGCTTACAGTCTAGTGAGCCAGAGAGCAGAAAGGCCCACCAGATACCTGTGCTGTGGTGGAGGTCTGGGCTGAGGGCTGTGGGAGCTCAGAGCAGGGAGAGAGTAAACCCCAGGGGGGGGGCTGCTCTGCGAGGAGGGGCCTGAGGGATGGATGAGGGGCATGTTCAGAGGGGCATGTTCAGAGATGATGGGAGCATGAAATTCTCTCTGATAGACCCAGCCTTTGACCAGAAGTTTCTGTGGTGAGAAAGTGTAGGGGTGCTTTGGCTGGGATGAAGGGTTAGGAGGGGAAGTCATGGGAAGTCAGGCCAAGTAGATGGGTTAGGGTCACAGATCGGGTCAAGACCAGATAGTATAAGGAGTCTGGACTTTTTCCTGCAGGCATGAGCAGCCACTGAAAGTGTCTGAGCAGGAAGGGAGAAGGACAGGGCTGGATTTGGGAAGATTGTCCTCCAGCAGGTTGAAAGTGATGGCAGTAGTTGAACTCTTTCCTCTAGATGAGGGACAGTGGGGGCCTCCAAGTTTCCTCTTACTGCTTAAATGCTTCCTGGACCTAGCTAGGTGGCAGGAAGGATCAGAGGCCTTTCCTTTTTGGGGGTTGGGAGGGTTCTCTTGCCTTGACTCTCACTCCTATTGACCAGACCAGATGGAGCTGTCCTTTCCCTGGTGGAGACCAGAGCCTATGAGAGAGGCCAATTCTCTCTGACCCGTTGTCCCCATACCACACACACTTGATCCATCAGACCCAGGTAGGAAGAGAGAAAAAGAAAGGCAAGAGCAAAGGCAGACTTTTCACAGCCTGTTCTCCCCCTCCCCCACTCTGGGTGCCTCCAAGCAGCCAGGCCCAGTTTGCATTAGGGAGCAGCTCAGATGATTAAGAATAGGGGAGATAATTAAGTGTCAAGATGATGTAGCCCAACTCTGCAGTCAGGCCAAGGTAGCACAGCAGCTGGCAGGCCGGCAGCAGGAGGCGGCCTGGGGCCTGGGCTGCACAGACACCCAGGTGTGTCCTTTAGCTCCTGGGCCAGCCCTGCAGGCAAAAGAGAAAACTGGCTGGAGGCACTGAGGAGTGTAGGGGCATTGGGTTGGAACAGTTATATGGTATACATGTCAAAGGAGTGGACTGAGTGAGTGGACAGGCACATCTCCCTCCAGGAGAACCTTGATGCCCTGCCAGGTGGCTCTCCTTTGGCCCCTCTTACTGTGGCATCTCCGCAGAAGTGTCATACCCTGAGGGCAAGCTGTGAGTCTTTCTGTCCTCAAGGAAGCCACTCCCACCCTGCCTCTGGGTACAGTTCAGCCTATTCTTCAGCTCTAACAATGTCTTGGTGGTGGGCATTAGCGAGGACAATCACTGCAGCGTGTGCTGGCGTTATTGGAGACAATCTCAGCAGCAGTTATTGGTGTTCACAGTGATGATACCCAGAGCGTTATTGGCACTGGCACTTGGAATATGGACAGTGTTATTAGTAACTGCAGCAATCATATCTGTGGGGATATTAGTAAAGGGTCGATCAGCTGTGACTCTGGGGAAAAAGAAACTGACGGTAACTGTGAGTCTGCTTGAGATGCTTTCTCATGCCTCAGCCCTTGGAAGTATGGAAGAATCCTCAGACTTTCCCTTGAGAAATGTGCTAGTCAAGAAGCTCTGACCCTCAACCCCCAAGAGTCCAGGAGCTCCCAGATGACAGGTAGACAGGCCAGAAACAGATGAGGAAGTTCTGTCACCAAGCACCCAGAAGACAGTCTGAGGAGGTAAACCCCCATTCAGTACCCTACTAAATGCTTTACCTCTTTTTAGCTACAATTATGGGTGTGTATATTAGGGTCCTTTGAAGGACACTGCTCCCCTGGATCTTGCTTGCCCCGGCTTATGTGGCTGGAAAATAGAGACTCTTGTATTTTTTCAGGCTAAAAACAAAAGTCCTTTGCTTTCAGCCATGGTCCCAAATGTTGCTGTCCTTTGGTGGTGTTGAAAGCACAGAGCAATTACATAACTCGTCCAAAAATCCAGATGAAGTCATATGGTCTGAGTCTGTTCATCTGTGGGAGGGGGGATGTGCTGGTCTTCCTTTGATATGTGGGGTTGCAGGGGGGTGTGGGGTTCGCATTCCATTAATTAGGTGCACAATGAGTTGTGCAGTTGAGTGGCGCTAAAGCGGTGAAGTTGTACATTTGCAGGCAGGACAGGTTGCACGGCTGCAAACGGCCCAGTCCTGTCACTGCCTTTAATAGCTCCCTTCTGCTTTGGATGAAACTGTAACTGGAAGAAGCAGTTTATTTCCTTATTTAGTTTTCGTCCTAGAAGTCCCCAAGTGTGTTGCTCAGGTTAGACTTGGTGCAAATGAGGGGATGAAGCTGTGGAAATGAGTGGCCCCTGCCCTGTCTAGGAGCCCTGGTTCTAGACAAGAGAAGGCTGCAGACCCCCACCAGGAAGGAGAATTTGGGGTGGGGCCCAGCAGGCAGTCCTTGAAGCACAACATGAATGGGCAGTGTGGCCATGTGGGAAATGGGGTGAGCTCTGAAGCCAGGCCTAGTTGGGTTTGAACCCGAGTGCCTTGGTCAAGTCACTTAATCTTCATTAGCTCTGTCTTCTCCTCTGTCAAGTGGAGATGGTAACAGCACTCACTTCATGGGACTGCAGAGAAGACTACATGAGATCACGGGTATAGAGCATTGAGCTGATCCATCTTGGAAGATGCGTTGCTGTGTGTCTGGAGAAGAAGGCCTAATTGTCAGGTTTATGTTTTGAGAGGAAATGAAGTCATGTCAGGAAGAAACTTATTTGGGCAGAACTTCTATAATCTTGGTGTGGCCCCTATTAAGTAGGGTAGCTAGGGCAGTGGGGGAAAGAGGTGAGCCCCCCATGTCTGTCTCTGCTTACTCATTGGCTTCATGGTTATCTAGCTGGGTCACATGTCCTGTCTTAGCATCCATAGGCATTTCAGTTGTGTGTAAATCAATACAGGACCCCCTTCTTTTCTAACACAGAGGCACCCCTCCCTCTATTCACTGCTAGGCACTTCCACTCCCATGTGCAAGTTTATTTCTTTACCTTGGGAAATGTATTTGTTTATGGACACATATGTAATTTTTTTACATAGTTTGTGAAAATGTGAGCATGTGTGTGTTTTTCAGCTTTCTGAGATCTGTGGGTGAACGGGAATGTGGAGCACCATGCATTAGGCAGGCATGCACTCTTCTGAATTGTGTATGTATTTAAAGAGATGATCAGCTGTGAGCAGGTGCATGTTCACCAGTGCCAGTGAGCAGGGAGAACTCAAGCCAGGCCTGAGTGTGCTAGAGTCCATGGTCTTGAGGCACAGGTGTGCCTATAGACTTTTGCCTAAAGGGCCCCGTAGACATCACCCTGCACTCTGTTGGCAAATGGATGGGCTATACTGAACCTGCCTCCAGCGGTGGCCTGGGCTCAAAGCAAGGGAGACTGAGGCTGGGAGCCCTTACACCCTCAGGCTATGTCTCCCAATCTCGGGGTCTACCTGCCTGTCTTTCGGGATATCTCAGTGTCTGTCTGTCTCTCATTTGCTCTAGTCGAGGTATACACTGATCCTGCCTACATTAGAGGAGGTGGAGGTTTGCATCTGGTCTGGACTTTAAGAGGTATGGGGGCCAGAGGGAACATGGTGTGGGGGACAGGGGAACTAGCTTGGGGGGTGGTTAGAGCTTCTTCAGAGAGTGGGTTCCTAAGGGCCAGTGAGCAGAAAAGGAGGAAGTGGCTCAAGCTTCTGCTGGGAAACCAAGAAGCTGACAGAGTCTCAGGGCCTGTATCACTTTCTCCATGGGCCACTGCTGGGTTTGGGGGCTGAGACCCCAGTGGCCTGGAGGGTCAGGCACTCAGTGGATGGGGGGCACTTTTCCACCTCTTGGAAAAACAAAGAGCAGATCAGGTAGTAAAACAAAAGCAAAGGAGACCTGGAAGCACCTGACAGCCCTAATTCATCACGGCCCAAGTTTTTTCCTGTGTTCCCATTATATTTGTTTGTAAAAGTGGAAATCAATTTTGAAGGTAATTTTCTGGAAAGAATGGAAGGGAGGTGGGAGGGCCGGATAAGGCAGAGATGGTAAAAGGAAAAATTTAGGCCAGGCACAGCCCAGGGGCAGCTCTTGGCAAGGTGAAAGAAAATTGCATATTCAATCTCCATCCATGAATCTCCCTCACTGCTGCCCGCCTCCTGCTTGAAAACAATGAAGGCTTTTTCCCAACACTGGGCAGGGCCTCGGTATCAGCCTCACTTTAACTTCAGGGTCATTAATTCCCTGATTATTGAAGGAGAAGAGAGGGTTGAGGCATCGTCAATTCCAAAGGCACCCCCCCCCCCATGTGATCAGGCCCTGGCTGGGGTGCAGTGGTGGTGGGCGGGGGGGGGGGGGCCGCCAGGGGGGGTGAGGTGTTGTTTCAGAGGAGCAAGTGGGTAAGGAGGGAGGAAGTGGGGAGCCAACTGGACTGGGGGGAAGGAAGCCAGGAGGAGGGTGGAAGAAGGCAGTCATTACTGCATACCTCTGTTGTGTTGTTATTGCAAATTAAAAGTAGCATGTTCCACTCCACAGCTATCTTTGGGGAGGGAGGGGCACCAAGGGAGGTGGGGGATCTTATCATTGCTTCTTCAGCAGACCAGCCGTGGTGTCACCGTGTGAGGTGACATTTGAATTTACAATTCCGCTGAGAAAAGCCATTAATTCACAAATTAACATTTCTCCCTCTCCCTCTCTCTTTAACACTCTCTCCCTCTCTCACATGGATGTGCAAGCAATTGAAAAGACAAAGGAAATAGCCTTAAGGAAGAGACTTTACTGCTAGTCTGTCTGTGCTGAGATTGCTCCCCCTGCTTCCAGATAGATAAACCAATTACCTGAGCAGCTCTGCTCCTGGCCGCCCGTGATCGCCTCTTTTTGTACGCTGCCTCCATGGCTGGATTACACTCAGTGTATCTCATTAATGTAAACCAGGCGTGCCCTGGTCAGCGGTCTCTCTTCCCTCGCTCACTTTCTGGAGGGGCAGTGGGAAGATTGCCGGTATCCTAAAAGGCAGGCAAGGAGGACCCTGGGGAAGAGGAGAGGCTGCAGGGCCTTGGAACTCTGGGAGCAGCCTTCAATCCTGGAGGAGGCTGATGGGGGAAGTCTGCAGGTGGGTGCTCCTGGTGGGCTAGCATGCCGGACATTTAGAGGCAGGAGCAGGAGCCTCAGCCTGACTCTCTGAGGCCCACAGTGTCTGTCCTCTGTGGCCTTTTGGTCACAGATGCAGGGAGCTGGCAGAAGCAAAGACGGATCTGAGCATTCCCTGCATGAGAAGAGCTTAGGGAAGTTTCACTGAGCACATACCATTTTAGTGGGCCAGGATTCAGCCTGAAGGAGCTGGGAGGGGGGCCAGGGAAGGCCTAGAAGACACAGTGAGGTTGCACTACATTGGGTAAACAAAATGAGATTGCACTGATTCCTTAACCTAAACCCAGCGCTTGGGCACAGTATGTCTGTTCACCACTTATCCCTTATACACACACACAGAGTCATCAGATCCCCTTTTAGAGACTCCCTACCCAGGCATGCCTAGGGTGGCATGCCTTCAGAGCTCTGAAGTGAGCTTACATCGGAGGCAGAAAACCACAGAGCCTCTTTTTGCTTCCACTGTCCTCCAGGCCCTGGCCAGGTCCTGGAAGAAAACATTATATTGGCAGAGGGAAGCCGAGCGGAGTTTGAGTTTCTCTAAGAACTGGTGCTCTGTGGATCATTGCTGGAATTACAGTATTTCACATGCATCGTACTGCCCAAGACAGGTCACAGACTGTTGCTCGTGAGGCAAGTCCTATGAAAGTCCAGAAACCAAATCTACAGGAAGGTAATCATCCATCTAGACAGGTGCCCGAGCTAAACTGCATTAACAAAGCTCAGCCTATGTTCATCTTCCAACAAATATTCAAGCCCTGGCTAATCTCCACTCTAATCTAAAAAAGAGCTAAAGTTCAAAGGTCAGCATTCACTAAAACACCCAAAAAATCCACTTATGAACACATATCTGTCGTTATGATTATATCTTCCCGGTCACCTGGGAAATCAGACCGGTCACACTGAGGGGGGATTTTTTTTCTATCTTAGTTCAATCTCATATTTTAGCCAAACTCTGGGCAAGGTTGGCCATGAGCCTGTTGAACACTGACCATGTTGTTATACAGAGGTAGGGGTAGGTTATGTCGATGTTTCAGTAAGCCCTTTACCTTGGGTCCTGTGCCACATGCACTTACCTTTTCTATGGGGAAGGACCGGGACTTAGCCATGGCGGTATAGGGTTGACATGGATGTCTGAATTCGTAGTCCCTGAGTTCATACCAGAGACTATAGTCAAATGATTAACCACCTCAGGTTCCCAACCAGTGTGTGCTATTGTTGATCAAGAGTTACATTTCCTTGTTTGGTGAAGTATGTTGCGATTTAGCACAAAAGAGGTCGACCCCATCCCCCAAGAGAAAACGTACAGACTAGCAGTAGAGGGGGCTGTACGTGTGTTCCTCCACTGCTGGAAGCTGGGGTGGGTGGAGCCCAATATTACAACTTCCCCCGCAAAGGCTCCTGTGCACTTCTGAGCACCTGTATGCACACCTACCTTGTCATACTGTCTTCAAATCCTAGTCTTTCCTTTGACAACTACCTTCCAGCCCTGCAGGTAGGCATCGTTCTCCTCCCCCCACCCGGCAGAGGCACCAAGTGAGAAATGAGAAGTCCGCTGCCTCAGTGCGGCCCTTTTCCCCCACGCACTGGCTGTGGACAGGAGGGAGGGGCCGGGCCCTGAGGCTGTCCCCCTGGCCCTGCTGAGAGTGGGCTGGCCTGCCTGGGCACCTCCTCCTCTGCAGGCCAGAGGGCAGCTGAGAAGAGCAGGGGCATGGGGACCCCTCAGAAAAAGCGTCTGCTGAGAAGGTAGGCTGGGAAGACCCAGGACTGCTGCCTGACAGGAATGGGTCCTAGTGGCATTCCTGACCCTTGCAGTTTGCACGAGGAGCCCTGGAGCCCGGGCAGAGCCCCTCCCCTGCCTACCTTCCTCAGAGCCATGGTGGCTGGAAGGCTGTCCAGGACCTTCCCCATCCTGCCCCGTGGGGGTGGAAAAGCAAGGAGAGTTGGGGGAGGGCTGGGAGATGATCACGAGCCTCAGAGCTGAGTTGCAGCAGAGCCAGTAATTCAAACCATCCTGACCCTTCGGTGAACCTGAACCTGCTGACCTTGACAGCACCAGACAAGGGAGGCCTCACAAACCTCAACCTGCGTGGAGGCCTCGCTTTCTCCTTCTCCCTTCCTCAGAGCCCCGGGGCCCAGCCTCCAGGTAGCTCCTAATTTGGCCATCCCCACTGAACGTCAGCATCCCTCCCTCCCTGAGGCGCCGGCCCGCCGGCCTCAAAGCATCCTTTGTGCTCATCTCCACCGGAGACAAGTGCGTGGGCATCTCGCAGGGGCCCTTCCAGAGCCAGGCTGAGGCTTCCTCCTTTAAACACAGCTTGCACACCTTGTCTGTTCTCCTCCTGTCCCAGGCTTCACCTTTTTCAGGAGCACTAGCTACAAAGTGTGTGCGTGTGTGCACGTGTACATGTGTGTGTGTGGTCTGGGTGCACACGGGCTGGGGTAAAATGTGAGCAAGACAGAGTAGACAAGAGGAGGGAAGAAAGCCTGAGGAAAGCTGCCCAGGAACCTGAATTAAAGTAAATGTAGTTTATAAAGTTTATGCTTTCCTCCCAGGGAGAGCTGGATTCCATCCAACGGCCTCCCAGAGCCTGCCAAACAGCTTCTGAAGCAGAAAGTGCAGGCAGGAGCATGGGCGAGCCAGTGACAGGGTGGGGGGGAGGGTGCCCAGACACACGTGCACACACATGCACACACACATTCTTTCTGTCTCTGTCTCTCTCTCATTGGTTCATACAGATCTTCCTAGATCCCAGCAGGCTTCAAAGAAGGGATGGAGGGATGCAGAGAGTGTGTTTGGTAGAAGTGACTTCAGGAGCTTCCCTTTCCTTCCCTCTTCTCTCCCCACCCCCATCTCCATCTCCTTGGGCAGTGTGGCCGACCCAGACACATGGGCAGTGTGGACACTTAGGTGGACTCTTGGTGTGGTAAGCTGGGCCGAGGGCAGTGTGGACCACCGAGGCAGCCAACTTGTGGAATCCACTCTGGGTGAAGGGCCGTGTGGGGGACCTGGGGGTGATGGGTATAAGGTCAAGGTAGTCAAAGGGATCAAAATGTGATCTGCCAGGAACCCCGCTTTTTTCTGATGCTGGGGATGCATTTTTCTCTGGCATCTGGTCTAGACCAAGTAGGTACCTTACAGCTGCTAAAGACAGCTGCTGGGTTTCTTACAGAGGAACAATGAGAGACAGGTTTTTTTTTCTGGAATTTCAAAGGAAATAAATGGTTGACAAGGTTGGGATATGGGAGCTCTTAGAGCAGTGGTTCTCAACCTTCCTAATGCCACGACCCTTTAATACAGTTCCTCATGTTGTGGTGACCCCCAACCATAAAATTATTTTCGTTGCTACTTAATGACTGTAATTTTGCTACTGTTATGAATCGCAGTGTAAATATCTGATATGCAGGATGTATTTTCATTGTTACAAATTGAACATAATTAAAGCATAATGATTAATCACAAAAACAATATGTAATTATATATGTGTTTTCCAATGGTCTTAGGCGACCCCCGTGAAAGGGTCGTTCAACCCCCAAAGGGGTCGCAACCCACAGGTTGAGAACCGCTGTCTTAAAGGGACTTATAGGCAAGCTGAAATATCTGCCTATCTAGACTCTTCTTCACACGCACAAGCACATGGGTTCATGTGTGTGTGTGTACCAACAGTATGTAAATGGGCCAGGATCCTTGACTTCAGAGATTGTGTGGAGTAGAGTCGTCGGCAGCCGTCCGTCTAGAGAGACGATGGTGTAGCTTCTTAAGAGTCCATCTGCACCGCCGAGAATGGCTGTGCAGTCCGACTCGGGAGTGACATGGTAGTATCTGTCTCCTCCCGTGTTGAATCGACATCTTGCGATGACGCTGAAGCTACAGAGCCTGGGCAGGGTAATATGGAGGGTCTGCTGTTGCCCATGCAGCAGACCCCCCCTCTCTTCGCAGCTGAAGGGTCCAAGGGAAAGACGGAGTCGATACAGCTTGGGTTCAGGTGCGCCGCAGGAGTTGCCGGTGTTGACTACAACGTCAAACCGCCTTAGGGACTCCGGCTCCGGATTTTCTGTCAGGGTTTACTCCCTTAGCCTTTCCCCTGAAGAGGTATGCTGCAAGGCAGCGGAGGTTTTTTGGAGTCAGAGTTTTCCTTCTCTGATGTACCCTGACTGGAAGATCGAACCAGCGACACTTAGCTCGCAGGCCGACGCTCAATCCACTGAGCTAAACCAGCCAGGGCTGGAGTAGAGTAATTACTAGAAAAGGAAGTAGTATGTAACAAAGACCTCCGCTCCAGCCTGCTGGGTTGGCAACATCAAGTCTCTTGTCCCTGTGCTTCTGAGACATGCCTCTGCTAGGGACAGGCAGTGGGAGAACTCTGTCTCCCACCTCTTCCTGGGAACTTCTTGTCCTTACTCAAGTTCTGCCAGGATCTGGGACAGAAGAGGACAACAGAGGTAGAGTTGTCTGAAGGCACAGAGTCGAGGGCAGAAGAGAATAGAAGGGAAAATGAAGGATGGGCAGAAATTGCTGATTGCGGAGGCTACCCTGGGATGCCAGGAGATGCTGGGCATGAAGGGTGGCAGAAATTGGCCAAGGATGGCTTTTGCCCTTTTCCTCCCCTCTCTCCTTTCCCCTCCCTTCCTCCCCCTCCTTATCTCTCCCTCTTCCCTCCACACATCTTTATTGGTTCCAATAATAGCGTTGATTTGCATGTCAGGCAAAGCTTTGCTACACACACAAAAAGGAACACCCCAGCCTTGGCGGTGTGGCAGTGTCAGCTCTCGCTGTTGTTCGACAGTGTAAAATTAAATTAATAAAGCCCCCAACGCAGGAAAACATAACAGGAAATTAATGGCCTTTACTGTCGCTCTGATGCAGTCATTTGCAACCCTGCTTTCCGCACCAAAGACTTCATAAATGCAAGCAGTTTCTCTAAACAAGCATACTTAGAGCGGCCTGGTATGTAATTTTTTGCCTTGCTGTGTCCTCTGAGCTAACAAAGCCCCCTTCTCTTCTGGCTCCAGAGAGGTTTCTAACTGGTTCTGGCCCCAGATGAAGCCCAGCATCCAGCAGAAGGCCCTAGCCCCTCCCTGAAAGCCCAAAGAGGGCTAAGGAGGACTCTGGTCCCACACAGACAGACCCTCAGCCAGCCCTCCTTCCCCACCAGTGGCCGGTGAGCAAGAGCCCCAGCATTTGCCAGCAGGCCTGCAGGAAGGCACGGCGCATGCTCTCAGGCAGGAAAGTTGACCACTCAGGGGAATTCACCCAAGCCAACCCAATGCTCACTCCCCACCCCGCTCTCTGCATTTGTCTTCTCTCCACTACCTGTTTGCTCCCCTCCGATGGTATTGCTTGGCCTCCCCTCCCCCTTCCCCCATTCATACTTGCTCACCCTCCCATATGGGTCACACACACTCGGGTTGGGTGTGCTGGCAGTGGGTGCCCTTCCCCTTCTTTCCTATGGGTAAACTAGGGGTTTTGGATGGAAGGAGGGGGCTAACATTCAAAATAGGGGAACTGACTGTGCTGGTATAATTCTTCAAGGTTCTAAGGCTTCCTCCTATCTCCCTCTTCTCTTCTCTACTGGTTGGATAGGAAACCTGAGGGTCCTAAATGATTATTCAGGCCATGTCTCTGTCTTTGGCAAATTTCCTATAAATCATTTCAGATTGTTGAGAATCTATGATCTTGCTTTGACATGTAAAAAAGTGGAAATGTATACTTACCTTTCTGGGGATCTTTGTATCAATATGGGCCCCAGGGTTGGGAAGTATGAGAGGAGCAAAGAACCAGGATGTGGGTCTCAAGGAACTTACAATCTATTGGGGGAGGCAGAGCTATCACACATCAGACAATAAGCTGAATCATGTGGCTAAGCGTCTAGTAGAAAGTCCAGAGGAGTAGCTGCAAGAGCAAGAAGGAAATGGCAGGACTTGAGCCAGGGAATGACTAAGATTCAGGGAGACAGGGAAAATGGCTCCAGGTACACCTTCCTTGTGGAAGCTGACCAGTGGCTAGGCTGAGAGCTGTGTCAAGGCAGAGTCTCGGATTCTTAAAGGTCATCATGTCTTACCTGCTACTCGCATGGAACTTTCCCCTCCAGCAGTTCTGCCTGACAGGCCACAGCCCCTGCCTGGACATAGGACATAGATGGACAGTTGTCACTGTTAGAATCCAGATCTCTGGATGTGGAATCCTTTTGCATTCCTTGTTTGCTCTGGGGCCTTTGGTTAATTGCATAATCTCTCTGCATCTCAGTTTCCTCATCTTTAAAATAAGAGATAACAACATGGACCATATAGAGTGGTGTAAAGATCTTCATTGGACACCCTCTCTTCTCTCCCTCCCTTCCATTCCTTCCATTCGATTTACTGAGCACCTAGAAAAACAGTGAGCTGAACCCCACGTGGATTTCAGTTTCTCGCATGATGTGGTCCCTGCGCTTGCAGGAGGTCTCTGCTCATCCTTGTTCCCCATCTCTGAACTCATTCTTGATGGTTAAAGGCCCTCTTAACACTAAACTCTAGAGACAGTCTAGCCAATGCCAAGTACAGTAGAACCATTTCCATTCTCCATCTGGAGATTCTACATTCATAATGTAGCCTCAGATTACACTTTATTTTTTTAGCAGCCGTGTCAGACTCAAGCTCCTATTGAGTTCGTGGTCAACTAAAACCTCGAGATCTTTTTCGCATCAATTGCCATCGAGCCAGGTCTCCCCCTGTGTAATTGATTTTTTTTTAAACCTAAACATAGGGCATTCCATTTATCCTTGTTGAATTTCATCTTGTTGGTTTGAACTCTTAATTCCACCCGATGAAGACCATAAGGAAGTTTTCTATATCATCACACTAGAAGTTTTTTTAAAGAGTTATTTTCTTTTAAAATAAAGGAGAGACACATGGCCCACCAGTGGAGACCTCCCTCCTGGTTGTGAGAAATGAAGGCTTTAGGTACTATTGAGTCCAGCAGCCAACAACCATTTCACTTTTCTTCATCTTGTTCACAAAGTTAGGAAGGAGAGTCTTTGTGAAATGTTAACATGCACTACATTCAGAGCATTTGTTCAATCAATCAATTAAAAAAGCCAGTTTAAGTCGATGTACTGATTGAGTGCCTGCTGTGTATGACGCATGACAGGACTGAGTTACAGCGGTAAATAGGACACAGTCCTTGACCTCAAGAAGCTTCTAATCTAATAGGGAGACAGATGTGTACATCATTATATTAACAGAATGTGATAAGTGCTATAATCAAGGTATGAAGTGCTATGATGAATGTTATTTTTTTTAAAGGGGGTAGTTGCTTCCAACCAGAACAATTGAGGAAGTCTTAGTGGGGGTGGCATTTGGTCTAAGAGCTAATATCTAGTTAATGTGACACAACTTATTCTTGATGGGTATATGTCAGTTCCAGGGTATCACCAGTTTCCTTTCTAGGGCCAACAAATTAACTCTACAATAATTTCTTCTAAAAGATTTCCAAACCCCAATATTATATTTGTTAGTGTTATTTGCATAAGCTTTTACCTCCCCTTCTTTTTTATTTTTTATTTTTCTTTTCTTTTCTTTTTTCTTTTTGCAAGGCAGGATGGCATTAGGCTTTGTCACTGCCCCACTTTTTCATTGTGACTTTTCGAGGATTATCAACAAAAATTTTAGAATCCTATCCACCTTTCCTCCTGCCCCCAGGGTCTAGCTGTATGAATTATCTGGGCCTGGGAAAGTTAACACAGCGGAAATGGTTAGGAGTACCTGCCTGGCCCTGTCCAGACCTGGGCAACCCCTGCTGGTCCCATTTGGAAGATTCTGTTCTTTGATGGAGAAGTTCTGCCACCTCTCTCAGTATTACCTCCTCTTCCCCAGCATTGAGCCTAAACCTGCCCTACTTTTTGTTTTTCCTCCAAACAGAGCTACCAAGGCTCTTTTTTGTTTTCTCTGCTTGTTCTGAGCTTTTGTTTTCCCAACAGGCTCATGCTACTCTCATATTCATCCTTAGTTATAGTCCCCTCCTTCCATCTGTTGTACATTCTTTACAACAGGAAAAAAATAACTTTTGTCAAACAATAAGTGCAATGCATGCTCATCGTAAAATATTTTGAAGATAAGTAAATTTTTTAAAAATTACCCATTATCTTATCATCGAGAGGTAACCACTGTTGGAATTTGGTATACTCTTTTACAATCTTCTTTTCTGTGCATGTATAATTTTATATATAATTTTTTATCAAAATTGGAATGATATTGTATATACAGCTTGTCTTGCTATTTTCACTTAACATTATAGAGAACCATTTTCACATATCATTAAATATTCTTTGAAAACATGATTTTTTAATGGCTGCATAATCTTCCACTGTTCAGTGTACATGTCCTTTTAAAATCTAGGCTCATCATATTTTAAAGCTTATTCGTGTGCAACAACAATGATTTTCCTTAAATGCCCTTCTCTTTCCACCCCTCCCCTACTCTCACTTCCTCTACTTTGTCAGGTTGATTCTTTGAGCTTTCAGAGGCAGAGTTGCATTTTTAGAATATCCAATCCTAATGGAATTGTGTTCCCTTCCAGAATCTCTTGCCATGGGATCACATGACTATTCTTTCCCTCAACACACAGCAGTTTGCTTTCCTCAAGTCGGATTTTGTCCAATGCCTCCCTCCTTTGCTACTGTCAACTCTAGACATGGTTGCTTTCTCCCCAGATCCCTATCACTTACCTTTCATCAGTTTGTCTTTCTTGGTCAAAATTAAGCAACTTGGAATAGTGGAAATGGCTCTGGGCTGAGAACCTCAGTTCCCAGACGATGACTGGCTGGGTAACGTGGGGGAATTACTTAACCTCCCTGAGCCTCTTCTTTTTACTCTCTAAGAGAGAATGGAATGAAATAATCTTGATACTTTCCAGCTCTAAAATATGATGACACCAAATCCAGAGTGGCAATTTCCTTTGTTGCTTCTTTTTCCTTCTCAAAGGTAAAGTGTTGAATAAGGCAAGTTAAGAGTCTATCAACCTTTGCTTTTGGAATTCTATTTGACTAATCAGTCACCATTTTTTTATCACCTACTACATGTCAGGCCCAATGCTAGGTTTGTAAAGATGAAAAACATGTCCCTGCCTTCAAAATGGGAATCATAATAGAAACCCCCAGCTTAAGTTCTGGTGAAAATTAACTGAATTAATATATGTAAAATTCTGAGACGGATGCCTAATATATAGTAAGCACTTAATGTTAGCTGCTGTTATTGTAAGGATTGAATCAGTGGATATACGTTCAGCAGAGTGTCTGGCACCATAATGAGAACTGGATCGATTTTGTTGCTTCTTTTTCCTTCTCAAAGGTAAAGTGTTGAATAAGGCAAGTTAAGAGTCTATCAACCTTTGCTTTTGGAATTCTATTTGACTAATCAGTCACCATTTTTTTATCACCTACTACATGTCAGGCCCAATGCTAGGTTTGTAAAGATGAAAAACATGTCCCTGCCTTCAAAATGGGAATCATAATAGAAACCCCCAGCTTAAGTTCTGGTGAAAATTAACTGAATTAATATATGTAAAATTCTGAGACGGATGCCTAATATATAGTAAGCACTTAATGTTAGCTGCTGTTATTGTAAGGATTGAATCAGTGGATATACGTTCAGCAGAGTGTCTGGCACCATAATGAGAACTGGATCGATTTTAGTTATTATTATTATTTCTGCAATAGAGGTTTGGATAGATGGCTATTGGAACATAGAGAAAGGAGAAATTCATGCTGCTGAGAGGGAGCTAGCAACCCTCTGGTGGACATCCGTGGAAACTCAATTCAGAAAAGCTCAAGGGACTTGGCCAAGGTCATACAGCACATGAGCGACAAAACCTGGAGTTCAACCAGGAGATGTTACTACCAGTCCAGTGTTAAGTTAGGGTCACTAAGGCAGTTAGTGTCCCCAGAGGCACAGGAAGACAGGTCAGGCAAGCCAGGCAGCCCCCTGCCCACCTTTTACCCTACCATGAACTCACTGAGTGTTTGGGAGCTGGGCTTGGTCAAGGAGAGCCCCTTGATCAAAGGTTGCCAGGGCTGGAAGGCTTTGGACCAGATTATCAGGGGCTTCTTTGTGCCTTCCTCTTCAGCATGGCTTGGGGTTCCTGGACAGGGTAGTCCCCATAGATTGTCCAGTTTAAGGATGTGAGGCAATGGGGTACATCACCCCAGCTCCTTGGAAAGACAGGGTCTCCACCTGCACCGTCTCCAGCCCAGTCCCTTCCCAGCACCTTGCAGCGCCGCTTTCCTCCTCTGTCCTCCATTTCCTTTCTATTTTGACTTTCCACCCTGCTTTCCTCATCCTGTCTCCCTCCCATTTTTCCGACCTCCCTTTCCCTGTCTTCTGCACTTCTCTCCTCATTCCCTTTCCTTTCTCCTTCCCTCTCTCCTGTGCCCCTTCCCTTCCCCATTCCATTAATCCTTGTTCTGAGCCCAGTCTGAAAGCAGCCCCATTCCTGGTCCCAAACCCCACGCTCCCTGTTCTCAATCAGATGGGAGGGCCAGGGTGGCAGCCCAGACCTTCTCGGTCCTGCCGCTGTGGGGGTGGGGCTGGGGCTGCACAGGCAGGCTGCCCTGAATGACAAGCGGAGATATTGATCGCATTCTGAACTGAGCCCAGCCGATAGAAGGTAATTAATGACTCCATTTGCCTCAGTACGGAGGAGAACAATTGAGTTTGAAGCTGCAACAACTGGCAGCTGGGGAGACTGGGGGACTGCCTGGGGGTGAACCCCTCAGAGGGGGAATGGGTGTTAAGAGGAGCTAAGGTGTAGAGAGAAGGGGGCAGAGGCCATAGGTCACAATGGTATGGAGCCCAGAGCCCCACCCCCAACCACAGCTGGCCTTGACCCCTCCTGCTCCCCACCCCAAACCCCCTGGAGGCTTGAAGCCCATCACCCACTGTTCCCACTTTCCTCCACGTTTTTCTCATTTCTTCCTGTATCACTTTTTCAGGTCACTTTCTATCTGCAGATGAAGTCAGACTTACTTTCCCCAAGATAGTTTCCTGTCACTGATGTGGTCTTGCACTTACTTTTAACTCTCTGTGAGCTTGTTTGCTTGTTTGTAAAATTGAACTAATGGTATCTCTTTTGCAAGTGTTCTGTGAGGATTAGAGAGATGTGTGTAAAGCACCTCGAGCCTGCCTCGTACATAGTTAGTGCTCAATAAATGATGATAACGACAATCTTTGACAAAGAAGGCAAATTTGATAGTGTTAAACAAATGATTTTGCCTCTCAGCTGAAAATGAGAATAATAATTACCTTGTAAAGGTAAATGGATTTAATGAGCATATGTGAAAGTCCTTGTATTGTCAGTTTCCTCAATGACAGGTAGACATTTGTGTTGGGTATTAGAAATCTGAAATTAGTATAGTTCTTTCCTATACTGTATACTTTAAAGCACTCCCCTCAAATGCCTAGTCCTTACTTCCTGGGATTTGGGGGGTGGCCCCTGTTTATACCTTCTTAATTTTGTAGACTTTGATAACCTGGGCACATTCTGACCAAGAAAATGCATTATTTCATTCTTTTTATTACCATTACCCCACCTACCTTTTGGTCATGCATGAGAATTTCACTTGTCCCTTGCAGTGACTACTTTGGGAATTTGGGTAGAATGTTTACACATGAGGAAAAAAGAACTTCTGTTTTAGCCCTTGTCCCTGACCCTCATCACTTACACATGGTGTTCAGTGACTTCCCCCCCCCCGTCCAAGCTGCTGAGACCTCACTAAACAACCTTATTTATGATTGGCCAGAGAGAAGGTTCTGGTCTGAGGTCAGAGAGGTGGGAGGTAGAGATCTCTGCTCCAGGGAAACCCAGAAATAGATGGGAAGTAACAAAGCTGAGTGAATGAGGAGATCAGATCTTTTTATTGAGGAGTAAAAGATTATTATTAGTGATTCTAGAAGTGGCACATGCTTATTGTACAAAGCTTGGATGATATGGAAAAGCTTAGATGAGATGAAAATTACCATGTGGGTAGCTCTCCTTTCAGTCAAGAGGATCTTTGCTTTTGCAGTTCACTTTGCATTGAGATTGGGAGTTGATGCTCATTGGTTCAGTCCACAACTGATTATGAGCACCTTTCCCTGCGTCATGCTCCCTGGTACATATGCCCTTGAGCTAGTCACTTACCCTCATTTAATCTGCAGTTCATTTACTCTGAGCCTCAGTTTCCTCCCCAGTGAAAAAGGAATTATAATCCTCACCTACCTTGGAGAGTGGTTGAGAAACCCAAATAACCTAAGGTCTTTGAAACCCTTTTGTTAACTGCAAAGCAAATATGCAGTGCTTAGAGAAGACAATATGAATGAGCCTTTGTTCCACTTGAAAGAATAATTTATGTCAAAGTTTTTAACTCAGCATTTTGTTTAATTTAATTAATTTATTTATATCTGCCTTGTTCCAAAAAGGACTTGTGGTGGTTCACTCTCCTTGAAAGTGGAATGGGCTCCAGTCCTGAGACTACCTGGCTGTGTGACCTTGGACTTATCATCTCCCCTCCCGCACCTCACTGCCCACCCCACTAACTTTCATTACTGTAAAATAAGGACTTTTGGACCAGCTGTCCCCTAGTCATTCTGGGCACAGTCTGTGCTCAGCCAGCTCAGGGGCCACAGGCTGCAGCCTCAGTGTAGGAAGGATGCAAAGCAGAGAAATGGGGATGCCAGGAGGGAAACCATGTCCCGGATAGGGCCAAGTGGCCCTCAGCTGGGCCCCTGGGTTTGGCATCCAGGCAGCAGAGTAAAATGATGTAGATGGCAGGCTCTGGAATCAGATAGACCTGAATTCAAATCCTGACTGTCATTTACCAGCTGCATGGCCTTGGATAAACTACTTAATCTTTCTTTGGCTCAGTTTCCTTATCTTTAAAATAGGTATCATAGTATTTACCTCCCAGGGTTGTTGCGGGGTGGGGGGATTAAATAAACTGTAAAGTTCAGCAGTGGCATGTAATAAGCTCTCAGTACTGTGAGCTGCTAATGGATGGTGGCTGGACAGGGGACCGCAGCAGAATAGGGCTGAATCCTTCACATATGGAGACTGCCTAGCACATAGTTCCTTCCTTGCTCTGTGGGGTCTTACTAAACCTACAGCAATCACATTTTCCAACCTGTCTAAAAACATTGCCCAAGAGTAGGAAAAGATATTGGAAATCAAAATTGTTCCAGAAAGCTCAGGACATATGGCCACAATACTCCAGTTCTCTCCTTGGAGTCCTGGCAAGGGGAAGGCCATGGGCCTCCTCCCATTATTTGGGAAAGGCTTCCCTTGCGCCAGCTCCCACCATGGGCAAACAGACCCATTTTGTGTTGGCCCTGCTCTCTGTGATGAGGGCCTTGGTGTGGGAAGTCCAATGCAGAGGCTGCCTGGGCTCCATTCTCAAGTAGCCTCTCTTACCTGCTTTGGATGGCAATTCTGCAGCTTGAAGGTTCTTCACTGGGAACATGGTGTTCTCTGTCCCTTGGGGAGAGGTACTAGGTGGGCAGGATGGTGTTGATGAGAGCAGGAAGGGCCTCTTGTGGACCAGAGTCCATGCTGCTGGAAGCTAACAAGCAGTGGGAATGAGTGAAGAGGGGCTAGGGATGTGGGGGGCTTGTCTGACAAGTAACTGGGTGTTCTAGGGTCCCAAGCCAGTCAGGTTGCCAGTCCAGAGACCTTCTGTGAGGGGTCTGGCTTTGAGGCCTCCCCAGGAGAACCTCATTCATTTATTCACAGTGATTCATTGAGTACCAACTGTATGCCCAGCTCCATATCTGGCACTGGAGCTCCAGAGATGCATTGGTCATGGTTCCTGCACATGGGAGCTCACAAGGGGAAGGATGCTACCTAATTCCTCACACCTTTTCCTTCCCTGCTCACTCTGAAACATAGATTAAGACCCGCTTCTGCCTCCTCCTCTGTTTTAGCCCAGCTCTGCCAAAACACATATGTGTATCTGGGCCTAGCAGCAGTGTCAAAGCCCAGCTCCACTCTTCCCTTGCTGTCACCTATGAGACTACCCTTGGAAAATCCCACTCTCAGCTCTCTCCATTCTCCTGAAGAGGTCCCTCCAAATGGTCGGCACTAACAACTGCTTCATTTCCCTGTCCTTTTCCATTCTTTTCTTCCATATTCTCTTGTCTTTTTTTGTTCCTCCTCTATTCTCTTCTCCTCCTCCACCCCCTACCCTCATCTAGGCCCTGGGCGGCCCTCCTTAGCTGGATACCCAGGTTTATGGGGAAGCAGAGCCAGCCGGGTTTATTCTCATGGCAAGTGCCCTCACCCAAGCCAGTGTTGCCCTAGGCTCCTGGCATGGGAATCTTCTTCCATTTCTTCCTCTCTCTTTCTGTCCTTTCTCAGGCATCTCCCAGCTCCCTCTCCTCACTCCCTTTCCACCCTTCCTCCTTACTTTCATTCCTCTCTTTCTTCTCTCGCTGAGGGTGGGGCACCACCTGGGTCTCTGGAGAGAGCCTGGGAGAACCTATGGGCCCTTTGGCTGATCTGAGAGGCTGCCTCCCTGTCCCCTACCAGTCATGCCACTGCCCTCTCCCTGCCCCTGTGGCTCACCTCCCTGACTCCCCGGAACTTCTCTGTGCTCCTCATGACTCGTCATTATGGCTGCCTTTCCGACTCCTCATCACCCTCCTTCTCCTCTGGGGAGTTTGCTTAAGCTTCCAGCTGCCTCTTTTGGGGGTTCCCTGCTTGCTGTCATCATACCAGTTAGCTTTGTTGCTCCTCTAGCACCTTCTTTCTCTTCCTCTCCCCACCCCCTTCCTTCTCCTCTTCTTCCCTTTCCCCGCCTCCCACTGCAGCCTCTGCCAGTAGCAGACTTGCTTTTCCCTCCCCATCTCTCCATTGCTGCCTCTGTAACCTGTCTCATCACCAGGGTCCAAGTATACACAAAAATAAATAAATAAAAAGGTCAGTGAGTGGAGGGAGCAGCAATAACCCCTAAAACAGTACTATCAGTGGAACATGATTGATCAATTGAATTCCATAGCGGCTGAAAAATGTGGGATTAAGTAGTGTATTATACGCACAATGAGTTGAGGCATGATGTTCATTTCAAGTTCATTTCGCCGGCCTCTGCCACCAGATCAGGCAATCAATAGGGGCAGCAGATATCATATATCACCTCTCTGCGGGCTGAGGAGAGAGCACCATAATCTCTCGCAAATTTAGAGTGACAGATTTGTCAAGATCTGAAGGGCCCCTGAATAAATGAAGGAAAAGAGACTCCTCCAGCCAGTGACCTGAGGACAAAGCTTCAGTTCAGCCCCTACACACACACACACACACACACACTTAGTCAAGCCACACACAGGCATATTCACAAATCTACCCAGAGGCATGGTCTGAGTCTTGCCACACATATACACACATCCATGCACAGATTGTGAGTACCCGCTCACAGAGAGATTCACCCTTTACTTCCCAGGACCCACTGGTGACACTGTAATAACCACACACAAAGACACTCTCACTGCCTCCCTCCATCCTGACAGCCAGGCTTCCGCAAAAGGTAGGAGAACTCCAGCAGGGGAGAATTAGAACACAATGAAACATGCAAAGAGCGACAGGGGGGAATTAGGATGTTGGCACATCCTTGAAAGAGAAGCAGGGACAGGAGAAACATGGGGAACGTGGGCTTGTGCTCCCCATGCAGTCACACACGTACAAACACACATCTTTCCAGAAGTTCTCACTATGTCACTTACACATACCCAGACACTTATCTGTTTATAGCTGTAGAAATACATCTTTTCGAAGAATATGCACACAAAAGGGAAAAATAAATATGCCACACCATAACTTAAATAAAGAAAGGCATACACCCTCTCCAGCAGAAAATAATTGCAGAGGCTTACACAGAAAAAAACACAACCACCAAGTTTTGTGTCCATAGAACAGAGGGAATATAGAAATACCATTGAGGCTGTCCCTGTGTCTGTCCTCCAGAGACTTGATCCTGGTTTTCATTTCTCTCCCTTTCTCCCTACCCCAACACTTCGCTTTCCCATCCCCTCCAGAATAAAGTGGAGGAAAGACAGGAGGGCCCATTAACAAAGCAGACCCTTGTTCTCTGTCTGAGAGGCCAGCAAGAGAGGATGGCTGCAGGTTGAGGTTAATCAATATGTAATATTTTCTATGTTCTCCCGAATGATACTGTACGGTGTTACTGTATATAATGCAGTATTGATTATATCATATCATATAATCACCTATAAACTGATATATATAACAGTCCCAGAGGATCACCCTGGTACCTACAACTTGGGCTGGCCCAGACCCAAGGCTCCCCAGGTGGTTTTGGCCAAGCTGTGGCTAGGGAGGACCTGGCTTTGGTCCAGGAAAGTTGCAAGGTAGGGGTCCAGGGAAATGTGGCAGAGTAGGCTCCTGGCCCAATGTATACCCTGAAAACTCCTGTGGGCCTGATGCAGGAGGACAGGGATAGGGAGGCAGGGGGAGAAGAATGGTGAGGAAGCCTGGGTAGGGCAGGAGGTGGACAAATTTGCACTGTAGCCTCCAGGAGCAGGCACTAATGTGACAGCACTGTGGCCTTTACTTTGTGGAGCGAGTCTCAGCTCCCTGTGGAGACCCATAGGAGAAAGGAGGTGGCCAAGGAACTGGCCTCTGATAGAGGTTGAGCCAGAGTCTAGGTCAGGGACAGAGGCGAGCAGGGTGGCCTTGGCACCACAGCATCCTCAGACTCTGACTTCAGTCTCTGCCCAAGTTAGTGTTTTACTACCCACCTGCCACCTGCTGTCCTCCTGCTTGGGTCTCAGTCCTGGCACAATGCAAGCAAAATGCCTCAGCTTGGCTTCAAGTCCCTCCTCCCTCAGTGGTGAAGTTAATTACTTCACCCAGTCTCCATGTTACACTCAGCCTTAGAGATTTGATGATTTTCCACCCTTGGAGTCAGTGGAACTGATATTCATCTCAGAGCCAAGTTCAATTCTCCACAGGCTGGGTAATGCTGGTCCTAGACATCCAGCTCCTCCCTGAGGCTGACCTGGGCCAGGGTACAGGAGTTTAGGGGAGATGGCCTCTGAGGTCCCCTGTGGCTCCACCTCTGTCCAGTCATCTGGTCCGCATACTGGGACAACCTCCCTGTCTCTTCCTAGCTCCTTCAGAGGCTCTGGCTACCTCAGCCAGATCTCTGAGGCATGGCCAGCCCTGGGCCAGCTTCTCCAGCCTCAAAGCTGAGAGTAAGGGGTCCTAGCAAGGGTGTAAATCCCTAGAGACCAAGCCAGGTGTCCCTGTTTGCCCACTGCACTGCTCTGTGCCTCTGCTGGCCTGCGCTGATGCCCCGAGTGTCCATGTGTCCCCCAGATGTGTCCGAGGGCTCAGTCCCCAATGGAGACTCCCAGAGTGGCGTGGACAGTTTGCGGAAGCACTTGCGAGCTGACACCTTCACCCAGCAGCAGCTGGAAGCTTTGGATCGGGTCTTTGAGCGTCCTTCCTACCCTGACGTCTTCCAGGCATCAGAGCACATCAAATCAGAACAGGTGAGGAAAGCACTTTCTGCGTGCAGAAGTGGAAAGGAACTGGGTAGAGCAGGCCTCCAGAGAACATGCACACCCAGCACTGCATGTGCTACATATCATATGAACAGGCTCACACAGGACATTATCGTAGAGTTAGGACAAATCATTATGGTGCACGGTAGTTAGAAATGGTAAGTTCTGGGTGCACGTATGGCCTTGGGTAAGTCTTACCCCTTTCAGAGCCTCAGTTTCCCCATATACAGAATGAAGAGCTTGGACACATGATCTAAGAGATCCCTTCTGGCCTTGTCAAGCCCTGCTTCTGGCATAAAATATTCAGGAACTTCCTTTTGCTGTGTCCCTTGCTTAAACCCCCAGGGTCCTACAGGAAGTCTGTGCAAGTGCATGGTGCTCTTCTTGCCCAGCTGTGCCTGCCTCTTGCTTCCCAACCCAGAACACACCGCATGGGACACAGCCCGCAGCCCATAGCCCACAGTTCACCTGCACATTACACAATGTAGAAACACATCTCCTAACTTCTCACATTTACCCGTGCGCACACGTTTACACACTACCACCACACACCAGCTCCCTCCCCCTGACCACCCACAGTACTCCCAAGTGTTCCCCCCACCAGCTCAGCACCTTCCAGCCCCCCGTCCACCCACACCTCAGGGTAGCGCACAGTGCACACGCTGAAACACAGGAACACACCCCCATTCCTCCCACAACTACGGCCCAGGCCAGGCCCACAACTGCAGCACCACACACTCTGCTGCACTTGCACATGCACACACAGGCACACAGCTCATGCACACACAGGCACACACCAGCACACAAGCACACACGCGCCAGCGCAGCCCCGCCGGCTTCACACAGCACAGTTCCGCTCTAGGACTCCAACAGCTCGCAGCCACTCGCCTTCCTCCCCGCCTGTCCTTTTATCCCATAAGCTGTTTGTCTTCATAAAACAAAAATCAAAAGTCTTTTTAAGGTGCCCTGAGCCATAAACCAACAAAGGAGGAGCCGGCCGAGGCAGGCTGCTCGGTGCACCCTCCCCGAGTCCCCGGCTGTATTACAATGAATAACCTTTATTTACTTTCATTAGACTATTAAACACCAGCACAGTCATTTTTCCCCCTGAAACTCGGAGCAGGGCCCATAAAGCAAATCCGAAGCCTAATTGAGTTCATTTTAATTTCTCTCCGATCACAGAGAATTACTCTGGTGATAAATCAGGGGGCAGCTTCACCCCCAGTAGAAGGCCTAATTTGCAGCTAATTACAAAACTGATTTCTACAGGAAGATCAATACGAGAAGGAATTGGAAATGACGAGGCAATCCCGTCCAGCCAGGGAGGAGAGGGGGTCCTCTGGGGGGGCCAGGAAGTAGAAGGGAAAAAAACGGACCCGAAAGAGCAGAAAATCAGTTTTAATTTAACGTAATATTAATCAGAGCAACTTTTCCTGCTTTGTGCAGGCTCCTGGCCTGCCCAGCTCTGGGGTCTGGTTTGGCGGTGGCTGCAATAAAAAGGCAATTACCCGAGTGTTTCGGGCAGGACACCCTTTCAGAGTCAATAACTGGCCCCCTCCCACCCTTCTGTTAGCCATGTGGACTCTCCCCCTCCCCAATTTCATACCCCAGTGCACAGGCAGAGAGCAAGGGGCCCGTGGGGCTGTCTTTGTTTGTTTTTAAAAAGGGGGCGCCAGCACCCGATCAGCTGGCCCAGCAGTGCCAGGTTGGAGGCCCCACTAGGCCCTTCCCCCAGCTACTGCTGCTTCCGACACCATGTCACAGTCCCCCCTCCTCCCCAAGGCTCCCCACCCCAGCGGGTCCTTAAAACACCCCTTGCCTCTCAGCAGGGGATCCTCACTGCTAAACGCTACCCTTGGGGCTTCTTAGGCAGGGGCTGCTGCAGCAATGTGAAGGGTGCTGGGATAACCAAGGATAATGTATGGGCTGTACCTCGGCTTCACAAAGTCAGGTCTGCATCCATCCACACAGAACTCTCCATCATTCTCCAGCCTGCCCCTCCCACTCTCCCCTCCCTCTGCCTGGCCATCTCCTTCCACCCCATCTGGGAGGGCTCCCCGGTCCTCCTCCCCATCTGCACACCGAGCCCTTTCTCCAAGTGTGTGCATCAATAGAGAGCTGTCGCTTTTCTCTCTCCTCCCAGGGGAACGAGTACTCCCTCCCAGCCCTGACCCCTGGGCTTGATGAAGTCAAGTCAAGTCTATCTGCATCCACCAACCCCGAGCTGGCCAGCAACGTGTCAGGCACGCAGACATACCCCGTTGTGACTGGTAAGGGGGCTTCCAGGAGGGTGGGGACATGGCTTTCAGGGAGAGCACCTCAGCTCATGCCATCTGGGGCCCAGTGTGACAAGTGGGCCCTCTGCCATATCTGCAGAGGGAGTCAGTCTCCACAAACCAGGGTGCTTCCTGAATAGATGTGTGCAGATGTGCAGATGAGACATTGCGGTCAGGATCTCTGTGTGCTTCAGCCTGGAAAGGAGGCTACTGCTGGCTCTTTCTGCCCATCTTCTTGCCTCTCTCTGCCTTTTTTCTTGCCTCCACCTAGGTGCCCAGAATTATAAACCTCTTGCCAGGGCTTGTGCAGGAGAGGGAAGATGGTAAATAGGCCAGGCTGGTGAGAAGGGAGCATGAGTGCGCATTGTCCAATCTCCATGCCCTTATGTCCCCAAGGTTGTTGGGGACCTGCTTTCCTCTCCCCCTGGGCAGCCTCAGTTGCTGTAGTTTAGAGCTTCAGGATGTGGAATCCAGCTCTGTGGTTATAGAAAAGAATGATTATTCTAGCCCTTCTCTGGCTTCCCAGAAAAATCACAGAGACCAAGCCTTGATTTTGAAGCCAGGCAGGGTCAGGTCTGTCCCACAGTCAAATGCAGGGGCCCATAATCCACATGCTCCCTTAGATGAGGAACAGCAAAGGCAGCTAGAGTGGAAGAAGGCTGAGCTGTGGCGCAGTGAAGGGCCCAGCCAATGGAGCTCTAGGCCTCAGAGCTGCGGGCTGTGGCAGGCGCCTGGCACTACAGAAGGGTTTCCAGGCCAGGAAAGCACCCAAATGGGAGAGACACACATTGAGGTGTTATTAAAATTCACCTAATTATTCTGGAGACACTAAAGCCAATGTGCCGTTTGTTCCTTAGGAGACAGAATGATTAAGAAGGGTCTCAGTGGGGATTGGGAGACATTGAGGCGTTACCTGCCGAGCAAGGCGTGTGGAGGCAGCCTGGGGACCTGGCAGCAGGGCAGCAAGCATCCAGCATCACAGCCAGTGGCAAAGGCTGGGAGCAGGCCTGGCCCTGCTCACTGGAAGACAGGGCCCTTGTTCTGACTTGGAGCTGATCTGAGTATGGCTCAGGCCTGAGATGGGCTGCACGTGGCCACCCAGCTTCTACCTGGGGGGTGGGAGAGCCCTGTTGTTAGCTTTTCCAGGTTCTCCTTAAGGAGTACCCTGCTACAACTGTTTCTGGCCTGGACAGAGTTGAGCTCTTTGACTAGACAATTAGAGGTTGAGTTCTGGAAGTGTCAGGGAGCTGTATGGCCAGGCTTTTGGAGTGACAACCTTAGCTGGATCAGGACACAGCCTGATATCAACTGACCCTTGGCATGAGCTCTCCTTAGTTCAACTTGGAAGCTCTCTGAGCTGTGCTGGGTGTCCGGACCCAAGGCAGAGAGATGGCCCAGGCCAGGTCACCACTCTCCTGATCTGCTGAGAGTTTAGTGTTCACTTCCCAAGGGGGCCCACCCTAGGCAACTGGTGAAAGAGAGCCCAGGAGACTTTTCTCTAATCCCAGCTGTGCTTCCCTGGGCCTAGGGCCACAGCCCAGAAGGCAGGGGTTCCTGGGCAGGAGAGATAGAACTTGGGGGCAGGGCTCCTACTGCAGGAGAACTCAGACTGGTGTAGAAAAGTCCCTCTACCTTGAGCGTCCCCCCCCCCACCTCCCCCCCCCCCCCCCCATGGCCCTGGAACGGTCCCAGCTCAGCCTGGGAACATCTCCGGCTGATCCATCTGGATCCAAGTGTGAGAAAAGTTCATTTCAGACCCAGCTTGACATTCCCAGGTGGCAAGTTAGCACTAACATCTCAATCTGTATGCGACATTTCAATCAAGCGAGGAGTAACAAAAGCAGAACCATTAACATTCGGAGCTGTTCACCAGTGGTAATGACGGGGAAACTCGCTCAGAAACTGGAAATTACCAAAAAGAGAAAAGTGTGTGGAGATGTGGGGGAGGGGAGGCAGGAGTGGGTGGGGGCCAGGAATGATTTTTCTACACTTAGGCCAAGATCCAATGTTTGGATGAATGGTGCCATTACCCGAGAAAGGGCTGCTCATTCTTAAAATGTTTTTGCTGGCAATTAAATGGCTGCAGTTATTGATCTTTGTTGATTTTATGTCCTCCTAATTTGCATAATCTATTAAAGATGAATGATTCATGATGTGTTTATTATGGGGACAAACAGAATTTGCTGAAGGTACTGTCAAGGTGAGAAGCGGGGCAGTGCCCAGAGACTTCATGGACCATCTCAGGAATGGGTCCAGCATGTTGGCCTTCAGGCCTGGACTTTATGGGGAGTGGTGAGCAGTGACACAAGGAAAACAGACACAAGAGTTCTCTAGAAAGATGTGGGCACCTTGGAGAACCAGGCTGGGATGTGGGAGAGGCTTTGGTGTATTTGTTAGAAATTCCCTTTAAAGATTCTTTAAAAGCTGATTTTGTTGGAGAATATGAAGGGCTTTGGTGAAAGAAGGAAAAGGGAGACTCTTTCAGATAGGGGATTCTGGCCAGGTGTGTGCTCAATGTGAGAGGGCAGGGGGCATCCTGTGCCTACAGCCTGGCTTAGGTGTGTCCAGGTGTTCAAGGAGCCCTCTTCATCCTCCACTTCTCAGGCACCCTGCCTCTCTTCCCTGGGGACAGGCAGCCGAGGCTGCAAACCTCCAGGAATGAGTCCTGAGGAAACCAGCCCAGAATGCCCTAGCCCAACTTGAAGAGCCGACCTTATTGATATTCCTGCCACTTCCTGGCACTGGAAGCTGATTTCAAACTTCACCAGCCACTTGATACAGCTGTTCCACAAGGTCAGGACTGAGAGGAGAGAGGAGCTTGGACTATTGTATGGAGGGGAGAGTGGGGCCCAGTGGGCCAGGACACAGCTAAATACATTGCAAGCAAGGGTGGCTGCCAGAGCCCGCAGCTCTTCCCGATAGCCTGCCCTCCCCACCTTCCATCATGGAACCAAGGAGAGAGACTGATTTTTCTGGGTAGTGTTTGAAAGTTCTGCCGAGATTTTAATTTCACTGCATCACAACTCAGCAAGCTGCCAAGTCAAGCTGGTTATTTAAATTTATCACCCACTTTCTCTTCTGCCGCTGGGCTGCTCTAGCTCAGCGGCATCTCTTCTCTCCAGCCCACTGCTCTAGGCTGCTGGTCTGGAACGGAGCCGAGCCGAGTAGCTCCTAAGTGATAAGGAGAAAGGGACCAGCTAGATGAGAGAGTAGGTTGGGGGCACTCTGGCCCCAGGCTTCCTCAGGTTTGCTGGCTGTGGCTGATACCTTCTTCTAACTTCTCATTCTTCCGAAGGACCCCTCAGGGGGCTGCCATCAACCCCTCAGTAGTCCTGGGGACCTCTGGATCAGGGCCTCCAGTGAGGGCTCTGCCTCCAGCTGTGAGTTGCGCCTTCATTCCTTCAAGTCTCTCACCACTGGTAAAAAAGAAAGAGTTCCTCTTCCCCATGACCTTCTCACCTCAAACGCTCCCTTCCTGTGCCTGGCCAGGTCTGCAGCCACACAGGAACATGAGGGGACCCTGGCATTAATGTTGATGTGAGAGAATATGAGTACTAGTTTCAGAATTCAGTGCTCCTGACCCCTCAGAGAGGCCCTTGGCCTGGTGAAAGTCCACCCTGAAGGTGAGAGCAGGTGGTCTATGCTGGAGCTCAAATGGAACCAGGTGGTGCCGGAGAAAATCGGGGGCTGTGTGGAGGCTGTCTGTGCTCACTCTAGGAGCTGAGGGATGCACCGGGCCCTGGAGTTGCTGCACTGAGCAGGCTTCACTGGCCTCTAGTGGGCATCACTGCCACGCACTGGGAGATCTCTGTGCCAGCGTAGTCCTTACCACCCACATTTTAGTCCCAGAGAGAGGGAATGGAGCAATGAGACTGAGGTCATAAACAAGGCAGGTGAAACTCACCAAAACACAGTTGGGTGAAATATAACAATGAGAACTGTTACTACACAACCAAACCTCACTCTCTGGTACCAGCAATAGATGGAAACTTGAAGCCAGAGCAGTGTGAGAGACTGCTGGTATCCCACTGGAGGTAAAGCCTCACGGTGGGAGGTTGGTGCTGTAACAGGCCCGAACAGAGCAGGACAACACTACGCAATAAAGGGAAGCACACAAACTCACCCCAATGACCCAAGGAAGCAAGTGAAGGGGAAAGTCTCCATGAGAAATGGAGACCCTGATCCTGACCCTGGTTCACAGTCCAAATTTATCCCATGAATATGTGGCAGGAACCCCTGGCCAAGAACTTACATAAAAATTTGTCCAGGATAGTAACCAACTTTGCCCTTCTCTGCAGAGACAGTCCCCAATCCAGGGCACCTTGGACTCCCACAGGAAACAAAAAGTCTATCACTAAAGATGAGCTCACAATAAAAAAGTTACACACCTCTCATCAACATGAACTATAATGAGGGAGAGTTCGCAAAAGCAATAAATAGGACAGTTAATACCCTCAAGCAGTGGACATCATAGAACAATCTGAAGCAACTATAAAACAAGCATGTTTAATATTCTAAAAAAGATAAAAGAGAACTATAGTGTTATAATTATCACAGATTCAGATCAAGCTTCCCCTCCCCTGCCACTGCTCAGCAAATTGTGAGATAGTGGAGATAATAAAAGGTAAAAAGAAGACCACACATATAGCTTATTGTTTTGGGGGTTCAGGAGCCATGGAAAGGAAGCCACGGGCAGCCCTTAAAGTGGAACCTGTCCCCTGCTTATCGAAGCTCCCAGACAGCTAGGTCTCAGCAGAGAATCTTTTTTCTTTGGAAAAATGTCCAAACATTGGAGAATCATGACAAGGGCAGTGCATTTCTCCCCAGTGGGCAGTGGGGAGAGCCTTGTTAGCTTCCCCACCCTGGTGGGAAGAAGGTAGTTTTATTCAAGAGCTTGGGAGAAACTTCTCTTGATGCCTAGAGGGAGTATATCTCTGAAGGAATCCATAGCTAAGAACAGGAAGGAGATGTGGCTGCTGCCCAGGAGGGATGTGCCCAAAGCAGGGATAGGGAGCAGAAGATGCCAATATGAGCAAAGGTGGGGAGCCCAGTAAGGTAAAATTCAAAGAAAAGCAAGGGCTGGCCACCAGGGCCTGGAGGTCTGGGTGAACACTGTGGGCTCAGCTTCTGAGAAAGGGTTGTGAGCCCTTAGAAGCTCAGGTTCTGTGCCCACATCTGGGATGGTCAGCAAAGTGGCCTATTAGCAGATAGAAGTATGGACCCTGGGAACCCTCCTCCTCCTCCTACTCAGGAGTCCTGAGGACCTCCATGAACTGCCTCTTTCCTGTAGTTAACAACCCCCTCCCAATGCGGCTGCATTTCCCTCCATAAAACAAACAGCTTAGCCCTTGGCCAGCCCCTCGGGGGAGGAGAAGGCAATAAAGGTTGGGAAATGTTCCTGAAGGAGGCTGGGAGTCTCCTAGTCTTGTCTGTCCACTCAAAGCCCCTGATTAGCTAGAGGAATTTAGGGCACAGACATCAGAACTCCTCTCCAGCCTGGAAAGGAGAGAGGACTAAGGCAACATCAACACGCAGCAAGGCCGAGAGCCCATTACTGTGGAGGCTGAACGGAGACAGAGGGTTTCTCCTCAGCATCCTCATACCCTAGACCCTTCATTTAAGCTAAGAAGGCCCAATGGAAAGAAGGTAGCTTCCTCCAAACATCCCTAAGTCCTCCAGCCACATCCCCAGGGACCTCCAGCCACCAGACCTCAGCTCTGATTTAATTATGGGGGCATTTCCATAGCAATGAGACAGTGACAGATAATGCAGGTGCCCTGGGCCCGCAGCCTAGGCAGTCATTGGATCAGGGCTCTTTTTCTTCCTCCTTTATCCCATCCACCTCTAGAGGGAAAGGATATTGAAAAGAGGAGGCATTAATCTACTCTAGAACTGGGAGAGTCAGGTCAAATTTGAGCAGAATAAAAGCTATACCACCCCAGTCTCCAGCTCCACATCTGTGCCCACCAGCCTTCCTATTTGCCTGCCCTCCTCAGCAGGGTGCCTTGGGCAGAAGCACCTGGGTCTGCTAATGGAGCTGCAGAGGGGAGGAGAGTCATGCGGAGGTATGAAGGATTCCCAGGCATCTTAACAAAGACGTAATTCTGTGGTCTTCTAACCTGAGTTCATATTTGGCCCACTACCTTAGGCCTTTCTTCTTAACTCCTCCCTTTCTCTCTTCCCTCCATCCATGAGACCCAAAGGCTCAGCACGCTAAGTAGACTGTGCTTCGTCCTATACAGCATGGTCTCACCAATTCATTTAGAGATCCGGGAGAGAGGCCCTGTTTAACTTTGAGTCAAAATATTTTCAAGAAATCAATGATATTTATTTCAAGTGCATGTAGTAGCAAACTCAGGCCAAGAAAGGGTTATCTAGTAGAAAACACTGGGCACTGCTTTCATGATTAGCTAGGTTATAGGGTGCGTTTAGGCTGTTGTAGGTGTTTAGAGATACTTGGGGTGTCCCAAAGGAGAGTTGTCCAACAGGGGGATCTCCCAGCACTAAGCTTGTTTACTTTATTATCTGGCACTTTCTACAAAGAAAAGATTAGCTAAGTACATAAAAGTAAAGTCAGTCGTTTTCTAAATGACCAGAAATCCTAAATTGTGGTGTTCCAATGAATGTTACAGGTGTGTATGGGGGCTAAAGGCTTAGAAATGTCCTGATGGCCTCAAAGCCACCTAGGCAAGACCTGAAAGCCTGTTTTCCCCAAAGAGCCAGCCATCCTCCAAGGTGACAGGAAGACCCCCCACTCCCTCTCCAGTGCGATCAGAATCCTTCCTTCCCCCACATTAGCTGTAGCCTCAGGACAATCACACCAGCACTTATTCAACCCTGGGCTTTGGGAGGCAAGCCCTGCCACTATTGTTACTTCGGAGAGGGCTTTGCATGCCTTCAGACTGGAATCCTCCCTCTCCTCCCAGTGGTGGCTGGGCTGGCAGGCGAGGAGGGAGGAAATCCTGGGCAGACTCAGAGAGCAGCCTAATGCTCCAGCAGCTTAAGTGGCCGTTTTCCTTGGGATTAGGGTTTCACTTACACAGAGCACCTGAAAAACGCTACGCTTTCGGAAGGATTAGAGCTGACAACTCAGTGCTCTCAGAGAACAAAATAAAGCCAGAGAGGAACTGGGAGAGCTGGAGTATCGGGAGACTGTGCAAACAGGCTTAACCTCTGCCCACCCAGCACGAGGGTCTCTCTTGCTCTGAGCCCCCTCCGTGAGCCTGGGCCCCAGCCTTCAAGAGAGCCTGCACCTGCCTGACTCCAGTCTTCATTTGCAATGTGCTAATGGAGCCAGAGAAGGCAGTGTGGGGAAGTGAAATGAGGAAAGGGCTAGAATGTCTCCCCCTCTCTGGGCCTTAGTTTCTTCCTCTGTAAAATGAGGGAGTTAGACTAGAAAGTAACCAAGTTCCCTATTAGCCCTCTGGAAGTGTGAATCTCTTCAGTACTCCCTAGTCTTATCCCAGGATGCTGAGGCTGCAGCTCTGCCCATAGCCCAGCTGAGTTAGAAGGAAGCCTTCTCTAGGCAGCAGACTGCCAAGGCCCAGATGAGGCCATGTGCTCTGAGGAGAAGGGGTGTGAACAGCATGCCTAGTTGTGTCTAGCTGGTTGGCTATGGAGGGGAAGACCTCACTGAGCCCACACAGATCTGCCTAGGATACACCAGGGACTAAATTAAAGGTCCAACGGTCTGTGGGAAGCAAGATCAGCTAGGAGAGCAGCCAGCCTGAGCTGCAGGCACAGCCCCCTCTGCTGGAACCCGGAGAAGACAAGCCTCAGGACGAGGAGCTGTGGGGCCAAGACAGTGGCTGGAGCTCAGGGAACTCACACAAGCTCCTCTGCCTTAAGGGAGACACCTTAGGAAGGATTTGGAAACGTGGGAAGGAAGAAACAAAATGAAATAAGCAAAAAAAAAAAAACAAACAAAAAAAAACCCTCTTTCCCTCTCCTTTTAAGTCATCTTTCACAGACTTAGAGTTTGTTATTTTAGTGTATTATGTAACTTGGGTTGGTCATAAAGTGATCATAATTGGTATGGTAAATGTAAGTGTAGGGTATATTCAGGCAGTAATTACAAATTTAATAACTCTGTATTTTTGGAAGTAGTATAAATGCTTGTGTCAAATGCAGCCACAGACTGCCAACCTTGAAGCAATCTACTGTCCTCATTTTCGTTACCTTATGAGAAACAGGCAAACTTGAGGATAGGATATAGTGAAACAAGAGTTATGTTTTCTGGCCTTAGGGTCCTCCACAGTGTCAAGTGGAGAGCAAAAGTGCTCATTTTCAGAGAAAGATGCTGAGGAAAAGCCTCTCTAAACTCATTGAATATAACTTCTGCTTATAAATCTATGTCTAATAAGTCTTGCTGTCAGAGCTATCACTGAGCCAAAGCATCTCCACTGCTTTGGCAGCTTCCTTTTTATTATTTCCTTGGTCTTTTGAATGCTGACATTTTCCTTACTTGAGGTAAAGCCTTTCTGCTCCTTCATGTGTTATTTTGCTGTTCTTCATAAGATCTTGTTTACTGGTACAATTCAAGTTGCTTCAAACAAATCAGTGTCTTTTCTACACCAAAGAACGGAGGTCTGTTTGGCCTTCTATAAATACTACTTATGAATCTTTGGGTCATGAATTCTTTTGATAATATGATAAAAGCCACCTAGATATTATATATGTATATCTATCACGTTATGTATGGCTTTATATGGACTCCCTGAAGCACATCTGTGGAGTCCTACAGGATCAGTGAACCCTTGCTGTAGAAAATGGAAATACTTGAAACATGCAAGAAATAAGAAATGACAAGATGTTCTGTTATAGGAAGGGTTTGCTTAGCATAATCCCAGGCTACTTTCCTGGACCCAAACACCTATCTATTTTCTGGGTCTACAATATTTGAGACTGTCATTTTAGAATCACCCGAGTATACTGCTTGTTCTGTAGCCAGATTCTGCCATGTCCTACCTGTGAAATCTTGGACATAATACCTCATACCTCTGAGTTTTGGTTTCTCATCTATCAAATGGTGATTAAAAACAGATCAGCATCATATATTGATATGAGGATTAAATGAGATAATACACAGAAAATATTTAGGACAGTGCCCAGCATATAGCAGGTGTTCAATGAATGCTAGCTAGTCGAGGTGCGAGTAGAAACACAAGTCTGCCCTTGAATCTTAGACCTGACAAAATTGCATAAATTATCTGGTGACTGAAAATTTCCAATTTCTTAATAGCCTTACACTTTGCTTTTCTGTGTCCTTATAAAAGCAACTTCACTTAGATTCTCCAAAACAGTTGATGCGATCTGGCCCATTTGGTAGGGAATGTCTGACAAAAGTGCACTGTCTGACTCCGATGCAGTGATTGCTGTAGAAATTGGCTTTAGAATCTTCAGGGACTTCTGCAGTTGAACTGAGAAGACATCCTCATCATGTACAGTGCTTCAAACACTTCTGGGTACTTTAAGAATCTCAACTACTACTGTTTCTTGAAGAGCCTCTTTGTTTTTAAGAAAACCCTCAAAGGAGATGAATAAACCCCATGGAGTTTTACTATAGGCTTTCAGTGTCAGTATTTTATTCTTTGTGTCTTGTTTTTTCTTGCCTCATCTTAATGATGGCAGTGACAACATGAGATTTTGCTTATCGGATGACTTCTTTTCCTTTTCTTTGGCTCGTTTGGGAGTATCTGGCTTCATGTCATCATTAAAAGGTAACGTGGTACAAACATGGCTTCAAATTTCAGCTCTGTCATTTACTAGCTCTGTAGTCATAGGAAAGTCATGGTGGCTCTGTGTGCCTCCATTTTCTCAACTTTAACACAAGCAAGTTAGACCGATCATCTCACAGGCTCTTCCATCTTTAAAACATTGTAATCTTAGGAAGCAAGTATCCCACATGAGATGCCCATCCTCTTGTAATATGTGGGGTTTTATCCATTTGTGATTCTTGGTGCTATTTTTATGTTACTGGCATTGTCAGTGCACAAAGCAAAAACTTTACTGCTTCCTATCTCCTGTTGGATGGCACATATTTTATAACTGATGTGTAGCTGTTTTTTGTGTTTGCTTTTTTTTTCTCTTCCTGAGCTTTTGCTTGTTTAAGGAAGTGGTTGTGCTGTCTTACAGTTTTAGAGTTCACCTCCCATTTGTCCATCTGTCTGTAGTGACACAAGACCCAATGGTCTGTCGATTCTCCATTGCACAGGTTCTATTACCCATTCACAGTCGCTCACTAAAAGAGGCTTGCTCAAAGAATGCTGCTGGGCAAATGGTATGACGATCTTAGTAATTTGAAAACTTTCTGCAGTATGTTTTCCATTACTGACAGTGGTGTTCCAGAGGGATATATGGCTCTGGCAAGAGTTTGGTCAATGTCTTTGTGCTCTTCAGGTGTCACCTGTGTACTAATGAAGCTATTGAGCATGCTTTGCATGCAGTAGCTTGTACCTTTGTTGGTCTAGGCGTCCTGAACAGGTACCTCTTTGTAGTGATACTGATGTTCCAGATGGTGGAGCAGCAGAAGCACAGCTGTATGCTGGACATCAGGAAGCTTGCATGCTTTCTCCTCATCGTGGGTTTCTTCTCTCACATTTTAAAAATGTCTAACAACCACCAATATGTATCTACGACTTGGCTTTTGTTTTGTGTGTTCATTTTTTTCTTTTCTTCTTTTGCTTTATATTCCAAATATGAGTGAAAACAAATAATTTTTGTCCTTTTCTGTCTGACTTCCCTTAGTATAATATCCTCAAGGTCTGTTCATGTTGCCACAAATGGCAGTATTTCATCTTTTCGTATGGCTGAGTAGTATTCCATTGTATATATACTACATCTTCTGTAGCCATTCTTCAGTTGATGAACACTTAGGTTGTTTCCAAGTCTTGGCTATTGTAAATAATGTTGCAATGAATGTAGAAGTGCATATATCTTTCCAAATAGATGTTTTTGTGTTCTTTGGATAAATACAGATATTGAATTATAATGTTGTGCACCTAAAACTTATATAATGTTATAAATCAATGTTACCTCAGTAAAAAAATCCATTTGGGAAAAAAAAGAATAGACTGACACCTTGACTATAAAAAAAAGTCTGAATAGCATTTTACAGATTCCATGTTTAAAACAGAATTTGGAAATGTGTCTTTCGTTCAACGATTCTGTAGTGACTTTCGACATGCAAAAGTTTTTATATATTAGCAGTTGGCAAGAGAAAAAGCCAGTGGAAATGAACATTGCAGAAGGGTTACCCTCAAGTTAGCTGGAAACATCTTTCCAGTCACCCAACCTCTGAAGCTAAGTATGGGATTGTGTGACAAAACCTTAGATTACAAGGAATTCATGTGTGACAGGTTGTGGAAACCATGCAGCTGAAAATCAGAATTCAGGTGCATTTAAATTCCTGCTTATTAAAAAAAAGAAGCATACTTCTTTTCCTGTCTGCTTTGTAGACATTAAGAGACATTAAGATCGCAAGACCAAGGGGAATTGGGTTTCTATATCTTTCTAATTTCAAAACCTCTACATCCTCTTTAAAACTCCTGTCTTGTGCATTTTTTGACCAATAAATGCCATATTATTAATCTCTAGGAATTGATAGATATGGCTGTCATTGTTCACTTCTGGTCCACTCCTCTGAGAGGTGTTCAGAAGGAGTACACCATTTATTGACAATAGAAGTCAATGAAAGAAAACCCACAACAAAGCAAACACAGGTTCTTTCTGCTATCTCTCCGGGAGTCTGAAGTGGATCTCTTGTCTGACAGTTCTACTCCACTGTTTATTCTTGCATTTTAAAATGTAAGATATTAGTTAGGTTAGAAGAAAATCATTCTATTGCATGATAAAGCTGAGTCACAATATATGAATCCCTACTATAAAACTTTCAGTGACCTGTAAAAATTCATAATCCATTGTTCAAACTATTTTTAGAGAAAAGGCAAATTTGAATAATCACATTTGTCCCAGCCTTTACCTCTTTAACAGGTATGAAATAATTAAAAAGCAATATAACCTACTGTATTGTTTTTGTTGCTTATAAATGCGTAGAGTGATAGAAAATTAATCAAGAAGTATTTATTGAGTATCTACCATTTCTCAACTGTGCAAGATAGCACAGAAGACAGGGCCGTTGGTTTGATTAGGATCTGCTTGAAGAAGCAAGCCATGATATGAAACAATAGGACTGGTGTATTATGAAATATAATGACATGCTAAACCATGGAGCACAGACACTATAGAAGTTTAGGAGAGAGAAACTTCTGTGATGGGTTGAATAGTAGGGGTTTTAAGGCTTGAGCAACTGGAAGGAGAGGAAACTGAGTAAGAATGTGAAAATGATGTGGCAAAAGCACAGAGGTTTCACAGCACATAAGCAAGTGGAAACAGTCAAACTAATGCAGGAGAGGTGCAAATCAGAGCTGAGGGAGCTGGGTGGGGAGGAGTGCCTGGGAGGTTGGGAAAGCCTGGAAAAATTTAGATTCAAACTGTAGCCCGCAGAGAATCAATGATGGTTTTTACAAGGGAAGTGATGAGAGCTATGTTTCATGAGGACAAGCCAAGCATTCACATTTGGGAGAGAACTGAGGGGGAAGAATGTAGAGGCAGGGAATACAAGCAAGAAAAATGTTATGGCAAACCAAGGGCAGGTCTTAGGAGCTGAGCTATGGAGGTGGTGGAGGAAATGGAGGAGGGACAGATAGGACAGAAATTGCTAAGAGGAATTGACCACACCTGGTGATTGACTTCATATAGAGGAGAAGGGAAAAGACCAGGTCAAGAAGGACTCTAATATTTTTGGTCTGATGGTCTTCAAGTATGTTATCAGTAGAACTGATTATGAGGATGATGAATCAGTTTTTATTCCTGTCAAGTTTGAGGCGACAATGGGACAGTTAATGAAAATGTTCAGCAGGAAGCTAGAAATACAAAAATCTGAACTGTATCTCTGTATGCTGAGGGTGGGAAAGGTGAATTAGTTAGATGTTAAGGTAAGGATAAGGAAACTCACAAGTTTCAAAAAAGTAGGAGGTGAGGTCAATTTTAAGGGGCAGTGGCAAGGAGGGAGGAAGGGAGAAGAGAAAGAGAGGCACTTTGGAATAGTCATTAGGAAGCTGAGGATTAGTACAACTGATGAACAGAAAGGGAACTAGTCCAGATATGCAGAGTTCTATGACTTCCTCCAACCACACCTACCTTCGCAGGGCTGGACAGAGACTTTAGATTGGGAGAGTAGCACTGGATGAAGAAGAGGATAAAGGGAATCTGGAGAGGATGAATGGGAACCCTAAGACCCAGGAGAGCATGAAGTAGTCTCTAGGGCATGAAAGTGTGGGAGGGAAACAAAGGCAAATTATTGTCATTAGAGCATGCTAAAATGCAGAAGGAGGTGGTGACCCCTTCATGGTGATGGAGGGGACAGGCAAGGAAGGGAGGCCACTCAGGTGCAGCTGTGTTCCAGAGATGTCTGTGGACCGTGGGTATTTCCCTGATTTTGACTCACTCTGCCTTCACTCCAAGACACTAAGGAAAGCCCTGCCTCCCACTCTTCAGGCTCTAGCTAATAGAGGACTCCCAGGACAAACGTCCAGCAGTTAGTGGTGGGGAGCAGATTTTGGAACTTGATCTGATCCACTTGCACTGTTGGCTCAAAACCTCCTGATTCACTTCAGAGATGGCTTTCTATCATTTAAATGCCATAAACACTAACAGCAAAATAACTCACTGGCTCGACCCCTGCTCTCCACACCTGTCAGGCTCAGCACCTGCAGTGCCACTTGGAGAGGACAAGAAAGACCCATCAGCCCATGTGGGTGTGTGGGGGACTGTCCTCCAGGCCTGTAGGAAAGATGGAGTGTTACAGAGGACAGAGTTGAGCAAGATCATAGAGGTCCACTTGGCTACTGGAGAGACCACAGCTGAATATCTTGCTGGGAAGGAGGAGCAAAACCAGGTCATCCTCCCTCCCTTCTCCATCTGGCTTTGGGCTGCAAAGAGACACTAAACGAAGGCCAACACATATACACACATGTACAGAGAAAGACAAAGAGCATACAAACAGCTGGTCACAGGACAAACGTTTAGGCAACAAACTTACACACTTGTAAAGCACACCCAAACTTGCTCATTACGTGCATCCCTGTGAGTCTACACACAGTTCTTTCTTCTCCAAGTTCTTTTTCCATAGAATACCCTGGTGTGAGTAGAGGCAGCCCCCTCTCTTCCAGGCCTCATGCCTTCCCCTTTGTGTTTTTCCAGGTCGTGACATGGCGAGCACCACTCTGCCTGGTTACCCCCCTCACGTGCCCCCTACTGGCCAGGGAAGCTACCCCACCTCCACCCTGGCAGGAATGGTGCCTGGTAGGTGACAATGGTGCAGCTGCCTAATTTATGTGGGGTAACTAAATTGTGGGTGAGCTGCTTAGTGGTCTTTAGTCTGAGGCTGGGGGTGGGAGGAGATCCAACATCCCCTCCCCCCAAACCACTGCTATTCTATTCCTTTCTCTAGAGCTGCAGTTGGTCCCTAATTCTCCATAAGCAACCTAGGGAGGGAGTTTGCACAAGTGCCCCTTGTGTATACTCCACTGTATGTCATGTCCCCTCCACAAGGCCCACCCACCCAAGCCTATGCCCAGGGAAGCACTCAGCCTCAGCTCCGCCCTCAGTGCCCCAGCCCACCCCCAGCCAGCTGACACTGCTTGGAAGAGCCTGCCCTGGTTTCCATGGAAACTTGGAGCAAAGAACCATTTCCAGGGACATGTCAGTCACTCAGACAAAGCCACCCTGGTCCACACCAACCCACAAGGAGGACCAATGTTGAGAACCTACGCCACCCCAAAGAAAGGAGGGAGCTAGTCCCTAAGGAAGGAGGAACAGGAGGACAGGCTATGGCAGGAACCAGAGAGGCTAGCTTCAAAGAGATAAGCCGTAGCACCCCCACATCTCTTCAGAGGAACCAGGCTCTTCTTGCTCCTCAGAGCTCAGACCCATCCCCTGTCTGAGAGCAGCTGGGTTAGGCTCTGTGAGTCAGAGGCCACATTTAGGGTCTGATATGACAGCTGGAGCTTGTGTTCTTCCCAACCCCTCACCTCTGATTGGGAGCCAGACTTGAAGCCAAGGAGAGGTGAAGCTCCTATTTGCATAAACACCAAAAATACTCTTGTCCTAAAGAGAGTGAGACTCACTGAGCCTGCACCCACTCCTGTGGCTGCCTTCTTGGGTGCCCCTTCCCTGAGGCTCAACTGTCATGGGAGGGGAGTGGATAGAAAAAATGAGGGGTGGCCCTATTCCTGGCTCTCTTATCCAGGGGGAGCCCTGGATATGCAGAGTTGGGGGAGGGGCATGCCAAAGAAGGCATCGCTACAGGGTGTGGTAGAATAGGGGCTGAAGGGAGTTAGAGAAATTGGGTAAGGAGAGCTGGGAGGTGTGAGTGAGGGGCATCCTGCCCAGATGTGGGGAAGGAGGAGAAGTGCTGAGGGCAAGGAGATTCTTCCAGGAAGGTCCCAGCAGTGAGCTGGTGCAGGCTGGAGAAGGTCTTGAAGAGATGGGGGTGAGGGAGGGGGAAGTCTGTAAGGAGGTGGGGATGAGGGGAGCGCAGAGAGCTCATGGTGGCAAGGGGGGAGTCGTTAAACAGAATCTAGTGCTGATGAGGAAATTACACTTGTTTCATTAGCGATGGAGAAGGAGATAGCTCAGTTCCTCTTGGTCACAGTTGAGCTCAGAAGCTCATTATCCTGCTGCACGCATGCTTTCCCTCCTCGTCAATAAACAGGCTTTCCAGTGGCTGCATCCCCCCACCCCCACCTCAGTTCCCTCTCGGAGAGGGGCCCCTTCTCCTCTACTTAACCCGCGGTTAGGGATCACTGTAAACAGTCTGGGGTCATCACACAGGAGAAAGGGCGAGGGGGAAACCTGGAGGCCTGGCCTTTCTCCCGCTGAGGGAATGAAGCAGCTTCGGAGGGCTCCAAGCCCACCGGGTGGGGGTGGGGGTGGGGGGATGCTCCGCTTACAGACCAGAGGGCAGTCCACCTGCTCCCTGCCACCTCTTTCACCTGTGCGTCGTCCATGAGCGGAATCTCTCAAGGGAAAGGTGGGAGGGGGCTTCCCAGCAGAGCCCCAATCCCTTTGCTTTGGCACAGTGCTGAGATGCCATTCTTAAGACTTTCTGGGACAAAGTGTCCCGAGGGCCTTTCTTTGCCACCCTCCCCTGCTTCCACCCCATGGGGCTAAAGCTCCCAGAACCAGTCTCCACTAAAAGACCCTGTCGGCCAATGCAGCGGGGTAGTCGTGCCTGGACCTGGAACAAACCCTACTTGGATGGAACAAACCCCTCCTGGGTGGCCCAGGCACCTCCGCGGGGGAGCCCCAGGCAGGCACTACCCCTCAGGTCCCTCCACGCTCTTGTGCGAGGCTCGTGGGTGCTTCTACAGCCTCCTATACACACACACCACTGGCTCTCTCCATGCGGACTCAGTGGATTGATCCGCCTTTGCCTGGCCCACAGCCTGCAGCAGGCGTTGCCTTGCCCCCGCCCCTGCCTCCACCTGCACCTGGACCCCGAGGAGGCTGCTTGTCTAGCACATCAGGTCCACCTCGGAGTTGCGTGTATCTGATACCCACACCCCCACCCTCCCGCAGGGAGCGAGTTCTCCGGCAGCCCGTACAGCCACCCCCAGTACACGGCCTACAACGAGGCTTGGAGATTCAGCAACCCCGCCTTACTAAGTGAGTACGCCACCTGGCTGGCCGGCGGCTCAGCGCGTCAGCTCGCCCCAGCTCGCCCTGCTCGCCCTAGCTGCTTCTGAACGCGTCCGACTCCCAGCCACCCGACCTTTGGGTGCTGACCTGACAAGCCGTTTAGTGCAGCCCGGAGGCCTGGGATCCCTTGAGGACACCTGCGCCTCCTGTCCTTCCCCTTTTCTCCCTCCCCGTCGCCATCCCCACCCTCAGCCCCAATGGAGGGTCCACAGTCGGGTGGCGGTGGTCGCCGATTGGGTCCTTCTCCCACCCAATGAATGCAGCTCTCCTGGGGGCAGCCAGCCCCCACCCCCACCCCGCCCCAAGCCCAGCCCAGGTCTTCCTGCCCTATCCCGCCAGACCCGAGCCCCGGGAGGTCTCTGCTTTTCTTTCCTTTTTTTGTTCTCCTGTTTGTCCTCTCACCCAGCCCATTCTTCTCCTGTGTTAACTTCCAGGTTCCCCTTATTATTATAGTGCCGCCCCCCGGGGCTCCGCCCCTGCCGCTGCTGCCGCTGCCTATGACCGCCACTAGTTACCGCGGGGACCACATCAAGCTTCAGGCCGACAGCTTCGGCCTCCACATCGTCCCCGTCTGACAGCCCACCCCGGAGGGAGGGAGGACCGACTCCACTCGAAGCCTCCTGGCCACAGCCCCAGCCCCACCCCACCCCAGGACACCTGCAGCCCTTCACATCACCCCTGTCCAAGGCCGGACAGGACTAGTGGAGCCACTGCCCCCAACCCGGCCCGCTGACCCTCCCTGTCTGCCTGGACTTCGAGGTGCGGTGCGTCGAGGAGGACCCGACCCAGCTTGCCCTGGCCTCACCCAGCCGAACCGGAGAGGACCAGCCACAACTCCGGACTCAGGCCGGGTGGCCGTTGTGCGCGGGGACACGTTTCTGTGACACACAATCAGCGCGGACTGCAGCGCGGCCCAGCCCCAGAGCAGCCCGACTTGGATGCTCCGGCGCCAGGAGGCCTCACTGGAAGGACTGGGCAAAAGAAATTAAGAACAAAATGATTCTCTGCAGGAGGAGGAAGAGCCTTGTGCTGAACCCTCGGAAAAAAGTCCTTACCCCCGCGCCAGCCGGACTGCCCCACCTTCTGCGCGGAGTGTGCCCTGCCCCGAAGGTGGAATGGGATGGGGGCGTGGAGGCTGGGATCTAGGAACAAAGGCTGGGGTCATCAAGTCTTTCCAAGCTTGGAACCCAAGGCATGCAGGTGCCCCAGCCGGCACCCACCGAGCCCGCCTCTTGGCTCTTCCCTCCTCCACCAGAACTGCCCAGTTGCCCAGGGCCCAGGCACCTCCGACTAGTGAGGAGACTTTCAGCCCCACCTTGCCCCTACCTCAGCGTCTCTGCCATCTGTGACCTGCCAGTCCTTCCCCATCCCACGATTCTGCATCGCTCCTCCCTGTCTCGCCACCCCATGGGAGGCTCTCCGTAGGACCACTTTCCATAGGCCATGTGTACTGGGCTTCCCCAGCAGTCACTTGACGTCCCTCCCCCGACACAGCCTCTCGACCTGCCCGTGGCAGGAGCAGGTTGTGAGCTGGCAACTGAGTTGCGGGCGGGGTGGAAGTAGGGGGCTGTTCACTCCACCCCCAGTCTCCTGCGGCAGATTGAACAGAACCGCAAAAAGTCTACATTTATTTAACATGATGGTCTTTACAAAAAGAAAAAAACAAAACCCCAAAAGGCTGCTGCTTTGTAGAAAGACAGTGTGTGTCGTGTGAAGGAGAACCCTCTGTATATAACCCCGCAGCGTCTGCCCTGCCCCGCCCGGTAGAGTCCCCGACGCCCGCCCTGCCTGTAGATACGCCCAGCTCTCTGTGCTGTGAGAGTCGCCGCTTGCTGGGGGGGTTGGGGGGGGGACACAGCTACACGCCCACTAAAGCACAGCACGCCCTGGGGGGAGGGGGGCATTTTTTATGTTACAAAAAAAAGTTAACGAAAGAAATCTCTATGCAAAACGACGAATATGGTCCTGTGGACTCCTCTCTGTTTTGTTGGCTATTTCTCTGTAATTCCGTGTTTTCGCCCTCTCCTTCTCTCTCTCCTGGGCATCGCTCCCCTCTCCATCTCTCTCTACTCCGCACTCTCTGTCTCTCTCCGTCTTTGTCTCTGTCTCTGTCCCTCCCTCGGCCTCTCTCCCAGCCCTTCCCCGGCCGCCTTGCCCTCGCAGGCTAGATCAGAGGTGGCAGCTCCACCCTCGGGCTTGTCCCCTCTCGGCTGTGCCCCTTGCGCCCTGGGCCGCCGGCGGCCGGACCGCCCCGCCCCGCCCCGTAGTTGCTCTCTCGGTAGCGGCGATGCGCCTTGCATGTCTCCTCACCCGTGGATCGTGATGACTCGAAATAACAGAAACAAAATCAATAAAAGTGAAAATAAATAAATAAAAATCCTTGAACAAATACAAAGAGGCTTGGAGTCCTCGCCCAGATCTCTCTCCCCTTCCAGCCTTTTTATTTGAAAAGGAAACCGAGAAAAGAGAATAGTATAAGGGAACTGCCGGCGCTCAGCCAGGCTCCAGTGGCCTGAGCCGGGTGGTGAGCGCGCCAAGGTTCCAACTCCGAGGCCCGGCCCGTCCCAGTCCTCGCGAGGCTGGTGGGCCTGGGGCACCAGAGCCAAGACCCAGACGAACCCTCGAGAGAGCCCCTGATAGCTCTGGTTTCCTTGGCCACTTTAAGCGCGTCGGTTCGTTTTGGGTCTTTTCTTTTTCTTCCTTTGTTTCTTTTTTTATTGTGCACATGAGAAATAAATAATAAATAATAATAAATAAATAATAAAATTTTGTATGTCACTCCGGATGGCTCCAGGTTTCTCTCTCCCTGCCTCTCGGACAGGCCTTCCCTCACATTGGTGGACCCCAAATAACCCCCTCAATGATCCTCACAGCTACACTTCCACTGTCACCCCCCCTGAAAGCAGGCAAAGACCCAGATCAGTGAGCCCTTCAGTGGTCACTCTCCCCCACCTGCCCCACCCTTGGGGCAAGGAGCTTTCCAAAACTCCAGAACAACTTCGAGTTGCACATCTATACCAGGCCAATGCGCCGCCCTGCCTCTCCACCCGCATCCGGACTTAGGGTTTAGACTCAAAACGCGACGTCAAAGGCCCTCTCCTACCCGGGGGGTGCGGGGTGTTTGCTGTTCCGTCTTCTTTCTCAGCACCTCCACGCAGCCACAATTGTATCCCGCGAGTCTTCACAGAGACCGCGGAAACCGTAGGCGCTTGTCACAAATTTCCTAAATGCCGCTCATTTAGTGCCGCGCGCGGACAGCGCTCAGCTCCGCGGAGACTAGGGGAGAACTTGCCTGCTCACGGGACCTTGCGCGACCCCTGTGTCTTGCGGAGCCCCGGGGCGCTGGCGGGCAGCAACTAGCATTGGTGTGGTCTGGATGTGTTCCCGAGAAAGGGAGCACCGGGGTCTGTCGGTCGGTCGGTGCCTCCATTTCTGTACGACCACATGGGTCAATGTATCCCTGGATGGGCCTGCGGGTGGGGAAGTGGGAGAACTGTTTGTTTTTTCAGACACTCTTACTGTTCTTGAGCCGGGGCAGGTGGGGGTTGGGGGGGCACTGAAGGGCCTGTGCCTCTCCCTGTTTGAGTGAAGGATGGAGTGGTTGTCCAGGTGTATCCAGGATTGTACAGGCGGCCTCTGGGATACTTGGAAGGAGCCTTCTCTATCCCTTCAGCAACCTCTCAACTCCAGCCTCCCACAAAGGTTACACCTGGTCTCCACCCTTGGAGACTTTGTTCTCTGCCACAGGAAACCTTCCCAACTCAGCTCTTTGCTGGGTCTCCTACTTGGAAGGTTGTTTTAAAAAAAAAAAAAAAAAAGATTTTATTTATTTATTTAGAGAGAGGGGAAGGGAGGAAGAAAGAGAGGGAGAGAAACATCAGTTGGTTGTCCCCTCCCTGCTCCTCATCTCAGCAAATGACAATCCCACAGTCCCACCTTGCACCCTGCTTGGAACTGCTCCTCTTAACTATCATTCTCCTAGAAGGGTGGTCTTCAAACATTTTTTAAAGTCATTCATCTTCTTAGTAAAAATTATTAACATAATTATATATTTACTTAAATATTTGCTTATTTATAAATTTCATAAATGTACCACTGAACTAATATATTATGAATTTGATAAGACATAAAATAGTAAAAAGGGTGAGACTGGAATACATAGACATGGAAATTCTAATGGTCTCTAAGATAAATGGATTATCTTGCACACACACACCCTGGGAAATTACACCGCATTTTGGAGATCCTACTTAGAACCCATCAAAACCCAGAACGGCAAAACTCTTGACTATTGCCTGATGCCCAGCAGGTAAGTTACTGGAAGTTGTCAGGGCATTGGGTTGGCCCAGTCAATGCAAGCCAGGCTACCTGGTCCCCCATGCCTGACTTTGCCTCCACGTGCCCCCAGACTGCAAGTGCTGCTTTGCCTAATACATCAAATTGGGAGTTAAGGCCTCTTTCCTGGTTCCCACTAGAACCCTTTCCTTCTGTTCTATTTCTGGTCTCCTCATATCAAATTGGATGGTGAAAGTCCCTCTGTTGACAGTGACCACCTCTGTTCCAAAGCTTGCATGCTATGTTTCCCATGGGATGCTTAGAATCAGCCTGAGAGTCCCCAAAACCTGTCCAATAGTCCTTGAGCAATTGCCTATTCTAACTGCAGCCCCATAAGCATACCCCAAACACAAATAGGGCCTATTCTCCATAACTTCCCCAATTCTGACTCTCCTAGTCCTGTCCCCATCCCACCCTCACAGCTGAGGTACATCATGTATGACTGTTAGAAACAGATGAAGAGAGGTATCCTGGGTTGAAGGAATAGCAGGAACAAAGACATGGAGGCAGCAAAATATACCAGATAGAATGTGGCTAGAGCATCAGGTGCCTAGGGAGAGACAGAAGGGATGCAGGAGGTGGCAGGAGATGAAGCTTAAAAATATTTGAGAGCCAGGGCACTGTGATAGAAATGTTAAAATGATATTCATCACTTACATGGCTTCTGTAAAGAAGTTGCCTCACTCAACCCCTCCTGCCCATGTAACCACCATATCTGTGCCAATGACTCCAAGTTGAGCCAATCAGTCCTCTTCTCTCAGGACACATCCCTAGGAAGTATGGAAATAATGAGGCCATAAAACATCAGCAGCAAAGCCAAAGAGGGACCCTAAGGGGAGTCCCCAGTCTTCCTCATCTCAGTCAAGGACAGCTTCGGTCTACCCAAAATCTTCCCAGACTGCTTCTGTCTTTCCCATCCCTTATCTGATCCACCACCAAAACTAGACAGCTCTGTCTTTAAACTATTGGGTTGGCCAAAACGTATGTTTAGTTTTTTCCATACATTGGTTCTAGTGGTACTTAGTTTTCTTTAACTTCATTCAAAACAATTTTATTAGATTGTCTTATGACAGCTGTCATGTCAGCATACATTAAAAGGAACTATCAAAATTGGTGAATTTTTGTGCATCCATTTTAATACTAAAGATGTAAGAAGATATGCAATATATTTGGCATATTATGTTTTATTACTTCAAGAAAGGAAAAACTGCAAATGAAATGCAAAAAAAAAAAGATTTGTGCAGTGTATGGAGAAGGTGCTGTGACTGATGAAATGTGTCAAAAGTGGTTTGTGAAATTTCTTGGTACTATTGACATTTTGGCCAAGTAATTCTTTGCTGTGGGGCTGTCTTATGTATTGGAAGACCACTACCCACTAGAAGCCAATAGCAGGAGACAGCTGACATACTCAAAATATCCAAATCAATAAAGTTATTGCTGAAAATGAAAAAATGTGTCTTTTATTTTATGGAAAAAACTAAATGGACTTTTTGGCCAACCCAATAGATTCAGAATTTGACCACTTCTGACAATTTGCACTATACCATTCCAGTCCAAGCCACTATGACCCTCCACCTGGATTTGCAAAAGAAAAAGAAAAAAAACAAAGGTTCTAACTGGTCCAGCAGCAGAGTAATTCTCCAACATGTATAGCAGATCATGACCCTCCTCTGCACAGAGGCCTTCAGTGGCTCCCTTTTTCCATCAAAGTCAGAATCCTAAAACTGACCTAAAAGGCCTTAAATGTTTTGGCTGTCTGCCCTCCCACCCCCATCCTTCCTGATCCCCACTATCCCTCCTAACTCACTTCCCATTACCTCCCCCGTGTCACTATGCTCTGAGCCCACTGGCCTCTGTGCTTCAATTACACCAAGCACAAGCCTTCCCAAGACATTTGCACTTCATGTGCTTTCACCCCCAGACAGCCTGGCTCCCCACCTTCCTGAGGTCTCTGTTCCACTATAACCTTTCCAACACCTTCCCTCATTAACTTAAATAAAACAGTGTACACCCCACCATCACTCGGTTCCCTTCCCTTGCTTCTCCACATTCTTTACTTCCTCCTGAAAGATTATGTTTTATTGGTTTAGGTCCTGTCCTCTCCCATTAAAATGTTAACTCTGTGAGGACAGATTTTTGTCTGTTCTGCTTGCTGCTGTGTCCCCAATGCCTGGGTCAGTGGTTGGCACACAGGAGGTTCAACAAATGTACAGTAGAAAAGAAACAAATGGAGTGATGAGGAAGAAGAAATCATGAAAGAGAAGGAGGCCAAGGCAAGGGAGAAGAGAAGAGAAGTGATGGTAGGGACCTATAATCACATGGAGGAGGGGGATGACCCACAGAGAGTAGCTGAGTAGCTAAGGAGGAGGAGAAAGAGGGCAGATGCTATTCCTACATCTTTTGCAGCCCAGTGGTTCGAGACTCATGAGCATCAAACTCCTTGAATAACTCTTACCATTATCTGGGGTAACTCTCTATCCCTTATACCCCAAAGCACCTATCATAGTCCCCATAGGGGACATCAAGAGAGCACCTCCTTCCAATGGGAAACTGTCCCTCCACCATCCTGTGTAGTTCCTGTGTGACTGTCAGTCAGAGTGCTATTCAGTTAGAGGAGCCATTCAGCTCCTGACCATGATGTGGACCTGAGACCTGTATCTGGCCAATGGGGACCCCATGTCCCTGTCCACAGCACATAGACCTCAAGTTAGGAACAATCCAAGTTCTCCCAGAAGGCTTGCTATGTGGTACAGGAAAGGAGAGAAGGACGATCTTCCCTTGTTTGGACTGTGAGCTGCAATAATGAGGGCTCTGGGTCCCAAAGGACTCCCCCTCACCACGTGGAGAGTGCAGTCAGACTGTGAGTTGCGGAGGGACACAAATGAGAGAGATAAAGAGCTTTGGCGGTATCATTTGAGCCCCTGGAGCCAGCTAGGCCCAAAATGTGACTACTTTGGGACTTCCAGGGTCATAAGCCAGGACATTCTTTTTCTCACTTACATAAATGTGCTGAGTGTCTGTTTATTGCAAACCAAAAAGTTTCTGACTTAAACATTTCTGAAGGACATAAATGAATGCCCTGTTAAGAACTTTGTATTTTTTTCTATAGGCAATGAGAGCATAGGAAAATTTTTGAGTGAGAGACCAGTGTAATAAAGTTGCATTTTGGGAGGAGCTCTCTGTCCATAATGTGAGGAGTAGGATATAAGGAGAGACAGTGGGTGCGGGGAAACTCGTATGAGCCTGCTACAGCAAGCCAGGCAGGAGATGATGGGGTGGGTCTACACTGAGGAGTAGCTCCAGAAGGACACTGACATGGAGATATGACAAGGCTATACTTCTGAGTAAAAGAAAAAAAAGCCCTGACCTGTGTAGCTCAGTTGGTTGGGCATTGTCCCACAAAACAAAAAGTCACCAGTTCAATTCATGGTCAGGGCGCATGCCTGGGTTTCAGGTTTGGTCCCCAGTTGGGGCACGTACAAAAAGGGCAACCGGTTGATGTTTCTCTCTCACATTAATGTTTCCCTCCCTCTTTCTCCATCCCTTACCCTCTCTCTAAAAAATAAATTAAATCTTTTAAAAAAGAAAAAGAAAAAAGTGCAGAACAGTGGACACATTGTACAAGAAAGAAGGAAAATAAGAATTTTATCACGTTTAGCCCTGACTGGTGTGGCTCAGTGGATTGAGCGCTGGCCTGCAAATCAAAAGGTTGCCGGTTCGATTTCCATCCAGGGCACATGCCTGGGTTGCAGGCGAGGGCTCAGTTGTGAAAGGCAACCGACTGATGTTTCTCTCCCTGTCTTCCTTCCTCCTTTCCCTGCTCTCAAAAAATAAATAAAATATATTTTTTAAAAGAACTGTTATTACATTTGTTTATATGTACATTAATATTGAAAACATAAATAACAATCTAATGAAAATGGCTGTCTCTCAGGAAGGAAGTGTGTGGATGGGGACTGGGTAACAGTGAGATTTCCGTGAGTATACTTTTTAATGTAATTTTGAGTTTGTTGAAAAATAAAATTTAGATTAAAAAATAAATAAAGAGACAAGAGACAGCATAATTATTTAAAAAATAAACTAAATTTTGCTCTCTTTGTTGTATGACTGAGGGGGTGGCCATTGGATTTCATGACCAGGGATACCTGGTGGCCGGAGAGCTAGTGTTTCCTGAGGGTGGAGGGAGGGCTGCTGGGAGTTGGAATGGAGGGATGGCTAAGCCCGGCGGAAATGGAAGGAGGCAGAGTGTAAATAATTCTTTTGAAATATTTGGAAGAGAGGGGAACATGAGAAGAGCCAGAAGATGATGGTGTCAGTGAGTTCAGGAGGAGATTCTTTCAGGCTAAGGGCTATGGAGAAGCCTGCTGGCTAGGCAGAGGGTAGGAGGCAGATGGGGCAAAGAGAGGCTGTTTGGGGATGAACATGAGGGGGCGTATGAAAGGAGGCCTGAAATGATATGGTGGCAGCATAAGGGTGACGGGTGGGGAGGAACCAGAGAATTCTTCTGGGGAGAGGAAGGTCATGAAGGAAAGGGGGCTGCTAAGGTTGCTCAGAGAGATTGCAGGAGACACCGTTGCTGTCTGCTTAGGGTGGGGGAGCAAGGCTGGGTCTCACCTTGAGGAGGATAGAGAGTTTGGGAAGCATTTTTCTTGGGGATTCAGAAGGAAGTCTGTGAGAGAAGGATCCTGTCACCGGGCAGCAGCAGGGTGAGCACTCAAGGGTAGAAGGTCCTTAGCTCCTCTCGCCCTGGCTGGCTCCATCTCTCAGGACATAGTATCCTGGCCCTTCAAGATTACACTGCTCTCCACTCTCCCACCTCATCCACATCTCTCTCCTCTATGTGGCCACCCTACTTGATGAACCCCAGTAGCATCTCAGGCCCATTTGCATGGTCTGACCTTTGTGACTGTCCATCTCCCAGTGTAGGAGAGGCCTATAGAAGACCCAATTTCCCCAGGAACTCCCAGTCCCCATATGCAACCTAGAGGCACAACAGAAAGCACATGTATATGGAGGCGTCTCCAAGCCAATAGCAGAAGGAACCCAGAAGGTGGCTCACAAGGTCACTGTGTAACCTTCAACAAGCTCCTCCCCCTGCTTTCTCTGTGCCTTAGTTTCCTCATGTGTAAAACCAGATGGCCTCTAGGACTCCTTCCCATTTGACAATCTATTCTTCTGTAGTTGTATTCTGTGGGTGCTCAGGCAATCTCTATGGCCAGGAGAAGTTCAAGAAAGTTCTATGGAGGTGGGATAGGTATATTCAGATGGGGAAAGGGATAGGGAGGAGGCTTTTTAAGCTAGAAAAGGAGAAGGCATGGATTTGTTTATTTGTGGTCATCTCTTCTGTCGGGGAGTTAGTTAGTACTGTCTTTTCTATCTCCCTTCCCAGTGTCCCAAAGGTATCAGAGGTAGAGGCTTTGAACATTGAGACAGAAGAATAGTGGGGACCATTGAGGGTTCAGAGCAGGAGACTAAGGGAGGAAGACAAAGGAAGTGGCTATTTGGGGCCAACTATATTTCCTGCCTTCCCCCAACACCCCCACCTGCCCAACCATCCCAATACCCTAATTAGCCAGTCCCTTAGGCCCCTGTTAGCAAGGCCGGCTGAGCGCCCAAATCCCTAGGGATCAGCCCCCTTACCCCCCAGACTAATCAGTCCTTCACTCCTTGAGTGCATGAGTGTGCACACATACACACACACAGAACGTTATTCTTTCCCAGAGCTCCAGGTCCCATCCCAGCCTTTAGAGAGTTAATGTAGGGTGATGTTGAGTTCCCCAGTGAAGACACCCCCATTTGAGATGATTGAAGAGTTGGGGAGAGGCCAAAGTTTGGTGAGTCCTTTCCAATTTGGGGTTTTCTCTCAAACTTGTGGGATCAATGATGTGTAGCAAAGGATGAAGCCATGATTGGAGGCACTCTTTGGCCCCCTAAGCCCTAGGGCTGGTGCCTCCCAGGCCCCCATCTATAGTCAATATTCACCCCAACCCAGACCCCTCCCCCCTTCATCTCAGGCCCCCCATTCATCTCTCAACCACCCTACCCCCCGACATCCGCACTGTCAGCCCAAACACATGATAAATTGCCCTGTCAACAGAATTCATTCAGGGACCAATTAATTCCACAGAAATGAACCAGGAGCCATCAGTTGCTGAAAAACTCAGAGTGCAGGGAGCGGAAGGAGGGGGTGCAGACGAAGGGGGGGAGTGGGCAGCAGAGGAGGGGATGGGAAGGCTGGGGAAGTTAGTCTGACAGAAATTGGTCATTTAATGCTTAAGTGCACGCTAGACAGCCCTGTCATCGCCCGCAGCCCCCGCGCGGGATTAATTATCGGAGGAGAAGAGGGCAGCCCAGCCCAGCCAAGCCGTCTGTCACCAAACAAGGCTAGAGTCACCCAGGACTTGGGCCACCCTGAGTTCACTTCCAAGTGTTCAGGACTCTTGCTCCCTTAACTTCAGGGTTCCCCAGATCCCAACCTTAAGCCCAACTTCTTATCTTGGACCCTAAGCCACATTTAGTCATGATCTTGCCATTAGCTACCCCAACCAGAAGCCTTCTTCAATCCCTTGACTGGGTTAGAACCTGTAACTCCCTGTACTTTATTATCATTACCCCCAACCATCTAGGGTGATTCTTTTCACGGAGCTCAAAATATGATTGTCCCATCCATTGACCCTAACCTGAGATATGGCACCACCTTCCACTAAAATGCTCAAGCCAGAATCCTGCCAGTTGTCCCTGACTTCTCCCTCTCCTTCATCCCTCTCAACCAGTCAGAATACAAGTCCTGTCAGCTCAACCTCCTGTAAACATATCAACTCTGGGTCACTTGCTTCCAGCTTCCCCCATCACCCAAGGCTGGGCCACCAACAGTTCTTCCTGGTCCCCTGATTTAGGTCTTTACTTGCAGTTAAAGTTATCTTTAAAAATACAAGTAATACCCAGCTGTGCCCCCTCCCTTGTCACACACACATAAAATCCAGTTTAACACTCTTTGGTGAACCACCATGGGCCTGCCGAGGATCAAGTTCAAACTTCTAACTTGACTGAGAAGGCACAAAGCCCCAGCCTCAGCCAGCAGCCCAGCCTCACCTCCAGCATGTTTTCCCTGATCTCTCTGCTTAAGCCCCATTGACCTTACCTTTTGGCCTTTGCATACACTGTTCTTCTCTCAACCTGAAAAACTCTCACTATTTTACAACCCCCACCATTCACCTAACTCCTATTCATCTTTGAAAGTTCAGATTAAATCTCACTCCCTCCAGGAAGCCTTCCTCAACCCCTTCATGAGCTTTTGCAGCTCCCAAACGTCATTTATCAACATTGTCACCCCACCTGTGCATTGTCTGTTCTTCCACCAAAATGTTACGTTTCACAAGAATGGAGTCCATGTCTTTATCCTTAGAGCCTGGCACTTAATGGATACCAGAAAATATTTGTTGAATAAATAAATAACTGAATAAAGGCTCAACTTTTTCCTGGCTCTGTCCCTGGCCTAATTCTGAGGCCAAGCTCTAGTAGCCAAGACAGGGTGGCATGGCTAGAAAGACAAGAACCCTCAGAAAAAAAACTTGTGAGCCCATCAGATGAACCCAAACCAGCTGTGCTAAGAGAGCCTACTGAGAGCTAGAGGTTAGAATGGTAGAGAGAACTGCTGGGAGGACTTCCTAGAAATGCAAAGCTCAGGGTCTGTCAGAAGCATGCTCTGGACAGATATGAGGGTTGGCTGAAGCATGGGCTGATCAGAGCCTGAGGAGGGGCATAAACAGCTGGAAAGGCCACCTTCCAAAACAAATTTTGACATTATTACCAGAACTTGAACTGACAGGACTTGGTTACTGATTGAAGGAAGAGGGAGACCAGTTTTGCCAAGCAATGAATGCCAGGCTGAGTTTGCCCTTTCTTCTGCCCTTGATGGCAGGGGATAGTCAATGACTGTTTCTAAAGATGGCCAGATACAGTTTTATTTGCCAAGTTAATTCTGGCTGCCAGACACGGTGTCTTAAGGAAAGGTTAAGGCAGGGAGACCATTAAGAGGTTGGTGCAGTTATGAGAAAGGTGGAGAGAGAGAGAGAGAGAGAGAGAGAGAGAGAGAGATTGGCCTGTGGAAGGAAGGTCTGTAATGGAGAAGTCTCCCATGAAGGGCAGAGGTGAGCTGAAGGGGCTCTATCTCTAAGAAGCACTCAAGGCCTGTTGGCAGCCTCAGTAAGATGACATACCTGGACTTGGCTGCCAATTGGATCGGAAGGTGAGGTAGAGAGATAGGGAAAAGATGACTGCCTCCAAGCTTTGTGTTCCAAGAGGCTAGGTGGCTGGTAGGGCCACCATTAGAGGTAAGAAGAGAGGCTGACTTGAGACTAGAAACAATGAGCATGACTTTGTATATGGAGTACATATGTCTGATTTGACATGCATGTGTATGATGTCCAATAAACAGAATTACAGAGTAGCTCAGGAGTGAATTGGCCTTGGGATGTAGAATTGGGAGATACTGTCTTTCTCTCACTCTTCTATCCTCCAAATTTGCATTTAGTTAAAATAGGCTAATGTAATCTTGTGACAAAGTCATACTATAATACTGAAACAAATGATTCTAAATAATATAATGCAGTAAAGTATGTCATGCAGTACAAGTGATAGTGTAGGACTTGTAATGATAGCGTAATGATGTAATCCAGAAACAGGATAATCATATGACAATTTACTAATATGAACCAGGAAATGATGGGTCAATGCACTAGTTAACAATATGGGGCTGTATTGTAGTAATGAAGTAACCATGTAATCAGTGACACTGCAACAAGGCACACAATCCAGCAACCAAATGACAACCTGACAGTGTAACCATGTTAACTCAGAAATGATGTACTGCCATAATGATGCCATGATATAATGGCAGAGTGTGGTGATGATGTCACACAATAATGAGGCAAACCAGGGAGCAGGTTGAGCAGCAACATAAACGGGTAACATTTCTAAACATAAATTTTACTAAAGACTAATGTTAAGGTGAAGAAAAATTTGTATAATAAGCAACCATTTATCTAAAAAAGAAAATAAATATGAATACATATATTTATTTGTTTACATTTTATAAAATGGAAAGATAAACCAAAAAGTTTTTTAATGTTTATCTATTGAAGAAGGGAGAAACAAAATGGAGAGGACAAGATAGAAGGCAGACATCACTGATTATATCTTATTTTGTAGATGTGACTTTAGAACCATGTACATATCTTACATAATAACACAACAAAATTAAGTAAGTAAATAAGCAATCCCCCAAAAGGCAAAAGCAAAATGAAATAAATGAACATAACTATCTATTGAGTTGGAATCATAACCACATAGAGAGACACTCTAAGTAATTTAAAACCTAGCAATTGACTATATGTGCATTCCTTAGTGAGCCATACACTGATAAAGCAAATAAGTAATGATATCAATGTTCATGGAAATTTTGGCATGAGAGAAACAAACAAACAAACAAAACCAAATGGTACATTAATGAAGATAAGTAAAATCCCTGTAGTCCTGGATTTCAATTGGACACATTAGTAATAACTCAATCCATTTTATCTTTTCAAACGCTGTATTTCCTTGCTCTAGCCACTGAAAAAGATAAGAAGTTAATCAACTCATTAACAGTAAGCACCTCTAGTCCCCAGATTGTGGTCTTTAAATACCACATTGTGCTAAAAGGAACCAGGACACTTTGGGGAAATGGAGGATGATTCTGGAAATCTTGCCATAACAGAAAGCAAGAAAGCTATTAAAACCTATTACTAGGGTTCAGGTCAAAAGGACTTATGTGTCAATGAGAGGCTGCCACTGACCAATGATGACATAATTGAGCATCAGTGAGAATAATAACTACAATTAATTTAAACTCATCAAATATATTTAAATCCATGAATGTATAATGAAAAGAAATATCTTATTAATCTTTGTAGGACACTAGGAAACCAACTTATTATCTGAGAAATTAATAAATGAAGGAAAGAATCAAGCATTTCTACTGTCTTTCTTATAAGAACTGTATCTCAGGAAAATCAAACAGTGGGTGAGGGGAATTTTCTCTTTATAAATGTCTTACAGCTAATAAATGAAGAATAAATAGATAGAATTAGAATATTATCATTTTGCAACCCCTAATGGAATAATATATCTAGTCAATGATCATCAATTGCTATTAATTTCACAAAAAGAGAAACAACAGAACATTATGCGCCTCTTGATGAAAATCGAAAACACACACACAAAACAAAAATAATAAACCCTATAGGTAATATTTCCAAAAAATCAAACCTGAATGTGATCAAGCCTCTAGATGTAACTACCATTTTACAGACAATATATGAACAGAGGAACTACAAGGATGAAATCTGGTTTAGGCTCTTGCTTGTATATTTCCCCCAGACAGTGAGAACCTATACGGCAAATAATCTGACTTTTTCAATAAAGAAATTGCAAGGGAGGAATAGACAAAAGGAAACTTAAGAAGCATATCAAGTAATTGTAATATATTTGAATCATGCAAGTAGTTAGAAAGAGGAGAAGGAGCAGGAAGAGGAGGAAGAGCAGGAGAAGTTATGAGGTAATCAGTGACATGTAAACATTATGAAATTTTTAGATAAGCTAGTGTTAGTATGATCATTTTTTAAGTCCTTTTATTTTAGAATTATTTAATGGAAATATTTACAGATTAAGTAATATAATGTCTGGTATTTTCTATAAAATAATATTGGGGCAAAGTGGTTGGCTATAAATTGATAATTCTTAGAGCTGGGCTCGTTATACTAGTCCCTCTATTTTTATATATGTTTGACATTTTCAATAATAGAAAGCTTTAAGTCTTTGTTATGTTAAATCAAACTAGTTAAATTTGGGGATAGCTATTTCCCCTATCTTGACTTTCAGAAAGCTGACAACTGTCTTCAATTGGTCAGCTATCTAAGCTGGAGATTCTGAAGAAACTGGCCAGCCTAAAAGAAAATACCTTCAGATTCTGGCAATCAGTCTCCCACGAAACATCTGGGTCTCCACTTTATCATTCTTCAGTGATGGCTACCTATCAACAGGGCCCAAACATGCACACAGAATTTCCAAGTAGTCTTTTACTGCCTTACTTTTGTGTATTGATGGACAAGAAAGGATATAAATGATTTAAAATAAGTCTCTAGCCCTGGCTGCTGTGGCTCAGTGGATTGAGCATCAGCCTGCGAGCCAAGTGTCACTGGTTCAATTCCCAGTCAGGGCACATGACTAGGTTGCATGTCAGGTCCCCAGTTGGGGGCACGTGAGAGGCAACCACATAGTGAAGTTTCTCTCCCTCTCTTTCTCCTTTCCCCTCTCTCTAAAAATAAAATAAACAAACAAACAAATGAACAAATAAATATTTTTAAAAATTAAAAATTAAAAAATAAAGTAAGCCTCTAACATGAGAGATAGAGACCACAATTAACTAGCACAAGAAAAAGAACTTGAAAAAAAATCAAAGGCAATTCAGGAAAAAGAAGAAAACTAAAAACAAAACAAAATAACTGTCTATAATTAATAAACTCAAAGTGGTAAAAGAAAAAGGAGTCAAAGGTGGAAAAATTAGGACAACTGTAATAACATAAACAATAAAAGGAAAAAATAGTGGTAAAAGAAATACACCCATGAAATAAAAACAGGGTATATTTTAAGGTACATTCAGAGAAGAAGAAGAACTTTTAAATCCCTGGGAATTAATATATATGTATATGTGCATAGATGTATATGTATACATGCATATATATAATATCAGATGTAAAAATATTCAGTGGAGGTTTTCAAGGTAAAATTGAGGAAATATCTAAAAAGTACAATGAATGGCCACAGTAATGAAACTAGGAAAGAAAAAATAACAAACTAGAGGATAAATACAGAAAGAATAAATATTGGACTAAGGGAGTCTTATGAAAAGAAGACAAAGAACTTCTGGCCAAGATGGAGGCCTAGACAGACCTGCTGCTTCTCCCTTCACAACTAAGAAGGAATACAACTACCTCAAAACTAGAGACAACCAGAAGTTCCAGAAAATTGAGCTGCATGGAAGTCCAACAAACAAAAAATAAAGAAGAAATACTCACCCAGACAGGTAGGAGGGGCAGAACCAGGGCGGAGAGGACTCGGTGTGGTGGTGGCGGCAACAGAAGCAGTGACAGCAAGAGGCTGGTGGAAAGCATGGTCACACATTTTAAAAACTAGGGAAGGACACCTGGGGAGCACTCCCAGCACCAGATCAGACTGCACAGCTCAGGGTCCCAGCACCAGGGAAAGTAAAGCCTCATTGCTTCTGAATGTGCAAACCAGTGGGGGCTGGGGGGGAGGAAGAAACTGCCAGTCTCTCAGTGGAGTCTATCAGGCTCCCACAGTCCTAGAACATCCGCAGACCCACCCACTCTGGGAACAATGGCCAGGGCAACAGCTTGACAGGCACCAGTCCCATACGGAAGTGGGAGAAGTGCCTGGAAAGGGGCAAGTACTGAGTAAGTGGCATTGTTCCCTCTCAGAGGCCTCCCCCAAATACAGCGCCACAACGTGGTAAAACAGGTTGCCCATTATTGATAAACACCTAAGGCTCTGCCCCTTACAACGTAACAGGTACAACCGCTCTACCTAAGACACAGAGGCAAACAAACACAGGAGCCTGTTAAGATGAGGAGACAGAGAAGTATGGCCCACAAGAGGGAATAGATCAAGGTTCCATTGGGAGAACTAAGTGACGAGGAGATAGCCAACCTAACAGACACAGAGTTCAAAACACCAGTGATAAAGATGCTCACAGGCTTGACAGATGTGCTTGAGTATGGCAAATGCATAAGGGAAGAAGTGAAGGCAATGATAAATGAAAGAAAGAAAAATCCACACAAAACCAATGGTGAAGGGCAGGAAACTGGGGTTCAAATCAGTGATTTGGAACATAAGAAAGAAAAAGCAGTCAACCAGTACAGAATGAAGAAACAATAATTGAAAAAATGAGAAGAGGCATAGGAACCTCTGGGACAACTTTAAACAACATCCAAATCATAGGGGTGCGAGAAGGAGAAGAGGAACCGCAAGAAATTGAAAATTTACATGAAAAAATAATGAAGGAAAACTTCCCAGATTTAGTGAAGGAAATAGACATACAAGTCCAGGAAGAACAGAGAGTCCTAAACAAGCTAGACCCAAGGAGGACCACACCTAGACACATCATAAGTAAAATGCCAAAGGTCAAAGATAAAGAGAGAATCTTAAAAGCAAGAGAAAAGAAGAGAGTTACTTACAAAGGGGTGCCTCTAAGACTCTCAGCTGATTTCTTAAAAGAAACTTTGCAGGCAAGAAGGGACTGGGCAGAGGTATTCAATGTGATGAAAAGCAAGGACCCACAACCAAGATTACTCTATCCAGCAAAGCTATCATTTAGAATGGAAGGGCAGATGAAGTGATTCCCAGACAAGATAAAGCTAAAGGAGCTCATCACCACCAAGCCATTATTATATGAAATGTCAAAGGGACTTACTTAAGAAAAAGAAGATCAAAATTATGAACATTAAAATGACAACAAACTCACAACTATCAACAACTGAATCTAAAATATAAAAAGAAAATCCAACTAAGCAAACCAGTATAGGAACAGGATTATAGGTATGGGGATCATTTGGAGGGTTATCAGCTGAAAGGGGGAAGGGAGAGAAATGGGGAAATGGTGCAGGGATTAAGAAGCATAATTGGTTGGTACAAAATGGACAGGGGGGAGTTAAGAATAATATAGGAAAGGGTGAAGCCAAAGAACTTATATGCATGACCCATGGACATGAAATAAGGGGGGGACTACGGGAGGGAAGGAGGGGTACTGGGCTGAGGGGAGCAACAGGAATAAAATTGGGACTACTGTGACAACACAATCAATAAAATATACTTTAAAAAAAATAAAGGAAAAAAATAAATAAAATCTTTAAAAAAAGAAAAGATGAAGAAAACCGAGGTGAGAAAATTATCAAAAAATAATTCCATGTATTTCTCCAAAATGAAGGACATGAATTTCTAGATTGAAAGAGCCTACCAAGTACTCAGCACAGTGAATTTACAAGTTCCCACACCAAAGCACATAATCATAAAACTATAGAACATCAAAGAATAAAGAAAAGCTTTCAAAATGAGAGAAAGAAGGGAAATAAGGTTTAAAGTATAACGGTTTAAAAATAAGAATGTTGACTTCTGGCCAAGATGGAGGCGTAGACAGACATGCTGTGTCTCTCTCCACAACTAAGAAGTAATACAACTACCTCAAAACTAAAAAATAACCATAAGTTCCAGAAAATCAAACTACATGGAAGTCCAGCAAAGATATAAAGAAGAAATACTCATCCACACAGGTAGGAGGGGCGGAGCTGGGACGGAGAGGACACGGTGTGGTGGTAGTAGCAGCAGCAGCAGCAGCAGGCCAGCGGAAAGTGCAGATACACGTTTTAAAAAGTCAGGAGGGACACCTGGGGAGCATCCCCCGCTCTTCACCAGACATTGCAGCTCACTGTCCCAGCACCGGGAAAATCAAGCCTCATTGCTTTTGACTGTGCAAACCAGTGGAGGTTGGGATGGAGGCAGAAACTGCCGGTGTCTCAGCAGAGTCTGCTTGTTTAAAGGGCCCCCACGGACCTAGAACATCCTCAGACCCACCCACTCTGGGAACGACGGACAGGGCAGCAGCTAGAGGGGCGCCAGTCTGGTGTGGAAGTGGGAGAGGTGCCTGGGAAAGGGGCGAGTGCTGGGCAGGCGGCACTGTTCCCTCTCAGACCCCTCCCCCACATACAGCGCCACAACGTGGTGAAACAGGTCGCCCGTTACTGACCAATCCCTAAGGCTCCGCCCCTTACAACATCATAGGAGCGGCAGCTCTCCCTAGGACACAGAAGCAAACAAACACAGGAGACTTCCCGCCAAGATGGAGGCCTAGACTGACACGCTCTGTCTCCTTCCACAACTAAAAAGGAATACAACTACCGCAAAACCAGAAATAACCAGAACTTCCAGAAAATAAATGGAAGTCCAACGTATGAAGTTATAAAGAAGTGGTGCTCGTCCGGACAGGTAGGAGGGGCGAAGACGGGGAGGACAGTTCAAGCTGTGCTGTCCGCGGCAGCAGCTGCAATGGAGGCAGGACAGCAGGAAGCACAGACACCCATATTTAGGGGGAGGCGAGAAGTGCCTGTGGAGCACCCTCAGCTGCAGACCAGACCCGTCAGGTTGCGATTCTAAAGCCAGGGAAGACAGACCTCCATTGCCTTGTACTGTAAGGCCCGGAGGGGGTGGGGATGGAGGAGGAGGCTCCCGGTCTCTCAGTGGAGAGTGAACGGCAGGAATCCATCTTGGACCCCCACTGCCGCAGAAAACGCCACAGCATGGTGATACGGGTTGCCCGGTTGTGACAAGTGCACGGGCCTCCGCCCCCTATAGCGTAGGAGGTGTGACAGCCCTGCCCAGGAAGCAAAGGTAAAACAAAACAGTCAGGATGGCACAGATCATGATAGAGATCCCAGTGACGCAGCTGACCAGACAGCAAATATCTAATCTAACGAAGCAGCAGATAGGAAATCTTTCTAAGGCACAGTTCAGAGCTTACAGACCTGACAGCAGATCTTAAACAAGACGGGGAAGGAATGAAGGCTAGTCCTGCTGAAACAAACAAAAACACATACAAAACAAGTGGTGATGGAGAGAAAACCAGGGATCAAATCAACAAATCGGAACATAGGGAAGGAACAAACAGTCAACCAGTGCAGAAAGAGGAAACGAAAAGTGAGGAAAATGAGGAGAGGTGCAGAAACTTATCAGACAGCTATAAAGGGGCCGACATCTGAATCATAGGGCTGCCAGAAGGTGAAGAACTAGAAATTGAAAAATTATGTGAAAAAATAATGAAGCAGAACTTCCCTAACTTGGGGAAGAAAATAGACTTACAGGTCCAGGAAACACAGAGAGTTCCAAAAAAACTGGACCCAGGGAGAACCACACCAAGATACATTATAATCAAAATGTCAAAAATTAAGGCTAAAGAGAGAATCTTAAAAGCAGCAAGAGAAAAGAAGAGAATTATGTACAAAGGGGTCCCAATTAGGCTATTAACTGATTGCTCAAAAGAAACTCTGCAGGCAAGAAGGGACTGGCAAGAAATATTCAAAGTAATGAAAAGCAAAAACCTACAACCACATTATTCTATCCATTCAGAATGGAAGGGCAGAGAAAGTGCTTCCAGGACAAAGTAAAACTGCAGGAGTTCATCAGATCCAAACCACTGTTATATGAAATGTTAAAGGGACTTATTTAGGAGAAAGAGGATCAAAAGTATGAACATTAAAATGAAAACTGTATCACAACAACCAACAACAGAAGATAGGGAAATGAAACAAAGGCAAACTAAGTAGGCAACGAGAAAAGAATTATAGGTATGGGGACATTATGGGGGGGAGATCAGCAGGGAGGGGGAAGGGGGGAAAAGGAGAGAGATGGTACAGGAATTAAGAAGCATAGTAGGAGGGAGTGGAGTAGACAGGAAGATGTTCAGAAGAACTATATGCACAACCAATGGGCATGGACTAAGGTGGGGGGGACAACTGGAGGGAGAGGGGTCACTGGGTGGAGAAGAACAAAGGGAAAAGAAATTGGGACAACTGTAACAGCATAATTAATAAAGCATACTAAAAAATAAAAATAAAATAAGTTTTAAAATTTAAAAAAATAATGGGCCACACAAATCTACTCCCTTTCTTATAAGACAACCATTTGATTATTTTTTTAAAATATTTTATTTATTTATTTTTAGAGAGAGGGAAAGGGAGGGAGAAAGAGAGGGAGAGAAACATCAATGTGTGGTTGCTTCTCATGCACCCCCAACTGGGGACCTGGCCCACAACCCAGGCATGTGCCCTGACTGGGAATTGAACCGGCGATCCTTTGGTTCTCAGGCCAGCACTCAATCCACTGAGCCACACCAGCCAGGGCATCTATTTGATTATTTGAATTCTTTTCTTCACTGGTATAAAAAGTTCCAGTTCTTCCAATGATGCCTCAAATGCAGAATTATTATACATTGCAGTCATTAATAAGTTTCTTTTACTCTCAAATATATCCCAGTTTAGGTAACAAATTTCATAGTGACTCTACTCATAGAACTTGGAGTGTAGATCCTTCACCACGGGGGTTGCCTTCCCTAGACATCACTCTTAAAGAGGGTTCTCAGCTCTAAACCTAGCAAAATATGGAACCTAGTGGAACAATTGATCTTGTTTATTCCAAGCTTTCTGCAACTACTCAGGAAGTTTGGGAGCATGGGTGTGTGTCATCATACTCCTGACAGTGCCACGTAACTGATTTACAACGAATTGGCTGTCAAATAAACTAGATCTTTTTCAAGTGAATCATTCTTAAACCAGGGCTTTTCTGATCTTTTGTAACCTGCCTGCAGGACTCCACCCCACCTTCCTCCAAATGTCATTTGTTTGTGTATGATCATTGTTCCAGCCTGTCAAGATCATTTTGAACCTCAAGTGTCATCCAACCTATTAGTGATCCTGTTCCTCTTTGCATCATCTGGAAGTGTGATGAGCTGGACACCTACATCTTCATTTGAGCCACTTATAGAAACATTGCATGACCAGAGCTGAGTCACAGGCTCACAGACCTCCCGCTGGCAAGACATAAACCCTATCATCATCACACCCCTCTGGGTACAGTGATTCACCAGTTATGAATACTCCAGGCAGGGCCATTATACATCTCACATTGTATGCACAAGCATAATCTGACAAACTGCTTAATGCCCTGTTGAAAACAAAAACAGTATCTTCAGCATTCTCTTATCCTTACCAACAAAAGAAGCATGATATTCTCCCTTTTGGTATGAGTTCCACCAAGGGCAGACATATCCTCATTGCTAAGCATTGTCAGACCCCATATATAATAATAATTTCTAGAATTTTGACAGGAATCAACATCAATTTTGACAAGCTTTAGTTTCCAAATCCATTGTCTACTCCTTGCTGAGTTGTAGGCATTACTTGTCCATTTCCATCCCACAGCACTCCTCCCACCCTTCATGATTCCCCAAAGGTCACTGAAAGCAGATTCCACATATGATCTTGACACCTATCTGGACCTGGGCCCTTTTATCATATTTTCTTACTGTTTCTGATTTGAAATCATTCTCAACACTCTGGAAAGAAAGAAAAGGTAGCAGATCTTCTCACTGTCTTTGGTTAATAATACAGCATGACCTTCTACCCCAAAGGTATTAAATACATTTTACTTATTTACATATTCATTCATTCATTTATTCATCAATCCATTCATTCACTTATTTAATCACACAAGTAACACATACTTATTAAAATGCAAATATTATGGATAAAGTTAAAGCTCTCAATTACCAGTCTTTCTAATCCTAGTCCATTGTTTATTGTTATTAGCTTGGTGTATATTCTTCTGTGCATTTATACACTAATATGTACATTAAAAACATATGCTTTGGCTTTTTGTTTAACTATGCTGGCATATCCTGCAAAACATGTTCCCCCATTAACATTTTCGTGGCAGAACATCTCTAGGTTTTTAGTACCCAAATTTGAGAATATATGGGTCTCACAATATTTTTCAGTTGTTTATATAAGGAAAAAATATACAGTATTTGCATCTCCCAAACTCAATATGGCATTTAAACATAATGATGTACGTACAGGAAAAGTCCCAAGTTACAGTTTGAATAGAATTGGTAGGGAATTGGAATCATGTGTAGATGTTTCAAAACATGTCACCAAAGGGAATGTGAGTCTGGAGAGTGGCTGACACTTAGAGGCCTTATTATTACGAACAAAGCAACCTTTTGTTACCATCACATTCCTTATTTGGTAACCAGAAAGCAATTCTTGAGCATTTTACATCCTAACATAATAACTTTTTTTACATAGTATTAGCATTTTACTGGGATTTAGTTACATTTTAGGAAATCGATGGAGGGCTTCAAGTTGACACAACCTGTTACCATTTTTGCCATTTAAAATAATGGAAGACAAGTTCCCAGTTAGTGTTTTCACACAAAACGTTTGATTTGAAGAAACAGATTTCTGACATTAAGAGATAAAATGCCTGTCAGATGAAGGGATGAAAAAAAATTGGCATATACATATCATAGAATCTTATTTGGCCATAAAAAGGAATAAAACTCTGCTACATGCCACAACATGGATGAATTTTAAAAGCATTATGCTAAGTGAAAGAAGCCAAACACAAAAAGACAAATATTGTATGATTCCATAAATAAAATATCTTACAGGCAAATTCATAGAGATACAAAGTAGATTATTGGTTACCAGGAGCTTATGAGAGGGAGGAGTGAGAAGTGTCAATTTATTGCTTAATGGATATAGAGTTTCTATTTGGGATGATGAGAAAATTTTAGAAATAGTGGTGATAACTGCACAACATTGTGAATATAATTAATGCCACCGAAGTGTCCACTATAATATGGCTGAAATAGCAAAATTTATGTTATATACATTTTGCCACAATAAAAAGCAAAGGTTCTATGTATTTAAAAAAATTTTTTTAGCACTGAGATTCTTATTTACATTGACTCCTACAAAGATTAACATATATATGAAAAAATTCAGGGAGACTCTTGTTTTTTCCATATTGAACTTTTATTTGTTTGAAAAAGAAGAGTAAGATGTCCATATATACACAACTGACAAAGGTTTTCTTCTGTAACATGCTTTTCTCATTCAACAGTATAATTAGAGAGACCCCAGTGTCGATACCTGGCAGCGCCCGAACAATTGTTGCCAAATCCTCTATAGCAGAGATTTTCAACCATCTTCATCTCATGGCACACATAAACTAATCATTAAAATCTGCAGCACACCAAAAAATACAATATATTTTTTGCTTATCTGACAAAAATAGGTATAATTTTGATTCATTCACACCAGACAACTATTATCGCATTGGCTGTTTTCATTTTTTATTTGATAATCTAAGGGAAAAGAGGTCAACGGGCCTGACTACATGGTCAGATATTGCACGTTTCAAAAATTCTCACAGCAGACTGGCTGAAAATTGCTACTGCTGTATAGGATAGAAGTACCTGGGCTTTGCTGGGCCATTGCCCTACTAGGCAGTGTTCATGGCCTTCACGCTTTTCAAGCTCTAACCTTTCAGATGCTTTTCACAGTGTGTTGCCAATCTGGTGTCCCTCTCGCTGATCACTCTTCGTTCCTCCATGGTCTGTGCAAGGCCTTGTCAATCTGGTGTCATTAGAGACCTTCCCAGGCAGTCACATGGGTGTTCTCCCCTACCTCTTTCGGATATGGAAATACGTGCTCAGAGATGTTCCTTGCTGGTTTTAAAAGCAGGAAGTATTTCAAATGCCCATCACTAAGAGATTATTCAATAAAGTTATCCTTACAGTAGACTACTATGCAACCACTAACAATTTTGGTATAGATCATAGAACTATATTTATTGACATGAAAAATTTCCCACAACTGCTAAGTAAAAAAAGTTTTCAAAACAACATATATTATATAATGTAGTATTTTCAAAAAGAGAAAATTGATTATGTACATAAAAATAAATTCTGGAAGGACATATGTGTACACCCAAATGTGAATAGTGGTAACCTGGGTGATAGGATGACAAGCGATGTTTTATTTCGCACAGCTGAATTTTTCAGTTTTTCTTCAATTAACATTTATAACTCATGAAATGAAGGAAAAGAGCTTTTTTAAAAAGAAAAAGTCAGGGTTGAGATCCCTGAGTCTGGTAATTATACGGAACTATCTTAGAACACAAATAACATTTCTTACACGTTTCTCTTTCTCCCTGTGAGTTCTGTCTCTGCTATAAGGAAGAAGGAGGGGAGGAAAACAGGGGGAGGCTACTTTTGTAGGCACGGTGCCAAGCTTCAGCTAGGAGGCTTTGTCTCCATTATTGCATTTAATCCTCACAAAAACTGAGTGGGTAGATATTATTAGGCCCAGTCTACAGATAAAAAACTGAGGCTCTGAAATGATAGGCAATCACCTTCAATCATGCAGCTCATAAATTACTAAATCAAAATTCAGAGCTAGGTTTGCCTGCCTCCAAAGACCCCACACACACACAATGACACTCTCTAGATGTACTAATCACCCCACCCTCACACAACTACCGTCCTCGTTTCTGTCGGAGGAGCATTTACTCTCTCAAGGACTCTATACTGAACAATCTACACTCAGGGCGCTCGGCACTGGAGATTCAGTGATGAACAGAATACATGGTTCTTCCCCTTGTGGAGTTTATATTCTAACTAGAAAATAGATTATTAAAGTGCATGGGAGCCAAATAGAGAATATTTTTGCAAAGTCATAACCAATACAGGTTCACCAAGAACCAGCAGTCTAAAAGGAGAAAAGGAAGGAAAAGTAGATGAGTGTAAGCCTGAAAGGGAATTTCCATGACTCCCATGGAATTTCCATAGTCCCGTGACTCCGTCCTTGGCCCTTCCTAGTCCCCGTTTTTGTTAATGACCTCCAGGCTCATCAGATTATCAGAAGCTATAACACTTACTAAATGGCAGAGGCCAAAATTAGACAGCTTGGGCTAATGGGTCAAAATGAACATAATGCAATTAAAGGAATAAATGTAAAGTCCCGAGTTTGTGTTACAATTACGTATCAGTCATCCCAGTGCACTGTGAGACAGTCCGGGTTCGTCGGTGGCTCGTGTGAGAAAAAGCAGGGAGAGTTTGTTGTCCATGAGCTTAATGTGGGTCCACAAAGCCAACCAACTACTCTGAAGCCAGGGCATTGGTGTGGACAGCCCTGATGGAGTGCAGCAGAGGCAGGAAAGAATAGTGCCTTTGGCACTATTCTGAGAGGGCCCTTCAGCCACCCAGTCTCTGGAGCACACTGCAGGTGTCCATAAAGACACATGCATGTGCCCTGGCTGGCGTGGCTCAGTGGATGGAGAGTTGGCCTGCGAACCAAAGGGTCTCCAGTTCGATTCCCAGTCAGGGCACATGCCTGGGTTGCAGGCCAGGTCCCCAGTTGGAGGTGCGCGAGAGGGAACCACACATTGATGTTCTCTCCCTCTATCCCTCCCTTCCCCTCTCTCTACAAATAAATAAAATATTTAAAATATATAAAAGATTTTAAAAAGACTCATGCATTGCTGCATCATCACATAGCAGGGCTGACTGCCAGCTCCATCCCTCTCCATCCCTCTCATTTACAGAACAGCCACCTGAGGCCCAGAGAGGGGAAGGTTTCTGCCCAGTGGGCTCAGCATGTTTGCAGCAGACCTAGGACAACTCTTGACTATTGTGAATAAATGGATGAATGAATAAGTGAGTGAATGATGTACTGTACGTGGATGAGGATAAAGTATGTGGAGGGGTAGCAGATAAGAGCAATTAGTCGAAGTGATGTTTTCCCATTGATTCATGCACTGATTCTCGGTGCTGAGTAAATGAATGTGTATATGAATATCCACACCACACCATGTCCCCAGAAGTTCTGCTGCAACCTCCTGTATGTTCTCCTCCTTGCTCCAGGCTAGTGCTGTTCCAACTCCCTGGGTTTTCTTTGCTGTTTCCAAGGCCCCTCCTCCAGGAAGACCTCCTGAACTAGGGAGGCAGTGGTGCTAGCCTCCCATCCAGTCAAAGAGCCCTGCCAGCAGCCACAGTCTCTGCTCAGGGAGTTATCCTAAATTATCTTAAGGGGGCAGGAGCCTAGAGAAAACCCCTGACTGTACCTTTGCACCACTATCTCCCATATGCTTCCATGCCTCTGGCCCCTCATTCTCTCACCCTCACCAGGGCCCCATCCTCAGATCCATGTCCCTTGAACCCCAGACCCCCAGTTCCCTTTCTCTTCCCCTGTACCCTCCCCCAAGATTCTCTGTCATTATCTCTGGAAAGTGAGGCTTGTGCATCATCATTAATGGGCTAAACAGCAGGGTCAGCGAGGCAGGTAGCAGTAAACACAGCAATTACGGCCGCGCCTCCATCCGAGCGCCTTCACTCCCAATCCATCTCCCCTCATCACCGGGCGGTGCTGAGCCGGCCCTGCCTTCATTACATTAATCAGGTTAATTCCAAGTTAGAGTCCACATTCTAATCAAAAGGCAGTCAACAAGGGTGAGGTGTAGAAGGGAGCGGGAAGAGCTGTCCTCCCAAAGAATGGGAGTTGACAGCAGGGTCCAGGTCTGGACACCTGACAGCCTGACCTACAGAGCCTGTCCCGTCCAGGTGCTGCTACCACTCTGTGTCTGGGCCTTGCTCCTGAGACCTCTCTTACATCCTGGATACGACCCAGGGCTAAGGCTTTGGATATGTAGTGAGGGACAAGGGAGAGACTTTTCTTGTCTCTCTAAATAGGCCAAACACGCAATCATGGACTGTTGGCCAGATTGTACCCTGACAACCCTAGGAGAGCACCATATTCGTATTGTAGTTGATGGGAGCGATGCCCTTAGAGCTGTGCAAGGTACAACATACACAACAGTGCAGAGCGGTCCTGCAGCCCACTTCCTGAGAAACCAAGGGCCTAGAGATGGAGGGGGACAGTGGAAGCGGGAGAGTAGAGGCCACGGAGCCAACACTGGAACTCAAAGAGCTTGTAAAGAGGAAACAGAGATCAACAGACCCAGCTCCCACTGCCTACAACAACTCCATCAGCCCCCAACATGCTGGCATTTCCCCAAGGTTTTGTCCTCACCCTGTGCTAGGTAACCTCACCTGCTTCCACAGCTTCAGATATTGCCGCATTGATGAAGACCCCCTTCCCAAAAGTCTTTCCTTCCCTGGCTTCCTGCTCCACGTGGGTAACTGCATGGAAGTCCCTATAGCCACACAAAGAACATGATTGAAATAGCTCAGAAGTTTCTCTCCTAAATTTATTTCTCTTCCCTTTCTCAATGGAGTCTTCCCTAACTGGTACAAGCTGTAAATCTTGGAAGTCACCTTTGAGCCTTTGTTCTTGGTCCCTTTATTAGTCCCCCACTGCTGCTGTAGCAAATTACCACAAACTTAGTGGCTTAAAACAACACAGATTTTATTATCTTTTAGTTATGGAAGTCAGAAGTCTAAAATGAGTTTCACGGAGTTCAAATCAAGGTGTCGTCAGGACTATGTCCCTTCTGGAGGCTTAGGAAAGATTTGGTTCCCTTGCCTTTTCCAGCTTCTGGAGGCCGCCTGCATTTCTTGGCTCATGGCCCCTTTCTCCATCTTCAAAACCAGCAGCATAGCATCTTCAAATCTCTTTCCGACTGACCCTCCTGCCTCCCCCTTCCCAATAAAAGCCCTTGTGAGTACACTGGACCCACCCAGAAAATCCAAGTTAATTTCTTGGATTTTCTTAGCAACCTTAATTCCATCTGCAATCTTAATTCCCCCTTGCCACATAATGTAACATATCCACAGGTTGGGATTAGGATATGGGCATTGAAGAGCAATTATTCTGCCTACCAAAACATCAGATGCCCTATTACTTTTCAAGTCCTGTTATTTCTAGGCCTCCAGGTAACCCTTCCTCCTGTCAGTTTCTACCTTCTTCATCTTGGATTGTCTGGATGTTGCAATTATCTTCTAACTGGTAACTCTGGCTCCAACATCTCCCTCTCCAATCCATCTCCCAAGTGGCTGCCGGAATGGAGCTGATGCCTTTGCTCACCTCTTTCCCTCAGCTCACTTCTGATTTCGGTACAGCTAGTCTAAGAAAGGGGACCTCAGTCTGGATAAGTGCCCAGCTTCTCATCCTTTAGAGGGACCATTCTGAGGTACACCCTACATGATCCCTGAGAGGATCCCCAAGGACTTAGCCCGCAGTGGCAATAGCTCTCTTATGTTAGACTTTTCTCCCTCCCTACTGCTCCCTGGGATCACGCCCCAAACAAATTGCCTTCACCCAAGTCCTTGTTTCAAGCTCTGATTTGGAGGAAATCAAACTAAGACATAAAATGATATCTGTAAAATGAACATTTGATCAATTCATCTTCCTTACTAAAGATAGTCAATAATTCCTGTCCTCAGATGAAAGTAGGTTGGTATTTAAATCCCAACTCATGTCCCAATCTCATTGTCTCCTACATTCATCCATTCATCCTATTCACCAGCCATACCAGATTCCACCACGAACTTTCACATCCCCAAGCCCTCACTCATGCCAAGAGCTCTGAGCTTATCTAAATCCTGGCCCCTGAGCTCCACTGTATAAATGTCCCATAGCAAACTTCAAATTTAACATGTCCACAGCTGAACTCAACTTCTTACCAATGTTCTCATCTCTTTCCTAATTATCTCTCAGTTTTCCTCTGTTTTATCTGGCTCTTCATCGTCTTTTCCTGATTCTTTTTCTCCCTCCAGTCTCATACACATGAGCACTCTCCAGAGTTTTCCCCTTGACCCTCTTCTTTCCTTGATCTCAATACTTTCCCTGAGTAGTCTCATTCATTATGATGACATTAGTTACTTTGTACACACGCTGATAATGTTTTGGGTTTTTTTTTGTTTTTTTGTCTGCAGGCCAGACCTCTCTGCCAAGCTCCAGACTCATACCCAGCTGCCTGCTGGATGCCTCAACCTGGAGGTTCTATCACAACTTAAACTACATGTTCAAGGCCCTCATCCCCCAACTTGTTCTTCCTCCAGTGTCTCCCTTTATGGAATGGCCTACTACCTAGATGTTCATAAACCTTCAGTACTTTCTTCCCTATTCCCCTCCCCAACCACTATCCATTCTACCTATTCTCTCTTTCCTCTTTCCTCAGACCTTCACAATCTCTCCCCTGGATTTTGTAATGATTGTAACTGGTTTCTTTGCCTCTTGTCCTGCCTTCATCAATCCAACCTCCTCACAGAAGTCAGAGAGGCCTTTCTAACACACAAATCTGGCAGGGTTACTTTCTACTCAGTACCTAGGAGGAAAAGTTCACATTTCTTAGCATGAACTAAAGTCCTTCTTGCTCTGGATATGCCCTTTTGGGCATCCCAGCTTCCCTGATGCCACATATACTGCTCCCTCTGGCTAAAATGCACTTTCTGTGTTGCAACCCCATCATCCCTTCTCTTCTTGGAAACGTCTTCTCTTTTAAGCCACCTCTTCTGGGAGGCCTTCCAGAACAGTGCTCCCAGAGCAATCTATGCAGTATGGTTCTGTGACATTTATTTATCAGTCTGTCTCTTCTATTAGACTATGAATCCTTGAGGGCAGGGGCCCCATCTTAGTCATCTTTGTCCCAAAGCACTGTGTGTGGATCTTAGAAGTTCATTTGAAATTTACTGAACAAATGAACTAATAGATGTTCAGTTCCACACACAGCCAAGTTCTTACCTACATAATAACACACAATAATCAGTGTATTCATGGTTACACAGTCAGACACAGTCTTCCTTATTCACACTGCTATTTCCACGTACAGGAGTCTTCAAAAGTCAATCACATACCTCCACTGTCACTTACCTCCAGCCAAATACCAACTCACCCACATACCCACCTCTGCATCAACCAAGTCACTCACAGGCACACCCACACAAACACGCACAGTCAGAAACACTCCCACATGGTCGTGCACACAGATCCACACAGACACACACTTTCAGCTCCAAATACCTAGAGGGCACACTTCGTCTCCAATTGTGAGCAAATGCTGTTGGTTTTTATTAATCTGCAGACTCTGTGTTTGCCGGTCTCTCTGGCTCCCCCTCTCCCTCTTCCCCACTCTCTCTCTTTCTGCTCGGAGGCAGGTGAGCACATCAATTTTCTCCTCGTCTGTGGCAGTTAAATTAAATGGAATCGGCCTGATTGCTGAAAATCAAAGGGAAGGCTGATAAAGCAATTAAATCTCTCTAATTCCTCGTCCTGAAAGGTGCAGCGGCTCTGAAGCTAATTAACTTCATAATGAAAATCCTTCTTCACCCTTTTAGGCTCTTCTCCCCAGGTCTCCTCTCCTTCTCTCCTTCTGGGGAGAAGCTGGTGACTGAGGAAGAGCTGGATCAGCAGCATTAAAAGTCAGAACTCTGGAGTGGTCTCAGGAGGCCTTCCAGGGCTCCTACAGTCAGCTCCCTTCCTCCACCCTTCCCCATTCACCTGTCTACCCTCAACACCTAGGCCCTCTTCTCCTATACCCAGTTGCCTGCTTACCTCGCAACATTGCATTTCTAACATCAACTCCTACCTCAAACACTCAGCATCATGCCAACACCATCTCAGCCTCCAACACCTAACCCCACTTTCAGTACAGCCCTACATCAAACACCCAGCCTACTTGAACAATGACCCCGTCTCCAGCGCCCACCCATTTCACCTTTAACACCCAGCCCTTCCTCAACACCTAGACTTACCAGCAAATCAGCCCTCTTCAACCTCAGGTCTGTTCTAATACCAGCCCTACCCCAACAACAGTCCCACTTCCAATGCTCAGTCCTACCACCAAACCAGTTCTACTCTTACACCCAAGCCTATCCTACTTCCCTACCAGCCCTACTCCAACACCCAGGCCCATTTTAGCTCCACTCCTATCTCAACACCAGCCAACCTCCAACACATAACCTATTATTTTGAGTAACTAATATGTGCCCAGAACTATGCTCAGCACTGGGTCTATATAGGTGAACAAAAAAACAAACAGCCCACCCTAAACTATCTCCTTCTCTAGAGGTACAGACAGAGAGCAAAAAGACAATCATCATATGAGCTAAGACCTTCCTAAAGCGAAGCCCATGACAAGGGCCCCTAATGGGCTCTAGCAGACAGAAAAGGCTCCCAGATGGGAGACACTTGAGCTAGGTAGACTGGCTAAATGGGAGAGAGATGGTGTCAGGAGAAAGAGCATTTGCAAGGCTTGGGGATGGGGGAGAACATGGACTGGTCAGGCATTGGGAGTCTGGAAAGCTAGCCAGTGGGCATCTGGAGATGAGGTTGGGTCACGGGACAGGGGGCCAGATCATGAAGGGCTTTGAAGACCATCGCAAGGAGTCTCTGTTTTTTTCAAACAATGCCAGAAGCTGAAGAAGGAGTTCTGTGTCAGATACAACCAGAGTCTGATGGACTTGTCTTCCACTGCCCCATATGAGGAAGCAGGGCGGACACAGGGAGCCTGATGGCCTCACATGCATGCGAATGTCTGTGGTCACACCAGCAGGGAATAGACCTGGAGGGTAGGGACCACAAGAGACATCCAGTCAATGCTTATCTAAGGAAGTAATGGAGCAAATGTACTGGATGGCCTTCAGTGATTTGCGAGACAAGAAGCCCCAGTGGTGTAGCTGTCCCTTTTCCACCCTTGCAGTGCTAGCACTCTAGCACCTTCCTCTCTTCTCTTTCTGGAAATCTCATCCACTCTCAGGGCTTCAGATACCACCTTTCCATTGATGGCTGTGAGCTCCACAAGGCAAGGGCACAGCCTGTCCCATTCACCACTACATCTCAGTCCTATCTAACATAGATGCTGAGTAATACTTGTTGACTAATACATAGAAATGAACAATGAACAAGGACTTCCAAAGTTAGAGCCCCGCTGTCAACTCAACATTTCTGCTTGAGTATTTCCATCTCACACTCAACATGTCTAAGCCCAAGCTCAGCGCTTCCCCCCACACCCTCTCCAATCCTGCTCCTGTTCTGAGTTTCTCATGTTCGTTAATGGCACCACCAGCCACACTAGTGACCAAGCCAAAGTCCTAGGCTTCATTCTTGGCTCCTCCCTCTCTGTAGCCCCTACCCTGACACCAATTCAGCCTCCAGTCCTATTCATTCTGCCTTCCTGATGGTTTCTCCTTTCTTCTCCCCCTGTAACATGTCGGTCCTCAACTCTCATTGTCTCTCCTAGACTATTGTACTGATTTCCAAACTGGTCTCCCTGCTTTGATTCTCAAGCACCTCCAGTCCATCCTCCAGAACAATTGTTCTTAAATAGAAAATAGGATCACACCATTCACATGCTTATTGCCCTTCAGGGTGGCTCCCCAATGCCTATAGAACAAGGCCCAAAACCCTCAGCCAGCCTAAGGACTCCCCAGGCTTCAGCCACAGCATACTTCTTACAGCTACCAAATATCCTGAATTCATGTCAGGTGCCTGGAATCACATCCCCACCACTGCCTGGAATGCCCATCTCCAAACTCTTTCCCAGGCCCCAGCTTCCCCACATCGCCACACTGTTCACTTGGTAAAACTCTTCTCATCTCTCAAAACTCCTTGCAATTTTCTTTAGAGACTCTATTTTGTTTTGGTTTTCCTTTGAGCTTTTTTGATGCCTTCTCAGCATTCTGCATTGAGCAAGTAGTATTTTTATAAGTAGAAAAGGTTTCAAATGCAGCTGAGAACCCCCTTCTCTACAGAGATTTTCCCCATGCTTCTGCACCCCTACTCAGAGAATTCAACTTCCTTTGGGCCTTACAGTCTCTCCCAGTCCCTGGAACACCAGCAGCCTTATCTTTTTGCACACCTGTCTCCTTTGAGGTCAGAGTCTATGAGCACCTTGCTCATATTGGTTAGCACAGTGCTTGGCAGATGAAATGTGCCCCATGATTGTTGAATGAATGAATATTCATATGGCCTGAGGAGGAGCTAAGGGTTTGATCCAACCACAGCATTCTGGGGAGTAAGGGTGTTAGGAGAACTTGATCTGGGAGAGGTGAAGAATAGCCAGCATGCCTACCCCCTGCTTTAGGCCCCTGTTAGACACCCAAGCACCCACATTACCACCAGCCAGGCCCCTGTCTCCTTGCCATGATGGGGAAGGGTAGTAATAGAACTTTCCCAAATGGAGAAGACCACTTTAGGGGCCTAGGCTCAAGCTCCAACCCAGACCTGATCTCTACCTTCAGAGACTCTCAGAGGGATGGGTAGACCACATGGAGAAAGAAGTAGTGGGCATAGAGGAACAGGAATATTGAAGGAAAGGCAGAGAGACAGGGAGCATGGCAGAGGTAAGGTCGTCCTCATGAAGACACAGGGGGAGGGACAAAGAGAGACACAGGAAGGATAGATATGCAGCAAGACCCAAGCATAGCCCAGAAGCCTCCCCCAAAGCTGGGGTTGAGGAACAGTGTCTCTGGAATGGAGTGCACCCCCCCACCCCGCCACCAACAAGGTACTGCTTCCATCCTGGACCATCTCCCCACCCCATTCTAGAGCCTGTGGGCAGCACCCAGCAGGGGGCAGATGAGGCTGCACAGTGAGTAATGGGCTCCAATATGGGCCCAGATTCTCGGTGCTCGGGGGGCTGGCGCAGCTCCGAGACTGGGAGGAGGGGTGGACTGGAAGGCGGGGTGGACTGGAAGGCGGGGTGGACTGGGTGTGCGTGTCCAGACTGGCCATTGGAAGTGGGGATATGTCTTTGGCTTTCTTCCCTGAGGACCCAGGGTACTTCAAGTAACCAATGACTCAGAGCAGCAGCCAGGAGACTTGAGAGCAGTACCTGGTGCAGGGCTTGACTTCTGTTTGTAGAGAGTGCAAGACAGGCCTCCTGAAGGGGTAGGTGCAGCTGAGCAGGGAGTCAGTGTGTGTGTTGGTAGCTCTCTGAAACTGCCCAGGGCACATGCATGCATGTGTGTGAGTGAGTGCGCACGCGCACACACACACACACACACACACACACACACACTATGCTATAGCATTCACACCCAGAGCTAGCCACTGTGAGGTGGCTGGATAGACACACTCATCAGCACTGTTTGAGCACCTACTATGTGCCACAGCCCATCTGAACCATTCATGCGCTCAGCCACACACCACACAACTCAACCACACGGACCCACAGATCAGTCCCACACACATAGTCATCATCCCCACACTCATGCCATCACACCCTCATCTCCCCACTGACCTTTATTCAGCCACCCACACTTCTACAAGTGACAAGTCACAGCCAGACAGAAAACAAAATGCACCCACTCAGTCACAAACAGCCACCAACACTTATTCACTCTCTCTCAGTTGTTCAGAGTGAAACTCAGGCAACCCGCACATAGTTCATCACAAAAAAGATTGCTCAGTCGCCCAGACACCTGACACATATGCAGAAATATGCAGGCACACATGCATGCACATACGTGCACACACACACAGATTACTCAGTTTTGCAAAAATGGTGGAGGGAAACCCCAGAGATCAAGAGCAGTGTCTGGGTCTTGGTTTTGAAGAGAGAAGACAATCTCAGGCTACTGGGCTCACGGAGGCAGATCTGTGGCCCTAGGGAGTCCAGTGATGTCAGCCACAAGGTCCAGGTCTCTTGGGGACAGTTCTGACCATCCAGCTAACTCAGGACCCATTCACACTGTCTCTAGACACCCTCCTGCACCCTACCAGGGTCCAGTCCCCTTCAGTCCCTACAGTCAGCTCCTCCCTGCCCCCTCCTGTCAGCTCATTCTTTTCCCATCTGCATCCCCTCTCCTCCCCCCCTCCGACCCCCCCATCCCCACCCCTCGGTGATAAAAGAGCCAGATTGGAGCGGGTGCCACGCAGCTTCATTCCCCACCATATGGGCCCAAAAGCCAAATCGTCAGCTAAGCGATTAAATCAAGTATGTCGAACAAAATGTTATGAACTGACATTATGGGTATATAATTTTATGCCATTTGTTGCCATCTGTTTATCTAAACAGCCCCCATTCCACACAGACCTACAGACTCACACCTTCCTTCTTACCCCCACTCCAACCATCAAGATCCCCCACCCCCAACCAGAGCCAAAGGTCAGGGACAAGAAGACATGTGCCTGAAAGTTGGAAAACTGAAGGCTCTGGGGTTCTTAGGCACCAGTAGGAATTGAGGGCCAGGGGTCCCAGAGAACTGAAGGATGGGAGAGTAGGGATCAGGATTGTTCTAGGCTTGGGAGGGGTCAAGGCCTTTGGGAAGCAGGAAGCTAGGGAATCAGGAGTTCTGGGCATAAAGAGTTTGGCTAGGGCCCCAATATAGGACTGAGGCCAGGGGAGCCCTACTGGCAAGCCTCCAGCCTGGTACGTGGCACACGTGAGCAAATGTGTGCGTGGGGGCAGGCATGAGAGCGGCAGCTGTGCACATCAGTGGCTGTGGGAGCTTCCCCTCCCTCTGCCCCCTGTCTGCTCTGGGGGCCTGAGACTCTCAAAGCCTTCTAGGGAAGGCTGGCTCCTCTTAGAACCACAGGCACAGACCACAGATCCAGAGGCTTACATTTGGATTACTCAGGTCTCCTCCTCAGCAAAGACCACTGGGCATGTGCCCTATCAAGCCCAGAGGCTGGGGAGCTGCCCTCCTCATAACCATCCAGACCCAAACAGCTTCAGAGTCAGGGATAGCCTCTCAATGCTAGGCCTGTGGCCTCTGAGCTTAAGTATGAGCTCCCAGTCACAGGTGCTCAGCTCTCCTACCCTTTCCTACCCACTGCTGCCTGCCCCTGACCTGTGTCTGACTATATCTGTGGTGCCTCTCTGCCTGTCCCTCCCTTGTCCACTCCCTCTGTCTGGATCTCACCTCTGCCACGTTGTTTCTCTCACTCTGCATTAGTTTTTGTCTCTCATCTCTCAGGCTCTTCTTTCTGCCTCTTGCTCTATTTTGGCCTCCAACTTTCCAGAAGGTGCAGGCTAGAACCTCAGGGCTGTCCAATCACAGAAGTGGTGGCTCCACAGAGGGATGCAGGCCAGAGTCGGGGTGAGGAGCGGGGCAGGGACAGAACAGGGCAAGACATTAGACCCCAGGGACTCCAATGGCAGACAGTCAGGTGATCCTGGGGCATTGAAAGTGTGGGGAGCCACTCAGGGAGCTGGAAGGAGAATGGCCTGTGGGTCACAAAGGGTGATGAAGGTGTGGGAAGCCTCCTGCCCCGTGATGCTAACCCAGAGGTACAAGGAGAAAGCCCTGCTGAAGGGTGCACTAGGCAGTAGTGAGGAAACTCTCCAAGGGTTTATTAACACACACACACAGAGGCATATCACATCCACACCCATTCCCACAGACACACGTGGCCACTCACTCACACACAGGCAGCATCACAGTGAAGCTCCCCATGTAAACACCTCAAGGTCACCCTCACACATACTCTTCCAATCAGGGACACTGTTGCCAGCAAAAACAGCCCTCCACAGCTCACTGAGCCCCAAGGCAGATGTCCCAGTGCCCCGCCTCTTTCAGGGCTCTGGGCGTGTGTGCACAAGGGGTTAGGTACCCCACGCCCAAGTTCACCTCCACTGCCCCACCCAGCATCACACAGCCACCCTTCCTGGCTCCAGGTCTCTGTCCCTGCAGGAACTGAGTGATACTGAGAAGGGTCAAAGTGAGCGATAGGAAGCCAGCCAGGTAGGGGAGAAAGAAGCAGCTAGAAAGACTGAAGAGGAGACTGAGTCTGAAACGGAGACAGAAACTGAGGGAGGATGAGGAAGACACAGAGACAGAGACCCCGCTCAAAGGACAGAGAGAGAAAGAGAAAGACAAAGAGAAGAAAGAGACTTGAAGACTCAGAGGGAGAGCAGGACAGTGAGAAGAGCGAGGGGACGCTGCAGGTGGGCGGGCAGGCGGGCGGGGGCGCCCAGGACGCGAAGGCCAGGGAGGCGCGGGCGGCAGCGGCTGAGGATGGAAAAGCTCATTTTGCTGGTAATTTACTCTCCTGCTTTTGGGCCGCTCTGCCTGCCGCTGCCGCCCGCCCGGGCTGCCTGTTCCAATATTAGATATAAACAAGTAAACTGTGTAATGGATCACATTAAGCAGGCCTTGCGTCTTGAGGCAGGATTTAATTTGCATGGCAGATTAGCTTGTCTTCCCAGCAAGGCACCCCGGGGCACCCCGAGCTGTAATAGGATCCCGCCTCTTAGAGCCCATTAAGGCAATTGAGAGAGCCTCCTAATCTCCCTCCCCTCCCTGCACCAGAATCCCCTCCTGCTGGACTGAGAGGGGCTTTCCATGGCTGGACCCTCTGCTTCCAACCCCCACCTCAAGTCCCACCTCACCCTTACAGCAGTGACCCTAGATCCCATGAGCTGCCCCTTCCACCCCTCATCTTAGCACCCAACCTCAGAAACACCCTCTGCACAGCCCAACTCTTCTTCAGGGCCCCAGCTACCCTGAACCCACTTTTTCCCATTCTCCCTAAGTCTCCCGAAACTTCAGACCAGTGCTCTGACCCCCAACTCTCTCTTGCCCACTGAGATTTCTAAAACCTTCCTCCAATCAGCGGGGCTTTTTAGCTGAGGACGAGCAGTAGAATACGATCCATCCCTTTCTCCAATTTGTCCTTTAACAACTATTTCTCAAGCTCCCTACATCTTTAACAACATTGTCGCCAGGATGGAAATCAGAGCAGGACTCAGAATCTGCATGAAGATCAATGTGAAAGCCACAATCTGGCTTCAAACTGAGGCTGAGGTGAGTGGTTATAGGACCTGCACTCGTGGGGTGCTCTGAAGTTTCTAAGTTTTATTCTTATTAGGTCACTAATCCTCATAGGAAGCCTTCTAGATCAGCCTCACTTTACAGATGAGGAAACTGAGGCTCAAAGAGGAGAAACGAGTTGCCCAAGGTCAAATAACTAAGTGTCAGCTCCAGAACTAAACCCAAGCCTTCCCGACCGTGCCCCCCACCCCCAACCCAGTGCAGCAGCCTTTCCGATAAACCACACTGCTGGGGTCAACACAGGGGCCAGAGAGGAACAGGGCAGTCTGGAGACTAAGGACCAGACTAAGGTCTGTACAAGAATCAGTATGGCCATGGATATCCATCCCCTGCCCCACCACTGGGCCAGGGTGAATACAGCCCGCACCACAGCTCAGTATCCCCACTCATTTAACAGGAGGTGCTCCTGCAGTGCAGTTACTGACCACTGTTAAGAGGACAAAACAACCAAAGGCCAGTAGGAGCAAAAGTAGGGATAGACATAGAGAAGGACATCTGTGGGACATCCAGGTGAGTTCCCTCAGCATTGGAGAGACCTGGAGCTGGATCGAGCTGGGCTGGCGAGGGGGGCTATGGAGCCTACAAGCAGGGAGAAGGGGCCCGGTGGGTGGGTATGGGGCCAGGCTGGTGGAGAAGGGTCAGTTCAGCACTGCTTAGCTCACAAAGGGTCCTTGTTGTGGGTAATGGGACTCCCCTGGCAGCTTTATTTGCTGTCAGTGGCTTTTATTAAAGTCTCCAGTTTCAGACCCTCCAACCTCCAGCCATTGTATGTGCTCCCCCAGGGCCCTGCCCCCAGCCCCTGGCTAGCTGACTCTGAAAGGTCCCCTTGCCCGTCTCCCGGGCCCCAGGCCTCCCAGCCACAAGTCTCCCACCTCCACCTCCCAGCCAGAGGGCAGGGAGGTTATGCACTCAAGAGAGAATGTCTCGGCCTTGGCCCTCAGCACCCAAACAGACCCTAATCTCCCAGATGTTGTGACTGGTGCCAGGGGGTGGGGCTGTGAGTCAGCCTACACAGAATTCATGCAGAGTGGCGCACACGTGTGCGCATGTATGTGCACCCATGTGTGTCCTTGAGGGGTGTGCACCCATCTGTTCCCTCACTTTGTCTCTGCACACAGACCCACACAGATGCTCTAGGAATGTGTACTATTTAGGGATTGAGATGGGGTGGGGGCTACATTTTGATTCCACAGTAGTTAGACACCCTCCACCTTCACCAGGTACCCAGGCATTGCTAGGGGGTGGGCAGATGAGGAAATGTCTCCCAGTTCAGACTGTTGTCTGGGGCATTGGCTCCCCTCTCCCTTCTCTCCTCCTGGGCAAGGGAGAGTACTTACTGGCCAGTGGAAGAAAGCGGGGAGGGGAGCCAGGCTGGGCATTGATCCTGGGTGAGGAGACCCTCAGCTTCCCAAAACATCAGCACAGAGTTTAACCTCACTGAGATCTGAACTCAGATCCAAATCCTTCCTTTGTCACCCAGAGCCCCAGTCCTTAACTCCTAGCCCAGAACCCAAGCAGCTGAGGCCTGGTCCTCACACACTTTCTTCCCAGAGGGGTCAGGGAATGGACCGATGACCCCTTGAGGATGAATGACACCCCACCAAAGGCAGAAGTTTGAAGTGAAAATGGGTACATGATCCCAGGAAATCCCTGCTGAGCAAGGAAAACAGATGGGCACAGAGGGAGGCCAGAGGGCCTCAGTGGCCTAGAGGAGATTCAGTCCTACACGTGGGCTTCTGTCACATGCCCCACCCACCCCTTGTGGAATTACAGGAAAGAGGTGGTGAGTCCTTTCCTTTGAGCATGGATCTGAGAGCTGAGTTTGACATAAGCACATGGCCAGTAACTGTGTCCATGTGCAACTGGGCATGGGCCATGTATGTACACATATAAACACCTGTGCAGAGGGCCACTTTTTGAGGGGCAGTTCCTGATGGTTTAGCTTGGGGTTGTGGCCAGTAGTAGGTGTTTGGAAGAGGTACAAGCCCCCTTTCTAGCAGACATTGGGGGACCCCAACCAGGGAGGCATTACCTCAGGCCATGGCTCTACTATATCAGCAATTTTTAGAATCAGGCCAGGTAACAGTTTCTGTATGTGCGTGTGTCTTTTCTGGGGACATGTACCCTGGGGGAGCAGCACAGTGGGTTTATGTGAGAAGAAGGTGTCTGTGTTTGAAGGCAAGTCCATGAACTTCTTAGTTTAGGCAAGCTAAACTTGTTATGGGATGTTTGTCCTGTGTATGTTCAAGTGTATAAGAAAGAGGGAGATCCAGGGGGCCCACAGCCCTCCCTGGGATCTTCTGAGCTCCTGCCTCGGCCTGTGCCAGGCCACTTGGGGAGCGCCCGTGCTTTATGGTGCGCGGGTGAAAAATGGAAATGCTAATAAGTAGTCGTTAAGTTGTCTTGCAAAAATGTTAAATGATAAATTGGGTAATGTTATTGTTGAAATGAAATATGTAAAATAAATGAGTTATTTATTTCTAATAAATATTTTGTTTATGATATATTTGTAGGGGTGTTAATTATTTTCCCCCTCAATTGGGGCAACATATAAATTCTAATAAAGTACAGGCCACGGTGAAGGCAGCGGTGATGGTGGAGACTCCTCCGGGCCGGGCTGCTATTGGACCTCGGACCATGATAAATGCTTCAGTAACAAGCAATTGTTCTACTCGCTTCTTTGCAAGCTCTCCAATGTGGCCTGTTTTCCTTCGAAGGAAGGAAGGAAGGAAGGAAGGAAGGAAGGAAGGAAGTGGGGGAGGATGGATGGAAGGGAGGGATAGTCAAGGAGGAAAACAAATAGGCCAAGGTCTCCATGGTGAGATGATTAAATGCCCCTAGGCTGGATCTTGCTCCTTAGCCAACAGCACAGGCCCTGGGCACACACATCACCACTGGAACCAGCTTTAAGGAAGGAGAAACAAATACATAAGGAAGCCAAGCAGCAAAGAAATTTCATGTCCCCCAGACCCATCAGCAGCATTGAGCACTCACTCCAGTCTAGGTGCCCTCAGCCATTTCCACTGTCCCCTACCCCAATTGGGGGATCGCCATGGGGGCAGATGCTCCCCATCTCCTGCTGTTTCCAATCCTGTCCCACCAAAATGTCCTCCTTCCTCCACTCAAGGGAAGCTCCCCTTTTCCCTCTGCCCCTTCCTATGCAGGGACCTCCAGGACTGTCCATGACATCACCAGGAGAACCTTAGATTTGCCCCCTCAGGTCCATCAGACCAGAAGTGCAATGAGGCCCTGTCCTGGTCCCTGAGGCTGACTCCCCTCTGGGCATTATCTCCCCCTGGGTAATAAAACTGCTGAGGTGGGAAGGGACAGGAGGCATGGGCAGGGGTGCAGGGCCATTCTGTTCTTGCCACAGGCGCCATCCACCCCTCCCACTCACCCCCTCCCCCAACTCCTGGGGCTGAACTGGGCTCCAAGTTCTCACCTTAGGGCTCTAGGCTGATCTCCAACCAGGGATCTCAAGCACTTAGTGAGCCCTTCCTTGTGGCCATAGGGAGACGGGATCAGGGTTCTCTGGGCTCTTTAGAGTTGGGGTGGTAGAGCCATGGCCTGAGGTAATGCCTCCTGTTTGGGGTCCACCAGCGTCTGCCAGAAAGAGGGCCTGTGCGTCTTTCAGACACCTACCGCTGGCCACAACCCCAAATTAAACCATTGGGAACTGCCCCTCAAAAAGTGGCCCTCTGCACAGGTGTGTATATGTGCACATACATGCCAATGTGTGTGCAAGAGGGATGAGCCAGGCTTGTCGATGGCAAGACCTTTAGCATGAGACTAGGAGGAAGGTAAATAACAGAGGAAACTAATGGGGACACGCCACATACTCTGTCTCACTCATGCACGCCCACACTGGCCCATTCGCAGATGCTGGACCAGCTAGCAGAGCCACAGTGCTGTGACATGCACGTCCAGAGGCAAAGCCCAGTCCCATACAATCACAGTCCCAAAAATGCACACGCCTCACAACTACATTTTCAGGGGAGTTTGAGACAGGTCCGTGGACTTACAAAAAGGGACCTGAAATCATTGCTTGCTTACCAGTTAGGCTCTGATTAGAAGGGAGGGGGTAATCAACACTGGATGGAGGGCGCCCCCTGCTGGAAAGAACAGCTGTAACTATCTACTCCCAGGCCAGGCCACCAAGCCTGCCCCTAACTATATCCCCACCCCACCAAGATACCACATACCTTGCACTTACCCATCACACTCTGGATAAGCCCTCACCCTGGTGGAATAACTCTGGGTTCTTTTCAAAACATGTACAACCTTTGATCATCATTTGTTTAAACTGTATAAATAATCCACCCAGTTTTAATAGGATTTTTCTATAAATCGGCAACAAAGCATGAAATGTGATATTTTCACCATGAGTAGTTGGGAAATTAGTCACCTCTGTCTGTGGCTCTCTGCTGGCTGGAGACCCCCGTTCTGTGTAGTCCTTCCCTCCCCTCCACCTCAGATCATCCGAAGCCCTTCAGATATTACCATGTCAGCCCCCACCTTGTTTAGGCGGTACTGGGGGGTTGCTATGGCATTGCATCTCCATGTCTGAGAGCAAAGACCTGGCTGCCCTGGGTTGCTGTTCCCCAGACTCCTCATCTGAGCTCAGAGTCTTTTATTCTAAAGTCCCACCTTGGGCTCCAGCACAGGTTGGGGTAGGGTTCCAGGATGGGTAATGGGTTTAGGGAGAGTGACTGGGGGCAGGGTGGTGGTATGGGGCACAGTGAGATCATTTGCCATTTCCCCCAGTTTCTCAAAAGTGTTTCCACACTTGCATACTCCGCAGGCTAGTCCATACCCGTTTGCTGTTACACACCCATGTGCTATTACACACTCACAGAGGCACAACCTACGTGCACACTCAAGAGGGCTGGGTCTGTCTCCTGAGACCAACAGGCTGCCCAGCCAGTCTGCGAACAAAGATGCCAAGCCTCAGAGAAGAGCCGTTATGGGTGTTGAGGAAAGGTCAGAGGTGGGGGTCAGCTCTAGGGAAGCAGGAGATGGGGGCATCAGAGATGAGCTTCAGGGATGGTAGCCAGACTGGAATGAGAGGTGAAGGAATCAGAGGTCAGGCCAGGACTGAGGAGTTTCATGGATGAGGCAGCGATGGTGGAGGCTGCCCAATTATGTGAGAGGCTTTCAATCCCACTTCCTGACCCAGGCCACTGCTACCATGTACCACAGCCCCAAAGCAGCCTTCCTCTGACTCGGTGCCCTGTTGGGAAAAGCCAGCAGCCAACACCAGTGATCCAGAGCCTGCAGAGTAATTTGGCCGGAGCCATCAGACCAGGCCTTGGGCCTCCCAGGGCTCAGGCTGAAGCCAAAGCCTGGTGGGGCTCAGCCTCAGAGCTGGGCAAGGCAGTGGGGGATGGGGTGTGGGGTCCCCCTCCCCACATGGCACCACAATCCACGTGCTCCAAGCCGAGCAGGGCCCCCTTCCTTTTTGCCCCCTGCCCCTGGCCCAAAATGAATAAAACTCCAGGGGTGGGGGGAGCTATTCATGGAACCAGAGAATGTGTGAGCCGCCCAGCGGCCCCCTCTCATTAGGGGACCCCGTCAGGTGGCGCTCATTAACTTCAAGTTGTCTCTTGTTTTAAAACTCCGGTGAGGGGGGCGGGGTGGAGGGGCACATTGTCTGGCTGCTGCCCCAGAGAGATTAGGCGCCCAGGGGGAGGGGGGCAGGCAAAGGCCCTTTAATTAGTTACTTTCAAAGGTTCCCTGTCCCCTTTCTCTCGGGTCCCCCTCCTGCCCCCGGCTGGGCCCAGCTTCGAGGGGGGCGGTCTTTCTGCTTGGCAGAGCCGCCTGGTCACTCAGCTTAAATCCGCAGCCTTTGTTCCGGCCTGGACAATGGGCCCAGCGCCTCAGCCGCAGAAGGAGCAGGGTCTTCTGTAAGTCTGAAGCCAGCAAAGAGAGGCGCACCCTGGCACCAGGTCCAGCCTGGGGCCCCAAATGGAGGTCTGGGCACCAGGGGTCCTTTCTGAGCTAACACACACACACACACACACACACACACACACACACCCTCAAGACCTAACTTTAACAAAGGAAAAACGAGGGACAAACCTCATGTCAGGGTCTCCTTCCTATAGGAAGTTTCTGGGGGGCTAACCTGGAAGTTTGCTCGAGCATGGGGGTCTTCTTCTCTTCTATAAAGCCAAAAGAACATGATTTTAGAGTCAGACAAATCTGGGTCCCGATCTTGCCTCTGCTACTCATTAGCAAGAAATTATTCTCTCGGGCCTCACTTTCCCATCTTTAAAATGAAGGAAATCATACCTGCCACTTGGGGTGTAAGGATTAAATTACTTAACTGTGCAGACATGTCTAGCACAGTGCCCAGCACACAGTAGGCCCTCAGTACTGTTCCTTATGAGGTTCTCACATTGAGAGCCTGACCCCACACTTTCCACCATTGGGTGGCAGGAGCCTCTGACCCTTTGGCTTCTGGGGTGCTAGTGTCAGGGCTGTGGGATCTCCTTAGCAGATCCTGGGGGTGGTCTTGGGGGGACAGGTTAAGAGTCTGAGTTGCAGGAAAAGGTGGTGATTTGCCTGGGTCAGCAGCTTAATGGCACTAACGAAGTTTCCGAGAGCATGGTGAGTTGGGGGATCGGGGGCACCCATGTGGAAAGGCACATGACTGGGAATTGATCAGGCTGAAGATGAAACAGAGAAAGCTTCCCAGGCAGTGGAGGTAGGAAACGCCAAAACCAATTACTCCCCAACCCCTCCAGCCTTCAGAGCCCTCCCTCAGGGGGAGGGAAGGGGCTATGACCTCCCTTGTTGGGCGCATGCACTCCGGCACACACACACACAGGCTGCTCACATGGGTAGGTGTGTGCACAGGGGAAAGCCTACGTGTGACAGCAAGTACACCCACATGTGATGACATTCCTCATGTTGGTCTGTGTGTTCTCACCCTTGTCTGTGGATCGCTGACTTCTCACAGGTGTTCCCACATCCCACCTAATTGTCCCATGTAGCCAGGGCATGCGTCACCAGGAGAAGTCAGGGGCCCATGGGTGACAGTAAAAGGAAAGGGGGTGCTGAAGATCCTTTTCATTCAATTTTGGCCTTGAGTCCCACCTCCACAAATTTGCTAATTAGAGCTTAATCCTAGTTACCAGTCAGAGGCAACCCTGGATTACCATTTATGTGGTTGATTCCCTATGCAGATAACTGACAACTCATGAACCTCTGGTAAATGGCAGTGTACCCCACTTCAGGAAAACCCACCTTTTTGGAAATAATCAATTATGCACAGGTTCCACCTTGACCAGTGTGGCTCAGTTGGTTGGGCATTGTCCCAAAAAGCGAATGGTCACTGGTTCTGTTCCTGGTCAGGGCACATGCCTGGGTTGCTGGTTCAGTCCTGGTCAGCTGTATATGGGAGGCAACTGATCGGTGTTTCTCTCTCACATGGATGTTTCTCTCCCTCTCTTTCTCCCTCCCTTCTCCTCTCTCTAAAAATAAGTAAATAAACAATATTTTTTTAATATGCACAGGTTTCTTGTAATAGCCCCTGATGCTTGTTGAATGAATAAGTGTGGAGGATTAGGCAGCCCTCTCAAGCTTAAAGAATTCACAAAATATATCAAAGAACCAGATCAAAGGGCAAGTAAACATCTCTTACAGGACCTAGAGGAACCCTTAGTTAAAAATCAACAGTTAAGAAGTGATTAGATGTAAGATAAGGGCCCTTCAAACTCCTAACACTAACCCAATAGTTGCCCATATTTGGGGTCTTTAAGGGAGATGGAGGTGGAGGAGGGGAGAGCAGGAGGCACAAGGAGGCCTGGATTTAGCTCTTGCCTGTAGAGGGACAGCCTCCTTCCAAGCAGTGTGTTCCATGCAGTGTTTGCACCTTCATATTTAGGACTGAATTTGTGTTTCATGCCATATGTTGAGTGGTGTTATTACAGTTATTAGCAATTTTGTTTTATCATAAAATCACTTTTCCTTTAACTATGTGAGTAAAAAAAAATCAGCTGTTCTTAGAGTTAGTTTTATCCAATCTATTCCTATAGGCAACCACTTCCAGTTTTATAATACAAACCGAAAGGCAAAGGGGATGGGGGCCCTGGACATGTGCGTGAATGCCTATTGGAAGCCTAACCATTTTACACAAGGGGGGGTCCAGGTAGTTGAGGGGTAGCGGGGAGGGAAATCATGCCTTAAAGGTACAGCAGAGAGTCAGTGTTCCCACCCCAGACCCCAGGCCTTACCCCTCCCCTAGTCTTCAACCCAGTTGACCACTTCACCAACACTGTCACTGGGCTTCTTGGCGGAGGATGCCTCCTCTTCTCTGTGCCCCCTCGTCCCCACCCTGTGCCCTTGCTGCAATGTCTATGAGGGAGACCGGCTCCTCTTGGGGCCTGCAAGCTTTTGTTAGCGTTATGTGAGCCGCTAGTGACAAGGGCCCTGAAACCCAACTCGACCAAACTCATAAAAGGGGTCACTGTCTCTTTAATTAAAGTTCCCTGTTTGGAGGTTAAAGACAAACCCGTTTGATGGTGCAGGTGTGTGTGGGGGTGGGGTGGGGGGAAAGGGTGGAGGGGGCTGGAGGGAAATGGAATTCTATCCTTGAAGGGGAGCAAGGAGGGCCTCACCAGGGTCAGACTGGCTGACCATGGAAAGTCTAATGGAGGGCCCCAAGGTCCCCAGTGCAGTGAGGGTCACGAGGGAGAAACCAGGCAGGAACAGGGAGGCCTGCACAGCCAGCTCTGACTGTCCTGCCAGCACACCCCACACCTACTGCCGACCCTCTGCTCCCCACCTCCATTATGCCCACTTCCATGATCCCCACACCCCAAAACTTTCCCATTAAAAGCCGACCCAGGGCCTAATCCCCTCTCCATATAGAAGCGACTTCATCACAGTTTAACATAAAAAGATCAGCTGGTATCGACCCATAATTTGGACCCACGCCATGCTATTGGCAGAAAGACAGAATAAGTTAGGGTGGCCATGTTTCAAAAATTCTCTGTGTGCACTCAATCACAGCCCAGGGAAGGCGGGCGGGTGCGTAATAACCCAGCCGCGCTCTCCATTTCCCCTGTAGATCAATGCTAATACCAGGAGGCCCCGGAAGATGGATGGAACCGACAGGAACCTTGAAATCCCGACACGGGGGCTGGTGCCTCAGCCGATAAAAGATTTCATTGCTACTGGGGCGGGGACACAGAAACCCTAGGGGCCACGGGAGACAGTCTGGTGGGGGCAAGGAGGTAGGGAAGAGGAAGCAGCCTCTCTTTCACACACACGCACTCACTGTGGGTACAGTCGTTCATGCAGCCACTGACTGATGCACTCTCCAGAGTCACTGACACACATGCCATTGGCTGACACACACTATCACTCACACACTATCCAGCCCACAGCACCAACACTTCCCCAAAGGCCTTGACTCTGGAGCAGCCACTCACACAGGTCCTAGCAGGTACACACACACAGTCACATGAGCTCAAATCTACACACCAGAATCAGGGTCCTGACACAGATACTCACATTGATATATTGATATGCTAACACACCCACCCACTGCCATCCACATGTTGCCACAGTGAAACATAAAGATATACACACCCACACACATATACACATCCCTGCTTTTCCTTTCTTCCTTTCAGTCCCAGCCCTTCTATCTGTTACCTTCTAATTCTGTTCAGAACCTTGACTGCTGATGATCAACTGGGGCACTTCCCAGTACCTATGGGAAGTAAATCACTAAGACAGGAGTGTACACAGCGCTGGAGACACACCTGGACAGGAACCCACACACATGCTGGACTGGAAGGAGAATGGGTTCCAGGGACAGCTCAGCCACAGATTTGCTGTGTAGCCTTGGACAAGCCACTCTCTCTCTCTCTCTTTCTCTCTCTCTCTCTCTCTCTCTCTCTCTCTCTCTGCCTCTATTTCGTCATCCATAAAACAAGAGGTTGGACTGGGATATTTCTAAGGTCCTCTTCCAGATCTGAATTTCTCTGTCTGTAGCAGATACAAATCCTTGCAAAGAGTCTCACACACACACACACACAGTCCCATGCAGGCACACCCCACCCAGCTTTTGAGCACCTGCTGGCCTAAAACCACACCCACGTTGACTTGCAGGAGCACGCACGCAAGCACAGACTGCTCTTCCCAGAAAGGAACAGCCACTCTTCATCCTTCCCAGAGCTGGATGTCAGGAAGTGGCAGAACCCACTTTTATGGAAGCAAAGAATTGGGGGTAGAGCAAAGAGATGGAGCACTGCTGTGAGTCTGAGGAAAAAGGTGAAGTGAAGGACGGGGGTTGGAACTTGCCAAAGGGACAGAGAAAGAAACACAACGCTGAGTGCCAAGACCACCCCCTACCCCCTCACCCCAACTCACCTTCTTTGCCCAGCTGATTCTTTTGAGCTCAGCACCAGGATAGGAGTCATTTCCACGGCCTCATACTGACATCTTGTGGCCATCTCTAGAATTGCAGGCACGGCAAGGTGGCACTCCACCCCATGCAGAGAAACACTGCACTATCTACAACCCTGACCATCCTGAACAGGAAAGTGGGTCTGACCCCTAGGAGACTTATCCCAAGCTCAGCAGCCAGGACAGTCACAGGGGAATGACGTGTACCTTTTAAAAAAGATTTTACTTATTTATTTATTTTTAGAGAGAAGGAAAGAGAGGGAGAAAGAGAGAGAGGGAAACATCCATGTGTGGTTGCCTCTCGAGCACCCTGAACTGGGAACCTGGCCTGAAACCAGGCATGTGCCCCGACCAGAAATCAAACCAGTGACTCTTTGGTTCACAGGCCAGTGCTCAATCCACTGAGCCACACCAGCCAGGGCTGACATGTACCTTGAGCAGGGACAGGTATAAGAACAGAAGTCTGCTTCGGGAAAAGGCTTCAGGGCCACTTGGTGACAAAAGATTCTGGAGAAAATAATAGCTTAAGGGAGTTCCAGTCTATGATGGAGACATATAGCCCTATATTCTTGCAGCCCTGGTCTGAGATGGGAAAACATCATGACCCTGACCCAAGGAGCTTCAGTCTGAGGGGGTGCATCCTTTCCCCAAGGGTCTATTGCCTGAAGGAATAGACTGGCACAGTCAGATGGTGGTCATTTGGCGCCTTCACAGATAGCCTAAGCATTGTGCGGGGGGAGGGGACAAGTATGACATGGCTCTGCCCTAAGGGAGCCTCTAATCTTGAGAAGGAAAAATCCCAACCCCACCAGGAACCCCAATCTCATCTGAGGAACATGTAATTTGGGAGTGGGGTTGGAAGTTCCCAGCTAGTTCAGCCTCCCATGCCAAGCCTTGATCTGGAAGTCTGAAAGGAACATGGTTTCTGTGCCTGCATCAGCAGCCCAGGGTTGGGAAGAGGGCTGGGAGGTGGGCCCCCCAGAGCCATCCCCATGCATTCTGAAAAGGTCTGGTAAGGGCTGGGGGAAGACCACACCTCCCAACTCCTCCCAGAGGTAGCCATTACTAAAGTCCCAGTCCTGTTTCAGGACTTCCCGGGACCAGTTCCTCCTGCTGGAACCTCCAGCCCCTTCTGTCTCAGGCACCTGGAAATGATCAATTGTACCCACATAAGGCAGACGCCATTAGTTGCCAGCCTGGAGCTAGGGAACCCTGGAGGTGCTAGGCTGATCAGTTTGTTATAAATTAGAGACTCATTAAGAGAAGGTGAGAAGGGCTCAGTAACAGCTTTCAGGGCCCATCTTTTCGATTTCTTGTTCGGTTTGTTTATTGCGATTGCTCCTGTCTCATAAGCTTATTGCAAAACCAATAAAAATGATCTATTCAGAGAAGGGAGCTGCTCTTTTGACTGGTAAGCTGCTGCTTGGTCCTGAACCCCACCCCTCCCCCTTCCCATGACTGCAGCCCCAGCCTGGTTGACCAGCTGTCTCCTGCCGCGGGGTCAGCAGAGGGTGCCAGATTCTTGCTCACCAGAAACTGTGTCCACCTGCCATGCAGCCACCCTGGGCTGGCCTCAGGCCTCCAACCTGGCCCCAGTGACTCTTGTACACCAGCCCCCCGGCTCACCTCTGATGGACATACCAGGTCTGAACTGGGCATATATCAGGGCTCAGTTATGGGAAACAGGAGGCCAGGATGAAGATTCAGGGGCAGCCAATGGAGCCTGGAATTTCAGGTGGAATTTTGTCTCAATTTCCTGTCTGTGCCTCACTGAGGCTATGTCCTTAGCATAGGTTTCCCTAAACTGAAGTAGCCCTAAGGGCTGGTGGATGGAGCAAAAGAGGCCTGAGAGAATCAAGTCCTGGCTTTGACCTTGATGCTAGGACAGGCACATCTAGGAACCTAGTCGAAGGCCCAGGAACCTCTCTCCTCAGTGAGTTGGCTCTCATCTCTATCTCTGTTCTACCAATGACACCAGTTCCATTTAGTGACTATTATATTTCTGATATATCATGGATTTCCTTGTGTTTCTGGCACTTGATTTCAGAGCCTTTCGGGTGATTATTGTGGGGAGTGCAGAGTTTTGGGGAGTCAGAGAAGCCAATTCTTCACTGACCATACAGAATTCCAGAGTGTCAGAGCTAGGAGGGACTTCTGAGGTCACTCTGTCCAATCCCTTCATGTCTTGGATACAGAATAAGGGTCAGAGACTTGGCCAAAATCCCACAGCTAGTGAACAGCGGAGCTGGGACTGGAATTCAAAGTGACAGAGCCTTGTATCATTACTCTGCATTTTCCTTTGTTTATCCCATTCGTGTCAGAGAACATGTCAGTCCCCGTAGCCCACACAGGTAACAGGTCTTCCTTTCCCTCCCGGCTCTAAGCAAACTCAGTGTCTTGCCTCAAGGCCGATGTACTGGCTCTGCCCAAGGGCCTAGAGGAGGGAAAGAACCTTGAACAGAGGCCTTTGGAGTTTCTCTGTCATTTCAAAAAGATAGCATCAATGGACTCTCCTTTGTCTATTTATTTTGGACAAGGAGGAGAAGCGGGGGTGGGTGGGAAAGAGCAAAAGTTTTCAGGAAGCAGAGCATCTCAAGGACTTGGCACATCTTCAGAGAGAATCACATCAACAGTTACTTTTCCTTGATCTCTTTGCGTCTGTTTATTTTAACAAACAATATAGCACTTACTAAGTGTCAGACACTGTTCTAAGAGCTCTATGTATTAATCTATTGACTTAATTTTACATTAACTTAATATATATCATATGTTCATTTATTGAATCCCCTTAACAACCCCTAAGGCAGGTACTATTATTATTGCCATGTTACAGAAGAGGAAACTAAGTCACAGAGGTTAACAGCTTGCCCATGACCTCCCGCCTAGGAAGTGGCAGCGTCACCATTCAAAGCCAGGAAAAGTGGCTCTCATCTGCCAGGTATGCATCTTCTCTTTTCAGAAGCCACAGCACAAAGGCTGGCAGGGACCCTGTATCCTGGGGAGGGAGGAAGACTGAACATTCAGACAAGATAAGATATCCTTGGTGGCAAACGCAGTGTCTCCTCAAGTTCATCTCTTGTTAACCACCATCCTGGCCACCTCTGCCTTAGCTTAGTTGAAGGCCAGTGTTTCATGGTTGGGGTGACGCAAGGAAGCATAGGTAGTCAGACTATAGGTAGCCTGGTCCTCCTTGACCAGCTCTGTGAATCAAGGAACCTTCAGATGGAGTTTGGAAGCCAGGGCTCCTGGCGTAATGTTGGGCACCCACTTCCCAGTTGCTCATGGAATCTTGCTCCCTCCCATGCAGTTGCCTGTCCTGACATCTCTGAGAGGGCCTTTGATTAAAGAGACAAGTGACTTTGCCCATTCTATTGATCAGAATAAATTACTAGGAACTAATTTATGGGCCTCCCTACAGCCGATGACATGGTGGATTGTGCGCTATTGGTCAGTAAATTGGATTGTCAGGCTAGATTATTGGTTCGTATACAGTTATCTCTCATAGCAATATCATGGAGTCCAGGTAGAGGAGTGAAATCTTTTCTCTGCTGCCAGATGCCAGGATGTGAGGCCTTCTTCAGGGCTGGTGGGGAAGGTCGGGAAGGGGAGAAGAGGGGAGAGGAGGGGAGGGGAGGCGAGGCAAGGCGAGGCCTCTGTGCAGGATGCTTATTAATTAGTGCAGCATCACAGCATTAAAAGCACATTAGTGTGGATCGTCTGCAGAGTGATGGGGAAATGACATTGTGGGCCTCCTCCTGATTCTCCAGCTATGCCTCTGCTGGGTAGAGGCAAAGAGGGGGTTGATGAGCAGACAGGGGGATAGGAAAGATAAAGGGTGGAGGGATAAAGGTTCAAGAGGAGGGGAAGAGAAAGAAGAGACCGCATTTGCTGGGAGTTGCAAGCAGAGCAGGTCTGCTAAGTGCAAGCGTTGCTGAGCCCTACGCGGGGGAAATGGAGCTGCCGTTCTGCTCCGTACATCACAGCCAACGATGAAAAGTTCTAGAGCTGGGATTTCTCAGGCAATTTGGCCAGTGATGCATGGGGCAGTAGATCCTCGCGCACTCTTCCGTGCTTCTGCCAAGCCAGCAATAACAAAAACTTATTTTTTGCCAGGGAAACGGATATGAGTCAAGCAGCCCATCAGGAGTAAGGGGGGCTTCACCACGCCGCTGCGATTTGTACCGCTCTGCTGTTTCACCGAGCTCTAAAGACCTGCCAGGAGGTGACAAAGGCAAGACAATTTCAAGTTCACAGTCCTGTGTCCTCGAAGCTAACATAGCAGCCATAGATGGGGACTTTCAGGGGTTGTGGGTTGCAAAGTCAGCGGTCCTTCCCACAGGCCCACTGGGGCGGGGGTGGGGGACAGGGTAGTCAGGAGGAGAAAGGAAGAGAGGTAAGGCACTTGAGAAGCAGGCCACCCTGTCCCTCTCTGTGAATTCCTAGGAGCAATGCCCCAGGCCCTTTCCTCACAAGGGGAAAGGCAAGAAGCAGGGAGAGGGGAGGCAGTTTTGGAGTGCCAAGCTGGCTATGGGTATGAGAGTATAAACATCCCAAGTGGAAGCCCCAGGTGCCCTCCTGCCACAAGCTTCCAGGTCTTCAGCACCGTGCAGACCCTGAAGGGGTGGGTATGGAAAACCCACTGCATCTAGTTTCTTCACTCTCGCTGTTTGAGGCGTGAGCCCTGAGGAGGCCTGTGCTTCCCCAGAGGCGTGATCAGGAACACAGATAACCTGTTCTTTGGGCTGCAGGCCTCAGGGGAAATGTTCAACTGAAGCGCTGAGCGCTTCTGAGTCCAGCCAGTACTCAATGGACACTGCCAGTAACCCCACAAGTAAATGCCTCCTGGGCCCACTGGCAGGGACCCAAGCCCTCCAGCTCACTTGAGTTGCCACTGAGAATAACAGCAAGGTCTCAGTGTCACAAAGTCACCAAGGTCACCATCCCTTGGTGCTGCTTAGCAGATGCAGGGCATGCAGATTGGGGTTCTCGGAAAAGGCTTAGCCCCATGGGCTAAAAATACTCTGTACAAGCCAAAAGATAAATGTCAGAAGTTTAAAAGGTGAAACACACACACACACACACTCCCTGGGCCTCTGGCTGCTTCGCGTGCCCACCCCTGGTCACTTGGCTCTCCAAAAGTTAAACGGTGGTCTTTGGCCATTCATTTCATCCTGGTCACTCTCCTTTTCTGCCCTCCATTCATATATGTGAAATTAAAAGGGAGCAGACCCTCTAGAAAGAGGAAACAGAGGTGGGTCCAGCCCCCCCGCCTGACACTGCTGTGCCCTGGCTTCCATGACAGCAGCTATGCAGAAATGAGTATGCAGGCCCCCCAGAGCACAGGAACCTCCAAGCTGGAAAAGTTTGCAAAGCTTGGAAAAAGAAAAGTGAGCCTGCTAGCCGGTCTATAAATTAGAGACTCATTAAGAAGAGGCGGGAAAGGCTTTGGGGGCCTGTGTCTTTCGATTTCTTGTTGAGCTGGTTTATTGCTATTGTTTCTATTTCATACATTTATTGCAAAACCAATAAAAATTATCTATTAAGAGCAGGAAACTCATCTTTTGACTTGTTGGTTGAGGTTTCTGCAGAATAACCTTTAACTGGTCCAACATATCTGCAGGAGAGGAGCAGGCACATGTAGATTCCTCCAGAGGTCAACCAAGTAGAGGGTAGGGGTGCTCGATTCTGGTGGGGGGGAGGGTGACGGGTCGCAAAAACAAAAACACCCTCTCCAGAACCTGCTAAGAGCAAAGATTCCAACCTTAAGCAGTGGGGAGTCATACAGTGTTTTATTCACCCCATATTTAAATTTTTTTAATTCCTTGAAAGCATTTAAAATTTTAGACTTTCCACCAAAATATGCTTATATCTGACTTCTCTTTACAAAAAAAAAAAATGAGAAAGTCATACTGGGCCTCATTCTCACCTGGAAACAACTGTTTCCAGACAACAGACATTGTCTTCCCTTCACAGGCTTTGCACCCTCCTGTCCCTGACAGTACTCAGCCGGCTCGCTATATGTTTACCTGTCTGGCACATGTCATTGTGCAAGTTTGCAATCCCTGCTTTATAGGCAGACTGGGTTGGAAAAGGAGACAGGTAAACATTTCTTATATGAAACTACTCTTGAAATAAAATTTTGTGAGAATGCTTCCAACTCAGACTGATAAAATTTCTCTTCCAACATCCCAGAAGGAGGGCCTGGGTCTTGTCTGGGCTGGAGAGCAAGGGAGCTAACATTGGTTGGGTGCCTTGGTACTCCTTTTTTATGTGCATCAGCCCCATTTCACCAAAAGGGAAATTGAAGCTGGGAGAGGTGAGTGATATGCCTGTGGAAAAAGGATAATATGACCCCCAGCCCCAGAGCACCAGCCCTAGAAGAACAAGTAACCATCTCTAGTTTTGAAGGAAGAACAGAATGTCCACAGTGTTATTCCCCCAGGCTCACAGTTCATGGTGTTATTCTCCCAGGCTTGAGAGGACGCCCTTAGGGAAGATTCACAACCAATGGAGAGAAAATCCACCCAACTGTGACTCAAGTTAGAACTTGCCTCCAGAGTTCCCAACACCCTAAATCTAGTGAAAGGGAACCATGGGGTCTTTAATAATCACTCTGTCAGGTCACAGGACGGTGACTAATGGGCCTAGAGGAGGAGACGGTGAAACACACTCTAGGAAATAAATTTGGGTGATTAAATTTCAAGGCAGTTCATGGAACAGCAACCTGAGGTCTAAACTAAGTCATCAAGTTACCAAGAGAATCAAGATTTCAATTTAACCGCTGCTGCCCAGGAACCAAGCCTGAGTCTGCAAAACATTAGGGGGTTAGGAGAAGGCACCCAGAAAAACTTCCTGTGTGGCTCTAACATCTTTCCAACTTCTTCCGTTTCGTCCAAAAGGCCAGCTAGCAGTAAGTGGAGGAAAGGGTTGCCTTTCTCTCGTTGTGACATAATTATGAGTCTTCAAGTAAAAACAATCGATGCTCATTTGAGGAAGGAAGATGGGGTGGGGAGGGCCTCCAGCCAGGCACAGGCTAGAACTTTGCACAAACCTCTAAGAGACTTTCAGTTGATAAAACTAACAGAAGAGACCCAAATTCCTCCAATTCTCTGCTATTTCAATTGAATGCCATGTACCTTGATTGAATCTCATCCCCAAACAGTCAAAGGCTAGTGTCTAAGGGTATAATCCCCCTCTAGCTGAAATACATGCCAGGTGCTGTTAAGCTTTGCAGGTGAGCACACCCATGCTCTAAGGTAAGAGCCCTAGGTCCAATTACTGTCAGATACTGTGTGGCCCTTGTTTATAGTCCCCAGGGCATGGCTTTAACTTGTTTGTTTGTTCCTAAGCAAAGTTGGGGCAGGGAGTGTTGCAGCCAGGCAGGCCCCCGAGATTGAGGAGCTCAGGCAAGAAGAGCTTAGCTAGCGACTGCAGCTGCTCCCATCTCTCTCCCTTTCTCAATCTTTTCCTCTCTCGAGGTTTCACCTCTCTCTGCCCTGGCTCCGCCAGCTGTTTCCTGCAAATCCAGCTGAGACAGCTGCTGGCCCACCACGCTAAATTTCCGGGGGCCCTGGACCCCCTTGATTCTCTTGGCCCAAATGTGGGCAAATCTCAGGCGTCCAGACAAGGCTAAGATTGTTCAAAAAGCACTCCACTCGGAAACTGGGGGGAAGCCAAAAAAGTAAATTACAAAAGCAGAAAAACAGACAGTTTATAGAACACAGATTCCTTCTCCCAGAATGATCCAAGTCTAGCCCCAGGAAAGTGTGTTGCAAGAATAATTGACTAAGGAAGGGAGACAGGAAGAGAGGAAAGGACAGAAGAAGGGAGGGAAGGAAGAAAAGCTACAGCTTGATGGACAACCACCGCTCCTTGCTCCTCACTCTCCTTCAATTCTTGAAGGTTTGGATGCAGAACAAAGATGCTCACACTTTAGCCAGAGGTAGAGGTTAACACCACCTCCATGTCTGATTTAGCCCTTCGTTGCTTTTAGAAACTGCCAACAAGGTCCCTGTCTTTATCTGGCCCCCAGATCTGGGACAAGGAAGACACTCCTCTGTCACCTTCTTCCTAGACAGGCTCCAGTCTGCCCCCTCCAGAGAGCTCAACAAATGCCACCTTATGCCTGTGGCTGCTTCTACATTTCCTTAAAGTTAAAAAACCTTGGTCTCTTGGTCTGGTTAGGGATTCCACCACAGGTTGATAGCTGATGGGCAAGACAGGGGTGAAACCACTACCCCAGGAGCCCTTCTCCGCTGAGCTCCTAATGCCGGCAATTCCCTGAAGTGCTCTGTTCTTCCCCATTCAGATGCCTACCTTGCCCAAGTGACCTCCCTGCATTCTGTCACCACAGAGGAGTTAAGCACAAATATTTATCCACTTCGATAAGAGTGTAGAAGCTGTTCTCCCAGAGCACCTGTGGAAGAGCGGAGGCATGTACTGGATGACACCTCTAATTTCCACCTCTAGATCCAGGTTCAGCAGAGTCCCCCTTCCTCATAGCCCATGGCGTGTAAGGAGTTTCCATCTGGCTGATTTATCAGCACCTCACTTTCCATTATCCAACTCGTCCTCAACCAAATTTGTCATCTCCCCATTGCCAGGTAGCTGAGATATATTAGTCTGACCGTGGGCTTTGGGTTCCAATCCTGGTTCTGTCACCTGTTAGCAGGATGTGGATGAACTCAGTTAAGTAATTTAACCTGAACTGCCACTTTCGTTCTGTGAAATGGGAATGTGTTTGTAGCTCCCTCTCATGGCTGATGTGTGGAATTAATAAAATTACATCTGCAAAACATCCAGCATTTTGCCTAGCATATAGCAAGCATGTTAAAATAGATATAAATATAGATATGCATATATAGATATACTACCTTTCCAATGAAAACTGGTGCTTCATATCAACTTTCCAAAATCCTTCAGTATTGCATCATTTCCAGAAAAGTCTGCTTCCTCAGAGAGACAGTGAGATCTGCAAAAGTATCCTAAATTCATGTGACAGCCTTCTCATTTCAAATCAATAAAATCACATCCTGGTTTTAGGCATCACCTGATTAATATGTTTTTGCAACCAGGACAAGGATCTGTTTCTGGTTGCACAACATGAGTTTTCTGAGCCTGCAGGCTGAGGGTCAGACCTTGAACCAGAGAAAAGTCTCCTGCTAAAGGCTATCCCCTGAGAAACCTCTCAGGGGACAGCCTGCTCACTCCCATCCCCCTTCCTGCAACTGGTCGCCTCCATAGCTGACACCCCTGGCATGGCTGCCTCTTCTCCTGTTTGGAACGTTCTATGCCGGGCACAGGGGTTCCCATATGGTAGGCATTAGGGACCCACTTGTTTTGTCAGTGAGTGGGTGGGTGGGTGGATGGTTGAGTGGGTCACCGGGAATTTGTGGCTCGTTTAGAGACAGGAATGAGGCAGTGGTGGCCTAGCAACAGGGGAATCTGCCTAGCAACAGGGGTGGGAGGCGGGGCCTGCTGGAATCTGTAGAATGGCTGACGGAAATGCATTCGGAAAGGAGACCTTTCTGGATCTTGTCAAGCTGAGGTCTCAGGCCAAAAAGAGAAAGCAGGCCCACAGATAGCAGGAGAAAAGCATGGGAGGCAGGGCAGGGATAGAGTCAGCCAACTTGTAAACGTTACACACCCAAAATAGGAAAAGAGCCTTGCACCTCTCCCAAAGTGTGCTGAGGCCAAGAGAAGCCTCCCCTCCCCCAACCGCCACCACCCATCACCCCTACCGCGAGTGGCGGGTGCCCCAAAGTGGGCACATTTGAAGGGTATACCACCTTTTCTGCACTCTAATTTCAAGGACACAGCAGGATACACTTTCACATGGGCTGTCAAGTCTGGAATTTGCTCGACATAGAAAGCCACAACCCCTCCGGAAAAGATAAAGACCTATATTCACTCAAAAGCGGTCCAGAGGCAGATTAAGCAACTCTCCAACCCAGTCTGTCTAGGGCAAGAAATCATTAAGAACTCGGGACTGGTCTGTCTTGAATCGCTTTGCTCCTTCCCCACTTTCCACCCATCACAGGACAACAGCTTGAACATCCCCTCCTGTGAACTTTCAAGACCCTCCCCTGAAGAGAAGAAAAATTGTCATCAGCCTTTAACCTGATTAATAATTGAAACTGCTGAGTTTGAGCTGCCCCTAACAGCGAGGTGCTCCAAAACCCCAGCAAACTTTAACAAATAACCAGCCCGCTCAGGGGAGAGAGGAAGCTTTTTTCACTAGACAAACTGACAATTAGTCTCTATTCAAATCCCCCTCTAGTCTTAGCATATTGGTTCTCCTTTGAAAGTGGCTCGGCATGGGGTAGAATTTTTGGCCTTGAGTTTAGAACTACTGTGCATAAAATCAAAGCAAGGAAGCCAGCAGTTGAGAGAATAGAGGCTATTTGGGGATTAGTGATTTCGGAGTTAGATTTCTAATAACTTGGTGAGTGGTGGGTTAGGAATGTCCTCCAGGAGCATCAGGCAGTCGACACCATGGGACATGTCCTCATATTGAACTGGAAAGCAGTGAGTCACTGCCCTAGAGGGCGGAAATACAAAATGGCACAGAATAACTGCAACTCAGCAGTGCTGCATGGTAATCTGCTTTTTGTAACCGCTGCAGGCTGCACCATGCTTGCAATCTTGGGGTGACATGTGAACCCCCAAGTCTGGCTCAAAGTTTTCTCCCCAAAGAGCCACAAATACAGGCACCCTCACATTGAGAAACCATTTATGGAGAACAAAGGGAGGAGAGTGGGTGAGATGGGAGAGAGGAGAAGGAGGGGGCAGGCATTCAAACTGCTCATTTTCCCCTAGGAAGCATAAGGCCCAGCCACTACGGTGGGTGAGCAAAGCGAATTGGTAATGGGTGATCCAGATTGCATCGCAGAGTCTTGCTTGCTTTCCAGGCACTTAGTGAACTTTATAACTCTTTTGGGGGTTAGGCACAAAAACCCAGGGTTTCTTATTGACCAGTGAGGGAGAGGGAGTTTGAGCTGGCTGGTCCGGGTCTCACGCTCTTCCATAATACTGTATTGTAGTCCATCAAGAGATTTTTCAACATATATTTTTGAAAAGGAAGGGAGGAAGCTGGAATATCATGACCTGAACAGCAGCTGCAGACACTTCAAGATTGCAGTAGCCCAGCCTAGAAAGCACTAGAACATTCAGTTTCTCAGAAATGGAGAAGGCAGAAGACAGGGGTGGGCAGATGGCTACTCATCCTAGGCACCCTGAAAGAGAGTAGGGCAGTTCTGTGAGGATGAATCCCCCCCCCTTTTTTTTGTTTTAATTGAAGAATCACTGACAAACAGTAAAAGTGGGTGGTTCATTATATATATTTTTTTCATGTAATCACCAGCCAGATCAAATGTAGAGTATGACCACCAACCCAGAAGTTTCCCTTTTGTCCCCTCATAATCAATATGAATCCACCCCTCAAAAGTAGCCGTTATTCTACCTTATCTCTAGATGAGTTTTACCTATTTTGGAACTTCATATAAATGGGATCGTAGAGTATGTACTCTTCTGTGTCAACCTTCTTGTGCTCAACACATCTGTGAGATTCATCTGTGTTGATGTGGGTGTCAACAGTTCAGTCTTTTTCATTGTTGAGAGGTATACCATTGTATAAATATACCACAATTTATGTATCCATTGTGTTACTATCAGGCATTAAGTTACTATGAATATTCTTGTACATCTCTTTTTGTGGATATTAGCACACACTTATGAGTATACACCCAAGAGTAGAATTGCTGGGCCATTTATTTATCTAAAAAATAACCTAGACTCAAAGAGGGCAGAAACCATGTATGTCTTCTTCACTGCTATATCCTCAGAGCTTGTCACAAAGTAGGTGCTCCATAAATATCTTTGGAAATAATATTGCTAAAAAATGTCAGTTTTAATGTACAAATTTGATGCAATTCTAATTAAATAACAAGAACATTTTTATTTGGAAGAAAAATTAAATGAAATGAAGTTATATAGAAGAATAAATGCTTTTACTGGCAACTAAAAATGTTAAAAAGAGAAATAAGAGGTGCGACTTGCCTTACCAGATAACAGAATATACTATAAAGCCACTGTAATTAAATCACTTTGGTACTGGCATGAGAATAGATAAATGCATCAGTGGAAAAAAATAGAGAACCCAGAAATAGACTATATACATATATGAGAATTTACTATATGACATAATTGGTATTTCAATTCCATGAAAAAGGATGGGTTATTTAATAAATGGTGCCAAGGCAACTTCCATCTGGAAGAAAATAAAACTGGACTCCTATTTTATACTGTGTACAAATATAAACTCCATCTGGATTAAATACAAATGTAAAAAGTAAGACAATAACAATCTTGAAAATTTAGGAGTCTACATATCCAATATAGGGGAGAGCAGGGGCTTTGTAAATGAAGCCTGGAATCCAGAAGCTATAAAAATATATATATACATATTTTACCTTGTGACAACAAAAAAAACTTTTGTATGGTTATCAATAAAACAAAGTTACCAGACAAACACTAGATTTGTGGGAAAATATTCAGGACAGACAGATAATTAAAAACAACAATAAACAAAAAGGTTTTATACATGGGCAAAAGGGAGACAACCCAATAGAAAATGGACAAAAGGTATTAGAAGGCTCCTCACAAAAGTGTTAGATGGTCAACATGTATAGGAAATGAAGCTCAAAATTATTAGTACTCAAAGAGATGCAAATTAAAGTAAAATAAGATATCATTTTATATCTTTTAAACTAGCAATAATTTAAATGAGGGTAATTTCTATTGCTGGCAAGGATGCATGGAAAACCATTCTGTACATTGCTGGTAAAAATATAAATTTCTACAACCCTTTATAATCTGGCAAACTCTTTTGAAATTGAAAATATGTATTCCCTTTGACCCATCAATTCCACTTTTATATTCCAAAGGAATAAAAACACCAGCACATAAGGAGATAGATATAGATATCTATACATGTATGGATGTGTGTGTTTGCATTGTTTATTCATAATGGCCGTTCTCCCCCAACTTCCGTCACACACTAGGGAGAAAAAAAAAAGACTAGAAATAAACTAAAACCCATTAATAGGGGACAGTGGTATGCTAGTTAAAATCAGGGAAAAGCACTGGTTTGCAGCTCTTGCAGATTCTTATGGTGTACATGTACTCACCATGCCCAGTTTTAAGCTACCAACCAGGTGTCACTGAATGCCAGTCTGGCACTAGAAAGCCAGGGGTTCCAGCACGGACACATCTTGAACAAATTATAGTGCAACTCTGAACTACTATGCAGCCATTAGAAAGAATGTGAATGTCCTGTATAGAGTTTACTTGGTAGATTTCCAAGAGGTATTGTGGAGGAAGAAAAGCAAGAGGCAGAAAAGTGGTTAAGATGACATAATTATATTTTTGTAAAACATATTGACAAAAACTATATGTATGTGTATTCTATTTATAAATGACTATATAAATTCTATGAGAGGAGGGAGGGGAGAGAGCAAAGGAAAAAGAGTAAACAAAAAGGGCACATTTATGCATCACATATATGTGTATAAAAGTAAAATTTGGCCCTGACTGGTATGGTTCAGTGGGTTGGGCATGGTCCCCCAGACTGGAGAGTTACCAGTTTGAGTCCTGGTCAGGGGACATGCCTGGGTTGCAGGCCAGGTCCCTGGTTGGGGGTGTGCAGGAGGTAGCTGATAGATAGTTTCTCTCCCTCACTTTCTCCCTCCCTTCCCCTCTTTTTGGAAACAAATAAAGTAAATCTTTTTAAAAATTTTAAAAAGTAAAATTCGGCCTTAACCAGGTAGCTTAGTTGCTTGGAACATTGTCCCCATACTCGAAGGTTGAGGGTTCGATTCCTGGTCATGGCACTTAAAGTAGGAGAAAAAATGTAAGATTCTTTTTAATTAAATATATATATATATATATATTTAGTGTCTCTGATACATGCCCAGTTCTGTACCAGGCTCTTGGGAATATAAGAGCACATGAGACATGGTTTCATTCTAACATCTAGCTAGAACTATAAAAGCAAACATTCACAGGGCAATTTTTAAATAAACACTAAGCCCCCAAGGCCCTCCTTAGCCCAAGTTAGCTGCCAGGTCTGGATCTTCCCCTTCTTGAAATGGGCCCTGGGGACCAGTCTGTTTTTGTCTCCTTGGAGAAGCACCTTGACCGCCTGCTCAGCTCTCCTTTCCTTGCTGCCCCTAAAGATAAACACATTTTATTTTAAAGCTTTTGCTGCTTTACTGCTAATCACCATGGAAACAAACCTGTAAAAACATAAACAACACAGTTGGGAAAGCCACACAGAGTTAAGAATCATACAGGAGCTGCAGGTTGGGTTCCTGGACCTGCTCTTGACTCCTTTCTAGTATGATGACTAGAAGCACTCACTGGGCTGCCTGGCTCCCCTTTCATTCTCTCTGTCTCTGTCTCTGTCTCTGTCTCTCCTTGGGGGGCCATCAGCTTTACCTTGGGGCCTGGTTCTTCTGCCTCAGAGGAGTTCTGCTCTCCCAGGCCTTTCTTTCACTGAGTTTTGTTCTCTGGGTAACACTCCCACAAATAGGCCAGACAGGTAATCTGTGTGTCTCCAAGACAAAGATTAGCTAAAGCCCAGTAAATCCCAGTTGACCTCAACAGCCTTTGTCTTCAAGAAGCTCCAGACTCTGGTGAATTCTCCACCCAGAGAAGTCTCTCTGTCAAAGCCCCTCATCATTGCCCCATATCCCCACCTCCCCAAACTCTGCAGTCTCCTCACTGCCAACTAGTTACCTTTTGTCTTGCTCCAGTGGTTTGGCCTTCACTCCTAGACTGTCAGGAAACTGGGGAACATCCTCCACCTGGTATCATTGCCATTGCCCATTCAAACATAGCTTTAAGAATTTACTGTGCTCAATATCTTTAATTAATCAAGCCCATATTTTACACTCACCCAGAGCATTTACATAGAGTCTGACTCATGCAAGAAAATGGCCAGAAGCCCTGTTTATATAGGGGGAAAAAAGAGGCCCGCTTTTATTAGAAGGTCTGAGGTAATGTGAGCTCCAGGGGGGTCAAGCCAAGCTGGGAAAGAGAAAAACAGAATTGGGAATCTTAATAGTCAGATGGATGTTCATCAAACCCAGCTGAACAAGAGGACAGGTAGTGTGGTGAGAGGTCAGGGGTGGAAGCAGAACACAAAGAAATCACAGGAAACTGCCTTTGGGCTGGGCTTGTGGGGAAGATTTCGTCCTTGTGTTCGGCAGCAATATCTCTGCAGCTGAAAACAGGTGCTAAGACCACATAACCACCTGACTAATGAGTGATATTCCCAGACAAGGGCCAACTGCCCACACTGTCTAAAATAAATTTGTTTTTTAGTTTGTTTTTAATTTTCATTGTTTTCTGATTACAAAAGTAACTCACACTCATTCTTAAAATGTTAAAAGTTAAAGAAATATATGATAGACATTATAATTCTATCCTTCAGAGATAACCACTTTTAAGTTGAAGTGTATTTATCCAGATTGTTTTCTCTGTACAATGAACATTTAATATACATGCACATACATGTAAAGTATTATAAAATATGTATCATAAAATCATGACCAGACTTAGAACTTGAGCAACCCTAAGCCTGTAAATGGTCATGGTGTCCCCCTATCCCACCCATGTCTCATTCAAAATAAAAATACTGAACAGTAAAACAAGCTCATGGGAGTCAAAGTTTTGATTTTTCATTTATTATTTCAGTATTTCAAAAATACATTCTTTCAAAACTTTTTTCTTGGCACCCCCGCATATATGCATGGTTTGCATATTAGGTCATCCAATACTACTACAACACACATTGTCTTGCAACTTTTTTTTTTTTTCGCTCATGAGATATCTTGGGCATCTGTCCATGTCAGTATCTAAACATTATTGTGACTAGCAGGTGTGGATTCCTCTCCAGAGAAAAACAGGATCCTTCAGATGCTAATGCCTGTCGCCAAGGGTTAGGATCTTGGAGGAATTTCATGGCTTTGATACATTAGCATTACAACCACTAACAAGGATGGTTCCTCCAGAATTCAGAATTGAGTTCACAAGCAACTGAGCTATCTTCAAACTTTTATGGGAAGAAAAGAGATTATTTATAAATAAACAGGCTCATTCATTTAGTCATAGCTAGTTCAACTTAAGAGCTGTGAATATCCTCATTATAATTAAGGGTGAAGATAAAAATCAGAGAAAGTTCATTAATGTAAGTTTTCCCTTTATGTTATCACTGTTAGAGAATTTAGAACTGGACTATTTCTTAAATTGGTGATTTAACTATTACTTATAGTTCTTTTATTACTGATTTCTAATTTTATTGCATTGTGCACAGAGAATATTACTTATGTGCTATCAGTTCTTTGGCATCTTTTTTAATACTGCTGTGGTTTAGACATGGCAACTAAATATTCTACATGTGCATGAAAAAAACATATATTAATACTGCGATTTTGTCCATCATCCTGGTAAAAGAAGAAATCAGAAAACTGAAGTCCATAATCCTATTTGAAATCAGCACTGAGGGACAAGCTTCCAAATATTGTACAACCTGAAACTTGCCTGGCTGAAATTCTTCAAAGCTTAAAAAAAATTTTTTTTAATTATAAATGGTTTTTAAAACTTTGAAACAGAATAAAGATTATAAAGTTGAAAGCAATAATTCCCTGATACTTGCCCTAGTTCCCAATCCCAGAGGATGGAGGTGGGGCACTGTTAACAGTTTTGTGTATTTCCTTCCAGACACTGTCTATGTATATACAAGAATGTGTGAATACATATATGCCTAACCTTAAAAGGAAACACCATGTAGAAATGGGATTTTACTATATGTATACTGTAACCTATCTTAGGTATCTTTTCATATCAGCACATTTATAGCCTCTCCATCCTTTTTAATGGCTGTATAGTATTCCATAATAAAGTTGTTCTATACTTTATTTAGCAATCCCCTATTGATGGCCACTTAGGTTGTTTCAATTTTCTGTTTCAGATAATGCTACTATGAGCCACCTTGTTCACACAAGAGATTGCTGCTGCTTGGCTCAGTCCTTTCTCCCTCTAACTGCTCCTTCCTAGTGTGTACCTCACCCAAAACTCTCCTTGTCCTTCTTTGCTGCGGACCCAGGTATTTAACCTGTTTCCCTCTCCATGGAAACTGTGACACCACCATCCATGCTGGCTAAGGCACAGCAGGTAGTTCCCTAAGCTCCCTGCTTGGCTAGCACTCCTGATGACCAGCACACAGACCTTTTGGGTTTTAAGTGTTTTCTGCCATCACTCCAAGAAGCAAACAAGAACAACTATGGGGTGGTACAAAGCATACAAGGTCTGGTTTCTGTCTATGGAATACCGAATTTCCAAAGTTCACCAACTCCATTCCTGATCCTGAAATTAAGTAAAGTCTTATTGATTCTTTTTTCCATAGTACTACTCCCTCCCCTGCTTGAAAATATCTTATTTCAAGAGAGCACATTATGGCTCTGAGGACCCTAGACTGGGTTCCCAATTCAACAGGTCTCTGTCCTGACAGTTGTTGTCACCCCTGAGCATTTGCTTCCACTGTAGTTTTTAATTATTATGCAACATCTGTAGGTAGGCTGGTAGGCTGCAATGTTCTATGACTAATAAACAGCCTGAAAATGTCAGAACTTTGAGTCCTAAAGCCAGTTAATCCTGGATGAGTCACACGTAACCTTCTGGTACCTATAACATAAAGCCAGCAGAATGCATAATTTCCCAAGGCCTAGAGAGATTGGGTGGTAGGAGCAGCACATAAAAGGGGCAGATTTCATGAGAGGATTCAATGCCAAAGTGAGCTTTGGGTATAAGTGCCTCTTGGGCCAGTACATCTGTGGACACCTGTTGTTTTGCCATTTGTTCTGCTGAATTAGAGACACCCAGAATCCCCCAGGCTGATCCCTTGACTTTCACACCTGTCCACATCTGAATTTTTCATTTGTGATCTAAGCCAGCAGCACTTTAAGGGCCTCTAGAAAATCAGGCATGGCATTTCTAGGCTCTGCTCTACAGAACAAAAACAAAGCATATTTTCTTGCTGCCCACTACCCATGAAAGGTTTGTTTCTACTCTGGTCATAAGAACATAAAGTGAGAACTTTGTGCTTGGAAGAGTTCAGAAAGAACTTTATCGTAAAGACCATCTGAGGCCCCAACATGGGAAACTGTGGATTCCGGGGGAGTCCTGGAACAGAGCATGTGGGTTTACCACATGTTGAGACCTCAGACTGAAGGCTGCTTCAAGGGTGAAGAGAGGAGGGTAAAGGCTGCTTTGGTGAGTGGCTTGAGAGGACTGGGGTAGCACAGAGTGGCTAGCAGAGGTTTTTCAAATGCAAAAAATGTTCTCAGATTCATTAAATGTAATGGATTTTTCTAATGCCTCCAGTAATTTCTGGTACGGTAACTAAATGCCTGGGATAAGGAGTGGGGCACAACTGACCAAGACCCAAGCCAGGACTAAGCGAACAGTAGAGATTACTCCAGAAATTTTTAGTTGGGCACATCCAAGTGTCGCATCAGCTAGCACTGCTCCAACTCTGTTCTCTTGCCCTAGGAATCTCTTTTTGAGGAATGAGCTTTATGTTAGGAAAATAGAGGAAGCCAGGACTAGGCAGGAAACGGACTTGGGGAACTGGCTGAGCTGTAGAAGCTAGCCCCGACAGAGGATGTAACATGACCCAAGGACAGTGGACAGATGTTTCTGCATTCTCAATACAAATTCTTTTTATCTTTTTACTTTAAATGTTAATATAACAGAACTTTGCTTTATTGAAAATGTAAACATAAAACAAACAATGCAGTCCTGGGTGGTGTGGCTCAGTTGGTTGGAGTGCCATCCCATACACGGAAAGTTTGTGGGTTTGGTTCCCGGCCAGAGCACATGCCTAGGTTGCAGTTTTGGCCCCCTCTCAGGGAGCCTACGAGAGGCACCAATTGATGTTTCTCTGTTACATAGTTGTTTCTCTCTTTCTCCCTCTCTCCCTCTCTCTCTAAAAAAAGCAATGAAAAAATGTCCTCACTGCAAACTTTAACTGACCTATCTAGATTTACAAATTGAAAAGGAATGTGCTAATCACAATAAGCATCCGTTGAATAATTAACTATTGTTTTGTTCTCACTAACTCTGTGTTTGTTCTCAGTGGGCACAGTACTGTCCCCTAGGGGGCGTACTGAAATTCTGTGGGGCCAGTTTTTGTCCTGTAGTTCTCACATTGGTATCAGTGTTTTTATACTGTGAGAAATATATTATTTTATGATTTTTATTGATATTAGTGTAGTACTTTAGAATAAACTACTTTTCCTTTTCTTCTTTAATCTATGTATATATTAATAAAACATTACATTGGTTTCTTGAAATTATTTGTGTAAATAGTTTACATTATCTATGACTTTAATTCCAGGAGAGTTAAAGTGGTGTTAAATTTTTGTTGTAAATACAGGGTGTTGAGTATGGCAGGATTGAGTATCTCTGCTTAGCAGATCATTAAGCTTTGCTTGCTTCTGCTTCCACAAGCTCGAGGATTCTAAGATGAAACATACAAATAAAAAGAAGCTTGTGTACATTGATTTTAATAATCAGGCTGTCACTTTTTCAGCTTCTTTCTCTCTTTCTTTCTTTCTTTCTTTTTTTCTAGAGGGGAAGGGAAGGAGAAAGAGAGGAAGAGAAACTTCCCTCTCGTAGGCACCCAACAGGGGAACATCTATCAACTGCCTCACATGCCCCAACACCCAGGCATGTGCCCTGACTGGGAATTGAACCAGCGACCTTTTGGTTTGCAGGACAATGCCCAACACACTGGCCTACACTAGTCATGGCTATTTTTTAACTTCTTCATATCAAAGCCTACAATCTTACCCACATCTATCTTCTCTAATCTCCCTCCTATTTTGTTTTGTTTTTTTAAGAGCTTGGCTTTATTCATTTTTAATTTTTATTTATTTATTTATTTACTTATTTATTTATTTATTTCCCCTCCCCTTTGGCAACCATCTGCTTGTTCTCTATATCTATGGGTCTTTTCTGTTTTGTTTATTCATTTGTTTTGCTTTTATAGATTCCACATATAAGTGAAATCACATGGTATTTGTCTTTCTCTGACTTTCTTGCTTAGCACAATACCCTCTATGTCCATCCATGTTGTCACAAATGGCAAGATTTCATTCTATTTTTATTGCGTGTGTGTGTGTGTGTGTGTGTGTGTTTATATATATCATTTCTTCAGTACTAATTCTGAAAAAGCATTAAGACACCCAGAGCCGGTGGACAAGGCATTTATTCATGCATATATACCAAATGCCTACCATAAATAAATAATAGTTATGAATAATGGGTTAGTAAATAGGGATAATCAGAATTAAACTTTATTGAGCACCTAGTATATGATGGACACTATTATAAGCACTTCACTGTATTTAATACAAGCCAATGAGATAGATACTATTATTATCTCCATTTTTCAAATGAGTAATCTGAGGTATGAAGAAGCTAAGCAACTTCTCAAGCAGTAACAGAGCTGATTTAAACCAGGCAGTCTGGCTTCAGAGCCCACACTCCTAACCAGTCTACTATACTGCCTCTTGAGACTGACACAGCCCTGGCCTATTGAAGCTTTCAATCCATAGAGAAGATATATATGCAATAAATCATTTCAGTTCAAGGTCATAAATATTACAGTGGCATCATAGTGCATATACGGGTTGAGCAAGGAGCAACCAGGTTTCTTTGGGGATGTCAGGGAAATTTTTACTAGGAGGGCAAGATAGCAGTACGCATGGATGGCACAAAAACCCAGAAGCATGAGTGAAGCTGATGTGCTCAAAGAGCTGCCAGTACCATCCTTTGTTCTGAATGGCTGGATGAGAGATGCATGGAAGGAGCAGTGTGATGACCTCACTCAGGTAGAAAGGGATCAGATCATGGAGTACCTGATATGGCATGCAAAGAGTTTAGTTGTAGGTTTAGGGCTTTAAAATTTGTTTGGGGATTTTGTTGTTGATGATGATGTTTTTATCTTGTTTTGCTACCCTGATAGTAATGAGCTGGGAGTGGCATGCTCAGATTTACTTGCTAGGAAGATAGCTCAGGCTGCAGCGTGGAAGATGAACTGAAGAAGAGCAAAGTGAAGGCAGGGAGACCATTTTCGAAACTGTTGCGAGAGACTTTGCAAGGGATGATTAGGGCTTGTATTGGTGTGCGGTAGGGGGGATGGAAAGGATTTTTGAGTATGCAAAGTATGTACTTTTTAAAATTCTTCGAACCCATAAGAAAATAAAAACAGCTTAGAAAATGGGTAAAATGTACAAAAATGCAATTAACAAAAGAAGAATCCAATTGCCCCCCCAAAAAAAATATATGAAGAGATATTCAACCTAATAATGCAAAAATTTTTTTTAATGAAAAACCATTTTCATGTTCAGATAAGCAAAAATAAAAAAGGATGATGATATCAAATATTGGAATGGACATGAGGAAAACAATGCTCCCATATATTGCTAGTGAGACTGTAGATTAATTCAGCCATTTATGGAAAACAATTTGGCAGCATACAATAAACTTGATAATGCAAAGACCCTATGACCCAGCAATTTCCCTTCTGATTATATAACCCATTCTTGCACATGGGCACAAAGAAACACGTACAGAGATGTTCATGACAGCATTTTTTTGTAGTGGACAAATGTGGTGTATAAACTGCATACATAAGCAAAATGTACATGTGTACATATCTTTAAAAAACATACAAAATAATTCTATATATTCTTTATGGTTAAATATATGTGTATGTAAAAAATAAGGAATCTGAGTCATGGAAAAATTGTGGACTTGGAAACTACAATAGTAGGGAAACTAAACTAGGGGTGTCAGTTAAAAGGAGTCAGCTACTTCTGTAGTGTTTTATTATAAAAACAAAAAGACCAGAAAAGATAAGTAACCAGACTAAATGTTAACATTTGTGAGTTCACAGTGGTGAATATATGTTTATATTATTCTTTGTATTTATCTATAGCTTTCACATTAAAAAAAATCAAATATGTATGTGTTGTGTGCATGCATTTTTAAGAGTGAAGAGAGGATACAAGTGATATTTAGGGTGCAAAATCACTAAGACTTGGTGACTCATAACAGATGGGAGCTAAGGGTATTAGAGGTGGGGGGTTAATAGGATTCCCAGGTTTCTGGCTTGGGGGACAGTTGAGGAGAGATTCACTGAGATAAGAAATGCAGGGGAAGAGAGCACCAAATCTGGAGGTTAGGGAATAAGTGCTTATAGCAGTGCCCATCATATACCAGGTACTCAATAAAGGTTTAAGGCACATAGAGTTTGAGAACCCAGCAACAAATGTTGTGCTACCAAATCTCTGTAAGGCAACATAACTTAGTGGCCTCCACATTGCCCACAAAGAACAGGCAGAAGCAGGGGTGTCAGTGTTGAGGTCCTATGGAAAGGAGATGGAGAAATGAGTAGAGGCTAACAGAAATAGTGGTAGATATCTGGCAAGGTCTTCACTGAAAGCAATTACTGTAGGTAACAGTGTAACTTTTCAGCTAAAATCATTGGTCCTTTTATTTTAAGATAGATAAATAGGTAGATGATAGATTGAGGATAAATAGATAGATATGTTTCTTTGGAAAAATAATATATGCATCTGGCAAAATATAAATTTCACAAATAGGGGGAAACCTCTCTCCAGAGGCAACCGCTGTTATGAGCTTCTTTATCTATGAAAAAGTTGGACACTTAAGGACCAGTGGCCAGTGTCTATGAAAAATATAAAATGTACATGTCCTCTAACCCAGCAATTTCCCTCTCAATGTATTTTACAGATCTACTTCTATGTTCACAAAGATGGATGTATAAAGGTATTTGTTTCAGCATTATCAGTAGTATAAGGCTGAAAGGGAACTAACTAGTCCAGCGCTGGAGGACTAACTAAGCAAATTATGGCACATCCATATAGTAGAATAGCATACTGCAGTTAGGAAGTCACTTGAATCCTTCCATAGATAGTCTTGGCATATATACACAAATAGCCCTTTATTTATACAGGTAGTATCATAGCATATGTATAGATTATAGCATATACTGTTCTGCAACTCCATTTTTTCATTTAGTATATCTTAGAGATTATTTCATACCAGTTGATATTATCTAAAAAGTGTTGAGAATTCAGCTTAACTACTCCATAATATTGCTGCATCCATTTTGTGTGGCCAAGGAGCCTGCAGAGGCCTTGAACTGAGACTAGCCCTCCCACACACATGCCTAGATAACACTCCGAGAGTCACAAGTAAATGTATGCTCCTGACGTGACTTCCCAACAGCCCTTGTGATAAACGGTCTCCTTTGCCTCCCAGAGCTTTCCCTTTGTGTGCCCCTTAATAAGATCCCTGTGAAGCTTACCAAAACCTGGCTATTTTAGGTTTGAATTGACGAATCCAGCCTTAGCCCAGGAACCCCAAAGCACTCCACTACAGATTCCAATAAAGGCATGCACCCAGGTCCTGCGGTGCTCTCTCTGCCTGCAGCCCACCTTGACCTCCCCTGCATGCTGTGCACTTTCTCTAGGATCTGGGAGTGATAAACTTCTCCATTTCCTTTTTCCTTGTGGTCTTTTGTTGACCAAGGCTCCCCACCTGGCACCTTGGGGTTCTACTTAACAAATGTTAATTTAACAAAGTCACAACAACAACTAACAATAGCTAAGCCTTATAGTTATTATATCCCAGGCACTGTTCTAAGAGCTTTACTTGCAGTAACTTATTAAAAACTCACACAAACTAATGAGGCAGGTACTATCATCATTTTCTTTTTTAGATGAGGACAGTAGCACAGAGGGGTTAGGTAACTTGCTCAAGGTCACAGCTCTGTTAAGAGGTAGAGCTGAGATGTGAATCCAAGAAATCGAACCCTAGGGCCCAGGGCTCACATTTTTAACCACAACACATCCTGATATCTAACTCAGACTTCCTAACTGCAGCATAGTATTCTACTATAAGGATGTACCATAATTTGTTTAACTACTCCCCTATTGCTAGACTAGTTAGTTCTCTTTCAATCTATTGCTACTGGCAATGCTGCAACGAATACCTTTATACATTCACCTTTGTGAAAGTATATTCCGAAAATACATTAGAAAGGGGAATTGCTGGATCAAAAGACATATGCATTTTATTTTATTTTTTTGCTAGACATTCGCCAATGGTCCTTTTAAATGTTGCTAGGTGTTGTCATAAGTAAGTATGACAATTTCTTCAAGTAAGAATTCCTGAGTGAGAATCCTGCCAGCTCTGTTTAACACTCCCCTGGGCACCAAAAAGTAACTATTTCCTGCCCTTTTGGCTCCAAGAGGTATTTGCTTTAAGAGAGCATGATCTCAAAGAACTACAGAAACAAAGAAATGTTGGGGCATATATCAAGACATCTAGGGCAGCTCAAATAGGGGGCTGAGGCTTTTACTGCATGTCTGTCATGTCTCACTCCCAGGGTCTGCTGCTGAGGGAAGAGGAGGAACATTGGGCCTACATTCCCACATGGAAACTGTGGCCGAAAGGCTGTCCCCATATAGTGAGGAACATACCCTCTGGTTCTCCCATAGTCCCACCTCGCTACTCACTAAGGCTGAGTTCAGGTGCCATTTATCATCATGCTTACGCAAACACTGGGCAAATAGGTCATAAAGTGCTTAGAATAGTGCCTGACCAGTAAGACCCAAAAGGTGTTTGCCATCATTTTCATCATTATTGTTAAGAATTATTTGTCTGATCCCAACTCTCTATAAAAGTTAAAAAATGGACCTGATTCACATACTTAAAGTATTACCTAGCTAGCCCTTGCATAAGTGTTGTTACGGAAACAGAGGAGTCCAAAAACAAACCCCAGAGTTTCCGGCTGGGAGATAGGCACCAGGAAGCAGCTTTCAGGATGCCCTTGCATGCCTGGAGCTAGTGGCTGGATACACTGTTGGAAAGACCCGCTTCACTTCCAAGACTCAGGAAGATGGGAGGGATCTTGGACTGTGGGCTGGTAGGGAAGAAGCAGACAGAGCCTACGTAGGGTTCTGTGAATGGTCAGAACTCTTTGCAACACCCACTGCGTGAGAGGACGCAGGGGGAGAGAGGATGGATGAAGAGAAGGAGCTGCGGACATTTTGGGCTGGCTCTGGCTCTAGGAGGCTCTCTCTCTCAGGCTCTCTCTGGCCCTCACGCCCTCACTCTCTGGCTCTTGTGGGCTCCCTCCATCTGGCTTGGAGAAGGGATCTATCTGCAGGCTGCTTTAAGAAGAGGCTCTTGCCAGGCTGCTTTGAGAAGGAAAGGAGATCCATGCGGTTTGCAGGAAGAAGGCAGTTTACAAGGAGGCTGAGAATCCAGGCGGTCCTGCATTGAGAGCTGAAGGGCACCACAGCACAGAAAGGACCTCCCCAATCAGAACTGAGTGATTGGCAGCTACCGGTAAAGCTGAACTGTGCCTAGGAAGTAGGGAAACGGTGTTTCTGACTTTCCTAAGACTGGCCAGGTCTGGGAGGGGGAGGCAGGACTATGTGTAAATAAACAATCCTTTTTCTTTTCACCAAACTCTGGTATTCAGAGTTATAATCCTGGCGGCGGGCAATCAGGCCCCTAACTAAACAGCCCGTGGGTTCTGTTTCAATCGAAGCAGCCCAAGGGTTCTGTTACAGTGTGAGACCCCTCTTTGTACTTCTTGAAGCCAGAAATTTAGAATTTTCTGAGAAAGGTCTTGATTTTTTTTAAGTGTTGACCAACACCTTTAAAAAACTCTTTGGGAACTAAAAGAACATCTTCAGAAGGCCATCTTATCATGCACAGCATAAAGGGTTCAGTATTTTGGTGGTGTGGCAGGTTACAGCTTAAGGATAGTGCTGATAGGTAATGACTCTGAAGGGGCAGGTCAGAGCCCGGTAAAGAAAGGCCCTCTGGATAATGATAGGTGCGTTGAATTCTGGGAAGAACATTGTGAAGGTGTGAGATCAAATTTAATATCCCCTAGAGATTGTCTCCAGTTCCAGGATGGAGGGGTTTTATGTGAGGGGCAGGTTGAACAAGGGATATAGATCTTTCTTCATCTCTTGCACCATTTCCCCTTCTCTCCCATTTTTCATCTGAAGTCTCTAGATTACTGAGGACAAGGCAGGACCTGATAGGGTCACCTTAGCCACTTCTCCCCTCTTGAAGCCATTTACAGCAAGGCAAGGTAAAGGCAAACTTCTTGGAGAGACATCTGCCTGCCTCTACAAGACCCTCCCCACTCCTAAAGTGTACAGCCTTAAAATTAGGCACAAAGAGAGCCTTAGTTATGTTTCCCCTATCCTCCCCACCAGCAGGAGTGACCAAACGAAGCCCATCTTGTTTTCCGCCAAGCAGCTTCCGCTGTTAAGTGCCACTAACACAGAGAAGCATGAAATATGAATACAGCTTACAGTGACAACTTTCAAACGTTTCCACAACTGCCCACAGTTGGGGCCACCGAAATACTTTTTACATCACTGCCATATAAAATATATATACAACTGAAGAAATAAAAGTTTTGCAAAACAACACATACCCAAATACTATGTGCAGTGCACTGATATTCTCTATTCTCTCTCTGTGTTTTTTCAGTGTGTCTGTGACCCATTACATCAATTTCAAAACCCTCTAATGGGTTGCTAACCAAATCTGAAAAACACCTGATTACAGGTTGGAGTCGCCACCACCAATATTTCCCAGAGTCTTATTTCAGATGTATGAGTAATATGTATGCTTACCACCACTAGTAAACAAGATGACTCTAGAAGAAACGAGGGGATTTTTTTCTATTTGTTGTTTACTTAGTTTTTACAGTTGGCTTCCATTTGGAAAGTTATCACTTTCCAAGTGATACTGATTTTCCTTCCACTTATGGAAATGATTTTAAGTTTTATTTTAAAATAAATGTTTTTAAGTTTTAGAAAGTGATTTAAAGAAAAATATTACATAAATAATAGTATAGGAAATAGGTATGTCAAAAATCTTGTATACATTACTCATGTTGAGTGTGGGAAACACTGTCTTGCACCATTCCATAATGAAATAACAAGAAACCCACTTTCCTAAGCATCATGTCTGCTTTTGCAGAATTTTACTAATTAAATTAGGTTACATGGCATGACATTATACTACATTTGACTTTTCCCCAGTAGCTCCATAAAACCAAGCCAGGGCTTTTCCCAAGCACTTGGGCAGTTTTGAGCACCCATTTCCAAAGTTGTTTATGTAGATCTTGAGATGCTGGAGCTGCCTTCCCTTCTTCAGATCATCATGTGGTCTTTCTTTCTCAGTCAGGCTCTCAAGTTAATTATTTCCTGTTTCACTGAGTCTATTTCTTATCCCCTCCCCAAGTGACCTATACCCTCCCGTCCACACATCCTCTTGACCACCAGCAGGCAGCTCTGCAGCAAACCCACCTTTGTCTCTCAGCTTGCCCTAGCCCACCCTCCAAGACCCTTGGAGTTTATTCCAGAGTGTTGCAACCTTAGAGCAAATATCTGTCATTATTGTAAAATTAGAAGTTACTTTTAGAGTTCCCTGCTTTTTGGTGATGTTCTTTGTAACTATGGAACCTTTACTCCCTACCAGATAAGGTACTGTTTTATCTCTTCGTGGCTGCTTGGGATCTCTGGCATCAGTTAATTCGGCCACTCCTCAACGTGGGGCTTGCCGCTCCCAGCAAACTTATCTCTTATTCATGCAACACTGTTTCTGCTGGTGTCCCATCCCTTCCCATCAAGGCCAAAGTCAGAGCTCCTATTGTCTTTGACAATTCAGGGTGCTAAACTGAGCTGAACTGTACCCCATAAAAACTTCATGCATAGAAGCCACTCAATTCCTGTGGTCTTTACTTCCTCATCCCCATGCCCCCAAATCTTCTCAAATTAGACTTTTACAGTGGTCTGTCCTAGTTTCTCCAAATTATTCTTCAAATCGTAGCTGACACTGTCTCAAGTTTCTAATTCAGTCTTGTCTACTTTATTCATCACCCTCTCCTCCTAGCCCTACCCCAAGTTTTCTCTTCCCTTGTCTCCCCAAGTGCAAACACCTGAGCTCTTTAACATCTTTCACATAGTGTACAGCTTCCTGGCTATCTACTTCTGGCTCACTACAAATTAATGTGTAAAAAGCCCTTACAGTAACTGTGTATGCGTGTATGCGTGCACACACAGTGCATATATGTATACACATTCAAAGCAGAAGGTATATAAACACAAAATAGATTGCCCAACACTATCTGGTGGGGGGGCGGGAGCCGTAGAGATTCCCAGCAGCTCTGGTTAGTATGTTGAGCAGGTATAATATTGCCCTGCAAACCAAATTTGTTTCATTTTCAAACACAGCTTAAACAAAGAAGAGCTTTGACGCTTATTGCAGATTTAGATAACTACTTCCCTGTTAAGAAGAGATTTTTTTAAATGGTGTTTTCATTATGATTCCATCTCCATTTATTGATCAAGGGATTTCTTGCCTCACTTAACTCCATAATCTGTTGCTCAGATTAAGAAAATGTGAAAACTATTGTTTGGTAGCACGAGTATAGACTTTAAAGTGATACCTTGGAGGTTGGATGATTCAAATACTAAAATCCAAAGAAAAGCCACTAATTGATCATGTAGAACATGTTTTTATGCATTACCCCTTTTTATGGACTGAGCATGCAATGAAATGAATCAGATTAAATGTTTTGTAGATGTGCTTTTATAGAAGCAGCAATTTACTAGTGTAGAAACATCCAACAGAAACACTAATACAAGAGATGGGATATAATACATGTAAAAAGCCCTTACATATAAAAACCACGTGTGTCATTATTCATTCAACACATTTTGAGCATCTATATGTTTTTTTTTTAATGTAAGGAATAATGCTAGGTATAGTAACTTCTCAGTTATTAGGAGACATGACCCTCATTTTAGTATTTCCTTTCTTGCATCACTACTACCCAGTATATACATAGCTATGTCTATGTGCTTTCTGGATGAATGCAAGACCCATACATTCACTGTTTATCTTCTACCCTCCACCTGGCCGCCTTGTTTGCCACTTTATTCCTCATTAATTCTTCCTCTGGAGAGCTAACTGGGAAGGAAGGTGAACTTCAGGTCAGTCAGGCATGCTTAGCTACCGAAGCAGTTAAATCTCAGTGCAATAAACCTTGAAGACCTGTCTAAATTCTTCTGTGTCATTTAAGATTTTATTCCATCGAACTAATTGAATAGGGCTGCCAATTAAAGCTTGAAAATCCTTGAGATTGATATTTTGGTTAATAGTTATAACCGTATGTGACCTATCTCTGGAAGATTTCATAAATTGGAAGTCTAAAGAACGAAGTAACTCTAATTTGCTCAGTACTTATTACATGAAAGATTCTGAACTATACAGTTTACATTGCTTATCTCTTTTATGGCTTACATTTACCCAGAAAAGTAGAGTATCCATTTTATATATGTGGAAACTGAGATTCAGATACTCTAATCAGTCTCTCAGTTTGTAAGGAAAGCTGCAGCTCAGTCTCCTGAGCACAGGCCATTTACAAAGGGGGACTGGAGACTGCTGGCGGCTTTCACTAATCTATGCTGTCCACACTTAACATGGGTAATTGAAACGCGACCCTTTAAAAAATTACTTTAAAAAGTTACTTAAAAAAATCTCCACGGAGTGAGGCCAGGTGTAGCATCTCTGGTTGGGAGCATAGGGAGGCAACCTATCCATGTTTCTCTCTCACATTGATGTTTTCTTTTTCTTTCTCTGTCTGTCTGTCTCTGTCTGTCTCTCTCTCTCATCAATAAAACATACCCACCGGTAAGGATTTACAAAAAGAGATCTCCAAGGAATCTGGCTGCAGAGACTTCATGGACTTCCTTAAGCAGCTGAGAAACAAAAGGGTTTTGTGAAATAAAAGTCTTTATTTCAATGGCATTTTTTCCTTCTTAAAAAAAGAAAAAGAACCCTCACAGAAAAGACAAGTCTTCAGATCGGGCTGTGCAGAATGCAGAGGAAATGGTGACAGTGTTAGGGCACTTTGGCCTAAGATGCTACAGACAGATGTAATGAACAGCTGGGGAGTTCTGAGACACAACTGTGTGACACACGAAGCCAAACTGCGGGCCATCATCAGCTGAGGGCAGCTGCCTCTTGGGTTTGCTTTTCGCAAACCTCGCCCCTCGCTCTCGACCAGGCGGGTCTCGCCTGCTACCGCAGCGTCCACGGTTGCCCACGGCTGCCCACCGGTAACCGCGACTTTCCGCCCCCGCGCGCCCGCCAAGGCTGACGCGAGCAGGACTCGGCAGCGCGCCCCGCCCCCCACGCGCGCACGTGATGCTGGGCAGTTTTCCTTCCCCGCCCCCCCGTTCCCGAAACTCCTCCTTCTCCTGAGTGGCTCCGGCTTTCTATTGAGCCACTACTGGAACGACCACCTTACTAGCCAATCAGAACCCGAATCTTCAAGTAAGACCCGCCCCCTGGTAGTCCTCAGGTTCCTTCCCGCTCACTTAGGAGTCACTTCCGAAGAGAGAGAACCGCCATGAAGAGAGAAGGGGGTGCCGCCCACCTCTGCTCCGACAGCTTCCCCAAGTCCCAGCAGCAAGACGGCTACCACGCACCCAGCTTCTCCAGCCACAGCTCATGCAGCCGTCTCCAGCGGCGCCGACATGACAAGGCGCTGCATGCTCGCTAGGCCAGGTTTCCCCTCATCCCCAGCCCCGGGGTCGTCGCCCCCGCGCTGCCATCTGAGACCCGGTAGTACCGTCCTTGCTGCAGCGGGAAAGAGAACAGAGAGTCCTGGGGACAGGTACCGTGCAGAGGGCTTGAGAAGGGGCCGGGTCGCGGGGGCAAGGGTATGAGGGAGGACTGCGGACGGCTGCTCTTCCAGTTCCCGCCACCCTTCGCCAGCTCAGGCCTCGGCGTTTTGGGGCCTGGCAAACCTCCGCCCCGCCTCCACGCGGGGACTTCTGGGAGTTCGAGTTTCTTTTTCTGTAGTTGGGACGCTGTCGGTCTAATGATCACAGCCTTGATGGCTACGGAGATCCCACCTTAGGTAGACGTGATTTTTGCCCGTTGTGATAGTTGGACCCGGGGCCCTAACCAGTTAGTGCATTTTTAGGTGGTTTTCTGTATTTTGTCAATTCTACTGATCCAGTAGTTTAATAGTATAAACCTTTTTTTAATATTGTGGGTGAAATTATGTAAGATGTGATGAGAGAAACCCACGAATTATTTATGGTTCAGTATAAACGATAATTCATACTTAAAAGAAAGTGCAAATTTGGAATGTGATATGTTTTCTCCAGTAACTTTTCCAAGAGGTCAGTTTTTATGTAAAGATTTTGTGGGAGCTATGTAATGAGATGGGGAGTTTCCTCAAATGATATCCTCTGGCAATAAAACGTGTTTAAATTCTCTACACATTTGGTACTGTCTTTTTTATTTTAAGTTTAAAAGCTGGTGACAACAGTTTAAATTTATCTTCTGCTATTGCAGTACAGGTCCACAGTCCCTTACCTTAATTCTGAAAATCAGAAAGCTATGAAAACAAAAAGTTTTCAGTAAGTTTGGCACCACATCTTACTTGGCAGCCAAACCTGACTAGAACTGTCTGAAGGCTGTATATGGTTTTTATCCCATTAAGTGTAAGTATTCATAAGTTTTGCTGGAAAAATATTAATTTGCTTACAGGGTACAACATGAGACCCCACTAGGGGGCTTTATATACTGTATCTAAGTTATCGCCTTTCTAAAATCCAGTACATTCAGAAACCTAAAATACATTTGGCCCCAAACATTTCAGTTAAGGGTTTGTGAGCTGTTATGATTTTTTTCACTAATTAAAAATAAATAATAGACATTTCTGTGCATATGAACTTAGGAAACTGTTCCTTCTTGAAAGTTACACTCTAGTTGTTTTACAAATGTCTTGCATGTTTTACAAAACCATTTTTCTCTCTGGTGTATTCAAGAAAAGAGCCAGGGATCTGATATTTTAGGGACGAGCTATCATGTTACTTTTAGTAATTAATATAAAAGTATATTTAGTATTATCTTATGAATTAACCGCTTCTTCTGTCCCAGCTCTTTTCTAAACCAATAACTGAAGGTATCATCATCCTTTACATCATTTTTCTCCCCTTTACAGAACCTCTAGCATTTCTTTCTTAACTCTTGTGTAATGAATTCAGCTGATATAATTTAGTTTATGAAAACAAATGCATAGATTCTTCCTTCCATCACTCATTCATCTTATAACCTCTTAGCTTTTCTACCACCATCTCAAACAAACACTGTAGACTGTCAGTAAACAATTAAGAATGGACATTGTTTTTTTAATATGATTAGTAAAGTGTACAAGATGAAGCTTAACCTTCAAGGCACTTGAATTCATTTTTTTCTGAGCATTTCAGTCTCTTGGTGGATAAATGTTTAGGGAAACTCATATACCACTGCTTATTCTCTTTCAATAAAATGAATACATTTTAGCAAAATTTCCCAGAAAGTTGATGTTTCACTCTACATATCCCTCTTTATGCAGCTGACAAATAACTAAAGACATGAACAAATCAGAATACAAATCCTGATAACAAGGTTCTGTTTCACTTTGTGTCCACTGTAGGGTGCAGAAATCCTTAAAAATGAAAATTATGGTTTTTGTTATTCTTTATCTGCTTGTTAACTTCCTTTTTTCTGTGTTTTTCCCAGGTAGTGTGTTGTTTTTGTAAATATATTAAGAATTCTTACATAAATTAAGATTTTTGAAACATTGTGTATTGTGAACTCATTCCAGTTTCTACTGTTATTTAGTTAGCATCTTACTGTAGTATATAAGAGAGTTGTATGAGGTTAATACTTCATTTTTTCTGTATTGCCCAGCACACTCTTCAGTTGCCTCCTCAGATGAGCCAGATCACCCATGTTGTCATTCTACTGCCATCTACTCTTGTTATGAATCCAATCCGTTCAGGTTTTACTCAGTTTTTACAATCTTCATTATTCATTCAGAAACAAATACTAGGCATTATTTTGTATCACTCAAGAGAATTATCAAAGAATAGGATCAGATCCCCTTAAGATATTTTACTTTATGTAGCAATGAGCTTTTCAGTCCTAGGAATCAGTCTACCAATTCTCTGGACTCACACTCCAATCTTATCATTTTAGTGCTATAGATTATATAAACCTCAGTTGTACTTTTATAAATTTACTCCTACAGGAAGTGGTGAATTATATTTTCAGTTGTTTATAATCAGCTGAGCATTGCCATTGTCAAAATTTGATTAAACTATATAGTGAAATGCAGCCTATATTTTATAAATCTACTAGTGTTCTCCACTTACTCTGAATTATTGAGGTTTTAATATTTGCTTATGTGATTCCATATTAGTTATGCTTTTGTTTTCAGGAAGCAGTCAATTATAGATTTCTTCAAACCAGCTTCAAAACAAGGTATGTATACAATTTGTGAATTTTTTGTGGGATTTTTTTGGAAAAGGAAATGGATAAGTTTTTAAATCCACTCTAAACTCATTAATTTGATTAAACAGTGTTCAAAATTTAATATATAATGAAAATGCAATTTCTAAACATCATGAAGAAACTTTTGTGCTGCTATATTTTCTTTTAAAATTAGTCCAGTCAGTAATTTTCATAATGCATAGTATTTTGATTCTCTAACACAGTAACATTTCATAGAGCAATTAAGAGCTTATATGATACAGCAAAAGGGAGGCTCATGAAGGTAAGGTTAACAAATAAATCATGTTTTAATTCCCCCATAAAATGTGTATCGTCATTCTAATTAAACAATTTGAAATTTTTTGTGATAGGTTAGTATTGTAAATATACTTTAAATAAAGTTATACAAGATGTAATAGTTTGTATATTTTTAATAACATGCGATTTGTATTGTTTTAATTGGCTATTTAGACAGACATATGTTGGATTCTCCACAAAAATCAAACATCAAATATGGAGAAAGTGGTTTGTCCATCAATGGGACAGAGCAGTTTGAAAGGAAACTGTCCTCACCAAAAAAATCTGAACCCAAAAGGCTGCCATCAGAAAAGAGCCCTATTATAGAGGCTTTCATGAAAAGTGTTAAAGAGCACCCTAAAGATCGTGTACATGAGTCATGTCGGCCTTGTGTGTCACTAACTACCAAATGTCCAAAGACAGTTACAAAGACAGTCTATGTTCCTCCTTCATATCGCTTGTCTAAAGAGATGAAGACACTAAAGAAAAAACATCGATCTCCAGAGAGAAGGAAGTTACTATTTACTCATGAAAATAGCAGGGAGAAGAATGATAGAGATCAAGGAAAGACCAATGCAGATACCAAAAAGCAGGCCACAGTGACAGAAGCTGACATATTCAAGAACAGCTCCAGAAGTCTTAGCAGCAGGAGCAGCCTATCTAGGCATCACCCAGGAGAAAGCCCACTGGGAGCTAAGTTCCAGTTATCACTAGCTTCTTACCGGAGAGAAAGACAACTAAAGAAGTTGAGAAAGGAACAAATGGAGCAAAGAACCCACTCAGAAAATTCTTTCTCAGAAGCAAGCAATCTTTCCTTAAAATCCTCTAGTATAGGAAGAAATTGTCAACCAAGGCAGGAGCAAAGTAAACAGAACGATGTCAGACCTGGAAAGAGTAATCTTTCAAACCTGGTATGTGCCATAATTACTAAATTAGCTTGGCTACTGCTTTATCATATTTAGATACTAAACCTAAAAGTATTTAATAATTGTTAACATCATACTGGTATCTTTTGTTAAGAAAATACTGAAACACAGATTGTGTAGAAGCTACATTCATTGGGTTCAAACTCAATTGTGGATCAAACTCAGTAAAGCAGTGTTTATTGCCCTTAATTTTTTCAGACCAGGAACAAAGATCTTTCTTAATCAGAAAAATAAACATTCTTTTTTTAGGCAAGTATAGTCATTTTTAAATTAGGCTGTGCTGAAGGGAGATGCGCGAGGAATGGAAAATCAAAAACAGCAGGAAGTGGTTTAGAACGAAGGTTCTCAATATGTGGTCCCTGGACTAGGAACATCAGCATCCCCTTGGAACTTGTAAAAATACAGATCTCCAGACCCACTGAACCAGAAACTATGGAGGTAGAGTCCAGCAATCTGTGAGTAACAGGCCTTCCAGGTGATTCTGAAGCACTTTAAAGTTTGAGAATCAATGGTTTAGATTATATACAAATCTTAAGTAATTGAGTATGGGTCTTAGAAAGCTTAGAAAACTATCCGGATACATTTAACCTCATCGTATTTATCTTCTGAAACTAAACCAAACTTAGATCAGCATAAAGCAGTCCCTCTTCCTTGGGAAGTAAAGTTAAGTACATCTGTTGCAAAGAGCTTACCTACATACAGAGCAAATACAGGAAGATTAGGTAAAGTGCTGTGTGGAAAAGTTGCTATGAAATTTGTAAACCAGATAAAGCAAAAATAAAGCAAACTATGACATTATGGGAGTAAATAGAGGCTGTTGCACTGTGTTACTGGAAAATATAGTTTGGTGCTTTTATCAGTGATGAAATTGCTAATGATCAATAGAGGTTAGTGACATTTGGTCAATTTCGTGTTTGGTGTTGCATTGATACTTAAACAGAAGTATTAAAGAGTGAGTTGTATCCATTTGATTGGCAAATATTAGGCTTCCTATTTCTTTATCAAAATAATAGTATATTGCTCTAATAAAATCTTAATCCTTAGTTATTAATATAAATCTGTAAATCTGTTACGAAAATGACTTTATGACGTTTTTATATTTCTACACTACACATGTCCTTTGTTTCTATGATAAAACTTAAGAATTTAAAATACTTTATATAGGGAATTTGCCTCCAAATATATGTTCTTGCTTTATTCAGTCTAGAAATCTGTGTTTAAATGTTATGAAGAAAAATTCATATTCTTTACTTCCCCCAACTCTTAATGAATTTTTTTTCATTTTGCTAATAGGAAAATGGACATCTTTCAAGAAAAAGATCATCTTCTGATTCATGGGAAACTGCTTCAGGTAGAATCAAAATAATTAAATTTATGAATTTTAAAATAAATTTGCATTTTAATGGCACTGGTTTTTAAAGCAAATTTGTTTTAATATGTAGTTTCCTTCCTAGAGGTGACTTGAGTGTCTCAGTTTATAATTTAATATTATATTCAAAATTAATAGTCCTTGAATTTAGCATATGTAACCTGTGGTTTGTCTAGACTCTTCTCTACCTTCTTCATTAGTTCCTTACAATGTGTTTCTCATATTGGTACTCAGTGCCCTACTTCTGAATCCTTGGCTACAACTAAGAATCATAATCTTATATTCCTAGGATTGTGGACTATCTAAGGTCTTGGTATTAAAGATGCTTTGTTTAAGGTTGAAACCGTTATCATGGTCCACAACAGTGTTTCCTGTATTTCGCATACAAAGATCACTCTTTAGTATCAAATTTCAAGGACACTTACATGATACTAGTTTTTACCTTTAGTATCTGCTGGTTGAGAAAATGCATAATAGCAAACAGCTACTGTTAATTCAGATGCTGTTAATTCAGTATCTTTATTTTTTTAACTAGAAAATAGAATAGGATAAAATTAAAACACTGTAGAAATTTATAACACAAAAAATGAAAGGCCCCCAGAAATAACAACTGTTAATAGTTTCGTATATCAGAATTTTTTTCAGCTATGACTGCAAACTTTGAAAAATGGACTTTACTAATTTCCACACTCATAATGATAATAGCAAACATTTATTAAGCACTTACTGTGCAACATGCCCTGTTCTATGTCCTTTTAATTCATTTGAGACTCACATCTGTATAAGGTGGTTACTTTTAGAAACTTAAAAAATGGAGACAGTTCTGACTCATTATTCTTCAGGTTTTGTGTAAGATTCTATTTTTTATATATTCTAGAGGTAGATTGCATTTTGACCAAGTGATCTCAAGTGTTACAATCAATCTTTAACCAAGGCCAAACTCATACTTAGTGTCACAGAGCTTCCAGGATACAAGAATAAGTTTGAAGTTTTATGTGTTTTAAAAATTATTTAATTTTTATAATGTTGATTTCAGTGATCAGATGTTAGTGAATTTTGACATTAATAGTTCAAGAACAGTAGTTGCTCAGCCATGAGATTGCTCATGCACTCACTGTATTACATGTTTGTAATACTAAAGAAATGGTCCTTTGCACTGAAGTGAATGGAAGAACAAAATATTTTTAGGCTAGCTTTGCTGCTGGTGATGTTGCCACCAAGCTATTCAGCTTTTTTTCTCCCCTTTGATAATGTGACTAAGATAAAAATTATTTTTAGTTCATGGGTTGACAGATTTCATCAGTGCTGACCAAAGTAGTTTTATTTATGTAATTCCACATACTGAAGTTTTTGAACACTGCTTGAAAAAGATGCTTTCTACATAGTTTCAGAGGCAGCCTTAAGGTGGTTGCCTTCATATATATATATATACATATATATATGTATGTATATATATATATTTTAATTGGTTTTACAGAGAAAGGAAGGGAGAGAGAAACATCGATTTGTTGTTCCACCTATTTATGCATTCATTTGTTAATTCTTTTTTTTCTTTTCTTTTTTTTTAAGTATATTTCATTGATTATGTTGTTACAGTAGTTTCAGTTTTTTCCCCCTTTGCTCCCCTCTGTCCAGTACCCCCCCTTCCATCAAGCAATCCTATCCCCCTTAGTTTATGTCCATGGGTCGTGCATATACATTCTTTGGCTTCACCCTTTCCTACATTATTCTTAACTCCCCACTGTCTAGTTTGTATTTACCAATTATGCTTCTTAATCCCTGCACCATTTCCCCATTTCTTCCCCTTTCCCCTCCCAGCTGATAACCCTCCAAATGATCCCCATACCTATGATTCTGTTCCTATTCTGGTTTGCTTAGCTGAATTTTGTTCTTTTAGATTCAGTTGTTGATAGTTGTGAGTTCGTTGTCATTTTAATGTTCATAATTTTGATCTTCTTTTTCTTAAGTAAGTCCCTTTGACATTTCATATAATAATAGCTCGGCGATGATGAGCTCCTTTAGCTTTACCTTGTCTGGGAAGTACTTCATCTGTCCTTCCATTCTAAATGACAGCTTTGCTGAATAGAGTAATCTTGGTTGTAAGTCCTTGCTTTTCATCACCTTGATTACTTCTTGCCAGTCCCTTCTTACCAGCAAAGTTTCTTTTGAGAAATCAGCTGATAGTCTTATAGGCTCCCCTTTGTAGGTAACACTCTGATTTTCTCTTGCTGCTTTTAAGATTCTCTCTTTATCTTTAACCTTTGGCATTTTACTTATGATGTGTTTTGGTGTGGTCCTCTTTGGGTCTAGCTTGTTTGGGACTCTCTGTGCTTCCTGGACTTCTATGTCTATTTCCTTCACCAAATTTGAGAAGTTTTCCTTCATTATTTTCTCACATAAGCTTGCAATTTCTTGCTCTTCCTCTTTTCCTTCTGGCACCCCTATGGTTTGGATGTTGGCATGTTTAAAGTTGTTTCAGAGGTTCCTGTGCCTCTCCTCATTTTTTTCAATTCTTATTTCCTCATTCTGTACTGGTTGACTCTTGTTTTCTTCCTTATGTTCCAAATCATTGATTTGAACCCGTTTCCTTCCCTTCACCATTTGTTTTGTGTGGATTTTCCTTTGTTTCATTTAGTGTAGCCTTCACTTCTTCCCTTCTGCGTTTGCCGTACTCAAGCACATCTGTCAAGCCTTTGAGCATCTTTATCACCAGTGTTTTGAGCTCTGTGTCTGTTAAGTGGGCTATCTCCTTGTCGCTTAGTTCTCCCACTGGAACCTTGATCCATTCCCTCTTTTGGGCCATACTTCTCTGTCTCCTCATCTTGACAGGCTCCTGTGTTTGTCTGCCTCTCTGTCTTAGGTAGAGCTGTCTCTTCAGTTATGTTCTAAGGGGCGGAGCCTTAGGTTTTCTCATCAGTAGAGGGCGACCCGTTTCACCATTTCGCCACGCTGTGGCGTTGTGTGTGGGGAAGGGGTCTGAGAGGGAACACTGTTGCTTGTTCAGCACTCACCCCTTTTCCAGGCAGTTCTCCCACTTTATATGGGACTGGCGCCTCTCTAGTTGTTGCCCTGGCTGTCGTCCCCAGAGTGGGTGGGTCTGCAGATGTTTTAGGACCGTGGGGGCCCTTTAAACAAGCAGACTCTGCTGAGAGACTGGCAGTTTATTCCTCTGCCCCAGCCCCCACTGGTTTGCACAGTCAGAAGCAATGAGGCTTTATTTTTCCTGGTGCTGAAATCGTGAGTTGTGCGGTCTAGGCTGGTGCTGGTAGTGCTCCCCAGATGTCCCTCCTGACTTTTTAAAATGTGTGACTGGCTTTCTGCCGGCCTGCTGCTGCCACCTCTGCCGCCACCACACCATGTCCTCTCCACGCCGGCTCCGTCCCTCCTACCTGTCTGGATGAGTATTTCGTTTTTATATCTTAATTTGTTGGACTTCCATGCCGCTCGATTTTCTAGAACTTCCGGTTGTCTCTCGTTTTGAGGTAGTTGTATTCCTTCTTAGTTGTGGAGGGAGATGCAGCATGTCTGTCTAGGCCTCCGTCTTGGCCAGAAGTCCACATATTTTTTATTTAATTTTTATTTTTTTGCCCTGGCTGATGTAGTTCAGTGCATTGAGGGCCTGCTTGTGAACCAGGGTCACAGGTTCGATTCCCAGTCAGAGCACATACCTGGATTGCAGGCCTGGTCCCCAGTTGGGGGTGCACAAGAAACAACCACATATTGATATTTTTCTCCCTCTCATTCTCCCTCCCTTCCCCTCTAAAAAAGAAAAATAATAATAATATAAATAAATGCTTAATTTTTATTTTTTTCATTATCATTTAGTTCCCTTATACTCCCCTCCTCCTACTAATATATATTTGAAATGTTATAAAGACATTCAGTCCTAAGTTTGTACAAGGGGTGCAAAAAAATCATGAAATTTTTGCAGTTAACCCACTGCCCTAGAGAATTTACAAAAAGGGAGCCTACCTGTAGTACCAATTCACCTTTCTCTAATTATAGACGTTAAAAGCTCTGAATAAGCTGATTTTTCCTAAACTTTACCCATAAATAGTTTCTCCTCCTCCTGGATAAGTCTTCAATTCCTGAATAAAGCAGGAATTTCTTCTCATTACTAGCTGTGTATAAAAATGTCTTACTTCTCTAGGAATTGGAACTAAACTCAAATTGGCAGCTCTGGAGCTATATTTCTTATAACCTTCAAACTTAAGATAATTAGTATAAGTCTGCTCCAACTCTCCCCTTTTCCTTTGTTACTTGATTTCTCATCTTTGCACTATAAGGGGCCCCTATTCTTTTTTACAGGATATTTAGCCCCAGAAAACTGAGTGGGCATGAATGGTTTTTTCAGTTTATAGGAGATATCTGTAGAAGAACAAAGATGGGGGCGTTTGTTTGTAATTGGTTTTTTTATTTTTATAAGATGATTTTTCCAGAATATGTATTAATCAAGGTATCCAAATAATTGCTTAACTCTCAAGGGTTGTTTGTTTCTTTTTTTTTTTTTAATCTATTGAGGATTTGGAGACATGGAGGATCTGTCCATGTGCAGAAAGAAACTTGATTTAGGGAAATTTGATTTCTGAGAATACTGATTATTAAAATAGTGAATTTTTAATGAATGATGAGTTTTAAGAGTGAATTAATGAAAGCAATTTTTTAAACAATAAGAAATTTTTAAAAACTGGTTGACCCAAATTTTTGTGGTTATTAAAGTGCTTCTGGATGGAGCTGCTAACATAGCTTATATTAATTGTCTAAGGCTGCCACAACAAGTGCCTAAATCTAGGTGGCTTAAAACAGCAGAAATTTATTATCTTATGTTTCTAGAAGCTAGAAATCCAAAATTAAGATTATCAGCAGGGCCTTGGTCTCTCTAACTGTTCTAAGGGAGAACCTTTCCTTACCTCTTTGTAGCTTCTGGTGTTTGCCTACGAACCTTGGCATTCCTTGACTTGTAGATGCATCACTCCAATTACAGTACCTTCTCCATGTGTGTCTTCACGTCATCTTCCCTCTGCATGTATGTCTTTGTGTCCAAATTTCTCTTTTTATAAGGACATTAGTAGTCATATTGGATTAGGATCCACTCTAATGACCTCATTTTAATTTTATTACCCCCTGTAAGAGATTATTTCTAATGAATATTACATTCTGAGGTTCTGGGAGTTAGGACTTCCACATAACTGGAGACTAGAGGGATATATGGGAAAGGATAAACAATTAAATACTAGGGGCAAAAACGTGGATTAATTTTTTTAATTGAGAAATTAAAATTGCCTTCAACTAGTTACCATGTATGTGTTTTAAGGTAATGTAAATATATATATAGAAGTGTTACATTTCTGGAACCATGTAGTCCTTGGTCTAGGAAAGAGTGTGTGCACTTTGAAGCAAAGTGCCTTTGGAATCCTTTCCTTGATACAGATAAGCAGTTTTTTATGTTTTGGGGAGTTACGCCTTTAATTCTATTTAAGTAGTAAACTTCTAATACTTTTGGAATGAAAACAAACATTTGTCATTAGCTTTAAATTTTTTGGACTGACCAGTTTTTATTAGTTAAAAAATAAATGATAGTATTAACTTTTTTCTCATTCCATATGTGATGAATAGTCTCAGCCTAAACTTTTATAATTTAAATATTTTGTCAGGGTGTTCTAGACACCAAATGAATAAATTTTAGTAAGATAGGAAAATACATTTTCACTAATCTGGCAAAAATTAAATTTTAGCAGGCTCTAAGCAGAATAAATTTCCTGACAAAAGAAAAAGAAACTCTGCGGACTCAGATCTGAAAAGCACAAGAGAATCTATAATGCCAAAAGCAAAAGAGTCCCTCCTTGAGAAGCGTCCTGACGGACCACATCAGAGAGAGAAATTTATAAAACACATTGCACTGAAGACACCGGGTGATGTTTTGCGCTTGGAAGATATATCCAAGGAACCGTATGAAGAAGCTGATTGTTCCTCTGCAGGCGTGGCACCTTCAAATTCTGGCCACCATTCTTCCAGGAATAGTGACCAAGTCCGTGTGGCAAGTACCAAAGAGACTAAAATACAGAAACCTCACTTACCTTTACCTCAGGAAAAGTCTGCAGTTAAAAAATCTAGCAACCTTCAGAAAAATAAAACTGCTAGCTCTGTGGCATCGAAGGAGACAAAACTTCTACCTTTACTTTCCCATGTTCCAAGTGCTGGTTCCTCTCGGGTACCATTAAATTCTAAAAATTGCACTCTTTCACTTCCTAAAAAAGATAAAGAGCGTTCATCATCTAAAGAATGTTCTGGGCATTCTACGGAGTCCTCCAAACACAAGGAACACAAAGCAAAGACTAATAAAGCTGATTCTAATGTACCTTCAGGGAAAATTTCTGGGGGATCTTTGCATTCAGAATATGGCACTCCTACAAAGTCTCCCCCAGCTGCTTTGGAAGTTGTGCCATGTACCCCAAGTCCTTCAGCACCTTCAGATAAAGAGAGTTCAGGAAATTCTAATGTAGGTAGCAGTGCACTGAAAAGAAAACTAAGGGGTGATTTTGATAGTGATGAAGAAAGTTTAGGTTACAACCTAGACAGTGATGAGGAAGAGGAAACATTAAAATCACTGGAAGAAATAATGGCTTTGAACTTCAGTTCAACTCCTGCATCTACAGGAAAGCCTCCTGTTCCTTCCAAGGGGCTTGGATCTCAGTCATCAGACTGTATAGTAAGTAGTTCTATAACATTTATCTTTACTTTGAAGAGGGAAAAATGGATTGATTAATGGAAGAGGAATAAAATGTTAGAACTTATTTTAAATCCAGTGTTTATTATGACTCATAATTGGTCTGCAACTGGTATAATTTTTGTTTGGTTAATGGGTTTCCCCTATCTTTAGTTTTATTACTGTAAATCAGTGGTCTCCAAACTCTTTTGATCACACACACTTCTAGGAGTAAAAAAATTTTTGAGCATGCACCCCGATATATATGTGTACTTATAGATTAATACATGTATCACTATACTATGTATTTTCTAAAAAATATGCAAAAACAATTTAAAGGAAGAAGAAAAAAGTATTTTCCTATAGAATTTATGTAGAAGTTACTATAGACTAAGTTCTACTGGAGTTTCTATAGAAGTTCCATATAAATAGAAGTTCTATTATTTTCTTCCTGCACCCCAATGGATCACCTTGCACACCCCCTGCTTTGGAGACCACTGCTGTAAATGAAGGTAGAGTGTAGAATGTTGTTAATTGTGGTGTGCAGTTTTATTTATAAAGTGCCTCATTCTATCTTGGGAATAAGCTGAATTAAATTCTAATATGTCTGTAAAACTTGGTGGGGAAGCTGTTAATGTTCATGGTAACACCTAAAAATTAATAGTTTGATTCCACTAAAATAGAAATTAAAAATAAAGACAGGGTAGCCATGGAACCCTTGGGTGTTTCCAGTTAGTTCCTAAGACTGGCAGGGTTTTCTAAGTAGTGCCTTTCCTAATAGATGGTATAATCAAATTGCCTGTAGTACAAAATACTAGATTTAAAGCATGATGTTGATAATTCTTTTTTAAGAAAAGTATCCTCCTGGCTCAGGTTATTGAATTAGAAAATATTCTTTAGTATTCTGAATAACTTAAAACATCCCAATTCTTTTACTAAGATATGTTATAAAGTATTTCTAAATTTTCTTCTTGTTTTAGAAACATGTTCATAGTGGAACTTACACAAATACTCTAGAACGTCTAGTGAAGGAAAAGGAAGACACACAAAGGTTAGTCAGCATTATGACTATCTGGTTAAATTTAAATACTGTTTTAGAAATAAGATATTTTTGTTCATAGGCTGTATTACAGGCTCGGGGTTTTTATGATATACTGCATTAGTTAATAAATTTTTTTTCTGCTTATCACAACTGGTATCTAACTGATAGCTGAAATTCTTGATCAAAAGCATTAGAATTTTTGTACTTTTTATTATAATAAAATAGATATAAAATTTACCATTTTAATCACTTTCAAATGTACAGTTCAGCCCTGGCTGATGTGGCTCAGTGGACTGAGCACCTGCCTGCAAATGAAAGGTCACTGTTTTGATTCCCTGTTTGGGTTGCAGGCCAAGTCCCCAATTGGGGGCATATCGCTTGCACATAGATGTTTCTCTTCCTCTCTTCCTCTCTCTCTAAAAATACATAAATAAAATATTTAAAAAAATTTTTTTTTAATAAAGGTACAGTTCACTGGCATTAAGTACATTTACATTGTTGTGTAACCATCACCACTGTTTACTTCTAGAACTTCTTTTTTCATCTTCCCTAACTGAAATTTCATATCCATTAACCAAAAACTCCCCATTCTCCCCTCCCCTCCCAGCCCCTGGTACAACTATCATTCTTTCAGTACTTCCTCTGTGAAATTGACTATTCTAGATATCTCATATAAATGGGCTTATAAGCATTTGTCTTTTTATGACTGACTTATTTCACTTAGCATATCTTCAGGGTTCATCCGTGTTGTAGCATGTGTCAAAATTCCCTTTTTAAGTCTGAATAACTGTCTGTTGTATATAGATACCACATTTTGTTTATTCATCAGTGGACATTTGGGTTGCTTCTATTTCCTGGCTATTGTAAATACTGCTGTTATGAACATGGGTATACAAATACCTCTTCAAGTACCACTTTGAATTTAGTATATACCCAGAAGTGCAATTGCTGGATCACATGGTAATTCTATGCATAATTTTTTGAGGAACTGTCATACTGTTTTACATAATGACTGCACCATTTTGCATTTCCACCAGCAGTGCACAAGGATTCCAGTTTGTCCACATCCTTACCAAGCCTTGGTATTTTCTGTTCTTTTTGATAATAACCATCCTAAGGAGTATGAAGTAGTATCTCATTATGGTTTTGATTTACATTTTGCTAATGATGTTGAGCATCTTTTCATGTCCTTATTGGCATTTGTGTAGCTTCTCTGGAGAAATATCTACTCGAGATCCTTGGCAGATTTTTCTAATTAGGTTGTTTGGGGTGTTTTGTTTGCATATGTACAATTTTTTTAAATGTTTGTATGCCTGCTTAGTCCAAGTTTTGCAACCAGCATAACTAGACGTGTTATTTCTACATCAAGCTACTCTTTTGAGGAAGAAGTTTAGTTGCGAATGACACCTCTGACATGCACACACAAAGAAATCAAAAAGTTTGAGGATCTTAATGACTCTAGTGAAATTTATGTAACTAGTTGCAGACTGCTTTTGCTAATGAGAGGAGGAAAGTATATTCAAGGAATATCCTTGAAACGAGTCCAGAGACCTTCACTAAAAGCTCAACTGGCTTGAAGTTGTTATATCTGTGTCTCAAACTTGATAACTAAATAGCTAGATATAGGATTTGCAGATACTAGGTCAGCAGTGTTCCCCTTTCTGAATATAGAGAAGTTGTTTCTATTATAAAATTCTTTAAATGTTGAGTGAATTCATGTGATTTGTTATATGTCAAACATGATGTTGCTTATTTAAAGGTGAACATTGCAAAGGCAGAGATGCTAGTATGATCTGGTGATCATGTAGTAACAAGAGCAGTACATTTACCTGTCATTTACTGTTCTGTTATACTCATCTACTGTGGGGCTGGAGCTAGGAATAAGGACCCTCATTAAAATAACTTAATCTTGGTGAGTACTACAAGCAAGGAAGAATTTAAGACCTAGACTCTCTGACTTTGAATTCCAGCACCTCACATTAGAAAAGTTAGCTTTTCCTCATGTATAAAATGGGTAATCATAAACTACCAGATGAGGTTGTGAGGGTTAAAAAAGTTAATGCATGAAGTTCTTAGTACAGTGCATGTCACATAGCAAGTGTTAGTAAGGGTTAGGTATTGTGATAGTAATGGGGATAACAATGATGATTACTGCTGCTAGAAAGCCTAGTTAACAATATCAGGTTGTTGGTCTACTGGAAGTCAAATGAGCATTAAAGCCCTGGCCAGTGGGCTCAGTTGGTTGGAGCATTGTCCCACACACCAAAAGGTTGTGGGTTTGATTCCCAGTCAGGGTATGTACCTAGGTTGCAGCTTCCATCCACTGTCAGGGCATGTATAGGAGGCAGCTGATTGATGTTTCTCATGTCCATGTTTCTCTCTCTCTTCCTTTCTCTAAAATCAATAAACATATCCTTGGGTAAGGATAAAAAAGAAAAAAATGAGCATTAGAGATTAAACATCAAATTAGTAATGTTTGTTCTTTGCCATTTTTCCTTCCCCTTTTCTAAATGATTTGGACATCATTCTTGAAGTCCAAGCTATAAAGTAACATTCAAGTTTTTTATGTGATGGAATACTCTTCTTTTTCTTTTTTTCTAATCCTCACATGAGGATATGTTTATTGATTTGAGAGAGAGAGAGAGAAACATTGATCGGTTGCTTCTCGTATGCACCCCAGCTGGGGATTGAACCCAAAACCTAGGTATGTGCCCTGACCAGGGATTGGATCCTCAACTTTTTGGTGCACAGGATGATATTCCAACCAACTGAGCAAGCTGGACAGAGCTGTGATGGAATGCTATTCTAATACCATACTAGTAGCTAGGTAAAAGGCTAAGTCCTAAAATAGACTTTGTGTGTGTAATGAAAATAGTACATACCATATCATACATCATGACGTATTTGGGAGACATGATTTGACCTATAGTCTAAACAAAGTCTGTCTTACAACAGTTTATACTTAATAAGAGTTTTTCTTGGTGCTGCTTTTAGACATAAGCTAAAGATTGTTTTTATTTTTAGAGCAAATCATTTATTATAACTCTTTCAATTCTCAGGCTAGATGAACTGCAGAAACAACTACAGGAAGATATAAGACAGGGCCGAGGCATTAAATCCCCAATCAGAATTGGAGATCAAGACAGTACTGATGATGAGGATGGCCTCTTGGAAGAACACAGGTATACCCTTTTTTCATTATCTATGTCCTGTTAAGTTAATACATTTTAAAACATTGTTTTTATAAGATAGGTAATTATGGTTATTTACTTAGTAGATAATCCATGATGGGTTTCTAATCCATTTGTGATGGATTTGGAAGGCAAACATTAAGGCCAAGTTATATCATTTGTCTTTTCTTCTGGTTATTGTTTCTTTTCACACACATTTAGTGGCTTTGGACTGATAACTAGCAAAAAGTGTGAGGAGCAAATCACATGTTCTCATGCTAGAGTTCTAATCTGGGGTTAACATAGGTCCTAAGAAAAGTTTCCTTTACACCCAACTTTTAAACATAAATTAAATATAGTATAAGTGTTTATTATTTAATGACTTTTTTTTTTTCAATTTCAGGGAATTTCTAAAGAAGTTTTCAATTACGATTGATGCTATTCCTGATCATCATCCAGGTGAAGAAATATTTAATTTATTCAATTCCGGAAAAATTTTTAATCAGTATACCTTGGATTTAAGAGACTCTGGTTTTATTGGACAAAGTGCTGTGGAGAAGCTTATTCTCAAGTAAGTACAGACATTTTACTTTTATCACATATAAAAATTAAGATTCTGACCAATGTAATCTTCTAAAGGGTTAATTTCTGCTATGACTTGTCCAGTTTCTTAATCCTCTTATTACTATTGCCCTTTGTATTGTATTATTTAATTATAGAAAGCAGAGTAAGATAGTTGTTTGGCACATCACGTGCCTTTATTAGGATTAAGATCGGTATATAATAACAAGGACTGTCAAAATATCAGGGGCTTAAATAAGAAACATATTTCTTTCTTATGTGAAGGAGTTCAGAGGTACAAAGTCCAGGTCTGGTGTTTCACCAGATAATCTTTTTTCTCCACCATCCTTAGCACTTGGTTGCTTTAGGTGCTACTGGAGTTCTAGCCTTTATATTCAAGTTTCCAGAAATCCCATACAACATTTCTACTTATGGTTATTTACGTAGAACTTAGTCAACTTGGCCACACTACCTCAGGGAAGGTTGGGGATTGGTGGGGAATAATTTTTATTACAGGCAGCCAGTGTGCCCAGTTAAAAATCAGGGTTCAGTTACCAAGAGGAAACGCAAGGATAGATATTGGGATGGGCAACTAGCAGTCACTGTCTCAAATTACCACAGAGCTAATTTTTCTCAGTGCATGATATCTCAGATCCAGAGAAATCACATTAATTCTTGTGCTGAGTTTTATGAAAGTATAGACCCAAGCTGGCAAAAACTGGTGTTGTCCTGAGACTTGATAGGCTCTCCTCCTTATCACCATTGCCAGCTAATGTAGATTTGTCCAATACATAAATGTAGAGCCAAGGCAACAAGCTGGATCAGCTTTAGGCCATCAGTTGAATTTCTTTTATGAATAACCCATCCATATTGGTATAGAATCCACCTAAAAATGGATTTAGGATGATTTGCTTGCTCATTTCCCTGATTATGTCAGATGTGGTCGTAGAAGTTTCTTGTCAGCAGTCATACTAATTTTACTTTATTTTTTCAGATCAGGAAAAACAGATCAGATTTTCTTGACAACACAAGGCTTCCTTACCTCTGCTTATCATTATGTCCAATGTCCTGTACCTGTGTTAAAGTGGCTATTTCAGGTAAGAGATGTTGGGGATTATAGTTGCCACCTACTGTATTTCCCAGTCAAAAGCAAACTTAAAATATAATATTATTTGTACATTACTAGAGAAAAAAACTAATATAGCACATCAAACCCATGATTCAGTGGATAAGAATGAAGCAAAAAAAAATCAATGTAGCTCTGACCGGTGTATCTAAGTAGGTTGGGTGTTGTCCCACAAAGCAAAAGTCAATCGGTTCAATTCCCGGTCAGGGCACATGCCTGGGTTGCAAGATTGTTCCCCGGTCAAGGTACGAACCTTTAGATCGATGTTTCTCTCTCACATCAATGTTTCTCTCCCTCTCTTTCTCCCTCCCCTCCCCTCTCTAATGGTGAATAAATAGAATCTTAAAAAAAAAAAAGAATCAGTGTAAAGAAATTACAAAGAAAATACTAGTACAGAGAGTTTGCAAGATAGTAATGTTTGTTGTACCTGAAACATTTCATCACATTGATAAACCACTATTATACTGAGTTTAAGAAGAGGTCTTCTAATGCTTTCATACGTTGGGAGGTTACCCTCTTTTCCCCATTTTTATGGAGGTGCCTACATACATTTTTAGGATTTGACTTGTACACTGATATTTCCCCATTCATATATTTTTATGCAAATCTAATGGAATGTTTCTCCTCATTCATATTTAACTCTTAAATCTACTTAAAATAATTGTCTTAATTTTTGTATTTATAGGGTAACTTTATAAATATCAGTGGTGTCAGAGACTGTAACTATTATATCTGAAGTGAGAAGTGGGACAAACATGGAGTTTCTATTCTGGACTTTAAGATAACATTTCAAAGAATCTTATATTTGGCAAGAGCTAGCTATTCCAGTACAGTTTTTTATCCATATTTTTATAAATCTGGCAATTCTGAGTGCCAACTATGCCAGGCACTGGAGAGAACAGCAATGAAAAAAAATCAGTGTTTCCAATCTCATGAAACCCACATTCTAGTATAGAGGAGACAGACCATAAATGTGTGTGTGCACATTTATAGGTATATTATCTCAGATGTTAAGTGCTATGAGGAAACTAAGGTAGATACAGAGAATATCAGGAAAGAAAAAGTTTGCTTTTACATATGTTTAGTATCAGTAAGGCCTTCATGATAAGGTGTGGAGTTTGAGAAAAGACCTGAAGAAAGTGATGAAATGAGCCTTGCCACTATGTGGGAGAAGAGCATTCTAGACAAAGAGAATAACAGGTGGTGCAGACTATGGGACAGGAGCATTTGCTTCCACTGATTACTTGGAACCCAGTAATTTTTTGACAGTCCTAATTAAATAAAAGTGCCTCCCTACAATTTTTATCTAGTGGCACTAATTATCTTTTCATAGCTTCCCAGAATATGCCTATCTGTCTTTATAGTCCTTCAGTTATTTTTATTCATTGATTTTTAGAAAGATAAAAAAATAGAGAAAACATTGATTTATTGTTCCACTTATTTATGCATTCATTGATTGATTCTTTTATGTGCCCTGACCAGGGATCAAACCCACAACTTTGGCGTACCAGGGACAGCATTCTAAGCAACTGAGCTACCCGACCAGGGGGCCCCGTCAGTTATTTTTAAACAACTATCATGACCCTCATCTCTCCCTACACTAAACATTCTACAGTCATTAAATTTCCAGTCTCTCATTGACCATCCTTCTGATCTTTAGCTTGTGTCTCTCCTAAAGTGTTTTTCCCCTCCCCACATATGCTTCAGATAGTTTTTCTTACGAGCAGTTTCTAGCAAGATTCTTACCTATCTACTCCACCCACATATTTGTTTATTACGATTCAAAAATTTCATTTGCTCTCATGACAGGGCTTCATTATTCTCTAATTATATATCTTTTCTTAAACTTGCAAGTAAGATTTGGCAATCATCTGTATTAATTTTCATCGTCTTGATGTGAGCCCATCATTATGGTCTTTAAAACCCTAATGATAGCATACAACCATATCTTTGTGTAAGCAGTGTTTTTTTTAACTTATTTTTTATTATATTTTTCCATTACCATTTATCCCTCTTATACTTGTTTTATAAGCAGTTTTTTAATACTCTTTATATTTACTCTTTAAAAACCAAACTAATAACCATTTGTTAAGCTCTTTTTCTGTTTAAGATATTTTGTCTCATTTCTCCTTTCCAATTCCAATGTTTGTTTGTTTTTACGATTTTCAGAGGAAATTCACATTTGATTATGAGGCGTTCAAAAGAAATGGAAAGGATATTAAAATTAGAAAGAAGGCTGAACTTCTAATTTCCAGAGGCTCTTAGTATTTTCTAGGTTGTTCCCTGTGTAAATAGATTGCTGTATAACAATGTAAACAAAATATGTGTTCTTTTATAACTGTCAGCAGTAAATTATTGAGTATTTTTATCTCAGTACAGATATATTATCGTCCTTTTTTATGGCTTTATAGTATTCCTTTGTAGTGTTATACAGTACCACGATTTATTTAACCCAATCTTAATTGGTAGATATTAGATTGTTGTATACACTTCTTTACACACTCATTTAATTAGTTCAAGTGTGTCACCTTAGAATTCATCACCCCCACAACAAATTGTTATTCAAAAACTTGTCCGGTGTCCAACGTGCTTTTGAATGGTGCTGCCCCCTAGTGGCAGCGTGTTACAATATAAACATCATAGCAAAGATATTTATTCACACAGGATGATTTTGAAATGATACAAGCTGTATGCCTGATTGAAGCCAGAGTTTGTGTTATTCCTTCTTAAATTTTAGATTTAAATTTATTATAATCCATGGCTTCAAAGCAAAAGAGAAAGAAATAGAAATAAACTATATTTTTCTCTATAAAACCACTTAAAAATTGCTTTCAATATGATTTTTAAAAAATATTTTTAAACTGAAGCTTTTATTCCCAAAGAATTCTCTTATACAATTATATTAATGATACACCTCTGCATATAAATTCCTGTGTAAAAAAGCTAACTAGGTCAAAGTACAAGGATAATAATTTTGCATAAGTATTATCAAATTATTTTTTAAATTTTACTAAATTATAGTTGCACTGAGCATGCTGCCTCTTTCCTAGTACACTTGAGTATTCTCAATCTTCACTGATATTGAAGTCAAGTAATGATGTAATTTTTCCTCGTATTTCTTTGATTACTGGTAATATTAAACATCTTTTAAAAAGTATATTGGCATATTAATTTGCATATTTGTATCTTTAAATATTTTACTAGTCTTTATTTTTTTTGCCTGTGATAGCCTTTTCCTTTGCAGTTTTTGGGTTTCATAGCATGGTATGAATTAGAAAAGAATTTTTTTATAGTTTCAAATGTTATGTTTGTCTTACCGTAAAAACAAATAATGTGTTAGACTGCAAAAGGCCCTGACTTCAGAATCAGTCCTGGATTTAAATTCCAACTACTCATGTATTTCATTGGATAAAGTATTTTAATCTCTCTGAGCCTATTTGCTCCTATGTGTGATGTATGACCACTTCACACGGTTATTGTAAGTATTAAATACCCATAAAACACCTATATATGTGTCTGGCAAATAGTAAGTGCTCATGTTTTCTTTCTTCTCTCTCAATACTCTTATCATTTATCTATTTAGATGATGTCAGTTCATACAGACTGTATTGTGTCCGTGCAGATTTTAAGTACATTGATGGAAATAACAATTAGAAATGGTGAGTATATAATGGTGATTAGGGGTGTGAATTATTGGTTGCTTTATACATGGTCTCTTTCATATTGCTAATAATTAGTGTATTTGGTACTGTAGAATAAATTATTTTTGTAATCTAAAGTCTTTAACAATGAAATGAAACTCCAATGAAAAATGAGTATCTGCATTTTTCTAGTTGCATTGAGAAAAAGTGTATAAGATCTTATAAAGTGGCAGCCCTTAATATTTACCAAGTCATGGCTTACTGTTCTGGGTAAGTAGAAATAGTTGCAAGTTTAGTCAACTAGCTTTCATTATCTCTTGTTGAACAACAGTATTATACTGATATTCACTGAGATTGAAAGTGTCCACTGCAAAAGTATGAGACTTCTCACCTTTGAGATTCTTATAATGAAAAAAGCATTGTGATCTAGCTGTCTGTTTCGAGGACTGTAACAAATAGACACAGAAGATGGTAAAATCTTCCTGTGTTAACAGAAGTTGGTATTTTATGATTGTTATTTCTAGTCTTTTCAAAATATGTTACTCAGGATTTGAGACAAAATATTTTCTTCTATTAACTAGATACCTTCAGTGATTCACCAGTTTGGCCCTGGGTCCCATCATTGTCTGATATAGCAGCTGTGTTTTTCAACATGGGAATTGATTTTAGATTTTTGTTTCCTCTGGAGAATCTTCAGCCAGACTTTAATGAAGACAATCTAGTGTAAGTTTTCTTTTCAGAACTAATGGCAAAAACATTTTTTAAACAGTTTTTATATAAGAACAGTTAATATTAATTCATTTGATAAGTTTAAATTAATATCCATTCTTGATTTTAAAATTTCTCAAAGTGGGAATGGATTTTGAATTAGAAACATTTTTAACATCTATCTTAATCTAAAGCCATAATCACGTTTAATGAGGAAAAATAGAAACTTTTTAAATTCAGCAATGCAATAATATTTTACCTGTTTTCTGTTTTGCTCTCCCTTTGTTCTAACCAAATTGATCTACTTGCTGTTTCTCCACATTTGCCATTATTGCATTGGCTCTTCCTCATGCTGATTGCTCAGCTCCATCCTTAAGTGTTTACTTGCCAAAATATTACCTGTCCACTTATTGAAACATTAATTTTAAGAGCAAAAGACAGTCAGTCTATTGGGGACAGATCATGGTACATTAATAATTATTACAACTACTAACACATATTGCTTACTATGTGCCAGGCATGGTTCTAGGGCTTAATATATAGTACTTTATTTAATAGTCTCTACAACTGGTGAGTCAGGAGCAGAAAGCTATTAAGTAAACTGCCTGAGTTTGCACTGTTAGGAAGGGACTACCAAGCAGACATTTTAAAAATAAGAAAGTTCTTCACATATGAAAATATCTCCATGATATACATTAAGTGAAAAGAGGGATGTGTACAACAGAGTATATAGTATGCTACCATTTGTAATAAAGGGGTTTGTGGGGGTGGGGGATATTCATATTTATTTGTATATACATAAAACATGTGAAATGAAGGACTAAATCTAGTAGTAATGGTGGGAAGGGGAAATGAGTGACTGAAAGTCTAGAGTGGGAGAGCAATTCACAGCATACTGTGCCTTGATACCTCTTGACTTTTTAACCATATGAAGGTATTATTTAAGAAATTAAACAAGAAAGGCACTGACTGGGTAGTTAGGTTGGTTAGTGCATCATCCCGATACACCAAGGTTGCAGGTTCAATCCCTGGTCAGAGCATGTACAAGAATCAACCATGGATGCATAAATGAGTGGAACAAATCTCTCTCTCCCCCTCTCCTTCTCTCTCTTTTTCTCTCTTTCTTGCTGTACTCTCAAATCAGTAAATAAATTTTAAAAAAAGAAATGAAGCATGAAAATATTATCTATCTTTTGAAGGCCAAGTTCATGTGTCTCCTCTTTCATGAACCTTCACATACCTCAACCATAATTGGGGTTCTTAGTATTGTTTATTTGCCTGTGGCCTTTTCTTTACGCCACTCGTGAGGCCTTTAAATATGAGTTGTTTGTAGTCAAAGCCACTTTCTGCATAACTCTCTGACACCAAGAGCAATGAGGATAGTGCCTTGTAAGAAGTATTTGTTCAAGGAAAAACTAATGAGTAGAGCTAGAGATCAAATTAGTGTTTACATGGAATGGGAGATAGTGGAATGGCTTGCATTTGGCATAAAGGGACTTTTAGGGGTAATGGAAAAATGTTCTATTTCTTGATTTGGATGATGGTTACACTAGTATATGTATTTACCAAAACAAAATGGGTATATTCCGTTCGTTGTACGTAAAATTACACCTCAATAAAATACATTTTTATTCATTATTTCTTACAATAATATTGTACCTAATTTCATGTTTCTTTATTTGCTTTTCAATAGTTCTGAAACACGAATGACATTGGGGGGAAATGGAAGTGAAGATTCATCTTATAAGCCAATTTTTTCAACTCTTCCTGAAACCAACATTTTAAATGTGGTTAAGGTAGGAAGAAACTCTTGTATGTCTTTAGCTCAGAGCTGGAACCATTTAGTTTTGTGGTTAATGGTTTTAAAACAAAATCGCTATTGTTTTATTATACGATTTCCAGTTTCTGAAATTTTTCTTTTTTTAGTTTTTTTTAATATGCTTTATTGTTTATCCTATTACAGTTGTCCCAATTTCTTTTCCCTTTGTTCCCCTCCACCCAGTGACCCCCCTCCCTCCCGTTGTCCCCCCGTTTAGTCCATGTCCATTGGTTGTGCTTCTTAATTCCTGTACCATTGCCCTCCCTTTCCCCCCTTCCCCCTCCCCACTGACCTCCCCCCAAAATGTTCCCCATACCTATAATTCTTTTCCCACTCTCGTTGCATACTTAGTCTGCCTTTGTTTCCAATTCCCTAGCTTCTGCTGTTGGTTGTTGTGATACAGTTTTTATTTTAATGTTCATAGTTTTGATCCTCCTTCTCCTAAACAAGTCCTTTTAACATTTGATATCACAGTAGTTTGTATCTGATGAACTCCTTCAGTTTTACTTTGTCCTGGAAGCACTTTCTCTGCCCTTCTATTCTGAATGACAGCTTCACCGGATAGAGTAATTGTGGTTTTACGTTTTTGCTTTTCATTACTTTGAATATTTCTTGCCAGTCCCTTCTTGCCTGCAGTTTCTTTTGAGAAATCAGCTGAGAATCTTATTGGAACCCCTTTATATGTAATTCTTTTCTTCTCTCTTGCTGCTTTTAAGATTCTCTCTTTACCCTTAATTTTTGACATTTTGATTATAATGTGTCTTGGCGTGGTTCTCCCTGGGTTCAGTGTTTTTGGAACTCTTTGTGCTTCCTGGACCTGTAAGTCTATTTCCTGCCCCAAGTTAGGGAAGTTCTGCTTCATTATTTTTTCACATAATTTTTCAATTTCTAGTTCTTCTTCACCTTCTGGCAGCCCTGTGATTCGGATGTTGGCCCATTAAAGCTGTCCAATAAGTTTCTGAGCCTCCTCATTTTCCTCAGTTCTTGTTTCTTCTTTCTGCACTGGTTGACTGTTCCTTCCCTATGTTCCGATTTGTTGATTTGATCCCTGGTTTTCTTGCCCTCACCACTAGTTGCATATGTGTTTTTGTTCATTTCAGTAGGACTAGCCTTCATTCCTTCACCATCTTGTTTAAGATCTATTGTGAGGTCTGTAAGCATTTTTATAAGCAAAGCTCTGAACTGAGCCTCAGAAAGATTTCCTATCTTTTGCTTTGTTAGATTAGATATTTGCTGTCTGGTCAGCTGCGTCACCAGGATCTCTATCATGAACTGTGCCATCCTGACAGTTTTCTGTTTACCTTTGCTTCCTGGGCAGGGCTGTCACACCTCCTACGCTATAGGAGGCAGAGCCCTGTGCACTTGTCACAGCTGGGTGACCCGTCTCACCACACTGTGGCGTTGTTTGCGGGGATGGAGGTCCAAGATGGATTCCTGCCGTTCACTCTCCACTGAGAGACCGGGAGCCTCCTCCTCCGTCCCCACCCCCTCTGGGCCTCACAGTTCAAGGCAATGGAAGTCTGCCTTCCCTGGCTTCGGAACCGCAAGCTGACGGGTCCGGTCTGCAGCTGGGGTGCTCCCCAGGCGCTTCTCGCCTCCCCCTAAATACGGGTGTCTGTGCTTACCGCTGTCCTGCCTCTATTGCTGCTGCTGCTGCTGCCGCGGACAGCACAGCTTGAACTCTCCTCCCCGGCTTCACTCCTCCTACCTGTCCGGACGAGCACCACTTCTTTATAACTTCATACGTTGGACTTCCATTTATTTTCTGGAAGTTCTGGTTATTTCTGGTTTTGCAGTAGTTGTATTCCTTTTTAGTTGTGGAGGGAGAATGGAGCATGTCAGTCTAGGCCTCCATCTTGGCTGGAAGTCTCCTGTGTTTGTTTGCTTCTGTGTCCCAGGGAGAGCTGCTGCTCCTATGATGTTGTAAGGGGCGGAGCCTTAGGGATTGGTCAGTAACAGGCGACCTGTTTCACCACGTTGTGGCGCTGTATGTGGGGGAGGGGTCTGAGAGGGAACAGTGCCGCCTGCCCAGCACTCGCCCCTTTCCCAGGCACCTCTCCCACTTCCACAGTAGACTGGTGCCTCTAGCTGCTGCCCTGGCTGTCGTTCTTAGAGTGGGTGGGTCTGCAGATGGTTAAGGTCCATGGGGGCCCTTTAACCTAGCGGACTCCGCTGAGACACCGGCAGTTTCTGCCTCCGTCCCAAACCCCACTGGTTTGCAGTCAAAAGCAATGAGGCTTGATTTTCTTTGGTGCTGGGATAGTGAGCTTCGAGGTCTGGTGAGGAGCTGGGAACGCTCCCCAGGTGTCCCTCCTGACTTTTTAAAACGTGTAACTGCGCTTTCTGCCAGCCTGCTGCAGTTGCCACTGCTGCCACCACCACACCGAGTCCTTTCTGCCGCGGCTCTGCCCCTCCTACCTGTGTGGATGAGTATTTTTTCTTTATATCTTTGTTTGCTGGACTTCTATGCACTTTTATTTTCTGGAACTTCTGGTTGTTTATAGTTTTGAGGTAGTTATATTCCTTCTTAGTTGTGGAGGGAGACGCAGCATGTCTGTCTATGCCCCCATCTTGGCCGGAAGTCTCCAGTTTCTGAAATTTATTAGCAATAATCTTTGTTTTAAAGGTTATGTTTGCTGTTTTTATTTTTGTTTTAATATTAGGAGTGAAAGAGATCTTTAGATCATAGTATATATTTTAAATTGTTATAGGAATATTTGACAAAGAAGCTTTTTGAAACTAATATTTTTTAAATCAATAATTTTTTAGAATTAAGATGTATGAAGAAAAAAATATTACAGTATAATTTATTGAGTAAGAATTAATAACAGTATTAAAACATTTTTAGTGGCTGGAGCAAACCAATGATATTGAGCTGTTAAGATCTTGAAAATGAAAAATGTGGAAGAAAATACTTATTCTATGAGTATTTCTTTTTTCTAGATAACTGATGTTTTTTTACACAGTCCTCCTTTGCAATTTTTATTTAAAACTTTTTATTTTAAACTCTTCAAGTAAAATGGATCTCAGGTTGCTTTGTCTCTGATTTTGTGTCAAAGTTTCTAGGCTTATGTACGTCTATACATCCAGAAGTTTACCAGGATCATGAAATAATATTGCTGATTTTAATGTTATTTAAAATGAGTTTGGAAAAACAGCTGAAGGAAATTCCTCTAGTGGATTTTCAAAGCCTCCTGATAAACCTGATGAAAAACTTCAGAGATTGGAACACAAAGGTAATATTACTTAAAATTTTAGTATTGGTTTTCTTGTATGACATTACAATTTGACTTTCATAGTGCATGCAGAACAGTTTCTAAGCTCAAGTAAGATCTTCAGCAGGTGAAAAATAAACTAAGGAAGGGCATGTCTTTGCTGGGACTGTATTATTTAAATTCATTATAACTGAATCTTCTCTAAAATTACAACTCTTTATTCAACCCGCCCCCCCCCAAAAAAACTATATTTATTGGAGCATTACTGTGGGCCATGCATTAATGTAGATGCTAGAAATAGATCTGTGAAAAAGACAAGCCCTTGACCCCATGGCAATTTTACCCTAGTCAAAGGGTTATATAATGAATAAAGTGGATGTAGATTATAATATTATGTCAAACATAATAGGACTAGAAATAAAAATAAAACAGGTAATAAGTATAGAGAGTAGCAAGGTAGGGGATGCTTTATTTCAGATGAAGCAGTCAAAGAAGACCTTTCTAAAGTGACCTTTAACAGACCTAAAAGAAATACTGGAGCAGGTCACACATGCAAGAAGAATTTGAGTTGAACTTCTGCAACCATATTGAGTTAAACATGTATACTTTTTTAAAGATTTTTTAAAAGTTATATTTTTCAACCTTTTTTGGTGGCAAATTTTAAATAAGTGCAAAAATAGAGGAAAGAGTGTAATGAATCTCTAATTATCACCCAGCTTCATAATGATCAAGGCATAATCTTGTCTCATTTATTACCCTCATCCCATACTTCTCTCCCCTACTTGGGGATTATTTTGAAGCAATTCTCTTAGACTTTAAAACTGGAATAGCTGAAGACCCTTAAAATGCAAGAAATCCCAGGTCCAGGAAGATACTATATGGTCTTGTGCAACTCATTATATACCTTTGGAAGCTGGTATTTGTATTTAAATGACTTTATTCTTCCAAGAAGGAATATTAATATTTAAGTACATATAGATAAGATGTAGCACAAATCATGAAAGCCAGGTGAAATTCTGATAAATATATCTGTTCAGTCTATTCTAGAGTTTAAGATAAAATTAAATCTGTATACTGTGTTTTAGCAGGTACTAGACTCCATGCTGTTTTTAAAAATAAGTGCTTTTTTCATAAGAATGCTTCCATTATGGCAAGATGATTGTGAATGATCTGTTGGATGTTCGATTCCACTGACCTGTTTGAAAAATCTTACTCGTTCTTTGTTTTCAGGTGCATGAACTCTGTCTGGCCATAAATGAACTCTCTAGTCATCCCCACAACCTTCTGTGGTTGGTACAGCTGGTTCCTAACTGGACATCACGTGGAAGGTATTGAAAAGTGAGAATTCATCATTAAGAAAAATGTACATTGTTTACATTAATGAAATCCTTTTGGGTCCTTTATTTCCTTTCATCATTCCTTGAATATTAGATCAGAGTCTTTTATTTCATAATCAGCTATGGGAAAAGGCATTGACAGCTTGATTCTTATACTGAACTCAGATTATTTTATACTATTTTTGATTTTTATCTGATAACTGGATGGCACATGCCATAAAATGAATAAATTATGTTTTTTGTTTGTTTATTTGTAAAAAGAAATTTTGGCAATAAAATAGATTTTCTATCGGTAAATCAGTATGATCAAATGTAAATGCTCTCAACAATTTGAGCCTTAGGCAACTCTAACTTTATGTGCAAGTATCTTACATGAAAATTTTACTCTTCTATTAAAGCTTAAATGCTTTTTAAGTATATTTTATTTATTATGCTGTTACAATTGTTCCAACTTTTTTCCCTTTGCCCCCCTCCACCACTTCCCTCCAGCAGTTCACCCTTTAGTTCATGTTCATGAGTCATGCATGTAAGTTCTTTGGCTTCACCCCTTCCTATGCTATTCTTAACATCCCCCTGTATTTTGTTACTACCAATTATGCTTCTTTATCTTTACATCATTTCCCCTTTATTCCCCTTTCCCCTTCCAGCTGATAACCCTCCAGATGACCCCCATACCTATGATTCTGTTCCTGTTCTGGTTGTTTTCTTACTTTGTTTTTGTTTTTATTTTTTAGATTCAGTTGTTGATAGTTGTGAGTTCGTTGTCCTTAATGTTCATAGTTTTGATCTTTTTCTTAATAAGTCGCTTTAACATTTTATGTAATAATGGCTTGGTGATGATGAACTCTTTCAGCTTTACCTTGTCTGGGAAGCAGTTTTATCTGCCCTTCCATTCTAAATGATAGCTTTGCTGGATAGAGTAATCTTGGTTGTAGGTCCTTGCTTTTCATCACATTAAATACTTCTTGCCTGCAAAGTTTCTTTGGAGAAATCAACTGATAATCTTATGGGAGCTCCTTTGGAGGTTACTTTGCTATTCTTTTGCTGCTTTTAAGAGTCTCTTTATCTTTAACCTTTGACATTTTAATCATGATGTGTCTTGGTGTGGTCCTCTTTGGGTACAACTTGTTTGGGAATTCCTGTGCCTCCTAGACTTGTATGTCTATTTCCTTCACCAAATTAAGAAAGTTTTCTTTCATTATTTTTTCAAATAAGTTTTCAATTTCTTGCTATTTCTCTTCTCCTGGCGTCCCATATGATTCGGATGTTTGTACGTTTAAAGTTGTCCAGGGGTTCCTAATCCTCTCCTCATTTTTTTCACATTCTTGTTTATTTTTTCTGTTCCGCGTGAATGTTTATTTCTTCCTTTTGTTCCAAGTCATTGATTTCAGTCCCAGCTTTCTCTACATCACTGTTGGCTCCCTGTGTATTTTTCTTTATTTCACTTTGTATAACCTGTATTTCTTCCTTTATTTTGTGGCCATGACTCATTCATTTCTCTGAGCGTCCTGATCACCAGTGCTTTGAACTCTGCATCTGATAGGTTAGTTATTTCTCCGGAGTTTTGTTCTGTTCTTTCATTTGGGCCATATTTCTCTGCCTCCTCAATTTGGCAGCCTCCCAGTGTTTATTTCTGTGTATTAGGTAGAGCTGCTTTGACTACATGCCTTGGTAGTATGGCCTAATGTGGTAGGTGTTCTGTAGGGTCCAGTGGCACAGCTCCCCTATCACCCAAGTTGGGTACTTGAGGTACGCCCTTCATGTGGGCTGAGTACACCCTCCTCTTGTAGTTGAGCTTTGGTTGCTGTTGACAGGTCAATGAGAAGGATTTACCCAGGTTACTCAGCTGCAAGGACTGGCTGTGACCACTCACCACCAAGCTCTGCCCTCTGTGAAGGATCAGCTGTGCAGAGGCAGGCTGGTGGTGCTCTGATGTGGTGTGTGGCTGTTCGCTGGATGCGCTGGCCCTGGGGTTTCCTGGGTGGTGCAGGCCAAGGTCAGCCCCAACCTGTGTTTTGCCCGGGGCACCCTACCTGAGCTATAGAGCCATCTGAGATGGCTGCTACTCGTGCTGGATTTGGAGCTCCCAGGTGAGTCCAAGCTGTGAATCTAAGCTGTCTGCTGCTGGTGCCAGGCCTGGAACTCACTGAGGCCAGCTGTTGCTTGTCTGACAGGATTTAGGAAGTCATAAAGTTGTGAAGCGTGAGCTAAGACCAGCCATTCGTATGGAAAAGTAGCTGGGGTTTGCCCCTAAGTTGGGCAGGGTGGAGTCTCTGGGGATCTCCAAGGCCTGTCAGACAGTGTTAGCCAGGTTAATGGAGTCTCAGATCTATGTCACCAGCTTACTGGCTCTGTGGAGGAAGGGTTTAGAAAAGAGACAATGGCCTCTACTCACCTTGATGCCAGACCCTTTGGTTTCTTCCTGCATGCCACTGGTGCCTTTCAAGCTGCTACCCTGATACTAGAGCTCAGAGGGAGTGAGTCTGAGTAGGTGAGTCCCTGTGTGGGTTTTTTAAGAGGAACTGCTTGAGGCTCCAGCAATTTCTTCCACCAATTCAATCCTCGCTGGTTTTTGCAACCAGAGGTTGTGGGGACTTACCTTCCTGCCACTGGAACCCAGAGCTGGGGGTCCTGGTGTGGGGCTGGGACTCCTCGCTCCTGAGATATCCCTCCTGAATTTTTATCCACTACATGTGGATAAGAGACCAGCCCATTCTGCATCTGTGCCTCTCCTACCCATCTCAGTGGTTTCTTTAATTCCATAGCTGTCGGACTTCCATTCAATTCTTTCTGACGGTTCTGGTTGGTGGTGGTTCTCTATTTTAGTTGTAATTTTGATGTGGTTGTGTGAAGAGGTGAGCCATGTCTGCCTACACCACCATCTTGACCAAATCCCCCAGCTTATATGTTTTTGTACAGCCTTCTTTTAAAACATTAGCTATGTTTTTAATTAGCAGGACTAGAAGAACTTTTGGCTCATTCATCTGTTTCTCAAGCAGTATTGATTAAAATACATTCTAAAATTCTAATTCCAGGCAGCTGAGACAGTGCCTCAGCCTAGTGATTATTTCAAAGCTTTTGGATGAGAAACATGAAGATATCCCTAATGCCAGTAATCTGCAGGTATAAGTAACACTTTTATTTTCTCTCAATAAATAGAAAAGGTAGTAAGAGGTAGTAAGGTGAGTCAGAAGTCCTGAGGTTAGATCATGACTCTCAGACATAATATTCATGTAATCTTTAGAATGGTACTTAACTAATAAGATTCAGGTTCTTCATCTATGAAATAGAGATTGTATCACACCCTTTACTTCTCCATAGGATTGGTGTGGACATTTAGATTAATTAATGTATAAAAACTGGGGAAATCATAATGTGCTAAGTGTGACATCATTTACTAAATTAGTTTACCTTATCAAGTTTATCAGTTTTATCACAAGATTAGAGCACTGGCCAGTGTAGGTCAGTGATTGGGTGTTGTCCCACAAAGTAAAAGGTCATTGGTTCAATTCCCAGTCAGGGCACGTGCCTGGGTTACAGGTTCGTTCCTTAGGGCATGAGGCGACTGATTGATGTCTCTCTCTCACATTGATGTTTTTCTCCCTCTATATCTCCCTCCCTTCTCCTCTATAGAATCAATAAAAGAAAAAAGAAATTTAAAGATTAGAAATTGCAATACTATTGTACATTAATTGCATCTTGTACCTGTTTTAATATTGGTCTTTAAATTGTATAGCTTAAAATGTGGTTGCCCTTCAGTACTCATTCAGTAGCAAGTATATTATGTATATATGTGAGTGTGTATAAACATGTCCTATGCAAGTTCTGCTCCAGGAAGTCCTGAAGGCTTTTTCAAACAGTAGTAGCACCAATGGTGCTACTCATTGTTGGATTTGAAAACTCAACATAGAACCTGATCTAGATGTAGTAGTCTTGTTTGAATTGTGGTTTAGTCCAAGATACTCTGCTAGGGATTTTTTAAAAATGAATTAAAGACTTTGCCCTTGAAAACGTAACCTAGTGGTTGAAACAAAGTAGATCAACCATTGTGGTTCAGTGTAGTTAAGAGCAGTGATAGAAGTATGCACAAGGTGCTGTGGGACAGAGATTGAGAGACAGATGCTTTGTGCATTAGTGAGGTTGAGGTAGATTTGATGCCAGATATATGGGGACCACTCTTGAGTCACTGGGGTCATTATCAAATAGCTCTCAATCCTTTCAATGGTATTTACTGCCATTAAAAGAGAATTCTTTTCAGAATTTAATGACTTCTACTTATAGGGAGATTCAATTTCACTGACTTTCAAATAATTTCACAGAATAAGCCCTCTCTTTGACTTCTATTATAATGCCGTTTGGTCTCGTCCTTAAGCTTTTATCCTCAATTACAGGTACTAAATGTTTAAAATCCCTTTTAAGCAATTGAGGACCTTTAAGTAAAGGAAAAATGGGTATCATTGGCCTGTGAGGAAAACTAAAGGGGCAAAATTAGAGAAAGCAAAATGAACAAAGGAAACACTGAAAAAAAGTGACCTAAGAAAGAGCAACTGTATTGTTTAATATTATTCAATATCTTTCTTTTGATAGATATCAGTCTTATATAGGTATCTTGTGCAAATGAAGCCTTCTGATTTGTTGAAGAAAATGGTCTTGAAGAAAAGAGCTGAACAACCAAATGGCACCATTGATGATAGTCTTCATTTGGAACTTGAAAAGCAGGTATCCAAAGCTAGATCATCTCAAAAGAGTATGTAAGAGCATATATAACTGATGCCACCTTTCTAACCATAGGCTGATATAAAATAGGCATTTAGAGACTATTATAAAGTGAATATTTTTATTTTATTTATTTATTTTTTATTTTTATTTTTTTATTTTGGTTTTTCAATTACAGTTGTCCCCTTTTCCCCTAATTTCTCTCCCCCACCCATAAAGTGAATATTTTTAATTGCTGTCACAAAATTCTTCGGTAAACTTGAGAGTTGAGAATAGAGGTAAAAGGATGGTTATTGGTAATTTAATAGTGAGTGTATTTTTTGCAGCCCTTTACTTGGGTGGTCATGAGATAAAAGGAGTGCACTTGAGTTAGAAATCAGAAAGCCTAGGTTAAATGCATGGCTTTTTTCTTCTTACTAATTTGGTTACTTTAGCAAATCCTTAATCCTGTCTAGGCAGCTTTCCTAATGTGTAAACTAGGATAATATCTGCTAGTTAATTTCATGGATGTTTTTATTCATTTCTCAATAGGCATATTACCTGACCTACATTCTTCTTCATTTAGTTGGTGAAGTTAGTTGTTCTCATTCTTTTTCTTCTGGACAACGGGTAAGTAAGTAGTTTTTAGTGGTTTTTGTTTTTTGTTTTTAATCAGTGTCACTATTGATGGAATGAATGAACATTCTTTTTTAATTTTATTAAGTTTTATTGGGTGACATTAGTTAGTAAGATTATATTATAGAAGTTTTAAGTGTACAGTTCTGTACTACATCATCTGCACATTACATTGTGTGTTCACCACCCAAAGTCAAGTCTCCTGTCACCATATATTTGACCCCCATTACCTCCTACCTCCCTCCATCTCCCTTCCTCTCTGGTAGCCACCATACTGTTCTGTGTCTGTATGAGTTTTTTTGTTTTATTTTGTTTATTTGTTGCTTTCTGTTTTATATTTCACATGAGTGAAATGAAATGGTTCTTGTCTTTTTCTGTCTGACTTTGCTTAGCATGAAATTCTCAAGATCCATCCATGTTGTCACAGATGGCAGTATTTTTTTTTTTTTTTTTATGGCTGAATAGTATTGCATTGTATATGTGTGTACCACATTAAAGGACACTTAGGTTGTTCCTGTGTCTTGGTCACCATGAATGATGCTTTAGTGAACATAGGGCTCCATATATTTTTACAAATAAATGTTCTGATTTTTTCAGGTAGATACCCAAAAGATAGATTGCTTGGTCATGTGTAGCTCTATTCTAATTTTTTGAGGTACCTCCGTACTGTTTTCCACAGTGGCTGTACCAGTTTATGAACATTCTTTGTATAGGGGAAAATTTAATAAAAGTTAATGTTGAATTTTCTATATAGCAGCAGTTTTCAACCTTTTTCACCTCATGGCACACATAAACTACTAAAGTCTTGTGGCACATCAAAAACTATTGTATTTTTTGCCAATTTGACAAAAAAAAAAGTACAATTTTGATTAATTCACACAGGACAGCTATTATTGTGTTGGCTGTTATCATTTTTTTACTTGACAATCTAAGGGAATGGAGGTCAGTGCCCCTGACTGAATAGTCAGTTACTGCATGTTTTAAAAATTCTTGCAGCACATTGGTTGAAAATCACTGCTTTGAGATATTAGCCATTCTGTCTAAAAACTATTATTTCAAAACCTTTATTGATGAACATTACATTTTTGTGATTACACACAGTGCTAACATGAATATGCTTATTCATATATCTCTACCAACCTATGCAAGCATTTCTGGAGGTAGAATTGCTAGATCAAAGGTTATAAAATTTTCAAATTTTAATTATTGTTTGTTTCTCACATCTCTCTTTTCTCCCTCTCTCTTTCTCCCTCCTCCCCCTCCCTCTCCCTCCTGTCCATCCTCCATCCTTTCTCTAAAATCATCGAATATATCCTCTAGCAAGAATTTTAAAAGTTTTTTAATTTACTTAAAAATAGCTGCTATCACATTTCTCTCCCAAAAAGTGTCCATTTACATTCTTGCCTTAGTATATTCAGCCTTGGTATATGTATGAAAGTGACTGTTTTGGACTATACACTTCTAAAACTTAAAAGACACTTAATTTTTCAAGTAACTACTATTAAAGTAGTTCATAAAGAAAAAATAGGTTAGCTGCTGTTTGAGTATTTCATGAGAAAATATGTTAAAGAAAGGACTTCAAATTTTGGAGCATTACATCATAGTGTAAGCTCTAGGGTTAATTTCCATTAATGTGCTTCAAATGCATAGCAAAAACCAACTTTTATTTTTATATAGGTATTTTACATTAACTAACAATAAACCATAGCAGTCTTATTATCCTGGCAGTTACTACTTTCACTGATATGACTGCTATTATGGTGGACGGTTAAATTAGAAATTGCTTACTGGAGAATGGTAGATTTTTAAATGCTTTTTAGTTCTAGTAATTTGTAATTCTTCAAGTGTTTTTTTCATGCCCTGCATTTGTTTTGCTCAGAAACACTTCGTGCACCTCTGTGGGGCTTTGGAAAAGCATGTTAAGTGTGATATTAGGGAAGATGCAAGACTGTTTTATAGAACTAAGGTAAGTGTGTGGTATTTTTTTGTTCGTTTGTTTTCTAACATTGGTTACATTAATATTTGAGGAATTGAAGCATATAAGGCTCTCTTTAAAAAAGGAACATATAGAATTAGAAATATGTTTTCTCCTTTAATAACAGAAATCAGCTTCTACTAAGTACTACTAGCTAGACTGAAAGTGAAAAGAATCTTAAAGCAGATGCATTTTTTAATTTTATTATGCTTTCTATTCTAAAACTCCTGATACCTAAGGAGAAAAACTCTTCCACTACTAATGAAACTTCTGTACAACTTAAGACTTTTATGCTTCAGTTAGCTTCAAGAATGAAAGCGGGTTTAAATAAATATATAAGTTTTAAAACAGTAGTTATAGAATTTTGTGATGATTAAAAATTTGCTTTGTTCATAGATAAGAAATAGGGTAGGTGTTATTCTTTAAATATTCCATTAGAGAATGTGTTGAAGGACTCTTCAAATCTGAGTCCTTACACATCATCCAATCTGAGCTCTAGGATGGAGATGATTCAGCAGTAAGCTTGCTAAACCTTTTCCTTAAAGGTTTAGTGTATTCAAACAGTAGAAAAGCTAAGTACGATATGTAAGTATAGAGTTAGGAAAATAACTTTAGTATTAATAAGATGATTTGGCAGTTTTTCCTGAAGCACTAACAATACTTTTTTAAAAATTTTTTCTTCTAAGGATTTTTTTAATTCCAAAATATCTTTCACCTTTTGTAATGTAAAGCTGATTTTTTTTTCCCCTGTTTTTGGAGAGTCATTGAATGTGAAGTATCATATCAGCTTTGTAACTTTATATCTTACATTAATTAACTGTAAAGTTTATCCCATTTGGATTTATAGTAGTATCTATATTTATTTTAGTAGGTTTAAATGAAATACAAAAATGAGCCACTAATGAAGTATCAGGTTGCGGATTTTCAAATACATGTAGAGAATAGCTCTTTGCCTTAGAGTGGAAACCATAGTTTCAGAAGCACATTCTTTTAAAAACTAACTAGAGTTACTGGCCTGTAGGACTTGGTGGAAGTGGCTACTGCTGACAGACATGCTAAAAGGAGGCCACCCAAGGTTTTTGTTTCTTAAAAGCCAGAGGGCAGGGCATAGATTGGTCCAGAGCTCCTCTTACATAGAGTGGAAAATAGCATAGAGGTCTATGGAAATTGCCTAGGGGATGGCCCTGCTGAAATACTTGAGCTGCATGCCTCTCTCCACAAGCCTCTACCAAAAAGGTGGTAATTGTTTTGAAGAAACTGAATCCACTGAACTCTAAATGGAGACTAAAAGCAGACCTTGTGATTTACTTTATAAATTTAAAGTAACTATAAAATTCCTGACTTATATAAAACATTTTTCTCAGGCAGCTAAGTTCAAGAGCTAATTGAGAATCTCTAGAGTGGTAGGAAAGTTTGAGTTTTACCCAAAGACTTGTTAAACCTCCAAATGTAAGAATATACCAGGCATTTAAAGAAAATTCATTGTACTTTATAAAAACCTAGAGAGGTATAACAGTAAATTTTGGATCTTCTGATAATGTGGAAAGGAACAAGTGACAACCATTCTTTGTGGCCTTGAGTCTTTGAAATAGAAGCTAGGAAGGCAAGTAACATAACTAAGCCTTGGGCCCTATAACAGACTACCCTTTAGCTTCTGTATCTGAGTATTCCAAAGCCAGCAAGTTGAAAATGTACATGTCTTCAAGTAGGAAATACATTTTTTTCTGAATGATCTTTAATAAATAATGGGAAAATGGAGTCCTAAGCATTCAGTATTTTAGATTATGGTGATGAAGAAAAGTCTTATTTATCACTGTGATTTTAAAGACCCTCCAGAAAATGAGTAGTTTATTTTCTCTTTCTTGACAAAAATCAAACTGAGTTGTTGGGTGTGGGCCTGTCACAGTTATCAGTTCTTTTGTATCAAGCCTTAAATTGATTTTACGTGAGGATGTTTTAATCTGATCCTTTTTCCCCTATTTGATATTTTTAAGGTAAAAGACTTGGTTGCCAGGATACATGGAAAATGGCAGGAAATAATCCAGAACTGTCGGCCTACTCAGGTGTCATTTTATTAAAGTTTTATTTATTCTTAATAGTTTTGCTAAATGGTATTCATATTGTTTGAAAAAAGTATGACAGAGCACTTGCTTCTGTGTATCTTAAGATAAACTGAAAACTCCAGTATAATAGTTTGTAAATTTTTTGTGTTTAGTTTTTGTTGGCTTCATATTCATTAATTTAAGAGGTGGTTGAGCCCATTTTAAAATGTTAAATGGTATCAAATAGAGGCTATTTCATGAGAAGCATTTTTCTTAACAGCTTCATTGAGATGAAATTCGCATACCATACGTTTTACCCATTTAAACTATACAGTGGTTTTCAGATATGCGGAGTTGTGCAATCATCACCACAATCCAACTTTAGAACATTTTTGTCACGCTAAAAAAAAAAAAAAAAATCTCATACTTATTAGCAAGCAGTTACTCCCCATTCGCTAAATACCTGCACTCCCAGCCCCATTCCACCAAGTCCTAGGCAACTACAGACATTCTGTCTGTATAGATTTGCCTTTTCTTTGTATTTCATATAGGTGAAATTATATACTATGTGGGTTTTTTTTTTTTTTTTCCTTAATTTTGTTTTTATTTTTAGAGAGAGGGGAAGAGGGAGGAAAAGGGAGAGGAACATCAGTGTGGGAAAGATCCATTAATCGGCTGCCTCTCATGCCCCCAACTGGGGTACTTGGCCTGCAGTCCAGGCATGTGCCCTGACTGGGAACCAAACCCACAACCTTTCAGTTTGCAGGCTGGCGCTCAATCCACTGAGCCAAGCCAGCCAGGGCTACTATGGGGTATTTTATGACTGGCTTCCTTCACATAACATAATGCTAAGTGAATCCATATTGTAGCATGTACGTCCATTTTAGTGCCAACTAATATCCATTGTATGTTATTTATCCACTTATTATATGGACAGTTGAGTTGTTACCACTTCCTGGCAATTATGAATAACGCTTTTATGAACTTTTGAATAAGGTTTTTGTGTGAACATATGTTTTAAAGTGAAAACGTCTTGGGCATATACCTGGGAGTAGAATTGCTGGGTCATATGGTAATTCTGTATTAAATGTTTGAGGAACTGCCAGACTATTTTCCACAGTGGCTGCACCATTTTACATTCCCACCAGAATATTTGAGGTTTCTCATTTCTCCATATTCTTTTCAACTTGTCATCTGGGGTTTTATTTTGTTGTTCTTTGGTTGGTTTTTGACTAAAGCCATAATAGGGGTTGGAAGTAGAATCTCACTGTGCTTATTAGTCATTCATATAGCTTCTTTGGAAAAATGTCTATTCAAATTCTTTGCCCTTTTTTTAAATTGGGTTTTTATCTTTTTATTATTGAATTGTAAGAATTGTCTATATGCTCTAAATACAACTCTCTTATTAGGTAGAATTTGCAAATATTTTCTCCCATTCTATGTGTTGTCTTTTTATTGTTGTGATGGTATCATTTGCAGAACAAAAGCTTTTAATTGTGATGAAGTCAGTTTATCTACTTTTTTTTCTTTTGTCACACTTTTGATGTCATATAAGAAGACTTGGCTTAAGAAGGGCATTGTTTAAATACCTTTTATTAAGTTTGCCATCCTGCTTGTTTAGAAGCAAACTGATATGGTACTGTCTAAAATGATGCTTCTCCAATTTTAATGTGTGCACACATCAACAAGGAACCTGTCAAAATGCAGATTTTTATTCAGTAGGTCTGGAATGGGACCTGAGATAGTCTCCATTGCTACCAGGTTCTCGGGTTAATCCATGCTACTGGTACAAGGACCAGACTTTAAGTAGATAGGGCCTAGAAGTTGCTTATACTTTTTATAAAAGTAATAGGGATGCTGAATATTAATTAGCGCCCTCTTAGAGAAGTCTTCAAGAAATCTTAAGCTAATGTTTTGTTGTTTCTAATCTCAGTAGACCTTTTTTCAGGCTAGCTATCTTAGCTAAAGAATTTAAAACTAAAACTTTATATTAGCTTAACATTTTACTTAATCTTCTTAAATATGACCCTCTCTGTTGGTAAAGAGAAAACATATTGTACTTATTTTATACTTTTTAATTGTTTGACCACAAAATGTGAAACTTTAATCTGATAACCATAAATTTTCAGAGAAATACACAACATAAAGATTGTTTTTACTTTGATTATCAAAGTCCATTGTCTGATGAGACATTTTATAAAAATTAATTCATAATTTGGATTTTCTTTAACCTGTTTTTTTTTCCCCTTCTCTTTTCTAGGGGCAGCTTCATGACTTCTGGGTACCAGATTCTTAATAGGAGTTGCAACAGCAAAAATATGCACCAAGAGAAGTTCAGTAAGAGCCTTTCCTAGAGGAGTGGAAAGGATTACTACAAAAACCAGTGGAATGCTAAGAAAATGTGCAGCACGTGTGCCACTGGAGTATCTAGTATAAAGCTGGTAATAAAGAAATTGCTATTTCTGAAACAGACATGAAACACAATCTGTTTAATTAAGGCAATTGGCCTTTTAAAAGAGCAGGAAGTGTAGAAGCAGCTAATAGTTGCATGTCTAACCTGCCCCTATTAACTTCTCTGTTAAATTATAAGCCTGTTATCCTTTTTTTTTTTTTTTTTTTTTTTTTTTTTTTTGTATTTGTGGCACTTGGATAATCACAGGAAATATGTAAGAAAAGATTTGGACCAATGTGAGAAGTTAACATGGAAACGAAGACCAAGTTCCAGTTGAGTTTAATTTTCCCTTTTAGTTATTTTAAGACTCGATGGAAAAATTGTAACTTCTATAAACCACAGGGAGGGTTCAATCCATGCATTTTCCTTCACTATTCAACATTATAAATGTTATGTTTTAAAATACATTTAAACAGTTGAGAAACAGAAGGTATGTTATCAGATCCCCTTAAGAGGGGAAGAGGTTAAGCTATAAAAAATAGTGTTTCTGTTTTCATGTCAAAATATGCAGTTTATTTTTAATTTCCAGTGCATTTTTAAAAAATACTGGTTAAATCATAGAATCTTGGCTAAATATTAGCATTCTGGCCCGTCAGTAGCCATATTACAGAAGTTGGTATTATAAAAGTTTAATCTGGACAAGTTTCCAGAAACCTTATTTTCATGAGTGTTTAACCTTGGCAGAGACCTGGATGGTGTTATTCTTTAGAACACTGCACGCATGTGTGCACACACACACGTGTTTGTGCTTATATGTTAAAGTTGTTGCACTTGAAAACCACAGCTGCTCTAAATTCTTAAACACTGGAAAACCAGCCTTTGTTTTAAATGTAGAAGTGCACATGCTGGTCTTAGCCCAGGGGCGCTTTGAAGCCTTTGGTAGTAATAAACTCTTACTAGCTAACTGAAAAATTCTTTTGTTGATCAAGTATCCCTTTTAGGAGGGTTTGTTTCTTTAAAGAAAATGCCAACTTTTTCTTTCAGTGTTGACTTGGATGACATTGTTAGCTATCCTGAGGTCTCCAGTAATGAGGGAAAAGATGATGGCAGGGAAGGGAATTGGATTTGATGTTTGCAGCTTGAGAAGGGAGAAATCAAATTTTGGAAAATAGTTTTCTACCTCTAAATTGAGGCTTAGGAGTAAAACACATTTTATTTTAAATTTATCATTTAAAGTAGCATAAGTAATTTTTGAGCCCATGTCAAGCATTGAGCAGTTAGAGATTTTTTAAAGGAGACCTAAGTAAATCCAGTTCCTAAGAACCCTGTCAGGCCAACAAAAGTTTTATTCTGTGTTGAGTTTACTGGTAAGAATATTATTACCTTGATACTACCTCTCAAGGGTATTGTTAGAAAATGCCACTTAAGGTTGAGATAAATACAAAGAGTTATATTTGACAGAAGCTTGAAACTCTGGCATCTATCTGCCCAACAGTGGGGGCTTTCACACTCTGTAATTTAATAATTTGTAGATACATTATTTGTGTGTAATTTTATAAGTGTTCATATTTTTCTCATTTTGCATTGTGTAAAGTGTACAAAATTTCAAAAGTATAAAATACTGCTTATATTGCTTGTAATTACAGTGTGTAAATATTTTCTAATTGTGTACATTGATGGGGGACAAGTGGGTTATTCAGGTTTTTCTTTTTAAGTGACCCTTTTGTATTGCAGTTTCAACAGATAACTGCTCATCAAATTCAAAACCACTTTGATACATTTTTATTTAGCAGTTCCAATAAGAAAAGTCTCTATTTTTAATTATCTTTCTCCATTAGAAAAAAATACTTCATGTGTCCCTTTAAAATAAATGGCCAAACACCTGTTTGGACATTTGCATTTATGACTCTGGTAGATGTCTTCAGTCTCCAGGTCATATTCCAGTCAGTATTTGCATTCAGGTTCTCATAACAATTGTGTAATTCTCTTAGCACAAGTAGCCCATGGTTTTTCTCCCAAATCAAGTGTTACCCTTTTCCCTCTTGAGTACCCTTTGTCTCCCTCCTGCTGTTGCCTACCCAGTGAAAGGGATGGATGTGGGGGAGAAAATGTTCATTGCACAGAGAATGTCAGGCCACTTTGGAGACTTGGCAAACAAAGCTTGCACTGAGTGGTGGTGTGTTTGGCAATATTACAGTGCCAAAAATCGCCTTGTCTAATTTTCTGGATATGTATGTCAAACTTATTACCCTTACTGCAAGCTGAAATTTAAGATATTGTGTTTATGCTTTTGTGTGTAACTGTTTGCCTTTTCTAAACTGCTTTTCTTGTTATCCAAAAATACAATTCTGTTAGTTATATCATGTTAAGTGAAGATGCTCTCCATGCACAAAATGCATCTACGTAGCAGTGAAGTAACAGCATTTGTACATTTTCTGTCTATCTCCTGATGGCAGTGGTGCCTTTGTCACCTTTTGAAAGGTTGGCATTTTGTTTTTGTTTTGAGGTACAAGTAATAACTTGCTTTTGACTTCACAAAAATCTCCCCAGATATAAAAGATAGAAAATGGTGTGTTGTCATCCAGGCCCAGTTGGAACTTTTGCATTTTTATTTCTGTCAAAACAAGTGTAGTTGGTGGGGACTGGCCAGTAATAATGTGTGAAGTCTTTAAACCAAGAATAATTTTTAAGTTTTGAAAAGTAAAAATATAAGAGGTGATCCATAAGTGACTGAGTTGAGAATTAGGGAAGGACTGTTCAGTTTGCCTCTAAGGAGGCAGATTAGGGTACAGGTAGCTGGACGTGTAGAGCGTGACCTGTGGTTATTTCTTGCTTGTTAACAGCGTTGGTGCACCTCATTACCTGTGTTTCTTTTCCCTGGGCAGTCCTGTCAGCCAGTTAATCCACCAGCTCTTAGGCAGTTTACAAATAGATGCAGGTTTCTTTTTTCTTTTCTTTTTTTTTCGGATTTTATACTACATCTTGTTTAAAGTCCTATGAATGTATGTGTGTGTGCTATTAAAATGGCTTTTTCTCAGTTTGAACATGTGTTTGATAGTATTTGTTTGGGAGTGGGGATGGTTAAGTATCTGGAATGTTCTATTTCTTCCCCTGCCCATCTGCTGCTTTTTAAACTGTTTTCTTCCTTTCTTCCTCTTGCTTGGGATTCTCCAGTAGGGTTTTTAGTTTGATGTCTTCTGTTTTGGGAATACTTAAAGCCATAGTTTTACACAGTTCACTTTTATATAACCCAGTTAAAATAATTTGCTATATGTATACTTTGCAGTCAGGAATTCAGTAATCTCATTCTTACATTACCTCATCCACTATGTTGAACAACTGTTGAGTCGCTACAACCAGCTAGGCACTCTTTATGATTCAGTGGTGAACAACACAGAGTTCTCATGAATCTAACCTTCTGTTACCCAGGTGAAAATACTTTCTGTTTTTGGGGAAAGAGGACTAGAAAAGAATACCCTTGGCCTGGCCCTCTTGTTGTAGAGTCTAGGAGAAGCCGTACAGTGCGGAGGCAGGGCTCAGGATCACCTCCAACCTGCCAGGCAGATACAGCTCTGGATATGTCAGGTGCAGGGAGACCTAGCTTGACACCTCCACGCAGGAGCAGCTGTTCTTAGGAGATCATAGAAGGGCTAGACATAGTTGCCAGAGGCCTCAGGTTCCAGAACCCTGTCGGTGTTCCCCACTTCTGACAGCTTGTGAGCATTTTTCTCCAGCAGTAAGGTGGAGAGGTCTGGGTGACAGCACAGACAAAAGCAGAAATGTTGCCTAAGAACTTCCTGGGAGGCAGGCATCACAGCTTTCTACAACTAAGGACCTTGGCCTCCTCGCCCTTCGTCCTGACCTCAGGTTCCAGATTCACCATAACAATTCTTTGATCCTTGGCAAGTTATTTAACTTCCCTGAGTCTTAGTTTCTTCATTTGTTAAGAGGAATAATAACGGTGTCTACCTGAGGTGTTTGTAAGGGCCAAAGGAGCTAGTATTGCATGACAAATTTACCAAAGTCCCTGGCACATAGCAAGAACTCAATAAATGCTAGCTATAATTATTTTGCTCTAAGTTGAGGCTCTTCCAGAAGACAAAATTGACCTTAAGGCACTTGGGCTTCATTGACATCTGAGCAAACCATAATTCTTAAAACTATATGTGTGTTTTCTTCCTTCTGACACAGAGAGCCCCAGAGACTTGTCTGTTCAGCTGTCTCTGCTGGTAAAAAATTGTTTGTGACTTTATAAAACCCAGCATACTAAAGCTGAGAAAGGGGTGGTGGGTGGTGATTTTTCAGCATTTGTGGACATGTCCTGACACTCCCTTTTCCTTGCTAACCATTCCCCAGGCTGGAGTCGAGAGGTCAAACCAGAAGGCCCAGCTTTGGGTCTGACTCCAAGACGACTGGCTGGGAGGAAAACTTAATAGGCAAAACAGGCTTCTGAGTCACAGTGGAACAGTGAGACTACAGCATTGTTGCACTGGCACAGTCCCTACTGAAGAAGCACCTCAGCTGTAATATGGCCAAAATAAAGATCACACCACCTAAAGGGAGAGTGCTGGGCAAGCCAGAGGTGGAGATGGCAAAGCAGGAGCAAATGCTGCCACAGTGAACAGCAAACAGGACAACTTGGCCAGAATTCTTTTGCCTCAGGGAACCTCTGCTCAAGTTTCAGGAGTTCATACCTACCCCCTACACCTAGGATCCCTGCTACAGGGAGGAACTACTCCGTGCAAAGCCTGGAGACAAACGCTGGTGTGTAGGTGGCCGAGATCAACCAGCACTGCCATCAGCCACTTGCCTACAACAGAGTTGGGGAGAGTAGCCTAGCAAAACCAAAACCTACATTTGTGTTCCATTTGTGAAGTACACCACAAGGTTTTCCAATGGGATCCTCTCACAGCCCACCCTGTGAAACAGCCAAGGTAGTGACTCTTAATGCTGAGTAACAACATATTCAAAGAATGACCTGCCTGTGTCCCAGGACACAAATTCATGACTAGGTTAAGAGTAATTTCTTGCTTTGCTTTTGAGTCTCTTCCACTGTCCATCTTCTCTTTATTCATGTTTTATCAGCTTGATTTGCAAAGAGAAGTATTATCAATCAAAGGGGCTTCCTATAGAAAGTTCCATTAATTACAGTCACATCTGATAACTTCATTAGGTTCAGAGATTGACGTGGAAGGACAGCAGAGAGAAATGCATTGTGGTCTGAATCTATATTATCAGAGGTACTAAAGCAACTGCCCAGCTACACTGTAGCAAGTGCCATGCCTGAACTCAGCATTGTGATTTAGACATTTTGCACACTTGAAAATGTGCGAGGTTCTGAGTCTGCCATCAGAACACCTTGGAGGAGAAAGGCATGCCTTGTAGAGAATAGGTGAGTGGGATGCCGAACCTACCACCACATCACTTTGGCCTACTTGCCACCTCCTAAGGTATACAGTAGCCCCTGTGAGTTCTGTGAGAACACGGGAGCTGTATCCCTTAGCCCACTGGGCCCCCTGCAGTTTAATTTCTCTCCTGTCTGGTACTATGGGGCTAGCAGTCTTCCTGTTGCTCCTCCACTATCACCCCAACCCACCTTCCCACAAGAACTGCAGATTTATTTTTATTAGCCATGTCTTTCTCAGTCTTCGTAGCTTGGACTTCCTTTCTTGGTCAGCTCTTTCAGAATTTCCTTCTGTAGTCTTTTCCAAACTACTCTCTGGCTTTCCCTTCTATTACCTGCTGGGAACCCTCCCATCTCATCAGATGAAACGCACCTTCCTCTCTCATGCCCTTTCCCTCTGCCTACTCTCCAACACAAACCTACACATTTGTGCCTTTGCTCTGATAATACCCCTTAAGGCTTATCCTCCCCTCTTGTCAGGCTTTCCCAGTCCTGATTGTCCTCTCTATAAACACAAGAATAATTTCAAGGCAAGTTATTTAACCTCATAGAGCCTGTTTTCCCATCTATAAAGTCAGGTTGTTAATCCCTCAGGATGGAATGAAAGTACAATTTTTTTTTTTAATGAAGCTGGCACTCTGTAGATGTGTGTGTACACTTGAAGCATTTCTCCCCAGCTACCGCCCCCTCCACGTGCACACATCCTATTTGTAGAGTGCTGGGGGAGGTGGAAGTGCGACATGTGCCCTGCTGTCTTAGTCACACATGGCAGCCCCAACTACGAGATTGTATGAGGAAGTGCCAAACTGAGCACTGGCGACTTCAGAAAGAGAAGGATGATGTGTCTTTCCCTGGGTCCCTTCAGTTAAATAATGACAGAGCCCCTTGAATCTTGTTCACCTACTCCCAGGCCAGTGCTCATCCACCTGTACCCCTACCTTCTGTCCCTCCAAGAGTGCAGACTCGAGGCACATGAGTTAGTTACCTGTGGCCCTCATTATTTTGGTCCTGCTATTGGGACCATATCAATACTGTCATGGATAAGAGAGGGAGGAACAGGCCAGGTCATGGCTAGAGCTCAGGTGGAGTGAAACCATACAGGGGTCTTGTATAGGCAGGCAGTAGGAAGGAGGCATGGCCCAAGTTGAGAAACTGAAGAGCTCAAGTTTGCATGGGAGTCCCATCCTAGCTGAGTTAATGGAGTTGAGGGGTTGATTCTGAGGAGGCTCCCTAGATTGCTACTGAGTAAGGGGATTGAACCAAGGAAGAATGGAATATTTTATGACTAGGAGGAGTTCACCAAAAGATCTGGAGTAAGAAAGAGGTCCAAGGTGAGCTGGAGGGGAAGACAGGTGTCTGAGTGACCCAGTCCCTGAGGAGGTGCACTCCAGTTATGCCTAAGATTTGGTTGAGTGGACAGGTACAGATAGTTGTGGCTTATTTATCCAGAAAAACTGCATTTTGTGTGTGTACTTCTGGTCAGGCTGTTACTTCATCCCTCCAGGCCTGACCCCCTTCATCCACCTCAGGCTGATGGACCAGGAGACGGGGATCTTGAGGTAAGAATCAAGACCCTGTTTTGTGTTCAGAACTGCCCCAACGCTTGGTCTCCATGTGCAGTGGTTCTCTGCGCCTTAGGCCGAGGGCACAAGGCGGTGGCAGAAGCTCAAGAAGTGAGGACAGGCCTTCAGACCTACAGGTTTGGGGGGATTTTTATGCCCCTGGAGGACAGGTTTGCACATCTCTAGCAGGGAAAAGTCGGAGTGGTCCTAGGGCTAGAGAAGAAGGTGGGTTATGAGCCGTTGAGGGCACTCAGTGTGGTGAAACCGCCACCAGGGGGCAATACCGGGACCGCACACCTTGAGGGCGGGGGATGCCATAGACCTTAAAGCGTCTCTATTGTATAGAGGTGGGGGGGGCGAAAGGAGGGAGCAGCACAGCGTCCTTCTTGGCACCCCACCCTGTCGGCCCCGCCTCCATCTCCCGCCTTCTAGGTCCCGCCCCACCTAAGGCTCCGCCTCCACCCCACCCCGCCTCTGACCGCGGGCCCCTTCATCCTGCAGCTGGTGCTTTGGGGCCCAGAGCTGCGCGTCGCTGTCTCTATGGCCCAGGATCCGAGCGCAAAGGTGAGAGAGGAAGAGGGTCAGGGAGGTGCCGTTGCTTGGGCCGGGAGGCGGGGGCCAGGCCAGGCCTTCCCCACATCCATTCTACCCTACAAGCTGGGCCAGGCCTTTTTCATTGCCAAGTTCCCTGGTCCCTCATAAAGGATGTAGAGGGGCGCGGGCGAGGCCTCGGGTCGCGATGGGCGCAGACCCATCACCGAGGAGTCGGGGATCGGCGCAGTGCCGGGGCCGCGTGGCGAGCAGTGTTCCCCGGGATCTGGGTCACATCTCCTGGCGTCCGGTGGGTTAGGAGACCTTGTCCTCGAGCTGCAGCAGTAGAAACTGATGTTAGACCCGAGGAAAAGAGAGAACCGGGGAGGAGATGGAGGAAAGAGGTAGCGGGGGAAGGGCTCACAGGCCAGGAGAGACCACCATCCTACTGGGCAGAGGGAGATTCCTCCTACACTAAGAAGGTGGATATCGAGGATGAAGGATGAGACCCTGCTGATCCTACATTTATCTTGTTGGCGGGGACTGTCTCCCCTCCTCAGTTCCCTCTGCCCTAGGATCCACCTAGTGGGAAGGTGATCAGAGTCCAGGGAGCTGGCCGTGGGGAGGAACACAAACTATGGAACCAGAGGTGGAGTGTGGGGTGTGGACTGGAGACCTTGAAGCCTAGTTGCCCCTTAGCCTCGCCCTCTCTCCCAACAGGTTTTAAATGGGGGCTGAGAGCTCAGGCCCAAGTCCCATATCTAGAACTGCAGTATACATTGGAGTAGAGGAGTGCCAAGTTACTCATTCCATCTTTCCTTTGCTAAAACTAGGGGCCGCCTTCCTTCCCTGTAGAGCAGCCTTGACCCATGCACCCATGCCATTTCAGCACCTGAGATCAGAAGCTTCCCCCCACCCCCACCCTCTCACACACACACACATACTGGGAATCTGGCCTTAGAATTGGGACATTGGGGAGGGAGGGAGGGTTCTGCCTTTTATCTCGCCCTTCGTGGACACTGGCAGCCTCCAAATCCGCAGTGAGAACTGGACCCCATATGCTTGTGTCTGTGTAGACGTAATTGTGTGTTTGAAGGCTGTGAATACACATGTACTTGACCCTTCTGTGAACATAACAGTGCCTGACCCACTGTATCAATGAGTTTTTGTGCATGTCCCTCCATATATGTATTTATGTGCAGGACCTGCCTGTGAATAGGTGTACATGTGTGGGTTTATAACCCTCCTTGTCAACCTCTGAGACTGTGCGACCTGCTGAATGAATGGGCATATGAATACAGCTTTACATGTTAATGCATATGAGCACTTTTGGTAGGCCCTTTAGGTGAACATGTGTACACAAACCTCCCTATGTGTATGCGCATGACTCTTCTGTGCATACATGTGTTCATAGCCCTCCATTGCATATGTATGTGTGTATGCATCTGTTTGCATACACATCACCCTCCTCTAGATACATGTGACTTGTGTAAATCTGTGTAAGTGTGCCATGTACCACACTCTGAGTGGTTCCTGTGATCTGGGGTGTGTTCCTCCTGACCAATCCTGGGGACTTCTTCCCACTAGCCATAGGGCTACCCCCTCCTTCTTCACTGAACAAATAAGAGGCCTCAAAGGTAAACAGGTGTGCCTCCACTGTGAGGAGAGGAGCATGGGCAGTTTGCCTAGGACCTTCTGCTGCCGTGGCCCCTAAACCAGTAGCTGATGCCCTTTCTGGGGGCCAGGGACTTTTTTTCCAGTATTCATACTCCATTCTCCATAGTGGGCTCTGTCCACTATAGTGGTGAACTTACCTCTTGAATAAATGCTCCAAATTCCTGTTCTCCCTCTGGCCAGCTCCCAGTCCTGCCCCTCTCTTCAAGGCCACTAGTTAATTTTTGACCTGGAAGGGAGGGGAGAGGCCAGTGACCCCTCTGTCCCCGTCTGTGGGCATCTGATGAGAATGGGTGGGTCAGCCTTTCTCCATACCTAGCCCAGCTGAGGAAGTCTTCAGCAGCCACCTCAGAGACCAGGCATGTTACAGTGCTCAGAGGAGGCCTGCCACCTACCCCCTTACTCCATCCCCAGCTGGTCGGCTTGAAGGAGGGTCCAGATGTGGGAATAGTCTCAAAGATATGCCAAGGGAGGTGGCCAAGAGCTCAGGGATCCTATCATCACCTTTTCTTTTTTTCTTTTTTTTAAGATTTTATTTATTTATTTTTAGAGAGAGGGGTAGGGAGTGAGAAAGAGAGGGAGAGAAACATCAATGTGTGGTTGCCTCTTGTGCACCCCCAACTGGGGACCCGGCCTGCAACTCAGGCATGTGCCCTGACTGGGAATCAATCCGGCAACATTTTGTTTCACAGGCCAGCACTCAATCCACTGAGCCACAGCCACCAGGGCTTGCTCAGCTTTTGCATGTTGCTCATATCTTAGTCAACTGGACTTGCACATTATAGCCTCCTGCACAGACATTACACTCATGCTGCCTGGGGGCCAGATACCCCCGATTGCCTGTGAGTGCCCGTTTGCAAGTTGGGACATGTGTAGATGCCTAGCCAGAGGGCGCAGTACAGACTCGAATGGGCGGGGCAGAAATGTGCACCCCCTCAGAGAGGAATGCTGAGAAGAAGTGTCTAATTAAAGAGAAATTCCAGAAGGAGCTCTCAGGCCAGGGAAAAGAAAAAACAAAGGGAAAACAGGGCAAAATAAACAAAGGTCCATTAAACGTCTCTGCCCAGGCCTTCCTGCAAAAGGCACCCCCGCAGGCAGTGAGGGCAGCTGCTGCCCAGTTGGGTGGGTGTCATTGTCAGGAGGAGAAGGCGTTCTCCCTGAGAACCTAAATCCCACCAAGATGGAGGCCTACCTAAGATTCTAACTTGGTCAGAGAAGGACTATTACCTTGGGTTTAGGTTGGGAGGAGTCAAGGGTTTTGTAAAGAGGGCAAGTTCCACCCAACTTCCTGCATCCAAATGGCTGAGTCGATCCTGATGATCCTGACGTGGCAGTTCTGCAGATGCTCAGCCTCCTCCCTTCAGTACCCCCTGAAGTCTAGGATAATGTCACTTACTTTCCACCCGCACACAGATCAAAGGGCTTTTTTTTTCCTGTGTTTTTTTTTTCCTTCAGAAACCAAACCACAGAGAACCAGGACTAGCCCTGCTTTCAAGGCAGGGTAATTCCACCAGAGACATACAAACCCTCCATGACCCCACAGCTGCCTCTCACCATGGACTTTGTATTTGATGCAGACAGACAGCATGTGATCCTCTGACCTCTTACCTGGGATTCCATGGCCACGCAACCCTATGATTCCATGTCCCCCCAATTCCAGGACCCTCCCTGGCCCCATGACCCCTGACCTTCCAAGTAACCTCCCTGGCCCTTGACCCCTGTGACTATTCTTCCCATCATCCCCTTAACTCTGGCCCTGGGTCCCCTTCGGGGTCTTGTTGGTCTGGGCTTCCCCAGGAAAATGTGGGGGAGGCTCTGGCCCCTCCTCCTGAGCTTCCTCACAGCAACTGCAGTCCCTGGGCCCTCACCACGGAGACCATCCAGAGAACTAGATGCCACCCCTCGGATGACTATCCCCTACGAAGGTTAGACTGACTTCCCCCTGCCCCAACCTCAAAAGACAGCAGGAGCCAGGGCTGGGGGTGGGAGGCAGCCCCAGAACTGGGCTCACAGCTCCTGCTCTCTTCAGAGCTCTCTGGGACGCGGCACTTCAAGGGCCCAGCCCAGAACTACTCAACACTGCTGCTGGAGGAAGCCTCGGCAAGGCTGCTGGTGGGAGCTCGGGGCGCCCTGTTCTCTCTCAATGCCCACGACATAGGAGATGGGGCTCACAAAGAGGTCAGCCCCTGGAACCTGGGCCACCCAGAGGGTCTCCAGCTTCATCCAGCTCCCCAGGACCTCAACTTCCTGGGAACCCTGCCAGCCTTCCACAGGCCCCTGGTCAGACAGAGCCACCCTTCTCTGCCCAGGTCTCCCTTATGCCCCATGCTCCTTCTGAAACTTAACCCCACCCCAATTTCCCCAGCTCCCCAGGGTCCTATCACCTGGTCCCGCAGGTAATGGGGAAAGGCAAGGGTACTGGGGCCCGTGCATCAGCCTTTCTCCCCTTTGCCCCTCTCCAGATCCACTGGGAGGCCTCCCCAGAGATGCAAAGCAAATGTCATCAAAAAGGAAAAAACAATCAGGTATGTGATCTGTCCTGTCCCCAGCTCCTTTTCTCCTCCACCTCCTCCTCTTCAGTTGTGGATGTCAGGGCTGGGAGCACAGATGGAGAGGTAACGATCAGCCAGTCAATTGCAGCAACCACAATAAACATTATAAGTGCTACTGGAGTGGCAAGCCCCAGGCACAGCACTTCTAATCCAAACATCTGGTGACCTATTAGCTTGGTCTGTGATGGCATCTTAATTTCCTCCAGGCTCCCAAATAACAATCCTGATAACAGTAATTAATCTCTAGTAAGTGCTGACTTAGCTACTATCTCACCTAATTCTAAAATAACCCTGTGAAATAGTATTATCCTCCACGTTAGAGATGAGAAAAATGAGGCTTTGGTCAAGGAATAGCTCAGGCACACAGGATTCTGGGGGCAGTGTCAGCCCTTTCTGGCTAAAGAAACAGGGTGTCTGTAGGCATCCCATGCCTGGCTATGTAGTAGATCCTTCTGGAGAGCTTCTTAAAAATACACATTCCCAAGGTCCACCGGCCCACAGATTCTGATTCAGAGCATCAGGGGTGGTGTTGGGACAAGTGTGTTTAAAGAGGTGCCTCTTGGAGCTTCCATCAAAGGCTGCCTTCTGATGCAGCGATGCAGCACGGATAGAAGATGGGGCTGGGAGGCAGGTGGGGCCCAGGTCATGGAGGGTTTGGATTTTATCCTGTGACAATGAGCACCCTCACCACTTGATACTTTAGATACTCTTAAACTTTAATATTATCAGTGCAGATGCTAACTCAGTAGGTCTGGGAAAATCTCAAGATTCTGCAGTTCTAACACGCTCCCAGGTGTAGTTGACACTGCCAGTCCCTGGACCGCACTTGGGGTAGACAGAACATTTCCCAAAGCATGCTCTGAGGAACATTAATTTTCAAAAGAGGGATTACATGATCATCTGAGTTTGGGAAAAGCTGCATTTCTATCCCACAGTGCACAGCAATACCCTTAAGGCTCTGAGAAGTCCCCAGTACAGGTAGGTTTTACCTGTGATTTCCAGCTTACTTAACCACAGAATTCCTCCCCCCACCCTTATTAATGTAAACACCTTGAGGAAACATTACTTACTGTAGGAATATCTATGCAGCCTCAGGCACTACGTGGATTAAAAGGAAGTGAGTCTGGAAGCAGGACAGGTAATGGGGAAGTTGGGGGCATGGCGTGGGTCAGAGGAGGGGGGCCTGACCAGACTGGTGTGGAGCGGGGAAGCACGCCACCACTGCACCCAGCAAGGGAGCAGCTGAGACTAAGAGGCCAGCCTGAGTCCAAACCCGGGGACACAGGCAGGAGGAGGAATCGTTACCAAGGCAAAGAAGTCAAGAGGGCCGCAGCATAGAAAGCCGGTGTGGCTGGAGTAGGCTGAGTAAGTCCAGGGCCAGGATGAGCATGGTGGACCCTATGTTCAGGACTCTGGTGAGCCACTAAAGGGTTTTTAAATATAGCAGTGACATGATCTGGTTTACATTTTTTAAAATATGCCTTAGAAAGTGGGTTGTAAGAGTGTACTGATTGGTAGAATAGCTCTGGAAGGAAACTCCAGACAATGGTAACAGCTGTCTCCTTTGAAGGCAACAGGGATAAAAAGGATACTCTGTTTACAACATATCCTTCTGTTCCTTTTGAATTGTACACTGCAGGCATGTGCACGTATGTTTTTTATAAAGAGTGGCAGGGGGCTGGGAGGGCCCTCGGGGTTGCTGCAGTGGTTTAGGGAAGAGGTGATGGTGGTACTAATTTGGACTAGGGTGGGAACAGTGGAGGGGAAGTTGACCAAGTCAAGAGATGTTTAGGACAAAGAGACATTTAATCAGGAAGCAGGACTGGATGTCGGGGTGAGGGAATGGGAAGCAGCAGTGATGACTCCTGGTTTCTGGAGTGAGTAGGATGCACAGAGGAAGAGAGGAGGGCAGGACTAGATGAACAGGTTTAGGAGGGAAGATGCAAGTTAGGGAAGAAGGGGCAAGTTTGTTTTCTGACGAGGTTAGTTTGATATGTCTGGGATATCGGGTGGAGAGAGGGCTGGAGCCTGAGGATAGATTTGGTGGTGTCACCCCAAAAGGGGTGTGGGAGCTTCAGGGTTGGGGGATGTTACTGAGAAGGAGATGCGAGAGAAGCATCATAGGGTGGTGGGAACCTGGGTGTACCTGACCTGAGGGTGCAGGAGGTGCAGGAGCTGGTAGAGTGTACTATGGAACCCAAGACACAGGAGAGGAGCCATACCACTGGGAGGGCAAAGGACAATGAGTTCCAGGGAATATTCTATGTTAGGGGCAGGGAGAAGGCCCACTGGGATCTTGGAAAGAACTGTGTGTCCTGTGAGTGGGCATAAGAGCCATACTACCAAGCTGGACTAATGGAAGAGGCCTCTGAGGAGGCCCGGGGCTCACAGCACCCCCGCCCCCAACCTATCCCACAGACGGAGTGCTTCAACCACGTGCGGCTGCTACAACGGCTCAACGCCACCCACCTCTATGCATGTGGGACTCATGCCTTCCAGCCCCTCTGCGCAGCCATTGTGAGTGTGCCTGCCCCAGCCCTGATCGCTGGTCCCTGACTCCAGACTGGTCTGACCTTGGGCCCCTGCCTGTCCTTGGAACCACTGACTTCTGAATTCTCATTCCTCCAGGATGCTGAGGCCTTCACCTTGCCGACCAGCTTTGAGGAGGGGAAGGAGAAGTGTCCTTATGACCCAGCCCGTGGCTTCACAGGTCTTATTATCGGTGAGAGTGCCCCCCCTCCCCTCCAGTCCCTCATCCACAAGCATGCTGTTGAGGGACATAGATGTCATTGCTAGAACTTGCCACTAGGTGTGTTGTGTGCCTTGTTGTGTGTGACGTGTCTCGTGCCTGGCATGTTCCTGCCCCAGATGGAGGCCTCTACACAGCCACGCGGTATGAATTCCGGAGCATCCCTGACATCCGCCGGAGCCGCCATCCGCACTCCCTGAGGACCGAGGAGGCACCCATGCACTGGCTCAATGGTGAGGAGGGGGAGGTGCTGGATGATGGGGGCAGGGGACTATTTCTTCATCTTTACTCCCTTGGGCAGTTGACCATCCTATCCCCAAATCCCCAGGTGAGGCTGCCTATTCCTGTGTATTGTTGAGCGAGGGGTAGGGGTTTGGGGGGAGAGACACCCAGCCTGTCTCAGACGCCACCTGAACTGCCCGGCTCACAGATGCTGAGTTTGTGTTCTCCGTCCTGGTGCGGGAGAGCAAGGCCAGCGTGGTGGGTGACGATGACAAGGTTTACTACTTCTTCACGGAACGTGCCACTGAGGAGGGCTCTGGCAGCTTTGCTCAGAGCCGCAGCAGCTACCGTGTGGCTCGTGTGGCCCGTGTGTGCAAGGTAACTAGGACTGAAGTTGGGGCAAGGGTGTAAAGCTGAAGCGCAACCCTGGCCCCTGACCCCATGCCCCTACCTCCCCAGGGAGACCTGGGAGGGAGGAAGATCCTGCAGAAGAAGTGGACCTCCTTCTTAAAGGCGCGTCTCATCTGCCACATTCCACAGTATGAGACACTACGTGGTGTCTGCAGCCTGGACACTGACACCTCAGCCCGCACGCACTTCTATGCGGCCTTCACGCTGATCACACAGTGGTCAGTGCAGGGACAGTGGGGAGGCAGTAAACTGGGGACAGCATGGGGGCCGGAGCAGAGGTCAGTGAGAATGAGACAGGATCCATTGTGGGGAGGGCTGGCTGCAGAGAGAGAATTTCAAGCATATCCAGCTCACCTGAGGCTAGAGGCCACAGTGGCTTACCAACACTCAGGAAGCCCTGTGGGCCTAGAGCTGGGATTGGCCAGGATAACAGTGGCTCCAGGCTGGGCAGGCGGCAGGTAGGCAGGCTCCACTCAGTGTGACTCAGCCCTCTCCCCTATGTACTATCCCTAGGAAGACCCTGGAGGCTTCAGCCATCTGCCGCTATGACCTGACCGAGGTGCAAGCTGTCTTTGCAGGCCCCTACATGGAATACCAGAATGGTGCCCGGCGCTGGGGCCGCTACGAGGGTGGGGTGCCAGAGCCCCGGCCTGGCTCGGTGAGTGCCCAGACCTGGAGTCAGTGCTCAGTAGACAGAATCCCTAGGAAGGACAGGAGGGTCTGGCCTTGTGGGGAGGACAGACAGAAGGACAGAACCCCTGGGAGGGGTGGTAGGATCCTGTGCGGAGTCCTGAGGTTCACCACCCCTGTCTCTCACCCCAGTGTATCACAGATTCATTGCGCAGCCGAGGATACAACTCATCCCAGGACTTGCCATCGCTGGTCCTGGACTTTGTGAAGTTGCACCCACTGATGGCTCGGCCTGTGGTGCCCACACGTGGACGGCCCCTGCTGCTCAAGCGTGGTGTGCGCTACACACACCTCACAGGGACACCTGTCACCACGCCTGCTGGACCCACCTATGACCTGCTCTTTCTGGGCACAGGTGCTTCTGACCCCAGGCCTGAGCCCTCTGGTGATGACTGTCCTGTCCTTTGATCCCTGTTGACCTCTAGCCCCCTTGATGACCCTTGGCCAAAAGCCCTGGTGACCACTGATGTTGATTCTTCATGAACATTCACTATTGACCCCCAGTGAACACTGGCTCTTGGTGACTGCCGACTCCTATCACCAACCACAATGACATTTGACCCCGATCACTAATGCTTCTGAACTCAGTAATTCCTGCTATGACAAGCCCAGAGTTCCCAATGTCTTGAGGGTCATTGCTACTGGCTGAATCTTGTCCCTGACCTCATGACTCCCAAGCTAGTCCCATTAGGCTGTTGTAGGGGGACGAGAGCAGATTCTATTACTGGGACCTGACCCTCTGCCTTTGTCATACTAGCTGATGGCTGGATCCATAAAGCTGTGGTCCTGGGCTCTGGGGTGCACATTATCGAAGAAACACAAGTCTTCAAGGAGGCCCAGTCTGTGGAGAATCTGGTCATCTCTCCGATGCAGGTAACCCTTGAGTTGTGATCCTCCATATGGCCTTGCCAGAAGAGGGGAAGGGGTTGGGGAGGTTGGGCATGGGCTGTGTGTGTCTGTGAGAGTGGGGGTGTTGCTGACCAGCTGTCCTCCCTGGCTCCCAGCATAGCCTCTATGTGGGAGCCCCTAGTGGAGTCATCCAGCTACCTCTGTCCAGCTGCTCTCGCTACCGCTCCTGCTATGACTGCATCCTGGCCCGGGACCCTTACTGTGGCTGGGACCCCAGCACCCATGCCTGCGTGGAGGCCACCACCACAGTGAACAGGTCCCAGGGTAGCAGGTGGGAAGTGGTGGGGGTGTGAGGGTCACACATGTCCAGGGACTAAGGGCCTGAGGGAAGGAGGAAGGCCTGCCAGCTGTAGGAGGGGGAGTGGGAGCCGGTTGTTGGCAACAGCCCTACTGACCCTTCTACTGGGGAAACTGAAGCCCAGTTCCCCTTGTTCATGAGTCCTGTTCTTTTCTCTCTAGGACAGCACTGATACAGGACATAGAGAGAGGAAACCGAGGCTGTGAGAGCAACAGAGACACAGGTAAGTGACGTTCATGGATGTGTGTGGGTCTGTCTGTATAGCCTGTCCTCTTTGCTATTTACTGTCATTTGTTGTATGTATCTGAATGGCTATGTCTGTGTGCTTTCAGAGTCTGGCACAGAGTAAGTACTCAACATTTGTTGCCCAAAAGAATTATAAATGAGAAAACAGGCTCACTTCCAGAACTTACAGCCAAGTGGGGGGCGGGGAGTTGGCAATCACATGATCACAGAATTAATTATAATTATTCCCATTGGGTTTTGTTACAAAAGAAATAATTACAATACAAGGGTTTGAAGGATAATGGGTATTTTCCCAAGGAAGATCAGATGACCACACTAATATCTGAAGAGCAAAAGTTAATAATTATAGCTAGTATGTACTGAGTACTTACTATGTGCCAGGCACTGATGAAAACACTCACAACATTCCTATGAGAGAGATGCCATTATCATCCCCATGAGGAACAACCTCTCTGAAGCACAGGGAGAAGTAAACTGCCCAAAGTTAATCAGCTGTTAAGTGACAAGGTCAGAATTCGAACCTGCCCCCAGCAGACTGGAGTTTGTGCTGATAGTCACTGCTGTGCTCTCTCCCCACAAGTTACTCAAGCAAGTGAGGGCCACAGGGAGAGGGATGACACCCAAGCAGAGGGAACAGCAGGCAGAGCAAGCTCGGTATGTTTGAGCAACAAGAAAAGAGGCTGGAGAAGTGGGCAGGGACCACGCTAAGGCAGGGACGTGGCACGATCAGCTGAGAGTTTTTAAAAGGTCACCCACTGCTGCATGGAGGATGGGTTAGATGAGGACCAGAATGGGCCAGCAGTGAGGGAAGAAGAGAAGTGAGCAGGTCTAAGATATATTCCAGAAACAGAATCTTGGTGAGGGTTACATACAAAGATGAGGGGGAGTAAGAGGCAAAGGATACTCCCAGGTTTCTGAATTAAGCACCTGAGTAGCTGGTGGTGCTATACGTGGTGATGACAATTCAAGGAAAAGACCTGTTATGGGAGGCAGGCTTTGGCCTTAGTTCCTGTGACATGTCCAAGAGGCCTCATGTGATGCCCAGCATGTGGAAGATGTTCAAGTCTGATGCTCAGGAGAGAACTCTGTGCTGGAGGTAGAGATTGGGCATCACTGGCAGATGGCAGGAACTGAAACCACAGGGAAGGCCAGTGTGAACCTTCTGTGGAAGCATAAGCACAGAGAGCTTGGCCAGTTGTCACTGTGATTCCAGATTCTGTGCTTGGTGCTGGGGACATAGCAATGAGCCATCTGGCTTGCCATCTCCAATGCTTTCCCTGGGATTGGCAGGCATTGACTGCTCTTCCTGTCCCCCCACTTCCTCCAGGGCCACCACCACCAATGAAGACCCGTTCTGTGCTCCGGGGTGATGATGTCCTCCTGCCCTGTGACCAGCCATCCAACCTGGCCCGGGCCTTGTGGCTGCTCAATGGGAGCATGGGCCTGAGTGATGGGCAGGGTGGCTACCGTGTAGGTGTGGATGGGCTGCTGGTGACAGACACACAGCCTGAGCACAGTGGCCACTATGGCTGCTATGCTGAGGAGAATGGCCTTCGCACCCTGCTGACCTCCTACAGCCTCACGGTGCGGCCAGCCACTCCTGCCCCAGCTCCACAAGTCCCTGCCATGCCTGGGGCACAACTGGCACCTGATGTGAGGCTGCTGTATGTGCTGGCCATTGCTGCACTTGGTGGCCTCTGCCTCGTCCTGGCTTCCTCCCTCCTCTATGTGGCCTGTCTTCGGGGAGGCAGACAGGGGCACCGACGGAAATACTCACTGGGTCGGGCTGGCAGGGCAGGGGGCTCTGCTGTGCAGCTGCAGACAGTCTCAGGCCAGTGTCCTGGAGAGGAGGATGAGGGTGATGATGGGGAGGGGGCTGGGGGCCTGGAGGGTGGCTGTCTCCAGATCATCCCCGGCGAAGGAGCCCCAGCCCCACCTCCTCCACCACCCCCACCACCACCGGCTGAGCTGACCAACGGGCTGGTGGCACTGCCCAGCCGTCTGCGTAAGATGAATGGCAACAGCTACGTGCTCCTGAGGCAGAGCAACAATGGAATGCCCACAGGGCCCTGCTCCTTTGCTGAGGAGCTCAGCCGCATCCTGGAGAAGAGGAAGCACACGCAGCTGGTAGAGCACCTGGATGAGAGCTCAGTCTGAGCCCAGCCTCCCAGGACAAGTGCTCTTCCAAGCCAGCCTGTATGCCCCAGGCTGGGCCACTGCCTCCCAACACAGCCACCCTACCTTCACCGCCCCCAACCTCAGGCCCTTCCAACTTTTGATGTCCATATAGGGCTAGCCAGAATCAGGCCCAGCCAAAGTCCCCTCCTTAATCTCCACAGACCCATCTGTGAGCAGCCCAGGCCAACTGGTTCTCCTCAAAGGTAGGTGCTCCCTCAGGTTCTTCAGCCCCAGCCCTAATTCCTATTCCCTTAACCTAACCACTTGGGAAGAGAGGACCCCATCCTCCTGTCCCATTCATCTGCTCAAACCCTTCCTCTTTCTTTCAGGCAGGGCTTGCAGGTCCAGACGGCCTCGATGTCACCATCCTCTGTATGGCCCTGTGTGCTGGATGGTCCTGATACCAAACAAGACCTCTGTCAGCTGAAAGCCACCTGAGCCCTGCATACATTCACATGCCCACATGGAAGGATGTCTATCAGCTGGGCTGCAGGCCCCCTACCCCTACCTTCTGGTGCATTGTTGTTACATCCCTTCTTCTGGACTTTGGGTACACTCCCAAATGCCACATCCCATCCTATTTAGTCCTTTCCCCTAGTCCCAGCCCCCTGTGGTGACCTCTTTGTCAAGAACTTGGGAACAGGCCAGCGTGGGGAGGTAAGACTGCATCATTCCCCTCTTCTTCTTCTCCCTTAATGTGCAGCCCTTATGAGTCAGCACCTGCATCCCCTTGGTCTCTCTTGAGAGTGACAGAGAAGACAGAGTTCTAGGCATGTCCCTCACATACACATGCTCACATTTCCACTCACATGCACCTTATGAGCCTCCTCTTGCTGCCTTGGACCTATCAGGTTTGGTCCATGGACATTTTAGAGCCCTCTCCGGTTTAGCTGTCCTTGCAGACAATTCCCTAGGACGGGTGACCCATACTGCACTCAATGAGCCAGCCTCCCTTTTGGGGACCAAGCATTTGCTACCCCTAGACCAGAGCAGGAGGCGAGATCTGGTATCTCACCCGGCACATGAAGCCCGTTCTTGGAACTATGCAAAGGGCAGAGGCTGGGAGTTTGGATGCTTGGCTCCCACCCCTGTCCTACCTCACCGGGGCACTTTCAGGGTCCAGGGGCCTCTGAAGTCTCCAGGCCCATATGGGACAATCAAATCCTGACTGAGCTCCCTCATTCCCTTGGGTGAGGATGACTGTTATTTTTGTAGCTGAGAACGTGGAATCCCACGGATTTTTACTGCCCTTCACCCATCCTCTCCCACCTCTACCCCACAATGAATGTATTTATTGTGAGATGGCTACACTACTTTAGGAATGCCCCCACTCACCACCAAGGTGGGCGGAATGGGCATGTGACAGTGGGGAGCCTGGGCTCAGCTCTTCCACCCCGTTGGTTAATAAATACCCTTTTCCCCCACGACTATGAGTAATCTGCTTGGTCTAAACTTGCCTTCCCCTGATCACCAAGGGACAGACTTCTGAACCTATGGAAAAGGTACTGCAGGGTTGGCTCTGATCCCCATAAAACCATTTGCAGAGGAAACTGGGATCCTCAACTTCCATTCTAGCTGCCCTGGGCAGGTACATAGGCCTTTGTTAAGAGTCTCCCTATTCAATGATCATGGCGATAAGGGCATGACAAAAGTACAGTGGTTCAAGAATTCACACAAAGGTTTTAGGTTTGTACTTCCTGGCTCTTTTTTTCTTCTTTTTAAAGATTTTACTTATTTATTTTTCAGAAAGAGGGGAAGGGAGGGAGAAAGAGAGGGAGAGAAACATCAATATGTGGCTGTCTCTCACGTGCCCCCAACTGGGGACCTGGCCTACAACCCAGCATGTGCCCTGAGTGGGAATCAAACTAGCAACCCTTTGGTTCACAGGCTGGAGCTCAATCCACTGAGCCACACCAGCCAGGGCTCCTGGCTCTTTTCCTCACCGTCTTCCTTCCACCCCCTTTTTTAGGTAAGCCCCTAGAAGATGCTGCTCTTTTATTAGCTAGTCTGAAAACCACTCTCTCCAAGGGTCAGGCCTGGATTAATTACATGGCCTTTGGTATTAAGCATCCTGAAGGGTTATTATATTGCTTTATGATAATGAAAAATGGGGTTATATGTAAAATATGAACATATTTTGAAGACCTCAAGGGTGACCATGGTCAAGTTTATTAACCTGTTTTCTAATTTGTACGCAAACGTTCACACAGCCTAGCCCAATGTCAGGTTCACAGCAGAGTAGAAGGTGCTAGCTCTCGAGCTCAATGACTGCAGAAAAAGGACATCAGGGATTCTTCAGAAGCCAGCCATGAAATCCCTCACTGTGATTTGAGAGCACTATTATCAATTTCAACTTCAGAAATAAGGACCCAGTAAGATACCTGAAGACTCTCACGTTTCAGTAATGTCAACTGGATAAGAATTAAGAGACACGAAGTCACTGCCCCTCACAGTGGGCACCAAATAGAAAGAGGCAGGTCTTCTTTATCCCAAGCAAAAGCTTTGGCATCAACTTTCCCTTTCGTGGGCTCCATCTGTCTGCCTGGGCCTGGAATCACCCTGAACAAAAAGAGTAAGAACCACCTTCACTGGGAATGGAGTTGGAGGATCTCTTCACTGCGCTTGCACCTGGGGCAGGGCAGAATCCTGGACCTCTCGGGGGCGCAGCCCACCGCCCGTTGTCGGTTTGTTGGTGAAGGGGTGCCACTGGCCCTGTATGCTAGGGCTGTCCGTGTGGAAGGGCTTGCGGATGCGGATCACATCCAAGCCTGACTGGTTAGCCAGCTTTTGCACCAGCGTCGTGATCTCCTCGACCGACTTGCAGTGGATGCTCTCCTCGCGCACAGCCCCGTTAACTGGCAGAAGGGAGGTGGGGATAATCGGAAGCGGGCAGTCAGACGTTAGCCAAACCCTCCTTGAGGCCGCCCTCCAGCCACCGCCCGGCCCCACTCACGGTATTCGGCCACGACTCTGGGCACACAGCAGGGCCGCGGGTTCACGTATATTACGACACCTGGGTTCCGTCGGGCGAAGTTGGCCACCTCCTGTTCCACGTACTCCCTGAAGAACCCAAGAAGGGTGAGCACTGTGACCCCTGACCCGGGTGACCGCTGCCCGGAGTCGCACCCCCGCGCCCTTCCTCAGCTCACCTGGCGCCGCGGGACGAGGGCGAGTCCCGGCTGAGGCTGAAGCTAAGCCGCTGCAGCTGCTGCACGTAGCGACCCAGCCCGTTGTGGAGGACACTGGCCAGGAAGCGGCTCGGGGTCCCGCGCGCCGTCATGGCTCCAGCTCCCAGGCCGCCGAACGTAGCCTGGAAGCGATGGGGCGGGACTAACACCCACGTTTCCGGTTCCGGGGACACGGAGCCCAGGGGAGTTTTAATTCCGAGGTTTTGTTGTGTGGCGCGTGCGAGCAACCCACATTGCGAATGAAAAGACCTGAGACGAGAGTGGTGACACGGGTCCAGGGTCGGAGCGGCGGAGATCCTGCGGGTGGAGAAGAGGAAATCCGCGTGGGCGGGTGGAGAGGTGGTGCGGAGAGGGGCAGGAGCCGCTCAGTGGCGCGCTAGTCATGTCGTGTCCCCTTTGAGGAATGGAGCAGTGAAGAGGGCCACTAGTGGGCATCTAGAGCAGAGAAGCTACGGAAAGGACGCCGAAGGCTATAGAGATGAGGACGACAAGGAGACTCCGTGGAGCGCAGTAGTGGTGGAGAGATGATCTGAACAAACCATAATTAGTGAGGGCCTGCCATGGCAGAAGCTGTAAAGGACCATAGAGCTAGGAAGCCAGGCAGAACAGGTGTGAAAGGATCGTGTAGATGGGCTTGGATGGAAGTAGAAATGTAGAAGGGCTGAAGAGGATTCAGAGAGATGTTAATGAGGGAGAAATTTGAAAAACGAGAGAAACCATCAGAATGAGCTCTTAGTGCAGTGTGGAGGATCCCTAGGATCTGACCTAGTGAAGGCACCTGAACCAGGCACCTACAGCATTTCAAGTAGGGACTTCCTCCATTTGATTAGGAATGTGGGCCCTTCGAAGTGGGTATCCCCTTCGTAGCCTGCTGTCCCTGCGAGGGGAGTGGATGGGTCGAAGGGGCCTGCCTCGAACCTTGGTCCCAGGCCCTCCTCGCAGACGGTACAGAAAGGAGGCTCTCCCCGCCATGGAGGTACCAGTGTTGCCTGTAACTGCAGCTGAAATCCGCCAATATTTGCGGGCACATGGGATCCCCTTCCAGGATGGCCACAGCTGCCTGCGGGCACCCAGCCCCTTTCTGGGGGCCTCCCAACTCAAAGACCACACTGGTGATACCACTTCCTTTAGCCTCTTCATTAACAAGACCACAGGCCGCTTTCTCTGCATGACCAGCCTAGCAGAGGGGAGCTGGGAAGACTTCCAGGCCAGTGTGGAAGGACGTGGGGATGGAGATGGAGAGGGGATCCTGCTTAGTGAAGCCCCAGAAGCTGAGGACATTGAGGAGATCCGGAGGATCTGGGACCGGGCAGTACCTCTCTGGGAGCTGCCTGAGCTGGAGGAGGCCCAGCTGACGCGTGTGATGTTTGGCCTTACCAAAGTGACAGATGACACACTCAAGCGTTTCAGTGTGCGGTATCTGCGGCCTGCTCGAAGCCTTGTCTTCCCTTGGTTCTCCCCAGGAAGTCTGAGATTACGAGGCCTGAAGCTCCTACAGGCTAAAGGCCAGGGGGATGGAGTGCAGTATGTGGAGACCACCATACCCCGGCCTGGTGCCTACCACAATCTGTTTGGATTATCACTGATCAGTCGTCGAGATGCTGAGGTGGTGCTGACAAGTCGTGAGCTGGACAGCCTGGCCTTAAACCAATCCACAGGGCTGCCCACTCTTGCCCTTCCCCGGGGAACAGCCTGCTTACCACCTGCATTGCTCCCTTACCTCGAACAGTTCCGACGTATTGTGCTCTGGCTGGGGGATGACCTTCGGTCCTGGGAGGCTGCCAAGTTGTTTGCCCGAAAACTGAATCCCAAGCGATGCTCCTTGGTGCGGCCTGGGGACAAGCATCCCTGTCCCCTAGAGGCCCTGAACCGAGGCTTAAGTCTTTCTCGAATTCTGCGTTCTGCCCTGCCTGCTTGGCACAAGTCTATTGTGTCTTTCCGGCAGCTTCGGGAGGAAGTACTAGGAGAACTGTCAAATGTGGAGCAGGTAGCGGGTGTTCGCTGGAGCCGCTTCCCAGATCTCAATCGTCTCTTGAAGGGACATCGAAAGGGCGAGCTGACAGTCTTTACAGGTGACCCTTTGGGAAATCGCTGCTTGGGGTGGTGGCAGAGGATCAGCTGACAAAAGCATATGGGTTTGGGCCACTGTAAATGAAGAGGAGGCTTTCCCTCCCAACCTTGAGGCCCAGCTCCAGGTCTTGGTTTCAAGAGTAGGATTCTTCTCCCTCACCCAGGTCTGTGTTCACCCCACCCCCTGCAGGGCCAACAGGCAGTGGAAAGACAACATTCATCAGTGAGTATACCCTGGATTTATGTACCCAAGGGGTGAACACACTATGGGGCAGCTTTGAGATCAGCAACGTGAGACTAGCTCGGATCATGCTAACACAGTTCGCTTTGGGGCGGCTGGAAGACCAACTAGACAAATATGATGAGTGGGCCGACCAGTTTGAGGACCTGCCCCTCTATTTTATGACTTTCCATGGACAACAGAGCATCAGGTAAGATTTCTAAGCTTGTGGTTTTCAAAGGATGGGAGGGCAGGAGAACAGACCTCCGGTAAGAATTTTTAGGATACTGACTTTCTCCCTGGGATGGACTGAACACTACTTGTAATTGACTCCTGAATTCACTGCCTCTTTCTCTTCCTAGGACTATAATAGACACAATGCAACATGCAGTCTACGTCTATGACATTTGTCATGTGGTCATCGACAATCTGCAGTTCATGATGGGTCACGAGCAGCTGTCCACAGACAGGTGACATCCTCTTGTCCAGCTGGAATCCACTTGAACACAGATGCCTTCTCAGGCAGCTGGCCCTAGGCACACACACTATACCCTTGTTTTCTGACATGTGTGCAGACATATCCCACCCCCTGTGTATTTCTTTCTTTAAAGAGGTATGGGATGTGGCAGCAGGAAGTATGGACAGGGACCTAAGTGTGAGTCCTTGGGTAAAGGGAAGTAGAGTGGGGTTGTGTTGCTTTGTGGAGAGGTGAATGAATCAAGAGTATGTGTGTATTGTCCTTCTGTTTGTTTCTGATAACCTCTTGTTTTGTTCGGGTTGGGGCAGGATTGCAGCTCAAGACTATATAGTCGGGGCCTTTCGGAAGTTTGCAACAGACAGTTGCTGCCATGTGACACTGGTCATTCATCCCCGGAAGGAGGATGATGATAAGGAGCTGCAAACAGCATCCATTTTTGGCTCAGCCAAAGTAAGTGGCCTTTAGCGGAGCCCAAGCTTTGGAAAGTAGAGGGGGAAGGTGTAACCAGGGATAGACTTCAGTCAGCCTTAAATCATCTTGACTCTTCATCTGGAAGAGGCAGCTGAGGCCATGACATGAGAAATACAAAATTGTTGGTCCTTTGCCCTCCTTGACCCCCAGGAGCTCATATTCTCTAGTGGGGAAAACAATGAGACAGTGATTCAACTCAGTATGATAAAGCTATGATAGGCAGCACAGGTATTTGGGGAGCAAACAGAAAGACATCTGAGTCAACCAGGGGCATCTGGAGAGACTTCCTAGAGGAGGTGTCAGCAAAGGTTGGATTGAATTTTGGGCTTTTGGCTAAAAGTAGGTGTTTAATAACTAAATGGGAAGGACCATCCTGATCCTGGAGATTCCAGTGGTACACTGAATGCATCTTATATGCCAGGCCTGGGTTGGGCACAGACTGTGTACCATGATGGAACAAGCATGGAGCTCGGGAAGAGAATAACACAGAAGTGGAAAGATGGTGCCTTCTTTATTTATGGGATCAAAAATGGTCTCTCTGATGAAGTGTGACACTTAGACTAAGACCTCAGTGATCAGAAGCTGGGGTTGATTGGGGTGGTAAGCTGTGCAGAAGTGTTACAGGCAGTGGGAACAGCAGGTACAAAGTGGAGACGGCAGCAAGGTTGTTAAGGAACTGGAAAACTCAAGTGACCGCAGCATCACAGTCAATCGTTCAATGAGCTTTGATGAAAAGGGAAAGTACTTTTTCCTTTCCCCATTCTTACCACTTCTCCCTGCACCCTCAACCTTCCTTTCTGCTTCTCATATGTCTTTTCACTTCTCCTTTGTCCTTTGCCCTGTCCCTCAGGCAAGCCAGGAAGCGGACAATGTCCTGATCCTGCAGGACAGGAAGCTGGTAACTGGGCCAGGGAAACGACATCTGCAGGTATCCAAGAACCGTTTTGATGGGGACGTAGGTGTCTTCCCACTCGAGTTCAGCAAGAACTCTCTCACCTTCTCCATACCACCAAAGAGCAAGACCCGGCTCAAGAAAATCAAGGATGACAATGGACTAGTGGCCAAAAAGCCCTCTTCTGGCAAAAAGGGGGCTGTGTCCAAGAACTCTGAGACTTGCTCAAGTGAGGCCCCCAACCCTTACCAGCCAGACCCCTCCAAGCTTTCGAGGTGAAGGAGGTGCAGAGCTGGACCCTGGAACAAATCTGACAGGACAGGCTGGGGCATAGACTCTTTCTTGGCCATTGCTAGGACTGCCTCTGTCCTGTGGTGCTAAGCTACAGGCCCTTCTCAGTCCCAGGGGCCTGGCCCAGGGCAGGGTCCCATAGTGAGAGAATTCAATTTAGCAGATATTTGAGAACCTACTGTGTGCCTGGCTTTGTTCTTGGTCCTGGGAATATAGCACTGACGAGACAGATGAGGTCCCTGCTTCCACAGAAAATGCAATCTGATCGGACAAAATGACCTAATGGACAAATAAACACAAAACAATTGTAGATAGTGAAAAATAAAATAGTAATGTCATAGTGCTTACAGGCACTGTGATTAAGATCTGAAAAGGTGTCTCTGAGCAGAGGATATTTGAGCTGGGACCTAAAGAATGAGTATGGAGCTATGCAAACATCTGGAGAAAGAGGGATCCAAAAGGAAATACAGAGACCCTGATTTGGAAATGAGCAAGTTCAGAGCAATGTGGTCTGGTCCCCTGAACTTGAAGAATAGGGTACTTCTTGCCAAAATTCCAGCCTAGGCTTTCAGAGCTAAAGGGTGACATGGTGGGTACTAAGCTCCTCTGCTCCCCACTCTGGAGCCTGCTATGTGGTGGCACTCAATAATATCAGTAGATTCTGGTGCTTGGCCTTGTAATAAAGGTGGAAGCCTGGCCAGAGAGCCATGGAATGAGGTTATGATCCCACAGTGCCTGCCACTTAGACACTGATTGTATGGTATGCTGCCTCAGACCACTTTAGTGGATGCAGTCATAACTTTTTGTAGAGCCTTTCACAGTTTTACTGAAAAAAATATTTTTTTCCATTGCCTTTGTTTCTGTGCTTCTTCTTATTTGTCCACCAGATGTCTCCCAAGTCTGTAACTGGATTTTCTTCTCACTTTGAATTGGGAATGGGTGGGCCCCCTCGTGCACCCCCAGTCTTTGAGCTGTGTGTTCCCAAGGAAGCAGGAGCATTAAAGGGCCTTCACATAGACAAACCTTTACACACACCTCTTCTTGGCCTAGGGGAGACAGGATGGCGCCTCTTCAGACCTATGATCCCTAAGGATCTTCATGTGATCCCTGGCAGAGGTGTGGGTCACTGGGCCACATGCCTAGACTCTGCTTAACCAGCTGTCCCTCTGTGATATGAGCTACTCACTGACCTCTCAATGTGGACTCAGGCTCAGCATATTCTTATGTGGCCCCCATCCATTTCCACCTTCCTGTACCTTCCCTGTGTTCTTATGTTAGTGTGTGTCAGAACTCTTGGGGCTCTTGTTTGAAAAAGCAAAAACCTAGGCCTTTCTCTTGCCCCAGCCCTCACACACACACAGATATTTCTAATTTCAGATGTTGGAGGAGAGGTACAGGATTCCTTGTTTTTAATAAGCCCTGAAGGAGATGGAAAAATAACTTGTCCAGAGACCCTGTAAGAAATGTACGTAAATGATGACACTCCTCTGATATCCTAAAGTCCCAGCTGCCTTTAGATTTGTCTGCAAGTGTGGTGAAAATGCAAAATGTTCTGAGGGGACTGGGGAGAAATCTCATGAGGTTGGGGGCTTGGTTCCTTCCTCCGAAGAAGGGCTGCCTTATCAGGGTCTCCCTGTCAACCTAAGAAGCGGCTTCTGAGACCCTGTAGAAGGGTCTGGGGTCTCTGTTCTTTTATGTGTGAGAACTATGGCTACAATTGTCTCCTGAAACAGACCTGCAGCAAAGCTGTTTGTGGGGGAAGAACCTGGGGGGAGGAAAGAGAGCTCCTCCAGGGCCTCCCTTCTTGGGGGTCTCTCCCAGACTGGCTGGAGCCAAGCCTCCTAATCCTGCAGTAATCATTCCCAGCCGCTGGCTGGTCTAGGCCTCATCCAAGGTCTCTAACACTGAATGTCAGCCATGCCTCCCAGATGCACAGCACCAGGTCAGTCCTGCCTATAAGAATGAAGGTTCCAAATTCAGGTCTCCCTAGAATGCCACGTGTGTTCTAGGAAATCCTTTGTTGGGGGGGTGGTGTCCATTAGGGGAACTTTGTGAGGTCTCTGTGAATTGGGGATAGAGGACTTGCCTGTTTGTCTTGCTCCACCCTACTAGCAGACACCTCCACACAGCACAAACCAGAATGATGGGGAGGGAGGGGAAGCTAATGCTCCCCCAGCCCCACACCTTACACAAACATTCCATTCCACACCTGTCAAACTCCTCACATCAAGGTGAGCCCAAAATGTGTTCAGGAGTTCCTGGAGACTAGAAAGCAGTGGGGAATCCCAGGGAGCCACTGTCCCTGTACCCAGGGAGAGTGCAATGAAGCAAAGTACTCTGCCAATGTCCAATTCGATATAAGGGCCTGGCCAACCAAGTAGAGTCTAGCTGGATCTGCAGCCTTTCCTCAGACTGAGTATCACACCTGGCTGTGAAGGAGCTGCTTTGGTCCTCCAGCAGCTTTACTCTAAATGGGTTTGAGAAGGGACTAAATTCCATGAACTGCTGCCCAAGTACTAAGGCTGCAAATATGGCCCAGATACCTGTAGACATCACAGTCTACCTTCCCACAGGCTGCCTTAGGTGCCATGGAGGGAGGGAGCCCTAGGTGCCTCCCTGCAATACAGGCCAACTTCCTGTTTGTGCCTGTGGGTGGAACTTTATGAGTTTAAGAGAAGCCAGACTATGCTCTGTACAGGGCCCAGAACTGGCAGGCTTGCTCACCTGGGCAGACACCTACTCCAAGGGGGAGAGAGGTGCTGGTTCAGCTTGGGCAGCCCAACCCGAGGTGTGGGGGTAGGAGGGATGGGTCTGTTTTGGTGAAACATGAGCCTTCTTTGTCTGCTTCTTAGGGGGTTTTCCTGTGTCTGGGGAGTGGGCCGAGAGTGGACCAATTTTGGCTCCCAGCAGAGCAGGAATTGGTGGCAGGAAAGCCCTATAGCCAGCTTGATTAGGTCAGCTAGGTAGGCAGTTTAGTTCTGGATCATGTGCCGCTTACCTCTTCCCCAGGTTGAAAGCCAAATCCAGTAAGCTGTGAAGTCAGAGGCCAGAGAGCAGCCTCCGACCACCGTAGAGTTACTGCTGGGCTGGGTACTTGGTCGGCTATTGAGGGGGGTGCAGAGCAGACCACTCCCTTCCTTGGGTCTGGGGCGCGGCCTTAGCAGCCCCGCCCCGCTCCACCAGGCCGGACCTGGCGGGCGCCCGGAGCGGGGAGCTGCATTGAGAGCCGGCGGATTCGCAGCAAGGAGGTCCCCGCGCTGGAGCAGGAGCCTGACGGGAGCTGGAGCGGCGGCGCAGGTGGCACTGGGTGAGTGGTAGGACTGCGGAGGTGTAGGAACTCGCGCCTCGCGTACATCCCCGCTCCGGAGTAAACTTTCCCGTCTGGCGAAGCAGGGTGTTGGGATGTGGAGGGGGAAATCCCCACGCCGGGGCGCAGGCGAAGTGTCTGAACAGGGAACCGACACGGAAATTCACACGGAAAGGCCCACACACGCGTGCACACAGACCCACGTACGCACTTGGGGCACACAAACACACGTGCACTCAGGAAAGGGCGCGCCCAGTGGGTTACTCTTACAGTCTTGGAGCAGCGCCACTGGCCCGCGCGGACCCCAGCAGGCAGGGAGCTCTGCTGTCGCGTAATTGCCCAGGGTAGGAGAAAAGGGCCAAACGGTGATCACCATCACCGACAGGGGCGGGTGGTGTGGGACACCTCCTGCGGTTCCTGCTTCCCCGCCGCCTGCAGGTGAAGGTTAAGGCGTAAACAGGCGCCGAGCACGTGATCACTTCACAGACAGGTGGGCTGTGCTTCCCCCCACCCCAGCATCAGGACGAGGATTTCCCTCCCCAGTACAGGGCAAGTTTTTGGGGTCGTTGGCTGGGCTGTATTCCATTCCCTGCCTAGAGAGGTGATAAGCCCTCCTCCAGAAATGGGAGCACAACGCCCCCTGGAGTCCGGGTAGCGCAGGAGGACGGGAGACTGTTGGACTCGGGTGCGGTTACCTGTACTCCTCGCCTTCCTTCTCGAGAACACATTCATGGTGCCTTCATCCCTGAAGATATCGGAGGGGGGCGCTATTCTTGGTTGAAGTGGACAGCAGGCCTCCCCCTCCCCCTCCCCGCCCCATACCTCCGGCCTGGGGAGCTGCTGCCCCAACACCCGTCGGTCCCCTGCCTACTAAGACCCCTCCTTGCAGAATTGGGAACTCCTCCCCCAAAGGTAGGATCAGAAATCCCACTCACAGTAGAGTGGCAGTCCCTCTCCCTCAGAGAATGCGGCTGCATAACCCTCCCCTCAGTACTGGTGTGGGCCTATATCCCTCAGGTAGAGGAAGGAACGAGTGCCCCCCCCCCCCCCCCCGCATGAAGGAGTGGGCAGAGGCAGTCAGCCTCCCTCCCCGCCCCACCCCCACCCCTACACACACGCTGAGCCCAGCTGCTGCTGTAGCTTTCTGGGCAGGCTGCCAGAAAGGGGAGGAGGCTCCTGGTACCCCAGGAGGCTGGGATCAGGGCAAGGCCAGAGGAGGGGGTCTCTATTTGAGAGAGGGGCTTCGTCTTTTCTGATGAGGCTGAGGGTCTCGGGTGAGCTTGAGGGTGGCTGGGCTATGTTTCCCTTTCCAGGGAAAAAGAAAGAAAAACAACCCTTTCCATAGAGCTAAAAATAGAGCTGAGAGCGGTCCAGGGCTGTGGCCTGGAAGGGGGCGGGGGCGGGGGGGGGGAATATTCCTTCCTGGGGCAGAGGAGCTCTGGCCGGCCTGGCCCTGGTTGCAGAGAGAGGGTGTAGGTTATGGGGTGCTGGCATCAGCTGACCTGACCAGGTCACAGAGACCCCTACAGGAAAGTATGTGTGGTAGAATGAGAAATATGGGTACATGTAAGAAGTTATGGCTGAATAAGACGGTCAGTGTGGAAGATACTTGGGAGAGTGTTTAAGATTGTGACTGGGTGCGACGGAGTACGAGTGGTGAAAGCCTGTGCACAAGCAGCTGTGTGACTCCGAGTGTGTCTCTGTGTGAGCTGGCCTGAAAGATTACGGAAAGAAGAACATGGAGCCACATGATGAATGAGGCTCTGACTTATGGCTGTGTGAGACTGAAGGTGGGAAAGGCCGTGTGGGTATTAAGGTTGTTCTTTGCCAGAGGGTGGGAATATTCATGACTCCGAGAAGACAGTGTAATATTGTCTGCTGTGAGGCTGGTGTGGGTTTAACATGCTCCCCCCAGTGATTGTTTGAAGGGCCAGAAGCTGCTTCTCCGAGCAGGGACCTGTCTCCTAGCAAATGACTCTGAGGGAAGGCTGAGGAGCACAGAGCCGCCACTGGGGCAGGCCTGGGCTCACGGAGAAGAGGATACATGGCTGTGGAGTAGGGTAGCGTCCCCCCCAACCCCCCCCCCTCCCCGTTGAGGTCGGGGGACGGGGTTACTGGGTGTGTATTCCAAATATTCCACCAGGTGGCGCCGCCTCCGCAAATCCAAGTGAGTGGCCACCTAGCCGCTGGGGGTGGGGCAGGTACCCACAGAGCCTCGGCCCCTGGTTTGTTCTGGGGCGCAGGGCCCGGGCCACTGGAGAGAGTGGGTGGCAGCTGACCCTCGGCCTCCCACTCTGGACTCCGAAGTCGCAGAGTGTGTCTGGGACGGGCAGGCTTCGACTAGAGGAGCGGAGGGGGCAGGGCGGCCGCCACGGCGTCTGGCCCTTTGTGCTTAAACAATGACCAGCTGCCGCTGGCCCCGGGGCCTGGGTTGGGGTTGAGGGTGACCCACCGCGGCCGCCGCCAACGCCGTACCAAGTCCCGAGCCGACCAATCTCCCAGACACACAACCACCCGGCCTGGGAGGGAGAGGTCCTGAGTCCCGCTGTACAGCCCCCGCGGGTGCCCAGCCGGACACGCGTGACGCGGAGTGTTGGCGCGTGGCCGCGCCCCGGGGGCGGGGACACCCCTGGGACCCCTCCCCCGCGCTGCACCGCCCCCTCAGGTCGGGCGGGGGCTGCCCTGCGGGGGGCGCCGCGGAGGCGGGGCCGGGTCCGGCCGGGCGGCTCCGAGTGGCCGCGCGCGGGCTGAAGCCGGGCGGCTGGCTGGTGGAGCGCGGGGGGCGGCCCGGGGCTGAGCATGGAGCAGAGCGGCGGAGGTGAGGGGGGCTGGGGTGGGGAGGCGACCCAGGGGCACCCCTAACTTCTGCGCGGCGGAGGACCAGTGGGGAGGGGGCATTCCACACTGCCCCCACTTTATGGAAGCGGCGGCGGCGGTGGGGGGGTCTGGAGGGTGGAATGGAGGCTCCCGGCTTCCTGTTGCGGATGGGAACTCGTGATCCCAGACTCCAGCCTACTTAACTGGTCCTTGGAATGTGGTGAGGGGAGACTTTCTTTCCCCAACTCTTGAGCCCCCAAAACAGGTCTGTGGGCCTTCGGACCTTGGCCAGACCTCTCTCGGGCCCTGGCTCATCCCTGCCCTCTGCTCTCTCCAGCCCAGTAAGGTGGGTTGCTGTGCCAGAGGGGTCACTCAACGAGTGCTGGGGAGAGTGGGGGTTCCCATTCTTACAGCAAAAGACGCATTTCTCAAAATGGAGCCTCCACTTGCCCCTCCTTCTCTCTCAGGCTCCAAGAGCAGGAGTCAGGCTGGCCAGGCCTGGCTTTCCAGACGCCTGGTTCCAGCTCCAGTTCCCTGGGTGTCTGGTTCACAGGGCCCAGCTTGATGTCTCTTCTGGGTTTAGGGGCCCCTGGCTCCATGGGGTTCAAGGCCCCAGGTTCACTGGGTCTGCCTGTCTCCTTGTCTACCTGACACCCTGGGGCCTCTTGAGTCTTTGTCTATTGGGTCCCTGTCTCTCTTGAGTCTGTCTCCTCCCCTCAGTTTTCACTTTCTCTGTGCTCACTGAAGTGGGGAAATGCAGACAGAAGTGCCAGCCCTCACTGCCCCCTAAGAAGCCCCTTCCTCACTGTTTTCTTCATTCTCTGGTGTGGTCTGGGAGAGGGCAGAGGAGGGGCTATTCCACCCACTTTGCTCAGAGCTGGCACTTGTGTGACACTGCTCACCCCTACCCCCAGCTCCCAGTTCCTCCTGCCTCAGTCCTGGACATCTTCCTGGGTCTTAGGATCTTTTGACTTGAGTGGGGAGGTGGGGTGGACTTAATGGAACACAAGCAAGAAAGAAGGGGCTGATCAGGCAAAGGAGTCAGATAATGTCTCTTTTCCCACACTCCAGTGAGTGACAAAAATCAAGCTTCCACTCACCCAGCTGGCCCTGCATGCTGCTCAGGCTCCCACCCTCTTACACATGCTCCTATTCTCACACACTCCTCAATATACACTTGTACACACTCGCTTTCCTGTTCACACACTTCTATAAAATACATGTGAGTCTATACATAAACTCAGGTATATGAGTAGACATTTATCCAAACATATTCTCATATAATCACTCATACAACACAAATTCACTTATTACCTTTGCATTTGTAACTTTCACATGCTTTTTTAAGAGTGACCTCCTAAATATTTACACACACACTCTTGTAAGATATACCCCATATGAATTCACATGTATAGTCATGCATGTATGAATATATCCAAACATACCTACTCACATAATACTCATGGTGTTGTTACACACAGTTTCATATACACAGTGCTCATTTTCATGCTGTGCATACAGTTCCACACACACATATAAATAAACGCATCCACTTCAGCTCCTACGCAATTCTCTGTCCACTTCTTGGCCTCCTTACTCTGCATGATGACTTCAGCAGATGCCTGAGTCCTGGTCTTCCCCTGATGGAGGGAGTTCCGGGTGGAGACTTGCTGTCCCCTTCCAGGAAGGAGGAGGGCCTAGGGAGGTGGAGCCCTGGGCTCCAGGGAAGTGAGATCTTGAAGAAGCTGCCAGGGGTGATGGTAGGGCTTCTCTCCTTATCGCCTTGGGATTACGCTAGGGAACATCTGAAGCTGGAAAGTTTCATAGAAGTTGGCAGTAGGCCTATGTAGGTTCCTTTAGGCCCAACTGAGTGGGTATGGGGAGGCTAGAAGTTGTGATGGCAGTAAGCGTGAGCCTGCATGTAGTCAGGAGACCCCAGAGGGCACCTGTGGGCTCCCTAAGAGCTCCGAGTTTCTTGTTTGGCCAGCTCCACCCTTGCCGCCACTCTGTCTGGGAGAAACTGAGGCCCAGCTGGGGGAGCCTGGGCACAGCCTGGCCTTGGCTCTTTGTTCCCTAATTACCATCTGAGTTGCTGACTTCGTCCCTGAGGTTGCTTCTACCCAAACTGCCCTCTAATGAGGCCACCTGTCCCGGGGGACCAGGGACCTGTGCTGGGAGCTGGTAGATGAGGCTCCCTCCTTAATTTGGGTCCTGGCTTCTGTGGGGGATGCAATTTGGGGCTGGGCCCTTCATAACCACCAGACCTCCCCTCCCCTCGTCATCCCTGCTCAGTAGATTCAGTCCTCTGCCCTGGTCAGACCCAAGCTGGTCAGTGGTCTGGAGCCCAGGGAGAATCCAGGTTCATGCCAGTGCTCAGAGGGGGAGCTTTGGGGGCATCAGGGCTTGTTATCAGTGTCAAGGGGCTGTTTGGCCTGGGCTCAGAGGTCAGGAGAGGGACTTGGGGCCTTGTATAGGAAAGGGGATCAAGGTGGAGGGACTCTGACAGCATTGCCCTGCTCACAGGTTCCCCTGGAGGCCCCCGGCCAGGCCAGAGCTTCTGCCACCATGGCCATCGTGCAGACTCTGCCAGTGCCACTGGAGCCTGCTCCTGAGACCGCTGCCCCACAAGCTGCAGCCATGGGCAGTGTAAGCAGCCTCATCTCAGGCCGGCCCTGCCCCGGGGGGCCGGCTCCTTCTCGCCACCATGGCCCCCCTGGGCCCACCTTCTTCCGCCAGCAGGATGGGCTGCTGCGGGGTGGCTATGAAGCACAGGAGCCGCTGTGCCCAGCTGTGCCCCCCAGGAAGACCGTGCCTGGCACTACTTTCACCTACATCAATGAGGACTTCCGGACAGAGTCACCCTCCAGCCCCAGCAGCGACATCGAGGATGCCCGAGAGCAACGGGCACGAAATGCCCACCTGCGCGGCCCCCCACCGAAACTCATTCCTGTCTCCGGAAAGCTCGAGAAGGTGAGGACCAGCCCTTCCTTTTGGGCATGGGTGGAATCAGGAGCCCCCCGGAGAAGCTGGAGGAATTTGAAGGCCTATTTAGAGAAAGAAGTGTGAGCTCCAGATTCATTAGACCTGAGTTCCAATCCCAGTTCTTTCTCATTCTGGCTATATGATCTCAAAGAAGTCACTTAACGTTCCTGAGCCTTTTTCCATATCCGTGAAATGGGGGTGATAGGTCAGCTCTTACAAGTGTGTTGTGCAAATTAAATAATACATGTAAAGTTCTTAGCCTAGTGATTGGTATAGTCTATGTATCAATAAATGCTCGCTACTTGAAAATACTGTTGTTATACAACAGCAATGTGTTTGACTTAGAGCAAGGCATTTAATTCCACTGAGCCTCAGTTTCTTTATCTGTAATATGGGAATAGTCATAATATTTTTGTCCATAATGTTGTAATGAATAGAGATTAACCTTTTAAATTACTTGACATAAAGGTGACATTCAGGAGACCCTCAGTTAGTGACACCAATTGTTATTAATACATCGGGATGGGAGACTCCAGATGGGAAGACAGGGAGTGTGATAAGGGCTTTGAAAGATTGGGCAGCTCATCCCCAGTGTCACATGGCACCTCATTTCAGAATATGGAGAAAATCCTGATCCGCCCAACAGCCTTCAAGCCAGTGCTGCCCAAACCTCGAGGGGCACCATCTCTCCCCAGCTTCCTGGGTCCTCGGGCCACCGGACTGTCTGGGAGCCAGGGCAGCCTAACACAGCTATTTGGGGGCCCTGCTTCTTCCTCCTCTTCCTCCTCCTCCTCAGCTGCCGACAAACCTTTGGCACTGAGTGGTTGGGCCAGTGGCTGCCCATCAGGGACGCTGTCTGACTCCGGCCGAAACTCACTGTCCAGCCTGCCCACTTACAGCACTGGGGGAGCGGAGCCAGCCACCAACTCCCCAGGTGGGCACCTGCCCTCCCATGGCCCTGGGCGGGGGGCACTTCCAGGGGCAGCCCGAGGAGCCCCTACTGGGCCCTCCCACTCGGACAGTGGCCGATCTTCCTCCAGCAAGAGCACAGGCTCCCTGGGGGGCCGCGTGGCTGGAGGCCTCTTGGGCAGTGGTCCTCGGGCCTCCCCTGACAGCAGCTCCTGTGGGGAGCGCTCCCCACCACCACCACCACCCCCTCCACCCCCTTCGGATGAGGCCCTGCTGCACTGTGTCCTGGAAGGGAAGCTCCGCGACCGTGAGGCAGAGCTGCAGCAGCTGCGGGACAGTCTGGACGAGAGCGAGGTGACCGTGTGCCAGGTGTGATCAGTGGCAATAATGGGGGTGGCATGGCAGGATATCCAGAGGTGCTGGGTATCCAAGGAGCATTTCCCTTTATTCCAGGGTGGGGGCAAGTGGTGGGCAGTGGCACTTGTGACCCCATTCCAACACGGCTGTCTGGCTTAACTACAGAGTAGTGAGGATTCAAACCTACTGCCATTTACTTATTCATAGGAAGCCTCAGTTTCCTCATCTGTAAATGGGGATATTTTAGTTCTCTTAGAGTTATGCAGATTAAATAAGGCAAAGTGTGTAAAGTGTTTAGAATAATGCCCAGCACCTAAGAAGTGCTACATAAGTATTTGCTATTATTATTGTTTTTATTATCATAAAAGTAGTTGTTACTATTGTCATATTGTTATCACTGTTTAGTGGAATTTAGCTGCCTAGTGGGCCACCAGAGTAGTCAGTGATTATAGGCAGCTAGGGCTCAAGGTTAGAGGGAGCTGCCAGGACCCAAGTTTGCCTTTTCTCCCATAGGTGTACGAGGATCGGCAGTGCCACTGGCAGCGGGAGCGTGAGGCCCTACGAGAGGATGGTGCAGCCCAGGCCCAGCGGGCCCAGCGGGCCCAGCAGCTGCTACAGCTGCAGGTGTTCCAGCTACAGCAGGAGAAGCGGCAGCTGCAGGATGACTTTGCGCAGCTGCTACAGGAACGTGAACAGCTGGAGCGGCGCTGTGCCACCTTTGAGCGAGAGCAGCGGGAGCTCGGGCCACGGCTCGAGGAGACCAAGTGGGAGGTGGGTCAGACCAGGAGGGGTGAGGAGCAGGGTCCTACAAGGAACCCCTAGAAAGAGGAGCCCAGCCACAGCCCCTGAGCCTGCCACCCCCCAGAGGTCCTCTCCTTTCTCACTTTTGTGAAATGGGGATCCCCCTCTGACCTCCCTTTCTGGGATGGGGCCTCCTTGTACCTTCATGTTTGGTCTCATTAGTCTGGTCTAGTGCCCAAAGCTGCACTGCCTTCTAGTCCATAATAAGAATGTAGTGCTTGCTGTGTACCAGGCACTGTTCTAGGCATATTGCATAGACTGTGTCATCTTCATTATCAGCCCTATGAGGTGTGGGTACTGTTAATACCCCCATTTTAGAGATGCAGAAACTGAGGCCCAGAAAGGCTGGAGCCCAAAATTATACCCAGTCTATGGCAGAGTTGAGATTTGAGCCCAGGCAGTCTGACTCCATTGTTTATGCTTTTAACCAAAACACTGTAGTACCTCCCAACTGGAAATGTGGGCATTACCCTCAGTTGCCTCCACCCCTGAAAAACCTGCCATCACCCAGTCCCCAGAGCTCTGGGGTTTAAAGACAACACTTTGAAGGAAAAAGATCTGGGTCTGTATTCCACTTTAGCCACTAACTAGCTGTACGACCTTGGACATGTCACTAGGCTCTGTTTCCATCTGTAAAATGGGTATAAGGATCAAACTTCCTCTCTACCAAATGTCCAGCATGATGTCAGGGCCTGAGCTCCTGGGGGGACCCTTCTCACCATCCTTCCCTCCCACCACCAGGTGTGCCAGAAGTCAGGCGAGATCTCCCTGCTGAAGCAGCAACTGAAGGAGTCTCAGGCAGAGCTGGTGCAGAAAGGGAGTGAGCTGGTGGCCCTGCGGGTGGCCCTGCGAGAGGCACGGGCAGCACTGCGGGTCAGTGAGGGCTGGGCACGGGGTCTCCAGGAGGCGGCCCGAGCACGGGAGCTGGAGCTGGAGGCCTGTTCCCAGGAGCTGCAGCGGCACCGCCAGGAGGCTGAGCGGCTGCGCGAGAAAGCTGGGCAATTGGACACCGAGGCAGCTGTACTCCGGGAACCTCCTGTGCCACCTGCTGCTGCTGACCCATTCCTCCTGGCAGAGAGTGATGAGGCCAAGGCACAGCGTGTGGCAGCTGGGGTTGGAGGCAGCCTGCGGGCCCAGGTGGAGCGGCTGCGGGCTGAGCTGCAGCAGGAGCGGCGGCGGGGTGAGGAGCAGAGGGACAGTTTCGAGGGGGAACGGCTGGCCTGGCAGGCAGAGAAGGAGCAGGTGATCCGCTACCAAAAGCAGCTGCAGCACAACTACATCCAGATGTACCGGCGGAACCGGCAGCTAGAGCAGGAGCTGCAGCAGCTCAGCCTGGAGCTGGAGGCCCGGGAGCTTGCCGACCTGGGCCTGGCCGAGCCAGCCCCCTGCATCTGCTTAGAGGAGATCACTGCCACTGAAATCTAGGGCCCTTGGTGTCCCAGCTCTACAGGGAGCTCTGCTGAAAGGGAACAGTGGCCTCAGGTCCACTAAGGTCCCCAGAGCCACTTGTCCCGTGGGATCCAGAACTCTGGGCTTCTGTCAAGAACCCAGGGCTGCCCTATGACTTGCTCCCCTTGGAGGTTCCTGTGTTCACTGTCACCCAGAGGCTCCTACTCACTCGACCTGTTTCACTCCCCACCTGTTGCCAGTGCCACTCTGCCAAGCCCATTCACCCCAGATGCTCAACCAGGTCAACCAGCCAGGGGTCTGGGGAGAGGGAGGGGTTACCCCCTTATCTCCACACTCTCCCCCCCATTCCAAAGCCAGAGAGAGCCAGGCAGCACCAGCTGCTCCAGATGTGCCTGCCCCCACCCTGTTGGGGGACAGGGCTGGGACTGGGGTCTGATCCCCAGCATCCTGCTCTGCAGCCTCTTCCCAGTGGTGAGGGGGCTGTAGTCAGACCAAAGGAAAAACTCAGAAATGTCTTGTTTAATGTGACCAAGTGGCCCCTTCCCACACCCTGTTTTGTGGCCTCATTTTCACTATTGTATTTTTCACACTGTAAATTTCTTGTACAAACCCAAAGAAAAAGATTAAAAAATTTTTGTTTTTAAAAAGTGAGTGTGCTGGATAAAGATTATAGGAATCCTCCCCCACCCCCTCTTTATCTGCTGGCTATTCCCCTACCCCTTATAGAGGTCTTAGGGGGAGAAAGGAAGACGGGGAAAGAACAAGGCCAATAGAAAATCTGAGGCTACTGGGCCACAACATGAAATGGTCTCTCAGGGTTTGAGAAACTAGAAAAGACTTCTTTCTGTTCCTTGCACAGAACACTGCTTGGGGCTGGGGGTGGATGCAGTGACCGCTTGGGGGCTGTATCTGAGAGTCCATGTCCCTCAGTGCTTGGGAGAATCAAAAGGGGGCATCATGAGAAAATGCCCACCAATCCCATGTTCCAGACCTCGGGTTTCTCGACCCATTTCCTGTCTTGAGAGGATTGGAGCAGTGAGTGGGTGACAGGCTGCCCAGTAGCACCTTGTCCTTGATGCTAAGTATATCTGGAAAGGGCAGAGCCTTAGTGACACCTGGGGAGGGAAGAGAGGAGGGAGATCTGAGCCACCAGTGTGGAGCTTTGGGAGCAGGCAGGGCAAGCAGGAGTGGGAGGTTCCTGAGGTCTGGGAGAGCAGGATTCCAGGGTCAGTGGGAGGATCTGCGGGCAGCGGGGTGTCGTGGGATTGGTAGGAAGAGTCGGGTTAGAATCAGGAGTCTGGAGGGTTGGAGAGGGGACTGGGCTGGGCTTCAGCTGGAAGAGCCCAACACTGGTTGGGGGTGGGGGGTCTGGGTATTATTGGGAAAGGCATTGAGAGGCTCTGGCAGCCAGTAGAAGTACCATCCAGGGGTCAGCGGGCAGGGGAATGGTCAGCAGGAAGTACTCGATCGGTGAGGGCTGGTGAGTCAGAAGGTAAGGGTGGCGGGCCAGGCCTGGGGACCCTGACCACGAGCTCCATGGGCTCTCGGGCCTTGTTTCGATAAGCCCGGCGGATGGTATCCACTGCTCGCTGGTGTGTCACCTGCTCCAGGCTCTCTCCATCCACTGCCACCAGCTCGAAGCCAGCCTAGGGTGGGAGTGGGAGAATCACATTCCTCACTCCGTGGTCAACCCCTACTCCAGCATCCACTTCTCACCTTCACCAGCTGGGACACTCCTCCCGTCTGGATGGAGAGGATGAACAATGGGACTTTTATGCCTGGAGCTATTGGGGGCTGGGTGGGGCACAGACAATGGCCCTTTGTCCCTTGGGGCACCGGGTAGAACAGGATGGGCCGCCCTCAGGCCCAGGCTGGCATGAGGGGACAGATTTTTCCCTTGGCTTGTTCATCCTGCAGGCCTGATTCCCGTCCTCCCACAACCTGGTCTAAACATGCCTGGCTGGCAGATGAGCAGGTACCAGCCTGCCCTGGCCAGAGTTATCTCTGGGCCGTAGGAGTGGACGTCAGTGCACTTCACCCACCTGCAGGGCCCCACTGAGGAAGGCGGCCCCCCCAGGGAAGATCTTTTCTATCTTCACCATGGGCTGCACCTTGGACTCGATGCCCCCCGAGATGCTGATGCCTAGTGAGAGTGAGAAACACAGTGGGGAGTGTGCCACACCCCTAAAACCCAGAGCTCCCAGGATAGATCCAGGACCCAATCCCCAAATCTGGGACCCCCAACTTCTTCCAAATCCCAGTTCTGTCACTACTCAATCCCCAGCTCCAAAATCCTCTAGATCCCAAGCCCCTAAGTCTAGACCCTGCTCCAAACTATACCCTAATACCCAGGTTCTTTTCCTAGGCCCAGTTTCCCTAGTCACATCCCAAAATCAAACCCACCAACCTTACCCAAACCCAACAGCCCCCGCCCGGCCCAGTCCCACTTGGACTCACCCAAGGACTGTTTCATCTTGGACAGCGTGACTGTCCTCAACTCCCCACTAGGGGTCTTTGTGGCTGCGTGCTGGGCTGTCCTGCCGGTTCCATTCTCGGAGGGCCCTTGACTCCCCCCTGCCTTGGCTACCTGCCCATCCAGAGGTCGTGGCAGAGGGGGCCTGGCCTTCCGTGGCTTGTGGTAGCGCCCGTTGGCTATGCTGGGGGTGGGGATAGGCGCCGGGGATGGGGAACGCCTGCGTCCAGGGGACTTGCCTCGGCCCCGGCTGTGGCTGCGGCTGCGGCTGCGGCTGCGGCTGCGGCTCTGGGCTGGGCCCTGGCTCTGACTCTGGCTCTGGAGAGGGTCTTCGGGGGTCAGGGATTCTGTCAGCAGCCAGTTAGGTCTCGGGGGACGGGGAGCAACAGGGGGTGGCTGGGGAGAAGGTGTGCAGGTGCTTCGGCGTGGGGCAAAGGCATCTACTGGCACGTCTTGGAGAGGGGGGATTCCTTTATGAGGGTGGTGGGGGACAGAGGCACCCAGAGAGACCTGGAGGTCCCCCAGCCGCTCCCTCAGCTCCCCATCATCTTCCTCCTCAGAGAAGCCGTTCGCAGGCAGCAGGTAGAAGCCTCCACGGCTGTCTGGGGAAGAGGGCCAAGGTCAGGCTGCCCCCCCTCACTAGCCCAGACCACCTTGCCAGACCTCAGTCCTTGCCTTTGTTCCTGTAGGGCCTAGGAGACCCAGGCCTCGGTTTGCTCAGGCCCTAGGGTAGCATTCCCCACAGTGAGGGACACTGCCCATGTTCCATTGTAATAGTATTTTAATACTTTCTATTGTAATAGTTTCGTTTTAATGTGTCTACGAAAAAATGACTCGTACAGCAAACTTAATTTTGGGGGGATTATTGCATAGAATGAGACTAGATTTAAGAAGTGAGTGGGTTTAAAACCAATTATTAGGTAAATAGTAGCGGTGAGCAGATGTGACAGAAATGGTTCTGATGGATGAGACTTCCTTCAGGGAAGCGCATATCCCTCTGAACCACAACACCACAGTCCCTGGGCCAGGGACCAAAGGAGGCCTGCTCTCCCTGCCCCAGTTGCCCCCATGGGGGTGCCCCTTCCCTGAGCTCTGGGACTCTGACTGACCAGGCACAGGGGTGATGAGGTGTCGCTTGGGTGGTGTGTCTTGCCGCGCTGGTCGCAAAGCAGGAGGCCGTACTGGTTGGAGAGAAGAGGTCAGTGGCAGGGCCCTGCTGCCGGGCTCCCTGATGGACACAGCTGAGAGGGCTCTGCCCCTTTTCCAGTGGGATATGCCACCCGCACCCCCACCTGGGGTTCAGGATCCACACGTCATCCTGCCCCACCCCAGCTGCTGACCTGCCCGGCTCTTGAGGGCCTCAAAAGCCTCCAGCTCCACAGGCATCACCATGCTGTCGAAGCGGCCCAGGTCCGTGGGGGCCACCACACTCCTGGGGACAGCGAGATGGGGGTGGGCAAGAGCTCCGTTCTGGAGTTGCAGGGGGGTGGGGGCAGCTTCAGCCCAGAGAAGTTTGGGGGAGGTATCTGGAGTCCCCTTCCTGCCTGAATCCCTTCCTGCAACTCCCTCCCTACCTGATGTCCCGCAGCAGCAGCAGCTTTGCAGGCTTGTCCAGAATGGCCAGCAGGGGCCTCACCAGGTCCTCCACTCCGCCCTCATGCACGTACTGGAGAGAGAGACACCACAGGTCAGACAGCAGCAGAGGCTTCCAGAGCTGGGCCAGGGGCAATGCCTGGGTTTGTCGCACCCCCCATGTTTAGGAAAGGCTCTCCCCTTCCCCAAGCTGTCCTCAGGATGTCTTATCTTGGTAATGAGGTGGAAGCCTCCAACAATAATAACAGACTTGTAATAGCAACAATAGCAGTGACAATTTTGGGACAGGCACTTTCTAAGCCTTTTATACATATCCCTCATGTAGCAACCACCCTGAGAGATGACATTATTTACTACTGGTTTGCAGACGAAGAAACTGAGGTTCAGAGAAAAGGACTTTCCCAAGGCCACACAGATAAGTACTAAGTGGGACTGAAACCTGGGAGGTCTGGCTCTTGCCTACTCTGTACCGGAAAAGGATGTGCAGGGGGTGGACTCTCCTCCCCACACCCACCTTCCAAGCAGAAGTAAGGAATTTGAGCCAAACGCTAGGCTGTGGGTCTGGCTGGGCCAACATTTGTCTGCACACAGACCTACAAGTTAGGCTTTGTTCAGGGCTGGAATGGGGACCTTGGAGAAGGGGTGGCCCTACAGAAAGCCTCCCCAGTCAGTACTCAGAGCTGTGGAGGCCCTTCCGCCTGGCACTGCCCAGATGCCACCAGCCACACCCCACCTACGCAGACAAATTGGCAAACTGAACACTGGGAGCCACCCTAATGGACAGCATACCGCCCCCTGGTGGTGAAAGGGAGACGCGTACTGATTCAGGGACACAGAGCACCCTGAAAGGGCATAGACACGGAGCAACAGCATGCCCTGGTGGTCAGAGTGAGACAGTAAAAGATATCTGGAAATAAATGAAAGATAAACTTATGTGTGTGGCCCTAAAACGCACACAAAGTTATAGGGACTCACACATACACATACTGACAACACCTCCCCCAGACAGTCATATATGTGCACATACTTCAAGTTCACAAACCTGCATTCAGCACCCACTAAGTGCCAGTCTGTGTACTGGAGGGTGACAGTGAGGACACAATAATGAAAACTGTTCTAGATCTTCAGGAACTCAGTCTAGTAGGAAAGAGGGGCAGAATGAGCTATGTGCTCCAATGAACTACAAACCACTAACAGAGGGACTCTCAGAGGAGGGTGGGAAGATCATAGTAGGCTTCATGGAAGTGGTGGCATTTACACTGACTTTCTTTTTCTACTTTTTAGAAGTATATTTTATTGATTATGTTGTTACAGTAGTCCCAATTTCTTTTTGCTTTACTCCCCTCTTCCCAGTCCCCCCTTCCCTCCAACAATCCCACCCCCCTTAGTTCATGTCCATGGGTTGTGCATATACGTTCTTTGACTTCACCCTTTCTTATACTATTCTTAACCCTGTCTATTTTGTACCAACCAATTATGTTTCTTAATCCCTGTACCATTTCCCCATTTCTCCCCCTTCCCCCTCCCAGCTGATAACCCTCCAAATGATCTCCACACCTATGATTCTGTTTCTGTTCTAATTGTTTGCTTAGTGTTCTTTGTTTTTTTTAGACTCAGTTGTTGATAGTTGTGAGTTTGTTGTCATTTTAATGTTCATATTGTTTATCTTCTTTTTCTTAAATGAGTCCCTTTAACATTTCATATAATAAGGGCTTGGTGATGATGAACTCCTTTCGCTTTACCTTGTCTGGGAAGCACTTCATCTGCCCTTCCATTCCAAATGATAGCTTTGCTGGATAGAGTAATCTTGGTTGTAGGTCCTTGCTTTCCATCACATTGAATACTTCTTGCCTGCAAAGTTTCTTTTGAGAAATCAGCTGACAATCTTATAGACACCTTTGTAGGTAACTCTCTGCCTTTCTCTTGCTGCTTTTAAGGTTTTCCCTTTATCTTTAACCTTTGGCATTTTAATTATGGTGTGCCTTGGTGTGGTCCTTTTTGAGTTTAGCTTGTTTGACTCTCTGTGCTTCCTGGACTTGTATGTCTATTTCCTTCACCAAATTTGGGAAGTTTTCCTTCATTATTTTTTCACATAAGCTTTTGATTTCTTGCTCTTCCTCTTCTCCTTCTGGCACCCCTATGATTCAAACATTTAAAGTTGTTCCAGAGGTTCCTAAGCCTCTCCTCATTTATTTCAATTTTTGTTTCCTCATTTTGTACTGGTTGATTGCTTTTTTTTTTCTTCCTTATATTCCAAATCATTGATTTGAACCCCAGTTTCCTTCTCTTCGCCATTGGTTTTGTGTGGATTTTCCTTCATTTCATTTAGCATAGCCTTCACGTCTTCCCTTATGCGTTTGCTGTACTTAAGCATATCTATCAAGTCTGTGAGCATCTTTATCACCAGTGTTTTGAACTCTGCATCTATTAGGTTGGCTATCTCCTCGTTTGTTAGGTTGGCTATCTCCTCATTGCTTAGTTCTCCCACTGGAACATTGATCCATTCCCTCTTTTGGGTCATACTTCCCTGTCTCCTCATCTTGACAGGTTCCTGTATTTGTTTGCCTCTGTGTCTCAGGTAGAGCTGTTGCACCTGTTATGTTGTAAGGGGTGGAGCCTTAGGAATTCATCAGTACAGGGCAACCAGTTTCACCGTGTTGTGGTGCTATATGTGGGGGAGGGGTCCGAGAGGGAACAGTGCCACCTGCTCAGCACTTGCCCCTTTTCCAGGCACTTCTCCCACTTCCGTATGGGCCTGGTACCTCTAGCTGTTGCTCTGGCCATTGTTCCCAGAGTGGGTGGGTCTGCAGATGTTCTAGGACTGTGGGGGCCCTTTAAACAATCGGACTCTGCTGAGAGACTGGCAGTTTCTTCCTCCACTCCAACCCCCACCGGTTTGCACAGTCAGAAGCAATGAGGCTTTATTGTCCCTGGCGCTGGAACTATGAGGTGTGCAGTCTGGTCTGGTGCTGGGAGTGCTCCCAGGTGTCCCTCTTGACTTCTTTAAATGTTTGACTGCGCTTTCTGCCGGCCTGCCTCTGCCACCACTGCCGCCGCTGCCGCTGCCGCTGCCGCTGCCGCTGCTACCACCACACTATGTCCTCTCCGACCCAACTCTGCCCCTCCTACCTGTCTGGATGAGTATTTCCTCTTTATATCTTTGTTTATTGGACTTCCATGCAGCTCGATATTCTAGAACTTCTGGTTGTCTCCAGTTTTAAGGTAGTTGTATTCCTTCTTAGGCCCTGGCTGGTTTAGCTCAGTGGATTGAGCGTCGGCCTGCGAGCTAAGTGTCGCTGGTTCGATCTTCCAGTCAGGGTACATCAGAGAAGGAAAACTCTGACTCCAAAAAACCTCCGCTGCCTTGCGGCATACCTCTTCAGGGGAAAGGCTAAGGGAGTAAACCCCGACAGAAAATCCGGAGCCGGAGTCCCTAAGGCGGTTTGATGTTGTGGTCAACACCGGCAACTCCTGCGGCGCACCTGAACCCAAGCTGTATCGACTCCGTCTTTCCCTTGGACCCTTCAGCTGCGAAGAGAGGGGGGGTCTGCTGCATGGGCAACAGCAGACCCTCCATATTACCCTGCCCAGGCTCTGTAGCTTCAGCGTCATCGCAAGATGTCGATTCAACACGGGAGGAGACAGATACCATGTCACTCCCGAGTCGGACTGCACAGCCATTCTCGGCGGTGCAGATGGACTCTTAAGAAGCTACACCATCGTCTCTCGAGACGGACGGCTGCCGACGATTCCTTCTTAGTTGTGGAGGGAGACACAGTGTGTCTGTCTAGGCCTCCATCTTGGCAGGAAGTCCCTACACTGACTTTCTTTTAATACACTGACTCTTAAGGATAATTCAGGGATCAGCACAAAAGTTGGGGGGGGAAATGCTATGAGGGTGATGTGAAATAACTGGTAGATAGAAGTTTAACTTGATCGTGGGTTACATAAAGGGCCTTCATGTAGGCTGTGCAGGTTGTGACTATAGTGTGAGTAATGGCCCTGAAACTGTACAATTCATAACCTGTGTAAACCTACATGGTGACCAGAGAAAGATGATGTGGGGATGTGGTGACTACGGAAAAGCTGAGGTTAGTGGGTTGGGGAGTTAGATCAGGGAGAATAGGGAACCTGTACTCCATTCTGTCACAGAGGTTACCAGGGGGCTTGGGGAGTGTGAAGTCATCAGAGAGGTTGTTTATAATATCTGGTCTGGTGGCTGTGAAGAGGTGGCTAAGAAGGGGAGAGAAAAGGGGTTCAGGGCCACACCTCAGAGTCACTAGGGGAGCTTTACTTATCTTTCAGGCCACCCCAGACAATCTGATCTCTTGGTGTGGGTAGAGCTTGGGTCAGGTTTGGGTGGTATTCCAAGCTCCCTGGGTGCTGTGGGGACATATTGAGAGGCCTTCTAGCTTGGATGGGGTAGGAGGAGCTGAGGGATCAGGGAAAAAGAGCCAATAAAGAAACAGACATAGAGCCTCACCTAGTGGCCACAGGCCAGAGTTGCAGGCTTATGGAGGCTGGTACACACAGCCCCACTTAACGTTGTGAGCTGGGCATGACATTGACTTTAACCCGAAGGCCCTTCACTGCCCCCAACATGCACCTCATCACAGGCAGCCCTGCTGTAAACCAGACCTTGATAAAGGGATGCATGAACTACCATGTCTCAGTCTCCAGGTGACACATACATGCCTTAGCCAGACAAATGCACATTCGCACACAGATATAATCATACAGTTAAGTTGACACAAACCCAGGTACCCCACAGACAGACAAATGCACACATCACACAGACATACAATACAGCCCCACCCTGACCAAGGTGAGGGAGTGGGGGGATCCACAGAGGATTTCCTGAAACTCTCAGATTGCCCTCGCACACAGGCTCACGTGTGCACTGACGTAGATTTGTCACAGGGAACCCATCACAGAAACCTGGAGGTTCTTGAGACAGTGGGAAGCCGTAGACACTGGAGAGGGTTTTCCAATCCTCCTGGAGGGGGTGGCCTATGCCTCCTGTAGTCTCCCCAACATTCAGGCTACAAAGACTTCCTCAAATCTAACCTCTACTTCTCCCAGGGCCCTCTGGTCTCTTTGGAGTAGAAGGAACAGAGAACAACAGGGGAGGTGTTGGGGAGGTTTGGGTTGTGCATGCGTGCATGTGTGTGTGTGTGCTCAGGGAGAGAACAAGGGGCTACTTACTTGTTGGCTGACTCAGGAGCATAAGGAGACATGGGGATGGACTGGGGTTTAAAGGAAAGTGGAAGCAGGTGACTGCAGGGACTCATGTCCCCCAACTCATCACCTGTCTCACTCCTCCTTTCCTTTGCTTAAATACCACCTCCTTAGGGAGGTCCTCCCAGATCACATCTAATTTGTGCCTCTTGGATTATTTTCCTTCACAGCACTTCACAGGATTTGTCGCCATGGGTGTTTAGATTCTAGTTATTATCTAACTCCTCTACCTGATTGTGAGCTCAGGGCATATGTGCCTATGTGTACATGTGGCACAGATGCCTTCTGCTTTTAATGACCACTGACCTCACAGTGTTGAACCCAGATACTGGTCAGCAGACAATAGCCTGAACGAATGAGGGTCTGGGTGGATAAGTGACCATGTGCTGGGACTGGGGGCAGGCTGGAGGCTCACCCGGGAGCAGTGACGGGTGATGGCCAGCACCTCATCATCAGTCAGCAGCCGCCGGGCCAGGTCCTGAATAAGGGGACGTCGGCTCTCCCAGGCCTGCACCTGCTCATCCACATTGGGCAGCTGGCTGGAGGGGCTCCCAGACCTCGCAGAGAGCAGGGCTCGGCCCCTCTCCCGATCTGTGGGGCAGGAGCAAAGAAATACGATAAAGGAGCCTGGAGCCATCAGGAGAAAAGGTAGAGGCTTCCTTAAATGGAGATCAGACCCCAGGACAGGCTGGCCAAGGAGTCCAGGTGCCCCTGACAGAGTTCCGGCCTAGCCCAGCTGCTCCCCACCATGGTCTCCCACAGTGATCTGCCACCAGTGGAGCTCCACCCCAGGCCACTCCACCACCCAACATAGACCCCTATATAGTCTGTTCCTTAATGGAGACCTGGCCTAGAAGTCCCTGGGTCCCCGAACATATGCTGTAATGCTAGTCTGGCCCCCATTGGAGTTCTCATACAGGCTTTCTCATCTCCCCCAAATCTGTCTTGGGGAGTCAAGCTCCTCAGTCCTAAAAAATATACCGCAATATCTGCCTGCAACTCTATCTTTCCTAGTGTAGTTCTTTTAGCTGCCCCCAGTATGCACCCCCTCATCTGCCTGATTCCCCATGCTCAATCTCAACTGAGTTTAGCCCAAAGCCCGTTAGCTGCCCCCAACATGCACCCCATCAGCAACTCTGCTATAAACCAGGCCTTGGTAAAGAGATGCATGAATTACCTCGTCTCAGCCTCCAGGTGACAAACTTCTGCACCGGTCCCACTCCCCCTGCTAAGAAGAAAAAGACTCAGCAGCAGGCCCTGGCCCCAACCTGAAAATGGGTTTGGGTGTTTAGGGGTGGCTGGATCACTGGTTGGAATCGAGAGTTCAGGCTGGAAGGAGGTGAGACGAGGAGGCAAGAGGCCAGGCCACGCTCAGGCTAAGGGCTTTGTTTATAGGGAAAGGTGAGTCAGCAAAGGTTTTGGATCAAGAGAGGGTACAGTCTGAGCTCTGCTTATAGAGATTCATTTGGAAGCAAATATATGGAGGCAAGAACCCTATGGACAACGTTTGGGGGTGCACCTACCTTCAGTGGACAAAGAGAAAAAAGAGAGCCTTTGGAGGAGAGAGAGGAGTGGCCAGAGAGGTGGGAGGAGAACCAGGAGCGAGCAGGGCCCCAGGGGCTGTGGAAAGAGAGGTGGGTTGAGAAGGGGGAGCTGGTCTGCCCTCATTTGAAGGAATTGTCTCTCCCATGGATGGAACTGTCACCTTGAGACCCTGAGGGAGGGATAGGGCCCAGTTCCTCATCCTCTCTGCCTTCTGGAACAGCACCTTGATATTACCTGGGGACTCCCATTCTCAGTGCATGGACCCCAGGGTGGGCCCATAACCCTGGCTGGTTGGTGGAAGCCTTTCTCCCTCCCGCATCACAGTAATTTGTTGGGCATGTGGTCCCAGATGGGCCAATGAGAGCCTGGGACTTGAGCTGGGACTATTTAAGGAGAAGCTCTCTTTTCCTGGTGTTGCTAAGCAACAGTGGCCATCTTAGCTCAAGTGGGCAAAGCCTGCATGATAATGAAGCCAACTAGGGGAAAAGGAACCAAAAGATGAGGGAGCAGATGTCTGATGCAATTGTTTACATCTTTAGACCCAGCTTAAATAAGTAGCAGAGCCAAGAAGTGCTTTCCAAAGCTAGTTTGGGTTGAGTTTCTGTCACAGGCAATCCCAAGAGTCAACTAACTCATCTAATCCTGGTCAGGTCTCTGAACCTCACCTGGGAGATGCGAAGCCCTGTGTGAGGGTCCTTAGGAAGCCCCTGACATGAGTGAAATCTGCCTAGGTCCTTCTGCCTGCGCCCTGATCTAAAAATGGCCTTGCTCAAGGATCGTTCTAGAACTGTGTAGGGCCTGTGAAGTTCTGGCCAAGGGAGATGAAGCCAAATCTTCTAGGAAGTGTCCTTTCCTCTCCTCACCACCAAGAGCACAGAGATCAGACCCCAGCCCTTCCACTTCCTTCTGTGCTGGGACTCTTATCAGTTTTCCCTCCTGTACAATGGGTAGATGAGGCAGTATAACAATGGCCACCACATTTTCTGGGCACCTATGTGTGGCAGACAATGTCCTAAGTGATGAACATATACTAATCCACTTATTCCTCACTATTCCTAAAGGTATAGGTATTGTTACTTTGATTTTCCTCATGAAGAAACTGAAGCTCACGGGGTAGAGCGGTCACTCACAGCTAGTAAGAGGCAGTGTGGGGTTGGATGCCAAAGTGGACTTTTCCTCTGTCCTCCCTGTCTGACCAGCCCAGCCCTTACCTTTCTCCATGTCCAGGCGAGGACGGGGCTTGGCCGGGCTCCCTCTCTCCAGCGTCCAAGCCTCTTTGTGCCCGTCTCCTGCCAGCCGCCCCTGCCGCCCTCCCTTGAAGAAGAGGTTCATCAGTGTCTTGGAGCGCTGCAGGGCCCCCTTCTCCCCAGAGGACCCCGACTTCTCCTTCTTCCGCTGCTTCTTCTCCTCTGCAGACACGAGGGAGCACCCGGGGGGCTGGAGGGGTGGGCAGAAGGGAAGGACCAGGGACAGGGGTGTGGGGAGGGGCAGAAAGAAGGGAGAGTAGGGGGCAGACAGAATCTGCAGCTGTGTGGGGAGGTAGGGATGGGGTGGGGGTGGGGTCCTCCTCCAATTTTTCACCCCTCCTTCACCCCATAGCTACAGCTGTGTGAGGAATACATGAGGGCCAGTGTGTGTGTGTGTGTGTGTGTGTGTGTGTGTGTGTGTGTGTAGACAGGCCTAGAACTCCAGGCTGGGGAGAGCTTGGTTAGGGCTCTTTCAGGGCCCAGAGCTGACTGGAGCTGGGGCTAGGACTGAGAGTGGGTTTGAGGCCTGGGACTAATTTAAAAAGGGGACCAGAGCAGGGTCTGAGTGTATCCTGGGGCTGAGGCTGGGTCAAGGCCTGGGCGAAGGGAAGAAGTTTGGGGCCCATGACAGGGTCTAAGGGAGGTTTTGGACCAGGGACTTGAAGAGAACAATAGCCACCCATCTCCCACGTACCCCACAAGGTCAGGTGACTCTGGGAGCGTGTGATGGGGGGCCGGGGTCGGCTGAGAGCCAGCAGCAGAGCCGTCTTGGGGGACTCAGAGAGAGCAGAGTCAAGGCGGCGGGAGGTTGAGGGCCCATCGGAGCGGATAGCTGTGTCCCTGAGGATGACTGTGGGTCGCACACTGCACCAGGTCTCCACGCGGCCCCCTACATCGGGGTCTGTCTGCATGGCTGTGTCTGCCCGCCCCCAGCCTGGGCCACGGCTGCCTGGCTCCTCAGGCCCCAGGCAGACGTCCATGCGGTCTGAGGGCAGGGAGCCAGAGCCCTCAGCGGAGCTGTAGGGGGCGCTGGAGGTGTATGAGGAGACGCTGGAGCTGCTCTCAGAGGCCTGGGACAGCTGTTGCAGCACCCCGTTACTCACTGCGGACAATGGGGAAGGCAGGGGTGTTTCGGGGGTCTGGCCAGTTTGATTCAGGGCCCTGCCAGGCTTACAGACCACCCCTGCACTTGAGGGTTTGGGGAGCACCCCACAGCACCCAAAGTTGGAAGCTGGGGATCTGGCTGCTCAGCATCCTGCCAGCAGGACGAGACCTTGGGGCGGCCACATCTCCTCCACTTACCCCCCTGGGACCCCAGACCCTAGGAGAGCCTGCAACAGAATCTGCAGTTTCTCAGAGGAGCTCCCAGAAATAGTCTGGGCAGCATGAAAATCCCAATAAGATCTTGGCCCCTGGCCCATTTATTCTTCAACCTTGGGGGTCTGAGCCACTTACGTCGGTCCAGCCAACAGTATTCAGAAACCATCTCCTTGTATGCAGGGTACCGGCCAGTTTCCTGGGGAAGGGCATGGGGAGTGGATCAGAAAGGAGAGTGAGAATGGGTAGTGATGGCATAAGAGTAAACCTTTCAACCCTATCACTCTCCTTCATCATGCTCTAGCCACATGGGCCACTTTATTTCTGAACATGCCAAGTTCCTCTGTACCTCAGGGCCTTTGCACTTGCTGTTCCTTCTGATTGATTCTCTTCCTTCCGCTCATCTTATGGCTAACTCCTTCTCCTGCTTCAGGTGTCACCTCCTCAGACAGGTCTGCTTTGACACACACACCCATCCCCCAGCTAAAAGGGTCTTCCTAAGTTACCTCATCCCATCTCCCTGTTAATTTCCTTATAGCGTTTGTCACAATCTGCATGTATCTAGTTTATTTGTCTTCCCCCAATGGCAGAGACCTTCCCTTGTTCACTGTTGTAACCTCAGTACCTGGCATAGTGGCCATCATATAGTAGGTACTTAAAAATGCGGAATGAATGAATGAATGAATACATGAATGAATGAATGAATGAATACATGAATGAATGAATGAATGAATGGCAGAGTGGGAGTAAGGAGGAAACTTTGGGATCATTTGAGAGGAAGGAAAGGGAGAAATGGAGTGTGGTGGGGCAGGGAATGGGGGAGGAGGCACTCAATGGTGAAATGGGTGAAAGGCTTGGAGAAGGGAGAAGGGTAGAGCAGGGGCCAGGATGAGGCACTGGGAGAGTGAGGCATCACATCCTTCAGCAGCTAAGAGTGAGAAGGACCTGATCCTCAGGCAAGTGTGAGGCCCACATAAATAATGGATCCAGCTACCTCCCCTGAAACTCAATCTCTGGCTCCAGTCCAGCTCCTCTTGCCTTGTACCCTGAGAATGCCCACCACCTAGGATGCCCAAAGCCATAGCTACCACACCACCTTTCTGAGCAGGACATTTTATTTTGTTAGTCCTAGGCCTCCACCACTCATATGAAGGGGCACTGCCCTAGACAACTGAGGAGCAGGCCTGGAACCAGGCCCTGCTACTGGCCAGCTGGGTAATTGACTGTGGATCCTCAGTTACTTTGCTTCTCTGAGCCTCAGTTTCTTCTTCTGTAAAATGAGAACAATGCCTTCCCTACTTCCCATCTGGCTGTGAAAAAAGTCCAATTGCAGAGCAATAGGCATAATTAAGTACTAGAATGCTCTAGGAAGTCCTTTCTATAGCCTGGCCTCTCTCTGGCTCCCACAGTTCTGCCCACCTTGATGGTCAACATGATGTGTGTTTGGCCCTTCAGCACCTCCACGGCCTGGCTGTGGCTGATGTCGTCGAACCTGACACCATTGGCCGCCAGGACCTGGTCTCCCACCTTGATGCCGTTCTCCTCGGCCAGCCCACCACGGTCCACTCTGGGGTCAGATAGGCAGCAGTATGGTAGGCCCCTTGGCCTGCCCTCTGTCACACCATTTCAGACTCTTCACTTGGATACAGGGATGCCCCAGTCAAGCTTCTTGACCCTCCTCTTGGTGACCCCCACTCCCCTCTGCAGATCCTACCCTTGACCTAGGCCCTCTTTTGAATGTGTAGTTGGCCAGGCCTCACTTGCTGACCTATCCCCAGGTCCCAGCCCAGGCCCCACTCCAAGTCCCTTTCCTTACCCTACCCACTGCATTCCCTGCCCTGGCCTCACTTGGACACGTAGATGCCCAGGCCAAACTCCTTGCCCCCACGGATGTTGAAGCCCAGGCAGAAGTCATCAGAGGTCGTGTAGAGGTGAACGATGCGCCGCACACCGTCCTCCGAGCTGCTCTCCGATGGCGTTGAACTGCACTTCTCCACTACCAGCCGCCGATTCACCACGTCCACCCTGGGGCAGCAGCAAGGAGCCCTCAGCCTGGGCCCCCATCTGCCACCACCCACCTCTCTCCTCCCAGCAGCCCCACACCTGTATGGGAAAGGTGGGGTTGGCCTTTGGGGGACTTCCCAGGCCTAAGATCTTCACATAGATTAATCAAGTCTGGGAAATCACACTCCTCTCCTCTTTTTATTGAGCAGCTACAATGTGCCAGGCCCAACATGGCTTTGGGTGGGGATGCCGGGGCGGGCAGGGCAGGTCTCCTCACCATGTGGTCTTCTCCTTGGAGAATTTGATGCCCGGCACGCGACCCATGCGCCTCACCATCATGTGCAGGCGGCTGCTGCCCGTCAGGACTTTCACGGCGCTGCCCATGGTGGTGCTCTCCAGGCTCAGCCCATTCACCTCCGTGATCTTGTCCCCCACACACAGGCCAGCACGCTCTGTAATAGGGGAGGGGAGGGCTGGCATGGGCCACTTGGGAGCAGTCCTCCAGTGTGAGGCTGAGTCCCCATCAGACCAGGCTCCCTGGGGTAAAACTTTCTCTCCAAGACTGAGGATCCCCAGGTAGGGTCTAAGTGTCCCATATTAGACTAAGGACCTTTCCAGTAGCCTGCTGTGCCATGGGAGAGGGCCCTGTTTCTTCATCGGATCAGGCCCTCCAAAGCTACGGGCCTCCCTCCCATGCCTGACAATGGCACCTCTGTACCCCACTAGAGTGAGGTCACATGCATCCCCCAGGGCCTCACCTCTCGAGGCCCTGCTCACCTGCGCTGCTGCCCTCCTCCACCTTGCTGACGAAGATGCCCAGGCCATGCTCAGAGCCGCCCCGCACACTGAAACCCAGCCTCCCAGCTGGGCTCTTTTCCACCCGGACTGCATGGATGATGTCACTCTCATCACTGTTGGCTGTGGGGACGGAGACACAGCTATGACCCCCATGCCTACTCTGGGCACAGTGGACCCCTGGGTTCCCCAACTTTGGGGCCTGAAAGAGCTGGGTTGCTAAGCACAGGCATCCAGGGACCTAAATGGTGGGGGGCAGCCAAATTCTGAGTTTCTTCTGTGTGATTTTGAGACTATGGGTTAGCGAGGGGATGAGAGCAGACAAGACAGGACTCCATGTGGAAGACACTGTTCTCTTTCCCTCATAATATGTGTGTGTGCATGCATGTGGGTGTGGGTGTGTATGCATCTAGTGCTTAGTAAGCTTCCCATGCCCACAGGTCCGGCATAGGCCAAATACCTAAAAATCTTGGTACTCTGAGGATCAGATGAATAGAAAAGTGGTTCAGGAATCTATTCTACGGAGCATAGTTGAGGGGCTCTTCAGCTTGCAATGGAAACAAGTATGTTGGCTCTATCTTCAAACAATTGAAGAGCTATTCCGTGAAAGTTGTTAGATGTTTTTAACCATGCAACCAAGAGGGCAGAGCAAAGCCCACAGAGTGAGTTAATAGACAACTTTCTAAAACTTTCATCTGTCAGACAATGGAATGAGCTTTCCAGGACGGAGAGTGAGTTCCTCACTTGGGAGGCATACAAGCTGACAGTTGGTAAATCCCTGTCTAGGAGGTTGTGGAAGGAGCCCTGAGGTGCCTTCTATCTCTTAAACTCTGATTCTGGAGGCAAGGACTCAAAGAGCTACCGGACTATATAAAGGGAGAAACCTCAAACAACACCATGTTGCAGTATGTGCCCAGAGCCCAGAATGGTCCTCTCCATCAGTGCTGGGGAAACTCAGAGGAGGGAGGTCCCTAGGGGCTGGAGTTGGCTGGAAAGGTTTCCTGGAGGACTAAGATGGGTGGAGTTTGGATGGCTGGAGGGGAAAGGGAAGACGCTGATGATGGGATGGAGTGAGCAAAGGCTCAGGAGTGGGTCCTCAAGGAGACCTTTTGTTTGGAGAAAAGTGATAAGACCTCTCTCTCTCTCTCTCTCTCTCTCTCTGTGTGTGTCTCTCTCTCCAAACACACACACACTCACACTCACACACACACACACACACGCGCATGCACACATATACTTCTGTTTCATCTAAGTAGGAAACCAGGTTACAGTGCAAGACCAGGGCAGCTTAGGAAGAAACCCCCAAGGGCAGCCTGTGGGAAGGGGTGGTACAGAACAGAGATGTGGAGATCCTGGGGCTTCCTAGCTGACTCTGCACAGGTTTGGGGACCATTTCATCCCAGCCAAGGAGCCTTTTGCTCTCCCATCCCTCAACCCCCTTTCTCCTCAGTCCATCCCTGGGCCCTCCCTAGGGCCCTGGGGCCAGGAGCATGCCAGAGCTGGGGCTTTGAGCCTAAGCGCTTGGGGCATCTAAGAGCTTCTCTCCCTCCACTGTCCTAGCTCAGGTCACTGACCTCTCCCTCCAGGCACTACGCAGCCTCCTCACTTTCTCCCTACTTCTGCTCTTGCTTCCTTTAATCCATTCTCTCCACAGTTTCCAGAGTCAGCCTTTCTCATAGATCATGCCTTTCTTTTGATTAAAAATTTCAATGTCTGCCCCTGCTTCTAGAAGGAACCCCATACCCCTCCCATGCCCAATAAGGTCCTTCATGGGCTTTCCTCTGCCCACCACTCTCCCCCCACTTCTGGCCTCCCTCCCTGGCCTCCCTGAGCTTTGGCCACCCTGACCTCCTTCCTGTTTCTCTCATGGGCCAATCTTTTCAGTGTCCCCTCTGAGATGCTATGGCCCAGACCATCATAAACCAGCTCCTATTCCTCAGGCCTCCTGACTCAGACACCACCTGCCCAGAGAAGCTGGAGTACCTAAGAAAGTCCCTTTGCTCCTCCCAGCTAGCCTCTGTTAGAGTGGTTCTCAAAGCCTGCTCCCCACACCAGCAGCATAAGCAGCACCTGGGAACTTACTAAAAATATGAATTCTCGGGCTTTACCTCACACTCACTGAATCAGAAGCTCGGGCAGAGCATTCAACAATGTCTTTTAGCAAATCCCCTCCCAGGTAATTTCGAAGTTTGAGAAACACTACTCTATCATCTGAATTAGTACCTTCAAGATTCTTACCATCTGTTCTCATTATTTATATACTATTATTTCTTATCTGTCTCCTTTCACTAGACTGTAAGCTCAACCATGGTAAGGACTTTGTAGTTCTTTTCCACCAATGTATTCCCAGTATGTTGCTCAGTACTTGGTATTTGCTAAGTAGCTTTTGAATAAATGAAAGGATAAATGGGTGGATGAATGGATAAATGAATGAGCTAGCAGAGTGAGGAGAGAGGGCTGGTTTGGATTAAAGATGATGCAATTCCTCTGGGACCTGCTGAGTTTGAGGAGCTGGTGGGACTTCATGGGGGTGATGCGAGTGGCAGTGTTCCACTTCCCACTGTATCTCCCTTATCAGTTACTTTAGGCCCCCGAGTGGCCTAAATAATAACATGGGGGAGAGGTTCTAGGCTGTGGTGAGCTGGGAGATATTTGTGCTCAGGCAGAGGGGAAGATTCTGAGCACAGAGGCTCCCAGCCCATGGCCCTCAGACATGGCATGCCTGTTGTGTGAGGGAGAGGTATAGGTCAGTGCTTTTAATACAATAGGACTTGTAAGGGAAGTATTGCAGTGCTCCTTTACCCACTCTATGCCTTGTAGCTCCTCTGGGGACTTCTGCTCCATGACCAGAATGACAGTGATGACCCTCACCAGTGCCCTGCTGCTCAGCCTAGGGTAAGGCCAAGTGTGTGGATGGCAGGGGTGAGTTGCTGGACCACTAGTTGGAGAAAGCCTCATCTCTGAGTAACATGCTACCCCCTGCCCCAAAGATGGCCACCTGGGTCAGGGGTGGGGGAGGAGCAGGGTCTGAAACGTCCAGTCTAGAATTCAGCCAGGGCACTCTGATGGCTCTGAGACAGGAGAGTGGGAGATATTTATCTGGTCCTGTCCACAGAAAGCACAGGCCCTAGGGGCCCCCACTTCCCTGCTCTGCTCCTTTGCTCTTTGTTCCCTCACACCTGTCACTGCAGCCAGACTGTCTCTTAAGTGCCTGCCCCATTGTGCTTCATGCTTTCCACCTCCATCCTTTGTCTGTGATACCTCCACTCCATCACCAGCTGTTCTCATTGCTGTCTCTAAGCCCTGCTACACTGTATATTTCTGAAAGTGAAAATTGAGCCCTACTTCTCTCTGTATTCCCTGCAGCACCTAACGAAAGCTGGTGCAGAATCCATGTGCAATGAAATGGCATTACACATCTACACAAGCTTAGCTCTCCTGTCCTTCAGGGCCCAGGCCTGGGGCTCCCTCGCTGACCCTCCACCTTCCTTTTCTCCCTACTCTTCTAAATACCTGCTACTCTATCTTCATTTTGTTCCTTTGCATGTGAAGCCTTTCATTCTATCTGCCCAGCTGGGCACTGGCTACTCACAGCTCAACACAGAGCTGGCCACACAATAGGCTGGTTGATGGAGGATGCCTTACACCCTGCACACACCCCAGAGGCATGCACAAGTGGGTTTGGACAAAGGCAGAATCCATTGAAATGGAAGGGCCAATACCCCGCCTAGCTCACTTGGGGGCTAGCATACACCACACACACACACACACAACACACACACACACACACACACACACACACACACACCCCTTTCCCTGTGGCCATGCCCTATTTCCCACCTCTGACCTCTCTATAATCTTGGAGCCCTAAAGGATTGGCCTGAAGGACAAAAAAAGTAGGTGAGGAAGAGTGTATGGTTTTTCAGAAGCCCACCAGTCTTGAGTTCCCATCTCTTGAGTTCACCCACCCATATGGGGCTCTGCCTCTTTCAACTTAGTGCCATGTGTCCTCTCTCCCCACCCTCTGTTCCCGGCCTATGGCTGAGCCCCGCCCCCACCTTCGATGGGGGAGTTGATGAGGATGACACGGCCCATGGGCGATGAGGCTCGGATTCCGCGGGGGGGCCCATTCAGCAGCCGCTGTTGCTTCCTCAGCAGGTATCGCGTTGCGGAGCCTGAATCGCTGCCGCTGCCCAGGTGGCCTCGGGAGGAGAGGGAGCTCAGAGAGCCAGAGCTTAGGTCTCCAAGGCCCAGGGGGTCGAAACCCACTGAAAAACCGTGGGCCATTGTGGCTAGACTACAGGTCCAGAAGGAACCTGCTAGCCCTTGAGAAAAGGGCCCTGCGAGCTATGGGCACCATGAGACTTCTGGGCAGGACTAGGGTCCCAGTGAACGGGAGCCCCCACCTCCGCTGCCTCTTTGGAGTGTGCACTTGAGGTCTGTGCGAGAAGAGAGGGATATTTGAGGGGGATGTGAATGCTGCCCCTCAGAATTTCCACCCCTCCCCTTGGTTTGAGCATCCTGCCTTCCCACGCCTTAGGCCCCTCACTCCCAGTCCAGGCACCATCGTGGACTTTGGGAGCCATTCACGCAAGGCGGGTGGGAAGCTCTCCTTCACCTCCCATTCCTGCTCTCAGCCGAGTCATCTGCCCGGTCCTCAGTCCTCATTAGAGGTTGAGAGAGTGGAGGAGATAGGATTATTGCAGGCCCCGGGGCTTCAAGCTGTGTGAGAGAAGCTGGGGCCAGGACAATCCACTGCACACCCCTCCAGTGTATGGGGGTAGGGTCAGCGGTTGATGCTCAGGCCTCAAGAGCAGGGATTCAGGACCTGGGACAGCTGCAGCCAAGGACTGCAGATTCCCTGGCCCCTAGAGACCCGCAACGCCCGATGCCAGGCTGCTGTCCCCTCCATCCCGCCTCCTTTTCTGTCTGCAGAGGTTGCGTGACACTCCCTGGCTTGGGGGAGGACCTGCTGGTGAAAGCCCCACAACATCCCGCGCAAACCCGGGGCTAAGTCCCCCAGAGCAGATCGCAGCACCCAACCCCCAGCTCCGTCTTCCCGGCCCCCTACCTCTCGGTCTTGGCCCCCGGCTCCTCTCACCTGCTGGTGCTTGCGGTGGCCGCCGGCCTCGCCCGCCCGCAGGCGCGAGCGACTGCAGAAGCAGGGGACCCCGCCCACGCTTCCCTGAGGCAGCAGAAGGGGGGGGCTGGCCTGAGCGCCCCGCGCTCCTATTGGCTGAGGGAGCCGCCAGTCACTCCCTCCTACCACCTCTCTTAGGCACCCAGGACAGCCGTTTGTCACCTGGGCGGGGGCCGCTGGGTTCTACCCACTCCAGTTCGAGTTCTAATGCCTACCCTGAGTGGGAACCTAGAGTGTGGGTCTTGGCCTGCCCTCCTCCCACTACCGATTTAGCACAGGGGAGCCACAACCTTGTCTTCTCCAGGCTCATAGAATTGCCACCCCTCGGCGTTCACCCCTGAAGCCTCAGTGAGGGAATGTCACCTGGGCTGAGCGGGGCATGAGCCTGCAGTGGGCAGGAGTGGACTGGAGCCTGGGCGCGCGGCAGACCTGCTCTGTACTGTGACTGGGTGAGTTTGTGTGTGTGCGTGTGTGAGTGTGTGTGTGTGTGTGTGGTTGCGCGCTGCCTTCTTCACATGCATCATCCGTTTATGTCAGCAAGTGTCTCTCTGATCACCCAGTTATGGAAAGGTCACAGGGACAGGCAGTTGATTCCAGGACACTAGAAGCAGGAAGAATCTTTCTGATCCACTTGCTTTATGCAGACAGAGCCTTGAGACTTCTGCCGCTTCACAACCCAGGGCTAAGGTCTGTGCTGCAGGGGTAGGGATTGGGGATATAAGGAAACTGGGGACCCAGTGAAGCTAAGGATTACAGAGGAGAATAAAGACGGGGCTGAGGAAAAGGAAAGGACCGGGTACATAGAAGGGGCACAGGCACGAGCGGAACAGGTCTGTGAAGAAAAGCTAATGCCGAGGTGCTTCGAGGAAGGAGCTTGTGGGAAGTGGGGTAGGAGCCTAGGGGGCCAAGCAGACAGCAGCCACTGCCAAGGCAACCAACGAGTAAACAGGCCGAGAGGTAAGCCAAGTCCCTCCAGGCACAACATCAGAGGATGGCCTCTCCACGCCGCCCGCCTGCACCCTGCAAGTCTTCGCGCTGGACACCTAGAGCCCTTGCTGCCTAGGCCAGGAGCCTCCCGAGGACAGCCAGGGGATTGCAAGCACGCGTGGCTCCTCCCTTCCTCTCTCTGCCTGAGGACAAGGCCAGAACTGATCCCTGAGCCAGGATTGGCTCTGGGAGGTAGCGTTGGGCGGAATCCCGGTGGCCCGGGCTGGGGGCGTCGCCTCAAATGACACCCACCGCCCTCAGGTTCTGCCAATCCCTGGGCACGCCGGGCGGACGCGCCGGGGGAGCCCCCGCCCCTTCTGATGGTTAGCGTCACGCGTGACGTTACACGTGATGGATGGGAAGGCGGGGGCGTCGCGCGGAGAATAAGGCGGGTCTGAGAGCTTCAGAGGCCAGGAGCCCAGGAAAGTGAATGCTCGGCCAGGGTTCTGGGTCAGACGAGTAGGGGGAAGAGGAAGACGACTTGCCTTCTCTGCCCTTTCCGGATTCAGTATATTCGTCTTCACTTGGGACGCGAGGAGAGGTTGGTAGGGGAGAAGTCTCAGGGTGGGGCTCTGTGTGGTCACACATTCAAGGGTCTGCAACTGATGGATATGGGCTGCGGTGTGTGTGTGTGTTTGCGCGCAAGTAACGGTTTTTATGGAACAGTGTGTGCAGGGTGTGTCCACCCTCGTTGTCGTGTAGGGCGAGTATGATGGTGTTTCGTGTATGGGTATGTGAATGTGAGAGTGTGAGAGAGGGGAGGGCGTGTCTGGCTCTGAGGGAGGAAGTGTTGTTGAAGAGGATTAGTCATTCTGTAGGATTTTGCCCAATGCAGCCAGATGGTTGTTTCAGGCTTTCTTTTCTGTGCTGGGTGGAGGGGGCACATGCCGGATTCCACCCCTTTCTGGAGACAGGTGGCTCTGGGGAGAGGCGGATGGCTGTCTGTACCAGCCCTGCCCAGCTGGGGAACAAGGAGAGCCTTGGGCCATCCTGTGTGGGTTAAACAAACACACACAGAGCCGGCATCAGAGTAAGCCCTGGGGTGGCCGGGGAGCTGCTCTCCTCCAATCAGGCTGTGGTGTGGGATGGCTTACATTATCTTCCCAGACAGCCTTGGGAGTTTGTATCTAGGTTTCAGGGTAGCTGGGGCCTAAAGCTGACATGAACATAAATGTGGAGTGCATATAACATGCATTTTTGTGCATACAGAGCACAAGAGTAGCTTCACGGGATTAGTTGCTGCTCATGTATCAACCACACACATGTAAATTACTCATGAAAATCTGCACCAGGCCAGAGCGCAAGATCTGTTTTCCTGGTTCTGTCCCCATGCACCTCCTCCACCCCTAGCCTCCTCCAGTTGTGGTAAGTCCCTGGGTCAGAACATTGCCTAGAAAACAGCCCCTCCCCCCACTGTTGCTTACCTATCTGGAGTCACCTTGAGCTAGAAGGGATTGGCAATAGGCCCAGGGACCAGGGCAGGGACACCAAAAGCTCCTCCAGCAGGAGCCTTGGGCCCTTTCCTTGGAGTCCTCTGATGCTGGTCCCTGCCCTGCAGAAAATGGGTGAGTTGCCCTTAGATATCAACATCCAGGAACCTCGCTGGGATCAAAGCACTTTCCTGGGCAGAGCCCGGCACTTCTTCACTGTTACTGACCCCCGAAATCTGCTGCTGTCCGGGGCACAGCTGGAAGCTTCCCGGAACATCGTGCAGAACTACAGGTGACCCCACCCCTTCCCCACCTCACCCTGTATCCCAGGGTCTTATTCCCTGCCTTTAATACAGTATCTTTTGCATGTGTCTCCCCAAGCTTGAGAGTGACTCTGTCCCACCCCTCACTCACTGGCCCTGTGTGTTGGAATCATACAACTATGGTACAGAGCTTTAACCCAAAAGATTTTAGGGTGTTTGGGTTGAAGAGGTGTCATTGATATTTATGCCTCACAAACTATCTACAGGGACCTGTCCCACTGCTGGGCTACCCTCTGCAAGGACAGAGGGACTCAAAGTTGAGTACCAAGGAGAGAGGAGGGCATCCCCTTTGTCTACAGTAAGAAAAATCCTTGCAATACCCCTAGCCATTTTTGACCCATTGGAAACCACCAGTATTTGGGCATAAACACAAAGGTACCCCTCTTTGTGTGGCTAGAAGGGAAATAGAAATTGGAATCCCCTGCCCCTGGAAGATTTGATTGTCTTCCAGAGACCAGGAGCTCCTTTAGTCTGCGATTGGGGACCAAAATGCCTGGTCCTCTGCCCAGACTTCCTGAGCCAGGTGGGCAGGGCTTGGGGGGGGGGGCGCACATCTGTCCCCTAGAAGGCCTGTCTGTTTCCTGCTAACCTCTGTAGGGCTGGTGTGGTGACTCCAGGGCTCACCGAAGACCAGCTGTGGAGGGCCAAGTATGTGTATGACTCTGCCTTCCATCCGGACACGGGGGAAAAGGTGGTCCTGATTGGCCGCATGTCAGCCCAGGTGCCCATGAACATGACCATCACTGGCTGCATGCTCACCTTCTACAGGCAGGTCCTGTCCTCTGTGTCCCCTTCCTCACCATTCTGTCCAAGCTTAGAGTGTAGCTTGATGACTAGGTGCTTCCTCTCTGGGCCGATGGGGGCAGAAAATGGTGGGTGAGAGTGTGTGTTAGAATTCCTTTCATTCCTCAGAACTCAGCCCTGGGGCTCCTCCAACCCCAGAGAGTAGGTAGGTTTGTGTAAGTGGGGAGGGTCATTCAGGTGTCACCAGGACAGGATTTAGGGTCATCAACTGGCTCTCCCCTGAAGGTTTGGGAATAACCCTTTGGAGTTTTATTATTGGGGTCTAAGGATCAGGAAAACTGTGGAGGGGACAGAAGTGAATGTCTCTGTACCCTCAGGAAGACCCCAACTGTGGTGTTCTGGCAGTGGGTGAATCAGTCCTTCAATGCTGTTGTCAACTACTCTAACCGTAGTGGCGATGCTCCCATCACTGTGAGGTGAGAACTCGCCCCAGAGACTCTTCTCTTCTCTCTGCCCACCATTGCTCTCTCCTGTTTGATACTGTTCACCAAGGGCCCGTGCAGCCAGTGGCTCCATGCCCTCCTCTCAGCCTGCCTTCCTCCCCACTTTCCTGGCCTGAAGGCTTGAGGTCCTCTTGTGTATACTTTGGGGGGCCTACTCTTCTTCAAGGGGAGGGGTTGGGGCTTCCAGACTAACCTAAACTGGAGCACAGGAGGCCTTTCTGTGCAATGAGGCCACCCTCCCATGCCTCATGGGTTGAGGATTTGGCATGTTCCTGAAAGAAAAAAATCATATACTGAACTGTTCATCTTTCCCCTGTGACCTGGCTTTTCCACCCACAGGCAGCTGGGAACAGCTTATGTGAGTGCCACCACTGGGGCTGTGGCCACAGCCCTGGGACTCAAATCCCTCACCAAGGTAATTCCCCGCCCCAATTCCACTGGTCGCCAGTCATCCCTTATCTGCCTCCTTCCCCATTACCCCTCCATACCAACCTACAGGCTTCATATATGGTCTCCCAGAGTTCCTCACCACCCCATGGCCCTCAGGGCCACTAAATGACATCTTTCCTCCCCCAGCACCTGCCCCCTCTGGTTGGCAGATTTGTGCCCTTTGCAGCTGTGGCAGCTGCAAACTGCATCAACATCCCTCTGATGAGGCAGAGGTGAGTGGCCCCGACTCCTAGCCTGCACATGCCCGGCGTGCATGTGGGCACACCAGCCAGAGTCAGGACCGTCCTCTCCCTCCCTGAGCAGGAGCTGCTGGGCCCAGTCTCAGTCTGATGCTGGGATCTTGGGTGAAAGAACCAGCCTTTCAACCTTGGATGTCTGAGAGGACCCCAGGGAATAGCTGCCAATGAGGACATTGTGCGTGGGAATTGAGGCCTGTGATCTGACCCCCACCATCTTCCTTTCTCAGGGAGCTGCAGGTGGGGATCCCTGTGACTGACGAGACAGGTCAGAGGCTTGGCCACTCGGTGACCGCGGCCAAGCAGGGAATCTTCCAGGTGGTGATATCAAGAATCTGCATGGCGATTCCTGCTATGGGTGAGGCAGGGGGGCTGGGTACGGCACAGGACGCTCTGAGGAAAAGGGGGTTTTGAGGACTCTGGAGGTAGTGGGATGAATTGTGAAGAGGGGGGTCCTCCTTCCTTAGGGTCCTAACTATCACTCTACTTACTCTCTCCCTCCCTGCCCTGCCGTCCACTCAGCCATTCCCCCTGTGATCATGGACACCTTGGAGAAGAAAGACTTCCTGAAGGTAGGTCACTCTCACCTCTCCTGTCCTGGAAGTAGTAGTGACTGGGAGCAGAAGTGACCAGTCCCTAACCCCCTCTCCAGCCTGACCTGAGTCTAAGACTTGCCACCTGTTTACCTCACGCCTGTGCTGCCTCCTCCACCTTCATTCATTTAGGAAGAATGAACTGGGCTGGAGTGAAGGAACATTGAGGGAAGAGGAGGAGAAGATGAGGGAAGGAAGGAAACTGGTGTCACTTAGAGCCTGTGACATACCAAGGATGGATTATCATAGTCGTGCTTGCTACCATACTCATGTTGTCACCTATTAACAGCAGTGAGACACACATACACATGCACACACAAACAGGACGGAAGCAAGGCCCAGGAATATAAGCTCTGGCTCATTTATTCGCAAATATTTATTGAACACCAACTGCACATTTGAGTAACAGAATGGGGCCCATGTGACTGGAGCAAATCAAGCAGATGCATTGGAAAGGGACAAAGTCATGGCACTGAAGTGGGAGGAAGTAAGTGGAGGGTCAGAAGAGGCTTCCTGAAGAAAGCAGGTCCTGGAGGAAGTAAGAGAAGAGAAAGCGGGGCAGAGGTGCCGTGGGATCCAATTCTGAGAGGCCAGAATGGGTAAGGAGACACCAGGAAGGGTGTCAGCAAACAGGTCTGGCTAGAGTGGAAGGTGGTGATTTAAAGGTACTGACCCTGTTATGGGTTTGGGAGTATAAGGGCGGTGTATCAGAGGCTGAAAGGTAGGGCTGCTGGGATAGAGCCATGGTGAGTGCAAGGGGGTGGGGACAGGTGGGCAGGGGACACACACCATTCCGTTGTCTCTATCTCCCTACAGCGCCGCCCCTGGCTGGGGGCACCCCTGCAGGTGGGACTGGTGGGCTTCTGGTAAGTGTGCAGGGAGTTAGGGTGTGTGGGAGTGCCCTTTACATGGTGGATGTGGGTGGGTATTTATTACTTTTAAGATATATATATACACTCTTCAGTCATTCATAGAGAAGGTATGGGTCTTGGACACCCATAGGTCATACTGTGTATATGAGGGGTTGATCCCTCCTGTCCTTGAAGGTCAAGGGTCTAGTTCAGTGGTTCTCAACCTTCCTAATGCTGCGACCCTTTAATACAGTTTCTCATGTTGTGGTGACCCCCAACCATAACTAAAGCATAGTGATTAATCACAAAAACAATATGTAATTACATATGTGTTTTCCACTGGTCTTAGGCGACCCCTGTGAAAGGGTCGTTCAACCCCCAAAGGGGTCACGACCCACAGGTTGAGAACCGCTGGTCTAGTTGAAGGTGTTCCAGCCTTCATGTATGAGAGAAGTCATGATAATATACCCTTTGGTACCATCCAGGAATTTCATGCACATTGAATTCCTAATTCTCACTCACTGGCTGTGGAACTCTGGGTCGCTGCTCTGGAGGTTCTTTCTTCAGCCAGAACCTAATGTCAGTGTTGGCTTTAATCGATCTCCACCCCTAGGGGTAGTATCCAGAAATGGGGTGAGGTGCAGGGAGGAAACATCCTTAGGCCAAAGCTTCACAAACCTTTCCAACACTCTTCTCCCCAGCCTGGTATTTGCCACCCCCCTGTGCTGTGCTCTGTTCCCCCAGCGAAGGTAAGTGTGGCCTCTTGGGCTTGACTGGGGGCTCTGGGCAGGTTTCCATATCTGGAACCAGCTGACCTTAGGGTCCTTCAGGGTGTTCCAAGAAGGGGCCTGGCAGGCACTCAGCTCATTCTGAGGGTGGGGGAATGATAGTGATCTGGGCCTTTTGCTCTTCAATGGGGAGTCTTCAGGCTAAGGTATCCCTTAGCCTGAGGGGGATTGGGTTCAGGGGACACTCAGCCTGCCCATGCTGTTTTGTTGCAGTTCCATACATGTGAGCAGGCTGGAGCCAGAACTGAGAGCTCAGATCCATCAGCAAAACCCCAGCATTGAAGTGGTTTACTACAACAAGGGGCTCTGAGGTAGTCAGCCCTGGCCCCTCCCTCACCTCCTTTGGCTGCTGCATTAGGGGGGCCTTGCCAACCTGCCACTTTCTCTTCTGCTTGGTATTGGGCAGGGGGCTTGGTGGGGAGCAGCCATTGAGACCAGCAAAACACTAGGCTGGGGGAGGTACCCCAATAAGCCTTTTTCTCTCCTCTTTGATTCCAAAGACAAGGGCCACATAATCTCTTTCTCCTGCGCTGTTGTGTTTTCATATATGCATATATAATATGTGTGTGTGTACATGCTGTCCTGGAAGCTAGGAGCAGACATGCTGTTCTGAAATGTCCTGATATCTGGCTTCTCTTCTTGGCCTCCTGCCACCTGCCAGCCATCCAGGCTATGGGACTTAAGACAGTTCCACTGGGCAAGTCATTTCTGACAGCACATCACCCCTTCTGGACATAGGAGAAGCCCCAGGATCTCAGGACAGACTGAGGGATACTCACAAACCAAACTGGGCTGAATCCTTCAGATTTCTGCTTCCTGGCTCCCAAAGCTGACACAGGAACTGGGCTGGCAGAGAAAGACATGCCAAGCTAAGGGAGGCAGGGGGGCTTATGTCATCTGCCACATCCTGGAATGGATTATTTCATCTCTGCTTCTCTACTAGAACAAAGGAATGTCAGTATTCTGTACTGCTCTTGCAATCTTCCCATCCACCCCGCCGCTGCAATAAGGGCATCTTCAGGCACAATCCTGGGAGTCTTGGTCCACTCTGACATCATAACCTCAAATCTAGACCTACAATCCCAATTCTCTCCCTCAACCAAAGAGCCACAAAAGCAGAGAAGCATTCCATTCCTCTTTCAGAACTCCCACCGCACCTTTGTACAGAGGGACATAGCTGTGGGAACAGTGCTTCACCTCCACGGGTATCTGAATGGGTGTAACTAGTACACCCTCAAAAGCAACTAAGGCCCTGAGTGTACAATCTGAAGACAGGGAATTTTGTGTTCCGTGTTAGATATTCAGCAGAACCTCATCTTAGCTCCTTCTCTTGAGGCTTGGCCCTGCTCCCACCCCCATCCCCACTCCCAAGAGGAGGAATGGCCCAGGCATCAGTGGCTGGTCCAAAGGGGATGTGGGCTTTGGGATAGAGTATGTGTTGGTAAACTAAGAGTACAGAGTTGGACCTTGACTCCAACTCCCATGACCTCTGGCTGAAGTGGTGAGGTGAAGGCAGGATCCCCCACGAGCACTTTCCTGCCCCCTAATCAACTGCCGCCAGTAATAAAAGCTATGATGCCATTGTTACTCAATAAATTGAAAACCTGTCTACTTCTTGATCTTCACTTGATTCCAGGTCCTAAGTGCCCAGGAAGAGGCTCCTGCCTGTGGCCTTTCCTTCTCTCCCTGTCAGGTCCAGGTCTTAGTCTCTTCCCTACCGTTCTGTAAGGAGCCTCAGCTCCCAGCAGAGGGCGCTCTGAGATTATAAAAATCAGTCCATCAGCACGCTGAGTACTAAAGGAGAGGGAATGTAGGTAGGTAGGAAGGAATGCTTTTCTGCCATCTCCGAATTCTACACCAGCTTCTCAAAGCAAAATATCAGCTTTAGGCTAACTTCACAGGCTCTCTAGGGGCATATCGTAGCCAGATACATTTTCCAAACTGCCCTCATGTACTTAGACTTTTTCTTGGAAGTCAGCATTTGGGAAGACGTAGCAGTTTTCATCCTGGAAAGTAGTCTGCCCCATTCTTGGGCCTCTCCTCATCCTCCTAGTGCTCAGGAACCTTCTCTGGGAGCCTGCATCTGTGTCCTTGGCCTCCCTCCCCTGCCTTCTTTCCCCCTCCTAGCCGCCTATCCCTCAGCAAATGGAGTCCTGGCTTCATTTCCTTCTTCACTAGGGGTGCTGATTCACACACTTACATACCTATTCAGGCTTCTTGGTTCCCTTCAAGATTTTGGCATGGGGTGGTAGTATCTGGTCCCTGGGGTGGGGGGTGGGGGGCACTGCATAGAGGAAGGCTAGAGCGCTAAGGATTGCCCAGCGTCATCAGAGAAAAGTTGTTAGTGCACCAACACACCCTCCACATTTCTCCATGCCCCCACTGATAAAACAGGGGAATAAGTCTGGCAGGGACCATTTGCCACTTAACAGCCCTTCCCCTTATCCCAGTGCTCTCTACTCCCTCCCTGCTTAGGTACCCCCCCCCCCCTTTTATCTGGGAGAGATGAGACCAAAAGTTCATGACAATGTATAGCTGGTAGGAGCTACTATTAAACAGTCTATAGTTATCTTTCTTACCCTATGTCTTGACTTTGGAAGATTCAAAAGAATAAACATGAATGAGTCTATATTAAAATATATTACCTACTCCCTACAGCATATACCTCAAATCTCCCTTTTTTTAGCCCAAAGCTCTCAAACTAGGTGGTGGGGAGAAATTTGTAGGATTGAATGGTCCTACAGCTGCCTGAAGTAAACCTGCTACCTTGGCCTGGGCTCGCTCACTCCTCTTGGGATGAAGTTTACTTGTGTGGGCTGCGGGAGTGACACCAGCTACTGTTCATTGAGTTCTACTGTGTGGTGCCAGGCTTAATGAAGCAAAGTGGACCAGTTAGGAAGGCATGCTTTCCTGCTATCTTTCCTAATTCTGCACCAGCTTCTCAAAGCAAAATATCAGCTTTAGGCTAACTTCACAGGCTCTCTAGGGGCAAATCGTAGCCAGATACATTTTCCAAACTGCCTCCATGTACTTAGACTTATTCTTGGAAGTCGGCATTTGGGAAGAGTTAGCAGTTTTCATCCTGGAAAGTAATCTGCCCCATTCTTGGGCCTCCCCTCATCCTCCTAGTGCTCAGGAACCTTCTCTGGGAGCCTGCATCTGTGTCCTTGGCCTCCCTCCCCTGCCGTCTTTCCCCTTCCTGGCCTCACATGCTTCCCTTTATTAAGAAAGTACACAAACCTCCCTATCTCCCGGCCCAAGGTCCAAGGAGAAAAATGACTTGGTTCTGGAGCCCTGGCTTAGCCTGGCCATTGGAAGGGGGCTATGTATCCTGCTCTTTTCTAGGATCACTGGGACTAATAAGACCAGCATTTGAGGGACAGTTAATCTCTTAAGTTTAGTCTCTACTGGTTAGGGACAGCTTCACTAGGGCCCTGTGGGCTCATGGCAATCAGACTAGCCTAGTCCGGCGGGGTCCAGAGCCCTACGGGTCAGAGCCAAGCACCCCTTTCCTCCCAGTAAAGCTTGTTAGTCTCAAGCCAGCCCCGTCTCGGGAGTCTGTCAGTCATAGGTAAGCCACTCCTCTGGGACATCGCCAATCAGGAGCAGAATCCAGCCCCTGCTGTGGCCCCTGTCAATCAAAGGCTCGGCTCCACCTCCTCCCTGTTTCTCGGGCAATGGCTTTGGCGCTGGGAGTCTTAAATACCATTCATCCTCCCTACCTGAGCCTGGAACCTATGTCTCAGGTCAGTTTCCCTGGTGACTTTGGTCCTGGACCGCTAAATCCGTCAGGTTCACTTCCTCCTTGCCAGTTTCGAAGTCCATGAGCACGTCAGCGCCCGCCCTTTGACTTCCTGTCTGGAAATCCGCGAGGTTTTCCAGGAATAACGCGAGGCCTCTCCTGAGTCCCGAGCCCCGATTTTTTTAGTGGCCTCTGGGGCTATTGGCCCTGCATTTTTCGCCGTCTGCCGCCCTCCTTCTCTCCGCCCTTGCATCCCATGTTCAGGAAACATTTACTAAAACTCTGTTACTCTGTGCTCAGCACTGGGTAGAAAAGGCCTGCTGGGTGAACGGATTCCCTTCCCATCTTCAGGGACACAGCCTGTACCCACTAGTCATTAAGGCGCCCCTCCCTGTTCCCTCTTGGTCGGTCTCCCCACACGTTGCAGTGATCTGTAGTTCTCGTGTGGGGGCATCATTTCCCAAAAGGGAGCTTCCTGGGTTGCTTGCTTCTCCCTTCCTACATACAAACGTCTTTTTCCCTCCCAGTCAGCCGCAGCACAGGCTGCCAGAGGGACAATGGTACCCTCCACTTCCGGCCACAGCCGCCTCCAGCTTCCTTTTCTCAATTTTTTCGGACAAGGGAGGTTTTGCATCTGAATAACGACAGGGAGAATGTGGGAGGAATCCTGCATAGCTTGGGCTACACACACAACCACTTCCTCCATCCAGGAGGAAAATAACCCGTACTTTAACAACCAACAAGCAGCTACTTCAGGGTGCAGTGTTTGCTATGTTAATCTATAAATTAACCAATGAACCACCTATGTTATTTTCCAACTGAAGTCCTCCCCTCCTCTATGACCGGCAAGTCCTCAGTTGACAATTTTGTTTGTTTATTTATTTATTTATTGGGGCATAATGATGAAAACAATTTTATTCTTTCTCATCACACTTTTAAACTTGCTTTGTGGAAACTGACAACTTTTGGGGTAGAATGGGCAGAGGAGGAAAAGGGGGGGGGAATTGGGACAACTGTAATAGAATAACAATAAAAAATGATTTAAAAAAAGAAATTGACAACTTTTATTTCCCAAAAGGAGCACTTCTGGTTTGGTTTTATTTGAAGTTATTTTGTAGAAAATAGCAGACAATAATTATGGCTAGCTTCAGTAAATAGGGGGATATATTGGAAGGATTTGTCAGTATCTCTAAGAACCAAAGATAGAGCTAACTAACCAACTTGGCCTTGGAAAGGGCAGGAAGCTGGGCAGCTCTGGGTCTCAGTAACTGGAGTTTATGGGCACTTCCACTAAGATACAGCTTCAACTAGCTCCGGCCTCTGATCTCTCCATTCAAGTTTCAAAAATTGGTACAGCTTAGGTCAGTTGTCTATCCCTCAGAGGTGGCCAGAGTTCAAGGTCAAGTTGCAAGGACATTGGACATTATTACTTCAGGTCCACCTTTATGGTTGGGGTTGTTCCCAAAGTAGGGCCGCTGGTGAGCTGGTAATCATCCTGATTGGTATTTATTACAACATGTATTATTGGTCCTAAATAGATGACTCTCCAGTTTAAATGAAAACCCTCCTGAGGGCAGGTAACATATCTTCATGTTTTTTCTTAATTGTTATAAAAAACAAATAGCATAAAATTTACCATCTCAACCATGTGTAAGTGTACAGTTCAGTGGTATTAAGTGTATTTACATTGTTGCAGAACAGATCTCCATAACTTTTTCATGTTGTGCATCTGAAACTTTATATCCATTAAACAACTTTTGTCATCAATTTTATGTGCCCATGGCACCTATAATAGTGCCTGGTCCACAATAGGTACTCAATCCATATTTGCTTGATAAATGGGTGTGGAATCCAAAGTGCCCTAAACCCCACTTATATGTTGGTCCTAGGTAAGATCACTAACACAGTGGCTCTCAATCTGTTTTACTCCTCAACGAACATGGAAAATGTGACATATTCACAACAGAGACCATGGCTGACAGCTGTAGTGATTTTCAGCTTGGAGGATGGGGAGGGGCGTGTCGACACCTCCCAGGGAGGCATATTGGAATCCTGGGAGTAATATGGCTTGAAAAGTTCCCCAGGCAAACTGAAGCTTAGCCCTAGATATATCCCTACATAGAATGGCCAGCAAGAGAAAGAGCCCAATCCTTCCTCTTCTGTGTCTCTCTAGGAGTCCCAAAGGCAGGGAGCTGAGGGAGAGTATCTCACATGTAATCAGAGCTGCCGTCTCCAACTCTGTTTTCTGTCTGCTTCCCTGCACATGTTTATGCCTTTTCCCTTTGGGGCAGTTTGTTCCCTGTAGTGCTGACCTACCCTCCACCTCTGCAGCTTCTTGGGGCTGGCACCAAGCTTCAATCATTTAAGGCATACTGGAAAGGAGAAACCTTCACCTTATTCTAGTTCAGTTCCTATCAAGTGGTCCCTCAGCAGAATTACTTGGGCCTCTGGTGATATAGTTCCATTTGCATGACCTCTTTTCCAGAGTACCAAGGCACAGTGAGGTGGGAGTGGTGCTGGGTAGTGGTGATGTAAGATTAAGCATCACCCTATGATATACCTGGAAGTCTTGCTTTTTATGATACTCAAGCCTTCAGCTGAGTCTTGTTCATCCTGCTGGACTTGCTTGTCATTGCTAGTGATTTTCTTTCAGGACCCCATTTCTGTTAGCTGGCTTCCAACACCTGACCCTCTCAGCTCCCAGACTCCCTTGCTTATATCTAAACCCTGAGTTGTGGATAAGATTCAAGTTCTTTTCCTTTGGCAATCAGATGACCTCTATTCAATTGCCCCAAACTTTCCAAGACCACTAGAGAGGATTATTAAGGAAAACAGGCAGATCGCCAAAATCTGTGATTTCCAAGCTATGTACTGAGGAACCCCAGAGTGCCAGATGAACTCAGAGGATATTTTAAGTTTTTGAGGGAAAACCAACACAGCAATACTTGACATCTGTTGGACACTGCATAAACTACTAACTTGAGATCACAGTTGCAAAATTAAACTCGTCGGCAGCCGTCCATCTCGAGAGACGATGGTGTAGCTTCTAAAGAGTCTATCTGCACCGCTGAGAATGGCTGTGCAGTTCGACTCGGGAGTGACATGGTATCTGTCTCCTCCCGTGTTGAATCGACATCTTGTGATGACGCTGAAGCTACAGAGCCTGGGCAGGGTAATATGGAGGGTCTGCTGTTGCCCATGCAGCAGACCCCCCCCCTCTTCGCAGCTGAAGGGTCCAAGGGAAAGACGGAGTCAATACAGCTTGGCTTCAGGTGCGCCGCAGGAGTTGCCGGTGTTGACTACAACATCAAACCGCCTTAGGGACTCCGGCTCCGGATTTTCTGTCGGGGTTTACTCCCTTAGCCTTTCCCCTGAAGAGGTATGCCGCAAGGCAGCGGAGGTTTTTTGGAGTCAGAGTTTTCCTTCTCTGATGTACCCTGACTGGAAGATCGAACCAGCGACACTTAGCTCGCAGGCCGACGCTCAATCCACTGAGCTAAACCAGCCAGGGCAAAATTAAACTAACGCATTGCTTTCAGCGTCTTTGTAAAACTGGGTTTTTGATGATGACAGAAAAAGCAAAATCTACAGAGGAGTCATTATCAGACAGGAAATAAGGGTGACAGTATCCAGGCTGATTCCAAGTTTTAAGAAGTTATGCAGAGCCCAATAGGTGCACATATGTCATTAGTAAGTAATTGAGGTTAAGAAGGACATAAAAATAGTTTTTCTTCCAGTTTATATGTGTTAGTTTTTCAAACACCTACAACAGAGTTAGAACATAAATACTAAGTTTTTTTTTTTTTTTACCTAAGTACTTAAAAAGGACTGTTAGATTTTTTTTTTTTTTTTGTCCTAGGGTACTATGGATAAAATTACTGAAAATCTAAGGGGCCCATGAGTGCAGAAAGTTTCGGATCCCCTGCCCTAAGTGAATGAAGGAAGAAATGAAGGAATAAGGAAATAGCACTGGGTTGGTTGTATCTGGGTCTCAGACCTGCCCTCTGTAAACATACCAGGTAATATGCCTTTGTAGAAAATTTTCTCTTATTAAATTCTTAATAATTATTTCTGGCAAGTTCTAACCTTGTTTCAGTGATCCAGGTTGCTCATAACGTGGTCAGAGCGTGGATAAGAGAGTCCCTAGGTACTGGGGATGATGGTGGTAATTTGGAAGCCAGAGCTGTGTTGGCTGGTCTACTAGCTCAGATCAGAGGCGAAGGAGATAATGGAGGCTGAGGGGCCCCTCCCTGCCTGGCTCTTTTCTACATCTCTCACTAGACTTCAATACGTAGTCCAGTCTCCTTAGTAAACTCCATCCCCAAAGAACTGCCCCACAGCGCGCCCCCTGGAAGCTACATTGGGTCTTTTGGAATGTACCGAAGGGCTTTCCTTCTGCCACTGGGAATCTGGGGGCATTTGAGATCCCGTCCCGTGGAAGGGAGGGGGAGGCCGCCACTGGAGACTCAGGCAGGTCTACACTTCTCCCTCCTTATCCACCGGCATCCTCAGGTGACTGGCGGGCGCCTTTGTGACGCTAAGAAAGCCGAACCAGCGAGTCCCTAGCTCCCCGGCTCATACATTAAAGATGTGGAGGCGTCGGGACTACTGAGCCACAAACATGAAGACAAATTTTTAATCCCGAGCAAGGAGATGCTGGGAGATGGGGAGCGCGGGAGAAAAATGAATTACGTTTTTATTATGTGTTTTATTATGCTGTAATTGAACAGGATTAGGTGAGAATACAATATAGTTCTGATGCAGCTGGAAGGGGGAGGGCACAGGAGACAGGCTGACAGCGAGAGAAGGAAGGCGAAGCCCACAGAGAAGTGGGGGCTCCATGACTCAGTGGATCCCAGGGGAGCGCAGAGGAGCAGCGCTGACCCTCCTGGGTGAGCCCAGCACCCCTCCCCCCACGTCCTGGTAGTTTGGGCCGGGATGAAGGGTGAGGGGGATGCTTTGAAATAACTGGGTTAACGACTGGTCCTGCTAGCATTTGCTGGGGGAGGGGGCGGGTTTAAGAGTTGGAGAGGCTGGGGGCTCATAAGCCTACCCGAGGAGGAAAAATGAGTCATGGAGGGGGAAGGGGCGCGGCAAAAGACCGGGCGCTTTGGAGTCACTGTAGTCGCAGAGGCCCATGAACTCACATTTGCTCCCAATATCTTCCCCCTGCACACGTCGGGCACAGACTTGCAAGTCAGCAAACATCGGAGCGCCCACTTTGTGCCCTCGCTTAATTGCATGGCGACTCGGCGTCTCAGACCCTCCCTCTCTCCCCATATCTCGCCTAACCCTTGTTACCTCTGAAAAGATCCATACCTATGCAGGTCTAAGCCAGGACCCCCCTAAACTCCACCCCTTCCCCCAGCACTGCGCCCCCAGGGGGGCCTTTTCAGGTAAAGGGTGCCCAGGTGAGCCCTGAACTGGGCTGTCAGCGCGGGGGTGGGCGAACCTTCCTCTCACCCCTGGAACGGTTTCCTGCCCGGGAGCTCGCCTCTCCGTCCGCCCCAGCCCTACAGCTTCATTAAGGGCCGCCGCCTGCTCCGCATCTCACCTGCTGCTGCGCCCCTCCCGCCCCGCCTGGGACCGACTCCTGGCGGTGATGAAGAGGCCCATTAGCCGCTTTTACCTTTAGGGCGGACTGGGCCTCTCTCCCCACCTCCCAATTAGGACTTTAGAAACCGTCAACCAAGATTAATAGTTGCCCGACTCCGGGGCAGGGAGATGAGCCCAGATACCGCTGCAGCGCAGCTCGCTCCGCCCAGGCCAACCGGGTGCCGGCCAGGCGCACCACTTGCCGCCTCCACGCCTCCCAACGCCTCCTTTTCTGGCCTCACTTCGCACCTGAGACTCTCAGGTGAACCCCACAAAGGGGCCTGGAGTGTCAGAGACCGGAACCCTGTTTCCTGCTGAGTCTCCGACCCCAGCGTGCTCCGAGGGGAGGAAGATGTGCCCTCTCCAGGGTACTCTTCTAGCTTTCCCACCACTGGCTCGATTGAAGAACTTGTATCTTAAACAAGGGAATGACGGTGGCTTTCTCAGAGAAGCGTTCTTAACCCCCTATTCCCCAAGCCAATTCTCTTATTCTCGTTCGTTGCTCCCTTCCATATTTTCAGTACATGCACCATATGCATGCTTTTGCCTTTATTTGTGTGGTTGTATCATTGATGTCTGTCTCCCTCACTGGACTGTGGGCCCTGGGGGGTAGGGACCATTGTTTTGCTCATCATGGCTCTGCAGCGCCTTCAGTAATTATGAGTTGAATGAATGAATGGGCAACAGGCTTGTTCTCTGTTTTGTTTTGTTTTATTGAAACATCTGTTTCCTGTGCTAGCTTCCCCCACTCTCTTCTTAAACACTCTCCTAGCACCTGCATTCATATTGTCATTGTAACTTATTATTTCTCTGATAATCAGTTCCCTGTCTTCTTCCCCTTGAAAACAGAAGCTCCAGGAGGGCAGGCAAGGGCTGGGCACACAGCTGCATTCAGCCTGCCATCAGGGAATTCAGCACTCAGTCCAATAGATTATAGCATGTGAGGGCTCAGGAGCCTTATAGCTTTTCCAACCCCATCCTTTTGAGGACTTTCGAGGCAAAATGACTTGCCTGAGGTCACACAGCCAGCTAGAAGCAAAGCCAGGGTGAAAACAACGTTTCTCTCCAACACACCGTGATTTTTCCCCAAAGTTCACATCATCTGGGACTCTGAAGAAGCCTCTTATGAATTCTGAGGTTTCTAAATCTTAGGGAATGTGTGGGATAGTCGCAGATATCTCATCCTTTGGTGATGGTGGTCACCCAGAACTAAACCTGTCCCCCCTCCTCAGGAGTCTGGGGCCCAGAGGTGCCCTATATTCTGTATCAACAGGGGTAAATTCTTTTCATTAAGTCTCGACTCTAGTTTTTCTTCCTTGGATGTAAAACTAGGGGAGCCCCAGCTCTCCAGCCCCCAGAGGGATGTGAATGTGAACTGTCTCTGATCCCTCTCCATCAGCACCGCCCCGTAGCATCAGGAAAAAAATAATGATTTGGGAGCAGAAAATGTGGGGAATTACAGAGCAAGTGCTAAGACGGAGACGGGAGCATGAACTCTTCCCTCCACCTCATCACACCCCTGGTGTCACCTCTCTAGAACCCACTTGCTCTAGGGGGGAGGGGCAAGACTGGGTTTGGGGATGGGGGTAAGATCAATACTTAACTGGGTTTTGATGACCGCAGGCTTTCACCTTGCAGATAATGGGGTGAGCGGCGGTAAACTCTCACCGACATAGCGGGCTCCCCCGGCCTTAATGAGATAATCAATACTTGTTCTCGGCTTAATTTCCATCTAATTGCTCTTTAACGACGCCGGATAATGGGCCGCCTCCTGTGAGGAGAGAGCTGGCTGGGAATCCGACCCGCCTCGGACTCCCGCCCCTCTTCCCCGGGCGGGGTGCCCTCGCGCAGGTGGAAGGAATGGGGGCGCACCACGCTCCCGGGAGGGGCTGGAGCTCCACTCCGCAGGTCTCCTTGCCCGGCGACCCCACCTACCCGAGGTGTTCTTTGGTCTCACAGGGGACGCTCCAGGCCTTGGACGCCGGGCCCCAGACAAGACTCCGGGGTCTGGACTCTGTATCATCCATCACCTGACCGGATCTCTGAACTGCGCGGTGCCCTGGCCCCGTGATGGTACCTCATCTTCCCTCCGGGTCAGGCAAGTCGCGTCTGAGTCCCCAGCCAAGGTGAAGGGTCTCTGGACAAGCCCTTTCCTCCTTTCCCTTCTCACCTCCATGCACTGCACAGGACGGTGGCTCTGAGGCCTTAGGTAAATTGCTGTTTCTGAACCTAAGAAAGGCTCTGATCATATTTTTCCTTGTGAGGTAGCTGAGCTGCCTCCTGCAAAGAAACCTGTCTGGCCACCACAGACCCTCAGGCAAGGAGGGGAGAGGATCAAGAATGAGGAAGGCTGAAGTGGAATGAGGAAGGGCCCGTGGCTCAGAGGCTAATACTGCCCCATCCCCCACCCCCAGCTCAAAGAGCCACCTGATTTCCACTCACCACTCCCTCTATCCTAACCATCCATAGCCAGGAGAGTTCCTGCCAACATCAGCAGCTGATACTAGTCCTAACTACTCTCACTTCCCACCTGTCTGTCTCAGCACTAGGAGCAGCTGGAGGTTCTCCCTAAGGCCTTAAAATGTCTCAGCTTCACAGGGAACTAACCTGCCAGCCCCCAAGGCCATCCCCACAGCCCCAGCACGTCTCTCCACTTCTCTTGATGTCAACCCTGAAGCACTTTGGCCTCAGGTGCCCAGATGATGTGACCAACGATGTTCCCATCACCTCCCCCCACCTCCTAATCTGCCCTTTCTGGGCACACACACACCTGCATTTCTAGAACTTGGCTCCTGAATCTTGGGTATTAAAATTTATAAACACGAGCTGAAGTTCTGGCTCCAGTTGCACCGAAGTTAGGGTGACAAAGATACAGTGATAATGTTAGAACAGCATGATGATTAGAATCAGGCCTTGTAGCTAGGCAGTCTCAGGTTCAAATCTTGACTCTTGTTGCTTAATGGTCAGTGTGACAGGGAGCAAACCTCAGTTTCTCATTTAAAAAATAAGGCTCATAATCTCACCTTTGTAAGTCTAAAATAAGATAATGTATGTCAATTGCTTGCCACAGTGCCTGGCACTCCAAACCATCTGATAAGTAGTAGCTATTATTGTTGTTATTGCCGGTTAGAGATGAAGGAATCATCTAGCTCAAGGATCATAAACTCAAAAGCTACAGGAGCAGGCAGGAATCCTAAATGAGGGAAGGAGGCCTAAATGTGGTAAGCTGGTCAGGGTAAGCCCCACCTAAAACAGCTTCAAGTACATCTTCAACTGTTGCTAGGCAGACCAGGTTCCTGGTTTTTCTTTTCTCAAGAAAATTTGGCAGCACCAGCAGCTTCAATATTAGCTCTAACTTTCTTACTCCCCCCCCACCGCCCTATCTCTGCACTAGGAGCAGCTGGGGGGTTTCCCCAAGGCCTCTCTGAACATCCTGGCTTGATAACTCTGCCCCCAAAATCTGGATTTTCTATAAAATTTCACACAATTTAAATAATGTCAATTAAGTAAAAAATTTAAAACAGTGCCAAATACAACATGTCTGAAGGCAGAATTCACCCTCATTTCTCAGACAACAGAGGTGCAGACATGTCATCGCTACTGGCAAAGCTGACTGGAAGCCTAGATTCTGAGTTCAAATAAGAACGTCTCCTAGGAGGCCCTTCCTAGACTGTAAGCCTTTTCAGCTGCCACCCACTACAGATGCTGCCCACTCAGCCACAGTGGCTGTGTTAATATTTGGCACCTACCAAAGAAAAAGGCCTGGCTCACGGCAGCCTTCTCTCTTCTGATAAATCCAAATTCTCTTAAAATGTTGTTGCCCTGACAAGTGTGGCTCATTTTGTTGGGCATCGTCCTGCAAAGCGAAAGGTCACCAGTTTGATTCCCTGTCAGGGCTCCTGCTTTGGTTATGGATTTGGTCCCTGGACTGGGCACCTGGGAGAGGCAATCGATTGATGTTTCCCTCTTGCATCAATGTCTCTCCCCCTCTCTTTCTCCCTCCCTTCCCCTTTCTCTAAAAATAAATAAATAAATAAAATATTTAAATGTTGTAGAAGGCACCGTGACAACCAGTCAAGTCCCAGTACCCTGGACATCTCAACTGCTAATTTAAAGCTCTGTTTTCTTTTTAAATTCTCTTTGTTTATTTATACATAGTTTGTAATTCTCTCTCCTTTCTTTCTTTTTTGTTTTTATTTCTTTTTTTTATTATTAATTAATTAATTTATTTTTAGAGAGAGGGGAAGGAAGGATGAAAGAGAGGGAGAGAAACATTAGTGTGTGACAGATACAATGATCAGTTGCCTCTTGCTTGCCCCCAACCAGAGGCCTGGCCTGCAACCCAGGCATGTGCTCTGACCAGGAATTGAACCAGCGACCTTTTGGTTTTCAGGCCGCAGGCCAGCGCTCAATCATCTGAGCCACACCAGCCAGGGCCTTTTCTGTTGTTGCTTTTAAATAATTTTTAAATTTTTCAGTTATAGCTGACATACCATATTATATTAATTTCAGGTATACACCCCAGTGATTAGACATTGTATAACTTACTAAGTGATCATCCTGATAAATGTCATACCCATATGACACTATACATAGTTATTAGAATTTTATTGAGTATATTTCCTATGCTGTACTTTACATCCCCATGACTATTCTGTTATAACCAATTTGTATTTCTTAATCCTTTCACCTTTTTCACCCATACCCCAACTCCTCTCCAATCTGGCAACTGTCAAAAGGTTCTCTGTATCTATGAGTCTGTTTCTGTTCTGCTTGTTCGTTTATTTTGTTTTTTAGATTCAATTTTTGATAGATATGTATTTATTGCCATAGTTTTAATCTCTTTTTCCCCTTCTTTTTAAGGTAGACCCTTTAATATTTCATGTAATACTCATTTGGTGATAATGAACTCTAACTTTTTTCTTGTCTGGGAAGCTCTTTATCGGTCATTCAATTCTAAATGATAATCAGCTTTGCTGAGTAATCTTAGTTGTAGGTCCTTGCTTTTCATCACTTTGAATATGTCTTGCCACTCTCTTTTGGACTGCAAAGTTTCTGTTGAGAAATCAGCTGACAACAGTCTCATGGGAGCTCCCTTGTCTCTTGCTGCTTTTAAGATTCTGTCTTTATCTTTAACCTTTTGCATTTTAATTATGATGAATCTTGGTGTGGGCTTTTTTGGGTTAATCTTGTTTGAGACTCTCTGTATTTCCTGGACTTGTATGTCTATTTCCTTCACCAGGTTAGGAAAGTTTTTGTCATTATTTTTTCAAATAGGTTTTCAAGTTCCTGTACTCTTTATTCTCCTCTGGAACCCCCTTGATGCAAATGTTGGTATGCCTGAAGTTGTCCCAGAAGCTCCTCAGACTATCTTTGTTTGTTTGTTTTCTTTAATTCTTTTTACTTTTCTGATTGGGCGTTTTTCCTTCCTTATATTCCAAGTTGCTAATTTGATTCTCAGATTCATCCACTCTACTGTTGATTCCCTGTGAATTATTCTTCATTTCAGTTAGTGTATCCTTCATGTCTGACTGGTTCTTTTGTATGGTTTCCATGTACTTTTTCATGCTGTTGAAGTTCTCACTAAGTTCCTTGAAGTTCTAGGTTCCTTGAGCACCCTTATAATCATTGTTTTGAACTCTGTATCTGGTAGTTTGCCTCCATTTCATTTAGTTCTTTTCCTGGAGATTTTTCCTGTTCTTTCATTTGAGACCTATTTATTTGTCTTTGCATTTTCACTACTTCCTTATGTTTGTTTCCATGTACTAGGTAGAGCTGCTACATCTCATGGACTTGGTAGAGTTACCTTATATAGTAGTTGTCCTGTAGGGCCCAATAGTGCAGCATCCCCAGTCATCCAAGCTGGATGTTACAGCCCCTATGTGGGCTGTGTGCACTGTCCTGTTGTAGTTGAGCCTTGGTTGCTGTTGGTGCCACTGGGAGAGATTGACCCCCTAGGCTGATGGGCTTCAAAGACCCTCTGTGACTATAGTGGAGAAGCTGCTGTGCAGAGGTTGACCGTACAAAGCAGGACTTGCTTTAGTGGGGCTTTGGTGCTCACTGAGTCTGCCCCTTAAGGGTTTCACTCATAGAAGTGATTGGGTTTTAATGTGTCATGGTCTGAAGTTTCCATAGGATTCACCGGCTCTGGGGCCTCCTGGGAGGTGCAAGATCAGCCACATATGTGCCCTGTCTGGGACCACCCAGCAGGAGCTACAGAGCAATCTGTCAATGGCTGCTATTTGAGCTGGACTTGCAAGTGCCCAGGAGAGGCCAAGTTGTGAACCAAGGTTGGCTGTTACTAGTGCTGGGCCTGGGGCCACTTACCAAGAGGTATAGGGTATTCGGAGGCCAGATGCTGCTTGTTAGAGATTTAAGGAAAGTCCAAAGCATGAGGAAAGAGAGGCCACTTGTATGAAAAAGCCACTGGAAACAACTTGGGTGGGCCTGCAAGTTGGTGGGGCAGGACCTCAGGGAATTGCCAAGGTGGGGTGAAGAGTGTGAGCCATGTTAATGGAGACTCAGGTATGGTGCCTACCAACAGGCTCTGTTGGAGGGTAGGTCTCAGAAAAGGAACAATGGCCTCTGCCAGCACTTTCGTCTGGTGGAAAGCTCTTGCTCTGATGCCAGACAATTCAGTTCCTCCTTGTATTTCCCTAGTTCCTTTCAAGCTGCTGCCCTAGTGATTGAGCTCAGAGGGAGTGAATCCAAGTAAATCTGTGAGTGGGCCTTTTAAGAGGAACTGCCTGGGACTTTGGAACCCCTCCATCTTACTCAGTCACAATCCCTGCTGGTTTGTACCATCAGAAGTTATGGGAACTTCTCTTCCTGGCTCTGGAACTCTGGGCTTGGAGACCTGGTATGGAGCTGGGACCCCTCGCTCCTCAGGGTGTACTTCCACAGCTGAAATATCCCTTCCAATTTTTATCTGCCACACATTGATGTGGCACCAGCCTGTCCACATCTCTGCCCCTCCTAACAGTCTTTATGTAGCTTCTTTAAATCCCTAGTTTTTTTACTTCCATTCAGCCAGATTTCAGGAGGTTCTGAATGATGGTTGCTCTGTAGTTTAGTTGTAATTTTGATGCTAAAGCTCTGTTTCTACACATTTCTTGAGTTCAACTTCAGTGTGATTCTACCCAACAATTTCCCCATTTGGGTCTCCCTTAATTAGGAAACAGATCCAGCAAGAGGTTTGCTAGATATAGTTCTCTTGATTGAGACCTTAGGTACCTCTCTCCCTGTATCTTACCCTTGGGGAAAATGTAACAAAACTCATGAAGGTGTCTGTGCTTTTGTGAATTGAGCATATTGACATGTAAGAATTATAGACTACTGAATATGCTTAGAGATTCAGGCTGAGCCTCAGGTTTGTTCTTTCTAGCCCACGTTCTAACATATTTGTTCTCCTAACACTGAGGCGCCCACACTGAACAAAGATGGCAGTTGCTCTCTCCTCAGCATTACACTCATCATATTCTGATGCTTTCCTGGTTTGGTTGCCTAAAAGCCGAGTAGCTCCTGGCAGACTAATAGTACTCTTATTTTCTATCAGCCCTTGAGAAAGTATTCCACCTTTTCTTCTTTGGAGCTGTGAGGATACATTTCCCATATTTTTCCTAGGTGTCAGGGAAATAGCCAACTCAAGAACCTTGGAATGTTAATCTGTTGTCTAACTCTATACAGAAGTCAACACTAAACTGTTATTTCTTCAGAACAGAAGTTAAAAATGATATGTGAACAAGGATAGTGCCACAAACAAATGCAGTTTGGGGGTCTAAGATCTTTTCCAGGTCCATATGTTCTTGGTGGGATCCTCAGACAGATGGCCTCCTCCCTTTACAGGGGTTACCTTAGTTTTTGTTCCCCAGAAAGCAAATCTTGAGACAAAGATTGTTAGGGAGGTTATCCCAGAAAGCACAGCGAGGGAGAAGGGAAGCAAGAAAAGGGAAGGAAAGCACGTAAAGGGTGTATCAATGAGTGGATTACCACTGAGGGCAACTAGGGTTCAATCCCACTGCAGCCCTTCTGCAGGACTGGACTAAATACACCTCAGAATCATCCCACTGAAAGAAAAGGAAGCAGGATATTATGTTCCAACTCCTGGCCCCCATTGGCTATGCCCTGCTCCTGAGTTAACTTTGTGGCAATTTTAGCCTGCCCGCCTTGCTGAGCTCACTCTAAGGGCCAGAGGACTCCTTCAGGTTGCATAGGAACTGTCTTCGGGTCACATTTGGTGTGACCAGGGTTAAATGGGTGGGGCATCACCTGCACCTGCTATAGGAAGAGACTTATGTTCCAGACTGGCCAGGCCTTGGCCATGTGACTAATTCTTATTGAGCATATCATCCAAACAGGGTCAGTAAGATAAAATATTTCTCTGATGGGAACTATAAGTATGATGCAGGCTGGAGCTATTTATAGCCAGCCTTCTGCCTGGCTGCCTGGAAAAAAAAAAATCAGAAATGGACTCATCAGTTTGAATATATTTGTGTAATGTTCAGGAGAGAGGTCTGGGCCAGAGATAGAAATCTGGAAGTGATCTTGACATTATATAAAATAAAGGTGGAAGTAATAAGGAATCACTGTAGAAGTATCAGCAGAAAGTTATCTCATTGGCTTCACCTACAGAAAATTGTCTTCTAGTAAAAAGTGGATGAAGGCAGGACTGAAGAGCCTGCTGCTTTGGAGAGTTATCACTTGTCATCATACTTTCCTTCTGAGTTTGCCAAAATGAAAAGTGGACTTCAACCAGTGACCCTGGGACTCTACCCATGCCCACAGCTACCCCAATAAGTAGATGTAAGAGTGTGAAAATGTGTGAGTATTCAGCTATGAAAACAAGCCTCTTTTCCCTTCATTGTCTTTTGATGATAATTTTTAAAGCTGCTTATATGAGTATATTAAATGACATTTTATCTAGTATTATAGATTCTGCCAGCATTTTCCTTGGCATGAGCATAGCATTTATCCTCCTATACTAAAGAAGACCCATTACTCACTTCACATTTACATAAACCTGTAAATGTGATAAAATTTCAATTATGAAAACACACATGAATCCATGTAAAAATCAGTGAATTGTGAACAAGGTCCATAGTTTAGTTAATAGTTTTGTAGTGATGTGAATGTCCTAGGTTTAAAAAAAATTTTTTTTAAATGTATTGATTTTAGGGAGACAGCAAGAGAGAATGAGATAAACATTGATATGTTGTTCCACTTATTTGTGCATTCATTGGCTGTTTCTTGTATGTGCCCTAACTGGAGATTCAACCCATAACCTTGGTGTATTGAGACGATATTCTAACCAACTGAGCTATTCAGCCAGGGTTTCAATGTCCTGGTTTTGATAATTATACTATGATTGATAAAATGTTATCAATGGGTCAGATTTGGTGAAGGGTACATGGGAACTTCCTTTGCTATTTTTGCAACTCCTATGCAAGTCTAAAATTATTTCAAAATAAAAGTTGTTTCTTTTTAATCTAGGGAAGGAAATCCTTGCAGAACTGGCCATCTAAAATCTTAGGCTTTAAAATATTTACTTAATGTCCAAAGTTTTTAAAAACCGACAATAGCAAGTGTTGGCAAGGATGTGCCACAATGGGAAAATTCATAAGCTGCTGGTGACTATATAAACTAATACAGTGACTTTGGAAAAATAATTGGTAATTACTAATGTGAAGGTATGTATATTATATAAAGCAGTGATTCTACTCCTAGGTGTATCCCAATTTAGATTAAAGTCAAAAGCAGGTAAAATTATAGAGTTAGAAAATGAATTAATTAATAAAGAGAAAGGATTAATGATTGGGAGGAAGCTTGATGGGAGCTTCTGGAGGTGTTAGTAATATTCTGTTTTTTGACCTCTATGATGATCACACACGTGGTCATTTGTAATGATTAATTGAGCTATACAGCTATTTTGTGTGCTTTTCTTCTTGTCTGTTATACTTCAAAACAAACAAGAAAGAAATGTAGAAAAACTCTAAATGATTTAAACATCTTTTCTAAGTTTTTCAATACAAAATGTAGCCAAGACTTCCGGTCAAGATGGAAGTATAGGTAAACACAGCTCACCTCCTCAAACAACTACATTAAAATTACAACTAAAATACAGAACAACCATTACTCAGAACCATCATAAATTGAGTTGAATGGAAGTCTGACAAGTATGGAATTAAAGAAACCACATCCATCCAGACTGGTAGTAGAGCAGAGATGCAGAATGGGTTGGTCCCACATCCGTACATGCTGGATAAATACTCAGGGGGGATATCTTGGGAGTGAGGAGTCCCAGTCCCATACCAAGCCCCCTAGCCCAGGGTTCCAGTGCCAGGAAGATAAGTCCTCATAGCTTCTGGCTGCAAAAACCAGCGGGGATTGAGTCAGTGGAAGAAACTTCTGGAGTCCCAAGCAGTTCCCCTAAAACAACCCACACACAGACTTACTCAGACTCACTTCTTCTGAGCTCCAGCATCAGGGTAGCACCTTGAAAGGCACCAGTGACATACAGGGAAGAACTGGAGTGTCTGACATCAAGGCAGGAGCTGGGAGACAGCTTTCTCCCAGATAGAAAGGTGAGCAGAGGCCATTACTATTTTCAGAACTCTCCGTCCTCCACAGAGCCATAGAGCCAGCAGGCAGGAGCCATTTTGGAGACTCCATCATCCTGGCTAACACTATCTGTGCTGCCCTGGAGGTCCTCTGAGGCTCTCTCCCACACAACTTACCAGCCCACCCAAGCAATTGTCTTTTCCATGCAAATGGCTGGTCTTAGCTCATGCTTCATAACTTCCGAAATCCTATCAAACAAGCAACAGCTGGCCTCAGTAAGCCCCCAGTCCCTATGTCTCTGGCTAAGTGTCCCCAAGCCTGGTACTGGCAATAGCCAGCCTAGTTTCACAGCTTGGCTTTGCCTGGGTATCTTCAAACCCAGCACAAGTAGCAGCCATCTCAGATTGCTTTATAGCTCATGCAGGCTGACCCTGGCCAGAACATTTGTGGGGGCTGACGTTGGCCTGAACCACCCAGGAAACCCCAGAGCTTGCACACCCAGTGGATAGCTACAGACCATGTCGGAGCACCACCACCATGCCGCTGCACAGCTGATCCTCCACAGAGGGCAGAGCTTGGTGGTCAGTGGTCACAGCCAGTCCTTGCAGCTGACTGGCCTGGATAAATCCCTCTCATTGACCTGCCAACAGCAATCAAGTCTCAACCACAAGATGAGGGTGTACTCAGCTCACGAAGGGTGCATCTCAAGTACCCAGTTTGGGTGATAAAGGAAATGGTGCCACTGGGCCCTACAGGACACCTATTACATTAGGCCATGCTACCAAGACAGGGAGTCATAGCAGTTCTATCAAATACATAGAAACAAACACAGGGAGGCTGCCAGAATGAAGAGACAATGAAACATGGCCCAAATGAAAGAACAGGTCAAAACTCCAGAAATAAGAACTAAGCAAAATGGAAATAAGCAATCTATCAGATGCAAAGTTCAAAACACTGGTTATTAGGATGCTCGAGAAACTTAGTGAGGACCTCAACAGCATAAAAAAGATTCAGTCAGAAACAAAGGATATGCAATTTGAAATAAAGAATTTACAAGGAAACAACAGTAGAGTGGATGAAGCTGAGAATCAAATCAATGATTTGGAACATAAGGAAACAAAAAACAACCAATCAGAAGAAGGAGAAGAAGAAATAATCCAAAAAAACAAGGATAGTGTAAGCAGGCTCTAGGACAAGTTCAAGTGTTCCAACATTTGCATCATAGTGTTGCCAGAAGGGGAAGAGAAAGAACAAGACATTGAAAATCTATTTGAAAAAATAATGAAAAAACACTTCCCTAGTTCGATGATGGAAATAGACATGCAAGTCCAGGAAGCACAGAGAGTCCCAAACAAGATAGATGCAAAGAGGTGGACTCCAAGACACATCATAATTAGAATGTCAAAGGTTAAGGACAAAGAGAACCTGAAAAGCAGTTAAGTTACCTACAGGGGAGTTCCCATAAGACTGTTAGCTGACTTCTCAAAAGAAACTTTTCAGGCTAGAAAGGATTGGCAAGAAATATTCAAAATCATGAAAAGCATGATTGTTCTACCCAACAAAGCTATCATTTAGAATAGAAGGGCAGATAAAGAGCTTCCCAGACAAGAAAAAACTAAAGGAGTTCATCATCACCAAACCATTATTATATGAAATGTTAAAGGGACTTACTTAAGAAAAAGATGAAGATCAAAATTATGAACAATAAAATGTCAATAAATATACACCTATCAACAACTGAATCTAAAAAACAAACTAAGAAAACAAGAAGAACAGAGACAGAATCATGGATATGGAGAGTGTTTTGATAGTTGCCTAATGGGAGAAGGGTGTAGAGGAACGGGTGAAGAGGTGAGGCGATTAAGAAGTACAAATAGGGAGTTACAGAATAGCCATGGGGATGTAAAATATAGGAAATGGAGTAGTCAAAGAACTTACAAGCATGACCCATGGTTATGAACAATGGTGTGGGGATTGCCTGGGGTGGGGCGCTGGGTAGAGGGGGGCAAAAGGGGAAAAATTGGGACAACTGTAATAGCATAATCAATAAAATATAATTAAAAATAAACTCATAAAAATTCTCTTAATAAAATGTGACCAGATCATCAGGTCAAATGGAGTTACAGTCTCCATCTCAGAGGTGGATGGGAAACAGGGTCTGGGGTGGGGGGCAGGGGGAGTTGCCTCCTGGGATCTAAGAACAGTAAACTGAGGACATTTTCTCCTGATTTCTTTCTGCATGTTTTTAAAGCTCATTCAAATTGCCTTAATGCCTAAGTATTCCAGAGAGGTAGTCTCCTGAGTATTTCAGCTTTCATTTGATAACATATAGCTGAATTATAATGCTTATCTTCTCATCTTGCTGTCACAACTTTCTACATTTACCCCAACATTCTAATTTACCTATAAAGTATCTTCTACTTTATTATGAAAAATAATTTTACAAAGTAATAGTGAGCATTATACTCAGCCATTTGCCTCATACCAAATTTTCTTAAGAGTGTTTATTGATGAGATATATGATTAATATTCACATGGTTGTGATTAGTATCTATATACTTTTTTTTCACTTAACCTTATTTTCCTACACATATTTTTCACTTTGACTGAGTCCACCTATTTGTCATAGTAGGCAGCTACAAGGTATTCTGTCTTAATAATCTAGTTGAGCCTTTTTTTGACTTAACTGATTCTAATGTTCCGAGGAAGCACAATTCCTCTGTATCCATCTCTAATGGGTCAGTGTAGACCATTTGTTTCACTTCTGCTTCTTCCTCAAAGTTGCAAGCCCACTATTTTTACTAGCTATATAAAAACAGGGCTCATGGAGTGACAGGTTAGAATGTGTGGGTCCTGCCAAGTAATTTCTTACCAACTACATAGTGACCCTTCACACCTTGTTTCATTTTATATTGTTCATTTTATAGGACCCATTTCAATGTCATTAAATTTCAGTTATTTCATCGTCAGTAGCTGAAAAGTGAAGCTATAAAAACCTGTGAACTCCAGGCTATGATACACAGTGGAAAGCAAACTATACTCTATACCTCGTTCCTTCTCCAGTACGAGCATCTACAGGAAAGAGCGGGGAGGGAGAATAGGCTGGACCATCTGTTCTTCAACAAATTTTAACTTCACCTTCTTCATCTGAATCTAGTCACCCTCTTTAGACACACAAAGGATACCACCATCGACCTTCTCTCCGTGCAGTACTAGCATCGCCCAGATTAGAGAAGCTGGTCAATCTGATTCAACATTTTAAAAGTATGACTATGCAAAATATTTACTAAACTTATGATGCAAGTAGATGTTATTAAATGGGTTTTGGAGCTTTATTGGATAGTGTCAGATAATGAAGATCTGGGAACGTATCTAAACTTCCAAATTATGTCTTAGGCAAGAAACTTCATTCTAAAAGTATTTTCACAATATGTGGTGTTTTCCTGGAACAAAATCTCTACTTAATAAAAGCAAAGTTCCTGTATAGTCAACATCTTTGGTTTCTTCTGTACGCACGATAATGTTCTCGTCACCAACCGTATGCCCACCAGGGGGCGTTCGTTCTCTGTCTATCCAGTCTTCTCCATCAGCGATAAAGAAAATCCAGGTTAAACTTGACTTTCACAATCAGGAAGTCGTTCACATTAAATGTGCAAATATATACCAAGAATATTTTGTGCTGTCAGGCGCGGGGGTAGGTTCGCAAGGTACAGTGGTTAGACACAATTCCTAATATCAGACGCTGGGATCATAGCAAAGACTGAAAGTAAACAACCGGCTACAATGAAGTGGGTAAAATAGTTTCTAGGTCTGTGAAGTTTGTTGTTTAAATACTGGCGCCTAGCCTTAGAAACGGATAACAATTCCTTAAGAGACCCGACTGCTTCCACTCTGTATCCTGGGCAACGATCTCCGACCTCAAAGCATTTTGTAAGTCAGAGCCAGAGGTCTCTCCTTGTATGAGTGGCTCCATTAGTCACCTCCACAATTTCAAGTCCCCCCCCCCCCAGGGGTTCCTGCAGTTCTCTTACAGTTCATTTCTGCCCCAGGTCGACAGTTAAGCTGCCCTAAGGCCCAAAACAAAGATCTCCCATGACTACCAACCATAGCTGACTCCGCCCATTCTTTTTCCAGTTTAAAACCGGCGGGCTTTTCCTGTTCTGGATTCCTGTTCTAATTTTCGCGATAATTGCGAGACAACGCGTGATGTTCGTTTCCCGTCCCTCTTTTGACTTTGGGAGACCAGGGTGACCGTGTACCTGTCTTCGCCCACCTCATCCGACCCCCTCCGACCAGAAGTGGCGTGTACGCTGCTAGGGAACGCCTAAGTGAAAAGGCTTAGACGAAGACAGGCTCGGGGGGAGGAGAGTGCCGGGTCGCACGCGGGAACTTGCTTGTCCGGGCCTCCTGTACGCATGCGGAGCCGGTCCCCCTGGGCGGTCTCGAGGCCCCGGACCAGCTCTGAACTTTGGGGTTGGTCAGGACCCTCTTGCTCAAGTTGCTCCGCCCCTGGCCAGGTCCTTCTGGACCGATCCTGACTACACAGTCTCCTCCCCCTCTGCAAAGCTCAGTTTCCGCTCCCTAGAAGCTGAACTTCAGCGCGGCTTTTGTAAGCTGCTTGGGGCTGGCGGGGCGGGGCCTGGCAGACCCCCGGTGAGGCAGGCGGGCTTCCAGAAATGCTTTCCTCCTCGTCCTCAGCCTAAAGTGCCACGGTGGCGCTGGTGGCAGCTGCGAGACCCTACGTCTCCGACCCTGCAAGCCTCGCTACCGTAACCTGTAATCCGGACCCCGGAGGCGCCCCGCCCTCCTCTTGCGGCCGCTAGTCGGCTGGGACCTTTAATCACCCTGCTCAACCGCGGTTAAAGCACCTGCCGGATGTAGGGAGGGAGGAGGAGGCCAGATGTGGGGAAGCTGATGTAAGCGCCCAGTCTCTGGTCGGCGCCTTGGTGGGGAAGCTGGATGTACAAGCCTGCAATCACTCCCCTGGAAGCCAGTTATGGGCTGCGGGGAGTCAAAGTTCTGTGGCCTTCCCCTTCTGGAGCTCCCGACGTGACACCACAGCTCCAACCCCAGGGGCTGTAAAGTCAGTTGGGACAGGGCCTAGCCGGTCAGCCAGCTATTCGAACTCAGCAGCCAACCCCCTGCCCCCTACTTTCAACCCCCACCGCACCCCGTCTCGGGTCCTCTCCCAGCTTCGGTGTCCAGTTACAGCTTCTCTATTCTTACTGTGACTTTGGCCCAGGCTGAAGGAAATGGCCCAGGAGGGTCCCGTACAGCCGCATAAAATTGGCAGTTTCAGAACTAGAGGGTAGGGTGTGTTTGTGGAGGGGGGTGCTACGTCTAGGGGCGGAGAGAGGGGCGGAGGAGCTGCTCTCTGAGTCCAAACCCGTGGGCTCTCAGAGATCTTCAAGCCGGAGCAGAGGTGGCTTGCGGGCCCAGCCGATTGTTCTTCTCTGCCTTCTTTCCACTGCCTATCTTTTCGGACTGGAGTCACGGCTGCTCTGAAGGGCTTAGTTCAGGACACTAGGTGAGCGGTCTGGACCCCAGGACATCACCCCCTCCCTTCCCACTCCTATTAAACACTCCTTACTTCTCGTGGGCCATCCCTTCCCATCCACCTCTAGGGCAGGAAACTTCTTCAGAGTTGAATGGAGTGTAGCAGTGGTGCTGGTGTGTGTTGAGTGTGTGTGTGCGCGTCCGCGCGCGCCTGAGCTTTATTACCCCTTCCTCCAACCTCTCCCTCCCTCCCTCCCCAAAAAACAGCCCAATCAATCACCACCCAGCATAACTGGGTGACCCCCATGCCTCGGCATTGAGGGTCTACTTGACTCCAAGGTAGCAGGGAAGGGGACAGAGCTAGCGTCGAACTTTGGTATGAGGTACAGTGAGGTTGCTTCTGATCTCCTGATCTGGCTTCCCTCCTTAGCAGGGTGCACGAGCCCGCTGATGCCCAGAGCGCTCACAGGGCTTCCAGCTAAACATGCCACAGCCGCCCGCAGCTACCTTGGCGCTGCCACTGCTACTGCTACTGCTGGTGGTACGGGAGCCGCCCCCGACCGGCGCGCGGCCATCCCCGGGCCCGGATTACCTGCGGCGTGGCTGGCTGCGGCTGCTGGCGGAGGGCGAGGGCTGTGCTCCCTGCCAGCCAGAGGAGTGCGCCGCGCCGCGGGGTTGCCTGGCCGGCCGGGTGCTCGACGCTTGCGGCTGCTGCTGGGAATGCGCCAACCTCGAAGGCCAGCTCTGCGACCTGGACCCCAGTGCCCACTTCTATGGGCGCTGCGGTGAGCAGCTTGAGTGCCGCTTGGACGCAGGCGGCGACCTGAGCCGCGGAGAGGTGCCGGAACCGCTGTGTGTCTGCAGCTCACAGCACCCGCTCTGCGGTTCCGACGGCCGCACCTACTCACAGATCTGCCGTCTGCAGGAAGCAGCCCGAGCTCTGCCAGAGGCCAACCTCACTGTGGCGCACCCAGGGCCCTGCGAATCGGGTACGGGTCTCCTACCCACCGCACTTGGGGCTCCTAGAGGCACTGCTGCCCCTGGCCCCGGACCGCATTGGTTCCTGGCCAGCAGAGAAAAAAAGATGAGGCCTGGAGTGCAGTATAAGAGCCCGTTTTTCGCTGCTGGTCCGCAGAGGCCGCTGTCTGAAGGTTCGGGCCTGGAGCTTTTCAGGAAAAGCTCCAGACCCGCTGGCAGGGAACAACTCTGAGGGAGTAGACGCATAGCCAATTGTTGGCCTCAAAACTGAGAAAGTGAAGAGACTCCCAGACTTTGCCCTAGACTGCTGGAGCCCAGGCAGGGGGACTTGGGTTCCTGTGAGATGCAATCAAGTTTCATTTGGGCAGCTTTGTATTGCAAGCAGTTAACTCAGTCTCCCCACCTCCCTATCCCAATACCATTCTGCGCTCAGGGATTAGTAGGGGAGGGGGCTCTTCTAACTCCTTCCCCCATCCCAGAGCTCAGGGCCATTCAGGTCTCAAGTTTTATTTGGCAGCTTCAGTAACTTTCACTTCCTGAGCCCCTTTGACAGGTCTGGCTGGGCTGAGGCTGCCAGGAAAACAAACACCCCGGCGGGGGTCCCAACACTTTCTCCCACAACTCCAAGTTGGTTTCAGGTTCTCGGCCTTTGCCATTTGGGACTTGCCCCAGCCGCAAAGTGAGGTGGGGGAAGGGCGGCTTGTTGGGCCTTTGGCAACTGGACCTGGTTAGAAAAAGGGGAGGGTGGAGGAGGGAGGTGTTGGTTACAGATACAGGGAAAAGGGGCCTAGAAGGTGGAATGAGGACAGTGGAGCAATCTGGGACAGAGTGTGGCTGCCAAGCTGAGGTGTGGGTCTGTGCGCTCGCTTGTGCATCATGTCTGCACATCTCTTTTCCGCGTTTGCACTCCTGTGTGTACCTGCATCCACATTGATATATGTATCATGTGTTCATGGAGGTGTATTTACCCACAAACATGTTCACAATGGTTTATATATGGGGTCCTTGCTGGGCTGGATGTACCATCCTGTTCTCAGTCCTCACACCTCCTCCCCCAGAGCCTCAGATCGTGTTGCACCCATACGATATTTGGAATGTGACGGGGAAGGATGTGATCTTTGGCTGTGAGGTGTTTGCATACCCCATGGCCTCAGTCGAGTGGAGGAAGGACGGCTTGGACATTCAGCTGCCAGGAGATGATCCCCACATCTCTGTGCAGGTAGTGGAAGGGAGCAGAGCTTCCGTGGGGCAGCACAGAGCCCACCTAGAAGGATTCTGCTGACTTCTCCTCTGGTTACAGTTTAGGGGTGGACCCCAGAGGTTTGAGGTGACAAGCTGGCTGCAGATTCAGGCTGTGCGTCCCAGTGATGAGGGCACCTACCGCTGCCTGGCCCGCAATGCCCTGGGTCAGGTGGAAGCCCCAGCTAACCTGACCGTATTCACACCTGGTAAGGGAGCCCTGGGCTCTGGGAGCAGGAGAGGATGGTGGTGGATTCAGGCCTCTTAGTGTGTATCGATGTATGTATGTGCATGTGAGTGCAAGTGTGGCTTTCCCACAGACTGGGATACATGGACACTGATAGCCCCTTTTTTCTGACCTCTCTTCTTTGCCCACATGTGTTTGCAGACCAGCTGAACTCCACAGGCATCCCCCAGCTACCATCCTTGCACCTGGTTCCTGAGGAAGAGGCTGAGAGTGAAGAGGGCGAGGATTACTACTAGGTCCGGAACCCTGGTCCATGGGGGTGGGTGAATGGGGATAGTGTTCATCCCTGCTGTTGAAAAGATCTGGAAAGGGGGAGCAAGGCCCCTTAACAGATTGCTTTAATGCCTTTAGTAGGGGAGACAAAAATTGGAAGATAAGGAGAGAGGCAGAGATTAGGATATAGGGCGGTGGGATGCAAAGGGGCCCTTGCAGGAGATACATGGACCAACTAGGAATAAGGCAACAGCTACTCTCTGGTCCCTAGACTGAATGGAGGGTGGGGTGGGATAGAGAGGAGCAGACAACAGATTCCTACCTTGCTTTCCAGCAACCCTTCCTCCAGACATGCTCAGCCAGTCTTCCTAACTGCTCTTCTGCACAGCTCCTGCTGTTATTTTCCTACTCCCTGATCTTTGTCTTGCCTCAGATTGCCCTTTCTCAAAACTAAGCTTCTAGAAACTTCCCTCTTTCCTAAGTCTCAGTCACACTTACTAACTGCAGTCCTCTTTGCTGCTTGCCATCTGCTACCCAGGAGAGCACAATGGAGCATTGGTTAGTTCAGTGCAGTAAGATGGGCATTTGGTCATGTCTAATTTCTCCTGTCTTTCTGGAAACTCCATATCTTATACCACGTTGTATTGGACAATGCCTAGCATAGGACTAGGCACAATAAGCACACAATAAAGATATATGAACAAACTGAAACACATGGATGCACAGATCGTTCATGCATATGTGCACATGAAAACTAAATTTCATGGTGGTAAGACTGGCTTCCAAAAGCTGTAGGCCCTGCCCTCTAAGCACATGTCTGCCAGATGTACAGAGAGGATGCTTGAGCTGGGGCCTACCCTGCCCTCTAGGGAGAAAGGCTGGAGCCATCTGGATGGAGGGAGGCTATCTCCCCAGTCTGCACTAAGTTGGGGCTGATCTGGAGATAGATTGCCTGCCCCACTTTATTTCACTCTGGTTTCCTCTCCAGAGTGGGGAATCAGGTCTACGTGCGTGGGTAGGACCCAGAATGAAAACATAAACTGGGTGGAGAAGGGGAGAAGTTTGGCTACATGCATGGGCCACACCCTAAGATTCTCCTAGGAATCCATCCTTGCCTTGCTGAACACAGAGTCATGGTAAACTGGTTTCCTCATTTGCCCCAACTGTGACCTGTTCTTTCTGACTGAGTATCCCTCACGGAGCTGGGCTCTTTATCCAAATCTCTCTACACTCTCCTGACCTAGCAGAGGGACACTGGTAAGGCGCAGTGTTTGTTGATTGATTGAAGGAGAAGATGAAAGCTTAAGTTCTGAAGCCAGGTAGGATGGCGACGGCCTTCTGCGCGACCGGGCTACGCCCAGAGCCTGGCGCCACCACGGGAAAGATCGCAGTTCGTTCGGTGTCTGAGCTTGTCCTCTGGGGCCCAACACAGGAGCCTGGCCTCTTGAGAGGGGCGTGGTCTGGAACCCCAAACCCAGGGTTTGGCCGCCCCTCTCACGGAACAGCCAGGCTACCCCAGAGGTTAAAGCAGAGGACTGCTCTCATTGCCTGGCTGGAGCCCCAGCGGCTTCCAGGAGCTGCGCTCAACATACTTGGGGAGAATTCCAAGGTGACCGCGGAAGCAGTAGTAGGGTTTTGAACGGTGTGGCGGGGGTAGGGTGCTCGTACTGTTTGTTCCTTATCCAGACCAAAAAGAGGTGTGCTCCCCGAAGAAAGAGGGGAGGGGTCTGGGTCCTGCAGCAGCCTGGGAATCCGCCCCTGGCTTGTTCTTCGCAGGGCGAGGAGGCCTGGGGACTCCCGCATAGCAGGGCTCCAAGGCGCCCCCTGGCGGGCCCATCGATCTATTGTGCCCACCTGCAAACCAGAGCCTCCACCCGACCATAGAGGGTCACACACACCCCCGGGAACTCGTACTCCTCGATCGCTTTTGCAGCCTTTGTACCAAGTGCGGGTTCATCCTTCCTACGGCCTCAGTTTCCCTTTCCGCGGCCCTACTTGTTCAGGCCCCACAGTCTGGAATAGGAGGAACCCCTGCTGCGCCCTCTACTCCCCCGCACCCCCACCGCCGCCTCTGCTCCAGCAGACGCGCTTTAATAACGTCGCTGGAAAGTGACACGCGATTTATTATTAAAGTAATGCGGGGACGGGAAAGGTTTAATAAACGCGCTGCGATGCCGAGGATTATTCGCCGCAAATAAATGAGAGCGCGGGCGGCGTTTTAATAAATAATTTCCCGCCGCTCCCGGGGGAAGAGGGCAGGAGGAGGAGGGGGAAGCTTAACTGCTGCTAGAACTCCCGGCTTCTCCTCCCCACGGGTTTCCAGACTTCCCCGCATTTTTCGTCCTAGGTTGCTCACAACCCGACGCGTGAGGTTCCAGGAAAGCTGACAGAGAGTGGCCAGGGCCTGGGAGCAGGAGAGTCTGTCTGTGTCCCACCTCACTTTCCCCACCTCCGGGATTTTGAGTAGTTTGCTTAACATGAGCGAATGCGCTTCCTTCAAGCTCCGAACCAGAGACCTGGAGTCAAGACCGGACTGGGGCAGGAAGTATTAACTAGGACTAGCCCCTTCCAAGCCAAGGGACTGAGGGACCGAGGTCCCAGGGCCTGGCCATTCTCCTCTCAGCTTTTGGTTGGCCCAGGCTGGGCGTTCAGGGCAGGGTGTAGAGAGTAGCCAAAGTGTGTGTGTGTGGGGGGGGCATGTATATAGGTGTGTAGATGTCACGTGTGTGCAAATGACAGTTGCGGAGATGGGGCCACTGAGTCTGGCTGCTCATTACTACGAAGGCCCAGGGAGGAAGGGCCCTTAAACCCAGTCTGAACCTAGGGAGACCTGGTGAAGCCCACCCCCTGGCTTGCTGGTGAACGTGTATGGATTTGAGCTTGGGCTGAGCAGAATTGGAGCCCCAAGGGGGCTCCGCCCCTTCCACCGAAGCCTGGAGGCCCGAAAGTATGAACTAGATTTCGAAGAGGGCCGAGATTGCAGACTTTGGGAACCAAGGACACTCCCACAGTGGTGATGGGTAGGGGAGTGAGGAGAAAGTTGATGGGGTACGCTGGCTCCGAAAGTTCTGTGCCTCCGAAGAAAGAGTCGACAGACATCTCTGGCGGCACCTCTGGCAACACTTGGGAATACAGGAAGTGGCGAAAGAGTGCTATCTGGTGGATATTTCAGGTTATGGCAGCTAGATCCGGGCCAGGGACCTTAAGATAGTAAAGTAGGCTGGAAATTTTTGAGTAAAAAGGGGCTTCTGTTTGTATTTATTTATGTATATGAAGGTGTACATGTACGTGTAGTATATATGTGATATCTTTGTGTGATACCTATATTTAATATATATCAGATGTTCATAGTAGTAATATGTGTACATATATGTATGCCTGTATGCACGGTATATGAGGTATATGTGTACATGAGTGTATATGCATGTTCATGGATTCTCTAAGTGCATACATATATATGTGGATAACCATATAGTTGCATATATGTATTGTGTACATAGCATTATATATGGATGTATTATATGTGTATATAGCTGTATGTATATATTTATTTGCAAGTACTTGTTCCATTTTGTGCCATTCTTTCAGCAAATATTTCTTATGTGCCAACACTGTTGTACAGGCTAGAGGTACATCCCAGAAAAACACATTGTCCCTACCCTCATGGAGCTTATATTCTATTCTAAGATGTACATATAAATTATATACATGTATGTGTAACTGTGTGTGTATGTGTGAGGAGCAGACAGGCTTAAACTTTCTGCTTGGCTTGGAGATTCCCTGTTGTTTTGCTCAAAAGCTTAGGTCATGTCACCTTGGACTATTCTAAGTGTGCAGGCAGCTAAGAACAGAGGGAAAGAGGCTGGAGACATAGGCTGATTACCTCCTAGGATATATTTTGGTTATTTACTCAGCCTCTGAATGACTAGGTTCTTTCTAAAATGGGGAACAACTATGTAAGTCCACTTAGAGTAGGAGAATATGAATGAAGATCAATTCTTACCTCTCCACTCAGTGCAAAGCACCTCAGAAGGAAAAATGATGGAATGGGTGGGAATGGGGTCTGGGATGCTGGGGGTAGAAATAGGTTCTCCAAGGGCAGTGATGAGGGCATTTAGAGACTGGGAAGGATCAGGTCTGGGATTCAGTTGCAGATAATGAGGGTGGGTTGAGAACTCTTGAGGGAGGGATGAGCTGTTGGATAGGGGAATAATGAGGTCAGGATCAGGGGTGGAATTGGAGGGGCAGAGACAGTTGGGGTGGAATTTGGAGGTCAGCTCAGATGGAGTCATCCCTCCCTTTCTTCCATCCCTTCCTTCTCCGTGCCAGGGTCCCTAATGTTCTCTAATCCTCTTTCTACTCAAGCCTAGTCCCAGATGCACTGGTGGTAGAGAAGACCTCAGGCTCCAGGGCTTGTCCTGGCTTAGATGACTCATGGAGAGAGGAGGTGAGTCAGGGGTCCCAACACCACTGTCCCATGCAGACTTCTCCCAGCTATCTGGGTCATTGACAGCCCAGCTGCTATGACCAGCTTCAAGTCTGGGTTCAGACCAGGGGTTTCAAACAAGGATGGGGCCTAGAGTTTGTTGTCATTTTAGTGTTCATAGTTTTGATCTTCTTTTTCTTAAGTCCCTTTGACATTTCATATAATAATGGCTTGGTGATGATGAACTTCTTTAGCTTTACCTTGTCTGGGAAGCACGTCATCTGCCCTTCCATTCTAAATGATAGTTTTGCTGGATAGAGTAATCTTTGTTGTAGGTTGCTTTTCATCACATTGAATACTTCTTGCCAGTCCCTTCCTGCCTGCAAAGTGTCCTCTGAGAAATCAGCTGATAGTCCTATAGACACCCCCTTGTAGGCAACTCTATGCCTCTCTCTTGCTGCCCCCAGGACTGTGTCTTTATCTTTCACCTTTGGCATCTCAGTCATGATGTGTCCTGGTGTGGTCCCCTCTGGGTCCAGCTTGCCCAGGACCCTCTGTGCTTCCTGAACCTGTATGTCCAACTCCTTTACAAAATTGGGACGTTTTCCTCATTTTTTTCAATTCTTGCTTCCTCATTCTGCACTGGTTGACTGTTTTTTGTTTTTTTTTCTTCCTTGTGTTCCAAATAATTGATTTGAACCCCAGTTTCCTTCCCTTTACCATTGGTTTTGTGTGGATTTTCCTTCGTTTCACTTAGCATAGCCTTCACTTCTCTTATGTGTTTGCCATACTCAACTATATCTGTCAAGCCTGTGAACATCTTTATCATTAGTGTTTTGAATTCTGCATCTGTTAGGTTGTCTATCTCCTCATCTGTTAGGTTGGCTATCTCCTCGTCACTTAGTTCTTTCTCCCACTGGAACCTTGATCTGTTTCCCCTTTTGGGCCATACTTCTTTGTCTCCTCATTCTGACAGGCTCCTGTGTTTGCCTCCACGTCCCAGGTAGAGCTGTCACTCCTGTTATGTTGTAAGGGGCGGAGCCTTAGGGATTCGTCAGTACAGGGCAGCCTGTTTCACCACGTTGTGGCACTGTATGTGGGGGAGGGGTCCAAGAGGGAACAATGCCAGCTGTCCAGCACTCGCCCCTTTTCCAGTCACCCTTCCCACTTCCGCACTGGACTGGTGACCCTCTAACTGCTGCTCTGGCTGTCGTTCCCACAGTGGGTGGGTCTGCGGACGTTCTAGGACCATGCGGGCCCTTTAAAAAAGCGGGCTCTGCTGAGAGACCTGCAGTTTCTGCCTCCACCACAATCCCCACTGGTCTGCACAGTCAGAAGCAATGAGGCTTGATTTTCTCTGGTGCTGGGACCGTGAGCTGCTAGGTCTGGTGAGGAGCTGGGAACACTCCCCAGGTGTCCCTCCTGACTTTTTAAAACATGTGACTGCGCTTTCTGCTGGCCTGCCACTGCCACCACTGCCGCGGTCGCCGCCACGACCGCTGCTGCCGCCACCACACAAGTCCTCTCCGCGCCTCCAACCCATCTGGATGAGTATTTCTTCTTTATATCTTTGTTTGCTGGACTTCCATACAGTTTGATTTTTGGAACTTCTGGTTGTTTCTAGTTTTGAGGTAGTTGATTTCCTTCTTAGTTAGTGGAGGGAGACACAGCGTGTCTGTCTATGCCTCCATCTTGGCTGGAAGTCTGTTTTTATTTTTTAGGTTCAGTTTTTGATAGTTGTGAGTTTGCTGTCATTTTAATGTTCATAGTTTTGATCTTCTTTTTCTTAAATAAGTTCCTTTAACATTTCGTATAATAATGACTAGGTGATGATGAACTCCTTTAGTTTTACTTTGTCTGGGAAGCACTTCATCTTCCCTTCCATTCTAAATGAGAGCTTTGCTGGATAGAGTAATCTTGGTTGTAGGTCCTTGCTGTTCATCACATTGAATACTTCTTGCCTGCGAAGTTTCTTTTGAGAGACTAGCTGATAGTCTTATAGGCACCCCTTTGTAAGTAACTCTCTGTTTTTCTTTTGCTACTTTTAAGATTCTCTATCTTGAACCTTTGGCATTTTAATTATGATGTGACTTGGTGTGGTCCTCTTTGGGTCTAGCTTGCGTGGGACTCTCTGTGCTTCTTGGATCTATACATCTATTTCCTTCACCAAATTTGGGAAGTTTTCCTTCATTATTTTTACATAAGCTTTCAATTTCTTGCTCTTCCTTCTCTCTCCCTGGCACCCCCATAATTCAGATGTCAGCATGTTCAAAGGTGTCCCAGAGGTCCAAAGCCTCTCCTCATCTTTTTCAATTCTTGTTTTCTCGTTCTGTACTGGTTGACTGTATTTTTCTTCCTTATGTTCCAAGTTATTGATTTGAATCCTGGTTTCCTTCCCTTCACCAGTGGTTTTGTGTGGATTTTCCATCGTTTCATTTAGCATAGACTTCATTTCTCTCCTTATGCGTTTGCCATACTTAAGCATATCTGTCAAGCCTCTGAGCACCTTTATCACCAGAGTTTTGAACTCTATGTCTGTTAGGTTGGCTATCTCCATGTCCCTTAGTTCTCCCACTGGAACCTTGATCTGTTCCCTCTTTTGGGCCGTACTTCTCTATCTCCTCATCTTGACAGGTTGCCTCTGTGTCTTAGGTAGAGTTGTTGCACCTGTTACATTGTAAGAGGTGGAGCCTTAGGTATCTGGCAGTATGGATACCCGTTTCACCACATTATGGTGCTGTATGTGGGGGGGTAGGGGTCTGAGAGGGAACAATGCCCCCTACTCAGCACTTGCCCTTTTTCCAGGCACTTCCCCCACTTCCGTATGGAACTTGCGCCTCTCTAGCTGTTGCCCTGGCTGTCATTCCCAGAGTGGGTGGGTCTGCGGATGTTCTAAGACCATGGGGGCCCTTTAAATAAGTGGACTCTGCTGAGAGACTGGCAGTTTCTTCCTCTGCCCCAACCCCCACTGGTTTGCACAGTCAGAAGCAATGAGGCTTCATTTTCCTCGGCACTGGAACCATGAGCTATGCGGACTGGTCTGGGGCTAGGAGCGCTCCCCAGGTGTCCCTCCCTACTTTTTAAAATGTGTGACTGCGCTTTCCACTGGCTGGCCGCTGCTTCCACTGCTGCCACCACCACACTGCATCCTCTCTGCCCCAGTTCTGCCCCTGCTACCTGTCTGGATGAGTATTTCTTCTTTATATGTTTGGTTTTTTTTGACTTCCATGCAGCTCAATTTTCTGGAACCTCTGGTAGTCTCTAGTTTTGAGGTAGTTGTATTCCTTCTCCATTGTGGAGGGAGACATAGCGTGTCTGTCTAGGCCCCCAATCTTGGCCGGAAGTCCAAGGGGGCATAAGGTTTTGCAGTATGGGTTTGAATCTCATTTCTGCTTTTTAATTGCATACCTTGGGCAACTTTCTTAGCTTCCCTTCTACTGTATCCTCCTGTGCAAATAGTGATAAAACTTACTCTTTAGGGGTTGTGATGAGATTGGAGATCTTATGAATAATGTCTCTGGAACACAATAGATGTTCAACAAATGATCATTTTTACTATTATCATTATTTCTGGGTGGATGAGCTGCATGGAGATGAAAGCAGGGTGCCTAGTGTGGAGCTTCCTGCTGAAGTGTGTGTTGGAGTGTGGGGTGATCACAGTCTTGGTGCCTGCCTGGAGGAGGTCTTAGGAATTGGCCTTAGAAGGAGGGGAAGGTGTAAGGCAAGATGGGTATGGGAAGAGACTGGGCTTCCAGAGAACTTAGCAGTCTTCACCCTCACCCTCAGCCCTCCTCAGGGAGCCCCTGTCAGAAGCCAGGGCACTAGCTCTGGGCTTGCTGGGAGGGGCGCCCCCTAAATTCACCTCCATCCATCTCTTTTATCTGGGCTGCTGAAGGGCTGGAGCTCCGATGGGGCCTCTGATGGGGAACAGATACAGACCAGGCGGAAGCAGCCGGAACTGTGCTGAGCTGGAGCTGAGGACCAGGCCAGGGGGTCAGTGAAGACAGATAAAACTCAGAGTAGCTGGGGACTCAGGGGACCTGGGAGGAGGGGCAACAAGGGCTGAGGGCTGGCTATATCCTGGGAGGAGGTAAGGGCCGGAAGCTTCTGATGGGGACCGGTGTCCATCACATGGCCAGACAGGGCCTTTAATGACTCGTTGGGAGGCAGGAAGGAGCAGAGCTCTGTCCCCCATATGTGGCTACAGAAAGGCCACGGTGCCTGTCAGGAATGAGCGTTGGTCCCAGGGACAGGCAGAGCTTCTGGGGACTGCCTTACCTTTAAGGCAGAAATGGGAAAAAGGTTGGTAAGCGATTCTTCGGTTTTAGTTCCTGTTTTAATTAACTTTGAAGGGCTTGGGGCCTCCCTGAACGCCAGGGAGAGGAGCCGAGCAGACGTTTATTTTCCTCTTTTCCCTTTTAAAGACAATTTTATTAAATCACTTTGTTTTCATTCTGGCTTGAACATAGGGCATTTAAATGGAAAAGTAATTATTTCACCTTGTTTGCTTATGGAGAGGGGAGAGTCAGGAAAGAGAGGGAGGGAGGCTAGTGAGAGGCAGCTTCAGCTGGCACACTCGTGTATGCACACACACAATCACGTTCACACTCACACCAGCATCAGTGTCCACACTGCCCCCTCAAATTGGCACATATTGTGTACCCACAGAAAGATGCACCATGTCCATACCCTCCCACATGTAGACACCTCAGTACCAGCAAGCACACATCCCCGTTTTCCTGAGGACAATCCTTCACCACAGCTGTACCTACAGGCAGAAGCTCTGTCTCATGCACAAACACAACACACTGTGCTCACAGTATAGGCACCCTCCTCCGTATGCACAGATACCCCTTCTAAGCACTGTGGGTGTGTATGCGCGTGTGCACACCCACACACCCCATATCAGCTCCTCTGGAGCCTGTTGGGCTACATCATCACAAATACAGGTTCAGACACAAATTCTCATTCTCAAACACACAAGTTCACCTGAACAACAATGCCTGGGGACAGACTTGGGTGAGAGGGGCACATAGCCACAGAGAAGGTGAAACAGTGATGGAATGCTCCCTCTCACTGGGATTCCTGGGCCCCTAAATGTACCTACCACATAGGCTAATCCACGAGTCCCTTTCTTTGTACTTATAATGTTCTTGGAATGATTACTTGTGACTATGATCCTGCAGCCTCTGGGGTGGAGTGGCTCCCTGCCTCCCTCTCACCCCCTGCCCCCAACCTCCAGATTACTGGAACAGGAAGGGAGGAGGCCAACAGGTCTCCAGGGCTCAGCCTGCCCCTGCCAGGACCACCCTTACCAGGAACCGGGGTTCTACCTCTGGCTTTGGAGGGGTTAAAACTTGGGTAGCCCGCCCCTCTCCACTCCCACCCCTGGCTGGTACATAGAGGGCCAGGTTCGCAGGAGCCATACCTGTACTTTGTCTTCATCTGTCACCCCTTCTGACAGTCAGATACATCTTGTGGGGAGGGGCATGGGGGGCGGGGGAGCAATAATTAACCTCTCCCGCCTCATCCCCCAAATGCTGCTGCTGCTGCTTTGGCTGCAATTGCAGCAGGGTCTTCAGGAGAGAAGAGAGAGGGAGGGAGGAGGAGGAGTGGAGAGGGGGAGAGGGGTGATGGGAGAAAGCAGGAGAGGATCCAGTGAGAGGAAGCATAGAAGAAAGGCCCTGACATTTTTATTGTCCTGCCAACCTCTTTTTTGCACCCTTTCTTCCACTCTCTCTTCCTGGGGAAAGGCGGGGAGATGGAAGGGGTGTTAGAGAAAGCTTGCGCAGCCACAAGCTCATCTTTCCCCTTTCACATCCAGGAGTCCAGGCCCCTGTGGAAGGCCTGGGGGCAGATTTGAGGGCAATGGTGGTGTAGTGAGCTTGTACAGGGACATATTAGACAAGGAGAGTGTGTTGGCTGGTGTAGACAGTGTGGGGGACACCATGCTGGTGTCTCACATTTATGGCAAATGACTAGAGCTTGTGTTAAAAATGAAATTTTCTTCCAATCAATAAAAGGGGAGCCTGGTGTCTTGTGTTATTCCTGGAGAAGGCAAGTAACTCCAGTGCCAAGGGATTGTGGGATCAAAAGGACTCTGGAATTGGGGTGGGAGACAGAGGACAGGTCTAAAAAGTAAAGGAATTCCTTCGGGGTGGGGCTGGAATCAGAGCTTGGATAAGAAGACAAGTTTGTACAGTGACCAGAGGGGAGGGGGGAGGGGATAAGGGGGAAAGAAGGGGAGGGTCTAGTCAAGGGACATGTATAAATGACCCATGGACATGGAAAACAGGGTGGGGATTGACTGTGGGAATGGGGGGGGGTGGAGCAGGGGAGAGCAATGGGGGAAAATTGGGACCATTGTAATACAGCAACAACAAAAAAAAGAGAAATGAAAACAGATGTTCAAACAAACAAACAAACAAACAAGCAAGAAGAAGACAAGTGTGTCTTGAGCTAGGCCCTTGGATGAGGCAGGTGGGATTCAGGGCCAGGCAAGAATTATCTGCAGCCAAGGAGGTGAACTTGGATAAAGAGATTCCGGGCCAGACTGCTGCATGCTGGGGTGTGCCCAGGAAGGAGGAGGGAAGAGGCCAAGAGCATGAGGAGAGGTGTTGCTGTCACTGCTGGGGCTGCTGGGGCTGCAGAGACAGGGCTCTCCCTGTCCCCAGGGCATCCTGAAGGCCAGGAGAGTCTAGCTTTTTCCATCTCTTTGAGAAGCTGTTAGTCCAAACTGTCATGTGTGGTGTCTCAGAACCAGGTCCTTTCCTCTAAGGTCTGTGACAGAGCTGGGGCACAGCCCTGTCCACAAGTCAGGTTCCCCGGTCTCACCCTGGTTCTGCCACTAGCTAGCTATGTGAGAGAAAGTAAGTCATTTCACTTCTCTGGACCTCCTCTTCCTCATGTATTAAATGGTGGGTGAGGGGACCGATGAGAAAACCGTAGGCACTGCTGACACCGATGTCCTATAATCTTTTAAGACCTGAGGAACCTTAACTGGTTCAGCTATGTCCCCACCTTCCCTTACACATCCTCTGTACCCCTACCACCACCTGAGCCCAGATGATACACAGCCCAGATGACTTCTCTGTCTCTCTCTGTCTCTCTTTCTCCCTCTCTCCCTCTGTCTCTCTGTCTCTGACACACACACATACACACCCTCCTTGCCCCATGTACTGTGCATCCCTGGACTCTCAATCCTCTGTAAAACTTGCGGTGGTTGGGAAGCAGCCTGGGTCCAGGGCACCTCAACAGAAAATCTGACTCTATGTATTTCTCCCCCCGCGCCCCCCCCCCCAAAAAAAGCATTAGCAGAAGGGGAGAGTGGAGCATCAAAGCAGAGAGTTAGCACTGGAAAGGGCTTGCCAAGTGGAGAGGGGGCGCTGGGGAAGGGAAGACAGCTTTAGAGAGAGGACTAGAGAGAAAGAAAGTGAAGCCTCAGCTCAGCTGCAGGGGACTCGTGCTGAGAGTGAGGAGTGAAGTGTGCTGACAGCCTTGTCAGGAAATTGCCTCAAAGCTCCCACACCCTGGGCTGTCAGGTTCCATCTCCCCAGGGGAGGAGCCCCTGTGAGTCACCGCTGCTGTCTGTCCCCTCGATTCCACCCCACCCCACCCCAACACACAGCCCTGCTCCAGAAAAGGGAATTAATTTCTGGCTATGGTTTTCTTCACCTGGGAGAGATGCTGGGCATTTTGGCGGCGTCAGAGGAGAGGAGAGAAAGCAGAAGGAAGTCAGCACTGCTGGGCTGGGGCCACCTCGGGTCGCACTGAGTCACCCAGAGCAAACTGGTGCCTAGGATTGAGTTGGTCTTCTAGGCAAGTGTGGCACTTAAGAAAGAAGTGGGCTTTCTTTAACAGCACAGAGCCTGGAACAGCAGCGGGCCACCTAGGACCGGCACATCCAGGGCCCTGGAACAAAGCTGGACTGTGTATAGGCCCAGCCCTGCTGACGGGGAGGCTTGGAGTTTAGAGGGAATGGTTCGGGCAGCCTCATTTGCAGAGTGCACAGTTTCTTAGCCCTGGAGGTCCGAGAATAAGTCCCACTCCCATTGAGCACACTCTAGTTTCTTCTGTGGCCCTGCCTCCTTTTTTCTTGTTCCCCTTTCTGTGGGAATAGGTCTCAAGTGCCAGCCCCAATTCTGCTTTTCACTCACTCCTTAGGGCTTCACCCATCACCTTCATAAGGTAATTTCTTAGTCTGTCTTAAAAGTCCTTTTTACTGTTCTTTACTTTAAAAATATAGTACATGACTATATGCTTATAAAATTTTCAAAGTTTCAAACAATTCAGAAATGTGTAAAGTAAGAAGTAAAAGCACCTCTTTTCTCCTTCCCTCTAATATGGTATGTATTCTTCTAGATCTTTTACATGTTCACCACACACACATAGACAGAAAGACACACTACACATACAGACACATACAAATTAGGTTTTAAAACAATTATTGTGTAGATTTATCATGTCATATTACTATTTTGCTATCTGCTCTTTTTACTTAAAAAATATCAGATATTTTCCAGGTCAGTATCTAAGGATATACTTCAATATATATAGATATATTTCACATGACCCTCCATAATAGAGTTGACGAATCCCTTAATTGGTGGGTCTTTAGGTTGTTTTTAAGTTTTTGCTTATGCAAACAATGCCACAGTGAGCTTCCTTAAACATACATCATTATGCACAAAAATAAGTATTTCAGGTTTCCAAAAGTGGCATTACTGGTTCAAAAGGTATGCACTGAATAACTAACTCTGACTTCTCTTTTGAATTTGAAATCCACATTCCAAGCAAGAGTCCATGGATGTTTGGAAGGGGGTGGCCTGCCATTTTTATTCAGGTGAATGTCTCCAAACACTTCAAACTAAACAAGTCCAATATTAAGCTACTTATCCCTTCCTCTTCCCTCTGGCCACTCTGCATCCCAGCCTCTTTGGTTTGGTCAGCATCACCCTATACATGCTGTCACCCAGGCACCACACCTTGGGTCATGTGTACCAAGGTGTCTGTGTGTCCAGAGTTGCCCAGGATTACTCAGTATGTGTCTACTGTCCTGGTAAAATGATTGCTTGTACTCCTTTCATGCTCACAACTGTTCTGGATTGGACAGTAAATTAAATGGCCATGCTGGCCCTCTTCAATCTTTCATTCTTGTTCAGTCCATCACTAAGTCCCACCAACTCTCCCTTCATTCTTCCTTCTGTTCTTTTCCCTGTGCATGGCTCTGCAACCCATCATCAGGCTTGAGAGACAACAGTAGCTCCTAACTAGTCCCCCTGCTCTGCATCTCTCTCCCCTTCAACCCACTCTTCCACTCCATGGCCAGTCTTATCTTTTTAGGTCACTGCTTTTATCATATAACCCTTTTGTTCTCCATTGCCTGTAAGAATAAGTCCACTCGAGATTCATTATAAAGCCATAGTGCACCAGAGCACTCATCTCCCATCCCCAGAGGTCAGGAATCTGTATAATCTTATCTGGAGAAGAGGCAGGAGCCAAGTACTGGAAAAAGTGCCTATGCCCCCCAAATCTGCATGAGATGGGCTGGCATGAAAAAAACAAATTAATAACTGATAAAGAGAAAAACTCTCTGATCTGAACAAAGCTTGGAAGTTGGTTTGGTGTCTCTTTGGATTCAGATCTAGGGGTGTCCATAGAGAAAGGCCGCCTTGGCAACACTCCTCCCGCTCATGATTTCTCTCTCTGCACACCTGCTTTGTCCCCTAGTGCCACAAAAACTCCAATTAGTTTATCCCACTTCTTGTTCCAAACCTGGAGTCTTCAGGGACATCTTTTCATGTTTGGTAGTTTCTGACTGGCTCTCATTCAGTTGCTGCCTGCCCACTGCATTCATTCCAACTCTGAGCAGTGTCATATATGATCAAAGATCACAGGAACACCCAGTCTTTGAGCAAGAGGGAGGGGGCAACAAAGGATGTTGTTACAGTTGACCCTCAAGCCGTTTCAAGCCATACCCTGGTGGTACTATTCTAGGAAAACTTCATGGAGAGTCTGGTCAGAATTCCCTGTTCTTCCCCCAGCATGTTATCCTTCCCCCCCACACACCTGAATCTTTAGAATAAACCTTTGGAGCTCCTCACCAAACCTAAGAGCACCTGCAGCCTCTTCACTCCCTTCCCTGCCATCCCCTCCCCTCACTCAGATGTTGCCAAATAAATGGTGAGCTTGGATGGGTCCTGGTGGCCAAACTCCAAATAGAGGGGGAGGAATCCTGGCCTCTTGCCAGCATTCAGTCCATGGTAATTTGGCAGGAAAGCACCAGCTGCATATATCTGCACATCTGTTTATGCCTCTGGCTTGTTATTTATTCTCTGTCTTTCATGGGCAGCAGAGCCAGAGCACACCTCAACTCTTCCCAAGTTAGATTAACTGGGAAAGAAGGCTAGGACACTCAGTCACTACAATTGCTGATGTTCATTGAAGGGAGTGCCTTCTCCAGCAGCTGCTGCTACTTTTCACAGTGGCACAGAGGAGAGAAGCAAAGGGGTAGGAAAAGGGAGGGAAAGGGTGGGAAAAAAAGAGAGATGAGGGGAGGGCTGTGGAGTTAGAGCCATAATCATGCTGGGAGTACATAAATCAGATGGGTCAACCTCTAGCCCCACAGAGGAGCACAGTTGACCAGTGTTTCAAATACAGTTACTCTGGCCTTCCTGCTGGACACCAGATTTCAGCATGTGTGTGTTCTTGGATGGTGTGGGTGAGAGTAAGCCATGGCAATAGGTCTTTAATGGAGGCTAGGTAGGATAGGCTCCTTGAGGTGTTTAAATAACTCTTCTTGGGGGATTGCTGGGGTGGAGTACTTGGTTATGAAGACCTGGTGCCAGGCTCTGTCCCTCGGATTAAGAAGAAACAAGAAGAGGAGGAAGAGGAATAAAAGAGGGAGGAATAAGAGAAAGGGGAGAAGAAAGAAAAGGAAAAAGAGTGTTAAAGAATAGAGAAACATGTTTGGCAGGAAAGAAAAAAGAATGGGTGGAGGGGTTGGGAATTTGGATATCCTTGAATTGTTGAAGGTGCTATCCTTGGTCCTGACCAACAAAGGGCCCAGAAGTAGCCCAGAGTCCCTGTCCTGGATGGGGCTCCAAACTCCCTGTAATTTCCTTTGAAGGAGACTGGATAATTTTACAGTAAAACAAAGAGCTGGAGTCTCATATGGTGAGAACTGAATCCACAGGTCTGACTTCTCCCACTATTAGCTCATCTCCCTCCTGCCTCTCTCTCCCCAAGCAACTTCTTGTCCAGTCAATGCTTCTTGCAGGGGACAGATAGGTGTGGGCTCTGAGAACCCTGGGAAGGGCTCCTGAATAAGGGTGCAGGCACCTGAGCCCTGGGGTATACTTGAACTTAGTGGGGGAAAGTGGGGGTACCCAAGGGTGAATAGTGCTTGCCTGGTCAGGTTTAAAGCAAATAGACCCTGGCAAAAGTCTGGACAGTTTTTAAAAGATTTTATTTATTTATTTTTAGAGAGAGAGGGAAGGAGAAAGAGAGGGAAAGAAACATGAATGTGCAAGAGAAACATTTATCAATTGCCTCTTGCACAATTCCAACTAAGACCTGGCCTGCAACCCAAGCATGTGCCCTGGCTGGGAATCAAAATGGCAGCCTTTCAGTTTGCAGGACAACATGCAACCCATTGAGCGATACCATCCAGGGCTGGACAGACGTTATCTTTCCCCTTTCTCTCCTGCTCCTTTGCAAAACTTGAATACCAACTTCACTTTTTCCCTCCTTCAAAATATTATATGCAATGAGCTGTTCACAGGCAGGCCTTGCACAGATGGGGGTTTAATCAGTTAGAATCTAAGCACACGGCATTCCAGCCTAATCCAATTCCAATCAGTTCATTAGAGGAAATATTCATCACCCAGAGATTACAGCAGGGCCAAAACTCTGAATGGATTCTAAAGAGCTGTCAGTGGAGCAGTAACTGCACCAGCAGAGATGGGAGGCCAGATTGTGTGGAGGGTGCCTGGCAGACCCTGGGCATGCTCTGGGGCCTCTGGTCTTACTAGGCTACTGATAAGTACTTTTTTTTTTTTTTTTTTTTGAGAATCATGTTTACAGATCTTAGGGCCAGGCACTGAGGGAGAGTATAGTAAGAAAATATAAACTACCCTTGGGAGTCCCTGTTTAGAGGGGAGATACATGGCCTCCTGCTTTTAGGGAACCCTCAGCTGGTGAGGAAGCCATTGCTCCCACCCTCTAGACTGCTCTCTGAAGAGTGTTAATGTGTGCCCTGGCTGGTGTGGATCAGTGGATTGAGCACTGGCCTGCAATCCACAGTCAGGTGGAGAACCCAGGACAGAGATTTATTATAAGGAATTGGCTTATGCGGTTGTGGAGGTTGGCTGAGCAAGTCTAAAATCTGTAGGTCAGGTGCTATGGAAGGAAAGATCAGGACCAAGCTGGACCCCTGGGCACCAGCAAGGCTGTTGTCCACAGGCAGTCAGGAAAGTCAGGAATGGAAGGTCTACGGTGAGGGAAGAGCAATTGTGGACTCAGCTGCTGTTTGATTCTCCACCATCAGGGAGAGCTCAGGCCCTTTGAAGGGTTCAACTGACTAGGTCAGGCCTGCAGAAGATAATCTCCCTAGTTTAAAGTCAACTGATTAGGGACTTTAATTACATCTTCAAAATTCCTTTTCAGCAGGACCTAGTGTTTGCTTGAATAACCCGGAGAAAGTGTGTGTTTGTTACAAAGTGGCTGCTCTCCTGTCTTCCATTCTCATTGCTCCATGAGTTGACACACTAAAAAATGATTTTTATGAACATTAACTTTTAGATACTCTTTAGGAAAGTTCCTGCCAGCTAGGAATCTCTCGGTGTAGGTTAGTTGAACCTACTTAACAGAAATTTACATACCTAGGAGCTGAGGCTCTGTTTCCTTTAGCAAAGGGAGGCTATGGACGGTCCATCCTTAGTTGTTCTTGGTCAGAAGTAAGGGTGTCTCTAGGGGGCTGTTGAAGTTTTGGATATGGTGCAGGATGGGGAGGATCTCAACCTCAACCAGCTCTCCAGGGATGCCCTGATCTGGCTATTGAAGCCACCAGAGCCAGAACCACAGGAGCAAGTGATGGGAATGGCCTTCAGTGACCAGTGGCACTTCAGCAGGTAATTACCCAGCAGAAGCTGGAACTGACAGGGTAATTATTAGCTTCTAATTGCAGGGCAAACCCAGGCCGAGATCCTCCTCTCCAAAGCAGAGGGCATTACTATTTGCATAGCAATTAATTACTTTGGGAGCTACCGAATTTAATTACACACTCGTCCACAGGAGCCAATAATTAAATTACTCTCAGAAACAGGGTATTTATTTCCCAGTTAGGCTGAGCAGGTAGCTCCTACCTGGGGAGGTAGGCCTGGGTGGTGGCCCCTGAACTAACAGTTGGCCCTCAGCCTGAGCAGGCACTGAGTGGCAGCTTCAGTGCCCCAGGAAGGAGAGGCTGTGCTGGGAAGCAGACGGACACCCAACACACACAGATGCAGGCCCTCGAGGAGCACGTGGACGTGCAACACACTCAGACCTGGGGCTGGCGCTTGGACATGCAGTGTAGCTGAGGAGCCAGGCACATGTGCTACCTGTAATCACATGTGTAGTGGGAAGGAGGACAAATGGGCCAAATAGGACATTTGGCTCAGTCATTTTGCAGTTATTTGGCCTAACTTATGTCAAAATATAAAAACGTGCTTTTAGTACTATGTACTTTGGTCAACAGACTGATTCTGAGCCACTTCTGGAATCTCTTTTCACCTCTGATTCCTCTCAGGGACTGGTTGGGGTTGGAACGATGGGGGTTTGGGGGGCTCAGGACAGTGGGGTTGGGGAGGGGCTAGGCAGTACTTGTTTTGTACGTCACTGGATAACAATTAAAAAGTTCTGAAAATTTAATGTTCCTGTGCCAAAACAGCCATGTCAAATGTCATATACTCCTAAGATATGTGAGTTCATAGAAGACCCTGAGGCCTGGAACCTTCCAAATAGAAAGTAGCTCCTTGGAGCAGAGCTATGTTAGATCCTTACCTTAGTTCTCCCTTTTCATAGAGAGCAAGAGAGGTTGTGGTCACGGAGATGAAAAGGAGCTGAGGGGAGGGAGAAGCCACTGAGGGTGTGTCTGGGTCACTGTGTCTAATGACTGGGATCCCCCCACCCCCCAGGCCTAAGAAACCTTAGAAGTTGGGTAGTATCTTCCCCCACCCCACATTGTCCACCCCTAAGTTCACCTGCCTTGGTCTCCATTTTATGCTTCCCATTGGCTGCCTGGTAGGTAGTTGAGGCAAATGGCTTCTCCCTCCATTCTATCAGGAGAGTATGGGGTGAGGTGTTTGGCTCATTAGGGCAGACTGCTGCTTGGGGTGGATGCCCCTGTCCTCTGGACTAGTGGACCTGGGATCTCTGTGCACCATCCCCTTCTGAGAAAGGATGGAAGGAATAGGGCTCACTTCCCTTGCCCTTCACTCCTTTTCCTGGGAAGGGTCTCAGGCAGATCCACAGGGTCCTGGTTATTCCATCTTATTAACTTCCTCCCTCCCTTTCCTCAGGTGACATTATTGAGCTCCTGCTGGGTGCAAGTCTGGAGCCAGGCCACTCCCCTGCCCCAGTACCTTTGGGTGACTTCTCAACTGTCATGTGTACCCAGACCCTGACCCCTTGGAATTCCCTCCCAAAGCCCGGAGTTGAGCCTCAGCTCCCATCCCTCCAGCGTGGCCTCAGGGCCTCCCCAGGTGGGACCCCATAGGCGCTTCTAATAAAGTTCTCTCTGACTGTTCAGGGCACCCACCACCCGAGGAAAGGAGCAGCCGCCGGCCCTCAACCCAGGCTGCTGACAGCAGCAATCCATCTCCATCACAGTAATGGCGTCCCCATTAATCGGCCATAAACTAATAAAGCAAGCACTTTCCACCCCTCACTGCCCCCCCCCCAACTTCATTAAGTCTTTAGTACATTAATATGTCTTACTTAGTGTCAGCTAAGCCTCCTATTCCATTTGGGGTGGAGCATGGTGTAGTGGGCACCCTGCCCAGTGGGGGGTGAACATGACCCCTCCCCTGGCCTGAGCAGAGGCGTTTGCTGACTTCCTCTCCCTCATCCTCCACACACTGCCCCCTTGAGGGGTCTGAGAGGTGGAGTGAGAAGCAGGAGCAGGAGGAACAGGAAACTGGGGAGCAAGACAAGTGGGGAGAAAGGGGAGGAAAATGAAGGAGGAGACAGGATGGACTGAGGAGGAAGGCGGTTCTCGAGGAAGGAGGAGACGGGATGGGGGAGGAGCTGTACATCACCAAATTAAATTTGTGATTCAGGCATCAGATGGGCCGACAGCCAGAGATTAATTCGGCTGATCGAGTTATAAAGAGCGGGAGGCCTGGGTAATCAATCTTGCAGCTGTCAGTCCGACAGGCAGGAGTATTAACCTGGCGAGACGGCACATACCAAGGACTTTTTCATTTCATTCACCCCAACCGTGTCCCTGACCACCTCTGGCCCGTCTCTCCGAATAATAATAATTGTGTCTGTTAACGATGACAGAGACAGGATGAGCGGACTGGCTCTCTGCCAGGGCCTTCTCTCCTGGAGTTCCCACCCATGGCTCAGTTTGACCACTCCCAGAAAGCAGAGCAAGTAACAGCACTTGCTTGACCCTCTTTGAGAGGTGGGAAAATTGAGGCAGGAGTCCAACAAGACCAGAGAGCTGGGAAGGTACTCTGAGATGAAGAACAATGTCCAAGACTCCTTTCATCTCCTGGGAAAAGTTGCTCCCCAACAAGTTGGTTCAGCGCATGACACCTTCAGTTCTGGCCGAGGTAGCTGGGATCCAGGTTAAGCTAAGCACCCCCTCTGGCCTCTTTCCACCCTGGCCTTGAATCTGGATGCTGGATGGGTTGGGTTGGGCCCCTGGGCTGGGGCAGCTGCTCTTCCTGGCAAGCCATCTCCTCTCCTGCTCACTCCGCACCCGCCCCCCCCCCCAGTGTCAGTCCGCACCTGGGGGTGGGGTGGGGGTCTCTCTGCAGAGACTTGTGGAAACACCATCCCTTGGGCAGGGAAGGGGTGGGGGCAGAATCTTGAAGCTGACACTTCTCTCAGCTCCAGCTAATTTTTACATCCTTCAAACTCTGATATCTCTTTCTCCTTGCTCCAGGGAAAGGAAGGGGGAAGAGGGAACAGTGTGTGTGCATGTGTGTGTGTGCGCACGCGCGCGCGCGCATGTGTATGAGAGAGATGTGATGGGACACCTTTAGGCTTACTGGGAGTGAGCCAGGACTGCATCAGCCCTCTAAAGTCATCATGCCAGGGTGAGCTATAGCTAGTGGAGGCCTTGGAGGGCTGAGGTGAGGAGACTCAAATCCTCTCCTCCTTTCTCAGTAAGAACCAAGCCTAAGGTTAGTTGAGGGGGGCTATGGTCCCTATAATGTCCTAAAAATGTTATCTATTTTTACTGTTATTATTATTACCAATTTAGGGACAACCCCATCCCTACAGACAACAACACAAAAACTCTCATTTATTGTGTTCTAAGAAATATCTTCACATATTTGCTAAGCATTTTATATATATTACAACTTTAATGTTCACAAAAAGCCCTGGGTAGCAGGTTCTATTTTCAGCCTCATTTTGTAGGTGAAAAATTGAGGTTCAGAGGGGTTGAGAGACTTGCTTAAGCTTGCACAGCCAGGAAACAGTAAAGCCAATACCAGCTCCCTGCTCAGAGCCTCAGCACGAGTTAACTTTCTCCCAAGGTCCCCAAATTTTATTTGCTCTCCACCCTGACCCTATCCCTACCAGTTTTCCCTCTTGTTTTCTGTTGGCTGATTCTGGATATCTGTAGCTAAATGTACTTGGGCACCAGATCCCTCTGGGTATGAGGGGGCTGAGGAGGTGGTGCTGTGTTCAGAGGTTGGGGTGGGGGGCTTGGTGTCAGAGCACATGCATCCAGGGAAAAGGGAAGAATAGGGGCCCCACCCCGGGAGGTGCCCCAGTGCCCTGCCCTGGAGTAACTCCAGTAAGTAGAATCTGCCCCCTCCTCAGACCCCATGGCCTCTTGGGAAAGAAGAAGGTGCTGACTTGCACACACACACCCCACCCTCCCCAGGGATAGAACAATTGGAGAGCTGCCATGCTGGGTGTGTGTTCGGGGAGGAAGGGATCCTGGCTTGGATGGTTCTAGAGAGAAAGCTCTCCCTATCACCTCCTGACCCCAGCTGGGGCTGGGTCCAGGGTGGGTGGGGGAAGTGGGCCTGGCTGGGGTGTCAGGAGTTGGACGCTGGAGCCAGGCCAGCCCTTCTCCCAGGCTCCCTGGGACCCATTTCAAGTGGCTGCTTCCAGGCTGGGCCGGCCCAGGGGAGTGGGAGTTGGGAACAGGGAGCCTGTTTCCAAGCAAAAGTTCAAGGGTCTCTCTCCCTGAGCCCTCTCAGGGCAGCCATAGATTCCACCCTGTCAGTCTTGAGTTTACTCCTTACTCTTTATCTAGGGCCAAGGTCCAATGGAGGGACCTAAGTCCCTGGAGATTTTATGTGTCACCTCCACCCCATCTTGAGGCAGTTCTTGTGCTTGGAATGGGGATGGATGGAGACCCCTGGCACAGATCGCTGGGGTAGCTGAAGATTTTGCCTATTGTGGTTCCTCTCGCACGCCTTTCGTTCCCTCCCACCGGTCTTCTCATTCGTGCCAGATCCTGGGTCTGGGGACTGGTTTCCAGTAACTCAGGCGCTTCTTGTAGCTGGAGGGATGGGGATGTTCTCTGGTTTCTAGTCCTTTCATCTCCATCAAGGACATGGGATCAGACCCCCAAGGACTGTCTTATTGTGGTCACCACGATGGTCCTTCAAACCATTGCTCTCCACCTGTAGGTAACGGAAAATTATCTTCATGATCTCTGCGTCTCCTGCCGCAGGATGGGGAAAGGTGTGTTGCTGGGGAATGAGTGATGAGAGTCTTCAAAGGCAAATCATGTAGAACACTTGTTTCAGAAACTGGCCGTCTCTCTGTGCCTCCATTTCTTCATCTGTAAAATGGGGAAAATAATGCCTGCTTTCTTGGGTCGTGATGATGCTCAAGTGAGCTGGCAGAGAGGGCCTTGCGCTGTGCCTGTATGTGGCACTGTACACTGAGGGTGCTGGATTAATATTTGAAACCATCCGCCGAAGCAGGGGAGGGGCGTAGCGTGCGGTGAAGGTGCAAGCTTCAGGGGAGACACTCCCTCCGCACCCTCAGTCTCCTTGCCACCCAGCCCTCATCCTCACACTGTGAGGAGCCTGGGCCAAGGCCCTCAACTTGGACACCCCCAACACTGAGGAGCTCTTGGACGGGGCTAGGAGAATGTCTGCATGCTGGACCAGGTTGTGCTTGAGGGCCGTGGGTTTCCACATCCTGTTTTGAGAAAGGAGTATTTGGACATCAGCCAGGCTGTGTATATATATGTGTGAGGGTGTGTGTCTGTGCACATGTGTGTGTGTGGGCTCAATAGCTGGCATCAAAGTACTGGCTGGTTATTTTCTGTCTCTGCTCACCCAGCCCTGGTCCCCAGGAATCTCCGGACCTGAGCTGGTGTCCAATGGGCCTGAGGGGCAGGATTAGGTCCAGGAAGATGGATTTCCCTGTCCCCTCAGCCCCTATCCAGCAGGGGAGAGGAGGAGGCTGCTTCATTATGTTTAATGGGATTATTGGGGGGAGGGATAGTAGTCATGGGGCATTAGCTGCTAATTGGGTCCATAATAAAGTTTAATAAAGCCCTTATGGTCTTTGCCATTAAGTGTAATTAAGGGGGTGCTCTGTGGTTGGGGGTAGGTGTTGGTGGGGAATGGGTACAGAGCTCTTACTGGTAGAAGGAGCCAGAACAGGAGCAGGTGATGGGGAAACTGGCAGCTATGCCAAGGCTGGGAGCTGCACTGGCTTCTGGAGCTCAACTCTGGCTGGGCTCGACAGCAGATCCCCTGGGGGCTGGAGGGGGTGAGGTGGACAGAAATGGAAGGGGGTTCGCCATGTGCTGTATGTAGGTGTCCAGGGGGAAATTAACCTCAGCCCAGATGTCCACACCCTGGAAGACTCTCAGGACATCTTCAGAAGATATTGTACTTCCCAGGAGAGATGACATGGACAAGTTAGGAGTTTTGGGGGCCTGACCCTGGGTTGGGTTTGCTGTGTGACCTTGGGGAAGTTGCATAACTTTTCTCAGCCTCAGTTTCCCCTTCTGCAACTTGAGGACAAATAACCTTGTGGGTAATAATAGAGGATAATAAGAGCTGGTTCCAGAAGCTAATGTGATGGGAGGAAAGTAGATGCGTGATGTGATGCTGCTGTTTTTTCTTCAACCTTTTATCTATTTCATTTTGTAATTATACAAAAAATGCTTGAAGTCTTGTTGTATATATATTCAGACACATATAGAGTAAACCTCCCCATCCCATGTCCCCCTGTCATCAATTTCACATTTATTTTTCCAGTTTTGGGGATACATTTATGTAATATATATGTACACAGGGAAACATAGTTTTTCTTTCTTTCTTCATTCTTTTCAAAATATAAATGGAATGCTATTTTTGTACTGTTTTGCAACTTGCTTTTTCCTCTTACATTTGCCTTTGCAGTGTTTCCATGCCAGTGCATGTAGATCTATTTCATTTTTCCTGGCCACTCACTACTCTATAGCCTGAATACACCATCATTTACTTAAACAATTACTGATTGATGAACATTTATTTTCAGTATATGATATTTAAACAGTAGATCATCCTTGCATAATCTTGGTGTACTTGTGTATTTCTATCAGCTAGATTTCTAGAAGTACAATAGTTGGGCCCCAGGATATATGCACTTTACTTATTTTTTGTATGTTTAATTTCTTTTTCATTTTTGAAAGATGAAGTATGTACAAAGTTCAAAAAAGTCATAAAGAGTATAACAGTAAAACTTTGTCTCCTTCCCACTCCTGCCCTCCATTCTTTTTCTCATAGGCCATCATTGTTACTTCTTGAAGATTTTTTTAAAAGATATTTTCAAAGATGTGCAAAAGCTTGTTTGCATATTTACCTTCTTACCACCCCCTCCCACCCCCTCACCATGATGGCATATTCTACACTATTCGGTACCTTGCTTTTTATCAGCACCTTGCTTTCCTTGTACCTTGGAGATCATTCTCAATGGGAACATGCAGGTTGTTCTTTTGAATGGCTGCATAGTATTCCACTGTATGGCTCTGGCTTCATTACTTAGCTAGTCCTCTACATGGACACCTAGAATGTTTCTATTTTTAGCTCATACAATGCTACAATAAATTTTCTTGATATATTCCTCTGAGCACAATTGCAGGGCACACATAGACAAATTCCTAGAAGTGGAATTACCGGGTCAAATGATATATTTTCATTGAAAAGTTTTGATAGCTCATGCCAGATTGCACATTGAGATGATACTACCCATCTACCCCACTTCCAAAGTGGGGTAGCTGCTGCCTCCCAAGCCCTTAGCCTCAGCCACATAAGTTGCACCGGCACAGTCATGGGTTCTTCTAGAAGCTCCTGGGATCCAGGTGTCTCAGGTTGAGTATAGTTTTCCCTGGGAAAGCCCAGGCAGGAGGGACAAGGTGCGAGCCCTCTACTCTGTGCTTAAGAAAGCCACTGAGTAAACACAGTTGTCAGCAGGGAGGAAGAGTTACAGTCAGGGTCAGGGGTTAATGCGGATGGAGCTACCGGACACGCTGCACAGAGCAAACAAAACAAGTTGAGGGGAGAGGGGCTGGCCCTAGGTAGGGGTGGGGCGCCAGCCAGCCTGGACTTGGCTCTTCCCTGGGCAGATGCTGTCACGGGCTTGGACTCGGGACCACTAAAGACCTTGTGGGTCTGAGGCCACAGGGGCAGATTTCCCCTTCCATAAAGCCTCCCCAGCCTAAAGCCAGCAGGGTGGGCCTGCTGAGCAGCCCTGCCCTCCTTTGGGGCCCTTTCACAAGGTAATCTCCCCAGAGCCTTGTCTGGGAGGCTTTGAGAGGTATTAGAGGTGAGCCAGGCGGGGGGCGCCTGGAGCCAGGCACAGTTTTTAGAGCATTCCTGGGCATTAGGCGCCCTGTCCCAGCCCAGCCTTGCCCTTGCTCCACTGAGCCTGAGGGCCTTCTCTGCCTCAGCCACTGCTGGCCTAATTATAGGTGTCCATGTCAGGGTCAGCAGTTGGGTTAATTTGGGGCTTGTCCTGGGGCGGCCAGGGCTCATTAATGGAGTCCCAAGGAGTCCAGGGATGAGCCAGGCAAACAGGGGATTAGGGGCTGAGAAAGACTGCTGTCGCGGAATGATGGGCCAGTCAGGGCTGTGAGTGAGGCAGCTTCAAGTGTGTGTGTTCACATACTCCCCGCACAGGCGCTCATACAGAGACACCGACAGGTGCTCAGACACACAGACACACACAGCTGCAGACCCAGACACTCACCAGAGACTCATGGAGGCAGACGCAGAATTTCATACCCACGCGGGCTCACGCACAGACACAAGTGTGATGACAGAGCTCCTTCCCACAAGTCTGTGGGGTGTGCAGGCAGTGGGAGCCTGGAGGAGACGAACCAGAGATTCTCTCTCCAGCCAGAAACACTGGCCTGTCCCTGCCAGCCTCCTCTGGTGCCCCATCCCACCCACCCCAACCAAGGGGGCGATGCTTCCTTCTCCGTTTCTCTCAGCACCTCCTCCCACCCTGGGACTGGAATTCTGAAGCCTTGGCCTGTGGGTAGAATGACTTAGAGCAGGCTCCTGGTAGGCTGGGGGGCTGTCAGCCCAGGTCCCAGAAGCACCCGCACACCCACCCTGTGCACCTAATAACCCTTGGGTCCTGAGGGAAGGCAGGGCCACACTGTACAGAGGTCACTGAAGACGAGGAGGAGGAGGAGAGGAGGAAGGAGCTAATAGGAGCCAGGGCTGGGAGGGGCTAGGCAGGGGGAAATCGCTTAACCCCAAAGCCGCCACTGGTCTTTGGAACCCCCAGCACTGATGGGGGCCAGCTGGAGCTGGCTGAGGACAGGAGGCCCAAGTGTGGGAATCTAGGGAGGGCGCCTTCCAGGGCTTCCTAAGGTCAGCTGGGAGGAGGGCACTGGAGCATTCTTTCCCAGCCTGCCCTGCTGCTACCATCCCCGACTAGAATGTGGAGACAGGACCTGGCTCCCTGGCTCTTGTTGCTGACAAGGAACTTTGTACAGCATGAACCACCATGCCACATCCCAGCTGGCTGGCTGATGTGACTCCACTCCTTGAGTGATGGTGGTGGCAGCGTGGGGGTGAGGGGCAGATGTGGTAGAGGGTTAAAGAGCCAACATTTGACTCTAGAAGAGTCAGGTTTTCCCAAGGATGCCTCCTTTCATCTGTCCCCTGCCCAGCACACCCCCTTGACTAGTTTTTAGAGGTGACTCCAGAGGCAAAGTGACTCTCATTACAGAAATAGCCACTACTCCATCCCACTAACTTAACCTTCTCATCAGTAAAGGTGCCCACAGGGAGAGACTGCCACCTGTTGTCACCTCAACCTTGGTCCTAGGCATTGACTATCCCCTTCCTGGTCTCCCTGTCTCCTCATGCCATCTCCAGGACCTCCCACATACTCCAGGCCCATAATTGAATATAAAGGCCCAGAAGCCAGTGCAAATAGCGGCATTAATCACCAGCAACCTGGCAGCCTCCTGCCATAGATCTTTCTCACATGTAAAACAGCTCATGTTAATCATTGCTGCTGATTTATTGTCTTCTCTGCCTTGTACATAAATTATTCACCATTGCCTGCGTGTGGAACAATCCTGTAATGAGGGCTTCCATCCTTCCATCCCTGAGGTGGATCGTCAGACCTCTGGGTCCCTGCTGGACTGTGGGTATTCACTGGTCTGGGCCCAGGCACAGGGATTGAGGGGATGGTAGGAAGAGGGACCCCCTTCACAACTCTCTGTGTCACCCAGAAGCACATACAGGAACTCTTCAGCTCCAGAAAACAGGACTTTGGCCTCGGAGACTTCTCTAGTCTGGACAGGAGAAATGAAACAGAATGGGAGCTGTTGGGTGGCCACTGGGCTTCCTAAGGCTGGGGGGTGGGGGTGGAGCTGAAGGAGCCTTTACCTGGAGGTTTCTGCCCAACACCTGAGAGTTTCTGCAGCCAATCAAGTCCAACTTTAGGGAGTTCCTCATCCCAGGAAGCAGGATGTGGGTGTGTCGATGGGGCTTGGAGGCCTGCCCTGCGCAGTGCCCTGTAGTAAGTACCCTGGGGTCTGTGCTGCCCTCTCTGAAGGTCTCAGAAGCTGATGGCAGTAGTTATGACAACGTCCACCAGATGGCAGACCTAAAACCCAGTGCAGCAGCTCCAGGAAGCGCGAGATCGCATGCCTTGGGTGAGGAAGTGTCTTTGGGAAGGAGAGTGATGAAGACTAGGTGGAGATGAGGAAGCCTTGCTGAGAGTAAGAGCCCTTAGCCTCAGGTGGACCAAAAGACAGGACCCATCTCACACATCAGACCACACATGGTGCTAGCTTCAAATGGGATGGTCTCAGGGGACGGGCTGGGGGTCCAGGAAGTGTGTATGGGCAGTGTTTCTTGGGTGGGGGAGAATACAGTCGGTCCCAACTTCATGGGCCCTGGTCCAACTCCCCTGAAATGCAGCCAGCCAGGGCTCTCCTTCCCAGGCTCAAGCCCATCACTTTCGCAATGCCTGTCTCTCCGCTGAGAGACCCTCGGAAGCAGCCAATACAGGAGCTACTGGTATCATATGGTCAGCGGGGGGTCCAGCAAAGCCCCACTGGCAGCATCTGGAGCACTCACTGATCCTGCAGCCTGATCACTCAAACCCACAGGCCTGTAAGTTGCTTGGACCCAGTTTGCTCAAGGGCCTCAATCTCCCAGCAGACCCATTCCTCCCTCCTCCATGTAGAACTAGCTGCCTAGAGATATAAATGGGTCCTAAGATTCAGGAGACTTGTGGCTTCAACACTGGGCTTGCCAGAGACCCCCAACCAGACCCTCCTCTAAGTCTCTCAGCCCCCACGTACCCCTTTGAGGGTATGGTCCTATGTCATCCATGGAGGGTGGGTAGAGCACTGCATGGCATTGTGTCGCCATCTAGTCAAGGAGCTGCTTCCAACTTAGATGCAGGACTCTGGCCCTTTAAATGCCCAGAGTCCCAAGGGTAGAGCTGGCAGAACCAGGCTCTGAAGATCAGCCAAGCCTCCTTTAGCCCCAGCTACCTCAGTTGGAGTCCTAGGAAAACAACAGGGACATCCAGCATCTATCTCCTTGACAGTTCTTGCCTATGTGTCCTAACGGGAAACCCTACCCCCCAGCTTCTGCAGCTATTAATTAGCTGGGATTCTGGAGTCTTCCTCTTAGCCCCTGGACCTTTGTGACCTGCTGGGAACTCCAAGCCCCAGGTAGGGCCATATCTCCTGCTCTCAGGCTCTTTGAAGGCAAGGTCAAGGCCTCCCCATCAATGAAGGCCGATGTTTCTCTAAGTGTGACACTTGGGCCTGAAGACCTACTGTGCTGCAGGCTGTGGAGATGGGGTCCAGGGAATGGAACTGTTAATAAGCTACCTAAAGTCTGCACAGGAGATTCCCTCAGAGCCAGGGGAATGTCCTATTAGACCTGAAGCTTCCTGAGGGCAGCCGCAGACCAGAGTGGCTGGGTGGGAAGGCTTTCCTAGCTGACATCAAAGTGCTGACTTCCTGGCAGCAGCTGCCCCGGAAGCAGGCATGCCCTTGGCCTCCTCCCTCTCCTTCCACCTGGTCTCCCTCCCTTTCCTGCCAGCCCTTGCACACCCAGCTTGCCTGGCCTCCCTGGACCCTCTGTCTTCATGTCTGTCTTCACATCAGTTCCAGGGCTGCCCCAGCACAGCTTGTTTATCCTTCAGGGGGTCTGAGTGGGTGTTTTAATCCCAATTATGCTTGGACCAGTCATCACAGATACCAAAACAAACGTCCTGGGCGTCAGAGGTGGGGGAGGCTCAGACAGGCTGGTGCCAGGGGGGCTGATAAAGGGGGATATGGTTAGTCCTGGAGGTGATGAGAACTGCTCCTAGTGATGGGGCCCTGGGGAGCAGGGGCTCCTGGGTAATTGGCCTCCTCAGCTAGGCCCAGGCCACAGAGAGAGCAGTCTTTGCCTCAGTGTCTCCCCATCTCCCACTTGCCTGTGGTCTCATCTAACAGAGTGCTGGGGCTACCTTGGGAAAGCCTCATATTTCCTCAGCTGCTGGCTAAGTCTGGCTGCACCTCCAGAAGATGCAGATCTTGACTCCTCAATCCAGGCCATGTAGACTTTGGTACCCTGTCTTAGTGTGTAGTATTGGAAGTAAAAGTCAGGGGTTCCAGCCCCAGCTCTGCTGGACTCACCCTGACACATGGATTGGGGTCCTGTGCCTCAGTTTTCCATCTCAAGGTCAATGAGAAGAAAATGCTTTTCAGTCTGGCTGTCCACGAGGTAGAAAAATTCCAACCCTCCAAGCCTCCCTGGGGTGACTAGAGCACGCAGTAACTCCTCAGGGAGCAGGGGTAGGTAGGATGTGGGGCCTGTTTGAGACACTGGAGGCAGGGCTAAGGAGGAAAAATGGAGGCAGTGCTGATGGGTGGGCCCTGATTTTTGTCTAGGCCTTCAGGGGGGTGGGATGTCAGGCATCCAAGACTAGGCCCCCAGCTCCCACCTGCCTCTGTGGCAGGACAGCAATGGTCCTCTGGACCAGGGGACCCTGCAGAGGCCATGCTCAACACCTGCTTCCAGTTGTGCCTGCTCCCCTCTGGGAGGAGTCCCCTCACTCACTGCTGCCCTCTCTGGCTTCTTACCCCTGACCTGCTTTAACCCCACCCTTGCCTTTCTGTTCTGCCCTGGAAAGACCACTGAGCCCATCTTCCCTCTGTCCAATCTGTGCAATGAGCCACTCCTAGGAACATTTTTAATAATAGCAATAATAACAAAAGTAAGAAAACAGCTCCCATTTATTGAACACTTTCCATGTGTTGTGCCAGATGCTTCTGCAATTTGATCTTCATATTAGTTCTGCAAAGCAGGCAATATAGCCGCCCAACTTTACAGGTGAGGAAGCAGAGACTTAGAGAGGTGAAGAAAATTGTCCAGGTCACCCTATGAGGAGGTGTAGAACTGGATTCAATCACGATAGGCCTGACTTCTGAGCCCAAGGTTTTTGAACCAGGCTCAGGATGGCCCAAGGGGGTTTGAATGTCAGTGGGTTTCCATTCTGATCTCTGTTCTGGCCTCTCTTACTCGTTCAACTCTGGCTGCCACCCAAACACAGGCAGCCTCTGCCCCTGGGCTGGAGCCACAATGTGGCAGGTGGAAGGATGGGAGGTGGGTTGTGGGGGTCAGAAATCTGCTTCCCAGGCACTCCAAAGAGGCCCAGATTCACCCTCCAAAAATACTTTCAGTGAGGTCAAGGTCAAGATTAGAGATCTGGCCTCTGAGAAGGAGGGAGATCCACCAGGCACTTCTGAGAGTTGTGCCTGTGTAAGTGAGTGTATGCTGGAGACAAAGTGTGTGTGTCTGTGGCTGTGTGTAGGTAGGTGTGTGCCTGTGAAGCTGAGTGTATGCACCAGTGTGAGTGTGAATGCGTGGGTCTTTGAAAGAGCAAGTGCGACTTGGCAAGTGTGCTAATGTGACCATGTAGGGTATGGGTGCTCCCAAGTGTAAATCGTTGGGCACGTGTGTGAGAGCCCAAACGTGGGTGGGAAAAGCAGTTACTGCCTGTGTGTCTTAGAAGAAGAATCTCAGAAGACCCAGAGTTCAATCTCTGCTCTGCTGTTAACCAGCTAAGTGGCTTTGGACCTGTTACTTCTCTAAGTTTCCATACCTGCAATAGGGAGAAAAGCCCTCATAGGGCTATCATGAGTGTCAAACATGACACGGGGATAGAAACAGAAGCTACTCCTCAGAGTTATAATGAGGAACTAGTGAGGAAATGTGGAGGCAGGATTCCATTCACTGCAGAGGGCTGCCTGATGTGACCATTAGCACCACCCATCACTCAATATTTGTCATGAATTGCTAACACTGAATCCTGGGGCTGTGGGTGCAGCCAGGATCCCCTGGGCCTGGACTTGCCTGTAAGACCACAAATTATAAGTCAAACAAGAATACAGTCAACTTGCCACTCTCTGCTTTCCATTAACCTTTTGTGATCTTTCTATGGCAGCTATGGCTTGGGCCATGGCCGTTGGTCCTTACCTCTGTAAAATGAAGGACTCTAGCCAGTCAGTTTGCAAATCCTTGTGACCTTTGCCAAAGGAGAATTATTGCAAAGATGTGGATAAGACTCTTGGTGACTCATTTGTGTATATCAGGTTTCATTGCTGATGCCTTTATTAATTTAGTCAGTGTACCTTTATGCAGATTTATTTTAAATTTCTAAAGTAAGCTACAAATGCATTTTTGCTGTAAGAAATATAGATGATTGAGTGTCGGTCTGTGAACCAAGTGTCGCTTATTTGATTCCCAGTCAGGGCACACGACTAGGTTGCTCATCGGGTCCCCTGTTGGGGGCGCGAGTGAGAGGCAACCAGACATTGATGTTTCTCTCCCTCTCTTTCTCCTTTCCCCTCTCTCTAAAAATAAACAAACAAATGAATAAATAAATAAATTATTTTTTTTTTAAAGAAAAGAAATATAGATGAAGCACCCTTTCCAATTCCAGAATTCTCCCAAGGGTTACTGCTATGGTCAGTTTACTGGATATCCTTTCTGATCATTTCCTCTACATTTACATACACGTATGAAGTCTGTCTGGAAAAAGTCCAGCTGTTGTTAATATAACAAGAATGGTTTGTGCAACATCGATGTAACCTGGCAGCCAAGGAGAGTGGGCTGGAATGTGCATGTGTGAACAATGAGAACTTTACTGTACCAGTCGGTAGGGGCAGTAGAAGCTGTTGAGTGAGCGTGTGTGTTGTGTGGCCGTCATGTTCAAAATGACTGAGTGAGTAGAGCAATGAATCTGCACCAAATTTTGCGTTAAGCTTGAACATTCCTCCATGAAAACCATTCGGATGATTCAGAAGGCCGCAGCTTTGGGCAACTGGTGATTGGCAGCTTCATCACAACAACATGCCAGCTCATGCATCGTCTTGTGCAGTTTTTTGGCGAAACATCAAATCACCCAGGTGACTCAGTCCCCCTACAGCCCAGATATGGAGCCCTGCGGCTTATGGCTTTTCCCAAAACTAAAATCACCTTTGAAAGGGAAGAGATTTCAGACCATCAGTGAGATTCAGGAAAATATGTTGGGGCAGCTGATGGTGATGGGAGAACTGTGTGAGGTCCCAAGGTGCCTACTTTGAAGGGGACTGAGGCATCATTGTCCTATGAACAATGTTTATTGTATCTTGTATCTTCTTCCATAAACGTCTCTATATTTCTTATTACATGGCTGGATACCTTCTGGGCGGACCTTGTATATGTCATACATAAACAAATATACTGTTTTGGGGGTGTATTTTTATCTTTGTACATGTGTTATTTTTCTGCAAACTTGCTTTTCTAATTAAAAGTATGGCTTAGAAAAACATATAACTTGGAGATACTGCGGAATGAATACATATAAATCCAGCTCATTATTTTTAACTGCTACATATTAAGTATTCCATAGAATAGGGTGCCATTGTTCATTTAGCCACCGCCCTCCACCATTGGACTTTTAGGTTGCTTCTAATTTTTCATTGTTTTATAAAGTGGACACCCTCGTATGTGATTCTGTGGGCAGATGTGAATATTTTTGTTAAGATAATGGATCTCTAGAAACAGAGTTGCTAAGACAAAGATGGCCATTAGTAATTTTAATAGAAACTGCCAAGGTATGTTCAGGAAAACTGGATCAATTTATGTACTTCCAATTGCTGATGAGACAACCCACTTTTCTTTAAAATTTTAAAAAGATCTTTCAATTACAGTTGACACACAATATCATATTAGCTTCAGGTGTATAACATAGTGATTAGACATTTATGTAACTTGCAAGATTATCACCCTGATGAGTCTAGTACCCAGCTGACACCATGTCGTCGTCGTCGTCGTCTCGTCGGCAGCCGTCCGTCTCGAGAGACGATGGTGTAGCTTCTTAAGAGTCTATCTGCACCGCCGAGAATGGCTGTGCAGTCCGACTCGGGAGTGACACAGTATCTGTCTCCTCCCGTGTTGAATCGACATCTTGCGATGACGCTGGAGTGTCCTCTCCAGTGAAGCTGAAGCTACAGAGCCTGGGCAGGGTGATATGGAGGGTCTGCTGTTGCCCATGCAGCAGACCCCCCCTCTCTTCGCAGCTGAAGGGTCCAAGGGAAAGACGGAGTCAATACAGCTTGGCTTCAGGTGCGCCGCAGGAGTTGCCGGTGTTGACTACAACGTCAAACCGCCTTAGGGACTCCGGCTCCGGATTTTCTGTCGGGGTTTACTCCCTTAGCCTTTCCCCTGAAGAGGTATGCCGCAAGGCAGCGGAGGTTTTTTGGAGTCAGAGTTTTCCTTCTCCGATGTGCCCTGACTGGAAGATCGAACCAGCGACACTTAGCTCGCAGGCCAATGCTCAATCCACTGAGCCAAACCAGCCAGGGTTTACCCAGCTGACACCATGTAGTTTTCACAATATTATTGACTGTATTCCCTATGCTGTGCTTTACATTTTTATAACTGCCAATTTGTACTTCTTTTTTAAAAAATTGATTTTACCCCTGGCTGGTGTGGCTCAGTGGATTGAGTGCCAGCTTGAGAACCAAAGGGTCACTGGTTCGGTTCCCAGTCAGGGCACATGCCTGGGTTGTGGGCCAGGTCCCCAGTTGGGGGTGCACAAGAGGCAACCACTCATTGATGTTTCCCTCCCTCTTTTTCTCCCTCCCTTCCCTTCTCTCTAAAAATAAATAAATAAAATCTTTAAAAAAATTGATTTTAAAGAGAAAGAATGGGAGAGAAACATCACTATGAGAGAGAAACATCAATTGTCTGACTCTTGTATGCACCCCAACCTGGGATCAAACCCACAACCTAGGTATGTGCCCTGACTAGGAATTGAACCCACAACCTTTTGATGTATGGGACAATGCTCCAACCACACTGGTCAGGGCAAATTTGTACTTGCTAATCCCTTCACCTTTTTCACCCATCCTCCCACCCCATCCTCCCACCCCACCCTCCCCATATGGTGACCATCACTTTGTTCTCTGAGTTTGAACAACCCACATTTTTTTGGACACTAGCAATCTTTTAAAATTTTTGCTGATCTAATGGATCAAACAAAAATAAATCTTATGTTTAATTTGCATTTTACTAATTATGATTGTATTTCTCTAATGTTGAGCATATTTTCCTAAGTTTATTGAATATTTTGAATTTGTTTAAGTTGCCTGTTCATATACTTTGTCCATTTTTCTAATGGAGCTTTCACTTTTTTTTGGTGTTGCTACGTTAGGGTTCTTTATTCTGGATGTTAATATTCATTCTGGTTTAGTTGCTTGTCTTTCTATCATTTTCAATCTTTTATCAGCAGTTTCAAATTTAGATGTAGTGTACTTATCAACGTTTTTGTTGATGTCTTTTATAGTTTGGGTCTTATTTTGAACAGCTTTCTTTAAACCAAAATTATTTAACACACGTATATATTGTCTTTAATATTTTTAGAGTTAGGTCTTTATTTTCTTTGTGCACAATAGAAATAATCCTTTTGGACAGTAGTTTGGAGACCTCCCCCACCATCACCAGGTGTCCAGACTGTGAATCTGATTTGCTAATATCAAGGCATGACATTAGTGTTTTCACAATTTGGAAGAGAGAGACTTTGTAAGCAATGGCAGGTATCTGGTGGGGTGAAGGAAAGTAGGGGAGGAGGTGGGGGTGATATGAGGGATCCCCGCATACAGCTCAGCTGAGTGAAGATAAGTGAGGGATGCTGGCCTTGGCCCCTCCTTTCCAACCCCTCAGTATGAAAATGGCTCCAGGCAAAGAGAACAGCAGATGATTCCCAGAGGATCCCGAAAGGCACACCTCTGTGTGCACCTGGTGTACAGCATGTGTCATACCACATGAATGGTCTGTTTCCTTAGCACCACACCTCACTAAAATGTTAGTCTTCTTTATTCTCTCCAACCTAACACAGAGCTGGCATCCTTGGGTGAAAGCACATATGCATTCTTATTTGCATGTGTCCACATTTCTGTGTGTGAGAGGTATGTGCAAGGGGCATGTCCCTGGGAGAGCACACAAGCACCCCTCCCCACTGCACGCATGGATGAATGTTGAATGCATGATGAGCAGTGTGTGTCCTGTGTCTAAGACTGTGTGGGCCTGTGAGTGCAGGCTGGCATACCTATGTCTGTGTGCACATGAACACATGTGTACTTTCCATCCCTCTACTGCTTTGGTCATGGAGATTTTTCTCTTCAGAGGTGGGAGGTATTATTAATGGGAATAAAGTCAAGATATGGCAAATCTTATAGTTTCTCCCAGGAAAGATTCTTTCTTTCCCCCTCATCCTCCCTCTCTTTTTTGCTCTCTGCTCCCCTCCTCTCTTTCCCTCTCCCCTCCCCCCACTGGGAGGAAGCTCATCTGAGCTTATCCTTTGCTGACATGGCCATTTGGGCCCATTAACTGCCTTCTAATGAGTGACTGCCTTCTCTGTGCCTTCCCCCACCCCAGTGGGAGGGTGAGATCAATTAGCTGCTGTGCACACACACACCTACACATGTATTTATGCCCCTGTGTACATATGTACACATCATATATACATGCATAACATATACATGCATCCTTTCTTCTTGACCAATAATATCCTTTTAAGGGTCCTTACTTTTCACAGTGTTCCCCAGGCCCCAGAGAGAGAGCCTGCTTAATTTAACAAGCAGGACACCCACTGCCAAGCCCACTCACCCCAGCTCATTCCCAGATTCCCATTATTCTAAATTGAGCCCAATTCTCATATTTTACAGATGGACAAACTGAGGCTCAGAGTGGGGAAGTGACATGTCCAGGTCCTTCAGTTAGTTAGAACTCAACTTAGGAATGGTCTCATGTCCTTGGACTCCCAGTTCAATACTGTTGCTGTCAACAAAGCCCTGCCCTGTACGCAATAGAGCTCTGGGATTCAAAAGGAGTACGTTCAAATTAAGGTGTGTGGACAGGATCCTGGAGGTGATGGGGACCTGAGGAGGCTCTGCTGTGTGCAAAGAAGGGAGAGGGTGAGCTCTCAGGGAGGCCTACCTCATCCCACAGAGTCTACTTGGCCCAGAAATTATGGAGAGACAGCTCCAACCTCAGTCCCTGCTCTGGCTCTTGCAAGCCTCACCTTGGCTTTCTCTCCCTCCACTGAGCACTGACCTCAGGGATCCCTGATGCAAGTTCTCTCTTGCTCAGGTAAGAAAGGGGCAACTCACTGAGGATTCTGTTCCAGAGGGTGTCCCCTGAGGACTGAGGAACGGTAGGTCCCAGCCTGGACCTGCCCCTGGTCCATTCTCCAGATTCCATACAAGGATAGGAGAAGTGAGAATTGGGTCCCAGGCCTGAGGCATGCAGGACCCAGCAGGGACAGCCCAAGGTGCCTGGGTCAGAGTGCTTTGGCACCGCTGTGCTGAGCCACTTGGCAAAGTCTCGGCAGCTGGAATTATGGGTGAGCCTTGGCCATTCACATCTCCCAATGTCCCAACCCTGCAGGCTCTGTATGGAAGAGGAGTTGAGGACAGGTCTGTGGGTCCTTCTGAAAGCTTATGGGGGGGTCACAGAAAGCTCACCTAGGGGCAGGGGCTTCCACAGCACCCTCCTTGAATTCAGGAGCTGAGAATAGTATAACACTTTCCTTGCCCCTGCTGAGCCTCCTCTCTCAGAGGCAGGGGATGGAAGAGTGGGAGTTCTTATCTAAAGGCACCTCTTCTCCCTGGGCGCCACAGACCCCCCTCCTTCCTGGTCTTGTGTCCCTGGCTGGGAGGTACTGTGAAGGCTGAGGCAACTCTCCATAAACTCAAGGCCTCAGTGAAACTTGATATAGACCCAAGAGGGGAATACTGGGACCCATTCCTTGGCTGATGTGGACCCTTGTATAGTCTCATTCAGGATCCCAGGTCCTCTCCTTGTCCTCCTCCTCATTAGGGCTCAGCCCAGCAAGTTCTCCCCTAGACTGAGTTGCCAGAGGGTAGCGAAGCCCTTCGCTCTGCCCTACAAGCATGGAGTAGCAGATGCCCGGACTGCTCATGGGGGTGATGGAGCCTCTACTTCAGTTGAGCCATCATGGTGCCAGCATCGAATGGAGGAGGCAGTGGGTCCTGGGGCCAAGGGAGTGGAGGACACAGGCTCCAGGATAGGAGGACTTGGACTGGCAACCGAACTTCCCCACTGAATACCTGAGTGACCTTGGAGAGCTACTCCATTTCTTTAAGAGTTTTTTCATCTGCAAAGGAGGAGAAGCAGAGCTTCTCCACAAGGATTTTGCTCAAGGATTAGAAGCCACCTATAATCTCTAATACTATTTGCTTACACACGCATTGACGATTTCCAGAGGATATACAAAGAAACTGCTAATGGTGCTTAACTCTGGAAATGGGAATAACAGGAGGAAGGAGGATACTTCTTGATTTAATTTTACTACTACGTACATTTTACTTTTATTTAAAGAAAGGAAGGGAAAAACAAAAAACAAAAACAAATGATTTCCAGCCAAATAGCTGAGCCTCAGCTGAGTCAGTGAATGGCAGCCTTAATTGCTGTCTGTTAGCAGGTAGCAATCCCTCTTTCTGTGGGCACTGCGTTTGGGCGTGAAAGTGATTTGTAAATAAATTGCTGTATAAATGTTACATCTGGGTAATGATATATTTCTATGCACAATTATGTATGTGAGATGGTTTGTCTGAAGTATGAGTAGGTGTGTATATGTATATATATCCTTAAGGGTAATTATGCATATACTATAGGTGGTGGTTAAGAGCACAGGCTCAATAGCCTTGTTGCCTGGGTTTGAATCCTGAACTCACTATTTACTGGAGATATGGTGTTGGAGATATGACCAACTTACTTAACCTTTTTGTGCCTCAGTCTTCCTATCTTTAAAACAGGAATAATGAATGTATCTTCTCCATAGGATTGTTGTGAAGGTTAAATGAGGTAAGTTATGTAAAACTTAGAACAGTCCCTGGGACATTGTAAGTGTTCAACAGTTTTTAAAATATTTTGTGTATCTGTATATACATGGTAGTGTTTCTTATCCCCTTAAAAGAAGGAACTCTGTCTTGACCTATCTTCCATCAAGGAGGGGAAATGGCAGGATTGGGGGGTTCTGTGTGCCCTTTCGGTCTGTTGGTCTGTGGAGACCTAGGGTGTGTGAGGAGACTGGGATCTCTCTTTTTCAAGAGTCCAGAGCCAGGGTCACATTCTCAAAGGGACACGTAGGGAAGAGAGGGGTGACTCACCACGAGCTCTCATCTCTTTCATGCTTCCAGGAGACTCCTGGGAGTGGCATTCCCCAGTTACCCCCTGAGTCACTCAGACAAAATATCAGCTGAACCAGGAAGGAGGATTGACCCATTGAAGGTGGAGGTCTGGAGAAGGAGGTCACTCTCCAGTACAGGGGGGCAGGAAAGAGAGACCAGGGACAGTGGAGGAGGGGGCACTGCAGGCTGAGGTCAGAGAGAAGCATGGTGAGGTAGCTTGGGGCAGCAGCAAGCCTAATTTCCCCAACCCCTTCTAAAGGGGTCAGTCTGCCCTCCCGCCTACTCTACTCCCAGCCCTGGCTGCCTCTCCTGGCTCTCATGGGATTGAAGTTCCCCTGAAGAGGAGCACTGGAGGCACCTCTGGGAGATGCTGGGCAGCCAGGTGCCAGGCGGGTTGAGCAGGTTTGGGAAGGGGTGGGAGGAGCCTTGACTTGGGGGAGAGACCTTGGCCTGGATGAAGCTGACAGAGCCTGGTTACTGAAGGTGCCAAGCGGTACCTGGCTGGGGAGAGGAGTGAATGAGCCCAGCCTAGAGGAAGATGGAGGAGCTGAGCCAGGGTGGCCCTCTCCCTTTGGAGACATAGTGCCCTTCCCAGTCTAGACCCTATGTCCTGGTAACCTGGAGAAATCAGAGGTTCTGAACCCCAAATGGGGATTCGTGGTAGGCAAGTGTATGTGGAAATCACAGGGTAGAATAATTAGGAATGGGATAAACTTACTCTAACTCCTCCATGGAGCAGGGACACGGATAGCTATGTAGTCACACCCAGGGGCTCACATGCACATCGATCACACAGGCAGAAGCACATGCACAGTCACATACATCACCCGCGGGTTTGTGCATGCAATCATGTTCACACAGATACACACAGGCAGACGATCACAGGGCAGTGCTTTCTCTCTCTTTACAGATTAAGAAACCAGGTTCTGGGAGCCTAAATAGTGCAGCCATGGCCCAACTTTGCCAGGGTTTTCTCCAAAAAGAAACCTTTTTTCTCCTAAAAAGCCATTCTCAACTAATGCCCTCGAACCACTTACTCCCTCCTGTGTGTGTGCTTCATCCCACTGTGGAGCGGCTGGCCTTCCAGTTTTGCCGCATTGGTGTGTACACCTGAGGCCTGAACCACTCCAGAACTTTAGCTTTGGGGTTCTGGGAGGGTGGAACCAAGTCTTCCCCTGTCTGAGCTCTACTCCCAGGGATACTGCCATAGAAGTGGTCACTGGGTTCCAAGAGGAGGCCAAGAAAGGTGAGAGAAAGGGGGGGGGGGCTGTGGGGCTGGGAGAAACTTGGAGATGAGCTATGAGTCAGACAGGAATTTTACCAGACTCAACCACTCAGATTCATATGCCTCTTACACACTCAGACACCCTCACCTTCAGGGCGCGTGAGGAGGGAAAAGAGGAAGAGAGTCCAGGGATAGTTGAAGAAGGTGAGCGATGTGAGCATATGTGAGGAACATGAGGGAAGGTGTAGGGAGTCTTCATGTTCAGTTTTTGGGGGTAAATGTTTATTGCATGATATTATAAATTCAGACAGTACATAAATTTATATGTACTTTATGCTTTATTATTATATGAATATATTGCTCAATGAATATCCACAAAGTAGACACACCCAAGTAAACAGCATCCTGATCAAAAAGTAGAATATCATCAGTATCCAAGATGCCCCCTTTTGCCCCCTTTTCAGGCACAATACCCTATTCTGACTTCTTATTCCATAGATTAATTTTGCCTGTTTTTATACTTTATCTAATTGACGTCATGGAGTATGTTAACTTCTGGGTCTGCCTCTGCCTCTGCCTCTTAACATCATAGTTCTGAGATCTATCCATGTGCAGACACATTTTAAACGATATTAATACCTGGAGATGTACACACACAAGAGCTCACACACAGGCAGACTCATGTGTATATGTTTCTGTCACAAGTCTGTACACCCAAACTACTCACACAATCACAAACACCCAGATTCTCATGCACATATGCACATTCTCATTGCAGTCACATATGTGGCTATCATGCACACATATATGTATACAGTAGTCCCTCTCTATATCGTGGTTCACTTATCGTGGCCTCACTGTATTGCTGGATTTTTAAAAATATTATATTTAATCATTTATTGCGGATTTTTTGTTATATCATGGGATTTTGCAGTACTGTATACGTATGTTGTTAAAGTTACGTAGGTTTAAGAGTGTAGAATATATTTAAGAATATAAGTAGTGTTTATAAAAGTGTGGAAAAGGTTAATAAGGGAGTGGGAAAGCTTAATAAGGGACTGGGAATGGTTTACTGTATAAGTGTGTGGGAAGGGTTTATAAAGCCTTAAAATATATATAAATACTAAAATAAATGTAAGGTTCCTACTTTGCGGATTTTCACCTATTGCGGGGGGGTCTAGAACATAATACCGCAATAAGTGAGGGAATACTGTATATAAATACACCCAAAAACTCATGCTTATATACACTCATGTAGGTTCTCACACACACAAACATATTCTCAAGACAGACACATTAAATGTACCCCATTTTCAAACTCAAATGCACACTTTCACACCATGCACCTTCAGCCTCTCTCTCTCTCTCTCTCACACACACACACACACACACACACACACACACACACACACTGGTCAACCCTCAGCCTCTTAGGCTCAGGCTTTACACAGACAGAGGAATGTGATCAAACCGACAGCTGAAAACTGTCCTGAGAGTAAAGCTGTACTTTGTTGAGAAAGCAGAGCCTTTATTGGAAGGATACAAGTGTCTATGTGTCTGAAGGCTGGGGGAGAAGGGAAGTGGTGGGGTGGTCTCCCAGGGCGCCTGTGGCCATTGGGCTGTTTCAATTATAAAAAATGATGAAAGGACTGGTGCAGTGAGAGCATGGCTGTGAGTAAATAAAGCTGCCACCTTTGACCCCTGGAGGCCAGGGTGCATCCCAGAGTGAATGCTCATTGGGGAGGGGGATGCTCAGGCCCAGACCAAGTTCTCCAGCACCCCCTGCTCAAGGCCAGACTCCCAAGGGGGAGGGGGAAGGGACTTGAGAACCTGTATGATGCTAGGGGACCTGTAAAGGGAGGAGGGGGAGGAGAAAAGAGTTGGGAAAAAGAAGGAGCTAGGAGACATTGGGGAGACAGTGCGGTGTGGGTCGTGCAGGAGGAGTGGGGACAGGGAGAAGAACTCTGTCTTCTGGCTCTCCCTCCCTGTACTTCTCTGACTCTCTGTCCCTCTCATTCTCTCGGCACCTCTCCTGGTCTCTTCTGCTCCCTGTCTCGGAAACAAGCAGACATCCCCCTTCTCGTGTTTAAGGCTTGGTTTGCTTGTTTTTCTAATCACCAGGAACTACAAGCAAACAGGGGTTAGCAAAAATAACAAACACAGGCAAAGTACAAAGTCACCAGGAATTCCACAAAGTTTAAGAAGTGTTTGGTTCAGGCTTTGACAGAAATGAGTGTGGCTGGGCCTGCCCCGCCCCCCAGCGGGCCCCTCCTAAACCCATTTTCCAGCTTAGTACTCAGCAGGCACCGTCCCTGGCTCTGAGCAAAGCTCAACAAAGTTCGCTGCATAGATAAGTAAATGAATAAATGGGTGAATGAATGAAAAGTTTCCTGGTAATCAAGCTCCCCAACTTTGGGTTCAAAAATCTCTAAATACATAGGTGGGGTTGCCCTCACTATGGAGTCAGGAAGGTTCCTAAGCTCTTTCCAGGTTTCCTTCTTCTCTTCTCTCTGCAGCCCTTCTGGGTTCTCCTTTCCCCAGGGCTGACATTCACTTTGTTCTGTAGTCACTGTGGCTCTTACAGGTTCACCTGGTCCTATCCCCAGGAGAAGAAAGCACTTCGCAATCTGGCTTTCAAAGAGCCATGTCCTGCATGTCCCTCCATCCCGCATAGACTCAGTGGTCACTCCCTTTGATCCTCTGGGGGACCACTAAGTGGCCATAAGTAGGTTCTTGGAAGTCTTACCTTGCCTAACTACAGTTTTCACCCAAAGATAATGACACTCCCAGCTTTATATGTGACAGACATATAGGGAAGATGACAGGAAACAGACCGCTCACTACACCTCTCACTTCTGTTGCCCAATCTGTGGCAGATTTAGCAAGAAGAATAGAGACAGACAGTTCAAGAAAAGTATCTCCATTTTCCTGTTAGCCTGGAGCCTTATGATGGGAGCTGCAGTCTTGAATTGGAGGGAGCAATCGCTGGAGGGAGTTAAGCGCAAGGATGCTCCAAGCAGGAGAGAGCATGCCTGTGACCAGTTCTCTGCCCAGTGAGACTTGACCTGCAGTCAAGTGCCCAGAACCTGGCCTCTCTGTATCCCCCAGGCGCACAGCATGTTTTTCCAACTTGGCTTCATCTTTTTCCTGGGGGTGGTGGGGGGGCGCGAAACCCCCCATGAGGGAGGTGGAATCTGAGGCAGCTGAGCCCTGTGTGTCAGCACTGGGTTCTTGGTCTACACCAAAGACCCCCTCTTGGCCAAGTCTCTCCTGCCTTGTCAGCTGAGATGAGGGAGAAAGCCAGGTGGGCTCAGCTGCAAAACCAACTGGAGACCCAGAAGACATAGGTATCGTGGAAATCAAACCCTGTTTTTCACCTCCTTCATTAAAGTTTCCCCAACCCCAACCCTAATCATAACTAACTTTCTACTGAGAAATTACTCTGGGCCATAGACTGGACTATGGGTTTATGTGAATTAACTGATTTAATCCACACAACAATTCTATGAATAGGTGCTATCATGATCTCTATTTTATAGATGAAAAGACTCAGATCCAGAGAGGTTAAGTTACTGGTCCAAGGTCACCCAGTTTATAACTGGAGGACTGAAATTGGAACCCTAGAGGCAGTGTGGCCTCTAGGGAGCTAGTAGGTGTCTGAGTCTGGTTTGGGGGCAGGGAAACCCAGGTTCAGGGCCAGGTTCAAAACTCAAGTTAGAAGATAATGAGTATTCATAGCTCGCTGTCCTGGCTCCCTACTGCTGGGCCCCCCATCTGACCTGGAGCAGATGTAGTCCCAGCCCTTCCACAAGCAGCACTGACTTCTTGTCTGCATTGATGGAAAGGTGGGAGCACTTACATTTCTCTCCTTTCCCCATTTCATTTAACTCCTAGCTTCTCAACAACAAAAAAAATCCATCAGTTTGAAACACCAAGTCTTTATGTCAATCATAATATTTCATCTCTTGTTCCTTTTCAAGGTTAGGAGGATCTGTACTTTTTTGGAGTTGTAGTTTTAAGAACAAACAATCTTCCTTGAATTTTTTACATTTAACATTGCATTGTACCTATATTCCCCTGCATTTACACATCCTCCTAGTAGTTTTAATTATCTCCTCTAGCTTGCATTTGATTTTATACGATATAAAATAGCATTTTTCAAGTGGCAAAGCTTTTCTCAACACCACTTATTATGTTTCCTTCTTGCTGTTTTCTAACATCTATATTAAATTCATAGGCGGTTGGGTCTCTATCTGGGTTCTTTTCTGTCTCACTGATTTAAACGTTGGTTAGGTGCCTACACCTACTGTTTTCATTTTGTTGCCCTATAACAAATTGTTTTAACATCTGGTCAAAACTGCTCTTCTTTAGAAAATTATGTTTGTTCACTTATTCACTTTTCATGTGAAACAGAACAATTTTTTCTGCGTTCCAATACAATGTCTGGTGTGATTGAAATTCACAGGGCATTAAATTTATACATTTTCCAGGGGAATAATGACATTTTTACAATGCTTGGCATCTTGGTATGTCCCACTACTTCTTTTGTGTCATATCTAGCAATTTGAACGGCTGTGTACTACTCCCGCTGCTGCTGCTCCCTCGCTGCCTTAACCATTTCCCTAGTGTTGGGTATTTGGGTTGCTTCCAAGGTTGAACTATTATGAATAGTGCTGTAATGAACATCTTTGTACAAATAGCTTTTTTTATTTCCTTGGGATATGGTCCCAAAAGTGGGATTATTCTATCAAAGGATATGAGCAGTATTGTGGTTTTACCTAACCCAGGCAGAATGGGACCAATTCACAGCACCACCACCAACACATAAAGAAATATCTCCTTTTCCCTTAACAAACCCTTGAGCAACATGAAGACTTAAAAGGGTTACTTGTTCCTAAGGTAAACAAACCACAGCCACTGGAGGGAAAAAAGAGTTTGAGAGAGCAGGGTTCTGAAGAGCGCTGATCCTGCAGCCAGAGGCAGGATGCCCTGGGCCTATGGCTGCCCTGTTTCCTCTGAGTCCTTCTCGACACCAGATTACCCATTAGCTTGTGAGCTTGGTTTATTTTTTATTTACTTGGCATATGTTTGAGTAGCAATTATTATGTGCTAGGTACTACTCTAAGCAATTTACAAATATTAACTAATTTACTTCTCATAATGAGTGCATAAAATGGATCCTATTATTATTATCATAAACATTTTATAGATAAAGAAACCAAGTCATAAACTTGCTGTAGGTCATATAAGTAGTAGGATTTGAACTCAGGCAATCGAGCATTAGATTATTAACCACTGTGCACTGCTCTCTTGACTGGGAACAGTCGTTTCGGCTCGTAGCTGCCCTTCTTTTTCTGAGTCCTGACTTGGTACCAGCATCTCCAATCCTCTCCAGGGAAGGAAGACCCTAAATCTTCCTGTCCTGAGTTTCAGGCCTTCTTGTTACCTCCTTCTCACACACAACTACCATCTGTTGGATCCTGCCACGTGCCAGCCATTAGGCTAAGCACATTTACATCTTTCCATCTCTTTTGATCTTTACCAAAATCATACAAAGTAAGTAGTATATATTCATTTTATAGAAGAGGAAACTGAGGATCAGAGAGGTTAAGTGTGTTGCCCAAGATCACACAGCTAGTAGAGTGGCAGAGGGAGAATTTGAGTCTTGTTAAAATAGTAGTGCCTTTCATCATTTCATTATACTTGGCTTCTCTCTGGCCCCCTGAAGCCCCTAGTTCATTCATTTCTCTTTATCCTCATCATTTTCTCAAATACACTGTGGTGGAAAGAAACCCTCTTGGTGCAGCTCCACTGCTGTTTTTAGCCACGGTTTGGCCTGGATTCACCAGGGCCCAAGTAGCCACCCCCAAGGAAAGTGCCATCATTGCCTTGTGCTTTTTGGAACAGAAAGTCACTCCCTGAGAGAGGCCCAAATAGCTCCTTCCTTTCAAGTTTCAAGGTCCACACCCTCTGGAGCCTGCCCACTGGTTCCTACTTCCTGCCTTAGGATCTTCCGCTGATTTACTGAGTACAGATGATAGGCAGGTGCTGGTTCCAATGAACAGACCACACCCTCAGCTCAGTTTTGTGCTCCTACTTCTTCGGGTCCTGGGGGATGACTCAGAGCTCAGGTACCTTCTGGGGAGTGGTTTATCCCAGTCCTGTCATACAATTTGTATACAAGCCCCAACCCCCTGAACATACATTATGTTCTTTATACAGAATTCCCACCAATGATAAAAGAAGGCATTTCTCTGATCCCTGACCTGCTCTGGAAGATTCGATGGCAGCATCAGCTTCTGAAACTGTGCCTGTGCACTTCTCTGTGTACGTGCTGCTCAGGGGGAGAGAGCACAGCTGCACATCTGCAGAGGTAACCCTCAGGGATGGACTGATGTGCTCAGGGGTTTATATGTGTTGGTTTTCTCCCTCTCTCTCTCTTTGTGTGTGTGTGTGTGTTTGAGAGTAAGGGCCTTCATGTACCTGTGAGTTGGTGTATGTGTTTGCGTGCACAGGCTGTACCAGTTGGATAAAGGGGCTGGTTAGGAAGGTTTCCAAGAGCATTCAGGAGGAAGACTGGACAGGAGAGGTAAGGGGAGGGGAGGGGGCAGTCAATTTTAATGTTTTAATGCTTCGTAAATAAGTAAAGGGATGTTGTGGTGAGTCCGAAATGTCCCAAACAGATTTCAGACAGATTTGCAGCATTCCGTGTCACTTGTGGCCCAGGCCAGGAATGGCAGGTCAGAGTTGGTAAGTATGTGCTGGCCTGACCAGGCACAGCCCCAGTTTTAAGGGACAAGGGCTTGGAGAATATGGTAAAGCATTGTTCCTTCTCCCTGACCCCGTTTTCCAGGCCCTGGGCTCCAGCCTGTCCCTACAATCCCTATGGCCTCTCTGAGGTGAAGATGATCCGGCCTTTGTAGAGAAGTGGGAGCAGAGGAGAGAGGCTCCAGGAGACCTATAAAGAGGACTTGCCAGCGCCCCTCACCCCTCTGCTTGCTCCAAAGGTTAAGGAACCGCCTTCCAGAAGCTGCTCAAAGGTTTCGCTGACTTCAGAGGGATGGAGGAAGAAGGAGGAAGGAGGAGAGGCCTCTGAGGTGGGGAAGCTTTTGCTGAGCCTGCAGGCTACCCAGCCCCTCCCTGGTTCCTCATTACTGTGGTCTTTGGGCATGAAATGTCTTTTATTTGAGACTAAGAAGAATCCAGGGCTGCATTAATGACCACCTAGCACCAGGAGAAAGCCTGAGGCCAGGGGATGGCTCTCTTGACCTTGAAATCCTGTCTGAACTTTTTCTGCTGTACTAACATCCTATTTTTCCAGAATTGTCTCTACTGCCTTAGCCCTGTCCTCTCAATGGGACCCTCAAGAGGGGGAAGTTAGGCAGACCAGGACAAGGGTATCTAGAATGCCTGAGGAGTTCATGACCTGGATCTGAGAACCTGAGCAGGTCTGGAAAACATTCAGTTTCAAGGACTCCCAGACCAGAAGGGGTAACAAGCATTTTGCATAAATGTCAATGCAATAAGAAAGATGAATTAGGAGACTTCTACATTGTTTTATCTTTATGTTGATTCTGATAATGGCTTGATGAAATAGAAGACAGAGTTCACTGTGCCTGTTTTATTTAAAAATAATAAATAAATAAATAAATAAATAAATAAATAAATAGATCAAGGGCCAGAGACATTAACTGATCTGTTCTGATTCACATTTGTAAAGCGGTGTGGATGGGACACCAATCCATGTCTCTGTGACTCCAAAAACTCCAAATATACAATACACACCCCCCACACACACACAAAGGCAGTGTGCTATTGCCCACTTAAAGGACTCATGAATTATGCCTGGAGAATGTTGGGGAGGCAGAAATTTGAGCTGGGTTTTGAAGTAGAAAAAAATTTCTTTCTCTCTTTCCTTTTTCTTTTTCTTCTCTTCTTTCCTTTTTCTTTCTTTCTTTATTTCTCTCTCTCTCTCTCTCTTTTTTTTTTTTTTTTGCAGCGGGGGTGGGTATTGTCAGAGCTTTGCACCCAAAAATATGGTGCAAGTGGGAAGGTATGAGAGTGTTTATCTCAGTTGCTACAAAATGGCTAATGGAAGCCAGTGACTGGAAGAGGGTATTCCAGATGAAGCATAAATTAAGTTGAGGGCCTTGAATGGTGGGATAAATGGCTTTGATTTTCCCTATAGTCAAGGTGAGCAGTTTCTAAGCCAGGGAAGAATGTGTCCTGTACACCTGTTAGGGATGGAGAATGGGCCCCTCCAGCGGTGCGGATTCTGGATTCCAAAGAGAGGGGTGGTGCAGCAGTGGGGACCAAACTGTTGCCCAAAAAGAAGTTAAGTGAAAGAAGTGAGGGTGTCAATGAGACTCCACAGCTTGGAGGCAGATGGCGAGGCTGCCCCTGGAAAAAGAGAGCTCTAAGCCGAGAGGCCTAGAGAGGAGGGTGGCCCTGGCAGCCCAGGGAGAGCCTTGGAGCCCAGGGTGGCCATGCTGTGGCCATTCTTACCCTATGTGTAGTGTGGGCAGCCCCAGGCTCTGCCTTCGGAGCCTCCTGCCTCATTGAGAGGTTATTAATAGGGAGTTTGTCTGGTGTCAGAGCGCAGACATAAACTGCATTAGCATTACCCCATAATCTTATTTAGTAAATGCTCATGCCGCTCCGTCTCCTGTAATTGCATTGGGAAGATGTAATATTTATGAAAGGGGAGAGGGGGATGTCACTGCTCATCTTGGTGATGCAGTAAAAGTCCCAGGAAATACAGTGCGGGCTGCAGAGACCTGGCCCCTGGCCTGTGAGAGTGGGCCCCCAGATCATTGTCACCCACCCCAACTCCCATTCCCCCTCAGGAGCCTTGGGCAGTGGGGCGAGTAGGTGTGGAGGTGACAGCTCCTGCTCTCCTTGCATTACTCCTCCACAAGTTCCTGGTCCCTTCCTGAGGGCACGAGTCTCCCAGCTTTAGATCACTCCCACCCCTAGTTAGACTGCTAGAGGACTTCATCTTCACTGTGCAACTTAGGTGGCTTGAGGCAGCTCAGCAGGCAGCCGCAGGCAGAAGGTCCTGGGCCAGGGGTCCCGGCTGGCACAGGGTCTCAGTAGCAGTGCTGGCCACTAAATGATCCCAAAGCCTCCTGCAGCCCTAGGAACTCAGGATGGTGGCCCTCTTTCACCCTCCCGGGATCATGTGGTTCACTCACTAAGACACACCCATAGGACACACACACACACACACACACACACACACACACACACACTTTGGGCCAGTCCCAGGTCCAGTCCCAGGTCTTTTGCTTCTGGGTAGAGGTAAGCATATGGGACTGAAGAGCATAGCTGTGTGCTCACCGCTCCTGAATACGCTGGATTCAGTTGCTGGTGGTGGGGATTCAGGTGGGGTCTCTGGTGAGGCCACTCTTGAAATCTAGGCTGAGAGGAAGGCAAGTGCCCAGGCAGGCTCTTCCTGCATGTGGAGCTCAGGCAGTGCCAGACTCTAAGCCCAGCTCCCTGGCTTTGGAGTTGGTGTGGCCCCCCAGAGGGGGCAGCTGGATCTCCTTACATACCTCATTCACACCTCGCTCACACACAGCCCCCACTCCACACTCAAACCACAGTCGCACACACACGGAGCACCTCACTCACTGCGCAGGGGCTTATGGCTCTCCATGCTCTTGCACACTCGCGAAGTTAGCTACCGCGTGCTCTGGCCCACTCATCTGCTCCACTCTCACACGGCCTTCGCTGTGCCTGACCATGCGCGGCCCACCTCCCTCACTAAGGCATCCAACCTGCCTAATTTCCAGCGGCCAGTTGGCCTTCTTCCTCCTCCCGCCCTCACTTCTCAGGTGGGGAAGAGGCACCTGAACCAGAGGCAGCTGAGAATCAGGGAGAGGGTGGGTGGAGAAGGGCTGTGTCAACCCCTTCTCTGTCCCGTTAATCACAGCGTCACAGTTCAGTTGGTGATCCCCAGTGCCCAGTGCCACACGCAGCCCGCGGGACAATGGGATTATTTCTGTGGGGAGAGACCGCCTCGGGCCGGGGCTCAGGCGGTGGTGCCTCCTTCCCTCACTCTATCCCTCGGCACCCAACAAGCGCCCGCGGCGCCCGGGGACGGGTGGCAAAGCGGACGCGGGTGGCGCAAGGGTGGCAGGGCCTGACCGGCCTAATTCAATTAACTGAGAGGCCGCCGCTTCTGTATAACTCTGGGCCCCCGGGGGCTGAGCTTCGGGCAGCTGCTCTTTGTGCGCGGAGCCCATGCATATGGATACAGCCCCTCCCCCTGTGGCACGCCCCCCACTTCTGGCACCTGCGGCTCCCTTCCCCCCTTCCGCGAGAGTGACCTAGGCCTCACCGGAAAAGTTGGGACACTGTGTGGCTGCTTGTGAGCCCAGTCAGTGTGAAAGGAAGGTGCAGGAAGGACGTGTGGAAAGAGCTGTACCTGCAGGTTCCTAGTGTGTGTGTACCTGTGCGCGTGTGACCTGTAAGTGTGCATGTGAAGGGAGAGGGTTTTGTTTTGTTTTGCATCTGTGCAGAGGGGGTGTGAGTGTGGCTGGGTGTGTCTGCGCACCTGTGTGCGGATGTGTGGAGGAGGCTTTGAGAGCATCCGTGGGGACTGCGCTCAGGAGTGCCTGAGTTTTGTGTGCAAGGATGAGTGTGGGTCTGGGAGTGGGTGATGATGTAGCTGCTCCAGCACTGCACCTGGAAAGGCTTGGATGGTCAGTGTGTCTGTGCATGGCCATTTGTATATAAGCGCGGCTCTGTGTGCAGTCAGCATTTGGTATGGAACACATTACCCCCACCCCGACCACCAGCACCACTGCCACCAGCCCTGCAGCAGCTGGGTCTCCCAGGCCGAATTCGTTCCCCCCTTCACCCCACCCCGTGCTTTTCTAATGGAGGAGGAGCTTGGAGAGTTCATTTCAGACCCAAACACCAGCTCAACTCATTTCCTGGGAGAACACTTTCCTAGTCCACCAGGCTCGCCCGGCTGCCAGGCCCTCTCATTCAGCCGTGGGCCCGGTTATCCATTCCCAGAACAGACCGACCATGGCTCAGCGGGGGTCGACAGCTTCCCACGCACCCCTTGCACCCCTGAAATTACCAGACCTATCCATGCCAAGGTGGCCCCAGCTCATAGGGGCAACCTCTGCGACCTCAGACTCAGCCTCCCTCATCACAGCCTGGATCGAAACCCGCTGGGAATCCGGTATTGGGAAGGTCTCCATCCGCCCTCCCTCTGAAGCCAAATCTATGCTCTCTATGGGCAAGAAATTGAGGGGAGAAGCCGGGGTAGACCTGATCACTGCAGGCTCTGGGTGGCCCGGTCGGGAAAGCTCGCTCATCTGGGCTTTGTTGTGGGGGCTGAGTGAGAGAACACACAGGTCTGCGGGGGTCCAGCCCTCAGTCAGGAAGGGAGCCTGGTCAGTCCCACCAGGCAGGCGGTAGAGTGGTTCCTGGAAGATGGTGGTGGCCCTCAGAGGCCTGGCCTCAGGCAGGCTGGCTCTCTTCCCACTCCCTCTTTCTCCCCAACACCCTGCTCAGGGCCTGGCTACCAAGGTGCCCTCTGCCACCTGAAATTCCTGGGACAGGGCACGGCCCCATCCAGCAGCTGAGTAAGGCCAAAATTAGAGGCTAAGGATGGGAGCTGCTCCACTGGGGCCCACTGGTGGGAGGCCCAACTTAGTGTCCTCCTGGGGGGTGTCCAGGGAGCCCTTCTGGAGCTGCCAGAGGATGACAGAGTGGTGGAGGTCTGCCTTGCCCTGAACCATCTCTCAGCACACCCACTGTCCTACCTTTTTCCTATTTCGGAGTCCTGAGAGGAGACTTAGCATCAAAGATATAGTGGGTCAAGAGCACTCATGCTGGATGGTGGGACCTGAGGGTCTCTGGTCCTCCTTTGGGAGGGAGTTGGTCAGAGAGAAGCCTGAGGCCCTAGCTTGGTGCCCAGGGGTGATGGGGCCAACAGCTTCCATTTAGTCAGAAGTTGAGAAGGGAAGCCCTAGAGGGTAGGGCCAGGCATCAGGGATCCCATTATTCAATCAGGCTTTGGGGTGGAGTGGGAGGAGGAGAAGGTGCTGGCCCCTAAACCAGGTAACACTAAGGTGTATCCTACATCAGAGAAGCTCTGTCCCCTGTCTCTCCATGTCCTACGCTCCACTGATGGGAAATGTGTGCTTGGCTTTCTGTGTTGGAGAGGTCCTTGGTCCCTGTTACTTTAAGGATTGGGTAGGGACACCTGGGGATGGTCCTGCACAGCCCTTGTTGCCCTCTCCCAGGCCTGAAGAATAATTGAGTTGTGTGCCTGGAACCAGCCTGACCTGCTCACTCCCTTCCTCCCCATCCTAGGCTCCTGGAGACAAGCATCCCCACCCCAGGGCTCTGGGCAGGTGGGGTCCCCTTTACTGGGTCTCTAAGTCCCTGAGTTATCAGCTGTGCCTGCCTCCTTCATGAAAGGGGGAACGTTCTGCCCCTTTACTGAGGCAGGTGAGCAAAGCAGAAAGGGCACCTTGGGTATTGGGGATCCAGACCTCAAGGTTCCCACCATGGACCACTTCATGTTCACGTCCCCTTACATATTTCTCAACCTGTTCCATCCTTTCCCTGCTAAATATCTATTGGACATACCCTGTGTCCCTCTTTCCAAACCCACGGGCCCACATATGGCCATTTTCCTGATATCTACACTAGAAAATAAGACAATCCTCGCACATCAGCAGCACACATTATTATTATATTCACATTTTCACACACTAGCAAGGGATACCCTCACACCATCATGTACATGTCTGTTACAGAGGAACAGTGGTAGAGACACACAATCATCCTGTTATAGAAAACACACATTCGCTTGCATTCTCCCTGGCACACACATCCTTACACAGACAAGTCCAGTTGTAAAACAGACCCAGAATCCCTGACTCCCTCTCCCCCAGCGCTCCTACCCAAGTACCTTTTGTTTGCAGTTGTGTCCCAACAGCCTAACACTGATACATAATGGACAATCAGTGCATATTTGGGTAAAAACATAAAAAACAAATTTTAACAATTATCCCTTAAAGACAAGGGCACCTACCCTCACTGTTATGCACACTTCTGCATCCAGCCTTCCCTTCATGGACACAGACCCACAAACACAAAGTAATTAAGTTATCATATACACCCCTAAGCTAAAGGACAACCCCTGGCTCAGGGGTCTCTCCCAGAGGGGGACAGGAGTAATGTGGGATCCAAAGGGGCTTCGCCTGTGGATGAGCCCTCCCTTTTCTCTTTCCTCTGCCACAGCCTCAGCTCCAGCTGCTCCTCTTTTAATTGGAGACACTTCTTTATTCTGCATGCCTGGTGCAGGGGGCGGGGGGTGGGGGCTGGTGCTGGAAGTGGGGGATGTTACCAGGTGGCCTCAGGGCTGGACTCACCTAGACATGTGCAAAGATACTCCTGCAAGACAAAGACCACATCTGTCTAGTTTGGTGTTGAGGAAGCAGCTTATAAAGAATGGAGTCAGAAAGGCAGCATTTGAGTCCAGTCTCTATCCCTTCCCAGCTTTCAGTGCCTTGGTATTTTCACCTGTAAAATGGAGACAACAAAAGCCACATCACAGGACGTTTGGAAGATGGGATGAAAAGATACCTAGGACATCACTGGTACTTTGGGAGTCATGCCTCCCTCCACCCCACCCTTTCCTAACAGGGCTACAGTGTAAGGCAATGGAACACAAGATGCAATGACTCTAAGCTCTGAGTCTCCTTCCCCATTTCAGAAACCTCTCTAACCTGCAGCATTGTGCTCAGGAAACACTGCTTATGGGAGTAGCAGGGGCCAGAACCCACTGAACCCTGGGGCTCTTGTTTCATCTTCCTAGGCAGAGAAGGGACTGAGAGTGTAACCTTCCCCGACTTCACTATCCCAAAAGCTGAGGTAGGGCTGGACTCAAAAAACCCCAGATAGGGGGGAGGCCAGCAGCTCAAAACTGGATTCGGATAAAAGTTGACTCTGATAAGCAAGAGAGTTGTGTGGGAAATCCAAGGGAAATCAGTCAGGCAGGCCGCAGTGAGGGCAGGGGAAAGGCAGGATGTCCCTGGGTTGCTGGATTTGGTGAGGAGAGCAGTCTGACCATCTTAGTGGGCTCCTAGGCAGCTGTGACCTCTGCCAAACTTAGACTAGACCAGCAAGGATGAGGCCTCCTCTCAGGTACCCTGGACAACCGGGGACAGAAGTGAGGTGTTCAAGAGGTGAGTGAGGTAGATGCCCAAAGGCTTGGAACAGGCAGGGTGGGAAAGGCATAGGAGCTGGAAAAGTGCATTAGGAGGGAAGAGAGGAAGGAAGGGGAGAATGCTAGGAGTTTCAGGCAGGGGCCAGAGAGTGATAAACAGAAGTTGTTTTGAGGATAACCTAGAAAGAGAGTTTTAATTGCAGCAGGCAGAACTGTGTTTAGACACAAATGTGACTTCTTGACTGAAAGGAGAAAGGTGGAGCAAGGCAGCTGGGACCCAGCCTCCAAGGAGGCTGAAGGGCCTCTTTTCCTAGTTTTCACCATCTAACAGGAAAAATAGTTCAGATTTTGGGATCCCAGTTTAATCCTTTCCTGTCTGTAGGGCTTTGGGCAACTTTATTCATCTCAATGAACCTCAGTTTTTGTTTTTTCTTTTTTAAAAATGAGGTGTAATTCGTGTACCATAATTTCAGCCCTTTAAATCTCACAACTAAGTGGTTTTTAGTATATTTACAAAGTTGTGCAACCATCTAACTCCAGAGTATTTTCATCATTTGAAATAGAAACTTTGTATTTATTTGCAGTCACTCCCCAATCCCCCCCTCCCCTCTGGCTCCTGGTAACCATTAATCTACTTTCTGTCTCTATAGATTTGTCTATTCTGGATGGTTCATATGAATGAAAGTATATAATATGTCGCCTTTTGTGCCTGGTTTCTTTCACTTAGCATGGAGGGAAGGGTGTTTTCTAGGTTCTTTCATGTTGTAGCATGAACCAAGACTTCCTTTTTATTCCTTTTTATGGCTGAATAATATTCAATGGAGATGCCACATTTTATTTATCCATTCATCAATATTCTTTAATTTTAAAAAATGTGGCCATTATGAGTAAAATTGATATGAACATTCATTTTTTTCTTAATTATTTTAAAATGGGATATTTCTATTAACTTCATGGGGTTGTTGTGAGTCTTAAATGAGATCAGTGTGGTGTGGTGCCTGGCACACAGTATCTTCTCAGTAAAACATTTACGTCTATGTCTTCTTTAATTCTTGCAAGAGGCAGGAAAGAGATCCCTTCAGGTTCAAATAACTTCCAAAGAAACTTATGGAACCTCCTGAATTGGGTGGGTGGAGAGGAGAGTACTGGCAAGGAAGTGGGGTTCTCTCCTCATGCCTCTGTCTAGTGTTTAAAACCACCACACCTGGCTTTATATTTAATGGACCCCTGTCCACCTGCCTGGAGCCCAGAGAAGGTGTTCCTTATAGAGATGCCCTTCCAACCATCAGCCAGGTTTCCTGGGTAACTCATAAAAGCAAGTAGAATCCAGCTCCTCTATCTTGATCGAGTCACTTAGCTTCTCTGAGATTTGATTTCTCTGCATCTTTAAAATAGAGATTACTCATCTCAAAGAGTTAGTGTAGTATATAGTGTTCTCCATAACACTTAATTTTAATTTGTATTATTGTACTTGCTTCTTTACATCCCCTCTATGGAATGTAAGTTCTACAAAGGCAGGAACTTTGCTTTGTTCCCTGCTCTTTTCTCAATGCCAAGAGCTATGCCTGAGCCCTGGCTGGGTAGCTTAATTGGTTATAGCATTGTCCTTATATGCCAAGGTTGTGGTTTCAATTCCTGGTCAGGGCGCATACAAGAATCAACCAATGAATGCATCAATAAGTGGAACAGCAAATATTAATGTTTCCCTCTCTAAAATTAATAAATAAAAATTTAAAATAACCATGTCTGACATATAGTAGGTGCTCAAATAAATTTGTTGAATAAGGAGGTTTATTCATTTATTGCTCACTCAAAATGAGTATATTTTGTGGTTTGGGGCTATACTCCACAGGGGCAAACAGAGATGAGTAAGTCATTTCTTTCCTCCAAGGAGATCTCTTCAAGTGGAAGTAACAGATGTGGCCAATGCAAATACTACATTGCAATGAGATTTGGTAAGTAGAATGTGTGTCTTCACATTATAGCATATTGCCTGAAAGAGACAGCCCCACTCTGAGGGCCTGTTGAATCTGGAATAGACCAGAAATAGATCCCAAGTGATCCAACCTGTGCCCTTCCCAGAGCTTGGAGTCTGGGAGGGATTAAACCTTTCCCTACTGGAGAAGGGAAAGAGGGGAAGCAGAAAAGGGAGTTTCCTTCTTCTCTCCTGGGCTCCAAGCCAGTCAGCCACAGGCAAAACTTTGAAGAGGCCTAAATTTGTCCTGGATGCACTTCCCTCTTCTTGGTCCCACCATCCCCAGCCCCCGCTGTCTTAAGCCTCTAGGCCTCCCTTCCAAGATTCCAAAAGTAGGAAAATCACCCCTACCCCTTACCACAGTCCAAAGGTTTCTCGCTTGAAATAGCCACCACTGGCCTAGTTGCTATGTGAAAGCAATCCAAATGAATTCATTGAGACATCTGTTTATTTTAAAGGAAAGGGGTATCTTGAAGCATGGGCACCCTGGCAACAGGCGGAAGCTAACTCCCTTTTCTTGTGTCTCCCTTTCAGGAAGTCTTCCCTTCCTCAGTTTCTCTAAACAGGCTGATTAGGTGGTTGTTGATTTTTTTTTTTTTAAACATACAGCCAGTTGTTCATAGGCCTGTGTTTTAAAGAAGGGCAAGCCTGAACTCACCTTCCTTGCCCCAGGGGCCTGGGCTCCATACCTGGGGAGTAGACAGTCTTCTACTTTCTAACAAGCTGGACTTCAAGTTTGGTGTAAATCCTCTGGTTGATGGACAGGTGTTTCCCAGCTGAGCCCTTGGGGAGATTCTCCAGTAGCGCTGGGACACCTTTACCCCAGACACCCGGTGGACTGGACCCCTTAGCCCAATTCAAAATTAGGGGGCGGCTCCTGCCTGACTAGGAGGAGGGCTCTGACCTCCAACTCCTAGGCTCTATCTTTCGGTCTCTGGGAATGGCCGCCTCCATTTTTTTTGTTTTCTCCTTTTAAGTCTCTAGTTCCCATCTTCCTGAAGTAGTTCTCCGAGCCTCAGTCGCCGTCCTTCTGTCTCTGGCTTCTGCATCTGTCTCGGCTCCCGGTCTCTCACTCCTCGTCTCCGCCCCTCCCCCGCGCTGTCATTCACCCCGCTCCTCTCCGAGCACAGCCAATGGAGAGACCAGGTCGGAACAGCTAGGCTCGCTCGCACCGGGCTTTTTCGCCCGGTGATTGATGTCCCAGAGTCAACAGCGAGCGAGCAGCCGGAGAGGGGAAGGAGCAGCCGGAGAGGAGTAGAATACGTCGCCCCCTCTCCCCTTCCCCTCCCCCTACTTTAGCCCTTCTGCGCACTTCGCCTCCAAGTCTCCGCGCAGCCAGGAGCCGCTCCCGCCTTCGCGCCCCTGCACCCCTGTGCTCTGCCCCCAGAGCGAAAAACAGCGAGCCCCACCGCCCAGGCCCCCCCCCCCCGCGGGGCCGGGGCTGGGGGCCAGCATGGAGCACCTGGGTCCGCACCATCTCCACCCTGGCCACGCAGAGCCCATCAGCTTCGGCATCGACCAGATCCTCAACAGCCCGGACCAGGGCGGCTGCATGGGGCCAAACTCACGCCTCCAGGACGGAGAATACGGCCTCGGCTGTTTGGTCGGAGGCGCCTACCCTTACGGCGGCGGGGGACCTGTGGCCGGAGCGGGGGCCGGGGGAGCGGGGGCTTATGGAGCTGGCTGTCCGAGCGGTCCAGGTGGCCCAGCTGGCGGCGGAGGCGGCGCCTGCAGCATGGGCCCGCTCGCCGGCTCCTACAACGTGAACATGGCCTTGGCGGGCGGCCCGGGTCCCGGCGGAGGTGGCGCCGGCGGCGGCGGAGGGGCGCTGAGCGCTGCAGGGGTGATTCGGGTCCCGGCGCACAGGCCACTAGCTGGAACAGTGGCCCACCCCCAGTCTCTGGCTACCGGCTTGCCAACGGTGCCCTCCGTGCCTGCCGTGCCGGGCGTCAACAACCTCACCGGCCTTACCTTTCCCTGGATGGAGAGTAACCGCAGATACACAAAGGACAGGTTCACAGGTGAGTCCAGCCCGCGCACGCCCGCCTGGCCGTGGCCCGGGCTCTGCACTTCCCCCCCTCCTCCACGTGGCTCCCCGCTACCCCTTTGCGCGCCTGGTCGCCCAGCTCCTCTTGGTGCTTCCTTCAAATTTAACAGCCTGCCACCTATCTATGCTCGAGGAATCGCCATGCTGTAAGAGTTCTCCCAGTTTGGGCCCCTCTGCGTCTCTCCCGCAGGACCTCTGGTCTGAGAAGTGCTCCCTGATCCCCTCTCGGAGTCCCTGGGCCCTGTTAGGTGGAGGGAAGGAGAAGGTAGCTTCGGGACTACATTCTACCCGCAGTTGGGGCTCAGGTATCTGAGAGAAGTGGCGTGATGTGAACAAACTACTTCTTCGGTCCCGATGTTCTCTGGCCCAGGCAGCGAGCCCCAGAATCAGACGCAAGGAAAGAGCAAGTTCCTCACCTCCTGCCCCCCCCACCCCCAACACACACACACACACACACACTCACTCACTTCATGCTCCAGTGTCTATTGCGCTGCCTGGCTGGCAGAGACCAAGAGCCCGAGTAAAGCTGAAGAGCTGGCGGGCATTTCTTGGACTGTGGGCTTCGTCCGGGTCGGTAACAGCTTGAGGCTGAACCACCCGCTTCATTTTCGTTCTGTTCTGGCTCGGCGTCCTCCCCGAACCCTGCACCCTCCGCCTTCCGGCGTAAATAATATACTGGCCAGGCCCACGATCGATTGGCCACCCAAAGTCTACTCCTGGGACGATTACACATTTGTTGGCGCCGGCTGTTGAACTCTCCGGTGCCTGCTCCGCGCCTTCCTCCGCTTGCCCCAGCTCCCTCGGCTCCCTCTTCCGTTCTCAGCACTCAACCATCACCCCTGCTCCGGCCCTTTTCCCCCAGCTTCACTTCTCGCTTCCCTTGGCATTCTCTGGATCCTAGAGTGCCATCCTCTGAACGGGCAAGGCTCCCACACCCACTGGGAAGCAGCCACGAGTTGAGTCTGGGTTCCGGACCAGGCCTTAGTGAGAGGAAGCAGGAGGCACAGGCCGGGACTCCCCTGCCTCAGGCTCCAGTGCCCAATTGTGAAAGGGGTATAGGCAGCTTAGAGCTAGACCCTAGGCTAGGCGACTTCAAGGCACCACAGGCTCCCTACTCCTGTTCCAACCTTGGAAACTTGGCTCACATTCTGGGTTTGTGGCAAAAGTTTAGGAAGGGGTGCGGAGAGGCACAACAGTCATTCCACTTTGGGCCTCCAGGAAGGGCCCTGTACCCAAGGGGCCCCACTGCCCCAACCCAAGTTCTCTCAGGCCTATGGAGTCAGGGCCTGGTGCCCATCCCTGCCCCTCACCCCAGGCTAGGCCAATCTTGAAGGACTGATGGAACTCCCAACCTGGAACTCACTGGTCCTGGTGCTGGTGAAAGGTACTCCACATAGGGCCTACCTACGAGTGCCACAGCCCATCTAATCTTCCTTCAAGCCTAAACAAGGTTCTGAGGGAGCGTATGGCTGTTGCCTTGTGTCACCTTGTGTTGCCCCATGTCACCTTGTGGTGCCCCATGTCCTGTGTGTGTCTGCCTGTGTGTCTGTGCCTGTTTGCCAGCTTGTTTGGAGGTAGAGATCTATAATTTTTCACTGTTGTACGGGATGTGTCTGTATATATTGCTGTGTGATGGTGGCTCAGGTCAGGACCCAGGATCCAGGATCTTAACCAAGCATGTCCTCTTACTGTTGGACCGCTTCTCTGAGGCTGGAGGCTGGAGGCCGTGGGTTGTGGTGGGCTGCGATCTTTAGCTCGCTTCAGGGAGACTGAGGAGGTGACTGTGGTAGTGTCTGGTTGGGCACCTGGGAGCCCCGGGCTAGAGAGGCCTCCTTGGTGGCAGCGGCTGCGGCTTGCGGCGGGAGGGGGCTGTTTCCCGCCTGAGCTTGGAGCTCAGGGCTGACGGGAGGAGGATCAAGGCCCTGCTCGTGGGGTTTAGCTGCTATGCTCACTGATTCGCGGGGTGTCGGGCCTGGGACGCCTCCTGACGCTCTGCCGCTTGCCTCTGCCATCTGTCTGTCTCCCGCTCCAGTGGCCCTCTCACCCTTCACTGTAACACGCCGTATAGGTCACCCCTATCAGAACCGGACGCCCCCCAAGAAGAAGAAGCCGCGCACGTCCTTCACTCGCCTGCAGATCTGTGAGCTGGAGAAGCGATTCCACCGCCAGAAGTACCTGGCCTCGGCCGAGCGGGCTGCCCTGGCCAAGGCGCTCAAAATGACTGACGCACAGGTCAAAACCTGGTTCCAGAACCGGCGGACAAAGTGGAGGTGAGAGCGCGCGGGGCGCGCGGCGCGGGCAGCGCAGTCACGGCAGTCCGCTCAAGGCTCCGGGCCTCTCGGGGCACTCACACTCCTCTGATCTCAGTTTCTGATCTGTTCAGAAGAGCCGGCAGCTTCTGCTAGGCTCTCAGGGAGTGGGAGGCAAAGGACGCTGATGACCGAGATGTGGCTGGAGAGCCCCAGGTCTGTTTTATCGGAGGCTTCCTGTTTTTCTGACCAGCACACTTAGTGCCGGTGTAGACGCGGCTGATCTCGGTCGCTGCTCGCGGAAACAGCCGGTTAGAGCTGTCTATGCAGTCTGGGCTTCCTGGATCAGCGAGTCCTGTGAGGCTTTTTGTTTGAGAAAACTCGCACTTACAGAAATGCCTCTCCTACCCCCGAGAATGGAGACAGGATGGCCCACGCCCTGTTTCTGCGCCCCAGCCGGGATCCCTGCAAGAGTGTCTGGAGCTCCAAGACCAGGGCCTGGGCTCCCAGACCAAAGCCCGGGGTCTGATGGTTCCCTCCTCCCGCGCCCCACTCTGCCTTCCGGCAGCGGGTTACCCACCCTGGAAGGGGAAAATCAATCCGCGCCGGCTGCGGCGGGGTTTTCGAGGGTCCCTCTGAATCCGGGATCAATTAGGAGCAGATGGGTGTGTGGTGGGGGTGGGTAGGGAGATTGATTTTTCCCTTCTCATGTCACACACCCACAACTACATTAATATTTTCCCCCATATACCTCGACTTCTGTTCTTTCTCTCCCTCCCTCCTTGCCTCCCTCCATCCTTCTCCTTCTTATGTACAGAAAGTGTCCCTGGCTTATTCTCCGCACACACCGGCGCTTTCTCCGCTTGGCCCTCTTACATCCCTGCACCCTCCCGCACATCTGGCCCGAAAACTCGGTACCACGGCTGCCAGGAGTTTCTCGCTAGCTCAGGCCTCAGGGGGTAGCGCTAGAGTCTGGGCGAAGGTGGCGGCGCCTGGCCGGGCGGGCCTGGGACGGCAGGAAGGAATTGGAGTTTCCTCTTTTTCTGAATGAAGGCAAGGAATCTGCCTTGGATTCCGCCGTGGTGGCCACAAAGGAAGCCACTGCCCCGCGAGCCTGCTGCCCTCCCCTCCCCACATTCCTGCCGCTGGGGAAGGGGTGGGGGGCCAGCTTCAGACCTCTGGAAAGCTAGTTAAAGAGGAGCAAGGGCTAGCCGGGTAGGGGCGACACTAGTGTTCTCAAGGCCCACCCAGAACTGTAGCCTGAGGGAGGGGAGAGAGCCAGGCAAGCCCCCTCCCAGGTATGGGTCTGAGAAAGAGCGGTTGGCAAAGGGAGAAACTGAAACACAAATGGGGCGGCAAAGATAGATTACCCCACCCCAGGGAGAAAAGGAAACCAGGCAGCCTAGCAAAGTCTTACCTATAAAAAAAGAGACCAATGGGTGATAAAAGCCTCCATTTTCGTTTCAAACAAATTCCCTCTATTTTTAAAGAGCCAAAGGGGTGGGAGTTGAGGGGTGAAAGAAAACAAGAGATAAGGACACAAAACCCAAAGGAAGGGAAACAATCAAACAGTTTAAGTGCAGAAAAGAAGGGAAAGAAGAGAGCCAGAGAGATGGAGCAAAAAGCAAGAAGGGGCAGTGGGAAGGAGGCCGGCGGCTGTCGCTGGGAGAGGCCCTCGCTGGCTTTGCGCGGCTTCATCGATCGCCTACAAATTGCTTCTGGAGGCCCCGGGGACTCCCATTAGGTCTGTCCACCTTAGAGACAGACGTTTGATCTTAGTTGACAGGGTGGAGGGGAGGCATTAAATGGAATAAGTGAGCCATCGCCTCCCTGGGCCGCCCTGGTGGAGGAAGCCGGCTGGCTGGGCCCTGGTCTCGGCAGGGCACAGGGCACAGGGCTCAGAGCTCGGCACAGGAGGTCGGGAGACCTGGAAAATGTTCGCAGAGAAAAGGGGGAGAAGAGAGGTCTGGCAGGGTAACTCGTATCCACGGCCTTTGCCTCGGCCCTGGACTTGGAATGGATTGCCCAGGATTGGGAAGAGAGTGTCTGGTCATCTTCAAGGTTGGGGAGAGTGGAGATGCCATGCAATACTTGGCTGCGGCCTTTGAGGCTGGTGTGTCTGTGTCGGGCACAGATGAGAAGCCCCAGCTGCTTGACTGTCGGACTCTCCCACAATTTCCCTGATATAGTTCCGTTGTTCCCTCTACTTTCGGGGTTACCAGTCTTTGTCGGAGTCAGGACCTTAAAGATAAGGGAATGCTTTAGAGGGGCCCAAGCTCCAGTGCTCGCTCAGGCTATCTCTTGGGATAACACCGAAGCGTGGGTAACGGCTTGTCCCCGGTGCAGGCGACAGACTGCGGAGGAGCGTGAGGCCGAAAGGCAGCAGGCGAACCGCATTCTCCTGCAGCTGCAGCAAGAGGCCTTCCAGAAGAGCCTGGCGCAGCCGCTGCCTGCTGACCCACTCTGTGTGCACAATTCGTCGCTCTTCGCCCTGCAGAACCTGCAGCCGTGGTCCGATGACTCGACCAAGATCACCAGCGTCACGTCGGTGGCGTCGGCCTGCGAGTGATTCTGCCCACTCCACCCCGGAGACCCCAGCCCAGCCAAGGGGTCCCTGTCAAGGCCTGAGAGCCAGGACTGTCTCCGGCTTTACCGGCCTCAGACTGCGCGCAGGAGGAGAACGCTGCGCCCCTCCGCAGGGGTCTGCGTGCTCACCGAAACCATTCTCTCTTTGGTGGAAAAGAAGAAAAAAGTGCGGAGAACAAGGACCGGCGACCTCCTCCCAGACTCCCAGACTCTTATGCAGTCCTGCACCCACTAGAACTGTTCGGAGTCAGTCTCAGTTGCACCTATTTTATTTTCTTTTATTCTGATTTTTAACGTGGGACCAAGAGAGTCAGGGGAAGTGGGGGAAGAGGAGTTTCTGGGGTCCCCTGAGGATAGCATGGGCTGTCATTTGAACCTCTCTCTGTATCCCACTCTTCATCACACACGGACACCCATAGGCCCATACAGAAATGATTTCCCTATCCCTCATGGTGTCACCCCAGTCACACACAGGGGACCTACGGCAGAGTGTCATGCACACACAGGGCCATAGCCTTCTTACCCTTGATCCTCACTATCTGGCCTAGGCCAGGAGTGACCTAGACTCATTCTGAACAGCATTCTGAGCTGTACTTCTCATAAACACAAGGCCACGACCACAATGTGACATACCATCCCACACACAACGGCCATAACAGCATCATTTGGCCTGCCGGGCCTCCATCACACATCCTAGCCGCACCCAGGTACGGTATGCACAGTCAGGTTTTCATACAAACTCAGCCTATTTCTCCAGACCCTGTTCATAGGGGGGGTTTAAGTTATGCACTTATAAGGTGTTTTCTGTGTAACCATTTTATAAAGTGCTTGTGTAATTTATGTGAAAAAAAATAAAACCCTCCGGATCCGGAGTTAGGGCTGCCTGCTCCTTGCTGAGCCCAGCACCAGGCAGCTACTTGGGTTTGGTGTGAGTTGGTGCTTACCAGGGCAGCCACTGATGCCTGAGCCTAAGGGACATCAGGGGCCAGGGCCTGCAGGTTCTGAAAAGAGGAAGGAAGAAGGGGAACAGAGAAAAGGCAGAGCTGAGAAAAGGAGGGAGAGCAAGGTTTTTCTAAGACAGCTAGTGTTGGAAAGGATAGAGTGTCTTTGAGTGTGAGAGTTGTGTGCGTACATTGTGTGTTTTTAACGTTGTGAGCAATCAGAACATTACTGAAAGCGAATATTAGTACTAGTGTGTAATTGTGTTGCAATAATTGGTGTGCTTGTTTCTGCTTAAGTTGGAAATTGAAACTATTATTATACAGATGAACTTGTGTGTGTGGGTAGCCATGTGTAAGTGGAGCTGTGTTTTGGGGGGGTGTAATTGTGTGATTACCCACCTGTATTTGTGATTGTATGTGAATCATGTTAATGTTTGTGAGAGTTCATATTAGTTTCTCCTTGTGAATCTGTTTTGTGTTACATGTGTGAATGTTTGTGATTGTGTATCATCTGCAATTATGTGGATGTAATTGAGTGTGAGATGTACTAATGTGTGAGATGTATATACTTGGGTGTGACAATGTGTATATATGTGTGTATATATATATATATGTATGTATATATATAATTGGGGAAATGGATTAGTGGGGAGTGTAATCATTGTGGGTGACTGTTCCTCCTGGTGATTGTGTATGAATGGGTGTAATTGTGCATTGGTGGTGTACAAGATAGTGGGGGTCTAAGGTAGGATGTGCAGATACATTGTGGGGGTACTAATACCTGCTAGGGATTCTGGAGTTCTAGCCCTTACCCAGCAAGCTGCAGAGACTGAGGCACACTGGGTCAGTAAGGGGGCCAGGGTCCTCTGTGGTGCTCTAAGTGGGATTTCACAGCTCCCAGCTCTAGCCTGCCCTAGGTGGGATCTGAATAAGTGATTTCTCAAGAACCCTCTCAGAAGCCCCAGACCACTCTGGCCAGGACAGCAGCCACAGTGCACAGCACTTTACATAACATCTGCCCCTCCCAATACACACTAGGCCAATCTCAGGTGCACAGAATTGACTTGGGCCTGCTTTTGTGAAAGAAGCTAAGTGATGAAGGGTCTAGGGAACATGTTATCCTGGGGGAATAGGGTGGGGAGAAGGAGGCTCCCTTTGGGGAATGGGAGAGTAAGAGAACTCTGTGACTAGAGACTAGAAGTGAGTGGTGTGTGGGAGTTGTTTGTGCGTGCAGAGCTGTGTGCAGTGGGATGGGATAGGGAGAGCCATGGAAACCATCAGAGCGCCACTGTCATTCATTCCTGACCAACCTGCCATCCTGGACATGCACCTTGAAAAAGGGACAAAACACAGCAATGTCCCACCCAAGGAGACCCAAGGGGAAATTTGGCTCTGTGGGGAATGGGCTCGTTCATTCCTCATCTGTGGCTCCTTTGGCTCCAGCTCTCTGCAAGAGAGAATTCGGGGCCCAAAAATGGTAGGCCAGTCTCCTGTCCCCAGCCCCTACACCAACTGGGTGACCAAGACCACACCCTGACAGACTGTGTTTTTGGTGGTGGGGAGAAGTTTCTGGCCACACGTTGGGGTCTGCAGCGGGTCTCCAGCCTGCAGTAGCTGTAGTGCCCAGTACCCGGCTGAATGAAATCCGGAAATTGTCACCTGGAACTGTAGAATTTGTCTCTTTCTGCCTGGGCAGGTATGTCTGTTGCCCCCGCCCCCCCAGTCCTGGAGCTTCCCAGCCTGCACTCTTTCTTTGGTGAGGTGTCTTCCATTTTCGGTCTCTAAGACTCACACCTTCAGTGCCTCCGGGCTGCAGGATTCCAGAGTCGCAGGACCTTGGGGACACTGGGGCCTCTCAGTCCCTGGAACACCCCCCTCCAAGAAGCTGCTGCGTCTGGAGGCTCCTGGCTATTTTCTGGCCTCAGACTGTCCAGCTGAGGATCTGAGGCAGGAACGGGGAGCGGCTGCCTAGCCCAAACACAAACCCACAAACCCCGTGCTTCACTGCTACTCCCTCTCCCGCTCTTGCAAGACAAACGCAGGCAAAATTAAGCATAAGGCTCCCTAAAACACCTAAAGGCTTAACCCTCCCTAAAATACCTCCTCCCTCCCTCCCATCTTTACAAACAGCTAGGGTTCACCCTCCTGTCCCTCCGGCGAATGCCCGCTCAGCCCGGCTGCTCTACGCTCCTGTCCAGCTTATCGGAGATTCTCTGCGGAAGTGGGCACTCCGCATACAGGGATTGCGAGCGCTGCTGCCCCCCACCTCACGCCTAATGTGAGCGCGGGCCACCACGTGGCTGCCCTGACCAGCTACCCGAATCCCCCACGCCTGCTCCCAGAGCTAGCCAGTGGCCCCGGTCGTGCGTTTTCCCAGGGCCCCTCCTACGTGCACAATGCCCTAGAGCGATGCGTCCCAGAGGTACCAGACCTCCGCAGCACTGAGGCTCTTAGACCTGATGAACCGCGCAAGACTACCCACTCTTCGCCAGGAATTCGTTGGGACCGAATCTGGGCGAATCCCGCGTCAGACGAGTGCCGCGGCTGCCGGAAAGGCCAGGCTGGCGGCGCGGCCTGCAACCCCGTCCCTAGTGGGGCAGAAGCAGGAGGGGAGGGGGCTGCGAGGGTCACAGGCAGGGCCAAGTGTCTGCAGTAAAAATTTCACAACTCCTCGCCTGCCAGGCGCCTGCCGGAAATGGTCGGTCTCTCTGTTCAAAAATAGAGAAGAAAGTATCCGAATAGTTGTGTGTAGATTGGGGGGGGGGGGGGATCAACAAACCTGCCTGGACAGAAAGGCCAGCTTCCTTCCTTGGCTTGAGTGAGCCCTGAGCACCCACCCAGGTGGCTCGATGGGGACCCAGAGACCCTTGCTGGGCTGGGGTCCTAGAGGAGGGTGCTGTGCCTTCCGTGGCAGACAGCGAATCTGGCTCAACCTGTTAACTATAATAAAGCTTTTGTGTGGCAGGATCTGTGCTTGGGGGTGAGTGGGCATGGCCTGAGCACTGCCTCGTAATGTTACCACAGCAGTGGCAGGTGTGGTGTCTGCCCTGTGCCCCAGACTCAGGTGAGCATCCTGTTTGTGGTTTGAGTGACTTGCAGGTGGGTGAAGTGGGTCCCAGGCATAGAGCTGGGGCCGGGCTGGGGAAGGGGGAGTTGTGGTTCCTGGGCTGCCCTGAGGGCCCCTCAGGCCAGATGTGGGAGGAAACCCCCTCCTTCATGCTCACCTCACGCCCACCTTCACACACTAGTCACCCCAGGGTCCGGCTCCTAAGCAGAAAATTCCCATCCTAGGCCCTCCCTGGTTAGTTCGAGTTTGGAGCCCCACAGCCAGGCTGCTACTTGGGCAACTAACAGGAGCTGCCAGGGCTTTTCCCCAATGGCACGAATTTACTGCCCAATATTGTCCCAGGGAGGCTTCTGGCACCACTCATCTGCACCCACACCTAGATTCCTTACCCCCAGGGAGTCTGATATAGGAACAGACTGTGCAACAGAGAGGACTGGTACCAATTTGGATATCCAAGGAGCTCAGAGCAGACTCGGAGGAGGATGGTGTGTTCCATGGATAGGGAAGGGATAGGAATGAGTGGAGGGAACAATGGGTATCCAAGTTACGTTGGGTGTGTACAAACTCACATCCCCTCATTCACAGCCAGCATTGTGTACAACCTCACATAGCTCCTTCTACTATGCATGGGGGTGTGCCATGTTACTCAAGGGGAACTACAGGTGTGCGGTGCTAGGTACACCTACACACACACAATCTCCACTGCTAGCACTCGCAGTTACTCTCACAAGCTTACCCTCGTCTGGGCCCCACCAAGCTTTTTTACGCGGTTATCTTGCAGCCACCGCGCCACGGGGCACCGCTTCTCCCCCTTTTCTCTCCTCCTCTTCTAGCCCAGAGGGAGGAGGGTCTAATTCGACTGCCAGTCAGCCTGGGGGTGGGGATTTTCGAGGCCCGTGCTTTAACTTCCAGCTCTGCAACTCTGGTGGCTACACACCCCCACGAACTTGAGACTGAGCTTAGGGGCCACGGACGGCCCTGGATTCTAGCCAAGGACTCTAACAAGGCCCAGAGGTCCAGCGGCCGCCTGTGCCTCCCCAAGCCTACGGAAATCCGGTCTCCTTGTGTGTTCCAGAAGGTGGCCGAGGGCCTGGGGATTCGAGGCCCCCAGTGCCAAGTATCGCCTTAAGGGGGAGGCTGCTCCTGTCCCCTCACGTTTTCCGCCCTGTGGTCCCAGAGGCGGAACGTATCTTCGGTTCCTGCGGGAGGAGTCTCAAGACCCAACAGCTGGAAGCAGCGGGCAAGCGACTCAGTCTCCCAGAGTGGGAACTGGATCTTGGGCCTCAACCCAGAAACGCAGGACAAGTGAGTTCCGGACGCCCTCTAGGGGCTGCGCAGCGAGGTGAGACTGGAGCCAAGGCCCTGGGAATTTTGGGGTCTGAGGACCCTAGGGACGGCAGGGTGGTTGCTACCAGCCTGGGCGGGAAATAATGATAGTAATATTAATAAGCAACACGATTGAGCGTTTTCTTTGTTCCAGGCACTGTACTAGGTTTTTTTTTAGAGGATTTCTTTTTTTTTTGAAGATTTTATTTATTTATTTTTAGAGAGAGGGGAAGGGAGGGAGAAAAAGAGGGAGAGAAACATCTATCCGTCGCCTCTTGCGGGCCCCCAACTGGGGACCTGTCCCACAACCCAGGCATGTGTCCTGACTGGGAAGTGAACTGATGACCCTTTGGTTCACAGGCCTGTGCTCAATCCACTGAGCCACACCAGCCAGGGCTGCACCAGGTTTTAAAGGTATTATATGTACCTAACAAACAACCTGTGAGGTAGGTGATATCCCACTTTATAGACAGGAAAAATTGAAGTTCAGAGCGACTTGCTTAAGAGCAGACAGCTGATAAAAGGTGGGGAATCAGCATTTCAACTTAGGGTCTAACCCTAGAACTAGGGCCATTGGGAGAGATGGCTGAGTACAGAGATGTGGTGGATTTGGGGAGGCCTCAAGTTGAGAGCCTACTAGCCTCCTCAAGGGATGTCTCATTTTGTGGAGAGAGCTCTTAGATTAGGGGTCCACTGGGAGTTTGCCCCCTGGGACTCTGGAAAAAATGCTTCCAAGCCACTGGGCCCCTTCTGGCTCTGACTGCCCCACGCACACCCCCCTTTCCAAGATTATCACTGAAGCACTGCCAGGCCTATGAGACCTCCTGTTCCTCCACACCAATCCAGCACCCATTCTCTGGGCTTTCCCAGCTGGGGCATGCCTGCTTCTAGGATGGAAGGGAGTTCTGTGCACTTCCACCCCTCCTTCTCCCTCTTCTGGGTTAGCAGGATGAGAAGACTCAAATAAGCAGAAAGTTAAAAATAGTGGCAATGAATCACACTTTATTAGACAAAAGGTTGGAGAACCAGGAAGGAAAATCCTTCCTTTCCTTTTCCATCTGCTCTGTGCAAAGCCTGTAGCTGGGGAGGCTGTTCCGGGCTAGAGAGTGAGGACTGTGTTGGGATGGGTAGGAGGGTGCAGCCTGCAGGGGTGTTAGGTTTATCTTATAGGCAGTAAGGATCAGTCAGAATATGAAAAGAGAGTATGGCCTTTCTGTCTTCCCTACCTCCTCCAGAGTGGTAGAGGAGGAGGAGGTAGGGAGGTATTCCAGGGGAGGCTCCTTTATATACAATACAAGGTATACTCATTTATGTACTATATAAATATCCCCTGACAATGTCTTAAACTTTAACATGTGGAAGGAACACTTGTTAAAATAATTCTCATTCATTATGTCTGGGGTGGGGCCTCAGATTTCAGATTTAGAACAATCTTCCCATGGTGCTGATTCTAGTTCAAGAATCAAGGTCTTAACCTACCACCCTATGTCTGATATTTAATCCTGGATTCTGAAATTTATGTGTCAGATATAACTTGCAGTTTTATTTTATTTGCCCTAGAGTATTTTTCCATTTTATTTACAGAAATGAAAACTACAGACACAATCAATACCCCTTCTAATAGGGTTCTGATAATTCACTCTCCAGCATGCCACTCACCCCTCCCTGGTCTCTTAGGTCCTGCTCCTTCCCTGTTACCTGTGTGGCCCCTCCAATCTCCCATTTCCTCTCCTTCTGCCCCCATCCCTCTTTCTAAAGTCCTCTTTCACTTCCAGGTGCCTACTGAGGTGGCTTTGAACATCACCTTAAATTCTGAGCTCAGCTTCTGTGCTTTCTACCCCCCGGAAAGTTAATTAAATTTTAGGAGCCTGCACTTTCATTGCTCAAATTATAGGGCCAATCCTTGCTCAGATTACTGAAGGGATTAAAGAGATAATGCAGGTAAAAGCTCTTGCCTCTTTTCAGGTGTTTCAGGAAAGGCTCAGGAAGCCCCATGTGGCTTGACCTGGTTTTTCTACCCACCAGGTGGGGTGGAGCTCTACTGGGTGCATCCTATAATCTTCAGGGGCTGTGCTCTTCCCACCTCATTTCTGGACCCTTGATTTTCCAGGGACAGTCAGTGGCTGCTGTCCTTGCTGGGAGTTTTTTCTCCACAGCATTTCAAAGGGAGGTTTATTGTGTATTTATTTAGGTGCTGCGCTTCCTATCCCTCCTTGGAGCAAGTCTCTGCTTTCACAGGTGCCCAACTGTCCATGGGGCAGGCAGGCAGAGAGTTGGTAGAGACCCAGTGGGGATGGGTGGAGACTCGAGGGGAGGAAACCTCCAGGAGGATCAGCCCAGCCCTAGAGGGCTGGAGGCCTCGGGTAGGGGGTGGGGCTGATGCAGAGTGGTGAGTCCCCCTGCCCGCCTGTCCCCCCCCCACCACCACACACACACTCCACACCTCACGCGCTCACAGGAACACACTGTTACTCTGTCCCTCTCAGACCCCCGGGCTGATTGTCAGGCTGGCTCATGTGTCTGCATCCACACAAAGGGTCAGTCCCACTGTATTTCTACTCATTTACTCCACCCTTCCCTGGACATCTGTAGGTTACACACCAGCTGCTGTTCCCAGATCTCACCCCCACGTTTGCCTCCAGTCCAGGGAAATGCAGGATCACTCGCATTCACTCCAGTTGTTCCCAGGTGGCCACATGGCCATACCTGACTGCACACAGACTGGGAGGCCAATCGCACAAGTTGATAGGAAAAGTCTTACGGGGTTTCTCTGGCATCCTCTCTCTCACCAGTTCACTTGCTTTCAAGGGAGAACCATGCTTGTTTAGGAGCCTGACTTTGAGCTCACAAAAACACAGTGGTAACCTCGAACACATTTTGTAGCTATAGGCTTCTCTCCCTTTCTGGGACATCTCAGGCCAGAAATTGAGTACTTTCTGGTCAGCACAAAGGTGGCTGGATACTGCCCCCGGGTAGATTCTGCAGGGGATTGGGCAGAAGGAAAGGGAGGGGAGAGTTATTAACCCCACAGCAGCTCCAAGTCAGATTTACATCCTCATCTACCGTCTTAGGGAGAGTGAGCTGCCAGCCTTCTTCTGTGCACAGGATGGCTGGGACCCAAAGGCCCCTCGCAGCGGATGTACATCGTCAGAGTGACACCAGCCAGCCTAGATCGGTGGGAGAGGCTTCTAGAGCAGAGAAAGTGTGGGGGCAGTGGTGCATGAGGGATATTCGTCCATGCGGGATGGGGGTGGGGTTTTAGGCTGAAGACTCAGATCATTGGAAGGCCTGAGGCCTTTGGTTGCACCACCTGAGCAGAACCCTCTGTTTAAGGAAGGCCCCCTAGCAATCCCGAGCCTTCTGGGGTGGGTTCCACCGTGGACTCCACACTGCAGTCCAGCTTCCTCCCTTGTCATGGGGTGTCACTGCCAGTTCACAGGAGTTCGAAGAACTCCAGTAAGACGCCACAGTGCGTACAAAGGAGCACCTTCCTGGAGCTCCCCGTGGTGCGCTGGAGACAGCTCAGGGCATCCTCAAGCCTGTCGAGAGTTCTGCAGAAAGCTCTGTAGGGACGGTTAGTGAACGACTCAGAAGCGCCCCCTATTCACCTTCCCATGTACGCACCCCACCAGCCGCAGGGACTGTCCGGCCGGACAGCAGGGCGCACTCAGAAGCAGGATATACCAGATTGGAATTTGCCAGAAATGTGAAGAGGCCGAGAAACAGGCTCTCATTTTTGTAGCCAGACTCCGCCAGCATCCGGTATTTGCAAATATAAACAGGTTCCCGGAGAGAAAGGACATCTTGCACCCAAACCTGGTCCTTGGGGTGTGTCGAGGGGCTGGGGTGGCCTGGAAGAAAACGCAGCCTGTGTCCACCCGCTTGGATCTTTCCAGTCCGCAAATTGGAGGCTCCACTCAGTTCGGACCCGGACTCCATGCGTTCTGGGGTAGTGCGATTCTGACTGCACGGTGGCTACAAAGGCTGGAGAATTCAGCAAACGTGGCTCATTCTTGGGCGGGGAGTCGCTCCACTCCGCCGCGTGGACCTGAGTGCGCCGAGCTGCAAGGGAAATCTAGTCACTCTGCGCTTGGCCTTGGCAGAGAAGGGCTTGTCTTTTATCCCTGTACTCCAGGGACACATTTCTGAGGCGGCTTGGGCTCAGTGAGATTTGCCAGTGACTTCTGTGAGCTTCATCCCTTCCTGGGACCCAGGCCAGGCAGGAAAGTGCGCGGCGGCCCCGCTCCGCCCCCCCCCCCACCGCCCCCCTGCAGGATCCGGGACTCTCTCCGCCTTCAGAAATTATGGGCAATGGGTGACCCTGCAGATCACAGGGGCGCCGGGTCCTGCCCTGCATAACCTGGGGAACGCCCCGGCCGCTCATTCGCTCCTGGGGGTTTCAGAGGCGGAGACTCCTAAAAGCCTAGCTCAGCCAGCCGCGACCTGGCACCGCGCCTCACGCGGGATCCGGACCCGCCCAAGCAGAAAGGTAAACGCTTGGAAACCCGTGGGAAGGGCAGGGGCCTTTGGGTCAGCATTGATCCTGTGGCCCGAAGAAGAAGATCGCCGAATTCCAAGGCGAGAGCCTGAAAGGAGAAACACACACAGTTCCCCAGGGCTCTTGGGTGTTAATAAGCACCACTCTAAGCCTCCCCTCTAGTCCCACCTGCGTCCCGGCCCTGTGAGGCTCCAGGAGGAGCTAGGAGGGCATTACTCCAATATGGGGAGAGGACTTCCCCAGGGGGGTATCTATGGAATGGGCCAGCTTTACTCCCACCCCTCTCACCCCTCAGTGAGCTCTATCGCCACACGACGGCATCCACAAAGGATCATGGCAAGAGCAAGGCTGAGAAAAGAGGTCAGGTGCTTTACTTTTTGCTGAGGAGAAAGCCCCGAGGCTTCCGCGTGGCGGGAAGCTCCCAGTGGCTGTACTGTGAAGCTCATCACAGTGGGTGCTGCTGCCTCCTTACACTCCTTAGAAGGGCTAGGAATCCCGAATGAAAGGAGAGCTAACCCAGTTCCAACTGCTCCTCCGGGAGACCTGAACCTTCCCTGTATCTCTGCCCTCGGGACCTTTGGGAGTGGAGGAGGGGCGCTGAATCTTTTGAATCTCGGGGCCACAGGCCTGACAATTGTCAATAGCCACCCCAATTGTTTTGACAAATGGGTCGTCTCAGTGACCAGTGTCCACATAAGGAAGCAGCATCCCTCTCTAACCAACACAGGACAGGAGGAGCCTTCTCACCTACAGAAGGTTCAGAAAGTACTTCTCAACCCTAGATGGCAGAGAAGACTCTCCTTCCTTGAATCCTGTAGGATCCACCTGAAAGATATAGAATTAAGGAAAACTGGCTTCAGAAAACACCCTGAGGTCACACCACAGGAAAAGCTGGTTCGGGCACTGCTGCTGGCATCCCTGTCACTAGACTCTTGGCATGAACGTCACTATGTGTAATTTTTCAAGTCTCCTTCCATCCTTAACTTACTTTACTCCATCATGTTTCAAAGCTCATGTGGGATCATTTGATTGTCCAGACCTAAGACATATGTTCGTTCAGCACTAGCTGTCGGAGATGAGGAGGGAACAAAGTACCTTAGGTTTCTATAGGAAAAGCTAAAACTCCTCCACAATTATTAACCTTGTTTGGGGAAAGTCTTCCCAAACAGAAAGAGTGTTCAGATAGTAGTTTAAAAAAAAAAAAAGGAGCTCTGACTGGTGTAGCTCAGTGGGTTGAGCACCAGCCTGAGAATCAAAAGGTTGCTGGTTCAATTCATGGTCAGGACACATGCCTGGGTTGTGGGACAGGTCCCCAGTTAGGGGGATGGCAACTGGTTGTTGTTTCTCTTGCATATCGATGTTTGCATCACACATCATTCATACAGAATGTATTTAACTTGCCTTTAAGGGAGACATTCCAAACCCTCATAGCTCTTAAGTTCAGGATCTTCATTCTATTCCTTGTCTAGTTTTTTGAAGGCCCATCTCAATATTCTGCAACCCATGGACTAGAATAAATTGTAAATTTAATCATCATCACACAATACAATAGCAAGGGAATAGCAACTGGAAGAAAATGCAAATAAGTTAAAATATATAAATACCTAATCCATATTATTTCACTTATATGTGGAATCTAATAAACAACACAAACAAAATAGAAACAGACTCGTAGGTACAGAGAACGGACTGACAGCTGTCAGAGGGGAGGGCATTCGGAGGGCTGAATAGAATAGGTGAAGGGATTGAGGGAAAAAAGGAAACCCTCATAGACACAGAAAACAGTATGGTGATTACCGGAGGAAAAGGGGGGTGGGGAAGGTAGAAGAAGATAAAGGGGGGGATAAATGGTGGTGGAAGAAGACTTGACTTTGGATGGTAAACACAATACAATATACAGATGGTGTATTATAGAATTGTATGCTTGAAACCTATATAATTTTATTAACCAATATAACCCCAATAAATTCAATAAAAATATTTTTAAAATAAAATATAGAAATGTCTAACATGACAGAAGGGCAGGATGTAAAAGCTACTATCTTTCTTTCTGAAGTATGAAATTCTTTTTTTTAACCTATTGCTGTAATCATATGATTTTTTGTCTTTCATTTTAAAAATTAATTTATTGTTTTTTTATTACATTTGTCCCACTTTTTCCCCCATTGCTCCCCCCACCCCACCCACCCCTTCTTCCACAGTCAATCCCCACCCCATTGTCCATGTCCATGGGTCATTTATACTAATTCCTTGACTAGACTCTTCCCCTACTTACAGCCTTCTCTCCCTACCCCCTGAAATTCTGTTTTCTATTGATGACATCCTCCTCCTTTTTCCCAACCTATGATTCTTTTTATTTATTTATTTATTTTGCCTTTAGCCAGCACCTGAACTGGTTTGCATGCATCCTTTACCCAGGAGAGGAGCAAGCCTTTATTCCCTGGTGAATCTGACCCCTTGATGGTCCTGCCTATGAAGGGCTGTAGTGGTCTTCCATGAACTTTTACCATTGGACATTACAGCACTAGGAGGAAACCCAAGGGAGCCCCTTGGTGCCAGGAATAGTTCTTTTTGACCACCGTGTAAGAAAAAAAAAAAATCCTATTTGACCTTGATATTCAGAATTAATCATCCTGGCCAATCCCATAATTCCCTTTTCACCTGTTCATTCATTGGCATGAGTAACTGTGGTTTGTTTTGGTGGGGACTTTCTTCCCTTGAGGACTCTCTAACCCTAATCCAGCAAAAACAAGAGTCACAGGGTGATCATTGGGTACTTGTAGGAAGTGCCACCCCCTCTTTCGGGACACATATAATTTGGTTGTGGGAGAAATAATGTCTTATATTAATCGCTAGCTCACAGCATATTCCTCATTCTTGAAGTGCTATGCCACACCACCATAAAATACTAAACTGTTCTAACACAATCCTCAAACACAATTGCAGAAAGAAATGTTTACTTCTTTTTTTACATCCAGGGAAGATTAACATATCTGGAAACCCAAGCTAATGGGAAAGCTCTGCCTTCTTCAACAGCCTCGTTCCAAAGTTGTCAGTTCTTGCTAGCAGGAAGAAAATGATACAGCAAGCTCTTTAAGAAGGTGAGTTGAAAGCTGTAACTATCAATTCCATTCACATTCCATTGAGAACTACACACTAGGGCAGCTGGGAAATGTGGTCCTTAGGTGGACAACCATATACTAGGGAGGAAGAGAGAATTGGTTTGAGAGGAACAGTCAGTTGATTTGGAATAATGGGATACATAAGTAAGATTAGTGAATCTCATGGACATTAGCCTGTTTCTAAAGCTGCAAAATGAATTCTTGTTAAGAAACAATGTTGTGTGGAAAATCAGGTCTAAGTCCATGGATGACAGTATTGACAGAGGCTTGATGCTCAGAGTAGGCATATCCAAACATTCCTTTATATACCTCAATGGTCCTTCTGAGGTTGTAGAATAGTATAGAGGACTTGGGATTGATTACTACTGCCAGCAAATTGGGCTCTTGGCAATGATGGTAAACAGGTGAACTTTGGTGAAATGGTAAGCTCCTCTCAGTCTTGGGGCCATTTGCTCAGGAGAACACTGAGCATGCCTTGGGGTACCTGGGGATGGAAACTGACTGAGATGTGGAGTGGGTTCTCCTGTCCATCTAATTGTTGAGAACCCTTTTTATAGTGGGAGACTTTGGGTGGTCAATTTCATAAAACACAAGTATTTTCACAATCCATATTCATCCCAAAGTTCTTTTTTATACTTTGTCCTTCTAATTCCTTGCCCCAAATTTTCAGTCTCATTCCTTTCAAGACCTTGGCCATCTGTCTAAACAATTAGCCACTGCCCATTCATTCACTACACATCCTTCTCAGGCCATCTCTCCCTCCAGACAGTGAGCCACAAAACATAATGTTCAACATTCTGCCCACTCGGAAGCATTCTCTGTCGTTTTTCAGAGCCACGTGTGAATGGGACTGTACATCGATGTTCTTTTTCTGGCCAGGGTTGGTGTATTGCACTATAAACTAGTCTTGACGTTCTTCTTCCTCCGTCATCTGGTATCAAGGTATTTTGCATGAGATCATAGATGTGGAGTGAGGGCTAGTGCATTGTAGTATGTGTGACAAAGAAGTTGGCTGCCTATACAGTGTGCCCTCACTTATCGTGGGTATTATGTTCTAGACAGCCCTGTGATAGGTGAAAATCTGTGAAGTAGGAACCTTACACTTATTTTAGTATTTATATATATTTTAAGGCTTTATAAACCCTTCCCGCACACTTATAAACTATTCCCAGTCCCTTATTAACCTTTCCCACTCCCTTATTAACCTTTTCCACACTTTTATAAACACTACTTATGTTCTTAGTCCCTGGCTGGTTTGGCTCAGTGGATTGAGCGCCGGCCTGCGAGCTAAGTGTCGCTGGTTCGATCTTCCAGTCAGGGTACATCAGAGAAGGAAAACTCTGACTCCAAAAAACCTCCGCTGCCTTGCGGCATACCTCTTCAGGGGAAAGGCTAAGGGAGTAAACCCCGACAGAAAATCCGGAGCCGGAGTCCCTAAGGCGGTTTGACGTTGTAGTCAACACCGGCAACTCCTGCGGCGCACCTGAAGCCAAGCTGTATTGACTCCGTCTTTCCCTTGGATCCTTCAGCTGCGAAGAGAGGGGGGGTCTGCTGCATGGGCAACAGCAGACCCTCCATATCACCCTGCCCAGGCTCCGTAGCTTCAGCTTCACTGGAGAGGACACTCCAGCGTCATCACAAGATGTCGATTCAACACGGGAGGAGACAGATACCGTGTCACTCCCGAGTCGGACTGCACAGCCATTCTCGGCGGTGCAGATAGACTCTTAAGAAGCTACACCATCGTCTCTCGAGACGGACGGCTGCCGACGACTTATGTTCTTAAACATATTCTACACTCTTAAGCCTATGTAACTTTAACAACATATGTATACAGTACCACAAAATCCTGCAATAAAGCAAAAAATCCACAATAAATAATTAAAAATAATATTTTTAAAAATCCCACGATACAGTGAGGCTACGATAAGTGAGCCGCGATATAGAGAGGGACTACTGTGGTGAAAAATATAAAGAGGAATCACACTCAAGGTCTTGCAAATACATGGTCAACACCTGAGTGAATGCCTCCTTAAGTGTTACACCTTAGGCATGTTGGCTACCTCACCCTAGTCCAGGCCCTGTTGAGTGGCCTGCACAGGATACTTACTTGTGCCTTCAGGACCTACATGGACCTGATTCCATAGATTCCACTTCCACTTGATGATAGACTCTGAAGAGTAGAGCCAGCACGTGGCTAGGTAGATCAGAGAGCAGCCAGCTCAGTTTGTTTTGGTGTCTCATGTACATCTAGTGATTTATACCAAACCCAGGCCCCCTTCTATAAGTAGCTCTTAGTTCTCTACTGGGCCATGAGAGGCGCCTCCCCTGGTATTCTTTTCTTGTGACATGCCACAGGCTCCATCTAGCACTTTGATGTGCCATAGACTTTGAACTTTCTCCAAGCTTCATCCATGTTCTATCACCTTTTGATAATTAAATGAAGTTGTGATAGGAATCACTACTCTTCGCTTCTATGGTCTTTTATGGTATAATCTTTGAATTTCTCCCAGGATTTAGCTTTTGATCTACTATTTTGATAGGAAACGAGAGCTCCAGGGGCTTCCATTTTGCCTTTCGAATTACTGATAACCAGAGCATGTTTTTGTTAGTTGTTGAGGATAGAAAGGAAAACAGCCAGGAGATGGGTATGGAGTCCCACTGTGTCACTGTCAGGCACACAATGAAATTCAATAAATGATAGCTGTAATTATTAAAGAACTTGTTTTAATGCTTTTACAGAGCTCCTCACTGAGGGTGCTCAAACTCCCTTTTACTTACGGGGCTTTGGGTCTGTGAAATGACTCAGGTCTGGGAATTGAGGGAGGTGTCTACATTCTTTATCATTGGGGGTTACTATCTGTCATCATTACTTCCCTGTAAGTAACAGGGACCAAAAATAACAGTAACTTAAACAAGATAGAAGTTCATTTCTTTCTCATGTGACAGTCCAAATGTAGGTTGAATAGGGCTGATATGGTGTCTCTTACTCCACAGCGCCATTCAGGGACCTTTGCCCCCTTTAATACTGTTTTCTCACTGTCACTAGAGTGTTGTCCTTGTCTGTTTTCCAAATTGCTTCTGCATTCTGAGCAGCAGGATGGAGGAAGGGGAGAAAGAAGATGATAACCCCTGCCTTTAAGGACACACTTGGAAATTATACATATTACTTCTGGTCACATTTTATTGGTTAAAGCTTAGTCATGTGGCCATACCTAATTTCAAGAGAGGCTGGTAAATGTAGTCTTTATTCTGAGTAGCCATGTATTGGGCTAAAAACCAGAGGTTCAATTTCTAAGAGAGAGAAAGGGAAAATGGTATTGGGGAACAATTAGTAGTCTGGTGAACAGAACTTAAGGCTCTGTTCACCAATTCATACCATTTTTTAAAAAGTACTGATCAAGTGGTACCTTAGTGGACTATTTTGATTCCAGGCACTTAATTAGAAGAAGCAAAAATAATTATAATGATCAGGGACCTTTGTCCATGGAGTACCTGTCAGCTCTGCTGACTAATGTGTTATTTATGTACATTTGCCTCTACTACTTAAGTGTTATTACTTGTTCTAAAGCATACAGAGTTCTTTGTTTTCTTTTAAAGAGAGAGTCACACACCATCTCCAAACAGCATCTCTAGCCTACAGAGAACAACTTACTAAAATACTATTTGCTGTTCCTGTTATTTCCTTCACTGAAGTATTTTTCAAGTTCTTTGAGAATGAAACATCAAGGGTCCTTTCTAAGGACGTAATGGATGGGTGGTCAAGTTGCACATAGTAAACCTTCTCCAATGTTCCTATCTTCATAAGTCTTCAGATTCCTTTGAACTTCTGATCATGCTGAATTTATTGATGTACGAACACTTAGTAAAGATTCTGGAATTGTTGTTCTAGTTTGAGCAGCTGGGAGTCCAGGTTTCTGTCAACTGCTCCTTCAGAGAGAGCTACGCCCCCAAAATTGGCATGTTGGGATATGACATACCTAAAGAAAATGTTGGGTAGGAGGGGTGGGGCATAAGGATAAATGGTGTCCTCTTGCAAGGTAACTCCAGAAGAAGTCAGAGCATCATTAGTCAAGAAAGGAGCACTGGGGAGGAGCAGCTTCAGCTGGTAGAGGAGGCTCAGTGATAGTTGGTTGTGTCCTATGAAGGTCTCTTAGATAGCCCTATTCCAGTTCTTGGAGTTCCACTTTTCCTAATCAGTGTCCTGTTTTATAAGACTGTGATTTGTCTGACATCATAGTTTAAGAACCATTAGGATCAAATTCCAATATTGGTTTGTATTTATGTCAGCCCTGTTGCTACCAAGAAACAAGGTATATTTTCCAGTAGTGATAGAAAGTCCATGGGTTTAAGTCATTTATTTGAGCTGAAAATTTAGGGCTTGGACTTGTTATCCAATTTTTATAAGCTTTTCTGTGGTTTTAGAAGCAGATAATCCATTCCATATGGTCTCATAAAACTTGTCCTCAGTGGACACTTCATTCTAGGTGACCACATGCGGTAATCTAATTAGCTGGTTTGCACTGCATGGCACAGGCTATCAAATTCTCACTCCTGGATATCTATAGACTTACAGCCCAACTAAACCAAATAACCAACCCCCATTTCCACCATTCCCCTCGCAATCTTTTGCCTACTATCACTTTCCTGGTACCAATTTATGTACCAGGTAGGGTTCTTGGCAGCAAACACGAAGGCTAACTTTGGCTTCCCTAAAGAAAAAAAATTGGGGGAAAATATTTTAGGTAGCTTATAAAATCCACATTAAAACAAATAAACAGCCCTGGCTGGTGTGGCTCAGTGGATTGAGTGCCAGCCTGCAAATCAAAGGGTCGCCGGTTTGATTCCCAGTCAGGGCACATGACTGGGTTGCAAGCCAGGTTCCCATTTGGGGGCATGTGAGAGGCAACCACACACTGATGTTTTTCTCCATCTCTTTCTCTCTCCCATTCCCCTCTCTCTAAAACTAAATAAATAAAATCTTTAAAACAAAACAAAACAAAACAAAAACTGCCTTGGCTGGTATGGTTCAGTGGATTGAGTGCCAGCCCCAAAGTTCTCAGGTTCGATTCCCTGTCAAGGCCCATGCCTGGGATGCAGGCCAGGTTCCCAGTTGGGGGCATGCAAGAGGCAACCGATCAATGTATCGCTCACATATTGATGTTTCCCTCCCTCTCTTTCCCTCCCTTCCCCTCCCTAAAAAAATAAAAATAATAAATAAATTAATTAATTAATGAAACAACAACACAACAACAAAAGAAAAAACAGTGTGCAGGAACCAGGAAGACAGCAAATTCAGTCAAGGTCAACACAAGAATATTCTAGCTGGGCGTCCCTATTGTTGTTTCTGCCACTTAGCACCCAATGCTGCTGGCACTGTGTTTCCAACCCCTTTTGTCTTTACTTTGAATAACTTTTCACCTGTCCCCATATCTTTGAGTCATCCTGGATAGGAGCATTAATTGGCTCAGTTTGGGTCATGTTCTCACAGGCTAGCTGATAGTGGGATGGAGAAAGAAAGTTCTGGCCTCTTTGCTTTTCTATTAGCAATGAGATTCTGCCTCCCTCCAAACATACACAAAGTAGGGTTTCTCCCAAATTGGAGGGTAATTAGATGTGGAGTAGCCACACACATGCACACACACACACACACACACACACACAGCTTTTCACTGTCCTTAGGAACCTCCCCAGTCCCTTCACTCAGCCTGACCTTTCATTTAATCCAAGCCACTGACACATCTGAGGGCTGGAGCTGTGTCACCACCTCCTACTTTGTGTCTTCACCAGGCCACAGAGCACTTCTGGAGAAACTCCCACAGCTGGAGGACAGGGAAGTTCATGGGGTCCAGCTTTTCTTGAACTCACCAAGGCTTAGAACCCCTTTTATGTTAGACATCATAATATTTATCTCTAAAAAAATAAGGTTCTTTTCATATATGGCTAAAATTAGCAATAATTTTTAATAGCATTTAATATTTATCCCACATTCAAACTGTTCCCCAAGTCTTGTGAGGCTGATCTTTCTGTAAGGCAAATGTGGTTATATCACTTCATTAATTAAATTATTTTAATATATCAACATTGCAAATTAATGCAAATGCAAACAATACAAAGTGGTATGAAGTAAAAAGGGAGAGTAGTCCTCTTCCCCACTCCTTTCTCATCCCTCCTCTCCTTGCCAGTCCAGTCCATCTCTTCACAGTACCAGTTATTGATTTTATGTGTTTTCTTTCCAGACATTCACAGCATAAGCAAGAACATATGTTAACACAGAATATGAAGGGATCACACCACACACACTCTCATGTGACTTGCTTTATTCATTTGATAATCTATCTTGGATGTCTTTTCATGTCAGTAAAAAAAAAAAATTCTTCTGTGGTTCCTCTCTCCCCTCATTGGAGTGCCATCTCTACCAACTAGCGTGCAGTTCCCTGAGTGCAGCGCACTCTCTCAGACCACTGTGGCCAGATACATGTCATTTCCTGTCTGGAATGCCTACTCCTCTTTCATGGGTGCCCAATAAACTTATCCTCTGTGAAGCCTTCCATGCCCTGGGGAAAGAATTATGCTTTCTTCCTAGCTCCCAAAATGTCCTAGGTATTCTTCTCTCATCACACTCATTGCAGGGTTTTGTGGGTGCTCATTTACTTGACTTCTTCTCCCACTAGACTACTGACTCTGGAGGCCACCCTCTGAGTTGTGACCAACCCTGTCCCAGTGCCTGCCTCAGTGTTGAGTTGGCAGTGGTGCTTCATGAGTAGTTGTTACTGAGCTCTTTCTCCCATCCACAGAGATCAAGGACATCTTAGGGGACATTACAGGGGACAAGACTTGGAGAGGAGCAAAGATAAGATTCTCCAAGGCTTTTTGGTGTCGAGGGAGATGCTCTGAGTGAAAATGAGCCAAGATCCTCTTCCCCTTGGGGCCCTTTCGGTTTCCTCTCAGTTAGGGCCTGTGGAATAAGGCAGAAATTTTGATAAGAAGGGTTGGGGACATGGGTAATAATGACCCCAAGACTACCAACCTGACCTTAATATTTCAGGGGTAGGCAGAGTGAGACTTACTGAACAATGGCTCTACCTGGAGAACAAAGCTATGTTTGACCAAATAGATATCTTTATAGTGGATAGGATAAGGAGGTCCTTCCTCCCTGAGACAGGCTGGGGCTAGGGAAGAAGGGGGTGGTAGTGGGTGTGGGCTAGCTGGGTTGAGTCAGTGGGATTTCTGGGTGAGAGGATGGAGTTCCACTATCAATTGGAAGGTGCATTGGATACTGTGAAGTAGCTCATTCTACATCTGTCCAACTTTCTTCCAGTGTGCATTCCTCTTGAAAAGTTGCAACCAAGGAGTTACCTGGGCCTGCAATCTCATCTGAAGTCTTGACATGGGGAGGGTCTACTTCCAAGTTCATTTATATAGTGTTGTTGGGATTCAGTTCCTTGTAGGTTATTGGCTGGAGGACCCCAGTTTCTCACTGGCTGTTGGCTGGTAGTTCCTTGCCATGTGAGCCTCTCTGTTAGGCAGCTCACAACATGGCAGCTGGCTTTATCAGAGCAAGTAAGCAAGGGCCTGAGAGAGCAAGCAAGATAGAATCTATAGTCAAGATGGAACTCACAGTCTTTTTGCTACCTAATTTCAAAAGTAACAGCCCCTCACTTTTGCTATATTTCATTCATTAAAAGCAAGTATCTAGGCATAGCCCATACTCAAGGGGCAGTGATTCCACAGGAACCAGGGATCACTGAGGACCATTGCAAAGACTGCCTACCACACCTGTCACTTATAAAAGTCCCCAGTACCAGGACTAACTTCTTTCTCTTCCCATATACACCCCCATTCTCTCCCTTATATCTCTTGCCATTCAAACCACAGCCTCTCTACAGCCCTGGATGCCTCTCTCAAGTAAGTATCCAGGACAGTGTCAGAAATCCTTTCGTTTCAGAAGACAGAGACCCAGAACTCAGGTGTCCTGGCTCACGGAACTTGTAAATGTATTTGGTATGGATATTGTCATTGGTTAGCAGACAGGCTGGATATGGAGGAGAACCAGGGGCCAGACTAGGTTCTGGAGGCACTGTCTCTCCTGGGGCTGGTCAGGTGTACAAGTTCACACCAAACCATAAGTACAACTCAGAGTCTTTCCCAAAAGCAGAAAGGCTGCAGGGTTGGCTCTCCTCAAGGGCCAGCCCTGCCCAATGTGACTGGTTGTGGGCCCCACTTGCTGATTTGAGCATCACTGTCTTAGCTGCAGAGGGGGAGGGGTGTCTGGGAACTCACAAAGATCTGTGAACCCTGAGCGTAAAGACAGCATAGTCTTTGTGATTTCTGTCTAGGACTGACCTTAGTCCATATTGGTGGGCCCATTTTTTCATCTCTGATTCTCTTTCTTTTCCTTTTGATTTCTAGATTCCCATTTTTCTCTCTTCTCTTGATTTCACAACCTAAAGCAGCCTGGGCACAGGATACCCTAAAATTGAGCCTCCACTCTCTAGAAGGGGACAGCAGGATTTGGGAGGACTCTTTGCCTCTGCCTTTAGCATCTGAGGCAAAGGAAGAGTCTTGAGAGTACACTGCCCTGCACTGGAGGACCGCAAGCGGTCAGCAGTACTGAGTCCTTCCATACTGAGACCACAAGAGGGCGCTCTCCGTGCTGCACCAGTTCTGGCGGCTTCAACGGGCCTTCCAGAACGCTACTCAAATGAAGCCTGACAAAGTAGGGCAGAAAACTGCCACACCAGAAAGGCTTGGAAAGGGTACCGTGCAGCATGAAGAAGTGTGTGGTCTACCTTGATTCCAAACGGACATCTGGGAGGTTGGAGGTCAGTCCTCAGACGAGTTGTTAGCCTCCGGTTTCAGAGAGAAGAATGGCCAGCGCTCCTTCCACAGCAGGTTCACCGCCTCTGCCAACACCTTCAGGGAGGGGAGGAATACTATTCATCTCTGTGTCCTCAGGTCCTGAATGGATGAATGACCACCAAAACTAATGAGTAAACAAAGTAGAATACTTAAGAGGCTTTGTTCCAGGAACATGTTTATGTGTGAGAAATGACATGTTTACAAATATATTTATTGGAACAGTGTTTGTAATCTCAAAAGATTGGAAACAACTCAAATGTCCATCAACAGAGGACTAGGAGAATAAATTATGGCATATCCTTCAGTGTGATAGTGTGCAGCCAGGAAAAGAATGAGACAGCTCTAGGTACACTGATATGGGGCAAGCTCTAAGATACGTACAATATACTGTTAGATGGGAAGAACAAGATTCAGAACAGGGAACATGCCAGGCTTCCCCCACATGTGCATGTGTGTGGAAAGAGCATGTATGTCTCAATACACATAGAAAAGGTATAGCTCTGGTTCTTAGGAAAGCAACAGAATGCCTGAGAGAGAGGGTAGAAGGAAGGCGGACTTGCCACTGCTTTGAACTGTTTGTGTATGTATTATGCAAGTATATTATTTATTCAAAACAAATTTAAGAGCACGCATTGGGTTGCCATCCCAGCTTTGCCACTTCCCAGCTGGGTGATCATGAGCAAGTTTTATTACTCTTTGAGTCTTCATTTCTTCATCTGTCAAAATGGACTGTTAGAAGTCTTTCCAGTGCTCTGAGGGTGTTTCAGAGGTGTTTTTGTGGCACTTTTGGGGAGCCCAGGGTTTTGCTGCCATTGCTGCCATTTCATACAGATGATGAATGAGGAGAAACCTCTGACATGAGGAGGCCAAGGTCACTTATTAAAACTTCACAACAGGTAACACAGTGAGAGATGGGTGGTGTGATCCCGACCCCACTGATTTTGGCCTCAATTCTGGAGAGCCAGCTTAAATGTCCTCTGGGGGCTCAACTGCTGTGTGATGTTCTCTGATGGATTCTCTTCCCCCACTTTGGCAACTGTGCCCAGGACCAGTGCTCAGGAACTCTGTCCCAACACCCGATGGTTGTATTATAAAATTCCTCCCTTTCTTTTTTCCTTCTTATATCTTACCAGTAAAGGAATGGTGCAAATATAAAGGATTATAACATGTAGTAATATGGGGCTTTGCAAAGAGAAGGGCTCAAGATATCAAGGTTAACAGTCTTGAGGCACCACATAACTCCACATTGTGATAGTGACCCTGTGTATGGCTATGTAGGCCAGGATACTCTCTCATTCATCATTTATTCATTTGACAAAAATTAATTCAGTTCCTTCCCTCTGCCAGGGATATAATGGAGAGTAAGCTGCCTGAGGAAGTTATGGTCCATTGGTAAAGGTAAACAATTAGGTAAACTAATTATAGTAAAGTGTGAGAAGCATCAGGGAGACAGCCAGGCTTTCTGGATGTAGCAAGCACAAGGGGTCAGGATACTCCTCTGAGAAGTTGTGAGGTTCCACTTGAACCTGAGGGTAAAGAATGGAGGGAAAGTGCTGGTGAAGAGAAACAGTTTTTTGCCAGCTGTGGTAAAGGTGAAACAGTGGCTATAAATGGCCAGTGCAAGGCCCAGCACACTGTAAATACTTCTTTAGTCCTAGACAATACAGAAAGAATTTCCCCAGATACCCAGGCCCGAGTTCAGGGCTGCCATGACCCAAAAGTGCCACAAGGGGGAGCTCATCCCCTGTTTTTGTGTATTCAGGTTCCTGTCCCTCCAGCTGCAAAAGTAGCCATTCTCCCCACCTAGGGCTATTTACACCTTACAAAGCTGTTCCAAAGTGCCCCAGACACCCGTGGCCCCTGCTCAGTCTATTATGTGCTAGAGCCCAAGTGGCTCCTGACAGCCTTGTGTTTTCTCTTAAGGTACAGGATTTGTTCCCCTAAACTCTTACAATCAAAAATAGCTCCAACCCCCACCCCCAAACGGCCACCACTTATGCTCTTTTCACCCTTCCTATCTCTTTCCACTCACACCTGCCATCTACCAGCGCCCCTTCCATAGAGCAGCACCAATATAGGCGAGGCTCTGGGCCCTCTGGGCCAGCAGAGCTTCATTTCTCTGTGCCTGTCAACCCCAGGCAGGCCCCAGTCCCTCTCCAGAGGGGATGAAAAAGTATTCATTCTCCCACAGGTCTCCTTCCAGAGTTAGGAGTGCACTCTTTTGTTTTGAACCTCATTGTCTCTGCCCTGGTGGCTTCCAGGGAGGACTTGATGGCTACATGCTCAGAAGTGAGACAGATCTGTTGTCCAACCCTCACTCTGCTGGTGACCTTGGACAAGTCACATCACTTCCAGTCATCATCCATGAAAAAGAGATTGAAAGACTTGACGTCTTACTTTATGGACTGGTTGAAAGGACCAGGTCTCCCATGAAAAAGGCATATTCACAAGCCACTTTATTCTTTTTCTTCCCTTGCCCATGGGAGAGCTTTTAACAAACGCATAGATGTACAAGTAACTCCTGAAAAGGAGGGGGGCTGGTTCCTGACAGATGGCTGCAAGCCAAAGAGATAAGCCTGGGTCAGGTGGGGGCTGGCAGGAAGTTGGCACACTCCCTTTGTAACCCTCTCCCAAGAGGAGTCTGGCTGAAGTTAAGGGTTGACAAGTACAGGACCTGACAAGTTCAGAAAAAGGACAGTAGAGGATTTCCGGGTGGAGGAAGCACAGACATGGATGGACTTCAAGGATCAGTATCTGGGTTACTATCTGTCTCCTCCAGAGGGCAGGAACAAGACCTCAGCCACCTGGGCCCAGCTCAGTGCCTGGCACATAGAGGGCAGTCTCCTAGGGTCAAGAGTGACCAGAGCCTCTTTGCTACCCCCTCTTTACTAGAGGAAACCACAACCATCAATATAGTCTTTATCATTCCCATGTATACTTGTATACTTTCATTCCACTTTTATGTTTCTTTAATTATTACATTTTTTTTGTTTGTTTTGGGGGTTTAAACTCAATATAAATAGTATATAATGCATATATATTTCTTTAACTTCTCTCTGGCTTTCCAAATTATGTTGTGGAGATTACTCATGTTAATAGATGTAGCTCCAGTTCATTTTCACTGCTGTGTAGTATTCCATCACATGGCTATACTGTAGTTCTTCCAGTCTGCTGTTGATGGACATTTAGATGGTTTTCAACTTGTTGCAGTCAATGGTGAACATTTTAGTATGTGTTTTCTTGTGAACATATGTGAGTGTGTCTCTGGGATGTACACCTTGAAGTGAAATGCAGGGTTACATTTAATCTCCTACTCAAACTAATGTATGAATTTATACTCCCACCGACATGTGAGTTCCTTTTTCCCTACTGCTTGACAACACTTGGTCTGGTCAGATGTTAAGCAATTTTCCAGTCGAATCCATCTGAATTGGTATCTCATTTTTTTTTAATTTGCCTTTTCTTTCCTGACTCCTAGTAAGTTGGACATCCTTTCACATGTGTATTGGCCATTGAGTTTGGCTGTTCATTTCTTATTGACTTGTAGGAGTTCATTCTATAGTCTGTGTTCTCATGCTTTGTCAGTTATGTGCACAGGAAATTTCATCTTCCAGTTTATGGCCTGTCTTCTGACATTGTCTATGTCATTTTTATGAGCAATTTTAAAATTTGAATATAGGCAAATATGTCAGTATAGTTATTAATAATTTGAACTTTCATTCCTTGTTTAAAGAATTAAGGAATACCCCAAAGATATTTTAAAAGTCTCCTATATTTTTTCTTAAAAGTTTTTGTTTTGTCTTTCACATTTTAATATATCTAAATTTTGTTTTGTGTATGGTATATGGTAAAGATCAGCTATTATGTTTTTCATACTTAGGAGCTTCTTTATACATTCTCATTCCCTTTTTCGAATTTATAATATTCTCCATGATCCCTACAGAATTTTGATTATGATTGTTTGAGTTCTGTTCTCATTGGTCCATTACTTCTACTTCATCTCATATAGTTTGTTCATATTTTGGATTTTCTTTTATAGGGATTACACGTCTCAAATGTCATGGTCCCTTGAGGTACCTTTCCCTTGCTTGTGGTGTGAGCCTAGAGAGGGAACTAGTACTATCTGGGTCCTTAATTTTGCCACCACCTCCAAGCTGTTTGCTTAGGCAGGAGAGAATGTGCCTTTGGATGAGCCCGTTGTGTCTCAATCTTGGTTCCCAGATGAGCTGAAAATTTATGTCCATAAAAAATCTACACATAGATGTCCATAGCAGCTTTATTTATATCTGCCAATACTTGAAAGTACTCAAGATGCTCTTTATTGGATGAATGGATTAATATATACAAATAGACAATGTAATATCCTTAGCACCAAAATGAAATAAGTCACAAAGATACACGGTAGAAACTTAAATGCATATTACTTATGAAAGAAGTCAATCTGAAAAGGCTATATACTATGTAATTCCAACTGAATGACATTCTGGAAAAGGCAAAACTGTGGGGACCATAAAAAGATCAGTGGTTACGGGATGGGGCACAGGGTGGGGAGATGAATAGGTGGATCACAGAGGGTTTTTAGGGCAGTGAAACTATTCTATATAATACTATAGTTGTAGATACATGACATATATTTGTCAAAACCCATGCAATGGAGTTCACACCAAGAGGGAACCCTACTTTAAACTATGATCTTTGGGTGACAATGATGTGTCATTGTAACAAATGCACCACTGGGGGATGATGTTAATAGTGGGAAGGCTATGGGGAGGTGGGGGGTCTACAGGAACTCTGTGGTTTCTTTTGTGTGTGTTTTTTTTTTTAAGATTTCATTTATTTATTTATTTTTAGAGAGAGGAAAGGGAGGGAGAAAGAGAGGGAGAGAAACACTGATGTGAGAAAGAAACATGGACTGGTTGCTTCTCACACAAGCCCTGACTGGGGACCGAAGCCACAACCTAGGTCGAACTGGCAACCCTTCGCTTTGTGGAATGACGCCCAACCAACTGAGCCACACTGGTTAGGGCAGGAGCTCTATGGTTTCTGTTCAACTTTGCTGAGGACCTGAAACTGCTCTAAAAAAGTGTCTTTAATTAATTAATTAATTAATCCAAAAACTACCATCATAATCATCTGATGAATGCTCATGTAAGCTCCTCCCTGCTCCACACAAGACCATCTCTGCCTTCCTCTACACAGCCCCTGCAGGCTTCTGTCACTTGTGTAAGGGAGGGACATGGGGGAATTCCGATAGGCCTTCAGAGGTTCATTCTATCCTCTATTTTCTGCTCCATATTTGTTTAAATATCCTTGTTTCTCTTCATTAGTGAGATCTTGCCATATGCCACCAACCCTCCTGCAGATCTCCCACAACTTTAGGTTAGGGGTGCAAGCCTTTACTTGGTCCCAATCTTTCTGCTGTCCCTCACATATGGCACTAGGGGCTTAGCTTTGGGGGTTTGGGAATCATGATGCCAGAGGACACTGTGGCCTGGTGGGTAGTGTGAGTCAGCTTCCTCCCTGATCAGAGTTGTAGGTGGCTCTGAAGATTATATCCCACACACCCTGTGTGCTGGACATTTGTGTTTCAGGAGCTGGGGTGAAATGTTAAGTTCCCAGTTCCTTAGGAGTGAAGCTGAGACACAGAAAGCGTGCCCACAGCTCCTGCTTCACCGCCTTGCCTCTGGTTTTATAGAGAGAAGAATGCCTGGATTGACCACCCCAGCATGGTCATATCCAGTGTGAGAGCGCTAAGTCGCTCCATTAACTCTAATTTCTTATTTCCTTTTTGCTCTGGCAGCTGGGGCCTCACTGGCTGCAGTTAACTAATTCCTAGAGAGAGCAAAACAAGGAGTGTGTCTTTTTGCATGTAAACTAATCGGTCCAGAGCCCAGACTCCAAACCACCTCCTCTTTCTGGCTCTCACACTCCAGAAAACAATATTTCTCTGCTTATCATCCCATGGCTAGGGACCAGACAATAGCCCTATAGCCCAGAGCCCACCGAAATTATTCAGATTTGCCCATCTTAAGTCTGCTTGCCCTCCCTTGCCTTGCCTTTTCCAGGGAAACCACAATAAAGGCTTGTGCTAATAATGCTTTCCCTGTGCTCCTCTGCCTCCTGACTGGCCCTGGTGCTTCTGCATGTGGCCCCACGTGGTGGGCATGCCCTGTCCTCTTGGGAACTATGAATAGCAAATTATCTTCTCAGTGACAGTTGGCTACATCATACCTGAATAAAGACAAAATCCAGGGTATATATTTAAACACTCCTGCATAGGAAATAGGGATGCTATTAGGAGGGGGGTGTAGATGCTGAGTGGCCCCCAAATGATATGAGTGCAGAGAGAAGCAGATAAAACGAAGAGAGAGAGAGAGGGAGAGGGAGAGAGAGAGAGAGAGAGAGAGAGAGAGAGAGAGAGAGAGAGAGAGAGAGAGAGAGAGAGAACTGGGCTTGCAAGAGGCTTGGGGGAGAGTAACCCTAGATATCCTTTCAAGTTCCTGAATCAAGGTCCTTAGAGAGTTCAGCTCCATCTCTGCAGCCTGAGGTTCACGTGCTGCTATTTCCTTCTAGTTCTGCTTCTTGCAGCCAGATTCCTCTTTTTAACAAGGGACTTTGTTCTCACATGGAGGCATCTTAACCTGTAAGTTTTTTTTCCACATGGTGGCCAGTGGTTGTCTGCCCACGCACCTCCTGCCCCCCCACGCCTCCACCCCTCCTTGCACCCCGAAGCTGCATGCTGCTCCCCTCCACCTCTGTTGCTTGGGCAGCCCCACAGCCCAAACTGGCAAATGCTGGCTCTGGGACTTCTGACTGCCCGCCACCGTCTCGCCCCACCCCCACCCCAAGTCTGGCTGCCTTACCTTTTTAGCCTGAATTCCAGCCCCTACCTTTAGGAACTGTCATTATGTTTAATCCCGCCTCGGGGAGACTCCCTCCACCTCCCTAAATGAAAGCTATTCCATTACGGTAAAGTGTGGTTTAAGTTGCTGGAGGGAACTATGACAGAAAGTCTGTCAGAATTGAGCTGGACTTGCCAAAACTTGGTGTAATGTGGGGACGCTGTCAATGCAACTCCGAAAGAAACCTGAGCTGAGCTGAGGCTGGGGTTTGCAGGGGACGTTCCAAGTAAGAGGCAGGAAATAGTGTGGGGGAGGAGCGGGCAAAGCTCAGGCCTTGGGTGGCCTGAGACAGAAGGGCTCCCAGGGGTGGGGGCAGGTGCTTCCTTGTCACTGCTGCCAGAACAAGGCACAGGGACCATCAGGATGTCCCAACTTCGTGAGAGTAGGGTGGGTGAGGTGGAAAGCTGAGGAGGAGGACAGGATTTCCTCCAACGAGTGTTTCAGCCTGAGTCCAGAAGCACCTGGACCTGGACCTGGACCTGAACCTGGAGAGGGAAGGCCTTCCCTCCATCCAGAAATAAGCTGGGGGTTCCTGATGGAGAGGGCCTGAGACATGGGGTAGCTGGAGGGCCCAGGACTGACCCACAAGAATATCCAACAGGATGGTCTAAGTCCAAAGACAGCAACTAAGCAAAGACTGCCAATGGGCCCGGCCAGATTCAGAGACCTTTGGAGCCCCTTCTCGGTTACCCTCACCCCCTCCTCCTACCACATTTCTTTGTCCAAATGGGACACTGCCAGCCTCCAGTCCCTCTGTCCATCTGGGCGGTTTGTCAGTCAGGGCTCAGTCTGCCCTCCCCTCTCCTGCCTCTCATCCCTGCTACCCTCTACCCCTCCCGGCACGGAAGTCGGCCCTTCTCCACTCCCCTGGGTGAGTGAGCCTGGGACCTGCCCAGCTGTGCCAGCCTCACCCAAGCCCTGCTCCAGCTGGGACTTGGTCTTTTCCGTCCCAGCAGGCTGAGGCACCTGAGGCTTTAATTATGAGCTCCTCAAAGCCCTTCTGGAAGCAGGTGAGAGATAAAGTGTAAACAAGTGAGTGAGTGAGTCATCCCAGCCCTCCCAGCCCTGCAGGACAGGAACATCCTTCCTGCCTCTGTCTGACCCACCACCTTCTCCAATAACAAACCACAGGGTCTCCCCTCATGTGGACACTGTCCTGGGGCCACAGCCCTTCAAGGCTCCTCCGCCACCCACCGTCACCCACATCATCTTCCTCTTCAGCACACTCCACCATCACTGGAGCAATAACTCACCTGGGCAGAGCACTGTCCCTGAATCAGTTCGCTTAATCCTCACAACAACCTTTCGAGGTAGGCACTGTTATGTCCTACAGGTGTGTTTTATCCGTGGCAAAAGCGAGGCCTAGAGAGGGCAAGAAACTTGTCCAAAGTTACGGAGGTTGATAGGAACCCAGGTTCAAATTCCAGCAGTCTGACTCTAGAGTCAGTACTTTTAAGCACTTCCTATATTCCCTCCCTCTCTCTTCTTCCCTTTTAGAACACCCAACTCTGGTCACGGTCACGCTGCAGTTGCCCATTAGCTTTGCCTCCAGCTCCTCTCTAACCACAGGTACTTCTTTGCATGGCAAAGCCTCTCCTTATTCTCTGAGATCTGGAGAGGGAGAGCCTCTTACCTCTTGGGGTGGGGTGAGGGGATGGTGTGTGTGTGTATTTTGGAAAATGGGGCAGGTTAATTGAGATTTCTGCTCTGCATATCATTTTTGGAAGGTTCATAAGAGGACTAAGAGGGAAAGTCTGGGGATGGGGGGTGGTGCAAAGATAACCCTGTAGCCTATTTCTTTGTTTTAATCTTCACCTGAAGTTATGTTTATTGATTTTTAGCGAGAGAGGAAGGGAGAGAGGGAGAGAGTAAGAGAGAGAGAGAGATCAATGTAAGAGAGAAACATCAATTAGTATGTGCCCTGATCAGGGATCAAACCTGCAACCTTTTGGTGTATGGGACAATGCTCCAACCAACTGAGCAACCTGGCCAGGGCGCCCGGCAGCCCATTTCTTTCCATCGAACTGTGACCACAGCCACAGCCTCACATTTAGGGAGGGAAGCAAGGAGGTAAGTGTTCTGCAGTGGAGAGAGGGGCGGGAGAAGCTCTCATCGCCTCCCACACCGCGTGATGGGAAGGACAGCATAGCAACAGGCTCTGGAATCTGAATCTTCCTGCTTTGTGGCAAGTTACGTGACCTTCAGAGTCTCAAGGATTCAATCTGTAAAATGAGATAATAAATAGCAGCTAATCCTAGATGTGAAAAAGAGACAACTCCATTTTGTAATTATCATGGTAATTACTGATTCAGGAAAGAATCACCAACGGATGCTAAAACTATTGGGCAAGAGTTTATTGGGGGAAAAAACAGGGTCAAAGTATCTCCTCGTGGAGCATTTATTAATTTCAAAGGGGAAAATATGGCCTTTACTTTTTTATGTGGATCTGGGAAACACATTAACCAACTATCAAAGTTAACATCGCCAACAATGGGGCCAACTGACATCCTGTGCCTCCTGACTCATACACTGAGAACACAGTGTCATCTCTCATGTGGCATCCCTGTCCAAAATGCCTAAACTGAATCTATTCAGGAGGAAACTGTCAGACATCCAATCCTTTCAAAAAAAGTCAATATTATGACAAAAAAGTAAAAGTGGAAATGTCTTTTGACCCAGTGATTCCACTGCTGAGATTATACTCCAAAAATCCTGAAACACCAATTTAAAAGAACCTATGCACCCCTATGTTTATAGAAGCACTATTCACAATAGCCAAGTGCTGAAAACAGCCTGAGTGCCCATCAATGGATTGATTAGTGGGTCAAAAAACTGGTACATTTACACAATGGAATACTACACAGCAGAAAGAAAGAAGGAACTCCTACCTTTTGCGACAGCATGGAGAGAACTGGGGAGTATTATGCTAAGTGAAATAAGCCAGGCGTTGTTGAAAGACAAATACCTTATGATCTCACCTGATACAGGAACCTAATGAACAAAGCAAACAAACAAGCAAAATAGAACCAGAGGCATGGAAACGAGAAACAGACTGACAGTGACCAGAGGGGAGGGGCGAGGGAGAGGAAAGGAGAAAGGAGGGGAAGGGTCTAGTCAAGGAACTAGTATGAATGACCCATGGACATGGACAACAGGGTGGGGATTGACTGTGGGAGTCAGGGTGCAGTGGAGAGCAATGGGGGAAAACTGGGACAACTGTAATAAAACAACAATAAAAAAAAGAAAAGAAAGTCAATATTATGAAAGGCAAAACAGACTGAGAAGAACTTTTCCAGATTAAAGAAGACTAAAGAGACAGGACAACTAATCACAACACATAATTCTGCATCAGATCTTGGATCAGAAAAAAAAAATTGCTATAAAAGACAAAATTTGAATTTGGATCATATATTAGATAATTGTGTGTATCAGTGACATTTCCTTAATTTGGTAGTTGTCTGAAGGATATGTAAAAAAATGTTCTTGTCACACCCCCCCGTTTCTTTTTAGAAATTAAGAAAGTATTTACTTCATCTATCAATAAATAACTTTTTAAAAATGTTCTTGTTCTTAAGAGATATGTGCTTAAGTATTTAGGGATGAAGGCTTATCTGTCTAAAACTTATCCTTAAATAGTTCAGAAAAAAAAAACAATACTAAGATAAGTACATCTCTTTGTGTGTGTGTAAGAGAACGATAGAATAAAGCAAATGTAGTAAAATAGTAGTTATCAGAGAATCTTGGTAAAGAGCATTTAGGAGTTTATGATACTATTCTTTTAACTATTCTATAAGTTTGAATTTTTTCCAAAATAAAAAGGTTGTTTAAAAGGAGTTATTGAATGAACACAGCCTGGCACTAATTTAGACCTGACTAGATGCCAGTTCACATATTTGCAGGACAATGGATCCCAAAAGCAGCTCAGTCCCATACCGGTTGAGGCCCAGGGTCAGGGTCCTTACCCATTATCTCTCTTCACTGAGATCCCCAAGCTTCCGCGTTTGCATCCACTCTCAGAATCTTCCTGACCATTTGCTGAGAGGTGGGGACTAGGAAGAGATGAGGGTGTGAAAAAGACAGTCTTTCCTCTTTCCTCACTCCCAAGAATTGTGTCTTGAGAGCCTGGACAGATTTGTCCACATGTACTAAGTGGTTTGTGCTGAGGGATTTGCAAACAGAAAAGGTACTGACTGAGAAGCAGGAATGCCCCTCTGGCTCACTCTCCTGCCTGTGCCTCTGAGCCCTGGGAAGGTGCTGCAGAGACCCACAGAGGCATCACTCAGCCCTGGGAAAGCCAGCCTGAGTGTCAACACTCTGGCAGAAAGAGGTGCTAAAATGCATATTTGAAGATGTCTGAACAGACTTGTTTGAGAGACAACCGGAGTTGTGAAGTAATCCTGATGTCTCCCTATGTCTCGGTTTGAAGGCAGGGTTTGCCTGCAGGCCTCTGACCTCTAGTGTCTTTTTATTATTGTTAGCATTTGACAAAACTTTGCTTAAGACTTGGGGATGACAGAAGTCAACACAGAGAGGAGCTGATATTGCTGCTAGAAGGGCTACTCTTAAGACTATCTATGGGGCAGAAGTCAGCTCAACCTGGGATTCTCCAGACCTAATGCCAGGACCAGCAATGCTGTCCACCCTGTTCTTACCAGTTACATGAGCTAATCCATTCCCTTTTTCCCTCCTGGGCTACAAGTTGGACTTCTTTCTATTCTTAAATAAAAAAGGGGGGTGGGGGTGCCCTGGCCAGGTATCTCAGTTGGTTAGATCTCCGGTCAGGGAACATACAAGAAGCAACCAACGAATGAATAAGTGGAACAACAAATTGATGTTTCTCTCTCTTACCCTTCCTCTCTCTCTCTAAAAAATCAATAAATTTTTTAAACGGTTGGGGGGGGGGTTCCTGATTAATACACTGTGTGGGCACCTTGTCCCCCAAGCCAAGTAGAATCAATCAATACCTCTCCCCTTGCCTGTCTCTCATATTTCAACTAGATGTAGAGACTATAGTCCAATGGCTGGAACTGAAAGGTTGTGTAGATTGAGGACTAGGATTCACTTTGGAAACCAAAAAGAAAAATGATCTGTTGAGATACATAAGGAAAGAAAAGAACCAGATGGGCAGATTAAGAGAGAGAGACATGATTTTTCCAATTCCTGAGCCCCAGTGTGCTTTCCACTCTTTCTGTGATAATCTCTGAAACCCTACAGTACCCTCTGTCTTAGGCTTTTTTGGATATAAGTGACAGAAACTCATTCAGGCTAAATTAGGCAAAATGGTAATTATTATGAGATATTAGTATTATATAGCATAGTTATTATAAGGGCAAGTGGCACACTGGGGCCCAGGAGGGCCTAGAAGCCAGGTAGCACTTCTCTCTCTTGTCCTCATGGTCTCAAGTATCTTACCTGAGACCTACTTCTTTCAATTCTTCCTGTGCTTCAGGCTGAACATGGCTGCTTCATAGTCCCAGAATGTATATGTTCAAGGGGCCACAGAGATGTCCTGATCACTCTAGCTCTTGTGCAAATCAGGAGAAAGGCTCTGGCAGGCCCAGTCTGGGTCAGTACCCACTCCTGCTCCAGTAAGCCATGTCTGGTACAGTGGGGGTCCCATTGTACCCCAGTTTCTGAAGCCCACCTTCAGGGAAGTGTGAAAGAGGAATTCTCTATAGCTATGTTATATCAAACTGTTTTGGGTGGGTTTCCATTCACTGCCATTGAACAGGGCTGACTAAAACAACTACTGGTAGCCTTAGGGGGCCTGTTTGCCACTTACCTCTCTCTGCTGGATGGTGTGTGGCTCATGGGAGTGTCCAGCTAGATCAAAAAGCTGGTTCTTCCTAAAAGAGTGCAGAAAACATTCTTCCACAAGGGATCTCATGCGAACAACCAGAATTCATAGTGGTGGCAGCTGGTTGTCTCTCCCTCACCCCACCACCCTCTACCACCACTGGCCAGTGACATAGTACCTGGGCCCATCCTGCTTCCTGTGTAAGGTGGCAAAGAATCCTGCATAACATTCCATAGGCAGACTCCTACCAGGCATTGGCATGACTGTTGACCATAATTTGCCCTTTTAGGAAGGACAAAGACCAATATTTCATCATCTCTGGGCAATCTGGAACCATACAGATGTAACACTGTAGGGAGAATTCTAGAAGTTGAACAATATTCTATAGATTTCACTAGGGGTGGTAGATAGGGCTTCAGGGGCTGAGTCAGGTTACATGAATCTTGGGTACCTCTCCCACATTAAGACTCTAAAGGCATCAATTCCCACCCAGAGGCCAGAGTTTTCTTTCCTGAGCTTGGTGGAGTCCCCATGGAATGTCTTTCACTTCTCTTTTTCCCATGGTTATTTGGCAAGGATCCAGGGTGGGGATGGGAACTGTCTCACACCGCACAGAGAGACTAAAGGCTCAAAGTGGGAAGGACAGTGGGATGTTTTCCATTCATTGTTGCTATTTTAAAATGAAAATAAGACTGGATTGTGTTAAAGCAGGAGCAATAACTACTGCTTAACATGATCAAGAAGGATAATTCAGAATTTAGAATAAAATATAAAGAAATTCAGGTAACCAGGCGGAGCTGCAGTGGGGGCAGCTGCGTTGACTGGTTTGTCCGTCTTCTCTTGTGGTACAAAAACTTGGGTGGAGACAGTTACAGACATGGCGGCCGTAAGGCTCTTCATATATACCTCACCACCTCTCCAGTCTAAATATGTTGAAGAACAGCCTGGTAATTTACAAATGTGCTTTGCCTCCATGCACACTACAACTGGTTGTTATATTGGCTTGTGCAAGGGTGTTTATGCTTTTGTGAAAAATGGGATAATGGATACAGTACAATTTGGAAAAGATTCATATGTTTACCTGAAGAATCCACCTTGAGATTTTCTTCCAGAAATTGGAGTGATTGTTGTTTCAGGATTGGCAGGCTTGCTTACAGCAAGAACAGATTCTAGATTAAAAAATATTGCTTATCCATTGGGACTGGCCACTTTAGGAGCAACTGTTTGTTTCTCGGTTCAGTCCATAATAATTGCAAAGCTAGGAAGCTCTGCTGTAATAGCAATGGCTGCAAAAACAGCTCACGACCTGAAACACTCACTGGCTTTGCCAACAGAACTCAGATTTGCAAAGAAGACCAAATCAGAATCCATCTCAGGTGCTACACAGTCTGTACCTGACCCCAAGCTTATGGATCACCAGCAGTCCCACCCAGAAGATGTAGATATGTGCAGCACTAGAAACTGAGGAGGTCTGCATAGAGAATTACAGATGTGTGAAGTTCCAAATAATGATGAAAAAACCATGGAATGGGTCATTGTGATGCATAAGGCATAACTTAAAGCAAATTTATCCTTTATACTTTCTAATGTATAGTTTGACCTATTACATAAGTGATTAAAACACAAATGTTAAATACAATCCAAAGAATATTAAATGATTGACAAAGAGGCAGAAGTAGTAGTATTGGGATGCATTTGATAACTCTTAAGGGTGTTTATTAAAAAATAGAGAAAATAATGTGAAGATTATGAGACTAAAACCTCAAAAAATATGTACATGCATATATAAATACATATACACATGTATATTTGCTTTAGCTTTTTGTAATGAATGCCAGCTAAAGGAGAATGGTTTGTGGAAGGATATGTTCCCTAGCCTTCTCTTTTTTCATTTCCCAGAGCCAGAATAAAATATACATATTTTATGACAAAGAAAAAAATAAAAACACTCAGGCATGACTGGATAACTCCCTTCTTCAACACCCAGTATTGCCCTTTCCCAATCACCTTCTAATATTACTCTACATTTTCCTTTAGCTTGAGTAGAATACACTTTCCTAAATTATCCAGAGCATATCTTGGAGTATTTAAGGCCCAACCTCCTGTTGGCCCCCAGGCCCTGGTGGGAAGCTTCCATTTAGCTTTTAGACCCCATGCTGGCAGGAGACCCATGAATGCATCAGCTTCTGTTGGCAGAAAGTGGCCTGAGGAGGAATGTGCCGGAGAGGGGGTGATGGAGATATTATGGCGCAAACATATCATTAGCTGCTAAAACTATGACTAACTACCAGGAAGGAAACTATAGAGACGTGAGGAAAGACAATAGGGAAGGCTAAGTAAGGCAGAACCGGGGCCAGGTGGTCAAGTCTAACACGATCGATGGTGCATCATGTCCACTACGTGTTCCCTGACGTGATGCGAGGAGAAGGGCACTTCGCGTCTGTACTTTTCTTCCCCAAACCCGTCACCTCAGTCTAACTGTGAGAAAACCACCAGACAAACCCAAATTGGGAGGCACTCTACAAAATACCTGACCAGCGTGCCTCCAAACTGTTGAGCGCATTATATAAAACAAGGGGAATCTGAGAAACTCGCACAGGCCAGAAGAGACTGAGAAGACAAGACAACTAAACATAACATGGAATCCTGGATCGAGTCCTGGAACAGAGGAAGGACCTTAGTAGAGAATCTGGTGAAGATGAATGACGTGGAGTTTAGTTAGTAGCAATACCACCAATGTTGTTTGCTTATTTGGGACAAATGTGCCACGGTAACAAGATACTAACAGAGGGGACACTGGGTCAGGGGTGCAACTTTTCTGTAAATCAAAAACTCTTCTGAATTTAAAAGTTTATTTTTAAATAAGAGGCAATGCAGGGATGTGGCCAGGCAGGAGGAGCTGGCTTTCCAGTTGGGAGGGGAAGGAAGGTTTGGAAGGGAGGAGTCCTGGGAAACCTGAAGCAGGACAGAGGCTGCAAGTCTTGAATGAAATTGGCATCCCTGCCCCCAGCGGCCCTGGGGACATGGCTTCCTACGAATCAGCTCAGCAAAGGTTTTCCTTACCTGCAGTTGGCCGAGAGAGATGGAGAGCTGAACTTCTCCAACTCCCATGTGTGCACAAATCACTCTGTGAAATCTTATTAAAATACAGGTACTGACTCAGCAGGTCCAGGTGGAGCTTTTCTAACTGGCTCCCAGGTGATGCCCATGTTGTTTCCAGAACCACACTTGGAGTTGCAAGAAGCCAGAGAATTGGATGTCACCATTCACCTGGGAAGAGGAGAAGAGATGCTAAAAAGGAGGCCGCAACCCCCAAGACACAATTCCCACCCTGACTTGGGCCTGAGTAGAAGGGTGGGCTCCCAGAGGTGGCCAGGGCGAACAGCAGAGCGAGGGCCCTGCAGCTTCAGGAAGCAGGTCCAGTTCTGATCACTTGCAAACTGCCACACTGGGCAAGTGCCTTGGCCTCCAGCCTCATGTCCCCATCTGTACAATGGGCATTGTAACTCCCAGTGCCTGTGTCTTCAGGTTGTTCTGGGAATTGAATGAGGTAATCACATGTGAAGGTCTTGGCACATAGCACACCTACTTTGTTGAAGTGACTGAGGCTCCTGCCAAAAGAGCTTCAGGTGACTTACAAAGACCCAGTTTCTCTATGTTTTAATAACATGGCTGTACTCTCATGAAGCCGTTTTGCTTTATTTATTTAATCATTGAGTCAACAGATATACACTGAAAACTACCATGGATTTCCAAAGAATTTGCTGTCTGTTGTCTTTCCGTCTCCCGGAATCCAGATTTACAGAAGGTTAAACTGAAAGAGAAACAAAAGGCCAGATGGATCTTACATCCACTTGCCAAGGCAAAGTCCCATTTGTCTTTCTCAGTCCTCAACATTTCCCTCACTCTGGCTTCCCTCTCTGGCCGGGGTCCAGAGAGGAGAGAAAGCCACACCCAAGCAGGGCCCTTTCTTCCTTCAGGGAGCCTCCCGCTGGTGAAGGCCTGTCTTCCCCAGCCGCTCCCCTCCTCCCTGGGTTTCATCTCCCCTTTCTCTAACTGTAGGGCTGTGTCCAGAACCTCAGCCACATCCTAACAGCTGCCCTCCAAGGGATAGGAGCTACGGAATTCCTGCTTATCTTCAGACTTAACTTATACAAACATACTTATACACACAGTCACAGGAGTTTAAAAATGAAATCAAGGTGGTTTCCTCACTATAGATAATAGAGAAGAAAATCAATGCTGTTGACTTTTGTTGGGTCACAGGCCCTTTAGGAACCTAATAAAAGTGCATGATGCCATCACCACCCAGAAAAGACACACTTAAGCACACACACACACACACACAAAACTCTGTCCCCAATTGCAGAGGATTCTGGGCACTGGGTTAAGAGGCTCCTGTAAGCTTAGGGGTGCAAAGAGAACACAGTCAGACAACAAGGTAAAGGGGTGGGTATGACAAAGGTCCTTACTTTTTAGTGTCATCACACTGTCGCTGTGCCCTCAAGTCCCCAGCTCCATAGGTGGCCACCCACAACTACCCTTTGCACCATCCCCACAGGTCAGGGTACGTACTCCTCCAGCTGGGGCATTCCTGTCAACTGCTTCTCCTGGGCCCCTTAGAAGTCTTAGCACGTGGTCTCCATTGACATGAAAACCCTGGGCCACTTCTTTCTGGCCTGTGGCTGATTCCACTCTCACTGCCCAGGATTGCCAGAGCACTCCCCAGTGTTATTCTGCCTGTCTTCCTCTTGGGTCAGTTTAGCACACACACAAAATAAATAATGCACTTTTCCTAAAGACCTTAACTTGGAGCCCAGAAGGAGTGGAAGGAAATAAACAAGAAGATTAGAATGCATAAAAATGGTCCACCATATCCAGAACATCTCCCCGACCCCAGATTTTGGCCACAAGCTCCGACATCAAAGGAAAGAGTCTACAGCCCTGCTCCCTGCATTCCATTTCAGTGGCCCTGGAATGGAGCCTGAAATATGCATTTTCTCAAGCTCAGATCAGCATACAGCCAGGTACATCAGCCACCTCTCCCCTGCTGCATTCTCCTCCTAGACATGAAGAGAGGAGGAGGAACACATGATGTCCTGGCTTTAAGAAGCAGTGACTGGAAGGACCCCCAATGGGGAGAGGAGAAAGCACCATGCCCCCTTATGGGAAATTACTGAAAACCACAAGAGAGAAAGAATGGAAAAAGATAGAAAAGGACAGAAACACTGTCCCCACTTCACTTATTTCTCCATTTAAGACCCAGGTTTAAGGATTCTCATGTTTTTGGGCTACTTACAGTAACAGGAAATTCCCAATACTAGGGGCTTACTCTGACCTGTGCCTAGGTGGGAATCGTGCTCTTAGGAAATGGCAGGTAGGTGGGAGGGGCCTGGATCAGAGCTCTAGGGCACCTCTACACAATCAGAGGGCATCACTTCAAATGAGAGGCTGTCACCAGATCTCATATCACATGGGGACCTACAAAGCCCTGTCTTCCTCCTTCTGCCACATACATGCACACACTGCCCTTCCTCTCTCTTCTCTAAGGACAGCCTCACAATCAAGGGCAATGACCCAGAGTGACCTTCATGGACTGCCTCATCCCATACATGTGCAGGGATTGTGCCCACTCTGACGTTTGATTCCCCTAGTTGTCCAGAGCCAGAGAATGTCCTGCAATGGGGTGGGACAGATCTCAGGTGTTGGTTTCTGGTGAGCGTGGCCATGACAGGGTCAAAGGGTTCTGTGTCCATAGGAGACTGTGGTAGCCTGGGTCAGCATTAGGGAGGGAGGGTCTTGTGTATCAGGGAGTCAGTATGTGTCAGGCATGAGGGCCCCCATGGGGTTCTCTGCCAGGGAGTAGCTGGCTGTCAACCAAAAACTCAGGGGTCTTGGCTCTTCTCCAGTTCCATCACCACTTTTAATACACTCTCTAAAGGGACTGACCCTGCACCTGTTGGCACTCATTCTTCCCCTGACCTTTCCATCTGTAGAATGCTAGATAGGGAACACAGTCTGTCCTGTCAGTCTTGATGATCATACTACAGAGGAAGTAATTTCTAACTTTCCTAGCACCATATCATTTAGGGGTCAGCTGGTGCAGCAGCAGAAGGAAAAGGTAAGATTAGCACAGAACTAGCAGTAGCCCTGGCTGGTGTGGCTGTCAGCCTGTGGAGTGAAAGATTGCTGGTTCCATTCCCGCTCAGGGCACACGCCTGGGTTGCAGGACGGGTCTCCAGTTGGGGGCGTGTGAGAGGCAACTGATCTACGCATCTCTCGCACATCGATGTTTCCCTCTCTCCCTCCTTTCCCCTCTCTAAAAATAAATAAGTAAAAAGAACCAGTAGTAGGGGTAGTACTCAATAGCACTGAGTTATTCCTTCTTTGTGCAAACCCATGAAGACCAAATAAGCCTCTTCTCTGGGGAAAAGATCTCCTTCCTAAAGGCAGAGGGATGGTCAAGAGGACCTCCTGCAGATCAAATCAGGACCAGAGAAGCATATCCAGTTCCTCTGCTCAATTTTGCAGCCTTTCAGCGCGCAGCCTGCAGCAATGCCAACCTATGGACAGCAGGCGGAGCTCTTGCCTAACCTTTCCCAGGTGGAGGAGGTTGCGAGGACCCAAACTTTGTGAGCCGAGGGGGTTCTAGTAATTTACTTCTAGTGTCCAGGTGACTGCAGAGGAGGGCCTGGCTAGGGTAAAAATAGAGATGACTAGGGACTTCATAACTTCCCCTTTAGGCGCTCTCCCAGAAATGAGTGGCTTCTTGAGATGCCCAAGGAGGACCCTTTTTTCACCCCTCACCAACGAGACATGGGGTGATCCCTTCTCAGACCCACCCCATACCAAATCCCTGAAAGAACGTCCCTGGTATCTGCGTGTCCCAAGGAGGAGATAGATAACCACCACCACCACCCCCACACACACATACACACACACTCTTCCTGCAGTGGCCCTCTCCGAATGGCTTAGTGCCAGGAAGTGGACGTGAAGCATGCTCACGGTAGGGCTTGTGTCCACGTGGGTGTAGGAGTTCTAGGTGGGGTGGAGGGTAGGGGGTGGCTGAAGAATGCGTGCTGTTGCTCGTCACAAGTGCCGCTAGGTGGCGCTCGAAGGCCGCGTCACAGAGAAGCACAGTCTTGAAGAGGAGGGGTTGGCTTGGAAACCTGGAGAGGGCTACAGGAAGAAGTTGCCAGCAGCGGTCCAATGAGCCTACACATTGAAACAGAGGGTACTTGGGGGCCCATGGAACAGCATGGTTACCAGGAGACTTGGAAGGGTCACGGAGAAGAAGGAGCCGAAGGCATGGCATGCATTTCGAGGGACAGAGGATGGATGCCCCAGGCCTTCCCCAGGAGCTGAAAAGGGGTGGAGGATCCTCTGTCCTTTAGTCTGTCCTCAACCCACCTGCTTCTCCGGATTTATGGGTTCTGTTCTGAGGCCACTGGGAAAATAATTCCGGGTCTTGGAATCCGAATTCATCCCAGGAATAAAAAATCCAAGAGCGTGCCAATGTCCATCTGTTTTTCTCCCAGGATTTGTAGGTCTCTTATCACCTCCTTCTCTGAGCCTTCCAGACTCCATCCCATGAGACAAGGGGAGAGTGTAGATCTCCGGGTTTTTGGGGCCTCCCTTCCTTTGCTCTTCCTTCGGATATCCTCAGTGGCTTCTCCTGACTCTGGAAAATGTGCCCCAAGCTCCGAGAAACTGCCTCCATCAGGTCCCAGGAGGAAAGAGGCTGCGACTCTAAATGCATCAGACTCACATCCATTCCCCAAGTCGGAATTTGTCTCTCTGGGACACCTCCGTGCCATGCACCCTTCTCTGCCTGGGCCTTCCCTGAACGGGTCTATCAGGACCCCAGCTTGGCTTCTCACCATCACCTGCAAATTACTCAGATTCTGATGCCCCAAACTTGTAGGATCCTCTCTCCAGACCATCCCGCTCTCCTGATTCTCGGCCCAGGGGTCCCATGCCTCCTCACTTCTCAGGCGCTCTGAGTTCAATCAGGAACCTCTCTGGAGGGAAGACTTGCAGAGACCCAGGGTCCGCGCTGCAAGCAGCGCCAGCTTTAATCCCACCCAGCTGTCTAGGAATTGGAGATCCGATGATGGGTAATAGAAGCCTCCGGCTGCAGCAAAGCGCGGAGCATGGTCTCGCCCAGAGGACTGGAGATCCTTGGTGAGGACCCGGACCCACTGACTTCCCCCTGTAAAGTAAGGGGTGGTGGGGAGAGGTTGCGTTCTCCTGGAAGAGAGGATGGAAAGCTGGAATCAGACTGACCAGGGTGGGGAAGGGTCCCAGAGAGGTGGTGCTTCCCTACCGTCCAGGCCTTCTCCAGAGACCTTAGCAGCATCCTCCGCGATTGCCAGACTTCTGAAAAGGGGATAGGTGGGCTTGAAAGGACACTGATATCTGCCTTTGGAGCTGCAATGTCCCCTCAACTCCCCAAGAGCCTCGCCCCAGGCCCACACAAGCATCAGTGTGGCGGGGGCTCCAAGCCCAGTGTGCTGGGATGAGGGAGAGTGTGGGCCTACTGAGTAGGTGGCCCGGGATGGAAAGAATCCAAAGCTCTGGGGAAAACTGGGAGAAACTGGGAGAAGTGAAGGATTGGGTGTCCATGGGTTTCAAGGTGGACCACCCTTCTCTAGCTTGGGCACCACCCGCCATTAGGCCTCCGGGAAACGGAGCCCCCCCTGAGAGTCCCCGCCCCCTCCCTGAGGCCGGAGGTATTAGTGCTGCTTGATCAAACCTCATTTTCTGCAAAAATAGAAACATCCAGGGTCCTTAATAAAGTGAATGACGAGGCTTTGGGTGCAATTGGGCTTCCGGTTGGTGGCTATTTCCTTAAACTGACAGTGGGAAAATGTAAACCTACAGCATTCAGATGTAATTATATGATTATCAGAAAGAGGCGTAGGGTGCATTCGCAGAGACCCCGAGGCAACAACCCGAGAAATGGACACAAACGCTTACCCAGACCAAGGGACCTAGGAGTTCTGGACCTCCACACGGACCCCCCCCCCCCCCCCCCGCCATCCAACTGCACGCCTCTGCAAGCTTCGGACTCTCCTCCCATTCTCAGACCAGCCAAGCCGCAGCCAACGGAAAACGCCAGATCTTTATTTATACGCTCCGGTGTGATGGGGAGGGGTTCTTTTCCTTCCTCTGAGAGGAGGAGTGTCCTCTAGGGCAGGGGTGACAGCCAGGCTAAGTCTCTGGACTGATCTCCCGATCTCCCGGACGGTGAGCGCTGCCTGCATATTTCTGTGCCTAATCCAATTTTCTTCGTGACTATCTAGTTAAACTCTTTAACAACAGCTACATAATTAGAATTTGGATTCCCATTAATTTTCCCTGGGCCTCGAACCATTTGCAGCTCACACTGGTAATTAATGCGATACATCACTAACTATCCAGCGCCGAGCTCAGGTCGTTTGGCCCACGCCAGGCGCCTCTGCGCGGGGCCCTGACTCCGGACCCCGCTTCCTAAGTGGCTCCGGACCCCGCTTCCTAAGTGGAGCCGTTTCCCTTCCGCCAAAGCCAAATACCTCGACGCGCATACCCAAAGCCTTGTTTCCAGGAAATTTCACAATTAAAAATATTTATCGGGAGCAGATTTGCGTTTCTGGGTTTCCAGTCTCGGGGCGTCTGGGTATGCTATTAAGAGTAATTAGCATCTTTTGTGCATGCAGATTTACTTCGTTCATTACCACATAACTCATCCCTAAAAGCCAGCGCAGGCGAACACAGGCGCCGCCGCACAAGCCGCAGACAGAGCTACAGCCCCCGCCTGGGTCCGAGTCCCCGGGCCCTAAGCTCCCACTCCGCTGCCGGCTCCTTATTTCTCTGGTCCATCTGTCCGCTCTAGGCGCGGAGGCTGCTCGCGGAGAGAAAAAGTTTCTACCCCAGAGACAAATAACGCTAGAGTGACCTCAGGCGGCGGGGGGAAAGGCTTAAGCAAGCTCTGCCAGCTGCCTGGACCGTGCGGTCTGGACCTGAGGCCTCGAGACTCTCTGCACGTGTGCGCGCGCACAGGAGCGAGTGGGCGTGTCTGTATGCACGCTCGCGTGCGCGCCGGTGCATGTGCATGTGTTAGTGCGCGTTCCTGAGAGTGCACAAGGGCGCGCATGAAAAATGAAGTGATCTCTGCCCACCCCTTCCCGGGACCGCAGCACAAATGCCCGTCCCAGGTCACCCAGCTAGGGCATTGAGATTTAGAGGGAGACTCAGGCCCTACCTTGCCTCCATTTCCCTTCTACAGAGCCGACTCCATCCAGCTCGAGGTCCTGGAGTGCTCAGTGTCTGGCGGGAGGGAAACTGGTAGCCGGATGCCCAGTAGTATCGGAGCGCAGATTGCCCTGTGCTGGTGAGAGGCCACCGGAGAGAGGGCAAGCGAAGCAGAAAGTCACTGAACAGCAGCATTGCGGGGCCGCTGGGGGGCAGCCGCAGACAATGGCACCTGGCGGGGATAGGGGTGAGGGTGGATGTGGGAGTCGAGGCAGGCAAAGCTACAAAGAGGTGGTGCGAGGACGGGGCCAGGGAGCACGACGGTGGCTCCCGCGCTCCAGGCCGAGGCACCCACTCAGGGTTCGTTATTAACGCGCTGGGAAGTCCGCGAGCAGCCCAACTTTCTTCTCTTTAATGAGCCTAGAAGAAGAGGCTGCCCTGAAGGGGTTTGTTCATTAAAGATGTAGCTGGAGGAATATTGTCTCATTAATTATCTGGTTTTAATTACACTCCTACCCTTTGAATCAAGAGATGAGCAAAGTTGATTCAGTGGCGCCGCCTTCTTTAGCTTGAGTCAGGCAGGCATAGGGCCTGGAGGGGGCAGCGGGGACTGTGTGTGCCGAGAGGGTGTGAGTAAGCATTAGGGGCGTATCCAGCCGCTAATCCCCATGCGAAAGAGCTTTATGCCTGGGTGTGTGTGTATAGATGAGGTCTGCATGTGGGTCTGAAAATGTGCGTGTATCTGAGTGTGTGTGACCACGTGCGCCTGAAAGGCCCTGTGGACGTGACTTGTGTGTCTATGTAAGCTCTTCGCCTGTGTGTCATTCTGTATGCCTGGGTGTGAGTGTGGGTAGCTGAGTGGGTCTATAGACAGGAACAGGAGCGGGTATCTAAGTGAACAGGAGTGTGACTGGATAGCTGTGTCTGTGCGTGTTTAAGAGGATGGCCTCCTGCCCATCAGATCAAGTGACAGTGTATGACCATGTTTCTGGGTCTGTGCTGTGTGTGCATGTGCCCCCATGTATATGAGTGTCGGGGGGCACTCCACTGCTAAAGCGTTGCCGGAGCTGGGACCTCTCCGAGGACATGGCTTTGTTTCTGAGGGTCTCCAGAGCTGGGGTGCCATCCTGGAAACCATGATCCTTCTGGAAGGGGATTACTTAAGGGGGTGCTCGTCCCTGCCTCGTCCCTTGTCAGGCAGGCACTGTGCTAAAGCGGGGGCCGTTTTCCCTTTAAATCGTGGACACTTTGACAGGGGACATTAAGGACCCGGCTGCTCAGGCTGAGCAGATCATAAAACCGGACAGGCAATTTCTGCTCCCGCCAAATAGCCGGGCAAACTCGTTCTGCATCTTTGGTTTTAATGCACTAAACTGGCAGCTAAGCAGGGAGCGAGCAAAAGGGGGTGGGGAGCCCCCACATACACCAGCGCACACACCGGCACCCGCGCAAACACCCCTTCACACCCTCGCGCCCCATGCCCCGCCCCTGACCCCCCCACCAGTGGAATTATCAACTAGAATTTGATTAATATGCAAATCGCAGGCAAACAGCTTCATATAATTCTTTCAGTGGAGAGTAATTAATCACCAGTTAAAGCAAATTAATACATATATCAATTTTGTCAGAAACATGCTTAGTTCAATCGCCCGTAAAATTGAAGTTTGAAGTATTAAGAGGCTCTGCAGAAACGCCAGGACTAAAACTTTCAAATTGATCCTATTTAGTAATCAATCAGGCTCTCCCCTCAGGTTAATCTGCCTAATTTTTCATCTCAAATCATACACTTTACTGACACGCCATCTAGCAAACAGTCGATAAAAAGTTAACAAAAATGATAACGACTCCAGCCAGAGCCATTGTGCAGGGCGGGTGGGCGGTAGGTGGCTTTGATTGCATTTCTGGGGTGGTTGGGGGACTTGGTTTTTTCCTGAGCTAAGGGCTGGGAACTCCCCCAGACAGCCGGAGCCTCCCTGCCCCACCACCCTTGTCTGCTATTCGCTGCCCTCTGCTGCTGTTGGACTTCTCTCAGAATATCAGAACATTGGGCATCATTCCCTCAAAGTCGCCAAAGCCAGCCAGCTCCCTCCCCACACTTGTGGTTGCATCAAATGCTTAAAAGCATGTGCACTGCGTGCTTGTGGTGACTACAGGCTGTGCCTGTCACTGTATCTGTGTTGTGTGTACAATAGTGAGGATGGTATCTCTGTTTAACACCAAAGGTATCATATGTGACTGCACTGTGTTTCCTGCCATTTTGTACGTTTGTGTCACTGTGGGGATGTATTGGGTTTCTGCATTGTGGGTCTGTGTGATTTGGTGCCTGCTTTGTGCATGTTTGCAGTTTCTGGAATGTCTGTGTCACACACTATGTGCCTGTGTTGTCTGTGCCCTGGATTGGTGGTGGGCTCACTTGAGCCTACCATTCATTTACATGTGGGCAGGTGTTCCCAGGGGACCCTCGGGGCAGCTGGATCAATAGGCCCCATCACAGACATCAGGAGAGAGGGGACAGTCCCTGTGGAGACCTAGACACTTCACCTTGAGCAGCCTCTGAGAAATGAGAAGGGTCACCTCTTTTCATTCCAGACTCTGTGTTGGGAGGGGGGCCAGTAAGGAAGGGAAAAAGAAGGCCACCATTTCTTGGCAGAGGGGACTTACAGCCCTGGATCCCTCTCCACAGAGCCCTGGATCCACTGTTTCTGACTTGGGCCCCTGAATTTGGCAGGGGTAGGGGTGCAGACACACAGTGGGAGTGCCTCCATCCCATGTATTCAGATGTTGCAACCACAACCAGATGTGGTGACAACTCATCTCAAACCTCTATACACACATGTTGATAACTAAACTTACACAGGTTCTAGGATACTCACAGGTAACGAACTTCCCTTCCCCATTACATCCACCCCCTCACTCGAAAACAACTAGCCCCATCCAACTCTCTATGGGAAAGCCCATACAGGTCCACATGCACACACCAATTCCCAACAATCTCTGTGTACATACATAAGCCAGGGTCCAAAGAGGGCAAGACTCATTCACACTCAGCCCTGCAGGCAGTGTCATCCATCCACCATGCATGTACATGTGCATATTGCCATTTGTCCTCTCCCAGTTTGGGCAGGGCTGAGCCTCTGACCCAGGAAAGAGAAACTTCTCTTGAGTGGGTTAAGGAAGTTGGGCTTTAAGGGTGACCTGGTACTCAGGAGACCACAATAAGTCTGTAGATTATTCGAGAGACAAAAGTTCAGCCTGGGGATCCACTTGAGTAGGAGGGGGTAGGTAGGGCAGCCTGGCATTACCCAACAGGACTACAGAGGACAATCCTCCACGCCATCCTGTTCTCAAAGAAGCAGACATAGTGTTTACTCACTTGCCTCAGCTGCTTTCAGAGTAGTTGCATGTCCAGGCTGAGGTCCTCCATCCCACTTCCTGCCACTCCTCTCATGAGCCCCCTCCCTTCAGGCCATGTGCTCCCCTCACCCCCCACCTCACCCACTGTAAGTGTAAATTTGAGTAGCTAGTTTGGTCAAGCAGTTTGGAGTCAGGAGTCTGGTTGTCTGTAGCTTCAGTTCCACAACAATGTTCATTTTCCTAGTTATCTGCTCACACCAGCTCCCAGCATAACATCACACACACTGGGGACATCACTCACTCTTTGGTCACGCCCACCCCAGTGACAGCTTTACTTCTTTCCTCTCCATTGCACTAACTTAGTCACACCTAGCTGCACATACTAGTTTGCAACAATTGGTTACACAAACACAACAGCACACACCCAGTCGCCCACAGTTACACATGCTCTGTTTCCATTAATCAGCCACACATGCCCAGTCTCTCAGTTGCACAACTCTGACACACTCAGTGGCACACCCTGTTGATGCCCTTAAAGCTACACACACACACACACACACACACACACACACACCCTCAACCTAACGTCTCTCCCAGAACTAGTATTGGTTAGGAGACAAGTTGACTTGTGGATGGCAGCCCTGGATCTTGGAGTGCGGAAGTGGGGCCCCCAAGGAAACTTAGGTGCAGATTTTCTTCCCTCCAGAGTACTGCTCCCCTCTCATATACATGCATCTGGCTGAGGTACCTTTACCTTCCTTTGCTCCAGTACCAGGAGCCTCTCCTTTGGGAGACATGGCCTGTGGACCAGCTTGGGGATAGGTTCCCAGCTTTCCCAGGAGTGCCAACCTCTACCTGAGACCCCTATTCAGGCACACACATCATCTAGAGATGCACCCATTTCCTACACAACCCAACCACCCACCATTCTAACCCCACTCACATCACCTCAAAGCCAGCACATGTTCTTCTCCACTTTACAACAGCAACCTTCCTACCTGCTGCCCGGCATGACCCCAGTTCACTTAGGTTTATGGTGCCTTTTGCAGCTTCTGACCCTGTCCACTCTGGGTCTCTTATCTAGTCAATCCCCCTACACCTCCTGCTCATCCTTATGCCCCTTTGCAGGTGTGTATACTAGGGGAATATCTATTCTCAGCACAACCGCTTTCTGGGCCCCAAGAAAGAGGTGTTGACTACTGGATTAGGGAGCAAAGCCAAGGTGCCCAGGGTTTGAGCGCCTGGGGATATGCAGGGCGGGGTGAGTGGACTTCCCTCTACCTGAAGCCTCAGAAGGGTGGGGAGGAGGGGTCCCCGCGGCAACTGGCAGGGGCGGAGGGGAGGTGGGCGGCCCCAACCCTTCCTTTCAGGGGGGACTCATGCATCAAACTTCAATTTTCCGGACGATTGAATTAGTGATTTTTTTTCCTCCTGAACTAAAATACACTTAAGTCTTTGGGATTAATTACCACGTTCTGGTCCCTCAGACTGGAGTATTACTTATCGGAGCTGCGTCTGACACCGGCCCGACACCTCGTAAAATAAGGAACTGCGCCTCCCGGCCTCACCCGGCGACGCCCGCTAGCCCATGGCCTGGAAAGGAGGAGCGGGGAAAGCGAGCCAGCTACATTGCACGGTGGGGCGGGTCAGCAGGCGCGTCTCAGCGGTGTCTCAGGCCGGGAGATCAGAAACCGCCCTTACCAAAGGACTTGGTGAGCCCAGCTGAGGCCCCAGGCCCAACTGGGTAGGAAAAGACAAAGCCAGGTCGTTTCCCCCTGGGCAGCCCGTAACCGAAAGCGGGTCTGCAGATAAGCCAGAGTCCTGGGTTCTCTTGCCTGCAACGGCCCCAGGCAGTGAAAGTGACATGGGACACAGGGCTGGTGGCCCAGGCGGTCCTAAGCATTAACGAACCTCGCCTGAGAAGGGGCACAGGGCCCACAGCCCCTCACACGATACACGCACGCACACACACCCGGAGAATAACACGCGTAATGCGCACGCCCCGCTCCCACGGAAGGCACACAGGCGGTACCCACATCACACACTTCCGCACCTAGGACAGGGCTGGCCAGCACCCAGAGGGGCCCAGGGCCAGCGCTTGCATTCGAGGCCCTCTCACATCACAGGTCCCTGAGGCAGCGCCCTGGCCCATTCAGGGGTAGCAGCTCCCATCAGAGCTAGGATTGCTGAGGAAAGGATGGGCTCAGACCTGGCCAGCATCACCGCCGCCGGCTCCTTGCGCGATGGGGCCAGAAAACCAGTCACAAGCGGCAGTGCTCTGTCGGGTGGAGTTGGGTCACAACGACCACACCGGCTGTCGGACCGGCTCCAGAAGCCTACCAGCGGCCTGGCAGCAATATGCAACCCAGCAGATCTGAAGGGACTGAGGGGCAGGTCGAATCCACTCCCCAAAGTGTGCAGAACCGAGCACGCGGTGCACTTTTCCCGGGATTCCCGACTGGGGCTCAGCCCAGGGCTCCTGGGTCCGTCTCTCTCCCCTTTCCGCAGACCACAGTCCGGTCCTTCCCTCGCAGGCCCTTCTTTCTGGCCTATAAAAACAACGAATTCCTTCTTGTCCTTCAAGGCCTGGGTCCAATGCCCCCTCCTCTGCGAAGACTCCACTACCCGGAGTCCAAATCCCTCTTTCCGAGATCTGCTAATGCACTTTTTCTTCCCCACTGGCTCAGGTCACCTATCATCGCCCGGGGTATAGCAGGTCTCGTCCACTACTAGACTGAGAGCTCCTTGAGGGCAGGAACTGGATCGGATTCGTTTCCATTTCCCTAGCCCCCAGCGCGACCTGGCACCGGAAAGATGCACAATAAATATTTGATGAATTGAATGAATCTTTCCCTTTATTTTATTAATTCTTCCTCTTCCTCTTTCCTTCTTTCCTCTCCTCCTTCCTTCCTCCCTTGTTATTTTTTATTTCTTGGTTATATTCAATTGTCATGTTTTTCAGGCTCATTAAATCCATTTAGAGACAAAAGAATAAAAGGCAGAAGGGGAAGGAAGGGGGAGGAGGGAATGGGGAGGGGAAGAGAGGGGGAGGCCGGAGAAGCAAACAAATAACCCGCTTTAACTAGACGGGCGGATAAATGGCCCCGTTTCTCCTCATCCCCGATGCGCCTGCTTAGCCGCACGCCCCGCGGGCTCCGCAGCTCGGGTGGGCTCAGCCCCGGGGCCACCGCCCCTAGCCCGAAGGGACCCAGTAGAGCCCAGCCCGGGGCCGCGAAGCGGGAAGTGGCCATAGGTGCCAGGACCGCTTCATTGGGATTCATGGGCGTGTTGGGCGGGCGGCCTGGGGCTCGGGCGCCGGGCGGGGGCCAGTCAGGGGGGCGGTGCGCACGGCGGGCGCAGATGCCCGGGTGACCGCCGCGCCGTGGTCCCTGCGCCGCCTTTGTGCCGGGGAGACGCGCGCGGGGACCTAATCCATCAAATTGTCTACAAATTGTGAAGAAAATTCAAAAACCATATGGTCGCCAGCGCCGGCGCGCTCTGGGCTGCGGAGGGCCGCGGCCGCGCCCGCACCCGGAGCCGCGGGGGGCTGGGCCCGGCTATTGTCGCCTGTCAGCGGCCGCCCGGGTCCATTCGTCCCGGCCTTCATGGTCCGCGCTCCGAATTACAGACCCATCCATCCTGAGAGAGGGCGATTTATGTCGCCCAGGAGAAACGGCCGCACGCCGGCCCGGCCGCCCGGCAGCCTCTTTCCTTCTTTGGTTCTCTCCTCTATCTTCTCTCTCTCTCTCTCTCTCTCTCTCTCTCTCTCTCTCTCTCTCTCTCTCTCTCTCTCTCTCTCTCTCTCTCTCTCTGTCTCTCTCTCTCTCTCTCTCTGTCTCTCTCTCCTCTCTTTCTCCTCTCTCTCTCCCTCTCTCTCTCTCTCCCCCTTCCTCTTTCTTCCTCTTCCTCTTTCTCCCCTTGTCTGTGGCTTTCTACTTTCTCGCTTTGATTTCGGAGTGGATTTCTGTGCTCTTTCTTTTTCTGTTTCTCTGTCTCTTAGTTTCCTCCCTGACACGATCGTTCCCGACTCAGGCCCCGGGGCCCCATCGCCTGCCCGAGACCAGATGCGCATTTCTCACATCAATTTTTCGGAGAAAGGGAGCTGAGCGGCCTGGAGGCGGGACCCTCCTCTGATGACAGCGGCCACTGGCCAGCGGAGCGACAACAAAAGCCCAGAGAGAAACCCGCTCACTCCAGAAAAGTGAAAGCTGCCTACCTCCCTGCTCTGCCCCACTCTGGGCGCGGGGACCCCAGAGAGTCCTTGGAAGATTGATGTCTCTGCCCCCAGCCAAGTTCCGGACCCAGAATTTGTGAATGTGACCAGAAATTCACCCCAACTCTCAGAAGCTTTGGGCTGACATCTCCCCGCGCCTGTGAGCGCAATTCAGCCTGTCCTTTGGTACTTTTGGCCTCATTTTTCTTCCTCCCCCAAGAGTGAGGCCCTCCGGCAGAACCGAAACTCGGGAGCCCTCAGGCCCCATGCTGTCTGGCTGAGCTATACCTGCCATTCACCCGAGGTTTAGCCAGACCCCAGGGAGCGCCAGAAGAATGCCCTTGGGTCCCGGGTGGAATGTATGAACCAAATCACAGGGCAAGTCCCCCTCCACCCTTTGCCTCACGCAAAGTTAATTTCATGTCTGTGGCACCCCCAACATACACACGCATTTGTGCCCAGCATTGCATGCCCTGCTTTTTACCCTGACTTGACGAAGCCTCATTTGGAGCCTACCGCATCTTTGCAGGCAAGAAACCCTTCCTCCTGCGGCTTTCCCCTCACCCCTATTCTCAAGCCTGCCCTGAAACTCCTCTAAATCTCCAAGGCCAGAGAAGCCAGCAACAAGCAGCACTGAGACACTGGGCCTGCCACGGCTTCCCTGAATAGAGCCCACTCATTTAGACACGGTCACCACTGCTTCTAGTAAAATGGCAAAGACTTTATTTATTGGAGAAAGAGGCCTTGGGTACAGTCCGGGGAGGAGAAGGCAGGGCAGGAACAGGGAAGGAGCACTTGGGACCTACCCTCATCTGGCCACCTTGTCTGGCCAAGTCCAGCTAGGAGTAGGGCATTGGAGACAGACCCAGAGCTATGGAGGAGGTGGGGTGAGGACTTAGGTTGGCCTCCTCTCAGTCTCTGTCACATGCAAAAAAATTCTAAAAAGAGTAAAAAATAATTCTAGGGCTTTGGGTTCCTTTTTCGTGGTTGGTTGGTTCGTTGGTTGGATTTCCCCGTTTTGTCGCTAAGACCGAGACCCCAGCAGTCAGTCCAAGGAAACCGAGAGAGGGTGAGAAGGAATCTTAAAAATAGCGCTAGTGAGTATTGGGAGGCAGAAATGGCATCGGAAATAGACTTCTCTTAGGGGAGGAAGAAAAGATCAATTTGAAAGTTGCGAGTCAGGCCCCAGCTGCCCACCTCAGCCACTTCTGACGCGGGGGCCTGGGGGGAGAAATGCAGGAGAAAATAAAAGAAGTCAACTGCAATAGGCCCAGGGAGGCAAGGAAGGAAACGGCCGGTGCATTCGTCACATGCAGAGAAAAATCAAAACAGTCAGGGCGGCTACCTCCTCCAGACCGCCGGGTTCAGTGTCCCTTACCCTCGGTTCTGCCTCATCCTCAGCAAAACCGGCAGCCTGAGAGCTTTGAAAGCATGAAAATCTCCGAGATTTTTAAAAATTAAAAAAAAGAAAAGAAAATAAAAAGTCAGGCTGCGGTGGGAAAAATCCGCTATATAGGTTTAAATATTTATACAGAAGCCATACAGAATTGCACGGGGAGGGCTCCCCGGGCGGCCTGCGGAGGCCACTCGCAGCGGCCGGCCCGGCCGGCCAGCCCTGCCGGGGTTTATTGCTTCGAGAGGGAAGAGGCGGCTGCTGGGAGCCCAGTCTGGGCCAGGGACAAGGGAGAAGGCGGGAATTGCAGAGGAGGTCCCAGCTCCCCTCGGCGATCCGGTCAGGGAGGCTGCAGGCCTACTGCTCCAGGGGCCCCGTGCGGCGAAATATTTTAGGCTTCGCTCAATCGTCCACGTCGATCTCTTCGTCTTCCTCATCCTCCGAGCAGTCCTGGCTGCTGGCTGGCTGGTCCGTGAGCGGGGAGGCAGGCGAGAGCTGCAGGGGCCCGGCACCCGGGGCCTGTGGAACGCCTGGAGGGAGTGCCGGAGAGCCAGGCCTCGACTTGGCCCTGCCGCAGCCGCCGCCACCACCGCCGGCAGCCTCCGAGTTCTGCTCCAGTTCGGCCAGCGCCACGATGTCCATCTGCCCCCCGGGGCCCAGTTTCTTGGCGGACTCCACGTCGGCCTTCATCTCCTCCAGGTCCCGCTTGAGCTTGGCGCGCCGATTCTGAAACCAGGTGATGACCTGAGCGTTGGTGAGGCCCAGTTGCTGCGCGATTTGGTCTCGATCGGCAGGGGACAGGTACTTCTGGTAGAGGAATCGTTTCTCCAGCTCATAGATCTGGTGGTTGGTGAAGGCCGTGCGAGACTTCCGCCGCTTCTTGGGGGTCTGCCGTTGCCCAAAGATGGTCATCCCGTCTCGGCCTGCGAGGAAACCATAGTATAGGCTTGCGCCAGGGGAGAAGAGACCCCACCCCGTCTCTCGCTCACCTCACCTAGGCTCATCCAGCCTGCAGTTTGCCACAGTTCCCTTCTCGGTTTTGGTTAGACTTCCCGGAGTAAGGCAAGTCTCATTAAAAGCAAACCTTCTTCCCCGTCTCTCTTCTACCGGAAGTCCGTAGAAAAAAATAGTTTTGTTTTTTCTCCCCCCTCCCCCCCCTCCCCAAGAGTTGGCTTGAAAGACCCAAGGTTGCTAGAGCAGGAAGGAGCCAGATCACGACGTCCTGACTTTTGTATGAATATTGGTACTCCACCTCTTCACAATCACCACAACTCTACCCTTACCCAAAAGTTCTCAGCAAAAGGCTCTCCATTCTTCATCCCAGGAACAGGACTAAGAGTGCCCAGGCCACCGGGAACAGGAGGGAGTCAGGCAGAGAAGTCAGACTACAGAGAGAGCTTGTGTTTCCACTATCCCTTCCTGGTCACTCTGGTCTATACAAAGGTCCCCAGGAAATAGGGCTTGGGTCCTGTCCCACCCATCTCCATTCTTAGCGGCAGCGGTTTGGGCTGGAGGGCCCTGACGGACGGTGCGGGAGAAGGAGGGAAGAGGTGGAGGGCACAAAGCGCGTTGGGCTCGGAAAGCGGGGCTCTGGGCGTAGGGGAATCTAGTTGCAGTACCTACCTTCGGCTGCCTGCAGGACGCTGACCTCCAGCCCCTTAAAGGTCTTGCTGGCGAGCTCCTCCAGTGCGCACAGCGGCGAGGTCTGGGAGAGCAATGCGCGGCCCGCCAGGGGCAAGCCGCCCGGCGTGTGCTTGTCCGCAGCCGCCAGCAGGTGCGCCGCCCCGCACAGCGAGTAACTTCTCCGCACAGACGGCTTGTTGAGGATGTCCTCTATGCTGAACGGTGTCAGCGGCTTGTTGGAGTTGGCGGGCGGCGGCAGGTGGTCCAGCGGGCTGCGCCGCCGCTCCTCCCCTGGCACCGCCTTGCCGTCCTCCTTGGAAGTCATCTCGGCCTCGTTTGGGGGCCCGGCCGGGGCGGCTCGGGCCACGGGGACCCAGCCCGCGGGCAGCTCGGGCGCCGGGTGGTGCAGGAAAGAGGCAGCTGCGGGCGGGAAGGAGGCCGCGCCAGGCAGGGCGCGGGCCGAGCGCCGGCCGTGCGCGGGGCGGATTAGCACAGCGGCAGAGGCGAGTAGAGCTGCACCGGGCCCCGAGAGGAGGGTGCTGACGCGGGCACTGCCGCTGCCGGGGCTTCCAGCAATCCGGGGCCCGAGCCGGGGCGCGCCGCGCGGGGCTCCAGTTTCGCCAGCCCTGGTGCTATTTAAAGGTGTCAGGTGGCTCCACGGCTGCTCCTGGCCCCGGGTCCTGGAGACGGCAGTTGGAAGAGCCGAGGCGAGGGCGCCGATCCCGTACTGCGAGGGGAGGCGGAGAGATGGGGCAATTGACTACTGCTAACAAGTTAGCCTTGATCGAGGAGTAATCAATTATCTGCAGCGGCACTTCTCTCCCTCTCTTTCTCCTTTCTCCCTTTCTCCTCTCTTCTTCCTCTCTGTTCTCTCTCCTCCTGTTCTCTCTCCCTCCCTCCTCTCTCTTCTCTGCTCCCCCCGTCCTCTCCTTCTCTCCTTCTCCCTCGCCCTCTCTTTCACTCTCTGTCCAATGCAGGCAGCTCTAAGTTGGGAAGCTCATTAATTAGCGGGCCGGGGGTAGGAGGAGCCGGCTGGAATTAGCCTGCCTAATGCGCCTGTCAGTCCGGGCGCTGCGCCGCTCTCGGCCCGAGCTGTTTGTAAATTACATTAGCAGCGCCTTTATTGCACCCGAACCACCGACGACTGAAAGCCGCCGCCCCCACCCCAAACTGCGAGCTGCGCTCCCGGCGCACCCTCCTCCCGCCGGCCTGGCTGCAATGGCAGCGCTGGCCTGGAGGTCTTAGGCTCTCCGACCCGGGATTTGACGCCTGAGAAGGGCGGCGAGAGCCCAGCCCGGGAAATACACAGCCGCCAAGCGGTCAAGGTAAGACCAGGAGCTTGGGTGGGCCCCGCCGCCTCCTAGCGCGGACTTTGCCAAGCTGTGATCAAGGACCCAGCGCCCCTACCCCTATACTCTCTCACGGCCTTGGGCCACGCGCCCTGGGAAGAGGGAATCAGGAGATCCAAACGGGCTCTGCAGCCCTGCGTGAAGCGACACAGGACACAGGGGTGGGAACCGCAGGGTTTGGGGACCCCAGGGTTTGGGGGAGGGGGTTAGTCTGAGGACTCAACCTTCCCTAGACCAGAGGCGGAGTGGAGTTGGTGGTGGCCCTGGGCACCTCTCCTCAGGCCAGATCCTAAAGGGACAGACTTACCTACTCCAGCAATCTTGCACACTTATCTCGGGCCGACGCTCTAGAGGCCGCCTAGTGACCGGGGTCCGACCGGCAGTCGGGGCCGGTGCCGGGGCTAACGGGGCCGGCTCCGGGCCTCCCAGCTGCGCTCTGCCCGGCCCGGGCCGGGGCCCCGCTGCCGGCCCCGCCCCACCCAGCGCCCGGCTTGAGTGCACCGCCCGGCCGACTCCAGCTGTTCCGGATGCGGGGCGGGGGCTCAGAGGGGGCCGACCAAGGCTGGGCTACGCTCTTAGGAACCCGCCGAGAGGCCTGGATTCAGGTCAGACTAGGGTCTGGGAACCCTATGGCCCCACATTCTGTATACCAGGCGAGAATTTGTGTGCACTAGTATTTGAATGTGTTTGTTTTTGAATATGTATATTCGTGTGTCGTTCTCCATGTGTATATTTGTGTAAACAGATATGAACTGTGGTTATATAGGCATGTTTGAACCCTTACCTATGAACTCTCACCTGGGGCTGTGCCCCAGGCTCTTTTCTCTCTTGCTTCCCTCATCTAGTTTGTGTGGGGCCTCTGGCCTCTCCACCCTAATTTTCCATTTCTAAGCCTGGAGAAAGGAAGGGAGGTAAAGGGGGGTTAGAGCCAATGGAGGAAGAACTGTTTCCTTTTCCACACAGCCCCAGCCCTTTCCCTGGCTTTGTTTGTAAACTCCTGGGCAGGCAGTGCCAGCCTGCAGCCCTGCTTGGTTGAGAGAAGGGCTCAGAGACGCCAGTGCAGAGGACTGTAGTCCAGTCCAGAGGCTAGGGTGGGAAGAATAGGACCTCTTGGGTTTCTTAGCCCCTCAACCCCACCCCATGCCTGCCCCAGAGAGGGAGTGAATGGAGCTGGGCTGTGGACCCCGGTACAGGTTCTCTCCTTAGATGCCAGGGGCCTCAGTGCATCAGAGATGGGTTGCTTTATCTCCCTTTTAGTTATTTGTTTGGAGCATGGCTTGCAGCTCTCCAGAGCAAAAGGGACAGTGCAGGGAGAAAGGATCCTTGTTTGGGATCCCAGTGCCTGCCCAATCTTTGTCCTGTATTTTGGGGGAGGACAGGTGCTCAGAGGCAGAGATGGTGAGAATGGGGTTCTCAGTTCCCCCAGAGCTGCAGGACTATCCCCAAGGCAGGCCTATCTAGTGCATCAGTGCTGTTCTGGGAGCCATGAAGTGATTGATGCTGGACCTAGCAACCAAGGAGTCGGAGTCCAGAGATGGCAGAGAGGGACTTGAGGGAGAGGGCACTAGGGAGCTGGACCTTTCTGACTTGGAAGCTCTGGGACTGAAATGGGTCTGCCCTCTCCTCTCACTTCTGCTCTGAGGATCCTGCTTCACCCTCTGGCCTGCAGCCCTTTCCTTCCAAAGCCCAGACCCAGAGGCAAGCCACATCCCTGTGCTAGCAGAGAACAGGGACTCTTGGGTCCCTGTCCTGGGAGAGGCTTCCTCCCATACTCCTCCTTCATTCTTCCTGTCTGTTCCAGTATTCACACCTGATATTGGCCTGTAGGAGAGGATCTTAAGGACAACCCTGCTGTTGCCCATTTCCCAGTCCCTCAGGACCAGTGAAGTTTAATGTTACTGTGAGGCTGCCAGGAAGATAAGGAATGTAATTGTGGAACAGAGGGGTGGGAGCATAGAATTTCTCCACTGGAGCACTGTTTCCTGGGACCTTTATTCTTCAACCTCAACATGTCAAAGTAGACAGGACATTCTACAATCTTCTGCTATATTACTTCTTCCACCTACTGTTGCCAAACCTCTTCCCTTCAGCAATACCTGCAGCTCAATCCTGAGGCTTTAGTGTTTTGGCCTAATTTGCTCCTCTCTATAGCCAAACAGCTCCATCCTGGCTAGGGGTTCAGGGGGCACCTGGGAGTGCTACCCACTCATTTTGTTTTTTAGGGTCCCCTGCTTGCATCACCTCCTCCAGGCCATTTTCAAAAACCAGCCTAACTGCCCCACCAAACTTTTCCATATTCAGCAGTTTCCCTGGACTTCAGACCCCACTGTGTAAATGGCTGGAATCTTTTGAACACCTGGGAGCCCAAATCCAGTGGCTTCACATACCCGTCCTGCAGAACAAGGAGCTGTGTTTTGTGTTTGTGGTCAGACTCACTGCTTCTCCCACCAGACAAACCAGGAGGTCCTTGAGGGCAGGGACCTTGATCTGGGAATTCCATACACCTCAGACCCCAGCTGGCCAGGTGAGCACCTGGCACCCTCCACATATTGGTTGAACGAGTTTTTATCAAGGAAATGAAGGATAAATGATTGTTTATTGTGGGGGGGAGAGGCTTGGGTCTTGACAGTCCCCCCTCAAAGGAGTTTTGGAGATTGTGAAAATTAGAAGGAGGAGTAAGTCAGGGGCAGTAAGTCAGGGATGGTAAAAAGAAACCCTGCCATTGCTCTCCAGGATCTAACCTTCTGCCCACCCCCCTTCTTGGGATCTCATGCTGGGTTGGGAAGACCCTGTTGGGATCCCCAATCCAGTAAGTTGAACCGGTGGCATCTCCCTGGAGCTGGAAGTAGCTTGTCCCTGGAGTCTGCTCCGCAGAGGGAATGCCTGTCTTTAGAGCCTAGTCTATACTGTATCTTGACTCCTGAATTTATGTTTGCTGCCTATACCACCAGGGTCCAGCCTTATTCTGTCTCCAGAGGAAGGGATTATTCTGCCAAAAATCTGCTTTCCCTCTAGTTGAGTGAATATTCCAGACAAAGAGGAAGGAAAGAGTATAACATGAAATGCCAGGATAAGGGGACCCTGTAGACTCAAACAAAATGATTTATTCCTTAGCACAGGAGAATAATTCAAGTAAATGTCCAAAGGCTTCCTTGGCTTTAATCCAGACTGTTTTGGTAGCCTGTTTGTTTCCAGATTATTCGTGTAAGCACCAGCATTGGCCCTCAGGCCAAAGCTTCCCTGAAAAAAAAAAAAAAAAAAAAAAAAAAAAAAGGTTCTGACACCGCTTGAAATGAGTTAACTTGACCACCAATCAGGATCATTTTTGTCCCCTGAGGACCTGCTACTTTGACTCTCCTTGTGCAATTCAGTGAGTGTTTCTTTTGCTATAGAAGTAGACTCCCGATAGATGGCCTTCTGCCACCCTGGCTGAACCGGGACTGCCCACTTGGTTTTTATATTCTGCCCTGGGCCACCATCTGCAGTAACAACAACAATAACCATGACAATAAACACCATAAGCCCTTACTGCATGTGCCTGGCTTCAGGCTAAGTTTTATTCATTTCATATATTACTCACAACCCTGTGAGCTAGCTACTATTATTACTTTGATTTTCCATATAAGGAAAATGATGCCCAGAGAAGTTAACTAACCAATCCAAAGTCACACAGCCTATTTTGGAGTCATTAAGATTTGAATATTGGTTCTTCTGACTCAAGTCTTAATCCCAGAACCATGGAGTTCTTAATCAGAGGCCCCCAAGGGCTCTTTGAATGGGCTTCAGGGGCTCTGCAGATCCCAGAAGTTGTGTGTTAAATTATGTATGTGAGCCCAAGTGGGCACATTTTTCCAAGGGCAATATTTCATAACATATTGGATCCTCAAAAGGGACTGGAGATCCAGAAAAGTTTAAGGCCACAAGCAGGCCAATAGGGGAAGGCGAAAAGATAGGGGGAGGGAAGTTGTCTCCTCACTGGCCTGGGGAGTTGGGAGTCAGCTGCTCCAAAATTCAGGACAGGCTCCATTCCTACTTCTGGACCTGCCCTGCTGTCTGGCCAGGCCCAGCTCTCAGGACCTTGTCTAGCAAAGGGGGCAAGATCTATGGCCAGGGCGCTGCTTTGGAGAGCTCCCTCCCACTTTTCTCCTCCCCACTTCTTTTCCCTTTCAGAGCCTACTGACAGGCTGGCCCTACCACAAGTGCTACATAGGGAGATTGGCCTTTGAAAGTGTGTGTAGGGGGTGGGGTGGGGTGCATAGACAGACCACTGAGTGATAGAGACGGGTAGACAGGGGATGAGACAGTTTGCAAGGGTGCTCAAGGCCCAGGTGACCATACTCTGCAGCTTCCAGAACAACCCTCTTTTTTGGTCCCAAATCTTTGCTCCCCTCATCCTGGAGGAGGAAGGGTTTCTTTTGCTTCCCTTCTTGGCACCTCTTGTTCTGTTTTTAGTGCTTAATTCATGTGGGGGAGTCTTCCCTGACCTGCTGAGTTCCTCTGGGCTCCTTAGCACACACCTCCTTGGTGTCATGTCAGATTGGGATGTGCTTATTTGTCCATCTGCCCTTCTGCCTCTTTCTCCACCTGGCTGTGAACTTGGGGAGGAAGGGACTTGAATTTCTTCTCCATGCCCTATGCTAGCTTGGCATATACCAAAGTTTCCTCATGCATTTACTGAATGAATAAACTAAACAAATAATAAGAGACAAAAGAGCCAGGCAGGAACCTTACTCTGTGCCCCAGAGAAAGGACCAGGGATACGAGGGAAGGGTAGGTACATTGTTTTGCCAGCTGTGTGCAGATGTGTGGGGCACCCCTGCTGCTCCAACACACACAGAGGGGTACAGGAGCCTCATTATTTAATGCTTTCTGGCCATGGGGGGAGGGTCCTAGGTTCTGGACCCAGCTGTGGTATGGCCTGATTAAGGAATGAAGTTTGTTCACTATCTCTCTCTCTCTCTTAAAAAAAAAAAAAAAAAAAACAGGACCGAGCCCCTCTCATGTTTTGGGCCCAGAAGCAGAGATGAAGAACAGACAGAAGATGGAGGGTGATAGGCAGGCAGGAGTGGCAGGAAACAGACACCCTCACCCCAGTAGCCCAGGGTGGAAGTGTCTTTATGGAAGAAGATAAAGATAGTTGGAGGGAACCTGGTTCTGTCCCAGTGGAGGTGGCATTTGAGTTGTGCCTTGAAAAACCAGGGCATTAGGGTAAGTAAAGAAGTGGGCACCGCTGTGCAAGCAAAAGGGTCAGCCACACAGGAGGCCAGAAGTGCTAGCCCAGAGCAGGAGCCAGAATACCCCCATATTTTCTCCCCCTGTCTCCTGGGTAGCAATCTGCTAAGATCGGGGTGAAACCTTTGGTCCCTTGTCCATTTCCATCAGGTCTGCAGCCTGGGCAGGTACTGGTGAGCTTGTGGGGTGGCTGTTTGGGGCCAAAAGGGTGAGGGCTTGGGACAAGGCTGTCCCACCCCCCCACCCCCCACCCCCCCTGCTGCCATGCTGCTTCTGGGCCAAGTGCATAGGTGGAGGGACCGAAGCAGGGAGAGGAGAAGAGAACGTGGAGCACGCCAGCCCCACTAGGCGAGCGCGCAGGAAAGGCCTGAGTCAGGCTTCTTATAATAAACAGCACGTGAATAATTCAGCAGCGGCATGGGGGCTCCTTGCATTAGTGCCCTTCCTTCACATTCCTGCTGAGGAGAGGGGATCACTAACACGCCTGAGGTGGAGAGTCTGGGTAGAAGACCTCCTGCCCTCTCCTATCCTGGATTCTGCCCGGCCACATCTCATGAGACTCCCTGGTCCCTTGTCCTTTCCAGCCCCACCAGTCAGAGGGCCTCCTGCTGGGCAGGGCTGTCCCAACTCAGCCACTCTCAAGATGCCCCGCAAGAGAAGGCAGACGGGCTGACCAACGCCGGACTAAGGACGCAGTGGTCTGACTTTCAGGAACCAACTATTCCATTGCCCCAGGGCACAGAGAACTGGGCAGTGTGGCTCTGAGCGAAGTGAAGAAGGCAGGTTCAGGCTTCTGCTCAGAGCCCAGATGCCCTGGGGTTGCTTTCGTCAGGGCCAGGATGGAAGTGAAACTCCGGGGAAGCCGCAGGACCCTCCACTCACTCTGGAACCCCTGGCTCCCTGGCCCCTGGCCCTGCCTTTCCTGGACCCGCGGGTCCAGTTCTCACCGAGCAAGCAGCTGGTATCGCTTCGCCTGAGACCTGCGAGGAGCCCCAGGCTGCTGTGCCTGGAAGAGAGGCTAAATAAACAGCGCCCTCGGCCTTATTTCGTTTGAGTGAAACCAGCTCCCTTTGGCTTTTCCACTTCCCACTTGTCACTGGGTTCCTGATCTTGAGGGATCGCACTCCTCCCATTTCACATTTACGGTTGCTTATATCCCCCGGGTCTTCCTTCACTTCCTGCAGGTCGAACCCGCCCTCTCTTTAGCAGCCTTCCCTTTTCCGAAACGTGGTGAACCTCAGCGGAGGCCCTCGCAGTGGCCCTGCTGGCCTTCCTGGGCCGGCGCAGACATTCGTTTCTGTTCGTTTGGTAAGTGCCACAGCCCGGGCCTGTGGGGAGACCTGGGCTTACCCTGCCCCTCCTGAGGCCTGGACCGGAGCTCTAGGTTCTTGGCCAAATTTCGGATGGCTTTCACAGCAGGGCGGCTCAGGTGTCTTCGCGGAGGCAGGTGGGATGGGCTGTGATGGCACCTCAACCTCAGAGGGCCCCACCACCGACGGGTTTGTGGTTTTGGGTAAGTCTCTTAATCTTTCTGAGCCTTGACGGGGGTAAATGTCAGGGGATTTAGGGATCGTGATGGGAGACTAAGCCTTTTCATTCGTTTGGGGAAAAGGGTTTCCCACCTTGGGGCCTAAGGAGGAAGTAAGGTTTGGGAATTGAAGGTCTGATGTGGCTAGGCTACTTATTTTAACGAATATGTCGGGGAGCAGCCGGTAGCTGTTTTTTTTTTTTTTTTCTTTTTCTTTTTTTCACAGCTGACGGGGTACCAGGTGTTAGAAATCTTCTCTCCAATGCTGACAACGTCTCCAGTTTTACCAAAGAGGAAACCGAGGTTAAGCTAGCATTGCCACAGGTGGGGCTCGAACCCGGATCCAGCTGCGAAGTGCTGTTGAGTTTAAGTCGCGCAGTTTCATCCGGGACTGGTGAATGGAGCCCTTGCCGTTGGCTTCGACCTAAGAGGGGAGTGGTGGGGCTGAACCTCCTCGAGTTCCCTTTTTTCCGCACTTGATAGTCTTATTTTCGGGTAAAAACGATTTTGGCGGCTCCTAGAGAAGGTTGGGAATGAGACTCAAATAAGGGACTTCCGGCTAGTAATGGGAGAGCCCGCGGAGGGCAACTTTTCCCCATATAGAGATTGTCGCTTTCGGATTTTTCCTCCTTCGATCCTGTCCATCAGCTCATGAATCTGTCTTTCCCGTGGGGGCTACCTCCCTGGCAGTCCCGCACCGAGAGGGAGAACGTGCGGGGTAGGGGTATGGCCAGAGGATCCCCCTCTCTTAACCTCCCCCAGGAGCGCCTCTGAGTTAGTACTCCTTGCTGCAAAGGTGGGACTGGCTGTGTGGGTTCGGAGTTGGGCAGGCTGAAAACCGGGGCCTGGGAACCCCTGGCCGGGCTGGGAAGGGTTGGAGTCCGCCTCCCCTACGACACCGTCCGGAGCTCCCGCTGCAAAGTCACCCCGTGGCAGCCCCGACAGGTCACGCATCCCTCGACACAAGTCCCATTACATTGTATTTATGTTTCACTTTATTGTTTTTTTCCTCTCTTATTATTGTCTCACTCTGGAGGAGGTAAAGGACATAATATATTCATCTTTATTATACCAAATCTGTGTGAAGCATTTAATAAAACGCTGTTTCCACACAGCCAGGGATATTAGTGTGAGCTCTTAAGTTAATCTCGGGTACTGGGGGCGCGTCCGCCACAGCGCCTGCTGCTGGCAGGTCTAAGGAAGCTCAGGCCCTGGCCCGCATGCCTGCGCCCACTCCTAGCGCTGGGAGCTCTTCCCAGTCCGAGGCCTATCCTCATCCCAGCGATCTCTCAGTTACCCTCTGGCCCCACCCTGTGAGGAGGGGCTTGGAAGAGCCGAGCTGAAGTCCCTCACCCTTTTCCCTGTGCTTCTAATCCGCTGTGAGCATGGATCAGCTTGTGCCTGTGAACATGGGAAGAAGAATTCTGTAGCTGCTTTCTTTTCAGGGCTCTTTCTTGGAAGAGGCCGTGCGGGTGGGCAGAGTTTTATAAACAGAAAAGAAAAAAACAGGGATTTATGGGGATGGGGTCGATGAGGGCCACAAACAAGGAGGTGGCAAAAGTGGACCTAGGCAACATAGGCCCCCAAGCTGGACCCCAGCCTGGGCTGAGGGGCAAAGTGCAGCTTCAGTTTGTGCAGAGCCCAGACAGTTTCAGCATCCCTGGGCCGTACCCCTCGCTGATGAGTGTGACTGAAGTTTTATAAGGATCTTGGCCAGTCACGGTAGGCCCTCCTATGGTCTTCCCTGTAGGTAGGCAAACAGTCTTTGTGGTCCAATTTACAGCCAGCAAATTGAGCCTCAGAAAGGTCAAGTGGTTTGTTTGAGGTGTCTCAGATGGCAAGTAGCATAGCAGATCATAATGTATTCAGACTCTGACTCCCTCCCTCCCCCAGCTCTCTTGCTCCCTACCTTCTCCCTCAACACCTACCCACTTCCACTCTCCAGGGTTTTCCATGGCCTATAAGCTTTACATTGTGCTTTCTACATGGCTGGGAGCACACACACACACACACTACCTGGGGCTGCCCATGAGAAGGAGAAAGTCACAGGATTTTTCATATCCAGGCCCACTGCCCAGCTTCTGTTAGGGCCCTGATTTGGGCCTACCAGCCTTTCTTAGGCCCTTGTACCACCAGTGCTTTGCGGAGAGTTGGGGGCAACTCCCCCAGGCTAGGAGATGTTGTGCAGGAAAGGATTGGAGTAGGCAGGTAAGTCCCCCTAGTTAGGACTAGCACCCTACTATAATTCTCAGTCCTCCTCTGTCCTCACACCCCTTCCTTGGCCACTGTACCAGGTCACCTCACTATCTGTAGACTGCTGGTGGGAGCTTTTGTGGATGGTTTTCTGAAGGGTAGAATGTAAACAATAGGAGGAGCTGCCTTATCTGGGAGTGGGCTCCCCCAGTAGGTGGAGAATGCTTAGATCCTGTTGAGAAGGCGAATAATCACAGTCTTATCACCATCATTATCATCATCATCTTTATCATTTTACTATCACCTTACTTTGTGCCAAGTAAGAGCTTTACCCACATATGCCATGTAGTATATATAAACATGTTTTGGCCAAGGATAGGATATTAGTCTCTGACTTTCTGGGTCCTTTCCAGCTCCAAGAGTCTATTGTTGCATGAGACAAAGGGCACTTTTGTTGGTTTTGGTTGGTTTATTGCACTATAGTTATTATTTGGACGTCTTATGGCCTTTACTCCTGGGTAAGCTCTTTGAGGGCAGGGACTGTGTCTAATCTCATTTTTATACTATTCCCTCTCCTCTTCTGTGCCCCACACAGGACTAAGCACATAGCACATGTGTAATAAATGTGTATTAAACAAACACATGAGTAATCAAAGGTTGTCTGTCTACCTGGCCATCTACTTTCCGATTGTGACCAGCAGATCCATTAGAATGGCCTTTGGAAAAGCCAGTATCACTATGCACATTGCCTCCCTTCCCCCATAAATGAGCTAAGTTCAGGCTGGCACTTATAGAGCCTTCTCCCAAATGTGTTGTCAGCCCTATTGCAGCCTGTGTGTAAGACAAGGGCCAGCGCAGTTTCTACCTGTGCAGAAGGAGCTCAAGTGTCATACTAGACATACTCATGAGAAACCATTCAGGTGGTGGAGGGGACCTCTGGGAAATCTGAGCAGGGAGGCATCCTGTAGCCAGAGAGGTCTGCCTTGCAGATGGGACTAGAGGTAGGCCTTGAAGGCAGGAAAGGATTGAGAGGTTGGAGAGAAGAAATGGAATATGCCAGGTTGGAGTGAGAGGGGGCAGCAAGAGAAAAGGGGCAGAGGCAAGACTGCTCACAACAGTTTTGGGAAACAGGTAGTCTGGCCTGGCTAGAGCACCAGAGGAAGATAAGTAGGAAGAGATGTTTGTGGAATGACTTGAATGTCCAGGCCTGAGCCAGAGATCAGAAATTTGGGTTCAGAAATCAGGTTCCATATCCTAGAGCCCAGAAACAAGAATCTAGAACTCTGTGCTGAAAGCCAAAGTCCAGAACCCAGCCTTGTCCAAAGTTGTCCTTTCTGTTGGTATAAGCTGCCACCATGGGGGCTCCAGACTCAAGGTCCATGAGCTTATTGAGTAAGAAAATGAACTCTTCTGGTTGGCTTAGCCCAGGAAACCCAAGGCCTGGCATGATTCCAGAGCCAGCCTGGCTCAGGACTAGCATGATCAGCTGTTCTAGGTGCCCCCAAATGAGAACCTGAAGTCTGGCATCATGTGCACATGAGGCCCTCTGAGTTGGGGCAGGAGTTGCCCACTAATATATAACCTCTACCTCCATCCTTTCCTCCGCTCTCTGATACAGGTGGGATCTAAGCTTCTAGGTTGGACCCAGCTGGGCTAGGCTGCAGGGGGTGTGGAGCCATGGTGTCTGTGCTGGTGCCAACTGAGCCAGCATGTAGGCGTTGCTGTGCCGGCCTGTGGTGGAGCGCAAGCCTGCCAAGGAGCCGGAGCGCTGTGCCGCGTGGAGGGTGTCAGGGGTGGTATTGTCGGCGCACAAATGCTCAACTTTATGTACTTTTAACTAGAGGTGTAACAGATGGCCCCGTTTCTGTCCAAGCCAGGGAGACTGGTGCCCATTCCGGCTGCAGCCAATCAATCCCGCCACTCTGGGGGGAGCTACAAGCTGGGCTGGGAGGCCTGGAGCCAGCAACTGCGCAAGGCTGTCTGCTTGGGCTGGCCCAGCACTGCCTCCGCCAGCCGCTCAGCTATGGGCCCAAGGAGGTAGGAGGGCAGGCAAGTGACAGGCATGCCCAGCAGTCTAGTAAGAGGCCTGTCTGGTAGAGACAACCTGAAACCACCCATCAGGACCCAAATGGCCACTGAAGATATTCAAGTCCTAACTCACCCCACTTTATCCTTTCTCCTGTGGCCCCTGCTTAGTACCTAAGCCCTAAATCTCTAGCTTCAAAATCCATAACCTTGCAGTGTCCTGCATGGTGGATGCCAGGTGTAGCTCAGGACTAGGGGTGAGTAGTGGTGGCCTTGGGAGAAATTGTCATAGGACTGCAGAAGGCTTCGATAAAGTCCTAAAAGAAGAAGAGAAAACAGCAGGATCCAGAGATCCCAGAGCTGGGAGAAACAATTAACTGTTGATACATTCATATAGTCGGTCAACTGGGCTGACTGACTAAGTCAGATACTTAGTGAAAGCCTACTATGTGCCAAGTCCTTTGCTAAGCACTGGGGTCACAATAATCGTTGGCAGCCGTCCGTCTCGAGAGACGATGGTGTAGCTTCTTAAGAGTCTATCTGCACCGCTGAGATCGGCTGTGCAGTCCAACTCGGGAGTGACACGGTATCTGTCTCCTCCCGTGTTGAATCGACATCTTGTGATGACGCTGGAGTGTCCTCTCCAGTGAAGCTGAAGCTACAGAGCCTGAGCAGGGTGATATGGAGGGTCTGCTGTTGCCCATGCAGCAGACCCCCCCTCTCTTCGCAGCTGAAGGGTCCAAGGGAAAGACGGAGTCAATACAGCTTGGCTTCAGGTGCGCCGCAGGAGTTGCTGGTGTTGACTACAACGTCGAACCGCCTTAGGGACTCCAGCTCCGGATTTTCTGTCGGGGTTTACTCCCTTAGCCTTTCCCCTGAAGAGGTATGCCGCAAGGCAGCGGAGGTTTTTTGGAGTCAGAGTTTTCCTTCTCTGATGTACCCTGACTGGAAGATCGAACCAGTGACACTTAGCTCGCAGGCCGACGCTCAATCCACTGAGCCAAACCAGCCAGGGGGTCACAATAATAAATAGAGCATAATTCCTGATCTTGGTACATTTTCAGGGAAAGATAGACAAATGCATGGGCAACTGGAGTATTGAGCTAGGGCAACAGAGCAAGAGCATTTAACCCTGCCTGGAAGTCCCAGGAAGATTCCAGAAGGGGTTGGGTCTGAGCTGGGTGTTAAAGAGCAGTAGAAATTCTGGGAGTGAAGAAGGGCACCCGAAGGGAAGAACTCGCATGTACAAAGACATAGTAAGACAGAGCATGGTAAGTGTAAGGGTCTGAAAAGATGTATGGCTGAAGTTTTGGATACGGATGAAGGAGTGGAGGTTGTGAGGCTAGACAGGGGAGAGAGGGAGGCCTTAGCCCCATTTTAGCAGACTGGCAACCTGACCCAATAGATCTCTTCCCCCGGTTGCCCCTCCTAATGCGCCTCATCCTGGGGCTAGGGGAAGTAAGGGAAAAAACAGGCAGGGCCTAGCAGCATGTGGGCAAGGCCAAACTCAGGGAAGGGACCCTGCAGCACCAGTTCTTCAGAATGATCCTAGTCCTGGCCTTCCTACTTTCCTGCTTTGAGGGATGAAACCATGAACCAGGGGGCTGACTCTCTCACAGCTGTGTACCCCATGGATTTCTGAGTCTCCTAAAACAGCCCTGCTGTAGGTTCCTTAAAGAGGAGGTGGAATCTCATTCATTAGTTCATTTATTCATTCACCAAACATTGAGCAACAGCTGTGTTCAAGGCCAGGCAGCAGGATACTGTGTAGACAGAGCATTCTCTTGGACTGTGGAAAGCTCAAGTCCAGATACATGAGGAAGACAAGAATTTGGGCAGGGAGCATTCCATTTGCAAGAAACAGAGGTTCACTTGAGGAATCTTTCTCTCTCTCTCTCTCTCTCTCTCTCTCTCTCTCTCTCTCTCTCTTTCACACACACACACACACACACACACACACACACACACACACATAGACACACACTTGGAGGGCCTTTTGTACTGTAGCACATGGTCCAGTACAGGAATTGGGCCCAGAAAACATTCAGGGACTGAGGCAGCTCTGGGACCAATTTTTCTCTGATGGTAAGGTGGAAAGGCAGCCCACAGGGTCTCTCTTCTCTCTGTGTGTCTCTCTCCTCATTAATATTAATGAAATCAATAATAATAATAATAATTAGAGGAGGAGGAATGATAGCTAACAAGTTCTGGCACTTACTAAATGCCAGACACCTTGGTGTCCATGCTTATCTCAGTTAATCTTCTTAAGAACACTGTGAATTAGCTGATAACATTGCCCCCATTTTCCATATGAGAACACTGAGGCTCAAGGAGGTGAGGTATACTGCCCCAGGTTCAAGCCAGGAAGCAGAGGAGTCAGGATTCTCACTCAGGTTGGCCTCCAGAGCCTCAGCTCATAACTGCTTCTGACCCCCATACAGCACAAAGAGCTTCCTGGGTTTTCTCATAATTTCTCATAATGTGACTTGCATTTGACCAGCCGGCCTCTCTGAGTCTCTCTCTACATCACCTCTGCTAACTGCTCTAGTCTCTTCATATTTCATAGTTCTAATTCCCAGGAGAGGACATCAATTGGCCCAGCTCATCTTTTAATGCCAGGCCACAATGTAAGCAGCTGCCCAGCCAAAGAGCTGACTAGGAGTAGGGCCAAATGCAGCCACTGATCAGCACTTTTCATAGAGCCAAATGTAGAAATAATACCATGCCAAGGAGGAAATGCAAAGTACTACAAGAGAGGGGAAAGAAAAGGATGAGGGGAAGGTAGTTCGAAATAAGAATAGGATTTGGGGACTAGAGTTGGAGACAAGGATTTCCTGAAGAAAGGTAGATATGAACACAGGAATGGGACTAGGGTAGTTATGTTCATGAGTCATGTTCAAGGGCCAATGAGTAGTTCTGCTTATTAGGGGAGTGTGGTACATGAACCAGAGGCTGGAAAGGTAGGACTTGAATGCTACTTTGAGTTGGAACTTAATGTAATGGGAGTCATAGAAAGTCTTGAGAAAAGACATGTGCTTTAGGTAGGATGACCATATGTCCAGGAAAGTTCCACTGTAATTATTATTAAAATGCATTATTATTAAAATGTATTATTATTTTAAAGAGTCCCTTTCACTCTCAAAAGCATGCTTGTTTGGATAATAAAGTATATGGTTTTCCCAGCTTTAGAGGCTGTAGACAGTTGCTCTGCTAGAAGTTAGTGTGAGTGGGGCAGGGTAAGAGGCAGGATGGTCTTGGGTAAAGATATTGCCATAGTCTAGGTAAGCCAGGCCAGAATGGATGAGGGCAGAGGAGACAGAACACAAAGGGGTATGGGCAAGAGACGAGGATAATGTAGAATTGGCTTGATCTGGTGGTTCAATGGATTTGGGGGGATAATGAAGAGGGAGAGTGGAGTCAAAGGGACTCCTAGGTGTTTAGCTTGATTGTTGGAAACAGTGGTGGGAGTCCGAAGATGGGGCTTCTTAGGGAGGCGATGGAGATAATGATTGTGGTTATAATCATTTCAGGTACTCTGGGACATCCACTCAGAGATGCTCAGCAGAAAGTTGGACGTTACAGGTGGGAACTCAGAAGCTGTTAGTTAGGGATTCTTCCAAAGAGATGGCTAGTGGAAGCCAGTACAGCGGTGAACGTACAGAAATGGGGAAGAGGGCAGATTAAGACAGGACTGAAAACTGAATCTTGAGAGAACCCTGTATTTAGAAAGTTGGAGGACAGAAAAGATTCAGAGGAGATCACATAGGGGTAGTTGGAAAGTTAGGAGGAAAACAAGAGGAGTGAGTGGCCTGAAGATGATGGGAGTTTTTAGGGAGGGAACCAGTGTTAAATCCTGTAGAATGATCAGTGAGGAGGACAGAGCATATGGCCAGTGGATTTGCTTATTTCAAGGTCATGGGTGACTGTAAGAGACTACAGGGCTGCAGGAATGTTGCATGAAGAGCGAATGGCAAAGAACTAGAGGTGATCAAGGTGCTTTATCATTTATAAAGTTTGCCCAGGACAAAGAGGAAAGAGGAAGAGCCACGATGGACAAGATGTGGAAAATGCATAATGGAGAAAATTCTGGGAAGATGCAAGAGAGGTTGAGTCCTTGGGAAGGAGAAGGAACTCTTCTTCCTCAGAGACAGGAGGAAGACGAATGGTGGGTGGTGATCCAGGGAAATTCTGGGATGGACTGGTAAGTTTGGGGACAGGTAGAAAGGAAAATATTACTCAAGGAATGGGGCCCGTATGCTTGGTCAAGTTAGAGTTGAAGGCTTGCAGAGGAAGTTTGTAATGGTTGTGGAATTGTAATGAAGAATTAATTATAGATGAAGAGAAAGGTTTGTTTGTTTAAGACATACTGGTGAAGGATGAGTTGAGGCAGCATAAAGGAACCTTTTTATTTTTTTCCCACCTACTCCAGGGAGCCCAGGAGTAAGAGCAGAAAAGTGGATGGCAGTATTGCTTAAGGCTGGAGGTTGGTAGGCAGGATGGCAGGAAGCTCATTGTTGAAATGGCTGACAGGGAGCTGGGATAGGAAGGGAGGAAGTAAAGCCTGAATGGGGGTGGTGGACTGGGAGGAAGTAGAGGAGGGCTTAAGAGACCAGAGAACAAGTGAGTAAGAATGAGGGAATGAATGAGGTGAGAAGACAGGAGATTGGGATCAAAGAAGAGAATTTCAGATCCACAAATTCTGGAGTTTCCAGAGGTGAGAGGTGGTCATGCCAATTAGTGGCTGCAGAAAAGTAAAAGAAATTGCAGAATGGCTGGGTTCAAGACCTTCAGGGGACGGAGGAGGCTGGGTGGCTGGCTGGGAATTGAGCTACTCTCAATGTCCCCAGTAATACTTAATGTTTGACTTAAAAAAAAATTATGCAAGTGGTGCATGTTCCTTTATTTTTAAAAAAAGATTTGAGGATCTAATGTACAGCATTGTGATTATAGTTAATGGTACTGTATTGTGTACTTGAAAATTGCTGAGACTAGATCTTAAATGTGAGAATGAAAAAGAAATGGTAATTATATAATGTGATGGAGGTGTTAGCTAACGCTACAGTGGTAATTTTACTGCAATATATGTGTATCAAATCAACATGTTATACACCTTAAACTTACACAATGTCATGTCAAGACAACCTCTATAAAGCTGAAAAAAAAAAACATTCAAATGATCAAAATTAAATCAAATTAAAGTTGCTTATAATCCCACCCCTCGGATATTACTAAAGTTTAACACATTGGTGAATATTCTCCCATCCCTTGATGTATATATGCTGTTAAAAAAAAATGGGAGATCACATTATATATACATAATGACTTCTTAAGTCAGCTTAATTATGGAATAATTTCAGATTTACAGAAAGCTTGCAAAGAGAGTACGGAGAATTTCCATGCCCCTAGCCCAGTGTCCCCTAATGCTGACATTACCATGGTACATTTGTCAGAACTAGGAAACCAGCATTGGTACATTATTATTAACTGAACTCCAGACTTTATTTGGCTTTCACTAGTTTTCCTACTAATGTCCTCTTTTTATTCCAGGATCTCATTCAGCCCCACACATCGCATTTAGTGCACATACTGTTTTGCAACCTGCTTGTTTTGCTCAGCTTTATGTGAACACCTTTCAGTGATGCTAAACATCTTTCCACACCATCATTTTAGTGGCTGCAGTATTCTGTCATTGCCAATCCCTACCGTGGAATGTTTAGATTGTTTCCAATTTTTCACTCTTATAACCAAGCTTGAATGAGCCCCTTGAAGCTAAATTGTCTGGACTATTCCTACTTATTTCCTTACAATAAGCTCCTAAACATGGCATTGCTAGGCCAAAGGGATGCATCTCATAGAGGCCATGGATACATGTTACCCACCTGGCTTCCTGAAAGATTGTACCAATTCACCTTCGTGCCAACATCACTCAGACTTTTCTTTTCTTTTTAAAGTGTATGACAGGGAGGGGTGTGGGTGCAGAGACCCTTATGAGGAGCTGTCTTTCAATGTCATATCCCTCTTTCTGCACTCAATTCTTCTTTAGGCCACAGGGTCTGGGTTGGCCCTGAATGCAACCAGCAGCTGGGATGGGGGTGGGGTGTGGCCAGGCTATGGCCCCTGTGCTCTGGGGACACCTCCTGCGCTGGGAGCTGAGGAGGGGGCCTGGACAGCTGCCTGGGCTTTGTTCTTTTGCCAAGAGGTGAGCTGGTGGGGAGGGAAAGGATGAGGAGAGGCTGTAAGGGGAGAGGAAGCCCTCCTCTTGCCCCGTGAAAGCTGAGAGGCAGGAGGGCAGCTCTCTGAGCCAACGGGGGGGCGGGGGGGGGGGTGCAGCAGACAGATTGGACAAAAACGTAACCTCTCGGAGATGCATGCTCCAGTTCAAGCAGGAGGCATTAAGGATGAAATATCTCCTGAGCAACAATTCATCTCTAACTGGGAGGAGAGGGACTCGCTGACATTTAGCTGTGATCAGGGGCTGCACAAGCCTGTCTCCAGAAGCCTAACGAACTAGCTGCCTGTGTGTGTGCGCGAGAAACTTGTGTGTGTGACAGGGTGTGAGGGACTGTGTGTGACTACAGTGAAGCAGTAGGTATATGGGTGACGCAGTGTAAGAGAAATTATGTGTGATAGGATATGAAGGATTGTGTGTGACATGTGAGAATCTGCATACGATTATGAGGATGTTTTAAGTATGTGTCAAAGTCATGTCTGTGTGTGATGTTGAATGTGTGTGAGAAGTGCAAATGTATGTATGCTAGGATGTCGTACAGCACTGTATGTGTGACATTGAGATTAACCCCAAAATTGGCCTTGAGACACCATGAGTTTGGGTATAAGATAGAACATATGAAACTGACCCCCAGGCTGGGCTAGATCTCAGGCTACGGCCAGCCCATGAGAGACCTTTGTGAGAGTTAGGAAAAGGTACCCTGTTCTCCATAAAGTCACAGTCCCCCATTTGTGTTCCCATGGAGCTTTCGTGTGCAGTGTGCTATTTGCATTACCCTAAGTGGAGGCTGTGGGTAGGCCCCCCACTCTCTCTTTATGGTCCAGTGGGATTTTCTCCACCATGGCACTTAAAATTTTAATGTCTTTAACACTTTTGTGTATTTGTTTGATAACCCTCTCTTCTGCTAGGTTCTAAACTCCTGGGAGGCTAGGACCACTTGTCTAGGTCCATCTGGTTTATCATTGTGATACCAGATCCTGGCCCAGTGCCTGAGGCAGAGGAGTTACTTTATAAATTTTTATTGGGTTACCAAATGAATGAACAGGACAAGGGCGCATGTGTCCACATCTGAGTACATTTGCATGTAGAAGTGTGGGCCTGAGCCAGGTGTTTCAGTTCATCTGCTGGGTGTGTGTGCATGTGAGTGTCATTGTCATTCCCAGGAAGCTCTTCTCACCTGTTTCCTAAGCCCTCACCCCCAAATAGGCTAACAACAGGGGCGGCCTGGAGACAGGAAGACACTTGAGGAGGAGAAGGCCAGCTGGGGCAGGGGTGGAGGGAATGCAGGATTGAACTTGTTGGCTGGAGAAAGAGCCAGGGGTCCACCTTTGCCTGCCCACTTGGATGCTCTCCTGCCTCATTTTCCAGGCCTGTCTGAGGCTCTGAGAAGATTTCTATGAATTGAACCATAGGCACCTGGAACAGGGCAGGCCCTGGCAGCACTTCTCAGAGCTGAACTTGGGAACACTCCTGTCATGCTGCCCAGGGTCCAGTCCCAGGGCCCCGCAGCATGTGTCCCACTCTGGGGTTCAGACCACCAATCCTGCTTTTGTCCCCATATCACTACTGGGGATACGTAGGATTCCTTTACCTTCCTGCAGTCACTAGAGTCACCAGTGATACACTAGGTCCACACCCTACACGTGGTCTTGTCTCTGAGAAGGAGAGCCCTGTGGCCCCATATTTTGAGGAAGGTATGAGTGAGGGGTGGTATAGAGATGAAAAGGGTCAAGGAAGGTGGATTTGCAGGGAGAGTGGCAGAGGAACAGAGAGAAAATGAGCCCAGAAGGCATAAAGAGGACAAAAAAAGTGAAAGTGCTGGCTGAAGCAGAGCAGGAGGCAAATGGCTCAGGACAGAGGCCTGGCAGGGCCCTTGCTGAAGTGCCGGTGGGGAAGGCGGGGCGGGGGGGGGGGGGATGGGAGGAGTCTAGAGTTCACCAGAACCCCAGGTGGCCCTCAGCACAGCTATCCCCAGCCCTGCTCCTGAAATCTGAAACTGTGTCCAAAGTCCACTGACACTGGTACCCTAGGGACTGAGGTGGGAATTTGCTCAGCTGGGGAAATGTGCTCAGAGTCCCTTGCCTGGAGAGATGCTGTGTGTCAGATTAGCAGGAGAGATCACAGGGCAGTTCAAGAGATGAGACCTGAGCTGGTGCTTGTCCTTGTGTGACTGGGACCTCAGTTTCCCATCTAAATGAGGGAGGAGGACCATATGCTCTGCACATTTCTTCCAGCTCAGACTCTGCTAATGGGACTCTGATCATGGAGCGAAATCTGAGGGCTCTACTCACTGAATAGGTGCCTCTGGCCTCTACTTTCCCAGCAAAGGTGACACAGTATTCCAGGGGTGCCTGTCAGACCCTGGAGGCCCCTCCCCAGCCCACAGGAACCCTAACCTTTTCCCCTCCTTTTCTGACCCCACAACCTGGAGCCTGGAAAGGCAGACAGCGCGCTGCTTGCTCTGGAATCTGACCTCATAAACAGGCAATCCCCTGCCTCTAGCCTCTACCCTTTCTCCTGAGCCCTCAGTGCTTCTCCTTGGGGTTGGTTTCCAGTCCATGCAAAGACCAGCCTAGCCGAGAAGAGGCAAAAAATATTTCCTCTATTCTGGCCATAGGAGACCATACTCTGCTTTTCTCGGGGGGAGGGATCAGAACACATTAGGGATGGAGGGTTGAGGCTTGCTCTCCTCTATCACCATCTTCCCCCAATTTTTAAAGCTGCTTGGCTCCATAGATGACTGGAACCAATTGCAGGCAATGTCCCTGTCAGGGCATAGCCACACTCATCCATTACCTGCTGGAATCTCACCCACTGCCCTCTCAGGGGGACTGGCTCAGGCATGTGGTTGACCCTTGACAAGCTGGAAAGGCCAGGGATATTTTTCCCTTTCTCTCTTCTCAGTGATGACTGTGAGCTCTTTAAGGGTAAGAGCCAAGTTTTATTTTTCTTGGTGTATCCAAGGTCTGGTTCAGTGCTCAGCACATAGTAGTTGCTCAATAAAAAGATAGAACAAATGAAAAAGAGAGGGGAGAAGGAAGGACTTTACCCCTTTTCTCTGTTGATGTACGTGGGGAGAAACGTTGTATTTATTAACGGATACATCTATCACCATAGCGTTTTCTTGTGATGGAAAAGGACTACTTATTATACTTCTTTCCCTCCCACTGGTCATCTCCCTGAATCATTTCACAATTTGTTACCCCAGCATTTGGAGGAGTCACTATTAACAGGCATCTGGGATGCCCCCAAAGAGTGAGCAGCCTTGCTCATATGTCCTGAAGCCACCAATCCCACCCTCTCTGCAGACAAGCAGTAAATCAATCCCTTTTGCCCTGGGCAGAGCCCTGTACCAAGTACTGGAAAGGAGTCTGGCCTCAAAACATATAAAACAAGGATCCAGTTTCCTCCTTCCTACCTCACCCCAGCCCTCTGGTAAGTGTTATTCAAATCTAGGGATTAGAGAGACATTTCTTTTGGGTTACACGATCAGATTCAGAGATACACTTTGGGATCTGATCTCAATCTAGATGCACATCCTTCCCCTCACATGAACCATGTGTGACTGGAGGGGTTGAGTACTTGCAGAAATCCTGGGTACCTGTGGCTTCCTGGGAGGGTAAGAGGGTACCACAAGCCACTCTGGCCAGAGTGCAGAGCTGAGGAGAGGTAAGGGCTCCTGCTACCTCTGACATGACCACCTTCAATAAAAGAGCAGTGATTCATCCTTTCTAGGGACACCAGGGAAATATATGAGGACAATTCATATTGTGATCTTGATTGGACAAGCAGCAGGGGAGCTAAGAGCTTATTCCCTCCCCTGAAGCTTTTCTTCTCTCTGACATCTTGTACTCACCAGGTTTTTCTGTTGGCAAGTTCTGCCCAGAAATACCCTTTCCCAGCTTCCTCTGGGCTTGTGAGTCACCAAACCAGCCTTTGGGGACCAAATATACAAATACAACCTGTTTTCACTAAGCAGAAGTCCATGAAAAGATGTTGGCAGGATGCTAGTCCCCTGAAAGAGCATGGCCTAACCAGGCAGACCTCTGTAACTGATGGCAGAACGCCCAGTGTTAAGTGGCTGTGAGTTAGAGATAAACCAAGGGTTCAAATTCATATCATCCAAGCAAGCAGAAAGGGATTGCAGATTTCAATGGACAGGCCAAGGCAAGCAAGAGTCCAGAATCCAAAGGGTCAAACAGGGCAATAGGAATTTGGTTTTGAGGTAGAAATAGTTGAGTGAATGGGGATGTTGGTGTTCAAGGGGTACAAGAGGTTATTTTGACCAAGTGGAAATTAAGGATATACTCTGAGGACTTCTAAATAGGAAAATGAGAGCTGGGGGTGACCTTACAAAGTGAAGTAGAGGAGATATTGAAGGTCCTAATATTTATGGTAGTGGTGGATGTGGTTGTCACAGTGAGGCTGATAATTATAGTGATTGTATGATTGTGGTAATAGCAACAATGGGGTGATTGAGTGGTCATGGTGTTGTTAACGATTTGTTAATTATGGCTGCCATGGTGATAAAGGGAGTAAGTGATGATAATTGTTGTCATGGTGAAGAAAGTAGTGGCATTGAAGCTCACAGTGAGAGAAGTGATCATTTTGGTGGTGATGGTAGTATTGGTGGATGATGATGTCACTAGCTGTGGTCACAAGTGAGGGGCAATATGACAGTGGTAGAGATGTTGAATTGCTATCCAGATGAGGGAGTTGGTGGTAAGAAGTACATTGTTAACTATGGACTCTTCCTTCGTGTGGTATCATTGCTCTTTTTTTAATCCCCAATAAGTATGAGATAAGCCCAATCCTTTAGGCAAGCTCAGGAGGAATGTGTGATGGCTCCAGGTCTCCCTGAGCAGAAGGGAGAATCCCTTCTTCCAATGCCACTGTGATCAGACCACCACTGTCTTTCCTGCTCCACTTTGTTCTGATTATATTATAGACAAAATGGAGATTAGAAGGTAAACCATACTCCAGCTTTCTCTTCCCTCTCCCATCTTCCTAGGGGTCTACTTGCTTTCTATGAGAGCCTCTCCAGGGTCCAATATAGGCAACTAAGGCATTGAGGTTTTTCCTTGTGAGCTGGAGCCACAGCATGATGGGAATGCCAGACATCTGGCTAGAAAATAGGATAACTGACAAAAGGCCCTCCTTGTAGCAGTGCTTATTGTAGCTGCTATACCTAGCTCAGGGATGATCCTCAGTCCCTGAATAGTTCAGCCTCTGGCAGTTCCTTCAGACCTGTGCTGACCAATCCTGTCACTACTAGCCAGATGTGGCTGTTGAACACTTGATATACAGCTAGTCCAATCGAGATGGGAGTGTAATATATACATTGGATTTTGAAGTATTAAAAACAAAAAGAATGGAAACTATCTCTTTAATAATTTTATATTGATCATATGTTGAAATAATATTTTGGAAATATTGGGTTAAATAAAATAAATTAAAATTAACTTTTACCTGTCTCTTTAATTTTTAAAAAAATACACCTACTAGATAATTTTCAATAACATATGTAGTTCACATTATATTGTACAGTGCCAGTGCTGCCTTAGGTCATTTGCTTTTCCTTTGTTCAGGGAAGCAAAAGGAAATAAATGAAGCAAATTACAAAATAATAGTGGGTTAAGCACATAATGTTTGTTTCTGTCTTCCATGAAGTCTGAGCTGAAGCATTCCAGGGCAGGTATGGCAGCTTCACTCCACAGTGACAAGGTTCCAGGTTTCTTCTTAATTATTTTTCTAACACCCTCAAAACATGGCTTCCCAGTCAGGGCACATTACTAGGTTGCACGTCAGGTCCCCAGTTGGGGGTGCGAGTGAGAGGCAACCACACAGTGATGTTTCTCTCCCTCTCTTTCTCCTTTCCCCTCTTTCTAAAAAATAAAACAAAAACAAAAAAACAAAAAAACATGGCTTCCAACTTGAGCTCCAAGATGGCTACTCCAATTTCCATGTGTATTTGACATGGGGAGAAAAGGATGTGGAGAATCAGTTCCTTCTTTTTAATTGAAAATCCTAGAAGGTACTACATTATTTTTGCTAGCTTGTTGTCCAGAATCTAGTGACCTGGACACATCTAGCTGCAAGGGAGTCTGAGAAATGTAGTCCTAAACTGGGTGGCCAGGTTCTAACTAACACTTGCAGGTTTTATTATTGAAAGAAGAAGAGGAGAATGTACATTGGGGGACAAACGGCAATCCAGCTTCATCCAAAGCGGGGTGATCCCCTAGGCTCACACTCTACAGATCTGAGGAGTGGCCAGCACCACTTGGTCAGCAGGAGAGTGGAACAGAAAAGCCTACTCCTTTTAAAGAAATACCTTTAATAAAGGCAGCCCAAGTCCCAATGTATTCCCAGATGTTCCTCAGTTAGAATATTGTAAGAGAGGGAAGAAAATAGAGAGTCTGACAAGAAAGAGAAAGAGGGAGAGTGAGTACCTGTGTATGGCTGAGAATGATTATTTGAAGTCTAAGCTCTCCTGATTGGGACAGTGACTATGATTCCAGTATTTTGGACATTTACACTCAAGGTCTTCACTGGTCATATGACCGGAACAATGACTGCAAACATTTGTTAAGCAGGTTCTATTTATTAAAAGGCTGCTTGTCTGTCTTCTTTCTTCCCACCTATAACCATTGTACTGCTAACAAATGCCCAGGACTGCCAAGGAGAGGGGTGGACCCAGGAGACATATGAGACCTGTATTTAAGAGAATGGTCTGACTGAGAAGTCAGAAAACCGCCAAGGACTACTGTCCAAACCACCAAGAAATGAGTATTGGCTGGATGGGACACTGAGCATAGCTTTGACTTTCTCTTTGATCCACGTCTTTTAAACAAATATACTCAAGAAAAGTAAACTAGGTCTTCATGAAGGTAGGGTCTAGGTGTATCATGGTCACCAGTGTATTCCTGTTGCCTGGCACGTAATAAGAGCTTGATAAGCATTTGTTGAATGAATGAAATCTGGGGCTGGCTTTACTCTGGAGTCAGGTTTTATATTATTTGAGTTTTGAAGGTGGGAACTCCACAGCTGCCCCTTGCCTTAACACATACCCCTCCTTCTCAGTGGCTGCATTTCTGAACCTGCAATGCCATCCTTCCCAGGATCTTCTATCCAGGACTGCTGAGCTAATCACTCAAGTTCAATGCAGGCTGCTCCTAGGGAATAGGACAAGAATGGACAGTTAGTTCCTAGGAGGCCTGCCTAGGGCCTCATAACCCACCTTCCTGACAGACCAGGCTTTGTTCCTGGACAGAGACAGGGCTTTCCTGGCTGCTGCCTCCTCCATGCAGCACCTTTCTTGCTCAGCAAGGGTCAAATAAGGAAACTACAATCAGATCTAGAAGGCCTGGAAGGATGAAGGGGCCCATATCCTGGACTTCCTCCTCCTCCCATACATTTTGGTGTCAAACACATTTTATTTCCTCACGTCTGGGGACTCAGGGGCTTCCCCTTCAGGATTACTTCCTCCTTCAGTTTGTTTTCCAGCTGGAGACTCTAGGAGCCTCACGGCAGGGGGTCAGTGTGGGGGAGGTGGCTCCTCTGCTGTGGCCCATGAGGCTTCAAAGGGCCCAGAGTAGAATGCCAGCTGGGGAGACTGCCGGCCTGGGAGGAGGGGCCCAAGGTGTGGGGCTCTGGATGGGGTCCCCCCCTCATTTTCAAGTCCCCCTAAGGAGCTATATCTATGCGTAGAAGGTGACTTCAAAGGTCAGGTATGGGGGACTCCTTGCCACCCCTTCCCACGGGGCTGGGAGGAGGGCAGGAAATGCCCCCCCTTTGTGATGGATTAGGTGCCTAAGAGCCATGGCGAGCTCATGGCTGGGGAGACCTTCTCCCTTTTCATGGGGCTCAGATTTCATGATTTTGGAAGGGAGGAGGGGGTGAAATAATTAGTAATTTGTGATTAAGTCTTTTCATGGATATTTTGTTTCTTTGTTCTGTGATGTCGCCTGGAGCCATTTAAAAAATGACTTAATGACAAAAAAAAAATAATTGCTCTTTGTAACTAATGACTGTGTCAGAACTTGGAAATCACCAAAGCCTCAGAAAGTAGAAACTGAGACACAGTCGGGGGTGGGGGTGCCACTCTCCAAGGAATCAAATAAGAAATCGTAAAGTGGCCAGGGATCTGTTTGCACCTGGGCGGCCCCCTGCCCTTCTGTGGAGTCAGCCAGCACCCCACGCTCACCCTCAGCCCAAGAGATCAGGCCTGGGGTTCCCCTAGGAGCCTTTGCTGATGGATCAAAAGGACCGGTCAGAATGCCAGCGGACAGCCTAGACTGTTCCAGTGAGTCTAACCTTGGAGTTACTCCCTCCTCCACAAAATCCTCCTGGAGGGAGACCACCCTAGAATGGGTATGAAGAGGTGGTTGTGCCCTCTCCCCTCTGCTCCATCAACTGAGATGGAGCCCCACAACCACCCTAGGATTCTGGGCTCTTTGGGGTCTTGTCTGTTGCTCTTGTCTCCCCAGCTAGACTGGGCACTCCGTGGGGCAGAGAAAAAGCATTTCTCTGGATATCTATGCCCAACGCCCCCCCCCCCACTTGTGCCATCAGCCCGCAAGACTGCAGGCCCCGAGGAGCAGGGATCTGCAGGGCCTGAGCCCCAACGACTCAGCTCAGCCCACAGTTGCTTCTATAGCCCCCAGCCGCACTGCAGCCTCTGGGGAGTGGGCCGGGAGATGGGGAATTGCTCACGCAGCAGATTCGCTCCTGTTCCCTTTCCAGCCCTCGCTCTGATCTCTCCCAGGGGGAAATGCTGAGGGGGAAAACCCGTTAACTTGTGCCTTCTATTTGGTTTTCCTCTGGTTATTGTTTAAAATGCAGAGATTATGAGGTCAAACTCTCCCAGCCAATATTTTTCTAATGAAAAATGTAGTAAGGCACGACTGAGTAATCTAATCTATAAGTTAAGCGTTCCACACAGCAGCGATTTTCACCGACAGAACTTCAATAAATCTTGTTTTGAGAAAAATGATATGAGGCTGATGTTCTATTTTTGTCAATTTGAATGGACTCCCCTGCCCCCCAGTCCCCAGAAACACTGCATTGCACCCAGTCAATCTCCTCCTTCTTTCCCCTAGAGCTGGCTGGATGAAAGAGACGACAAGAATGATAGGGGGAGGCTTGAGTTTTGGTCCAGGTGGGCTCTGGGGGTCTGGGGCCAACGGCAAACGCTTCGGCTCACCTGGCCTCTGTGGCTCTCCTCCTGGTGCAGGTCGGTGAGGGGGTTGGGGGTCCCGTAGGAAAAGGCAGCCTGTGGCCTAAGAGAATATATCTTCCCTAGCCACAGGGACAGGGTTGCCCAGGCAAGCATGTCTCCTCCTGGCTGTTCCAAAGCTGAATAAAGAGCAAACAGCAGGCCTCACACCTTTCCTCAACCCCCAACAAGCTATTGATAGATTTGGCAAGAAAGGCCTCACCTTGGTTGGAATTATTTAGATCTATCCTTGCTGCTTCCCTGTAGTCTGACTGGAACAGAATGAAAAAGGCATAATGTGGTGCCCACCCCCCACATATGTGTGTGTGTGTGTGTGTGTGTGTGTATACCTGTGCGTAGGGCCTGGGGAGGCAGGGTTCTCCTGATGAACAGTTGGGTCATAAGCCTGTCATGGATGATGACTGCCAAGAAAAAAAAAAAACAGGAAAGATATTTCCAGCCCAGGGAATACGTGGGAGGCTGAGAGAAAAAGTATGGAGAGGCTATTTGAAGAAACTGGAGAAGCTTTAAGGGCAGCCAGAGAGGATTATGGCACCTCATCAGAGAGAAATCAATTAGAAGAGGTTTCAAAATGAGGAGCTTCTCCTCGCCTCCTCCCTACAACAATCCACTGAGGGGAATGAATGTATTAAACAGAAATGCCAGGACAGAGAAAGGCTTTTCTGGGTGGAGACCTGGCAGCATTTAGGTTTGAAAGAGTCAGGCATGAAAAGCTAGGCATGGAAATCTGCAGGCATGGAAAGCCAGGGCAGAGCACTTGATCTTTCGCTGCCCTGGGAAGCAGAGAATAGAAGAGGGAGGCTTGGAGGGTCCACAGATCGGAGGGCCTAGGTTCTTACATTACCATTGGTTGACTTCAGGCCTCAATTTTTGCACCTGTAAATGAAAAAATAAGACCAGTCCTACTTACCTGCTAGCAATGTTAGCAGATCAAATGAAGAGCTAAGTGAAAACATGCACTGATTACTTTAGAGTACTGCACAAAAAGAGCTGCTGATAGAACCGTTACTGTATTGAGCTGAGGGAGAAGACCGGGTACAACTTGGGAAACTTGCTGTTTTGCCAGGTCAGGTTAGGTTGAGTGACAAGGCTGGGCACCTGCCATCAGCCTGCCTCTGGAATTTGGGCTTCGAGATTTCCTCATGGAGTAGGAAAGGAGTATTCATGCTTCTATCAGTGGCCTGAGTGTGCCCAGGATGTATGGTGTGGAGATGCTTTGGGCTGGTGACGATGCACAGTCAGGACAGGGACCTGGGGATTGGGAAGAGCCAGAGTTGCTGCGGGGGAGGGGAAGGGCAGGGCCCTTGTCTCTGCCAAAGCAAGTCCAGGCACCCAGTGTGTGCCTCTTTCTCCCTAGGCCTTACCCGCCCCCGTGTCATTGCAGGGGCCACTCTGGGGCTTCTGACAGCTTTCCAGGTGAGAAGGGAGGTGTTATTTTTTAAACCCCAAACGTCAAACATTGGCTCCAAGTCCCTTTTTGTCTTCTGATCCCCATCAACCATTTCTTCCTCTTCAAACTCCCACTAACCAAGGAAAAGGCAGCCCAAGCCCAGGACTACCTGAACCAACAGGACGTGGGGATGTAGTCCAGGATGGTCAATGCTGTCAAAATGGCCAGGAACTGCCTGAGTAGCCTCAGAAATGCTGGAAACCTACTTCCCAAGGAAAAGTAAGGGGAGACAGAGTACTGACTTCATGTATGACCAGGGTAGAAGATGAACCCAAAGAAAAGATACACCCCACACCCAATTTCTCTGTGTCTGAGGGTGGGAGGTGAGTGAAGCAGGATCCAGAGCTAAAGGGACCTGCCCCTAGGATGAGTCGGAGAGTGCCTGTGGCCTGGCCTACTCCCCGTCTTGCTCCCAGAGAGATTCCAAGGCCATGGCTGGAATATTTGCCACAGTTACACCTCCATAGTCATGTATGTACAGGAGCCTTGGCAAACTGAAGGATGAGTGGAAGGGAGTTGTGGTTGGTGAAGAGAGGAGCTGTGGAGTTTATGCTAACTCATACCCACTAAAAATAAGATTTTCAAAGAACTTTTAAACAAAGAACATTTTCAGGAAATAATAATAAAGAAAAAAAGGATACAAAACAGATATAGAATGATTCCATTTATGAAACAAAAATAAATGTATAGATTAAGCTAAAAGACTAGAATAAAACCAGTAAAATATAGACAGTGACAATTTCTGGGGGGATGGTAAGAATATATATGATTTTTTTTTCTTTATACTTCTTTATAGTTTCCAAATTTATATCATCATGTATATTTATAAATCAGAAGTTATAAAAAAAAAGATTAAGATGACTCTGGGGTCAAGTTTACTCCCTAAAGGTGACCCAGAACTTCAAGCCCACTGCCTACTCTCCGGGTCTCCTTTGGGGATCCTTGGCTGGACCCCTCTTTATGGCAGCCTATGGGGGAAGGGCTGGGGACTGGGCAGCTGGGAGTCAGCTGTGCCTGGACTCCTGTGTCCAATGGGAGGAGGGGGGCTCATTTCCCAAGTGGACAGAGGCCAGGCTTTAGGGACTGAGTCTGCCAAGCAGCTTCCTGGGGCACTGGTGTTCACACCTTCTCCTCAATGCCAGCCCCCTAAAAGAGGGTAGAGGTCCCCAAGTCAGCCTATGCCTAAAAGTCTCTTCCCCCTAGGCCAGTGACTATTTCTGGATATAGGAGTGGAGGTGAAGGCAGTCTCACCCCCAGTTATGAGGTTCAGTGAGGACCTGGATTTAGGAGATAGGTTCAGACTTATATTCACCTATTTTCCTCCCTTTTGCCCCCTCCCACACTGGGACTTCCAAGTCCATGGACTGTGTCAGGGGAAGAGAGTGGCTGATCAGGACTGGGAGGGGGCTTCACAGGGTCTGGCCAAGGAATCTCAGTTAACTCCAGCTTGAAGATTAGTAAAAATATGGCTAAGAAATTCTAGCCCACCTTCAAGTATTCAGTTATATTGAAGGAAAAAAAAAACACATAAAAAAGGCTTTTTAGAGCATTTATTTATGAGCATGTATCAAAGTTTTATTTCAATCTTGCTGAAAGTAAAAAGAGGCCAATCCAAGCATTATCTCTTGGTAGACACATTTAGAAGAAAGAAGAGTGGTTAGAATCATTGTTGAAATGGACATAGAGAAATAATACCTGGATAAGATGCATCAAACTCTAACACATGGTGAGGAACACGGGAAACTGTTTTTGAGAAAAAAATCTGAATTCCACTAAGAGTGAAAATTGCCTAAGTGTTTTTTATTAAGAATACTTTGTCTTACAGTTGGAAACACTGGCGTGGCTCTGCTCTGGGGCTGGAGGCTCAGGCATGAAGCAATTGATATGGAAATCCTGGGTTCCTGTGTGCCCAAGCCCATGCCAGGCCCAAGGGGAGAAGGAGACAGTGGGTGGAAATTGCAGGAGGCTGAATTGTAAGGGAATGCCAGAGAATATTTCCTGACGAAAGAGTCTCTCCCGGTAAGTGCTTCCAGAAGTCCCAAGTTCCCTCACGTTAGAGGTACACAAGATGGCAGGGGAAGCAGGCAGCCTCATGGCAGAGATATTTTAGAGCTTTTTACCCAAGTGCAGATTCTGGACCTCTGATAGAATACCAGATGATTTTTGATGGTGCATCAACAAGACACTGAATCCCATAGTGAAAAAGTTATTTCCTTGTCCATTTCTTTCTTTTCCTCTTTTTCCCATTGGAACTTGGGTTCACAGAACTGAATTAATTATAGTCCTCACTCCATTCATCACACAACATAATCTTGGTCATTGCATGGGCCACTTCGTTATACAGTTAGTTGTATTAGTTGTTTTTAAATAATACTATAAGTGCAATTGAATTTATCACCCAAAACAAAATCTCAGACCTTCACAATAACTAACAACTAACCAAATGTTCCCCTTATTCCTTGCCTATGAGGCAACTGACACCCTGACTCCTGTATTTATCATTCCTTTGTTTTGCTTTTAATATAGTTTAATATAGCTGCTCCTATATGTATTCCTAAAAAGTATACTTTAAATTATAACTTTTTAATTTTATTAAAAAAAATGATATCAGGTATATAAAATTTTTGGACTTACCATTTGATATAATATTATGTTGCTGAGTCATCCATATTGTTGCATGTCACTTAAATTCCTTTGTTTTGACTACAATATACAATAATATTCTATTGTGTGAGGATACCACAGGCTATTGTAAATATATCACTTTTTTTTACTGTACTTTTTCCATTACCATTTATCTCCCTTATACTCTCTCTCCCCGGCAGATATCACTTTTTATACGTGTGTTCATAGCAGCATCATTCACAAGTACCAAAGGTGGAAGCAACCCAGGTATCTAGCAACAGACAAATGAATAAATAAAATGAGGTACAGACATACAATAGATATATACATTTAGCCTTTAAAAGGAGATAAATTCTTGAGTGTCGGCCTGAGAGCCAAGTGTCGCTGGTTCGATTCCCAGTCAGGGCACATGACTAGGTTGCACGTCAGGTCCCCAGATGGGGGTGCAAGTGAGAGACAACCACACAGTGATGTTTCTCTCCCTCTCTTTCTCCTTTCCCCTCTCTCTAAAAATAAAAAAAAATAAACAAACCAACAAATTAATTAATTAATTATTTTAAAAAAGGAGATAAATTCTGACACATGTTTACGACATAAGTGAACCTTGAAGAGATTATACTAATTGACATAAGCCAGGCACAAAAAGATGAGTAATGTATGACTCCACTTATATGAGGTACCCGGAGTAGCGAACTTCATAGAGACAGAAAGTAGAACGTTGGTTGAAAGGCTGGGATGGGGAGGGGTTGGGGGGCTGGTGTTTAATGGGTACAGAATTTCATCTGGAGAAGATGAAAAGAGTTCCAGAGATGGATGTCAGTGATGGCTGCACAACAATGTGAATGTAATGCAATGCCACTAAACTGCACACTTAAAAATGATTGAAAGTAATATCTTATGTTTTGTAGATTTTATCACAACTTAAAAAAGATATAGCTTTCCCATAGGTGGATATTTGGGTGGTTGAGTCTTCCAATTTTGTCAAAGGAAGAGTCTCATTTGGGTGCTAGTGTATCTTTAACACCTCTCTAACACCTGTTTCTCTTCTTTCCCTTTTTAACAAAGAGCAAAGAGGCCTCATGCTCAAGAGCACTCAGCAGGGAGTGGTACCTAGCTAGAATCAAATATCATTGTTTGTTTTTATTTTGCTTATTTTCATAGTTACTTTCTATTTTTGGCAAGTAATGGTTGGTTTTCCAGATACTGTAGTGCTATGAAGTTTTTAAAAAAATAATAAACATACTCAAGTAAAAAAATAGGAAGTTAATTTAAAGAAAAATATCAAGTGGTATAGGGATATGGCATGAATTGTGAAATTGGTATGTAAATGCTGAGACTTGGAAAACATGACTTTAGAGGTTGATCAGGCTCAGGTTGAACCAATAACCTCTGTGGCCCTTTGAAGGGCCTTAGTCCTTAATATTCTGGATGTACCGAGAGTATAGATCATTGGCACTCAGCAAGTGCTAGAATGGTCAGGGAAGGTTTTGAGAAAGAATTGGGACATGATTGTGGCCTTAGAAGGATGAGTAGGATTTAAATGAAGGTAAAGAGGAAATGAGAGTTTTTCCAAGCAGAGACAATAGTGTGAATGAAGGCGTGACGGTGAGACTAATCACGGTGTGGTTATGGGCTACTGAGTTTGCTTGGTGGAAGCAAAGAGCAATGATAGAAAATGAATTTGGCTTGGGTGGAGAAAGCTAGATTATCAAAACATCAGTTATCCAGAGAGGACTTTAGACTTAGTTTGTGAGGTAATAGAGAGCCACAGAAAGTTCTCGAGCAGGTAAATGACATGATGAAGGAACTCAGATCTTGTGCAGGTACCATTTTGTTTTTAATAAAATTTCTCTCTTTGTTTAGCCTGAGACTGCTGATTAATTCATTCATTCCTAACATATTTATCAAAGGCCTCCCAGGTACCAGACACTGATCTGTGGATTCAGTGATGCACAAAACATATTCCTCATTCTCCAGAGCTATAGTGGGTGAAGCAGACATTAATGAAATAATCACATAAATAAATATAAATGTATAAGTATAATAAGTTCAATCAAGCAGGTGTTCTTTTTTTAATTGGAATCATATACTTTATCTTTGTCTTTTTTTAAAGTATATTTTATTGATTCTGTTGTTACAGTAGTCCTAAATTTTCTCCCTTTGCTCCCCTCCACCCAGTACCCCCTACCCTCCAGCAATCCCACCCCCCTCAGTTCATGTCCATGGGTTGTTTTTCGGCTTTACCCTTTCTTATATTATTCTTAACTTCCCTGTTTATTTTGTACTAACCAATTATGCTTCTTAATCCCTGCACCATTTCCCCATTCCTCCCCCTTCCCCCTCCCAGCTGATAACCCTCCAAATGATCCCCATACCTATGATTCTGTTCCTATTCTTGTTTGCTTAGTTGGATTTTGTTTTTATTTTTCAGATTCAGTTGATAGTTGTGAGTTTGTGGTCATTTGTTCATAGTTTTGGTCTTCTTTTTCTTAAATAAATCCCTTTAACATTTCATATAACAATGGCTTGGTGATGATGAACTCCTTTAGCTTTCCCTTGTCTGGAAAACACTTTATCTGCCCTTCCATTCTAAATTCTAGCTTTGCTGGATAGAGTAATCTTGTAGGTCTTTGTTTTCCATCACATTGAATACTTCTTGCCTGCAAAGTTTCTTTTGAGAAATCAGCTGACAGTCTTATAGACACCTTTGTAGGTAACTCTCTGCTTTTCTCTTGCTGCTTTTAAGATTCTCTCTTTATGTTGAACCTTTGGCATTTTAGTTATGATGTGTCTTGGTGTTCTCCTCTTTGGGTCTAGCTCCTTTGGGACTCTGTGTTTCTTGGACTTGTATGTCTATCTCCATCACCAAATTTGGAGAGTGTTCCTTCATTATTTTTTCACATAAGCTTTCAATTTCTTGCTCTTCCTCTTCTCCTTCTGGCACCCCTATGATTCGGATGTTGGCATGTTTAAAGTTGTCCCAGAGGTTCCTATGCCTCTCCTTATTTTTTCAATTCTTGTTTCCTTATTCTGTACTGATTGACTGTTTTTTTCTTCCTTATGTTCCAAATCATCGATTTGAACCCTGGTTTCCTTTCCTTCACCATTGGTTTTGTGTGGATTTTCCTTCGTTTCATTTAACATAGCCTTCACTTCTTCCCTTATGCATTTGCCTTACTTAAGCATATCTGTCAGACCTGTGAGCATCTTTATCACCAGTGTTTTGAACTCTACATCTATTAGGTTGGCTATCTCCTTGTCATTTAGCTCTCCCACTGGAACCATGATCTGCTCCCCCTTTTGGGCCATACTTCTCTGTCTCCTCATCTTGACAGGCTCCTGTGTTTGTTTTTCTGTGTCTTAGACAGAGCTGCCGCACCTGTTAAGTTGTAAGGGGTGCAGCCTTAGGTATTTGTCAGTACAGGGTGACCCGTTTCACCACATTGCAGCACTGTATGTGGCAGAGGGGTTTGAGAGGGAACAATGCCTCTTGCTCAGCACTTGCCCCTTTTCCAGGCACTTTTCCCACTTACATACGGACTGGCACCTCTCTAGCTGTTGCCCTGGCCATTGTTCCCAGAGTGGGTGGGCCTGTGCATGTTCTAGAACCGTGGGGGTCCTTTAAACAAGCAGACTGCTGAGGGACCGGCAGTTTTTTCCTCTGCCCCAACCCCCACTGGTCTGCACAGTCAGAAACAATGAGGCTTTATTTTCCCTGTTGCTGGAACTGTGAGCTGTGTGGTCTGGTCTGGTGCTTGGAGCATTCCCCAGGTGTCCCTCCTGACTTTTTAAAACATGTGACTGCTCTTTCCACTGGCCTGCTGCTGCTGCCACTGCTGCTGCCACACCACTGCGTCCTCTCCACCCCAGCTCCACCCCTGCTAACTGTCTGGATGAGTATTTCTTCTTTATATTTCTGTTTGTTGGACTTCCATGCAGCTTGATTTTCTGGAACTTCTGGTTGTCTCTAGTTTGAGATAGTTGTACTCCTTAGTTATGGAGGGAGACACAGCATGTCTGTCTAGGCCTTCATCTTGGCTGGAAGTCCCAAGCAGGTGTTCTTGATGCCCTGAGTACACATAGTAGAGGGAAGGTTTACCTGGTTCAGAAGTTGAGACAAGGCTGTTCTGAGGAAGTGACATCTGAGCTAATATTGAAAGGAAGAGAAGGAGCTAACTAGCTGAAGGGAAATGAGAAAAGCATTTCAGACAGAGCAAGCAGCATGTCTAAGCCAAGTGGCCTGCATAAGAGGCCTGGAAAGCCCCAGGAGCAGAAGGACCATGAAGACTATTATGGCTGGGTCTCAGGGAGTGCAGGGAATGCGGTAAGAAAGGAGGCTAGAAGGTCAGCAGAGGCCAGACTATGCCAGAGCCCAGTAGGCATTAGGAAGATTTGGGCCTTTATTCTTTTTTCTTTTAATTTTTATTTATTAATTTTTAGAGAGAGAGAGAGAGAGAGAGAAAGTGAGAGAGAGAAAGAAAGACATCGATTTGTTGTTTCTCTTATTTTCGCATTCGTTGATTGCTTATTGTATGTGCCCTGCCCAGGGATCAAACCCACAACTTTGGTGTATCGGGACAAAGTTCTAACCAACTGAGCTACCTGGGCAGGACTGGGTCTTTATTCTTAAAGAAGAGGCAGCCATTGACATTAAACACTTTTTTTTAAAGCCAAACATTCTGTTACCTGTGAGGGTGATGGGCTGATTGTGAGTGGCATTCTCTGAGTTCTTCAGGTAGGTCTCAGGTCATTGGGAAGCTTGTCCAAGGGGAGCCGCAGGAGTCTGCGAAGGGCTTGCAGGATAAGGTGGTGGAGAGGTAAGGAGGAGGAGCTGATTGTAAGGGTCAGACAGAGGAAAGGTTCAGGAGCTGCCAAAGGGCACCTGCACGATTGGGGGAGGGGAACATGGAGAGGGCCCATGAGCCATGTCCTACAGACAGTGGAAGACAGAGGCTGAGCTGAAGTCACTGGCAGGCATAAAGCTGTGGCAGTGACTAAGTTTGCCCAGGAGAGGGCTCCACCTTGAGAAATGGCTAAATCTCCAAGACTCTGATGATGTCTGCGGTCCCCTAGAGAAAAGATTTCCAAGGGCAGGGCCTTGAGGGATCACCTGCCATGGTTGTAGCAAAGGTAGTCAGGGACAACGGTTGAGGGCAAGCCTGATGGTGATGGTTGAGCAAAGACACCAAGTTAGAAGAAAGAAGGGGACAGGAAAGAGCATAGAGCCCCCATGGCCAGGATTTATAAGTGAGATGGAGAAATAGCCGCTGGCAGTGTGAGCAGTCAGCAAACCTGGGAGGCTCTGGAGAGCAGGGCTTGCCAGTCCTCAGGGGCACAGACACAGTGTGTTTTGTTTTTGCTTTCTCCTAGATGCAAAAGGGGGCAAAAGTGGGAGCTGAGGGTATGTGGAAGTAGGGAGAACATTTACCAGGATAACAGGGGCAGAACTGACCTAGAAATGAGAATACTTCATCTTACCCCCATATCATTGCCCCCCATCCTTATTTATAAACCTCTCTAGACTGCAGAAAAATAAAGAAACTGAGGAAAATTTTTATCTCTAAAAGGAGCCAGATTTTAGTTGGGGGGAGGGAGAAGAGCAAACTTGAATAAGAACCCCATGATCCTCGTCAGTATTTTTAAGAAGATGGGGATGAAGGTAAGTGTGGGGAATATGAGACTGGTGTGCACACACATATATACACTCGCACACACATTCACGCAGAGACACACACACACAGCATGCACATATATTCATCCATGTTCAAACATGTGCTCCCTCTCACCCCTCACACAGGAGAATGCCAGGCAGCACACAGCTGTTCACAAGCATCCTGGATCTCTTGGGGGCTGTGTCATGAGCACCCATTGTTAAAATGAGGGGCTCCATAGTGTGTGGTGTGTGTCATTGTAAGTAAACAATGTGTTTCAGACGGGTGATATGTGGGTGGGTAGGGATAGGAATATGTCAAGATGTAACATGTGTTTCTGAGGGGATGAATGTAGTACTGTGTGCATCCATTCATTTTTTCATTCATTCAGTCATTCACTCAACAAGGTCATGAGGGAGTCACCATGTTCCTCAAGCACTGTGCTTGGTTAACAGTGAACACACAGACACGACGCCTACTCACAATCTAATGGGCTCCAGCAGACCCTCAGGACACGGCTGGTAAACGCCATGATGGGGGGTGTGGCACGCTGTGGGAGCCGGGAAGAGGGGAGGTAACTCAGAGAATTTCTAGAGAATAGGTGTGTGCATTAGCAGGGTGAGTGTAGACGCTGGTCTGGGGCCGGTCTCCAGGATATGAGCTGCATGTCAGCAGGTGGGGATGTGTTCTGGTGGGGATGTGGATTGGGAGGTATGGGGTGATATGTGCATGTGTACATGGCAATGTGTGTGCTTAGGAAGGTGTGAGGTGTGTATCATTATCAGAATTATCAGAGCAAACCAGCTCTTTATTACATGTATAATTTCCCCACGTCCCATAGGGTCCCTCTGTGCAGGGGGAGCTGGAGTGGAACTAAACCAAACAGGGGATTTAGCAACTTGGAGGGGCAGTGGCAGAACTTCAAATGCTACTGATGGATGGTTTTGGCAGGAAGGGAAGGGGAGAGGTTGCTGAACAGTGATGAAGAGAGAATGGAGGGGACTCATGGGGGAGGAGTATAGGGTGTTGAGGGAAGGGAGGTCAGTGGTCTGGGAGAGTAGGAGCGGGAGACAATGCTGGTTGGGCTGGGAACAAGGACCAATGCTGATGCCCACCTTCAAGGAGGAGGTCTGGGGACAAGTCCAGAGACTGACAGCTCCCTGCAATAACCTGGGGAAGGGAAGGGATGGGAGAGGGAATGCTCAGCCCAGCTCAGTCTTGCCTGGGGTGGGGGGTTCAAGCCTGAGGGCCTGGTTGCACAAACTCCCCTCTTTTAGGGGTATTTCCCACATTGCAAATGTGGAAAATGACCTGGAGGGCTAGTGGAAAGAAGTCATCTCAACGTTGGGTTCAAATCTCAGCTTCGCAGTAGGATTTTTGGCAAGTTACTTTTCAGAGTGGTGTAATAATTGGGGTAACAATATTTAGCTTGCAGCGGTGTGGCGATGATCAGTAGTGATATATAAAAACTCTGGCACCTAGTAAGCACTCAACAAGTGATGTTTTTTAAAAATTACAGGTGTTGGATTTTTTCATAGAGCTGCATCATCTATGTGCCAATCAATCTACATCTTTTCCACTCTTTAAGGTTCAAATCCAGCCAGTGGTGGATTAAGGTCAGTTGAGGCCCAGGATGCAGAAGAAAATATTGGGTCCCTTAAAAAAATGAGACAGGGAAAATAAAAATATTTACTTATACACACAGAAAACTATTTTTAAAACCGTAAATGAAACAAGTACATATCCACAAACTAATTGACATCCCTGCCTATTTGTGTATATCGTAAGTCTGCACTGTAGGCAAACCTTTGTAAGTACAAAGTAGCAAATACTATTCTATTGCTCCGGTGAGTGATAACACAGCCACGCGGGGCCTATGCAGCGTAGTGTGTGTATAGTATGCAGTGTAGTAATGAAATAATGAAAATAAGCGAATATAAACTACTATCAGGTTTTACCGCCGATTGTAAGCTTGTACATAATTAAAATTGCACATATGAAACCAAACTTGGTGTCATTAGAAAAAATGTAAAGTTGGGGATTTGTGGGGCCCTCCAGAAGTCGGGGCCCAGGGCACGCGGCCAGTGCGCCCGCCGTTAAATCCGCCTCTGAACCCAGCCCTCCTCTATACCCACTGAGCCAGGCATGCAGAGCAGCCCCTTTTCCCTACTTGGGACTGGATAAATGCTTCTGAGCGATAGAGCCCTTTTCACTGGCTGCCCCTTTAAGCATGTTTCTATCGCCAGTTTCTTTTTTCTTCCCTATTCTACTTTTCCCTGCTTTTGCAAAAAGCAAGTGTAAAAAAGTAGGAGAAAGAAATCTTTAATCCCACCATCAGAAGCAATTATCAAATCGCTAACATTTCTGGAGTGTAGCTATATATCAGGCATTATCCCAATTGCGTTGGATACTTTATTTCATTTTATTCTCACAATAACTCTGGGAAATGGGCACCAGTATTATTCCCACTTAAGCGGAAGGAGCCGAGGGACAGAAGGCAACTTGCCCAAGTTGACACAGCTCGTAGGTGGTTATAGGAAGGATATGAACTCAGGCAGACTACACTTTCCTTCCCATCTTTTTACTATTTTGTTTTACAAGGACTTTCCACTGGCGTCTTATAGCCACTGATGTCTTAGCTGAGCTAGACCTTTAGCTTTCACTTTACAAATATTTATTACTCACTTCTTCCATCCCCAGCAAAGTTCTAGGCTCTGCTGAAATGCAGGCACAGAGAAGCGCTTCCAGTAGCAGCCTTGTAGGGCAAGGAGCAGGGCACAATAGTGATGAAATGTAGAGGAAACAGCAACAGATGCCTCCAGTGTGGCCTTGGGAAGGAACCTGTCTCTCTGAGGATTCCACCCTCAGCTGAGCCTAAGGTCCACTTCTCCTGACTCCCATTATGGTACTCTGGCTCCTCCTAGGGTATGTATGGCCCTGACACCCAAAGGGCCTGACACGGAGAACCCTACAGTCCTGGGGGCTGCAAAAGGCCACAAGCTGTCTCACAGGGACAAACTGCTTCTCTCACCTCTGTCCAACCAACCTGCCTGTCACCAAATGAATCACTGAAGCACACTCCATTACGTCTCCATCCTTCTCAAAAACTGTGGTGCCCAGTTAAGTACAAACTTTCTGGCTGGCATCCAGAGATGGTCTTTCTGATCTAATTTCAAACTGCCTTTGCAGCCTTCTTTCTTCTGCCCACCTGTCACACAATAACACCCCAACTGGAAAATGCCTTCTTTTCAATAGCTCTTTCCTTCTCTACCTATCAATGCCCCATCTTTTTTAAGTCCTGTAATAAATGCCTCTTCTTACAAAACTTTTCCTGATCACCCTCCCTAAGCACAATGATTGTCAGTTTCTTCCTTTGAATTCTATCGTACTTTAAAAATATTTCTATTCTTTTTTTTTAATCCTTACATGGTCATATGTTTTCACTGATTTTAGAGGGAAAGAAAGACAAATATCAATGTGAGAGAGAAACATTGATTGGATGCTTCCTGCAAGCACCCTGACTGGGGATTGAACCCAAAATCTGGGTATGTGTCTTGACCAGGAATTGAACCCACAACTTTTTGGTGTATGGAACAATGCTGCAACCAAATGAGCCACCTGGGCAGGTCACCATCATACTTTTTACTCCTCTTAAGGCATTGGCCTTAGGCTGCCTGATAGCATAATTATCTTTTAAAATTGAAGTATAACATATGGGGGGAGGGCAAAAAAACCCAGAATCTATTTATAAAATATTGTGTCTTTATTCTTACATGTTTAAACTTAGTCACCCTCAAAGTACTCTCCATCTGATGCAATACATCGATCAAGAGGTTTTTTTCACTGCTCAAACGGTTTTTGATCTCATCGATTTTGATGCCTTGTAGTGCTTATGTCGTTTTTGTTTCATCTCTTCCACACCTGCAAAGTATTTTCTCTTGAGGACTTTTTTCACCTCAGGAAACAAAGAAAAGTTGCTGTGGGAGAGGTTGGGTGAATAGGGAGGTGGGTCATGGGGATCATGCTGTTTTTGGTCAAAAACGGTTGAACACTCAGTGCAGTGTGGGCAGGTGTGCTGGTAAATCACCCATCATCCCTGGCTGCTGTGGCTCAGTGGAGTGAGCATTGGCCTGCGAGCCAAGTGTCGCTGGTTCGATTCCCAGTCAGGCACATGACTAGGTTGCATGTCAGGTCCCCAGTTGGGGGCATGAGTGAGAGGCAACCACACAGTGATAAAAAAAAAAAAAAAAAAAAAAAAATCACCCATCATGAAATGGGCAAACACTTTGAAAGAGTCTTAAAAAAAATTCACCAAAGCTGAACACAGCCTCTCACAACAGCATCAGGTGGTACACTGATACAGATGGGTTCCTAGAACACTCACCTAGAGGGAGAAGCCTGTATTACAAGTGGCCTGCCCTCCAGGAGATAATTCTGTTTTTTTCTGGAGGGGGCTCCCCCTCATATACAAATTCAATGATCTTAAGTGAATTTTAAATGAATTTTCACATACATGCATGTAACCTCTAATCAGCTGTAATACATTTCTAGCACCTTGAAAGAATCCTTTTGCTCTTTTCCCTAGTACCTCCTAACTGCTATCATCCTAGATTAACTTTGATTGTTATTGAAACTTATATAAGTATATCATATACTATATATTCTTTTGTGCCCAACTTATTTTATGCAGCATATCTTTGGGAATTTCCTACATTATTGTCTATTTCAGTTGTCCATTCTTTCTTCTTGCTTTATAGTATTCCATTGTGTGAATATATCAAAATTTATTTACTTGTTCTCTTGTGGATGAACATTTGAGTTATCCCAGTTTGGAACTATTACAAAATCCACTGCTGTGAACATTCTTATACATGACTTTTGCTGGACATAAGCAATCATTTTTCATGGGCATATAGCCCAGAGTGGATTTGCTGAGTTTTGTAGGATATACATAGCTTCAGTAGGTACTGCCAGACATGAGTCCAACTTATACTACCAGCAATGTATGTGAGTTCTAGTTTTTCCAGTATTGTCAGTCTTTTTAATTATAGCTATTTTAGCAAGTGTTATAGTTACTTCTTTATATTTCAAAATAATAATATTTATCAACTATTGGTCAGATGTGGCACTAGGAACAACTGTAGAAAAAAGGTATCATTATCTCCATTTTACAGGTGAGGCTCTGAACAACTTATAAGTTGAACAGAGCAACAGAGATAATAAGCAGTCAAGCCAGAATACAAAGGTAGAACTGTCTGGCATGATAGCAAAGGCCCTGTTTGCCCAAATACTTTGTATTGCCTCTCTTCTGTCACATTAGGGAGAAAGACCCTTGTCTTATTCCTTCTGAGATATTCTGTGGTGCTTAAGTAAGAGCTTAATAAAGGATTGTTAAATTAAATGACTGGGCCCTGGCTGGGTAGCTCAGTTGGTTAGAGCATCGTCTCTATATGCCAAAGCTGTGGGGTCCATCCCTGGTCAAGACACATACAAGAAGCAACCAATGAATACATAAATAAGTGTAACAACAAATTGATCTCTCTCTCTTTCTCAAATCAATAAATAAAAATAATTAATATTAAATAAATAAATGAATGAATGAATTGATGCCTGTGAAGAGGCTGTTCCTGGAAGCAGATGTCACAAAGGGAGAGACTCAGCTAGCTTTTGTAAATCCTGGTGACTGACTAGATTCAGGTGGAATCTGGCAGGCTGCCCTTGGGGACTTGGTTGTAAGAAAGAGAGAAAGAGCTCTGGTCAGCTGGCTCAATGGATTGAGCAATAGCCTGCAAACCAAAAGGTCACTGGTTTGATTCCCAGTTAGGGCACATGCCTGGGTTGCGGGCCAGGTCCCTGATAGGGGTGTGCAGAGGCAATCAGACGCACACACTGATGCGTCTCTCCCTCTCTTTCTCCCTCCCTTCCCCTGTCTCTAAAAATAAATAAAATTTTTTAAAAAAGAAAGAAACAGAGAAAGAAAGGAAAGGAAAGGAAGGGGTAGTAGGGAGAAAGGACAGTCCACTACCCTTAATTAACTTGGGCCTCAGCTTCCTCATCTGTAAAATGGAGATAATAATACTGCCTTGTTAACAGCAGAATGAGAGGCAGTGCTTTGTCTTTTGTAAACTGTAATTTTGTAAAATTGACAGACTTTTGTAACAATAGCCATCATCTTTGGAACTTTATAAAATATATGGATTCCAGGGACCCACCCTGGAGATATAGATTAGCTTGATCCTAGGCATGTACATATTTTTAAAAAAGATTTTATTTTTATTTATTTTTAGAGGGAGGGGAAGGGAGGGAGAGAAGCATTGATGTGTGAGAAAAAGATATGTGAGAGAAACTTCGATGGGGTGTCTCTCGCGCGCCCCCAACTGGGGACCTGGCCCACAACCAAGGCATGTGCCCTGACCTGGAATCTAACCAGCGCCATTTCAATTTGCAAGCCGGCACTCAATCCACTGAGCCAGGGCTTTTAAAAGATTCTCAAGGTGACTTCAAGGCTCAGCTAAGGATGAGAACTGCTAGGGTCAAGATGTGTATTGTTATCATTACTGTTAAAGCATTATCATCATTGTTATCTTTTGGCAGGGGCAGGGCTGGGGGTTGGAAATGGAGAGACACCTTTTTCTTCTTTTTTTATTGTTGTTCGATTACCATTGTCTCAATTTTTCCCCCATTGCTCTCCACTTCCCTGCCCTCCTCACCCCTCAATCAGGGAGGTCTTCTGTAAAGCAAGGAGATCTACTGTAAGTGCTTAGAAAAGGACCATGGCCAATGTCTTCATACTCTGGCCACCTCTGACATGGAGTCTCAGAGGCAGGTTTGTCATGAGTGAGTATGAGGGTCTGTGTGTGTGTTTTCATAAACATGTGCCTGGAAAGGGCAGCGAGAAGAAAGGCAATCATGTGAGGGTTCCATATCGAGAGAGGGGAACTGAGGGCAGGAAACACCAACACTCTAACTCCTGTGGATTCAGGCCAATGGATTTATCTACCAGAAACAAGCAAAAGTGGCCCCAGACTTGGTTCCTGCAGGAGCATGGCTGTTCCTGTCACTCTGATTTGACCACAGCTGGGGTCTGAGTTTACCACAGTGTTAGCCCTGCCTGCCCCTGTCTATTGAGCTGGGAAGGTCTTGGGATCTGGCCTGAGATTCCAGCAGCCAACCCTCTTCTTCCCGTTAGCTGCCCCTCCCCCAATATCCTGGGCACCCCCAGGATATTGTCCGTTTCTGAGAGATTGGAGAAGGTCAGAGCAAGGCAAAGGCCACCCCACCTACCTGCTCCTGCCCCACAGGGCCATTTCCTGTCCAAGAACAGGAGACAATGTTCTAGGTCTCTGCCATTGTTTACACTCAGGAGAGGGACCCTGGGGATGCTATGGGACTAAGCGAGTGCCCCTGCATGTCCTGTGGTGGGAGGGAGTAGAGGACCTGCCAAGGCTCAGAAAAGGATGTGGGAGAGAGAAGAGGAAATAAAATAGAGGGCAGGATTAATGAAGTGGCTTCACGAGCTAATAGTGCATTTACCGACATTCTCCTCCTCTGCCTCCCATCCAGGGGGAAGCTGGCCACAGCCCTGAGGAAGCCTGTCCAGCTCCCAGTCCACCTTTTAGGGATCCCACAGCTGGAGAGAGGCAGGACATCTCACAGGTAAGGGAGACAACCACTCTTCTCTTATACCCCAACCTCTGAAGATGAAACCCCAGATCTCAGCCCCTTCCATGAAGTGCAGGTCCTTCTCCAGAGCTACCCAGCCTCCGAGTAGCCAGTGGGAGGTGCGTTATTGGACAGTGCTTTGGGGAATCACCTGCAGTCCTGCCATGGGGCCACAGCCTTGGACACCTTCCACAGTTTCTTTCAGCCTGTCCCCATCCCATTCCCTTCTTTCTCCCAGGCCTCTTTCCTAGAAGCTGACCTGGAGCTGGATTCCCAAATAAACAGTAACTAATTGGATTAGGAGCTGATAATATTGTTGACCTTTCTTAATGTCTGCTGGCTGTCTTTCCACCACACTGAGGCTTAATTGTATGGTGTTGGGGGGAGGGTAGGAGACTTCCAGGAGTGAAATGTGACCCCTGTTAACCTCAGATAAAATGGGCTCAGCGTCTTCCCAACTGCCTGTCATCCCCCATGGAGCAGGAACACACACATGCTCCCACTCTCATCAAATAATTACACAGATGATACACACATGCATAGGCATGCATGCAGAGATGCAAACACACCCAGAGGCACATATGCACCCTCACCCAAACCCACACAGAGCACATATATGACTTTCAACATAGATCATACATGGGTACAAAGCCACACAAGATGTTACACATATGATAGTCAAGTATATGTATATACACAAATACATACTTACAAAATGCAAGCACATAGATAGGAATACATATAGACAAATAGTTACATGTGTGATGCAAATGCATAATATGCTCACAAATGCAGACACATACATGTAAAGAAACACTGACATGCACACATACTCATATACACAATGCTTAAATGAGCATGCACAATACACGACACGTGTGCATGCATACATATGCATACCATGCACATACCTTTACATGCCCAAGGACATGAGAACACTTGCCCCCCTCCACATAGGCAGTCTGTCTCCCCAACCCCCTATATCTTTCACAATCACAGCTGCTCCTACTTTCTATTTGTTTCTGGGTTACCTGTCTGTGTTTCTGTGGTCTTGAGTTTTCGGGGTCTCTTGAAGTGCAGGCCTGGCCTTCCTGTCTCCGTTTCTCAGTATCTCTGGGGCCCTGTCTCTACGTGGGTCTCTCTCATCCTGGGATGATGAAGTTGAAAAGGGCCTGGCTGGTAGGGTGGTGGAGAGTGAATGGAAGAGAAGAGATTGGAAGGGAAGGGTAGGAGAGGGGGGTCAGAGACGATGGAGAGAAGAGTTGGGGAATTGGACCTGGAAAGAGGGGAGCCGAGAGGGAAGGGGAGCGAGGGGCGGGGGTGGGGCGCCTGCCTGCGCGCAGCAGATGTTGCTGCTCCTCGCATGGAGCTGTTAATGTAAGTGGAGTTTCTGCAATGGTAATTAGGAGGGCCCTCATTACCCTGGCGGAGCCGGCTGAGAGCCGATAAAGCCGAGGGGGAGAGGGGCCGACATCAGGGTAATGGGGGAGCAGGGCCATTGAGGAGCTGGAGCCGAGCCGGGACCGCTTCGCTCGCAGCTGGAGCCCGGCGAGAGGGCCGGGAAGGGGGGCGCGGACCCGGCCCGCAGCCCAGAGAGGAGCCGAGGTGAGAATGGCGAGCGGCGCTGAGCGGCTGAGTCTGCTCTGGGCCTTCGTGCCGCCACGCGCGCGAGAGGGTCCGGGAGGACGAGGAGTGAGGACTGAGTTTCTCTGCAAGAGAAAGGTGTCGAGGAGGCCTCCTGGGCAGCCATGTGTGGGAACATCCACTGAGGCCTCTGAGCCTAAATTCAGGAGACCTCTGGTGGCCTGACAGAGGTGGGACAGGAGGGTGGGGATATGGAAAGAACACCCTTCTCCTCTAGTGTCTCCGTGATCTTTGTGCCTGGGCAACTAAAACACCCAGAGTGACCAAGACAGTGGACTGTAGACTAGAATAGCCAGGATGAAAGTTAACGTCCAGATGGAAGGCTCCAGAATGGCAGGTCACAGGCTCTGGAGGAGACCATTATAAGCAGTAAGTAACTCTTGTCTCCTTGGGTTGAAAGTCCAGTCCCAGTCCTCTCCTCACAGGTCCTTCTGCCTCTGACAGCCTTTCATTTCCCCTTGCACCCAACCCCACCCCCAACCCTAGGGGAAGGCCCCAAGCTCTGAGAAAGCTGGAAGCTGAGTCCTGAGCAGCTCTAAGCACCTTGCTTCCCTTCAGGGCTTTGCAGGAAGGGGAAGGGAGGCAGGAAGGACAAGTGACAGCGGGAGACACCTGCAGCTCTGCTGCCCAGCCAGGAAGCCAGGAGCCCCTCCCAGACCTCCAGAATGGGGGTCCAGGGTGGGGAGCTCAATTTGCTATTTACCCTCCTCACCCCTGGGTATTCTAGGATGAGCCCCCAGTGCCTTTCACACTAAGAAGCGAGCAAGCCCAGTCTTCTCAGCCAACTGAGAGCCATCTCTACAAAACAGACCTAGTCCCTTCTGCTTCCCCTGCCCCAGGCCAGACAACCCTGGAGAGACTTCCAGGGGACAAGGAATCTGCCACCAGGACTGGGAGAGAGAAATTTGGGGGGTCTTTGCAACCAACCATCAGAGGGCTCATCATTCCCTTTTTAAATTTCCTCTTCACACAACCCCTCACCTGCAGCTGTTTAGGCAACCCAATGTCATTGACTCCTGCCACTCTGGTTTGCCAACTCCCCAAGGATCACATAAGCTCCTCCATGATGGAAAGGGTAGAATAGAGAGGAGCTTCTTTTCCTACAGGCTTTGAGGAAGGGAAAGGAAAGTCCTGTCTCTGCTGACCCCAGAGGAACCACATCTCCCCATAGTCACTGGGAGATGTGGTGTCTTTGAATAGACGTGGGCTGAGGGGAGATCCTGGGCCTCGGGACAGCCCCAGATGCTCCTCCCTTCTTCAGCTGCACAGCAGAACAGGGGTTAACGGGAGAGGCTGCAGGGCTGGAGCAGGCTGTGGCTCCTGCCTCCCCCCCCCCCCCCCCCAGAGTTGCTGACTCTTCCTTTTTGTTCGGGCTGACAGCGAGCACCTGGTGTGCTCCTGCAACAATATTGTTCCTGCCTCCCTCCCCCCAGGCCCCAGGCTCCCCTTCCTCTCCCCCTCCCCACTTGTGAGCAGCCTTCCCCTCTGCCTCCTCTTCCCCTAGACCCCTCCTGCCTCTGGCCTCCTAGGCAACCCCTCCCCCCAACCACCACAAGCACCGACCCTGTGGTGTCAATAAACACAACATATGCTGCCATTAATGTGAAAATCGTGCCCTCTACTCCATTCATCCCCTCAGCCTGCCCGCCTGCTGGGGTGGGGTAGGGGGCGGGGAAAGAAAGGTCAAGTGGGAAACATTACCCTCTTTTTTGATCTGCTCAACCCCCGCCCCCACCTCCAGCCTTGGGAGAGGGAACTGGAGGAGCTTGGATAGGATAGGGTGGGGGTGTCCTGAGACCCATGTTCTCTGACATGCCCATTGAGCCTCCCCAGAGGAACTTAGGTGAGTACCCTCATCCAGCCCATATGCCTCTTCAGCTCCAGGAGGGATCAGAATGAAGCCCGTTGGCCCTCCCACAGACAGCCATGTTGCTGACACATCTCTCCTGGGGACAGAGGTGGCCTTAGTGGTCCCATTCTATTACAAGTCCAGGTATGGTCTCAGCTCCTGGGGACTGTCATTCTGTCTGTCCACCCAGATTATAAAAGATAAACCAGAAGGGTTCTCCAAGTAGGGTTGCGCTTCAGAAACCTCTTATGAAAGGAGCCAAATACCTCTGATGGCTAAGGGAGTGGCCTGGCCTCAGTCTCCTCAACTAAATCACCAGTTCCAAGACAGTGGGGAATAATAAAGATAAAAATAATATAATAACAACAGCTAACATGTATTGAGGGCTTATTTATGTACCAGGTATTGTGCTAAGCGCTTAGAGGCTTTATCTAATTTGCTCCCCATAAGGCCCCTATGGGGAAGTTACAACTGATATCCCCATTTCACAGCTGAGGAAACATATTTAATAAGTATGTCCTGAGTGCTCGCTGAATGCCAGGCCCTGTGTTGAGTTCTCTGCATACAATGTCAGTGACCCTACGAGATTAGCACTACTATTAGTGCCATTTTATAGTCAAGGAAACAGGCTCAGAGAAGTTCAGTAACTTGCCCAAAGTCACACAGCCAGTAAGAAGAACTTGGCTAAGAATTCAGGTCTGTCTGACAGCAAAGCTTGTGACTGTAACTCCTATACTTTCTTGTTCCCTTTCTCCATTTTTCTCCATCTCTAGTAGCCCCACAGCAACCCTTCCCCCAAAACCTGCCCCTATGTGATTGAACACATGTAGGGCAATGTCAGACAGGGTTGAGACTTGGTTCTTTTCCCAGCTCCTCACTTGTTCCACTGTCACCCCTTGCTGCTGGCTAAGCTGTACCTGTCCAGTCTATATGCTCACTGTGTCCCTACCCCTATGCCCAGCCCCATTCTGAGGATTCATGGTGGAAAGCAAAGTGCCCCTTTAGGCTCCCAGAGCACAAAGACATTGTGCTTGGCTCTGCAGCTTCTCACTTCTGAGACTCCAGTTGCTTTATTGATATTAACTTAACACACACGCCCCCACTTCTACACCCGCCCCAGCCCAGTCTGCCTGGGCACCACCCTGACCTCTCTTTTCCTCTTTCATTATCCACTCCGGGCACCAGGGAGCCAGCACCAAAATTAAAACAATAACTAAGCCCGAAGTGGACCCAGCAGCCCCCACTCCCACCCCAAGGGAGAAAAAATGCCACAAAAACACCTGGAGAGGAGAATAGTCGATGGAAGGGGAGGGGTGACCCACTTCTGTGCCACCACCCCCTCACCCCCACCCCTGTCCCACTTTAACCCTTTATCCCCCAAATAGTACCAGGACTTCCCTATCCCACCCTTCATGCATCATTCTATGAAGAAGCAGCAGCTTCTGGCAGCTGCTCAGTCATTTGGTGCTTTGGGATTAGAATAAACAAACATGGAATAGTGAGGTCCCCAGAAGTCTGCTGTTGGGCTAAGACCCTAGAGGACAACAGTGCTATCACAGCAGGAAGTTACTCCTCGGGCAAATTCCTCAAGAATTGGTTGGTGCTAAATTACTTAGTGCTAAACATTTTTTAAAGTGTACTACTTTATTTGATCCTCACAACAACCCCATAAAGTAGGTATGATTGTTCCCCTTTTTCAGATGAGAAAACTGAGGCTGAATGAGTTAAATGACTGGCTTAAGCTCATATCGCTAATAAGTGGCAGAATCAGGCTTCAAACTCAAGCTTGGGACCCCGATTTTACAGCCTACAATTTAATCATCTTGCGCGGATCTCTCCCAAGTGTTACTGTTAAACAAGTGGACCTAGTTCAGGGATCTTTTGGCTTAAATGTTTCAGGCTATAGAGTGGGTTTGCTGTGACCTCTCAGCTCACCTCACAACTGTTTGGAAGGAAGAGCAGCGGAGAATGGGCCCAGTCCTGCTGAGGCCAGCAGAGGGGGCTACTGTAGCTGAAGTCCAGTGGTGGGAGAGGGAAGTTGGGTTGGGCCTATCCCAGAAAAGAAAGTGTGTTGATTACCCTGTGGTGTTTGGCAGTTTTCCCCATGCAGCCCCCACCCTCCTAGCAGCTCCAGTGGAGGGGGGCCCTTCCAGAGAGAGGGGGCAGAGTCTGCACCATTGAACTGTACTAAGCAGGATGGGCTTTGCACAGAGGACCCTCTCCCCCCACTTCCCTTTCTGCCCTGTGCGTCCTCAGCCCCACCTAGAAAAAGAGTGTATCTCAGCTACACCATTGGTCCACACCAGGATTCCCACATCCCCCAACAAGCCTCATCACTGCTTTCACCCCATCCCACTCTCCAGCCTCTCAGGGTTTTCTAATAATCCATTATTTTGTCCTTTTTATTTTAATTCTGCTGACACAGGAATGGGACTTTTCCAAAGGCACTATACTAGAAAACTGGAAGAAAGACTAGAAAAGCCAACATATGTTACTCTGCCCAGGCACTGTTCTAAGGGCTTTGCCTAAAATTTGCACAGTGATCCGAAGTCCTAAGAAGTAGGTACCTCTATTCTACAGGTGGAGGAGAGGAGGACCTAAAAACTCATCAGCTGATAAATGGCGGAGATGGGATTTGAATTTAGGCAGTCTGCTCTTATGCAACACTTCTTTTTCCAAAGAAAAAACGAAAAGGAAGGAAAGAAGGAAGGAAGGAATGAAGGAAAGAAGGAAGGGAATTTCTTCAAATTCTTTATTCTAAATTAGACTGTCAGCTCCCTGGGTGCCCATCATTTCATTCCTATAGGGTAAGACAGAGAGGGACATCCATAAATGTACACCAAAGGAATTCTAAGACAGCTAAAAGCCACAGAGGATTACCTGTTACACTCCATGGGCACAGACTACATGGTGCTTCCCCTTGCCTCAACTCTAGCTGGCTTGGGTACTAGAACCAGCCACACTGACTTCTGGCCAGAGGTAGACTCAGCTGATATGAGAGCCAGATGTGATGAGATCCTCAGGCCCTTCCAGAATCCTTCCCATCTTCTCTCTGGTTTCCCTTGACCCTGTACTAGGCTTCTCAACTGGTCATTATAGCTTCCCCCTCAATTCCTGCCTCTAGTTCCCTCCAAAGACAAGTCAACCTTTATGAGGGCCCCCACATGGCCCTGCCCTTCAGAGGTCCCTGTTACCCCAGTGCAGGTCTCTTTGCTCTGCCTACTATCCTGTAGCATATTTGTGGTTAGGCCCTGACTTTCAGAAACACAGCTTCCTCACCCACAGCCTAATTTCAAGCTGTCCTGAGGACAGATGCTCTGGCCCCAGGAGTCCCTCGGCTGCACACCTGCCCCCTGTCCACAGCTGACCAAAGACTTTCCTTTGCCACCCCCCCAATACAAGCCCTCTATTGCTCTGTTCCTGACATGAGTTTCCTCCAAATCCCCATACTGTCTCCGTGACCCACTTAGAATCCTAACTCTCCAGACTTAAAATAGAAAACACTCAACACAAGCTTTTACACTTCCTGCTACCAGCTGAATAAAGGTTGCGTCCTTAGCAAAAACAAAATAACCACCTACTTCTAATAATAGTTGCCCACCAATTCAGAGTGAATGACTGGTCATTCATTTGCTCAGTTCTCCCGAACCCACTTCCTAACTGTCCTCAGTTTGTAGAAGTACACATGGGTCACCAGGGGTGTGGGACATGCATGCAGCAGTGTGCTATGAATGGTGTGTACTGTGTGTTTTCCCCTCCTTGGGAAAAACTCCAAAGTGACTCTTGCCCTGGGCTCATTTGTAATCTGGGGCATTGATCAGGATCCATTGGTAGCTGATTGTTTTCACACGTGACTCAGTCACATTCCTCTAATCTCCATCCTTCTGCTCAGTTTGCATGACAAGAAGTGGCCTCAGTGGGGAGAGGTCGCTCACCTCTGACCAGGATATAATTGGAAAAAGAAGGTCATTGCTGCCTTTGCTTCTGGGGCAGATCAGCTTCGTTCCATTTGTGTCATGAGCTCTTACCAGCACACACTCTCAATGACATGGAGACAATGGCTGTGCCTCACAATGGATCCCATAGAGATGTGCTCGACATGACACAAACACACCACGGGACCCACACTTGCTCTCATCAGGACAGGCATGTACAACAACACACGCACACAATAGGTGCTCTCAATAAATGCTGGTAACACCATCGTCACTCAGGACAATGCACGTGACACACAAAGAGATGCTTAAAACAATGCTTACCCAATGATATGCACACATAATAATATTCACACAGGCATACCCATGAGGGCAAGTAGCCCAGGCAAAACTACCAAATCCAACATGAAGAAAATATGCAATAGTAATACCTTTCTTCAGGCAATGCCTACGTGGGAATATATCAATTACCTGGGGAGCTCTGACAAAATGCACGTTTCCAGGAACTCCTGCCAGCCCATACACACCTTACAATATGAGTGCTTGTGGGTAGCCACTTTTATGTTGAAAACTCCCTAAAGAAATTCTGATATGTCCCCAGGTTGAGAACCATTGAACTGATGCCCCAGGCTCCCCTGTACTATGTGGCAGAATTTGCTGGCAGTGGTGTTGGACTGTATTTTATTTTCTCAGCTTTGGAAGGGACAGGCAGGAGCTGAGAAAAGGATCTGTCTGTGGCTAGGAGATTAGGGGTCAGACAATGACCTGGAACGGAAAGAGTTAAAACTGGGCATTGATGCCCCATCCCCCAGCCCTTCGACTTTGGCTTGGCCTAGTTAGTTCCCACACAGCACACATGGAAGGACCTTTCTAGTGGGGACTGACCTAGAGACTCTTGCGATCCACCACCAGGATGCACAGGCCCAAATCCCACACCACCTCTGAGGCCGTGTCTGCCGCTGCTTGGGTTTCTTTGGGAGTCACTGGCCAGCCCCTAGCCGGGAAATCCAGCCCTTAGGGCACTTCCCTGCTTCAAGGTCCCAGGATGTCATGCTCTACACTATTGAAAGCCAGAAACGTCCTTCTATTCGAGGAATTGCCCCCCCCCCCCCCACACACACACACACGCCGGAAGACCTCTTGGAGAGGGCCGAGAGAACCTCGCAGGGACTAGGTGTCAGAGGCAATAGGGTCACTTGAGCCTCTGCCTGGAGGCGCGGAGATCCCCGGGGACAACACAGGGTCGCGCCGCCCCCTGGCGGCTCAATGGCAGAGTTGAGGCTAGAGGGGCGGGCGGCTTCGGGGTCTTACGGCTCCGGGACAGGTTCCTCCTTGCCAGAGTTGGGGGTTGGGGATGGAGGTGTAGGATGTTGAAGAGACGCCCCCTCGAAGTCTGTCCCGTCCTGTCCCTTCCTTTCCGCTCTCCTTCTGTCCCTTTCTTCGTTTTTCTCTTCTTCCTCCCCCATCTCTCCTACTCTTCATGTCCTTCCCCCATCCCTGTCCGCACTCCCTCTCCTACCCACCTCTCTTTCTCTCGTCCTTCGCCCACCCCCCTCCCGCCCCCTCAGGGCAGCGCCTCGGTGCGCCCGCTTGGCAGTTAGCCCATTAGATCTCGTACTATTGATCCGCTTCTGAGCCGAAGCTGACAGCCCTCCCTTCCCGGTCTCTCTCGTCCCCTTTCCCGGCGCCCCCCGCCCCCCACAATCTCCAGGCAGTCTCTGCCTAAGCTGTCTCCCCCAACCACCCCCCCGCCACCTCCCATACGGACTTCACCAAGTCTCGCCCTCACGAAGGACAAGAACAAATGTAATTAAAGCGAACGGCGAGGGGGGTGCGCCCCTGCCAGCACAGGCGCGAGCTGGGGTCCCAGCGGCCCGCTCTGCCCGCCGTCTCCCTCCCACCTCGCCCTCGCGCTCCCCGCCCCCCGGAGCTGGAGCATTTGGGTTGAGCTGCGCCTGTCCTATAAATCCACATATAATTCTCGCCTTTCCTGTTCAGCTAAGGAAAATAAACGTGTAAGGCTGTTTCTGGGAGCCCAGCTCAGGGACCGCTCTAAATTCTCCTCTTATTGAGTCCGGGCTGGAAATCATTCGGCTCGGCGGCGCGCCCGCGCCCGCCGCGCACACGCACGCGCGCACACGCGAGGCAGGAGCCGGGTATATAAATATCTCCAGCTCTCCCCATAGCCGGGCAGATTTATTCCGCTGCCAAGCCTGCAGAAAATTGACTTGTTCATGGAGGCGGCTATTGACACATCACCGGGGGGAGGGTTAGGGGAGAAAGCAGTGGAGCCGGCGCCCCTCCATTATACGTTAATGTAATCAGCAGTGTGCGAAATGACTGCGCGGAAAATAGCATCACTGACATTTATATTAGAGGATATTGATGGCAGGAGCTGTGACCGCATCACTCTGCCTCCCGTTTCCACGGATTGACACAGGAGCCTCTTGTTGGCTCCATCCGCGCTTGCCTCCCCTCCCCCTCTCCCCCTCCCGCCCTCTCTCCACCTACTCTGTCTCTCCAGCTCTCCCCCTCTCCTTGCCTCACCCCCACCATCCCAATTCACTCTTTCACTCATTTTCCAAATAATTCTTGAGCACCTACTGGGTGCCACGTACAGGGGTTTCTCCCCCCATGCCTCCTTCTCCAGGTTTCTCCCTCTCCTCTCCCCACCATGCCCTTGCCTTCTTTCTCCTTTCTCCCCAGCTCTGCCTGCCCCCTCCCCCTTATCTTGGCTCGGTGGCTGGATCGCTGCTGTCACAGCAGATAGATAATTGAAAAATGGGCCTCACCTTTGCAGCCAGCAGGAGTGGTTCAGGCAGTTACTGCCAGGGTTACCTACTCCATCTTAGGCCCAGACTCCAAAAGAGATTCTGAGGAAATTGGATTTTACATGGATGTTTTATTCGAGCAGAGGCTTTAGTGTATATAAATACAAGTGAGGAGGCCTTGGCGGCAAGAATGAGTGAGGCGAGACAATCCTGCCTGGGGCCTGGAGGCTCAGGGGAGGCAGGCAGGCCATGTGCTCAGCTCTGGGTCCCAGACCTGGACATCAGTGCAATTGTCCCTTATCATCTGGGACTAAAGGAGGTTAATGCCTCTGAACAGCTCCTCAAAAACTGCTTTGGGAATTTAAAAAATTGTGTGATTGTTTGGAATTGCTGGCAGAGCTGTATACTGAGAAAGGAAGCAAATTTACTGGAGAAGTTTGAGGATTGATTCTCTCAATGAATATTTATTGAACCTTTGTGTGGTCTCGTGTTTGGGGCAGAGGAGTAAGTTAGTCATGGCTGCTTCTTTCAAGGGCAGTTTGGAGAAACCTGGGGTTTACAGGAACAAGGAAGGAGCAAGGTGGGGAAATGGGTGCTGAGATTACTTCTCTAGAGCTTGACTAGCTGGGGAGCTTGGATGAAGAAGCAGAAGGGAAATTGGTGAAGTATGGTGGATGAGGGACTATCAACCTGTCAGTGCCTCCCTCTTGGGCTTGGTTACCAGAGCATCTAGGGAACATGTAGACAATTGTGGCCACTGAATCTATAGGCAAGTTTACATCCAAGGTGTTTGTTTGCAAGGAATCCTGCTGAGAGTCTGTGGAGGTCTTGATGATGGATCATTGAGGACCAAAATGAGGCCTTTCAGAGAGATCAGGTACAAGGTTGAAAAGAACTTGGGTCAGGAGCCCTTTGGAGGCCTAAACTGAAGGCACAAGGGCAAGTGAGGGGCATCAGAAGACCAGGGAGGTGAGATGTAGGTGTCAGAAGGAGGAAGTAGATGCTTAGGGCCTAGGATAAAGAATCCTCCAGTGTCTGAATGCCCCCAAGCTCATAGGAAGACCTCTATTTCAGTCATGAGCAGCGTCTTTTCTGTACTCTGCCTGATCCCTATTTCGAATGTGTGTCTGACAGCTGCAGCTCAAATCATTTTTGTTTTTTGGAAGGAGGGCTTCTCATGAGCCACCCCATGATGGAAAGACTGGAATTAAGGTGTGTGTGACCAGGCTCAGACTGTTCACTGAAGGAGTAGAGGCTCCTTCTGAGTTCATAGCAGAGACAACAGCTGCCTTACCCCAGCCACATCACTGAAAACTGGACCAGTCCTTCCTCAGGTTCTAAAGCCCCCTTTGTCCTCTGTCACATTGTTATACTGTTACATCATCAATTTGTGGGTGCAGGACAGGTGCTGGATAGATTCCCCACATCCCAGGCACTCCCAGATGGCATCTGGGAGCTCCAATCCCGAGGTAAGATGGGAGTATTGTGGGTAACTGGGCTCCCTTCAGACCTCCATCAGCATCTTCCCTCTTTCTTAAAAATTACACTCATCATAACAGGCCTGTGGGCAGGGAGACCCTTCCCAGCTCTCTGGGAGCCTGGACACTGCCACTCACCTTTGTTACCTATGCCTCATGCTCACCGCTACCCTCAGAGAACCACAGGGACTCCATCTCCCAAATCTGCTCCTGGATTTGTCTTCTGTTTCTTGTGTCTCATTTGACATATGTAGCCTGAGATTCTGGTCTCACTCCTAGTCTAGGACCCTTGAACAGGTTGGTGATGAGAATATGAGCTTGTGTGTGCGTGTGTGTGTGTGTGTGCACGTGTGCATGCATGTGCACCTGTGCTCACTTGGGTATTACACACCCAGGGCACAAGGTCACCATTCATGGAACCAGACTTGGTCCCACCCTGTTCTCCAAATTAGGAATTGACATTTAGAAGTAAAATGAAGGAGTAGCCAGAGAAGTGACTTCTTCCCACAGTGGGACAGATGCCTCTTACTCCTCTAGATCTTATCGAGATGGAATTCTGATAAGGCATTCCTCCAGGATCCACTGTTCAGTGAGTAAGCTATCAGAGTGGACCCAGGGAAGTGGGAAGTTGAAGGTATTACAAACAGAGCCATGTAAGGCTCGACCATTCATTGCAATTCATAACCTGTCCATTCCCTCTCCCTATGTAAAAGGAAAGCAGGAGGTGGGGCTCATAGAAGAGCGACTTTTGGAAGATATCATAGAAAGCTTGTTTTGGAGGCAGGGGCAAAAATAAGAAAAAGGCCATTAGGAGCTAGAAGTGGAGGTCTGGCTGGCAAAGTCAAGCTTCACAGAGGAGCATTTCCAGCATTAGCAACGAAGCCAATATTAGTTGTGTGACTATGGTGACAGTCACCTAACTTCTCTGGGCTTCAGATTCCTCATCTGTAAAATGAGAAAATTAAGGCCTTTATCAGCTCTAATATCTGTGTTCTAAACTGGTAAGTGAATATGTTTGGAGAGCCCAACTTGGAATGAAAGGAGAAACTTAAAGGCTGAAGACCCAGAGTCTTTTAAGGGGATAAGGAAAGGTAATTGTGGGGCCAATGGGGCCTGAAATTGCTGAGAGGACTCTTGGAGTGGGGCTAGGACAAGGAAAGAGCAGGAAAGCAGCGCAACCTTGGGGAGAGGGAAGAACAGGGATAGATCCAGAAAGCAGTGACACCTAAATTGTCTCAAGCTCAGGGCCTCTGTTTAGAATCCAGCTCTCATGGCCCAGAGACCCCAGGTAGAAACTCTAAATGGCCAGGAAGCTGTTGATCAATCCAGACTGAGAAATTTGGGCACTCTGGTGTACTTTGGAAGGCAATAAGTGTGAGGTAGGGGGCTTTGTTTTGTTTCTCCAGAGTTTCTTAGAGAAGTTTCCTAGTTGAGAAAGGTTAGCAGGATATCCCCTAGGCTATTAGCATGGAGAAGGCATCAGGACACCTCTAGTGGCAGAGCCTGGTGGTTGGCAGCAGCAGCACCACCTCAAGACTTGCTAGAGTTGCTGGGGACAGAGTGTGAAGCAGCTGGAGGGAGACAGTGGGGGAACACTGTGAGTAATGGAGACACCACCTCTCCTCCCATCTTGACTTGAAAGAAACAGGGCAGGTGACTAGGGAAGCCTTTCCCCAGAGAGCTGCCTTAAAGGTAATTGCCAGAGGGCAAAGACTAGAAGCCCAGAGCACAGGCAGCTAGAAGCCAGAGGGCAGGGGAGGAGAGGAGAGGGAAGATATCCCTTTCCACGGATGTGCCTTGGCCCCTACCCAGGCAAAGAGGGACAGGTTTTCTGCCTTGTCCCAAGCCCCTGCATCTGCCACCTTGTTTACCTCGTGCCTATTTATAGCTGCAGGCTCCAAACCTGGCATGGGACTCTGCGATTTATATGACTATAAACCTCCAAAGGGCACTGAGAGCTGGCAGGGAATGAATAAAGCCACAGGCAGGCCTCCCAAGGTCAAAATGGCCACCCTCCCATCCCTGCTAACCTTACACCCTACTACAGCACAGAAGGTCAGAAGGCCAGACTCAGGCAAAAAAAAAAAAAAAAAAAAAGGTCCATGGGAAAGCACAATCACTTGACACTTCTTACTCTGAGCTTGTCCAGTTTAGGGATTTGGAGCAAGTTAGAGAGGAATTTTTTTTTTTTTTTTTTGGTCTTGTTTTCTGCTTTGGGAGGGGGTAGGGAAGCTCAGTGGGGGAGGGTGGATCTCATCAGGGGATGATTGAATTTGGAGAGAGTGGGTAAATTCTGCCTTTTGAGGGAAGAGGGGAGATGGGATCTGCAACCCAACTCCCACCTGCTCATTTACTTACCAGCTGAAGGGAAGAAGGAATCAAAACTGGAGCACTCTTGGCCCCTGCTGCATTCTGGGGGTGCCTTTGGTGAGCTGGCCAACCTCTCACTCAGGACAGAGTATGCTGGTTAACTAGGGCCTGGGCCCCCACTCAACATGGAGTTCTGCTAGAGCAGCTCATTGCCTAACTCCTTCCCTGTAGATTCAACCCCTCCTCAGCCTCTGGCTAACCCTCTATTTTGTTTCTTGCCTTCCAGTCCCCAATGTGTTCTCACTCCACTGCTCCCCACAAAATGCCCTGCACTGTGCCTGCTGTCCCTGCTCCCTATGCTGACTATCCCAGCCCTCTGCTGCACACACCACCCCCAACTCTCTGCATTGGTCCCTACCCCATGATTTATCACATGAGAATTAAGGCTGGACCTAGCTCTGTGTGTGTGTGTGTGTGTGTGTGCACATGTGTGTGAATGTGCTGGGTAGATAGATCAGAGTCACAAGTCACAGGCCAAATGAGTGTGAACATGAAGGAGAGGAAAAATCCAGAAAGACCTTCACCTTGACTGTTTTGTTATCTTCTCATCAACCTCTGGACTGCTGGGCCACAGCTGGGGGCTTGCAAAGGGGAAGAATCTCTTTTAGAGTCTGTGTGACTCATTGGCCATTTCTGACCCCCCCCCAACCCCCCGTCACTTCCCCACTAGCATCTGCAGTCTCAGGCCCCTCAGGACTGGACTAAACCTGGTGGGAAGCAGGCAGAGTAGGGGATCAGGGGTTGGCCAGCTGGGATCAATCTTCTAGTGGGGGGAGGGGCACTGCAGGACACTGAAATATTATTAGTCAACATAGACTCCACTTGAGTATGACTTTGGTTTTGGCCTCAGAGAGGGATTAGGCTCTGGGTAAGGTATACTCCAGGGAAAAGAGGAGGTTCCAGGCAAATAGCCTGATTCTCAGGCTCACTCCTCCCTCCCTCTTTCCCAGCAAAGCTCATCCTTGGGGTTGGGAGTGCAAATGAATCAGCCAAATCAAAGTCCTTTCCTTCTCAGAAGAGGAGAGGCAGGGAGTAGAGAAGATTACTGATTCCAGAGAGTCTCTTTCACTCATCTACTAGTCTAATTTTCATCTAGTGCTTTCATGGGGTGGGGAGTGGGGGATCTGGAAAATGTAGGCCAGGTGTGTGAGAACTAGAAATCAGGGACCTGGGCAGCGCTGGGTACAGTAGAGAGAAGCCAGGCGGGACTGCACAGGTCTGGGAAGACAGAGCTCACCCTCTTGCCCTCCCCCAGAGGGAGGCAGCAGAGGACCATGGGAATTGCCCCACCAGGCAATTAGTGGTTCAGTCCGCTGTCTACCATGGAGCCCATAGAAAGGATTCACTTGGTTTGAAATTTTCACACTTCTAGCCCCTGCCCTTCTTCTGGCAAGAGACTTTGGGGAAGTCAGCCAGTCTTTGATTTGGCCTCTACAAGCCCCTCTATTCATTCCAATGTAGGGGCTCCTCTCTTTCATGTCTAGAGTTTGGAAAACGTATTTTTGTCCACTCTTCCCATCTCTTACATTTCTCACCCTCAACCTCCCTAACTCCCTACCTCCCACATCCTCTTGGGGGTGGCCATGATCCAGCTGAGTCAGCACCCTGAAGAGGCCCCACCTGTCTGGGAGAGCTGCTCTGTGCCTGCTGAGCCACAGCAAAGACTAGACTTTGTTTGCATCTGATCCCCAATCTTACCTAGGGAGTTTTGAATGAGGGTCCTGAAGCACCCTTCCCCCTGCCCCCATCTAGGTATTCACCAGGCCACTTACCTTGCTATGAGGACCAGGTGTGGAGCAGCAGATGTACAGGAAGCCACTCTCCGTGCTGTGGATCAGGCTGGCACAGGGGCTGCAGCTAGGTGGAGGAGAGCTGAGGTGTGGCCTTGCATGAGACACAAAATCAATGTCTCCTGGCTGGGAGACATTTCCCTCTCTGCCAGCATGGCAGCCCCATGGTTCCTCACTCTGGTTGGAAATGGGGCTGTGGTGGGGGGTTGGGGGAGCATGGACAGGTGGAGAGAGTGGCTAGCAGAGAGGAGAGGACAGTGCTGGTCAAGGAAAGTAAGATTTCAGTTTCTGGCTGCTCTAAGTTGGAAAACTAGAAGGAACCCAGAGGCTTCAAAGTTAGACCCTGAGGCGGAGAGAATATATCCTAAGAGGCCACCTGGGTATGGGGTGGAGGGAGCTAGGGATAGAATGGACTTGGTTGAAGGGTGATCTAATCCAAAAGGAAGGTAAGAATCAGCAGGGTTTTTTTGAGAAGAAAGAACCAAGGAGTTCCTTTAGAACCTTTACCAGAGTGAATGGCTGAGAACTGAAGGCCTGAAAGCCCTGGGAAGTAGAGCTGAGATCCTAAGAGAAAGGTGCCCATGTGTTAGTAACCTACTGGTTATTACTGGTTTATCTGGTTTATAGCTATAGAGAGGCAGGGTGAGGGGGCAGCAGGATGACACTTGTCTCTCTTACCCAGTCTCCTGTTGTTGGTTCCAAGAAACCTGGAGCTGAGAGCTTCCAAGATGTGAGGCAGTGGGCACCTTACAGATAATTTAGGCTAGCACCCATTTTACAGGTAGGGAAAAGGAGACTCAATGAAGGAAAGGAAGTCCTTGGTCCCAGATTGTACTACCACCTTAAGTCTTGCTTGGCTATCCCCCAGCTGAATTCTCAGACCCCAAATTAGCTTCATCCTATGGAACTCCAAGCAGATCTGCCTGCCCCATAGATTTGTTCCCAGATTAAGTGCCTCCCTCCCTGCCCCTGTTGTTGCTCTATGTTTAGACCCTTCTAGATCTGCCTGATTGAGGATGCCTGATTGGTAAACCTCCCCTCCCTTTCCTATTCCAGATTAGGGCTTCCTAGGATCTCCCTTTGCAATTTGAGATGTCACTGTCTTTCTATGAAAATGTCTTTCCTACTCTGCTTCTGCCTCTCCCTCTTTCTCTCCTCTTCAATCCTCCCCCACCCCCACCAATCCCTCCTCTAGATAGAGCCTCTGAACTGCTGAGATGAATCTCTGAGGCTCGTGATTCTGGCCTGTGTTTCTGGTAATTGAGTTGTGCTCCCTGTTTGTGATGGGGGAGGAGGACAGGGGCCTCTGGTGGTGGTCTTCCTCCCTCTGGGTTACCCTCCCACCCCACTGTGATCCAGCAGAGAGGGTGAGGAGGAGAGGGGTGGGCATGCTTCCTCTTCCCCAGCTTGCCTGCTCTAACTCTCTGTCTCCTCCTCTCCCCCTCCCGGCTTCATCTCTGGCACAAATCACATGGTGACAGCCCCATCCAACCTTTGGGGAAGGGTTTGTAAATGTGTCTTCCTTAGCTCTGATCTCCAAATTGTTCCTTTTATTGCATTTGTCACGGTGAAGATTAAAGTCCCTGGGTGGCCTGCACCACAAATCACAGAGTCTGCTCAGGGAGCGGCTGCAGGTTGGGAATCTATGGAAGGGTCTGGGCCCTGTTACGGGGTGTGAATGTGTGTGCAGACACTCACAAGCACACACTCCTATCTGTGGTGTGGGCTTACACTAGGAACAGGAAGATGTGCCCCTCGTGTTGTGATTCTGAGCTGTTCGATCTTTTTGTAGCATAGTTTGTGACCTCTGCCTCCAGGCTGTCTTCCAGGATCACCCTGCCCATTCCATAGGGGGCATCACTGTCTACATTGATCTCACTTGCTTCTTCCACTGAGCAAGAGGGAAAGCTGTGCTCACATCACGGATATTTCAATATATCCCTCTGAATCTCTGGATACATCAATCTCTATATCTCATCCTGGGAGCACTCTGAATGGGTCAAGGGCTGCTTGGGCCCAAAGCCCTCAAGAGACTCACATTCAGGCTCCAGACCCAGACTTTCTTTCTCATCCTGTGCGCAGAGGGGCACAGCTGAGATAGAGGAGATGCAGCTGAGGGACCAAGAGGACAAAAGCTCCCTTGTACACATGCACTGTAAAACAGTCCCTTTCCTACCCCCTTATGAGGTGGGCTTCCTGCCTGTCCCTCATGTACATTCATAACATTCAAATTTATGCCGTAATCTCCGCCGCTCCATATGTATGAGCCTTTGATGGGTGTTTGGGTTTATGGGATGCACCCAGCCCTCCGTTCCCTCGCCCGCCCACCGCCTCCAACCACTGCAAAGATGCTCGTACATAATTGACATCGGCAGATTCTTTCATTATACAAGATTTAGCATCTGCTCGGGGATCGCTTGCTCCTCACTCACTATAGATGACTTTTCCCCGCGTTTCCTATTATCAATTCAAATTAGCCCCATTTCCCCACCCAACCAGTGCAGCATTTACACTTGACAGTGAGGAAACAGCAAGGCTGTAATGGGCTCCTCAATTATTTAGGCCCAGTTAGGCCAGGACCCAGAAGGCCCCAACAAGAGGATAGACTGAGGTGAGGTCATGGTAGGGGGAGGAAGGGTCGCCACTACTTGGTCTCTGTTAGGCCTTCTTGCACCTCGGGGAAGCTTCCCTTTCCCATCTGGGTCTCTAAGGGGTGGGACAGTCCCTTTCCTGCCTCTGCTCTCAGCAGCAGCTCCTTTGCCCCACTCACCTTCCTTATTACCCTCTTCCTGTGGGTGCTACCAGCACCACCCAGGCATGCCCCCTTCCCTTAAGATGTGTCTCTATTTTAAAGTGTGCCTCTGTGAAGATTTGAGGTCATGGGCTATGATTTCAGAGATACCAACAGAGAGAGACATTAGTGAAAGAGATTCAAGCTTTCAAGCTACAGAGCCCTAGGAAGAGAGAGAAACACAGAGCCAGAAATAGAGAGACAAGAGAGACGCAGGGAGCTGAGAGAGATGCTTTGGGAGAAGTCACACGAAAGCAGAGAGGCTTTGGCAAGGCCCTTTCTCAGACCACAATGGCCGTGTAGAACTGTAATTAGGTCAGTGCTGCCCACCCACTGGTCTGACTAGTCCAGGCCCAGCCTCCTGTAATAACTCTTGGGCCCAGTGGCTATTCAGGAATCACAGGCTCTCCTGAGCCCACTAAACAGCCCAAGTGCAGGACAGAAGCTCCTAGTCAGCAGGGCAGGCCTAGGCCCTGATTCCAGTCAACCCCTGGCCACTTCAAACAGTGCCCTGCGCCCCTCCTCTTCCCTTCATCCCTCCCTGCTTCTCTCTAGCCCCAGCCCCTCCCCTTCGCCAGCACAGATCAGTTTCCAAAGGCAGTAATCAGGGAGGTAGCAGTCAGGGGCCTGAGAGGCACTGGGATTAGAGGTGTCTTTCCCATGCTCAGCTTCTCTAGAATCAAAGAATTCCTCTGCCTGATTGGATTTACCCTAAGTCACAGGCGTGTGGGACCTTCTTTCCCTCAGCAACAGCTGGAAACAGCCCTAAATATGATTAATTAACGCTGTAAAAAGCCCCAGACACAATTAAGATTTATATATGTGTGTGTGTGTGTGTGTGTGTGTGTGTGTGTTGGGGAATGGGACTCAGGAGTAGGGGGAGATGGGTGGATTGCCAGCCACATCCAGGGCCCTCCAGGGCAGTGGAGTGACATTTCCTCAGAGACATTCCTTTCCACAGCCATCCCAAGCAGGGGTCATTTTATCTAGCCTCTGGCTTTTGGGCAGATTAGCTCCTTCCTCTGTCCCGGGGGCACTGGGAGATTTTCTGCTCTCTCTTCCCTGATCAAGGGGTGTTTCTGGGGCAAGTGCCTTATCTCTTTTCCCTCTAGCACACTCTACCACAAGCAGAATGTTCACTGCCAAGCCTCAGTTTCCCTTGTGGGTCAATCCAGGGACTGGAGACATAGCACAATCCCTCAGCAGGGCTGTACAGACACAAGCCCAAAGGGACATAAAATAGGAACTTAGAGGAATCTGAATAAATAAGACACTAGCTTCCTGATATCAAGGCCAAGGAGTGTGTGGACACTCCTTATCAGTCACCTTCCCCAATATAAGCATATGAGGATAAAAACTAGGAGGTGCATTCCAGGAGCCCCAGATGCTCTACTATATGGGCCAACTGTCCAGAGCACTCTCTCCCCCGCCCCACTTCCATTTACACTCTTTGGGCTTTACTGACTGCCAATACCAGGGAGAGAGGAGAATGTGAATAGCAGACTTGGGTCTCACTGGATCAACAAAGAGAAGGAGGCAGAGAGGTGGCAGGCTGACAAGAGGTAGACAGGAAGGCAAGCTGTGGATGGGCAGCTCCTCTGTGAGCATCCTTATGCTTTTACACAGTCACTCTTATTATTTGTGGTCTGATATTCATGCCATGTGCATCTTTATGGGTCAGTGTGTCTCTGCACATGTACCTCTACTACATGTCAATACTTTGTGACCCTATGGCTAAAGATAGGTATGTCATTAGAAAGATCAATAAACTAAGGAGTTACTCAATACACCCAAACCAGGCCCACCTGGGTCTTTGGTTAGCTGAGCACAGTGTTTAAAACAAGCAAGCAAACATGATATTGAATGTCTTTGGAGAGGCATGTGCTTTTGAGGTATGGCCACAGGCTCCACCTCCCCCTTTGCATCTCACTGGTTGCTTCACATTTATATAATCTATCTGGCATTGAAGTCTTGATTCTGTGACTTCTGTAGTTAAGGAGATATGTTTTTATTTGCCCGTAAACTGGTTTCTGAATAATTAATTAGCCTCCTTCAGAGACAAAGGCTGGGGTCCAACCACCAGATTTTCTGCGGCTGAGGGGTACTGGGATCCACTTTTGTTTTTTTCACAGTCAGTTAGGATCGCCTTTACTGAGGGAAGGAAACAAGTCCCATCTTTCTATGAGAGAGGCTGAAGATCACACAGTGAGACTGGAACCCCAGCTCCCTCCGTGGAACTCAGGACTCTTTGCATGTTGCCTCTTCCCTTTACCAAGTCAATTCCGAGCTGAGGTTCAGTTACAAGAGATAGAGAACAAACACAGAGATCCTGAAGGATTCACTAATTTTCAGCTGCTGTGTGCTTGGTCTTGGGCCTTTGCCAGAGGATGGACAGGGGTTTGGCCTGAAGCACTGATGGGATAGCTGTTAGGAAGAATGGTTCCTCAAACAACCCATTCTGGTGCCTCACGGCTAGGCATGGCCCCTCTTCCCATCCAGCATCATATCAACCACCCTTGATTTTCCTGAGAGAAAGGAAAAACTTGGGGACCTGAAGGAAGGAAGATTCTATTTTGTTCTGGAAGTTTAGGAGAGGTGGCTGGGAATGTCTGGGGCTTGATTTGGAGCTGGGGACAGGGCTTGCTCTTGGTCCTTGTTTCACCCTTGCAATCAGCTCTACAGAATGTGCAGAGGAACTTGTCGTTCAACAAGTAGTTTTGGGTTTTGTTGTTGTTGCTGGTTTGTTTGTTTGTTTTTTAAATATAAGTTAGCATAGTTATGTTAAAATAGTTTGATGTTGATCTGAAATTCAAATTTAACTGGGCATCCTACATTTTATCTGGCAGCTTGACTGTGGAGCCCAGCCCTGCCCCATTTCCCCAGAAAGCCCTGAGAGAAATAGGTCTCCAGTAAAGTGTTCTGAGCTCACCAGACCGCTCAGGCCGCACTGACAGCCCCTTTCTCTCTCCCTGATGGTGGCTGACACCTCCAAGGGTGGGGCAGGGCTTGGAGTCTGGGCTGAGTGACCTGCCAGGCTCCCCCCAGCTCTGCCCTGGGGATCAGAGATCACACCCCTTCACCAATCAGTAGGGATGGGTCCTGCTTCATTCCAGCACTGGGCTGCTCAACAGGCTCCAAAGACCACAAGTTGGGGAGGAGGCAGCACAGCAGGGGTCCCTGAAAAAGAAATTAAAGCACAGAAATCAAGAAATTGGAGATGTAAAAAGAAATCATCATGGGAAAATTAAAACTTCCTGACATTTATTGTACAGCTTAGCACTGAATTGTACAATGGGGATGGGGTGGGTCAACTACACAATGTGTTCAAGGTTCCTGGCCTCTGGAGGTCTAGTCCTGCCCTCTTTTCAAGGCAGGCCTAACTCTGGGCTGGCCTGGGATGGGAAGATGATGGAAGCAGCTCCTTCTCACCCCTTAGTCCTCAGGCTCTGGCTAGGTCCAGACCCTGGTCCTGCAGGAGCTCTTCCTTCCAGAGCTCTTCCTCTGGTTGGCAGTCCCCTCCTGCCCACATTGAGCTCCGCCCCAGGCTCCATCGCCTGCTCCAGTCCTGCTCAGGCATCAAGCTCCCACTCAGGCTCCGAGGCTCCAGTTCCCACTCCTGCTTGGCTTGCTCAGCTTGCTTGGGGCGTCTCCCTACTGAAGAATTATGTTGCAGAAAGCAGCCGCCACCATCTTGAACTGGCAGTGAACTTTGCTTTCTACATATAAATACAGATAGCAATCACACCCCAATCAGCATCGAGGCTTCAGGGCATCATCTCAGCAACTCTAACTTTCCCATTACGATAATGTGATTTTCACTCAGTCTATAATATCACCAACCATGAATAAAGCAACTGGCTCTTTCTGTCTCTCTCCCCCATCCCCCCTTTCTCTGCCTCTCTCCCACCCTCCTCAGTCTCCTTTCTCTTCCTCCCTCACTCCCTCCTCTTCTGTCTCTCCCTGCAACACCTCTTGGTTTCTGTGTCCTTCTCCATCTCTGCGTCTCTGAGCATCTGCAGCTTTCCTCTCCCAGTCGCTCCCTTTCTCCCTCATCCTCCAGGACTCACATTTCCTAAATACTAATGGCAGGGATTTGCACTGCCCTGAGGGCTCAGTTAAATTCTGCTCCCCAGCTCTGCGATCATCTGCCTTTGCCTAAAGGTGAGAAACTGGGTTTGGAGGTGGTGGGGTCAGCCTGCAAGGCTTTGGGGAGGGTAAGGAGATGAAGAGGAGAGGCTAGGAAGTGGCTCCCTCCCTCTGCTCTCCCTCTTCCCTTTGGGGCCAGCATGGCTCTCTGCAAGGATTCCCATCAGGAATGGCAAAGGTGGAGACCAAAGGAAGCAGCAGGGAAGGCTGAAAACTGCTTGTTTGGGTAAGGGTCCTGGAGGTTCTGGTTTTCTAGATATTGGGAGCCCCAAACCCAACCAGATTTTAAGTGCCAGACTATCATAAGTAGATATAGCTGGTGAGAGGGTGCTCCGGAGAGGCCTGGAGAAAAAGACCCTTCTATGGTCACTTCTGAGTACTGTGGGCCCTGATCTTGGCAAAGGTATCCAGGCTGGAACTCCCTTTGCCAGAACATGGGATGATAGACCACAGGCAGACTTAATCAAGGTATCAGCCACCTTATGAGAGCTCCTGGAAAGGCTTTCTCTTGCCTTCAAGGACATTCTCCAGGATGGTAGGGGTGCTCATGGGGGAGATCATCTGTGCCTCTGGTCATTCATTTATACACCACCCCCCACCCCCTATTTGCATCTTAGTTCTTTCACCTACTAGCTTTGGGCCATGAACAATGCTCTTAACTTCTCTAAGCCTCAGTGTCCTCATCTATAAAAGGGGAATAAGAGTACCTATTTAGTGAATAAAAGAATGGCTATAGCTCTGGCTGGTGTGGCTTAGTGGATTGAATGCCAGCCTACAAACTGGAAGGTCGCCAGTTCAATTCCCAGTTAGTGCACATGCCTGGGTTGTGGGCCAGGGCCCCATTTGAGGATGTGTGAGAAGCAACTACACATTGATGTTTCTCTCCCTCTCTTTCTCCCTCCCTTCCCCTCTCACTAAAGATAAATAAATAAAATCTTATAAAAGAGAATGTATATAGCGTGCTTAAAAGTATTTGGCACATTGTTAAATGTTAGCTATTATTGTTACTATTAGCAAATATTGAATGACCACCTGCTATTTGTGTTATGCACTACACCTTGGTTAGGAGCCTAGGGTTTTGGAGTCAGACTATCTGAATTTGAATCTTAGCTTAGCCACTTATGTATCACCTTTGGAAAAGTCACTTAACCCGACTGAGTTTCCTCATCTGTAACAGGAATAATAATAATCCCTATTTCATAAGGTTGTTCTGATGGGTACTCAGGCTGTTATAGTACTTGGCACAGTGCTGACATATGGCAAGAGCTCTAGGAATATTAGCAAGTAAGAATTGGGCATAGCGGATCCAGCCATGGAAGGAGCCAATACTGCCCTGGGTGTCCTTGAGACCATATTTTGTCTGTGGGTGATTCTCTGGGCACCTGACTTTTTCTATTGTTCAAGAATATTGATGGTCTTGACCTTTCACTTCAGTGGAGGATGAGGGCTTGCTTTAATTTCCTTGGCTGTAAGAATTGCACCATTTTAGGCCCTGGCCAAGTAGCTCAGTTGGTTAGAGCATCATCCCAATACATCAAGGTTGTGAGTTCAGTACCTAGTCAGGACACATACAAGAATCAACCAATGAATGTATAAATAAGGGAAACGACAAATTGATGTTTCTCTTTCTCTAAAATCAATCAATAAAAATAAAATAATAAAAGAATTGTACCTTCTTAACTGTTTACTTGCCTGGAGTGGGACTAGGATTCCTGCCTAGCCCCTTCCCTGGGCAAGGGTGGGGAGAAAATGTGCTCCCTTAGGCAGAGGTGACAAATTAGTCAGACCTCTGCATTTCTGTCCCTTTCTATATATCTAAATGTTTATGGGTCTTGTTTGCTTACTTGCTTGCTTTTAGTTTTACTTGGTTTCTCTCTGTAGGTTCAATTGGAGGCATTCCAGCCTGATCTCAGATGTAAGAGGGGAAAGAAGACTCTACTCTCACCTTGGTTGAGCCATGAAGGGGCACCAGGTGTTATGGCAGTCAAAGCTCCTAGTTCTAGGGCCTGGAGAAGCATACCCATGGGAGGAGACTAGGGGCACCGTGGCTGGCCAGTGGCTTATTTGGGTCTCTTGGCTCATACTTAGCCTCTCTGCTTGGCTTCACAAGGAAAGAAGCCCAAGCCAAAGCATTCCTTTTTTTATCAATTTTATTTATTTATTTATTTATTTATTTATTTATTTTTAGAGAGAAGGGAAAGGAGAAAGAGAGGGAGAGAAACATCACTGTGTGGTTGCCTCTCATGCGCCCCCAACTGGGGACCTGACATGCAACCTGACATGCAATGTGCCCTGACTGGAAATCGAACCAAGGACACTTGGTTCGCAGGCCGACGCTCAATCCACTGAACCACAGCAGCCAGGTTGCAATCCTTTTTTAAATCTTCACTGGGGGACATTTTTCATTGCTGTTAGTGAGAGAGGAAGGGAGAGAGAGAAAAAAAGTGAAATATTATGTGAGAGAGAAACATCAATCTGCTGCTTCCCATACATGCCCTGACTGGGAATTGAACCCACAGCCTTTCAGTGTACGAGAAAACACTCCAACCAACTGAGCCACACCAGCCAAGGCAAGAGCCTAAGCCAAAGCACTCTTAACCAAGTACTTTTGCCAAGGGAACCCAACAGTCTGTTAATTCCTTACAGGCCTTGGAGTCTGATCTCCTCCCTACTGATTCATTCCTCAGAGACAAATAAGACATGGCCCATGCCTTCCAGGTGATCACAGTCCAGTGTAGGAGACAGGAATCAAAATAAAGAAGTAAAGTACAGAGTGAGGAACAACATTAATAGAGGTAACCAACAGGCGCAGTAAAAACACAAAGAGAGAGGTCAGTTCAACCTGACTAATCAGGTAACACTTCTAGAGGAGGTAGTGCTTCAGCTAATTTATAACTGTGGACAGAATGGGACAGATAGTAAAAGGCCATGTGAAGTTGTGCTTTTATCCTGAGGGGCTTTACCAGTGGAATGATTTGTATTAGAGAAAAATAACTCTGAGGCTGATGAAGAGGATGGGGGAAGGGTACAGCCAAAAAAAGCTAAGGGCTGGGTGCTTGTGAGGAGGCTTGCACAGCTGTACTGCCAAGAGACCTGTATAGACAAGAGACAAAGAGGACCTGAGTTATGGCAGTGGTGGTAGGGATACCATGGAGTGAGATTGGAGAGGGTCCTACAAGGGGACTGACAGGATTTTGTACCTGACTGGATGTGGGAGGTGATGAGGGAGAGGTCAATGACCACCTGCTTCATGCCTTGGGTGGATGGTTGGAAGTGACAGAGATGGGGAATAGAAGAGGGAGTAAGTCTGGCGAAAGATATTGAGGTCTGATTAGGACATGTACTTGGGTGGGGGGTCTGGACTACATCTCGGTAAAGATATTCTGGAAATGAAGAGACTATTAAGAACAACTTAATCTGCCTAAATTTGGAAATTAAGATGTCTGGTAGGGAGTTGATAATATGTGTGTGGCATTTAAGAGAGGTCAGGATGTGCGGATTTGAGAATCATTGGTGTATGGATGATAATTAAGGCCATGGGAAAGACAGGTAAGGAGAGAAGAGGGCCAAGAGTCTTAGGGAACATCAGCAATTAGAGAAGTGGTTTTCAACCTTGGCAGCACATTTGGATCAGCCAGGAAACTTGAAAAACCCTAGTGTCTGGGTTCCGCCCTAAGCAAACTAAATCTGAATCTCCAGTAGTGAGCTGTAAAAGTTACTTAGGTGATTCTAATAATAGAATTGTGGGGCTGAGAACCAATGACTCAGAGGGAGGGCAGAGGAATGGTGCTAGGAAAGGAGACTTAGAAGGAATGTTCAGGAAGATAGAAAGAGTTTCCGGAAGGGAGAGTTCCAAAGCATCAAATGATGCAGAATAATAGTGGTTAACCCCTACCCAGTATTTGTGCTATGTCAGGGACTTTACATGAACTCCCAGAGACCCTGGGAGGAAGGTGCTATTATTATCATCGCCATTTAAAACATAAGGGAACCGAGGCATGGGGATGTTAAATACTTGCCCCGAGTCACACAACTAGTAAGCAAAAACCAGGATTCTAGCTCTCGCAGGCCATTGCCAAGTCTGTGCTCCTAAACACTGTGCTAGGCTGCCTCTCCCGCAGAGGGCTGAGTCAGATGAGCACTGTCCATGGCTTTAGCAGTTAGCTGGTCAGTACAACCGTCAAAGGGAACAGCTCTCCTCTTCTCTTTCCCTTCTTTCTGTCTCCCTTTTTCCTTTCCCCTAGGTCACTAAGGCAGCTAGCTGCACCTTACCTCCTGGCCTTCTGGCTGATGGGGTTAGGTGGAGCTGGTCCTCCTCCCTCTCTTGGTGAGACAACAGTTTGGCCATGAAAGGAGGTCACAGCTGTGGGGCACCTGGCCAATAGCCTCTTCATTTACCAGGTTGAACTGAGCATCTTTTCAAGTCTCCACAGTCTGGGAAAGGGCAGGGAGTTGGGTTGATGCAGAAGAGAGTAGTTGCAGAGATAGACCTTGAAGAGGAAAAAGACTGGAATTCACATCCACATGGAGGGGATGTAAGTGTAATCAGACACCTGGGACATCCCCATGCATACTCCTGCCTGACATCACCAAGCCCTGGAGAAAACAGTGGTTCTTAACCAGTCTACCTGGATGAGGGGACTTCAGAAAACCGTGATATCTCATAAACAATTGGATCAGAATCTCTGGGGGGTGGGACCCAGGCACTGGTGGATGCTGAAAGCTCCCCAGGTGATTTTAACGTGTAGCCAGATTTAAGAACCACAACCTCAAGAAAAGAGCTCTGGATAAGCATAGAAGACCCTGCCTGATGCTAACCTTAGCTTTGTCATTTCCTAGGTGGGAGGTCTTGGGCAACCCATGGGACCCCTTTGAGCCCTAGTTTTCTTAATCTGTAAAATGGGGGTACTAATTTTGACCCTGACTACTTTATACAGGTTTTATGCTCAGGTAGATCGCTGGATGTAATGTATTCTGTTGTTTACATAGGGTAATTATATAAAAAGTGAGGTGGAATTAACCAATATAGACATTAAAATACAAATAAGTGCATGTGTTCACTTGGCATAGGTAGGGGCACTTGAGTGAGCGCATGCGCACTCACACACCCACACACACACCCAGACGGCTGCTGGTTGAGTTCTGAAAGCAGAGCTGTGGTCTTCTAAGCATGGCCTTTTATGTTTTTAGCCTTCAGAATATGCCATTAAAATATGGAGAGATTATCTGGGGTTTGTGTGTGTGTGTTTAAATGTTTGCTAAAGTGTGGCATCATTTGAGTCCGCCTGTCAGCCTATCAGAAACGTCATCTATAACCTTCACTGTTTGCAGTTTAATCTCCCCTGCCTCCCCGCGGGCCCTGTTCTGACATTTTAAACCCCATAAATGACAGTAGTGCTCTAAGCCATTTTGAAAAAAGCCAAGCATTTGGAAAAAACATACATAGAGACATACCCCTAAAATTCCCCTTCCCCTGAACACATGCTCACTCACGCTCATAAGTGGAATCACACACATGTTCATACCCATGTACTGGCCATTGTGGGAAAAATCACAGATACTGGCCAACGTAAGTGCACACGTGTGGCAGCAGGACAGATGCACGGAAGCACAGCCCTGTATCTGGCGCCTGTGCATGTGCTCTAGCAGACACAGGCAGACACACCTTTCCGCTCCCATGCTAAAGCCCCATTCTTTCCTCTGTTCATTGGCCTTGAAAGAGAATGGAAGAATTTTGGGTCCTTGGAGGACTGGTGCTGGAAGCAATAGAGTAACATGGGAGGCTGAGGGGTCCCGAATCTTGGAGTTTAGTGTCAGGAAAAGATGTACATTTAACAGGCTCTTAGAATGCCCATGAGTAGAAGGGGATAACAAGCAAATTGCTCTCTACCCTACCAGCTCACTGCATTTGGGGAACTGAAAAAAGAAAACCCAGAGATGTTTATTAAAGGGATGAGCATGTAAGTGTAGAAAGACATGGTGTAAGATGTTAGCAATGAGCTCCATAAAGGCAGGGACCTATCAGCCCCTGGCTTTATCCCTGGGACCTGGCACAGGGTCTACAATATGCCAGAGACTTGTAAATCTTGAGTCTCTGAATGACTAAAAGAATATGAAAGAATGTGTAGGCTCTAGAGTAAGTGGTAAGGTGTGTGTATGTGCATGCATGTGATGGAGGAAGACTAGAGATTGGCTAGTTAAGGACAGTTTCTTAGAATATATGACCTGATCTGGGACTGGAAGAGAGGGACCCACATCACATCTGATATCCATTTGTTCTAGAGTAAATGGCCGACTTTTCCTGCTTTGGACTATCTCTGACTTTGCAGTAAGATCTCCCCACTCAAAGATAAGACAGACTCCCAGATAAAGGGGAAAATAATAGTGACAGTGAATTAGGATTACCTTGGTGTAGTCCTGGGACATTTTCCTGAGCTGACAAACCTTTCTTCTTATGTATGAGGCATGTGTACTAGCAGAAGACGGGGACTCTGGATACCCCTGCTTGATTCTTGGGGGCTCTGTGGATTCTCCGTGGCAGGGCTGGCTCCTCTGGCTCTCCCTCCCACCACCTCAAGTCATTGTGCACTTTAAGGAACTGGTTTCCATGGCAACCAATTAGTGTCAGCAAGTGAGGGCTGTGATGTCAGGATGGGGGTGGGGTGAGAAACCTCCACCCCTCACATTCTTGGCTCCCTGCTCAAGGTCTACAGCCTTGCAAGGAAAGCTTCAGAAGAGATGCACGAACTGCACTCCTGAGGACCACAGGTTCTGGGTTAGGGCCCAAGAGTAGGGATTGGTTTGTAGATCTGATTCACCTGACGGTATCCCTGTCAGCCAGTCCGCAAGGTTGTGGGCCCAGTAGTGTACAGTGTGAGCACACATAGAAGGGTAACAAGAGTAGGAGATCATTGTGCAGGTCCCTCCCTGTCCTCAGGAGAGAGGGCTCCTCCTCTTTCTTTATTTGGGAGGCTGATAAGCAAGGTCCAGAAGGAGCCTTGGCTCAAAGGGGAAGAGACTTTGTTCTCAGGCCTTACTCGAGACCTGTTGTTGCCCCTTCCCCCAAGGCTGGATGCTTTAGACTATGGGAGGAAAGTACATGATTTAAGTAAAGGAGTAGGAAGCCCAGCTAGGAATGCATCCTGAGAGTGCAGGAGAGATAATCCAATGGGTACTTAGCTCACTGATCCTTGGAGCAAAGAATAAAATATGGGAAACAGAGCTCCAGCATTTTGAACCCCTAGATCTTTGGGACCATGGCTGGACTTCCTGAGGGGCATTCTGGCCAATTTGGAAAGATCATTTTAATCAAAGGATAAAAGACAGAATGCAAAGGATTTTGTCCTTAGGAGAAAAAGAAGGCTGGGCATTCATTTACTGGACTTCCTGACCAAAATGTGCTAGCCATCATGCCAGCTGCGCAGGCCCCGCTGTGAAGGTGGTGAAGAGGACAGCGATGATGATTATGATGATAAACAGCAGCAGCTATATTCTTCACAGCACGTTACTTTACAAAACATTCTCACAGTAGCCCAACTGGTAGGTAGAGCAGGAATTGTCTGCAGGTTGGGTCTGGAAGCACACTCCGAGATAAAGAGTATTGTGCAAGAGCTGTACGGAGCATGCCCCTGGGACCATCACCAGTGCAAGGGAAGGGACTAGAAAGGAGTTCTGGCCAGGGGAAGAAGTTATGCTGTGCTGCAGTCCCCCAAAAGCCTTAGCCCACCACAGGTGGGGCTGTGAGGCTGGATGGCCCTTTGGAACTGTCCAGAATTGGGGAGAGGTGGCTGGGCCTTCACATACCCATCATGACCAGGCATTAGATACTGGCTGCCTAGGGAAAGGGGCATGACCTTAGGCGAAGCAGCTCTCTGCAGCACAGACAAATTCAAGAAAGCCTGACAGGTCAAGGCAACAGCTGGAGGACGTCCTTCAGTGCTGAGGGAAGCTCGGCATTGTGCTGTGGCCTCACGCTGCAGGCTCCACCACGGCACTTATCACTCTCCTTTTGAAGATGAGGAAATTGAAGTTCAGAGAGAAGTGGTGACTTGCCTCATCATACAGCTACCATACAAGCAGGTTAAGGTACAGTTTTAGCATCGTAGACTTAGTCTTGGCTTCACAGCACAGGGCCTATGGTGTAAAACTCATCCAGGGTGACTGCATGAATAAATCATTAAGGGAACCCTTGACCTGGACTTCATGGAGGACGGGCGGTTCGAGCTGAAGTTGCCCTGGCTGGGGGCTTGGCCTGGGAGCTCTGTGCATTGTCCCCGTAAGAGAGTCAGGCTGCAGAGACCCTGTGCCAGGCCTCTGGAGGGCTTGCCCAGTTCTGCCAAGGTCCAGGGAGCCTCCTCCCCTTCTGGAAAGTGGAGACTATGGCCTTAATCCCTTTCAGCTCAGGGACTTCAGAGCTGGCTGATCGGGTCGCGAGAAAAATCTTCCTGACAGATGTGTCGGTTGACCAAAAGATGAGGGGCTTTGAGGAGATTATTCTGTCTGTTTGATGCCTGGCCCCAAAGTCCCCAGGCAATGGAACCCTTTGGGGGCTTCTGGAAGGGGGCAGAGCAGTCAGCAGAGGTTCAGCAATGGTCAACCTTTCTGGCCAGCCTCAGGGACACTTGCTGAGGGATTGAGAGAGGGCAGAGAAGGCGAGAGGGTGGACAAGGTGAGAGAAGGTCAGAAATATCAAGGTGGAGGCCAAGAGAATAGGGATGGGACTGGCTTACTCAGAACCAGCCACTCCCACAGAAACAAACTGAAGTCTGGCCTTATTGGCAGGCTGCTGGGCTGGGCCGTCTAAGTGTCCGATTAAGGATATTGGAAGTTACTGAAGAGTGTTATGTACATATGGCCTGTGGTTGGGGTGGGGGCAAAACAGGGGCAGATGAGTGTGAGAAATGGAGTAAAGAGGATCCATGCCCCTTCCTCACCTTCACATTGGAATTGCTAGGTCCACAGGCTGGGGGTGGCAATGGTTCTTGCTTTCATTTATTTTTCCTTTGACTCTCTCTCCCTGGCTAGGAAGGGGGAAAGAGCTGAGCTGCCACAGGAGAAGGACCCAGAGATACAAGAGGCAAAGGAACAGGAAACTAATGGCAGCTCCAGAGTCTCTGCCAAGGAGACTGGAGAGGATCTACCAGCCCCTACCCAGTTTCTCCTTTTCTCTGAGGGCAATGGGCATGTGCTCCAGGGACCAGGTCCTTCTTGCCCTTTTCTGGGGGGCAAGAGTGAGTGGCCACAGCTTCTTTCTATCCAGGAGACTCTGATCAGAAAGGACTTTTTTTTTTAAACTCTTGCCAACTTACTCATCCCCACATGCACATTTCCCTTCATGACCTTGTGACTCCTCCATTAGGTCTCCTTTCTTCTTGCTTCAAAAAAAAAAAAAAAGTGGGGAGGGTTGGAGACCAGGGAGGGAGGCGAGGCAGCCGAGAGGCTGAGCCAATCGCGGGTCTGCAAGGTGCAAAGCAATCAGCAGAGCCGCTGGTGAGCGGGGTCACTCAGTAGTGTGCCCATCAGGGTGAAATCCTTTCAGCTCTTCGCCAAACCCCTAGTGAAAGACAATCAGGCTCGCTGTCACCGAGCTAATTCTGTCTATATAAAAGCAGTAATGAAATTCACGGCAGGATTACCCTCTCCATCCAATGGGCCAGCGTCGTGGTGACATATCTCTCTTATTGCCCGAATGTAACACACCATCTAATTTACGTCGTGTAGCGAGCAGGAATGAAATGTTCATAAAGAATTGCTGCATCTCGTCACCTTAACTGCGGCCCGGGGCTCTGAGGCATCTGTCAGGGAGAGGAGCAGGAGGAGGGAGGGCGGGCGGGGCTCCTGGCGCAGCAGCCAAGGCAGGGGTACTGGGGGGTTGTTGTTTCTTAATAGGGTGAAATGGAGGCAGAGGGAGGCAGGGGCTAGGGCGGGGCAGGGGGAGGAGTGGGAATGGGGGGGCATGGAGGGCTTTGGGGATGCCAGGGTAAATAAGGGTAAGTTGAAGTGGTCTGGAGGGAGTATTTGGAAGTCTGTGTAAGTCTGGGGGGCCAGAGAGTCTGAGAGCATGCGTGTTTGGGTTGGGGTGAGTTTGGGAAGATAAATGAGTGCTGAAGTAGCAAAGAGCTTGGTGGGGAATACGGCCCTCTAGGTGCCTGTCAGATACCATGGGGTCTCTCTCATTCTCTGGAGTGGAAATTCATCCACATCTGAAGGATATCAGGACCAAATTCTCCTGTGGATGAGAAAGGAGACCTTTATAAAGGTGACAGATGTTTAGGAGCAAGTTCTACAAACCTAGGAGTTGTCCATGGGTCCTCCTGCCCTGTGTCTTTCTCATTCCTCCTTTTCTCTCTGTCTCCACCATGCCAGTCGAAGGCCACACCATCTCTTGCCTGGCAAACTCAGCAACCCCCTCCTGACTCGGCTCCCCATGTGCCCTCTTGCCACCTCAACTGAGCCAGGTAGTGGCCATGTCACTACTACCATTGCTTAACTTGAAACCCTGCTATTGTGTCGCCTTGCTCTTATGAAAAAAAAGACCGGAATCCACATCTCCAACTTCTTTGCTCCACTCTCCCAATTGGAAATTGTGCTCCAGCCGTGTTGGCCTTTTCCTGTTGTCTGAATGTGCTGTGTTCTAACAGCCACTGGGACCTGGGGAACACTCCACCCCAGCATGGCCTCCACTCCTACTCCCACTTCAGATGTCAGCTGAAATGCTGCATTCTGGGGGAAGCCTTCTGTGACTATCCAGACTTAGTTAACTTTCCTTTGATTTGCTGTCTTAGCATAATTTACTTCCTGTACAAGACAGACCACACATAATGAGAATATGTTTTCTTTTGTGATTATTTTATTACAGCTTATATTCCCCCACTGGACTCTGAGCTCCACGAGGGAAGGGACCATTCCACTTTGCTCACCATTATGTCTCCAGCACCTGGTACAGTAGCCAAAGACAAAGTGGATGCTTGGTAAATATTCATTGAGTGAAGGAGTGAAGGGATTGCACAACCACCAGAAACTCGGCTCCTTCCTTCTTCTACCCATTCAGCGAACATTGACTGAATGCCTCCTGTGTAGCAGGCACTGTCAGAAGCACTGTGACCACAATGCTAAATAACTGAAGACACAGTCCCTGCCCCTGAGGTGCTCACAGTCCGGGCATAGAGACAGACAAGCAAATAAGGCTACCATGGTGCTAAACCTGTCCTGTGCTGCTTCACTCCAGGGAAGAGCCACAACCCAAGCCCATCATTATGGTCATCTATGAGATGTGGCTGACCTTCTGGGGCCATATAAAATTCTCCCTAAACTCCCCCCAGACAAAGCTCAGTCACCTTTATGGGAAAAATTAGCACAAGAAAGAGATTTTATTAAAGAGTCATCATTTGAATCCTCTTACTAGTGATAAAACAAGAAGCATTAACTGAGAATCAACTATGTGTGAAGCATCTAATCTTATAACTGTGACATCTTGGAATTATTACCCTGTTCTATAGATGAGGAAACTGAAGCCAACTGAGTTTAAATAACTTGCTCAGAAAAGGTCACACACCTGACCCACAATGGGTACTCAATAAGAATTTATTGAGTGAATGAATGAATGAGAAGCTAATAATTAGAAAGGACAGGAGTCAAACCTAGACTGTCAGCCTTCAAAGTCCCTGATCTTTCTACTGTTTATTTTAGGCAACTATTTTTGGCTTCTCAGGGTCTGGTCAAAATTAGAGAAATAATTGGAGGTTGGATTCACGATCCATGCTTTCCCCTGACCCAGACCCTAGAATTTCCCTTTCTATAGATATACATGATACCTCAGATACCAGGCCTGGCCAGGGCAGGAAGATTAGGTTTAGAGAAGACCAGACCTTAATATCTCTGAGGAGATGCCTGTAAGGCAAACCCTTCCCAATCTTTTTCTCTCCTTTCTCCAACACCCCAGGCTTAGGTTAGGTTATCAAGAAGTCTGGGAAGGAGTCTTTTTTTGTGGGAGATGGAATATCATTCTTCTGTGTATAGAATCAATCATGTCTTGTTATATGTCTCTTGTGCTTAAGATATGTGGTCCTTTCTCATGAATTCAAGGATATTTACTCTCCACATGATATATGTCTATGTGTGCATGTTGTGTTGACATGTGCTCAAGTATGTATACACACGTATCAATAAACCCATCTTTTTGTTAGTTTTCTCATAGCCCACTGGTTTATATTCTGCATATGCAGACACCTGAGTCTGCACCCTGAAGTTTCTTCCAGCTAATGCTGTCAGGTCATAGAGTTGTACTGTGTGCCATGTGCTTCTTCTTATTTTGAGAAAAGTTCTACTCCCTGGCAGTGAGTAACTTTCTCTTTATCAAAGAGCTAATGCATAGATATATCATTGAAGATATAATATATGCCTGGCAAACAGTCATCTCTCAATTCATGTTAGCTATTAACATTATTATAGCTCATTTATCCTCCTTGACCAGAGGGCTTCCCTCCTTCTCCCCATAGCTCTTCTAAGGCTGGAAGTACAAGTACCCATATCCACTCCTGCCAGGGAGCTGTGTGAGGCTTGGTGCACTCATGAGGATCTCCTGAGGTTAGAGGGCCCCAGGCCGTTGCAATCTATATTTCTCAGGAGGACAAAAATCTCACACACCCCTGACAGGCAGGACTAACTCATATTTTTAAAGTCCCATAAAATAAGTCTCAGGAGTCTCTTTAGACATTACATCTAAAACCTTAAACTTCTAAGATACAGATTGTTTCCTAAATCCATCTGGGTTTATTTTTGTTTGTTTGTTTTTAAAATTTTATTTATTTATTTTAGAGAGAGGGGAAGGTAGGGAGAAAGAAAGGGAGAAAAACATTGATGTGAGAGAGAAACATTAATCAGTATCCTCTTGCATGTGCCCCAAATGGGGACTAGGGCCACAGCCCAGGCATGTGCCCTGACTGGTATTTGAACTGGCAACCTTTCACTTTGTGGGATGATGCCCAACTAACTGAGCCACACCAGGCAAGGCTAACCCATTCTTCTGCAGTTGACACCTTTTTTCTGAGGTCAGACCTGAAGCCAGACCCACTGGCTAATGCCTACCAGAGATGAGCAGTTTCAGCCAAGACACCTGATAATCCTAGCACCCTTCCCTTGGCTCAGGTGACCTATCCTCCTAGCCAGTGATTGTTCTGTGGATCTGCCATGAGTTGATATTCTAAACCAGACCCACTTCTTCAGGTAAAGCAAGATATCATTGAAGTTGGATGGATACAGAGCATTCAGTAAGTAGGAGCAAGAGAGGGGAGAAATGAGAGAGCAAGATACAACCGAACAAGGTGAGTTCAAAGAGTCAGGATTCTCCAGACAATATCTATTCTTAAATTGGCATCAAGCATTCTTTTCAGGGTCTGTGGAAACCCTAGAGTCTGTGCCTAGAAGTGTATTAAGATTAAGTTTTGCTTGATTGTCTTTGGACAGGCAAGAGAGCGATGGAAGAGTCTATGGAACAGATAAACCAGAAGAGGTTGGTGATGAATTAAAAATTGGAATCCAATCCTGTTAATGTACTTATTTGATTTCCACATTTTTCTATCGCCTTTATTCCCACTCCTCTTTCCCCTTCCCCCAGACTGACATACATAATACCCTGATGGCTATTTCAGCTGCAACTTTATATGTCCAAGGAAGCCTGAGCTCCCCAGCTGCTGGCCAGCTCTGATCCTCTAAACCCAGAGGGAATAACTGGTCATAGTTCTCAGGCATGGCAGATCCCAAGTGCAAATTTGGCTCCTGCTACCAACAGACGCTGATGCTGGCCAGATCACTTAACTTCTCTGTGTTTGACCTTTTTGTTAGCCTCCTGTTCCCCCTCCACATACACCACTCCAGATGATGCTGACAAGCATCCTGAATTTCCTGAAAAACAATTTTAGAAATTTACCTTTCCATTTCCCATCATAATTACCAGATCAGAATATAGTTTCCAGGAGGATTAGTTTGGCCTTGGGTGGACCAGTCCTCTTTACTGCTGACCTGGACAGCTGTTTAGTCACCAGCCAGCAGGACGGAGTGAGAGTAGATTGGTGTAGCTCAGCCCTGCTGCTGAGTGTGTGACTTGTTATGGTAACAGCAAAAGTAATTTTCCAGTCTCCTGGCTTGTCGGAGGGCTTTGTGAGTACCTATAGATACTATATGGTTTAAAACTGTATCAGCAGAAAGCATCAACCAGCAGCCAACCTGCTTGGAGTTCGGTATGATGGTGAGGGGATGTCTAGTGTGTAGTTGAAAATGAAAGGCCCTCAAAACGGAGACTAATTGATGACTTGAAGAAATGGGCATCGATTCTTGTTAAATATGGCTCATCTCCCTTGTTCTCTAGGCCCTTCCAAAGCCAGAAACTTGGTTTGATGATCATTACCTGCTTGATGTCATTAAATGCCCTGGTAATCTGCAGGGATATGCAATTATGCTGTAGTTAGTGATTGTTCACTAAGTAAACCCTTGGTGTAGTTACCATGTAAGTCAACGGTATTTACAGGATATTTTTTCTGCCTGTAACTCAAAGCCTTACCGAAACAAATTGGAATTGCCTTCTGGAGGCCGTTGTTATAAATTACAGACCCAACATCTGTCCACATCTGCAACGTCTAGACAGCCTGTCTCAGCTACAAGAGAGGAGTGAGATGAACGAGGGAAAATGAGGGAGACGTGGAGTGGTAGAGGGAAATCTCAGATCCACACAATTTTTCTCTTCAGAGGTTTGCCTAAATAAATCCTGTGCTAACTTCTCAGATGGACCTGAATTTCAGCAGCCTGACTCCAAGCTCTGAAGAGTTCAGGGCCTGATCATCACCCTGGATGTATTGGCAATGCAGCCACTTCTGTTGGGCCACATCTCTGCCCTTACAGGCGCTCAGGGGTCACAGTGGGGCCTGGAAGATGGAGTTACAGATACAAACACTGACTACAGCCACATCCGGAGAGTTGGCTGCTTCTCCAAATTCCCTCCATCCCCTCTCTCCTGTGCTCCCTGACTCTTACCCCCACCTGGCTCAGCTTTTGGGGGTGAGACATTAATTTGCCTGTTTTTCTTGTGGTCCCTCTCCTGCACCCATGATAAGGAGGCTACCCGTCAGCTGAGTGATTGTATTTTTTTACAGTTCCTAGCACAAACCTTCTCATTTATATGTAAAGCAGCCATTAGTCATAGCTCCGTTCCCACACACTGCCTGATGTACAATCACATTTTGCAGCGGATGAATCTTTCCACACAGCTGCTCTGCTATGAATAATCCGTCTCCAGTCCCATAAATCAGAAAAAAATCATGCACCTCGTTCGCCTGATCCTTACACAAAGTCATATATTTTACATGAGGACGAGCTAAATATTCATGAGTCTTAAAGGCTTTTTTCACAGGCACTTGTTGGGGTTGTCTTCTACTATTGGGGGGATACTAGGGTGGTATTTAGAAGAACTAGGGCTTTTAGAAAGGAGAGAGGAAGAGAAGGAAGGAAAGTGCATGTGCGTGTGTGTGTGTGTGTGTGAAAGAGAGAGAGAAGAGAAAGAGAGATCAAGATTCTTAGTCTAGGAGTCGTGCAGGACAAAGGATGCTCCTGTGAGGTCTTAAAAAAGGTGATAAGTACCTGTTTATCTGAGCTTCCATCCTGTTCAGAGCCATGGGTATTGCCTCCCTGACTTTCAAGGTCATTTCATTAACCTTTGCGCTCTGATCTGTGCAGCAATGATTTTGGCCCTTCTCTGTATAGGGAGGTGCCTGAGAGTCCCATCCAGATTTGATAAAATCAGAACTTGGGGTGAGGGAGTGGAGACAGTGGGAAATTAGCAGATATCAAGAAATCCACTCTGAGGCTAACAAAGCCTCTGACCTACACACAACTTCAGGCTCTATCAGCTTCCTGGAATTTTGTTTATACCCCATTCTGATTCCAGAGAGCATTTAAGATGATTTTCTTCACCTTCTACTTTATCTCTGTCCCTGACTATCTCCTTCTATTCACCCTCCTAGCTCCTCGGGCGCTGATCCCTGCACACCCCTCACCCCACTCCACTCCCCGTGCCTAAGGCTTCTGCTCAGGCGGTCCACATATATGGCCAGAAATACTCTGCCAGCACTGCTCCTCAAACTCCCCCCACCCCCAAATGCAAAACTTAACCCCTCCATGAAGACTCATTTCACTAAATAGAGGAGAGGGAGTTACTTGCCTTGCCATGTAAGGCCCTGCCTCTTTCTTTCCTAGCTAAGCACTCATCATACCAACCTCTCTGCTGGCAGGTGCTTTTTCATTTTGTTCTGGCATTCGCTCAGCATTTGTCTATGTGTTCAGTGGTGCTGTCTGACTCATTAATGCCGTGGTCTGCAGTGGTGATGATGATGTGTCTTCACTTCCCTGGAAGGGTAGAAAATTCTTCGTGCTGGATTTCACTGACAAGATTAAGAACATATTTCTAGGTAGAGATTTCTTGGGTTTAGTTTTATACCTGAAAACACATATAAGCCCTCAGATCCTTTTAGCCTTTGGTGGATAATGATAATGCCTTGGGTTCTGATACTGTCCTCAGATGAGGAACTGCATCAAAACTGCAGTAACATCTCTGTGGGGAAAATCACTTCTCTCTTTAACAGATGGGCAAACTGAGGCATAACCTTGGCAAATTACTTGAAGTCAAATCAAAAGGAGATGACAGGAGGCTGCAATTACATCTGAGTTAACTTTCGAATTTTGACTCAGGGCATCAAGTATTTTTTCCTCCACCAATCTCCCCAGGGCCAAAGGCCAGGGATCAAAGCCTTTTCTCATTTCTCTAAGTTCCCCAGGTTGACCTACTCTGCTGCCCCTTGCTCCTCCTGCTCTCAACCCACTCCTGTAAACTATTCAGAAAGAATTAAGTAAAAAAAAAAAAAAAAAAAAAAAAAAACCACCAGAGAGGAGGAAAAAGTCCAAACAATCACAGATGGTAGACTTACAAATTTAATTTAAAATCATTCTTTATTATCCAAAATATTAAAATTAAAGCTATAATGCCCAAAGGAAAACACAGATTAAAACCCCCCATGTTTCAGTCTCTTCCTCAGGGGGTCCCAAAAACACTGAGTGAGAATGCTTTGAAAGGAAAGCAGGAGTGCAGGAGCAAAGAGCCAGCTGTAGATCACTGAGCCAAACACTTGGTGACTGACCCAATCAGCTTCCCTTAAAGCCAAACACCAACTGTTTCATGTGCAATTAATGATTGCCCTGGCAAATGGAAGTGCATCAAGTCATCACAGGCATCTTTGAATGAGAAGACACACAGCAGTCACAGGTAGCTCATCCCTGGCATCTACATAATGATATTACTAGGCTAATCTAGGCTCAGAGATTTAATTCTGCAAAACACCATGCACTAAATATTTATATTCATAAAGGGGCTAAGAAAAAAAAAAAAGATCACATGCTGCTTGTAGTCTCCCCATTTGTCTAGAATAGGCTGCTGGCTCATTTTCCAGGGTGTATAGTTGGGGGGTCAAGGACATCAGTCAAGTGTCAGTAGAATTCCAGTGTTTTTGGCCTCCAACTTCATCCTTCAAAAAGGGCTCATTGCCGGATTGGGTATTTAGAAGTACCAAAGAGAAGGCAAAGCCCCTTTCTTCTCTGGAGATGCCAGCACAAAAAAGGAGTCCTCCTCATATGTCAAAGCTAAGAAAGGGGCAGTAGAATGGATGAGAATGTCTGTTTCCCATCCTTTGGTGCAGGAAATCAAAGTCCAGAGAGGACCAGAGACTGTTTGAGTCATCCTTTACACATTTCAAATTCTCAAGTATAGATACAATTCTGATTCCTGAACTGTAAAACTGAAGAAGGAGGACTTTTCAAACAATCGCAAAAAACTGATGCTAATGGAAAGAACATGTATGTTCTTTGGTCCTTTGGATTTGTTTCTACTGAAGCCTAATTCTGAGCTATACCCTTACTCAAATGTTCTTATTGTAGCACACTGCTGGGCCTGAGCACCTCTAGCATGTAAGGCACAGGATCTAACCTGGCTTGGCCTTCCCCTCTCCAAATGATTGCCAGGATCATTTCTGTTTCTATCCTGGAGACTGTGCTCCTCTCCCCACTGTCATGTCAAGCCCAATTCTTTTAGTTCAGCCCCCTCTGCCCTTTTTCTCTCCTTGGCAGAAAATGCAGATGATGAAGGCTTTCTGTTCCCTGTGTACCCCATGACTTGGAACCTTCAGCAACTTTTCAAGATGGGATCAGCTAATAAAATTACATTAGTTACAATCCAAAAAGATTAACCAGCCTTAAGGGTTTCATGGCTAAGCATTACACTTTTCAATTTTCCTACAATTAAGCTAACTACAAATAATATTGACAAATAAACTGCCAGATCCACTAGCTGAAGCCCTGCTGTGGGAAGGGAGGGTTGTTCCACAGCTGACTGATTGTCCAGCTATTGCCTGAATTTATAAGGTCCAGTCTGTGAGTTCTAGCATGCTCGGACATTGGCACCCAAGCCTTATGGGTGGAGGGGCAATGAGGAATGGTTGCTGGTTTTGTTCCTAAAAAATTTTTAAAGATATCAATAATAATCTTGACTCTTGCCTTCTTGCCACCTCAGAGGAATTTTCCTGGTTTCCTCTCATTTCTGGACCTCCTGCTAGAGAAAATCCAGGGGAAGGAGACCTGTATTTTCATGAGGGACAACCATATCAGCTCATTAACTAATTTGGAGTCACAAATCCAGGGCCTAAAATAAATTAGGCTTTGCACTAATAAAACGTGGGGATAGGTAAGACCAAGAGTCTCAAGGGAAAACTCCCGCACAGTTGCTGACAGTGTATGGGGGCAGGACTTCTTCCTGCCCAGTTCCCCTGACAATGGGGAGGCCGAGAGGCTGCAAGACGTTTTGGACCCTGGCTGCAAAGCTAAGGCCCAATTCCTTCTCCAGTTATTTCTATTACTCAGTGTTGGAGACGCAGACAACAAGAGGAAGGGTGAGAATGAGGCAGAACAGTAAGAAGCTAGGAAAATTCCTAGGCAAGTGGAATGGGGAAACCGAGACAAGATAATTAATCAAGGCCAAATAATTTGAACTTAGAGTCAGCTAGTGAATCGCAAGACCTGGTCTTCCCTAACTAAGACACTTGAGAGCAAATGGTTTATGACTCTCCTCCCTAACCAGAAAATACATAGCTTAAATCACCCGGTCAGGTAGATAGAGGACAGAGACCCAATTAATGCCACTTGTGCCAGCCAAATCCAGATAAAGTCAGAGGAACAAATAACAAAAACCTAATTAGAGCCAGGCACACCAAAAATAAAAGTAAATCAGTAAAGTAGACTAAAGAATAATCCCAAACTCCCCTATATGCTCATTTTGATATATTTGCATATTAAAAAGATACCTGGAAAGCTGATAAATATTCTACTGACACTCTCCCCTGAGATGCTCACCTGCAGAAGAAGCTAAAACCCTCAAGACAAAGGATACCAGTGCGGGCTTGCTCTAGAGCAGCGGTTCTCAACCTGTGGGTCGTGACCCCTTTGGGGGTTGAACACTCTTTCACAGGGGTCGCCTAAGACCATCGGAAAACACACATCTAATTACATATTGTTTTTGTGATTAACCACTATGCTTTAATTATGTTCAATTTGTAACAATGAAAATACATCCTGCATATCAGATATTTACATTACGATTCATAACAGTAGCAAAATTACAATTATGAGGTAGCAACGAAAATAATTTTATGGTTGGGGGTCACCACAACATGAGGAACTGTATTAAAGGGTCACGGCATTAGGAAGGTTGAGAACCACTGCTCTAGAGCATGACCATGCCCCTTCTCGAGTGTGAACTTTTTACTTTCTCCTAAACTCTAAGAGACTTGCAACCAGGGTAGCAACAAGCAGTGGCAGTTCATCCCAGACTTAACCCATGATCCTATTTCCAAGGCCCGCTTTTTCTCTGACTTTCCAATGAGCTAACTGCAGGCCTACCTTGTCTCTCTTCTTTCTTATAACATTTCTAGGGAGCCAAAGGAGAGCACTGCTTGGACCCTCTCCTGTCTCTTCTTCCTCCCTAAGTCCTTCCTTTGTTTCACTGTCCCCAGCTTTAATAAACATGCTCTCAAAATCACTTAAACTGGTGTTGTGAAATCTTTCCTGCATGAAGTCAAGAACCCATACATTACAGGCTGGTCTGAGGCATACCCACCCCAGGCCCAATCTCTAGCCCATGACAAGGAGAAGTTGACTACAAAGGAAAATTGGATCACTGTTATCATTTAATGCAAGTTTACCATGTGCCATGTACTGTGGTAAGTGTTTTTTACTTAGTAATTTATTTAATCCTCATAAGACCACTATGAAGTAGATACTATTATCTGTTCCCATTTTACTTTTACAGCTGAAGAAACTGAGACTGAGAGAAATTAAATAACTAAACCCAGGTTTTGGTTCCAGAGCCTTCGCTCTTTACTATAAAGTTAGTGAAAATTGTCATACAATTCTAGGTTCAAAAAGTGTCTTTCTTTGGCAGGATCTAAATTCTGACCTAGTCTCAGAGTCATGCTCACTTTGATACTATGTTTGATGTTCATCAAAATCAACAAATATCTGATGAGAACCCAGGATCCAGGGCTAAATAGGAGGCAGTATTCTGTATTTCTCAAATTATGGCCAGAGGACAATCTTTTAAACTAAATCATCTGGGAAGCTTGTTAAAATGCAGGTTTTCATGGGCCTCATCTAACCTTCTTGATCTGAATGTAGGACTCATGAGTGTGCTGCTTGACAAGCTCTCCAGATGATTATGGTGCATCCAAAATTGGAAAACCATTGTGATAAACTACGAACACTGCTCTCAGATAGTTTCTATATAAATCCAAACTCCCCAGCATGGCATCCAGGCCACTTGTCTGACCCTAGGCAGCCCTCACCTCTGCTCTCCCGACTTCTTCGGTCTTTCAAACGTGCCAACCGCATTTCTTCCTCATGTCTTTGTTTTAATTCACCCTGGTCCCCACCCTCACTTATACTTTCCCTTCTACTCCTTACGTACATTTGTGTTTTACACGTCTGGGCCTGTGTGGTCTCTTTCCTTCTTTCTTTTTTTAATGTAATTTTTATTTAAGTACAGGATACATACAGAAAAGTGCACAGAATAATAATTTTGCATATGTAGTTAGCAGACTCTGCTTTGGCAACTTGTGGAGTCCTTAGAAGGGAACTATACATATAAAAGAACAGTAGTATTAGCTAAACCTTCTTCAGAAATAGTTCTCCTGCCCTGACCAGTGTGGCTCAGTTGGTTGGGCATTGTTCCACCAAGCAAAAGGTCGCCAATTTGATTTCTGGTCAGGGCACATGCCTGGGTTGTGGGTTTGATCCCAGTTCGGGAGGTGTTCAAGAGGCACACAATTGCTGTTTCTCTCACATTGATGTTTCTCTTCCTCTCTTTCTCTCTCTCTTCCCCTCTCTCTACAAATAAATAAATAAAATCTTTAAAAAAAGAAAGAAATAGTTCTTCTGAGATTCTCAGAAGAGAATTTTGGCTCCTAGAGATAAATAAATAATATGAACAGAAAGAATTTCAAATACAAGGTGAACCCGGGGTAATGTGGGGGGTCACATGGGCCGCAAGGTCATGTGGGGTTCACATGGGAGTCACCTATTGGTCACCCAGGAGTCATGTGGGACTCATGTGGCAGTCACCTGTGGGTCACAGAGGAGTCTACAGCTCAATGAATTTTTTCAGAGTGAATATACCAGTATAGTCAGCATGAAGTATTCTGAGTTTTTAAAAATATAACTTTTTAAAAATTGATTTTAGAGAGATAGAGGATGGGAGAGAGAGAAACTTCAATTTGCTGTTTCATTTACTTATACATTCATTGGTTGTTTTCTGTATGTGTCCTAACGGGATGGAACCTGCAACCTTGCCCTGTCCAGAGGACACTTTTAACCAACTGAGCCACAAATTTGATTCTAAATAGCACTGAAGAGTAGTTTGTCTTTAGTCTCTTAATGGAGCAGCAAAAAGGGAAATTACATGGTGCTTCACTTCTTAAAGACCTTTCCTTATAGAAGCTTCTCCCACAGAAATCTCTCTCCTTTCTTCCCTTTCTTTCATTCCTTTCACAAATAGTGTATTTATAGAGTACTTACCATGGGTGGATAATGACCAACAAGGTATACTGGGTTGTGCTTTCATGGCACTTACAGTCTCATGAGAGAGACAAATGAAACACAAGTAAGCAATCAAGAAATATAAATTGTGATGGATGCTCTGAGAGACTAACTGGGAGTTCTGTGGCAAGAAATGGGAGGAGTACCAACCAGGAGAGGAGAATGAAGCAGCTTAGGCGAAAGTGTAAACAGCAAAAACAAATGCCCTTGGCTCAGGGAGGAATCTTTCCTTTCTCTGACTTTGGTAGCCTCTCTTCAGCATCCTCTTCCCACCTTTAGAATCTCTCCTTTGCCACCAGAAGCTCTCTACCCTGTCTGCTTCTACTTATAATAGAGCAATCTACCACTTTCGCTCTTACAGCATAAGAAAGGTTCACCAGCACAAGGCCTGACTGCTTAGTGAGGTAGAGAAGAGGAATGTGAAAAAATGTGAACCTGCACTTTGATTTTTTTTTTTTTTTTGTCCCAGAAATATTTGAGTAGGATTCATCCACTTTCACTTTGGAATCAACCCTCAGTTTGTCTTCAACGGAGATGTCTCTGAACTAGGTCTGCAGGAAGCCTCTGAGTTGTCTCCTTCCTCTGGTTTCTCACAGTTACTACTGGGAGAATCACAGAGGAGCTCTGTTCAGGAGCTTTGAGGTTTAGAATCAAGAAGTCTCACCGGCAGCGTCAACAGCTACACTGCTTTGTTCCCAAAGTAACACTGTCATTGATACCCCTAGCATTGAAGGGAGGGGGCAGCACAGTCTGTGTCCCAAAGGGTTTGGCTGTGAGCCATTCAAATTCTCACTTAGCACTGATGACTTGAATCACAAAGAGACTTGAGGGTTCAAAAGTAGTTATGGGCTCTGTCATTTGGCTTTCTTTCTGCCCATGCCAGTGTGGGGCCTTCCTGCATGTCCTTCAACTTGCCTCTTCTTTCCCTTCTCCACCTCCACCCACCAGCCCATCCTCAGATCCTCTTTCAGTTCTCCCATGATCTGACTGACCTCTTCTGTGAGGAACTCCTTCAGTCAGATTCCCTGACAGGTGACTGAACTGGGAGAATGTTGGGAGATGAGCCCTCATAACAAAATAACTGGATCTTTCAAAAGCCCAGCTTTGCAACCCTTTACATGTCTCTGTATTATGTGATAGGGCGTCTCATTCCGTTAAACTGTACATGTTCTGAAGAAGGTAAATTAAAACAAATAAACAAAAAACTATGCTGCTATACTTAGATTCAAGTCAAGGCTTCAAAGCTGAATCGTGGTAAACAAATCTTTGTTATGTCTTCTCTGGGCCCCAGGCCTTGACAAAATTCTGTCAGGTCCTTACCATCATCATCATCATAATCTTCACCGCCATCAAACATTTACTCAGTCCCTAACATGAGCTGGGGCCCAGACAAAGTGCTTTACATACATCTTTTCCTCCTGGTCCAGCCAAATCGGGACTGCTAAGCCTGAACAAGGACAGTGGTTCGGTGGGTCAGTCTCCAGGGCTCTGTTGTGTATGAGGCACATTCTTAGACCAGAATTGGTACCAACAGAGAGAACACAGGGACTGGGTATAAAGTTTAAAAAGGTTGCTCTCTGACAGCTGGGACATGGTTGGGACAGTTCTCTGTGTTCAGTTAATAACAATGTAGGAGGATACTAGGTGAGGATAAGGGAATTTTGTGCTCAGGAAATCTTTGAGATCAGAAATCAGTACCGAGCTTTATGACCTTATATATTGTGAGCTACTGACATATTCATGGCTGAAATAATATATCTGAGATTTGCACCAGTATAATCTAGAGGACGGGGGAAATAAGAGGGTGGGGATATACCTGGAACAAAAGTGGCTGTAAGTCAGTATTTTTGAAGCTGAGTAATGAGCAAAAGGAGGTTCATTATATTCTTCTCTTTACATTTCTACATGTTTGAAAGTTTGCATAATTGAAAGTTAAATACGTACACTATGCATTTTTCCATTTTCGTTGTTTTCTTTTTCTTGGTTGTTTTGTTATTGCTTCTGAAGTAAGGCGCCTTTATTTATTTACTTTTAAAATGTCAGCCCATTTTAGCTGTGGTAAGGATAAACCAAGTCAAATGGATTTCATTTGCATTTGGGCCAAGAGAAAAGGCTCCCAGGATCCAGGAGCAGTGGTGATAGAAAGGATCATTGTGGGAGAACCCCAAGAAGGCAAATTTTCTGGGATAGGGAATACAGACCTCTTTGTATTGCTGTCCTGGCTCCCTCGTCTATACTGCTACCCTTCCTCAGAGTTGTTCCCCTAAAAAATTATCTCTTGATACATGGAGGAGATTGCATTTGATTTGAGGCATAATTCTTTGACGTTGTAGTCCTGCCTTTCCAACATCTCCTGCCTCAATCTGCTCCCAGACTTGTCTGAGGCTGACAGCCTGACTGGATTGTCTCTGTTCACCTGCTGACTAACATGTCCCATGTGGAAGTTCCTTCCAGCTGAAAGTTCTCCTTGGATTTTTCCCTGGGGCCTTCCTGAATGACCTTCCCAGCCCTGGAGGTTTATCCAGATTCCAGATCTGCTGGTCGCATGCTGAAATCTTCCACTTGCCCTTCCAGAGACACTGTTTCTATCTTGTCTGGACCTTGGCGAACAACCCATACTGACTGCATTTTACCCCCTGGCTCTGTTTATTTGGCCAGTGGGAGATATAAGAAAATTAGATGACAGAAGGAGAGTTATGTTGGGGCATAAATCCTTCCAGATCCTTCCCTGTTGAGTTACTGGGTAAGGGCTGCATCCCCTTTTGAAGGCCATAGCTTTTGTCAAGTGGCCTCTACCAACAGCTACCTCTCTGGACCTGGTAACCACTTCATCCCCTCAACCCTTCAGGTCCAGGTGTGGTATGGCTCCCACCTGTTGCTAGCCCATGGTATGCATTCTCACTGTTGGTCTTTCTATATCCTGCCCACACCTTTGCAAATAGGCTTTTAATTAAACCCTCCTCAAATTAATCAAGTTTGCATGTGCCAGGACCCTGACTGATACAGAACCATACTGTTGCCAGGAGAGCCCTAGTTAGTAAAGATACATTTTTGTGTTTTGTTTTTCTTAGAAAGCACAAAGTTTCTTGAAGGCGAGGCCCATCTCTTACCTGGCCCTGATCACCTCTTCCACAAATAGCCTTTTTGGGAGGCAAGGGGAATTCAAAGAAAAATAGCTTCTGATAATATAAATGTCTGGGAAATGAGAGTGGCCAGATAAAGGAAATCATCAACTTGAAGGAATGGTAGTAATGGGATCTGAACAAAGGAGAGTTAAAAAGAAAAGAACCTGCATAAAGTCTATAAAATTAAGTGTGGTAAATACTGTTGGTCAAATAGTGCCTAATAAATCTAAGCAAAGAAATCATGGGAAAGATAGCATTGTCTGCACAAAAGACTAATTTATCTTCCAAACTGGTAAAAACATGCAGCAAATATATAAAGTATTTTCTCATAATCAAAGTGAATATTATTTTTATCTGTTTGGATAAAAGTTTCTGATTTGGATACTACTGTTAGTAAATGAGACATTGTCGCTGCATTTAGGCTCTGGGGTTAGGCTACCTATAAGAGAATCTGTATGGGTTATCTATGATTGCTGCGTAACAAATAACCCTAAAACTTAACAGCCTAAGACAACAATAAACATTTATTATCTCACATGGGTCAGAAATTCAGGAATAGTTGAGTGTCTACACAGTGTCTCATGAGATTATACTCAAGGTGTTGGCTGGGGTTGTAGTCACCTGAAGACTTAACTGAGGCTGTTGGATCTTCTCCAAGATAGCTCACTCATGTCACTGGCTATTTGGTGCTGAATGTTGACAGAGGGCTTCAGTTCCTTACAATATGACCTCTCTGAAGGGCTGCTTGAAATTCCTCACAATATAGTAGTTTATTTTCCCCAGAGCAAGTGATCTAAGTGGGTAAGGGAGAAACTGTAGTATCTTCTATAACCTTGCCTTGGAAGTTACCCTCTATCATTTCCGTAATATCTTATTGGTTACACACACCAGCCCTAATCAATAAAGAAGGGATGTTAACACTAGAAGGCAAGAACTTTGGGGGGTCATCTTCGAGGCAGCCACCACAACCTTTGTTCTTCTCATTGCATTCTATCAGGGACACACACTTTCAATTTGCCCCTTTCCTGATGATGTTCACTTTGATCACTTGATTAAAGTTATATCTACCAGGCTTCTTCTCAGTGGAGTTACTCTTTGTTTTTCAAATTATTAAATATTTTGGGAGATGAAACAATGAGTTCTTTTGACATATCTCCATTATTCTTTGAGCACTTCTTTCTGTGTTTGGGCACAAAATGTTGTGGGCTCATCTTGTACTTTCCTTGTCCCAGCCTTGGAATCACCCATTTCTTGAAGAACAATGGTTCTTTTTAGTGGAGAATGGTATTTAGAAGCTAAGATCTGGATGCTAACTGTACTCCATTGTTTTTGGGTATTGCTGCTCCAAGGTCCACTCAGTGGGCAGGGCTAGGGAATGTATGTATGCATGCTTTTATGTAATATGTAACCAATCTCCCATGTGAGCTTCTTCCTCCACATGGATGTCCTTACCATACCACTTGGGCTTCAACAGCCCATGTCAGAGACGTCCTCTCTGCATGGACTTCAACCTTTTTCTACCCTGCATAATAGTTTTAAGACTAAATTGTTCAGCCCTGGCTGGTGTGGCCCAGTGGACTGAGCACTGATCTACAAACCAAAAGGTTGCCAGTTTGATTCCCAGTCAGGTCACATGCCTGGTTTGCAGGCCAGGTCCTCCACTTGGGGGCATATGAGAGGTAGCCAATCAATGTATCTCTTGCGCATCAATGTTTCTCTTCTTCTCTTTCTCCCTCCCTTCCCCTCTCTAAAAATAAATAAAATCTTAAAAAAAACGAAACAACAACAACAAGACTAGCTCTGGCTGGTATGGCTCAGTGGATTGAGCACCGGCCTGCGAACCAAAGGGTTGTCGGTTGCTGGTTGCCAGTTGCCGGTTTGGTGGTTTGATTCCCAGTCAGGGCACATGCCTAGCTTGCGGGCCAGGTCCCCAGTTGGAGGCATGTGAGAGGCAACCACACATTGATGTTTCTCTCTTTCTCTTTCTCTAAAAAAATGAAATCTTAAAAAATTTTTAAAAGACTGAATTGTTCAGGAAAGAGAAGGTGAAAACTGAGCCCATCTTGATGCTATATGCAAACTATGTAAAATTTAGAGCTATTAATTGCTAACATTTATTGAGTACTTACTATGTGCCAGGTAATGTTCTAAGGATTTTCTATGAATTCTCAGAGCAGCCTAATGAAATAGGAACTATTAAGATCCCCATTTTGCTGAAGGGGCATAAAGAGGTTAAGTAACTTGCCCAAGGTCAGGCTGTTGCTAATGAGATATAGCAGAACTGTTTTTATTGAACTTCTAGACTATCCTTAGGTATCCTGTGTCTTTCTGTTGCAGGCCTGGAGCACAGATATATATTGCTAAATGTCCTCTGGGGACTAATTGCCTTCAATGAGAACTACTGGTCTACAACAATATTAATTTAATTTAAGAAAAAATACTTTTTGATTATGTTGCTAATGAATGAAAGAAAGGAGATAAACATTGTCCAGAGGAGCAGAAAATGCAAGAATTCCATTTGTGTGGCAGAGAGTGCTAGTTGTCTATTCTAGCTTCCATTAGGAGGGGATTTCCTCAATGTTTCTCCTCCAGCTCTATAGCTGACCTACTTTTACATCCATACTCTCTTCCCTCCTCTGTCACTGGTGGCTAATCCCTCCATCTGGACTCATTCGGTCTCATCTTCTCAGGAACTGGGGGTATGTGGGGACAGGGGGCAGGAGGGAGTAATGTTTTGGAAAGCAAGTTAGGCATGGAGGAGACTCTTGGTAGCCAGAGGTCAGCAAGAAGGCACTGGGTATTTAAATTCCAAGGCAGTTGTCTCAAATCTGGGACCAGATTAGAACTACCTGGGGATCTTTTAAAATTATCATTGCCAAGGATCTTCTATACATCTTTTAATCAGAATACCTGGTGGTTAGAGCTTGGGCATAAATATTTTTCATAAAGCTTCTCAAATGACTCTACTGTGTAATCAGAGTACTGCACCAGGCACAGGAGAAAGAATGCCATGGAATGAGAAGAAGGTGCAGGCATACATGGAATATCTCTGACTCCAGCTTGCTATGTGTTGTAAGCACACACTACAGGGATGGCGGCTAGAAGAGCAGAGCTGTGTGCTTAAAGAAGGGCATGATTCTTGAGGGTTGGGTGTTGCCTAGAGAAGGTAAAATGTATAAACTGGCAAAAAAGTGGAAAGCTCATTAATGCCAAGTGTGGTGGAAGTCCAGATTATTATGGTCTTTCTGTATTGCAGTTTGACACTACATAGTCCGATTAAGTATCCTTAATAGCCCATGAACTAGTAAGTATGATTTTAGGTATATATTCTCAAGGATAGTCTCACTCAGGGGCATGAAGGAGATTTATCACCACAGCGTTAGTGGGGGTGATTGAGAACTAAAGGCTTTGCTGGGAGAGTAGATAGGTAGAATGCGGGAGATCACACCATCAGACCATTATTCAGTGGTTAGAAGCAACAGATTAGATATACGCATAGCAACATGAGTGGATCTTAAAACCATAGGTAGTGAATGCAAAAAGTATGAAACATAATGATATATATAAAACAATATTAAGTTTATGAATGAAAATGTAGCCCACACAAAAAATGTAGCACACAAAACAGTATTTATTTTACAAATAAAAAGATAAACATTGCCTATGGGGGAGGGAAAAGGGAGCAGGCTATGGTGCTAAAAGGCAACCAGATAACTATTTTTTTAAAAGTAAGATTTAAATCAGGTCTTGAAAGATGAGTAGGAAAGAGGGGGAAAGGGAAGCTTTCTAAAATGACAAAATACTCCCACAAGCTAAGGCCAGGTGGCAGAAGTGTGATGAGCAGCTGGAGTAGGAGAAAGGTCTGATTGGAGCAGAGGCGTGTATTAAAGCACAATAGGGAGTAAGGCTGGAGACAGACGATTGGATAAGATTTTAAAGGTCTGGAAAGCCAGACAAAGGAATTTAAACAACGATAAAATAGGTCAGAGAGCCATAAAAGGATTGAGTGGGGAAGATGAGATGAAAGTGAAGTCAGATGAGGTGGGTGGAAGAGCCTGAAGTCGGAGAACTGGATTGGAGGTGAATACTAGAGTGAACTAAGCAAAACAGATGAAGGTAGGTAGTCTGGAACAGGCAAGCATTGGAGGTGGAGGTTGAAAAAGATATTTTAATAGATTACTAGCTGAATACAGACACAAATAGACAAGGTTAAGTCAGAGTACTCTGTGGCCTTAAACCAGGAAGTTAGGGGAAGAAATTGAGTCCAGTAATAGCTGTGATTTCTCATGCTGGAAATACAGTTTTCCAGTAAAGTGGAGCTTTAAAAGTTCTAATAATTCAGTAATTTCCTTGAGCATGCACCACAAGTAGGCTCACAGGTGCACTCATTTTAGAGTTGGCAGAGATCTTTGTTTTACAGATGATAAGAGGACCAAAGAGGTTTGGTTAATGTCCCCAAGTCAGCCAATTAAGTGGAAAAAGGATGGGCTAGAACCGGGCCTCTTAACTTCTGGTCCGATGAACTTTCCTAAACTATATTGGGTATGAGGGGCTTGAGAATCAAGGCAACTACTGTACCATTTGGATTTCTGCATTTGCCTGACCATGAGAGGTCAATTTTCAAGAATGAGGATTTACCCTTTCTGTACCCAGCTCCTGCCAGGTCAGTTTCAATCCATATGCATATGAACCATCTAACTGGTTGGGCTTCTGAACAAAACTCCTGGCGTTTGCTTTACTAATCTTTACCTTGACATGACTGGACAAAGTGAGGACTGTCACTGACTGCCAGCCTTATCAGACAGTATTTTCATATTCCTCTCTGAATAAAAAAGTAAAATAAATCACTTATAAAAAGAACAGAATCTTAGAGTTTAAAAGATTTTAACCTCCCACCCAAATGGAAACCCCCTAAACGATACCCCCCAACAGATGGTCATCTTGTCTCTGTATGTTTTCAGGAATGGAGCAGGCCATTCCTTTGCCAGGACAGATCTGATTACTAGAAAACTCAGTCCTGTGTCACTGCAGTGTGATTCAGTGAAAATAGCACAGGGCAGCCAAGCAAACTTGAGTTAGAATCTTAACTATGTAATTTGCTGCACGACTTGAGCAAGTTATTTATCTTCTATCAGTATCATTCACTTCATCTGTACATTAGGGATAATACCTGTTTTACAGAGTTACTATAAATATTAGAGATTATGAATGTAAAATGCATAGTACAGTGCCTGCCATGGAGTTAATAAAGGGATAGTTGTTATAATCATCATCATCATAATTATTATTCCACCCATTGATCCTAGTTTGCTCTGTGGTGTTACGTACATATGCCTTTCAATACTTTCAAATATTTGAATTTAGTTGTCATGTTATTTCTAAGTTTTGTTTTTTTTTTTCCGAGTAAGCATTCACCAATATTTTCTCTATTGGTTATCCTGCCCCTGACTATGCTCCTGCATGTGATGTTTGTAGAACATGGTGTCCATAAATTAACAAAGTACTCCAAGTGCAGTCTGAGTGTTTCAAAAGAGTAAGTCCCAAATTTCTATCCCTCAGATGACACTCTTAAGCTGCACAGGCCTCCTTTAGCTTTTGTTTTTTTGAGGGGTGGGGGCTTTGAGCTTTCATTGGATTATAATTGGATTAAAAAAAAGGGTCGGGGGTTGCTGTTGTGTGGCCCCTGGGCTGTTGGGGCGTTGTAACATGAGGCTGCAGTTTGTTCCAATGTTATCTTCTGCCTGTGGCTGTAAGGAGCAGTTAGTCACATTCTATTCTTGCTTTCCAGTAATTTCCAGTTTGATCGCTGGCTGAGAAGGGGGGTGAGAAGGATGCTGTCCTCAGGGTCTGGAGAGATGGAGAAGGATTAGAATCCTCTCTTCAAACCTCACAGAGACAGGGTTAGGTGTTAGCCTGGGTCGAGCTTCTGCTGCCCTCTGCTCCCCTAGTCACAAGTCTCAGGAGGTCAGAGGAGAGGGAGAAATAGAGAATTTCCCTGTACAGGCCACCAAAACGTTAGCATGGTTGGTGACACAGGCTGTGAAAGAATTCTCAAAGAGAAGAAGTGCAGAGCATAAAGTTTTATTCACTCTCCAAGAAAGGAGAGGGGCCTGCTGTGGAGTGATGCACCAGCCCTCCTTTAGCTTTTTAAGCAACTGTGTCACATACTAACTTAGTTCTATGAAAACCTCCAGGTAGTTTTCATATGAGTGAGTTTTAATTCTTCCCCATTTTGCACTTGTGTAGAATTATTTTTTTAATATGTATTAGGTATTATTCTGAGTTTTGTGGACACAGGGATGATGACTAGGACAAAGTATCACTGTACTAGAAATGTAGGTGCTACATGACTGGGTCTATCACCTTCACTAATGAATCCCCATTTCTTGGGATGATGTCTGCACACGGTTATGTGCTTACTGTTGTTATTGAATGAACAAATAAAATAATTTACACTGGAACTTTTTCTTTTTTCTTTTTTTTTTAGCGAGAGCGAGAGTGAGAGCGAGAGAGAGAAAGAGAGCGGAACTTTTTCTTTTTTAAAAATTTATTTTATTAATTAATTTATTTTTAGAGAGAGGGGCAGGGAGGGAGAAAGAGAGGGAGAGAAACATCAATGTGTGGTTGCCTCTCGCACAGCTCCAACTGGGGACCCAGCCTGCAATCCAGGCATGTAGTTCAACTGGGAGTTGAGCCGGTGATCCCTTGGTTCGCAGACCGGCGCTCAGTCCACTAGGCCACACCAGCCAGGGCTGGAATTTTTCCTTATAAGTAAAAAGGCATTTCTGTAATTGACTTATTTTAAAAATTCAGATATTTTTCACAAGACTGTTACTTTTTTTCCATATAAAAACTTTTATTGTGTTTTCCCCCCATTACCATTCAGCCTTTCATTTTTAGGTCAACTCTAGTGTTTTCTTTCCACCTAGGGTAGACCCAATGTCCAAAATAAATTTGTATTTTCCCTTTTGAGGCCAAACTACATATTTACATGCTTTATTTGCTGGATAGCCATTACATTCCATGATTGATAAGTACTTATCTGACCCTTAATGCAGAGCTTACATCTCAGGGTTAGCAGTTATAGGCTAACTTTGTGAATACTAAACACCCCCAAATTTTCGGAATCGAGTTCTATTCGGCCCTGACTTGCTGTACGGGAAAATAAGGTCTTCAGGAAAACTGTGGGGCGATGGCTTAGAACCTTGAAATTCTGCATTGGTCTGTGAAATGCTGCCGGGAGCTCATAGGCCTAGAGCCTCTCTGTCGAAATTCATCCGGCAGATATCAGATATGTGGAATTTGGAGGTATCCAGTTCTCTAAAAACACCGTTAGGGAGGTCCTAGGAACTCTTGAGTCTTCTCACAGGTTTTTCCAGTATTTGGGCTACAGGTGAGGCACTGGTCCCCATCATGATATCAAGTGCCCAGCAAGCCGCCGCTGGCGTCGCTCGGTAACCACGGAGACACACGTGCCCTCCCCGCCGCTCCCGTTTTCCAGTCCTTGGAGGCTATAAACTACGATTCCCATCAGCTGATTTTCTCTGCTTGAAGGCGAGATGTCTAGATTTGGCTTGCCGGCCGCCGCGACCCTGCCGCAGTGGGCTGCGGGAGTTGTAGTTCACTCTGAGGCCTCACGTTTTGCTACGGGAAGCTCCAGAACTACACACCCAGCGAGCCAGCGGGCTCACGCATGCGCATGAAACAGCTGGCCCTCCCTGGCCTGCCCCCCCGTCGGTGCACGAGAGGTGAGAGAGGGCGGGGGGAAGGAAGAGGAGGCGGGATCCGAGCGCTGCGTTGGCTGCGGTCTGGCACCAAGGGGGCGGCCCCGGCGAAGTGCAGACCCAGTGGCCCTAGGCGATTATGGACCCGGCCGAGGCGGTGCTGCAGGAAAAAGCGCTCAAGTTTATGGTGAGGAGAAGGTGCAGGCCGGGGAACGGTGGAGGCTGTGGCGTTAGCGGCGTCGCTGAGGCTCGGGCCTGGGCCGCCGGTCCGTCGGGGAAGGGCACAGGGGGACTCTGGGCCGAAGCCGGCGGCGGAGGCTGCTGAAGGGATGGGACGGGGAGTTCCAGGGAGGTGGGAGGTGGTTGCGGAGAGGACCCGGGGGTGGGGGCAGCAGCTCCGCCATCTTGTGGATGAGAGACCAAGTGACAGCGGCTGCTTAATCAGGGAGGGGGCTCCGGGCGCCGCGCGGGGCCCTGGACAGAAAGGGGCGTGGGGACAGTTACTGAAGAGCCGAGGAAGCCCGGAGGAGAGACGAGGTGAGGCTTCTGACCGGGCCTTCCCAGTGTCAGGCTGACGGGTAAGGCCTGGGAGAAGAGATGCATTGAGGAGTGGGGAAAAGGAGCACGGGGTAGTGGGAGAAAAGATGTTAGAGGGGAGGGGGCCATGCAGGGCTGGATGCAGATGGATCTAAGGGTGGAGGAAAGCCAGGGCTGGTGGGAGGCTTGTAGTTTTGTGCAATGGGGGAGACTGAGTTGGCCGTTGCCTTCAGGTCCCAGCTTGGCCAAACTAATGTTGACAAACTCTGCAAAGAAAGAGGCCTTACTTAGGAAGATAAGGACCCGGGATGGGGACCGAGGGCTATGGTGACAGCAGTCTTTGGTAAAGGAAGAGGGTGTTGACTATGAGCCAGAATTACAAATGTCAGAAAAGGGGAGACATACATACATACATACTCTACTTTGAAAGGAGAGGCTAGGCATTGTAGTAAAGGACAAGGTTGAACTGGTCAGGAAAACCTGGGCACACGAGATTGGGGACAAAATTAATATCTAACAGGGTAAGACAAAACAAAAGTTAGTGCTAAATTGTAGAGATAGTAAAATGTAGGGGCCAGATCCTGTAACACTTTCTGGGAAAGGAAAGGCTATGGAGATTAGAATCGCAGGACTCATGAGAAGCGATGAGATCAGTGGAGAAATTCAGGAGATAAAAAGGAGAATATAAGTAATGGGAGATGTCAGGATTGGTTATTACTTACCAGTTTTAGGTTGAAGCACAGTATGGGCTTGGGTGGAATTTTGTAGGTGTGTTGAAATCATTTGGAGCCTAGTTTGTTAACTTTATATCATGCTTTTCTTCTATGCTCATGTTTGGCAATTTTGTGTAGTCTGATATTTGATGCTTTTAATCTGATGCTTCTTGTATATCCTAAGTGTAAAACCAGACTTTGTGGTTACAGCTAAAGAATGATGGGATGCATAGACTTCCATCTTAACAGATGACCTTAGGGACATTATTTGCAATCAAGTCTTGCTTTTTCTGAAGTAGTTGTAACCTGTCACGCCACATTTTATTTCTTTATTATTTTGTGTCTTTGCTTGAAATACCAAACAAATCTAAATAAACATGAACACTAACCTAATTGAATTTAGGCTTTAAATGGCCCTATTTACAAGAATACGCTTTTCAGAGACTGGTCAAATTTACTAAAACTTTGTTTATTTTGTATTAGTGCTTTCAAAAACACCTAACTGAAGTTGAGTGTATCATTAATGTAATTCCATTTTGAAGAAGGTTCTTAAATTTCTTCCCAATACTGAAGTTCTAAGAGATAAGACTTTGAAATATTTTTGGACTTCATTTAATTTTTAAAGATTTTATTTATTTATTTTTAGAGAGAGGAACAGGAGGGAGAAAAAAAGGGAAAGAAACATCGACATGTGAGAGAAACATCAGTTCGTTGCCTCTTGCATGCCCCTAATTGGACTTGGCCTGCAACCCAGGCACGTGCCCTGACTGGGAACTGAACAGGCAACCTTTCGGTTCACAAGCCCGTGCTCAATCCACTAAGTCACACCAGCCAGGGCAAAATTTGTTTGGACTTTAGAAGTAAGAGGAGCCCTTGGCCAGTGTGGCCCAGTGGGTTGGAGCATTGTCCTGTACACAGGTCACTGGTTTGATTCCCATTCAGGGCACATGCCTAGGTTGCAGGTTTGATCATCAGTTGCAGCATGTGCCGGAGGCAACTGATCAATGTTTTTCTCTCTCCCCCTTCCCCTCTCTCAAATGAGAATAAAAAATAAACCTTAGAAAAAGAGAGAGAAGTAAGAGGAAGTCAGGAGAAGTGGCAGCTGCTTATTGTTTTCTTAGAGGTTGACTTAATCCTAATCTTGTTGCTTGGTGTCAGATTTATGGAATAGTGTAATTTACAAATTGTAAAGAAACATTATGAGATCATCTTCTTTACTTTCCATTAGACCTCAGCCTGGGAACATCCTCAACTACTTGATTTCTGCTTTGTACCAGTGAGTTATGGTTCTATAATGGTCTTCTGATTGAGTTAAAGTGAACCTGGAGATGGCCATTCAGTAGTTTGCAGCTTTTAGAGCATCGCATATTATTAGATGTTGAGTCAGTTACTCTAGGGAGAAGCCAATTTTTTCTTTAATTTTAGTTACTTTTGTCTTTGATTTTGCCTGCTATTGTGGCTGCTGTTTGAGAAAAGGCCAACTGGAAGAGGGTCACCAAGAATGACACCTTAATAACTGAAGCAGAGAATGGAACATTAGAGATTTTGGTATTCTTTTTCAGCTCAGTTACAGTCTGATTATGAATCTGAGTTAAGTCACAACTTGCCTATGGTTCCAATTACCCTGTTATAACATGTCTGTTTATTCAGAGTCAATTTCGAGATAGGAAGATACTTTATTTTTGCACCAAGTGATCAGTGCACAGTACACATGGAAGGGCTATCCTTTTAATCAAATTGAAAATTTTGTAAAGAATTTGGCTTTGTTTTGGCCTTACCCTTTCCTCAGTTATAACTTCTGAATGACAATTTTTGTATGGATGTCCTGATTTCCATTGTTTAAGAAAATGTAATTTATTTAAAATGCCAACATGGAATGGATATTCTGTTTTATGAATTTTGCTCATTACCACATTAGTGTAGCATGTCAATTAAGAATTTTACAATAACATTTTATTAATGAGACTGCTAATTCAGAATTGATCATAATTCACACATGGTTGAGACTTAAAGTTTACTCTTGGATACTTGTGAAAAATAGTTTAACTTCTAGAAACAAATGATATTAAAGCAGTAGGTAACATTAAATAACTTACATGCTAATATCTCATTCAGCTTTAGCGGGTCCTCAAGGACTTTTCTTAATACTTCCTTGGTCAACAAAATTATAATTCCTCAGAAAAGATAATGGGAACTGGAAGAGAACTGGAGAGAAGAAATGAAAATGATTGAGGGAAGGTAGCCACCATTTTATAAGGATATATGTTTAATATATATGTGGGGGAGGAAAGACAAGTTGAGGGATGATTTTTTTAAAAAAATTACTTTGTGTTGTTCTTGAGGGAATGAATTTTTAAGTTTAAGAAAAATGGACGGATAAGCTAGTTCCAGAATCTTAGAACTGGGAAAACATTTGAAACTTGGATGACATAATTTGAGGGCATATAAAAGAATTTTTAGTACAGTTGATAAGGAGTCAGTATAAAAGGTAACTTGCTGTGTAACCCACCACTCCAAAACTTAGTAGCTTCAAATCTGTTATTTATTTATTTATTTTTTTTTGCTCTGGGATGTTAACATTTATTTCTTGATCTAGATGCTGGTTACAAGTGTACTCACTTCATGAAAACTGAAATATACACTTTAGATACCATTTTGCACAATTCAATATTATAAGCAGTTTAGCAAATTTAGAATAGAAAAAGCAGTTTCTGCTTTCTTATTCAAGTTGCTACTTACCGACAGTTTTATCAACTGTATCATGATCATCAAAAGTTACAAAAGCAAATCCTCTTTTTTTCCCACTCTGCCTATCTTCCATAACTTCTATGGTTTCAATCTTGCCATATTTTTCAAAGTAGTCTCTCAAATTATATTCTTCTGTATCTTCTTTAATACCACCAACAAAAATTTTCTTCACTGTTAGATGGGCACCAGGCTTTACAGAATCCTCTCTAGAAACAGCTCTCTTTGGTTCCACTACACGCCCATCAACCTTGTGTGGTCGAGCACACATTGCTGCATCCACCTCTTCAACACAAGAGTAAGTCACAAAACCAAAGCCACGGGAACGTTTTGTTAGGGGGTCTCTCATCACCACACAATCTGTGAGTGTGCCCCATTTCTCAAAATGTTCTCTTAAACTATCATCTGTAGTTTCAAAGCTCAAACCACCAATAAACAGTTTTCTCAACTGCTCTGGTTCCTTTGGATCATGGCCCTCCATTTTGAGACCGGACTCGCCTCTTCCACCTCGAGTTCAATATGGGACCGAGAGGAAGAGTCAAATCTGTTATTGACTTACGGGTTTTCTACTTCACTTGGTGTTGTCTGGGGTACCAGCATGGTTGGAATGTTCAGAATGCCCAACATTAACATGGCTGGCCCCTACCTGAGAGTTCAGCTGGCTTTAAAGGCCTTTAGGCCTTCATTATGTAGGCCTCCTCACTCCACATTGCCTTTGGATTTCCTTAAAGCATGGTGAATGGGTTCTAAGAAGGAGCATTCCAGAAGACAGGAGATAGAAACAATGAGCCAAGTCTCATAAGTCCTGGGTTTGAAAGTCCAAGAATGTCACTGTTGATCAGAGTAAGGGGAAATAGTCTCTACCTGTAGACATGAAGAGTGACAAACATAAATAGAAATTGCTGGGGGCAGGAGGATGCTTTTTTGAGACCAACTACCATAGATGCTAATCTAGTTGGTTGTTCAGGCTAAAAATATTGGATTGGTCAAAAAGTTCATTTGTTTTTTTCCATATGATGGCTTTAGTAGTGCTTAGTTGTCATGAACTTAATTCGAAACAATTTTGTTAGATTGTATTGTGACAGCTGTCATATCAGCATGCATTAAAAAAAATCAAAATTGTTGAATTTTTGTGCAGCCATTCTAATATTGAAGATGAAGAAAATATGCAACATTTTCAGCATATTATGCTTTATTATTTCAAGAAAGGTAAAAATGCTACTGAAATGCAAAAAAAAGATTTGTGTAGTGTATGGAGAAGGTGCTGTGACTGATTGAATGTGTCAAAAATGTTTTACAAAATTTCTTGGTACTGTTGACGTTTTCGCCAAACAATTCTTTACTGCGGGTCTGTCTTATGCATTGGAAGATGTTTAGCAGCACCCCTGGCCTCTACCCACTAGAAGCCAACCAATAACAGGAGATAGCTGACGTATTCCAAATATCCAAATCAATCAAGTTATTGCTGAAAATGAAAAATGTGTCTTATTTTAAGGAAAAAACCAAACAGCCTTTTTGGCCAACCCAGTACAAATGGGATCAGCCATATTTGTGGGTTATAACACTAGGAATGCTTTGGAGTACCTCTTTTTGGAGGTTAACTTCTTAAGGAACTAATGTGATCTCCTGCATGACTTGTCCTAATATTACTGTAGAGATAATATTGAGTGAATTAATATGATTCAGTAACTTTTCTTATTTGCTTGAGCAGTATATATATCTAAAAGCAAGAAATTGCATTTAAAAATAAACACTCAGATTAGCCCTGGCCAGTGTGGCTCAGCTGGTTGTAGTGTCATCTGGTAGACTGAAGGGTTGTGGGTTCAATTCCTGGTCAGGGCACATACCCAAGTTGCATATTGGATCCCTGATCAGGAAGCTAGCGAGAAGGCAATTAATTCATGTCTCTCTTCCACATCGATGTCTCTCTCTCCCTCCCTCTCTCCCTCTCTTGCTCTCTCCATTCACTCTTCCTCTCTCTCTAAAAGCAATGAAGAAATGTCCTCAGGTGAGGATAAAATAAATAAATAAAAATAAAAACTCACATTTTTCACTCTGATAGGCTTTAAATCAGTGAGATTGATTACCAGCTATTTGGATGTACAACTGAAACTGGTTCATAGTTTATCAGAGTTTCTATGCCTGTTCCCAATTTAAGTTAGCCTTCAGTTTCCTTTCTGGATACTGTTGTGTTGTATAGGTATTGGAGTATGAAATTACAAATTAGTGATTTTTGTGTGCTTATTTTCTTGATTTGTGTTTGGAATAGATACACAAAATAAATTATTGGAAATGAATTATAGATGTGAGTAAAAATTTTCTACTTTCAATAGCTGTCAGATTTTTTATTGCTAAATTAGAAAATGAACTTCCAAGAGACCACTTGTTGTTCTATATTACGGTGGTACCTTGGTACTCCTCATTAATTCGTTTCGGAGCTTGTAAGGCTTGCTGAAACTGATGAGTACCGAACAAGCAAGGAGTGATGAAACTTCTTCTCTTGGCTGGTGGTATTGTGACTCATACAAGTTCTAGCAAGTGCAACGAGTCCCTAGTAAGCCCTGAATGCTGAAACATTTTTTCCTCATCAAAATGCGACGGGCACAGGGTTTGATCAGTTCTGAAGCTGACAGGTACCGAGGTATTACTGTATTTGAATGCTATTTAAATCCTTAAGGGAAGCAGATAAGGATTTTTTCCTTGCTGCAGGGAGACAGGACAGTATGGAAGATTATTTATTTATCCTTTTCATAGCCACTCTGACCCTCAGCAACTCATCTCATCCTCTTTCCCTCTGTTGTACCGTAGGCTGACAGTTATCCACTCACCAAAATCTGGTGACGGCTCACAACCAGTCATTCCGACACCAACCTGTACTCACGGCCTGCCAAGAATCTCCTTAGGTCACAGTCCTGTGGACCCCAGAATAAGGTCAGGCCGCACACAGCCTGATCCCCAGTCTTCCCCTGCCCAGCCCTTGGTTTAGCTCGGACCACCGTATGACCTGCAATGTCCTTCAGCTCAAGGCTTCCTCATCACAGCTTTTACCTTGGTTACTTCTCTTTGACCCCACCACATGCTCTGATGGCAGGGCAGATAAAGAATTTATTCACTTTTGTATCCCCAGAAACCAGCATGATCCTGGCATGCAGTAGGCACCCAATAAATACTTGCTGAACTTAATTACTCATGCTGTAGAGCAAATTGTCATAGTCTGGGGCATACTGTCACCTCATCTTATAGCAGGCCTTCATTTCACCTTCGCCTTTTGACTTTTAGATAGCTATTTAAAATAGAATTAGGGACTCTTGATATATATTGACCCTAACCAAAATATATTCTTAAAGATTCTCTGAAACTCTTCATAGGAAATGTCTGCCAGTGGGGAGTCAATACAGTGGTGTCAACCAGGACATGAAGGGGTAGCCAAGCAGGAAGGGCAATAGAAGCCATTTCTCCCTTTCAGAGGTCCTTGGACCAAGATCTTGATCATGAATAGATAAAGTTTTCTTATGGCAAATGGCATAAGAAAAAAAAGAATGAGAATGAAGAACGAAATAATTTTTGTGATACTAAAATATTTTAAAATCTCATACTTTCTAGAAATATTTCAGTACAACACAGAAGTGTCTTCAAATGTGTACAGTAAGAATTCATTGAAGATGAAATAAAATATTTACCAAACTTTAACAACATGGTCACTATAAAGAAAACTTCTATTTTTTAAAAAAGAATTTATTTTTAGAGAGAGAGGGTGGGAGGGAGAAAGAGAGAAACATCTGTTAGTTGTCTCTTGCACACCCCCAACTAGGCACCTGGCCCACAACCCAGACATGTGCTCTGGCTGGGAATCAAACCAGAGACCTTTTGGTTCACAGGTGGGTGCTCAATCCACTGAGCCACACCAGCTAGGGCAAAAGCTTTTCTTAATATATCAATCCCAGCATCCTAAAATTGGCAGTGGGGGTGGGGGTGGGGGGAATCTCTGGGAAAAATTCATTAGATCTTAGTTTCTGCTAGTATTTCACAAGATTCACTTTGTACTTGGGGAATCTCTGGATAATTCCCTAAAGTCCAATTGAGACAGAGCTAGACCATTTTACCAAAGACTGAGAGATAATGGTCATCTAGATAGATTTTTTAAAAACAAGATTATTGATTTGTTTATTTTTGGAAAAAGGGGAAGGGAAGGAGAAAGAGAGAGAGAAACATTGATGTGGGAGAGAAATAATCAGTTGCCTCTCACATGCCCCCAACTGGGGACCTGGCCTGCAACTCATGTATATGCCCTGACCAGGAATTGAACCAGCAGCCCTTTAGTTCGCAGGCCTTCACTCAATCCACTGAGCTACACCAGCCAGTGCTAGATAGATATTAAGAGTAATGTTGAACTAAGAATATGGCTTGTTCTCTGGTATTTAATATCTTTGTGCTGTACTAAAATATTGCTAGAAAGTGTATGAGATTATAAAATATTTTAATACCACAAAAATTATTTCATTCTTCATTCTCATTCTTTTTTTTTTTCTTATGCCATTTGCCATAAAATAATTTTATCTATTCATGATCAAGATCTTGGTCCAAGGGTCTCTGAAAGGGAGAAATGGCTTCTATTGCCCTTCCTGCTTAGCTACCCCTTCATGTCCTGGTTGACACCGCTGTATTGACTCCCCATTGGCCGACATTTCCTATGAAGAGTTTCTAGATTATCTTCATAAGTGGACAGGGTGGGATGTGGAGAGCAAGGGAGCAAAAGCCACAGATGTGGGAGAGAATTTCTGTCTGCCTAAAAATAAACTTGAGGCCCTGGCTGGGTAGTTAAGTTAATTAGAGTGTGTCCTGATATGCCAAGGTTGCAAGTTCTCAATTCCCGGTCAGCAGCACATACAAGAATTTATCAATGAATGCAAAAATAAGTGGAACAACAAATCAATGTTTCTCTCTCTAAAATAAAAAACAAAAACAAAACAATTTTTGAGCTGAAATTTCTATCTGAGATCTGGCTTCTTCCTGAGATTTTGCAATTTGGGTATACTTGCCTTTCTGTTACCAGGCTTCTCACCTCACCTGACCTGACTGTCAATAACAGGATAACCATAGTAGAAGAGGGAGAGTTGTGTTTTTCATTGTTTTTAAACTATAGTCAACGGTAAGTAATTAACAGCTATCATTTATTATTTACTGTGAGCTGTTCTAACTTTTTTACATTTTTATTTCATTTAATCCTTCCAATAATTCTGTAAGATAGAGTCAGTACTCTTGTTACCGCCATTTTTCAGATGCAAAAACTGATTCCAGAAAGGTTAAGTAAATTACACAAAGTCACCCTCCTAGCAAGAAGCCTGAGATAAAACCTGGACAGTCTGACTTGAGACCCTGACTTACGCTATAGTATTTTGTCCTTGAAAAGCAGAGAAACAATGGAATGTCATGGCCTATTTCTTTGCTAATCAGATAATGGCTAGAGTGGAAGCATTACTCTCTAGACTTACATATAGGTTTTCCGATCATTTGAATTAGGAAATGGAATAAGACCTTACAGTTGTCACAATATCATTGCATCAGGTATCTTGGTATGTAATAAAGCACCACAATATATAATACCCTACAACGGTAGATATTTATTTGCATAAATATGTGGATTTGCTGGGTATCGAATGATATAGACTGGGCTTCGTTGGGTGACTTTGGACTTGGCTGCTTACTCGGGACCCAGACTAAAGAGACAGCGATTTCCTCGACAAAACTCTTCTCATAACTATAGCAAAGGCACATGAAAGCAAGCCCAGTTGTTAAAGTGCCTTTCAGTCATTGGTTGTATCATGCCTCCTAATGTTCCATTAACCAAAGCAAGTTAATGGTCAAAGCCCAGAGTCACGGGGCAGGAAAGTATCCTTTGCCCAAAGAAGGAGTGGAGGAGGCAATAACTTGCATAATAATCCACTGTAGTAGCAATAATCTGTAATAATCTAGCACACTTGATTTATAGAAGAATGATACAGTGCTTACTATGATAACTGTTGAACTTATTCTCTGCTTCCCATTGTTGACACTATCCCAACTAGCACTTTCTCATTTTGGTTACTGAACAGCACCTTTTGGTTGAATACTTCCAAGAATCACAATTTAATGCAGCAGATATCTTTGCATCATGCTATGTATGTGAAAAAAGTTGTAAAGAAATAATCAGAATCTTGGCTTTAATTCAGTGTGCCCTGAAAAGGTCATCTATATCACAATGCTGTCTATTCTCTCCTTGGGAAAGATAAGGTTGATGTTACTCCAATGGCATTTGTAATAATTTGAAATGTAACAGAATTTAAATCAAGGTCATACATAATTAATTCCCTAACAACTCCATTGGTAGCAGGTTTAGAGCTCTTCAATCCCTTCTCTGCACCTAAACTTAAGGCTGCAAAGGTGTGGTGATGATATTTTCAGATGTCTTAGGGAGTTTCAGGAATTATAGCATGTAGATAATGTTTTTGCTGCACAGATGCATAAATCCTTGTACTTAGGAAGCACTACATGAAACTAAATTGTTAATATGGTTATTTGTGAATTGTTGGATTATGGGGAAACATTTCAAAATATTTAATGACATCCAAATATGTACCATTGATTAGGTGATTTTTCTTTTCTTTACATTCTTGAATGTCTTCTAGATTTTCTACTGTTAATATGTATTGTTTTAAATCAGAAAAATTAAAATTTAATATTTTGAGTGTATATAAAACAAGTACCCCAAAGCAACACCTGTACTTGATCATGTGTTGCAGTGTAGCAGGTGTTCTGGCCAGTGGACTGACAGTGGTGGTTTCAATAAGGCATCTCACTCTGAGCTCATTTTCTTAACTGGATAATGGCCTATTGTTAGTCTAACCTACTTTAAAAGGGTCTCTTTTTCTCTCCCTCTCAGTTCACTTTAAATTGTAAATTATCAGGTATGTTAATTGATAATTTATACTGTAAAACTCCTATATATGTCCAAGGTTTTCACTGGAAATCTAGGACTGTATATACTAAGTTTTGTTTTCCTGTGACATGGTACTTGACAAAATAAGTGGTTCGAGAACTGAAGGTGAGGCATAGTTGTTGTCATACAATGTGATTTGATTAAAATATGAACATAAACTGAGTGCAAAACATGTTATACATGGGCAGAGGTGGTTATGAGGGCAGGGGATGAAGACACAAAGTTAAATAGAAGTTCTGTCTCCTCTAGAGCTTCACAGTCTTTTGAGAAGATAGGCATTTATGAATAATCTCTTAAGGCACTCTTTGGTAAATGCCAAAATAGAGGCACAAAGTACTATAGAAGTTTAGGGAGGGGAATTCAGTTTTAACTGGAGAGATCTTTGGAAGTTTTGTGGAAGAAGAAAGCTTCATATTGAATCTTATGGAGTAAATTTTGACAGACTTGTTTCTGAGGTGGGCAATTCCAAGCAGAGAGAGTATTTTGGGTAAAGGCCAGAAGATCAGGAGATGGGCAGGCACAAAGTGAGTAGATAGGTATGACTTGATCATAAGGTGTGTAGCAGACAGATTGGGAGGCTGGGGATTTGGACTGAATTTAGTTGTATGTAAAATCAAGATTCTAGTGTAGTTTGTTTACATATGTATATATATAAGGTTTTTATTGAAGTAAAATAAATATACAAAAAAGTACAAATCATGCATATACAGCTCATTGGCTTTTTACCCAGTGATCACTTCTTTGTAACCATTATTTAGTAACTATAGATTGGTTTCAACTTTATTGGTATTTGTTCTTATATAAATGGGAGTATTCCAGTATATATTCTTTATTCTGGTATCTTTTGTCTCACATTATTTGTAAGAAGATTCATTAAGGTTGTTTTGTTAGTTGTAGTGGGTTCATTCTTATTGCTGTGTAGTATTCCACTGTATGAATATATTTCAGATTTTTAGCTACTCTCTTGTTGATGGACATTAAGGTTATTTACAGTTTTTGGCTACTGTGAACTATACTATTATGAATAATCTTATATATATCTTTTCTTGAACATATGTACATATTTCTATTGGGTATATACTTAGGAGTGTAATTGCTGGGACATAGGGTATGAAAATGTTTAGCTTTAGTAGGTACTATGAAACTTACTCATTTTACACTCCCTACAGCAGCATATGAGAGTTCCAGTTGCTGTTCATTTCTTATCAGTTGATCTTGTCTTTTTCATTTTAGCTACATTAGTGGGTGCATGGTACTGTCTCGCTGTTTTAATTCACATTTCTTATGATTACGGTAATCAAGCATCTTTTTAGGTTTATTGGCTCTTTAGATATCCTTTTTTTGTGAAGTTTATTTAACCCTTGGTCGATTTTTCTATGGGATTATCTGTCTTTTTTTTTTTAATTGACACATTCCTTTATAGTAGTCCCCCTTTATCTGCCTTTCTTTAATTGAGACATTCCTTTATAGTAGCCCCCCTTTATCTACAGTAGCCCACCTCAGAAACAAGTCTGTCAAGTAGTCCCCCCAGTGGATGCCTGAAACTGAATAGTACCAAAGCCTACTGTTCTTTCTATACATTCATACCTATGATAAACTTATAAATTAGGCACAGTGAGAACTTAACGATAATAACTTACAATAAAATAAATAAAACAATATACTGTAATAGACCTGGCCAATGTGGCTCAGTTGGTTGGAGCATTGTCCCGTAACCGAAAAGTTGCAAGTTTGATTCCCTGTCACGGCACATGCCTGGGTTGCGGGTTTGATCCTCAGTCAGGGTGTGTGCAAGAGGCAACCCATCAGTGTTCTTTCTTGCATTAGTGTTTCTCTCTCTCCCTGCCCCCCCTTGCCCTCTCTTGAATGAGAATTAAAAAAACCTTTAAAAAATAAAAATTATGTATGCTGTAATAAAAGTTATGTGAATGTTGTCTTTCAAAATATTATATTGTACTATACTCACTCTTTTTGTGATGACGTGAGATATATAATGCCTAGGTGATGAGATAAAGTGAGGTACTCAGAACAGCATACAACTGAAAGCTTATGAATTAATTGTTTTCTTTCTGGAATTTTCCACTTAATATTCTCAGATCGTGGTTGACTGCATGTAACTGAAACTGCAAAAAGTGAAACCATGGATAAGGGAGGAATACTGTATTTTGAAAAATACAAATATTTCAAGTATATGGTGTTTTTGTGGGAAATCAATGTTCTGTTTCACTTTTTCACTTAAGAGATCAGTAAAAAAAGAAAAGTCACAGATTTGGTACTACCTTCACAGGATTTACAGGATTAGTAAGTTTATTTTCTACATACCAATACTTAAAAAAAGATCACTGCTATTAGCATCATCATTTTATAAAAGAAAGAGCACTTTAATACCATGAAAGTAGAAAAAGGAAACTCTTTGAGGTAGACAGAATAATGTACCCCACACCCCAAAATGTCTAACCTGATCCTTAAAACTTGTGCAGGTGGCAAAGGGGAAGAATTACAGTTGCTAATCTGATGACTTTAAGATAGGTGGATTATCCTGGGCTGGTTTAGCTCAGTGGATTGAGCGTCGGCCTGCGAGCTAAGTGTCGCTGGTTCGATCTTCCAGTCAGGGTACATCAGAGAAGGAAAACTCTGACTCCAAAAAACCTCCGCTGCCTTGCGGCATACCTCTTCAGGGGAAAGGCTAAGGGAGTAAACCCCGACAGAAAATCTGGAGCCGGAGTCCCTAAGGCGGTTTGACGTTGTAGTCAACACCGGCAACTCCTGCGGCGCACCTGAAGCCAAGCTGTATTGACTCCGTCTTTCCCTTGGACCCTTCAGCTGCGAAGAGAGGGGGGGGTCTGCTGCATGGGCAACAGCAGACCCTCCATATCACCCTGCCCAGGCTCTGTAGCTTCAGCGTCATCGCAAGATGTCGATTCAACACGGGAAGAGACAGATACCATGTCACTCCCGAGTTGGACTGCACAGCCATTCTCAGCGGTGCAGATAGACTCTTAAGAAGCTACACCATCGTCTCTCGAGACGGACGGCTGCCGACGAATACTGTAATCAGAAGGGACCCTAAATGAGTAAGACGCGAGCAGAAAAGGAGATCAGAGTGATGCCATGTAAGAACTCAGTCTGCTGTTACTGACTTTGAAGGTAGGGCAGAGTCAAGTAATGAGTGGCTTCTGGAAGCTGGAAAGGACAAGCTAGAGCCTCTAAGAACAAGACACAGTCCCACTGACACCTTGATTTTGGTTCAGTGAGACTCATTTCAAACTTGTGAACTACAAAACTAAAATAAGTTAATGTTGTTTTAAGCCACTGAGTATATGGTAATTTGTTACAACAACGAGGGAAAACTAATATGTACAGCCTTTCTCAAGAGAAAGGGGTGTGTGTGTTGATAAATACGCACACAGATATTTATCAACACACACACAGATATAATATCTTTATTTTTAGTGTTTGTTAACCGTCAGTGCAGTTCTTTATCTTTCTCTTAACATTTAATTTTGAATCAGTCTCGATTACAGAAAAGTTTCAAGTACAACACAAATAGCATTTTTCCTGAATCATTTCAGAGTAAGTTGTTGCATTATTACCAAATGCTTTAGCATGTATTTTCTACAAACAAGGGTATTATACATAACTACTTTATAACCATCAAAATTTAGAAATGAACATATAGGAAAATTATAGATTGTCCAATTATAGATCTAACCCTCAGACCCCATTAAAACTTTGCCAGTTGTTCCAGTAATATTCTTTATAACAAAAGGATCCAGTCCAGAATCAGGCATTGAATTGAGTTGTCATGTCTCTTCAGTCTCCTTCAGTCTAGAACAATTCTTTCGTCTTTCTTTGACTTTCCCAACTCTGGCATTTTTGAAGATTATGGGCTAGTTATTTTGTAGAATGGTCCTTCACTTTTTATTTATCTGATGATGTTACCTCATAATTAGATTCAAGTTATGTATTTTTGGCAGAAGTACCTCAGAAGTGATGCTGTGTTTTACTTATTGCCTATCAGGTGACACATGATTTTTTATGTCTTATAATTTTGTTTACTTGATTAAGGTGGCATCTACCAGTTTCTTCCTTTAAAATGAATGTTTTTTGTTTTTTTTTTTTCTTTGTAGTAAGTATTTATGGGCTGGTAGTTTGAAACCATGTAACTTTATATTAATCAGATTTTCAATCTATTTATAACAGAATGAACTGATGAATTCCTGTTTTATTTGATGGGTAATAATCCAATACTATCATTATTTGATGCTTAAATTGTTCCCTCTTTGGCTAATGAGAGTACTTTCAAGCTGCTTCCTTTGTCTTATGATGTATTTCTGTCAGTCTTTGAGTATTTTATTTTTTGCTATGAGAAGATGTTCATCTTGTAATTTTTGCCCCAGCTCCGGAATCAGTGATTTCTCAAGGAGCCCTGGTTTCTTATAGTGGAAAATGATTTTTAGGAGCCAAGATCTGGGTGTCAGGTGTGCTCTTTGCTATTGGTATGTCATTGCTCCCAGGCCATCTCACTGGACCGGGAAAGGAAATATATATATATGAACACACACATACACAGATGTACATTTTTGTTGTTCTTTTAATATTATCTGAGTATTTATTTGTTTTTTTTAGAAAGTATATTTTATTGATTATACTGTTACAGTTGTCCCAATTTCTTTTCCCTTTGCTCCACTCCACCCAGTACCCCCCTTCCCTCCAGCAATCCTACCCCACTTAGTTCATGCCCATGGGTCGTGCCTGTATGTTCTTTGGCTTCACCCTTTCCTCTGTTATTCTTAACTTCCCCCTGTCTATTTTGTACCTACCAATTATGTTCTTAATCCCTGCACCATATCCCCATTTCTCCCCTTTCCCCCTCCCGGCCAATAACCCTCCAAATGATCCTCATGCCTATGATTCTGTTCCTATTCTGGTTGTTTGCTTAGTTTTTGCTTTTTTTTTTTAGGTCATGTTATTGATAGTTGTGAGTTGTCATTTTAACGTTCATAGTTTTGATCCTCTTTTTCTTAAATAAGTCCCTTTAACATTTCATATAATAAGGGCTTGGTGAGGATGAACTCTTTTAGCTTTACCTTGTCTGGGAAACACTTTATCTGCCCTTCCATTCTAAATGATAGCTTTCCTGGATAGAGTAGTCTTGATTGTAGGTCCTTGCTTTTCATCACTTTGAATACCTGTTGCCAGTCCCTTCTTGCCTGCAAACTTTCTTTTGAAAAATCAGCTGACAGTCTTATGGGAACTCCTTAGTAGATAACTCTTCTTTTCTCTTGCTGCTTTTAAGATTCTCTCTTTATCTTTAACCTTTGGTATTTTAATTATGATGTGTCTTGGTGTGGTCCTCTTTGGGTCTAGCTTGTTTTGGACTCTCTGTGCTTCCTGGACTTACATGTCTATTTCCTTCACCAAATTTAGGAAGTTTTCCTTCATTATTTTTTTCAAGTAAGTTTTCAATTTCTTGCTCATCCTCTTCTCCTTCTGGCACCCCATGATTTGGACGTTAGCGCGTTTAAAATTTCCCAGAGGTTCCTAAGCTTCTCATTTTTTTTCAGTTCTTGTTTCCTTATTCTATACTGGTTGACTGTTTTTTTCTTCCTTATGTTCCAAATCATCAATTTGAACACTGGTTTCCTTCCCATTACCATTGGTTTTGTGTGGATTTTCTTTCGTTTCACTTAGCATAGTCTTCACTTCTTCCCTTCTGCATTTTCTGTACTTAAGCATATCTGTCGTGTCTGTGAATATCTTTATCACCAGTGTTTTAACTCTGTGTCTGTTAGGTTGGCTATCTCCTCATCGCTTAGTTCTCCCACTGGAACTTTGACCCATTCCCTCTTTCGGGCCATACTTCTCTGTTTCCTCAACTTGACAGACTCCTGTGTTTGCTTCTGTCTCTTAGGGAGAGCTGTTGCACCGGTTATGCTGTAAGGGGCAGAGCCTTAGGTATTTGTCAGTAGGTGGTGACCCGTTTCACCATGTTGTGGCGCTGCATGTGGCCGAGGGATCTGAGAGGGAACAATGTCTCTTGCTCAGCACTCATCCCTTTTCCAGGCACTTTTCCCACTTCCCATATGGGACTGGCGCCTCTCTAGCTGTTGCCTTGGTGGTGATTCCCAGAGTGGGTGGGTCTGCAATGTTCTAGGACCATGGGGGCCCTCTGAACAAATGGACTCTGCTGAGAGACTGGCAGTTTCTTCCTCTGCTCCAACACCCATGGTTTGCACACTATTGAGCAACGAGGCTTTATTTTCCCTGGCATTGGAACTGTGAGCAGTCTGGTCTGGGGCTGGGATCGCTCCCTAGATGTCCCTCCCTACTATTTTTAATGTGTGTCTGAGCTTTCTGCCGGCCTGCTGCTGCTGCTGCTGCAGCTACCGCCGCCACACTGCATCCTCTCCGGTCCAACCCTGCCCCTCCTACCTGTCTGGTTGCGTATTTCTTCTGTATATTTTTGTTTGTTGGGTTTCTATGCAGCTTGATTTTTTGGACCTTCTAGTTGTCTCCAGCTGTTAGGTAGTTGTATTCCTTCTTAGTTGTGGAGGGAGATGCAGCGTGTCTACCTACGCCTTCATCTTGGTGGAAAGTCTGAATACGATTTTTCATCTTGCAAAACTAAAACTCTGTACTTATTAAACCTCTCTCCAGTTTCCTCTCCTTCCAGATCCTGGCAACCACCATTCATTCTACTTTTTGTGGATCTGAGTATTCTAGATACCTCATATTAATAGAGATAGAATGAGTAAGGTTTGTCTGGAGTAGGATAGGAGAAATGAAGAATGAAAGAAAGGAGAAGAGTAAAATATGGCTGGTGTCAAGCATGTTCAAGGCGTTTAGTTAATGGGAAGATTGCCATAGCAGTATCTATTGGTAAATGAGTGTTTGATGAGTAAAGATAGCCCTAACTTTAATAAGAAGACTAAATTTAAGATATATTTACATAGATAAAATTGGGCAAAATGGAGAGCATGTTAACAACATAGTGCAGATTCTCAGGTCTCCTTCCTCCACTTAATTTGGTAGGCAGAAAGGTGAGTGATGGGAATTCATTATATACCACCCCATATTTTTCTTATATATAAAAGTACCTATAACAAGAGGTTAAAAAGAATTCACATAGAGAGTGAGCTAAACTGAAGTTCTCTGGACCAGCTCTACTCAAATTCCTATGTGATGGAAAGATCAGGGTTCATCTAAACATTACATTTAGTATTGAGTAATTTCATAATCACTGTCTATTGTACTAAGGACGCTGTTTTATCAAGATCAGGGAACACAAATGTACAGAGGCTTTATATGCTAACTGAGGTAGGCCAAGGGCTTGGGTATGTCTAGGAGTTGAGGGGAGAATTAGCCAGACAGATGGAAAACAGTATCTACTAGCAACGCAACCAGATTTGTGGAATCAGGGAATTTTAGGAAGGGCAGGATATACTTTTAGGGAGAAATAGTGATAAGGAGTCTGTGTGCAGATATTCTGAGGAGATCCAGATAGGGAGACAGCACCAGTGAGTTCTAAGAAACAAGTGGCAAGGCCCATGCTTCAAGTTTGGGCTCAAAACTAGAACTAGAATACCTAGCAGGGAACTAAAGAATACATTCATTCATTTAACCTGTACTTATTAGTGTCCACTGCAATAGTCCTATACTATGCTTAAGAATTATTGGGGAGCATGTTAAAACGTAGTGTGTATTCTTCCTCTTCCTCTTCCTCCATTTAATGTGGTAGGCCTCAAGAATCTGCATGTTTAACAAGCATCTCAGTGTTTCTGATGTAGTTATTTCTCTGATTATGCTTTGACAAAATGACTAGTCCTTCTGTCCTGGCCAGTGTACGTACTAACACAGAGGGAGTGGGGGAAATATTGTGGCTAGCACCTTGTACATGAGGAACATAAGAAAAAGGAGCTGAGTTAACTGGAATCAGAAGTGAAGGCAGGTGATAATCATTTTGCAGTATGTAATTGTATTAAACCAACATTTTGTACACCTTAAACTTGCACAATGTCAATTATATCTCAGCAATCCTGGAAAAAAGTGAATGCAGAGTAAGACAAACTTTATGCCAGAGGCTTGGAATCTCTTCAGATTCCGACTGGTTCATAATAACTTGGTTTCTAAAAAGAATTTACTTTTGGGAGCTGTTTGCAGCTGGAAAAATTGGTGAACTATGAGGGGCAGAAAAATAAGGAAGATACGGTATTTATAAGAGGTATATCTAGTAGAACATCCCCAAATGTAGCCACTCTAGGTATTCTGTTAATCATATCACATTACAACTGGTAGTCCTTCCTGTTCCTATGAAAACATTGTGGATATTTCTAACGTTTTATTGTTAATGAATGTTCTAAGACCCTATCACATGGGTGAAAAGAAATGACAGACTACGTAAACAGTTGTTTTATAGAGCTCTAATGTCAAGGAATAAAGGAAGAAGTTTGAGGAATCACTGGAATGTTGCTTAAAGCCACAAGGCTAACTGAATGGTAGAGAAAGTTATGATGAAAGATTAGTCTCTTCTACTATTACATGACTGGGGTTGTTCTTTTGAGCTGGGGCCTCATGCTGACCTCAAGTGGCAGGCACAGACCTAGGCTCTCTCTGACCTCAAGTGGGAGATTCCATCTGAAAAGGTCTTTCGTTTTGTTTTGTTTTATTTAATCTCTATCCCTTTGATTGTAATCACCATCAGCCACATCATCTTTAAAGTAGAGGAAGATGTAATTTAATACAATTAAAAGAGGTAAATGTGAAGGTGCTTTCTAGGCCATATGGTGCTGGTGAGTTTTGTCAAAACTCTTAATAATTCACACAGACTTCTGATGCTTATCGAATAGGCATTCCACCCCTGTTTCATTTTACTATTTAAACATATATTGATTTATGCCTGCCATATGGAAGGTTTTGGTCTTAGTTATTTTCTTTTAAAGTAACATCAAGTAAAAATAACTTATTAGTGTACAGGTCTCAGAATTTTAGTGTGTAGGGGTGGACAAAAGGAGATTTACAGTTGCATTGTGACATTCTTTTGAGTTAAAGCTGTTATAATAGCCATAACCTACATGTCTTTTCTCATATGAACAACTGTAAACCTTCTTTTGCCCACTCCTATATGTATATATCTATGTAACCACCACCGCAGTCAGCATACAGAACAGTTTCATCACCCACCCCCAAACTTCCTTGTACTGTTCACCCATCCTTAATTCCTCGGAACTGTGATCTAGTCTCTCTCCCTTTAACTTTATCTTTTTGAGAATGTCATATAAATGAAATCATACAATAGGCAATCTTTTGCTACTGACTTTTTGACTCAGCGTAATACCTTTAAGATAGTTTCATCCAAGTTGTTGCATTTATCAATAGTCCATTCTTTTTTTATTGCTTCGTTGTGTTCTGTTGTATGGATTGTATCACATATTGTATATCCATTTGAGTTGTTTCCAGTTTTTGGTGATTATAAATAGATCTGCTATAAACACTTGTGAATAGGTTTTGTATGAACATAAATTTCATTTCTCTACGGTAAATACCCAGGAGGGGACTTAATGGGTCATATGGTAAGTTCATGTTTAACTTTGTAAGAATCTGCTAGACTTTTCCAGAGTGGCTGTACCATTTTGCATTTCCGCAAGCAATGTATGAGTTTCAGTTGCTCTGCATCATTGCTAACACTTGGGATTGTCAGTATTTTTCATTTTACCATCCTAATATATATATAGTAGTATCTCATTGTGGTTTTAATTTGCATTTTCCTAGTGCATGCCTCAGTTCTTGTTGGCTTTATTGGGATCAAACAAAAGATAAGTATCAGAAGCATCAGAAGAATGGGCATCAGAATGATATGCCTTAAATTTAACATTCTATGAAAGACTTTGTGAATATTTTTAAAAGGAGTTTGTAGTGCTAATGAATGTTCATGGTTTTTCAGTGAAGTGTGAGATACTCTGAAACCTGTCTACAGTGTTTTAAGTAAGCCCTGTGATAGTGAGGATGAAAAGAGTGACTTAAGAGTATTTTTTTTTTCTGGTGGCCTTTGGTCTTAAGTAGAACACTTGTGGCTTTTAATAAACTGAGACGATAGTGAACAGAGAAGATAGGGAACGAAAAATATCTAGCTATCATATAATTTTCAGAAATAAAGCAAACTAAACGAGAAACACTCATGATCACCATGAACAAGATCAGCATTTATTGATGCCTGTTCCTGGTAGCATAGGTCAGTGGTGTGATTTTGAATAACTTGTTTATTCAGGAAAATAATTTAGATAAGGAAAGGAGGGCATTCCTTTGAGTAATATATATTTTTGGCCCCCTTCTATTTCTCCCTTCATAAATCATTCCAAGCAGTAGTCTGTATTATAAGAAGCAAACCAAATGATTGCTAAGTAAATGTTTAGTGTTTATTATAGTTATTAACTTGAGGTCAGATTTGTCTAAAAAATAAATATGGAAGAGCTATTGTTATCATTATTTTTACACTTTGAACACATACTTGCTGATCATTGGTATGTAACTCCCATTTTATGAAGCTGGAATGTAATTTTCTTAGTTTTAATGACTAGAGTTTATAGTTATAAAATCTTTGTTTTGATGTTGTTAGGCATGTCATTACTTTTTTTGATACCAAGTTCTTAGTTAGTAAATAGCCTCCCAATTATAACTTGCTTCCCTGGGAAAATATAGTCCACTTTGAGGCAGTTTCCAATAATATATTGCTGTAGAAATAGATTGTCGAGTGATGACTCAGGTTTAGTGTTCAGCATAATTTAGAAAAGGTGACTTAAGTAGAAGAACATTAGTGCATCTGTTTTTCAAATTTCTGTTAATTGTAATGACAGCTTATAAGATACACATTATTCACCCTTGAAATTTTGTTGAACTTTACAAATTTTACCTGCTATGAATTAAAAATGGATAATTTAAAAGTTAGTCAAATGAATTAATGAAAAAGAACCACACCTTATCAAATCATGCTTTAAATATTTTCACACCCTCCAGTCATATCCAGGTATGGCATTTTGAAAATTAAAATGATTGCTTGAGCTTTTAGCAGAATAGAGAAACTCTTGGTATGTGTCATTTTTTTATTGTGGTAGTCTTATGAATATAGTCCCTTTCTTTACCCAGCACATTTCAACTTCATTAAAAAGTGTTTCTTAAGTATTCTTAAATGTATTTTACCAATATCTTGTGGGAAAATATAATCTTTTGAAGGAATTAATATTAAGAAGAATTAGAAATGATGTTTATCTCATTTTGACCTGTTCTTCTTTTAATGTATCCTTAAAGTGTAGGTAACTATATAAGAGTTCATACTATAGGACTGACTGAGACTTTGATTTAAATATATTATAAGTTATTCATGGAAGCCTGCATAAAATACTACATATTTTTTCCCCCAAAGATGCTTCTTTAAATGGTTCTGTTAAGTGTAAGAATGGTCTGATGATTATCTTTTTAATTAAAATGAGAAATCTTTGTTTAAAGTGGCATTCTTGTTTTACGGCCTGTTACAGTCTCTGTAACAATCATTTCTTAAGTCTGAACGTTTTATTTCCAGGAATCCATTTATATAAAACTATGTTTAGACTTAATTAAGAAACGGTTCTTACAAAGCTTGTAAATAGCCAGGAAAAAAGGGACCGAAAATAAAACTGACATTCACATTTAACAAAATGATTGTTACAAGGTATGTAATAAGCTATAAAAATACAATAAATCCCTTTTTATAAGAGTTCATATTTCCTGATCCTTGTTTTCAAGGGTATTTAAGAAAAATATCAAAGCTCTGCAAAGTGACATCTGTTTTGCTGAATAGACTAGTGATAACTTCTTTTGTCTATAAATGACAACACAGGAGTTCTACCTGTCTTTGTAGTGTGTTTTCCTTGAAATGCCTTGTAATTATTTTAGATTGGAATGTAAATTTTACATTGTGCTAGAGTGCAAACAAGACCTTGTTCTCTTCCCACTTAACACTACTTTCTAAAAGTCAAAGCATTGGGCAAGTTGCTTAACTGCCAAGTCTCATTTTCCTCATCTGGAAAGTGGAGATAATAATCCTCTTCCTACTTCAAAGAGTTGTTGTGAGGATCAAGTGAAATTATAGGTAGTGAAAATATTTTGTAAATTATATAGGACTGTGAGCATCCAAGCTATGTTTTTTGAACTCTCTCTGACCTTCGGTGGTGGAAGTAGCAGTAATAATAAAACAACAATAATAGTAGTGGTGGTAAACACTTAAAACTTAACGTGTACCATGCAGGAGTCTAGGCACTCTACATGTATTAACTCATTATCTCACCTTATTAGGTACATATTATTATCCCTGATTTCCAAATGTGGAAACTAAAGCTCACAGAGGTTAAGTTACTTCCTCAAGATCATCAGTTACTTTTGAAGGGGAATATGGATAGTTTATATCTTTTTTCAAATCTATAGAATAATTGTGAAAAATGCATAATGGTTAGTCAAATACCCCTCACCTGGATCAGCCAATTGTTAACATTTTGCCACATTTGATATTTTTTTCTCTCTCTCTAGTTATATTTTTCTTTCTAAATCACTTGAGTTGCTGACATCATATTTCACCTGTGCTTCAGCATGGATTGTCTAAGAACAAGAACATTGTCTTTCATAACCACAATGGAAAGTCCTACTCAGGAAATTTAATAGTGATAACATTTTAAAATTTTTTTTAAGAAGATTTTTATTTAGTTTTAGAGAGATGGGAAGGGAGAGAGAAAGAGAGGAGAGAAACATCAATGTGTGAGATATACATTGACGGATTGCCTCTCGCACTCCCCCACCTGTGGACCTGGCCCCCAAGCCAGGCATGTACCCTGACTGGGAATTGAACCAGCGACCCTTTTGTTTGCAGGCTGGCGCTCAATCTATTGAGCCACACTAGCCAGGGCTTTTAATTTTTTTTTTTTTTTTTTATAACATTTAAAAATTTACTATGTAGTCCATTCCAGTAATATCCTGTACACCTTTTTTTTTTTTTTTAAAGCACAATCCAGTCACATATATATTTATATCTCCTTTAATTACACCAGTTCCCTAGTCTTTTTATTTATGAAATTGACATTTTTGAAGAGTCGTTTTACAGAACATCTCTCATTTGGATTTGTCTGATTGTTTCTCCATGATTAAATTCAGGTTGAAAAAATTTGGCCGGGCCCTGGCTTGTGTGGCTCAGTGGAGTGAGTGCTGGCCTGCGAACCAAAAGATCACTGGTTTGATTCCCAGTCAGGGCTCATGCCTTGGTTGCGGGCTAGGTCCCCAGCTGGGGGTGTGTGAGAGGCAACCGATCGACGTATCTCCTGCACATTGATATTTCTCTCCCTCTCTTTTCCCCTGTCTTCCCCTCTCTCTAAAAATAAATAAAATCTTTAAAATTTTTTTGGCAGGAATATATGTATGGTTTCTTTCTCGGGGCATTACATCAGAAGATACATCATGTCAATTTGTTCCTTTATTGGTGATACTGTTTGGTCATTTTATTAAGTTTGTGTTCACCAGATGTCTCAATTATAAAGGTATATTTGTAATTAATAAGTGCTTAGTGGCAGAAAACTTGGAAATTGTAAATGTCTTGTTTTTTAACATTGTTCGTCCCAATAATTTTAGCATGCTTTGATGATGATTCTTATGTGATAGTTGTAAAATCAGCCTATTTACTTTTAGACAGTTCTAAATTATTATTTTTTAATTTCTCTTTGACTTTGAAATGTGACTGTTTCTTATTTGGGGAAGACATTGTGTAGACTTTATTATTTTTATTTTGTTTTTGAACTTTGACTAATTAAAATGTCTTTCATATTCTAATTTTCAAGTTATGTATGTGCTTTGTAATTTTATTTTTAGTGGAAAACACTTCTAGAGCTGCTTAATGGATTGGGTTTAGATTTTAAGGGCTTATAGTAGTAAACACTGCATCAGAAGTTCCTGGGCAGGGGCTGTGTTTTTCCATTCAGTAGGCATGGTGTGAGGCCTGCATATGTGCATTTCTTACTAGTTTTCAGGTGATGCTACTGGTTCTGGGACCATACTTTGGGAACCACTGTGTTTTCTCTAGGCCTTTCAAGCCAGTATCTTGCTCATTGTTATTTGCGCCCTTTTTCTACTTGTTTACTTTCTCTTGTGAACACGAGAGTAGTGTGGATATACCATAGTGGAATAAGTTGATGTTTATATTAGTTGATTTTGATAAATGTTGGAAAAAATTTGGGAGTTGGCTAAATTACTGAATAGGATCTCATTAATCTGGCTAATCCAAAATCGACTGTGTTGTAATGAAAATGGCTATAGGCTAATTTTAAAACTTACTGTGGCACTTAACATTTGTTGAATTTTCTTTACTTCACTTAATGAAACACTGATCCCTTAGTTTTGACCAAGTTAGACCTCCCCAGTGGTCAGTTTGGGCTTTCACTACTTAAGTGATCTCTGCATACATCCTAGTAACTTGGTTCTGTTAAGCCTGTGTAGTTAGTTAAGCAAGTGAGACATTTGTTATGTCATAGAGATATTTTTGCTTCTGTAGAATTTGGCCAGTTGGCCCTTCTCCCTTGCTTCCTCCATTAGAAATACTGTAACAGTCAGAGAGAAAAGGATGACCTTAATATTTGTTTCCCAGACTAAATCACAGCCTTGAAACAGTTATTTCCTTCTGAAAAAATGTTTAATTTCACGCCTTGATCAGTGCTAGTAGGGGCAGGTGGATGTTTCTTTTATGCAGTTAAACTGATCTGTTTTTGCAAATTACTTGCCGTCAGCAGAGCTATTATTTCTTATAAGTAGTTGGTAGTAAATTATAGTTCTCATTAGTAAGTTCTGTGTGTATATATTTTTAAAGTATGTATTTATGAGGTGAAAGTAGAAATTTGTCGTCAAATTTTGGCCAGACTAGGAGTTGACTAATAGTTTTTTTTCAGACATTTGGGGATTGATGAAGTTGGACTAACAGCCCCAATTAATTGCATAAAGCAATAGGAAAGAGTAATATCTTGTTTTCAGTTAACATAAAAATGTACTCAGAATCTAGACAGAGTGATGCCTGGTGAAAAAGACCAAAGAGAGGTACTCTTTTTTATTAATAAATAAAATATATTGTAGTTAAAATTTGTATGTTTAGAGAGGCTTAAAAAGTAACAATATAAACTGAGGGCAAGATACAGAAGATTTTGAAATTGAAGGGTACTGTTGGACTGAATTTTTAATTGCTTAATTGAAGCTATGAAATTAAAAATTTTTTATTTTAAGGCAAGACTGACTTTTATTGGACTTTTAAGATTAAGAGAAAATACACTGACTGGGACTCAAGCCAGTGACCTTTCATTTTGCAGGCTAGCACTCAATCCACTGAGCCACACCAGCCAGGGCGAAAGAGTATTCTTGAGCCAGATCATTTAATAGGCATTTGACTCTTAGACAAATCTTCTGTATCCTGGATTTCTTAGTCCTTGGTCCTAGGGCTTCTGTTTCCTGTCTATACTTTCTTCCTTGGTGATTTCATCTATTCCCTTGGTTTTGAAATACCATATGTGTGCTGATGACCCTTAATGTGGCATTGATCTCCAACTCATCCTCTACTCTTACTTCCAGATTTTTATATTTAACTTATTATCCATTTGCATAGTGATCTTTTAATTTAATATAGAAAAAACAGAATCTTGATTTTTTTTTTTTACTAGTCTTCCTATCCTATTAAGTGGTAACACCATTTACCTAGTTACTGAAGCTTCAGACCTTGGGATCATCCTTGATTCCTCACTTTTCTTTACTTTGATACTCAATCCAACCTCAGATTCTGTCTTTTACTTCCAAAATATATTTCAGATCCATCCACTTTTCTCTGCTTCTATTGTCATCAACTTACTATAGGTTATTATAATTTCTTTTATATTTAGAATACAGTACTTTTCTAACCATTGTCCTCATTATGGAAATCCAATTTCCATATATGAGTCAGAGTGATCTTTCTAAAAATCTTAATTTAAAACTTTTCAATATCTTTCATTTGTACTTATGCCACGCATGATAAGACTTTGGCTTTTGTTCTGCTTCTTTCCTACTTATCTCTTTCACTATCTAATAATGCTAATACTGCCACTCTTCAGTTTCACTCTAATTACCTTGGCCTTTTGCTAATCTCTTGCAAATCCTTTTCATTTGCTCTTTTCTCTGACCCTTTTCACTTGAATCCTTCTTTCTTCTTTTGTTTCTCAGTTCAAATGTCACTTCTTTAAGGACTACCCTATCTAAAGTAAATGCTCTTCCCTTTATTATCTGTTATTTCTACTAGAAAATAAACTCCATGAGGGTAAATTTTGTCTATTTTTCCCTCCAGGATATCCCAGTGCATGGCACATGGTAGGCAACAGATTTATATGTACGAAATCATCTACCTTCCCTGTTTCTCATCATGTAAATTGGGGGTAATAATAAACTGCCCATTCTACCTCATGAAGTCATTGTAGGGAGTAAATCTAACAATACTGTTTATTAGTTTGGATATCTTATATGATAATTTTTTTACAAAAATATTTTTTCATATAATTTTGATAAATGAGCTTTTGTTTTTTTAAGACATTAGAACAAATTTGAGAATGTAAAAACAATTGTAAACACTTTGCCACCTTACACAATTGCTTTGAACTATTTTGTGTTTTAAAAAAACTTTTAAAAATTAATTTACAATCCAACACTCTTCTAATTTTTTGGTCCCAAGTACCTTCCAAAACTTTTTCAAGTGGTCACATTGATTGCAATCCATTAATTTTATATTTTTGAAGTCATGTGGGTAATTCAAATGTTTATTTTGATGCTTGTGTGAAAGGAGGTAAACATAAGTGGTGCTGTATCCTTTTTAGAAATTTTACTTTTAATAAAGGTTTAATAAAAACTTCCAAAAGCTACTCTGTATATAATCAGGATTTCTTTTTTTAAAAACATTTTTATGTATTGATTCTAGAGACAGAGAAACATTGATTTGTTTTTCCACTTACGCATTTGTTGGTTTCTTGTACGTGTCCTGACTGGGGATCGAACCCTCAATCATGGCATATTAGGATGAAATTAACCGAGGTACCCCACCAGGACCTAATCAGAATTTCTTAATATAGCATACAATCTGATTTTTCTCTTAAAACAGAGCTCCTGCTCTGATTCCAATATTACAACCCTTGAGGAGTTACACTAGATGTGAAACAGTTTCATTTGAAGCTCGTGGAACATATTTTTGGATTAGAAAAATGATTATCACAAGAAATGTATTCAAATGGGAGAACTACTTTTTTTGAAATTTATTACTTTGGAATAAATAAAATTTAATCACTTTTGGAACTAAAGACCCAATTTAGTAGCAAATGGAGTTCATAGTAATAAAATGTAGTACTGTCCACATGTAAAATTCATTTTTTGTATGCATGTCTTAGGTTAATAAATTGTCCCTAAATCAGTTGTTATGATAAATACCAAATGGAAAATGCCTTTGCTTCTTAGCATGATTTCAGCTTTTCATAGTTTAGGCATCACCAAGTGCTCCTTCTTGTGCATCATATGTAAGTTGGCATATACTATAATTTGCTAAATTATTTTTAAAATAAATTCAAATGATTTAACTGTTCCCACCACTAGAAGAAATAATAATTATGTGACTTGGTTATAGAGGTGTTAGCTAACTACAGTGGCAATCATATTGCAATATAAATGTATCAAGTTAATGTTATAGACCTTAAACCTGTACAGTGTTATGTGTCAATTATATCGATAATAAATAAATCCAAGTAATTTGCTATCTAGAACAATGGCCATCAAAAATAATTTTGAGTACCTTTCCTATTTTTATTTGTTAACTTACAAATTGCAAATTGTATGTATGCATTGCTGTCATTAGCTCCACTATGTCAAGGCACAGTATATACACGTAGGGCAAGGCATATATATTGTGTATACTTTGTGAATATAAATTGTGATGAGTGTATATATATGTTTACAAACAGTATATATAAATTCATGTTTCAAATAGTTGTTTAGATACTGGCTTTGGCTCACTTTTTCATGTATGGTTCATTTAATATTATTTTTATCTTGTAAAGTGACTAATGAAAGTCTTGTGCAAGGAATTAGAGAAGTGTCAGTTGACAGCTTATTTAAAACTATGTTATGTCCTATTTGCAACAACATGGATGGAACTAGAGAGAATTATGCTTAGTGAAATAAGCCAGGCAAAGAAAGAAAAATACCATATGATATCACCTAATACAGGAAACTAAACACAAACAAAGGAACTAAATAGAACAAAGAGCAGAATAGCAGTCAATAGGGGGGAGGGGAGAGGGAGAGAAGGGGGATAAGTAAGGGAAGGGTTTAATTAAAGAGCCTGTATGAAAGACTCATGGACATGGACAATGGGGAGGGATATGATTGTGGGAGAGGGGGTGGGTTGGGTGGGGGAGAGAAATTGGGGGAAAAGGGGACAACTGTAATTGAAAAACCAAAATAAAAAAATTAAAAAAACAAAACAAAACTATGTTATGTCCTTAAATCCTGAGCATGCTGTAATTTTTTGCAGTATGGAAAAAGAATATAATGGCCCTGGCTGATGTGGCTCAGTGGATTGAGCATCAGTGTGCAAACCAAAGAATCTCTAGTTTGATTCCCAGTCAGGGCACATGCCTGGGTTGCGGGCCAGGTCCTCAGTTGGGGGCGTGCAAGAGGTAACCAGTTGATATTTCTCTCATACATTGATGTTTCTCTCCCTCTCTTTCTCCCTCCCTCATATAAATCAATCAAATCTTAAAAAAATATTTTTTTAAAGAATATAATTGGCAGAGGGGCCCCACTGCTAACTACTTTGTGTGTGGAACTCCCAGTCTCCCTTTGGATCACGTGGTTCATATTTGACATTTGACCATATAATATCAAATCAAATGAGGGAACCAGTGTCAATCTATATCATAAAAAATTAGAAAACACGTTCTTTTTTAAAATTAATTTGAATAAAAGTTTATTTTTTCCCCTGTACTCCAAGGAATCATCTCACCTACCTCCTGGCATGCACACACCCCATTTTGGAAGATGTGTTGTGGCAGAATTGAGTTCTTTTCCTTTTCTCACATTCTCTTCAAATTTCATATATCACTGAAAGACACTTGAGTGAGAAAACAAATACAACAAGTATAACCAATGTGTAATGCAAACGTTTTATACTGCATATTGTGCCTTTCTAAAACTTAAGTGTAAGCTCAGAAATCTGTACCTAGGTCTTCCTTCATTTCAAGGGTTTAGTAACTAAATTAAAGACTATAGAATGTGCACATTGTTTAGCTGGACAAAAGGAGATTTTCCATTTCAATTCTATTTGAAAGAATTTACTGTTTTTGTAGGGCTAGAGATGAGATCTATGACTAAAGGTATATTAATATTTCTTAGTAAATAAGAGTACTCCAATGAGTCTTTTAAAAAGGTAATGTATTCTTTCAATTTGGAAAGGTTATTTAGGTTGGTTTAAATAGCAGTAAAATTATTTTTAAAAATTAGAATCAAATCTTTTCAGATCTAATTACCAATGACTGATATAATGAATGTTTTAAGATCACTATAGTGTATCTTGGAGTATGAGAGTGCATATAGGTCTCATGTGTATATGAAATTCTTAGCCCTCAAAATCATGAAACAAGTACCTTTTGCATTATGCAGCTGACTTGGCTTGTGGTTTTTTCACTTTGTTTCTATTAGGGATACTGATTTAGTCTTGAGATAAGTGTTTTTGTCTGCTTAAAGACTCAATTATCTATTATAGTATCAAAGGTAAGCTAAAAGTAGGTTCTTCTCCCACTCTCTTTGTTGCCATAAAATACACAGATTCCCTAGTTATGAATAAAACAAAAGCAAACTACCTCTTAACCTTAGGAACAGAGAGGAGAAATAAGTGAGGCCTTAGCACAGAGAGAGTAAGGGTTAAAATTCTTACCACTCTGGACAGGGTATAATACACTCTTGATAAGAGTGGTAGGGGCTTGTCCCAGTAGCTGGCAAGTCCCTATGGAGTATATGGCTAGACATGTTAGACCAGGGCAGGAATAGCAATTCCACCAATGAGTCTCAGCAGGTGTAAAAGCAGTTGCGCAGATCTGAATGCATGTTGACTCAGAACCAACTGCTCCATGGATGATGTCAGAGGCTTTCTTTTAAGAGGCACATACAGTATTCCCTCACTTATCGTAGGTATTATGTTCCAGACCCCCCTGCGATAGGTGAAAATCCATGAAGTAGGAACCTAACATTTATTTTAATATTTACATATATTTTAAGACTTTATAAACCCTTCCCACACACTTATAAACCATTCCCAGTCCCTTATTAACCTTTCCCACTCCCTTATTAACCTTTCCCACACTTTTATAAACACTACTTATGTTCTTAAACATATTTTACACTCTTAAACCTACGTAACTTAAACAACATGTGTATATAATACTGCAAAATCCCACGATATAGTGAAAAATCCGCGATAAATAATTAAATACAATATTTTAAAAATTTCCGCGATACAGTGAGGCTGCGATAAGTGAACTGCGATATAGAGAGGGATTACTGTATTCTGGATGAGTCATAACTGCTACCAAGAATGCTAGGCTGCCCATGCACAGATAATTCACCAGTCCTGTCAGAATGCATCACAGAAATCCAGTCTTGAGACTTATATGATTCCAACAGCATTAGTACCTAAATTCACATTATTGCACTGTAATAAAATTGCATCGTCTTGCTAGGACCTATGGGCTTGAGCTAATTTAGAAGTCATTGCAAGGTCGTGTTTGCTTGAGGAGTTAGGCCTTACAAGGGGGGATTTTCCCCAGGTTCCTTGCCAATATAACAAACTTAAGGAAAGGAGAGGAGGGTTGGAGAGAGTTGGGCTTTTGTATATGATTTTAGCCCAGTTTTTTGGTTTAATCTTGAGGTAAGGGTCTAGCTGGGTTGCCTAGGTTTTGAATATATTTTGTCCCAGTCTCTCTCCTTTTCTTTCAACACCCTCATCTAAGTCGTTAACTACCCTTTTGCTCCAACTGGTTTATTTTCATTATCATTGTCTTGGAGTTCCTCGTTTTCTCGTGTGGAAAGGATTATTAAAAAAAAGATCTTGAGCCAATCATTTTTGCTTTTAACATTTGCAGAACCTTTCTTCTTAGTCCTTTCAGAAAGTGGCTAAAATACAAAATTTTAAATTGTTATTTCAGAGTTTGGAATAGTAAATTTTTTTCTCTAAAAAATGAACTTAAGAAAATTATTATGTTTTAAAAGACCTTAAGTTTTCTTTTGATCTTCACATTTGGTTAAATAAGCCATATTTTCCAGTTCATTGCAACCACAAAATTGATTAAATTATCTCAGCTGTGATTAAAGTTAAAATGTGTCTTGTTACATTAACATGTGAAAATTAGTTCTATCTTGTAAAAATACTACAGTATTATAAATAATATATTTTCTTAATGCCTGTAGGGAACTGGGAGGTGGGGTAGTAATATTTGCCTATTTTCTTTTCAGTAATATTACCATGTTTGTAAGCAATAAATATGTATATATATTCACGGGTATTTATGCATGGGAGAGATTTTTAGTGTATCTTTATCAGCTGAACAAAGGGCTAAAGGATCTGACTTAGTGATTTAAGCTATTGAATTAAGATAATCTTTTGCATATACAAAGCCCTTGAAACAGCAAATACTGGTGAAACAAAGGTTGTAAAAAAAGTTTTGTTTTGTTTTTTCTTTGCACTTTCATGTCTTCACATGAATGGTCCTACTACTGGATATGGTGATCCAGGAACCAAAAAATATATATATTTTAAAAAATTGTTTGTTTACTTATTTGTTTATTTTTAGAGAGAGGGGAAAGGAGAAAGAGAGGGAGAGAAACATCACTGTGTGGTTGCCTCTCACGCGCCCCCAACTGGGGACTTGATGTGTAACCTAGTAATGTACCCTGACTGGGAATCGAACCAGCGACACTTGTTTCGCAGGCCGGCATGCAATCCACTGAGCCACAGCAGCCAGGGCCAAAATATTTTTTAGATTTTATGTTGCTGATTTAGAACAATATATGCTTTTAAAAAAATCTTTTCTATGAGTGTGAATTTTTATACTCATAAAAATTTTTGAACTGTATAAATTTCTGTAGCATTCTACCATGGAAAACCTTGAATGAAGTATAAAAAATTTGAATGAAGTTTACCTAGTATTAAGTCCACTATTCTGAGATGTGGTAAATCTAATAATGTAGAATAGAACTATCTTCATTCCTGATTGTTCTACTTCAGACAGGTATTAGTGGACACTTTCCCATAGCCATAATCGTGATGGTTATTACTATCTTTTGCTTGGGGAAATCAGTACAAAAATCAGTCACTACTAATGGTAGACAGTCTTTCAATTTTAGCAGATAAACAGTTTTTTGTTTGTTTGTTTTTGTATGATAAAACTCCATATCAAAGTAACTCTTCCCTCAAAATATTTTAAAATTTGGTATCATTATTTAAATAAATTCTTATATAAATTCTATTTTTTACTTTATTCCTGGGGAAATCCAGTGTCCTCAAGAATATAATCCTAAAATAAAGTTGTTATATATTGGAGAAAGGCAGAGTGATTGTGTTGTCATGGCAACTCAAATGGGGTAAATGAAAACAGTCCAGATAAACTGCATCCTGTTGTTATAGCAACCATAGTTGTGAAAATGATTAAAGCTGGTCTAGAAAGGATGTATTGCAGCTTTAGTCCATTGAAAGTAAGTAGTGTAAGAAAAAACAAAGAATTGGTTTTAGAAAAAAGTTAAATCTCTCTGGCACCACAAGTTGCTAGTACCACTGCATAGATACAGGCAGATCTCTGTCCTTTTAATTATATTTCAACTTAGTTTTATTTCCTCAGATTATAAGGATGATATGAAGGAAAGGAAAATGTATTGAATAACAACTATATGAAAATCTTGTGAATAAAGATTTTTTTGGTAACAAATTTAGAAAGAAATTGAAGTTACAAAATTTTGTTACTGAAAATGTCTTTAAAAGAACAGTATAATATTTTCTTTTTCTCTCCTTTCCTTTCCCCCCATTTCTCACCCAGTGCTTTATTTTCATTCTTTTCCATAACCTCCTTCTGTATTATTTTATTCTTAAGTGTTGAACTGCAACGTAAACATCTAATGTCAGGGCAGTTTGTGAAACCATCAAGTGCAGCATTATGATTGCAGATAAACAGATGGATTTGATGATAAATGATAAGCATCCAGTAGGTGAGAATAAATTTATTTTAGCCATATCTTTCAAACTTTCTCTGTAATCAGAGCTTCTTAGTTGTTATTTTAAATGCCATTTATTTTTCCCCAACTTCTACTTGCCCACCGTAGCAAAATATTTCATCCCAGTGGAGTGGAGACATGTTAGAAATAATCCTGATGAAAGCTGTGCTCTTTGTTCAGCATCTGGCTGCTCGCACAGGTTTTTGTGGTAATGGAATCAGCATCTCTGTATTCGAGTATTGACCTGCTGCTTGGTAGATACTGTGTAAAAGAAGTATCTCTAACAATATATTAAAGTGGTTTAAGAACAGTTTATATTACAAATGAGGTGGAGGAAGATGGAGTTCTGCAAGACTGGACACATGCTGTAAACATCCATAAAAGCGAGGAGTTTTTCTAAAAACTGTGTTGAAACTCCCATATTTTCTTTCACTTTTATTGCCAATAGATGATCACTACCAGAGTATTAGTACACTAATGCCATTACCCTTTTGCCCTTTAGTAGATAGAGGTTTTTATATTTAATGTTCTCGTGTTACAGTTGAAACTGGTGCAAATATAAGTCAGGTATGAGAGATAATATTGACTGACCATAAGAACAGTGTTTTAAAGTAATCATTGAGTATTTTAAGTCAAAAATCCAAATATTAATGTTGATTTAAATGTAAGTTGATTTTTAGAAATAGACTCCTCACTTTAAACATTGCTCAATTTTGCCTGACTAGAAACTGTCCTTTCAAATAAGCATAGGGAAGAACCTCTTTTTAAAAAGCAGAAAAATATGGGGGGAGAACTAAAGTTTTTAGTTTGTTTATTTTGAAAAAGTTGTATAATATTTATCCCTTTCTGATGTTATTTAGTAGGAGTAGGTTATATCTGACTCATGACTTAGATCAGACATACTTGAGCTCTTAAATGGTTCAGATACCCAGCAGACACTTCAAAAATTTCATTAATAAGTTAGCTAACATTTTGTAAAGGAGTTTGAAAATGAAAGCTGACTATATGTGCCAGTATCCTGTTGTGCCTAGATGTTGCAGCACCACTGGGATATAACAATGCATGGATTTGAATCTCCTTTTCTCCTAACTTATCTTGGGACAGTTTTTAAGGCTAGTTCGTAAATCTGTAAAAATGTTTTATATTAAAATCTGAGAAAAAATTATTAGGTATACTCATCACTCCTCGTTTCACAATTTCTTGTCACATTTCACTTGCTTCAGAAATATTCATTTTAGATCCTTCTTGTGAATATGTAACTGTTAATACTGATGTCCTGAGAGAAAGGAGAATTTCTTATCTAACCTGTATAATAACCATGCCATCACAGTAAATAACCTCACAATATATCAAGCAATCAAATAGCCAATAAACCTATTCTCCTGCTACATTCCATAAACTAGATGGGGAGAGTAGATAATGTTCATTTTTGTTACTTACCAGAGAACATGACACTTGATCTTTGAAATGGTTATTTATTTCATATATTGTAGCTGCCAGTCAGCCAGCCATTTGCAAATATTGAAGTAAACACACTGCCGAAAATGAGTTTCTTTTCTGCTGGTCTGTGGTACCCAGGAAGTCAGATGTAATATGGTTCCATTTATTTATGTAGGCATTTATTCTCTTTCTAATGAGCAAGTAATTTTCTTTTCTCTACTTCTACACATAAGTTAGATTAAGGAGTACCCAAGAGGGCTGGGATACTTGGTTTGCACTCATTGAAATACTGTTTGATATCAGGGGATCCTTTCATGAGCCCAATTTCCCTCTCAGTTAAGAAGGAAGCTCCAGATAGCTCTCCCTTTTTTAACTGACTGTTAGAGCTAACGCAGTTGTAGGGAGGGGGATGATTCAGAAGCCTCAGGTGAGGATTTGTCTCCTTTACCCCTGTTCCCCCAATCAAAGGATTTTACTCTATGGCTTCTTTTGCTCTTTTTGTCTGTGAAGCAAGGGACAAGAATTCTGATTGCTCATATGCCAGCCAGCCTGACTTACTTAATATGTGGATTCTTAACATGACACTGGCTTCTGTTGAGTCATACTAACTGCTATGAACAAATGTGTTAATTCATACTGGGGGAAAAAAAAATGTTGCAAATGTCTTTCATCAAACTGGAAGATTGCTTCAACTTCTATTTAATCCTCTAGTTACAACCAAGCTTTCTTTTTCTCTCCTCTCCTCTCCTTTTCCCTTCCCTTTACTTTTTCCTTCCCCTCCCTTTCTCTCTGAGAAATACATAAAGCCTATACATCAGTGGAACAGAATAGAGAGCCCAGAAATACACCCACACCTTTATTTATTTTTTAAAGATTTTATTTGTTTATTTTTAGAGAGAGGGAAAGGGTGGGAGAGAGAGAGGGAGAGAAACATTGATCAGTTGCCACTTGCACACCCCCAGCCAGGCCTGCAACCCAGGCATGTGCCCTGACCAGGAATTGAATTGGTGACCTTTTGGTTTGCAGGACCATGCCCAGCTCACTGAGCCATACTGGTCAGGGCTAAACCACACCTTTACAGTCAATATTGGAGGAAGCAAGCACATACAAAAGGCTAAAGATAGTTTATTCAATAAATGGTGTTGGGAAAATTGAACAAATATATGCAGAAAAATGAAACTAGACCACCTTACACCACACATATAAGAATAAATTCAATTCAAAATAATCAAAGACTTAAACATTAGACTGGAAACCGTAAAAATTGTAGAAGAGAACATAGGTAGCAAAATCTCAGACATTGCCTGTAGCAATATTTTATCAGATGTATCTCCCCAGGCAAGGGAAACAAAAGAAAAAATAAATAGGACTACATCAAACTAAAAAGTATTTGCACAACAAAGGAAGTCATCAACAAAATAAAAAGACAACCCACAGAATGGGAGAACGTATTCTCCAACACATCCGATAAGGGGTTAATATCCAAAATTTATGAAGTACTTAAAAAACTCAACACCAAAAAAACAGCGCAATTTAAGAAATGGGCAAAGGAACCTAATATACACTTCTCTAAAGAGGACATACAGATGGCCAATAGACATCAGCATCACTAATCATCAGAGAATGCAAATTAAAACCACAATGAGATACCATCTCACACCTGTCAGAATGGCTGTCGTCCGTAAATCAGCAAATAAGTGCTAGCGAGGATGGAGAAAAAGGGGAATCTTTTTGCATTCTTTTGGTGGGAATGCACTGTGGAAAGCAATATAGAAATACCTCAAAAAATTAAAAATGGATCTGCCTTTCAACCCCGCTATCCCACTTCTGGAAATATATCCGAAGAAACCCAAAACACTAACTCAAAAGAACATAAGCATCCCTGTCTTCATGGCAGCATCATTTACAGTCACTAAGATAATGGAAGCAGCCCAAGTGTCCATCAGTAGATGAGTGGGTAAAACAACTATGGGACATTTACAGAATGGAATACTACTCAGCTGTAAAAAAGAAGAAAATTTTACCCTTCCTGACGTATGGTTAGACCTGGAGAACATTATGCTAAGTGAAATAAGCCAGTCAGAGAAAGACAAATACCATATGATTTTACTCATATGTGGAATCTAATGAACAAATTGAACAAATAAGGCAAATGGGACAGACTCATAGATGGAGAGCAAGCTGACAGCTTGGGGTGGGGATGTTAGGGGGTGGAGGGATTGAGCAAAAAGGAAAAAGGATTCATGGATGTGGACAATAATGTGATTGCTGGGGCCAGGAAGATATTGGGGGACTAAATGGTAATGGAAAAAAAAATACAATAAAGATTAAATTTTTTTAAAAAAGAAAATATATAAAGCCTAATCCTGCCAAAGACCACTGATTATTTCGAATTTGTGTATAGGCCAAACCCACATCATTGAAAATTGTGTAACCCCATGATTCCCAGGCCTCAGCTGGTGGCCTAGTTATTTCAAATAATATTTAATGCAATAAATTGTAGGGCAATAAAAGAATTTAGACAGTTCCTTAGAGCTTATTGCAATGAGATTTGACTTGATTTTAATAAAGTGAAATTCCAGCATAACCAAATAATTTCCTTGTGGCATGATTTAAAAGGTCTTTAAGTACAGGTATAGGAAATTGAACTTGTAAAACCTAATCTAAGATAATTGCAGTTTTACTCTTTACCAAGTAAATGAGAACTTCAAAAATGCAGGAATTCTTTTTACTTAGCATAAGGTGATTTTTAATAATGGAGCAAAGAAAATGTAAGTGAACATCCTTACTTTTTGTTCTGTTATGGGGAGAATAAAGATACCACCTGGCTGTATGCATAAATTTGTTTACTAAGTTGGTTCATTTCCTGTAGATGGGTATTAAAAATTGCTTTTTTGGTACAGAAAACATGTGGCATCTATGTATTATTATTATGCCCTGCTGCCTGCTAATGTTGAATATTTTATGATTCTTTTTAAAGAAAGAAAATTGTTCTTATTTTTTTAAACTCAACAATCTTACAGTAAAATCAGCTATAGGCCAAATATTTAGAACGTCTATTGATACAAATGAAAGAAAAATAAAATACAAGTATTTGGTAATTAGAAAACCAGAATATCAATTTAAAAATATTATTCATAGTCTTGTACTCTGGAGTTCTTATCTCAAGCCAATGACTTTTAAGATCTTTTGTTTTCTGTACTGAAGCAGAATAGTGCAAATGTTTTTATAGAAAGTTATGAAAAAAAGTCTGTATTAATTTGCTTTGGGTCATTCTAGTCTCTCTGGTAAATTCATAATTAGGAAGGCCTTTTTAAGACTGTGTTCTAGTCTCACAGGTACATAGCTACGGCATATCTGGTAAATCTAAATTCATATGTTAGAAGGTTATGTTTTTTTAAAGCATATTATTTACACAATTCACTGGAATGGCTCCTTTGGAAGTTGGGTGGCTCTCTTATGTAATTATGTACTTAGTAACCCTGTGCTACACAGCAGTAGAAATTCAAGTAAGAATAATTTACTGCTTATGCATAGTTATTAGAATTTTAAAGCATTTGTTTGTTCAAAATTCTAGTCTATCAGAGTGTTATATTTGACTAATTGCATACTTAATAAATAATGAAGAATCGATTTTATTAGAAAGCAGCCAAATTTGAATTTTAATTGTTTTTAATAAGCATCAGAGCTGCTTCTTCCTCTCCCCGTTCACCGTATTGTTTAAAGAGATTTCCATTGCTTTAGTCCAGATTTTGTGGTGACACTGATTCTATAGAAAAATCCATGTTAGAAGTTTTATAGATGGGTGTAAATCACAGAATTATGGAATTCTATTGCTGCAAGGGACTGTTAGAAATATTTAATCTACTCCATTTTACTATTGAAGAGGCAGAGTTGCATAGAATAGTTACTGCTCAAGATCTTACAATTGGTTTGAGGACAAGTCTGCATGAGAACCTGATGTCTTAACTCCTGGATTAGTGTCATACCTCCTCTCAGTTGTCATGATAATTCAACAGTTCATTTCATGAGGGATTTCTCGAACTCTTCTGCATCTAGAGATAAGAACAGTATGTTTATATAGTTTAACAATACTGATATCAAACTAGTGATATTTTACATTTTAATTATGATTTATCTGGTATTTTCCAGTGATTATAAATGTTAACATGTGGTGGCTAAACCTTTAAATTTGATTTTTCTACTAGATTATAATCCCTTTAAAGGCAGGGACTCATTTAGTTTTCATGAAGTTAATTCAGTTTCTTTCTCTCTCTCTCATTTTTTTTTTTTTTTTTAAGGCTTAAAAAAAATTTTTTTTTTGAGTATTAATGGCCTTGTTGGAATAAATGTAGCTCTCTGTGGTTGTCTACTCTGGGGATAATACTCACTTTAGAATTATATTTCTGTCTTCATCAGGTACTGTGGATTTCAGGTAATAGATTGCCTCATTCTCCCCTCAAGCAAGAAGGGGAAACTATTTTAAGGGTTCAGAGATAGCCCATTGAACTAAAGGGAGGATGTGCAGTCAGGCACCGCACGGACTTGGAGCTAGGCATTAGAACACCATGAAAACCTTGCATTCCTGGGATCAATTCTGCTTGGTCATGGTATATAATTCTTTTTGTTACTGGATTTTATTTGCTCATATTTTGTTTAGGATTTTGCCTGTATATTCTTTTTCTTTTTTTAAAGATTTTATTTATTTTTTTAGAGAGAGAGGAAGAGAGGGAGAAAGAGAAACATGGATCAGTGGCCTCTCGCGCGACCCCAAGAAGGGGGACCTGGCCCCCAACCCAGACATGTGCCTTGATCTGGAATCAACTGGCAAACTTTCGGGTCACAAGCCGGCGCTCAATCCACTGAGCCACACCAGCCAGGGCAACTTTATAAAGGAATATTGCTCTGTCATCTTCATCTGCTTTTGAGTCCATCCAATGAGTTTTTAAATTTCAGTAACTTTTAGTTCTTATGTTTACATTTGGTTCTTTTTCTTTATATCTGTTGTTTCTTTGCTGAGACTTTCTGTCTTTCCATCTCTTTCAGAGTGTTCGTCCTTAGTTACTGGAACGTTTTTATACTACTTTAAAGGCTTTGTCTCTAAAGGTAATTCCAGCAGTTGTGTCAATTTGACATTGGCACCTGCTGATGTGAGTTGAGATCCCCCTCTTTTTTTTGTATGCTAAGTAATATTTAGGTTATATCCTGGACATTTTTAATATTATATGACTGAATTTTGTTTAAATCATATTGAAAATGTTGATGTTTTTATCAGGCTCTCAACACAGTTAAATTCAACCTACAAGTTCAAATAGCTTTCTGTGGGGTTGTGGTTTTAATGTCTATTCCAGGGGTCCCCAACCCTCAGGCTGCCTTATCTTCCCACTCCCATCCACTGTGGGGCGAGCGAGAGAAACTCCTCCCCCCACATCCACAGTGGGCTAGCGAGTTCACCTGAGACCCCACCTCTTCCACAAAACCTGTCCCTCGTGCCAAAAAAGGTTGGGGGCTGCTGGTTTATTTATTTTTAAAGCCACCGAGTGACTAGCCTGGGATCAAGATGGTGGTCTTTCTTCTAGTTCAATTCTCAAAATCTGTGGCTTGCTGTTTTGGGTCATACCCACACATGTGAAGCTTGCAGGTTAGCGTAGGACCTCATAAACTCTTTTATGGGCTTGCTTTCCTGAACTCCTCCCTCTCCACGATCTCCCCAGTACTATCTAGTTCCCTGGAACTCCCTTTTTCATGATTCCAGCCAGCCAGCTGGGGCATTATTTAAGTGGCTGTACATGAATAGTTACTGCATCTGGGGGGTAAGTGATAGGAAGATGGAGAGGGGGGAAAAGTAATAAATTAAAAAGCAAAACAAAACAAAAACAAACAAAAAAAACAGGAAAAAAAAAAGCAGTGAGGTTTTGCCTCAGCCTTTTAGGATCATAAGTCTGATCAAAGAGACTTTCCTTACTTCAGAGGCCTTTTTTTGGGTCTCTTCTGGGCCCCCCTACTTCTACTGTGCCTTTCATCATGGGATTATTAGAATAAAGAGAACTTTAAAGAAATAAAAATGGAAGATTTTCACCATTCTCTAGAGTATTATGATACTCCTACATTCCTTGGGCCGGAACTAGAGGGCTCTCCTGGATCTCTCTTTACCTGCTTCAATATATATATCTACTTTTGGGTTTCTTGCTGCAGTCTAGGCTGGTGGGATACCGAAAGAATTTTTAAAAATAAGGTAAATTCATTGTTGGTTCAGTGTTGTGTTGAAGTCTTTGTCCCCAGTCCACCCACTGCTGTTAACTTTTCAGAGTACTCCAATAGCTACATCTTGCATTCTGTCCATTTTTAGTAGTTGCATTCAGTGGGAGATAGAGGAGGGAGTAGGCTTATTCCTTCTTAATTGGAACCAGAACCCCTTCTATTTACCACTTTTTGATACTGACTTATAGCTCATTAACACTCATTAACACCATGCTCTGCAAGTTTAGTCCTTTGTGAAAAAACGATCAGAGTAGTGAAATTTGTTGGTTACTTTCTTCCTGGCCCATCTTAAGCTCTGTTTTGTAAGTGTAGCAAGTGTGCTTGAAAACAACTGCAGTTGTTTTAGCTAAGTCATTGGGTCAAATTCTTGATTGTGCTCTGCAGTTATTCTTTGTTTATTCTATCAAGTAGCTGAGGGAGGGATGTTAAACCTCAAACTGGGATTGTAGATTTGTTCCCTCTTTAGTTCTGTGTATTTTGCTTGTTATATTTTGGAATTTTATTAATACATACACTTATAAGATTGTTAGTTCTCGATGAATTGATCTCTTTATCATTATGAAAAGGCCGTTTATCCCTGTTAATATTCCTTGTTTAGATGTGTACTTTGATGTTAATGTAGCCATTTCAGTTTTCTTAAAGCTTTTATGATATCTTTTTCAAGTTTTTACTTTTAATTTATCTGTGATAATATGTAATTGTGTCTTGCTTTTTAAATTCATTCTAACAATCTGTCTTCCAGTGTTTGACTTGTACTGTCCAACATAAATTTTAACCACAGATCCTAGCCAAGTATATATTTTAAAATTTTCTTATAGCCACATTGAAAAAGTAAAAAGAAACTTGAAAATTTTATAGTGCTTTTGTTTTTGTATATTTTATTGATTATGTTGTTACAATAGTTCCAATTTTTCCCCCTTTGCTCCCCTCTGCTCAGTACCCCCTTCCCCCAGCAATCCCACCTCCCTTAGTTTATGTCCATGGGTCATGCATACAAGTTCTTTGGCTTCACCCTTTCCTATATTCTTCTTTTTTAAAATAATTAATTAATCTTTTATAACAATAAAAAATAACAATTCCCCCCTCTTAAGACTCAAGACCCTCCACAGTCCTATAAAGGACAATGGGCGAAGGTCTCATGCTCCTCTAGCTGCTTCATCCTACCTACCCTTGGGTCCAGAAATCCCTAATAAGAGTGGGGGTGTGGAGGGGAGGGTGGCTCTCCCACATGGGGAAGGATCCTGCAGACTCCAGGTCAGTTGGCTGTCCCCAGACCATGGCATGCCTGGTTAACAGGTGTTGGCATCCTTGTTGCATTCTGGGGGCAACAGATTTGGCAACAGGGTCAAAAGGCATCATTCAGTCCATAACCACTAGATGACAAAAGGCAGGGATTAATTTTTCAATGTCCCACATTAGGGGGGGAAAAAAGCTCTCTGGAGGAAGGTGTGCAAGGCATGTCACACCCGTCCAAAACCCCCTTGCCCACTACACTTAGTTTGGGCTGAGGGGAATATTCTAGGTCTCCCCCTTCAGACCTCTGGGCCCCCTCTGTCCAAGCCTTTAGGATAGAAAAGAGAAACCAGTCTCAAAGTGAAGCCCACAGACCACCCCACGCTTCATGAACCCAGCCAAAACGCCAAGTCCCAGGAGGCAGCAGTGCAGACAGGATTAAGTGAGTCCCATATGTACGGACAGTCACCCAGGCAGTGAGATCACAGGCCCATGGCCAGTCACGTTGTGATGAAGCGGCCTTTTCTTTCTCTTTGTGGTTATAAGGCTTCTCTCAAGCTAGTGTTCAGGTGGTTATTCCAGATGGTTTCTCCACAATTAAGTTGTAAGTCCAGACTGCTCCTGGGAGGAGGTTAGTGTAGCTTCCACTTATTCTTCCACCATCTTCGATCTCTTACAGTGCTTTTTACTTAATCCAGTTTATTTTAAGTATCATTTAGACATGTAATCTATGTAAAGTTATTGAGATATTTTATTTGTATTGAGTCTTCAAAATCCAATGTGATTTTACAGTTAAGCACATTTCAATCTGGACTACTATGCTCACTATCTACATGAGACAAGTGATCACTATACTAGAAAATGTAGGTTTAGATAACTTATATTTAGTATGGTTAAGTTTAAATCTACCATTTTGTTTCTGTTTATCCCAACTGTTCTTTTCTCCTTTTGTTTTAAATTTTCCCTTCCTCTTTTGGATTATTTTTTAGTATTTCATCTTATCTCCTTTGTTGGCTTATTAGGTACCTTTGTTTTGTTTTGTTTTAATGATTGATCTAGAGAGTACAATATGCATTTTTAAATGTTTACTGAAGTGAAATTCACATAACATAAAATTAGTCATTTTAAAGTGAATGATTTAGTATAGTCACAGTGTTGTGCCATCACCACCTTTATCTAGTTCCAAAACATTTCTGTCACTTCAAATAAAACTTCTTAGTCATTAAACAATTTCTCTCCATTCCCCTCTACTTCCAGGCCCTGGAAGTCACCAATCTTCATTTACTATTCTTGATATTTTATATGTAAATAGAACAATACAGTAAGTGATCTTTTATGTCTGGCTTCTTTCACATAGCATGGTTTTGGGGTTCATCCATGTTGTTGCTTGTATCATGTTGCTTGTATCATTAATTAATATTTACAGCTGAAAAATATTCTATTGTATGTATATACCACACTTCGTTTATTTATTTGTTGGTGAACATATAGGCTGTTTCTACTTTTTGGTTGTTGTGAATAAGGTTGCTGTGAACATGGGTACATATATTTGTTTGATCACCTATTTCCACTTCTTTTGGAAATATACTTAGGAGTGGAATTGCTAGAAGTAGTCACATGGTAATTCTACACTTAACTTTTTGAGGAACAACCAAGCTGTTAACTAAAGTTGCTTTTTTAAATCATAACTTCAAATGCTTTTGAGACTGGGTAGGACTTTGATGATAAAGTTCCTTCTAGTCTATTGGATCTCCTGGCATGCTTCTCTCTTGAAATACCTGGATGCCTGTTTTGTTTTTGTTTTTGTTTTTAATTGCTATCTTAGTGGGTGTGGAGGGCACTTCCTTGTGTTTTGGTTTTCATTCCCCTAATGACTAATGAAGTTGAGCACCCTTTTAATGTACGTGTTGTCCATTTCTGTGTCTCATTTGGAGACATTTCTATTCAGGTCCTTTGACCATTTGTTAATTGGATTATTTTGTTGTTGAGTGGCAAAAGTTCTTTATATATGCTGGATATGAGACCCTTATCAGATACATAATTTGCAAAACAATATATATCTTTAACTTACCACAGCCCTCCTTGAAATAATATTTTACTTCACATATAATGTATTTCCATTTCCTCCTTGTATTTCTCAGTTATTTTGATATGTTTTGTTTCCAAATATATTATGAACATCATAAATAATTGTTATTTTTGCTTAAATTTATTTTTAAAAATAACTTTTAAAGTAAGAATGATTTAAAAAATATTTACCTGCATATTTATATTTCTCACACTTTTCATATTTTTGTATAGATTATATATTTTATGCTTCCGCCCAACCCTCATCCCTTGTTACTTTTAATGGAATATCAGTTATACATATATTGGACCACTTGATTATTTCCTGCTGTAGGTCACTGAGGAATTGCTCAGTTTTTTTCAAGTTTTTTTTTCCTTTTAGTGCTTTATTTTGCATATTGTTATTTAAGTTCACTATAATCTTTTTTTCCACAGTGTTTAATCAGCTGTTAATCACACCTCAGAAAATTATTATTTCAGACTATTTTTTTCTGGTAATTTTATTTCATTTATTTTTTTATATCCTACAGTTCTCTACACTATGTTCCTGTTCTAATAGCTGTTTTAATGTTTCGGTCTGCTAATTTAATCATCTTTGTCACTTCTGGATTGCTTTTACTGACTGATGTTCCTCCTGTTTATGGGCCACATTTTACTGTTTCTTATCTAGTAATTTTAAATTTAGACATTGTGAATGTTACATTATTCAATATTTGTATTTTATCGTCTTTTAAAAAGAATGTTGAATTTATTTCAGCCAGCAGTTAAGTTTCTTGCAGTTTAGCTTGCTGCTGCTGTGGCTTGATTTTAAGCTTTACTAGGGTAGGTCTAGTGTGTAAACTTTATATTAGTGTAGTATATCCATACCAGTGATGTGTGAGCTTTCTTGAGCTGCTGTTCAGTGTCCCAAGTATTAAATTAGGCTTCTGCAATTTGGCTGGTCAGAACAGAAAAGTTTCCCAGCTCTGTGTGGGTTCTAGGATTTGTTGAGCTTATAGTTCCCTCATAATGCAAACAGAATTTAGTGTTCAGGAAAAAAATTAAGGGGTTTCATGTTCAGATATCTGGAGCTTTTTTCTGCGTAATTTACTCTCCATATTTTTTCCAGTTCTCTTGTCTGTGCTGGAAGGGCAAGTTTAATAGCTACTCCCTTACGGTGGAAGCTGAAGTCTGTTGTTCTTTTTTTACTTAGAGTTTCTATTTCGTTTAAATTTAATGTAGTGAAATCTTTCATTTGTCATGTTCTGATGTGCACAAATTTTAATTGCTACAGTTTAGTTAAATAACAACAATCCCGCATAATATGGTTCAAATTTCAGTTACCATAGTATATTAATTGTGAGTAATTTTTATAAAGTATTCTTCATTGATAGCTCTCCAGTCAACAAATTACTATGTGGAAAACAGATGCACATCATGATCAGTCCCTTCTTTCAAAGTCTGATTAGCCACTGCACCTTTGTTAGTAAGTTTATGCACAGACAACATGGTATGTAGTTGTGTTGTCTCCTTCTCTCCAAATGTTAAGTCCATGTGATAGATGAAACAAATAAACAAAAAGTGATAATACTTTAATTGAATTTGAGTTGAAGGTAAATGGAGTCTTAAAAGAGATGTTGATACTGACACCATTTGATAGATTCTAGATATGCAGCAGAGAACTTAGTGAAGGTAAATTTATTAACATAAATAAGGCTGTGACAAAAAGATGAAGCTATCCCAGAGGAAAGCTTCACATTAAGGGCAAAAAACTTTACCATAAAGAAATTCTTAAAGATATTTCATTGCATTGAAAGTGTAAAGATGAGAGAACCATGTGGTTTCAAAAGGGCACGGAGCTATGTGGTCTGAAAGAAGGAAAGGGAGGCCATGCGGCCTGGGCTAGGAAGAAAGCTGGCCTGCTGCTGCTTTAATCCTGCGACTTCAGCGGGCTCCAAAGCCAGGACTTTCAGATTTTTGAAGCTCGGGACAGGCAGAAAGGACTCTGTTAAAACTTGGACTCCACCATGATCCAATGCAACACAGCACATGTTTTCCTGGACTTTTAAACGGAGACTGATGACATTATACCCCAGATCCTGAAGGAGAGAGCTGACAGATAAGGGGTGGGGAACTTCTGGGCATGGGTTTGGCTTATAGCTTTTTGGGGAGCAAGGGTAGGTGCTGGGTCCTGTTGGAGAACAGGGCTTTGAACAGGAGTGCTCACTGCCCTCCCCAGGTTAGAATATTGTAAATAAAGACCTGTTTTCCTCAAAAAAAAAAAAAAAAGAAAAGAAAGAAAAGAAAGTGTAAAGATGATTCAAACTTAGAATGACAGTTTGTCAAGGCACAGAAACGTGCTTGCTTTCTGTGTTTGTAGAGATTCCTGACTCTGGTTTGATGATTTTCATCAGGTCTTGAAAAATTTAGTATTTCCATAGGGTTGCTTTTGTGCCATTTTCTTTCTTTTTCCTTTTATGAGTCCCAGTAAACATATGTTTACTCTCCACTGTATCACTTATATCTCTTACATTCTTTTCAGTATTTTTCTATCCTTTATTTCTATTTACAATCAAGTGATTTTCTACTGACCTATCTTCCAGTTCATTAATTCTCACTTGGTTTGTTTCTAACCTACTCTTAAAACAATCTAAAGAATTCTTCATTTCAGCTTTTGTATTTTTAAATTATAGGATTTTCATGTTATATATTTTATTATAAATTTTCATTTTTTGTGCTGTTCTTCACTTTTCACTTTATTTTTTGAATATCTGAAACATGGTTATTTTAAAGCCTGTATCTGGGAATTCTGATATATATCAGTTTGGGGGCTTTTTTTTATTGTGTTAAAATACATATAAAATACATTGTCTTTCTAAAAAATTTTTTTTAAGATTTTATTTATTTTTAGAGAGGGGAAGGGAGGGAGAGGGGGAGATGTCAACATGAGAGAGAAACATCCATTGGTTGCCTCTCACATGCCCCCCAAACTGGGGACCTGGCCCAAAACCCAGGCATGTGCCCAGACCTTGAATAATCAAAACGGTGACCATTCAGTTTGTGGGATGATGCCCAACCCAACTGAGTCACACCAGTCAGGGTGTCAGGGCTAAAATTTACCATCTTAATCATTTACATATGTATATATCATATGTATGATATATATGATAAATAGTATATAAATATTAAATATATATCAGATATATCACATATATATGATATGTGATAAATATATATATATATGTATTCTCACCTGAGGACATTTTTTCCATTGCTTTTATAGAGAGCGGAAGGGGGAGGGAAAGAGAGAGAAAGCAAGAAAGAAGAAAGAAATATCGATGTGAGAGAGAAACATCAATTGGCTTCCTTCTTGTATGTGCCCCTACTGGGGATTGAACCTGCAACCCAGGTTTATGCCTTGACTGAGAATTGAACCTGTGACCCTTCAGTGTATATAGAGGATGACACTCCAGCCAACTGAGCCACACCAGCTAGGGCCATCTTAATCATTTTTAAGTGTACATTTCAGTAGCTTTACATTCATATTGTTGTGTAACCAATCTCCAGAACTTTCTCATCTTGCAAAACTGAAACTCGCTACCCATTATACTCCCTAAGTAAAATGCAGATAACATTTTTTTCATAAATCATTTGAGAATAAGGCACTACATGATGTATTATCACTCTTGAATTCTTTGATGTGTATCTCTTAAAAACAAGAACATTCTTCTACACAACCCAATAACAACCATCAAAATAAGAAAATGAATATTGATATATGACTGCCAACTAACCCATAGACCCAATTCAAGTTTTTCTAGCAATCCCAATAAATGTCCTTTATAACCAAAGGACCTAGTTTAGATTCACATGTTGCTGTTAGTTGTTATGTCTCGCTCTAGTCTCTTTCAGTCTGGGATAGTTCTTCAGTCTTTCCTTGACTGTCATGACGTTGACATTTATTTGAGGATTACAGGTCAGTTATTTTGTAGATTGTTTTTCAGTGTGGGTTTTTCTGATATTTTTTATAACTAGGTACAAGTTATGTATTTTTGGCAGAAGTATCACAGAGGTGATGCTGTATTGTTCATATTGCATTCTGTCAGGTGACACATGATTTTTAATTGGTTTCATTATTGGTGATAATTGATGTTTATCACTTGAGTAAGATGTCAGCCAGGTTTTTTCATTGTTAAGTTACTATTTTCTTCTCTTTAATAAGTGTGGGGAGACATTTTGAGACTATTCAATATCATATTCTTTATCAAACTTTCAGTTTATTCTTTATATCATTGATAGAGTGATGGATTTCTATTTTATTTAGTGGTTTATTGTATTATCTTTTGCTGCATACCAAAATGCCACAAACTTAGTGGCTTATAATAACAAACAATACTCATTTATTATCTCACAGTTTTTTTGGGTCTGGAGTCTGGGCATGATTAACCTGTGTCTCTCACAAGTCTGTAATCAGGGTGTTGGCTAGGGCTGAGGTTTCATTTGAAGGCTTGATTGGGGAGAGATCCACTTCCAAGTTTACATTGTTTTTGAGGAATACCTTTTCCTCAAGGGCTGTTAAACTGGGAGCCTTACTTCCTAGCTAGCTGTTGACTAGAGGTCACCCTCAGTTCCTTGCCACTGTGTTTGTAGAGATTCCTACAGACCTCTCCCATGTGATGGCTTGCTTTATAAAAACATGCAAGACAAGAAGGTAAATGGAGTCTGTTAGCAAGATAGAAGTTACTATTTTATATAACGTAGAAGAGATGGGATTGCATAAGGGTTATGAATACCGGGAGATGGGGATCCATTGGAGGGGCATGTTAGAGTTTGCCTGCCACTGTTGTAATCTATTATTATCATTATTTGTTTTGATGTTCAGTTTGTCCCAGATTTAGCCTATGAGGGCCTTCCGCGTTGGCTCATGTGTCATCTTGCCATGTCTCTCCATTACTCTGAGTACCACAAGAATGTATTCTAAGCTTATCTTAAATTTTTCCTGCATGATCCTTGCACTCAGCCATTGCTCTAGTACTCTGTTAGTCAAGAGTAATTATTTTTTTAATATCCTCACCCAAGGAAGGAAACATCAGTTGGTTGCCTCTCATATGTACCCCAATTGGGCACCAAACCGTCAACCTAGGCATTGTGCATTGACTAGGAATTGAACCTGTGGCCTTTCGGTTTATGGGACAACGCTCCAACCAACTGAGCCACACCAGCCAGTGCCTGGAGAGTGCTTTTGAATCATAAATGTACTCATTGCTGTTAGGGTGTTACTGTTACTGGGTCATCTTGTTGATAGAGATGTTTGTATGTATGTGTGTACATCATTTACCTAGAGATTTCTGTCTCTTTATAGAGTAAGCTTTGAGTCCACAATAATATCTTCAATTTTAGTTCAACAGCATATTATTTATTCTAGTTTTCTTCCTTTCTGTATTTGTAACTCTTTTCTCTGATTATGATAAAACTTGGTCTCATTATCCTCAAAGTTTGATCTACCCCTTATTTAATCCTCCTATAAAACTGATCTTCTGTTGCTGACACAGTTCTCTTTTCATTTCCCACCTCATATTCTGCATAGGTGCTTTCTTTCCTCATCCTTTGGATTTCTGACTACTTGCGCTGAGCTACCCCTCTCACTCTCCTCTCCCCATTGGGTCTGAAACTGTACTGGGCTACTGCCCCTGCATCCTGCTCATCTCCCTGGGTCCGGAACTCAGTGCTGGGTCACTCTGCCTCCATCAATGAATGTCTTCTGTCCGCTTTGGGAACCCTCTCTACTCTGCCCCATCACATGGACACCCTCCATCGGCCTGCTCACTACCACTCTAGTCCCTCAGGTGGAAGCCTTCCTTACTCCGCTAGGACTGTAGCACCCCATAGCAGGCCACCCTGCCATGCAGGTTTTTCTTTATCCTCCCTGGATGCTGGATCTGTCCCTTCAAGGACACCTCTCTCACATCACAGAACTAGCTACTTCTGCCATTTAGCTTGATGCCTACTTAGTCTATATTCGTTTAATGGCTGTTGAACTAAGTTCAGGTAGGAAAGGAGACGAGGAAAGAGAAATTGATTAAATTTTATTAAAAAAAACAAAACCTCACTAGTGTATATTTTTTAAGCCTGACCTGAGGGTATGTTTATTAATTTCAGAGAGAGACACATCAATGTGAGAAACATTGATCAGTCACCTCCTGTATGCACCCTTACCTGCAACCTAGGTATGTTCTGTGACCAGGAATTGAACCCTGAACCTCTTGGTGCATGGGACAGAGCTCCAACCAACTAAGCCATCCAGTCACGGCCCTCGCTGGTTTTTGTTTGTTTTTTTTTTTTACCGTGTAATGCACAACTTTTAGAAGCCCATGGTTCCCACATCTACATAATCCTTACAGATTTATACCCAAGCTTTCATGCCATATTTTTACTCACATACTAGAGATTTATTATTATATTAAATTCATGATTTCTGAGCTTATCTAACCCACCCTTCCCCACACACAGATAGTTTTCAATTTACTTGTGTCTGTTAGTGCTACCACCATTCTTCTAGTCACTCAAGTTTGAAATCTTGGAGTTATTTCTGACTCCTCCTCTTTTCCTTACAGTCATTCATTAAGTCCTGTTGATCCTTCTTTTGATGTACACTTGTCTTCTCCATGACCATTATTTTGATGATTACAACAGCCTCTTGGGTGTTTCTCTAGTCAGTCCAGTGCCCCTAAACCACTTTTGGCTCCACATTTCTTAGTAAATGAAGTCACTCCATTGTCTGACTTTTTTTTTTTTTTTTTAGTATATTTTATTGATTATATCGTTACAGTAGTTCCATTTTTTTCCCCTTTGCCCCCCTCTGCCCAGTACCCCCTTTCCCTCCAGCAATACCCCCCCCCTTAGTTCATGTCAATGGCTCATGCATATAAGTTCTTTGGCTTCATCCATTTCCTATATTATTCTTAACTTCCCCCTGTCTATTTTGAACCATTCGATTATACTTCTTAATCCCTGCACCATATCCCCATTTCTCCCCCTCCTCCCTCCCTGCTAACAACCCTCCAAATGAACCCCATACCTATGATTCTGTTTCTATTCTGGTTTGCTTAGTTGGACTTTGTTTTTATTTTTTAGATTCAGTGTTGATAGTTGTGAGTTTGTTGTCATTTTAGTGTTCATAATTTTGATCTTCTTTTTCTTAAGTAAGTCCCTTTGACATTTCATATAATAATGGCTTGGTGATGATGAACTCCTTTTGGTTCACCTTGTCTGGGAAGCACTTCATCTGCCCCTCCATTCCAAGTGATAGCCTTGCTGGATAGAGTAGTCCTGGTTGCAGGTTGCCTTTCATCACATTGAATACTACTTGCCAGTTCCTTCCTGCCTGCAAAATGTCCTCTGAGAAATCAGCTGATAGCCCTATATACACCCCACTGTAGGCAACTCTCCGCCTCTCTCTCGCTGCCCCCAGGACTCTCTTTATCTTTCACCTTTGGCATCTCAGTCATGATGCGTCCTGGTGTGGTCCCCTCTGGGCCCACCTCGCCCGGGACCCTCCGTGCTTCCCAGACCTGTATGTCCATCGCCTTCACAAAATTTGGGAAGTTTTCTTCATTTTTTTTCAATTCTTGCTTCCTCATTCTGTACTGGTTGACTGTTTCTCTTTTCCTTATGTTCCAAATCATTGGTTTGAACTCCAGTTTTCTTCCCTTCACCATTGGTTTTGTGTGGATTTTCCTTCGTTTCACTTAGCATAGCCTTCACTTCTTTTATGCCTTTGCCATACTCAAGCATATCTGTCATGTCTGTGAGCATCTTTATCACCAGTGTTGTGAATTCTGCATCTGTTAGGTTGTCTCCTTGTTGCTTAGCTCCCACTGGAACCTTGATCTGTTCCTCCTTTTGGGCCATATTTCTCTGTCTCCTCATTCTGACAGGCTCCTGTGTTTGTTTGCCTCTGCATCCCAGGTAGAGCTGTCGCTCCTGTTATGTTGTAAGGGGCGGAGCCTTAGAGATTCGTCAGTACAGGGCGACCTGTTCCACCATGTTGTGGCACTGTATGTGGGGGAGGGGTCCGAGAGTAAACAATGCCGCCTGCTGAGCACTCGCCCCCCACTCCAGGCACCTCTCCCACTGCCGCCCTCACTCCAGGCACTTCTCCCACTGCTGTACTGGACCGGTGCCCCTCCAGCTGGTGCCCAGGCTATTGTTTCCAGAGTGGGTGTGTCCGTGGACGTTCCAGGATCACGGGGGCCCTCCAAACAAGCCGACTCCACTGAGAGACTGGCAGTTTCTGCCTCTGCCCCAACCCCCACTGGTCTGCACAGCCAGAAGCAATAAGGCCCAACCCTCCCCGGCGCTGGGACCCCAAGCCGCTCGGTCTGGCGAGGAGCCGGACTGCTCCCCAGATGCCCCCCCCCCACCTTAAAACGTGTGACTGTGCTCTCCACCGGCCGCCACTGTCGCCACCACTGTCGCCACCACTGTCGCCACCACACCGTGTCCTCTCTGCCCGGGTTCCGCCCATTCCTCCACCCATCTGGATGAGTATCCCTTCTCCACACCCTTACCTGCTAGACTTCCATGCAGCCCAACCTTCTGGAACCTTTGGTTGTCTCCAGTCCTGAGGCAGCTGCATTCCCTCCTAGCCATGGAGGGAGATGCAGTGTGTCCGTCTATGCCTCCATCTTGGTCGGAAGTCCCATTGTCTGACCTTTTAATTGCCATTTTTATGTGGCATTATCCTAGGTTGTCAGAATACTTTTGAATCCCGTCTTTACCACTTGCTAGGTACCCAACAACTTTTAGTAATTTATTTAACTTCGTTAGATATTATTTACCTTACTAGATTTTTTTTAAGTATGATAATGAATTGTGAAAGCTTTGTCCATCATATGTACCTTCCAATCTAGTAATATCAATCACAATAAAGTAACTAATGTTATTTTTTGAGTTTTTTCACTATTCCATAAACCAAGAAATTTTTTTTCTTCTCTTTGATATGTAGTTCTCACTGATCTCTCACTTTTAAGTGTATATTTATTGAGAATCTACTATGACCAGATACTGGGGATTTTAAAAAGGTAAGATATGACTCATCTCTGAGGAATATAGTCTGGTAGAGGAGGTAAATACATATTTAATTATATGCAGTAACAAATTCTACAATAAAATTAAGGTCAGTGTCTGAACTTTTGAAAAAATTTAAAATTTAAACTAAGCTTTTATAGCAGCTATTTTCTAACACAGTTTAGTACCTTTTCTTATAGTTACTACTTGTTTTAGTTAATTTATCTCCTTAAAATAGAGTGTAGACAACTTGTATATTGTGACTATATTTTGAGAGACAAACACATTGGGTTCTCATTTTTGCCTTAGCCATTTAGTCACTATAATTTTCTGATCTTGGGTTTCCTCTCCTATTAAAGTGAAAATACTAATAACTCTTTGACAAAGTTGTAATGATTAAACAAAATAATGTATTTAAAGAATCTAGCACAATATATGGAAAACAGTTTATGCTGAATCAATTTTGGTTCTATCTTTGTACTCTACCTGTGTCCATTCTAGTAACAAATAACAAATTTGATTGATGAAGGGTGGTCTGGGGAGATAAAAGGGTAAAGGGGCAATAAATGATGGAAGCAGACTTGACTTTGGGTCTTGAACACACAATACAATATACAGATGATGTATTATTATAGAGTTGTACACCTGAAACCTGTATAATTTTATTAACCAATGTTACCCCAGTAATTCAATAAAAAACTTTTAAAAGAAAAAATGAATTTGATCGATGAATGCATTTATTGATTCAATGGTCTTCAGTTCATAATGGTGTCCCAGAACATTTTGAAATGCAAGTAGAGCAACAAATCTGCATCAGATTTTGTGTTAAACTTGAATATTCTTCTCTGGAAACTATTTGGATGATTCAGAAGGCCACAGCTATGGGCAACTGGTGATTGGGAGCTACATCACAACAGTGCACCAGTTCATGCATCACGTGTCATGGAGAGTTTTTTTTTTTTTTTTTTTTTTTTTTTGTCCTCTCCCTCCTGGCCGAGAGTTTTTTGATGCATCATCAAATCTCCCAGGTGACTCAGTCCCACTACAGCCCATATTTGGTGCCCTGTAACTTCTGGCTTTTCCCAAAACTTAAATCACCTTTGAAAGGGAAAAGATTTCAGAAAATACGACGAGGCAGCTGATGGTGATGGGAGAACTCTGTGAGGTCCCAAAGTGCCAACTTTGAAGAAGACTGAGGCAACATTGTCCTGTGTACAGTATTTCTTGTATCTTGTATCTTCTTCAATAAATGTCTTTATTTTTCATAGTAAATGGCTGGATACTTCCTGGACGGACCGTGGTGTATTCTTGAAGTACTGGAGGACCTTTGTTGCAACATTTCAATCTCCTTTTCTCATTCTTTCAAGTAGCAGAAAACAAGTTTCAGAATTTTTTTTTTTTAATGCTGTGTATGCTTTTTAAAAAGCTGGTAAACTCATTCAGTCGAATAACAAACTTCAGTTGTAATACATTGTTATAGTCTTCAACTTTCTTTGATTTTGCAAAGGAGAGTTAATTGGAGTGAAGTTAAGTGGAAATGAGCTGAAGGAGCCAATATGTGCTGTGTGTGGCTGGATTTGTGTAGGATGGCGGTACATGTATTATCCACACTTTGTGGTAGCTTTTGAGATTGCATAGAAGAAACATGTAAAGAATTCACAGGCTCTTTAACAGTTAGTAGAAGTTAAATATTTAAACATGAGAATGTAGTTGCTGGATTGCAGCTTAGTTTAAAACCTGCTTTTTTAATTAAAAATATTTTTTTAAGTTCATAAAGAAAACCTTAGAAATTTAAATATAATTTGAAAGGAGAAACAAACTTGCAGCCCAAAGTTTAAGTAGAAAACTGTGTGTGCTTTTTGGTTATTTTAAAGGTGGTTATTTATTAAGATTTGAAGGACAGAAAAAGTGTTACATCTTTTTCAGAAATTGACCATTTGGGATGACACTGAAATACAGGGTGGAGGCAAAGTAGGTTTACAGTTGTGAGTATTCGAAACACAGAGTTTATTCTTGTATATTTATTAATCATTGTATTATTTTCCATATGAACAACTATAAATCTACTTTTGCGCCACCCTGTATTTAGAATACATAAGAATAGTAACCAGAATTGCAGTTCTTCCCACTCTCTTATTTACTGTCCAAATTTCCTTTGATTTTCTTTCCTTTCTGTAGAAAATGTTCCTAAATGTGAATTTAGAAGGGAAAAAGAAGTAGAAGTTATAACTTATTCCATTAATTTTGTAATATATATATTTTTCCTCAATGTTTTTAAGTGGCATTTACCAGTATGGGTAAGATTAATTGTTAACAATACAAGCCAGTTTGAAAATTGGTTATTAAATTGAGCTATAATATGTAAAAACTTATGGTAATGTGCAGATCTGACTATATTCAAGTGCAGTTTTCATACCCATACCAATTGTCTTTTAATAATCGGGAATGCATCCTCTGTGTGGTATTTACAAGTTAATGCCATTTTAGAAATCACACCAGTATATCTAGTGGCTTTCCTGGCTGTATGTGGCTCATTATTGATTATAATTTTAATTTGAAATTTTAGTTCAAGGGGATGGGGTAAGCTCTTCAAATTCTTAGTTGTTTGTTAGGAGTTTTGATGGAAGATAGGGATGTGTGAATGAGGAAGAAGAATATTAGAATGAGTTACAATAAGGAAAGTCAAATAGTAATTAAGCAAGTATTCTACATACTGCAAAAATAGCACAGGAACTAATATAAAATGAAGGAGGGACTTCCGGCCAAGATGGAGGCTTAGACGGACACGCTAGGTCTCCCTCTACAACTAGAGAGGAATACAACTACTTCAAAACAAAGGATAACTAGAAATTCCAGAACATAAAACTACACGGAAGCCCAACATATGAAGTTATAAACCAGCGGTGCCATTTGGGCAGGTAAGAGTTAAAGAGGGCAGCGCTGTTTGCGGTCAAACCTGGGACAGCGGCGGGGCGGCGAGGAATCCCGGCTGCGGTCAAGCCCCTGGCGGTGCGCGACCCCGGCGCTGGGGAGAGCGGCCGCCGCATCGCATCGCCTTGAACAGTGAGGCCCAGGGGGGCGGGAGGACGGATCCCAGTCTCCTAGCTGAATAACTGTGTGAATCCATCTTGGACCCCCGCCCCCAAAGAAAGCACCACAGGGCTGCAAAATAGGTCGCAGACAGGCGCCGGTCGCTGATTTGTGACGTGTACACAGGCACTGCCCCGGACAGCCGGCCCAAGAAAACAAAACGCATCTGTCAAAATGTGGCAGACAACTATAGAAATCCCGGTGACACAACTCACCAGGCAACAGATAGAGAACCTGACAGATGAACAGATAAGAAACCTGTCAGAGGCTCAGTTCTGGGCCATTGTTATCAGGTGGCTTACAGAATTCACAAAAGAGCAGGAAAAAGATAAGAAAGAAGCGAAAAACATTCATAACGAAAGGAACAAAACCACATACGAGACAGATGGTGAGGAAAAAAAATCCAGAGTTCATTTCAACAAACTGGAATATGGAGAAGGAACAAGCAGTCAACCAATGCAAAGAGAGGAAATGGGAAGCAACAATGAGAGGATCAGAAACCTCTGGACAGCTATAAAAGGCCCAACATAAGAATCATTGGTTTGCCAGAGAGCGAGGAAGATGAACTAGAACTTGAAAAATTGAGTGAAAATATAATAAAGGAGAACTTCCCAGACTTGGGGAAGGGAATAGACTTGCAGGTCCAGGAAGCAAGGAGAGTTCCCAAGAGACTGGACCCAGGGAGAACCACTCCAAGACACATTATAATCAAAATGTCAAAAATTAAAGATAAAGAGAGAATCTTAAAAGCAGCAAGAGAGAAGAAAAGAATTATGTACAAAGGGGTCCCAATTAGACTATCAGCTGACTTCTCAAGGGAGACCCTGCAGGCAAGAAGGGACTGGCAAGAAATATTCAAAGTAATGAAAATCCAAAACCTACAACCACGAATACTCTCTCCAGCGAAATTGTCATTCAGAATAGAAGGACAGAGAAAGTGTTTCCAGGACAAAATAAAACTGAAAGAGTTCATTAGATCCAAACCACTGTTATATGAGATGTTAAAGGGACTGGTTTAAAAAACAGAAGCTAGGGAGATGAAACAAAGGCAAACTAAACAGGCAACGAGAGTGGAAAAGGAACTGTGGGTACGGGAAGCATATTGGGGGGAGGTCAACAGGGAGGGGGAGTGGGGAGAGGGAGGGAGATGATATAGGAATTGGGGATCATGGTAGGAGGGAATGGAATAGACGGAGAGAGGTTGGGAGGAACTGTATGCACAACTAATGGACATAATCTAAAAGGAAGGGACAACTGGAGGGAGGGGGGCCACCGGGTGGAGGGGAGCAGAGGGAAGGGAAATTGGCACAAATGTAATATTTTAATCAATAAAACACATTAAATCTGAAAAAAAAAAAATGAAGGAGACAAACATTCAAAAGAGGAATGACTTAAAAACTTACGAAGGACCATTTACAAATAGAAGTAAATATGAATATTTTAATAAAAAAGAGGAGATCATGTGAGTGGCTTCAGTATGGCTGAAAGTGTTTGAGCCATCTTCCTCTTGAGAAAGTGCCTCTCCATTTTCTTCTGTTATTTCCTTTTTCCTCTTCTGTGTTTTCATTCTCCTTTTTTGTATACTCTCCCCCTCTTCCACTTTTCTCAATTCATTTTCTCCTTCAGAATGAGACTTTCTTCTGTCTAGCACACAGAACCAGTTGCTTAATAATGTGTACATTGTCTCTTGTTAACAATGAGAGAAACTCACTAACAAGGAGTTTCTTTTACATTCAAGATTTTACATATAAAATAATTTTAAGGTTGAGAGAGTGTCCCTTGAATGTGACAGATTTTTGTCTCTTTTGTTCATTGTTCTATCCCTAGTGCCTAGAACAGTGCAGGAAAGGTGCTTAATCAATACTTACTGAATAAATGACTAAAACATTACTTAGAAATATTTAACCTCATTAACTTACAAAAATTATTTTAGCAAAGAACTTGATGCTTCCAAGTCAAAGGTGTGGGGGTAAGATGGGTATTTGAAAAAAAAAAAAAATCAAGATAGTCAGTTAGCTAGAGTGCTAGGCCAATTGGAAGCACAGAGAAGGTGAATTAATGTAGGCAGTGGGGAAAGGTCAGATTAAATAGAGTCCTTGGATTTCATACAGTAGAAACAGGGAGCCATTATGAATTATTGATGAGAGTGACATAATAACAGAGTGAACACAATTATTCTATTTAGCTGCTCTTTGTAACATTGGAAACAGTGAAGAGAGTTAGGAGATTGTTGTAGGAATTCAGAGTGGTTGGCTGATATGTTATCCAGAGATATCTTTAGCAGATACCCTTCTTTGAAGTCTAATGTCTCCACTTTATGACCTAGGGATGGATGGAGTCAGGGGGAAGAGTTCTTCACTAAAATGTAGTAGGCCAGGATTCTAGTTCCTGCTTCTCTACTTTCTAAATTCATGATCATGGATAAATACTAAATTTTTCCTGGTCATCCGTCACCTTAACTATAAAATGAGGAAATAATGGTATGAAAATAGGGGTCTAGACCAGATCATTTTTTGGTGTCCTTACTATTCTTATTCAATTACAGATAGTGTGAACAGTGAATCCTATATTTTGTTTCCTAATATTAATTCTTACAACTAGAGTATTTTAAGAAGAAAAAGATCCCATAATGATGTTTAATATTTCCATGCTTATAAAGTTTAGTATTCTGTGCATCAACTGCTATATTTTAAAATTGTATCCCTGATTTTATTTATTTATTTAATTTTTTTCTCTCAAACATTTTATGTATTTATTTTTAGAGAATGGGATAGGGAGGGAGAGAAACATCAATATGCGAGAAAGATGTGTTGCCTCTCGCATGCCCCCAACTGGGAACCTGGCCTGGCTCACAACCCAGGCATGTGCCCTGACCTGGAATCGAACCAGAGACCCTTTGGTTCTCAGGCTGGCACTCAATCCACTGAGCCATACCAACCAGGGCTGTATTCCTGTTTTTATAGGTGCTATTATCAGGTATTTAATTTTCTTAGTATTATTAGGCTGTAATAGTACCCAAGTTGATGAACAAAACTTCAGCTTGGGATACTTTTAGTGAAGCTCGAACAATATAAGACTTCTTCTAAAAGATAAAGTGTTTTATAAAGCTGTAGGAGCAAGAACACTATCATTGTTCAGTCAGTATTACTAGAAATCATAAATTTTACCTTATTTTGCTACTGAATACACTATATGTATATACATTCACACATACTTTTTTGCTTAGGTTTAATACCAACAGTGTTTGGGGTTCTCTTTCTTTTTCTCTTTTTTTCTCCTCCCCTTGTTTCTCCTTCTTTCTTTGTTGCTGTTTTCCCTTCTGTTTGGGTTGTTTCTTGCTTTCCTCCTCCCCTTTAATCCATCTGGAAAGATGAAGACGCAGCTGCTATGGTAACTATGCATTTTGGTTAATGAATGGCAGACTAACAAGATACATAAAACATATGCAAACTGTGCGGAGTTCGTTGCTGTCAAAGCTATAGGGATATAATACTTTTCCTTCTTCCCACCTTCCAAAAAAGTATTTTAACTTTCCTGTGATATTTTGTTTTCTAATTTACCCTTCATAATATTGAAATGCTAACGTGAACTATTTCTTTTTCTGCTTAGTCTGCACCATATTTCACCCTATGGTGAATTTATGGGAGAGGAATTCAGGTGCATAGAGGAAAAAAATTGATTAACTGGATTAAGAAGTGGGTTTATTAGATTCATACATGGAAGCACAGGGACAAAATTTTTTACTAAATATTTAGTAAATGTTTAAATATTTACAACTTTTTCCTCCTTGATTTTTGGGCATTAGTGCCCCTTTTGAGTCTCTCTCTGGGGTTAGAACTAATAAGTAGTATGTTTCTTGAAGATACTTCTATCATAAAGGGCAGCTACAACTGGAATATTGCATTCAGCCAAGCCTTGAAAATTCCTGTAATCTGTACCATCCTGTCTCATACTGTCCCATCTCATAGTTGTCCTCTCTCTGCAGTGCTCTATGCCCAGGTCTCTGTGGCTGGGCTGCTCCAGCCTGGCGGACAGCATGCCTTCGCTGCGATGCCTGTATAACCCAGGGACTGGCGCACTCACAGCTTTCCAGGTATTTTCTCTGTCTCTGTGCGTTATTTGTGGGCTTTAATGTGTGTGTCTAATTCATGAGTGTGTCCCTCCTTTTCCAAGCTTTACTTATGTTCATCTTTTTTCCTTCATATTATCTCTATATCACATCACTCAGTGCTCTTTTAATGATTAATTTCTAATGTAGATCCAGACTGATCCACTCTTAAGACGTTTTTATCATCATGATTGGTTTGCCAGAATTGAGATAACACAACTTGACTGTTGTTTTTCATATCTAGTAGAAGTGTGATGGTGAATTTTAAAGTAATCTCAACAAATAGCATTCAATGTGTAATGTTTGCTCTGGACCTACATACAGCCAATTAATGCAATTAATCACTTTCAGCCAGTTACTCAAATACCTCCTTTGCTTTTATTATGATCACTAAAAGTATAAAGTGCTCTATCAGAGTGTCTCCAGGTTTATATAGATTTTTTTTTTTTTCAGGGGGTAAGAACTGTGTTTAATCTTGATTAACAGGTCTAGTTTCTAGGTAGAAAGGCCTTTAAGACCTTTGAGTTCAGTATTCAGCTTGAAATAATCAATCTGGTCTTGTATGGACCGGATCAACAGATTTTACTTCCCTTCAGCCTTCCCTCAAGGCCATTAGTACAGTTCCAGGATGTGAGAGAAAACTACTGAGAAAGAAAATGGGAAACTTTGTAGAGGAAAATGCCCGAAAGCCTGATGGTGTCCCATTGATCGCAGATGAATGTACTGTATTTGGGGTGTTGTTGTTGGTGGTGTTTTGGTAGAAGTATTATCCATCCTCCTCAGGTATTTGGAATTTGTGTTTAGCATTTGATAGTCAGACACAACAAATTAGTTTTTAAATTTACTTTTAACCAATGTAGATTATATTTTATTTAGAAGAATTTCAAAGACAAGTAGTAAGTAAGCATCAGAATGCTTATGACCAAGTCTTAGTTAAAAGAAGGGAATTTAAGTATTCCACATTCCTGAACAGTGCAAACAGTTGCTAGTCTTTAATGATACTATTTTAGTGATGATAATGCTGGATATTCCTATTTGTCCTTTGCAAAATATAATATTCAACTTTGCTTGTGTTATGAGATACAATATAGTAAAGTGTGTAGTCTTTAAAATTAGTTAAAACAGGGCTTACATACTTTCTGTCACTACTGGTATGATCTTGAGCAAGTTATTTAATCCCCATGTTCCTCATCTGTAAATGGAGACTATAGTAAGGACATGCAAGAAATGGTTGGGGTTTTATCATCATCTTCATCTTCATCATCATTTGCGTCATTGCTGTTATTGATATTATTGATATCCTGAGAATATAAATTTGTTTCAAATATTTTTTTACTATGTATTGTGTTAATCAAGTTTCTGCTTTCAAGGAACTCATAGTATAGCTTATTGGTTTTTTTTTTTCTTTAAGATTTTATGTACTTTCTTTTAGAGAAAGAGGAAGGAACCGAGAAAGAGAGGGAGAGATGCATTGATTGGTTACCTCTCACACATCCCCAACTGGGGACCTAGCCTGCAGCCCAGGCATGTACCCTGACCGGGAATTGAACCGGTGATCTTTCAGTTCTCAGGCCAGCATTCAATCCCACTGAGCCATACCAGCCAGGGATAGCTTATTGTTTTTTAACTTTTTTTCTTCTTTTTTTTCTTGCAGTGAGTATAATCAAACTGTAGTTGTGAGAAAATTCCCTACAAGACTGCCCTCACTTGAGAAACCAGTTGCAAGTTTAGAAGCTCCCATGATCACCCTCAGGATTAATAATTCACCAGAAAAGATTCCCAGAATTCACTGAAAACTATTATATTCACGTTTTATTGCAGGAAGAGGGTACAGATGGCAGAGACACATAGAGCAGAATCTGGAGGGACCCAAATGTAGAACTTTCTGTCTTCTCTCATGTAGTCATGAATGGCATTGCTTTTGGGCCACACTATGTGACAATACATAGGAAATTGCCAACCAGGGAAACTCACCCAAGCCTTTGGTGTCCATAGTTTTTATTGGGACTCCATTACAAAGTGCCCATATACTGACCTTTAGTCTCGAGCCCTTCCTGTCAGTCACATGAATGCTTTTAGTCTTCATTTCCTCTCAGGATTGGAACTGCTAAAGTGTAGCACAAAACGGCCATCTTGAATTACATTTGTCTGTTGGCTGAAGGCCCCAGGCAAACAAAGACAATCCTGTTAGGTAAGAACTTCCAGGCCTAGATATCACCTCCCAGTAGCCAAGGGCAAAGGCCATAACTCATTTTGGGTAAGGTTAATTTTTCACTACATATGGATTATGGACTCCTTTGTGGATCTGATGAAAACTATTGCTCTTGGAAAAATACTGCAACACATAGGCAATATTTTATCTAATAGTTTTATATATGGGATTATTATATTCATATTTTACTGTGATGGCTAATAAATCACATAATCCCAAAAGTATAATCTCCTAAACTGATAAATCTATGAAGGAAATGTGTAGGGAACCATAGGAATATAGTAAAGAGGAACCTAATCTTACCTGAGGGTAGGGGTAAGGAAGATCAGTTAATTAATATTTGAGTAGGAATTAAAAGTCCTAAGAAAGAGGCAGTGCAAAGGCCCTGTGGACAGGTGGAGGTTGGTGCATTTAAGGACTCTATTGAAAAAAGACTTGTATCAGAGAATGAGGAGAATGGAGAATCTTGATCATGCAGTATTAGTCTTGATGCTAAGAAGAGTCATGAACTGTTGAAAGGGTTTAAACACAAGTTTGACGTATTATATGTGCATTTAGATGTGTTACTCTACCTATAATAAGGCTAATTTCAGTAATTGAAGAAAGAGATGGTGGCTGTTTTGTTTGGTCTTAGGATTCCTTTGCATTCTTAAAATTATTGAGGACCCTGCCCTGGCTGGTGTGGCTCAGTTGGTTGGAGTGTGGTTCATTAAACTGAGAGATAGTGGGTTATTCCTGGTCGGGGCACATGCTTGGGTTCTAGGTTCAGTCCCAGGTCTGGGCATGTGTTAGAGGCGGCCAATTGGTGTTTCTTATATCAATGTTTCTCTTCTTCTCTTTCTTCCTTTCTTCCCCTCTCTCTAAAAAAATCAATGAGCATGTCCTCAGGTGATGATTAAAAAAAATTATTGAGGACCTCAAAGTGCTTTTGTTTATGTTGATTATAGATGTTGATATATTAAAATTATACCTGAGAAAAAAATTAAATATTAATTTATTTAAAATAGCTATAATAAACCCATTACATGTTCATGCAAATAAAATATTTTTATGAAAAATAACTTTTAAAACAAATTAAGACTGAAATTGAATTACATTTTTATAAATCTCTTTGATGTCTGGATTAATAAAAGCTGGATTCTCATTCCTGTTTCCACATTCAGTCTGTTGTGATGTGGTGTTTTGGTTGAAATATATGCAGAATATCCAGCCTCACACAGATATATATAGTTTGAAAAGGGAGAGATATTTTAATACCGATTTCAGTTACTTCTAATTGTTAAAAGATTAGTTGCAGTATAAAGTCTGAAATCATCTCACTGAACTTCTTGTGTTCTGTTATATTAAAATGCATTGTTCTCAGTCTTCTCAACAAATCATGCTGGAACAATTGGTCATCTAAATGCAAAATAATGACCCTTGACTGTTAACACTATACAATGTATAAAAATTCACTCAAACTGGATCATAGACATAAATATGAGCTAAAATTTTAAAACATAAGAAAATGAGGAAGGAAAAAATCATTGTGGCTTTGGGTTAGGCAAAAGATTTTGATGAAACAAAAAAAACATGAATCTTAAAGAAATCAATGGTAAGTTGGATTTATCACAGTTTATAACTTCTGCTTTTCAAAATATACTGTTTAGACAATGAACAGGTAAGGCACTGACTGGGGGAAAACATTTGTAAAATATATTTCTGATAAAAGACTTATATTCAGAATATATAAAGAATGCTTACAGCATAATAATAAGATAAACTACCCAATAAAATAATGGGCAATTAATAGCAAAAAAATTAAATGCATACATTACAAAAAAAGATAAACAAATGGCAAATAATGATATGGAAAGGTGCTCTGTGTTTTTACTCATCAGGGAAATGCCAATTAAAACCACAATGAGATACTGCTATATTGCCACCCAGTGCCTCTTCCCACCCTGGAATGTTGAGATGGGAACGCTGTAGACCCTAGGCAGTTAATACATTCTAGCATAATAATGATAAGTGTGCTAGAAAATTCCTTGAAAGCAGAATTCTTACACTTATCCATTGACCTCCACAGTTTTCTGTAGAGTGCTTTTTTCAGTTGGAGCGTCATCCCATACACCAAAAGGTAGTGGGTTTGATCCCCAGCCAGGGCACATACATAGGTTGGTGTTCAGTCCTTAGTCGGGCGTGTATGGAGGTGGGGAGGGTAGGCGACTGATTGATGTTTCCCTCTCACATCGATTGATGTTTTTCTCTCTCCCTTCCTCTTTCTCTAAAATTAATAAACATGTCCTCAGGTGAGGATATTTTAAAAATATTGTACAAATTAAAATCATCTGACTTGGAACCAAGATCCCAAGAAAAATTCAAATTTTCATTTGGCCTAAAGCAATCCTGAATCTGAAGGTCAGTAGAAAAGAATTCTGAACAAATTCACCATCACTGTCAGGGTGGTCTCTATTTGGTCTTAATCAAAAATCAATAAATGTTTATTTTAAAAAATTGGTTGAGTCCCCCTTATAAGTTGCTACTTCTAGAGTATATTTGAAGAAAGGTTGATTTAGAGATTTTATTGGAAATTTCAGGAACAAATTTGAGTATGTTGTCCTTCAATTATATTGCAGGAGTGAGACTGTGTGATATAGGCAGAAAGGAGATGCTTAAGAAACATCTTAGAAAAGAAGCCCAGAGGCCCGTGTACAGTGTGTACAGTGCCGTGGTTAAGAGCATGAGCCCTGGCACCAGACTGATTGAGATTTGAGTCTGTATCTAGATATGACCTTGGGCAAGTACTTTACTGCTCTACATACCTCAGTTTTCTTATCAGTAAAATGGGGCTGGTAATAGGATCTCTTATAGAGTTGTTAGGATTAAATCAGTTGACTTAATATATTAAGTCCATAGAACAATGCCTGGCAGATTATTGGGTTTTATATTATTAGAAAAATGTACAGAAGACTAGGTTTGGAAGCTTTCAGCAAATACTGTTTTTCACCTTGGTATAAAGCAGTATCCTACTAAGTAAAGTCTTAATATTCTTCGTACCTTATAGCCCAATTCTGTATCACAGGGAAGCCTACTCTTCATTTAGGTATCGATGAAAAATTTTGTTTTTCCAAACATTGCTATAAGCATGAATGTTTATTTTTCTTTTCTTATCTCAGAGAAATCCATTATGTGTATGTAGCAAAAATGGAAGAAATGGGCTTATGTACTATTTTTATTCTATTATTCCAAAATTTGTTCTGTCAGGTTCGTTGTGCTGAAGTGCTCAGTACTGCTGGTTGACTAAATTGACAGATACAGGATTTAAATCTGGTATTTCCTGTTCCCACTACTACAATTATAACAATCTTAGTACATTTGCATCTTTCTAGTTTAGGTTTTATTTTATCATTTAGATTTTCGTTTATGTACAATAAAATTTATGTACAGTGAAGTACACAGATCCTAAGTGTGCTAGGCATGAGTTTGACAAATGTACACGTTTGTGTAACCTCATTCTCAAGATACAGAACATTTTCAGAATCTGAGAAAGTTTCTTTGTATCCCCCAGCCAATGACTACCCATCCCTTGTATACAATTACTATTCTGATTTGTCACAGATGATTAGTTTTGCCTGTTCTTGAATTTCATGTAAATGCATTCATATAGTACACATTTTTTATGTCTGTATTCTTTTACTCAACATAATGTTTTTTTATATATATTATTTTATTTTATTGTTGTTCAATTACAGCTATCCCAGTTTTTCCCCTGTTGTTCTCCCCTTCCCTACCCAGACCCTCCCACAGTCAGCTCAACATGTTTTTAAGATTTATCCATTGTGTATCGCTGTCTCCCGTTGTATTCATATATCACAATTAGTTTATCTGTTCATCTATTGATATTGGAATTGTTTTCATTTTTGTCTACTATAAAAAGCTATTTTATACAGTTTGTACAAGACTTTTGGACATGTTTTTATTTCTCTTGGGTAAGTACCTAAGAGTGGAATTGTGGATCATAGAGGAAGTGTATTTTTAAAAGAGGCAGTCAAGGAATTCTTCAAAGTAGGTACCCCAGTAGGAATGCTTATGTTTACTAATATTGACAAATAATGTTTAAGGAAGTGACTCAGTACTAGCTTCATGGCATCTTTACCCCCTTGAAAGTATTGCATTCCTTTAGTAAGTTCGAAACATTTTATGAAGTCAAAATTCTGTGAAAATAGATAAGGAAGAGCCATGGAGTTGTTGAATTTGTTGGATTTTCTCAGTAACTCAGATGGAAATGGCAACTTTGGGACAGTTTAACTGATCATTGATGTTTCAAATCACACATTTTAAACTAGTGACATAGAAGGTGCTGAAGATATTATTTAAATAGGTCCTATGAACATATGTTTAGCTTATACATATTTTCACTTTCGTCATTCCATTGGTTTGTCCTGGAAAGTGTATGGGTGGTTAAGAGAATTTCTCTTTATTAATAGTAGATGTATTTTTTGGAATCATTTGCTCATCCTTATCAAATGGTAATTTTATAATCTATAATTATTAAGTGACAATGATTAGTAGAGAGAAAGTGCTTAAAAATAGCTGAGTAATTAAGATCCTTTATGTTCTTTAGACATTGAAAGGGAAGAAATAGATTTATATGACCTCAGTGTTCATAGTTTTGATCTTCTTTTTTCTAAATAAGTACCTTTAACATCTCATAATAATGGCTTGGTGATGATGAACTCCTTTAGCTTACCTTGTCTGGTGAACACTTTATCTGCCCTTCTATTCTAAATAATAGCTTTGCTGAATAGAGTAATCTTGGTTGTAGGTCCTTGCTTTTCATCACTTTGAATACTTCTTGCCAGTCCCTTCTTGCCTGCAAAGTTTCTTTTGAGAATTCAGATGATACTCTTATAGGTACCCCTTTGTAGGTAACTCTCTTCTTTTCTCTTGCTGCTTTTAAGATTCTCTTTATCTTTAACTGTTAGCATTTTAATTTTGACATGTCTTGGTGTGGTCCTCTTTGGGTCTAGCTTGTTTTGGACTCTCTGTGCTTCTTGGACTTGTATGTCTATTTCCTTCTCCAAATTAGCAAAGTTTTCCTACATTATTTTTTCAGATAAGTTTTCAATTTCTTCCTCTTCCTCTTCCTCTTCTCCTCTGGCACCCCTATGATTCGGATGTTTGCATGTTTAAAGTTGTCTCAGAGGTTTTTAAGCCTTTCCTCATATTTTTCAATTCTTGTTTCCTCATTCTATACTGGTTGACTGTTTATTTCTTCCTTATGTTCCAATTCATTAATTTGAACCCCGGTTTCCTTCCCTTTACCATTGGTTTCATGTGGACTTTCCTTCATTTCACTTAGCATAGCCTTCATTTCTTCCCTTATGCTTTTGTTGTGCTTAATCTTGTCTGTTAAGTCTGTGAGCATCATTATCAGCGGTGTTTTAAACTGTATGTATATTAGATTGGCTGTCTTGTTGCTCAGTTCTCCCACTGGAACCTTGATCTGCCCCCGCTTTTGGGCCACACTTCTCTGTCTCCTCAATTTAACAGGCTCCTGTGTTTGCTTCTGTGTCTTAGGTAGAGCTGTCACACCTGTTTTGTTGTAAGGGGCAGAGCTTTAGGTGTTCATCAGTACAGGTGACCCGTTTCACCACGTTGTGATGCTGTAGGTATGGTAGGGGTCTGAGAGGGAACAATGCCACTTGCTCAGCACTTGCTCCTTTTCCAGTCACTTCTCCCACTCCCGTATGGGACTGGCGACTCTCTAGCTGTTGCCCTGGTTGTGGTTCCCAGAGTTGGTGGCTTTGCAGACGTTCTAGGACTGTGGGGGCCCTTTAAACAAGCAGACTCTGCTGAGAGACCGGCAGTTTTTTCCTTCACCCCCACCCCCCATGGTTTTCACAGTCAGAAGCAATGTGGCTCTATTTTCCCCAGTGCTGGAACCGTGAGCTGCATGGTCTGGTCTGGGGTGGGATCGCTTCCCAGGTGTCCCTCCCTACTTTTAAAATGTATGACTGCTTTTCGCTTCGGCCACAGCCACTGTGCCGTCACGCCAGCGTATCCGCTGCTGCCACCACACCAAGTCCTCTCCCTCCTGGCTCCTCCCCTCCTACCTTTCTGGCTGAGTATTTCTTCTTTATTTCTTCATTTGTTGACCTTCCATGTAGTTCAATTTTTTGGAACTTCTAGTGTGTTTTGTTTTTGTTTTTGTTTTAGTTTTCAGGTGGTTGTAAATTCCTTCTTAGTTGTGAGGGAGACACAGCGTGTCTACCTATGCCTCCATCATGGCCAGAAGTCCTAAGAAAATCTTGAACTAAATGAAACATATAGTATTTTAATATTAGCAAGGGTTCCTTGTCAAAGGTTGAAGTTATTGAAGGTAGGTGTCAGGAGACATAATGTGTTTTATTGTTCAAGAATATTTGGAAGTCTACTAAATCTTACCATCTACTAAGTAAAATATTAAAGTGGAACAATATTAGGAAAATTAAGCATTATTCAAAACATATGTATGTATGTACATAAGACTTGACTGTATATTTGAGGTTTTAGGGGAATATGTATTATCACATTGAATGTGAGTTAACATTCAAATCTTATTATAAAACAATACCATATGGAAAATTATCCAGTGACAGAAACACATATCAAGCCCTAGCTGATGAGTCCCTCTATTGTATATGAATAATTACAATACAGCACAATTTCCATGTAATAAAAAATTCAGTTCTTTATTGTTACATGTGTTGACATTTGACCTTTGTTTATCCCACCTACACCCCTTACGTTAGGAGTTGAATATAGCGACAAATCAAAATGTGTTTGTTTTGTGGGGGAAAAACCCACATTTCGCCTGCTTATAAAACTAGTTTTTTATTATGAAATGTGTAAATTAGTTGGTAAATATATAAACAAGAAAGTATCACCCATAATCTTTTCACTTTAAAGTAATTATCAATATGTTAGTTTCCTTCAATCTGGAATGACTTATCCCACTCATGCATGCATGTACACACAGATACATAGCCAGATATAGTTTAGTTTTAAATATTTTTATTACTATTTTAATAAAATATAAAAATTAAACATTTAGTATTAATTGTAGAAAATACAGAGAAGTAGAAGAAAGGAAATATTTCAAATTTCCTTCCAGACATTACCATTTTATTGGTACTAATACGTTCTTAATTTCAACTGTGGTAGGCCCCCCCTTATCTTTGCTTTTAATTTCAGTAGTTTCAGTTACCCATGGTCAGCTACAGTCTGAAAATATTAAATGAAAAATTCCAGATATTTTGAGAGAGACCACATTCACATAACTTTTATTACAGTATATTTTTATAATTGTTCTATTTTATTATGAGTTATTATTGTTCATCTCTTATTGTGCCTAACATAAATTAAACTTTATGGTAGTTATGTATGTATAGGGCAAACATAGTTTATATAAGGTTCCCCAATATCTGCAGTTTCAGGCATCCACTGGAGTCTTGGAATGTATCCCCCACGCATAAGGGAGGACTACTGTATATTCTTGTCCAAATTTATTTGTTGGCTGGTTACATTGATTTTGGTCACTCTTTATCTCATGGCCAGTAGGACATATGTTTGTAAACTAAACAGTTTAAACTTGGTTTACCACTCATGTAATTGAAGGCTTCCTAACCTACCACTCTCCTCTCATGTAATTCTTAGCTATTTCAATTTTACAATTTTCCTAAGGTGCTGTGTTTTCTCATGCATTGTGTCTTTGCATATCCTGTTCTCCCTCCTGGGAGAACCCTGCTAAAAATACCTATCCCCGCCTACACCCTGCCTCCCACCTTTATCTACCTGGCTCATTTTTAATCTCCATGGTTCAGTTTAAGTTGTTTTACTTCTAGAAGAAAAGCCCTCACTGATCTTTTCACTCTCCTTAACCTAGTCAGAGCATCTGTACCAGGGCATGCTGTAGATACCTTTCACTCCCTTACCAGACTACATTTCTTGAGAGCAGGACTGTATTTTGATCATTTTATATTTCCAGTCTCAAGTACAGTGCTTGATATAGAGTATGTGCTTTATGAATTTTTGCTGAATAAATGAATGAATGAATGGACTTAGGTAATTTGAAGAAAACCATCAAATAACATATATGGGGTGGGAGGAGGGAAAACATTGGGTTGTTGGTATTACCTGCACATACATACATACACACAAGTGTTCTGTATTCAGAAGGAAGTCATATTTAAACAATTACTCAAAAATTCACACATTTACATGGAAAAAAGGGAAAATATGCTGAGTCCTCAAATTTTAGACATTTGGCTTACATACAACTCACACCATGATGATCCCTTGTGAACTGGATTTTGTATGTTGAATTCGGACTCTTGATGAACAAATGCACATTTCAAGCTATTAAATAGTGGCACTGCAAGCCAGCTAACAGTTCAGTTTCAATTATGTCAACATCTTTGTCTTCACAGCAGTGTATGTTTGTGCAATTTGACTGTTTTATTGCATTTTACCCTTATTCTACAAAAGAATAGATACTGAAAAAATTAAAATGTAGTGGTAACAGTCTAGAGAAAAGGTGGAAATCAGTAGGCACACTGAAAGTGACGACCCTTTAGATACAGAATTAAAGTTTCTGTGCAAATTGTTGGAAATATGCTATTAAAGATTGCTTCTTAAAAAGAAAGTATACTTATAGATTTTAAAATATTAGTCAACTGATATTGAAATTTATTGTTCTGCTTCTAGCCTTTCAACTTATATATATTTCACCAAGAAAAATAGACATGATCTGAATTTGCTTCATTATCCTGGAAATATAGTAGTTTATCTTGCAGAAATGACATCATTTACACTTATTTGTGTTTTAAGATGCCTACTTGGTTATTTAAATACTCTTTTATTTCTTGAGTTTTGTTAATAGATTCCTCTATTGTTGAGTATTGTGGCATGTCTGTGATGCAGATAAGAGTTTATTTGTAGGCTTAATGTGCAACATTATCTAATTTTCAAGTATACCAAATCATCTTATTGTGAGATGATCAAATTTCCTTAAAATTTTTTTCTGATGAATCTAAAAAATCAAATTCTTCATGCTATAAAGGTTTATTGCCTTTGTTTATGTTGAATAATATTGAATTTTTCCAATTGCCCTAACCTCAACATGACTTCTAAAAGCAGAGGGGAGAAGGGGACCTGGGGTTACCCCAGTATAAGAAGCACAGACTGGAACAGTGGAATTGATCAAAACTCTAAGGGTCATGGGAGCCTCTGTGGATGCACTGTTCTTATCAGACCAACTTTTGCTGTGGGCACTTAAGATAAACCTACATCTTCTGGATAGGTACATATCACTTTCTTTATATTCAGAGATTACCTTTTGTTATTGCCATCTTTGTGTTGAGTAGATGCCATAGTACCACAGGAGTTCTTCCTGTGCTGTTTAGGAATCACTTGATGGTTTTGGGACTGCCACAGCCATTTGTACCTTCTTTCCTTATTGTTCTGCTTTATGTGGTAGTGTTTTATTGTCTTGCTGTCCTTGTGTTAGTTTCTAGACTTGGTATTTTATATGGACTGTCAAGATTTGGATTCTTGGTAGACAGGCAGCATTTAGGAAACTTTTTGGGGTCATGTTTCATGAAGAGAGAACCCAGGTTATTTACGACAACCTCACTGGAAAGAGAAAAAAGACCAATCTCTTGTTTAGCTGCATAGGCTTCTTAGAATTTAATACTTTTGGGAGGTTCTACCCATGAGTTTTGTTTTTCCTGAGAGTGATGTTGAGTAGCTTTAAGCTTTTTTATATTCTCTGGCCCAGTCCTCTGGGGACCTAGTCTAGTATATTTTGAAATAGTTGTTTGGACCTAGGATGTAGTACATCATCATGAAACAGAATTTTGCAGCATATCTCCCCTGCTGGGTTATCTGTTATGTGCTCTTTAAAGTTCTCAGGTATATCATTCAAATCCTTGAGACCTTTGTTGCAGATCTAATATCTGTGGCTTAGTATGCATTAAATTGCCCTGTAAAGTTGACATAAAAGAAGAGTGTATTCATTTTCATATATGATCCTTAGCAGAAAGTTCAAGTCTTAGCCTGATTTGGTGGGGGGTGGGGTGTGTGTGTGTGTGTGTGTGTGTTTTGAAGGTCATAAACAGAAAGGAAGGTATAGAGGGTTAAGTACTCATTTTGTTTTCATGTTTTATACACACAAAAATATATATTGCACTATTTCAAACTAATAAATACAGAGCTTTTGTATATGAACATGGGAAGCTTTTTATTTGAAAGAAAGTACCTGATTAGTTTTATGAAAATACAGTTGCTATTGTTCATTGCAGTTTATGCCCTTTGCATGAGCCATGTTTGGGGAGTGCCTGTTTCTTTCCTGGTAATAAAAGTCAAGGGAAATTCTTAGTAAAATATTAGTGTATTTCCCCAAGATTTTTAAATTGGCAGGTTGTTAATTTTTTTTTTTTAGCGTTTCAGTTGCAGCATAGTGCAGTCCTTTGGGGAGAATTGGTAAAATGAGGATAAACTGGGTCCAGGATTCCAGCAGCTTGAAAATAATGCCATATTTGACCAAAATCTGTTTTGTATTCCCTACTATGGTTCTGTCCCAGTAGTCCTGGAAATGTGCCTATGGACTATTTACAGTGAGATTATAAAACTGAATCATGATTTTGGTGAATAGAAGCCAGAGCATGTGGCTCCAGCACCCCAGCTGGCAGTAAGCTCTCCCTAGGTTTATGAATGTAGTTAGATGGCCCCCAACTGTTTACAAGACAGCAGAGGTGAGATCTTTGATTGACAAGTCAGAAATGCATTAGATCATTCTCTCTGCCAGCCTCTGGTTCATGCTGTTAAAAATGTCAGCCTCCAAGTTTGAATGGCAGCCTGAGGGCCTTAGAAGCTTTTTGTTTTCTGAGATGGAAACACAAATTGGATGTGTGCCTGAGCGCTTCATCCTGGGCTGTAATTTCATCTTTTAGCTAAGAACCACAAGGTACATGAGCAAAGCACCCTGTAAACAATAATACTGTGGGAAAAAAAATAAACAAGGTCGTGTTTCTGGTACGTTGATCCGATGGTGTCCTGACCTCTATCACGTTGAACATCTCCACTCTGATTGCTGTTCCCTTTGGCATTACAATGAGAGAAAGAGAGACTGACATAGGAGGAAAAGATTTAAAGTTGCAGTGTCGTTGCACATTCCTTGTATTGGCTATGAAATATTGAACTGTCAGAATGTGACACTTGGTTTTTTAAGCAACCTTTCTTGTTTGAGGTGTTTGCAGTTCATTTCTTTCTCCCCCGTTTGTCTGCTTTCATTGATTGGGTTGGAAGTAGTTGCCTTAAATGCATGAAAAGGGACAATGTTAAAGAGAAGTGGTGCTGATGGAGCCAAATAAACTTAACACTGGAACATAAATGTAGGCTGTGAGGTGTGGGCAAAAGGAGACCAAAATTGGGTTAGTACATTGTTATTGGAGTTTATGGAACACCGTGTTGTAAGGAAGAATCAGCTTAGGTTCTGGTTCTATTTTTGTGGAGGCAGGAAGTTAGGAAGGCATAGTGACTTAGTTTGTTAAACTGAGAGCCTATGATATGGCAGTATTGCCAGTCAGATCAGCATTAACCCTGCTATGTTATTTATTGCTCTAAGTACTCAGTGTCTTTGGCAAGTGGCTCATTATGAAAGACTAAAAATTTTGGCTTTTTAAAATATGCAAAATTTGTGTTTATAGTAGGGAGGTTGATGAATAGGTAATATGGAAGAACTGTTATGTTTGTATTACTATAGAAAATCTTCATTGAAAAAGCCAAACCAAGATTCGTGGAAAGTATTTTCTAGTAATAGAGCTTTCTAGCGCTATTTGTTTTAAGTTGCAGAGATCGTAAAACAACAAATATTTTATGTTAAAAATTGTTTTCTTCCTAAGAAAGCAGCACTATTGTTAGATATGTGCTTAATTCATTTGGGGCATAGACCTTACAGGTAAAGTTTTAAGTGAGAAAGACCTTTTGCAATTCTTCTGGGATATGGAAATGTAGGAGTTTGTGTTAAAAGTACTTGAATTAACTCTTATTGATGGTTTTAAAGGACAGCTATTTAGCTTAGCCCTCTCTCTTTACAAATGTGAAAGGTAGGAGCTAGTCTGTCATGAATACATAGTGAAATGCACTGGAAAAATCTTGGTAATAGTTCCTGACATTTCTTAGTTCCCTGATTCGAGGTCATGCTGGAAAGAGAGGAGATAGTATTTGTAAAATAATGTCCTGCTCCCTTGTACCCAGAATTATGTCCCCATTTACAAAATACAGTGCACGGAAAGCAAAACCAAAGGGAGAGATACAGAGAATTAGTTACTGTTGCCTTAAGTACTGCTCTGTATTTTTAAAGCATAAATATTGATGCAGATTTGCATTTAAGCTTATGAGAACCCACTGTCTTGACTCAGTGGGGGAGTTCTCAAAAATCATTCTTTTAGAAATTGATTTCTCATTGGCTGATTTTCTGAGAATGAGTAAAAACAAACCATTTTTTCGATCTTGGAAGAATAAAAGTGCAAGTGCTTATCTAAATAATAAGATTAGACATATGTACATTTATGGAATCTCCTAAATCTTAACACACGGAAACTACAAAATTTCGTCTTCCCCTGGTGTATTATTAATACATCAATTACTATGAAAATGCCTTACAGCCAATGGTTTTATATAGCCATACCCCCATAATAATGATTAGCTTTATTAAAGTCCAGGCTTGCCTCATGAGCAAAAATCAGTGTATTCATAGAACCATAGAATTTCAGCATTGGAAAGGACATGAAGGCCATCTAGTCACACACAGGAGTTCTTTATGAAGTGTTCTTTGCTGGGTGGTAGGGGTGGGTTATCTAATTTCTGCGTGATCACTGCCATTGTTTTGGCAAGCTCAACTTCTTGAAGCATCTTGTTTTTGTCGTCACTGTTGGTTCTATTAGAAAGTTTTCCCTCAAGGAGTCAAGCTTTTTGTTCATCTACTGATTTTAATCCTGCATTTTGTAGAAATATAAAGTAATTATCTTTTTTTTTTGTATATTTGTTTGAGAATAGCTATCATGTTGTTTATAAGCATATTTTCTGTTCTCAGAGTGAGTATTCCTGGTTCTGTTGGTGTTTCTTTGGAAAACATCAATAATCATTCCTGCCATTTTCATAATCTCCTGTTTTGAGGGGGTGGTTCATTCTGGTTGTCCTTCCTTGTGAATGCATTCCACCTTGACAGTGTCCTTATTACAATATGGCATGCATAACTGGAGGCAGTGCTGCAAAAGTGTGTAATAGTTTAGAATACAGTGATAGATACATTCTGTATTGAACATAATTTGGATTATGTAATTTAATTACTGCAGCCTAAAATTGCATATTCTTCCTTGGTGCAGATGATGGAAAAATTTCTAGGAACTTTAGCCTGGGTTTGTTTCTTCACCTTTTCTTTGAAGCCAGGAAAGCATATGTAAGCACCAGACAAATGACATAATGTGGTGGCATATCTGAGTGGTACAGGTATTTTAAACCTAGCTCCAGTTCCTGAAGATGGTGAACATCTGCTTAGAGATATTGTAGAGCTCCACAATGCACTAATTGAATTACTCTTTTCTGGAGTTGCCGATTGCACTAATTGAATTAGAATCTGTGTGTGTGTGTGTGTGTGTGTGTGTGTAACTGAGATAATTCCAACCTTAACCTGGAGAGTGTGGGAGATATGACTGATGGTGTGTACTGTGCTGCTATCTAATGGCAGCCTATGGAACTACTAGATGGTCTCCGGGGAAGAAAGAATGCAGTCATCTGATCTAGTGTGACCTTAGTCTAACCCCATCCAGTTTAGTTCGAAAGGTCCCAGGGTGTATTTTTGTAATTCTAAATTTAAGAAGAAAGAACGTGATTAATTTCTCCGTTAAAAATTAAGGTATGTTTTATTAGGCATACTATTTTTATGAAGTTTTTTTTTTTTTTAAAGATTGTCTTTATTTATTTTTAGAGAGAGGGGAAGGGAGGGAGAAAGACATTGATGTGTGAGAGATGTATTGATCAGTTGCCTCTCACACGCCCTCAACTGGGACCTGGCCTGCAACCCAGGCATGTGCCCTGACTGGGGATCAAACCAATGACACTTTGGTTTGCAGGCCGACACTCAATTCACTGAACCACACTAGCCAGGACTGTTTTTATGAAGTATTAAGTTGCAAATATTCAACTGAATTAAAAACTTCTGACCTATAATTTAATTGATGAAAACAAATTCAAATATACCAAGTCAATGGATCATGTTTTTTTCTTATTTTGCATTTCATGTGACATAAATGTGAAAAAGAATTACCTTTATGAAATTCCTTAGCATATGTAAGACACAGAAAGAAAGAATGGTATAGGGTTTGTATTCCTAAATAAAACTCATTTCTGGTGTCAAAATACTGAGGTGAGTCGATTTAAGGGTATTATCAAATTTTGCTTTATGTAATTATGCTTACCTAAATTTTTAAAAAGTTATTATAGAAAAAATATTTTAATTATAGAAGTATCAGAGCAAGTTCTACAAATCTAATTAATCATTTAAAATGTAACTTTACATCTTTACATCTTTAAAGCAAATACACTGAGAACTCAGCATGAACTATATTTTGATTCAGTTTAACTCTAGACATTCTAACTTGTAAAAATAGCCCTTAACAGAAAAATACATATATATAAAATCACTTGCTTTATAAAATGTTTATTTGTGCATGTAATACCACTTCAATAATAGAAAAGTGCTAATGGTTACCTTTTTAAGCATTTAAAATTATCTCTTTCAGTCTTGTCATATGAAAGAAATATAAAGTATAAAAAAGTTTTAATTTCTTCTATACTATTAGTACAATAAAATGTACATTTGACTATTTCAGTATCTTGTAGGCTAGTTTTTTATTGTAAGACTGAGCTACTTAGGTTTCTTGTATAAATAACTTTAATTAAAATTACTAAAATATGTGATATTCACTCTTTAGATAGGTTTTAAGGGCATTTTAGTGATTTAGAAAATCACCTTGTAGATCTAAAGCTTTATAAATAACATTGCCATTCACAACTACATATTTAATTCGTATGTACTTTCTGTGTGTCAGATATTGTACATAGTATTAGACATAAGCTACGATTTAGACCCTGTCCTCAAGGAGCTTATAGTTACTTAGTAGATATTTATTTAGAGCCTATGTACTAGGCAGTATGCATATACAGGGGTGGGCAAAAGTAGGTTTACATTTGTGAGTATGCAAAAACAGTTTATTCTTGTATTATTATTACTTATTGTATCATTTTCTATATGAACAACTGTAAACCTGTTTTTGCCCCAACCTGTATAATTCGGGGGGGGGGGCGGTTTACTAGTACTTTGAATAAGCATTAGTTTCATGTATTTTTCCCATTGTTGAGCTAGAGTTCTGGCTTCATAACTCTAAGGAAGCAGTATACTTATGTTCATATCAGATATAGCTCATCTCTGTAAGAAGAGTAATACACATATTTCAGATTACTAGTCTGTTTCTTAAATGATTTTCCCTTTTACCTTTACACACCTTCTAAGGTAGCAGTGGGATTTTTTGTTTTTGTTTTTCATAGCTTCACATGTAGCTTAAAAAAAAAAAAAAAGAGATGGGTAACATTTATTATAGTGCCTCCTGCTGGTGATCATATATTTTTCAGTCCTTGTCTCCAGAATTGGTAGTGCCCACTTGTGTTTTGGTAGTTAATTCAGGGCTTCTTCTAAAGCTATAAATGGGAAAGAGTCCATTGCATAGTAGGTATAAAATACTTCTTTTAACAGTCTATTTCTAGAACCTAAATTGTCCTGAGACCAGCTCTTGATATAAAAATTCATAGAAACGTGTTTTTCACAGAGTGTGGTAACTTCTTGCTGTAGTGCTATAGTGTTAAAATTCACATTGGCCAGGTTGTTCTGTAAATTAAACACTGACAGCTACCCTCAGGGGAACAGCCAATGTATTTATGATGATGTGCTGATTACACAAAATACACTGCAAGCAGAAAACAGCTGCAGAGAACAAACCTCTTAAAAAGAATACAATTACAAATAGCACCCTCAGTATTTCTAGTGGTGAACATAGAAACAGCATGCTAATGCAGATTCTTACTTAGTCTGCCTGCAAACAAAAAATCTGAAGGGGAGAAGTTATTGTACATGTGGTGCCAACATAACAAGTGAACAAATTTTGTTTCTGAAGAGCATCCATGAGTAAATGAATTTCAGGTGTGAAGTGATCTGCCCCTGCCTCACAACCCCCTTTTTTGTTTGTAGGTTTTATTCGTGCTTTTCTCATATACAGTAGGGCATGGCTGTGAGGTGAAAAGGGTTCTGGATGTTTAAGAGATATTACACAATGAATTGGGCAGAAGAGTATCTAAATTGTTTTAAAAACTGTAGTAGAAACTCAGTACTGTATTAGGGTTTGAATATCAACATTTCATTTGAAAATACAGCTTACAGCTCTATATTTTCACTGTTATTAATGCTTTGAAGATGTTTGCCCTTGGAATTAATAAAAGGAGTCATGATTCTGTATCTATGGTAAGGTATTTCTAATTTCTTAATATTATCTTTTTTCAAGAATATGGTATTTTAGGACCCTGGAAGAGCTGAGTAATTATATATTTTTAACAGAATCAATTTTCAAGTATGTCCCCTTTCATCCCTGCATGTTCCTGGTTACTTGCAGACAGGTAAGAAAATTAGAAAAAAATTTTCCTTATTTGAGATTTTTCTCTATTACAGTTTAGGGTTGGTATTTATGAAGTATTTTAACTGCTGAGCATGTTTAAATTGGTACAAAATATGTTTATCTTCCAAGACATAAATTTACTCAAGCCAACTGCATGGTATAGCAAGGGGACATAGTGATTGGAAACAGTTCACTTCACCCGGCTGAAACTAAGAATCAACTTTTCAGTATATGGATCACTGGTATGTAATAATCGACTATTATTGGTCTGTCTGTTGATCTGTTTTTAAATCAGTTTGGAACCTCCTGGAGTTATTTTCTTGCTCTGCTGACATCAATCCCATGTGGCAGAGGAGTTGTGTATAACCGCTTTGGTTTAATCAATAGAATAATTGATAAACCAGATAAGATTTAAACTGATTATAGCCCCAACAGAATTCCCCAGAGGACTTGGACTCTCTTAATTTTGACATGTGTGTTGTGTACCCTGAGGATGAAGTGCAGTTTGAATTATCTGCTTTTATTTGCTTAATGATGGGGAGGGTGTTAAAGTCAAATGTTTAATTAACCCAGCAATGGGCTGCGTTGTCACTTACACACAGCTGATTGAGATATCTTATGGAGAATACTGAATAGGAATGATAATGTGGCACTGGGATGGAAGATTGCTTTTTCAATCCATTTGCTGGGTCACTGCTTTGAATGTCTTATTGGATGAAAGGCATTCAGCCTGGAGAAAAAAAATCAGCATTTAAGTACATTTTGTTCTCTTCTCTCTCTCTAACCCCCTCCCTGCCCAGAAGTTAACTAAAACAGATATGTTCTAGGTTTAATAAGCCATTCGTGTACTAGTAAGAGATCAGGGTAGTCAGTAGCCTCAGGCTACATAATTTCCCGTGGAAACGGGAAAATCCTGCTAGCCTCCAAGGTATTCTAAATGTGAGCTCTTTTGTCCCTCATATCCCTTGTCCCTTGCCACTATTGTGGAGTTGTCTTTGGTTACTTGTATCTTGCCTCTCAGTAGTGTGTGTTTGTTGTGCAGCTACCTCTGTGGCCCCAGGCAGACCTTTTTCTCCATAAGGAGCATATTCTTCTTTACATTTTTGCCTTTTTATCCATTTGGCTTCTATTTGGTTATATTCCTGATCAAATATAGTGAGATTGTTAAACTTGTTAGATGAAAATGTGAAGCATATAGATTCTTGTTACTTTTGCTACCGCTATTATATAAACAGTTGGCTTTATGTTTCATTTTCTTGAGAGGTAGTTCCCTTTCTGTATGGACTAAAAAACTAGGCCAGGAAAGATCTAATAGCCCACACCATCAAAAATGCAGTCCAGGCAATTGGAGTTTTAATGACTTGCTGCCCACAAAAAAATCCCTGACTAGCTTTATAATCAAACGTAAAATTCTTTGGAGGCATATTGAGCAAAATTTCAAAAAATTGTATCATGAGTTTCCTTCTTTGTAGTTCTTATATTTGTTCCTTCTATCCTCCAAAGATCTAAACCAGGAATTTACTAATTTTTTTTTCTTTTCTTTAGTCATTTGTATTCCAGAGAGCACAATAGAGAGAAGGATACAAGATTGATTTTTTTTTGTGTGTGTGTACCCTCTTGAAAGCATAGTCTGGGGCATGACTGCTTGTGTGAGGGGGTGGGGGTGGCGGTTACAAAGCAATGGAAGCATGCAGCTGGTTTTCAGGCACAGGTTGGACTTACGCGGGTCAAGGCAGACCAGCCGAATAGCTTATCTTGAGGGACATAAGTAATAGACCAAATATAGAGCAGCTATTTCAGGAATCATGTAGGTCATTTAATTATCCATTATGATTGAGTGGCTAATGCTCTTTTGGCAATTACATGACCTCTGTTATTCTTGAAACCTTTCCAGGCCCTCGTGAGTCAAATGACCCACCAGTCAGTGCTTGCAGACTTCATTCCACCCAGAAGGAAAGGAGATGCTGGAAACTACTGGCATTTAGAATTGGCTTTTGCTTTCTTTACTGACCACTACCCAGAATGTCCTTTGTACAGCAGTCAGTGATAGGCAACTGGTTTTGAAGTCAGCTGTTCCTTCATTGTCTGCAGGAGCAAGAAGTACATTGGTTTCTTCAAGAGACTTGTGACAAAACAAACTTTAATACCAAAGTTGGCTATTATAATATTCAAAGGTTCTGTACTATAAAAACAAGTATTATGGTATTAAAACTAATGTTTGATATCTGTCAACTCAATCACCATTATTAAACTCTGAAGTTAGTGATATTTTTCCGTAACACAAATGCTATTAATAATACTAATAGCAGGTTTTAAAAAATCATTGATTAAAATTAGCCTGGTTTAAATCGGCTGATCATTTATTTAATTAAGTAATTATGGTAAAATATTTAATTAAATAAAAAGGCCATTTTAAAATTGAGATACTAGTCTAAGAATAATTCTAGGACATTTGGATTAATATCTCTCACTTTTTTTCTTAATCAACAAAGATAATCATTACTATTTCCAAAGAAAATACTTTTTTTCCCTTCTAAATCATAGTAAAACTTGCTTTTTGTAGTTGTGGTGACTAATCAGGTAATTCTGAGAAGAGAAAATAATGTCGATTTCTTTTGATTCTTTAGATTAAAAACAGTTATGGTGAGTGACCTGGCCAGGTGGTTCAGTTGGTTGTTCTGTACACCAAATGGTTGCAGGTTCAGTTCCCAGTCAGGGCACATACCTAGGATGTGGGTTCGATCCCCCATTGGGGCATGTATGGGAGGCTGATCAATGTCTCTCTCCCCACCATGGCCACCCCACTTTCTCTTAAAAAAAAATCAATAAACATATCCGTGGGTGAGGATTAAAAATAAAAAACCGTTATGGTGGGGGGAAGTGAATACACCATAATCAAATTATTTGTAGGATTTCTCAGAAGTACACAAACAAAATTCTGTATATGTAGTAAAAGGGAAGATTTAAGGTATATAACCATTCTCTACTGTTCTAATAATGTAAGACCACAGTTAAGAGAAACAATTTTGTTAGAATAACACACAAACGTATCCTTTAAGTAGAAACTATTTTCTTTGTTATAGAAAAAACAGGCCTATAAGGTTGTCTATGCTGGGGCAGTAAAATTAACCATCTTCCCAAATAAATTTATTAAACTACTCCTAGTAGAAATCTAAGTTAATTTATTTTGGTTTTATTTTCATTTTGTTGTTTGGTAATACTAACAAATGGAAAAAAATCTGAAGACATTAATTGGTGTCTTTAGCTTTTGACCCTTCAGAAATAGAAGCTTTCTCACTTAAATTTTAAATCCTTTAGGCCAGTTCTACCTTGGTATCTAGCTACTTAAAGACCTGTGATAGTACAGTGTGTGAATTATGTTAACTGTTTCCTGTTGAAAAACATATTTTCCCTCATTGTACTTTAAAAAAAAATTTTGTAGTGGAGATGAGCAGAAAATGAGAAAGCACAATTTACAGTAAAAGCAAAAGTTATAGCTTTAAATTCAAATACCTTAAATAAGGGATATAGTTAGTGTTCTTGGAATTTTAAGAGGAAAGCAAGGGATATGAAGCAAAATGTGATATTTGATATTTTTTTGGTAAGTTGTTATTCTTTAAGGCATACCCTTTAGTGCCTTTGTTGGACCATGTTTTTTTACCCTTAGGAACAAGAAGCCTATATGAGTCAATAAGAGGAGATAGAATTTATAATTTTAAAGACCTGAAAATTCATTAAAATTGTATAATTAGTGGGAAAAGTCACAGGATAATAATTCCATAGATTTTTTTTTTTACTTTGTTGAAATGATTTTTAAATATATTTTACATTTTTAATTACAATATCCATACAATAGTATATTAGTTTCAGGTGTAGAGCATAAATAAATAAGAAGAAGGAAAAAGAGAGTGATTAAATAAGGGACCATTTATAGTAAAAATATGCACCTAAACATAAATCTTAACTTAACCTAATCTGATTTTCAGAAATTTACTTATTTACATAGGATGATTTTATTTTCATTCCAAAATGGGTAGACAGTTGGGAATGTTACAGTTTAATTTATAGGAACCTTAAGTTTCTTTCACAATATTGTTGAATTGTATTAAAATGGGAACACCAAAGCAGGGAAGATATCCAATGTGATGAAAGTCATTTAGCAGAAAAATATCAGGAACAAGGATGACAGAAGTAACTATTCTGCAGAGAGAAGGGATTTGGGCGTTATGTCCCAAGGGTTCTGTACTTCTTGATTTTGAGAAATCAAGAAGATCTACAGAATGCAGATGTCTTTGAGTTACAAAAATAACCAGATGTCCTTATTAGTAGAAGCAAATGTTTGCCTCTTAATTTACACAAAACTATATGCGGAGGATCTCTGGATGAAATATTGTGTAAATATGGCAGCAAAGAAAATAGTGGCATGAAAGTGTTTGTCTTAAATACCTAATCATAAGGGTTATATTTTGAAAAGGAAAAAAAAAAATCTTTGCGATTTATGTAGATTTAAAGGTTCGTGTGATAGATGAGCTTCTTGTTTTTTTAATGTATGTTTATCCCAATTCCCCCTGATGAATTTTTATTCATTTTACTGAGCTCGTTTAACTACTTTGTGTGCTGTCATTGTATTTTAAACAGTAAAAACATATACATGAAACTCACTTCTTTCTGAATGAATGAGTCATCTTAGTTCTGTCCAGAAAAACAACCTAAAGTAGTATATAAAAGCCCCCTTTGCAAGCCAATTGGGATTTTAAAAACATTAAGCTACATTTTATAAGTAGAGGTGGTTTGGTGACTGTATTGGGATGTTAAGCAAAATAAAATGTAAAAATAAAAACCTCCTTGAAAGTGCAGGGTATGAAGTATTTTGTTTGTTTTTAAATTAAGCCTTTAGAGTAAAAAAAAAACAAACAAAAAACCTTTAGAGTTAAAATGGACTATTACTTTTGATATGGAGCATATTAACGTAATTACAAACTCTTTTGTATACTTATAGTTATTGCTAAGTTGATTAAGAAGTCACAAAGCTGAGTATGTTCAGACAGCTGTGTAGTATCTCCCGTATTCACAAAACAGAGGTAACTTTTTCCCTTGTTTTGTCCCCACATTTATTGGTAGAAATTTGTTCTTCTCCTTTAGCTATACTTTTAAAGGTGAAATATTAAATGCTGTATTAGTATATATTCTATAACTCGAAAGTTAACAAAAGGAATGCTGGTCCTTCACGCCCTTGCCTTGTCACTCTGGTGCAGCTCGTCTCTTCCATCCTCCTTATCAGAGCATCTCAGTGCTTAGTTGAGCTTGTTTATCTTAAAAGAGCAGGAGGCAGGCTTTTAGGGAGTAAGCTACATGTTCCAGTATAACAGGCACCAATGCTGTTTGACTTGAAAAACATTTGATCTCTTACAGTAACAGCCCATGTCACTGTAATAGGGACCACAGCTGGGCTGTTGTTCAGTTTTCTATTATTTTAGCTTTGAAATAACTGTTAGTGCTGCTCCAAAATCTTCGTGTTTAAAATTGTATACTGGCTGTCCCCTCAGGACTCGTAAGTAAACAAGGTAATATGTGTGACCACAGGGAGCATATTTTGTTAGCTTTGTTTTAAATAAGAACCTTGCCTATCTGAAGATGGTTTCTGTTGGATCCTTTAGAGTGTGCTGCATGACTTTGTGTAAATTTGCAGATATAGCAATATTGTAAAGCAGATTTTTGTTGTTGTTACGAATGTGCATGCTCAGTAACTATTATGAACTTTCATATTTTTTCTTGAATAAGAGAGCATTTGGTTTTTTCATGAAGCTTACCTTCAAATGTCTTGAACAGTTTCCCTAAGTATTGCAGTTTGTACAGCTGTTGTTGAAAATGACAAGCAAGAATTTAAGGGGTCTGTTTGTTAGACTTAAATGTTACTTTGCTTTATTTTTAAATATTCAGTTATTGGTAATTTCTCTCTAGGAATAGTTTGACAGTTGGAATCAGGTAGCAGTATTTAAAGGACAGAAAATATAATTTGTAAAACAGGTTTTTTTTCTTCCTTTTTAAGAGTACCTCTTATTTTAATAATGATAGAATGGCAGCTTAGTAATAGTAGTGCTGGAATGGCAGACAATTTTACTCCTTCCTTTCTTCTTCTATCTATTTATTATCAAGAACCTATTTTGTTTTCCTATTCTATTATTTTTCTGATGTGAGACAACACTACGAGGCCTCCCAGCACTTTCTTTGAATTTAACCTAAAATACATCAGCCAGCACAAGCATAATTGGTTGAAAGGCAGCCATCTATCTGGGGAGTTCTTCTAAATACTGAATGTGCCATGTGCTTTGACATGACATATCTGTAATATCTCTGAATACAGAGCACTTTCTGCATTAGCTGTAGGTGTTAAAGCAGTAGTGTGTTTTAAGAATGTATGCTGTGCAAACTCTGGCTTGTGAGGTAATGACAAGTGTTTGCCTGAATAGACAATATATTTCCCCCCCTGAGGTCCCCACACACCTAGTTTCCCTCAAGCTCATCATCTCTGTCAGGTTAATCAATAGGCACCGTATGGCAGAGGGTCAGTAATCAGTGTCATCGTGCCTTTAAATCGTGTTGAAAATTTGCTTAAAGCCTGGGCCAATTAACATCGAGATGATGAATGGATGGGAAGATGGGAAGAGCCTGACGCTCAGGGGCTTTGTGAGGAGGAGATGCTCAGCTGTTGAGCAGCAGACACCAGCGAATAAAACCAGCCATTCATGTGAGCTCAGTCCACCCACTCTTAATGATAATGTCAATCTAGCAAAATATATACACATTGGAGTTGTCATGAGTTCATAAATCAAAGGAGTTTGTCAAAGGCATTCAGATTAACGAGGCAGCAGCAATAACAAGTCAAATTTGCATAGAGAATTGCTTGAATCTCAGTAAATTATGATCCTGTTTTTCATTTGATTATTTGCTAATGTCTCAAGAGGGAGAATGATTATATTAGCATGCAAAACCTACTCCAGAAGTAAAAATCTGAGGTATAGAAGACCAGCACACTATGACAATTAATCAGTTTCTGCATACTAGCATAAATGCACAAGGCCCAGAAATGAACTTCTTTTTTATTATTATTTCTCCTTGCTACTGATCCAAATGGTTCAGCTTGACAGAGACTTTATATTGCTTTAACAGTGTTCTGAATTGTGCCTGCAGGCAAGACATAGTTATGCAGCTATAACCAACCTATCCATCTGCCAACCAGATTGGAATTCTCCTATCCAAGGCTTCCATTAACCCCCACTGACAGCTCCAAACAGGATTAAGAATTTGGAAGCATAAAAAATAGTTTTTCTTTGCAAATATACACAGTCCCTTTGCATTTGAGAAAGGCTGCATCTGTAGTATTTTATAATTAGTGTTGGACAGTATATATCGGGGGAAAAAACCTACTTAGCTTTTTTTTTTTTTTTTTATTACTTCTCTCATAGGGATGAAGGCAGTACTAATGAAAGTCCTGTGTGTGTGGTTGTCCCTCCAAGAGTGCTGTCCATTATATCTGGTTCAGTTGGTGTATTACTAGAAAATATCACTTCTTGAAAGCTTTAACTGGTGGATCTTGTTGAAGTTTAGCAGTATGGGGAGACTTTGATATGGTTGTGGTTTAATAGAGTATGCTAAATAATAAACCTGCTGAAGAAGCTGTGTTCATGAAAACATGCCTGAAAACATTATCTGATAATATCCTCCTTAAAACTCATTCTTGAGTAGGATTCCTCAGTCAGTTCTGAACTTAAGTGACTTAAATTTTCCCAATTGTATCCTAAAAGGATTGATTAAAATTTGTTTGAGCATACACATATATACAGTGTTTTATTTATGTCACCTTTCATTGAAGAGTTTGAATGATTTTTATGTAACCTAATTACCTTTTAAGCTTGTAGAAGAATAATTGTTTCTACTTTTGAAAAGTGTAAATCATATATATTTGGAGGCTATAATTAGTTCCAAATCATATAATAAGTTAATGGAAAAATATTAATTCAGTTATTAATTTATCAGTGAAGCCTGCTATATGATGTTTACAACTAGCTATTAGAAATGGGTCTCAAGATTTTTTTCTTCATGTGGGTTGTCAGTCTACATGATAATGAACAAATCATTCAATTTTTAAGATGTGTTTAAAATCAGAGTTATAATTCACCACAATTTACTTGCTTTGCTAAAATGGTATAATTTTCCTGGTTAGAGTCTTTTGAATTCTCCCAGTGAAGAACATGGCATAGGTGGAAAATGTTACTTAAAGTTTGGGAGCTGGTTATTCCACTTATAATAAATGTCTCTTCAAAGAGGCTCAGGCTCTCTTGCACCATCCAACCTTGAGCAAGATGCTTACTCGAAGATTATTATAAGTCATTATGAGTGACTTGACTTTTCATCACTGTGTAAATTAGTTTAGTTTTTCATTTGATTATATAATCAACTCTTAATTATCCATGTCATCAGGAGTGTGTGCTCGAATAGATAACCGAAAACAGTAAATAAGCCGTTTACTAAGTCATGGAGAGTATTTTTGTTTGAAACTTTTGTTTGCTACTTTCAAAACGTCTCTGACTTCTTGTTTTAGACACTATAAATCTGAAAATTTAGGAGTGCTTTGCTTATCCACGGAAGAACTTTTCCTCCTTAATCAAGTGTCTGCTGACTCTATCTGTAAAGGACAAGGTAATAAACATTTGAGGCTGTAGGCCATATGATCTTGGTCATGACTGCTCACTTCTGCCATTGTGATGTGAAAGCAGTTGTAGACAAAAGGCAAATGAATGGGGTGGCTAAGTTTCAATAAAACTTTATTTGCAAAAACAAAACAAAACAACTTTATTTAATGCAGGAGCTTGCTATTTCATGCTCTAAATGACAATACTGGCATTGTAAGTGGTGGGAAGGGAGGACTATCGTTGGGCTATCACTTTGAAGTTTCTCTGCTATGAAAATGACCTTTAAAGCTAACTGGACAGTGTGGGTATAGGGTTTCAATTTTTTTATTAAGCCCTTATTATCTATATATTATCCAATGTGTTGGGAGGTAGAGGGAGCCCCAAAGACTTTGCCCAATAAGCTTTCCATTTTATTGGGTAGTTGAGCATAACATGCAAACATTTTTCTATTTGTGGACCAAGATAAAATTGTTAAGGAATTTCCAGTAGAGTAAAATGGAACCATATAGTTTCTTAGAGATAACAGTTGACATTCATTTTAAGGGTAGGACTTAAATAGATTAAATAAATTTCTTGTGTTTATAATTGTAAAGTGAACTAGACTAGAATTAAAGTTTTTTCCAGCCTCCAAGTTTCAAGAGCATATCACATACCATTCAGACTATGAAGAAACTTGCTTGACTAGGGCATAAGATGTATGTTGAGGGAAGTAACAGTGTATGCAGCAGAAAATTCTGGAAGGTCTTGAAAACCAGGCCCAGAAGTTCATATTTAATTTCATAGAAACCAGGAGCCAATAAAAGTTTTTGAGGAAAAAAAGACCACCATGACAGTAGTGGTGTTTAAGAAAGATTTAATCTGGTAATAGTATTTAATCCAACAAACATTTTACAATTTACATTATATTCTCAAGCTTTATGCTGAGATACTGGAAAATGAAGATGAAAAAGAAGCTGACCCTGCCCTGAAGGAACTTAACAGTGTAGGGTAGGGGTGAGAAGCTCGTTCATATAGACATATAACATAGAAAGACAATATAAAGAATGAATGCCAAAATAGAAATCAAGTGCTAATAATTCAGAGTAATTAATTTCAACGGGGGCTAGGCCAAATGGAGGTGTAGGGCAGGAGATAAGCATATTCTTCTCAGAGTCAGCTGACTCTTGGAATCAGGATGTTAGTAGATAAAGAGATTAGGAAAGAAGGCTATTATAGGTCTAAGGGATCGAATAAACAAAAGCTCAGATGTTTTTTCTTATTTTGGAGAAGGGTAAATAATGCCATGTCAATGGTATGAGAGACTGATGGAAATATAAGTTGGTCAGATTGTGGATGCTACACTAAGAAGTTTGGATTTATTTTGTAGGTGATAGAGCTATAAAAGGTTTTTGAGTAGGGGAGTAATATCTTTTCAGAACAATGATTCTGACAGTATTGTATAGAATGGATCAGATATAGATGTAGGCAAGGATAGCAGAAGGCTATCTCAATATAATAGCACTTTGTAAGAGTGTTGGTCTAGAGAAGGAGCAGTGGAAATGCAAAACTATTAAAGTAGACAATTCACAGGAAAAACTGAGGACTTGAATTGGCTAGATACATTCAAAGAAAAAAAGCGGGAAAAGGGGAGTAGAAATTGACTGAGGCCTTGAGTGTGGGATGCAAAGCAAAGTTTGAAGGGTAAGAGCTGGCCTAGAATGGGGGAGAATGATAGAAGAGTGTTTTAAATTTGGGTATGTTGATTTTGAGACAGTTCATCATCTAAATAGTTTTTTGATATGATTCCTTTTTATTCATCCTCAGGTTACTTCTGGAAACATTTATCCAAAATACATCCCTGAGATTTAATGTATGAGCTTTAGCAATATTTCACTTTTTTAACTTTTTCCTACCCAAACCTCAATTACAGTGTCTGCAGGAGTTACAACCCAAATGCTTTCAATTTGAAGTTAAATTCAAAGTTGTCAGTGAGGCTTTTATTCTTCCCCTTGTAATTCTAAGCTAGTAAGTGCTAGGCTAAGAGATAAATATTTAAGTTAATATTAATGGTAAGTTCTATAGTATCTTTTTCAGACATATTTTAATATAATGCTACTGTTTATACAATATTATTTCTCTAGGACTACACATTCTGCAAGTAATTTACTATAATGAAACTTTCCATCTGAATGTTGTGAATGAGTTGCAAGAAGTCAGGTTTTTCTAGTTGGCTCAGGGTTAAGTGGTAGAGTATAACTTTTATTTATACTTGATGAAATTTCCCCCTCAAATTTTATTTTTCACTTAGCTGACTTCTATTTTTCTATTTCTTAACATATTTTCTTCTAGGTTTCATCTGTTTTGTTAACTTTTATTTTGACATAATTTCAGTTTTATAGAAAAGGTAAAAGAAAAGTACAAAGAATCCCCTTATACTTTCACACAGATTTTCCATATGTCAACATATTATCACATTGGCTTTATCTCTTATTTATATATACACATGTATACACTTACACCCACTTATTATTTTTCTGAACTATTTGAAAGTTAGACATAATACCCCTTTACCCCTCAATGTTTCATTGTATGTTTCCTAAAAACAAGGACATTTTAAACAGTCAGAGTACAAATTATCAAAATTAGGAAATTGAATGTATAAACAAACTGTGGTACATTCATACAGTGATACTAGTTGACAATGAAAAGAACTACTGATATGTGCAACAACACAAATGAATCTCAAATATGTTTTACTAAGTGACAAAGGGGCCTCAAAAATTACATACTATATAGTTCAATTTTATGACATTTTCTAAAAAACATTATTGAGACAAAAAAATAAATAAGTGATTATTGGGGAGAAGGGTTGACTATAAAGGGGCAGTGCAAGAGAATTTGAGGAGTGATAAAACTGCCTGGCATATTAATTGTGGCAGAAGTTACACAACTGTATGCTTTTGTCAAAACTCATAGAACTATACCCTGAAAAAAAGAGTGAATTTTTCTGTATGTAAATTTTTTTAATGGGGAAACAATCAGGAAATTAACGTCAATACAATGTTATTAGCTCATCTAAAGACCTTATGTAAAATTTTCCAGTTCCAGTGATGTCCTTTATGTCATAATACCTGTTAATTAGTTACCCATCAAAATAAAATAAAATAGAGGGTCAGGAGGAAGAAAATTGTGGATATGGGCTAGGTAGTTACTACTCATTCTGTTAGGTCAGATCACTATTTTCACTCTATCATTCAGTTTAAAGGGGTTTACCATCAATTTTCTTTCAGTTTCCGCTAATAATCTCAGATCACAAGTTGAATTCAGTTGTCATTGTCTCTTTAGTTTTCTTTAACTTGAAACAGCTCCTTAATCTTTCTTTGTATTTCATGACATTGACATTTTTGTTAAGTACAGACTATAGAATGTCCCACAATTTGGTTTAGTTGGATGTTTTCTCATGATCAGATTGAGGTTATATGTTTTTGGCAAGGTTATCTCAAAAGTAACAACGTGTTCTCATTGTATCATATCAAGAAGTACATAAGGTAAAGATGGTGTCTGCCAGATCTCTACTGTGGGTTACTTTTTTACTTTTTGTAATTAATAAGTATCTTATGGGGAAATATTTTGGCATTATGTAACTATACTGTTATTTGTCTTTCTTCTGCTAATTTGTGTGATGAGTCTTCCTTGCATTAATTAGTTACCCCTAAATAGAACTTACTGGATATAATTTAGCTTGATGACCCAGGGCATTTGTGGCCATTGCTTGTTAGGATGCATCATCGTTAAATATACAAGGAATAACTGTGCTGCTGAGCTCTCCTGGGCAATGTTGGAGAGTAACAGGCTTTGAGAACCAGTGGTGACCACTCTGGTATATATGGTCCTTTCACATGTACCTCCATCCTCAAGACTGTAGATCTATTTATCTCTTATTCACTGGCTTTCTTGTTCTTCTCTTCACTATTGGGAAGGTACCTTACTACTTGGTTTTTATGTTGTGACTGTTTAATATCACTACCTCTATTTTATATAACAGAAGAGTTGAATTTTTTGTAGTGACTTGCTTTCTCACGGTGGATGGTCCAGGGTAAAAAAATGTTGGGTTAATCTATCAAAAAAAAAAAGCTATTACAATGTTTGTTTTTCTCTTTTTCTTGTTTAAGAGTTACTCTTTTTAAAACACAACATATATATTCATATATTCCTTTGCCCCGGTAGGAAAGGAGTTCCTCTGCAGTTCTGTATTCTGCTCTCAGACAGTAATTAAGCTCCCTTCACTTTTTCATACCTTAGGTGTACTCATAATACCCACTCAATAGTTCCCCATCTAAATCAGATAAAATAGAGGGTCAGGAGGAAGAAAATTGTGGACATGAGCTGGATAGTTATTAGTCACCCTCTTAGGGTTCAGATCATTGTTTTTCACTGTGTGATTTAGTGTAGAGTTCACCATCAATTTCGTTTCATTCCAAGCACCTGAAGAGTAAAAATGTGATTTATAATATCTTTAGTATAACAGACTTCCACCAAAAAGTAATTAGGCTTTCAAGTTTATTATAATGACATTTTAACAAAACATAATTAATTTTGAAATGTAGGACCTTACATTGAATTAAACAGGTTTTGGTTATCTGAAAATATTTAAAGAAAAGTGGAACTTTATGGTTTGGGGAATAGTTACTTGCAAATTATAAGTTTATAATTGAATACAGTCTTAGTTGAATACAGTTATAATTGAATACTGGCTCAGTTGAATATAGTTATAATTGAATATTGGCTTAAGTTTTTATTATATTGGACATTTAATTTTAGTATTTGAAACAGTGAATTTATACTTAAAAAAACAAAAGGGTTAAATACAGACATCCCTTGGAGATATTGTAGGTTCAGTTCCAGGCCATCCCAATAAAGTGAGTACATACTGAGGATTTGGTTCCAGACCACCATAATAGTGAGTATCGCAGTAAAGCGAGCTGTAATCTTTTTGCCTGTGGAGGGTCTTGCCTTCAGGTTGCAATAAGACTAGGTAGGTATGCCTTTATACAAATTGATCTTTGCCCTCCGTTGATTCTCTTATGACATATATTGCTAGTTTCCTTATTTGGAATGCTTTATAGTCATTAACTGTATTCCTTCCTCTTTTTTTTTGTAGATAGGCTACATTCCTTTTTATTTTTATTTTTCAAAATGAGGAGAAAAGCAGTTAGAACTCTTAACTTATCGAGTCTCTGTCCCTTGCTTATACCATAGCATGTTTTTTCTTCTTTGTCTTAATTTTAGGGATCTTTACCTTAGAGTGATCATCACAAATATAAAATACCAACTTAAACTTCATAAGAGATTTCTGTCCAAAAGGAACACCTTAGTTCCAACAGTGTACAAAGGAACAGTACTGGCCTGTCAAGCTAACTAAAGGTAATGCATGAAGCACAAAGAGATGTTAGCCACAGAGGTGCAGGAGCCTTTAAATGACATTATATATGTGCTATTTATCCTTTAATGTCTTTTAAAATATATTATTTGATACAAACCAAAAAGTATAATAATATCTAAGTTTAAAATACAGTTATGATCCTACACTGTACTAATGATTTCATACTTAAATGAAAATTTTCAGGTAAAATCATATGTAGGAAAGACTTTCTTGATCTAAAAATAAAATAATTCCCCACTTAGAATGTGGTGAGTATATGTAATATAATGAATATATCAATTGTAAATTTTAAAATATTAACATTACAAATGTAGTTGTAGAAAATAGAACCCAAATAATATGTATTTGTTTGGATTTCCTGTATTTTGCCTTGCAGATAGTGCTTTACATGTGTTGATTACCAGATTTTTTCAATTATTTTTATTGTGTTGAAATACACGTAACATAAAATTTACCGTCTAACCATTTTTAAGTGTCCAGTGGTATTAAACACATTCATTCACCCCCATTCGTATCCATAACTCTTTTTGTCTTATAAAATGAAATTCTCTACCCATTAAATAATAACTCCCCCTTCACCCATTCTCTCAGGGGATTTTGATTATTCTAAGTATCTCATATAAGTCTAATCATACAATATATATCTTTTTGTGATTGGCTTAGTCTTCAAGGTTCATCCATGTTGTTGTATGTATCAGAATCTCCTTCCTTTTTAAGTCTGAATATTATTCCATTGCGTGTATATACCACATTTTGCTTATGCCTTCATCAGTGAATATTTGGATCGCTTCCGTGTTTTAACTGTTGTGAATCATGCTGATATGAACACGAATGTACAAATATTTCTTCGAGAGACTGCTTTCAGTAGAATTGTCAGGTCATATGGTAATTCTCCTTATAGTTTTTTGAGGAACCACCATACTATTTTACCAAAAGATACCATTTTATATTCCCACCAAAAGTGCACAAGAGTTCCAATTTTTCAACATCCTCACCATTCTGTTTTTCTTTCTTTGTTTAGTAGCATCCTTCTTAATGAATGTAACATGATATTTTCTTGTAGTTTTGGTTTGCATTTCCAAAATGATCAGAGATGTTGAACATCTTTTCATGTGTTTTTTTGGTCATTTGTGTATCTTCTTTAAGGAAATGTCTGTTCAAGTCTTTTGCTCATTTTTTATTGGGTTGTTTGTTGTTGAGTTTTACAATTTTTCTGTATGTTCTGTATATTAATCCTTTATCAGATATATGATTTGTAAATATTTTCTTTCATTCTGTGGGTTGGCTTTTTACTCTGTTGATATTTAGAACTCTGAACTTGCTTTCAAATGGATTCCCCCACCCCTTCTTAAGTACTTAAAAATCCCATTGACATTTTAGGGTTTTCTAGCTGCTGTTTGAGGTGATAGTGGCAAGAATGGACTCTAATCTTAAACTACTGTTTAAATGTTTTGAGCTAAGTACTGTGCTATTTTTAATAAAGAAAAGAAAATCAAATCTGAGAAGAGGAGGAAGAGAAAGGAGAAACTACCTTTTAGGAATCAGACTTTGAGAACTCGTACCAACCAAACATTTACTGTATAGTTTAAAACGAATTATTTTATAGCCCTGGGGATGTGGCTCAGTTGGTTGGAGTGTCATCCTGTAAATGGAAAGGTTGTGATTTGATTCTGGTCAGGGCACATGCCTAGGTTGCAGGTTTGGTCCCCCTGTTGGAGTGTGTACAAGGGGCAACCAACCAATGCTTCTCTCTCACATCGATGTCTCTCTCCCTCTTTTACCCTCTCTCTAAAATCAATAAGCATGTCCTCTGGTGATGAGTTTTTTAAAAAGTGGCCCTGGTCGGTGTGGCTCGGTTGGTGGAGCATCCTTCCCTAACCTAGGTTGTGGGTTTGATCCCCAGGTGGGGTGTATTCACGAGTCAGTCAATTGATACTTCTCTCTCTCTCCCTCTTCCTCTCTCTCTAAAAGCAATAAAACATATCCTTGGATGAGGATTTTAAAATGATGGTTTAAATTTTTATCAGCTCAATATAGATCGGAGCTTTCTTGTGTCCAGTGTCAAGCTGCATTTTCAAAAAACAATAAATCAGACTTCTGATGAATATGATCTGCTGAGTTTGCTTAAATACAGATAAAATACTTGCCACCTAGGTCCCTACATACATTTATTTATATACATGGGCATATGTTTTCCTTTACATAAGTGTATGTCTGTATGTATATAAATCTTCAATGAATAAATGCATAAATATACGTGGTATTCTAGCTTACCGAATTAGAAATGTAATTCAGTTTACTCCCACAGAATAAGATTGAAGATAATGAGAAGTGAATTAAAGCTTACTTTCTTTCACAGAATTCCTCAGAGAGAGAAGACTGTAATAATGGCGAACCCCCTAGGAAGATAATACCAGAGAAGAATTCACTTAGACAGGTATGAAATTCAGTCTTACTTAAAAGGCTACCAACAACAAAACAAAAGACAGGAAACCCTTAATTTGCCATTCCTTAGCATTAGAGCTTAAATTAGTACTCTGTCCCTGGCTGGTGTGGCTCAGTGGGTTGGGCTTGTGCTGCAAACGGAAAGGTCACTGGTTTGATTCCATGTCAGGGCGCACATGCCTGGGTTGTAGGCCAGGTCCCCAATTGGGGGCGTGCTGAGAGGCAACTGATTGATGTATCTCACACATCAATGTCTTTCTCCCTCCCTTCCCGTCACTAAAAATAAATAAATACAATATAAAAAACAAAACAAAATGAATACTCTGAAGTTAGGATGGCTGTAGCCATCTATTTCAATCAGGTAACATTGTTTTCTCAATCTTCAAATATATCCTAGGTATATAAGAAAAAGACAGTCAGTTGCTTATGAGTAGTGCAAACTAAATCAAAGAAAACGTTTCTTGTTTAGGAAAAATAACTTGAAACACTTCTTAAGTGCAGATAGTAGAGTACCTGACTTTAAACCTTATTTTCCTTTTAAGATTCTACACACACACACACACACACACACACACACACACACCAAAAAAAAAAAAAAAAAAAAAAATTAGAAGGGATCTGCCTATAGTGAGTTAGCTCCTCTGGTCTGAGTAATATTTGTTTGCCTTTCCTAGAATTAAAGGCCATTATTGATGACAATTTAAAAATTTTTTTACTCACCACTGTCTCCACACTCTCCAAAGATAACACATTTTAGTTAAAAGTTCAATTCCATAGTGCTTTCTTTTTAAAAATTAAAGTGTTCAAAAAATACTTGGTCCGAAAATTTGCTCTTCTTACTACCTGTAGCAGCAACCTATAACATCTTCCATCTCCCACTGGCAACAAAAACAAATTCTTACAGTGTTGTCAGAGAATAAGTATAACACCTAATCATTTTTTTGACAAGTGACATTTTTACCTTTTGTTAGTTTTTTTTTCAATTACACCACCTATTCATTTTTAATACAAAATTGGAAAAGATGAGCACCAGCAATAAACAATAATTCTAATTTACTTGTATTTATGGCATTATTATGGAAAAAAGATCTAATATTTGTTGAGTATCCACCATGAACCTTACACTTATTTCATTGAATCCTCACAATAATCCTGTGAAGTTGCTGGATATGATTTCCAGTTCATAGGTGAAGAAAATGGAGCCTTAGAGAGATTAGGTGGCTTATTTAGCCAGTCAGTGATTTGAAACCCAGATCTCAGTGTTGCCACTAAGTGTTTCTACTTCTCCCTTCTGACTCCAGTTTGTATACAGTGTTAATTTGGGAGAAAAGTACTTAAAACTGTGACATTCATTTTTTATTTAATACACGTCACACCATTATTTGGATATAAACAGCTGATCTGTAAATGTAAATAATAGGACAATATTGAATTTTGAAATTTGGAGGTGGAGACAACTGTCAGAAAACAATGACACGACAAAAAGTTTTGGCAACTTTATTTAAGCTAACAAACGAATTTTCACTCTACAAAGTTATAAATTAATTTTAATAGGCTTATCCAGATGGCCCATTTGGAAAATGGATAGGCTGATCTGTTGAAAATTAAACTAAATTTATCTCTCTCATACTTCAAACTGAAGCAAGAGAGAGAATCGTGCCTATTAAGTCCAGCACATACAGATGGACCAGCAGGTCACACATGGGACTAATCTGATTCATTTAAAAAATAAATGCATACATTATTGAATCATTTTCTACTTGCAAGATTTGTTGTGTGCAGTATTTGAAAGAAATGTAATGTTGTTGTTTTTTTTCCCATTGCTTTTTAGCAGGTCCACTTCACTCCCTCCAATTTAATTCAACCATTTTTGTCTTTTTTTCCCCTCCTGGTGCTCCGAAATGATTTTTCTGATTCTGTCAGTGTTGAGATCCAAGCTCTGGAGATTAATTAGGTCATGAGGCTCTCCCCACCCCTTTTCTTTATAAAGGGTTTTATCTCCATTCTCTTTGTGAAGAGCATGAACTCAGTGTTCTTGGAAAGAGAAATGGCCTTTAGAAACAGGGAAGTAGGAGATCCTCCTGGGGCCCTCAGAGTCTTTTAGCTTCTGGGTGTTTTAACAGCCCCATGAATGCAGATTTGTAAATTTATTGCAGTGCCATCTGGTTTTTTGCTTGAACCAGATTACTGTTGGCTTGTGTTTGTCTATTGTGGTGGTCACTCCCTAGGAGCTTGCCCTCTCAATCTTAGGGGAGAGTGATGAATACCAGGGGTCAATAGAAGTGGGTCACAGGGCAGCTGTCCAGGACTGTCCTGAACTTGATTACCCCACTGCTGATTTTTTAAATGTAGGACATAATATATAAGCTGTTTAAACTCCCTTTCTTCTCTATTGCGTATGACAATAATGAAGTGCCATTTGCTTGTGTTGTCTTCTTCCCCCGCCCCCCACTTTAGTAAAGTTACGTAGGTAAAAAGAAGCGAAGGCTGCCTTTTAAAAACCTAGTATTGATGTAAGTAGGATTTGCAGCATGTGGGTCAATACTTCACTTGAGATTCTCTTGTACAAATTTCTAATGGGATTTCAGGAACTCTTTCACCATTGATTTTAAAATGCTCAGTTACATTCTAACAAGTTTAGTAATATTTCAAACTAATTTTATAGTTTATATATTTTATTCTAAAGTATGGTTTTACCATTGCTGATACAATATGATCACTGTGTGGTAACTTGGAGAATTATTTAATTATTGGAAGAGCTGAAAAAAGGGGTATCATTACAATTCTTACAGACATTAAAACGTAATGGAATATTATAAACAACTTTAAACCAAAAATTTGGCAACTTAGATGAAATGGATAAAGTCCTTGAAAACTATACTATACAAGGTGAAACAAAATTTGAATAGCCCCATGTCTATGAAGGAAATTGAATTAGCTATCAAAAAGCCCATATGGCTTCACTGGTGAGTTCTATCAAACATTTAAGGAATAAATAACACCAATCTTATACAAATTCTTTCAAAAAATAGAAAAGAAAAGAACACTTCCTGATCATAATTCCAAAGACTGAAAAAGACATTAGCAGAAAAAAAATATTGAAAGAGAAGGTCAGGAGACACTGCATCACCCAGTCATTTTTTATACCTGCTTTTCCATTTCATATCCAACATCAGAAGGCAGGAGAGTTTGGGAGAGGGGGGAAGGGGCAGCAATGTATCCTTTTAATTTCCTAATCTTACAGATTAATCTTTCAGAATAATCGTACCTCTTGGCATTAAGTAAAGTATGAACTTTTATTTAAAGAATATACAAAGTATTTACAATTTTCTTTCTACTTTTATTCCTCAAATGTGAAGCCAAGGAAACCATAGCAACTGTTTTTATAGCTTTTATTCATATATGCAAACAAGGGCAAAGGCCTGGGAGGATACATGAAAGTACTCATTACTTTTTGAAAATGTGGCCTTACAACATGCAACTCCTTCTTTGCTTCATATTGGCGCTAATAGGATCTGTCAGCCCTGCCTTTCTCTGTAATTGAGTAAATTGTGACCTCTGTCTAATCCTTCCCCATCCCCCATTCCCTTTGTGTATGTGTCCACTTACCATCCTGAGAACGTGGGCAGTGATAAATAAAGCATTGAGTAGAGCTTTCTCAGTGCTTTGAAAGCAGCATGATGCCAGCCCTCTAGTTATATTTCTTTAAGTGTTTACGTTTTTCTGTATTCTTTCTCTTGTGTAGCTGGAACCCTGGGGATGCAAAGCCATGAGAGAGGCCAAGAAGCTAACAAAGTAGCTGTCTCCCTTGTTAGCTTGTTCCTTTATTCTTTAAAAACAAGATAAAAACCATCTGGCTCAGGGCATTACATTTTCCTCCCTCATGCACCTCTGTAGATGGAGACTTCACCTGCAGTGAGGGTTTACATTGATTAGGGAGGAAGCAGTAATTCAAGCTTCCATCCTCTTCAAGGATACTTTGCAGTCTAAAGGTGCTGGCCCACTGAGTTAAACTGTCAAGGGAGGATAAAAAAGTATCCTCATCCCAGGAGGTAACAGCTGCCAGGTTTTCAACACCTTGCACGCTGTTGGAAAAATGTCACAATTGTCAGCTAAAAGAAAAATGACTCTATTGTCATGTTCTGTTAATGACTGGGCCTTATAAAAGGAACTACATAAGTCTTTAAGAGGAATAAGTAGCTGTTTTTCTTGCCTACCGTAGCCATCCTTCCCAAATTCCTATGTTTTTTTCTGAACATTACCTTGGAGGAGGTCCACCAAAAAAAGCCATCAGTGAAGAACTAAGTGAAAACATCCCAGGATAAGCATGGAAGTGATTGGCATAGCTCCTTTACACAGTTGGATGACTAGGAAGAAAAAGCACATCACTGACATAGAAAATGACATTATAGTGTGTATTAACAAAACAACAACAACAACAACAAAAAGTCATTCATAAGCCAGTGAACTGAGAGAAAACATACTGTATTTCTGCTCTTTGGAGGACAATTTGTTTTCAAGCAGCATCCAGATGGGTAAATACCATGACATTTCTTTTTTCTAGAGAGCCACTTCCTTTCTTTAAAAACAAACTCACTGATTTACCTCCTTTAATAGCTCTGCAATGTTTGTATATGATTACATTCCCTTCTTTCTGATTTGATTGATGGGGGGGGGGGGTTAATGAAGTCTCATATCAGGCAGGCAGGGTTTTTGTGTTTTTTTTATTTGTTTTAGGTTAGTCATTTTAATTGTATTGAGTAATTAGAAGGTACACACAGCCAAGGGAGCTTTGTTCTGATAATTGCTCAAGAAAACCCATTCTCTATCTGCTGTTGCTTTTTGTTAAGACATTTCTCCCCCTAGTGGCAGTAGTAAGCACTTTGACTTGGCAGTAGGCAAGGTGTAATTGCAATGTGACAAACTATACTTAAGGGACTGTATTGTAAATACTTCAGTTTGGGGGTTTGCATTATTTCATTATATACGTGTACTTTTTCCCCAATGAAACTTCCTACCTTTTTTTTCCCTGAAGCACTTTGGGCTTTGGTTGGAAAAAAAATAGCCTGAAATGTTTATTAAAAAAAAAAAAATCACAGTGCATCCTGGGTAATGTTTTGCAGCTTGACTTAATTTTAGTCATCTGTTTTAATTACCTATTTATAAAAATGCTTTTGAATCTGTAGACATTATTTAATACTTTGGAAGAAGCACCTCATTTGAAATAAATAAATAAATTGTATTTATTTTAAACAGTTCATGTAAAAGACCTTAAAGGTAATTAATGTAGGTCTCTTAAGTAAGACAAAAGTGATCTTTCCAAGTCTGATGAAGTGATTTGTTTATTTAACTTCCCACTTCGGCTGAATCCTTTAGAGTCTAATAACTTTTTATTTTTTTTTAAACATGCTTTGGCAATTTGTGTTTAGTTACAGAAACCCTTCTTCAAAAAGCAGCAATTTAATAACCAGCTTTCTTAAAATTACTTTGAGGAAAGAAGACTATATAGGAGGTTGGTGTTTTGTTTTATTTTTATTTCAGTGTAATCATGCTTTGATAAATTGTGTAATCACTAACTTAGTAGAAAAAATATTATTGAACTCCTGGGTTGCAATGACCATAAAAAGTATATTTTCATATTGAGATGAGATATTGTGAATAAATTATAAAAGAAACAGCTTATATGCTGGTTGAAGTCCATATGGGCCCAATTTATTTTGTGTTCAGTGGTAAATCTGGTTGTATACCGTTAGAAGGAGGAGGAGGTAAAGGAGGAGAAGAAGGAGAGGGAGGGGGAGGGGAGGGAGAGAAAAAAATGGGTAGCCTATTGTGCCCAGTTGTATGAGTCCTTTAAAAATCTGTCCTAAGAGCAACATGGAATGAAATCAGATACAGCTTTACATCTGTTGAGTGAGATTCGGTAGATCTGTGTGACATTTTTAAAGCCCAGTTCCAGCTTTCCTAGATGTCGCTTTGTAGTTTGCTTTTTCTGTCCCATATTCTTGCTGGGTACTTGATTTAATGTTACTATATATCTGAAGGTCCCTGTCTCCCCCCACCCTACCCCCCAATCGCTAGCCATTTTCATTATACTATATCTTGTTTCACTATAGGGCTGCTGAACAGATTTCTTAAGCAGCTTTTTGCAAGGTTAAAAGAATGCAGCCTGATAACAAGTTTGTGTCATTTTAAATATATACCTTCTAGTAAATAAGGAGAAGTCTGGCAATCAATCCCTTTTAGTGTGTTATATGTTTCACCTGACAACTAAACCTTCTATTGATTAGCCATTACTTTGTTAGATAATCCTATGTCATTGAATCCATTGTAAAAAATTAAACTCTTTAAAATGTTTTACCCTAGCAGCAGTGTGAAAATTGAAAACTTGTTCAGAATTACAGCCTGCCTTCACAGAGGTAGTTTTCAGCAAGGCATCTTACTGAAAACTGTTTACGCTTATGTGCTTTATATGCAATATAAAAACATATTAAAGTACTCCAACGCAAAACTCTGCTTCTGGTTCAGCAATGAAGCTGCCTTTTCAAATGTTGCATGGGGACAGAACCTGTCTTGCTTGTGGCTATTATACTCACTAGTTTAATTATAGCCTGGAAGGAGTCTTATAATGTAAAATATTGAATTTTTTAGCCTTCTTATCTCAAAGTAATCTAAGAATTGTGATGTTTTAGTTTACTAATCTGTGTAACTTCCTTGGGAGATAGACAAGATCATATACCCATTTTACAGATACAATGTCTAGAAAATAAAGGCCTATATATAGCTTTATTCTGGAAACTTCTGTAAGCCTAGAATATGTTTCCTGAAGCTATCTGATGTCCCCCTATGTGTGTTATACTTATTTATTTACGAGGGCAAAGGGAATTTTGGAGGAAAACAAATTACTGTATTTTTCGCTCCAATAAGATGCACTTCTTTTTCCTCAAAAGTGGAGGGAAACGTCTGTGCATCTTATGGAGCAAATATTGCGTCACAGACCATGATGTGTATTACCTGACCTGTCAGCGGTGGCGACAGCTGTTAGAAGAGGAAGCGGTGGGCCCACGCGAAACCCCTGGGGACGCTTAAATGTCCCACTTTACTGCTGAATCTCAGGGTGTCTGGTCAGTATGAAGATAGTGAAAAAAGTGATATCAGTGATTGGGCAACTGAGCTTCATAAATTCTGATACTAGCGATGATGAGTTCTTGGAGTTCCCAGAAAACTAGAAAACTTGAACCTTAAAGTCTCTCCTCATTTGTTAATTACAATGATGATGGTTCTTAATACCGCTGTTGACTGCTGTTCACTACATGGTTGAAATATTATTCTGTTATATTTTATTAAATATTTTAGCACACCATTTGGTTCAGAATATTTTTTTTTCTTGTTTTCCTCCTCTAAACCTAGGTGTGTCTTATGATCAGGTACGCCTTATAGTGTGAAAAATATGGTAGTTGTCTACCTGCTGTGGCCTTTTTTTTTTAGCATAATATTTTTATTAATTAACTGGACAAACATCCAGTATTTTCCCCCTAATATGTTAACTGTATACCTTTATATTTTTAATGAAATAAAATTTTCATAGATATTGATTGCATAACTAAATGAATTTTGATAAGTCTATCTACTATATAACCATTACTCTAATCAAAATATAGAATACTTTCACAGCCCAAGAAAATTTCCTTGGTCTCCTTCCCAGACAGGTTCCCCACCCACAATGATTCAAACACAATCAACTGACTGCCATAGATTAGTTTTGTCTTTTCTAGAATTTCCTGTAATGGAATCATACATTTTGGGAGTCTGACTTACTAAGTATGTATATAATTCATCTGCGCTGCTGTGGATATCAGTACTTTATTCTCTAATGTAGTATATTGCATTGAATAAATATTGGGTTGGCCAAAAAGTCCATTTAGTTTTTTCCATAAAATAAAAGACACATTTTTCATTTTCACAAATAACTTTATTAATTAGAATATTTTGAGTATGTCAACTATCTCCTGCTATTGGCTTCTAATGCATAGAGGCCAGGGGTGCTGATTAACATCTTCCAATGCATAAGACAGCCCCATAGCAAAGAATTACATATTTGGCTAAAATGTCAGTAGTACCAAGAAACTTTACAAACCGCTTTTGACACATTTGATCAGTCTCTGCACCTCCTCCATACACTGCACAAATCTTTTTTTGCATTTCAGTTGCGATTTTACATTTTTTGAAATAATAAAGCATAATACGTTGAAAATATTGCATATCTTCTTCCACCTTCAATATTAAAATGGCTGCACACAAAAAAATCACCAATTTTGAAAAGTATTTTTGTAAATGCATGCTGATAAAACAACTGTCACAATACGATCTAATGAAATTATTTCAAATGAAATTAAAGACATCTAAGCACTACTAGAGCCATCATATGGAAGAAAACCAAACGAACTTTTTGGCCAACCCAATATACTATAGTTTATTTTCAATTCTTCTTTTGATGGAAACCTGAGTTGTTGCCATTTTTATTAATGAAGTTGCTATGGATGTTCTTATATAAAGCTTTTCTGATAAACATGTTGAATATGTTTCATGTGCTTATTTGCTATTCAGATATTTTCTTTTGTGATGTTTCTGAGTTTTTTGTCATTTGAACAAATTGCTTTGTCTCTCTTCTTATTGAGTTGTAGAACTAAACTGTACTGAGTTCTAGATACCAGTCCTTTGTCAGATATGTGTGTTCTGAATATTTTCTCACAGTCTGTTTTGCTTATTTATTCATGGTATGTTTTGATAAATTTAATTTTTGAATGAAGTCCATCAATCAGTTCTTACCCTATGATTGTGAATATATTCCTCTAGAAGCTTGATTAGTTTTAGCTTTTGGTTTTACTTTTAAGTATCTGGTTCATCTCAAATTAATTCTGATGTGTATTATGTAAATTTGGGATTATTTTACCAATGCTATTTTTTTTGCAATTAACTTTATTTTCCTTGTAATAACAAAGATAGAAACATCCCTCTGCTTTTTTATTCAGCTGTTTTATCAGCATTGTTGAAAGACTTTCTTTTCCCCATTGAATTACATGGCGCCTTTGTCAAAAATCATTTGGCTGTACAAGTAGCTGTATTATTGGCTATATACACCTATTTCTGAACCTCCTAGAGAAGAATGAGGCTGCTGTTTGATCAGAGCAAAAGGCGACAGTGGCTGACACATTGACCAACTTCTACTTCAATTTCCTACATAACACTCTTGTTTTTAGAGGTGTCTGTCCTTACACCAAATACAGTCAGCCCTCAATATTCCTAGGCTCTGCATCTACTGGTTCAGCCAACCGCAGATCAAAGACATTTGAGGAAAAACGTTATGTTGTTGCTGATGGGTCTACCTAGTGAGGCCTGCAGTGGTTTCATCTATACTGAACATGCACAGACTTTGTCCTTAACATTATTCACTAAACTATATAGTATAACAGTTATTTACATAGTATTTACATTGTATTGGTTGTTAGAACTAATCTAGAGAAGATTTAAAGTATGTGGGAGGATATGTATATGTTATATGCAAATACCATGCCATTTTGTTTATTTATTTATTTGATTTGTCAGCTGAGTATTTATTTTTTTTAAGTATATTTTCTTGATTATGCTATTACCGTTGTCCCAATTTTTCCCCCTTTGTCCTCCTCCGTGACTCCCCTCCCTTAGTTCATGTCCCTGGGCTGTGCATATAAGTTCTTTGGCTTCTCCATTTCCTATATTATTCTTAAAGTCCCTGTCTGTTTTGTACCTACCAATTTGTGCTTCTTAACCCCTGACCCTTTTCCCTCATTCTCACTCTTCCCCCTCCTCACTGATAACCCTCCACATGATCTCCATATCTATGATTCTGTTCCTATTCCAGTTGTTTGCTTAGTTTGTTTTTGTTTTTTAGATTTAGTGGTTGATAGTTGTGAGTTTGTTGTCATTTTAATGTTCATAGTATTGGTCTTCTTTTTCTTAAGTAAGTCCCTTTAACTTTTGATATAGTAATGACTTGGTGATGATGAACTCCTTTAGATTTACCTTGTCTGGGACGCACTTTATCTGTTCTTCCATTCTAAATGATAGCTTTGCTGGATAGAGTAACCTAGGTTGTAGGTCCTTGCTTTTCATCACTTTGAATACTTCTTGCCAGTCCCTTCTTACCTGCAAAGTTTCTTTTGGGAAATCAGATGATAGTCTTAATGGGAACTCCTTCATAGGTAACTCTCTGCTTTTCTCTTGCTTCTTTTAAGATTCTCTCTTTATCTTAAACCTTTGGCATTTTAATTATGATATGTCTTGGTGTGGTCATCTTGGTGAGTTCAATTTGTTTGGGACTCTGTGCTTCTTGGACTTTGTATGTCTCTTTCCTTCGCCAAATTATAGAAGTTTTCTTTCATAATTTTTTCAGATAAATTTTCAATTTCTTCCTCTTCCTCTTCTTCTTCTGTCATTTCTATGATTCAGGTGTTGGCACTTTTGGAGATGCTCCAGAGTTGTCTTATTCTCTCCTCCTTTTTTTGAATTCTTGTTTCTTCATTCTGTTCTGGTTAAATGTTTATTTCTTTCTTGTGTTTCAAATCATTGATTTGAACCCTGGCTTCCTTCCCTTCACTATTGGTTCCCTGTGGGTTTTTCTTTTCTTCACTTAGTGTAGCTTCCATTTCTTCCTTTATGCTTTTGCCGTACTCAATGAGTTCCCTGAGCACCTTTATCACCAGTATTTTGAAGTCTGCATCTGATAGGTTGGCTATCTCTGTTCCATTTAGTTCTTTTTCTGGGGTTTTGTTCTGTTCTTTTATTTGAACCATATATCTTTGTCCCCTCAGTTTGGCAGCCTCCCTATGTTTGCTTCTGTGTATTAGGTAGAGCTGCTTTAACTTCCTGTCTTAGTGCACTTGTTAAGTTGTATGGGGCAGAGTCTTAAGTATTCACGGGAGTAGGGAAACCCCCTTCATCGCTTTGTGGCTCTCTATGTGGGGGAGGGGTTGTAGAGGGGACAATGCTACCACCTGGCTGCTGGAGGCTTGCTTGGTGCTTGCCCCATTTCCAGTCACTTCACCTCTTTCCCATATGTGACTGGCGCCCTTCTGGTCGTTGCCCTGGTGGTGGTTCCAGATGAGTGAGTTTATGTACATTCTAGGACTGTAAGCCCCTTAAACAGACTCTCCTGAGAGATCAGCAGTTTCTTCCACCATCCCAACCCCCACTGGTTTTTACAGCCAGAGATTGAGGCTTTATTTTCCCGGCATTGGCACTCTGGACTGTGTGGTCTGGCCTGAGGCTGGGATCACTTGCTCCCAAGGTATCTCTTCCGATTTTTTATCTACCACAGATGAATGCAGGACTTCCCGTTCTGTCAGCGACTGCCTTCACACCATGTCCTCTCCACCTCAGCTACCCATCTCCACCCCTCCTACCTGTCTGGATGAATGTGGCTTCTTTAGATCCTTGGTTGTCGAATTTCCATACAGTTCAATTTTCTGGCAGTTTTGGGTGTTTTTTGTTTTGAGGTTAGTTGTAATCTAATTCTTTAATGGGATTGAGTTCTCTTTTGAGTAGAAGTTCCCTTTTATTCCTGCCTTGCTTAGATTTTTAAAAAAATTATGAATGGGTGTTTAATTTTGTCAAATGCGTTCTCCTGTTTTATGCTGTTACTATGGTGAATTACATTAATTGACTTTAATAAGAATTTTTGTATCTGTGTTCCTAAGGAATATGTAGTTTTCTTTCTATTTTTTTCTGTCAGGTTTTGGTGTCAGAGCTATGCTAACATCCTAAAGTGAGTTGAGAAGTCTTTACCTCCTCCTCTATTTTCTAAAAGTGTTTGTGTATGATCTTGGTATTATTTCATTCTTAAAACTTAATATAATTCACCAGTGAAATCATTGGGATAGAAGTTTTTTTTTTTGTGGTGGAAAGAATTTAAATCTTTTAAAATTTATGTGGAATGATTTTTAATAGCAATTTCAATTTTTAATAGGTATAGAGCTGTTCAGATTTTCTCTTATTGTGTCAATTTGAGTAACTTGTATTTTTTTAGGAATGTGTAACACATTGCAATCAATAATATCTTTTATTTTAATATTAAGATTATTCCATATTAAGATAATCAGTGCCCCTCTGACATATCTTCATCATTCCTTGAATATTTCCAGGTTCATTTTGTATTTTCCTTTTCTAATCCTGAAGTCAGCCATTTCTCCAGGGAGCTGTGGTTCCTTTTAGTGCAGAATGGTATTGAGAAGCCAAGATTTAAGCATTAACTTCTACTTTACACCTATTTTTATATATTTTTGAAAACCATGAGTTCACATTAATACTTCTAATTCTAATCCAATACCACAGCCTGTTCTAGATTTCTCCCTTTTCACAATTTGTAATTCTTTTTTCTAATTGTAAGAAACTTGGTTTGAGAGTTTTCTTTTTCTTTCAGCACTAAAAAAATGTTGTCTTTTAGCCTTCCTTGTTTTGGTAAAAAGTCTGCCACTATTTATATTGTTGCAGAATTACTTTTTCTTTTGGCTGCTTCAAGGTTTTGTCTTTGTGGTTTCAGCAGTTTTTACTGTGTTGGACCTAAATTTTGTTTTCTTTGTATTTAATCTCCCTGGAGTTTGCTGATCTTAGATTAGTAAACCAGTGGTTTTCACCAAATTAGAGAAATACTTCATCACTATTTTTATATATATTTTTGTGTCTCCAAGTAAACATATGTTAGATTATTCAAAATTGTCCCACAGATAACTGAGATTCTGTGTATTGTTTTGTTTTAGTTTTATTGTTTCTTTTTCTCACTGTGTTCTTCAGTTTAGATCATTTCAATTTATCAGTCTTTAATTTCAGAGACCTTTTCTTCTGCCATCTCCAATCTGTTTTTAAGCACATCCAGCACATTTTTAATTTCAGATAATATGCTTTTTAATTCTAGAATTTCTATTTAGTTTATTTTAGGTTTTCATTTTCCTGGTGAAAATTTTCATCTCAAAATTTTCATTGTGACCATATTTTTCATTTAAGTTGTTGAACGTATTTGTTATAGCCTCTGTAGAGCCTTTATGTGCTGATTCTTACAACTAGATCTTCTCATGGTCATATTCTGTTTATCTCTTTGTTTTCTTGACTATGGGTCCATTTATTTTCTTATGTATAGAAGTTTTTTTATTATTATATAGTGGGCATTATAGATGATTCATAGCAGAGACTATGGATTCTTTTATCTCCACTGATTAACTTTCTGGCTGATAATTGTGACTTCATAGATTTTGGTTTTGCATCCATTAGGGCAAGTGTGTTTTGATTATGCCCTTAATCCTACAGCAGATCTCTTAGTCCTAAGGCTTAGTCTTTATGCAGGGTCTTTCTAAGTTTTCAGTGGAAAGCCCCTCTAATTTAGTAAGAGTCAAATTATAAACTCTATCTCCCCTCGTGGGCAGCAGCTAGAATCTCTGCTCAGATCTTTTAGTCTTGCAACTGTTACTTTCCATTGGAATCCTTGGAGTCTCTCAGTCATGTATGTAGCTTGGAGGTTAGCCATGGATTTGAGGGGAATTTATTTCCTCCCCCTTGGTTTTTCCTATTTTCTGTGGTTTCTCTTCTCAATTTCCAGCCATTATGGTAGCCCTGAACTTCATCCTCTGACATCTCAAGCTAATAAACTGTGGCTTTCTAACTGAATTTTAGTCATGTTGTACAAAGTGGGCTGTTGAATAGTACCCTTGGAGATAAAGCACATAAACATGGACCTTACCCAGAGGGTTATCCTCTTTCAAAGTCAACCAATTCTTCCCCCTAGTTTCTTCTTACTTTAGGTCAATCTCCTGCCTTTAAGTAGTTATTTTAAAATCTTTCTATGGCCTTGGCTGGGTGGCTCAGTTGGTTGGATTATCATCCTATACACCAAAAGGTTGCAGGTTCAATTCCCACTCAGGACACATACCTAGGTTGCAGGTTCAGTTCCCAGTCAGGGCATGTACAGGAGGCAACCAATCGATGTTTCTCTCTTACATCAATGTTTGTCTGTCTGTCTGTCTCTCTCCCTTCCCCTCTCTCTTCCTCTATCTCTAAAATCAACAAATATCCTTGGGTGAGGAAACTTTTTTTTAACCTTTTTTTCTATGTCTTATAATTATTATCTTAAAGAGGTTAATTTAATGCAAACATTTCTACCATTATTGGGACCATTTTTTTTGGCTTAAAATTTTATTTCATTAAATATGTACCAATTATTGCATAAATGTCTTTTAAAACCACATTTATCGCATAAGTGTGTTTTTAAAAATCGTGTGTTGTCTGTACATGAATAGTAAATGTGGTATTAGTAGTTACAAAATAAGTACTGATCCCTGAATCCAGAATATAAATGTGCCAGCAACCCTATTAACTAATGTCAAATAATCCAACTTATTTTTTTTAATATGTTTTGAAATAATTTCAACTTAAATGATATAAGAATAAAACAGTTATGTGGGTTTATTTTTACAAGTTAACTTGTTTAAATGGAAAACCAACACAGACCCACCCACTCTGGGAATAATGGCCAGGGCAATAGCTAGAGGGATGCCAGTCCCATATGGAAGTGGGAGAAGTGTCTGGAAAAGGGGCAAGTGCTGGGCAAGCGGGATTGTTCCCTCTCAGACCCCTCCCCCACATACAGCGCCACAACGTGGTGAAACAGGTCGCCCTGTACTGACGAATCCCTAAGGCTCTGCCCCTTACAACGTAACGGGAGTGACAGCTCTACCTAAGACACAGAGGCAAACAAACACAGAAGCCTGTCAAGATGAGGAGACAGAGAAGTATGACCCAAAAGAGTGAACGGATCAAGGTTCCAGTGGGAGAACTAAGTGATGAGGAGATAGCCAACCTAACAGATGAGGAGATAGTCAACCTAACAGACACAGAATTCAAACCACTGGTGATAAAGATGCTCACAGGCTTGACAGACATGCTTGAGTACGGCAAACGCGTAAGAGAAGAAGTGAAGGCTATGCTAAGTGAAACAATGGAAAATCCACACAAAACCAATGGTAAAGGGAAAGAAATTGGGGTGCAAATCAATGATTTGGAACACAAGGAAGACAAAAACAGTCAACCAGTGCAGAATGAGGAAACAAGAATTGAAAAAAATGAGGCGAGGCTTGGGGACCTCTGGGACAACTTTAAACGTGCCAACATCCGAATCATGGGGTTGCCAGAAGGAGAAGAGGAAGAGCAAGAAATAGAAAATTTATGTGAAAAAATAATGGAAGAAAACTTCCCAAATTTTGCGAAGGAAATAGACATACAAGTACAAGTCCAGGAAGCACAGAAAGTCCCGGACAAGCTGGGCCCAGAGGGGACCACACCAAGACACATCATGATTAAAATGCCAAAGGTGAAAGACAAAGAGAGAATCCTAAAAGCAGCAAGAGAGAAGCAGAGAGTTGCCTACAAAGGGGTGCCTATAAGACTGTCAGCTGATTTCTCAAAAGACACTTTGCAGGCAAGAAGGGACTGGCAAGCAGTATTCAATGATATGAAAAGCAAGGACCTATAACCAAGATTACTCTATCCAGCAAAGCTGTCATTTAGAATGGAAGGGCAGATATGTGCTTCCCAGACAAGGTAAAGCTAAAAGTGTTTATCATCACCAAGCCATTGTTATATGAAATGTCAAAGGGACTTACTTAAGAAGAAGAAGATCAAAACTATGAACATTAAAATGACACAAACTCGCAACTATCAACAACTGAATCTAAAAAATAAAAACAAAGTCCAACTAAGCAAACCAGAATAGGAACAGAAACATAGTTATGAGGATCGTTTGGAGGGTTATCAGCTGGGAGGGAGAAGGAAGAGAAATGGGGAAATGGTGCAGGGATTAAGAAGCATAATCGGTTGATATAAAATAGACATGGAGAAGTTAAGAATAATATAGGAAAAGGTGAAGCCAAAGAACTGATATGCATGAGCCATTGACATGAACTAAGAGGATGTGGGATTGTTGGAGGAAAGGGGAGTACTGGGCAGAGGGGAGCAAAGGGGGAAAAATGGAACTACTGTAACAACATAATCAATAAAATATACTAAATAAATAAATAAATGGAAAACCAATTTTATATCTTTTTCTGTTTTTTAAACTTTATTTTTGTCTGCCTATTCTCTTCCCAAATAATGATAATTGACCAAAAATGAATTATTTATAATATTTGCAACCATTGCTGTTATAAATAAATGAATAAATAAGTAAATTGGCAAAGAAGTCATAGCTCTTCCTTACAGAAAAATTCAAGTTAATAAATATACAAGAAAAGGGAGAGATTTAAAAATGACCAGTAGAACACCATAGTAAATATTACCATAGGCAAGATCCAGCAACAAATGCTAAAATTAGTGGGCAAAGTTGAAGCAGAAAAATAATACTTGTATTTCCCCTAATATTTAGTAATTCCCAAAGAAGAAATAATAAACTTATAATTGAAAATCTTGGCAGACACAATGTTAGGCAAATGATCAAGGTTAACATCATCAGAACACACCTCCTGACTTGATACAGTGAGATAGGCACATCACCTCCATGTTATCCTTCCTAGTAATGAATAACCTCAATCTGATAATAAGAAAACATGAGACAAAGCCAAATTGAGGGACAGTCCATAGATTAATTAATTAGTAGTCTTCAAATGTGACAGCCTTGAAAGATGAGAAATATTAACAGATTAGAGGAGACTAAGGAGACATGACAACTGAATGCAATGTGGGATCTTGTATTAGATCCTAAACAGAAAAAGGGCATTCATTAGTGGGAAAAGTGGTAAAACTCAAGTTCTTTATATTGTGCCACATTAATTCCTTAGTTTTGATAACAATGTTCTGTAGTTGTGTAAGACATTCATTCACATAAGGGAAAGTTGGGAGAAGAGCATACAGAAACTCATAACTATTTTTGCAACTGTTCTGTTCTAGAATTTTTTTTATTGAATTTTTTTCCTATTGTTAGTTTTAAGAAATTACCTGTGTCTTCAGATTTTTCTCTCCAATTTCAACACACATATTTATATCAGTAGTTCTCAAAGAATGTTCCTAAACCAGCAGCATTAATGTCAACTGGAAACTTGTTAAAAATGCAAATTCTCAGAAGCTCTGGGATGGGGCCTAGCAATCTGTGTTTTTACAAATCCTCCAGGTGATTCCAATGCTTGCCAAAGTTTGAAGACTATGATTTATACCATCAGGAAAAGCTTAAGACTAAAGGGAAACATTTTAATGAATATTTTGGCCAGTTAATATTTGCTTACCATAAAGTATAATCTGTTTTCTTTTTAATTGTGGTAAAATACATGTAACATGTTAGTCATTTAAAAATGTATAATTCATTGGTATTAAATACAGTACCTTCACATTGTTGTATAACCATCACCACCATTATCCCCATAACTCTTTTCATCTCACAAAACTGAAACTCTGTACTTGTTAAACAATAACTCCCCGTTCTCCTCTTCTCCTGGTTCCTGGCAACCCCTATTCTACCTCTGTCTCTATGATTTTGACTATTTTAAAGATACAAGTGGAACCATACAGCATTTATCTTTTATGATGGGCTTATTTCACTGAGCCTAATGTTCTCAAAGTCCATTTATGTTGTAGTACATGTCATAATTTACCTTCCTTCTTAAGGCTGAAAACTATTCCATTGTGTGTATATGCCACGTTTTGCTTATCCTGTAACCAACCCATCAATGGATACTTGGGTTGCTTCCACATTTTAGCTTCTATAATACACAATGTACAAGTATACTTTCAGGATTGTTTTCAGTCCTTTGGGGTATATACCCAGAAGTGGAATTGTTGGGTCATATGGTAATTGATTTTTAATTAACTACCACCATACTGTTTTCTACAATGGCTGTACCATTTTTACATTTCCACTGACAGTGCACAATGGTTCCAGTTCCTCCGTATCCTCGCCAACACTTGTTTTCTGTTTTTTGTTGTTCTTTTGCTAATACTCATCCTAATGGATGTGAAGTGGTATCTTATTACAGTTTTGATTTGTATTCCCCTCATTATTAGTGACTTTGACCATCTTTTCGTGTGCTTGTTGTTCATTTGATAGTCCTTTGCCCAATTTTGAATAACTAATACCCTGACATTCCCATATATTCAGTGAACCACTGCTGCTCATATACTTGTTCATGGGCACCTAAATGGCTTTTGTGGGCTTTTCTTTCTTTGCTTTCCACTGTCTACCTTGTCCCTCAGCGCTCACAAATCTGGAACTTACATATAAGATCTGTGTGTTGATTTTAGAGAATTAGGGCAGAATTTGAAAACTGTATGTGATAGTATTTTAACATTTAAACCTGTTTCCTAAAACAATTCTCTTTACAGACTTATAATAGCTGTGCCAGAATCTGCTTAAACCAAGAAACAGTATGTCTAGCAAGCACTGCTATGAAGACTGAAAACTGTGTGGCCAAAGTAAGTAATATTACCCAATGTATATTATACCACATCAGAACAATGCTTATCTATATACATCTTCACTCACTATTGCTACTGCAGAGTCTTCAGGATTTTATATGTAAAATAGAGTACAGCAGGCATCATTTCATCCAAAAACTTAGATTGCAAGTTGGAATCCCTATCTCTTCAACTGCAATGGAATTTTTCAACTATGTATTTTGGTCACACTTTGCTCTAAATTACATTCGTTGCTTGATACTAGTTTTGGATTATCACAAATAAGTAAGGTTTGTGTAAGAAAATACACAATTATTTTTGTAATTTTTTTCATGGTTTTAAATGTAATTAAGTAGAGTGTACACCATTGCAAAGATTTTGAAATATACTATAGAAAATCCAATTATTATATCACTGTTATGATTTATTAAGTGGCCTACTGGTAGTGTTACAGAGCAAACCTGTCTACAGGTTCCATTAGTCCCATCTGGGGTCGCCAAAACTGTTACAGAGCAAAAGGGGGTTCTTTCACGTGGCGCCTTGGTGTAAAACCCAACAACTAGTGTTGAGGAAAACAGGTCTTTATTTACAATATTCCAACCTGGGGAGGGCAGTGAGCACCTCAGCTCAGAGTCCTGTTCTCCCACAGGACCCAGCACTTCCCTTGCTCCCCAAAAGGCTAGAAGCCAAAAACGTGCCCAGAAGTTCCCCATCCCTTATCTGTCAGCTGTCTCCTTCAGGATCTGGGGTACGATGTCATCAGCCTCTGTATAATAGTCCAGGAAAACACGTGCCATGTTGCACTGGATCACGCATGGTTCTCCCTTTGCCCTTTCAAAGCTGCATGATGTTCTCTCCTTCCTTTCAGAGCCGCATGGAAATCCTTAGCTAAAATGTCTGCCACCTGTTTTTAAAACCCTGACTGCGTCCTCTGACGCAGTGGGTATGGTAACCAGTTCTGACCATTCACGGTCAAAACCCCTCCCATCTTCTTGGGGCCTTAGAAGAACCAAAGTCATTTGCATAACTGAGACACTAAGCTTCTAGCCATAGTCATACAAAGGCATCTTAAAAGTTGTTCCCTTTTCCCCATCCCCCAACCCACAGGCTCTGGGGATTTTTGGAGACCCCCACTCTGTAACAGTAGGAATATCCCCTTTGGTGATCTTGATCTAAGTGGACAAATATATTTAAATCTTGCATATGACCTACCTCTTTCTCATGTATAAATGTGTGCCATATCTGTAGCCTAGATACAAAAAATAATCTTACATATTAGAAATCTTACAATCTAATAATCGTATCAACTATGACTCAGTTTTCTAAGTATCTCAAATTAATCAGCAGCCTTGACCTAAATTTAGATATCAGTCATTTTGATTATTCCAAGAATAAGTAAAATTCCAATATGGAATTTTTTCCAGTGTGCCTTCAATAACTCTTTTGTCACTGTTACAATGTTTCCTACTTAACTACTTTAAGTTTAATCTATTGTATTATACACTTAGGCTTTCAATTACTTACTGTTATTATTAGAGCCAGGGCTGATATCATGCAGTTTCCATTCTTTGCTACAAAAATCCAAGGACAGCAGTATTTTTTAAATTATTTTTATCTTATTTCTTAAAACATGCAGTGGTTTCTAGACCTACTTTATCAGTTGAAAATGTATTCTAAAAAATACAACCAATGGAAATGATCCATATAAGAAATGTCAGAATTTATTAAAAATTAGAGTTTAAAAAGATAGTCATTTAAGTGTCTCTTAAATTAGAATGCCTTAATGATCTGCTGTAAAATATAAATATTATAAATTATATATATTTCATTTTTCAGTAATTTAGTTACAACTAGCAAGTACTGATTGACCCCATTTTATATTCAGCATTTGTACATTGAGATGGGGAGCCAGTTATTTGGGCCTTTTAAAAAAATCTGTCTCCTTTTTTGGCCATGCTGCTCTCAGTTTCATCACAAGTGGGTGACTTCTGGCTAAACAAGGTAAAATCTTAACATGAGCACCGATCCAAGGACAGGGTGACGATTTTAATGAGTTTCATTGAGAGCTGGCCAAGAGAGCATCTGTTCCTTTTGTTTTCTCCATACTTTGTAAGCCAGGATCTCTAAGCTACGTAGTTATGTTGGTTTGTGTCTATGGTGTGGTGGTGGGTTTGTTTGTTGTTTTTTTCTCTCTCCCACCCTCTACTTCTGTGGTGCATGGTTAGAAATCTTCTGGCATCTGGCATAATGGCGTAATTTCTTTTATACTCTTGGGTGAAGAAATAAGTTTGCTCGTTGCTGCTCATCAGTCTGTTTCCTTTGCACCCAGATGGTGACCCTATTACCCCATTCTTGCTTATTTTAACATTATTCTGACATCTATATCTTTTCCTTGATTTCTTAAGTACCCTAATTTAATAATGATTTCTATCATTTTCTACTGAAACCCGTCTAATTTTCTGGTTCCTTTTATTGGCCCACATCCTGTCTTCTGGTTAATTTCTTCAGAGTTGAGTCAAATAAACAGTTGATTAATGGCAAATAAAAAACATGTAGCTGAATTGTTTTTCTTGCAACAGCCTTCACTGAGATACTAATAACACGGGAATAAGAAAATAATTTTCGCTTTTTTATTTACGTGTGTTAGTGTATTTAATGATTCTGTGCTGTTCCCATTGGCCTCATTTATTACTTGACTTTTAAAAGGTAATGACTTGCTACTATTTTTGTAAGTCTGCAAGCTTGTCCCTATTTCCTGCTCTTCACCTTTAGCCCTTAACTGAATAGTTTCATCTGCTACACTTGATATGGCTACAGTGGTTTTTAACTTGGTACAAGTGTCTATTAATGATTCAGATTGTATTCCAAAGTGGCCTTGAATGTCCGGCCATCTCCATCTGAGAGCAACTATCGTATGGTAATATCAACCATTTTTGGCTCTAGTTCAAAGCATTCAATTTTGGTAGGAGTGACTTTGGTTTGGGCGGAGATAATAATGTAAAACCTTATATTGAGTACTGTTTATATGCGTTTTAGAGAAAACTTTTAATACCAGCTATTCCCTTAAAAACAGCAATGTTGTTATGTTTGGACCCCTATAGTTACATTGTATGTCATTGCCAGAAAGATCTTACAATAAATGATTTACAATAGGCCTATGCAAAGTGACCCATTAGTCTTCTTTAGAATATAAGGAAACAAAGTTTTAAGACAAACTGTAGCCACCCTAGGTTAATAATAATCTTCTGAATCTCTAACTTGAAGAGTGAGGCCTAAAAAAAGATTTAAAAATAAAAATGGAGGAGGTGGTCATTTTATCAGGATAACTTAATCAAAGTAATATTTGGAGGCACTGAAATGTCTTTTGTTTTCTTCCAAAGCCTTTCTTCTTACTAATTATAACCCTGTATTTCATGAGATTTGTGTTTGAAACATGATTAGCTTTGTATTTATTGTAGCTTTAAAAAGATAGTAATTATTGACTGCCAACTTAATCTTTAAAAAATCAATAATTACATTGTATCTACTTGTCAACCTTCATGATTTTTTTTAATTGGTAAAGAAAACTAATGGAAAATGAAGAGCATTAATTATTTGTTATTTTTAAATTGACTTTATTTAAGTATTACTGAAAAGTTTGGTTTCAGGTTTTTCCCTAATTTACCCTCACACACCCACAGTTAAAATTGAGTTGTTTGGACATATCTACCTAGATTCCTGTTCAGGTAGGAATAAGTATTGCCTATGTGTTTGGAAAACAAACCACTTCAGTAGTTCTTTGTAGATGTTCTGTATTGTCGTAGTTGTTGTTTGTTGTTACTGTTTTTTACTTGAGACTAATAATCTCTTTGCAACTGACTGAGACAGAAAAATGTGATGTTCCTTTCCATTCACTCCAGATTTTGATAGAAGACTTGTTTTATTTATTTCCAAAATTATATCCGCAGGAAACAAGCTGTTTAAATTCAGATTATGCTGAAGCAAAATGGTCTTGGTATGAGAAGCAACGTGCTGTTTTATGAGCACAGAGTCCCTTTTCTCATAACTGATTGATAGTAAATATTTTCCTGAAGAATTATTGCCAGCCATGAACAGTGCAACTGTTTCACTTTTTTTCTGTGCTGCTTGCTGTACCAGCCATTGTCGGTAATTAAGATCTACAATTCACAATGCAGACGTTTGCACTTCCTCTGGGTCTGCGCTATTTATAAGGCATTTCAGCTGTTCAGAGTTTCTTTTGAGTTTTAAACTACATGTTAACAGGCTTCTTTAATATACTGTTCCACAAGTAGCATGTCAGGTGGTCCATTCTTCACACAACTCCTCTTTTGGGTCTAACAATTAGCTTTGTGGAGAATATACTTAGATTTAACCATATAACTGAGACTGATGTGGTTGGAAAAACTGGAGTGTAACGTGTTATACATTAGGCTTATTGCTAAAGTACAGAAGTAATATTTTTCCTTTCATCTTCAAATGTTCATATGAATTTAATGAGTGTTAATGGTGGGGTGTTACAAAGAGGTTCTGAAAAATATTAGAGTGACTTTTCCAAGTTCACTTTGAAGTAATAATAGAATCAGGGACTGTTGTTATTAGACAAGAGTTTGTATGTTTATCAGATTAAGGATACAAGAATACATAACCTTCTAGATGTACGTGATATTTAGGAATACAAAGGACACCAAAATGGATCAGATTGACTGCACATTTGTTGTGTAATCAGCTTTAGGGACCCTAAGTAGCATGCCATTGGAGAAGAAAACAGACAGGATTCCTGATCTGTATTAAAATTGGTAAGGTTTCAACTATTTCAAGAGAGTTGGGTTTGTTTGTTTTTTTTTAAGAAGCCCAGACCCCAGTGAGAATCTTCATGAATTATGTCTGAGAGTCAGAATAACTATTTGCACAGTCTCCTTGCTACCTGCATTCATTGTTAAACATACAAGAGAAAGAAACAAGAAACGGAAAGCTGTTGACAAAATATGTTTAAAACTTTGCACTGAGTGGAGATCAGACTGGCTGTTTTTAAGCCTGAAGTCAGCTGCATTGATTCTGCCCGTTTGCTGCCAGCATCTTCCAGCAGGGCCGATCTGCGGAGAAAGGCAAGATACGGTTTTCAGTGCTGATTTCCTGGTGGCCCCTTGAATTTAAGTCAGAGCTTATAACAAAGCCTTTCCAAGGCAGTTTTATTTGCCAAAATCTAAAACTTTCTGTAGTTCTTTTGAACTACAGTGTTTCTGTAAACTTTTTTCCTCTGTGAACTCTTTATGAACCTTTTTATTTTTTATTTTTTTTAGCTAGCAGCAGTGGTTCAACTGTTGGGAACCACTGATATATCTGACTGCGATGCTTTAAGATGCTAAAATCTATTCACATTTCTTTCTAGCTAGGGAGCTAATAAGATTGAGTTTGTCTTTGTGGATTGATCTAGATTAGCATGAGATGAGCCCAGTCAGTGTCTTCCTTGGTGAAAAAGGAAAGGTTGGGAGAGAGAGAGGTGACTGAAGAAAGTTCTTTATCAAGAATTGACTGCAGTATTGCCTGCTGATGCATGTCGGATCACCCGCACGGAGAGATCACATGGCTTCTCCAAAAGTCAAACGATCAATTCGCCTCGTTTTGGCTCTGTACTTAATGCACAAACAGTGCGATCTGCGGGGCTGTAATTGCATTGTTAGGGCCAAGGAACAAGCCTGTGCCTTTTCAGCAGACAGCTGGCAGGGAGAGAGGCATGTTGTTAGGAAAGAGAGAGGCAAGGCAAATAAAATTACTGCTAACGCTCAGAGATCGGCAGGAGTCCTACTTGCCTAATCTTACCGGTGGGAGCAAGCGGCTGTTGTAATCCAATTATAGCAGCATAAGCAATTTGTTAGACACTCCGCATAATGTAACAATTTCCCAATAAACTCTGACTTGTAATAACGTCGGCAAGAGTCCGCATAAATCTGCCCGAATGGTGGGGGCTGGAGCGTTCGGCTGGGGGCTTGTAATTGGCGCCATCAGCACGTTTTGCGGAGTGCAGTATGGTGCAGCCTTGTAGTGCAGGAATTTTAAGGAGAAAAGCATGGCACACGTTTCTTAGAAAACAAGAAAAGTGGCCATTAAAAGGGGAGCAGCAAGAAGGGCACACTCTTGCCTTCACATTACCTACAAATCTTAGTGTAGAAGGAAAACAGGAGGAAGCCATGTTCCTTCTAATTCTAGGGGGTCTGGGGCGGGGGGAGCATATGTGGATTAAATTCCTGTATGTAAAATGCATCGGTTTCTATCCTTCCTCAGCCCCTCCGCCCCCCAAATGCTGTTCAGGCAGCATTTAGCTAACGTTTTTACAAAATACTCATAGCTAAGCCAGCCTAGAAATACGAAGTTTAAATCTATTTTCTTCTAGAGTTTAGCTTTGTCTTTATAACAGAAAAATATAGTTTCTTTGTGACCAAGACACATCTTTTAAGGTTACTATCTCAATTGAATATCAACCCTTTCTGAAGACTTCTGTCTCCTGCTTTAAGAAACCATCTCTTACTGAAGGGTTTTAAAACCCAGCTTGTTGTTTGCTTAGCTGCCTTTACTACACTGCCTATTTTCTATTTCTGAAATATATTGTGAATATATGTGGTACTAGGATTAGTAATCTTTCTTGGTGACTACTTACATTGTATAAAAATAGATTTTTAAATTTAAAACTATACTTGTATGATTGTTACAAAAATAATTTTGATTCCTAAGTCATAAAATTTTTGTTTTGGAAAAAATATTTTTTGTTGTGTGGAGAAAATAAAACCTCCATTATTTATTGATTGATTAGCATTTGTAGTCACAGAATAGAGTTTCTTATTTATACGGGGTGTAGGATATGGAGAGTACTCATAGATTTTAGTTAATAAACAGGTTTTCATGCAACTAAATGTGCATTAAATGTCGTCTCCTTTTTTTTATGCCAGCCCAACTCTTCATTGTTGTTCATTTATGTCAAAACCAAGCTTTTGAAATAAGAACAGGATTCTTCAAAATATTATAATGCTCTGGGTATTATTACAATAAATATTTACTTTCAGTATAAACATTTCTTTCTGAAGCAAATGCTGCCTTGTTTGACTGGAGCTGCATCGATAAACTGCAGTACCTCTAATAAAGCCACTCAGTGTCTGGGCTTAACTAATGGCTGATTTTCATGGCTTTGACAGTGAGCTGTGTGCGTTATTTTCTCCTGATATTGTAAAAATAATGAGAGCAAATTAGAACAATCAGTTTACACAGATAGCTCCTGATTGGAGGCGATGGGCAATATGGCAGCAGGTAATCCATCTTCGGGCTCCTGTCACATTAACTTCAGCAGTGTGAAAAGATCAGGTGGGGTAAGCAGGGATCCTGCCCAATCGGAACACTGAAATTAATGAGAAGAGCATTGTTCTGTGATCAACCTTTTAATTAGCAAGACTGGGAATGAAGGGAGTGATGAAGGCAGCTCCACAGCTGCACGATGCCCGGCACAATTCCTGAAAAGGGGGAAAAATGTGTAGGTTTTAACATCACACTTTTCTTGCAGTGTGCAGGTATTGTGTTTCCACTCTAGAGTTGGTTCACAGACTAAGAAATACTGCCTGCTTCCAAGGTAGTGTCACAAATATGGTTGATGTGTTAATAATCTATAGGCTATAATTCTATTGTGGGTCATTTAGGATTTTGATTACCAGCACACTTTCTTTGGCATTGCACTCTGGGTTTTAACTTTTGAATTTTTAAAAATCAGATAACCAGAGAAATTAAAGTTTAAAGTGGTCTGCCTCGTCAACCTACCACCACCCCACCTCTCTAATTTAGTTGCAAGTAGCATGAGAGTTTTCTAGTTTGGAACACTTCTGTCACCTTTTGAGTTACTTAAAATAGGAGCAAAATCCAGGCAAGTAAGCTATAGCATATTTAAATTGTGTTCCTTTCCTGATTCTGTTTATTAGGAAATCTGCTGTTTTGTTTTGTTTTTCCCCCTATGCCATTGACTTCCCAGCATTGGGGGCAGTGTGTTATTTCAATTTATATAATTGAAAATTGAATATTGATGAATGGTATTTATAGGAGGAAGATGGGGTGGGGGGAATCTGTGCAGTAACTGCAACTAAAGGCTGATTTATCCATTTAACATTCAGTTATACTAAAATTATAACCTTGTTAATCATCTTTGTAATATTGGAAAATATGGTATAAGGCTATGGAAGACATTAATGAGCCAAATTTTCTCTACCAAATCAAGTTTTCTAGGCTATAACTTTGGGAAAGTATATGAGGCCATGAGGATTTGTGACATTTTAGGCTTTATGCCTTAACCTTAGTACTTACTATAAAAGCAAGTAATATATTATAGGCTATATAAAGGAATCTAGGTATCTAGATATCTTCCAAAGATATAAATGAATTTATTTTCTTGATATTATCAGTTAACTGACTTAAGCATTTAGTTAAAGTATTAATATATAAAACTCAGTTATTGGTACCATCTGGAGTACAGAATGAGCAGGAAGGAGCCTAAAGTATACTACAAAATATTCAGGTTAAGTGTAAGATTATCTTTTCTCATCATAGGCAATAAGACTTTTTCATAATATGTAACTAATGGTGATTTTAACCTTGCAGTCCTAAGATACTGTACTTAACAGAATGTAAATATAATATCCCTGATATTATATCTCTATGCAAAACTCATAGGACAAAAGCACTTTACTTCCCACCTAGTACCCACCTCACTACCCCTCTTCCCTGCAAAATCTTTAGTATAGCTTTTGAAAGTTTGTCAGAAACCTGAATTTGTTTTTTGTTTTTTGTTTTTACTGATAGTGAACTTTTATTGAAAATATTTATTTAGAGTGAGATGTATCAGTATTTTAGGATCAGTGACTTAATACTAAATAGTCTCTAGGACTTCCCCCTCCATTCTTTAAGAGAATGGTGCTATGTGCATATTAATATTTTAAAGACCACTTGTTAGAATTTCACATGATATTTTTCTACACTTCTTAATCTGGAAGAGAGATTTTTATTCTTATAGCTTGTATGGATTTTTGTGGCTTTTCATTCTCTCTCCTAGATTGACAGTTTCAGAAGCTTGGGCTCATAAGCACTCCATGAATAAATATGTTCTTAGTTATATGGTATAAATAGATCACTTACAAAGCTTGTGAAACTCGAGCTCTCCTTTTGAACCTTTTAGTATCCATGAGCTCAGGATCCATACATGTTAAATTTTATTCTTGTGTCATGACTTCAGTTTATAAGGCAAATGAGCTGTGAATTCAAATGACTATTCTACTCTATACCAAGTCCCTACAAAAACAAATAAAATAGTATTTTTCTCTTTTTTCTATGATATTGAATTCCATTTTACTTAGTGGTCTTGCCAGTATTTGTTCTTGTTGTTAGAGTTCTTTTCCAGTAAGATTTGTTTTGTGAGATAAGTGTTAAAATAGACGTCACCTTTTTGTCCTCTTTTTTTTTTTTTTAAATACTAGTAATTAAGAAATATCTAACTTGCTGAATGATGAAGAAATTCCCTTTCTGATTTCCTAACAGAGCAGACTTACCAAGTCACTTTAAATTCTACAAATCCCGAAGCTTATCAGTAGGGTTCACTTTAGAGAAATTTTTATTAGACTCATCCTTTGGAGTTCACCTTACACCCTTATTTAAAGTTCTTAATGTGGCCCGTGTGGCTCAGTTTGTTGTCATCCCTCAAACTGAATGGTCACGGGTTTGATTCCCACTCAGGGCATGTGCCTGGGTTATGGGTTCAGTCCCTGGTCAGGGCGCATGCAAGAGGCAATTGATCAGTGTTTTTTCTCTCATATTGGTGATTCTTTTCATCTTTCTCCTTCCCTCCCCCTCTCTCTAGAATCAATTTTTTTTTTAATGTAAAGTTCTTAATACATTAAAAACCAGTTGAATCTCTGAGGCTATTATAATCCTTTTTAAGTCCCTGCACCCTTATTTTTAGTTTGGGGATATGTTCCTATATAAGGAATTGAAAAATGTTCATTTTCTTTTTTTGAATCTTCAGGATGGAAGACCTTTACCTTTTTTTTTTTATTATTCTTTTTTCCCATTTTGTACTACTCTAAGTTTGAGGTGTAGAGAGAATACATTAATATTTATTGTCCGTGTTTAGGCACTATAGTGCTAACTATGCGTTATATTTCAATCCTTACATGAACCTGATGAGATGGGTATTACCTTTACTTTACAGATAAGGAACTTGAAGCTTGGAGAAGTTAAACCTTTTTCCAAGTTTTCACATCTCTTAAGTTATAGAGTTAAGTTTTGAAATCAGATCTGTCTGACTTCAGAGTCCTTGCTCTACTACACCTGGTTGCCTTTCCAGTAGTATTTGGAGGTCCTGTGTATCTCTCCTGCCATTATACTTAGTCTCACTCTTAAGAAACACCTTTAGCTTTTTTCCTTTTGATTTCTATAGCATTTATTATTACTGTTGTTATTAGATTTTATTTATTTACCTTTAGAGGAAGAAGGGAGGGAGAAAGAGAGGGAGAGAAACATCAATCTACGAGAGATACATTGACCTGGCCCGCAACCCAGGCACGTGCCCTGACTGGGAATCAAACCAGTGACCTTTCGATTCGTAGGCTGGCACTCAATCCATTCAGCCACACTGGCCAGGGCTGTTTTCTATAGCACTTTTTACATCTAGCAAATGTTATTTATCTCCAGCTCTTTCCCCCACCCCCTCTACTGCTTATAAAATATCTTGTTCTGAGTTAATTGAGCTAAGTACTGTATTCAGAAAACTTAATTGTATCTATTCTGGGTTACCTACTCAGTAGTTCTGCATAACTTTAAGTGCTTAACTCAATAATAATCACCCACCTTATAAACATAGCCCTTAAAGGATCTAAGATGACTTCATGGCTCCATGTTCCGTTGTTCTACATATAAAATGAGTAGAACAGTTAAGTTCAATACTGTTCAAGGGGGTGATTTATACCTTAGTAATTGTTCTAGAAGTTGTTATGGAATACAGATCTCATCTTACTGTCTGTGTTACAATTTACAGTGTAAACATACATTGGCAGTCCTTTTATTCCATAAATTTATTTTTCCTGGTTAAGGTTGGTAATAAATTTTGTCAGTTTAAAAAATGTCCCTTAAGGCTGCAAAACCCAGGCTCTGATTGAACTTCAGTAAATATTTTTATAGTTTTATGCATGCTTCTGGATAGTTTGGTGATTGTGAAAACGTGATGAGGGTTAATAGTTGGACCTTGAAATCCTATTTTAGACAAGAGAGAGGCTTGGGACAGAAGTGAGTGGTTAAAAAGAAATAGGTTCATCAAAAGCAAATTAAACAACAAAAAAACCCCATGAATATTAGAGAGCGTGTGTGTGTGTGTGTGTGTGTGTGTGTGTGTGTGTGTGTGTGTGTGTAAATCTCCCTGGATATTCTCTAATGGAAAGAATAGAAGTTTTTGATAGTTAAGGTTAACATAAATTTCATGCTCAGGCTTGTAAAACTATGTAAGGAGCACTTGCTCACATGGAGCTCTAAGACCATGACAAACAAGAATGTTGAAATATTTCTAAAAGAATGAACATAAATTTAATTATGTTTTATACTTTAGACTTCACTTCTTTAACTTTATCTGTATTTTCTTAGAATATCTAATAGCATTAGAAATTTAATTATAAAGTTGTTGCTTTGAAACTTGGGAGCAAGCCAAAAGGGAAATATAAAGAGAAAACCATGTTTAAAAAGAGATGGTTCCTACAGTGTTAACTATGGAGTGTGTAGCGTGACTCTGTAATGGAATATCATGGCAGGGGGTATAATACTGTAAATAAGATGAATATGCCACTTGTGGATTAATGGGCAACCTAAAGAGTGGCTTTATTTACATCTATGTGTGAGGTTCATTTTCAGTTTGTGTTTTCTCTTATTCTTGTGATTGCAGTACTTACAAACCTGACAGTTTAATTAGGGAACTTTAAAAAAAAATCAGTTTCCTTGAATCCTAATATACACACACACATAAATATATGTGTATATATATAATTTTGGTAGGATTAATATAGTATCATTTTAGATTTTGAAATTGATAGGTTAAAAGAGTTTTCTTTAACTTTTTCTCTGGGTAATACTTAAGGGTTCTGAAATTAAATCCAAGATATATAACTTTTTTATATTTTCTTATAAATGATAAGGAGTAGGTGTAGACATCACATGTATCCAGATTACAGTAGATTATATTTGCAGGGATAGACTTTTGTGGATACGGGACGCTTTTCAAAGGTTTGGTTACTGAGTAATGTAAACTTGAATACATTTGGCCTGGGACACAGTTGAAGTCACTATCTCAACATTAAACCATAAGAACATTTCATAAGGGTAGATTCTAAGTGAGAGCTTAATATAACTATTATTTTTAGTCAGCCGTTTAGCTTGCTGTTGATTGTTGAGTGCTCTTGAAACTTCAAAAGTTTAAAATTTAGACTATTATTTACTTCCTGCTTTCCCTCACTGAAAATGTGTGATAAAAATTACTTATAAAAGCCCTGGCCGCTGTGGCAGTTGGTTGGAGCATCATCCCATACACGGAAAAGTTAGGGGTTTGATTCCCAGTCAGAACACGTTATCTAGGTTGTGGGTACACTGGTCAGGGTGCGTATGGGAGGCAACCAATAGATGTTTCTCTCTCACATCAATGTTTATCCCTTCCTCTCTCTCTAAAATCAGTAAACATCCTATTTTTAAATAAATTTTTAAGTTACTTGTAAAAGAAATTGGATGCAAAAGTAAATTAGAAGTTAGACCCTCAAATCATATATATTGAGTCTGACTAACTTATAAACAAAAAAGTGTAATATATGTTTAAAGTATTAAAACCTAGAGATTGTGTCATCAAATTTGACAGCCTTTTTGCACTGTTACTTATGGCATATTTACAGTATGCCAGACACTGGGCTAAGGGGTTTATATACATTCTCACTTAAATCATCACAATCTCATTAAGCTACAACCCCATTTTATATACAAATAAAATAGAACTCAGAGAGATCAAGCAACTTGCCCAGGGTATGTTATAAAACTGGAATTTGAATGGAGATTGTCTGGCCCATGGCCCGTGGCTTCAACCACTGTGTTTTGTAAATTTTAGTACCCAGAGATTAGGGTAGATGTAGCATATGGGAGGATTATCTAAAAAGTTCACCATGGTGTCTGTTATATATTAACAGTTTATTAACGTGTAGCCACAATTTTGAAAATACAGAGGTAAGCAAATTGGTTATATAAAAATCATGGTACAGCAGTACATTTTAGGTCTGTGTTCTTCTCTTGCACTTACATTATTTTCCTTTTCAGCATTCCATGTGAGATGATAAAAATTAAAAATACCTCAATTAGCAACCACAAAAAAAAATTGTTAATTGAACCTTGTAATCTCCTCTGTTGTCTGTTAGGCTTTTCTTTTCAGGCTTTGATTGTGTGTAATAAAACTGTTGCTTAATTAATGCCAGGTTTCTAAAGCCTTTGGATGCCACGAAAGAGAGTGAAGTGGAGAAAACAAGAGGCAGCATCAAATAGCTTTCCTGTCATGTTAATTTAGACCTGTCATTCTTGTTCTAGTTCATGATACAGGGCTCCCAACAGATACTAGGTGAATTGAAAAAGAAGCAGTAGTGAATCTTGTCTTAGGAGAAACACAACTCATGATTGAGGCTCTCAGTAGGTTAATGAATAAATGTTTTCAGGCAATATTTCACTCCTAGTTTGAGCTGCCCTTGGGATGAATGTGGCCATGTTAATGTGACCAGTAGGCATGATGCAAAACCAAACTAAGTGGTGTATTGGCATCATGGCTTTGTTGTATGTGCAGGAAAGATCCGGGACTAATGTTCAAGGCATACTTCTGCCTTTGGCAGCGGGGTGCTTGTGTGTAACCAAAGCATTAGCGAGGAAGTTGTACTGATTTGTATTGGGTTGGCCAAAAAGTTTGTTTTTTCCATAAGATGGCTCTAGTAGCACTTAGTTGTCTTTAACTTCATTTGAAACCATTTTGTTAGACTGTATTGTGACAACTGTCATATTAGTGTGCATTTAAAAAAAAACAACAGAATTGGTGAATTTTTGTGCAGTCATTTTAATATTGCAATAGAAGAAAATAAGCAACATTTTGACATATTATGCTTTATTATTTCAAGAAAGGTAAAAATACAAAAAAAGATTTGTGCAGTATATGGAGAAGGTGCTGTGACTGATACAACGTGTCAAAAACGGTTTGCGAAGTTTTATGCTGGAGATTTCTCGCTTGACGATGCTCCATGGTCGGATAGACCAGTTGAAGTTGATAGCGAGCAAATCGAGATACTAATTGAGAACAGTCAGTGTTATACCCCACGGGAGATAGCCAACATACTCAAAATATCCAAATCAATAAAGTTATTGGTGAAAATGAAAAATGTGTTTTATTTTACAGAAAAATATAAGCGTACTTTTTGGCTGACCCAATATTATTCTCCATTTAGAATGCTAAAAAAAAAAAAAAGACTGTGGTAAAAATTTCCTTTGGAAACTGCTGGTTTCCTTTAATTATGGGCACCCTTTTGGGGGGATCTGTATGCTAAAAACAGGTTCATAGGAAATTTTGTTTTATAACTCAAAAAATTATTTCTTAATTTTATAATGCAGAATAGTGAATAACATAATATAGTCTTCACTAAAATGAACTTACTTTTAAAGTGACTCTACAGTCTCTTCTTTTTCAGTATCTCATTCTCTCTCCTTAATTCAAGGAACTTATTAGTTATAGTGTTTCTTTTAGGGTGGGGGAGGATGAGAAATGAAGCTCCTTTTATTTCTAGCTGCATTCCCAGATGGTTGTACTACAATCATTGAACTTTTAGAGTCTGCTCAAATTCTGCCTGGAGTGCATAGGATTACAGCATCATATCTAAATTATACTTTATGGCTATATCCATACATGAAATAGACATTGCTGAGTGGAAGCATTGATACCATAATTTCAAATGGTTAAGGTGTCAGTGGAGAAGGGAGTTTACAAGCATGGGAAAAGAGTACAAGCTTCAATTTGAATACGTCTCTATTGTCCAGAGGGTTATTTAATGCTGATAAATACTTGTTTAGAATGGATAGAACTAGGTTAAGTGTTTACAGCCAAACCTTTCTCCTCTCCTCCACCAGAGAGTAAGGTTCTCCTCACGCTGACCTACTTTGTTCTTATCCAGTACTGTAGGTACAGTGGTTATGCAGCCAAGAAGAGAAATAGATGAAGACCAGAAGAATTTTTTTGTAGAAAGTGCTTGGTAGCATGTTTCTTTGTTGGTGAGACATAATGCTGGCACAAAGCATGAATAAATATTCCAAATTCTCTAATATCCTAACAGTTATAACCATTTTTAAGCCTCTTTTCTAAGTAGATATTTCTCTCCTGGCTTTCTGTATTGTGAACTTTACAAAACTGGCTTAGGCAGCCTATTAATTATTCATATCATAGCAACAATTAAAGCAAATTAAAAATAAAAATCGCCATATTGCATTTAACCGTGGGCAGCACCAAAATGTGTCAGCTCTGTAAGGGCCTGTGGTGTTTCCTTAGTTAAAAGTGCTAGAGGGAGCTCTAACCTTGTTCAGAGTAGTGGCATATGGGAACAATTGTCTGTATGTGGCCGTGGGGCCACAATTGAAGACAGAGGCTAATGCTGTTCTGTGGCAGAAATTTAAATCTTTTTTATTGCAACTTCCTGGTTTGTTTGTTTGTTTGTTTTCTATATCAGAAAAAAGGGTTAGGTCTATCTGTCTGTTACCAAACAGGACTTAACTCACCCTTCTCTCTCTATGAAAATAATCATCTCCTTTTATTACAGTATTCAGGAGATCCTGAATTTGACTCAGTGAATTTTCACAAAGTGAACACACCTATATAACCACCACAAAGATTCTTTTTAAAGGAAGGAGGCAAGAATAGTAAAAGAACATTCCAGGAGCCTACTCCTGCCCTCTTTGTCACCTCTAACACACATTAGTTTTGCCTGTTTTTGAACCTCGTATAAGTGCAATCATACAGCACATTATTTACTATTTGACTTACTTCACTCAGTGTAATGTTTTTGAGAGTCATATTGCTATATATAGTCGTGTTTTTAAAAAATTCTCATTGATGTGCAGTATTTAATTATACAAATATACCAAGTTTATTTATTTGTTTTACTGTAGATGAACATTTGGATTGCTTTAGATTTTGGCAACTACAAAAAATTTTCTATATATCCTTTGGTGAATATGCACAATGAATACATGTATTCTATTGGGTATGTAACTAGGAGGGGAATTGGAATTTTCAAATTAGTGGTACCAGTTTACACTCTCACCAGCAGTGAATGAGAGTTCCATTGTTCCTTTTCCTTACTAACCAACACTTGTGTGGATTTTTTGTTGTAGTATTCTGGTGTTGTGTAACAGCAGTATCACATTATGGGTGTTTTTCTTAACATATAACAAAATTTAACCATTTTTAAGTAGTACAGTTCAATAGTGTTAGTATATTCATATTGTTAGTGCTTTTTTAAAATTTAAATTTCCCTTAACATTTAAAATTGAGCATATTCTTTTATGTCGATTGACCATTTAAATGTAAAGTGTCTGTTCCAGTCTTTTGCCCATTTTTCTACTGGGCTTTATGTATTTCTCTTAATGATTTGTAGTTTTTAAATAAATTCTGGGTACAAGTTCTTTGTCTGCTGTGTGTTGGATATATTTTCTCCTACTCTATGTTTTGCCTTCACACTTTTTAAATGATGTCTATTGATGAATAGAGGTTCTTAATTTTGATTTACTCCCAATTTATCAATCTTTATAGCATATAATTAGTATTTTGCCATTCTGCTTAAGAAATCTGTGTCTACGCCAGGGTCATGAAGAGATCTCTTATGTTTTCTTCTTAAATTTTTAATATTTTAACCTTCACATTTAGATCTATAATCCATTTGATTTTCATGTGTGGTGCTAGGTACAGGTAAGAAGTTTTTTGTTTTTAATGTGATGCTCAGTTGACCCAGCACCATTTATTAAAATATGTATTTCCCTCTGTACTGGATTGTTTTCTTTGTCATAAATTACATGACCATATCTGTATAGGTGTTTTTTGTTTGTTTGTTTTTGTCAAATCTTGACCTCTCATAGTAAACCCTCCTGTTTTTTGTTATTCTTCAATATTAACCTTGGTTATTCCTGGCCATTTGCATTTCCATATAAATTTTAGAGTCAGCTTGTCACTTTTTACCATCTGTGTGACCTTTGCATATAGAAAGTTCTCAATATATTTGATTGAATGAGATAACTCAGCACACATAAACATTCCTATCCTGTAGTTTCCTCCAGTTATGCCCAGAGACCTTTGAGCCTGGCTTACCGGGCTGCTCTTACAATCTGATCACATCTTAAATTTTTTTTTTTTTTTCTCTTCACAGTTCTACCCCCAGTCACATCATATAATGGTTGCCAGACAAGTTAGTGTATTTTAAAACATCCCAATTCATAATTCCTCTTCCTAGGTTATTTGGTATGGAGTTTCAGTTAAAACTGTAGTTTCAGAGTTTGGTGGGCAGGTCCTGATGCAACCTGAATTGCTATAATGGTTTCTACGTATAGCAAATATTAACAGCTACCTTTATTGAGCATTTATGTGCCAGACTTAATGTGCTTAGCATTTTATAAATAATATCATATTATTTCATTTAGCAACCCTGGGAAATAGGTGGTAATATCCCCCTTTTCAGTGGAAAAAATATCGAGACTTACAGAGACCTAGCTTACTCAAGCATACATAGTTTGTACATTGCAGACACAGGGCTTAAACCTAGGCTTGTGTGACACTATGTAGGATGCTAACTTTAAAATCATTTATTTTACTTTGTAGATAATACGCAGCGTCCTTGCTATTTATTATCCTTAAGACTATGTCCTCCAAAATGTCTTGATTCTGTCTTCCACCCAATCCTACCCCACATTGTCACTGCTACTCTGAGTCCAAGTCCATTCTGCTGTCAGCCCACTCTTGCAGCTTTACTTACTTAAAATGTACGCCCATTAGATTACTCACTATTGAAAAATACTATCACCATGGAAGTTGATGCCACAAATTCTATTTGTAGCTTTCAGCAAAACTTATTTTTTCAAATGGAAATTGAGCTCCAGTTCTTTCCATATTCATTTATCTATTACAGTAGCTAATATGTTACCTTGACCTTGAGGACATTTGTTGGCTTTTGGAATCTGAAAGAAAAAGGTCTCTAAGATATAGCAGGCTATGGGCTATAATGCTGAAAATTAAGCTGGCAGAGAACAGCAGCCATATCTGGTCATGACCACTATAACCTTGACAAAGCATTAAGAGGATCCCAGTAGGCTCTTCATATCTATTTGCAGACTCTTCATGTAGCTCTACTGCTTTGATTTGGCCCTAAATAAGACAAGTTGGTATGTTAAATTGATATAATTTTTTGTCATTGTGTGAAGTAAAGGGATTTTTTAAAGTATATTTTATTGATTATGTTGTTACAGTAGTCCCAAATTTTTTCCCTTTGCTCCCCTCTGCCCAGTATCCCCTTCCCTCCAGCAATTCCATCCCCCTTAGTTTATGTCCATGGGTCGTGCATATCAGTTCTTTGGCTTCACCCTTCCCTATACTATTCTTAACTTCCCCGTCTATTTTGTACTAACCAATTAATGCTTCTTAATCCCTGCACCATTTCCCCTTTTCTCCCCCTCCCCCTCCCAGCTGATAACCCTCCATATGATCTCCATATCCATGGTCTGTTCCTGTTCTAGTTGTTTGCTTAGTTTGTTGTTGTTTTTATTTTTTAGATTCAGTTGTTGATAGTTGGGAGTTTGTTGTCAATTTAATGTTCATAGTTTTGATCTTTTTCTTAAATAAGTCCCTTTCACATTTCATATAATAATGGTGATGTTGAACTCCTTTAGCTTTACCTTGTCAGGGAAGCATTTCATCTGCCCTTCCATTATAAATGATAGTTTTGCTGAGTAGAGTAATCTTGGTCATAGGTCCTTGCTTTTCATCACACTGACTGCTTCTTACCAGTCCCTTCTTGCCTGCAAACTTTTTTTTGAGAAATTAGCTGATAGTCTTATAGGTACCCCTTTATAGGTAACTCTCTGCTTTTCTCTTGCTGCTTTTAAGATTCTCTCTTTATCTTGAACCTTTGGCATTTTAATTATGATATGTCTTGGTGTGGTCCTCTTTGGATCTATCTTGTTTGGGACTCTGTGCTTCCTGAACTTGTATATCTGTTTCCTTTGCCAAATTTGGGGAGTTTTCCTTCATTATTTTTACACATAAGCTTTCAATTTCTTGCTCTTCCTCTTCTCCTTCTGGCACCCCTACGATTCAGATGTTGGCACAATTAAAGTTGTCCCAGACGTTCCTAAGCTTCTCCTTATTTTTTTCAATTTTTGTTTCCTCATTTTGTACTGGTTGACTGTTTTATTCTTCCTTATGTTCCAAGTCATTGGTTTGAATTCTGGTTTCCTTCCCTTCATCACTGGTTTTGTGTGGATTTTCCTTTGTTTCATTTAGCATAGCCTTCACTTTTACCCTTATGCATTTGCCATACTTAAGCATATCTGTCAAGCCCATGAGCATCTTTATCACCAGTGTTTTGAACTCTACATCTGTTAGGTTGGCTATCTCCTCTGTTAGGTTGGCTGTCTCCTCGTCATTTAGTTCTCCCACTGGAACCTTGATCTGTTCCCTCTTGGGGCCACACTTCCCCGTGTCCTCATCTTGACAAGCTCCTGTGTTTGTTTGCCTCTGTGTCTTAGGTAGAGCTGTTGCACCTGTCTGGATGAGTATTTATTCTTTACATCTTTGTTTGTTGGACTTCCATGCAGTTCAGTTTTTTTGAACTTCTGATTGTCTTAACTTTGAGGTAGTTGTATTTCTTCTTAGTTGTGGAGGGAGACGCAGTGTGTCTATCTAGGCCTCCATCTTGGCTGGAAGTCCAGTAAAAAGATTTTTTAAATAAAGAGATACATTCATATATTGACATTTTCTAGAAAACCTTCCCTTATATGTTGGGAACAATGAAGGGAGATGGATGAGAAAATAACAGAGTAAATATGAAAAAAATGAGGCAAATTGAAACACAGAAAACTTTAAGAAGATTTTTTTGGGTCTTCAGATCCTAGTGTCAGTCCTGAGAAAGGTTAATACTTATAAAGTTTTAAGTTCTTAATTTTGGAATATTTTGGCATGGAGAGAAGTCAGAATAGTAATGTTACCTGTGTACCTGTCACTCAGAATGGTAGCATTTCTTTGCATAAAAGATTCAGTTGTTGCAGAAAAGCTTGACTTATTCTTATAATTTTATAATATATTGTTTGCCCCAGTAATATTATGAAAAATATTTCTTTTTACTTGATCTGCATCCTTAAACCCTAATGTTAGTTTTTAGTAAGAAAATGCACAGAATGAGCCTCTTGTTTTTCTTTTTTTTGCTCAACTCTTTTAATATAACATGGAACTGAATATAAGACTCAAAATATTAAAGCCAGACTGAGCCTCAGATTATCCCACCCACCCACTCATTTTACAGATGACATCTCATGGCAGTAGAGTCCTGCCTAAAATCACATAGCTAATAAATGATAGGACTGGGCCATCCACTCACTCATTTTTGTTGTGGGACTCTTTATTGGGTTGGCCAAAAAGTTGATTTGGCTTTTTCTGTAAGATGGCTCTACTATTGCTTAGTTGTCTTTTAATTTCATTCAAAATACTTTTTTTTTAGATTGTATTGTGACAGCTGTCATATCAGCATGCATTTTTTTTTAAAACATCAAAACTGGTGAATTTTTGTGTAGCCATTTTAATATTGAAGATGGAAGAAAATAAGCAACATTTTTGGCATTTTATGCTTTATTATTTCAAGAAAGGTAAAAATGCAACTGAAATACACACACAAAAAGATTGTGCAGTGTATAGAGAAGGTGCTGTGACTGATTGAATGTGTCAAAAGTGGTTTGCGAATTTTTGTTTCAGAGATTTCTCGCTGGATGATGCTCCACAGTTGCATAGACCAGTTGAAGATGATAGCGATCAAATTGAGACATTAAATTGAGAACAAACAATGTTATAACACACAGGAAATAGCCAACAAACTCAAAATATCCAACTCAATAAAGTTACTGGTAAAAATAAAGTCTTTCATTTTACAGAAAAAAACTAAACAAAGTTTTTGGCCAACCCAATAACTTAGAGAATGTTAGCTCTTTGGTAGAAACCAGCAATACATTAAAAGTCTTATTACCATTCTAATAATTTCTTTATTGATCTTCCCTTAATGAATTTGAGTTTTATGGGAATATGTTTTGGCAATTGCTCTGAAACATTGAAAGTGAAAAATATTAATGTTCAGATGTCTTTTACTCCATATTGTAGGATATTTTGAGGTCTTTCTTTTGCTCTTTTCTGTCTTCTCCAGTTGTTAAATGTCGGTCATTATTCCTTTTGCAAGTTACTTTTAATTTGATTTTTTTTTCTTTTTTTTCCCTCTCTTCTTTTTGGGAGAGGGAGAGAACAGGAATCAGTTGCCTCTCACGTGTCCTCAACTGGGGACCTGGCCCTCAACCCTGGCATGTGCCCCAACCCGGAATCGAACCAGTGTCCCTTCAGTTCTCAGGCCAGCGCTCAGCCCTCTGAGCCATATCAGCCAGGACAGAATCTTTTTATTTTTAATTGAATTTATTGGGGTGACATCAATTTGCAAAACCATACAGGTTTCAAGTGTACAATCAATTTTACTTTGATTCTTAAAATTTGCATGGTAATATTTACATGTTTTATTACCACATAAAAGTGTTGAAACTAACCTTAGAAAACAGTGGATTAAAGGTTACCAGGTTAGAGTACTTAGAAAAAGCATCAATGTAATATCATCCTTGTTGGTGAGAGAAGAAGAGTCCAGTTATGTTTACACTACAAGGCAATTTACCAATGCACTTCCAAAAATCAATATCCACTCCTTACATTAGTTTGGATTAAAAATTCATTTTACTAATTTTTGAGCTGCTGTTACATAGATATGAAGGGCTTACTTATGTCATAATCTCTGCCTTCAGAGTTTAAAAGTAAAGGTTTTTGGCATAAAATTATTGTAAAAGCAAAGAAGATTGCATTTAATAAAGTATTAGGCTAATTATTATCAGTAACTATGCACTTTACAACATTACAATTCTTTCTAGTTAGAAGTATAATGACAATTACTATGTGCCAGATACTTTTGTAAAAGCCCTACTGTGTATTATCTTATTTTTATCCTAACATTAATCCTTCTAGGTAAGTACTGTAAGAATCACCATTTTACAAATGAGGAAACTGAGGCACAAAGAAGTTAAGTAACTTAGCCAGGATTACACATCAAGTAAATGACAGAACTCTAGGATGGAGGCGGTTCCAAATTACAGTGTGGTTTTTTTGTTGTTGTTGTTTTTTTATGCTATGTTTTTACAGAAACATAACTCCTTCAGAAGGTGCATTTGAACTGTCTTCAGTGTGGTGATTGTGATGTTGGTGCTCATGTAAACTGCTTTTGGCTTTAAAAAATGTATTTATTCATCTATGCAAAGCAGTCCTATAGGTCTTCTGCATTTAGTCTTAGTCATTGACATGGAGCTTTATTGTCATTAAAAAGAAGAAGGGCCAGAATTTCATTTTAGAAAGAGAGTACACTTTATGTAACAACAGCATTTTAAAATTTTGTCTCAACGCAACTAACTTGCGTGAATCTTAGCAAGTTATTTTGATCACCTCTGCTAAAAAAACAGACACTGCATCCAAACTAAGCTTTTTCCTGGATAAATTAAGAAAACAATTACCCAGCTATTCCAGAGAGAAATGTCTTTAGTCCCTTGATGGTCCAAGGGTTATTAAAGTTTTACCTGCAGATAACCAAGACTTCCAAAAGTTACAAGTCATTTACTTCGTTCACTGCAGCTAAGAGAGGCCTTTGCTGCTGCCTCATAGGATTATTTCTTGCTGCATTTAACATGCATTAACAAGCACTTGGAAAGAGTTGACTTTCTTCTGGAAAGCTGAGTTGGCTTCTTGAGATCCTATCCCCAAAACCTTGTATTTTCCTAATCCAGGTTTTAGATATAGCTTCTCAAAGGCTTTCCTTAGGAACAAGTTTTACCAAGTCATTGAGACCTTTTTATTGGACACAAAAATGTAAGGATTAGAGCACAAAGAAGAGGAGGGTAGTTTTTCCTCTTGTTTAAAACTGACGATATTTTCCCCATGTACTTTTTAATTGTGCTTTAGAAGTGTCTCGTGTGTTTTCCTCTGGCAGCCAATGCCTCCATCATTTCCTGTTATTTATAGAACTTAACTTTCTGATGCTAAAATAAAGGGAGGATATGAAGGGAAAGTCAGGGAGAAGACTCTTAAACTTTTTCCATCACAGAAATTTTATTTTGGTAATATTAGCATTATTTAACATTTGGATGATCAACCTCTATCTGAGGAAGTTTACAGAAAGAGCAACCAGATTCCAGACAATTAAACTTTATTAATCTGCCTGAGACATTTGGTAGTGGTTTAGGAAAATAGTTCATCATCTCCTCTCCCTTTTGATGTTTATTGTTTATTGTTGGGAGAGGACCTGTTTATCTAGCAAGCATATTGTTTTTCTCTGAACAGATGAGCTTGGTAATGCTAGATCCATTTTGCATTTGGGTATATTTATTCTTTTCCCCCTCATCTCTCTCTACCTTACCCCTACTCCCCCCTTCTCTTGCCTAGCCCCTCATCTCTCTCCCCTTTGACATCTCTCCCTAACCATACTTTACTCTTCCTATTACTTCCCCATCTCTCTCCTGCCCACGCCCCCCATCCCCACTTTCTCCTTTATCCCACCCCCAGTCACTTCCCTCATTTCTTTCTTCTTTACTCTCTTCCTTCCTCTCCCTTTCTGCTTTCCTTCCCTCTCTTCCCCTTCTTTCTCTTTGACCTCCCTCTCTTCCTTTTCTCCTTCTTTCTCCTTCTCTTTCGCCTCTTCTCTCCCCTCCTTTCCACAGTCACCATCACCTGTAATTCTGTACCTCCAGGCTCACATCTTGACTTTTCTAAAGTGTTCAGCAAAGAAGATAAATTTTGCCTGCTATGACTATTTTGGTTTTATAGACAAAGAATCCTTTAGATAACACAAAAACAGCCCCCCACCCCCATGCATCATTATACTTGACTGATTTTTTAAAGACCAGAAAGGTATACCTATCAACATGTGAACATTGTTTATTTGTTGATGGTGGAAATTACAGGCAATTTTTATGTTCTTTGTGCTTCTATGTTTTTCATATTTTCTAAAGTGTGTCTATTATAAAATGCTGTTTTAAAAAAAATCATTTGATCTTTCTTTACCTGACCCCAATAGATTCTTATTTAATGAAAGTGAAAACCAAACAAAATGATGAATAAGATTTGATCCTCCAGTGAATATGAATTTGGTTTGCCATTTTGATATTCAGTTTTCCAAATCCTTTCAGCTCTTGGTGCTTTCACAGCACATGGTGGATGTTAAATACAGTCTCACAAGTTAGGCTTAAACTCTATGTCCTACATGACTTTTCCTGCCCTTTTCTATCTTCACCAAAATTTAGTTCATATTTTGTTTTTTGTAATATTTCTGTACTATGAGGGTGGTCAGTGTGACAGACGTAGCAATTTGTATAGGTTTGTTTTCAGCCCTGTTCATCAGTTTTGGGGGATAGAGGGGACTGACATTGGTGAGCAGCCATTCTATTACTGCTATACCTCATTGTTATACTTTGTCTATTGTCCTTGGTACTATGGATTATAAAAAAGCATAAAATTCATACTGTCCTAGGCCATGATACAAACTCTTCCACAGTTAAATGTTAAAATTCCAAGTTCAGATTCAAGTTTGACCAAAAGAAGGACTTCCAGACTCTTTCTTTCTGCTTTGGCTAGCTTAGGTGTAGAAGATGATGTGTTCTAGAAAAATTTATGAGTTTCCTAGCTATAGGCTACTTAGTTCAGAAAGGGTTAAATGATGTAGTTAGTGAATGGTTTTCTAGCTGCAGGGGTTTTTGAAAAGAGATCTAGGAATTCTGCAGTTAATTGAATTCTTCAGGCATGAACTTATGGTCATTGAAAAAATTTAAGCGAGCGAAATTCTCTTGTTTTACTACTGCATATAGTTCATATAGTATCCTAGAAGTCCAGGTTCTTTTAAAATGATTTTACACCTGTTTATGCTACTTGGACATTTTATAGGATAAACTGACATTTTAAAAGGTTTTACACAATATATTTGTTCCCTTGCTTTGTTCTTCTCCCTGTATTTTTTCCCCCCTTCTTTCCTCACTTCCCCAAATCTGCATCACTGGTGCATTTTCCCATTTTTCCCCATCTTGTGAGCAAAGTTTTAACAGTATATAGAAACTTAACTGCCTGGAGTCTTTTAAATATAAGTAACACGCAACCAGTAATAAGCTGTTGGTTGTTTTTTTGCTGCCTGCAAAGAAACATAAACACAGTGCTCATTTCTGGCAGGTTTTTACTGTCAGAGTTTCTCCTATTATATTTATCTTACAATTTGCCAGGGGGTGAAGTTATTAAGTTTTAGCAGCAGCCATCGATCAAGTTCACAAGTTAACACGATAAAGGCTCTGTGCCGCTCCGATCGGGGGAAATGATGATCCTCACTCGGTAATTAACTAAATGAGAAAGTTAAATCTTACTTGAGAGCTGGGAGAGATGAAAGAGAGGTGTTTGTCAGTTTCTCAGTGGAAATTAGAAGCAGTTTTCTGCAATTCCCTAAGCTGCTGCTCTGTCATATTTTACATAAGCACTGGGAAAACGTCTTGTAATTAGTGCTGTCATGGAGGATTTTTTTTTTTTGCTGAAGGATGTTGGAATAATTCATTAGATTATCAAGAAGGGCTTGTGTCCTGAAATGATTAGCACAGTGAAATTTAAACCATTAACGATAACAAGTTTAGAGCTTGCTGCAGTGCAGAGGCACCCAGGGTATGTCTGTGCCTATTTCAATCATTTCTTATAATTAAACATTATGTCCTCCCCACCCCCCTACCCCCCATTACTAAGACCCATCCAAAAATCCTTTTAAGGTGGCACTATCTACATCAGTGGGTTTACCAGCCTTGGAGGTGTATGTAGTTAGTAGCTGTAATAATGCTGCAGTAAATTAAACTGCTGTGAGTTTCTTGGTTTAGAACAAAAGAACCTATAGCACTGGAAGCTTATAAAGTTGCATGAGGGAACTCACTACAGAAACAAGAGTCCCAGTTTGAAACCTAAAAATATTAAGTGACTATCCTATCCCTTTACCTTAAAAATCCAGAAATAATCAAAATGGCTTGGCTTGGCTTTGGTGAATTTTTTTATGTGGCTTTTCCTATAATTAGTAAATAGAAAAAAAGATTAGCAAATATCCAGTCTTCAAGTAATCGTTTATACTGGTACATTTGTGAGTTCATTTCTTAGTGAGTTTTATTTAAAAGAATTGAAGTGATTGCAAGCTTCACTTTCCTTGTTGGTTATTAGAAACCAGTCAGATTCATAACATGAACTTTCCTTCTGCTGACAAATCTGCCCCTTCCTGTCTTCCATGTTCACTAATCAGATCTGACACATTTATGAGTTCACCTAATATGTAATCATATTTAGTAGAAGCTGTTAAAATATTAATGCAATAAATCCCACTGTGAAATGTGATGTTTACTTCTGTTGAAATGTAAGTCCCGGTCTATATGTACAGCCACCATTTCCTTTTCATTTGCACTCCACCCCCAAAAGACAATGGACTACTTCTTTGGTCACTAAAAGTTTTAAAGGTTTTTTAAGAACAAAAAACTGCAATGTTGAAAGTTATGTCCCACTTTGGAGCATTCATTACATTTTATTCCGCATGTTCAATTTATGGCCAGATTCTTTTTGTTTCTCTTGAAGTCTTCTTGTTAAAAGATCCCCACGTGCCAATGGGTTCTGTGCCTTATTGGTTCCTTTTCTACTCTAGCTCTTTGGGAATTCAAGAGCTGTTGGGGACGTTTCTGCTCTCACCACCTCCATCACTAGGTGTGCTTACTTATTTCTTTCAGTCCTAATCAAAATGTAGACAATACCATGACAATGTTGACTTTTTAAAAAGAGATATTATTAAAAAGAAATCAAGGAAAAACAATTTAAGAAAGAACTTTAAATTCAGTGTTTTTATATTTTTGTTAAACTGAAGCCTAGCAACAGACAATAGAAAGTATAGTGTAGACCTTTAAAAAAGTCCTTCCTTCCCCCTCAGAACTGTGGAATGTTTTACCCTGTTTCTCCTGGCCACAGGAGCAAAAACCCTGGTTCAGTCTCCATTCAGGTTAATGTACCGGATTAATATTTGAAGGATCAGCTTTCCTGAAGACGTAACTCAAAATGTGTATTATAACCCAGACTTATAATTTTCAACAGGCCCTGTCTTCCTTCCTCTCTTGTGAGGGTAAAATACCTTCCTCCTAAGCATTTCCTAATCTGCCTTTTCCTATTTTAGCCATGATCACCACTTGCTGGATTATTTTGTCAGCCTTCTGGTTGGTCTTCCTTCCTCAGGTCTTACAACTTGGTCTTATCCTCTCCCCACTTCCCCAGCAACCCCTCCCCCCCAACACCACCATTCTCTGTGTGGCAGCTAGTGTAAATATCTCTAAAGCATAAATCAGACTATGTCATATTTGACTACATCAAAACCTCGGGTGCTCTTCTTTACACTTAGGATGAAATCCATACTCCTTACTGAGGCCAGAACACCTTATATGATCTGGCCCCAGGCCACCTCGCCAACCTCATCACCCACCACTGTCTACCTCATTCACTCTGCCCCAGTTATAATAGCCTTCTTTCTTTCCTTTATTTGAACATACCTTCGATTTGCTCTTTCTTCTGTCTGGAAGGCCTTCCCCCAAATCTTCAGAAGACTGACTCATCATTTAGATCTCAACTTATAATTGCCTCTTTCAGCATTTTTTCATGATCACCCCAGTTAAAGTAGGTTGTACTGCGCATTCCCTATTTTACGTTACCTTGTTTTGTTTTCTTCACAATACTTATTAGTTTCTGGAATTAACATATTCATTATATATTCTCCCTCTACTCTTCCCCACAAAAGGTGAAGAAACTTTGTGTTCTTGTTCACCACAATTTCCCTAGCACCTAGAAAAGTGCCCAGCACAGAGTAGTCACTCAATAAATGGTTGTTGGTGGCTTGATAACTCTAAAGTTCCAGCCTTAATCACAATTCTTATCCTGTACCTCCTAGGCTTTAGCCTTATTCCCAGCACAACCCTTGTGCATTTTATTCTTACATTCATTCACCATCTCAGTCATTATATTTCCTTTCCCCTACCATGGATTTCAATGCCAGTCTTTCTTCAAAGCCCTACTTAAAACCAAACAGAATACGTAAGTATCATTTGCATCTCTCTAGTCATAAATACTGCTTTTCACCTAGTCCGTGATACCCTAATTCCAAATGGTGTCCTATGTCTGGAACATTTTCTTTCTCTGCTTACTCCACCCTTTCTTAGTGGTTAAACAAAACAAGGTTTGCATGCAAACTAGAAACACCTGTCATTTTACCATCAAGTTTAGCCAGTCCATGTTGTATCCTCCAGCCTACACAGTTAGCAAAGTTAGCACATTTGATATTACAGTGGTGTGTTGGTTAGAGTAGTTGGTGTCTGCAAGTGTGTGTTTTTCCCTCCTGGCCCTGGCAGCAGCTTCAGAGAATTTCATGGTAGTTTTGAAAGTGATGCATGTAATATGTTTTCAGGGCTGTGCAGGAGTGGGTTGGTGGGGGGTGGGCGGGATGTTAGCCCTTAGCCTTTGAGGACTAAGCTGTGGACAGTCGTATAAATACTTGAGTTCTTTCATTTTGTGTGCTTGTCACCTGACAGCTTCTTTCTTCTTTCTTTTGGAGATAACTGTTCATTGTAAACAGAAAAGGAGATGTACAGGGGTGGCAGAAAGTTAGTGTTATCATTAAACTGAGGTTGTTTGTCAGCCTTCCCAGACATTTGAACAGTAGTGGTTGAGTCATCAGGCTTTTGTTGGGAAAGCCAAATCAATTCTATTGCCACCAGTAACCATTACCCTCTGTAATATACAACCTTTTGGTTTTTTAATAATTGAACTTTTTCACTGTACTCTTGTAGATTTTTAAAGGTTCTCAAATTGAAATTTTGGTACATTTACTTTAGAAATTAGTAGGAAAATCTGTATGGAAGAATGATAGAGGAAAGAGGGTTGATAACAAAAGTCTTTATCTCCAGAGTTCTCTATAAATGTAATATCTTATTTGCAAATGAAATTAATATTTACGCTGGCATTTATCCTTTAGGTGTCTTAAAGATCAATTTTATTAAGGTAATTCACGTATAAAATGAACCCATTTTAATTGTACAGCTCGATGAATTCTGGCAAATGTGTACACCTATGTAACAGTTAGCTACAGAATATTTTCATTGCCCCGGAAACTTACGGTCTGCCCTTACTCAGTCAGTCCCACCCCCCACATTCAGGCACAAGCTACCACTGATCTGTTTTTATCATTGTAATTTAGATTTGTTGTACCTAGCATTTCATTTAAATAGAATCATAAAGTATGTACTCTTTTGTGCCTGGCTTCTTTCATTCAGCATGTTTTTGAGATTCATCCTTATCATTTTGTGTATCTATAGCTCGTTCTTTTTATAAATGAGTACTGTTCCATTGTACAGATATATCACAATTTGTTTATCAGTTCAACTCTTGATGGACATTGGGATTCTTTCAGTTTGGGACTGTTATGAATAAAGCAGCTATGAATATTCATGTATAAGTTTTTGTGTGGAAATGTTTTCATTTAGGGGGGTAAATACCTAGGAGTGAATTTGCTGGGTCATGTGGTAAGTATATATCTCACTCTATAAGAAACTGTCAACCAGTTTTCTAAAGTGGTTGTACTATTAAACGTTACTGCCAGCAATTGCTCCTTATTTTTGCCAGTACTTGGTATGGTCATTCTCTTTAAGTGTAACCATTCTTGTAAGTATATAGTGGTGTCTTGTGATTTTAATTTGTTTTTTCCTAGTCACTAATGATGTTCCTGGTTTTATTGGCCTTCCATGGATCTTATTTTGTGAAGTGTCTCTTATAATCTTTTGCCTATTTAAACAAAAAGGGTTATTTTCCTACTGAGCTCTGAGAGTTCCTTATATATTCTCAATACAAGTCCTTTGTCAAATACTTATGTTGCAAATATTTCCTTCTGGTTTGTGATTTGTATTTTTATTTTCTTATCTGTTTCTTTTGGAAACCAGGTTAAAATTTTGCCACATACTCACTTATCTATGAAATATTTGCCTAACCCAACAGCAGCAAGATTTTCTCCTATATTTTCTTCCAAAAGTTATACATATAAATTTAGAATCCACTTAAGTTAATTTTTGTATATAGTCTAAAGTAAAAACAAGTTCATATTTTCTAAATGGATATTTATTTGTTGAAAAGGCTATCCTTTCCCTATTGAATTATCTTGCTACCTTTCTCAAAAATCAGCTGGCCACATGTGAATCTATTTGTGGACTCTGTTCTGTTCTATTTATCTACATATTTGTCCTTATACTATCTTGATTTTACTTTTTGCTTTACTGTAAGTCTTGAAATTCAGTAGTATTAGTCCTTAGTCTTTATTTTTATTTTTCAAGATTGTTTTTGGTTAAAGTTTAGGTCCCTTGCATTTCCATACCTGCTGGGATTTTGACTGATAGATGTTGCAGTGATTCTACAGATCAGTTAGGAAGTGAACATCTTCATAATATTGAGTCCAATTTGTGAATATAATATAGCTCTCCATTTATTTAAATCTTTTTAAAGTTTCCTTAGCAATATTTATAGTTTGAGTTTACAGGTATTACAGGTATCCTGTTAAATTTATTCCAAGTATCACATGGCTTTTTTGGTTTTTGTTTTTTTAATTTATTTATTTAGAGAAGGGGAAGGGAGGGAGACAAAGAGGGAGAGATACAGAAGTATGCAAGAGATAGCAACCCAGGCTGGTGCTCAATCCACTGAGCCACACCAACCAGGGCTGTAGGCAGATAGTTTTTAAAAATATAGTGGTTACACAGACAACAGTGTGGCATATCCTAGGGGTGGAGGGAAGTGGGGGAGGGTATAGGAGGAATAAATGATGATGGAAGGAGACTTCACTTGGGGTGGTAAACACACAATACAGTGTATCTATGATTGTCTTGTGGAATTGTGCACCTGAAACCTGTCACCGCAATAAATTCAGTGAAAAGGAAAAAATATATATAGTGGTTATCCTTGGGCAGTGGAATGGGGTGGGGGACAGTTAATGACCTGAATAAAGGAGCACAAGGCAGAGCTTGTGATAATTCATTTCTTGATCTGGGGTGCTGCCTACATGGGTATGTTCACCTTGTGAAAATTCATCAAGCTGTACAATTAAAATTAAGCACTTTTATGTATATTATACTTCAATGAAATTAAAATAGAAAATATATGTATTACATAGTGAGAAAGAAGGGTATATTTTTACATAGAGAGTGAGAATCCAACTCCAACAGAATTATAAGTGTCATTAAAAGTGTTGATTTATTGGTCACATTACTATGTGCCAGGTGAGCTAAGCACACTTCTTTTTTAGATTACTTTGTTTGATCCTCACAAAAACCCAATGGAGTCGATTCTGTAATTATTCTTATTTTACAGAAGAAAGTAACAGAGATGCAGAAAATAAGTCCCACTTGATTACAGTGTATAATCTTTTTAATGTATCACTGGATCCAGTTTGCTAATATTTTGTTGAGGATTTTAGCATCTATGTTCATCAGGGATATGGGCCTATAATTTTCTTTCTTTGTAGTATCTTTATCTGATTTAGAATTAGCATGATGCTAGCCTCATAAAATGAGCTTGGGAATCTTTTCTACTCTTGAATTTTTTGGAATAGTTGAAGAAGGATGGGTGTTAGTTCTTCTTTGAATGTTTGGTAAAATTCACCTCTGAGTCCATTCAATCCAGTACATTTGTTTGTTGCGAGTTTTTTAATTACTTATTCAGTTTCACTGTTTGTAATCTGTCTGTCTAGATTTTCTGATTCTTCCTGATTCGGTTTTGGAAGATTGTATATTTCTAGGGATTTATCTATTTCGTCCAGCTTGTCCAATTTGTTGGCATATAGTTGTTTGTGATATTTTCTTACAATCCTTTGTTTTTCTTTGGTGTCAATTGTTACTTCACCTCCTTAATTTCTGATTGTATTTATTTATCCTCTTTTTTTTTCTTCATGAGTCTGTTAAGGTTTGTCAATCTTGTTTCTCTTTTCAGAAAACCAGATCTTGGTTTCATTGATCTTTTGTGTTGTTTTTTTAAGACTCTATTTCTTTTATTTCTGCTCTGATCTTTATTATTTCCTTTTCTCTACTCACTTTGGGCTTTGTTTATTGTTCTTTATATATAGCTCGCTTATTTATTTATTTATTTATTTATTTATTTATTTATTTTGATTTTTCAATTACAGTTGTTCCCTTTTCCCCTAATTTCTCTCCCCCACCCAACCCACCCCCTCTCCCACAATCATATCCCTCCCCGTTGTCCATGTCCATGAGTCTTTTATACAGGTTCTTTGACTAAACCCTTCCCTTACTTATCCCCCTTCTCTCCCTCTCCCCTCCCCCCTATTGACTGCTATTCTGCTCTTTGTTCTATTTAGTTCCTTTGTTTGTGTTGTTCTTTAGTTTCCTGTATTAGGTGATATCATATGGTATTTTTCTTTCTTTGCCTGGCTTATTTCACTAAGCATAATTCTCTCTAGTTCCATCCATGTTGTTGCAAATGGCAGGAGTTCCTTCTTTCTTTCTGCTACATAGTATTCCATTGTGTAAATGTACCACAGTTTTTTGATCCACTCATCTACAGATGGGCACTTAGGTTGTTTCCAGCACTTAGCTATTGTAAACAGTGCTGCAATGAACATAGGGGTGCATAAGCTCTTTTGAATTGGTGTTTATATATAGTTCTTTTAAATGTAAAGTTAGATAGTTCAGGAATTTGTCTTGTTTATTGAGGTGGGCCTATAATGCTATGAATTTCCCTCTTAAGACTACTTTGGCTGTGTTGCATAGATTTTGGATTGTGTTCTCATTTTCATTTGTTTCAAGGTATCTTTCGATTCCTTTCTTGATCTCATTGTAAACCCACTCATTGTTTAGTAACATGTTATTTAGCCTCCACATCTTTGTGTGTTTTTCAGTTTTTTTCTTGTGATTGATTTCTAGTTTCATATCATTATAGTCAGAGAAGATGCTTAATATGATTTCAATGTTCTTAAATTTATTGAGACTTGTTTTGTGTCCTAACATGTGGTCTTTCCTAATGAATGTTCCATGTGCACTTGAAAAAGATGTATATTCTACTGCTTTGGGGTAAAATGCTCTGAAGATATCAATTAAGTCCTTCTGATCTAATGTGCCATTTAAGGCCACTGTTTCCTTATTGATTTTTTTTTTTTCTGGAAGATCTATCCATTGATGTCAACGGGGTGTTAAAATCCCCTACTATGACTGTATTACTGTTTTTTTCTTTATATCCATCAAGATTGCTTTATATATTCTCAGGGAATCATCAGGGTGAGGCCAGCAGAGTTTGTCAGGTCCAAACAGACCAAGATTTGGCCCTATGAAGGGAGGGCTCTGCTCTAGTTATGCATGCAGGGGAAAAATGGCCTCTGTCATAGAGCCACACAACTCAGTCTGCTCCAGATTCTGCTGGGAGGAGACTGAACCCAGAAGAATGGGGTCACCAGCTAGGAGTCAGGAGGATGGGACTAGTGGATCTTCCATGAAGAGGAGGTGCCCGTTGGACCTCAGGGAAGGTGGGGGGTGTGATCCCTTCCCTACAGCCACACAATTCAGTCAAACCCAGATTTTGTCCCAACCTTGGCAGGGCAAAGCCACTAGGAATCTGTTGGGTGGGTCTGCCAAAAGCCAGGAGAGTGGGGCTAGTTGATCTCCCATGAGGAAGAGGTGCCAGTTGAGTTCAAGGGAAAGTGAGGAGAATGGCCCCAACCCCAAAGCCATATAACTCAGTCACTGACACCTCCTGAGTCTGCCCAGAGCTCTACATCCTGGCCAAGGCATCTGACTCCTCCACTGGGTGTAAGCTCTGTATGGAGGGGCCAGACAGATTCCAGAGGGTAGAGATATTGCTTTGCCCCAGCCTGACTGCCACACAGAGAGGAGTGCTTCACCCAAGAAAGATGTCATCTGTATTATGGGAGAATGACTCAGCACAGGAATCCTGGCAGCTGTCCTTTCAGCTCTCCCCAGAGCCCCAAATCCCAGACTCTCTTCATGCAACTCTAGTCCAGTCCTTGCTTCCTCCACTGTAGCCCAGGGTGAGTGGTTGTGAATGAAATTTTGTGGGTTAGTCCTTTAAGAGGGTGCCTCTGATTCTGGCAAACAGAATCCCCACTGATTTTCACAGCCAGATGTTATGTGGATGCCTCTTCCAAGCTCTGGTGCTCTGAGCTGGGGGTCCAGCTGGGGGTTGAGACCCTACATGTCTCAGGGGGAACCTGCCCACAGCTGAGATATTTCCCCAGAACCTCAGCACCACCCATAATAGCAGAGCCAGACTTTTTTGTACCTCTGCCCTTCCTAGCCAGTCTCGATTTGGCTTCTTCTGTAAGTCCTTGGTTATAAGCCTTCTCTTCAGCTAGTCTTGGCCCTGGCCAGATAACTCAGTTGGTTAGAGCATTGTCCGGATATGCCACTGTGGTGGGTTTGATCCTTGGTCAGGGCACATACGAGAATCAACCAATGGACTGCTGGCCAAGACGGAGGCCTAGATAGACACGCTGCATCTCACTCCACAACTAAGAAGGAATACAGCTATCTCAAAACTAGAGACAACCGAAAGTTGCAGAAAATCAAGCTGCATGAAAGTCTAAAAAACAAAGATAGAAATAAGAAATACTCCTCCAGACAGGTAGGAGGGGCAGAGCCAGGGCATAGAGGAAGCAGTGTGACGGTGGATGTGGCAGCGGCAGTAGCAGCGGCAGACTGGCAGAAAGAGCAGTCACACATTTTGAAGAGTAGGGAAGGACACCTGGGGAGCACTCCCAGCACCAGACCAGACTTCACAGCTCATGATTTCAGGGCCAGGGAAAATAAAACCTCTTTGCTTCTGACTGTGAAAACCAGTGAGGGTTGGGGCAGAGGAGAAAACTGCCAGTCTCTCAGCAGAGTCCACTTGTTTAAAGGGCTCCCGTGGACCTAGAACATCCACAGACCCACCCACTCTGTGAACGACGGCCAGGACAACAGCTAGAGGGGCTCCAGTTCCATATGGGAAGCTGGAGAAGTGCCTGGAAAAGAGGCAAGTGCTGGCAAGCGACATTGTTCCCTCTCAGCCCCCTCCCCCACATACAACAACACAATGCAGTGAAAACAGGTCACCCTGTACTGATGAATACCTAAGGCCCTGCCCCTTACAACATAACAGGTGTAACAGCTCTACCTAAGACACAGAGGCAAACAAACACAGGAGCCTGTCAAGATGAGGAGACAGAGAAGTATGGCCCAAAAGAGGGAACAGATCAAGGTTCCAATGGGAGGACTTAATGACAAGGAGATAGCCAACCCAACAGACACAAACACTGGTGATAAAGATGCTCAGAGTTGACAGATACGCTTAAATATGGCAAAAACATAAGGGAAGAAGTGAAGACTATGCTAAATGAAATGAAGGAAAATCCACACAAAACCAGTGGTGAGGGGAAGGACACCAGGGTTCAAACAATGATTTGGAACGTAAGGAAGAAAAGAACAGTCAACCGGTATAGAATGAGGAAACAAGAATTGAAAATAATGAGGAGAGGCTTATGGACCTCTGGGACAACTTTAAACGTGCCAACATCCAAATCATAGGGGTCCCAGAAAGAGAAGAGGAAGGGCAAGAAATTGAAAGCTTATGTGAAAAAATAATGAAGGAAAACTTCCCAAATTTGGCGAAGGAAATAGACATACAAGTCCAGGAAGCACAGAGAGTCCCAAACAAGCTAGACCCAAAGAGGACCACGTCATAATTAAAATGCCAAAGGTTCAAGATAAAGAGAGAACCTTAAACACAGCAAGAGAAAAGAGTTACCTACAAAGGGGTGCCTATAAGACTGTCAGCTGATGTCTCAAAAGAAACTTTGCAGGCAAGAAGGGACTGGCAAGAAGTATTCAAAGTGATGAAAAGCAAGGACCTACAACCAAGGTTACTCTGTCCAGCAAAGCTTGACTTTAGACTGGAAGAACAGATAAAGTGCTTCCCAGACAAGATAAAGCTAAAGGAGTTCATCATCACCAAGCCATTATTATATGAAATGTTAAAGGGACTTATTTAAGAAAAAGAAGATCAAAACTATGAACATTAAATTGACAACAAACTCACAACTATCAACAACTGAATCTAAAAAATAAAAACAAAATTCAACTAATCAAACAACCAGAAAGGAACAGAATCATAGGTATGGGGATCATTTGGAGGGTTATCAGCTGGGAGGGAGAAGGGGGAGAAATGGGGAAATTTTGCAGGGACTAAGAAGCATAATTAGTTGGTACTAACTAGACAGGAGGAAGTTAAGAATAATATAGGAAAGGGTGAAGCCAAAGAACTGATATGCATGACCAATGGACATGAATTAAGGGGGGTGAGATTGCTGGAGGAAAGGGGGTTACTGGGAAGAGGGGAGCAAAGGGAGAAGAAATTGGGACAAATATAACAACATAATCAATAAAATATACTTTAAAAAAAATCAACTAATGAATGCTTAAATAAGTGAAACAACAGATCAGTGTTTCACTCTATAAAAAAAATCAATAAATTAAAAAATGACTAGTCTTCAGTTAGTTATTCAAGATGATCTATAATTTATCTGTAATTCCAGTTAGTCCACCTACTCTGCCAACATCTTGAATTCTCCTCTTCTTTTTCTTCCCCGCATACTCCACACCCAGTTTATCAGCAAATTTGGTTGGCTTTGCCTTCAGAATATACATTGAATCCAAATTATTTCTCACCTCCACAGCTACCACTCTAAAAGATTGCGATCTCTTCCATGGACTCTTGTAAAGTTGTCCCTTAATTAGTCTTTTTTCCATTCATATTCTCTACAGTCCATTCTCCACACAGCAGCGATCCTTTTAAAAGGTGTCAGATCATGTCACTCTGGTTTCTAGGTGCTTCTTCTCCATGTAACCTCTTCTTAGTTTCTCATCCTCCAGTCTTTCCTCTCCAGCAGGGAGCCAGAATTTCTTACATAGTGGCTCAGAGCTTTAAGAAGGAATGAGTAGAAGCTGTCTGGGTTCAGAAGTCCCAGAATGTCACTTTCTCTAGATTTTGTTAGTCAAAACCCACAAAGATGAGGACAAACTCGACCTCTTGATGGAAGAAACAGCATTTGTGTTCAAGGAGGAATGGAATTGTTTGGAGCCCACTTTAGAGATTAGCTACCACCACCTAATTGACCTGCATGATCTGGCTTGGGCTACTTTTCCAACTTCGGTTTCCTTGCTCTCTGGGACCTCTTGTTGTTCCTTGAATGTGCCAGACAGACTGCCACCCAAGACCTTTGCTCTCAAAATTTCCATTTCCTAGACCATTCTTCCTCCATGTAATAAAATATATAGTTCCCTTATTTCCTTCATGTTTTCGTTGAAACATCATCTCTTTAAGAAAGCTCTCTCACCCCTTAGACTTAAATAACTAGATTAGTTTAGGTTTTTTGTTTGTTTGTTTTTACTTGTTACATAACAAATTACCACAAACTTAGCAAGTTAAAACAACACCCATCCATTAGCTCACAGTTCTCTAAGTCAGAAGTCTGGGGCAGCATGGCTGGATCCTTGGCTCAGCGTATCACAAAGCTGAAACCAAGGGTTGGCCAAGCTGACTTCTCTTTTGGAGACTCTGGGAGAACATTCTCTTCTCAGCTCATTGTTGTTGGCAGAATTCAGTTCCTTGCCTTTGTAGAATTGAAGTCCTTATTTCCTTGCTGGCTGTCAGCTCCTAGAGGCAAACTACATTCCTTACCACATGGTCTTCTTCCTCTTCTGTAACCAGTTGGCAAAAACTCTGCTTTTAAAGAGCTTATTTGATTAGGTCAGATCCACCAGAGTAATCTCCCAATCTTAAGGTCAACTAATTTGGTACCTTAATTAAATCACAGCAGTACCTACATGTTTGTTTGAAAAACTGAGAGAAGATGTACATACACCAGGAGCCGAGAATCTAGGGATCATCTTACAATTCTATGTGTCCCATTATCCTGCTTTATTTTTCTTCATAGCATTATAGACATATTTTCTATTTATTTGGTTATGCTTTTAACTTGCTATACACAGTAGAATATAAGTTTCCCCAATGATAGAGACTGTTATTTTTGTTCAGTGTTATATTCCTAGCACCTGGGACAGTGTTTGACACATTGTAAATGTTCAATTAATATTTATTTACTAAACCAATTAATAAAGACTTTATAGCATGTAATTTTTTAAATCCTTGTCCAAGGATACATTTATTGATTTGAGAAAGGGGTTGGGGGAAAAAGAAACATAGATGTGAGAGAGAAACATCTATCAGTTGCCTACCATATGTACCCTGACCAGTGACCAAACTTGCAACTGAGGTATGGGCCCTGACCAGGAATCAAATCTGCAACCTTTTGGTGCACAAGACAGTGCTCCAACCAACTGAGCCACACTGGCCAAGGCTAGAGCATATAATTTTGATGACAGTGGAGATGGGATTTGGGGGAAGGAAAAGGTAGATGAAACATATGAATGTTATTTAAGCTTTAGCTCCAAATTTACCAGTCTCAAATTATTCATTCTTTGTATGGAGAATTTCTTATTTGACTATTAAAAAATAAGTTGTTAGTAATGGTATAAATGTTTATTAACTGGTGTATATAAAAAAAATAGCTTTCTTACTTGCTAGTAATAACATGCTTTCAGCTTTTGGTTTTCATCTGTATGTTTCCAAATAATGTCTTCCTGTGAACTTTTAGAGATGGGTGCCTAGTCATACAGCAGTATTCCAATTTACCAGCTTACTGGGGTATTTGGTTTTCCTTGCAATTGCTGTTCACAAACATTCATTTACTAATAGAGTAACAGTGCGGTCCATCATATAGATGTAACATAGCATGCAAGACCAGCAAATTATATATTTCCCTCATTTTCAGTACTTATTGTTATATATATATTTTTTAATCCACTCCTTCTACAGACAAAACTTGCCAATGGCACTTCCAGTATGATTGTGCCCAAGCAACGGAAACTCTCGGCAAGCTATGAGAAGGAAAAGGAACTGTGCGTCAAATATTTTGAGCAGTGGTCAGAGTCCGATCAAGTGGAATTTGTGGAACATCTTATATCCCAAATGTGTCATTATCAACATGGGCACATAAACTCATATCTTAAACCTATGCTGCAGAGGGATTTCATAACTGCTTTACCAGGTATGTCCACGGGTGTTTGTGAGCCATTGATTTGCCTGGAAGATATGTTACAATGGTAATGGTGCTGGATCTTCAGCTATACATCTCTATTTTTAAAAGTCTTTATTGGCATGACTTTTGCAAGCTGAGTTCTTTAATCATACCTTCTTGGAGTATAAATACAACCAATCAAACTCTGTAAATAGAAACTCCTCTTTTCCCTTCTCCCTTTTTACCCACATACCAGTTAAGTAACATCTTTTCTGAGGTGTTACCTAGTTTGAGATGTGTGTTAGTTTCAAGATATGTTAATTTGTTATACTTGACTTTGGATTTCTAAGAAAGTTTATCAGCAAAATATTTAAATTGTAGAAATGAATAAGAAACATTTTTTAGTATTTTAGAAAGGAGGGTATGTCAGGGTGTAAATTCCAGGCTCTATAATCTCACTGCATAGTAACCAAATGGCTGTTGTAAACTCTGTGTGTGTGTGTGTGTGTGTGTGTGTGTGTGTGTGTTTTAAATACATATGCTTTAATGTGTGTGTGTCTTTATGAACACACTTAAGTATCCATATATGCACACACATACAAACTTAAAATATGTACTTGTTTTCTGGACGGTGCTGTGGTGGTTTTACTGAATGCTTGATGGTGAGCCTAGGATATAACATAGACATCAGTATTTGGGGGAAATCCTATCTCATCTGCATTAAAAAGCTTTAAAAAAAAAAAGTGCAAGGATGAATGAATCTCCAAAATAGCATATCTTAGTTTTTGCTTTTTTCAGTTGTTTCCTGATTATAGAGGTTATATTATAGGAAATTTAGAAAACTCACAAAAATTTAAAATATAAAAATAAAATTTCCTAGAGCACCACCTTTCAGGGAGAACTACTAATGTGTTATTAATATTTTGCCATGTAGCCTTATTATTTCTAGGTGTGTGTGTGTGTGTGTGTGTGTGTATGTTTCCTTCTAAAGCTGGGATCTTAAGTGTTTGTAACATTTTTCTTAATATTTCTCTTACTATATTTTCTAAGTATTTGTTCTTTAAAAACATTTTTATAGGATTAATTCCTTGTGATAGTTAAAGCACATATTATTTAATCTCTCTTGAACATTAAGGTAGTTCTAAATGTTTTTCCTCTTATAAACTATTCTGTGGTAGACATTCTTATTCGCTAATCTTTTGGGCATCCTAGGAAAAAATATCAGAAGTGGGATTCCTATATTAAAAAATGAGAATTTTAAGGCTTTTATTACATGTGCCAAACTATCATCTAAGAAAAATATACCAACTTATACTTTCCACACATCTGCTTATGACCACTTTGCTTAATCTTTGCCAAAGATTTTTTAAAAATTTACTTTTCAAAAATTGTGATTTAAATTGCCCTTTTGTTTTAAACAAAAGAAATGCCTGTGTATGACTTAGAAATAACCATTTTAAAGCTGAATTTGTACCTGTATTTTTTATTAAATAGAATATATTTCTGCCTCCTCTTCACTCATTGAATTTTGTTTTAGCCAAAGGCAAACAGTTTTCTTTGTGCGAGCAACCTGTGTGTACCTCATTACTGTGCTCTGCCCTGTTCACTGAGACATGTTACTATCTCAAGCATATACCACTAAGAATTGAACAGGAGTTGATTAGACCAGTGTATCCCTTTGCCTAATACTGATCCCTAGTGTGTATCTGCTGACCACTTTATAAGATTTTAAATCGTCAGTCTAATGCTTTACGTCCATTTTTACTTTATAAACCTACATCATCTGGCTACATTTAGTAAACAAAACTACTTCAAAAACTGCCTGTAGTCTGCTAATGTAATGGGTTTGTTGGGAATGTTAGGTGAAATTACTTCCAAAGACTTATTATAGGGGCATTGTGAAAGATCAGGAGCAATTTGAGGCAGCCATTTAAAGCACAGGAATAGATTTTGGAAACTTCTGATGGTGTAGAAAGTTTCAGTATAAAGATGCAGGGATTGTCTCATCACTGTATGTTGCATGAAGAACTAATTATTATATCTTTAATTGGCTTATAATCATGTTCTTTTAATAAGAATGAGGCAATGGATGCCTCCATCTGCTAATGCTTAAATATGAACATGTGATGCCAGCCAAACAAGATTCATTTAATGCTTTGTTTTCTAAATCTGCTGAAGAATGTGACTGATATCCACACAATCTTTATAATTAGAATAATGTTTAACACTTTTGGATTGTTAATGGCGACCAAGTGTGTCTTTGTATATGATTCAGGAGAAAGGCAGAAAATGAAATGTGGTATTGTTTTCTGTTTATTAAGTTTGTGCCTAGGGGAGTGAAAGTTTGAAGGAATCCTTCTGCACTATTTAAGTCTTTAGCAAACCTTTGATATGTAACCCATAAAGAGAAATAACCTTGAATGTTTTTGTTTCACTTGTGAATTAGAACAGCAGCCAAAAGGTTTATTAGTGTGATCATCCTATTTTATAGACTCTATTCCTTTGGGGCCTCAGTACAGATTTGAGTGGTAGAGAATTTTAATTGGGAAGCCATCTAGTTTACACAGCCCAAGATCTACTTCCACTATTGTTGTTTGTTTTTTTTTCCTGTACTTCCTACAAAACAGACTCTGAAATTCTAACCAAGTTATCTCTTGGTCTGGGATTTTTTTTTTTTTCATTTTTAGTCAACTGTCATTTGGGTTTTATAGCAGCAACTATTCTCAAATATGGGTTTGTTTTTTTTTTTAAACATCCGAAATTAAACTCATCCTTGAACTTAAACATACCTCTCTGTCTTCCCTCTCGGGATATTCTTATACCGATCTGTATTTCCTTCTCTCCTTTCTGCATGCCCAAAATTCTATAACCCAGCACATTCTGACTTAGTGCCTCTCCCCCAGTACATTTAAAGGATATTTCTTCTCTGCACAGCTTTGGAACTGCAGCAGTAATAGAAACAGAATGAGAAATGGACCTAATATAGAGATTTGGGGGGTCTGAATCACAGAGTTTGAGATGCCATCCATAGAACATCCCCTAGTGCTGAAATCCATACAGATAGATGTGAATTGTTTTCTGAAATCCTTTTTATTTTTAATGTCTTGGGGGGTTTGCTGGATGTTAGCTTTAACTTCCTCATCTAAAGGAAGATAGAAAATACCATTCATTTCTGTAATCTTATGGAAAAATTATTGACACTCATTTGACCCAAGTCTCTGTTTGAAAAAGAAACTGGACCGTGCTAGAGACAGTAATGTGCCTTCATAGAATAAATGCTGTTCTGTTTTAAAGAAGCATTCGTAAAAAATCATTTACCACGTATGTTCTTCTTTGCCTCCTCTCCCCGCCAAAAGCTCGGGGTTTGGATCACATTGCTGAGAACATTCTTTCATACCTGGATGCCAAATCTCTGTGTGCTGCTGAACTTGTATGCAAGGAATGGTACCGAGTGACATCTGATGGCATGTTATGGAAAAAGCTCATCGAGAGAATGGTCAGGACAGATTCTCTGTGGAGAGGCCTGGCAGAACGAAGAGGGTGGTGAGCCTTTTAACTTTCTAACTATTATAGAGTTTTGGGATTTGGCCATTCAGTCATTGGAATATTGCTGGAAACCAGTGAGAGTATTTCTCATTTAACACAGTGATTTTGCTGGTTTATAGCAAAAAATGTCAAATAGTTCGTGTACTCAGCAGTTTTTCTTCTGACTAATCACACATAAGTGACATAATAATGTGTTAATACTGCTTTGCAGAAAATAATGGAAAACTGACCAGCCCTCCTGTTTAAAGCATTCTGTTCTCTGGATAGAAACAGTGTCCTGAAAAAGGGCTGAGGAACAATTTATAAGGCAAGGAAATGACTTTGAATCACATAGAAGCCATCAGATTCAGCTTTCCCCTAAAACAGTCCTGAACAAATAATTTTCTCCTTCAGAAGATTCCTTGCCTTTAGCTCATGCCTGTGGTGTTTTATCACCTTTGTAATCAAAATTATTTCAATGCCCAACTAGAATAAGAACTATAGCCATCAGAAAAATGAAAAATGGACTTTGGTATAAATAATTCTTTCTTCATAAGACTCATATTTTCTGAAGATTTTACTGCTTAATCTTGACTTCCTTAAGGCATTATATAGTTAGTAGCCTGAGACTTCACCAGTTTTGTTGTTTTCGTAACATAATGGTATCGTTTTATTAGAAATTTTGGAAGATATCTTCTATATATAATTTTCTCTTAGAGGATGCCTCTAGACTGTCACTCTAAGAAAGTCAGGTGAATATTTCCATAAAATAAAAGTGACATTAAGTATTTTAGTTGATAGATATGCACCAGCAGGCATATGTGTGCTCAGTGTTATCCGAGCAATTAATTTTGTCAATTGTTTATCTTGGATCGTAAAGATTTACAAAACAGTTCAGAATGGCGGATCAGGTTTTCTTAGCAATTTCATAAGAATATAGTTGGCTCCCTTTTATTGCCATCTTTGAAATTAATATGTAGTAAACAAAATGGTCTGTAAATATTATACCAAGTGTTATAAGAGATTTCTGTCATTCTGGCTATTAGGAAGACTTTAAAATGTCTCTCACATTTAATTAAAGGACGCAAATGCCAGGCAATTCTTTGGCTATTTAAAAATTGCATCAATGAAAGTATATTATATCTCCTTCCCAACTGTGTTTTTTATCCTCACTTATTTCACTATATAGAAAAATAGAAACCTTATCTTTCATAACTTACTTTATACTTTGGAAATAAACTCTTTATAGTAGGAAAAAAGCAGAATAGTATATAGTTATATGGTATTCAAAGTCCGTCATTTTGTTAAGCTTGCCAAGATCAGCCTTAGAAATAAACCAGGCAGTTGCTTACATGGGAAAATTTCAGGGCAGCTAGGAACATTCCTCTACCCCTCATGGGGGAGAAAAAAAGAAAAGAAACTCTCCTCCAAATAACTCCTGACTTGAAATTTCTGTTATAGAGATTTATTCCATAGCTATAAAGGTTTTGTTCCCTGTTAAAATACACTTCGTTCCCATTTGGACTGTAAAGGACAGTGAACCTTTATCAGGCATTGAGAGTTTACAGTCTTTTTTTGAAGATAGGGAGAAGAAGAAATACATGGGCAGATTTTGACAGATGGTGTGTGAAAATGCGGAAGATAAACACAGGTTTCACAATTTTGCTTAGAGTTGACACCAAATAGCAAGATCTGTTATGTTAAGCTATGGGGGAGAGGGGAGGGCAAAGATCATTGAAGAGGTGGCTTTTTGGCCTTTTAAAGGAGATATGCGAAGGTATAGCTGAGGAATAATCCAGGATCCAGCCCTAATTTTCACTCTTTCCCCTATTTCTTCAACCACAGGAACCCACTCCTGCTCTTTTGAGTACCCATCAGAGTTCTGACTAAATTCCTTTGTTTTGGGCCATATTTATCATCTTAGCCTGATACAGCCCCATGAAATTACAAATATTTATCTACCGCATGAAGACCTCTTCCAGTATCCCCATGACTTTCTGTGGCTGCTTCTGTTTTCACATGTTGCCTTTCTTCCTGTGCTAGTGTCCTCCCCCCACTTTGTTTTTAAATTTTAGTCTATGATCAGTTTTTCATTTTTTTCTTTCAAGGTATCTTACTGAGCCTACTACATCAATAAAGTCTTTCCGTTATACCCTTCCCCAAATGCTGTCAATGATAGTTCCGTCCATTTCTTCCAACCAAAAATAAATAAGTAAATACAGTTTTCTAATAAAGCCTTATGTTTAACTTCTACTTCGCTGCTGTAATTTATATCTAGATGGATTTGACAGTCTGACTCTATATGACATGAATTCTGTCATTTTCTCTCGAGTGATACTGAATATGTTCTCTCTGCTCAGCAGTGGTAACTCTTAAAAGTATAATAAAAGACAGCTTGGGAAAAGTCCATTTTCTTAATCAGCAGATCACATTTTATGATAACATTCTGAGTTTAATATTTAGCATTTATCAGGTGCTCACACTCTCAGTGGTGCCAGGCATTTCATATAGCAGTGGTCCCTGTTGTCAAAGAGCTTCCGTCATAAAGGGTTTTTACTTATAACATATAGACTGAGAAACCTGGTTTTAATACCTTGCCACTCTTTTGATTTGAAGAAATTTAGATACTTTAGCAAGTCATGCTAACTGCCGTGCAGCAGAAAATGAGATCCGAGATTTATATGATTTCTCTTTCCTTAGGATGTAGATAGTTTCATTGCTTATGAAGAAAATCCTAGAGTGTCTGTGTATAACTGCCAGAGATTAAAAGGAGGACAGGAACCTTTGAGGAATAGTGAGGACTGAGAGACAATAAAGTAGTTCAAGAGTATGGGATATGAAGTCCAACTTAGATTCAAATCTCAGCTCTGCTCACTAGCTGTGTGACCTTGGCAAGTTAACTTAACCTCCCTGACATTAGATTTCCTCATCTGTAAAATTAACATAGTGATTCCTACCTCATTAAATGATGTTGGAGTTGAAAGTATTATAATTATTAACCAGACTTAGAATCTCTTCATTTACAATCTACTGTTTGTCTACGATGCGGTTCTAAAATAAGATTGTTTAGAGAAGAATACCTTTAAGCCAGAATTATTTCAGAGTATCTTGTTTAACCCCTTTCTTTATGGTAGTATATCCTGTTGCTTGCTCCTGTTTGTCCCTTTTTAAAAACTGTTACTTTAGCTTCTCCATTGCAGACTTCCCTTTCTGTATTAACACTGAAGTCAAAGCCAACAGCTACCTTCCTGATAGGAAATTTTCTCAACTAATTTTCAAGGTGTATAATAGGAAGAGGGCAGGAGAGAAGAGCTCCTGGAGACATCGAACAATTAATTATATTGTAATGGAGCTATAGAGGGAGGAGTGTGTATGACTGGCCCAGAGAAAACATGATTTCTCTGGTGCCAGGATTACACTCAGAGGCATTTCTGCCTGTCTCCACTTTGCAAGGCACGGTGCCAGTGAGAACAGCAGTTAGTACACCCATAGTGGGGTTTACTAGCTTCCACACCGTGTTTGGTGGGTTCTTAACTTCAGGATAAGGAATTAAATTTTTTACCCAGCAGGAAGTGATTGCCATTTACTGATTTTTTTTTTTTTTTTTTTTTTTTTGGTAGCAAAGATCTAGCTTGGGATATGAGTATTCCAGAGATGTGCTGTCTTAAGGAAAGAGACTAACAAATGTAGCTCTCTGGAATCAAGCAAAGGCAGTAAAATGCATGTATGTATGTATGTACATAGCCAGGAACACACCTGTGAAAGTCAATTTCATGCCTTAGACTTGACAGCACAGTGCTTTTAGGCATTTCTTTTCATCTTCTTTGGTACCTGCTTCTGAACACCCCTGTGATCCCTTTGTTTTCTATGCAAATGAACTGAATTGCATAGCTACACTGATCACTAACCAGCAGCCTGGGTACCTGAGCTGCCAACACACCTTAACCCACATAAATGAAGACAAAAATGTATTCTCTGTGACAGAGAGGCATTCCTGCTGCCCCTGATGCTAGGCTCCACTGACTAGCACAGCTTTACTTAGTGAAAAAAGACTGGGGCATGTACTTAGTTCAAAGATAGTAGTTATCACAAACAAAATTTTTAAAAGATAAGGCCAATAAATCTGTCTATCCAGAGGTCTGATAGACCCGATGGATGAATTCTGATTATACATATTTTGTTTATCTATTGACATTGTAATATTTCTGAAGACCTGATACTCACGTGTTCTACACTGGAAATCACCATGTTTCACACAAAAGCAAACCAATGTTGGCCCAGTTCCTTAGAGCCCAGAAAGTTACTCCTTTGAAGTGGGACTCCTGAAATCAAACTTAACTTCACATCTCTCCAGGCTAGTTATGGAGACTATATGGAATGATAATTGTGAGAATACTTTGAAGAAATAGGAAGCTTCTTGTGAATACATAATATTATGATTTTTATTGGGAAATATTTGTTGTTTTTTAGGGGACAGTATTTATTCAAAAACAAACCTCCTGACGGGAATGCTCCTCCCAACTCTTTTTATAGAGCACTTTATCCTAAAATTATACAAGACATTGAGGTAAGAATCTATGTATATTTGGGTATTTGCCAAATACTAGAGAATCATCATTCTTCAGTAACAGCTTTATTACAGCAAACCTGTTACAGTTTATTGATGTGGGTTAAAAATCAGTTTCTTTGTAAGAGAATAGAGTAGGTAAAATATAGTAAATTGCTAGGCAGAAATTTGTGTTTAAAAGTTGTTTACTAATAAATAGATGAGAGAGAAAGACTATGCTGTCTTCATATAACAGCAGTGAGACTGCTAAAGTTGCACTTTTAACCTGATATTCAGGTGTCTTCTGAATTGAACCTCCATGGAAGTTCACTAGTAGAAATGGCCACCATGCATATAAGAAGAGCACTGAGCACATAACCTCAGGTGGATCATAGCTTGCCCTCTCCTGGTGAGCAGTCTCTTTCCACCAGGTTTATTATGTAATTGAATGAATTATATGCAGAAGAGTTCTGGAAAATAAATGTTTAATTACAGATGGAAAAATGTTTTATAATTTTCAATAGTGGCTCTCTTAAAACAAATTTTTAGTTTGCCTTGAGTCTGTATAACCAGTAGAGTGAAGCATTGAGCATTTATCATTGGCTGCCATGAACACCAGATTAAGAGTTTAGTTCTGGTCCTTTCCTAATTACTGCCTCTTTACCATTCCTTCTTCTCAGACAATAGAATCTAATTGGAGATGTGGAAGACATAGTTTACAGAGAATCCACTGCCGAAGTGAAACAAGCAAAGGAGTTTACTGTTTACAGTATGATGATCAGAAGATAGTCAGCGGCCTTCGAGACAACACTATCAAGGTGAGGTTTCTGCAGTTGTGGGAAGGGATCTGAAGAAGCAAGGGTGACCACATTCATAAAACTATCCAAAGCATAAATTCTAAATATTATTTTCAGGAAGTAAGTGAGCATTTTAGGTTGTTTCTAGTCTCAAAGCCAAAATCATTTCCCTAAAGGACAGATACCAGCTTTCCCAAGAAGAGCATCCAAATGGATTGCTAAATTCTCTTCTTGAAGTGCACTGAATGGGCTGTTACTCTTGGCCCTCACATAATTATAGGCTACCCCTGTTCCTTAATGAAAAGGATAAAGTCTGCATTAGTACCAAAGCTACATATATATAGGTGCTTAGCTATATGTAGAGAAAAGAATGCATTCCACACTACTCTGGGCTTTGATTCTTTTGGGGAATCAAACACATAATAGAGCCAGCAAGTCTCTGCAGCACCCCATTATAACAGTGATCAAAAGGATCTTGTTTGCCATCCTAGATCTGGGATAAAAGCACATTGGAATGCAAGCGAATTCTCACAGGCCACACGGGTTCTGTCCTGTGTCTCCAGTATGATGAGAGGGTGATCATAACTGGATCATCGGATTCCACGGTCAGGTAGGAAATTTTAAATGAGCTTTTGAACTCTAAATATTAGATCCACTCTGTTCTTTGTCATAGATAGTAACTCTGTATATATCTGCATGAACACAGTTCTGAAACTTCATAACTAAAGAAGAATAAGCCATTAGCTCCCCCCATCACTGTGTCAATCTAGAACTAGAAAACTTGAATTAGAAATGATTAAGGTAAGTTTATATTTTTGTACATTTAAGAAACCACACATTGTATTTTATACCCTTGGTAAACCTTGCATTCCTTACAAAAACCACTTTGCAAGGGAATGACATGACAGGAACGAGGCCTTCCTTTCAGAGAGTTATAACTGCAATGCAGGCATGCATTTTCGCCTTTAAAATGTGTACAGGTGAGCAGTGCTCTCCTGCTGTCCCTGCAGTTTTTGATTGCAAGCTTCATACAGGGAGGGGCCTTCAATTTCCAGGGGCATTAGTGATTTGATGACACAGCCATTATGCTGCTGGAGTCCAGTGTAGCTTGAGTTCTGGGTACCAAAGGCACTACTGGAAACCTCTGTGAGGAATTTTGCCTTAAGCTAAAGGATTTAACAAACATAATGCATCAAAAGTAACTTTTTTTTAAATGGGAAAAAGCAGTTAACTGCGTTGTTAGAGTCTCTGAAGTTAAATGTTTACCATTCCCAGTTATCCTCTGAGAATAGAAAAGGCTGTTCTTGTTCTTGTCTTTTGATTTAAAGGCATTGCAAACTCCGTTCTTACAGTTATCGACATTTAACATTTATTGGTGCATGTGGAGTGCCTCAAGGAAGCCGAAACAGTGTAGAGGCTAACATCACATATAGGATAAAGGAAAAAATGATTTTCTGAAAAAGGGGGTTAAACTGGAAAAGGAAATAAAATGTGTTATAAAAATAGTGTTCAAAGTCAAATACTGTATCTCATCACATAAAACTAGAGTAATCAAAGTCAAATTCTGTATCTCTCACACAAAATTCTCAAGCTAGACAGGGGTCCCATGCTCTGCTGTGAAGCCCATATTTACAGTGGATAGCTATTCTTGATCCCAACCCCATGCAAAGCACAGAAGTGGTGTCTTAGACTTAGAGTCTAAGTAATCTTGGACCTTGATCTGTGTGGTGAAATATAAGACTTAGGGTCATCAAACTCAAATCCATGGTACTAACTAAATCAGTCTGTTACAGAAGCTTCTTGGCCTATATCAGTTCTAGTTCCTGTGGGCTATCCATAGGACAGTAATTAATGCTTCTCTTATTAATCAGACTACCAGTTTTAAATGTATCTTATTAACAGCATCAGATTGAATGTCAGAAGTTTTGTAATAATCTTGAGATCTGGGTCCAGTTAGTAGGTGATGGTGGCTGCTACCTCATTCCTGCCCCGACACTTGCCCACATTTCAAGTAGTGTGTCTTAAGCATTGCACATTGGCAGCATTCCACCTCCTCCCTTTTCCCACTCTCCCAATCCTGCCCTCTACCTACTACTTCCTTGTGGTCCACCCATACTCTGTACCTTAGTTCAACTTCTAAGCTGTAGAAGAAGAGTAAGGTGTAGTACTAACTATGAACGTGGAGCAGGAGGGGTGGGAAGTGCCATGATCAAATACTGGTCATAGATTGTAACATCAGTACCATCAAAATCTCAGATAGCCTTCTTAATGTTGTTTGTTCCAGAGTGTGGGATGTAAATACAGGTGAAATGCTAAACACACTGATTCATCACTGTGAAGCAGTTCTTCACTTGCGTTTCAATAATGGCATGATGGTGACCTGCTCCAAAGACCGTTCCATTGCTGTATGGGATATGGCTTCCCCGACTGACATCACCCTCCGGAGGGTGCTAGTCGGACACCGAGCTGCCGTCAATGTTGTAGACTTTGATGACAAGTACATTGTTTCTGCATCTGGAGATAGGACTATAAAGGTAAAAGACATTTTCAGTAAGTCCCCAACTGAAGAGTAGGGAAATTCATGTGAAAACCTGATCAAGAACTATTTCATATTGAAACATCACTGTAGGTTAATTTAATATTTAATTCAAATACTAGTCTATGTGTAAAAAGGTAATGAACGAGACACGTTGTGTGACAATTTTTCTAAAGATTTTATTTTTAGTGAGGAGAAGGGAGGTAGAAAGAAAAGGAAAGAAATATCAATGTGCGAGAGAAACATCGATTGGTTGCCTCTTGCACGCCCCCCAACTAGGGACCTGGCCTGCAACCCAGACATGTGCCCTGACCAGGAATCCAACCAGCAACCTTTGGTTTGCGGGCGATGCCCAACTCACTGAGCTACACCAGTCAGAGCAATTTGTGTGACAATTTTGGTTACATGTTTTATTACTATAAAACAGCGATTTTCAACCTGTGTGCCACAAGAATTTTTAAAACATACAGTACCTGACTGTTTAGTCAGGGACACTGACCTCTTTTCCCTTAGATTATCAAATAAAAAAAAATTACAATAGCCATCAGGTGTGAATGAATCAAAATTATACCTATTTTTTTGTGTCAGATCATCAAAATATATATTTTTTACTGTGCTGCAGAAATTTAGTAATTAGTTTGTGTGCCATGAGATGAAAAAGATTGATAGCTGATGCTGTAAATAATGGTGAGTGTAAAAAAGGCAGGGGTAAATTTAGGTTCCAGAAAATTTGTAAGACCAGATTAACACCATGAGAGTAAATCAATTTGAGGTATCCTCGTGTGATAGTAGCAAGCTACAAATTAGCCCTATATTACCATGAATCAGACTTTTGATTGGTTTGGTTTGGTTTGGGAAATTGACTTGGTTCAGACCTATTTTGTGCTTCTCCAAGACTCCACTTGCCATATATTTTACTAGTGAAAGCATCAAATTAATTGCCAAATGTCATTTCCTGTTTCAGGTATGGAACACAAGTACTTGTGAATTTGTAAGGACCTTAAATGGGCACAAACGCGGCATCGCCTGTTTGCAGTACAGAGACAGGCTGGTCGTTAGTGGCTCATCTGACAACACTATCAGGTGAGCGGCAGGTGCCCTTGCCCAGAAGGGATCAATATTATCCTGCCATTCATTGTTTGTGCACAGTTCAAACAAGTATTCAACTGTGTTATGTTTATAATAAATGTTTTGCCTTTCTGTAGCTTCTTGCAGGTCAAAAGTTTGCCCCAAGCAGACAGGCAGCACAGCAAAGCCTTCTGTTGATGTGTTTCCTTCCTGTAATAGTTTTATCACTAGATAGACCTATTTAAAAGGTACTGCTTAAATGAGGAAGTGGGCAAGAGAGATAAGTAGATTGAGGTTGAAAGCCCTTCTCTTTTAATTTCACCTGTCTACAGCTGGAAAATGCTAACAAATAGCTAAAGGCCTTTTCTCTCTGCCACTGGTTTAAAAAAGAGAAACAAGATTTGTTTCCTTACTAGAAATGTACATTTTGTTTTCTTAGTTTTGCATAAGTGACCAGGGAGTTACCAGTCTTTGAAATTATAAAGAAATCCACAAATTGAAGTATTTTTGGTGTATTCTCTTCACAGAGTGAATGACACAGATATGAATTGTATTTGGATGATTTATCAATCCTCTCTATTCAAAGAAAAAGGCCATGTACAAAAAAAACAACAGATAGAGCTATTACTGTGTGTAAGGAAATTATCATTCCTAGGAATCATTTGGATTGATGTGAAAGCATGTAGTTTTTGTATATCAGTATATAAAAGTGTTTGAGAACTTACTCTGCATTACGATTAAATGAGAAAGACTGTCCTGGACAACGGGTGAAAGCAGAGTGTGTCCTCAGCGAAAGACGTGGATGTGCTATGTGAGGGCAAGATGTCACTGACATTCTTCTTCTCGTTCTTATTGGTGATTTCAGGAAGCATTACTTTTTTTAGCTTGGTCATTTTCTTCACAAGCAACTATGTGCATTGACTTCATCCTTTTTATGCCTTGGAGACCCTGATTACAGAATTATATAAAGCATTGTGCTTTGAATATATGTACTGTGTTTGAACTTAAATCATACATATTTCTACCTGACTTACATGGCAGAAAGGACATAAATTACATTGAAAGCAGTACATTTTTGTATGGGGTGTTGATTTATTTTATTTTTGTTGATTTTTAAAAAAAAACATTGACGTATATTATTTTAACATTCAAAGCTTCGGAAAGAATAAATGAACATTCACTTGACTCAATTTTCTTTTCCAGATTATGGGACATAGAATGTGGTGCATGTTTACGAGTATTAGAAGGCCATGAGGAATTGGTGCGGTGTATTCGTTTTGATAACAAGAGGATAGTCAGTGGGGCCTATGATGGGTGAGTTTGCCTCTATATCTGAATCCCTCCTGCCTCAGGATGTTAAATACATATGGCCTTTCCTTGCCTCTAAAAGACTGTAGATGGACCCAATCCAATAGTTCTTGTGTCCAATCTACATATTCACCTCTCTTTTGTTTACTCTTTTCCAAAATATTCTTTTCCAGTTATTTAATTGCACTTGTTTGCTCATGATTTTTATTGATATTTGGGGTTTTGGTTATATATTTGTCTGTTTATCCCTATAATACAAAGAACTGAACAAATTCAGAATAACAGGATATGCATATAAAATAGTGACTTGTTAATAAACTAAAACATTAGAGGGTAATATCTATGGGGCTTAGTGTGGTAGGATCTTAAATTTTAATATCTTTGAATGATTCCAGAAAGTACAGCTCCCTTCGCTTCTGGCACTTCAGTTACAGTAAGTTCAGTAATCTTTATTTTATTTAGTCTAATTTCCAGTAGGTACAGAATCCATTCATGTTGTCGATGGATCCCATGTCTAGCAATGCCAAACACAAAGTAAATTCTTCCAAAGGTGTATTTGCTTATGAAGGCTTCTCTATCATTTCATCTTGTCAAGGTACCTGATTTGGGGGTGCACAAAGCTACAGCTACATATTGGCAGCTTTATAAATATCAGAAACTAACTTAACAACTTTATCGTAATGTATGAACTGACTATACTGATATATTAAGACAGTGCAAGCAGCAGGAAGTGTAGCAGACCTTCCTTTTCTGCTTTGAATCAACCATCACTCTCATGCCCTTGGCAAATTATTCAGGGTGTGATGACATGTTCCAGCTAGGTCCAAGATTATGTTTTCTCATTCCCATGGTTTTGATCTGTACCCACCTTTCCTGGGTTTTGTCTGTTATTTATCATGAGGAGACATGACCTATAATTAATTTTTAGAAGGGCTAGAGTTTTCTTATTTAAATCAAAATATAAGGATTTGTTTATATAAACTCCAAGTCTTATATAGACCCAGTTCTCTAGTACAGGTGACTTGTGCCATTCTTAGAACTGACCAAAAAGAAGATGCCTCAGAATTATAGGTTTCTAGGTCTAAGTGATCTCTTCTATAATTGAAAGGTTTAATGTATAAGGTTTCCTCTTAGCCCCCAAGTATGGTATAACTTTACGATTCACTATCTTCATCAGTTTTGTTAAAGCTAACCTGTTTCTTGTTTTTAGGTTAATCACATCCTTTCCCCCCTGTTTAGACCAATAACCTCTGTCCAAGAATGACTATAAGAACCAGGTCTCCAAAATAAGAAAGTTTTTGTATATTCCTGAGCTGCATTTATCATACAAGTTGTATTCACCATACATATTTATCACCATGACTTTTTACTATTCTTCCTGTGCTCCCTTAATTTTGCTTTTAACTAAGACTTTTGTCCCCTTTTTGATCTTTAGAAAAATTAAAGTGTGGGATCTTGTAGCTGCTTTGGACCCCCGTGCTCCTGCAGGGACTCTCTGTCTACGGACCCTTGTGGTAAGTCTTATTGTTTAAAGGGAGTTGGGGAGTAGAAAGGAGAAGAAGTTAAACACTGATGTGCTATGAAATACAGTCCGGATTTGATAGCTAGAACCTCACAAAACCTACTACCAAGTGGAAAGGCATCCACTACATGATAATAAAATATGTTTATATTAGCACCTTTCGTCCAAAAGTGCTTTAGAGACTATATATGGGGGAAAATGTAGCAGCTGTTTAGCAGCTGCACAGCAACTCTACACATGAGTTTAGTATAGGAAGTGAATAAGTGAGTAAGAATTCTGTATCCACCAGAAACGGTAGGGGATATTTAGGGACAAGGAGCATAATTACTCAAATTGGAACCTGTCCAGAATCTGAGGACCTGCACACCTGTGCCTACAAATAGTGCCATGGGAGTCTGCGTGAAGCCCCGGTCAGGCCCTTATTTATGTATACTGTTCAAGGCGTGCTGCCTCCAGCACCTTGAATCCCATCTTTTTTATTCCTTGTATACCCCCTTGCTTGAACATCTTGACATTTCAGGGGAAAAGTGATTCAAAACAACTAATGTCACTTTTGAAAGTACTAAATTCTCTATCATGGTGTTTGCCAAAGGCCTGGCCTAGAAAATGTCCTAAAGTTAAAAGCTGCTTCTATTAGAAAAAGACTAGGTGGGGCCCTAGGAAGGAGGGAGTCCTTCGGACAGGGAAAAGATGTGAGCATGCATTTGAAGCCCCAATATTCTGAGTCCTGGCTCAACATTTAGGCAGTCTCTGCTTTGGAAAAGAGAGGGATACATATCTTCCTTGTTGGATTTAAAGCTCATTCTTTCAGCACCAAACATGCTTTACCTTCATATTTCACACATGTTTTTAAAAATGTGTTTTGTCATTCATTTACAATTAATCTAAGTCTGGTTTTTTAAAGTATAATTTACAGCCCTGGCTGGTTTGGCTCAGTGGGTTAAGCACTGGCCTGCAAACCAGTCACTGGTTCAATCCCCAGTCACCAGGTCCCCAGTTGGGGGCATGCAAGAATCAACCAATCCATGTTTCTTTTGCACATCGGTGGATGTTTCTCTCCCTCTCTTTCTTTCTCCCTTCCCCTCTAAAAAAATAAATAAATAAAATAACAAAGAAAACTAAATGGGGAAAAATAGGTTTTAAAAAATAATAATAAAATATAATTTACATACAGCAAAATTTGTCCATTTTTAGTGTACTTTTATGAATTATACAGAGGTGTATATACCATAATCAAGTTATAGAAAATTTCCATCATTCCCCTAAAATTATGTTCCTTAAAATCACCCCTAGCAACTACTCATCTGATTTCTGTCCCCATAGTTTTTCTTTTCTTTTTTTCTTTTTCTTAAAGATTTTATTTACTTATTTTCAGAGAGAGGCGAAAGGGAGAAAGAGAGGGAGAGAAACATCAATGTGCAAGGGAAACATCAATTGGTTGCCTCTCGCACACCCCAAACCAGGGACCCAGCCTGCAGCACAGACATGTGCCCTGAGAGGGAATCAAACCAATGACCTTTTGGTTCACAGGCCAGCATTCAATCCACTGAGTCACACCAGCGAGGGCCTTATAGTTTTTCTATCTTATGAATGTCATATAAATTAAATTATACAGTATATAGTATTTTACCTTTGGCTCGTTTCACTTTATTTAAGATTCATCCATGTTGTTGCATGTGTTAGTACTTTGTTCTTTTTTTATTCCTGAGTAGTATTCCATTGTGTGGATAAACTAATCCATTTATTCATTTACCGGTTTAAGGACATTTGGAATATTTCCAGTTTTTGGTGATACTGAAAACATTCCCATACAGGTTTTTGTATGTACATATTGTTTTCATATCTTTTGGGTAAACACCTAGAAGTATAATTTCTGGGTACTATGATAAGTAGTAAATTAAAGAGGAGGCGGTCCAGAAAAGATCGAGGCGGAAGCAGCGTCAACAGCAGCAACAACAGCCATCTGCCTTCACCTGTAACAAGTGCGGCAGGGATTGTCACTCCCGAGTCGGACTGCACAGCCATTCTCGGCGGTGCAGATAGACTCTCAGGAAGCTACGCCATCGTCTCTCGAGACGGACGGCTGCCGATGATGATGATGATGATAAGTGTATGTTTAAACCTAAAAGAACTACTAAGCCATTTTCAAAGTGACATTTTGGGAATTTGCAAATGCATGCCACTAACAATGTTTGAAGGGTTCATTTTCAACATCCTTGACAGCACTCGGTACTGTCAGTTTTTTTAAAATTATAGCCATTTTAGTGAATGTGTAGTGGATATAGTTTTAATTTGCATTTTGTGATAACTGATGATGTAGAACTTCTTTTTGTATTTTGTGAAGTGTCTGTTCAAATCTTATCCTCATTTATTGAGTTGTCTTAAGTTTTTAAAAACAGACTTATTGAAATATAATTGACATACAATAAAGTGGACATACTTAAGTATATAACTTAATAAATTTTAACGTATATACATACCAATGAAACTATCACTTCAACCCAGATAATGGACTTATCCTCATGGCCCCTATGGAATCCCTCCTTCCCATTCCACCCACTTCCCCTTGCTTCATTCCCCAGGCAACCACTGATCTGCTTTCTGTCAATTATGATTAGTTTGCATTTTCTAGGGTTTAATTAATGGAATCAAAAAAGAGTATGTATTCTTTTTTGCTTCTTTTTCATTAAGCCTAATTTTGATATTCACCCATGTGGTTCATTGCTGAGTAAGTATTTCATTGTATGATTATACCACAATTCATTTATCCACTTGACAGTTGATGAAAATTTGGGTTGTTTCCAATTTTTGGTTATTCCAAATAAAGTTTCTATAAACATGATGTGCAAGTCTTTATGTGACCATATGCTTTCATTTCTCCTGGGTAAATCCTAGGAGCAGAATTGCTAAATCATATGGCAAATGTATATTTAATATTTTTAGAAACTGCCATGCTGTTTTCCAAAGTAGTTGTACCATTTAACTTTATAGTACAATAGTGAATGATAGTTTCAGAGACTTAGTGTACAGTCTTTTTTTAATTTGAGTCATTCAAATAAGTGTCTCATGGTACCTCATTGTGATCTTAATTTGTATATCCTTAATGTTAATAATGTTGAGCATTGTTGAATGTGTTCATTTGCCATTCATGTATCTACTTTGGTGAAGTATCTGTTTGAATCTTTTGGCCGTATTTTTTTAATTGAGTGGTTTTCTTATTATTGAGCGTTGAGATGTCTTTACATATCCAGGATACCCATTTTGTTTTTTCATTCCCTTAAAAGAATCTTTTAAAAAGCAGAAATTCTTAATTTTGATTAAGCCCAGTATATCAACTTTGTCTATTAGGGTTTGTGTTATTTGATACTATATTATATCTTTATTAAAAAAAGAAAAAAATACTTTGTCTAATCCAAAATCACATGGATTTTCCCATTTTAGTTTTTACATTTTGGTCTATGATTCATTTTGAGATAATTTTTGTGGCTGGTACAGGGTAGGTTCAAAGTTCACATGGATATCCAGTTATTCCAGTACCATTTATTCAGAACTATCCTGTTTCCTCTCAATTGCCTTTGCAGCTTTTTCAAAAACCAGTCAGCCACATGTGTGTGGGTCTACTTATGGACTTACTCAGTTCCATTGATCTTTTGGTCTATTTGTTTGTCTTTGTCTATCTTGATGCCAGTATCATACTATCTTGGTTACTGCAGCTTTTTAATAACTCATGAAGTCAAGTAGTGTAAGTCCCACCCCCCGAAAGAGAAATGTGCTAAGATTTTTATTGTGATTGTGTTAACTCTAGATCACTTTGGAATTGACTCCTTAACAATATTGAGTATTCTAATCCATGAACACAGTATATCTTCCCATTTGTTTAGGTCTTCTTAAAATTTCTCAGCAGTGTTTTATAGCTTTCAGTATAAATATTTTATACACTTTTTGTCATATTTATCTCTAAGTATTTCATATTTTTAGTGCTATTGTAAATGGTATTTTTAAATTTCAAGTTTCTGGATTGTTCATTGCAAATACATAGAAATACATTTGTTCTGTTTTTTTCAACCTGTATAACTTTTATTCTTCTCTTGTTTTATTGTACTAAGACCAAAAAAATTAATAAGGGTGGATGTCCTTATCTTGGGGAAAAGACATTTGGTCTTTCACCACTTTATAGATACATGTATGTAGATGTGTTAGCTATAGGTTTTTCATAGATAGACATTATCAGGGGATTAGGAAGCTCCTTTCTGTTCCTTGATTGCTGAAAAGTTTTTATTAGAAATAGATGTTGGATTTTGTTAAATGCATTTATCTGCACCCATTGAAATGATCTTATATTTTCACCTCTATTCTATTAATTGGAATATTACATTGATTTTTTTAATGTTAAACACAACTTTGCATCACTACAGATTTTGTTGTCATTAAAAGGATAATAATAAAGAAATACTATGAATACAACTCTATGCCCCAAACTTGATAAACAGTTCCTTGAAAGATAGAATTCTCCACAACTCACATCAAAAGAAATGGACAATCTGAATAGGCCTATACCTACTAAAGAAATTGAAGCAGTAATTAATAACCTCCTAAGACAGAGAGCACCAGGCCCAAATGGGTTTACTGTTGAATTCTACCAAATGTTTGAGGAAGAAGACATTATACCAGTTCTCTACAATCTCTTCCAGAAGATATAAGCACAGTGAGCACTTCCTAACTTACTCTATGAGGCCAGAATTACCCTAATACCAAAATGAGACAGAAGTATTACAAGAAAAGAAAACTACAGACCAATATGTCTCATGCACACAGATGTTCATCTATGAGTATATTTGCATCTTGTAAAGAATGTAAGATGGTATATCCTCTATGGAAAATAGAATGGCAGTTCTTCAAAATATTAAAGATAGAATTACCATTTGATCCAGCACTCCCACTTATGGGTATATGGTATCCAAAAGATCAAAAACAGATCTCAAAGAGATATTTGCATATTCATGTTCATAGCAGCATTATTCACAATAGCTAAGAGGTGGAAGCAGTCCAAGTGTCGATCAATAGATGAATGGATGAACAAAATGTGTGTGTGTGTATACACACACACACATGTACAATAGAATAGTATTCAGCCTTGAAAAGAAAGGCAATACTGGACATGCTACAGCATGGATGAAACCTGAGGTTATTATTCTAAGTGAAACAAGTCAGTCACAAAAAGACAAATTCTGTGAGGTATCTAAAGTGATCAGATACACACAAAGAGAAACTAGAAGAGTGGTTGCCAGGAGTTGTGGGGAGAGGGGAATGGGGAATTGTTTAATGGGTATAGAGTTTTAGTTTTGCTATATGAAAAAGTTCTGGAGATTGATTGCATAACAGAGCAAATGTACTTAACATTACCAAACTGTATACCTAAAAATGGCAAAGATGGTAAATGTTACGTGATTTTTACCGTAATTCAAAATAAAATATATTTTTAAAAAATACTAATATAATAGGCGAACATGCAATTTCATAAGTAATATGAGTTTATTTGGTAGGATTTTTTGGTAATATTTTAAAACATTTGCTTCAGATTTAAGTGTGATCTTGTTAACTCTCCATAGGTTTAGTAATTTTACAATAAGAAAATTTTCTGAAATTATTTAAAAGGTAGTAATGTGCCAATGAAATGAAGTAACTTATATTAAGATAAATTTCAACAAAATATTAGCAAATTGAATCCAACAATGTATAAAAATAATTACACACCATGAGCAAGTGGGACTTACTCCACTTACGCAAAGCAGGTATAATATTCAAAAATCAGTTAATGTAATCCATCACATCAAAAGGCTAAAGAAGAAAAATCACATGATTATATCAATAGATGCAGAAAAAGCATGTGGCAAAATCCAACATCCATTCATGATAAACTCTCAGCAAACTAGGAATAGAAGAGAACTGTTCCAACCTCATAAAGAGAAATGCAAATTAAAACTCCAATAAAAGACCACTACAAATCTATCAAAATAGCCAGAATTTAAAAGACTGCAAGTGTCAATTTGTTGGAGATGTGAAGCAACTGGAATTCTGATACATGGCTGAGAGGAGTATAAATTGGCACAACTTAAAAAAAAAAACAACTTTTGCCATGTCTGCTAAAGCTAAACATACACCTACTCCATGGGCCAGCAGTTCTACTCCTAGGTGAAATGAGAGCATATATCTTATCAACACAAATGTTCATAGAAACTTTATAATAGCCAAAACTATTATCAGCCTATATGTTCATCACAGGAGACAATAAATTGTAGTATGTTCATATAATGGAATCACAACCAGTAATTTAAAAAAAGAAAGAAAGAAACTACTGTTGCATGCAGTATCAGAGAGGAATCTTACACTGTTGAGTAAAAGAAACCAGGAAAAAGAATACATGCTTTTTTGTGTGTATTTATATGAAATTGAAGAATAGGAAAAGTGAATTGATGATACCATTGGGGTGAAGGTAGTATTGACTAGTACGGGGCACAAGAAGCCTTCTGGGGTGCTGAAAGTAATTAGAGTGGTGGCTACTACAATGGTGTGCTATATATGCTTATAACTGCTTTTGAGAGTCAAATATTAAATTGTCATGAATTTTGCAAGCTGGTTGAGCTCATACAAATAGCTTGAAAATGGCCAGGGTAGGAACTTTTGCACCATGAAAATGTGCAGATGCTTTTACAAGTTGGGAGAGTTAATTGATAAACATTTACCAGCATACCACTTATTACTGCGCATCGGTCCTTGGCCTGTGGTTGTAGAAGAATCCTAGAGGTACAGAGAGAGGAGGATAAGGCCAGGGAGGTACCAAGTAATGGTCTTGTTTGGCCTAAGCCTGGGAGAGTTAGCAATAAGAAACTAGCATACTACTTGACATGCCTCAGATCTAGTGAATATTACTTTGTGCATGAAATCAGCTGTCCAATATTTGACTTTTCCATCCTGCCTTTAATCCAAATTAAGTTTTTTCTCTGTATTCTTGAAACAGCTAAACGGTAGAGAAAATTATCAGCATAACATAGCCTTACCATAGACTCCTTTTGACGTGATGCTGAATTTGTGTCCTTTTGATTTTGAATAGTTCAAAAGTTTCTGTTTCTGCTTCTTTAGGAGCATTCTGGAAGAGTTTTCCGACTCCAGTTTGACGAATTCCAGATTGTCAGTAGTTCACATGATGACACAATCCTCATCTGGGACTTTCTGAACGATCCAACTGCCCAAGCTGAACCCCCTCGCTCACCTTCTCGAACATACACATATATCTCCAGATAAATAATCATACACTGACCTCATATACTTGCCCAGGTATGAAAAAGAATGTATACATAGCACTGTGAATAGGAGGTGGAATATTGGCTATAAGGTGTTCCCAGGTCATGGAGCTTTCTCATGCCCTTTATCTTTCCAAATCCTGTAAAGCAAGGGAAGCTGACATTATGAGATAGGGTTGGGGACTGCGTATTGAATGCTGCCTTCATCACGGTAGCCAGCCTCAGTTCTTGAACTAGATCTAGCCGGACACCTGTGCAGTAGAGCTAATAATTCCTGCCCTGGTTATTTAATAGAAATGTTAAGAAAGTAAGAGATTTTAATCAGTTTCAAAACTAAGAGTAATTGACCCAAAGCCTGTGGCTTTGTAGTTTCCAGATTAAACCAGTACCTATAATAAAGACTCTTTAAATCAGGGAGGTAATCTAATGTATGAATGGGAAAAATCTCACAGTGAAAAATGCTGATTTCTCACAGCTCTGCCTTGTTAGTGTCATTTGATTATAAGAGGTAGCTTTTCTTATCCTTCTTCCCACTCTCTACTCCCTCTAAAAATGAAAAGAACTGTCTTTTGACCTTGGAAGTAGCCCTCGGGTTGCTGAGGACTCCATGTGTTCGCCCATTCAAGTTTTCATCCTCCCTCTGAGTCAGGAAAAAGTCCTAAAATTCATCTTCAACTATATCATGGTATATGCCAATCATACCTGGTGTCCTAACCAGTTGAAACACATTAGGCTATCGCTGGTGTAGGAAAACTACACCACTGCTGGGGATCATTTCCCACACTTGCTCCAGTGCTTGTGGCAGAAGTACACATTTAGCACACTTTCCTGCACATATTTTTACAGTGCTTTTTCCAAGTGGGGTGGCTCATGCCCTGCTGGGCTCATCTCAGTGCTCACTTCTCACAGGGGACACGCTGCTTCCTAGTCCCCCTCAAACAAGTCACACAGGCAGGCCTGGGTGACAGTCCTAGCTCTGTGCCCTTCGGCAAGTAACCTGCCAGAGCCTGTTTCCTTGTTTGTAACAGGAGGGCTGCAGTCCGTATTACACAGAGGATTGCATTGAAATATCATATATAAAATTCTTAGTGCTTGGCACAATGCCTAACACCTGATAAGCCCTTAGTAAAAGTGGCTTATTAGTATCAATATTGAAATCATCATGTTACCTATCCCCTCCTTTTGCCAAAAGTTGCTGCTCCTGAGATTTCTATGGCATTTTGCTGTAGTTAGTGTTTTCCCTGGTGCTCTTATGGCTTACGTCTCCTTCCCCTCTCACCCCTAAAACATACATGTCCCCTAAGAGTCTGCCTCAGGCTTTTCTTCCTTATCTAAACCCCCTTCTCTGGCTGCCTCATCTCTTCCCTGGCTTCTGCCTTAATCCCCAGGCCAGGTATCCAGCCACCACTTACACATCTGTCTTTGAAGGCCACTCCGGCCAGAACCTCGGGGCTGTCCTCACCTGCTATACCTTTATAGGGGGCAGGCGAAAGCTTGATGCTACACCCACCATAGTCACTCTGCGTGACTCTGAACATGTCAGTGAGCCCCTGCCAAGTTCCCAAACAGGCCATGTTGTCTTTAAAAGAAGCTCATCCTTGGCAGGGGCCAAGAGCAGGCATTGAGAAGGATTTCTGAGCCTTTCTCCCAATTGACAGCCACGTTAATATTCTTTTTCTCATAGAGCAAGTGAGAAATACAGGAGAAGGGACTAATGACTATTTCCTCTGTTTTCACACAGGACTCATTAAAGTTGCGGTATTTAACGTATCTGCCAATACCAGGATGAGCAACAACAGTAAAAATCAAAATACTACCCGCTTTCCCCGGACTAGCCGAGGAGTGGGGCTTTGAGACTCCTGTCGGGACACAGTCGGTCTGCAGTCGACTCAGGAGGGTCTACTCAGCACAGCTGACTGCTTCCATGCTGCTATCAGAAGATCTTTTATCTTTCGTGACTGATTGGAACTTTTAAACCTCACCTTACTTCCCCTCCTCCTTTCCCCTCTGCACCTGTTTTTTCCTCATTTGGTTCCAGACAAAGATGACTTATAAATATATTTAGTGTTTTGCCAGAATCTCTCTTGCTTTGCTGTTAAGCAGAAGAACTAGTTTCCCTATATAGCCTGCTGGGAGAGACCCACTTGTAGGGGAGAGAGGGACACAAATTCAACCAGACAGCACCCAGTGTCTCCCTGTGAACTACAGGAATGCCCAGCGCCTGGCAAGATCAGCGCAGCCCCACTGTGCTCGGGAGACAGTGTCTGTACAGTCTCTGGGGCAGGAAAGAGAGACAACAAGAATGAGCACACGAAGATCTGGGCCTCTTTTCTTCCATCTCTTTGCTCTGTTTCTGTACCTCTTCTGCCTCCCTCCATCCTCTTCAGCCTATTTCTCTGCTCCACCTGAGAAGAAAGGATATGAAGAGTGTCTTCAGTTAGCATGAGGCAGATCAGCTAGAAAACGCAACACTTAGAAAAGTTAAACGCTGTTCAGTCAGAATTTCAAATTGAGGCTTTTGCTGTAAGTGACCATATATGACAACAGTGGGTTCTTAGACATGCTATTTGCAACTCTATTCTCCTTCTAATACTGCCCCACCAAAAAGGGGGGGTGGAGCAAAAAGTCCCTGCGCTCCATCAATGGTCACATCTTTTCTGGACTCAGCAGTCTCCTCGATACCATGTAGAGTGTGGAAAGAAATTGCTGATTGCATTTTCTCTCATTAACAATTAGATGTGTAATAAAAAGCATTGTACTTCATCTTAAATCACTGGCAAGGCTCAGCCTACAGAAAGACTTGAATGGCCAGAGCCGGTCGCCCGGTGTGTTCTACATAATGGTTCAGATCCCTGGTTTCCTCACCAGGGCCTGTGAGCAGCAAGGCACCTGTACCTTTGCCAAGACCATGGTCAGAGTAGCTTAAGAGGTGGTCGGGAGTAAAAGTTTATTTCTTTTTCATCTAGGCCAGTAAATAGAATTTTTCAAAAATCAAGATAATCACCTCAGCCTTGCACTACAGAACCTTCCTTCTATTTTCCCAAACCCAATATTTATAAAGGGCAAAGCTGCCAGAGAGAGCAGATCAGGGTGAAGTTTGGCACACAGGGTTTATTACTGGGGCAGAAACTGCCTTCTCTATTCCTTTTCTTCCCCCTTCTGGTCTTATTTTACTCTTCATTCACCCCCGACTAGTAAGATTTCTCTGGGAGTTGGTGAATAACATAAACAAATGGACCTCAGCAAGGGCCAGGCTGACCCAGCCACTTGAAAGGCAGCTGTAGGGGCTTCAGGTGCAGGGCACATGTGCCACCCATCCTGGGACCACAGAGGATGCCATCAGCATGTGCCTAGTTTGTTCCCAGGGGCAGGAATGGACCTGCATCAGCCAATTCTGGTGGCATGGGCACGTCCATCAAAATCCCCAAGGCCACAGTACAGTCTCAAGTTTCCCTTGGAAGCTGAGCTGTCAGGCCCATTGTTTCCGTTCCTGATCAAAGCAGTTGAGTAAAAGAAAGCCCCTTTTTAACCAGCTGCTATAAACACATCAGAATGGGAGTCAGTTGCAAGTAACCTCAAAGCCAGGCCACCTTTGTTTCAGCGAGAGAAAGCCATCTTCACTGGTCCCTCTGATTTGCAGAAAGGTGTCCTCTTCCCAAAGTGTGCCCAGACTAAATGTTATTACATATTAAGAGGCAGGTATGCATATGCATTTTTCCTTTCTTGCTTTATGAGTGCTTTTAAACTTTTAGTTCCAGGTTATATTCTGAAAATATCCCCCAATGTAATGATATGTCATTGCCTAGGAAATATTTTCTGAGTATAATTCCCTTCCCAACTACCCAAATGCTATAGAAAGATGTTTTCTATCTAGTCACTTGTCATGGTTCCTTGTCCATTGTGTTCACTATTAATGCCTTTTTGATTGGTTGAGGATTTTGCTACAGATGAGGCAGAGGATCATCAGCCCTGAAAAACACACAGGTCAGGCATTAAAGGCATGGATTTTAAGCTGTTTTAAAATATTGTCCAATAGCCATAACTAACTAGCCCTTCTGTTACATGCTGCTGTTCTAAAGTGAGAGCTGTTGAATATTCATTGGTGCCTGGGGTTTTGCTTTCCCATCTAGGTTTGAAGGTAGATTGTTTCTAAGACTGTTCTGAAGCTTGTCCAGTACATCATAAATGAGATTGACATGGGCCCTGCAGTCTGGAGCCATTAGCTCCGTGAGGATATTCCTCAAGTTGTCCTCTGCTGCTGATGGAAATGGGAATGAAGTTAAGTGGTCTGAAAAACTTGAGTCAGTCACATTTCTCAGCTTTGGGGGTCATTTACCAGTTCATTGTAGAAGAAATAATCAGGTAAGTAGAAGTTCATTTCCAGAGAAGGTAAACCCCACTTAACCATCTCTGCATGATTTCAGTGGGAATTGATTATCACTAATCCCCAACTGGGCTAGAATAAATGTAAAGTTTGACCTTTTTAAAAAGAGAAACAAAGAAAGTCTCAATACATTTAAAGGAATGGTAGAAAAGGGGCTGAAGGTGTCTCTGGGCTCTGAAATGAAATGTCTCCATTGTAGAGTGGTCCCTTCTCACTAAAATTCCAATGTGCACATGAAAGAAATGTTCCTTAAAGATAGAAGGAAGCCCCTTCAGAATTGGACAAGGGGCGTGTGCACCTGCCCCGGGAGCTCTGTGGGACATGCGGGCTCTGTTCACACAGGGCTGCTTGGACAAAACCAGCATGCCCTGATGCACAGCTATGTATTTCCACCACTGAGAACATCCTTTCGCTTTCTTATGTGCAGTTTGAAAGTAGACGTGTGTTTTGGATGGGAAGCCTTTTACATTTGTCCCTGGGCAAAATTCTTTCTGGTGACTCTTCACCAGAAACTTGAGAGATGGGTACTCTCTGGAACTCTATTGACGGATTATAAAGTCTGGCCCTCATAATTTGTTTCTGAACTGGAAAGACACTGGGACTCCTAAATCATTGTGTTCTGCTTGAGTAAGAAAAATCCTTTTTTATTTTTCTTTTGTAAAATCAAAAGCTGAAGAGAAGGAAATACAGTGTTATCTTTTGCCATCTCTTGGTGCCCATTGTTCTGAATGCTAGGGTTGGTCTCCTTACTTAGCACTTGATGGTGTATAAGCAAAGGGCTTGGGATGGCGGGGGTAGGGGATATTGGAAATAATGACAATTTTAAATTTTTTCTTTCCTTGAATTGTTGACCTTCTTGGTGTCCTCCATTTACCTTAGATGGTAATACCTTCTTGCCTAAAATGCTGGCCTGAGGGGTTAGGCTGCAAGCTCGGTTATGGAGGAATCCAAGGCACTTCTAGGGAGAAAAAGGGGATGCTTAGATACCAGCCACCTATGACCATCACATTCTTTGATGCTCAGGTTTACCATTTGACTTTAATCCACATTTATGATCTCCTTCCCCATTTGGATGAATTCAACAGGCTTGCCAAGAAGTGAAAACATGAGAAGGTGCCCTTGCTTCTCCTTGCCTTCCCCTCTTCCCTCCTAGAATGAGTCTCGCTTCTACCTTGGGCACCCAGAGCCTGCAGGCTGAGTCCTCCCTGGGCTTCCTCCACACAGCCATCTCTTAGGGGAATAGGGCTGAGTTTTGCTTCTTATTTTTACCCATAGTTCATTTGTGACTTCAATATTCTTGAAACTAAGGAAAGAAACCAAAAAAAGTATGATCGTGGCAGCCTGGTTTCAGGTGGAACTTAATGCATTGATATCCTGAAACCTCTTCTATTGGAAGCTGAGTACCTACAATTAGGTCCCAGAATATCCTGGAGGCGGATGACATCTAACACTGTGTGCTCTCCAGCCCACTCTTCTGGCTCTCAGCTCCTGATTGGCTCTGTGTGCGCTTAAGAATAAGCACAGTAAATGGCATTATAAAGTGTCACCTCCCCTTTGTCCCTTTCCCTTGTGGACACTGAAGGAAAAGACCAACAAGGAGGGTTAGACCTCTGGGTACCAGGAAAATGAAGACCTTCCCAAGTCAGTGATCACTCAAGCCCAGCCCAGACTGCCCTGAGGGATTTTCACTGGACTCCAGCTGTGGGCAGGCCTGGCAACAAATGTGAGCTTCCCTGAGAGCCTTCAGTTGGTTCAGCCCTTTGTTCTGTAGACTCTTACTAAGTATTGACTGCTTTGACTTCTGTGATTATGTTTTGGTGGTGTGTAGTCAGTGTACCAATATGTTCACAACCTAGAATCATGGTAATATGGTGTGTTTTGTTTTTTTTTAACTGTTCAGAAAAAAGTAACTTAAATTACAAATATAAGATTAAAGTTAACTTTCCAAGTGTCTTGTCTCTTTGCCCCAACATCACTAGGATGGTGAGTTTTTCAATATGCAAATTGAGAGAGTGCACAAATACTTTTTAAGACAGTCTGGCGTGAGAAAACAATGTGGCGAGAAGTTAGGGCCAAATGGTGTGAATAAACATGGGGCCCCTGGCATACAGTTAATGTTCCACGGTGAATTAAACTGAAGCCAAAGTGGTATCTAATTTGGGAATTGGTCCCCATATCCTCAGCCTACCACAGCCACACCTGAGCCCAGAACTGTTCCTCCTGAGAGGGTAAGAATATTTATAGAGCAATTTCCAGAGAAACTCCAACAAAGTATAAAAACGAAGGGAGCACTGGCCATCTCGGGGAGACACCCGCCTTCCCTTCTGAAACCAAACCTGGGCAGATACAGGGGTGCACATCATCTCCCTCTTCTCCCCTCCTAGAATTGCAAGCAGGACCCTTGTCAAAATAAACCCGTCCTTGTTTTACATCTGTGGAATTTTAGCAGGAGTGTCCTTCCTGCTTGACCAGGCTCTGCAGCTCCGTCAGCCTTGTGGTCTCAGTGCCTGTCGTACCCGGACTGACACTGGCCGTGAGAGCACTCTCGGACTGCAAAGCAGCAGGGCCCCACCACAGAGCTACCCTGGCCGGAGCTCTCGAGGCATAGCAGAGCAGCAGGTGCACCGAGCGTTTTGATGATGGGGGACCTGCGCAGGAAAAGGGGCTCCCCACACTGCCCGAGACCACACTAGATATACTTCTGAACACAGGACGGGGAGGGGAGTCAGTGGTGCCCACTCAGGCCTCTGGCCTCTAGCCCCTAATCAGTGGTCACTCACCAGCTGGGCTCCTGAGCCAGGGGGGCAGGGAGGGGGGGTAGGTTCTCACCTTCAAACCCAGGGTCAGCCTCCCCCAAGAAGGCTGGGGTCTAGGGCACGCCCCTGGAAGACTCAGCCCTGAAGTCACTGTTTGCCAAAGCCAGGTTGGGTCTGGAATCCCTCTCCCCTTGAAACCTAAAGCTGTGCCACCATCAGCAATGACGAAGGGGAGGAGACCTCTCTCCTTCCTGATTGGCTCTTGCCAATTAAGAGCATTTTATTAGGCTGCTAATTAAAGGCACTTCGTTAGCAGCAGGAGAGACCGTGTGGGTGCCTGGTGAGATGGAGCTGAAGCCAGGAGAAATCGTTTCCTTCCCCCTATGGAAGCAGAGCCTCTCAGGAACTCCCAATCCTCCCAACCCTTCCTGCTGCGCCTACCACACCCCTTGCTTTCAATTAACAGCTCCGAGGGGAGTGAGGTCGTTAGGAAACCCTGGGTGGATAGCCCTTCCCTGCCTCAGGCCACACAGGCCCTGGGGGGAGGGGGCTGTCCTGTCCCCACACACCTAGTTTGGAGTCTGAGCTGTCAAGGGTCATGTTTGTACTCCCTACTGAGGAGTGGCCCAGGGGTCTCATCTCTGGGGCCATCACTAGCAGCCACCTAGTGAATAGGATGACCAGTCATTTGGTCACAGGGTCTGAACCCCCTTCCTCACAAAAGGCTCACAGTGTTATTAGGAAATGTGACCCAATCCCTTTGCAAGAGCTGAGCCTTTGTGAACCCCTAGACCCTGAGTGGGTCCAGGATGAGGAGGGACTGCCAATGGTTTTACAATCCCAGTCTCAGGGGCCCCGAGACGCCTCTTCTTTGAGGCACTTTCCTGCATGGTTCAAAGGAGCCTCTAGCATTGCCCTCTCCTCCAGCAAGAGAGGGAGGCCTGGCCATGACTTAGCAAGAGGCGGCAGGCAGCAGGGTCAAAGATAACCCCTTCCCAGAACCCTCCTGTCCCATCTTGCTGCCCTCCTCACCCCCTCACTTAACTGCAGAATTAGCACCAGCCCGGGCTGGGAGGGCAGATTTATGGCTAGGCCTGCCTTTCTCCATTTAACCTGAGGCCAGCCCAGGCTCCAGACACTAAATTAGATTTTTGACAATTAGAGAGACTAATGGGCACATAGCCATCCCCAGAGCCAGATATCCAGCAAGGCCGTCCTTTAATATCCACCACTGGCCGGCCGGCCCCTCCCATCCAGCCTCCCCTCTCCTCCGCAGGCATTTCTCCCCCGTGGCCTGCATCCCTCCGCCCAGGGCTTCTCTGGTTCCCTCTCGATTTCTCACCCTCTCCTTCCCACCCTTGCCCAAGGCCAGCTCTGCTGTGGGGCTCTGCCCTCCTTGCCTCCCTCTTGTCCTTCAGCCTCTTCGCCCTCCTGTCACTTCTCCATCTCTACCTTCCATTCCTCTGTAACCTTCCCATCTGCCCCTAGTGACTGCAAGCCCCTTGAGGGCAGGGGCTTGTGTCCTATCCTGTCCTACATGCGCAGCAGCCAGTGGGTGCAAAATAAATGTCCCAAACCTCCATCTCCTCCCCCCTTGGCACCTGGATCTCCAAGGCCTGCCCTCCTGGCACCAGGCCCCGCCCTGGCTCTGACCTGGCTTTGCTCCAGTTTGGGCTGGGTGCCCTTCCCTGCAGCCCCTCAGCTCTGGTTGGTCTTGGGCTGGGCGGGTAATGAGATTGCAGTAAGTGGTGTTGGGGGGGGGAAGCTGCTCACATTCACTCAGGCAGACTCATAGCTCTGTCAGGCTGATTGGTCCTTAGTGGAGGCACAAACGGCCCCCCATGGACACGCTGAGATTGGTTATAAAATTACAAGCATTTGTTCTGCTGTCAGTGGCCTTCCCTCCCTCCCCTCCGCTTGCTGCCTGCGCTCCCCACCATCCCTACCCAGCCCACCCTCCCTTGGGGTCAGCCCACACACCCTGAAGGCCCCTGGCCAGGGGCCACTATGGCAGATAGGCCAAGAGGCTGAGGCCACCAAGCTCACCATCCGGGCAGGCCTTCTTCGTGCTGTGGCCCTGGGATGGTCACAGCTCAGGTTGGCCTTGGAGTGACCTGACCTTGTGCTCAGGGTTTTCCTATTCCCTGAGCGTAAGTGGGGGTGGGGGCCCAGGGCAAACAGACCTTGGAATCCAGATGTGCAGATCCCAAGTAGAGGAATGTCCCAAACTCAGGTAACCCTGGGGCAACCAGTGCCCATGCCTTTGAATGTCCTGGACAGGCGCTGGGGTGGGTGGCAGGGCCTCTCCTGCTGAAAGAAGGAACAGCAGCAGCTAGGGCAGTGGGAGGAGCCCACCTATCTTCCTTTCATATGGCCAGTCCCCTGCCCTGTACCCTGAACCCCCAGGACTAATGAGGAGAGTCCCTCGCCACCTGATCCCTGAAACCTGGGCCAGACCTAAAAGCCAATGTGGCCCACAAGATCCCTGCTATGGTTACTCTTCATAGGCTGAGTCCCCTCAGCCTGGCCCCTGCAGTCACGCTAGGGCCAAGGGTCAATGGCTGTCAGTCTCTCTGGCCTTTGCAGGGGCTCTATTACCCCCCAAGCAGGGGTGCTTTGAACAATTGTTTTGTGCTCTAGTGATGCACTCACAGATACACCCACTCCTTCCTGACCCTGACCCACTGCCCGGCAGGTGATCACACCAGCCCTGGCCCTTGCCTGGTCCCTGGGCTCCAGCTTTAGTTCCCACCTGTCTGTCACCACCCTCTTGGGAGGCATCAGGACACCCTGTGACCATCCTGGGGGAGGGGGCCATGCATGCTGAGGGGAGGTTCCCCAACTAGGAGGGAAGAGCTTTAGGCAACACCTCCTGGTTGCTGGCTACAAGGTGCCTTCCTGCCATCCGTCATTCATTCTCAGCCCAGAATGTATTTGCTGTAATTACATCTTTAATTAGGCTGGTGACGGCTCATTGTTCACCAACAATGATGGATCAGATCCTCTTGCTTGCCATCCTCCCTCTGTCCAGCACCGTCCAGGTCAGCTCTCCCCTGACTCTGGGCTCTCAGGTTGGGAAGGATACAGGGAACATGGTCTCTTCCCACTGAGTCCTGGGCACTGAGGCTGGAGCAGCCATGGCTGCATCCCAAGGGTGATTATGTCCTTTTAGACCCCTGGGGGCTCCCAAGGGACTGGCTGGACCCTGATACCTCCAGCCAGGGCTCTCTGCAAAAAGGCTGCAGATCTGTTGGCCACCAGATATCTCCTTGGTCCAAACTGACCAGGTATGGGGGACGGGGTTATGTTGGTTCTGCCTGGTTCACATGCCACCATTACCACCCCAGGCTGGGCCCTAGACCATACAGTCCTCATCTGAGGAGGTGACAAGCTCAGAAAGCCTCACAACTCTAAGCTGTGGGGTACATGGGTGGGTTGCCCTATTTCCAAGCTCCTCTGTGCATTAACCAGGGTCTCTGACCAAGGTCTCCACTTCCATACACCGATGCCCAAGTTTGCACGTGGTGGGTGTTCAATGGCTGAATGAACTGAGGTCAGCCAGTGAAGAGATAGTTGCTGCAGGAGAATGGAGGCTATGGGCTGGTTGGAAGCCAGGCTGAGCAGAGCGGCCAGAATGGGCAGCCAAGGCCCAGGGCCCTCGAGGAGGTGTTTTGGGGTAACAGCCTTAATCCGGCTTAAAATCCCAGCCTGACATCTGCTGGCTGTATGACGTTGGGGGAGTTCCCTAACCTAAGACTCAGTTCCCTCATTTATAAAATGGAGACAAAAACAGTGCCCTCCCAGCCTCGTAGATGGTTGCAGTCACTGGGACACAGCAGGTCAGGTGAGGAGGCCAGGCTGAGGTGGCAGCTGCAGGGAAGAGTGGCAGGTGAGCAGCTATAGGGAACCATCTCTACTGTGGCTGGCTAATGGCACCAGATGCTGGGAGGCGGTCTCCATCTCGGTCTGAGGAACGCCCTGCTCGCTCCAGGCACCACTGGGCACAATGGTGGGGTGGCAGGGCTGTGACAAAGCTGGTGTAAGGTTAGGTGCGCAGTTGTTGCACAGAGGAGCTAGCTGATAGGGATTAGCTGACCTTTCAAAGCTGCGGGGGCTCTTCCCCAGTGTGGGTCAGGATCTGGTCAGAGCAGGACCCTGGTAAGGGAGGCTGCAGTGCCCTTGCCTGTTATAGGGGGAAGGGCTGGGAGGGGGAGCCTGGAGGCCAGGCAGGGAGCTTAGCCTGTACCGTATCTTTAAGGGGGCTGGGCTTCAGGAAGGATGGAGGGGGTGAATCCTCTGACCTTTCTCCCTTCCAGCTCTGAAATTCTGACTCCCCTCTCTCCATGGGGACCTGTCATCTCCCACAAAGCCAACCAACTCCCAGAGGCGGCCCCCTCCACTTTCCCTCTTCTCCAGGGACCCTCTCCACCCTGCAGGGACTCCCTTCCCTTGGGTGACTCCAAGGCCCCAGCTGGAAGGATGAGCTGTACCTAGCGGTAAGTATGCACAACATTACATATGTATATTGGAGAGTAAATAACCCCAAAAAGCGCCTTGTAAATAGACTCCGAGTTTATCCTTTATTAATGAGGCACCGAGTGCCCCGCTGTTTTAGAGCAGCGAGACTTTCATAATATCAAAACCTAAATTACACTTGCGTCTCTCATCCCAGGGACGAGCATCTTTTGGCTCCATTTGCAGAGTGAGTAAGCAGGGATCCCTCGTTGCCTGCGTGGGACTTGTTGACACCTTTCTTCTGACTAGGGGGAGGGTGTGAGGGTGTACATGCATGCCTGTGCCCCAATACACACCCAAGTCCCCAGAGAGCTCCGCATCTAAGGCCTTAGAGTCCAGAGGGTGAGGGACACCTGGGATGCTGGCTTTCATTTCATGTGTGACATTTATAGGATCAAGGGGTCGCCCCAGGCTCTGGGGCTTGGATGTGTGGGATGGGACAGTGGACATTTGCAAGTTCCGTGACCAAGTTATTCCCTGTCTCTCAGCTTCCGTTTCCCTATGAGGATAAGCATCTTCCTCCTCAGGAGGTTGTGAGAACTCCGTGGGTCAGAAGGAGGGGTTGGTGCCGAGTCAGTGACTGCTAAATGGGAGCTGGGGTGGTAACAATGTAGATGACGATTAGCTCCCCTGTTTGGAGTGGGGCACCAGTGTCTCTCTTCAATTCCTAGAACAGACCATGTGTGTGTGGGCCACAGAGCTCCAGCCCCATCCTGGCCCTGGGCTGAGAGGGGGATACCAGGGCCCATCTCACCCGCAACACAATCAAAGCCTGACTTTCCACTGCCCCCCAACACTGCTCAGCCAGGGCAAAGAGCCTGGGCCCTCTTGGTCCTCCTGATTCCCCAGGTCCAAGGCCACTCTCCGGCCCTTTGGGGATTGTGCCCACCCTACCCCAGGCCTGGGCCAAGCCAGGATAAATGGGCAGGTGGGCAGGCGAGCACGATGTGGGTAGGATTTACAGCCCGGCTGGCCAGACTCCTGGTGCTCCGGTGGGCGTCATGTCGAATCTGTCCCATTATATGGACAGTTGAGTTTAATAGTCATTGTGTGCTCACTCAGAGCCCAGCAAACATCGCGGGGCGACACCCCCCCACGCGAGCAGCCCGCTCCCCAGCCACACGGCCCATCCATACAGTAAATTAAAAATATGAATCACTTCTCCCCACTGCCTCCCCAAACGCTCATCTTGTCAGCCTCTATGTTGCCTTCATTTGTATTACCTTAATTTAATGTTAATTATGGTCTTCATTTACAAGGAACAAGCAAGCCCTGCTTTGCCAGGGGATCTTCCCCCCACCCTTCCCCCTCAGCCCAGGAGAGAGAGGCTGGGGGAGAAGGGGAGTTTAGGGGGCTACAAAGGAGTGAAGAAGGGAATTAGGGGGAGGACGGGAGGTGAGATCTGGGTCATCAGTGGCTGATGGCCACTTGGGGAGGGGCTAGAAAGACACCTCCCCACCTCCTCCACACACCCTATCTTCAATCATTTTATTCATTCAACAGTTACTTATTGAGCACCTAATATGTGCTAGACAACCAGGAACCAGAGAGATGGGGGAGGAGGGCGCTCCTTCCCTAATAAGGGCTAAAGGAACCCTGTCTGCCATCCTGAAGAGAATGCGTTAGATTGCAGAATCAGGAAGAAACATCATAATTGCCCCAGGTGGGCGGGTACCTGGCGCAGCCCAGAGGGACAGGACATGGACAGGAGATCTCTCCCTTCCAAGCTCCCCTCTTGGCTATTGGCGCCATCACTACCCCCAAACTGCCTTGTACCCTTTCCAGGCGGGAAGTTCTTTCTCAAGTTTTTCCTGAGTCTCTCGTGCTGCAGATCAACTTAGGCTCAGAGCCTGAGTGGGGCCAGGAGTGGAAGGGTAACTCCCAGACTAAACTGTCTCTGGAAGGTTGGGAGGAAGGCATTGTGGGGACCACTGCACATCCACCACCCCATAACCCCACTACCCTGTCCTGCCATCTTGCTCAAAGTCCTTGTGTCTGAGAGGTCTGGGAGGCCTGAGTATGGCCGTTTGGCGGTCCCTGTGCTGCCACACTCTGCCAATGGGGGACACAGTCACAGACAAGCCTGTAGAGCCTGTGCCGGGCTCAATAAATGTTGGTGGCTGATGTCACACATGTGCACACAGGGAGCTGGCAGAGGGCCACCTGCACTCAAACTGCCATTAACCACAAAGACCAGCCCTTCCCCCTAGCATACTCTCCTCAGCTAGGGAGAGGATCTCCAGCTGGGAATATCTGCTTGACAGATGAGGCTGTTCTGAGTTGTATCTGTACGTGTGTCTGTCTCCAGGGAGCTTTGATCCACACACAGGGACATGTGTCCCCCCAGGTTCAGTGTGCCCCCTCTGGTTCCGTGTGCCCATTTATATGTGCATGAGCGTGTGTCCAGCAGGTCCACGTGCATGTGTGCGCGCCTGTGCTCATGCACGCGACACCCCCCACCCCCACCTCGGCCTGTCAGCGGAGCTGATGACATTGGCGCAGAGGAAAGTGATGACAAATGCCCGTTATCAGCGAACGAGGCCGATGACAAATGGGCGGGCGCCCGAGCAGCCCCATTACGCTGTAATAACAGAAGATGGATGGCCTGGCGCCCCCCCACCCCCCACCCCCCTGCGCCGGTAACGGAGCCGATCATCGGGCTCCACCCTCCCGGGAGGGAGCCAAACCGCCGGCCGCCGCCAATCACCATGGGCCAGGCCAGGAGCCTGGAGCCCACGCGGCTGCCTGCAGCGGAGGAACAAAGCGGCGAGCTCAGCGGGAGCAGGGGGCGCACTGGGCATTCGGCTTGCCCGAGGCCAGGACACGCAGCTGTGCACACACATGGCCTGCACGCGCGCCAGCCGCCTGTGTCCTTGCACGGTGCACCTGCAGCTCCTGTCCAGGCGCAACCCCCACCTCACAGGACCACGGACACATGTTTTTGTGCCAGGCATGGGCATACATCTACGCCCAGATCTGGGGACACACCCACCAACAGAAACCCATGCACATAGAGCCATGCATACCTCTACACCTGCAATTCATGCACATGCCTACAGAAAGCACTTATGTCTGGGCACATGTATGTTCCCAACATGCCTGCACATGCAAGGATAATAGGAGAAGTGTGTGTGTGGACACAGCCCCTACACACAGCTCCCCACACAAAAGATACCAACAGTTGCCTCAACAAATATTAACTGAGCCCCTACCATGCGCATGTCAACTAGGTGCTGTGGAGTTACAATGATGAATATGACACCATTTCTGTTGTCTGGAATTTCAAGTCTATTAGAGGGACCAGACAAATGGCTACGAGTGAAGGAGAAGATGATTTGTGCTTTGACCCAAGTACACAGTTTGTGATGTGAGATTTCCCACTGGAAAATCAGAAAAGTTGGTGGCTAGCCCTGGCCGGGTGACTCAGTTGGTTAGAGCATCGTCCTAATATGCCAAGGTTGCGGGTTCGATCTCTAGTCAGAGCACATACAAGAATCAACTAATGAATGCACAACTAAGTGGGACAACAAATGGACATCTCTCTCCCCCTCTCCCTCTCTCTCAAATCAATAAATAAAATTTTTAAAAAAGAAAGTGAAGATAAGATTATTTAATAAAGTTCTGTGATTTCTAAACTCAAAACAAACCTATAAAAAATAAAAGAAGAAAAGTTGGCCATTAAAGGAAGAGTAAATTTTCAAAAGGAATTGAATTGGGCTGGGGGGCGGGGTTATGAAAATGGAAAAGCATTAGGAGTGTTTGGGGCCAAGTCTAAGAAGCCAGGAGTCCAGGAGAATCATGTTGAATGAGTGTGGGGGGAATGAGACTTAGATTGGGGCCAGGAGGCTGGAGGCTACGGAGCCAGCAAGGCGGCAAGTCCACATGAGGGACGAACGAGGCAGGAGTTAGCACTGGACATAGAAAAGAGGAGGACCATGAAGACAATGAATGTGAAAATAAATGTGTGGGAGGGGCCAGGCAGGGCCAACTTCACAGGCATGTAACCTGTGCAGTCCCACGGGACTCTACATTTAAAAAGGCCTTGTGCTGAGTTTAATAGTCTTCAATTTTTTTGTTATAAGGAGTCTGTATTTTCATCTGACACTGGACCCCGAAAATTATGTAGCCAGCCCCGGAGCCAGGGATCCCTCAGATTTCTAGGTTGACTGAGTAAGACAGCAGAAGGAGCAGGTGGAGGTGAGAGTGTTTGGTCAGGTTCAGGGGTGTGTGAGAATCTGGGTGTGGAGTGAGGGGTTGAGGTGATAGATGAGGATTCAGTGTCTCCACCCAAAGAGCGTGATCTGGGCTTTGCACATACCTTTGCCACACTTGTTTCCACTCTACAACGAGTCTGCATGTGGCCACACACCGCAGGAGTGCCTCCTAAGTATACCTATCCTACGTGCTCCCCTTGCTAGAATATAAGCTCCCCCAGTGTTGCCCCTTCTTCCCCAGGGCATGGCATGTGTTTGCCACTCAATACCTGTTTGTTGAAGGAATGACACATGACTAAATGAGTATGTATACATGAATCTACACATGTGCACACTGGGCATCCAGTCCCCCACCATGAGAGGTACATGCAGGCTTCACTATGTTCCTCTAGCCCAGCAATTTTCAACCAGTGTGCCACAAGAAATTTTGAAAAATACAATACCTGACTATTTAGTTGAAAGCACTGACCTCTTTTTCCTTAGATTGTCAAATAAAATAATGACAACAGCCAACACAACAATAGCTGTCCAGAGTGAATGAATCAAAATTATACCTACTTTTTGTCAGGTTGGCAAAAAATATATTCTTTGGTGTGCTGCAGAATTTCAGTAATTAGTTTACTTGTGCCATGAGATGAAAAAGGTTGACAATTGCTGCTCTAGCCCATATCCACAGCCCTCCAGGGTTGTTCTGCCACCCGGTGTCCACGTTGAGGTAAGAATGTCCTTGCCTAGGTGTACCCCACATTGGGTGTCTCCTTTGCAGACCAAACTGGACTTGGGTTAAGGAGGAGCCTGCAGAGGGAGCAGCCCATGAGCCTGGGGTGATGAGGAGGGAGAGGTTGTGATTTAGAGCCAGGGGATCTGAGTTCAAGTGTCAGCTCATCCATCCGCTGACTGTTCCTCTTCAAGTTCCACACAATGGGACTCTTAAGATGGAAACACACTTACAGGCACCTTGATGCTAACAGAGATTATTAGAGAAAGATTTCATCAAGGCAGGTATTGAGACAGCTGTTTCCTTCCCCTCAACTCTGGGTTCCTGGGGTATTGAAAATAGAGTGGGGACTCAGAGGACTACCCAGGTGACCTCTAACAGAGGAAGGGGAATTGGCAGACCTAGGATGAGGAGGCTTTGGTCCATTCTCAATAGAGTCAGATGTTCTAGGAGTTGAGACTCAGGCCCACCACCAACCACAACCCACCTGCCATTGGAGACATGGGGCAAATATGAAGTGCCCATGACTGAAGTAAACACTGACTGCAGGTAGCTTGGGGTGAAGGTAGACAGAGGACACCTCCAGAGATATGGGCTAGGGGAGGAAACCTGGTTGAAGAGGCATGCAGGGGGGTAGAGGGCACCATGGTCTCTCCCTATTTCTTTCCTATTTCTGCCTTTTGCCTGAGAGGGACTCCACCTACTGACTTTGGCTTCCCAGCATGTAACCTTCTCCTGTTTCTATGTACAGAATGGGAGGAAGAAGTCCCAGGATCCCCCCACCTGTCTTCCTCACCCTCACGTGACCCACTTTGGATCTCTTCAGTATCTTCTGGTCCCTGCCTCCTCCCCCTATTTTAATTGTGTTGACTATCACCTACCAGACCTGCTAAGAGCCCTTGGGGAAACCCCCAGCAAGGGGATTGCGACAACAGGCCGAGGACTACAGAGAAGATGCCGGGAGGAAAGGGGCGGCAAGCTAATGGGCCTCCTCCCTCCTCTCTCACCAGTTCACTTTTTCTGTAGCGTTATTGACCTGCCATTAGTTATCCGTCCAAGGTCGCCAGGCCTGGCCCAGCCATAAATCATGGCGGCTGGAGGGGGCTCTGGGCAGAGCGATGGTTCCCAGGATACAGCGGAGAGCTGGCCCCCTGCACAGCCCGGAGCGGCTAGGTTGGCCCCAGTCTCAGGGGAGTTTCCATGAGGGGGCTGGACCCCTCTCCTTGCCCAGCCACCCCACCTGCCTCCCTCTCTCCCCCTCCACGGTCCCTTTCCATTTGCTTCTCCAGGCCACCTCTCCCTCCATCGCTCACTTTTTTCTCCTCTCCCATTCTTTCTCTACTCTCCCACCAAGCTCTGCGTACAAGGTGGACGAGGGAAGGGTGGGTAGGCGGCACTGAGGAGATGCTGGTTCTCTCTCATTGGGCCGTTTCACCCCACCTGGCCTCTCAGTTTAGAGCTTCCAGGAACAGGAGCAGAACTCACCCAGAGGGAAACTGAAGCACAGAGTCCCGACCAGAGACGAGTCTGGGAAATGAGTCCCCCTCGATTCAGCATCCACATCACCAGTCCTGGATCCGCAGACCCCGCTCCCCTGCCGGGTGATGGGAGGGTCAACCCACCCTCCGCGGGGCGCGCTGGGCCACATCCGCATCGGCCGCCTTCTCCAGGGCGAGGAGCGGCACCACGGCAGCGTAGTCCGGACCCTTCCAGCCCCACTCCCCACACCTCAAGCTCGGAAAAAAGCCCCCCTGGACGGTTCCTCGGCGGCACCTGACGCCCCCTCTACCATACCCCCATCCCGAGCCCTGGCTGGCTGCCGGACTTCTTCGCCGGTCCTCGCGCGCCCTCTGCTGGCGATTCTCAGGAAGAGCGCTCGTCGGCCTCGATACGCTCTCCACGCCCCTGGGCGACACAGTTTTCGCCCGCGCCCCCAAATACCTGTTTGCGGCGACGCCCCTGCACCTGAGGATACACCATGGAGAATTCCCCTGTCCCTCCTTCACTCTGCTTTGGATCAGTCACTGCCACTCCAGATACCAGAGAGGCCCATTTGTTCTTTCAGGAAGACAGGACTTGAAGCATGGAGTGAAGAGAGAGTTTTTCTTGCCGTGAAGCCGGGTTCCGGAGGGGAATCTTCAGTCTGAGAATATATTTCACAGAGCGGCAGGTGGGGTTTCTTCAGGCCATCTCCCTGGGGCCCTCCTCCATCACTTGAACCTGCAGCTTCCATAGGAACTTGGGTCGGGGAGGCTCAGGGAGGCCCTTAAGGTGGGACGTTGGTTCTCAAAAGCTCTGAGAGGGGGACTGCTGTCCTTGGCCCCTGAGGTAGGAAGCTGGGGCTGCCCATAGCTCCAACACTGATCTCTGGCAGGGAGAGGACGGATATAACCTCTGGGTCTTCACGCCTGCAGCCAGACCCTGAGGGGCCTGGGTTTTCTTCCCATTAGGAAGCTTGAGAGAAGCGGGGCAAGCAGGGAGTGAGTCCTTTCCAAGGAGGTGTCTGGTCTGGCAGGTAGGTAAGGTAGCCTGACTAGAGGCTCTTGTCAAACCAGTCCCAAAATGCTCCCATATAGTGTTGTGTCCAAGGTTATGGAGATCAGAAATGATTCCTCAGGGGAAGCCTGGAGCTTGGGGGAGGGGATGTCTCAGGCCAGGCAAGGGCCAATCATGCCCTGTATGGAGCCCATGTGGCAGCTCAAGCATGTGGGCATGGTGAGGGAGGGTCCAGGCACCTGCAGGAACATGTGTGAGAGAATGAAGGGAAAAGGTCAGGTTTATGCAGGGACACATGTGGGGGCCATGGGAGTCAAGGGAGGCATATATGGGGATATATGTAAGCTATAGAGGCAGGACCCCTGCCTCCAGTAGGGCTAGAGCTTAGGAATCTGTCCCCCTACCCCCACCCCCACTAATTCCCTAATAGAGGTGGGAGGTCAGGGCAAGTAGGCATTTGCTGAATCAGATCCCCAGGTATCAGTGCCAGCAGGTATCAATATCAGCATTAAGAACCCACCATGGGATACATGGGAGAAAGAAGGAGTGAGGTTAGAAGAGAAAACCCAGTTAGATCTTCACTAGAGACACTCCCAGAGGTGAGCAAAGGAAGACAGCTGGGCTTCCTGAGTCACAGAGATGTAAGTTGAAACCCAGCTCTGTTCCTCATGTACTGTGTGACTTAGTACAAGTGCATGAACCTCTCTGGGCCTCACTTTCCTCATTTGCAAAATGGGATAACACAACTGCCCATAGTGCTATTGGGAAAGCTGTATGATATAACCCATGTTCAGGACTGGGTTAAGGGTGACTGGTCAGGCTCAGAAGTCAATCAATAAATGCTACTGAAACCTCACTGAAATAAACCAGAAATCTGGTGCAGCTAATCCAGGTCTCTTTTTCCATAACTTGCAAGATGTCAACTGGGGTTCTCCAAACTCCAGAGAAGTTGCTATTTCTAATGGGAATCAAGACATCTTTCACCAGTATCCACACAGGCCCCATGAATAATTTTTTTAAAACTCTGGTTTGAAAGGGTACCAAATTATCAGCTGGCTCATAATGCCCACATCCTAGAAGGGTCTCTCCAACCATATTCCATGACATTCTAGAAAACTCTCCTGTCAAGGACCCCTTCCTGTGAGGTGAATTCACTGCTCCTCATAACCCATCATAACCCAGGGGTCCAGACGCCTCCTAGCAGGTGTCATGAATGAAAATGTTTTACAAGGGTTTGGTCCCAGGAAAACCAATAGGGAGTGGTGAGGACTTTGGCAACTGGGGAGCAACTCCAGTCAGTTATGCCATGTGGGAATATGGAGGAAGGGATGTGGCATTAGGATAGAGCCAGATCTCTCCCAACTTCATCTCCTCCCCCCATGAGGAGCATTCGAAGACACCCTTCCCCTATGTATTAGTTTTCTGTTGTTGCATAACAAATTATCATAAACTTAACCCTTTAAAATTAGGCCAATTTACCATCTCACAGTTCTGTAGGCCAGAAGTCCCAGCAGGCTCAGCTGAATTCTCTGCTGAGGGTCTCACAAAGTTGAAATCAAGGTGTTGACTCAGCTGAGCTCTTATCTGGAAGCTCCTGGGAAGATCAGCTTCCATGCTCATTCTTGTTGGTGGCGGAATATAGTTCACTATGGCTGTAGGACTAAGGTCCTCATTTTCCTTGCTGGCTGTCAGCTGTGGGGTGCTTTCAGTTCCTTGAGGACACTCCCTGGTCCTGGCCCCCTCCATCTGCAAAGCCAGCAAAGGCAGTGCAAATCCTCCTCATGCTTTGAATCTCCCTGTTTGCTCCTGCTACTGGCCAGAGAAAACTGCTTTGAAAGGGCTCATGTGATTAGACTAAGCCTATTCAAATAATTCCTCTTTTGCCATGTAAGGTAATATAATCACGGGAATAACACCTCATCATAGTCGAAAGGCTCCACTCACTCTCAAAAGGAAAGGTGGGGGGGTCTACAAGAGCAAGGGTCACTTGGGGTCTTTCTTACAATCCTGCCCATCACACTCAGCTTCCCAGGTGGGGTGGAAGCATCCCTCGCTCCTGGTTTCAGCACCCCTAGCTTCTGTGAGACCTTTGGTCAGTCACCTCCCATCTCTGGTCCTCAGCTTCCTCATCTGTAAAATGGAGCAAGGGGCTGGATGAAATCTAAAATTCCTTCCAGGCCTCACATACTAATTGTGATGCAAGAAGACAGAGAATTTTGATCTTTTGGACTTCGGGGTCCCCACTGCCCAGAGAACGGTAGGACTACATTATCCTCCCAGCAACACCCTCCTGCGGGCCTTCGAAAAAGTCTTACTAAGGAAGAGCCGTAGAGGGGACAGTCACAGCACAACCAAGGCACCCAGGGCAAGGCGCCCAGTCATCCAGCTGGGCTGGGCTGTTGGCAAGCAGAGAGGCTGCTGCTTCTGTTGGTCAGAGACCATGGGTACCTATGAGGACCCACAGATGAGGATGGGTCCCCCCTGGAGTCTGCAGAGGGCAAGGTGGCCTGTACTTAGTTGGTGGGGTAATGGGCAAACACCAGGTCAGGTAGGAAACCAACCCTCTCCCCTCACCTCTCAACCCAAGCTGGCCTTCAAAATCCATCTCCCAAATCCATCCTGTCTGCGCCGTCTCAGCCTCTGAGTCTCCAGAAGAGTGCTCTCAGGCAGGCTCTTCCTGACCCTTCCCCAGGCCCCAGCTGGGCAGGGGTAGTTGATCCTGGCACCCTGGACCCTCTGGGCTGACCCTGCCCAGGGAGAGACAGGGTCCTCAGGAGCCTATCATCTGGGAGCCCAAGTCCATCACCCCCACTCTCACCACCCAGGGTGACAGGCACCTCCTCTCCCAGGCTCTCCCCAGCCCTCCTCAGGCTCCACTTTGTATCCTGCTTGCAGGAGCCCCTTCAGGGTCTCCACCCCGCAGGCTCCCACCAAGGCCTGGCAGAGGGGCTGAAAAGAGACCCTCCCCAACTCTATCCAAGAGCGGGAGCTGGGTAAGAGGTGGGGAAATGAATATTAATTTATCATGATTAGGCAAATCCGGCAGGGAGAGCAGATTCCGGAGGAGGCTAAAAAGATGAATTTCAGCAATAAAATTAAATAAGGACGGACGGGCAGCCCCTCCTCCCTCCTGCTTTGCTGATCTCTCTCTTTCTTACAATTTATGAGGCCAATTATGAAGATGAGGTTGGAAGTTCCTGGAACTTCACTAAATGCAAACGGCAGTCCCTGCTGTTCCCATCAAATTAATTAACCGCACGCTATTGATGGCCGCTCAAGGCTGACGCAGGAGGCCCGCCCTGCGGCCGCCTCTATGGACATGAGGACCCAGAGTCCAGAGCCCAGCCGGGGCTCCACCACCTTCCGCAGTCCCTGCCTGGCACCACAGGGGACTCCAGGGACCCTCCTTTCAGCCCCGAGGCCCCACCTGAGCCCTTGACAACATAGGGCATAGATACAGAGCTTTCGATAGACAGACATACTGACATATAGCTAGTTACCCACACATGTATGCAGACACAAAATCATGAACACACAGCATACACAGGGTGTGGGAAAGCACGTTGGGCACACAAGAAAATAAACAGACTCAAGCGTAGTGACAGCCCAGCTGAGGGGACCAAAGCCCACTTGGATGAGGGCAGTGGGGCTGAGAGGGTCTCACTGCAGAAGGAACACTACAGCCGGGCCCTGGGCCTGCTCAGTCAGAGCCAGGCCTGAGTCCAGGGGAGCAGAAGGCCAGGCAGAGAGGTTCCACCGCCACCCAAGCAGCAAGCAGTGGTCCACCAGTATCTGTGGGGGATGGTTCCAGGATGCCCCTCGTGGGTACCAAAAGCTGTAGATGTCCAAGGCCCTTATAAAATGGTGTAGTATTTGCATATAACCTACACACATCCAACTGTATACTTTAAATCATCTCTAGATTGCTTATAAGTACCTAATACAATGAAATGTTTTGTGAATACTTGTCATACTGTATTGTTTAAGGAATAATGGGCAACCTTTCTCAAGACACACAAATCCCTCCATTAACTCTTTTTGGGGACTCCTGTGTCAGACTGCACAGTCAAGAGGACCCCTCCCCAACCCCCCCCCCACCCGCCAAGATGGATCTCTCTGGAGGACATGCACACTCTCCCCTTGGAGCCCATGACCTCCTGCTGCCCTTGCCAGAAGGTGGAATCAGGAGTTTGGTATGGAGGTGGTCTCTGGAATTGAGTCTCCTGACAGGAGGGGAATGGCAGGAATGGGGGCCCCTGGTTTCAGACACAGGAGTCAGTGCTATCCCACCCCCTGGTTCTGCAGATTTCTTGTGTGTAGGAAGGGGTTTACTGGCCAAGTTAACTGGAGACCCACTGGTTCCCTCTGCTCCTAGCAGTGGAGGCCGCTTCTTTGGACCTGGAGAAGCTGCTGTGATGACTAAGGACACTGAAGAGGGAAAAGGAGAGAAGCAATGGCTACCTTTGGATCCTAACACCCCAGGCTTCAGACTTCTGCCAACTCTGACCTTGCTTGGGATGGGGGCGGGCACGAGGGCCCAGCTCAGAGTAGAGCTAGTAGACCTGGGGCGGGGACAAAAGCAGCTCTAACACCTGGGGGCCAGGGATTTCCCAGCTTCTCTTGTCTCCTCCAGGCCCTGGACAGCCAACCTCCCTGGGAGAAGCTCTGAGGAAGAGGCTCACCCCTCACCAGTTTCTGGGCCTCTGACGGAGCTGTTTCTGGTTGGTACTGAGCTGTGTGCAAGGGGATCTAGGACTCCATGGGCTTTGGTTCCTTCCCTGCATGACCCATGCAGACAAGGCCCCATGGCGTAGACTTCAGGGCTCTGAACTAGAGTTGGGAGGCCCACTCTAAGGCTGCTGGGACCCCCTGACTGAAACAGAGGCCAGCTCTGGGACTCTGTAAGCTGACAAAGGACCCAGCAACTGACCCCACGCTGCCTCACAGCTAGTGCACAACGGTTTGAGCTCATCTCTGCATCCTGAGTGTCCTTTATGCTCTGCCTCAAAATCCCCCATGTCACAGGCCTCTCGAGGCTCCTTGCTGCTCCTCCAACACAGTCAACTTCTCCTGCCTGTGCCCATTCTTCTTCATACTTGGGATGCCCAAGCCTTCTTCTTCTGCATCCCTCCACTTCCCTCACCAAGTTCTCCATCCTGCAAGGTCCAGCCTCTGAAAAGGATCTTGATGCCACTAGCTGGACTAGCTCCTATCTATCTGCTCTACCAAACCAAGCCCCTCAGCTTGACTTTCAGTCCTCCGCCAGCCTAGCCTTCTCCTGGTGCCCAGCACATGCAGCCCCTCCAAAGTGGGTTCCTCAGTTATGCCCAGAGCCTGCTTACCCCTCTCAAATAGGCTATTTCACTGCCAGCCACTCCCCCTCTCCAGGCAGCCTTCCTTGACTGCCTCAGCCCTGTCAGTGGCACAGAGGCTACATTTAGTTGTTTCTAATTAGGCTTTGCCACTTTTGTTCATGTTCCCAGATAGCCTGTTCTAGGGCAGGGCCCACAGGAGATGTTGGTGGATAGACAGGAACTCCTAAATGCCTGACTCCATGAATTCACCCTTTTAATGTCCACAAGTCCCCTTCTGAGTTCAGGAGCTGACTCAGACCTGGCCTATTTGAAGAGCAGTTAACGTGCCTTTCTGGGCTCTGATTCAGCACCCATTCTATCCCTACCTGGGTGGAAGAAGGCAGGCAGGGCTGCAGCAGCTCACAGACACCAGGCAGGTTGAATGCCAAGTGCACTTTACTGGGCCTCTGGGCCTTCACATGCTGTCTTCACAGAGCCTGGGGCACCCCTCCCAACACCTCCAGCTGCACAGGAAGCAGGGTGGGTGGAGGGAGCACATGGAGTGAGTGGCTCATTCTCCTGCTCCGAAGGGTCATGGGTAATGCTGGGCCACAGCTGCCCGCCTTCCTCCTGCAGCCCCCATCTCACCCCCAGCAGCTAGACCCTCCGCAGTGTAGGAAAGGGCAATGCCTGGGCCTTCAGCACAGGAAGCTGGCTTCAAATCAGCCACCTGTTCCTGCTTAAAATGGGGCAAGGAGCCACGTGCAGAAGTCTACCAGGGGCAGTTGTGTGGTGGAAGGGAGAGCAGTCTCCTCTTGTTGAGGAGGGCAGGGCAGACCCTGGGAGCCAGGCTGGCCCTCTCTCTCAGGCCCAGGGAGCTGGTGGTTGAAGTGGTGCGGTTCAGCCAGCTGAGGCTAGAGGGGAGTACTGGATGGCCAGGTGGGGCAGCTGGTCTGGCTGGGTGCGCCCTCCGCCCCAGCCATGGGTCACCAGTCCCGCTCGGCTGGTTCTCGGTAGGGCAGGCCTAGGAGCCTGAAGACATCCTTCTCAGTGGGGGTGGGCAGCACTTGGCCAGACCCCACCTTAAGACCTCGGGTATCCCGCAACACAGCTGTGCTGAGGGCATGCTCTGACAAGCTCATGCCCTTGGTCTTAGCCAGAGCCCGCATGGAGCGGTTGAAGTGGGCAGAGCCGGTGAAGTAGAGCAGGGCGCAGGCAAACTCGCTGTAGGGCACAACAATGATGTCCAGTCGTCGATGCCGCCGCCCTGGCCCCGGGAGCTGGCACACCCCCAGGTACTTCTGCTGCTGGCCGTTCTCCTCCTGGCTCACCAAGTCATCAGTCAGGAACCCTGGCATAACACAGGAGGGCTGCTGGGAGGGTCAGGGACCCTGGTCACCCTGGGTCCTCTAGTCCCAGGTCACCCATTTACTTGCTGGTGACCTTGCCCTCTCTGGGCCTGTCTCCTCACCTGTAAAAGGTGTATAAAAGTTCCTCCTACCCCGCACAGCGCCACAGAAAGATCAGGTGAGACACTCAACCTGCAGGTGGTACTAAGCTGTTTCGTCTATTCCCTGAAATGGCTCCGGCCACAAGGCGAAATTCTCGGGGAAACAACCTGCCCCTGCTTCCTGCCTAGAGCTTGCAATTTTGAGGCTCTCCCTCCTGGGGGCCATCTAGCCCCACCCTGCTCCCTGCCAACCTGCTCACCCAGAGACAGAGCTCATACCTTGCTGGCGAAGGCTGTTCAGGAGGCGACTGAAGACTCCCTGGTGAGATCGGCCATCTGGGTGAGTGAGCAGCACATCGACATCCCCACAGGTTGCCTTCCCCCGACGGTAGGAGCCACAGGCCACGCACAGCAGCCCCGGGCTGAAGGCCTGAGCTGCTTCCCGGACCTGGGAAGGAGCAGGGAGGGGTCAGGGGCTGTGGACCTTAATCTTCCAAGGAGTTCCTCTCCTGTGTCAGCACAAGGGCTGACCCGACCCTGGGGCCCACCTTCCAGTTTACGCCCCAAGCCAATCCCTGGATGCAAGATGAAAGCCCAAGGAAACAGACCCCAGGGAACAGAGGCCAGAAATCCACCCAGGGAGCAGTTATCTAATTTCACCAGGACAGGCAAGGAAAAACCATGCTCACACGGTGGGAGGCAGCCTAAGAAGAGATGAAAGAAGTACTCGGATTCTGAGGAAAGCTCTGACCCTTCCCTCTAGTTCTTTCAGAGCACAGAGACACGCCTTCTCTTGGCCCCTGTCCAACCCGCGTGCCAGGTCTGTGAAACTCCACTTAGGACAAAAGGCCAGGTACGTGAAAGCCCTCAGCCAGGTCTCAGCAGCCCAGGTATCTGTGGATTTGGTGATACAGACAGTGTGTGATTTGGGGATTGAAGCCTGAACAAGTGGCTGGTACGGTGACCTGGGCCCAAGTGTGGGGGGAAACGGAGCCCAGAAATATAACTACAACTGTGTGGAGGGGGAGAGGAAGCAGAGAGGGAGTGGGAGAGGAGCCCAAAAATATAACTACACCTGAGATGGGAGGTGGGGAGGGGAGGCGAGGGGAGGGGAGGAGAGAGAGACAATTCTGAGCCAGTGTCTATACCCTTACTTGGAGGAATGGAGCTGGGTGAGGAGGGAGCTGTGACAGAGGGGACTGTCAGCTGAAGGGTCATTCCTCAGTGAGTGGGATAAGCTCATTAGCCCCTACCCAACAGACACTGAGGCCTTTCATATGCAGATAGCCTCCCGCCTCCACCCCAGGACACTGAGATTTCTGGGGTCCTGGATACCCTCAACCATGACACCTCAATTCTCGTGACAAGCAGTTCTGCTAATCCCCTCACTCCCTTCTTGAGCCTCCCAAGAAGATGGGAGGAGACCTAGGGTGAGTAATCCCATCAAAAACTCCTAAGGCTGGACCTCTTCGATGTGGGGGAGCAGGCCAGGTGGGCAGGGGTCCCAGACGCTCACTGGGGCATTCTCCTTGCCTGGACACCGTGGCTGAGTGACAGTGTCATCATGAACACCAAGGCCTGGGGACAGGTGAACAAAAGGGCCTGTCATCCATCCTGCGTGAGCCTCAGGGTTCTGTAGCTTGGAGAAGAGCTGAAGGCCGATTTCAGCTAAGCTGTCCATAGCGTCCTACCCTATCAGAATCCTAGACCAATGTGCGCAAACCTTGCCCACAGCAACCAGCCCCTAACCCTAATGCCAACTGGACACATCTAACCCTAAATGAACCCTAGTCTCTGTAATCTAGCTTTTATATGAACTTGATCCTTAACCCAATTCAAATGAAACCTTAATCTTAGCCAAACCTGATTTGTAGGACAACCAAAAATCTTAACTAAAAGCATCCAACACTAAGAAAACCTTACTCCTTATTCAGGCTTAATCTTAACTCACCCTCTTTTTCTTTAATAATTGATTGATTTGTTTATTTATTTATTTTAGAGAGAGGGGAAAGGAGAAAGACAGGGAGAGAAACATCACTGTGTGGTTGCCTCTCACGTGCCCCCAACTGGGGACCTGATGTGCAATCTAGTAATATACCCTGACTGGGAATCGAACCAGCGACACTTGGTTCGCAGGCCGACACTCAATCCATGGAGCCACAGCAGTCAGGTTAACTCACCTCTTGATTTAGCTTTCTTCTAACCCAAACCTAATCCTACTAGCACGAGGCTTCTTTACCAGTTCTGACCCATAGAGGTGGGCTTCAGAAAGTCCACACATCTGGAAAGAGATATAAAACTGCCCATTTGTACAACTTCTGAAGAGAAAGAGTTCCTAGTTTTCAGCAGGTTCTCAAAGAAGTTTGTGAATCAAAAATGTTAAGAACCTGTGCCCTGACCCACCATAACCTAGCCCAGTTCAAACCTCAACATCTTAATCTAACCTTAACATGAACCCAGTCCCAACACCATTCTAGCATGTAAGCCAATGCTTACTCTACTTGACCACTGAGAACCCCAATCTAAGGGGCTGGTTTTGCAGCCCTTCCCTACCAAAGCCACCCACCCCTCCTCTGGGCTCACAGCTTCAGTCTGGACTTGCTCTTTCCCCCCTGGTCCTCTGGTGGCCTGCAGCTCCCTCTGCCTGCTAGGCTCCCTGGCTGAGGGCAGGAGCTCTTGGCTTTGAGCCAGGCCCTAACCTTATAGCTGGGCCTGGCTCTCCCCACTGCTTACTGTCTGCTCAATCTCTGCAGCCTCCTCCCTGGGAATGCGTTCCAGAAAGTCATCGTAATGCTTCAGGCCGATGGCCTGCTGGCTAGTCAGGGAGGCCTTGTTACGGATGTCTTCTAAGCTCTGGAAACCCTGGAGAAAAGAAACCAGTGGGGGCACTATGAGGATCCAGGACCAATGAAAAGGCAGTGAAAGAGCAGACAGTCAAGGCTTCCATCACCCCCAGACTCCAAGAAAGACCTGAGACAGGACCAACCCCAGGGGCAGTTGCATCTGTAATCAATGGAACTTGGAAAAGGCAGGGGTCCTGGAAGACAAGCCCCAATTCAGCTGTGCTAAAATCCTAAAAGACTGGTTCACGATTCCATCTGGGCTCTGGATACTTATCCCTGAGGCCTAGTCTCTTCAGAAAGGCCCTTGCTGGTCTGGGAGACAGAGCAACATACGTCTTGTCTCTGCCACAGATTAACCTCAAATATACCAAGCAACAAGGCAGTTCTGGAGCTAGGAAAGGACTCTACATGAGCCCTGGACCCTTTAAAAAATGGTCTCCCTGTAGTCTGGGTTCATTCCAATCAGAGCACAGGGTAAGAGAGCTGTAGGTCAGGAGTTCTGAGACACAGGGAAACTGAGAGGGGGGTGGGATATGGCATTACCTGGTGGTACCACATCTGGGCAGTCTTGGTTCCAGCTCCCCAGATATTAGAGAAGAGTTCCAAAATAGGCACGCTCTCGCTGATGTGGTCCAGCTTCCGCAGATGTCCACTCTCTAGGATCTCCACGATCTTCTCAGCCATCCGTTTCCCAATCCCAGGGATACGGCAGGCCTCCTAAAGGAGGGGGATGGGAGAGGCAGGAAAGAAGAGTGAGAGGACAGGAGGGGTAGAGCCAGAGGGGTGGGGAAGCTGAGTCCTTCAGCAGATGTCTGAGTAAAAGCCAGCCAGGCTACTCGGCAGCTGATGGCTGTGTAAAGCTTGGGCACAGCTGAAGTTGAGATGTTTGGATGGAATGGGCTGGTTAACTTGTCTTTTGGTTTCCAGGGGGATGGAGATCAGCACAGGAAGCAGAGATACTAGTCACCATCATCATCACAGCAGTGAGAGCTAACATTTACTGAGGCCTTACTGTGTAGCAGGTCACGCACTACAGAGATCGTCTAATTTAGCCCTCACAGAACACTGAGTTTGTTACTATTCTTAGTCTCTTTTTACTGGTGAGAAACTGACACTCAAAGGGCTTAAGTAATTTGCCTAAAGTCACATAATTAGTGATTGATGGAAACCAGAATTCAAACCTTGGTCTGTTGGCCTCCAGAGTCTAAACATTTTAAAAACTTTATTATGGAAAAAATTCCAAAGTAGACAGAACAGTGTAACAAACCCCCAAGTAACCATTAACCAGCTTCTGTAATTATCAAGATTTTGCCAGTCTGCTTTCATCAATCTCTCCATTTTTTTCTTTTGTGCAAGTCCCAGACATCATAAAATCTTAACCACTCCACCTGATCCCACTTGTGACTGGAGCCTCCACCAACCTCTAGCCAGTAGAGAAGACCACATTCCACCCCTCCGCATACCCTGCCCTGGCCCCCAGGTACCTGGTAGGAGGCAACAGGCTTGTGGAAGCTCTTGAGGGCATTGATGGCCTTGGCATAGCCCAGGGCCCTCCACTTGTCTCCCTGAACAGTGTAGGCTTTGGCCAGCACTTCCAGCTTTTCTGTGATGTGGGCATTGTGGTTGGTCGCCTTCTGACTTGAAGACTGTGCACAGACCCACTTATCCAGGCCCTCAGGGGCTGGGCTGGGCTCACCATCTCCCTCAGAGGGGGTGGGGTATTGGCCACTAATCAGGGCTTCCAAATCAGCTGCGCTAATCTGGGTCTCTTCCCCATCACTACTTTCATAATCAGAGCCGGGCTTGAGGAAAGGAAGGAGAAGAGACAATAAATTCATGCGCTCCGTGAATGCTCCTCAAAGGTGGGGGTTGAGTCTCCTAGTTAGACCCCAAAATCAGGCTGGGTCTTCTGCATCAGACTTGGGTCTCCTTAAGTGTTGAGTCGTGTTCCATTTGACTACCTCAGTCCCAGCCCTATGATGCCCAGTGGCATGTGGTAGCTTTGATCTGGGCAAATACAGGATGAGTGTTGGGAAGATCTAAACGGCTTCACAATAAAGAGAGCCCTCCTCTCTCGGGGGCCCTGGACTTCCTGAATGAATACTGAACAGCCATGTTTCTGTGATCTAGCTTCAGGGAAAGGGAGCGCTGGGGGCTGAAAGGCTCCTTACCTGGGCTTGGGGGCTTGGAGCTTCTTCTGTCCTCTGAGGAGGAGATACAGGTCTAGTGGGAGTAGGGGGAGGACAGAGGGCTGTCCTGAGAAGACCCTCAGAGCCTCCAGGAGGAGTAGAAGAGTCTTGGTCTGCTTTACTGAGCTGTGGTTGGGACAGGTACCTGCAGGGATGGTGATGGGAAGATAAGACACCAAAGGTCTTACCCTACCTCTGCTCCTAATCTTTCTCTACTTGGAAACCTTGGTTTTCCAATGTGTTCAATTAAGACAATGTGTTATTTTTAATAACCCAAGGAAAGAGTTCAAGGTGCCGCCAGAAAACATTTGAGAAAAGTCTGGGACCAGCCCACCTGTCGGGGATGAAGATGCTGAATCCTGCTGTGTCCACCAGTCTTCTCTCCTGCAAACACAAGCTCAGCCAGGCTGACTTTACCAGCTGAGCACCCAGGGGCAGCCGGGGCAGTCTAAGGAGACGGAGGGCTCGCTCACAGTCCATGCCATCATCCACCACGATGTGAGTGACCCCTGGGGCCTGGGCAGGATGTATCTGGCCACCATGTTTGACAATCTGGTTCTCAAAGAGTTCTGCCCGGGTTCGCCCAATGCCTGTGGGCACAACATGGGCCCGCAGGGGGCTCAGCCACTCTGTGAAGATATTCAGATGCCTATTGTCATAACTTTCAGACATGATCCAAATGATCCCATTATAGTCCCCTACTCCCAAACAATCATTTTCCTTCCATCCAGACAGCCTGCGTTCTGGGGACTCCACCATAAGCACATGGTTAATTTCTTCATGGGCCATTACTTGATGTAAGGGGAAAGGATTTTGGTAAGTCCTGTTCCCTCGTGTAAATTAGAATAGTGTCTGGCACACTGTAGGCATCCTATAAATCAATTTGTTCATTTATTCCTTCAAAAAGTATTAATAGATACCTACTGTATACCAGGCACAAGGCACACATGTCTTGCAATTATAGGTCTCACAGTCTAACAGATCCTCCCTTCCCACCCGATATAAGCTTCTGCTATCCATTTGTCAATTTGGCTGCAAAATATCTTATAACTCTGGGGACCTGAGATGGATTTCTGGGCTCTCCCCACCCCCTCATTGCAGGCAACCTCCTGGAGAGCAAAGGATTCTGCTGGTCATTCATTTCCTTAGGAACCAGGAAGTATTTTCTGATTGACGGAAGTCTTAGGGTGGGGCAAAAGATAACACAGCAAGTGGCCTGTCAAAGACTGGGACCAAGCCTAGTACCACGCATGTATAAATCAATCTGCAGGCCCTGCGCAGGCAGAGTAGGCTCTAACATCTGATTCTGGCCACGAACAATGTAGAAAGTCTAAAGGTTCAAGCACATGAGGGTTCTGAGACTGGGTCTGCTCACCTCCTTCTCCATCTTCCCTCTTGGGAATCTTTGTAAGTGCTTTTGATGATGGATTTGCATGAATTTTCTTTCGCTTGGGAAATGCCTTCAAGATGCCCCTGGGGTCCATTGAGGTATGGCTGGGTCCTGGCCTTTCTGTTTGAGAGTTGATCAGGGCAGCTGTCATGAGGAAACCCAGAATTGAGGTTCTCCAACCCCTTTGCCCATGGAGGTAGGATCTCTATGGACTTGGGGGCAGTAGCCCAGTTCCTCAGGGTCTCCCAAAACCATTTGAACTTCATTAGTTTGGCCTAGCTCTACACTCACCAGCCTTTCAAAGTCAGAGTATTGGGGAAAATGGGGGGAGCAATAGAACTACTGGGGGAACTTCTGAGGGGTACCAAACGGTATCATTCCTCAGAGGGGTTACTCTAAAGATTCTGTGTAGTGTCTGCCCTGCTGCATCCCAAAGGGGTTTACCAAGAGGGGATGCCAAGGTAGGAAATAGAGCTAAATCTTTAGGAAGGACTTGGTCTCCAGAGAAGAGTGGAACCTGGGTGAATCTGCACAAATGCCACATAATCTTTTCTCTATCCCCATCACAGACCTGCAGAGGAAAACCTGGTGGTGCGGGTGTGGGAAGTTTGGGAGACAGGCAGAATACCCTGTACCTGCCCTGGTTGCAGGCCTCTCGGCATGGGAGTACTCGACCCCGCAGCTGCGGGAAGATGGGGCACGGCCACAGCAGGTGTGCAGCGTCTTCCGGGAACGAGGGAGTCTCGGCTTCACAGCTGGGGGTAGAAAAGACTCGGGCAGGTGTGGGGTGCCCGCCGCGGTACGCAGCTGGAGCGTGCTCGCGACTCCCACCTGGGGCCCAGAAGGGTGATGGCGAGTCCGGACCCTGCCCAGAGGATTCAGTCCGGGAGAGGGTCAACTTTAGGCTCAGCAAGCCATCCGGAGGGTGAGCATAAACTACTACTTACTTACCAAGGCAGCCAATGAGAGCGGATGAAGTGACAGAAGGGCGGGGGGGTGGGGGGTGGGGAAAATGACCAGAACAAGTTCCGGGTCAGCCGGAAGTGACCCTAAGCCGAACGGTCGCCATGGTAGCGGCCGGGCGCACAACTGGGCGGAGGGAAGATGGCGGTGACGCGGTGGCTGGAGAGTCTGCGGGCTGCTGAGAAGACAGCACTGCTGCAAGATGGTAACTCGACGTTCCCCGCGAGTTCCCTCGATCCTTACCCTAGGCTCCGGCCCTCCGCTCTGGCGCCTCCGGAAAGGGCCCAGAGCCTGGGACGGCAGAGCTGGCAGAGTCTCGGCCGCCACCCAACCCAGGTCCTGCATTTACAAATGAGGAAACTGAGGCCCAGAGAGATGATGTAATTGGAACACGCATCTCTGGATACCCCCTAGTTTCCTGTGTACCACTTCGCTCTGCTCGGAGATCTGTTACTAATAAATAACACATAATTCCTTTCACCTTCATTATGTCGTTTGCCTCTCACTGCTGTCCCGAAAGGCTGTTAATTTTCCACCCATTTTACAGAAGAGAAAACTGATCCAAGAGGGTTTTAGGTCAGCCCGAGATTCCCACCCAGTCAGGTACAACTGCATCTTGACCTGGAATCTCATGAACCTTACTTTTGGGGTTCCACTGCTGAATGCAGCCTGGTGTCATGGAAAGTGTCAAGAGATGTCAGGTGCTAATTACGACTCTGCCATTAATTCATCGGGCTCTCCAATCTGCCCCTGTACTTGTTTGGACCTCACTTTCCTCATGTGTAAAATGAGGTGGATGGCCTCCCTGTTATCTCTGAGGTGCTTTCTAGCTGTAATATTGTTTGTAAGTGACCTTTTAAAATGTTTCACGGGTTTTTAGGGGAGACTGAGCAAGGGCCTGGGGTCTGTGCCTAGAAGAGATGGCACAGAGGTATGGAATTCTGATTTCCCTTCTGGGATTGGCGGATGTAGGGTACCCACCCTCATCACCACCACCAGAACTTCAAGGCCCCTTCCTGGACCCACATGGCAGCCAGAATGAATTAGGTCTTAATTCCTGTAGTTTTTAGGGTACCTATTAGGGATTCACAACTGTAGGCAAAGGCCAATTAGGGAAGCACGGAAATTAAAATCAGCTGCTCATTTGCTCATTCATAAACACAGCATTTAAGGAGGCTTTACCATGTGCCAAGCTGTGTACTAGAGAAGATAGAAAAAGACAATAAGCAAACCATTATTAAATACATGGATACACTTTGTCAAATCTCTCCTGTAGATTTACCTTCCTGGTGTGTGGCTGGGTGGGAGATGTTATCTCCTTCCTACCAAGAATCACTGCTATTGGTAATGAGAACCCAATACATTTTTTTTCAAGAAATAATTTACGTCCATTGTGGAGATATGAAAAATAAATAAACAAGTTACCCATAATCCTACCTTCCAGAGATAATCATAATTTACATTTTCATACACAAACTTCTGTATTTTTTCTATGCATATACACATAATTTTAAACAAAATACTTAAAATTTTTTATATTCACATACATATATGTACCTACTTATATAACAAATACATATTAGAGTAAACTATAGATAAAAATTATATAATCTTTGGGTAAGGGAGAATATTCTAAGTACAACTGGGTAGTAACCACAAAGAAAAAACAGTTGACTATATAAAAACTAAACACTTGTTTGAGAAAACTCACTTTAAGTAAACTTAAAAGGCAATTGAAGCAATATTTGCAACATATATGACATATGGTTAATATATCCAAAGCTCAATTAGATTAGTAAGAGAAACATGAATACCCAAGTAAAATAGGCTAAGGCCTAAACAGGTGATTCACTAGAAACACAACCAGTAAACCCATGGAACAACGTCAACCTTACAAATATTTAAACCATACAGATTATCCTAGTATGGTTATAAGAGCATGGACTTTGGTCTCGAGTTTAATCCTGGGCCCATCATGTCCTAGCCTTATGACCTTGGACGAATTGTATGACCTTTAAGCCTGAATTTTCCTCATTTATGAATGGGGGCACATAGGATTATTATGAGAATTGAGTACAGTAAAACATGTAAAGTACCTGGCCAATAGTAAGCATTGCATCCTGCCTGGACTCAAGACTGGACTCCAGGGGGAGAAGAGGGTCGGGCCAGAAACACCCTCAGCTACTCACAGGCAACACCTTATACCCCACTCCTTCCAGCTCTTTGAGCTATCCAAATGATTAAGGATGGTGTGACCTAGAGGGCTGCTGAAAGACATGCAGATTTCAGGGGTGAGTTCCCCAGAATATATTATATTAGGAACTACTCTAGAGAACAATGTCTTTGGGGAGTGAATTGGACAGGAAAAAGGCTTGGTAGATAGGATATAATTGCAGGTTTTGGTTAGTGACACCCTTGACTCTGGTTTAGGGCCTTGGTTCTTGTATTCATCAAATGTATGTTGGACCTGTTAACTGGGCATTAGTCTTCTGTTATTAGTCTCACTGAGGAATCTACCTTTATCCACTTACCTGTCTAAAAATAGGGGAAATGCCAGGTACATGGTGTTAGGAAAACTATAGGCAGGGGAGATAAAACCCCTCTTATCTAGTAGAAGAGACAGGCAGTAACCAGTCACACAAATGTAAAATAATAAGGTAAATGCCATGAAGAAAACATGGGGACTAACATCGTGTGACTGTGTGATAGGAATGGCCTAGAGGTGTGCAGAAGAAGGCAGAACAATTGCATGGCTAAAGGGAGTACTTGGTTGGGAAACCCAGTTTACTATCCTGAGAACATAAGCTTGTTTTAGGAACTGAGGAGAGAAAAATATATCATTCCTGAAGAGAGAGATGCTTTTAAAAGTATCATACTATGTGGTAAATGCTCCACTGAATAAAGTATTAGAAGGGTATAAACAAGGAAGCAAATTTTGCCAATGTGGCTGGGGGTGATATTTTAGGAAGACTTCCCAATGGAAGTGATATTTGAGCTAGGTTTTGAAGGGTGAGGAGGAGTTCAACAGATGGAAAGAAATATGGAGCTATTGCTGATAGAAGAAACAGCAGGGCAAAGATATGTTGAAAGAAATCTTCAGAAAGGAAGAGAGTCCCAAGACATGTCTTAAAGTAATAGTGGACGGTGGTTGGCAAGGAGTGGGAGGCCCTGGGAGGGTTTCTTAGTATGCCCAAGGCTGTTGGTGTTTCCCAGGTAGACCCCTTGATCTGTAAGGCACAAGGCAAGAGGAGGCTTGGGGTTAAGGCACTCTCTGCTTTGTGCATAGGGAAAAGGAAGGTGCACTATTTGTTCCCAGATGGGAAGGAAATGGCTGAAGAATATGATGAGAAGACGAAGGAACTACTTGGTAAGTGACGGACTCCCAGTGGGCCCTTAGGAACACTTGGGGTGACCTAAGCACACACTCCTAGCCTGAGGCTCGAAGGAGGAACCTACCACCAAATGTGGGAGCGAGGGAAAACTGAGGCCTTTGAGGCAGGATTGTTCCTGAGAATAATCTGAGGTCAGGGCTGGACACCAGAGGTGGAGTGGGAGTTTGTTTGACCAGTAAATCCCATTCCACCCCAAACAAATGAGAGAGTGAGTAATTTTTATAAGGTAGGAATGGGAATGTGGAGAGTCCATTGGGAAAAAATTTACCAAGAAGGCAGAATTGGAAGTGAGTCTTGTAGGCTGGATAATGATAAGGGCAGGCTTTTCACTGCATATATATATATATATATATATATATATATATATATTTTTTTTTTTTGCTTGTTTTTTAAAGAAACCACACTAAGGACAAGCAAGTATCAGAGGCAGTAGTTCCTGACCTTGTCTCAGAGGCAGCACTATTAAATATTGACCTTTATCTTAGAGAATGTCAGAATCAAAGGGAGTAGGGGCTAGAAATGGTAATTTTGTAGGATTATCATTTGTGTTCCTGCAGCTCTTTTCCTCCAAGAATAGGCTCAGGAATAGGGGCTCCAGCTCAGATTTCTGGGAATTATTTGATTTGTCCACTCTCTGTTCCCAGGTCTACACATCAGCATTAACTGACTTCCCAGAGCTAGGTGGCTGGTTCTTTGACCCAGGGCCTGAGGCTGTCAGCAATGGGAGTTAGTCTCTTTATTAAGTTCTACCTGAAATTCTAAGACCAATGCTGGAATCATGGACTGGATTTTTTTTCTTGTCATTATTCTTGACTTTAATTTCTTCCTGGGTCTGATCGACAGGTAGGATTGGTGAGGGAATTTCTTTTTCCCTTTTTCTGACAGCTCATAAATGTCCAGAACCGACAACACAGATTACACTGGTTTGCATTCTCTTAGTCTCCAGTCCTAAAATGTGTGTCCTGCGCATGTTCAGTCACAGAGTGAAGTGTTGATCCCTCCTCATTATGAGCTGCTTGGGCCCCAGTCCCAATTGGTTTAGTCTGGTGCTATTAAAAATCTTGATGTGTTTAGCATATGACACTGATTTGGTGGAAACCAATACAGTAGTAATATCCTCACAATGCATTGTAATTTATAGCGCTCCCAGGGGGTGACAGCCTTGGAATGCCTAACAGGGGCGAGCTTATGAAAGCAGAGGTCACGTGGGCTAACCACCACCATCACCAGGCCAGAGTCTAGGCTCAGCTCCTCTCCCCCAGCCCCCAGCATCACCTTTTCACACAGAGCAAATCAAACAGCCATAGCTGCTGTGGCTATAAAAACAAACAAACAAATAAAACCCAGGCCCCTTAGTTGCACTTGGATGTGAAATTAAAATGAAAAAGTTCAGGTTCCTTCATTTGTAGCATCCTATGTTAACCTGTCACTTCTCTTGGCAGGTGGGAAATAGAGGCCTCCAAACTCATTTTTCTATACTTGATCTTAGCCAAAAAAAAAAAAAAAGGTCAAGAAGCGATATAACTCCACTTTCTTAAAAGCAGAAATGGAGGTTCACAGGAGAACATTGTTTGTCTAAAGTTTACCTGATAATGATGTTACTACCATAACTTTTATTGGGTGCCATGCTAAGTGCTTTCTGTGAATGATCTCATGTGATCATCCTCATACAGCCCAGTGAGGTAAGTACTGGTGTCCCTGCATTACAGGTAAAAAATTAAAAGGCAGTTCCAAGAGGTTAAGACCCTTGTTGAGAGTCACGTTGCTGTTTAGTTTCTGAGCCAGGATTTAAACCTAGGTCTGTCTGATTAAGAGCCCATGCTTTAGTCTGCCACAACATACGGTTGGGAGTTGAGAATATTTAATCCTGCTTTATTTTCTTCTTATTAAATTTTGCTCTCCTCAGCATGACCTGAGTAGGGGCTGGTGAGAGCAGGACAGAGATGGGCAGAGAGAACCACCGGATCCATGGAGCAGCTGATCCTTTTCTTACTCATCTCTAACCACTGTCCCCCGTCACCGCACCCCCGGCAGCTGCCCTTGCAAAATACTGTTCATTATTAAGTGTTGAATATAAGTACTCCCTGGGCCTGAGCTGACTTTTACTTGTGCATTCTATGAAGTAAAATATGGACAGGGTTTTTGTGGCCGTAAATGGGAATAATTTCCATTTTTTTCAAGCTAATAAATTTGATAATTGGCCAAACTGGTATTCTGTTAGAAAAACCCAGAAAGTAATTTACAGGGGAAGAATTGCCAATGGTGCGTCTGTCTAGGATGGAGTTTGTCCACTCTGTGTTCATAAGCATGGTAGTGTCATATTATTTTCTACCCTGTCAGTGCTATTCATTCCTACCCCCCACAATGAATGCTGTATGTATTCATAGAGGAAAAAACTGAAGGGCCCCATAACAATGATCGGAACATCAAACCAGCCCAGTAGAACACAGCATGTCCAGGGGGGCAGAGGCTGAAGGGCAGGCCATCCCCCAGCGATTACATTTGGATTATCGGCCTAATCTGCTTTGGTATTTGACCGCCAGCCTAACCACCCCAGGCTGCATTTGGAGGATGTTGAGCACTTTCATCCCCAAGCACTTCACTAGCTTTATAAATGACCCACTCGATTCCCTTCAGCCTCCTCGGGGATGGGCCGTGGCAGCTGTTTAATGGCCACATAGCAATGTTGCAGTGTTTTAGGGCAGAAAAGAAGAATCCTACATCTAGTTTAAGCTGCAGGGAGTATTTAGGAAGGGGGAATGTAATTATCCACATTGGAAATGGGCCAGGGCTTTGAGCTTTGGGGAAAGAGGCTTTTAGGACCTCTACTTTGCAGCCCACCTGAAAGATGGGACCTCCTTTAGCAAGCAGTCCTGGACATCAGCCTGCTTCCTGCTGACTTAGGAAAAAGCCCCCAGGCACTGCTTCCTTCATATATTCCCCATCAGACCCTTAACAGGGTCATTGGAAGTCTCCTTTCCAAGGACTGACCCTGGCTTAGCCGGAAAGATATGACAGCGTCCCAGGGAGCTGCCTTGCACACACCAGTTTGGGTTTAACATATAATCAAATCAGAGTGACAGCAGGTGGAAACAGTCTTCTGTTGCCGGAGGAGCTGTCCTTGAGTTCAGGAACAAAGACAGAACAAGAAACGCAAAATGCAGATTTGCATGTGTGCATTCATGCCCACGTCCATGGGAAAACATAACAAGAACCTCACCAAAATCGTTTATTGCATTTCATAAGGGAATGAGTAGGGATACTTTCTAATGCATTCTAACAAAGAATTTAATCCCAAGGCTTTATTTTATTTTTTTAAAAAAGCTAAAACAGCCAAGGGTGCCAAGTTCCTGTAACCTGAATAGCTTTTAAGGTCAGTAGTAAAGAAATGAGTAGCTAATTTTCCTCCTCCTCAGTGTGCTCCTTGGGGAGGCTTCTGTGCAAAACCCAACATTTCCTTGGAGTTAAAGAATAGACAGGGAATACTGGGATCAGAATTTCCTCTCCTAGCCATAGTGCTGTCCAGCTTTAGGACATATGATTTAACAAGTCCCATGGTTAGGAGAGCACCTCACATATCCAGCCCCAGATAGGTAAATTATATTTTAAAATAATCCAAGTTTTTCCTTTAAAGGCTAAAATATAAAAAGAGAAGTAGAGCTACTTAAAAAAATAGAAACCTTTCTAAATATCATAATGCTTATTGAATATTTATAGAATATAATTTAGCCTTTTATTAATGATTCAAATTCTGGACTTGAAATTGGGAGACCTGAATCGTAACTGTAGCTCTTGCAAGTCAGTTTATCTCTCTGAGCCTTGATAATTCCTCCTTCTCTGTCCCCTGCAGAGTGGTGGCAAGGGAAGAAATGCTATTTCTCATTTAAAAAACACAGGCATCGGACTAGATGCTTTCTGAGGGACCTGCCCCGTGAAGATCTGTGGTGACTGTATCTCATATAGCAGCCCCTCGGGTCTCAGGGCGCGTATCTGCCCTCACACTGAATGGTCCCCTGTGCTTTGTAGTCCTGACGCTGCCCTCTGAGGTGAGCTGTTCCCTCATGCCCACATACCTGGGAAGACAATTAATTTCCTGCCATATTCTGCACGTAGCATTTTATATACATAGTCTGAGTAAGAATCCAGGAGCGGTCGAGTTAGGTGTGTGGGTCTTGTCACAATAAGCTGCTGCTTGAAGGCATTTGTCACTTCTGAGTTTGTGACTGTGATAGAGGCCCCCAGAAGGCTGGCTTCCAGTTAAGCGCGGTGCTGTATTACATGAATAGATTTGGATGTATTCCTGGTTACAGTCCATTCACTTAAAAGAGTAGAAGTATTTTGTGGAAAAAAAAAAATAGTTGCCTATAAAGCATATTTCCAAGTTTTACTCTTCCATATTAATTTTCATTATAAACTTGGAAATGTGTTTCTAGGGAGAATTTTTGGCCCTAAGACGTAATAAAATCACACTGCAGAATGCAGCAGACCTTGTAAAAGTACACATTCAAGAGAAAATTCTAATTTTACAGCACACTTTTGTGTTCAGCTTGCGTGCCTTACTTAGAGCAACGAGGGTGTTTGGGTTAGGCACAGCTGCTCAAAAGGTCTCAAGGAAGCCCACTGATCCCCTGATTTAGAGAGTCAGGCTGCAGCTCTCATCCCTGCCCACCCACCCCACCCCCAGCCCCCGCCGCCCCAGCCCAGGAAAAGCAACTAACTGGAATAGCTGCAGCAGGATCCCTGGCCCTTTCTGAGTTGTTTAGCTCCTAACAACAGCATTAGCAGCATCTGGGCTGCCCAGGCTGGAGTACACCCCAGTGCCGCAGGAAGGGAGAGGAACAGAGAGGTCACAGGTCGGCTGAGTGGGGTTCCCAGCAGGGCTTTTCAGAATGTCCATTGAACTAGTTTTTTCCTTTATAATTTCTGTAATGTATGTTCCTTACTTGGAAAAAAAAAGCTTTATGCAAACACCTGGCTTGTAAAGCAAGGTAAATAAGAGATAGTTGTTTGCATTATAAAAGGATGATTCTTCACAAAAAACTCACATTAGATCTTATATAAATAATTTAAAGTATGGTGTGTGCTTACCTTTGTTCAGATATACCTGAAATGAGTGAATTTCTACATTTGAACTTTCTGAATCATAAGGCAAATATGCCTACCAGCTTTCACCCTCTTAATTCATTTTTCCTTTGCACATTTTCAGAGGGAAAAAATGCATGTCAACTCACTCATTCTGGGATCCAAATTTTCCCAGTTACAATAGCTACCCTTTTCCTAACCCTCACCTGTAGCTCCCACTTTTACCCTGCTCCCTTTACCTAATGTGATGTCAATGATTCAGCAGAACAGAGCAGAGCCCCTTTCCCATGATCCCATCACTTCTTTCTCTCCCCAGTAAGAAAGTGGCGTGTAAAAAGTGCCCTGGGAGCCTTCGGCCAGTGGCAGATTGAGGTGGGAGAGCCAGCACCCCATGGAGCAGGGAACCTGGGGCCTGAACTCATCAAGGAAAGCAATGCCAACGTATGTTTATCTATCAGGTGTCTTGGGGAGGCAGCACTGAGTGGGGAGTGGGCTGCCAGCCCTTGAGGACAGGGACCATATCTTCTTCCCCGCTTCATCTCCAGTGTGCCCACCTGGACACAGTGCTCTAGAAGTGTTTGCCTGAATGAATACCCAAGGGGTTTTTGGCTCGGTCATCCCAGGGCAAGGGCTCTGGGCCTGGAATGTCACAGTGATAGAAGCACCAGAGGGCAGAGATTTGTGGAGGGGGGCCATTCCTTCCTACCCCTCCCCAAGAATGGTCGGGGCGTTGGATTGCCTTCTACAGCCCATCTTCATGCGCAAGGACACCAAGATGTGTTTCCAGTGGCGGATTCGAAACCTCCCCTACCCTAAGGATGTCTATAGTATCTCTGTGGACCAGCAGGAGCGCTGCGTTGTTGTCAGAACCACCAACAAAAAGTAAGTAGCGTGGTTGGCAGAGGCCTGTCTGTGTGTGAGCAGGATGTGGGTGGAGTTGGACCCGGCTTAAGGCTCAGACTGCTCCCTACCCTGGGTGGGGGAGGGGCAGAGAAGCCTCCTCTTCTAGCTCTGAGGAAGGAAGGGAGAAGGGCTGTCCTGAAACTGCAGTAGGCGATCAACACTGAAGGGCTTTCTCCTACAGGACAAGTTATAATAATGTAATTAACTTTATCAGGGCAAAGAAATTTAAACAAGTGTCTGGTCCAGTACCTTGCATATACTAGGACTCAATAAATATATTTTTTAAATAATTTATTTATTTATTTATTTTATTTTTAGAGAGAGGGGAAAGGAGAAAGAGAGGGAGAGAAACATCACTGTGTGGTTGCCTCTCACTCGTGCCCCGAACTGGGGACCTGACATGCAACTTAGTAATGTGCCCTGACTGGGAATCAAACCAGCGACACTTGGCTTACAGGCCTACGCTCAATCCACTGAGCCACAGCAGCCAGGGCCCTCAATAAATATTTTTTGAATAAATGAGGAGATGAGGGGATAACTTATGATCTTAGGTGCTTCCGTTGTAAGGTTATTGTGACCTTGACCTCTGGCTGGATCCAGTCCATAGTGAACTTGGCCTGATGATAATCACTGTTAGGGCTGGCCTGGAAGGGAGCTAGGACCTGGAAGGTACACCTGTGCGAGGTGACAGTTATAGGACTTTCAAGTGTTGGCCCAGGAGCAGCCAACCTGACCTCTCCCTGGACTGAGGGACAGTGGTCAGTGCTTTGGCCTCTTGAAAGTCTTGCATTATGTTTCAAAAGAGGTACTCAACTTCCCTTTTCTCCCCTCCTCGTTGTCTGCTAGGGGGAGGCAAAATGTGGGGTTGAGGGGACCGAGGTGACTGAGATGGACATTTGATCCTGGCAGGGCTGCTTCTAGGCTGACCATCTTGGAAATGTATTGATCCTATTTGGGTTTCTGGAGCTCTGACTGGTCACAGGAGAGAGAAGAGCCCTGTCATTAATCAGTTTTGCTGTGGGCCAGGGGGATCGCAATGACATAGATTTGGGGCATTGAAATGAAAGGTTTTTATGAGTTACTGGTCCACAAGCTTTGAAGCCACCCAACATGCCTCTTGGGGTGCTAAGCTTAATGTAGCTGACCTTACTGGTTTATGTGCATTAAGGAAGGCCCAGCTCTTTGTCCATCTTCTCAGATAGTGTGGTGCCCACCGCCCCTCCCCTCCCCTGTCCCTCAGGCCCACAAGGCCCACGGGGAAGCAGCATGGTTCCCACGCTCCCCCAAGTGCAGCCCTGGGTCCTGCCCACTTTTTATGGTGCCCCCCCCCCCACCCTATCACTTTGGCCGGGTTAAGGAGACAGGGAAGAGGTGGAGATGAATGAGTTAATTTCAGGATTATTGCTGTACATGCAGCCAGTAGCCCCTGCAGTGGGCCTTGTCTATAAAGTTATAATAATAAGAGTTTGCGTTTATAAAGCACTTCGAAGCCCTCAGACAAAAGGCACTTCATTCCTGTTATTGTTCTCATCATTAACAGGAGTCAGTGCCTAAAGTGGAATTTAGCAATTTCAGACAACTGAGAAATTGCCTGTAGGAAAACAAACTCTCTACTTCAGCAAGCATTCCCTGGCGTAAGAGGCCTTGGGTCCAAATGGGGACAAAAGTGCTCTGACAGCACTTGAATCTGCAGCCCAGCAGTTTGTGGAGCTGGCTGCTGCCTCCCTTTTGTCCCCCAGAGGTCACTGTCGAATACAGATATCAGGCAGAAATGTGATTACCAGGGAGAGAAGAGAAGCTAGCTAGCTCACCAAAAATTCACGTCAGTGCAGATCCTCTGGGTCCCATCTCCTGCGCGTACTCAGCTATAGGTGGCGCTGTTGGCCAGGAACTCGCTGGCTGGAGGCCCACTCCAGTGCCCAAGGGGCAGGGGGTACATTTTTTAACTGATAGGTGAGGCCATGTGGGATGGGAGTAGTGCCTCAGGAGGGGGCAGGGCCAGAGATTGGAGGGGAGAAGAGTTTGCCCATTTTGGAGCCAGCACTGAGTCTGGTCCAGTGACCCAGCCTGGCTCAGCCCAGCCTTCCCCAGGTCCCTCTGCAAGGAGGTGGGTGAGAGGGATCGCTAAACCCTTAATTCTGAGCTTAGTGGCATTTTCATCTTCTACCTGGAGTAGCAATGTGTCCTGTACCTTTACTACCACTAATTAAACAGAACTTTATGGCTTTTCCTTTGAGCAATGTTTAACTTTCTCAGAATACTTTAAACATCTATTTTCTGATTATCACACCATCTGGAGGTGGGCAGGGTACATATTTTTATTCTTGCATTATAGATTAATGATTATGTAAGTGTATCTGTAAAGTCAGACTTGCCAAAGGTAAAGTTAGTAATGGTCTCAAAGCCCAGGCACCTGCAGTTTGCCTTCTTCATTGACCTGAAGGTTCCATGCCTGCCCCAGTCTGGAGTGTTGTTACTAGTAAAAGCCAGATTTCCTTTATCCATACCTGCCTTGTCCCTGAAGAACTGGGTTGGCTACTTTTTTCTTTTATTAATTTTTTTATTGATTTGAGAGAGAGAGGGGAAGAGTAGGGAGAGGGAGAGACAGAAATAGCCACTTGTTCCGTCTCTTATTTATGCATTTATTGGTTGATTCTTGTGTGTCCTGATGGAGGATCCGGACCTGCAATCTTGGCATACTGGGATGACACTCTAACTAACTGAGCTACCGAGCCAGGGCTGGGCTGGCTACTTTTACTGAAGGAATTGATTCCAGTGTATCATGTCCTTGGTCTCAAGTATTAGTGAGGGAAGGAAGAAAGTGCTTCTCCAGGATCCCAGTGTGGCGCCATCTGTTCCTGTTAAGAGCGGTTGTGCAAAAAGAAGGTTCTTATCGTCATCCTATAAGCTGGCAGCTGTAAGTGGAAGGCGCCAGGGCTCTGGAGTGGGACTGTGTTGGCTGAAATCTGGCCTTTGCCATGTATTAGTTGTAGTATTTTGGGAGAGGTTTCCTCATCCATCACAGGAGAACACTCATACCTTTCTCACAGATTGGGGAATTTGATGGAATCCCATATGCACAAATGCCCAACACAATGGCCGGCCATAAGCAGGTCCTCAATGATTCTTTGAAAATTGGGATGTGAAGGGAGCCTGGCTGATCTGACCTCAGTGATACTAACACTAGAGGAGGTGTTAACAGACACAGCTAGAAAAAAAAAAGATTCTGTGCTGAAATACCTTTAAGAAACTCTGAATTAAACAAGTATGTGAATGTGTACTGTGACTCTCAAGGAGGGGCTACTACAGGCAGGGATGAATAGTTTGCCCAGAGCCTTGACATTTAAGAAAGAAGGAAGATTTGCCCACTGATTTTCTAAGGTTGGACTGGCTGGAAGCTTCTCTGGACTATTCTGGCCAACCCTGAGTGCAGATATACAGCATGCCCCTGGAGGTGTGTGGGGCATGGCCCGTGTGACTGTATACAGTGTCCCTGCTTCTACTTTAAGCCTGTCCTCTAGCGTCTTTCTCAGAAGACCTGGCCTCTGTGCTCTTTCCCAGTTCACTGCAAGGGAAAATGGGTTGGGAAAGGGTTGGGAATTGGGAAGGCAATACAGTGGGAAGAGAGTGATGGGGTGCGACGGGCCATTTCTTCTTCTTTTAATAATCCTCACTTGGATATGTTCATTGATTTTTAGAGAGAGAGGAAGGGTGAGAGAGAGGCAGAGACAGAAACATTGGTTGGTTGCCTCCTCCAGAGGCTCCGACTGGAGATTGAACCCACAACCTAGGTATGTGCCCTGGCCAGGGATCGAATCCACGAACTTTTGGTATATGGGATAATGCTCCAATCAACTGAGCCACCTGGCCAGGGCTGGTAGGTCATTTCTGAAATAGCCAAAATAAAAGAGCTTTCCTTTTGGCACACGCTGAAGAAAGTTGGCTTCTTCTGGCCTGTTGGACTAGCACCTGTAGACTTAAAGTTTATCTAGGACAACTCCTATATTTAAGGAAGAAACTGAGGCCCAAAAGCTAATTGGTCTGCCCAGGGTCACAGGGCAGGGCCAGGAGTCCTCCTGAGAGCCTTTGCTTCCACATATGTCTTTTGAACACTTTTGAGATTCAGAAAGATCACCATGTGTTAGAGCGCTGTGGGGACCTGCAAAGTGGCTGGATCCCTGGGGAGCCCACCTCCCATATCCGCCCCATTCTTGGACAGATGCAGGGAATTTACATCCGATGATCTGTTACTTAGAAGTGAGACTAGAAAGATGGAAGGGGCAGAAGAATGGGGAGTTATCATTTGTTATTAGAACATCTGTATTTACCAGTTTTATGACTTGGGCAAGATACCTAACTTTTCTGTGTCTCAGTTTCCTCCTCTGTAAAAGATGGTAATAGAAGTAAACAACCTGAGTAGGACTGTTTTAAGGATTCCATGTGTATAGAACAGTGCCTGGCATAAAATAAAGTATTAATAAATGTCACCTCTCATTGTGTCACTGAGACTGAGAACAATGAAGGGAGATGGAATTGGGAGTGTGTTGGGGCATCTGCAAAAACCCAGGAACCACCTGCTGTAAGAGTTTAACTTTTAGCAGAAACACAACATGGTCTCTTCAGGCGGGCACGGGGCCTTGTTTCTTCTTCACCCTTAAATCCCTAGGCTCACAGCTCAAGGCCTGGCACACAGTTGATGCCTAAGAAATGTTTGCTGCCTATCTAGGGCTGCCTGAGATTGAGTATTCTGGCTTCTCCAGAAGCACAGTGGGTCTCTCTCTAGTCCAAGTGCTGATGAACAAGTCAAGTGCAGTTCCTCTCAAGGCAAACCCAAAGGTCAGGGAACGAGGGACGGGGGGCTGTCCCTGAGGAGGGACACTCCATACTCCCTTGAACGCTGCCTGTTAGGACCTTCTGGGGAAAATTGTTTAACCTCAACCAATAAACTAAACCCATTAGAATAAACTCAAAACAAAACTGAGTCTCCAGACGCACTGCTTCCACTGCCCTATCCTCTAGGCTCGTGAAGTCCCTCTTGAAAGGAGGTGGGTGTAGGACAGAGAAGGGGGTAAGCCATGCACCTCAAGTTCTCTTTGATGTTGTTGCCGTCAGGGCCCTTAAGGCAAAGCTCTCAAATTCTTTTTCTAGTTCCACTGCCCCAGCCTGGGGCATGTGGCTTGATGGTGCCCTTCTGAGGGTGCACAGGTATGTCCCTGTCCCACCAGCACACAAGCCAGGTCGGTAGAAAGGATGTCCCCATGCTCTGCAGAACAAGGCCTACACAGGCCCCTCGGGTTTGGCTGGGCTGCATGTGCCTGGGCTGCTTCTCTCCCAGTTCAGCATCTTGTGTATATTTGCAGGGAAGATGTTAACACTTCCTAACAAGCCTTTGTGTTCATCTAATCTTTTCTGTTTAACCTTTGACTCCCCCCTATTATCAGTGTCTGCCACCTTTGCTGGCCAGACCAAAGGCCCCAGGAAAAGACCTCAGCCTGGGCTGGCTAGGAAGAGGATGAGGCCGGCATTCCACCCCGGTTTGCAGGCAGATGGATCGCCTTTCCCTGGGGCAGAGCTTTGGAAAATAAAGCAAACCTGTGGTGCCATTAGGATCTCCCAGCCCCCACTCCTTTTGAACTGTCAGCCTTTAAGTAAACATTCTTTTCCTGCCATGGGTCCCAGCACCTTGGCGGGGAGCGGGGGACCTGGGAGGAGAGCCTCTGCTAAACTAAGGGATTTGGGCAGGGAGAGCAGGGCAAAAGTACTGCATTGATGTCAGCTCTCTGAGTCCCCAGGGCATCAGGGCTTTTGAAGTGGACTCGAGGTAGCTGTCACCACAAGGACCAGGCTCCTCTGAAGTATTAAAAGCCCTATCCTCTGAGGGCCCCTCACTTGAGTTTGTTTGTACCTGCCTGCGGCGCTTCCCTTCCGAACCCACACACCCCGGGCAGCAGCAGTGATGCTGTGCCTGGGTGACAGGTCTGGCAGCCACTGACAGAGCCTCACTACACTTCCACTAAGGAAAATGCCAGTAGGCCTGTTGCTAGAGACGAGTAGGCCATTCTTTGTGTCCTGGCATGATAAGCACCAGACCAGGAATAAGAAATTTCTATCCTGACTGCATTGACAACTGGCTGTGAAACCAGGCAAGGCATTTCACCTCTCTGCACCCAAGTTTCCTCTTGGGTAAAGGAGGTCAAATTTCCTGCAAAGCAAAGTCCAGTTACACACATTATGGACTTGGTGTTGCTATCTGGGTTTTTTTTCTGTTTATTTGTTTTTTTTTTCTAAAAGGGATCATTAATCTCTGGATTGGCACCTGCAGATGATAGTGGTGTGTGTGGTGTGGGAGGTATGTGAAAATAGAGCAGTACACTCACAGGGCCAGCAAAGTAGTCCAGAGTGGTTATCCTCTCAGGCAGCTTCCTCCTGTGGATGTACTTCCCTCTCTGGCCTACAAGCTAATAAAGCCTTGAGAGACCCTAACAGAGGAAAAGGTAGCTGAGACCTTCAGAGGAAATCCCATGTAAATGGCAGCTGTCAGTCCCCAGCTTTGGGGGACAGCCTTTATTGAGTCCCTTGTTAGTACATATGTCCCATTTCCTTGGGGTACAGAGGCCTGGCTTGCTTGAGCTACCTGCATATTCCATGTTTCTTCTGCATGTTTTTGGTAGTTCTAAGCTTGAAGTAAGAGTCCCTCTAACCCCTGGTCTAGTCAAGGAATCCTGACCAATTCTGCCTTTTTACTGCTGGTCAAGCCATAGGCCTTTCCTTCTTCCCAGAACCACTAAGTTCCAAACTGCTGGTGCTCTAACTGGCTTCCCTTCCTCCTCTCTGGCTGTCGGAAGGTGTGAGAGAACTGTATAGAAGCTTGGCAGCACAAGGCCTGATGCCCAACTGTTGGAGTAACCTTGTAGGATGTCTTTATGGCCCCTTTGTGTCCCCACAGGTACTACAAGAAGTTCTCCATTTCTGATCTGGACAGATACCAGCTACCTCTGGATGATTCTTTGCTGAGCTTTGCGTATGCCAACTGCACGCTGATCATCTCTGTAAGATTCACCCAGGCCACTGCATCAGGGAGAGGTTCCTTCTTTCCCTGCCCATTTCCCATTCCATAGGAGTCTAGCCCTAACCCCTGTGGTGTGCTTGCTACAGAACAGACATCTGTACTTCGCATGGAGAGAGCAGGGTGGGGGCTCTCAGCTAGAGAATAGAGGGTGATGGTGATGGTGGAAATCATAGGACTGGGGTTCTTGTTCAAGACCTGCTCCTACCCAGCCATGTGACCTTGAACAAATCATTTAACCCTTAACCTCAATTTCCTCATTTTTGAATAAAGGGATCAGAAGGGGCCCTGAGAGAGAGAGAGAGAGAGAGAGAGAGAGAGAGAGAGAGAGAGAGAGAGAGAGTGTGTGTGTGTGTGTGTGTGTGTGTGTGTGTGTGTTTAGAGATGTGACTGAATTGTGTCTTCATGGCTCCATCTATAGTACCAGAAGCCAAAGGAGGTCCTGGTGGCCGAGTCGGAGCTGCAGGAGATGCTGAAGAATGTCAAGATGGCCCACAGCAGTGACGGGGACTGCAAGACCCAGTAGTGGACTCCTGAGCCTGGCACCTGTGGTGTGGAGTGTGGTGAGGCTCTTCCTGTCAGCCCGCAAGACTTGACAGCCTGAGCCTTTCTGGAACAGGGGCAGCCTTTTCTCTTCCAGGCTTTGTAGAAGCTGGGCCTTGGGGCACTCCTGGCCCTGCCATGGCCTCAACTTCTGAGTAAAGCCATTCTGAGTCATTGCCTTCCTATCCACTTCTGCATGCTTCTATCCCCAACAAGGGTGCTGGTGATGACATTCCCTTCTCTATCCTAGGGACCTTCCACATAAAGCGTGTCATACAAAGGAAGGTGTGGGCCTTAGATAGCGATGTGGGTGGGCGAACCCTGACCCCAGCCGGGGAAGGCTAGCATCTTCCCTGACCTGTTTGCATCATCTCAGAAGACAACTGGGCTTGCAGATGTGGCCCAGAGGAACTCCCTAAGATAAGGGTGGATGAAGAGAAGTTTTTATTTTAAAATGCAGAAACCTTGGACACAGAGCCTAGGATCTGAAGACACTGTGGGTGAAAAGCCAGAATAGGCATGGTAGCTTTGTGAACAGTGTGCACATACTGGGTTGGAGTGAGGAAGGGTCACCGCAGATGGACAGCAGTTTAGTCCCTGTTGGTCCCCTCTCCATACCCTCAAGGTGACAGCCACCCCACCACCAGGGCAAAAGGATTGTGTGGTCAATGAGGGGGTTTCCTGGAAAAAAAAAAGAAAAAAGAAACCTTTGTTCTTTGGGACACTGAGCCATGATGCTGGTCCTACCATCTCTCCAGCCTGCACAACCCTCCATTTGAATCTGCTGTCCCCTCTCCTTGGGGCCTCCCAGGAGTCCCCAGCCAGTGAAGAACCAGATCTGTGAACAGTTAAGCTTTATTTTTACAAAAATGAACATCGTAGTATATGTCTCAACAGCTGGCCTGAGGCTGCGCTGGCTGCAAACTCAAAACTGCTGGTTCCCTTTGTCCTTTCTTGGTTTCAAAGGGAGACCAGGCCTCATGCCCCAAGAATGAGACTTGAGCCTCGAAAGCTTGATCCAGGGTAGGGTCTGACTGGGGGGGCAGGGTTTGGTGCCAGCAAGGGTATTGGCAGCCTCACCCCTCCTTCCAGCAAAAGGACAAAAGGGGACCGCTGGCAAGGCTGGAGCACCTCACCTCACTCTAAGAGTGCAGGGGTGCTTCTCCAGGCCAGATCCTTGCGCTGGCCAATAGGAAGGCAAGGCCCAGTGGCTTCAGCTTCACTCTCCCAAAGCAGCAGGTCCCTTCTCTCCAGCTGGCTCCTGGGAGGGACCATGCCTCTGGGTACCCAGATCCCCAGGAGTCAGCAGCCTTTAGCTTAAGGGCCCGAGCACTGTGGCCACAGGCCTGGGAGTACAGGCACTGAGGTGGGGAGGAGTTATCACTGCACCCTCCAAGCAGGATAGGTCCCTGAGTAGCTGGCTTTCCTGGCCCACAGGCTGGGGGGGGTGGCCCCGACTGTCATGGGTTTTGAAAGTCCAGGACATGGAGGTTGTGAGCCAGTGCAGCATAGAGATGCTTGGTGGTGAAGCGCAGGCAGTACACAGGACTGCTTTGGGGTGTCGACGTCAGGGGGAAGGCCTGCAAGGGAGGGCACAAGAATGGTGAGAGCAGCCCAAGTGGGGGATGGGGAGCCGAAACCGGGATTCCCAGGCCCGGTGCAATGGGCCGTGTGCCCGTGTAGGCTTCCTCCCACCTCTCCAGGCACACCCACGCTCAGGTGCAGCCCCTTAAAATTAGTCCCTGCTCCCTGGAGGCATGAGGTGGGCGGGATGCTTACGTGTAGGCAGGCCCTTTGGCGCCGGTCCCAGAGTCGCACAACGCCGTAGTAGGAGGACCCTGTAGCAAGCAAGTGATTCCCATCTGTCTGCAAGCAGTACAGGGTGCTGTCGTGTGGCTCCTCCCACTCCATGACACACTTCCTGTCCAGGAAGAGGAGATGCAGGGGGAGCTTCAGGGCACCCTCCACCTCCACCCCCACATCCCCATTCTGTCTGGGATAGAGAGAAGCTGACTCACCAAATCCTTTAAAAACCAGCCTTATTGAGGGAAGCCTCCTCAGTAAAGGTCTCTTTCCTCATCAAGCCCCGGACCCCCAAGTAGATTACGCCCTCATCTGCTTGACATAGCTTTGACATGTCACAGGACTTACAAGGCTTTAGAGAGGCAAAAAGGCCTCCAGAAGGGCTGGGACACAATGCTGAGGGATGGCACCCTGACAGCTTCCAAGGCTCCTATCAGGCCCTGTGGCTACAGTGTCTGAGGCCTTGAGGCCAGGACTGCGCAAGATGAGGAGTCTAAGCTTGGTCTACCCTTGCTGACTGCTCCCTGATGTGGAGTTCCTGTGCCTTCTCTTACCAGGGCTGGTACAGGGTTCCCACCACCTGTCCCCCTGCTCTACACACTCACCTGACACTGGCTCGGAGGTCCCAGTATCGAACGTAGGTGTCATAGCCACAGGACAGCAGTGTGGAAGGGGACTCGTACATGAGATCCAGCACCCCAGCCCCTGGGGGAAAGTCACTTCCCAGGTGTGTCACCAGCTGCCCCCTGGGGAGAGAGGAGGGGCAGAGGATGAGCCACTGTCCCACCTTGGCCCGCACAGGTTCTTTGAACCTCCAAGTGGTATCAGTCCCTAGGAAATGCAGCTCCTTCCTGAGCTAGAATTAGACTCCCTTAGGAAGTGGGGGCTAAGGGGGGGTGGATGCCCTGGACTCCCCCCCTTGCACCCCAGTCCCAGTCTCCCCCTGCAACTAAATGCCTCAATCAGCCGCCAGCAGCCCCTTCATCACACCTGCATGCTGACCACCCACCACCCAGGCTCTCCTCCTCAAGGACGATGAATGGGCCTTGCTGAAGGGGTCGCCCCCCCCCACCCCCCACACACACGGTTACTTTATACTCCTTGATCCTGCAGGTCATGCAGTTCTGAGCTGCCTGAGTCCAATGCCTTAATTCCCGCCTGTAATCTGGGGCTCAAACCTCATTGGGGATAAAGACCACACAAAGGGAGAAGGGGAGTCCCAGGAGATGTTAAAACAAGTAAACACCTTTGTGTCTGGGGAGAGAAATCGCTGAGAAAGCAGCTTAGCAGGCTGGTCCCCGGTGTTCCTGGCCAGGCTGGCCCCCAGCCTGGGGCGAGCACGCCTCTGTGATCACAGCCCCCAGCCTGCTGGGCTCCAGCTTGCTCCCCCACCCTCACCCCTCCCGGTGGCCGAGAGCAGATTACTGAGAAGAACAATTTCTTTGTGACTGTGTAATTCCCTCCGTGACCGCGGCAGTGGGCAGACCCCTCGCCCGATGCCAGACCCCTAGCAACCATGTAGGGGGGCCTCCTGGCCCTAGCAACTACCCCTCAACATCAAGTGCACCCGCTAATCCCTGTGGCTAGGGGACGGGTAGAAGCAGTGAGTTTGCAGAATGACTGCGGGGAATGAAGGAGAAGAGGGGCACCCTCCAGACCCCATTCCTCAGCTTCACCCAAGAGATGCTGGGCTCTCTTCCATGATAGGACTGAAGAAACAAGGCCTTGGACACTTCACAGGGACACACAGGTAAGAGGCCCTGGCATGGAGTGGGGAGGACTTCGTGGTCACATCAGCCCAGATTTGGCCCAAGCAGTCAGTGTTCTTCAAAGGGCGTAAGGCAAACGAGGCTGCCAGTCACGTGTGTGAATGTGGCGCTCAGCTCTAGTCCTTCTACCTCACACAGTCGCTGACCCCCGACCTCCCTTCTCCCCAGTGGAGCCCCAATCTTCCCTGAAGGCTGAAGGGGTAAAGAAGGAGACTGTGGGCTCTTTTCTGCCCACTCTGCCTTTTCCGTGAGCCCTGGACAGTGAGGCGACCCCAGCAAGGGGTTACTATCTGTTACTATCTGGTAGGAGGCTGGGCCCCCAGTCAGCACCCCTGCCCCCAGCCTCCTCTCCAGGGCAGCGCTCTTCTTTCTGTCAGGGTGAAACAGGACACACCACAGAGGGGGCAGGGGACGCTGGGCAAATCCAAGGAGGACCAGGCAGAAAGCCTTCTCTCCAGATCAGCATCTCCTAGAGATCACTGACCTGGGCTCCCAGGAACCTCTGCCTTCCCAGAGGGGCCACCAGCCATGACTCACCCACCCTGGGCGGCTAGAGCCCTGAACGTGGCTGGTCTCTCTCCCTTTCTCTCACGGGTACATGTGCACATTTGTACATATCAGGTAGGGGCTGTTTTGCTCCACAGCTCTCCCTCTCCTTCCAGATTGGGGGCCCTGCCCCCTCCATTAGTGAGGCCTTCAGGAATGACTGAGGAGCTCTCCCCTTTAATCTATAAAAGTAATTTCATGTTTGTCTGTTTGAAATAGAAGATGAAAGGCAGTGCGACTGGGGGCGTGAAGCCCAGCATGGCTCTACCTGCCCACCCCTGGTCCCAGGGTCAGAGGGAAGGAAAGCTGGGCACCCTGGCTAGGCAGCGTCAGCAGCATAAGGGCCACGCCCAGACCAAGTGGCCAACCTGGAGCCCTGGCCCAGAGTCAGCCACCACTGTAAAGTGTCACGCCACAATGTCTGCAATAAGAAACACAGAACTCCACTGTCTCGGAGAAACCAAAGGGCAAGGGTGAGCATCAGCCCCTGGGGGCCAGGACAGGTCTGGAAGCCCCTCGTCTGCCAGCCCGGCCTGACCAGGGGTTGCAGAGTTTTCTTTCTGCCACACTATTCTCTGATTCTCTGAAATGGCCACACACACTTTAAATCGGCCAATAAAAAGATACAATTTCTCTTCTGGGCCCGGCACCCCTGAGGGCTCTGTATTGCGGTGCCCGTGAGGTGAAGTTCAGAGCGTAAGCTGACACACCGCACTCTGGGAAGTGGTCAGTCTCTTCCATAGCGGCCCAGCGGTGCCTTAGGAGCCCTGCTGGGGTTTTGATTTGGGAAAACAAACAGAAATGGTACCGTGGGCCCTTTGTGGCCCCCACCCCAGGACCAATTTAACTAGAAAACTCTAGCTCAGCTGCTGTGGTGGACAGAGAGAGACTGGCCGACAATAGCCCCAAACTTTGGGGGAAAAGGGGACAAAACAAGCTGTCTCCTCAGCCCCTCCTCCCAGCTCCTTTTCTTACTACAAGTGTATTCTTGTAAAAAAAAGATTAAATTGCAATTTGTATAACATGGTGACCCCCAAATTCAGACGTTTCACCCCTTTTCTCTGGAAAGAATGTTAAGAATGCTTCTCGGCCTATCACTGTGGGGGGTGGGAGGGGGTGCGCTGCCTTGGCTGTAGGAACAACTTGTGTGGGAACAGGGCAGCCGCTCACAGCCCCAGGCCAAGACAGGAGCAAGGGCCGAGTCTGTCACTATAGAAGGCCAGACAAAAAGTCTATTCCCTTCCAGCTCCTGCGCACAAAGCCCAGGCCTCCCGAGCTGCTCCGGGCTGGAGCTGCTAAGGGCTGGGGGGCCTCCACACCCAGCCTCCCCCAAGCAGGACTCCAGCAGTCCTCTCCCCACCAGGGAAAGATGAAGACAGATGGGGCCGTCCTGTGAGCCTGATGAATGCGGCCCAGCCGGAGGGCAGCCTGACGGAGATGTTTGCCTGCAGCCTGGTTACGTGGGCCTTATCCCAGGGAACCTTGAAGAGGGAATCAGGTCTCCCTGATCCAACCCACCCTGCTGCCCAGGCTCCACTGCCACTGGAGGGAGGGAGGATTGAGAGGAACTTCTTGACAGTCCAGGAGGAGGAAACTTTAAGACATGTAACCCCCTCTCCCCACCCCCACCATGACCGTCTTTATGGGGAAAGCTAACATAAGGTAGGTGCCAGCCCTGAAGACCCGGATGTCTGCTTTGGGAAAGGCACTGAGTTCCAGGCTAGAGTCCAGCAGGGTCGGGCAGTCCCTGGCAGGAACAGCTCCCCCCCCCACCCACCCAATCTGGGCCCTGAAGAGCCAGGAAGCCTGGTGTCCTGTTCCCCTGCCTCCCCTGAGTCCTCTCACCCCTACCTGGCCTGCTCGTGCTCCCACCACAGCCATGGCCCACAGAACAGCCTCCTGGGCTTGAGCACCCTGAAATGCCCCTGACTCCCACTCCCCACCCACAGCTAAGAATACCTGTGGCCTCACACTATTTTATAGCTACTGTTACCACACTAGGTTCCTGATGATGCTCCCCAGAGCTCCTATGGGTGCTCATTCCTGCATTTGTTTGGGTGTAAGGACACCCCATCTTGCATGCGCTATCCCAAAATGCAACAATGGCTTTTGGGAGAGGGAATGAATGGGAGGGTGACAATAGTTCACCTCTCTAGATCTCTTTGGCTCCCAGGAGACAGAGGGCCTAAAGGTATAAACTGGGCCCAACATGGTTGTTAAGGAAGTGGGAGGTCTCTTCTTCCTCCCTCCCTCCCTCCCTTCCTTCTTTCCTTCCTTCCTTGCTTCCTCCCTTCCTCCCCTTCCTTCCCTCTCTTCTTTTCTTTGACCAACAACCACTTATTGAGCTCCTTCTGTACACAAGGCATTGCGCTTAAGAGAAACTGAAGGGAGATGTGAAGTGTGAATTCGAAGGAGACATTCCCTGTCCTCAAGGAGTCTGCAATCCAGGAAGGGAGAGAAGCTTATCATGTATCCGATTAACAACACAAAGCGTGACCTGGGGGGCACCAGAAGAGAGGTGAAAGAAAGTTTCATAAGAGCACAGAGAACATTTTTGGCTGTGAGTACTGAGTAATTGTTCAGTGAATGTCAGAACTGTGACAGGCAATGACAGGAAAGAGGGGGTAACCCAGGTAAAAGACCGGCAACGACCGAAGTACAGTGCTAGGGCACCTGGTTGGCAATCTGGTTTATCAGAGGCTTGGGTCCATGGGGGGAGCAAGTAGGCCTGCTCTGGCTTCCAGACCATGGCGGGCGCACTGCTTAGCAGGCAGAACCCCACGAGTGGTGGAGAGCAGGGAGTGGTTGTCCTAGTCCAGCCCTTCGGCAGGGAGAGTGAGAGAATCAAGGAGGCAGATAGGCCCCAACCACGAAGTGATGGAGACAGGAGAAGCCCATCAAAGCTGTCCTGGCCCTGGCCCTACCAGGTGAGAGGGAAGGGCCCTTGCCAAGCACACAGCCTCCCACATGCACGTGTGTGCACGTGCATGGCCCCCAGCACCCGCCCGCGCACACGTGTTCAGACACAATGGCTCAAAGGCCAGGCAGTCCACTTTGTACTGCTAACAAGGGAACCGTAATTACAGGAAGGGGCAGCCGGGCAGATAAAAGGATACAAAATTTCAACATCTGTTGCCATAAAGGGATAAGGAGAAGTGAAACGCAAAGTATCAGTTTGGTGTCAGTAGGCAGAGAGCCAATTTCAAAGAGTTCAGGGGGACAGAGGGGACAAGAAAGAAAAAGGAAAGGGTGGGGGGAGAAAGAAAGGAAAAGAAAGAAATTACAGGGTTCCTTAAAGAGGTAAAGAAAAAAGAAAATGAAAAACGCTGTCAGTAATACTTTCAAAGGAGAAGGCAGGTACTTTAAAGAGGGGCAATTCCCTTAATCAGCCTGACTGAGGGCCAGGCCCCCTGCCCGGTGGAGGCGGAGGACCTGGGGCAGAGACAAAGCTGCACCTGGGCGGGATGGGTACTAACAGTGCCCTCGGAGTGGCCCGGCACTCAGGACACCAGTCCCTCCCTACTGCAGGTGGTTTGTCAGGCGCCCTCGCCATTGCTAGCGCTAGTAGATGACCTGATATTCAGCTCCCATGCTCAGTCCAGGGTCCCAAGATAAGTTCCCAGCCCGAGGTGGAGCTATGACAGGCCACACAGTGGCCAATGAGGTAGCCCTGTGAGTTCTCCAAGAGTCACCAGCTCCAGCCACATGGGTCAGGATCATGGTGTGCTTTGTGATGGAGGTGCTGTTCATGCTGAAGTGTGAGCAGGGCTTCAGGAGGCAGAGAAGGGTCAGGCACAGGAGTCAGGTGGAGCAAAGGCTCAGAGGGGAAAAACAGAGGGCACCTGTCAGAACGTGTGAGAAGCCCATCTGCCCAGCTTTCACTGAGAAAGGAGATGAAGGGGCTTTAGGATGGAAAAGGAGGAGTAATGGGGAACCAGGGATGACCCTGGCCAGAAGGGGAGATGGGGGCCATTTCACACACATACGCAGCACAGTGCCTAGCCAACGACTCAAATCCTCAGTCCCAGGAAGAGCCAGGTCACCAAAGCCCACTCCTACCCCTTGCCCACCTGACAGGCCCCAGGCTGGCTCGGAGCTGTGGCTGGACCCACTGTGACACCTCCCGGTCTGGGATCCCAGGCCTCTCCCTCGTGTTGCCCAGCTGCCCACCACCACCAGGGCGACCACTGTGCCCTGCTCTCAGGGCACCAGATACAGCTCAAATGCCCCTTGACAGAGTATGACCCACAGCAAGAACAAGCCCTGAGGGCAGGGGGGAGGGCAGTGATATCTGGCCAGCAGACCCCAGCAGACCCCAGGCAGTGGGCGGGCAGGCAGTCTCCACACAGACAGCACCTTCCCTGGGGCCCAGCCAAGGGCCCTGCTCCAATGCAGACAGAGGACACAAGATGAACCTTGATTCCTCTAGGCCTCAGGCTCAGAAACAGGACAGCTTTAGCACAGTACCTTGAGGCCTGATGGGACCCCAGGGCCTAGCTATGGACACTTCAGTGGTTGGCCGTTGGCACTGTCTGTCAAGATGGAGCCCTTGAGGGCTGGGGACTGGGCCTGAAGAACATCTCCCTTCAGAAGCAGGAATGCTCTGGCCCCTCCAGGTTGGATGAAGGACTCCATCTTTCTCTCTGCCTGGTTTAGACAGGTTAGACATCCCATCCTTGGGCCCAGCCCATGGGCCCCAGGTCTAGGAGAGAGAAAAGCAAAAAAGAGGGGGCAGGGGGAGGCCAAGTTCCTTGACATCTAAGCAATGGTTATGTGCCACTGCTGCCCTCTGACCTCCAGCCAGGGCCTCCCCTTGCTTAGCCCCTGGGGAGAACAGAGTCTCTGGGAATGCTGGCAGAATGAAAGGCTGAGGGAGGCATGGTGACCTCGAAGGAGTCCCCAGGCAGTGTAGGTAGCTCCGTCTGCCTGAGGACAGGTACTGAGGGGCACTGACGGCTGACGAAGCACTGGTATTCGGCAAGGTACCTACACTTCTGTGCTCCGTCCCAGCCGCTACCCTCATCCTGAGGGCAGCCCTGGTGGGGCGGCGGGGGGGTGGGGTGGGGGAGATGCTCAGAGCAAAGCTGCCCCTCAGTACTCCTCCCCCGCCCCAAGTCGTTGCACACATAAAAGAGAAAATCTCAGTGCTCCTCAAGTTTCAGCGGTGACAGGTTAAAAGCAAAAGAATCCACCCAGCACCATACTAGGCCTGGCTGCTGAGTCCTGCCGGCGATGTTGCTCCACCTTCCAGATTGGCCTGTCAGTCAGGCTTTGGCGTTATTGAAAGATCAAACTCTGTCCTGCCTGTTCATTACCTTAATCCTATTTTCTACATGGCTTTATTATCTGCTCGGGCTTCTCTGGGAAAGACAGCTACAGAGAGAGTCGTCCTGTCCATCCACTTCCTGCCACCAAAAGCAGATACCTCCACCAGGGCACCTTTCCCTTGATCCCTGGACTGCTCGGTCCTCCAAGCTCCCCTGGGGACAAGAGAGGTGTTCAAAGAAAGCCTGGCTCACCTCAGTGGTGAGGAGGGCAGTCTGGGGACTAGAGAGAAGGCAATGCCAAGTGACACCAGGGCAGCCCTGCCACAGGCTGGTCAGAGGGTGCAGTGGCTGTTCCCTGTCTGGTTTCACTGAGGACTGTGCCCACTACCTTGTATCCACTCTCATGCGGGTTCTTTTTGGGTTCTGTAAAAACCCAGTGTTTGGGTTAGTGAGGTTGAGGGATTTCGTGAGAGAATGCCATTCAAGGACTGGTGCCTTAGAACTCCATCCTGATGGTCAATCTGTGCCCAGGCATACCTCCTACCAAGGCAGCCACAGGCCAAAGAGGCCCCTTCGGCATTACTCCCCCTTACAGTTGGGCCGCAGTGGTATACCCCCACCCCACTGGCCTGTCCGCCATCCTGGGCCCAGGTCAGTGATGACGCCAGACCAGGTCCAGCTACATGACTAAATAAAACTGACCTTCAGCAGACATGCCCGTCTTTGTTACTTATAGCCTTACTGTCAAGAGCCTTCTCTATGTCATGAAGTCAGCAGGTCCACCCCTGCCTTCACTAGTCACAGGCCACAAATGTTCAGAGGATTGAAAGGTGAGCCTCCACAAACTCCATGGTACCAGTGGAAGACAGCGTGGATGTGGAGGAAGAGAGGGAAGGAGACAGTGTACAGCTGGGGACTGCCTCAAGGTGACAGGCACTGTGTGGGCACTTTTTGAAAATAATCTTTTTTCATACTGGCTCTGTTACACAGGGATGATTAAGTCCTATTTACAAATGTAGAGACTGAGGCCCAGGAGGCCCCCAGGTCACAGAATTAATAAGCAGCAGTCAGTTCTGGATCCCAGGTCGGTCTGACCAGACGGTCTGTGCTCCCTGTCGCTCCTCATAGGCCCCCATCACACCAGAGGAGGGGCTCCTTCTTCCTCAGCCCCACTCAGATGCAGAAAGTTGCCAGGAGCAGGATTTGGCAGAACTAGCCATGGTGATAACTTTCACAGCCCCAAGTTTTCTGAAATCTAAAGGCCTGTCTTCAGAGGAGAGGTTCAACTTGCTTCTGGTCAGGATCACACCCCCAGGAAGCAGATCAAGCCTCGATGAAGGGTAGGCATTCTAACTCTCAGCACTATGCAAAGATGCAATGTGGTATTTGGTGATGCCGCAAGTTTCCTATTACTGCAGCTGGATCATCATTAAGAGCATTAATTAAAGTGTCTCATGTGTTATAAAAAAAGCATTTGGAAAGACTGACAACACAATGGATATTTTGAAAAAGAAAAAGATATGGCTAATACTTTCCTGGGGAGATGAAGAGAAAAGGAGCAGACAAGCTAGAGCAACTGAGGCAGGAGAAAGGCAAGGTGAGCACCCTGCTGTCGCTAATTACAGCATTGTAAACCAGAAGGTAGGTGCTGGGGCGAGTGAAGAGTTCTTAAGAATTGATGCAAAAAAAAAAAAAGTAGTGACAATACTAAATGCCATTGAGGATGTGAAGAAATTAGAGCTCTCATACACTGGGGTCAGGATGTAAAATGGTAAAAATACTCAAAACAGTGTGGCAGGTAAAAGTCTAAATGTACGCTTACCAAATGACCCAGCAATTGTACTCCTGGGAATTAATCCCAAAGAAATGAAGTCATATGTCCACACAAAAGCCCGCACACAAGTGTTCATTACAGCTTTACTTGCAAAGTCAAAAAATTGAAAACCCAAACGTACTTCACTGGGGAAACAAACTTGGATACATCTATACCAGGGAATGTACTACTTAGCAATAAAAAGTAAAGTGCTATTGATACATGTAACAACTTCTACAGGTCTCAAGAGAATTATGCTGAGTTAAAGGGGAAAAAAAAACTCAAAAATTTGCATACCATATTATTTCATTTATGGAATACTTCCAAGATGGCAAAATTATAGAGATGGAGAACACAGTGGTTGCTAGGGGTTGGGGTCAAGAGGGAGGAGATGGTGGGTTATGACTATACAGGATACATGAGGGGGTCTTTGTGCTGATGGAACAAACAATTTTGTATCTCGATTGTGGCAGTGGTTACCTGAATCTACACATGTGATAAAACTGCAAAGAACTACACCTATGTACACATGCACATACACACGCACCCAGAATCTGAATAAAGGTCTTTGGACTACATCGATGTCAATTTCCTGGTTTTGCTATTATATTATGTAAGATGTTAAACAGGTACCTTGCTGTTCTATTTCTATAGCTTCCTATGCATCTATAATTATTGCAAAATAAACTTTTATAAAACCACACAACAGAATGGAAGGTAATCAGATGGGACTGTGTCAAGCCTGCCAAGGTAGAAAATTGTGAATAAAACCTGGGTATATTTTAACTGTTCCGTATTATTCTTTTTATGGATCTGTAGGCTCCTTCCAAATTTCTTAATTTTAGAAAAATCATCTCTGAGGATAGTGCCACATAGTTAAGCACTCCTCAGAGAAAAAGTATCATAAACCCAAACTGTTGTCATCATAAATTTTACCTGAAATTATTTACCTACTACAAATTACTTCAACAGTCGACTCAAGCTAACAATGATTCCATGTGAGAAGGCGCCACAGCAGAGGCTGGCAGTGGGTGTCGGGGCAGTGGTCCTTCCCAGCCTGCTCCTGGACCACCCGGCAGCCAACTGAAGCAGGGGCTGGCTCAGCCCACTCTCTCCACTGCCTCCCTGGCAGCTCCAGCCCCACCCCCACCGCAAGCCATGGTGGGCTTAGGAATCTCTTACCTGTTGAGGTCCCAGATTCTTAGGGGTGAGAAGTGCCCACAACAAGCCGTCCCTGTCACAAAGGAGCTGCCAAACAAAAGGAGAGCACAGTCAGATCTGGCTTGTCAGAACTTGTGGCGGAAATGGCTACACAATCGAAGGTGCAGTGCTCATTCTCCAGGGGATTCTGGGGTTAAGCCAGGATGAGAGAAGCAGCCAAGAAAGCCATCAGAGCAGTTGCGGAAGACCGCTGGGAGCACGGTGAGCACTGCAACCCAGAGCTGAATGGCCAGAGGAGCCACAGGTCCAACGACAGCTGAGCCCGCTGCTCTGACTCAGTTGGCGTGGTATCTACCCAACATAAAAAACAGATCTCTAGGTGCGCAACTTGGAGGCCAAGGGAGAGCATGCGTGTATGAAGTTCACAAAGCCGTGGAACAGAAACGGTCTCCTGGGATTAGACTGTTGGATGCTGGAAGGTGATGCCTGGTCAGAACTGAGGGCGGCTGGGGGGCATTCCTGGAGATTTTAAGAGCTCGGGGCATCTGGTAATGGGGTACAAGCACAGGGCAGGTGTAAAGCCACTGGTCTGAGAAAAAGAAAACGATGAAAGGTGAGTAAGGATATGGGAGGATGAAACAGGAGAAATGCTAGTACATGAAGGTGAGGGAGAGAGAGAGTAGGGAATATGAGGGGCCAAGCAGCCAGTCTGCTATGGAGAATGGGGGTCCGGCTGAGTTTACAGGACAGTGACAGACACTGCCGAGAGGCAAGTGAGAAGGAACACTCCTACCATATTTCTGAGAGTGTGTCTTGAACCCTTAAAAAGTTCAACAAACACAATCTGCAGTTTCATTTTACGTGCAGGCAGTGAGAAGGCTCCATGCAATGAACCAGGCTGGCTGTAGTGCTAGGACTAGAACTTGAACCTAGGCGCCAGGCCACTCTTTTGTTAGAGGATTTGACAGGGGTGGGGAGGGGAAGCTTGCAGGAACCCAGGGCCTGAAAACCTAAACTGCAAGCAAGACAGCTGAAAGCAGCTGTGTCACTCAGGAGCCCGTGGCAAGGAAGGGCCATGTCCCTACATGTCAAGTATGGGGGGAGGTGGACTGGACATACTAATGACATGTTAGCAATGTGGGGCAGCAGCCCACCCTCTCTGGCCCTGCCCAGCACCTGTGGCTCTCTGATCCCAAGCATGTCAGTGGGGAGATGGATTTCCGCAGAGAGGGCTCTGAAGAAGCCCATGGCTTTGGCTGGGGGTAGGGAGGAGGGGGGAGTTGGCCTGAAAGTTACTGACTGGGGAGATGTTGGGGCAGGCACTGGCCAAGCCACTGATTTACAATCAAAATTGCAGGGCAGGTGTCTGCTTTTCAACCCAGACTAACAAAATGGCCACGTGAGCCACCCTGTGGCTTCCATGCCTCAAGCCAAGACTTCGTCTAGGGACATGTGCCATCATCCTAGCTTCCTCTCAACCCATAGGAATGTCAGCAGCCACTAAACTAGGGTGGTGTGCCAAAACTGCCACTCTGTCATGTCCCGAGTGACTCCCAGCCTGGGAAAGTGGCTGCTGGACAGTGAAGCTCCCAACTACAAAGCCGGGAGGTGTTGTCCTCAACATCCCCCGGCATTTTCCTCTTGTGGGAAATCCATTAATAACTAGTAAAGCCAATTGCCTTGGGCTGGAAACATAAGAGCCACTTGGAAATTGTTCAAGCAGGCAATTGGGCTCTCCAGATTTTTGAGGATTGGACCCAGGTGAGGGGCCCCAGCAGAGATATCTCTTAAGGAGGCCTATGGCAGGCATCTGACCTGCCAAGGCATAAATTAGCATCAAGGAAAGTCAAAAGAGAGAGAGAGAGAGAGAGAGAGAGAGAGAGAGAGAGAGAGAGAGAGAGAAGGTAGGCATCTGGAGCCTGAGACCCTGCCACTCCCACAGCTCTGACCTCACAGCAGGCTGGGGTGGAGATGGGAACACCTTCCCCCGGGACTCCTGTGCTTCTCTATTCCCGCCCACCCACCACCCTGGCCCTGTCCATCTGCCACTAGGAGAGGTGCCTCTCACCTTCAAACCCCACGAAGGCCTTTCTTAATTGCCTGGATAAGACACCTATGAATGTTCCCTTCCATAAACTGTTTTTCCCTCGTGTCACCATGGGAAGTAGGGAGGAAGAGAAGGGGGCAGAGTAGAGAGTCCCCCCTGGCACTTATGAGGACCTAAGAGTTGAACCAAATTGAACACACTCAGCAAAAGATGATATAAGCAGCAGTCAAGCAGATTTGAAGCCAGGTTCTGCTGGGGACACCTACCAGGACTCAAACCCAAACCAGGGACAGGGACAGCAGACCTGTGCCAAACAGGCAGAGACAGAAGCTGCTGCTCCCAGGTGACCTGACTATCCCTCCTCTGAGTCCCCATCACACTCTGATCTCACCTCCTTGGGACAAATGGTACTTTGGGGGGTTATCTTCCCATGTTCTCCTTGAGATCATGAACTACCTGGTGGCTCTTGTGTATTCCAGTGCCCAGCACAGTGCCTGACCCAGAAGAGGTGCTCAGGATAAATCTGTGGACTTGAACTGAATGACCTTCCAGAGCTCACAGCCAAATAGGATGAGAAGCTAGTCATATGGGCTGTGAAAGGAGTCCCTTTGCTTCTTAAAGGAATAATTCCCAAATCAGCAAATTCAGATCCGAATGACAATGACACAGTCATACATCGTTGGGGCTATGAAGTCCCTCATGAGCACCACAGCCAGATAACAAATGAGAAATACCAACAGCACCTAAAAAATAATGTCAAAAGTCTCTCCGTCCCTCACCCCTCTCTCTGTCACACACACACATGCACAGGCTCTCAAAGCTTGAGGGTCTAAAAGTCATTATGACTCCATAAACTCTACTCTTTTTGGACAAGAAAGCCCTTACCAGAAGCCAGCCGTCTACAGTTTCTCATTCTGTGCCCAGGCCCCCATCCTACCTTACTGGCCCCCTGGCCCCAGCTCCCAGAAGCCTGGCATCACAGAGATCATTACCAGGCCCTGGCAGTAGAGGTAGAAGCCCTCACATCAGAGAGAGACACACCAGGAGAACTAGGGATTCTGGGACTCAAGTTGAAGAACAGAAAATAACAAAATATAGGAGTAAGAGGAAGGTAAGAAGGTAAATTAGCTGAGTTTGGGCAGAGTGAAAAGAAGGTAGATTCTTGCTACCTCTGCCTATTTTAGGCCCTTTTAATTATATGAATGATTTATTGAGCATTTACTAGGTGCCAAGTTCTGAGCAAGTGTTTCAAAACCATTATTCTATCTAGTCTTCATAACCCCGTGCAGTAGATTCTACTTTCCCTAGTTTACAGACGAGGAAACTGAGACACAGAGCAGTAATGTAAGTTGCTCGAGCTCACACAGGGAGCAAGAAGGACTGGAATTAAAACCTAGTCAATCCTGTTTCCAGAGCCCAAGTGACTTTATACCCCTGGCCTCATAAGTTCTCTCCCTAGCACCTAGTATAATACTTGACACATACTGAAATGCTTGTTGAATGAACGAATGGACAAATGACCAAAATGACCCCACCTGGAAGGAGAAAAGAGAGACAGAGTGGCTCTGAGGTGGGACAGAAGTGGCGTGCTCAGCAGCTGTGCCCCGTGGCTGGCCCGGAGCCGCCCAGCTGGCCCAGGCCCCAGCCGCCTCTGAGCAGGGGCTGACACACTTTGGCAAGGGAGGCCACTAGAGCTGTCACATCATTCACCAACATGCCCATCAAGTGTATTCAGTTCTCTTCAACCCGCATTGGCATTTTAATTACTGTTGGGTAAACTAATTTGTACAAATGAAGGCTGGGCTGCCTAATAGAATATGCAAGCTCTCTGACCTCTGACAGGCACTGACACGAGATACAAAGGCCGCCGAGGAAGGCTTTTTATCTGAGCCTTATTACTCTCTATTACTCCAATTAGTCAGGCTCCAGTGCTCCTAATTGGAGGAAAAATTGCAATTAAATCAATTTTTGATGGGCTGCAAGTGGGCTCCAAACTGCCCGGCTTGTGAAACACTGATATTATAGCAGCAAAGGTCACAGGCCTCATCAGCACCTGGGAACCCCCCTCCCCGATTTCCCTTGGCTCCCTCCTAAAATGCTGCAAGGAAACCCCTGCCCCTCCATCAACCCAGCCAGCAAGGGTGGGAAGGAGGGAGTCATTAGAACATGTCAGGTCTCATTGCTGCCACTGCCATCTGCTAACCTGCACCACTGACATCATTACAGCAGCTAAGTCCCGAAGCATGAATGCAGTGCGAAGGTCACCCAAACCCACTCAGTGAGGGGAAACCAGAAGCAGAAGTGCAGTGGCAGTACTGTGAGGGAGGGACCAGTAGAGTGGGAACAGGAGGTCAAGAGAAGTCAATAAGAAGAGAGATATAGGCCAGGGCAGGTGCAAGTGTAGGGCAGCCAGTTTCCAAGATCCAGCCAACAGGGTACCCTGAGCCACCTAAGGAGAAAGGAAATAGATGTGTTTGGGAAGGGAAAAAAAAAGAGGCAAAAAATTTTTATACTCTCCAACAAACATCTCACCTTGAAGCTGGGAAAAGATCCACCTGAATGGGAGCACACTTGTGGGGCCTCCTATCCACAGCAGTGCCTGCCTGTGAAGGGTGGGGATACCCAGAACTAAAGCTGTAAGACCAGGGAGGGGAAGGTAAACACTGTTTTGTTCATCAAACTAAAAAATAAGAAGACCTTTTTTTTCTCTCTCCCTATAACAAAGGAAGCAAGAATATACAATGGAGAATGGACAATCTCTTCGATAAATGGTGTTGGGAAAACTGGACATACAAAAAAGTGAAACTAGATTATTACCTTATACCACACACAAAAATTAACTCACAATGGATTAAAGACTTGAATGTAAGACCTGAAACCATAAAACTTCTAGAAGAAACACAGGTGGTAAGCTCGTAGACATTGATCTTGGCAATAATTTTTTTGGAATTGACTCCAAAAGCAAAGTCAACAAAAGAAAAAATAAACAAGTGAGACTATATCAAACTACAAAGCTTCTGCACAGCAAAGGAAATAATCAACAAAAATGAAAAGGCAACCCACTAAATGAGAAAAATATTTGCAAATTACTGGTATGTATCTGATAAGGAGTTAATACCCCAATTATATAAAGATCTCATATAACTCAACAGACAAAAAACGAAAACAAACAAAAAAATCCAACAACAATCTGATTAAAAAATGGGCAGAGGACCTGAGTAAGCATATTTTAAAAGACATACAGATGGACAACAGGCACAAGAAAAGATGCTCAACATCACAAATCATCACTGAATTGCAAATCAAAACCACAGTGAGATATCATCTCACACCTATCAGTATGGCTATGGAGTATCAAAAAGATAAGAAATAACAGATGTTGACAAGGATGTGTAGAAAAGGGAGCCCTCACACACAGTTGGTAGGAATGTATATTGGTGCAGCCACTATGGAAAACATATGAAGTTCCTTTAAAAATTAAAAATAGAATTACCATATGACCTAGCAACTATTTCTGGGTATTTACCTGAAGAAAACAAAACCACTTTCAAAAAGATATATGCAGCCCCATGCTCAATGCAATGTTATTCACAATACCCAAGATATGGAAACAACCTAAGTGTCCATCAATGGATGAATGGATAAAGAAGTTGTGGTACATATAGACAATGGAATACTACTCAGTCATAAAAAAGAATGGGACCTTGCCATCTGTGACAATATGGATGGGTCTGGAGGACTAAGTGAAACTTTTTTTAATGTTAGCTACTATGTATATTGTATTAAAATATGAAATGATGACATCTTAGAACTGAAGAACTATGGTAGGTTCTAAAATAAATACTGTAAGTTTAAAAGACAAATAGATCAAAACAAAACAAAAAAAGAAACTCATAAATTCAGAGAATAAATTGGTGGCTCCCAGAGGGGAGGGATTTGGGAGTGAAGGGTGTCAAAGATACAGACTTCCAGTTATAAAAGAAATAAGTCATGAGGATGTAATGTACAGCACGGTGACTATAATAAATAGTACCACATTGCATATTTGAAAGTTGCTAAGAGAGTAAATCTTATAAGTTCTCATTAGAAGAAAAAATTATAACTATGTATGGTGACAAAAGGTAACTAGACTTATTGTGGTCATTATTTAGTGTACACAGATATCAAACAATTATGTCATACACCTGAAACTAATATAATCTTATCTGTCAATTAATGTCAATTATATGTCAATCAAAAAAATTATCTGCACATGTAAGAGGATAGAGGGAAAGAAAACATTGAAATGCTAAAAGTGATTGTGTTTGGGCAACAGAGTTATTAGCAATTCTTTCTTCTCTTAAATTTTCTTTATTTTCCAAATCTTTGTTAATAAGCGTGTGCTACTTTTTAAAGGGAAAAACATTATTTATATCCTGTAGGAGAAAACACAATAAAACCAGAGACTCTTGTTCGCTGGTTCACAGCCAAAAGCAGGTGAACTTAATAATGAGCTGCTTGCTGGAGAAGGTGTCAGCAAAGGTGGCCGTGGCACACCTTGAGCTAAAGCTTTAGGACTGACTAGTTGCCCAAGGTTAAGACGGAAAGCCCCAGACCAGAAGAGAAGGCTCCACTGGCCTCTTTCTCCCAACTAGGCACTGGACTAGGGAGCAAGACTGACCCCTGACCCTGGCAGCACACACAAACACACAGGCCTCTCTCAGGGCAGGATGTGTAAGTAGCTGCCTAAAACATCAGGCTCTGGACAGAGTATCCCGAGGCTGAGGTTCCCAATGCCTACCCTCACACAGCAGCTCTAACAAACAAGGGCCAGCAAAGCAGGATTTCTGCTTCCCCATAGAGGAGTGCAGTCCTACAGCTGGGAAACACCTCCACAGAAACACAAAATGGTTATTTTCCACTTTCACAAATGGAAAAAGGTCAGCCTGGTCCTTGAAGACGCTGGCCCAGGCTAGATAAGAGGAGGCTGTCTTCCCAAATGCACCCACTCAAGAAGCAGAAACTTAGAAACCTGAGCAATGGAAGAATAGAATAGAGAAAAAATTAAGTACATCAAAAACAAAAACTCACAGTACAATGTAATAATATACATTCATCCAATCTACTGAATTTAACAAGAAATGTGTTGGGGCTCCAAGGAGAAGAGTTTCTACACTATATTTCCCAACTACATAGCCTCTAAACACTGCTTCATCCACTCCCAAGAGAAAGAAATGGCAATGTGTTCCAGTGCTAAGGGAAAAATGGACTGCGTCAGACTTCCTGAGAAATGATGATATGATATTCACAAAACAATGTATCCAACAAGAGGCATGGAAAAAAAAGAAATAAAAATGGTCATTATTTACACACAATATAATTGTCTACCTAGAAAATCCAAAAGACTCAACTAAAACTATTACAACAAATACCAGCGTGGGAGGAGGCAGATGGGATGCTCTGTTGGGTAGCGGAAGGCAGTGCAGGCTCAGGGCTCCTGGCTCTGCCACCTAGTGATCTTAGATGAGTTACTGAACATCTTTAAAGCTCAGTTTCTTTATCTGTAAAGGAGAAATAATAAGAGCACCTATGCATAAGCTTGTTGTAAAAATTATATGATATAAGATGCTCAAAACAATGTATGGAACACAGCAAATACCCCCAGATGCTGGCTATTATTATACACCAGCAATCCCCAATCAAAATGTAATCAGAAATCTATTCACCACACACACACAAAAAGGAATGAAGAAACTGTAAAATAGCCAAGAATAATCCTAACAAAAACAAAAAACAAGACAGCCCCATTGTAAAATCAATAAAGCTTTACAAAAGGACATAGAATTGCTGACTTAAGTGGAGAGGTAGATCATGTTCCTGGATGTGAGGCCTCAAGATGATAAAACTGTCAGTTCTCCCCCTATTAGTCTATATATCCAGTACAGTCCCATCCAAACAAGATTTTACTTAATCAATTGATTGTAAAATTCATCTGCAAGAGGAAATACACAAGAATAAGCAAAAATATTTTTAAAAGAACAATGAGAAAGAAATTGCTTGATACCAAACATACTATGAAGCTATATTATGATGTCCATGATGGAACAGACAAATAGATTAATGGATCAAAATAAAGAATCCAAAGCCATACTCATATATTTGCAGAGAATTAGTAGATCCTAAATGCGACCTTTAAAGACAGAGGGTGAAGAATGAATTAATCAGTAAATGGTATAGAGACCACAGGACACGCATTTGGAAAATAAAATAAGAGCCCTACCTCACAGCAAACGTCAATTACAGATGGATTAAGGACATAAATACTTTTTTTAAGGTTATTTATTTATTTATTTTTAGGGGGGGAGGGAGAGAGGGAGAGAAACATCAATGTGTGGTTGCCTCTCCCATGCCCCCAACTGGGGACCTGGCCTGCAACCCAGGCATGTGCCTTGACTGGGAATCGAACCAGTGACCCTCTGGTTTGCAAGCGGTTCTCAGTCCACTGACCCACACTAGCCAGGGCCATAAACACTTTTTAAACTACACAAAAAACAATTAAAAGTATTAGAAGAAAATACAGTATTCCCTCACTTATCGCGGGTATTACATTCTAGACACACACACACATACTCGCAAAAGGTGAAAATCTGCGAAGTAGGAACCTTACATTTATTTTAGTATTTATATATATTTTAAGGCTTTATAAACCCTTCCCACACACTTATAAACCATTCCCAGTCCCTTATTAACCTTTCCCACTCCCTTATTAACTTTTCCACACTTTTATAAACACTACTTATGTTTTTAAACATATTCTACACTCTTAAACCTACGTAACTTTAACAACATACATATACAGTACCGCAAAATCCCGCGATATAGCAAAAAATCCATGATAAATAATTAAATATAATATTTTTAAAAATCCCGCGATACAGTGAGGCCGCGATAAGTGAACCACGATATAAAGCGGGATTACTGTATAGGAAAAGTTATAATCTTGGAGTAGGAAAGACATTATTAAGACTAAACTCTGAAGCCATAAAGGTAAAGATGACAGAACTAATCTCCAAATAATAAAAACATCCATGCAACAGAATACACTGTAAAAAACAAGCTGAGAAATTATCAAATATATGTATAATAGTCAAAAGATTAATATCTAGAACATATAAAAAGATCTTATAAATAACAGAGGAAAAAAGTAGATAAGTGAGAAAAAATGTCAATAAGTAACTTATAGAAATAAATATTCATGGCCAAAAAACATATGCAGTAATATTAAATTTCCAAGTACTGTTTAAGCACTTTATATAGATTAATTCATTAAATAATCAAAAAATTCCTACAAATTTGATATTTTTCTAGGTGTGATAATAGGATTTATAAGTACATTTTAAAAGCATCACTATCTTTTAGCACAGACACTAAAGTATTTATTTATATGTCTGATATTTGCTACAAAATAATATGGGAAAGGAAAGTATAAGGGCAGAATTGAAGCAAAATTGGCCAAGAATTGATAATTGTCCTACTTTGGTATATTTTTTGATTTTCTTTTTTTTTAAGGATTTTATTTATTTATTTTTAGAGAGAGTGGAAGGGAGAAAGAGAGGTAGAGAAACATCGATGTGTGAGAGGAACATTGATGGGCTGCCTCTCACACGCCCCCAACCGGGGACCCAGCCGCAACCCAGGCATGTGCCCTGATTGGGAATCAAACTGGCAATCTTTTGGTTTGCAGGTCAGCACTCAACCCACAGAGCCATACCAGGTAGGGCTTAAATTTTCCACGATAAAATTTCCTTGAGGAAATTGAGGAACAGAGAGATCAAGTAACTCACCAAGGTCACATAGCTAGTAGGTGGGAAGACTCATGATTTGACCTCAACCACTTAGGCTCCAGAGTCTAGCTTGTAATTGCTATTTTATACTTAATTCCCCAAATTAAATACCATTTTTTACCCTTCAGAAAAGCAAAAAAAAGTTGTTTTTAACTGACATCACCCAGGAGGACTGATAAGTTTAAGAAGGAATAGGTACTTGCAGACACTGTTTATTAGGTCGTCGGCAGCCGTCCGTCTCGAGAGACGATGGTGTAGCTTCTTAAGAGTCTATCTGCACCGCCGAGAATGGCTGTGCAATCCGACTCGGGAGTGACATCGTATCTGTCTCCTCTCGTGTTGAATCGACATCTTGCGATGACGCTGAAGCTACAGAGCCTGGGCAGGGTGATATGGAGGGTCTGCTGTTGCCCGTGCAGCAGACCCCCCCTCTCTTCGCAGCTGAAGGGTCCAAGGGAAAGACGGAGTCAATACAGCTTGGCTTCAGGTGCGCCGCAGGAGTTGCCGGTGTTGACTACAACGTCAAACCGCCTTAGGGACTCCGGCTCCGGATTTTCTGTCGGGGTTTACTCCCCTAGCCTTTCCCCTGAAGAGGTATGCCGCAAGGCAGCGGAGGTTTTTTGGAATCAGAGTTTTCCTTCTCTGATGTACCCTGGCTGGAAGATCGAACCAGCGACACTTAGCTCGCAGGCCGACGCTCAATCCACTGAGCTAAACCAGCCAGGGCCTGTTTATTAGGAAGGCATATTAATTTGATACAGTCCAACTGGGCAGCAATTCAGCAGCATCTATAAACTTCTTTTAAATGCACTTACCCCTCAATACAGCAAGTATTTTCTAAGTATCTTTCCTAGAAAAATACCTGATTACATGCACAAATAGGCACGTACAGAGACATGTCCTGAGGCATTGTTTATAATAGCAAACCACTGAAAACAACCTAAATGTCCATCAATAGTTGGATGGCTAAGTAAACTATGGTGCACCCACCTTCTCTGAATCAGAATGCAGCAGTAAAAAGAATGTGGCAGAGATATGTGTTCTGACAGCATAGGACCTCTGCATGACATGGGTAGAGAAGAATTCAAGTTTCAGAGCTAATGCATAAATGTGAGCCTAACACAAAGCAAAACCCTACATTTGTGTGTAAATATACATACATAAATATTCATGAAGTTATACAATGCCTGATATTTGCTTCAAATTAAAAGATCTGGAGTGACACATACTGGACTTCCTACAGAAAGAACGATGTGAAGCGGGGCCACGGGAAACTGAAATGAATTTTTACTTTATATTCTATGTATTTTAAACTGTTTGAACTTTGTACAATTGAACATATTTATATATTACTTAGGTAAAAAAATAAAATAGAAAATGAGAAATTAAAAGAAAGATGGTAATATGTAACAATATTCACTTTGAAGTGGCTTGAAAGAAGGGTTGCATATTGGTGGCACACTGAATTCTGAATATCTGAATTCAGACTGAATATCACACAAATCAAGGTGTCAGTTGGCTCCATCCCGAACCCAGCTGATGCCCTTGACATAGACATAGACCCTTCACCTGGAGGGCTTCTGAGTGGTCAGAGGCTGGAAACAGTTCCTATGAGAATTTCACAAATTTCACTGCTCTTATAGTAGTTTCCCCCTAAACTTCTGCTTCATAACCACTCTTGCTGTAAAGAGGTAAACAAGAAACTTCTTTAAACAGGTGAGCTTCTGAATTCCACTGGGAGTCCAACAGAGGCCGACGTGACGGCGTAACCCACAACAATGCCCTGTATGTATTGGGTACTCAATGACTTGCTGCTATAGCTGCCTCAGCCTGAAGCACAGAACATATTTCCAGCTTCAAAACAAATCACTTTTCCTTTTAGGTGGTCAATTTGGGCATTATGGTAGTGGTCAGGCCCAAGGCCTTGGCTACCATGCTGCTAACATCTTCTACAGGGCATGGACGGCCCATATGGTCTGGTGATTACTGGGGAGACTAAGGCTAGACAAGCTTTGGTGTTTTTTCAGGTTTGCTAATGAACACAAGTGCCTAGTATTTGAATAAAGGCGAGATGGAAGGATGATGAGGACCATTAGGATAAACTGTGGCCCTACAGAGAAGAAAGCAGAGCTTGACTGGAAAGCTGCACAGATAACCAGAATGCCAACGCCAAGAAATTTATTTTAAAATTTGATTCTTTTAAACATACCCACATAACATATCACAGAGGAACCTTGAGACTCAGACTTGGTCCACACTTGGGCAGGAGAAATAGGGAAGAGAGATGAAAATAGGTCAAAGCAAAATCTGTTTGGCCTATGATCAAAAGGTCCTACACCCCTGACCCACTGAAACACTGAGCCAACAATGGAGTCCCTAGATATTGACCTGGCTTTTATTTTTATTCTCATTGTTCCATAAGCACCAATGTGGGGGAAGCATCAAAGTATAATCAAGACCTTATAGAAAGGGGTTTTCTCTGAAGATTCAAAGGGCACAAGAGCACATCCAGACTATCCACCACATAACTGCACGACCTTTCTCATTCACTGGCCTCCTAACTCTTGCCAGGCTTAAAGTAAGAGAGGTCTTGATGACCCACCAATGAAAAGGAGTCCTACAGTGACATCTAGCAAATTTAAAAAAAGGGGGCGGGGGCAGAGGACATGAGTGTCGACCTACAGATTCACCACCACCATTGATCCCTGTACCACTTCCATTAAGACAGAGGAAGGAGAATTGGAGGTGAAGTTCTGCACTCCTGAACCTGGCCTGATTGTTGCAGCGTTTCCCACCATTACCCTGAACGCTACTGCAGAGGGTGAAGGATGTTAAGGAGAAGGAAGGGGGTGTTACAGAGGTTGGTAGACCTATATATAGAGCCTCTATGCATCATGAATTATACACAACAGGGTTATAGATGTGTGATCCATGACAAGAAGAAAAGAGAAGTAAAACCTATTCCTCAGGAAAAACAGTCTCCATTGTAGAAGAGAACCAGTGCAAATCCAACCAATAACTCTTATGTTGCCCTGGCTGGTGTGGTTCAGTGGATTGAGCACAGGACTGCAAAATGAAAGAGTGCAGGTTTGACTCCTGGTCAGAGCACATGCATGGATTGCGGACCAGGTCCCTGGTTGGGGGTGGGTGAGAGGCAACTGATTGATGTTTCTGTCCCTTTCTCCCTCCCCACCCCTCTCTCTAAAAAATAAATAAAAATCTTTAAAAAAATAATAACTCTTGTGTTGACTCCTTCCCTGTGATGGGAGACAACAAGGGCCCCAGAGTCCTCACCTTGACCACACAGAGACTTACATTACATGGGGCAATGGAAAAGTCATAAGGCTGGAGATAGTATAAAAGTGAGGGTACTGAGGTCCTTTTATGCAAGACCCCCATCACAGGGTTTTTCAGGAAGGTGAAGTTCTGAGGAACTTCCAAACTCCCAGATTAGTTAGCAGCACCAGGAATTTTGACCTTGAACTTCGATCTTCCCCAAGATTTCCTACCCTCTTAACAATAGCACCAAGGAGGGAAGAGGCAGGAGTCTCCATCTTCCCTCCTGTTCTACGAGGTTAAGTATACTCCTAGAGTCTAATTCCGGCTGCCTGCCTCTGGAGGAGGACCAGCCAGAACAGGACTTAGTTCCAGTCTCTCTCTGCCCCACAGGGAGGGTGTTGGGCCACTGCTCATTTGTCCAGCATCACGTGTCTGCAGTCAGGGTCTTTCCCCTATATGTGTCCCACTAGGAAGGTGGCAGACTTTTCTAAGGGCACCATTCACAGTTTACAAAGGAAGAATCTCTGATCAGCAGACCAGTAATGAAGTGAGGACGGGGAAATTAAAGGCAGTGTCATCCACACAGACACCTTGGGACTGGATGTCATGAGCAATTTGGTCTTTATAAAAATAGTAAACCCTATTGTTTTGTTCTGTCTGCCCTACACCATCCCTTCATACATGAGATTCAAGCAAGACTTCCCTGTTCTTACACACTCTCCATTCTCTGGCCACAGTTACTTGATCAAGGAGTGGGCAGCTGACCCAAGCTGGGCCAAAGGGCCCCTACCCTGAGATTTTTGGAAGCCAGTCACTCTCCATGACTTAAGCGATGAGCTGCCAAAACTCAGGAGCTCTTGGCAGCCTTTGGAATAAGCTGGTCAGCTGGAAAAAAGAAGCTAAGATCCAGGAAGAAAGAAAGATGAACACTCCAGAAATATAAAGTCCTGGCAGCACTGTGGCTTCTGGGTCCAATTACTCCTGAGCACATTTCCAGTTTTATTTAAGTAAATTGAATATGGTTTCTGTTACTTACAACCAATTTGTCCTGACCACTCCAGTGCCTTGTTCAGTAGCTGATGGGCTTCTCACACATGTGAATGTCGCCACTGATGGATGAGCAAAGGGCTTTGTCAGACACCTATTGGACACCTTGAGGCCTGGCTAAGAAGAGACACCTCACCCATGAAATCAACAGATAGTGGGTTTGCTAGGGGAACAGTTAAAACAGGGTAGTACAGGCTTGCCTGGAACTTCAAAAGGGGGATAAAGTGTGCTTTTACACCGAGGCCAGGAAAACAATCTACTCCCCTACTCCCAGTAGCTGGTGAGGAGACAGTCTGGACGAGAGCAGATAACAGGGAGGCTGTGAGAGGTGTGGGATTATCATTTCTAGGCGAGAAAGCCCTGATCTTCAGAGAGCTGGCCTCTTGGATCCTGATGAGAGTGAAAGTTCTGCTGAGAACCACAAGGCTCACTCCGATAGGAAAGAGTTGAGTCTACTCTCAGGCCCTTCTATTTCCAACAACGACAGTGCCAGGCATCTGAGAAATGGGTAACGTAAAGATATCTTCCAGGTATTTATCTAGTTTGAATTAAGAACAAACAGAATAATTAAGATAAGTATGAAAAAATAGGAGTTAATTTTACCATTTTCTCTTTGTGTATGTTTGAAATTTTTTAAATTAGAAGTTCAAGAATACACACACATTTAAAAGTTAACCCCAAGCAACTCCTTTGTCGCAACTTCTTTCACCCCTTTCCTACCCTTACCCAATATTAACGGCCCAAAAAACAAGGGAAAAATAAATTTGACCACATGAGCAAACTTGAATATTCCACTGCTGAGTCCCTCTGAGTGATTGAGTGACACACACACTAAATGCAGGAGGAACCAAACAGAAAACTCACACACAGCAGGTAAAATTTTGTTTTTCTTAAAAAATAAATCAAAAAGCCCTACACAACCTAAAGCAGTCCTAAAAAAGCCTCTCTCTCTCTTTTTTAGAAATGAACCTGGCCCTAGGTCAGAAAGACATTTGAAATCATAAATCAGAAATTAGGTGTGAGAAAACCAGGGCCCTCCCATACATGGAAAACCACATTCTGGGACATAAAATAATAAATGATATCATGTCACATAAAAAATCTATAAATATATCACTATATATCATATAAATAGACATTTATATGTATGTTTCTATATCTACATACAAATATAGATATGGATACATAGATATAAAAAAGTGAAGCAAAATATGACAAGTATTTGAGCTTCAGGCTCCTGTGAAGACCTACCTTCTTATAGGTAGCCACTGTGTGGAGCCTGTCACAGTGAGCAACCCATTCCTACTCCTCTCTGAGCTACTGTACACACACCGCAAGACCCCCAAATTCTAACCAGCCTGTGTTGTCCATAGACATTTACCTCCATGCTCCTGCTCAGGACTTGGTCAACAGCCCTCACCTCCCCACTGGCAGCCTGTAGGCATCAAATTCTACCTCCTAAGGCCCCGAGGTAGGCAAATAACTTAGCATATTTGTTTTCTGGGAAAAGTCAACCCCTTGATGTTTAATTTCACCTTTTTGGAACATTGGAATAAAGGCCAAACACATCATGAGCCACAGGGAAGCACTGGGGCCAGGGCAGTACCTGACTCACTGCCATGCCCACCATCAGCACCACCAGGCCCTCCCCTGAAGTACCAAGACTGGGGACAAGGTGAGATGTGGTACTTATGCTACCTGTGATCTGTGGTGCACATGTGTACGCACAACTGTAAATAACTAAATTATAGACTTTGGATGTGTAAGTCTACCTCCCTCCCCAGCACACTCTCCAAATAAGGTAAGATCAACCTATCTTCCCAACTTGTACTTCTCCTCAGAAATTTTTTGGGGGAGCAATGGGTGTCAACTGGAGACTCACACCATAAGCCCTTTCAGCCAAGCTGCATATCAAGAAAACATCCCAGGCCACTGATTTCTTTTCTGCTGAGTCTCCACACCTCACCCCCACCTAGGCAACATGAGGAATAACACTGGAGATTAGCATGTCGATCCATTACTCTTGCCAGACCTTTCCTAGCCCAGGGCCAGTAGGTGGCTGATGGCCGTCAGCCCTGAGTTGTTGACTATCCAGGCAGAAAGCTATGCTATGGCTCAACTCCCAGGTACTGGTATTTGGCTCTCGGGAGAAATGAGAACATGGGCCCAGTCACAGCCTTGGGAAGAGGTGCATGCCCCTCTGGGCTCTTGGCCTTGCCATCCTTTGCTAAGAAGACACATGCAAGCAAACACACACACACACACAGCTGGTGTTTTCTCCTTTTGGTAAGGGGGCACCCTGGATGCTGCACACACATTCACACAGACACACCCAGTGCTTGGGGAGCAGAGGAAAGAGGTTCTGTGGGCACATGCACACCCTACACATACATGCCCACAATCTGTGTTGTAAGCACTGCACCCCAGGGAGTCTCTCTCCCCAGCCTTCCTGGGCAGCGGTACATTTTAGTCAGCCCAGGTGTCGAGCCCCTGCCATTCTCTCCCCCTTGGCCTGTCTCTGTCCCTCCCTCTGCCCTCCCACAGTAAGTGCTTTCAGGCCACACAATGAGTGGGAGGAGGAGAAACACTTCTATTGAGGAAGGCGTTTTGTTGTTTCATCCCTAAGGGGGGAGCTGAGGTAGGGAAGAAGGGGGGACCCACAAAATTTCTAATAAGCAGTTTCTCTCCTCAAAGCTAAAATGATTTTCTTTAATTGCTTAGTGGGAACAGTTTATTGTGGGGTCTCGGCCCTCCCCCCCAGCCTAATTGACTTACTGAAGTTTAACAGGAGCTTTCACCTGGAGAGACTGCAATTACTCCCCCCATCCCACATTCATACCTGGGCTCTCCCCACAGGGGGCCTTTGTTCCCCCTAAATACAGCAGTGACACAAACGTCCTCAGCAGCAGGGGAACGCATGCAGGGAAGTGGTAATTTTCAGCCCAACGCAATTAGCTGAGGGCTTTTCAGCCTTCCCAGTGAATGGCGGGGAAACTTCGGCATGTGGGAACGGTGAGCTGGGGCTGCTCTGTGCAAGTCAAACAAAAGAGGCCTCTGAATTGGGCCCCATGATGAGCCAGACCAGGGCTGGTGGGGGCAGCTGGGACTGGGGTCTGGACGAGGACCTACATCATCACTCACCCAATCTGTGTCTTCCACTCAAGGCCAGTGGCCCCAAATAGCTTGCTGCGAGGCAGAGGCATGCAAGACAGTTGACTTGTCCCCAGCTCCACAGCTCTGCCTTTATGAAGCGGATAGGGAAAGGGCGGTGGGACTGAGCTGGGGCAGAACGAGGCGGAGGCCAGAGGGCCACAGGGCTGTGTCTGTCTGACTCTCCCCAGAGGGCCCAGGGCTGGAGCTCGCAGTCCACTTTGGACCTGCCCAGACACCCCTGAGTCAGGAAGATTTCAGGAGAGATTCTCCTGGGAGTGCAGAGACAGGAAGACCTAGGGCTCTACACCTACTGTTGCCTCCACAGCAGCTTCCACAGCCAGCTGAGCAGAGGAGAGAGTCCTCAGCTTCAGGTTGGCTTTGAGGCAAGGGCGGCACAGGGTGAAAGCAGTGTGTGGCTTATCTGGGGCCAGTGTGGAGGTGTCCAAAGACCAGAATGTGGGCTCCAGCCATGGAAGTAATGTGGTTACTACCAGCCTCCCACAGCCAGCTCCAGAAGAGCCCTGACCCAGACCCAGGAGAGAAAAGAAGCAGTTCTCCTGGAAACAATGAAAAAATTGAAACCAAAACCAGAAGGGCTGGTTGACAAACAGCTGTGCCTGGGTGAGAGAGAGAATGAGGAGGAGTTGAGATCACAGCCAGGTGAGAACACAAGTGCAGGCAGCACTAAGCACACTGGGAAGGCCCCGGGGCCGGGACCCGACAGGCCAGCATTCAGTGCTAGAGGAGCTGCTCACAAGCAATCTAACGTAGGCAAGCCTGTAACCTCCTGCGGCCTCACATTTCTTGTCTGTAAAATGGGAAACAGTTATACTAGAGCAATGTTTCCTAACTTTCAAAACAGGAACAGAAAACTTCTGAGTTAACATCTCTAAGATTTATAAAGCAAGAACCAGGGCAGCTATCTCAGGTGAGCAGAGGTGGCATGAGGGGCTGAGCCCCGCCCATGCGTCATCCAATCCTCCTGCCTTTGACGCAGACCTTTGGGGCTCTGCCTGGAAACACCAGAGCCAGATCCTCCCCAGGGCTACTCCACCCTGACCCAGGACCCATGAAAAGGGGCAAAGCTGGGCTTCCCACACCAAAGGCCACTCTCTACGGCCCTGCCTCCCAGCTGCCCTCCAGTCACAGCAACAGAAGTGGGATCACACCCCCACTTATCATCAAAAGCCTCACAACACATGATGGCGTCTCTGAGAGCCCAGGCGAATGTACTTGGGGGCAACCATGGCTGGGGGCGGTTGGAGCAATTTGGCATATGGCTTGTAGGTGGTGGGAGGTCAGGTCAAACATTTTGCTGTTTACCCAACAAGGAGATCTAACCATAAAAATGACTGCATCGTGATGTGCTACCCCACCCCGCTCCTTCACTGGCCTGGACTGGTTCCTAGGAAGTTCTGTTCCCGCCCTCACCCCCAGCTCAAGACTACCAAAAGAGATTCAACATGATTCTCTACAGAAGAGTAAAGGATGGCTAGTCCAAACACCCACAGTTCAGAGACATGAAAGCAGACCCTCTCCTCACACCCCACTGATCCTGGAATAAACTCTTCCTTTCGGGAATAGCCCAGACCAATAACCAGCAGGGGACAAGCAGGCCTGTCCCCTCAAAACAAGTGGCTCAGCTCCAGTCACATCTGGCCTGGATTCTGTCTTCTTGGGTTCTGCTGTCCCTGCATCAGCCTTGTGTCAGATGGAAGCTCCTGTTCTGGAACTGACCACCCCTCTCACAGAACAAGGTCTTGCCTGGGCAACTGCTGAGCTGGAAGCAGACAGAGATAGGGGCTTCCTTCCTTCAACAAGGACCTCAGGGCTACACAAGCCAACCCGGTGCTAGGTGCTGGGGTGTTTAGAAACAACAAAACTCGCATAGGCCTGCCCTTAGGCAGCTTAAGGTCTAGCCAGAGAGTCAAGTCTTCAATTCATATTTTTAAAAAATTGGAAGCCATTCAAGACAACCAAGAAGTTCTCATCCCAAGTAATAGTGAGATGATCCTGGGCCAAGAAAACAGACAGTGTAGCACAACAGCTGAAAAGCATAAGCTCTGGAGTCACATGCCAGGGCTCAAACCCTGGGCATATCAGTCACCAGATGTAACTTGGGGCATATTAATTAACCTCTCTTAGGCCTCAGTGTCCTTACTTGTAAATTGAGGATGGTGACAGTACCTATCTGGAAAGATTAAAGGAGATATCAAGGGTTCAGCGTAGTGCCTGACACTTAGCTGACACTCGTAAGTGTCCGTCATCCTCATCCTCGGCATTATTAACATCACTGGCTAGGCAACCGAGAGACACTGGGGACTCATGATCATGAAGTGGCCTAGTAAGAGAGACTGATGTTGTTCCCTTCCTGAAGCATCAAGAACCGGGTAAGAAGAGAGACCTCAGGTTCCCTGTCCCTATTCTGCAGACCACTTCAGAAAGCTCCTGCCAGTGCCGATGACAGACAGGACAAATTTAACCTGGCCAGGACCATGGGAGATCCTGAGTTAACCAGGGGCCTTAAAGGGCAGACTGAATTTGTGCCTCCTTCACCTGACCACAGCCCCATGAGCCCTCTCCTGCCCCTACTCTACCATCAGCCTGCTGGCTGGAATGCAGCAGCCCCTGTGCCAAAAGGCCCAGGCGAGACAGGAGGCCAGGAGGCACAGGTGGTTCTCAGAGGAGCTCCCTGGGCTCCAGAAAGCATTTCCCCCACAGGCGCAACCAAACTGAGGCTTGTTGTTGGTGAAGGCGCCTTTGCTTGTTTGGGCTGCAGCCCAGACAGTGAGGGGGCTGCAGCAGGCCAGGGGACACAGAGCTTGTTGGCGGGGGTGGGGTGGAGGTAGGTGGGGGGGGGGGTGAGGGGTGAGGTGGGGTGGGGTAAGCAGCAAGTCCTCTGGCACCACCTTCCTCCTTCCCTGGGTTTCTCACTTTGCTCAGCACAGCAACCTGAAGGAGGCTGGGGAAGCACTTTTCACTTCCCAGCAAATACAGCGACAGGGGGAGGGAGAAGGATGAAAGGTTTGGAGTTTTTTAATTTGGTTTTGGGGTATTTAGGTGGTTTGAAAAAATAATAAAAAGAAGTTGTTTCTGTAATCCAATTAATTTCAAACCTAGGATTCAGATTTTAAAAAGCCAACAGTGATCCCCCACACCTCATACCTACTACCCTTATTCTGAGACTTGAAGTCCCAGTGGAGCCAGTTGGTCCCAAGGGGCCTGGTGGGAATTTTTCTACCTCTTTGTGATGGTGGTACGGATGGGGCACAAGCATGGCTTTAGTCAGCTGGACCACAAAACTCAGGCCTCAAGTTCCCCAGGTCCACACAGACCCATGCAGTCCTGCTAATCACGGGTACCCATGGCCTTCCAAACAGAGGCTCCACACCAGAGGCTGCCAGAACCCACTTCTTCCCAAGAGCCGTGTTCCCTGGCCCCGGGCCTGGCCAAGGCCTCCTGCAAGGGGTGGAAGAGATTCCAATAATGACCTTATCTGTTTCGTTCATTAATTCCAGAAAAGGAGCCCCCACCCACAGGTCCTTCTGCCTCTGTTGGCTCCCTCCTACTGAGCCCCAGAGCGCTGACGCCAGACCTTCCATAGCCCTGCCGCCTTAAGAGAAGAGGGGAGGGACCCTTCTCACTAGGCCTTTGACATAGGAGAGGTTTTTCACAAAGGACTTTAGGGCAATACTGGGCCTGGGAATCCCTTCCCTAAGCAGCTGCCTGCCATCCTGTCCAATCCCTCAATGTTAGCACTACCACTCATACCACATCCTCAGTTCTTGCTTTGGAACAGATTTGTTCTGGTGGCGTGTTTTTATTTTTCATTTTTGAAATCACAAGATATAAAAACTATGGGTCTCTCTCTGGCAAAACATTAGAATACCGACAAGGTCATTTGATTGGAAGTTTCCTTTCTTTCCCACTAAACCACTGGGATGAAATACAAACCTTTCAGAAGAATGAAAAGAAAAGACACAAATTTGCAAACACACTTGACAGTGGTGTGAATTCCTGATTTACTGGCTGAGTGACCCAGCTCACTTCAGACTTTCATTGCTACACAGTAGCTGTGCCAAATACTGGACACTGCTTGCTACCGCCTTGAGGTATCCTCAAGAAAGTTTCTAGAGAGAAACAACTTCCCATCCACCTCCCCATCTCCCTCTGTGAAAAAGCCAGGGAGTTTAGACCCCAATGAGAAACCTGCTCGGAACCCTCGGGTCAGCTGCCATCTCACAGGCCTGGGCTCCCCGCCAACTCAGCAGTGCCTGCCCTCACTCAGGGTCTGGCATTCCCTCCTAGGACCACATCACCCACTCTGACTTGCCTGAGAGGCACACAACTTTGTTCAGAAAACAACCTTTCCTTGCACTCCACCACCAACAGGAGGAAAATTCACAGGGAAGGAAAGTCCCAGGGAAAAGGCTAGGGAAGATAATCTAGAGAAGAAAAAGACTTCAGAAAACACAGTGATTGCCAGAAACTCAGTAACTAGGTTCCCAGCTCTTCCTCCATGCTCTAGGGAAAGGAAACAAGAGCCCGATGGCTTTAAGAATCCACATACATGCACACTCACTTATGTTGGGGTGTCTGCTTGAGGTGACTCTGTACCAGGAGAAGCAGTGACATCAGCACAGAGTAATGAAGGTGAAAGGCAGGATTCCATGTGGATCATCTCAGGAGAGGTTGCTCTTGCATAGGGAGAGGGCACCCAGAGACCAAGGAACCTGCCTGCCACTCTGACACACACAGACGCACAAGCTCTGAGACAGGTGACAGATACACACAGAGCTGGGAAGAGAAGGGCATAGGACCTGTGCCTGAAAATAAAATAAAATAAAAATAGCATTGGCTATCGATTGCTCAGTTAATTTTCATGAGGTGCTAATTGCTTCCTCTAATCATCTCTTCTCCTTTTCTTGGAAAGTAAAAGTACACAGAGGGACAGTTTTTCCTCTTTATGGGGAGGAATGGGGAAAAAAAGGAGGAAAGAGGCAGATAAAGGAATGTGCCTTCTACACACTTCCAGCCAAGATGGAGGCCTAGACTGACATGTTCTGTCTCCCTCCACAACTAAGAAGGAATACAACTACCACAAAACCAGAAATAACCAGAAGTTGCAGAAAATAAATGGAAGTCCAAAGTATGAAGTTATAAAGAAGTGGTGTTCATCCTGACGGGGAGGAGGGGTGAAGCCGGGGTGGAGAGGTCAAGCTGTGCTGGCAGTGGCAGCAGTAGTGATGGCAGTGGGATGGCGGTAAGCACAGACATCTGTATTTAAGGGGAGATGAGAAGCACCTGGGGAGCACCCCTGGCTGCAGAACAGATCTGTCAGCTTACGATTCCAACACTGGGGAAGGCAGACCCCCATCACCTTGGACTGTGAGGCCCGGAGTGGGTGAGGACAGAGGAGGAAGCTCCCAGTCTCTCAGTGGAGAGTGAATGGCAGGAATCAATCTTGGACCCCCACCCCCACAGAAAACACCACAGCGTGATGAGAAGGGTCACCCGGTTGTGACGAGTGCATGGGGCTCCGCCCCCTATAGCGTAGGAGGTGTGACAGCCCCGCCCAGGAAGCAAAGGTAAGCACAAAACTGTCTGGATGGCACAGATCATGATAGAGAGCCCGGTGATGCAGCTAACCAGCCAGCAAATATCTGATCTAACAGCTCAGCAGATAGGAAATCTTTCTGAGGCACAGTTCAGAGCTTTGGTTGTACAAATGCTTACAGACCTAACAGCAGATCTTAAACAAGATGGGGAAGAAATGAACAAAAACACATAAGAAACTAGTGGTGAGGGAAAGAAAACCAGGGATCATATCAACAAATCGAAACATAGGGAAGGAACAAACAGTCAACCAGTGCAGAAAGAGGAAACAAAAAGTGAGAAAAATGAGGAGAGGCTCAGAAACCTATGGGACAGCTATAAGCGGGCCAACATCCGAATCACAGGGTTGCCAGAAGGTGAAGAAGAAGAACTAGAAATTGAAAAATTATGTGAAAAAATAATGAAGCAGAACTTCCCTAACTTGGGGAAGGAAATAGACTTACAGGCCCAGGAAGCACAGAGAGTTCCAAAAAAACTGGACCCAGGGAGAAACACACCAAGACACATTATAATCAAAATGTCAAAAATTAAGGATAAAGAGAGAATCTTAAAAGCAGCAAGAGAAGAAGAGAATTACGTACAAAGGGGTCCCAATAAGACTATCAGCTGATTGCTCAAAAGAAACTCTGCAGGCAAGAAGGGACTGGCAAGAAATATTCAAAGTAATGAAAAGCAAAAATCTACAACCACGATTACTCCATCCAGCGAAGCTGTCATTCAGAATAGAAGGGCAGAGAAAGTGCTTCCAGGACAAAGTAAAACTGAAGGAGATCATCAGATCCAAACCACTATTATATGAAATGTTAAAGGGACTTGTTTAGGAGAAAGGAGCAAAACTATGAACATTAAAATGAAAACTATATCACAAAAACCAACAACAGAAGCTAGGGAACCAAAACAAAGGCAAACTAAGTAGGCAACCAGAGTGGGAAAAGAATTAGGTATGAGGTGCATTCTGGGGGGAGGTCAGCAGGGAGGGGTAAGATGGTACAGGAATTAAGAAGCATAGTAGGAGGGAGTGGAGTAGACAGGAAGATGTTGAGAAGAACTATATGCACAATCAATGGGCATGGACTAAGGCAGGGGCAACAACTAGAGGGAGGAGTGTCACTGGGTGGAGAAGAACAAAGGGAAAGAAATTGGGACAACTGTAACAGCATAATCAATAAAGTATATTAAAAAAATTAAGAACTAAAAAAAAAAAAAGAATCTGCCTCCTACAGGTGCTCAGTAAACTCAAATGCCGGGTTCACCCAATCACTGGGGAGGTCCCAGGCCAAAAATGGGATTATGTATCCATTAGGAATTAGGTCTACCAACCACAGAAAGACATCCTGTGTATTTAACCTAAGCTAAGCAGGTACTTGGGGTAAAAGCAAAGGATGGTTTGGGGGAGAGAAAGAAAAAACTCTAGGCCTTTGACGAAGTCACAACAAGCATTAATTCCACATAAGATTCTGTACCCCTGCTCTTAGAAAGGGAGAAACTCTCCCATGACAAATCAGTACCTTTTCTCAGCCTCCGAGAACAATGACTACCAGATACACTCTGAATCAGGGTCTTCTTAGGAACTGATTGGACTTTAGACATGAGCCCTAGGATGGCAGCAGCAGGAAAAAGGAGTCAGAATTTTAAAGCTGACATCACCTGATTGACTCAGATAATATTCCACAGACAGGACCAGGCCACCCTTGTCTAGACCGAAATTCGTATGTACCTAACCAGGCCCAGTTAAAGGCCAGCCCACCTCAACCTTTCCCTGGCCCCAAAGGTGAAATCCGGTGCATGCTGGGAAACAACAACAGTTGTCAATCCAATGCCCTACACCTGAATCTCACCGTTTTGTACTTTTAATACAAAATTTAAAATGGCAAATATCAGGTCTCCCAGGAAGGCAGGGTTTCTGATCAATATTTTTATTGTCTGTCAAAATTCCTCAGTCTTAGTCCAGAAGTGAGGTCTCCACCCTCACCAGGGCTCTTCCACCTCTTTTTTATTATCAATGAGTGAGGGAGCACCTCCAAGCACCCTCCCACTGGTGTCTCTCTCCTTTTCTCTACCTTGCTCCAAACTTGCCTTTAAATTCTTGGGTGCTCTGCAAAGTTATCAAGAGCAACTCCTGACTCTTCCTCCAACTAAACATAATTATACTTTTAAAAGGGAAAAAACAACCCAGAGAATGCCAAGGAGGCCTGCTGCACTCTTCCCCTTGTAATGAAGCTTAATAATGAAAAGCCCTACACTCCAATTAGTAAGAAATGCCCATTTTCTCCAGCTGAACACCCCCTATAGATATATCTAATCTGTTTCCATGATTCCATCTCTTTTTTCCATCGAGTCTGCATTTAAAGGTTATGATCTGTTGGTACCTTCTCAGCCCTGACAGGACAGCTGGGGAGCGACAGTGTTTTCTTAGAGCCCCAGTGTGACCATCCTCGACACCCGTTCCCCGCATTATCACATCCACACACATAAGCTCTGACTCTTTGAGGTTCCTTATGAGCTGTCCACAGAATGGAAGAGAAGGGTGGGAAGAAACAGCATTTGGAAAAATTAAGGGAAAAGAACAGTAAAAGGAAAAGGGGAGGAGCTAAGTGTTGCTGGGAGTGCCCATTTCTCAATGAGAGAAATGTTCTCTGCCACAGAGAGGCCCAAAGCAGAAGCTGCTCCTTACTGGTAGGCCGCTTTGGGACACAGGCCCCTCAAAGACCTTGTAGCTCCAGCTTCTTTTCCCACATCAGGCCTAGCAATGTGACTGGCACCAATTCCTGAGACAGTCTGAAGGGTGCCAAAATCAGCACAGAGGAGCCGCTGTGCTCAGGGAACCTTGGCAGGATGCCTCTCCAGGGCCACCTCATCCCAGTGGCCAGCCTGCATCTCTGCCTTCTGATCCTATGCAAAGTGAAGACACAGTTCCTTTCTAAAAACCTGATCCTGCAAATGAAGGCCTCACTCCCAGCACCACACCAGATGCCAGGACCACGGCCTGGACATGGGTGGGAGTGGGCAGGCCATCACCCCCCAGCTCCCTGACTCAGGAGTACCCCTGGGCTTCCCTCTCCGCAGAGGCAGAGCAAGTCCCAACCAGGCTGATGTTCCCTGAGTCTCCCCTCCCCAGGTCACACACATGCATCTCCTCTCTCCACAAGACTCAGGGCCAGAATGGGGAAAGGCCCTTTCACCCAGCTCCCGGCATGAGGCTACAAGGCAGTAAGGCAAATGGTCAAGGCCGAAGTCATCCTGCTGGACAGTCCCTAATGGGTCTACCTGTGATGAGGCCCCAGTTCTCCTCATCAGGGAAAGTGCCTCCCACCCTGTCCCTAGTTTCTAGGGACTCTTCCCTCAATTGCTGGAGAGAAGCATTTGAGATTTGTTGACTTTCCCCCAGGCATTTGCCTCTTCTGTCTGGTTCTGTTCTCTCCTGACCCTTCCCCATTGCTGGGTAGTCATCTGCAGCAGGCGTGTGCTTCCACAGCACCCCTCCTGTCTGTCCCCACCTCCTCTGAACCCCTGCAGACAAGGCCCTGCCCTGGCTCCCTGAAGCTCACAATCTGTGCTCCTGCCAGACTCAGTCACAAGAGGGGTGTAACTCACTTCAAGCTGGCAGCCCTGTGTGGTATAACTAACCACCCCCTCAAGGGATGGGGGTGGAGGGCCAGGCAAGCGTGGGCCTGTGCATCCCAAGGTGCTCTTGTTTTCTGGGCATCCCGCATGGTCTGTGACAGACGCATGGATGGGGGAATCCTCTGCCAGCCAGAATTGGCATCTCACCCTACCTCTCAAATCTGCCACTAGCCTCCAGGGCCGAAGACCCTCCAAGAAGAAGAAGCCCTGCAAGACAAAGACCTGAGCCTCCCACCCCCACCCCCAAGCCTGGCCTCCCAGCCCAACACAGGCCCGCATTAAAATCAACACTCCGTGAACACACAAAACTGACAAGGCAGAGGGGGTGCACACATCAGATACAAAGATCGGGCTCTCGGGAGACGCGGCCTGTTGGTCTCCCATGTTAGCTCCAAGTGACTAAGCGCAGGGTGGGAAATAACGCCATCGCGGCGGCCAAAGCTCCCGCCTGGGCTCCAGGTTCGGCAGCCTTTTCACAGGGAAGATGCCTCTGCCTGGAAAAAAACGCAAGCATTGTGTGGGGACCATTAATGCATGCGCCTTTGCACATTCCTTCGAGAAGAAGCACACTAGTCCCTGAGCCCCCAGCCCTGTGCCCCAGCGATTGTGCCGGCCGGCAACACACTGCACATGCCACCTGGTCCTTCCCCCCCCCAGGCCCCCAGCTCTCTGAGTAGTGGGAAGGGGCCCGCCAAACACCCTGGCTTCATTGTGCCCCAGAAAGAGGGGACTAATTACTCGCCTACACTCTGGAGCTCCCAGCCAGGGAGAAAACAGAGGCCAGTGGGGTGGAGAGGGTGGGAAATGTGGGGGGGTGGGGGGGTGAAGAAGGGAGAGAAAAAGCCACAGGATACATTTCAAAGTTTCTCTAGCAGTTTGGGGGTAGAGGAAAGAAAGCCTGGTCCCGATGTGAAATCATACAGAGGTCAGGGCTGGGTCTCCCACCCTTGTGAGAAAGTGGTGAATCGGGGACGGTTTATCAAACAATCATTTTTTTCTTTTGAAACCAGGAGGCAGCAGCTTGGACAATTCTGCAGATGTGCTTGATGAGTTAGGGACAAAAATGGCCCTTTTCTGCCCCCCTCCTCCCCTCCTTCTATAAGGGCTCCCATAGGGGGTTGCTTCTCCCTCCACTGCCTCCGGGACCCTGCCCTCCCTTCTTCAGTGGTCAGCTGAGACCCCCACCCACTGCTTGCCTTTGTACTCTTGGCCTTTGGACATACTGACAGGGGCCTTTATGAGACCCCAATCAAGACCCCCATGTCACAGGTACCTAGTAGAGACACCAGACCTTTTCAAACAAGGGACAACAAGGAAAATCGGCTGGTCCATTGTCTCTCCTCTGTGCTAAGTGAGATGAAAGGGGCCCGCGGCCCCCTCCCCAGAGCCCGCCTGCCAATCACCTCTAGTTATTAAGGTCACAATGTGTAAATTCTTTTGACCTGCACCTAATCAAAGATTCACCGGCCCTTTCAAATCCGAATGGGGAGGAGGGGAAAGATTCCCTCCCATAAACCCAGCAAACTCTCCCTCAATAAAATTTCTCTCTCTGATTCCTTCTCTGCTTCCCATCTCCACCCCCTCGCTTCTCCTTACTCCGCCCTCCTCACCACTAGCTTCAAACACGAATAACAAGTCCAAAAAAAACCCGAAGAGAATTTAAAACTTTCTATTTAATTCTCTTTAAAGAAAAAGTTTTCAGACAGGCACAGTTGCCCAAGCAAACCGAGAACCTGCGCAGCCCCTGGGGCTCTGATGCCAAATCTCTCCAGTTGGCTTTTTTCTCTCCTAAACTGGCCTCTCTTGCTTTCCCTTAGTGCCACTCTCTGTGGAGAAAACTACAGGGATTGATGATACTGCCTCACGTAGCATCTCTAGCTCAGCTGCTGACCCTCCAACAGCCCAGCTTACACTAAGTGATTTTGTGAGCTGAGGGAAAAAATATTACCAAGCCCAAAGTAGGCAACACTCGAGGAAAAAAAAAAAGCAAAAAAAAAAAAGCCATAGGATAGAGCAATAGAGAACAAGAACCAGAGGAAAGGACTTGAGAGAAAGCAAAACTTGGGATTTATTGTAGTTTAAGAAGTACATAATGCAAAAAAAAAAAAAGTACATAATGCTTAAATCAAGCAAGGAAAATAAAATGCTTGCAAATTTTCATGCATCACTATCAAGGCTATAGCTTTGATTTTATCTTTCTTATCATCACTTAGAATAAGGAGGAGACCTAACAAAGCAAGATAGTGATAAGTGAATATATGTAAATTGTCAAAATCTAGTCTTACTAGATGCCCTGCTCTCTCTGGTGGTACTTCTGCCTCTTGGCTTCTCCTTGCCTGGATGTCTTTATTTCTTTCTCAGCTTTCCTTGGGTGCTAATCCCTCCTGTTACTTCAACCATTGTCTCCATACTGATGCCTTCTGCATCTCGATCCCATGTCTGAGCTCCAGGCCACCTTTCTGGCTGTCTCTGGCCACTGCTACCTGACTGGGCTATCACTGCCGCAAATCAACATGTCTAAAACAGAACTTAGCCTTCTCAAAGCCAGGGTCCCCTTTATTCATCAGCCTCATAGAGAAACCCATGCCGGTCTGTCTCTTCCCTCTCTCCCCCAGATGCAGTCATGACTGCCTGCAGGCTGTGTCCTCTGTTTCTCCTGAATCCAGGTTGTCTTCCCACTGTCCTGAAGAACCCAGTCCCTTACTGCTGACAAAGTGCACTCACAGAAAAGTATACAAACAGCCTCAGTCTATCCCCCTCCAAAGTATCCTATACACTGTGCCAACCACATAAATCATTTAATACCTTCAATCTGGCCAAAAATATTCTATAGTTCCCTATTATCCTCAAGTTAAATTCAAACTCTGCTCCTCAAAGCCTTTAAAAACCAGGCCCCAAACATCTGCTCCAGCCTCATTGCCCACCACGTCTTTACACAAACCCCCCACCCTAGACAGCCGCACTTGTCTGCTTTGAACCCCCAAACATGCAGTGAGCCTCCCATCCCTTATGTCTCACTTCACACACATCCCTTTACCTCCAATTCCCTTATGCAATGGAGCGCCATCCTTGAAGACCCACTTTAAGCTCCACGTCACCCAAGAAGCTCCCCTGCTTTAACAAAAAGGCTACTGCTTTCCTCTAATTTCCTGTCAATAACCTTGATAATCGATGGCTCTCACACTGCATACACAGTGGAATAAATCTAAGGATGTGCAGATTTATTGGACTATAAACCCCTGGATGACAAAAACTGTCCTTTGCATTACTTCATACTCCCCATGTGACCTTGCACATTATAGCATTCTCAACACATCTGTAAAGCAGACGCTCAGAAATCTGTATTACACATAGAAAAATGTTTCTGAGCTTACATTGCCTTTTTAGACAAATTCTAATACTTTGACTGATTTCTTTCCCCAAAAAAGGTCTCGAGCATGAAACCATGTTTAATGCTGCAAAAGTAAACGTAAGAAAGGCTCTTTTCAGGGTGATAGAAACATGCTAAAGTGAATTGTGGTGATGGTTGCACAGCTCTGCAAATTCTCTAAAAATCATGGAATTGTATACTTAAATTATATGCTAAAAAAAGGTGAATTTTATGGTATATAAATTATACTTCAATAAAACTGTTTAAAATAAAAAAGTAAGTGTAGGTGCATGCAACTTTAATTTAAATAACTGTAAAGAAAAAAAGGAAGGATTCTCTATACAGCTGCCTGATACTAAAATAGACATTTAAATGTATTTATGTTTTTTCTAATTATAAAAATAGGCTCATTATAAAAAATATAAATACAAAAAAGTAAAAAGAAAGTAAATGTCAGCAGAAATCCACCACGTAAGAAATAACTCTAAGGAGACAGTCAAATAAATGACTATCATATTGTTTTATAACCTTTTTTCATTGAACAATGTTATGACATCTTTTGGGATCAATTAATATACATCTATATCATCCCTTTAATGACTGTGTAGTACTCTGTTGAATAAAAGTACCATAAAATATTTAACCAGACCCCTATTAATGGATATATGTGTGTTCTTAATACAAATCTTTATATATACATCTTACATACTTGTCTGGTTATTGCCTTAGGATAAATTTCTAGAAATGGAATTCATGTGTCAAAGGTTTTCGCATTTTTATTTTGATACTTACTGCCAAACTAACACATTTTTAAAAGCCTAACTTTTCCTCTCCTTCTTTCTGGAGATAGCCCACCTTTACCAGCCTGCAAAGAAGGATTTTTCCTGGCCATAGATCTCTAACAAATGGAAGAATCCTTTGAACAACTTATATTTTTGTGTTAGTTCTTTGGTTTTATTCTCAACCACAGCTCACCCTGGATACTAGTGAGATTCAAACTGGTCAGGAAAGTAGAGTGCTTCAAACACATTAATTTACGTGTCCTTCACTCTTTGCCAAATGTTACAAATATCACCCTCATGCCCAGCTGACCCTTCTCTTGGGTTACCATAGGACCCCACCCCAATCACTCACTCGATCTCCTCCCACTCAGGCCCAGGAGGAAAAGAGGCCCAGGCTTAGCCAGGACAGCTAATGCTACAGCTGCAACAAGACAGAAAATTACTGGAGAGAAACATCCTGTAAGAACAGAATCCTCATGAGAAAGAGAGACGGCGGGTCATGTACTCTGAACTGCACCCTCTCCGCATCCCCTGCAGGCCATGGTGCCATGAGTTCAGGGTGAGGAGCATGTACTAAATGATGGTTGATTAAATCTGGACAGCATCCTATAGGGAGTCTGTGCTCCTGAGACTCCAGAGTTTTGACCACGCACCACAGGACTGATCCTCGGCAAGACTCAAGCTAATCTCTCTTTTAAAATTCCTCAATCAATGAAGAAGGGAGGGAGAGACACTCATGGTGGCTACAGGCAGAAAGGGGTTCATTTCAGCTTACCCCACACATCTCAGTCTTTCCTTCCCTATCTGTTCAGCCAGTGCATGTCACATATGTAACAGAGCCACACATAAAGGAGGAGATGCAGCCCCGACAGCTGCATAGGGCCTCTACTACTGAGGCACATTTATACTTGAAAAGCTCTTTCTTCTAGCCTTTGTATCTTCCTAACTAGTTCAGCTCCTAGAAAGAAACCAGTCTGAAGCTTCTCAGCCAACCACTTACTATGCCAGCATAATGAAAGCGGTGGCCATCCCCTACCTATCCCCACCTCCATCACCACCAGAAGCAACACAGACTTAAGTCTCCAGCCTGGGAACAGAAAGCCACACTTTTCTAGATGGGACAGATGAAACATGGGAAACTGAGAATGGAAAAAAGGCCTGCTGGTCCCACATTCTGCTTCATCAAGCCTACCCACAGGGTTAAGAGGATCAGAGAAAGCACAACAAGAAGAGCCTTGGCTTTAATGCCTTCTGTAAGCAGGCAAACTCCTGCCTCAAGATGCATGCCCTTCAGCCTGTACACAGAGGCTCCAGCCCCCAGGGCCAGTGTGCACATTTTCTAAAGTGTACCGAATTTAGTTTCCAGCCCACTGTGAAAATCAAAATACTACACCATGACCACCACAGCCATTGTTCCAGAAGCTAGATTGTGGCTTTGCTGTAGAAAGGAGCAGAGGAGACCGCAGAGCAAGCTGAGCAGGGCCAGAGACAAATCTGAACACAAGAACATGGAAAAAGCGCATGTGGGGGTGGGGGTCAGGACAAAATATAATTTATAATTATTTTGATCCCCTAAAAGGTTCTCTCTCATTACTTGAAATACCCATTTGCAAATTAAGAACCTGCTGAAGATTTTGGATGTTATCTCATCCCAACTGGCACTCCACCTGCCCCTCCTATACTTTTTTGTTCCCCATCCATGTTTTACATTTGCATTGCAAACAATGAAAAAGGAAAGCTTCTGCAGAAAGCAATTTCCTGGGCCAGCAGCTCTTGGACTAATATTCCCTTTGCAATTACCATGCTTTCTGTATGCGTGTACTCCCCTTGCTCCTCTCTCCATTCCTCCATCCTCAGCCAGCAACTTCTGCTTGAGCCAAGTCTGTCTAACAGAGCACTACAGACCATGTTCCAAACTACCCCCTATGAAATTGCCCTGGCCAGAGAGAGGAGCAAGAACTGGATGGGAAAAGCGGCAAGGATCTTGGGTAGTCAGCTTAATAGGCAACCCCAGAGGCAGAGGGGTAGCACTCAGGCATATAGCTCTTACAAAAGACAGCAAATAAAACCCCTGCCCCCAAAGTTCACAATCTGAAACTTTAAGAGTCTTGTTCAAAAAACTGCTAGAGAGGTACAAGGATTAGCAGATGTCCAATCCACAAAGCCAGAGATCTTTCAGTATTGGTCTGAAGGAAGAGCAAAATACACTTGTTGGCTTGCTGAGGCATAAATGCATCCTCTGATCAGCATAGCAGAATTCAGAATCAACACAGACCTTTATGATTCATAGCACCTGCACGGCCAGCTTCCCATATCAAGGGTGTCAACAGATTCTATTGTTGGTGGTATACGTGAATATCTATTCTCTTTCTTGGTGTGAGGAAAATGTTCCAGCTCTTGTGTTCCAATCTCCTAACCCCCTAAATGGAACTACTATAATAAAGAAACATACTGAGACTCACTGATACAGGAAAATGGTCATTGGCAGCACAATTCCTGTTCTTAGGTCTTAAGCCCATGACCAAGCAGAGCCACACATGACCATCCTGAACTTGGAGAAGAAAAGAAATACAGCTGACACTATGGGCTGCCCCTAGAAACCCCAGGAACCAGGACTCCCATATATGGAAATGGGGTGAGCACATTTTCAAAAAACTTGACTTGGAATAAATAGAAAAACAAGGCAGTTAAGATGACTCCAAACTAAAATACTGAAATCTGCCCCAAATTGCCTGAGAGCCACCCATTTGCAGGAGGATAGTGATCCTTCTACATCTTACATGACCCCCCAATCGTCGGCAGCCGTCCGTCTCGAGAGACGATGGCGTAGCTTCCTGAGAGTCTATCTGCACCGCCGAGAATGGCTGTGCAGTCCGACTCGGGAGTGACAATCCCTGCCGCACTTGTTACAGGCGGGCAAGAGCGACCCCCCAATACACAAATGTATATTAATGCTATTGATTCAGCCACACCCCCATCGTTGCCTTTTTCACTCGAGTCCACCCCAACCCCCAGTGTACTTACAAGAATAAGCTCCACTGGCTCAAGAAACTAAAAACACAGATATTTCATGAAGATCCCTCTTTTGAATGATCTGAATATTACAGTTAACAGGTGGGGAAATCTTAAATATACGAGTATTATCATGACAGGGCCACTGGAACGGATCAGTGCCATAAGTCAGACAGGACTAGAAGTTTCCGCCCCACCATCAGGTTCCTCTTTAGCCTTGACAGATCAAACTCAAGCCGATGCAGGCAACAGAGATCAGTTCAGTCTCCGAGCCAAAGGTCTTCACAGTGAGGGACCAAAGCTGCCCTGGCTGGGCCTCTGCCGGCCCGTGTCCCAGATTAATCACCACCAGGCAGGGCCTGGACACCAGGCTGCAATCTGAGCCCAGCAGCACCTGCACAGGGGTCACCCTGGCTCCTCCTGCACTCCGCTTGGGCAGGACTCCAGGGCGTGAGGGTGTCCACCTGTTGACTAGGTTACCTGGAACAGGAGGGCAAGACACTCAGCCATTTTCAATCCTGCAGGTAAGTCAGAAACTGTATGAGTGGCTAGTGAAGGAAGGAGGAAAGATGCAGCAACTCAAGTAGTTAAGTGAAGGCTCTACGAGAAAGAATATTCCCAGCCTCTGAGCAGAAGAAAAAGGCCCAAAGTCCCTCTCTAGAAAGGAAAGGTAGCTCTAGACCAACAGTGGGTGAACTAAGCTCTCAGAGGTTATGAACTAATGAGATGCTCTGAGGGTCCGGTACACGTGCTCCTCATCTACAGATCTGCAGGACACTGATGAGAAGGAAAGAGACCAGAGCAGGGATATCTTTTCAAAACACCCTCAAATGCTTCCAGATATGCTAGAGTAAAAGGAAGCTTAGAAACAAATTCCCTCTGTGAGGTGTAGGAGTTTCCTATGAATGCTAAGACCTTGGAAAATAGTTTTTTCAATGATCACCTAAATCAGTATGCTATTTCAAATACTGAACACTCAGAGCTGGCAACTAAGTATGGTGAGTGTACATATATATCTATCTCCTCCAGAATGCTCTTTTTAGGACCAAAGGACCCGATTATATTGTAAAGTCCTCTCAGATGGTAATCTCTTTTACACTGTTGCTTCTCTAAGTAGAATAGGAGGAAGTATTCTTGAGGCTAAAAAAAAAAAAATTTCAAAAGGAGGAAGATAAGCATGAAGATCTGTATCTTAGAAAGATCTGTCCCAGGCCCTAACCTGTGCTACAAGGAGAAACCACTCATGAATGCACCCTTTCCCACATGCCCCATGGCCCCAGGGAAGACAGGGTGGGGAGGGGTCAGAGTCAGATTGAAGTGTGTCCCTTGAAAGAGCAGAGAAAAGCACAGGTCAGATAAGAGGAGAAGGAGCTCCTGCGCAGTGCCTTCATTTGAGGAGGAACACCCACATCCTGACTGTTACACCTTGTACCTCCAGAGCTCCATCTCCAGGAATTCCCTTTGAACTCCAGCTGCAACCCCACTTTAGGATAGAGCAGTGGCTACAATTACACACTTGCTTGGAACAATGGGGGGGGGGGTGCCACATGTGACAGGCCATGAAAGGTCCCTGCCTATAAAACAGACTGGAAAACAAACCCTTAATTTAAATGTTAATGAAAGTGCTGTGGAGACATCAGAGGCTTCCCGGCTGCTCAGAGAACAGCTACACCAGCCACAGAATTTATGGCTCCCCTTCACCCTCCCGCCTCCCTCTCTGCCTCATCACCCACTGAAGTTTAAAGAGTAAAAAAAAAAAAACAACTAATTTTAACATTAACTCCATGCTTCCACCTTGGGATGTGATTGCTAAATTATCTGTAGGCAGAACAGTGATCAAAGGTGGAAAAACACAGGCACATTGCACACACAACCCAGAGAAGTCAGCCACAGCTGTGGCAGGAAAATTACCTTCTCTCTCTTCCCGATGTGATGCAGGAAGAGAAGAAATAGTAGTGCAGGCAGGGACTGGAACCGGGAGGTACAAGCAGCGGGAAGAAGAGAAAGAAGACTCTGACCCCTCCAGTGTGCTCTGTTCTCCCATCTGAGAACTTAGCACACAGATTACCTACTTGACTGGTCTGTCTCTCCATCAGACTACGCTGTCTAGTTCACTGCTGTTTCCCCAGGGTCTAGCACATAGTAATGCTTAAGTACCTGGAGAGAGAAAGAGAGAATGGGGGCAGGTGGCAGGTGGGAGAGAGACAGAGGTAGAGGTGGAGAAAGAACTGAAACACTGAGACTGAGGGATGGAAAGGTACCCCTGTTAGCAGGGGCAGGGTCTCCATGCACGGACTCTGTCTCCAGCCTTCTGCAGCAGCCTCTGTTTCTATCTGTGGTATTTTATTTGTCAGCTCTTGACAACTGAGCCAACCTTGCTGGCCAGGGAAAGACTTGCTCCCACAAATGGGTTCTGGGCCAGCCAGTGCTGGTTGGGTTGCTGGTCTCAGGCCAGAAGCTCAGCACATGAGCCTCCCAGTGCCCATCCTGCCCTGGCTAGTGGCAGATATCCAGAGTCTTGAGGAAATGAAACCCACCCTTGTCCCTGTGGCATTTTGTCCTTGCTACTGATGGACACAACCGCCAGAGAGGCTTGGCTTAGCGCAGGCAATGAACTCTAGGGCAGGCACTGCCCTGAGTCTCAGCAGGACCAGACTGATTCAACTATATCCCCGCACCGATCCTATTCCAATTTTTAGTCACTTCCGGCTGGACCAAGGGGCCCACCTAGCATTACCCAGAGCTTCCTTCTTTCTCCAGGTGCCATGCCAGCTCTGGCCCCTCTATGGTGCCTTATGCCACTAACCCTGTCATCCAAGGGCACCACATGTAGGAAGCTCCCTCCTGTGTGCTCTCCAGCCTGGCAAAGGGGAGCACTAAGCCAATTCTTGCCTTAGTAAGGTATCCTTTCCCTGGACAGGCCCCAGAGGAAGCTTCCCTCTCGCCCCAACCCTGGGAAGGGAGAATGGAGATGTCTTTGAGTTGGCCAGGGGCCAGGCCATCAGGAGAGCAGCCACAGGTGAGGCAGGACAAAACCATCCATCAGAACACTTTTTCAGGTTATCAAGGTTAGGGATCCTCTTCAAGACCCAGCTCTCCATTGCCAACCAGAAAAAGCAAAACTCGGGGGCACAACCTTTACTTTTGATTCACTTCTTCTAAAAGCACTGAGCGAGTTATGAAGCCCAGGGCCAAAGGGTTGCTGAACCACTGGGAACCAAAAGAATCCAAACTGAAAGTTGGCTGCTTCTTTTTCCAATCTTTCAAAACTCTCTGTCAGGGAAAACTCCAGATGCAATTACCTTTCACTAAAGAAAGGTGCATTTCAACAGGCTAGTGAATATGCATCTACCCCCCACACAACACACAGCAAACCCTGTAGCCACTGGAACAAACACCCTGCTCTCCCAAGAAACCCACCCCCTTACCAAACAGTACACAGTGCCTGCTTTCCTTCCAGATTCTCCCTCACCTCTGGGAGAAATGAAGCAAGAAGGGGCAGCTGCTCCATCAAAACCCCCCAGAGGCCGCAACTCACTTTACAAATTTGAATCGGTACATTTCATGCAGACTTGGACTAATCCCCCCAAAAACAAACAGGCCACCACAGTGAGAAAAGTAACACAAAATTATATTGTATCTTTAATAACACAGCTAAGTCAAGTTTCTACACCTATACCACTCATATATTTCCCTAATGACAGAAACAAGAGAGAAGGAATTAAAACCCAAGTGTCCTGGGAAGCCTTCCTGACCACACTCACTCTCACGATAGCAAGCATTGTCCCGAGATGGGGGAAGGATTCTGTTGAGCACCTCCTTTTCCTTGAGGGTAATAAATATGGTGTCTGCAGAGGAAGGAGGAGCTGGGGGCTCCTCTGTCTTCCCTTCCCATGCAAACAGGGCAGGCAGGCCTACAGATTCATTTCACCATCAGGGCCCCCACGGCCGGCTTGAAGGGAGCCCTGCAAACTGAAGATCTATGAGAAGCCTCACTCCTGGACTGAGTGAGCCCAAGCCTCCATTACACACTGCCTCCCACCCCCTGCTCTATCCCAACTCTGGCCCCAGGTCCCACAGAGCCCTTCAAGGGCCACTGCTACTGTCCAAGATGCTACTGGTAAAGGCATGGCAATGACGTGGCCACAGGCTGACGACCGGAGCGCGAGCTGCTGCCTCTTCTATCCCACCCCACATGGGCTCCACCTCAAGCATCCCTGAGCCTCAGTTTCTCCCTCTGCCCAGAATGGCACCCCTCTCCCCCCTCAGTCAAAGACAGCCTCATTTCAGGCACTTAGTATCATGTGGCAACCACAACAATTATGTACCCATCTAATCCCCTCCACTGAATAGGATCTTTGGGGGGAATTGCCTCATAGCAAGTGTTCAGCCAGTTCACAGGGAGTAAGGAGAAAAGGGAGTAAGAAAGGGAAAGATGAAAAGTAGAAGGGAATGAAATTAAGGCTTTAACAGTTCTGCATTTCCTCACTCTTGAGTATTTACTAACTGTATTTAGCGTGTAATAATGTTAGATGGCAACAAAACATTTTTCACATTTTAAAAACTGCTTTTCTATGTTACTCATGGAAAAGTGCTCAGAATCCAATGTGACCCCAGGAGGCCGGATCTCTGAGAGCAGCCCTACAACACACCCAGACAGGTGCCCTTACAGCCCGGGCACGCCTCCAGCATCTCACTGCTCTTCCAGCTCAACCCATCCTCTGTCACTCATAACAGCGCCACGCTGGGGCTCCTCTGCAGGAGGAGGGCCTCATCTGTAAGCCAGGAATCTGAAAAACAGAACTATTGCTAGCAGGGCAGGAAGACGGGTAAGCAGTAGAGTCAAAGGTCCTTGCCTGCCACCCTGCTGTGGAGACTACTGGTTTTCCTTCTGTGTTTTTTAAGTGCCTAAACACAGCTCTAAGAACAGAACTGGTGTGAAGTATCATCTTCCATGACTGTTTACGAATCAAGAACTCAAGGTCATGGAAGGAAGGAAAGGTGACATTTGGACACAGGAAAGAATACCCGCTTTCTTCCAGTCATAAGCACCTCAAAATAAGCCTAGGGCTTGAGGTTTCATGTTTCACGCTACAAGTGTCTAAATAAACACATAAGAAAGGAAGACAGAAAAGCCCCTGCATCAGATAAATACAGTAAATAGCTCTCGCATTTTATTTGAAATAGAAGAAAGAGATTAATTAAGAAAAGTGTAACTAACTGTATGAGGGAGCTGTGAGGGAGTGAGAATTTGTCAGGTAAACCTAGAGGACAGCTCCTCACATGTCCCATGTTCTTCATGAGGGGTTCAGGGTCTCATCACATTAGGGAAACTGATGACCATAGTCAACAGGGAAGGTGGCAGGAAGGGGAACAGAAGGCAGGCATCAAGGGCGGAACATTACAGAAGGAAAAGGAGAGGAAAGAGAGATTCCTGCTGAGTCCCCCCACCACCACCACCACCAAGAAGACTGCAAAAGAGCAATATAATGTAACTCCACCTGGGCCAGCAAAGCCCTGGCCAGAGTGGAGAATGAGAGCCACTAAACAAAGGCTACACCAGAGAGGAGAGATGCTGGCTGACATCATATTACAGCCCTTTAGCTTTGCAGAGTATTTTCTCAGTCATTATTTCAGGTCATAGTCACAATAATCTAGGAAGCTCTGTAAAGGAAAAATATTTACATTTAATAGATGAGGAAACTAAAGCTCAGAGAAGGGAGTGACCTACCTGAGGCTCCTCTGATGGCTGATGGCAGAGCAGAACTTCGGTCTCCCAGAACAGACCCCAAGGCTAGGAGGCATTGCCTCCCAGATTGGGATAAATGGATGAGCTGATTGAAAGGTTCAAATTCATGGACACAGAGAGATAAAACTGATCTAACACTGAGATGAAAAGGTTTCTAACCCAGAATACTTTGGGGTAAGAGAAAAAGGAGTAGAGATAACACTAGCATATACTCTGGTCTCCTAGCGTAATGACAGAATCCCAAATGCAAACTATTTTTAAAGAGTTCAAGATACCATCTGTGGAGTTAGGGGAAAGGTCATCTCAAATAACTGTGGGTCAGGAGTTGAACAGCCAGCCAACAGTGAGTGGAAGACTCACCCCAGGGTCAAGAAAGGACACCAAGAAGACAAGAAGACTGAAAGAGAATGTGAAGAAAATAGAAATCTCAGGTTTTCACCAAAGGTGAGGTACACCAAGGGTGTGGCAGAGGGTTTGGCATAGAGCTAATGACTAATTAGTGTCAGCTGCTAGTAGTAGTAGTGGTCATGGGGCACACTAGCAACAGAAAGCTAGGTCCTTCCTCAAAGCCAGTCTCCAAGTTGTAGCCAAAACTCCCCAAACTCAGTTAATTGTAATAGAAACTGCTACTTAATGGTGAGGGCAGACTCCATCTTCACCTTCTTATTGGCACCATCTTCAACAGTTGCTGTGCTCTATTCTGTTAACAGGTAGCCTAACTCACTCCAGAAGAGGTAGCTAGAGTAGAAGAATATGGGGTGGGGGTGCTGGGAGAGTCTGTCTGGGTTCTTTGGCCTAAACCCATGTGCAGGAAGCATAGGATCATCTCCAGCCCTGAAGAACTTTCCTCTACACCCCTGCCCCCCCACCCCCGTTTCCTGAAGCCAGCAGAAGTCCACAGGTAACCACCAAGATAAAGTCATAAGCCCACCTGCCATCTCTCACAGATTGTCCCACCTTCCTTCAGTCCTTACACAGATCCAGCCCACAGACCCTAAAGCCTGACTAACCGGCTTAAAAACGGACATTAGGAAGAAACTGAGGAGGGGACAAACCTTGATGGCTCCATTTTCCACCCTCTGCTCCCACATACTTAGGCCTCTCTACTCCCTGCTGGTCTTTCCTTCCCTCTTTCCTAGGCTTCCTAGAATGATTTGTTCTGAACAGCGACAGGTTTATAGGTTAGCCGACACCTCCGCTCTGTGGAATTTTAATTAACTTCTCCCATCGTCAATATGCTAAGGAATGGGGTCTCCATTCTCTGGGGTCAGCAATGTGTTTCAGGTCCTGCTATATCAGCCGTCAAATTGAAGAATTAATGACGTGGCTAATCGGCTCTAATTCTTTAGGAAGAAAAAAATTTGAAAGGGAGTTGTGGAAGGGGGCAGGAGGAGGGGTGCAAGCTCCTTGGGGTGAAGAGAAGAAGGAAAGGGGGCTGACCAAAGAGGGTAACTGGCTCTCTCATAAAACAAATGACTGACTCAAACCCAGTGTTGGAGGGTGCATCCCTACAGCTTTCCTATTGATCATCTGGATTGGGAGTGAGGGAGGAAGGAAGTGGGGAAGACCCTGGGTAAATACTGTGATGGAGCAGGTACAGGAAAGGGCATCAGTGTTTTCTGCTGGGGAGGAGAGAGGCTCTGCCTTACTCCATGAGAGCCCAGAAAGCAGAAGTCGGGATAGATAAAGCTAGAGAAATACCAGTCGGGCCAAAGGGTAAGGTAAAGAAATGCCATCATCAAAAACTTGGCACTTCTGCTACTATAGTCAATAAATCTACCCCCCACACACGTCTTTGGATGAAAGCCCAATGGCACCCAGGCCCCAAGCCTCTCCTGATGTCTCAGCTCTGCAATGGATACTCCAGAAGACATTTTCCAAGGGGAACAAACCACTGATGTGAGTTGTAGGAGCAGGCTGGCTGGTACTGTCTCCTCCCAGGGGTTCTGAGAGGCCTGAGCTCTCAGGTACATTCTAACATAGTATTCTTTCCTTCACATTCCTGAGCTAGATGCTTAGGAAGCTAACTCCTGGAAGGTTATCTCAACCCCATGCATATATGAAGTGAGCTTCATAGCTCAAGTCTTGGGACAATTCCCAAAATCTCCAGGAGAGTAACTCAAAGCAACCTAGAATATATAGCTAGAAGATTTTCTAGCCCACCTGACCTTGTAAAATAAAAGCATTATTATACGGGACATAATCATATCCAAAAATGTCTCCCTTACCTGAGTAATGGACTGATAGCAATGGACCAGACTCGGTCTTCAGTCTGGATGGTGTGTAAGCACTGCCCAAGCTGGCCTGAGGCCAAAGACCATACCTGGAAACAGGAGAGGAGAGGCTCTCGTTGGCAGTGCCTGGATGGGTATGGGGTGAAGGAAAGATGCACCAGCTGGGGGTGACTCTCCCTGGGCGGCGGTGGGGTGGTGGTGGAGAACCCCTTCTGTCCTGTGTACACAGAGCACAGGGTACCAGCAGAAGGGCCTCGCGGCTCCTGAATATAGCCTACCACCCAAACAGACCCTAGCTCTCAGTCCTAACCACCCTCTTTTACTCCCACCCGACAGCCCTTACTTCCCCGCCAACTTCATCCCAGGGAATCAGAAGTTTCGCATTCCTCAGCTGAGACTTGACTGAGATGAGTGAGTAGACGGGCTCACCCCTCTTAGCAACCTCCCCATGTTTGTGGATTTTCCTTTCTCCTATCTCTCACCAAGGTTTTGCTTTGGGGAGGGAGGGGGAGGGAGGAAGATCAAGGCACGGTATGGGAGGAGAGAGATGGAATTAGAGTAGAACTAGAGAGAGGAGTAAAAAGAGAGATGCAAGAGAAAGAAAGAATGGAAGAAGAAGAAGCTCTTCAAAGTAGGAAGGTGGTGTGTTGTTGTTTGTTTGTTGATAATGCCCAGGGTCCAATGCTGCTCATGTCAGCACGGAATTTAGCACCTAATGTCACCAAAAGTAGCAGAAAAGCTTAACTCTTTTAAGCTTCCATATCTCCTACAGGTTAAAAATATTGCTTGAAGCACATTATCTGGTCCCTATCAGTCAGGAATGTACATTAGCAGCCACTCTGAGCTTAACTCTAATCAACACTCACAGAGCCCTCTCAGCCGTCAGTGCATTTAGAAATCTCCCATTAAGCACAAGGCCCCCCTGCCTCACTCTACCCCAGATGACACACACAGGGAAATAAGCCTCTAACTAAACAGAAGGGAAACCTCTAATATACAGGGCTGTCCCCAGACAGCAGCCAAGGAGGGATCCTGAGACGGCCAGCTGGATCAATGACCTCTCAAGGTCCCTGCAGTGCTATAAGGGGAACACACAAGTCAGTTAGCACCTTAGATGGAAGAACTTTCAGGAAACATTCCTTGAGTTTAAGGGGTAGGTAATGGAGTGGGGGTGGTTCTGCCTCCTTAGGGTCACATGATATCTCTTCCCTATAAAAGGAGAAAGTGCTATAGATTTTGTGTGCATGATCGGGGCAGTGGGCATGAGTTGCTTTTCTCAACATAGGGAAAAGAAAATAAATGTAACAAGAAAAGCCTGAATGAGGAGGAGCAGAAAACAAAGGTAAATACCAGAAAGTTCTCAGAGTGCCATGATTCCAGCTTACTCTTCTGGATCTATAGTCAGGCCGCTTTGGTAGTAACTAGATGCACTTCTGATGTCCTCTTTCAGACGGCCCCATATTGAAAGAGGTTTACCTTTTCTCTGATACAGGCCCCCTAGAAGGCATGTTCTTGCATGGGTGGTAGGAAGACACTAAGGACTCTGATTACCAAATCTATGGGGACAGCCTAGGCCTGAATTCATTAGTGCTCTCCAGGAAACTGTCTGGTGGATTCCCAGATTGTACAAACCACAGAACAAGGTTCCTGGTCTCCAGGAGTGGCTCAGGAAGCATGCTGCCAGTTCTGAGCAGCACACCATCCACCAGGAACATGAGTGTGCTGAACACATCTTTACCCTCAGTGGTCAAACACAAAAAAGACCCATCCCTGGAGATGTGACTCAATGGGAGCGGACATTTATACGGTCCTTTTAAAAAGCAGTTGGCTGTATATACCAAGACCTTTAAAATCACCAAAGTCTTTGCCCTGGCTGGTGTGGCTCAGTTGCTTGGGGACCATCCAGCAAATCAAAAGGTCACAAATTTGATTCCTTGTCAGGGCACATGCCTGAGTTGCAGGTCTAGTCCCCAGCTGGGGCACATATAAGAGGTAACTGATCGATGTTACTCTCTCTCTCTCTCTTTCTCCCTCCCTTCCCTCTTTCTAGAATAAAAGAAAAAAAAATTGAATCACCAAAGCCTTTGATTCAGTCATTCTATTGTTGAGACCCTATCCTAAGAAAATGATCCTAAAATGAAGAAAAACCTAAATGATAAAAATATTCCCTAAAGCCTGCAATAGCAGAAAGGACTTCGGAATCAGACAAATTTGGGCTGAACACTATTTGTTACTTATTATCTCTGATCTTACAGATGTTTCATAACTTCTCAGTCTCAGGTTCTCACGTATAAAATAAGAAATAATACCCATCTTTCAGGGTTGCAGTGTGGAAAAGTGAAGATATGTATAAATTACCCAGCACAATAGCACAGTATTTGGTAGGTATTAGGCATCAATAATAATGGTTCTTAATACTATAGGAAAAAAACTAGATACAAGCATCACCAATAGGAAAAATTGTGACTAAATTATGGCAAATCCATTGTGAAGCTATTAAAGATGACACTAACAAAAAATTTGTACTACTAATAAAAAAACCTTATCAAATAAAGCTGATACAGCAGTGTATACTGGGTAGCTAAAAATATATTGTAAGCATAATTATGCAGCAGAAAATTACCCTAAAAGATAAAATGAGAAAATAAATAAATGTAAAGAGCTTAGCACAGTGCCTGGTTACATTCTATATTGTTACAGATCAAACAAGTAAATCTATGCTTTGAAAAATAACAAAAAGAAGAAAAAAAGCAAGTTCAAATGCTCCCTCCCTCTTTATAAAATCTCCCCTTCCAAGCCAGATGTGATCCAGCCACCCTCCAAATTTCCTGGCCCTTTCCCTAGAGCCTCACACTTCAGTCTTTAGCCATTTCCAATCACCTTCAGAGTGCACTCATGTCTCAGCTCTCCTTAAGGAGAGAGGCTGTATATTCCTCCCCTTTGAATAACCCTGGTTGCCTTGTATAGGCACATATCATAATGAATGAAAGGATAGAGAAAAAGGAAGAAATGAAGGGATGGCCAGTACCAGCCCAGACCCACCAAGAATGCAAGCTACCATTCTGCCACATCTCAGGATGGGGCTGGCCCCACTAAAGTCCAGAGAGGCCACCCAAGCTAAGTCACAGTAAGTTTAAAACTAAGGTTCTGGGAGGATGAGGAAGAAGGCTTTCCAGAAGTCCCTTGCTCAGCAGTCTTACAAAGAAAATGTTTTCGTTTTCTTCACCCCAATAAAACAAACCTCTTTTCTAAGACACAGTACATATTTGGGGAGCTCCCTCAAAAAGAGGCTATAGATATTTATAGGCAAACATGATAGTTATTATGTAGGTTCATATGCATTACAAGCCTGAAGTAGCAGCTGTAGAATTGCAAATGCCACCAAAAGAAAGTGGAGAGCCAGTTATAAAAGGCTAACTGTGGGTAATGTAGAAATGGGCCAGGAAGATGAAGGTGGAGAAATGCAGAGACAGCAACAGAAAGGAAGAAACAAACGCAGCATCCAGAAAGCCAGAGATGAGCTAGGCTGGAGGTCATTGGGAAGCCCCAAACAGCTGACTAGCTTTCTGAAGTTGAAGAACCAGGAGGGAGAATTCTGTCACTGACATAAAAGAAATCCTCAAAAGAAAGGATACACTGCAGTGACAATTTTAGAATTCAATAGTGCTCTATTTCAATACTTTAAAAAAAAAACTAAGTCTCTAAATAGGGCTGAGTTGGTATTTAACCCAATATTCCAAATAAAATTGCTATCATCTTTGACCGTAAGCAGTCCATACCCTTGCATTGCTATGTGTGGTCATAAAGCTTCATTTTACACTGCACAGGGTATCAGAGCAGAGCATAGGATAGAAGAAAGAGCTGTCAATGAAGAAGAAGAGCCAGGGGAAGCTTGAACTATGACAAGAAGATGCTATAGCGAGATGGGATGATCAAGGTCACACATGCCACCAAAGGTTTCTGAGCAAATTGACTTCTGGCCAGCCTCTTCGCAAGGAATCATACACACAGTTACCAATCAGAAATCTGAAGTGTAGGGTGGGGGAATGGGAAGCAGGTGATAAGAAATTCAGTTTCCACATTGGTTCAAAGGTTTTCTGGATTTTTCAGGCTCCTTGTGCTGGTGTGCATTTCTCTGACAGAATACAAAGTGTGAGGAAGAAAACAGCAAAGGGAGGAAAAACTTCCACAAACACAAAAGAACATACTTAGCTTTTCTTTTTATAGAAATTAGTGACATTTTTCCATGACGGAGTAGTCACCAGAGAGTACATGGAGTCAGAAAAGTTAGTGAGTAAAGACTGAAATTTCCCTCTCCTGAGTCTTCTCTCCCTATGTGTCTTGGAGGCCTGTTTGATGACACGAACAAGCATCTTGCTCCTGTTAGCACTACAAAGTCTCCAGATGCTGGAAAACAGACAGGCAAGATACTATCAGGCCTCTTACACCCTCAAATAAATTGTCAGCAAAGTTCCCACAGCAGCCCTAACAGGCCAGGCACGTGTGGGCCCTGCCTAGGGCTGCTGGAAACACAAACGAAGAAAGCTATCGCATGGGTGGGGGCCTATTTGACCCAAACGGGATGAGCTGAGTCCATAAAGCAGGGGTCACACTACTTATCAGGCTCATTCTGTTAGGTCTTGGCAGATGTCTGACTGCAGGCCAGGCGATTTGGCAATGATGCAACAAATAACACCCTTCTCTTGTCATCTTTCTACTGCTTACTGACCACATCACTCTCCAGAGAAGCAGTAAAAACACATTTTAATTATCAGCCTGATTGCTTATAAACAAGGTGGTGAAAAATTAACCTCCCTAAACAGAGAGCAAGTAAAAAGACGGAGATTTTAAAATAAAATATTGGGGTCAGAACTCAACCCACAAACTTGAGGAAATTCAGCTCAGGGAGGAAAAGCTGGCCAGGCCCTCTGTTTTTGAGTTCACGCCACATTTCAAGTGAGTGGCAAGCTTCCCAGCCACTGTCCACTCCTTTCCCAGGCCAGCTGGCAAGGACACAACCTGGCATGGCAAGCTGCATGCCAGAGGCACATAAGTGAGTCCTTTATTGTGTTGTTTCCCCCGCCCCCACCCAATGCTCTCGGCCAATCCCAAGACTGCGACCCTATCCACCCTCTCCCACCACACTCCCAGCAGACAGCAGGGAATAACAGTATGTAAGGGGGTGATCACCTCACCTTGGCCGTTCTGTCCCTGGAGCCACTCACGATGATGCCCCCTTTGCAGTCCACACAGTTCACCTCCTGTCCATGAGCTGAGTACTTGACAGTGAAGGAGCTATGAATCTTATGAATACCAATCTTCCCATCTCTAGGAGAGAAATAAAGAGCCCACCCCCAATAGCCAATTATTTTCTCTGTTAGAAGAGAAAAAGTCTACAGGAATAGCCCAAGCCTGGAATGACATCCAAATTTGGTGAGTTTTCAGGCAGTCCCGTCCAGTTAGGTTCTAAGCTTCTATACACGCTTACTTCTTCAGTACACTTGGGGTTGAACAGAGCTGAGAGACAGAACAAATTTCCCCCTTGGGAGTACCAACACCAGCTTCGCTTTTCATTAAAGGCTCCTCCTGTTTACCTTCCCCAGCTAACCCTGTTAAATGCCTTTGGTAAAGCTCTGTGCTTTGAATGGGAAACAAACAAAAAACCATTACTCCTTCTTCTAGTCTCCCTCCTCATCCCTTTGGAGTTAAGACAGAAAAGTCAGACACAGGCAGATGTTCCCTGAAGAATCCTAAGGAAGAGGGTGGAAGGAGAAACCTGTAGCACTTACCCTCCTGCGCTGATAATATGTGAGTTGGCCAACACAAAGTGGCAAACGTCCTCATCATGCCCAGCAAAGACTCCCAGGGGTCGACGATTCAAGCTGGCACCATCTGGGCGGAATTGATAGGCCAGGATGAAATTAGCTTGCGATATGTACAGAGAATTCCCCTCTAGCTGCATCCAGGGCATCTGACTGCAGAGATGAAAAACAAAATTTAAGGATCATCAAGATACAGAATGAAAACCTGACTTCAATCTTTGGAGAGGCTGACCAATCCCCAACTCAGCAAGGATGACCTGCAAGACTAAGTCTGTATGTATCTTGCTCTCCCCTCCTTCAAAGAGCTTTGTGATGACCTAATCATCTTTGGACTATCTAAAAAAGAGAGAATTATAAGACCAATAAAATAGTACTTTTAATCGGAGAATGCTTAAGACTTGAATTACTTGGTAGGCAGAGCTTAGAAAATGCAAAAACTGAGGGGTGGGGAGGGCAAAAAAGAAACCTTCCACCCTGATGAAGTAATTTTTTTTCATTCTGTATTCTTACTAATTTGAATCGTAAGTGCTAAGTTTCAAGGTTCCAAGACTCCCATATGTGCCACTTTCCCAATAGATTGGTTTGGGTACGATAGAGAAAAGAGAAAAGTGATCCCAGGGAAGCTCCATTCCCTTGTCCTACTAGAGCAAAGGGGCCATTTATAAATAAAAGGAATAAAGCCATTTAGGAAAGGATGCTAAAAGTGTACTGATTAGATACCTAGATCTTCACAGGGGATATCTACATTTCTCTATTAGAGGGTATAGGGTAAGGATGGCAATGGAAAAATACAGCCCCTGGGGCAATCACTATAGTTCAGGGGCTAAAGAAAAATAGCTCTCCTAGGTAGCTGATAACAGAAATCCACACACAGTTAAAGATTCCCCTTTACAATCTGGCAGGAGGAAGAAAGGTTGGAAGCCACAGATCAGTCCCATGGCACAGAGTGAGCATTGAGAAGAAAGAAGACTCTGCCAGACACCAAGCTCTCTGGTGGGGACTAAGCCCCTTTCCCAAGGTAGACATCCCAGCAGCCTGTCCAACTCTACGTAGGGATTCTGGGGCTACCAGGTCCCAAGCAAAGTACAGGGACAGCTGATTCATCCCCATTTCAGAGACACCAGCTCATACTGCCAAGCCTGTCTGAGCAAACTGGGCTGTGTTTCTTCCCCAGACTCCTTAATACAAGCGTCATGGGAATGTGGAAAAGTTCTGCAAATTGACTTGACGGGCCATTAAATGCAGCTTGGACTTTGTAGGAACTGAGTTTCTGCTCATGAGGTTTTTACAAGTGTGTGCATATATTATATGGAACATGTGTAGCGTGTGTATAGATGCCTACATTTTCACTCATTATGCACATTCCTCTTCAACATCCCCTTGCATGAGTTTGTGGCACACTCAAGTGGGCAGCAGCAGAGGGGTTTGGAACTCATGTTTAGAGTCATCTGGTAAGCAGCCATTGCCTAGGACAAGAAACCAGGTTCATGCCAGGTGAACAGTGGAGAATCCCAGGGCAGCCCGGTAACTGTTTTGTGTGTTTATTTGCCAGACTGCTTTAAACCAGCCAAAAAGAAAGTGTCAGGGACAAAACTTTGATAGAGAAATAAACTCTACTTTCTGGTATTAAAAGACAAAAGTGGGAAGTAAAAGGTAAAGTCATAAAAATCCACATTTCTCCATCTCCACTGCCCCATAATTCGCAGCCACTGATGTCAGTATAATAAAACCAACAGACAATGGACACAAGCAAGAGAGAAAGGGTCACCAGAAGAAGAAGCGTGCCTGTATCTATCAGTGCAGGTACAGGTTAACCAAGAATGAGGAATCGTGATGTTAATTATCCAACCAATCAACAAGGAGCATTTTTTCTGGTAGGGAGTCACATAATAACTGAAATAATTTAGCACTGATGAAGCATAAAATCTGTGGCATTAGCAGTGCCAAAGCCACTATCTAAATCTCCTGGCACTTTTCCGAAGCTCTGCCTCCTATAACATATATATCCAAACACTTAGAGTCTATTTTGCCTTTTAATAAAGTAGAGGACAGAACTATAGGAAGCCAGGAGTGAAGGTATAACTCCCTACGGTAGAAGAATTAAAGAAAAATAATTGTTAAACAAGATGGCATTGAAATATTGGCTTCATTTACCTTTTGATGAGCTACATTAACAGTGTGGTTACCTCTGAGTGGTAACTTATAAGTTAAGTTTTATTTTCTTCTTTAAATTTTTCTATTTTTCCAAGTTTCTAAATAAACACTTATTTTTATAATCATAAAAATATGAAATTCATTAAAATAAAATATGGTTTCTATACTCTTTTTTGATAAATGTGAAAAAAAGTTGTCCCTCTGATGCCCCCTTTATGGTATTTAAAGGATCACCAGGGCCATACCACCCAAGATAGGCTATTCACACTCTAGCTAGGACCAGATTTTTCACTTCCCAGCATGCTTTTCTGTCCCAGATAGCTTTTTAAAAGTCAAGAGGCTACTTACCTGCATCTCCACTTCAACAGAATTCCCTCTCGGCAGCGCCCCAACCTCCAGTTTTGAGACACCTTCACTCGTTCCTTCACTGGTACACTGGCCATCCTGTGTCCAGACAAACAGATAATCCAGTCATTACAGTTCATTGCCAACAAGAGAAAATTCCGTGGGCTTACAAGTCAGGACTCAGGGACATCCAGAATATATCTGGATATAACAGAAGGGGCTAGGAGACAAGAAAGGAAAACCTCCTCTCCCCATACTGGGATAACTAAGAAATCCAAGGAGAACACTCTTTCCTTTAAAGTGTCTATAGTAATGCCAAAGCAATCTAACAGAGAAAAGATGACAAACAGTGCTGGAACCACAGGCTGTCCATAACAAAAAAAAACTGATTTAGATTATCACCTCATAGCACAATAAATTCCCCCAAATGAGTGAATTTAAAAGTTTTATTAACTAAAAGTTAAAGTATTATTTAAATTTTAAATACTGCATAGAATAAAGAAGAGATTGAAATGAAAGCAACAGAGTGGGGAAAATTAACACTTAACATCATAAGTACAAGTTTTATACTTAAAAGTTTTAGGGGACTGATAAAAACCTATCACGGTAACACACCCTGTCTCCAATATCCTATCGTCCATATCCAACAGCAGATAAGAACAGGCACACAGTTTCCACATGAGAGAACACTGGGAAAACAGCCCATAACAATAGTTTACAGACATGCACATTAAAATAATTATTAAAGTACCACCTCACATCTAGTAAGTAGAAAAATCACACTAGCTTTGGTTTGATAGAAAAGTTTGGGTTTGGTTATACATTGCTAGCAGCATGCTGGTACAGCCTTTCAGAAAAGAATTCTGTTGAAAAAAGTTGTTAAATGACAGCTTTTGACCCAGCATTCCCACTTTGGGCACTATATCACAAAGAAATAATTCAAAAGAAAAAAACATTTTTTACAAAGATATATATTGCAGCTATATATTAGAGTTAAAATCTGGCAATAGCCCAAATGTCTGTCTGTGGGGGAGAATGGTATACTAATGCAAAGGAATATATTGCCAGTAGAAATGATAAATGTGAGGACTGCAAAATATTTTGGAAATGACTATAGCAAAGAATGGTAATTTAAAAACTAAGTCAAATTAGCCCTGGGCTGTGTGGCTCAGTTGGTTGGAGCGTCATCCTGTAATCAAAGGGTTGTGGGTTCAATTCCTGGTCAGGGCACATGCCTGGCTTGTGGGTTCAGTCCCTGGTCCTGCTCTGGTCTGGATGGGTATGGTACAGAACGTAACCAATCGATGCTTCTCTCTTGCATCAATGTTTCTCTCTCTCCCTTTCTCTCTCTCTAAAAGCAGCAATGAAAAAATGTCCTCACGTGAGGATAAAAAAATGTTTTTAATAAGTCAAATTTATAAAATAGAGGTGAGGATAGATGGTAGTTTCAGAAGTGAGCAATTTTAAAAAATATATCACACAGTTATGGAGAGTTAGGCCTTTCAATTTACGTTTAAACATAGATTAAATGAAGTTATGGGAAAAGCACAGAATGCAGATTTAGGGAACTAGGATCCAAACCTGGTTATCTAACTTTTCTAATTGTCAGTTTCTTCATCTATGAAATGAGGATAGTATTTCACCCAACTGTGGGGTTTTAGTGATGACAACTAAAACAAAGTACAGTATAAGTTATAAATCACTACAAAAAGGTTATTTTACAGAAATATAAATCTATATAGTGATTAATATCCATGAATAGTGTCATCTCTAAAGCTAATTCAATAATCATTTGTTTTTCTTCTAACTCAATTATAACTAGTAGAAACTGTACTTCTAATGTCAAACTTTGTCCCCTCCCAGGCTGAATGATTAGGATTTGGGTGTACACATGTTAAAGCTATAATACAATACTGAATTTGTCCATTGGGTGCATATGATCCCTGGATTCACATTACTAGGAAGCACCCTATACTACCAACTAGAGAACTGAGGACAGTAAAAGCCTGTCAACAGGATGGACCAAAAGAACTCATCTCTTAATGAAAATGATTAGACTACCTGTCAAATTCATTTGCATATCCTCCCAGATATAAAAGAAGAGATAGTTTGTAGCTAACCTCTCCTCTTCAGTCAGGTCTAAGTTCATAAGAGAAAATGAAACTGAAATTCAAACAAGGGGGTAAAGAATCAATATATTTCCTGAATTGGGATAAGGATAACACTTCTCTCATCTCCCTGGTCACTTAACTGCAATTTGGTGACACTTTACTAAGGGTCAAAGCACTGCCCTGAGGGCCTGATCAGCAGCAAGAAACTTTCAAAGTTGAACTTTAGAAGCTGCTGCTACCAAACAGCAGGTGCAAGCTTCCTCTCCCATAGTGAACACCATAATCAAAATACTGGCTCTGGTCCTTCAAATCAAATGTCAACTTTTTAAAACCATTCCATTGGCTTTCACTTCGCTAAAAGCAACTAACAAGCAGGCTTTTTCATCCCTTTTGTTTGTTCAATCATCCCTGATTGTTTCCTAACCAGTAGTCAAATCGTATTCATATTCTTATTGGCTTCAGTACCTGAAAAATCAGAAGGAATAAAAAAATCTTCTTTCTCTGAAAGCAGGTATCCCTCCTGCCATGGTCCAGTCAGAAGGGGTCAGTAAAACAAGGCAGCAGATGTGACTAAGATGACAGGAGCAGGAGCCCCTGGGAATTCAATAAGGACCCTTGTTCCCATCCTTGAAATGCTTTCTGGTTAGCTGTTTCTCCACCACGGTTACTGGTGTAGTGGGCGTACTCCCTCCAAAAACTAATGGTGCCCTGAAAACAAGCCTCTTACATGGCTGTTAGGCACGAGGGATCTCTAACCTGGCCTGTGGGCCCACTGGAACTTCCATTTTCCCAGCCCTCCTTCTCTTGCCTCAGGCTCATTTTTCCACTTGGGCCCCCACCTTCTCAGCTTTCCGGCACTTAGTCACCATTATAGTTTGACTGCATTCCTGGGCATATGACCTATTTTAAACAAAAACAATACAACATGCACCCACAGTAAGGTATCGGGCCCCTTAAAACCTCGGCAACAAGTAAGTCCAGCGGGACAGAAATTAATCTAGGCAGTTATCTAGAGTCCCCTTTCATTTCACCTCTCCTCTCCGCACCCCAAACCAAAAGCAAATAAATAAACCTAGTCAGAAGAAAAATGGCTTAGGGGTGAGGGAAGGGGAGGTGTGGGTATATCATAGAGGTCTTAAACCTGAGTCCCTACGATCAGAAAACTCCTGGGACACAAATCAACTTCCCTCCCTGCTCCATCTTGTAGTTTGAGTCCCCTTGATGCCACCCAAGCTGCCTACCTCCATGACTGGCACGACTACCATAAGCATAACTTCCTACTGACTTGGCAATTCAGAAAAGGAAGGTATCTGTCCACAAGTGACAATCAAGGCCATGACAAGGAGCACTGGGCTAAGGAGGGGAACAGGGTTATGCAAAATGATGCTTGGGGGCTTGGAATTTTTAATGAATACTGTCTCTGAATTTCTTTGATCTCCTTGCTCTCCAGAAAGCAAATTTCCTCACATAGTGCCTGTACCCACTAGAGCTCTTCTACTAAAACTAAGAATTTGGCTTTAGGTACAAGCATTTAAACAGCCTAAGACAAAAAACTTCTATCTCTTTGTTTATACTTGGCATTAGACTAAATCCTCCAATGGCCGTCAGCAGCAGAGGTCCATAATTAAGGTTAAAAAAAAAAAATCATTATATTGTGTTAAATTGCTTACCCTTTTGGCCAGGGAACAGGGCATAACACCAACATGCAGGGTGAAATGAGATTATAGGGAACATGTCAGCATGAGGACAGAACCATGCACAAGGAGAACGTGGAGCAGACTCATATCTCCTTTGAAAGGCCTCCAATGACAGCTCACCTTATTCACTCAACTTCACTTCCCATGGCTCCACACTATGCAACTGAACTCCAGCCAAACCCATCTCTTCCGCATTTATAACTGTACTCATACCTTCTCCCATGTTGCAGCCCCAACCTACTTAGTCCTTGACAGATGCTTCCTTCCCTCTTCTGGGCACTAGTCAAATTCACCCATTCTTCAAGATCCAGCTTAAGCCTCTACTTCCCTGATTCCTCCAAACATTCCTCGCCTTCTCATGTGAACCTGTAGACTGAACCTATTATAAACCTAGGCTTGTTAGCTTTTCACAGCTGTGTGTCTTGTTTGTCCAATACAGTCATAAATTCCACAGGATCAAGTCCTTAAACCTCTTAGTACTTCTGAAAGTGGATCTCAATCAGCGGTATAACAGGAACCCTGAATAAGTATGCCATCAAATTTTAAACGATTTATAGAATTTATTTTCATTCAACTAAAGAGTCCCACTTTTATAAAGCTTTCTGTCAGACATATCACTGAGCCACAATTTGACTCACAACACAGTTGCTACAAATAAGAGGAAGGTTGCATGTTCAGAGGAATAGATATAAACTTTATCTCAAAGTAGATTATAAGAGAACAAGGTCAGGGCAGTAATAGTTCTACTCAAACAGGAACATACCAGACAGTGAACACATAAATAGACAAGTTTTTCAACTTTTTGAAACTTGCTTAAAAAAAAAAAGACATTTAGGTTTTAATTCTTTAATATCCTATCAAAAATTCTAACATCACCCAAAAGTATGTCTTAGACACAAAAAGTGAGAACCATGGTCCTAGCATAGCAGGTCTTTTGATAGAAACTGCCTAAACAAGTTCTTAAAAGTACAGCTCTCCCTTTAGCAAGTCACACTTTCAACAATGTCTGTAGATTTTCAGGAGCCTGGACCTTCAATCTCCAAAGGCCCTTCCTAAAAACGTATAATACAGCATATCTTCATGAATTCAACCAAGGCTTCCACATTCTTATGCTAGAGAAGCTCCAGGGAAGGAATCTGAGCAGATCAAGTAACCTGATGTGGCACCCACATGTCAAAGCTTTCCAAAGCAGTTTTGGAAGAACTGGGCATAACCCTGATTCCTTACGCGGTTTAGGATTTACGGTCACATTCACATTCATATTCATTTCCTCCTGCTATTGGTCCAGTTCTGTATTTGCAGGGCACTTGACCAGTGTGCATGTTCTGCAAGATGTCAAGAGATACTAAACAGTGAAAAAAAGAATTTTATTATCGAAACCTTTTGGGAAGTGCTGGATGAAACAAAATTAAACGGGCCTATCACAGGACATCTCAATGCCTTCAGTTTACCAATGGGCATTGTGAATTCCCAAGAGAGGGGATGTGGAGCACAGCATTTCCCACACTCGTTTGATCACAGAATCAGTTTTCAAAAATCCCACAGTACAGGCTGATCTAGCACTTTCTGAGAATAAACAACAGCAAGAAAGATACCACTGTTTTCTGAAAACAGGCCGTCCTCTAATTGAGTCATGAATTGGTACCTAACACTCAGAGGTGGACCTTGTTTCTCATACCTTCAAAATGACTTTTCCATAGGCTCCCCATCTGAAATGTGAGGAACACACTATTCTGCTTCTCTGGGTTATTTCACAGTTTTTAATCTTATAACTGTGTTTCATATTAATCACCAAAGCAGATTCTCGGTCCTGGTGGCCAAGTTTCGAAAGCCCTGGTGCCCTTCCAGCCTGGATGAAGGGATGGAGAGAACATGAACCAGACGCCACCCAGAAAGTTTTACATCTCCAATTTCTAGGTCATTACGATAAAGTCAAACTGCAGCCAAGATAAGTGATGAATGAGAGGTTCTCCTTTAGTAACTCACTCCTAGAGGAAGGCCTCTCTTAAGCACGCACCACCTGTATCTGAATCTTAACTTGCCTTTTCAATATGGACTTTCTAAAGGAAAATTCAGAGAAACATAGGCACTACAGGGAGGAAAGAAAATGAAGTACCAGAAGAACCCATTACAGATCTAGTCAGCAGGGGAAATATCACTCCTTTCAGTGAAACAGCTTTCCAGGAAAATATCTCAACGTATTTACTATAAAACAATTTAATTTCCCTGTCCCATCACCTGCCACCCCACCATCCCCATCCTCCCCAAAAAAGCCCACAGATTGTGGATTTCCTCTCATTCTTGGCAGAGTTACCAGAAGAAATATAATACCCCCTTTGGACTGCTCCCAACAGCTGCTGAACAAGAGGGGGAGCTGGGGGTAACCTTCCAAAGCTGCCTCTAAAAATGACCATTCTCCCTGCCAAACCATGCAGCCAGTAAACATAGGTTTTCTTTCTCTACTACTTAAAATAAGGGAGACCCCAAAAGCAAAAGTGTGCCCTAGTCCAAAATACTTGCCCCCAATCCATTTAAATAATCCTCTTCTCCTTCACCAAACTAGTACTTGTGTATCTGTTTGTTTAACCTACCCATTTGCAAGGTAGGGTTCTTAAAAAAACTTCTATTCAGTGTAATTTCCTTATCACTATCCACCTCCCCAATACCTCCTATAGACACACACACACACACATACACATACAAACACACAAATCTCTTTTCAGGTTAAGAGCCTTGAAAAACAAGTCTAGGAACAAATTTAGCAACGGCTACACCGCACCCTAGCCCTTTCCCCTTTTCCCAACATCATCACACACCAAATGCGCTTTTCTGTCTAGAAAAGCCCCATCACCAGGCAGCAGAGAGACTTCCAGTTAGCCGTCAGCCTCTCAGCTGAGACCACCAACAAAGAAGTTCACAAATGTCAACTAGGGGCAGAAGCAGTATCTCTCTTTGCTGAGGAGAAACTGGACAGAGCCTTCAGCATCATTCCCCAAAGGTGACAGCCGTGGTTGAGTGAAGACCGTGAAAACTGTACAAGAGCTGAGGGAGAAAATATAATGTAAGGAATGATTTGGAATCAGGGGCAGGAGAAGGCGGAGGGATGAACTGGTTGACCCCAAATGTCTTTTCCATCTCTAACTCCTATGATTCTTTGACCTCCAATTTTGTGCTGCGGACAAGGAATGGAAAGTCAACAGACGTGGTGATGTTTTGAAAGAGCCTGGCAGTCTGCTCTTGTCATTTAGTGGCCTTTGCATGTATTTTTTAAGGTGTCTCCAAGCCCTGTCTTCATTTCACAGTTGTCACCTTTCTCAGCAATTTGAGCTCATGTCAAATACCAAAAAGAAGGAGAAGAAGAAAGAATGTACTGGCGATTAACTATGGGCTAAAGAGGGGCAGGCACGGGGGCCCATTGGGTGGCCCAGACTCCCAGGGAGGGCAATGGGGACAGTTTGGATATGATGAACTGACTAAAAGTTGAGACAAGGCGGCTAACCTCTAACAAGAGATAAATTCTTTCCCCAGACAGCCTCATGCTCAGTTTTAGACACAGTTCAAGCATATACACGATTTAGGATTCATAAATGGATCCTTAATAAGCCCAACCATCTTGCTTCTATGAATTACAACTGAAGTTCATCTGAATCCTGGTCATACCTGAACAAGACTGCTGAATAGAAAGAATAAACCAAATCTTTGGATTTGGTTGACACACCCGAGGTAAATTCTGGAGCTTAGCAAAAATCTCTTTCTAGGAATGAGAGGCGGGGAGGTATGCCAATTTCCACTGAAATTTCAAAATTCAACTTTCTCATTTTTTTCAAGCAGTTTATCTCATCTTAAATTTTCAAAACTTATAGGAGCCTGGCATCAAGAAGAGTCTACCAGAACATCTCCCTGTTCCATGGTTATGAGTCAGGACCAGAAACTAATCCAATGCCAGAGTCACCCCAGTTAAGGTTAAGTTGTCACACGAAGGTAATTCTTTTCCATGTCAAACACTCAAAAATAGTTGTTGTTTTTTTTAAATCTGCATGTTCTTCAGTAACCTCACTATCAGTTTGATTTCAGCAGCTCAAGCACAACTTTTACCACAGGTGAAGGTATTAGACACAGAAAATTGGAAGTACAGAGTACTGAAATACTTTCAGAGATCTCATTTCAGTAAGAATTACTCATCTTGCAGATTGTGAGGACTTTGGGTTTCTCCATGTTTCTGCCCTGAAAACTAGCAAATGCATCTCCTACTCTTCAAATTTTACAGGACTCGGAAAGTATATAAGCAGCTTCTATATTCTCACCATCTTGGAGGAAAAGGCCTCTTCCATTCTTCCAGTTTGCAGTGGGAGGTACTGACTGCACTAGACCATTTCCTGCTTCCACAGGTGTATTGGTTTTATTTATTTTAAGCATGTAAACTGAACTCAACTTCCATTACCTCACAGAACCATTAAAAATAAGGCCTTTCCAAAACGACTGAAGATAAATAACATCCATATATGAAACCCTGCAGTGCACTGGAGAACAAGTGCGTGCCTCTTCCTCCCTAGGTAAGGCAGAAAGGGGAAGGAGAAAGCCTCAGGTACTTTAAGTTGATAATTGTTTTCCGAAAATCACTGTTTAGGTCTTAAATGTAACCAGTAAGCGTAGCCTTCTCTGTTCAGAGCCAGGAAAGGAAACTTTATGCTTTCTGCCCCCCACCCCCCAAGAAAAAAAAAATGCTCTTAGGCCCAATCATTTTAAAACAAACAAACACACTCGGCTTATCTGTGTCCATCTCACCACTCTGGACGTTAATCATCACTGAAATAGATACCCCAGTTCCTCAGCCTCAAAGTGCTCCAAGCCTCCAAGACCCTGTCTGAGGAATGAATGTACATGCCAGGGCAAACACCCCAGAGCCTGACTCCCTAAACACCTATTGTGAGTTCTAGGCAAATCTATCACAGGCCAATGCAAGAGCACCCATGTATTGCTCAAAGGAGATTTAAAATAAAATTCAAGTTTGAAAACATGTAGGACTTAATTTGGAAGGAAGAGGATTAAGTAAGCTTTCTTTAACATAAGACTGGCAGAAGTATTTTTATTTTTAAAAAATATTTTATTTGTTTTCAGAGAGAGGGGAAGGGAGAGAGAAAGAGAGAAACATCGATGAGGGAGAGAAAAATGGATTGGCTGCCTCTCACGTACCCCCAACTGGGAACCTGGCCCACAACCCAGGCATGTGCCCTGACTGGGAATCGAACCAGCAACCTATTGGTTCACAGGCCGGTCTTCAATTCATTGACGCACACCAGCCAGGGCTGGCAGAAGTATTTTTTAAAAAACAGATTTACATACATGGATATACTTCTTTCTTTCCATTCTTTGCTCTTGTTAATTTTCAGTATCAGAATATTTGAAGGTAGCACCTTTGCTCTTCCGCCTATCATACTACCTGCAGTTAGCCTACATTATAAACTGGCAGTCAAATTTCACTGTTTTGTTTTTGAAGACTGAACTAGGTTAGTTTCCCCTCTACTCTAGGAAAAACTTAAATGATTGCTATATGAAACATTTCCTTGATTTTTATATTACAGATCTTTCCATTCCCCCAGGTTTTTATAAAACCTTCAAACAGAACCGATTTTAAACCAGATGACTGACTCAAACTGTCCCTGTGTCTGCTTTTTTTTTTTTTAAAAGAAAAAACCCTCAGGATACCTACCAGTGTTCACTGTTTGAGCAAGAGGCCTAAAGGGAAGCAAATTATTTGTTTGTGGTTTTAAAGTGACCAAAATGCCTTCAAGCACAAGTATAAGACCATTAACAAATCACAAGGAACCAAAGCAGTTCATCTTACTCAACAAAGCTATGATCAGTTAGGAACAGCCAAACTGAATGGGACTTGCCCTAGGCCGGAAGGTCAGTAAACCTTAGCAGTTTGTGTTTCTGAGAATCAAGAGGCTCTCCGGCAGGGAGTGCAGACCCTAAGCTCACAGGTTCTACTGTCATGTTTCCAAAAACATTTAGGACAGGTGAGAGAAACTAAGCCGTGTGTGTGTTTTCCCTCACCTCCTGTCTTTAGGCAGCATCTCCAAATCAAACCATCTCCACTTTTGCTATATACAGACCAACTAGAGGGGAAGCCAAGCAATTCAGAAGTTCCATTTTACAACAACTTATTGAGTGCCTACTATGCGCTGGGGACTATGCCAGCACTTACACATTGAAGCCTCATTTTACAAGATATGTTATTCCCATTCTTTATAGATGATAAAACTCTGGTACAGTGAGGTTGTGATAAACCTCACTTCTGATAAAATGAAGTTTTGTGTTGTACTTATAAAAACTTATCCCACTATCCAGTCTGCAATTAATTAGCCCAAAACATGAACTAGCAGCCATACTCCCACTGAAATTTGGGCCCTGGCACCCTGATGCCATAAGAGGAATGGGGTGTATACCATCTCCCTCCAGGCATGACAAACAACCACCTCTCTTGGTGGCTTATCACGTCTCTGCAGCTGTCCAGAAACAGACCACACTAGTAAACACTGTCTCCACCTGCTCTAACACACATAACTTCTCCCCTCAACTCAGAAAACACAAACAGTGACCTTGCTCTTTATCAAGTACTGTGATAAAACAACTTCCCTAGAAATTTGGAGATGCCTCATCCTAGGAGACAGGCAAAAAAGCAAAACACACATGGCTAATAAATAATAAAGCCATATCACTTTGCAGTCTCAAAGCACTATAAATAAGTTTATACTATACCCATAAACTCATTTTTATTTTATTGCTATTACTACTTATAGAACACACATTCATTTCCATTAGCTCTCTAGAGCACTTGAAAAGAAAAGAAAAATAAGCATCAATTCTTTCACTCATCCATTCAATCTCTAAAAGGAGGAAGAGAAAGTCAAACTATGCCTTGACTGGCTTGGATTCCAGTCAATTTAGCCACCTTCTCTTATACATTCTCTAAAAGTTTTTCCTATGAGAAATAAAGGTAACAAGATTACATCCCAAAAACATCCCAGAGAATCATTGTCATCAATAAGAAAATTGTATGACAATTAATAAAAGTTAAACAAAATGATCAGGATCAAAATTTACAAAAAATTAATCTTGTACATCAATAATATCCAAATGGAAAACATACTAAAAAAGAGCCTGCATTCATAATAAAAACAAAATGCATAACATATTTAGCAATAAGTAAAACAACAGGTGTGTGGGAACTTTATATTGAAAACCACAAAAACTTTTGAAAAGGCACAGAATTTATTCTTGCTTGGGTGTCTGTGTGGAAGTAGAGATGTCTTTCTCTCTCTCTCTCTCTCTCACACACACACACACAAATCCAACAAGGATAATGGAACCCTAACAGATATTAGACCCTATCAAAAAACAGCATTTAAAGTAGTATGGAAATGCAAAAATATATCAGTGGAACAAAATAGACTTCATTAATAGTTGACAAAATAAGCTTACTAAAACAAAGGGAAAGATAGGAATTACTTAACAAAAGGTATAGTGATAACCAGGTAACCATTTAGAAAATAAGAGTTGAATTCACCCTTTGCACATATAAGTGATATTGACTGAAGTGTTAACTAGTCTAAAAAGTCAAAATATAAGAAAATCAGTACCTATTCAAACAGAAGATTTTTCAGGTCTTTGGGGGGTTATAAATTTCTCAGATTTGGGGAAAAAAATAAATCACAAAAGACCAACAGATTCTGACATACAAGAGTAGACAAAAGTAGGTTTACAGTTGTGAGTAGGCAAACCACAGTTTATTCTTGTATTACTATTAATTATTGTATTATTTTCCATACAACAACTGTAAACCTAATTTTCCCCACCCCTGTATTTAAGTGTAAAACTTCCATATACTAAAAACAGTAAAGTAAAAAAAACTAGGGAAAAAATATTTGCATCAAAGATGACAAATGATAGCCTAATAACTACAGCCTAATATCTATAACCCACAAGGATTCCAAATTTACAAGAAAAACATCAAGACTTCAAATAATAAATGGGCAAAGACTCAGAACAGACAATCTCACAGATGAAACAAACATATGGGAAAATATTTATCCTGATCAGTGGTAAAAGAAATGCAAAATAACAAAACTTTGCGATACCATTATATGCCTCAAAATAGCAAAGATTTTTAAAATTTTCACATTCATTGCTGGTGCCACAGTGACTTGGTATACCTTTCCAATCCATAACCTTTGACCCAATAATGCCAATCTTGAGAATTTATCCTAAGTAACTAATTCAAAAAGAGATATGTATTAGATGGTATGTGGCTTATATTTCAATAAAGCTGCTACCAGAAGTACATTATTCATTTATCTATAATAGCAAAAATATGGACATAACATAAACATAATCTCATGGTACAGCCCACAAACACTATGTACCTATTCTGTTAGGATCAGTAAGATAGCAACGAAGAAGTGTGTAACTGAAAAGTAATTTTAAAAAATCAATAGTTGTCTAGAGGTGATGGCATTATAGCTTTTTATGTCTTAAAATGACTTTTTAAAATGTTGTTATACTATACTTGAACTACCTTTTTAAAACCCAAACTGGATGGAGTTGAGTGCAATCTGAAAGCTTTCACTCCCCCAATTTCATACATATTTTCCCTTCTGTTTAATAGCTTAAGTAATTCAGGAAAGTTGTTCATTCACAGATCTCAAATCCTACTAAGAACAAGCCAAATTGCAATACCATGCCCTTACATGCAGCCTAAATCTAACCCAACGTCGTGCCATAAGCAGGCACCCTTTTGTGGGTCGTTCTGCCTGGATCAAGTCATAAAATAGCGTTGACACTTGGACCAAGGGCCTTCGCTTCAGGTCTGAGCCCTGTTCTCCACATTGGACTTGATCTGAGCCCTGGAGCCTAACACCCTTTAGAAGAGGGTGAAAGGATGAACGTCCACAGAACGTTCTAAGAGACCACACAGTGAACCCAAGCCCTAGACCCGGACCGGAAGGAGGCCTCCGAAGACCAGCCAGGCTCTCTGGGGCTGAGGAACGCAGCGAGTCAAGGTCTGTGAGAAAGACACAATTAAAAGCTGAAGGGAATGCTTAAGATGGCTAATTGTGAGGAGCCGCCCACGGGGAGGGCGCACACTGAGGGATGTTCTTGGCAGGCCCCCTCGGGTGGGGACCTCCGAGAAGAGAAGGGTGCTCGGGTAGGGGTCTCGGTGGAGGCTGGGGCAGTGCCACGGAATTCGGGGTGCGACACGGCCCCAGGCTGACCAGGCCGCGGCGCCCCGCCCTTTCCCGGGACGCGGGCCGACCCCGGGGCGGGTAAGCGGGCGGGCGAGCGGGCGCTTACAGGTCGGTGCCGAGCCGCGTGAAGCCGGAGTTGAGCGAGGCCCGGGCTATCCGGCGCCAGAGCAGGTCGCAGCTGGTGAAGCGCCGCAGCCAGCGGCACACCTGAGCCAGGCGGCCGAGGGCCCGCATGTCCAGGTAGGAACAGATGAGCAGCAGCAGCTCCTCTGGCAGGCGCCAGAGCGCGGACCCCGCAGCTGGGCGGCCCGCCGGCTCCCGAGCGGCCGCCTCCTCCTCGGCCTCCGCTGCCACGGCCGCCCCCGCCCCTGCTCCCGCGAGGCGGCCCCAAGCCTCACCCCCTCGTTCCTGTTCTCTGCCCGGCCTTGCGTCCTCCCGCCGCCCAGTCCTGGCCCTCCATTCCTGGTTGCCCTCGTCTCTACCTTTGGCCTCCTTCCCTGCCCCTGCGCTCTCCTCATCTCCCCTTACGATCCTTCTCGCCCCTTCCTCCACGCTTCCGCCTCCCTCTCCTTCCTCCCCCGGACCTGCCCCCGCTCCCGCCTCGGCTCCCAACCCTGCTGCCTCCTTCGCCTTTGGCGGCTCCGGCTTCCCTACCGCCCCGCTTCCTCTTCCGCCTTGCCTCGCTCCTGCTTTTCCCTTCCCGTTCTTCCGCTTTCTCCGCGCGACCCTCCCTTCCTGCAGTTTCCTCTCCTCCCCGCTCTCGCCCTTGCCCGGCCCGCCGTTCCCGGGGGGCCCCAAGCGGCCCTGGCTGCTCATGAGCGGCCGCAGGGCCGGCCGACGCACAGGCGAGCCCGAGCCCCCGCCACAGCCGCCGCTGCCCCGGGAGGAGGCGACACCATGTCGGACCGGGTCACATGGGGCGGAGCGGGCCGACACCTGGACCCGCCCCTCACATCCTTGGCCGCGGAGCGGCTTCGGGGTTCTGGCCGGAGAGCGGACCCCCTTCCCGATCCCCGAGCCACCTGGAGCGTTTGGTGCAAGCACATGCATTCATTGGTCTAGCACGTGAGGAGGCCGGCTGAGGGCCTGGCCAAAGACCGCACACTAAAGGAGCTTCCGCCTCCCAGAAGCGGCCAGTTGGAGCTCCTGCCCTCAAGAAGCACCCGCTTGGATGGCTTGAGAGCGCTCCTCTTCTTCGGCTGATGCCTCTTTTCCTCAAGCCACATACCAGCGCCCCATAAACTGGAGCCCCCTTAAAGTTAGTAGATTCCTTAACCTGGGTTCTCACACAGGGTATGAACCACGGTCCTGGCAGTGAACTGGTATTTTAGACATTTGGGAAAGTTTGCAGTCCTCTCGATCCTAAATCCCTAACTCCCCAGTGTATCCGTAAATGGCAAAGTTAGGGCTTCTTATTAGTCACCACCCACACGCAAGTGGATTCTCCAGGCTCACCCATGATCCCCTTTCACACCACCCATTCCATTCACAAGGTCACCAGTCTGAAGGGGGAGCTAAGAAAAACCTGAAGTCTAGACATGCTGGCACGCCCCCCACCGCACCACCAGTCACACGTGGCTACAAATGTGAAATACACACCAAATTTTGAAAACTTATACAAGAAAAAGTATGTGAACTATCTCAATAATGTTATATTAATCACATGGTAAAGTGATAAGATTTTTGATACATTGGACTAACATTTTAATTAACTACAAGAAAATTTAAAATTATACATGTGACTTACATTTTTTCCATTGGACAGCACTAGGTTAGACAGTAAGATTTGGAGGGAAGGGAGAACAATGCCTGTTCTTATCTGTGTACTGTATATCCCAAATTCTGATAGGAAGGATTTGAGGTTTTTATTTTGTATTTACATCTTAAGTTTCATTATCAAGTAGCAAGAATGAATGAGAAATCAACTCTGGAAATTATTCAACACTTTAGCATAGCCAAGGAGAGACCTAGGAAGGAACTGCATTGAGTTATGGTGTTGCAGAAGCATCATGTAACAAGGTCAGACCGGAATCTGGCTTTGCCCTAGAATTACTTTTTGATCTTAGCAAAACAACAACAAAAACCTCACATATCTTGGCTTTTTAGTGTTCTCAGGCTGTAGCAGAGATAATGCCTCTGCCTTACTTTCGAGGGATAAATGAGATGATCCCTGTAAAATGCTTTGAACTCCACTAAGAAAATTCTCAATAATAGTTACAGGTCAAATCCTGTTACAAAAAAATACCCTTACAAAAAAAAAAAGGCATTGTGTAGAAAAAGATCTCCAAACTGCAGCCAGTAGTTATTAAAAGCAATATTTGACACATTTCAGTATACCTAAAGAATTTATACCATCTCTGAGATCAATCTAAAGAAATTTTCTTATTCATACTGTTAGAACACTGTTGAGGTAGGAACTCTGCAAATTGAGGTCATGTCATCATCAATTCAACATTTATTGACTGCCACATTTGTGTACTGTGAGCCACCCTGAATAGAAGCCAAATGAAAACAGTACATGGTTCCCATATTTTGTACTCAGATTTGTGTTAGACACCTTTGTAATATCCTACCGTTTGTCTATTTCTCTGAAGATTTTATTTATATATTTTTAGAGGGGAAGAGAGGGAGGAAGAAGAGGGAGAGAAACATCGGTGTGAGAGAGAAACAACCATGCCCCCAGCTGTGGAGCTGGCCTGCAACCCAGACATGTGCCCTGACCAGGAATCCAACCGGTGACCTTTCACTTTACCTTACGATGCCCAACCGAGCCACATCTGTCAGGGTTTATTAAAAAGTTTTTTAAATTTGCATGTTAGTAAGTAAACTGAAAACATTGGACTACTTTAAACTTAAGATGCAAAAAACATGGGTTTCATAATATACAGGGCAGAGCAAAATTAGGTTTACAATTGTATGGAAAATAATATAATAATTAATACATAATAATATAAGAATGAACTAATTTTGCCCTACCCTATAATAAAACTTAGAACTTGCCTTGCCTGGTGTGGCTCAGAGGATTGAGCACCAGCCTGCCACCCACAGGGCTGCCAGTTTGATTCCCTGTCAGGGCACATGCCTGGGCTGGAGACCAGGTCCCGGGTTGGGGGTGCTTGAGAGACAACCACACATAGATGTTTCTCTCCCTCTCTTTCTCTCTCCTTTCCCCTCTCTCTAAAAATGTATAAATAAAATCTTTAAAAAAAAAAAACAAGACTCTATATGAATTTTATACTAAGTATTTAGAAACACTAATACTGTATTAGCTTACTTTTAAAGAGAATTTTCAAGTACAGACATGAAGTTCTTCGTGTATGCCCATGTAAGTGACATAAAGAGTAGCAAATATTACTGTTATAGTAGTATATAATGTATGTCTAGGATTGTAAAAAGGCTAGAATTCTGTGTTCTGTCCATTCCTATCAACATAGGTGACAATCTCAGATGGGAGCCATTCCCATATCCAGTACTCCAGTGTCCACGATCCCATTGGTTAAGCCCTCAGGTCCCAGCCTTTAAAAATAGGCAGATGTAACAGGGAAATTATTCTGAAATGAATGAAAGAGAAAGAAATTCTTTTGTGACTGGAAATTTTCAATGTCGTACATTTGCTCTGATGCGCACCATTATTATTCTATAATAATAATAATAGCTTATGTTTTAGAGCACTTACTATATATCAGCCACTATCCAAAAGAGCTTTTCACGTGTTGTCCCACTTTCCTATCAACAATCACATGAGGAAGATACTATTAACCCATTTTTTTGCAGAAGATAAAACTGAGACCTATGATCACATGATTCCTGAATGGCAGAACAGGTATTAAATCCAATCTAACCCCAAAGCTAGTACTCTGAACCATGCCTTTGCCATACTCTGCAGAAAATGGAGTAAGGCACTGAATTCAGGGTTCTCTAAGATCCCTTATAACTAATAAAGACACACCTAATAATACTATCCCTTTGACTATCAAGAAGTCTAGTATCTAAATAAAAGCTATTTCTGCTCTGACTGGTGTGGCTCAGTGGATTGGGTGCCAGCCTGTGAACCAAAGGGTCACCAGTTCAATTCCCAGTCAGGGCACATGCCTGGGTTGTGGACCAGGTCCCCAGTTGGGGGTGCAAGGGGCAACCACACATTGATGTTTTTCTTCCTCTCTCCCTTCCTTCCCCTCCCTCTAAAAATAAATAAGTAAAATGTTTTTTAAAAACTTTTTTAAAAAGCCGTTTCTAAGCAATTAAATTAGTTCCTTTTCTTGTTTCAATTACTTTTTATGAGTTAACCATGTAGACTTAGAACCTCTTAATGCTTTTCACAATCTTTAAACAGATTTGTAGAAACTATCTTGCAAAAAACATTTAACTGAAAAAGTTTAGTAATTTCTTCATTTTGCTTAAGCTTCAGTTTCTTCTGTTAAGTTTAAGTACAATATATGTATGGTGTGTATTATATGAGCCTTTTTATAACTTTGTCCCTACCTGTATGTATGTGTGTGTTTACACACACACACACATATGGAGATTTTGTAGAATGATGTTAATGGTTATTTCTAGGTCATAGAATTTTTGGATTTTGTAATGTTTTGTATTGCTTGATTTTTTTAATAAGCATATATCACCTTTATAAAATTAATAAAATCTCTCAGAAAGAAAAATAGAGTTGTCACGGGTCCAAACACACCATGCAACAGGAGAGTTTGAGATTTGAAGCCTAGATCATTGTCAGAGATTTTATCTAGCCACCTAAGTGTATTTAAACTTTACTTATTCCATTTAAAATGTGTATCATGTAATAGTAAAATAAAGAACAAGTTAGCATATTAGAAGAAATAAGAGGCCTAACAGTGAATGCCATATCCGTAAACATTTGAACAAGCCACAAATGGAAGGATAGCGTGCGTCTAAACTGTTGTTTTCAGGAATTACCTATCAGATTCATAGTTTATATCCTGAAATTCTATGAAAACACCATCAAGATCTTTTTTTCTATGAATCCACTATCTTTGTCATATTGGAAAATATAAAATATTTTTATTTTATATGAAACAATTTAAAGTATGTACTGTTTAAAAAGTTACTTTATGCAGAAAAGACTAGAAGGAAACATGATGGAATGCTAGAAATGAATGCTTATCACGGGTGGAATTATGGGTAGTTCTTTTTCCTGTTATTTTATACTTGTCTGTATTTTCTAACATTTCTGCAGCAAGCATGTATTACACAATCAGTTTTTTTAAAAAGAACAAAAAACCTAAGATGTGTTTATACCTAGAGTATTAGAAAAATAAGAAGTACTTTAATTAAGTTAGTTTATTTTAATATTTTAGAAGTTCATTTTATAAATATCCCATGCCAAAGAATTCCAAATAGTTTATTACACTTCACCTTCAAGGAGGTGGAGTATAATTCCTTGACCACACACACACACACACAGACATTCTTAAGAGGGCTAAATATAGTGACTTCCTTCCAAAGAATACAATATGGAAAGAGGGTGGAAGAGAGTAACTTTACAGTGGAAAAGGCTGACAAACACTATTTCAGCCAGGTGATTGAGTTCAACATCTACCCTTGATATATTATAGTGATAACAATGGTAGTTTACCTCTGTGGTCTTCCTCCCTAAAACTCATAATCCTGGCCTAATAATGAGAAAAACACCAGACAAATTGAGGGATGTTTTACAAAACTACCTGACTAGTACTCCTCCAAAATGCCAAGGTCATCAAAAACAAGGAAAGTCTGAGAAATTGTCACAGACAAGAAGAGCCAAAGGAGTCGTGACAAGTTAATGCAATGTGGTAGCCCAGAACAGAAAAGAGAAAGGACATTAGGTAAAACTAAGGAAATCTGGTCCATCTATTATTAATCAATACAACTGAACTACATACACTAATGTAAAATATTGATAATGGGAGTATGTGGGACTGCTCTATACTGACTTCACAATTTTTCTATAAATCTAAATCCGTTCTATAAAATAAAGTTTTTTGAAAGTTCACTTTAGCCTTTTGTGACTTTTACAGAAAATCTTTGCAAAAGTTGTAATGAACATGAAGGCAGTGGGTTTCCTGAGTTATAAGGGTTCATGATATCTTGAAACCCTGTCCTGTCCCCAACAATGCAAAAGAAACTAGTTAAAATAATGCACCATAAGTCATCTCCAACAAAAATAAACCACTATAGATTTCTAGTTGTCCAAATTAATAGCAGTACTAGAAAGATTCATTTTCCAAAGGGTCAGATATCATTCCAAGAGACTGTCCTGACTATAACTCTGAGAAAACACACATTTTCAAACAAGTTTTTATGTAAATTATATATGTATTTATATATAGTGCAATAAATATACACATATGTATACAAAATTTAAGGATCCTATATCTATGGATAAAAGAGCAAGTGGAAGGGTGGGCAGGATAAAAATATAAAATGTAACTTTGTACAGAAAGCAAATAGTCAGATTTGCCAATGGAAGCGATGCTATTATTAGTCTATGATAGCCTCTTTCATGTTAATAGGTGGTGATCAAAGGGATTTTGAACAAAATGTAGAGCACACCATTAGCATTAGGATCTAAGATAAATTCCTATATTGGATCTAAGATAAATTCCTATATTGTCACATGGCATCAGAATTTGATTTTTCTGATCTCTGCCAGTCAGAAGACTGAGTCATTTAGCAACATATGATGGAAGGTACAAAACTTGAAGATGAATGGAACCACAAAATCATGTGAAATTTTTATAATTACCTGAGGATTTCTTTAAATAAATACGTACATAAAAATAATGTCGCCACTGAGATCGAGTATATGCAAATACAATCTTAATGAGCTTTTTCTAAGAAAAGAATGATGTGTTCAAGTTAAAAATTTCTCTTAAATGTAATATTCAGTTCTGGGAGAAAGTGCCAGGTCAAATATAAAATTCTTATTTCTTATTCTATAATGAACATTACCATTTAAGAATGCCTAACTTCAGATGCATCTTTTCATTCAAGACACTCATTACACTGAATGAACCACAGGATATAATTTATTTCTCTTGTGCTAGGTTTTAGGTCCTGTTAAAAATGTGGAAAACATAAAAAGCAACTTTTCTGGAGTATCATTAAATTACTCAATTACATTATTTTGAACAGATGGTGGGTTGTGTTTAGTTGTTAAATATAAAAGTTTGGGTGTGAATGAAATAAGGGTAAGTCTTATTTAATTTGGGGGGGTTACTTTAGTTAAAAAATACTTATACACATGCACACTCATATATTAAGTAAAGCTCAATTATATCTTTGGACCAAAATTTAACAGTTATCTTCTAAGAACCTGTGTTATTACTTCTAAAAAAGTTATATATTCAGTGTAATGTGCCTTTCTCCTTTCTTTTTTTTTTTTTTCTGTGTGGTTGCCTCACTTGCGTCCACAACTGGGGACCTGACGTGCAACCTAGTAATGTGCCCTGACTGGGAATCGAACCAGCGACACTTGGCTCGCAGGTCAACGCTCAATCCACTGAGCCACAGCAGCCAGGGCTTCCTTTCTCCTTTCTTATAGCAGCTACTTCAAAAACAAATGGAGGAACGAATAAGAAAAATTCCCTGCATTTAAAAATCTGCCATGGAAAGAAAAGCAGGGAGTAGTCCAAGCTAGCCCCTGGGGATCTTCCCAAGTTCAGTAGATTGACTTGAAAACAGGGAGTACATATAGCTTGAGCTCTACTTCCTTTAGTAGTACAGTACTGGTCAAAAAAGTTTTCAAGTGCATGGAGTTGAGCAAGACCACCTGCTCCTAACCCAGGACAATGGCCACTGGACCACCAACTCCATTGCTTCAACACCAGCTTTCCTTCACATCAGAATACAGGCTTTATGCTAGAAGAGTTTCCCAGTAAAAGAGTAAGCAAAGAGAAGCTAAAATTCATATCTATGATAGGAGCTCATAAATTAGGAGTGAAACGAACAGATTAAAAATCTAAACTGAAATGAGTCTAATAGAACCAAGCAATAATTACATAGACATCGACCCTTTAAATACAGAGTTAAAAGTTTAAATCCTCACTTGGCAAGGGCGTGGGCCTCCAAGTGCTATGGAGCCACCAAGAAGTAGAAAGGAATGACCAGTCTCGGTGGATGTGTGGCATAACCCAGGAGATTTAATCTATAATCTCTCAAGATCCTCATCTCTTGGCCCCACGCCACAACAGGAAAGGAGTCACATGGTCAGGCCGCACAGCTTGTGCCATTCTTCCAAAAGAATTGAAGTCAACTAGAAGTTCCAATTTCCCTGATTTGAGTCTTCAGTCATTTATGAGATAGCATGTTGAATTGGTGTTCAGCTAAAGGGGTGTAAAGAAATATTTAATATGTAATATTTTGTAGGTTAAGAGAATTAAAGTTACTACAGAAAATTCTCAATTCTATATCCTATGTTAACCCATGTAGGAAAATCAATGAACAATGGCATTTTAAATGTTTTAGCAGTTAGGTCATGACACCATCTCGGTGGCATCCATGAGGAGACTGAGAGGAAGCAACTGAAAGTCTTGGCATCACACAACTTTCATAATGTTGGTCTCTTGAAAACTATAAACCCATGTCCCTTTGGATAATTTTTAAAGTTTTTATAAGTTTGAATAATAAAATTTTTAAATTTGTTCAAGAACCTTCTGTTATGATTAAAACACTTCTTCAACAGTACCCAAGATAGAGTCATAGAAACAACCTTAGAAGAAACAAGAAAATGGAAGTGGTTTGGAACAAATATATTCTAAACTGTTTAAATAAGGCTTGGAACATTCATAGAACACAGCTATGAAAGAACAAAGAAGATCGTATGCATTATTATAAAAGTATAAAAGATCTCTAATATACATTAAGTGAAAAAAACAAAATGCATAACTGTATATAACACATCACCCTTTGTTAAGGGGAATTATATTTATGTGCTTTGACATTTGTATGCCGAGTATCTTTGGAAAAATACACAAAAAGCTAGTGCCCGTGTTTGCTTCTAAGGAGTTGGTGAGGGACAGAGGATCTTTTCATTATATGTGCTATTGTATACCTTTTGAAATTCTATTAAGTATTTGTGCGTATTACCTATCAAATAATAAGCTTTATCTCTCTTTTTTTCTAAAGGAGGGGCCACTCTCTGAAAAGTAAAAGAGCATTTCGAGCATATTTTGAGCTAATGGAAGAGGCCATCATGAAATAAATTGCCATCACCTGCCAACAGAGAGGTGTGATGGAGAAGGGGACTGAGGGATTTAACAGTATGCTAACTGGGGTGTCAGAAGGTAGATCAAAATTAATACCTAATTTGTAAAAATATGGTAATTACTGACAGAAGAAGAAAGAATTTTTGCATTTAAGTAAGTAGTGATATGTTAGGGAAAAGCACTAAACAGGGAGAAAATACTAGAACTCAAAAATTGTAAAACAATAAAATCATTTGCAAAAGAAAGCTTCAGAATGTTATAATGTCACAGTAAAACGTATAAATAAACTTTTGAATGAACTCCATCAGATCCAAAAATCAGTAAAACAATTTCACTTTCTTAAAATGCTTCCACAAATGCCCCCTTAAAACACATACATATTTCAGACATACACTGTGAGAAGCCTATAAGACCATTAAGACAATTCTGGACTTTTATGGCTATTTCTTTTTCAGGGGCCATTCTTTGCATTTTTACTGCTCTAAATTTACCTCTCCAAGTCACGGCACTGCAGATTGAGCTTTCTTTCTTTCTTAGTTTTGTTCTCAACCAAATCTTTTGTACATTTCTGGAATTTAAGCCACCTCAGTTACCGCTACTTATCTATAACACCAATGCTTTGAGGGATTAAAACAGGTTTCTTGTAATACACTTAGATCAAGAGTTATCTGAGTTGAGAAGAATATCTTGTTTGAGTTGTGGGTGGAGAGTCTTTTTTATTTTTTTATTTTTTATTTATTTATTTTTTTAAATCTTGAGTTGTTTTGATTTCCCCTGAGAGCAGTAATCTTCAGCAAGTGAAATTTTTTAAAAGCCCAAGCACACCACAAAACATTCCAAGTGATTTTAACTCCTGAATGAGGTTGGGCTACCTGAGTGATTCTCTCTCTTCTCTTCTTTGGCAGAAAGGATTAGAAACCTCCACAGAACTTGCTCTCTATTAAAGTGGAGTGCTGTGCATTCATTGGCAAGAGGTGAATTGTTTTCAGATTACATGCGAAAGAGTGTGTGTGTTTCTTTCCCACATCAAAGACTTGGATGGAAGCAGTTCTGAGTATTGCCAGGGATGCAAGAATTGGCGCTAAAGTGATTAACAAAATTGCTTTCCTGCAAAAGAAGCACAAAACATTACCTAGGGATTAGAGGAGGAGAGGGCAAGATTAAAGGTGATGTTGAATTTTGGGTGGAATATCTTATCCATCTTTTTCATATCATGCTTCAAGGATTCTGTGACTCCTCCTTAAGGAAACCTGAACAAATCAAAGTCTTGCTTTCTCAACTTTTGTACAGAGGGGTGCTGACAAGGTAAAATTAAAACTACTAACACAAGCAGCACTCTCGTGATCTCCATATCTTTATCTCATTCTACAAATACATGTTTAATATATTTTATTCAGCACACACCAATGACTCCATTGACCAAAGAGTCTTTCATTTATAATTTGTGTCCACCTGTTTCACTTAGATGATACTGTTTTATAGAATTTCTAGAGTTTGATTTTTGTAAATCCTTGACTTGATTAGTATAGCACCCCTTTTTAAACATATCTTTCACAGTCAAAATCTTCATCTAACCAAAACATTTTTTTAATTAGCCATAAAACCTATATTCTAAACAGGAAAAATTATACAGCAAACCTCACAATTTCTAATTTAGGAAATTATTTTAAGGGGTATCTCTGAAATGCCCAAGGTTTGACATGCTTTGTCACTTAGCATTTTTCATCTTTCAAAAACTGAATTTAGGCCTCCCTTCTTCCAAGAAGTCCTCCTGATTTCAGTCTCTCAATCAGAGACAGGTAGAAACATTAGATATTGTCCACACAAATGTACAGATAGGAATAAACTTTTTCTTCCTCCTAGGTTTCTTCCTTTAAAACAGTAAATTCTGGAGTGCACACCAGAAACTAATATAAATATGTCAACTGTAACTGAAAAAAAATGTTAAATGATTTTTTAAAAAACATTAAGTCCACAAAAGGAATGACACACATCTGGGTAGATGGTAAAAACATAGTTAAATGTGATATGCAAAATAAATAAATTCAGAACAATATATACAGTATGATACAATTTATGAAAAAATTAACACAAAAAAACTATAATTCTTTAGCAACCATATACGTGTATATAAAAATGCAAAAATTTACAGAATTATACATCTCAAACTCACGGTAGTAGTGGCTGCCTCTGGAAAGTAAAATGGAAATGAGATCGGGGGTGAAGGGAAATTTTAGCTGCATCTATAATGTTTATTTGTTTTAAAGTGGGGGAAGATTATTCACTGAGACATAGTTAGGGGATGTGAAGTATCATTGAAATGTTATCTAAAATATGCAGCAGAAGTTTGAGATCTCATCTTTGTCCTCAGATTATTCTTTCACATAATGTACAGATATTTTTTGTCAGATACTAGTTATGTCTCAGTTTCTTTATAACAACAATAAAACCTGTTTCAAATTGATTAAACAATTTAGGATAGTTGTGACCTCCTCTTTTCCCACAATAACTTTATCCTCAGAGGTTAATGTACTGTGGTGATGGTGCTTTGCCGTTGTGTGTGTTTTGTAGAGAATGAGACTCACCATGAGTCTTCAGTAAAAAGAATAAATAGAGGAATAAATAAATAAGCACTGTTGGCTTACCACCCTGCATGCAATAATTTGTGGGTGTTTTCATTTTGCAGTTGTTTCTTGAGGTTGCCTGTGTGACTTCTTCGCTTTCAGGAACTTGTTGAGAACAATCATTTTTTATCTGTCTTTCCCTGAGGGTCTCGTAAGGTCACTGGACATAAGATAGCTGTGAAATTTGACATTGTTCCAATTTAAATGCCTTACTCCAGCAAGTGCAAGACTGTGGATGCTTCGGTGTGGGGATTGCCACGGCCAGGCCTGTTTCTGAGACTCGCCAGCCCTCCAGGCTTCAAAGCCTGCCATCCTTGATCTCACTAAAGAATGTTTTTGAATTCTATGTCCATCTAGTGGTTGCCTGCAAAGATCTACTTGGCTTTTTCTTTCTTCCTTTTCTTTCACACTTGATCAGTGAGATTCTGTTTGTGATGGGGGTTTTGCCCCCCTTGGTCTTTAATTCTTTCACAGGTGGTTTCAAAGTGTCTATCCTTAGCCACTGCTTTCTATAAACAAGCAGGAATTCATGAGCCGCAGTTACTGATGGCTCTCCTCACTGAGCCATTCTCCCCTCACTTCGAAAATAGACTGTTTTGTGGACAGTAAAGTACAGTTCTTTTTCACAGATGAGATTAGGGGCTTGAGGGGAGTCTGCAGAGGGGAGTTTTTCTTTTTCTTTTTTCTTTTTTTTTTAACTGGAGAGCCTTTGTGTTGTAACTCATTTTAGCAAATGCAAGAACTTTTACTTATTTTACTCTCAGTTGCATCTTTGGTTAAAGATGACATGGTGCTAAATAGAGGATGCTGAGAATTTGCTGATTTCCTCATTAATTTCAACGTCTCCAGCATCCCAAGTATAAGGTTAGGAGTTGAAGGGCAGATGGTGACAGGAGCTAATGTGGTTACGTATCCAAGGGATCAAATTATATCAATTCTACCTAAGAATTTTGATGTACCATAGGGGTTGAGATATCTATCTTATCACCTCCTCCCCTCTATGGGCTGAAAACTCTCTCCCCAGGTTTCAATTCCTTGGATTTGAGGTTGTAGGAATGGATTCAATCTCTTATCTGTAGCAGCTTTGGTCTTTTCAATTTTCAAATGGATCATGAAAATTGGAGGGAGGGTAGGTTGATGGATTATACTACTCTGAATTCTGTGAGGAAAAAAAATAATAGAGGCCAAGTGTTATCACTTGGTTCCTAACACATGCACAATGTTAGGGCATATATGTGTCTTGGGCCATCTTGGCCTCTAGGAAAACAGGGATACACAGTGAATTAGTCACTGCCTTTGTTCCAGCTCAAATTAAAATAAAAAATATTTTTAAATTTTTAAAATACTTTTTCTCTTTATAAATGTAAAATACTTTATTAGAATCAATATAAAAAACACAAATTGTGTTCATGCAGCATTCATTGTTGGTAATAGCAAAAAAGTGCAATTAAACAACCTAAATGTTCGTCAACAGGCAACTGGCTGAATAAACTATAATGTCTCCATCTACAGAATGATTATGTACTAATTAGAAAGGGTGAAACTGGAAAAGAGTGACATGGGAACATCTCTAAGACATAGTGTTGCTTGAAAAAAAGTTGAAAAATGTTATATACAAAACAATCCTATATAATTTTAATGGGTTCCGATATATATATGATTAAGGAAGGTGATCTAAGGGATTTTAACTTTATCTGTAATGTTCTATTCTTCTACATGAAGAATGTATTTTTATAATTCTTATGTAATTAAAAGTAAATTTTAAATAATTTTTAAAACCAAATAGAAGATGACTAAAAAGAAAAGAAAAATCACCTATGATCTACTACCCAGCCTTCTGTATAGTCTTTTGTATATATACCTTTCTTAAAAATGTTTTATTGCGGTAAAATATACATAACATAAAATGTACCATTTTAACCATTTTAAATTTAGTAACATGAAGCACATTCACATTGTTGTGCAATCATCACCACCCTCCAACTCTGAAATTCTGCACCCATTATACAGTAGTTCCCCATTGCCCCGTGGCCCCAAGCCCTGGTAACCACTGTTCTACTTTCTGTCTCTATGAATTTGATTACTCTAGGTCCCTCATCTAAGTGGAATCATACAATATTTGTCCTTTTATATCTGAATTATTTCACTTAGCATAATGTCTTCAAGGTTCATCCGTGTTGTGGCATGTTTCAGAATTTCACTCCTTTTAAAGGCTGAATAAAATTTGATTGTATGTATAGAACACATTTTGTTTGTCCATTCATCCATCAATGGGCATTTGGGTTGTCCTCACCTTTGGGCTATTGTGAAGAATGCTGAGATGGACAAATACCTGCTTGAGTTTCTGCTTTCAGTTCTTTGCGCATTTACCCAGAAGTGGAATTGTTGTTTCAAATGGTTATTCTGTGTTTAAGTTTTTGAGAACCTACAATACTCTCTTCCACAGTGGCTGTACCATTTTACATTCCCACCAGGAATGCACACTGGTTCCAGTTTCTCCATATCCAAACCAACACTTGTTTTCAGGGTGATATATATCTATATGTAACAGCCATCTCAAAGTTGTTAAGTGGCTATATACTTTAAAAAATTAAAAATTGGCCTCAAATCTAGCTTAATATAACCTTAACATTGTCTATGCCATTAAATATTCTTCAATATCATTTTAATGGCTGCACTGCATTCCACTTAATAAGATGTACCATAATTTACTCAATCAGTTCCCTATTACTATAGTATTAGAAACTTAGGAGTCTCCAGTTTGTTTATTTGTTTGTTTTTGTTTTTTTTTGTTTTCGTTTTTTGGCATTATAAAGAGTACTCCATATTCATATACTTGACTTTGCTTTAAATTTGCCTATAAATTTCTAACAGTGATATTGCTGAGTCATTGGGCATACACATTTTTTAAAGCTTTGAAGATCAATATCCATCTTAAAGTTCACTTAAAAAGAGGGATTGGAGGACAGAAAGAATTTCTCCTGCAGCTACACACTTGAGACCCCAAGCAAACTACTACTTAATCAGTTGAGAAATTCCCACACACAATGTAAAGAGTGGGCATTGTCTGTCACCATTGACCTACATCAAATCTTCAGTGTAGGAAAAGAATGCAGAAACCTCTTATTGGAAGGCTTGATTCAGTAGTACTCAGGGTGCTAGCATAGCCTGTGTGTGAGCGCTTTCATCACTGTGGTTCATGGGGACCCAGGACCAACCTGAATCTCTTTTACTTTTCTCATTCCTGAAATGCAGTGCTATCTCTGAGGTGGAAATTACAGAAGTACCCAAGAATAACAATAGAGCAAATATGTTCAAGACGAGGAATTATCCAGCAATAAATAACAAGGGGCTAGCTTTCTCCCTCCTGAATTGCCTAATATTTAATTGGTATAGCCAATGCCCCCAGAGAGTCTTGGACTTAGGAATTCTAGACAGACTTTATGTCCCTCTCTCCCTTACTCAGAGACCTTGGCCACCCATAGGTTTCATGGGCAATATTCTGGTTTCCCCCTACCTCTCACCATTCTTACTGACGCAGCATGAAAATTTCATTCCGTTCATATTGACCTATTTTCAGTATTTCAAACAAGTGGCACACACTGTGGAAAGACTTTTGGACTTGGAGTCAGATAATCTGGATTTGAACATTGGCTCTATTGTTTCTTTACTAGGTGATCTTGGGCAAAAATACTTCATCTTGCTGAGACTCAGTTTCCTCGTCTGTATAATAGGGATGACAAGACCTAAGCTACTGTATTATTATGTATATGTTAAACTAGAAAACAGTATGTAAAAAAAGTTAGCACAATGTGGAGTTCGTAGTGAGTGTCTGATGGGTGACGTGAATGTCTTATTTATCCTGGCCTCTGAGCCTTGGTCCAAACTGCTCTTTCTGAAAGAGCCCTCTCTCATTTCAATCCTATACATCCACCAACGCAAACTCATGTTTTAGCCACCTTGAAAGTCCTTCCACAAAAATTTTTATCACTCACTGACTAGACTACTTATTTACTACCTGTATTGTAGTATGTCTATACTGCCTGGTGTTGGTCATACTTTTTACCATGTATCTGTCCTCTCCAGGTAGCCTGTCAAAGGACAGGAACCCTGCCTACTAACTCTTCCCCCCATCCTACTTTTCCCCTCTGTAGTAAGAATGATTTACACATAGAAGATGGTAAATAAATATTGGTTAACTGACCCTTTTCATTCTCCCCATGCTTCATGATCTGCCTGTATGCAGAGGTCCACATCAGTCCTTCTAAATGGACTTTCCCCTGGGGCTGTTTTCAGGGAGTGTTTATACCAATTTTGCCCCAACAATAATAATATTTAACAAATAGCACTTCCCTGCTTACAACAATAGCCTATGTGGACAACAGAATGGATATGGTTGCTGTTGTCATCCCTATTTCTCAGGGACTCAGAGAGGTCAAGTGATTTGTCACAAAGCCAGTGTGTGGCAGAATGGAAAATTGAATTCAGATCTACTGATTGCAAAACTCATGCTCTTGGCTTCACATAATAAAAGTTCCCTCCCTATTTAATTGTTAATGGACATTTGTCCCTCTCCAAAGTAATATTGTTGACTCTTAGGTCTTTGCCTAAGAAGAAAATGGTGGTGTTTTTAGGCACAATAACTGCCTAAAGAAACTTCTTTAGTGTCTGTGGAGGCATGAAAGAAATGTACATGCTATGCCAGTTCTCAGGAAAATGTTCCAGGTGAGAACCTTGTGTAAATTATTTCCCTGGGGCCCAGAATGAAAGCTGGGAAGGTGAGAAGGTGTCTTTTCCCTTACACCTAATTAATTACGACTCAGAGCAGCCCTCTTAGAAATGGTTCCCCCGCTGCACTTGTAACCTCCTAGGTGACCTGCCCCCACTGCTTCTGCTCCAAGGCCTTGGCTCTGACTTCCAGGAGTTCTTCCCCTGCAGTCATCCTCCATGAACTAGGGTCCTTCCAGGAAAGGGCACAGCTCTTTAACCACAGCTTAAGGGAGTCATAGGTGATCCTAATTTGAAGAGATTCTACGTGTTGTCCTATGACTACACCAGCATGTCTCCCAGCTGAACATTTAATTCTCTGACAGCTCAGTAGACATTCTTCAGATTTAGGGATGGTATGAGTCCACAGACAGGTCCCCTACAACCCAAACAGAGCCATGTCTCTTAGCTACCTCAGTCACTGAGTAAGCAACAGCCTTTCTATCCAGAGTGTCAGTCTACCTGTTGTTCTAGTAAAACTCCCTAGAAGCTCCATGAATCTTGATTTAGCTGTTACCCTAAATTCTACTGATAACAGTTGTATAAATTCATTTCTTCCCTGTTCTCCTTGGACACTTGGTCACTAAAGTCAACTTTGCTAAGTTGCTTCCAGATTTGTTCAATATATATATTTTTAAGTATATTTTATTGATTATGTTGTTACAGTAGTTGCAATTTTTCCCCCTTTGCTCCCCTCTGCCCAGTACCCACTTCCCTCCAGCAATCCCACCCCACTTAGTTCATGTCCATGGATCGTGCATATAAAGTCTTTGGCTTTGCCCTTTCCTATATTATTCTTAACATCCCCCTGTCTATTTTGTACCAACCAATTATGCTTCTTAATCCCCGCGCCATTTCCCCCATCTCTCCCCCTCCCCCCTCCCAGCTGACAACCCTCGAAATGATCCCCGTACCTATGATTCTGTTCCTATTCTGGTTTGCTTAGTTGGATTTTATTTTTATTTTTTAGATTCAGTTGTTGATGGTTGTGAGTTTGTTGTCATTTAGTGTTCATAGTTTTGATCTTATTTTTCTTAAGTAAGTCCCTCTGACATTTCATATAATAATGACTTGGTGATGATGAACTCCTTAGCTTCACCTTGTCTGGGAAGCACTTCGTCTACCCTTGCATTCCAAATGATAGCCTTGCGGGATAGAGAAATCTTGGTTGTAGGTTGCTTTTCATCACATTGAATACTGCTTGCCAGCCCCTTTCTGCCTGCAAAGTTTCTTTTGAGAAATCAGCTGATAGTCCTATAGGCAGCCCCCTGTAGGCAACTCTCTGCCTCTCTCTTGCTGCCCCCAGGACTCTGTCTTTATCTTTCACCTTTGGCATCTTAATCATGATACATCCTGGTGTGGTACCCTCTGGCTCCAGCTTGCCCAGGACCCTCCATGCTTCCCAGATCTGCATGTCCATCTCCCTCACAAAACTTGCGAAGTTTTCCTCATTTTTTTCAATTCTTGCTTCCTCATTCTACACTGGTTGACTGTTTTTTCTTCGTCAGGTTCCAAATCATTGATTTGAACACCGGTTTCCTTCCCTTCACCATTGGTTTTGCGTGAATTTTCCTTCGTTCCACTTAGCATAGCCTTCACTTCTTCTCTGATGCGTTTCCCATACTCAAGCATATCTGTCAAGCCTGTGAGCATCTTCATCACCAGTATTTTGAATTCCTCATCTGTTAGGTTGTCTATCTCCTCATCTGTTAGGTTGTCTATATCTTCGTCGCTTAGTTTTTCCACTAAAACCTTGATCCGTTTCCCCTTTTGGGCCATACTTCTCTGTCTCCTCATCTTCACAGGCTCCTGTGCTTGTTTGCCTCCATGTCCCAGGTAGAGCTGATGCTCCTGTTATGTTGTAAAGGGCAGAGCCTTAGGGATTGATCAGTACAGAGCGGCCTGTTTCACCACGTTGTGGTGCTGTATGTGGGGAGGGGTCCGAGAGGAAACAATGCTGCCTGCCCAGTACTCGCCCCTTATCCAGGCACCTCTCCCACTTTCGCACTGGACTGGCGCCCCTCTAGCTGCTGCCCTGGCCATTGTTCCCAGAGTGGGTGAGTCTGCAGATGTTCTAGGACCGTAGGGGCCCTTTAAACAAGCGGACTCTGCTGAGAGACCAGCAGTTTCTGCCTCTGTCTCAACCCCCACTGGTTTGCACAGTCAAAAGCAATGAGGCTTGACTTTCCGCGGTGCTGGGACAGTGAGCTGCGCGGTCTGGTGAGGAGCTGGGAACGCTCCCCAGGTGTCCCTCCTGACTTTTTAAAACGTGTAGCTGCGCTTTCTGCCAGCCTGCTGCTGTTGCCGCTGCTGCCACCACCACACCATGTCCTCTCTGCCCTGGCTCCACCCCTCCTACCTGTCTGGATGAGTATTTCTTCTTTATATCTTTGTTTGCTGGACTTCCATGCAGTTTGATTTTCTGGAAGTTCTGGTTGTTTCTAGTTTTTAGGTAGTTGTATTCCTTCTTAGTTGTGGAGGGAGACGCAGCATGTCTGTCTACACCTCCTTCTTGGCCGGAAGTCCCAGTCAAAGTCCCAGATTTGTTCAATATATATTTATTGAGAACTACTTCTCATGTACCTTGTAGGCACTGGGGATAAAAAGATGGGGTCTAGAATCTTCTCCTTTTTTTCTCAACCCAGTGTCCACTGAAAGCCATACTTTCTCACAACCAACAAGCCTCATATCAGCAACAACCTTCAAGTTGGACAGAGACTGTCCATGTTTTCAGAAATAAATATTAACATAAATATTAACACAGCAATGACAATTATATTGATTACTCTGGGCCAAAAAAAAAAAAAAATGGGAATTTGACCTCAATTTACATGCTATTTTAGTAGAAAGTTACATCTAACCACAGGTATAACATGTCTTCATCTTTAGTCACATCATTTGGTGAAACCCTCTCCCCCCTTCTTATGATGTTGTTGTTACAACTAATTTTCCCACACCTAACCATTCTGTTTCAAACACTAAGAGTTCAATCCTGTCTCCTCCAAAGATCTTAACTTTGAGACTTAAACATTTTCCCTTATTTCTCCTCCCTAGTCATTCTTTAGTATAACATCAACTCAGTCAAATGAAATAAACACATATTTACAGAGTGGGGATGGAGGGAAAGGTGAGGATGGGGAGAGCTGTGATTATTGACCCATCCTGCCCCAGCTTTTCCTCACTAAGAGGGTCTTTGGATTCAAGCTCAAAATGTCAGCCAAAAATACAAAAGTCTAATTTCTTATGCTTCCCTAAAGACCAACAATGAACTATTGGAACTTAAATTTAAAAACCAATACCATTTACACTGAGACTTCCAGTCAAGATTGCAGCATAGGTAAACACAGCTTGCCTCCTTGCACAAGCACATCAAAATTACAGCTGAAATATAGAATGACCATCACTTAGAACTGTCAAAAATTGAGTTGAATAGAAGTCTGGCAACTACTGAATTAAAGAAATCATGTCCTTCCAGACTGGTAGAAGGGACAGAGTCACAGAACAAGCTGGTCCAACATCCACATATGGTGGATAATAATACAAGATGGGTATCTCAAGAGCAAGAAGTCCCAACCACACACCAGACACCCCAGCCCAGGGTCCAGTGCCAGGATAAGTCGCCATAATTTTTGGCTGCAAAACCCAGGGAAGATTGAGTCAGTGGAAGAAACTTCTGGAGTCCCAAGCAGTTCCCCTTAAAGACCCACACACAAACTTACTCAGACTCACTCCCTCTGAGCTCCAGCACCAGGGTATCAGCTTAAAAGGCACCAGTGGCATACAGGGAAGAACTGAAATGTCTGACATCAAGGCGGGAGCTGAGGAACAACTTTCTCCAGACAGAAAGAAGGGCAGAGGCCATTGTCCCTTTTCTGAGCCATCAGGTTGGTGCCATATCAGAGACTCCATCAACCTGGCCAACACTGTTTGCCCTGCCCTGAAGATCCCCTGAATCCCACCAAATTTACAGGGCCCACCCAAACTGTTAACAGTGGGATTTCCATATGAATGCCTGGTCTTGGCTCATGCCTCACAACTTCCTAAATCCTCTCAAATAAGCAACAGCTGGCCTCAGTAAGGCACCAGACCCCTACCTCTTGCTAAGTGGCCCGAGTTCCGGCACTAGCAGCAGCAAGCCTAGATTCACAGCTTGGCTTCACCTGTGAATCTCCAAGCCCAGTACAAGTAGCAGCCAGCAGCCAGCTCAAGATTGCTTTATAGCTCATGAACACTGATCCTGGGCAGACACAGGAGCAGGCTGACCCTGACCAAATCATCTGACAACCCCAAGCCTGCGTATCCAGTGGACAGCTATAGATCACACTGGAGCACAACTACCCTGCCCCTGCACAGCTAATCATCCACAGAAGGTGGAGGTTGATGGTCAGTGGTCACAGCTAGTCCTTGCAGCTGATTTGCCTGGGTAACTCTCTTCCATTGATCTGCCAACAGAAATCAAAGCTCAGCTATAAGAGGACTGTGTCCTCAGCCCACACAAAGGGTGCACCTTTGTTACAGAAACAGGGGTGTTCCAAAAACCCCAGACTTTGCGGCTGGGGGATGGGGAAAAGGAAGCATCTTTTCAGAATGCCTCCACATGCCTGAGGCTGGAGGCTAGTGTCTTTCTTATGCAAAATGGCTTTAATGCATCCAAAGCCTCAGGTAGATGGGAGGAGTCTTGAACCAGGGGACGGTATGGAAAAAAGCACACAGAGCCTACGTAAGGTTCTGTGAATGGTCAGAACTGTTTGCAATGCCCACTGCGTCAGAGGACGCAGTCAGGGATATATAAGCAGCTGTGGACATTTTAGCTCTCTCGGGCTCTCTCGCTCTCTCTCTCTCGCTCATGCTCTTGCTCTCACGCTCTCGCTCTCTCGCTCTCTCGCCCCCTCCATGCGGCTTGGTGAGGGGCCTTCTCCATGTGGCTTGGAGAAGGGGTCTCCAGGCTGCTTTAAGAGGCTCTCGCCACCCGGTTTTGAGGAGAGGAGATCCATGCGGTTTGCAGGAAGAAAGCAGTTTTCAAGGAGGCTGAGAATCCAGGCGGTTCTGCATTGAGAGCTGGAGGGCACCACAACACAGAAAGGACCTCCCCAATCAGAAGAGTGATTGGCAGCTGCTGGTAAAGCTGAACTGTGTTTGGAAAGTAGGGAAACGGTTTCTCTAACTTTTCTAAAGCTAGCCTGGTTTGGTAGTGGGGAGGCAAGGATATGTGTTTATAGGTGTTTTAAAGAATATAAGACTTAACAACAGAAATCTGCAAATAACTAAATCTATATAACTGTTAAATAAACAATTCTTTTTATTTTCACTAAACTCTGGTACTGAGAGTTATAATTTTGGTGGCGGGCAATCGGGCCCCTAACTAAAGAGCCCGTGGGTTTGTTTTCAATTGGAGAAGCCCAGGGGTTCTGTAACACCTTGAGTACCCAGCTTGGGTGATAGGGGAGGTGGTGCCAGTGGACCTATAGAACACCTACTACATTAGGCCACACTACCAAGACACAGAGTCAAAGAAACACTACCTAATACATAGAAATGAACACAGGAAGGCTGCCAAAATGAGGAGATAAAGAAACATGGTCCAAATGAAAGAACAAATGAAAACTCCAGAAAAAGAACTAAACAAAATGAAGATAAGCAATCCTTCGGATGCAGAGTTCAAAACAGAGGTTATAAGGATGCTCAAGGAACTTTGTGAGAACCTCAACAGCATAAAACAGATCCAGTCAGAAACAAAGGACACAACAATTGAAATGAAGAACAATTTACAGGAAAACAACAGTAGAATGGATGAAGCCAAAAATCAGTTCAATGATTTGGAACATAAGGAAGCAAAAAACAATGAATCAGAACAACAACAAGAAAAAAAGAATCCAAAAAACCGAGGATAGTGTGAGCAGCCTCTGGGACAACTTCAAACATTCCAACATTCGCATCATAGGGGTGCCAGAAGGAGAAGGAAGGAGCAAGAAATTGGAGATCTATTTGAAAGAAAACTTCCCTAGTTTGGTGAAAGAAATAGACATATAAGTGCAGGAAGCACAGAGAGTTTCAAACAAGATAAATGCAAAGAGGCCCACTCCAAGACACATCATGATTAAAATGCCAAAGGTTAAAGATAAAGAAAGAGTTTTAAAAGCTGCAAGAAAAAAGAAGTTAGCTACCTACAGGGGAGTTCCCATAATACTGTCATCTGATTTCTCAAAAGAAACTTTTCAGGCTCAAAGTATTGGCAAGAAATATTCAAAGTCATGAAAAGCAGGAACATATAGCCAAGATTGCTCCACCCAGCGAAGGTATCATTTAGAATAGAATGGCAGATAAAGAGCTTCCCAGACAAAAAAAAAAACCAAAGGAGTTCATCATCACCAAGCCATTATTACATAAAATGTTAAAAAGACTTATTTAAGAAAAAGAAGATCAAAACCAAGAACAATAAAATGGCAATAAATATATACCTATCAACAATTGAATCTAAAAAACAAACTAAGCAAACAAGAATGTTAGGGATAAAGAAGCAAGCCAGTGACTCTCAAACCAGTAGGAGATAATTAACTAGATGAATCATGGAAAGGGGTGAGGAAATGACATTCCACAGCTCCTCACACATATCTCTGGGGTCAAAAGGAGGGAGATTGTTGTCACCAAACACAGAGAAATGGGAAGATGTAGCTAGATAACTTTGCAAATAAGTTGGAGATAGACCCATAATTAGATTACCCTTAGTTAATCATACCCTGAGTTAAGTAGTTAATCACATTATATTGTGAACCCAGACTAACCAGTAATGGAGAAACAGGGGAGAAAGAGAAGGGAGGTGGAGCTAATCACATTAGGGAGAGGGAGTTAATCACATTAGTATAAAGTCAGTTTTCTTTGTCTGCTTTGTGCTCTGCACACTCCTGGCTGGCGGTGCACCTGACTCTGCAGACTCATGAATAAGCACCTTGCTTTGCTGCTCAAGTCCTGGGTTCCAGTTTTTTATTGTGAGTGTTTCTCACAAGAACAGAAATGGAATCATGGATACTGAGAGCATGGGAGGGAGGTGTGGGGGAATGGGTGAAGAGGTGAGGGGATTATGAAGTACAAATAGGGTCCTTAGACTTCCAGGCAAGATGGAGGCATAGGTAAACACGCTTTGCCTCCTCGGGCAACCACAGAAAGAATTACAACTAGACCTCAAAACAAATAACACCTAGAACCATCAGAAAATAGAGCTGTATGGTAATAGACAACCAAAGATTTAAAGAAGCCACATTTATTCAGACAGGTAGGAGGGGCAGAGATGGGCCAAGAGGTGTGGAGATGCATTGTGGTGTGGAGAGGTGGTGGTGGCAGAATGAGCAGTCTCACATTCAAGTGGTGGGCAAAAATTGGGAGGACTACCTTGGGAGAAAGCCATCCCAGCCCCATGCCAGCCCACACAGCCCAGGTTACCAGCATCAGGAAGATAAATCCCTATAACTTCTGGCTGTAAAAACCAGTGGGGATTGAGGAGACAGAAGAAACTGCCAGAGTTTCAGGATACCCACTTCAAGGGCCTGCACAGACTTAGAACATATGCAAACCCACCCCCTCTGGGATTCAGACCCAGGGCAACAGCTGGAAGAGTACCAGTCACATACAGGGAGTAAGTGAAGTGACTGGAAACAGGATGAGTGGCATGCAAACCTCCAGAAGCCAGACAGCAGTATTGTCCCCTCTCCAAGCCCTCCACCCACAAAGAATCACAAAGCAGTAAAGTGGGTTGCCACTCCCTGGCGATTACCCGAGGCTCCACCCTATACAATGTACAGGTGCCTTGTCTACAATAGGCCACACTACTAAAACAGAGAGTCAAAGCAGCTCTACCTAATACACAGAAACAAACACAGGGAGGCTGCTGAATTGAGGAGACAGAGAAATATGGCTCAATGAAAGAACAGATCAAAACTCCAGAAAAAAAGAACAAAACAAAATGAGATAGCCAACCTATCTGATGCAGAGTTCAAAACACTGGTGATCATGATGCTCAAAGAACTCACTGTGTATGGCAACAACATAAAAAAAAAAGAAAAGGAAGAAATAAAGGTTATGCTAAGTGAAATTTTTAAAAATCTACAGGTAACCAACATTGGAGGAGAGGAAGCCAGGATTTAAATTAACGATTTGGAACATAAAGAAGAAATAAGCATTCAACCAGAACATCAAGAAGAAAAAATAATTTTAAAAAACAGGGATAGTATAAGGAGCTGCCAGGACACCTCCAAATGTATCGACATCCAAATCATAGGAATACCAGAAGGAGAAGTAGGAAGAGCAAGAAACTGAAAACTTATTTGAAAAAATAATGAAATAAAACTTCCCCAATTTGGTGAAGGAAATAGACATACAAGTCCAGGAAGCACAGAGTCCCAAACAAGTTGAACCCAAAGAGGATCACACCAAGACACATCATAATTAAAATGCCATAGGTAAAAGATAAAGAGAATCTTAAAAGCAGCAGGAGAAAAGCAGAGTTACCTACAAAGGAGTTTGTATTAGCTGGCTTCTCAAAAGAAATTTTGCAAATAAGAAGGGACTGGCAAGAGGTATTCAAAGCAATGAAAAGCAAGGACCTATAACCAAGATCACTCTACCCAGCAAAGTTGTCATTTAGAATGGAAGGGCAGATGAAGTGCTTCCCAAATAAAGTAAAGTGAAAAGAGTTCATCATCACTGAGCCATTATTACATGAAATGTTAAAGGGACTTTTTTAAGAAGAATAAGAAGATCAGAACTATAAACGTTAAAATGGCAACAAATTCACAACTATCAACAACTGATCTAAAAAACACAAACTAAGCAAACAAGTAGAACAGGAACAGAATAGTAGATATAGAGATCATGTGGAGGATTATCAGCTGGGAGGGGGGAAGCGGAGAATGGGGGAAAGGGTGTGGGGATTAAGAAGTATAATTGGTAGGTACAAAATAGGCAGGAGGATGCTAAGAATAGTATAGGAAAGGATGAAGCCAAAAAACTTACATGCAGGACCCATGAACATGAACTAAGGGAGGTGGGGTTGCTAGAGGGAAGGGGGACACTGGGCAGAGGGGGTCAAGAGAAGAAAAATTGGGACAACTGTAACAGCATAATCAATAAAATATACTTTTAAAAAAGAATAGTCTAGGAAATGGAGAAGCCAAAGAACTTACATGCATGACCCATAGACATGAACTGTGAACTAAGGGGGGGATTATTGGAGGGAATGGGGGTACAGGATGAAGGAAGGGAAAGGAGAAAAATTGGGACAACAGTAATAGCATAATCAATAAAATATATTTTTAAAAAATAATTACACATAGGTAGTTACAAAATAGCCATGGGGATGTACAGTACAGCATAGGAAATGGAGTAGCCAAAGATTTTATACTCATGACCCATGGACATGAACAATGGTGTGGGAATTGCCTGAGGGAGCAGGGGTGCTGGGGAGAAAAGGGAGAAAATCAGAACAACTGTAATAGCATAATAAAATATAATTTTTTAAAAATACCATTTACAATAACATAAATACACACAAAACCCCAAATACGATAGCACCAAAAAGCCCAAATATTTAGTACAAGTCTAACAAAACGTGTACAGGATCTTTATGTAGAAAACTGGTGAAAGAAATAAAAGGAATTTAAATAAATGGAGAGAGATTCCATGTTAGAAGGTAGTATGCAAAAGTCCATTGCTTTCCCCCATACCAGGAATGAACCATTGGAATCTAAAATTTTTTAAAAGATACCATCTAAAAGTCTTGTTTATTAGTGTCATGTGGTTCATGCCAGTGATTAGCACATTAGCTTGATGATTAGCAGTTTCAACTTGACTATGCTGTTTAGTCAGAAATCCTGGGGTTGTGAGACCTCCAAGGAGTGACCCAGACCTCATCCTGGGTTTTGAGTCAAAGCTGTCCTTTGAGTGATTCTAATCATTCCTGGATTCCTCTGAGGTACTATTTATCAAGTCCTTTTCCTTTTCTCCAAGCCACTTTCATTCCAGCAGCCACATTTTCCCTGCAGGCTTCCATTCCTCATTTTCAAACCTTCCTGCCTCTCTTGCTCCCAGCAGGTTGCCGAACTTTAGTCTGACACTTCTGAAGGCTCCTCCAACCTCAGCAAGTCATACTCCTTTGTGGCCTGTTTCCCAAGCATTGTCTGGCTTCTCGGCTGGCTCTTCTTCACCTCCAACTCCCTCCGTGCTCTTCATCTGAGTACAGGTCAATCCTTCAAGAATGTATTTATTATGTTTAAATCATTTTCTCTGCAACAAATATTTGCATATGGGAACCCCACATTTGCCATCTGGTTTTCCCTACTTCCCAGCCAGAGGAACTCTCAATTTCATATATATTTTGAGAAATGAAGTTTTCCCCAGATGGTCTCTCCAAAGTACCAAAGCAAGGTCAGGGTTTATACATTCCTTCAAAGATTCTGGGCAGAGGTTAGAATTACTCATGTATTCTTAGTCCCATCAGCAGTTATTTCATCAGTGCACCTGATAATGGGACACAACCTGACTCTTTTTTTTTTTAGCTAAAAACACACCAGAGTTTGAGAGAAATGTTGAATCATAAACTGGTGTCCCCAGGGAAGGGAGAGAAACCTGCCCAGTTGCTTAAATAATTTCAAACCATATCCCCTAAGAATATTTCCACAGGGAAAGAAAAAAGTATGAATATTAGAAAGATGATGAACCAGGTGTGCCAAACGATTTCTTAGTCATTCTTAGCCCTAGAAGGGGTTGGAGGCAGCCCCACGTCTGTACTGGGAAACATATTTCCCCTTTTAAATCAGGAAAGAAAAAAAACAACAACATAGCCCCAAATAGAGAATGTTTTCCTTTGTAACTGGAAGCAAACATCACTGATGGCTTTAACAGCTGCCTGCCAACATGGCCTGAGAAGCAGGCAAGCTCAAACATTTTCTGAGATCAACACATGTACAGACATACAGTATATTAGGTCAAGTTATAAATCCAGGAATAAAAGAACAAATAAACAAGTTTCAGCTTTCTCTAGGCTTCTGCATGCAACACCAGCTAAACTAGACTCTGAAGCAGAGAAATCTAGATTCCAAGAAGGCAGATATCTCAGGAGTTCAAGGCAAAGCTCCCTCTTGTAGGAAAAGAAGGTGCTGTTGTAGATTAACTGGCTGATGGCTGGCCAGGAGGAGGCTGACGGCCCTGCCTAGCTGAGGCTTCCTTGTGCCTTAGCCTAAACAGATTCTGAGGATGTGGGGCAGGCTAACTTTCAGCCTGCCATTGACTTGATCTTTGACTCCAGTAAATCATTTAATATGCCATGTGCCTTTGTCCACATGTTCATGTTTGGTGCAATTTGGATGAGAATTCCAGCAAGTTGGGGTGTGTCACCCATTAGGGCTAACTCTTCAGAGCGTCTAAGAAGAACCTTCTTGACAGCAGCTTCGCAGAGAGCCAAGGTATCTGGACAAACCAAATTGAAATGCGTGCAGATGGTGATATTAGCATTCCTGTAATTATGGCTGAAAGGTAGAAGAACAAATGTGTTCTTTAGTTATCAAAACAGACACAAGACTTTTGTGATAATTTTGCTTTAGGACCAGAAACACCCCATAGTGTAGCGGGTAGGAGAATACTGGGTTATTCTTCTGATCCCACCACCATATTAGTTAGGTGACCTTGAGCAAGTCACTGAGGCTGAGATTGTTCAAATATTAGTTGGTCATGAAATCAACAAAATGAATCAGAACTAAACATTTTTTAATGAAGTCAGGTTGAATAAAATAAAAAATACAAGTGCTTAGGTCACAATAAGTATAAGCACTGTTGCATATGGGTGTAGATATATGTTTCCTGGGGTCAAGATAAGCAATACATTTCTTTTTTTAATTATATTTTATTGATTATGCTATTACAATTGTCCTGATTTTCCCCCTGGTATCCCCTCCACCAAGCACCCATCATCCCTCAGGCAATCCCCCCAGCATTGTTCATGTCCATGGGCCATGCATATAAGTTCTTTGGTTACTCTATTTCCTATACTGTGCTTTACATCCCCATGGCTTTTCTGTAATTACCTATTTTCACTTCTAAGTCCACTCGCCTCTTCACCCACACCACCCTCTCATCGGGCAACCATCAAAATGCTCTCTGAATCCATGATTCTGTCTCTGTTCTTCTTGTTTGCATAGTTTGTTTTTAGGTTCAGTTGTTGATAAATATGTATTTTTTTAATTTTTTTATTTTCTTTTTTTTAAATATGCTTTATTGTTTATGCTATTACAGTTGTCACAATTTCTTTTCCCTTTGTTCCCCTCTACCCAGTGACCCCCCCTCCCTCCAGTTGTCCCCCACCTTAGTCCATGCCCATTGGCTGTGCATATAGTTCTTCTCAACATCTTCCTATCTACTCCACTCCCTCCTACTAAGCTTCTTAATTCCTGTGTCATCTCCCTCCCTTTCCCCCTTCCCCCTCCCCACTGACCTCCCCCCAGAATTTTCCCCATAACTATAATTCTTTTCCCACTCTTGTTGCCTACTTAGTCTGCCTGTTTCATAGTTCATAGTTTTGATCCTCCTTCTCCTAAACAAGTCCCTTTAACATTTCATATAACAGTGGTTTGGAGCTGATGAACTCCTTCAGTTTTACTTTGTCCTGGAAGCACTTTCTCTGCCCTTCTATTCTGAATGACAGCTTTGCTGGATGGAGTAATCGTGGTTGTAGATTTTTGCTTTTCATTACTTTGAATATTTCTTGCCAGTCCCTTCTTGCCTGCAGAGTTTCTTTTGAGCAATCAGCTGATAGTCTTATTGGGACCCCTTTGTACATAATTCTCTTCTTCTCTTGCTGCTTTCAAGATTCTCTCTTTATCCTTAATTTTTGACATTTTGATTATAATGTTTCTTGGTGTGGTTCTCCCTGGGTCCAGTTTTTTCGGAACTCTCTGTGCTTCCCAGACCTGTAAGTCTATTTCCTTCCCCAAGTTAGGGAAGTTCTGCTTCATTATTTTTTCACATAATTTTTCAATTTCTAGTTCTTCTTCTTCACCTTCTGGCAGCCCTATGATTTGGACGTTGGCGCGCTTATAGCTGTCCCATAGGTTTCTGAGCCTCTCCTCATTTTCCTCACTTCTTGTTTCCTCTTTCTGCACTGGTTGACTGTTTGTTCCTTCCCTATGTTCCAATTTGTTGATTTGATCCCTGGTTTTCTTGTCCTCACCACCAGTTTCATATGTGTTTTTGTTCATTTCAGCAGGACTAGCCTTCATTCCTTCCCCGTATTGTTTAAGATCTGCTCTTAGGTCTGTAAGCATTTTTATAACCAAAGCTCTGAACTGTGCCTCAGAAAGATTTCCTATCTGCTGAGCTGTTAGATTAGATATTTGCTGTCTGGTCAGCTGCATCACTGGGATCTCTATCATGAGATCCCATCCTGACCATTTTGTGTTTACCTTTGCTTCCTGGGCGGGGCTGTCACACCTCCTATGCTATAGGGGGCAGAGCCCCGTGCACTCATCACAACCAGGTGACCGGTCTCACCACACTATGGCATTTTCTGGGGGGGGTGAGGGTCCAAGATGGATTTCTGCCATTCACTCTACACTGAGAGACCAGGAGCCTCCTTCTCCGTTCCCACCCCCTCCGGTCCTCATAGTCCAAGGCAATGAAGGTCTACCTTCCCCGGTTATGGAATCACAAGCTGACGGGTCTGGTCTGCAGCCGGGGGTGCTCCATAGGCGCTTCTCGCCTCCCCCTAAATACAGGTGTCTGTGCTTACCACTGTCCTGCCTCTGTCGCTGCTGCTGCTGCCACAGACAGCACAGCTTGACCTCTCCTCCCCAATTTCACCCCTCCTACCTGTCCAGACTAGCACCACTTCTTCATAACTTTATACGTTGGACTTCCATTTATTTTCTGGAAGTTCTGGTTATTTCTGGTTTTGCGGTAGTTGTATTCCTTTTTAGTTGTGGAGGGAGATGGACCATGTCAGTCTAGGCCTCCATCTTGGCCGGAAGTCTCCTGTGTTTGTTTGCTTCCATGTCCCAGGCAGAGCTGCCGCTCCTACTACGTTGTAAGGGGCGGAGTCTTAGAGATTGGTCAGTAACGGGCGACCTGTTTCACCACGTTGTGGCGCTGTATGTGGGCGAGGGATCTGAGAGGGAACAATGCCACTTGCCCAGCACTCGCCCCTTTTCCAGGCACTTCTCCCACTTCTGCACCTGACTGGCGCCCCTCTAGCTGCTGCCTTGGCCATCGTTCCCAGAGTGGGTGGGTCAGCAGATGTTCTAAGACTGTGAGGGCCCTTTAAAAAGCGGACTCTGCTGAGAGACCAGCAGTTTCTGCCTCTGTCTCAACCCCCACTGGTTTGCACAGTCAAAAGCAATGAGGCTTGACTTTCCGCGGTGCTGGGACAGTGAGCTGCGCGGTCTGGTGAGGAGCTGGGAACGCTCCCCAGGTGTCCCTCCTGACTTTTTAAAATGTGTAACTGTGCTTTCTGCCAGCCTGCTGCTGTTGCCGCTGCTGCCACCACCACACCATGTCCTCTCTGCCCTGGCTCCACCCCTCCTACCTGTCTGGATGAGCATTTCTTCTTTATACCTTTGTTTGCTGGACTTCCATGCAGTTTGATTTCTGGAAGTTCTGGTTGTTTCTAGTTTTTAGGTAGTTGTATTCCTTCTTAGTTGTGGAGGGAGATGCAGCATGTCTGTCTATGCCTCCATCTTGGCCGGATTATTTTTGATAAATATGTATTTATTGCTGTTCTATTGCTCATAGTTTTACTCTTCTTCTTTCTCTTAAATAAGTCCCTTTAACATTTCATGTAATAATGGCTTGGTGATGATGAACCCCTTTAGTTTTTTCTTGTCTGGGAAGCTTTTTATCTGCCATTCTATTCTAAATGATAGCTTTGCTGGGTAGAGCAATCTTGGCTTTTCATGACTTTGAATATTTCTTGCCAATATCTTCTATCCTGAAAATTTCTTTTGAGAAATCAGCTGACAGTCTTATGGGAACTCCCCTGTAGGTAGCTAACTTCTCTTGCTGCTTTTAAAATTCTCTCTTTATCTTTTAACCTTTGGCATTTTAATCATGATGTGTCTTGGCGTGGGCCTCTCTGCATCTATCTTGTTTGTAACTCTGTGCTTCCTGGACTTGTATGTCTATTTCCTTCACCAAATTAAGGAAGTTTTCTTTCATTGGTTTTTTAAATAGAGTTTCAATTTCTTACTCTTTCCTTTTCCTTCTGGCTCCCCTATGATGCAAATGTTGGAATGTTTGAAGTTGTCCTAGAGGCTGCTCACACTATCCTCATTTATTGGATTCTTTTTTTCTTGTTGTTGTTCTGATTCAATGTTTTTTGCTTCCTTATGTTCCAAATCATTGATTTGATTCTTGGCTTTATCCACTCTACTGTTGTTTTCATGTAAATTGTTCTTCATTTCAATTATTGTATCCTTTGTTTCTGACTGGATCTGTTTTATGCTGTTGAGGTTCTCACAAAGTTCCTTGAGCATCCTTATAAACAGTGTTTTGAACTCTGCACCTGATAGATTGCTTATCTCCATTTTGTTTAGCTCTTTTCCTAGAATTTTGATCTGTTCTTTCATTTGGACCATGTTTCTTTATCTCCTCATTTTGGCAGCCTTCCTGTGTTTATTTCTATGTATTAGATAGGGTTGCTTTGACTCCATGTCTTGGTAGTGTGGCCTAATGTAGTAGGTGTCCTGTAGGGTCCAGTGGAACAGTCTCCTCTATCACCCAAGCCAGGTACTCAAGGTGAACCATTTGTGTGGGCTGAGTATTCCCTCTTCTTATAGCTGAGCCTTGATTTCTGTTGGCAGATCAATGGGAGGGATTTACTTAGGCCAGTCAGCTGCAAGGATTGTCTGTGACCACTGACCACCAACCCCTGCCCTCTGTAGAGGATCAGCTGTGAAGGGGCAGGATAGTGGTGCTCCAGTGTGGTCTGTAGCTGTCCATTGGGTACACTGGCCCTGGGGTTTCCCAGGTAGTACAAGCCAACATCAGCCCCCACTTGTGTTTTGCCCGGGGTCACCCTGCCTGAGCTATAGAGCCATCTGAGATGGCTTCTACTTGTACTGGGCTTGGAGATTCCCAGGTGAAGCCAAGCTGTGAATCTAGGCTGACTGCTGCTGGTGCCAGGCCTGGGGCTCACTGAGCCCAGCTGTTGCTTGTTTGAGAGGATTTAGGAAGTTGTGAAGCATAAACCAAGACCAGCCACTCATATGGAAAAGCAACGTGGGTAGGCTCATAAATTGAGTGGGCTAGAGTCTCTAGGGATCTCCAAGGTGGGTCAAACAGTGTTAGCCAGGCTGATGAAGTCTCAGATATGACACCACCTTTCCGGCTCTGTGGGGGGAAGGTTCATAAAAAGGACAATGGCCTCTGCTCACCTTGATGCCAGACACTTCAGTACCTCCCTTTATGTTATTGGTGCTTTTCAAGCTGTTCAGAGGGAGTGAGTCTGAGTAGGTGAGTCCATGTGTGGGTTCTTTAAGAGGAACTGCTTGGGTCTCCAGCAGTTTCTTTCACCAACTCAGTCCCTACTGGTTTTTGCAGCCAGAAGCTGTGGGGACTTATCTTTCTGACACTGGAACCCTGGGCTGTGGGTCCTGGTATGAGGCTGGCACTCCTTGCTCCCAAGATATCCCTCCCAAATTTTTATCCACCACACATGGGTGAGGGACTGGTCTGTTTCATGTCTGTGCCCCTCCTACCCATCTGGATGGATGTGGTTCTTTTATTCTGTAGTTGTCAGACTTCCATTCAACTCAATTTCTGTTAGTTTGAGTGATGGTTATTCCACATTTTAGTTGTAACTTTGATATGGTTGTGCAAAGAAGTGAGCCATGTCTGCCTACATCGCCATCTTGACTGGAAGGAAGTCTAGCAATACATTTCTTACCATGGGTAACAAACAAGTTTTTCAGCCAGCACCTTATACCATAAAGTTTTGATTTTTCCATCTATTGAGTGGAGATAATTCACTTCATACATATACATATATACACTTACATGTTCATATACATATGTATATACTGAGCACCACAGTGTGTCAGACACAATAGCATATAACATACACGGGCATAACAAGGCCCTGTTTTCATGGAGCGTCAGCTAGTTGGGGAGCCAGTCATATAAAAATTACATAATTATTGAACTACCTCTGTGGTCAGGGCTACGGGAGACTTACAAGTTGTCAAGAGAGCATGTTAACACAAGTTCCTAACATGGGCTGTGATATCAGGGCCCACATCCCTAAGGAAGTGGCATGGAAGGGAGCAGAAGGACCAGAAAGTGCGAGAAGACTCTGAAGGAGTAACAGTATCAGTCAAATGAGATGACAGTGAAAACACTTTGTAAAATATAGAGCATTATTCAGATGTGGTATGTTATTATTTAAAACCATGATTATAAACATGCCTTAAATATGAACTTAGTTTCCTTCATGCATCCATTCAGTGACTAGAGGAGCACTGCTTAGTGCCAGATCATGTTCTAGGTTCTGGGGATATAGCAGTAAATAAGACGGGACCAATGCCCTGTGAATTTCCCCTTTCAGAGACAGACAGACAGTACACTCATAGAACCGTAATTTCAGAGAGTGGCAAAGTGGGGCAGAGGCATAAGAAATAATGAAAGTAGGGGAAGGGAATTTTTTAGACAGGAAGACAGGGCTTTCTGAGGGGGTGGTAACTAGATCTGAATAAAATGAAATTTGCCACTTTCTGGTGATGTGACCTTGGATACATCACCTAATATTTCAAGACCTGGTTTCCTGATCAGTTAAAGAAGTGTACTTAAACCAATCTCACAGGATATGGCTGAGAACTAAATCAGATAAGGAATGCAAGGCCTCGAGTGTCACCCTGGCTGCAGTAGCTCAGTGGACTGAGTGCTGGCCTGTGAACCAAAAGGTTGCTGGTTTGAGTCTCAGTCAGGCCACATGCCTGGGTTGTGGGCCAGGTTCCTAGTCAGGGGTGTGCAAGAGGCAACAAGAGGCAACCAAATGATGTATCTCTCACACATCAATGTTTCTCTCCCTTTCTCCCTCCCTTCCCCTCTCTCTGAAAAAATAATAATAATAAATAAATAAAATTTAAATAAATAAATAACCAAGTGTCTGCTGATCTTTTACTCAAGATATATTGTGAAGGATATAGAACAATAAAAAGAAGAAAGTAGGCCTCTTATTTTCAAACCAGGCTGGACAAATCCCTCAAAAGGAGTCACTTCTGGCCTTCAGTTCTGTGTCAGCTGGGTCCTCTGGGAGCAGACATGGTGACAGAAAAAGGTGTGCAGTTTGTGGTGTGTGTGTGGGAAAGGGGGTAATACCTGGGAAAGACAAAATTGGGAAGAAGCAGAACTGGGCAGGAAAAGGCTCTGGAGGAAAGACTGCTGGTTGAAGGAGTCCCACCCTGGTAAAAATGGCCAAGCCCTGATACCCCTGATATGCCACATCATTAACAAGGGCTGCCTGTGAAGAACATGGGCTCCACTAGAAAGGGCAGCCACATGGCAAGTTCTTCCTTGAAGGGAGATCTGAGTGGTGCACCCCCACAGCTGCCACAAACTCCCAGCCTCGCACTGGGAATCCTGTAGACTTTTTGTTGTCCAAGCCACAGGACTTCCTTGGGAGAGGAAATGTGATTTATTCTGACTTGAGGAAGGCTGTAGAAAGAAAAAGCACTCAGAGGGCCAAAGGATCTCAGCCCTGATTTTATGATATTCTGTACCTGTTAGGAGGTCTTCAGCCACAAGTTATAGAAAACCCAGCTCAAAATGGCTTGAACAGTAAAGAATATTTATAATCTCATCATAAGAAGTCTGGAGGCAGGAGGCCCCCAGGGTTGTTTAATTTAGAATTCAATGATGTCATCATTATGTCATGACTTGGGACGAAACAGTTTTCGGTTTGGACATCCTCAGCATGCCAGCATTGTCTCCATTTGCTTCCTTCATGGTTCCAAGATTACTGCTGCAGTTGTAGGCATCTCATGTGGATGAGACAAGAGCTAGCAGAGGAAGACAGGCCTTATCTCCCTGTGCATCTCTTTTTATCAGTGAGGAAACTTTTCTCAGAAGCCCTCCAGCAGACTTACTCTCATGTCGCATACTCATCTGTACACAAGTCACCAGTACAACCAATGGGGTTGCCGTGACTGGTGGGCCTAAAGACCTGGGATGATAAGGTTAGGAAACTCCTTTCACTTTTATTTTTATTATGTCACTATATATACATACACAGGTTGGGGCAAAAGTAGGTTTACAGTTGTTCATATGGAAAAGTAATACAATAGTTAATAAATAATAATACAATGATAAATGCTGTTTTGCATACTCACAGCTGTAAATCTATTTTTGCCTCACTCTATATATGTATACACACACACCACATGTATACAGACATATATAGATCACCTACATTGAAATATAACTCCCATACCAATATTCGACTCTTTTTGAACTAAAAATTTTTGTTGATCATTAATTTTTTAAAATTATTTATTTATTTGTTGTTTTGTTTATTTATTTATTTTTAGAGAGAGGGGAAAGGAGAAAGAGAGGGAGAGAAACATCACTGTGTGGTTGCCTCTCACTTGCGCCCCCAACTGGGGACATGATGTGCAACCGAGTCATGTGCCCTGATTGGGAATCGAACCAGGGATACTTGGTTCGCAGGCTGACGTTCAATCCACTGAGCCACAGCAGCCAGGTAATTTTCTTTTCTTTTCTTTTTTTTTTAATTGTTGTAGAGCCCTGGCTGGTGTGGCTCAGTGGATTGAGCATTGGCCTGCAAGATGAAACGTTGCTGTTTCGATTCCTAGTCAGGGCACATGCCAGAGTTGCAGGCTTGGTTCCCAGTTGGGCGTGCGTGAGAGGCACCCGATCCATGTTTCTCTCACTCATTGATCTTTCTCCCTCCTTTCCCCTCTCTCTGAAAATAAATAAATAGAATCTTTAAAAAAAATTGTTGAGGAATACACATAACAAAATTTACCATTTTAACCACTTTCAAATATATAGTTCAATTGCATTAAGTACATTCACATTGTTGTGGTAGCATCACCACCATGCATCCACAGAACTCTTTTCATTTTGCAAAACTGTAATTCTGTACCCATTAATCAGTAATTCCCCACTCTTCTTTCTCCTAGTCTATTCTATCTCTATGTAGTTGACTGCTCTAGGTACTTCATATAAGTGCAGTCATACATACAGTACAGTATTTGTCCTTCTGCATCTGGCTTATTTCACTTAGCATAATGTCCTCAAGATTCATCTATTTTGTAGCATGTAGCAGAATTATTTTCCTTTTTAAGGCTAAATGATATTCTATTATATGCATGAACACACCACATTTTGTTTAGCCATTCATCCATCAATGGATGCTTAGGTTGTTCCACCTTTTGGCTATTTCAAATACTGCTGCTTTGAACATGAGTGTAAAAATACCTCTTTGAGACACTGATTTCAGTTCTTTTTGGTACATACCCAGAAGTGGAATTGCTAGATCAACTAGTAAGTATATTTTTTATTTCTTGAGGAACTGCCATACTGTTTTCTGTAGTGCCTGCACCGTTTATATTCCCACTGACATTGCACAAGGATTCCAATTTCTCCAAATCACACCAACACTTGTTATTTTCCTGTTTTGGTTTTTTGGGTGTTTTTTAATATAGTAGCCATCCTAATGGTTGTGAGGTACTATTCCGTTGTGGTTTTGATTGGCTTTTTTCTAATTATTAGTGATGTTCAACATCTTTCACGGGCACCTTATTGTCATTTCTTTGTAGAAATGTCTATTTAAGTCCTTTGCCCAGTTTTTAACTGGGTTGTTTGCTTTTTGTTTTTGTTGAGTTATAGAAGCTCTTTATAGTTTTTAAGTATTAACTCTTTATCAAATATATAATTTATAAATATTCACCAATATGTGATTTCTTTAGAAGTTAAAAGCTCAGGCTGTGGAAACTAATGCTTAGATACAAATCCCAGAGGTGCCATTGACTGGTCTGGAGGGAAGGGTAAAAAAATCACAACATCCAGGGCCTGTCAACAGGGAAGAAAGGGGCAGTGGCAGCTAAGTATCAACCAGCGGAGTTCATTATACAGTACCGGATGTCAAAGGCAGTTGGGTGTGGATGGGGCTTACTTCAGTTTTCAAACTAAGAAGCATACATATTAAGTATTGTAATACTAGAAGACAGCATTTCCTGGTGTGTAGACTGTGCGAGCGCCACAGCAAGTCCTTTGCCTATCTCATTTCATTTATTCATTCAACAAGTATTTAACAAAAGCCTAATGTGAACCAGTTGCTAGTGAGCTGAAAGCAAAATAAAAACAAGAAATCAGACATTGGCCTGCCCTCAAGGAGTTTACAGACTTTGATCAAAGAATCAAACAACTTACAATGACACTAAGTGCTATGAAGGGTAGGTCCATGGTCCTATGGAAATCGATCTGGTTTAAGCATATCAGGGAAGACTTCTTTGAAAATGGAGAAAACAAAGCTTGAGTTGAGATAAGAAAAGATAGGGGTAAAGAGCTAGGATGTTTCAGACACATTAGCCCCATGAGCTAAGTATAATTATCCTCCCCACTGGGAGGTAAGCTCTGTGATTGTAGGGTCCTTGTCTGTCTTGTTCACCAATATATTTCTGTTGCCTAGTCCAGCGCCTGAGACAAAATCGCTCTTAATAAACATATGTTAAATAAATATGCCCTAATTTTATAGATGAGGAACTTGAATCTCAGAGAGGGTAAGTAACTTGACCAAGGTCACAGAGCTACCAAGTGGCAGAGCAAGGTTTGATGCCAGGCAGTAGTAAGCTCTGCAGCTTGAGCTTTTAACCTTTTAAAAAGTCTTCCTTAACCCCATAATCCCAGACCTATAGAATAAGCATTCTCTTCTTTGGCCTCCAAAAGCATTTATTTCAACTTGCTAGTGAGGCCCATAACACATTGTATTATAGTTGCTTTACCATATGACTATCCAACTCCAACCCTCCTTCCCTCTGAGTAATAGTAAACTGTGAGCTATTTAAGAGATTATATCTAAATATATACATAGTGCAGTACTTAAGAATGCAGACTAAGAAGTCAGACAGACCTGGGGTTGAAACCTGTTTTGGCCACTTACTAGTTGAATGCCCTTAGGTTCTTTACTTAACCTTTCTAAGCCTCTGTTTCCTTATCTGTAAAATAGGGATAATAATAGAACCCACACCTCACAAGCTGTTGCAAGGATTAATTGACATAATGTCTGTAAAGCACTTAGGCTAGGACTCAGCACAAAATAAGTACACAATAAAAGTCTGTGAATACTCTATCCTGGGAAAAAATGCGACCGACATCAACACCCACCCACCCCCAGTTGGAATAAAAATTATATAGGGATGGGCAGGCTTCAGCTACTGGGTTTTTCTTCATTCAAAATACACTATTAGCAACATCATCCTGAGCCACAGTCTCATGGAAGGAAGGGACTGGCCAGTAAGGGGCTAACTCAAGAAGGTCTCAGAATCACCAAGTTCCTTTTCCTTTCCCAACCCTGAAGGCTTCTTGTTGCTCCTGCTCAGGCCTTGCCAATCCTCCACTTCTTCCTCCTTTTTTTCCCATCCCTCCCTCCCCACTTCAAACCCTGGGAAAAAAATGAAGAAAAGCACACCAACCAAGAAGGCTTTTCACTTCATTGTGTTTTCCAGCTAGACCTGAACAGACGGCAATCAATTCAGCTCTCTCGCACCCCCACCCCGCTCTTCTTCTCTCATGTCCTCTTTGTTGTTGTTTTTTTTCCCTCTCTCAGACTGTGTCTTCAGGCTTAGGAAAAAGCAGTTACCTCCCAGCAGCATGAGGAGACAAGAAGCTTCAGTGGCCAGCAGCAAACACACACGATTGTAACAGGTCCCCATGGCCCTTGGCACTTAGAAAGGCTGAGAAGCTGGGGATCCCGTTCAGATCCCCTGAGAAACACCTCAGCTTGACCACTTCTGTCCCAGCCCAGGCTCTGTTGCAGCGAGTCACACAGAAAACCTCAGTCTCCTCTGGCCAAGAACCTTCTGAAGTCTATCCCATCCCCAGGCAAGGGGTTCTCATTCCAAGTTTGAGGAAACCTGGCCATTTGGACTTGAAGTCAATGAGGATGAAGAAGAAACATACCTTTTCCATTTTCATAACAACCTAGTGGGATTTTTCTTTTCCCAATAAGGTAATTCCAAATTGGCAGAACCTTCAAAGCTACAAATTTCCATGTCCCCAGCCTTCACTAAAGAAAAATTTCCTGGTTAGGTTGGCAGGTTTGAGGTATGCAAGTGAGAAACGTTCCCCAAATAGTTAAACCTGAGCTATGAATCCAATTAGTCTCAACAAGACTCTCCGCACCCCCATGCTGTACTATTACCCTCCTTAATTCCTGCCTAAACATATATTCAAAAATAACTACTGTTTATCAAGCACCCAGTAAGTATCAGGAACTGAAGTGTTTTATTTACTTATATTGACTCGTTTTATCTTCACAACTATGCAACAGAGGAATTTTTTTATTGTTTTCTTTCAGAAGAACAGATAGGTTAAGTAATTTCTCCAGTCACGCAGTTAATAAGTGGCAGAACTAGAGTTTCAATCTCATCGCCAACACAATAACATGGGTGAATCTCAAAATCACTCTGCAGAGCGAAAAAGCCAGACCAAAAATAAATAAAAGAGTACCTACTATAGGAATCCATGTATATAGAACGATAGAAAATGTGCCCTGATCAGTGTGGCTCAGTCAGTTGGACATCGTATTGCAAACTAAAGGTTACTGGTTTGATTCCCGGTCACGTGCTTGTTTTTCAGGTTCGGTCCCCTGGTTGGGGCGCGTGCAAGAGGCAATCGATCAGTGTTTCTCTCTCTCACCGATGTTTCTACCTCCCTTCCCATGTCTCTAAAAAATAAATAAATAAAATCTTTAAAAAAATGAAAATGTGAATTAATCTATAGTGATAGAAAGCAAATCAGTGGTTGTCTGGGGATGGGGAGGGCTGACTTACAAAAGGGCACAAAGGAATTTGGGGGGAGTATTAGAAATGTTTGTAATGTTGATTGTAGTGATGTTTCCACAGTGATGTATACGTATGTCAAAACCCACCACATCATACACTTTAAATATGTCCAAATCAGTGTACTCCAACTATATACTTCAATGAGGTTGAACAAAAGTACCCCCCAAATCCTATCGCTTAAATAATTTACACAAACGCTTTTACCTTTGCTATAATAATATCGTAGGGCCTAGCCTGACTGGTGTAGATTTTTATGCTGTTGTTTCTGGGTTCTTTGAGGTGAGAGGACCTAGCTGTTCTCACTGGAAACTCCAGTTAGGCAGGACTGTGATTGTAGAAAACCTTTTGCACCGCTCACAATTAGGCCCAATAGAATGTTGGTGTGCTGCTGCTGATGCTCTAAAGCAGCAGTTCTCAGGTGTTTTGGTCTCAGGCCCCTTTCACACTCCTGAAACATATCAGGATCTATGTATCATATCAGAAATCAAAACTGAGAACTTTTAAAGATTTTTTAAAATAATAAGTCTATTACATATAACATAAATAATAAATTTTTATTAAAAATAACTACATTTTCCCAGAAAATTAGGGAAGGGAAACAGGGTTGTTTTGCACTTTTGCACATCTATTTAATTTCTGGCTTTATAGGTGATTCTCATGTTCTCATATTTGCTTCTTCATTCAATCTGTCACAGGGAATGCAACAAAATGAACACAGTGAATGAAGCTTTCTGCAAAAGACCACCACCTACTTGTGAGAGAATGAAAGTGAAAAAGGCAAATAACATCTTAGTGTTATTATGAAAATAGCTTGACTTTGCAGACCCCTGAAAGGATGTTGGGGATTCTCAGGGGTTTCCAGACCCTACTTGGAGAGTTGCTGATCTCAAATGTTCAGAACTGTGAACTGCTGATCTCAAGTGTTCAGAAATGTGAACTATTTGTTTCAATTCTTATGCTACCACTTCCATTATTTTCCCTCTTCTACCCAAGACCTTGTGCAATTCCAAGAGACAGAGGAAGAAACTGGGGCACAGAGATATCAGCCGGAAGGTTGTCTGATAACTCTCCTTCAAAGTCATTTCCACCCCTAGGAGTCTGTGCATCGGGGATTTTTCTTATAAAATCAAGAGAACCAAAGCCTCAGCAGGACCCAGACACACAGGACAGGGAAACAAACGCATAACCATAGAAACATCACAGACCTTCCTCATGACCCCCTCACAGAAAGGGGGACAGCTGCCTCCTCTCAGGACCTTCCTCTGGTTCACCCCACAGAGGGTGTCAAAAGAATATCCTGCAGCCCTGAAGAAACTGCACACAGATCTTACCTCTTATTGGTTCCTTAAACAGGTTAAAGCCAACTCTAGTCCACACCCTCCCACCAGAACAAAACTTTGCCCCCTGGCATGGGGCAGCTGGGGCATGAGCTTAGAAGTCAATCAATCAAAGTGTGAATATTGTTTCCCCTTCTTACAGGCTGTGTAATCTTGAGTAAGTTACTGAACTTTTTTGAATCTCGGCTTCATCTGTAAAAGAGAAGTCATATCTTTCTGAAAGGATTATTGTGCAGATTCAAGGATATAATAATATATAGGATGAGGCAAAAGTAGGCTTACAGTAATGAAAAGCAAAAGCCTACAACCACGATTACTCTATCCAGCGAAGCTGTCATTCAGAATAGAAGGGCAGAGACAAAGTAAAACTGAAGGAGTTCATCAGATCCAAACCACTGTTATATGAAATGTTAAAGGGGCTTGTTTAGGAGAAGGAGGATCAAAACTATGAACATTAAAATGAAAAATGTATCACAACGACCAACAACAGAAGCTAGGGAATTGAAACAAAGGCAGACTAAGTAGGCAACAAGAGTTGGAAAATAATTATAAGTATGGGGAAAATTTGGGGGGGTTAGTGGGGAGGGAAAGGAAGGGAGATGGTACAGGAATTAAGAAGCATAGTAGGAGGGAGTGGAGTAGATAGGAAGATGTTGAGAAGAACTATATGCACAACCAATGGGCATGGACTAAGGTGGGGGACAACTGGAGGTAGGGGTGTCACTGGGTGGAGGGGAACAAAGGGAAAGAAATTGTGACAACTGTAATAGCATAAACAATAAAGCATATTTTTTAAAAAGTAGGCTTACAGTTGCTCATATGAAAACAATACAATAATTAATAAATAATAAGAGAATAAACTCTGTTGTGCATACTCACAACTATAAACCTACTTTTGCCCCATCCTGTATGTAAGAGACCCAGCAGAATACCTGACACGTAACAGAGGCTCACTCTTAGTGACTGTAACATTTTTACAGAAAAGTGAAGAAGAGCAAGATGGAAATACCACAGCATCCAGCATCAGACAGACCTGGGTTTGAATGCTAACAACACTGGCTTTGGGCTTATCATTTCATCCACCTTGTAGAATTATTTTAAGTGCTGACTGAAATAACGTCTGTAAAATGTCTGGCATCTAACCCATGCCCTGCAGATGGTCACTGTTATTAGCATTTGCAGCTGTGGCTACAGGGTCACTGCTTCCCAGGGGAACCTCTCATCCTCAAGGGCAGCCTCTTTGTGATCCAGATCTTAGGATCCCTGGAGACATGTTAGAATGGCTGGCTCTCCATCAGGCCTGATAGGCATTTTCCAGAGGAGTTAACCCAGTCCTATCAGTTGGCATTTTCATTTTGTAGATATTCAGCAACAGAGGATGTTGCACAGAGGTAATAAAATGATAGGAGGGTTAACATCTAGGGGAACTGTTTCCGAAGCAGAGAGAGAATAGATACTGCATGTAAAAACCACCTGTACAGGGAAGAGGCTGTACATACACCAGCTCTGGAGTCAGACTCAGATTCACATCCTGGCTCTACCACTCATTTACCAACTGCAAGATCTAGGACAAACTACTTAGCCTTTGTAAGGCCAGTTACCAATCTGTGATTGGGAATAATGAGAGTACCAGTACTAAATGTAAATAGCACTTAGCATAGTGCACATAGAAAATTCTATGGGTTGGCCAAAAAGCTTGTTTGTTTTTTCCATAAGATGGCTCGGTAGTGCTTAGTTATCTTTAACTTCATTCAAAACAATTTTCTTAGATTATATTGTGACAGCAGTCATATTAGTGTGCATTTAAGAAAACATAAAAATTGGTAAATTTTTGAGTAGTCATTTCAATATTGAAGATGAAAGAAAATCCTCAACATTTTTGGCGTATTATGCTTTATTATTTCAAGAAAGGTAAAAACACAACTGAAACACACACACACAAAAGATTTGTGCAGTGTATGGAGAAGGCAATCAGAATGCACTGAGGGGAGCCGGTACTTCTGTTGTTGGGAGGAGTCTGGGCCCTGCAGAGCCATGTGACTTAGGATGTGCCCTGACCTGAGTGGCTCAGTTGGTTGGGAGTCTTCCCCGGCAAAGTGAAAGGTTGCAGGTCAGGACATATGCCTGGGTTGCGGGCTCCTCCCCGTTGGAGCGCCTTTAAGAGGCAACCATCAGCGTTCTCTCTCACATCAATGTATCCCTCCCCCCTTTCTCCCTCCCTTCCGCTCTCTCTCTAAAAATAAATAAATAAAATCTCCAATAAGAGGAAGAGTTGAATACAAATAAAGTGGTCCAGGGTGCCACTGGTGCATGCACAGCAAGGCTCCGGCTTGAGGAGGGGCTCAGAAGAGCTGGGAAAATGGGAAGGGAAGGGGCGATCAGCAGAGCTATAGAAAGTGTGGGAGGATAGCAAAGATGGGGAGACAGGAAAAAGGTGACCTCCAGAAACAGAAAGAATGTGTGTGGTGCGGGGAAGGGACCAAGACGAGGAGAAGGTGGGAAGGAGAGATGGCAATGCAATGTGACTGGTGGTCCTGGGGCCCATGCGGGGGGGGGGGCCTACTCCCCAGTGCGGGCTTGTAAAGGATGAAGAGTGATTATTGAGAACTCACTGCACGTCCCTTTATATGCTCTTAATCCTACGAGGGAGGTCGAACCCTTTGCTCATGCTTCCGCAGCTGTGAAGTGTTGGAGCCAACTTTCAATCTCGCATGACTCCTAGATCCTCGGCTGGCTCCTGTGAGACGGGACTGAGGGCCTTCCCAGCTCCACCCTCACACATGGGACTTTCTGGGGGAAAAGACGGGGGGAGATGAGGGAAGATAGGAGCAACCAAGACGTGGAAAAGAAGGGAAGGGCCTGAGAACAGGTGGGGGATGAAAGGAGAAGAGACTGAGAAAGGACAGAAAGTAGGCAGGAAAGGGAAGAATAGGGGTGTGGGGGGTGGGGGGCAATAGGAAAGGAAGAACTGAAAGAGAAGAAAAGGAGCTGTGGCGGAGCATGGCGTTAAGCCAGAGGGAGGGGGAGCAGGAAATGCGGGTGGGGTCCTGGAGGAGTCAGAATCACCTGGAGCATAATCCTAGGAGCTGAAGGAACAAGAGTTGGAGTTTAGTAGGTGTTTGTGGTTTGCTCTTTCCTTGCTGTGAAAGTATGGAGCGTGGGGATCATTGCCCATGGAGCTGTCAACAGACGAGTGAGCTCAACAGGAGTGTCAGACGGTGGGAAGTTGGAAGTGAGGTCAGACATCTTACGACCTGTACTGGGGGGTTCTCGTAGCTGAGGCTGAGTTGCCATGTTCAATTTGTTGATACATTGAATGGACTCAACCAGTACACTGTTCTAGCGTCATCAACAATCTGAGCTGAAGTTTTCCCTTTGGACCATGTTGTGGGGGTTTTTTTTTGGAGGGGGAGTGTAGTAAAATGTATTTTGTCACTAAATACGTTGTTTGTAATGTAATGTAATGATTTCACAAAGTCTTTATCTTCCTTTTTTTCCCTCTGAAAATCTGAACAGATCCTATGTTTGATCTTAAACCTTGTGGACTAAAAAGGGCAGATTTTTCTTTTTCTTCTTGGGTTTTTGCTAGAACCCTGGGGTTTAATCTCTTGAGGGGAAGTTATTGGAGGAAGAGAGCATACCAAAAAGAAAAGAGCAATGGAATATTATTTAGCAATAAAAAGGAGTGAAGAACTGTTACACATTATAACAGGGTGGACCTTAACCACATTACGTTAAGTGAAAGAAGCCAGTGACAAAAGACCATATTTGTATGCTCCTATTTATATGAAACGTCAAGCATAAGCAAATTCATAGAGACAGGAAACAGATTAATGATTGATTGCCTAGGGCTGGGGGAGGATGTGGGGAATGTGGGTATGGAGTTTCCTTTGGGGTGATGAAATGTTCTAGAATTGATGTGTTGATGGTGCCCAACTCTTAATATACTACAAACCATTGATTGTACACTATAAATGGTGGATTGTGTGAGATGTGAATTATATCTGAATAAAGCTGTGAAGAAAAAAGAGAGAGACAGAGAAAAAGAGGTAGAAACTATTTCACCTGAATTAGGGGGCATAGAATGGATCAGTCTGGCTGGCATTTAAGGAAGCACTCAGGAATGCAGCTGAGGCCAAATAACAAAGGGCCTAGAATTTTATGTCAAAGAGTTTGGACTTGATTTACAGACTGAACTGTCGAATATAGTAGCCACTAAGCCATGTATGACTCCTGAGCACTTAAAATGTGGCTAGTCCCAAGTGGGGTGTGCTGTAGGCACAAAATACACACCAGATTTTATTAATAACTTTTATATTGATTACATGTCAAAATGACAATCTTTTTGATATATTGGGTTAAATAGCACATATTATTAATCTTGTTTTCAAAATAACTTTTTAACATGGCTACTAGAAAATTACAAATTACGTATGTGGCTCACATTGTATTTCTATTGGACAACACTGTTATAGATAGAGAGAGGCCATTGAAGGTTCTAAAGTCAGAACAGGGTTTGGCAAGTGTTTTCTGTGGAGGGCCAGATGGTAAATATTTGAGGGCCATACAGTGTCTGTCACAACCACTCAACTCTGCTGCTGGAGTGCAAACGCAGCAGAGGCAACGTGTAAACCAATGAGTAGCTATGTTCCGATACAACTTTATTTATGGATGCTGAAATTTGAATCTCATAAAATTTTTACATGTCATTAAGTATTATTCTTTTGAGTTTTTTTCTATAATCATTTAAAAGTGTAAAAAAAATTCTTATTTTGTGGACCATACAAAAATAGGCAGGAAGAGGGTTTGGCCAGTGGGCCACAGTTTGCCCACCTCTGAGTTAGAGTTAAGCTGGAGTCTCTGAAAATCTTTCGCAACAACCAACACCATCGGGGCTCTCCCCACAAGCCAGCACGCAGAGCTTGGAAAACTCCTCCTTTGCAAGCAGCATGGATTCACATAACATTTGATCTGGAAGGGCCAGTAGGGATCATGTACTCCTACCTTCTCATATTACATTTGAGGAAACTGAGTCTCAAAGAGGTAGACTCACATAAACAAGGTCACGTTGCAGGGAAGAGGTTCCAAAGAATGGGACTAATTGCAAGACTATCAGGCAGCAGCTGGCAAAAAAGGAAGGGTCTAAGGTCAGACTGAGTACCTAAGCCCCATTCAGGGACTCTAAATTCTTGCTCTTCCATCCATCCACTTATCAATTTTTTTATTCATCACTTATTTCTTAAGATAGCCCTTGGTGAGGCTCTGGGGAGCTTGACGTCAATTAATTTGTTCACTGACCTTGAGGAATTCATGGTATAGAAAAAAGATATTTTAAAACACATATCCTTGGGGAGGGGGAAGAGACAGATGTCCTGGAAGGATAAGGGAAAGGACCTATGAGGAGATGTGGCTTGAGCAAAGATCAGGCCAAGTAGGAAGTAGCCAAGTGCAGGAAAAGGTGGGAAGAGTGTTCTAGGAAAAAGGAACAGCATATGCAAAAGCCTGGAAAGTGCCAGAATGTTTAGGGAATTGTAAATAGACCATGGGTGTGGATGGAGCATTAGTCAGGAAGCTGAAGTAGGAGAGGTGAGCCTGGAGGTTAGTAGGACCCAGAAAATGAAGATCCTCTGTTTGAAATTAAGACATTTGGTCTTGATCACATTGGGTGGTGAAGAAACTCAGAGAAATTATAAACAGTGAAGTAACATAGTCAGACGGAGCTTATTAAAAAATCACATTGGCAGTTTGCCAAGCAGAAAGGAGAGAAACAGATTCCATGGAAGAAACAACCTGTGCAAAGGCCTGAAAGAGTGCAAGGACCAGTATCAGCAAGTGACCTAGTGTGACTCATGCATGTGATGTATGACAAGAAGTTAGAAGAGATCAACCTAGGGCAGCAATTGGTACACATGGTAAAGGGGCTTCAATTTCCAGCCAAGGAATTTGAATTTGATCCTTCAGGTATCAGACAGAGGTAAGAACCTCATAGCAGTGAGTGTGAAGGCAGAACACAGACTTAAGGTCAAGTGTTCCCACCTCTGTCATTTATTCATCAAGTCTCCATTTTCTCAGGCACAATGGAGATAGTAAAGCAGTGAGTGTAAACCAAAAATAATGTATAAAAAGTGCTTATCACTTTTTAAGAGCCTGACGCACAATAAGCACTCAAAATGCTAGCTCTCAAACCTGAATGGGGCACATCACATCAAAGGGCTCTCCGTAGAATGCTCTGTGGGGAGGGAGTCCTCTGCCCTCTTATTTTTGAAGTCTGGCTAACTTTCCTTTTTTTCTTTTAAGGTGAAAAAATCATTGTGGGACCACAACCAGCCACATTTTGGGGTAGTTCTCTTTAATATATTCAGAGGAGCTTACACACCTGCCTCTGGCATTCTGTGCAGCTGTCCCCACAGCAGAGCACAGGAAGCCAGCAGCACAACGGGAGAGCGCTGAGCATTCTGTCCTGGACCTGGTCACAACCTTTGGGTCCGTAGAGCCCTCCCAACACTGATTATCTGCTCATTTCATATTCATTTCACATGGTCTGTATGTACAGAATAGTTTACATCTCAAACGTGAAAAAGGAAAAATATTTTATGTATAGGTTCATAAATGCATAGAACAGCTCTTAAGAACCTAGTCACTGGTCCTCTCCAGGATAGGGAATAGTGTGTGTAGAGACAGAGGCTATGGAAGACATCGTTTGTATTTTTTTTATACCTTTTGAGGAATCGTGCATATGTATTATCTATTCAAGTGAATAAATTAAATTTTAAAGATATAAAAGCGTTTTGCTTTCCCATAATAGAGGTATACCATAATCACAGTTGGTTTAACCTCTAGTTTTGCTTTCCAACACCTTGCTCTCTAGTCCAAAGCCAGAGCAGTGGACAAGAGGGTGGAAGTGCTGGTTTCTTTCTACGACCCAGACCTCCCAGCTGGGGAATGGGGAGACTGGCACTTGCCACAATCCCCACAGGGGTAGCACTGAGAAAGGGGCTATCTATTGGTAAAGGATTTCAGGATCTGGGAATGAAAGAGAATAGATTAACACAAAATACTCCTGCTTTTTAACCCCACATAGGTCTAGGGAAATCTAATATAAAGGCTTCAGATCCATTTACAGTTGTGGCACTAAAGATGAATGTTAATTAGTGACATTGACAATTGTCATTTTCTTTGTAAACCCACTTGATGACGAGGAGCTGCAGGAATCTTGCTATATGAGCCTCCTCTCTTTGAAGAACAAAGTCTCAGGCTGACCTACCTGAAACAGACAGGAAACCTGCCCACCTGAATTACAGGTCTCAGTTGAGAAGCAGGGTTTAGTGTCCACACAGTCTATCTGGACAGTGTTTGCCTAACTAGTTTTTAATGAGGTTTTCCCTTCCTCCTCTCTCCAGGCCCTTCACCCAGGGTGAGGTGCAGAGAAGACATTTAATAAATGATGGCTGAAATAATGGCTGCCTTGCTGGCTTCAGGAATGCCCTCACTTTATAGACAGGAAAACAGGGGCACACAGAAATGCACTACCTTGCATGAGTTCCATTATGCAAAGAATCACTGGTTCAGGCAGGACTCCCCATTCAACCCCTAAAGCTTGTCTCTTCTCTCTTAACAGTGAATGCTTAAGAAGCTCCTGCATTTCCACCTTCAAAGTCAGGAAAATAGGAGAAGCAGCTGTAATCTAGACAATCCCTCTCCAGATCTCAGTTTCCCCATATGTAAAATAACAGTAGGAGTAGGATGATCGCTGAGGTTCATTCTCATTCCATCTGGTCTCTGTACACAATTCTACAAGCACCAGCTACGTTGGACCATTTCTTCCTCCAAGTTGTATTTCTTTAATTCTTTAAATTTCTCAGGAGTTTCAAGAGGGCGCTATGAAACGGGGGACAGTCAGCCAGCAGGCTCTTCCTTCCACGGAGCTGCCTGGCTGCTCAGTCTCCCTGCTGGTAACCAAGCCCTTGTCCGCCTTTTGAGCAACCCAGCCCTTTCTTATTGTGGTGGTCTGTTTCCATTTGCTGCTTTTATTCTCCGCGTTTTCCTTGACTCTGATGTTATTCCCCCTGCTGCACAACAAGCCCTTCTGATCTCTGTGAAAGGCAAACCCGTGTCATTCTTCCAAATCATCATTGTATGACATGTTTTTATATCAGCCGGACAAAGGAGCTATTTGATCAGGGGGTATGGTGTGTGATTGTAAGAAATTCAGCTAGTCGGTGGCAACCATTGTTCCCCCAGCGGCTCCCTGACCCCATTCTGTTCCAGGAAAAACTCCCTGAGAGTGGCCTCTATTCATGGAGTAACACCAGTCCCCAGCCCCGCTCCAGGAGCATGCTCAATTCCTTGCAGTGTCACCGATAGCTGCCCGCAGCCACCCTTTAACTCTTTCATCAGCATTAGGTTTCCAACCCCACAGCTGTTATCACAGCCCTGAGCTTAGGGGGTTAGAGATATAGGCATGCTCTCTGCTCTCCCTCTTATCTGGGAGAAATTCAACCTTCCTTTGAAATGGTCATTTGGAAATTACCCGTCTGCTGCTTTCAGCGCAGCAGGCCTGGCTAGCATGGCCTGCCCTCCTCAGTTTTCCCCCAGCCCCCGAGCTAGCGGTTGGCAGATTGTTAATCAGTCCCTTAAAGATGAGGAAATACTTCCACACTCTTAACAGATATTACTTGCCTAGCCTTCCCTTTCCTTCCTCTCTGTGCACACGGGGCCCCTGACTGTGTAAGGTCTTTGCCGCATATTGTAGGAGAGACAGAATTGTGTACGCATTGGCACTTGGCCCTGGGAATTCAGCACATTAAGGAGAATGAGACAAGTAGACATGTATCTGCAGAAACATCTTTAACATTGTCTCATCGTGAACCCTGTGCTGTTAAAACAGTGTGAGGTACACCCAAACTGCTTAGCATGCAAAGTACCCAGCTGATTGGAGTGCTCAAAACCACACACAGTATGAGATATACCCAAACTATTCCAACCGAACTGCCTAGCACACAAACTACCCAGCTGATTGGAGTGCTCAAAACCTCACACAGTGTGAGCCATATATATACCTTTTAAAAGGTCCGGCTTGCCCTAAGTATGTGGATGCTAAGGCATTACACATTTACAGAATGGCCCAGAGAATACCGGAAGATTCTGTGAAGTGTCTTAAAACCTAATAGCTTTGGGATTTTCCTTATTATCACTGTGCTCATTTTACAGAGACTAGCAATGGAAGGACCCATTCGAGATCATGTAAAGCCAGTGGCTGAGCAAATGCTCAAATCCAGAGCCTGTGGTTCATTTCTCCCCTGGTTCATTTTTTAATTCATTAGGTTCTGCTTTTCTCCAAGAAGCTGGCAATAGATTAAATTGTTGCCAGTTCTCTGCAACTACTATCAGGGAGTCAAGGGCCTCAAAGCCAATAAAAACACAACTTGAGAGTCTAGTATCCTAAATGAGGTTCCTTCTCTGCCTTATCCCACCTCACTGTTTCTGTGCCTTGAGCCAAAAAAATGGTCTCTCCAGTTAGACAACATTAGCCTGGCTCCTCCATCTCAATTCCTCTTTGGCTTCAAGGAAACACCCATAATGCAATAGCTACAGTAGTAACAGGTATATGTAGAGTGGCCAAATAATTTATTGTCCGAAGTACTAATTCATGTTACAACATGGATAATCTTGAAAACATTATGCTGAGTAAAAGAAGTCTGACACAAAAGACCACATATTGTATGAATCCAAATATATGAATTGTCCAGAATAGGTAAATCCATAAGGATAGAAAGCAGAAGTTTCCAGGGCGGGGGGGTGAGGGGGGGCATGGAGAGTGACCATTAATAGATAATGGTTTCTTTTTACAGCGATGAAAATGTTCTGGAATTAGATAGTGATGATGATCACACAACTTTGTCATACTAAAAACCACTGGATTGTATAAATTTTATGGTATGTGAATTATATCTCAACAACAACAGCAACAACAAAAGATTGGGGAAGGTGGATACCACCTAAAAAAGAAAGTTTGTCATCCAAGCCAGGACCAAAACTGGGTAATAATTACCCAGGAAAATACAAGGTGGAGCAAAAGTAGGTTTACAGTTGTTCGTATGGAAAATAATACAATAATAAACAATAATACAAGAGTAAACTCTGTGTTTCATGTATCACAACTGTTAACCTAGTTTTACCCCACCCTGTATGTATAAGCCAGGACATATGGTCACTCTAGCTAGAGACAATGAACCTGAGCTCTGTGTGCCATCTGCCTAAGAATGGCCTAGAGTCTACCCAATGAAGGATTCTGTGGCCACTGGCAGCCCCAGGGACCATATGAATTGGTGCTCTCAGCTCTTCTTAGCTTTTTCTGCTCCTAAATCTCCCAAGCCATTTGAGATTCTGTTACTTCTTAAATGTACCTCCTCTTTTGTAATGAGCTTTAAAGGTTTTCTCTACTCCGTGACATTGGACCTCTTTCCACTTACCCGAAACTTATCCATTCATCCATTCGTTCATTTATCAGACAATTATATAATGTCTGCTGTGCCAGGCAGTCAGTATAGGGGCTGAGGAATATAGATTGAAGTCAAGTTTCCTTCCTCCTAGGAGTTCACTTTCTACTGAGAAGGCTGACATTTAAGTAAAAGGAGTGCAACTACTTTTGAAACAGAAGAGTATATTGTGCCCTGACTAGTGTGGCTCAGTGGGCTGGGCAGCAATTCCACAAAACTACAGGTTGTCAGTTCAATTCCCAGTCAGGGCACATACCTGGGTTGCAGGTCAGGTCCCTGGTTGGGGTTGTAGGAGAGGCAACTGATCAATGTTTGTCTCCTTGTTTCTTTCTCCCTCTCTTCCCCTATCTCTAAAAATAAATAAATAATCACATCTTTAAAACAAAAACAAACAAACAAACAAAAAAAACAGAGTATATTAGGTACAGGAAGGCCCAAAGAAGGCGAAAGTTAGCGATTCCTGATGCTGGGAGTTTTTAGATGCCCACTGCTTGACTTTGTAGAAGGACAGTGACAGGGCCTTCTTTTGGTGTCCCCAGGAGGAAGGATGCTTTCTTTGTCTTTGTCTTTCTCTCCAAGTCCCCATGATTACTGCTCCTAAATGCCTCTCAGCCCCAGCTGTACATGGGGACACAACCACTGAGAGCTCTGGAGCCTCTTTCCTGGGGTGACCTATACTCCAAATGAGATTCCCATTCTCTGGATATCATCTGGATCTTTCCTTCCGAAGTACATAGTGTTATTGCCCATTTTTTCTGCCCACTCACAAAGGCTTACAAGGTGAAACTCCTTGACTGAGGTCACACGGCTGGTTGGTAGCAAACAGGCTAGAACCCAGGTTCAGTCCTCCAAGTGAAGTCCTTCTGAGCTTCCAATGAGGGGTTTTATTTTCCTAACAAAGTGCGTGTAACCTGAAGAGGGAATCCCAGTCAGTCCTAAGTCAGTTTTTTGTTTTGTTTTCAATTTTTTTTTTTTTTTTTTTGCTTTAGCCATGTCAGGGGTCACAAGTAATGATTAGTGACCCCCTCCAGGGGTGCATGTCAAGGTCCCAGGACAAACATCAAGCTGGGACTTCTGATCTCTCACAGCCTGCCTGTGCAGCCCAGTCCCTATGCCATCAAGCTCAGAAGCCACAGGCCAGTCGTGTATCTAACTAGGCAGAAGGAGCAATGGCATTGATTTCCCCTTACAACAGAAGGAAACATTTACATTTGGAGGAGTCAGAGGCAGAAAAGCTTGGAGATTAAGAGCTTGGGTTTTAAAGGCCAACAGATCTTAATTTAAGTCCTAAACTATGGAAGGAACATAGTCCTTCACTTTTCTGAAACTGTTCCTCCAATTGTAAAGTAGGGATAACAGCTTATTTAGGGGATAAAATCCTCACAAAGATAACACTTGCCATAGAGTATTGGTGTGAGAATGAAATGAGATGAGACATATAAGGGGCTTTAGCACAGTCCCTGGTAGATAGTAAGCACTTCATTAATGGCAATTATTGTTATTATTTCTTTTCTAAAGCGACCTCTAGTCTTCAAAGGGTCCAAAACTCTGGAGACCATTGGTTAAGACTCCTCAGATCGTGGTGGCAGCCCTCTTATTTGCCCCATAATGGGATGACCAAGCACTAAGACATCCAAAGTGAACTCCACTCATTCATTCACCAAAATTTACAAAGCACCTACTGTATTCCAGGATGACTTGAAGAATTATAGTTATTAATATGTAGTTATAACTCAGTGTTGTAGACAGAATAACATGTGAGGCCTCAGAGGGTTGCCTGGGAGACACACGGGGAGAAGACAGGTTTTGAAGGGTACGTAGGAGTTCATCTAGGCAGAGGCAACAACGTGAAAAGACAAATGCATGCAAGAACTTGGTATGTTTGGGGGTTGGTAAAAAGACCTGTATCACTAGGCTCTCTCAGACAAGTGGAAAGAGGTAAGTTGGGAAATTGTGGCCAGAACGTGAGTGGCCTCGTATGCCCAGGTGAGGAATTTGAATTCTATCCTGTGGGCAAGGGGAAACAATGGAGATTTTGACATGTGGCTGACTTGAAGAAATCTTTGGCTTTGTTTAGAAATTTTTGTTCTGGTTGCATTGTAGTGGAAAGATTGCAGAACACGCCCCAACCTTTGGGGGTCTTGGTCCGGCAGAAAAGTGGCAAAGTCCTGCTGCTGCTGCACTCTCTCTCTCTCTCGAAGTCAGTTTTCTCTCCTCTTTCTGCATGTGCTTCTAGTTCACTCACATTTCACACAGGTTCTAAGGGACTTTCAAAGACTTCAGAGTTCTTTAACAAGGCAGAGCTGAGGTTGAAGTCCTCTCAGAGTTTTCTTGTCAGTAGTATTCAAAACTGGTGTTGATCTTGGATTGTCAGCACCTGAATTTTACCTCTGACTCCAGATTAATCAGCTCTATGACCTTGGCCAAGTAAGTCTCTATTCCAGTGTTCCTTCCCTTCAACCAGGAAGGAACTTCCCTCTCCTAAATTCCCTAGACTATGTTGGTACCTGTCCTAAGTCACTTTTTCCATTACATTCTGCTCTGCGTTGTTAGTCATTGCCGTGCTTTGCAAATGAGAAGGACTGGAATCAGCAGATCTGGCTTCAAGTCCACGTTCCACCACTTGCCAGTTGTGTGGTATGGAGACATTATTTAACCCTGCGGACCCCTCATTTCTTCCTATGTAAATACAGAGTATTGATACCTAACACACTGAGTCACTAGGAGGTCAATAGAAGGAATAATTGAAATAACATATGTAAACGCAGAACCTGAAACATCAGACACTCACTGAAGTACATACGCATGCATGCGCGCGTGCACACAGATACACAAACACACACACTGTAGTCTTGGTACCTAAGCACTTAGCTTAAAATAATTATCAGTATGGACTCAGTATCAATATTGATATTGCATATATGCCTTGATTTTCTTATCTTTTTAAAAAAATGTTTTAAATTTATTTCCAGAGAGAGGGGAAGGGAGAAAGAAAGGGAGAGAAACATTGATTAGTTGCCTCTCACATGCCCCCAACCAGGGGCCTAGCCCACAACCCAGGCATGTGCCCTGACCAGGAATCAAACAGGTGACCTATTGGTTTGCAGGCCAGTGCTCAACCCACTGAGCCACACAAGCCAGGGATGATTTTTTTATCTTTAAAAGGTAATGATACTGATTCATCTGCACTGAATAGTTGGAATAAAACTGAAAAGCACACTATTTGTAATTGCCTATTTGATATCTGACCATATGTAGTTTCTCTTACTAGACTGATTGTAAAGTCCCCAGAGCAGGAATAAAATCATTGCTTTCCCTGTGAATAAGAAGTGGAGTGGGGCCCAGGGCTTGGTGCATGACAGTGGAAAGAATCATATTTAAGCCTACAAGCCAGGAGGTGCCCTTCTGCCTAGCCTGCTGCCCATTCTCAGTTGCTACCTTCTACTGACTGCACAGGCTCACACATAGACATCACAAATGCTGATTTCAACTTTGTCCTTGAACATGGTATCCTTAGTTTCTAAGCCCAAATCCCGGTCACTAATGACAGCCGGCAGCCAGACCTTGAGATGCCCAGATGTTGAGGGGTGAGCAGGAGCCCAAAGGATCTCTCTACCTATGGGGCAGAGCCAGCCCTTCGTGCGAGTCCCAGAGGATAGTCTGGGAAGCCTGACCTTGGGATGCAACAGGAGAAAGGCTGGTCAGCAGGTCACAGCCTCTGGCTGAGCTCCTGGCCTTCAGCCCAGCAAAACTACTTCTCAGAGCCCAAAGCTGCACACCACTCAGCAGGGCTATGGGGAGTTCCACGCCTAGATCCCAGCCTGGTCCATGGGACCCAGCCCAACCACTTCACCTTTGCCTCTTTCTCAGGTCAACTCAGTCCAAGGCATCCTCCTAAAGGGACCATTCTGCTGAATTGGGACTCAAAATCAGCCTTCAGAGTGACGTACGGGGTAAACGAGTAGCTCCACTAAACGCCTCACTTACATGGGTACCCGGCCGCTCACCACTGGAGGGCCTGGACTGCTCTGGAGGTGGGAGCAGAAGGTCCCCTGTTGGCTCCCAGAACATCTCACAGGCATTAGCCCTCTTAGGCGCCTTCTAACCTGCATCTGAATCCTTAGAGGCAGGTAGGGAGGGGGTTGAGCTTAGGATAATGCACTCGGCCTGCTGAGAGTTTCTTCCTCAGGGCTCTGGGCTGCCTGGGTGAAGGGTAAAAGGAATTCTTCTAACCACAATAACAGCATTTATTGAGTGCTTCCTCTGTGCCCGTCACTGTTCTAAATACTTTACAAGCATTGTCTTTTTGGCCCTCCACCTGTAAGTAGGCACTATTACGAATCCTCTTTTACAAATGAGGAGACTGAGTCCCAGAGAACTGAAATCCCTTCCACAAAGTCCCAGAGATCCAAGCTAGAGAAGTGACCACTCAGAGCATTTGCTTTGTCTCACACCATGGCTTGAAGGGAAAGAAAGAGTTAATTTGGAAATTCACTGAGGTCCTTGGGCTCTAAGGTGGGATTTTAAGACTCCAGGGTGTAGAGTGGCAGAAGACACTTCAGTGCTTCAGAATCCAAAAACCCTGGGTTCAGATCCTAGGTCAGCCAGTAAGTAACTAGCTCCACCACTTGGGGCAAGTTGCTTAACTTCTCTTGGCCTTAATTTTCCCACCGGTAAAATGGGACTAGTAGTCCTGCCCTTGCAGGGCTATTGTGAGGATTGAAACTGACATACGCAGCGCCTGGCACCTGATGGGGGCTCGATAAATGGTCACTGTGGTTACTATGCTTCTCTCCCCTCCCTTGTACTCACTGACCGCCCCAGCAGCCCACCGGAGTAAGTGGAAGCAGCTGGGAGGGGGGTGGAGGGAATAGGGGAAGGGCGGGGGCAGCTTGAGTGACTGCAGGCCAGCCCTGAGGGCCTCACAGGGGATATTGGCCCTAGCCACAGGTGCACCAATTACTCTCCCCTTGAAAAGCCTGGGGGGTGCACCTCCCCCACATTTTCCCACTCCGCACAGCCCCGACCTTTGGTTCTGCAGAAGGCAGTGGCAGCTCCACAGCACCAGTCCACTGGCTGGTCGTTTGTCTTCGGGTTTCATGGCCTCCCTGAGGCTCCCAGTGCCTTGGAAGTTTTCCCTCCCTTTCCCATCCACTTCCCAGTCAGCCTGGGAGCAGCTCGAGTTTCATTCCTGGGAGCTTTGTTCCAAATGGAAGTTTCTGGTTAAGATAATCCCTGGGTGAGAGTGGTCAGTGCAGGAAGAGACAGGAGCCTCTCTAAGAAGCTGTGGGAACAGCCCCACTCTCCAGGTGCTCCGAGGAGGGAGCGGGCTCAGCTGCTAGTCCTGGTGGCCCCTTCCCGGCAGGGCCAACAGGGTGGCCCTACACAGGGGTCCTGGAGCCTGCCCAGCCCTTTCTCTCTGGAGCATCCCTGCCATCATCTTCCGCTGATGCTTGCAGGAACCCTAAAGGGCTCTTACCACCTGCCCCAGCTGAGATGTCATACACAAAGGAAGAAACTGAGGGGATCCCAACCCCCGAGGCCACCAAAGCAAACATTGTTTACATCTGTTTTATAACATAGGCTCTATACAGGTTTTCCTCCTGAAATAAATTTCTTTTGTCAAAACATTTTTTAAAAACAAATTATTTAGTTCAAACCTTCCACCTTCTAGAGAAGGAAATTAGGGTTCAGGCAAGATGAATTTCTGAGGATTCCACAGCTGCTCATTCTCAGCTCCTGTCTTCTCTGCGATTGCTTTTATGACTCAGTCAAGTGGAATACCCAGTGCTAACTCATTTCTTGCCCACACCACGTGGTGTGACAACTACAGGTTTCCTAGTCCTTGAACCCCAACACATGAGACACCTGAAGGCAGGAACCTTGCTCCAGCAACTCAATACTCAGTGTGCACAGAATGAAGTTGGGACCGAGATGGGTTGGGCTGATCTCCATCAGAGCCTCCCACTGAGCTGCCTTGGAGCCAGCATGGCCTTAACTCTGAGCACCTCTGCCCTCCTCCCCTCGACCCCTCCCTCTTCACACAACCCTGTTCCTCCTCTGTCTCAGTCTTCCCATGCCTCATTCCAATGGACTGTCTAACCGGAGCCATCTGCTCTAGATGGGAAGCGTTGGGGGTCAAGGGTCTATCTGACTTGCTCACCGTTACTTCCCGACACTTGCTTTAATGCCTGGCATAGAGGAGGTGCCCAATAAATTTCTCACAGGTTAGTACAGGGTCCTAGAGAACAAAAAAGGTTGGCATTGGCTGGGAAGAAAGATAAGAAGCCTTGGATGTTGACTCTGTGTTGCCTGTGCTCCTCTCTCCTTCCGTTCTTGCTCACTCCAAACCACTCGGACTTGACTCTCTCCCCAGCATGTGTGGGCTGCTTTGGGGTTGGGAGAGGGGAGGCCAGAGCAGGTCTGAGGACCAGTGTGGTACCGACGCACACGCTGGCCTCTGGGAGTGAGCAGGAAGGCCTTCCCCTGGCAGGACACCATCATATCTGCCCTCTCAGCACCCCCAGGCCTGTGGGGGCCCCACCTTCGGCTGGCACACCTGCATGGAGGAAGCCAGGCTGTATGTGCCTGAAGGACCTCGTCCTCATCTCACCCAGCTTCCTTGCTGCCTCGGGAAAACTGCTCCCCAGAGACTCTGCCTTTCTCCTGGCCCCCCATAGTACCTCTTGAATGACATCACTATGCAAACCTGGGCTTGCAGGGGCTTAGCTCGACTGTCCCAACCCTCCCCCAGAGTCCCTCCCCGCCATAGCCACCATTTGTTAGCAACTGTCATTCAGGACCTCTGCGAGACACCTTTCATACTCCCAGAAACTCTAATCCTCCTGACAACTCTATGAGGTGGAGTATGTGCCCCATTTTGCAGGTGAGAAATTGAGGCCAAGAGAGGTGAATGATTCACACAGTTCTGTCTGACTCCAAAGCCCTTACTCCTAACCATCTTGTCAGGCCACAGCCGACTTCTGGCAGCTCCTGTAGCCATTTCTCTGAATTCCTTCTCTGACCACCGAGGCCTGGGGTGGGGGGTGGGGGGTACCACATCAAGGTCAGTGCAAATTCCAGGGGTGTTGGGGACAGTCATAAAGATTCTCTTTTCCTTCCCTCTCTGCATCCACACCACTGGTTGATGGAAGTGCCCCCCCATGCAGGCCCGCTTCCTGGGACGGGCTCCTTCTACAAGGCCTGCCACCAACACCGGCCCCTCCCCTCGCTCCCACACCTGAGCATACTCCCATCTTACCAAGGTCCCCAGGACAAAAATCACAATTCCAGATACCAACACTTAGGCTCTGACCCCCCTCACTCTCTGCAACAACCTTGGGTTTTTAGCCTTTTGGTCATGGCTTCCCCTTGTCTTCCTGCTTTTTTTCAGAGCCCCAGATACCAGTCAGACCTCACCTCTCCCTCCCTGGGCTGCTAGCACCTCTTCTCAGGAACCCCCTCTTCTCCTCTGCCCATGTCCCCCAACCCTCACTCCACCAGGGAGTATCATGCCTGACTTAATGGAAGTGGCTGGAACTTGAGCCCAACTGGAGAAGCCAGCCCAAACTCTCAGAAGCCTAAGACCCAACTTCCTACTGACCCAGTCTCTGCTATCAGAACAGAGATCAGGCAAACCCTACATGGTGTGTTACCCACGATGAATGTTTTATGAGCCTGCTCTTCCTTACTGCGGGCTGCAGGAGCCAGGGAAGGGGAGGGGGAACAAAATTGCTCACCGAGGCGCTGGGCAGGGAGACGAGGTGGAAGTATGGTAAATGGCTAGGGTAGCTTGTGATGGGACAGGGGGATTTCTCTGTGAAGAAAGGTTTAACAAGAGTTGGTGAGGTAATTGAAATGACTCAATGTTGGTGGCTGAAAATAGGAAACAGTCCAAAAAGGTAGCAGTTTTGGACCTGGGTTTGGGAGCTGTGGGCCTGTGGGCAGACAGACAGACAGACAGCTGGAATATGGTGTTGGTCCCTGCCACCCCCATCCTTGAAAGTCACTGGCTGGTTCTCTGGGCAGTTGGCTTGGGCCCAGTGTCCTGGCTTCTCAGCGGCTTGCCATTCTGCCATTCCCAGGTACTTTTTGGTCCTTTGGGCTCAAGGTAGCAGGAGGCTTCAAACCACATGGAGAACCTGTCCGGACTTAGACTTGCCCCCTTAAAGCTGTGTCCAGTCCTGGCCCTTGTTCTGAGCACCTCCAACCAGGCCCCAAGCTACAGCCCATCTCATCCTTCACGGTTAGGGGCCTCAGCCCCAGTGCCAAAGCCAGGGACCTTATTTCACACAGGATAATGTTCTGACTTCCCTCCCCTCCCCTCCAGACCCTCCCCTGTTCTACTAGTATACCACACACACCCAAGAAAGGAAGGGAGCAGAAATGCAGCTCCCAAACCAACCCAGTGGCCCCAGCTTGTTTCACTATTGCTGAGAGAGAGCCTGAGTCGGGGGAAATGGTCTAAAGGACTGGGCCTGACCCCTTCTCAGCATCTGTCAGCCAGTACGTGGGAGACTGTGCATGAGGGTCAGCTCTGGGGCCTGCCCAGATGGACAGTTCATCCTTGAGGGTCAGCAAGAGATCCAGATGGGGAAGGGGGACAACCAAATGGACCTTATTGGCACAACCCTCCACAGTAATGTGGGACTTGAGGGTCCTCCCGGAGTTCCTGCCAGCTCCCCGTCTGTCTTGCTACCACTTACTCCTCCTCTTTCCTCTGCTCTCTTTGGCTCTTAATTCCCCTTCACTCTCTCCTTTGAAGTCCCCTGGTTGCTATGGAAACCCAGTGGCAGGGAAGGAGGCAGAATTTGGGGAGGTTCAGAGACATCCATCCCAACAGGCCATACTTAGACACTTGTTTGTCCAGGTTTTGGAGACATTATTACAGCTTGAGGAAATGGTGGTGAGCCTACTCAGAAAGCCTTGGACCTTCTTTTAGTAAAACCATGAATGTCTGGATGAGCTCAGAGGGTCATCTATCCCAAGACTCTCAAGTCTACCTGACCTTCCAGCATTTCCCAGAGCCTGACCCAAGTCCTAGGTAAAGAGAACTCCCAAACCACCTCCTCCATTCAACAACCTCCGAGTCCACTCACGTTTTATTAGTTGATTGCTTCAACCAATGTTTCCTAGAACATACCTGACACTGTTCTAGGCACAGAACAGTGGATAACCATCAATGAGCAAGTGCAAGTCCCTGCTGTCTTGGGAGTGATACAGAGATCAAAAGCAAGTATATAGATAAATAACAGGATAATATCAGATACTGATAAGTATACTAAACATTTGTGACAACATGGATGGACGTAGGGGGTGTAACGCTACATGAAATAAGTCAGAGAAAGACAAATATTGTATGATCTCACTTATTTCAGAACCTAATAAATAAATGATGAATGAATGAGTGAATGAATAAGTAAATAAAACAGAAACATATCCACAGATATAGAGAACAAGCTGGAGATTGGCAAAGGGGAGGGGTTTGGGGAAGGGGAATTTTTAAAAAGTTTTTAATTAAATAAATAAATAAGAGAGTAGTGAAGCCACCGTCCCAGGAACAAAAGGAAAATCACTGACCAACTTCTCTGTAATGGTCTGTGCAATAATGTAATTCACACTGCTAATATATAGTATATAAAAGAAAATGAAGCAGGGAGCGACCGCAGAAATCTACATAGTGCTCAGTCAGCCATCCATCGATCTAGAGGAAAAGCATGCCAGCCAGAGAAGAAGCGCAAAGGCCTGAGGCAGATCTGAGCCTGGCTTTTCTGGCTGGAAGGCAACATGGCCGGAGTGCAGCAGCTGAGTGGGAGAGCAGTTAAGCGGCCAGACTCGATGGGCAGAGGGGACCACACAGGTCATGAAAAGAAAAATTCAGTTCTAGAAGACACAGCCCTTCAACCTCTCTAAATACGGTGATAACACGATCAGATTTATGTTTTAAAAATTGTGGCTACTGAGTACAGACAGGATCATAGGGGGATAAGAAAGGAATAGGGGAGAGCAGGTAGGGGCTGTTGCCCTCAGTCAGACAAGAGCTGAAGATGGCTTGGAGCAGGGTGATGGCCGTTGATGAGTAGCCGAGTAGATGTATGGATCAGAGATATGTTCAGAGCTAAAGGCAGCAAGATGGGAGGCAGGGGGAGGCTAAGAGTCAAGGAGCCTCCTGCCTTAAGCCAACTCTATTCATTGGTTGCCTCCTCTTGGCCCTGGGGTTGGTGGAGGTAGGAGGAAGGGAGACCGTTAATGACAGTAAAACTCTTCCCTAACCCCAGTTAAAAGTTTCAGGCTCAGAAATGGTTCTGTTTCCTATATCATCAGGACACTACATTCTCCTGGCTTTCCAACCAGCTATTTCATGGGCCACACTTCCTCAACCTTCTTTTCTGCTTCCCCCCTTCACCCTGGCCTCTCACCCTGTTTAGAGTATACCAAGGCTCAGACTTGGAGCTCTTCTATTCTCTAGTTATGCTCACTCCCTAGGAAATCCACTCCATCTCTTGGCTTTAAAAGTCACCTGTGCGCTGAACACTCCCAAGTTTATATCTTCACACTAGATCTCTCCCCTGAATTCCACACTCATACACAACTGCCTACTCAACACCACCACTTAAATACTGAGTCAGATCAGACTTAACATGGCCATACCTAAACTCCTCTCTTCTCCCTCAGAATCTGCCCCTCCTGGAATCTTCCTCACCTCGGTAAATGACCCCTCCATCCTTCCAGTTGCTCAGGCTAGAAACCTTGGAAACCCTTCAACTCTTTCTCTTGCAGCTCATATCCAAATCTATCAGCAAATCATGTCATCTCTACTGGAAAAAATAAAATAAAAATCCAGAATTTCAATCTCTTCTGTCACCTCTAATCCACTATTATCTCTCACCTAGATTATTGCAATAATTTTATAATTGGCCTCCCTTCCCTCCCTACTATCTATACTCAACACAACAGCCAAAGCAATCTTGCTAAAACTTAATTCGGATCATGTTACTCTACTGATCAAAACTACAGTCTTTTCAATGGCCCTACGTGATCTGTCCTCCACCTCCACCGCTTTGATCTCTCTTGCTTCACCTCAGCTTCTGTCATTTTCTGCACCCCCACCCACCCTTCCCAACTCACACACACACACACACACACACACACACACACACACTCTCATAATCTCCTTCACTTAGCTCCAGCCACACTGGCCTCCTTCCTCTTCCCCTAATGCAATAAGCCTTCATACTTGTTGTTCCCTCTACCTGAATGGCTTTTCCCCCAGATATCTGAATGCCTTACCTCAGTCATCTGTCCGCTCCAACATTAACTTTTCAGTGAGACCTTCTTTGACCAGTCTATTTAAAATGGCTACAGCCCCACTCCACCTCTCACATTCATTCCCTTCTCCGCATGTCTCTCGATAGTGGTTGTCAGTGTCTGCTATACGACACACTGTGTGCTCTGCACTCCCCACCATGACCACTAGAATATGAGCTCCATACTGACAGGGCTTTTGTCTCTTATTTCCTGTCTTGTTGCCTTACCAGAACAGAGCCTGGCACATGGTAAGCACTCAATAAATAGTGAATGAATGAGCGGAATTAGGGAAAGACCTACAGTCCTTAAGAGGCAGCCTGGGTCTAGGTATTAAGACCTGATTTCTAATACTTGCTTTGGCCCTAGCTGTGTGGCTTCTGGACCTGTAGACAGTGGAGAACTCCTGGTCCTTTGTTGTTACAGCATTCTAGAATGATGCTTAGTCATAGCTCACCTGCTACCATTCGGCGGAGAGTGGAAGGCAGGGATGGACAATACCTGGTTGAATAAGGGAATTCTCACCCCTTCTTTCCAGCCAAGGCTTTGGTGAAGTCTTTACTGGCTTTGAAATGAGAGGCAAGGCTCTGGCTTGGACTTAGAGCCTTGGTGAGGGAGGAATGGGTCAGGGGCCCAGACTCACCTGCAGAATGGGAACAAATAGAGGCCTAGCCACTAGGCCTGGGCTCCTCCTCGGGAGGAATCTGTCCCTTTGAGGGTCTCATGGGAGGTGCTGGTAGAAGAAAAGGAGGAGAAGGGGAGGTGGGAAACCAGTACAGGTAAAAACTGACAAGGGAGGACTGGAAAGGGCCCTCCATGTGGATCACCTGGGCCCACATACTGGTCTTCAGCGGAGCTCTGGGAGGTCAAGCCTTCATGCAGACCTCAGCTGGCCCCCAGGCCCTCACAGCCAGCACCCACTCCAAGACAGAGTGGCAGGCCTTTTGGCTGAGGAAGGAGAAAGTCCAGCCCTCCTCCCTTTTCTGGGCCTTGCAACAGCTCCCTGCTTGTTTTCCCCGAAATAAATGGGCTGAGCATATTGGGCCGGCAATAACCCCTTGAAATCAGTTGTTATCACAGTTAACAACCAGTTTGGCTTCAGTTCAGGCTGTTAACTATCAAACCACTAAGTGCCGGTAATGATTGATTCTTGGCCAGTTGCAGCTTGAGTGGGCTGTAAAACCCCATTAGCGAGGGCTCTGTGGAGGCAGCAACTCAAAGATAAACAAGGTGGTGGGTGCTCTAGCCCAGCCTAGCCCCTCCACTTTGGCCTCTGCCCCCATGGTACCATGGCCTGGGGTCCTGCTAGGGTTCAACCCCTTCCCGAAGCCTCAAGCAGCCTCATGGACAAGAGACCAACTATCCTGTCCAGCTCTGCTTCCTCCCACCCCCATCCGTCATCACCCTCCTCTCTGTAGGCAGGTCCAGCTCTATGGGCCATGGTCCATCTCTTCTCCCTCATCACAACGCAGTTCCACCCCACCACTCTGGAGTACTCAGGCATCACAACCCTGGGGGCTTCAGGGGCAGCTTCGCCTAGCCAGTCACCAGCCTTGGCCCAACCTGGCCCCACTTTGTGACCAGGATCACAAGCAGGGAGAGTCTGACATTCCACCCCACCCCAGACTCCCTCCTATCCTGTGGCTTCCCCCAGGAATTGCTCTCAAACAAATGAAATGTGGGTAATTACTGGGCTAGGGGCTGGACAGGCGGCCTGCAGATGAAAGCGTTTCCTGGACGGTCTCTTCATTTGCATGGCATCAGAAGCTGCTCAGAAGGTGTGACTTTTCCCACAGTGAGACCCCAGCTCCTTGCACAATAAAGCCAGGCTGCTCACCCAGAATTAATTAAAGGGGGAGGGGAGGGAGCAGAGGAGGAGGCAAGAAGAGCTGGGGGAGCTGTAAGAGAGATGTCTAGAGCCCCCTCTCCAAGTCCTCAGTGAACCAGAAGAAACCTACTCTATCCAGAGTCCCTCGCCCTCATAGCAGGCTGGAAGAGGTGATGTAGACAGACCCCAGGGTATCCCCAATCTCTCTACTCCAAAGCTTCCACGGAGCCCTCAAATTCCTGATCCACCTGGATGGCCCGAGTCTGGGACTTGCAGCTGCAACTCTGGGAGGCCCGTGGGGTTAGAAAGTCTTGGGGTGCTCCGCTCCCAAAGGAGGTGCCAAAGGACAGAATCCCAGAGGGAAGAAGTTTCTGGATTGGCCAAGGAACTGGGTTGTGGCACAAGCCCAGGGACAGTGTCAGAGAAGGCAGCAGAGGCAGCCAGCATGGGAGGCCTCAGTTATAGACTGGGCCAGCTCTGCCTTCAAGGTACCTGCTGCTTCTGGGTTGTATTCTCCTTCATACCATATCATGGCATGGTATGGTGCCAGTGTCACCAGTCCACGTCCAAACACACACCCCTCCGCCCACCATGGACCAGTCCTCTTGCCCATACCATGACCTGCTCTACCAGCCTGTGTTCTTCTCTTGGCCTGAGAGCTTCCCTTCCCATCCCATCCCATTCCCAGTTCCTCTCCGTCCAGGCCCCATCTCTCCAAAGGTGGTAGCCTCTCCCTAAATCACAGTCCCCTGGGTCCTTTTGCAGCACCTGTGCTCAGCACCTTCTGCTCACAGCTCTCTAACCAGATCTCCCAAAGCTAACACTTGTTCCATGTCACAATTGTCAACACCAGCCTTGGAGGTCCCCACTCTGACATACCGCCACCTTGGACCCTGGCAGCTGCTCTTTTCTTTCATTTTCTGGAGCCTGATACTCAGAAAGAATGAACCTCAGCATCTCCTATCTGTCTCCCACACAGACCTAGGCACACAGAAAGGCACAGTTTTTAGACTCATTGAATCCATGATCGCAGCTCTGGCAGAGTCATCATTTCTGGCCCAGAGGTGGCATGGGGAAGTGTTAGCAATAATTCCTGTTAAAAGCTAGGAAGTCCAGGTCGCCCAGGACAAGCTAAGGACTTCTCCTTGCTCCTTCCCCTACGTCTGTCCTCCCAGTGACAATGATGGGGACATCAAACAGACATGGGTCCTTAGGCAAAAGGGAGGCTATTGTCAGAGCTGAGGTCTGATTTGCTGCATCTCCCAGCTCCCCCGCCAGCTGGGACAGGGCAGGGGGAGGGACCCCTGCAGGACTCACCCTCCAACACACATTTTTAATACGCAAGTTAAATAAATATTTTAGTCATTTAATAACAACTAATACACAACCTCCCCCTACTGACACCCACCCTTAAAACACCTGCCTAAGTCCCTACCCTTTTCTCCCTGCCCCCACCTGGGGGAGCAGTGGAGTTCCTAGCTGCCTGGCCAGCTTGCTCTGCGGGTACTGGGGGCTCAGGAGCACCTCTGCTGGACTAGAAAAAGCCTCCCACCCACAGGGGGCCCCCCAATCCCAGTCTTGGCCACTAACCGGCCTTCCTGAGAGTTAAGAAGACACCACAGCCAAGTGGAATACAAAAATAGAGCCTCTCTTTTGTTTTAAAAAAAAAAAAAACCCAACAGCAAACAATTAATTATGAACAACTAGAACCCGGGGCTCCCCCAGCTCCTCCCCAGCCTTCAGTAGAGCAGACCTCATCTTGCTTGAGTTTTCTCTGTCTGTGCTCCCCTGAGATGGAAATCTCTGCGCCGGGAGCTGCGGGAGGGGCCGGGCAGGCGCCTATCGGGGCTCGGGAGCCCAAGTCCTCTGGCTGCCGCGCAAGCTGCGCGTAAAGGGCGGGTAGTTAAGGAACTCGAAGCGCAGGCTCTGCTCGGTGGTGTGGTGGCCGCGGGGCAGCCGCTTCATGAAGTGGACCTCGCGCTGGTGCTGCCGCGTCTTGGAGCCCTTGCGGGGCCGGCCCTTGCGAGTGAAGGCCATGTACCAGCCCTCGTACTTGGCATTCTGCAGGGCCGTGTAGTTGTTCTCCAGCACGATCTCCGTGAAGACACAATCCTTGCCTTTGCCGTTGCTCTGCAGGTAGGGGGGCCAGACACAGCGTTACTGGGCTCTCTCCGGAGCCCCCCCCCCCCATCAGAGGCAGAGGGCAGGCGGCCCCAGACAGCAGGTGGGCACCCCAGCAGATGGCAGGGTGGGCAGGAGCCGCAGCCCCACCCCCTGCCTGGGCACCCGCTCTCTAATCCCTCACAACCCGCAGCCCACCCGGCAACTTCCTGTCCTCCCGGGCAGCAGTGACACATGGCTATCTACCGAAAGGGCTGGGCCGCAACACGGAGAAGCAGCAGAGAGGGGGCGCAGCCCCTGCCTGCCCTGGCCTCCTGCCCACCAGTCTGGCCTGAGCTGCTAGCACCCGTTTCCCCACCTGCCCCCCTCAGCCCCTCAGGATTCCAGCTCCAGGGCCCCTGGGTAGCCACCCTATGGGGGAGGGGAGGTCGCCTTCGAGGAGGCGCTGAGCCCCAAGCCCCAAAGCCCAGCAAGCGGGGAGCTAGAGGCTGGAGAGGAGCCGTGACTAATGGGGCCATTTCAGAGCTCGGCCGAGGGGCTGGGCCTGCGGCTTACTGAACATTCCAAATGCTGGTACCATGTAATTGGACATAATAGCAAAGCAATTTGGCGATTTGTTAAAAAGATATATGGAATTTACCAACCCCCCCCCCAAGCCCCTTCCCTAGCCTTCCTTCTTCCTTCTTTGCCTTTATAGCTTTTCATCTCTCAAGCAATTTCCTTCTCCCTCACCTCTCCCCCTCCCAATCATTAGGTAACCCCAAGGTGGCCCTGTATCTCTCTGCCCACCTTGTTGATATCCTGGAGGAGCTCAGCCAGCCCAGCCCCCTCCCTACCGCATCCCCCTCCTTCTGGGGCTTCACCTTGGCAATCAGCTTCCCTTTCTTGTTCATGCAGATGTAGAGACCTGTCTCAGCTCCTCGAACTCGAACCCGGCTTCCAAAAGTATCTGTCTCCACAATGAGCTTTGCTGTCCAGAACAGAGGAAGGAGGTTATTGGAAGCTTCCTTACTGCCACAGTTTCATGTCTTCACCCCAGCTGGTTCACAGACTTGTCACATCCTACCCAAGAGATGGGCTTCAGCCCCTGAGGTAAGGTCAAGTCCCCTTTCTGGGCCTCAGGCCCCTCACCTGGGTTTACAGAGGGGGATGGACAAGATCATGGTGTACCAACTGGGTTCTGCAGAGGGGTCTTGGGGCCTTCAAATTGAAAAGACCTTCTTTTAAAACAAGACAGTTATGACTTTTATGTCAAGGTTTCATGATGAGTTTTCCTGCTAATCAAAAGATCTCTGAAGATCCTTCCAACTCAAAATATTATGTGTACATACCTCACAGATCATTTTATACATCTGAGTACAATGGTGACCTCCAGTCCTGAAGGTGAACGTGAAAGCATTCTCTCCCATTTCTGGTACCTCGGGTTCTAACTCACAGCCTTGGCCCCCCTTCCTTCCCCACTGCTGCTCTACTGAGAAGGTGATAGGGATAGGACAGTTCTCCCTAACACAGCCCCTCACCAGCTGCTTTCCCAGAACGCAGAAACCAGCTGGGAGGGTCCTGCCTCTCCCCCTTGCTTCCCAGTCACTGAAGTCCCCAGCCCCAGTGTCCAGAAATCAGCAACTCAATGGTCTTTCTTCTTTCGACCTCCACCACAGCTGGGATTCTCACACCAGTGACCCAACCCTTTCTGTGGGTGTAGAGGGAGAAAATCAGGCTTACTTGCCTCTCAGTCTGGAGAGAAATTGTGGACCTGAATTCTGTGCCTTCTTCCCCCTCCTCCTTCCCCTCAGACAGCAAACTTGCCACAGAAGCCAATTCCTGTCCATTCTCTGTGTAACTCCTCCCTTTGAGGCTGTCCCCCAAAAGGGAGTGAGGGCTGACTTAGCCCTTTGGAATGGGACAGAAGGGGCTGGGTGTCCTGCCCTCCCTATTGCAGCGCCCAGCCTCTTCCCTCCTTGAGAAAGCAGTTCTGGGACTCCCAGAGCTGCCTCCCAGCCTACACTGACAAGGTGGCACCTTCTCTGGCTCTGAAACTACTGGGAAGATAGGCACTAAGGTCAGCAAGACAGCCCTCAATGCCCAGCCTGTGACTACCCACCCCCTTTACATAAGCACAGAGCTGGGACCCAGCGGCCAAGTCCTCAGTCTGGCTCCAAGTCAGCCAAGGGGAAATGCAGCTGTCACTTCTCCCCACCCACCTCCTCTTGGACCCAGCTAGTCTGCTCATCCCTCTTGTGGTCTGCCTTCCAGAGCAAAAAGAAGCTGCTTTTAAGGGCCAAGAAGAACATTGATGGGAAAGGGGCAAGAGAGCATCCCACTCGGAGGATTCTGGCCAAACTGGGCAAATAGGGATGGAGTGGGCCTCTCTGTCACTTCCTGGGGCCCACAAGAAAGCGGCTAGGACCCCTCTGCTGTTCTTTTCCAGACTCTTCCTGTCCTGGTTGCACACCCTAAATCTCTGCTCTTGGACCATCCAGCTTCTACTCCTGCTGGGCAGGCAGGGACAATCCAGTAGCCTGGGAAGCCTCCTATATGTGTAAAGAGAGAAGTGGGCATCGACCTTTGACGTCTGAAGACGAGTTCTTCCATGGCCAGCTTAGCCTCTTCTTCCCTCCCCAAAACCCAAGGATGCAGGACCATTTGCTCTGATGGAGTAAATCCAGAAGGAGTCAGGCAGGCATTCATTCCCATTCCTAGGAAACTGAGTAGGGCAGCTAGCAGCCAGTTTGGAGGGACAAAGGGAAGGTAGGCTGGCCCTGCCAGCCCAGCGGGGGAGCTCGGCCACTGGGCAGGCTGCCCCCACCCCCACAACCAAGAGCTCCCACTCTCTTTCCTGGATGTTTCTGGGGAGCTGGGTCTGCAGTGTACAGCGGCTTTCCCGACCAGGCTTTTGGAAAGCTTAACATTTTCAAACCTATTCTTCCACCCAGTGACAGATTTATCCCAGGAAAATTATGTCTCCTTCTCCAGCTTTGAAGGGAAGTCAGCTACGTCGACGCAGAAAAAATGCAGCGAGACATACTCGATCCCCCAAACTGGCTCGAGAAGAGGAGAAAGTATTCAGGAAATGTTTAAAAAGGTGAAAGTAAGAAGAGTTTTAATCGCTCTGCCAGACGCGGGGGTCTCTCCAGAGATTCATAGAGAACAATCTTGAACCTCTTTTTTAACATTTACAGACTTGCAACTCTTTTCAAACTCCACATCTGAAAAAAAAAAGGCTCGTTCTTTTTCTGTTTTATATCATTCTTCATTTTTCTTCTTAGCTCTTAAAATGCCTCACCTTTTTATTACATTTTAATAGAGTCTTCCCCTCTGCTTTCATGCTTGTTTAACTTGGTCATTATTTAAAGGTTTTTAAACTCATAATAATCGCTCTCTAAAAACAACACCAGCCGCCCAGAGGGCTTGCTTTTCTCTGGGTACATCAGGACTCTGGAAATTGGCCTTGTTTCAAGGCAGGAATATTGAATGTTTTAGAAATCAATCAGTCCTCAGCCTTTCCACCCGGCAGTAGCTCCCTGTACTCACCACCCCATCGGGAGCCGAGAGCCGGGCTCTGACCCACCGCCTGGGTTCCTGGGTAAATGGAACAGGGAGGGCCCCTACCCAAGCCTAGTCCTCATGTGTAATTGACCCTTCTGATCAAAGCATTTAAAGGTTCACAGCACCCCCCCCCAAGCTGCGAAAGTTGGGGGGACTTCTCTCCCTTCTCTCTCCCACTCTCCTTTTGTGGGCCCTGGCGACATATCCTCTTTCAAGAGCTTCCCTTAAACCTGGGCCCCCTCCCCGTGAACCCTCTGCCTCCACCTGCAGCTGGGGAGGGGTGTATGAAAGGGGGAGGTGTAAAGGGAAATTCCTGGATTCATTCATCTGTTGGGCAAGGCAGGGGCACCTGTAGGCCAAGTACTCCCCCAGGTCCCTTCCCAAGTCCTCTCTTCTCCAGCTGACCCCCAAAACACTTTTTTGCCTTAACCCCTTGCCTCCTGAGCTGGGGAGCCTACAGAGTGCTGGCCCACACAGTTGTGGCTGGTGGATCCAGTCACAGCAGGACAGCAGGCAGAAGGGGGCATGTTCCACAAGCTACCTTTACCCTGCTGCAGTGCAGCTCGCCTTACCGAAGGGGTCCCCGTCTTCTGCCATGGCGTTGATGCGCTTGTTGGCCAGGACCTGCACGTGCTTCCCGCTGGTGCGGCTGTAGAGCTGGTAGGTCCGGATGAGGCGGCGGCTGAGCTGATCCGTCACCAGGCTCTGCTCCCTCACATGCTGTGTAAAATTAGGTGAGGACTGAACAGTTACCTTTAGGAAATTGAAAAATACACAACACGCCATTATAATGCTACTCTGCCCAGGGGCCCGAATGGCCCCCATTGCCCTGTACCCCACCTCCAGTGCCCCAGGCAGCCGGAAGGGGCTGGGGGTCCCCCCCAACATGCCAGCTCAGGGTACCACCCCCCACCCGGGGAAGCCGGGCATATCCAGCCTAGCATGGATGAGCCAGGGGAAGGGGAAGGATCTGGACCCACCTGTTGGGAAACACCCTGGGACTCGCGGCCAGCTCGGAACAGGGAAGCCAGCTCCCTGCCCAGCGCAGGCCCCCCGCCCGGGCCTTCCTAGAAGAGCAGGGCGCTTTTAAGTAGGGAGGCAGCGCTGCCTGACCCCTGACATTTATAAAGACAAATTCACACAGCAAATGTTGAGAGCGCAGAAGGCCTAGGCACCTGATCTTTCCGCCAGACCCGCCACAAGCCTCCCCCCAGAGCTGCGGAGAGGGTCCCTGAGACAAGTCACCCGGACTTCTGACAAGAACGCTCCCTGGCCCCGACCTGCCCCCTTCTTCTGCGGCCAGGTGTGGCTGCCCGTGGAGTTCCCCCAACCTGGCTAGAATGCGTGGGAGACGACTCTGGACTCTGAGACCTTGGATTCTAGCCTCGACACGCATTGGCTGTGTGACCCTGCGCTGGGCGCTACCTCTCTGTTCCTTAGCTCCCGACTCAAGATAGTTCGGGGTTGGATTTCTAAAAAGTTCCTTCCAGCCCTGCCCCACTGGCCGCAGCGTCGGTCCGGGTACCCCTACCCAATTTGGCCCGCCGGCGTTCCCCACTGACCCCCGGCCCGCGGCCCCCGCCTCCCCGCAGTGCGCCTTACCTGGGCTTGGAGGCAGAGAACCAGCAAGTGCAACAGCCTGTGGGAGACAAAAGCGGGCGGGAGAGAGAGGGGCGCGGGGTGAGCGAGGGGCGCGGCGCGCGGCCGGCGGGGACTGGGCGGCGGTACTCACAGGCAGCTCAGCGCCGAGCGGGGGCTGCCCATGGCGCGCGGCCCGGGGAGCGCGGGGAGCCCTGGCGGGATCACGCCGGCCCGCGGGCACAAGAGATGAGACTGGCGGCGAGCGAGGACTGCTCGAGGGCGGGAGCCCAGTGGCGATGCCGACGCTGCTCCGCAGGTCCCGGGGAAGGTCGAGCTGGCCGCGCCGAGTCGCTCTGCGCCGCTACCGGAGCCGGTGGCCGCTGGCTACTCAGGAGCCGGAGCAGGCGGAGGGTAACGGGCCGGCAGGCTGGGTGGGTAGGTGGGAAGGGGAGGGGGAGGGGTGGGGGCGGGGGGCGCCGCACCGGGCGCGAGGGGGGAGCGCGGGGCGGGCGGCCGGAGCCCGCAGCCCCGGCTAGGAGCTGGGGCCGGGACGCAGCCCGGGGCGGGGGCGGGGCGGCCGGGGCGGGGCGGCCGGCGGGTCTGGGATTGGGGGTCTGGGCCAGGGGAGGGGTCTGGGGACCCGCCGGAGGGGCGTGGGCGACCGAGGTGGGCGCCTTTCCCCCACCCTCCTGGGCCTGTCCCCTCGCGCGCTCTTGAGGTCTAGACGCGCGGGGATGGGGGCGCCTCGTGCGCCCGTTCCATGGGGTCCCGAGACCCTCTGCAGGGACTTCCTGGACCGCCGGATCGTCAGAGTTGGAAAATGCCAGGGCTCCACCGTGGGGCTCGGTCTGCTCACGCCTCTGGCTAGGCTGCGGGTCTCTGAGCCACCTACTGTGCGCTCCTGCTGGGCCTGCCCCTGGGAAGTGGCCGCTGACACTGGACTGAAGACCAGTGCCTGCCTGTGCGACGGGGAACCAACCCCCCATCCTTCTGCTCTTCTGCTGAGTACCCCGCCTTGCCTGTCTCTCCTGCACCTCTCAGTCTTCAAGAAGCCTTGAGAGAAATGTCTTCTTCTTACCCTCCAGCACCCATTATCACCATCACCTCCCGCTCCTCTCCCCCGTTCCCAATACAAATACACACATATACTGGCCTGTGACTTGGGAGGAACCACGAGCCACCTATGTTGGAGAGCCCAGAAGTCCCTGGCAAGGACCCCCAGTCCCTGCCAACCTCCAAAGCAACAGGCAGATGGTACAAAAATAACTACTCTTAACTGTTTTTCCTGGGGAAGAGATTTCGGTCCAGGCAGCCAGCTTTTCTCTCAGAGTCCCATTATTTGTGCACTTAAGAGGCACTTACATACCTACTGTGTACTAGACAGGGACTGGTGCTTTGTGTCAACTAGGACAGGGCGAGGGGGAGTGCCAAAGAAGGAGGTATGGACTTGTCTAAGTCGTTCCCAGACCCTCATGCTTCCCCTGGCAGGAGGAGGAGGGGTGCTTCTTTGGGAGCAGCTTGGGTGGGCAGAGGTGCCCTGGGATAAGCACTTCTGAGGAGCAGGTGAAGTCACTGATGTTCTGCCCAGCCACTGACTTTGACCACACCCCCTTGCCCCACTGGCCCCCTCATGTCCTTGGGGGTTGAAGCTTGAGGGGTTGGGTGGTCTTAGGAAGCTGTTAGGCCAAAGGAGGTAGGCAGGCCCTTTTCCGACAGTACAGTCAAGTTCTGCCTGCCTCCCCTTTCTCTACCTTCTCCCACTCCCAGCCATAATGCTAACACTGAGCAATATGCAGGTGGGAAAACAGAGGCAGAGGACTTATCCCAAAGATCCCATCGCTCCACAAAGGAGTGGACTTCCTGAGCTCACCTGTTAGCCCCTCCGGGAGTCTATTCACTCAGCTGGCTCTCGCCCAAACAGACCTCCAGGCAAGGACATATCTTACTAGCTCAGAACTTGCGGTTCATGGCACAGAACTGGGCAGGGTTATTCTGCAGTTAGGATTTGATGAATAAGTACTGGGGAAACTGAGCATTTAGACCTCAGCCCAGAAGTGGCTTCCCCAGGGAGACTTGCCTTCACCCCTTGCCTCAACAGATAATAATCTTAAACACCACCATTTATTGAGGATTTGTATTTGCTAAAGGCTGGACTTAACTCTCTCCTCCCAACCCCACTAGGAGATGGGTCCATTGGGTGGGTGGGTGGGGGAGACAGGTGAGGTGGGCTCCAGTGCCCACAACCCAGACTAGCCTTTATCCTTTATTGTGCCCTTCTGTGTTAGAGGCCTGCAGGACACCTGTTGAGTGTCTACCTCCCCAGCTGCACTTCAAGCAAGCAGAATACTCACCATCTTAACCTCATGCCTGTGAATAGTAGGCCCTTGAAAAAGTTTATTTGCATACATTAATGAATGAATGAGTGAAGAGATGTCAAGCAGAGGATCTGAAGGGCCTTCTCACCACCAGGGACCCTGCTGTATAAAAATGGTCTGATGAGAACAGGGAGCAGGAGCCAGACATTCAGACCATCCTTAGTGTGTTGTGCATAGTCGCAGAGTCACAACCAGAGTCACTCTGTGCACCAGTCCTCCCCTGGAATGGGGGTGATAGCCAGAACTCCTGGATCAGACCAGGGTCCAACCTGGGTTCTGGAGTCCCCAGAAGGTTCTGAGCCTCAGTGATCATAACACACCCTTCTCTCTCTCCCCCATAGACCAGCATCTAGGCCCTAAAAGGGTGGAGGTCAGGGTTTTAGTCCTACACCTTAACCTCTACCAAAGAGCCTGCTTGTACAGGACCAGAATTCCTTTACATTTGGAGAATTTCCCCTGAACTTGATCCTTGTCAATTTGGGGAGATTCTTCTCATCTCCCCAAAAGTCTGTCTCTAGAGGGGGGTAGATGGGGACAGCCACGCATCCGTCCCAGGTACTGTCTGGGCACACTCTGAGTGACAGATGCAAAAATACTCCTTCAGGGCCCCAGCAGGCTTCTCTCTCCCTCCCTCACTGCCTTGCTCGCCTCCCAGCCAGCTCGCTTCTTTATCTTATCAAAGCCCCGTAATTACAATTGCTATTTTGTTTCTTCGAATCTGCAATCAGAGCTCCCTGGCCCTGATGAGGGAGCGCCTGTCAACCTGATCGCTGAGTGACAGCCCGGCCGCCTTTCCCGGCCGCCCCCACACTTCGCAAACACAAACACACACACACACACCCTCACCTCCTACAAACACAAACACACACTCCTCACTAACACAAACAGCTTCTCTCCACAAACACGCCCTCGCGGAGACCCAAACACACACCTTCAGCCTCTTTCCAAACGCATCCCTCACCCCCGGCCCACCCCAGGCCCTCAGATCCACACCAGCTGGCACGGCCGCCGGGGCTGCCACTCGTTCCTCCTGCGCCAGGCGTTCAAAGCGCTGCGGACTCTCCGCTCACCGTTGAAATGCAAATCTTGGAGACTGCGTTAAGTACTTGGGACACAGTCTGGGAATCGTCCCTTCTACCCCGCACCCCCAAAGGCAGGCTGCCCTTCGTCCAGCAGTCTGTAGACCCCAGTGTAAGCCTTCATCTCTCAACGCTCCTTGTCTGGAGTGAATTGGCAGCATTCCTACTGTGCGCTGAGGGTGTAGAAGGGGGATCGAGAGACGGGGCGAAGAGGGAAGAAAAACTTCCTAGCACTATCCGCGGGGCACCTGGTCTGGCCGGGAAATTCCTGGATGAAGGGGCAGACGTGGATTGGGCCCCCATTGCGGGCAGGAGCTCGCTAGGCGCTGGCGGGAGAATATCGGAGACCCACCAACACAACAGTCAAGGCACACAGTGAGCCATCAGCTGCGCGTGTGTGGGGGTAAATACTGGGGCGAAGCAACGCGCAGGGGCTAGCTGGGTTGGCCTCCCCCTGCCCCCAGATGACTTTTCCCAGCACCCAGCGGGTCTCCCACGCCTCCAACCTTGAACGTGCGGAGCAGGATTTCGGAGGCTATAGGCGAGAGGAGGTAGTGAAGCGCTCTAACAGGAGCCCTTCCAGTGAATGATGAATGAATGAACGAACTTAGCCTTAGTAACTTATTCCCTTGCCTTCCGCCTAAACTTCGGCGGCCAGACCACTTGAGGGCAGGGAGCCCCTGTACGCCTAAAGCCCCTAAAAGAGTTGACTTGGGACAGCGACAGGGACACAGGCGGTTTCAACATTGCCCACCAGAGGGCGCCAGCTCCCCCTTCCCCTCCTTCTCTAACCCGTGCTGCGGGAAAGTGAATGGTCTCAAGCCTGGCTGCCACCCTCCACCCTGGTTCTTGGTGGAAGCACTTCAGGAAATCCTCCTGGAGAGGAGAAAGGGGCCTGCGACCCTGATCACTGCAAAAAACAGAGGGATCACCTTCCTTTATCCTCAACTTGAAAAAGTGAGGTTAAAAACTGGACCCTCTTTGCTCCTCACCACAGCGAGCTGGAAACCTCTTCTAGGGATATGTTGAAGAGGGAGTGCTTTCCAGGGACATCCTCTCCCAAGTTTACATCAGCTGGCCCAATACCACCAGCCCCTTCGGGTTATCTAGGGACCCCTCCTACTTGCTCAACTCACTGTGGGAGGGAGTGGGCCAGGCCCCTCCAGGCACTCTTCTCCGTCCATCCTCAGCATGTCTGGCCCCAGGCTATCCCAGGAGGTAACCTTTTATTTGTTTGTTTGTGGGCACTAAGACACCCTACCCCATCAACACAGCTGCTGAACTGCTGACCCCAGAGTTGGTCACATACACATGCATCCCATCAGGTACTGAATACATCCCTTTCTCTTTCTGGCACAGCAGCAGCCAAGCCCAAGAACCACCTGATTCCAGGCACCAGAGACTCCAGACCAGGCGGTGTGTGTGCACAGGATAAGGGGGGTGTGTGTGTGTCAGAAACCCCTTAACCTATGAGTCTGAATCCCAGGGGATCCTCTTTGCCCCCATATGCCAGGCCACCCGGATTCTGGTTTCCCTGTCACCCAATCTGGTCAGCCCCCTCCATCTGGCCCCTGGAATCAGGTTTCTAAGGCTCCACAGAAGCTCAGAGACAGCCTGCAAGACTGGAAGGAGCAAAGACATGCCTCCTCCCTACTCAGAGCCCCCTCATGGGGCTAGAGATGCACATTCCTCCGGCTGCTTAAACCCCCTTATCTGCCCCCCTGCCCATCAGCCTGAGTGCTGACAGAGGCCCAGACCCCTTGTTTGAATGGTGATAACCTCCTGGGATGGCCCTCCCCCACCTGTAGGGACTGGGAATGGGCTTGGTGTTGGGAGGTCCTCTTCTAGCAAGGCAGTTTGGGACTGGGCCTGGCTGGGGCATAGCAGTATCCCACATTTCCTCACCCTCCCCCAGGCCTGGGACCACCCTCAGTGCTGCCACACTGCCACCTGGTGGTCCCTAGGGTAATGCCACCCCAGCAGGGAAAGAAGCCACATGAGTTGCAAAAAAACAAAACTCTACACTTTATTTCACCCTTCATCCAAAAATGTAAAAAGTGTTTAAAATGTCTAGTCCTGAGCTTTAGATGCTGACCTCTAACCTCAAAGACAAGTGCGGAGAAAGGATCAGGACAGTTCAGAGTTCCTCCCACTCATGGAGAAAAGGGAAGCCCCGGGTATGGTATAGAATTAGAAGAACACCAGGGCCCTGTGGAGAATGGGACCCACTTTCTCCTAGTACCAGCCCAAGACCTCCCACACCACCCTTCCTCTTCAATGAAGAAGACATTTGAAATTCTTGATACTTGTACAGCAACATGATGCATGGCATGTATGGCAGGCAGCTAGCTGACCTGAGGAGAGCAAAAAAGAGATAAGCATCTAGGCCCTCACCTGCTCCTCCTGCTCTCCCAGACCCTGCTGGACACCCCTCCCTCCCTCCCACTCACCAAGGAAGGCTAGGGCCTGCCCCTCTGCTTCTTGGCAGGAAGGATGGGACACAACTCAGCTTCCTCCTCCTCACTCTCGTCGTCTTCGCTCTCTTCCTCAGAAACATCATGGCTTACAGTAACTGGTGTATACACAGATAGTAAAGGGAAGGGGAGAAGGTTCAAGCCAGACCCCTTTCATACCACACATCATTTATTCATCCACTGTGGTGCTAGGCTTACAGGGCCCCGACCTCCCAGAGCATATGGTCTAGATGGGAAGAACCTCAGACACTAAACTAGGTAACAAAGAGCCAAGGAATTACATATCACTGGAGCTGGAGAAGCTGGGACAGGTTCCATGAAGGAGGTAGGCATGAGAAAGGACAGAAAGTAGAGGGCACATCACGGAGAACCCGTATGGCAGCTACACTGGGATATAAAGCTGGAATGGGGCAAGGGTGTGGAGTCGAGCGAGACCTGATGGAGGGTACACTCTCACCAATCTGGTGGCGCCCAGTGATCCGCACAGGACCAGAACCTGACTTCAGGCGGAAGGTTACAGGAGGTTGGAGCTGGAAGTCATCCAAACTGAGCTGGGAGGAAGACAGGGATGAAGGCCTAGCCCACCTCTGCCCTCCCCCACCCCACAAAGTATGGCCAGGGAACTCACCATGGGTTGGCAGGACAACTTGAGGTTGGCCACAGGGACTGCAATCTCCTGGTGGTCATGGTTCCGGGCCACAACTTCTACCACATTACACTCATCTTTGGCCCTTTCCGTGAGGCAGAGCTGGGAAGGGTACACAACGCCTTGAAGGGGATCTCCCCAAGCAAGTATTGACCCCACAGTGCAGGCATCTACCCTAGAACTTCCCAAGCCTCAGGGGTCCCTGAGTTACCTGGCCTAGGGAGAGGGCCATTGGGAGGCTGGGGAATGGAGGACCGGTAGACCCAGGAGTTGCCTGCTTAGGTTCAGCTATTCACCAATACCCCTCTTCCCCACCCCTCACCATAGTCAAAGACAGCATGTGCTCTGCATCATCCTCTTCCTCTACCTTGAAGGTGAAAGAGCGCGTGTGTCCCGAGAGCTCACATCCTGTAAGAGATAAGTGAGTGTGCCTAGGTGTGAGTGCGCGTGTTATGTGAGGGGAGGGAGGGCGTTTCACCAAACCTTCGTCACGAGGCCATGAACTGCATCTACACGCCCACTTTTTCGGAACACCTGGGGCGCTCAGCCCTGGGCCACGCCGCGCACATTTGGGCAGGGGTCTCACCACCACTTCCGCTCCAGCTGCGGCGTTCGAGCCCCACCTACGCCTTCACCCACGTCGTGCACCCATCTGCATTCCTGTTGCTCACGCCTTCCTCTTACCGCCCCAGGACTACCCTCATCCCCTCCTTTCTCAATACCGAAGAAAAAACTGTCCATAGTGATCGGAGCCGGGGCCCCCAGCCTCCCGACGCCCTTGGCCCGGGTTCGGCTCTCCTGACTCCAACACGTTAAGGCGGCCATGCTGCAAGGGCCGCTGGGGAACCCCACCCACGACACGTACAAAGCAAAGAACTCCAGCAGGTTCTGGCCCCGCCTATTAAAGGGAACGCTCGCCACTGAAACGCCGCGGATCCCCGGCTTTTTCGCCCAGCCTCCGCTCAAACCTGTGTGTGGGTCGAGACCGCAGACAATGTTAAAGAAGCATGAACTCGGAACTGAATGTTCCCGTCCTTGCTCCTTACAATGACCCAGGCTTTCTGAGGGAGGCTCCTACTTCCATCTTCTCTAGCTCATCACACCTAGCGCCTCCAACCCAGGGTCGACTTCCCTCGAAGGGAAACTAGATATAAAAATGTAAATCTTGCCAATTCTCCCACGAAGGTGAGTTTCAGGGCAGCATTTTCCCTTACACAAAATGGCATCTTTCAGAGCTTCAGATGCTGGCTGGATGCTTGTGCTTGCCAGCAACAACTAACTCCTGCCCCTGGCAGAGGCCAACTTTCCAACCTGTACGGTCCTTTCCAATCTGCCCAGGAACAACATCCTTCCACCTTGGACTCCTGTCTCATAATTTGGGCGACTCCACACCTTTCACCGTTTGACTGAAGGACCTGGCAAGTTGTGCTCCTTATCCTATTTGACAACAGGACTTCACTCAAACAACTTGCCCCAACTCACACCCAAGTTATAACTGGCAAAAGGGTGGCTATGCCAAGAACCTGTCCACTTTTACCTTTTGCCTTACCTTGAGGAAACCCTGAAATAAAGTCTTTCATAGAAAAACGGAGTGGAAGAGGAAGGCAGACTGCCTTCAAGAGCTGGTCCCTAAACCTGTAACAGCCGTGGAGAGGAGTACTTGGCTTGTAGGTGAGGCATGAAGAGCAAGAGGAAAGGAAGGAGGAAAAAACAAGTCGGTTTACACAGTACACCACCACACACATTCAATTCAAGTTTTATTTTGCTTCTTGCATGGTCTTCAGATAGTTTTACAGTTCGTTTTCTACAGAAACTGAGCTGTGACCTACACAATCAAGGAAATATCATTCCGACCTTAATAAATATTCATAACCATAGGAAATAGCATAGCACTTTACAATCCTAGAGTGATGTATGCATAGGCCTGGACATCTCTTTCACAGTTAGCATCTGTGACGAGAAGACCAGCCAAAGTTAATAGAAAGCCAAGAAAAAGCCACAAGCAAATGCTAAAAATCTTGATTCCATAGGATGACCCTGAAATCCTCCAGATAAAATGCCATAATTGTGCACTAGTATAGAAAATGTATTTAAAAAGAAAATCAAATGACATAAACCCATTTAGAACAGTCATATCTCGGCCCATGAAAATGCAAACTTGGTTCCAGCTTTCCAACATACTATATCCTATCAGTTGAAGGTTTCTACCCTGAAAATGAGGCCTCCCTCCTTCCCTCCCTCCATCTCACCCATTCATGGGCCTTGGTTGAAAGTCTCTAGTGGTACCACTTCAGATTACTACTCTTCAAGACTCTCAAAGCCCACCCTGATGGAATTCTATGAAGAAAAATATGTTTCCAGTTTCCTCTCCTTGCCCCTTCCCTCAGCTCAAAACTAAACAGCTGATATAAAACTGAAGGGAAGCTGATGATAAAATACTGTTAGAATCTATGGAGAAATCAGCCAGCCATAATGAAAAAAATGAATTCTGCAGAGATTACCTGCTAGTCTCATGCTCAGAATCCTTAAAAACACCAAATCTAAATCAAAATACATGAAGCTTTCAGACTCTGATTAAAAGGAAAAAATAACCATTAAGTCACTGGTTATGCTCATTCTTTGTCTCTTTTAAAAATTCAATACAAACATGCAAGAATTAGACTCTGATTTAATAAAACCAGTAGTAACAGGTCTTGAAATTAAAGGACAACTGATCTGAGGGTGAACGGGACCAATCAGTCCCTGAACCCTACTTGACAGGTGTCAACCTAACATTTCACATGCTGACCTGCATTGAGGTTAATTTCTAGAAGTGACTGCACTTGCAACACATTAAGATTCCTATGAAGTTATAGGCTCTTGTACCCAAAGCAGTTGTGGCCTAGCCCTAGGTGGGAGGCACTTTAAAAATAAAACTTACTGGAAAAAAAAAAAACAAAACTAACCGAAGACAGAAGAAAGTCACCTTCCACTAATTTACATTATTCAAAGTGCCATCCTGAACCACACCCTTTCATTTTCAAAATGAAAAAAAAAATTACAAAATCAGTAAACACAAAGGCAGATCACAGCTAGTATATACAAAAAATTTACAACTTTTTCATTTTTAGGCTTTTGCCACAACAAGTGCACATTTGTCCCTACAAAGCACAGCATGCCTGAACCAATCATCACTATAGGAGACAACTGGCCAAGATTTTACAAAAAAGCAGGAAATCCGCCCAAAATTGAAATCACTTATTCGGCTTAAACTATGCCACAACCATCCCACTTGGAATTTATACCCGGAAGCCTCTGAAACCCATTAAATCTTTTTCTTCTCTGCCATGTCCCCCCCCAGAATGAGACATTTCATTCAATAAGCCGAGGATGATAAATGATTTTTGATTATGTACTTAGGTGGGAAATGCAACCACACTGGATGCAGAAAACAGTGCTGAAAGAGCCCCTCCCTATAAGCCCATGTTAAGAGGTCTTGACACTTAACATAAGACCCCAAAATCCTGTTTTATATAGGATTTGAAGCAATACCATCTTCTTCCAACCAGTGATTAAAGTGTGAAGAGTGAATTTTATATATTCTTCTTTGTTTCCAATCCCAAATGGCTGATTTGTTTTCCGCTCCAGAGGCCGACCTGTATGAAGACCCCAACCACCACCCACCCGGTGAAGTTAAGAGACTTTTGGACAGTTCATAGCGCCAACAAATGTCACAGGCTCCGACCAAGTATAACCACATCCTTTGGAAATCCTTCCATTTTTGCAATTTCAAAACATCCTAACTTGCTGTAAAATTCCAGAATTCTTTTATCATCTGGTCTCACTTCACAGAAAGCCCCCCTGGAGCCTAGAAATAAAACAAATAATCAAAATATGTGTTAATTAGTAAAATTATGGACATGAATTGTGACTAATCTTTAATAGATTTCAAACAGTTTCATAACAGGTGCCTGTCTATTCCAACCCCTAAATATCATGTCACAATTTTTAAATTTTTCATTAATATTAAATGAACATTAATATTCTCATTATTAAATACTGCAGCGATAACTATTTTAGATGATGGACATGTTAACTAGCTTGAATGTGGTTATTTCACAATGTATTTCAAGTCACCAAATTGTACACTTTAAATATATGCAATTCTTAACTGTCAAATATACCTATCTCATTAAAAAGAATTTCAACCACCATGGTGAAAAAGGTGAAGGGATTAAGCATAAAAATAAAATTCAACCACAAGTTAAAACTCTTCTCCAGAAAGAAAACCTTTTGGGGAAAAGGTTATAAGAAACCTCAATGCAAAGGATACCTCTGTTTAATATCTTAATATAAAGTACCACTGAAGGGGCTCACAGGGCAGAACCTAATCCAGTGTGTCATAGACCATTATAAGCAGAATGAATGTGTTCTATATTCTAACATACTTCATATACCCACCTACGTGATTCAGTTCCAAGCACAACACTGTACAATACTAAGAATTATGATTTCAGAGTTGTTTTAATTACCCCAAAGGGACACCACCGACTCAAATGTTACAAAAATGCAACAAGTGCATTGTCATGTATCAACAACCCTGTAATGAGGGCTCAAAAAACTTTCCACTTTTGTATTGCCCAAAAGCTAAAGTTTTTTACATTTTTTAAAGGCAGTTAAGAGGGAAAAAAAAAGGACTATGCAACAGAAACCATACGTGGTCCTTAAAGCCTAGAATACTATCTATCTGGCCCTCCATAGAAAAAGTCTTCAAATGTAAAGCCAAATATTTTTGAAGGCTGAGTTTAGGTAAACTCAAAAAACTGGTGACTCTGCATTCCTAAATGAAATTTCTCGAGGTTAATTTAATTTTCAACTATCATTTATGAATCTCCTGGCAAAATAAATATAACCTCATGTGTTCATTTCTCATTTAATTGAGGTGCAAAGTAAGCATTCATGGTGTAAAAGAGCAGCCTTTTTCAATTATTAATAAGCATGCAATTCTTGCACAACTAATAATGCATAAGTCAAATCATAAGTGGTGTAAAATATAGTCTTGCCCCCCCCCAATGCCCACCTAAACACCAGCAACTCCATATAAATATATATATATATATATATATATATACTCACCATTAGCCTTCAGTGAAGACAGGAGGCAAGCCATCATGCTTTTGGCTACACTTGGGTCAGTTACTTTTTTGTGAATATCCATCTTTATCAGAGAAGGGAAGTTGGCAAGGAAAGTTTCTGGCAAAACTTCCTGCTCTTCATGGAAACTCAACATTATTTTCTAAAAATTAGAATTTTCTAAAAATTAGAATCTCTTTAGACTTTCAGTAGCTACTCATTATATCTATAACCTAACTAGAGAACTCAGCAACAGGAAAGGAAAATATTCAAGAGCTCTTTCAGTCATAATTATCACACGTAGAATTAGCTTATAGTTCTAGCTGAAACATTTTCACTTTTAAAGACTATTTCTAAATATAATCATATATCCTGCATTGGATCCTCGAACAGAAAAAGGACTTTAGTGGAAAACTGGTGAGTAAATAGTGAAATTTATAGTAATGTACCAAAGCTGGTTTCTTAGACTTGGACAAGTGTAGAAAAATGGGTGAGGGATACACAGGAGCTCTGTATTATTCCTAAGATCTTTAAATTTTAAATTATTCAAAATAAATTTTTTAGTTTGTATGGCTTGCACAAAAAAAGTGAATGTACTTAACGCTGAACTATACAGTACACTTAGAAATGGTTAAGATGATAACTTTTATGTAATGTATATTTTACCACTTTTAAAAAAAGGTTTGTTAACAGACACACTGGTCATTCTTTATATGTTCTTATACTGAAAACTGTAGTTGTCAGATACTGAACAGCAACACATCAACAGCTCTATCACCAACACGCTGCTGTCAGTATCAATAGTCCCTTAGTGAGGCCATTCCAAACCAGCCTCTCATTACATAGCTAGGGCAGAAGGTAAAAGAGAGAAAACTACAGAGAGAATGTGAGAACACTGTTGTGGTGAGAGCGGTAAGGAATTTCAGAAAAGGGGAAGAGGAGCAAAGTAGAGTCCAAATACATATCTAAAAGTATTTATTGAACATAAAAATTATCGTTAAGAAGGAACTATTTTAAAAATGCATATACTGATGAATAAACCAAAACAATCATTACTTGATCAATGTGGGGCACAACATTTTTTTTAGAGGAAAGATTCAATGAAGCTGGATCACATAACAAGTGCTCCTATCAGAAAGCATTGAGAAAAGCATTACTGAGAAAGCCAAGTTAACCGCCTGACAACCAAGCAAAGAGATTTTAATTACCTACACTTGCCCTGAGTACCCAGAAGAGACTGTAACATCCTTAAGTTTGGTGCTTCAAAACAAGGAGAAAAAAAAAAGGTTCTTTAATTGTCTACACTATTTTTTTATTTGAGGAAGTATTACAATGCTTCCAAATTCAAAACTGTCCTAATACTGAAGGAACATTGAAAAAACAGCACATTAATAAGCCCTAATTCTCTTCTGTGAGAAATTTAGAAAGCACTGAGAATTTAGGATGTATCTTCTTAGGAAGGAAGGAAGGTTCATATGCTTACTTTTTATTTTAATAAGTACTTAAGTAAAAATTACTACAGTATAATTCTAAACCTCTGCATTACCTCCGCCTCAGACAGTTCTTTGTCACCATTTGGCTTGGTATACTTCTCTTGCATGAAGGGAATCCAGGAAATTTTACATTTTTTAATGAAGGGGGTTACATCTACGGTGCCCAGGGCATAACCACATATGCCATCTTCATCTTCTAGGACAAAGCAATAATCCAGGCTGAGGGAAAGCAGCCCTCCTACTAACCTGCTCAGAAGAAAAGAGGCCAGAGTGAGTTTACAAGTCACCAACACAAAATTCAGACCTCAGTGATGTGAAGGCCCAAAGCACTTGAATGACAACCTGTGGCAACTACACTCAGTGTATGAAGAAACTGGAAATACACACATATTAATGTTCAGGTTTTATTAAAACTAAAGTGGGATTTCTAAAAAACTATTTCCAGTCATCACCTCCCCTCAATCTAGTAAACCTGGCTTTGAAATATCTACTTCCCAAATCCAACAAATCCAAATACTTAATCACATACTTGTCTCCAATAAGGTCAGGTTGACTTTGAAAAGGTAAACCCACTCCATCGTCATACATTTCTCTGCAAATCTTGTACACGGAAGCCTGAAAATATAATTTAGTTAAGCGATACATCAAGAAAAATGGGAAGAGAATTTAACAAACAATGTGGCTCATAAATCTGATTGGACTTATAGGACAAAATGTATGGCCTGTCATAATAATCACATTTGCTCTGTTAAATTAAGATTTGCTCAGTCATAGTTGTAACACCAGTAGAAAACAGAATGGTTGTAGTAAACACTGAGAAGTGCTTTGCAGGAAATGGTTATAGGCAGTAAGTACTGGATTCAAAATCCAGCAAACTATGGGACTGTCTCAGTTTTCTGAGACATGTTTTAAAGATGCTACAGTCTTTAAACAGGTTTGCTTTTCTCTGTAGCTGATTGTCAACAGCCTGTAGGCACTTCCCAATGAAAAATTACAGAACACTAGTACATTGGAGAAAATCAGCCAAGGACACCTATCATTTACACACTGTTTAGTAATTCCAATTCTGAATACATTTCATCTGAATTTTTAAAGGGAGGAATTAAAGAACATATCACAATACGTTAGCAGTCCGAATTCCTTCGGTTCGTCCTTAAATATTCCCCCATCCATGATCAATGTTTAGTTAACTCCATCTAAAGTTCATGTTTAAGACAGAATGATTAACTAGGGAGTCCAAAGGAGAAAAGTAGTAATGTGCACCATAACCATACAGCAGGTTGGTAGATAGACAATTACCTCATCTTTAGGAAAATATGGTCTGATAGTATAAACTTTGGAGGTAGGAGTCAGTGGAGGTGGTTGAAAAAAGAGATCATTTGCCCCATCAATTGGCAGCAAACGCTGTGGGAAGGAAAAAAAAGGAGATGAATTAGTGTTGGGAAAATATCAATTTCTTCACATGGGTGTGCACTGCAGATTACCAATTTAACATTAATGGCTACTGCAGGCAGACCTAAAGAAGAGGGGTGTACTATGCTTTACTAATATAAACACCTCTTTGCTGAGGGAGGGGAATGCTTCTGAATAGAAATTACCCAAACTGAGTTACACAGTTTTAGTGGCATTTAATATGTATTTAAATTTACAGTTAAAAAAAAAAACAACAAAAAACCAACTCCAATTATGACAAATTTTTTTTTTTTTTTTTTAGCAAAACCAATCTCATATAGACCATCTTTCTACTAAAAGATGGCAGAACAGCATGTCAGGAGGAGAGGTTTGGTCTGAAGAGGGTTATCTGTCCAGGAGACGCTTTATTCCCAAAGCAATGCGCTTCAGTTTGCTGTGCGCAGCAGAGCACCTGTTGGGGGGAGAAAAGTAGAGCACCTGGAAAGTCCATGAACAAATTCTAATACCAAATATGCTTCGTATTTTGTTCGCATTTTCATTAACAGACTGTTTTTTTCAAGTGTTTAAGTTTTATTTATAAAATAATTGTGAAAGTATCCAAAAGCCCTTTCACCATTCACTTGCATAATTATTCATTCTTTTTGCTCATGGAGTTTCCACCGGCAGACAAGCATGCGCGCATTGTGCATTGCGGGCGCAGATTAAAATGCTGTGCGACCTGCAAAGAAACAATGTGAAGTGTACACCTAGAGCCGCTGCGCTTCGCAGGCGCGGGGGGAATTGGCAGCATCTCCTTCAGAAATTACTGTGAAAGAGGAGGAAAATTTGATTTAAAATCCAGCTATGTAACTAAATTGAATTTGGGACTAGAAAGCCTTCGGCAGACCAATCCTTCCAGCCATCTGATGCGTAACATAAGGTTTCTCATAAAACAAAGAAAATGTCAATTCAGTTGTGAATTCATATTGATACCTGGAACTCTCCTGCTAGACCACCTCTAAAGGCCCAGGGTTCTTGGTCTCCAATTAAGAACTGTGCTGAAGAATGACTACGACACCCTGTTGAGATCAGATCCAAGCGGAGAACGTTACGAGAAAGGGGATTTCCTGGGGTCTCAAACGTCCAACAAACTAATAAACACTTTGTGGAAAATAGCTCTCTAACAATAATAATCCAGGGTTTCAAGACAAGGCTGTGATAATAATTTTTAAAGAATTCATAATGAAATTTTCAATACTGATGAGTCCTTCCTCTGATTAATAAATAATTACTGTTAAGAGTTCTACCTTTTCTTTAAATGTTGGAAGAAAAGTAAATCTCAAGTTTGTCTGGGTCAAGTCTATACATTCCCTTAGAAACAGCTATAAAAATCAATTTAGCTGCTTGCTATGTAGTGAAATTACAGTAACTATAAAGCGAAATTAATGAGAAAGATAATGAGTCATTTTATTATCACAGCCCATGAAGGAATCAAACCTGTCTGAAGTCACATTTTACATTTTGAGAAAGGGAACAGGAAAGGGGAGAGGGGAGAAAAGGGTTAATCTTGTCAGAAAACTAAGGGCAGCAGAATAAATAACAAGGACAATCCAAATTCAGAGGGGGCTAGTAATACTACTAGCCTGACAGAAACTGAGAACTAAGGAGAGCTGACTGATGCTCCTAATTTGTCCAGAGCTAAAACATACTTTTCTCAAAAGTATGACAATAACTGGCTCCTCTGATTGACCATCATAATCTTTGCAGTGCGCTGAACACATGCACGGAGAAGTAGGCTTTGTGATCCAGAAGTTAGCTTTAAGGTTCACCACTTAACCAACTTCATATTCACAGACAATAAAGGCAGCTAACAATAAGAGATAATTAAAGGCAATACTTGGAGGCCAAATCAGAATCACCTGCCTAGTCTTCTGACAAGATAAGCAGCGCAATATAGTTCTTTTCCATTTGAAGACAGCATTCTACCTCCTGTTCAAGTTAACAGTCTCATCAGTACAAGGTATAGTGTGCTAGTCAGACAGTCCCAAAGCAAACCAATTTTTTTGCTGACAATTCAAGCCCTTTAAGAGATTATATCCAGGTTTGTCACTTTTTAGGGGTAGGGGTACTTAAAAAAAAATATATAATGTAATATTTGTAAAATAAATATGAAATGGGGTCAAAATTTAGGCTATGAAGAAAACCTGCCACATTCCATAGCTCAGTGTAAATTTACACTGCAGGAAAAAACTATACCTCTCAAACTTTTAAGATCAGCCAATTTCCCCTCTCCCCCACTTTGAGACTACAACATAACTAGCACTTGCAACTATTGTAATAAAAAGCTGCATGTACGAAGAGCTGTGTAAATGAAAACATGGTTAATGCCTCAGTCGCTGCGCAAACGTGACTTCAGTTCATGCCTACTGCCCTTAAATCTACCTGAGCTACCTCACAAATAGAACCTTTCAATTTAAGCTAATTAATCATGACGCGCTGTGAGCATCTGCCGCTGTCCATCCAATAGTAGTAGACACTTGTGCTGAAGATTCTCCCATCTGTACACAATGGGGAAGAAGATAATAGAAGTCGTTAGTAATCAAAAGTACTGCATAGCCACATTCTTTAAAGGACTGAATGCCAGCTGGACTGGAGAGAGGAAACAAAGGGTTCTAATCAGTAACTCCTTGAAATTACTATAGAATCAGGAAAATACTCTCCTTGTCATGAGCTTTTTGTGAAGCTATGTGAATGCAAAGATGATCATTTAAAACTTCTAAGATGCTCTCCTTGTAATTGTACAGCTATCTATACAATCTGGGAAAACTGCACCATAATTGGACAGTGCAAAGGTAAAACCTGAGTGGAAACAACACAATATCTATATAACCAAGAATTTAACTTTTGCCCTGGCTGGGTGGCTCAGTTGGTTAGAGCATTATCTTGTACACCAAAAGGTTGTGAGCTTGATTCCCAGTCAGGGTACCTATCTAGGCTGCAGTTCAATTCCCAATTGGGGTGTGTGTGGGAGGCAACCAATTAACGTTTCTATCTCACATCAAAGTTTCTTTCTCTCTCTCCCCCTTCCTCTCTCTCTAAAATCAATAAACATATCCTCAAGTAAGAATTTTTTAAAAAAAAGAATTTGTAATAATTCTTGAATTAAAAACAAGATGGAAATTTAATACTTAAATCCCTATAAAAGATAATTATAACTCCCTGGTCAGAAGCCTGGAAGGTAACTGCCGTCATCCAACAACCAACAGAGGTTATTTCCTGAGTCGAAGAGCAGACATCTATCACAGAAAAGAGGTAATCTCTTAGAGCCTTTTAACAAGAGGTCAAAAATCTCTGTTCTACCTGTTGTGCTACATATACAGGAACCCTAAGTTCTATATTTTCAAATTAACAAAGACTATACTCTTAGCTGCTAATTAGTTGTATCACAGGAAAACCACTATTTTTAAAACTTAAAAGCCCAAAGTATACAGGCAGAAGGTGATAAATTTCATTGCCACTACTCCTTAGTTAACCCAAGCTCACAGTGTTTCACACACCTGCTGCACAATCAAGACCATGTAACCCACCACAGTATTTGTGACTACTATGAAAACTATGACATGTCAGTCAGCCTTGCTGCCTGCTGTGTGCTGTATTGTAAGTCCATTCCATATTCCTTACAGCTGGATTGATAACCTGGAAATGAAATGAGGTCCCTGGAGAAACTTGGCCATGCTGGTGCTTTTTACCAAGTCTGAATATTTAAAAAAAAAAAAAATTGGTTTTCAAAGAAGACATACAAAAGTCCATTTAATGAAGTTTTTAGGGGGCTGCAATTTCCATCCCCTGCTAAAACCAATTACTTGGCAGAGAAATAAAGAAAAAGCCATGTGAAGTAATACCAAGTAGCACCAGAATAGCCCACCACTAAAGCTCGCATGCGCACAGGGCTGGGAGGATGGCTTCCTCTTGCCAGGCCCCTTAGTTTATTTCAGCAATTGTTCTGTTAAACAGCATTAATGTTATCAAGACACAGCAAGCAGCAGAGAGCTTACCAAGTCACAATTCATAGTGTCTCGGCTCCAAATCAGATAAAAATGGTATACAGGGTTCCATCCAGGAAGCATTCAGTCATAGCAAGTTAAAGTCAGTACTTTCTAACACATTTTCAAAATGTTTATGCTGAATTAGCCCAAGGGAGAAAAATCAGTGTGCTCGATGTATTTACTGAGACTTGCACCTCAAGTCTGCAACAACAGCTACATGTCTGAAAAAAACTCTAGGCAAAGAATTTAAACAGAGATGGAAATTCTCAAGTTCCCTAAATATTTTCTCCCTGTGGGATAATCTGTCTTTTTTAAGGAACAATACATCTGAGACGAGATTATTCCTGGTGCACCTACCTAACCACTGTACAAAAGACTTCACCATAGACATTATACTCTTGATATCCCAAACATAGGAGTACATGTCATAAAGGATTGTTCTGTTGGCACAATTGGAAAGTCGAGTGAACATTCCCATCACTAGTCCGCACATCTCTTCAAACTTGGCTGCTCGTGACCGCCATTCTTCAATCTGTTGAAGTTGAAGATCAATAAAGAGACTCAAAAAATTGCAAGCTTAACAAAATAATCTAAAACATACTTATAAACTAACCTGGTTATCAGGTGCAATTTACCGTAACCACTAAAGAATCACTGAGCTTTAAACTCTTTAGATAAGCAATAAAAGTTTGTGTCTGCCAGGTCCAGTAGCTCAGTTGGTTAGAACACCAATCAATATGCCAAGGTTGTCGGTTCAATCCCCACTCAGGGCACATTCAAGAATCAACCAATGAATGCATAAATAAGGGGAACAACAAATCGGTTTTTCTCTTTCCAAAAATCAATAAATTACGAAAATTTTTTTTTAAGTTTGTGACTGCTCAAACTGACAAAATATTCCTAAAATAATCAACTTTGACTTCCTTAATTTCTAACTATAAGGTTAAACTATGGAACTGTATATACCAGATTTGGTAGAGTCCACGTCCACTTTATAGACTATTCTAAGATGTGGTCTATTTTCTGCCAGTTATCAACGTACTCATTTAATACCTTCTCCATATCATCAGGGGACCGACCCATCCAGGCTAGAGAAGCAGGTAAATTAAGCATACTCACCTTTTCAGAGTCTTTTCCTTTGCAATTGACACTGACAACACTGCTATTTGCTCGAAGCCACTGGAACTCTCGTAACATCTGTGCTCCTTTGGGTCCATGCTCATAAGGTAAGTAGAAAAGATCAGCAAGTAACTGCAAATCCTCCAGAGTCACTGGTTCTACAGTGTACAAAGGCTTTTCATTTGGACCTGGCACAAACTGCTCCTTGTTTGTCTGTTCATCAGTCTGCATAGGGGCAATATCACTGATGCAATCTTCCTGCATAGACATCTCTGGGGATTTTGATTCAGCTATGCTCTCTTTATCAGTGTCCATTGGTTTCAATTCCTCTGACATTTTAGCTTCTACAATTTCAGTTAGTATTTGATTGTCATTCTTGTTGTCTGTTTCTTCTTGCTTTTCCACTACCATGTCCATAGGTTCCTCATCTGGCTGTTTCTTTTCTTCTTCCTTGGTCAGAGCTGTAGGTTCACCCCTCAAGGCTGCACCCTGGCTCATAATGGGCTCCTGGTAAACTGTTGTAACTACAGTTGTAGCATTTAAAGAGGGTGCTGCAACTAGCGGAGTCCCATCAACTACACTTGCTTTGGCTCCACTGTGTGCAACTTGCCTACCTACAAAAACAAATTGCCACAAAGATAATCAGAATTAGAAACAGAAAAATCAGATCTAGAGTAACATTTTCTTACAGCTATAGCTGGAACCTCAATTTCAGCTTCCAAATTATATGAGCCCTGAGAAAAGTACAATTTCTCTAAAATCATTAGGGAAGTGGGGAAAGAAGAAACAGATGATAAACATCCCTACATTCCAACACCTATTATCACTTCTTTTGAAAATATGTATTTAAAAGGTTAATTATTTCAAAATAAATATTTTTTAAACAAATTAGCATTCCATCAAGACACAAGCCATTTAAGACCAAAAGATTTTAAAAACCTTACTTTTTCTCTAGATCCCTAATCATATTGCTTGGTAGACCTATAGCAAGGCACATCAAAAAATGTTCTTTACTTTATGACTCAAACCATGTGATCCAACCCCCTTAACAAAGAATAGCCAAAACTCACTACTGTACTGATGAGGTACGCCAAATTCCTGTAACCATTCTGTTAAAGCTAATTTTAGAGCCATCTGTGGACTATAAAGTACATCAGTTTCAATATCTTCATCACTGCCTTCGTTTTCTAACTTTATCTGGATTGATACAGTACTGTCTTCACTGTCAGCTGCAAAAAAAGAGAAAGAACACAAAAACAGTTTTGATTACAAAAGCCTCCTGAAAGTGACAGGAGACAAATGCAAAACACTGGTTGTTACAGCACAACCAGAGAAGCAAAGACCTGGAAGAACAAACCTTAAACATAAAAAATGCAAATGCAACCAAGACCTTTCACTGAACAACTTCACTTTGATTAGTCATGTAAATGTACTGCTAAATGTAAAGTCACAATTGAAATAAAGACTAATTTTAGAAATACTAAAAAAGTCATTTATAAATGTCCTACTGAGTACCAATTATTGCAAATGCAAGGTTAAAGGCACTATGCTGTCCATGAAGAAAACATTCCCTACCCTTCTGGGGATTATAACTTAATCAGAAAATAATTATTAAAAAATAGGCAAATTAATAAATGCATTGCAGAGAAAGAGTTAAATCAATTAGAGAGCCAACATATGAGCACAGATACTAAGCAAATAATGAATCTCTGAACCAGGATAGTGGTAGAGAAAATTAAGTCTGAACTCTGGCTTGGTATTCAGAACCTTCTATTCTTAGCTCTCTTCCTCATTTCCCTATACATGGTCCAGTTTGGACTATTCCTCAACATGCTTCATGCAGTCTTAAAAGAGAAAGGAGCTAAGTGCCATGAATATAGAGGGGGTGAAGAGTATATCCCTAATTTTGTGGGAGGTTTTCATTGGGGAGAGGGAGGATAACAATGATTGGGATTTAAAGGGAGACATTAATTCAATAAACAGAATGGGAAGTAGGGGTACAGAACTGAGAAACAGAACACAAGTATATACCAAATATATGGTGACAGAATATGATTTTACTGTGGGCGGTGAGCACACAATGCAATATACAGATCATTTATCACAGAAATGTACACCTGAAACCGATATGACCTTATTAACCAATATCACACCAATAAATTTAATTCTAAAAAAAGAACAAGTATGTAACTACATATCACCAAGCATCCATGTGACATTTCAATACCCCCAAATGAGTTAAAATTCAATTAACTTCAAATTTTCAGTATCCAGTGTTTTCACCTCCAGCCCACCAATCCTTTAATGCCCAGCAAACCTTACTAATACTTTGACCCAGTTTAAGTATCCTTCCCTCTATAAAATTGTTTCTTACCACCAATTTGCTTATCAGAAATAATCATTCCTTCCTGTGTTCCTATAGCACTTTGTAGATAATTATCTCAGCACTTCTTATATATAGTACAGTTGCCTATACGCTTTGTACAACACCAGACTGTGTTCTTCAAAATTCAGGAACACTTTATTCTTTGCACCCTTCATGCCCAGGAAGATGCACTTGCCACACAAGAGGTGTTTAAACGTTAATGAATAAACAACTAGCCAGCATCCTTTTATTTGAAAATCAATTAGAAATTTTTCATAAATAAAAATTCAGTAAGCCAATGTTAAAAAAATGAGAATATGTGCCATACATGTAAGCTAAATCTAAATGATATGTGAAAAACCTCAGATAAGAATAAGTTGTCTAAAATATCCCATTGAATATGTCACCTGAAAACACAAATTGAATCTGAATTCTAGAGATAATTTTAACACTAAAAGACTAGTCAGTCTAGTACTCAAAGGCTAACACACAGTTAAAAACAAAAAACTGAGGCCAGGAGGTTGTCCAAAGCCACTCAGCCCTTCTTCTATCATATACTAGTATGTACATATCTCATTCATAGGACTAAACAACACACCTTAAAAAAATCTCTTCAACTATGGTTACAAAGAAACACTTATCTACCAGTGTCTTTAGTTAAACCCAGCTCTTCTCCCAAGGTCAAGGTTTAAGAAGTCTACTTACTCATCACTACATCTTTTCTCACTCCGTTCATGTTTGATTTGTACCAGGTGGCAAGGGTGTGGATAGCAACATAGTTGGCTTCAAATTCACAATTTGGATTAGTCAGGACTCCTTTTAACCGTGGGATGAGTTCTGTGGATCTTCCTTTGTATGGGCCCAGAAATAGTCTCTTCTGATCATAATCATTAGCATGAATGTTATCCCATATTACTGGCGCTCTCTTAATAATCTTAGAAACCTCTTCGATGGACTCTACTGGAATTTCTTTAGAAACAACTTTGGGACCTAGAAATAATGACCACGTTTAGTTAAAAGACCTTTATATGTGGTTCTTCAAAACATATTCCATACAATATTTTATTGTATTTTCTTTGTAATATGTATACTTTCTAACAATCTCTTTTTAAATAACACAGCAACCTGTCTTTTTACTTAGTTTTAATCACCCCCTTCCAATATTTCTAGAAACAGAATTAATCCAATTAGTCCAAAGGTATAAATATTTAAGGTTTGGTAAAGCTTCCTCAAATTGATATGTTAATAAGAAATAAATTTACATGTAAACAATTTCTTTTTCCATTATAATACAGTATATCCTTAATTAGACAAACCCCAATTAACCTAAACTATGGAATGATTTCTAACTTTAATTCTTAGAATAAAAGCTAATACAGTGCTGTGGCTCAGTGGATTGAGCGTCGGCCTGCAAACCAAGTGTTGCTGGTTCGATTCCCAGTCAGGGCACATGACCAGGTTGCACATCAGGTCCCCAGTTGGGGGCGTGTGAGAGGCAACCACACAGTGATGTTTCTCTCCCTCTCTAAAATAAAATAAAATAAAATAAAATAAATAAATAAATAGTTAAAAAAAAGAAAAAAGCCAACACATATAAAAAAGGTCATTACATTAAAAAAAAAAAAAAAAAAGCCAACACATAAAAAAAAAAAAAAAAATGTCATTACATTAAAAAAAAAGCTAATACTAGCTGTCAATCCAGCATGAGTTTTCATTTTATAAAATATAACCGTCTCCTAGGGCTGGAATCAATATACTTTTAGCCCAGTTCCCTACAGATATAACTGTATTATTTATCAGTAAATATTTAGGTACAGTGGAAATCCTCAAAGATGTTTTTAATACTGAGTGAAAAATGTATAGTTGGCAAAAGAATTCTAAATTTTACTTATTTACTTTATTTATTTCTGAGAAAGAGAAACATTGATCTTTGCTGTTCCATTTATTTATGCATTTGCTGGTTGATTCTTGCCTGTGAGCTGACCGGGGATTGAACCCACAATCTTGGCATACACTTGGCATACAGGGCAACACTCCCACCAACTGAGCAACCCAGCCAGAACCAAGAAAATTTTAATTACAAAGTTTTCTGGTTAAAGGTCAGTTTTTAAGAAACATCCAATTAACCAGAACAGCCAACTTCTTTAGTGCTAGTTTCACTGTATAAATCTTAAAGACTTACCAGTCCAAAGCACCTCAATTCCAGGTAGAAGCTTTTCACCCACAGTCCTTAAATAAGGAGACTGAGACACATTTGGATAACAGAAAGTGCCACAATATTCTGAATGTAGGGAGGACATAAGTAAAATAGAAGTGAAATGGTCATGAGTTTTTAAATAAGGGAAAAATGTCTACCAATTCTAAATTCTTTTCATCCAAATCATAAAGGCCTCCATGTCATGTCCCAAAGGAAGTAAACTTAAGTAGAAAGTTTATTTAAGAATGAATTCATTAAAAAAAAAAATCAATTCATAAAATGTGATATTCTTCTTCCAACAGTAATACAGATCAATTGTATGATCACTAGAAATACAAGTTTACTAAAGAAATAATTTAATGGGTGGGGGGAGCAAAGGGGGGAAAATGGAACAACTGTAATTGAAAAATCAAAAAATAAAATTAAAAAAAATAATTAAAAATTTTAGCATTTTCTACAAAATTCTGAATTGCTTATATGTCCTGAGTTACAGAGGCCAAATAGACTGAATTGATACTGTAACCAAGATTGCAACATTATCCCTATGGCTATTAGTACTCAACTGCAACAGAATTATAATTTATAGTAAATTAATTCCCAGTATAATCTTATTGAATATTATTTGAGTACTCATGTAGAATCAAACCACCAAGATAAGGTTCATGGCTCACAATACTCAAGACAGACACACACACAAAGTTAAAACAAATTGTCTAAAATTTCTTAGGACTTATTTATGTCTTCCTGAATAAGAAGTCAATTCTTGGGAATGAAGAAGGAAGGAGGGGAGGAAAAGGGGGAAAATATTAAGCTTTCTATGATGACATCTTAAAGTTAAGAGCCCAGCTGGGAAAGGGAAGAGCGAGAAAGAACACAGATGCACGGGGAGAAAAAGGATAAGTAAAAGGAGATGAGAAGTGACTAAGTTAAAAACTATGTAAGTTTGTTTTTATTTTCTAATTTTCATTTTGATAATACTAGCAATCCTACAGTAGTCCCCCTTATCTGCTGGGGTACATGTTCCCAGACCCCCAGTGGATGCCTAAAATTTTGGATGGTACTGAACTCTAAATTATATTTTTTCCTATACATTCATACCTGCAATGAAGTTTAATTTATAAATAGGGCACAGTAAGAGATGAACAACTAATAATAAAATAGAACAATTATAACAATGTACTGTAGTAAGTGTGAATACGGTCTCAAGATTTCTCATTTTACTGCACTCACCTTTTCACTTAAAGGAAACACTTTACACCTTCTCTTTGGCATATCTGAACTACCAGCATCACCACTCTTGCACTTTGGAGCCATTATTAAGTAAAATAGGGATTATCTGACAGTAAGTACTGCAATACCTCAACAGTCAATCTGACAACCAGACAGCTAAGTGACTAACAGGCAGGTAACATATACTTTCCAACCATGGTTCACCACGTATTACTGAAACCACAGATATCAAAACATGAGTAACAGGAGACTACTGTATTTTCAGTACTAAAAATTACGTAAAATCTTTTGCCTATTCAGTTGTCACTTATTAGGCCCTAAAATTTCTCCAGTTTAAGACCCCGAGAAATATTTCTAGAAAAATAACTCCTACCTTTATACGTACACCCAAGAGAGTAGACAACACAATAAAGCCCATGCACAGTCCTTTGAAAGTTAATGTATTTCAAGAGTAAGTAAATATAAAGCTATTATATACAATACCTGTGGGACAGAAGAGGAAAGTTTCTGGCTCTCCTAGGTACTGATAAATTTCATTTGTGATGGAGACCTGGGCATGAGCAAAAGAACTGAATACCTCTTTGTCTGCTGCACACATATTATGGTCAATATCATCAAAAAGCAAGGCAAATGACCTGCACCCAAACTGAGAAACCTAGGAAAAGAAAAAAGAAGAGGCCTTACCAGGGTCATCTTAGAATAAAAAACTCAGGACTCCAAATATCAAAGCATATACTTAATAGTTATATTTAAAAGTCAAATAGTTCCCTTAGTAAAATATTCAAAGCCAAACCCATTTTTACATTTTCTATGCTAAAAAACTATAAACAGTTTTGCGGACTGCTTTTTTTCATTTGGGTTTGAATGCCATATACCAATATGTTCCAATAAAGCTTCTATTGAATACTATGGGCCTATCTACGACCTTAGCTGCTAATCATAAAAGACCAAACTGTCAGAAAAATACAAAAACATGAATAAGTAAACTCAAGACATGAAAAACCCAGACTTTCTCTAGTCCCGAAGGACACAATGATCCTAATTAATCTCTTTGCACATTAACCTTAACTAAACCATGAATCAGAAAGAATAAGAATACCACAGAACTTGATCAAATAGGAAAACAACCTCTTAAAAGCTTATTCATGGAAACTTGACTACCTTAAATTTTTACCATCCATTTTAATGCCACAAATAACATAAACCTTTGCCTAATAAAAAAATACACAGACACACACACACACAAGTTAGTTACATATCAGCAAACATTTATCTGCAAACTTAAGCCTTCACAAAAAAAAGTTGTGCAGCTTTTAGGTTAGGTAGAATTTAGGCTTCAATCTGGTCCACCAACAGCTTACATGTGTACCTGGTCTATTTTTCTTCTCATCTTGGGAAACAAATCATTTCCATACTCAATTACATCTCTTGTGCATATAACTGAGGGAACTGATGTCTAACAGGTAAAACCCTGTTTCTATAACCTCAGTCACAAATTCAGCCAAACAGCCAACAGTATACAGTTTTTCAAAATGTGGTTGTGGATCACTTACTGCAGAATCACCTATGCTAAGATAACTCCCCACCCCAAATCAGTATAAGAGTTTCTGGGAATGGAGACTATTAGTCGGCATTCTTTTTCTTTTTTAGTTGGCATTCTTTTAAGCATCACTTCTAAGCATTCTTTTAAGAACGTTCTTATGGAAAAATGAAGTTTGAGAAGCACTGGTACCTCCAGTGAACTCACTTTAGAAAACATCCCTCTATCAAAAGCATTAAAATAAGAAATCTGTACAAAAACAAAAAGCATGAATTTGCTTTCCTTTTAACATCATAAAAACAACTCAGAAAATTTAGTATTAGGTACTGATTAAGGGAAAAATAATGAAAAAAAAATAAGGTAGTTACCTGATCCAGTTTGCGTTTCAACGTAGAAACTTCCTTGGGATTAGAAAAGGTAATATCCAATCCAGGTGAGATAGCATAGATGAACTCTATCTCATATTCCCATGCGGCAGAAATGAGAGTCATAAGTTGTTCTAAAGAACAGAGTCCATATTTTTAGAAAGCAGCATAGAAAACTAAAAGAACCTCACCTTTCAATTGAAGACATCACTTTCTCCAATTTGCAACAAGTCAAGAAAGGTCCCTTACTTTCACAAAACTGTCATGTTCAATGTGACAAAAAGATAAATGTGTTCTTAAATACCAGGGTTAAGTGATGGACTTAACAATCCTGACCCCTCATCTTTGTAACTACAGGAAAAATATTTATTACAGATTTTAAGTTTTTAAAACATGATACAGTTTTCCTAAATAAACTGAAACACTATTCCATAACAGGGTATATCTTAAAATAAGTTTCTGTGCTATCTCAAAATAGTCATTTGACTGTATTTTGAGTATGGATCACATTAAAGTTCATTACCAGCATCTCCAAAAAATAAATAAGTTGAAGACACACAAATTATATAAAGTAGTAAACAGTCAATGGAGATGGGATTAAGTTTTAATTGCTTCTTGATAATTTAAGAAAACGTTGTCTTTAGAGCCTCAGCTGGGCTCCGTAACCAAACATCTTGTCAGCCACATGTGTATCATTTCACACCAAGTACAAAAATGTTTCCCCATTCACTGAAGTCCCACCCTCCGCAAACACACTATTTGTCTAATTTACAAGGAGGTTCTGTGATGTACTACTTTATTTACAAATTTTACATAATTAACTCAACATGAGAACATACATAACAAAGATATCTGATTGCTTTTCACTTCAGTGCAGGCATAGACTAGGGTGAGGTCTTCATTTTAAAGACAGAACCACCCCTGGCCAGTGTGGCTCAGTGGATTGAGCGCTGGCCTGTAAATCCAAGGGTCTCCAGTTCGATTTCCAGTCAGGCCACATGTCTGGGTTGTGGGCCAGGTCCCCAGTGGGAGGGCATGTGAGAGGCAACCACACACTGATGTTTCTCTCCCTCTTTCTCCCTCCCTTACCCTCTCTCCAAAAATAAATAAAATCTTAAAAAAAAAAAAAAAAGCACACAGAACCAAGAACAGTAATCAAGTAGTTAAGACCAAAACATACTTGAGCCTAAAGCAAGAGGATCAAAATACTAATCCTGTCTTCCATTTAAAATTTTGCTATTTTGTTCATGGATTATACTGTACTTATTTTTACTGCATCAAGCTAAGTTTTAAAAACTGCAGAAAATATTATTTATCCCAATTTTTTTTTTGAGTCCCATATAATCTGCATCCAACGTGGGTGCCTCACTTGCCTGGCCTAGCCCTGCTTCAGCACCTCTTTCATCCAGAAGCCCACTTTTGAGACCACTGGCAGAAATTAAAAAGTACAATTTATGACCATAGGACAGGTGGATGCAGACTAATATAACCATGAATCAGACCATAGCTGTGCACTGTTAGTGCTACTCTTTAAATCTGCACTAACTCGTGTAGTTACTAAATAGAAGAAAAGGAAACTACCTACAAAGTGAAAATAAAATACTTAATAAAATTCCTATACCACTATGTTAAAAATAGTTGTTTTCTTCACTTACTCTGAATCTATGAATTAAAAAGAAAAAGATTACCAGCTTCCTCCACTGAATACATCTCTCGCCAAAACATCCTATGTTTGTAGTCATCTTTTGGGGCATACAAGTATGTATTCAATTCCCATTTCTGAAGCCTTAAGGGGAAAGAAAATTACATATGTATAAACAGGCAACATGCATAGGCTGCAAATCTAATTTTTTCTTTTTCTTGAAGAATTTACAGTATTCCCTCACTTATCGTGGTAATTAATGTATTACTACGTTCTAGACCCCCCCCCGCGAAGTAGGAACCTTACATTTATTCTACACTTTTAAACCAATGTGACTTTAACAACTTACGTATACAACACCGCAAAATACCGCAATATAGCGAAAAAATCTGCAATAATTAAATACAATATTTTTAAAAATCCCGCAATACAGTGAGGCTGCGATATAGAGAGGGACTACTGTACATCTCTTAAAAGGCTAATAATATTCTAGGGAATAGCTTTTAACCTTTCTGTAATCCAGTTGAATTGTAAAAAATACTACAACAAATATTTTTAGAAAGCATATTAAACAGTCTTAACTAAAAATACAACTCTGGTCCTGGCCAGGTAGCTAAGTTGGTTGGAGCATCAAAGGGTTGAGGTTCAATAGCAGGTCTGGGCACTTGCCTGGGTTGAGGGTTCCATGCCCACGGACTTATGGGAGGCAACTTCGCATTGATGCCTCTCTCTGTCTCTGTCTCTCACACACACCAATGAAAAAACACATACAACTACACAACTCTGGGCGAGGCAGGTAAAGCCCAAGTCCTATTCAGCTCCCCAGAAAAGTTTGAAAACCTATGGCCTAAGTGAAAAAGAGGTAAAGGCCAACTTTTGCACCTAAGAAATCATCAAATTGCACCTGACCTATTGTTAGTATTTCTTTAAACAAAAAGAATATGTTAATAGTTTAAGATTCTCCATTATAAAATAAAAATTTACCTCCTAAAGAGTTCTTTTCTCTGTTCCATAACCCAAGGTCTTCCATAAAATCCTGGATTTAAAAAAAGAATGAAATTATTTTAGTTTCAAAATGTGTTAAACTGTTTAAGAAACGCAGGTTACAAAACATACAATCCCATTTTATAAAGATGTGCACAACATACCAAAATCTGAAGGTCATTTAATAAATAAAACATTAAAGTATCTTTGGATGATGATATTATAGGGGGATTTTTTATTTCCTTTTTGCTTCAGTAAATTTTCTGATTTTTCTACCATGAATGCATTACTTGTATGATAGTTACTTAAAAACAGCTAGACACTGTCTCTTTTCACTGCCAGAAAAAGACAAAATATAATTAAATCTAACTTCTAAAAAATTATCTCAACCTTACAATGGGGAAAGGGAAAGCAAAGTAATTCAGAACTGCTATTAATACTAATTAATAAAAATTTCTATCTAGGAGAGTAAACTGCTTTTAAAGGAGGGAGGAGAGATAAACAAGGCAGGAAACAAAATCATGAACACAACTAGAAAAGAATCTGATTGACCTAATTTTATGATCACATTTTTTAAAGTTCCTGATGTAATAAAAGGGACCCCCAAAAATACCTTAAACTACATTCACAACAAATTCAACAGTGAACTGGCCCAAACAGGAAGCTCTCAAGCAATCTCAATTCCAGAGCAAAAGTTTGAACTGAAATTTCAGTAACACGACTTGCTCCAGTGTCCAAATGGGCGGAGGAAGGGGGCCTGCAAAGCACATAGCGGGAAGCAAACCTGCAGACTGAAGGCTTAAGTAGTGGTGTAAGAGCAAAACGGTATTCGGAGCTCACTGTTCTGCTAGTCAACAGTTTACAGCTCGCCTAACCTTTATCTTCCACCTCTTAGTCTAATCAATCATCTGCAAGAGATTAGGACAACCTCTCAGACATACCATGAATAGTTAAGCTTGCATTTTGAATAAAAAATCACGCGCACACACACACACACACACACACTACCTAAGAAACCAAAAACTGAAATTTATGAAGTGTACTTAAAGTTCTGATCTCTAGACAATAACAAGGACAAGAGACCAAAGAAAATTTCATTAAGTATCAATGTATGAAACTGTAGCATGTTCAATCTTGACGATTCAATGTTACTCTCTTAAGGTGATCTTGCCTAAAATAGTAGGTAAGTTTTATACAAGGCTTGATAGCTTTCATAGAGCACTAGCATTATCATTTTTATTTTAAAGGAGTAGGCATTAAACATCCCTTTAGAGTTTTCGATATAAAAAAGAAACATTTTTCAAGTGTCTTAACATTTTAATCTGAAGATTAAAAACCCTACCTTTGCTCTTTGAGTCAGGTTGGTTTTGATTCAAAGGCACCACAAAGAGGAAGCAGTGCCCTTACACATTAGTTAAAACAACAAAGGTCTGTGAGGAATAGAAAACAAACAAAAAAGGAATCCTGGCAATACCTACAGTTTTTCTATCCTCATTTTAGGAATGGTGCCAACTTACAAGTACCAAAAAAAAAAAAAAAAAAAATCAAGTGCTTAGCCACGAAGAAAATATAGGAGGGAATGGGCTAGAACTTGTGAATGGGATGGAGGGACAACACATAAGACAAAACAACTCCATTCTTTGAGTAGTTCCATTTCAATACCATTCTGAAAAACAAACCAACTTATTCAAACTACAACAAGCTTTTATCCGTAATTACTGAAGGCAAGTTTCCAGTGTAAGATTTCTGTATCTCTGCCAACACTCTTTCCCCGCCCCCCACATCAAGATCTCTGATGACAAACATTCTTTTTCTAGAATCTCCCTGCAAACAAGCCCAATAAATATGTCAATGGGTAAGTCACACAAAGCAATTATGTTTTCATAAAACTTCCACTCCAGTAAAATACAAAAGTAGTTTTTCACTGTCTTCTCCCAAATTCTGCAAGTTAACTTTGCTGAATTGTTTCACTCATTGAAAATTAGTCGTCTCCACTACAATTTATCTAAAATACAATAACCATCATCCATCTTTCAAATGAATACTCGATGCCAGTGATTTTCAAGATTTTCAACTTTTTCAACCAGTGTGCTGTAAGAATTTTCAAAACATGCAGTACCTGTTTAGTCAGAAGCACTGACCTCTTTTCCCTTAAACTGTCAAATTAAAAAATGACCACAGCCAACACAATAGCCATCTGGTGTGAACAAATCAAAATTATACCTATTTTCTTTTGTCAGAAAGGCAAAAAATGTATTTTTTTGGTGTGCTGCAGAATTTTAGTAATTAGTCTGTGTGCCAGGAGACGAAAAAGGTTGAAAATCGCGGTTCTATGCTGGAAAAGCTGAAGCTCTCAAATAAGAAAGCAACCATCTTTCCTTTTCCATACCTTTCTAGTTTTTTATAAAGAATAGTTTTTATACACTCTTACTCCTCTACATACCATTACATACAGGACAATATAAAGCAGACATCTAGGAAACCCTGACTCAAAATACTTCAGAAAACTCGAATATATGCTGTACTCGAGGAAACAGTGACAATGTAACTGATTAATGCTCCCATACACTATACGGTCAAATACTTGTCTATCACATTAATAAATTACCTTTACAATCTTCTGGTCATTTTCCCCAACTCCCCTTTAAATGGAAACCGGAAGGGAAATCCCGAGAAGGACATTTTTTAAACCTCTCCTGCAATCACTAAATTAAAATTCCGTATCTGATACGAGTCACAGCTTCTTCCCTCGGGGGCAAAAAAGCACAGCAGTTGGCAAACGGCAATTTCTAGGCTGCAAATGAATCTTCAAAGGGCGGGAGGCGGGGTGACTGGCATGCAAAAAAAATTATAAGCTAAGAGGGAATTAGTAAAACCAGAGGCCTACTGTGCTTCTCTTCACTCCAGGAGTACAACAAGGACCTTTCTGTGGGGCTTTCTTTTTTTCCCCCAAGGACTGGCGATGGCATCACTATACACATTTCCCCACTTGAACACAGACCACCCTAGGGAATAACACCCCAAGGTACAAACGAGAGCGCAGCGCCAGGCTCCGGACCGCCGCCTCCGCAGGAGGACGCCTGGCTCCAGCCCAAGGCGGGTGGGGTCAGGCTCAATGGCCAGAGAGGAATTCGACGCCATTTAAAAACCAGAAGACGACTTGCCCACCCTCCCGTCTCTCGCCTCGCGTTAGCAAGGTCAAATTTCAAAAAACACCCTTTTAGAGCCCCCCGCCGCCACCTCCTCACAAGGACAGAACCTGCTGTTTTGGGAGGCGGCAGGAAGCAGGACGCTCTCGCCCAGCCCGCGCCAGAATGCTCACCTTCCACCACGCCACAGAGGAACCTCCGAGCCCCTCCTGCAGTCCCGGACACGGCTGCTCCCCCAGCCCCGGCCGGGTTGCCTTCTCCGGGAGCCGGAGTTGCCGGTGGCTCCAACGACGCCCCAGCGGAGGCAGCAGGGTTGGCGTTGAGCTCGTTCTCCCGCTCCTCCAGCGCCGTCTGGCTCTCCTTCTGAACCATCCTCCTGCCCTCGGCCGCTGCCACCTCTACGGGTCCTCCGCTGCCTCCGTCCGCTGGGCCGCGGGCCCAGAGCCCTGGAGAGGACCTCGACTCCGAATGCTCGCTCCTCCCGCTACTGCCCTTCCCCCTCTGCCCTTCCCCCTCCCACTCCGCAGGGACCTGAAAGCCCGGATGAGAAGGGCGGCGGCACCGGAGCGAGCCCTTTGTCAGCCGCTGCCTCCGCCTAAACTGGGGAGCCGGAAGTCTAAGCCGAGAACGAGGCTGCACCCCTCACTCCCTGGAGACAGATGGCCCAATCTTCCTTTTCGTTCTCAGTTGGCCTTTCTTGCCCTCCCTATAATCTTAGTCTTCCGCTGTTTTCGCCCCGAAAACCCAAGATCTCTTCGACCGCGGCCTCTACCTCCGGCTTCCTGTTTATCCGCACTGCGCCTGCGCTGGAGACCGGCTCAGACCGGTCCCTTTATCCTGGCTCCCCCGCCTTCTTTTCGGCCAGCCTATTGAGCTTCTTTCGGTAGGGGGAAGTAGAAAGGAGGAGACGCGAAAAGCAGAAGGTAATGAAGACAGTAGGATGTACCATTTATGTTCTCCACCCTCCAGAACGAGCCCGGCGCCCTGGGACAGACCATTACTCGACCTAAAGAAGGGGAGCATGGGAGGAGGCTGCAGCGGGTTGGGGCAATTGGAATTAAGGGGAGTAGGGAGGGTGAGAAGAGAGGCGTTTACTCTCTCGACGAGCAGGCGCAGTAATGAAGCATCTAGTTCTTAAAGACATAGGAAGGAACTGACCTATTTCTATTGAGATTCTTCTAATAGGTTGGCTCATTACGACAACCTGACCCAGGCTCGGTTCTGTGAAGACAGCACTCCCAAGGAGTTCAGCTAACCCGTGTCTTGAATCATTTCCGCGTCCTCCCAGCTTGTCGCTAACCCCTTTAAAATTTTCAATCATTCGTTCGTTCGTTCCTTCATTCAGCAGACACCTATTGAGCTGGCCTCCTGCTGAGCTCTTGAGCCACTATGAGCTCACAGTGGAGTGCTGGGCACAACCAAGTACACACCCTATAAGGTGTACCCAAGTGTTGCCGGAACGCAGAGCATGGACTGATTTAATCCTCTTTTGGGGATAAGCGGTGACCATGGATGGTTTTGCTTTTGAGAGATGTTAAAGGATGACTATGAGTTTAGCCAGACTGAGTAGTGAGGAAGGGAAAAGAATACTCCAGGCAAAAGGAACGGAGTACAAATTTAGGAAGGGATGAAAAGGCCTGACTTGTTTGGGAATGGGGAGCGTGAAATATGAGGAAGAAGTGGAAATACCTCGGCCTCAGCATAAACGTAATTTCCTTGGGGAAACCTTCCCTGAACCCTAGATGGGCTTGGATCTCCTTGCTGTGCGTCCTCAGAGCTCCCTGTAGTCCTGTCATAATGCACTTCACATTTATGTTGAAATATCTGTCTCAGCTTATGCGGTAAAAATGTGAACTGAGCATCTCAGTCTCATTCTGATTAAGACTTCCTATTGTCCATCTTACTTTTCAGTCTCATACCCAACTCCTCCAGCGGTAGCCCAACTTGGAGCTCCAGGGCCTCTTACAGTCCCTCTATTTTTTAGTTCTGAAGCATTGAGATTGGGGTTAATGGCAAGCATTTTCTTAAGGGACATCCTGTGATGACAGTTGGGGTCATAAGCAGCTTCACTGGATACTGCGGATCACTTGAGGGATTGGGGGCTGTCATTCCAGCTGACCCCAGCCCTTAGTCTCAAGAAATTTTCTGCTAGCACAGGGGTCTGCGGCCTGTTAGGAACCTAGGAACCGGTTGGGAGCGAATCTCATCTGACCTCCACCTCCATCCCACTCCCTTCCCCCCACCTTCATTCCACAAAACCGGTCGCTGGTGCCAAAAAGGTTGGGGACCCTTGTGCTAGCAAGTAAGTAGCCATGATTTCATCTACTCGCCACAGTCCAGACTCTGGGGTCAGTGGCCCAGGCGAGATCCACCTTCCATATCTGTACCTCTCAAACATGAAGGGGAATTAATTCTTGCCTCACACTTTCTCTCCATACCACACCTACAATGGGAACCAAAGTTTAACAGGCCTACAATAAATATTTGTAGAATGAATGAAATAGGGCCCTACTCTCAGAGAGTGTACATTCTAGTTGAGGAAACAGACCATAACAAACCCAACACATACACAGGAACTCAGTCTGTGATAAGTAATATGAAGTGAAGAAATTGAGTGATGTGATAAAAAGTAATCACAGCAAGGAGGGGCTACTTTAGGTGGAAGAGGAAGTAATAATCCAGGTGAGTAATGACAGTGGCTTTCACTAGGGAACAGCAGTGGAGATAAAGAGGGGGTGGACATTTGGTGGTAGAATTGGTGATTGACTAAAGGAGAGGAGACAGAGAAAAAGAAATGAAAACTCCTAAAATTTTGATCTGAGCAACCAGGTGGATGGTGTCATTACTTGAAATGGGGAAGATTGAGAAGGCATATATCAAAGCTCCATTTTGAACATGTTAAGTTTATTACAGGTCCACATAATATGTCAAATAGGCAATTGGATAAATGGGTCTTCGAGCTCAGTCAATTCTGGAGATATAAACTTAGGAGTCCTCTGCATATAGATGGTATTTAAGCCATGGGGTTGAATCTGATTTGGAAAAGAGGCTCAGGTCTGAGCTGTGGAGCCCAACAGAATTACAGTTAAAAAGGATGAGTCTGCAGAGAGGGCTGAGAAGGGGCAGCCAGAAGTGTAAAAGGAAAACCAGGATGTATAAAATACTGGAAGGCAAGAAGAGAGGGTGTTTTGAGACAGAGCAGCTGACAACATTCAGAGTCCAACCAATGGCTGGAAAAAAACAGACTGCCAACCTGATATTTTTCTGGTCCCCATTTTTGTGTCCTGGCTCTGGGACACTTCGCACTTAACTAGAAATTCTCAGTTTCAGACTTCAACTTCCCTTAAACTTGGACCTACTCTAAAATATAAAGAATGTTCCCATACTTAACCCAGTTATATACACAAACTCACCATACTAATTAATCCAATCAAATAATTTCTGAGTGCCTATTATTTACCAGGCCGCAAGGATAGGATGGTGAGGGAAAATGAACCTAGATCCTGCCACTCAAGTGTATCAAAGAAGACAATTACTCAAATAAACATATACAGTAATTACAAACTGAGCAGTGCCAGGCAGGAAAAGCATAGGGTACCATGAGAGCCTGTCACAGTGTCAACTTGTTTGGATTATTTATGACATACACAGTATCCATTTTTCACACACAGATCTTTACTGTGCCACAAGGCCACTGAAGAGAGACAGGGGACTGGATCTAGTCTCAATCCTCCTATAAATGTACCCGTTTCCTCTTCTGTACAATGGAAGGCTGAAAGATAGACTAGATCACAGGTTCTTAACTTAGGGCTCACAGATGTGCTTAAGGGATACCAAAATAAATGGAGCCCTGGCCGGTCAGCTCAGTTGGTTGGAGCGTCATCTGTACATCAAAATGTTGCGGGTCTGATTTCTGGTCAGGACACATACCTGGGTCACGGGTTCCATCCCTGGTCGGCATATAAGGTGGGGGTAGGGGAAGCAGCATATCTATATTTGTTTCTCACATTGATGTTCCTCTCTCTCTCTCTCTCTCATCGATGATCATATTCTCAGATGAGGGTTTTAAAATAATAAATTAAAAATAAATATAAAAGTGCATTTTTTTTCCTTCTCGACAGTGGGCCCATATATTTCATCAGATCCTTCAGAGGGGTTGTGACCCAATGAAACCCAAGGGCCTAAAGAGCAAATAATGGTGTGATGTGAGTAGGGTCAGATGACAAAATGATGGACTCTGAAAGTAAGTTTTTGTTTCTTGGACACCATACCCCTCCCTTCACCTTGTAAATGTGTACAGTAATAGAATGGAATAGGAACCTCTATATAATCTTGAAATACAAATAAATGTTGGAATTATTTGTATATCTGTAAAAACACTCACTCAAGACATCCTTGGTTTATAGCTAGAGATTGTTGTGTAGCAGAAAATTCTGCCTAAAATTGGATTAAACAACAAGGAAGTGTATAAACTCAAATATGAAAGACATGATAGTTGATGGAGGTCTAGGCAGGGTCTATTGGTGCACTGTTTCCACTTCTTGGTGTTCCTCTTGGTCCTTTATATGTTGCCATTTTATCAGGTTGGTAGGGAGATGGCCATGGAACTTCCAAGCTGAACATCTTTACTAGTCACTGTTCCTCAGGGGCAGAAAAGAGTGGACTTTTGCAGTAAGTCGGAGGTTTGAGTGCAAAATCAAATGCAACAGGAAGCAGGATATTATTTAATTTCAATCTTGAAACTGAGTTACATCCAAAGACATTCTATGGATGGTGAAGCTTAGTCACCATATGACAGTGCCCTAGAGAAAGGATGGGAGGAACCTACTACTGATGGCTACCTCTCTAAGAACAAAACAAAGAAAGGTTCCCGCCCCACACAGGAAGTCCCTATTACCCTAGTGTCACCTGCTCCCTGGTAACCTGCCCTGGGTCCACTTCATCTGATTCCTCATCGTTCTTTGCTGGAGTATAAACACAAATGTATGTCCATACTGGAGGAAAGGTTGAGATGTTTACATAACAAAATTTCATTAGAAACTAAAGGGAATGCCTCACCCTCAAAAGAAAAACACTTTGACATTAACTGATGTCTGTAAATTAGAAATTATTGATTCAACTTGTAATGTCTAGACAAAAGACAGCTGGTTTGGCATAGTCTTTGAGACATCAATATCCTGTCCCCTGTCTCCTCTAAGGAGAAAGATTCACGTAGGTGCTTCTCTAAGGTCAGGTATGTTTCCAACCCTTCCAGAACCTGTGTCTTGGTCTTTTGCCAAGAGTTGGCCATACTATGGGGAAAGAGGCACCTTCTTTTAGATCTAAAAGGCTGCAGGTGCATGAGTTAGAGGTTATGAGGTATGTGTGGGGTAGGAGGGACAAAAAGGCAGAGACAACAGCCTGTGCATAGCCATTGTGTTTTATTGGATCTGGTGTATTTTTTATTTTACAAAATATACAGACAAGCCAAGGATGCAAAGCAGTCAACAGCATTCTGATGGGAAAGGGAGCTCCCTGGGGCCCTTCCCCTTAGATCCTGGCTAATGGAACAAGCAGGTATATTACGGAGTGGCAGCATGGCAGGGGTGCTGATGATAATGTGGGACTTGGATCCTATGGTTCCTGCCTTCTAGGTGTGTTCAGAGCTTCTCTGGGTAGATTAAATAGAGCAGGAGGAGACCCTAGGTGGGAATTGAGGAGGCTATTTTGGGGGTTGGAATAAAGGCTGGGTAAGTCAAAGATTTTAACGGATGCCCCCACACTGGTTCAGATGCTATGCCAGTTTCCCTCCTTCCCTTTTCTTCTAATGCATCCACTAGATGGTCCCTGACTCACTCCATGCTGGTAGTCTGAACCTTTGGGAGGAATCAGCCAGGACACCTCCCACCCATATCCCCCTGCTGCCACTACTACCATATAAATAGGAACGAAGAAGAGGAAAAAATTCGAGGGATGAGCCAGGCATCAGAAACCCAGGCTTTTCTGGGAGCATAGAAAATTTGTGGGGTGTTTCCAAGGAGAAAAGGCCTTCCGAAGAGCCTAGGAATTCATATTCATGTGGCTTGGGGGCAGACCTGTGGAGCTCAGAGTGATAGCCTGGCATGCCTTAGCTCTCACTGACAATCTCTAGGCCTTTTACTCTGTACTCCAGCTACCTCCTAGGACCTAACCACTGGCTCAAGCCGAAGATTTCTACCTTTACATTCTTGTCCCCCTCCTACAGAGCTCTCAAAGGCCCTGCTGAAAGGCTGATAAATGCCAAGGTCAGAGCAACCTCTCTGAGAAGGGAGTCAGGGAAAGTGCTTATGAGATGAGGGATGGGGAAAGCACCATAGCAGGAGAAATTTTGTCTAGTGTTGTGGTTTCTAGAGTGGGAGTGGGAGGTGGAAAACCAGTTAATTCCTATAGCAGGGACACCCTCAGCACTGAATGTCAGGCAGGAAGGGCTAAGAGATGTACTCTGCCCATTCCCTGACCCCTTTGGCTCCAAGGATCTGAACCACTAAATCCCCAGGCTCTTGGATTCCTACAGGCCCTAGGGCAGGGCTAGGATGAGGACAGACCTGGGGAGAGAAGGGTGAGGTCCAACTGGACTAGGGCTAGAGCATGGTTCCCCCAGGACAACTGAGTCCCCTCTCCTGGGGAACTAGATGACATTGTCAAAGAGCTGCATGGACCTCATGATGTTCTCATCCTGTAGCCATGGTGTGAGGGAGGCAGATTGAAGAGAGAGAGAGAGAAAAAGAGCTTGTCAGAGACAGGGAGAGAGACACTGAGTTACAAATGGGGACATTCAGAGACAAAGAGAGGCAATGAGGAAGGAGACACCCAGAGAGACCAGAGGTGGGGAATGATAGGCCTCCCCAGTTGTGAAGGAACAGGACTGGGAGTGGGGTTAAGGAGATGATACTCTTCGCAAAGGAGCCTTCTCCTCTATTATTGAATTAGACCCTGAGTCCAGACCAGGGAAATGTGGAAGGTGGAGACCTATACCTTTTGACAAGATTCAATGAATTCTTCAATGGTCACCACGCCATCCTTGTTCCTGTCCATCTTCTGCAAAAAGGTAGTTGAGAGGGATAATAGAAGCAATGGCAGGAGCAAGGTAGGTAGAATTCAGGTAAGTTCCCCACGGGGACCTCACCTTCTTCCCTTCACTCCAGGGCCCTCCAGCCTACCCAGTCCCAAGTACCTGAAAGAAGCTCTCCACATGTTCCCTTGGGGCCTCTTCCCGGAGTGCAGGATATGTGTATTTGCCCATCATGTCATAGATGGACTTCATGATATCAAGCATCTCCTATTAGGCCAAAAAAGAAGAGGATCACTCCTCAGAGCCTATAGCCTCCAAACCAGGAGGCCTAGGGCCTAGGGCAAGCATCACCCTTGCTGGTAATGCATTTGCGGGTCACATTTCCTTCCTGTGGGCCTTTTACACCTCCCCGCCAGCTCTTCAGTTGCCTTGCACACCTCCTTGGTGATGCAGCCATCCTTGTTGAGGTCATACAGGTTGAAGGCCCAGTTCAGTCTGTCATCTATGGTTCCTCGAAGAATCACTGACAAACCAGCCACAAAGTCCTGGGAAGGAGGCAGGGGGGAAAATATGTCTTCAGATACCCTCCACCCAGTCTCCTCTCTGGGTTTGGCTTATAGATCCTGGCCCATCTCCTCCAGCTCACCTCAAAACTGACCGAGCCATCATGATTGGTGTCAAAGGCATTGAAGAGAAAAGTGGCATATGTACTGGAGTCTGTAGAATAGTGGATTAGTAAGCTTGGCTTCCAGATAACAGAGGACTTCCAATCTCTATGGGGCTCCCCAAACACCTCTTATCACTTGGCATTCCCAGCCCCTCCACAACCCTCTCCCCAACTCAGCCTAGAGATGTACAGACAGCTACTTTCCTTTCAGGCCCTGTCCCCTCACCTCCTTGAGGAAAGAACTGGGAGTAAATCTGCTTGAAGTTCTCCTCATTGACAATTCCACTGGGACATTCCTGGGCAGTGGGGAGACCAGACTGAGGACAGAGACAAAACCCCCTTCCACGCATTCCCCTTCCATACCCCTCCCCACTCCATGCCCAGAGACTCCCAGAGAGGGTCAAAATCTTTATGATTCCAAGGGGCTCACCATGGAGCTCTTCTAATGGGAGGCAAGACTTCTCCCCAGTGCACAAATGAAAAAACAGAACTAACCTGACAGTCTACAGGTTCTGTCCCTTCTCAAACAGGCCAGAACCTCCTACTAGAAGTTCAGTCTGCCCAAGGGGAGCAGGGTGGCGGAGGAAGGGAGGGAGAAGGGGATTCTCCCTACCCCTCCCCTTCTGTCTCATACCCCAAAGGCCACCTCTCTGAGAAGTCCAGGATAGGCCCCACCCCTCTCCCAGTTTGGCCTTACTTTGCACTCACGTTCTTGAAGCCCCTGTACAGGACCTGCAACTCTTTGCGAGTGAACTTGGTTTGCTCCTGCAGCTGCTCCAGGCCTTCAGGCCGGTGACACACGGTAGACAGTTCAAATTCATCCTCCACGCTGTCTGAGGGGTTAGGGGGGACGAGGGAGGGGGAGAGCTGCGCCTCAGGCCCAGCCCCCACGACCCCTCTTCACAATCACCAATCCATACATCCCCCCTATCTCCAATGCCGGAGACCAGCCTGCCAGTTCCCTGGACATCAAGGCAAGCAAACAAGACTCTGGTCAACTTCAATGTCTATCAGCAGGCCCGGCCCAAGGCCGGGCCTGGCTCCAGAGCCAGGGATCTGACCCAGCGCTGGCCCCTGGGCCCTTGGTTCCTGGTTGGAGGAAAAGGCCCCAACCCATCTTCATCCCATAAGGGATTAGAGTAGTAAAGACAGGTTTGAGAGGGGGCGTCTGAGGATCCCAGCTTCTGGGCCTTCCCTGACCAACTCAGATCTGCCTAGTCCAGGTCTTGCCCTGCCCAAATCCCCACCTACCCCAGCCATGCCGGAGCCATGCCCCGCCCAGCTCCAGCCAAGCCCCATTCAAACCCCATTCCTGCCTTCACCTCCCTTAAGCCTTAGCCTAGGCCCCACCCCCAGCCCCATCTCAGTAACCCCGAGCCCCCAACATCCAGTCCCCAGGCAAATGCCCCCACCCCGTTCTCCCAAAGCCCCCCATCGCCCCCGCCCCCACCAGGAGAGTAAGTCACCTGGGTCCAGCGGGCAGGGTCTGTGGGGGCGTAGGGAGGCTGGGGCGGCTAATGCTGAAGGGAGCACACTGTCACCAAGAAAGCTGAAAACCCGGCCAACTGCAGACACACACCTTATCCCTCACACTCACTGCAAATCTCACAGACCTGCGTGTTACAGTGCACACACTCCAGCCCCGCGCGCAAAAGCACACGTAACGAGACATACACAAAATGGACCCCACGCACGTAAGCATGCGGCACTCACACTGTTTTTTTCTGAATCTATCCCCAAGTGGGATCCGGAATCAAACACAATGACACCCTCAAATAACTACAAAACGGACCTTTACAGCTTGAAAAATGAAGTATGAGCCTATGATTTGGACAGGGACCAAATGAGGAAACAGGCCTAGAGACAAAGGGAGGTCACTCAACTGGGAACCAGGCTGCCATTAGAAAATCCAAGTATCCTGGCATCTGGTGGAAGGCGGGCTCCATCCTCATGGGTGACACACATCTCGACAACCATAACATGCTCAGGGATGGGGCAGGAGGCCAGAGCTGCAGACACTAACACAGCTAAGCCACGCACAGACCCGCACAGCTGCCTACACCGCCCCCACCACACTGGTCACAGCACTCGACTTGGGCCTGGGCCCTGCTACACTGGCCACGCCCAAACACACAGGTCCCTCCCATTTTGCAAACTGGTACTGCCCACAGACACTAGTGTCCCCCGCACCCCAAACTGACCATGTCCCCACCCTATGTTTCCTCTGAGAACTGTAGCTACACCTGCTCACTCTAGCACCAGCTAGTGCCCACCCTATCAGGGGGACACACTGGTCGCGTGCGCGCGCGCGCACGCACACACACACACGCACACACACACAGAGGCCCGCCCTGTCACACTGGTCCCACACAACGGGCCCCGCCCCAGGAAATACAGGAGCGGCACTTGCTTTCACTGACTGAGGGCAGGGCTTGGGGCCCGCAGCAAGGCAGCAGCTTGAGGAACCGCTGCTTCAGCGCTTTTTTAGTGGGCCCTGGAGGGTGGCCTGGGAAGAGAGAAGACCCCGGGAAGGCACATTAACCCCCACTGCCCCTCCGCCATTCCCTGTCCCTTTCCCACCATCACAAATTAACCCTGGCTGGGGGCGGGTGTTGGGGAAGGGTTTAAGGGGGATGGCGAAGGTAGCTGGGACCAAGTTCGGGGAGCCCAGTGGGTTTCAGAGGCATGGAAAACCAATGGAGGCAGCTCGGGCACCTTGCATAATGCAACCCAGCTGGAGACAGCGAGGCAGCCAGGGAGAGCTGGTACTGGCTTCAGTGTCTGCTGACCCAGTGCCCTTGCCTCCAGCATTATGGCTGGACCTCTAAGGGTGATGTCCAACCCAAGGATTGCCTGAGTAGGAACACCTCTCTCTCACACACACATACTGACAGGTGTGTATAGTGACATATAGAATGATAAGTCACAGAGTGATGGATTCCATACAGTGACAGCTTGATACCTAGTAACTCACACCCAATGGCCTAATTAAGCAGGCTTCAACACATGTGCACACACACACACGCATATACACACACCCTGACCTAAAACTCCTTAATACAAACATACAAGTGTGACCTAGGAAAAGCATGACACATATACATGAGGACCTATACAGGCCATCTTACACACACAGCATGATCAAGCCACACAAAAACACGCAATGACCCTGGGGACATCATGATACAATGTGTTAGTGACACACTAGGGCCTTATAATATTATCACACATATCAAGGTCACCATGACAAATACCCATTATCATATTGCGATCTATTGCCTATGGCACTCAGGTACCTAACTTCACCCACAGAACCTCCATCTGTCCTGAGGGCACCCACCTTTCTTTTCTATAACTCCTCATTCCAAGGTGCCAATATCTTCCTTCCAGTGGAACAGAGTTTCTCATCAGCTAACCAATCCACCCTAAAAGTGTCCCTTCCCAGTCCTTTCCAGTATGGCCTACTCTTTGAAGGTGAAATGATAGCAAACACTGAGGCAATAAGGGACCTTAAGATGAGTATTTTAGTGTAATGTGGGGCTATCCAGAGCCCACAGATCCCAATTCCTCTCCCTTCCCCTTATTTACACACATGTCCTACAGCTCTAATTGCATCCTATGGAGACCCGCCATGTTCATGTGTGTCTGTCTCCTGGCTGCACCCACTTCCAGAGTCCACAGAGACTGAGGTTGGCCTGAGTCCACAGAGACTGAGGTTGGCCTCAGTCCATTTCTGGAGGGACCCAACTTTCTTTGGTTTCAGGTTACTCAGGCATCCCAGCTCCCACACAGGCCCCATTCTCCCAATTCAGTCTCCACCGTCAGGATAAGTCCCCGCTCCCAGAAGTCATGGCCTTCTCCCCCTCCAATACGTCCTCTCTCCCTCCTCCTTAGCAGGAGCTATGGAGGGGTGGGAGGGAGGCAGTGGGTCGGGTAGGGGATCGATGGCAGCCTGGCCCTTGGCCCAAGGCTCCATTAGCACGGACTCTGGTTTCCCGAAGCCGAAGCCTTATTGCACTTGGGGCCTCCGGTGGTAGAGTTGCCACCAGACTGGGGGGAGGTTGTCCCCTTCTTCCAACCTCCTCCTCTTCACACATACTTCTTATTACCTGCTCCCAAGACTCAATCTCCTCTAGGCCCCTCCAAAGGTAGAAAGAGAAAGGGGCTGCCTTCAGCCTATTGGAGGCTGGGTTTCCTGGATGAGCCCTCTTCCCACCAAATAGTCTAAAGGGGATGGTAAGTTAGAGCCCAAATGATTGCACCCAAGCAAGATTGGATGAGTCCTGGCTGCTGTGGCTCAGTGGGTTGAGTGCCGGCCTGTGAACAGAAAGGTTTCCAGTTTGATTCCCAGTCAGGGCACAATGCCTGGGTTTTGGGCCAGGTCCCCAGTTAGGGGCAACTGATCAATGTATTGATGTTTCTCTCCCTCTTTTTCTCCCTCCCTTCCCCTCTCTCTTAAAAAAAAAAAAAAAAAAAAAAGATTGAATGAACCCTAGTTCATCTAGGACCAATTCTTGTTCCTCATCCCATCCCAATAAATGCAGCAGAGAATGGAGGGTGAGCTAGTTTTCTACTCTTACTGAACACTAAAGCAATTCATGGACCTCTATCTTGTCCCTAGCTCCTTTCACATCTTTTTAGTTCTCCCCCGCAGACCTCTTCTCATGGTTCTTGCCTGTTTGCCTATCCCTTGTGGGGAACAGCCATGCTATGGAGCTGCATAGTTCTTGGTGTAAAGCAGAGAGAGAGGCCAGAACTCTCTGGGGGAGGCAGAACATGTTCCTCTCTCTACTTCCCATATCACTCACCCCAGTTTACTTTGAGGTGGAGTGGAGAATTGACTCCCCACTCCCAGTGTCTAGGCCCTGGAGATCATTCTGCCCTTGGATCCTGACAGGAACTGGGCACTTGGGAAGCACGGTACCTGATCTGACCCACCCCTCTCCTTCCTGCCAGAGCTGATCTATGTCTCATTCACAGTGTTCCCACTTCTGTCCCTCAGAACCCACTCCCATCCTAAGTCTTGGGTATAGAGCTAGTATATGCTCAGGGAACTCTGGGAACAGCCATGTACACAATCTGATACCCAAAGGGGCTCAGCCACCCACGCTGTCCCCTCAGTCACATCTACCACCTGACAAAGCCACATATCCTGTCACTCTGACATTTTAAATCACTTTTCTGTCACTTCCACAGGCTCACAGAGTCACATACTTTGTCCTTTCTCATCACACACATGAACACACACAATCACGTCCCCTGTATCTCTCACGCACTGAGCCACACACACTCTGTAACCTATACCTGCAAGGATGGAGGTACAGAGAATCACACACATCTCCAGTGCCATTGTGGGCCCCTGGCCCCAAAAGGGACTCCCTAGAAGCCTAGTGTTATCTTGGGATTCCCGGAACCTCCTTCCTCTACTCCAGATAAGCCTGCCTATCTCTTGACCTCTCCTCATATCCCCCAGACTCCCCTCACCTCCATACCCCAGACCTCCCACACTGCACCCCTCATCACTTCCCCAAGTACCATATCCCCTGGTCCTCTCTCTTCACCTCCCTCAGACACCCAGTCCCCCACATTCCCTCCTCACCTCCCCTAGGTGCTCCACCCCAGTCCTGTTCCCCAAGCACCCCTCCTCATCTCCTGCAGATGCCCTATCCCATCACTAATCTGTTTGTCCCTGCTCCCGCTCCCAGTCATGAGTAGCCCCTCCCCAATGCTGCTGGCGGCTGTCCCTCCACCCAGAAGCCCAGACCTGCCCAGACACCTGGGTTACCTTCCAAGGAGACAGGCTCAAAGAGGCCAAACTGCTCCAGGACCTTGACAAATAGAGCGAGGACCACAAGCACTGCAACCATCTCCAGCCCTTCCAGGTTCATGATGGGCCTGGGGCATGGCCCCCACCAACTGAGGCTCAGACAGGCCTGCCTGGCCCTCAGGCTCCCCAGCGTGAGTAGGATCGCCTGCAGCCTCCCTCCCCGCCTCCTTCCCTAGATCTCCTCCCTCTCCCCACTTCCCTCACCCCGCCCCTGCCCCACTCACCTCCCAGCCACAACCTCCCAGCCACAGCCTCTTTCTCTTCACAGGCCACCTCAGCCTCTGGTCTGGCATCTTCTTGGGAGCTTTTGGTGTGAAGGATTTGGGCCAGGACAGGCCAGAGGAGGGAGGCAGTGACCTGCCTCTGTCCCTGAGGACTGCTTTCCTCAGACACCCTGTGGCTACTCTGTGTCCAAGGAAGGGGGCAGAGGGAGGAGCTGTGCTTAGCGAGAAGGCAGGGAAGGGCAGTCTGTGTGAAAAATGGGGGGCTGCACATATATAAGTGACAGGTGTATGAGTTAGAATATGTTACGGGTGTCTGGGTGTTTTCTTGTATGTATATTCCTACGTTTGTTCATATGGAGGATATGTGTCTATGCGTCTATACATGATTGTGCATCTGTCTATTAGGTGTGTGTATTGTGTATAGGGGTCTGTGACCTGGGTGTCTATGCTGTGCATGTGAGTGTATCAGAATATTTCTGAGTGTGTATAGGGTGTGAGGTGTCTCTGTTTTAGGAGGACTGTGGGACGTGGGTCTGAGGACTGGTAGGTAATATGGATGTGTCCTATAATTAGGTGTATGGGTCTATGGTGGTTGTGTAATTGTATCTGCATGGAACTGGATGAGAAAATAATAGAGGAGAAGGCAGTGACCTCTCCCGTCAGGAGGACACTATCAACATCGATTGTGGTTGCCATAGAGACTGTGAGGGAGGGAAGCACCCTCTTCCCACAAACCACAGAGAGGGAAACTGAGGCCCAGGGAAGGAGAATTAGGTCCAATAGCCTGGGCAGGAAAAGGGCTACTTAGCTCTATCACAGCTCTTTGGGGAGGAGACTTATTTTGGCTCCCTTTGTGACCAAGAGACTGGAGCTCCTTGGGAGAGGAGGAGGGACTGTGTTCTTTCCTCCCTCCAGTCTGGGGCCTCACCCAGTAGCTGCCAAAGCCCTGCCAGCTCCTAGGGAGCCATTACTGAACAGATGGAGAGGCCCAGGGTGGAAGGGAAATCTGAACCCTCCAAGAGCACCCCCCACCCCCACCTCCTGGAACATTCCTGGAGCCCCTCCCCCATCTTCCCAGCTCCTTCCTGGTAAGTGGTGGTGGTGGTGAGTGTAGGGGGTGGGGACAGGCCTGCAAAGCCAGTGAGCCAGAGAGCCAGAAGATAGAGCTGCTGAGTTACTGCACAGCTGACTGAAGCTGACTGAGCACTCACTATGTGCTAGATAGAGTACTATGTGCTTACAGACATTATTATGTTGAATTTTCACAATAACCCCGTGAAGGCGGTACTGTTATCCCCATATTACAGGTGTCAAGATTAAGGCAAAAGGAGGTTACATCAGCAAGTATCAGAGCCTCAATTTTAAGCCAGTCTGACTGTGAGCCTGCTGTGCCCTAAACCAGCACACTACACTGGCTCCCTTCTTAGACAGCTTGCCTACCCAGGAGGCTTAGTTTCCAGGGATGGACCCCAAAGGAAGCCCTCCTTTCTGGTCCAGCTCTGGGAGGGGTGTGTCTGAGCCCCAGTTGTGGGGTTGGGGTTGTGTGGCCACTACTTCATTTGAGATTCACTGATTTGTAGTTCTACAGACCACCACTGGGTTCAGGCAACCATTTCATACCGTATCTTACCCCTTTACTCCCCCGACCCAACAGCCCTGGAAAGGGTTCAAAGGAGGATTGGGAAGGAGGGCAACCTCAGGCAGGCTTGACCCTCTGCTTCCCCTCTTCCCCTCCTCCTGAGAAGAAGTCAGCTCAGGGACTGCTTTTGGATTGGCAGATTCTGGCACTTCAGAGATTACGGATTTACAAGTGAAACCAGCAAACATTCTTCCTATCAGGGTCCAAATCCATGTCTGGCATTTAATACCCTTCCACTCATTAGCACGTCTCATTTTCTTTTTTTTCCGCCAGTTTGGCCTCCTCACTGCCCCACTATCTCTGTGACTTTGTTCCTGCTAGTCCCTCTGCCTGGAATACCCTCGCTTCTGCTTTCCTTCTATCTTAGTGCTCTTGCCTACCCTTTGGAGGCATCTTAAATTCCCTTCCCTTCAGCATCTCCAGCTCTCAGCAGGCTCTAGATACCTGAATTTCTACTGAAATCAATGTTGGGCCCTCAAAACTCAGCACCTAACTCTGTAATGTTATTAGTAGGAACAATCAAAGAAGGCAGCTTAGCATGCTAGGTAATAGCATGGGTCAGCATGCAAGGCTCCCTGAGTTCAAATCCCAGCTTTGCCTCTTAATTTTAAGTTGCAATTAAATGGGTGAGTTCTTAATCTTTGTGTGCCTCGGTTTCCCATCTCATATGGTTGCTAGGAGGAGCAAATGAATTAATATATGGAAAGCTGATAGAATAACTCCTGGCACAGAGTAAATGCTAAAGTGTTTGTGACCCTTATTAACAACATGTTACTCCCCCTTACCCCTGGCTGGTTTGGCTCAGTGGATTGAGCGTCGGCCTGCGAGCTAAGTGTCGCTGGTTCGATCTTCCAGTCAGGGCACATCAGAGAAGGAAAACTCTGATTCCAAAAAACCTCCGCTGCCTTGCGGCATACCTCTTCAGGGGAAAGGCTAAGGGAGTAAACCCCGACAGAAAATCCGGAGCCGGAGTCCCTAAGGCGGTTCGACGTTGTAGTCAACACCGGCAACTCCTGCGGCACACCTGAAGCCAAGCTGTATTGACTCCGTCTTTCCCTTGGACCCTTCAGCTGCGAAGAGAGGGGGGGTCTGCTGCATGGGCAACAGCAGACCCTCCATATCACCCTGCCCAGGCTCTGTAGCTTCAGCTTCACTGGAGAGGACACTCCAGCGTCATCACAAGATGTCGATTCAACACGGGAGGAGACAGATACCGTATCACTCCCGAGTTGGACTGCACAGCCATTCTCGGCGGTGCAGATAGACTCTTAAGAAGCTACACCATCATCTCTCGAGACGGACGGCTGCCGACGACGACGACTCCCCCTTACATTTCCATAGCACTTAACATAGCACTTAATTCACAAAACATTTCCACAAACATTGTTCTCTCAGTGGCTTCTCATGACAGTCCCATGAGGTAGGCAGAGTGATTAGTGTGCCCATTTTACTGATGAAGTAAACAAAGACCAGAGAGATAAAGGGACTTGTTCATAGATAAATGATGCAGATTTGAATCCAGATATTTCTGGATCAATCCTGCTTCCCCAATTAGATTCCAAGTTCCTAGAGGGCAAGGATGTTAAAAAAAAATTTTGGACGTACACAAATTGAATGCCATGCTCTGAGCTGGTGCCTGCGGAACAAAGGTGAACCAAACAGGGCTCTGGTTCCCACTGGGCAGGAAGAGACAGCCCACTGAGAGAACTACAAGCCATCTATTCATTCAAAAAAATGTTTGTTGCATACCTACCACTTGGTAGGAACTGTTTGTTCTAGGCAAGGCATAAAATGAGCTAAGTTAAAACTTTCTAAGTGGGAGCCCAGGCAAAACCTGGAAAGGATATTTTTGAGCTGACTCTTAAAGGAACGCTAAAATGTCTACAGGCCACCTTAACAAAGGGATCAACATTTATTGAGCATATTTTGTGTCCTGGGTACTTTACATATATTACCTTACTTAGTCCTCATAATAAACCTGATAGGTTGGGTCTATTATTCCTGTGTTTATAACTGATATGGTCAGAGGGAATAGTAATATATCTATTTTGCCGATGAAGAAATTGAGGCTCAGAGAATTGATTTTCCCAAGACAGCACAGATGACAAGGGATGGATTAAAACTTGAACCAGAACCAATGATCTGCCAACTCCTTCAGGCTGTCTCTCCAATGCATGTGGGCGTGTCAAGGAATCCTGGCGGTGACTGTAGCTTAGTTACCCAGGGGAGTTACAAGTGATTAGACCAAAGGGTCGGATTCCATGGAGCCTTGAATGCCAAGCTCTTCAATTGAAAGAGGCAGCATAGCAGCATCTCTTTGACTTCAGATGCTGATTCACAGATGGACAGATTGACAACCTTGCAGCCATTTGGTCTGTCCCTGACCCTCTACTTCCCTCTCTCACTCCCACCTTCAACCTTCAGAAACCTTGACCCAGCCTCACAGAGACTCAGGGTCCTAAATCAACCAGGCCTCTAGTGGAAGGGTCTGTGGGAAGTGAAAGAGCAAGTTGTTTTTCAGGTTCTCCTTTCTCCTCACTGAGCGACCTGTCAAGTCTCAGGGCCCTGTGAGAAACTTGTCCAGGTCTGTCCTCCCCAAGCATTCCTGAGCCACTTAGCTCTTTACTCAATAGAATGAACTCTTAATGAAAACACATCAGAGACAGAGTGAGTGAGGGCTCAGGGGAAAACTTCCTTGAAGCATTAGGTAAACCCTCCCTGGGTCTCTCAAATCTCACCAGAGATACTCCTATCATTTGATCTGTCAAACCTTATGGGGGGGACCACCCTATGTTAACTGTCCCACATTTCCATCTCTCCTTATTCCCCCAGTGAAAATCCCAGCCAGTGAAGACCCCAAAGCCCTCTCTCAGTCTTTCGGCCCTACTCTACCCCAGCCAGGACAGAAGACACAGCAGCCCCCAGCTGTATCAGATGATTAATGAACTCCCTAGGCCTTTGGGCTATTTTGGGGCCTGGAAGTCATGCCTGCTATGATTGAGAGCGGGCTCCGCCTTGCTCTGGCCATCTGTCACTGGAGAGAGGCCCAAGCAGTGGGCTTAGGGGACGCATGCTCCCCAAGCGACTTCTAAGTATGGCTCTGTCTCAGCCCCATCTCTTCTCCCTCTTGGGAGTTAATGGGAAGGAAAGGCCTGTCTATACTCCAGGGACTCAAGCAGAGTAGGTACCATGGAGAGAGCCAGAGAACTACAGATCCCAGAAAGCCAGGGGGCTAGGCTGCTTTGGTCTCCCCAGGCCAGGTGCAGAGGGATGCTGGGTTCTGTGGGCTCTGCCCAGGCAGACCTAAGGAAACCCAGGTGGAGGTGGCACAGATCTCACCAGTACCATGATATGATACCCATAATCCCCATATCATAAATTCCACAAATCCCACACTAAACTATAACCTAGTGAAGGCTACACAACTAACTTAGTGTGACTCAGGAACCCCCTTCCCAACCCTAAAGCATAAAACTCTAGGTACATGCAGTTTCACTGTCACAGAATCCCAGGGATATGCAAACCTAGGGACACACAGCCCCAGAGATGTATGCACAACCGTCTTAGAACAGACTCCTAGAGACAGACAAAATGGTGACATATACTCCTTATGCCACATAAGTCTATTCATCCTATCACGCATGAGCTCACTAGCTGAGTTCATGTTGGTCCAGTCCTACCTCAGATTTTTCCCTCTGGACACTCACTCCAGTCATCTTAAGATCCCATTGAACTAAACAATTTATTAAAGGGCTGTGCCTTTCCCCTGATTTGCTGCAAGCTTCCTCCTTTTACCCCTGTGAGGGGCTTTGCCTCTTGCATTCGCCTACCTGAAGTCCCCTCCTCTGCCATCAGTGAGAAGCCCTGCACGCTCCTTCACCATTGTGAGGGACCATAATGCTCCCTCTCTTTTCCTCCTTGACAACCTCCTATCTCCTCCGCCTTTTCTGCAAGGAACCCTATCCTGAGCTCCACTCCTGTATTACCCTTTAAACCCTTTTCTTTGGGGGGGGGGGTGTCCTGCTCCCTCAGTCTGTGAGGGGCCCTTTTCCTCCCCACCTTTGTAAGGCTCCTATCCCACTTCGCTCATTTTTTAAGGGGTCCAGCCCCTTCCTCCCTTCCTCATACCTGGCGACAGCGACCCAGTCACCAGCTGGTAGAGGGATCGCGCTGCCTGCCCCAATGGGCTCCGGCACCTGCGGGGACAACGGTTCATGGTTCGGCTGAGAGCACAGTGGCCAAGCTCCGCCCCCAAGTCCCCGGGTGGTCGGGTCTCCACCCCTACCCGAGTGGGCGGCGCCGGAGGGTTGGACCTGCAGGACGAGGACCCCAGAGAGTAGAGCCTTGTTCCACTCCAGGTCTTCTTCGGGCCGCACGAGGGGGACCAGTCCTGGTCCCAGCATCTAAAGCACTGGATCCCAAAGTTCCTAGACTGAGGCTGAGGTGGAGGTGGGGCAGGGGGCAAAGGCGCGGAGCAGACTCTCTCATAGCCTTTGGGAATATTTTCCAGATTTCTGGTGGGAGAGGGGAGCACCCACTGGCTTTGAAAAAGAAGTTGGGGGGAGAACGAACCTTATCTTTAATTTCCTTTCTTCAGCCCCTCCTTCTCTGCCTGTCACACCTCTCCCTCTTCCATTCTGGCAGAGACGAGAAGGGGTAAGAGGACACAGTTGTCATGGCAACTTCCCACACTTACATACTTCCTGGACCAATGGGAGAGAGAGCAGAAGGGAGGAGGAGGAACTGGCCAGTGTATCGGGGTGATAAAAAAGGGAGGCAGGGATGTGACCCTACTAGTCTATTTCCTGGCTCCCAATCCCTTTCTCATAGCTGTTCCTGTTTTGTGTCCCTCTGTCCCAGCGGGTTCACAGACTCTCCCATCATACGCTGACTGCCAGCCGAATGCATCAGAAGCCCCCCTCTCCTCAGTCCCCGCCCTGACCACTTTCCCGGATTCATCCCCATCTGGCTTTACCCAAAGTAAACATCTTCGAGGACCCACTCATGTCTTTACACTGCTGGGAGAGCCTACAGAAGGGGCACAGTTCCAATCCTCCGACTGGGATCCCGTAATTTTCCCTGAAAATCTTGCATTTATGAAGCAAGAGTCACCTCCGAACTCCATGCAAATCTTGCCCCTTGGTTTGATGACATCCCTCTTTCGATTCAGCTCCGCAAGCTGACTATGACCACACGGGGGCGCCCCAGTCCGGGGAACGATATTTATGGCCAGAAGGACGTGACTCCGACTCTGGAGATCCCAGGCCCAGGGACTAGCACTCAGGCCTTTGGCCAGCCCAATTCTCTCCCCATCTTCTTCAGTTCTTTTTTTGCTTCCAGCTACGGAAGGACTACCGCTGGTCATTGACTTTTCCCACCCCGCCTCACTGCCAAGCGGCCCTGCCAGGCTGGTAAGACGAGAGAGGTTAGATGCCAGGCGGGGGTGCCCTTGGAATTTCCCGGCCCCTAAAAGTGTTCTGTCTGCACAGGGAAGATACTTTGGGAACTCAGATGGCCCCGTCGTACCTCCGCCCCGCACCCTTCTTCAGCACCGAGGACAATGACTCCCTTTCAGGCTTCTGATCAGGCGTCTCCAAGCACCCAGCACTTTAATTCAGGGGGTGTCCCAGCTCCATTTGTCTCCTGCTATAAGATAACCTTTCTTCTAAAGGAGAGCTCCAGGTAGTCCTAATTCTTCTTTTCAAGTCCTGTGTAGAGCTATCTACAGAAAGGATGCTTATAATATGGAACATGATTCTTGCCTCTTGACCTTTTTATTTCCCTTGGGAGGTAGGCAGGCAGGAAGTAGTATTCCCCATTTTACAGAGAAAAGTGAGGCCCAGGGAAATCAAGTCACACATAGTTAATACTCACACTTCCATTCCTGCACCTTCTACTACAAGTACTTGCCCACCTTCACCTAGTCAATCTGATTCAAACTGCAGAGTAGGGAGGGGATGATTCTATTAAATGGGAGACTCAATTAAAGCAGGAAGCAAACACTGACGAATGTGGTGCTAATGAGGGCCTTGGGGCCCTTACTACTTTCAAGGATACTGAGGTGGTGAGAACAGTTCAAAGCAGAGCTAGATAACGGGACCTTTGGATTCCATCTAGGCCTCAGGCACATCTAGGACACATCTGGGACCTGACTGAGTAGAAGGGCTTCCCTTTTTGGGAGTCTTGGCATAGCGGCTAGGACCTTCACAGGGCCAGTGAGTCAGGGAGACACTTTCTAAAGGCATTGCATTTTAGTCCTGTTCCCATCCCCGAGTTTTAACCTCGCCCTCCTCAGGACAGACAAGGATCATGGCCTCCTTCCATCTCCCCAGCTTGTTTTAGGCACGGGGGAGAGTCTATCTCCTCCCATTCTCTGTTGGAGTTCTTGGGCAGGCTGCACAATAAAAGACAGAAACACACATACGTGGAAATGTACACAAGGTAACACCCACACAAACACATGGATCTGCCTACCAAAACCCAGCAATGTGTACAGGCACAGATGTACTGGTCTCACATACCCCCCCACCCCCCACCCCCAGTGTGGGAGAGAAGATATCTGGGCAGCAAAGTGGTTTGGGGGACACTTACAAGGGGAGGCCTCACGGCACCTCCCAAGCCTAGAGCTTCTATCTCTGGGTCTGGAGAAGAGGCAAGAGAAAGTGTTGCCTGTCCTTTGGGTTTGGGTGAAGTTCTGGGATGATTATTGGGTTTTGAAGGATCTTCTGTTGTAAGAATGATCTCTGAGTACATTACAGAGGGAGGGGCTTGACCCAGCATTAACCAAAGCTCCTGGATAGGGGCCAGGTGCTGCTCCTCGGAACAAGGCTGGGCAGCTGGACATGAGTCCCTGCTTGGGTCCACATGGGCTATTTGTGGAAAATGTGGGGTAAGCAGTGGTATGTACTAAAGATCCCCTTATGCACCAGGAAGCCAGAGAGACAGCTAGGTTAAGACACATCACTGACACTCACAGAGCCCCACTGAAGACACCGTCACATGAAAGTACACAATCAGCATCAAACGCCAATATAACTGACAGTCTCACAATCACAAAACATGACACAACCCACTTTAACAAATACTTGCCCCAGAAAGCTCACAAAGTCTTACAAAGAGACACACCACTATAAAGTGAAGCCCTGACACATTCTAATAGTCACATACCACTTCATATAGAAGCACGTATTCAAAGCACAGAGTTGTACATAGAACAGAAACATATGGTCAAACAACTTCATTAGTACCATCAGGGTACTACACAACCTCACTCAAATACCTGACGAGATCAGACGATTGCACAGCTACATACAATCACACTCACCCTGGCTGTCACCAAGCCCAGGGCACATGGCAACCAGCTGTGGGAGGCACACACATATACACACAGACACACACAAAGAATGACAGGCGATCACTCACGTAAAGCCTCCCACCATAACCCTCCCTACCTTGTGTCACACAGGCCCACACCTGCTGTCTCTCCCCACATGCCCACCTGCTCTCTCCAACCCGTTACCCCACTGTGGGACCCAAGGCTTTAAACCCCCGTGTCCTGGGGCCCAGAACAGCGGGAGGGTGTCTGGGTATGGGGCAGAGTGTGGGGTAAGGGCTTGGCCAGGGTCAGAGGCATAAGGGTCTGAGGGGATGGAATCTACCCTCCCTCCCTTGACCCCCGATCCATCGACTTACCGGTGAGCTGGTCATAGGATCCGTCCAGGTCTCGGGAATCGGACAAACTCTCCTTGCGTCCCTGGCCCCGCATGGCCCCCGGCAACCCCCTCCCGTCCCTCCTGGGCCGTGGGAGGGGGCGCCGGGTGACCAGGATAGGGTGCTCACACGGCGCCCCCTGGTGGCGTAGCACGCGGCTGGGGCTGGGGGCCAGGAGAGTCCGGGCTGGGGTTGAGAGTCTAGGGACCAGGAGGGGTCTAGGGCCCACCCGGGGGTCCTGGGGCAGGAGCGGAAGGGAAGCTTGGGCAGAAGGTGAGCGCTGAGCCTGAGGCAGAGCGGAGCTGAGCACAGAGCCAAGCTGAGCCGCCTCTCTCCTCCCGCCCCCTTCCCGCGGCTGTCACCGCTGCCTCCCCTCCTTTGGCGCTGCCGGGATTGGCTCCCCCTACCCCCGCCCCCTCCTCTTTGCAGCTCGGGGGAGGCACCCAGTGAAAGGGTGAGCTGGGAAGTGCGGAGAGGGAGACTGGCTCTCCAGCAACTCAACCCCCTAAACCTGAAGCCACGGGTCTTGGGGGTGGAGGAAAAAGCGGGTCCAAAAAGGCCCCACTGGGGGGAAATCCAGCCCCCAATTCTCAGGCACTCTTGCCCCCACCGCCAGCACTGGTTAGGGTAAGTCTCCATCTGAGTCTCGTTAGTCAGTCTATATGTAACCCTATTTTTTTTGTTGTTCCCCTCCCATGTGTGGGTCTCTGAGCTTCCCGCTATTCCTCCCCTACATACCCCCACCCCCGGCCAGTGCCCCCACCCTGCTTGAAGGGTCAACCCGGCCTCTAAAAATAGGCTTCTCAGGCCAGCGGACTACAATTTTCTCTCCTCTCAGAAATACTCCAACCCTCACCCACTCCAAGACCCTCTCTCTGGGCCCCATTCCTTCTCAGGGTGCCTTCTTTCCTGATCTAATGACCCCCACCCTATTGGCCAACTGGGGAGAAAAGGAAAAGATAGTCAACCAGATCACTTTCTCAAGACTTTCTTGCTCTGTTTCTTTCAATTTTCCTGGCCTCCCTTCTATCACCTGCTCTGACCTAGATTCCTGCTGTTTTCCATAAGATTTGCAGGGGGGTGGGGGGGTGGGGTGACAGGGTTTGGGGATCCAGGTGGGGGAATGAATGCCTTTGTTATGAGCCGCATTCCCTTCAACTAGCTCCTTTTCTGAAGCAGGAGTCTAGCACAGTGCTGGGCTACCTCTGGCTCCCAGGAATGGCTGTCTACTGAAGGACTGAGCCTACTTCTCTGACCTTACCCAGGATGCTGCCTGGACTCCTAGCCCAGGACTCCCAACCCCCCAACGAGAATAGAAGGCAGTGTCTGGTGGGTCTGGATGGTGTGGTGGCAGTGTCCCAGGTATTCCTGCCTGCTGAATGGCTCCTGTGGAAGAGTGACCTGTTGAGACTAAAAGCTTCAGCTAAAATGACCCCAACACATTCAATGTCTTCAACTGGATTTAATTTCCAAGCATTTGATTCAATTAACCCAGCAGGAATTATGGTGGGAGATTGGGCATGAGAAGGGGACAAGTAGCCAAAGGAAGGACTGTCTTTGGGAGCAATGTCCAGCTCCTGGCTCTCCCCTGGCTCTTGAGGGTCCTACACAGACCTGGCACAGACACTGGGGAATGAACCCTTTTGGGGTTCAATTTTAGGACAGGATGGGACTCCTGATTAGAGTCCTTAGAATAAGATGGGCCAGAGATGGGTGGACCTTTACCATGCAATCATTTATTACCTCATGCCCTTGACCTGCCCTTATTCACCCATAGGAAAGACTGGCAGGAATCCATAAGCAGTCCGAATGGGCTGGCTGTCCTCTTCAATACCAAGTTTGGAGATAAGGGAACTGTTTTCTCCCTCCTTCCATCCAGAAGGCAAGGGAGGCTACACCTCTCTGAACCAAATTTGCTTCCTCTGTGGCCAGGAGAGTCCCTAAGGATAGGCAGGGCCAGCCGAGCCAGATAGGACCAGCACCTGAAAGATTAATTTTGTCTTTGAGAAGTGAGTTCTGGGTGAGATTAAGAGGGGGGAAAAAGAAAAAAAAAGACACTACAAAGACTGTCCCATACAAATCAATTTTTAATAATTTCAGCTTGCCACAAGCTTCCAGCTCCAGTTCCTCTAGGTTTATCATTGTGGAAAACACTTGAATGACCCCAGGCTTAGCTATCCATCTTGTAACCATAGGTGACCCAGCTGCTGATCTCTTAAGAATCTACATCTGTCCGTGGCAGCATGTTGGTGGATTCTCTGCTCCTAGTCCATGTCTGCTCAATGTTGGAGCCAGAATGCTAGTTCCAAAGGAGGGCAAGCATCCCTCCCTTGAAGTTTAAGTGGAACAGCAACAACAGAGGTCCCTGACTTCTGCTCACTGCTGGATTCCTGCACTTAAACTCCACTCTTCCTGAGCTGCTTGCTCTCTGCCATCCTGAGACTTTAGAAAGTGTTTCAGGGATTGAGGATCTCAGAGCAGCAGCTACTTAGGAGGCATCGAAGGCCAACTTCTCAAATGTCAGGAGACTTGCCCGCATTTCCACCGGGAAAACAGGTAGACAGAATGGCCTCTCCATGATGCTCACCTGGCCTCTTGTAGATAGATGGAGGGTACTCTGCCCCCAGCAGGTTCTCTCCCTCCCAGGCACCAAACCACAGCAGGAACAGATTCCTCCCCAGAGGAAATTCTCAGCAGGCTGGATGTAAACAACAGCCGGGTGAGGGGGTGGAACTCTGGAGGGGAGCTCAGCAGAGGCAAGAGAGGCTCTCAGAGGAGGGGGTGACTAGGGAGGTGGGGAAGCTGCTGGAAAGGGAATCTGCAAAGTAGGCACCTGAGGGCTCCAGAAAACCTGTCAATGTTTATTTCACACACACACACACACACACACACACACACACACACACATACACACACACCCTGGATAGTTTAAACCAGACTGAAAATGAAAAGCTCAAGCTGTGACCCTTCGGTGCTGACGAATCAATGGGTTGGAAGATAGGGGAAAGCTAACAGGTACTCCTGGTACCAAGAACCAAATCCAGAAAGTGGTGGCCAGACAGCAGAGCACTGAGTGGATTCTAATCTTTAGTCTCCCAGAGAAGTCAGCTCTGATTTAGAAAAGAGAAAAAAGGTACTCCATTCCTGCCCTACCCTAAGCCTGAGCTAGGAGTTCTAATGACTGGACAGACTGCTGGCTGGGGCAGGGGAGACAGATTTCAAGCCTAGCTCAGCCCCAGGCCAAAAGAAGCAGAATTAGTTCCACCCAGATCTGAGAGTTGTCTGTTTTCAGAAGCCTAGGAGAGCCACTGATCCTCAAGGTGTTGGCATCACCCTAAGGCTTGCCCCAACAGCATCTGAAAATGTCAGTAGCCACAACTTATATATAATCTCAATTGGAAATGTGAGGGGATGTCCAGGAAGGCCACCCTGGACATCCCTACATTCTTGAAGGCTTCTCTGTGCCCACCCATCCCTCCCCAATTATCCCTGGCTTGCCCTTCCTGGTCCCTGCTGTCCATGCTCCACTGAAGTACGGCCTTCACCAAGAGAACTGGGTGTCTGTATTGTTCTCCAACCTTGGGGACAGCTCCGTCTCCCCTTACTTCCCCTCCAGCCCCGAAGTCTCAAGGATAAGGGTGGTCAGTAGCTGCTCAGGTTGGCATGGCCTCAGGAGATAGTGGAGAACTCCTTCAGCAGGACTTCCTGGCTGAGTGTGTGGAAGGCCAGGTTTCTCCGCACGTTGGTGCTAATGGATCGAACCTGGGAAAGGGTGGGGGAAGGTAGGAGGACACAGGCAGAGAGAAAAGAAGAGAGAGTCATTACAAACAGGAGAGGGCACTGCCTGAGGCACAAGGCCATGATTCAGTGCCAGAAGTTTCTCTCAGGAAATGAACCCTTAACAGCTATCTTCCCTGCAGGCAAACGAGCAAACAGGTCGGTTTGGTGATAGTGGGAAGAAAAGAAAGAGACTGAGAGACAGAAACTCTCCAGTATTCGAGAAGAGGATTCAAGCGCCTGAACAGGTAGGAGCAAGCAGGGCAGGAATGCAGGGCAGGCCTTTGTCCTGGCCTCAGCCATGCAGAAGGATGATTGTCTGGTCAGTGGTCTAATGGAGAAGGAGAAACTGACACTAGTGGACTCTAGCTCTGGAGCTACCTCCCTTTCGATGTGTTTCTAGTCTCCTTACTCTCCCTTTGCATTTATCTACTTTTTCTGGGCTGGAAAGAGCGTTTAGATGCAGCCCTTGCCTGGCATAGATGGCAGGAGTGTGATCCAAGGAGGCCAATGACCAGGATTAGGTCATATAGCTAGTGAAGTCCCAGGCCTGGGGCAAGACCCAGGTTTCTTAATTGCTAGTCCAGCACTTTTTCCACACCACAGACATACCTCCCCACTTTAGAGGAAAGTCTGGAGTGTAACCCTGCCATGTCCCTCCTGCTCACCTCACATGCTTTCTACCCATGGACCCAGAACCTTGCAGAAAGGGGTGCCTGGGTCAGCAGGGAAAAAGATCTATGGAGAAGGGGTCAGAGGGCCCAGCTTCCCACTCGGAGTGCATTCCAAGAAGAATCCAGTAGACTCCGGAAGGAGACTTGTTCACGAGAAATGGATGTAAATGTTGTATGAGAGAAAAAGGGGCTGGGGAGGAAGGAGAAAAAGAATGTGCATCTGTGCTGGGCCCCAAAGTCCAGGGAGCTTTCAGCCAGACCCTCCTTGTTCCCCTGTGCCAGAGTGCAGCTATAAGAATTGAGTAAGACAGCAGCTTTGAGACAGAGTTCCTCTAACCATCTCCTCCACAACCCTCCCCATCTTGCAGTAACTCACTCTTTGTTAAGTCTTGGCCCTCAGTAATTCCCCCACATCACCCCATAAAAATACCCTGCTATATCTCCTTATACCAATGGCTTCACTTTTCCCAACTAACTCATCCCAGAGTATGTCTTCACCCTTGGGAAGTCCAAAACCCCAGGAATGTCATGTCAGGGTCAGAGCTGGGCTGGGTTTAGTACAGATGAGCTAAAATCCAGCACTTCATCTTGGACTTGGCACAGAGTGGTAAAAGCTGGGCTGGCGCACTCCCTTCCCCAGTAGTGGGAGGTCTGAGGACATGGGGAGTAGCTAAAGAGGCCTGTGTGTTCTGGTCTCAGCCCCCAGCCAGAACATGTACAACCAGGTGGGCAAAGTGGCAGGAGGCTGAGCTTTTCCTGAGAGTAGATCTGAGCGCAGCGCAGTAGAGGGACCATCAAGAGGGAGAGTCCAGTTCTGTGAAGTGAAGCTGACTGCGAGGTGGAGTAGGAGGCAGAGCACATGCTCACTGGCTCCAGGTGCCAAGGGTGGGGGCTGCAGGAAGTTGAGTGAATGGGAAGTGGGAGTGGGGACAGAGAGCAGACTGGAGAACTAGATTGGGGGTGTGGGGTGGCCTCAGACTAGGAGCCAGTTAGGAATTTAGGAAGTGACTGCATAAGGAGGAGAAGCGTCAATTACTCTCGTTAGTTTCTCTGAGGACGGGATAAGGAGTAATGAGCCAGAGTTGCTACTGGGAACATATGTCAAACCCCAGGCCCAGCTGGAACCGTGCAAGGGCTGTCGCCATGGATGCAGAAGAGAGGTGGGCAATGCCGCCTCAAGCTTCTCGCCCTTCTTATCCTGGCATTAGTACCCTGGAGAATGTCTTTTCTCACTGTCTGGTCCCAGACTGCTTTGGGAGAGAAGTTGCACACCCAATCCCAGAAGACCCCTCAAGTCTTATTCCATCATCCTTTGGCAAACTGCAGTTGCTCCCTACATGCCACCTGCACAGTAGAACTCAGTGGCTGGGAAAGGGCCCCCAAAAGACACAGGTAGAGACAGAGGCATGGCAGACTCACCAGCTCTTTGAAGAAGGCAGCTTCCTTGTGCTGCTCCGAATAGCGCTCATACTGGTCCAGGCCATCCTGCAGCTTCAGTGTGAGTGTGTCATAGTTGGCTCGCACTACCTCCAGCACCTGGGGAAGGTCAAAGGCCAGGCAGAGCTTAGACCAGGCAAACTCTAGATCATTTGGCCCCATGCATGCCCCTCCTGCTGCCCTACTGCATTGAACTTAGCCTGGGGCAATACCCTCAGAGGGCCTTGCTCACTACTTATCACCCCTTCCCTCCCCCCAAAAAAACCCTGGTCACAGGGAGCAATTCCTCAGGATTCGGGGATCCTTTCTACTCTCTTCCATTCCCTACTTTTCCTGACAAGTCCAGCCTGGCCACTGAGGCTGTTTACTCTGGGTATGGTAAAGGAGCGTGAGAAGAGCCACAGAAATAGTAACTGTCTAAGCTAACCAATGTCCCCATATCATTTATGTTTTCTCAGCCACATCCTGCAGCTTTCTGTAACCAGGTTGTCACGGTTGCACAGTAAGACTTTGCCAATGTCTCCTTCTTTTCCCCTTTGTGGGATCCACATTTCCTCAGTCCTGGGATGCTCCTCAGCACCATCTGCCACTTGTTTTCATCTCTCAATGCCAACTCAGTCTTCCTGTTCATTGCCTGGATCATACTTTGGGATATCCCAGCCTTGGAGTTTAGGGGACACTTTATAGACTAAGCTAGAGATAACATCATCTTTTGTTCTGATGAGGGGGTCTCTGCCCCACCATGCCTCTCTCTGACTCTCTGTGGCAGGGACTCAGACCTCCACTGACTCCAGGAACCTTGTATCTCTGTGGTTCCAAAAGAAAGGAACTATCATAGCTGGTCTTGATGTGACTTTAGTTTATAAAACCATGAATTAAAGGCAAGGACAATTAGGAAGAGAGGCACTACATCAAGTTAGAAGAAATGAGCTGGGCAGAAAGGAGAGATCAGGGGAGAGAATGACCTTAACTGTGCTAATCTGGGTGATAGCTATTTCGCAACTTGATCTGATGTGGGAGGGAAGTCTGTGATGTCAGGGAGAGCTCTCCGCTCAGTAGGGAGTTTAGGAGATTAAGTGAGTAATGAGGGAGGCTTAGCTCTTAACAGCAGATAGGAGTGAAGGGGATAAGCCAGAGTCTGAACCCGTGAGAGGGAGAGGATGAACTCCTGAGGGGCTCAAAGGTGCCTCTTGTGGCAGGGCAGACTTTACTTGGTGGCCAACACTTCTGCCTGCCAAGAATTCCTGAGGAGAGAGTATGGATGGAGAACACAGGGAAGGCTGTGTCCTGAGTCTGAGGGAAAGGACAACTAGAGCAAAGGTACTGGCCCATGCTCTGGGCTTATAACCTCCAGACACTGAGCTCCTGAAGGTGACTTTGCCTGGTTATGGATCCAAAGACCCTAGTAGGGGCTGGCTCCTTTGCTTCTAATTCCATTTGAAAGCTCTGTCAGCAGGAGGACCAGTACCTACAATGGCAGTCACCCACAAAGTAATCTAGTCCTCTCATGTACCTGGGCTGTGCTCATAGCTAGAATATCTACAGCCAACGCCTTGGCTCAGAAGTGAATGGCTCAAGCCCAGAAAAAGGCAAAACTCCTCCAAGATAGAATCAGCCCTCACACACCAGGCAAAATAAAATAATACATGCCTTCTCAAACTCTGAACAAGCCTACTTTCTTTCATCAGCTGTTGGGCTGGTGCGCTTCCTAGAAACATGTCCACCACCTCAGCTCAAAGTAGCCCCCAATTCAGTAAGCCACATGCTCTCTAAGGAGTCCATACTGGCCCTCTGCCCCCACGACCCTCAACAGACAGGAACCTGGCAAGGGGCCAGAGAGAACAGAACTGGGAGTCCCACTCTTACTATGAGATCTCAGATGGTTCACCTAACCTCTCTGAGCCTTAGCCTTTCTCTCTAGAAAACAGAACTTATATTCACCTTCCTAAAATGACACGGGAATAAAAGTTTTGAGTTCCTGAAAGTAATTGATGGAAACATTATCATCCCAATGGTTAAACCGCTCTTGGGACTCAAGAGGAACTGTCTTCACACCCTGTTTTAAACAATCTCAAAGATCCTATGTGCATAAATTATTTTTCACTGAAAGAAAACATCTTATGGATTTAACTGGAAGACACATACGGCCTCAGTTTAGGGAAGACCTGGTGGGAGGAGCGGACCTAAATCCCTCCCCTGAGGTCTCCTGAGGCGAAGGGCCTGACATAGGCCTTGAAGTCAGAGAAACCTGAAATTTGGTCCCATCAACCATTAATTAGCTATGTAAACACATACACATTACTTAATCTCTTTGAGCCTCAGTTTTCTTATCTGTAAAATGGGGGTAACACTATCTACCTCATAAGGCTGATGTGAGGATGAAATGAGAATTGTCCAATGTCTGGCACATAATGAAGTCAATAAATGGTTACTAATTTTATGATTAAAGCTTCCTTCTGGTGACAATGGGCATTTGGCAGTTCTGCTTATCCCCAGATAGTTTTAACCCTAAGCCTGGAGCTGGGGCCTTGTACATCTTTACTTAGGCTATGGCAGATTCTAGTGAGGAGAAAACTTCAATCAATATGAAAGCAGGTTTCCCATAATGACCTCACTGTACTGAGTAAACTGGCAATGCATCAGCCAGAAGTCAGAGAATATCCAGTATGCCTTGCCAACCTTACCAATCTTGGGAGTGCAAAGGATACAGGTTATACTAAAGAAAAACTGAGCCAAGATTCCCACAGATTCCCTTGCATCATACAGGTTCTGAGACTCTTGGCCACATCAGGATCAGGAAGGAGAGAGATACCAGTGCATGGTTAGTTCAAAATTGCTGATGAGTTTTCAGACACATTCACACCCTCCCTTTAGCACACACAACAGATATTCCCCACAAACTATTCAATGGTCTGTGCCCCATTTTTTTTTAACAGACCCTTCAAAATGGGAAGTAACTTCTACCCTAAAGATAGCAGCAAAGGAGAACAGTCAAGTTGGAAAACTTCCTGGCAATGGCTATCCAGCCTTGATGTCAGAGGGCTTTGCCTTGTGCCTGAAAAATTGCTTAGTCTCAAATTTCTGTTGGATTGAACTCCCAGCATAATGAGAATTAGGGGACAACTAAGTAAAAAGATGTGACCTGACAGCAAGCTTCTGTTCATTACCTTCTCAGTATGAACACTCCTTACAAGGGCATTTCAGAATGGATCAAACCTGATTTTTACGAAATTGAAACTATGGACTGTGTATTTGGGGCATAAAGTCACATTCTTTCCCATCCTTTCAACCTTTTGCTCATCCTTTCTGTAGGATTTATTTTCAGCATCAGGGCTGAGCCTGAACGATCTGCCCTTGAGGTGACAGGCCCTGACGAAGCCTAAACTGTCAGCACCAGAGTCACAGACCTGTCAGAGGTAATGGCCCTCACTACAGCTGCTGTCTCAGGGGCCCTGCTTGCTGATGGGGAAGTTTGTCCTCAGAATTAGCTGACACAGTAATGTAAAGTGGAGGAGGTGGTAGATAAAATAGAAGAGACCTTGAATTTCTTCATTTTAACCTGGCTGCCCATTCACTGGTTTTGCAGCTGAGTCTAAACCAACTTAGTGGCTCAACCCTATTACGTGCTTTCATCTGTGGAAATGTGCTTCATGGTGGTTTGTCTTGATTCCCCATTTTGCCCGTTAACTCCTTAAAGGCAGAACTTGGCTCTGGGGGCCTTAGTAACCTATCAGAGTGCTGAGAACAGTGCTGGGTGTACTGTAATGGCCTAACTCCAATCTTGTGTGACCTTGATGAGAGATTCCTTTCCTTTTTGGTTGGGCCTGAGTGTTGCTAAATTAGTCCACAAGCATGTTGGATGTTTACTGTTTCTTAGGACTCTGTTAGGCGTTGTGGAAAATCTATAATGTAACCCTGGGTCTCTTTCTTCAGAGTGCTGAGAATCCAGCTGGGACACAGACAGTTTCAGTGAGGAAATCAACAGTAGTGGCATGCTTGTTTCTCCAGAAGAGGGCCCACCACTGCCTGTCTACACCTGCTAATGTATAAACCTCAACACAGTGTGCTCTTTCCTCTACAGTAAATCTCTCATTGGTAAGCCTCTAGAGGACAGGTCACTTCCAGAAAGTCATGGAGGGGAGCATTTACTTATTTATGACAGGAGTTGGAATTTCAGGTCCTAAAAAGCAGCTATTCGACATATTAAAGCGAAAGGAATAATAATAACAGCTAAGGTTATCAAGCACTTTCTGTGTCAAGCAGTATGCCTGGCACTTTATATACATTACCTTATTTAATCCTTACTACTGGCCCTATATGATAAACATTATTTTTATCTCCATTTTACAGATGAGTAAACTGAGGCTTACCCAGATCCACCCTGTTAGTAAGTGGTAGAGCTAGGATATGAGTCCAGGCAGACTGACTCCAGAGCCATAGCCTTAACTATGTTATCTTGAAAATTACTAGCTATTGGTTGAAACTCTTTTTCAGGGTCCAGGCACAACTAGACCCAGTAGCGATGCACCAAGATCTTTACTTGGAGAACATCTTTGCAGTGCTTCTTGTTTAGCTTTAACTAGTCCTGAATTTGGAAGAATACATATGGATTATGGAGGAAGAAGAATTGGCTTTTTGCTTCTCTATCATCAGAATTCCCCTTCCAAGCTGTCTGATACTTGATCACCACTTAACTTAGTTGTAAGCATGCCACTGAGAACCTGTCCTTAGACTGGTGAAATTACAAGGTCAGGGATACACCTTTATTGCTTCTGGGAGCAAAGAGAGTTGCTTCTCATTGGAAAATCCATAACCAGTATTGGGGAAGGTCTGGTTTGGGGAAAGTAAAGGACGGTGAGAAGCTAGATTAGGTCCCTTCAGAGAAAATGAAAGGTCAGAGCTCTTATTTCTCTTCAGTCTCTTGCCAAAATTTACAGAGCATTTTAGCCCTCTAACAAATCCAGAAAAGGGAATTAGGCAATGCCCTGAGTAGGTCATTCTCATTTTTAGAAGAAAAGTTATCTTTTGAGTTTGAGGAAGTTTACTGGGTAGTAAGTAGAAGGAGAATGGTTCCGGTCTTCCTGGCTAAAAAAAGCTGTATTTAATTTCTGTTTTTCCTCCACAGACAATGAGAGGGACCTCAGCCTACATTTACCATAAAAACTGCCTGCAGCTATTTGGACCTTCTTCCCCTCTCCATTTGTCACTGACCATTACTGAAAGACTATTCTGTGCTCAGCACTATTTCTCTTACTTACTTATTTATTTTTCAAAGGTACTATGTCCTCAATGAGGCAATAATCACACTTAAGCTTAGAGACATCAGAATTTTTTTATTTTTTATTATATTTTTAGAGAGAGGGGAAGGGAGGGAGAAAATGAGGGAAAGAAACATTGATGTGAGCAATATCGATTAGTTGCCTCTTGTATGTGCCCCAACCAGGGACTGAACCTACACAACCTAGGCATGTTCCTTGACTGGGAACTGAACCAATGACTTTGCTTTGTGGAACAACACCCAACCAAGCCACATTAGTTAGAGAAGCACTATTTTTTTTTAGAGACTGGACATTATGCTAGAGCAATGAACAATTTAGAGGGGTGGCATGGAGAGCAAACCTGTTATTCAGACATTCTTGGCTCTGTGGGCATAAGTATGGGTTTGTCCCAAATCTGGAATCATTTCCAAACAACTTTCTATGGAACAAGATCTTTCATTATTTTCTCCATCATCAGCCTGCTGAGTAAGCAGTACCAGTTCAGCTCCCTCTAACTGATGGGAGAGAGAAGCAAAGGCAATGTCTAGACTTATGCCTTGTGATGCTCTTGCTTATGGTTTCAGAACTTGATCTCAAGCTCTCCTTGCCTGCCTTGCAAAATAAGTGGGGCCAAAAATCATAATCTCTAACTAGTGAATAAATATCTGAAACAAATCATATGGCCAGAGGCCAATGGGAGAAATAGATGGATATTATCATGAAAAATCCTCTAAAAAGCCTCCATCTTCTTTCTTCCTTTGAACCACTATGTATATCTGTTTCCAATCATCCAGAGATTTATTTTTTTCTATGATTGGAGATTTGGCTGCAATAAACTGGAACAGCATGGAAGTGGGCAGGTACAGTCTCTTTCGGAGAATGGAAAGTTGGCCCTGAGGTATGCGCATTCATTGCAGAAAGGATTCAGCGAATCCTTTTAACACCCACCCAAGCCTAGAGATCACCTGACAGCTGTGGCCAAAGAAGCCCAATTAATTAAAGACTTGAATATCAAGCTTGTAAGTGGGTATTAAGTAATTAAATAGCAACCAAAACCAGGTTTTGCTGATAATGAGTTTGGAGTGGTCTGTAAAGTTTTTTTTGTGGTTTACACCAACTACCACAGGGCTGAGCAGGGTCTTCAATTGCTAATGGTGGAAACTGACATCTCTGGAGTTCTGAGGACCTGGGAATCATTAAAGATCAAACATCAAACGTGCTTCCCCAGATTACCTTCCCAGCTCTCCACAGATCATGCATGCCTCCCACTTGCTAGGAGTGAATTTGAATTCTTTGAATGTTTGTTTTCTGATAAATCAAGTTTAACCCGTAAACTCAGGAACATGCCCCTAGTTAGAGTAGGCTGACCATATAGGAAGAGTACTGGATTAGGAGTAAAAAAACTATTTTCTAATTCCAACTTTGTGTCTTTGGGTAGTTTACAACCTCTCTGGACACCTGTTTCTTCATATGTGAAAGGAGGGCCATGAATTAGGTATCAGGTAGGTGATTTCAAAGGTTCCTCACAGAACTATTATTTCTATAATTTTATCCCTTTGGTAACACTCTGCCAAAAACAGGTATGGTTGCCTTACATGTCACTATCCTCAAATATCAGTGATAACGCCATACCTTCCTGGCCATCATTTTAATCACCTGATTCATCTTACTTGAATGCATCAAATACTTTCTCTTTCCATTTTTCTTCTTTGCTTCCATCTCAATAGCCTTCATTCATTTGGCACCTTCTATTTGCTAGATGCTATCATATATTTTAAGGTTTATTTTATATATCATCCCTAATCTTCATAATATTAGAAAATATTATGATGATGATGACTACTTTACAGATAAAGAAACTAAAGCTCAGACAGATCAAGAACATATAACTAGTAAATGATGATGCGAAAATTTGAACCCAGGTTTCTGATTTCATAGTCTCTTTTCAATTACATCCCACTGCACACTTCTTACATTCCATGTTTTATTTCCTACTCTATAAGAAGTCTCAGTAAGTTCCTCTATTGGTGTCCTGTGGTTTTATCCTCATTTGCCAGCCTGGCAGAGCAGTCATACATGTTGCCTGGACTGGGAGCAGGCTGGTCACAGACTTAAGTACGCTGCCCAGATAGGTTATACTGGAGATGTTAGATCACGGAGAAGAGAATGAATGCAAGTTTGCTGTCAGGTCAAATCCTTTTGCTTAGCTGTTGCCTAATTCTCATTCTGCTGGAATTCAGTCCAACAGAGATTTGAGACTAAGCAATTTTTCAGGCACATGGCAAAGCCCTCTGACATCAAGGTTGTATAGCCATTGCCAGGAAGTTTTCCAAATTTAAAACCCAGGAAAGAAGATAATGGACTCTTTAAAGCAAAAAATAACAACAATGTACTTTGAAACTTAATAACAAACCTTTAGGAAAACTGTATGACAACACTAGTACAAAGAACAGGAGGGGGGCAAATGGAAATAAACTACTGCAATGTTATTACATGTCACATGAAGTCACATAACATTATATTTTAAAAATACACCATGATCAGTTTAAAGGTGCAAATTGTAAGCCCTAGAGCAAACACTAAAAAAATAAAACAAAAAGGTATACAGTGAACATAAAATGGAAGTACTAAAAAATACTCCGTTAATCAAAAAAAAGCCAGAAAAATAATTGAAGAACAGATGAGAGAAATAGAAAAAAAAGCAAGATGACAGATTTTAACTTAGCTGTACTGATAAATTTAATGTAACACTAATTAACAGACAGATAACTGGATATTAAATAACATCTCAACTATGAGCTGTCAAAAAGAAATCTATGTAAAATATAAAGACAGAAATGTTGAAAATAGATAAAAATATATCATATAAACACCAATTGAAAGAAAGCAGATTTACTATATTAATATCTGATAAAGGAGACTTCAAAACAAGGAATATTATCAGGAATAAAGAATGAAATTCATAATGATAAAGGGGTCAATTCATTAATAACACAATTCTATATGCATGTACACCTAATAACAGCTTTAAAATTCTGAATGAATCAAAAGTGACAAAGCTGAAAGAAGAAATAGAAAAGTCTACTACAGTTGTAGATTTCAATACTTCCCTCAGTAACTAATAAAAGAAATACAGAAAATCTGTATCTGTAGAAATTTAAACATTACCAACCAAATTGATCTAAAGGCATATATGTAAAAAAATTCTACTCAATAGTAGAATATATATTCTTTTATTTTAATTAATTTATTTTTAATTGTTGTTCTCTTACAGTTATTCCATTTTTCCCCCATTGCTCTCCCGACCCGCCCACCCCCTCTTCTCCCAGTTAATCCATGTTCTGTTGTTCATGTTGAATATGTATTCTTTTAAAATGCATGCAGAACATTCAACAAGACAGACTATATGCTGGACCATAAAAAAATCTCAATAAATTTTATAAAAACTGAAATCACATATTATCAAACTACCAGGGAATTAAATAAGAAATGAGTAACAAATTTATCTGGAAAATGCACAAATAATGAAAGCAATACAACATACTTCTAAATAAAAGAAATGAAAAAATAATTTTTGAACAGAATGAAAATGAAAACAAAGCATACCAAAATTTGTGGGATGTTAACATGGAAATTTTATAGCTCTAAATTTTTATATTAGAAAATAAGAATTAAAATCAATCAACTAAGTTCCTATCTAAAAAAATGAGAAAAAGCAAATTAAGACAAAGCAAACAGAAGGCAATAACAAAGATAATCATATAAATCAATAAAATAGAAAGCAGAAAAACAAATGAAAATCAATGAAACTAAAAGCCGACTCTCTGAAAAGATTAATAAAATTGATAAACCTCTAGCCAGACTGATCAGAAACAAGAGAGAAAACATATGTGTTACCTATATCATGAATGATAAATCCGATAGACATTTAAAGGAAAAAAAAGAGAGTATTATATATAACTTAGGCCAATAAATTCAACAACCTCTATGAATGAATAAAGTTTCTTAAAGACACAATAACAGTGTTAGGCTCAAGAACAGGTAGAAAACCTGGAGGTCCTAGCCACAACAATCAGACAAGAAAAAGAAATAAAAGGCATCCAAATTGGAAAGGAAGAAGTAAAACTGTCATTATTTGCAGATGACATGATACTGTATATAAAGAACCCTAAAGGTTCCACCAGAAACTACTAGAGTTGATAAGTAAATTCAGTAAAGTAGTAGGATACCAAATAAATATTCAGAAATCGGTTGCATTTTTGTACACCAATAATGAATGATTAGAATCTAAGAAAACAATCGCATTTACAATTACATAAAAAAATACAGGAACTTCCGGCCTAGATGGAAGTGTAGGTAGACATGCTGCATCTCCCTCCACAACTAAGAAGGAATACAACTACTTCAAAACTGGAGATAACCAGAAGTTCCACAAAATCAAGCTGCATGGAAGTACAACAAACAAAGATATAAAGAAAAAAATACTCATTCAGGCAGGTAAAAGGGGCAGAGCCAGGGTGGAGAGGAAATGGTGTGGAGGCGTTGGAGGCGGCGACAGCAGCTATGGCCAGATGATGGAAAGCACAGTTACACATTTTTAAAACTAGGGAAGGACACCTGGGGAGCACTCCCAGCACCAGACCAGACCACGTGGCTCACATTTCCAGTGCCAGGGAACATAAAGCCTCACTGCTTCTCTGAGAACCACGGCCAGGGCTACAGCTAGAGAGGTGCCAGTCCCATGCAGGAAATGGGAGAAGTGCCTAGAAAAGGGGCAAGTACTGAGCAAGCAGCATTGTTTCCTCCCAGATTCCTCCCCAACATACAGTGCCACAACATGGTGAAATGGGTTGCCAAATACTGACGAATACCTAAGGCTCCGCCCCTTACAACATAATAGGTGTGACAGCTCTACCTAAGACACAGAGACAAACATAGGAGCCTGTCCAGTTGACAAGACAGAGAAGTATGGCCCAAAAGAGGAAACAAATCAAGGTTCCAGTGGGAGAACTAAGTGATGAGGAGATAGCCAACCTAACAGACACAAAGTTCAAAACATTGGTGATAAAGATGCTCACAGACTTGATATGCTTGAGTATAGCAAATGCAGAAGGGAAGAAGTGAAGGCTAGGCTAAGTAAAACAAAGGAAAATTCACACAAAACCAATGGTGAACAGAAGAAAACCAGGGTTCAAACAATGATCTGGAATATAAGGAAGAAATAAATAGTCAATCAGTACAGCAAAAGAACAAGAAGTGTAAAAATTATGAGGATAGGCTTAGGAACCTCTCAGACAACTTTAAATGTGCCAACATCTGAATCATAGAGGTGCCAGAAGAAGAAGAAGAGGAAGAGCAAGAAATTGGAAACTTATGTGAAAAAATAATAAAAGAAAATGTCCCAAATTTGGCGAAAGAAATAGACATACAAGTCCAGGAAGCACAGAGAGTCTCAAACAAACTAGACTCAAAGAAGACCACACCAAGACACATCACAATTAAAATGCCAAAGGTTAAAGATAAAGAGAGAATCTTTAAAAAGGTAAGAGAAGAGAGTTACCTGAAAAGGAGTTCCTATAAGACTGTCAGCTGATTTCTCAAAAGAAACTTTGTAGGCAAGAAGGGACTGGCAAGAAGTATTCAAAATGATGAAAAGTAAGGACCTACAACCAAAATTGCTCTATCTAGCAAAGCTATCATTTAGAATGGAAGGGCAGATAAAGTGCCTTCTAGACAAGGTAAAGCTAAAGGAGTTCATCATCGCCAAGTCATTATCATATGAAATGTTAAAGGGACTTATTTAAGAAAAAGAGGATCAAAACTATGAACATTAAAATGACAACAAATTCACAACTATCAACAACAGAATAAAAAGTAAATAAAAATAAAAACAAGAACTGAGCAGAAAACCAGAATAGGAACAGAATCAAGGTATGAGGATCATTTGGAGGGTTGTCAGCTGGAACGGGGAAGGGGGAGAAATGGGGAAATGGTGCAGGGATTAAGCATAATTGGTAGGAACAAAATAGACAGAGGGAAGTTAAGAATAACATAGGAAAGAGTAAAGTCGAAGAACTTATATGCATGACCCATGGACATGAACTAAGGGGGGTGGGATTGATGGAAGGAAGTGGGGTACTGGGCAGAGGGGAGCAAAGGGAAAAGAAATTGGGACAACTGTAACTGCATAATCAATAAAACATACTTTTAAAAAAACTTAGGAATAAGTTTAATCAAGGAGGTAAAAGACCTTTACTCAGAAAATTACAAGCTACTGAAGAAAGAAACTGAAGAAGATACAAACAAATGGAAGCATATACCGTGCTTATGGAGAGGAAGAATAAGCACCATCAGAATGTCCGTACTACCCAAAGCAATCTAATGGCATATTTCACAGAACTAGAACAAATAATCAAAAAATTATATAAAACCACAAAAGTCTCTGAATAGCCTCAGCAATATTGAGAAAGAAAAACAAAGTTGGAAGTGTCACACTACCTGATATTAAACTATACAAGGCTATATAGTAAACAAATCATGGATGGACCTAAAGGGTATTATGCTAAGTGAAATAAGTCAGTCAGAGAAAGACAAATACCATATGATTTCACTTATATGTGGAATCCAAAGAACAAAACAAACAAACAAATTGAAATAGACTCATAGATACAGAGAATACTCTGATGGCAGCCACAGGGGAGAGGCATTGAAACACTGGGTAAAAAAGGTTGAAAAGTTGAAGGGATTAAGAAGTACAAATTGGCAGTTACAAAACAGTCATAGGGATGTAAAGTGCAGCATAGGGAATACAGTCAATAATATTGTACTAACTATGTATGGTGCCAACTGGGTACTAGAAATATTGGGGGAAACACTTTGTAAAGTAGATGATTGTCTAACCACTATGCTGTAAAAATTATCCCTAAATATATTGAAGAAATTAAATTAATATTTAAATGCTACCCACAGAAGTACAGTAATATTTGCAATTAATTCTGAAATGTACTAAGAAATAACATGGGTTGATTAAGAGCCATCTTATGGATCAGATATGTGATAAAGTATAGTAAAATGTAAATGACAGAATCTAGGTGGTGGTTATATTGGTATTCACTATATAAGTTTTTCAATTTTACTGTGTTTGACATTTTTCATAATAAAATGTTTGGTAAAAATTTCTTCTCACAAAGGGAACTCTAGGTCCAATAAATCATGACTAGTCAAAAAAAGTGGTCTGGCAGTAAGCTTTTGTCTTTTTTTGGTCTTACTATTCCATTTTTCGTTGGGGCAAGAATCACTCAGACTGATATATCACTTCCTCTAAGCTAGTAGCTCTTAGCATTTCAACAATGCCAAGGATTCCCCTCATCGTACTCTGCCACTGCCTTCCTCCACCACTGGCATTCTTCCCTGACAAATTAAACAGACTCTGGGTAGCAATCAACAGTGTTTAGAATAATTTTGAGCTGGGCACCAGCCACATAAGGTTTTTTTAAGTGAGTGCACTTATCTGGACTTCCTAATAAGCTCAATCATTTGCCAAGCTTAGGGACTTACATGTATATCATGGACATCTAATGAAGATTCTGCCTTTGCCTTTTTTATGAAACTGACGCAGGTATGAAATGATCATGACTTTTCACGTGGAAACTCACTCCAAATAAAGGTCATTAACCAAACTTTGATGGGTTTATAATGAGGCAGTATTTCACTAGGGGACGAGAAGAACAGGGAAGTTTATTTGTCCTCCTTAGGCTTGTAAAGGGTCAGGTGGGGCTACTGCAAGCATGCCAAATACATCGCCAAGTGAGGTCTACAGGAAAGCACATGGACAAAGGTCTAACTAAGCAAGAAAGTGGTGAACCTGATTCTTATACTGTGAAGTCCTCAAGGGTGGGCCAGTATGATTGTTGTATTTTTATAGCCCCTGGCTTGGCACGCAGCAGATAATTTCTGTACTTTTGCACAAAAAAGAAATAATAAAATCTGGGGAACTTGAAGTTAGGGCACCCATTATTCCTTGTCTTATTGCACCAACCAAAGACATACAGAAGCAAAGAATTCTTAGATCAAAGCAGATTCTGGAGATTTCCTGGCAGGCAAATTGGTTCTTTTTCAGAATACTTTGTTTCAAAGTGGCAAAGAAAGAAAGAGAAAGGAAGGAAGGGAGGGAGGGAGGGAGGGAAGGAGGGAGAAAGAAAAAAGGAAGAGAGAGAGAGAAAGAAAGAGAAAGAAAGAAAAAGAGAAAGAAAGAAAAGAAAGAAAGAAAGAAAGAAAGAAAGAAAGAAAGAAAGAAAGAAAGAAAGAAAGAAAGAAAGAAAGAAAAGAAAGAAAGAAAGAAAGAAAGAAAGAAAGAAAGAAAGAAAGAAAGAAAGAAAGAAAGAAAAAGGAAGAAAGAAAGAAGAGAAAGAAAGGAAGGAAGGGAGAAAGAGAGGGAGGGAGGGAGGAAGGAAGGAAGAAGGAAAGGAAAGAAAACAAGCCAATAGCACAGGAATTAGAACAAATAGCAACCGCATAACAAAATCATAGACCTCACTGAATGAGCATCCCTCCCTACACTGGGTGCTTACAGTGACTTTCTGTCCAAGATAACCTGCATATCTCTCCAGGCACAATTATTTAATATAATTGTTTGGAAACAAGAATCTAAAAGATGGACACAAATCTCTTAGGATAAAAAAAGGTTAAATACTTTTTTAAAGGGAACTTTTTTCTTTATACAGGCACCCTGCATTTAACATGCTGACATTTTTTTCCTTTTCTATTTCCATCTAATATACTTCAGGACCAAGCACAACTGCAGAACGAATTTAAGCTGGGTACTTCTCCCAGTTCATCCATGTCTTGCAAGCCTGTCACCAAAGGGCCACTGTCCTAAGATTTATTGATCTGACAGACTGGCTCTTCCTTTCAGCAAAGTGGATCAGATAATGAACCTCACAGTGGGTGATTAGTGAGAGGCCATCAGATGGTTAAAGAAGTGGTGACAGTGACTCTTTAATTTCCCTGGGCAGCTGCCCCACCTCTCTGACTTTATTTGGCTGAAGCCCTAGATACCCCTTGTGAAGCTTTTCTTTGCACTAATTATAGATCCAACACGCCCAGATCCTTACCCTGCACTAGCAAGGCATGCAATCACACTAAGAGGCAGTCAAGGTAATGGGAGGTAATTAGTGTGGTACACTAATATCACACCAGACCACCTTCTCAATGGTTCATTGTGGGCAGCCACTACGCCCAGCTCAAAGCAAGATGCAGCTGTCTCTGTTCTCCCCACCTGAGGTTTCCTTCCTTGGAAACATATCACATCTCAGGGAGGGAAACAGAAACCATGGTCTGTGCACCTTATTCACTGCCAGTTCAACATCAGGTCTCTGTCTTCCTGCTGAGATGCACTAGATATCCCTCCCTAAGAGAGAGTTTTTTATCAGAAATCTCATTTGTGGGCTATCCAGTTTCCCTTCTGGCTGGCTGGGTCATTTATTTTTAAGATTGCAACTTTCTTTGAGCAGGATCACTGTGAAAGGTCAAAGTGCTGTTATGGTAGTTAGCAAAAACATTTCCAATTAACACAGCTTATGATAGAGCTAACAAGTTTGCATAGCAACACTTCTGGCCTCTAATGTTACCACAGTAGCAAACTATGCTTTTCTGAGCATACCTTACAGTTTTAAGCTATCTATTCGGGAATACGTTTTGGTGGAAATAAAACAAAAGTTCCTAAAGATCTATTTGGAAGGAAGGAGGTGGCTAAAAATCAGACTGAAGAAGGAAGTCCTACCTGTACATTCTCATCTAATAACTGGATAAAGGATCTTTCTTAGGTTAAACCAGGAAAGCAAAGGCCTGGAACCTTTTGAAAAGCTGACAACTACTGGAATTCCTATAATCTGCAACACTATTCCCCCTATGCACTGCCTATCATGCTTCACTGGCAATGAAGCCTGACTGGGGAAGACCAAAAGTTTATGTGATGGGCCTTTCAAAATTCGTTCTTAGTTGGAGAAAATGCTGATAGTGGCAGAGAATAATAATAAGATGAGCTCTTCACCAATGACTTCAGCATTCATCTAGCTTGGCTCTGGGACATTAACTTTAAGAGTCTTCATTTTGCCTTCTTTAAAAACAAAATGAAACTACAGAAGTCCCTCTCTATATCGTGGTCCACTTATCGCAACCTCTCTGTATTGCGTGATTTTTAAAAATATTATATTTAACTATTTATCGCGGATTTTTCGCTATATCACGGGATTTTGCGGTACTGTATACGTATGTTGTTAAAGTCACGTAGGTTTAAGAGTGTAGAATATGTTTAAGAACATAAGTAGTGTTTATAAAAGTGTGGGAAAGGTTAATAAGGGACTGGGAATGGTTTATAAGTGTGTGGAAAGGGTTTATAAAGCCTTAAAATATATATAAATACTAAAATAACTGTAAGGTTCCTACTTTGCGGATTGGCCATCTAGAATGTAATACCCATGATAAATGAAGGAATACTGTACTACTTTAAAGACAATTAAAATTCAGCCCTGGTCAGGTGGCTCAGTTGGCTGGAGCATCATCCCATGCACCAAAAGGTTGCAGGATCAATTCCCAGTCAGGGCACATACCTAGGTTGTAGGTTCAATCCCCGGTTGGGGTGTGAGTGGGAGGCAACCGATCGATGTTTCTCACATTAGTGTTTCTCCCTCTCTAAAATCAATAAAACACATCATTGGGTGAGGATTAAAAATATATATACATAGCTCTGACTATAGTGGCTCAGTTGGTTGGGTGTCCTGCAAAATGAAAGGTCACTGGTTCCATTCCCAATTGGGACACATGCCTAGATTGCTGTTTGGTCCCTGGCCGGGGTGCTTGGGAGAGGCAATCAATCAATGTTTCTTTCTCTCATTGATGTTTCTCTCCCTGTCTTTCTCCCTCCCTTTCCTTCTCTCTAAAAATAAATTTAAAAACTCATACACACACACACACACACACACACACACACACACAATTAAAATTCAGGGCATTTCAAGATGGTAGTGGAGAGAAAAGCTACACTCACCTCCTTCCAGGACCAAAATGGAATTACAACTATATTAAAGAATAATCATCCTGAATAACCAACTGAAGATTAGATGAAGAGCAGTCTTACACCATGGGTTTACAGAAGAAGTCACATCAAGACTGGGAGGAAGAACAGAGACGCGAAAAGTGCTGGCTCCACTCCTATAGGAGGTGGCTGAAGTTCTGGAGAGATGTCTCAGCTAGGGGCAGGGGTTGTTGCCCCTGAGAAGCATGGGGCCAGAGCATTAGAGCTGAGCCAAGGCACCCATAGAACCTCCAGCTATGAAAAGCAGTGGGGTTTTTGGGGGCCAGAAAGAGACTGGAGTCCACTACAGACACATGCACCATCTTAAAGGGCCAACACACAAAATTTCATTTCCAGTGACTAACCCTGGGGTCTAGCAAAGGGAGGGCAGAATGGATTAGTCATGTGAGGAAAGTCTGGGTTTTGTGGCTCCGGGGAGAGATCTGGGGTGACAGCCACCAGGATCCCTGTGCTATCATTCTCCCATACTGCAGAGACATCTTTCTGGGGTGGAGCACTCCCCTTGTGTAGCATCAGCCCGAGGGACAGCAATTGCCCACACTCTGGACTTCCTCTCATCTCGCCCTGAGGGACTTAGGCCCTGCCGAGGAGTCAGCTGCCTTGGCCACGGTGTAGAGACTCAGTGGGTGTCAGTGACTGAGCTGTCTGGCTTCGGGGTGGGGGCCATTCCCCTCACTTTCCAGTGAACCTGACTGGTGCTTCCACCACACGAGATACGAGAGAACCTCCTTTGGGCTTCTGGCAAACGCACCTCTGGGCTCCGGAGGCCCCACCTGCCCAGCTCCTAGTGGCTCTGTCCTGCCGCAGTCAGGACAAAATAGTGAAAAAAATGACTGGCTCAGGGTGGGGAGCACACGTACCACCTTCCCTGAAGCCTGACCAGCACCTCCCCTCACAGGAGATCCACTAGCCCCATCCTTCATATCAAGATACCAATGGTGTACTGCACAGAACTAGAATAAATATTCCAAAAATTTATAGGAAACCACAAAAGACCCTGAACAGCCTCAGCAATCTTGAGAAAGAAGAACAAAATAGGAGGAATCATGCTACCTGATATCAAACTATACTACAAGGCCACAGTAGTCAAAAGAGCTTGGTACTGGCATAAAAACAGACATACAGATTAATAAAACAGAACAGAAAACCCAGAAATAAACTCATATCTTTATAATCAATTAATTAACATTTGACAAAAGAGGCAAAAACATACAATGTGGTAAAGACAGTCTGTTCATTAAATGCTATTGGGAAAATTGGACAGATATATGCAAAAAAAAAAAAAGAAAAGAAAAGAAAAAAAAGAAACTAGACCACCTTCTTACACCATACAGAAGAATAAACTCAAAATGAGTCAAAGACTTAAATGTTAGACTCAAAACCATAAAAATCTTAGAAGAAAATATAGGCAGTAAAATTTTAAGATGGTTCTCACAGCAATGGCTTTTCTGATATATCACTTCGGACAAGGGAAACAAAATAAAATTAAACAAATGGAACTACATCAAATGAAACAGGTTTTGCACAGCAAAGGAAACTACCAACAAAATGAAAAGACAAGCCACTGAATGGGAGAACATATTCACTGATACATCTAATAAGAGCTTACTATCCAAAATTTATAAGGAACTTATAAAACTCAAAACCAAAAAAAGCAAACAATCCAATTGAGAAACGGACAGCCCTGGCTGGTGTGGCTCAGGTGGTGGGCGTCATCCACAAAATGAAAGGTTGCCAGTTCAATTCCCACTCAGGGCACATGCCTGGGTTGCAGGTTCAGTCTCCAGTTGGAGTGCGTACAGGAGGCAGCCAATCAATGTTTCTCTCTCACATCAATGTTTCTGTCCCTCTCCTCCCTCCCTCCCCCTCTCTCTAAATTAAAGAAATAAAGAAATGGGCAAAGGACCTGAATAGACACTTTCTCCAAAGAGGACATATAGATGGTAATAGACATATGAAAAGATGCTCAACACCACTAATCATCAGAAATGCAAATTAAAACGACAATAAGATATCACCTCACCCATGTCAGAATGGCTATCATGAATAAATCAACAAACAACAAGGGCTACGAGGACATGGAGAAAGGGGAACCCTATTGCACTGTTGGTGGGAATGCAGACTGGTGGAGCCACCATAGAAACAGTATGATAGAGTTATCATACCGCAAATAATTTAAAATGGAACTGCCCTGTGACCCAGCAATTCCACTTCTGGGAATATAGCCAAAGAAACCCAAAAGAGTAATTTGAAAGAATATAATAAGCACCCCTGTGTTCACTGCAGTGTTATTTATAATAGCCAAGATTTGGAAGCAGCCCAAATGCCCATCAGTAGATCAGTGGATAAAAAAGCTATGATATAGTTACATAATGGAATACTACTCAGCAATAAAAAAGAAGGAAATCTTACCTTTTTGATAGCATGGATGGACCTGGAGAGTATTATGCTAAGTGAAATAAGCCAGTCAGAGAAAGACAAATACCATATGATTTCACTTATATGTGGAAACTAATAAACAAAATAAACTAACAAACTAGAAATAGATTCATAGATACACAGAAAAGACTGACAACTGTCAGAGGGGAAGGGGGTTGGGTGAAAAAGGTGAAGAGATGAAGCAAAGAAAAAAAAACTCATAGACACAGACAACAGTATGGTGATTACAAGAGGAATAAAGGGTTTGGGGGAGGTAGAGGAGGGTAAAGGAGAGATAAATAGTGATGGAAGGACACTTGTCTTAGGTGGTGAACACAATATACAGATGATGAATTATAGAATTGTACACCTAAGACCTATATAGTTTTATTAACCAGTGTCACCTCTATAAATTCAATTAAAAAAATAAAAATAAAAGCAAGACTCAAAATGACATCATCATTGGATGTAAGGGTAGAGTAATGCATCAAAGTGTTGAGAGTAAGTTTTTAATTAAATCTAAAATTGTATACTCATTTGAATAATTTATGTGGGAAAAATACAAATTTTTAAAAATATGTTGACAAAAATAAGAGCCTACCAATTATGTATTATTTGTAGAAAACATTTATATTAGGTCAGTTATACTCCAATAAAAAGTAAAAATATATCCAAGAAGTTAGAAAAAAACAGAATCCAAGAAAGAATAAAACTAATTGAGGTTGAGTCAGGTTTGGGTGGGAAACTAGAACCCCTTAGAGTAGAAGAGAGTGTCCCAAATTAAAGTGGGAACAGGAATGTATGTAAATAAAAGTATTAAATTATTTTAATTTTAATTATTAACTTTTAGAGAGGAAGGGAAGGGGAGGTGGGGGGAAGGGAGAGATTTGTTGTTTCATTTATTCATGCATTCACTGGTTGATTCTTGTATGTGCCCTGATCAGGGACTAAACCCCTCAACCTTGGCATAAGGGGATGATGCTCTAACCAACTGAGCTACCCGGCCAAAGCCAAAAGTATTAAATTACTTACTGTTATAAAAACAACCCCTAGAAAGAAGTGAAATTATAAATGGGGGAATATGGAGGAAGGCAAGGGCTGGTGTGAGCCCTACATTATTCATATTTTACAATAGAGTATAAATAGATATTAGGTGATAACTCAGTACTTTTTGTTGTTTTGATTTTGATTTTTCTAGAAAAAATAGTTGTCTTTAAAAAAAAAATTAAGCCCTGGCTAGTGTGGTTCAGTGGATTGACAATCGGCCTGCAAACCAAGGGGTCAAGGTTTGATTTCCAGTCAGGGCATATGTCTGGGTTGTGGGCGAGGTCCCCAGTTGGGGGTGCGAAGAGACAAGCACACATTGATGTTTCTCTCCCTCTCTTTCTTTCCCCTTCCCCTCTCTCTAAATAAATAAATAAAATCTTTTTAAAAAGAGGTAAATTATTAACAAAAAATAAAATAAACAATTAAAATTCAGTGTGCAACCTTTTAGATTTGGACTCACCTAAATATGTTATCTATTAAAATTAATAAATTTAAAATTTAAAAAGATGTCCATGTTCCTTTGGTATGTGGAAAGGTTTTATTTCTTATTAGTGACCTTCCTGACATGCTTAGAATAAAGAGACTCTTCCCTCACTTATAAAGTTATCACACTGTGCCAGGAGCCTCTACTTAGACATTTCTACCTAACTGGGAGGCAAACTCTCCAGGTCCCTGTTCAGTACTTCTTTTCCTCAACTGAATGGGCCCTTACCAAACCAGGACCTCCCCCAGGAATGAGCCCTGTTCTCCTCTCCCTTCCTCTCCCCATCTACCTTCCTCTCCCTGGCTAGCCTCTTCCTTCAGGATAACTGACAAACTCAGGTTGTCAAACATGCCTCAGCCTGATGAAATGGAAAAAGTTCAGACTTCCATTTTAAACAAACATAGGTACACATTATGGCTTTAACACTAATAGCTGTGTAAACTTGGACAAACATTTAGTCTCTTTAGTATCCTTATCCATAAAATGAGGCTAACGGCACCTACCTCAAATAGTTGATGTTAAAAATTAAGTCAATAAGCTAATAAAACTGCCTAGGCTCCATAACTACTAGTTATTCCTTTCTTTTTATCTATTCGTGTTTTTTTTTTTAATTCAGGATACTTTCTTCCCTATTTCTGGTAGTGTGGCTTACTTCCTGGTCCAAGTAAGAGAGTGGCCATCCTAAGCAGTACATAATCAGCTCTATGTGTACCTTCTCAAGATGCCCTATATAACATGCAGTTGATTTCTGAGGTTAACCGGCTCGTAGGAAAATGAGAATTCCTCTGGCTCTGACTCTGTGTCTTCCTTGCTTTAGTGAATCCAGTGAACAAACAACTCACATCAAACTTTTTTTTCTGTCAAACAGGTCAACTGAAATGCCAGAACCTAAACAAAATCAACAAGGAAGGCAGGGTCAGACAGCCAACCCGTCGGTCACATGCTCGCACCCAGTAAGAGTTCCCACAGCAACCATCACTCAGGGTTACAGAGAAAGCAGTGTGAAACTATAGGCTATTGCAGAAAAATATAATGCCAAGTACAGGAAACTGAGCTATGGCTACCATGGGAGTCTGAAATCCAGCTCTCCAGCATATGTCTCTGCCAAGGCTGTCTTGCATGGCAGTTAAGGAAGGCCCTGTTCTAGGATGAAAAAACATCACAGGGGCTATCAGAGTGGGCTGCATAGGGGCCTCAAGTGCTTGGGGGAGCACTTTACATAGGTGGCTGCCATGGGGGAGTGAACCATACTCACCTCCTGCTCAGAAGGCCCTAACTCACAGCTTTACAGCCCCTTCTCGCAGTCGTCCTCAGCCCCCAGTGGTGTGCTGGAGCTGGCTCGGGCATGCCTGGCCTGCGAGAGCTGAGTATTTAATTTTCATGCATTGTGAGAGCCACTTGGCTTCACATCATTAGCCATGGTGGGAGCATTCACACACGACTCTACAAATCCCACCATTCACCTCCTCTACCAGTTGTTAAACATTTACCAGCACTGAAGGGCCAACAATTCTAAAGCTGAAGTATCAAGCTACATTTTCATAAGCCTTGAAGCTCTTAGGATATTTTTCCGAGACTTTTCTGGGTTTTCTCCTACATGTTCCCAAGCAATGGGTATCATCCAGGGCCCCTAACAATGTTTGCCCACAAACTAGGAATCTCGTCTTATTCTATCCCACTTCTCCATGGGAAGATAAAGCTAGGTTTCATTAGGATTTGTAAACACAGTAGTTATTTGTAGTGGCTCCTGTCTTAGGATCAGGAGAAAGACTACGAACAAATGGAATACTGAGCTTCCAATGCAAACTTCACTCATTGAGATGTGAAGCATTTTTGTTTGTTTTCCTAATTTAACCTACTCCCCAAATGAATGATATTCTGCTTTGTTATAATATTTTTGAAGATACCTCTTGTAATATACAATATTACACAGGCCTCCTCTGAATCCAAAATCCAAAGCTTTAGTAAGAGTGGAGACTTACAGAAATAATAGAGGTGAAACTCCATAAAAATTCCTAACATAGAAAATTTAGCAATCTGGGTACAGTGTCCTATGGTCCTTGACATATGGGGGTGCCAGCAGGCCACCTTCTGATCATCCCAGAAATTTCCTAAGTGTGTATGTAGAGAAATTTTTAGCAGGCTACTTGCTTCAAGGGAACACCAGTTTCAAGGCAGATCTGCTCACTCTTAGAAACAGAAAGTACACTGGTGTTTGCCAAAGGCAGGGGTGGGGTGGGTGTTCAATGAATAGAGTATTAGTTTTGTGAGATGAGAAGTTCTAGACATAAACTTACAACACTATACTTGTACACTTAAAAATAGTTAAGATGATAAATTGTTATGTGTGTTTTACAAAAATTAAAAAAAAAAAAGATAGGTTTGCCTATTAGGTCTTATCACATGTCTAGCATTGAGGCTGGCTTACACTAGGCCCATGATGAATGCTAATGAATTGAATCTAGTGCAGTGCAATTATGACAGAGATGAGAGTTAGTGCATTAGGGATTATGGAAGCTGTGATAATTTAAGTGACTGAATTGTATTTCTAAGTCATCCAGTCTCTAGGTACCTTGTGATCTGAGGACAAGACTTACAGAAACTCTGAGACTCTTCTCCACCTATCCCTTCTTTTTCAAGTCCCAACTCAAGTCTTCTTTCCTCTTTCCAGACCACCACAACCTACAGAGATCTTTCTTTAAGAGGAACTCACAGATCCCACTGCTAGGACTGCTTGGCTATTGATAATAAATTGCCTGAAGCCATCTCTTGGGTTTATTCCATCCTTTGAGAATAAAGGCCCTTTATCATACTTCTGTATCCCTCAAATGCCTCACACAATCTGAAGCACACAGCAGGCACTAAAAGCTAAACTACCGATCCTGAATGAAGGCTGAAGAAAGCAAGAGTGGGCCAATCATTTACTTGCTTTCCAATGGAATATTTCAAAGGAACAAAACTGGTCATGGATGTGACTAAAAGCTTAAGGAATCAGGTGCTCAGAGAAGATTTTGACTTAAATCCTAAATTGCCACTATGCACTTCAGATATTCAGGGCTCTAGAGAATCTTCTGTAAAGTTCTGCTATGAAGCGCCCTCTTGCCTGTAAGAAAATTAGAGCTGATATAAATCAATATGTCGTAGCATCTGTAAACCAAAACAAATAGTGAATAGCCTAAAAGGAGCTCCAGATCCTCCATGGATTTTTTCAAAGGTCTAAACACTTTAGGGGAAACGGAAGTGTGAGATATTATTCAAGGCAGCTTGAAGTATCAAAGACTGGTTGAGAATTTTTTATAAGATAGACCCTCATCAAGAAAACTAAGGACCTATCCATAATTTTACACACTATTTCAGAGTGGATAATAATTCTCTAAAGCCTATTCTATTAAAATAAGGACTTTATTTATTTTTAGAGAGAATGGGAGGAAGGGAGAAAGAGAGGGAGAGAAACATCAATGTGCGAGAGATACATCAATGGTTTCCTCTCACACAACCCCAACCGTGGACCTGTTCCGCAACCCAGGCATGTGCCCCAACTGGGAATCGAACCAGCAACGTGTGTGTTCACAGGCTGACACTCAATACCCTGAGCCACACCTGCCAGGGCTAAAGCCGATTCTTGGACCTTAGGTTAAGAAACTATGAGCTAGTATTATTCCACAAGATGTCAGATGACAGACCTCTTGAGTGTGGACCCATTTCTAATAAGATCTAAAGAAAACTAAGAATAAAGGAGAGGGAGGAGTATGTATGAGTTTAGGGTGGGCCAGGATAGAAAGGAGCTCTTTTATTCCAGCATAGTTCTATGAAGGGAGACTTACTTCCTCAAGATGAGATGTGCTCAAAGCATCCAAACCTAAGACATAGCCTGGGATCAAGAGTTTCTCTTAAATACTTTCCATCTACATTTATTTAATATAGACAAAAAAATCATTGGGATTTATTTATGCAACATAGGTTGTCAGGGTGCAGGCCACTGGTGGGGGGAGAAGCATATCAAGTGATTCTCCAGCTAGGGACAGGTGCTTACCAACAAGCCATACTGGGGAGAAAAAGGAGCTAAATGGTGTTGGGAAAACTGTACTGGTACATGAGAAAAAATGAACCAGACCACCAGCTTACACCATACACAAGAATAAACTCAAAATGGATAAAAGACTTAAATGTAAGTCATGAAACTATAAAAATGCTAGAAGAAAACACAGGCAGTAAAATCTCAGATATCTCACGTAGGAATATATCCTAAGAATCCTGAAACACCAATACAAAAAAATATATGCACCCCTATGTTCATAGCAGCGTTGCTTACAATAACCAATATCTGGAAACAGCCTACGTGCCCATCAGTAGACAAGGAGATAAAAAGGCTGTGGTACATTACACAATGCGGTATTATGCAGCAGTAAAAAAGAAAAAAACTTACCTTTTGTGACAGCATGGATGGACTTGGGGAATAGTATGCTATGTAAAATAAGCCAGTCAGTGAGACAAATACTACATGACCTTACTTGTATGTGGAAACTAATGAACACAACAAACTGAGAAATAAAATAGGAACAGAAGCACAGATACAATGCACACACTGACAGCTGCCGGGGGTGGAAGTCGGGGCAGAGGAGTGGATGAAAGATGGTGAAAGGATTAGTGAAAAAACATTTATGCATTACCCATGGACACAGACAACAATATGGGGATTGACTGAGGGAGAGGCGAGGGTGGGGCTGGGTGGAGTTGAGCAAAGGGAGAAAAAGGAGAGACAACTGTAGTAGCATAGCAATAAAAAAATGTGCTATGTATATACAATGTGATATTATCCAGTCTTGAAGAGGAATGAAATTCTGGTACATGCTTCTACATAGTAGAATCTTAAAGACATTACACTAAGTGAAATAAACCAGATACAAAAAGACAAATATTGTATGATTCCACTTATACGAGTCAGCTAGAATAGTCAAATACAGAAGTCCCTCGCTATATCGCGGTTCACGTATCGCAGCCTCACTGTATTGCGGGATTTAAAAAAATATTATATTTAATTATTTATTGCAATTTCTCACTATATCGCGGGATTTTGTGGTACTGTATACGAATGATGTTAAAGTTATGTAGGTTTAAGAGTGTAGAATAAATGTAAGGTTCCTACTTTGCAGGGGGGCCTGGAACATAATACCCGCGATAAGTGAGGAAATACTGTACATAGAGAGAGAGTACAACAGTGATTAATAGAGGTTCGGGGGGAGGAGAAATGGGGAGTTGTTGTTTAATGGATAGAAGATTTCAGTTTGGGAAGATGAAAAAGTTCTGGAGATGGTCGCACAAAATGTGAATGTACTTAATGCCACTGTACACTAAAAATAGTTAAAATGGTAAATTTACGTATATTTTATCACACATGAAAAAGGAGTCAAAAAGAACAAGTTTCACAATCAACCTCAGAAAAACATGACACCTGTGTATACAAAATAAAAATGCATGCAGCCCTGGCTGGTGTGACTCAGTGGGTTGGGCATTGCCTGCAAACCGAAGAGTCTCAGGTTTGATTCCCAGTCAGAGCACATGCCTGGGTTGCGGGCCAGATCCCTGGTTGGAGGCATGTGAGAGGCATCCGATCGATGTTTCTCTCACACTTCAATGTTTCTCTCCCTCTTTCTCCTTTCCCTTCCGAAAATAAATAAATAAATCTTTTTTTTTTTTAAATGCATGCAATTTATTACATTAGAAAATACAAAACCATTCAGTCATGTTGAGGGTATTAACTGATTAAAAAGCTTTGCCCTCTATGAAGCCAACGAGAAGTAACAGAAAAATGTCCTCTGCTGGACAACTGAAAAAAAACAACCTGTGTGAGAGAATGGACTTTGTTTAATAAGCAATAATGAATTTACAAGCATCTCCTTTAAAGCTTCAAACAGAGGATGGAATGTGTCTGGGGGTTTTCAGAACTCAAAAACTCAACAAATCTCTTCCTAGAAAAAATGGCAATCTGGGCAGGCAGATCTAGCGAAGAACCTTCTCTCTCTCTCTTTTTTGAAGTATATTTTATTGATTATGTTGTTACAGTTGTCCCAAAATTTTTACAGCATAGTGGTTAGACAATCATCTACTTTACAAAGTGTTTCCCCCAATATTTCTAGTACCCAGTTGGCACCATACATAGTTAGTACAATATTATTGACTGTATTCCCTATGCTGCACTTTACATCCCTATGACTGTTTTGTAACTGCCAATTTGTACTTCTTAATCCCTTCAACTTTTCAACCTTTTTTACCCAGTGTTTCAATGCCTCTCCCCTGTGGCTACCATCAGAGTATTCTCTGTATCTATGAGTCTATTTCAATTTTGTTTGTTTGTTTGTTTTGTTCTTTGGATTCCACATATAAGTGAAATCATATGGTATTTGTCTTTCTCTGACTGACTTATTTCACTTAGCATAATACCCTTTAGGTTCATCCATGATTTGTTTACTATGTAGCCTTGTATAGTTTAATATCAGGTAGTGTGACACTTCCAACTTTGTTTTTCTTTCTCAATATTGCTGAGGCTATTCAGAGACTTTTGTGGTTTTATATAAATTTTTTGATTATTTGTTCTAGTTCTGTGAAATATGCCATTGGTATTGTGATAGGAATGGTGCTGAATCTATAGATTGCTTTGGGTAGTACGGACATTCTGATGATGCTTATTCTTCCTCTCCATAAGCACGGTATATGCTTCCATTTGTTTGTATCTTCTTCAGTTTCTTTCTTCAGTAGCTTTTCTGAGTAAAGGTCTTTTACCTCCTTGATTAAACTTATTCCTAAGTTTTTTTAAAAGTATGTTTTATTGATTATGCAGTTACAGTTGTCCCAATTTCTTTTCCCTTTGCTCCCCTCTGCCCAGTATCCCCTTTGCCTCCATCGATCCCAACCCCCTTAGTTCATGTGCATGGGTCGTGCATATAAGTTCTTCGGCTTTACTTTTTCCTATATTATTCTTAAGTTCCCTCTGTCTATTTTGTTCCTACCAATTATGCTTCTTAATCCCTGCACCATTTCCCCATTTCTCCCCCTTCCCTGTTCCAGCTGATAACCCTCCAAATGATCCCCATACTTATGATTCTGTTCCTATTCTGGTTTGCTTAGTTGGATTTTATTTTTATTTTTTAGATTCAACTGTTGACAGTTGTGAATTTGTTGTCATTTTAATGTTCATAGTTTTGATCTTTTTCTTTTTCATAAATAAGTATCTTTAACATTTTGTACAATAATGGCTTGGTGATGATGAACTCCTTTAGCTTTAACTTGCCTGGGATGCACTTTATCTGCCCTTCCATTCTAAATGACAGCTTTGCTGGATACAGTGATCTTGGTTGTAGGTCCTTGCTTTTAAACACTTTGAATACTTCTTGCCAGTCCCTTCTTGTCTGCAAAGTTTCTTTTGAGAAATCAGCTGACAGTCTTATAGGCACCCCTTTGTAGTTAAGTCTCTGATTTTTTCTTGCTGCTTTTAAAATTCTCTATCTCTCACCTTTGGCATTTTAATTATGATGTTTCTTGGTGTGGTCCTCTTTGGGTCTAGCTTCTTTGGGACTCTCTGTGCTTCCTGGACTTGTATGTCTATTTCCTTCACCAAATTTGGGGAGTTTTCCTTCATTATTTTTTCACATAAGCTTTCAATTTCTTGCTCTTCCTCTTCTCCTTCTGGCACCCCTATGATTTGGATGTTGGCATGTTTAAAGTTGTCGAGAGGTTCCTCGGCCTATCCTCATTTTTTTCAATTCTTGTTTCCTTATTCTGTACTACTTGACTGTTTTTCTTTTTCTTATGTTCCAAATCATTGATCTGAACCCTGGTTTCCTTCCCTTCACCATAGGTTTCATGTGGACTTTCCTTCATTTCATTTAGCATAGCCTTCACTTCTTCCCTTATGTATTTGCCGTACTTAAGCATTTCTGTCAAGCCTGTGAGCATCTTTATCACCACTGTTCTGAACTCTGAGTCTGTTAGGTTGGCTACTTCCTCATCTGTTAGGGTGGCTATCACCTCATCGCTTTGTTCTCCCTCTGGAACCTTGATCTGTTCCCTCTTTTGGGCCATACTTCTCTGTCTCCTCATCTTGACAGGCTTCTGTGTTTGTTTGCCTCTGTGTCTTAGGTAGAGCTGTCACACCTGTTATGTTGTAAGGGGCGGAGCCTAAGGGATTCATCAGTACCAGTGACCTATTTCACCCCGTTGTGGTGCTGTATGTGGGGAGGAGTCTGAGAGGGAACAATGCCTCTTGTTTAGCACTCGCCCCTTTTCCAGGCACTTTCCCACTTCCGTATGGGACTGGTGCCTCTAGCTGTTACCCTGGTTGTGGTTCCCAAAGTGGGTAGGTCTGCAGACGTTCTAGGACTGTGGGGGCTCTTTAAGCAAGCGGACTCTACTGAAAGACCGGCAGTTTCTTCCTCTGCTCCTACCCCCACTGGTTTGCACAGTCAGAAGCAATGAGGCTTGATTTTCCCCGGTGCTGGGACCGTGAGCTGTGCAGTCTGGTCTGGTGCTGGGAATGCTCCCCAGGTGTCCCTCTCAACTTTTTAAAACATGTGACTGCGCTTTCCGCCGGCCCGCTATAACCACTGCTGTTCCTGCTGCTGCTGCTGCCGTCACCACACCACATCCTCTCCACCCCGGCTCCGCCCCTCCTACCTATCTGGAGGAGTATTTCTTCTTTATATCTTTGTTTGTTGGACTTCCATGCAGCTCGATTTTCTGGAACTTCTGGTTGTTTCTCGTTTTGAGGTAGTTGTATTTCTTCTTAGTTGTGGAGGGAGATGCAGCATGTCTGTCTAGACCTCCATCTTGGCAGAAAGTCTCAAAGAACCCTGTCTTGTCACTATTCACTAGGTGCTATAGATTTCAGTTAACATCTATTCATGGTATTTAGGTTTTATTTTAGGAGTCTATTAGAATCTACTTGGGGATTAAATTTCTAATTTTTTCTTTCTACTTAGTTTGCTGCTAACAACTACAGGGCCCTACTGCATCTCAAAGCCAGCTCTTTGGGAAGCTGTGAATACACTTAGCATTAAGTGATATTAGCATTGATGATCCTAAGTGAGGGGAGAGAAGTGCTCCAACACATGTTGGAGATTAACAAGGCAATCAAATACTTCTAATCTGATAGTGCTGAGAATAAAATCAAGTGTACCCTAAGCTGTCATGCAGGGCCCTTCAAAGTTAGCAACAACTATTTTGAGAGCAGATTTGCAAAGGGTCCCAGAATAGTATCACCCTTCCCCCACTCCCCAAGTGAAAAGGATCATTAAGAGAGGTAATGAGTGTACAAATACTCCATGAGAACAAGGACTACACTTAGATTAACCATCACTAATCCCCACCACCCTGCACCATACCTTATATACAGCAGGTCTGTAATTATTTATTGACAAAATAAATCTTTGAGAGCTGTTATCCCTTCCCCATTCTCAAAACAGAACTGTCTGCTCTCCCTCTCTATAGAAATTGCCTCATCTCTGGTTTGTGAACTCTTTTTGAGAGACACTTTCATCACTTCATTTAACTTTGAAAGAAGGGGGAGGAAGGGGAGGACATGTGCTTGCTAATCATCCTCTTCCAGATTGCCTCATGAGCCAGAATGAATTTTTATTATTGGTCTGTGGCTGCTACTGCTGTAGAAAGATTTCAGCCTGACCTTCCCAAGCTGCTGGGGGATGAATACTGCACGTGGCTGACAGGGAAAATGTGTCTCTCTATCTTTTTTTTTTTAATGTTTTAAGTAAAGCTTTTATTTAGACTAACCAGAGCTCACTGTGTAGGAAAGTCACCCTTTTTCTCACTGAACAAAATACAAGATGTTGAATCCTTTTGTATAAAAATGGTATAGTAAAATCGATCTGAATTGGTCCATCAGGAAAAAAGTAGCATCTTGAAGCACCTCACAGAGAACAGTGGTATCAAAGAACAGGACTCAGGAATGCTCCATAGGCGGAATAGTAAAAAAGAAAATGAAGCCATTTATAAAGCAGATTAAAAAAGCAGATGGATTTTCACAGGTGGCCTTACAAAAGAGAACAAACATGTCAAAGGAACAACTGATATACTAATAGAGTCCTATCCATCTGGCTGAGGAAAGAACTACTGGTGGGAATACTGAGAAGCTTGTCTGTCAGGAAAAAGGCTTGCTTGGTGCCTCACTGGCAGAGCTGAATAGTTTTTAGGAACACTGGAACACACTGTTGCTCCTAACTGGCTGGCCCTGCTAGCAAGAGGCTCATAGAAGGATTATACCGATGCACTCGCAAAAAAGGCTGGGCAGAGCACATTAGGGCTTTTAAAAATTAAGATTGTAGCCTATATACCTGGACTCTCATCTCATGAAGACCCTGGTCCTCCACCTTAAGGATAAAGTGGGAAAGGCCCTGGCTGGGTGGCCCAGATGGTTGGAGCATTTGTTCCATACACCAAAATGTTGTGGGTTCAATCCCGGTCAGGGCACATACCTAGATTGTGAGTTTGATCCCCGGTTGGGGTGCATATGGAAGGCAACCGGTCAATGTTTCTCTTTCACATTGATGTTTCTCTTTCTCCCCCAACCCCCACCATACCCTTCCTCTCTCTCTTAAAAAAAAAATCTATAAACATATCTTTGGGTGAGAATTAAAAAAAAAAAAAAGAAAATGGGAAGAAAGGGAGATTGTGTGAATAGGATGCCTCACTTTGTGCTTTTAAAAATAGGACTCAAGAGTCTCATTCTGAAACATTAAGTTCAGGTCCATGCCATGCGCTGAAGTCCCATCTGCACTTTTATATAATACAGAGCTGAGTGCAGGCATTTTGGGAGATGGGGAAATCAGGCCAGACTCAAGAGAAACAAACACACAATACTATCTGCATCTCCAACTCAGTCCATAAAAACCTGCTTAGAAATAATTTCTCAAGGCAAACAGAACTCAATTACTAAAGAAAATCTGCCCCAATGAGGGCTTATGTTTTAATGAGCCAAAAAGCATCAAATTAAGCTGAACTCTGGGTTTTTCTAATTGGCAGTTTCATCCATTTCTAAGTTTTCATTTATTACTTTCAAAAATCAAAATGACTCTCTGCCTAAAATTTTAAAAAGAAATGCCTTCTTACCCACTCTAAAATAAGAATTCTCCAAATTTTCACCTATATATCTTCTATATAATTAAACAAACCTCTCGCATGGCACAAAAGCATAAGTCATTACTATTTAAAGTACTATCAACAAATCCCTTACTAATTCCTCCCAGCAGCCTGGCTTTTGCCACTCCCACTAGAACAGTGGTAACCCTTTAATACAGTTCCTCATGTTGTGGTGAACCCTTGTCCTGGCTGGTTTGGCTCAGTGGATTGAGCGTCGGCCTGCGAGCTAAGTGTCGCTGGTTCAATCTTCCAGTCAGGGCACATCAGAGAAGGAAAACTCTGATTCCAAAAAACCTCCGCTGCCTTGCGGCATACCTCTTCAGGGGAAAGGCTAAGGGAGTAAACCCCGACAGAAAATCCGGAGCCGGAGTCCCTAAGGCGGTTTGATGTTGTAGTCAACACCGGCAACTCCTGCGGCGCACCTGAAGCCAAGCTGTATTGACTCCGTTCTTTCCCTTGGACCCTTCAGCTGCGAAGAGAGGGGGGGTCTGCTGCATGGGCAACAGCAGACCCTCCATATCACCCTGCCCAGGCTCTGTAGCTTCAGCTTCACTGGAGAGGACACTCCAGCGTCATCGCAAGATGTTGATTCAACACGGGAGGAGACAGATACCGTGTCACTCCCGAGTCGGACTGCACAGCCATTCTCAGCGGTGCAGATAGACTTTTAAGAAGCTACACCATCGTCTCTCGAGACGGACGGGCATGGGCAACAGCAGACCCTCCATATCACCCTGCCCAGGCTCTGTAGCTTCAGCTTCACTGGAGAGGACACTCCAGCGTCATCGCAAGATGTCGATTTAACACGGGAGGAGACAGATACCGTGTCACTCCCGAGTCGGACTGCACAGCCATTCTCGGCGGTGCAGATAGACTCTTAAGAAGCTACACCATCGTCTCTCGAGACGGACGGCTGCCGGCGGTGAACCCCAACCATAACTAAAGCACAGTGATTAATCACAAAAACAATATATAATTATATATGTGTTTTCCGATGGTCTTAGGGGACCCCTGTGAAAGGGTTGTTCGACCTCCAAAGGGGTCACGACCCACAGGTTGAGAACCACTGCACTAGAAGCTCAGTCACAGAATCCCTGTGCAATCAGACAGAGGACAACTACTTGATCCTAGCCACCAAGTAGGGTCACTCTGGGGAGAGTAGTGGCTTACCTGTTCCTCCGACAGTTGAGATATGTGGTTCACAGCAGCATAGGATTCAATTTTGGGGTTAAAGTGGTTGATGATGGCTCTGAAACAAAGAATTAACATTAAGATAGCACCAGATGTAAGGAAAGGATAAATGAATTAAAACCAAGTATTGCGTACTCTGGTTTAGAGTATGAGAGCACAGAGTGACTGTCAGAGGGTAGCTGTCCTCTTATTGAACATGGGATCAATGGGGTAGAACTGATAATTCTAAAGTGCAAAGGGTTTAATAATTTATTAGAGGCAATAGAATTAAGCATCTCTGCTTTGCAAATGAACTAGTGAAAACCTCACAATCAAACAAAAAACAAAACCAAGCATCCTTTAGAGAGGAAACAGGACCCAGTAGGCTGTCCACTAGGGGGCCCCTGGTGTTTCGGTCAGAGTGAGAAGTAGTTCGCTCAGCTCTGACTTGGGAAAGCAGGGCACTCAGTAAAGCAAAATCTACATGTATGCTAAATACAGTCTGAAGAAGCTGAGCTTTAGCAAAGCCTAGAATCAATCTTCACACGTGTTAGTTAATATTTCAAGTCAAAATTTTATTTCCAGCCACAGAAACCAAAATCTGAGTGTCATTTTCAAACACTCCCTTCTCCTTCATTCTCTCACATTCAAGGTCACCAAGTATTATCGAATTTACCTCTTAAAAATCTCTGAAATTGGAAATAAATAAATGTATCTGAAACCAATGCCTTGGTATAGGTCCTTGTCATTTCTTGTCTGGTGTAGCAGAAAAAACACAGGTTTCAGATCAGAGTTCAGTATAAGTCCATACTAATATAAAAATTATTAAAAAAATGGGAAGAAGAGACAAATTTTTCTAACAGAACAATTTCAAATGATATGTGCAGATACTCTCCTCTTTAGGAGGTGTAGTTTAGTTCCCATTTCCACTGAGGGTAGGCTAAATTAGTAACTTATTTCCAAAGAACAGAGTAGCAAAAGGGAAAAATGGTAACTTTACAGTGAAAAGTCCTGAAGACCATCTTAAATCAAGTGATGAGGGTGAACATCACTACTGATGTCATGTCATGTAGCTGTCAAGTAACCCCTGATACAATCTGATGAGAAGGACACCTCACTCCTTTTGTGTACTTCCCAAAATCCATAACCCTGAATTGCATCCTGGCGCAGAAAGAGGACATTAATGGATAAACTGGTGAAATAAAACATAAAATATGGAGTTCAGTTAGTAGTAATGTATCAATGCCAGTTTCTTAGTGTAAGAAGGGGATAACTGGGTCGAGGAACATTATTTTGCATTTTTCCCCCTGTAATTCTAAAATTATTCCAAAATAAAAAGTTTATTAAAATGTGTGATAGCATAATAGAAATCAATGTTTTCTTTTAATATAACTTGCTGATTGTAAAGAGTTAGAGAACCACCCTGGCTGCTGTGGCTCAGTGGACTGAGCGTCGGCCTGCAAGCCAAGTGTCGCTGGTTCGATTCCCAGTCAGGGCACATGACTTGGTTGCACGTCAGGTCCCCAGTTGGGGGTGCAAGTGAGAGGCAACCACACAGTGATGTTTCTCTCCCCCTTTCTCCTTTCCCCTCTCTCTAAAAATAAATAAACAAAACAATAAATAAATTATTTAAAAAATAAAGAATTAGAGAACCATTTAATCTAATACAGGTAATAAAAATGTAAACCAGAAACTTCACAAAAAACATCGTTGGAATCCTATTTTGACCACTTATTATTCTGAATGATTTTGAGGAAGCTATATGTCTCATCAAAGGAGAAAAAAGTGGGAATAATAATACTTTGCACAGCACCTAGGAATAGCACATTGTAGGCGTACAATAAATGTTTGTTTAAAGAGTGACTAAATCTTAGAGGATTCTTGCAACATTTATATAATAAAGCAATGTCAAACACCTAGCATAATGCCTGGCACACAGTTGGTGCTCAATTAATATTCAATGAATGAATAAATTAAATATGATAGAAACAGGTCAGGAGCCCTATGCTTTATCGTCGGCAGCCGTCCGTCTCGAGAGACGATGGTGTAGCTTCTTAAGAGTCTATCTGCACCGCCGAGAATGGTTGTGCAGTCCGACTCGGGAGTGACACGGTATCTGTCTCCTCCCGTGTTGAATCGACATCTTGCGATGACGCTGGAGTGTCCTCTCCAGTGAAGCTGAAGCTACAGAGCCTGGGCAGGGTGATATGGAGGGTCTGCTGTTGCCCATGCAGCAGACCCCCCCTCTCTTCGCAGCTGAAGGGTCCAAGGGAAAGACGGAGTCAATACAGCTTGGCTTCAGGTGCGCGCAGGAGTTGCCGGTGTTGACTACAACATCAAACCGCCTTAGGGACTCCGGCTCCGGATTTTCTGTCGGGGTTTACTCCCTTAGCCTTTCCCCTGAAGAGGTATGCCGCAAGGCAGCGGAGGTTTTTTGGAATCAGAGTTTTCCTTCTCTGATGTGCCCTGACTGGAAGATCAAACCAGCGACACTTAGTTCGCAGGCCGACGCTCAAAATATTCAATGAATGAATAAATTAAATATGATAGAAACAGGTCAGGAGCCCTATGCTTTATGCTGCAGAGCATATATGCTAATATTTTTTGGCGAAGGGTATGACAGATTTGCCACTCTGGGAATTTATATCTACTTTTTTTGGGGGGGGGGGTGGGAATATATATTTGGAATAAAGATAAAATCATCCTTCATACTGCTCTATGACATTCTCGGCCCAGAGCTCCAGATTTCCGCAGAGATTAAGGTCTTCCATCACACAAGTTGAGGGACTGTTTAGAAACCTGAGAGTTGCAGAATAGTCTAAATCCAGTTAGTAATCTTTTAACTCAGTACCCACAAACGGCACTGAGTATATGTTTCTGTTTTGCTTTTCTTGCTGGAGATGCCAGGTGCAGGGCATTAGGCCTAGGAGGTAAGAAAATTAGCCTGACACTGGCTTTTCTCCCTTCAGGCTTTTTAGCAAGGAATTTGAGAGAGGGCTTGGGAGCTTCATGCTGTTGAAATAGAAATATATTCTAAGAAGCAAAGAGATGACAAAACACTGAAACCAGGTTAAGTCAGCCCACACTGAGTGTGACACATGCCTTTGCAATGACTAAAATACTTAGCTTTTCCTTTCCCAAGAAGTTTGGAGACTACTAGGGCTCACCCAAGTTATGATTCCACAAGGTCCCTAGACTGGGACTTACATCTGACTAGTTAGTTCTCAGTAGAAGAAAGATGAGGTACCAGATTTAAGGATGAGTGAGGAGTCTTTTTTTTTTTAAGGCTTTCCTTCCCACTGATATCACCTCCAAAAGAATTAACTACTGAACATTTCTTCTGAACATTGCACTCAGGGGCAGTGGGGGGGCTTCTCCTGAAAGATTCTACCAGTAGCACTCTCATTTTTACTGATCAAAGTCTGACAGATAGCAAATGTCCAGTGCTGAAGTCTAAAATCTGAGTGTTCCAGCAAGGAAGAAGTAGCATTTTTTTTAAATATCAGAAGATGAATGAGCAGAATATGAGTTTAATTCCCTCCTACCCAATCTATCCAAACCCCGCCCCTACAAAAAAAGGGCAGGTTCAGAGAAGGTGAATACTACGAGCAGGATCCAAATTCCTTGTTCCTGACTAACCTGGTACAAAATAAAGTTCAAAAAGGTAGCTGAAGAGACCAGAAAGAGGAGTCTTGCATGAGCAGAAGGCTAGGGCAGGCTATATCAGGGCATCCCCATTAAGTTCATATTGAATTGTTACGAACTATTTGTTCCTAGCCCCCCAATTTATATGTTGAAGCCATAATCTCCAATGTGAGTATATTTGCAGAGAGGGCCTTTATTGAAGTAATTAAGGTTAAATTAGGTCATAAGGGTTGGGCACTGACCCAACAGAATTAGTGTCCTAATAAAAAGAGATAACAAAGAGATTTCTTGATCTCTCTCTCTCTCTCTCTACCTTGTAAGGACACAGCCAAAAGGTGGCAGACTGGCTCTAAGTCAGGAAGAGTCCACATCAGAAACTGACCCTGCTGAACCCTTCATCTAAGACTTCTAGCCTCCAGAATGGTGAAAATAAATTTATTTTTAAGCTGCCTAGCCTATGGTATTTTGTTATGGCAGCTGAGAAAACTAATACATGAATGTTCTACTCCCCACAGGGACCTTGGAGTTTCGGCAAAGCAGACCACAAGCCCAAGGCAGTCTTCATTTACAAAGTAGTGATAAGGATAAAGTTGGCTTCTCATTATGCAGGTGACTTCCTTTTTTGGTGCCCTTTACCTGTGGACTGTTATTACCTTCTCTTCTAGAAGAGGCTCATACTGAGGTTCCTATCCTACAAAGTACCTATCACAAATAACACAAATGTAGCAACATGGGTTACCAGCTTCTCAGACAGATTAGACTTGGCTTTTTAGCCTTTACCAAGTGAGAAACAGATTTTAGTAAAGAAAGATTTTGCAGGAGTTTTTGAGTGGCCTGTGCCATAAAAAACACACACATACAATAAACAGAGAAAATGTCTGAAAGGACAGCTGTGTAGGCAATACCATACATGACAAAGAAAGAATATCCCAAAAGGCACTCTGTACCCATTAGCAGTGATCCTCATTTCCCCTCTAACCCTCCTCTCAGCCCCAAGCAACCATTAATCTACTTTCTCTATATGTAATAATTTATTGGGTTGGCCAAAAAGATCGTTTAGTATTTTTCCATAAAGACATATTTTTCATTTTTCAACAATAACTTTATTGATTTGGATATTTTGAGTATGTTGGCTATCCCCCGCTATTGGCTCCTAGTGGACAGAGCCCAGGGATGCTGCTAAACATCTTCCAATGCATAAGGGAGTCCCCCAGCAAATAATCATTTAGCCAAAATGTCAATAGTACCAAGAAACTTCGCAAACCACTTTTCACACATTTGATCAATCACAGCACCTTCTCCATACACCGCACAGATCTTTTCTTTGCGTTCCGGTTGCATTTTCACCTTTCTTTAAATAATAACAAAACATGCCAAATATGCTGCATATCTTCTTCCGTCTTCAATATTAAAATGGGTGCACAAAAATTCACCAATTTTGACAAGTTTTTTTTGAATGCATCCTAATATGACAGCTGTCACAATACAATCTAATAAAATTGTTTCAAATGAAGTTAAAGATAACTAAGCACTACTAGAGTCATCTATGGAAAAAACTAAATGAACTTTTTGGCAAACCCAATACCTATTCTGTACCTTTCCTATACATGGAATCATAAAATATGTGGCAGCTTCCTTCACTTAATATCGTCAAGATTCATCCATGTTGGAACATTTATCAGTACTTCATTCCTTTTCATGACTAAATAATATTCTATTATAGCTATACCACATTTTGTTTATCCTTTCTTCAGTTTATACATTCTTCAGTTACTCATTCATAGACATTTGGATTGTTTCTATTTTTTGGCTATTATGAATAATGCTATTATGAACATTAGTGTACAAGTTTTTGTGTAGACAATGTTTTCATTCTTTTGGGCATATACCTAGGAGTAGAATTTCTGGGTGTTATGGTAACTCTTTGTATTAACATTTGGAGAACTGCCAAATCATTTTCCAAAGTAGCTGTACCATTTTACAATCCCACCAGCAATGTACGAGAGTTCTAATTTCTACATGTCCTTGTCAACACTTGTTACTGTCTTTCTGATTATTGCTATGCTAATGGGTGTGAAGTGATATCTCATTAGGGTTCTTTATCAGATATATGATATGTAAATATTCTCTCCATTCTGTGGGTTTTCTTTTCACTCTCTTGATGGTACCATTTGCAGCACAAAATTTTTTTAACTTGATCTACTTTTTCTTTGTCACTTTGTGCTTTTGGTGTCTTACCCAAGAACCATTGCCTAACCCAGGGTTGTGACTATATATTAAAACAATGACTGTACATGTTAAATGGATGAATTATAATATGAATAAAGTTTTTAAGAAAGATTAAGGTCTCCGCTGCCAGCAGTCCTTGAGAAAGCTGCCTTCCCCAGCAACCAATTCCACTAGAATTCACAGATCCCAGGAAAGATAATTTCCTAGAGCTTGTATATGTTAGCAATGCTGGTGGCAGGAGGAAAAGAAACTCATTGGGCCACTGACTGTTTTGTACATCACAGCAGATAGAGTTTAAGGAGCTGCTTGCTGGAGAAGCCTCTGTGGTGCAGTGACACAAAAGGTAACAGATGTGAGTGAGACTGTCCCCGGAAGCCACTTGTGCAGAAAGGACCAATCCTGCCTGGATATAAAAAAGTCCAACTTTTGGTAATATGCATGATATCATTAGAATAAAAGGTCTGCATTTGGTAAATGATGTCAACTTTTGGCTGTTGAACAAAGAACTCCTTGGAATCAAATGTTGAGGTAGACTGGTGGAGAAGGAAGGTTTCCTTATTTTTAACACCCTTGACCATTTTTTTTTTTTTTAAGAAATGACTAGAACTGCCCACATTACTCAGAGAGAGCCATCCATCCAGGACTATGAAGAGGGTTTAAAGAAATAAGGTCCGAGGAAAGGGAAAGAAGTCTGGAGGTAGAACTTGGTGGAGAAAACGAATATAATCTAATCAAATTTCCAACTTCCCTCAAATTAGAACTAAATGTTCCTTGAAAGCAATGATCAAATTTATTTTGCTCACCAATATATTCCCAGGCCTTTAGCAAAATGGCTGGCAAACTGAGAGATTTTATTTTTAAAACTGAATGAATAAATAAATGAAAGTCTAAGGTTTCTTACTGGTGTCACAACAAGCAAGGAGGTGCATGATCTCTAACTATTCTCCAAAAGTATGAAAATAACAATAAAATTGTTTTATCCCACCCTGTGAGAAAAGGCAGCACAGACACAAATAGCTGTCCTCCAAAGTAGGAACAAAAGTTGTCACTAAAGACAGAAAAGATTTCTGGCATTTCCTATTAAAGTAATCTAATATCTTCTAAAAAGTAAGCCTAAGTTTTTGTTTGTGTATTTGGGAGTGGGGGGTACAAGCACAGTAGAGGAGTGTGTTACACTCTCCCAAAGGGAAAAGGGAAAAGAAAAAGACAAAGACAGAGTCAAGGGAAATTGTGAAAGCCAGCCACAGTAAGGGATGACTCTGTACCCAAAGCACCTTTAAGGGCAAGTATCTGGGCCATCCCCCACACCCCCAAGCAACTGTCAACTTCTGACTGCTGAAGACTGGGGTCACTTACATAAACTGAAGCAAAATGAAGTGGACAGATGGAACAGTAAGGCTGAGCTGGGGATTTCTTGGTCCATTTTTAACTTATTCTCTCTGACTCATGACTCTGCAAAGCAGCTTTCTTTTTCCCTAGTGTTGGGTGGATGATGGCTGAGACACACAGTTAATGCCCAACTTACCCAAGAAATGCATAGAAATGTTACCATAACAATGTAGGCAATGTAGCTTAAGAGAAAATGTGGATTATTCCTCATATCCAAAGCTATAATTTCTCACAATACCAGCTGTCTCCCGTAGATGGGGTGTGGTGGGACATCTAAGGGTCTTTTATGAAACAATAAATAAATAATAGTTTCAATTCAGAGCTCAGAACATGATTATTTTCTGAGTGAGCTATTTGAAGGAAGCAAGCTGTCTCAGAAAGTTACTATGTAAAACCTTCAGGAAGGCCCTGGCTGGGTGCTCAGTCAGTTAGAGCATTGCCCTGACATGTTAAGGTTGTGGGTTCTATTATTGCCAGGGAACATACAAGAACTAACCAAAGAATGCATAAATAAGTGGAAAAACAAATTGATGTTTCTCTGTCTCTTCCTCTCCAAAATTAATACATTTAAAAAATATTTAAAAATCCTCAGGCAGAAAGGTGAAAAACAGGCAGACAAGTAGGAGGGGTGAAATCATGGCGATAGGGTGGAGAGGTAGTGTGGCTCAGACAAGTGGTGGTGGTGGAACGGATGGTCCCACATTCATGTGTGGTGGATAAAAATTGGGAGGGAAACCCTGGTAGCAAGCGATCCCAGCCTCAGGCCAGACTGCACAGCCCAGGGTTCCAGCACCGGGAAGATAAAACCCCATTACCTCTGGCTGTAAAAACCAGTGGAGGTTGGGGTGATGGAAGAAAACTGCCGGATTTTCACCGCTTAAAGGGCCTGCATGGTCTTAGAACATACACAACTAGCAGCAACTAGAAGGGTGCCAATCCCATACAGGAAGTGATTGAAGTGACTGGAAATGAGATGAGCCAGGCAAATCGCAAGAAGCCACGCAGCCTCATTGCCCACTCTCCGAGCCCCCCACCACAAACAGAGACACAAAGTGGTGAAGCAGACGGCCCTGCCCTGGCAATTACAGGTGCTTTTGCTACATAGGCCATGCTACTAAGAGAGGGAGTACAGGGAGTAAAAGCAGCTCTACCTAATACACAGAAACAAACACAGGGAGGCTGCTAAATTGAGGAGACAAAGAAATATGGTCCAAATGAAAGAACAGAACAAAACCCTAGAAAAATAACTAAATGAAAAGGAGAGAGCCAACTTGTTAGATGCAGTGTTCAAAACACTGGTGATAAAGATGCTCAGAGAACTCACAGAGTACAGCAAAAAAATAAAGGAAGAAGTGAAAGTTACACAAAGTAAAATAAAAATATATATACAGAGAAACTTCCGTGAAGGGAAGGAAGCTGGGATTCAAATCAACGATTTGAAATAAAAGGAAAAAATAAACATTCAACCAGAACAGAAAGAAACAAGAATTCAAAAAAAAAAAAAAAAAAAAATGAGGATAGGCTTAAGAATCTCTGGGACAACTTTAAACATACCATCCTCTTAACCATAGGGGTGCCAGAAGGAGAAGAGGAAGAGCAAGGAATTGAAAACTTATTTGAAAAATAATGAAGGAAAACTTCCATAATTTGGCTAAAAATAATAGAAATACAAGTCCAGGAAGCACAGGGAGTTTCAAACAAGTTGGACCCAAAGAGGACCACACCAAGACACATCACAGTTAACAAGACACATCACAGTTAAAATGCCAAAGGTTAAAGATAAAGAGAATCTTAAAAGCAGCAAGAGAAAAGCAGAATGTTACCTACAAAGGAGTTCCCATAAGACTATCAGCTGATTTCTCAAAAGAAACTTTGCAGGCAAGAAGGGGCTGGCAGGAAGTATTCAAAGTGATGAAAAGCAAGGACCTACAACCTAGATTGCTCTATCCAGCAAAGCTATCATCTAGAATGGAAGGGCAGATAAAGTGCATCCCAGACAAGGTAAAGCTAAAGGAATTCATCATCACTAAGACATTATTACATGAAATGTCAAAGGGACTTATTTAAGAAAAAGAAGATCAAAACTATGAACACTAAAATGACAACATACTCAAAACTATCAACAACTGAATCTAAAAAAACAAAAATAAAACTAAAACAAACTAAGCAAACAACCAGAACAGAAACAGAATCATAGGTATGGAGATCATTTGGAGGGTTATCAGCTGGGAGGGGGAAGGAAGAAAATAGGGGAAATGGTGCAGGGATTAAGCGTAATTGGTTGAAACAAAATAGACAGGGGGATGTTAAAAATTGTATAAGAAAGGGAGAAGCCAAAGAACTTACAAGCACGACCTATGGATATGAACTAAGGGGGGAAACTGACCTAGGGAAAGGGGACACTGAGCAGAGGGGTGCAATGGGGAAAAATTGGGACACTGTAACAGCATAATCAATAAAATATAACTTAAAAAATACTTCCTAAACCGGTACAACTGGATGTCATGCCTTTGTTTACAGTTTTCCTCATATGGAGTGCTATTTTTTTCCTCCACTAAAAAGCCTATGTCTTATTTTTCCTTGAAGACCCATGTAAAATACCATCACTTCCTTGAACAACATGGTATAACGTAAAAAGCAATGCTTTAGGGGCAGTAAACCTGAGGTAAAATCTTGATTAGTTCGCTTCTAGGCTGTGTGATCATGGGCAAGAGACCAACCTGAGTATCAGTTTTATCATCTGCTTGGATTTCCTTTCCAGAGCTCTCCTCTGTGTTTTCCTATATTTATACCAACTGACATGAACTAAAGGGAACCCTCCCGTCCCCCCAAGCAGCTTCCCATTTCCTAGACCCAAAAGAGCAGTCCAGTGTCTCAGACATCTAGTGTTAAAGACAAGAAAGCCATCACATTCGTAACTGTTTCTACCTGGGAAACCTTCAAACATACATGTAAAAGACTGGCTTTCAAGAAGGGGTAAAGGTATGACTAAACGGTACGTGGCAGTGTTTAAAATGGTTCATCTGAGGTTGAGTTATTTAATTTCAAACTAACATTTCTCTTCATCTTCAAAATTGCCTCACATACTCCCATTACATGCAGTAATAAGCTTCCTTCATAGAGTCTATGAATCTTCAGCCCATCCAACTCAACAACAAAAAAAAACAATTTCCCTTGATACCTGTTAACAGCAGTGCATTACAAGCCTCAGAGACTCTGCTAATTAACATTAAACAAAATAAAACCTCATATAGGAACTACCTTGTAACCTTTTCATTTTGAAACTATCTAGTCAAAACTTCAGTTAGGGTTATTCCTCTAATTTATCTCCTGTGTACCAGGTCTTAACCCTTTCACACAAATTGTCCCTTTTCTTATACTGCAGTTTCTGTGGCCATTCTTTTTAGGAACAGCGACACAAAAATAGAACCTTATTATAGAAGCCATTTTGACAACCATCAGGAAGAATGAGCTACTGACCAGCATATCCAGTTGCTTGCTTTACCCAATGATTCAACTATGTAAATTGGCCCAATTACTAAAGAGAACCTGATTTATTTGTGAACACAAAATTACTGGTTGAAGAGAATAGAAAAGAGAATGGATATCACTGACTGCACCATAGTAACCCTCAGATTTTTAACCTGGGGAATGATTTGAGTCAGCATTCCTCTCAATTCCTAGGTGAGAAACACATGCCACGCACCAGGTAAATTATTCACCTTACTGGATGACATTTTCATCCAGGCCACATTGGACAAACGAATGCTCAGAATTCAGGAAACAGGAAAGAGTTAACGTATGTGAAATCTACATGCACACAGCCTGAGGGGTAGTTACCTCATTTTCTGAAGCTGTGCGCATGACTGTACATTTTGGCAGTTTGAGCTTTCTACTTTGATGCATGATTCTGTCCAGTGTAGGTTTCCACCTCATCACCTGCTTGAAATTGGGCAATTGGTTATAGCTACTTTGCTTGAAAAATGAGCTAATTTCTAGTTACTGTGGCCCCAAACCATAGATTTAAGCCAAGTAAGATGCCATGGGCTTTACACTTTGACTAAATTATCTCCTCTAGCACTGGCAAGGAGAAGAATGGAATTCCTCCCTGCTTTAGATACCAACCTGATGGGTTTTTTTTCACTGTTTACACAATCACAATGAATGTAAATGGAGAAGAATTAACCACAGGAGTTGAAGGAACCACAAAAGTCAAATGGACAATCTACATTTCCATAAAAGACATCACTTAATCCATTCCCCTTAGAAATGTCCACTTTTTATTAAAGCTTTCTCTAAATAAATGAACAGGTGCTCCAAAAGTTTCCTAGGAATAAAAAACCTACAAGATTAGCCTATATTCTTGCTTATATCCCATTACTCTGTGCTTCAGCTTCCCTTACTCTGTCTCCAGTGGCAGGCCAGGAGTTGGTGGCAGAGTTCCTGGGAATACAGATTGCAAACCTTTGACAGCCTTTGCAATTAGTTTGGCCCTTTATTTCCTATCTCCAGAAGCAAGACCTCTCTAAACTCTCAGAAGTTTCTAGTGAATACAAAGGAACAAAATGGGCCATGTGAAATGTCTATTACAACAGATTTTCTGTCCCACTTCAGGATACAAAAAAATCCTAATACATACTTGGGAGGACTTCTCAGGCAGTAGAGATAAATTCAGAACCCAAAGAAGTGATCTAATTTTAATTAATGATGAACATTTCAATCCCTTCAATGTGACTCAAAAAACTTTTTAAAAACTGGCATGAGTCAAAAACCTGAAATATGTTAACTACATATCAGTCCCATGAATCCAATTAATCAACTTATTATAAGACATTTAACTTAGAGCAGGAGGGAAAAAAACACAACAAAACCAGCAATTGGCTAATTTTGGCTTGTTTTCCTTTCACTTCAAATTATTTTAGTGGATCACATGCTGGACTGGAGAGACAGAGATTTCCTGTGGATCCCATACTAGTTAGAGAAAAAAGGCAAACAGATCCCAAACTAATTACAAGAGCTGTGCATATACCTCAGTGGGTGGCGAAGAAGGAATGGGGATCTCATGTGGACAGAGGAAAAAGGCTGTGAATATTCTCAGTGGTCCAGTGTGGGCCATATAGACACCTTACTTTACTGGAGTTGTCCTGATGTCCACACACCGGAGAGAGGGGATGGTAGGCATATGGATCACATACCAGTTTTCAAAGACATAAAAAGAGGTTTATGCTCCATCCCAGGGGTACCTTTTGGAACTCCTCAGGAAAAGCAATCAGTGAGTCTGCCAAAGTAATTAAGCAAGTGAACATTTACCATAAAGCCCACATCAATTAAGTGAACAGAGATGAATCTTATTACAGTGCACTGTCGGCTCTGAGCCTGCAGGTCTAACCACTGAGAGATGTGGCGTTACTCGGCCCTATCCACTCGCTTACTCACTGTGACGGAGAGCTTCACCCTTCCTGTCAGCTCTAAAAAAACAGGTTGCTTTCACCTGCTCTGGCAGTGACTTACGTTGCCTTCAGAGAGGCCCTAGCACCAGTGGTTTCCTATAAGAAGCCTGGGTGTAAATAGGAAGGGGAAGAGATGCGGTTGGCTAGAGAAAGGATCCTTGAGAGGTAGAGAGGTAGAGGTGTGGGAGAAAGCAGGGAAACTGGGTAGCAGTTCGATTAGTAAGGTAAGGAAAATGGGATGGGTTAGTGTATCAAGAAGTAAATGAAGAATAAATAAGTTGCGCAAAGTATTAAACCATTCTGCTTAGCTGAAGTTGATAGTTCTCTCAATGACTAGGGAAAAATTTAAAATGCCATTGCAATATACTTTCTCCACGGGGGGGAAAATACCACTAAGGCAGGTTGCTTGTCCAATATTAATGGCAGCCTCAATATCAGCTCTTTAATGAGTTAGCTCCAAAGCTAAAGGGTCAGATTTTCTCAACAACCTGATCAGTATTTATTATTGAACAAAATGCACTGTTTGCTAGTGAAATGGGTATTTATCAATTATCCTAAGATTTGCAGATGGCACAACTTTTGGCTCTATTTCTTTCTAAAAATAATCATGAGATACAAAATGAAAGCCCCAAACTGATGAAACGGCAGCCCACTAAGTCCATTCCTCAGACTGTAGGAATACCTGTAGAGACAAATTTAAAAATCATGTAGCATTTAAGGCCATGTGTCTATTGCTCAGGTAAAGGCCCAGTGTTTAGAAACCAATAAATCTCTAACTCATTATAGAGAGGAGAGCCTAGACATTGCTGGGAGACAGACATGATCAACCAATTAAGGAAATGACATGGAATGGGCTTGTGATTGAAATTGATGGAGGTCTCATAACACATGCATGTGCAGGCACTCATACATTTAAGCTTCTCTCTAGGCCTAGAACGAGGGCAAAGAGCTGTGGTAGAAAGTAAGTTGCAACCATACTTCAACCACAGCGTTTTGTTTGCAACAGGGCCTGCAGTTTCCTTACTTTCAAAGGCAGTGAGGGGGAGGTGGAAAAAGTAGGGGGAAACTAGATGACTACTACTCATAACCAAGTGCTGCCCAGGAGAGGACTTAGTAGGAGGATAAATTTGGAGCCTGATTCTTTGACAGCACCTCCAGTAATAGCTGGTAAAGCAGGGCGTGAGAGGCAGCTCCCAACTTTCATCATAATAGTGCAACAAAATGGAAGTCTTTGGGGGAGAGTCTATGAAATTCCGAAGTAAAAAAATGAAGCTTGTTGCTTCATTGCGGGGGTGGGGTGGGGGTGGGGGGCTGGCTCTGGCAGAGGGTCTCTACAGGTATAATTGTTCTATGTTCATAAAGAAGTTATTAGCTGCTTTCTCTCCAATATACCAGAAACAGTGGTAAGTTTTTCCCTTCCTGAAAAGTGACACCACCATAAGGAGAAATTTAGTTTTAAAGTGATTACAGAACTTTATCCTATATGCACCACTTTAGAAAGAGAACACTTCTATATTTTCCTTCTCCTCCCTTACTCTGTAAACTGACTGCTTTCACATGTAGTGAAGGAGCACTCTGTCCCTGGAAGAAAGTTCTGTGGTTTCTGAACTTTTGATAGTTCAGTTTGTTTGACAAACATCTAAATACCTACTATGTGCAGGTACTGTGCTAGGAAATGGGGGAGGCAAATGAAATCTGACCTGAAATAGCAAGGAATGTACAGATTAGTGGAAAAGACACATATCACAGACAGATAGTTTTATTATTTGTTAAGGGCTAGACAAAGAACAGACAGACGGTAGGTATCATGGAAGCATGGGGGGAGTCAGAGGGGTGGATATTTTGCCCAAGCTGAGGGCTTAGGAAAGGCATCCTAAAGGAGATGGTGCTTGAGTAAAGTTTGAAATATGAGTTAACTTAATTAGGCCAAGAAAGAGGAGTATACCCTAGCAGATTATATTATAGGGATGAAAACTAATACCCAATTTTTACCAACTCAGACTACAGAAACCTTACTAGTTCAATTAGGTTCACCCATTAAAAAACCAGCCAGCAAAATTCTTCCAGTAAACCAGAGAAAAGTTGGAGTTTCCTTTCCCAGGGTCTTGTTTCAAAGCTTTCCCAGCTAGGGAGTAGGAGGGTAACTGTACTTCTATGAAAGCTACAAGTCTGCTAGGGTCCTATTTGCTCAGTACTGACTCAAAAATGCTCATGGAGATAGGATATGGCAGGTTCTGTACCTCCTCTCACCTAAAACTAAATGTTAACATCAAGCAGCTATCTAAGCTGAAGATAGGCCTTTCAGCCTCCTATAGGAGTGATGGATCTCAGCTGTGCTATGCCCGCCCTCTACAGTGTTACTCTTCAGCTGGTGATGCAGCTGCTTCCCTAAAGCCACGCTGGAGACTCTAGTCTCTGATCGCCACCAAACCACACTGAAGAGAATAAATGGCTCTGCTCTGCAGCTGCCTGTTAATTATAACAGTTTCCTTGGTTCTCTTTTGGCTTATAAGACAAAAAGCACATTTGGGGAGGCCCTCAATAAGCAATACATGAGAGAACCTTAACCTCATAAACAGCCTAAAAAAATACCTTACTGCCAAAAGCAATAAGGCATATAAACACCTAAACAATACACATGAAACAGCAACAGAACACACATTCCTTCACCAGGGCCTCTAGCTTACATAAATGACAGCAACCCATCACTTAGCCGATGAGAGGATTTTTTTTTAAGGCATCCTGATAAAATCATCTTTAAAATTCAGTAGATACGCAAGATAAAAATAGCATTAATTAGCTTGACTTGTTACTTTAAAAAGGAGGAAAAGCAATGCATAATGTTATCAATAATTCACTTCAAAGTGGCTTTAGTTGTCTCAAAGCCCCATTTCAGATAATAAAAACCTTTTGGATGTCTTTTTATAACCCTGGAAGGAATTACAAGTCAGTAAATCCTAGTGTCAAGATAAACAATTCAACTCATCATTGAGTAAGGGGACTCTTGATAATTCCAAAGCACACTTCCTGGCTATATACCTAGGAATTAAATTACTGTGTCATAAGGTTTGGGCAACTTGGACTTAACCAGATACTGCCAAAGAGCCCACAAAATGGTCATACCAACATATACTCCCACTAGCAGATTAAAGACCTTTGCTTCTGAAATTCAACTCCAGTGACTGAATAAACTGAATAGAGACTGCTATAAGGGAAAGACTGGAGGTAAAAAGCAGGTAGGCTCTTGAAATGTGAGAGTTTATGAGGCCTTGAACTAAAATGATGCTTGTACAAAAGGAGAAGAATTTACTTGAGAAATATTTAGGAGTTAAAGCTGACTGGGTGGAGGAAAGAGAAGGCTCTAAAGCAACTCTGAGATTTTTACTTTTACCTTATGCAACTGAACAGATGATGATAACATTAATTAAGATAGTAAACATAGGAGGAGATGGTTTTTAAATTGTGGGATGAGGGCAATAGGCATATTCTTCAGAATGTCAAATTTGAGGTACTTGTGGGACCTCTAGGTAGGGGATGAAGTTCAAGAGGCAAGACCATGATGGTAGTAAAAAACTGTGATGCTTGTTAACCTAGGGAGCGACAAAGAATCAGATATGCAGGCTCAAAACAGTAAGGGGAAAAAAAGAAAGAGAGAGAGAGAGAGAACAGCACTTTCTATTAGTTAACACTAGATTCTCTATTCCAGGAAAAAGTCAGTTAAATGCCCCATGATACAAGGTAGGTACCCTCCCCTTTAACTAACTCTATATATGACTTTCCACCTGTCTAGACTAAAACCTTCAGCCTAAGATGGAACAAGCAGGGATGAAAGAAGACAGCTTCATACCACTGGACCTCAAAGAGCTACCAAACTATGCTTTAAATGTTATCAAAGGGGAGATGACCTGACATCCTGTTTGACAAACGAAACAAGACTTCACTCCTTTGAGTGTTTTCTACTCAGATACACTTCAGCAATTCTGTAATTCGCTGTGCTTTGAGCTCCTTGTTCTTCCAGATGTATGGAAAGGTGCTTTTAAGCAAGAAGGAAGTATTTACTGAAAAGTTATGACGAATACTTCTTCATTCTCTGACTAATTTCAACAAAGTGTGACTAGAAGAAGCTCAGGAAATAGGATAACAGTTGTGATCCAGTAGTTTCATCCTAGTGGAATACAGAACAGCTGGGACTCACCACCCGAGTCAGGCCTGTTTTACAGCAGTAATTGACCTTGGAAACCCTGGGGTTAAAAAACCAAAGTTATATTCTAATAAAACAATGTGCTGGTCTCTCTAGTGTTAGAAAGCAGGCTAAATTGCCATACTTCAAACTGTGAGGTGAGTAAGAAGTCAGCTGTCTTTGACCCCAGCACTACAGTGTAATAAGGATGGTAATGTTAGTCAACCCATCATATCTAATCTTCTAGACCTGTTTTATAGACACTTAAATACATGTGACTACTAAGCACTTGACATGTGCTTAGTGCAACAGAGGAACTAAATTTTTATTTTAATAAGTTTAAACTAAAAAAAAACTAAAGGAGTGTAAAATATTATTCCACTAAATACAACTTTGTTTTGGAAGCTATATTTCACTTTAATCACTGCTTTAAGATATTATTGCTGTATTATAATGCAGGTCACGCATATGTGTTGTTTCCAGTACTACTATCACCAGTCAGGTTGATTTCAAAGAACTGATTCAGTTCAAATTACTTTCTATGTAAAAATATAATGTATTTATTTAATATTTTATGCACACAGCATGAGTTACAGCAGGGTTTCTTAACCTCAGCACTACTGACATTTCAGGCGAGATAATTTGTTTCTAGGAACTGTTCTGAGCACTTCAGAATGTAGAGCAGCATAGTTTGTCTTTACCTACTAGATGCCAGTAGCACTCCTCACCCCATCCCCGAAGTTGTGATGATGGAAACATGCCAAATGTCCCTTGGTGGGAGAAACTGCTGAGTTACAGTAATACCTACATAAATCAGAGTAAAATGCTTATAATTTAAAAATTATGTTTCTAGTTTTAAAAAGTAAATATGAACAGATTTTTAAGTTTAAAACAAAGGCATACTACTAATGCAGAATTGAGTACAGATGCAAATGATAATACTATGCTGAAACAGTAAAAAGAAAAAGTAAGACTGAAAGAAGGCATGTTGCTGGTTTCATGATGAATGGCAACGCAGTGTGCTTCAGCAGGACAAAATGAAAAAGCCGTTTGTTGTGCAAAAGTTTTCAAGGTAATAAAGTACACACTATTAAGAAATGTAAGAAAATATAAAGTCAGTAAGTTTCTTCTTAACATTAAAACATTAAAAATGAATCACCAAAATAGGCTGTCTCAAATCAGAATTAAACACCAACGAAGGAATTTTAATTATTCTAAACAAGATCTGAACTTGTATCTTTGGCCCCCAGACCAGATCTGTTTGGTTTAGATTGTGATAAAGCAAAAGAAATTCTTACTTCAATTATGAATGTTTTGTCAGAAACTTATTAGAAAAAAAATTTTAAAACACCTTATAAAAACTGAAAGACCTTCAATTAAAACACCAAATAACTGCTTATAAAATATAAGACATTTCTAATGATATAAAAGATCAGTTGATTCAAAATGTTTTAAATTACAAGTACGTTTCTTTAGATTTAGATGACACTGCTCAATTAATACTTTGGATATGCTTTCTTTCTGAGAATTCCCAGATATACAAAGAAATTTGTCAACTTGTAGCCTAAAGATCTGAATTTGTGACATTTATATTATAAAATCTACCTCTGTCAATGAAGAATTTGACCAGATATTTTTTAAAATTCCACTGCATGGATGGAGTTACAGCTATGTTAAGTCAAACCCAGGTTTATTGGCATTTTAAAACAAGACTGAAGTTTCCCTTCAGCTTGAATCTACCGCATGTTACATATTAAAAACACTTGTGTAATATTCTGAAGCAGTCTCTCTAATGTCATAGATATGGTTGCTAACATAATTTAGCCTATATGTGAAAAAGCTATGAATATTGCCCTGACCGGTGTGGTTCAGTGGGTTGGGCATCAGTTCAATTCCAGGTCAGCCCACATGCCTGGGCTGCAGGCCAGGCCCCTGGTTGGGGGTGTGCAAGGGGCAACCCATCGATGTTTCTCTCGCAGATGGATGTTTCTTTCCCTCTCTTTCCCTCCCTTCCCCTCTCTCTAAAAATAAATAAAATTTAAAAACAAACAAACAAAAAACCTCTCTCTGTAAAATCAATGGAAAAAAACATGTCCTAAGGTGATGATTTTTAAAAAAGCTATGAACATTGCCAGTTCATGGAACAGTTGAGAAAATTAGCAGACAATGACAATGAATCAAATCACCCTGAGTTCCTTGAAATGCTCATTGGTTGACTTGTGGAAAGGTTTACAAAAGATTTAGTATGCTGTTGGTATTTCAACTCAAGATCTTGAAATAAAAGGAATGCCTGCCAAATTTCAATAATAAAAAAACTTTTTTACTAATGAGTTAAATTTGAAGCTCCAAGAAAAGTAAAAGCTTATTTTGTGACCTATCTGGTAAGGTATTTATGTTAAAATTGAAATTTTTCATTATAATAATTAATATTTTTCTAATGTGAATCAATATGTACATTTTAACTTAACTGATAGCACTAACAAGAGGCAAAAACTACAAGATAAATTTGAAAAATGCTTTGTTGATATTGATAAATTTAGAGTTGCCTTAACAATTTATGCCATATCCCTTTGAATTTGGTGTTAACACAAGAGTTAGTAAATTTCCTTAAACTGGACAGATACCTTTGAAGTAAAATGAATTCTAAAAGAGATGAACCACTTTTATCAATGTGGATGCAAATTTTAAAGGGAAATTCTTTTTAGGTACTCAATTCAGTTATCGGAAAACTTTTAAGTATGTTTGGAACAACTTGAGTATATAACTCTACTTTTTCAATTCCAAATTTTATGAAATTTTTATGAAATCTAAATAGAGATAAAGTATTTCCAATGAAAATATATTTCAAATATTTTGATAATTTTTATCAAGAATAGATGTCGAATTCTGCATCTCTCAAATGACTGATGAACAAAACCCCCAAAGCAAACATATTTCCTCATGTACACATTATCTCTGGAAGAATATACAAAAAGGGGAGCGGGAAAGGGAATTCTTGCTCTAGCACAGTGGTTCTCAACCTTCCTAATGCTGTGACCCTTTAATATAGTTCCTCATGTTGTGGTGACCCCCAACCATAAAGTTATTTTCATTGCTACTTCATAACTGTAATTTTGCTACTGTTATGAATCATAATGTAAATATCTGATATGCAGGATGTATTTTCACTGTTACAAATTGAACATAATTAAATCATAGTGATTAATAAAAAAAACAATATGTAATTATATATGTTTTCCGATGGTCTTAAGTGACCCCTGTGAAAGGGTCATTTGACCCCCAAAGGGGTTGCAACCCACAGGTTGAGAACCGCTGCTCTAGCAGAAAGCTCTTGCTTTGAAAGGTCACAGAGAAGGAAGAACATAAGCCTTAACTAAAGTCAAGGCCGCAAGACTCTAGGGTGGGCAAATGTCCTCAACAGACCTGTTTGGTTTAGTGCTTAAAGTAGCCTTCTCCTTCCTAGAGTGACTTCCATGACAATACAGGAGAAACGGAACATTTCAGAGACTTTCCAGAAGCAAATGATGGGTGGCCATCTCCCGGAGCTTTTCAAAGGAGCTATAATTAGAACAGAGCTATCCTAGTCACATTCTACCTCGGGTACAACATGATTGCACCCTGGCCTTCAGATGTCCTTCCAAAGTCTTAACTGCAGTGGCACTCTACCTATGAAGTCTTGCCATGTTGGACTCTCAGTGCAGGTCAGGAGCTAAGGGCACAGGGTTGGTATACAGGAACTATATAAGTAATTATTGACTAGTTAAGAGTTAGCTAAGATGGGCCTGCAATTCCCAGATGGATGAAGTACTATACGTCCACTATGTAGAGTCAGTAAATTTCACTTAAAATCCCTACTGGGTGTAAGGGGCATAAAAATACAGGATTAAGATATGATACACTGTTGACATAAGCCCTCACTTCATAGTGTTTCATTATCACATATTTATCCAGTTAAAAATTTTAAATGTCATCTTAGGATTTCTCTTCCTACTGAAACTTATCATTTTTTACAAATTATAGCTTTTTAATTACTACTTGTTAGACACTGCAAGTATTAGTGAACGTGTCAAGTCAGAAAAAGAAAACAATATAGATCCAAGATAGCAGAAGAGTAAGTAGAAGCTACACTAACTTCATCCTAGGACCAAACTAGAATTACAACTAAATTGTAGGGAAATCATCTTGAATAACCAACTGAACAGTAGCTGGAGAGAAGCCTTATAACCACAGAGAGACAGAAAAAACCACTTCACCGTAATGAGAGTGGTAGAGAGTGTAGAGGAGGTGAGAGATGACTGGCTTGGCTCCCATGGTGGCAGCTGAAGTTCCGGAGGGATATTTCAGCAGCTGGGGGGGTTCCCCTGAGAAGTGTGAGGTCTAAATCCCAAGGTTGGCTCCCCAGCCTACAGCACCAGAGCCAGAAAGGAACCCAGGTAATATCGAGCTGTGAAAAGCAGCAGGGTTTCTGCCTGTCAGGGAGAGAGAGATGGAGATGCAGAGTGCCTCTTAAAGGGCCAACGCACAGAATTTTGTCTGCAGCCACTTACCCTGGGCTCCAGCAGGGGGAAGGCAGAGTGGACTAAAGATGCTTGAGAACAGGCTGAGGTTGGTGGCTCTGGGAGGGAACTGAATAAATAGCTTCCAGGATCCTATGCTGAGTCATTCCCCACACTGCAGAAGCCATCTTTCTCAGGCAGAGCAGTCCCCTCCAAGTGACATCAGCCTTAGGAGAAGGAATAGCACTGCCCACAGGAATTACTCTGCCCTATCCTGTAGCGCTTAAACTGAGCTACTGATTATAGCTAGAAGCTACATGACTGATCAGTTTAACAACTAAGGCAGAAAATATAAAGAGGCTGCCAAAATGGGAAAATAAAGAAACAGACCCCAAACGAAAGAACAAAAGAATTCTCCAGAAGAACTAGATGAAATGGAGGCAAGTAATGATTAAATAGAGAATTTAGAGTAATGATTATAAGGATACTCAATGGCATGAAAAAAGACATAGAAACCATAAAAAAGGACCAATCAGAAATAAAGAATGCAATATGTGAAATAAATAAAACAGTGGAAGGAAAAAACAATATGTTAGATGAAGCAGAGGTTTGAATAAGTGATTTGGAAGACAAGGTAGAAAAACGCCCAGACAGAGCAGCAAAAAGAAAAATGAATTTTAAAGCCCTGGCTGCTGTGGCTCAGTGAACTGAGAGTCAGCCTGTGAACCAAGTGTCGCTGGTTCGATTCCCAGTCAGGGCACATGACTAGGTTGCGCATCAGGTCCCCAGTTGGGGGCGCGAGAGAGAGGCAACCACACAGTGATGTTTCTCTCCCCCTCTTTCTCCTTCCCTCTCTAAAAATAAACAAACAATTTTTAAAAAGAAAGAAAAATGAATTTTAAAAAATGAGGAGAGCTTACAGAAACATTTTTGACAACATAAAGTGTAACAACATCTGCATCATGGGAATACCAGAAGGAGAAGACAGCAAGGGAATGGAGAACCTATCTGAAGAAATAATGACTGAAAACTTCCCTAATCTGGGGAAGGAAAAAAGACACACAAGTTCAGGAGCTCAGAGAGTCCCAAACAAGTTGGACCCAAAGAGGGTTGCACAGAGACACATCATAATTTAAATGACAAGGCTTAAAAACAAAGAGATAATACTAAAAGCTTCAAGAAAAAGCAGGTAGTTACACAAAAGGAAGCACCAATTGGACTGTCATCTTATTACTCAACAGAAACATTTCAGGCCAGAAGGGAGTGATGGGAAATATTCAACGTGGTAAAAAGGCAAGGACCTACAACCAATGCTACATTACCCAGTGAGGCTATCATTTAAAACCCAAAGAGAAATAAGGAGATTCCTGGCCAAGGAAAAAGCTAAAGGAATTTGTTAACACCAAACCAATATTGCAACAAATGTTAAATGGCTTACTTTAAGAAGAAAAAGAGAAAGAAAAGGGGGGAAAAAAAAGAGGAAATAGTCTAACAATAAAATGGCACTAAATATGTATCTATCAATAATCACCTTAAATGTAAATGGCTTAAGTGCTCCAACCAAAAGACATAGGATAGCTGAATGGATAAGAAAACAAGACAATATATATATATGCTCCCTCCAAGAGACCCACATCAGATTGAAAGATACAGACTCAAAGGGATGCAAAAAGATATTTCATGCAAATGGAAAGGAAAGACAAAGCTGGGGTAGCAGTACTTATATCTGACAAAACAGACTTTAAAGCCAAGGCTATATATAGTAAGAGCCAAAGAAGGATACTACATAATGATAAAGGGAACAATCAAACAAGAGGATATAACCCTAATAAACATTTATGCACCCAACATAGGAGCACCTAAATATGTGAAGGAGATCTTGATGGACATAAAGGGAGAGATCAACAGAAATACAGTCAGAGAAACACCCATTGACTTCAATGAATAGAACTTCCAATAGAAAATCAACAAAGTGACAACAGCCTTAAATGGCACACTAAAACAAATGGATTTAATTGACATCTTCAGAGCATTTCACTCCATAGCAGCAAAATATACACATTTTTCAAGCATATATGGAATGTTTTCTTAGAATAGACCACATGTTAAGACACAGAACAAGTCTCAATAAATTTAAGAAGACTGAAATCGTATCAAGCATCTTATCTGACCACAATGCTATGAAAACTACTGAAAAACATACAAAGACATGGAAGCTAAATGATATGTTATTAAACAATGAATGTGTCAGCAAGGAGATCAAGGATAAGATAAAAAGACACCTTGAAACAAATGAAAGTGAGCACATAACAATCCAAAATCTGTGGGACACTGGGAAAGCAATCCCAAGAGGGAAATTCATAGCATTACAGGTTTATCTCAAAAGAAAGGAAAGAAAGAAAAGAATAGAAAAGATAGAAAGAAAGAAAGAAAGAAAGAAAGAAAGAAAGAAAGAAAGAAAGAAAGAAAGAAAGAAAGAAAAGCTCAAATAAACAATATAACTTCACACTTAAAGTAACTTGAAAAGAACAAGCAAAGCCCAAAGTGAGTAGAAGGAAGGAGATAAAGATCAAAGCAGAAGTAAATGAAATAAGAGTCTAAAAAAATTATACAAAAGATCAATGAATCCAAGAGCTGGCTCTTTGAAAAGATAAACAAGATTGACAAACCTTTAATCGGTCTCACCAAGAAAAAAAGATACAGCCAAGATGGAGGAGTAGACAGACATGCTGCGTCTCCCTCCACAACTAAGAAGGAATACAACTACCTCAAAACTAGAAACAACAAGAAGTTCCAGAAAATCGAACTGCATGGAAGTCCAGCAAACAAAGATATAAGATACTCATCCGGACAGGTAGGAGGGGCAGAGCCAGGGCAGAGAGAACATGGTGTGGTGGCAGCAGCAGTGGTGGCAGCGGCAGGCCAGCAGAAAGCACAGTCACACATTTTAAAAAGTCAGGAGGGACACCTGGGGAGCGTTCCCAGCTCCTCACCAGACCTAGCAGCTCACGATCCCAGCACCGGGGAAAATCAAGCCTCGTTGCTCCTGACTGTGCAGACCAGGGGGTGCTGGGGCAGAGGCGGAACTGCCGGTCTCTCAGCAGAGTCCGCTTGTTTAAAGGGCCCCCATGGTCCTAGAACACCCGCAGACCCACCCACTCTGGGAACGACAGCCAGGGCAGCAGCTGGAGGGGCGCCAGTCCCATACAGAAGTGGGAGAAGTGTCTAGAAAAGGGGTGAGTGCTGGGCAGGCAGCATTGTTCCCTCTCTGACCCCTCCCTCACATACAGCACCACAATGTGGTGAAACAGGCCGCCCTGTACTGACGGAATCCCTAAGGCTCCGCCCCTCAAACGTAACAAGAGCGACAGCTCTACCTGGGACACAGAGGCAAACAAACACAGGAGCCTGTCAGAATGAGGAGACAGAGAAGAGAAGTATGGCCCAAAAGGGGGAACGGATCTAGGTTCCAGTGGGAGAACTAAGCGACAAGGAGATAGCCAACCTAGCAGATGAGAAGATAGACAACCTAACAGACCCAGAATTCAAACCACCAGTGATAAAGATGCTCACAGGCTTGACAGATGTGTTTGAGTATGGCAAACACATAAGAGAAGCAGTGAAGGTCATGCTAAGTGAAACGAAGGAAAATCCACACAAAACCAATTGTGATGGGAAGGAAACTGGGGTTCAAATCAACGATTTGGAACATAAGGAAGAAAAAAACGGTCAACCAGTGCAGAATGAAGAAGCAAGAATTGAAAAAAATGAGGAAAACTTCCCAAATTTTGCGAAGGAGATGGACATACAGGTCCGGGAAGCATGGAGGGTCCCAGAGGGGACCACACCAGGACGAATCATGACTGAGATGCCAAAGGTGAAAGATAAAGAGAGAGTCCTGGGGGCAGCAAGAGAGAGGTGAAATAACAACTGATACCAAAGAAATACAAAGGATTGTAAGAAAATATTATGGACAACTATACCAACAAACTGTACAACCTGGATGAAATGGATAAATTCCTAGAACCAATCTTCCAAAACTAAATCAGGAAGAATCAGAGAATCTGAATTGACCGATTACTGTTTCATAAAATTCAAGAGAAGGGAAGGTCCTAAACTCATTTTATGAGACCAGCATTATTCTAATTCTAAAACCAGATAAAAACACCACAAAGAAATAAAATTATATGCCAATGTCCCTGATGCACATAGATGCTAAATTCCTCAACAAAAATATTAGCAAACTGAATAGAACAGTGCATCAAAAAGATCATACACCATGATCAAGTGGGATTTCTTCTGGGAATGCAAGGTTGGTACAACATTTGCAAATCAATAAATGTAATTCACCACATAAACAAAATGAAGGATAAAAACCACATGATCATATCAATACATGTAGAAAAAGCATTTGATAAAATCCAGCACCCATTTATGATAAAAACCCTCAGCAAAGTGGGATTAGAGGGAACATACCTAAATGTAATAAAGGCCATATATGACAAACCCTCTGCCAGCATCATACTCAATGGGAAAAACTACAAATGTTTCCCCCAACATAAGGAACAACACAAGAATGTCCACTTTCACCTCTCTTATTCAACATAGTACTGGAAGTCCTAGCCTCAGCAATCAGACAAGAAGAAATAAAAGACATTCTAATTGGAAAGGAAGAAGTAAAATTTTCATTATTTGCAGATGACATGATACTGTACATAGACAACCCTAAAGATTCCACTAAGAAACTATTAGAGCTGATAAATGAATTCAGCAAAGTAGCAGGATACAAAATTAATATCCAGAAATCAGTTGCATTTTTATATGCCAATAATGAACTAACAGAAAGGAAAATTAAGAAAACAATCCCTTCACAATTGCTACAAAAATGAATAAAATACCTAGAAATAAAACTAATCAAGAATGTAAAAGACCTGTACTTGGAAAAATGTAAGACACTGAAGAAAGACTGAAGAAGATACAATAAGTGGAAGCACATACCGTGTTCATGGATAGAAGAATTAACATCATTAAAATGTCATATTACCCAAAGCAACCTATAGATTCAATGCAATTTCTACCGAGATTCCAATGACATATTTCACAGAACTAGAACAAATATTTCAGAAATTTACATGGAACCACAAAAGGCCCCACATAGCAACAGCAATCCTGAGAAAGAACGAAGTTGGAAGGATCACGCTACCTAATAAACTGTACTACAAGGCCACAGTAATAAAAACAGCATGATGTTGGCATAAAAAGAGACATAGATCAATGGAAGAGAACAGAGAGCCCAGAAATAAACCCACACCTTTAGTCAATTAGTATTCAATAGTGGAAGCAAGCACATACAATGGGCTAAAGATAAGTTTATTCAAAATTGGACAGATACATGCAGAAAAATGAAACTAGACCACCTTCTTACACCACATGCAAGAATAAATTCAAAATGGATCAGGCTTAAATATTAAACCCGAAACCATAAGTCATAGAAGAAACCATAGGAAGCAAAATCCTGGAAATTGCTTAGAGCAATATTTTATTGGATATATCTCCCCAAGCAAGGGAAACAAAAGAAAAAATAAACAAATGGGACTACCTCTAACTAAAAAGGTTTTGCACAGTAAAGGAAATCATCAACAAAATAAAAAGACAGCCCCCATTCACTGATACATCTGAAAAGGGGTTAATATCCAAAATTTAAAAAGAATTTACAAGACTCAACACCAAACAAATCAATTAATAAATGCGCAGAGGACCCGAATAGACACTTCTCCAAAGACGACATACAGATGGCTAACAGACATATGAAAAGATGCTCAATGTCATTAATCATCAGAGAAATGCAAATTAAAACCACAATGAGGCCCTGGCTGGTGTGGCTCAGTGGATTGAGCACTAGCCTGTGAACCAGGGGTTCGCTAGTTGGATTCCCAGTCGGGGCACATGCCTGGGTTGTGGGCCAAGTCCCCAGTTAAGGTACGCAAGAGGCAACCACAAATTGATGTTTCTCTCTCCCTGCCCTTCTCTCTAAAAATAAATAAAATCTTTAAAAAAATAAAATAAAACCACAATGAGATATCATCTCACAGTTGTCAGAATGGCTATCATCAATAAATCAATAAACAACAAATGGGCGAGGATGTGGAGAAAGGGGAACCCTTTTGCACTGTTGGTGGGAATGCAGACTGGTGCAGACACTGTGGAAAAGCAGTATGGAGGTTCCCCCCCCAAACTAAAAATGGAGCTGCCTTTTGAACCAGCAATCCCACTTCTGGGAATATATCCAAAGGAACCAAAAACACTAATATGAAAGAACCTAAGCACCCCAGTTCTCATTGAAGTGTTATTTACAGTTGCCAAGATATGGAAGCATCCCAAGTGTCTATCAGCAGATGAGTGGATAAAACAACTATGGGACATTGACACAATAGATACTACTCAGCCATAAAAAAGAAGAAAATTTTACCCTTTGCGACACTATGGGTGGACATGGAGAGCATTATGTTAAGTGAAATAAGCCAGTCAGAGAAAGACAAATACCATACAATTTCACTCATATGTGGAATCTAATGAACAAACTGAACAAGAAAAATGGGGACAGATCCACAGATTGAGAGCAGGATGACAGCTAGTGGACGTGTCGGGGGAGGTAAGGGAGTAGAGGGTTTGAGCAAAAAGGAAAAAGGACTCATGGACATGGACAATAATGTGGTGATTGCTGGGGGAAGGAGGGTATAAGGGGACTAAATGGTAATGGAAAACAAATACAATAAAGATTAACTTTAAAAGAAGAAAAAGAAAATAAGCCACATGATATAGATGGCTATTTGAGAAAGTTCCATTTATGATTAATTTAATTCAATCCTGAGCAAAATGATGAGTGTCGCTCCAATAGCAGACTTCATCTAGTATATCTGCACTATTTATCACACTAGAAGGAGAAGAGACAGATTTTTGTAAATAGGGATACAAATCAATATGAGGTTTTAACAGATGGAGTCTTGATTGGGAGCCACAGCAGCCCCTTCAGGTCCTGGGCTAAAAATCATTTAGCTGAAAATACTGGAAGACCCAGAGACATTTGCTTGGCAAGTCACTTGGGGAATCAGCATCTTGCTAAATGTAATCTGCCCAGTCTGGGTCAGAATGATGGCCACACATCTGCTCAGAGTAGTCAGCAGTTAGCATACTAGCCACAGGCACAGAGCTATACTAAATATTAAAGCTCCAAGTAGTGCAATACTGCCATCATATAATTTCCCCAATGAGATCTTTTTAGAGATATTGAATAGATATCAAATGGTTTCGCATTCAGAGAGATGCTTCAAGTTAAGAAGCAAGCACTAGCCCTGGCTGGTGTGGCTCAGTGAATGAGTGCCGGCCTATGAACCAAAAGGTTGCGTGTTCAATTCCCAGTCAGGGCATATGCCTGGGTTGCAGGCCAGGCCCCACAATGGGGGCACGTGAGAGGCAAGCAATCAATGTTTCTCTCCCTGTCTTTCTCAATCCCTTCTCCTCTCTCTGAAAAGAAAGAAAAGAAAAGAAAAGAAAAGAAAAGGAAGGAAGGAAGAAAGAAAGAGAAAGAAAGAAAGAAAAAGAAAGCAAGCACTATACACAGTTTAGATCACTGGGGACATGGGAAAGAGGGGCAAAGGGGCTCAGCAGCTATCAGCACTGGTTTAGCATTTGTGGTTCATCTATCCCTGAGTCCCTGACATTGTGCAAACCTGCCTTAGACACCGAAAGAGTGACCAAGTTTTTTGTTCCAGTCCAAATGCAGAAAGGTGTAGAAGTTGTCTCTGAAGTTAGCTCTGGGACACAAATATCCCTAGCACTCTTGTATCTTACAACAATTCAACAATGGGAGGGCCCAGACAGAAGAGATAAACAAATCTTTAAGACAAAAACTATATCCACAGAACCTCAAATAACTGGATTCAAATCAAAAATTGGGGAACTGATCCTCTTGTCTATGTCTGATGCCTATCAACAAGGTCTAAGAGCTACTTTACTATGATTTCCTTCTTAAAATAACCATCTCATCTGTATACAGGTTTATATAATACTGACACCCAAGAAAAACCACCACAACCCACCCTCCCATTTCTGCTTCCACTTAAAAACAAACAAACAAACCTTGGAATTTGCAAGCAACATGAAGAAAATCCAAATCTTCCAATTCTAGCTCCAGTTACTCAAACTATTTTTCAAAAGGTGGCCAAATATAAAGCACAGTAGTGATGGTCAAAGTTGAATTTTCTACCCTTCCCTATAAAGACCTTTTTTTTCCTTCTAATTTTTAAATTAAGGGGAAATCCACATACAGGAAAATTTACCATTTTTAGTGTATAGTGTACAAGTTTTGAAAAATGCTTAGTCATATAATCAACACCACAATCAAGATACAGAACAGCTCTGTCACCCATAAAGTTCCCCTACGCCCCTCTTTCCAACTCTAGCCCCTGGCTGATCTGAATTCTGTCCCTACAATTTTGCCATTTCCAGAATGTCATATACATGGAATCATACACTATGTAGCCCTGAGTCTGTCTGGTCTCTTTCATACTGCATAATGCAATTTAAATCATCCACGTTGTTGCATGTATGAGGAGTTTGTTCTTTTTTATTGCTGAGTAGTATTTCATTATATTGGGTGTACAGAGTTTATTTACATTCACTCCTCAGTTGAGGGTCATTTGGGTTCTTTCCAGTTTTGACAAAATGTACAGATATAGCTACTGTAAATATTTTTTCAACCCAAGTTTTCATTTCACTTGGGTAAGTATCTAGGAGTGGACTGCTGGAAGATCTACATTTGAGAATATCTGCTTGGTTCTATCTGTGCTATTTCTATACAACAGTTACATACTCTCCCAATGGAATAGCTATGATGCTATTTCTGTGATGCTTCTCTTCCTGGTACATCTATAACATTTCTCTGCCCTCCTGGGTATAAAACATCTCCAAATCATTATCACTTACAGACTTCATTAACACTTTGTTTACTTTCAGCCCTAAATCATTAATAAAAATGCTAAATATGCCCAATTTCCTAAGCACCCTGCAGCATCCTCATTCCCAACCCACACACTACCATTTAGTTTACACTTCATTTACAGTACACATTGTATCAGTAGTTTCTCCTTTACGTTCTTAATCAATTTTCAATTGAACCAAGAATTTTCAGTATATCACCTTTAATAACAACAAGGAAACCAAACAGAGCTTTCCTCAATTCATTTGCAGTTAGTGTACTTTCTGTATATCACAGATACAGACAAGGACCAGCAGAGAACAAACTCAGAAAATGAAAGGTGTTACTCTAACACAAGCCTAAAAGCAACATTGGGATTTGTCCTCCCAGAACAGTGTCCCGTTCTAAAGCAGTCGTTCAAATAAAGCTGTATTACTTAAACTAGAGAAGGTGGGAGGGAGGAGCCAGCATAATTAACATACAAAGCAACAGTATGGCCTAATTAATCACCATGAAGAACAATTGAATAAAATACTATGCATTTTTATGGAGCAATTTAATCTGGCAAGTAATTAATCATGGAAACACTAAGCAAAACAAATGGATTTCCCTTTAAGGAAGTCACATTTATCATCTCTAATGTATCCCAAACTCTAATTTGTTATCCCAACTCAAAATTGTCCAGGAGACAATGAATTGTCAGCCTTTGTAGAACATTAATTTCTGGTGAAAAAGAAGAACATTGAGCTTTTCAAATCAAGTTACAATCCCTGAACATCCAAAGAGCTAAGGAATAAGGGGCAGAGGTACACGGCAACTGGCATGGAGGTCTTAACCTCAAGAGTTCTAAATCTAGGTCAGTCTAGTTAAATCCACAGATAATTGCTAAATGACTCATAAAAAAATACAGCATTAGTAGTGTCAATTATACATATCAAAACCCCAAAGGAGGAACCCCCCATTGCTATAGCTTTTGATCTTCAGAAGAAGCAAAAGGAGGTACATTTCAATGCAGTGAAATTTGCATCTCCTTAACTCCTTCCTTCTCTCTTCATCTTTATAAACAGTGACCCACCTTACCCTGAGCCCCAGTAGCTTTTCCAGAGTGAAGAATTTCAACAGGGGGGGTTTTCAAATGTATTTTACTGATTATGTTATTACATTTGTCCTAATTTTTCCCCCTTTACCCCCACTCTACTCTGTACCTCCATTCTGTCTGGCAATCCCTCCCACTTAGTTCATGTCTATGGTCATGCATCCCTGGCTGGTTTGGCTCAGTGGATTGAGCGTCGGCCTGCGAGCTAAGTGTCGCTGGTTCGATCTTCCAGTCAGGGCACATCAGAGAAGGAAAACTCTGATTCCAAAAAACCTCCGCTGCCTTGCGGCATACCTCTTCAGGGGAAAGGCTAAGGGAGTAAACCCTGACAGAAAATCCGGAGCCGGAGTCCCTAAGGCGGTTTGACGTTGTAGTCAACACCGGCAACTCCTGCGGCGCACCTGAAGCCAAGCTGTATTGACTCCGTCTTTCCCTTGGACCCTTCAGCTGCGAAGAGAGGGGGGGGTCTGCTGCATGGGCAACAGCAGACCCTCCATATCACCCTGCCCAGGCTCTGTAGCTTCAGCTTCACTGGAGAGGACACTCCAGCGTCATCGCAAGATGTCGATTCAACACGGGAGGAGACAGATACCGTGTCACTCCCGAGTCGGACTGCACAACCATTCTCGGCGGTGCAGATAGACTCTTAAGAAGCTACACCATCGTCTCTCGAGACGGACGGCTGCCGACAACGACGACGACGATGGTCATGCATATGAGTTCTTTGGCTACTCCATTTCCTATACTATTTTTAACATCTCCATCTATTCTATACCTGCCAATTTGTACTTCTTAATCCTTCTACCTTTTATCCCATTCTCCCCCTTTCTTCTCTCAACTGGTAATCATCTAAATGATCTCCATAGCTATGAGTCTGTTTCTGTTCTGCTTGTTTGCTTAGTTTGTTTTTGGATTCAATTGTTGATAGTTGTGAATTTATTGCCATTTTAATGTTCATAGTTCTGAAATTCTTCTCTTTCCTCAATAATTCCCTTTAACATTTCATATAACAATGGCTTGGTGATGACAAGCTCCTTTAGCTTACCTTGTCTGAGAAGCACTTTATCTGCCCTTCCATTCTAAATGACAGCTTTGCTGGATACAGTAATCTAGGTAGGTCCTTTCTTTTCATCACTTTGCATACTTTTTGTCAATCCCTCCAGCCTGCAAAGTTTCTTTTGAGAAATTAGCTGACAAACTTATGGGAACTCCTTTGTAGGTAATTCTCTGCTTTTCTCTTCATGCTTTTAAGATACTCTTTTTAGCTTTAACCTTTGGCATTTTAATTATAATGTGTCTTGGTGTGGTCCTCTTTGTGTCCATCTTGTTTGGGATTTTGTGCTTCCTAAACTTGTATGCCTACATCCCTCATCAAATTAGGAAAGTTTTCTTTCATTATTTTTTTAAATAAGTTTCAATTTTCATGCTCTTCCTCTTCTCCTTCTGGCACCCCTATGATTTGAATGTTGGTACATTTGAAGTTGTCCCAGAGGATCCTTACCCTTTCTTTGTATTTTTTAAAGTTATTTTTCTTCTTGTTGTTCTGATTAAATTTTTTTTCTTCCTTGTGTTCCAAGTCATTGATTTGATTCTTGGCTTCATCTACTCCTGTGCATCCTTGAGCTCTGTTCTTACAGAGGAGAGCTCCACAGAGCACAGTCCCTGGTCTTTGGTTCGGAGAACTGGGCCTGGGAAAGACACTGGGGAAAGCTGAGAGGTATCTTAAGAACTCCCCAAATCTGAAAGGCTGCCATTACTGCAGTTGTCATCAATGTTGTTTTGTTTGGTGCATGGGGCCTGAGAGTATTTGTGTCCTCTGGATGTTCCTTATCTTGCCCCTAGGGGAATGGCTGGTGCTGTCCAGTCTATGTGTAAATTTTTCTTTATTTCACTCAGTACAACTTCATTTTTGCCTGGGTCTTTTTTATGCTGTTGAAGTACCCAATGAGTACTTCAGTGGATCAAGTGCTGGCAGATGAACCAAAAGGCCGCCAGTTCGATTCCCAGTCAGGGCACACGCCTGGGTTGCAGGCCAGGTTCCTAGTTGGAAGCATGAGAGAGGCAACTTACCAATGTATCTCTTGCACATTGATATCTCTCTCCCTCTCTTTCTCCTTCCCTTTCCCTCTCTGTAAAAATAAATGAATAAAATATGTAAAAATAAAAATAAAAAAGAGGAGGCCCCTAAGAAACTCGCAGTTTCTTCTGCCACCCCAACCCTCACTGGTTTTTACAGCCAGAAGTTATGGGAACTTATCTCCCTGCAATGGAACTCTGGGTTGTGTGGTCTGGTGTGGGACTGGGATCCCTCACGTGTGAGGTTTCCCTCCCAATTTTTATCCACCACATGTGGGTGTGGGACCACCTGTTCAGCGTCTGAGTCTCCACCCCTTCTACCTATCTGGATGAATGTGACTTCTTTAATTCCTTGGTTGTCAGATTGATTATCTGACAATTCCTGGTGATATTTGTTTTGTAGACTCGCTGTAATTTTTGCTGCATCTGTGCAAGGAGATAGCCATGTTCACCTATGTATCCATCTTGACTGGAGGTCTCTTATCACAATTTTAAAAATGTTTAGGCCCTGGTTTGGTTGCTCAGTTTGTTGGAGCATCATACCGTACACCAAAAGGTTGTGGGTTTAATCTCAGTCAGGGCACATGCCGAGGTTGTGGGTTTAATTCCTGGTTGGGATGTATATGGAAGGCAACTAATTGATGTTTCTTTCTCTCTCTCTCCCTCCCTCCCTCTCTCTCTAAAATCAAGAAAAACATATCCTCAGTTGAGGATTAAAAAAATTAAAATTAAAATAAAAATGTTTCATTTTTTTAAAAAAGAATAAACTTATATATACCACTATGTGAATGCATCTCAAAAATATGCTAAGTGCAAGAAGCCAGACAAAAAAGAGGACATACTATAGTCGACACCAGAGCAACAGGAGGGTCTAGGGGTGCACCCGCATAGTCAAAAATCCATGTGTAACTTTAGACTCCCCAAAAACTGAACTGCTAATAGCCCATTGTTGACCAGAAGCTTTATCAGTAACATAAGCAGTCAATAACACATATTCTATATATTATAGGTATTATATACCCTATTTTCACAATAAAGGTAGAGAAAATCTTATTAAGAAAATCATAAAGAAAATAAATTTACAATAGTTATTGAAAAATATCCATGTAATAAGTGGACCCATGCAGCTCAAACCAGTGTTATTCCAGGATCAACTATAAATGAGTTTGTCTATATTCAAGAACAAGCAAAACTGGGTGGTAAGCACACAATACGATATACAGATGATGCATTATAAAACTGTACATCTGAAGCCTATATACTTTTATTAACCAATGTCTCCTCAATAAATTCAACTTAAAAAATAAAACTAAAGAACAGGCAATACTAATTTATGGTAGAAGAAGCCAGAAAAGTCTATAGTTTAGAGGGAGGTGGGTGGGGGCTGGGTAAAAGAGGTGAAGAAATTAAGAAGTATAAATTGGTAGTCACGACATAGACATGGGAATGTAAAATACAGCAGAGGGAGTTAGTCAATAATATTGTAATAACTATGTAAGATGCCAGGTGGGTACTGAGATATCGTGGAGAACACTTATGTAAAGTATATGATTATCTAACTACTATGCTGCACACCTGAAACTAATACAAAATAACACTGAATGTAAACTGTAATTGAAAAATAAAACTAAAGAAAAAAAGAAGTGCATAGTCCCATGATAAAGGAGGGTTATGAGGGAACTTTTGGGGATGATGAAAATGTTTTACACCTTAATCTGGATGACAATTACATAGTTACAATGTTGTTCAATTAAATATCTAAGAAAAACGTTTCACACCTTAATCTGGATGACAATTACATAGTTACAATGTTGTTCAATTACATATCTAAGATTTTGCACATTTTACCACATATAATAGCTCAATTAAAAAGAAACAAAGATAGGATTTCAGTGAATTGGTAACATTCTATTTCTTGAGGTGAGTGGTTCACAGATTCATTTAAGAATCAAGCTTTATTACAAATATATAGTAATATACAGTACTCTTTAGAATTTATCAAATAGTTCATATTTTTTAAGTAGGAAATTAGTTCCAATTAAATGGCCAAAAGGAACAAGTTTTAATCTACCTATCTAAATCCCATCTGGCAAATTATCCCATAAGAAAGGTAAGGTACACACAAAACCGTGTTCTGCCCACTTCTACCCAGAGTGAGTTCCAACTGCAGATGGCTATTTCTGCTGCCTTTTCAGAGATGAATGTAGAAGAGGAGAGACCAATAAGAACCAACTGTCTGGAACTTTCTTGATATTGAGAATTTTCATCAAATGAAAAGTGTCAAATGAGAGAGAAATTAATGTTCTTTGGTGTACAGGGTAGTGAAAATGCATCAGCACACCTGGCACCTGACATCCCACTCAAATGTTGTCGGTTTTAAAAGAAAGTATATAGAAACCCATCCGAACAAAATAATCTCATTAAACCTCTTACAACAGGAGCCCACTTTGCTAAAGCATGCTCAGTATCTGGGCTCTGGGGAGAAATGTAAAATCAAGGTAAAATTAATCAAAACCTACATTAAAAAAATGGCAAGAAGCGACTTACGGCCAAGATGGAGGCTTAGACGGACACGCTAGGTCTCCCTCTACAACTAGAGAGGAATACAACTACTTCAAAACAAAGGATAACTAGAAATTCCAGAAAATAAAACTACACGGAAGCCCAACATATGAAGTTATAAACCAGCGGTGCCATTTGGGCAGGTAAGAGTTAAAGAGGGCAGCGCTGTTTGCGGTCAGCGGCAGGGCGGCGAAAAAGCCCGGAGGCAGTCAAGCCCCTGGCAGTGCACGACCCCAGCACTGGGGAAAACAGCCACCGCATCGCCTTGAACAGTGAGGCCCAGGGGGGCGGGAGGACGGATCCCGGTCTCCTAGCTGAATAACTGTGTGAATCCACCTTGGACCCCCGCCCCCAAAGAAAGCACCACAGGGCTGCGAAATAGGTCGCGGACAGGCGCCGGTCGCTGAATTGTGACGCGTACACAGGCACTGCCCCCTACAGCCGGCCCAAGAAAACAAAACGCATCTGTCAAAATGTGGCAGACAACTATAGAAATCCCGGTGACACAGCTCACCAGGCAACAGATAGAGAACCTGACAGATGAACAGATAAGAAACCTGTCAGAGGCTCAGTTCTGGGCCATTGTTATCAGGTGGCTTACAGAATTCACAAAAGAGCAGGAAAAAGATATGAAAGAAGCGAAAAACTTTCATAACGAAAGGAACAAAACCACATACGAGACAGATGGTGAGGAAAAAAAATCCAGAGTTCATTTCAACAAACTGGAATATGGAGAAGGAACAAGCAGTCAACCAATGCAGAGAGAGGAAATGGGAAGCAACAATGAGAGGATCAGAAACCTCTGGGACAGCTATAAAAGGCCCAACCTAAGAATCATTGGTTTGCCAGAGAGTGAGGAAGATGAACTAGAACTTGAAAAATTGAGTGAAAATATAATAAAGGAGAACTTCCCAGACTTGGGGAAGGGAATAGACTTGCAGGTCCAGGAAGCAAGGAGAGTTCCCAAGAGACTGGACCCAGGGAGAACCACTCCAAGACACATTATAATCAAAATGTCAAAAATTAAAGATAAAGAGAGAATCTTAAAAGCAGCAAGAGAGAAGAAAAGAATTATGTACAAAGGGGTCCCAATTAGACTATCAGCTGACTTCTCAAGGGAGACCCTACAGGCAAGAAGGGACTGGCAAGAAATATTCAAAGTAATGAAAATTCAAAACCTACAACCACGAATACTCTATCCAGCGAAACTGTCATTCAGAATAGAAGGACAGAGAAAGTGTTTCCAGGACAAAATAAAACTGAAAGAGTTCATTAGATCCAAACCACTGTTATATGAGATGTTAAAGGGACTGGTTTAAAAAACAGAAGCTAGGGAGATGAAACAAAGGCAAACTAAACAGGCAACGAGAGTGGAAAAGGAACTGTGGGTACGGGAAGCATATTGGGGGGAGGTCAACAGGGAGGGGGAGTGGGGAGAGGGAGGGAGATGATATAGGAATTGGGGATCATGGTAGGAGGGAATGAAATAGACGGAGAGAGGTTGGGAGGAACTGTATGCACAACTAATGGACATAATCTAAAAGGGGGGGACAACTGGAGGAAGGGGGGCCACTGGGTGGAGGGGAGCAGAGGGAAGGGAAATTGGCACAAATGTAATATTTTAATCAATAAAACACATTAAATCTGAAAAAAAATAAAAAATAAAATAAAAATGGAAAAAAAAATGGCAAGAAGCATTTTAAAAAGAAAATCTTTCCTTGGTGTTAGAAATTTCTGAAGTCTGATCACTGAGTGCCTAATTCTTCTTCTTATTATCTTCCACTATGTAACACTATATTTATAATTAGGCTGATACCACAGTAAAATGCAGACACAATTCATTTAACAATTAATCTACTGGAGCTAAAAATTCTTACCATGTCATTAATTGCCTGCTTAAAGCACTGCCTCAGTTTTAGTTCAAGATTATCAGACACTTTCTTTAAAAAACCAGGGGAAATGTGACACACGAGACAAGGCTCGTTTAGGGGAGAAATAGCAGGCAGCAGTGAGCTTCATGCTTTTCTCTCCCAATGGACCCCAATTCAGAAGAACCTTCATTACAACCACTATTACTACTGATTAAAAGAGAAAACAGTGAAGAGCATCTTCTTTCTCAGTCAAGCTCACCCACCCACTCTCACCCCAAACTGCCTTTTTATGGTCCTTTCCCTGTCAGGTCTAATTTCTCAGGATAAGAACTAACACTTGCTACAATCTTTTTTTCTTTCTTTTCTTTCTTCTTCTTTTAAAAAATATTTCAACTGGTAAACCTCTCTGCAGGAGTTTTGGGAGAGTAGGAGGATAGAGAAAGATTTGAACCATTTTATGAAGGTTGTCATCTCTGATTTCTCTATAAAAAGATTTTATTTTTCCAGTCTGGCCCTGGCTGATGAGTCTCCACCCACAGTCTTTTCTTCACAAATTTATTCTTTACAAAGAACTTTGCAGTTGATTCTTTGGGAATTTTTTTTTTTTTTCAGTTTTCAAGTCCATTTTATATAATAGCAGCAAGCCAAAACTCAGAAAGGGGAGAGATTATTCCCAAACCATCGACCAAATCAGTAACAGAGGCAGGATTAGATCAAAACGTCTGGAATAAAAATTTAAAGGCATGTTTATCAAAAGTGCCGATGACACAAAGCTGCAAAAGAAAACCAATACATAAAATGACATAATCAGGCCTCAGAAAAATAGCCTAATAAACTAAAATGATGAGTTTCAATGAACAAGATACATTTAATAAGGATATAGAGTTTCATTTGGATTAAAGAAGAAAAATCAACTGGAAATATTCAGGAGATTCACCAAAACAGTAATAGTATGTATCTCTGAATGGTGAAAAAAAAATTTAAATCCTCACCTGAGGACAAGCCTATTCATTTTAGAGAGAGGGAAAAGGTGGGGGAGAGAGAGGGAGGAAAACATCAATGGGAGAGAAACACTGATTGGTTACCTTTCATATGAACCTGAACTGGGACTGAACCCACAACCCAGGCATGTGCCTTGACTGGGAATCAAACCCGCAGCTGTCTGATTTACAGGACAATGCTCCAACCACCTTAGCCACATGGGCCAAAGCTGAATGGTGAAATTTAGATGAGTTTACTTTACTTTGTTCTTTTTACTTTTCTGCATTGTTTAAAATTACTATGGTGATCAGGTAGCATTAAAACAAAACAAACTAGCACAAAGCAAAACATCATTACTAACTAAATAATTACAGATGGGAGAGAGTTAGCTTGATAGGAAGTCAGTTTAAGCAGATTTCAAAGCAGATTTTAGTAAGACCTAAGTTTGTTATGAAGCAACAATGCAAGGGATCAAGAGTTATTTGAAGAAATAATAACTGAAAACTTCCTTAACCTGGTGAAGGAAAAAAAACACACAGGCCTAGGAAGTACAGAATCCCAAATGAGATGAACCCAAAGAGGCCTACACCAAAACACATCATAATTAAAATGGTGAAGATAAAGATGCACAGATTCTGAAAGACACAAGAGAAAGACAGTTAGTTACCTACAAGGGAGCATCCATAAGATTGTCAGCTGATTTCTCAACAGAAACATTTCAGGCAGGAAGGGATTGGCATGAAATATTCAAAGTGATAAAAAGCAAGCACCTACAACCAAGACTACTTTGCCCAGCAAGGCTATCAGTCAAAACTGAAGAAGATATAAAGAGCTTTCCAGACAGGAAAAAGCTTAAAAAGTTTGTTGCCACTAAACCAATATTATAAGAAATGTTAAAGGGCCTGCAAGAAGGAGGTGTATGAGAAGGAGGAGGAGGAAAAAGAAGACGACGACGACGACGGTGACAATGACAACAGAGGAACATAGTTAAAAGAATAAAAATGGTAATAAATATGTACCTATCAATAATCACATTCAATGTAAATGGCTTAAATGCTCCAATCAAAAGACATAGGGTAGCTGAATGGATAAGAAAACAAGACCCATATGTATGCTGTCTACAAGAGACACACCTCAGAACAAAAAATACATATAAGCTAAAAGTAAAGAGATGGAAAAAGATCTTTCATGCAAATAGAAAGGAAAAAAGAAGCTGGGGTAGCAATACTTGTATCTGAAAACATAGACTTTAAAACAAAGCTATAGTAAGAGACAAAGAAGGATACAACATAATGATAAAGGGAAGAATCCAGCAAGAGGATATAATTCTTGTAAACATTTATACACCCAACATAGGAGCACCTAAAGTGTGATGGACAGAAAGGGAAAGATTCACAGTAATACAGTCATAGTAGTGGATCTTAACATCCATTGATATATATAAATATGGATAGATCTTTCAGACAGAAAATCAACAAGCCAATGTTGGCCCTAAATGACCCACTAGAACAGATGGATTTAATTGATGTCTTCAGAGAATTTCACCTCAAAGCAGTAGAATATACATTCTTTTCAAGTGCACATGAAACATTTTTTAGAACAGACCATTTTAGGACACAAAACAAGTCTCAATAAATTTAAGAAGAATTAAATCATATCAAGCATCTTTGACCATAATGGTATGAAACTAGAAATCAATCACAAGAAAAAAAGTCAAAACACACAAAGACATGGAGGCTAAGTAACGTGTTACTAAACAATGAGTGGATTAACAATAAAATCAAGGATGAAATCAAAGGATACCTGGAACAAATGAAAATGAGAACACAATCACCTAAGATCTGTGGGACACAGTGAAAGCAGTCCTGAGAGGGAAATTCATAGCATTATAGCCCTATCTTAAGAAACAAGAAAAATCTCAAATAAACAATCTAACTTTACACTTAAAAGAAACTGAAAAAGAACAATACACAAAGGCCAAACTAAATAGAAGGAAGAAAATAATAAAGATTAGAGCAGAAATAAATAAAATAGGGTCTAAAAAAACAATACCAAAGATTAAATCTGGTTCTTTGAAAAGATAAACAGAATTGACAAACTTTTAACTAGATCCATCAAGAAAAAAAGAGGACCCAAATAAATAAAATCAGAAATGAAAGAGAAGTAACAAGTGACCCCACAGAAATACAAGGGATTATAAGGAAATATTACAAACAACTATATGTCAACAAAATGCACAATCTGGACAAAATAGATAAATCCCTAAATACACACAAACTTCCAAAACTGAACCAGGAAGAATCAGAGTCTGAATGGGCAGATTACAACTAGTGAAACTGAAGGAGTAATCAAAAACACCCAACAGCCCTGACTCTGTTGGTTGTCGTCCCACAAAGTAAAAGGTTACCAGTTCAATTCCTGTCAGAGTACATGCCTTGGTTGTGGGCCTGGTCCTCAGTTAGGGTGCATACAAGAGGCAACCGATAGATGTCTCTCTCTCACATCAATGTTTCTCTTCCTCTCTTTCTCCTTCCTTTCCCCTCTCTCTAAAATAACTAAGTAAAATCTTTATTAAAAAGAAAAAACTATCAGCATGTAAAAGTCCTAGACCAGATGGTTTCACAGATGAATTTTACCAAATATTCAAAGAACTAACACTTATCCTTCTCAAACTCTTACAAAAATTTCAAGAGGAGGAAAGACTCCCAAGTTCATTTTACACAACCAGCATTATCCTAATTACAAAACCAGATAAAGACACTACAAAGAAAGAAATTTATAGGCCAATATCCCTGATGAACATAGATGCTAAAATCTTCAACAAAATATCAACCAACCAGATTCAGCAATACATTACAAAGATCATATACCACGATTATGTGGAAATTATTCCAGGAATGCAAGGTTGGTAGAAAATTTGCAAATCAGTAACTGTGATATACCACATAAACAAAATGAATAAAAACCACATAATATTAATAGATGCAGAAAAGCATATGATAAAACTGATCAATGACAAAACCTTTCATTCAGCAAAGGGGGATATACGGAACATACCTCAACATAATAAAAGGCCATAGGTGACAAACACACAGCCAACACCACACTCAGTGGGCAAAAACTACAAGTGTTTCCCTTAAGAGAGGGAACAAGACAAGGATATCTGCTTTCATCACTCTTATTCAACATAGTACTAGAACTCCTAATCTCAGCTATCAGACAAGAAGAAGAAATAAAGGTATCCTAATTGGAAAGGAAAAAGTAAAACTGTCATTATTTGCAGATGACATGATATTATATATAGAGAACTCTAAAGAAGCCACCAAAAAACTGCTAGGACTGATAAATAAATTCAATAAAGTAGTAGCATGATACAAAATAAATACCCAGATATCAATTCCACTTTTATACATTAATAATGAACTATCAGAAAGGTAAACTAAGAAAACAATCCCATTCATAACTGCTTCAAAAAGAATAAGATCCCTAGGAATAAATTTAACTAAGGATGTAAAAGAATGTACTTGGAAAATTATAAGACACTGAAAAAAGTAATTGAGGAACATACAAATAAGTGGAAGCATATACCATGTTCATGGATAGGAAGAATTAACATCATTAAAATGTCTATACTACCGAAAGCAATCTATAGATTCAATGTAATTCCTATCAAGATACCAATGGCTTATTTCACAGAACTAGAAAAAAAATTCCAAAAATTTATGTGGAACCAAAAAAGACCTGGAATAGCCACAGCAATATTGAGAAAGAAGAACAATGTGGGAGGAATCATGCTACCTGATAACAAATTATACTACATGGCCATAGTAATCATAACCATGGCATTGGGCTCTGGCCTGTTGGCTCAGCTGGTTGGAGTGTTGTCCTGTGCACTGAATGGTTAAAGGTTCGATCCCCAGTCAGGGCTCATACCTAAGCTGTGGGTTTGATCCTTGGTCAGGCCATATGCAGGAGGCAACCAATTGATGTTTCTCTCTCACATCAATGTCTCTCTCCCTCCCTCTTCCTCTCTTTCTAAAAATTAATGAAAACATATCCTTGGGTAAGAAGTAAAACAAACAAACAAAACAAAGAGCATGGTACTGGAAGTAAAAACAGATATATAGATTAATGGAACAGAATACAGAGCTCAGAAGTAAACCCATCCCAGATAGTCTGAAATAGTCTATTCAATAAATGGTGTTGGGAAATTGGACATATATGTGCAAGAGAGAGAGAGAGAGAGAGAGAGAGAGAGAGAGAGAGAGAAACTAGACCACCTTCTAACGCCATACATAAGAATAAACTCAAAATGGATTAGAAACTTAAAAGATTAAGACTCAAAACCATAAATATCCTAGAAGAAAAGATAGGCAGTAAAATCTTGGACATTTCTCATAGCAACATTTATTCTGCTATATCACCTCGGGCAAGGGAGACAAAAGAAGAAATAAACAAATGGGACTACATCAAATTAAAAAGTCTTTGCATAGCAAAGGAAACCAACAAAATGAAAAAGATAACCCACTGAATTAGAGAACATATTTGCTGATACATCTGATAAGGGCTTAATATCAAAAATTTATAAGGAACTTATAAAACTCAATACCAAAAGAACAAGAGTGAATTAAAAAATGGGCAAACGACCTGAATAGACACTTCTCCAAAGAGGACATACAGATGGCAATAGACATATGTATGAAAAGATGCTCAACACCACTAATCATCAGAGAAATGCAAATTAAAACCACAATGAGATACCACCTCACACCGGTCAGAATGGCCATCATCAACAAATCAACAAATAACAAGGGCTGGCAAGGACATGGAACAAAGGGAACCGTTGTGAACTGTTGGTGGGAACGCAGACTGGTGCAGCCACTGTGGAAAACAGTATGGAGTTACCTCAAAAACTTAAAAATGGAACTGCCTTATGATTCCATTTCTGGGAATTTACCTGAAGAAATCTGAAACACTAGATCAAAAGAATACACTCACCCCTATGTTTACTGCAGCATTATTTTTAATAGCCTAGTTCTAGAAGCAGTCTAAGTGTCCATCAGTAGATAAGTGGACGAAACAGCTGTGGTAAATTCACACAATGGAATACTACTCAGCTGGAAAAATGAAAGAAATCTTACCCTTAAGACAACACGGCTGGACCCAGAGAGGATTATGCTAAGTAAATAAGCCAGTCAGAGAAAGACAAATACCATATGATTTCACTCATATGTGGAATCTAATGAACAAAATGAACTAATGAGCAAAACAGATAAGAGAGCTGGCTGACAGCTGGGGGCAGGAGTGGGGGCAGGACAGCAGGGTTGGGGTCTGGAGGGACTGAGCAGCAAATAAAAAGAAAAAACTCAAGGTCATGAATAATGTGACTGCGAGGAGGGAGGGAGGTAAGGGGAGGTGCAGGGAGGTGGAAGGGGGTATAGGGGCGATAAATGGTGATGGAAGGAGATTTGACTTGGGATGGTGAACTCACAACACAAACACAGTGTACAGATGACGTCATGGAATTGTGCACCTGAAACCTGTGTAATTTTGTTAACCAGTGTCACCCCAATAAATTCAATGAAAAACAAACTCAGGTTGCAAATAAAATATGTCCATTTCTCAGGTGTTAATGGTGTCCCTATAATTTAAGCTACTCAGACTATATTTGGATCCAGTTCTAGATGTCATTAAACCCAATAAACATTTACTGAATGCTTATTTGATATAAGGCATACCCTAACACCATATTTTAGGAGTGAAATTGGGAAGTTAGAATATGTGTAAAATCAATCACAATCACCAGAGATTCTGAAACTATGTCATATGAAGAACAATTGAGGGAAGAAAGGATGTTTTGCCTACCAAAGGGCAATTTTGTACATGCTAGCCCTCTGAAGAAGTTCACATGTAAAAGACAGGAAAATGTTGGTGCTGCATCTGAAGGCAGAAATAAAATAAATAGGTTCAGGTTATGAAGAGGTAGAATTCTAACATGAGGAAGAGATCTCATCATTTTAAAAAGTTAATGGAATACAGCCTAAAATATTAAGCACTATTTTTAGTAAGTGTCCAAGTAGAGACTGGATATTACCTAACAGCTTTGAGAAGGAGACCAGGGTAGATGGCCTCTTAGGTTCTTTCAGCTTTTAAGGTACTGCTGATCTGTAAGATCAAAGTCTAATAACAAAAAAGAGGAGGTATGGTACCTTAGCCATTCTGGTATAAATCTGAGAATTTCGAATGATTAAGTTTTTACAGAGCCAAGAACATGTCTCTTTTTGTTCATAGTAATCCAAAGAAACATGAAGTTTCATCTGATGAAGAGATGACTGGGTTTGATGATAGGATAATATAATATATTGCTACCCGATAGAAATGGATTTTTTCATCCCATTAGCAGATAAACAGTCTACTGTTCAACATGGTTAGAATACCTAAGTTATGTGACCAGGGTTCCAGCCCAACTTTCGGGAAAGATAATAGAGAGGGAAAATAAGGGATAAGATGAAGAACTGCCCACAGTTTAAAAAGATTACTTTATAAAGTACCCGAGGCATAAGATGCAAAATGGAAAGGAATTAAGGACCTTAACTATGCCTGTTGATCCCATTTGTAGGTAGGCTTTCTGTAAGTTACAATTACAAATCATCAGTTTATGAATTAAAAATCATTTAAGCCATGATTAAATGTCTACATTTCCTAGGAAGAGTTCCTTTAAAAAAAAAAAAAAATTCACTGTTTTCTCAGGTGAAAGCAAAACTTTTTTTCTTACCTTGGGATCGACGACAGTTAAGAGCAGCACATCGCCTAAAGGATGGAAGAGCTGACTGGGAAAGAGCAAAGGCCCAGAAATAATATGCTCTGGACTGCTGTAGACTTCTGGCCCCTTCCCACCACTATCGCCCCATTATGTAATCAGTCAATCGTAAACATCTTTCTTCCTGACCTCCTAAAACAGAGCAGCAATTCTAGGTCACCTTGACTGCCCCCTGGTTCTCAACTTCTAGCATTTAAAAACAGTTGTGAAGATAAGAATGCAGGGACAGAAACAATAAAGAAATGCTCCTAAAACCACCAATCCTGACTGTCTCAAAAACACACCATACTTCCTCTTATTCATTCTCTTTCTCTCTCTTCCCAGGTTTTTGATGCTTGCCTAAAGAAACAGGAAATAAGATACGTTAATTCCTACTGATTAAAAGATTAGAAGAACACAGGCCATACATCAGATGGCTCGTCTCAGATACTCTTAAAAAAATTAATGCTAAGTTGAAAACCAAAAGTTAATTTACCACACCATAAAATTATAGGTAGGAGATCCAATTAATTACAAATGGGACAAATGCAAACTAGAGACCTCTGCTGTGTAAATCCATATTTACAGAAGCAAAGAATGTTATGAGACTGCGGACCTAAAGAAAGAGGGGAGAATTTGGTCTCCTGCCACGTGGGACCATTCACTTACACATGTGGAACCAAGGGCTAGAACATCCTGGAGAAAAATGCCAATCATACATTTCTCCTGCAATGCTCTCAACAATTTCATCTGCAACTGTCTGCTCAGAACAAAACCTTTCCAATTTACCTCAAGGTCCAGAGACTGTTAACTACCTGTAGTGGTCAGGAAACAGTGACTCCATTATCACTGGCTCAGTCACAAAGGCAGTCCCTCCCACCCACCTCAAAAGGCTCAAGTTAGTAGTACAATACGTAGTATAATCATTAAGAAAGAGAAAAATATCAAAGGGATAACAAGCAAAAAGATTGTCTGACTGTTTGCTAAAACAATACTCAAAGCCACCAGATACATCTCTCTCCCAACTAATGCCCAATTACAAGGTTCCTCAAGTTGGCTAGTCACAGCCATATAAAACCCTAGCTTTTACAAAGGGTGAAACCCCACACCTACGAGGCCTCAACTGACGCCCTCAGAGCATACATCTGGAACCCACTAAGGTGATCCTATTTCACAGTCCAGCAGCTTGCTTCGGGACAATGGGCGGGCTTGCTCACTGCTGACTTCTTCTTTTCTGCTAGGAGTTATACTGCAGAAATAGCCCCTTACCTAAGCCAATAAAAACAGGCCACAGTCAGCTGTCTTTGCCCTGCTGGGAGAAAATGAGATGTAAAAGATGAGGCACAGGACAAGAATATCTTCCACAAACAAACACAGACTCCAGGCATAAAAGAACACACCTAACAACTCCCTTCATCCACTCCATGCTAAAGTACTGTCCTCTCAAAATTATATACCTCCAAAACAACTGCTCACCGATTTCTCCTGTTACTTTTGTACCTGTACTCTTTCTTTGTTATAAAACTCAACATGTAGGCATGAGCTCGAATTGCTCACACTTTGAGTTTAGGAAAAGATATAGCTGTGCACTATTAGCTCACTGAAGAATAGAGCAGGATCTAGAATGCTGTGTTTAATACCTACATGTGAGAAGACCTCTTGCAAAGAAGATATATGTATTTAAACTCTAAATATAGACTTCTCCCCACTATCATCTAGTCCTAGCTCCAGATATGATAGACAAAATTAAGGTCTTGTTTCTAATGCACCTCACTTTCTCAGAAAATATATGAAATTCTCCTTTTTAGTGCGTTTTGTTTGTTTTAATCTTACCTGTGGTTTCTGTACATTTTGTTTTTACTTTTTTTTTTTCCCTAGGAAGAAAAAACACAACCATGGCAATTTATATAAAAGTGCCAGGATAGTAGGGGAAAGAAGAAGACCAGAGGTGTGGAAAGCTAATAAAAAGTGGGTTCCAAATCACATGGAACCGTCCACAGGGTCATCTCTGGGGTCTCATGAGATGGCTGGTCACCTTGGCATGCGTGTCTGGTGCCTGGTCTCCTGATCAGCCCCTCAGACACCCAAGGTCAGTGAGAGCTGGTCACAACCTGGATATGTGCCACAGACACACTCAGACTTGATAGAAAGACAAGACAATGCAGCTCTTTGGTTTTGTGCACAGGTATCACACAGCAGTCCTTCTTACCTAATGGAGGAGTCTGGAAGTGTGAGAATCACAATGGGACATACTTCAGCATCACAGTGAACTCCAGGCAGCCACCCCTTTATGTGCAGACATGGTCCTCACTATCCACACAGGTGTCTGTCCAGACATCCCCAAGTAGTATGGCTAAAGGATGAGGCACATGACAGTTCCTTCCTAGCCACAGTTCTCCAGTCTTACTCTGTTGCCTATAGAAGGAGATTGGGGGTCCATGTGCTTTTTAGCTCGGCACTGAACACTGATACATACCAAAGAAGCTTGGCTATCTGGATCCACACTGAAGGTCTCTTGAGTTTCTCCCACTTTTATGCCAATTTCAGGGCAGAAGATTCAGCCAGACCCAGAACCATGAGTAGCAAACGGAAAAGCCAGAGTGATGGATGGCTGGGCAAGAAAGAGCCCACTGCAAGACGAGAGTATAATACATTCAAGAAGGGGAGGGGCATGCAGCAAGCTGTTGCTCGAAATCAGTTTAGGGGAGGCACTAAGCCCGAAGGACACAGCCAGGTCTGCCAGTCTCACACCTCATGCCAAAGGGGCCCACTAGTTGTGGTTCCTATGTGGGGAGTGATGGGTTTCCTGCACAGAGGCCAGGTTACATCTCAGGGCCACAATCCAGATAGCACCACGCTAGCCGGCCAGCCAGACCATAGTCCTCAGCCTCTCTGCTCATGGGGCTCTGGGTTGCACAAGAAGGCCACTAGCAGGGAGGGAGCAAAGGAAGAGGGCTGCATTCTGCTGGGAGAGGTTCAGGGAGGAACTAGTATGAGCTGGAAGGAGCTGTGGCCCAAAACACTGTGGAGACCAAAAGAATGGGGTAAATATCAGAAAAACAACAACAGTCTTGTCACTAGTTTAAACACAGATTATTGTTGCTGTTATTTAGTTTTGTTTTTCTTTTTAAAACCACTTAATTTTGAAAGGTGAAGAGGCTGGGGAAATTTAGACCCTTTCACTTCTCTCTGATCCTTTCTGGGCACCAGGGGGCCTCAGGACCATACCCAGTGCTCTCTCCTTGCCTGGGCTCTGGCCACCCAAGCCAGGGCAGGGCCAAGAGAAGACTGGCTCTACTTCCCAACAGCATTTCCTTCACAGCGTCAAACCAGAACTGGGAGGTGGGAAGTCCAAAGACTACAGTCTGAGAATTCCTCAGTGTGGGAGGTCTGGCACTGGGCACTCTGGGAAGGAATTGGGGCAGGGTCAGCCCATAGCTGCAGCTGTAAGAAATACTGACCCTCACGAAGGAAGCCTGCAGGGCACAGTCTACTTTCCCTTTGGCCCTGTTGACACTTCCACCTGGGAAGTGTCAGCAGCTACCAAAGGGAAGTTCTGGTCTGAAAGATATAGCCCATGAAGGGAGAAAAGTTGTTATGACCATCCCTGGAACGACTAGTGACCTCAGGTATAGGAAGGTGGCAAGAGGGGAAAAATGCATGACATAAAATCTGTGAACCCCAGGTTTCAAGAGCAGGGATACATGAACAACCAAAAAGGCAGAATCTCTCCTGGAGAAAATTTGGTGAAGACGGTCAGGATCCTATCAGCAAGGCCTGCTGGGGGGAAGTGCTCCTCTGGGTGTGGGAGAAACTGCACAGTAGGAGAAGAGAAAAAGAAAGCCCAGGCTGGCATTAGGGTGTATAGACCAGGGGCGGCTGAAATGGGTGGATGACCTCCTATTCAGAGGGGTAGTGCTCAGTCTCCTCCATCTCAGAGAATAGCTCCAGTGTCTGCACCTCCTCCTCTGTTGGGGTAGTGGTGCAAGAGATTGGCTGCTGTGGCCAGGACTGAGGCTCCATCAGCTCCTGCCACCAGGTAGAAAGTAAGCCAACAGTGACATACACTTGGGAATCAGGATACTCCTTATGTTGCTGCTGCTGGGCCAGGATGAGTTCGGAAGCCAAGTAGGAAAAGCTGATGACGGTAGCACACTGCAGGAATGTGAGGATGTAGGCAAAGGCATAGCGACAGGCGATCTTCAGGACTGGATGCTTGGGCCCAAAGAAATCCAGAAGGAACACGGAGAAACTACACAGGATGCCCAGGAAACAGAAGGTGGCAATGATCCGCAGGAGGAACGTGGTCTGGAAATTCATGCAGAAATCTTTCAGCGGGTCTGGGTGCACGTAGCTCAGCACATTGGAGACCCCCAGCTCCTGGCGGGAACAGGTGCCATGTGCATCCAGGCAGGCTCAGTGAGGGCTGTGCACAGTGCTATGATGGACAAGATGCTGGGACGGGCTGAGGCCAGGCTCCGCTCCGCTATCTGGGCAGAGTGCTGTCTCCTGGGCTCCTCTACCAGGCCACCAGGCAACCATACCTCCAGGGACATAGCTGCCCGGGTGGCTCCACAGTCGCTGATGCTCACTGTTGACTCCCAGTGGGCATGCAGAGTCTGCTAGTCAGCAGGCCTCAGGGATGGTGCTACTCCATCCGTTAGAGGCTCCTTGGCTGCCCGGGCCGAGTGACTCCAGGGCCTAAACCCACAATGCCCAGACTGACCCAGGTCTCTTACTGTTTTTTGGCAAATAAAGTTTACTAAAGTGAGTGTTCTGTGTGTGTGTGTTTTAGAGCTACATAAAAATAATGTTTTTATATCTCACTGGAATTAAGTTATATAGGAGGTCTATCCGGAAAAAGTCCAGCCATTGTTAATATAACAAGAATGGTTTGCCCGACATCAATGTAACCTGGCAGCCAAGGAGAGTGGGCTGAAATGTGCATGCGTGAAAGATGACAACTTCACTGCACTAGTCACTAGGAATGGTAGGTGGCTGTTGAGTGAGCATGTGTACGGTGTGGCCGTCATATTCAAAATGACTGAGAGAGCAGAGCAACGAATCTGCATCAAATTTTGCCTTAAGCTTGAACATTTCTCAGTGGAAATTATCTGGATGATTCAGAAGGCTGCAGCAATAGGCAATTGGTGACGGGCAGCTTCATCACAACACGCCCATTTGTGCATTGGGTCTGGTGCAGAGTTTTTTGGCGAAACATCAAATCACCCAGGTGACTCAGCCCCCCTATAGCCCAGATTTGGCACCCTGTGACTTCTGGCTTTTCCCAAAACTAAAATCACCTGGGAAAGGGAAGAGATTTCAGACCATTAATGAGATTTAGGAAAATATGGTAGGGCAGCTGATGGCAATTGGGAGAACTGTGTGAGGTCCCAAGGTGTCTACTTCGGAGGGGACTGAGGCATCACTCTCCTATGTACAGTGTCTTTTGTCTCTTGTATGTTCTTCAATAAATGTCTCTGTTTTTCATATTATTTGGCTGGATACCTCCTGGACAGGCCTCATAAATCTGAACAGCTTCTGATTCTAATAAGTTAAGATGTATATGGTAAGCCATAAAGTGACCACTAGTGAAAAAAATTCATTAAGGAAATAAAACTGCTATCCTAGAACATATTTTCTTAATTCAAAAGAAAGCAACAAAGGAGGTATAGAGGAACAAAAAGAACATGAGACACATAGAAAACTAGAAGTGAAATGGCAGGTGTAAGTCTAATTATATCAATAAAAACATTAAATGTGAATGGAATAAACAATCCAACCAAAAGGCAGAAATTGTCAGCCTGGATAAAGTAAAAAAGATACAACTAACTATATGCCATCTACCAGAGACATATTTTATATTCAAAGATAAAAATAGATACAAAAAGATTTTTTTTTTAAAAAAGGCATGTCATGACAGAAATGAAGGCAGAGACAATTCAATAAAAATTAGAGCCTTCAATACTCATTCTTTTTTTTTTTCCTTTTAAACCAAGCTTTAGCCAGTTTTAAAGAAAAATTTTGTGTGATTTACTTTTCACCAGTCTGTTCTGGTATGTTTCTAACGATATCAGAATCACCTGGATCAATGATAGCCGGTGTGCACACTCTGTAGTAGTTTCCACATGCTGTACCCAATTTAATATTATTGCTGCTATAGTGATGGACACCAGGTCCGTTTTTTTGTATTGTTTTTAAATTTCTTTTTAGAGACAGGGGAAGGGAGGAAGAAAGACAGAGAAACGTTGATGTGAGAGAAAACATCGATCAGTTGCCTCTTGAACATGCCCTGACTAGGAATCAAACTGGTGATCTTTCACTTTGCAAGATGATGCCCAACCAACTGAGCCACACCAGTCAGGGCTGGAAACCAGTCTTGGCCAACATGGCAGGGTACTCTATTTCAGATTTCCTCAAGGCTGACAGTTGTTGGCAAGGATGACCAGTTTTGCTTTGCCTGGTCTGATCATCTTCAGAGTCTGCTTGTACCCTAGCACATACATTCCACTTTTCATACCAATTTGGAGCCTAGAGTTGATTGACTACAGCAACATTTTCGTCTTGCTTGTGACGAAGCTTCCTGCCTTAGTTGGGTGCAGGAAGCCCCCAACCAAGAGCAACTGCCAATACCCACTCTTTTAATAATGGATAGAACAATTACACAGAAGATCAACCAGAATAGAAGACTTAAAAAACACTATAAATCAATTACAGCTAACAGACACCTATTGAATAGTACACTCAATAGCAGAATATACATTTTCCTCATGTACATACAGAACAGTCTCTAGATTATATCAGATGCTAGGCCATAAAACAAACCTCAATAAATTTAAAATCCTAGGAATAATATAAATTATATTCTTTGACAAGATTTCTTTCTTTTACTGATTTCTAATTTCATTCTATTGTGGTCAGAGAATATACCCTGTATTACTTCTATCATTTAAAATTCATTGAGGTTTTATGGCAGAGCAAATTAAGCCTAAAGTGAGCAAAAGGAAGAAAATAATAAAGGCAAATGTGGAAATTAATAAAATAGAGAATAGTAAAACAAAAGAGAAAAATAAATGAAATAAAAAGCTAATTTTTTGAAAAGATCAACAGAATCAGCAAACCTTTAGTTAGACTGACAAAAAAGGAAACAGAACTCAATTACAATTAGAAATGAAAGAGATGACATTATTACAGAGAATTATAAAGTAACACTATGAACAACTGTATGTCAATAAATTAAACAATTTAGAAGAAATGGACAAATTCCTAGGAAGGCAAAAATTACCGACACTAACTCAAAAAGAAATAGACAATCTGAACAGACCCATAACAAGCAAAGATACTGAATTACTATTTTAAAAAATTACCCATGGAAAAATAAAGCCCCAGCCCTGATGGCTTCACTGATGAATTGTACAAAAAATGTAAGAATGAAAACCAAAGCTTCACAAAGTCTTCCAAACAACAGAGGGACCACTTCCCCAACTCACTCTTTTAGGCCAGCGTTACCCTGATATCAAAACCAGACACACATGCCCTGGCCGAGTGGCTTAGCTGGTTGGAGCACTGTTCTGTACACCAAGGGTTGACGGTTTGATCCCCAATCAGGGCACATACCTAGGTTGCAGGTTCAGTCAATGGTCGAGGTGCATATGGGAGGCAACCATTTAATGTTTCTCACATTAATGTTTATCTCTCTCCCTCCCTCTCATCCTCTCTCCCTTCCTCTTAAATCAATGAATATATCCTTGGGTGAGGACTTAAAAAAAGGCAAACATCACAGGAAAAAGAAATCTACTGAGCAATATTTCTTATGAAAATGAACACAAAAATCATCAGCAAAATACTAGCAATCTGAATCTAGAAACATATAAAAAGAATTATATATCATAACCAAGTGGGATTTAGTCCAGGAATGCAAGGTTGGTTTAATATCACTAATGTAATACAACTATATCAATAGAATAAGAGACAAAAAACACACAATTGTCTCAATAGATGCAGAAAAAGCATTTGACAAAACCAAACACCCTTTTAAGGTAAAAAAAAAAAACCCCACAAACTCAAAAAAGTAAGACTAGAAGAGAACTTAGTCTAATAAAGGGCATCTACCAAAAAATCCACAGCTAAATGTTTTTAATAAATTAAAATATAAGAAAACTTAGAATCACCTATAATCCCTCCAATCAGAGAAAAGAACACTGGTTAGTACCCTTTCAGTTGTGTATATGAATATGCATTTCAGGTACATTCTCTTTTACCACAACAATGGCAAGAAGGCAGACTGTTCATCTGAAACTAATAAAGCCAAAGTTTCATGCTCAAACATCTCCTCAAAGGGTTGGAAGTGATGGAAAATATAAACTCTCCCCATCCAAATTATTTTCCCACCAGTGATGCCAAAACAGTCTGACAGCCTAATTTCCAGTGTTGCCCCTGCTGTCAGCTTATAAATAGTATCATTTTGTATCTATGGTCCCTTCTAAGTCCATGAGTGAGGCCAAGGGAACTGAACAAAGTTGGATATGAAAGGCTCTTGCCTGCCTAGAATGAAGCCCCATACACAATCAGGACAACTTTTTAAAAATGTAATAATAATGAACATTTATATAGCACTATGTGCCAGACACTGTTCTAAGTTTTTCACACATATTATCATTTAATCTTCTCAGCAATGACACATGTTCCATTATTAACCTCATTTTACAGATGTGGAAATTCAAGCAAAGAATGGTTAAGTAACCTGTCCAAATTAACTAGTACAGCTTAGACTCAAATTCAAACAATCTAACTTTAAAGTCCCTGCTCTTAAACACAATGTTATGCTATCTCTGAAACAATAATAATAATAAACCAAAACAACAACAAGAAATGGGGGTATGCGGAAAAGTGTGGAGTCTCCATTTCTAGTTTATGGGTTAAGTTCCAAATTCAGTCTTATTCAAATTAAGAAATTAGAGGGGTGATTATCTCAAAAAAGCAAAGTGGCTGCTGGGAAAACTGGAGATTCAAATGTAAAAAAAAATGCAGTTGAACCCTTAACTTACAACATATAAAAAACTTCACTCAAAATGGATCAAAGGCCTAAATGTAAGAACTAAAACTACAGAACTCTAAGAAGGAAACATAGAAGGAAAGCTTTATGTCATGGATTGGCAATTTCTTGGATCTGACACCGAAAGCACAGGCAATAAAAGAAAAAAACAGATAACTTGGACTTCAGCAAACTTTAAAACTTTGCATCAAAGGACACTATCAATGGAATGAAAAGGCAACCCATGGAAAGGGAGAAAATTTTTGCAAACCATATATCTGATAGGAGGCTGATCCAGAATATTTAAATTCCTAAAATACAACAACAAAACCCCAAACAACCCAATTTAAAAATCAGAAAAGGACTTGAATAGACATTTCTCCAAAGATGATAGACAAGTGGTCAATGAGCACATGAAAAGACACTCAACACCACTAGTCATTATGGAAATGCAAATCCAAACCACAATAAGATATCATTTCACACCCATTAGGAAGGCTTTTATCAAAAAGCAGAAAACAGCAAGTATTGGTGAGGAAATAGAGATATTGGAAGCCTTGTGCAATGAAATGTAAAATGGTGCAGATGCTGTGGACAAGGTATGGTGATTCCTCAAAAGTTTAAAAATAGAATTACCATATGATCCAGCAATTCCACTTATAGCTATATATATCCAAAAGAAGTGAAAGCAGGTTCTCAAATATTTGTGCACCTTTGTGTTCATAGCAGCATTATTCACAATGGCCAAAAGATGGAAGCAATGCAAGTGTTCATGAATAGATAAATGGATAAACAAAATGTGGTCTATACATACAATGAAATATTATTCAATCATAAAAAGGAATGAAATTCTGACACATGCTAAAACATGGAAGAACCTTGAGGATATTATGCTAAGTAAAATAAGGCAGTCACAAAAGGACTAATATTGGATAATTTCTCTCACATGAGGTTCCTAGAGTAGTCAAATTCATAGACACTGAAAGTCAAATGATGCTTGTCAGGGGCTAGGAGAGAGGGAATAAAGAATTATTATTTAATGAGTACAGTACAGAGTTTTAGTTGAGGAAGGAAAAAAGTTCTGGAGATGGCTGGTGGTGGTTGCACAACTATGTGAAATGAATGTGCTTAATGACACAGAACTATAGACTTAAAAATGGTTGCTCTGGCTGGTGTGGCTCAATGGACTGAGAACCAGCCTGTGAACCAAAAGGTCATCAATTCCATTCCCGGTCAGGGCACATGCCTGGGTTGCAGGCCAGGTCCCCAGCTGGGAGCCTGCCATTGGCAACCAATTGCACATCGATGTTTCTCTTCCTCTCCTTCTCCCTCCCTTCCTCTCTCTAAAAATAAATAAATAAGATCTTTTAAAAATGGTTAAAATGATAAATTTTGTTATGTATATTGTCCCACAATTAAAAAAAAAAAATTCAAAGTGGTAAAAAGACCCCAGTGGAATTTCAGGCTGAGGAAAATAGGTTTCATATGCTAAAGTTACACTCACCTAAAATCACAGCAGACCCAACTAAAAATCTTAATATTTTATTACAAATATCTAAATCTCCTAAATCAAGACTTCTTTACTGCACTGCAGTTCACCAAGCCCAGCTATGACCTAATGCAAAACCTCACTTTATAGCCACATGAGATTCAGTATTTGGGTTTTTTTTCTAGCTGTAGTCTTAAGAGATTGGGGAACAGCAATTATTAGAATAATGTGTAATGCTCCTAGTCATTGGGGAAACAATATTATAGCAGCCTCATTTCAGTGCTTTGTTTTAATCTGAATACATAATGCTTTTCATTCTCTGTAAAGGGAGATCAGTATATCTGATTAACAGAAGAAAGGCCATTACTGACAAATCCTAACCTAGGGGATAATCTGAGCCTCTCTGTCTTTTTACAATAGACAACTGGACTAGAAGATTATGTTCATGTACTTCTTACTACTCAAGAGTCATCAGCCCAAATGCCTCTGCTCCTATTATTAATCGTTTTAGTCCATATTTACTTTTCACTAGACTAAGTTGCATCCTTTAGCTAAAGTAACTGGAATCAAACTGCTCCCTTCTCTCAATTCATCAACATCTATTCTGATAAGAGAACTGACTAATTTTGCAGCCCAAACAGGTACATGAGCAAGGGGATTTGGGAGACCTCACATTCCCTTCTCAACCTTAACTAACTCTGTGGCCATCAACAGCGAGTGTATTCTCTCTGATTACTGCCTGAAGACTTTTATTCTGTGACATTCAGAACTCTATACACAACCTGATCAAAAGAGTGTTAAGCTCCATGAACCCCCTTATCTACAGGCTGCTGAGAGCTATTCTCGTTCCTTCGCCTACCCAGCAGAGAGCACATTTAAAGCTTTCCTCCTCCTCCTTTTTTAGAGGGAGTATTATTTTTTCAGGGTAAAGGAAAACAGCTACATAAGCATATAAGCAGGAACTGGTTCGGGGGTGGGGCAGGTAGGTGAGAGTGGGCCACCTTAGCATTGGAACAAAGACAATGGAGCAAGCAGGTGGCTGAGAGACAAACTCACTAGGTGAACAACTAAGAGACTAACAAAGAAATGCACTCAAGTCTCATTCCAAACCCCACGCTTGTCACTAACCATAGCAATATCTAAAGTCTTTCTTGAAGAAAAACTAAACTTTATCTTAACGCATTCCAAATAAGGGGAAAAATTAATATATAAATCATAGTTCAAATTTTATCCAACTTAAGAAAATTAAGTATCAGGAAAAAACTCTACTTGCAGTGATTCAGCCACTACTTCTGTGAGTAACCTGAAAATAAATAGGATTGTGAACTTTGCGCTAATAAAATGCTCATTAAGTGAAAACCATTAAGATGTTAACTTGAAGAGATTTATTAAGGGCTTCAAATTACTTACCTTGAAAGTTGTTTGATTAGATGGTCAAATTTTAGTCTAACATTTTTCTTCTTCTCTTTTGACTAATTAGGTTAACAGCCAGCAAACATCTACAGGACCTCACTGGAGGAACCAGCTCAGTGGTGGCAAGGAAATACTTAGTAAACAAGTCTCCAAGCAAAATTTCCCAAATGTTTTCTCCTTCCATCCTTGCACATGGCCCCTCACAGCATTCTTCCTTTGTGGACCAGCAGATCTGCAAGGGCAGCTGCAGTAACAATTATACCAAGTGGATTTTTTTTTTAATTTTATTTATTTACTTTTTATAGAGAGGGGAAGGGAGGAAGAAAGAGAGGTAGAGAAACATCAATGTGCGAGAGATACATCAAATTTGCCTCTCATACGCCCCTGAACCAGGGACCTGGCCCACAACGCAGGCATTTGCCCTGACTGGAAATCAAACTGGTGACCTTTTGGTTCGTAGACCGGCACTCAGTCCACTAGTCACACCAGCCAGGGCACCAAGTGGAATTTTAAAGGTGGGGCTATATTTTATTTTTCATGTGACAAAGCAATGGAACAACCCTCCTATGGGTAGGAACAAACATATGGCCCTGTATGTTAATGACCTCAAGTGTTCCAATAAAAATAGCAGTTTCTAAGCAGCTGCATTTTAAGAATATTTCTGAAGGATCAACAGGAAGAGAAAGACAAATTGTTTAAACACAAATAACTGACAATTAAAGAACTAGCATGACTAAATCAGGAAAGACAAGTGAAAAGCGAACAGTCTGACACTTGAGCAAATTTAAGACTCCAAACATGTGGAAGTACTTTTTTAATTTTCACTATCACAATCTAACCCCCAAAGCACAGAAAGGCCTGCAGCTTTTCTGCTGCCTTTCACCTGCTGGTGATATACTATGTTAGAGGTGCCATTAGATGTACTGCATTCCAGAAGATCCCAAAGGCATAACTTGTAGCCATCATCAACTGGTAAATCAGTCTCACAGGCCCTCCCAGCTGTTAGGTGTCTCAAAGTTTCACATGCAATCCAATCCCCTTCCCATGGTTATCAAAGAACATACTACAGGACAGGAAGCAAAGAGTTTGTTTGCTCTGCCTTAGACATTCTTTCCAGGTGTGAGATCAGCACAAATACCTTTATAAACAACAGAAGTAAATGTCTCGTACCATCACAATTTTACTGCTAAGCCTTTATATACTCTATTCTTGATAATCAAGTTGGTGGCCAGGAGTTAAATATCTCACTGTATCCATAGGAGACCCACAGGTCCAATTTTCTGACACAGTCTCCTGTTTTCTAAATCACCCAAATTTAATAGTGTCATGGATGTACAACACAAGCTCTCAGAAAAAAGCAAAGGAGCATAAAAAGGCAGCACTCATTACCACTGACTCAGTGGAATACAGACTTCTCAGGCATACCACTTTTTTGCCCTCAGCTGAGAAAATACTAACTCTGAGAAAAGAAAACTCCCTGGATCGCCTTTATAAACTGCATCAAAGTCAAGCAAAGAAAAGCAAAATATCTTTTAAGGCTAAGGTTAACATCTTAACTTTTATAGAAGGGACAAATAAAGACATACTTAGGAAACGTTCTAAGGAAGGCTCAAAATGTTAAACCTGAAAAAAGGTATGGCAATTCCTCAAAACAATTAAACACAGAACTACCATATCCCACCAATTCAACTTCTGAGTATACGTCCAAAAGAAATAAAGGCAGGGACTGAACGGATGCTTGCATACCCATGCACAAATAACCAAAATCACAATAACCAAAATGTGGAAGCAACTCATTTGGGGTTTCATCAATGGGTGAATAAATAAAATAAAATATGGCATATACATGCAATGAAATATTATTCAGCCTAAAAAGGAAGGAAATTCTGACACATGCTACAGTAGGAATAAACATTAAAGATATTAGGTTAAGTGAAAGGACCAGTATTTTATAGTTTACTAAGTGCTTTCATATACATTATATTATGTAATTCTCACACCCATTTTCCTATGAAACAGCTGATATCATCATGACCTTCATTTTATAGGTAGCGGAAAGAGGTCCAGAGAAGCTAAATAACTTCAAGATCACATACTAAGAGACAAAAACAAAAAAATCCAGTTTCTCTAACTCAAATTTCCATACTCCTTTCAATACATCATGCTGCATTTTCTGTTTACCTCCACGGCAGCTTTTGATGCAGCTCTACAGAAGGAGGCATTACAATTTAGAAGAGCCCTGAACTTGGGAGTTAGAAAACCTATGATTAATTTTCAGCTTTGTCACATAACAATTGGGGGACTCAGTTTCCTCACTGGTAAAATGTATTTTTAAAAAATTTATAATACAGTCTATTTATAGAGTTTGAGGATTGAAGAAGACAGTATGTGAAAGAGCAGCACTAAGTTTAGAATTTATTAAGTGGAAATAAATGTCAGAAAGAAAAAAGTTAACTTTTACAAGCTTAGCATCACCGATATTTTCCCCTGACCTGGCCTTAGTGTGATAAGTGACATTCAAATACATCTTTCCAGGAACCTCTTGAGAAAAATGACTGGATCTTTGATATGCTTGACATATACTTTGAGTCTAATTCATTAGCAACAGTGAAGATGATATAATAATTCTGCAGCGAATTCATCAAAAAGTATGAGGAATGAAAATGGGGTACAGGCCTAATAAGAGACTAGCAAAGAGAAGAAAAAGGTCACAGATATGGGCATCTGCTCAAAACTAAGCCCAGTCCTTTTTGGTCTATGCAGAGAAAGGATAGGCCAAAATCTTAAATCAGCTGTTTGATGGCCTTTGAAACAAATAAGGATAGCCGCTAAGCCATAAGCCATTAGAAGGAAAAGCAACAAAGTAGGAGATAAAGCAAGCATAAAGGAACGTGATCAAGGAAATACACCCCAAATGAAATGGAGCTGCCTAGAAAGCCTAAGTAAATACACGAATAAAAAAATACAACATAAATTGTACCCATATGCACTTCATACTCTAACCCAAAATCTGGTGCTTTTTTCAAAAAACCACATTTGTCATACTGCCTCTGGGTCACAAAAGGATATTTGGAATAAGGCAGTTTGTAATTCCCAATTCTTACAGAAAATCACATTTATCATAAGGCCTCACTACAATATCTGGTTTATTTGCTAGGTGCAAATATGCATTTATTTGCGAGATTTATAAAACTGTGTTTGCTGTAAAATGTCTCTGGAGGCAGGTAAGGCAGATCAACCTTCAGTACAATCTTGTTAGCACATCTCACCCCCATGCTTCCTCATCCTCGCCCTCCCAACGTACATTTCACATTTTTTCTTTCATTCCCAGATGTGACAAACACAATAGTAAATCACTACAAGGACAGAACATTTTACTTAAAAAAAAAAAGAAGAAGAAAGATATAGAAACACATTGACTCCCAGCTCTGTCACACATTAGAATCTATACCAAGTTGTAAATGTACTTTACTATTACTGGGAATGTTTGGCAAGGCTTACATCTGGAGCTAAATCAAGTTTCTCCATCTGTTGGATTTGCCTCATCCACTCAAGGTTAATTTTTCAATTATTTGCAAGAATAAGTTAATAACAGTTGAGAAAATGGAAACTGATAGGCACAAAGGGAGCAAGGACTATAAGGAAAGTCAGCTTTAGATTTCCTAATACTGAAAGCACATTCTCTCCATTTACAAACAGCTCACTCCCGTGAATATGTGGTAGTTCCTTAAGACCCTAAACCAACACCATGTATGACTTAGTTTTATCCAATACCTACAGCACTCTGTAATTGCCTTGCTATTTTATAAAGAACGTAAAATGACAGCCCCATGAGCTCCATTTGCCTCTGTTTACCACAAACAGAAATAGCCATGTAAAGCAAAATGTCAAAAGTACCAGATTCATATGAGTCATTTTTTGAACTGAGAACGGCAGAAAAAATTTTCAGCGAAAAGCTTTCAGATGGCCTATACACAGAAAACACTTTGGCAATAAAGATGCCTGAAAAGGCCTTGCAACCCTCCCTGACTAAGAAAATTCACAGAACAGCACTGTGAGCTATTTCAATTTGACAAAAAGAAAGTCTCATGCACTCCTGCTTTTCTTGATCAAGTACGACAATGTCTTTCACTCCTACAGACATCAGGGCTTAAAATAGTAGTGGTGTTCAACACACTCTACTTAACACAGTACAATAAACCTTAGGATGAGCCAATGAAATCTGAAAGAGAAAAAAAATCTCATTTCTTACCTGATATTAACCAATGCGTGGGTCACCTTGCTAGCAGCTTCTTTCCACTGGCCTGTATTGGTAGAAAGCCTCAGGACTGCACAGAAGAAAAGAACAAAGATCTGTCAGACCCCTGATATAAAACACAAATATGAAGAATAAAGACACATCTCAAAATAGCACTATTAGAATAACCAAACAGAGCCTGTGCCAATCTTCTGTTTTAAATGTCCTCATCCTAGAGCAGCGATTTTCAACTGGTGTGTTGCAAGAAGTTTTAAAACATGTAACACCTGACTATGTAGTCAGGGGTACTGACCTCTTTTCCCTGAGACTGTCAAATTAAAAAATGACGACAGCCTGCACAACAACAGCCATCCAGTATGAATGAATCAAAATTATACCTATATTTTTTGTCAGGTGGGCAAAAAATATATTTTGGGGGGTACCACAGAATTTGAGTAATTACTTTATGTGCGCCATGAGATGAAAAAGGTTGAAAATCACTGCCCTAGAGGAAAATATAAGGACTTATTTTCAACTATTTTCACCAGCAATTTTTTTCACTTTCTATCAAAGTACTCCTCCTCTGCCTTGGATTCCCCTCCTTACACTCTCCACTAAAAGGTTTACATACTTAGTTTTTGCAATCATTAATAATCTACAGTGGGCGGTGATATGAAAGTAACCTGGCTTCCACATTTATCATTTCTGTAATGGCCAAGGCTGATTTAGTGGAATTACACAGATGAGTTAACTGTCCCCCCCTGCTCCATATATATCTTTCTCCTAAAGGTCTAAGCTGGGTCAAACAGGACAAATATGCTTGCCAGATAAGAGGATGGTTATGTTTTAATAAAGGAGTAAGCTGTTTTAGCTCCCCTGACTTAACTGTGTGACCTGCAACATGACTCACCAGGAATATTCTTCCCTTCTCTGACCAAATTCCCTTTTTTACACTTACCCACAGGAGGAGAGATGATAGAAATATAGAACATTCTTTTTCAGCTATGAGTTTCAGGGCATAGATACATTGAAGTATCTATACCATTTAAGATTTTATTTATTTATTTTTAGAGAGAAGGGAAGGGAGGGCAAAAGAGAGGGATAGAAACATTAATGTGTGAGAGAAATATTGATCAGTTAGTTGCCTCTTGCACACGCCCCAACCAGGTCTGCAACCTAAGCATGTGCCCTGACCGGCCATCAAACTGGCAACCTTTTGCTTTGCAGGACAACACCCAACCAACTGAGCCACACCAGTCAGAGCATAGTACCTATACCAATTTAAAATAAGAGACAAAGTAGCAGTGCTCCTTGGAAGAACAGGCACATGGTAGGCATTCTAAGGATGTTTTTAAGGAACAAACAGTTAATAAGAGCTAAATATATAGTGAGTTTACTATGTGCCAAAATTGGACAAAGTTGCGTTATACTCAATATAGCATATAAATGAGAAAACTGACACTCAGAGGAGACAAGTAACCGATCAAGGTCATTCACACAGTTATTGGTAATGGAGCTGGAATTTGAACCTGAAGAAAATAACTCTAGAGCCTATATTTATAGAGTAAGTGGTTAAGAGTATGAATTCTGAGGCCAACTGTCAGGATCCAAGTCCAGCCCGTGCCACTTAATAGAGAATAATAGCAACACTTATATGAAAGGATAACTGTGAAAATTAAATAAGTTAATATATATAAAACCTTAGATCAATACCTGGCACATAGTAAATTCTATATAAGTATTAGCTACTATTAATATAAACAGACTGCCTCCCAAACAAATGAATGAATGTACCTGAGACTTACCCTAAGAAGGGAAAAATGGAGCCTAACTAACATCAAGAAATGTGTAACCAATTTGCATAGGAACTTTATATCTGAGTATCATCATTACCTGCTCCTGACCATTATTTCTCTAGAAAGAAGAGTAGCAGCAGCAGCTCTGTCAGAGGGAGGACCTATGGCTGTAATACGGAAAGAAAGCTTGCGTGGTTGCTCTCCATCTGTTCTAGCAATACCTTATTTTTATAAATTCATGCACTTTTATGAAAGAGAAGATAGAAGCCTTAATAAAACATATTATCAGAGTGCTGCTTTTCTAATTTATAAGATTTAGTGCAGGGGAACTTAGTACATGAGTAGTTCCAAGTTAGAGCTCCACAGTCTGAACTCAGGTTTCACCCAGTGTTGTGCAAATGTAATGAATAATTCTGTTCAAATAATGAACAAAATTGCTTCAGCAGGGCAGACATAACTTTTCCAACTCAACTTTGAAAACTATTTAGATGTGTTTTGTCTTTCACTAGATCCTCCACTAAACTGTAAGTTATCTGATGGTGAGAACCTAAGCATTTATGAAATTGAGCTAAATTTTCCATTACTTACCTCAAAGAGATATTTAACTCTGTCCATGTATTATTTCTCTGTAACATCCTGTCAGTTCTGTTCCTCAGTGAACAGACACCTAGATGACCTCATCACTGCATTTACTTTGGAAATGTCTTAGATTTTATGCTCTTTTCTAAGTTAGCAAATTTAAACAGAAAATTATTTCCAAATGCCCTAAAAGCCCCAAGTTAATGTAACCATTTATGTAGTAAATTATGCTCCACAAAAATAACATACTATACATCTATTAAAAAGAGCAAAAATTGAAAACAATCATAATTTCCTTGAAAACAACAGTTTAAACTATACCCATACTAAGCAAGAAAGAGAAAGAGAGAGAGAGAGAGAGAGAGAGAGACTGAGACTCAAAAAATTCACCCCCTGCCCTGGCTGGCGTGGCTCAGTGGATTGAGTGCCAGCCTGCGGACCAAGAGGTTTTGGGTTTGATTCCTGGTCATGTACATGCCTGGGTTGTGGGCTGGGTCCCCAGTTGGGGATGTGCAAAGGGCAACCAGTTGATGTTTCTCTCCCTCTCTTTCTCACGTCTTCATCCTCTCTCTAAAAATAAATAAGTAAAATATTTTTTTAAAAATTCAGCCCCAGAATAGAAAAATGTTTTACGATATATATGGGGGGGGGGGGGGGAGTAGGTTTACAGTTGTATGTGAAACACAGTCTTTGTATTATTGTTTATTAATTATTGTATTATTTTCCATACGAACAACTGTAAACCTGCTTTTGCCCCACCTTGTAGTTTTAAAAAACACAAATAGAAGGATAACATGATTACAACTATGTAGAAACTATGCATACATGCAGGCTAATATACAACTATGAAAATAGTGGTATTACTAGGAGAGAGATTCTAAACTTCTTTTACCTTGATTTTTCTTTACTACTGATAATTATCTTTATTTCTTAATGAAAAAAGTTTCAAAATATGGTATCATTTATGGTTCAGGGCAGTGCCTGTGGAGGTCCTTCCTATTCAGTGGATATCACTGCAGTAAATTAATGCCATGGGAACATTAAATGTGTACCTTTACCAAAAAGGTCTCAGTGATCCTTCCTCTTTTAGCCATGATAAAGTAATAAGACGTAATTTACCCTCCAACCTTAAACAATAGAAAACTGACAAAAATATATAAAACAACAGTTATTGGAAACTGGATAATAATAGGCATACAGAACTCTGATCCGTGAAAAAGGAAAACGAACAAGGTAAGCCCTATAATTACCCCAGTTTAGCACATGGAAAAGTTTCCAGCCTGCAGTGCAGGGAGGAGGAACCAAACAGAAGCCCCGAAGTCTGACCAAGCCAAAGACATAGAGCTCAGTATTTGAAGAGACCAAGGCACCTGGAATTTACGGGGCCGAGTACTGTAGAGGAGGGAGTTTGTCAGGGGAACTCCGGAGGTTTGTAGAGGGATGCTCTTATAATTTTTGCTGAGCACTGACCTACACATAAGGAAGAGGAAACTACCCAAGGCTGGAGGCAAAGAACCACTGGAAAGAAAAGGAAATTGTGGAGCTCATGGAAGTCCCCACAAAGAAAATAATCTGTGTCTCCACCAGTGAGAGTAAAAAGATCTACTGATACAGAGTCTGCAGATCAGTACTGCATTAATAATAGGGCCAAATTAGCATCTATTAAAGATTGCTCTCAACATGACCTAACAACCCTTAAAAGCAAACACAGAAACTGATTCCACATAACATAACATAACCACATCCCAGAACAAAATCCAACATATATAAAATATATAAAACCTAGCACTCACAACATTAAAACCACAATGTCCAAAATCCAATTAAAAAATTACCACACTTTCAGAGAATCAGAAAATTATAACCCAGAAGCAAGAGAAAACTCAGTCAATAAAAACAGATCTAGAAATGAAGAAAGATGACAAAATTAGCAGACATGGACATTAAAACAACAATTGTAAATATGCTCCACATGCTCAAGAATATTGAGGGAAATATAAATACGGTGAGGAAAGAAATGGACATATTTTTAAAAGTCCAGATAAAATTGCTAGGGAAGAAAAACTTTCTGAAATGAAAAATACACAGGATAAAATGAACTAAGATTATTGAGATTAAGAGCATATTTAAAAATACAAGAAAAGACCAATGAATTTGAGGACTGAGAAATAAAAATTATTTAAAATGAAACCCAGAGAAAAGGCAAAAAAAATGGAAAGAAACCCCCCCCCCCAGAGCTTTAGGGACCTATGGGACACTGTCAAGGAGTCTAACATATACATAACAACCACAGCTCCAAAATGAGATGAAACAGAAAAATATTTGAAGAAATTAGCCAAGTTTTTCACATTTAATGAAAACTAGAAACCCACAGATCCAAGAAGCTCAAGGATCCTGAAGTAAAATAAAGAAAACCATGCTACATCACATTATAATCAAATTGCTGAAAACCAGTGATAGAGAAAATATTCAAAGCATCTAAGAAAAAAAAAGACAGATTTATAAATGGAGAAATAAAGATTTAGAATGGCAACAGGCTTTTCATTACAAACTATGCAAGCCAGAAAGCAACAAAATTACATCTTTTAAGTATTGAAAAAAATTCTATATTCAGCAAATACATATATGTATATTTTAAATCCTCACTTGAGGATATGTTTATTGATTTTTTTTTTTTGAAAGAGGAGAAACATCAATCGGTTTCCAACTTGGGATCGAACCAGCAACCTAGGTATGCGCCCTGACCAGGACTCAAACCCGCAGCCTTTTGGCGTACAAGACAACGCTCCAACAAACTAAGCCACCTAGCTAGGGCTAGCAACAATATCTTTAAAAAATAAAGGTGCGGTTCCACTTCCAGCATGGCAGAGCAAATCCTCTACAGCAGTGGTTCTCAACCTTCCTAGTGCCGCGACCCTTTAATACAGTTCCTCATGTTGTGGTGACCCCCAACCCTAACTAAAACATAGTGATTAATCACAAAAACAATATGTAATTATATATGTGTTTTCCGATGGTCTTAGGCGACCCCTGCGAAAGGGTCGTTCGAACCCCAAAGGGGTCACGACCCACAGGTTGAGAACCGCTGCTCTACAGCCGCCCTCTCTTGCTAATAACAGATAAAAATCCTGTGTAAAACATAAAAAGTAACGTAAGAGCTATAAAAATTAAACAAAAGCAGATATATTATAGAGGAAAGTCAAAACTTGGAGAAACACCCACAAAAGTGAGTTTCCTAGTTTTCTTTTTTCCTATTTTCTCTGCAGGTTTGCCTCAGTTACAGACATGATGGAGGAGAAGGATGCGTACCTAAAACTTCAATAGAAACCTCATCTGTCTATAGACAGAAACCAGGAAAGGGGGCTCCTGCTGGTTAGAAAGCATAAGAGGGAATCCTAGACAGACCAGGAGAAAGTGCTCTCTAATTCTGCATATAAAAGCTGTGCAATTCTCAGGCTCACCCCTGAGCTGAGCAAGCATGGAACAGATAAAAAGAAGCAAAGAAAAGCTTTAAGACATAAACCAATATCTGAAGCACAATCCAATTCTCTAACCCTGAAGTGGTGTATGTGTGGGCCAGATCCGAAGCAGCATAGAAAAGCCTCGAAAACTTAACTGATATTGAAACTGCTTCCCATAGAAGGTGAGACAGAACTTGCAGCCTTAATCCAACTGGGTTGACTGCCTGCTAAAAAACAAAAACAAAAAAACAAAAAACTCCAGAGGATTATTACTGAATCCTAAGTATACACAACATAATATTAAAAATATCCAAGATGTAATCCGAAATTATTCAAATTATAAAGAACCAGGACATACACAGAACCAGAATACATGATAAAACAAGAAAATGTAACAAATTCCCTCAAAGAACAGGTAAACAGATGCCAGAGATGACACAGGTGCTAAAATTATCAGACTTTAAAGCAACTATTATGACTATGCTTCATGAAAAAAGGTAAACACACTTAAATGAACAGAAAGATGAAGCTTCTCAGCAGAGAAACTGAAACTAGAAAAAGAACCAATTAAAACATTTAGATGTAAAATACATATTATGTAGAATTAAAAATTCACCAGATGGAGTTAAGAGCAGAATGGACTGAGACAGGAGACCTAAAGATAAAACAACAGAAAAAAAACCAGGAAAAAAAAACAGGGACCTGTGGGATAATATAAAAAAGTCTAACATTTGTGTTTCGTAGTCCAAGAAAAAGGAAAAAGACACAGGGACAGAAAACAATTTGCAAAATAGAATGGCCAAAAACTTCCAAATTTGGTGAGATTCAAGCTCAGCAAACACCAAACAGGATAAACTCAATGAAAATAATCATGCTTAGATGTATCAAATCAAACTACTGAAAGCCAAAGATGAGAAAAGAAGCTGGAGATAAACAACACATTATAAACAAGTGAGCAATGATTTAAATGGCCACAGATTTATTTCAGAAACCATGGAGGCCAGAAAAAGGGGAATAACATCTTTAAAGTATTTAAGAACTATGAACTCACCTGGCTGGTGTGCTCAGTTGGTTGGAGCATTGTCCCATAGACCAAAAGGTCACGGGTTTGATTTCTGGTCAAGGCACATACCCAGGTTGCAGGTTGGGGCACATATGAGAAGACAACCAATCAATGTTTCTCTATCACACTGACATTTCTCTCTTCTGTCTCTCCTCTCTTCTCTCTTCTCTCATCTCTCTTCTCTCTCTCTCTCCCTCTCCCTCCCCTCGCCCCTGCTTCCTCTCTCTCTAAAAGCCAATAAAAAAATGTCCTCTGGTGAGGGTAAAAGAAAAAAAAGAACTATCAACTCAATATTCTATATCCAGCAAAAATATCCTTCAGGAATGAAGGAAAACAAAGAGAACTTGTCACCAGGAGATCTGCTTTAAAAGAAAGGCTAAAGAAAATTCTTAAGACTGAGAGAAATACCAGGAAAAAATTTGGTTCTTCAGGAATAAAAAAAAGCAACAGGAATGGAAAATATCAAGGTAAATATAAAATATATATTTTTCCCTCTGAAGTTCTTTAGAATATGGATGACTGTTACAAGTAAATATTATAGCATTGTCTGGCGGGGCTTTCAATGTATGTAAATGTAATACACATGGAAACTGTGATATCAAAGTAAGAGTGGGGGCTGGTGATTAAATAAGCCTATACAGTAGCAGAGCTTTTATATTTTGTTTAGGTGGCACAACACTATCTCTAAGCAGACTGGGAAAAGTATGTAAAATGTGAATCTAGAGCAACTGTCAAAAATATACAAAGAAAGATAACCAAAACCAACTGATAAATTAAAACAGAATATTAAAAATATTCCAATTATCCAAAAGAAAGTAGAAAAGGAGGTACAGAAAAACAAAAAAGAAGGGGAGAAAACAGAAAATAAGTGGTAGAGCTAAAGAAAAAGTATATCAGGTATTCCATCAAATGTATATTGTTTAAACACCAAATAAGAGACAGAGATGGTCAAAGTGGGTAAGAAACAAGACCCAATTATAAGCTTTGTACAAAACAGCCACTTTAAATATAAAGATATAAATAATTAATAGTAAAAGGATAGGAAAAGATGGACATGTAGACACTAAGAAGAAAATCATGGTGGTTATATTAATAACAGGCAAAACAGACTTCAGAACAAGGAATATTACTAGGGATAAAGAGAGACATTACAAAATGATAAACAGGTTAATTCACCTAACAACAGAGCTACAAAAGGCATGAACCAAAAAGTTAAAGAACTAAAAGAAGAGATCGACTTTTAGCCAAGATGGAGGCTTAGACGACACACTTGGTCTCCCTCTACAACTAGAGAGGAATACAACTACTTCAAAACAAAAGATAACTAGAAATTCCAGAAAATAAAACTACACGGAAGCCCAACGTATGAAGTTATAAACCAGCGGCGCCCTTTGGGCAGGTAGGAAGAGCGAAAGGGGGCAGTGCTGTTTGTGGTCGCACCAGGGACAGCGGCAGGGAGAGCAATCCCAGCGGCAGGGAGGACAGTCCCGGCTGCAGTCGAACCCCCGGCAGCTTGCAACCCCAACGCTGGGGAAAACAGCCACCACATCGCCTTGAACAGTGAGGCCCAGGTGGCGGGAGGACGGATCCCGGTCTCCTAGCGGAATAACTGTGTGAATCCATCTTGGACCCCCGCCCCCACAGAAAGCCCCACAGGGCTGCGAAATAGGTTGCGGATAGGCGCCGGTCGCTGGGTTGTGACGACAAAGCACCACGGAGCAGCGAGAAAGGTTGCGGAACGGCGCCGGGTCGCTGGGTCGCTGGGTCGTGACGAGTACACAGGCACTGCCCCCTATAGCCGGCCCAAGAAAGCAAAACGCATCTGTCAAAATGAGGCAGACAACTATAGAAATCCCGGTGGCGCAGCTCACCAGGCAACAGATGAGGAATCTGACAGATGAACAAATAAGAAACCTGTCAGAGGCTCAGTTCAGGGCCATTGTTATCAGGTGGCTTACAGAATTAACAAAAGATCTGGAAAAAGATGAGAAAGAATCGAAAAACACTCATACTGAAAGGAACAAAACCACATACGAGACAGATGGTGAGGAAATAAAATCCAGAGTTCAAATCAACAAACCAGAACACAAAGAAGGAACAGTCAACCAGTGCAGAGAGAAAAAACTGGAAGCAAGGAAAATGATGCAGGATCAGAAACCTCTGGGACAGCTATAAAAGGCCCAACATAAGAATCACTGGTTTGCCGGAGGGCGAAGAAGATGAACTAGAAATTGAAAAATAAAGTGAAAATATAATAAAGCAGAACTTCCCAAACTTGGGGAAGGAATAGACTTACAGGTCCAGGAAGCACAGAGAGTTCCAAAAAAACTGGACCCAGGGAGAACCACTCCAAGACACATTATAATCAAAATGTCAAAAGTTAAAGATAAAGAGAGAATCTTAAAAGCAGCAAGAGAGAAGAAAAGAATCATGTACAAAGGAGTCCCAATTAGACTATCAGCTGACTTCTCAAGGGAGACCCTGCAGGCAAGAAGGGACTGGCAAGAAATATTCAAAGTAATGAAAAGCAAAAACCTACAACCACGAATACTCTATCCAGCGAAATTGTCATTCAGAATAGAAGGGCAGAGAAAGTGTTTCCAGGACAAAACAAAACTGAAAGAGTTCATTAGATCCAAACCACTGTTATATGAGATGTTAAAGGGACTGGTTTAGAAAAAGGAAGATCAAAACTATGAAATCTAAAATGAAAACTGCATCACAAGAAACAACAGAAGCTAGGGAATTGAAACAAAGGCAAACTAAACAGGCAACGAGAGTGGAAAAAGAACTATAGGTATGGGGAACATATTGGGGGGAGGTCAACAGGGAGGGGGAACGGGAAGAGGGAGGGAGATGATATAGGAATTAAGGATCATGGTAGGAGGGAATGGAATAGACAGAGAGAGGTTGAGAAGAACTATATGCACAACTAATGGACATGGTCTAAAAGGGGGGGACAACTGGAGGGAGGGCGGCCACCGGGTGGAGGGGAGCAGAGGGAAGGGAAATTGGGACAAATGTAACATTATAATCAATAAAACACATTAAAAAAAAAAAGAACTAAAAGAAGAAATAGCAAACCTACAATTAGAATTTCAATAGTCCTCTGTCCCTTTAGAACAAGTAGAAAGATCTGTGAAAACAGAGAACATTATCAAACAACCTGACCAGACTGAAACTTATAAAACACTCCACTCCAAGATCAGAATACAAGTGCATAAGGAACATTTACCAGGATGGACCATATTCTGGCCCATAAAACAAGTCTCAATAAATCTGAAAGCACTAAAATCACACAAAGAATATCCTTGAACTAAAACAGAACTAAACTAAAAATTATTAGCAGAAAGATATCTTTAAAAATCTCCAAATATTTGGAAATTAAAAAACATAATCCTAAATAACCCAAAGATCACAGAAGAAATCACAAGGGAAATCAGAAAATATGTTGAACCTTAGTAACAATGAAAACATAGTCAATAAAAATTTGTGAGCTGCAGCTAAAGTAGTACTTAAGAGGGAAATTTACAACACTATATATTTATATTAGAATAAAACTTAAATCTTAAGAAAATAACAAAAGAAGAGCAAATGAAACTCAAAACAACATAGAAACAGCAAAAATCAATAAAGTGAAAACAGAACAACAGAAGAAAAAGAAAACCAATAAAGCCAAAAGCTGGTACTTTAAAAAAAATATCGGTAAGCTTGATTGATATACATGCAGCCAGACTGACCAGGAAAAAGAAAAAATACACATTGCTAACATCAGCAATGAAGAAAAGGAAAGCAGTACAGATATCATAAGTGAATATCATAAACAACCATGAAATAAAACAAATTCCTTGAAAGATAAAAACTTCTACAAGTCACTCCAAAAGAATAGATAGCTTAAACAGTCCTACATCTATTAAAGAAATTAAATTCACAGTCAAAAATCATCCAGGAAAGTAAATTCCAGGCACAGCTGTCTTCACTAACAAATTCTATCAAACATTTAAGGGAGAAATAATATCACTTCTAAATAAATTCTACCAGAAAACAGAAGATGAGAGAACACTCTTCCACTTATTTTATGAGGTAACATTATCTGATAACTAAAGCCAGAAAAGAAAATGACATTACAAGAAAATGAAATTATAGCCCAGGTCAGTGTGGCTCAGTTGGTTGGAGCCTCATGCCTTAAACCAAAAGGTTGCAGGTTCAATTCCCAGTCAGGGTACATGCCTAGGTTGTGGGTTTGAGCATCAACTGATGTTTCTCTCCTCCTCATTTGCAAATATTCATGAGGGATATTGAGTTTCATTTAGTGAAAATTTCACTTTCTTATTTGTCAGGTTAACATTTTAATTCCCTTGGCAAATTTGAACATTCCCAGATAGCCTCCTATCTTGTTGCTATAGCTACAGGGGCGTATCTCATTTGATTGTGTACATGGCCCAGTTAAGCAGGTATGACAGGCTCCTATAAAATATCTCTCCCATTGCAACTCTCTTTCCTCATTGAAAGACATCTTTATCCATCTATTAATGGGTGCTAAAGCCTGGAATGTATATGTCTATGATAGCTTCATGTACATATACATATGCCAAAACTTACAAAAAATTGTATATTATCTTATTTTTTTAATACTTATTTATTTGTTTGTTTGTTTTTAGAGAGAGGGGGGATAAAGAAAGAGAGGGAGAGAAACAGTGTGAGAGAATCCACCAGTTGCCTCTCTCACGCCAACTTGAGACCTGGCCCATAACCCAGGCATGTGCCCCAACTGAGAACCGAACCAGCAATCCTTTCAGTCCACAGGATGGCGCTCAATCCACTAAGCTACACTAGCAGGGGCAAAAACTGTATGCTACTGTAAACCAGTGCAGTTCATTATATACCAATTATACCTCAATAAAGATAATAAGTTGGGGATTTTAATAGACAGCTTTACTAAGTGAATTTCTGTTTCGGTGCAATAACAGAAATCTTTCCTGACCTTTCAAACTCCAGGTAGGTTTGACTACTCTACTCAAACTTAGAGGGATACATAACCTCTTTCAGAAATATGTGGTTATACTCTCTATGGCCAAAGAATAAATTTTCAGTAAGCTAATCACCAAAAGGCTTGCAAAATTTTTATCTTAATGCCAACTTCCTCTTGTTAAGTTATGTTAAAAATACATAGGTACATTAAATCTCCTTAAAATTCTGTACCTTCTCAAGTCACACAATGTTCTTCCTTTGGGATCCAAACTCTTCTATTTGCTGCTGTCAGTTTCCACCCACTCTTTCACTCCCATCTAACTGCATTCACTAAATCCACAAGCCTCCCTATTCTCTCTCTTTCTCTCACAAACATCAAAGAAGGACTACAGGGTTGCTAACCACCTTTCTACTGAGACAAATTCTGAGTTCCTGAGGCAAAAAGTCCACATATTCCTTCCTACTGCCTGAGAAGAGGAGACTACAATATTTCTATGCCAAGAAAGGGCACCAAGCAACTACAGAATCTTTTGTAGTATTTTCCTCTTATATGCCAAAAATCACAGCTGATGCGGAGAGAGGAGCAAAAAGAAAAGGGGGAGAGGAGTAAAAAAGAAAAGACAGCTTACCCATGGAGTATAGGTTGTCAAAGCTCTGGTGCATGCGGATAATCTCATAGTAGAGTTCATCATAGCTGCTGGGGGTGGGCAGGAATGTGTCGCCATATGTGATAAACATATTAAATAGGTTCACAATCTAAAAAAAGAAGCAAAAGCCCATATACAGGCATCATGCTATGAAGACTGGAAGGGTGTTATTAGTCTCATACTGTAGCCAGCTCTCACTGGCTTGCAAGAGCTGACTGTTAAATTATCAGGAATTTTGTGAGTTGGTTGTTAAGCAAAGCCATTATTAAAAAATAATTTATATAAACTTACAATTCAATAAATTATATTAAAATGAAGGTAATAAATACTAAAAACTTGTCACTTGCTAATTACTTTGTTTTAGTATTATCTATGCTCTTAAGATTAATTTACACCTCTTCCATCTGGTGTGTTGGAAATATCGTATAATGGTGTGTTACTGCTCATCTTTTACCAACTCTGCATTCAATGATGTCATGTTAATAGATTAGAACTGCCATGGTGGGTGTAGTTTTACCATGGAAATCAGCAAAAGATATAAATCAGGACTACCCTGCCCCAAATGTTAAACATTTATGAACACATTGGGTAATATATCCTGAGAAGACAGTAAAATGGCACAATGCCCTCCTACCACCCCAAATAACCAGTCAGATAATCAGGCATCTGCAATGTCCTTCAGGAACCAAAGGTAGCCATGAAGGAACCACACATCTGGCTAGGACACCTCTAGAGACTTTGCTATATACCGACATAGATACTATACCAGTGCAGTAGTCTCTCACCTGGGACCAAGTCTCACTACTAATACACAGCTATCTGATCTAGACCTGCCCCTGCCAGACAATATATTCTCATGAAAGAGAAAGAGTCCCAGGTTTGCTAAAGACATAGGGGAGAGTGGGGAGCACCAATACAGAGATCCTGATCCAAAAGGAAAATAAAGGTCTGGTTCCACCTATGGCTTAGTCCCCAGAACTCAGCTCCTGCTTCAGAACAGCCCATCTCTGCCTTAGAGTGTATCTTCAGAAAAAGTAGTATTTTTTGGTTACTCACCATAAGGGCTAACGTAAAAATGTTGTGTTTGGCCAAAAGTACAGTCTCATTTGACATAAGGAACTTCAGCAAATTTATCAAGGCTTTAAAGGAGAAAAAAAAAAGACATCAACAAGCTATTCCAAGCATAATCAATAAAGTTAAATGAAAGCAATAAAAATCAGCTAGCTCTACAGAAATCCAAATAAGGCTAGAATGAGTGAGTCACAGCTACTAAGCACTTTTTAAAAGCAGGTAAGGTGGGTGGGTATATTTGAAGAAAGTACTGACCTTCCCAAGCACATGTCTGTTTATCTGCCCATAGAAGGTTTTTTAAAATCTTCTTTTTGTCACTTCTTAAATAGCAATTAAGCTCAGTGATTTGACTATAAAACACATCTTAAGTGTTCTAAATTTACACCCGCATGGTGATTTCCCCATCAAATCTGCTCAATTTGCAGGTCAAAATGAGGGTCCGCAGGCCGGCGCTCAATCCGCTGAGCCACACCAGGCTGCTAGCATCTCATGTCCCCAAGTTTTAGCTATGTATCTGTTTCAAACATCATTACTAAGAGGGACATTTTTCAATTCTAACTGGTCACCAGATGTGCCAGCTATATTAGAGTACTTACACCTGGGCTTCACCTTGGGCTGGGAGGAGAGTTCATGAAAGGGGGAGGGGGGGAAGCCCTTAACTGTTCTAACTGCTCAAAAAAAAAAGTGCAGCTCTGTTCTGTCCTTTCTCAACCATGACAACATTTACTGAAAAGGTCCTCTTTCTGCCTGGCGCTCCTTAATGACAACAGAGAATGCCAAAACCCAAGTAACCTCAGTAAAGAGACTGACAAGTGCCTAGGTTAGCAGTGCAGCTTTAAAGATATTTTGCAAATAAATATTGAGCATAAAAGAAAGTATCAATTGCCTTGTACTCTTTCACTGAAGACTGTGAAATGAATTCTGCTTCTGTGCCCATTGTGACTACTGGCCCTGTCTTAACACTCCTCTTTGATAGGAAACTATGAAAAAGGGGTTCAGCACTGGCCGGTGTGGCTCAGTTGGTTGGAGGATTGTCCCATAGACTGAAGGGTCACAGGTTCCATTCCTGGTGAGGGCACATAACCAGGTTGTGGGTTTGATCCCTGGTTGGGGCATGTACGAGAAGGTGGCCAGTCGATGTTTCTCTCTCACACAGATGGTCCTCTCCGCTCCCCCACTCCCAACCTTCACTCTTTCTAAAAGCAATGAGAAAAATGTCCTCAGGTGAGGATTTTTTTTTTTTTTAAATTTTAAAAAGAAGGGGTTCAGCAGCTACAAGCAACTAGTGGTCCTCCTGTCTTCTCTCCTTCAGCCCTCCTCACTTCCACAGACACAAAAAAAGGCTTGACCTTTTCTTTTCTAAGACCATATCCGCTTCTTTGCCAGCAAAGAAGTCAGTTCTCCCGTGATGTCTGAGCTTTGTGTGGAGTTTACTACTCTTAGAGAAGAGACATGGGCTTTGATATGAAACAGCGGGGAATAATGAGTAGGAGTAAGCTTCTCTGAACACTTGCTGCCTGCCACATAACACCCCTCACTCTCAATCCTCTAAAAGCACGGGTACAGTAAAGCAGCAGCAGGCAAGGAAAAGTACAAGAGCCTGTCTACATTCTGTTTCTAAAGCCTGAACCTTCCCCTCAAATAGCAAAAAAGCCTTGCTCGGGATGAAAGGTGGTAGACATCCTCATTTATGAACTCTTCACCCCTGCTCCATCTCAAATTCTTTGAGGTTTCCTAATGGAAAGGCGAATGAGAGGCAACTGGCCCTTTTGATATGGTCTGTTAACAAGTGATCTGATGGACTGGACCAAAAAGAAAGCTCCATAGGAGGCCATTCTGGATCACACAACCTGCTTAGCTCCTACCAGGAGCTCAGAGAATGAAAGGGACTAGCTTCATATAAAAAGGACTAACACAGCCAAGAACACTCATTAATGAAGATCACTCTGCTGAGTTATTTAAGGGCTGTCCACTCCACCCCCTACTCAGGAGCTTAGACAAGCCCTGTTAATGGATAGAATACCTGACACTCACACTCTATAAACTCACAAGAGAAAAGAGGAAAAGGACAGGTAGCAATGTAGCATTCTGCAAAACATAATAGCTAAAGAGAGACCAAGCCGCTTTTGCACAAATCCAGCAAACACAGCACAGAGATGCAACCTCAGCAGTGGCTGTGTGGTAATTAAGGGACACCAAACCTGGAGAAAAGTGAAAACAATGATTTATTGCCCCTCTGCAGGACTACAGTTAGTCTTGATCTCTGGGATTCAGAGTCAAGAATGACAAAGTGATAAATATTAGGGAAGGAAGAGAGCAATTCTGGCACAATCCAAGAGGTGACCTGAGTCCCAACTGCAAGAGACATCAGCACAGCCAAACAGTAGTAAGAAGGAGATTCTGGCCTGCAATACTGAGTCATTGACAGGGGATATACTGCATTCCGCCCTTGGTAATTTAAGTTAGACCTCCCCTGCTCCATTCCAAAAAAAAAAGACCAAGGTTTTAACACCTAAAAGTAACCATTCTCTAGAGGGAATTTACTAGGCAGCGAAAATGAACAAAGCAACCTTAAAATTGGCTCCCACAAGCCTCTGACATCAGGGACCTCATTCCTCTCCAACAGAGAATGCCCCAAATATCCCATGAAATAGTGCTTTTTTTTCCCCTTCATCAGCTCCCTGACTTTGCACTCATTCTATCAACTGTTCAGTGTTCTATGCATCACAACACATACATTGTCTTATGTCCTCTGACCTGATGTGATGAAGTTGATTATAGATTTTTTTTAGAGCTAGAAAGGACCTTAGAGGCCATTTAATTCAATGCCCTTATTTTTGGATTAGAAAACACCGCCATCCCCAACTCTCCACACCCCAACTAGCTAGTGACTAAATTGGGACTAGAACCTGGTCTCCTGTTTAGTGTTTTTTTCTACCATTCCATTAAGGTTAAACAAATAAAGCTGCCAGATGGAGCTAAATGTTAAAGGGAAGGAACTTTGCCTATAAATGGTATGCTTAAACTTGCTGGCCCAACTGCTACCAACACTTCTCTGGACTCTGCTTTATCACTTTCTCCATCTACTGGCTGCTCCAGGTTATTTTCGTGTAATATTTGGTTCCCTTTTTCTCTTAGTCCTAAGCTACTTAGAGTACAGGTGTTTAATAACTCGTTACTACCTCTCTCTACTACTCACTCTTAGCACCTAAAGACTCCCAGTAGCTTTTCTCAGCATACACCACCTCAACAGGCCCTCGATAGCTCCTCTCACCTCTCTCCTTTATACCTCGCCTCTCACACACCTCTCTCCATTTGTTTCTGCTTCGCCTCCTAGTGTCTTTTAAAAAATAGCATATAACTGTCAACCAAAACTGCTTTTATTCCCCTCGCTCAGGGTTACTGCCTTCAAAATTATATACTACACATGGAATGTGACTGGATCTGGACTTTAGAAGGAGCCAAGATACCCCTTTCTTTATGCAAAATCTGAACTGAAACAAAAAAGTGGGTATAAAGGATTAATAGCTAGGCTCATTCACAGTTACTATGTTACAGAACTCTGCATAGTGTTTAACTGCAGGCCAGAAAAGAGAATAGCCTCATGTCAGGGGCCGGTTCAAGGACAGTAGAGAACTGGCACTAAGGATCTCAGTGCCAACACACAAGTAGAACAGAGCTCATGCTGGCTGGCTCCTGGTTCACCACTCTCCACACATACACATTTTTAGAAAACTGCCCTTGATCCACTTGTCTACTTTGTGCCATCTGGGCACATTACCAGCCAAACTGTTCCAAAAACAGTCACAGAAGTAGCAGTACATAGAGGAAAGAGTTAAGATAACTATAATAGATAAGGAGTCAGTTGTATAAACATAGTACTGTTAATTAGTCACATGCCTTTAAGAGTTTGGTATTAAGTACAAAACATGTAGTCATTATAAACTTAACTGAGCAAGAAGTACTTTTTTTCTTTTTAAACTTTTGACTTACTGTTTCCAATTTTTAAATAATACTTTTAAAAAGGAAGCAGGGGAGAAGAGGCTAACACAAAACTCTTCCTCATCAAAGACTTGACCCCGTAGTCTGAGATATTTCCAAAGAATAGCTTATGTTCTAGAAACTCAAAACTGTGTCAATACTTTGTCTATTAGGTGAGCTACAGCTGTTCATCCCCACAAACCAGAATGGCACAGCTTATTACAGAGAGTATCCTTTTGGATGAGGACTAGCTGGGTAAGTAAGACCTTCTAAGCCTTAGTAGACAATTCTCACTGGCCCTCATCCTTCACAGCCCTAGGAGTAGGCTGCCCCAAAACACCAATGCCAGATAAACATATCGTATAGAGGAATGCATCATATCTTCCTGCTGAGTGACTACTACTACAAGTTAATACCTGTGCCAGAAGCCCACAAATTATTACAAACCTTCTTCTTTTCTCCTGCCCTCTACCCAATATCTTAAGACAAGACACTTAACTACAGAAATCACCTCCCCCAAATTGCATTAATCTCTTTTCAAAGGGAGAAACACAATGGTCATAAATAGCACATGAGGTAACATTTCTTAGGTGCCTACTAGATGCTAGGCATTATGTAAAGCTCTTAAAATACATTATTCTCACTGAATCCTCTTAACTATCTAATGAAGTAGGTATTATTGGTCTATGTAATTTACAGGTTACCACATTGAAATTCAGAAAGTTTATATAAGTTATTCAAAGCCACATAGCTAGTTGGAGCTAAACTGCATTAAGGATGTTGGAAGCAAAATTTTTCCTCTACCCTTCTAGGTTCTTTTTGGCTGGCCTAATAATTAAATTAACAGATCAATAGGAAAAAAACAATCAAATTTAACTTAGTACATACAGGAACCCCAAAGATATGAGGCTCTAAGAAGTGACCAAAGCAGGCAGCTTTTCTACTTTTTAAACAAAGAAACAATTATTTGTAAAGATTTGACAAAACAAAGGTGTTTTGCTTGGAATAGCAAATTAATGAAGTAACAAAGTACGTTTACACAGCTTTCCTGGTCTTAAATTCCCTATCTCTGGTGATAAGGATAACTTCTATCCTCCTAGTATATAGAGGATATCTTCATATGGGAGATTTTTTTCTTACTTTCAGAGGGACAAAGGCAGGTCAGATTATTCTTCTTGCACCTACTGTTTCTCAAGCAACTTTAATTCAAAATAATCAATGTGCCAAAATGGCATATTTTGGGGTGACTTGCCTTAAATTCCATCAAGGGTAACATACTGGAAAGAAAGTACACAAACTCCCCCCACTGAGGTCTATGAAACAGTACTAGTTCCTCCTAAACTTCAATTAAAAAAACACTTGTTGAAGGTGGAGAACTTAGTTATCTAGGGCTAATAACCTATTTTGTTACCCAAAACCTTAACTTTAGTCAGAACTCCACTAATCAGCCCCTCACAGAGCAAGTGACCAACAAATGCATCCTATAAGTTCAAGTTCATTTCTCTTGTAAGCATCTCAAGATTTTAGTACATTGACCTAGGACACTTTAACCTGTACATTCTCAAAAACAAGGGACTGAGACGTCCGGCCAAGATAGAGGTCTAGACATACATACTGCGTCTCCCTCCACAACTAAGAAGAAATACAACTACCTCAAAACTAGAGACAACCAGAAATTCCAGAAAACTGAGCTGCATGGAAATCCAACAAACAAAAATATAAAGAAGAAATACTCATCCAGACAGGTAGGAGGGGCGGAGCCGGGGCAGTGAGGATGCGGTGTGGCAGTGGCGGCAGTCACACGTTTTAAAAAGTCGGGAGGGACACCTGGGGTGTCCTCCCAGCACCAGACCTGACTGCACATTTCACAGTCCCAGCACCAGGGTAAATAAAGCCTCACTGCTTCTGACTGTGCAAACCAGTGGGGGTTGGGGCAGAGGCAGAAACTGCCAGTCTTTCATCAGAGTCCACTTGTTTAAAGGGCCCCCATGGTCCTAGAACATCCGCAGACCCACCCACTCTAGGAACGATGGCCAGGGCAACAGCTAGAGAGGCACCAGTCCCATACAGAAGTGGGAGAAGTGACTGGAAAAAGGACTAGTGCTGAGCAAGCGGCATTGTTCCCTCTCAGACCCCCCACCCCCACATACAGCACCACAGCGTGGTGAAACGGGTCAACCTGTACTGATGAATCCCTAAGGCTCTGCCCCTTACAACATAACAGGTGTGACAGCTCTACCTAAGACACAGAGGCAAACAAACACAGGAGCCTGTCAGAATGAGGAGACAGAGAAGTATGGCCCAAAAGGGGGAACGGATCAAGGTTGCAGTGAGAGAACTAAGTGACCAGGAGAGAGCCAACCTAACAGACAAGGAGATAGCCAACCTAACAGATGCAGAGTTCAAAACACTGGTGACAAAGATGCTCACAGGCTTGACAGATATGCTTGAGTATGGCAAACACATAAGAGACAAAGTGAAGGCTATGCTAAATGAAATGAAGGAAAATCCACACAAAACCAATGGTGATGGGAAGGAAACCAGGGTTCAAATCAATGACTTGGAACATAAGGAAGAAAATAACAGTCAACCAGTACAGAATGAGGAAACAAGAATTGAAAAAAATGAGGAGAGGCTTAGGAACCTCTGGGACAACTTTAACCATGCCAACATCCAAACCATAGGGTACCAGAAGCAGAAGAGAAAGAGCAAGAAATTGAAAACTTATGTGAGAAAATAATGAAGTACAACTCACCAAATTTGGCAAAGGAAATAGACATGCAAGTCCAGGAAGCACAGGGAGTCCCAAACAAGCTAGACCCAGAAAGGACCGCACCAAGACACATCATAATTAAAATGCCAAAGGTTAAAAATAAAGAGAGAATCTTAAAAGCAGCAAGAGAAAAGCAGAGAGTGCATATAAAACCATCAGCTGACTTCTCAAAAGAAACTTTGCAGGCAAGAAGGGACTGGCAAGGAGTATTCGAGGTGATGAAAAGCAAGGACTTACAAACCAAGTTTACACTATCCAGCAAAGCTATCGTTATCATTTAGAATGGAAGGACAGATAAAGTGCTTCCCAGAAAATGTAAAGCTAAAGGAGTTCATCATCACCAAGCCATTATTATATGAAATGTCAAAGGAACTTACTTAAGAAAAAGAAGGTCAAAATTATGAACATTAAAATAACAACAAACTCACAACTATCAACAACTGAATCTGAAAAATAAAAACAAGATTTAACTAAGCAAACCAGAATAGGAACAGAATCATAGGTACGGGGATCATTTGAAGGGTTATCAGCTGGGAGGGCGAAGGGGGAGAAATGGGGAAATGGTGCAGGGATTTAGAAGCATAATCGGTTGGTACAAAATAGACAGGGGGAAGTTAAGAATAACACAGGAAAGGGTGAAGCCAAAGAACTTATATGTACAACCCATGGACATGAACTGAGGGGGCTGCGATTGCTGGAGGGGATGGGGGTACTGGGCAAAGGGGAGCAAAGGAAAAAAATTTGGAACTACTATAACAACATAACCAATAACATATACTTAAAAAAAAAAAACCAAGAGATTGAAAACAAGGACTCAAACAAGTATTTGTTTACCCAGGTAGAGACAGAAAGTAGAATGGTGTTTGCCAGGAGTAGGAGAGGAAGAAGTACAGAGTTATTGTTTGAATTTCAGTTTGGGAAGATGAAAAAATCCTGGAAATGGAAGGCGGAGATGATTGCACACCAATGTGTTATTTAATTCTACTAAACTGTACACTTAAAATTTTTATTTTTTTAAAAAGAGAGGTCAGTGTTTTTCTTTCCACAGGCACTACCTGATCCCCACAAAAACTCCATCCCAACTTTGTACAACGTCAGCATAACTGATTATCAGCTGAAAATTACATCATGATACACAGTACTAAGTATGGGGCCAAACATACAAATGGGGCAAGGAAAGGAGCCACATATACTGAATCAACAGAGAGCCATGAACTTTTGGGCAGGAATGGAAACTCAAAATGAACCCTGAGCAGTCTTCAAGACAACCTTGTGGCAGTCTGCAGAATAATAATCGAAATTCACAAAGCCACCAATGCACTGAAGCACCAACAATATTCTAGGAAATCCTTAGGGATCTGGGTTTGACTTCTAATCTTTGCCATCTTCACTGAATGAGGCTCCAGGTACCTTGATGGTTCCTAGAGTCCCTAGTGAATTCCCAGAGATAGAGACAACCAAATCTATTTTTCACATAATAAGAATTCAGTAACACCACCTGAGGACCCTCCCACCTTACACAGGTCCCCCTCACCCCACAAGGAACCTTGTTTGCCAAAGTGTTGCCTAGCATTTACATATCCCCACATAATGAAGACTTTCCCAGATTGTTTTTTTCTATCCTGTTTCCAATTCAAGGGGAGAGAAAGAAGGCTACAGCAAATTGTGTTGCCATATAGGAGAGTAGAATGAATAATGAATATGGGAACTTATCCAGGACTAAAACCTGTCCCCCACACTGAGGTAAACCAGGTGCACAGAGGAACAAGCCAACCACGGAGAGACACAATTAAGTGGTACCTCAGACGCTTGCCTCAGAGAAGCAGAGGGGAGGTTTAATTACAAACCCAAGTGAATGACATTTAAATAAGATTAAAAACAGGAAGGAGACAGCCTCCAGCAGAGCACAAATAAATGTCTCAGAAGAATCAGGCCAGAGAGAGCTGTCTGTTTGAACAGCTTTTACATGCTATGAAGAGAAAGAGATACAAAGCAAAGACAAGACTCTGTCTGCCAGGCCCCATTTTGTGGCCTGGCATGGAGCTAGGATGAGATGACACAGATCCCCAATCAAAACCCACTCATTAGGGGAAATGGATAAGTAATTTCACAGTGACTGATAGAAGAGAAATATTAGCATTTCACTTGCTTAGGAGGTAGAGGAACTCAAAGGACAGACTAGAAATAGCACTAGTATAACAAGCCAATGCCTCCAAAACCCCAAAGGCTTAATATAAACTCTAGCCAATTCTAGCATCTCTGGATAAAATCACCAATTACTCAGGGAGATTGCAAGCAATCAGCAGGCTCACTGTCAATCAGCAAAGTGGCGCAGGCAGGACTTAGAAGCCAGCACCTACCAGTAGAATAATTTAAAAATACTCTAGGTGGCTTCTCAGAATATAAGCATCTGTCTGGATGCAAACCCAAGCACCTCACTGAAACAGAGGCCAACGAATTAAACAGGAAAATGAAATGGCTTTGTTTGCAAGCTATGAACCTTTCCAGGTGAAGAATGCATATTAAGTACGTACATCCAATGGGAAGACTCTGGGAAGATGGCAAAGTAGAAAGCACTAGGACTCTCTCTGCCCACCTAGATGATAACTGCACTGATAGAATCTGTCTGATTAACTGTTTTGGAAACTCTGGACTCAGATGAAGATTTGCAGCTTCCGGAAGACTTGGATGGTACATTTTGGTTAATTTCAATTTTAGCTCTTAGCACAGTACAGCTACCCATCCCCTGCCCTCAGACATGTGACAAAACCCATAGACTTGTTCCTGGAGCAGCATGCACATAGCTTGTTGAAGATAAGATGGGCAAAAATGACCTTGTCCTCCTAATATGCAATGGCTTTGCACCCCTGCTTCTGATCCTAGGCGTGCAAACACATTGTTGTTGCACCTCTCCCACTATTGCAAGCCCTTCCCCCTCTAGATAAGTGACTTACTGGAGACTTACAGGGCCAGTATCCCTTTTCCTCCTCCTTCATTTTTCACTTTCCCCCTTTAGAAAACCAGACATTAAAGACTAGGGCATTCAAAAACTGCACATACAGGGAAAGTTAGAAAGTGACAGTGCATGCCCAAGAAAAGGCTCAGAAGAGACCTAAGAAGACAGTAAGTTTACAGCTCAAGCTGATCCTCAGCACAAACAGCCTGTAACAATAAAAAACAAACAAACAAACAAACAAACAAAAAAAAACCGATAACAAGCCCTGACTGCTGTGGCTCAGTTGGTTGGATGTCATTCTGCAAAGCAAAGTGAAAAGCTGCCAGTTCGATTCCCAGTCAGGGCACATGCCTGGGTTGCTAGTTCAGTTCCAGGTCAGGGTGCATACAAGAGGCAACAGACTGATATTTCTCTCACACATCAATGTTTCTCCCCCTCTCTTTCTCACTTCTTTCCCCTCTCTCTAAAAATAAATAAATAAAATATTTTTAAAAATTTAAAAAGGAAAACAAGAACAAAACCAGCAACTCTGAGGACGGGGCAGAATCTGATTTCTTGAAACTTGAAGACATTATGTTAAGTGAAATAAGCCTCACAAAAAAGACAAACACTATATGGTTCCACTTACATGCTGTACTTAGAAAGTAGACTCTGATGGTTGCCAGGGGTTGAGGAAAGGAGGGAATGGAGAAGTATTATTTAATAGATACGGAGTTTTAGTTTTACCAGATGAAAAGTTATAGGAAAAGGTGGTGGTGATGGCTGCATAACAATGTGAACATATTTAATACCACTAAACAGTATACTTAAAAAATGGCTAAAATAGTAAATTTTATGTTATGTGTATTTTACCACAATAAAAAAAAGTCAGTCCATCAATAGGCTGAACTGTCTAAAGGCTTCACACACCTCTAGACAAACTGAAAAAAACAAACAAACAAACAAACAAACAAAAAAAAACCATGTTAGGGTCTGTCTTACCATTCTCCTTGTTGTTGAAGTGTATCAGCTAACAGGGAAAATACAGCTCTCAACTATCTCCAATTCCACATTACTTGGAACACTGCAATCCTCACAGTTACTGCCCATCCTCTTATTTATCATGAAAATGAGCTTTTATGTGAAAGTTCCCACATGAACCTTAGACTCTGGGAAATGCAGGATCCTATATACCTCATTCCTATGTAACTGCCTCTAACTAAGCATGCTTAGAAGCCACCGCCGCCTTCTAGGGCCCTATTCCACCTGCTTATTATTTCCAACATTGCCCAACTGAAAGACAGCCAAAACCACTCTTTAAAAAATCTAATACTCAATGAGGCCATGTAGATCCAAAAACTTACTTGCTGCCAAAATGAAAGAAAACCAGTAACAGACCTGTCCTGCTCACTCAGATCCAGAGAACGAAGATACCAGTGAAACTAAATGACATGTTCCTTTAGAACTAGGATAGACACAGCAACAAAAGCATAGCTACTCCTTCCTCTATCTTTCTAAGTAGACAAGATACTAATAGGCCTCTGGATAGGAAGTGACTTCACATACAGAGAAAAGAACAGAGATTGCTCACTCTTTTAGGGGTTTTTAGGTGGTAAACTTTTTCTCCCTCTAACAGGCTAAACCTATTAGAAATTCTTATGTTTTGCTTCTGCCAAGTTTCTGAGGAGATGAGAAAAATATTCAAATTTTGGATTTAGCCAAATGTGGTGAATTGAAAGGAAAAAAATAGTTTCCTGGCTTTCTTTTCCAATCCTGAGCTTTCTATACTGCTATACAGAATCTTTCATAACAAAATTATGGAAAGAGAGAAATACCTTCTAATGTCCTCTATTAGAACTCTTTAACTTTGAGAAGAACTGATTATCCACAGAAGCTAAAAGCCTCCATCTTTCTGCACATGCAAGCAAAAACAGTCTTAATTGGTACATCAAGACTAGCATGCATCTTTTAACATATTCCCTTAAATCAGAGAAAATTGGGGGGAAAGAGGAAGAACAATTTAAAAAGCAATTTTAAAAACAAAACAGCAATAGCAGCTCCCAAAATTCCTCTTCCCATCTACTCTAGCTGTTAACTGCTATATTCTTTCCCACCTGGATACCCTCTTCAAAACTAAAAGAAACAATAATGTAGAGTTATATAAGATGTCACTATTGGAGGAAAATGGGTGAAGGACACAAAAAGTCTCTGTACTATTTTTGCAACTTCCTGTGTATAATTATATTGATATGCAGTTTAAGAAAGAAACTAAACTAAAAGAAGATGACAATTAAAAGTTCAAAAGATAGTTGCCCAAAATCTGGAGGGGCTACCAGTCAAAACTATACCTATATATAGAAATTGCCAGATAACTCTATGATTCAGGTCATTCTTTCATATGACAACACCTACATTATAAAAGCTTCCAATGAAAGGTTCTCGATTTCCAGTCTCAAGGTATGCCTGAACCATGAAGTCATAGGCTTCTGCCAATGACGAGAGAGCTAGCTGGATCCAGAAAGCTGTGACACTCTCTGGGTTCTGCATTTTCCATTTCCCAACGTACAATTTCTCTTTTTCATATAGCTGTGAATGCTTCAGATGCCATTTAACACAGTGGAGCTGAACAGCACGGGGGAATTTAAGGACCTTTCTTCCTGCAGGGAGGCAAATGTTGCCTAGTGATTGGAGTCTGAACAAGGAGTCAGGAACTCTTAGTTCTAATCATGACTCTGTTTAGTATCTGGTTCCATGATCCTCAGCAAGTCACTTATCCTTCAATGCTTCCACTCCCTTCCCAACAAATGGTGATAAAAATAATGACATCACCCACAGATGTAGCGGAGTGAACAGGTATAAAGGATTATAATCCATAAATAAATGTAAAATATAAAATGCCAGTATAGATTCCAGGAGGATCCAGTCAAGATGGCCAGGTAGAAAGGCATGGCCCACCTATTCGCACAACCACATTAAAATTACAACTGAGCCCTAGCTGGTGCAGCTCAGTGGTTGAGCACTAGCCTGTGAACCAAAGGGTCATTGGTATGATTCCCAGTCAGGGCACATGCCTAGGCTGCGGACCAGGTCCCCAGTTACGGACATGAAAGAGGCAACCACATACTGATGTTTCTCTCTCTCTCTTTCCCCCTCCCTTCCCCTCTCTCTAAAAATAAATAAAATCTTAAAATAAAAACCAACAAAATTACAACTAAAATATAGAACAATCATCAGCCACAATGGTCAGAATCAAGTTGAATGAAAGTCTGACAACTATGGAATTAAAGAAACTACATCCATTGAGATGGATAGGAGGGGCACAGACACAGAACAGGCTAGTCTCTCAAGCATGTGTGGTGGATAAAAACTCCAGAGGGATACCCAGGGGCGAGGAATCACCGCCCCACACCAGGCCCCCCTAGCCCAGGGTTCCAGTGCCTGGAAGATAAGTTCCCACAACCTCTGGCTGCAAAAACCAGTCGGGATTGAGTCAGTGGAAGAAATTGCTGGAGCCCAAGCAGTTCTTCTTAAAGAACCCAAACAGGGACTCACCTACTCAGACTCACTCCCTCTGAGCTCCAACACTGGGGTAGCAGCATGAAAGGCACCAGTGGCATACAGGGAGAAACTGAAGTGTCTGGCATCAGGGTGAGCAGAGGCCATTGTCTCTTTTCTAAACCCTCCCCTACAGGACATGCAAACTGGTGCCATATCTGAGACCCCATCAACCAGGCTAACACTGTTTGACCCACTTTGGAGATCCCCAGAGACTCTGCCCCAACCAAATTACAGGCCCACCCAAGCTGCTTGTGCATATGAATAGCTGGTCTTGTCTCAGGCTTCACAACATTCTAAATCCTGTCAAGCAACAGCTGGCTTCAGTGAGCTCCAGGCCTGGCCTAGCAGCAAAGCAGTCAGCTTAGATTCACAGGTTGGCTTCTTGTGGGAATCTCCAAGCCCAGCACAAGTAGCAGCCACCTCAGGTTGCTTTATAGCTCAGGCTGGGTGCCCCGGGCAAAACACAGGTGGGGGCTGACCTTGTCCTGCACCATGGGGGAACCCCAGGGCCAGTGCACCCAGTGGAGAACTACAGACCACGTTGGAACACCACCACCCTGCCCCTGCACAGCTGATCCTCCACAAAAGGCACAGGCTGGTGGTCAGTGGTCCTAGCCAGTCCTTACAACTGACTGGCCTGGGTAAATCCCACCCATTGATCTGCCAACAGCAACCAGGGCTTGTCTGCAAGAGGAAGATGTACTTAGCCCACACGAAGGGCACACATTGAGTACCCAGTTAGGGTGACATGGGAGGCTATGCCACTGGACCCTACAGGACACATACTACATTAGACCATACTACCAAGGCATGAAGTCAAAGCAGCTCTGCTCAATACACAGAAACAATCACAGGGAGGCTGCCAAGTTGAGGAGGCAAAGAAATATGACCCAAATGAAAAAACAGAACAAAACCCCAGAAAAAGAACTATATGAAACAAAGATTGCCAACCTATCAGATGCAATGTTCAAAACACTGGTAATAAGGATGCTCAGAGAAATGATTTACAGCCAAAAAATAAAGAAGAAGTAAAGGTTACACAAAGTGAAATAAAGAAAAATATACAGAGAACTAATAGTGGTGGGAAGGAAGCTGGGATTCAAATCAATGACTTGGAACAAAAGGAAAAAATAAATATTCACCTGGAACAGAAAGAAGAAACAAGAATTGAAATAAATAAGGAGAGGCTTAGGAACCTCTGGGACAACTTTAAACGTACCACCATCTGAATCATAGGGATGCCAGAAGGAGAAAAGGAAGAGCAAGATAGTAAAAACTTATTTGAAAAAACAATGAAAGAAAACTTAACTAATTTGTTGAAGGAAATAGAAATACAAGACCAGGAAGCCAAGAGAATCCCAAACAAGTTGGACCCAAACAGGACCACACTAAGACACATCATAATTAAAATACCAAAGGTTAAAGATAAAGAGAATCTTAAAAGCAGAAAGAAAAAAGCAGAGACTTACCTATTAAGGAGTTCCCATAAGACTATCAGCTGATTTCTCAAAAGAAACTTTGCAGGCAAGAAGGGACTGGCAAGAAGTATTCAATGTGATGAAAAGCAAGGACCTACAACCAAGATTACTCTATCCAGCAAAGCTATCATTTAGAATGGAAGGGCAGATAACATGCTTCCCAGACAATGTAAAGCTAAAGGTCATCATCACCAAACCATTATTACATGAAATGTTAAAGGGACTCATTAAGAAAAAGAAGGTCAAAACTATGAACATTAAAATGACCACAAACTCACAACTATCAACAACAGAACCTAAAGAAGATAAAAGCAAAAACAAACTAAGCAAACAACCAGAACAGGAAGGGGATCGTAGGTATGGGGATCAACTGGAGGGTTATCAGCTGGGAGGGGGAAGGGGAGAAATGGGGAAATGGTGCAGGGATCAAGAAGCATAATTGGTGAGAACAAAATAGACAGTGGGATATTAAGAATAGTATCGGAAAGGATGAAGCCAAAAACATATATGCACCACCCATGGACATGAACTAAGGCGGCAGATTACCGGAAGGAAGGGGGGTACCAGGCAGAAGGAGGCAAAGGGAAAGAAATTGAGACAATTGTAATAGTATAATCAATAAAAAATACTTTTAAAAATATTTAACAAGGTACAAAATATTCTGTGAATAAAGAATTAATTGGGGGTCCAAGGAACCTAAAATTAAAATAGGAATTCTTGACATGGAATCATGTGGGGCTCTTAGGAGTCCCTGCAATTACATGAAATTACCTCTGAAATTATAATATGAATGTGCAAACAGATATTTTTCTGGACACAAAGATCGTATCTTTCATATATTCTCAAAGGTAAAAAAGTGTTTCACTAGTATCTTTATTCTAAAACCCACTTTTCTATCTCTATGAGAGGAGAGTTTTAAGATCTAACCTTTTACTCAAAATAGGAGATCTGGGTAGCCTAGAAGTCAGAGAAGAGTTTCTGAACTTTCCATACCTTGGTGAAAAATAGTGATTGCTGAAAAGAGGGCACTGAGAGAGTCCTTTCCATATTCTAGTTGAAGTGAGCCTAAATATATTTCCCCACATACTCAAATACCATGGTGACAGGCATCATATAAATAGACAATGGCAGCAGGGAATAGGTCAGGGCTTGTATAAAACCAATATATCGGGCAGAATTAAATCCCTAAGTAACACAGCTGGCTTTGTAAATTCCACATAAGAATTTACATAGGTCCCTGGCTGGTGTGTCTTCGTTGGTTGAAGTGTTCTCCCACAGACAAAGAGTTGTGGGTTCAATTCCCAGTCAGGGTGCATGCCTGAGTTATGGGTTAGATCCCTGGTGTAGGTGAGGGTAATCCCTGGTCCAGGTACCAACAGGAGACAGCCAATCGATGCTTCTCTCTCACACTGATGTTTCTCTCTCCCCCTTCCTCTCTCTCTAAAGACAATGAAAAGATGTCCTCAATTGAGGGTTAAAAAAAAAGAAAAATTTACATAGAGACCTTGGGCTACCTCCCCAATAACAAAAAGCTACTGTAGTCAACAGCATAGAATTACAAGTAAAAATCACCACTAAACACCTACATTCCCAATGACAAAAGGCATTTCTACCCTAGCCAACTGCTTCCCAGACACCCAAGGACTTATGTGTGTCCACTCTAACAACACATATGCCCTACCAGTCTTATTTATAAATAAAATTCAATAAAAGTTTGCAGTACATATACAGGGAAGCATCTATAGACATAAGAATATATGCAAGCCCAGGCTGCTGTGGCTCAGTGGATTCAGCCTTGGCCTGCGAGCCAAGTGTCGCTGGTTCAATTCCCAGTCAGGGCACATGACTGGGTTGCACATCAGGTCCCCAGTTGGGGGCACGAGTGAGAGGCAACCACACAGTGATGTTTCTCTCCCTCTCTTTCTCCTTTCCCCTCTCTCTAAAAATAAAATAAACAGACAAATAATTATTTTTTTAAAATAAAGAATATTTGCCGTGATGAGTTTCACACACCTTCCTCAAATCCCTAAGTCTAGAAGGCAAAGAAAGAGTGAAAATAAGGGCAAACCATCATATGAGGGGCGGCACCAGCCAAAAAGTGGGTGGATCCACCAAAGCCACATTTATATTCACTGATTGCAATATTATACATTATTATGAGCTCTGATGCATCGCATGTAGTATAATATTTTGCAGCTTTCCTTAACACCTGCTGCTCCACATCCTACTATATACTCCATGTAAGACTACACAGAGCCAGGGTTCCAGAAGGACTCATCCAGTCTATATAGGAAAAGGAGCTAACCTCACTTGGCAAAGATATCTAGCACAAATATCTATACCTTAGAAGCAAGCAGTCATCCAGGTCTCACTAATGACACTCATATATACCTCCTCTCAACCTATCAAGAGCCTTAGAATGCCAATCAATCAGTTCTAAGATAGCATATAATTATTGTACAAACAGACCTGACATCACAGAGAGTTCTCAAAGACATAAAGTCAACTGACCAGCAGAGAATGGTCTCCTGCCCCATAATTTCCTAGCCAGAATGGGGAAATGTGAAGAGCCAGAAAAGAAATATAAAAGACATTTTTTAATGTCTTTAAAAGATAATTGCCTCTTTAAACAAAATGATGGCAATGCATTGTGGGGTTTATAACCTATGCAAAAGTAAAATGTATGACAACAATAGCACAAAGAACGGGATATAAGGTAGAGGTAGGAGAGCAATGGGAAGCCCAGGGCCCCAGAGAGAGAGAGTCAGAGTGAACTGCAGAAGGTGATGTAGAAAGGCAATGGAACAGGGCAATGAGGAAGAGGACGACAGATGATGAGGATCGGAGAAAAACCAGAGAAATCCCAGGAGCCAGAGCTGGGATAGCTAGGATAGGTTAGAAAGAAATAGAATTAAAAAAAATAAAACCATAAAAGAATCAAAGGCGAGCAGAAACAATCACTACTACCAACTCTTCAGTACTACATGTGTGACTTTATCCCAGTTATATACATAAACCATTTGTACTTCTTGTTAAGTTCTTCAACTGTATGTAACAACATCCACTGACTTGCATCATTTTTGTGTTTCTCTCTAATCCTAAATTTTTAGACCCTAACAATTATATAACTAACTGTCAATAGGCAACAAGGCAATCCTTTATAATTAAAAAGAATTGTTCCACTCTGGCCAGCGTGCCTTGCAGTTGGTTGGAGCACTGTTCCATAACTGAAAGGCTGCCGGTTTGATGCCCAGTCAGGGCACAAGCCCAGGTTACTGGTTTGATCCCCAGTCAGAGTGCATGCAGGAGGCAACCAATCAATGTTTCTTTCTTTCTTTTTCCTTTTCTTTTTCTTTCTCTTCTCTTTCTCTCTTTCTTTCTCCCTCCTTCCCCTCTCTAGAATGAGAAAATAAAAATAAAAAACTTAAAAAAACTTGTTTCTGCCAAAGAAATTCTACTAATTTAGTCATTTCCATCTCTTTTGATCTCTCTTTAGCTCTTCTGACATTCCCTCAGTCTGAAACTCTCACACAATCATTACTCTTTTATAAAATAGCAAAATGCCACTATTACCATTTAGTGTTATTCTCCTATTCCCCCTTCACCACCTAGACAGTAACTGCAAAGATCTCGCTAATCCATTAATTAAAAGATCTCTACTTCCCATTATGGAGAACTAAATTTAGAAAGCCAAATTGGGTTGGAAGGAAACTACATGTCACAACAAGTGAGAAAAGTTCCATGAAGGGGGCGGGGTTACTGGCCCTTAAAAAGCCTCTGACATCCTCCTCCACTGAGAATACAGAGAAGCTCTCCCACAAGTGGGGCAACCATTCATCACTATAATTACCTGGAGAAGACTTTATTGTACCATCAGGTCATGAAAGCCCCAGGACCTATCAGCAACTGAATGCCTCAGGGAACATGTCTCTCCTCTGCTTTCCTATAAGCTTCAATTAAATTGCACTAAAGAAAGGGGTGGCAAGCCAGCATTAATTGTACCCTTAAAGAAAAGCCACTTCCCACCTGCAGGGATGGCAGTGACTTTACTGGGCTACCAAAAGGATACAAAGACAAAAGTAAACACTGTAATTTGCTGTTTTTGTCTCTGGCACAGGGGGAGTGGTACAATTGACACTGTCTGTAAACAGTAATAATGCCAGATGTAACACAAAGAACAGGATTCCCCCATCTCTCCGCCCCCTCCACACCCCCTCTCCCTATGACATTCCTCCTGGGATTACTCATCTTGAAGAAACACACAGAAGCCTCCCCATAGTCCATATGCTGCTACCAAATGGAATAGAGGAAGAATCCAAGTTTGGACTGACTCCTCTCTCTTACTCATAAGAAGATACATTGGAACTCACAACTGACAAAAAAAATAAGAGGGAAGAGAGGGAATGAGAGAGGAAGTATAGGATAGGTATGTGACATGCCCATGTCTGGATTAGACAAGGCTAAAATGACAAAATATATCAATGAAAATAGAAGCATCCTAAACAAACTGAAAAGTTTTAAAATAATTCATCTTATGCCTAGGACTAAGGACTCAGTAAAGATACAGGAAAAGAGGATTAATTAAAAAAAGAAAGTTACCTGACCAGAGCTCCCGCCAGGTGTAATGCAGGCGTACTCTACACTTCTTCTGGTAGCAAAGTAGCTTATGTACTACCTGAATGCAGCGTCTGTAACAGAGAAAGAGAAAAACTGGGGGTAAGCCTAAAAATATGGTACAACTGACTAAAGACACCCTTTCTTTAGTGAGGCAGCTTTGCTAAGGCCACTAAAGATGCTGGATATAAATCTATACACATGCAAAAAAAAAAAAACAAAAAAAAAAACATTTCTACCGGCAGCCTTCTGGTACCTAAATATCTCCCCAACACACACAAACATACACACACTGCTTGTGTTAATTCCCCTTATCAGGAGGAAAAGGGGGCTATAACCACATACAGATTAAAAGTCAGACACTATTTGATACCATTCCCTTGAGTATCTTTCCTTGGAAGAAGAATGGACCAGAATTATATTGCTCCATTCAAAGTTGCAAACACTGGGCAACCCCTTCAGATCTATTTAAACTTGTTTTTTTAATTTTGATTAAAATTTAAATAAATTTACATTTAATTAATGTGAAATTAACTTGAATTTTATTTACATTAAAAGTTAAATTAAAAATTCAGTTCTTCAGTTGCACTAACCATGTACCAAATGCTTAATAGCCACATATGGCCAACGGCTACCATATCGGAAGGCACAGATACAGAAATTTTCTATCGTCACAAAACGTTCTATTGGACAGTGCTGTTCTATATCACAGAAATATTCAACAGTATTCACATCCCAACAACATATGTTTTTGACAGTATTTCTGAATAAGCAGTTAGTAGGCTGATATGAAAGACATTTTAAACACTATAAACCTAACAAAAAAAGTGTTTTTCATGTTTAACCGGAGGAGGGTTTTTGAAAGCTTAAAAAGTCATAGATGAAAGTACGAAGTACTAATGAAATTTCTTCCTAAAATGAACATCTCATTTGATGAAAAAAACTATGATTGAAACTGAAAGCCAAACTCTTTGGAAAACTGCATTTGCAGCAAATAACATGAAAGGATTACTAAGCTTAATATATATATATATATATATATATATATATATATACACACATACACACAAATTAATAAAGAAAACATCATTAATACCCCTAATAAGAAAAATGGACAAAGAAAATGGACAATAAATTCATCTACCCCACCCCACAAAAGGCAAAATATGGTAAGTTAACATTTTTCTGCAATGTTTAAATTCATTTAAAACAAGATTCTATTTTTACATATCAAATTAATATAGATTTTAATGCTGACAAAGGTACAGCACAAGAGCCACTAGTCCATTATTAGAGAAAGTATAATTGGTACAGAGCCTTTTTAGGAGGCAATCTGGCAATCTCTATCAATAGTCTTAATGATGTTTATTTCCTTTGACCCACTTATACCACTCGAGAGAATTTAGCATTAAGCCAGAGTGCAAAAAAACTATACAAAAATATGTTCATCATAATCTTATTGGAAACAACTTTGGAAAGAATGTCCAATGCTGAGAGAATAGAAAGTAAATCATTCTACATGTTATATACTCAATTATGATCTTCCAAAATTCCTATGTTGAAGCCCTAACTCCCAATGTGACTGTATTGGGATATGAGGCCTTTAAGAAGGTAATTAAAGTTAATGAGACTTCCGTCCAAGATGGAGACCTAGACTGACACGCTCTGTCTGCCTCCCCAACTAAGAAGGAATACGACTACCACAAAACCAAAAATAACCAGAAGTTCCAGAAAATAAAGCTACATGGAAGTCCAACGTATGAAGTTATAAAGAAGTGGTGCTCATTGGGACAGGTAGGAGGGGCAAAGCTGGGACGGAGAGGTCAAGCTGTGCTGGTGGCCGCAGCTGTGGCGATGGTGGTGGGACAGCGGTAAGCACAGACACCCGTATTTAAGGGGAGGCAATAAGTGCCTGGGGAGCACCTCTGGCTGCAGACCACACCCCTCAGCTCAGGATTCCGACGCCGGGGGAGGCAGACCCCCATTGCCTCGAACTGTGAGGACCAGAGGATGTGGGGTCGGAGAAGGAAGCTCCCTGTCTCTCAGAGGAGAATGAATGGCAGGAATCCATCTTGGACCCCCACCCCCACACAAAGTGCCACAATGTGGTGAAAAGGGTCACCCGGTTGTGATGAGTGCACAGCGCTCTGCCCCCTATAGCGCAGGAGGTGTGACAGCCCCGCCCAGGAAGCAAAGGTAAACTCAAAACGGTCAGGATGGCACAGATCATGATAGAGATCCTGGTGACGCAGCTGAGCAGACAGCAAATATCTAATCTAACGACTCAGCAGATAGAAAATCTTTCTGAGGCTCAGTTCAGAGCTTTGGTTATACGAATGCTTATAAACCTAACAGCAGATCTTAAACAAGACAGGGAAGGAATAAAGGCTAGTCCTGCTGAAATGAACAAAAACACATACGAAACTAGCGGTGAGGGAAAGAAAACCAGGGATCAAATCAATAAATTGGAACATAGGGAAGGAACAACCAGTACAGAAAGAGGAAACGAAAGTGAGGAAAATGAGGAGACTCAGAAACCTATGGGACAGCTATAAGCGCGCCAACATCCAAATCACAGGGTGGCCAGAAGGTGAAGAAGAAGAACTAGAAATTGAAAAATTATGTGAAAAAAATAATGAAGCAGAACTTCCCTAACTTGGGGAAGGAAATAGACTTACAGGTCCAGGAAGCACAGAGAGTTCCAAAAAAAACTAGACCTAGGGAGAACCACACCAAGACACATTATAATCAAAATGTCAAAAATTAAGGGTAAAGAGAGAATCTTAAAAGCAGCAAGAAAGAAGAGAATTACATACAAAGGGGTCCCAATAAGGCTATCAGCTGATTTCTCAAAACAAACTCTGCAGGCAAGAAGGGACTGGCAAGAAATATTCAAAGGAATGAAAAGCAAAAACCTACAACCACAATTACGCTATCCAGCGAAGATGTCATTCAGAATAGAAAGGCAGAGAAAGTGCTTCCAGGACAAAGTAAAACTGAAAGGGTTCATCAGATCCAAACCACTGTTATATGAAACGTTAAAGGGACTTGTTTGGGAGAAAGAGGATCAAAACTATGAACATTAAAATGAAAACTGTATCACAACAACCAACAACAGAAGCTAGGGAATCAAAACAAAGGCAAACTAAGTAGGCAACGAGAGTAGGAACATTATGGGGGGAAGTAAGCAGGGAGGGGGAAGGGGGAAAGGGAGGGAGATGGTACAAGAATTAAGAACCATAGTAGGAGGGAGTGGAGTAGATAGGAAGATATTGAGAACTATATGCACAACCAATGGGCATGTTCCCCTTGGGTGGGGGACAACTTGAGGAGTGGGGGGGTCACTGGGTGGAGGGGAATAAAGGGAAAAGAAACTGGGACAACTGTAACAGCATAATCAATAAAGCATACTTAAAATAAAGTTAATGAACATAGGGGTGCACATATTCTTTTTAAATTAGTGTTTTGGGGTTCTTAGGATTTATTCCCAGAAGTGGGATAACTGGGTCAAAAGGCAGATCCATTTTTAATTTTTTGAGGAAACTTCATACTGTTTTCCACAGCAGCTGTACCAGTCTGCATTCCTACTAACAGTACATTAAGGATTCCCTTTTCTCCACATCCTCACCAGCACCTGTTTGCTGATTTATTGATGACAGCCATTCCGGCAGGTATGGTTTTAATTTGTATCTGTCTGATGATTAGTGACATTGAGCATTTTTTCATATGTCTACTGGCCATCTGTAAGTCCTCTTTTGAGAAGTGTCTATTCAGGTCCTTTGCCCATTTTTATATATTGATTTGAGAGAGAGAGAGAGAGAGAGAGAGAGAGAGAGAGATATCAATTTGTTGTTCCATTTATTCATGCATTCATTGGTTGATTCGTGTATGTGTCCTGACCAGGGATCAAACCTGCAACCTTGGCATATCAGGATATTTCTCTAACCAATGTACCTATCTGGCCAGGGCCTTTGTCCATTGTTTAATTGGATTGTTTGTCTTCCTGGTGTCGAAGTATATAGGTTAGTTATACATTTTAGAAATTATCCCCTTATCAGATGTAACACTGGCAAATATGTTCTCGCACACAGTGGGTTCCCTTGTCATTTCGTTAACAGTTTCTTTGTTTTTCCTTTGTTTCCCCTGACCTAAGAGATCAGCAAAAATATTGCTATGAGAAATGTCTGAGATTTTAGTGCCTATGTTTTCTTCTAGGATTTTTATGGTTTCAAGTCTAACATTTAAGTTTTCGATACATTTTGAGTTTACTCTTATATATGGTGTAAATTGATGGTCTAGTTTCATTTTTTGCATGTATCTGTCCAATTTTTCCAATACCATTTATTGAGGAGACTATCTTTACTGTATTGTATGCTCTTGCCCACTTTGTCAAACATTAATTGACCTTAAAGGTGTGGGTTTATTTCTGGGATCTCTGTTCTGTTCCATAGATCTTATATGCCTGTTCTTATGTCAGTACCGGGCTGTTTTGATTACAATGGCCTTGTAGTATAGTTTGATATCAGGTATGTGATACTGCCAACTTTGTTCTTCTTTCTCAAGATTGCTGAGGCTATTCAGGGTCATTTTTGGTTCCACATAAATTTTTGGAATATTTGTTCTAGCTCTGTGAAATATGCCATTGGTATTTTCATAGGAATTGTGTTAAATCTATAGATTGCTTTGGGTAGTATGGACATTTTAATGACATTAATTCTTTCAATCCATGAACATGGTATATACTTCCACTTCTTTCTATCTTCCTCAATTTCTTTCTTCAATGTCCTATAGTTTTCTGAATAACTGTCTTTTACCTCCTTGGTTAAATTTATTCCTATGTACCTTATTTTTTGTTGTTGTTGCAGTAGTAAATGGGATTGTTTTCTTAATTTCTCTGATAGTTCATTATTGATGTATAAAATGCCACCGATTTCTGAATATTAATTTCATACCTTGCTTGCTACTTTACTGAATTCATTTCTTAGATCTTGTAGTTTCTTGGTGCAGGACCACGTGTTAGGACAAAATAAATCTTAACAAATTCAGGAAGATTTATTAAGCATCTTCTTGGATCACAATAGTATGAAACTAAAATTCAACTACAATAAAAAAAACTAAAAAACTGCCCCAGCTGGTGTGGCTCAGTTGGTTAGGTGTCATCTCGAGAACTGAGAGGTCACTGGTTCAATTCTCAGTCAGGGCACATGCCTGGGTTGCAGGTTCACCTCCAGTTGGAGCGCCTATAGAAGGCAACCAATCAATGTTCCTCTCTCTCACTGATGTTTTTCTCCCTTTCTCCCTCCCTTCCCACCTCTAAAAATCAAAAATAAAATAAAATATTTAAAACTGAAAAACATTCAAACACACGGAGGCTAAACAGCATGTTATTAAACAATGAATGAGTTAACAATGAAGATCAAGGAAGAAATCAAAAATTACCCAGCAACAAATGAAAATGAACACACAACAACCCAAAATCTATGGGACACAGGGAAAGCAGTCCTGAGAAAAAAGTTCATAGCATTACAGTCATACATCAAGACGCAAGAAATATCTCAGGTAAACAATCTAACCCTACGCCTAAAAGAACTAGAAAAATAACAACAAGCAAAGCTCAGAGTAAGTAGAAGGAAAGAAATAATAAAGATCAGGGTTGGGGGGTGAAGGGAGCAAGCAAAGAAGACAAAGAAAAAAAGAGAACTCATGGGCATGTACAACAGTGTGTGGTCGCTATGGGGTTGGGGGGAGAGGTGGAAGAGGGCATGGGAAGATAAATGTTAATAAAAAAAATACAATAAAAATAAATAAATTTTAAAAATTATCTCCTAAAATTTGTATTTAAAAAAAAAAAAGCAGAAATAAATGACAAAGACTTAAAAAAAAAGATCAATGAAACTAAGAGCTGGTACTTTGAAAAGATAAACAAGATTGACTAACCTTTAAACAGACTCATCAAAAAAAAAGAGAGGACACAAATAAATAAAAATTAGAAATGAAAGAGGAGAAGTAACAACTAACTCCACAGAAATACAAGAGATTGCACAAAAATACTATATGCCAACAAATGGACAACCTGGACAAAATAGATACATTCCTAGAAACATACAATCTTCTAAACTGAATCAGTAAGAATAAAAAAACCTGAATAGACCAATTAAAACTAATGAAATTGAAGCAGTAATCAAAAGACACCCAGCAAACAAGTCCTGAACCAGATGGCTTCACAGGCAAATTTTACCAAACAGTCAAAGAAAAATGAAGACCTATCCTTCTCAAACTATTCCAGAAACTTGAAAAGAAGGGAAGACTCCCAAGTTCATTTTACACAACCAGCATTATCCTAACTCCAAAACCAGATAGACACTACAAAGAAAGAAATTTATAGGCCAATATCCCTGATGGACATTGATGCCAAAATCCTCAACTAAATATTAGCACTGGCTGCTGTGGCTCAGTGGATTGAGCGTCAGCCTGCGAGCCAAGTGTCGCTGGTTCGATTCCCAGTCAGGGCACATGACTAGTTTGCTCGTCAGGTCCCCAGTTGGGGGCACGTGAGAGGCAACCACACAGTGATGTTTCTCTCCCTCTCTTTCTCCTTTCCCCTCTCTCTAAAAATAAATAAGTAAATAAAATTGTTTAAAAATAATTTTAAAATTTAGAAAAAAATAAATATTAGCAAACCAGATCCAGCAATACATTAAAAAGATCATATACCATGATGCAAGACTGGTACAATATTCACAAATCAATAAATGTGATATATCACATAAACAAAATGATAGATAAAAATCACATGATCATATCAATAGATGCAGGAAAAGCATGTGATAAAATTCAACACCCATTTATAGTAAAAAAAAAAAAAAAAAAAATCCCTCAGCAAAGTGGGAACAGAAGGATCATACCTCAACAAAGTAATGGCCATATATGACAAATCTACAGTCAACATGATAATCAATGGGTAAAAACTAAAAGCATTTCCCTTAAGATCAGGGACAAGACAGGGATGTCTGCTTTCACCACTCTTATTCAACATAGTACTAGAAGTACTAGCCATGGCAATCAGACAAGAAGAAATAAAAGGCATCCAAATTGGAAAGGAGGAAGTAAAACTGCCATTATTCACAGGTGACATAATATTGTACATAGAAAACCCTAGACTCCACTGAAAAAAGTTTTGATGTCAACAGAGTTGTCTATTTTGGGTTGTAGAATTATAGGTGAATTCTGTTCTTTCTCTTTTTCCATTTTCTCCAAATTTTCTACAACTATATTTTACTTTTACAGTTAAAAATCCACCATTTAAAACAAATTCATTTATAAAAAGTTTAACCTCCTCTAGAAAAGGGCACCAAGAAACTTTTTAGAGAATAAAAATGTTTTCTATCTTATCTGGGATCATTTGTTATAGGGATGTATACATGTGTCAAAACTCTTCAATCTTTATTCCACTGTAATTCTGTTTATAAGTCTTTGGCAATGGGGGTCTAGAAGCACAATGGGCAAATCATGAGAGAATAATATGGAGAAAATTAGTACAACAATCTGTGAACCAAGAATCTAAGTTCTGAAGGTTTAACTTGTTTTAAGGAATCACAGTGTAAATGTCCCTCTACTTTTGTCAAAGGGGGAAGACGTCAATGCAAAAACAAAAACTTTGGCTATTGTAAGGAAATAGAAATTGGAGTCCTTGTACATTACTGGTGGAAATGTAAAACAGTACTACCACTTTGGAAAACAGTTTAGAAGTTCCTCAAAATGGTAAACATAGAGTACTATATGACCCACCAATTTCACTACTAGGTATATACACAAGAAAAATGAAACATATATCCACACTGAAACTTGTACATGGATGTACACAGAAATATTATTCATAATAGCCAAAGGTATAAATAACCTGATGTCTATCGACTGAAGAACAAATAAATGAAATGATGTCATGTAGTCATACAATGGAATATTAATTAGCCATAAAAAGGTATGAGATACTAATACATGCTACAACACGGATGAAACTTGAAAACAATATGCTAAGTAAAAGACAGTCAAAAAAGGTCACATATTATATAATCTCATTTATATAAAATGTCCAAAATAGGCAAATATATATGGAAAGTAGATTAGGAGGAGGAGGGGTGAAAACAGAAGCCCAAAGCTTGAAGTATAGCTCCAGGCTCATCATACAAATAAAAAATTAAGAAGAAACTGTCACACCTATCTTTTCATTTATTTATTCAACAAATATTGACTGCATAACAACTAAACATCCAGCACTTAAGTCTTCCTAGAATTAAGTTCTTAAGTTCCTGGAAAATGGACCCAGATAACTTGCTAATTTTAGGCAAATGAAAGAGACTCTTCCTCTTGATACTATTCTGACATAAAAGAATGAGGCAGGGAAAACAAATACAAGAGACAAAATAAACAAGGCAAAAGGGCATAGCAAAAAAGTGTCTCCTTTCTACCTAATATGCCCAATTGCAATTCAATTGAATGACAACTTCAAGTAAAGAATACTTCTAGAGGCAGAACTGAAACTCTCTCAGGGTCTCTGGCTTTAATTGGAGACAAAGAGTATCCTAAGACTCTACTAACTTCAGCAGATACCATATCAATCCATAAGGTATCAATCTGACAGTTCACAGAAGCAAGCAAAAATGAGGGTAGCTAATTTCTTGGGCCTCCTAGCAGAGATGAAAAGAAGAAAGTAAGCCCTGGCCCAGTAGCTCAATTGGTTAGATCATGGTCCTGATACGCCAAAGTTGCAGGTTTGATCCCGTTAGAGCACATACAAGAACCAAGGAATATATAAATAAGCAAAACAACAAATCAATGTTTCTATCTCTCTCCCTCTTCCTCTCTCCGTCTAGAAACAACTAAGAGGAGGAGGAGGAGGAAAGGAAGCAAAACAGAAAAGAAGTAATTTTTAAAACCATGACAAACCTCCCTGTGGAGTGAGAGCCAAAGACACTAGCTAAAGAAATCAAAAGTGCCTGACAACATATCAAAGAAACAATGAAGTTAACTAAATTTGCAAGTTAAAATAATGAAAGTTTTCAAAAGTATTCCCAATAACGGGCCTGCTCTGCTACCTTACTTGTCTATTTTTATTACTTATTCACATCTCTCTCTTGTCTTCCCACATCATGTAGCTCTAAGTAGGAGTCATTAAGATATAATTTTATGAGAGAACAATGTAACAGATCTTTCTTGAAAGACTTCAGTATCTTCAAGAGTAATATTAAAAATACTTTTGAAACCATACAGAAATATAAATTAATATATAAATCAAAACATACATAAAAAAAATTAATTCCTTTACTCTCTAAATAAACTAAACTGTATCTAAATGACTTACCAGTGCTAAGACAAGAAGTCAAAGCAGCTCTACTTAATACACAAAAACAAACACAGGGAGACTGCCAAATTGAGGAGACAAAGAAATATGGCCCAAATGAGAGAACAGAACAAAACCCCCAGAAAAAGAACTAAACAAAATGGGGATAAGCAACATATCAGATGCAGAGTTCAAAACACTGATCAGGATGAAATAAAGAAACCAACAGTGGAGGGGATGAAGCCAAGATTCAAATCAACAATTTGATACATAAGGAAGAAAAAAGCATTCAGTCAGAACAGCAAGAAGAAAAAAGAATTCAAAAAAACGAGAATAAAATAAGGAGCCTCTGAGACATCTCGAAACATACTGACATCCAAATCATAGGGGTGCCAGAAGAAGAAGAGGAACAGCAAGAAATTGAAAACTTATTTGAAAAAATAATAAAAGAAAACTTTCCTAATTTGGTGAAAGAAATAGACATACAAGTCCAGGAAGCACAGAGTCCCAAAGAAGTTGGACACAAGAGGACCACACCAAGACACATCATAATTAAAATGCCAAAGGTTAAAGATAGAGAAACTTAAAAGCAGCAAGAGAAAAGCAGGCTTACCTACAAAGAAGTTTTCGTAAGACTGTCAGCAGACTTCTCAAAAGATAGTTTACAGGTTAGAAGGGACTGGTAAAAAGTATTCAAAGTGATGAAAAGCAAGGACCTATAACCTAGATTAATCCAGCAGAGCTATCATTTAGAATAGAAGGGCAGATAAAGTGCTTCCTAGACAAAGTAAAACTAAAGGAATTCATCACCACCAAGCCATTATTATATGAAATGTTAAAGGGAACTATATAAGAAGATCAAAACTATGAACATTAAAATGGCAATAAATCCACAACTATGAACAATTGAATCTAAAAATCAAACTCAGCAAACAGGAACAGAAACAGAATCATAAATATGGAGATCATTTGAAGGGTTATCAGTTGGGAGGGGGAAAGAGGAGGATGAGGGGAAAAGTGCACGGATTAAGAAACATAATTGGTAGGTACAAAATAGACAGGGGGATGTTAAGAACAGTATAGGAAATGGAGTAGCCAAGAACTTATATGCATGACCCATGGATATGAACTGGGGGAGCGGGGGGGTGGGGGGGAGCCTGCTGGAGATAATGGGGGTACAAGGTAGTAGGGGGCAAAGGAAGAAAAATTGGGACAACTATAATAGCATAAGCAATAAAAAAGTTTTTTTTAACTACTAACCAAGGAATATAAATTGTAGTATAAATCATCCTAATAGTTTCCAAACCATTTGTTCAATTTTAGAGATTGTGGTATAATCTCCTGTTTGATGTGGTTGTCACTGGCTACAGGATGCCCTTTTTTGAGCCATGATTTCACTTAGGAATATACAAACTCTCCTGTCAATTTCCCCATTAAATTGATAGTCTTTAGGTCCCTTTTGCTGAAAGCATTGTTGCAGCCAGTAAAGGTGGCTGGATGCTGCCGATGCATGACTATCCATGCATCGTACATTCCTGGACACCAGTGCTTCGTACATGGCCTGGATCTAGACAGCCTGCCTGCACCTTGGTTCTTTTGACAATGCCATCCCAACACTGAGCCACTGTGGAGCAGCAGTGACATACAGTATTCCCTCCCTTATTGAGGGTATTACGTTCTAGATACGCCCCCGCCCCCCGCGATAGGTGAAAATCCGAGAAGTAGGAACCTTATATTTATTTTAGTATTTATATATATTTTAAGGCTTTATAAACCCTTCCCACACACTTATAAACTGTTCCCAGTCCCTTATTAATCTTTCCCACTCCCTTATTATCCTTTTCCACACTTTTATAAACACTACTTATGTTCTTAAACATTCTACATTCTTAAACCTACGTGACTTTAATAACATATGTGTACAGTACCGCAAAATCCCACGATATAGCACAAAATCTGGGATAAATAATTAAATATATTTTTAAAAATCTCTTGATACAGTGAGGCCGCAATAAGTAAACCGCAATATAGAGAGGGACTACTGTACTACCTATGTGCCCCACCCCTGCTGCCACCCTCTGGTTAAAGGCTACCAATATCCACTCCTGCACTGTTCCTAGGCTCTGTTCCTGCCTCTGCAGCCACCCAACAAGTGACATCATTAGCCTTATGGTCTCAACTTACACTATTTACTAAGGAAAATGAAAATTTTAACACCACTACAGTCTTAACATTATATACCATCTGAGTAACTCCAAATTTCTTTCATGCATGTAGTGGCTTCCTATTTTAACACAAGACATGTCTACTTTAACCTGAAATTTTCTTGTGAGGTCCACTGAAGTCTGAAAGTAGAAGAAAGTAGAGACTTTCTTCTGGTGCCCACCCACAGATCTGGGACTGTCTGACTTAGCAAAAGTCCAAGTTTTATATGTAAAAGTAACTTAAAGAAGCGTTTACTCCTCAGAGGCTATTTTCCCTCAATTCCACATCCTATGGCAGCACGGGGGTGGCAGCAAGAACCAAGGAGCACAGTCAGGGGTAGAAACTGGTTGGGTTTTCCCACCTCTTTCTTTCTCTCTTCCTTCTTTCTTCCTTCCTTCCTTCCTCCCTCCCTCCTGCTCTTTTTTTTCTTTTCTTTTCTTTCTTTCATTTTTTCTTTCTTTTCAGTCCTTTTCTTTCTTCCTTTCTTTCTTTTTCTCCTTTTTCCTTCCTTCCTTTCTTTCCCTTCCTTCCTTCCGTATAAGCACCTTCCCCCCATTATTACTTTACCTACAGCATTTATACACAGATGTAAAATTATTTCATTTCTGACATAGATTCTGGCTTTGAGTATCCAGTCTTTCTACACTCCATATTTCTTCATATTTCACCATGAGGATTATAAACTTACCTGAAGTGGGAGAAATTCATTTTGCTTTCAACTTCTCATCTGCTGTATGCTGCTGAAAAGCAGTACATAATAAGAAGTAGAGCAACAACCTGGCCTGATGCCCAGCTGGGAGCAGATAAGTTCACCTGAAAAAGACTTATGCTCCAAATTCCAAACAGTGGAAAGAAGATTGGGAGGGAGGGAAGATCTGGAAATATGCCCATGGGTAGTAATGAAGAAAGTGAATTCAGCCTGAGGGTGGGACCTTCTGTCCAACCTCTGTCAGCTTGATGCCTCATTATCTTTTCCATCTTCCCTAACCTCAGGACATTAAATTAGGGAGCAGATGGAAAAAGCAACTGAGAAAGCAAGACAATACAGAACAAGTTAGAAACCAGGTGGAGAAGGGAGTTTTAAGTATTTAGTGTAGACCAAGTTCACTGGCTGAGATATGAAGATTTAGGTGGACGGATACATATCTATAACTCCATGTACTGAACACACAATCTTATCATGTCATCCCCATATTCAACTGTTCCCCATCATCCATTTAATCTCAGGTAATGTTTTTACTACCCTCCTATCCTTCCTCCATGCACCCTACACTCTATAATCATCCTGAATTATTTTCTGTTCTCCGAACACGCCACACTTCCAAGCTTTGAACATGTTGGTGTGTCCCTCTCCCACTTCCCCACAGAGAAAACTCCTACCATTTCTTTATGACTCAGGTCAAGTGCAACAACCTTCTAATATCTTCTCAGATGCCCTGGTCAGCATTAGTCACCCTCTGTCACTAATCACAGTAGTGGTTAAGAGCAGAGCCTCTGGGGTCAGAGAGACTTAAGTTTGAATTTCAGTGATACAACTTACTACATGTGCAACTGTGGTAGCCTGCCTGCAAGATGGCCCTCAGTGGTCCCCACCTCCTGACATTCACATCTTGTTTAGTCTCTTTCCACATTGTATCAGGGTTGGTCTGAGTACCCAACAGAAATGGTCTGTCATTTGAGATTAGGTTATAAAAGACTCTATGGCTTCCACATCCTAGGTTCTCAATCTCTTTCTCTTTATCTCTTGGATTACTTGCTTTGGGGGAAGCCAGCTGCCATGGCAAGCAATCCTATGGAGAGGCCCAAGTGGCAAGGAACTGAGTTTGCCAACAACTACATAAGTGAGGTTAGAAGCACATTCTCTAGCCCAATTAGAGCCTAAGATGTCTGCAGCCCCAGCTAACACTCTGACTGCAGCCTTGTGGGAAGCCCTATACCAAAACTATCCAGCTAAACTCCTCCTAGATTCCAGAACCACAGAAACTGAAAAAATAATCGTTTGTTTTAAACCACTAGGTTTTGAGGTAGTCTGTTATAGAGCACTAGATAACTAATACACCTGAGAAGGGATGGCAACAGCCTAGAATTTATAGTAAGAATATTTGGGTTCAGGTGCTTACTAACAGAATAAACCTTAGCAAAGCATTTCCGGAGCCTGAGTTTACTAACTTGGAAAATGGGAATACTGAAACTACAATAATATATTACAAAGTAAATAGCATATCCTAAAACTAGAACATAATAAGATAATTAAGCTAGAAATAAAGTCTCTAGCAAAACAAATTTGATCCCCAAGGTACTGAGGTTCAGAGATCCCATCTAAAACAAGAAGAACACTCGCATTATAACAGTAGGTTTTTATTGCCTTTGAATTTAAATAAAGGATCGGGCTAATTCTAATCATCCAAAAGATATTTTAAAAGGCAAACTATAGTCTACTTATCTAAATGTAAAATTTCTAGCATTATTTAAGACCAGGACAGAAAGATTGTATAGCTTATAAGCAGTCTAAAAAGCTGGAGGTCTACGCTATTCCAAGCAAAATGTTTTATATTCCCTAGATCCTTTATGGCATTAGAACGAGGTACACTGAGCCTCCTTCCTGCACACCAAACTGTACACTTGCTCAAAAAAATGGAGGTACCAATTCTGTTGTCAGACTCAATTCACATGCTTCTTGAGGAATCAAGATAATATACAATTCATATTTGGGATAACACTAATGTAGCATAGTTGTTCTTTTTTTCTTTTTTCTTTTCTTTATTTATTTACTTTTAGAGAAAGGGAAAGAGAGGAAGAGAAACAGCAATGTGCAAGATATACATCAATCAGTTGCCTCTCACATGCCCTGAACCAGGGACCTGGCTTGCAAACCAGACACGTGCCCTGACTGGGAATCAAACCAGTGACCTTTTGGTTCACAGGGAGCGCTCAATCCATTGATCCACACCAGCCAGGGCTATTCTTGAACATTAAAGATAAGAAGAAAACAGAAACAGCAAAGGAGAGAGGAAGGCTTAAGGCTTCAACTAAACTATGATTTTCAATTGCCTCTAGTTGTACTGGTTGTCAAGAATTGTGAGAAACAATCAGATTTCGTCAGGAGGAAGGAATCTCCCAGCCAGGCCACTGTATACATAATCTGCCTACTTAGCAGAGTTCAGGCTAGACTGCTTAGGACAATGTAAGCTAAGAATGGACCAGAAACTCCATCTCTCTGGCCTTTCCTTACCTTCTAACTACTGCTGACGACTTTGATGCCAAAGCCCAGGGATGCCTAAGAAGTCTGCTGATATTCCATATCTTTGGATCAAGACAGTCACCTATGATCACTGCTTCAATGCATCAGCCCTGCTCCTCATGCAATGTGCCTACCAGTGATAATGAAGATATGTGCAGAATCCAAATTGTGGCTTGTACTATACTTTTTTCCCCTTCTGGAAAGATGTATCATATAATAAAGCCGGGCCATAAAATACTCCCTGACAGTTCTCCACACATGTTTGTTTTTCCTTAAGTGAAGTCTACATACAAATTTTGCTTTAAATTTCCTATCACTCAACTCTATAAAAATAAACATTTGCACACATTAAATGAACCACAATACTTACACATAGAGATCCATAGGAAACTCCTTCATCATGTGTGTTACAATAAACTCTACCATCAGGTCTGAATGGGGAATGGAGAAAAATTATATCAATCAGAATAAAATTCATTCCTTGCCTTTGAGTTAGGAAAAAACTGTCTGAGTACACCTTGCACTCATGCTGAGTGTCACCCACTAAGCACATCTTTTTCACATGTGCTTCAATTTATTTTATTTAACGCACTTTTGCAATACTGTTCATGACCTGCCACTTGTAAAATAACAAGAAAATTAGCTCATTCTCCTACTTCCAGAAGGATACCGTGACCTGCCAATAAATTCAGATACAAGGGAGATTTCACTGTACAGATATTTCATACCATGGTATAATGCAAAATGCCAGAGGGGACTCATATTCTGAGAACAGAATGATGAGGGAAACAGAGAAGAAATTATGGATCACATTCATGTAACCAGAGACTCAGCTCTAAAGCTATGTCTATCTCATCTCACTATCACACTCAGTTTGACAGATATTGACTAAAATGGCCGGTGTGGCTTTGGGTCAATAGAAGTTTATCAAATAGTCTTAATCACTGGTTCTAAAATCAAGAATGTAGGAACTAGGGCTAAATATACAAATGAAATGGGATTAAGAGTTCAAATCATTCCCGAGGAAAATGCAGCATTCTGACTAAATTACCTAAGATATAGCCCCCTACCTGTTAGCTCCCATCTCAGCTTAATTTACTCAGAGGAAGTTTTTCATGTCTGAACCTTGAACTTCAAGCCTCCTGGCCAGCTGGCCCATCAATATGAACAAAGAACGGGAGGAAAGAATTTCAAATCTTGATCAGGAGTAAGGTATTTTACAAATGTAAATCATGTTTTCAAGCTTAGATTTAGCCATTTGTCTCCTTAGAAAGATCTTTTTCTCTGAACAAGAGCACCCTTTGAGTATTCTATTCACTGGAATTGCTTCACCAAACTTAACAAAAAACATAGTTTCTTAGGCCAGGAAAGAAATATAACTAGTAAAAACTTCTCTGAGGAAAAATATATCAGCCAGAATCTAAGCTTCATCTTAATGATGAAAACCTGTCACTGACTCAGAAAAATGCCAATTATGATGATACTCACCCAGTACTGCACATACTAAAGGACGACAGGGAAGGTTCTTGTCTGCTGCCTTCTTCCTGTGTCTCATAGGCTTCAAACAGAAAAGAAATGAAATTAATAGGCACCTGAACTTGTATCCAATGGCTCATCACCATGGTTTCCATACAAACAAAATCACCACTATAGCCCTGGCTGGTGTGGCTCAGTGGATTGAGCACAGGCCTACAAAATGAAAGGCTGCTGTTTGGATTCTACACTGGAACACATGCCTGTTGCTGGCCAGGTCCCCAGTTGTCGGTGTGCAAGGGGAAACCAATCAGTGCTTCTCTCCCTTTCTCCCTCCCTTCCCCTCTCCCTAAAAATAAGTAAATAAAATATATTTTTAAAAATCACTACTATAGAGATGCTACCTTTTCTAGTGATGGGGTAGGGTAGGGTTGGGTTGGGTAGGGCAGGGAGGTCTTGTAAATGCTTCTCATTTACCAATACAAGCTTGTGATAAAAACACAATTCACAGCAGGACAACAGCCCCAAAGGGTGCTCGAGCATACTATAAGATGAGAAAGCTATTGCTTTTACTTTGATTTTACCTCTACAGTGGCATTACAACAAAGACGTTTAATGGTATTTTTCTTTGGTAAAATAATAATTAAGAAAAAAAGACAAAGTGACTGTGTAGAGGCAGTAAAAGTGGCAGATGCAAAAAACAAAAGTAAGTTTCAGATATAAACCTCTATAAGGGAATTGGAACATACCTCCAAGTTTTAGGAAATTACTTGATCCTTCATATTCTATCCCCCACCACCACCCCACTACTCAGATGAATAAACAAAGTAATATCTAGTCTTAACTCATCAAATATTATACTACATTTTGAAAATAAAAGGCTTAGGCCTTATTGAAATCTACGTTACTGATATTACTAGCATGGGTATATGGTTGTGGACCTTTCCGTCCTCTCTCTTGAAGAAACGACTCCATGACACACACACAAAAATCCCCAAAACAGGTATGGGTCTACTAAACAGCAGTCAAGCAAGAGCCCTTTCACACAACATTCCATACCCACATTTGTTCTAAGTAGGATCAATTTCTTCCTCCCTGATCCCACCACACACAAAAAATTTCTTCTATGAAAAAACAAGAAATAAGAGTCATACCTACCATTTTATGTAAGTTTACTCGAAAATTCATATTGTCATCATGCAAAAATGCATTGGCATACTGATCCTAATAAAAATAAAAATATAGAGAAAAAGTAAGGAGTGAGAGTTATACTTAAGAAATTCAGTTTATAATGCATCATAGTTCCTTGGACTTAAAAGAATTATTTTCAAGGACCAGTTGGAAAGCTAATGAGATGAGCTTATGTTAAAACCTACTTACAAGCAGGGACCCTCCAAAAAACGGAATTATGCTCTTTAGGGAAGGTTCCTTGTAGTACAAGCTTCCCCTGCTAGGTGAGTGTTCTAGGAGCCCATCTGTATCAGTGTACCAGCTGGCATCGTTGTAAGAGGCTGCATTCAGCTTCAGTGAATTTTTTTTTAAGACTTTTTCAACACATTTGCCCATTTCATGATGGGTGACTTACTAGCACACCTGCCCCAAAATGGCATGACCTCTGAGCCCCACCCTCCCTATTCACCTGATCTCCCCCAAAGTGACTTTTTTTTGTTTCCCCAGATGAAAAATCCTCAAAAGGAAACGGTTTGCCAATATGGAAGAGGTGAAACAAAGAACAGCAGAAGCACTAAAAGGCATCAAAATCAAGGAGTTCAAATATTGTTCTGAGCAGTGGAAAAAAATGTCTCAATTGCTGCATTGCATCAAATGGAGAGTACTTTGAAGGTGACTAAAGTTTAAACACATAGGAATAAATACACAATTTTTAATAAATAAATTCGGGGTTTTTTTGGGTCCTCCCTTCTAAGCCATGAGATTTTACTTTGAGTAATTCTCAGTGTCCCTAACTGGTCAAATATACCTAAGCAAATTTCAAACAATAAATATCAGGGCACAGGGCCCTGGCCAGGTGACTCAGTTGGTTGGAGCACCATCCCATATACCAAAAGACTGCAGGCAGGGAACATACCTAGGTTGTGGGATTGATCCCCAGTCAGGGCACATGCAGGAGACAACCAATCAATGTTTCTCTCTCAAATAAGATATTTCTTTCTCCTCCCCTCTCCCCCTCTCTCCTTTTCCCCTCTCTCCAAAATCAATAAACATATCCTTAAGGGAGGATTTTTTTTAAAAACTGTAGGCACAAGGACTTGAGGAAAATGCTGAGAGGAACCTGTTTTCCTATTCTCTTCCTTCCTTCCCATCTGCCCAAGGAGCCCGCTCTGTTTGTAACAGCTTGAAGGTTTTCGTAGGGGCTGCAGAATACAAGTGCAGGCTCCACTTCAGGATCTATAATTGAGAAGAAAGGTCTGCAGTCCACCAGGAATGGGTTTGGCATAGCAGGAGAAAAAGCTACACCGGCAACATGGCAGTAGGCAAGACCCCATCTATCTCTGGCTTCCTTGAAGACTGATGGGAAATCAAAAACCTCTCACCGTGGATCGGTCATAAATATCCCTTAGCTCTTTCCCAGCACTTTAGCTGAAGATCTGATATGCCTACAGACTCCAATTACTTAGAACCATTACAATTTGTGAAAAACAACTCCTTTAACTATTTTCTTGGAAAGATTTTTGGAAGCAATGACACCAGGCCCACTTCTAATCAGTAGCTCTACTATAACCAGCTATCCACGCCTGGTGAGAATCAGGTCATCTTTTCACAGAGAACACAGAAAGGCAAAGACTGAGAGAGATCTCTACTCCACGTGGACCGTCTTTCCTGTTTTAATGAAGGGGAAGGTTGAAACTACTATTTTAGGTCTAAGGTGACTGAAGTTCTGCCATACCTGTGTTGCCACCAAGATCCTGGGTGAGTTCAGGCCTAATTAATACAAGCAAGAGTACCACCTTACAAAGCCAGAGCACCTGTATAACTCCTCGGGTTTTTGTCCACCAAATTGCACTCAGCCCAACTCCACTAACTTTCCAATCGCCTTTCTTTGACTGTTCTCTCCACATCCCCCCACAGGAAACCTGAGCTCCTTTATTCATTTTGTGAAATGGAAAAGATCCTACATGAGCAGTTTTAAAGGGGCAGAATTATTTTTTCTGAAGTGGGTTAAATCTTCTGTTTTAAACTATTAAGAGCTAAAATCTTCTAGTTCTCAATTACAGCAGCTATCATATCATAATTCATTATTAATCCATACAGTAAATACTAATTGAACCTCTACTATATACCAGACACTGAGAGTAGACTGGTGAAGGAGACAAAATACCTGCTATCAGAGCTTATATTCTAGCAGGAGGAGAGAGGGCACATTTTCTCTCCCAAGCTTTAGGAACCTAAATGTCAGGAAATGGGTAAGATGGGCAGAAAAATATAGCACTTTGTGGGGAACCGCTCCTTGTGGTTTAGGGAATTGTAGCCCCGGCCTGAGCATGACCTGCCGCCAGCACTCTGGCCATGCTGGTCTTTAAGCCTCAACAATGGCCATGTGGGAGACATGCCCAAAAACCATTCAGAGGGTTTCCGTGGAGATTGGATTTAAAGAATATTAATGTGCTTTAGAACTTGCTTTGCTTACCTTTATTTTATAATTAAGTATAAATAATCTTTAACAGGAAGTATTTGAAACCTTGTACCTAGTGCCAATGTGGGGTCAAAATGTTTAATAGACCCTGGCATAGACTATTCGTTGTCCATGCTGTATTGAAATTTGTAATCAGTTATTGTTGATTGTAACCTAGGTACCTGAAAGCTATTGAGGATTTATGAATGTTGATCTTATATCTCCCATGGTATCCTTCTCAATAAAAAAGCATGAGGGATGAAGGTCTAGCTGCTGTTCTCCACTAGAGAGGCAGTCACCTTCCTTCCCCCAGACATAATGAAATGTCCTGGGTATAAGTTATTTCATCAGACATAATAAAGAGTCCTAGATAAGAGTTTATTCCACCGTGGTCACAAAGCCTCTGCTGGACAGAGCAACTTCCAACCGAGCCTATGGTGTGTGAGGCACCTCCGCCTCATTACTTTGTAAGAAATTAGCTAATACCAGAAGACTGGTGAAACATACCTCTGCAATACATGTGAGAATAATCAGACAGAGTTTGCCACTGTGAAGCCGGTGCTCATCTGTAAAATGAAAATAAAAACCTTCTCTATAAATCATCCACACCATGTTTCTACTAGAGAATAAAGATGTGTATCATCAAAAAGAACATTCACACTTTCTTTCCCCACATAATTCATGAATGAAAATCACGATTCTACTAGAGTAATTCTTGCTGTTTTTCTAGGCAAAACAATTCCGCCGTGAGGTTTTTTTCTTAAATATTCTGAATGACAGCTCACCACCTTCCTGAGAGCCATCTAATTACAGTAATGGTTCTACTGTCATGGCCCAAATTAGGGCCATGCCCTTGCTTCCATATGAGCCCTTTGCTTCTTAATAGTCTGGTGCATTCCCTTTCCAAACCCTCCCCATCCACCAGCTGTAAGCACCACCATCTATACCCACCTAACTATCCATAGCAAATTGGCAGTGGAATCAGAAAGAAACTAACTGGGGAGCAGGGGCTAGCTAATGCTTCTCCTTACACTACGCACATTATTTACAAACATGAAAGCTATGAACTCTGATCATTTTTCTTCCTGCCAAAGTCATTTACTCTATAATACCTGCTTAGTACCTACTATGAAGCAGGCACTGCACTGAACAAAAACAAAGGATCCTGGTCTCCCAAAACTCACATTCTAGTTATTAAAAAAGAAGAGAACAACCTCAATAGTATGGCTCTACGCCCACACTCATGACCAAGAAAGAGCTACTCCATCTTCTCCAATTATCAGAACCATCAAAGCTTATTTACTTTCCAGGATCTTTGTGAGTGAAGGGGTGAAATGGAGGTAAGAACCGGGTCATACCAGCTCATCCAAAATAGACAAATGGCTTATGATGTTTCACATTAGCTCTGACAGGATCCAGGTTGAAGTTCATTCGGAGAGTAGACCTATTAACAGATTGCAGTACTACAGAAGTGAGCAAAGAGTACTCACCCTAACATAACCTGCTACTTCCTCAGAGATGGAATCTATCAACTAAAACCTGACAATTAGTATAAAGGGGGTTATAGTCCAGAAATACATTGACCTCTCCTCAGAGATAAGCAGTGCAAAAAGAGTGATGATGACAATCCCTAGTTGACACTCCCCATTGCTTACATCAGAGCCCCTAGGCAGTCAGAGAAGTGCCTCTGCCCATGCAGATCATGAGACCCTTTTCTTCTACCTCTACCTCTGGCCACAGAGTTTCTCTGGCATTATCCTCCCTTCTCCCAAAACCTGATAAGCAACTCCCTTGGGAAAGACTGCAGCTACTTCTACACTTTAAAATAAAAAAGGCCCTGGCTGCTGTGGCTCAGTGGATTGTCAGCCTGCAAGCTAAGTGTTGCTGGTTCAAGTCCCAGTAAGGGCACATTACTAGGTTGCACGTCAGGTCCCCAGTTGGGGGCGCAAGTGAGAGGCAACCACACAGTGATGTTTCTCTCTGTTTCTCTCCCTCTCTTTATCCTTTCCCCTCTCTCTAAAAAATAAAAAATAAACAAAAAAATAAAGTATTTTTTTTAAAGACACTTCAGTACGTTTTAAAAAAAAGTTTCTGAATGCAAAAATAAGACATATTTCATTATAAACATTTTTTAATTCAGAAAAGGACAATAAAAACTAAGTTTAATCATACTACCCAGATGTCATCTCTGTAAAGGCTTTGATGAATCAACTTGAAGTCTATATATAGATAAACGTGCATTTTTAAATATTTTTGCCTAATGTCTATTTTCAAGGTTAAGCAGATTCTCCTTTAAGCTGACAACACTAAGTCAAAAGAACCTCAGGAAAAAATAAAGACTTTGAAAGTAGAGCCAAATCAAGGGAGATATAAATGTTAAATTATGGAGAACTGAGGGGAAAGGAGTGACTGTAAAAGGGGGCACACAGGTACCTTCAACAGCATTAATAATTGCTTAAGCTGACAGTAGGTTAGCATATGTTCATTTCATTAGTAGACATTATAACTTACGCTATTTACTATGCTTATAAACTTTATAACAATATTCATATATATATTAAAAGCATATATTTTTAAAGTATACTTTATAGGTATCAAATGACAAACAAAGAAAAAAGAGATAATATCCAGGGGTCGGGGGAGACAGGGAGAGCAGAGCAAAAAAAAAAAAAAAACGCTTCCATGCTCCCCAAAACAAGATCTCTAGCCAGGGCATGCAGAATGTCATGAGCATAACATACAGGAAGAAAGCCAGTCCAATGAAGTCACACAGGAGCCATTTCTGAAATTAATGCTTCATCATACCTAACCCAGCCCTTTGCCATATTGCCTATTGGCAAAGACCTAATCCAGCCTATGTTTAGAGAGAGCCTGAGGCAACCCATACTGCAATTAATCTGCCCTCAATTTTTTGCCTTCCATTTCGTGAATGGCAAAGTGACCAAGACAAAGAGGTTTATATAATGGTTAAAGCTAAAAACGAGTTCCCAAGGCCTCAGCTCACTATGTTATATCAAGCAAAGCTAAAAGATCATTTTCAGGGTCACATCTACAGTTTCTCTTTGCTGCAATATGTTGAGAGAAAGGAAGAGGTTACCCCTTCCCATAAAGGAGAAGCAATGACCTCAGGAAACACTGATACACAAGAGTCTTGTTATCCTTAGCTGCCTGATCTCATTTGCTAAGTCTCAGAGGTTCTCCATCTCTGCAGCTCCTAATGGACTGCTCTATGTTAGGAGTTTGTGACATGGACTACTAGCATGTATCTCATCCTTGTATATAACTGTCTCTCTTGAAAGAGTGCACTCACAGGCATAACAGGAGAAAAATTCTAAGTTTGTAAGACAGAAATCTCCAAGAGCTAATACGGTATGTTTGAGTACAGCAAGGATTTAGATTCTGAACACCCAGGCAGGCTCCTTTTAACTCTGGCAATTTATTTCCCATATTTATCTTTTAGTTATCTATCTCTGTCTACCAATGTTCCCTTCTTACTCCTATAGCCTCCATGTCCTGGTCTTACTCTCTTACACAGCCGCTCAGCTCCATTCTGGAATTCCTGAAAACCCTCATACCAGAAACCTGCCGAGCCCACTTGGCAAATCAGAGCCTTCTAAAGTACATTTTACATCTAAATGAATCTTAAACTACCTCACAAGGCATTAGTCTCTTCTCATGAAGGTGAAGTGACAAAACTAATACTATTTTAGAAATTTTGCTTCTACACTGGCTTTTTTGTTATCTAGGAATCTGAAGCTTATCAATGGACCATAATTTAAGAATCCAAACTTCAACTACTGAGCAGAGAGAAAAGTTGGCTTAAAATAGGATGTAAAGATTCTTAAAAGAAAGGCTTATAAAGGAAGAATGTACACCAAATTGTTAAGAATGATTAACTCTAAAGAGCTTAATTCCAAAGGAATTTCACTTTGTTAGCTAACCATTGCTAGAATATTTTAATTTTTAACAAATACTATTCCCATTACTTTTTTAATTAGGGGGGAAAATCCTCTTAAAAGGGAGAAATCCACTGGATTAATTAGTAGGTACTGGGGCTTACAGTCAAGATGGAGAGGTAGGTAGACACCCTTCACCTCCTCGAGCAACCAAAGAAAGAATTAAAACCAGATCTCAAACACAAATAAAAACCAGAATCGTCAGAAAATCAAGCTGTATGGAAGTCTGATAACCAAGATATTATTTTTTTCTTTTCTTTAAAATATATTTTACTGATTATGCTGTTAGAGTTGTCCCAAGATTTTTCCTTTTGATCCCTTCTACCTGGTACCCCCCTTCCTTCCAGCAATTGCCACTGCCTTACTTCATGTCCATGGGTCATGCATGTAAGTTCTTTGGCTTCACCCTTTCCTATATTATTCTTAACATCCACCTGTCTATTTTGTTCCTACTAATTATGCTTCTTGATCCCTGCACCATTTCCCCCATTCTCCCCCTTCCCCCACCCAGCTGATAACCCTCCAAATGATCCCCATACCTAGGATTCTGTTCCTGTTCTGGTTGCTTGCTTACTGTTTTTGTTTTTATTTTTCAGATTCAGTTGTTGATAGTTTTGAGTTTATGTCATTTCTTTTAAGATTTTGTTTGTCTATTTTTAGAGAGAGGGGAAAGGAGGGAGAAAGAAAAGAAACATCGGTGTGCAGGAGAAACACCGATTGGTCACCTCTCTTACGCCCCCAACTGGGGACTCAGCCTGCAACTCAGGCATGTGCAGGACTGGGAGTCAAACCATCTACCTTTCCATTTGCAGGCCAGCACTCAATCCACTGGACCACACCACACAAGGCAATTTGTTGTCATTTTAATGTTCACAGTTTTGACCTTCTTTTTCATAAATAAGGCCCTTTAACATTTCATGTAATAATGGCTTGCTGATAATGAATTCCTGTAGCTTTACCTTGTCTGGGAAGCACTTTATCTGCCCTTCCATTCTAAATGATAGCTTTGCTGGATAGAGTAATCTTGGTTGTAAGTCCTTGCTTTTCATCACTTTGAATACTTCTTGCCAGTCCCTTCTTGCCTACAAAGTTTCTTTTGAGAAATCAGCTCACAGTTTTATGCGAACTCCTTTGTAGGTAACTGTGCTATGCTCTTGCTGCTTTTAAGATTCTCTCTTTATCTTTAACCTTTGGCAATTTAATTATGATGTGTCTTGGTGTGGCTCTCTTTGGTTCTAACTTGTTTGAGACTCTCTGTGCTTCCTGGGCTTGTATGTCTATTTCCTTTGCAAATTACGTAAGTTTTCTTTTATTATTTTTTCAAATAAGTTTTCAATTTCTTGTTCTTCCTCTTCTTCTGGCACCCCTATGATTTGGAAGTTGGTACATTTAAAGTTATCCCAAAGGTTACTAATCTTCTCATTTTTTTCAATTCTTATTTCTTCTTTCTGTTCCAGGTGAATATTTATTTCTTCCTTTTGTTCTAAACCATTGAATTGAATCCGGCTTCCTTCCCATCACTGTTGGTTCCCTGCATATTTTTCATTATTTCACTTTGAATAACCTTCACTTCTTCCTTTAATTTGTGGCCATAAATCATTTCTCTGAACATCCTGATCACCAGTGTTTTGAACTCTGAATCTGATATGTTGGCTATCTCAGTTTCATGTAGTTCTTTTCCTGGAGTTCTATTCTGTTCTTTCATTTGGGCCATATTTCTTTGCCTCCTCAACTTGGCAGCCTTCCTGTGTTTATTTCTATGTATTGGGCACAGCTGCTTTGACTCCATGTCTTGGTAGTATGGTCTAATGTGGTAGGTGTTCTGTAGGGTCCAGTGGCACAGCCTCCCCTATCACCCAAGCTTGGTACTCAAGGTGCGCCCTTAATGTAGGCTGAGTATACCTTCCTTTTGTAGTTGAGCCTTGGTTGCTGTTGGCAGATCAATGGGAGAGATTTACCCAGGCCAGTCAGCTATAAGGACAGGCTGGGAGCACTGACCACCAACCTATGCCTTTTGTGGAGAATCAGCTGTGCAGGAGCAGGGTGGTGGTGCTCTGATGTGGTCCGTAGTTGTCCACTGGGTGTGCTGGCCCTAGGGTTCCCCCAGTGGTGCAGGGCAAGGTCAGCCCTGTTAGGGATAAAGAAGCCAGTGGCTCTCAAACCAGCGAGAGACTTAACAGATGAATCATGGAAAAGGGGCAAGGAAATGATATTCCGCAGCTCCTCACACATATCTCTGGGATAAAAAGGAGGAAGACTATTGTCACCAAACACAGAAATGGGACGATGTAGCTAGAAAACTTTGCAAATAAATTAGAGATAGACCTACAACTACATTACCCTTACTTAATCACACCCTGAGTTAAGTAGTTAATCGCATTAGATTGTGAACCCAGATTAACCAGTAATGGAGAAACGGGGGAGGAGAGGGGAGGGTGAGCTATCACATTAAGAAGGGGAGCTAATCGCATTACTATAAAACCAGTTTTCTTTTGTCTACTTGGCGTGCACATTCTCCTGGCTGGTGGTGCTCCCGACTCTGCAGACTCGTGAATAAACGTCTCACTTTGCTGCTCAAGTCCTGTGTCCTGGTTTTTATTGTGAGCATTTCACCCAGCCCCCACTTGTGTTTTGCCCGGGGCACCCAGCCTGAGCTATAAAGCAACCTGAGGTGGTTGCTACTTGTGCTGGGCTTGGAGATTCCCACAAGAAGCCAACCTGTGAATCTAAGCTGACTGCTTTGCTACTAGGCCTGGCCTGGAGCTCACTGAGGCCAGCTTGACAGGATTTAGAATGTTGTGAAGCCTGAGACAAGACCAGCTATTCATATGCACAAGCAGCTTGGGTGGGCCAGTAAGTTGGTTGGGGCGGAGTCTCTGGGGATCTCCAAAGTGGGTTAAACAGTGTTAGCCTGGTTGATGGGGTCTCAGATATGGCACCAGTTCACATGCCCTGTGGGGAGGGTTTAGAAAAGAGACAATGGCCTCTGCTCACCCTGATGCCAGACACTTCAGTTTCTCCCTCTATGCCATTGGTGCCTTTCAAGCTGCTACCCCAGTGCTGGAGCTCAGAGGGAGTGAGTTGAGTAGGTGAGTCCCTGCGTGAGTCCTTTAAGAAGAACTGCCTGTGGCTCCAATTTCTTCCACCGACTCATTCCCTGCTAGTTTTTGCAGCCAGAAGTTGTGGGGACTTATCTTCCAGGCACTGGAACCCTGGGCTAGGGGGGCCTGGTGTGGGGCGGGGACTCCTCGCCCCTGAGATATCCCTCCGGAGTTTTTATCCACCACACATGGGTGAGAGACTAGCCTGTTCTGTGTCTGTGCCCCTCCTATCCATCTCAATGGATGTAGTTTCTTTAATTCTGTAGCTGTCAAATTTCCATTCAACTCGATTTCTGATGGTTGTGTCTGATGGTTGTTCTATGTTGTAATTTTGATGTGGTTGTGCCAAGAGGCAAGCCATGTCTGCCTACTCTGCCATCTTATCAGATCCCCTCCCAACAACCAAGGATTTAAAGAAGCCATAATCATGTGTGGAGGATAAGCTAGAAGGGATAACCTGGGAGCAAGCCATCCCAGTCCCAGGACAAACTGCAAAGGGTTCCAGAACCAGCAAGATAAACCCCCATTACCTCTGAATGTAAAAACCAGTAGGCATTGAAGCAGCAGAAGAAACTGCCAAATTTTCACTTCCTAAAGAGCCAGCGTGGTTTTAGAACATACGCAAACTCCAGGGCAGCAACTGGAAGGGCACCAATCGCATACAGGAAGTGGGTGAAATTACTGGAAACGAAGCAAGTGCTGGGTAAATCGCCAGAAGACAGGCAGCAGCACTGTCCCCTCTCCGAGCCCCCCACCATAAACAAAGCCACAAAGTGGTGAAGTGGGTGACCCCACCCTAGCAATTAGCTAAGGCTCCACTCCACAAAATTTACAGGGTTTTTTTGCTATACAGGCCATGCTACTAAGGGAGTAAAAGCAACTCTACCTAATACACAGAAACAAACTCAGGGAAGATGCCAAGTTAAGGAGACAAAAGAATATATCTCAAATGAAAGAACAAAACAAAACACCAGAAAAAGAACTAAACAAAATGGATATAGCCAACCTATCAGATGCAGAGTTCAAAACACTGGTGATCAAAATACTCACCTCACTGGGTACTGCAACAACATAAAAAAGACCCAGGTAGAAATGAAGGCTGCATTAAATGAAATAAAGAAAAATCGACAGGGAACCAACAGTGGAGGGGACAAAGCCAAGATACAAATCAACAATTTGGATCATAAGGAAGAAAAAAGTATTCAATCAGAACAGCAAGAAGAAAAAAGAATTCAAAAACGAGAATAAAATAAGGAGCCTCTGAGACTGTTCGAAACGTACCAACATCCAAATCATAGGGGTGCCAGAAGGAGAAGAGGAACAGCAAGAAATTGAAAACTTATTTGAAAAAATAATTTAAAAAAACTTCCCTAATTTGGCGAAGGAAATAGACACACAAATCCAGAAGCACAGAGTCCCAAACAAGTTGGACCCAAAGAAGACCACACCAAGACACATCATAATTAAAATGCCAAAAGTTAAAGATAAAGAGAGAAACTTAAAAGCAGCAAGAGAAAAGCAGAGACCTACAAAGGAGTCCCCATAAGACTGTCAGCTGACTTCTCAAAAGATAAGTTTACAGGTTAGAAGGGACTGGTAAAAAGTATTCCAAGTGATGAAAAGCTAGGACCTATAACCTAGATTAATCCAACAGAGCTATCATTAAGAATGGAAGGGCAGATAAAGTGTTTCCCACACAAGGTAAAGCTAAAGGAATTCATCATCACCAAGCCATTATTACATGAAATGTTAAATGGACTTATTTAAGAAAAAGATCAAAACTATAAACATTAAAATTACAACAAACTCACAACTATCTATAAAATAAAAACAAAAACAATCTAAGCAAACAACCAGAACAGAACAGAATCATAGGTATGTGGATCATTTGGAGGGTTATCAGCTGGGAGGGGGAAGGGGGAGAATGGGGGAAATGGTGCAAGGACTAAGAAGCATAATTGGTAGGAACAAAATAGACAGGGGGAAGTTAATAATAGTATAGGAAAGAGAGGAGCCAAAGAACTTACATGCACCACTCATGGACATGAACTAAGGGGTAGGATTGCTGGAGGGAAGTGGGTACCGGGTGGAAGCGGGCAATGTGGTAAAAATTGGGACAACTGTAATAGGATAATCAATAAAACATACTTAAAAAATAAAATAAAAATGACAAGTAGGTACTAAATAAAATGCTATTAAAATGTTGTATGTGGTTAAAAATATATCACTTATGAAAAACATTTTGGGGATAACTGGGAAAAAACTAAATACGGACTGAATGTTACATGATATTAGAGAATTGCTGATTTTCTTAACTATAATAATGAGTATCTTGGGAAATGTCTTTAACTGAGATACATGCCAATGTACTCAAGGTGTAAAGTAGAATGATATCTGTATCTTACTTTAAAATGATTCAGCCAAAATAATAACACACAAAGAAATTTAGAGACAAACCAAATATGGCCAATTGTTAATGGGTAGATGAGGAATCACTGTATGATCCTTTCGACACCTCTGTATATTGGAATTTTTCACTTTAAAAAATTGGAGGAAAAATGCTACCTAAAAGGTTTACTTCCAGAGCATCTTAAAACTGGAATACATTTATTACACTTATATGAGGGTACCTAGGGTAGTCAAATTCATAAAGACAAAAAATAGAACGGTGGTTGCCAGGGGCTGGGGAAAGGAGAGAACGTGGAGAATGGGGAGTTAAGTGTTTAATGGGTACAGAATTCCAGTTTCACAAGTTGAAAAGAATTCAGGAGATGGTGGTGATGGCTGCACAACAATTTCTATGTACTTAATGCCACTAAATTGTAGTCTTAAAATGAACAAAATGGTAAATTTTATGTTATATGCATATTTAGTCACAATAACAAATACTAGAAATAAAAATTATGAATACATATATCTAGTATAAAAAACACTGAGTTAAAAAAAGACAAAAGTGTGATATATACTCAACAGAATTTTCTGGGTTTCCTCCCAATCCCTTGTCACTCTCAGCCCAAAGATTCTACCACCCTACCACCAATTAAAAGCCCACAGAAAAATCATAAACAGAATAACAGGAATCCAGACAGTATAAACTCAAACACGCCCATCACCCATTTTTCTCCCACTTTCCACTCTGCGTTTCTGAGACAGGTACTGACACTTCCATTTTAAGTGTGAAGGAGCAGTCCCTCTGCATCTCACCTCTTCCTACTGTACTCTCTACAGCAGTCCTCTAATTCTCACCACAAGCTGGTGCTTTCAGTTCTCATCCTCAAAAGGGAATTCCCTGAAGCATGCTAATCCCCCCACTTCCCACGCAAAAGAGTTTGCATCTACTTACCAAAATCTGCTAAGAAGGCTTGCTAGTTTTTGTAGAGACCGCTTTTTTTTTTCTTGTCCTATTTTGGAGCACACCCCCCCCCCCCAGCTCCAGGTTTTCCAACACCACCTAACTACCATTTGGCAGTGAGAAATCCCTGTTATCCAGTAATCAGGACCATCACCCTGCACAGAAGGCCCCAATGGTTCATCTTGTGGAAGCTTCAAAGTTAATGCTGCACCTTGATTCTAGCTAAGCAGCTGCCTGCCATCACTCCTGCCTTCTGTGACCCCAAAGTAGCGTGACTTACCTTTGGTGTCCTGCATGACAATGGAGCTATACTTTAAGAAGGTTATCAGTAGGTTACTGGTCTGTACATCTGCATCCAATGGGAGTTCCACAGAACTTATAACTGCAATAGAACGATGAAATGCAGTTAGCCTATACTATTTAACACTTTTATCTCCGTAGCCAATTTGCCAGCAGATAAGGAATCACTAAGCTTTTTCCACACAACACAGGGAGGACCAAGGGTTTAATATAAAACCTTTATCTAGTCTTCCTAGGCCCCTAGAGCCCTTCCTACTTCAAAGATTAAGCCCAAATGACCTCTCATAGCTAGGAGGGCCAGTCTCCAGGAACAGTGCTTTTCTCCCAACATCCTATAAAGGGTATTTTTTCAATTACATTTCATATTCAATATTATTTTGTATTAGTTTCAGGTGTACAGCACAGTAGTTAGACAATTATATACTCTACAAAGTGTTCTCCCAATATTTCTAGTACTAACAAGAATATTTTGATTCCACTTCTAGCTCCAAGTAACCCAAAATGGTTCAGGGTCCTTCTTGAAGGCGCTAAGATTTATACCTAAGGGGAAGATCTGTACTGAATATAAATTATCTTTGCTTGGTAAGTCTCCTGCTGAAAATAAAATGACAATTCATTCCTAATTAAGGAGAAATCTTGCTCAATTTGAGAATAAGCCTTTAGACTGGAAATACCCAAGATGGAAGGGGGGAAAGTTAAGGCAAAATTACATTCAAATTGTATTCAATCCCTTACCCACAGTGAAAGGGAGCCTAAAAAGAAATACCAGACTGAAAATAGGAGGACATTATTGTTTGGGACAAACTGAGAAATGAGTTTTATACACCTAGCTACTTGCTGTTTGTTTCCAAGAGAAACTACCCCACCACTGCTCCCACTCTCTAAGCCACAGTTCCAGTGAAGAGTGGGGGACCAGACCAGGGTTGGCCCACACAGAACAATCCTATGTAGGTTCCCCAAGTTTCTAGGACTTTAAATTAGACCCAGACAGCCCTGGCCAGTGTGGCTCAGTTGGTTGCATGTCGTCTGGCAAAGTGAAAAGTCACTAGTTCAATTCCTGATCTGGGCACATGCCCAGGTTGCAGGTTCAATCCCCGTTGCAGGTCCGGGCACGTGCAAGAAGCAACGGATTGATTTTTCTCTTTCATATATATGTTTCCCTCCCTCTTTCTCCCCCACTTCCCCTCACTCTGAAAACAAATAAAATCTCTGAAAAAAATAAACTAAACCCAGACACTTTGTTAACTGTCTTTACACTAAGACATAATATACAAGCAAAAGGAGACTCATAATGGCCTAGACAAGCTAGAGAAACTAGCTTTCTGCTGTTATTTCCACCCATGAAGACTCAGCTAAGTTTGGGATATTATTCATAATATGTATTCATACCATAATGGATCCCTCTGGAGTTATGATGGTATATACAGAGAACATTTATTAACAATGGGAAACATTTGCGTATTATGGATCCATAATACACAGCGAGCACAGCAAAAAGCCTCATGAGAAGAAATTAGCATGTCCAAGCCTTGGCTGTTTTCCCACAGTTCAGCCCCCCAAAATTAATAAAAGACAAATATATTTTTATGTTGAAATACTAAAAGGTCTTAATTCACGTTATAGGTAAATGGCCTGATGCTGTCATTTCAAACTATAACAGCCTATTTTGGAGCTCAAAGCCCATAATCATTCCTTTGTCAAATACAGTAAGGCATCTAACTGGGACTTTTGTTTCCCACTCACGCACTGCAATAACTGGAAAACTGTCTTATATAATACACAGAAATATAGAAGTATATGTATTTTTAGTTTACCAAAAAGCCCTCTCATGCCAAGGCTGAGTTGTCAAATGTCAAATGTGAGCTGAGAACTGTTACAGCTAAGCTGTTGGTTTTTAAAAATAATGGTTCCAGAGCCCTGGCCAGGTAGCTCAGTTGGTTAGAGCATCATCTCAATACACCAAGGTTGGGGGTTCGATCCCCAGAGAGGGCACATATAAGAATCAACAAATGAATGCATAAGTAAATGGAACAACAAATCCATGTTTCTCTCCCCCTACCCCCCTCTAAAAATCAATAATAGCCCTGCTGGTGTGGCTCAGTAGATCAATGGATTGAGCACCAGCCTGTGAACTGAAAGGTTGCCAATTCGATCCCCAGTCAGGGCACATGCCTGGGTTGTGGTCCTGGTCCCCAGTTGGGGGCACGTGAGAGGCAACGGATTGATGTTTCTCTTCCTCTCTTTCTCCCTCCCTTCCCCTCTGGCTAAAAGTAAATAAAATCTTTTAAAAAATCAATAATAAAAAAAATTTTTTAATAATGGCTCCAGCAATATACCTTTAAATATACTGGCCTACTGAGCACCACTATATTTAAAAACCAAAACCTGAAAACAAGGTTATAATATTTAGGACTCCTACAGACCAGAAATGAGTTAGGAAAGGAAAAAGAACAAAATAGAAGAGAGAGAATAAAATCCCTCACAAAATAAAATCTCCTTCCTAGGATAGTTATTCCTTGATCTTTGGCTTCATAATTCTTCCCAGCTGCCTTTGTCAAGGGAGACAGTCATTTGAAAGTGGGCTGACTCCATCTTCCCACTAGAAAAAAATAAAAGCCCACTAGTTGTAGGTAAGTAAGCACAAATCCTGCCATTGCATAATCAAGTGTGTGGGTGGAAGTGTTCACAATGAACAGTCTGAAAGGCAGTTCTCTGAAGCATCCAAAGCCCAACATCACATGGAACTCAGATATATATGTGTGTATATATATATATACACGGCTTTGGATATCCATGGTAACCAGGCAGGCTTCAACCTTAAAGAGAAAGAACAGTATTTCCATTGGACTACTCAGTGACCTGAATAAGCACAGACAAATAGGCAATCCTTGCTACTTGCTCCTGCTCATTAAAATATTTTGGAATTTCGCTTTCAATTTTAAACAGATCCAATCTGCTACCATAGACTTGAATATCAATGGCACCTCCCTGTCATGCTTCTGTACCAGTACTGCTTATACTACCTTGAAATGCTACTGCCGAAAGTTCAATGTGAAAATTTAAAGGAGAGAAAACAAATCAAAGAAGGTCATTTCACATACAAACAGTAGGGAGGCACAAAAAAAGGATCAAAGTTAAATTTCTTGTATGTATTTCTTTACCCAAAATGAGGTTAACATTTGAGGCAAAACATCAAGAATTAACAAAGATTTTTTTTGATTAAGGTATTCCATCAAACATACTCAGCCTATAGTAGAACCAACTCAGATGACACAGTTTATTGCGCAAAATTCATAATTTCTTTTCTGTTAACTTTTTCTTAAATTATAGTCATAAGATTTATAAAGGAGAAATTTTTTTTGTTACTTTTTAGGGGAAGAAGTCTTAAATACCCACCAAATTCCCAATTATAATACACTCAAAACTTATCATTTTCTAACTGGGAGTGGCTAGCAGACACATAACAGTGAGCAAATACCAGGTTTACTCTCTCATTCATTTATTCAACAAATATTTACTAAGCAATGACCATGCCAGGCACTATGCTGGGCAAATAGGGAAAAAAACAGACATGGTTCCCTGACCTGATTCATGGCTTGGTTCTTAGTTGCAACTCTCACTAACCTTAGGCAAACCATTTAATTCTTTGTCTTCAATTCCCTCATCTGTCAAATGCTAACATGAGATAACATTACTATTTTACACTTATGTCAGACAGTGAGATGTTCATAAAATATCTCATCTGAGCCTCACAAGTACCCTGAGAGTTTGGCAGGACAAGCATCACTGACCTCTGAGACCCCTTTAAGATCTAGTATTTCATGATTCAACCATTCCCCGAGGAGGAGGACACACTGGAGTTATGTAGCTTCTTACACAGAGAAAAGCACTTAACTATCTTTTCCAAAGTTCTCTTTGGCGCTTAAGGAGTCCTGAAGGACAGTATTTTTCAGACAATTTCTTAAGTGAAAGAATAGACAACTGTGTTCTTTGTTAAACACAGGCTATGCTCACCCTGAAAGATTCAAGACCATATTAATCAAGAAAACAAAAGAGGTCGTGGGCTTACCATCAGAGGAGGGTGGTGTGGTACCAAGAGGTGTGACTGGGGTTGTTGGAGTAGGACTGACAGGAGTTGTCGCCAAACCCATCTCTGGATGACTCTGAAAAAGAACACAGACGGGTGAGAAAAGAGAAAATTCAGTTCCGAGTATCTTCTGATTAATATCCTTTCTGATGTTCCTGGCCTTGGAGACAGAAAGCTCACTGAGGGACTGCTTCTATAAAAGAGTGGACAGAAGCCTCAGAATTGGGGGGATGGGACTTAGTGGAGCACAGCCATTTTCCTGAGAGATGTCTAGTTTCTTAGTTATGCAAATGGTTATGGCCACTCCAGGGTGCCAAGGAGATGAGAGGAACTTTGACCACAGAATGGTGACCAAAAAAGTTTACAGGATCACTTGAGATTCTGCGAGTGGCCAGGACCAGTCTCCATACTGACTGCATCAGAGGCCGCAGTCAGGGTTTAAAAATAGGGTGGCAGTCATGTGAGGAGGAGAGCCATGCGGTTTTGAAAGGAAAGGAGAAAGCCAGGCAGAAGGAAAGGCAGCAGCCATTTGGAGTGGAGCCACACAGTTTGAAAGGATGTAGAGGGACCCCATAGCCTGCCAGGAAGTCTGGTGTGTATGGAGGTGCCACGTGATTCTGGATTAAAAGCTGGAGAACACCAGAACTCAGGTGGAACCTCCCCAATCAAGCACAGATGAATGGGAGCCGCGGGGGGGGGGGAGCTGAACTGTGTCTGGGAAATATGGAGCCACAGACTTCTATTTTCCTAGAGGGAGATGGTACCTCTGACTTTTCTGTTTTGAAACTGGCCTGATTTGGCAAGAGGGAAGGCAAGACTGTGAGCTTGTGGGTGTTTTAAAGGGAGTGGGACTTAATGGCAGATTCGGCGATTAATCTAAATCTGTATAACCTTTAAATAAGCAATTCCTTTCCTTTTCACCAAACTCTGGTATTGGAAGTTATGCTTTTCGTCGGTGGGCAATCAAGCCACTCATTACTGAACAGCCTGGGGGTCTGTTTCACTTCTACATTTAGTTCTCATGATTACCTGATTAATGTTGATGCTTGCTAAACTAATAAGAAGCTCTGTGGGCTAGTTCTTTCTAAGCTACTAAGTTTTCAGTATTTAAGTTTTTCTGCAGAACTATAGAAATAAAAAACTAGACTAAACGAACACACAGGATTATTCTACAACAAAAGGGAGAGGCATTTGCAGTCCTATCTGAACCTGGGAAAGAAACCGTTTCATCAGATCAACCCAAAATACATCTACAGACTATTCTGATGACCACATAGTTCATAATAAATGCAGGTGAGCTAAGGGGATAGTAGGTACTATAAAAAGACCTATGAAGATGACAGCTTTCCTGTTCCACAACAAACGAAAGTGTGGAAGAGGGAGGTAAAGACCTGAGGACCAAACCAGATGGCTCCTCTGTCCCTGACCTTCCTTAGCCATCTCTGCCACATCCGCTCCTGAGAATTAAACTGAGTGGAAGTTACTCTCTTCTCCTCTCCAACAGCTTTATCAGCCTTTTACCTTCCTCTAAAATCAGTTACAGAATTCAGACGAGAATAGTAAAAATAGTAAATAAAGTCCTTCATGTTATCAGTCATGAGAAATTATGTCCTAGGCAGACCCCAAACCATCACACTGCTTTTCAAGCATGACTTCTTTGTTGTTAAAACTCAACCAGTGGATCCCACACACATTCGCCCTTTGAGAAAGACACATAAGCAAACCTCCCTTTAAAAGAAACCTACATACATATTTTAAGCAGTCTGGCTTTAAAATGAAAATACTTTATCAATTTTTTAAGGCAGCTTTCATGGACAGCACTTGAGTTCTCAGCCTATTTTAGTCCCATCAGTTCCAACTACTGAGGCTATGCCTTAGGCAAATGACCCTGCATTCAGTATTCTATTACTTCGGCTTTTATTTGCAGACCATGTTTTCTGTTAATAGCTAACCTTAGGCGGGACAGGATATTTTTTACTTTTCTTCTCTGGAAATTTGTGAGAGGCTAAGTAACTTGGCCTATTTTATCTCTAGTCATAATTTAAGTGGTTTAGAAAGCAGAAAGCCTGATATAAAAATCCATATGAGCAGATAATACCAAGAAATTTCCAGTGAGCCAAATGAAGTAACCTCAACTCATTTGGATTAACAGTACACTGCTCAAAACCATTAACTTTGCATGTTATCTGACCCACTCCACACCAGATGGAAACAGACAAATCCGACAGCTTGAAGCAAAGGCAACTTATGCAACTCTTTGTTACCACTACTTACCAAAGCAAAGCAGAGCTCAAACAGGCAAAGCCAGAGGCTTTTCAATGGCGTGATTTATATGAAATTAAGGAAGAAAAAGAATTGGAGTTTTTAATATAACCAACCTGAGCTAACACTGTGATGAAGTTGCGATTTAAATGAACGGCTTCATAAAGTGCCAGAAGAATGGCCTCATTGGTTCTAAAAAAAAGAGAACAAAACTGAAGAGGGTCTTATAGTGAAGGAATTAAAACAATACAACCATCAATATAAGATTTCACCCCAGCTTCTCATTATCAATCCTTCTGAGTTTCTAATGTTCCTTTATTTCTTTTTTTTTGAATATGTAAAGTGTATAGGCAAAGAGTATAAAGTAAAGAATCTTAACTAAGTCTTTAGTTCTTATCTGGTTAATTCACTATTTTCACTCTCACTTTTTCACCCTAGTCCTGTTAAGTCCTTAACTGGCTCTGATATCCAGCCCTCTTTCTTTTCATTCCAGAAAAAGTTGGGAACAGTTTCTCAGCTTCATGGGGCTCAACACACAGAATCAATAAAACTCAAGAAACACTTGAGCCCCTGCTGGTGTGGCTCAGCGGATTGAGTGCTGGCCTGCAAAGCTAAGGTCACCAGTTCAATTCCCAATCAAGGCACAAGCCTGGGTTGTAGGCCAGGTCCCCAGTTTGGGGCATTCGAGAGGAAGCTAATCAATGCCTCTCTCACACATTGATGTTTCTCTCTCTCTCTTCCTCCCTTCCCCTCTCTCTAAAAGTAAATAAATAAAATCTTTAAAAAAATTTTTTTATATATTACCAATTTTGAATCTGTAAAAGATTAACAAGAGGTAACATTTCACACTCTCATATCCAGTCTGTGAGTTCACACTCAAGTTCAAGTCACTGCACAATGTCAGGCACTTACTGTACTGATATTTTCTCATGAGCATCTGCTATGAACATGCTGCCCACCTGTGGAAGAAAAGGGAAATTGCACACTTACAGCAGGAAAATGTAAGAGGGGCTCTGCTTAAGTCTTGAATCAGTTAAAAACCAAGCTACTTGCCGCCCAAGGGAATTTGGACCGGGGCCCACCAGTTATACACACACCCAAATCAGCCCACTTTGAAGATCTTAAAATAATCATAAGTAATAAATGAAATAATGATAACTCCACTAAATTGTCTTTTCTTAAAGAGACTTAAAAACAATACTAGTACTTTTTTGTCCAGTTCATCTTTTCCATGGGTAAGTTTAGTAACCACTGACAGCAAGTAAAGTTAACCTAGACATTCTCATCACTCTGCAGCTTTCCTGGAAGTTGTTTTGTTAAAGTCAAAAACTAATTCGTGAAGAACATCACAGAAAGTAGGCTGACTTCACCCAACATAGAGCCATCTTTGGGGGGAATACCTGAGTTTCAGACTAGAACTGTGGATGTGAGATCCATTGTCCATCTTTCAGATCACAAAATCTTTAGTTTGTGTCCTAGGCAGGGCAGCCGAAAAAGTAAATGCAGTAGGCTGTCCCCAACATGTGTGATATCAGAGGAACTGAGAAAGATACCCATCCTTCTAAAAATACCTTTCCATCTGTTTACTGATGTCCAAAACTATGCAGCTGGAGATTCATTAGGCAAAGATCCCTGAGAGCAATATAATTACATCTAAATCATTTAACCAAATACCAATACAGCATTCATATTGCTCTGACCTCTGAGAGACTTTGCTTATTGATGCTTCAGAGTTAAAGAACCTATCAAGTTCTTCCTGAGAGTAGGCTCTAGGAAAGAAGGGGGAAAGGGCATAGTCATGGGGGTCGGGGAGAGGCAGAAATTGCCTTTTGGTGGGTAGAGGGATAACTTTCTCTTGCAATGAACTCAAAATTCTCTTGCCCTAGCACTGATTACTTGACTATGAAAGCCCAAGAAGACTTTCTGAATCTCCCTAGTCTCTAAGACCTGCTAGATTAGTCTTAAACATTAGTCACAGATTATCTGGCCCCAAATGCCTATGATGCCAAGGTTGTGAAACCTTGCTCAGCAGTCTTGCAAGTGGACCAATAAGTTTTGTAGACCATGGACCATGGACCTCTCAGCCCATTAAGCCTTTAGACGAGAGGTTCAGATCCACTGTACCAATCCCTCAATTCTAGGAGCAGCAATGAGGAAACAAGTGCTCACACACAGCAGGGTTAGAATCAGATCTAAACCCTTCTATACTCTATATCATAGAGTCGGTCCTCAAACAAAGCCAACTCTATAGAAAGCAGAATCTGGCTTAATATGTACCTTTATTGCAGCCTTTAAAAACTAAATTAGTTTGAGAAAAAAACCTGTCCCAGAGAAATCAGAGCTCTCCTTTCCCCTACGTCACTTTGGTTTGGAAATCACTAAAAGAGATGCAGTTCTCAAAATAATCTGCTCTGAGTGGCCCTCTCTCTCTCCCTTAATCATGTCATCATCTCACACACCTGAACTTCTGAGTCCAGATTTGTCTACCTTTACGGAACTCTTATATTTCTGAGCAGGAGAGAAAAAACAAGTAGAACTTACCATATTTGTTAAAGCAGAGAAAAAACCACTCTGATGTTCTTCTTCCTTGTCTTTATACTGCCTAAACAAAAATAACTAAATTAAACTTTAATATTATTTATCAAGTATGCCTTTGTCCTTAGCATTCTAGGTAATCAGGGCTGGGCACTCACAGAATTCACTGACTCCGGAAAACAAAAGCACGGCTACAATACAGTCACTGCAGTTTCTCCTGCAAGCTAAGAGGCACGCATCTGCTCTTGAGGCAGTGTGTACCAAATGCCTGACTACTTTGAGACTTAGAAAGCAAGCTGCAAAAGTGTGAAACTGCTCTAACATATGGCTGATTCAGTTATTTTTCAAACAGACTATTACTTGAAAAGTGTGGCAGTGAAATTACTTCAAGGCTGTAAAAGTGAAAATCTTGTTTGTTTTTGAAGGAAGAGGATGGAAGAAATCTGTGAGCTAAAGTATTTGTGGAGCTGGGACAGATTTGAAATTCCAACACCCAATTATGTGTGAGGAAAGTACGGAAAGAAGCAAGAAAGATCCTGCCTGGCCTTTGCCAGGCTGGGGAATCTTCTGGTTTCCATTCAATAAATATCAGATCCTTCCCCATCCACAGCAGGAGAAAAAGCAAGCATCAGTGAAGAGAGCCCCCAGAAGAGACAGGGATCCAGGAAACTACATTGAGTCCTGATGAAAAAGAAGCACCTGGCAAACTAAAGCCAATTCAATAATTTTCTCCTTTTAATTTTTTAAGTATACAAAAAAGGCAGTGCTTCATAACCTTTTTACACAGAAAACGATATTTATGTGACACACTGGGACATATGGAAGAGCCTGCTTGTGGCTAAAATACTAGTTAAAATGCTGTGCAATAAAATACTGAAGGTTGCAAAGAACGTACTTAATTATTTTAAGAAAAGATAGACACTAACCTGGTGGCTTCTCCCCTGGTTTTAGAAACAACCTCTGCTAAAGCCATCCAGCCAGCCTAGAGCAAATATATCTGCCAGCAGCTGTACCTCTGAATACTCTTCTAGGATAGATAAGGGAAGTTCACCCAAGAACTCTTAACAAACCTGTTTCCTACTCAACCAGTTTAAATGAAAATTAGACCCTTCTCTTCTGGGAAGATGGACTTACCTGTTGTACTCAGATAAAGCCTGAGCAATCACAAGCCCCATTCCCTAGAAAGGAAAAAGATAGCATAGGTGAAATAAGGGGCTGATGGAGATTAGGCCATGGAAAACATTAATTACATCCTCATGGTCCAAGCCCACGAAGTTTTCTACCTTAAAGTTGGCAATGAGGACAGATATTCTTAGAGGCATTGCCAAAGCATCAGAAGGAACTTCTTTGGAGAGATTTCTCTGATCTAATTATCTTACTGTTACTTAATAGAGTAACAGGGGTGAAACAGATCAGCCCAGATCACTGACTATTTCACCAGAATCATTTTCACCTCAAAAGAGAAGACTGAATTAGAAGCTTCAAACAACAACAAAAAAATCTCTCATATATATGTCTCTAAAACAACCACAATAAAAGTGACAATGAGTCCCATGCTAAATGAAGGTGCATATAGACAAGCCACTCTCTTTGAGGCCACAGGAAAAGCAGGAATGTAATGAGCAGAAGCATCCAATATAGTAAATGTTAAAGTGACTTATCAACTTTCCCTCTAGAATCAGCTAAGTACAACACAAAGATCAATTAAGGTCACACATGTGTACTTCTATTCATAACAGAAATTAGAAGAATGAAGAGGGCAAGAAGGAAAGAGAATAAAGCCAGGCACCTGGTCATCTTCCTCCTCCCAAACTTTCAAAGACATATCGTAGCATGTTTCAGCTTTACCAAGTCAGACTATAAATACTATCTGGATAGTTCTACAAGAAGGAATCTCCCATCATTTAGTCACCTAAGCCTTCTTTTTTTTTCTTTTTTTTTTTATTTCAGCTTTACTGAGGTATAATTGACATATAAAATTATGAGCTATTTAAAGCATACAGCATGGTGATTTGATATACCATCTAAGCCTTCTTATTCTTGGAAATGTAATTTATTGTCTCTGTAGGAGAATAAACCTCAGCACACTATAAAATGAAATATAACCAACCATTTCATCATGATTAGCAAGCAAATGTCCCCTCAGGCCTTCCTTCCATGATAAGAAAATAGAATACAACAAGATAGTTGCACTAATGCTCTAAAAAGATACACCAATTCCCTCTCTATAGCCAGATGAAATTAACACAATTGCTCTGTGCTCTCTAAATAGCCAGTGTAAGTCCACTGAATGCAAGTAATGAAAACAATACACAAAGATCCAGATACTCACATTGAGCGTGGCCTCATCATCCACAATAGACAGCTTTACAATATAAGGATTCACAGACTGTTCAAGAGAAGAGGAGACTCAAGGTGAGTGTGACTTACTTAAGAAGCCATTACCTATTTAACAAAGTGTTAACAAAATGTTAACAAAAAGACATGTAACATGCCCTCCTTCAATAGTGATGCTCCTACTACCCAGACCTAACCCACCATGCCAGCTGACTCCCATCATTTTCAGTAAATCTCTCAGTGTACATGAGCATTCACTGAGCACACACATGCATACACATACACACACACACAAATTCTATTCCACCTGCATTTTCCTCCAGGCTGAGGCAGCTCAGGCCTATGTCTGCCACTTCTCCCATCTTTCCCTCTTACTTGTTTCTAAAAAGTAAGTGAACACTCCACAAAACTCACTTTGTCTTATCCTGCCAATAATTTACAGAGTCCATGGGGACAACTGTCTTTTAGGGGACATAAAAGCTTCTCTACCATAAGGCACAAATTTGTAAGCTGCTAACTTACATTCTCATCCCAAAGGCTCCCTAACCATTCCACAAACGATATGCAAAGACTGATTCACCCACCCATAAAACAAAGCCACCTGGGGGGTAGAAAGTGGCAGCTGCTTAACAGCCAGAGAGGCCATTTATGGATCTGATACCCAAATAACACTGCAGGGGAACTGAAAAAAAAGGACGTAATTACCCAAACTACAGTCTGGTCAGGACACTGGGATTTAAATGATTGTCCCATCACTTATAGCATTGGAAGATTTCCTGAGTTTTTCCAGACCCAATCTCAGCTGGGCAGCATATGGAAATGAACATATATTTAAACTCATTAAGCAGTTGGGCCATCTCCTACTGGTGAGATGAGAACCAATGACCTGCTCACCTTAAAAATATCCCACCCACGGGATGTGAGGAAAGACCTCATGTAGATCAGGCACCAATTCCAACCCAAGGCAAGAAAGGAACAATAGTTCTCAGATTGGCAGTTTTTACAGCAACCAAGAAAACTCATTACTGAGAAACTTGGAAACTCAACTAAAAGGCTAACCCCCCACATAGACCTTATTTAATCAAGTTTCTGAGGGCATCTTTTGAATGTCAATTGGGAATGGAGAAAGAGACAGCTCTGCTTTCTTAACAGCTCAAATGTTTATAAGGTTTTCTACGACACAACTCAAGGAGGTAAAACCCATTCAATTTGTTACTTGATCTAACAGAAGAAAGCTCTCAACACTTCTTCCCATAACCAACAGTCAAACCCTGCTGGTGTTACAGACTTCAGATAAGATCCAATGCAAGTGGATGCTTGAAAAAGAAAATCAGCAATAGGCTAACATACAGATGCCACCATGATAAGAACAACGCTAGGAGAAGGCCACTGTTTCTTGGCATAATTTTTGAAAGTCCTAGCCATTCACCTTCCGAAAAGTACACTGTTTTAGGTAATCCTAAGGATCACTTGATTACCAAGAACAGTCTGTGCTTCATCAGCAGTTGGGGGAAAGGCAAGGTGGCTAAAAGCAAGGATTCGAGTTCTAGTTCCTCTAGTTGTTAATTGCAACAAGTTAGGCACACCAATTAACCTAAGCTCAATTTCCTCATCTGTAAAATGGGGATAATATTTTCACCCTTGGTGTTGCTAGGAGACCCAAATGAAGACACATAAAATCCTTAGCACAAGTATCTGGCATATGGTAAAGGATCGATGATTGGTAACTATATTTTTTTCTCCTTTGACATTTTTATCACATTCAGAGGAAGCTCTCTCTGGGGAAGAAAGAGAAAGAAAAAAAAACAACTTGCAACTGAACATAAACAATTTTGTAATTCCTGAAAAACGTCATGTTCAACAGGCAGCAGTTGGGGAGTGAGTCACTTCATCTCAGGAGACATGGCAACCTAGAAGGCCAGGATATTAATGCTGTGAATATTTCTATTCTCCAGACACTTGATTATCCTCAGCACCGCATACCTGTTGTGCTGGTCACATTTTTAAGCTGGAGGCAATATACTTTTCAGTCACAAAACAGAATTACAAACTCAGTGAGCCATCCTGGGGTCACTCTAATAGGGTCCTGCCTTTTTTGGATCTAAATCATTCCATACTTACCATTTTCATTGCACTTCCTTAGGCTTTTTTTTTTCCTTTTTTTCTTTTCTTTCTTTCTTTTTTTATCTCCTCTATCTCTTTAGATAAACTGTCTCAAATGGAATGTATTATTTGTGGTAAGGAAGAATTATTTTTTTAATTTACTCCAGGCAACTTTTCCAGCACTTCCATTCCTTAAGTCCTACACCTTATTTGCCTTCTCTGTGTTTAGCTGGGCACCCAGCCTCTCTGGTGGCCTCTGCACCTTTCTAGGTTACAACCTACTGCACTGGTCATAGGATTGCCTATGGTGTAGCTGGAAAACTGTTCTCCAGAGCACACACCCTCTCATACTAGTGTGCATAAAATTTCACCAGCTTTTGGTTTTGCTATGTTCATCTGGAATTCCTCATGTTCCCGTCAAAATACCTTCCTCCTCCATAGTCACCAGGCTTCCTTAATGGTTTCTGGTGAGTGACTTATATCAAAAGCTGCAAAGCTGAGATAAATTATGCCCACCAGCTTGATCTCACCTGGAATATTACTTCTTCTGGGGCTTCTGACAGACTACAGATGCATATGTCACTCTAGAAATATGATTTTCTCCAGTTCCTCGGCCATGTCCAATTTTTCAGGCTGACATTTCAGAGCCCTACTGGGCTAAGCCAGGTTTCAGTTCACATTCAGAGAAGCCAAACCACTGCCTCAAAGTGGCCTGCATCCAGCAAAATGTTCTGAAAATATACATTACTGATGATGGTGTTTTCCTATCACATATAACTCAACTCTTTAATTCTCTTCAGCATTTTTCCTCAGCTATTTTTCTTGCTGTTGTAAGAAGGCCCCAGAGGCTATTACACATGTCAGAGATCAAAATGGCTACCATGCCAACCCCTCCAGATCACCAGTAAAACAGGTGTTGGTGATAAATTACATATTTATTAGCCACTCTAACACCATTCATCAGTTCCTCCTAGACAATGAAAGCCATCAGCTCCTGGGATTCATAACACAGTAATGTTGCTCCGCATATTCCAGTTCCTCTTTAAGTATTCCTTTCTTACAGCCTCCCTTCGTCCATATCCTTTTGTATGAAAATAAGCTCCAGATTTTATTACTTATCTCTTTTGACCTGGCTAGGAAGCATATCTAACATCACTAAGTAAAGATCCAGAAGTTAAGAAAGGACAATCATCCCTCCAGCTGGCCCACTTCTCGCGGTACTGCTACTTATTAAGTGAAGAAAGTCAGGTTGCCTCAAAGCAGCCCCTAACTTCTGGGTTTAGTAAAGTACCACTAGCTCCTTATTACTCCGAAGCTATCTCCACTGAGGCCCCTGGTCTTCCTTAAGTGGCCCCCTTCCTTTTCTGTGTATTCTGTCGTTTGAGGGAAATCAAGTAGACACACCAATCCAAGTAGAAAGCTCTCTGAGTTCTGCTCTTCATCTCAAAAACCTACAAATCTGTCCCCAATTAATTTAGGGGCAAAAAGAACTCCAGAATAAACATGAACAGGACCCTGTCTTCAATTTCCCTTATAATCAGAATGAGTCCCCAGACCAACAGTGATACATACATAGGTGGATTGCATTAAGGAAATCCAAAATATAAAAGTCCAATCTTTCAAAACATATGCATTAGGTCAGTGGCTCCCAATCCATATCATCATATTCAATAAAGGATCTTTAAAAACACACATACGCACACACACAAACGCGCACACACACACACAAATTCCCAGGCACCCCAAGAGATTCTGATTCAGTGTGTCAAGAGTAAAGCTCAGAAATTTCTTCTTTTTAAAAAGTCCCTAGGTGATTCAAATAATAAGCTAGGTTTATGAACCACTATATTCAGGGATATTTACTCACTTTATTAGAAGTTGCACTATGGGATTCCTTTAAACAGCTATATCATCTGCCTACACATTTAATGTAGGATTTTTAGAATCTGTTTTATCAAAATAAATCCATATACCATTTACCAAGAACACATCTTCTACATTAAGCAAAGGCCTCTGGAAGGAGCCACATGTAGGAAAGTTACAGAAAGATAACTATCACTTACCTCATATTTTCTGTAGTTCACCAGCAAAGCCAAGAGGACTACAGCATCATACCCATGCTCCCTACGACTTGGGGGGTGGGAGAGTATCTGTAATAACAACCAGAAATATGTGAAAGTGCTAACTCCTAGTTCCTAGGAATGCAGAGCTGATTTAAGGAGGTGGTTTACCCAAAAGAGAAACAGGTAACAAGGGAAATGACCAACCTGTAAAATTGCTTCAAATATGCTGTTGATCATTACATACTCCAGGATAGTGTTCTGACTGATGTTATCTGTCACCTGAATGTAATAAAAGGCTTTTTAAAGTCTACACTGAGATACTCTGATATCGCATAAATATCTCCTCCCCTAGAATCTAAGAGAAACAAAAATGTTAAAACATTCTACTAGTACTTACTAGACCTTTTCATAATCTTCCCCAAAGCCACTAGAGCTAAAAAGGTGCTAGACTAAAAGACACTAGGTGGGTAAGAAATTAGCAAATTAAAGCTCCCTAAATTTTTTAACTTCTCATTATTTCTCTCATACCCTCACCCAAGCATTTGCTTAACAGTTTCTTGGGTTTCAATCCTCAAATGCACAGGAAGAAGTTTATGATTCAGAAGTCTTCCAGTGGTGGCAGGGAAAGGGAACCACCTAAAGCAAATGAACAGTACCTTGCCCTCCTCCCACTGAAACGTACAGGCCAGCTTCATGCTATAAAATCTAGGTCAGAATAAATAAACACATTCAGAATGACAAAAACTGTTTCCAAATGAGAGCTGGTGAGAAGGGAGAATCTAATAATCCAGAAGAGATTAGTTGTCCAGGAGTGGTACTTCTAAAGTAACAAAGATTACATATCCTACATATTAAAATGCCAGCAGTTGCTTCAAAGAGCAATTTGTAGGAAATGAAAGTCCACATAACTAACTTCCTCCTACACATTTAAACACAACAAAGTGCTGTAATGCCCCAGTAGATAATTTATTGTTCTGTCTTTCTTTCTAGCTTTGAGTTCAAGTACTCAAATAAGCTTGCCCCTGCTGTCACATAATACCTCTGACAAAGAAACATATAGATGAGTTACTCACAGTCACTAAGCAAAGGAGAAGTTTCAGACATAAACTCTTTAGACTTTCAGAACCTTCTGCACAAAGCAATGAATCCAAACTCTCCATCAAGTTCTGAAAAAGAGAACAGCTAAAAGTGAAACCATAGCAATTAATATCTGCACTGTGTCTTTGTCCAATGCTGGGTTATGTTACACAGTGTAATGTGAATAACACACAATGAAGAAAGCATATCATTCCCTGAGGCCCAGGCCTTACAAAATTAGACAAATAAAAGGAAGACTTCTAAGTCTAGCTATTTTGGGAAAAATGCTTAGAACAACAGAATTCACTATTCTACTAAATGAATGTTTGTAGCTATCATCCTCATCTAAACCTTTTGATTAGAAAGAAGTAAATTTTTAAAAGGCCAATAATAATGGTTAAATTAAATAAGCATATAAACTAAAAACAATAAATGAGCTAATAAAATTCAATTAAATAAATTTAAAATAATAACTTAAATAATTAAGTTCAAGATTAATAATAACAGTTCAATAACTAGATACATTGCATTATTTGATAAAGAAAACATATCCCTTGAGGCAGGCACACTGAACAAACAACGATGAGACAGTGTCACTACCGGCTCTCACTGGCCATATGCACTATGCAACAAAGCTAGCTTGTGTCCATCCTGGTCAATTCTACTAAACAATGTGATTGGAGTTTATCAATTGCACTAACAACCAGCTGTTAAACCCAATGTAATTAAAAGATAAAACTTTTAGATACTACAATAGAAGGAAGAAGAAAATAAATATTTTACATTAAATGAAGGAAGAAAATGAATGGAGAGTACGGATCTAGCAGGCTGAAAGGTCAAGTGAAGGTTCAAAATAAGCTACTGCAATTCAACTCAACAAATGTGTAGTGAGGATCTGCTATATACTAAATATTGTGCTTTCAAAAATACAAGAAAAAATATGACAATGACTCTTGCTCTCGAGATATTTTTAGTGTAATGGGAGAGAAAAGTAAGAAAACAGTTTTGATTTAATGGTTACTATGACAGAAATACACATGGAGGAAGGGAATTAGCTCAGATGTCACCTATTCTAGTACTCCTTAAGGGTGCATTATATTTTGAAAAATCAGCAGGAGTTAATTAAAACTTGAGAAGAAAAGGAATTCTAGACAGGCTTAGCATGATCAAAGACAAATGCAGAATGAAACCACTCTGGGCACAAAGTTGGAATACAAGCAGTTTGTTATTAAGGAAGTGCTGTATAATGAGTGAGGCACAGTGGTGAGAGATGAGACTAGGGAAATAACTACAGAACAGGTCATGAAAGTTTTATAAGGCTAACTAGGGAGTTTGGTCTTTATCCTGTTAATGATAGGAAACTAATGATGGGTTTTAAGCAGGAAAGATTTGAGTGTAAGATACAAAACCTCTGGTGTCAGTGTGGATGACAGATTTAAAGATGGTAAGCCTGGAGGAATGGAGATAAGTGAGGACTAATCCATCAGTTTTCTTAAAATAGTTGTCATGTCTTATTTGCCTCTGTATCCCCAAGTGCCTGGCACACAGGAATCTAACAAATGTTCGTCAAAAGAAAGAATGAAGACTTCACTGCAATAGTTCAAGTCAGAGATAACGGGGACAGTGGCAACAGGGGGTGAAAAAGAAAAGGTATGCATAATATGAGCTGAGGTAAAATTAGCTGAAGTTGGTGATTGTCTGGATATGAAAAATGAGGGAGAGGAAAGAGAGTTATGGATGACTCCCAGGTTTTGGCTTTAGGGACTAAGAAGAAAGGTACCTGTATTCTGATAGGGAATGAATAAGGAAGAACAGATGTTGAGAGAACAGTGAGTTCCATATTGAATATGTCAAGCAAGAGATATTCAGGGATGTTTGAGTGGGTATATGCAGCAAGTGCTTACAGAGTACATATAGAACTCAGACTCATGAGAGTACGTTAAAGCTAAAGTTAGAAACATTTTTTTAAAGATTTTATTTACTTATTTTTAGAGAGAGGGCAAGGGAGGGAGAAAGAAAGGAACAGAATAATCTATGTAAGAGAAAAACATCGATGGGTTTCATCTCACATGCCCCAAACCCGGCACCTGGCCTGAAACCCAACATGTGCCCTGACCAGGAACCAAACTGGTGACCTTTCACTTTGCAGGACAATGCTCAACCAACTGAGCCACACTAGTCAGGGCAGTTAAAATACTTTTGTTCTTTTACCACCAATTTAGGGAACTGTTTGAAAGAGTCCTCCCCAGGCTTCAGCCAGCAGGCAGAAGCCTGCTGATAACAGCCTCTAGTTCTCCTCTGGTAACAGACTCTGTGAATGTTCAGATTTGCTTTTCAGCTAAAGACACAGTGACACAGTGGATATCACAAGAATTGTTGAACCTATGACCTTTTGGTTTGTGGAATGATGCCCAAACCACTGAGCCACACAAGTCAGAGCTAAAGTTAGAGACTTAGTAATCAGTAGCACATCAGTAGTTAGAATAATAAGAATGAAAGAAAAATATGGAATTTTTCTATGATATATACATGATATATATAGGGTAGAATTTAAAAAATGACTCTTTGTGTATTCATAATTGTCTGTTCATAACTTTTAAAATAAACCAATCACTATAAAGATTATTTGGCACACAGATTTTTTACTTTAAATTTAGTGAGTGACAGGAGACTAGTTTCTCAAAGTTCATATTATGAACAACATTCATTCAAGATAGTGTCAAACACTGCATATCTGCCCTGACTGGTGTGGCTCAGTGGGTTGAGCATTGTCCAACAGAGCAAAAGGTCACCGGTTCTAATCCCAGTCAGGGCACATGCCTTGATTGTGGGCCAGGTCCCCAGCTGGGGGTGAGAGGCAGCCGACTGACGTTTCTCTCACACATCAATGATTTTCTCCCTTTCTTTCTCCCTCCTGCTAAAAGTAAATAAATAAATTATTTTTTAAAGAACTCTACAAATTTGATATCTGATAAGGGATATATATCCAAACTATATAAAGAACTCTTACAACTCAACAACAACCAAAAAGAAAAAAGAAAAAGAAAGCAATCTAATCAATCCAGAAATAGACAAAGGGTTTAAATAGCCTTTCTCTCTCTCTCTCTCTCTCTCTCTCTCTCTCTCTCTCTCTCTCTCTCTCTCTCTCACACACACACACACACACACACACACACAAGATGAAAAGCACTGTTAACAGGAACACGGAGAAACTGGAAGCCTCATACATTGGAGCAGAACTGTAAAATGGAACAGCAACTTCAGAAAACGGTGCGGCAGTTCTTCAAAATGTTAAACATAGGGGTACCATATGACCCAGCAATTCTATCCCTACATATATACCAAAGAGAACTGAAAATATGTCTACACAAAAACTTATATATCAATGTTCACAGCAGCATTATTCATAATAGCCAAAATGCTAAAACAGCCCAAATGTACATCAACTGATGAATGAATAAATAAAATGATGTGACACATTCATACAATGGAATACTAATCAGCCATAAAAAGGAATGAAGTACTGATTACATGCTACAACATAGATGAACCTTGAAAACAGGCTAAACGAAAGACCCTAAAAACTAAACACCACATACAATTCCATTTATATGAGACGTCCAGAAGAGGTAAATTCATAGAGACATATCTGATTGATAGCTGCCAGAGGCTAGAGAGAAGTGGGACTGGGGAATGACGGCTAATGGGTATACATATTCTTTCAGGGGTGATATTTTAAAATTAAAAGTGGGGATGGTTGTATAACTTCCTGAATATATGAAAAAAACACTACATTATACACTTTAAAAGGGGAAATTAGGCCCTGGCTGTGTATAGCTCAGTTGTTTAGAGCATTGTCTGGATATGACAAGGTTGCCAGTTAGATTCCCAGTCAGGTCACATAAAAGAGTCAATCAATGAATGCATAAATAAGTGGAGCAACAAATCGAGCTCTCCCTCTCTTCTTCTCTATCTCAAATAAATAAATAAAAATAAATAAATAATTTTTTAGAAAAGAAATGAAATTTGTTGTTTAAAAAAAGGTGAGATTATATGATATATGAATTATACATCAACAAAGCTGTTATTTTTAAAGTGTCAAGCAGCCCCAGCTGGTGTGGCTCAGTGGACTGAGCACTGGCCTGCGAACCAAAAGGTCAGTGGTTCAATTCCCAGTCAGGGCACATGCCTGGGTTTTAGGCCAGGTCCCCAGTTGGGGGCACATGAGAGGCAACCCATTGATGTTATCTCTTGCAACCAGATGTTTCTCTCGCACATGGATATTTCCCTTTTTCTCTTTCTCCTTCCCTTCCCCTCTCTCTAAAAAGAAAATAAATAAAATCTTTTTTTTTAAAGTGTCAAGCAGTAAAAATAAAAATTCTGATAAGTCATTGTGTTAAATAAATCTTAGACTGCTAGCCAAGATGGAGGCGTAGGTAGACGCACTTCACCTACTTGCACAACCATAAGAAGGATCACAACTAACCTCAAACAAAAAAAAACAAAAAAGCAGAACTGCCAGAAAATCAAACTGCATGAAAGTTCGACAACCAAGAATTTAAAGAAGAAATATTCATCCAAATGGGTAGTAGGGGTGGAGACAAGGAGCCAGGGCGGAGACAAGGAGCCAGGGCAGAGAGGATGTGGTATGGCAGCAGCGAGGGGCAGCAGCGAGGCAGTGGCAGCAAGATAGAGGCAGTGGTGGTGAAATGGGTGGTCCCACATTTACATGTGGTGGTTAAAAGCCGGGAGGGACACCTGGGGAGCAATCCTAGCCCGAGGTCAGACTGTGCAGCCCAGTGTTCCAGCAGCTGGAAAATAAAGCCTCATAGCAACTGTTGAAAACCAGTGGGGGTGGCAGTGGTGAAAGAAACTGCCCATCTCTTGGGAAGTCCATTTAGAGACCTCCAGAGTCCTAAAAGACACACAAACCCACCCACTCTGGCAAATACCACCAGGGCAACACCTAGAGGGGTACCAGCCACATACGGGAAGTGGGTGAAGTGACTGGAAATAAGGAAAATGCCTAGCAAGCGGCATTGTTCCCTCTCTGACCCCTCCACTATATACAGCGCCACAAAGTGGTGAAACAGGTTGCCCTGTCCTGGCAAATACCTAAGACTCTGCCAAGATGCACTAAGACAGGGAGTAAAAGCAGCTCTACCTAATACACAGAAACAAACACAGGGAGGCTGCCCAATTGAGGAAACAAAGAAATATGACCCAAATGAAAGAACAGATCAAAACTCCAGAAAAAGAACTAAGCAAAACAGAGATATCCAACCTGTCAGATGAAGAGTTCAAAACACTGGTGATAAGGATGCTCAGAGAACTCATTCAGTACAGCAAATGCATAAGGGAAGAAGTGAAGGCTACACTAAGTGAAATAAAGAAAAATCCACAAGGAGCCAATAGTGAAGGGAAGGAAGCCAGGGTTCAAATCAATAATGTGAAAGATAAGGAAGAAATAAACAGTCAACCAGCACAGAATTAAAAAACAAGAATTTTTTAAAATGAGGAGAGAATAAGAAGACTCTGGGACCTCTCCAAAAGTGCCAACATCTAAACCACAGGGATGCCAGGAGAAGAGGAAAAGCAAGTAATTGAAAACTTACTTGAAAAAGTAATGGAAGAAAACTTCCCTTATTTGGCAAAGGAAAGAGACATACAAGTCCAGGAAGCACAGAGTCCCAAACAAGTTAGATGCAAAGAGGACCACACTAAGAGACACCATAATTAAAATACCAAAGGCTAAAGATAAAGAAAGAATCTTTAAAGCAGCAAGAGAAAATAAGAGAGTTACCAATAAAGGAGTTCGTGTTAAGACTGTCAGCTGATTTCTCAAAAGAAACTTCGCAGGCAAGAAGGGACTGGCAAGAAGTATTCAAAGTGATGAAAAGCAAGGACCTACAACCAAGATTACTCTATCCAGCAAAGCTACCATTTAGAATGGAAGGGTAGATAAAGTGCTTCTTAGACAAGGTAAAGCTAAAGAGTTCATCATCACCAAGCCATTATTACATGATATGTTAAAGGAAATTATTTAAGAAAAAGAAGATCAAAACTATGAACATTAAAATGACAACAAAATCACAACTATCAACAACTGACTCTAAAAAACAAACTAAGCAAACAACCAGTACAAGAGCAAATCATAGATAAGGAGGTCATATGGAAGGTTATCAGTGGGGAGGGGGAAGGGGATGAACGGGGGGAAAAGGTGCTGGGATTAAGAAGCATAATTGGTAGATACAAAATAGATAGGGGAAGCCCTGGCTGCTGCGGCTCAGTGGATTGAGCATCGGGCCTTCGAGCTAAATGTCGTTGGTTTGATTCCCAGTCCGGGCACATGACTAGGTTGCACATCAGGTCCCCAGTTGGGGGCGTGAGTGAGAGGCAACCACACAGTGATGTTTCTCTCCCTCTCTTTCTCCTTTCCTCTCTCTCTAAAAAACAAGATAAATAAACAAACAAACAAAAATTTTTTTTAAATCTCCTTTGAAGCAGTAAGCAGCCTTCCATAAATCAGAGCTTACTTTTATTTAAAAAAAAAAAAAATAGATAAGGGGATGTTAAGAATAGTAAAGAAAATGGAGAAGCCAAAGAATCTACATGCACAGCCCATGGACATGAACTAAGGGTGGGGAATTGCTGGAAGGAAGGGGGTTACCAGGCGGAGGGGAGCAAAGGGAAAAAAATTGGAACTATAATAGCATAAGCAATAAAATATACTTTAAAAAAAAAAGCTTAGCTGGTGTGGCTCAGTGGATTGAGTGCCAGCCTGTGAACCAAAAGGTCACTGGTTCGACTTCCAGTCAGGACACATGCCAGGGTTCCATGCAAGAGACAACCTATTGATGTCTCTCTCTCACATCAATGTTTTACTCCCTCTCATCCTCCCTCCCTTCCCGTCCCTCTAAAAATAAATAAAAATCTTTTAAAACTTTTTTTAAAAAAGAAAGCTTAAAATTTAGAAGTTACCCTTGTATATTAAGTTGTTTTATTTTATTTAAGTTCACAAATGTTTTTAAAGACTGTATGATCATATGCTATAAATTATAAAATAAATTGCTCAGTCTTTATCCTGCAGAGAAAGGATGCCTCAACTCAAATTTGAATTTCAAATTTTCTTTTATTCATATAAACCAAATCTGTAAAATAAAAACAACCAAATTCAAGGCCAAATTCAATCATCTATATCTTTTTGAGTCCAAATCTTCTAGTACATCTAACTGGCTGCAGATGGTACCCATGAACAGCTGTCAGAAGCAGCCATGCACAGGCAGAGCTGCAGCTTATGCCTCACCTTCATGCACAGCTCCGCCTTGTCGAAGCCCATCAGCATGTTGATAATGTCAAACCCAGAGGTAGATTTATTCTTTTGATGTACTCCTCGAATGAGTGCACACAAGGTCTGCAGAGATGAGAGAAAGAATTCTTTCTGGGGAGGAAATCTCAAAACAAAGGGCACTGGATCTGTAGCGTCACATTGCAACCTCAGAACCTCTTCCTTGCACAGCTGACATTCAAGTGCTCTAATACTTAAGCTCCAAAACCCGGTCTAAGTCTTAATATGTGCAAAATCCAGAAATCAAAAGAGGAATAGCAACTAAAACTGTTGTCATCTTCTTTTTCTGGTCATTTTCGGCCATCCTCTTTTTTAAAATTGCACTGCAGACAAAGACTGGAAAGTGATATTCAAAAATAAAAAACAGTTCTTGAGTCTGTGTCATAGCTTCAGTGAAACTTTCCTTTATTTAAAATTTTAGTATTTACATTATAGTTTATCATTTTTAGTAATTATATTTAATAACTACAAGTTATTTAAGTTCCCTTCTCATCTATAAAATGGGAATGATAATAATAGCACCCATCTCACTGGGATATTGCAAGTACTATGTAAATTAATACCATAAAGCACTTAGAATAGTCCCTGGAACTTTGTTCAAGCCCCAATAATATTACCTGGAACTTTGTTAAAGTTCAGTAAGTATCAGCTATTACAATAATGTATTATATTTTTCTTGATTACCAAGTGCCTTGTCAATTTATTTCCACTGAACTAAAAACAACTGTCAAGTCATGCCCCCACAGTGAGCCCCCACATTACAGGAAGTACAATTTTCAACTTTGGTTTCAACTTTCTATGAGCTCCTACAACTGTGATGCTCAAAATATGGAATTTATTTTATTTATTTATTTATTTATTTTATTTATTTTATTAATAAGTCTATAGGATAACATAGTCCTTCTTTCTGGGGCATCAGCTCAAGAAGTAATTTCTATATTCAACAGATGAGAAAACTGGGGCTCACAAAGTGATCTAACTAGTAAGTTAGAAACTTAAACCCAATCAACCAAAACTTCCAATAAAATCCTTTATGCCGTCTGTCTATCACTGCCCTAAGTCTGTCAATCACCGACCTAGGTACTAAGCCCTCAATTGGCTGCCCTTGGAGCTACTAGTCAATAAATTTTAGAAATCCTGCCCATCATTTATTCAATAAAAATTTACTTCTAGAGTCTACTTGTCAGGCACTGTTCTACAACTAGGAACAAATAAAACTATCAAAGTCTTTTCCCTCAGAAGCCTATAATATATCCCCAGGAGCCCAGTGGTTGGCACATAACAACCAAGAAATAATTGTTCAATGAATCTTCCTCATGATACTGCCACTTAGCATTAAGAATAAGGATTCTTAATGTTTTCAGAGTTACAGACCCTTTTGAGAATCTGATGAAAACCCTCTCTCCAGAAAGAGTATACATGTGCACATAAAATATTACATATAACATCAGGGAGTCAATGAGCCTCTGAATCCTCAGAATACGAACTCTTGAACTAGTGAGAAAATTTTGTATTAAGAATCTCCTCTCATCCTTGGCTGGTGTGGTTCAGTGGATTGAGTGCTGGCCTGCAAACCAAAGGGCCGCAGGTTCTATCCTGGGCAGGGCACATGCCTGGGTTGCAGGCCAGGTCCCCAGTTGGGGGCGCACAAGAGGCAACCACTAATTGACATTTCTCTCCCTCTCTCTCTCCCTCCCTTCCCTTCTAGAAATAAATAAAATCTTTTTTAAAAAAAATCTCATCTGATTTTTGCTGTAGACTAAGCAGCCTTGCCTCAAGTTTTCTCTCTATCTCTTCCTTTCCTCGAGTAATAATTAGAATTCTGTCGAACAATCTGCCTTGGCACTAGGTCAAATTATAAAATGGACAAGATTACTACTATCAAGAGTCAGTTTGTTTAACCAGTAAGATGATTAAACAAACATGGCATAGATGTTTAATTATTTAAAGAAGTAAGAAAAAAAGAACATATATACCCAAGGGCAATTCTAGGTTCCTCAGATCCCAACAGAGGTGTTACACTTCCTTCCTCCTATCAAACAAGACTTTCCAATTTCCCAGTCTTGTACCTGCAATGCATTGACAACTCGAATTGGATGTTCCTCTCCCAGAGCCTGAATGCAGCGTTGAAATAAGCAATTAATGTTGTCCTTGATCTTCATTAACTCCTCACCATCAAGAGATTCCAGCTTGCCTTCTAGGTACTCTAAATTCACCTACCAAGGAAACAATAAGGGCCTGAGTTCACTTTTAGTATAGCACCTAAAACACATGAGAAGACAATCTCAGTTACCAGGAAAAGCAACAGATGCCACCAAGTCTTACCTTCATGAGGAAGAGCTCCTCCCAAAATCGAGGACTGCACTTACTGGGGTCTTCTGTCTGAAATCAGAAGATAAGTAGGTTCAATATCCCCAGTTAAAAACCAAATCATTAAGAATACATTTGAAAGGGTCCCTATACATAATCAACATTACCTTTCAAAATTAACTTTTAAAATTACCTTTCAAAATTAACTCTTAGCTTGGTCATTATAAACTACTGTAATGGGGAACAACAGCTTTTCAGGATTTTCCCCCAAATGGAAGGCATTTTGGATATATATATATATTTCCCTGAATCAAACGTTATAATGGCTCAAGGAATCTCCCTCAAATTTTTCTCTCCTAGCAAGAAGTGAACCTAATCACCTGAATAAGTTAGTCAAGTTGTGATAAGTCCCCACTGCATTTGTATGGTGCTCAATTTTCAAAGCTGATTCACATACCTGAAATATAATGACCCAGTGAGTCAAGTAGGATAGATATAACCTTACCCTCCTTTGAAGAAAGAAGGTCCACGAAGTTCAGCAACTTAAACAACTTACAGGAGCCAGACCCAAATCATCTTAGTAATATTGCCATGGTTTTTTCAACATCCTGTGTTGACTGCTTCTACTTGCCCTCACATATGTATTTAGTCCTCTGTATAGACTTTTTAATATGCTCTTTCATTGGTTAAATTGGTCCGAAAAGTTAGTTCTAATAAAATATTACACTGGGAATCTCTACTGGGTTTTTAATAGAGGATGAGGTAGAGAAGCAATATTTCTGACCTTCTCATAAGGTCCTCATTTAGTCTCTTTCTCTCAAGTCCTACTTCCCAGGACAGGTCACACTTTGACCCTCATAATTCTGTAATATCATTTTGTTGTCTATGTATATGAAACTCAGGGGCCAGATGGGAAGAGGGTGTGGGGGAACAGGTGAAGAGGTGAGGGGATTAAGAAGTACAACTAAGTAGTTACAGAATAGCCATGGGGATGTGAAGCACAGTATAGGAAATGGAGTAGCCAGAGAACTTATACACATGACCCTCAGACAGGAACAATGGTGTGGGGGCTGCCTGAGGAAATGGGGGGCTGCTGCGTGGAGGGGGCCAAAAGGGGAAAAATTGGGACAACTGTAATAGCATATTCAATAAAATATCATTAAAAAATAAAGAAACTTGGGAAATTATTGGAGCTGGCACTTCCCATGCTCAAAGCTCACTCAAGCATAGCGTTCTAGGTCCAAAAGGAACTTCAAGAGACATCTAGGATAGAGGGGTCCTTAAGACAGATCTTAAGGAAGACAAGTCTTAAAGATATTCAGAAAAGAAGCTTCCCCAGCCTTCCTTCCTCCTTTCAACTGTTTTACCCAGCTCATGGCAACAATCTATATTATTAATACAGGATCATAAGCTCTACTACGAGAGAGCTCACTTTCACCCTTGCTCCCACTCTTTCACCCTCTGAAGAGCTGGAAGATAGCAGGCAGAGGTGAGGTTATCCTTCATTTTGGAACAAGAAACTAAAGAGTCAAGTCATGCAGAATATCAGGTCTTCAGGCCTTACCATAAAGATCTCATCATACATCAGCACCACTTTTTCCTTCAGTGGTTTTTTGGAGGCTGAAGATTTCCGGAGCAAACCCCCCCGCTTCTCTACCTGTGCCATGGTTAGGGAATCTGTGAAAAGAAAGTCACAGTCAGTGCTAGAAATGCTCTCCAAGATTCTGGAGACTCTATTGAAATACCTCTCAATGGGAAATTTTTTTAGAGAGAAATTATACACAACCATGCTATAGTTCTTGTGCATCTGTCCACCATCCCCTCTCCTGACCAGGTAATTACAAGGTTTAAATCATTACTTGGCCTACAGCATAACATATTTTAAATCCCTAAAACATGCCAGTGGCCCTGGTTGGTGTGGCTCAGTTGGTTAGTGCATCATCCCATAAACTGAAATGTGGGTTCGATTCCTGGTCAGGGCACATGCATAGGTTGTGGGTTTAGATCCCCGGTCGGGGTGCATACAAGAGGTAATCGATCGATGTTTCTCTCCCTCCCTCTCTCCCTCCCTTCCCCTCTCTCTAAAATCAATAAGTATGTCCTCAGGTGAGGATTAAAAAACAAAAACAAAAAGCATGCCAGTGGACAAGGCTTAAAGCAGATCCAAAACCAAGCAGGAAAGTATAACTAGCTCCATCTGTAATAGGTCTGGCCATATATTTGAGGTTGATGGAAGGAAGGCTGCAAAGCACACACTGCCGCAGACCAATAGTGAAGTTAAATTTCAAATATTGATCAAGCTTAGGAGCCATTAAGACAGGAAGTGTGCTGCAGACTGATGTGCTCCATTGGTTTCCCCAAAGTGTACTCACTTTGGTTCTTGTCACTGCAAAGTACTTGGCCTTCACTGCCTCATATATCACAATGCACTTTACTGTTTTCAGAAATTCCTTTGGAAAGAGACCCAAGGCAGAAAATAGCAGTTAAAGGCCAAAACTTAAACTTGATTTCAAAATAACCAAATATGACAATATACTCCTTTTAAATTTAATTATAAGTATGTGTGTGTGTATATATATATACATATACATATATATATGTAACACTATTGCAGATCAAACCTCAATGTATTTTTCAATTCTATATAAAAGCAGTTCCATGAATCATGCCCAAATTTCCCCATCTTGCTTCCAGGAATTCTCAATTTTTTAAGTGAGAACTTGAAATCCCATAGGCCTCGCCTGTGGATTTACACATATTCCCTTGCTTCCCAGATTCTTCCTACCTAGAAGAGACCAAATTCCTTTCTGTCTCTTAAATTCTAGGCTCTAGTTGTGAAACTTAATCTTAAACAATGGCAAATAGAGGGGTAGTGAGGAACCTGATTTTTACTTCCAGATGAACCCAAAGCAGCAGAACAAATTAATTTTGTTCAATGACTTTTGGAAAACATTCACTATCTTTCAAATCAAAATAAAAATTTTGTTTAAGGAACAGATGCATCAATTAGCATAAAAGATTTAATCTCAGACATTGTCTTTCTCTAATACATACAGCCAGAAAGGAGATTCACCTTTGAACACAAAAAAACACAAAGCACAGAAAATTTCCCCAACTAGATGTTAGGCATCTTTACCAAAGGGAATACATACATCTTATCTCTTTTCTATAAGCCCATTGCTCATTATAAATGCACAGTGTATGCTCATCACTGACTGATTCTGAAAGGGGGGGGGGAGCCCTGAAAAGTATTAGAACTGACTTAAAATTTTAGTAAGATCTATCTTTATTGAGACCTCACTAAGGCCTCAAAATCCATTATAGTCCAGAGAAAACTGAAGGAAAAAATAACAACAACAAAGAGAAGATTCTGTGGGCAATTTATGCTGTATTGATCATGGCTTTGCCTTAAGGTGTGAAATACAGCCTCTGTTCAAAACATTCCTGTGTCTTTTAAATATGTTGTCAAGAGAAAGATGTCCTTATAGGGGAGAAAACAAATTGGAAATCAAGAGGATCCTATTAAACTAAATCAAAAGCAATGCAATTCTAAGCTTAGTGGGTCCAGATCTTTCATGTACTCGGCTTCAACCAGTTGATTAGCAGGAATAGTGGGAACCACAAGTTCCTGGATGTGAAAAGCACATGTTTACAAACATCCCCCTCTAAGGATATATAATTGGTTACAGCTAATCAATGTCTACCCCAAATCTAATAAACTCACTTTCTCTATTTCAAAATCAATACTTTCTAATAAGTAAAAGGGAATAGGAGAGGAGGGAAAAACAATTCCAATCCAAAGTACCAAATTTCCTAAGAAATTAAATTCTTTCCATCACTCTCCTTCCATTTGGAGCAGGAGGGAAATTTCAATCAAGGGCCTCAACTCATTTACTCTCTGTCATCATCACAGGCAACTGAAATTTACCACCCAGGCTCTCAAAACCAACAACATGAAGTCTCCTCCTCCTCCAGCCCTTCTATCAATGAAACACAACAAAGATGGGTATGTCTAGGGTGGTGGAAATGGAGAAATATTATAGAAGGTTTTTTCTTTTTTTGGGGGGGGGCTCTCAGAAATTAAGCCTGTGCTCCTAAATTTGAAAGTAAAATATCTGACTAGTAGAGCAGTAAGTTGCAGCATATCAGTAATGTGATGCAATCTGTTTACATCCTCTCAGTGCTTTCTTCCTCTTTTACAACCCTCCCCTGATATAGAGAGAATCAGTAGCAGCTGCAGGCAGCAAGGCGGAATGAAGCAAACAACCAACAAAACCAAGACTAACTAGAACACAGGTCTCCCAATCAACCAGGTGACAGAGTAAGTCTTTACTTCTCAGTTTCCTTACAAGTACAATGAGGGGTTGGACTAGATATATAATCTAATGATTTTCTCAGCGTCAATGAAATACCATAAACACATAAAGAACACCTATATAATATAAAGGCACTGTAGGGTTACAAAGAAGAAACTCCAGACCTGATCCTCTGAGAGCTCACTATCTGTTGGCAGAGACAGACACATAACAGCACATAGCACAAGGCAAATCATGAGAAATAAAGAGAGTAAAAGTACAAAGAAAATGCTATGGGACCAAGGGCAAGGGAAAGAAGCATTCTATGATTATGACCTCTGTTGATTCTGGCTTTTAAATCTTTGTGGTGAAGAAGCAAATACAACAAAGCCACAGTAATCCCACAGAAATGTCATCTTAGACTTAATATGGTTTCTCAGAAATAAGACATACTAGGCAAAGTATAAGAGAATTGGGCAACTTTTCAATACTAATTTCATTTACCACCAAATTTAGGAATGGCTTCAAATACCCCCAACTCAACAGAAAATCAATGAGGTCTTTTATTCCTAAACCTCAGAGGCTGCTGGTCCGATGACCTACAGCACAAATTCTCTCTTAAAGATCCAAGTCATACAACTTTTTAAGAACTGTATCTTAAAGCAATCCAGCCACATACTTTTTAAAGATTTATTTATTCACTTATTTTTAGAGCAATGAGGAGGGAGTGAGAAAGAGAAGGAGAGAAATGTCAATGTATGGTTGCCTCTTGCGCACCCCCAGCTGGTGACATGGCCCTCAACCCAAGCATGTGCTCTGACTGGGATTGAACCGGCGACCCTTTGGTTCACAAGCCAGTGCTCAGTCCACTGAGCCACACCAGCCAGGGTTAGCCACATACTTTTTAAATGCACATCTCTTCACATCTCTACAGGATGAAAAAGTCAAATATCAAAATCTTAAAACCTAAAGCCAACTTTTCAAATGTCTAATATGTAAAGAATGTTAGTTACACTTAGCTATTCATTTACTTTATTGTCTTCATGAGTATAATACATGCCAACTCTAGTGTCAAAAATTAATTTAATAGAAATTCACTCTAATTTCAAGATAGTTACCATAGCTAATCTATCAAAAGTCTTGGGTTTTAGTCCTCATTCTTATCCTCATTCTATAACCTTAACTTTCCTTTCCCTCCCTGGGTTTCAACTCACCAAAATGTAAAAAGAACCCATGGTAAGAATGTGTAGAAAAGCAAATCCTTCTGTACAGGTGGTGGGACTGTAAATTGATTACAGCCACTACAGAAAACAGTATGGAGGTTTTTCAAAATATTAAAAATAGAACTACCATAAATCCCGCTTCTGGGTATATATCTGAAGGAAATAAAATTACTATCTAGAAGAAGTATCTGCACCCCCATGTTTACTGAAACATTATTCAGAAGAGCCAAGACATAGAAACAAACTAAGTGTCCATCAATGGATGAATGGATAAAGAAAATGTAGTATATATACAATGTATTTTTCAGCCATAAAAAAGGAAGTCCTACATTTGCATAATGACCAAGATACATTTGGTCATTATGCTAACTGCTTATTTCTCTGAAGTAAGTCAAAGAAAGACAAAAACTGTATGATCTCGCTTATATGTGCACTCTAAAGAAGATGAACTCATAGGAACAGAAGAGACAGGTGGTAGACTGGTGGTTGCCAGGGGGTGGGGAAAATGGGAAGATTCTCAAAGGGTCCAATGTTCCAATTATAAGATAAATAACTGCTGGGGTCTAATATACAGAAAGGTGACTACAATTAACAATATTATATTGTATATTTGAAAGTTGCTAAGAGAGTAGATCTTAAATGTCCTCATCACACACAAAAATAAAGGTAACTGTGTGAGGCGTTAACTAACCATACTGCAGCAATCATTTCACAATATAGATCAGATCATCAAATTGGACACCTTGAAGTTACACAATGTGATCTATCAATTATATCTCAATAAAGCTGAGGGAAATAACACATGGAACAGCTCTCTTCTGTAGGCTTCCAAATTTAATAATCTGGGGTAAGTATCACAATTTCTTCACTGTTGAGGGAGGCTCCAAAACACTACTGTAGGTAGATGTGGAGGTAAACATCCTAAAACATTTCAACAATATGCAAGAAAAGCAAGAGGAGAGGGAAAAAAGGAAAGGGGAAATAAGAGAAAGTGAATAAAAATAAATGTGCCCATCATCTAGAAAGAAAAAAACATATGCACAAATCAGGTATTCCTCAACAAATATTTACTATCAAGCACTAAGAATAAAGCAGTGAACAAGATAGATAAGATCCCCGCTCTCATAAGTTTTCAGTCTAGAAGGGAGAAAGACAACAAAGGAGTTGAGACAGGGATAAGTACCTTAAAGACAAATTGTGTAGGGGGACTATATTAATAGGGAAATTAAAGTAGCCTGCCTCTGTGAGAAGTGATATATGGACTGAGATCAGAATAACAGGAAAGAAACCGCCATGTGAAAATCTTGGGAAAAGTGTTCCAAATAGAGAGAATGACAAGTGCAAATGCTCCAAGAATTTAAAAGACTTGGCATGTTTGAGAAAGAGAAATGCCAGAGCGCCTAGACTAGAGTACTAAACAGTCCCTTTCTGAAATGTTTTTGTCATGTTTGTTGAAGTGGGTGGTTTTGTATTTGTGTGTGTTTTTTTAAATACATAAAGAGAATTCAAATGCCCACAGAAGTAGAATGGGAAGATTATAATACAGTCATACAAGAGAATACTACATAGAAATTTTAAAATATTATTAAAACAATATTGATAATTTTCAGAGATGTTGAATGAAAAACATCTGAAAGAAAAGAGTACAAACTAATGATCCACTTATATAAAGTTTAAAAAAGGCAAAATTAATCTATAGCAACAGAGGTCAGAATACTGGTTTACCCTTAGTAAGGAGATGAGTGGGAAGGAGCACAAAGATGAGTGGGAAGGAGCACAAGGAAGCCTTCTGAGGTGCTCAAAATGTGCTCTATCTTAATCTGAGTGGAAGTCACACAAATGTGTACATGTGTAAAAAAAAGTTGTATACTGCACATTATATAAGCTACAGCCCAACCAAAGAACAATGTGAATTCGTATATATATATACATACACACACACACACACACACACACACACACACACACACACACATTTAATAGCACCTATACAGAACATGAGAACAGAGGCTAGTAGAGGCCCCAACTTAAACACTCAGGACACCAATTTAAAATAACAACCAAGTTTTTTTGATGTGACCTGAGATGAACTAAGACCGCACACCACGCATCATGTCGAAGCCAGGCCGGGCCGCTCGGGCTGTCAAGAAGCCCGAGGCCGCCGGCGTGATCCGGGCCATCGTGCGGGCGGGCCAGGCGGTACCCGGGCCCCCACTAGGCCCCGTACTGGGACAGCGAGGCGTTTCCATCAACCAGTTCTGCAAGGAGTTCAACGAGAAGACAAAGGACATCAAAGAAGGCATCCCTTTGCCGACCAAGATCTTTGTGAAGCCCGACAGGACGTTTGAAATCAAGATTGGACAACCCACTGTTTCCTACTTCCTGAAGGCAGCGGCTGGGATTGAGAAAGGAGCCCGGAACACAGGGAAGGAGGTGGCAGGCCTGGTGACCTTGAAGCACGTGTATGAGATTGCTCGTGTTAAAGCTCAGGACGAAGCCTTTGCCCTGCGGGACGTGCCCCTGTCCTCTGTTGTCCGCTCCATCATTGGCTCTGCCCGCTCCCTGGTGAAGGACCTCAGTTCAGAAGAGCTGGCAGCTTTCCAGAAGGAGCGAGCCATATTCTTGGCTGCTCAGAAAGAGGCAGATTTGGCAGCTCAGGCAGAAGCTGCTAAGAAGTGACCCCTACACCACACAATCCAGGATTTTGAAGGGGGCCACTGGGAAGGCTGGTTATTATTGCTGTGACTTTAGATTATATATTTTTACACACATGGATGTAATTGAGGAATCAAGTCTAAATAAACATCTTTTGTCACCTGAAAAAAAATAAATAAATAAAATAACAACCAAAGAGTTAACACTGCCCTGGCTGGCATGGCTCAGTGGATTGAGAGCTGCCCTGCAGACCAAAAGCCTGCTGGTTCAATTCTCAGTCAGGGCACATGCCAGGGTTGCAAGCAAGGTTCCCAGTTAGGGGTGTGAGGGAGGTAGGCAACCAATCGCTGTTTCTCTCACACATCACATTTCTCTCCCTTTCTTTCTCCCTCCTTTTCCCTTTCTCTAAAAATAAATATATACATACATAATACCAGCCGAGCTAGAGGTGTAGGTACACACACTTCACATCCCTCCACAACCATAAGAAGGAATACAACTACCTCAAAACTAAAAACAACCAGAACTATCAGAAAGTCAAACTGCATAGAAGTCCAACAAAAAAAGATATAAAGAAGTAATACTCATGCAGACAGGTAGGAGTGATGGAGCCAGGGCAGAGATGATGCAGTGTGGCAGGGTCACAGCAGCAGCAACAGCGGCGGCAGCAAGGCAGTGGCTGTGGCCAGCTGGCAGAAAGCACAGTCACACATTATAAAAGTCTGGAGAGAAACCTGGGGAGCGACCCTAGCCGGAGATCAGACCTCGGTTCCAGCGCCGGAGAAAAGAAAGCCTCATTACTTCTAACTGTGCAAACCAGTAGGGGTGGGGGCAGTGGATGAAGCTGCTAGTCTCTTAGCAGAGTCCATTTGTTTAGAGGGCTCCCGTAGTCCTAGAATGTCTGCAAACCCACCCACCCTGGGAACCACAACCAGGGCAACAGCTAGAGGGGCCACAGTCCCATACGGGAAGTGGGAGAAGTGCCTGGAAAAGTGGCTAGTGCTGAGCAAGCAGCATTATTCCCTCTCAGCATTGTTCCCTCTAAGCGCCACAATGGGGTGAAACGGGTTACCACCAAACTGACAAATACCTAAGGTTCTGCCCCCTTAAACCGTAACAGATGCAACAGCTCTACCTAAGACACAGAGGCAAACATAGGAGGCTGCCCAGTTGAGGAGACAGAGAAGTATGGCCCAAAGAGGGAACAACAGATCAAGGTTCCAGTGGGAGAACTACGCAACAAGGAGATAGCCAACCTAACACAGAGTTCAAAACACTGGTGATAATGATGCTCACAGACTTGACAGATAAGCTTGAATATGACAAAAGCAGAAGGAAAGAGGTGAAGGCTATACTGAGTGAAATGAAGGAAAAACCACACAAAACCAATGGTGAAGGGAAGGAATTCGGGGTTCAAATCAATGATTTGAAACACAGGGAAGAAGAAAACAGTCAACCAGTACGGAATGAGGAAACAAGAATTGAAAAAAATGAGGAGGTTTAGGAACCTCTGGGACAACTTTAAACGTGCAAACATCTGAATCACAGAGGTGCCAGAAGGAGAAAAGGAAGAGCAAGAAATTGAAAGCTTATGTGAAAAAGTAATGGAAGAAAACTTCCCTAATTTGGCAAAGAAAATAGACATACAAGTCCAGGAAACACAAAGAGTCCCAAACAAGCTAGACCCAAAGAGGACCATACAAAGACACATCACAATTAAAATGCCAAAGTTTCGAGATAAAGGAATCTTAAAAGCAGCAAGGGAAAAACAAAGAATTACCTACAAAGGAGTGCTTATAAGACTATCAGCTTATTTCTCAAAAGAAACTTCCCAGGCAAGAAGGGACTGGCAAGAAGTAGTCAAAGTGATGAAAAGCAAGGACCTACAACCAAGATTACTCTATCCAGCAAAGTTATCATTTAGAATGGAAGGGCAGATAAAGTGTTTCCCAGACAAGGTAAAGCTAAAGGAGTTCATCACCACCAAGCCATTATTATATGAAATACTAAAGGGACTTATTTAAGAAAAAGAAGATCAAAACTACAAACATTAAAATGACAACAACCTCACAATTATCAACAACTGAATCTAAAAAATAAAAACAAAAACAAACTAAGTAAACAACCAGAATAGGAACAGAATCAAAGATATGGGAATAATTTGGAGGGTATTCAGCTGGAGCGGGAAGGGGGAGAAATTAGGAACTGGTACAGGGATTAAGAAGCATAATTGACAAGTACAAAATAGACAGGAGGAAGTTAAGAACAGTATAGGAAAGGGTGAAGCCAAAGAACTTATATGCATGACCCATCGACATGAACTAAGGGAGGTGGGATTGCTGGAGGGAAGTGGGGTACTGGGTGGAGGGGAGCAAAGGGAAAAAATTTGGACAAATGTAACAGCATAATCATTAAAATGTACTTTAAATAAATAAATTTAACACTTATTTAGCACTTACTATGTACCAGGCACTGTTCTAAACACTTTATATACATTAATTCATTGTATCATCACAACAAACCTATTATCAAGGAACTTTACACTAAGATATCCAAAGCATGAAATGGCTTAAAAAAAAACAAAAACTTGTCAGTTTAAGTGAGAGTAGGACCTCAAATCCAGTCTGATGTTAAGAGTCCCTGCTCTTAACTACTACACTATACTGTCTCTCAAAAGACACAGGAATGAACAGTAGAATAACGTACACATAAAGCTGAGGATCTGCAGGGAAACTATGAAGAGGCTACAGCTGAGTGAGGAGAAAGAGTATATACTCATTGACCTTATAAACAAACTTTGTAGTGTCCAGATATCTTACGTTTCATCACTTTAATTTGCCAGTGGGTAGAGATGCCATGATATAAAGTAAAAGATAACTTTTACTGATGCATGCATATATACATATAAATATATATACATGTAAATATCAATAACAGTAAAGTGAAAAAGAGATAAGTGAATGGAATTACAGGAAGCTTAGGAAACAATGCAGAAGAATCTGAGAGTCTAGTCAAGTTGATAGATGTAGCCAACATGGTAACTGAAAGAGAAAAAAAAAGGCTGAAATATATACACTGATCTTCACTACAGAATTTAATTGGTATTATTTTAATCAAGCTTAGTCAGTGCTATGAGAATAAATCTGCACCGAAACTTGATAATGAATGGAAGGATATAATAAAACAAGACAAAAAGATGAAATGGGGAGCAAGTCAAATATAAATCAGCATTGCCTTCAGCTTAGGAGAGAATATGTTTGACCACTGTAAAGCTGTGATAGCCTGCTTCAGAATTTCCTGGGGTACCTCCTGAAAATGTAGATTCCTAAGCCCCCTTCCCCAATAGTGAAACAAGCCTTGAACTAGGATGTCTTCACCTTTAAAAAGCACCCCAGATCAGTGATTCTTAACATGTTCCGTTCGGATGGCAAGAATTCTCGTCATTTGATCGCGTAATTTTAAACAATTAAATGAGGTTATTTAGACATTCAGTAGTAATTTTTCATTTGCTTTTTTTTATTAATTAAGGATAGTAGTAGCGTAATTGTTAATTTCATGAAGTCATTTCATTAATATTAACCATATAACCATATTTAAATCTTAAAACCTGCCAGAACAGAGAATTAAAAGACATTTAAATACCCGGGTAAGCAACGTGTTAACTGGGGCAATTTTGCTTCCCAGAGGACATCAATGCCCGGAGACTTTTTTTTTTTTGGTTGTCACAATTGGGAGGAGAGATACTACTAACAAATCTGGGTAGAGGCAAGGGATGTTGCTAAGCATCCTACAATGCACAGGACAGTCCCCACAACAAAGAATTATCTAGCCCAACACATCAATAGTGCCAAGGTTGAAAAACCCTGTCCCAAGTAAGTCTGATGCTCACTAAAGTTTGAGAAGCAGACTCATCAAAACCTTATACCAGGCTTTGAAAGGAAAGGAACATCTGAGCAGAGATGATTTTGAGAGAATGCATAACACTCCTGCCATCCCCAGAAAAGGAACTAAAGCAATCCTCACCTACCCCCCCATCTCATTCTCCCCATATTAATTCACCAACCACATCCCCTTCCTTTAGGATCTTGGCTCCAGTTTGCCCATCCGTGAAAACACACTGACTATAGCAATCCATATTTTAGTGAAGGAGATGAAAATCCTATCTGCCCAGGAGTTGTGGCTGAATGAAATACTACCACTGTCTAACCATGTGCCATTCACCCAATACACAAGAGGAGGCAATATGTTTATAAAGCCAGAAACAGTCTCCTGCCCTGACTCTCCTAAAAGTTCCCTAGTTCCCCTAGATGCAAGGTTTTTGTTGTCTTGTTTTGTTTTGTTTTGAATCTTTAGGCACAAGTTATTTGTTCTCTAAATTTTCTGCAATGTATACCACACTCCCGGGAGGTAATACTAGCAGTGTAAGCATTTAAGAGAATACAGGGTATTCCTCCAAGCCTCAACCCTTCATTTCTCAAACTACTTCCTAATATGCCTCTTTATTTCTGAAGGCCGCAAAGACTTAGTTCACTTGCTAGTCCACATAATCCAGATTGGCCTTCTGAATTTAGCCTTGTCTGAATCTGTATTTAATTCACTTTCCAGACACAGGCGTGGGCACTGTATTGTGTTGTTACTATTTCACATGGTTCCTTGCCACAGCTCCTTTCATAGCATGGGACACAGGTCCCCCCAATTCTACCTCACTGGTTGGCTCTAATACAAGCAGATAACTCCCTTCCATTTGAAAGGATTTTAGTGCTAGTCATTCCAAGTCTTTTATATCTTCCAAAAGGCATAAGGCCTGCTGCATTCTTGAAGCTAACTGCCTGAATCCCCTCCTTTATGGAGAGCTCCAGGACCATCCCCTTATTCTACCACTTTTCTTTTAATTCCTGGGGATGGAATTCATAACTTATTCCTCCAAATCTTTCAAAGCACAGCCTTCTCCTCAGAGTAACATATAATAAGTAACATGACTGAGTATCACCATTTACATGGCACTGTTCTAAGTGCTTTAAATATACTGTATTTAATCCTTATAATAACCAGATGAAACAGGTACTATTACCATAATTTTACAATGAAGATTTTATTTTGCCCAAAGTAACACAAGTAGTAAGTGGTAAAGCCAGTAAATCTTTCCCTCCGATAGCCCTTCTTCCTATCAGAATATCCTGTTAGTGCAAAAACTCAGGTGTTGACTAGAATATTTAAAATCCAGACTTAAAGTTCTCTGGAAACTCCAAACTGATACTCATAATATCAACATTCCCACTTTATCCAAGAAAAGCCATTCAACTCAGGACATTGTCTGACAAGCATCACCCCTATTCTCTAGATACTAGGGTAAAACTGGCCTGATCAGTAAGTACATGAGCCACTAGGGGGCAGCATCAATGTCTTGTGTGTGCTCTGGACAGTGCTCACTTCAGAGTAGGTGTTTAGCCTACACTTAAAAGTGGAAGTAATTCAGGGATTTTCCCAAGACTAAGAAGCAAGTGGCAAAACTTGAAATTTCTCAATCTCTACTCTAGGTATCAGCTACTGTCTGTACCTACTAAAGGTGAACAAGCTTCACAGAATTCAATTCATCAGCAGTGACCAAGTCTACCTACTTTCACAAACTAATAATACAGATGAAGAGGTTTAAATAAACATGATTACCTTAGGTTTCCTTTCAAATTATTTTACACAAGAAGGAATGCACTTGCACCTTCAGAAGGAGGAATCAACTTCAATCTGACAGGATTTCAGAAAACTCTTATTGAAAATCACATTCTTCTGACATCTCCCAGAATGAAAATTCATTGAAAGTCCCTCTTTTCAATGAGCAGCAGCCTCTGGTAAATTAATACTGTCTATCTCCTGCTCAAGCCCTGAACTTCCTCAAGCAGCACAGTGTCACTCATATGTTCTTCCTTTCCGTTGAACCATACAAGCCTCATGAATACCACCTAAGTGTAAAATGAAAATTATAAGACTCCCATCTTTTTTTTAAATTCTTGTTTCTATTGTTCTATTACAATTGTCCCAATTTTCCCCCGTTGCTTTCCCCTGACCTGCCCCCCTCGCCTACAGTCAATCCTCACTCTCTTGTCCATGTCCATGGGTCATTTATATCTGTTCCTTGGTTAACCCTTCCCCTTTCCTCCCTTATCCCCACTTCACTCTGGTCACTGTCAAGCTGTTCTTGGTTTCCTTGCCTCTGGTTCTATTTTGCTCATTTGTTTGTTTTATTCATTAGGCTTCTCCTATGGGTGAGCTCATACGGTATTTGTCTTTCACTGCCTGGCTTATTTCACTTAGCATAATACTCTCCCGTTCCATCCATGCTGTCGCAAAAAGTAGCAGTTCCTTCTTTCTTTCTGTTGAGTACTATTCTGCTGTGTAAATGCACCACAGGTTTTTGATCCACTTGATTACTGATGGGCACTTAGGCTGTTTCCAGCATTTAGCTATTATAAATAGCACTGCTATGAACACAGGGGTGCATAAGTCTTTTGAACTGGTGTTTCAGGATATTTTGGACATAATCCCAGCAGTGGAATCAGAAGGCAGTTCCATTTTTAGTTTTTTAAGAAATTCCATACTGTTTTCCACAGTGGCTGCACCAGTCTACATTCCCACATCCTCCCCAGCACTTCTTGTTTGTTGATTTGTTAATGATGGCCATTCTGACCAGTGTGAAATGGTATCTCACTGTGGTTTTAATTTGCATCTCTGATGCTTAGTGATGTTGAGCATCCTTTCATATGCCTATGGACTCTCTGTATGTCCTCCTTGGAAAAGTGAATATTCAGGTCCTTTGACCATTTTTTAATTGGATTGTTTGTCTTCCTGGTGTTGAGTCATATGAGTTCTTTATATATACTGGAGATTAAACCCTTGTCCAAGTTATCACTGGCAAATATGTTTTCCCATATGATTGTTTCCTTTTTCGTTTTGATGATGTTTTCTTTAGACGTGCAGAAGCTTTTTTAATTTGATGTAGTTCCATTTGTTTATTCTTTCCTTTATTTCCCTTGCCCTAAAAGATCCATAATCTTCCTAAAGAAAGCCCAAAAAGGTGACTGCAACTATGCAATAGTAAACTGATTTCCTGCTAACTTAACAACTAACAATTATCAATACCTTATAACACAGGCATTATATAAGACAAAAAGGGGACCTAAAATTATTGTTATGGTTCCTGCCTTGAAGCTCACTATTATTAAATGAAGAATTACATCTTCTGATACTTCTATTTTTTTTATTTTTTTTCCATTACCATTTATCCCCCTTATATTCCTCTCCCTCCAGCAATCACCACACTGTTGTCCATCATGTCCATGAGTCCTTTTTCCTTTTTGCGTTGATACTTCTTTATAAACAAACAAAATAAACATTTTTCCCCAGGATTCTTTTTCATATATGCCCTCACTTACTCAGAGCTATTGCCAACATATTAAGCTCACCAAGCCTCCCTACTTCCAGCTGCCCAACAGCTCCATGTGCACATCCCACAAGCAACCTGATCTCAGTACACCAGACTATCTCCCCTATACCTCTTTCCATAGCCACTCCCAACTCTTAAAAAATCTGCTCTACTTTTTCCTAGCCAATGGAATTCCCACTCACCCAATCTCACAAATTAGAACCTTATCCCACTCTCTCTCTCTCTCTCTCCAGTCACTAAGTACTGTTGCATCTATCTCCAAATTATTTCTAAAATCCATTCCCCTCTTCTTCACTCCTACTGCCATACTTTATTCAGACTCTCCAATTACAGTAACTCTAATTAGTCTCACTGCCTCATTTCTCATTACTTTTAATTTTCACTTCTGTCACTCTCTAACATAAAAAGCATGTCCTGCCCTGGCCGAGTAGCTCAGTTGGTTAGAGGGTCATACCAATATGCCAAGGTGTGGGTTCAATCAGGGCACATACAAGAAGCAACCAGTGGAACAACAAATTAATGTTTCTCTCTCTCTACTCCTTCCTCTCTCTCTTTCTAAAATCAATGATTAGGGAGGGTGATAATGGTGGAAAGAAGGGGAAGGGACTAGTCAAAGAGCATGTATGAATGACCCATGGACATGGACAACAGTGTGGGGACTGACTGTGGGAGCAAGTGGTGGGCTGGGTGGAGGAGGGCAAAGGGGGAAAAATTGGGACAACTGTAGTAGAATAAAAATAAAAATAATTTAAAAATAAATAAAACAATAAAATCAATAAATGAAAAAAAGCACCTCCTGACAACTTCCCCACAACTACCCTGACAACTACCACACATCCTGATTGGGACAAATTTCTGACACTTAAAATCATGTTATTTTTCTTCCTCACATTTTTCACTATTTCTGAGCTCATACTGTTCTCTCCTACTGGAATACCATTTCTTATTTGTGCAAGCTCCTACTCATCCTTCATCACCCAACTCAAATATCTCCCCCTTGTCAAGGCTTCTCTGACTGTTCCAGGCAATGGCAGTAGTCCCTTCATTCACACTGTATAAATTCCTCTATAAGGATATGTATCACACAGCACTACAATTTTCATATGAATATGTCTTTCTGATGTCCTTGAGGAAAGATAGTCATATTTCTAATCCCAGTGCAAGGTACATAGCAAGTGCTCAATAAATGCATATTGAATAAACAATTCACCTTCACATATCCTTCATCAATTTATTTGGCTCTTTTCCCCAAATATTATGAGTAATTAAACTTGACTGTGAAATATCAAAAGTTTTTATTTTAGAAACAATGCCAAATTTATCTGTTCATTTCTTATATTTGAAGTACTCCTCGATGACATCCTTTGCCTGAGACTCTGCCATAGTCATTAACCACTACACAATTACAATCAACCACTTTATGGGGTTTTCCCTCTCTGTCAATCTTACAGAGGTTAACCAATTCCCCTAGTCTCTTATTGTCGTCAAAATTAATTAGGTTGATTTGGTGATCAGTAGAAAGAGCCTCCACCACCTGACAAACATAGGCTTAACACAATTGGATGCAAGCACACAAAGGTGAGCTTGGCGATTATCTAAGGCTTTGGCAGCTTCAAGAATTCCCCACACTAGGCCATAGTGGATGAGGGTGGTTTTCAGCACCCCTTGTAAGGCAGTATTAACGTCCATTACACCTCCTGCAGCAATGCCTTCCTCAGCCTTGACTGCACCCAAGCCTCTGCCTCCTCATTTTATAACAACTTCTTTGAGTTGTCTAGGTTTTTAAAAAATTATTATACAACTGTTGAACAAGTGAATGAATTATAATGCTTAAACTTCCAGGGAAAACATCTTAAAGGCTCCCATATTCACTAAAATAATGGTTAATTCCCCTTTTACAGTCCTAACAAGGAGGATCCACGTTCCTCTAGACTGATTATCTGAAAGGCCTTCACAAAGGAAGTACTGTGCACACAAATCGAACTGAAGGCACACCCAAATAACTCCAACTAACTTGTGCTAAGGGCAGGTACACAAACCATTTTGCCCTGGTTTTCAAAGTCACTGAGAACTCAGAGACTAGCAAAGAAACAGCTCTCACTCAGCTCAAAACTTTTTCTGTAGAGGAATAACCAGGGAGGGTCTGATGATCAAGAAACATTTATTTGGGCCTGACCCAAATTTCTACCTCCTTCATTCTGCAAAGGTAGCACTCCACAGCTTTTGATAGCTCTCCTTCCCCAGGGAACTACTTTATTCCCCACACTTGCCTGGAAACAGGTTCATTCCCCAGCTTCACACCACGTATTCCAGAGAAAACACGATTGCTTCATTGATTCTTTGTGAAGGGTGGGCTAAATGAAGCCCGTCAGTCACAAACTAAAAAGAGGGACAGGATGGGGCCCTTCCGGGACACCTGAAGATTTGGGGCACACCGGCCGTTCCCTAGCCCTTCTCAGAGGTCTTGCCCAAAGTCCTTACCCCAGGGCCAGGCTGGGCTGAAGGCCACCCAGGGACAGGAACAATCTGGGAGGGGAGGCAGCTTTAGGGGTAAGGCTTGGCCCCCAGTTGAGGTCAAAGGTCAGCGCCTCGGCAGCCAGGAGGGCCCAACCGGAACCAGGAGCAGGAGGGATGTGACCCGCACCGGATGTTCCCAGAGACTTGCCGCTAGACATGCAAGCCGCTTCCCGCTCCGCTCCGCCGCCCCGGGCCCAGCCTCCCTACCTCGCGCAGCCTTAGCCCGCCACAGAAGCTGTCCTCCCTCCCTCTCCCCCGCCCCTGGTCACCCTCGTCGTCCCCAAAGCGAGTTCAGGCCCCGCCCCCAGAGCCGCCTTGGAGCCAAGGCCTAGTACGGCAGGACCCGCAGGGGTTGGCCAGCTTCGGACACCCGCGCGTCCGGCGCCGCTTACCGAGCCCCGGGCTCCTCCTCCACCACCCGCGCCGCTCCTGGGCGCGCTCGCTCCCGACGCCACCGACGCCGCCGCTGCTCTAGGCTCACAGCTCCACTCCCGACCTCCCCCGGCCCTTCCCCAGGCCCATAGTGCCCCCGCGGGGTCCTAAAACCCGCCGCTTGATACGTTCGTCCACGCCCTGAGGCTGGCGCAGACCACGATTCCCAGCAAGCATCACAGAAACATCTCCCGAAATGCACCGCGAAAGAGAAATTAGTAAAAGGAACATGTTAAGAATCTACTGGATGCAAGTTGCAATATCAAAGCTTTTAAATATGTCAGACCCTGGACACGGCAATTCCACTTCTAGAAATAAATGTATCTTCTAGAAAACACCGGTAGAGTTGGGAAGATACACATTACAAACTTTATGACAACTCTAAAAGTTGTAAGATTGGAAACAAACTCATTCAATGACTTTAATGAGGTAGTGTGGTGCCTACTCTGTGCAGAGAATCATGTAAGGCTGTGTTAACTTGGCAAATAACCCGATACTGTTTTCTCATGCAAAATGGAAGATTGAAAAAGAGAGGTCAGGCGGTGACTTCAATGACTTTATGGAACTCAGCAGATCAATATTTTGGAGTCATTGGCTTAGTGGTACGGGTTCAAGCCACAAGAAGGGAGGGAATGGCCTAGGAAGAAGGTTAAAAGAAAAATACAGTCAAGGTAGAATTTAAACACATACATTAAAGGATGATGGAGGAAAATGAACCAATAGCTAACAAAATTATGAAAGTAGTATTATCTAGAAAAGAGGAAGGCAAAGGAGAAAGATGCCATGGAAACCACAGGAGGGATTTTCAGGTAAGTAATGATTTGAGGAATGAATGGAAGAAGAGACAGTGGAGGCAACAAATGCTGGAAGATCTTTGCAAGAAACTTGACTCAAAGGAAAAGGAGAGGGAGCAGTGAGATGAGGATGAAAGGGTGACTTCTAAGACAGGACAAATGGGAGTGTTTCTATGCTGAGAGCAAGAGGACAGAGTGAAGCTGATGAAGTAGAAATGGATGCAGGTTCTCAGGGAATTTGTGAGGAAAGAAAGGGAGAAGCAGGCCTCATGAAAGCACTGGACTTGGAGGGAGGAGGAATACCACATCACCTGAGAAGATAATCAGAGGTGGAAAGAACCCCTACATACCAACTTGTATGTGTTGCTGGAGAAATTACACAGAGTCTCAGTGCTAATTTTGTTTTCTAGCAAGCTGTTAGTTTGGGTGATGAATTGTTGATAAAGTGGTTTGGTGCACTGACTCTGAACTCACATTGCCAGTGATTGAAAGCCCACCTCTACCTCTGCTGCTGTGTGATCTTCGTCAATTTACTTAATGTCTCTCTGTGCTTTATTTTCCTTAACTGTAAAAGGGGTTGTATGGAAGTATTAGCTATTATAATTATTTTCCACTAAATTGTCACCTCCATGCGGTTGACAGTTTTTATTTTGTTCAGGTCTGTCTACTCAGAGTAGGTGCTCAGTTGGTTGGAGCATCCTCTTGTACCCCGAAAACTTGCCGGTTCGATTCCCGGTCAGGGCCCATGTCTGGTTTGCGAGTTCAATCCCGTATCGGGGAGCCTATGAGGGACAGCCAATCTCTCTCTCTGACCCTCCCGCCCTCTCCCTCCCTCCCTCTCCCTCGCTCTCCTCTTCCTCTCTCTCTCTAAAATAGCAATGAAAAAATGTCCTCGGGGGAGGATTAAAAAAAGAGATTTCATGAATAAATGAGTAAATTGGGTGAGAAAGCGAGGCTGCGAGGAAAGGAAAGCCTTGGGAAAGGATGCTTTCGGCGGGACCGAATCCCAATCCTTGAGTCAAACGCTGGCCACTCCGCGGCTTCCGGAGGCCTGCGGTAGCGTGCCTACATCCCTGCAGAGAGAGCGTCCCTACGGATAGCGAGCTAGATCAGAGACGCCGAGACCTGCGTGGCCAGAAACTGTGTTCCCCAGCCAGACTCCGGTGGCTCCACCCCTGGCGAGCACTGTCGTGCGGGCGGGGCACGAGCTGGGGCAAGCCCAGAGCTGGCGGGGCGGGGCGGAGCCGACTCTCAGGCCGGGCCTCCGCCCACCTCTTAGACCCCGGACGGAAGTCACAGCTCCACTCTCGACCTCCTCTGGGAACCCCAGACCCAGAGCCGGGCCTCCCCCCACGGGGCGGCCGGGCTTCAGCGTGCTCTGGGGCGGGAGGCACCATGAAGCGCGTGGGGACTCTGCGCCTGCTCTCGGATCTGAGCAACTTCAGCGGCGCGGCCCGGCTCCGGGAGTTTCTGGCTTCGGACCCAGTCATCCGAGTCCGCTGCAGCCCGGACGGGCGCCACCTGCTGCTGCTGCGACCCTCGGGGGCGCCGGCCCCGCAGCTGCTGGTCGCAGTGCGTGGACCCGGCGAGGAGCTGGAGCGCGCCTGGCCGGCGGGCCACCCCTCACCTCTAGACGCCTTCTTCCTGCCGTGGCCCGTGCGACCTGCGCTCGTCTTGGTGTGGGAGAGTGGCCTGGCGGAGGTGTGGGGCGCGGGCGTGGGGCCTGGCTGGCGGCTGCTGCAGAGCACCGAGCTGTGTCCGGGCGGTGCAGCCCGCGTGGTTGCCGTAGCGGCGCCGCGAGGCCGCCTGGTGTGGTGCGAGGAGCGACATGCTGATGCTGAGGGCCGGCTCCGGCCGCCCTCCGCCGCTTTCAGCCACTACGTGTGCGTCAGAACCCTGGAGCCCAGCGGGGAGGCCGGCACCAGTCTTGGCCGCACGCACGTCCTTCTACACCGCTGTCCCCCTTTCAGGCTACTGGCTTCTCGCAAGGACCTCTTCCTGGTGCCCACTGCCACCACTTGGCCTGGCGTGGACCACATTCTGCTCACCTGGAGCCCAGGAAAGGGTAAGTTGATTGTGGCTGCCCCAAGTCTTCACCTCTCCTACAGTAAGAGCCTGAATCCTGGACGAGGGGACACATGGAACTTCCGGACCCTGCTCCGAAGCCTTCCTGGGCTGCTGTCCCCCAGGCAGCCTTTAACTGTACATACCTGGGCCCCAACTTCCCAGGGCCTGCTGTTGCTCGACTTCAGGGGCACTGTGAGCCTGGTCCAGTCTCACGGCGGTACCCGGACTGTGGGCACGCTGCAGGAGGCACCGGTAGGCCTGGCAGGGCCTGCAGCACTGGGAACATTTCATGGTACTCTGGCCTGTGTGCTGGGCTCCACATTGGAACTGTTGGACATGAGCAGTGGGCAGCTGCTGGAGAGGAAGGTCCTCAGTACAGACCGAGTACATTTGCTTGAACCCCTAGCTCCTGGCCCAGAAGATAAGGAGAAGATAGAGATCCGAGGGGGTCTTCATTTGCTTTCAGCCTTGGGCCTGTTTCAAGTTGGGTGGGAAGCCCCACAAGGCCTTGAACTGCCTTCAGCTGAAGACCTGGTGTTTGAGGAAGCCTGCGAGTACTACCAACGGCGGAGCCTACGGGGTGCCCAGCTCACCGCAGAGGAACTGAGACACAACAGCATATTCCGGGCACCTCAGGCCCTGGCCTCCATCCTCCAGGGCCATGTGTCCCCATCTACACTGTTGAACACATTGAGGGCCGAGCTCCGGGATTACCGGAGTTTAGAGCAGCTCAAAGTCCAGCTGGTGGCTGGGGATGATGAGGAGGCTGGCTGGACTGAGCTGGCAGAGCAGGAAGTGGCACGCCTGCTGAGGACCGAGTTGATAGGAGACCAGCTGGCCCAGCTGAATACCATTTTCCAAGCCCTTCCTACAGCAGCCTGGGGTGCCATCCTCAGGGCTTTGCAGCTCCAACCAGATGGGAATGGCAGGTTGAGGTCCCAAGCACCCCCTGATGTGTGGAAGAAGGTACTAGGGGGTACAGCAGTTGGAAAGGAACTTCCCAATGGGGTACTGCCCCTCTTTGAACTACTATGCCAATGCCTCTGCCAGCTGGAACCACGGTGGTTGCCACCCTTTGTGGAGCTGGCACAGCAGCAGGGTGGGCCTGGCTGGGGGGCAGGGGGCCCAGGGCTCCCCCTCTATCGCCGAGCCCTGGCAGTACTAGGTGATGAGGGGACTAGATCTGAGGCACTGGAGCTAGAGCTGCTTTTGGGCAGTGGGCGGCCCAAAGCTGTGCTCCAAGCTGTGGGGCAGCTGGTGCAAAAGGAGCAGTGGGAACGTGCTCTAGAGGCTGGCCTGGCCCTCAGCCCCTCCAGCCCCCTTCTTCGAAGTGAGATCTTCAAACTGCTATTGGCCGAATTTGCCAGGAACCGCCGGCTTGATGCTCATCTTCCTCTCCTGTGCCGCCTGTGCCCACCAGAACTAGCTCCAGCTGAGCTCCTGCTTCTACTGCAGACACACCTCCCAGATGAGTTGAAGCCACCTACCCCATTCCCTGAGCCTGGAACAGAGCCCCCTCTCACTGTGGGCTTGGTCAGAGCTCTGTTGGAACAGACTGGGGCTCAAGGACGGCCCTCAGGCCCAGTTCTAAGCCTTTATGAAGACATCCTCTGGGACCCAGGCACTCCACCCCCAACCCCACCTCGGGGACCTATGACTACCCTACAGGCATCAGAGTACCCAGAGCCGGAGGCCTGGGCACCATCTGGACAGGGCCTCTGTGTGACTGACACAGGCTGAAAATCATTTCTGTGATCAGGGAAGAGTGCCTAAGATTGGAGGGAGCCAGGGTGGGACCTGAGTGTGCAATACTCTTCTCTTCTCGAGCAATGTTAAAATATATATGTATGTTAAATATTGTGGTACAATAAATTTGTTTGGTCTTTATCCTCAGGTTTTTGTCCTGATACAGAACTTTCCTAAAACCCTTGGACTTTTCCTGAGTGATAGGAATGTCTTTTGTTATTTATAATGAGCCCCTTTAGATCCCACCTGCCTTAATGCAAATAAGGGTATAGCCCCCAGCCTCTAGATGGAGCTGGTCACCAGAAAGGTCAAGTGATGAGAGGGCTGGAATTTTCAGCCCCATTCTCAACCTCCTGGGAAGAGAGGTTGAACTCTATAAAAAACTACTGAACAAGGAAATTTGATGAGCTTCTAGACTGGTGAACACATCAAGGTGCTAAGAGGGTGACATCCAGAGGGCATGGAAGCTGCAGGCCCACAACTCCCCACCCCATACTTCGTCCTATACATCTCCCATCTGGCCTTTCCTGTGTTGTATTCTTTGCAATAATCCTGTAAACATAAGTAAAGTATTTCCCAGAGTGCTGTGAGTCATTCTAGCAAATTATCAAACCAATTTATAGCATGGGAATTCCCAGTTTATAGCCAGTCAATTGGAAGTACCAGTGACTTGCAACTGGCATTTTAAAAAATTACATCATTTTATTTTTATTTATTTTTTATGTGACTGGAATTTGAAATGGGGTCAGTCTTTTGGGACTGAGCCCTGAACCTTTGGAGTCTGAACTAACTACAGGTAGTGTCAGAATTGAATTGACTTGTAGGACACCCATTGATGTCCACGGAAAATTGGTTGTTGGTGGGAAACACTCCAGAAAAATATACACGGTTTGTGTATTTTTGAACAGCTAAGGGTCTCAGACGGTTGTGGGTTATAGAGGGAGTTGTTGAGACTAAATCTGTTGGCTAAAGTGGCCATTTCCAATCATGAAAATAAACACTTATGAGCATTTAATGTGTCAGGCACTCTTCAGGTCTTTAATAAGTCCTTGTTTAATGCTTCTAACAACCCCATCAGGAAAGCACTAATATTATCCTCATTTTACAGTGAGGAAATAGTTTTAGAAATAGGAAATAAGGTTTAGAAAGATTACCTGACCAAGGTCAATCAACAAGAAAGCAGCTCTATAAGATTTGAACTACTCTGTACAGCCTCCTAGCTGCTATCTGGGCTTGAATGCACTTTTTATTCCTAGCTCAATGCTAGCTTCTCTAGTCTGTTGTGAGGAGGGGGATCTGCAGAGCAGCTCCCTTCCCTCAAGACTTCTGTTCCCTCGTAGGAACTGTGATAGGTCACAGACCCATGTCTGCCCTCCCCTTGCCCCCGCCAGGATTTCTGGAGCCCCTGGTTGAGGAAAGATTTGCCACAAATAAGCTACCTGCAAAGCCCTCTGCCTTAGTAACAAGAGTCACTGGCACAGGGTTGCTTGGAGGATCCCACCCACATTCCTATTTACTCCCTAAGACAAGAAACAAGTATCTCTGACAGATTTCTTTATATCTGGATTTAGTTAAGACTACCTTGGAAGAGGCCTTGGCCCTATGCCCACTTCTACCCATGTGACCCCTCAGCCTGGTTCTGGGCTTAGGGTAGGACCCTGGATACTGCTACTTAGCATCCTCTTGGGCCCCCAGCTACGCCTTGTCCAAGACTTAAGACAAAAGTAAGGGATGCCACTCACCTCTGTTCCTCAGCTGGTACCTACAGCTTGGATTCTGCTCAGCCTCATCCTGGGTTTAAGGTGGTTCTTTAGTTTCACATGGGACTAGGGACAGTTCTTTAGTCTCTTGGCAAAGTGGGGCAGCCTCTCAGGCTTGTCAAGGCCTATTGTTACTCCTCAGCCTCATGGAGGTCCTGAGGTGGCTAATCTGCATAGCCAAGTCCTGGGATGGCTCCTCGGGCTCATTGAAGTCTAAGGACAATACATTTATCCAGGACCAGGATGGCCCTTATCCTGTCCCTCAAACCAGGTTATCTAGCAAGAACAGGAGTCATGCTGCTAGCCCTTAAGCTCCTGTTCTTCCCAGAGGCCCAGAACTAGGGACAGATTATCCCTTAGCCTCTTCTTCAGCCTCTTCCTCAGCCGTTTCCTGGTTTGGGAAGGGTCTTCATCCTCTTCTTGAGACTGAGCCTAATATGGCTCCTCAGTGGAAAGCTGGGAATGGGCAAAAGCACAAATCCGCTTCCTGTGCATGATCCTGCTGAACTGTGGTGGTTTCTTCACCTGGGATTTAGCTTGGAGCTCCTTTTGTGTTCAGAGAAAGACTTGTACTCAATGGGCCCCTTGGGTCATAGGCAAAAGAAGGGGACCAGGTTATTCCTTAGAGTTGTATAGCTCAGGGAAGTTCCCCAGGACCACCCACTAGTAGAGCCTCAAGGTGGAAACAACCCAGCCTAGCAGCTGGCAGGGGAGCTTAGTTGGGAACTTTCACCTGTTCTTGCCCTTGCTCATACCCACCTCTAATGGTGGGGGTTGGGGGGTATGAGAGTGACCTCAAACCATGTCTAAGGACTTTGGAGAACAGCATAAGCATGCAGATGTCATCATGTGACTGGATTCTGGTGGAGTGTGCAAGAGGGCCATCATAGAAATGGCCCCGTGTGGTCTGCCTAAGTCAGAAGACTGAATAGGTGAGTAGAAATCCCAAGTCTGAGGTCTTTGGTTGGTTTGATTTTAGGGCCACGAGGTAGAGAGTGTCCCTAAATAGAATGTTGAGACCTAGGGAAATGGGAGGTCTAGGAGCTGAGGCCCTTGATCTTGGGTGCCTGGGTAAAAGGGGAAGTTCTGGGGCTGAAGGTTTTGAGCCCCAGATTCCAGGTCCAAGGTCCCTGGGCAGGAGGTCTCTGGGTAGATCATAGGCCAGTGAGTAGAAGCATTTCTACAGCTGTCTCACCTTTAGAGCAAGTTCATTTGACAGTAGCCTGTGGAAAGCTTGAAGATGAAGCTAAAACTAGGCAAAACCAAAATGCAGTCTAGGAAAAGATGAGGAAACAAAGCCTAAGGTTTTTCTACCTGCCTGTAGGGCCATAGAGCCCACCCAAATTCCCAGCCCCAGCTCTGTGCTTCCCTTCCTTTACTAAGGAATCTGCTGTTTGAACACAGACTACAGTTTCCATGCTTCCCAATGACTGGACTACAGGACCACAGCAACCAACCTGCGAAGGCCAAAGATCAGAGCCTCACCCTTTCCTCTACATGAGGCCTATAGGAAATTGGACCTGGTGGCCAGGGTGGGCCAGTGTTCAAACCACTACTGCTTTCCTCCCATGTCCTGACCCAGCCCTAGGTCTAGCCCTGGCCACTTGTCATTGAGATTGTTACAATGGGTTCCTAGTTAGTATCCCTGTCTTCTCAAACCTAACCTTGCTTACCCAGAATATTATAATGAGCAGATCTAATCAAGTTTAGCACCTATGTCAATATGCAGGGTAAAGGTCCAATTCTCAACAAACACCTTTCTTCATGACTGGACCTGCCTCTATTTCCAGTCTTCTCTCCAGTCCATCTTTCTTCTCCCATCCTCTGAAAAATATATTACACTTTGTAAACTACGTTGTGGTTCCCTGAACTCAGTAGGTTTCTCATCCCTGTGCCTATGCTTAGCATGCCTTCCACTCTTTTCTCTGCCTGGCCTAAATCCTTTAAGATACATTCAGATGCCACCTCCTCTCCTAAGACTTCATTGTTCTTCCACAGTTCTTGGTATATAGCTCTAAAACAACATTTATCAAATTATGTTGTGAATACCTACTTATTTGTCTCCCTGATTAGTAAGCAAATTCCCAGAGAGCAAAGACCATGGTTATTTGTATTTTTGTATCCTTAGCAAGTATCCCAGTACCAGTGTCATAATAGGTTCAATTATTACTGCAGATGCAGAAACTGACTGGTCCCTGTGGCCTACAGTGAGAAGGACTAGGCTCTGGGTTTTTATGGAGTCTTTGGCTTTCTTCCATTCTTTCCTTAGGCCAGACTCACTCACTGTTTAGTTGATCCAGACTTTAATAGAAATAAGTCAGCTGGAACTGAAGGAAAAACCAGCCCACCTGGGGCAATGGTGGGGATGTGGAAGCTCTTGAGCCAGGGCCATCTTGGGAACTAGAGTGGAACTGAAAGTAATGGACATAACTGCTACTACTCAGGGTTCCCTGATCCCCAAACCAGGAGAAAAGGACTAGTAAAGCCTGGGTCAGTGACGTTCTAGGGGAAGGATGGGTGGAAGGGGCTAATGGGAGTTGTGGGGTGAGGTCAAAGGACTGAGGATTGGAACTTGTCCTTAGAAAGTGTTCAGATGCAACAAAATTTGGTTCACACTGACCAGGGTAGTCAGGGAAAGAGAGAGCACTTCAGGGAGTACAGAAGGGGCATATTTAGACACCACCCCCTCTCTGCACAGCTCCATAGGGAACCAACCCCAGTTGGAATGCCTGGCACCCTTACTGTCCTGGAGAGAAGGGAAGAAATATCCTTGAAGTGGCTCCCCAAGTCCCCACTTAGTCTCTTCCTAGACACAGGCTCCCCCTCCTGGTTCCTTTTGTCACTGCCAGCTCCACCCACTACCCTCAAACGTGTACACACTTGAGCATTTCTTGACTACGGAAAGAGGAAGCCTTTGAAGGTGCTAAATTAAGGTTCTCTGAGGGCAAAACAGAAAGGGGAGGGGGACAGGTAGGAGGAGGAGGACAGGGCAGAATTCAGGGAGCAAAATCAGAGGGAGAGGAAGGAACTCTGGACTTGTACTAGGACAGTATCACACCGAAGAAAGGTGACCTGTTCTGCCTGGGAAGGCACAGTGAGATCATACTTTATATGAATTTGAAATATAGGAATAAGATGTTGGGCCTTATTCAAAACCAGTAAAGCCTCACTTTATGAACAAAATGTGAAATGGAGATGAATCTCAAAAAATTTTTTTTAAGAATCGCAATTCCAAAGTTAATGGGCTGTGTGAATTGTGAACTATGCTTACATGGATCTCCATTTCCACTAGTAAAAAAATTCAGGTGAAGAGCGAGGCTGAATTGGGCTATGAGGTCTGAGCTGAATAATCAGAGTCACTCACCAGCTGTGGGCAAAAGTCTGGGAGTGGTTTCTCCTCTAATTCTCAGAAGAAGGGCCTCTCTGAAAATCTCTGTACAGAAGCAAGACAGGACCAGAGCAAGAACAAATGTGAGGAGAGATGGAGTCAAAGAATAAGTAAAAGAATGGATCTGGACCAGAAGAGAGAGGACACAAACAGGTGATAATGGAGAGAGGGTCCTGGAAGAGGCAAGGAAATTCATTCAATCTGGGGAGCAGAGGAAGCTCTCAGGTGCAAATGCTGGGTGGCAGATGAAGGAAGTAGCAGAGGAGGGGTCCTTTGGGGCCTCTCACCAGCATTATGGCCAAAGCGTAGAGCCAGTGGAACAGCTGGTCTAGATCTGCTCTCCCAGAGGTTTCCATTATCTGGGAAATAAAGGAAAATGAAAGTTGTGAGGAGCTGTGAGGGGTGGCCTTCACCAAGACTGAGGGTTGTTCACATCATCCTGAGCCTCCCTTAGCTGGAAGTTCTGGAGGAACAGACAGATAGGTTTCAGGTCCTCAGGCTTTGGCAACCCTTCAGGTGCCAAGGTGATATATATCTTCTCAGAGTCTCTATTATTTTTGTTTTGTTCTGGGGAACAATGAGAAAGGATGGGCATTGCCCCCACTCCTAAAAGCCTCAGGCAGGCTCTCAGCCTGGAGCCTCAGAACTGGGGACAGGGTTTTTTCAGCGGAAGTGGACAGACCCTTGATGCTGGGGGTAGGAAGGCTACAGTTGGGTTCTGGTAATCACGGTGGGGAAAGGGACAGGAAGGCTGAGGGGAGGTAAAGGAGCAGAGGGGACCCAGAAATAGCCAGATCAGTGTCCTGAGCCACTGCAAGGGCAACACTGACCTGGATATTACTGAGATCATTGTCCAGAAGGAAAGTCAAGTGACCACTCATCACTGGCTAGATTGGTTCATTGTTCTCATATCTGCTTTGTGGATATGGCAGGTCAGTGTAGGAAGGGGATTTATTTGGAGCCTAGAAGAGAAAGGAAGGACACATCAGTGACCTACTTCTTTCCTCCACCACCCTGGTCAGGCCTTAGTGAATTCCTCGGTGTGTAGTTCTCCTCGGTGAATATTGGGGAAGGGAAGTCATCATAAAGTGGCCTTCCCTGGATACAAGAGAAGGGCTGCTTAAGAAGCGGAGATGGAACTAGCTCCAGAGAAGAGGGAGTCAGAAAGACAGAATGGGTAAGGCTGGTTGGATTTCCTAAACCTTTGTGGCTTCTCCAATAAAAGAGAGAGTTTCTCCTTTTAGAATGTATACCTTCCCAGGTAGCCGTCAAAGATCTCTCTACTGACACCTTGAAGGTGCATGTTTTCTGGTGGTTTTTTTCTTTCTTATCTGAATTTAAGAAAATAACACACCCATCCAGAGAAAGTCAGGAAGTCACTGACAGATTACCTGAAATGGGAACACATGACTTTTTACCTGGGCACTATATCATATGTAGTGTCTGGTTCATTTCTGCCTTGATATATATTATCTAATGGATGGGAAAACTCATCAATGTTATTTACCGTTTTTTTGTTTTATTTTTGGCTCCCCCCCCCCACTAAAAATTTCTGTTTGTTTTTCTATTACAGTTGTCCCACTTTTTTCCCCACTGCTTCCCCCCACCCTGCCCACCCCTTCTCCCACAGTTAATCCCCAACATGTTGTCCATGTCCATGGGTCATTTATACATATCCTTTTTTTTTTATTCTCTAAGGAAAAATGGGTTTATTAGGAAATCTGAAGATGGGAGTGACATATTTAGTGTGAGAAGACATATTACAGACTATTTTTCTTTTAAAAAAAAGAGAATTTGTAACAATTGTTACAGAGCAGGGTCCCCCCCCCCCCAAAAAAATAAATAAAGTAAAAAAAAAAAAAAAAGATTATAGCGTCGGCCTGCGAGCCAAGTGTCGCTGGTTCGATTCCCAGTCAGGGCACATTACTAGGTTGCACGTCAGGTCCCAGTTGGGGGCACGAGTGAGAGGCAACCACACAGTGATATTTCTCTCCCTCTCCTTCTCCTTTTCCCCCTCTCTAATAAAATAAAATAAAATAAACAATAAATTATTTTTTAAAAATTAAAAAAAAATTAAAAAATTATAGGACATCAGAGTAAAAAGTTCCAAGAAAACAACTAAACCTGTGTTTTGTAAATACAGTCATTTTAAAAATTACAGTTGTGTTTTAAAGGAAATAATTAAGTTTTGGAAAAATACAAGTTATACTAAAAAAAGAGAATTTGGAAGTAAAAGATGATGGAAACAGATCAAAAATGGTAAAAATATACCAGGGAATAATCTTATTTTAATATCTGATTCATTTACTCATTTATATTACAAATAGTAATGAAAGGGAGAGTATAACATTAATTTATGGATAATAGTGCACTGGAAATTTGACAAATATTTCATTTCTGTCTTACACAAAGTCAGGAAGATAGAAAAAAAATGGCCACCATTTTATAGATTGTGAAACTAAGTTTCATAAATATTAAGTGATTTGTCCAATGTCACAAACTTGATAGACTATGGTAACATTGGAATTTAGAGCCCCTCATAGGTGCCATCCAATGTAGTAGCTCTTTTTCATTTTTTTTGAAGATAAGGTAATTGATATAGAATCTCTATGTATCAGTTTTCTATTGCTGCCTTCACAAATTTCCCAGAAATTTAGCAGCTGAAAATAAATCAAATTTTCTGTAGTTCAGAAGTCTAGTGTGTTAGCTGGTTTCTCTGCTATGAGTCTCATAAGACCTATATCAAAGTGTTGACAGGTCTAAGTTTCTTTCTGGAAGCTCTAGTGAACAATTCATTCTTATATACATGTCCTTTGACTAGACCCTTCCCCTTCTTACTCCGCTTCTCTCCCTCCCCTCTCACCCCCTTGTCACTGTTAGTCTGCTCCTTGTTTACATGCCTTTGGTTCAATTTTGCTCGTTTGTTTGTGTTGTTCATTAGTTTTCTGTACTAGATGATATCATATGGTATTTTTCATGGCCTGGCTTATTTCAATAAGCATACTTCTCTCTAGTTCCATCCATGTTGTTGCAAATGGCAGGAGTTCCTTCTTTCTCTCTGCTACATAGTATTCCATTGTGTAAATGTACCACAGTTTTTTGATTCACTCATCTACAAATGGGCACTTAGGTTGTTTCCAGCACTTGGGTATTGTAAACAGTGCTGCTATGAACACAGGGGTACATAGGTTCTTTTGAATTGGTGTTTCAGGATTCTTCAGGCATAATCCTAGCAATGCAGAAGTTTAACTGGAACTGGTAGTGGGCTCTTTACTCCATGTTTGTCACTTTTGTTAGCCTTGTCCATCCTTAACTCAAAGAGAGCAGGAAGAAAATCTGTGGTCAATTCATTTATCCCCTGTGAATAGTTGTTTTTTGGTTTTCTTATTATTATTTATTTATTTATTTATTTATTTATTTATTTTCCTCACCTAAAGACATGCTTATTGATTTTAGAGGGAGTGGAAGGGAGGGAGAGAAACGTTGATGTGAGAGAGAAATATCGATTGGTTGCCTCTTGTACACGCCCCAGTGGGTCAGAACCTGATCAAGAATTGACCAGGTGGTGGGTTTATAGGACGATGCACCAGCCAACTGACCACACTGGCCAGGGCTGTTTTTTGTTTTGTTTTGTTTTGTTTTTAAGCATAACTCCAAGTGGTCATGTAGGTGGGGTCAGCTGAGGAGCCATCAAAAAAACAAGAGGAGCCCTGGCTGCTGTGGTTCAGTGGATTGAGCGTTGGCCTACAAGCCAAGTGTCGCTGGTTCGATTCCCAGTCAGGGCACATGATTAGGTTGCATGTCAGGTCCCCAGTTGGGGGCACGAGTGAGAGGCAACCACACAGTGATGTTTCTCTCCCTCTCTTTCTCCTTTCCCCTCTCTCTAAAAATAAAATAAATAAACAAACAAATAAATTATTATTTTTAATTAAAAAATAAAAACAAGAGGGGAACTGTTTTTAGTCAATCCCAAGTCTGCCCTGCCTCTTCCGACTCTGTCCCCCAACTTCAATTCCCTATCATGACTTTGTGAAGCCCTGGTCATCCCTTTCCATTGCTCACATATCCCACACAGCATTCTCAAAGTAATGGATTCTGAGCTTGTGTATATTGATGATCAAGTCCAATGAGTACCAATACTCTGAAATTCTTAAAAGCTGAATTCAGCAAATCTTATGTACTGTAAATTCTGTTGACATCCTAATATCCTCCAGCTGGGTAGTTACATCCAGGGTGGGGGGTGGGAATGGGGTGGTAGTACAAGAATAAGAGCTGGAGCTGGGGGATACTCCACCCCATACCTGCCACAATGTCTATGCTTTCTTGTCCACTATCTCTGGGATACTGTAGAGAGACTGTGGGTGCCCTAATGGAACCTAAGTTTCTCTAACCCCCAAATCCATTTGACTGATTCTAGAAAAGAGGGGACTAGGTGTCGACCTTACTAGACCTCCTTGAAATGAGATCCTTCAGCCTTCGTGGCTTTCATAAAAATCTTTTCCTAAGGGGACTATTTCTGCATGAAACTGAGGAAATAGAGAGGTGAGAATAACCAATTGGGAGATGCTCAGATATAGCCATGTTGGTAATAAGGGGGAACATGAATGGTTGCCCTAGTTGGGGTCTTCAGACCAGGGCTAAGAGGAGAGGACAAACAACCTCTCATTGTGGCAACTGCTAGCTGCCCTTTCATTGTGGACCAGGGCTAGCTCAAGTTTCCCAGGTTTTTTAAATTTTCAAATTTTCACCAGACTAGTGACTTGGAAACATTGGGTCTCTTTCCCCATAATAATCAACTGTGAAATATTTGAAAGAAAAAAGTACCATGTAATTGTCTTTAGGGAGACCTTAACAGGGGAGAACTGATGTCCCACTCAGCATCCAGTCTAGAGGCATGAAGAGCCCCAGGGATTAAATGGGTAGACAGTAAGCAGGCTGAGGCTCTTGCAATTTGTAGGAAGAAAGAGGTGGGGGCCTGGAGGATTACCAACTGCAAGACTTGTAGGGCTCCCAATTCAGGAAGATAATACCCAGAATGGAAAAGAAAAAAACCCAGCTGAATGGTGAGGCCCTTTTAAGAAATGAGAAAACAGAGCTCAGAAACCTAGCTTGGATTAGCAAAAGGACCTTTCTGGGAGCTTAACCCTGATGGCTTCCCTAACATATTAAGACACCTCCCATCTTCAAGAAGAGTCCCATTTAATTGGTGATCATATAGGGGTTCATTTTCAAAAAAAGTAACAATGATATCAGTTCACTGATATCTGGGAGCTGGAGAAAGAAAAGGGGGTGAGCAAGGACTGGGATAATATGCCTTGCTGACTCACTTGCCTCATGTTAGTAGAAACTCTCCTCCCCGCCCCACTGCAAATCCTGACATGAACTAGACACAATGCCCTCACATTTTTTTATAGAGAACAAAGGTCTGGATTTTCCCAATACTGGCCCTTCCCAACCACCATTTGTGTATCTACTTCAGTTTAAAGGCTCTCAGGAGCTAGGTGGGAATCAAGGTCTTCCCCATCATAAAGGGGCTTCTTAAAGTAGGGACAGATTTCTTCTCTCAAACTCAGGGACTCTCCAAGTTTGGGCTTAGATCTCCTCAATAAATTGGAAACTATAGTGGGTTGAATTGTGGTGCTCAAAAGATACGTCTATCCAGAACCTCAGAATGTGACCTTATTTGGAATAAGGGTCCTTGCAGATGTAATTAAGGTAAGGATCTGAAAAGCAGATCATCCTGGATTAGGGTGAGCCCTAAATCCGATAACGAGTATCCTTATAAGACAGAAAAAAAGAAAATAGAGGTTCAGAAGGAGAAGGCCACATGAAGACAGAAGCAGAGTTTGGAGAGATGGGGCTACAAGCTGAGGAATACCAAGGGTTGCTGCCAGCCACCAGAAGCTTGAAAAAGGCATAGGACTTATTCTCCCCCAGAGCTTCCAGAGCATTCCAATGCTGCAGACACCTTGACTTTGAACTTCCGGCCTCCAGAACTTGTTTTAAGTCACCAAGTTTGTGGTAATTTGTTATAGCAATACTAGAAAGCTAGTATACCTCCCAAGAACGAGGTCAGGTTTTCCTAAAGGTGGGGTGTATATCTTGATTGAGGCTAAGGTCCGTTTCTCTAACTCTATTATGCACAGGAGTAATCTGAGGCTTCAGAGAAGGAAAACTCTGACTCCAAAAAACCTCCGCTGCCTTGCGGCATACCTCTTCAGGGGAAAGGCTAAGGGAGTAAACCCCGACAGAAAATCCGGAGCCGGAGTCCCTAAGGCGGTTTGACGTTGTAGTCAACACCGGCAACTCCTGCGGCGCACCTGAAGCCAAGCTGTATTGACTCCGTCTTTCCCTTGGACCCTTCAGCTGCGAAGAGAGGGGGGGTCTGCTGCATGGGCAACAGCAGACCCTCCATATTACCCTGCCCAGGCTCTGTAGCTTCAGCGTCATCACAAGATGTCGATTCAACACGGGAGGAGACAGATACCATGTCACTCCCGAGTCGGACTGCGCAGCCATTCTCGGCGGTGCAGATGGACTCTTGAGAAGCTACACCATCGTCTCTCGAGACGGACGGCTGCCGACGAATCTGAGGCTTAGAGGTTAAATGACTAAGTAAAGTACAGCAGAATTATATCATACGAAGGGGGTTCTAAATCAATGCAGATATCAAAAATTGAATTTAGTCAAAACATGGAAATTCTTTATACCACCCATAAAATAAAGATGACCTCTCTCTTTTTAAATTTTTATTTACTGATTTTTAGAGAGAGGAAGGGGGAGAGGAAATATCAATTTGTTGTTCCACTTATTTATGCATTCATTGGTTTATTCTTGTATGTGCCCTGACCAGGTATCGAACCTAGAACCTTGGCATTTCAGGATGATGCTCTAACTGAGGATTGCAGCCTATTGCTGTTGCAATGGTTGAGCACCGTATTTGGAAGTTGGTTTGCTTTTAGGGTCCATGTTGTGTGAAAAATGCTTGAATCATTGAACTTACACATATTGTAACTAAGATTCCACCTCTCTTCTCATCCTGTCAGTTGTTTAGAATCACTTCTGGCTGATTGTATATGGCCGTACTGGCCCTAAGTTAAATGTGCCGTTGATGTGACTCCATTGTGGGTTGAAGCGAGATTTAAACCTAATAGCTATGCTGCCCTGCTAAGCAGTTGTCCTTCCAGCTTGGGGGAACTGACTGTTATTGATGTGGGCCTGCTTTTTTCCTGAGCCTGCTTTGGGTCCCCCATACACAGCCACTCCCCAAACCTATCCCTCTCTCACTCTCAATCAAATCAGACAAGGATTCTAGACTGAGGGTTGTTTTTGTTTTTGTTTTAAGATTTTATTTATTTATTTATTTTAGAGAGGGAAAGAAAAGGAGAAAGAGAGGGAGAGAAACATCGATGTGCAAGAGAAACATCGATTGATTGCCTCTCACATGCCCCCAGCTGGGAGCCTGGCCCACAACCCAGGCATGTGCCCTGACTGGGAATTCAACAAGTGACCCCTTGGTTCACAGGCCAGCACTCAATCCACTGAATCATACCAGCCAGGGCTAGCCTGAGCTCTTGATGCTGTGATATTGTGATTTATAGTAAGAAATGTATATAGGAGTTGCAAAAGGAGGGTTAGAGTTGTTTGTATGAAAAAAGACCTGCAGCCTATGATTATTACAAACAATAGCTTTACTAACTCAAAAGAATGGCACAGTGCACCTAGGTACAATCTCGTAAGTGGTCAAATTGCCAGCCTTCATTTACCCATTCATGTAGTCTACTTGCTATACTCAAGCACACATTGGCACAGAGTTCTTTATTGTCATCAGTTTCTTGACCTGCTTCTCTTATGCAGTGAATCATATCATCCCCAGTATGTGGTTTTCTTGAAAAAGCTTTATCTTTGCAACATCACAAAAGAAGTCTATTGGAGTGAGATCTGGTGCATTGGCCCTTGGCAACCTGTGCACCTGTTGGGTAATTGTTCATCAAGAAACTCACGCACTAGCCCTGGCTGGTGTGGCTCAGTGGATTGAGCGCCGGCCCTGCGAAGCAAACGGTCACTGGTTCGATACCCAGTCAGGGCACATGCCTGGGTTACGGGCCAAGTCCCCAGTTGGGGGCACATGAGAGGCAACCACACACTAATGTTTCTCTCCTCTTTCTCCCTCTCTCTAAAAATGAATAAATTAAATCTTAAAGAAGAAGAAATCATTATCATGCTGTCTCTATAACTGTGGTAAAACAGTGTCCCTCAGCATGGTAAGATACAGGTTGTGTGTAAGAGTAATATGGAAGAAATAGGTCCAAGTACCCCTTTACATGAAAGACCAACCCATACTGTAATTCCCCAGCTGATTCAACTGTCCTTCTGTGGTTACATGGGGGTTTTCTCTTGAATAGTAGACACAGTTGTGCCGATTTACAGCACCTGAAAGTTTAAAATGAGCTTTGTCAGACCATGTAATTTTATCAGTAATGCTATTGTCTTGTCTTTCTTCATGCAGAGCTACTTCACAGAATTGTAAACAGTGAGCCAAATCATCTTTTAATAACCCATGAAGCCATATTGGCCGATACATTTTCATTGCAGCAGACAACTCAGAGATCTACAGGAAATGCCTAACTTAATAGAAGCTCTTTGTTTTGAGTTTTTTGGGCTCTTTCTGAATGCTTGACTCATAAACATTTCATATTCCTGGGTGGTGATAATGACCGAATGACCACTTTTTGGAGCATTACCGATGGATTGTTTCATTGAATTTATCATGTATTCTATAATTTGTCTACTTGGTGAAGGTGTATGAAATTCTTGAGCCCATTTCTGTTTAACCTTTTAGGCATTATCTGTCTTCCAGTATTGTTTAAGTATCCACTTTGGTTGGTCATTGGTTAAATTACCAACCATCATTACCAGAAGATAAATCATAAGTAAGGATACAAAATAATAACAACAACAATAATAAGACAAATAATACAACTAAGTAATACAATAATTTATAAATAAACAATGCAAGAATATTTTGGGTATTCATAACTTTTGCCCACCCCTGTAGTTGGTCTTGGTCCGCACTTCTGGCAGAGAGCTTCAAAAACCCTTGGAATTTCCTAAATGATAAGAGCAATAAATGTGTCTTAATATTCATAACAAACCCCTTTCACCTCACCTGAGTTTAGTTTAATGAAGTCACATTTGGAAAGCACCTAAAGTGGGGCATTGGTTGTTAGGGAGCTAACCTGTGATTAAAGATTTGGAATTTTCATTCCTATAACCCTGACTTCCAATGGCCAATGTTTTAACCAATTGTACCTATGTAATGAAGCCCCCATAAAAACCCAAAGGGATGGTATTTGGAGTGCTTCCAGGGTAGTGAACCAAAACAGATTCATGTGTTGGGAGGGTGGCAAACCCCAAACTCCATGGGGACCCTTCCAGACCTCACTCTACGTATCTCTCTATCTGCCTATTCTTTCAAATTGTTTTTTAAAAAAATTGAGTGACTGCCCTGGCTGGTGTGGTTCTGTGGATTGAGCGCTGGCCTGCAAACTGGAAGGTCACAGGTTCAATCCCTGGTCAGAGCACATGCCTGGAGTGCAGGTGTTTGAGAGGAAACTGATCAATTTCTCTCTTGCACATGTTTCTCTGCCTCTCTCCTCCCTTCCCCTCTCTCCAAAAATAAATAAACAGAATCTTTTAAAAAATCGAACTGAGTAAATTTAAAGATCTAATGACTTTATTCAATGATTCATGAATGAAGCAGCATCTATCCATCATAGAAAGGGGCTCCGAGGAGCTCAGTAAAATGAAGGCTTTTATAGGCAGAAAGGGTGGGACAAGGAAATCATAAACAAAAGAAAGGATTTTTTCAGGCAAGGTCACTTTCCTTTGGGGGAAGTGGGGGGGGTCTATCTTGCATATTACCTCACTAGTCCTGATAGGTAATTACAGATTGACTAGTTAAAAGTCACATTCCTGGGAGAAGCTGAAACTGCAATTAAGTTTGCCAGTGTGGGGCTTAGCACAAGTGACTTCATTTGGAGCCTGTTGTTTCTTTCTAACAGTATCCTTTAATATTCTTGGTAATAAACTGGTAACCTAATAGGTAAACTGGTTTCCTAAGTTTTGTGAGATGCTCTAGCAAATTAAACTGAGTAGAAGGTCATGTGAATGTTCAATTTATAGCCAGTCAGTCAGAGGCACAGGTAACAACCTGGACTTGTGATTGGTGTCTGAAATGGGGGTCACTCTTGTAGAATGACACCCTTAACCTGTGGGATCTGATACTATTTTCCAGGTAGACAGTGTTAAAACTGAGTTGAATTGTGGGACACCCAGTTGGTGCCAGTGAATTGCTTGGTGGTATTGAAAAAGACAGAACGGACATGGAGGACAAGGCACATGTTGATCCCCAGCAAGGTCCTGAAGTCTGTGGGAGACGGGATGACAATAAACGACCAAAGCCCCCCACCTCTCCTAATGCAGGCTGTTTCCATCTCACCCAGCAGGTTGGATCAGATTTTTCTGATGGGCTTCTATCCATAGGTAGTGTTTATATCCATGCCCTGGGAGGTAGAGGGAGCAGGGTCAGGATACCAGGAGTAAGGGAAAGTTTGAGGGAAGGGGGTTTCCTGCCCAGAAATGATCCCTAGGGAGAAGAGACAGAAATGAGGTTGAGTGAGCTGCCATCAATCATCTGTGACTGTGATGCCTGGAATCTGATACTCCTGTGGGTGTGACCCAGGCTCTCTGGGAGATTGGGAGTCGGGGTGGGATCTGAGTCTGGCCCAGAGGGAAATTCCCAGGGTAGAGCGAGAGTTAAGTCCATGCCTGGAGGATGACTTAAGGGAGGAGGAGAGAAAGTTGTACTTATTATTTCTGAGGGAGTAGCTGCTGTAGGAAATGGCCTCACGCAACTGTTTATTGCTTATGAAACTGCAGATATTCCAGCTCCTAGGGAGACAAGACAGGAGGGAAAAGGGGAGGGAACTCAAGTCCAGGTCAGAATGTGGAGAGAGGTCAAGAAAGTCAAGAAAGGAGAATGGGGTGTAAGACAGGTGGAGGTGTGTGAAAGTTAGGAGGGGATAGATGGAGGTGGGGGGTCAGGAGTGAGAGAGGAAAAGGGAAGAGATGTCAGGGCAGATGAGAGAAACCAGGACATGGTCAATGGTTGGGTTTGGGGAGTTCTGGGTGATGGGGCCCAGATAGTCAAAGTGGGAGCAAATTGAATGGGGTTGTGGGGGGGTGGGGGCGGTGTCACAGGTTAGGATGGGATCTTCCTGAGGAGACCAGAGGTGGTTCCCGACCTGAGGGACCAGCTTTCAGACATGAGGAGTGGGCACTGGGTAGGCGAAGGTGAGCATACAGGAGAAGCGAGGTCATGGCCAGCAGGAAGCAGGTAGGCAGGCACTGGGAACTGGACTGATGGAACTAATAGCCTCTGCAGAACTCACACAGGCTGAAGCCAGACAGGAAAAGCACTAGACCAAGATGAGGCAAACACCAGGCACCCTTATGTAGCCAGACTCATATTTCAAGACCTGGGAGCAGGGCAGAAGGGAATGTGGTCTTATGCTTTAGCTGGACATCTGGTTACCTACTAACACATCCTACCTTCTATGTGTGCAGGACAGGGAGGGGCAGTGACAGAGGAGGCCTTTGGAGGCCAGACCAGCAAACATACCTCCCCTTACCTTCTTGTAGCTGTCCAACTTGCTATCCTTATTTTTTATGCTCTCAGCAAGTTTTGGTTCAGTGGGGAAGGATGCAGAGTGGTAAAGCAGAATGAACCCAGTCCAGCACCTACTGAGCAAAGGAGGACTGTCTCTCCTGCACCCATTCCTTATACCATCCAGGAAGCATCCTGATATACTGACACAAGATAGGAGGGCTCTGATGGGGTGCTCCAGAGCCTCTCTACTTGACTGCTAGGATAGCTTCCTTGTTTTGCAATCTCTGAGTTCCTAACTCTCCATTCCTCCACTCCAATCCTCCCCCACATCCCACTCAGGGTCCCTTCCATTCCCATTCCTGTGGACTTCGGAGCATTCGACCTCCTGGCAATGAGCTGGCTGGAAGACAGGAGATGGAGGAATTATTTCTGAACTTACTAAACTCTTGATTATCAATTCCTCCTTTTAACAACCCTAGAAGACAGATGCTGTTATTATCCCCATTTTAGAGATGAGGAACAAGCTCAGGTTAAATAACTTGTTCAGGGTTACCCACCTATGAAAGGTTGGGCCAGGATTCAAGACAGGGGCATTTAGAGCTAGAGGCCATGCTCTGAACCATAGTGCTGTGATTACTCCAGGGACCCCCACCTTAGTTCACAGCACTAGCACCCCGTCATTTCCTCCAAATTTCAACATTGCCTTCCATCCTTCCTACTCACTCACTCCTCAGATTCAGTGAACTGCCAAACTGTATCTATACTCCTCCTTTCCCTAGACGCACCACAAAGGCCCTAATTCAGGTCTTTTACTTTCCACCAGGATGCTGTCTCATTTTTATGCTTAGTATTTGTTGTTATAAAGGTAGCATAAATACATTAAAGGAAATTTGAAAAATGGCAGAGAAAAATCCACCTAGAATTCAATCATCTTATTACCACCATTGTACTTTCTTCTTGTGTATTTTTTCCTACGAATAGACTTTACATAATTACAGTCAGTTTGTACTATAATTTATCATACTTTTTCAGTTAACATTTATAAGTGTTTTTTCACATTCTTTTAACTTCTTGGTAAACATCATTTTGATGGCTGTGTAGCATTCCATTGTTAGGACGTCCCATAGCTAACCAAGCCATCTTCCTATCCATCACTTTCTGGAGTTTCCAAATTTTCTGTAGCATAAGCAATGCTGTGATTCCCAAAAATGGAATTAGTGGGTCAATTAGTGCGCACATTAACACAGGTTGCTTTTCTGGGAGATTACCTTACTCAAAATGTATGAGATTCTAGTCTCTTCACATTATTCCCAGTACTGGGTAAGATCACTGAAAATCTTTGTCTCTTGGTGGGTAGATAGGAGGTATGGTAGGGATAAATGGTGAGGCAAGAAGACTTGACTTGGGGTGGTGAACACACAGTACAATATACAGATGATATATTATAGAACTGTACACCTGAAACCTATATAATTTTATTAACCAATGTCACCGCAATAAATTCAATAAAAAAGAAAAAAAAAAAGAAAATCTTTCCCTCTTTAGTATGATTTTGTATACATACTTCAAGAACAGGTAAAACTGGCCCCAGCTGGTGTGGCTGGAGCATCATCCCATACACCAAAAGGTTGCGAGTTCAATTTTGGTCAAGGCACATACCTCGGTTGTGGGTTTGATCCCTAGTCAGGGGTGCCTATGATAGGCAACCAATCGATGTTTCTCTCTCACATGGATGTTTCTCTCTCTCAAATCAATAAACATATTAAAAATAAATAAATAAATAAAACAGGCAAAACTAGCCCTGACCAGGTAGCTCAGTTAGTTAGAACATCATCCTGATATGCCAAGGTTGTGGGTTCTATCTCCAGTCAGGGCACATGCAAAAATCAACCAATGAATGTATAAGTAAGTGAAACAACAAACTGATGTTTTTCTCTCTCTCCCTTTCTCTAAAATCAATAAATAAAACTTCTTAAGAAGAAGGCAAAACTAATTATGGTGTTAAAAAATCAGGACAGTAGTTACCCTTGGAGGGAAGAAAATTATTGAAAAGGGTCATGAGGAAGATTTCTGGGGAGCTGATAATGTTCTACTTCTTGATCTCAGCACTGGTTACAGAGTATGTTCAGTTTTAGAAAACTTGTCAAGTTGTACATTTATTATATGTGTACTTTTCTGTATGTTATACTGCAACACAAAGTCTACCAAGCATGCCAAAAGCACAAGCAAGAGAAAAACTAGATAATTGGGACTTTGTCAAAGTTTAAAACTTTTGTGTTCCAAAAAGCACCCTTAAAAAAGTGAGAAGACAATCCACAGAGTGAAAAAATATTTGAAAGTCATATATCTGATAAAAGACTTGTATCTAGAATATATAAATAACTCTTAAAACTCAATATAAAGACAACTCTATTTAAAAATGGGCAAAGGGCCCTGGCTGGGTAGCTCAGTTGGTTAGAGCATTGTCCCAGTACACCAGGGTTGCGAGTTCAATCTTTGGTCAGAGCACATATAAGAAGCGACCGATTAATGCATAAATAAGTGGAACAACAAATCAATGTTTCTCTCCCCCGACCCCCCCTCTCTCTCTCAAAAAAAAAAAAAAAAATCAATTAAAAAAATTTTTAATGGCCAAAAGACTTTAAGACATTTCTTCAGATACAAAAATGGCTAATAAGTACATGAAAATATGCTCAACATTATTAGTCATCAGGGAAATGCAAATCAAAACCATAATGAGATACCAAGTCCCATACTCCAGGATGGCTATAATAACAAAGGCAGAAAATAACAAATGTTGGGGAAGATATAGAGAAATTAGTCTTCATATATTTCTGATGGGAATGCAAAATGGTACAGCCACTTTGGAAAGCAGTCTGGCATTTGCTCAAAATGTTAAACATGAAATTACCATATAACCAAGCAATTCCACTCTTAGGTATATATCAATGAGGAATCAAAATATGTGTCTACACAAATATGTGTACACAAATGTGTATAGTAGCATTATTCATAAAATCCAAAAAGTAGAAACAACCCAAATTTCCATCAACTGACAAATGTATAAAGTAAAATGTAGTCTATCTATACAATGAAATATTTGGCAATAAAAAGAAATGGAATACCGGTACATGCTATAACATGGATAAATCTTGAAAACAGTCTGCTAAGCGATAAAAGCTAGTCATAAAAGACCACATATGTATAATTCCATTTATTTAACATGTCCAAAATAGGCAAATTTATAAATACATAAAGTAGATTACTGGTTGCCTGGAGGTAGGATAGCGGGGGAAATTGTTGAGTGACTGGTAATGGGTATGGATTTTCTTTTTGCAGTGATGAAAACATTTTAAAATGGGTGTGGTGCCCTGACTGGGTGGCTCAGTTGCAGTTGGTTGAAGCATTGTCCCGTATACCAAAAGGTTGCGGGTTTGATCCCCAGCCAAGGCACATACCTAGGTTGCAAGCTTGATTCCCACCCAGTTGGGGCACTAGTTGGGGCATGTACAGGAGGCAACTGATCGATGTTTCTCTCTCACATCAATGTTTCTCCCTCACATCAATGTTTCTCCCTCTGTCTCCCTTTCTCTCTCTATAAAATCAATGAAAACATATCCTTGGGTGGATGATTAAATAAAAAATGCTGTGGTGATGGTTGAACAACACTATGAATATACTAAAAGCCATTTAATTGTACACTTTAAATGGATAAGTTGTATGATATGTGAGTTATATCTCAATAGAAGTGTTATATATATATATATTTTAAATTTACCAGAGAAAATACCTTTGTTAGTTTAATGAACCAAAAAAGAGCTATGTTATTTTAATATACAATCATTTATTTGCTATACAATCATTTATTTACTGTTTTTATGTTATTCTTAGTACTTCCTTCTCTGAAATTGTCCTTTACCCATTTATCTTGAGGAATCTCTTTTCTTAAACCTATTTTGCATGAATTAGTTTTACAAAAAGATTGTAACTCATCGTATTTGCTGTAAATATATCTCCCAGTGTGCCCACCATCCTTTTGGGGGGTGGGAATCTGGGGGATGGAAATCTAATTTATTTATTTATTACTTTTTAAAAATTATTTTTATTTTTATTTTTGGGGGGGACCCCCACTCCGTAACAATTCCCCCCTCTCAGACTTAAGACCCTTTATAATCTTATAAAGGACAATGGGCAAAGGTCTCGTGCTCCTCTAGCTGCTTCATCCTACCTACCCTTGGGTCCAGAAATCCCTAATAAGAGTGAGGGTGTGGAGGGGAGGGTGGCCTTTCCACCTGGGGAAGGATCTTGCAGGTCAGTTGGCTGTCCCCAGGCAATGGCATGCTCGGTTTAATGAGCTGGCATCATTGTTGTATTCTGGGGACAAGAGATTTGGCAACAGGGTTAAAAGGCATCATTAAAACCATAACCACTAGATGATAAAAGGCAGGGATTAATTTTTCAATGTCCCACATTAGGAAAAAAAAATGCTTCTTTGGAGGAAGGTATACAAGGCACATCACACCTGTCCAAAGCCCTTTTGCCCACTATACTCAGTTTGGGCTGAGGGAAATATTTTAGGTTTCCCCCATCTCAGACTTCTGGGCCCTTTCTGTCCAAGCCATTAGGATAGAAAAGAGAAACCAGTTTTAAAGTGAAGCCCACAAACCACCCAATACAAAAATATGGAACGCTTCACGAATTTGCATGTCATCCTTGAGCAGGGGCCATGCTAATCTTCTCTGTATCATTCCAATTTTAGTATATGTGCTGCCAAAGCGAGCACTAATTTATTTTTTTTAAGATTTTATTTATTTTTAGAGAGAGGGGAAGGGAAAGAGAAAGCGAGGGAAAGAAACATCAATGTGTGAGAGAAACATCAATCGGCTGCCTCGACCAGGGACTGAACCTTCAACTCAGGCATATGCCCTGACTGGTGACCCTTAGGCTTGCAATATGACACCCAACCAGCTGAACCACACCAGTCAGGGCTGTTTTTTACTTATACACACACTTAAAAATGTTAAAAATTTAGTCAGTATGTAGTCAAGTTGATCATTCTTCTATTAAGGTGAAATTCACTCCTTTCAATTTCTTCTACGGTATTTAAACGTTCAAGTTTGTCCTCCCCACACATATTCCTAGGAGGCTGATGAATATTATTCTATGTTATTTTCTTCTAATTATATTTGCTTACATTTACTTCATGGCCTCCTAAATGGTCCATCCTCTCTAGTCCTATAAACCATGCCAAACTAATCTTATTTAAAAACAGATCTAATTAAGTCACTTCTCTGTTCAAAAACTGTTGGTGGTTTCCCACTGCCTATAAAATTAAGTTTAAACTTCTCAGTCTGTCATTCAAAACTCTCTACTGTGGAAGTCAGTTTTACTAATTCCTTCATCCAGCAATGTACCCACCATTCCTTCCCTTGACACTTTTAAGTTCCCACAGTGTACCCCTTGCTGCTACAGCTTCACTTGCTTAACTGTCTTCTTCCTGAACCCTCCTGCTTCAGTACCTTCCCTAAAGCTGTCCCTCTACTTAAGAGTGTCTGTAGGTCTTTGCCAAAATTACTTGCTACAGGTCCACCTCCCTTCAAAAAGCACAGTCAATTTCACTTTCAGCAAGAAGCCTTCCTGGATCTCTGGTCAAAACAAATTTATCTTCCTATAGGTCTATAGCACTTTCCCTATTTTAATCCCATTCTTTGATGTGTGCTTTTTATTCAAACTGTGGCAGGGTCTGATTTCCCTGGCTCTGGAAGTTTCTGGAAGGCAGAGACCAGGTCTTAATCGTGCCCTGCCTTAGCCCCTTCAGTGACAGCCATTATGTTTGGATATAATCAAAATTCTGACTCCAAGACTTTGGCAAGTTGCTTGCCTTGCTGGTCTTTAGTTTCCCTGTTTCTGGCCTTTAGTATTCTCCTGTTAATGAGAGGTGATAACAGTACCTACATCACAGAGCTGTAGTCAGCTTTTAATGAGATCATTGATAAAAGGATTTCTCACAATACCTGGTGTAGAATGGACATTAACTGTTACCTTTTCATCATTGTCATCATCGACACCACAGCATTGTCTCATCTGGCCTCTGCCTGTTCTGTGACAGTCTTCCCTTGCTCACTAGGCTCAGAACCTACTGGTGTTGTATTCTTTCAATCTGCCAAGCACTTCCCAGCATGAGGATCTGTTTCTTCTACCTGCTCCACCTGGCTAAGTACTCCTCATCCTTCAAGTCTCAGCAGATACATCTGAGACCTTCCTTAACACACCAGTTTAAATTAGGTCTCCCGATTATATGTTTATCCTGCACTGTTCAGTTATATCATAAATTGTGATTACATATGTATGTGACCATTTATTCAATGGTTCTCCACCCAACTGTATGTGCCATGTTGTCTTGTTCACTGTTCTATCTCCAGCTCCTGGCATGTTGTAGGTGCTCACTAAATGCAGCTTGAGTTTGACTGGTTGAATGAATGATGAACAGAGTAGTTTATATAGCAGATACTCAATAAGTGTTTGAACTTTAATTCAAGTTAACCCTTAGATAGACTCTGCCTGGGCTTCAGAGGTGGGAACCTGAGTTTGCAGAGATTACACCTAAACATATAACCAAGACAAACTCTGCAATGTAAGACAGGAAATAGGAATAAAACATCATATAAGTGCTCTACATGAGAACAAAAACCTAGAAAAGAATCCAACTGTCCAGTGACAAGAGAATGAAGAACGATGAAATATTACACAGCCCTCAAAATGAAGGAATTGTAGCAATATGTAACAATATAAATCTTAGTAACATAATATTAAGTAAAAATAATATGCCATCAAAAATTAAATCAAGCAATATTCCTTTATAAGGTAAAAAATAATAACTAACGTTTTAAAATAAGTTTTTAGGAATGTATATAGCTAAAGTAAATATATAAGAAGAACAAAAGAAACTAGGAGCAAAAACAAAAACAAATAAAAAGGAAAAAGGAATGATGGATACCTTGGGAGAGGATGAAAAGGGGATGGACCACAGTTAGATTTTAGTTATTACCTAAGTCCTACCTTTCATGGTGATGAGTTCTTACGCCAGTATTATTAGTAAATAAATGTGTCCTGTGCATGGAGCAATCAAGAGTATGTCATGGCCCTGGCTGGGTAGCTCAGTTGGTTAGAGCATCGTCTAGATATGCCAAGATTGCAAGTTTGATCTCTAGTCAGAGCAAACAGAGGCAACCAATGAATGCACAATTAAATGCAACAACAAATCGACTTCTCTCTCTCTCTCTCTTCCCCCTTCATCTCTCTCTCTAAAATCAATTAAAAAATAAAACCTCCAATAATATATTTTTTTTAAAAAGAGTGTGTCATGAACCAAGGTTATGATTAATCTGTGTACCTGATATCCATTAAAGGAATGAGAGAAATTATGCCTACCTCCTCTAGACAGCTTTACTTGTTTGGGGGCAGTGGGGAAAAAAGAGTCTTCTCCCCTATCCCTGTCTCCAGGGACTGGCTGCAGGTTTCCTCCTAGAGAGGTAAGCTGGTGGCACACAGGTGAGTCAACAGGGAGGGGAGTAATCCAGGGTTTGGGTGGGAAAATGGCTCCTTCCCAAGGCTGGAGTAGGAACCTGGAGGTATGGGTCAGCTTCCATTTCCATTCATCTTCCTCCACTCCCCAGGTTATGAACTGCAGGGTGTGTAGTCTCCCACCCATTTCCTGTTCTGCTTTATTGAAGATCTCAGCATGGCCGTGGGGAGGAGTCTCACTGGTGGGTGCTGAGAGAATGGGGCTGTGGCCACTTGGGACAGTTATTGTAAGTATTCTGGGTGTTGGGAACTGTGCCCAACAGGGGCCAAAACCAGCATCTTTGAAATTCAGCTTGGAAGTAGAGGGCCGCTGACTCAAAATTTCTTTTTACACATTCCTTTTCTTTCAACCGGGCCCAGAACATGCCTGGGTTATCCTCAGCACCTCCTGCCCCTCATCTCCCTGCCTTCCCTTCTTTATCCAGGTTGTAGCTCCTAATCCTATACCTTCACCTTTCCTCTACCAATCCCCAAAATAAGGCTCTACCTTGTAAAAAAAAAAAAAAAAAGGCCTGGGGAAGCCCTGGGAGGGTAGTTTAGAACTTTTCACTTTAGGGGATGAGACTTGAGATCATATTGAACTGGGCTGGCTGGGCTGGAGTCTTAACTTTGGGGAAAGGGGTTACATGGCAGGCTGAAATTGGCTAAGGGTATTAAGAGGGGCTGGAGGTTGTACTGGACTAGACTAGCAGTCCCTAAAAAAGGGAGCTAGCGGTCAGGCTAGACAGAACTTGGATACGAAACATGGGGAAGGAGAAACTGAACCCAGGCTAAACTGTGAGTCTGAGGGTTTAGGGCCAGTGCCTCTGTAAAGTCCAAGCCTGGCAATTCACCTTTCTTTGGCCCTCACTTCCTCCAAAACACAGTAATAACACACCACACACACACAGGCTGTGAACCCTCAAATGCCCAAACCAATCACACAGCTGCTGCCCTAGCAGCCCCCAACCCCAACACAATCATACTGCTAAGCCATGCATCCAACAACACATCCTCATTTCTGTATTTGTAGCCTCCACTCACACCCAGCAACCATGCCTTCTTTGCCTTGTTCAGAACCACATCCCTAGCACCTAGTTGGGCCTGGCACTTGGAGAGAGCTCAATGAATATTAGCTGAATGAATGAATCCACCAAGACACATACCATAAATAAATGCATCCCATGTACATATTCACACGTTACATTACATACACATATCTAAGTCCTCTCCCAGTTCAGCAGTCACATACATACATATACTGGCACACACTCAAGGGAAAAAGGCCAGATGTACACCTAGTACCAGACAGACACACTCCAAGTAGGTGTTACCTAGCAGTCCCAGGGTGAGTTGGTGGTAGCAGCTAACTGGCAAATGTCCTTCAGTCAGGTCAGGCCTGCAGAGGAGGAGGAGGAGGAGGAGGAGGTGGTGTGTGTGTGTGTGTGTGTGTGCACGTGCAAATGCAGGCCTCGGGGTCCTGAGGCACTGGGGCAATGAGAAGGAGCTGGGCTGGCAGCAGGGCAGGGCCAATGTCACTGCTGAACCGGAGAGGGAGTGGGGTGGGCCATGAAGTGAAGTCCTCTGGTTTCTTATGCCAGCTGGGAGGTGAGGGTAGAGGTGCAGGTCCATGAGGCTTTACTTCAGATCCAGAGAGAACTTAGTGGGGAAATAGTCTGAGGCCTCGGGTTCCCCTGCCTGGGATGAAAATGAGGGAGACTCGGTAGGGGACCTTGTAGGTGCAATTCATAGTAGGGTGTCCCTGTCTTGCCCATCTTTAATGGAGGGGAAGGAGAGGACTGAGGGAGGGGGGAGTAACTACCTAGAAGGGCGTCTAAAGTGCCCTATTCCTCTTTCCATCCATGAAGCTTCAGGCTGTCTCCTAGCAACAGCGCTTAGGCATCCTCCTCTTTCCCTCCATGCCCTCGCCCAAAGTCAGCAAGGAGATCAACAATTCGGCTACTCTCCAACTTCCTCGCCTAGGTAGCTGGGCTGGCCGGCCTCCCCAGTAGGGGCAGGAATCTCACTGACCAAGCCTCCCAGGCACTCTAACCACAGCTCGTCCTTCAGAGTACCCTCCTGGGCAAGAACATCATTCCCCACCCCACGCCCCAACAGCCTAATCCAGGAGAGGCTATCCCAGGAACCCTGCCTCAGGAGGGCCACCTGTCTGACAACTCCATGACAGGAGTGAGGGACAGTGAGGGGCAGGGTGGGGGGCTGGGAAGTCAACTTTTAAGGGAGAAGGGGCCAGGCTGGGACACCACCTGAGGAGTAACACCAGAAGAATAAGGGGAAATGTGAGGCAGGAGAAGGGGAATCCACAAGTCCAATCCATACCTCCTCCCCAATGACTGGTCTTAGGACTGCAGGAAGGAGGAACAAAGACGGTCTTGGGCTGAGTCATTATTGGGCATCAATGACCAACCAAGACACACTCAAACTGAAAAGTCTCTTTATTGATCGGTACCATACATGACTCAAATGGAGAAAAAAAAAAGGCATTACAGTTGGGGTGGGACATTCACCTTCCACACCCCTTCCCTCAGCTCCTGACACGATACCCTCCCAGCAGTGGCAACTAGAGTGAAGGAAACAGGGTGTGGAGAGACCCAGAATCCACAATAGTGGGAAGAGAGGTGGTACTGACGCTTCTGGAACTTGCCACAGGAAAAGGCAACAAAGCCGGAGCTGGGTCCAGATTCATGGGACCCTGCTCTTGGTCTCACCCTGGGCCCAGAGCCTCTACATGTCCAACTGAAATACATCTGAGGATTCTGGCTGCTCTCCCCTTCCTTCTATGAGAACAAGGACCACAGGGGATATTGGGAGATGAATACCCTCTACTTCAGCTGGGGACCAGAGGCCCATTGTTCCCTGCTTAGAGGTGGGACATCCTCAGTGGCTCCTTCCCCTCTGAGGAGGGCAGGTGAGGACTAGATGTGTATAATCTGAGGGACTGGAGGAAGAGTACTAGAGAGAATGGATGAACCCGTCCTTCCCCGATCCCATGCCTACCCAACTGAGACAAAACAAAAAACACAGTGACAAACAAGGTTGCTCCTTCCCTCCATACTCCCTAAGGGAGGGAGCCTCCCCCTCCCCCATCCAAGACAGCTGCTTTAGTGGAGGACTTGTAAAGAATATACACATGGGGGGGAGGGGGCACGCTGGGACTGAGGGGGTTACAAGCACTAGGAGGGCAGGCCAGAGTCCTGGAGGATGGGGAAACAGAGACAACAGCTAGGAGCTGTTACAAATCAACGGCCCCCTACCCCATGGCATGCCTTCCCCAACTCCAGTCATCCCAGAGGAAAAGGGGAGATGGCGAAGTGTCTCCTTGGTCTGAAGCTCTCAAACTATATAAAATGGTAATGTATAGCCCCCCTATCCTACCCATACACTCACCTCCACCTGGGCCCTAAACCCCCCATCTGCCAGGCATAGGGAGGTAGCTGGACTTTTAATAAGGGGAAGAGGGGGGACATGAGTGATTTTTTTTTTTAAACTTACATTTTTAATAATATTATCTTTTAAAAAACTTGGAGCTGGGATAGGTGGTGGAAGAGAGGAGGAGCCCAGAGCTTTACCCCTCTACGATCAGCCACCTAAGGGAGGGTCTGGGGGAGGGGCGCTCAACCAATCCCCATAACTTTAAGTCCCTAAGGGCTGTGCGGGTAGACAACCCTAGGCTTGAAGTGTGTAGTCAGGAGGATGGGGAACCCAGACCTGGGGTGAGGATGGAGGCAAATGCTCTGAGGGGGTGGTTAGGACATTTCTCAGAGGCCCAGGGTCCACAAAGGCATCCACATGAGTTATCTCCTTCCCCCAAAAGGCTCTGCAGAGGCCAGGCCCAGCCCAGAACCACTACGGGGCAAATCTTGGCATCTGCCCCCAGAGAGTCCAGTTCCTCCCTGAAGTGGATGGATGGAGGCTGCCCTTTTTAGATGCTCAGTCTCTTCATTCTGTCTTCTGCTCCCTGGGGCTTCAAGGGGTGGGGCAGGCAGGTGGAGCGCTGGGTGGCCCCGGTGAGGCCTTTACTGGGAGGCCTGTGATGTGGGGTTCTCCGATTTGCTTTCTTGGCTGGATGGAGGCTTGCTGTTCCAGGGGCTGTTGGCGCCCAGGGCAGGGGAGTTGTTAAAGCTGTCCTCGTCGTCAATGCCGTTGGCTGCGTCAAACTGGGTATTCTCCAGCCGGGTGATGAGCCTCTCGTCCTCGTCCCCGAACTCCCCGCCCATCAGGGTGGGCTCCCCCACCACCATCACATCCTGAGAGTGGCGGAGGTCCCCAAACATAATCGGGGCAGGGGCTCGCCCAGCCCAGGGCAGCAGAAACCCCCAGAGCCCCAATACCCACCCAGAAAACTCAACACCCCCACCCCCTTCTCATACCCCAATTTAAAACATCAACTCCTCTGACACCCTCAGCCCTTGGAATCCTTCCCACCGAAGGACTGCAGAGCGTCATATTCTTTAATGCACATCCACTAGATTCTGGGAAAAGTCACTCTACTCCCTTAGCTCCCTAGTCCATCTCCCCAAAATTTTAGGGGGCTCCTAAACTTCTGTCCACATGCAAAAGAGGAGCAGATCAAAAACACCAATGGGGGAAGTGTGTGCATGTGCATGTCCATATAGTCTAGATGTACACACAATGAGCTTGCAAGTCCCTCTATGAGTGTGAGTGTCTGTGTCTCTGATGGTCTGTGTGCTCCCAAGCCGTCTGTCCTGAACGTCCGTATGTTCTTATGGTTGACTTTGTCCCTTTATATCTATATTGCTATGTCTGAGCCTGTGTGATCAAAACCACATATGTGACTAACAACCACTCTCATCAGTAATAGGAGTCAGCCCATCCTGGCAGAGTACACTGGGAAAACCGTCTCTGCTTCTATGCCTGCTGGTGAGCTCACACTGGGACAGGGTCAAGGGTCAAGGGTCAGTAGTGGGGGAGCCCAGAAGAGAGAAGAAAGCCGAGATGCTTACAGGTACCTGGCTGGAGAGGGCGAAGGTGCTGGCTGGGCTTTTCTTCTTGCTGTTGCTGTTGTTGGTGTTGCCGCCCCCGGAGCTCATAGTGCTGCCCCCTGACATCTTCCGTTTCCGCCGTTTGCTGGGCTGCTGCCGGGCGGGCTCCGCTGTGCCAGGGAAAGGAGATGTAGGTGGGGCAGGGTCCTGGGCCCCTGCCTGGCTCCCCTCTCTGGCCCCTAAGGAGCCTGAGCCTACCCTGATCCCAATCTTGCAGACCCAAGAGCAAGGAAGGGGATTCATGAGGCAATAAGAGATACAGCCTTGTGGGATGCATCAGATCCTGGTAAGAGCAAGTACAGGCATAAGGCACTCACCGGGGGGTGCTACCATACGCTGCCACTTCTGGAAAAGGCAGGTCTTGAGGCAGTCACGAGGGCTGAGGCTGTAGGTCTTGTGGCGGGACATGAGCTCCTGCATGGGCTCGAGTATCACACACAGCTGTGGGTAGACCAGGAAGGGGTTTGTCAGGAGAGACTCAAGAGCTCAGACCAAAGGGGAGGGGCAGACTGAGCAATCAGACTCACTCGGAGGTAGTTGAGAGTGGAATTGGACAGCCCACATCGTGTGATATTTTTGGAGAGCTGATCCAACATCTGGGGGTCCTGGGCCTAGAGGGGGAGAAAGACAAGAATACTAGCACCTGGGTTGCATTTGCTCACCTGCCCTTATCATCTGAGCTTGGGACACCCCTGAAAGAGAAGAGGGCCTATTATTAAATGCACTTTTCAGGAGAAATTCCAACCGTCTAAAGCAGTGGTTCTCAACCTTCTTAAAGCTGTGACCCTTTAATACAGTTCCTCATGTTGTGGTGACCCCCAACAACCCCCAACCATAACTAAAGCATAGTGATTAATCACAAAAACAGTATGTAATTATATATGTGTTTTCCCACGGTCTTAGGCGACCCCTGTGAAAGGGTCGTTCAACCCCCAAAGGGGTCATGACCCACAGGTTAAGAACTGCTGGTCTAAGGTAACTGTCAGGAAATGAGAGACCTTATTCCCCCCTTCCCAATGTCTGCCCTCCCCCTTTCGCCTTGATTTCTGTCCACACTCACATGCATGGCAAGAATGCTGCGGGGGATGAGCTCCCGGTGCTGCCGGATGCTGAAGTGCCATGTCTTTATCCGCATCATGTCATCAAACATGAACTCCAGGTACAACCGCCCCTCCACACATACCTGGAGACAAGGTTGTCACAGATCTGCCCTCTCCCCCATACACAAAAATATACCTGTTCCCCATTTGCTCAAAACTTCCCCACCACATATACTTCTGCCACCTGTACCTAAATCTGGGTATGTAACATGGACCATCTGCTCACATACCTGTTACACCCTTGACCCTTACACATACCCACACACAGAGTCGAAATGCTTAACCAATCCTGTCCTCTCCCATGAAGCTAGTGATGCACTCATCTGCTATGAGGGCAGGCTCTTGTGGCCCAGAATATGGTCATGTACAAGCTCAGTAAATGCCTGCTTAATGCTGTGGCTCACTTGCCCTCCCTTCTTATCTGGCCATGCCCCATTATGCCTCCCTGGGGAACAGCTGAGTACATTTTGGGAAGGAGGAAGGGAATCAAACTCAGGTGCTTCAACATTCCACATCCATCTGGATTGCTGACCTGGGTAAACATGGGTTTGCCGTGCTGGGTCACCATGCTGCCCTGGTCACAGTCAAGAGACACAAAGTTGCTGTGGAATGCCTCCTTGGGGTGCTTAAGCACATAATACAGCTCCGTAGCACCCCCCTCAAAAATGCTGCGGAAGTAGCGTGGGATCAGGGTCCGGCCAATGGCTGTAGAGAAGTAATAAACTCTTCAGAACAGAAGGACCTCAAAAGGGATCAGGCAGATGCCACCCCTGCCGAGAGATACCCTGGGACAAATACCCACTCCCAGACGTTGGAAAGACACAGGAGGTATATACCCCCATAGCAGAACTGGCAGAACCCCCAGAGGCCACTCACTATATCTCTTTGGTCCATCCTCCAGACAGAAAGTGATGGTTAACATGGCATCATCCTCAAAGAACTCAGTTGTGAAAGCATCCCACCAGAGATTGTCACACTCCTAAGAGCACAGGGAGAGGTGTTTGTGTGTATCAGAAGACATCCCACAGTGGTGCCCAGATGGCCCTCTCCCTCCCCTTTCCTCTGGATACCTCTGTCCAGTTTTGAAGCCGTTTGTTAAGCTCAAATATTCTGTAGTCAGTTTGGTTGCCATATGGTGTGTGCCTCCTGGGGTAAGTGAAGAAGGGAGGTTAGTAGGAGTAGAGCCTCCCCAAAACCCTCCACTTCTGCCTTCACCCATGTAATGGGAAGTATGCGCCACCCCACTGGACTCCACTTACCCAATCCCGGGCTCCAGATATGTAGGCGGATACATAGGAGTTGGGCTGTGTAAGGGAAAAGACCATGAGAATGGGGGTGGAAGACAGGAATTATCAGGGGATGTCACTCCCTCCCCTTTTTAGGCAGGATCCCATCTGGAAAAGGGATGAGAAGTGAATAAGACTCACCCCACATCCCGATCCAGCATGGTGCCGGGATGGAAGGGGGGGAAGGCGTTGCCGTTCGGGGGCTCCTTCGGTGAGTACAGCTTGAATGACTTGGAGGAACAACCTACAAGGGAAAGAAAGAAGGGGTTACCTGAGTCCCTCTTGGGAGCCTCCTGAAGTTAGCCAGACTGGGTGAACAGGGACTCATCTTCTGGAGCCACCAGAGTGAACTAGGGGAGGGGGACTACCCTAGGGAGCACCTACCTTTGCTTTTAAATCTGGCTCCAATATTGTTTTATTAAGAAGCTAGAAGTACCCAGCCCCAAAACCCAAGACCTTATTTCTTCATGTGGCTGAGGTCTGGATGACAGAATTGAAGCTGGGAAGAAATGTCAATACCATAGAATAAATTAAATACCCAAGCATTAGAATCCAATTTTAATAACCCCCGCTTTTCAACTACATTATTGTTTTTTAAGATTTTATTTATTTGTTTTGAGAGAGTGGAAGGGAGAAAGGGGGAGAAACATGGATGTATGAGAGAATATAAACTGGTTGCCTCCCACATGCCCTCACACGCAAACCAGGGACCTGGCCCCACCAACCCAGGCATGTGCCCTGACTGGGAATGGAACCAGCAACCTTTCAGACTGCCAATCCACTGAGCCACACCAATCAGGTCTCAACTACATTTTGTTCAATCATGACAACCATGGTGTGAGATAGTAGAGCAAACTGTAACATTCCCATTTTACAGATGAGGTAACCGAAAGCTGAGGAGGACTTGCAAATATCACAGTGGTAGGACTTGAGCCCAGATCTTCTGATTTCCACATCCTGAAGTATTTCTACCCTTCTGTTGACCTCTGGAGATCAAGTTGTGGGAGAAAGAAGGGGATTTGGCCAACTCCCTGCCCCTCCTCCACAGGGGATGGAAAGATAAAGGGGGGTGGGTGCCTGCTGGGTGCAGCCCACCAGATAACCAGTTGGGCCTTCTGACCCACACACCCCCACCAACGGCCACTCCCTTATCAGCCCAACCCCCTCTCCCACACCCACCACTAGTCTAGTATTGTCTCCAAACCAGAAACCCAAAGCCTCAACCCATTTTGTCTTCTAAGACATACAATGCAGAAGGGAGGAAGAGGGGCCTTCACTGGATCTCACTCTATTTACAAAAGGAAAAGAGGAGGCCTGGGAAGGAGGCTAGGTTCCAGGGGGACTCAGTCTAGGAGGCAAGTGGTAACTAGACAGGGATCTCTACTTCTCTCTGTGCATGTGCACATGTCCCCCCTCTCCCCTCACCAGATGCACTCAGGTCCTGGAGTAACTGACTGGAAAAAGTGTTATATTCATAGTTGGGTATGAGCCAGGTACTCCTGCAATACTATTTTCCCCTCCCTCCAAGGTGAGGGAAAACTGAGGCACCATTCCAATAGTCCTGACCCCAGTTATAGCTGTTTCCTCATGTCCCCAAACTTGATTGCATTTGGAAGGGTAGCTATATTGGTTGTGTCTAAGCCTCTTTGCCAATTTAGACACAAAATCTTTGTTCCTTGGGGGGGGGGGGGAGACAAAGGAAGACCCTGTGCCAATGTGTGTCATTTAATTCTCTCCTCAGGGAACCTTCCTCACAATGTGGGCAAAAGGAGGGTCCCAGAGGGGCCTACACTACACAGTCCCTGAAGGTGCCAAGAGTCAGAGCCTGTGTGTGCCTGCACATGCGTGTGCCTCATCCTGCCTAGCAGGCTTCTACTCTCAGCTCGCCCCAACATGCCTACCAAGGGCTGGAACCCAGTAGCCCCAGGCAGGATCAGTGTGCCCAAAACAGGCCCTCGCCCCATGCATGAGCTCTCGCAGGCCACATCCATATGCTCCCAGTGCAGCACACACAGCCTTCACATGCCTGTCTGCACTGAATGAGGAGCCTGTGTCATCAGGAAAGAGACAGTCCCACCCAGCCCCAAGTCTCCCCACTCCACAGACAGGTAGACCAGGCCATATAGGAAGCCACAGTTCACCCAGCTCACCAGAAGCCAGGCCTGGGCAATGGACCCAAGAGTCTAGATGACCATACCTGAGCCTAACTAGACCATCCTTCCCCCAAAGGCATCACTGCCCTTGCCCCTCAGTTTCAGGACCACTTGAAGAAATGGACCAGCTCAAACCCTAAAAAGGGAGACAGGATACCTGGACTCTTCTCTAATTCTGGAAGAAGTTTCAGAGCTTCAAGTTCTCTCACTAGTGAACTGATAGGCATTGTCTGGGCCTGGGTATCAGTTATGAGGGGCAAAAATGCACAGCTCCATGGCCTCTATTTACATCTCTAGCGAATGGACACAAAAACACCTCAGCGTCTCTCCAGAGGCAGAGCAACACCCAGTGGCCCCAGCACACGGGCTTGGGAGTGAGAAGAGAAGGGGAGGGAACATCACCCAGACCATCTGTCCCTGTTGCCGCCTGTCCTCAGCAGCAGGGGTAGAGGGAGAAAGGTGGGGGTGGGAGTGAAAGGGATGTGTTATCCAGCCTTGGGAGTCAGACACAGCCCCCCCTCCCACCTCTAGCAATATGGGAACCCTCAGGAGGAAGAAGAGAGCAAGAGCCCAGAACTAGTAAAGTTTCCCCAGGATGTAAGTTGCATCCTAGGGCTGATGGGGGGCACCTCCAGCTGGGCATTTCCATGGTAACCAGCCAGCCTCCCTTTTGGGTCTGACCAGAGGTCAGCAGGCCTGGGAGCCCTGGCCTCTCTGAGCTGAGGCACCTCTCCCCCAGCAAGCATACCAGGCCAGGGCCAGGCACGGGACCTTCTACCCACCCCTACAAGCTTGTAGGGTGCCCAGACTTACCTGGGAGAACTGAGGGGGCCAGAAGAGGTGCAGGAGCGACTGGAAGCCCACCAGGGCCCTGGTAGGGGCGAGAACTGAGAGGGGGCCAACTTCAGCCGCTCATGTCCTGAGTGGGGCAGACAGGCCTGGCTAGGAGGTCCACTCCGTGGGCCGCACAAAGACTTGCACGCACAGCCTGGGCCTGCCCCGCGGCAGCCACAGCCCCGGGGGAAAGTTACAATGGCCACTGGGCCGGGGGCCGGGGGCCAGGGGGCCGGCCTGGGGGGCGGGGGGCCGCGGGGAGTCTGGAGCCTTCTTTGTTTGCAAGGTTTCCCTCAACAATGGCTGCTCCGTTCTTTCCTCTCTCCTCCTCCTCCTCCTCGGCTCTACCCGCCGCCACCTCGCGCTGCCTCTACCTCCAAGCAGCCCCCCCGCCCACCCCCGGCCACCAGGCCCCTCTGCCGGGGCACCAGACGAGGTAGGGCCCGGCACTCACTCACACTCGCAATCGTACACGCACAGACACACGCAGCGCCCACCAGCTCCCAGCCTGTCCTCCCTTTCTTTCCTGGCCTCCCCGCTCGCTCACGGAGCCTCTCTCAGAATGAGGCCCCAGGGCGGGCAGAGGGTGGAGCTGCCCCCACCGGCCCCGCCCCCTCCCAGCCAGGGAAGAGGAAGAGGGAGAGGGAGGGAGCTGAGCGAGAGAGGGAGGCAGGCAGGCAGGCAGGGAGGACTGCTGAGAAAAACAAAAGAGAGACAGAGACTGGGAGAGCCTGGGAGAGACTGGGATGGAGAGACGGACACAAAACAGGCTGGGCCTGGAGAGACCTGGAAGGAGGGGAGGCCTACGGGGACCAGGAACTGAAACGCCCCACCCACCCACCCATGCCCCAGCCCCAGGTGTGGTGCTCAGGAGTGAGCAGGGAAGCCAAAGCCACAGGAAGGGATGGAGGAGGGTGCTCTCCTCTCTGGAGACTCCCAGTATCTCCAAACTACCTCCCAAACGTGCCCCAAACCTCTCTTGCCACTCTGGGCTTCAGCCCCTGGTGAAATGTCAGAGCAGCTGGGGCCAGAGGTTATTTTTGACAGATACACTCTGACTTCGGCCTGAAAACACTGACTGGAGGGAGGGGGACGCTCCAGGCTCCTGGTCCCCCAGCCCAGCCAAGTTCTAAGCCCTGACTTAGATCTGTCTTAGCAGGAAGCTCCTTCCCCCTACCCCACCCCCCACCGGAGACACGTGTGTGCTGGGGAAAGAGGCGCTGTCAGAGCTAGGGAAGGCAATCTTGCCCAACCAAGGATCCCCAGAGGGGGCCTAGTCAGCTGCTGAATCCTCCCCACCGCCCCAGGAAAAAAGGTATGTGGTTACTGGGGTAGGACCTCTTTTCCAATGCTAAGGGAGATTCCCAAGAAAGGGGGTATTTCTAAAACTTGGGTGGTGGTCCAGGCCCTACTCCCTGAACAGACAGGAAACACACACACACACACACACACACACACACACACACACCCGCTGAAGGGGGCAGCATATAACGTCCTACTTCATTGCAAGTTGAGTCACTGGTCCCTGCTCCCTACCCATCCCCACCAGATTCACTCACAGCCCCATGACAGGATTTCTCATGACATATACACCAGCTTACTGTGCAGTAATAATATTGCACATGGCTCTTTGAACATCCTCCACATATAAGTAACAAATCTCACTTTCACATAAATCAGTACCTGATACGTACTTCAACCAGTGATATACCTCAAACTCTAAATAAACCCAAACCCAAGATGCACACACATAGTCTATGTCAGACCCTGACTTCCATACACACTGGGACTAGTGACACACATGTCCCTGACCCCAACATACACACCAAAAATGCATTATATACCTCCTGAACCTGTGATAGACTATTACATACACTTCCTGACCATTTGTTACCCAGGGACTAACCCCATAAACTACCCTTCCTGAAACTTGCACACCATTCTCCATCATGACCTGGCCATGATACACCCAGGCTTTCACAAACATATCAAAATCTATGACATTCAGCCAGACCCTGCAACATACTGCCTACACCAGGACTTGAGACATTCTCACTGACTCCCAAATTTACAGCCCTGTTCTAAAATAATCACACTCCTTCCCCACTGACAATCCCTGTCATTTGTTTGGTGCTTTTAAACTTTCCAAAGTGCATTCATAGGCAGTATCTGAGAGATCCTTACAGCACAGAGGACCAAATATTAGCCTAACTAGAACATATTATAATGAGACAGAAGGGCCTGAGGCTGGAATTCTGGATTTCTAACCCTACTCATCCAAGTCCAGCCCTGGGGCATTGCAGTGATTCTTATTCTCTTCCCCCTCCAAGAAAAGGCCATTCCAAGCCCTGAAATGACTGTCTACATGAGGAGGGGTACGGGTTTGTGCTCTGGCTTCTGTCCCTTAATTCAGAGTTCAGAACCCCCATCCGGTGTGTCTCCTCAAATTTCAGGGAGAAGGGACCTTAAATACCAAGACTCTGGCATACCATTCAAAATAGGCCCCCTCCTACTTCCTTCTCTATCAAGTCTGCCCCTCTCTATGTTCTGACTTAATTCCCTCATTTGCTCAGGGTTAGAAGTACTGTACAGCTAAAGAGAGCAAGTCTGAATTAGAAAGCCCTAAAATTCGGTGTGGGGATGAGCAGGGCACATCAAAGAATGACAAAGGTGATGAGGGAAGAGGAGAGGAAGAGCACCCCTCCTGGAGGTGAGGACTTTGAAGGGCAGTAGCCTTCAGGATAAGGTACCAGCACTGCCCCCTGCCCGGGCCCCTGGGGCTCCCTGACCCAGGCCTCCAGCATGCCTGCCCCCCTTCCTTTGTCTGTGCCCGGCCTCCCGTTGGCCTGGCGCTCTGCCATCCTCTTCTCCTGGCTCCCAGCCGCCACCACTGCTGCCTCCTCCCCTCCCCCTACTCCTCCCTGCCTTAACCCTTCTGAGCCACATGCTGCCCCAAACAGGCCCTGGCCCTCTCAGCAATTGCCCTACCCAGGGTGATGTTCCTTAGCAGAGGTTCTACCTGCTCCTGACCAAAGCCCCAGAAGCTATTCCCTACCCCAAGAGCACTATGGGAGCTGTGTGTGTGTGTGTGTGTGTATCTTGTGGTGCTCCTTCTGTGTGTGCATGTGTGTGGGTCCGTGTGTGCTCTGGCTTCCCTCAGTCACATGTGTGGGGCATGTGCTGTCTCTGCTGGGCTGGGGGAGGAGGAGGAGCTGGGAGACAGCAGAGCACAAAGGAGAGACTCAGACAGGCAGGCAGGCAGCAGGCAGGCGGCCTGCCAGGGCGCCTGGGCACCCACCCTAGGGCTGCTCCAGTTGTGGTGGTGTGGGGCGGGGTGGGGGGGTTGTCTTTGGACCTGGACTGTACATGCTGCCACGATGCCCTTGTGTTCAACCATGTGCTCCTACCCACCCATGCAAGCCTGGTCCCCTCTCTTACCCTAACTCCAACCATTCCCCAGCCCCAGCCCACTCTCAAGCCTCTCTCCATGTGATTCTCCTTTAAGTCTAACCTCCATTCATCCTCTGTGGCATCAATCCATAAGACTTCTTCACATTGGGTAAAAAGATTCCCCACTCTTAGCCATCTTTTGCCCCTTCACCCCTAACCAGGCCACTAGACACACAAAAGGAACATGCCTTTTGGGGCAATGACTGAGGATGTCCCTCCACACACACACAGGATGAGTCCTCTACCTGTCCCTAAGCTGCTCCCAGACAGGCTGAGGAGGAAACTTTTTCCATTCTCTGCTGGACCCAGGCACCCTGCCCCAACTTCAGGGACAACCTCCCATCTACCTCCAGCCTGACAACCCCTCTACACATCTACCCACTATTTGTAAAAAATAATATACAAAATATAAGACTCAGGCCCCTAGCTTGTTCAGAGCCTTAGCTTCTACTATGCTCATGTGTGTCAGTGGAGGATCAAGCCCATGGGGTGGACTCAGAGCATGGACGGATCCAAACAAGGCACTCGGCAAGGGGCAGTTATAAAGAAGAAAATACACACACAAATATGCATACCAAGCTGGTATGAGAAGGAATGATGGGGCCAGGCAGGATTCCAGCTTGGTAAGCTCTTTCCTCTCCTCTCCCCCACCCTCTGCAGCAGGAGCCAGGGGTTCCCACACCCAGATATTCCAGGATTCTCAGGTTCTATGGCCCCCTCCCTCTGGGCCCTGGGCCCCGGGCCCCTTAAACATCAGCATTATCAGCCTCAGCGGGCACTTTAAGTGTGTGCACAGACCAGCTTGGCCTGGTCACATGATTTTCAAGGAAACTTCCTCACTGGCAGCTTCCCTTGAGGATTTGGGGGGGGGGGCAGCACTTGTGGGTATGGGCCTCCCAGAAAATAGGGAATCCAGAGAAGCAAAGGACCAAAACCAGGCTAGATTTAGGGACACCTAACTTTCAGAAGAAAAGAAGAAAGCTAACTCCAGCCTGGGACAGGACAGGGGCCTTCAAATAATTCAGGAACCCAGGTAGCTTGGTTAGAGCATCAGCCCGATACACTAGGGTTGCAGGTTCAATCCCCAGTCAGGGCACATACAAGAATCAACCAATGAATGCATAAATAAGTGGAACAACAAATTTATGTTTCTCTCTCTCTCCCCCTCAATGTCAATTAAAAAAAAAAAAGTAAGAACTCAGGGTCCTGGAGAATCCTGGCGATGTGGACAGTGTTCTGAGACCCCTGAAAACTACCTTCTCTAATTACATCGCCTCTCTTTCCTCCTGGCAAAGAGGGAGAGCCTTTCTCTCCCCAGGAAAGAACTCAGATCCAGGCTGTCACTGGCAAGAGCTCTATTTTGGGCAGGCAGAGATCTGAGCCTAAGTTCTTCTCGAGTACTCACTTTGGGGTCAGGTACTGATCCCCTCAACTCTACTCTCACAAACCTAGTTTCTAGCTTGCCTGGAGCTGCCACATTCCCCCTCCCACGAGGGCAGCGATGCCAGACCCCAGGGCCCAATTATCTGCCCCCTCCCAGAGTACCTCTTGTCCCTCAAGAGAGCCAACGTTCCCTGGCAACAGGCAGGAAATTTTGGAGGGGGGGGTTAGATGGGCTCCAATTAATCCCTCCCCCAAAACACGGTCCTCAGAAACAGCCTGGAGGGGGTGTCACAGGATAAGTAAGAGGGAATAGGCAGGAGGGAGGGGGGGGGCAACCCAAACTAGCCAATCACAACCCTATGATAACCTGGGGGGGGGGGTCAAAAGTCTATACTCACTTTTGATTGGCTAACACCCTGGAATTCTGGGAATTTCAGCCCCCCCAAGCCCCTCCCCAAGTAGCCGCCCCCCCTCAAAAAAACCCTACACACTAGCTAGCCCCCGGCACCCCCTCCCTGCGCCTCCTGACTGCTGCGCATTTACACAGTTGGGGAAAACCCTCCCCCCAGACTGAGGTTCCTAATACCCCTAAGAGCCCCCTACCTCCGCCATGCCATCGACGCCCCACACACAAGTTCTCGCCAAACAAGGGGTGAGGGATCCGCGGAGAGGGTAAGGGAGGGAGGGGCCGGGCGGCCGTGCGCCCCACTCACCAGGACAAGCACAGCCCACTGACATCTTCACATCGCCCGCCGCTGGGGGCCCAGCCGAGTCACGGTGCCTGCCCCGCGCGGGGACAAGCCGGGCATGAGCCGCCGCCGCCTGCGGCCCCTGCTGCCCTCGCCGCGGGCCCGGCGAGGCCCGGCCTCTGCCCCGTGCGGGCGGGCCCTAGCTGCAGGGAAGAGCCTGTCAGGCGAGGAGCAGACAGGAAGGAAGCCAGGCAGGAAGGCGAGCTGCCTCTGCGTGTGTGCGCGCGGGTGTGCGTCCCCCGAGTGTGTGTCCGTGTGTGCGCGTGTGCGTGTCTGTGAGCTCCAGCTGCCAACGCCGCTGCCGCTCGCCCCCGTCTCCCTCTCCGCCCTCCCGCTATCCTAGGCGCCCGCTCTCTGGCCCTAGCGGGGCAGGGCCAGGCTTTATTAATATGCTAATTGCCTGCTAGTGGGAGGGGAGAGCGGTGTCAAAGTGACCCGGGCGGGCGCGCAGGGAGAGACGACGTGCGTGCGCCGCGCGGCGGGCGGGTGGCTAAGGGCCGGGAGCGTTCGAGGAACAGCAAGCAAGTGACGCAGCTTTTAAAAAAGGAGACGGAGGCAGAGACCCCAGAGGAGGGCGAGGGGGAGGGATAGGAGGCGAAGCCTCACAGTCTGTGTCTGTCCTCCCGGCGCCGCTGAGTTGGGAGCTGTAGACGAGCCGGAGCGGGAGCCGGGACTGGGGGAGGCGGAGCCAGGGTGGGCTGTGAGGTGTAGCTCTTCCTCCACTCCAGCCGCGAACTGGGAGGGAAAAGGGACTGCTGACACCCCCCCGCCCCATGTTCTCTATTGAGAACGCAGTCTTACTCTGGATGCCCCTTGTTATTCGTCCCCCATCTCAACCTGGGTAGAGAAAGGAGCAGTATCCTAATTCTTGTAGCAACCCTTCAACTCACCTCTTCTCTTAAATTAACCACCCCTCCCTTGCCTGTTAAACCAGTTGGGACTAGAGCTAAAAGGGTTAATTAAGTGGGGTCCCCGCCCTCCCCCGCCTAAAGGCCCGAGATCTGGGTTTTGCTGGGGCGAGGTGAGAATCAGCAGGCTGTCCTCCGCCCCCCCCCCCCTTTTGCAGACTCTGACTCATCAGTCAAGACGCTCTTCTCCTCCCTTCCCCCGCTTCTCCATCCAGTCTCGGCCTCCCCCACCCCGCCCCCTGCCTCCCGCCCCTCGCCTCGAAGAAGCTCTCCTTTGAAGGCCTGGAGACTGGGTAGAACTGGAAGACGACTCCTCCACTGTCCCCTAGCTGTAGGGGCTTTGGCTACGGTGGGAGTGGGGTGTGAGGAAGGATGATCTGGATGGTCAACATAAGGAACACTCCTTCCCCAGGGAGGAGCCTCCCAACCTTCAGGCACTCTTCAAGGACTCCCCAACCCAGCCGTAGGAGGGGGGGCTCCTTCTCCTCCGTCCCTTCCCAAACGCCCAGCCTTGGCTGCCTCATAAACAGGAAATATCTATTAGCAGGGGGAGGGAGGAGAGCCGTCTGGAAAAGAGAGTTGGCTCCCTCCCTTCTGGGGGGTCCCCAGCTGCTAGCTTTTCTTCCTTAAGCTTCAGGGTGGGCTCCAGGAGTAGCTGCTACTGGGGACCTGAGCTGGAGTACCCCTCCCTAAGGCATGTGGCTCAGAAACCCTAAGTTACTCCCCTTTGTTACTTAGGGTGGGATTGATTATGAAGGTTTCCTCCTGCCCAGAGTCTGCACAGCTGGCTTGCTGGCTAGGGGAGGGTTACAGATGTGGAGGCTTAAGTGTTTATGAGATCCCTTCTCTCACCTTAGCTTTTGCTGAGGAAGCATGAAATGGGAGGATGAGGATCTGAGGGTTGAGAAGAGGGCCTTCCTAGGGGACCCTCTCCCATGTGCTTAGGAGAGTATGGGGGAGGGGAGCTGTGAGCACAGCCACATACTCCAGCATTCCCATCTACGTTGTGGATTCCCCCACCCCCACTCCCTAGCCTCACCTTCATGAGAGGGAGTGGGGGAGGGCGGGGCAAAGACTGAAGTCATCCACACTTACCCAGGTATCCTTGACAGCATCCCCTGCCTGTGACTACATCCTCCCCATATTTCCTCAGAGAGCGGTCAGCACTAGAGAGAGTAAATGGAACGTAAAGCAACAGAACCCTGACCTCGAATTTTGCATAATGTAGTTTAATTCCAGCTTTGCCCCTCACTAGCAAATGACCTGGACAACTGACTTCCCCACTCGAAGCTTTACCCTCTAGCTCAGCGGTTCTCAGCTTGTGGGTCGCGACCCCTTTGGGGGTCACACGACCCTTTCAGAGGGGTCGCCTAAGACCATCAGAAAACACATATAATTACATAATGTTTTTGTGATTAATCACTATGCTTTAATTATGTTCAATTTGTAACAATGAAAATACATCCTGCATATCAGATATTTACGGTTCATAATAGTAGCAAAATTATAGTTATGAAGTAGCAACGAAAATAATTTTATGGTTGGGGGTCACCACAACATGAGGAACTGTATTAAAGGGTCGTGGCATTAGGAAGGTTGAGAACCACTGCTCTAGCTTTATACTCTGTAACTGGTGGAAATCGAAATAGGCAATATGTACCCAGTCACCTAACCCAGGGCCAGCCACGTAGTCGGTACTCAACATACATTTCTGTTTTCTTTGAAGTTATCTATTATTTCAAGAGTGTATGAAGTGGGCTGGATTGGCTGGAAGATTAGAGATAGAGTGGAGGAGAGGGGCTACCTGCCCTGACCTCTTTCACTCTGCTGTTCATGAATTTGCCTTCCCCCAATCCTATGACCACTTTGCCCCTAAGGCCACTCATTCCAAAACAACTAGCTTGGACAGATTCCATAGTAATCACCAATTACCTGGGTGGACAAAGGGATTTACAGCCTACCCTGTAGGGGACTTCGCCTTCACTGAATCTGAGGTTCCTTTCTCCTATGTTACACCTGTGGAAGGTGGAAGGCAAGGAAGAAAAAACAGCTTTAGTTGAGCATACACTATGTGCCAGGCACTGTGCTAGATGTCGCACACCCTGAGATCTCATTTACTGTTATGATGACCTTTGGAAGAAGGTGCTATTATCTCCATTAAACAAGCAAGAAAACTGAGATTTAGAGAGGTTAATAAATATGAATTGTCTGTAAAGCATTCTTATTTGTCTTTGCCTACTAGTTAGTGCCTCATTTATTTTTATTTTTTAAGATTTTATTTATTTCTTAGAGGGAAAGGAAGAGAGAAAGAGGGAGAGAATCATCGATGTGCAAGAGATACATCAATTGGTTACCTTTCACACGCCTCCAACTGTGGACCTGTCTGTCCCACAACCTAGGCATGTGCCCTGACTGAGAATCAAACCAGTGACATTTTAGTTTGCAGGCCGGCACTCAATCTGCTGAGCCACACCAGCCAGGGCTAATGCCTCATTTAAACTTCAGTTCCAGCTTCATCTCCTCTAGGAAGATACCCCTCCCACTCCCCCCTCCAGCTAATCTAATGGCCCTGTTACCTTTAAGAAAGTGTCTCTAACAGAGCATTTGAGATCTTGCTTCCTAGCATTTGTCCTTAATTTGGCTCAAATAAACTCATAAAAATTCTCTTTCAAAAAAACAATCTTACCAAAACAAAGAAACAAACAAACAAAAAAAACCCAGCCCAGGCCAGGTGGCTCAGTAGGTTATAGCATCAACCTGATAGGCCAAGGTTGCAGGTTTAGTCTCTGGTCAGGGCACATACAATGCACGAATCAACCAGTGAAAGTATAAGTGGAACAACAAATGAGTGTTTCTCTTTCTCTCTTTTCCTCTCTAAATATCAAAAAAGTTTTGAATCTCAATACTGTTGAATGAGTGACTAAGATAAATGGTTTCAGCTCCTTGAAGAATCAAGTAACTCGCCCAAGATCACACAGCTAAGTAGTAAGCTCTTTTCCCTGCCTGACTTCTAGTATGGACCAGATCTTGGGAAGGAGAGAAAAACATCTTTGGCGCAACTCTGTGATATGGGTAAAAATGGGAAGAGAAATCATGGATGCCTAGCAGATAGACCTGGGTTGTAGAAGGGAGTCGGTAAGCCTATGTAGAGAATCTATAATTTAATTACCATGTCCTGGAGGATGGCAGGCTTAGCTGAATTTTTGTAAATTTTTAATCGATCTTTTAGAGAGTGAAAGGTAGGGGCACACACACACATTGATTTGTTGTTGCACTTATTAATGCATTCATTGGTTGATTCTTGCACATGCCCTGACCAGGGAATCAACCTGCAACCTTGGCCTATCAGGCTGATGCTCTAACCAACTGAACTACCTGGCCAGACAGTTTAGCAGATTTGGATGGATGGATGGATATGAACATCCAGTGTAGGGGGTCTTTCTGAGTTGAAATCACATTCCATAAATTAACCACCTTAAAGTGAACAACTCAGTGACATTCCAGTATTTTTAAATACCATTCACTAGTGCAAGGTGAACTCTAGACAGGGAATGAAGCAAAGTGCGAGGTACTTGAGAAGAGGTAAGGTGAGAAAAACAGGAAGAGAAGAGGAGCCCCACAGAAAGGCAGACAGCGAAAGCAACTGACTAACCTCTAGCTCCAGGAGAGGTAGGCTTCCTTCTTCTTCCAGCCCCTAGAACTTGTCCCATCCAACTCCCTTTCCTGACCTTGACTTTTGCCTTCTCTGTTTTCTCCCATGTTTCGCTTACTCTTGAAACTCCCTCAAATTCTTATTCACATTGCTCTTTCCAGGATGAGTATTTTTTTTCCATTGTAATAGATAATATATGTCTTATTGATGGCTGTGTCCCCAGCATCTAATAGGGTACCAAGAACCTAGTATGTATCCTATAGTATTTGTCAAATGATAAGAAGTATGTGATAGGATTTATCTTCCTCTGCCTCAACACATGACTCCTTTCCTTCCCTCTTGTCCATTGATCATCATCATCACCATCGCCATTTACCACCACCACTTCTTCATTTCTCTGCCAAAAGAGTTTCTCAAAGAATATAAGAAACTCCCAGGAAACCTGTTAAATATGTAGAAGGCCCCATCCTCAGATGGAAGATATCTTATCTCTGGAGAGGTAAAGGGAGCTAGGAATCTGAAATTTAAAGAACTTCATCAGGGACCCTGGCCAATGTAGCTCAGTTGGTTAGAGCTTTGTCCCAATATTTCAAGGTTGCCAAGTTTGATCCCCAGCCAGGGCACATACACGAATCAGCCAATGAATGCATAAATAAGTGGAACAACAGAATGACGTTTCTCTCCTATCCCCTCTCTAAAATCAATAAATAAAAAAAAACTTTTTAAAAAGTTCCTCAGGTGATTCTCATGCAGAAAGATATTTGGGAATAGTTCCTTCTTCTAAAAGGGTCCCCACCCTTCAGGGCATTCCCACCAAGTGGGAAAAATCTATTAGTGTCTCCTTCCATAAACAATTGCTTGGTACAGTGGAGGATACACCCTATAGGAACCTAGTAGCCAAGGAAAATACTGTGTGCCCCTGGGCAAATGGCTTAACCCTTTCTTTTCTTTTTGATTTATTGATTTTAGAGAGAGAGTATGCATTCATTGGCTGATTATTTCTATGTGCCCTTGCTGGGGATTGAACCTGCAAGTTTGGCTTATTGGGATGACACTTCAACTGAGTATTTTTTAAAAACATTTTATTTATTTATTTTTAGAAAGAAGGAAAGGGAGAGAGAGAAACATCAATGTATGAGAGGTACATCAATTTGTTGCCTTTCACATGCCTTCAGCTGGGGACCTGGCCTGCAACCCAGATAATGTGCCCTGACTGGGAATTGAACCACTGACCTTTTGGTTTACAGGCCAGTGCTCAATCCACTGAGCCACACCAGCCAGGGCCAAATGCATACATCTTCAATGCAGTAATCTCATTTCAAGGAAACTATCCCATAGAGTGTACAAAAGTGCAAATATACATGTACACACATACAAGAATGTTCATTGTAACTTAATTTGTAATAGTGAAAAACTGGAAATAAATATAACTTAAATAATTATATATCCATATAATGGAAGTGGTACTCCCTAAGATCTCAGTAAATATTTGGGTAATGAACTAACAATGTTACATGAAAAAAAAGCAACTTGTCGTCGTCGGCAGCCGTCCGTCTCGAGAGACGATGGTGTAGCTTCTTTAGAGTCTATCTGCACCGCCGAGAATGGCTGTGCAGTCCGACTCGGGAGTGACACGGTATCTGTCTCCTCCCGTGTTGAATCGACATCTTGCGATGACGCTGGAGTGTCCTCTCCAGTGAAGCTGAAGCTACAGAGCCTGGGCAGGGTGATGTGGAGGGTCTGCTGTTGCCCATGCAGCAGACCCATGAAAAAAAAGCAACTTGTAGAACCATACATATGGAATTGTCCTTTTTTAAAATTTCATTTATTTATTTATTTTTTAGAGAGGGGAAGGGAGGGAGAAAGAGAGGAAGACAAACATCAACCCATTGTCTCTCGTTCGCCCTAACCAGGGACCTGGTCTGAAACCCAGGCATGTGCCCTGACTGGGAATCAAACCTCCCACCTTCTGGTTCAATCTTTCAGTTTGCAAGTCAGCGTTCAATCCACTAAACCACACCAGCCAGGACATAGAATGGTTCTATTGTTGAACAACAAACAAAAAAATAAAAGACCAATATGCAACCCTATAGATTTTTGTAGTCATAGAAGTAAGGGTGAATATACACTCAAGGTGACAAGGGTTAAGTGTGGAGAGAACTGGAATTTATAGGCCAAGGGTATTTTTTACTTTATATAGTTTTGTACTCTTTGAAATGATTTTTAAACTTTTGTAATAAAAACATTTTAAAAAATAGGACAATATGAAGTAGTTTCTGAATGGCAAGTGAGTGAATAATAGAGAGTGATGGACTGTAGAAATACAGAGAGGGATCGTGGGTGGCTGGGATTATCAACAAAGGCTTTCCTGGGTAAAAAAGGTATGAAATGTTTCGAAGTTCGAGTACTCCAGACAGAAAAACTAAGGCAGGTAAACCACCTGTTGTCTTCGGAGGGCAGCAAGGTGATCTGTTTCTGTCATCGCAGGACAATTGGTAATGAGACGCCAACGCGGGTTTCTGAGCGTCCCGGATAGACGGTGAGAATGCAGTGTTTTAAGATGAAACTGGCAGTAGTGCCGCAGTATGAGATTAGGTGAGGGTTAGAGCCTGGAGTGCGCGTGCCCACTAGGGGATGCTGTTTCAAAATATAAGCACACTTGGATTTTAGTGAAAGGAATGTATGGTATAAATAGCAGGTAGAGTATCAGGCAAAGAGGGTGTTCGACAGTTGGACAGATTACGAAAATAAAAATATGCGCAAATGTTAAGTCTCCCCTTATTACCTTTCCCTCGCCAACTGCGTACCCCATACAGAAAAACTAAGCATTACAGTACGTATGCTTATAGCACGTACCAGTCGGGCTTCATTAAAGCGACTACTATTCCCAGGATCCCTCGCGAGGACAGTGCTCTTTTTCTGGGTGCAAGTGTTTGTGGGGAAAGTGGGTCTCGCCGCACGGACTTCTGGGATTCGTAGTCTTGCGGGAGTTGTAGTTTTCTTCCCACAATCGGCTGGGCGAGGCAGGCGACTTGGAGGCGGCGCCGGCTGAGTTGCGCTTGGTGTTCAGGGGCCAAGATGGCGGCGCGCCGGGGACGGAGAGACCGAGTCGCGCCGCTTGCGAGTGGCGACCCCGGCCCGGACCCTGGCGGTGGAGTCCGCGGCAGCAGGAGGGGGAGTCGGAGCCAAGCAGCGTATGGGACTGTGGGCACTGTGAGCGGCGGCGAGCAGGTGAGGGGCTGGCTGGCGGCCCGCGGCTTGCAGCAAAGCGGCGTGTGCCGGGCGGTGACACGTGGACGCCACAGGAAAGGGAGGAAGCGCTCCGTAGTCTCTGCCGGGTGGCTATGGGAGCCAGGTTGGGCCGAGTGGACTGGGCCCTTTGCTGGTGGGATGCGGGCAGAGGCGGGGTCCCTACGGCCATTCCTCCGGAACGGCGAAGGGGCACAGCCTGTGGTGTTGGAAACGTGGCCAGTGATTTGGGCTTGAGGGAGGGATTCGGATTTGGAGTCGAGGGCTAAGATCTCTCTCTAAGGATGCCAAGTGGGGGTTGCCCCTATCCCCGCACCGCAGTGCCTTTTCGGAGCCACGTGGTGCGGGGGGAGCGGTTTTCCCCAGAGAACTTGTCTGTTTCCCCTCCCCCTGTAGAGGGCCCCGGCACCCACGTGGATTGGGCTCAGGGCTGGGGGGGCTGCGGGTCCACGTTGGGGCGGGGAAGGGATGTCCACGTGGCTCCCGCCTCAGGCTGCCCGGCTTCTAGTATCGACGTTGGAGCCGCACTGCCGGGAACTGGGTGTGTCTCAGCAGGTCCCGCCATGTCCGACGGGGTTGGGGGCCTCTGGCCGGGAAGGAAGGTAGGGACTGTTAGAGTCAACTTTGCTTAGAGCCTTGGAGTTATTTTTTTAGTCCTGCTTTCGTCCGCGGCGCTCCTAAGAGAGCGGATGGTGAAGGACTTTCCAGATGTGCGGGGAGATTGTTCCCTGCGGATGGCGGAGTGTGCTGGGGAGGATAGAGGGCTGACGTTGAAGGGCTGTGGAGTGGCTGCTTCTGCCTGACCAGCTTGGGGTGGATTGTGAGTCACGGACACTGGCGTTTTGGTTTCCTGCTCCTGCCTCATTCTTGGTTCAAGGGGAATGGAGAGTGTCAACATGTACAGGGGACAAACGTAAGGAAGGGAAAGAGAATAATCCTCTCAATTTACCACTTTTTCCTTCAGCATTTATTTCGAGGAGGCAGCTAAGCCTTGTTCCTGTGAACTGATACAAATTGGCCTCTGTGTAAGGGTGTCTGGAATTTTTGTTGGGGATGGGAAAAGATGGAGGCAATTTGAGAACACTAGTTCAACATTTATTGGATGGAGGGAATTCTTTGTTAGTCTTTTTTCTTGGCCTTCAGTTCTTCATACTTCATAAGTTACCTTCTTACTCCTCAGCAGAGGGCTTCTTCAAAGTTCCCACCTAGAGTGGAGGTTGGCAGGACTTAGTTTGAACTGTTTACCTCACTTAAGCAATTAAGCTGACTCCTTGAAAGCTTTTCTGTAGTTCTACAGGTGGGAGTTGGGCTGCAGGCTGCCAGCTAATGTCACTTCCAGCAGACCAATCCAGGCAGGTCCTTGCCCAGGGGAAAATGGCTTCTGGATCCCTAACTTGGGAGCTTGCCTCTCCCTCTTCTTTTTCTCAGAGGTCACATCTTGGAGTGGTGCTGCCAGTCCTTTGCAGGAGAGGTGGGACAAATTCTTGATCTAGCTGTAATCCAAGTTGGGTGGTCATTCGGGTTGGAGAGGGTCTCATGGAGAGATTGTCCTGTTCTGCCCCCCAACCCCAACAACTGTGTGGAAGTTAGTCAACCAGCTATTTATTGAAATAGCATTATGTTCAGACGCAGAGAATACTGTGGTAAACCACTCATGGTTTCTGTCCTATAGGATCTTATTTTATCCTTACCCAAGGATATTTTTTTATTGCTTTTTTAGTGAGAGAGAGAAAGAGAGAGAAATATCCATTGGCCACGTTCTTGTACTGCCCTGACAAGGGATTGAATCTGTAACCTGGGCGTGCACCCCAACCAGGAATTAAACCTACAGCCTTTTGATGTATGGGATGACGCTCCAGCCAACTGAGCCACATCGGCCAGGGGGGATCTTATGTTTTTATCAAGCTAGACAGACAGTAAGGAAAGTGCATATCTGAGATTATATAATCAGAAGTAGTAATCTAATTTGCAGGGTCTGGGAAAGGACATTTTAAGCTGACACTCAAAGGCTGTGTGTAGGTGGGGGACGCTTTTATCAGAGGGAGTAGTATGTGAAGGCCTTGAGGTGGGAGAGAACATGGCTTATGGGAGAAAGAGATCTAGTATGGCTGGTGTGTAGAGGGACAGGCAGGGTGGTGAAAGAGGACACACTGGAGAAGAAGAGTCTGGTGGGGAAGACCAGGACCCCTATAAGCCATACTGAGGCGTTTGAATCTAAATGCCAACAACAGTAAGATACCATTGGAGAGATTTAGGGAGGGTCTCAGGAAGTGATTGGATTGTATTTTTTAAAGTTTGTAGTTGTTTTGAGCAGTCAGAGGCCATTGGAGGAATTTAGGGAGTATCTCTGGAAGTGATCAGATTTGTTTTTAAAAGCTTATAGCTGGATTTGAGCAGTAAGGCCATTGGAGGGATTTAGGGAGGGTCTCTGTAAGTGATCAGATTTATTTTTAAAAGTTTATAGCTGGTTTTGAACCATGCAAGAGACAAGACTGGATGTGGGCTCAGTTAGCCTGGTCTTAGCCCCTTGATGATCTTGGTACTCTGGGAGCTCTCCTATTGGGGGATTGAGTGAGGGTAAGGTCAGGTGAAGAGGGGTTGTTTCTGACTGGGGGTCCAGTACTTGTCTGTTGGAGGTGGTGATGAATGGTTTGTAGAGCTGGGCATTGTCTTGAGATTCTGGGCTAAGTAAGTGGCAGGGCAAGTTGAGGTGCAGCCTCCTTGCTCACTTAGGAGCATTTGCTGAGCCAGGTGCTATTCAGCTGCTGGTCGTAATTACAGGATTGTAAAGGTCTGGGAGGAGTTAGTGCCTAAAACCTGCCACCTTTCACTTCTCTGGGCCTGGTCTCCTAAAGAGTTAGTATCTATCTAGCCCTTCCTATCCCAGGGTATCCTCAACTTGATAGGAGGGTGGATATGGGGTGTAGTTACATCTGTTAACTTCCTTTTTTTTCCCCCTTGGAAAAGGTACAGAGTTTCTCTTTGCTTCAGAAGGGGAGGGGAGTTAACTTGTCCATGGTTGTTCTTATTCTCTGGCCTTTGCATCGTATGTTTCCTAGAGTGGAGATACCTGTGGCTCTGGCCTCTGCTGGCCTTGTCGGCCCCATTCCAGCCACTTCTGGCCCTGCCCACGCCTACATGCTTGACAGGCCTGGACGGGTGGCTCCCTGCCTAACAAGGCTGAAGACATTGCTAGTTCTCAGGGAAGTGGTGGGGTGGGGCTTTTCGATCTACAGAATCAAGCTTTCTCATCATTTGCTCTCACCTGGTAGGGATAGGGAAGAGACTTTTCCCTTGGGACTACCATTGAGAAGTTGGGTGGCACACTGTAGGGCCTTCAAAATAAAAGTTATTAAAAAGTGAAATACAACAGTCCTGGTTGGTGTGGCTCAGTGGATTGAGCGCCAGCCCGTGAACCAAAAGGTCACTGGTTTAATTACCTGACAGGTCACATGCCTGGGTTGTGGGCCAGGTCCTGGTTGGGGACTTGCAAGAGGCAACCGGTTGATGTACCTCTGAAATACCGATGTTTCTCTCACTTTCTTTCTCCCTCCCTTCTCATCTCTAAAAATAAATAAATAAAATCTTTAAAATAAATAAAATAAAAGTGTGAAATAAGTGCTCTGGCCAGCGTGGCTCAGTTCATTGGCGTGTCATCCTATACACCAGAAGGTTGGGGGTTCGATTCCTGGTCAGGGCACATACCTTGTTTGTGGGTTCGATCCCTGGTTGGGGCGTGTATTGGAGGCAACCAATTGATGTTCTTCTCTCACATTAATCTTACTCTCTTTCTCTTCCCCCTTCCTCTCTAAAATCAATAAATATTTTTTTTTAAATTAAAAATAAACATGAAATAACTGTGAATATCAACTGTGTATAAGATACTATGCTGGGCATCATGGATGACCAGGAAGTGTATGGACAGTTTAAACCCTTCAAGCGCCAAGAAGGATATAAAAGCTATAGGTATGGGGATCATGTGGAGGGTTATCATTAGGGAGGGGGAAAGGCAAGAAATGGGGAAATGGTGCAGGGATTAAGAAGCATAATTGGTTGGTATAAAATAGACAGGGAAGTAAAGAATAATATAGGAAAGGATGAAGCCAAAGAGCTTACATGCACGACCCATGGACATGAACTAAGGAGGGTGGGATTGCTGGAGGGGACGGGGGTACTGGGCAGAGGGGAGCAAGGGGAAAAGAAATTGGGACTACTGTAACAACATAGTAAAATATACTTTAAAAAATATATAAAAGCTTATAGGATATGAAGGGTTGTTTTATTTCCCACCAAAGAACTTGGAACTTAGTTTTAGTAATAGTACAAGGAATGTCATGGGCAGGGGAGGGGGCAGGATGTGGTTGCCATAAAAGTGAGTGGTTTAGAAACATGGAAATTTAGGGGAGAGCATCTTGAGTTGGGGCCCCCTGAGGGGTCTTCCTGAAGAAGGTGGCAGACATTTGAACTAAATAGGGAAGTCTAAGGGATTTGAGGGAGGTAAGGCGGTTGTAGCTGAAATTGCCTACTTAATGATCTCTCCGTTAGTGTACCCTTCAGACAGTCTGCCTTCACACTTCCAGCAGATAACTCTTGGACAATCTTGATGTTTTGAATTCCCAGTTTAATAATCTCTTGTGACACTCTGTTTGTGGATGGAGTCCAAACATTTTTTCTGTCCAGAAGGGCCTTGAACACTGCCATCTTGGTTGGGTCTTTGGCTCATGTTGTACTTCTCTCTGCCCAGCAAGTCTAGAGATTTGGCTGTGGTTGGGCTCCTTCTGAGTCTGGGGCTGTTGGTAGAGGGCTGGGCACCTAGTTTACAGAGCGTATCAGTCAGCTGCCCCAGAGGGCCCATACCCTGCAGCCTTCACCATGCCCTTGTGACCTTTCCCCCTTTTGCTCCAGGTGCTACTGCATGAAGAGGTGGATGATTCTGGCTTTGTCAGTCTGTCTCGGCTGGGCCCCTGCCTGAAAGACAAGGACCTGGAGATGGAGGAGCTGATCCTGCAGGATGAGACACTCCTGGGGACCATGCAGAGCTACATGGATGCCTCCCTCATCTCCCTCATCGAGGATTTTGGGAGTCTTGGAGAGGTGAGCTAGAGCTGGGCTAGGAGGTCCTCAGACAGAAGCTTCGCATGGGAGGTTATAGCTCAGTGGCTCTGTTCTCCAAGACCCTTGGCTCCTGAATACCCAACCTGAGTTATTGAAGTATATTTTTTTCTTTTTCTTTTTTTAAAGATTTTACTTGTTTATTTTTAGAGAGAGAGGGAGGGAGGGAGGGAGGGAGAAAGAGAGAGAGAGAAACACCAATGTGTGGACCTGGCCTGCAATCCAGGTATGTGCCCAAATTGGGAATTGAACAGTTTACCCTTTGGTTTGCAGGCTGGCACTCAATCCACTGAGCCACACCAGCCAGGGCTGAAGTGTATTTTTTGTCTCTTAAGTGAGCGTTGGGCTGCAGGCTGCCAGATTATGTCCCATTTAAGGAAGACCTGGCAGGCTTGAACTGTAGTTCAAGGCCTTTTCTCCTGCGTGAGCCCCTGCCTTACATGTCTAGAGGGTTCTGATCCCTGTTTTGAGCCCAATTCCAGCCTAACCAAGGGTTGTCTACTGAGTATCACATTTTTTAACTTGAGGGTGGAAGGAATGTTTAAAACATAAGTTTAAGACTCACTTTTGACAGGTTTCTGTTTACACTAGAGAGGTAGTGGATGGTAATAGATGAGTTTGGAATTCATACCTCCTGGTACTCAAATTTGTCCCTGGCAAATGGAGCTAACCTGAGAGCCCGGGAGACTGATTCTCTTAGCATCTAGCTCTCTGTGGCTCAGTAGACCATTTGGGATGTTGGTGTGGAACCTTCCTATTGTCTTTCTGGAGCAGAGCAGGTTATCGCTGGAGGACCAGAATGAAGTGTCACTGCTCACAGCTCTGACGGAGATCTTAGACAATGCAGATTCTGAGAACCTGTCTCCATTTGACAGCATTCCTGACTCCGAGCTGCTTGTGTCACCTCGGGAGGGCTCCTCTGTGAGTGTGGGACCAGGGGAAGGGGTTGTATGGTTGGTGCAAAGGTTAGAACCATGTCTGTGGGGCCTACTCACATAGTTCTGAAGTACAAACTCATCTCAGGTCCTTTTCTCCCTCTCAGCTGCACAAGCTGCTAACCCTCTCTCGGACACCCTCAGAACGTGACCTCATCACCCCAGTTGACCCGCTGGGGCCCAGCACAGGCAGTAGTAGAGTGAGTAGGGTAAGCCTGACCTAAGGAGCCTCTGGGAATCCCAGGGGGGAGGAGTGTGTGAAGATAGCTCTGAAAAAATAAATTCCTGGAGAAAATGCCTTCTCTGACTTTTCTCCTGTAGGTTGAGATGTCTCTCACAGATTCCCGTTGGGATTTCTCCCCACCCTCCTTCTTGGAGACCTCCTCCTCCAAACTTCCTAGCTGGAGACCACCAAGATCTAGACCCCACAGGAGCCAGTCGCCTTCTCCCCAACAGAGTAGTGATGGGGAAGAAGAAGAGGAGGTGGCCAGCTTCAGTGGCCAGATGCTTGCTGGGGAGCATGACAACTCCATGAGCAGCATCCCAGACTTTCCCATGTACCTGGCCTGCCCTGAGGAGGAAGATAAAACAGTAACAGCAGAGATGGCAGTACGGGGAGCTGGTGACAAGAGCATAACTTCCCTGAGTGAGTTAGTGCGGGCCATGCACCCATACTGCCTGCCCAGTTTCACCCACCTGGCATCACTCAAGAATGAACTTCAGGAGCAGACGGATGATTTGAAACTGCCTGAGGATTGTGTGGTGCTAGAGATTGTGGGCCAGGCAGCCACAGCTGGCAATGGCCTGGAGATCCCAGTTGTGCTGCATCAGATCCCTGTTGGACCCCAGCCTGTTCTCCTGGATGACACGCTAGGGGCCAGTCCAGCGTTGCAGCTGCTCCTGCCTACACTAGAGTCAGAAACTGAGGTTGCTGTCCCCCAGGAAGCCCCCTGCCCTAAGAAAGAGGGGTTGTCATTGGACTCAGAGGAAAAGCTGGAGTCAGCCTTGTTGGAACCTAGGGAGGTCATGGAACCAGTGGCGCCCAAGGGACCTAAAAACCCACCAGCCAATGCACTGCTGAGTTCCCAGAGAGCTCGAAAGGGTAGAAGGAAAAAGAAGAAGGAACAGCCGGCAGCCTGTACAGAAGGCTATGCCAGGAGGCTGAGGTCATCCTCTTGTGGGCAACGTACTGTGGCTACAGAGGTGATCTGTCAGGCAGGCAGTTTGCCTCACGAGGAACCTCAAAGAGAGGTTGGGCCTCCATGTGGTAGAGGGAAGCCCCGGGCTTGGGCTCGGGCCTGGGCAGCCTCCTTGGAGAAGCCTACTTCTGGGAACTTGGAGAGTAGTACTGGACAAACTAGTCCTGCTAAAGAAGGTCCTCTAGACCTCTGCCCCAACCTGGGTGACACCATCAAAGCCAACCTTGTTTCAACCCATCTCTCCTTTGTTGACTCCGCTTGTGCTGACCCCGTGCCACTTGATTCTGTTGAAGCTGATCCCAGTGCAGTTAACCATGTACCTGTTGACCCTGCATTGGTTGACCTTGCTTCAGACAAGTCAGAGCTGGTTGACATTCTCCCAGCTGACCCATTGTTGACTGAGCCAGTCCTAGATGACTCGGTAGCAATTGACCCTGTAGTTGTTGTTCCTATCTCAGATGACCTATCACCAGTTGACTCTGTCTCAGTCACCCTAGCACCAGTTGACACTGTTCCTGACGACCTGGCTCCAGTCAACCCTGTGTTAGTTAAGTCTAGGCCAACTGATCCCAGACGTGGCGCAGTGTCATCAGGCCAGGAAAGTCCAGCCCCCCATCTCCTTCCGGAGTCAGAGTCCTTGGCCTTCCCAAAGGCCTTCGTTCCTGAAGTCAGGGAGGTTGTGGGTCCTCTGAAGGTGGAAGGTGGTACCAATGCCACAACCCAGGAAACTAAACCTCGGCCTCTTAGCCTATCTGAGTACCGGCGAAGAAGGCAGCAGCGTCAAGCAGAGGCAGAAGAAAAGAGTTCCCAGCCCCCATCTGGGAAGTGGCCCAGCCTCCCAGAGACCCCCACAGGGCTGGCAGACATCCCATGTCTTGTCATCCCACCAGCCCCAGCCAAAAAGACAGCTCTGCAGGGGAACCCTGAGGCTTGCTTTGTGCCTGTGGGTCCCAGCCCTGCTTCTAGTCCTGAGCCACCTGCAAGCAAATCTATGGCCTCAACTGCCACCGAGCAGGTGCCATCCCAGGAGATGCCACTGCCAGCAAGACTTCCACCTCCTGCTGTGCAGTCCATGCCTCCCACAATGCCCACTGCTCTACCTTTACCATCCAGTGGGGTGGGCATGACCCCCACGCTGCCCCCTCCTGCGAGTAGGCAAGGGGTCCCCAGTCTGCCCCCCACATCCTTTCAGCCTCCTAGTCTTCCAGTGTCTGTGGGGCCAGTGCCACCTGATCCTTATACTCACTATGCCCCCATGCCACCTTGGCCTTGTTATCCCCCAGTGTCTCCTGCCTACCCTTGTCTGCCTCCCCCACCAGCGGTGCCCCTAGTGTCTGGTACTCCTGGCGCCTATACTGTTACCCCCACTTGCAATGTGCCTTGGGTACCCCCTCCTGCCCCAGTCTCACCTTACAGCTCTAGGTGTACTTATGGCCCCTTGGGATGGAGTGCAGGGCTGCAGCCCCCTCCCTTCTGGCCTTCTGTTCCCCCACCACCTTTGCCTCTAGCCTCTGTTGGGAGAGCAGTTGCCCCACCCAAAGTGGAGCCCAGTGTCATCCCAGCTGGTCCTCCTGAAAGTGTACTTCCTGTACTGATGGCTCCTTCCCTCAATCTTGTGTCAGCTGGCCAGGGAGGTCCACAGATAGAGTCCGCCAAGGAGGAGGTTAGCCCAGTGCCTACGTCTCCCCATCTGAAACACAAGGTATCCTCCCCAGTGCAAAACCCACAGAAGGCTTCACCGTACCCATCTGCTGAGAGTGTGACTATTGAGGAGCCTGAATCAGAGATGCAAAAGCTTGAGACCCAGGAGACAATGTCCAGGGAGAAGACGCCCTCTCCTGTTAGCAAGGCTGTTCCCACATCCACACCCAGGCAGAGCACTATCACCAAGTTGCCTGCTGTCCACCCAGCTCGTCTAAGGAAACTGTCCTTGCTGCCAACCCCACATGCCCAGGGTCCTGAAGATGTGGTGCAGGCTTTCATCAATGAGATTGGTGAGTGCCACACAGTTCAGTTGGTGTGAAGAAGGGCATGGGGGTTGGGTGGGGAATGTCCTCCATAGATCAGGATAAAGCACCTAGATGGACTGGCCTTTGGATTTCTTTGGAGGGTTCTTCAGAGGTGGAGTTCTGGGTTTGTTTAATTCTTTCCTGCTTTGTGTTGCTGTTTTGATTTACTTAGTACAGTGAGCAGTGGGGAGAAGTAAGGTGATTAGGGACTTCTGGGGACCTGTGTACTCAGTTGATAGGAGCTAGTTTCCAGCCCTGTGTTGTGTGCTTCTACAGGAATTGAGGCATCGGACCTGTCCAGTCTGCTGGAGCAGTTTGAGAAATCAGAAGGTGAGGGAACCGAGGTAGCTTTGCTCCAATCTCTTTTTTTGGTATTCTTTTGGGCTCAGTTTAGTTACTTAAACTGGGGGAGGGGCAGTCTAAGCCAGAGAGAGGGTAAGCTGGCACTTCTACGAATAGTAAACCAATAGGGAGGTCCATGTGGGTTGGGTTGTTTGGGGACATTTTTCTAGAGGGAAGTAGTTCTCAAGCTAGGCTTTGAAAGACAGGATTTCATAGACTGTATGTGGTGAATAAAGGCAAAGGTATAGGAATGATTGAATATGGTGTATTTAGAAGGCAATGGATAGCTCAGCTTTTTCAGTGCAAGGCATGGTTCTTGCTGCTGTGGAGGATGCTGTATCCTGTTCTCAAGGGGCTTATGGTCTAATTGGGGAGAGAAATATGCAGAAATGATTATTGAATTGGAATGGGCATCTGTAATTCAAAACAAAATATAAGTGTAGAAAAAGAATAGGCTGTATGTAAGACTTAGAAAGTTAGGCTGGTCATGTAGACTCTTGAGTTAGGCTTAGAAGTTTGAACTCTCATCTCAGAGTGTTGGGGAGTGTGGGTGTTTCTGAGCAGAGAAGAGACATTAAAAATAGTACCCGGGCCTGGAAGAGAATGGGTCTTTCTGGAGAGAGCCCAGTGGGATATGTATGCAAAGTGGATTTTCCTCCTTTGGGTCTCAAAGCCAGCCCTTCTACACCGCCTCAATTTGGAACATCTGGTTGGGCTTTTAACCAGTATGGTTTCTTTGCAGCCAAAAAGGAGTGCCCTCCCCTGGCTCCTGCTGATAGCTTGGCTGTAGGAAACTCAGGGTAAGTATGGGGACATGTGAGTTACCCTACAGCTGTTGGTCAGCAGCCAGCTGGTGCTCCAGAACCATCCACTGGATGCCTCTGTTGCAGGGATGTTTTGTCAGCACTGGAGTCTCCCTGTTTTCCCATCTCCATGCTCAGCCCATTAGAACTGGGCATTGTCTTGGGTGGAGAGGTAGGAGGATGTGTACCAGCCTTTGTCCCATTTCACTCTGGGGTTCCAAATCTGGAAGTACCTATTGTCTTCTGGCAAGTCATGCCTTTGGGGATTTTTCTTTCATTTAACAAAATTTTTTTAAAAATATTTTATTTATTTATTTTTAGAGTGGGGGAAGAAGGGGAGAGAAACATCAATCAATTGCCTCTCGCATGCCCCCAACTGGGGACTTGGCCTGCAACCCAGGCATGTGTGCTGGCTGGGAATCGAACCGGTGACCCTTTGGTTTGCAGGCCAACGCTCTGTTCACTGAGCCACACCAGCCAGGGCTCATTTAACAAATGTTAAACTTGCTCAACACTGGTGATAATTTAAGTGGGGAAGATGTTCATGGCTAGAGCTTCCCTGACTCCTTGGAGGACATAGGCACCCTGGTGGACCTCCTTATTCCTGACTCCCAGTACTGAGAGGCCTTTTTTTATTTTTCTTGTTCATGGTACTCCATGCTGTTGTGCCAAGCACATTCTTCTCCACATTGATTTTGGGTTGGTTTGAGCCGGGCAGGATCCTTACCTGCCCGGCTCAAACCAACCCAGGGAGGCCTTACCTCCTGGCATTGGGCAGAGCTAAGCTGAGCCCCAACCTACAGTTCAGTCACCAAGACCCCTTCTGTGCTGGAGTAGAATGATAGGGGCAGGTTGTGCATCCCATTCTCCTCTGCACATATCCCTTTCCTGTTGCTTTGTGAGGAAAGCAGATGTACAAGATGTCGAGGAGGCAATGAACCAGGCTTTCCCTTTTCACCCCCTGCCAGCAGCGTTGACCCTTCCCAGGAGAAGCGGCCCCTAGACCGGTTACAAGCCCCAGAATTGGCCAACGTGGCAGGTGGGTTCAGGGTGGGGAACTCTTACCTTTGATTAGCTTATGCAGCAATTGTTTGTAGAGCCCATTCTGCATGAAGTGTGTGTAGGTGTTGGGGATACAGATATCTGGTCCTTTGAGTTTCTCACAGTCCAGGGGCAAGTGTGTAAAGTGTGTAAAGTGAGTATCAGGTAGTATGTTAAAAAAGCCTGCATGGGTTATAGTGGGGTCTGAAGCGGGCCAGTCAGGGAAGGGTTGTATAGAAGGTAGTCTCCAAAGCAGAGGCTTGAGAAAATCACTGATACCAATCAGGTAGGTTTAGAGAATGGAGCATTCTAGGTAGATGGAGCATCTTGAGTGAACTGAAGAAATAAAGTCAGCCTGATATGTTTGGGGGAGTTGCAAGTGGTTTAGTTTGGCTGTAGTGTAGTGGCTGATCAGGGTGGGGGGCAGAGCTAAAGCAAGAGAAAGCTAGAGTGGTAAGGAGGTCAGATTATGGGAACTTTGAATGTAATGGTAAGCTATTTGGACTTTATCCTGTGCATTGAAGAAGCAATGGAAAAAGCTTTACCAAATTGGTTTTTGGATGCTCTCTCCAACAAGAATGTAGAAGACAGGTGGAGGGGTATGAAGCCCAAGGTAGGGGATCATCGGAAGATGATTGCATGGGTCCAGGGAAGATAGCAACCAGAAGTCAGACAGTGCTGGAGTAGGATAAGAGGGGTCTAGGAATGGAGAGGTAGACCAGGCAGGACCTGGCCACTAGTTAGGTTTGAGCAGTGAATGGTTGAGAGGTTCAGGAAGACCCTGGCTGGCTGGGTTTCTTTTACTGGTCCCCAACATGGGGGACTTGAGGGAAGGAGTAGTTGCAGGAGTTGGTGAGGTTGGGTTGTGGACAATTGGTGTACTTTGTCAGATGAGGTGGGGTTCTCTGGAGCCTATATACACAGTGCTTGGAAGCATAGAATCGGATCTCATCCTGCTATCTCCATCCTCCCTCCCCTCACAGGGCTCACCCCTCCAGCTACCCCTCTCCACCAGTTATGGAAGCCCTTGGCTGCTGTATCCCTGCTGGCCAAAGTCAAATCTAAGTCTACCACCCAGGAGGGAACCCTGAAGCCTGAAGGAGTTACAGAGGCCAAACATCCAGCTGCAACCCGCCTCCAAGAAGGGGTCCATGGCCCTAGTCCAGTCCATGTGGGCTCTGGGGATCATGACTATTGTGTCCGGAGCAGGACCCCCCCAAAAAAGACACCTTCCCTAGTCTTTTCAGAGGCAGGCTCCCGATGGAACGTCAAACGCCATCAGGATATCACCATCAAACCTGTCTTGTCTCTGGGCCCAGCAGACCCCCTGCCCCCAGGTACAGCTGCCTCCCAGGAGCCACTTGATCACAGGACTAGCAGCAAGCAGATAGACCCCCCAGCCCCTTGCCTTGCCCCATCTGCCTTGCTGTCTCCTGAGGCCTCGCCCTGCCGGAATGACACAAACACTAGGACTCCCCCTCAGCCCTCAGCCAAGCAGCAGTCAATGCGCTGTTACCGAAAAGCCTGCAGGTCAACTAGCCCCCCAAGCCGGGGGTGGCAGGGCCATCGTGGCCACAGCAGTTCTGTCAGCTCTGGGTCCAACCGGACCAGTGAAGCATCTTCCTCCTCATCGTCGTCTTCATCCCGATCCCGGTCCAGGTCCCTCTCGCCCCCACACAAGAGGTGGCGAAGGTGAGCTCTGATGGTCTATTAGGTCTTCTCCATTTAGGGAAGTTCATGTACTCTCCTCTGGTTTATTTTGAAAGCTTTTTGAAGATTGAATTTGATACTTCAGGCACCAAGACTTCTATTTCTGTCTTTGGCTTTTGTCTTCTCCCCCTTCCCTGGATTGTTGGGAGGCAAGGTGCGAGAAAATAGCTTTTGTCCTCTCTTGAAGTTTGGGATATTCCTGAGGTCTCTGCTTCCATGAGACCTGCCTTGGGGAGACTGTTAGGGTTTGCTCTTGCCTATGTTGATTTCTTTGAATACTGTTATCAGTTCTCATTTCTGGTATTTTCCTGGTGGGATTGTGGGTTATTAACAGCAGACAGTCCTTTTAATTTTCTGTTGAGGAAAGAGTCTGGGCAGTTCTTTCAGTGTCCCTGTGGCCTCATCTATTTCCTCGCAGTACTGTTTTTTTTAGTAGCAGACCCAGATTTTCCCATTTAGATAAGGAGGCCATTGTCTCTTTGAGTCATTTATTTTTCTTCTTTTTGATTTGTTAAGTATTATCAATTTTTAATTGCATAGTTGAAAATAAATATGACCCATGCCAAAACATGAAAACATTCCAAATACATCTAAAGTTTATGAAGGCTTCAGTTTGGTCATCTCTGAGTTTTTCTAGACCTCTTCAGCTCTCCTTTGCCTTTGGTCCTGAGCTTCCTGACAGGAAGGCAGGGCTACAGCCAAGGTGAAGTAAGTGGAATATACCTGAACCATTCCCAGCATTCCTATGTGCGCCTTTATTTTCCAGGTCCAGTTGCAGTTCCTCTGGACGTTCTCGAAGATGCTCTTCCTCTTCCTCATCTTCCTCTTCCTCCTCATCTAGTTCCCGAAGCCGGTCCCGTTCCCCATCCCCCCGTCGGAGAAGTGACAGGAGGCGGCGGTGAGCATGTGTTCAGGGAATCAGTGCATCTGGGGTGCAAGTGCCTGAGAGTTCTGAGACTTCGGCTATCTAATGTCTGGGAGCTGATGGCACCTTCTTTTGTCAGGTACAGCTCTTATCGTTCACATGATCATTACCAAAGGCAGAGAGTGCTGCAGAAGGAGCGTGCAATAGTGAGTAGAGGAGCAGGACATGGGATGAGTGAGCTTGCCCCTGAGCCGTATGCTCATGGAGGTATCTGCAGCTCGGGCCCTGGCTCATAATATGTGAATTTTCCTTGACCCCACATAGGAAGAGAGAAGAGTGGTCTTCATTGGGAAGATACCAGGCCGCATGACTCGGTCAGAGCTGAAACAGAGGTTCTCTGTTTTCGGAGAGATTGAGGAGTGCACCATCCACTTCCGTGTCAAAGGGTAAGCTTGGGCCCTAATGTCAGGATGTATTTTCTGTCCCATTCGTGTACCTTGATGCTTCTTATGTCTTCCTCCTTGCTTTGGTGTGCTGGTCAATGTAGAAAAACTTCATTTTTTTATTCAGAGGGTTGACTGGGGAATGCGAAGAATCACCCTAGTTGCTCTCTGTAACATGGGGAGCTGTTTGTTCTCCATGGCATGTGCCCAAATAGCCTCTGTCTCACCTTCCCCGTCAGTGACAACTATGGCTTCGTCACTTACCGCTATGCTGAGGAGGCATTTGCAGCCATTGAGAGTGGCCACAAGCTGAGGCAGGCAGATGAGCAGCCCTTTGATCTCTGCTTTGGGGGCCGAAGGCAGTTCTGCAAGAGAAGCTACTCTGATCTTGGTGAGTGGAGGGAGGCCCTGAGGCTTTGGTGTACTTAATTTCCCCAGAAGGGTTCCCAGCCTTTTGAGAATGGGCTAGGCAGACTTGTCCTCATCTGACACACAAAGAACCCTAAGGGGTGGGATGACTTAAAATCATCAATGAGATGGGAGGTGGCTGGCCATCTGAGGACCCTGTGGTTGGCAAGTACAATTGGAGACCTTGATGTTTGCCTCTCTACCTTTATAGATTCCAACCGGGAAGACTTTGACCCTGCTCCTGTAAAGAGCAAATTTGATTCTCTTGACTTTGATACATTATTGAAACAGGCCCAGAAGAACCTCAGGAGGTAACCCTGGGCCCTTCTCCCCCTCCCCTTTTTCTTTGGAGGTGTCCAACCATCTCTACCCCCTTCCCCCACTCTAGGGGAGAGAGCTGCTAGTGAGGAGATGACTGTTTTATAAAGAAATGAAAAAAGTGAAATAAAAAAATGTGTTAAATCAGATTTTTTAAAAGGGTATTTGTTTTTTTATAACAGGCATTGAAACAAGTTAATTTGCATTCCTATGTGAGATGGATGAGGCTGAGGGGTTTCCTCAGTGTTTGGATGACCTAAGTCACTATGCAGACTAATAAACGTGAACTAGAGAGAACTCCATACTGCTGTTGTGCTTCTTTTTTTCTATGGTATTAGTCCCAGACATACTCACTTTTCCACTCTGAACACAATCTGTCATGTTTTTTACCTCCACTGAGTTCCTAGGACCCCTCTGTGGTCAGGTACAAAATCCTATTGGACATGAAACTTGGCTTTTCAAGTATGTTGTCAGTGAAATAAGTAATCTAAGACAGTGTTTCTGAAACTTAAAAGGGTATTTGAAGATCTTTTTAGAAAGTGGATTTTGACTTCTGGGATGGGGCCTGAGATTCTACATTTCAAACAAAGGGATGCTGATGCTATAGGTTTTGAAAGGGGTTTTAATATCAAGGATCTAGTGGGAAGCTCACACTTGTTCCAAATGAAGTTTTTTAAACTGAAAATTGGGTATATGTGTATCATTTAGGTTGAGCACAATGCTTGGTACACAGCAGTTGCTCAGATGTTTAAAGAATGCACATATGGTTACACCTCTGGGGCAGAGGGAGATGTAAGAGTTATATCTAGGAGAGGGGAATGCCTGTTTTGAGAAAGGCAAAGAAGTGTGTCCCCTGAAAAAGTGCATCCTTACCCTTCCTGAGGGGCATTAATGGGAAGTAGTCAAGGGATAATGTGTAGGATTGAAGGTCTGCGGCTACTGTAAATTAAAGAATGATAGAATTTGAAATTGACCTGGCAGGCCTGGTCATTTGGATATTTGAGTATTCATGACAAAGGGTGAGGCAATTTTCTAATTCTCCCACAGGGAGAGTTCAATGTTTGAACTCTGACTCAGGAGATAGTAGCGTTATTCTCACAACTATGGTGCTGTATCACTCAGGTTTGATGCACAACCCCTTTTACCTTCATGGAGCTGGCTGGCTTCTGACTAAATTAGTGGGGGAAAGGGTTTCACGGGCAACAAGACATGATTGGGGAAGGGGCAGTTTTGGGGGATCAACGCCCCATCTCTACCGTGGATGATCTGAAGGATCTTAAGCAGTGAAGGGAGTCCAGAGGCTGGGGTGGTACCTCAGAAAGGGTCGCTGTGGGTGTGGGAGGCAGTGAAGATGAAGGGTGGGAACAGTGGCAGCGCAGTTAGGGGCGATCTGGAGAACTTGTTCCCAAGCCGAGAGCCCAAGAACAGCTCAAGCCCGTCGGTCCACTCTTCGAATTGAGAATCCCAGCTAGGGCGCGGGAAACCGGTCCTGGGAGAAAACGTGCCTGCAGAAAGGGTGGGGGTGGGGAAACGGTGCCGGAAGTCCGGAGTTTTCCCGCCACACCGAGGGCGTGACCCCTGACGTAAGGCTCCGCCTTTACAAAGTAAAAGGCGACGGGCTCCGCCCTTACCAAGATGGCGACACGTGGGAACGGAAATCTCAGGCTTCGTCAGACTCCACCTCCGAGTTGAAGGCGGGACGGCCCTAACCGAGTGCGCCCGCCCCTTCCTCTGTGCACCCTCCTCTTCCGCTTGCGCCTGCGCGGCGCGATAGCATCACACGGGTCCGCCCCCATCTCTCCAAGTTCCAGAGTTCCTGAGTCGCGTGCGTAGGCAACAACGGCAGTGACGCGTATTGCCCGGAGGATGGCGGACGCCGGTTTGCGCCGCGTGGTTCCCAGTGATCTGTATCCTCTTGTGCTCGGCTTTCTGCGCGATAACCAGCTTTCGGAGGTGGCCAATAAGTTCGCCAAGGCAACAGGCGCTGTGAGTCCCGGGGCATGGGGCACGGGCCGGGGTGGGCTAACCCCAGGACTCCGGGCCCAGATGTGCTTAGGTTTCAGGTAGACAGGTCCGTGAGGTCCGCCAGCCTCAGTGTCTGCGGGGCTTTTGTGCCGAGTTCTCGGTGGTGAACGGAGAAAGGCTGGAGTCCACGAGGTCTGTATAGGTAGTGCTGTGCTGACTGAGTCGTGTTGCTTTTTTTCTGGTGAGGAGTGCAGTGGCGGCAGCGTGGCACCCGCGTGGCCCAAATCACGTGGCCAGCGGAGTGCGGTGAAGAAGGAGCACCCAGTCCCATCGAGGCATTGAAAGCTCCTGGTTTCTTCTTTTGGATTTACGTTGGCTGTTGCAAAGCGTGACTTCAGCTTAAGTCTCAATCGAATTTACTGGCGACTCAAAGATAAATAAAATTGCTTTAGAAGTGTGGGATTTTCGGTAGTAAAGAACCAGAGGCAGGGGTCTGCTTTTAGTTATACTGAAGCAGCACAGAGCATCAAAGTCCTACTATGCAGTTATAGCAGTGAGCTTGGATCTTTGACTTGTGGAATCAAATATGTATAGGTTTGGGACCAGTCTCTGCTATTCACTTAAAGATGTATGAGCAGGGCACCTTGCTTAAACTGAGTCTGTTTCTATGTCTATGGAGATGTCATGATCCACTTTATAGGATTTTTGTGAGTTTCAGTAACATACTGTGTACAGTGTGCCAATTCCAATGCCTGATGATCAGAAGCATCAATGAGTGAAAGCTGTTATAGTTTTGGTAATTTAGGACGTTCTAAAGAAACGTAAAATGAAGATGACTGAGAATGGGAAAGGTTTGGAATTTACATCTCAGGAAAAGCAGACATGATTGCATGGGCAACCAAACACCTTGAGAGAGGGTAGAGGGTCTTTGGTAGTCTTGGTCTTTGATTAAGAAGATAGACTTTTTCTTAATGGCAGAATCATGCTGCACAAAGAAAGAATCAGATCAACCTCAGAAAGGACTTTCTTAAGTTGAGGCAGCCTGCCACGTGATCAAATATAACTTTTCATATTGGAACTTTTTGGAATTGACTGTTAGGGAGGCTGCAGAGTGTTTCCACAATGGGCTGGATGAAATTTGGCCTTTCAGAATCAGGATTTTTTTTTTTTAATGTGGTAAAAACTAATCTTTGTGGAGGGCTTGCTAAAGGTCAGATAGTTTCTCCAGTAGTTAAATCCTTTATATGCTTTGTTTCTTACCCGCTCAACAACTTAAGATGTATAGTATTATTTTCATCTTACACAGAAGAAAACAGTCTCAGAAAAATTAAGTTATCTGCTCATGGTAACCCAGTAAATAACAGACAGAGGTGAATTTCACATCTCTACTTATCTAACTCTGGGCTTATACTTTGTGTGTACTGTAATGCCTTGCCATTTTTATTGAACCAATTAATAATATCAGTGTGATTAGTAGTTGGATGAAATTCTGTACTGTATGTATGATGTAGCTTTTTACCAATCTTCTCTTGGAGGGTGGTTTACAATGATTTGATATTATAAACCACATTACAGCAAACATTCTTGTATAAATGTTTGTGCCCTTGTTTCATGGGTAAAGATAAGTTCCTAGATAATACATTGCTAGAATAAAAAGAATACACATTTTAAAAGGCTTTATAAATAAGATTGACAGGTTGGGAATAAATGGTGTCAGAAACTATAGGAATAGCTCAAGTTTTTGATGCCAAATATTGGGAAATAGATAAGTAGAGTATTTTTCTCCTAATTTGTGCAAGTAGGAGAAGTCGTATGAAACTGTAACAGTTACCCTGGCTGGTGTGGCTCAGTGGATTGAGTGCTGGCCTACGAACCAAAGGGTCCCCAGTTTGAATCCCAGTTGGGGGTGCACAAGAGGCAACCACACAGTGATGTTTCTCTCCTTGTCTAAAATAAATAAATAAAATCTTTCAAAAAAGAAAGCGAAACATTTATATGAATTATATATAATAGGTATAAAACAGGTCACTTTTTAACTTTTTTTAAGAAGTTTTATTTATTGATTTTAAGAGAGAGAGAGAGAGACATTGATTTGTTGTTCCACTTATGTGTTCATTGATTGGTACTTGTATGTCCTCTGACCGGAAATTGAACCTGCAGTCTTGGCATATCAGGACAATGATCTAACCAACTGAGCTACCTGGCCAGGGCTAAAACAAGTCATGTTTAATAAGACAATTACACAAAATATAATCTCCCCTGGAATAACCAGGATAAAATTTTCTTATCCAGTTATTTACTTTTTCCTCCTACAGACCCAGCAGGATGCCAATGCTTCTTCCCTCTTGGACATCTATAGCTTTTGGCTCAAGTAAGTCTTCCCTGTACCACTTTGGCTATTTTCTCCCCGAAGTGGGCTAGGCTGTGTTTCTTGTTTTGGGAAGGTCATGACCACCTAGAAGTTAGCCTGATATGCCTCAGCAGGTCCACAAAGGCTCCAAAACGGAAGTTAGAAGCAAATGGGCCAGTGACTAAGAAGGCTAAGAAGAAGACTTCATCCAGTGACAGCAGTGAAGACAGCAGTGAGGAGGAAAAAGCCCAAGGGCCTCCAGCTAAGAAAGCTGGTAAGGAAGGGCAGGGAGTTGGGGTTAGCAGTTCGAGGAAAAGGATTTGTAGTCTGTATGTACCTAATAGCTGATTCTTAGTGATACCTGTGCTTTTGTTCAGCTCTACCTGCCAAGCATGCCAGTCTGCCTCAGCATCCTGGTAAGGATGTAGCCAAATCATCAGAGAGTAGCAGCAGTGAAGAATCCAGTGATGATGAGGAGGAAGACGAAAAGGAAAAGCCTGCCCAGGTTTGCAGCTTGGGAAGGAAAAGGGTTGCTTAAAGTATTGGAAAGAAGATTTTATTTATTTTTAGAGAGATGGGAAGGGAGGGAGAAAAGAGAGGGAGAGAAACATCAGTGTATGAGAGATGCATTGACTGGTTGCCTCTCATACACCCCCAACTAGGGACCTGGCCTGCAACCCAGGCATGTGCCCTGACCAGGAACCGAACTCACGATGCTTTGGTTCACAGGCAGTGGTCAATGAACTGAGCCACACCAACGAAGGCTATTGTTGTCCTTTTCACACGCTGTCCTGCTTAGGTTTCCTTTTCCCCTACTGCTTTGCTGAGTCTCCTCATTGTGTGTTTTCTTACAGAAGGGAATTAAGCCCCAAGCCAAGGGTGTCAAAGCTCCTTCTAAGAAGACTAAGAGCTCTGATTCCGATTCTGACTCAAGCTCAGAGGATGAGGCACCAAAGAACCAGAAGCCAAAGACAACACCTGTGGCAGCTAAAGCTCAGGCTAAAGCCCCAGTGAAACCAGGTGCTGTTTCTTTTTCCAAAAGCCCAGGCCCAGGACCAGCTGGCTCTGGGGATGGGTGTTTAAATTGCTCATTTAGCACAGGGGTGAAATGGTACTGGTTATTGAATTACAGATGTTGATCAGTGTTATATTTTTAAAAAGAAGCTATTAATGAGCAAAAGATTTTATACTTAGGGGCTAGTAACTAGAGAAACAGTTTGCAGCAAGGGAGGATGTGTTTTTAAAAATTGTATTAGTTTATCATTGTTTAGTTGCATTTCATAGACATTTTATGTTTCCAGAAATCCCATTTTACTGTGACTACTTACACCTCTATTTGTGCTTTTCACTACCATTTTTTCTTCCTACACCATCCCATAGTACAAATGAGAAGTTTTATTTTATTCTGCAATTTTCATGTGATAAAGGTTGAGTTACAATTTATAGTAGCTTCTCTAACACTTGGAGTGAAAGACTTCAAAGACATTTAAATTGTTGGCATCATATCATTTTAAAAGATACAGTTTTACTTCTGAAATTGTGCAGGAAAGACATCCTTTGATACAGTAAACCACAGCAGTCTCCTTCGTGCCTGCTCTAAAGGCAAGAGAACTCACAGACTGCTAGGTTCTGAGCTAATAGGAAGTTTTTATGCTCCTTTAATTTCTCGATGCTTACACTATTTTTTCTTAGGCACACCTGCTCGAGCAGCATCTAAAGTAGCTAATGGCAAAGCAGCTAGCAGCAGCAGCAGCAGCAGCAGCAGCAGCAGCAGCAGCGATGACTCAGAGGAGGAGAAGGCAGCAGCTGTCCCTAAGAAGGTGTGGGCCGTAACTTCTACCAGGGAAGAGGGGACTGGGAGTGAAGGGGTTAGTCTTTAGTTCTTGGTAGGATTGGTTGGGTCAGTGTTTTCCTGTGGTAACTGATTTTCTTGTGTGACACAGACTGTACCTAAAAAGCAAGTAGTGGCCAAGGCCCCAGTGAAAGCAGCCGCCACCCCTACCCAGAAGAGTTCCAGCAGTGAGGACTCCTCCAGTGAGGAGGAGGAGGAGGAGGAGGAGCAGAAAAGGCCCATGAAGAAAAAACCAGGTGACTGGACATGGGGAGTCAAGCTACATGACTATTACCAGGACCCATGTGCAGAAGGACCTCTGTAGTCACCACATGTAGTCTCCATAGAGTTGCTTCACATGAAGGCTAGTTGCTCTCAGAGAAAGGCACATTGTTTTTTATAACCTAGATTCAAAAATGACATGCAGCATCCCTTCTAATTCTAACTCACACTCAAGGGAAAGGGTTAAGCTCCATTTCTAGAAAGGAGAGTTATCAAAGAATTTGCACACTTATTTATTTATTTATTTATTTTTAAGATTTTACTTATTTGTTTTTGGAGAGAAGGGAAGAGAGGGAGAGAAGCATCAATGTGTGGTTGCCTCTCACATGCCTTCTGGTCTGCAACCCAGTCAGGTGTCCTGACAGGGAATTAAACTAGTGACCCTTTAGTTCGCAGGCTGGCATTCAATCCACTGAGCCACACTGGCCAGGGCTTGTGTATATATTTTTAAACCACCACATTCTCCCTTTTAAACAGGTCCCTATAGTTCAGTCCCCCCGCCTTCTGCTCCCCCGCCCAAGAAGTCCCTGGGAACCCAGGCTCCCAAGAAAGCTGCAGAGAAGAAACAGCCTGAGGAGAGCAGTGACGACAGCAGTGATGAGTCTGGTGAGAGTGGGTCTGAGTGGTGTCTGAGGAATAGGAAAACAGAAATGCTGTCCCTCTTCTCACTGAAGCAAGACGGCTAAAGCTCTGTGGCCTATGCCTCATTTTTATAGTTCTTGGTTGGGCTGGAACTCTGGGCCCAGCCTAATGCATAGGCTTTCTCTAGATTCAAGCTCTGAAGAAGAAAAAAAACCACCAGCTAAGGCAGTCATCTCTAAAGCAGCCACTAAACCAGCTCCAAAGAAGGCAGCAGAGAGCTCTTCAGATAGCTCAGGTAAGTCAGATGGAGGCCATCAGGGCAGTGGGAACTCTGGGGGCTCTCCTCAGTCTAATTCCAGGAGCTATTCATGCTATCCTCTTGCCTAGACTCGGACAGTTCTGAGGATGAAGCTCCTGCCAAGCCAGCCAGTACCACCAAGAATCCCTCAAGTAAGCCATCTGCCACTCCCAAGCAGCCTGCAGCTAAACCAGCCACAACTCTCAAGCAGCCTGCAGGCAGTGGCCAGAAGCCTCTGAACAGAAAGGCTGATAGCAGCTCCAGTGAGGAGGAGAGCAGTTCTAGTGAGGAGGAGGAGGAGACGGCGAAGAAGACTGTGGCTACCGCTAAGTCCAAGGTGATGGCCAAAGCAGCTCTATCTTTGCCTGCCAAACAGGTGTCTCAGGGTGGTGGGGAGAGCAGCTCTGATTCAGACAGCTCCAGCAGTGAGGAGGAGGAGGAGGAAGAGAAGACATCTAAACCCCCAGTTAAAAAGAAGCCACAGAAGACAGCAGGAGCTGTAGCCCCTTCCAAGCCAGCTTCTGCAAAGACAGTAAAGGCTGAGAACAGCAGCAGTTCTTCTGATGACTCCAGTGAGGAGGAGGAGGAAGAGGCACCCAAGGGCAAGGGTACTCCTAGACCACAAGCCCCCAAAACCAGCAGCTCTGCACTGACTCTCCAGAATGGAAAAGCAGAGAGGGGCAGCAACAAGGAGCAGGAAGATAAGACAAAGGCAGCAGTGGCAGTTTCTAAGCCAGGTCTGTATCAAAAGAAGCTGGCCCCTGGGCATCCCCCCCAAAATCAGGATGGGATATAAACTCTTGGGGATGGGGTAGGGAGAGGAGACCGAATGACTAGATTTCAGTTGCAGGCGTTCAGTGTGGCAGCCTGAGCAGAGGAACAGGAAACTGGTCTCCCTGAGTCTGGCTTTTTGTTCTGTAGGTTCAGGAAAGAAGCGAAAGCAGAATGAGGCTGCCATAGAGGCAGAGACTCCTCCGACCAAGAAGATAAAGCCTCAGACCCCCAACACATTTCCAAAAAGGAAGAAAGTAAGCTGTCTTACTTTCCTCTCAGGAACTGGCCTTTATATTTTTACTTTTCTTAATTTTTTTAAAGGATTTTATTTATTTTTTAGAGAAGGAGAATAGAGGGAGAGAGACATTGATGTGCAAGAGAAACACTGACCTGTTGCCTCTCGCATGCCCTGAACCGGGGACCTGGCCTGCAACCCAGGCACATGCTCTGTCTCAGAATCGAACAGTCAATCTTCCAGTTTGCAATCTAGCACTCAAGCCACTCAGCCACATCAGCCAGGGCAGGAACTAGCCTTTATATTTAAATTACTTTTTAACAAGAAGAAGTCAAGTTTTAATATATTTTCATGGGGAATTCAATTAGGCATGAAAGTTTCGAAGACCATGAGTTAGGCAACATTGGACATATAAAACATTTGGACAAAGGAGAAAATGGGGTATGGGGTGTTAGGTTTTAGAAGTGAGAGTGGGGTGCTAGCCTTTAAAGACTAGAAAGAAGAACCTGGAATCATTTTGACAGCTCTCAGTCTGGCCTGGCACACGTGCACATGTGTGTATCACAGGAGGGCTTCTCTGTTGCCTGACCACTCCACCTTTAATTTTGTACTTCATTCTTCTGCAGGCAGAAAAAAGGGCATCGTCCCCATTCCGAAGGGTCAGGGAGGAAGAAATTGAGGTGGATGCTAGAATGGCAGACAACTCCTTCGATGCCAAGGTGAGGAGAGAGGGAGGTTCCCCACCACCACCATTTTATATTAAAGATTTTGTTTATTTACTTTTAGAGAGAGGGGAAGGGAGGAAGAGAGGGAAAGAAACATCAGTTGGTTGCCTCTTGTACGCGCCCCCAACCAGGGACTGAACATGCAACCCAGGCATGTCCCCTGACCAGAAATCAAGCTGGCAACCTTTTGGTTTGCGGAACGACACGCAACAAACGACACCAGTCAGTGCGAGTTCCCCATTCTTCAGTGGGGTTGTGAAGAGCAGAGGACAGCTTTTGCTTCAGGTTGGGTTCAGGTTTCCTTGAGTAGGGAGAAGAATGTAACAGGGCCATGATGTCCTTCTCTGTGTTAAGTACCTCTCTGTACTCAACAGCGAGGTGCAGCTGGAGACTGGGGGGAACGAGCCAATCAGGTCCTGAAGTTCACCAAAGGCAAATCCTTCCGGCATGAGAAGACCAAGAAGAAGCGGGGCAGCTACAGGGGAGGCTCCATCTCTGTCCAGGTTAATTCAGTTAAGTTTGACAGCGAGTGACCTGGGGTGATGATCTGAGACTACTGACTTTCCCCAATGGACCTGGGAGCTCTCAGCTCTGTTAGGGAGGTATTGTTGAGGACAGCAGTCTAGAATAGGTCCAAAGACTGCATCAGAACATCCTCTTTGGTCCTTTTCTATGTTTGTAGTTTTGTACAGATTTGTTTTTGAGTGTTCAGTAGGAAGGACAAGGTGACAAGGTAAGGGGTATGTTGTTTTTAAAGAAAAATTTGTTTTAGTTGTCGTACCCTTCTCACTGTTCTGTGGGAGTCCGCATACTGAAAATTTTGTATATTTTATATTAAATCATTTCCTGTTGATTTTTTTGTTATGATTTTCAGAGGTGTTTTCCCACAGATAAAAGCTATTGCTCAAGACATAGTAAAGGTCACGTGTATGAATTTTTATAATTAGAGAAGACTGCCTACTTGAGTGCATATGTCCACATTTCATCCCTCCTACCCATCAGCCCTGGTGAAAGGCAGTTAAGAATGGTTAATATATATGTCTGTTACGCATGCACTGTGTAGTTCATTCTCATTCATGGGGTCTAGGAATGAAGTTTTCAGCCAACATGGGCTTAGCTTCTTTGGGGGATAAAAGTCACTGTATTGTTACAGGCAGAATTATGGTGTGATGTGAATGTCGTGGGGTCAATCTGAGTATTTTGTTTTCTGTTACTTTACCATTATTACATAATGATATTTGCAATACATGTTTTTTAATTTGAAAGCATAAACTTTTCTATTGTTCAAAGGCTTGTTTTGATGACTTGACCCTTAACAGTGCTGAATATTAATTGAGGACTGCAGCATTTGATTTTTTTTTTTTTCCACATTTTAGAGAAAAAAATAACATTAATCTGGAAAGGACATATCACTTGGTATGTCTGTCTTTAGCACAGTGAACAAACTTAATTTCATTAACTCCTACATGGTTGGGAATCACTAATCAAAAAAGTAAAAGAAGAAAAACTGTAATAATCTCAGTCCTCAGTAGGCATTAGGTTACATTAATCAGGGGGAATTTAATATGTCACCTATGTGTGTGCTGAAACTTGAGTAGAGTAGGTTTGGGAGAGCATCCTAACAGGATTATTGTATCTTGTAGTTGGTACATGGGGAGCATTTGATGTGCCCCCTTCAGAACCATCATTGTCAGTAACAGCGGAGGTAATGATAAAAATCAATGAGCAGAGATGCGACTCCTATGCTAAGCTGGCAGATTGTAAAGCTGTAGGACGTGTTGGCAGTGCTCAGCCAGAACAAGATGGAGAAGGAAGAGTCAATAAACTGGAGGCTGGGCTGTCCCTGTTGTGGGAAGGTGTGCCCCAGTTTTATGAACAAGGTATAGGCTTAAAATTGACCATCCCTTGTTTGGATTTCATACTTATCAATAACCTGGTTTTCCATGTAACTGCCTCTAGGAAGGAAATGCACTGTTCATGCTGACATAGGTATTTCAGTCTGCATGGTTAAAATTATACATCTTATTATAAAATAATAAACTGGTTGGTTTATAATGTGTCTTGGGAGTTTTATTGTGAGCCCAAAGCCCTCCCACCTCCTATTCAAACTAGAACAACTTGGGTGGCAGTTAGAGGGCTGGGGTCCAGACCTGAGAATTCACTGCAGAGCCTTCTTGGAAACAGTTTTCTGGCTTGTCTTGGCCATACCTTAATCTCATGGTGCCTTTTTCAGGCAATAGTTCAGCTGGTGTGTAGTCTAAATTGGGGGGTTGGCGAAATAGCCTATGGGTCAGATGTAGCTCATAGCTTGTTTTTGTATTGCCTTGGAGCTAAGAATGGTCTTTACATTTTTAAAGGGCTTTAACAAAGAATATGACAAGTTCTTACATCTCTTTTTAAATTTATCCAGTAGGTCTTTCTGTCTTTACTGGCAGACCCACCTAAAAAACATGACAGACTTCATGTGACCCACAAAAGCCTACAATATATACTATCTGGCCATTTACAGAAAAAGTTTGCTAATCCTTGATATAAATCAGAGATTTCATAACACTGGTTGAAAATTAGAATCAATGGGGGACACTTCTAAAAACACTGATATACAGGGTCCCATTCCAGACTGGTTGAGTCAGACCCTGGTGTCTCTGGTGTTTTAGTTCCCAAGTGATTTAAAGCTCCCAGGTGCTCCTAAAAAGCAACCAGGGTTGAAACCTGCTGCTCTGAGAGTATTTGGAAAGAAAGGAATTGATATTTTTTCTTTCCTCATGATGTCATTTGCTATGATACTGGTTAGATATGAATGAATTAAGTGAAAATTAAATTTCCATCTCTTAGACCTGTTTTTTGGGACTTGATTCTTGTGTCTCCTAAATAGTTTCTCAGTGTACTTATCACCTTTTCTTTATACAAACAGGGTAGTTTGCCATATGTGGTGTTTTATAACTTTGGAGCTCATTTCATAACAGAACACAGCAGCTCATTTTTAATGGCTGCATGGTACTCCATTGTATGGAAATAGTGTAAGTTATTTAAACTAGTATCTTATTGGTACATGTTTGGGTTGCTTTAGTATTTTGCCCATATTGTAGATTGCAAATTTTTGTTTTTCAGGTGTTTTCATTTTAAAATGAAATATACATCCATTCACTTTTCTTCTTAAATGAGTAATTTGTAAGTTTACTGCTTATTGTTTATGGCTTGCCCTGGCCCAATGGCCCTGTTGGAGCATCATCCATGCACCAAACGTTGCCGGTTCATTTCCCCATCGGGTATATACAGGAGGCAACCAGTTGATGTTACTCACATTGATGTTTGTCTCTTGCTCTCCTTTCCTTCTTCTCTAAAATCAATAAATATATCCTCGGGTGAGGATTTTTTAAAAATAAATAAAAATAAAGCTATGGCTTATTGTTTTTTCTTGTACATTTTATAAACACAACCTTTCCCAGTCTTGTTTTTTTCTGTTTGTTTGTTTACTTATTAGACCTCCTTTCCCCTTAGGCTTTGCAAATCTGAACTTGCTACATATACTTTACGTGTTACACAAATGAGGCAGTTTAACAAATTGTCTTAAGAGCATTTACTAGGAAATTACTTAATGTCTCTGAGTGTACTTTATCATTTTAAATGTGAGTATTTTCTCATCTCATCTGTAAAATCTGACTTCTCTGGAGGGTTATTGTAAAGACTGAGAATTTATCTAAAGCACTTAGAATGGTTCCTGGCATGTGTAAGCACTCCGTGACTGCCACTTGCGCAATAAAATAATTTTTGAAATTACTTTCTTTGATGTCCTTGTGATGTGCAATATGCCATTTCAACAAAGGCTCAAACCATGTCAGAGTTAATTGATATATCCTGGCAATGGGTTTCTTCTTGTTTGTTGTTTTTTTAGCATCTTCATTCATGATGCCAAAGATTGATAGGCAGAATTGATTTTATTTCTCAGAAACTTTAGTTTTGTGAGGGATCTGGAGTTGCCACTTATCGCTGAAATCCACAAGTTCAGTGAATCACATACAGGACTGCTCATGCCCCTCTGCAGTGTGCCTCAAAATGACACACAAGGCAGGATACTTCCCTACACCCTTTTGTAGGCTTGTGCTTCATGGTATATCCTCACTGCAACCCACCCTGTTAGGCGGATACAAACTAAATCAAGGTTTCTCAACCTCAGCATCCATTGCCATTTTGCACCAGATAATTCTTTGTTGTGGAGTACTGTTGTGTGTATTGAAGCATGTGTAGCAGCATTCCTGGCCTCTACTAGATATCAGTAGCATTCCTCTTGTTTTGACAACCCGTGTTTCAGATATTGCCAAACATACCCTGGAGGCAAAATTGCCCCTAGTTGAGAACTGGGGCAATAGCTGAGTATCAAATGCTTTGCTTAGGGCTGATAAAACCACAACTTAGTGGCACATTGAGACAAGAACCCAGGTTTCTGTGTCTGAAAATCAGTCTACTTGTATTCAACATTGCCTACTATGTGCCAGCCATAGAACTCCCAGAGAGCTCAATATCTGCTGGGGGAAGTTGGACGTGGGAACAATTCTATACAGTCCTGTCATCAAGCACCAGAGTAGCTCCCCAATAGGGACAAGCAAGAAAAGAGTTGGCTGACCTTGACCCAGGATTCTGAGGAGAGTAACAGCTTATCAGGTGTCTTAGCATGCAAAGAAGACATTTTTTCCTGGGAGAGAAGGGGGTCCTTAGGATGGATCAAGAGGGTGTGTTGCAGATAGGGGTAACATAGTGCTAAGTCTGACTGAAGGTTCAATGACAAAGACCTTTGGTACCCAAGCCAACGGTTAGTACTTTATTTTGTCCCCTGGGTATTTTAGGGAATTGATAGTTCACTGCAATGTTCCTGGTGCTAACAGCTGCCAGGAAAGCGAAGTTCCTACTGACCACTGAGTTCTCACCCTCTGCTCCCTGCACAGGCTGCTTAAGCAGTCTGCAGTTCCTGAAGAGGCCAGTAGGTGGGGATTTTGCCCACCTCAAGGAGCCGGACTAGTTTAAGTCTGGCATTGTCATTCCAGTTACATTCAGCAAACTCAGAGAACTTGCAGCCATGAGATGAATAAGACATAGGCCCTCATTTGAGGCCCTTGTTCTAGAGTGTGGACAGATGAGGCCATTCTGGTGTCTAGTCCTGGGCATCTATGAGAGGTCACCTGTTACCTGACTGCCCATGGCAGGCAGCATGGCTTGTAGAGGATGTTCACCGTGGAACCCCCAACTTCCCCTCAGGTTCTACAGGGCACTGGAGTCCCAGCAAGAGGGACAAGCCAGAGGTCCCCACCGCGTATGTAACCTGCAGACCTGTGTCCTTCCTAGTCCTGGAAGCTCAGAGGCCCCAGCACTTTTCCCCTGTTTTCCCTCTCTCCCCTTTATGGAGCTCAGGACTGATGAGAAGAAACACCAGGCTTCCACCTTGCAAGTGGGTTTCAGAGTTGGGGCAGTACAGAGTATTTCAGTAAATTAGCCTGCCTGACAACAGAAATTCATACATTTAGCAAACGTGTGCTTACTATGTGCCAGGCACATAAAGTGTGATTTTGTGTGAGAGATGTTGACACAATAATGAATGAACAAGAAAACAGACACAGTCCCAGCAATCAAAATTTACATAGTTTAATGAGGGGCAACGGTACTAATCCTCACAATTGTGTAAATGTAAGCTTTAGTGCAATGAAGGCAAGGTGCAAAGAGCTATGTGAGCATGTGACAGGGCAACTGGCCCATGTGATAGAGGACTTCCTCACCGATGGGGTGACCATGTAATTTATCTAAAAAGATGACTTTGAGAGTGAAAGGGACAGCTGTTAATAATTAGGCTGAAACGAACAGGGGGTAAACAGACTTTTAGGGAAGTCAGGACATGGTCACCTTAGTGATAAAAATCTTTACTGAGGAAGTGATGTTTCAACTGAAACTTGAAGATAAGAATTACTTAGGCAAAGATGGTGACGATGAGCACAGCTGTGTGTTTTTTCCAGCTAGAATAGCATGTGCAAAGGCCTTTTGGTGAGAGGCAGCTTGATGGAGACTCTAAACTGTGAAAGAAGGTCTGTGAAGCTGACAGGCAGCGTGAGGAGGAGTACAATGTAAGATGAGGCTAGAGAAGTAGGGAGGGACCAGAACATGCAGAGCCTTGTAAGGCATGTTTAAGATTTTGGTCTATTCTGAAGGCAATTAGAAGAACTGAAGAGTGTTTGAGTATGTTAGCTTGGCTGCTATAACAAAAGAGTATAGACTAGGTGGCTTAAGCAACAGAAATTTATTTCTCACAGTTCTGGAGGCTGGGAAGGCCAATATCAAGATGCAGGCCTATTGGAGAGCTCCTAATGAGAGCTCTACCTGGCTTGCAGTTAGCTTCTTGCTGTGTCCACACATGATAGGAAGAGAGAGAGCAAGCTCTCTGGTCTCCCTTTATAAGGGTACTAATCCCATCATGGAGGCTCTAGCTTCATGACATCATCTAAACCTAATAACCTCCTCATACTATTATATTTTGGGAGACACATTCAGTCCCTAACAGTGAGTATATATATGCATGTGTCTTAATTATTTTTTTATTAGGTAAAATATCAAGTATATACCAAAGTAGAATAAATAGTATAACAAACTCCCATTAAAATTTTTTGAATTGATTTATTTTAGAGAGAGAAATGCCAGCTTATTGCTCCACTCATCTATGCATTCATTGGTTGACTCTTATATGCGCTCTGATTAGGAATTGAACCCACAACCTTGGCATATCGGGACAATGCTCAAACCAACTGAGCTACTCAGTTAGGGTTAAATGCCCATCTTCCTATCAAGCTTTTATTAATCTAGGCTCTAGCTTGTTTCATCTCTATTCTTCCAACCCATACCTTTCCCCACCCACTTCCCATTGAATTGTTTGAAGTAAAACCAAGATTTTAATTATATCCATAAATAATTTACTTATGGATCACTAAAGATTAAAGACTTAAAAACATAAATAACCACTATTCTATTATTGCATCTAAAAGGATTCCGTCGTCGGCAGCCGTCCGTCTCGAGAGACGATGGTGTAGCTTCTTAAGTGTCTATCTGCACCGCCGAGAATGGCTGTGCAGTCCGACTCGGGAGTGACACGGCATCTGTCTCCTCCCGTGTTGAATCGACATCTTGCGATGACGCTGGAGTGTCCTCTCCAGTGGAGCTGAAGCTACAGAGCCTGGGCAGGGTGATATGGAGGGTCTGCTGTTGCCCATGCAGCAGACCCCCCCTCTCTTCGCAGCTGAAGGGTCCAAGGGAAAGACGGAGTCGATACAGCTTGGGTTCAGGTGCGCCGCAGGAGTTGCCGGTGTTGACTACAACGTCAAACCGCCTTAGGGACTCCGGCTCCGGATTTTCTGTCGGGGTTTACTCCCTTAGCCTTTCCCCTGAAGAGGTATGCCGCAAGGCAGCGGAGGTTTTTTGGAGTCAGAGTTTTCCTTCTCTGATGTACCCTGACTGGAAGATCGAACCAGCGACACTTAGCTCGCAGGCCGACGCTCAATCCACTGAGCTAAACCAGCCAGGGTTATCTAAAAGGATTATCAGTATAGTAATCAGTTGATATTAAATACATTGTCAGGCCCTGGCCAGTGTGGCTCAGTTGGATGGAGCGTTGTCCAAAAGGTTGCGGGTTTGATCCCGGTCTGGGCTGGTACAATTTCCGGTCTGGGCACATATGGGAGGCAACCAGTAGATGTAGCTCTCTCACATTGATGTTTTGCTCTCTCCTTTCCTCTCTCTCTAAAAAGCAGTGAAAAAATGTCCTCGGGTAAGGATTAAAAAAAATTTAAATTATCTTGTCATTATCACTGAATGGTGTTAAAGGTAAAGGCTGGTGACGTGATTAGATTTGCGTGTTGAGAAGCCTAATCTGGGTGCTGGGAGAATAGACTAAAGGTATCTAGAGCCATTTGGTTAGTATAATAAACCAGGTGAGAGATCATTTTGGTCACTTGAATTAAAGTGGTGGTAGGGTAGAGAAGATGGAGAGGTGATGGACTTGAGAAATATTTAGGAAATAAATTTGACAGAAGTTGGTTGGTGAGGAAGGGGTTGGGAAGCAGAGAGACAGAGTATTAAGAATGACTTAGCCCTGGCTCAGTAGATTGAGCACTGGCCTGCGAACCAAAAGGTCGCCAGTTCGATTCCTAGTCAGGGCACATGCCTGGGTTGTGGGCCAGGTCCCAGTTGGGGGCATGCAAGAGGCAACCAATTGATGTTTCTCCCTCCTTTCCCCTCTCTCTGTAAATAAATACATAAAATCTCTAAAAAAAAAAGAATGACTTTGAAGGAAAAAAAAAGGATGACTTAAATACTCCTAAGAACTGGGTGAATGGTGGTGTCCTTCATGGGGAGGAAGCACACTGGAAAAGTTTGGCTTGAGACATGTTAGTTTGAGATGCCTTTGAGACATCTAAGTGAAATGTTGAGGAGTCAGTGGAGATTTATGCTACTGGAGCTAAGTGGAGAGGTCAGGCTGAAAATACAAATAGGGACTCATCAGTGAATAGTTTTCAGATAGGAGTATAGTAAGGAGGACATTGGAACAGAGTGTGGAGTCCGGGACTCTAGTTCCTGTCCTGCCTTGGACTCACAGGTAACTTTGGGCACCTTACTTTCTCTCCAGAACTGTCAGTATCCCTATCTGGTGACATACTCCCAATCTATCCCATAGTCCAACAAATGTATGAGGGGCTTTTGGTCCTTAAAATCTTACTCTAAGGTTAATTTTTTCACTCTTGCCCCTTCCCAATCATCTCCCTTTTCCTCTTTTCCTCATTTCCTGAAGCATCCTGATTTTGATATTTATCATTTGAATAGTTCTTTATAGTTTTGGTAAATATATATATATATATCTCCCTAAAGGACATGTCATCTTATTTTACCTAAACCTATTTTCCTGTGACTTGCTTATTTTACTGATGTGTAATAGTCCACTGTATACTTCCGTTTCTTCTTCTTTTTTTCTTATTAAAAATTTTTTTCATGGATCTCAAAATTTTGTGACAGATTTTTGGTCAAGTTGTTTCCGTTAAAATGTACTGATTAAAAACTAATAACTTCCCCTGGCTGGTGTGGCTCAGTGGATTGAGCGCCAGCCTGCAAACTAAAGGGTCACCTATTCAATTCCCAGTCAGGGTACATGCCTGGGTTGTGGACCAAATCCTCAGTTGGTGGTGTGCGAGAGGCAACCACACATTGACGTTTCTTTCCCTCTCTCTCTCCCGCCTTTCCCCTCTCTCTAAAAATAAATAGATAAAATTAAATTAAATTAAAAAAGAACTAATAACTTAAAAACTGCTGTGCACACACACATACAAGACCCCAAATTGTCCACAAAAACATTCTCTTTCCCTTCTGAAGGTTTTATGATGCATTGCAATCATTAACCAGTCTTCTAAAAAAATAATAATTTATTTGTTTGTTTGTTTTTAGAGAGAGGAGAAAGAGAGGGAGAGAAACATCACTGTGTGGTTGCCTCTCACTCGCGCCCCCAACTGACCTGACGTGCAACCTAGTCATGTGCCCTGACTGGGAATCGAACTAGCAACACTTGGTTCGCAGGCCGATGCTCAATATTAACCAGTCTTTTACTATTAAACTTAAACGGCCAATTGATACAAGTAGACTGTTCTTCCACCATTGATTAAGACTAGGTGGCAGGTATTGGGGATAATATTCATTCAGCCTTCTGAAATTTCTAGGCAGACTTGGTGACTTCCCCAGCTCCAGCTGCCTTCTTGTCCATTGCTTTGATGACACCCACAGCAACTGTGTGTCTCATGTCACAAACAGCAAAATGGCCCAGAGGTTGAACCAGCAACCCTTTGGTTTGCAGGCCAGTACTCAATCCACTGAGCCACACCGGCCAGGCAAAACAACAACAACAACAAAAAACAGTGTTAATTGTTACCTTGACCAGTGTGGCTCAGTTGGTTGGGTGTCATCCTGCAAACCAAAGGGTCATAGGGTCAATTCCCAGTTGGGCCACATGCCTGGGTTGCTGGTTGTGGTTCATGCAGGAGGCAAGCAATTGATGTTTCTCTCTCACATTGGTGTTTCTTTCCATCTCTTTCTCCCTCCTTTCCCCTCTCTATAAAATCAGTAAAAGAAAAAAAATTTTTAAAGTAAACAACGTTCATTGTTAATTGGTGTTAGCTAACTTACATGTATAATAATAAATTTACACAGTGGTATGTATATTGGCTGGAGGTCCTCTGTGTGCTCACTCCACACCAACCTCTCAACTGTCAAAATACTGGAGTGCTGCTTCTTAAAAGGTCATGTAATGTTAACAGACATTAAAATATGAGGTATGCACCAGGCTTAGGAGTCGTGTCAGTCAAAAACGAACCTAGCCCATATTTAGAATTCAAATTTTAGTTGCCATATGGCCTGGGGGTTTCTGAAAACAGTCAGAGTCGTTGGAAGCCTTGAAAGATAAATGGTCTGCTAGAATCTGCTGGAGTGGGCTGGACCATACAGCGGAGCTGGGTTTTGTTAAGAGCAGTGGTTCCAGTCTGTAAACAGGATAGCCACAAAGTCTGGAAACATAGATAATAGTATTTTTTATTGATGATATGATGTCTCTTTACTGGTGTTTCTAGACTATGGACTTTATGAACCTGTGGTGGTCAGGAATCCTGATCACTTTCTGACAGAACCTCTCAAAGAGCCTATATGGCCAGTGAAGGCTTGCCAAAGAATGACCTGAGTCTTAGGAGCTCAACATCTCTGTTCAGGGAATCCCCTCTGGTTGTGACAGAGGCTTTCTCCCTTTGTCCAGAGACTTTTGAGTGCTAAAGGTTGGCAGTTCAGAGAAGTCTGGTAGCAACTGCAGCTGCTGAGGTAGTGGTCAGCCAGGCAGCCATGACCCTGAAGAAGAGGTCAGCAGCAGCCTGAGCCCCATCATGATCCACTGGCAGTAAAGTGGACATTAGCTTGTGTGCAGCAGGGTGACAGTAGCCAGCAGAGCAATAGCCAACAGACCATCAATAGCAGTTAAAATGAAAGCTGATGGTTTGCAGAGCTGTTGTCAGCTGTTCTGATTCTATGAGTAATAAATATCTCCAACCCCACCTGTAAGGACACTTAGGGAAATAACCGTAGAGGCAGATCCTGGAATCAGGGCTTGAAGATTTGGGTATGGCTATAAATGTGACCTATCAGAGGATGGTGTGGGAAACCTTTGAATATATCTGTTTCTGATGAGGGAAATCTGCCAGTCCCCTAATCAAAGGAACTCTTAAGTCACATATTCAACAGGTTAAACACTCTGAATACAATTCTAGGACTACCTTTATTTTTTCAAATAAATATTTGTTTCTCCTTTTATTTTATTTTATTTTTCAGACATCAGTAGTTTATTGTTTGTTTAGTCCAAACACATTCAAAATGGAAACTGAAAGAATACTTTCCACCTGAAACAATTAAACTAGATTCTACTAGCATATAATGCTTAACACATTATAGCAATAAAGATGGTAATCCACTGTCTCCTATACCTACTAAAGCCAAGATGGTAAAGTCAATTTGGTTGCAATAGTGTCATAAGGATAGAATATTACCATAAAAAAAAAAAAAATCAGCAAATAACAGTAAGGGTAGATGACTATTTTTACTCTGGTTCACTGAAAAGGGGACAAAATGTTAAAGGTCCACAGTACAGCAGGTGAACAATCACCATATAAACTTCTCCGTGTGATGTTTTAATGATGTATTCATGGTACATAAAGACTAAAGTCAAATGGCTCTTTGCTCTAATTTTCTATTACACTTAACATCTGTCATTACTTTTGGTGCCAGAACAGTTTTCATGAGTGGTAGGGCAATATCCTCGTTTTGCAATTTTATATATATATATACACACACACACATATATATATATACATATACATATATATATATATACACACACATATATATATATATACACACACACATATATATATGAAATGGGAAGAAAGAGTAAAGGAAAAATATGCTATAAAAAAAGCACTGACAATAAACCACTCATTTAAAAGTAGTATTTGTTTCTCCTTTTAGATGTATATTTTGATCTTGTTTACTGTGATTCCATTTGTTCACATTTAGAGCATTTTTTAAATATATATTTTATCTTAATTACTAGTAGTACCTCCTGCCCTTTTCAAAGTATATACTGCAATGCCTTTTCAATCTTCTGAAATTTATTTGTCAGGATAGGACCTTCTTTAGCTCTAGATTCCCAAATGATTTCTGGAAAGATTGGGGAGGCAGCATGTCTTGAATTGGCTTCTGGATGAGAACTCATAAAAACAATACGTTAAGAACCAAGGTGAAATAGTTGCCCAGCTTCTAATTGGTGCAAGCTCCTCTCACTTCTTCCTGCATGCAGATTTCTTAGTAAGTCCCAAAACCATATTTCAAAAATTGTGGTCTTATTTCAACCATATTACACATATAATGGAAGGTGATGCAACTGTTAAATACAATGAGGACAAGGAAGTAGCAGGATACACAAGCTGCCAACATTGACTATTAAAGTCGGGTAAATGCAGGTAAGCTCTTGTAATGATGCATATTGTAATCTTTAAAGTAATCATTAGAAGCATAATAAAAGAAAGCACAACTAAAAAGTCAAACAGCAGGAAAAAAGCAGAGTGAAAATTACTTCATTAATCCAAAAGGAAATGAGGAAGGAGGAACAAACAACAGGTGGAAATAGAAAATGAAGAGCAAGATTGTAGTTTTAAGCCCATCTATAAAATCAGTAGCTAAATTAAATGTAACTGACTAAAAAATCAATTAAAAGGATATTAGATTGTATATTAAAAAATCCCGGAAAACAAAAACCCTACTTACACGGTGCTTATAAAAAGCACAAGTTGGTTTAACATTCAAAATCTAGTTGATACAATCACCAATTAACAAAATAAATTAGGAAAACAATTCAAAAATGATTAAAAAAATAATAACAGTTGAGCCTTGGCTGGTGTGGCTCAGTGGATTGAACACTAGCCTGCCAATCGAAAGGTTGCTGGTTCGATTCCCAGTCAGGGCACATGCCTGGGTTGCAGGCTGTGAAGATGTCGGAGAGGCAACAAATGTGGGTGTTTCTCTCACACATTGATGTTTCTTTCCCTTCCTTCCCTTCTCTCTAGAAATGAACAGATAAAATCTTAAAAAAAAAAAAACAGTTAACATACAATATTATATTAGTTTTAGGTGTACAACAAAGTGATTGATATTTATATAATTTACAAGTGATCACCCTGAGAAGTCTAGTACCTATCTGACAGCATACATAGTTTGTTCCTTTTTTCTTGTTTCCCTGCTTTCTTTTGGATCAAATGATTCCACTTTGTCTGCACTAGTGGCATATTAGTTATACTTTTATTTCATTTTTTTTAAATGTTTTTAAATTTACTTATTCTTAGATGTACGAGAGAAAGAAATGTCCATTGGTGGCCTCTCACATGCCCCCAAGTGGGGGCCTGGCCTGCAACTCAGACGTGTGCCCTGACTGGGAATTGAACCAGCAACCTTTCGGTTAGCAGGCCAGCATGCAATCCACTGAGCCACACCAGCCAGGGCTATACCTTTATTTCTTTAGTTGTTGTACTGGAGTTTATAATATACATCTTTACTACTGTAACATAATAAAATATACTTAAAAACTACACCTTTAAATATCCGTCTACCATTAAATAATACATATATCACTTCATGTGTTATCTTTTTGATTCTTCCTAGAGCAAGTGAAGTGGTATCTCATTGCAGTTTCGATTTGTATTTCTGAATTTCTTTGTGCACTTCCTTCCTCTTCAGCACACTGTCCTGAACACACTGTCTTGGCCTTCCTGAACTCCTATCCGTTTCTTCATTGCAGAGAGACTTCTGGGCTGTTTGGTTTCCCTTTCCTTACACTGCAGCCTGGAAGCTGCCTCCACACAGTAAGATAGCACAATCATAGGGCTCACATTGTTTCTCTCTTCTCAGGGATCACAGTCCTGTGCCGTCTACTGTCCAGTGTCTGAAAACCATTGTTTTCTATATTTTGTTGTTTGTTTTCTAGTTGTTTAAGGCAGAGGGTAAATCCAGCCCCTGTTATTCCACACTGGCCAGAGTGGAAGTTTCAGCTGCCTTTTTTCTCATCACATTTCTGAGTTCCTTCCTGCAGTAAGCTTCCTCTAAGTTCTTCACTGATGAGCTATATTTAAGACATTTAATCTGGGAGATAAAACCTTCTCACTGGATCTGAGTCTACAATGCAGCTCATACTAGTGATTTAAGTACTGTGACAGGCTACTTGGAGAAAGAGATATGACAACCACAGTGTGAAAGACATTGATCGGCCATTCCAGGCACCCTGGGCTCTACAGTGGAAAGAGAGCAGCTGCTTACTGTATTGCTACAGTGTCCTCTAGAATATTGTACACATTTCTTTTCTTTTTTTAATTTAAATATTTATTTATTTATTTTTAGAGAGAGGAGAAGGGAGGGAGGGAGGGAGAGAAACATCAACATATGATTGCCTCTTGCATGCCCCCTACTGCGGACCTGGCCTGAAACCCAAGCATATGCCCTAATTGGGAATGGAACCGGCGACCCTTTGGTTTACACTCAATCCACTGAGCGACCTCTGCCAGGGCTGTACACATTTCTACTCCCACTACTGGGGAATGAAAAGACATATAGCTTGAGTAGGCTTGTGATGATTCTACCAAGACAAATTAGTTGCAAAATGTACATGTGTGATTAGATAAATTGTTAAATAGGAATATTAGTTTTAAATCTGTTAAAGGTTTGTGATGGATAAATATTATATAAGATCCAGTCCCAGTACTCAAGGAACTTACCATTTTTAAAAAGACTTTATTTATTTATAAGTAAATAAAGAGAAACATTGAAGTGTGAGAGAAATATCAATCAGTTGCCTTTTGCACGTGCCCCAGCAGGGGACCAGGCCCACAACCCAGGCATATGCCCTGACCAGGAATCAAACCAGTGACCTTTGGCTCAACCAACTGAGCCATGCTGGTCAGGGCAAGGAACTTATAATTTAATAGAAGGGGAAAAACAAAGTATTTATATGACTTTTATTAGTTAAATCTAGAAAAAAACAAAGGGGGCCAATTTCTCCACATTCTCATCAACATTTGTTTTTTGGTTTTTTTTTTTATCCTACAAGAAGCCATAACTTTATTAATGATAGAAAGTACAAATTTCAAATCAAGCTGCAGTAACTTTTGAAACACCAAAAACAAAAACAAAAAAAACAAAAAATAACCCTCAATTTTGATGATGTTCATTCCATAATAGCATTTACAATATCATAACTGTTGTTCTTCAGGGCTCAGACTGCCTCTGCTCTTGACACATTTGCTTGTGACATGACCAGTTCTATGTCCATAACTTACACACCTGTTTCATCAACCTCTTCCTCTTCACTCCCCCCTTGTACAGCTGTAGTCTGTGTTTTCTTGAATGTTTGAGACAGCTTCACCTTGAACTTTGAATTTCTCAGCAGCTGCGCCACTGTGCTTGCTGAGATAAATCCTTGATCTTAGCCTCCTCCAAAACTATGTAAGTATCTGAAGCTGGGCTTTTGTAGACATCTGGTTTTGTGATGACAAAGAGGATATTCTTAGATTTCTGGATAGTGACCCTAGTAACTCCTGTAAATTGTCAAAGACCTTGTTTGGAATAGACTTCCCTGCCTTCTTTTCACTCTAGCTCTGTTTTGCTTTACAGACTAGTTTTTCATCTATTCAGCTGCTGCTGCCAGCTAGGCTTGTTGTGTGCTTGTCTGTGTGGAATCTTATTCCTCCGGCTCTGGTACTGATTCATCACTGTCAGATTCTGTCACAGACCCTGTCTCAGCCTGGGAATGTGGCAACTCCTGCTCTGTAGCAGGGATGGTTTCTGTGGCTTCACTGGACATTTTGTGTGGGGAACGCAGAACCAAGATGGCGGCCGAAAAAGCTTCTCTTTCTGATAATAGCCATTCTAGAGAGTAAGTGAAGTGGTATCTCATTGTGGTTTTGATTTGTATTTCCTTGATGGCTAATGATGTTGAACATTTTTATGTGCTATCAGACACTTGTATATCTAATTTGGAGAACTGTCTATTCAAATTCTTAGCCCATTTTTTACTGGTTTGTCTTTTTACTGTTGAATAATAAGAATTCTTTATATATTCTTGATACAAATCCTTTATCAAATATGATTTGCAAATATTTTATTTTACTCTGGATTCTTTTTACTTTCAAAGCACAGAAGTTTTAATTTGATGAAGTCTAATTTATCTTTTTTTTTTTTTTTTGGTTGCTGTGCTTTTGGTGTTATAGTTGAGAAGCTTTTACCATCATCACAAAGATTTACGCCTATGTTTTCTTCTGAGAGCTTTATGCTTTTAGCTCTTTATGCATTTAGGCCTACAGTCCTTTTTGAGTTACCTTTTTGTTTGTATAAGTGTAAATAAGGGGTCCAATTTCATTCTTTTGTGTGTGGATATCTGAATGACCCAGCACTATTTGTTGAAAGGACTACTCTTTTCCCATTGAATTATCTTTGGACTCTTGTCTGAAATCAATTACCTATAAATATATGTATTTATGTCTGGCTTTCAATTCTATTCTATTGATCTATATTTCCCCTTATGCCAGTACCACACTGTTTTTATTGCTGTAACTTTATAATATACAAGTTATAATAAATTTTAAATTTGGGAAACATTAAAGGGTTATAAAGAGGAAAATAACGTCATGAAGTTATATTTTTAAAAGGTTACATTGGGATGCCCTGGCTGGTGTGGCTCAGTGGATTGAGCACCGTGTTCAATTCCCAGTCAGGGCACATGCCTGGGTTGCACACCTGGTTCCCAAGAGGCAACCACACATTGATGTTTCTCTCTCTCTCTCTCCCCATTCCCCTCACTCTCTCTAAATAAATAAATAAATAAATAAAATATTTAAAAATAAAAGGTTACATTAGGGTTCCTCAAAAAGTTAAACATATAATTGCTAGATAACCCAGAAGTTTCACTCTTAGGTATATAACCCAAACAATTGAAAATAGGGACTCAAACAAATACCTATATGCTAATGCTCATTGCAGCATTATTCTAGCCAAAAGGTAGAAACAACCAAAGTGTCCATCAGCAGATGAATGGATAAACAAATTTAGTATATGAATACAGTGAAATATTAGTCAAGTATACAAAGGAATGAAGTTCTGATACATACTACAACATGGATGAACTTTGTAAACATTATGCTAAGTGAAAGAAGCCAGATACAAACAGATAAATATTGCATGATTTCACTCACATGCAATATCTAGGACAGACGAACTCACAGAGATAAAAAGTAGATTAGAGATTATCAGGGGCTCATGAGTGAGAAGAATAAAAAATTATTGCTTCATGGGTACAGAGTTTCTGTTTGGGGTTATAAAAAAATGTTTGGAAATGTATAGCGGTGATGGTTGCAGAACATTGTAAATGTAATTAATGTCACTGCATTGCACATGTAAAATGGTTAAAATGGCAAATTTATGTTATATATATCTCATTACAATTGAAAAAAAAGACTGCTTGGAGGCTGTGAAGAAATCAGACTATAGGTTAATGTGACTGCAGTAATTCAGGTTAAAGATGATGGTGTGTTTAACCCTTTCAGGTCTCCTCTATCCCTCTCTATCCTGCTCTGTGCTACAGAAAGCTGATCCGTTTTGGCTGAAGCCTCTGGCCTCTTCTGGTTGAACTTGGCCACTGTGGAGCACTGGTCAATATAGAGCACTGGTAAGAGATCAGAGGGTATGAGGAGGCTAGATCAGGGTATTCCCATGGCTTCCAATCTGCAGGGTTGTTGTGAGCACTATAGCTCTTGATGAAAGGTTACAGCTCCTGTCAGACAGCCCTCTCCACAAAGTTCTTTTTCTATTCTAATAATTGTTCCCTCCCCCAATTCCTTCTAGGGCCATAGTGGTCACCACTAGTGTACTTGTATTTCCCTACACCAGTTTATTACTTTAATAGCCCCTTTATTAAACTTTCCTAGAATTGCCCAATTTGAAGTGTGCTATCCGTTTCCTGCCTTAGATGGGTGTGCATGTAATAGGGAGAGCAATAGATGTATTTGGAGGTAGAGCCTTGAGGTAGATATATTTGGAGGTAGAGCCTTGAGGTTTTGATAGATTGGATGGTGTGACAGACATGAATGTCTATAAGAAAAGTTCTCAGAAATTGGGTAAGACAGGACACACACTGTAGGGAAGAAACATAAGATTCAGATTCATACCAACCAATTATAGTCTAGCTATAGTAGCAAGTTTCAAAGTGGTTGGAACAAGCTACTCAATGTACTAAACCATCTATCACCCTGCCTTGGGGACAGATTTTACTTCTCTCCTAGTTCTCAGATATGCAGGAGAGAAATTGGAGGGATCAGAAAAGTTGTGTGTCCTAAAAAAGCAGTGAAAATAGAATTACTGAAAATGATACTAGGAAAAGTGTCTAATAATTTGAGTAAGGTGTCAAGATCCAGACACTGGCTTGCAATGGCTCACTCTCCCAACCAGGTAATCTGGCGATAAATGGGAACAGCAGTTTCTGGAGATATTCAGGTTTCAGGGGTAACAGAGCAACACCCTGTTACATCCAGCAGCTGTCCTCTTGTGCTTATTCCATCCCAGAGACCATACACAGGACACAGTGGAAGAGATACTTCCGTCACAGACCCTACGCCATTTATACGCTTCAACTATTTTCCCCCTTTCCCTCTTTTCTCTGAATACCTTTCTCCTACCCTGGCCCTTCCTGCCGCTGAAAGGCACACATAACCTGTATCCCTGCTAGGTGGCAGAGCATCTGAGACTGAGGCATTACTTAACATGCTTCAAGCTGTCCTGAGTCAGACAGGAAATCCTAATGTCCTGCCTGGCTTATTTCCCTTTGATTCAATATGGAGACCTCTGATTAAGGTGTAACTCTCACAACATAATCCTTAGGTCTTGGGTCCCTGGACTAGTCCTCTGGGGCCTGCTAGTTGTTTCAGTCCGGCCTTCAGACCAAGGCCCCTTGAGTGGGTGTGCCAGTACCATAAACTCTTTCTTTCTTGTGCTTTCTTGTGCTTCCTACAGGAAGCACTCATCGACTTAATCGTATTCCCTTACATGCTCTAAGGATCCAGAGAGCCTTTCGTTATTCACAGCTCCTGGCCAGCTGTATGATCTCAGACACATTACTTAGCTTCTTTTTTTTTAAATCATTTAAAATTGTTACTCTATCACAGTTGTCTCAATTCTTACCCCTTTCCCCTCCTCTCTGCCCATCCCCCCTCCCCATTACTTAATTTCTGTATGCCTCAAGTTGTTATTATTAAGCTCTTAGCCAATGCCTGGCACATGGCAAACTCAGTGAAGTTTTGAATCTAAGTTCAGTTTATTTTATTTTAGTTAATTATTTTTAACTGGGTATTATGTGTACCCAGAAAAAGTTTCAAAAAAGGCCCACTACTTCTCCCTACCACCCAATTCAACTCCCCACAGACAGCCCTCTTACCAATTCCATTCTTAGACTTCAAGAGATAGTCTATGCAATTACAGACACAGACTCAGATTATTTTTCTCTTGTACAAATACTAGCTTTTGTCTTGGAGAGCTTTTCAAATCAGTTCTTACTGAGTTGCCTAATTCTTTTTTAGATTCCCCCAAATTTATTTATAAGTTTGGGATAATTTTCATGAAAAAAGATTCATTCATTTTCATCCATTTTAACTGTACATTTTAATGAGTTTGGAATTTTTATATACTCATTAATCATCACCACAATTAAGATACAAAATGTTTTCATTACCCTAAAATTTCTCCCTTTCTCCACTGCAATCATTTCCCTTACCTAACACCTAGCTCTGTGCAATCTTGACCTACTTTCTGCCACTATGGTTTTGCTTTTTCTAAAATTTTACACAAATGGCATCATACAATATGTTATCTTTTGTGTTTGACTTCTTTCATTTAGCATAGTGTTTTTTTTGGATTCATCCATGTTATTGCACATATTTATAATATCGTTTCTTTTTAATGGAGAGTAGTATTGCATGATAAAGAATTTTGAAATCAATTGTTTGTTCCAGTTCTTATTATGAAAAATGCGATTGCATATCAGTCTTGGTGTGGGCATATATTCACATTTGTTCTTGGCTGCTGGGTGATAAGGCAAGTGTATTTTTACTTTATAAGGCACTGTCAAACTCTTTCCTAAGTGCCCATACCATTTTGCAATCTCATTTACAATGTATTGGAGTTCTAGTTCGCATTTTTCCTTTTTAACAGCTGGAGTGTAACAGCTGGACAAAAAGAGCAATTAAGCAAATGTAGCAAATGTTAACAATTGATGAATCTGAAAAAGAGTATATAGGTTTTCATTTTGCTGGTCTTTCTGTTTATCTTTAAATTTAAAAAATTTCAAAATAAAAAGCTGAGAGAAAAACTAAATTGTATATTATATGAAACTGAACTGATTCTAAAGTTTATCTGGCATGAAAAATTTGCAAGGACAGCCAAGAAAACGTGACAAAGAACAATGAAGGGGAATGGGTCTCACTGTTAGCTTAGATAGCTAGATATTATTAAAGGAAGAGAACAAAGGGAATCAGATATCAAGCCTAATAAACTTGGAAGCTGAATCAGATAATAAGCCTGTCTTGCTAGGAAGTTGCAGCATTCATAGGTACCCCAGGGGATCACAGCATTTCCCCACCAAGGGAATTAACATCTCTCTTTCCCCTGTAGAGAGAGAAAGGACCAGCTGTCCACCCTTCTCAGGATACAATTGATCTGTTTTCCTGCAGATTACCAGGGGAGGAATAAAACAATAAAGGGCAAATTCCTCTGCTGGGTTCATTCCCAGTAGAAGTCAAATGGCGCACGGGGAGGTACTTCTGCTTTGACATCAACAATAGGAACTAAGATAGCGACCATAAAGTCCTGTCTGTCTAGCCTGGGAAAAGAATCAGATTGGAAAAGGGACAGAGGACCCCCGGAAGATCTAGGAAATGTATTGGTTGGGGGAGAAATAAACAGAAGCCCACAAAAAGTTGTGAAGTTGATTGGTTAGTTTGAAAGAGTGCTTGGTCCTTCCCAAGCCCAAGATAAAATAACACAAGCTTAACAAAGGTCTCTCTCAACTACCAACCCCCGCCACCAACATGCTCTCACCCTGCTCCTTCATGCATTGTGTCTCCATGGCAGCCATGTGGCCCTAACAGCCCCCTGGGATTCTGGAGCTGTGCAGCCTTGGAGCATGGACCTGTGCACAGCACCAGCTGCAGCACAGCTGGGAACAGATTAAGCTAGCTGGATGGGGACAGATACGCACTAGCTTCGGCATGGCACAAAATTTTTGGACACTGTCGTTTGTACTGGGCCTGGTGAAGACGAGGCTGAATGTTTCCCATGTTGGGATGTGAGATACCAAAACTGAATCCAGGACAGTACTTTATGGACTGTTTGCTCCAGCTTCTTCAATATACCTACCCCTAAGCTTTATCCTCCCATATGTGGGTTTCTGGAATGCTTTCCCTGTGATTCCTTGAAAGGGCCTCATTTCCACCTGCAACACTACTAGATATCAAAATTACCTCTAAAGCTGTAGTAATTTAAATGTATTTTATTGTCACACACAAAAACCTCCCAGAAAAATTATACAGAGAATCTAGAAAAAAGTTTCATGTGGCTATGGATATTTAGTTTACAATAAAATGGCATTTTAAAATTAGAATGAGTTGGGCTTTTGGTCAAGATGGCAGCATTGGCAGCATAGCACGTCCTTCCATGACCACATCAAAGTAAACACAAGTAAACTACAGGACAACCTGCCTGAAATCTAGCTGAGCAGAAGTCCTACAACTAGGGATATGAAGAAGAAGCAACATAGACTGGTAGGAGAGGCAGAAATGCAGAACAGGCTGGTCCAACACCCATGTGTGGTGGATAAAAATCAGGAAGGATATCTCACCTGTTGAGGTCCATCGGAAGGAATGAGGAGTCCCAGCCCCACACCAGCCTCCCTACCCTGGATTCCAGGGCAAGGAAGAGAAGTCCCCATAACTTCTGACTATAAAAACCAGCAGTGATTGTGGCTGAGTGAGACTGAGGGCTTCTGGAGTCCCCAGCATTTCCCTTAAAGGGCCCATACACAGACTTACTTGAACTCACTTGCTTTGAGCTCCAGCACTGGGGCAGCAGCTTGAAAGGCACCAGGGACATACAGAAAGTAACTGAATTGCATCAGGGTGAGAGCTGGAGGGGCAGCTTTCTCCCAAACAGAAGTGCTGGTAGAAGCCATTATTCCTTTTCTGACCGCTTTCCTCACCCACAGAGCCAGCAGACAGGCACCATATCTCCATCAACCTGACTAGCACTGTTTGCCCTGCCCTGGTGATTCCTTGAGACCTTGCCCCACCCAACTTGCAGGCCCACTCAAGCTGTTTCCAATGGCTTTTCCATACAAACGGTCTTTTCTTGGCTCATGCTTCAGATTTTCCCAAAATCTCTCAAACAAGCAACATCTGGCCTCAGTGTGCTCTGTACCTCTCTCTAAGTGACCCCAGGCCCAGTACTAGTGGCAGCTGGCCTTGGTTCACAACTTGGCCTCTTCTGGGCACCTCTAAGCCCAGCACAAGTAGCAGCTATCTGCAGATTGATTTGTAGCTCATGCCGGATGACTCACAGCAGAACGCAGGCAGTGGCTGACCATGGTTTGTACCTCTCAGGAGGCCCAGAGCCAGTGCACCCATGGACAGCTGCAGACCACACTGAAGCACCACCCAACCCCTCCACAAGTCACACACTTGAGGGGCGGACTCAGCAGGCACCAGAGCATCACTAAGTAAGTCCTGCTCTGTTGGGTGGGCCCCTGCACAGCTGGTTTTCCATGATAATTGCAGCCAGTCCTTGCAGCTGACTGCCCTGAAAGTAAATCCCTCCCATTGATATGCCAACAGCAATCAAGACTCAACTATAGAAGGAGGGTGTACACAACCCACGGGGGTTGGGGGAAGGGCATGCCTTAAGTGCCCAGCTCTGGTGAATGGGAGGCTGTGCCACTGAACCCTACAGAACACCTGCTACATTAGGCCACTCTACCAAACCCAGGATATGTAGCAGTTCTATGTAATACATAGAAATAAACACAGGGAGGCTGCCAAAATGAGGAGTCAATGAAACATGTCCCAAGTGAAAGAACAGAACAAAACTCCAGAAAAAGAACTGAAAAATGGAGACAAGCAATCTATGATATGCAGAGTTCAAAATACTGATTATAATGATGCTCTATGAACTTAGGGGAAGAGTAGAAGAATTTAGTGAGAACTTCAACAAAGGGATAGGAAATAAAAACTAAACTAAAAAACACAAAAAAGAACCACTAATAATTGAAGACTATTTTAATTGAAACTAAGAATACAGCCCTGGCTGGTGTGGCCCAGTGGGTTGGAACATCATCCCATAAACCAAATGATGGTAGATTTGATTCCTGGTCAGGGCACACGCACAGGCTGTGGGGTCAATTCCCAGTCAGGGTGTGTACAAGCAGTTAACCAATTGGTGTTTCTCTCTCACATTGACATTCCTTTTCTTGGTTCTCAGGCTGGCACTCAATCCACTGAACCACACCAGCCAGGGTGGATCTCTCTCTCTCTCTCTCTCTCTCTCTCTCTCTCTCTCCACTTCCTCTCTCTCCAAAAGCAATAAAAAAGTTCTCAGGAGAGGATAAAAAAAAAATTTTTTTTTAAAGAATACAGGGAATCAACAGAGGAGTAGATGAAGCAGAGGATTAAATCAGAAATTTGAAAGAGAAGGTAGCAGAAAATACCCAATTAGAACAGCAAAAAAGAAAACAATATCCCCCAAATGTGGATGGTATAAGGAGCCTCTGGGACAACTTCAAGTGTACCAACATTTTCATCATGGGGGTGCCAGAAGAAGGGAGACAGCAAGAAATTGAAAACCAAAAAAAAAAAAAGAAATTGAAAACCTATGTGAAAAAATAACAATGGAAAACTACTCTAACCTGGTGAAAGAAACAGACATATAAGTCGAGGAAGTGTAGAGAGTCCCAAACAAGCTAGACCCAAAGAGACCCACAACAAGACATATCATAATTAAAATGCAAAAGGTTAAAGACAAAGAGAATCTTAAAAACACCAAGAGAAAAGCAGTTAGTTACCTACAAGGGAGTTCCAATAAGACCATCAGCTGATTTCTCAACAGAAGCTCTGCAGGCCAGAAAAAAATGGCAAGAAATATTTAAAGTTATAAAAATCAAGGCCCTACAATCAAGATTACTCTACCCTGAAAAGCTATCATTTAGAATCAGAGTACAGATAAAGTGCTTCCCAGCCAAGAAAAAGCTAAAGGAGTTCATCACCACCAAACCAGTATTACATAAAATGCTCAAGTGTTTTCTAGAAGAAGGAGGAGGAAAAGAAGAATATGAATAACAAAATGGCAATAATTACATTATCTGTCAATAATTGAATCTAAAAAACAAAATAAACAAACAGCAGAGCAGAAATTGAGTCATAGATGCAGAGAACATTTTGACAGTTGCCAGCTGGGATGGGGTTTGGGTAGAAGGGTGAAAGAGGTGAAGGGATTAAGAAGTACAAATTGGTTGTTAGAGAATAGCCATGGGTATATAAAGTGCAGCATTGGGAATATAGTCAATAGTATACTAATAACTATGTATGTATGGTTTGGGATGGGTATGAGATTTATTGGGGTGATCACTTAGTAAGTTATATAATGTCTAATAATTCCAACATCTGCCACATCTGGGTTTGTTTCTGATGCTTGCTTTGTCTCTTCACATGATGTTTTTCTTGTCTTTTAGCATACCTTATAATTTTTGGTTGAAAGCCAGACATGATGTGTCAGGTAATAAGAACTGAAATAACTAAACTTTCACTATGAGGTATTTCTCTGTTTCTCTGCTAGGAGTTAGGCTATTTTTATTTCATTTTACTTCATGTTTTATTTGTCAATTACAGCTGACATTCAATATTATTTTATATTAGTTTCAGGTGTATACCCTAGTGGTTAGACATCTGTATAATTTACAAAGTGATCCCCCAGATAAGTCTAGTACCCACGTGGCACATGTATTGTTATTACAATATGATTGACTATAGTCCCTACTCTGTACTTTACATTCCTGTGACAATTTTATAACTGCCGATTTGTACTTTTTAATCCCTTTACCTTTTTCACCCAATCCCCCCCAACCCCTCTCCCATCTGGCAATCATCAGTTTGTTTTCTGTATAAGTTTGTTTCTGTTTTGTTCATTTATTTTGTTTGTTTTTTTTTAGATTCCACATATAAGTGAAACCATATGATGTTTGTCTTTTTCTGTCTGACTTATTTCACTTAGCATAATATTCTCTAGGTCTATCCATGTTGTCACAAATGGTAAGATTTCATTCTTTTCCTATGGCCAAGTAACATTACATTGTATATATGTACCACATCCTGTTTATCTACTTGTCTACTGATGGGCACTTAGGTTGCTTCCATATCTTGGCTTTTGTAAATAAGGCAATGATCATAGGGGTGCATATATTTTTTTGAATTAGTGTTTTGGATTTCTTCAGATAGGAGTTAGGCTGTTTAAAAAAATTTTTTTTTAAATCCTCACCTGAGGATTAAACATCGATGTAAGATAGAAACATCAATAGGCTGCCTCCTGCACAGGCCCTGACCAGGGACCAAACCTGCAAACTTTTGGTGTACTGGTTGACACTTCAACCAGCTGAGCAACCTGGACATGGCAGAGTTCGTTTTTTTTCTTTTATGTATATTTTATTGATTATGGTGTTACAGTTGTCCCAATTTCTTTTCCCTTTGCTCCCCTCTGCCCAGTACCCTCCTTTCCTCCACCAATCTCACCTCCTTTAGTTCATGTCCATGAGTCATGCATATAAGTTCTTTGAATTCACCCTTTCCCATATTATTCTTAACCTCCCCGTCTATTTTGTACCTACCAATTATGCTTCTTAATGCCTGCACCATTTCCCCATTTCTCCCCCTTCCCCTTCCCAACTGATAGCCCTCCAAATGATCCCAATACCTATGATTCTATTCCTATTCTGGTTATTTGCTTAGTTTTTGTTTTTATTTTTTATATTCTATTGTTGATAATTGTGAGTTTGTTGTCATTTTAATGTGAAGTTTTGATCCTCTTTTTCTTAAATAAGTCCCTTTAACATTTCATATAATAAGGGCTTGGTGATGATGAACTCCTTTAGCTTTACCCTGTCTGGGAAGCACTTTATCTACCCTTCCATTCTAAATGATATCTTTGCTGGATAGAGTAATCTTGGCTGTAGGTCCTTGCTTTTCATCACATTGAATACTTCTTGCCAGCCCCTTCTTGCCTGCAAAGTCTCTTTTGAGAAATCAGCTGATAGTCTTATGGGAACCCCTTTGTAGGTAACTTTCTGCTTTTCTCTTGCTGCTTTTAAGATTCTCTCTTTATCTTTAACCTTTGGTGTTTTAATTACGATGTGTCTTGGTGTGGTCCTCTTTGGGTCTGGCTTTTTTGGGACCCTCTGTGCTTCCTGGACTTGTATGTCTGTTTCTTTCACCAAATTGGGAAGTTTTCCTTCATTATTTTTTACATAGGTTTTCAATTTCTTGCTCTTCCTCTCCTCCTCTGGCACCCCTATGATTCAGATGTTGGCATATGTAAAGTTGTCCCAGAGGTTCCTAAGTCTCTCCTCGTTTTTTAAAAATTCTTGTTTCTTCATTCTTTACTGATTGACTGTTTGTTTCTTCCTTATGTTCCAGATCATTGACTTATACCCCGGTTTCCTTCCTTTCACCATTGGTTTCATGTGAATTTCCCTTCATTTCACTTAGCATAGCCTTCACTTCTTCCCTTATGCGGTTTCTGTACTCAAGCATATCTGTCAAGTGTGTGAGCATCTTTATCACTAGTGTTTTGAACTCTGCGTCTGTTAGACTGGCTATCTCCTCATCGCTTAGTTCTCTCACTAGAACCTTGATCTGTTCTCTCTTTTGGGTAATAATTCTCTGTCTCCTCATCTTGACAGGCTCCTGTGTTTTCCTCTGTGTCTTAGGTAGAGCTATCACACCTGTTAACATTATAAGGGGCAGAGCCTTAGATATTCATCAGTATGGGAGACCCATTTCACCATGTTGTGGCACTGTATTGGGGGAGGGTTCTAAGAGGGAACAATGTCACTTGCTCAGCACTCGCCCCTTTTATAGGCACTTCTCTCATTTCCTGTATGGGACTGGCATCTCTCTAGTTGTTGCCCTGGCCATGGTTCCCAGAGTGGGTGCGTTTTAAGACATTCTAGGACCATGGGGTCCCTCTAAACAAGCAGACTCTGCTGAGGGACCAGCAGTTTCTTCCTTTGCCCCAACCCCCACTGGTTTTCACAGTCAGAAGCAATGAGGGTTTATTTTCCCCAGCACTGGAACTGTGAACTGTGCAGTCCGGTCTGGTACTGGGAGTGCTTCCCAGGTGTCCCTCCCTACTTTTTTCAATGTGTGACTGTGCTTTCCCCAGCCGGCCACAGCCACTGTCATCATTTCCACACCGCATCCTCTGTGCCCCAGCTCTGCCCCTCCCACCTGTCTGTATGAGTATTTCTTTATATCTTTGTGGGACTTCCATGCAGCTTGATTTTCTGGAACTTCTGGTTGTCTCTAGTTTTGACATAGTTGTATTCCTCCTTAGTTGTGGAGGGAGACGCAGAATGTCTACTTACACCTCCACCTGGGCCGGAAGTCTAGGTTGTTTTTAATGCTGGCTATAGCTGTAGATGTCAGAAGTTTTAATTTTTTTTTACTGTCTTTTGTTTTTATCTTTCCTGCTCTCTTAGGTTTCCTCAGAAATTTTTCTAAAGAGTGTGCATCTTGCCATGCAGCTCTCTCAGTTGTCACTGTTATTATACTGGAGCCCTGCTGATGTGGTGGTCATGTACTTCAAGTACTGGGGGGAAGGGAAGTGTTCCATAATCTTATTATTAAATCTCAATTTATTTACAATGGGCCTGAGTTCTGGGGCTGGGACCCTAAAAAGGCTTTTTCCCCCCTTCTCCTAATGTAAAGCAGGAAGACTAGATGGGGCTGGAGTTCTCCAATTGCTCTTTTCACATAGGCTCTGGTAAAGTAATTTCCTGTGAGGACAAACCTTTGCTTTGGAAGTCAGAAGGCTCTGGGCACATTACAAAATGATTACTTTTTCTCTGAGTGTATTTCAGAGTGTTTATTTCTGCCTTTCCCCTTCCAGAAGCATGAGATATTTTTCTCTGACCTTCACCGTGAGAATCTGGTAGGTAGGTTCCTGGAAGCAAAACTCATGAGAGTATGTGGGCCTCTTGAAACTGGCACTAGTCCACAGGGTGAATGGACTGGTCCAGCTCCTGGGTTCACTGCTGATCAACCTGAGGTTACAGACTGGTCTGAAGGCAGGTAGCTGACCTCTATGCCAGTTCAGCAGTTTCCTACTGAAGACTGGAGCACTCAGCCTGCCACTCAAGACTGGTCTGCAGCCCCAACTGCTCAGGCCATAGAATGAGTAGGAACAACTATTAAGTGGTCTTAAGAGAGAGGGGGGGAAGAGAGAGAGGATGAGAGAAACATCAATTTGTTGTTCCATGTATTTATGCATTCATTGGTTGCTTCTTGTATGTGCTCTGACCAGGGATCAAACTCACGATCTTGGCATTTTGGGACAATGCTCTAAACAACTGAACTACCTTGCCAGGGCCTCTTTCACAAACTCTTAAACAAAATGGAAACAAGGGTAATGGAAAACGAAGAGTGTCTTAAAAAAAAAAAAAAAAGTCTGTGGCTAGTCCACACTCAGCCTGCAGGAATTTGTTTATTTGTTAATTATTGTTTATGTATTCTTGTTTATGTATGTACTAGTTCCTGGCTCCAATGGTGTCTGCTCCCTATAAGCTGTGATCTTCTCTATTTGCCTGTCTTTTCAGTTTTGGGGACAGTGGTTTACCCTAAAAAGATTTATTTTAAAACAATTGCATAGAAATCTAGAAAGAAATATTTGCAAATATAATGGTAACCAAACCTGAAGTGATTTTTGTCTTTTTTGTATTTTCAAAAATTTCTACCTTTAGAGTCAGAAAGAAAAAACACAAGCTTTTCTTTTTGTTGAGTACCATTATATGAGTACATTATTTAATGAAAAAGTATACAGTTATCCAAACAGATAAGGAAGTTCCGGATGTACTAAGATGGTACCTCTCCAAGACCTACTTAAAAAGGATCTATAAATAATATGAAAATGTGCTGCTTGTCATCCTGATACACCAAGGTTGAAGGTTCGATCCTTGGTCAGGGCACATATAATAATCAACCGATGAATGCATAAATAAGTGGAACAACAAATTGGTGTTTCCCTACCCATCTCTCTTTTCCTCTCTCTCTCTCAAATCAATAAATAAAAAAAGATATCTTGAAAGAAAATTTAAGATACTTTAAATTATTTTCTATAATCTCACCTACCCCATTAAATGATTCCACATTTTAATGTTTCTTTTCAACTTTAAACTTTAGGGGCATCATTACTTTTAGATAACTGAGATAATGGGATAGGTGTGGTTTTCAATATTGTTTTCCTTTCATATTATTATACAAACATAGTTTCATGTTTCATTATGATATCTGCAAACTTTTTATAGTATTAGTATTTAATAATTTATTGGTGGGTTTCTATTATTTTAAGTACCACTGACTTAAGTACTTCAGTACATACAGATTTCCTTTTTCTTTTGGCCTATTTCACTGGGTTTTAAATTCCTAGGTGAGGGACTGAGTCAAAGAATACCAGTTGGTTTTTGCTAAGTGCTACTTAAGTGTGCTTCTTGAAGGATTAGGTCAGTTTGGCCATTAGCCAGGTGTGAATGTATCTGATTCCCAAAGCTTTGACCAGCGTTGGGTATTTAATTTTTACACATTTAATGGATGTTAATTGGGACCATACTATACATACAGTCTTTAATTTGGATTTCCCTAATTACTAAGGAAGTTGAGGCTTTAAAAATATATATGTTTAGTGTTTGTATTTCCTCTTAGGTGTCTATTCCATTCAAAGCAACAGACATATTTTGAGCGCCCACTATATGCCAAGTGCTGTGTGCTTCCCTCTAAAATGAGTGGCCTAACAAAAATGACCATTTGGTGATAGGGTGCGGGAGTCAGAATAATATAGAAAATAAATGACAGAGTGTACTCAGTGGTAGAAGCACAATATTGGCAGGCAGTTTGGGCAAAATCCAGTGAGTAGAAGACAAAGGAGGAAGGAATTGATCCTGTCTGACACAGTATGCTTTTGCAGGGCAAGTAACTTTAAGCTGGGGTTGAACAATGGGTAAGATTCATCCAGGTGAGAAAAAGATGTCTGGAGAGAGGGAATAATTTGGAGAGAGATAAAGGGGGTTGAAAAACCTAAAAATATAGTACTTATTTTATGGAATTGTGACTGTTCCATTATAGTGAAAATGTGGAATCCTGGGGCTGAGGGATGGTGAATAAATGAGTCAGGGCTAACTTCAGGAGCCTGACCTTAGTTGTGAAGGTTTTTGTTGTTGTCATTCTTAAAAAGGAATGACATGAGCCCTGACTGGTATGGCTCAGTGGGTTGTGTGTCATCCTGCAAACTGAAAGGTCGCAGTTAGAATCCCAGTTAGGGCATATGCCTGGGTTGCGGGCTAGGTCCCAGTTAGGGGTTGGTAGTGTGCAAGAGGAAACCGATCAATGTTTCTCTCTCACATCAATGTTTCTCTTGCTCTCTTTCTACCTCCTTTACTCTCTCTCTAAAATTAAATAAAATATTTTTTTAATAAAAAGAGGAATGACATGAGCTAATGTATATTTTAGAAAGAACTTTCTGGCAGCTAATGAGAAGTAGATTTGGGGACACTGGAGTTTATAAGATGAGCCTAACTGTATCCTTAGCCATTTACCAAGGGTTAGAGAGATAGGACTAAAAATAAACTTTTTATGTAGTGTACACATTAACTCTTCATATGTCCTACTTAAAACTATATTCCCTGCCCTAGTTGGGTAGCTCAGTTAGTTAGAGCATTACCCCAATATGCTAAAGTTTCAGGTTCGATCCCTGATCAGGCACACACAAGAATCAATCAATAAATGCATAAATAAGTGGAACAACAAATTGATGTTTCTCTCATACACACAATCAATAAATAAAAATTGAAAACCTACATTCTCATTTCATGGCTTTTTAAAAAATGTTTATATTGTGGTAAAACATATATAACATTTACTATCTTAACTGTTTATAAGTATACAATTCATTTGTGTTAAGTAAATTCACATTGTTGTGAAGCCAATCACCAGATCATGGCTTTCCTTTTTAGTTAATTCAGTCAAGTTTTATTAATAAGAAGTTGAAATTTGTACAAATTCACTTTTTTGGTAATAATTACTATTGTTTGCTTAACACTTTATGTTGCATAATGTTCTTTATTTTATTTTTATTTTTTTATCCTCACCCAAGGACATGGGTATTGATTTTAGAGAGGGGGAAGGGAGGGAGAGAGAGAAGAAGGGAAACATTAATATGAGAGAGAAACATTGATCGGTTGCCAAACTGGCAACTTAACCATGTGCCCTGACAGGGAATGGAACCCTCAACCTTTCAGTTTACTGGATGAGGCTCCAACCAACCGAGCCACAGCAGCCAGGGCTGTTCTTTTAACATATGTGATCTTCTTTGATCCTCATAAACATACCTCTGAGGTAGATATTATCCCCATTTCACAGATGAGAAAGCTGAGGCCAAGAGATAAAAAGACCCAATAAGCTTGGAGTGTTTATCTTGGAGAAAGAAAGAGCATCACCCAGATTTGTAGGCTGAGGATTTCATCCATTCAGTCATTCACAAAACAAGTATTACCTGAGTACCCACTATATGCCCAGTGTAAGAATAATGTTGAGCAAAACAGACATAATTGATTGCATTTATGGAGCTCAAGGACTAGTGGGGGAAACAGACACTAATCAAGAAATCATAAAAATAATGTAATAATAAACTCTTATTGAAGGAAAGAAGTACCATGTTATGAGAATTTCTATATGAAAGTTACCAGACCACGTCCAGGGGTTAGGGAAGGTTTCCCCTAGGAAATAATATCTGGAGGTTTTTCTTCCTCTCTTCCACACACTCCACCCACAAGCTTCACCATCAAACTTCACAAGGAATGACAATGTAAAATATCTTCATTTGAGAGAAACCCAGGACTGAATATATATATTTATATGCATTTGTAAACCTTCCAAAAATGACTCATCCTGATGCATCTATGTGTCTAGTCCACAGTCTACTTTATTTTTTAAAAATATTTTTTAAATTTATTTTTAGAGAGAGGGGAAGGGAGAGGAAAAGAGAAGAAGAGAAACATTGATGTGAGAGGGAGACATCAATCGGTTACCTCTCACACATGCCTTGACCGGGGACTGGACCCACAACCCAGGCATGTGCCCTGATTGGGAATTGAATCAGAGACCTTTTGCTTTACAGGACCATGCCCAACCAACTGAGCCACACTGGTCAGGGCCATGATATACTGTACAGTCACTGACATTATCTGACTTGTATACGGACCTCATTCAGCCTTGTGAGGTAAGCAAGCAAGTATGACTATCTATGTCTTTTTTTTTTTTTTTAGAGAGGAGAAGCAAGGGAGAAAGAGGAGAGAAACATCCATCAGTTACTTCTCACATGCCCCCAACTAGGGACCTGGGCCACAATCCAGGCATGTGCCCTAGCACTCCAACCAACTGAGCCACACCAGCCAGGCTATCTACATTTTACTGATGAAGAATGACAGTGTCCAAGAGATTAGGTAACTTGCCTGAAGTTACATGATTAATGGTGGAGCTGGGATTTGAATCCAGGTCTTGTAACATCTCAGTGGTATTATTCATTTAATATTCATTCTTTCATTTATTCATTCATCCATCAAACATGTGCTGATCACCTTCTGAGTGCCAAGGTATGTATGAAGCAATCAAGAGCTACTGAAGGGTTTTAAGCAGGAAAGTAGCATGATCCAGTTTAGGTTTTAAAACCCTCTTCTGGATGAGAGGACAGAAAATGGTGGTTTTAAAAGTGCGGTCTGGTCCCTGGCCAGCGTGGCTCAGTTGGTTGGAGTATCATCCCATAGCTGAAAGCTTGCAAGTTCAATTCCCAGTCAGGGCACATACCTAGATTGCAGTTCTATCCTTGGTCCCAGTGCATATGATCTGGGCACATAAGGGAGGCAACCCAATCAATGCTTTTCTCTCACATCAATGTTTCTGTCTCTTCCTTCCCCTCTCTCTCTCTAAAAAAAAAAAAAAAAAATTAAAAAATGTTCTCTGGTGAGGATAAAAAAACTAAAAGTAAATAAAAATGTGGTCTGAGACCCACTACTGGGTCAGAATCTCTAGGGTTAGGGCTCAGGAATCTTAGATTAGCCAGGTCTGGGAATTCTTTTCTGGTTCTAATATGATAGAGAGAGAAGGAGGTGGTGCAACCAGTTAACATGACTAAGGTAGTGGCTGCAGTAACCAGGTGATAGGTGATGAGGTACAGAGACAAAGGAATGCACATCAGAGTCATTTAGATAGCATGGACAGGACTTCCCACTTGACCCTTCCTTAGATAGTGGCTGAGGTAGGAAGTAGAGCTGGGATTCCTACCTGGGTCCTCTGGCTCCAGAGCCTGTGGGCTTTACTGCATGTAGTTGTTTATAGCCACATCTTGATTATAAACATTGTATATTTAGTTATTTTAGCACTTGTTTTGCAAATCTCCTCTTATTGAAAACTGCCATTGAGCCTTGTAGTTCTTCCTTACTTTCATAAAACCTAGGAGAGAAATAAGGAACAGACAAATAAGGCCCTGAAAGTTTAAAAATATTTATTTCCTTGGGGCTGAGTACACAGGCAAGGAAAAAGTAAATTTGATTAGACAAGCATAGACTGGGGGAGAGAACAGGACACTCCTCCCCTTCTACACACCCTAGGAGGCTTCCAGGAAACCTTAAGACAATAATCCCAGAAGTCCAGAAGGTGACCCAATTTTCTCCCCAGGGTTATTACTGGGTGTCAGGCTGGAGCAGTCAGGAATTCAGGAAATTGTAAAGAAACCACAACAGCCTCAACAACCATCCTTCCAAACATCAACAGGAACAACCTCAAATAAAATTCATTAAAATTCATCTCCCTCCCACCCACGACCACAGACCTGAAGAAGGCAGATGGGACTATGGGAGAGGCTCTTTGCTGCTACTTCCCTAGCATGATTCATTCTCAACCCCAGCCTGGGTTTTCCAGGATCTCAAGAAAGCTCCGGAGTTTGGGGTGGGGACTTACATCCCTATTTCTGGGTCGGGGCACCAGAGGCTGAGGACACCTCCACTCTCTCCTCACAGCCAAGTAGGTCAGGATTAAAACAAACTGAAGCAAAGGTTGAGGTTGGCCATTCCAGAGGCAGACTGGCACAACCAGGTACCTGGAAAGGCCATAAGGGTTAAGTCAAGGGAGAGTGGAGATACTGGGTGAGAGGAATATGAGAAAGGGCGTGGCAAGGGTGTAAGACCCGGCGCGCGTGCGTGTGTGCGTGTAGTGTGTGTGTGTGTGTGTGTGTGTGTGGTTGTCAAGGGAGACTGGAGATCCTGGGGGAGAAAATATGGGAAAGGGCGTGGCAAGGGTCTAAGACCCGGCGCGCGTGCGTGCGTGCGTGCGTGTGTGTGAGTGTGTGTGTGTGTGTGTGTGTGTGTGTGTGTGTGTGTGTCTCCAATCAGAGAGCGAACGGCGGCGGGACAGAGGCGTGTCTTAGTCGAGATTGGATAACGGCCGGGTGCAGGGAGGTGGCTGCTCACCGCCTGGGCCCCGCCGCTTTGCAATTCCGCGTTATATACGGTGGAATGGGGTCGGACAGCATTACACGTCCCTGAATCCTACGCTCCTCGGCTTGCCGCAGAGTTCCTTGGGTCCTGGGTCCATTCTGTCCCAACCCAAGGTTCGCTACATCCTGGGTCCCCCAACCTTTCGCCCAGCTCCCCAAGATCCTGATCTTTAACATCTGCAGAACGAAATGGGCACAATCATGAATGTCTCAGAGGAAATAGTGCAGCTGCTCCAGCCCTACAACTTCGAGCTGTTACAGGACTTAAGCCCCATTTTGGAGGAGTACTGGTGAGACCTGGGGAAGGGGGAAGGGCCTCGCCAGGGGCCCGATCTTGATAACTGAAATTTGGGGGGTGGGAGAGACACTGCCCACAATTATCTCCTTAAAAAGAAGTTATCGGTCTCTCCTGTGCTGGCTGCACATCCCCGTTCTCGAAGTTGCAGGTAGTGTGGTATCTCAAAGAGACAGACCTCCAGGAAAGAAAGGCGGGGCGGGTGGAGGGGTGGGTGGGCGGTGGAGAGAGAGGCAGAAATAAGAGGATGGGATGAGGAATGCAAGAGGAGATGGCAACCAAGGGGAAAGAGTGTAGTGAGAAATGGTCTCTTAGGAATGGGGTTGATTTGAACTCCCAGTCCCACTAGCCTATAGATGATTCTTCTTTGTCTTTTGTGGCCTTGTGTAGCCATGTGTGCTGGCGTACATAGCACTGGTGTCCAGTGACAGCCTGCTCTTCACAATTATCATGTTATTTGCCAAGTGTTCCATCGTCCCTGCTGTGGAGGAGACAAGGTCAGGGAGTGCTTCGAGGTTTCCCCAGGCTCTCTGGCTTTGCCCTAGGCTTCTCAGAGGTGTTTGTGTGCCGACTGTGTGCTGCAGCCAATTTGCCAGGACCCACCTAGGTGGAAGCTATTGCCACATTCCTATACCACAGCCTTGTGTTGGTTCTAGGCATGGACCAGCACTTGTCACTTACTTCCAGCCCCATTGAGAGAGCAATAATCACAAAAACCTTGGACACAGCCCATGCAATGTGCTAGGTACTTTCTATATTAACACTGTTAGGAGAGGAGTATTATTCCCCCTTTACAAATAAGGAAACTGAGGCTCAGAGAACTAAGTAGTTTTTCCAGTGTCACACAGCTAGGTAGTGGCAGAGCTGGGACTTCAACCCAGAGAGCTCACTTAGATAGATATGTGGGCATTTCGCTAACCAGCACCCACCCATGAGCCCATCCCCTCTGCCTTCTGCCTGCCAGGGCAATCTCATTCCCCATAGCTCTGGTCTACCTACTGCTCATCTTTATGGGGCAGAACTACATGAAAACACGGAAGGGCTTCAACCTACAGAGACCTCTCGTCCTTTGGTCCCTTTGCCTTGCAATATTCAGGTAAGATACTCTTCATTCATCCTGTTCACCCTAGACCCTCACTCTGTCTCTAAAAGCTTTCTAGAAATCTCAATTGCATCAACTCCCCAAGTTGCCCCCAGCTCTCCCTATCTCATTCTCTCAGCTCTAGCTCCCCTCCCCAGCTTCCTCTCTCTTTCCTCCCCAGGCTTCAGACTGACAGTGTCTGTTCTCTCAGAAGTCCTCTTGTGCTCATGGAGTTTGTGTTCTTCCAACAAATTTCTCCAGAGTCTAATATCCTCTCCCAAGACCTTCCAATGACTTCCCTAGTGCCTCCTCTCCATTCTTTCTCCCCCATCAATCTCCCCTAACCTGTCACCCATCTCCTCATAGGCTTCTACCCATCCTGAGAACTCTGTCGCCTGACTCAACTTTCAGTCCCACCCTCCAGCATCCCCTGGTCCTTTCCCAGCCCTCATCTCCTCTAGATTACTGGTTGAATTTACCAGATTGGGCCCAGGATTTCAGAAGTCATGACTCCTGGAAGGGTGGGAAAGTGGCAGGGCTTGGGACAGTGAGCTGACCAGGCTGAGGGGGAATGGTGGATTGGTGTCTGGGAATGACCTTACACCCTTTTCCTCTGTCCCATTTCAGTATCCTGGGGGCAGTGAGGACGTGGGGCTATATGGGGACCGTGGTACTTAGGAAGAGCCTAAAGCGAACTGTGTGCTTCACCACCTTCCTCCAAGATTCCGTAGTCCAATTCTGGTCCTGCCTCTTTGTTCTCAGCAAGATCATTGAACTTGGTGAGTGGCAAGGCTTTGTGTCTCTGGCACCCAGTCAACTGCATCCTTCCTCAGGGCCCCTTTCACCCATCACATGGAGTCCCTTCCACACCCTTGGGTCCTAACAACACCTCTCACCCAAGCCCCTCTTCAGATTCTCTGCCACAAAGACACCTCTCCCTACCCTGAGAATTCCCCCTGTGCCCCCACATTCAGTGCAGAGGGTGGTCCCAACACTGGATGGTATGCCAGCTATGACTCCCCATCTCCCAGGAGACACAGCCTTCATCATCCTTCGTAAGCGGCCACTCATCTTTGTGCACTGGTTCCACCACAGCACGGTGCTAGTGTTCTCAAGCTTTGGATACAAGAACAAGGTGGCTGCAGGTGGCTGGTTCATGACCATGAACTATGGTGTCCATGCCATCATGTACACCTACTACACCCTGAAGGCTGCCAAAGTGAAGTCCCCCATGTGGTTTCCCAGGCTCATCACCAGCCTGCAGATCCTGCAGATGTTTATGGGAGCCACTGTCATCATCCTGGCTTACATCTGGAGACAGGAAAAGGGATGCCACACCACAATGGAACACCTCTTCTGGTCCATCATCTTGTATATGACCTATTTCATCCTCTTTGCTCACTTCTTCTACCAAGCCTACATAATGCCCCAGGTTAAAGCCAAGACCAAGAGCGAGTAAAGGTTTGGAGAAAAAGAAGCTCCAGGGTCTCTCCTTCCCAGGGCACTGAGGGACATGGTTTAGGTTTGGGAGAATGGTTAGGATGTGTGCCCCAAGGTGACAGGAAGTTATGACAGACAAGAAACATAAACTCTGGGAAGGGGGTGTGATCTAGTAGTTTAATGTTTCTGCTTTTTAATGTGAAGGCCAAGCAGGCCCTGGAATGGGGATGGGACTGAGAAGGATCCCCAGAGCTGAGTTATTTATATTTCTATATAGAAAACTTCCTCTTCTTGCTCTATTTTTAATTAAATATTTCAACAAAATTTCGGGTTTTGAGAATTTGGGGGAATAAAGGGTGTGCTATGATAGGAGATGGCTGCTGGCAGTGGGATGATAAGTAGGTGAGAAGTCTAAGAGGATGTTGGAAGGATGAGAGGCACACACGCAGACACTCAATAAGAATCCTAGGCCTGGTAGACACTTAATAAATATCTATTCCAGACCAGAATTTTATTGCTGTTAGGGACTCAAGCCCCTCATTGGAACAGTGAGAAACAGGTGCAGAAAGGCGGAATAACTTATCTAACGTCATAGGCTTCCTAAATTGCAGAGTTAACACCTGCTAGTAAGCGTTCCAGACAAGATCTTCCAGTTACTCTCCATGAGATCACGAGGTGGCGCCGCAGCCCCAGCTTTGGCCAACGCCGGCCTGGTAGCTAGTCCCCAAGCCTTCCACACAAAAATGTAAGCACGCGTGCGCACCTGTGCTCTAGGAACCCCCGACTTCCCCATCCTGGTGTTAGCAGCTGAGGGACACTGAAGCCCTAGAAGCTTGGGCTCTCACGTCTTCCTATACACCCAGCTTTCCTTTAGACGTGGAGGAGGATGAGGGGAAAAGGGCTGAGCCGCAACTCTGAAACATCAGGCTTTTGACTGTCCGCGCACATTTATTTCATTTATCTTTGAAAATGATAAATGGGAGAGGAGGAGTCTGGAGAAGGCGGGGTGGGCCAAGGGTGAGTTGGCCCCCGGGGAACTGGTCCCTGTTCCTGGCCTTAGTCCCAGGGGCGCAGACTCTGTGTAGGGTCCAGTCCACCCCTCAGGCCTGGGTCTCTCCTAGCCGGCTGCCTCCCTACCCCCAGCTGCCCCACCAGCATCCCTCTCAGACCCGGGGCGGTATCAAGCCAGTCAAGACTACCCCAGTCCAGGGAGGCTGTGAATTATCGACCTCGCCCTTGGGGATGATCCACAGGCCGAGCCACTCATACGGGCCTTTCCACAGCGTACTGACATGGACTGAGGTTGGCTGCTGCGGGCGGCCCAGGAACGGTGGGGTAGCTGAAAGAGGCGTGCTGTTTGGCCTTGAGCCTCAAGCTGGCCAGACTCGAGTTACACGGGTCCCGGTATACGTAGGGGGAGGAAGCTGCTGCTGCAGCAGCTGCGGCGGCCGAGGCGTAAGGGCAGGACACTGTCCCGGAGGACACTGCGGCCGGAGCCAGCCCAGGGGCCCCCCCGCCCAGACCCTGCAGGGCTCCGGGCCCTGGCACGGTGCCCGGGGCGGCCGCGGCCGAGGGCACCATGGAGGCGGTGATGGAGCTGGGTGGCGAGAAGACAGGCTGCGAAGCCAAAGGCCCCACGTTGACTGAATTGAAGGCGAACGGGAAGGTCTTGGCGGCCAGCGGTGGGCCGAGCGCCTTGGATGGCCAGTTGCCGTATGAGTAGCCGGGATACACCTCTTCGTAGGGCGGCACCAACCCTCCAAGGGGCGCCGCGAAGCCGCCCTTGCACAGCTCCGCCTGCTGGCTGCGCTCGCGCTTCCGCCACTTGGCGCGCCGGTTCTTGAACCACACCTGTGGGTGCGGGGGGAAAAAAGGCTGTCACGGCTGGGACCCCAGGGGGGTCCCGGACCGGGTCAGCTTGGCTGGTGGGTGGGTCACCCAGATCAGGGTTTAAGCCGGGGCGTTTAGGAGGATAAACGAATGAGGTGGCTGGAGACGGGAATGAGGGTCGTGGAGGAGCACACGGAATCAGGGAGCTGAGACAGAAGCAGTGGGCTGCAGAACTGCGTCAAGGGCGACGTGGGGGGGGGGTTGCAGTAGGATGGGGTCCAGGAGGCGTGACAAAGAGAATAAGCAGTAGTCTCAGGGGATAAGAAGCACGCGGCCTGGAGTAATAGGATGGAGTAAGATTGAAAATTGGTGGAAACAACGCCGTGTGGGGCAGCGGACCAGGGCCTTGGGACGTCAAGTGTCGGTGCGAGGATGGAACAGGCAGGGCAGAACCACAGGCTGCCGATTTCTAAGCTACTCGCTAAGCGGCCCGAGAGGATGGCCGGGATGGAGTACGGGCTGCGGATCTGGGAGCGCCGTACCCGTACTCGTGCCTCAGTGAGGTTGGTCCACACAGCGATCTCTTCGCGCGTACTCATGTCGGGGTAGCGGTTCCTCTGGAAGGTAGCCTCCAGCTCTTGCAGCTGCTGGCTGGTGAAGTGCGTGCGTTGCCGCCGCTGCTTCTTTTTCAGCGAGCAGTCTTCGGGGGAGCCGCCGGGCAGAGAAGCCGAGGCCTTCTCGGAGTCTGGGGCCGGGTGGGGGCAGGTGACAGGGATTCCCAGGCTGGGGTACCTTCTCCACCGGCCCCTCACTCCCACCCGGGCTCCACCCGCATTAGAGATTGAGTTGTTATCTCCCCTAATCCCAGAAGGGGGCGCGCTCACCGCTGTGTTCTTGGCCCTTGCAGCCGTGTTCTGGGAGTGGGGGGTGGGGAGTACCCGCATCTGACAGCGACAGGGCTGGGCTCCGGGCCTCCGCCTCGCTGAGCAGGCCGAACTCCATGGAGAGAAGTCTCTGGGGGAAGAGAAGACACAGACCAGGTCACTGGGGATAAAATCTTCGGGTTATCTGGTTCCCAGAAGTGTTTCCCCACAGGTTCACTGTCCCCTTCCTGCCCTAAGTTAGAATGGGGACACAGCAGCCGAAGGGGGAAAAGGTGTGTACGCAAAGATTTTATGCACATACACACTAGACTTTGTTTTGTTCACCCCTGGGCACCTAGAACTGTGCCTGGTTCACAGTTGGTGTTCAGAATATTTATTGAATTAATGAAAACCATACCATTGCACATCAAATGCCATATACCACATCCTCAAAAACTTCAGTTCCCTCTCACATGAATACCCAATATCTCCCCTAAACTTAACATGCTTCTCAGCCAGTCACACCTGAGATGCAGCTGGAACCTCTCCACTGGGAGAGATTTGATTTTGAACTAGGCCTGATATTTCTCCCATAAGGATAATCACTGCTATCAATTATGAGTACTGCATGCCTTTATCTCTTTATCTCTCCCTTCTCAAAAATGCATCAGCATTAAAAGTGTGAGTACCTTTTTCAGGTGAGGAAACTGAGAGTTGAAGTAATTATTAAGGGTCACAGAGCTTGTAAGTAGCGGAACTGGGATCTGAACCAGGTTTGGGAGACTCCTAATCTAACACATTTCTATCCGTTTGCTTTTTCAAATTATGTTCTTTGGGGCCCTATCCAGAAACCCCCTTAGGGACTGGAACTCAGGGCTAGCCTCAGGGATGAAACACTAGTCTGGCCATTCTTTGATCTGTTTCAACTAGAGCAGCCTTGCTTTTGTCTGTTTTTGTTGTTTTGTTTTGTTTTAATGCTTTCTGGAGAGACTTCATTTGAAGAAAGGGTTCCAGAATTAAAAAAAAAAGTTAAGCCCAGGCAGGTGTGGCACAGTGGATAGAGCACTAGCCTGCAAACCAAAGAAAAGGTCACTGGACTCATTCAGAGTTAGGGTACATGCCTGGGTTGCAGCCTGGCCCCAAGTTGGCACAATGCGAGAGGCAACCAATTGATGTTCCTCTCCCTTCCCTTTCTCTAAAAACAAATAAATAAAATCTTTTTTTTTTAAGTTGAAATCACTGTTCATTCTGGCTCTGTCTGCTTTGTGCCTGCCCAGACACATTTCATATCCTACCAGTCATTGTTCCACTCTCATGCACAGCCTCTACCAGGCCCACCCCAGGCAATAGATGTGAGCTTCTAAAAACCACCTTGCTACATTTACTCCCTATTCCAAACCTTGCCTGTCATTGCCCAGGAGCCTGCCTGCATTCCTCTTCAAGTTCCCCTGCAGGTTTCTCTTTTCCTTCTGGCTCTCCCAGGCCCCTTCTGGTAGGAGGAAGGGAAAGGGACACTAGTGGGACTCAGAAACTCTGGATGCCTCTAGGTCAGAGGAGGCTAAGGACAGAGGTACAGTGGTGAAAAGCTGGGTGAGAGGGGTCCATCTGCCTCCTCATTAACAGGGATTTAATACAGGCTATGCAAGGTGGCATTAATGTGGTGGATTAGCCTAAATTGAGATGTGTGTCACTTGGCAGCTCTGAATTTATTAGGAGCCTTTCTCAGGGAGGCACAGATGGGCAGTGGTCTATATGTGCACATGGTAATGCCCCCTTCAACCAGCTCAGAGATGACAGCTTCCCCCTACCCCCACTTCTTCAGTAAGATTGGGGTGGGACAGAGGTCAAGGCAGGAATTGAGAAACAGTCCTTGTTCTTTCCATTGGCAGAGGGGACTAGACCTTAGACCTTTTCCTAGGGTTAAAGAGGCAGGGCTGAAAGAAACCTAGGAAGGAAGGAGAGAAGTCAGGTCAGGGGTGGGGGTGCTCAGCTTACATCTCCCTTTTCAGGTCTGAGGTCAGAAGTCAGAGGCTTGAGGTTGGCTCAACAATGCTCCGGTGGAAGGGAAATGCCTTTGGGAGGGACCTGTGGCAGCCTTGACTAGTAGCTCTTCCCAAATAGCTGGGAAGGCTTAGAACTGAGGGCTGGTAAAAGGGGTGCTCTAAAACCTCCTCTTACTACCTACCCGAGAGGACAAAGAAGGTAAAGGGGGTCGAATATATGGTGGCAGAGAAGATTAGACTTTGAGTGGTGAGCACACAATAGAGTATGGAGATAAAAAGTTGCACACCTGAAATTTATATGTTATTAACCAGAGTTATCCCAATAAATTTAATGAAAAAATAAAATAATATATATTTTTTAAAGAGTCTTCAAAATGCAAACCATGCCCCCTGACTTCTCCAGAGGCCACAGGAGCAACACAGAATTGGGAAAAGAGAGACAGTTGCGTTTGCCTCTAGGGAAAGCTAAATCTTACCATTGCCATTTATCCTTCCAGTCTGTTTTGGCTCTAGACTTCTAATTTTCCAAACTCCCCTTCCCCGGCATTCCATACCTGTGTCTTGGTTTCACCCTTTATTTCAGCAGAGGGAGGCAGGGTGAGGAGAGATAAGGGCCAGAGTAAAAGATGAAGCTGAGAAAGCAGAGTTCAGGCTGTGTGTTTCCAGAGACAGACAGACACACATGCAGACACACATGGGTCCCCACTCAGACAAAATAAGCACTTGGACTTGGAGCTAGAGGCATACAAACACACACTCTCCCACACATGCGCTCCCACATTCAAGCAGACAGACACACACTGTCACACAGTCTCCTCTCTCTGTGACAGGGACAGCTGCCTTGGCTGTTTTGGAGCTAGCCATTACCCTCCCCCCTCCCCTTCCTGGTCCTTCTGAACCTCAGCTCTCAGTCCCAGGAACTAAGGACTCCATGAGGTAAGAGGAAGCCAAAGGAGCCAGGGGAGTGGTCCACACTCGGTGGCTTCTGGGCAGAGTCTGTTTAGCTAAGTGGGGAGACAGCAGGAGAATGCTAGAGGAAGAGGATGAGGTGGGGTCGAGGGGCAGAAACTGCCCAGGTCCCTTTTAGGAAAGTAATTTGGAATAGCACAAAGAAATTAGGCTTGGAGTCAAAAGATCTTGGTTCATGTCTTGGCTCCCAAACTTACTAGCTATGTGTTCTTGGCAAATTACTCTACCTCTCTGAGCATATTTTTTCATCTCTAGAAGGGGGATCATAATCCCTTCCCTATTTACCTTCAGTATTGTTATAAGGTTAAAATAAAACATAACATGTAAAAATGGGTAGGGGTACAGCTCTATCCAAGTATATTTTTTCTCATTCATTGAAGAGGATTATTTGGTACCTTCTGTGAGCTGGGCATTGAGTAAGGCACCAAGGATAGAGTGGTAAATATGATCTCATCCTTGTCTCTGCTCTTGAGTAGTTTACCTCCCTAGACCCTGTATCTCCCAGTGAAGAATTTCTCTGGTGAATTAAGAGATGAGTATGCCACATTTTAGAGAGGGATGAAAATGTGTGTTGTGAGCACTCACTCTGTCCTGAGCATAAAGGAGAGGCCAGTCAATCAGATAACAGCAAAATAGGTAGAGTAACCCAAGCTGGGAGCCATTTTGGGGACCAAGGACTGGTAAAGGAAAGAATGAAGCCTCAGGCTCCTGACTGGGCTAGTAATAGCAGATGGAGGGGATGAGGCTGAGAAGGGCCCTGAGTGTGAGACTGAAAATAACACTAAAGCCAGGCAGGCAATAGGAAGACAGAAGGTGGGGGCACAGGCCTCTAGCAGACTTGTGCCCTGATGGGCTGGTCAGGGAGAGGCTGGGGGCGCCAAGTGGTTGTCTGAGCTGGAGACAGGCTGGCTGAGGATTAAGCTCCCCCAAATTGCTCGAAGTCAGGAAGCTAGGAAGTTGGGACTGAGGCCAGGGACTTCACCTCACTTGGTGGACAGGGACAAGCAGTAAGTCTAGGAGCCAAACGTTTGGTTGATGCTGGTAGGAAACACCAGGCAGGGTCAAAGAGAGCCAAGAGGTAACAGTCATGCTTTGAGAGGGGCTACCTGTCCCACTTGCAGCCTTCCTGACACCCCCTACAGGAGAGGAATGGGCCAGGCCCCTCCACTAGTGTCAGGATGACAGTCCTAGCCCTAAGGAGAAGGTAGGGCCTATAGGTGCGCTCTGATTCAGAAGTGTGAGCTGGAATTACAAGAAGCTGTCATAAACTGTGGAAAAATAAAATATCCAAGATATATTGAGGTAGCGAGCATAGGCAATCACAGACCAGAGAGGCCATAGAGGGGAGGCCATGGTTTCTCCAAGGGACAGAAATTCGTGGCAAGAGGGCAACTGCCATGTGTACACTCTTTTATCCTGAAGCCAAAGCAGTAAATCAGGACCACAGCCAGAAAGCCCCAAAGAAGTTGCCATAACAATGCCTAAGGCAGGAAGCCCACCCTGGAACTTAAATAGGAGAAGAACTTTCTCTGGCAGGGACAAAATAAATAGGAAGATAAGAGGGGATGGAGTTGTGATGCTGTGGCTCAGCAAGGAGCAAGTGGCAAACAGGGTCATAAACCATTGTATAAACCTGAAACTGGAATGAGGCCCTCAAGTGCACACAGCCTCATATTCCTTAGTGATGCTGAGCACCCGAACTGTCTGGTCTGCTGAACTGCAGTGACAAATGGGAACAAATGAAGACAGCTGTAGACAAGGCTCCCAGCCTCAAGAGGAAACCCTAAGACTCAGGTGGAGGCAACAATAATTTTTTAAAATATGTTTATTGATTTTAGAGAAGAAAGGAGAGAGACATCAATGTGAGAGAGAATCATCGACTGGTTGCCTTCCATACACACCTTGACCCGGGATTGAACCTGAAACATAGGTATGTGCCCTGACTGGGAATCAAACCCCCAATCTTTTGGTATAAGGGATGATGCTCCAACCAACTCAGTCACACTGGCGAGGGTTAAGGCAGCAATAATTTGATGCACTTAATTTATTAAAAGGTAAATCAGGGATCAGGGAAATGAACCTCCACACTCTTCCCTCCCTTCCTTTCTTCTTGCCTTCAGAAAGTGTTAGGTTCTAAGACAGATCCCCAAGACTGGTAAGGCACAGACCCTAACTTCTAGGGGCCTGTAGTCTGGGGAGGGAAACAGAGCACAGGATGAAATGATGGGCTTCATGGGTCTGGTTCTCAGATTATGGGAGATAGATAAATGGAAGCCCACATAAGGGTACATTTTGGGGCTCAGAGATTGTAGCACATGGTTGAGCTAGGAATTGTGGAGACAGAGAAGGGGCAGAGGCTTCTAAATAATAGAGAAGGATTGGGAATGAGATGGCAGGGCAACAGGGAGCCTAGCTTGGCCAGGGTCTCAGTGTGGGCAATGCAAGATCAACAGAGAAAAATGAGTAAGGCTGGGGAAGTCGGCAATGAGGGGCAAAGGGTGGTGGTTCAGGTTTGATGCAATCTAGGCTGGAGCATCTTCAGCTTTTCCATGAAAAAACAAACAAACAAAAAAAAAAACCCTACTAAGACTAGTAAGAGAGAATACCACCCTGGGAAACTAGGGACACAACCTAAAACAGCTGCCACCAATATGAAATTTCTTCGAGATCTCCAGCCTTATGTTAAAAATTGAAGCAAATTTTGCATTCTATCCCATATTTAAAGTTATTATGTTTATTTAAATATAAAATTAAAGTTTTTTCTCCAAATCTCCAAGTGACATCATCACACCAGGAAGATCAATGGACCGTGTTTAGCCTGCAGCATCATGCTCCGCCCTCTCCTATACTGCCCTCTTCACCTCAGCCCCCTAAAGAGAAGCATTGCTCCAAGCAGTGGGAGTCACTGGAGGCTTATAGGCAGGAAAGTGACATCAGAGCAGCATCTTTGGGACCTTTATTTGCCATTGGTGAGCAGGTAGATTGGGCAGGGGAGAGACAGGAAAAGGACTCTCTGAAAGCAACTCTTTCTCATCCCACCACCTATCTTTTCCTTTCTCTCCCCATCACTCTTAGCATGGGTCCCTGTTGGTCACCATGGGCTAAACACTGTAAATAATCCCAAAGCTCAGGACCTAATGGATCCTTCAGGTTCGCTGCCATCTCCCTCCCCCACACTCTAGGAAGCATCATTTAGAGTGAATGGAGAAGAAAATATTTGGGTGACTCCTTCCTTCTCTCATGCCCACCCCAGCTCAGCTTCTGTCTGCCTCCCCTGCCCTCCCTTCCTGGGCCTGGTCTTGGGGTCCATATTCACATTTTTGAATAGCAGGCAGACAGAAGATAGATCAGAATCTTTGGCCTGGTAGAGTGGTTAAGCATTTGAGGAGCTCCCTTGAACTATTCCCAGAGAGAGGCCCGTCATTGGGAATCTTTCTGTGACTGGATCAGGGATGCTATCTGGCTGATATAATACCTGAGACACCACCCTTTCAAGCAAGTACTCTACATTTTAGGCATAATACAGTATTCCCTCACTTATTGTGGGTATTACGTTCTAGACCCCCACCCCCGCGATAGGTGAAAATCTGCAAAGTAGGAAGCTTACATTTATTTTAGTATTTATATATTTTAAGGCTTTATAAACCCTTCCCATAAACTTATAAACTGTTCCCAGTCCCTTATTAACCTTTCCCACTCCCTTATTAACCTTTCCCACACTTTTATAAGCACTACTTATGTTCTTAAACATATTCTACACTCTTAAACCTATGTAACTTTAACAACATACGTATACAGTACCGCAAAATCCCGTGATATAGTGAAAAATCTGCGATAAATAATTAAATATAATATTTTTTAAAATCCCGCGATACAGTGAGGCCGCGATAAGTGAACCGCGATACAGAGAGGGACTACTGTAATGGCAATGGACTACTGTAATGCTTCCTGCTTCTGTGATGCTTTTTCCATTTGCAAAGGGCTTTCATATATATGATTTAATTTAATTTTTACAGCCACGGTGAGTGGCAGGAATGACCATCCCCTTTTCACCTCTAAGAAGATGAATTTGTCTAAGCTTACGCAGATTGAAGAGACTGAAGAGGGACTGAGCTCTTTTCACTTCTTGCCCCCTTCACCCCAGCAGCCATTTGTGGCTCTGACTTGCACTGATCCTCCCAAGCCCTGAAGGATTCCATTTCTATTTCCTGCCTCTACCACCTCTCTGAAAATGAGCTCTGGAAGTTGGATGTCCAGTGTATGCCAAGGAACATTTTCCTATTCATCCTGTGCTCATATCACTCCAGTTCTTAGAGGCCCCCTCATCTCCAGTTTCAGGATTTGGGGAGCAAACAAGTCTTCTGCTTATCTATGCCTTTTATTATTTTGTGGAGTTCCACCCAATCTCACTTTTCAGAGGCCTAAACCTTGAAGTTGGCTCTTTCCAGCAGCCACTGGCTCCCCATCCTGCCTACTCTTTTCTGACCCTTTTCTAGGCCCATGACATTCTCCCTTAGAGCCAGTGACTCAGGCATGCACTCAGCTACATAGTTTTATGCAAGGAGGGGAGAACGGTTAGCTTTTTGTCTTCAATCATCTTCATTATAATGCCGTTGCTTTTTGGCCTTTTTGACAAAAGCAGAACTTTGGGCTAAGGTCTTCAGGGAACCATCTCTAATGCCTTCCTTATTCCTTTCCTGACTCAGAGCCTTTCATTTCACTTATAATTGTAATTTTAAAAGGTAATGGAAGCACAAGCTCCTGCAATGGTTATCTGAATGTGGTGGGGTATTGGGGTTTGATGCTACATTTATCAAAAAGGGGCAAGGAACAAAAAATGTTGAGAAACAATGTCCTAGCTCGTAATAAACAAACTTTAAAATTGAGGCATGGTGGTGGGAGTGAAGGGAGTATGTATTGTATGTCACACATGCATGGAGGTTGAGAAAGGTTGAGACCCAGTTGTTTAGATTATTTACTCATTGCTAAACACATTACCCTGCACTTGGTCCCCATGAAAACTCAGTCCCCAGTCTGGCTGTTTGTTCACTAACATAGACTGGGAGAGTTCTCTCTATTCTGTTCCCTTTGGCCTAATTGGGGTCTGCCTAGTTAAAGAGTTGGGGTCAGGTTAGGTGGTTATTATAGGGGTCCAAAGGAATCAGAGCCCTCTCCCAACCACAGGGAAAGCACACAGGGCAGCTGGGTAGGGCTGAGACCTCCTTCCCAACCAGGGTTGGGGGTCCATACAGGTTTCATGTTGGATCCAAATGTCTGGATTCCATTTGTCTCCTTCCTACCTCTTCTCAGCCACCAGAGTGCCTTTCAGATTGGTGGGGCTGAGGAAGCAAAAAGGGAAATAAGACCACAGGGCTTGCTTTGCTAAAGGGCTGTTGTTTTCTCTTCAGGCCTGGGGCCCCTGCTCTCTGCAGAGAAGGCACCTTTAGCCTGCTGACACCCAGTCAAGAAGTCTGGGGGTGTCTGATCAGCTGTATTGGGATTAGGGTTGCCTCCGAATTTGTGACAGAACTGAGGTTGACAGGGGCTCCTCCTTGCCCTCCCATTGCCCTTTGTGGTTTATTCCTTCTTTTTCTGGTCTTGATTCCCACTAGCAGTCCCCCGCATTGGCTTTGTCTCCCGGGATCTGGATTCTGGAAGTCCAGGTGATGCTTGGATCTGGTTTGGGTTGAAGAGGGAAGGCCAGGCTGCAACCTTTACTCTCACTCCCTGCTCCTGAGCCCCACAGCCCCTAGGAGCAGAAACAAGTTTGCAAAATGGGATTTGAGGTGACCCACTACAGCGAACCCCATTGCACACGCAGTAGCTGGGCAGGCGCTGACGCGTAAATGGACATGCCACTCGGCCAGGGACATTCTGTTCACCGCTGCCTGACACAGCGCCTGCTCCAGAGAGACCCACCTCGTCGCCTGGACATTCTGTCCGCTCCCAGCCCCGCGTGCTGCGGACATTCCGTCCGATTCGTGGCGGTCCCAGGCTGGGACCCATGCGGGCCCTGACACCCCAAGCCGGACACGCCAGATCCGCCGCCTGGTGACTCGGGTAGCCCAGGCACTTTCCTGCCGCCCGCACAGCGGCCATCGGACTCGGTCACGGCCAGCCTCTCACCACAAGGCTCTTATCGCAACTGCGAAGCAGCTGAGAAGAGAAGCGTGTGCGACTAGACGCACCCCTGCTCCCAGTCCTTGGAGTCTGAGTCCCAGCTGAGGGGAGTCGGGAGCCGCCAACTGCCCCCATACTGGGCAGCTGCCGCCAGCTCCCCCCACTGGCCAGGGCTTCGGCAACCCCTTTAACTCCCTGACTGCCTGCCCCGCGCCCTCGGATTCCAGGGTGCTTTCTGGTAATGGTTTCCCGACTCTATTCCCCGCTTCGCAGAGCCCCTGTCCTGGCTTCATGTCTCCGGTTTCCCTCTGGCTCCTCTGAATCTCCCCCTTTTTCTGTATCCTGAATTCTGACACTGAATTTCCCTTTCCCTAAGTCCTGGCCCTGGGTCTGCAGTCTGCCCTCTCAGTGTCGACCCTTCCCTCAGGTACCGTTCCCTAGTTGAGTCGACCCAAGTCCCGTTTTAGGGATCCCGAAGACCAGCCATGGCCCCTTGACCCCTGGAGCTCCGGTCCCCCGCATGGTCAAGCACTCACAGTGAGTCCCGCAGCAGGCAGACTCCCGGCAGCGGCGGCTGCGGCGGCGGCCGTAGTCCAGAGGGCTGGCAGGGGCCAGGGGCCGGGCACCCGGCCGAAGTGGGGGCTGCCCCCCTGCGCCCGGGCTGCCGCTCCGCTAGGACGCTCCGGGACTAGCTGAGGGAGAGAGTGAGCCTCGTCGCAAACTGCCACCCCCACCAGCCCCCATACACTTTATGGCAGCCCAGGGCGCCCCCAGCCCGCTGAGGCGAGCTTCTCTCGTAGGGCCCCGCCCCCTTCCAGCTGCGCTTCCCGGGCTCCACCCTTTCCAGCTGTGAAGATTCAGGTACCGCCTTCGGGGGTGGGGTCTGGCCTATGCACCACCCATAACCTCCGCCCCCTGACCAATCGGAGGGTCTCCTCAGCAACTGGGGCACGCCCCTCCCCACGTGGCTGAAACTGCGCTCCGGCAAAAATACTTAGGCAGTGCCAAACCGGAGAACGAAGGGTGGGTTGTGTAGCCCCAACGAGCCCGGGCCCGCCAGCGGCGAGGTGGGGCCAAGCCGCCACCCCGAGAGAAGTGGAGCGGTTCCGGGGATAGGGCTGCCGGGGTGCCAGGTGGGAGGGCGCAAAGGCCGAGAGAGGCCGCCGGTTTTCAGAGCTCAGACTTCGTTGCCGCTCAGGTTTCCGCGATTTTCTCCACTTGTCGCTGTCTGTCTCTCTGCTCCAGTCCTCCCCCGTCTCGCCTTTCTTTTCTCTTTTTTCTCCTCCACCGCTTTGCTCCTGCTGTTTGTCCCTGTCCTCCCTCCTCTGCCCCTTTGAAAAATTAATACTGTATCTTTCTCTCTGCTCCTCTTTTTCCTCACATCTTTTTCTCCTTCCTCTTGGCTATCTCGAGCCCTCTCCCCCTTTTTTTCTCTTCTCCAAGGAAGGTGGCTTCGTGGAGAAAGCAGAGTTTAGAATGAGATAAACCAAAGAATCATTCTAATCCTGCCACCAACCACACCATCACTGAGTGATCTGGGACAATTAACTGTCGCTCCCTTTTCCCCACCTACCCCCAAAAGTTAAAAGAAGCTCTCACTGAATCTCGAGGCTTGGACTGGGCACTCTTCAAGAGGCCTGGGTAGTTCATCTGTCAGTCGGCACTTTTGGCTTGCTCAGACTATGCTCTCCCAGCCTTAACAGGGCTAGCTTATCCTTTGTAATACCAGGTTCAGTTCTGTTGGCAAGGTGTGGCCTTGGTGCTTGCTAGTTAGGGAGTTGCAAGGAATAGGACAGATGTCCCAAGGAACATGTGGAGTCTGTTGAGTTGTTTGGGTGACCATCAGGACCTTAACCCTATCACACAATATGCTCCTAAGATAAATCTGACCAGTCATGTCTCTGCTTAAAACCCTTCAATGGCTCCTAACTGCCCTCAGGATAAAGGCCAAGCTCCCTTGCCTGGCATACAAGACTTTCAGGACCTGACTCTATTTGAATCCCCAATCTCCTAGTGGTTTCCTGCACACCTCTGGCCTTTCTTCTGACAGTAATGTATTTCCAGCTAGTCTTCATCTTGTCAATTTCTACTCATCCTCTTAAGCTCCTCTCAGACCTCATTTTCTCTGGGAAGCTGTTCCTGAACTCCCAAGTTAGCCAGATAGCTGGCCTCTTGCTCCCACAACGCTATACCCTCTATATTGAAGCGATCAGCTTATATGTTGTTGCCTATGATCCTAAGATTTAGGAGGGCAAGTACCATGTGTCCCCGACTTTTCTAATAATGTAGGAACTCAATACTGAAATATAAGAAGGAGATGTTTTACCTGGTAAGATGATGGAGGTTAGGAGGGGCCAGGGCATTGTCATCTCTCTCCTCCTCAACTCTAACATACCATCCCATTCATGCTCTTAGGTTGGTTAATTTTTGAAAGTATGTGGGAGTAGGGAGTTTTGGCCTACTTGGATGACTTTCCAATTTTTGGCTATCTAGGACCTCTCAATTTGATGTAGACCCAAGAGACCAAATCCCAGTTTTCAAATGAAGGTGGATAATGGCTCAGAGGTACTGTGAAAAAAGGTGCTGTGATGGTTGTATCCTCTTCCCCTCTCTTTGGGTGAAAGAGGCAAGATCCTCAGACCCAGAGACCAGGAGCTCAATGTGCAGGTGCAGGGAGCTGTTAAGGAGTTCTGCAAGTCTGATGTCAGGTCTCATGGGTTCTTTGAATTAGAGAATCCTAGCACATGGATGGTCTTTGGATCTCTTGTTTTGAGACTACATTACTATGGGGTTAAGTATAGAGCTTCCCTGAACTTGGATCATCCATAAATGGAATGAAATGGGGAGAGAGTTGATATCTTATTTCACTGCCTCCCAGCAATCTCTTCAGGTCTGCGGAGAATCCTGAGCTTTATTCCAGAAAACAGGCAGGAAATTCCACCAGTCAGTCTGCAAGGAGAAAACCCATCCTCATGTCCTTTTCCTATACACTCTCACTTCTAGGTAATTGTAAATATCCTACAACCTCTATCATCTCTTGCAGGAGGAGAGGCACCTGGAAGCAGGAGAGCGAAGATTGAGGTGGGTATCTAGCCCTTAGGCTTCTTAATATTTCTAAGGCAAACAGGAAAGGCTTCAGTTTCCTGTCACTAGTAATGTGGACTAATCCGTGTAATTAGCTTTGTTTCAGGCAGGTAAAGTGTCCAAGGCTTAGTATGAGAGGCAGAGCTGGGAGTCGCAGCCTGATAGGCTAGGGCATAAGAGATAGTGAAGGGCAGTGAAAAAGAAAACTGAACTGGAGGTGAGGACACCTGGGTTAGTCTCTCAGCTCTGCCAATAAGTAGTTATACGAACGTGGGGTCCATCTTTCCACTCTGGGACTCAGTTTCCTGCACTGTAAAATGAAGAGACCTGAATTAGATGCCCAAGGTTTTTCCTACCTCTCATTTTTTTCTATTTCTGCATGATAGGAATGGGGCACAAGACACAGAAATAAGAGTTGGAATGGAACAAACACATCTATGAGAAGCCAGAAAGGACAGGCGTACGGGAGAGTGGGTAAGAGGAGGTTGGAATAAATTGTGGAACTGGTCCTAGGATGGAGGGAGCCAGCAGCTGCCTCGTGTTGAAGTGTTCCCTTAAGGGGCACAATTTTGGTCCAAGTGACTGATTGAGGGTGGCCTGGATGGGGCAGGGAGGTGGGAGTAAAGTCGCCCGCTCAGCGTCTCAAAATGTACCCCGCCCCCTTTCCAGCAAATCATAGTTTTCCTCCCCGTACTGCCCAGCAGACATTTCCAAGTTGCACTGCAACCGAACTCTAGGTAACTCCACCTCTCCAACCACCTTGCACAATTCTCCATTTTTATTGGCTTTTATTACTGTCACTCAGAGAGTCCTTGTATCCATTGGTTGTTCTCCTACCTACCCTTTTCTTTCTCTCGTAATCTCACCTCCTAAGGCACAACCCACCTCTCGAAGTCAATTCTCTTTCTTCGATTGGATAGCTGGAGTGCCACTTTTCATAGTGCAAGTTATGATTGGTTGTTCGCGGCAGCGCTCGCGCAGTTACTAGGCAGCGGGATAGACTGAGGCTAGTTACCACGTCAGTGAGCTGACAGGGAAGGTAGCCGGCTCCACCACCCATTCCGGCCGACTCTTCCCGGCCGCTGTATGGTCCCAGACTACGGCCTCAACTTTCAGAAAAAGGGCTCTTTCTCTTTTCCCATCTGCTATCAGAGCCGGGAGAGCCGCTCGGAGACGCCTTCGGGGCCCGGGCTGGACATGAGTAGCGGCTGCGGGTCCTGGGACTAGGCCCCGCCATTTTGGATCCGCTGACAGGTCAGCGAAGTCTCTTCTTAGAGTTCCAGGGTCGTGAGGGCCGCCCTGACATCGCGATGGGGAATAAGGGGAGGAGGGCCTTTAAATTGGACGAGCCAGGGGTGGATTAAGCACGCAGGGGCAGGAATAAGACGAAGGAGAGATTGTTGTGGAAGGCAACTGGAAGGAATATAGGGGGCAAAGGTCAGGCTCCTGCCGCAGATGGGGCGACTTAAGCTCTGATTTCTGATCCCTTGCATCCTAAAGAGCATTGTACAATATCTACTTTTCAGGATTGATTTTAGACCTTAGATATGAATGTCTCTTTAGATTGTGTACAGCGTCCACTTCAGTGTGACTGCCACATTAACATAGCCAAATTGCTTCATTTATACTGAATGATGAACTAGTGCAACCTAGACTCAGGTAGTGAAAAGAGGTGTGCAAGGGTTGAGGCCAGCAGTGTGGGGACCTGGACTATGAGAGGCTTTCCTCTTACAGGGCAGCTCAAATGCCAGTCGGGGTCTGTGTAACCTCTGGATTTATCTTCTGAGTTGGTTTCTTCCTTTTCACAATCTGTTTTACAGATATTGTCTCCTGGTATATGTTTTTTGGTTGGCATTTTCTCCCAAGATCTTCTCTTGCCCTAAGGTTCAATCATAAGGAAGTCACTCTTATATGACATATTTGGCCAAAAGCAGAGAGAGGTTTGAAGATTGGTGAAGTTTGATACTGTTAGCCTATTATTTTTAGTGGGTAAAAAGAGTTGCAAGAGATGTTCAGGAAGTTTTAAGAGTGTAGAGTAAGGACAGCAGAATGAATGATAGGACATAACCCCAAAGAGTGTAGTTTATGGCACTGTGATGACATTTGATAAATTGCTGTATTGTAAACCTTAAAGTCCCCCAATGGTAGAGAGTGCCTTTAGAAATGAGGAATAGTGTAGATAGTGTTTTTAAATGCACAACACAAATTTGTATGCCTTTAAAATTTATTTTTTATTTATTGATTTGAGAGAGAGAGAGTTTATTGTTTCACTTAATTATGCATTCATTGGTTGATACTTGTATGTGCCCTGACCAGGGATTGAACCTTCAGCCTTGGCATATCGGGACAACGCTTTAACCAGCTGAGCTACCCAGCCAGGGCAGAAATTTGTATGCCTTTAATTCAAGTGCACAAGGCACTCCTCTTGGCCCTGTGGAGGATACAAATGAAAAGGTCTGTTTTGGGATTGCTCTGTTCAGCTTATTTACTTCGTAAAAGCAGTAGCATATACTTATATGTGCAGTGGCCCAGTTAGAGTTTGTAGTAGGGATAAAGCAGTATCAATCTAATGCCTTTCAGCATGTAGTGGACACTCAATAAATGTTATCTCTACCTAGTATTAGTTTTACTATGTGACATGGTTCTGGTCCTGGCAGTCAGGACATTTTCATGGCGAGGAAGTAGTAACAAGGAGAGTCAAAACCTCATTGTGTTAGAAGGGACAACTATCTAGAGTCCTGACTGTTTCTACTTAATGGCCTTCTCCCCTCCTGAAATTGTGTGTGTGTGTGTGTGTTGGGATAACGTTTATTGATTTAAAATAAGTGAGATGGAAATGGTATAGGCAACTATTTGCATTTTAAGTTGATATCCTAAGTTGCAGAATTAAAAAAAGAAAAAAGTAGAAAGTAGCTAATGAAATGACATAGCCCAGGAAGTATCTAAGGTTTGATGGAGCAGCCTTGCTCATCTGGGTTGATATGCCCTGTTAAGTTGAGTTGATATGCTTTGAATAATGAGGCAATCTAGTCTTTGGGTAGATAGTGTGACCAATCCAGTATCTTTTCAGTTTGGCCTGGAGGTGACTCAGGCATCAAAGATTTCCCCTTTGTTTTTTAACTTAAAAAATCACTTTCAAGATCACTTTCAAGATAGGAATAGTTCTTCATCCCTAGCCTCCACCCCAAATCAGAAAATTTGTACTTTTTTTAAGACTCGTGTTTGAGCTTTTTTAAAAAGGTGGCTGGTAGACTGTATGTTCTAATCTTTACAGTGATACTTACTGGCACAGTGGGAACTCAGGTTGTACACACTTCTCATGAGTAGCTGGGCACCAATTGCAGTTCAACTGTAGTTCTCGGAGTCCCACTACTATTTCTCTTTCTTGTGTTCCAGAAGGCAGAATGACTGACACTTTTAGATAATAACTTCATTGATAAGGTACTTAGACTCGCTACTGTGGGCAGCTAGATTGGAAGAAGACATAGCTCCTGCTTTTGAGGAGAACCACAGTATTTATATAGTACTCACTAGAAGGATTATTCTAGCCTTTGTACATCATTTCTTTTGACTGATCACAGTCTGTTCCTGTAGTTCAGTGTGACAAATTAGAATGATTCTGTTATTGGGGTATTGGTGGAGTTGAGTTGAAGGAGAGGGAAGGTTCCTTTTACCCTCAGGCTGGAAGAGCTATGTAAAGGTAATCGACAGCTCTGTAGCTATTATTGTTCCTCTTTTCTGTCAGTATGTCCAATAGTGACTGTTTCATTAAGTGAAAATACAATAGAGCATTGTGGGGATTTGGAGTCCCAATTGTAGTGGAGGTGATCACGGAAGTAATGATTTGTTGCCTTTACACAAACGAGGGATTACAAGCTCAAATGGCAAGTATCAAGCAAGTAAATGAATGAAGTGAGCCAGGTGGGAATGTATTAGGATTTAAAGGGAACTGTAGTTGTACTGGAATGTGGGCACAGTATGCCCAGTTTTCCTGTTTTTCAGAAGAAATTCGAAATTCAGATCATTGGGTTTGAAAATGTTGGCAGCTACTTAATGTTTTAAAAGACCTTTGCAGGTGGAACAAAATATGTCTGTGGACTGGATTCTACCCCATGACAGTGGATGATGATCCCTGATATACAAGATGGACAGGCCTTATGAGGTTGCAGTTCTCTTTATATATGCAGACTAACTTTTTATCTTTGTCCTACTCTGCCACTGTCACCCTCATACCTTGGGTGCCCTGAGTGGTTAAAAGATGAGTGAGAGAAACCTTTTTTTATTTTTTATTTCCTACCTGGCAGAAGGGACATCTTTGAATAGCTTTGGCCATATTTTACTAGCTCACCTTGCAATATAGTTCTTGGGATAAACTCATAGTCTCCAGAAGGAAAAGGTGCTGTGGAAGAGCGGAGGCACACTGGTCACTTGATTATCAGGTTTGGGAGGATTTTCCAGTCGTCCCAGCTTTTTTCCTGGTTTGACTTTCTCTTTCCCCCACCCTTTGTGTAAATTTCTTGAGCTCAGTAAGTTGTTTAGTAGTGCAGTAATTCTTGGTCACATTCAGAAAAGCACAACTATGGTGTGTTCCTTGGCCACTTCTGGAAAATTTGTAAACTCTGTATCTTTTTTCTCTGGAATGTCTGAGAAATTGAGTGAAGATAAACCTTGGAATGGCTAGTTGAGGGTTGTTTAGCTACCTGGTACCTCCTACCCTCTCAGAAAACCCATCAGTGTTCTCTTGGTTTGCACAGCTCTGCACTAGACACAAAATCGCCATGAAAAAAAAAAACAAAAACAAAAACTGAGTCTTTGCCTTTGGAGAATCTAACTTCTAATTTGTTAAGGACAATTTTAAAAGCAGTTAAGAAAAAAATAGCTTAAATAATGATGTACTAATTAATGACAGCTAGAACCAAAGAAAATAATATATACACATATATGAAGAATTGACAATCACATAATGAATTATATATTTCATCTAAGAAATGTGAACATGCAAATAGCACATGAGGAGACTTCAGGAAGATAGATGTCAGAATGGAAGCATTATGATTTGGCTGGTGGGTAAATGTGGATTCTTTTTATCTCTAGGGTTGCCTGTATAGAAGGTTTGTAACTTTTGGTACAGAAATAAATATGGGATGCAGAAAGAAGGTTTCTTTGCCTGACTTAGACTCCTTGTCTTTTCTGAAGTCACTGATCTCATAAGAGGTTGATGTAGCTGCACCGCTATTGAAGAGTCATTGTTGGTGTTAGTTTGTTCATTTATTTATTTGTTCACTTAGTATTTATCATAGTTCTTGCTATATATCAGACATTGAGAATAAAAAGATGAATAAATCATGGTTTCTTCCTGAGATGCTCATGGGCTCATGGGAAAGACAGACAAAATAATTATAAATCAGTATAAGATATATTTAAATAGAGCTATGTACAATGTTATGGGGAGACAAAAAAAGGAGTACTAATACTCTGGGGGAGGGGTTAGCTAAGAAAGACTAAACAGAGCTGGCATTATCATAGTAACAGCTAACATTTTTTTTTTTTTGGTTTTAATATCCCTGGTACCATGTTAGATGCTTTATAGGCTTCTTATTTAGGCCACACAACAAATGAATGAGGAGGTACTATCTCTATTTTGTAGTGGAGAACTATGAACTGGGGTTCAAGAGGTTAAGAAACTTAACTAAGATCATATAGGTAGTAACAGCATTGGAGCTCAGGTCTGTATTGATTCTGAAGCTTGTTCTTGTAACTGCTGGTATTCTGTCTCTTTCATTGAGTTTTGGATGGAATGAATAAGGCTTTACCAAGTGGACAAGAGAGGAGGAAATTATTAAAAATGGAAAGAGAATAGCATGTGCAAATGCAGAGAGACAGCAAAGACAATCACTTTAAAAAGAAGAAACATTTGGTACTCTAGTTTATATATATAGAGAATACGAGGTCTGTCTAGAAAGTATCCAGACATGTAATATGAAAAATAGAGACACTTATTGACTAAGACACAAGATATAAGAAACGTACATAGGACAATGACACATCAGTCCCCTTCAAAATAGGCACCTTGGGACCTCACACAGTTCTCCCAGTCACCATCAGCTGCCCTGTTGTATTTTCGTGAATCTCTTCGATGGTCTGAAATCTCTTTTCTTTCAAAGGTGATTTTAGTTCTGGAAAAAGCCAGAGGTTACAGGGTGCCAAATCTGGGCTATAGGGGGGCTGAGTCACCTGGGTGATTTGATGTGTTGCCAAAAAACTTTGCACAAGATGTGATGCATGAGCTGGTGTGTTGTCGTGATGAAGCTGCCAATCACCAGTTGCCCATAGCTGCGCCTTCTGAATCATCTGAATAGTTACCATGGAGGAATGTTTAAGCTCAACACAAAATTTGATACAGATTTGTTGCTCTGCTCTCTCAGTCATTTTCAGTGTGACAGCCACACAGTACACATGCTCATTCAACGACGTCTACCATCCCCAATGACTAGTGCAGTGAAGTCGTTGTTGTTCATGGATGCACATTCCAGTCCACTCTCTTGGCTGCCAGGTTACAGTGATGTTGCGCAAACCATTTTTTAAAAAAAGTATATTTTATTGATTATGCTGTTACAGTTGTCCCAGTTTTTTCCCTTGGCTCCCCTCTACCCAGTACCCTACTTCCTTCCAGCTGTCCCACCTCCCCTTAGTTCATGTCTGTGGGTTGTGCATATAAGTTCTTTGAATTCACCATTTTCCTATACTAGCCTTAACTTCCCCCTGTCTATTTTGTACCTACCAAATTTGCTTCTTAATCCCCATACCATTTCCCCATTTCACTCCCTTCCCCCTCCCAGCTGATAACCCTCCAAATGATCCCCATACCTATGATTCTGTTTCTGTTCTGGTTGTTGATAGTTGTGAGTTTGTTGTCATTTTAATGTTCATAGTGTTGATCTTCTTTTTCTTAAATAAGTCCCTTTACCATTTCATATAATAAGGGCTTGGTGATGATGAATTCCTTTAGCTTCCACCTTGTCTGGGAAACACTTTATCTGCCCTTCCATTCTAAATGATATCTTTGCTGGATAGAGTAATCTTGGTTGTACGTCCTTGCTTTTCATCACTTTGAATACTTCTTGCCAGTCCCTTCTTGCTTGCAAAGTTTCTTTTGAGAAATCAGCTGATAGTCTTATAGGAACCCCTTTGTAGGTAACTGTTCTTTTGCTGCTTTTAAGATTCTCTCTTTATCTTTAACCTTTGGTGTTTTAATTACGATGTGTCTTGGTGTGGTCCTCTTTGGGTCTAGCTTGTTTGGGACTCTCTGTGCTTCCTGGTCTTGTATGTCTATTTTTTTAGCCAAATTAAGAAAGTTTTTCTTCGTTATTTTTTTAAATAAGTTTTCAGTTTCTTGCTCTTCTTCTTTTCCTTCTGGCACCCCTATGATTTGGATGTTGGCACGTTTAAAGTTGTCCCAGAGGTTCCTAAGCCTCTCCTTGATTTTTTCAATTCTTGTTTCCTCATTCTGTACTGGTTGACTGTTTATTTCTTCCTTTTGTTCCAAATCGTTGATTTGAACCCTTGCTTCCTTCCCTTCACCATTGGTTTTGTGTGGATTTTCCTTTGTTTCATTTAGCATAGCCTTCACTTCTTCCCTTCTGCTTTTGCCATACTCAAGCATTTATCTGTCAAGTCTGTGTGCATCATTATCACCAGTGTTTTGAACTCTGCGTCTGTTAGGTTGGCTATCTCCTTGTCGCTTAGTTCTCCCACTGGAACCTTGATCTGTTCCCTCTTTTGGGCTATACTTATTTGTCTTTACAACTTGACAGCCTCCTGTGTTTGCCTCTGTGCCTTAGGTAGAGCTGTCACACCTGTTAGGTTGTAAGGGGCAGAGCCTTAGGTATTCATCAGAATGGGCAACCAATTTTACCATGTTGTGGCACTATATGTGGGGGAGAGGGCGTCTGAGGGAACAATGCCACTTGTCCAGCCCTCGCCCCTTTTCCAGGCACTTCATCTGTTCCCGTATGGGACTGGTGCCCCACTAACTGTTGCCCTGGTTGTGGTTCCCAGAGTGGGGGGGTTTTCAGACTTTCTAGGACCGTGGGGGCCCTCTAAACAAATGAACTCTGCTGAGAGACCGGCAGGTTCTTTCTGCGCCCCAACCCCCACTAATTTTCACAGTCAGAAGCGATGAGGCTTTATTTTCCCTGGCGCTGGGACTGTGAGCTATGTGGTCTGGTCTGGGGCTGTGATTACTCCCCAGCTGTCCCTTCCCACTTTTATAATGTGTGACTGCGTTTTCCGCCGTCTGGTCATAGCTGCTGCCTTGCTGCTGCTGCTGCTGCCGCTGCCACTGCCGCTGCCACCGGCACACCATGTTCTCTCCACCCCGGCTCTGTTTCTCCTTCCTGTCTAGATGAGTATTACTTCTTTTTATCTTTGTTTGTTGGACTTCCATGCGGTTCGATTTTCTGATAGTTTTGGTTGTTTTCAGTTTTGAGGTTGTCATATTTCTTCTTATGGTTGTGGAGGATGGCAAAGTGTGTCTACCTATGCCTCCATCTTGGCCGGAAGTTAGAAACCCTTATTGTTATATTAACAACGCCTGGACTTTCTCTGGACAGACCTTGTACATATGGCATACATGGGGCATCAATATCTTCCACCCAGCTTAAAAAACAGAACATCACCAAAACTGAGGCCACATGTATGCTCTTTCCTGACAGTCATCACCTCCGCTACTATTTTAAATTTTTTGTGAATTTCCCTGGGTATAGTCTTAGTAGTGTAATTGCTGAAATATAGGATTTGAAGTTCTTCAGCTTTGCAAGAGAATGCCAAATTATTATCCATATGAATTGTATCAAAATTTACATACTTAATCATGGTCTGCATTTTTGCCAATTCTTAAGACTGTCAGATTAAAATTTCTGTGCTATTTTGGGAGTGTAAAGTGGTATCTCATATAATCTTATTTTGTAATTTTCTTGATTATTAATGAAGCTCATAATCTTTATATATTTATTTGCTGTTTGTATTTCCTTATTCTGTAAAATGCCTATTCATGTTTCCTGCCAGTTTTAGGGAGGGTTTATAGTCTGTTTTTATATTTTTGTAGAAGTTATTTTATATTATGAATATTGCTTTTTTATTAGTGGTATATGTTACAAATATTTTCTCCCAGTTTGTAATTTACTTTTTCTCTCTTTTTTTATGGTATCTTTTGAATAAGTGTCTTTAATTTAAAAAAAAAAAATCTCATCTGAGGATATATTTATTGATTTGAGAGAGAGAGAGAAAGAAACATTGATGTGCGAGAGAAACATTGATTGGTTGTGTGTTGGGGATGTACCACAACCTAGGTTTGTGCCCTGACCACAGATCGAACCCTCAACCGTTGGTGTACAGGATGAGGCTCCAACCAACTGAGTCATCCAGCCAGGGCTAAATTATCTTTAATTTTTACATGGCCTAATTTACCAATTTTTTTTATGGGTTGTGTTTTTTGTTTACTGCTTAGGTGCTTCTCCCCTATGCTGAAATTATGAAAATATTCTTATAATCTTTTAAACATTTTCAAATTTTGCCTTTTTTATATTTAAGTCTAATTCATTTGAAATAGAATTTTTGTTATTCCATGAAGTAAGGATCCAATTTATTGTTTCTATTTCTCCTGCTTTTGTTTAGATCTAGAGGGAGTTGCCAGTTGATATAGTGACTCCTCTTTGGATCCTGTTAGGATGAGTAACTGGGATGTTGCAAAGCATCAATCTGAATGCTATAAATCCAGCTTTAAGCACACAGGGCTTTCAAAGGATATATGAGTGTGTTGCTCAGAGTCTGTGCCAGTGGTTTTATCTGGCCGGGGATGTTAGTTAGTGTGTACTTTTGGTTGTTCCTTCTCATGTTATTTCTGATACAAGATAAATCTTAAATTCTTTTCTGCCACACTTATATGTGGTCTGGTCTCCACAGGTCTTTGTAACCTTTTGACAAGGGGTTTTGAGCCATCAGGTACTAGATAGCAAGTGGTTCATCAGAGTTTCCCATTTGAAGCTGAAGGACTGATTCCCTTGGAAGATTCCCTGGGTGAAGAGACAAGTGCTCAGAGGCTAGAGGGAGATTAGGCAACTCTGCATAGTCTTTGAAAATAATTCCTTTTTTAGTTCCTAGATGTTTTTTTTTCCTAAGAAAAGTTTAAGACAATACTTTTTCTTTTTTTGCTTAGATTTTTGCTAACTTAGAAAATTGTTAGTTTTTGGTGCCTAATGAATTTTGATCAAGTATTAGGTTGATTACTTCAGTTGGAATCCTAATTCAAAATTTATCTCCTCCAGGAAGCTTCCGAAATAGCATGTAGATTCTACTAGTAACAATTAGTCTTATTGGCACTTCTGTTTGCAATTTGTAATACAGTGTTGTTGTTTACTTATTGCTGTTATTTTCAGTATGGGTGTTTTTTCTCATTCTTTTAGTTCTTTGAAAGAGAAATTAAGTATTCTTATTCTACAGTTCCCTTTCTCACCGCACCCCCCCACCCCAATTTTTTACAGTGAAGTACAGTACTGTAGGTATTCTCAGGGCCTGTCTTGTGCAAATATGCAAGTGGAATAATAACCTTATATTGAAGGCCTTTTTGAGCTTTACCTCCAGTTACTTCCCTAGAAATAATGTTCCAGCCAGTCTGGAATAATTATGATTCCATAAATACATACCGAATTTTCCTACGTATAAGCCTTTACTCATGCCATTCTCTCCTTATAATTTTGACTTTTTGAACCCTGTCTTTCAGGTGCCTTTCTAGGACTTCTGCCAGAAATGATATTCTTTAAGATTTTATTTACTTACTTTTAGAGAGAGGGGAAGGGAGGGAGAAAGATAGGAAGAGAAACATCAACGTGTGGTTGCCTCTTGCACGCCCCCCCAATGGGGTACCTGGTCTCTGCAACCCAGGCATGTGCCCTGACTGGGAATCAAACCAGTGACCCTTTGGTTCACAAATCAGCACTCAATCCACTGAGCCACACCAGCCAGGGCCAGAAATAATATTCTTTGCTTCACTCATGTAACACTGTGTCACTCATGTACTGGAGGTATTATATAAGTTTGTGTGTATATGTATGTGTTTTATCTAATCTAGATTATAAATTCCTTGTGGGTTGGTCACAATACAGGAACAATTCTGCATGACTGTGCCTAGCATTCTCTTAGCATGAGCTAATGAATGTCTGATGTTTGTTATTTAACTAACTTTGCTGCTTTTAATCATTTATAGATAGAATAATACAACTACTTTTCTTAAGAGCCTACTCATTTAAAAAAATCAGTTAATTAAAGATTTTAAAAAAGTAATAGGTAATATATGCATATGACACAAAATTAAAAAAGTACAAAATAATATACAGAGAAAAGTAAATCTTCCTATCACCCCTGTTCTGCAGTTCCCCAGTTCTTTTCTCTGAGGCAACCTCTGTGTTTCTTAAAAATCCTTTCAGAGATGTAGAGCATACTCATTTTGCCTAAGTAATTTAAGGAGGGAGAGATACTAGAGATTTTATCTTTCCTGGTGCTTTTAATTATTTTCAAATTTCTTCTTCTTGGTTCCCCTCCTCAGAAAATGTTGCATATTCTCATCTTTGAATCTTTTCAGGAAGAGAACATTGTTGTGTGCCTAGACCATTTGGAAAAAGATAGTCTTCTGAGACTAAGCTAGTTATTTATTTAAATTGTCATTAAAATAAATTTTGTCTTGCATTGGCCGGGTGGCTCATTGGTTGGAGCATCATCCTGTACACCAAAGGGTTGTGGGTTTGATTCCCGGTCAGGGCACATACCTGGGTTATGGGTTTGATCCCTGGTCAAGGTGTGTGTGGGAGGAAGCTGACTGATGTTTCTCTCACATTGATGTTGCTGTCTCTCTCTCTTTCTCTCAGATCAGTATAATATGCCCTAGGGTGAGGATTAAAATAAATAAATGAATAAAATTAATTTTGTCTTATGTTGGATGCCCTGATGGATTGGGGGAGGTGTTTAGGCCTGGACAAAATTTGTACCAGTTCTGTTTTCCTTTATTGTAGTGTTTTGCATATTTCTCACTTTCTGGGTGCCCTGTCTTGTGCAAAATATGCAAATGGAGCTACTTGCAGGATTCATTTTTCTTTTAGATCACATTAAACTCTATAAATGCCTTATGGGCAGAAATGTACAGTAATGCATTCTTCTGTAAAAAAAATTAAAACATTATAGATAAGGCTAAAATATTCTCTGATTGTACCCAGATTTCACCGTACCTTCTCTAGAGATAATTATTGTTATTGAGTTTGGGGTACATCTCCATAGACCTTTTATTCTGTGTTTATATATCTATATATATACCTGTATAAAATATATTAAGTACACTTAAAAACATGGATGACTCACATAAAATTTCAAGGGAAAAGCAAATTGTAGAATATATACAACATATTAGTTATATAAAGTATAAAAATGCAGAATAATACTATATATTGTTTAAAGATACATACCAATGAAGTAAAAGTATAAAAAACATAAAAGTTTAATAAACATCAGATTCAGAATAGTGGGAGCTGTGAATGAAAGAGGAGGGTATGATTAGGGAGGACACACAGAGACTTCAGTTGTACTATTCTTAATCTGGATACTGGCCATTATGTTACTCTTTATATCTTACTACATGTTAAATATTGCATTTTTAAATTTTTATTTTATTTTTTAATTTTTATTTATTGATTTGAGGGAGGGAAGAGAGAGGGGAACACACACATATATAAGTACATATATATCCAAAACAAATTAAGCACAAATCAACAGCCAAGTCTCTTTTTCTTTAAAGATTTTATTTTTAATATTTATTTATTTATTTAGAGAAAGGGAGGGAGAGAGAGATTGAGGAAGAGAAACATCGATTTATTGTTCCACTTAACTCATGCATTCATTGGTTGATTCTTGTATGTGCACTGGACTGGGGATCGAATCCACAACCTTGGCATATCGGGACAGTGCTCTAACCAACCAAGCTACCTGGCCAGGATTTATTTATTTTTTAGAGAGAGGGGAAGGGAGGGAGAAAGAGAGAATCGTTAATGTGTGAGAGAGAAACATCGATTGGTTGCCTCTCTCATACCCCCCTTTTCCCCACACTGAGGGATCTGGCCTGCAACCCAGGCAGGTTCCCTGATTGAGAATCAAACTGGCGACCTTTCAGTTCACAGGCTGGCACTCAACCCACTAAGCCACACCAGCCAGAGTGAAATTCTGTTTTTGTTTAAAAAATATTTTCACTTGGAGAGAGAATTAAATATCTTTTCTAAGTGCTTTTCCAGGCAGCAGAGAAAATGGTAGTTAGGTTGGGAGCACTTAAAATACTAAAATAGTATTTCAGCTTTACTTCAGATACTCATATAGAAGCAGTTTTAATAAGAGCCTACTTTTCATTCTGCTTATTAGAGATTTCCTGCTATAAGCAAATGAACTTGACTTTTCAGAACTTTTCAAAGGTTGTATCATTGGTACTGTCCAGTTTTATGGAGTTGACTTGGCAGAATGGATGTGCTTTTCTAACAGCCTTCTTTCTTTTAACTTGAACCTTCATTATTTTTTGAATGGATAAAAAAAGAACAAAGGGAAAATCTGAAATGTTGATAATATATCTTTAAGAACACAGATGTGTCTGCATACCTAACAGCCTCATAGGAGAGATTTTTGGGGACAATTAACTTTGAAGAATTTGATATATTTACTGGAGATTGTTGAGGTGCCTTTTGAGAAATTTTGTGAATTGATACTTTTTGAAACTTCCAGAAATCTTGGTACTGAAATGTTAAATTATAATTCTAACCTTACCAGGCATATAGGTTTAAGTATGGATATGCTCTGGATAAGCAAATATTAACTAGACTTTTTTCTTAACTGTTTTTCGTAGGTTTGCCAGGATGGTGGATAAGAATATTTACATCATTCAAGGGGAGATTAACATTGTGGTTGGGGCCATCAAACGAAATGCCCGATGGAGCACACATACTCCATTGGTAAGTGGGGAATGGGCAGAAAGCTTGGTCACTGATTTGTTGTTGGGAATCTGTGCATGGTTAAAACAGTAATCAATTTCCCAGTAATAATGAGAATAGTAGGAATTCAGAGTTGTTCTTGATATCAAGGACCCTTCTGTTTTATTCCAACTAGTGTCAAATTTACAAGCTGCCTTTTTTCCCGAGACCCAAAAGATGAAACCATTCTTTTATTTATTTATTAAAGCAGTCTTTTTAAAAATTGATTTTAGAGAGAGCTAGGAAGGAGGAGAGAGACAGAGAGTGAGAGAGAAATGTTGATTTGTTGTTCCACTTATTTATACATTGATTGGTTTATTCTTTTATATGCCCTGACCAGGGATTGAACCTGCAACTTTGGCATATTGGAACCAATGCTCTAACCAACTGAGCTATCTGGCCAGGGCCTGATACCATTCTTCTAACTGTTTTTGCAAACAACTTAAGCTAGTATTTGGGACCTCTTTAAAATGCCTAAAAATGTCAGAAATATTTCTTATTTTCCAATTCCATAGGGCTGTCAAATTCTCTTAAGTTAGTTTAGTTATTTATACATGGAGTATGGTTGGTGATGGTAATCCTTGGGAGTTCAGCAAGCTTCTATATATAGACTAGGCCATATCTTGCCAATCAGATGAATAAGGAATTTACCTGCTGTAAAGCTAGCTTTCTTTGTTACATATGTATGCTCAAGGATATTTTTTGTACAGTTGTACAGAACACTTTTTGGTACAATTGTAAAAACAAATTTAGACATTTCCAATTTGTTGTTTGGAAATTTCTCATGTTTATTTATAGAAATAGATTGTTTTAGAAGTGAGATGAAGTCAGGAATGTCTTTGAAATGAATACGTGTTATTATATAATGAGTATGAAGAAGGAGAAGAGATAGAATAACACACATGTCTTAATCTGTTTGGGATGCTATAACAAAATACCACAAACTAGGTAACTTATAAATAACAGAAATTTATTTTTCACAATTCTGGAGTCTGGAAGTTTGAGATCAGGATGCCATCATGGCCAAGTGGGCCCTGTCTTCAGGTCTCAGACTTCTCATTCTGTCCTCACATGGAAGGGGCAAGGGAGCTCTCTTGGGCTTCTTCTATAGGGCATTAATTTCATTCATGAGGGCTCTGCCCTCATGACCTAATCATCACCTTTTAAAGACCTCACTTTCTGATACTATCACATTGGACATTAGTATTTCAACATTTAAGTTTTGAGGTGACACAAACATTTATACTGTAGCAAATATAAAGGACCTGGCAATCTGTGGTAGCATAAGTGCTGTGGTCATGGTATAGATTAATACTTTAGGGCTTACTATTTTAGGTAAGCCCAGAGGACCTCTATGAATTAAGAGATTAAGGAACTGGAAAAATGTATAGCTCATTTTTTTTCCTAAGAAGAAAAACTTACTGGAGCCCTTGATCTGTCCTTTATTCCTTTTTCCTCTTTGTCTGACAATGACTTTAAAAAAAATACCTATATGTTGCAGGATGAAGAACGGGATCCTCTGCTGCATAGTTTCAGTCATCTAAAGGAGGTCTTAAACAATATAACAGGTAAGACCTCATATCTGCAGGGATAGACAACTTTTTCTGTAAAAAACTATTACAGGGATGGACAGACTTCTGTAAAGTAAATATTGTAGGCTTTGCAGGCCATAGCAACTATGAAACTATTCAAATCTTCCATGGTAGCTCGAAAGCAGACATAGATAATACTTAAATGAAAAAAGAAACAGGTTGTAAGCCAGGTTTTGACCCATGGATATAGATTACCTCTGGTTTATTGTATTGCTGGTCCTTTTCCTAGAGTTCCTATAAGGGCATCTCACTTTAGTGGAGAGTTAGCATTCATGCAACAATAAGTTTCCTTCATTGTTTATAAGTTATTTTGGTTATTTTTTTGATTTGGTTTTGTTTTAACTACTTTCTTTGTTTACTTCATGCATGCCATGAGGTAGGAAGTTGGTGGCACCAATAAAGTTTTTAGTATTTGCAAAATGCTAAAACTTTCTCTTGTAGATAGTCATTGTCACTTTTAGGGCCTTAGCTTTCTGTAGTGCAGATTTTTCAGTCTCCATGTGTTCTCAGAAAATTTTTTCCCACCTTTTCTCCCTAATCATAATAAGCTTATGGAATATTTATGAGGGAGGGACCCAGAATCCCCCTAGAATTTATTTATAAAAAATTGTGTATTTATTCTTACATGTTTAAACTTCAGTCATTTTCAAAGAACTCTCCATTTGATGCAGTACACCTATCGAGATGTTTTTTCCACTGCTCAAAACAATTTTTGAACTTGTTGATTTTTATGCCTTTTAGTGCTTCTGCCATTTTTTGTTTCACCTTTTACACATTGGCAAAATGTTTCCCTTTGAGGACTTTTTCGTCTGGGAAAACAAAATGAAGTCGCTCCAGGCGAGATTGGGTGAATAGGGAGGGTGTGGCATGGGGATCATGCCGTTTTTGGTCAAAAACTGCTGAAAATTCAGCACAGTGTAGGCAGGTGCACTTGTAAATCACCATCATGAAATGGGCAAACATGTTGAAAGAGTCTTAAAAAAAATTCACTGAAGTTGAACACAGCCTCTCACAACAATGCCAGCTGGTACACTGATACAGATGGGTTCCTAGAACACTCACCTAGTGGGGGAAGCCTGTACTGCAAGGGGCCCGCCCTCTAGAAAATAATTTCAGGGTTTTTTTGGTTCCTTTTTGTGTATTTTTAGAATTTTAAAATCCATTTTCATGTTTATTACCTTATTGAACTCTTACACTACCCTGTAAGGGAGGCTTGGCATATATTGTACCTTTATATGGATGAAGTTGAAGCCCAGAGACCTTTTAAGTGATTTAGCTAAGGTCACACTGATCCTAAGGGGTGGAGTCAAAACTAGAATTCTTCTCCCTAATGCCTGGTTTAGTGCTCTGTTCTGTATTGCTTCTGTTCATACAATTAGAAGAGAACGTATCTAGGGATTGCCTTATATATGTGTATATATATGTGTGTTGTTGGGGAGGCAAGTCTCAATACCTTTGGGTTTTTCAAGACAGGACAAAAGAGACTGAAAGGGAAAGCCTCAGAGCTGTGTTGCTATGTTGACTGTAAGGACTTCTACAATGTTATATTCCTGGAATGGTTTTAGCTGGTAACATATCTAAGACCACAATTGAAATTGGTTTTTAGGCTTATGCAAATTAAATAACAATAAACAAACAAATGCATTTCCTCCTTTCATGAGGAATATAGGAGAATATCTGGAGAAAAATTTCATATTACTTTTCTAAACATTGGCTGAAGTTATCTAAGGATTCCCTACATGTTTTCTTTAAAGGCGCAAATTCCACATTATCTGAAAGCATTGGAAATGTTAGTCAGGAAGGATCAAATATAGAGGAGGTGGTTGTTAGCTACTTAGCAGAGTTAATGTTTCAACTAGATGTCAGGTTCTTTATGGCCTATATTGTAAGTGACTTTGATGCTTTAGAAAGAGTTGGTTGCTTGCACAGATTTTTTTTTTAAACTTTACAGATAAAGCTTACATATCCAAATAAGAAAGAAAACATCATGAGTAGGTATTTATAACTCTTTGGTAGTTCAGAGTACTATCTAAGAGATGTTAAGAGGATTAAACAAGTGAATATATTTGGAAACATTTGGTAAACATTTTAAGATTTTATTTATTTTTAGAGAGGGGAAGGTAGGGAAGAAAAAAGAGAAACATCTATGTGAGAAACATTGATCAGCTGTCTCTCTCATACACCCCAGACTGGGGACTGCACCTGCAACCCAAGCATGTGCCCTGACCTGGAACCAGCAACCCTCTGCTTTGTGGGACCACACCCAACAAATCAAGTGACACCAGTCAGGGCTGGCAAACATTTTATACACAACCTAGGATTGTTGTATTGGTTGGGAACACCCTAAAATGGGTGAGATCAGACTGGAGTAGCCTTGTAAGCCTTTTGGGCACTCTGTGGATGTTGAGGGGCTGTGCTGTTGCTGCTATCCTGACAGCCTGTCCAATCCATATCCCGTACTTGTTTTCTCTATCCTGACATATCCTGAGACTTCAACTCAGAGACTCTCTCTGTGGTGAGTGGTACAGGCCAGGACTTGGGGATTGGTAGACCATGTAAGAGCTACCTCGTTGAGTTTGCTGCCTAATTTTCTTATACCCTTGAGTTAGGAATCCAAATTATCTGCTGCTTGAAACTAAAAACCAGAATGTGCTGAGAAGCTAGTTCTGTCAGTGGTACTAGGAACGTGCCTGGTTGTTACCAAGCTTTGCTCTGGAGGAGGAAGAGAGTGCTGGTATTTTCTAGGGGCAAATAGATATGGCAAATGTTGAAATGGTGCCTGCCAAGGTTGCCCTGTTGTTGTTGGGTTTTAGCATATTACCTGCCTAAGAAAATGACAGAGTGAACCTGAAATAGAGCGTTTCATGGTCTTTTGATTGGTTTTGACCCCCCCACCCCAAGCTGGCTTCTAGGAGCAGGTTTATGGATCAGCTGCCCCTGTGGTCCTGGACTCTGCAATCCATGACGAATTTCTTGTTTTTTTTACTGAAACAAACAGATTTTTCTGATTGGCGGTGTCAGGAGGACTGCTTTTTTGGAAGCCTGTTAATGGTCGGAGGCTGGGAAAGGATTTTGAACTTGGAGAGAGTAACTAATGAGAATGCTCTTGCTATGTGACTAGAAATGGTGTACTACTTAGATTGGGTGAGGTATGGCAGGAATTCTAGGACTTCCACTCAATTTAACTCATGAAACTGACTTGGGCATGGTCTGTTTTTACAAAGGCTTTCTATTTGCATTTTTTCTAGGCTTTCTGCAGGCTTAGTTGGTTAAGAATATTACTGTAGGAAATAGGGGGTTTATTGGACATTGTCAGTAAACCAAAATGATTTTTTTCTTTTCTTGTAAACATAAGCACTACCTATTCCTCCTGGAGTATTATCTGAGCATTGTGAAAGAAGTAAGTCTATTGTTTCTAGTAAGGTTGGCTAAATCAATACCTGTTATTCTCACAAATATGTATCTCTGGACCACTCTTACAATCAGTATTTGCCAAAACTGCATGGTGACTTCATGCTCTGTAGCATTTAGAGTAATAGAATATTCTAACACCAAATCTAGGAGAAGGTTGCACTTGGAATATACAGGATGCCTAAGAGCAAAGTTTGCCTATTGCTACTTTCCATAAAGCCTTTGCTCACCACCCTCACCACCAGTGAGACTTGACTGTTGTCCCTTTTAGGAATCCTTTTAGGAGGTTATTCTGAAGAAGTTAAAGCAGATGTGTGATTGCCAGAGGTGAGGAAGGGGTGTGGAGAATGGATACAGCTTTCTTTTTGGGGTGAAGACAATGTTCTGGAATTAGGTAGTGGTTATGGTTGTAGCACTCTGCGAATTACTGAAAACCATTGAATTGTATGCTTCAAAAGGGTGAATTTTATGGAATGTGAATTATGTCTTAATTTTTAAAAACAGCAAATGTAGGTTAGAAAGGTGATGGGGTTTACCAGTTCTTTCTCAGAGCTCAGAACTCTGAAGGGAAGCCTGTACTGTATTCAATGCTGTGCTTTAAACTCATTGTCCAGCAAAGGCCGCATAAGGCTCTGTTTAGCCTCCTGGCCCAGTCTGTCTTTTTATGTCTCTCTCATTAACTCCAGAAGCACATGGCTTTTATATTTAAATTTATTCAAGCTGTAATCTTTGACATTTGAGTTAGCTTTTAGTACAGTTTTGCATTTATAGTAATATATATTATGTATTTTCTCTATCCCCAAAGAATCCGTTTTAATCTTTTCCGGTTGCAAATTTCAGTCTGTCTTGTCCCATCTTCCCTCTCTTGCTCTCTTTTCCCTCCCCCCCCAGAGTGTGTTTGATCAGGTGTGGCAGGAATATCCACTGTCAAGCTGCGCCCTTTATATTAGTCAATATTATCTTTCTCCCCCCTCCCTGTCTGTCTGCTCCTTTGGGCTTTCCCAGTTGATTTATAATTTTGGAATTCTCATCGGAGTCTGTAATACAGTTTGTTCATTATTTAACCAAAACCTGTTTAATGAGCAGAGAGAGGCAATGTAAATGTTAGGCATGTTGCAGTGATGTACCTTTGTGCTTCTCAAAGCGGGTGGGTAGTTAACTCTGTGCTGGCTGCAGGGCTAGGGTGTCCTGGCCTTAGGGGCAGAAGGACCATTGCCTCCCTTATATCTGCCTGAGCTCTGCCATGGGCTTAGATTCCAAAGATGCATTTCCTTTTATCCTTTTAGAGATCTTGTGGGGGCTCTTGCAAATTAGAAATATCTTTAGTCTCATAGCTAGACTGTGTAGTAAGATCAGTGGCATGGGATAGGGGATTGAAGGACAAGTGAAATATCAGGATACTTGATATTGCTCTTGGTTTTAGTCTGAAGAGAGTAGATAGTTTAGAAAAATTCTTCTAGCTGAAATGGTTTGTGGTCTTTGATCTCTTTGTTCCCTGACTAGACAAGTGTTTGCAAGCCTTAGTGTACCTTTTGTTCAGTGAGCTTCATTGAAAAGGCTCTAGTCAACTGTGATTTGTGGTGTTTGGCTGTGGTCATTTGCCTCCAGATGTAGGCTGCCTCTGTCCTTGCTTGGTTTTTAAACTTAGATCATTACAAAGAGATCTTTTTTTCCAGAAAATGTTTGGTTTAAAGCAGAGGGAGAGGAGCACTGTAAAAAGTCTAAAAGTCTAACTAGTCTAAAAGTTACAACCAGAATTTTCTCTTAAGGAATCACTTTTTTTTTTTTTAAGATTTTATTTACTTATTTTTAAAGAGAGGGGAAATGAGAGAAAAACAGAGGGAGAGAAACATCGATCAGTTGCAACCCAGGCATGTGTCCTGACCAGGAATTGAACTGATGACCTTTTGCTTTGCTGAAGGACACCAAACCAACTGAGCCACACCAATCAGGGCAGGAATCACCTCTTAATGACTTTAAAGCCTTCAGCACCAGGGCTTGAGGAAGACTTCTTAGTGGTGTCTTATGTTGAGGGTAGTGTTGGAGTGGATAGTGAGTTTGCTTTTGGAGATTTAACCCCAGGCCTTTTTAATTTTGAGGATCTCTGAGGAATGAGGGTATTCAATATTCAACATAAGACTTAAGGTGGTCTTGTGGTCCAGTATAAGCATATGCAGTAATTATGGAACTGTTTTAACTGCTTGGACATCTTCTTTCTGGGATCCATTAAGATTTGACTTATTGAATTGCTTCTAACCAATATTTATTGACTATTTGGTATGAGGTAGTCATTTTGCTTAGGCACTTGGGCATTGGATCTGTCATGGTAGACAAATAGGAAAACTTTCTTCCTGCCCTCATAGCCACTGGTTTATAAGACCAGTGGCTCTAGCTGATCATTTCAAGGCTAAACTTTGTGTGCTCTACCCTATGACAAATGGTTCCCTATCAGGTGTGGAATGGATGGTATTGAGTGAGAGCAATCTATTGCTATCTTTCTTTTTTTTTTTTTAAGATTTTATTTATTTAATTTTAGAGAGACGGGAAAGGAGGGATGAAGAGAGGGAGAGAAACATCTATGTGAAAGAGAAACATGACTGGGAACTAAAACCAACAACCTTTTGGTCCATAGGTTGGCACTCAGTCCGCTAAGCCACTCCAGCCAGGGCTATTGCCATCTTTTCTTATTCCTGCTCTTACCTTTGCTAATGAAACAAGCCAAAGAAATGAACAGAAATTATAGCTTATACATTTGCTAATGTGACTTTCTCTTGTAAAATCATTCTTGCCAGAGTTTAGATGTTCCCAAAGGCATTACTGGTTTGTATAGAGTAATTCTGAGGGATAGGCTATTTCTTTATTGAGCTTACCTGGACAGCAAGATATGGTGTGTTTGAGTTTAAGAGGGAGAAGCAGGTGCCTGAAGAAAGTGGATATATCAGAAATTTATTTAAATATAGTTTATCCTAGACAAACACACCTGTATGATACTGTCTATCTCAAGCTTTGTGAATTAAGAGTCTGAGCTAGGAGGTTTGAATCCATGTACCCTCCAGAGGTTTGCAGAGAACATTTAAACAGAGTCTGGATGCCAGCCTGTGAGGAACTAGTATTTAACATTATCAGGCCTAGGCTTCTTAGAACTAGCCTTCTAAGTAGAAGTAAAATTGTCCAAGGATGCCTTATATGTGAATTTTAATGTTTCAGTTGGAAGTTGGGGAGGTATAGGGAAAAAAAATTTTAGTGCTCACTGTTTGGAAAAAGATCCAGTAAGGATACATTACTTGAAAAAAAGATTTGCTAGAATTACCACCTCCCATACTGAGTGAATGCATACTTTCATTGTAGGGGCTTATGGTTTGGGGAATAGTAGAGTAAACAATATATTACTATTAATCAGTATGAGAAAAAGAAGAAGCTTTGTCCTACTTGGAATTGAGCTTGTGAATTGTTCAAGGCCTAAGTGGAGGCTAAAAGAACCAAATTAATAAAAATTGGCAGACAAATTCATGTAATGGACTGAGTGTTGGAAGAGGCAAGGTTGGTCACACCTAAGTATCTGTTTCCAAGTGCCCTTTTTAATTTTCTTGTTCTATAGTAAAATATAAGACTATATTAGTTTGGAGATTATTGAGCAACACATTAGGATATGACTTGAGTTTCAGTCAGACTGACTTTGACATCTTAAGAGTCTTGGTAGCCTGATTGGCCTCAAACTTGTGGCCATTTCAGCATAGTTAGAGAAAATAAAAATACTGTGATACTTTATTCCCCAGGTAATATTTATATAAATAAGTTAGCTCCGAAAGGCCTGTGTTTTAATGACTTTTCTTTGTCATTTCTTGTTACTGGGGCCTTTCCCAACTGATCTGAACTGTCTTCACTTGACATTTCTAAACAAAGAATTTCTTCTAAACTTCTTTGAAAATGACTTATTTGAGAAACTGCAGCTCTGTGTAGTCTGGCTTTTTATGGGTCCAGCTCTTCCTTTTTCTCTTCCTAATACTCAACTTACCTAGCCATCAGAACTAGTCTGCTGGCACATTTTCTACTACATGTATTTGAAAGGAGATTGTAAAAAGGGACATTCTTCATAGCTTGGCTCTTAAAGGCAGACGCAAAGGAACCTAATTTCTAATAGAGGTTAGGGAAGGGTAGAGACAGTGTGATAGTGTGGTCTCTGGTAGGTGTTAAAGTTGCTGGTATTATTCTCATTGCCATTGTCTTCTTTATCACAGTCACCTCTTTAGAGGCCTGAAATTATTCTCTGGGTATGTGCCCAACTTGCTATGACAGCAGTCAGATGAGTACAAAGAGGAAAAGCCAGCTGCTGCTTTGTTTTTAACATGGAGGCAGGCAGAGTCCCTTTTTTCTTTTCCACCCACTCAAACTCATGGCAAGTGCCAGGAAGATTTCAGAAGAAGCCAAATGTTTGAAATTCAATGTGCAGTTTTGATTAGGAGAGATATTAAAGAGTTATTTGTCTCAGCCTTACCCCCTCTAACCACCTCTTTATGTTCGTGGATGCTTAATTGATCACCTCAATTTCTAAAGCAATATCGAATATGTTTATCGAAAGGGTGAGTATATTTGTCTTTTCTCTCCTGGCACCCACTAAAAGATAGAGCTTGGTAAACAACAACATGGAGGTTATATATCATTTCAGCTCAGATCACCTCATTGAAAAAGGGTGGTAAATGGAGAGCAGTGACCTTCAGCTCTTCATTTTGCTTCTGGAAACTAGGTGATAAGATGTTCCTTCTGAAGCCTTTGTTTCTTCACTTTCATTTTCAGAGATCCCAAAGGACTTAGATGGACAAGCACTCCTGGCTGCCTGTTGGCTGGCTTCTCATTGTATCTCTTCTGTAATCCCAGCTTTCTGTTACCACTAATACTACTGTAGGTTAAGTTGTGAAGGGCTGCCACATGTGCACTCATTACAACTGACCTTTCCTTGTTCCATGCCTATTGAGCAATTACTTACCCATTTGTGAAACTCACAATATTGCTTTGGATTTTTGGCACAGTGTGAAGTGGGGGCATCCAGGAAGTGGACTGATAGACTGTACATCAGAGGGCAATAAATTGGCATTTGATTTGGTGGAAAGGCAGGGCCAGATGTGGTGTGGGAGCAAGGGTTTTTCTGCAGTCAGCCATGCAGCTTGCCTCCAGGTGTCCTGGAAAGCAGCTTGGGAACTGGAAGCTAAGGGTAGTTGGGGACATTAATTGTGGAGGAAAAGGATCAAAAGGACTTCTCTGTTACAGTATATGCCCTGAATTGGGGGAAATCCTCTAAAAGTAGGACAAATAAAGTTTCCCTGACATTGGTAGGAATATTTCTACTGATTAAGTAAATGAGTTACTAGTTGGCAGAAAAATACATAAAATTTGGGAGACTCTTGACAAGGAGTTGCAGAGTAAAAAAGCCTTATCCCACATGAGCATTTTCATGAAGGTTCATTCTTCTTTTTGGGCAAACACAGGTTTAAGAAAACTGGCTCCAAACTGATATAATGTGAGAGCTTAGATATTATTATGACTTCCTTACCATGGGTTACAAGTGGTATCTTTCAGACTGTAGGTTGTATTCCATAATGGATTGTGATATCATTTTAAACGGTTTCACAGCATTTTTCCTCAATTTTTTATTATGAAAAGTTTCAAACATACTAACAATTGAAATAATATATCTCAGTGACCACTCACATCCCACACTTAAAGTCAAAATTTTTAACATTTAGCCATACTTGCACAATCCATATTGTGGTTTTTTCATAGACCATTTGCAAACAAGTTGCAGACATAATGACATTTCACCCTTGAACACTTCAGCATGCATCCTAAATAAGGACATTGTCCTACTTAAATATAGTACTATTATCACACCTAAGAAACTTCACAATAATTTACCAATATTAGCTAATATGCATTCTATATTTAAAAATTTCCCAGTTGTCCCCAAATTTCCTTTTGCAGTTATACAGTAGTTGGTTTCATAAGTCAAAATCCAAGCAAAATTCTAATCTCATTAGGTAGTTATATCTCATTAGACTTTTTAAATCTAACATAGTTTTTTCCACCCTTTTTTTTTCCTTTTGGCATTAACTTTTTGAAGAGACCAGGGCATTTATTTTTAGAACGTTCTACATTCTGGGTTTGTCTTTGTCATTGTCGTGTCATTTTACTTGTTTCTTTATCCCTTATATTTCCTGTATGCTAGAAGTTAGGATTAAAGGCTTCATTTGATTCATGTTAAACATTTTTGGCAAAAATACGTCATTAGGTGATACTGTGAACTTCATATTGTATCACCACATACTGTCAGGTTGTCCCTACTATTGGTGGCATTAAGTTTTACTACTTGCTTCTGGTGGTGACTGCCATATCTCTCATTGTAAGATAACTTTATTTTTCTCTTTGCAATTAGTAAGGAACCTGTGAAGTAATAATTTGGCACCTTCTGAATATCCTGTTTTCTAATATTCTTTTACTTAATGATCATCCACTGATGAATTTTTGCCAGAATCATTTAGTTCAGTAGAGGTTGAAGAATGATGATTTTCTAATTGACATTCTTTCTACACTTCTTATCTGGCATCCTTTGTAAAGAATTTTTTCTTTCATACACTGCAGGATGAACCATAATTTCTCCTAAAAAGTCAGGGGAAATGCTTAATTCTTCTCCCTAATTGCCAATTTTCGAAGTAAGGAGTTAGTGTTAATGACTGCTAATGTTTGTAAATGAGGGGTTCCCCCTCCTTTGGGCTTGTGAATATTTATTCAATGTTTTATAATTAATTACATTTGTGATTATTTTTGGTGCTCAGTCATTCCAAGTTTGGCCAGTGAGAGCCCCTTCAAACTAGTTCCTTTGTTCCTTAGATTATGACCCCTTTGAGCACTTTCTTGCTTTCTGATATAAGCTATAAGCATTAAGGGGACGAAATAGAATCGAAAGTATAAGTGCATTACATAATAAGGATAAGTACTATTTTGGGGAACTTTTGTTTCAGTTAGAAACATGTATATGTTTGGGCTTTCCCCCTTCCAGTAGAGTGTGTTACAAGGTAGTGTGAGGTAGGATGAATGAAATGGTCCCATTCTTGACTCCTTGGATCCATCTATCCAGAACTGAAGAATTTACCCTGTAATAAGGTGACTTGATAGCTTGATCCTAGTAGGATGGAGTGGAAGAGACTATTAAGTCATGCTTTTTGGGTAGCTAGCATTAACAGAGTTATTTTTAACTTCCCATTTCAATCCCTTCATTGTTTAGGCTCCTCCATTGGCTACCATGAGAGCAGTCAAAATTAGCATCTATATAAAATGAAGTACCTCTTGTCTCTCCAGTCACTTCCAAAATAAACAGGGAGTAATACTGCCCATATTTTGTCTCACTTTACTCTGAAGACTACTGATAGAGGAAGCATGGATTAGTGTGTAGTGATTTCGAGGCTCTGTCTTCTGGACAGATTCCCCTCTGAGTGCTGTGGCTGAGTGACAGGACCATGTGGCAGGAGTGCAGCTGGAAGTATATCATTGGCAGATTTGGGTTGGGTAAATATAGCAGGAGCAGGATGTCAGTGTGGGAGATGGATTGTTCTGGGAAAGGAAGTGTTGTCTTTCGTCTGAGAAACAATTTCCTGCACTTCTGGGGCTCTTGCTTTCTTCTTCTTCTTTTTTAAGGGCAGAACAAGAGTTGGCAGGGTTTGGGTACACTTGCCCTATTCTGTCTCTGGGTGTCTGTCTGAGACATTTGAAATTGGGAGTAAATCTATTCTCAGATCTATTTCAGCCAGTTAAGAAATGGACCCAATAAAATAGCCATACCTATGCCTTCAAGTTCATTTTTTACAGTCTTAAATAAAAGCATATACCTGCATAGAGTCTCTTTTAAAAAAGTAACCATTCTTTTGCTAATACAGACAGGTTGAGAGATAAAAATAATTATACAAAGAAAATCAACTCTATTGAAAGTCAGACATGAGACACCAGCTGGCAGGAAACAGCTGGGATGTTTCTGGGGGCTAGACTCTTCCACACCAGAACTTAACTCTTCAAGCTATCTCTGTTATATGAGCTACTTAAAATGGCTGCCTACTTACTAACAATCTATGTAAAAGACTAAATCTACTAAATTATGTGGCATTTTACAGTTGACTAGAACTTTACAATTTATAAGGTACTTTTGCATTTTATTTTTACTTTTTAAAATAGCCTTTTTATTTTAGAATAGATTTAGATTTATTGTAGTTTCCATATTCTCCACACCATTTCCTTTATTATTAATATTTTATATTAGTATGGTACATTTGTCACAATAAATGAACCAATATCGCTCTGTTGTATTAACTGAAGTTTTTAAAAAATTTAATCTTTATTGTATTTTTCTTCATTACCACTTAGTCCCCATATCCCCCAGCAATCACTACATTGTTGTTCATGTCCATGAGTCTTTTTTCCTTTTTGCTCAATACCTCTACCCTCTAACCTCCCCACTCCCTCTAGCTGTCTTCTGCTTCTCAGCATAATGTTCTCCAGGTCCATCCATACTATCGCAAGGGTAAAATTTTCTTATTTTTTATTGCCAAAGAGTATTCCATTGTATAACTGTTCCATAGTTATTTTATCCACTCATCTATTGGTGGACACTTGGGCTGCTTCCATATCTTGGCGATTGTAAGTAACACCGCAATGAACATAGAGGTGCTTATGTTCTTTCGAACTAGTGTTTTGGGTTCCTTTGGATATATTCCCAAAAGTGGGATTGCTGGGTCAAAAGGTAGATCCATTTTTAATTTAAAAAATATATATATATACATATGTATATAATTTATTTATTTTTAAAGAGGGGGAAGGGAGGGAGAAAGAGAGGGAGAGAAACATCAATGTGTGGTTGCCTCGTGTACCGCCAACTGGGGACCTGGCCTGCAACCCAGGCATGTGCCCTGACTGGGAATCAAACCAACAACCCTTTGTTTTGCAGGCCAGCGCTCAGTCTACTGAGCCACACCAGCCAGGGCCCATTTTAAATTTTTTGAGGTATCTCCATACTGCTTTCCATAGTGGCTGCACGAGTCTTCATTCCCACCAACAGCGCAGAAAGGTTCTCCTTTCTCCACATCCTCACCAGCACTTGTTTATTGTTGATTTATTGATGATAGCCATTCTGACAGGTGTGAGATGGTATCTTAATTGTGGCTTTAATTTGCATTGCTCTGATGATTAGTGATGTTGAGCATCTTTCCATGTCTGTTGGCCATCCGTATGACCTCTTTGTTGAAGTGTCTATTCATTTCCTTTGCCCATTTTCTAATTGGGTTGGTTGGTTGTTTAGTGTTGAGTTTTGTAAGCTCTGTATAGATTTTGGGTATTAACCCTTTATCATATATAGCGGCAAATATGTTCTCCCATTCTGTGTGTTGTCTTTTTATTTTGTTAATGGTTTCCTTTGCTCTGCAGAAACTTTTTAGTTTGATATAGTCCCGTTTGTTTATTTTTTATTTTGTTTCCCTTGCCTGGGGAGATATATCCAATAAGAAATTACTATGAGGAGTGTTTGAGATTTTGCTGCCTATGTTTTCTTCTAGGACTTTTTATGGTCTCGGGCCTAACATTTAAGTCTTTAATCCATTTCAAATTTATTCTTGTGTGTGGTGTAAGAAGGTGGTCTATTTTCATTTTTCTACATGTATCTGTCCAGTTTTCCCAACAACATTTATTGAATAAACTATCTTTAGCCCATTGAATGTGCTTGCTTCTGCTGTCAAATATTAATTGACTATAAAGGTGTGAGTTTATTTCTGGCTCTCTCTATTCTGTTCCATTGATGTATGTGTGTGTTTTTATGCCAGTACCATGCTGTTCTGATTACTATGGCCTTAAACACTTTATTCAGATTTCCTTGGTTTTTAACATAATGGCCTTTTTCTGTTTCAGGATTACATCCAGGATACCACATCACATTTAGTTGTCATGGCTCCTTAGGCTTCTCTTGGCTGTGACAGTTTACATATACTTTTTCATTTACCTTTTGTAACAGCCTACAAAATAGACTGGACCTTTGTTAAGTATTCCCCTTTTACAAATAAAACTCACGCTTTAGAAAGGTTAAGTGACATGTTCAAGGTTACACAGTTAGTAAAACCTTCTATTAAAATGTGGTTATGATATATTAAAAAGGCAATGAGGTAACTATTCATATATTTTTTATGTGGATGAGGGCAGAACGATAGCTAACTTTTGGGTGGGCCATTTGCAAAAGAAGAACGAGAGACAGGTGAATATAGCTTACTTGTTTCTGGACAATCTGTCTTACCTGGATACAAATTATTATTTTAATCATAATACACTTTCTCTTTATAATTCTGCTTTGTCTACCAAAGCAGCTGATCTTAGAGGATCCTGGGCTGCCTGTCCAGTTATGTTGTTCTCTAACAGCAGACTTCACAGGTCCCTGTTGTTAGACACCCAAGTTCAATAGGAAGGGCCACTGAAAACATGTCATACACACTAACACAGCCAGGCTGTTTTTGGTACGTGTGAAGGTAATTATTTGGGACAAAAGCACATGAATTTTTTAGTTTCAGTGTTTAGTTGGGCAGGCTGAAATTCTTGGATGGGGTTAGGTGATTCTCAGAACTCTGATGCTGAGAGATAATAGAAAAATTAAAAGTCTAACAAACATAGCAGTTAGCTCTGAATGCTCTACCCAGAGGAATGAGTGAGGGGGAGGGGTGAGAGGAAGTAAAGTGTAGTATGTTAACCCATGATTCTAGATACTATTAAAAGGTCATCTCAGGGTGATGGAAACTTTGGGGGTACAAACCATCAGGTCTTAAGGGAGAGAAATAGCACCTGTTGCCTATAGAAGTAGTCATAGGATTGTATTTGTATCCTAAAGGGCAACTTTTAAAGTGCTCCAACTTAAGCTGACAGGGTAAGCAGATTATTGATACCATTAACAACCACTTTTATTAGAGCAGTTTTTTGTTTTTTGTTTTTTTTTAAATAAATGGAAATGGGGATACTTCTCTGTGATGCTTTTATGATATGTGTCTGTGAGCCTACAGACTGATTTGGGAACCCTTGGTAGTGAGTCACTGTTGCCCTCTCTTGTTGACTCTGAGGCTGATTTTTTTTTTTCCAAAAGGAAGCTTTGAAAAATAGCAGTGAGTGAAACAATGAGGAAGAGTTTTAGGAAGTTTGTGTTATGTTGTGTATCTTCATGGCATCATGGAGTTGGTTGAGGACAGGGTAGATATTTTAAACTACCAATTATAGGAGTCTTTAAGTTAAAGATATGAGTAACTGAGGCCTCCTTCCAGGAGCGTGAGAGGTTATTAATGGGAGCAAAGATGACAACAGGTATTAAATATCACAGATTGGACCTCATACTCTGAAAATGCTTTGCTTCAATAATCTGAAAGAAAAAATGTGAAAGACAGAGTGACAATATGAAGAATGACTATTTGAAGTGCTTCTACCAGAAAATCCTGTCCATTGGTGAGATTAAACTATCCTTTGGTAGGAGAAAAGACTGGGAAAGGATCTCTTGTTCAGAATCAAAGATAAGAGATGATTGAAGTACCTGTGTCTCAGGAGAACTCCGCATTGAGCTGTAATGGAGGAGGGAGAAATTCCTTACTGTGGTCGTTCATAATGTGAACTCTTTATATGAGTCTCAGCAGATGTAGAGTCTCCAAGGAGGAGTTTGTCGCTAGCTGAAGCAGCTTGGTTTCAGTAAGCCTCCAGTGGGAATGCAAGACCAAGGTGGCTCCCTGACATTTCTGCTTAAGGGCAACCAGTTTTGGTGAGTGGAAAGCTACTAAGTCTACTTCACTTTTATAAGAATCCAGAATGATCCTTTTGCACTATGGCTGAGGTGACTTCTTTTCTCTTCAAAAGCTACAGAGGAGACATCACAAGCTTTAACTGGAACTTGTTTATGGTTTCCCAGATGCAAAACTCATATTCTGTTAAAGCACTTCAGAAAAATAAAGTAGAATTAGAGATAAGAAAATCTTTACTTTCATTTTCAAAAGCTTTTGAAAAATATTGGGGTAAAATTCATAAAACATAAAATTAACCATATTAAAATAAACAATTTAGTGACATTTAGTACATTCATAATGTTGTACGACCACCACCTCTACCTAATTTGTTTTCTTTCTTCTTTTAAATCATCACCCAAAGATATGTTTATTGATTTTAGAGAGAAAGAAAGGGAGAGAGAGAGAAACTTTGATGTGAGAGAGAAACATCAATTGATTGCCTCTGATATGTGCCCCGACCAGGGTTCGAACATGCAACCTAGGCATGTGCCCTGACAAGGGATTGAACCTGCAACCTTTTGGTGTATAGGATGACGCTCCAAGTGAGTCACCCAGCCAGGGCTTGTTCATTTTCTTCACCCCCAAAAGAAAGCCTGTACCCATTAAGTATTTGCTTCCCCTTCTTCCTTCTGTCCAAACCTTGGCAACCACCAATTTGCAGTCTGGATATTTAATATAAATAGAATAATATAATATGTGATCTTTTTATCTGGCTTCTTTGACTTAGCATAGTGTTTTTGAGGTTCATCCACATTATAGCATGAATCAGTACTTTTATTCCTCTTTATGGTGAATGATATTCTATTGTGTGTGTATACTATAGCTTGTTTTTCCATTCATCCACTAACGGACATTTGGACTGTTTCTACCTTTTGGCTGTTGTTAATGGTGCTGCTAGGAATCGGTGTATATGTATTTGAGTACTTGTTTTCTTTCTTTCTTTTCTTTTTTAAAGAAATTATATACCTATGAGTGGAATTACTGGATCATATGATTACTCTATGTTTAACTTTTCGAGGAACTGCCAAACTGTTTTCCACAGTGGCTGAACCATTTTACAATCCTAGCAGCAATGTGTGAGGGTTCCAGTTTCTTCACATCCTTACCAACAGTTGCGATTTTTCCTTTATTTATTTTTTATAGCTTCAAAGTATTTTGAGACTGGATAGGACTTTGATGATATAACTTCTTCCATTCCTTATGGAGCTCCTAGCATGCTTCTCCTGAAGAAGCTGGATGGCTTTTCTAGGACAAGTAGGCATTGTGGTTCTAGCTTTGTGCTGAAGAATGACTTCTAAAGTCTTCAGCAAACAGTGATCACAGCTGATAACGGGCTACCTAGACAGGGCTGAAATATGATTTGCCAAAAAGAGTATTGTTTACTATTTGGGTCTTGAGAGTAGATGGTGGTATTTCAGGTTTCATCTGCTGTCCAGAATCCTCCACCAGACAATGGTCTGTCTGGATCTTGCTGACTATACAGGAGTCTCAGTTTGCTTGCATATTGCCAGTGTATTTTCCTGCTTGCTTAATAACCATCTGGAGACAGAGCTAACTCTTAATTCTTGAGTGACTGGTTCTGTAAAGGGTGCTATATAAACTGATTTCAGGTGTTATTCCATTACTACCGATGAAATTATATACAGTTATTAAAACTAATGTTCCCATTTCTTTGCTATCTGGCAGGATAGTTTCTTATTTTGATGTCTTCTGCATCAAATTATTGAATTCCTAACTGCCTTTTACTTACCTTCTCTCTCTCTCTTTTTTTCTTTTTCTTTTTTAGGCCATCAGTTTCTACTTCTTGTGTCTATATATTGTGATTTGTCTAATAGTAGTCATTATGGTTAATGTTTCAGCATGGCTTTTCTAAATTTATTTTTCTTTTGTGAAAATTCTTGTGGAAGGAGAAAATTGATGCTGGGATCTAGGATGCTTGAACTTCTAGTTCTTTTGGTTTTTGCTATACATCTAGTTTTCCTTTTTTTCTTAACACTGCTTTCTCTAGTTTATGTGTTGGTGGTCAATTTTTCTGACTTCTTGAAAAAAATTTTTGCTACTGTACTGTTTATCGTGTTTCTTCCTTGTAATATTTTAAGTCAGAATACATTTCAGTGTTTATTGCTTCCATTGGTTATTTTTTTTTAATGGGTTTGGACTAGTTTTCAAAGTAAACAGAAAATTGTAGTCTCTACTGTATCTTCCCCTCACCCCCCATGTTAGATTTGCAAATGCATCGTAACCATTTGATCAAAGTCAGGCTCTGAATAAGGCTTTATATTATAGTCAGGTGTGGCTGAATGACAGGTATGTCTGGATTTGGTCTTGAGACATTTGGGGATGTTCAAGTATGAGAGTTTTCTTTCTCTCTCTCTTCCAATAATGTGCTGTGGTCTATAATAGGTTGAGTTGTAACATTCATTAAACCACTCTTCACATCGCCTGTTTTCAAAGCTTATCAGGATGACTTTGATTTAGTTATTTGGAACCAAAAAGGCAGTTTGTGGAGCCTGGTCTGGAGTTGTGGAGCAGTAATATATCAGAGATCAGACTTAGGTCCCAGTGGGATTATTCCTTGGGATTTATTTGCCTGGAAATACACACAGCAGCCAAATGGTATGTATGGAAAGCTTTACTGGAATGCAAATTGGACACATTTTGTTGGGACCTGTAGGGGATTTTCACTGCTTCATAATTTTTCAAAGGTTTGTTATACATCAGACAGTCCCTGCCTCTTTTTTAAATCTTTAAATCCCCCCTCTTTTTCCTGTTGTAAAGGTCAGATTTTTTTTGACAACTGTGTGCAGGAACAAGATTTGCTAAATCCCTTCATTTTTATTCATACAAATATCAGCATTCAGTGAGCATCAGTTATCCCAGCATTCAGAGGTATGGAAAACTCAGGGAGAATCTTGTGAGTCTCAGCTTAGTGCCAGGCATATATCTCTGGGGAAAAGTGTGCTACCTCAACTTTAACCCTTGACTGCTCGATATGGGACAGCACCTTCACTGTGGCTAGCATGTGAAGCATACCCTTTCCTCATCTCATGTCTGTGGCTCTAGGGCAGATAATGTAATTAGTGGGAAGATCTTTGTCGGACTCTTCTGATGGGGCTTCTTTGCCTGTGACAGTCCTTAGATTAGTATTGAAGAAGGACAGTTGATTCCCTCCAGTAGAGTTCCTTTAGACTTAATTAGTTTTTATTGGTATCTTGGACAGCAGACCACTTTTAATTTGAAAATGATTCTTTTTTTTCACCTAGGCGATGAAATCATGATATTACCATATACTGTAGCTTCCCATCAAACTTGTTTAGTTTGAGGCTATGTTATGTTATCTATCTATGGCTGTATAACAAAGTACCCTAAAACTTAGCTGCTTAAAAATTGTTTTTTTTTTTTTTTTATTAAATTACCTCCCAAACTTATTATTATTATTTTTTTTAATTTTATTTTTTTAGAGAGAGGGGAAAGGAGAAAGAGAGGGTGAGAAGGATCACTGTGTGGTTGCCTCTCACTTGTGCCCCTAACTGGGGACCTGACGTGCAACCTAGTAATGTGCCCTGACTGGGAATCGAACCAGCGACACTTGGCTCGCAGGCCAATGCTCAATCCACTGAGCCACGCAGCCAGGGCTAAAAATTGTTTTATTGTTTCATACAGTTTCTGAGGGTCACAAATCTATGGTTTTGGATTATGGTCTCTCTCAAGATGGTTCGCCAGGGCTGTAGTCATAAGAAGGCTTGACTGGGCTGGAGGATCCATTATGAAGCTCACTCATGTGGCTGTTGGTAAGAAGCCTCTGTTGCTCACAGGCTGTTGTCCAAGAGGCCTCAGTTGCTCACAGTGTGGGCCTCTCCACAGGACTGCTTGCAACATGGCAGTTGGCTTCGCCAGATGAATGAATCTGAGGGAGAGCACTGAAGCCACACTATCTTTTCTGACCTAGTCTCAGAAGTAAAGTATATCACTTATGCCATATTATATTGGTCACCCAGACCAACCCTGATAAATCTTAAGAGAGGACTGCACAGAGGTCATTGTCATTGGGAATCATCTTGGAGGTTGGCTACATAGGAAATTAATTGGAAACTCAGATATTTGCTTTGACTTAAAGATAGTTTTTTTAATTAATTAATTAATTAATTAATTTATTTATTTATTTAGCCCTGGCTGGTGTGGCTCAGTTGGTTGGGCATTGTCCTGCAAACCAAAAGGTTGTGGTTTCGATTTTGGGTCAAAGCATATGCCTGGGTTACAGGTTCAGTTCCCAGTTGGGGTGCATACAGAAAGGAGCCAATTAATGTTTCTCATATCAATGTTTCTCTCCCTCTCTTTCTCCCTCCCTTCTCTCTCTTAAAAAAAGAAAGAAATGAAATAAAATTTTAAAAGGTTGATTTTTTTTCCCCCTGAAAAGTTATGTTCTTTGCACTCAGCCCTCTCTCTACCTTTTTCCAAACTTTCATGTCTCTGAAATTATCCAGGGTATATATGGCAAATATATGTGTTAATATTGCTTCAACATATGAATCTCTTTCTCTTCCATTGCCATCTCATCCTTAAGCAGTAATTAAAACCTTCTCTTTCCCTGGCTGGTGTGGCTCAGTGGACTGAGTGCCAGCCTGTGAACCAAAGGGTCGCTGATTCGATTCACAGTCAGGGCACATGCCTGGGTTGCAGGCCAGGTCCCAAGTTGGGGGCGAGCATGAGGCAACCACACATTGATGTTTCTCTCCCTCTCTTTCACTCTCTCTTCCCCTTTCTCTAAAAATAAATAAATAAAATATATATTTAAAAAAAACAAAAAAACTTTTTCTAAAGTAAGCCAAGCTTTCTCCCTCCCTCCACCCCTTCTCTTTTTGTCTCCCTTTCAAGGGGGCATCTATAGCAGCTGGTCCAAGGAACCCTCTCCTCATGATAACCTCTTAATTGGATTCAGGTAATCTTGTTTCCTCAACCTGTTTACCACTGATCCTATAAAATTTGGTGCAAATAGACTAGAATGACCAGAGTAATGGGGCCACCATTGATCTTCCAGACTGAGATATATATGATATGAGCTCTTCTTGGATTCTCTCCAGGAGCTCTGAAATGGAGATAAATGCCTTGTACATGGGAGATATTTTAAGATTTTATTGATTTACTTTTCATAGAGAGGGGAAGGGAGGGAGAAAGAAAGGGAGAGAAACATCAATGTGTGGTTGCTTCTCATGTGCCCCCAACTGGGGACCCAGCCTGCAATCCAGGTATGTGCCCTGACTGGGAATCAAACTGGTGACCCCTTGTTCTGCAGGCTGGCTCTCAATCCACTGAGCCACACCAGCCAGGGCTACATGGGAGATATTTCAAAACTAAATTATTTGTCTGTTACTTGATGGTTTCATTTGGTCCTTTGTATACCAGTCAGTAAAGACCCTGAAGAATTATTTGCTATTCTTCACTTTTCTAAGACAAGCAGGTCTACAATCATGAGGTTGAAGAATGCACAGGTTGATCCTGAAGCTAACCAGGGACACTGTCCTGCCTATGCGAGCCATTCTGTTACATTGACATCTTTCTCCCAACCTTGGTATATACCAAATTCTATACCTGATAACAGAAATCTTTGTTGTGAAATTGAACTCGTTCAGCCCCTGTGGGGTTAAAATAGAGAATTAGTTTCCTTTCTCTAAAATCCAGAGAATCTTTGGCTTCCTAGGAAACAGCCTGAAAATGTGAATGAACTCTGGTCTCATTTTCCTGTTGCCATTGACTGACCTAGTAGCAAATTCATACCTGGGAAAATCCATTGTTTATTTTTTTGGCTTAGACTTTACAGAACCAGAGAGGATCCAAATTTGTGTTTAAGTCTATAGAAGACTATAAACAAAAGTAACAGAGTAGTCAAACAAGAACAAAACTACTTTTCTCCATAAAATAACTATTTACCTAACTGGCTGACTTCCTTTAATCCTTAGCATCATATGCACATAATTTAAATAGATAAGTCATTATTTTTGTTCCTTTTATTCATTTTGCATATTTTAACCCATTTCCCATTTGCCCTGAGAATACTCACTGGTAGCACTTGCAGCTAGTGTTTACCTTGAGATAATTTGTGGATTACAGGCCTAGCCTTACTCATGAAATATCTTGCTTTTATTATTATTTTTGCATTGTCCTAGTATATCGATAGCCTTTGGAAACAAATGACATCATTCTATTTATAACATTCTGTTTTTAGTAGTGGCAGCAAGCTGCACTTTTTTTTCCTAAATGGGAAATGGGTTAATATTAGAATTTCCCATCAGTTTGCCTATATATTTATCATCTTTAATGGCACTATAAGAATACATCAGATTAGAATGTCATAGGTTAACTATTCTTCTTAAATTTTCAATTATTATATATAGTGAACTTTAATTATCTTTGTACTGATAACATTATTTCTCTTCCTAATTATTTTCATGAAATAATAGTTCCATTAATAGAATGAGTGAGTTTTATAGCTGTGCTATATCTGGTGTTGAGTTTTCTAACTTTTTAAATATTTTTTAATTTAGTTGCCAAGGTGATAACTTTATAATTTGTTTTAGATATTTTTAATTATTAGCATTTTCTCATGTAATTTACTCTTTGGATATTTTCCTGGGTGAATGATCTGTTCATAATTCTTGGCTACTTCTTTGACAGAAATTGAACAGTGTCCTTTCAGATTTGTATTAGCAACTTTTATACCTGGATAATGTTTTTTTTAATCTTTTCATATTTATTGCCAGTGTCTTTTTTTCTGTATTACTGTGGGATATTTGAAATCTAAGTAGTTAGAGGCATCTTTAATCTTTACAAAGAGATGCTTGGGCATCAACTAATTTACTTGCATTTGAAGTGTAGAAATGAGAGATTCTGTGAGAACCTTTGGCTCAGCATGTACATGGGAGCCTCCCTGTGGAGTGTAGGCAGTCCGAAGTGTAAGGAGAGGAGATGAGGACAAGGCTGACACCAGATCTATAAATAATCTAAGGTTTAGCTTTGTACTTTGAAATAGGAATTAGCTCACTTTTATTGTCTTTCCCAAGTTATTTACTGTTTGGAGGAGACATTAGGATTTTTAGAGAAAATGTTACTGTTTTCAGCTCTCAGAAAGTGATACCGGTCAGTTGTGCCTCTTGTTTTCTCATTTCTCTTAGAGTGAGATGGCTGAACGAAAAGTCTGGGTTTGGAGATTTGTTCAGCCAAATATGATATACAGCTTCCTAACTAAGAAAATGGAATTCTAAATAGTGAAAGTCCTGTATCCTTTTGTCATGGCACCATGCCTAGGACAGACTGGCCACGTGAAAGATGGAGCTGGTAACCCAGCATGCCATTGTCCTTGCCACTGAGCAAAAAAATTTTTTTTTTTTTAACCTCCACGATAGATTGCCATGCCTTATCATTCTCATTGGTCTCTGCAGAGAGTTAGAAGCCCAGACTCTTAGAACACCTTCTAAGGTCCTACTTTCTAGTGTTCTCTCTGGGCTGTCAATTTTCTTCTCTAAAATGAGAAAAGTACACCGAATAGTCTCTAATGTTCCTGAAGTCCCAAAATTCTTTGGGTTCATAATCCTGTCATAGTTTGAAAATATTTTCAGAGGGATTTTATTCTATATGAATGTCATTGCACTTTATTTGTAATGAGAATTTTGTTGTTGGAATATTACAGAATGTAATTTAAAAAAGAAAATATACTCACTATTTACTTCTATGCACTTGGAGGTAGTCTAACTTTTGTTTCCCTTTGTCTTGCTATTGGCCAGTAAGGGCAATTTTCGGATGAAATGTGGTTCAGACTTGTATAATTTTATAATGGCTATTTGGTTCCAAGTAAATGATTCCAGGATTTTTGTATCTTTTAAAATTTTTAATAATTCTTGAAAATGGATTAATTTTGCTTAGTTGCAAGTGAATGTGTTCCATTTTGATTTAAAAATCTTTACTCATTAAAATGCCTTATATTTTATATATTAATAGCTATATGAAGGTATATAAATATATTTAGGTTAAGCTTCAAAACACTCTTGTGAGTTAGGCGTGAGGATGTGGAATAGCAGTCCTCAGTACCTACTCTTTCCAACTTCTGGTCAAGATGGCAGCTTAGCTAAATGTGCTACTCACCTCCTCCCACAACCACATGAAAATCACATCTAAACTACAAAACATCCATCATGCATAACCACCTGAAATGTGGCTGAATGGGAAGTCCTATAACTAGGGAGTTAAAGAAGAAGCTACATTGAGACTGTTACATGTAACTGGCTAGTCTCACATCCATGGGAGGTGGATAAAAATTGGAAGGGGTATCTTGGTTGCAAAGGTCCCCCCTGAGGAGCAAGTGGTCCTAGCCCCACACCAGGCCCTTTAGTCTACAGTTCCAGTGCCAAGTAGAGACATCCCCATAACTTGTGGCTGTAAAAACCAGCAGGGATTGAGGCCGAGGGAGACAGAGGGTTTCTAGAGTCCCATGCAGTTCCTGGGTCTTACTTAGACTCACTCCTTCTGAGCTCTAGCACTGGGGCAGCAGCTAGAAAGTCACCTGGCATCAGGGCAAGACAAAAGTGCTGGCAGAGGCCATTGTTCCTTTGATGAGCCCTCCCCTCACAGAGCCGGCAGGTGGGCACCATATCTGAGACTCCATTAACCTGTTTCTCACTTTTCCCTACCCTGGTGATTCCGTGAGGTACCACCCCACCCAAATTTTGGGCCCACCCAAGCTATTTCCAGTGGCTTTTCCATACAAATGGTCTGTCTTGGCTTATGTTTCAGGTTTTCTTAAAATCTCAAATAAGCAGTAATTGGCTTCACTGTGTTCTGTCTCTCTTGCTAAGTGCTCCCAGGCCCGGCACTAGCAACAGCTGGCCTTGGTTCACACCGTGGCCTCACCTGGACAGCTCCAAGCCCAACACAAGTAGCAGCCATCTGCAGTTTGCTTTGTAGCTCATGCCAGGTGGCCCTAGGCAGAACACAGGCAATGGCTGACCTTGGCCTGCACCTCCAAGAAGGCCCTAGAGCCAGAGCACCCAGTGGATAGCTTCAGATCATGTCAAAGCAACACCACCCAACCACTTCCACAAGCAACACACTCAAGGGGTGGACTCAGTGGGCACCAGAGCCTGGCTGAAGTAAGTCCTGCTCTGTGAGATAGGCCCTTACACAGATGATTGTGCACGGTGGTTGGTGGTCACAGCCAGTTCTTGCAACTGATTGACCTAGGGGTAGATCCCTCGCATTGACGTGCCAACAGCAATCAGGGCTCAACTATAATAGGAAGGTATATGCAGCCCACAGGGGGATGCACCTGGAGTGCCCAGATTGAGTAACCAGGGAGGTTGTACCACTGGACCCTAAAGAACATTTACTACATAAGGCCATTTTAGCCTGGGAGATGTAGTAGCGCTACCTAATACATAGAAACATGAAGGCAGTCAAAATGAGCAAAGAAATGTGTCCCAAATGAAAGAACAGAACAAAACTCCAGAAAAAGAACTAAACAAAAGGGAGACAAGCAATATACTAGATGCAGAGTTCAAAACACTGGTTATAAGGATGCTCAATGAATTTAGGGGAAGAGTAGATGAACTTAGTGAGAACTTTAACAAAGAGATAGGAAACATAAAAACAGAGATAGAAAACATAAAAAAGAACCAGTCTAAATGAAGAATACATTTACTGAAATGTAGAATATATTACAGGGACTTACCAGTAGAGTAAATGAAGCTGAGAATCAAATCAGCGATTTGGAATATAAGGAAGCAAAAGCATCCAATCAGAATAGCAAAAAGAAAAAAGAATTTTAAAAAAGTGAGGATAGTGTAAGGAACCTCTGGGACAACTTCAAGTATACCAACATTCACATCATGGGGGTACTGGAAGGAGAGGAGAGGACAAAAAATTGCAAACCTATTTGAAAAATAAAGAAAAAAAAAAGAAAATTTCCCTAACTTGATGAAGGAAAAAGACATACAAGTGCAGGAAGCACAGAGAGTCCCAGTAACAAGGTGATCTCAAAAGAGACTCACACCAAGACACATTATATTTAAAATGCAAAGGATTAAAGACAATAGGAGAATCTTAAAAGCAGTAAGAGGAAAACAGTTATCTACAGGGAGCTCCTGAAAGACTGTCAGCTGATGTCTCAACAGAAACTTCGCAGGCCAGAAGAAACCCATGAGAGATACTCAAAATAATGAAAAGCAAGGACCTACAACCAAGATTACTCTATCCACCAAAGCTATCATTTAGAATAGAAGGACAGACATAGAGCTTCCCAGGCAAGAAAAAGCTAAAGGAGTCAATCATCACCAAGCCAGTATTAAATGGAAATGTTAAAGGGCCTTCTTTGAGAAGAAGAAAAAAAAAAGATTAAAAATATGAATAATAAAATGGCAATAAATACATATATATCAACAATTGAATCTAAAAAAACAAGCAGAACAGAAACAAACTCAGATACAAAGGATATTTTGCCATTTGCCAGAATGGAGGGGATTTTATGGGGTTGGAGTGAAAAAGGTGAAGGGATTAAGAAGTACATATTGGTTGTTACAGAATAGTTAGGGAAATGTAAAGTATAGCATTGGGAATGTAGTCAATAATATTTTAAATTTTTTGATTTTAGAGAGAGGGTAGTGGAGGGAGAAAGAAAGGGAGAGAGACATTGATATGAGAGAGAAACATCGACAGTTGCCTTCCATGTGTGCCACAAACCGGGGACCAAACCCACAACCCAGGCGTGTGCCCTATTGGGAATGGAGCTGGCAACCTTTCAGTTTGCTGGACAATGCCCAACCAACTGAGGCACTCCAGCCGGGCCTGGTCAGTAATATCCTAATAACTATGTATGGTGTCAGATGGGTGTGAGATTTGTCAGGGTGATCACTTACAAAGTTATATAATGTCTAATCACTGGAGTGTACACCTGAAACTAATATAATAATACATGTCAATTGTAATTGAAAAATAAAAAGATGATTTTAAAAATACCTACTCTTTTCATCCTCTGCTACTCCTAAGAGGCAACCCCTTTCATCCATTTTAGCAGACTCTTGGAATTTACTTCTATATTTCTAAGTAACAAGCTTACATTGCTATTTCTTGATTTTTCAGTTCTAAGCATGATGTTTCATTCATTTGTTTTATCTCTCTGTTAATGTTTACAAGAATCAAGACATCTTAGAACTGGATGAGACTTCAGATCCTCCAGAGACCCAGACTCAAAAAACATCAAGGGCCTAGCAGATAACTTAAATAAGTACAGCAATAGGGAGCAGTGTGGACTCTGGCAAACTGGAAGGCTACCCCCATCTAAAGTCATTCAATTCTGTTTTTAACTGCAAGTATCAGACATTTGCAATATATGGGCCTTATTTGAACCCTGATTCATACAAACAAAACAAAAGTTTATGACAATTATAGAAATTGAGTAGTTGCAACTTGAGCACTAACTAAAGCAATGTTATTCTTTTAGATGTGATGATATTGAGGGAATGGTTATGTTCAAAATGGATAAAATGATATGTACAGGATTAGCTACAAAATAATATGGGAGTGGGAGGAGATAATAAAAAACAAGAATAGCCTTGAGTTGCTAATTATTGAGAATGGGTTTGGGGTACATGGAAGTTCATTATACTAGTCTGTTTGCTTTTATATAATCTAGAAAATTTTCATAATAAATGTTAAAGAATTATATAGTTCAGAACCTGGTCACCTTAGCACAGCAGAATTAGAATGAGGAGGAAAGGAATCCAGAATAGGCTAGAACAAAGGGACTTCTATTACCTATACTGTTCAAAGGTTGTCACCAGACCATTAATAGTATATTCAATTAAATAGGTATTTATTTGGTTTTCTTTTTGTTATTACATATGTTTATTTGTCTAGTGTATTCTGTTAAGTGTTCACTTGTGTATTCATTAAATATATATTTCTATTTTTAAAAATTAATTTATTGATTTAGAGAGAGAGAAAGAAACATTGTTTTGTTGTTCCACTTATTTATGCATTTATTGTTTGTTGGCTTCTTGTATGTGCCCTGACTGGAGATTGGACCAGCAACCTTGGGTTATGGGGACAATGCTCCAGCCAGCTGAGCCACCTGTCCAGGGCCCAGCCTTGTCATTTTAGAGAAGAAGAAACTAAAGCACAGAGTGGTTATGATTTGACCACAGTCATGCAGCTTATTAGTGGGGAATGCTAGAACTTGGGTCTCCTGATTCCATATCTCTTGCTTTTTATGAGAAAATTGTTATACTGACTTAAATAAGAAGAAAGGATTATGGTTTGCCTGGCAGTTTTCTTTTGTTTCTTAACCTTAGTTCTTTGTTTTTAGAACATTGGCTAGAGGTTTTGCTTCTCTCATTTTGTAAGGTGATAGGGATAAGAGATTCACCCTTAAAGTGTGGTAGAAATCCAGGCCTAGGGATGGTTGTATTTCTCAGAATGATAAGCAATTGCAGAGCTTAGGCAAGTTATAAGCATAAAACTTTAGATGAGGCAGAACTGGAAGAATGAACCCCTTGCTTCTATTTGATCCATGAGTGAGATTTCACTCCCATTAAAAACTATTTCTGTGTGTGGACTTTAGTTTTTGTAAAAAATGTTGTTTTTTTTTTTACCTTCAAAACACTAAGCCAGTAGCATAGACGTACAGACTTGCCAACTGTGATGAATGTGTTGCTAAGTAGCTGTGACAGAGTCTTGGTAAAATGCTTTGCTATAGAGCTGTGACTATGTTTTGTTACCAGGTCAAGTTGGGAAATAAGGATTTGGGCAGCTTTATTTTATTTATGTTTTATTTACATGCTTAATTTAAAAGCCTAATAAACTTAAGCTGACTTTCAAAGAGTTATTGCTGTACTGGCAAAGATGCACATAGTAAACATCAGTTGAAGAAAAAGGATTTATAGAAAGCACAGAAGAAAATACACTAACTATTACAGATAGATGTTAATAGTCTTTCCCCCATTCCAGCTTATTCTCTTTCCCTACACCTGTTCATATATTTTCTCACTAAGACCAAATAGAGGCAGGAGGGAAGAAAATGATCTTACACAATTTCTTTCAGTAGAGAATTTGAGTTCTTTTAGACTTTAGTTTAATAACCCCTTTGAAGCATACCCTGTTTTCCTAAAGAACCAGTCACTTGTCAAGTGTCACAGAACTCAGGCTTTCATGTATTTTTCTTCCTCTAATCATCAAAAATTATTAGGACAAGTACCATTTTGAAATTAATACAGATACCTGTAATGAAAGATTTAGAACTAGTGGTTTTTAGAATACATTCTAGATATTGACTAGACTTTGCCCTTGCCTATGCCTAGGGACTGTTCTAGAGTAGAAGATGGATAGATTCCAAACCTGATTCTTCATTCTTTTTTTTTTTTTTAATAGAAAATTAAAGCTACTGGCTAAAATTAAATTTCATTTCTCCCTATATTTTATTTATGGGTCCAGCCACACAATTTAGCATATTATATAATACCATCAATTCTATTTTTAATAAAGTGTCTCTTAAGCTAGAATATATTTTTGTATTTAGGGGCCACGCCTTTTACATCTTTCAGGGCTTAATAAATACTGATGTGTATATTTAGTAGGTATTTTGTTTGACATGACTTTATTGGCTATATTCAGTACAAGACACAATAATATTGTGTGTCAGGAATTTTACATATATCATCTCATTTAATTCTTCCAAGAATATTTCAACATAATATGATCCCTTATTTTATAGAAGAAGAAACTGAAGTTTCAAAAAGTTAAGAACTTGTGTAAGGTCACATACTTAGTAAGTGGCAGAACTGGGATTCTAAACCTAGGCCTGTTTCACTGATGATAGCTTCTGCTCTTACCTCCATATCATGCTCCCTTAAGAGCTTTGGAATCAGGTCAGCTAGCCAGAGGGAAGGACCCATCAAAGAGCAATGCAACAACAACAAAAACCCAAGTACAACCGGACAGCCCAAATAAACATCATAAAGGGCATCCCAAGAGCATCAAGTTCAGTAGATCAAGGAGACTGCACCACTGAATCACAGGTCTCCTACCACAGAAAATCATACCATGAAGACAGGAAGTCAGAGCAGATCAATCTTAAGAGGCAGAAACAAGAAGAGTCACCTAAAATGGGGAGACAAAGAAACAACCCCCCATCAAAGGAAAGGAAGAATCCCCAGGAAGAGTGATAAATGAAATAGAGGCAAGCAAACCATCAGACATGGAATTCAAAATAATGGTTATGAGGAAGCTCAGTGAGTTCAGCAAGCTAAAAGAGACACCAGGCGAACTACGAAGAATTCTAGGGAAGCTGTAAGGACTTACCAAGAACTATACCAGCATTAAAAAGGACATAGAAATTATCAATAAGAGCCAGGAGGAAATGAAGAATACAGTTTCTGAACTGAAGAACACAGTAGAAGGAATGAAAAACAGGCTAGATGAAATAGAGGATTGGATCAGTGATCTGGAGGGCAACATAGAAAAAACTTACCAGACAGTGCAACAAAATGAAAAAAGAAAAAGAATGCAGAGGTTTAGGGAGAAATAAACAATCAACCAATACTGAATGAGGAAACAAGAATTGAAAAAATAAGGAGTGACTTAGGAACCTCTGGACAACTTTAAATGTGCCAACATCTGAATCATAGGGGTGCCAGAAGGAGAAGAGGAAGAGCAAGAAATCGAAAACTTATATGAAAAAGTAAAGGAAAACTTCCCAAATTTGGTGAAGAAAATAGACATAGAAGTCCAGGAAGCACAGAGAGTCCCAAACAAGCTAAATCCAAAGAGGATCACACCAACACATCATAATAAAAATGCCAAAGGTTCAAGATAAAGAGAGAATCTTAAAAGCAGCAAGAGAAAAGCAGAGAGTTACTTACAAAGACTATCTCAAAAGAAACTTTGCAGACAAGAAGGGACTGGCAAAAAGTGTTCCAAGTGATGAAAAGCAAGGACCTACAGCCAAGATTACTCTATCCAGCAAAGTTATCATTTAGAATGGAAGGGCAGATAAAGTGCTTCCCAGACAAGGCAAAGCTAAAGGAGTTCACCATCACAAAGCTCTTATTATATGAAATGTTAAAGGAACTTATTTAAGAAAAAGAATATCAAAACTATGAACATTCAAATTCACAAACTCACAACTATCTACAACAGAATCTAAAAAAACAAAACAAAAACAAAAACTAAGCAAACAACCAAAATAGGAACAGAATCATAAGTATGGGAATCACTTGGAGGGTTATCAGCTGGGAGGAGGAATGGGGAGATATAGTGCAGGGACTAAGAAGCATAATTGGTAGGTATGAAAGAGTCATGGGGAAGTTAAGAATAATATAGCAAAGGGTGAAGCCAAAGAATTTATATGTATGACCCATAGACATGAACTAAGGGGGGTGGATTGCTAGAGGGAAGGGGGGTACTGGGTGGAGGGGAGCACAGGGAAAAGAAATTGGGACAGCTGTAACAGCATAATCAATAAAATATACTTAAAAAAATGAATGATGTTTTAAGAGAGCTGCAGGACAACATGAAATGTAATAATATCTGTATCATAGGGATACCAGAAGGAGAGGAAGATGAGCAAGGAATAGAAAACCTGTTTGAAAAAGTAATGGCAGAAAACTTCCCTAACTTGATGAGAGAAAGTCACACAAGTGCAGGAAACACCAGGGGGTCCCAACGAAGATGAACCCAAAGAGGCCCATTCCAAGACATATCATAATTAAAATGGCAAAATTCAAAGACAAAGAGAGAATCCTAAAAGCAGCAAGGGAGAAAACAGCTAATAACACACAAAGGAGGTCTGATAAGGCTGTCAGCTGATTTCTCAACATATACACTATATAAACCAGAAGGGAATGACAAAAATTATTCCAAGCAATAAAAAAACAAAGGCCTACAACCAATACTACCCAGCAAAGCTCTAATTCAAAATAGAAGATGAAATAAGGAGTTTCCCAGACAAAAAAAGGGTAAAAGAATACATCTCCACCAAGCCAGCATTGGAAAAGGTGCTAAAGGGTCTGCTTTAAGAAGATGAAGAAACAGAGAGAAACACAGGTACAAAGGGGAAATATCCCAATGAATAAGTACCTATCAATAATAACCTTAAATGTAAATGGATTAAATGAACCAATCAAAACACGAGGTAGCTGAATGAATAAGAAAACATGACCCACATATATGCTGTCTACAGGAGACCCACCTCAGAACAAAAGATCTACACAGACTGAAAGTGAAGGGATAGAAAAAATGTTTCAAGCAGATTGACATGAAAAAAAAAAGCTGGGGTAGCAATACTTATATCAGACAAAATAGATTTCACAACAGAAGCCAAAAAAAGAGACAAAGAAGGACATTTCATAATACTTAAGGGAATGATCCATCAAAAAGATATAACCCTTATAAACATATATGGACCCAACATAGAAGTACCCAAATATATAAGGAAAATCTTGGATGACTTCAAGAAGGATATTGACAGCAACAAACTCATAGTAGGGAATTTTAACACCACACTGTTAACAATGGACAGGTCTTCCAAGCAAAGAAACAACAAGGAAATTGTGACATTGAACAACAACCTAGAGCAAATGGACTTAATTGATATATACAGGATCTTTCACCCCAAAGAAGCAAAATATACATTCTTTTCAAATGTACATGGAACATTTTGAAAGATAGACCACATGGTAGGACACAAAACAAGCCTCAACAAATTCAGGAAAATTGATATTATACCAAGCATCTTCTCAGATCACAATGGCTTGAAACTAGAAAACAACCTCAAAGAAAAAGCCCAAAATTATTCAAATTCATGGAGCTGAATAGCATGCTATTAAACAGTTAATGGGTTAACAATGAGATCAAGGAAGAAATCACAAAGTTTCTGGAAACAAATGAAAATGAACACACAACAGCCCAAAACCTATGAGACACAGCAAAGGCAGTCCTGAGAGGAAAGTTCATAGCAATACCGACCTACCTAAAAAGGATAGAAGAAAATCAAATAAACAACCTAACCCTATATCTACAAGAACTAGAAAAAGAGCAACACACAAGGCCCAGAGCGAGTAGAATGAAGGAAATAATCAAGATCACAGCAGAATTAAATGACATAGATACTAAAAGAACAATTCAAAAAATCAATAAATCCAGGAGCTAGTTCTTTGAAAAGATAAACAAAATTGAAAAATGCTAACCAGACTTATCAAGAAAAAAAGAGAGAACAACAATAAATCAATTAGAGAAAAAAATAGAGAAGACTCAAATAAATAAAATAAGAAATGAAAGAGGAGAAATCACAACTGATACCACAGAAATACAAAGGATCATAAGAAATTACAATGAACAACTATATGACAAGAAACTTGACAACCTGGATGAAATGGACAAATTTCTGGAAACATATTTTCCAAAACTGAATCAAGAAGCAGCAGAAAACCTGAGTAAACCTATAACGACTAGTGAAATCAAAGCAGTAATCAAAAAACTCCCACCACACAAAAGCCCTGGACCATCTGTCTTCACAGGTGAATTTTACCAGACATTTAGGGAAGAACTAATGCCTATCCTTCTTAAACTATTCCAAAACATCCAAGAAGAGGGAAGACTCTCAAACTCTTTCTATGAGGCCAGCCTTAAAAAATAAAACAAAAAACTTTGGAATCATTGCTAGACATCTTGACAAACTGTTCTCAGCCTCCTTTTTGGTAAATATGAAACTCATTTATTGTACTGTTCCAAAAGAGCCCTTCATGTTTAAATCAGGATTATTGTCTTCTGAGAGCCTACGCTGATAGGGGGCATTGTAGCATAGTAGTTAAGAGTGTGGGTTCTAAAGCCACACAGAGCTAGGTCTGAATACTTTCCCCACTTTGGTGACCTTCAGTAGGTTACTCAACCTTTCTGAACCTCAGCTGCCTTATCTGTAAAATGAGGATGGTATGGAATACTATTCAGCAATAAGAAGGAATAAACTATTGATACACATAAGAGCTGAATGAATTTCAAAGCCATTATGCTGAGTGAATGATTTCAGTTACGTGGCATTCTAGAAATGCAAAACTGTGGAGACAAGAAACATTATAATTGCCAGGGATTAGAGGTGGAGATAAGGTGTGACTACAAAAAAGGGCAGTTAAGGGAATGTTGAAAGTGATGGAAGTGTTGTGTATCCTCATTGTGATGGTTACATGACTTTGTCTATATTTTAAAACTAATAGCAAAGTACACCCAAAAGAAGAAAACTAATGTACTGTATATTCACTTTAGAAAATAAATTAAAAGTAAAAAATGGGGATAGTAATAAAACCTTTCTTATAAGATCATTGTGAAAATTGTAAATAAGATAATGTATCTAAAGTGTTTTTTCACAGTACCTGGTATGCAGTATACAATGAATAAATGATTGTTCTATTGTTATTTTTATCATTAAAAGTATGATATTTAATTTAGTGACATTCATTGAAAGGACAGTGGAATAAACTGTCACACCATCTGCATGGGTACAGTTAGTAAGCAGTGAAGACAATGAATAACCATGAGTCAGATGGAGTATGTGTTTTTAAATGACTCAGCAAGGGACTTGAGGTCTTCTGGAAGGTAAGGGAAGATTAGGTCTGCTATTCCTAGAGTATCTTGCAGATAGCTTCTTTTCTGGCTGTGTACAGTTCCCTTAGTATTATTCTTCAACAAAATAGCTTTGGTCTTGGAAGCCGCAACTCCTTTCACTGGTTTCAGATTAGATCTGAAATTATGACTGAGCAAATTGATCAAAGAAGGAGCTGGAAGTGGTTCTCATACTTGGAGCCATTTCCTTCTGCCAGCCAGTCTCTGGATTAGATAGAGACAGTAGCAGGGCAAGCATTATTGAAGAGCTAAAGAAAAAAAGTTGAAGTCAAAATGGCATTGTAGTACTTGCAGTGAAAAAGAACCTCTAGGACCTCCGGCCAAGATGGAGGCCTAGACAGACATGCTGCGTCTCCCTCTACAACTAAGAAGGAATACAACTACCTCAAAACTGGAGACAATCAGAAGTTCCAGAAAATCAAGCTGGGTGGAAGTCCAACAAACAAAGATATAAAGAAGATATACTCATCCAGACAGGTAGGAGGGGCGGAGTTGGGTCAGAGAGGATGCAGTGTGGTGGTGGCAGCAGCGGCAGCAGTGGCAGCCCGGCGGAAAGTGCAGTTAAACATTTTAAAAAGTTGAGAGGGCCACCTGTCGAGCACTCTCAGCACCACACCAGACCAGACTGCACAGCTCATGGTTCCAGAGCCGGGGGAAATCAAGCCTCATTGCTTCTGACTGTGCAAACCAGTGGGTGTTGGAGTGGAGGCAGAAACTGCCAGTCTCTCAGCACAGTCCACTTGTTTAAAGGGCCCCCACGGTCCTAGAACATCCACAGACCCACCCACTCTGGGAACAACAGGCAGGGCAACAGCTAGAGAGGCGCCAGTCCCATACGGAAGTGGAAGAAGTGCCTGGAAAAGAGGCGAGTGTTGAGCAAGTGGCATTGTTCCATCTCAGGCCCCTCTCCAACATACAGCGCCACAATGTGGTGAAACGGGTCACCCGTACTGACGAATCCATAGGGCTCTGCCCCTTACAATGTAACAGGTTCGACAGCTCTACCTAAGATACAGAGGCAAACAAACACAGGAGCCTGTTAAGATGAGGAGACAGGACGGAGACAAAAGAGAGAACGGATCAAGGTTCAAGTGGGAGAACTGAGTGACGAAGAGATAGTCAACCTAACAGAAGAGGAGCTAGCCAACCTAAGAGATGCGGAGTTCAAAACACTGGTGATAAAGATACAGAGTTGACAGATATGCTTGAGTACAGAAACCGCATAAGGGGAGAAGTGAAGGCTATGCTAAATGAAACAAAGGAAAATCCACACAAAACCAATGGTGAAGGGAAGGACACCGGGTTTCAAATCAATGATTTGGAACATAAGGAAGAAAAAAAGCCAACCAGTACAGAATGAAGAAACAAGAATTGAAAAAAATGAGGAGAGGCTTAGGAACCTCTGGGACAACTTTAAACGTGTCAACATCCAAATCATAGGGGTGCCAGAAGGAGAAGAGGAAGAACAAGAAATTGAAAACTTATGTGAAAAAATAATGAAGGAAAACTTCCCAAATTTGGTGAAGAAAATAGACATTTAAGACCAGGAGGCACAGTGAGTCCCAAATAAGCTAGACCCAAAGAAGACCACACCAAGACACATCATAATTAAAATGCCAAAGGTGAAAGATAAAGGGAGAATCTTAAAAGCAGCAATAGAAAGCAGAGTTACCTACAAAGGGGTGCCTATAAGACTCAACCGATTTCTCAAAATAAACTTTGCAGGCAAGAAGGGGCTGACAAGAAGTGTTCCAAGTGATGGAAAGCAAGGACCTACAACCAACACTACTCTATCCAGCCAAGCTATCATTTAGAATGGAAGGGTAGATAAAGTGCTTCCCAGACAAGATGAAGCTAAAGGAGTTCATCACCACCAAGCCATTATTATATGAAATGTCAAAAGGACTGATTTAGAAGATCAACACTATGAACATTAAAATGACAACAAACTCACAACTATCAATAACTGAATCTAAAAAATAAAAACAAAGACAAACTAAGCAAACAACCAGAACAGAAACAGAATCATAGGTATGGGGATCATTTGGAGGGTTATCAGCTGGGAGGGAGAAGAGGGAGAAATGGGGAAATGGTGCAGGGACTAAGAAGCGTAATTGGTTGGTACAAAATAGACATGGGAAAGTTAAGAATAATCTAGGAAAGGGTGAAGCCAAAGGACTTATATGCATGACCCATGGACATGAACTAAGGGGGGGTGGGATTGCTGGAGGGAAGTGGGGTACTGGGAAGAGGGGAGCAAAGGGTAAAGAAATTAGGACTACTGTATCAACAATCAATAAAATATACTTAAAAAAGAAAAAGAATGAAAAGAAAAAGAGACTCTAAAGTGAAACCTTGACCTTTCCATCATGTAAGTTGGTTGTCTTGTACAGGAGCTCAGAACTTGAATCAAAATAAGTTTAATTGATAGTGAAAAGGATTCTAATCTTACAGTACCTGCTATAGTAGTTACTTATTAGTCCAGCACTTACTGGTCTGTGAATTATATTCATTTTAGCTGATGACACTGGAATTCAGGAAACGGAAAACAGTGCTTGGGGTTCTTGGTATAGGACTTTGGTTTGGGGGCTGGGTGGTGATGAAGGGCTCAGTGAGGCTTTGTTCCTGGGAGGAACCACTTAGGCATGTTGTTGTTTGGGGAGGGCAGTACCTTCCCTCCCTGGCATGCTCACTTCCCTCAGCAGGGCCCTTTAGGCCTTCCCCTCCCTCCCCTTCCACTTTCTCCAGCTAATGAGCAGAATCGCCACCCCAAGTGAGGTCAATTGGACCCCCATGGGCCAAGGCACTGTGGTTTAGGAATGACTTATTTTTTCCTAATTTCTTTACAGCACTGACACTAAATTTCAAGTTAAGATTTATCATTTAATTTGCTTCTTTGACACTAAATTTCAAGTTAAGATTTATCATTTAATTTGCTTCTTTCGTATCTTGTCTTTTTGTATATGTGGCCAAGTCATTGATTGCTGTTCGGAACATTACTTTTTTCTTGATTATAAGGAGACAGTTCCAAGATGACTAGTCTGTTGATTTGTTTTAATTTGGGCTTTGGATTTTAGTTCCTTGGGAGTTATGCTGAGCCGTTGGTTAGGACCATGGTTTAAAATATAAGAGGAAAACTAATTTTACAAATCATCAAGGTTAGTTGGACAACTTCGAATATACTAAAAACATTGAATTATATACTTTAAAGGGGTGAATTAGATGTATATGAATTATATCCTAATAAAGTTGGTAACAAAAAAATGCCATACCAGAAGAATCATTATACTGATCTGTGACCTTTTAATGGAAGGGTTTGGACTAAGAACTTTTCAAAATGGTCCCTGGCTGTGTAGCTTGGTTGGAGCATAGTCCCAATTCGCCAAGGTTACAGGTTTGATCTTCAGGCACATACAAGAATCAACAAATGGATGCATAAATAAGTGGACCAACGAATCTCTCTGTCTCTCTCTGTCTCTGTGTCTCTTTCCCTCCCTCCCTTTCTCTCTCTCTCTCTCCCTTCCTCCCTCCCTCCCTTTTCCCCTTCCTCTCTCTTAAAAAAAATAAGAAGGAACTTTTCAAAATGAGACTATTTTAAAAATGGGACTAAATTCTTAATCACTGTCGTGAGATCATATCAAATGATGGATTATGGAATATTAAATGACTTATGACTATTTCTTTTGAGTTTGTCTACTAAGGAAATAGTCATTCAGGTAATCATGGCATAGACATTGGTAATTTTGCAAGGGTCCAGGAGGATAAGGAGCATCATTTAGTCTAAAATGGTAATTCTCAACTGGGTAATTTTACCTCCCAAGGGAAATCTGGAAATATCTTGAGGCATTTTTGGTTGTCAACACTGGGGAGACAGGTATGCTACTAGTATATAATGGATAGAGGTCAGGAGGGATGCTGCTAAACATCCTACAGTGCACAGAATATTCTTCTATAACAAATAATTATCTGGCTCAAACTGTTATTAGTGCCAAGGTTGAGAAACCCTGGTGTAAAATTTACACTTACGTTTTCTTCTAAGAGTTATAATTTTAGCTTTTCCATTTAATTTAGGTCTTTGATCCATTTTGAGTTAATTTTTTGTATATGGTGTGAGGTAGAGGTCCAAGTTCATTCCTTTGCATATGGACATCTAGTTGCCCCCACATCATTTGTTAATGACTATTTTGTACATATAGAATGGTCTTGGCATTTCTGTCAAAATCAGTCGACCATTAGTGACTCTGGTGTAAAATGACTTTGATATCTATCAGGTTTTTGTTAGAAAATTCTTACACAGCCTCTCTAAAGTCATAGATAATGTTGATGACTGTATTTCAGCTGTCTAAAGAATAACCCAGGGTGTTTCCATCCAGATGCTGCTATAACTGAGTGAGAACAGGTTAAGGGTTATGATGTCTCCAAACTTCCTCCTACCTTAACCATGCAGCTTCAGGCTTCCTCAGGCTAAGGTATAGCATTAAAATTGTGAAAAACTCTAATAAGCATTTGACCTGATTCTTTACCAAGTACTTTGAATTCTGTCTAACATTATTACTGTTTATGATACATTTTAATATACAAGTCAAGTACCTTCTCAGTACCTAGCTTTTCCAGAAATTTTCTTAGCTATTCTTATTTGAATGTTTTATATACATTATTTAATTCTGAGGCAAGTCTATGAGGTAGGGTTATTAAAATTTCTGTTCTACTAGCCCGCGCTAGTGTGGCTCAGTGGATTGAATGATAGCCTGCAAACCGAAGAATCACCAGTTTGGTTCCCAGTCAGGACACATGCCCGGGTTGTGGGCCAGGTCCCCTGTTGGGGACGTGTGAGAGGCAACCACGCATTGATGTTTCTCTCCTTCTCTTTCTCCCTCCCTTCTCCTCTCTATGAAAGTAAATAAATAAAATCTTTTTCAAAAATCTCTATTTTATTGATGCAGAAACTGAGGCTTAGAGAAGTTTATTTGCCATGGTCACACCAGAACTGGAATTTCAATATAGATTTTTTTAAACTCCAAAGCTACTGTCTTTAGAGACCATATAGTGAAGTCTCCATTTTCATATAAAATTAAGTTCTTCTAATGGGAATAAAATAACTATAAAAATATATGCAAACAGAAAGACAGTACATGAGATTTAAGTTTAAGCCAATATATGCCTAGGGGGAAAATCAAAACTATATTTAAGCACATTAACCTTTTACAGGGAAAGGGAACATAGACCGTTCTCTGAATACACTGCCTTCTGATTTACTTTGTTGCTAAAGAGGTCCCTACAATAGTGGGCCTCATCCTATAGGATTTTGAAAACAAAATTATAACATTCCAACATCTTAAATAACCTATGTGGTGTTACCTTACAGCATCTGAGAGAGAGAGAGAGAGAGAGAAATCTGAAAAATATTCAGAGAAAGGTAAAGTAAAATGAAGAAGGAACTTCCAAGTTGTGGAATATTAGAATTCTGGAATATAATCTTCTAAAAAAATTTTATTGACACAATAACCAGCAGCAGCTCTTTATTAAGATGCCTACCCACCTCACACAGGAGAGTGGGATTGATCAGGGAGTACCAGAAATGGGTATGAGGCAGGCAGATCCACCTGTCCTGGTACACCCCAGTCACTGAGATGGGTACAGGGTCCTGTCCCGGGAGGACACAGCTATTGGCATCCTCAGGAACGGCCGACCTCTTGAACCTTTGATTTCCTCAAGAGCGCCTTCTTTGGGGCCAAATAGGCCTTGTCCAGGCTGTTGATGATGATAAGGGCAAACAGGTCAAGCTCCTTGCTGCTATCCACGTCTGCCAGGGCAGCGGCCAGCTGTTTGGCCAGGCACTCCTCTGTCTCCATGTTCCAGTGCTGCATCCTCAGCTCCTGGACTTCCAGTGATGGTAGCTGCACAAAGATGGGCCTCAGGTCGGTCTTCTTTATGTTGTGCACACCCTGGAGGTCTACGCCCAGTATGTGGTGCGGTTCATGACCTGCACCACATGCACAGCCACTTTGCTAGTGTCATACAGGTTCTCTTGAGAACTTGTCATGCTCAATGAAGTCCCCAGCAGCAATGTCGCACTGCATTACCTCCATGGTCACAAAGTATTATGGTAATCTTTGCCATTCTCCTTTTTGGTTCCTTTGTGGTGTGGGACACACTGAACCCAGAGATGCTGCTGTGCTCCTGCAGGAGTTTCTTGAGCAGTGTGCTTTCTTCCTAGCCCTAGAAGGTCCACTCAGGACGATAGGCCTTGGTCCTGACATCCCTTGGGAGTAGTGTCAGGCTCCTTCCCCTCTCTGCCCCTCTGCATCCTTCAGGGTCCACAGTGACATCCCACATGAAGTCCATGGGCTGCAGGGTTTTGCAGGCTGTCTGGAGCTTTCTGTGCCAGGAGAATTTCCTCCTACACTTTGAGAACTGGCACAGAAGAACCAGCTTTTAATGTGCAGTTCAATGGGGTGCAGCCAGTGGCACCGCAGTGTGAGGGAGCAAGAGGAGAGGTAGGCAGAGCCAGTGCCATGTCGGTGCATTTCTGCTTGCAGGGCCTATGTCTGCGTCCAGAACATAATTTTGAAATTGGAATGAGGTATAAAAAAAACTTCTTTGTTGTTTACTTGTAAGTAAATTTATAAAATTTTATACAAGAGAGTGATTAAAGAAGGAAGGATTGAAGTCAGCCATTCTCATCTGTGGTCTAGGAATGGGATTCAGGGCATTAATAGACACCCTGAAATTATATGTGAAATTGTATAATTGTGTGTATGAGGTCTGTCCAGAACGTATCCAGCCATGTTATATAAAAAATAGACATTTATTGAAGAAGATACAAGAAACATTGTACGTAAGACAATGACACCTCAGTCCCCTTCAAAGTAGGCACGTTGGGACCGCACACAGTTCTCCCGATTGCCATCAGCTGTCCTGTTGTATTTTCTGAATCTCATTGATGGTGTGAAATCTCTTTTTTTTCAAAGGTGATTTTAGTTTTGGGAAAAGTCAGAAGTTGCAGGGAGCCAAATCTGGGCTGTAGCAGGACTGAGTCACCTGGGTGATTTGATGTTTTGCCAAAAAACTCCGCACGAGACGTGATGCATGAGCTGGCATGTTGTGATGAAGCTGCCAATTACCAGTTGCTCATAGCTGCAGCCTTCTGAATCATCCAAATAGTTTCCATGGAGGAATGTTCAAGCTTAATGCAAAATTTGATGCAGATTCGTTGCTTTACTTGCTCATTCATTTTGATTGCAACAGCCTCCCAGTACACATGCTCACTCAATGGTGTCTACTGCCCCCACTGACTAGTACAGTGAAGTCATCCTTATTCACGCATGCACAGTCCAGTCCATTCTTGGCCGCCAAGTTACATTCATGTCGCACAAACCATTCTCATATTAACCCTTTCGGTGCCAACGTTGCTGTGAATGACGCTGACAAATTTTTCCCAAAGTGCCAGCATCCCTCTCAGTGACTTTTTTTGATGGCTATAAATGTAAATAGCAATGGAATAATTCATATTTTATGCTTTTTTCTCTATTTTTGTACCTCAGGTTATATATTGATACAACTTTCTCTCATGTGGATCCAAATTTCAAATTTTTATGCTTGTTCAAATACTGACATATTAATTCTGTTATAATTTTCACTTACATTTTAAATGGTCCTTTTAATTTCATTTATCTTTGCAATAATTGTTGAAACTATGCAGTGTGCATGATAAGGAAGCTTTTGCTAATGGACATTTTCATTGTTTCATGGTATATAGCGTTAGCATTTTGTTTATGAACTGTTTTTCACTGTTGATATCTATTGATATATGTCTCCAGTGTGAATGCTGTTGTGTTCATTTTTTTTTTTTGTATGTTATGAAGTTTTCTTTTTTTTTTTTTCAAAAACTTATTCAGTATTTGGCATACTTCTTGCTTGTTATCCATGTTGCTATGTGTTTTTGCAAATTATAATCATAGGTTTTATATTATGCCATATATTATACTTCAAAAGCCATATTGAAGGAAAGAATTTATTTTTTCTAAAATAATTGTTATAATAAAATAATTTTAATGCAATAAATTTTTTGCTGAATCACGTCAAAGAACACTGCTTACAAAAGAAGAGTGTATTTACTATATGTCTTAAAATTTTGAGTAAATTATTATGAATAATAGTGTTTTTATAGACATTTTTCATAAACTGCATTTCTCAGCAAAATAGCCTGGCATGTCTCACACAAATTTTAGCAATTATGCATGGCACTCAAAGGGTTAACAATGGGTGGACTTTTTCCAGACAGACCTCATATGCACACACACTTTTCTGGGAAGAAGATTCATGTCTCATCAGCATCTCAAAGGGATCTATTACATTCTATATTTGAAAGCTCTGTGACCTTGGGCAAGTAACTTTACCTTTCTGTGCTTCATATACTTTCACCTGTAAAACAATGGAGCTATCCTGTGATCCCTTAGTTTCTTTCCAACCCTGGTGTTAAGACCTCCTTTTCTTTGTGAATTGGCGTTCTTGGTTCGACATGCCTGAGAAAGTGTTAGCTTTAAACTCGGTCACCTCAGTGAAATAGTATTAAGAGATACCACTACACTTATAATTATTTGAACAGTATCTCTTTCCTAGCTTTAGAAGTTGAAGTCCTTTCAACTATGTTTCTCTTCTAAAGGTCACTTCAATAAATTTTTATTTAATATCTTCTGTATGCCAGACACTTTTGGGTGCTTTGTGGAATACAAAGATAATCACATTTAATGAGTGTCATTTACAGTCTGGACAGGTAAAGAATAAAAGGGGAGCATCACTGCCAAAAGGATGGAGGTAGGACAGTACAAGGTGTGGGCAAGAGCAAGGAATCCAGTGAGAGTGAAAGGTGATAGGTAGATTGGATTCATCTTATAGAGAGTCTTAACCGCCAACTGAGGGAAGCCCCTAAGTATAATGAAAAGAGACCTAACTGGAAGTCTGAAGACTTGAGATATAAGACTGGCCTTTTTCATAATTATGTGTGTGATCTTGGGTAAGTGACTTTTCGACTTGAGTTTCAATACGTACACTCACAAAATTGTCTAAAAAATACCATACAGCCTCATGGTATTTCACTAAAATTTTATTATTCTTTTTAATTCAGTTAAAAGTGAAAAATTATTGAAGGTTTCTGAGCATAGTAATTTTCATCAGCAGAATTGCTGCTGTTTTTACTGCTTGGAAGCTCCTGTTATTGCTGCTTCTTCCACTGTTAACGTGATTGCTCTGAAGGTACCATCACTTTAGATAGTTCTTGATGTGGTCAAGGAGTTGGCTGTCATTCTCATTATTAGTTATATTATCAAGAACATGGGAATTACCCAGTGTTTGTTCTTGAATCAGATGTGAAGCTGGTCTTGTTTCCTCATGTTATCAGTCACTGACCTGAGAGAGATAGACCATATGTCTAGAGTGTGGGCAGCAGGTAAGTGTTGACATTTTGATGGCCACATCATATTTCAGGGGTCTATGGGAAGGCCTGTAATGACCATGGAAAGCCAGCCAAGAATCTCCTTGCCATGGACAAATGGGAGAAGATACTAAATTTAGCTGACATTAAGCTGCAAATTATTTGAAAGGTGGAAAAGGATTCTATTCAGAAGCTATCTAGAATTTCCATTTACTAATCAGGCCTGTGTGTTGTAGGGACTTTCATCCCAGGAAAAGTATTACTTTCTCTCTTCCTCTTTCCCCACACTTTGTCCCTGTTGTCTTGGGAAGATGATTTGCAGCTCTTATTGGGACCTGGCACTTTAGTGCTTCCTGCTATTCTTAGATGCAAAGGGCCTCAGGATGATATAATCAGAGGTTGGAACTGCATTTTGAGCTTATTTGGAATGATAGAGGCATGTATGAAATACACTACACTCCTGATTTTTTGAGAGGAATATTTCTAGCAATACTCACAAATCACCAAACTTGGAAAACAAAAAGTCTTTATAAGAACTTGTATAATCAATAAGGGCAGATTTTTCCAACAGAAAAATGGGCAAAGACTTGAACAGATACCTCACAAAGGAGTATATCTGAATGATCAGTAAACATAAGAAAAGGCACTCAAATTCATTAGTTGTTAGAGAAATTCAAATCCATAATGGAATACTACACGTAGAGTAGAATGACTAAAATGAACCGGTACACTTATATCCTGTAAGCCAGCAATTTCATATCTAGAGATATGCAAAATAGGAATGTTTATAGAAGTCCTCATCACAGAAGTCTAAAAAGGGGAAACTACACAAATCTCCATCAGCAGCAAAATGTGGTATATTCTCACAATGGAATACTACATAACAAGTAGAATTTAGCGAACTACAACACAAATGAAATTTTTTAGAGTAATATTGAGCAAAGGGAGCCAAGCACAAAGGAGTCCATTCTACACGATACCATTTATATATTAAGTGCTTTTCATTGATTATGCAAAGCAAATCAGTGGTATTAGAAGTCAAGATAATTGTTACCTTTGGAGGGATTGTGACTGGAAGAAGTCATGATAGGGATTTCTGGGTTCTGGTAATGTTCTGGGTGCTGGTGACATGAGTGGTTAAATCTGTAAAATTCATTGAGCTGTATATTTAATGATGTTATGTCTGTTAGCAGTTTCTTAAAATGTGGAGGATGGGCTTAGATTTCCAGATACTGAGCAGTTTTTCAGGCTTACTCACAAGCTAAATAACTTACTGCTACAAATTAGCCTTAGAGTACTATTCAAACTTCTGTCTCAGAAAAGTTATTAATTACAATTTATCTTGGATCTTCAGAGTCACTCTTAGTAGTGGAAATAGTAAATATTAAGTCTTTTAAGATGGCCTTTGGGGAAATGAGTGTAGATCCCTAAAATGAAATGGCAAGAGGAGGTCTACTATTTCCCCTGATAATACTGATTTTTCCTTCTGTCAGAGTCAGGCTTCAGAGTCTGTAAATGTGAAGCTTGCTCTTTCTCTTTAGAAAGCTCAGTTTGTGGCTTTCTTAGCTCTGCCTTACTGTCCTGCTTTGTAAGATATTTCTTGCCCACCTTCCATGGCTGGTAAGCAGCTCTGGTGCGCTATATTTATTTAAATTAGCCATTTTTAATTCTTTTGAGAATTTTTGGTCTTTATGATTTTTATGTGTTGTTTGTGGATCTGGAACTTAATTATTAGTTGTGGAATGAAAGGTAAGATATATTTTGTTCTCCTGAATTTTCTCCCTATTCTAGATCTGTGGTCATAAATCTTTATTCAGAAGCTAATTTAGTGATGCTAGGTTAGACTTAGAAATTGCCTTCAATTCAAGTTTAATTGATTCTTTGTTTCTGGGTTATAGACAAATCTCATTTTGTGATTCTTGGTTTACATTTATATAATTTAGGAAAATATGACCACCTATATTTTAAATATATATAGGTCTTATCTTTTCTGTTGGGCTTAAAGAGCTGTGTTGGATATTGTGAAATTGGAAAGAGGTCATGTGGATAGTTATGGAATTTAGGTGAATTTGTAGTTGATAGAAGTAGTGAATTGGAGAAGTGGTAGGGTGCATGTGTTTCTCATTCAACTCTAGTGTATTACTATTGTTCAATGTCAGAGTAAAAAGTGTCAGTAGCTCAAAAAGGCAAAAGCATCCTGACAGCTGGTGTTCTGTTGTGTCTGGTGTTCTGTTGACCAAGAGGAAGTTATATTTTCAAACTAGCTTCTTGAGGTGAAATTGAAGTCATACACGTGCCCTGCTTATCCTCCTTAGCTCTGATTTTAGTTTTTCAAATCTTTCCTATTAAATATTTATTAACAATGAATATTTCAAAGTCAGTTCGTCGTCGTCGGCAGCCATCCGTCTCGAGAGACGATGGTGTAGCTTCTTAAGAGTCTATCTGCACCGCCGAGAATGGCTGTGCAGTCCGACTCGGGAGTGACACGGTATCTGTCTCCTCCCGTGTTGAATCGACATCTTGCGATGACGCTGGAGTGTCCTCTCCAGTGAAGCTGAAGCTACAGAGCCTGCGCAGGGTGATATGGAGGGTCTGCTGTTGCCCATGCAGCAGACCCCCCCTCTCTTCGCAGCTGAAGGGTCCAAGGGAAAGACGGAGTCAATACAGCTTGGCTTCAGGTGCGCCGCAGGAGTTGCCGGTGTTGACTACAACGTCAAACCGCCTTAGGGACTCTGGCTCCGGATTTTCTGTCGGGGTTTACTCCCTTAGCCTTTCCCCTCAAGAGGTATGCCGCAAGGCAGCGGAGGTTTTTTGGAGTCAGAGTTTTCCTTCTCTGATGTGCCCTGACTGGAAGATCGAACCAGTGACACTTAGCTCGCAGGCCGATGCTCAATCCACTGAGCCAAACCAGCCAGGGGCGGTTATAATAGTACTTGTCACTTATTAGCATCCTACTTATTTCTGTGTCTTCTCTGCTTGATTCTAATGTTAAACTCCTCTCACTAGAAGGTAAGCTCCATGGGGGGGAGCCCTCATCTGGGTTATGCACTGCGGGGTCACCAGCACCTGACACGGTGCCAAGCACCCAGAGGCAATTAGTAGACATTTACTGAATTAATTAATATTTTTTTGTTAGGAAGTAGATGCTGCCCTAAATAACTCTATAAAGTAGTATTTTCAAAATGCAATCAATGGCCCTCTTGAATCAATATCAGACAGGGTGTTCCCTAAATGGAGACCCCTGAGGCCCCCCTGAGACCCATGAAATCAGAAGCTCCCCAGTTAAAGTCAGGGGTTCTTGTCATTTCTAGCTATAAGTCCCCACACATGATTGAACCCATAATAAACGGTGTCCACAGGAGTGAAAGACTGAAGCCTTGCTGTTAGTCAAAACAGCTGCCCCAAAGCCCGTACCCATGTAAGGCTTGGTGCCGGCCACGGTGCTGATCCGCGCCTCCCCGGGCAGCATGGCGGCGATGTTGAAGTCTGTGATGTGCGCGTGCCCATGTTCATCAAGCAAAATGTTGTCAGGCTTCATATCCCTGTGAATGATGCGCTGGTTCTGCAGGTAGTCCAGGGCCATGGTCAGCTCACAGATGAAGAGCTTCACGGTGTCTTCCTGGAAATGGACATTCTGCTGCAGGTGATAACGTAGGTCCCCGCCCAGCAGGAGGTCTACTACCATGAACATGTCTTCTTCATCTTGGAAGGAGTACCACAAATTAACCAAAGTCAGTTATGCTTGTATTAATTGATATTCATATTAATCTGTGTTAGATTTCTGGTCTCTGTTAGGTCATTTCTACTACTGGCCTTCCCTAAAATAGAAGCCTGCATACATGCTTATATTCTGGTGAGTATAAGCTCTAGGGTTTTTTCCTAGGACTGTTAGAAAACCTTGTAGTGGAATTAAACTAGGAGAGATTTGGGGTTTGCAGGTAACTGTTGCAGGCAGGATTGGTCAGTCTGTGGCCTCTATACCAAAACTGTTTTTTATCAGCCCCAGGCTGCAGGGGCTGGTAAATCAACCCCTTGAGGAAGGGGTTGATATTTCTATTAATTAGAAGTGACATGACCAGTGGGGCAATGGCAAAGAGGCCATGTTGCTCTTGTTAAATATACATCCCTGACAGTTGGATAATAGGTTCCAGGAAGTTCAGTGGAAAATTAAAACAAAGCAACATTTATAGCTGATTGAACTTGAAAAGCTTTTTTGGTGTTGAATGGCAAATATGTAGACTTCAGCATTCCTGGAGCCTGATGCATCCCACTGGATGGCCCTGTTCCTGTGTACATGATGGCCTGGGGACTCAGCAATATGCGGGGTGCTCTGTTTTAGAATGTTTTGAGGAAAGAAAGTTTGCTGCTGCTTACAGAAGTCCCCTTCCCATAGACTTATACAACACAGGTTCCTTATGTCTGGGCAGTATCTTTCCTCTAAGGGTTTCAGGACTTCTTTGTTAGAAGGACAGGAATGTCTGGCAAGAGACAGAGGAGCTCTTAAGTACTATAAATACTCCTAGTCATTCTTTATTGGGGCTGAAACTCTAAGCAGACTGCTGTGGTGTATACACATGATCTTAGCATGGTAAGACTTCTGATTAATGTTCTTAGCTGTCATGAAGCCACTGGCTTGAGCGTTAAGTTGGGCTAATTGGCTGAAAAGAGGGCTTTGGACTCTATATGTGGGGTGGTTATTTTCTTGGAACCAGGAGAGGGACTGCAGGGGATAGGAAGATGAAGAAATGGTACAGGGAATGTAGGTAAAAAGAGAATTGAGCCTTTTGCAACTATTAAGAAAAGTTCCTGCATATACCCATCTTTTTTTTCCAGGATGGTCTCATGCTGCTAGAATATCTTGTCTTGTGGAAAATGAGGCATAGATATCTGATGGGAGCTTATGAGCTCTAGTTTGGTTAGGGTGATAAAGCTCCTTTTCACTCAACCCCATCAGCTCCTTGGGGAATTTCATGCTTACCAGTCCGGCTATCAGAAAAAAAACATGAATTGTGGATGTGGATCTAATTTTCTTCTGTTCCCACTCAACTGAACTGTCTTTGTTGGCTGTAGGACCAACAATTCCTGTGCCCTGTGAATTGCCCCAAGTTGAACTACTCCAGTGGAACTGAGAGTTGAGTTTATAGGTTCCGTTGTTTATCAGAGCATTTTCCCAGCAAGTGAAAGTTTTCTCCCCTTGCATCTCAACTGGAAAACAGAGATCCATCCTTAACAATTTCCTCAGCTCCTCCTTTCTTAATGAGGAGCTTGAGTGGGCCTCACTTTTAGACATGGGCCCTTGTTATGGTGGAATGTTTATAAACTTAGAAAATGTTAAATCTCTTTCTGTCCCCACACTGCTTTGGGGTTGAGGCATAATACATTTAATGGGTCTCTTCCTGTCTCAGTGTAGCCACTGCAGCTCTGTGCTTAGGTTGCTTAGCAAGCATTTATGAACCTGATAACCTGGCACCAAGCCCTTGGTTCACTTATATTTTAATGCTATTGAAGTGTAGCTTTTAGTTCATAAGGGCCTATTTTAGTTGGCAGTCGCATCCATTGCGAGAGAATCTTAGTGGCTGATCCACTGTTGTCTATTCAGTTTAAAGGATCTTTAGCTGGAGTAAAACCATTCTTTTGGTGATCTTAACCTGTGAAACTGTGATGCAACAAGATAGAAACAGTTGCTTCACTTTGGTTTCTCCATTAGAAATTAGGTGCTGGAGGTGTTTTCTTCAAGTGCCAGTAGTCACTGAAAAAGAAACAGGTTTCCAGGGAATTGAGTTTAATTGTGGCATGTTGCTTTTTCTGTCTACATCTCCCACTGGCACCATTAGTTTGCTTCCTGAGCCGGTTAAGGCAAAGATGTGCCTTGGCTGTGGAGATCTGAGGCTTGGCTCGGCCCATGTTGGTGGTCTCCTAATGGTGAAATTAGGGCCAAGGCACAAGGAAATGCTGCGTCTTGTGGATACAGTTCTTCCTAGTCAGGGCTTACTTTGTCAGGACCAAGAAAGTTCTGAATGTATACCTCAGAGGCCTGTGCAAGAGGACATACTGTGGATGCTGATGAAGAATTGTGCCACGAGGTGAGGGAACAATTTCATGACTTGAAAACGGGCTTCTTGTGTTGTGGAGACCAGGTTATTTTCCCTATTTTTTGGAAGAGACACAACACCAAGAAGCTTCATATTCTGAGTACACACAAGTCCAAACGGCGGTTAGTAGATTTATGAGGTGTGGGCCCTTACGTGAAAGAAAACAAAACTGGCCACTTGGTGTTCTGATGAAATTCTTGTGCCACCTTGGTGGTGTGGGTTACAAGAGGAGAAGAGGGAGAGGCTAGCTGGCCCTCCCGTGCTGGGGCTCAGCTGCCCTAGATACTTGTGATATTATGGATTATTTATGAGCTTGCCTGGGCTGGGATTCTCTACCCTACTCCCTGGTAGGTGAAGGTTTGCAGGCTGAATGTAGAAACCCTCATTAATCTTCCCGGTCTTGTTGAGGATTTCTTGCCAGCCGGAGCTCCTGTCAGAGAACCAACTGGCCTTTCCCACTGAACTGCAATGGCTCAGATTAATATTAATCCTTTTAATGCGGCAGTTCATGATATAGTCATTAGGTGACTTGGAACTAATCCTGTCCACCTAACTAGTGTGATTTATTAAATACACATGGAGATCGAGTCTGAATACAGCTAGGCAGAATCAGCAGCAAATAAATATCTCTGTGTATCTGTATTAATGCTGGTTGATTTGGACACAGTTGCAGTCTAGGCAGGGGAGAAATGTGGGCAAAAGGAGGCAGAGATCTCTAATCAACAACATTTGCCCACCCCTAGCCTTTATGTGGCAGAAACTGTAAAAACTTTCTAAAGACCTATGCCCAAACTAAGGAGGAAGAATTTCCTTAAACATGTCAATTATTTGAATGACCTTCTTCCTTTACATTTTAAAATAACTATTGAAATAGAACTTCCTCTATGACTAAAGTTGCTTAGATTCTTTTGAGTTCTTACTCAGTAGATACCTGAGGCAGGACACTGGGCACACTGGTCTACCTCCTTTCCTGGCTTCAGGGCTTAAATTTTGCTTTTTGAAAGGGGCAAGAGGGTAGAGCAGCCAAGCCTGCCAGACAACAGTTCTCTTCTTTGATATACTTGCCCAAGCTAGCAGAAGCGTAATTTCTTTTGTAAATAATTAAGGTTTATCATTTTCCTTTCTCAAACCTCCTTTTTCTCTCCCTCTTTGCTCTTTTAGCAGACATGACATTAATATGAAAAACATCTACCTAGCTGGCTTTGCTTAATCAGGCAAATATGACATTTGTAAAACCTCTCATTAACATTTTCCCCAAAGAGTACAAAATGGCGTCTCCTCCATCTCCCCTCCCAATACAGCCACCTCCAAGTTTAGACTGCTTTCCGTCACCATTGGCAGCCTGTTCTCAGAGATGTTACTTCTGTAAATTTTCACTCTTGGCCAACAGCTAGTGGTCGCATATGGGGGAAACTTCTGTTTGGGTGCTGCTCTATTCCCTGTAAACATTACATTTTATGACTTTTTCCTGGAAATGAGAAGAAATCTTTGATAGGAAAATTGGGGTATGGATTTCTTTAGTACTTTCCTGTGACCTTTTTTTAACTAATTCCAAAGTATTGGTTGAATAATACTATGTTCATGGTCCTCAACTAGACATTATTAACACAATACCAAAGAAACTTTGTCCCTCTCTGCCTTCCAGGAGCTGACAGACTACAGTTAGTTATTCCATAAACCAGAATATGCTATACTAAAGCAAAAGCACTCTAGAAGTACCGAGAAGGAAGAGATTAATTCTGGCACAAAGAAATCAAGGATGGTTCTTTGCTGAGATTGAGAAAGTGAGTAGTGGGAAAGCTAGTCCTGGGTTCTTGGGAAGATCTTGGTTTTGTTACTACCTTCACAGCAGAGACCTTTTTTTTGTACACTGAACCAATGGCCACGAACTAACCCGGAATAAGGATCTTGACATATCATGGTGGCAATAGTGCTTCCTACTTTTACTGTAAGGTAGGCATTGGTAATCCACTTTATTGCTTGTACTCCTCAGTTTTCTTTGTCATTCCTTTTTTTCCCACTTTATTTCAGAGTGGCATTCCAATTCAGGTTCAAATGAGGAAGGACAGTTACATTATGTTTAGATCATACTCTTGAGAGGCTCTACCTCTCTGGGTTTTGATTGAGTATAGTTTAGGTAAGGACATGGCCTGCTTATATTTTCTTGGTAATTTCAGTCGTCCTCTTCCTCTTTCCTCATACTCTTATCTCATCCCAGTATCAGTGACTGTTCAATAAGTATTAGAAACAGAACCATCATTTAGATCCTATGTGAGCTACAGATTTAAAACTGTGTTCCAGTTAATAAGTAGAAACACTTAGCATGCCTAACAACTGTAAATCATAATTATTAATTTCAGAGCTGTATAGACATTTCCAGTTTCCTTTTAGGTCAGCAATTTTCAACCTTTTTCATTCTCATGGCACACATAAACTAATTACTAAAATTCTGTGGTACACCAAAAAAGTATATTATATTCTTGCCAATCTGATTTTTTTAAAAAAAGGTATAATTGTGATTCATTCACGCCCGATGGCTGTTGTTGTCTTGACTGTTGTCATTTTTTAATTTGACAATCCATGGGAAAAGAGGTCAGTGCCCCTTAATAAATATTCAGGTATTGCATGTTTTAAAAATTATTGCAGCACACCAGTTGAAAATCACTGAGATAGATAGAAAGAAAAATTAATAAATTAAGATCCAGAAAATATGAAGTTTGACCATAGTCATACAAGCTAATATAATCTGTAGTTTGTAAGCAAGGACTCTGCGTTATTCATCTTCGTGTCTTTTAAAGTCTAGCATAGGGCCAGTTCCACAGGAGGGATTTAAATCCAGAAAAGCCAATATTATTTCAGTGATCTTATAAGAGCCAAGTTTTTATGATTTTTTGTAATAATATTTATTTTCAACTATAGTTGACATACAATATTATATTCATTTCAGGTGTACAACCCAGTGATTAGACACCTATGTACTTACAAAGTCACCACCCCAATAAATCTAGTACTCATCAGACACCATACATAATTATAACAGTATTATTGACTATATTCCTTATGCTGTACTTTACATCCCCATGACTGTTATTTTGTTTTTTAAGTATATTTTATTGATTATCCTATTACAGTTGTCCCAGTTTTTCCCCCTTTGACCCACCTGCCCAGTATCCTCCTTCCCTCCAGCAATCCCATTGTAGAGAACTCGCTTCTTTTCTCTTGCAGCTTTTAAGATTCTTCTTCATCTTTTTAAAAATATATATTTTAGGTAACTCTCTGCTTTTTTCTTGCTGCTTTTAAAATTTTTCTCTTTATCTTTGACCTTTGGCATTTTAATTATGATGTATCTTGGTGTGGTCCTCTTTGGGTCCAACTTCTTGGGGACTCTCTGTGCTTCCTGGACTTGTATGTCTATTTCCTTCACAAAATTAGGGAAACTTTCTTTCATTTTCTTTTATTTCTTTGTTTTTGTTTTCTTAAGATTTTATTTATTTATTTTTAGAGAGAAAGGAAGGAAGGGAGAAAGAGAAGGAGAGAAATATCAATGTGTGAGAGATATATAGATTGGTTGCTTCTCGCACAACCCTAGCTGGGGACTTGGCCCACAACCCAAGCATGTGCCCTGACTGGGAATCAAACCAGCAACCTTTGGGTTCACAGGCTAGCACTCTGTCCACTGAGCCATACTAGCCAGGGCTCCTTCATTATTTTTTCAAATAAGTTTCAATTTTTTGGTCTTCCTTTTCTCTTCTGGCATTCCTATGATTCAGATGTTGGCACTTCTGGAGATGTCCCAGAGGCTCCTTATACTATCCTCATGTTTTCTTCTTGCTGTTCTGGTTCAATGCTTATTTCTTCCTTATATTCCAAATCATTGGTTTGAATCCCGGCTTCATCCCCTCCACTGTTGGTTTTTCTTGATTTCTCTTAGTGTAATTTTCATTTGTTCTTGGGTATTTTTATGTTGATGCCACACTCAGTGAGTTCTTTAAGCCTCCTGATTACCAGTGTTTTGAACTCTGCATTTGATAGGTTGGTTACCTCTGTTCATTTAATTCTTTTTCTGGGGCTTTGTTCTGTTATTTCATTTGGGCCATATTTCTTTTTCTCCTCAATTTGGCAGCCTCCCTATGTTTGTTTCTATGTATTAGGTACAACTCCTTTTATTCCCTGTCTTAGTCGCATGACCTATTGTAGAAAAGGCACCTGTATAAATTGTGTGGGGCAGAGCCTTAGGTAATCGCCAGGGCAGAGCAGTGTACTTCACCACTTGGTGGCTCTGTGTGGGTGGAGGGCTAGGAGAGAACACAGTGTTGCTGCCTGGCTTCCTGAGGTTTGCATGGCATTTGCCCTGTTTCTAGTCACTTCACTTACTCCCTCTATGTTACTGGTGCTCTTTCAGATGTTGCCCTGGTGCTGAATCCCAGAGGGATTGAGTTTACATACATTCTTAGTCTGTGAAGGTCTGTTAAGCAGAGTCTTCTGATAATCTGGCAGTTTCTTCCAGCAGCCCCACCCCACTGTTTTTTACAGCCAGATGTTATGGGAATTTATCTTCCTAGTGCTGAAACCCTGGACTGTGCGGTCTGGCCTGGGGCTGGGATCATTTGCTCCCAAGGTTTTCCTCCTAATTTTTACCCACCACATGTGAATGTGGGACCACCTATCCCTTTCCAAGCCTCGCCACCTGTCTCCAGGTCTCCGCCCCTCCTACCCATCTGGAAGAACATGGCTTCTTTAAATCCTCAGTGTGGGACTTCCATACAGCTCAGTTTTCTGACGGTTTTGGGTGTTATTTGTTTTGAGGTCTAGCTATAATTCTTTCTGTGGTTGTGTGAGGAGGCGAAGTGTGTTTACCTATGCCTCCATCTTGATCAGAAGTCTCTTTATCTTTAACTTTTGGCATTTTAATTATAGTGTGTTTGGTGTGGTCCTCTTTGGGTCCACCTTGTTTGGTACTCCCTGTGCTTCCTGGACTTGTATGTCAATTTCTTTCACCAAAGTAGAGAAGTTTTCTTTCATTATGTTTTCAAATAATTTTTCAATTTCTTGCTCTTTCTCCTTCTGGCACACCTATGATTCAAATGTTAATACATTTGCTGTTGTCCCAGAGGCTCCTTAATCTCGCCTCATTTTCTTTTCTTTTTTTTTTGGATTCCTTTTTCTTCTTGTAGTTCTGATTGAATGCTTTTTCTTCCTTATGTTTCAAATCATTGATTTGATCCTCAGCTTCATCCAATCCACTGTTGATTCCCTGTAACATTTTCTTTATTTCACTTAGTATAACCTTCATTTCTGCCTGGGTCTTTTTTAAATACTGTTGAAGTACCCATTGAGTTCCTTGTGCATCCTAATAACCAGTGTTTTGAATTCTGCTTCTGTAGGTTGCTTATCTTTATTTTGTTTAGTTCTTTTTCTGGAGTTTTGTTCTGGTTTTTCATTTGGACCATAATTCTTAGTCTTCTCAATTTGGCAGCCTCCCTGTGTTTGTTTCTATGTATTAGGTAGAGCTGCTTTGACTTCCTTTCTTAGTATTGCAACCTGTTGTAGAAAAGCGCACCTGTAAGGTGGATAGGGCAGAGCTTTATGTAGTTAATCACCTATGTAGTTAATCGCCAGGGCAGGGCAACCCATGTAAACCAGGTTGATGGAGCCTCAGATATGGTGTTTCCACTCTGTGGCTCTATGTGGGAGAGGGCTCAGAAAAGTAACAATGGCCTCTGCCTGGCCTCTGGAGTTTTGTCCAGGAGGAAACTGTCCCTGGGTACTTGCTCTGATGTCAGACTCTTCAGTTTCTTCCCTTATGCTACTGGTGCCCTTCCAGCTGGGAGCAAGTCTGTGTAAGTCCTAAGACTGTTGTGGGCCCTTTAAGAGGAGTGCCTGAGAATCCCACAGTTTCTTCTGCTGCCCCAACCCCCACTTGTTTTTACAGCTAGAAGTTATAGGGACTTATCCTTCTGGCACTGGAACCCTGGGCTGGGTAGTCTGGTGTGGTGTTGGGATCCCCCACTCTTGGGTGTTCCTCCTGATTTTTATCTACCACACGTGGGTGTGGGACTGCCTGTTCTACTTGTCCCTCCTATTCGTTGGGTGGGTGTGGTTTCTTTGATTTCTTGGTTGTTGGACTTCCATACAGCTCGATTTTCTGACGATTCTGGGTGATAGTTGTTTTGTAGTCTAGTTGTAATTTTTGCTGTGTTTGTGCGAGGAGGTTGAGCCGTGTTTACTTACACCGCCATCTTGACAAGAAGTCCCTATTTAACCCTTGAACACTCTTTATCACTTGCACTTATTCATAATACTTGTGTGAGCCCCTGCCTAATGTTATCTTCCACTACACAGGAAACTCCATGAGGGCAGGGATTGCATTGCATTGTTTACCAGGATATTTCTATTATCTAGCCCAGTGACTGGCACAAAGTTGGAGTTCATAAATATTTGTTGAGTGAATTAATTAGTATCTTCCTTTAATCAAATAGAATTTACTTTGTCAAAAAAAATGAGATAGGAATTTAACTTTACCCCTAATAATTAATCATGTGTTACAGGACCATTTATTGAATATTCTTGTATATATCATATACTACATATTCTGTCTATTCTTTTGCTAGTAGTATACATATTCACTATGTTTTTATAATACATTTTTAAATGATACTGCAAACTTTCTGTCCTTGGTTGTTTTAAAAAAATATTCTGGCTGTCCTCATCTGGTTATTCTTTTACATGAAGTAGAGAGTCGTTCAAGTTTTTTTGTTTGTTTTTTTAATTCCCATTGGGATTTTGGGTCAAAAACATAAGTTAATACAGGGAGAAGTCACATCTTTATAATGTATTTGGCCTCCCTATCCAGAAAATGTTATGGCTTCTTCATTTATTTAATACTTCTTTTGTGATGCTAGTAAAATTTTTTGGTTTTTCTTTTCCCCATTTATGTATCATAAATTTCTCAAATTTATTCTTAGGCATTTCAAATTTTCCATTGCTAGTAGAATGGGATTTCCCTCCATTATAAATTTCTTTTATTTTAACTGAAACTGGGTTGATTCTCCTGTATTCCTACAATACGGTGTATGTTATATGCCCAGGACAAAAGAAATACTAGCTTCATTTTCAACAAAAGCCACCCCTTTCAGTCACTTCTTGCTACATAACAAATCACTCCAAAACCTTGTGCCTTAAAACAATAACCATCTTAATATATATCACAATTCTTGGCTGACTAGGGTTCAGCTGGGCTGTTTTCTAAAGGTCTTACTTGGGTTTTCTCCTGTGGTTGCAGTCAGCTATGGCTGTGGCTTGGATGTCTGGACTATGTAGTTTCCTTCCAGGTGACACCTGAGTCTTCAGGGCTTTACTTTATAACCTCTTTCCCCCGATAAAGTAGGTTAGACTTTGTACATGGCAGTTCAGATCTACAATCTGGGCATGGAAGTCCCAGATTGTTACTTTGTCCACATTGTACCTGTCAAAGCAGTCAGTCACAGGCCAGATTCAAGAGGAGCAGACATAAGCTCCACCTCAGGGGTGGCATTGTTATGGGACTATCTTTGGATGTTAATTATCATAATGGCATTTGTTCCTTTGTCCTTACCCTCTTCTTTTTCTCCCTTCTTTTATAACAACTAGTTACCCTAGACTCTTAGGTTCTCATAAGCGTCTTTTATCCAGTTAACTTCTAGTTACCAAATCACTATATTCATTGTTATAAATAGGAATCTGGTTGAAAGGGGCTAGCAGAGGTTACAAAAAAGTTAATGTTTCCACATTCCAATTTTCTGTCCTGGACAGAAATCAGAGTTCACTTGACCATGAAATACCAGACAAGGGGTGATTGTAAATTGGCCTTGTTCTCCTGAACTCTGCCTGCTCTCTAGAAAGGAAAACCTTCCCCTTCCTCACCAGCAGAAGTCCAATCCCTTCCCTCATTATGGCTTGTCAAAGCATTCCCTCCTAGGCAGGTCCCAAGTAGAACTGAGAAAGTGTTAATTCTTTTTCTTTTTTCACATAGTACTTATTCCTACTCTAGGTTAATTAACCTCTGGCTTAAATATGCACCAAGCAAAGATGTAGTCTTCCTGCCCTCCCCCTCAGCTTAGTCTGAAGGAAGGCAGCAGGTGATGGAATGCATAAAGGATGGGAGTGTTGGAGGGGAAAGGAATCTTTTCTCACACACTATGAATGTTGCTCAACAGAACGGGTGTGAAATTTTGTCAGAGCCACAGCATGTGTTTCAATTTTCCAGGGAATTTCCTCTTCCTAACTGTAGGTTTAACCCTTTCTTCTGTGTAGTGCCAAAGGCTATCAATGTATATGAAACAAATTGCTTACAAGGAGACAGTGCTAGGATTTCACAGGACGCTTTTGAGATTTAAGATCTCCAATTTATTTCCTGCCAAACTGTTGTGGAAAAAGCATAACTTTGGACTTGGATGGACCTGGGTTCAAATCCTGTGTCTACTATTGGATAGTCTTGGGCAGTTAGTTGACCTATTTGAACCTCCATTTTTCATTTGTTAGTGAAGATAAAAACTTGTCTTATAGGATTCTTGTGAAGATTAAGTGAGGTGATGTGTACTAGGTACCTAATACAATGCATACCTGCACATAACAGATATTTGATAGACATTTGTTTTCTTCTCGTCTTCCCACTGGATTTTGAGGCTATCTACTCTTCTTTCATCCTGTGCCACCTTGGGTTTGCAATGTAAGCAGCTGCTCACATTTTAGATTTATTGCTTTTCTCTCTTAATCTAACTCTGTAAGTTTGTTAGAGGGAAGAAATCATTCCACATGCTATGCAGCATCACTCTGGGAGTCCTCATTAAACTAAAGCATGAGTCTCAGTAGCAGTGCTGAGGAGGACTACAAGGCTTGTCTTCTTCATCTGATCCTGGAGGTCATATGAACTTACAAGAGTTACAAAATCATACAGTGGTAGAGCTAAAATGAAACATAGATGTCATCTAGTCCGTTTTATAGAGAAAGAACTGTGACTTTCAGAAGTCTCATGTCTTGTGCAATGCCTCATGACCAAGTAGTGGCAGTTCCGGAACTAGAGCTCTGACTCACTTGGCTGTTACTACGGTTATAATTTAATTTTTCAAAGACTTATCTGAGTTGTAAGTCCTGAGGGCCCAGCTTTTGTTGTAAATGAACTTTCTTCTTCGTAACTGGAACCCTGATTTATACTTTTAGCAATGGGTTAGTGAACACTGTTGAAGATACTTCACTGACACTCCTTTGGGGAGCAACAGGGCTCCATTGAGAGGATATCAGTCACCACCTAAAAATCTCTTCTTTCCCCAAAGGTTGCCTAAGGGGCACTGAGGTGGCAGATCGCTGGCTGTTGAGCCTCTGCTCCCAGAATGGTGAGCTGGGAAGCAATGTTTCTTCTGTTCTATAACTTAATTCTCCAAATAATGCCAAGTAGGGGAGGTTCAACCCAAGTCCCCAGCTCTCTTTTTTAAATTGAGGTTTAATTAACACAATAAAATTCACAGACTTTAGGTGTTTAGTTGATAAATGTTGATAATTGTGTAAATCCATGTAAGCACCATTAAAAAAAGATACAGGATATTTTTATCACCCCAGAAAGTTTTCCTCCCTTACCACTTTCTATATTCTATTTTGATAGATTTGTTTTGTTTTTGGATTTCATGTAAATGGAATCATACAGGATTTTGTATCTAGTTCTTTTCACTTAGCATGTTTTTGGAATTTATGCATGTTGTTGCATGTATCACTATTTCTTTTTGTTTTATGTAATGAGTAGTATTCAATTGTATGGATAAACCATAAGAGAATTTACTCATTCTGTTATTGAAAAACATTTGTATTGTTTTCAGTTTTCGTCTGTCATGAATAGGCTGCTATAAACCTTTCTATACAAGTCTTTTTGTGAACATATGTTTTAGTTGCTCTTGGATAAATACTTAAGAGTGAAATTGTTGGTCATAGGGTAGATGTGTCTTTAATTTTAAAACAAAAAGCTCTTCAAAGTGGCTGTACTTCACAGTCTATCTTTTCCTTCCCTTAGGGTCTAGGCTCTTTAAAGTTGAGGATTTAGCAGGGGAAAAGAACCTACATCATCAGGGTCCCTGCTGCCAGAGTACAGTGGCTTGAATCAGACACTTAAAAAGCTGAAACAGGTGTTTGAAACCCTACTCCAGCCTCCCTATTTGATGCCAGCCCCCTGAGAGGCTGGAACTTGGCCAGCAAAATTCATACCCAATCTAATGGAGGTTGGATTAGGGACTTTTGCAGGACATGTCTACATAATAGTGTATATACTCTGACTTGGTACATATGAAGCAGGTAAAGGAACATCTTTATCTAGGAGAGGGGCCTTTGGTGGCCCAAATGCTTCTTGAACATGGGGCAGTTAGTCTGTGTGCCACATGAAAGCTCCTCACCACTTTTGTTTCTTACCCCCTTTCTCCTTGAAGCTGTATGTAGTAGAAGTCAGCACTTCCCTTAGTGATGTTAATATCGCCAAGGGCTGTAGCCAGGTAGGATTTAGTATCCTGTGTGTCAAATATTATGGGAGATAAGTTTTTCCTTGGTAAATTCTTTCTCTATAATTTTAATGCCTCTCTCTTACTTAGGCCTTGGGGAACTAATTCTGATGGGCCAGCAGTTAAAGCAAGAAACTGAAGGTCACCCTGGCTGGTGTGGCTGAGTGGATCGAGTGCTGGCCTATGAACCAAGGGTCGCCGGTTCGGTTCCCAGTCAGGGCACATGACTGGGTTTGCAGGCTAGGTCCCCAGCTGGGGGTGCATGAGAGGCAACCACACATTGATGTTTCTCTCTCTCTTTCTCTTTCCTTTCCCCTCTCTGTAAAAATAAATAGATAAAATCAAAAAAATTTAAAAAGAAAGAAAAGAAAAGAAACTGAAGATTAGGTTGTGAACTCCTAAAGCTGAAGAGCTTAATATACCAAAGCAGTAGTTTCTCTAACTGTGCTCAGTGGGGTTGAAATTGATAGAAATGTGATCTATCTTTACATGGCTGCTACTACTGAAGATTTCAAAAGACTAGGTTCCAATTCCAAATCTTTTCTAACATTAGTTAGAAGAGCCCAAGGAGAGAAGAAATAGGCTCCCTATGCCAGTCCAGCCTTTCCACAAACCCCTGAGAGAAAAGTGTGTTTCTGAATTCAGGTCTACCTTATTCTGAATTCAGGTCTACATTACAGGTGGCCATTCCCTTAAACCTAATCTGGTTATCTTCAGACCTCAGTCTTGGAAGACAGGGCCTGGTTTTAGACTGCATTATGTAGATGCCATTCTTGGTATGAACAAGCTGAGATTTGTAGATTAACCCTTTGAGTGCCATGCGTAATTGCTAAAATTCGTGTGAGAAATGCCAGGCTATTTTGCTGAGAAATGCAGTTTATGAAAAACGTCTACAAAAACACTATTATTCATAATAATTTGCTCAAATTTTCACGACATATAGTAAATACATTCTTCTTTTGTAAGCAGTGTTCTTTGACGCAATTTAGCAAAAAATTTATTGCATTAAAATTTATGATAACGATTATTTTAGAAAAAGTAAATTCTTTCCTTCAGTATGGCTTTTTATAATATTTAGCATAATATAAAACCTATGATTATAATTTGCAAAAACACATAGCAGCATGGATAACAAGCAAGAAGTATGCCAAATATTGCATAAACTTTTGGAAAAAAAAACTTCATAACATACAAAAAAAAAATGAACGCAAACGGTATTCACACTGGAGACATATATCTCAATAGATAACAGTAAAAAACAGTTTATAAACAAAATGCTAATGCTATATACCATGAAACAATGAAAATGTCCATTAGCAAAAGGTTTCTTATCATGCACACTGCATAGAGTTTCAACAATTATTGCAAAGATAAATGAAATTAAAAGGACCGTTTAAATTGTAAGTAAAAATTGTAACAATTAATGTCAGTATTTGAACAAGTGTAAAAATTCAAAATTTGGATCAACATGAGAAAAAGTTATATCAATATGTAACCTGAGGTACAAAAAGGAGAACAAAACATAAAATACGAATTAGTCCATTGTTATTTACATTTATAGCCATTGAAAAGAGTTGCTGGGAGGGACGCTGGAACTTTTGGGAAAATTTGTCAGTGTCGCTCACAGCGACATTGGCACTCAAAGGGTTAATATTCTTTCTTTTTAAAAAATATTTATTTATTTTTAGAGAGAGAGGGAAAGAGGGACAGAAACATTGATGTGTGGTTGCCTCTCATACATGCCCACTGGGGACCTGGCTCACAACCCAGGCATGTGCCCTGACTGGGAATTGAAGCAGTGACCCTTTGGTTCGAAGGCTGGCACCACTAAGCCACACGAGCCAGGGCTAATATTCTTCCAATATTTCTTTTTTAAATTATCATATAGTAAAATATACAACTCTATGAATTTTAACACATGCATAGATCTCTATAACCATTGTAGCAATCAGGATATAGAACAGTTTCATCACCCTAGAGAACTCCTTCTGTAGTTAGTCACACACACCCTATTCTAACCTCCATCAACCACTCATCTTTTCTCCATCACCATAGTTTGATCGAGAAGGTCATATAAATGAAATCACAGTATGCAGCCCTTTGAAACTTGTCTCTTTCATTCAGCATGAGGACTTTGAGATTTGTCTAAACTATTGCATAGATCAATAATTCCCTTTATATTGCTAGGTAGTATTTATTTGCATGTATGTACCACAATCTGTTTATCCATTCACTGATTGAAGGACATTTGGCTTCTCCAATTTGGGGCAACTATGAATAGAGCTGCTATAAACATTTGTGTACAGGTTTTTGTGTGTCTTGGGTTCCTCCTTTCTTTCCAAGAGCCACTCTTATTTCTTTCTGGATCTTTCTGAATGTGGGTTTGTCTTTAATGCCATGTAATAGAGTACTCATTATTTGTTAACTAATTAAGTACAAAGTATTTCATTGTAAAGTGGCCATCCATCACAAGGAGGCATGGGGGCTATAAAAAACCTAACTGGTACATTCTGGGCAAAATAATGCAGCTTTTGTATTGTGTTGTTGGGATAAAATGGGAGACAGAGGGAGAAAGATAGTGTTGGGGGAACAGGTGTTGGTTGAACCTGGGTTCTGTCCCATGGATGTGTTTATTTATTTATTTAGAGAGGAAGGGAGGGAGAAAGAGAGGGAGAGGAGCGTTAATGTATGAGAGAAACAGCTATTGGTTGCCTCTCACATGCCCCCAACTGGGGACCTGGGCCCACAACCCAGGCATGTGCCGTTACTGAGAATCAAACTGGCGAACTGGAACACCAGCCAGGGCAGTGTTTAGTTCTTTTTTCTTTCCTTTTACTTTCCTTCAGGGCCCTTAGAGGAGATCTGACAGGGTGGTAATTGATAATAAAACTAGAATTATCCTCTCTTCTTGTTGTTGTTGAACAATGAAGTTGTTACAGAAACAGGGGAGTCCAAGAACAAACCCCGGAGTTTGCGGCTGGGAGATAGGCAGCAGGAAGCAGCTTTCAGGATGCCCTTGCATGCCTGGAGCTAGTGGCTGGATACATTGTTGCAAAGATCCGCTTTACTTCCAAGACTGAGGAAGATGGGAGGGATCTTGGACTGTGGGCTGGTAGGGAAGAAGCAGACAGAGCCTACGTAGGGTTCTGTGAATGGTCAGAACTGTTTGCAACACCCACTGCGTGAGAGGACGCAGGGGGAGAGAGGAGGCAGGGAGGAAGAGAAGGAGCTGCGGCCTTTTTTGCGGGGCTGGCTCTGGCTCTAGGACGCTCTCTCTCTCAGGCTCTCTCTGGCCCTCACGCCCTCACTCTCTGGCTCTTGCGGGCTCCCTCCATCTGGCTTGGAGCAGGGGTCTCCAGGCGGCTTTAAGAAGAGGCTCTTGCCAGGCTGCTTGGAGAAGGAGAGGAGATCCATGCGGTTTGCAGGAAGAAGGCAGTTTGCAAGGAGGCTGAGAATCCAGGCCGTCCTGCATTGAGAGCTGGAGGGCACCACAGCACAGAATGGACCTCCCCAATCAGAACTGAGTGATTGGCAGCTACTGGTAAAGCTGAACTGTGCCTAGGAAGTAGGGAAACGGTGTTTCTGACTTTCCTAAGACTGGCCAGGTCTGGGAGGGGGAGGCAGGGCTTTGTGTAAATAAACAATTCTTTTCCTTTTCACCAAACTCTGGTATTCAGAGTTATGATTCTGGCGGCGGGCAATCGGACCCCTAACTAAACAGCCCGTGGGTTCTGTTTCAATTGGAGCAGCCCAGGGGTTCTGTTACAAAGTTTTTTTACTAGATTGTGAGAGAGGAATTTGGATTGAAAAAGTTGCTCTAGCCCTGGCTGGTGTGGCTCAGTGAGTTGGGTATCGTCCTGTGATTCGAAAGGTTGCCGGGTTTGATTCCCAGTCAGGGCACATGCCTGGGATGAGGGCCAGGTCCTTGGTTGGGAGTGTGCGAGAGGCAACCGATCGATGTTTCTATTTCTCCCTCCCTCCCTCCGCCCCTTCCCCTCTCTCTAAAAATAAATAAAAAAATTTTAAAAGTGCTCCAAGTATAATAAAGTGAATTGTTCTGTTTTAAAGTATAACAACAGAAGTTTTTAATTTCTCCCGGGCTTTCAAATTGCCTACTTAAGTTTGGGCTTGGTCTTATACAATACATGCAGAAAATGGCAAAGCAGAGTAAGGAACCACAGGTGCTCTGGTTTGCTTGTATGTTACAACCTAATTGCTCTCTTTTCAATGTGTGCCAATGTCCTCTAGAAGGAAGAGAGCTAGTGTTTAGAATTGTTACGCATCAAGCTTGTGCTCTCGGTAAGACACATGGATCAGTCTGTCCGTCACTCTGTGATATGTTTGAGGCCAGTCCCAGAGCGCCTCATTTAGCCCTGCTGGCCTTGTTAAAGGGGCCTCTTATCTTCCTCTTGGGTTAGAAGGGAACGTGGAAAAACCTGATGCTTAATTTATATGGCAGTACTAAATCAAAAGCAGTATTTAGTCATTGGTTAGGAGGAGGAATGGTGCAGAAGAAACTTCAATTCTAGAATAGTTGAGGTTTTCTTTCTTTTTGTTTTATTTTTATTTTTGCCATCCATGTCATGCATTTAATATATCTAGTATTAAACCTATAGCAATAGCACGATACAATATTTAAGAACATAATGCAGCCTCTCCTCTCCCGGCTGAAGCCTGGGAGACCAGAGCGAGAAACTGGGACCATGTTCCGACGCAAGCTGACGGCCCTTGACTACCACAACCCTGCTGGCTTCAATTGCAAAGATGAAACAGAATTTAGAAACTTTATTGTTTGGCTTGAAGACCAGAAAATCATACACTACAAGACTGAAGACAGAGGTAATTTAAGAAACATCCACAGCAGTGACTGGCCCAATTTCTTTGAAAAGTATCTCACAGATGTTAACTGTCCTTTCAAGATTCAAGATCGACAAGAAGCAATTGACTGGCTTCTTGGTTTAGCTGTTAGACTTGAATATGGAGATAATGCTGAAAAATATAAGGACTCAGTATCTGATAATACAAAAAATGCTGACAACCCAGCTAAAAATGCAGAGCCATTGATCAATTTGGATGTAAATAACCCTGATTTTAAGGCTGGTGTAATGGCTTTGGCTAACCTTCTTCAAATACAGCCTTATGATGATTACCTGGTAATGCTTAAGGCAATTCGCATTTTGGTCCAGGAGTGTCTGACACAGGATGCAATTGCTAAAGCAAATCAAACAAAAGAGGGATTGCCTGTTGCTTTAGATAAGCATATCCTTGGTTTTGACACAGGAGATGCAGTTCTTAATGAAGCTGCTCAAATTCTGCGATTGCTACATATAGAAGAGCTCAGAGAGCTACAGACAAAAATTGATGAAGCCATAGTAGCTGTTCAGGCAATTATTGCTGATCCAAAGACAGACCACAGACTGGGAAAGTTGAAAGATGAACATTTTAGGATTTCAGCCTCTCACCTACTTAGTACATTTGGGAACCATGTATGCCTTGGTATGTGAAATCAAACCCCACATTTTCAAGGGAAGAATCCCAGAAAATTGACTGTGTTTAGAGATTTAACCATCATTGCTTTTTCTTTAATAAAGTTTGGGGAAGTGGAAAAAAAAAAAAAAAGAACATAATGCAGTGTTTAGGAGCATGGCCTTTGGAGTCCAGAACAGACCTGGGTTTAATTTCTACCTGTCCCACTTATTGTGTAGTCTTGGGCAAGTCACTTAACCTTTTAAAGCTTTGCTTTCCTTATCTGTAAAATGAAAACAGTAATACTGTTTCTCAGGGTTACTTGGGATGATGAAATAAATAATCTATGTGTAATAAGTATGCTAATGATCTATGTAGCTATTGCTGATGTCTGAGACAAATTAAGGTTTTTGTTCTGGGCAGTGGAATAGGATTCTTCTTGTAAGGATGGTGGACAGCTGCACCTACCAGCAAGCTAAACTGGCTATCTAGTGGGAATGCCAAAGGCGAGGAGCTCATTTCTCTTCCAATCAGATTCATGCATCATATTGGAAAAAATCATGTAACAAACTAATTTTTTCATGTGTATGCTTCTTTTAAGTGCCTGTCTTATATTTTTAATTCATAAAAAGCACATTGGGTTGGTATTTGAGGGAGATATATCAGTCTGAAAAATGATACTTCATTTTAAAGAGTTTTTAAAGGACCAAGTGTTAGAAATAATTTGTTTTTATAAGGCGATTGGTACCATTATCTTCTACTCCTCCTAGGAGGACCCACCTTGTGCCTGGATGCTGTAGTGATTAAGCCATTGCAGTGCTTTAACTCTTAAAAGGTCATAATATCAAAGATAATCTCCCTCCCCTCTCTAAAGGCACCTTGAGAAATAAAGCATGTGTTTGAGAAAAGAAAACAGATCTGGGGAACTGTTGGGTGATATCTGAAAAAAGAGGATCCACTGTCAAGAGTTTAGACAAATTGGGTTGCTTTCTCCCCAGGCTATCTTTGTAGCAGACTGTCTGCGTATATGTGTATTTATTCCCAAACTGTACATAGCATTTAGAATAAGTTTTAGAAATCTAAAGGAGCCTTAAAGAGTTAATTAAACTACCACCACCATCACCTTTGTTCCTGGCTGGTTTGGCTCAGTGGATTGAGCGTCAGCCTGCGAGCTAAGTGTCGCTGGTTCGATCTTCCAGTCAGGGCACATCAGAGAAGGAAAACTCTGACTCCAAAAAACCTCCGCTGCCTTGCGGCATACCTCTTCAGGGGAAAGGCTAAGGGAGTAAACCCCGACAGAAAATCCGGAGCCGGAGTCCCTAAGGCGGTTTGACGTTGTAGTCAACACCGGCAACTCCTGCGGCGCACCTGAAACCAAGCTGTATTGACTCCGTCTTTCCCTTGGACCCTTCAGCTGCGAAGAGAGGGGGGGTCTGCTGCATGGGCAACAGCAGACCCTCCATATCACCCTGCCCAGGCTCTGTAGCTTCAGCTTCACTGGAGAGGACACTCCAGCGTCATCGCAAGATGTCGATTCAACACGGGAGGAGACAGATACCGTGTCACTCCCGAGTCGGACTGCACAACCATTCTTGGCGGTGCAGATAGACTCTTAAGAAGCTACATCATCGTCTCTCGAGACGGATGGCTGCCGACGACGACATAATAAGTGACAGACCAAGACTGGGTCTAGTGAATTTCTTTTATTTCATTTCTCCCGTTATATAAGGTAGGATTGCAAAGGCTGGTCTGGGTTTGACCCGTAAGCTTCCTCCACTAGTAATAACATTTCTCTGAAAGCTTCCCTTTGGCTGTTTTATCTTAAGTCAGTTCCTGAAATCAACCCTAAATCCCCACCTGACCATTCAAGGTCTAGAACTAAAGGTACGGAAGGTATGGCAGATATTCCAGAGGCTTCTGGCTTTACCAATAGTTTTGCTCATCCTTTGAACCACTACTTTTTTTTTCTATACTCCAAGTTAGTTTTTTTTTATTGTTGTTCTAATTTTCCCCCATTACTCTCCACTGCCTGCCATCGCAACAGTCAGTCCCCATCCTGTTGTCCATATCTATGGGTCATTTATACATGTTCCTTGACTAGACCCTTCTTCTCCTCTCCCCACTTCTTTCCCTCCCTCCTCCCATCTGGTCACTGTCAATCTGTTCCTTGTTTCCATGCCTCTGGTTTTATTTTGCTTGTTTGTTTGTTTTGTTCATTAGGTTCCTCTTATAGGTGAGATTATATGATATTTGTCTTTTCACTGCCTGGCTTATTTCACTTAGCATAATACTCTCCAGTTCCATCCATGCTGTAATGGAAGGTAGGTATTCTTTCTTTTTTTTTTTTAGCTGAATAGTATTCCATTGTGTAAATGTACCACTTTTTTTTTTTTTTGGTTTTTCAATTACAGTTGTCCCATTTTTCCCCCCATTGCTCCCCCCCACCCAGCCCATTGCTTCTCCCACTATCATATGTACCACAATTTTTTGATCCACTCATTTACTGATGAACACTTAGGCTATTTCTAGCACTTGGCTATTGTAAATAATGCTACTATGAACATAGGGGTGCATTGGTTCTTTTGAATTGGTGTTTCAGGATTCTTCAGGTATAATCCCAGCAGTGGAATCACTGGATCAAAAAGCATTTCCATTTTTAGTTTTTTTGAGGAAATTTCATACTGCTTTCCACAGTGATTGCACCAGTCTGCATTCCCACCAACAGTGCACTAGAGTTCCCTTTCTCCATATACTCACCAGCACTTTTTGTTTGTTGATTTAATTAAGGCCATTCTGACCTGTGTGAGATGGTATCTCATTATGGTTTTAACTTTCATCTCTCTGATAGCTAGTGATGTTGAACATCCTTTCATATGCCTATGGGCCCCTTTGTGTGTCCTCCTTGGAGAAGTGTCTGTTCAGGTCCTTTGTCCATTTTTTAATTGGATTGTTTGTCTTCCTGGACCACTATTTTCTTTTTTTAAGTATATTTTATTGATTATGCTGTTACAGTAGTTTCAGTTTTTTCCCCTTTGCTCCCCTCTGCCCAACACAACCCCTTTCCCTCCAGCAATCCCACCCCCCTTAGTTCATGTGCATGGGTTGTGCTTATAAGTTCCTTGGCTTCACCCTTTCCTGTATTATTCTTAACTTCCCCCTGTCTATTTTGTACCAACTGATTATGCTTCTTAATTCCTGCACCATTTCCCCATTTCTCCCCCTCCCCCCTCCAAGCTGATAATCCTCCAAATGAGCCCCATACCTCTGATTCTGTTCCTATTCTGGTTTGCTTAGTTGGATTTTGTTTTCACTTTTTAGATTCAGTTGTTGATAGTTGTCATTTTAGTGTTCATAGTTTTGATCTTCTTTTTCTTAAGTAAGTCCCTTTGACGTTTTATATGATAATGTCTTGGGGATGATGAACTCCTTTAGCTTCACCTTGTCTGGGAAGCACTTCATCTGCCCTTTCATTTCAAATGATAGCTTTGCTGGATAGAGTAATCCTGGTTGCAGGTTGTCTTTCATCACATTGAATACTACTTGCCAGTCCCTTCCTGCCTGCAGTGTACTCTGAGAAATCAGCTGATAGTCCTATAGTACCCCCCTGTAGACACCCTGGCTGGTTTGGCTCAGTGGATTGAGCGTCGGCCTGCGAGCTAAGTGTCGCTGGTTCGATCTTCCAGTCAGGGCACATCAGAGAAGGAAAACTCTGACTCCAAAAAACCTCCGCTGCCTTGCGGCATACCTCTTCAGGGGAAAGGCTAAGGGAGTAAACCCCCGACAGAAAATCCGGAGCCGGAGTCCCTAAGGCGGTTTGACGTTGTAGTCAACACCGGCAACTCCTGCGGCGCACCTGAAGCCAAGCTGTATTGACTCCGTCTTTCCCTTGGACCCTTCAGCTGCGAAGAGAGGGGGGGGTCTGCTGCATGGGCAACAGCAGACCCTCCATATCACCCTGCCCAGGCTCTGTAGCTTCAGCTTCACTGGAGAGGACACTCCAGCGTCATCGCAAGATGTCGATTCAACACGGGAGGAGACAGATACCGTGTCACTCCCGAGTCGGACTGCACAGCCATTCTCGGCAGTGCAGATAGACTCTTAAGAAGCTACACCATCATCTCTCGAGACGGACGGCTGCCGACGACGACGACGACGACCCCCCTGTAGACAACTCTCCGCCTCTCTCTTGCTGTCCTCAGGACTCTGTCTTTATCTTTCACCTTCGGCATCTCAATCATGATGCATCCTGGTGTGGTCCCCTCTGGGTCCAGCTCACCCAGGACCCCCTATGCTTCCCGGACCTGTATGTCCATCTCCTTCGCACAATTTGGGAAGTTTTCCTTATTTTTTTCAATTCTTGCTTCCTCATTCTGTACTGGTTGACTGTTTTTTTCTTCCTTATGTTCCAAATCATTGATTTGAACCCCGGTTTCCTTCCCTTCACCATTGGTTTTGTGTGGATTTTCCTTCGTTTCACTTAGCATAGCCTTCACTTCTTCTCTTATGCGTTTGCCGTACTCAAGCATATCTGTCAAGCCTATGAGCATCTTTATCACCAGTGTTTTGAACCCTGTGTCTGTTAGGTTGTCTTATCTCCTCATCTGTTAGGTTGGCTATCTCCTCGTCGCTTAGTTCTCCCACTGGAACCTTGATCTGTTCCCCCTTTTGGGCCATATTTCTCTGTCTCCTCATTCTGACAAGCGCCTGTGTGTGTTTGCTTCCGCGTCCCAGGTAGAGCTGTCGCTCCTGTTATGTTGTAAGGGGCGGAGCCTTAGGGATTTGTCAGTACAAGGCGACCTGTTTCACCACGATGTGGCGCTGTGTGGGAGGGAGAGTTCCGAGAGGGAACAATGTTGCCTGCCCAGCTCTCGCCCCTTTCCCAGGCACCTCTCCCACCTCCGCACTGGACTGGCGCTCCTCTAGCTGCTGCCCTGGCCATTGTTCTCAGAGTGGGTGGGTCTGCGGATGTTCTAGGACCATGGGGGTCCTTAAACAAGTGGACTCTGCTGAGACTGGCAGTTTCTGCCTCCACCCCAACCACTTCTGGTCTGCACAGTGAGAGGCTATGAGGCTTGATTTTCCCCAGTACTGGGACCATGGGCTGCTAGGTCTGGGGAAGGGCCTAGGAACGTTCCCCAGGTGTCCCTCCTGGCTTTTTAAAACATGTGACTGCGCTTTCTGCCGGCATGCCGCTGCCACCACACAGTGTCCTCTCTGCCCCGACTCTGCCCCTGCTACCTGTCTGGATGAGTATTTCTTCTTTACATCTTTGTTTGCTGGACTTCCATGCAGTTTGATTTTCTGGAACTTCTGGTTGTTTCTAGTTCCGAGATAGTGTATTCCTTCTTAGTTGTGTAGGGAGACACAGCGTGTCTGTCTACGCCTCCACCTTGGCCGGAAGTCCGACAGTTGTACCTGGACCACTACTCTTGATGCCCTCTATTGATCAAAAAGCACATAGCTTCTTTCTGCTAAACTTACAGTATCTCAGAAATTCCATTTGCAGGTAGTTCCCAATTTTTTACTTTTATAAGAAATATTCCTGGGTATAGCATAATCAGAAAAGTAGAACATGAGGACCTAACACTTTCTCCTAAAATGGAATGTGCAGGCATAGACAGAAAAGCCAAAAACCTAAAGACTTTTTGTGCTCAAATAATTTTAATCTGTGTCTCTGGATACAGAAATGTCAAGAGGGGTAAAGGAACTAGGCTTCTGTTCTTATCATGCTCTGATTTATTAGTCTATTATTATACATGACACCCTGTGAATAATGATATTCTGTCTCCAGGAACATGAGCCAATATTTGCAGGATGAAGAACTAGAATGGGAGCAGGCTGGGTATCCTCCAGACTCTAGAAAGCAGAAATGGAGAATTAGGATCTGAAGGCAAAAGGGTCGAGACAGGCATTTCTGGAGCCAAGTGGTGTTGAAATAATATCCCACAGACCTTTTTCTTTGTCAGCGTAATCCAATTGAGAATGCCCAGCCACCCTCAACAAGAGTCACTCAGGAGTGAAGAGCCTCGCTATGAGGGAAAGCAGCTTATGTGTGCATTTTGGCTCAGGAATGTGCTAGCCCAGTGCTGGCCAAATGAGAAAAGGCTGCTGCAGGATGGAGAACACAGGCCTCCTGGGAGCATGGTGACTGCCCCCCTGTAGGCTAAGAAGAGAGTGTTCCCTTTTGTCTAAGGGCAGTGCTTGATGCCACATGGTGAGGCCTGTGACACAGATTACTGGAGAGGGTGGCAATTCTGACATGAAAAGAGAAAACAGTTTCAGGATTCATCCACTTCTGGGCAGGTCACCTCATCATCTGAGAGGACAAAAGACTTAAGGGATATCTGCAGATTCTCAAACTGACATTGGGCCAAACTGAAACTTCTCTCAGTTTTAATGTATTAATAATATAGGGAGTTATATTTTGCTGAGCAGAAACTCTTTAGTTTGATGTAGTCCCATTTGTTTATTTTTTCCTTTATTTCTCTTGTCTTAGGAGATGTATCCATGAAGATATTGTTACGTGGGATATCTGAAAGTTTCCTGCCTATGTTTTCCTCTAGGACTTTTATGGTGTCACGGCTTACATTTAAGTCTTTAATCCATCTTGAGTTTATTCTCGTGTGTGGTGTAAGTTGGTGGTCTCGTTTCATTTTTTTGCACATCCCTGTCCAGTTCTCCCAGCACCATTTGTTAAAGAGGCTTTTCTCACTCCATTTTATGTTCCTTCCTCCTTTATCAAATATTAGTTGACCATAGAGGTCTGGGTTAATTTCTGGGCTCTCTATTCTGTTCCATTGATCTATATGTCTGTTCTTATGCCAGTAACAGACTGTTTTGATCACAGTGACTTTGTAGTATTGTTCGATGTCTGGTATCGCGATTCCTCCTGCTGTGTTCTTCTGTTTCAAGATTGCTTTTGCTATTCGGGGTCTTTTTTGGTTCCACATGAATTTTTGGAGTACTTGTTCTAGGTCTGTGAAATATGTCATTGGTATTTTAATAGGGATTGCATTGAATCTGTAAATTGCTTTGGGTAGTATGGCCATTTTGATGATGTTGATTCTTCCCATTCAAGAACATGGTATTGGCTTCCATTTATTTGTATCTTCCTTAATTTCTTTCTTCATTGTTGCGTAATATTCAGTGTACAGGTCTTTTATCTCTTTGGTTGAGTTTATTCCTAGGTATTTTATTTTTCTTGTTGCTATAGTAAATGGTATTTTCTTTTTTGCCTCTGTCTCCGATATTTTATTGTTGGTGTACAGAAATGCCTTAGATTTCTGTATATTTTGTACCCTGCTATTTTGCCAAATTCACTTATTATATCGAGTAGTCTTTTAGTGGAGTTTATAGGGTTTTCTAGGTATACTATCATGTCATCTGCAAATAGTGATAGTTTTACTTCTTCTTTCCCAATTTGGAAGCCTTTTATTTCTTTGTCTTGTCTGATTGCTGTGACTAGGACTTCCAACACTATGTTGAATAGAAGTGGAGAGAGTGGAAAGCCTTGTCTAGTTCCTGATTTCAGGGGGAATGCTTTCAGTTTTTGTCCATTGAGTATGATGTTAAGGAAACCAACCATATGGGAAAACATATTTGCCAATGATATCACAGACAGGGGACTGATCTCCAAAATATATAAAGAGCTTATAATGACTCAACATCAAGAAAACAAACAACCCAATTAAAAAATGGGCAAAGGACCTGAAAAAACACTTCTCCGAAGAGGACATACAGAAGGTCCATAGGCACATGAAAAAATGCTCAACATCGTTGGCCATCAGAGAGATGCAAGTAAAAACCACAATGAGATACCACCTTACACCTGTCAGAATGGTCATCATCAACAAATCAACAAACAACAAGTGCTGGCGAGGATGTGGAGAAACAGGAACCCTGCTGCACTGTTGGTGGGAATGCAGACTGGTGCAGCCACTATGGAAAACAGTATGGAATTACCTCAAAAAACTAAAAATGGAACTGCCTTTTGAACCAGCGATTCCACTGGTAGGATTATACCTGAAAAATCCTAAAACCCTAATTCAAAAAAACTTATGCACTCCTATGTTCATAGCAGCCCTGTTTACAATAGCTAAGTGCTGAAAACAGCCTAAGTGCCCATCTGTAGATGAGTGGATCAAAAAACTGTGGTACACTTACACAATGGAATACTATGTAGCAGAAAGAAAGAAGGAACTCCTGTCATTTGCGAAAACATGGATGGAACTAGAGAGAATTATGCTTAGTGAAATAAGCCAGGCAAAGAAAGCAAAATACCATATGATATCACCTAAAACAGGAAACTAAAGAGCAACACAAACAAATGAACTAAATAGGACAAAGAATAGAATAGTAGTCAGTAGGCAGGAGGGGGGAGGGAGAGAAGGGGGATAAGTAAGGGAAGGGTTTAGTCAAGGAACGTGTATAAATGACTCATGGACATGGACAATGGGGAGGGATATGATTGTGGGAGAAGGGATGGGCTGGGTGGGGGGAGCAATGGGGGAAAAATGGGACAACTGTAATTGAAAAACCAAAAAATAAAAGAAAAAAATAATAATATAGGGAGTTATAATAATATTAAGAGTTGAGCAGAACACCACCAAGACATTTTTAAAGGGCTTTTACTTTGCTTTGTGTTGAAGTAGCCTATGAGCTTCTCCAGAAAAATGGTTTAATAATTCTTGTACTTGTTCTTATTTGGCATTGACTAGCAAGAAGTTGGACCCAAAATGGATTCTAGAAGCAGGTGACCTGGTACTAGAAGGATCCCATGTGTTTATTCTCCAATGGGGAGTTAATTTACCCTTTTTGTACCCATTCCCTTTTTTTCTTCTTCCCATCTTAGAACATGAACCAATCACCTTCAGAGCACCCCTCTACCTGATCTGCACTCTCTGTGTACTGGACTGTTTGTGGCTTGAGGTTGATAGCCTTCCAGGGTGTGAGTTTTGGCTTCTTGGCAGTGGTGTCAGATGTCTCCTTGGTTGTAAAATTACTCACCCTCCTTACTATGAACAGCATCATGGCACCTTTCCCCAGAAGAACTCAGCTCTTCTCACTTCTGAAGATCAATGCAACTGAGTCTCAGCTCCATGCAAGCCAAGCCAGGAGGTAGAAACCAGAAACTTTTCTGTTCTAGTTTTAGGAAGCAGTAGAGTTGAATGGCTAGGAAAACAGATTTGCAGTCAGATGAATCTAGATTTGATTCCCATTTTCACCACTTGCTAGTTATATGATCTTAGTGGGTAGGTCTGTTTATCCTTTCTAAGTCTCATTTTCATCTTCAAAATGGGGATAATTATGAAGAGAGAAGGTATGTAAAGTGCTCCTAGTACATGGCATGGTACAAGGTAATAAATGGTAGCTGCTATTATTATTATCTCTATCTCTTAAAAGGAGAATGAATATCAATCACTGATTTTAAAATAGAAACATTCCTTTCTCTGACAACTTGTATGTATACTTTGGATAAAGCTGAAATGCTCAGAGATTTAAAGAGCTATTTCAAATTGCACCATATATAAATAATATCTTTAACTTATATCCTTTTTAAGGTTTACTAATAAAGGTAGAAGGCTCACCTTTGAAGTTTTTGATATTTGTTTAAATCTTAAGAAATAAACTGAACTTATAGTACCTTATTAAGAACATTGGACTGGGATTGTAGAGCTAAAAAACCAGAATAGTACTATCTTAGTTATGTTTATTGCACATTTAGTTTATTTCATGTACACGTATTTTTTACGTGTATCAACTGAGATAATGTATATAATTGTTGAGCACAGTGCCTGTCACATAGTACACAAGGTCTGTCCAGAAAAAGTCCAGCCATTGTTAATATAATGAGAATGGTTTGCACAACATCAGTGTAACCTGGCCGTCAAGGAGAGTGGACTGGGATGCACATGTGTGAACAATAACAAACTTCACAGTACTAGTCAGTGGGGGCGATAGACGCTGTTGAGTGAGCTTGTATACTTTGTGGCCGTTGCATTCAAAGTGACTGGGCAAATATAACAATGAATCTGCATCAAATTTTGCATTAAGCTTGAACATTCCTCCATGGAAACTATTCAGATGATTCAGAAGGCTTCTAGGCACAATGAAATAAGTGCAGTGCAAATAAAAGTATGTCACAGATGCTGCAAAGATGGTCAAGGCCTGCAACATGCAGAATACTTGAGAATGTTGAATGTGTACGAGCTGCATCAATAAAGATCGGCAACTGACAGTGCGAGAACTAGAAGCTGATCTGGAGATTCCAAAAACTACTGTATCCAAGATTTTGACACAGGATCTTGGCATGAAACATGTTGTGGCAGAATTAGTTCTGCAGCTTCTGCTACTAGAGTAAAAGGAACATCTTGCTGCAGTTGCTAATAACATGATTCAAACTGCTACCAATGAACCAGATTTCCTCAAGAAGGTCATAACTGAATTGTGGGTCTACAGTTATGATCCAGAAATGAAGGCCCAGTTGTCCCAATGGAAGTCGCCCAGTTCTCCACATCTGAAGAAGACGCAAGGCGCAGCAGAGTCACAACAAGATCAAGATCATATTAACTGTGTTTTTTGATTAGGAAGGTGTTCATCACGAAGGTGTTCATTATGAGTACACCTCTCCAGGCCAAACAATTAATAAGGAGTACCACCTCAACGTTCTTCGTCGGTTGAGAGATATAATACTATGACAACAGCCACAGCTGTGGGCAGCTGGTGATTGGCAGCTTCATCACAACTCACTCATGCATCACATCTCATGCAGAGTATTTTGGTGAAACATCCAATCACCCAGGTGACTCAGCTCCCCTACTGCCCAGATTTAGCACCCTGTGACTTCTGGCTTTTCCCAAAACAAAAATCACCTTTGAAAGGGAAGATACTTCAGTCCGTAGGTGCAATTCAGGAAGATACAACAGGGACAGCTGATGGCGATTCCAACAAAGAATTTTGCAGATTGTTTTGAACAGTGGAAGAGATGCTGGGAGAACTGTGAGGTCCCAAAGTGCTTACTTTGAAGGGAACTGAGGCGTCATTGTTCTATGTACAATATTTCTTGTATCTTGTATCTTCTTCAATAAATGTCTCTTTCATATTACATGACCGGATACTTTCTGGACAGACCTTTATTATTCTTTTTATATATTGCTAGGTTTGATTTGCTAATATGCTTCTTAAGATGAAAGAACTCAATATGGCATCGAGAGGCTTGGAGGGGACAGGAGGATATCACTCCTGCCGAGACTTGGTGAAAGTGCCATAAAGAACTCTCTGGAGGCTCTGGATGTGACCCTCACATAGTATACAATCCAGTCAATGGACAAGGGATCATTAGTCTCACTCCTACCAATAGCCAGGCATATGATACCAAAGCTCATCTGTCAAGTTAGGTAGTTGGAATATGTGACTGCCAAAATATATAAAAGCCAGAAGTCACAGGGGGACTTTACTGTGCCTTCTTTGGGTGTGGAGAACCAGGCGACTTCTATTGGGACGACTGGGCCTTCGTTTCCGAATCATAGCTGTAGACCTGCAATTCGATTATGACCTTCTTGAGGAAATCTGGTTCATTGGTAGCAGTTTGAATCAAGTCATTAGCAACTACAGCAAGATGTTCCTTCTACTCTGGTAGCAGAAACCTTGGAACAGATTTTGCCACAACACATTTCATGCTAAGATCCTGTGTCAAAATCTTGGACACAGTAATTTTTGGAATCTCCAGATCAGCTTCTAGTTCTCAGACTGTCAGTCATGGATCTTTGTTGGTTGTAGCCCATACACATTCAACATTCTTAGGTGTTCTGCTTGTTGCAGGCCTTCCAGAATGTGGATCACTTTCAACAGATTCTCAACCAACTTTGCAGCATCTGTGACATACTTTTATTTGTGCTGCACTTATTTCATTGTCCCTGGAAGCCTCATCTGAATAGTTTCCATGGAGGAATGTTCAAGCTTAATGCAAAATTTGATGCAGATTCATTGCTATACTTGCTCAGTCATTTTGATTGCAACAGCCACACAGTACACAAGCTCAGTCAACGGCATTTATCACCCCCAGTGACTAGTATGGTGAAATCATTGTTCACACACGTGCATTCCAGTCCACTCTCCTTGGCTGCCAGGTTACATCGATCTTGCGCAAACCATTCTCATTATATTAACAATGGCTGCACTTTTTCCGGACAGACCTTATATACTGAAACTAAGTGAGGTTTATCCTGGGAATGCAAGGCTGATTCACTCTCTGAAAAATCAATCTACCATATTAACATTCTAAGGAAAAAAAATTATATGATCTTATCAGTAGATGAAGAAAACATACTTGACAAGATATAACATTTATTAATGATAATAAACATCTGCAAAAAAACTTATGCCTAATATCATACTTTGCAGTGAAACACTGAGTGCATTTACCCTAAAATTGGAAGCAAGGCAAAATGTCTACTTTTATAGTCCTGGAAGTCCTAGTCAGTACAACGAGACAAGAAAAGGAAATAAAAAGCATGTGAATTGGAAAGGAAGAAATAAAACTGTCACTATTTACAGGTAACATAATTGTCTATGTAGAAAACCATAAGGAATCTGCAAAAAAAAACCCTCCAACTACTGAATGCATATAGTAAAATCACAGGATATAAGGTCAACACAAAAATATATCACATTTCTGTATACTAACAATGAACAGCTAGAAACAAAACATAATACCATTTACAGACATGCCAAATAAAATTAAATACTGAGATAGAAATCTAACAAAACATATGTGGAACCTGTATGCTGAGAGCTACAATACACTGGTCAAGAATCAAGATCTAAATAAATGGAGACATACCATGTATGGACTGATACGTACGACATAGTAAAGATGTCATTCCTCCCCAAACTGATCAGTAGATTCAGTGCAATTCCTATCAAATCCCCAACAGTAGTTCTTGTAAATATAGACAAGTTTATCACAAAATTGAATTGGAAAGGCAAAGGAACTGGAATACTGAAAACGGTATTGAAAAAAAGAGAAATAAAGTTGAAAAAATCATACTACCTGATTTTAAGAATTAGAATAAAGCTGTAGCCCTGGCTAGGTAGTTCATTTGGTTACAGCATCATCTCGATATACCAAGGTTGCAGGTTTGATCCCTAGTCAGAGCACATGCAAGAATCAGCCATGAATGCTTCAATAAGTGGAACAGCAAATCAATGTTTCTCTCCCTCTCTCTTCCTAAAACCAATAAATTAAAGATATATATATAGCTATAGTAATCAAGACAGTGTAGTATTATCACAGAGTTAAACACAAAGATCAATGGAACAGAATAGAGAACCCAGGAATAGACTCACACAAATGTAGCCAACTGATTTTTGAGAAAGGTACAAAGACAACTCAATTGAGAAAAGATCAGTTTCTTCAATAAATGGTGTTGGAACAATTGGACATTCATATGCAAAAAAACAACAAAAAACAAACAAACAAAAGAAAACCTTGAACTAAACCTGATACATTATATAAAAATTAAAGTAGATCATAGATGTGAATGAAAAGCATAAATCTGTATACCTATTAGGGGAAAAAAAAATCAGGAAAAATTTATGTGACCTGGGATTGGGCAAAGAGTATTTATATTTAGATACCAAGAGCACAATGCACAAAAGAAAAAAAATTGATATACTGGACTTCATCAAAACTAAAAGTATCTGCTCTGTGGAGAGATACTGACTGAAATTGAAAAGACAAGCTATAGACTGGGAGAAATATTTGTAAATAATTGTATTGCCAATAAAATAGTTGAATCTAGAATACATCAAGAAGTTTTTAAACTGGAAAGTAAGGAAACAATTCAATTAAAAAATGGGCAAAAGACTTGAAAAGACACATCACAAAAAAACATACATGGATGGCAAATAAGCACACAAAAAACATGCTTGATGTCATTAGCCATTAGAGAAATGCAAATTTAAACCACATAGAGATACCAGTGTTTTTCCACAAAAACCTGTACACAAGTGTTTATAGCAGCTCTATTCATAATTGCCCCAAACTGGAGAAGCCAAATGTCCTTCAACTAGTAAATGGATTAACATACTGTGGTACATACACATGAAGGAATACTACCTAGCAATAAAAAGGGAATGAACTACTGATCTATGCAGCAGTTTAGATGAATCTCAAAGTCATCAATGCTGAATGAAAGAAAAGTCTCAAAAGGTTGCAGACTGTATGATTCCATTTATATGACCTTTTTTCTTCTTTTTTTTTTTCAATACTGTATCAGTAAAAATACCAAGTTTAACATGCACAAAGCCAAGAAAACCAACGATGCCAGATACTGAATTTATATTGCACTGGCCTTTGAACACCCAGCAGGAATAAACTGCTGAATGCAGATACCATGCAGTGCAATATATGACCTTCTTGATCAAACTGTGGTGATGGAGAAAAGATCAGTGGTTGACAGATTGGGGGTGGTAGTGACTAAGGGGTAACATTTTCTGGGGTGATGAAACTGTTCTGTATCCTGATGGGCACAGTGGTTACAGGGATCTATATATGTGTTAAAATTTATTGACCTCTCTATACCAAAAGAGGAAGTTTTACTATATTAAAAATTTTTTTGTAAAGAGGCACATTAAGGAACTAGTGTGAATGACCCATGGACATGGACAATGGGGTGGAGGGGTGAGCAATGGAGGGAAAAGCGGGACAACTGTAACAGAAAAACAATAAATAAATTTAAAAAAAAAAAAAGCACATTACCCTGAAAGTATCAAACCATGGCTATAAAATTGCCCTGGTCTTTCACCATGAAAGAAGACATGAAATAAGTGTAATAATAGCAATTGTATGAAAGCTCAGAAGATCTGTACCCTGTCCCACCTCTCAATTAAATTTTTTTTCCATTTAGACTTCTACATCTCAAATATACCAAATACTAGGGGGAATCCCCCCTCCCTCTAAAATAAAAACCGGAATTATCTTCTGGTGACTGGGCTCCGTGTAGTACAGGATTCCCCCACTAGGTGAGTGTTCTAGGAACCCATCTGTATCAGTGTAGCAGTTGGCATTGTTGTGAGAAGCTGCTTTTAGCCTCAGTGATTTTTTTTTTTAATACTCTTTTCAACACTTCTGCCCATTTCATAATGGGTGATTTACCAATGTACCTATCCATCCCGTGCTGAGTGTTCAGCAATTTTTGACCAAAACCAGCATGAACCCCATGCCTCACCCTTCCTATTCACCCCATCTCACCCAAGTTACTTTTTGTTTCCCCGGATGAAAAAGTCCTCAAAGAGGAACGTTTTGCCAATGTGGAAGAGGTGAAACAAAAAATGGCAGAAGCACTAAAAGGCATCAAAATCAACAAGTTCAAAAATTGTTTTGAGCAGTGGATGGAAAAAACATCTCAATAGATGTATTACATGAAAAGGAGAGTACTTTGAAGGTGACTGAAGTTTAAACATGTAAGAATAAGTACACAATTTTTTATAAATAAATTCTGGGTTTTTTGGGTTCGCCCCTCTCGTAAAACCATTTTTTAAATGACAGACTAAATTGTATGTAATACAATTGTGTTCCTAAAACAGCAACACTAGATGACTTAAAATGTTTTACTGTGCTTTTTTAAAAAGTATTTAAGGTATTAAGACTATTAAGATACGAAAAAAAATTTTATATTTTTTGGTATTTCCAAATATTTCTATTCCTTACATCTCAACCCACTACCACCTCACACATACAAAAGTTTTTCTCTCTTTTTCTGCAGATTGTACAGCTCTAGGTTAGGTAGTGGGGGATGAGAAGCAGGTTTTGTACAGCTGATGTGATCATTGTACAGAAAAGCTTGGAAAATGCTATTCAATCTGCCAATTAATTAAAGCAGTAATGTAAGAAGCAGCGGGGCCCAGGGAATGTTTATCCAGGGGGTGGGGGTAGTAGGAATTGAGTGGGAAGCTCCCTTCATTTACATGAAAATGAAGGTGCTTAGGAAACCTAGCTTCCTTTTGTCTCTAAAGGTGAGCTGCCTTGATCTTGTCCACCTTTCTAGCCTGTTCTTGAAATCTTTCAGGGAGCTGGTCTCTGAATGGTGAAAGCACAGCATACTCTAGAAAAACTAAACCGTGGGCAAAGTAGGGTAGGGAGCAAGTCCAGTGTAATATAACTTCTTAGACCTTCTAAATTCAGGAGTATGTGCTAATAGGTAGAACAGGTATAATGGTTTTACATGTTTTGGAACCATATGTAATACTATATAGATTAGGTTCAAATCCCAACTCTGCTTTGTATTAGCTATGTAATTTGGGGCCAATTATGTATTTTTATCTGAGCCTTGTTTTTCTTATCTGTAAAATAAAGATTATGAATTGTCCTTCATCCCAGGGCAGTTAGCCCTCTGCTTGCTCCAGGCAGGAAGGAGTCTGGAGAGTGGTTAGGCCCTTCCAGAATTACGAACTGCCTTCATGGGTAGGGACTGTGCAGCCTTTTGTTTTTTCTAGGTGTTTTGTTTGTCTGTCTGTTTTCAGCAAGGTTCTTTCTATAAGTCTCAACATTACGCCTCCCCTTCCTGGAATGTACTACATTGTTTATCTTGAAGGGAAGTGACCTTGATCATAACAGCAAAAAACAAAGATAGGCAGCTCACGGTGGGATCTCTGACCACACTGGCAGTACACAAGATAAGGTTTTACCTGTGTATCACTGGTGAGGGTGAACATGGAAATGGACGTGAAAAATTGACTCAGCAATGTTTCATGAGAATAAAGAATTATTGTTATTTTTTAAATTGTGGTAATATATACATAACATAAAGTATACTGTCTTAACCATTTTATTGTTAATTTTTAAGCCATGATAATAATACTCTTTTTAAAAATCTTTTAGAGTTATGTACTAAAATTTTTACAAAATAAGTGATATAGTGTCTGGGATTTCATTCAAGGTAAAACAGGGAGGAAGATTGATCCAGCAACTAAGAACTCAAGCCTCATGACACAAATAAAAAGAGGGTTTAGCTTTTTGTTAGATAGCCCTGTTCATTTCTTTTTCTTTTCTTGCAGAACTCTCAGAAATTGAGCCCAATGTGTTCCTTCGTCCATTTCTGGAAGTGATTCGCTCTGAAGATACCACTGGCCCTATCACTGGACTGGCACTCACCTCTGTCAACAAGTTTCTGTCCTATGCACTCATAGGTAAGAACTCTGGCTTTTTGGATGACCATAGCACTTCATTTCCTGGCTTTCCTGGGCTGGTCAGGGTTTAGGCAATGAGCTGGTGATACTGGAAAGTTTTTTTCCCAGCCATTGTTTCCTTGTAGAAGAGAAATAGGATTATTGATGACTCATCTTGCTAATTGACTCAGGTTTTGCTGAGTGGGAAGGAAAAAGAGGTTTCTTGGGACTTGATTTCTTTATGCTTTGGAGGGAGTAAAGGGTATGGTGGGTGCCCTTGGAGTTTTGGTTTGGTTTGTTTTTAAAGTTATTTTTTAAATGTAATGCATGCTTATTTTAAGAAGATAAATAATAAGGTGTCTAAAAGAAACGTTAATGGACTTTTCTCTATCTTTCTCAATTTGCTTCCTTCTTATGTAAATAAGGTTAACAGACTGGTTTGAATCTTCCTATACCTTTCTCTACATGTATATAAATATATGGAGAGTGCTATCTGTTTAAAAAATAAAAATACAATAAAATTATGTGCTACATATCTTCTTTTTTTAGTTCATCGTATTAACTTAGAAAAATGTACATTATATAATTGTCTATCTGATTCCCCCCCCGGTTTTATTGAGATACAATTGACCTATAGCATTACATTAGTTTAAGGTGTACAACATAAGAATTTGATATATACATATGTTGTGAAATGATTACCACAATAAATTTAGTTAACATCCATCACCTCATATAGTTAACAATGTTTTCTTGCGATGAGAACTTTTAAGATCTACCTTAGCTTCTTTCAAATACACAATGCAGTATCGTTAACTATAGTGACCCATGCTGTACATTACATCCCCAGAACTTATTAATTTTGTAGTTGGAAGTTTGAATATTCTTTTTTGTCTTAAATATATATAATATAAAATATGTCATTTTAAGTATATAATTAAGTATTACTACTTAGATTCACAGTGTTGTGCAACCATCAGCACCATCTATTTCCTACACTTTTTCATCACACCAAAAAAAAACACCCAACTCTAATCATTAAGCAATAGCATATCATTTTCTCTACTCCTCAGCCCCTGGTAAAAAATTTTTTCTTTTTGGTAGTCATATAGTTTCCATAGAATAGATACAATACAGTCCATTCAATCGTTATTTTATTGATTAATACTTACTATTTAGGTTGTTTCCTATTTTGAGCCATTGTAAACGCTGAACTAAGTCCTCTTTCATATACCCTACTTAATACTTTTCCTTTTTTATGACAGATTCTTATGCTTGAAATTTCTGATTTAAAAGGCCATGTGCTTATTACATTTTCGTAGATACTACCAGGTTACTTTACCAAAAGATTACAGTATTTGCACTTCCAACAATAATGTTAGAGAGTTTCCATTTCCCCATCCTGTCACCATCATTGAATATTATCAGTATTCTTTATTTGTGCTAATTTGGTGGGTGAAAACTGGTATGTTGCTGTTTTTATTTCCTTGAGGTTGAACATTTGAATTTGCCTATTATTTTACTGAGTTTTCTCATCAATTTGTAGGAGGTTTTTGCATAGTGGGAATACTAACCCATTATCTACCACAGTATTATAAACATTTTCTCCCAGTGTAGCCCAGATAGTTTATCCTGTCTGTTGTTTCTCTCTGAATTTGTTATGGTGTCTCTTTTGGATTCCTTTATAGTTGGTCTTGTCACTCAGGATCCTGAATTCCTTTTCCTCTATTGACAGCCCTTGTGCAAGGATAAGGAACATAGAAAACAGGCAGCTGTCTTTGTTTCTAAGTTAGGGAGAGAGGAAAAGAGGCACTCAGACTGAAGCTAACCAGAAAGAAAAATGGCCTTCAGTTTAGAGCAAGAAAACTGTTTATCTTTTCTAGGAAGTTGGGTTTGCTTAGCTGAGGTATTTCTGAATACCTCCTGAGCAGGAATCCTGGGTAGCAGCTAGTTTCTGAATAGGTGCACCAGCCTCTCCAGGCACCCTAGTCATAGCTTCACACTTTTCCTAAGCAAAAATCAGGCCCAGCTACTAACGACCTTGTCCTGAGCACCACCTGCAGGTCATCTCTCTTCACAGCCTCCAGCAGCTGCCCTCTATGTCTTTTTCCTCTGCTCTCCTGTTGATGTACTCTTTCCCCTTCCTGGTCTTGGCAGACAAGCTGGTCATTGGAGACCTCAAGCCAGCTGGCCATTGGAGTTTCCTGTGGTGGGAAAAGAAAATGCTGGAGGTGGTGATTGCAGTGGGTGTGAGAAAAGGCATAGGAAGCAGTGTATGAAAGCTAGAATACAAGGGAGATGAGACTGGCAAATTTCCCTGCAGTTTGCTCCAGAGTGGCTGAGAAAGAACAGTCCAAGGGGTCCTGGGGACTACAAGGTCTACTAATGGAGCCCAAGCCGAACACTCCTTTATTTAGTCTGCCTTTCTAGAAGAAACTACCCCACCCCTGAATCCAGTGGCATAAGGCTTCTAGGATTATTTTAGGTCTTACTCCAATAACCAACCTTTTATTTGGCTCCACACAGCTGCCAGACCAGGATTTGTGCCATTGATTGCCTGGCTTGCTGGTGGGCCATGCCAATGGTTCTAAAGACCTGTCACTTTACCTGCCTTTTGAGAAAATTAACTTTGCTATGTCATTCAAGCTCAGAGGGTAAGAGCTACAAAAAGATTTGGTAGAGCTTAAATTAATTTAATAAGGGAGATTACTGAAGGAGGGGAAGAAATGGGCCCTCAGGAGCCTTGTGAGATAGGCTGTCATGCACTGAGCTCTGAAGCCCCATGCAACACTGAGGAGGACCTAGATTTCCTGTGCAAGGAAAGATCCCTGGAGGCCTGAAAAAGGAGAGAGAGGATTCAGGCAAGGGCCTTGGGAGTACAATGATACATCAGAGATACTGTGGGTTTGGTTCCATACCTCTGCAATAAAGCAAGTCATAATCTTTTTGCTGGTAGAGGGTCTTTCCTTTCTACAAAATGCAACATCTCTGAAGTGCAATGAAGTGAAATGCAATAAGGCAAGTTATGCCTGTACTATAGGATTTTCTGTGTTGATTGGAAGAAACAAGGAGAGTTGAGGAGTTGGTTTACCCCATATACCATATATCATCATGAAATTGGCTTCCTTCTGCATGACCTCTAAAGTAGCCACTCCTGATGCTGAGTAAAGGCATGTTGTATTGGGTTGGCCAAAAAGTTCTTTTGGTTTTTTTCCGTAAGACGGCTCTAGTAGCACTTAGTTGTCTTTAACTCCATTCTAAACAGTTTTGTTAGATTGTATTGTGACAGCATGTATTTAAAAAACACTTCTCAAAATTGGTGAATTTTTGTGTGGCCATTTTAATATTGAAGATGGAAGAAAATATGCAACATTTTTGTATATTATGCTTTATTGTTTCAAGAAAGATAAAAATGCAACTGAAACGCAAAAAGAAAAAAAAGATTTGTGCCGTGTGTGGAAAAGGTGCTGTGACTCTTCCAGCATGTCAAAAGTGGTTTGCGAAGTTTCATGCTGGAGATTTCTCACTGGTTGGTGCTCCATGGTCTGGTAGACCAGTTGAAGTTGACAGCGATCAAATAGAGATATTAATTGAGAACAATCAGTGTTATACCATGCTGGAGATAGCTGACATACTCAGAATATCCAAATCAATAGTTATTGGTGAAAATGAAAAATGCGTATATTATTTTATGGAAAAAAAACCATATGGACTTTTTGGCCAATTCAATAAATAGGACCAAAACATTCTAAGTATCAGAGACTAACCAGGACAGAAAAGAAAAAAGAAAACCACTCACAACTAATGAAAGTCTTCTGGCTCATTGTTGCAAGAGAAAATGTTCTGGTTTCTCAGCCAATTCCCTGAGCTTTAGGCTCAAGAACTCTTAATTTCAGGTAACAGGAAAAAGGAAATGGTAAAAATTTCTTGTAATCCCCACCACTTAAAACTACAAGGTGCTCCTGCATTACACCATTCTACCTCTAGAGCAACTTTGTCAGTCCAAAAGCTTTATCATGTCCCTACCCCCTTTTTTCCTATTTATGCTCCCCTTTTAAGGACAATTCGCATAGTTCTGAGGACTGTTGTAGGCCTTCAGGGAGTCCACTTCTTGAGCTCCTCCTTGTGGATATTTAACACATGAATGAGGCAGTTTCCCTCTTGGCAGCGTTTGTGTTAGGTTCCAGCCTTGTGCTGGTTGTCTGACCTCTAGCTTCTCCCCTTTTCCTATTCACTATTGAAATTCTCCCTTCCTCCTATTCCCCAAGTAGCCAACTCCTAGTCCTGTTTAATTTGACCCTTTTCTCTCCTAATGCCTGTTTAGTCAAGCTGGTAACAGGATTCTTGCTGTCATGTTGTTTTAAATAAGAATGAAGGAAGAGGTCTCTGATTTGATGTAATGTAACACCCAGATATGAGTATTGGCAGCAGTGACTGTCCATTTCTTCCCTCTACTTCCCTACCTCAGTGGCATATGAACGCAAAACTCCAAAAGCAACCAGCGAGGAATGTGTTGACAGAGAACACATGAAAGGAGAAAGGCTGCAACCTTGGCATTCAGTGTCTTACCCTACTCAGTCCTTGCTCTGGGCCAAAAACTCATATTTCCAGGCCCTTTCTCTATGAAATGAGTAGCTTTACACCAATGATTCCCCAAGTGTAGTCCCCTGACCATCAGTGTTAATGCCACCTGGGATCTTGTTAGTGTCAGAACATGGAGGCAGCTAGAATGTACACCTGGACTTTGATCAGAACTGCAACAGGATTTACTCATCAACCTGGACCTGGCCAGGGCTCCCACAGGATATGTTAATAGACATAGCCCATGAGATGCAAATGATCTGCTGAATATGCTAATACGACAAACACCCTCACTGAAATGTGCAGCTGGCAAGTTTAAAAAGCACACCTGCAGAAGTCCGGGTGGGACTTCTACAGGCCTGTGAGGAGGACCGGGAGTCCCTATTCCCTTGTTCCCCCTTCCCATGCTCCCCATTCCCCTTGCTTCTACGGGCCCTTGAGTCAGTCTGGGAGTTGCTGCTTCTCCCCTCCACCCCCTTCCCCTTTTTCCCTCAATAAACCTGTTGCTTGCTTCCCGGGTAGTTTCTCAGAGCAAGCCTGCTCTGACAGTATACAAATTCTCAGGCCTCACTCTAGACCTGCTAAATCAAACATTCTCAGAGTGGGTACAGCAATTTGTATTTTTAACAAATCCTCCAACTGATTTGATATATGCTTAAGTTTGAGAACCACTGTTTTACACAGTGGTGTTTGTGCTGAGGAGCTCGTTAAAGTCATTTATAGGCAAAAATGCTCAGGTAACCCAAGGAACCACGGGTCAGGAAATTGAAGGAGAGAAAACCACAGTCTCTCAAAGCAGTTCCTAGACAGGATAGCTTGCTTTTTCTCTCTTCTCCACATCATTTAGTCAGTTCTTCCTTTTTCACTGGAGCAGATCCCACCCATGAGGGCACAGCAGAGGGCATGGAGAACATGGCAGATGCTGTCACCCACGCCCGCTTTGTGGGCACGGATCCTGCCAGCGACGAGGTTGTCCTGATGAAAATCCTTCAGGTAAATGGAGGGGAAGAGCAATTAGGCTAATTGCCAGGGGCTGCTGCCACTGGCTCTACTTACCCCAGTCTGCTAGTCTGAGGGCAGCATGAAGCTATGTTTTGACTCCACTGGGGCTTAGGGAGCTGCTTTGTTTCCAAACAAGTCGCTCTGGTACCCAATGTAAAAGCTTTTTCTAAGGAAAATAATTTAAAACTTTAAATGAATTGATATCAAATACCAGAAGCCCTTAACACACTTGTACCTCTGGCAGACTATCTGTGCCATCCGTTGGGCTCGTGGGTTAGGGCTGGAAAGGGGGCTGAATGAACTATGTCAGGGTCATGCAGAGTAAAGACATAGTTCCCAAGACAAGCTTCTGAGAGACTTCCCCCAGCCAAACTAAATTAAGGTCAGCATTCTTGCTAACCTCTTTCTCGCCCCAAGTTCTTCCATAGGAGACTAGAGGAACAGGAGGCAGCTTCCTCTCTCCTCAGATACACCCTTCTTTATCTTGCCTGCCTTATTTATCACAGCATCTCCTCTCTCTTCCTGGTAGGTGCTGCGGACTCTCTTGCTGACGCCAGTGGGTGCCCACCTAACCAATGAATCTGTATGTGAAATTATGCAGTCTTGCTTCCGGATCTGCTTTGAAATGAGGCTCAGTGGTAGGTGCTTGAATATTGGGCCCTTCACTATTCCTGGGGCTATTGTGAGTATGAATACAGAATGCTGTCCCTGAACTGAGAGAGATGGAAAACTCAGGATTTCCCCATCACCTACCTTTGAAACCATAGGGGTTTAGAAGTCTCTTTCTACTTCGCTGTTTGTTGTGCAGCTGGAACAGATAACTTAGCCTATTTTGCCAGGGCAAGAATTAGAATATATCCCTGATTAACCCAGGCACCAAATCTGCGTCCGTTGGGGTTTCTGGGATTGACACCCACCTAACAACCCCTGAGAACACATCATTGCGTCCCTTTTTTTCTGACTCATTAGTTCCACCTAGTGGGCCAATGAAGTTATGGCTACCAGGCTGAGCTGGATAGAGCTGGTTTTAATAAGTTTGGCATAATCCTTGGTAAACAAGGTTTGGCGGGGAGTCTGCTCTGAGAAGCCTCCTGATACTAGCACAGCAAGTAATGACACCTGTGTTATTTGTTTTTGCCTGTACAGAGTTATTGAGAAAATCCGCAGAGCACACTCTCGTAGACATGGTGCAGCTGCTCTTCACAAGGTAAACCTGCTGCTGTTTGCTTCAGCCCTGCTCCCCAGGCCTCTTGAGCCTGCCTGCTTCCACACAGCCACTTCAGAGACCTGGCCAACCCCACAGCCACATCAGAGGCCAGTGGGATTATGGATGGGGGTATTTCTCTGGGCCCAGGGTTACCAATCATGGGAGAAGGAGGAGGGAACTGGCTTGGCCTCAAGGAGGAGGCAGAGGGTTATTTGATCTAGGCTGACAGACCTTGTTCTGCTCCCAAACTTTTGTCTGTTTCTGTATAAGTAGCAGCTGGGAAAGGTAACCCAGAGAGAAAGCCTAACTCAAGGGAGCCTAGAATAGATTGCCAAGCTCCTAGGACAGCCCCATTTCTGTGAGGAAGGACCAAGGCTAGGGTTATCAATAATCCTTGTTTGCCCAGATTATCCTGATTTTAACACTGAAAATTCTATCTCCCCCTCAAATCTCTCAGTCTCGGGCAAACCAAGACTGTTGGTTACCCTAGTCAAGGCCCTCAACTTGAGGACCCAGGAGATCTTTTTATACCATGCCTAACTTTCAGTTTCCTGCACTTCCTTTCAATAGACTAACTGTGAAAAGAGCTGAGGTAAGGGCATTAAAGCCCCTATCCCTCAGAGGATGTTGAAAATGGGGGAGCTTATGCAAGTGTGGAGATGGGGTTATGTGGGAAATCAATGTAACTCCATTTCATTTTGCTGTGAACCTAAAATTGCTCTAAAAAATAGTCTTTTTTTTTTTAAAGCCTCTTCCTGGAATTTCTTTTTGCTCTCAGATCTACAAATAATAATCCTTATTATCTACAGACTAGATCTGCCCCTGGACTCTGCTGCAAAGAGTTTCTTACTTCTCTGGCTCAAATTTCCTGGTTTCAAAACTTCAACCTGCCTTTTACTTCTCATCCTGTGCCCAGTGTCCTGGGGTTTTGATTAACTGCCATCTCCGCATCTTGTGGCTTTCAGCAATACTTGCCAAGTGAAGCAGAAAAGAGTCAGTTTAAGGATGAAAAGAGCCTCCACACTCCAAGGGCACAGAGTTACTTTGCCCTGATGACTGCCTTCTTTTTTAGAAAGTGTCTATGTCATACGTCCCCCAGTTCCTGTGGCTCTTTGATGAAGCTCTGCAAAGGGTGAAATTATCCTGCTTCTTTCCTTCCTTTCTTGCTGTTCCTAAGAGACATGCATGCTCTGGCCCAGAGATCTTTGGGCTGTGGTTGGCTTGGAGGGGAGCTTTGTTTTTATTCCTAATGACAGTCTCTGGGATTCTCTGTACTATAGGTTACCTCAGTTTAAAGAAGAACCCAAGAACTATGTGGGGACCAACATGAAGAAGGTATGACCTGCTATCCCTCATCCATACCTTGATGTCCCAACATCAGTGCTATGGGGATTTTCCTGGATATCCTTGCTTAGCAAAAACATGCTTTTGCCTAGACAGGTTTGCCTGGAATCTAGAAATAGCTATCACAACTTTAGTGAGAAATTTATTCTTTCCCAGATACCTCTGCTTCCCCAGCCTTTTCTTTCTAGCATATCTTGTTGACCCACTGCATAAGCTGGTGAGCCAGTCCTTCCTAAAAAACTGGATGAAGCTCATCAGGTTGGGCTAAAAATGTATGTTGATAAAGATGAAACACCTGCCATCTTCTCAGGGCCCAGCCTTGTCAGCAGGTAGGAGGCCTAAAGAGTCTATGCCCCAAATCCCATTCTAATGCTGGATTGACTGGGCTCATGCTTGGGCTAGTCTCTGTTGACAAGACAAATCAAGCCTGACTCCAGAAGGTTCTCAGATTGCTAGAAGAATGGTGGTCAGAAGAATGGCCTCTTTCTGTCTTGAACAGAAGCCCTGGACTTCACAGGCCTCTCATGAAGATTCTGCTTGCGGCCTAAGAGGTTCTGCCCATGGAGATGACCCTTGGCTGTTTGGTGCATGCACCTAACCTTCCCCTCTTCCCTGCCATCCATCCCCATTCCTGCCCTGTGCCCTGTTGGCATGTGTCTGGGTTTATTTCACTCTGTTTAAATCATTCATTTGCCTGTCTTTCACAGATTTCTCCATGTCTCCTCAACAAACTGGAGCTAAATAATGGGGAGCAGACCAAAGCCCTGAACCAGTTAGAGAGGGTACTACTCTTTAAGAACCTCAAGGTCTCTCTCCCTCTCCCTCTTCTTTCCCCCTTTTTATTTACTTAAATGTTTATTTTTTTATATGTAACACCTGGGTCCCATTTCCATTGTGTAGAGCACACTTAACCCCCCCTAGTAACACAGCATGGCTTTGGAAGAGTTGCATGTGTTTATAGCTTTGCAGTGTTGATAATTTCCCTGGGATGTATAGTTGTCTGGAGGCAGAAGGAATCCTTGAACTGGTGGTGTACCATATAGCGAGCCTAGATAGAGAGCCTGGGTCCTGCTGACATATTATGGGTAGGCTTCATATCTACCATTTCTAGGGGAACTATGAGGGACCTCCAGGCAAGACCCTTCCCTCTTCTCCCCTTTTTCTGTTTCACAGCTGGCATAGAGAGTATACGCACAGTCCTCAACTATCTGGGTACCTGAACTGGGTTTGGAGGGAAAGGGTTGTCCATCTAGTTGGGGTCTTTTTTGAGGGGGAGGGTGATACCATTAAAGTGGTCACTCCAGCCTTTAAGACTAGATGAATGGAAAGGAGTCAGGTGCCAGGATAGCCCTGGACACTGGGAAAGCTGTGGGATCTGCAAAGATGCTCTCTATCTTTTAAAAGTCAAGATGTACAGGAGCTTAGGAGAGAGGTCCAAGTTAAAGATTACTATAATACTCATACCCCTGCCTTAGGAGGAAGAGAAAGATAAGGAGGTATGTGCTCTCTAGGCTATCTATCACAGTAGTGTGCATAGTAGCAATATGGTTTTGGACTTTACAGTCATTGAAGATAAAAAGTGTGTGCGTGTGTGTATGCACCTAGCTGGATAGTCCATAGGCCTATTATGTACTCTTTGCATGCATTGCCTCAAGTTCCATTTGAGTTCTTGCCTAATCTCAAATTGCAGGTCTCGTCATTGGCTACCCAGCACTTTGCTATGATTATTAATCTAGGACCTGCCCTGTCTTTGTAAAGCTTATACTGTCCTTTGGAAATATAGTTACATGAATATGGTGGTGAGGGTTCCACAAACATCTACTGCCTACCCCTTCCCCACCTTAGGACCTTAGGACTGGGAGCATAGCTATACTTTCTAAGGACTGAGATATTTGTGAAAACTGGCAGCCTCTTTGCCCCTAGTCCAGCCAGGGGGCAGAGAATACTCACTGAAATGATCAGGTTGGAGCTAGCTTTGCTGAGGATAGGGAAGGAAACTGGAAAGACTGATTCTAGTGTGGAAAGGAATCTTAATAAGTGACTGGCCTCTCAGTGGAAGTAGAACTACTTAAGAGTCCCTGAAATGGGTAAGGGAGTGCTGCCTGGAGAGAAAGGATATCTCATAAAAGTAGATCCAGATGTTAGTACTTTTTGGAGTTCAATGACAGCTGCCAATAAAGCCAAGAGGTTCTTGTTTTCTCTTATTGATCTCTTGAGCTTCTCACCCATCTATGTTTGGCTGACTCTTACCTCCAGAACATTTTTTATCATGAATTTGACCCAAATGAGCCTCAGTGATTCCTGGAGATAGTATCCTGCTTCCTGCTTGGCCACAGTGCTCAGAGTATTTGAAGATTCATTCTAGGCATATTACTGGAGGCATTTTGGAGATGGACAGATAAGAAGTGACCATGAAAGGCTATTGCTGTGTTAGTAAAAGCTAGGGGCAGAGCTCAGCTCCTGGACTGTCTTTCCTCTATGGGTGGAGCTATGGGTAAGGAAGGACGAATTATGTAGTTTCTAAGTAAGGGATCAAAGGTTATCCAGGTTCTGGAGAACTTGGAGGAGGTTGAGGAAGGGGGCCTATCCCCCAAATATCAGAAGAAATTAAACACGCCAAGGATAATATAGCTATATTCAGCCTTTAAAAATAGACAGTAAGGAAAAGTGCTTCTACTGTCTTTAGAGTCATTCTACTGGTTCCTGGAAGAGAATTGCTATTGCCCAATCCAGGAATGGTCCATCTGTCTAGTAGTTTGGTATAACTCTGTAGAAGGACTGGTTTCAAATCCTAACTGAAAAGACATCAGGACTAGGAAAACAATATGAGCCTAAACAAAGTCACTCTTAACTTAGGGTAGAGAAAATGCATGAAAGTTTATATCCTAGAGGAATCAACAGATGATAAGAGATTTTTCTTTTGTGACTAAAAGGAAGCTATAGGAAGACCAGAAATGCAGCAAGAGAGAGGTAAATAGAATGAAGAAAGAATCTTAAGAAATTGGTAGCCTATCCATCTGCAAACATAAAAGTGCTTCTAGAAAGACCCCACAGTGAGAAGGACAGGAAGTCCCACTGATACACAAAAACTGGAGCTGCAGAAAGCACAGCAACAGCATGACATGACCCTCCATCCTTAACTCCACAAATAACTGAGGTGCCACTTCTTCCTTAACTCCAAGGAATGAGCCTTTGACCAATTTGATGCAGAAATTGCAGAAAGTAAGGGGTATCTTTTAAGATTTAGGCCCAGTTCATGAAGTAATAGGAAACCCAAGAGTCTGGCTGGGAAGGAATAGGTTCTCATAGTTGAATAAGAACTAGGAGTAGGAGGCTTCTCTGCAGGTAGTTGAGGAGGAAAGCCCATGAGTGCAGGACCTATAGATTTAAGCCTCCAGGCAAAGGAGTTCCTGTCCTTACCTTTTCTGCAAGGAGGTTGGGGACCATTTATAAGTCTTAGGATTGCCACCCAGGACTCGGGGAGGCAGAGCGATGTGTGAAGGCTGCCTCTATCAATGACCAGCCTAAAAGGAGAAGGTAACCTTTCACATGGAGGATGTCAGGCTGACCTGTAAAATGACCACTGTAGAAGCCAGGTTAGTAGAGTAGGAATGTGCTCTGATGGTCTGGATTCTTCCTTTGGAACAGATACAGGGTATAGGCTGTTTCCAGGGATGGGTAGAACTAAGAGAAGGGAGATTTCTAGGGCTAGAATTTTAGTTGGAATACCAGTGCTAATGAGGTGTGATATTTCCAGCTGAAAATGAGAGCAGGAGGCATGAGTGATTCATCCAAGTGGAAGAAACAGAAGAGATCCCCCCGGCCCCCACGCCATATGACCAAAGTTATACCAGGTTCAGAGCTGCCCACCTCCAATGGAACCACCTTATCCTCTAACCTTACTGGTGAGTATCCTTGGTTGCTTCCTCTGATAAGAATAGAGAAGAGCCCTGGCTGGTGTGACTCAGTGGGTTGAGTACCAACCTGCGAACCAAAAAGTCACTGATTTGGTTCTCAATGAGGGTACATGCCTGGGTTGTGGGCCAAGTCCCAAGTTGGGGGGCATGCGAGAGACAACCAGTTGATGTTCTTCTCTTTCTCTTTCTCCCTTCCCCCATCCCCCTAAAAAATAAATTAAATCATAAAAAAAAAAAAAAGGTTAGTATGCAGTCTAGGAAACAGTTCTGGTACCATAAAGGGTATGTGTTTCCTACAGAGTCTCTTCTTCAAGCCTCACTTAACTTTGCTTGGCAGGTGGCATGCCCTTCATTGATGTGCCTGCTCCCATCTCCTCTGCAAGTTCAGAAGCTGCCTCAGCAGTGGTCAGCCCCTCTACAGACAGTGGCCTAGAGCTCTCCTCCCAGACTGCTTCTAAGGAGGACCTTACTGACCTGGAGCAACCTGGCTCTCCAGGGTACAGCACAGCTGCAGAGCCTGGCAGCAGCGAGCTAGGGGTTCCTGAGCAGCCTGACCTCCAGGTATTGCTTTAATTTCTAAAGATCCCTCTCCAGTCTTCCACTGAGGGAATTGGCTTGATCCTTTGACTCCTTTATCTAGGCCTTGACTCAAAAGAAGGTTGGGGTAGGGGGGCATAGTTCTTCCCCATTTTCTAGAATTTGCTGTACTGCCTAAAAAACCCATGGCCCACAGGGGCAAAATTTGGACAACTGTTAAAGAACAATAAAAAAGAAATTAAAAAAAAAAAAAAAAAAAAAACATGGCGTGACTCACTGTGAGAGGTAACTCGTGGGATTTATCAAGTTATGCATACAGGTAGTAAGTACTTGGCAGAGGTGAGGGGACTGGCCATGGCTTTTTCTGAAAGGTAGTGATCTGAATCCCAAGCCTATGAGAGCCTGTTGCCTCCAGGGTTTGAGTCATTATAGGTCAGTGATGCCTCAGGAGATGTTTTCTGAGTCCATCATCATATTCCTCCCATTGATTCATAGCGCACTGAGCTGGCCCTACACCTGCAGTCCATTAGAGTCACTTGGAGGACAGATGTTTCAGTGTAGTAAGTTCCAAGTTGCTCTTGCCTCATCCCTCTTCCTATATCCCCCTGCAACTGATCATAGCAGGAAGGGGCCCATGTGGAAAATGCGCAATCAGCATCCGTGGAATCTATCCCTGAAGTGTTAGAGGAGTGCACATCCCCTGTTGACCACTCCGATTCCGCCTCTGTCCATGACATGGATTATGTCAATCCCCGGGGCGTGCGCTTTACACAGTCCTCCCAGAAAGAAGGTGAGTACTCTTAGGCAGACTCTGCCTGTTCACCTCTCCTGTCCAATCCACTAAGCTGCCTGAGCCTAGACGGTCTTGGACCCACAGTGTCTGCTAGTTCAAGTTCTAGTCAGGGAATGGAATCAAGCCTGAGGGCTATTTGCATGGATCGAGCCCTTCTCTAACTTACACAGAGGGAGTTTGGTGGAAAATAGAAATTGAGAGGGAAGAATAGAAAGCTTTTAACAAAAAAGATAGATCATCATTTCTGATTCCTTTCAATAAATGAGATCAACCTCCTTACTTCCCCAGAAGAAAACTTTTTTTTTTCTTGAAGAGAATCACTAATCTGAAATTGCCTTGTAAAATAGAGGGCAAGTTAGGCCAAGCTATTAAGCCAGTTTTTTCTTAGGAGTCCCAATTCCCTCCTGGTCTTCCCCAGGTACAGCTTTGGTCCCCTACGGTCTTCCCTGCATCCGCGAGCTCTTCCGCTTCCTCATCTCCCTCACCAATCCACATGACCGCCACAACTCAGAGGTTATGATCCACATGGGGCTTCATTTGCTGACAGTAGCTCTTGAGTCAGCCCCTGTAGCCCAGTGCCAAACCCTCTTGGGCCTCATCAAGGATGAAATGTGCCGCCACTTATTCCAGGTAAGACTGGATTTCTAGAGGGGCTCGGAGCCCCTGGCTGTTTTTCAGGGTCTCTCAATGGGCAGGGGAGCATAGAGAGGTTTGGCTGATTCATGAGAAGAGTATAGGATCCAGGAAATAACCTTTCTCCCCATTTGCCCAGTAGTCATGGTCAAGATAACTCCATTAATACTGGGGCCTGTGGCAGCCAAAGGGAAATACAGGAATAGCTAGATATAAAATCCCCGCCCCCCCCCTCCGAGCACAGGACCTTAGTGGAAACTTCACATAATTTGCTCTCCTGTTTTTCTCTTGGTTGAGCCATAGTCAGATTCAGAAACCTAATGGCCTACCCTACTCTGTCTGATCTCCAGCTACTCAGCATAGAGCGACTGAACCTTTATGCAGCTTCCCTGCGAGTATGCTTCCTACTGTTTGAGAGCATGAGGGAACACCTCAAGTTCCAACTAGAGGTGAGTTTCTCAACTTAGGAAGAAGAAAAAATATAGGAAGGTGTATGCCATCTTCAGTGGGGCCAGCTCTGTCATGCTGCAGGGGTGGGATTTAAGGGCTTCTATAGGAGAGTGCTTCTAGCCTCTATAGTTTGGTTCATTGGCTGGCCTCTTTAGTTTGAGAAGTTAAAAGGAGCCTAGAGAAAATTGACGGGCTATAAAATGGGAGAACCCAAATATGAAGACTGACAGGTTACCTCACTATGAGTTTGGTACACGCTCTTCTGCCTGGCAGCTCTTCTACAGCACAGGCAGGCAAGTCAGCCTGGCTTTGGCACTAAATTGCAAAAAGAACTCTAGGTAGGACCAGGTCAAGCTCACATAGAGAGCACAAAAAGGGCAACTGGTAACATGTTTTTGATCAGGCATGGTATAGAAAGCCAGGCCTTATCCCCCAACATGGAGGCCAAAGAAGGGATATATTTAGGGGGTGGGATATCTATAAGTTTCTCTTAATGCATGCTTCCTGCAGGGTTTCTGCTTCCTGTTTAATGTTTGTCTCTTCCTATTTTGAATCCTTTCTCCACCCAAATGGCAACTTGTGTCATTGCCAGATGTACATCAAAAAGCTCATGGAGATCATCACTGTGGAGAACCCCAAGATGCCTTACGAGATGAAAGAGATGGCACTGGAGGCCATTGTGCAGCTCTGGCATATCCCCAGCTTTGTCACTGAGCTCTATATCAACTATGATTGTGACTACTACTGTTCCAACCTCTTTGAAGACCTCACCAAGCTGCTGTCCAAGGTGCTGAGCCTTATTACTGGCTTCTAGTAAGAAGGCTGTATTAAAGAAATCTCCCTGGTGGTAGTAAGAGTGCTACATATGGGGAGGAAACACTTGAGAATTGGGCAACAGGAAGAGGAAAGGCATTTTTGCAGGGCAATTTAGAAGTTATAGGAAGTTGGGGGGCTTGGGGAAAGGGTCAGTTAAGTGTAAAGTATTCTAACCTCAAGTCTGCTGGATCTGTTTTCTTTCCAGAATGCCTTTCCTGTATCTGGTCAGCTCTATACAACACACCTACTGTCTCTTGATGCCCTGTTGACAGTGATTGATAGCACAGAGGCCCACTGCCAGGCTAAAGTGCTCAACAACCTTATCCAGCAAGAGAAGAAAGAGGCAGCCAGGCCCAGCTACGAGGCAGTAGATGGTACTCGAGAAGTCAGCACTAGTAAGAAGCATTTCCTTCTTTGAAGATCTCAGGATTCTATGCTTATCCTTTCTCTACTCTGAATCCTTTTCCTGCTCTTAATATCACTTCCTCTGGGATACTCCCAATTCTGTGTTTTTGAGGTGGTTTGAATCACAGGCCAGGCAGGCAGGTTAGCAGGACTCGTAGACTTTGCCCTTCTCCTCCTCCACACTTTGGCTTTTTCACAGAATAATTTATGGAAAGAAAAGAAAATGTAGGTCAAAGGATATAGGACTTCTGTCCCTAAAAGTTCCAGGTCTTACCTTCCCCTGCTCCCAGTATCTGACTCCACTCTAATTAATCTTCTCAAACTTCCCCTTGAAATTGGGGTTGCAGAAGATCTAGGAAAGTGACTGGATAATCTCTTTATTAGGACAGTGACTGCTTATTTGGGCTTAGGTTTGTCCTGTTCAGGGCTGACAACCTATGTGGGAGCAGTCTCCTTGGCCAGAGATTCGACTTCTCCTGCAGCTCTGTGGGCTTCCTGCTCCATAAGTCTTCACTTATCTTCTTCTCTTTTGCCAGCTGAGAGAGCAGCCAGCGATGGGAAAGCTGCAGGCACAGCCCCAGACACCCCGGGCCTGCATCTTCCAGGTTCAGGAGGAGGGCGGCGCCCAGCAGAGCATGGGAAGCCAGGAGGCGGTGATCTGGAAGAAGCTGGTGACTCTGGGGGTGGGTACTGGGGGTCTGTGATCCTAAGTCCCCCTTACTGGAGGGCCTGGAGGAGAGCAGAGGTGGAGTAGCAGACTCGCCCTGGGGCAGTACCTGATGAACCTTAGCTGGTCACCATGCCTTCAGACCCAGAGAGAGGAAAGAAGATATTTGGGGCCCTAGAAGCTAGGACCTCCAGGGAAGTAGAAGACTGACGAGGATAAAAACATTTCTGAGGCATTTTCTTTCTCACTATAGAATATATCAGAAATTTGCTGAAGTCACTTCTTGGTAAAAGAGGTCTTATGGAATTTTCCCTCTCTTCCTCCCATTCCTAGCTGACATAAAGTTTACCCGGAAGCCACCTCGATTTTCCTGTCTCCTGCCAGATCCACGGGAACTGATTGAAATTAAAAACAAAAAGAAGGTACATACAGAGTCTTGAGTGTTCTTTGTAGAGTTTCTATCCCACAGGATGAGGGACAGTCTAGCAGCTCATTCATTGTGCTGCTTCCTAAGGCTCATCTTTAGGCTTGTTGGGACTTCAGCAATCCCCGAGTTTCTGATGAAGCCCTTCCCTTACTCCAAGGCCATGTAGTTAACCCTACCCTATTGTATGCTCCTGGACAACTGCTGTTCTGAGAGCCAGGTATTACTGGTAGTCACAGGAGCCCTGGGAGCTGGTATTGTGTGCTCCACTGAAGGTTATCGATCTGGTCATCTTGAGCTCTGGGGTGATGATTGGCAATAAAAGGAAATTGACATGAATTCTGGTGCTTTAGTAAAGTTCAAATAACTGTTTTTTGGTTTGTTTTCTTAACACAAAGAACACCTTCTGTTTCACCCTTTCTTCCTCTTACTGCTAGCCTAAATGACTTTGGTTTATGTGTGCCCTTGATTGCAGGGCTGTAATAAAGTTATCACAGTTAGTTCACCTTGTCCTTCAAACCCCAACTCCTCAAGAGCTAGGAAGCCAAAGAAAGACAGAGAAACTAAGCTAGGCTATAAATAAGATGCTGGCTGTAAGCAGATGCCAGGGATAACTATAAAACTGTCGAGGAGAAAACCTTCTCTAGTCTCTTTCTTCTACTTTTTTCTGATCCTGTAGTTGTAGAGTAGGCCGTCCTATGCATCTTGAGGACTCAGGAGAGGAGTGAAAAAGAGCTCTTCAGCCAATTCTAATGAGACATGAAGACTGAGGAAAGCTAGGGCCAGTATGATCCAACCTTAGTCCTAGAGTCACTTAGAACTACATTCTAGGAGCCTGTTAGGTGACAGGCTGTGGACTGTGATGATGTCCAGCGTGGCCTTGTCTGGTTTAGGGGCAGAGCAGCTTCTGACACATCTAGTATTTCTTCTTCAGCTTCTGATCACTGGCACAGAGCAGTTCAACCAGAAACCAAAGAAAGGGATCCAGTTTCTACAGGAGAAAGGCCTCCTCACCATCCCAATGGACAACACAGAGGTAGCCCAGTGGCTTCGAGAAAACCCTCGGTTAGACAAGAAAATGATTGGAGAGTTTGTGAGTGACCGCAAAAACATTGACCTGTTGGAGAGCTTTGTGAGGTGAGGCAGCTGCAAGAAATATGGGACATAGTTGGTGATCATTTGGGGAAAAAGCATCCTTCCCTCAAAGCCTTCTCAGTCAGTTCCTGCTGGTGACCCAGGTCGCATACTTTTCCTCTTTCCATCACTTTTATCTATTAGACCTGAAAGAGTCTCCAGCCAGATAGCTTTGGGACCCAGAATGGAGCAGGGTCCCTGAGCACAGGGTAGGTTCTGGGTGTCAGGGGATGAGGTTTCTAAGAAAGGCAAGAGTGTGCTGATGTGAAAAGTACTAAGGTTAGGAGTTGTCAAATTCTGATCTGTGTTAGAAATGGCCAGGAGATACCTCCCCATTGCTAGTGCCCTCAACCTCCCCATTGCTAGAGCCCTAAGCCTGCTCTGTTCCAATAGGAAAAGGTTAGAAGAACTGGCTAATAGAAAGCCCAACATTTGCAACTTACATATCTTCAGCATCTTCATCCTTCTTCCTCTCCCTGTAGCACCTTCAGCTTTCAGGGTCTTAGGCTGGATGAAGCTCTTCGCCTCTACTTGGAAGCCTTCCGCTTGCCTGGGGAAGCTCCGGTCATCCAGAGGTTGCTGGAGGCATTCACAGAGCATTGGAGAGTGAGTTTGAGTGGCAGGGGCTGAGCCCAGCCTCCCAAATTAATTTGACTGAGGGATTCTATGGCTCCAACTGAAGGACCTAGCTACTGTCTTCTAAAAGGCTGAGAGCATGATCAGTGAGCTTTCCATATAGAGTCCAGCTTTTGTTAGGAGCTGGCAAGAGGTTGGCTGCTTTCTGGGTGGTGCTTTCCCTCTGTGCCAGCATTGACCAGTGGGTTGGTGGTGAGGGTTTAATTGACCAGTGAAGGGCATTGACATAGGTGGAATCTTTGCTTTTTCAGAATTGTAATGGCTCCCCATTTGCCAATAGTGATGCCTGCTTTGCCCTGGCCTATGCTGTTATCATGCTTAATACTGACCAGCACAACCACAACGTTCGCAAACAGAATGCACCCATGACCCTAGAGGTACGCTTGGATCCCAGCCACGGCAGAGAAGCTCCACCAAGCTTTGGAGATAGCAGAAATGATATTAGCCGTCCAGTGGGCATGGTCGACAGGGTTCTGTCCTTGGGAATCAGGGAGGGCTGGCCAGTTCAGAAGAGGAACTGGGGTGGGTTCTTCCACTTATTGTTTCCTAGGACCTATTTACCACAGACCTAGAAGTTCCTTGGGTGGGGCTTCAGCATTGACACATGAGGGGGAAAGCTTATTGGTCTGTCTCTAGGAGTTTCGCAAAAACCTAAAAGGTGTGAATGGAGGCAAGGACTTTGAACAAGACATTTTGGAGGATATGTACCATGCTATCAAGTGAGTATGTATGGAGGATGGTGTAGTATCTCCGTTAAGTAGAAGCACACTGCTCCCTTTCCCAGATTTTAGAGCCACACCATATGCCCTATATTTAACCTTGGGACTTAGCTGGGCAGCCCCATCTCTCCCAACTCATTTCTTCCTTAAAAAAGCCTGAACAATATTGTGACTCTAGTACTTTAGAGATCCAAACTGCCTCTGCAAAGTGGAGTGTTATGTCCTCATTTCCCAAACCCAGAGCAGCTGAGTTTTCCTGTCTATCTCCCAAGTTGCATTTTGGAACTGGTAGAGAACCCAAGATGGGCACTGGGGGGTGGGGCTTGGATCAGAGGTCAGAGATGGGACACCTAGTTCTTGACTAGAGATCAGAAAAGGTGGAGAGGATTGTTCATTCTCTCAAACTCAGAAAGAATGTGACAACTTACTACAGAACTAAAGGCCCCACTTAGAGACAGGTCCTTGAGATTATGGGGAGTTATGGGACACCTCTTTTCTTTCTCCCTGGTGGGTGGGAAGTAGACTACTGAACTTCAGTCTTGATGACCTCTCATTGGTGGAGAGCACCACAGTAAAGCCCCCTGTGCTAGCTTGCGAGCAGTCAGGTTCACAGCAGTGCACCTACTCCTTACCTTTCCTCCTGACAGGAATGAGGAAATTGTGATGCCTGAGGAGCAGACAGGCTTGGTTCGGGAGAACTATGTGTGGAACGTACTGCTTCATCGAGGTGCCACCCCAGAGGGCATATTCCTACGTGTGCCTGCTGGTAGCTACGATCTTGACCTCTTCACCATGACCTGGGGCCCCACTATTGCTGCTCTCTCTTATGTCTTTGACAAAAGCCTTGAGGAGACAATCATCCAGAAAGCCATCTCAGGCTTCAGGTAGCCTACCTATAACCTTGGTATTCACCTCTTCCCACTTCTCTGAGCTAACGTAGTTGCCTCCATACCTTTTTGAATCATCCTCTTTTTAAAAATTTGTATTGTATTTTTTCCATTACCATTTAGTCCCCTTAAAAACCCCCTTCACCCCACAATCACCACACTGTTATCTATGTCCTTTTTTGTTTTTGCTCAATCCCTCCACCCCCTAACCTCCCCCCACCTTAGCCTACTTTTATTTTCCTTAGAGTAGGTTCTTCCTGAGTTTTTGGAGGGAGGCGGAAGCTTGGGAAAGCTCAGTCTTAAACAGACTTAAGAGTAAAAACTTCTTCCTGGGACTGATCAAGGAAGAACCCTAAACAAGCCTCTTCAGAGACTTGGAAGGACTGCCTGGCCTTCCAGTGACTCTGTTTCTGGGATGGGGGTGACATTACAGGAAGTGTGCCATGATCTCCGCCCACTATGGCCTCAGCGATGTGTTTGACAATCTCATCATCTCTCTGTGCAAATTCACCGCTCTCAGCAGTGAGGTGAGCAGGGGCAGGAACTATGTACCTGGAGTTCCAAAGGAAGGCCTCTCTTTTAGCCATGTATTACTCTTACCTTCAGAGCTGGTTTCCCTCAGCAAATTTCTTCACCTCCCCCTTGACTACAGTAGAGCTTAGGCCATTTCTGTCTTGCATACCCTATGATGAGAATAGCATTGCCTCATGTAATGGGGATGGGAGAGGAGACACAATAGCGGGGAACGCCTTATCCAGGTTAGCCCTTCCCACTAGTATTATGGGGGATTGAAGCAGAGCCAGCAGAGGGACCCTCAGGGAACCATAAGTTGAGGCCTAAGAGGTTCTCTTTTTCAGACATTTGCTAGACTCTAAGCATCTTCTCATCTTCTTTTCCAGTCTATTGAGAACCTGCCCAGTGTGTTTGGAAGCAACCCTAAAGCCCATATTGCAGCCAAGACAGTATTCCATTTGGCTCATCGTCATGGTGACATTCTTCGAGAGGGCTGGAAGAATATCATGGAGGCCATGCTGCAGCTTTTCCGAGCCCAACTGCTGCCCAAGGCTATGGTAGAGGTAATTCTTGGTAGGATACTAATCAACAGTAACAAGGCAAGAGCTCCAAAAGTATATGCTATCAGTATATAGGACTGGTTGAGAGTAGTACTGATGCTTGCTGAAGCTTACTAGGAACACCTCAAATGTAAGACCACAGATCTTGAGTTGGGAAACAGCTGTCAAGGAAGATTGGTAGAAGCCAATGCCAGTCACTATATGGAGGGACCCCAGTCAGTAGGGTAGGGATGAGAGCTATAAGAAGAAAGCCAGAGAACTTTATATGGGGGAGCAGGAAATGCAAAGGGCATATAGAAAGAAATTATTCTTGACCTCTTTTCCAGGTTGAAGATTTCGTGGATCCCAATGGCAAGATTTCTCTACTGCGGGAGGAGACACCATCAAACCGGTGAGGGCAGGTCAGAGGCTGCAGGCCTTGGGGAAAGAGGATCAGGACTCCGGGGCTCACCAGTTTGTACTCTTTCTACAGAGGAGAGTCAACAGTGCTGAGCTTCGTGAGCTGGCTGACACTAAGTGGCACCGAACAGTCTAGTGTGCGGGGCCCATCTACTGAGAACCAGGAGGCTAAGAGAGTGGCCTTGGACTGTATTAAGGTAACTGCCTGCCTACCCGTGGTGAACGAGCCTGGACACCTCCCTACTGGACAGATTCCCTATGAACTAAAGAATAGAATCATCAAGGGCTTGTGACCAGAACGGACTCCCTTTGCTCTTTCTCCCTGGCTCTTGGGAAAGTTTTCTTCACTCTAGCCCTTACCACTGACCCCTTCCTTTTCTCTTGTGCCCCAGCAATGTGACCCAGAAAAGATGATCACAGAAAGCAAGTTTCTCCAGCTGGAGTCACTGCAGGAGCTCATGAAGGTACAGAATGAAGAGCAAAGAGAGGGAAGGGCTGGCTGAGTCTGGGAGGGGAGATGGGGACAGTGGTGTACACTTCAGTGTCTGTCAGGGCAGGGCCAGTGGCTGCCTACTTTCCTGTTGTTGTTCTCCTCTAGGCTCTTGTCTCAGTGACACCAGATGAGGAGACATATGATGAGGAGGATGCTGCTTTCTGCCTGGAGATGCTGCTGAGGATTGTGCTGGAGAACAGGTAGAAGGCCATCTTTAGGCAGGCTTCACACTGGGCTTAATCCAAAGGGATGGAAGCCTGGAGCCATCTTGCTAAGTGGGCTCTAGGGGCAAGAAGCTCATGAAGCTGTAGGCAGTGGAAGAGTAGTTTTCTCATTATACCTGTCTGCTTAGGGTACAATACCAATGAGCCCTAAAAGGCCTAGCCCGAATCAGAAATGGAAGCTTATTGCCCACTGGCCTCTCTAGCTGAGAATATCCTCATCCTTTGTTCCTCAGGGACCGTGTGGGCTGTGTGTGGCAGACTGTTCGAGACCATCTATACCACCTGTGTGTCCAGGCACAGGATTTCTGCTTTCTTGTGGACCGGGCGGTGGTGGGGCTACTGCGCCTGGCCATTCGACTACTCCGGAGAGAAGAAATCAGTGGCCAGGTAAGCAGAGTACAGCTGGGAGGGCAGAAAAGTATGCAAGGGACTAAAGTCAATGTCAGTGTGGATATGGGCTGAGACAGAGGACATTTAGTGCCCCATAGCATGAGCCCAGTTACCAACTAGGGTTGGGGCAAACTATCAGGTGACATTGAGATGAGTCCGGAATGGCCTTAAGGTATAAAGTTGGTACTCAGCACCTCTGCTGGCTCCTATAAATCTGCTCTGAGGGCTGGATGGCTGCTGCTTTGTGGCAGTCCTAGCCCTATACCTGGCTTTCTGTCATGCTTAGGACCCTCCTGAGATCTCTTGGCCCAACTAGAAAAGATAACCAGCATAGCAGGGTTCCAGGATCTAACATGAACACACAAAAACCGAATCACATTTCTATATACTGACAACGAACATATGGAAAATAAAACCAAAAACACAATACTACTTACAAGTGCTTCAGAAAAAATGAACTACGCCTAATAAAACATGTACAGGATCTATATGTTGAAAATTACAAAATGCTAACGAAAGAAATAAAATAAATGAAGGGGCATACCATGTTCATGGATTGGAAGACTCAATGTAGTAAAGATGTCAATTCCCCCCAAATTGATCTATAAGCTTAATGCAACACCTATGAAAATGACGGCAGGGGTTTTTGTAGACATAAACATGCTTATTCTAAAATTTAGGTGGAAAAGCACAGTCCCTAGAAAAGATGAACATCTTGAGAAAGAATGAAATGATATTAAGGCTTACTATATTGCTACAGAAATCAAAACTGAGTGGTATTGGTGCAAGGATAGACACATAGATCAGTGGAACAGAAGAGAGAACCCAGAAATAGACACATACAAAGATGCTCAACTAATCTTTTGAAAAAGGTACAAAAACAATTTTTAAAAAAAGTACAAAAAACAGTTGGGGAAGGATAGCTTTTTCAGTTACCAGAGCAATTGAAATCTAGTAGGGAAAATCAAACATTGACCAAAATTTTATACCTTATACAAAAGTTAACTCAAAATATGAGAGGGGACCCTAAAAAAACTGTTTATTAAAAAATTGTGTATTCTTACGTGTTTAAACTTCAGCGACCTTCAAAATATTCTTCATTTGATGTAATACACCAGTCAAGACATTCTTTTCTGCTGCTCAAAGCAGTTTTTTAAGTACATTTTATTGATTATGTTGTTATAGTAGTTCCAATTTTTTTTCCTCTTTGCTCGCCTCCACCCAGTACCCCCCTTCCCTCCAACAATCCCACACCCTTAGTTTATAGTCCATGGGTCATGCATATAAGTTCTTTGGCTTCACCCTTTCCTATATTATTCTTAACTTCCCCCTGTCTTATTTTGTACCAACTTATTATGTTTCTTAATTCCTGCACCATTTCCCCATTTCTCCCCCTTCCCCCTCACAGCTGATAACCCTCCAGATGATCCTCATACCTTTGATTCTGTTCCTATTCTGATTTGCTTAGTTGGATTTTGTTTTTGTTTTTTAGATTCAGTTGTTGATAGTTGTGAGTTTGTTGTCATTTTAGTGTTCATAGTTTTGATCTTCTTTTTCTTAAGTAAGTCCCTTTGACATTTCATATAATGTCTTGGTGATGATGAACTCTTTTAGCTTTACCTTGACTGGGAAGCACTTCATCTACCCTTCCATTCTAAATGATAGCTTTGCTGGATAGAGTAATCTTGGTTGCAGGTCCTTGCTTTTCATCACATTGAATATTGCTTGCCAGTCCCTTCTTGCCTGCAAAGTTTCTTTTGAGAAATCAGCTGGTAGTCTTATAGGCACCCCTTTGTAGGCAACTCTCCGCTTCTCTCTTGCTGCTCTTAGGATTCTCTCTTTATCTTGAACCTTTGGCATTTTAATAATGATGTGTCTTGGTGTGGTCCCTTCTGGGTCCAACTCACCCAGGACTCTCCGTGCTTCCTGGACTTGCATGTCTATTTCCTTTGCAAAATTTGGGAAGTTTTCCTCCATTACTTTTTCACATAAGTTTTCAATTTCTTGCTCTTCCTCTTCTCCTTCTGGCAACCCCACGATTTGGATGTTGGCACGTTTAAAGTTGTCCTAGAGGTTCCCAAGCCTCTCCTCATTTTTTTCAATTCTTGTTTCCTCATTCTGTACTGGTTGACTTTTTTTCTTCCTTATGTTCCAAATCATTGATTGGAACCCCAGTTTCCTTCCCTTCACAATTGGTTTTGTGTGGATTTTCCTTAGTTTCACTTAGCATAGCCTTCACTTCTTATGCGTTTGCCATACTCAAACATGTCTGTCAAGCCTGTGAGCATCTTTATCACCAGTGTTTTGAATTCTGCATCTGTTAGGTTTTCTGTCTTCTCATTTGTTAGGTTGGCTATCTCCTCGTCGCTTAGTTCTCCCACTGGAACCTTGATGTGTTCTCTCTTTTGGGCCATACTCCTTATCTTGACAGTCCCCTGTGTTTGCTTCTGTGTCTTAGGTAGAGCTGTTGCTCCTGTTATGTTGTAAGGGGCAGAGCCTTAGGGATTCGTCAGTACAGGGCGACCTGTTTCACCATGTTGTGGCGCTGTATGCGGGGGAGGGGTCTGAGAGGGAACAATGCCGCTTGCCCAGCACTCACCCCTTTTCCAGGCACTTCTCCCACTTCCATATGGGACTGGTGCCTCTCAAGCTGTTGCCCTGGCTGTCGTTCCCAGAGTGGTGGGTCTGCGGACGTTCTAGGACCGTGGGGGCCCTTTAAACAAGCATACTCTGCTGAGAGACTGGCACTTTCTGCATCTGCCCCAGCCCCCCCTGGTCTGCAGTCAGAAGCAATGAGGCTTGATTTTCCCTGGTGCTGGGATTGTGAGCTGCGAGGTCTGGTGAGGAGCTGGGAACGCTCCCCAGGCGTCCCTCCTGACTTTTTAAAACGTGTAACTGTGCTTTCCACCTGCCGCTGCCACTGCTGCTGCCACCACCACACCTTGTCCACTCCACCCCGGCTTCGCCCCTCCTACCTGTCTGAATGAGTATTTCTTCTTTATATATGTTTGTTGGACTTCCATGCACTTTGATTTTCTGGAACTTCTTGTTGGTTCTAGTTTTGAGGTAGTTGTATTCCTTCTTAGTTGTGGAGGGAGACGGAGCGTGTCTGTCTACGCCTTCATCTTGCCAAAGCAGTTTTTGAATGCAACGATTTTGATGCCTTTTAGTGCTTCTACCATTTTTTTTTCACCTCTTCCCATTCAGGCTTTTTTTGGTTCCTCCCTGATAAATCATCGATTTAAATATAAAGCTATAAAACCTTTAGGAGGAAACATAGGCAGATATCTTCAAGAGTTAGGAAAATAGTTCTTAGACTTGACACCAAAAGAACAATCCATAAAAGGAAAACATGATAAATTAGACTTCATCGGTATTAAAAACTTCTACTCTATGATAGCCCATGTGAAAAAGATGAAAACAAAGAAACAGCCCTGGCCCGGTAGCTCAGTTGGTTAGAGCTTCGTCCCAGTGCACCAAAGTTGCTGGTTCGATCCTCAGTCAGGGCACATATAAGAATCAACCAATGAATACGTAAATAAGTGAAACAACAAATTGATGTTTCTCTCTCTCTTTCTCTCCCTCCCTCTCTCTTGCTCTCCCCCTTTCCCTCCCCTTCTCTACCTCTCCCCCCTCCTTCCTCTCTCTCTCAGAAAATCAATCAATAAATAAAAATGTTAGAAAAGACAAGGAACATAGGTTTGCAAACCACATATTTGAAAAAAGACTAGTATCTAAAATATTAAAAAACTCAAAACAGCAAAAAAGCAAACTAGAAAATGGGAGAAAGATCTAAACAGGAATTTCACTGAACATATACAAATAGTAAACACAAGGGGCGATTGAAACACGAAGAATTATCTTCTGGAGGGCAGGCCTCTTGTAGTACAGGCTTCCCCCACTAGGTGAGGGTTCTAGGAACCCATCTATATCAGTATACCAGCTGGTGTTGTGAGAGGCTGTTTGGCTTCAGTTATTTTATTTTAAGATTCTTTCAACACGTTTGCCCATTTCATGATGGGTGATTTATCAGTGCACTTGCCTGCACTGTGCTGAGTGTTCAGCAGTTTTTGACCAAAAACAGCATGACCCACTTGACTCTCATGACCCTCTCTCCCTATTCACCCGATCTAACCCTGAGCTACTTTTTCTTTTGTTTCCCTGGATGAAAAGAGTCCTCAAAGGAAAAAGTTTTGCCGATGTGGAAGAGGTGAAACAAAAAATAGCAGAAGCACTAAAAGGCATCAAAATTGACGAGTTCAAGACTGTTTTGAGCAGTCAAAAAACATCTCAATAGGTGTATTGCATCAAATGGAAAGTACTTTGAAGGTGACTAAAGTTTAAACATGTAAGACTAAATACACAACATTTTATAAATAAGTACCGTGTTTTTTTGGGTTCCGCGCTCCCTCTTGTAAGCATAGGAAGACATTAAGTGTCACTCAACATCATTAACTAGTAGGAAATGCAAATTAAAGCTGCGATGAGATACCACTACACACCTACCAGTATGGCTAAAGTAAAAATATGAAATGCTGGCAAGGTTGTGGGTTACTCATACATTGCTGGTGGGAATATAAAATGGGACAGCTATTCTATTGGCAGGTTCTTATAAAAGTAAAGATGCAATTACTACACAATTCAGCAGTTGCATTCTTGGGAATTTATCCTAGAAAAATGGAAGCTTATTTTCTCATAAAAACCTATATGTGAACATTCATAGAAACTTTCATTGTAATAGCCAAAAATGGGAATTGGCTCAGATGATTTTGAACAGGTGAATAGTTAAACTGTAGTATATATATATATACCATGGAGTCTTAATATTCAATAATTAAGAGCAAAAAACTATTGATACATACAACTTAGAATTACTTAGTGAAGAATGCCAATCCCAAAAGATTATATACTATATAATTTCATTTATATAAATTTTTGCAATAACATAGTTTTAGAACTTGTGAGCAGATTGCCAGGGGTTATGGATGGGCACAGGAAAGAGGTGTGGTTATAAAGGGGTAACGTGAGGGATCCTGTGGTGTTGGAACTATTCAGCATCTTGACTACTGATGGGTACAAACCTACACAGGTAATTAAATTGTGTGGAACTTAATACACATGATTAGAAGTAAAACTGAGCAAACCTTGTAAGATCAGTGGATTGTATCTATGTCAGTATTCTGGTTATGATATTATAGTATTGTTTTGCATAATGTTGCCATTGGGGGGTAAACTGGGCAAAGTGTATAAGGGATCTCTTTGTGTTATTTCTTATAATACATACCAATATCCAATTCTCTCAATAAAACATTTCATTAAAAAAGAATTGAGAAAAAGAAATGACCAGCAGCTGTACCCTCACTTGGGTCCTAGTCATGCTGTCCTCACTGGCCTAAAAAGACTGGTGGGAAAGGAGACTTGATGAGAGTTGTGTGCCACTTTCCACTTCCTGCCCCCACCCCAGGTATTGCTCTCCCTGCGCATTTTGCTACTAATGAAGCCCAGCGTGCTGTCCCGAGTCAGTCACCAGGTAGCCTTTGGGCTCCATGAACTCCTTAAGACCAACGCAGCCAACATCCACTCAGGTGACGACTGGGCCACCATCTTCACGCTGCTGGAGTGCATTGGCTCAGGTGTAAAGCCTCCAGCTGCCCTGCAGGCCACAGCCAGGGCAGAAGCACCTGATGCTGGTAAGCCCTTTCCCAGGGTGACCCACACTGGCAGATAAACCATTATGGCCCCAGGGGATGAGACAGGAAGAGAAAAAAGGTTATTACATTCAGCAGATTAAATACCCATAGCTTTCGTCTGCTACTCCCAGAGCTTCCTATGCCCATTGGCTTCTCCCCAGCGCATCCTCACGTTAAACAGCATGAAGGCAATTAGGCAGCAGAGAAGGCTATGGAGCCAGGCTTTACGACTGTCCTGAGGACTGTTTTCTCAGAAACTGAGAAACTGCCTCCCTCCTGGCTGCTACTACATGCCATCCAGAACCCAAATTAGCCTGCTGCCCTATTTGGTCAAGAGAGAAGCTGTCCAGACCATCCTTCAGCCCTCTGGTGACAGGGCTGAAACTAAGCCGCACCAAGAAAGAACAGAGGCTAGCCTTCAGCGCCTTTCTTCTGAGAGCTGAAATTATTTCCTGAACCCCATGTCCCATCCTCACTTTGACTGTGCCTTTCTCCCTGCTGGCTCAGGGGCCCAATCAGACAGTGAACTCCCATCCTACCATCAAAATGATGTGAGCCTGGACCGGGGGTACACTTCTGACTCGGAGGTTTACACTGACCACGGCAGGCCTGGCAGGATCCACCGATCAGCCACAGATGCTGACATGGTCAACAGCGGTTGGTTAGTGGTGAGTGACCACATGGGCAGAAGATGAGGCTTCCCTCCATGGCCTGGTCCTCTGAGAGGGCATCCAGGGGAAGATCCAGTTCAGGCTTGGGTTCCCAGCCCACTGTGTACTTTACAGGTGGGGAAGGATGACATCGATAACTCCAAGCCAGGTCCAGTGCCCGGGACTGGGCCTAGCCGGCCAGGCCCCTCACCTCTGGTCAATCAGTACAGTCTGACAGTGGGGCTGGACCTCGGACCACATGACACTAAGTCCCTGCTTAAGTGTGTGGAATCGCTGTCCTTCATCGTGCGTGATGCTGCCCACATCACACCTGACAACTTTGAGCTCTGCGTCAAGACCCTACGCATCTTTGTGGAGGCCAGTCTTAATGGCGGTGGGTCACCCAACAAAGGGATAACTGGGGAGTAGCCATGTGAATATATGGGGTATACGGGGGACAGGGAGGAAAAGGCAGGCCATCTGTGCCCAAGGATGTGGAAATGTGACCTAGATCTGGCTCTGCTCAGGGTGCAAGTCCCAAGAAAAACGTGGCAAGAGTCACAAATATGACAGCAAAGGGAATCGCTTCAAGAAGAAATCCAAGGAGGTCTCAATGCTTCGGCGGCCTCGAACCTCCAGCCAACATGCTTCTCACGGCGGGCACAGTGACGATGATGAAGATGAAGGCGTGCCTGCCAGCTACCACACGGTGTCTTTACAGGTCAGTCAGGACGTAAGTATGGCAGCCTTTACTTCCTCTTCTCTCCATGCACCTGACTTGGGGAGCATAAACGTGACAGGGACAGCCAGGCTTGAAAGGGAGGGCCCGGGCTCTCAGCCACCACCTCCACTGTGTTCCCACCTGTAAGTCTTTGCTTCATTTTTAAACTAAGGTCTGTTTTTTGAATAGGTAATATATGGACATGGTACAAGGTTCCAAAGGTACAAAAGGGTAAACAGATAAAATTAAGTCCCTTTCCATTCCTGTCCCTAAGCCACTGAGTTCTCACCAGAGGCAACTACTGCCACCAGTTTCTGGTCTATCCTTATGGAGTTATTCTGGGTCTATATAAGGTATATAAAATGGCCTTAGAAAAAAGATCAAAACAAATTATTAAATCTGGCCAGACACTTATTTCCCATCAAAACCTCAGCCTGAGGTGTGCTTTCTGTTTTTTGTTTGTTTTCTTTTATTGTTTTTTTGTTATTTGATCTTAGAGGGGAAGGAAGGGAGAAAGAGAAGGAGTGAAACCTTGATGTGAAAAAGAAACATCGATTGATTGACTTTAAGACATACCCTGATCAACCAGGACCTAACCCACAACCCAGGCATGAGCCCTGACTGGGAATTGAACCTGTAACCATTTGGTGCACAGGATGATGGTCCAGCCAACTGAGCCACACCAGCCAGGGCCACACCACCCATTTTAAAATGAGATTAACATGAGGTTTTATCAGTAATCAGGTGTGAAAGAAAATTGAAAAGAAAGTATCTTTCTCACTGTTTAAGTCAGTGTTACTAAATACTCAGTCCACACCCCTCCTCAGCTCTCCTGTACTAGGAGTAATACCCAACTTTGGGAAACACTGGCCAGGACTGGGCAATTAGCTCATAGTTGAGAAGGGAGTGGTGAGAGGGGTAGAATATGGTGCAGTTGGTACTAGGGGCTCCCTTGAAACAGTCAGGGACAGTGGTGGATAGGGAGTTTTCATCAGACCAAAGCCCACTCATGTCCTGCCCTTCCTGTTACCCCAGTTGCTAGACCTGATGCACACCCTGCACACGCGGGCAGCCTCTATCTACAGCTCATGGGCGGAGGAGCAGCGCCACCTGGAGACGTGTGGCCGAAAGATAGAAGCAGATTCGCGCACCCTCTGGGCCCACTGCTGGTGCCCTTTACTGCAGGGTAAGCCTTGCTGGAGCAGGAAGGGCAGGGGCAGGGGTGGAGCTGGAGCATGAGAAGTCCAGGGTCGGGATGACTGAAGGACCCTGAGTCTGTTCTCGCTCTCAGGAATTGCCTGCCTGTGCTGCGATGCCCGGCGCCAGGTGCGAATGCAGGCCCTGACCTATCTGCAGCGAGCACTACTAGTACATGATCTGCAAAAGCTAGATGCCCTCGAATGGGAGGCCTGTTTTAACAAGGTAAGACATCCCTCTGGTCTTAATAAAGTTTCAAATCCTTAAGACAAGGAAAGCCAGGCAGCCTGAAGAGCCCCTAATGTCAATTCTCAGCCTGCATCACACCTTCCCTTCTGCTCAGTACCCATCTACCCCAGCCCCTGGCTTCCCTGGGGCAGGGCTGCCAGCTGAGCCTATTAGGAAGTGTTGGCGATTTACCCACCAGGTGCTGTTTCCTCTACTGACCAAGCTCTTGGAGAACATCAGCCCTGCAGATGTGGGCGGGATGGAGGAGACCCGGATGAGGGCTTGCACACTGCTCTCTAAGGTACTGCTCACAACCCCACACCCACCCACTCTCCTGCCTCTTCTCAAGGAGAGAAGCCAAGACTTTTGTTAGGACCTAGAGATGTGAGTAGGTGTTCAGGACCCCAGCTATGGAGACTCAGTGGGACTTAAGCACCTGGGAGGATTCTGGAATTCAGAGGCGTCTAATTTAAGATTCCCAAACAAGATAGGACAGACTTGTCTCCCAGCCTTGGAGAGGGGTATAGAAGGCTCCTGCCCTACCCTTGGCTGAAAGGGACCGGCGGGCCATAGGTCTTCCTGCAGCACCTGTCTCCACTGCTGTCACTCTCTACCTTTGCTGCCCTCTGGCTGACCATCTTGGACTTCATGGACAAGTACATGCACGCAGGCTCCAGTGACTTACTGGTACGTTCTCCCTTAGCTTGACTTCTGCTGCCTGCGTCCTCTCCCACCCACTGGAAAGACTTATTGTTACCCCCTTGGTGGCTACTTCCTTCTTACCATATTCCCCCGTGTCCTCTTTCCTGTTCTCATGGGCCCACTGCCACCTGTAGTCGGAGGCCATCCCTGAGTCTCTGAAGAACATGCTCCTGGTAATGGACACAGCAGAGATTTTCCACAGTGCAGATACGCGAGGAGGCAGCCCCTCAGCCCTCTGGGAGATCACCTGGGAGAGAATTGACTGTTTTCTGCCCCACCTACGAGATGAACTCTTCAAGCAGACTGTCATCCAGGGTAAGGGGCTCAGCCCAGCTTCTCAAAAAACAGTCTGGAGCTCACCAGTTCTCTATGCTCTGGGTGGTGGGAAGACTGGTGGGTAGTCAGGGCTTTGCTTGAAAGAAAGCACTAAGAGTTGCCATCTCTATTTGCCTTCTCTAGACCCCATGCCTATGGAGCCTCATGGCCAAAAACCTCTGGCCTCAGCCCACCTGACTCCTGCTGCTGGGGATACCAGAATACCTGGCCACCCACCTCCCCCAGAGATACCCTCTGAACTGGGGACCTGTGGTGAGTCCCTCTGGGCCAGTCTGCTGGGTGTTGAGCAGGAAACAGAAGGCCTAAGAGGAGGCCAAGAGTAGTCTGGCATTGCTCTTGAGCATGGGCCATGAACCAGGGGAAGGAGGGACCCAGAGAATCCTGTTTGCCTCTTCTTCCTATCAGAAATGGCAGGACCAAATAAGCTATGATGAGGTAGCCATTTAAGATTTTTCAGGCTTGGGAGGAGGCTAGGTCTGGGACTTGGAGAATATGCAAAGGTTGCCATTCAGACCAAAATTAATTTGACTAGAAGTACAGCAGAGGAGGTAGAGGGTAGAGATAAGATAGCTGGGCATTAGAATGAGTTTCAAGGGAGGCTTGCAACTCTTCTGCTCATGGGAATGGGGAGGGGCAAATGTTGGTATGAGAGTCTGACTGCAACCACCTTGCTCTGCCTATAGACTTGGAGAAGCCTGAGGGCCCACGACCTGGCAACAGCAGCTCCCCTGGATCACCAGTGGCGTCCAGCCCCAGCAGGCTGAGCCCTACCCCAGATGGGCCTCCACCCCTGGCTCAGCCCCCACTGATCCTGCAGCCCTTGGCCTCCCCACTGCAAGTGGGCGTGCCGCCCATGACTCTGCCCATTATCCTCAACCCTGCTCTTATTGAAGCCACCTCACCAGTGCCCCTCCTGGCCACACCCCGCCCCACAGACCCCATGACCACCTCCGAGGTCAACTAAAACAGGCCCCTCAGAGATAAAGACCAGGACCACCAGGCTGTCCCTGCCCCTTCCCTTCCAGCTGTCCCAGGGGCCACAAACTCTTCAGGCCCAGCCCAAGCTGTTGTCGCTGCTACTTGTACAGGGACCTGGAAAAAAGGACATTTGGAACCCTTCCTGGGACCCACAGTCAGGCTGCAGGAACTTCTCTGCTCTCCATTATTGGGGGTCCAACCTGACAGCGCACTCAGGTATCACCTGCAGCCTGGCAGCTCTGGGGAGGCGTCACTGTGCCAGTCCTGCAGTGCCTGCCCTCGTGCCCCTCCTCCCCATGATCAGGCATTGAGAGCCGAGCCAACCACTCTGCACTTTGTTTCCCTCTCCCATCCCCAAGCCCATCAGCCCTGGGCCACCTACTCCAGTTCTTCCTCTTTTATTAATTAGTTGGTCAGTTTGGAGAGCTGATTGACACCATGGAGGGTGGGCAGATGGGGCTGGACAGAGGGACTGCCCATAGGAGCATGTACATATGAAAAACAGGACAACAATGGACTTTTTATGATGTAATAAATGTCTTAGTACCATCATTAATGCCTTTCCCTCTGGTTTCCTTCATGAACTTGTGGGCACCATGTTATTAGGATATCCAGGCCTTGGACTTTGCATGAACAGAAGTGACACTGAGCCTACCAACAGTCTGGCCCATGTGGCCCCCGGCACCAACCAGCCAGATGCCAGAACAACTGAGGCCAGGATTCCTTTACCACTGCTGCTGCTTGACCACCACCATCAGCACAACAGTGCACCCTTGTCCCCAGGGATGTGCCAGAGGTTCAGGCAGTTGTCCTCATTAACTGCTCCAAGGGAGACACCCGAAACAATGTAGACTGAGGTCAAAGGGAAACCAGAGCTGAGCTGTAGGTAGGTAGTTATTCAGAAGTCTTCCCTCTGATGTGCCTCATGGCCAAGGAGCACAAAGGAGCCTTGGGGCTTAGAAGGTAGGCCATCTTGCCCACCGCTGTGATCGTGCGTGTCTGGGCATGGGCATTCACTTTGGCCCATGGCCTCCAACCATCCCAGTCACTGAAGTATGACTGGACAACCCCTCTCCGTCTCTTCCTTTGCATCAGGGTAAGAGAGGCGGGAGTGTACGTGGGCCAGGCTGTGTGGCCCCTGCAGGGCTCAGGTACTATGGGTAGGGTACAGAATGCTATCTATTAAGCTTTCCCAAGTGAAGCATCTACATCATCTGGCTTCCTCCTCCATAGTGGTCCCTCCTCCCTCTGAGCGAAGGTGGAGCATGGAGCTGTACCCTGTTGTACTACCAGCTGACCTCCTCATGGAGAGTTAGGAGTACTCACCCTCTTCATTTGGGCCCAGATGGCTATGTGATTATTCAGCGCCTGGGGCTTCCTTTTGCTCAGCTCAATCACATGGATATTGCTGAGAGACTGGACCTCTGTAAGTGTTTCTCTCAGGTATATTGATAGAAAAGGGCACATTGGAAATGGAAATAGTCTAATGTGGAAAATCACTGACACCAGTTTCTACCTCTTCCCTTCCTTCTCCCCCAAGGAGTCCAGACCATCCCTGGTTTCCCACTCCTGCCCATGGGAAAAACTGGAGTATGACTGCACTTCTTATCTGCGCTTTGCTGTATGAGTGCAGAAAAGCCAGGATCACTAGGGTCCTAGGCTAGATAACAGCTATGATGTCTCTGTTCTACCATCTGAGCCCCACCCACAAGCTCTGCCTTTAGAAGCTTGCATGTGTTTCGGGGCAGGGGTGGGAGGGTGACATGTGCTTGCTGCTGCAAACAAGCCTGAGAACCATCCTACGAACAAAGGAATGTGACAAGTCTGTGTTCCTCAGTTGATCTGCAAATATTAGGAAAGAAGCTGGAGTGATTACCAACCAACCCTCTCCCCACTGGGTAGCAAAAACATTAGTTGTAAGTCTCATTCTGTTACAGAAGGATCAGGCAATATATATATGACTTGTGGTGTTGGCAATGTTGTCTCTGAGAAGGTAAAGGAATCTATGAGATAAACTAATTTCCAGGCCTCAATTCTAACCAACAAGGAAGAGTGGCTTGGTGATGTGGAAGTGACAAAAAGCCTTGTGGAAAAGTAATAGAGTAATCCAGAGGGAAATGCTGGCCTTAATGATGTCTCCTGTAAGAACTCAAGAACAGCAGATTTCACCAAGTTCAGAGGAAAGCTAGAGACCTACGACCCTACGTGGAGAAGTGACTTTGTTGGAACCCTCTATATGTGTCAATATTAGGTGCATGCTCACGCAACCTTGTAGAGGTATGTACTACTATTATAGACTCAACCCTAGGCTTGTCTCACTCTAAACCACATGGTTTTTCCTATAACACTTCCTCAATTTGAAAGTAGTGGTAGTGGTGTGGAAACTCTCCAAAGCCACTGAGGCTCTTTGACTTACCATGGGCTTGTGTCCCAATAAACCCAGAAGTTGAAAATATCATAAATTGAAAATGCATTTAATATGCCTAAGTTACTAAACCTCATATCTTACTTTAAATGTGGTCAGAACACTTACATTAGCCTACAGTTGGGCAAAATCATCTAACATAATGAATACACTATAGAGTATTGGTTGCATACCCTCATGACCACTTAGCTGATGGGGAACTGAGACTTGCTGCTGTCGTCCAGCAAGAAAGTATCATATAGCAAGCATATCACTAGCCTGGAAGAAGACTGAAATTCAAAATTCGAAGTACAATTTCTACTAATGCATATCGCATTTACACCATTGTAAAATTGAAAAATCTTAACATTGAACCATTGTAAGTTGGGGACCATCTAAACATGCATTTTCTGTACCCTCTCATGAGAAAAGGTTGAACATCTGAAGAAACAGGCTCTTACTGGTGAAGTAAGAATTCACTAGAAAATGAAAAAAGATTCACACAACCAAGAATAAATGAGAATTTTCTAAGCACATAAGAATGAAGTACTAGTTAAGTTTTGGGGGAGTCAAAAGTTATACATGGATTTTTGACTGTGAGGGTGTCAGTGTCCCTAACCCCTGCATTTTTCAAGGGTCAACTGTACAGAATTAGCTCCAGTAGACACACATCTCCCCCTACCCCCACCCTAAAAAAAAAATAGGAACAACAAAAAATGTGGCTATACCAGCCCTTGGGTATTTACCTTTGCTTAGGGCTTACTGCTTGGGAGACCAGTGGCCTTGAGGAAGCAGAATCTCTGAGCCTGTGGACTTCAGTTGAGAAAAAACTAGTTGAAGTAAACAGTTTATCACCCCCTCCTTGAAATGTTCTTCACTTGCCTTCTGAGACACTAGTTTTTCTTGGTTCTCCCCCACCTCCCTGGCTCTGCATTTTTAATTTCCTTTGTTGGCTGCTCCTTACCTCCAGGCTCTGAACATTAGAATGCCCCAGGGCTCAGCCTTTGTCCAGAAGTCCTTTCTCTACACTCCATCGCTAGGTAATGATGTTCACTGTCAAGACTAAATACCATCCATTACGCTGACTTTATGTGCAGCGAACCCCTTGGTTTCCACTTGCATGCCTCATAGCCTCTCAAACATAACAAACTTAAAAGGAAAAATTCTTGATTACCCCCCTACAAATCTGCTGCTCCCCCAGTCTGCCCCATATCACTAAAGGACAACTCCATGGATCTTTTCAAAACATGTCATATCATTTTCTCTCCGTTGCTCAAAACCCACCAATGGCTTTCCATCTCATTCAGAATAAAATCCAAAGTTCTTACTTTATCCCACCTACTTAATTTTCTGCTTTCTTCAAATATGCCAAACACATTCCTATCAGCCCTTTACACTACTGGTTCCTCCACCTGGAATATTCTTCCCCCCAGATATCCGCATAATTCACTCCCTCACTTTTCAAGTGTTATCAAAAAAGCCTTCCCTGCCTGCTATATATAAAATTTTTATCACTCTTTACCCCCTTATTTTTCTTCATAGCACTTACCACCAACGGACATATTATACCTCCATTTGATTCATATCTGCAAACTAGAACGTTGTTTTCTAGAGTAGGCCTTCACTACTTATTGATGTATGAATAGAGTGAGTATATGGTGCCTCTGCTTTGGGCCAAGTGCTGGGGCAACATCCAAAAATAGAGATGATCATTAGATTGGAAATTAGTGGAACAATGAAAAGTTTTCTTAAGCCCAAATAGATGAGGCTATAGCAACTGACAAAAAACTGAGTCAGTTGGAATTTCCAGGCCAATACTGGGACTTGTTGGAGCTAACTGATGGATACATGGGGGTTCATGATACTATTCTCTCCACTCTATTATGTTTTATACACATTTGTAGGGAGAGAGATTCATCCTAGATTTAACACAATGATTTTGAATTCTTGTTCTCTTTCTTAGCTGTATTACTTCAGCTTTCTGAGGCTTAATTTCTTCATAAGTAAAGTAAGGTAATATTTATCTCCTAGAGTCGTTGGGAGGAAGAAAAAGAACTTATACTAAAGTACCTTAATATAGAAACTGGCACATTCCGTTTGTGGGCAAGATGAAGAGGAAGGGGAAGTAACAGGAATTAGAGAGCCCAAACTAAGGGCCAGAATAGTCTCCCTTCATGCAGAGCTAGTACAGACCTGTAATTCCATTATTAAGAAGGTCAGGGGAAAGTTGCAGAAATGATCTGAAACATGTTCAATAGTGAGCCCCAAGTAGGACGACTCCAGGAATGGTTACTCATGACACCTCCTAAAGAGAAACTCGGCCAAGCAGAGATGTCCAGCCTCGGAGTCAGTACTTTGTAAAATCCTGTACTGACCTTGCTGCCGCTAGAAGCGTACAAGCGGACGCTGGGAACTACTATACAAAAGGCAATTTCCTTTATCGGAGGAAGTTTGAACTATTAAGATTGTGGATACCTTCTAATATTTCAAACCTCCGTAAGGGATGAGCAAAGCCTTTCCAGGTGCAGAGCTCCTGAGCTCAGTCAGGTCTTAAAGTCTGGCCCGCTGTGAACGTGCCACTTATAGAATGTTTTAGATCCAGATAGTCTCTTTCGCGAGAGTTAGAAACTGAGGATGATTACGGAGTTTCCTTGCGGCTCCGGAGAGGCCGCCAGATGGTGCCGTGGGACAGACTGCTAGAAGAACTTCCTTCCTCTTCCCCTAAATCTTCCCGGCAGCGGGGCCCCGCTCCGGGTAGGGGACCCGAGGGCTGGGACCATCAGCTTCCTCTTGGGGTTCCCCGGCTTCAGAGGTGGCCAAGCGTTAGGCACAGCATAACCCGAGTAGCAGTGGGGGCTGCCAGCTGTTTGAGGCAGGCCTGGATGAGTGAGGACACCGGAGTCGGGGCCCTGGGCCGCGGGTGGCGCTGGTTTAGCGGAACCCGCCTCCATCTGGTCTCCCCGCTAGAGCCCGCGCTTGGAGGACACTCATCTCCACTCCCCGCGCTGCGAGAATATCTTCCCCGTAAGGGGCACGCCTTAGTCGCTCCCGATTGGTTGCGAATGTCCGGAGTTAAACTTTCAGCCAAAGAAAAAGGGCATGGGGCGTGACGCACGGAAACGTCACGGGAATTCCCCCCTCCCGGGGGCGGACATGGGGATTTCCCCACCGAAGCCTGGGTGACCCAAGAAGTGTCACGACCCGACCCGTCGGAGGTGGGTCGGGCCGGGAGAGAAGCCGGAACCGGAGCCGCCGCCGTGGTGAGTGTCCAGGTTCAGACCCCTGGGTGGCCGAGACGGGGAAGGGCGGGTGGAAGGCCCGTAACTGATAGAGCCCGAGGACTGGAGAGAGGCATTTGCACACACACACACACACACACACACACACACACGAACAAAACATCTCGACATCCTTGTACAAAGATACACGGACCCGTACATATGCCGGCGAATGCACAGCATCGTCCATGTACTCAGACTCGCACACACATACACACTCAAACATGTTCACCTGTGCACAGGAGCCTGGACTCACACCCTTCACGTAAAACTTCAAAGATATGTTCACCTGTGCCCTTACATATCAAAACTAACTCAGACATGTGTCCACACTGAGAAGTTTAAGGACGCTCACCTGTTGCACCCGTTTGTTGACGCCAGGCACGCACAACACGCACGCCTGCAAATGGGCCGAAATACACTTGTAAACCTGTGATACACACGATCTACACACGGCTATGGGACTGAGGCAGGGGTGTGGGCACCCATAGCAGGTGCGGTATGGGAATCAACCACAGTCGACATGTTTCGAGAAGGACCCATCCCAAGAAGAAGAGACTCCTTTTCTCCGCCCCCTCCCACTACCCCAGGCCCTAAGAAACCGGCTCTTGGGGCAGAACCCCGGGGCCCCTCACTGGGAAGGGCCCCCGCCTACAGGCCTTCGGGGAGGAGGCCTTCCTACAGCAGGAATGTCCCCTCAAAAGCCCCCGGGTGAATCAGCCATGGCCTCCCTCTGGGTCGAAAATCCCAAGGTTGCTCCTGGGTGGGGGAGGGGAAAGGGGTAGAAGGCGGGACTTGCCCCCGACTAAGAACCTCCCGGGCCTTGAAAGACCCTCTAGTCCCAGACACCAGCCCTGTAGGGAGGAGGGGAGCCTAACCCCCAACAAGGGCTTCCCTGGGTCTGGATGCCCCTCTGCCCACAGAGAGGCTGCGGGCGTCCACCAGACAGTGCCGATCTGTCGCCCCTCCCGCCGCAGAGGCGTGGACAGTTGCGTCATTTCCAGGCCCGCCCCCTCCGGCCCCGCCTCCCCCTGGTATTTTCGGGACTTTCCTAAGCTGTTCTAACTTTCCTGCCCCTTCCCCAGCCCAACCCAGCCCAGCTTCGGGTCTCGCCCTCCACCGGATCTCTCCCGCCACACCCGGACGGGTGGCTGGAGGAGATCCGACCCTCCCCCAAATCTGGGCTCCCCTTTCCCCCGCACTCCGGACCTGATCTGTCTTTCCCTCCCCCTCGCCACTCCCCCCACCTAAGGCCGGCGCCTGAAACTCTGGGAAAGAGAACCCGGCCGGAACCACCAGGCAGAACCGGGCCTAGCCCAGAGACATGGAGAGTTGCTACGACCCAGTGAGTCACTCCTCCTGGCCCCAAAGCCAGTCGGCTGCCCCACTGTGTTTGTCTGCTTGTCTGCCGGTGGGGTGGAGTCCCCTCTGCTCCCCTACACCTGTAATGCCCTCAGATTATCTCAGCCTGCCTGTTTGCAAACTGTTTCTAATGGGAGCTGTGGGAATGAGGAGAGGGGGTGGTTACTGAGGGTTTAGAGAGCTGGGAGGTGGAGGGCCCTGGGGATGGCTTAGAATCAGCTGACAGCCCCCTATCTCCAAACCAGGGTCTGGATGGCATCATTGAATATGATGATTTCAAATTCAACCAGTCTATTATGGAGCCCAAGGAGCCTGCCCCAGAGACAGGTTAGTAAGTCTTCCAACCTCCCCTTGTCTTAGAGGGTGGGAGAGGGAGGAGCGTGTGCCTTCTGCCTTGGGCTCAGAGATCTGGGATCAGCAAGGCCCCTCTGTCCTCAGCTGATGGCCCCTACCTGGTGATCGTGGAGCAGCCTAAGCAGGTGAGTGAATGGAAGGGAAGGTGTGGGACTGCTCAGCTTTGGGAAAATGGGGTAGTTGTAGCTGGGTGGCCACGGGGAGGGTCATGGACCACAGAAGCCACATTGGGTTGGGATGGTTGTGGTTCAGGACAGACACTACCAGTCACTATACTCACTGCTGGCAGGGGGTATGGCTGGCTCTGGGGTGGAAATGGGGGGGAATCTCTCCTGGTCACGATGTCACTCTACCCTGGAACCTTCAGCGAGGCTTCCGATTTCGATATGGCTGTGAAGGCCCTTCCCATGGAGGACTGCCAGGTGCCTCCAGTGAAAAGGGCCGGAAGACTTATCCCACTGTCAAGGTGAGCAAGGATGGTGCTTAAGGGTGGGCTAGTGAACAGCGTATCCTGGGGTATTACTGACAGCCCTCTACCCTCCCAGATCTGTAACTACGAGGGACCAGCCAAGATCGAGGTGGACCTGGTAACACACAGTGACCCACCTCGTGCTCACGCCCACAGCCTGGTGGGCAAGCAGTGCTCGGAACTGGGGGTCTGCGCTGTGTCTGTGGGGCCCAAGGACATGACTGCCCAGTAGGTGTCCCCTATCCCTGACCCCCCCTGGCATAACCCTTCATTGCCTGCCAGTCCTAGGTCCCAGCCCACCTCTCTGAGCTTAGCATCTGACCAAAAGGAGAGACTAGGTTGGCCCCAGAACCCAAGGCCCCAAGTAAAAACCAGGAAAGCTTCCTAGAGGAAGTAGGGCTAAGCTGAGTCCTGGCAGTGGGGCGGGTGCCTCAAGAGGAAAGAACTGCTTGTAATACCTCTGACTCTCCCTCCCTCACCCAGATTTAACAACTTGGGCGTCTTGCATGTGACCAAGAAGAACATGATGGATATTATGATACAAAAACTTCAGAGGCAGAGACTCCGCTCCAGACCTCAGGGCCTTACGGGTATGGTGGGGAGGGAGGAAGTTATGGGAGGTGGTCATGTAAGGAGTAGAGGAGGAAGAATCCAGAGGTCATGTTGTGCCCACTGCCCAGAGGCTGAGCGGCGGGAGCTGGAGCAGGAGGCCAAGGAGTTGAAGAAGGTGATGGATCTGAGTATTGTGCGACTGCGCTTTTCCGCCTTCCTTCGAGCCAGTGATGGCTCCTTCTCCCTGCCCCTGAAGCCTGTTATCTCCCAGCCCATCCATGACAGCAGTGAGTATCTTGACTACCTGGGGTTCAAGACCTGGTGTCAGAGGAACATAAGTGGCAACTTCAAGCTGTGGAGTCAATTAGGCCTGGGTTTGAACTTGGCTCCACCATGTATGAGCCGAGTGATCTTGAGCAAGTCATTTTCCCTCTCTGAGTATGGCTTCTGTCTTGAGTAAATATGGTCTCTTTACCTCTTGGAGTCATTCAGATAATGGGGCCATGACTCATATCATCTCAAGTAATTGATATCCCACCTCCACAGAGTCTCCTGGGGCCTCAAATCTGAAGATTTCTCGAATGGACAAGACAGCTGGCTCTGTGCGGGGTGGAGATGAGGTTTATCTGCTTTGTGACAAGGTGCAGAAAGGTGAGGCTGGACCCAGGGCTGGGAACTAGGGATGCTGGGTGTCAAGATTGGGAGCCAGGGCAACTTCAGGACAAAAGGCCCTGGAGATTCCACTAGGAGCTGTCGCCAAGCTTCAGTTTACCCTGTAGATGACATTGAGGTTCGGTTCTACGAGGATGATGAGAATGGATGGCAGGCCTTTGGGGACTTCTCTCCCACAGATGTTCATAAACAGGTACCAAGGGACACGGCCAGGGCTGGGGTTACCCATCTAGGCCAAGGCCTCAATGACTCCTTATGTCCTTCGCCCAGTATGCCATTGTGTTCCGGACACCTCCCTATCACAAGATGAAGATTGAGCGTCCTGTAACTGTGTTCCTGCAACTGAAACGCAAGCGTGGGGGGGACGTCTCTGACTCCAAACAGTTCACCTATTACCCTCTGGTGGAAGGTGGAGCTGGCCTGAAGATCCTAGGGGGGGGGGGGGTGGTAGGGTGGGGGCTGGGCTGGAAAGTCCCAAGAACTAGATCAGGGTACCCATGAGTCAAGTTAGGAGTGGGGAAGGTCCCAGGAAGAGGTGGTCCCAGAGCTAGCCTGAACGCTTTTGGGGAAAGGGTCATACCAACCTTGGGACAGGGCTCTTGAATGGCCCATGAGTTGGGGTTCTAACATCTCATTTTCCTCTGCCCCCAGACAAGGAGGAGGTGCAGCGGAAGCGGAGGAAAGCCTTGCCCACCTTCTCCCAGCCCTTTGGGGGTGGCTCCCACATGGGTGGAGGCTCTGGGGGCTCTGCAGGGGGTTATGGAGGAGCTGGAGGAGGAGGTGAGGGAGAGCTGGTGGCAAGAAGGGCGATGGAGGAGGGAGGGGTAAAAGGGAGGGAAGTTGTGGGGGAGGTAATCTGGGAGAGTTCTGGCTGGTGCCTCCTTCCCACAGACTGCTTGTCTCCACAGGTGGCAGCCTCGGCTTTTTCCCCTCCTCCTTGGCCTACAGCCCCTACCAGTCCGGCGCGGCCCCAATGGGCTGCTACCCGGGAGGCGGGGGCGGGGCGCAGATGGCTGCCCGGGCGCCTGGTGGGGATGCTGGGGAGGAAGCAGCAGAGCCCAGCGCATCCCCTGAGGCCCCCCAGCGCAAACCGCATGCCCCGGAGCTGCTGCAGCAAGGTATAGCCCCCGGAATTCGGGCGGTCGGGGCTCAGGGGGTGGGGGACCTAGCCCACGCCCACTGTCGCTTCCAGCCCAGGAGTACAACGCGCGCCTGTTCGGCCTGGCGCAGCGCAGCGCCCAAGCCCTGCTGGACTACGGCGTCACAGCAGACGCGCGCGCGCTGCTGGCGGGACAGCGCCACCTGCTGACGGCGCAGGACGAGAACGGAGACACGTAGGTGGGCGGGCGGCGGGGAAACGCGCTCCCAGGGTGGGGGTCCGGGACTCAGCGTCCTCTGGAAGGTCGTGAGGTGCTCTGGAGTTGAACAGACCCGCTTTCAAGTCCGGGCTCGTTATGTACTAGTACTGTTTAAGGTAGTTGATCTCTGTAATTCGGTTTTGTCAAGTGTTAAAGGGGCATAATAATACTTATTGACCTCAAAATGTGCTCAGGAAGGATCAAGTTCAGATGCTACATTGCCTCTGGAGACGTCTGGGCTCAACAGGTCCCCTTAAAGCAGATTGCGGAGCCTGTGGGGTTTTCAGGTAGAGGATGCTCTGACTGGCTGAGCGTGCTAAACTAGAGTCTTACCCCCAATCCCTAGGCCGCTGCACCTGGCCATAATTCATGGGCAGACCAGTGTCATCGAGCAGATAGCCCATGTCATTTATCACGCTCAGCACCTCGGTGTGGTCAACCTCACCAACCACCTGCACCAGGTTAGGGGCACCTATTGGTGAAGGGCTAGGGGTTGGAAGGCAAGTTGGTCTATGCCAGGGGCAGGCCCGGCTCACTTTGCTTGCATCCCCAGACGCCCTTGCACCTGGCAGTGATCACTGGGCAGAGCAGCGTGGTGAGCTTCCTACTGCAGGTAGGCGCGGACCCGGCACTGCTGGACCGGCATGGAGACTCAGCAGTGCACCTGGCGCTGCGGGCAGGTGCCAGTGCCCCTGACCTGCTGGGTGCACTACTGCGGAGTGGAGTTCCCACCATGCCCCACCTGTTGCACATGCCAGACTTCGAGGGTGAGTTCTTTACTTCATCTGGACCAGGGGCAAGGGTAGGGACCAGGGAGGGTAACTGGTGAGTGCCCAGAGTGGACATAAGGTGTGGAGGTCAGCTGGTCAGGGAGCGTCACATTGGGGTCACAGCTGTAAGGAGAATATTCTACGTCCCCAGGGCTGTACCCAATACATCTGGCGGTCCGTGCCCGAAGCCCTGAGTGCCTGGATCTGCTGGTGGACAATGGGGCCGAAGTGGAGGCTGCAGAGCGGCAGGGGGGCCGAACAGCCCTGCATCTAGCCACAGAGATGGAGGAGTTGGGGTTGGTCACCCATCTGGTCACCAAGGTGGGAACAAGGACTGTGGAGGTACCAAGGATGGTGATGATGTAGGGAGCGGGACAGCCAGTCAGTTGGTGCTGTGATCAACCACTCCCTTGCACCCCACAGCTCCATGCCAATGTGAATGCTCGCACCTTTGCGGGAAACACACCCCTGCACCTGGCAGCTGGACTGGGATCCCCGACCCTCACCCGCCTCCTTCTGAAGGCTGGTAAGTCTCATCCTCATGGGCACGTGAACAAGACTGGGAGGAGAAAAGGATGCCCCCTAGGCCCCCCACTTTGCAGTCCTTAATGTGGGCTTCCATTGCGCCTCCATCCCGTAGGTGCTGACATCAATGCAGAGAACGAGGAGCCCCTGTGCCCACTGCCTTCACCTCCCACCTCTGGTAGCGACTCAGATTCTGAGGAGCCTGAGAGGGACACCCAGAGCAGCTTCCGGGGCCACACGCCTGTTGACCTCACTCGCAGCACCAAGGTGAGGCCAGCCTGGGACTAGAAGTACCAGGGAACAGGACGTTGGACTTAGGGATGGGGTCCCAAGTATCTAGTACCTGGGCTTAAGGACTGGGGTGGGAGTAGTCAAGGCTGAGGCTGTCTCTCCAGGTGAAGACCTTGCTGCTAAATGCTGCTCAGGACACCATGGCGCCCCCCCTGACCCCGCCCAGCCCTGCAGGTGAGATCTCTTCACTCCTTCCCAGCCTGCCGCCTCCTGCTCACGGTCTCTTCCTCAGACCCTCTACAGGACTGTGCCTTGTCTGTCAAACTGCCATGGGAGAAAAGTGGTGTCTGCCTGTGCCCATCTCTGGATGTAACTGACACGTGTGTATGTCCCCCTCAGGGCCAGAGCTGCTCCTCGAGGATACGGTCCTGCAGAACCTGGAGCATCTGCTAGATGGGCCAGGAGCTCAGGGCAGCTGGGCTGAGCTGGCAGAACGGCTTGGGCTACGCAGTCTGGTAGACACATATCGAAAGACGGCCTCACCCAGCGGCAGCCTCCTGCGCAGTTACAAGGTCGGTGGGGCCCTGTCCCCACTCCATGCCTGACTTCCTTACCCCAGTCTCAGACCCCAGGTGCTTCCTTGGCCCCAGGGTTCCTGGCCCCACATCGTAACTATAACTCTGGTTCTCATGCCTCTTCCTTCTCTCCAGCTGGCTGGTGGGGACTTGGCAGGCCTGCTGGAAGCTCTGTCTGGAATGGGCCTAGAAGAGGGAGTGAGGCTGCTAAGGGGTCCCGAGGCCCGAGACAAACTGCCCAGCACAGGTAAAAGGGGGCCTACCTAGAAGATCATCTGGGCGTGTAGGGTGGGAGACCTAAGGCCTTGACTCTTTCTTGACCCCTCCTTGTGTCTACTTCCCCAGCAGAAGTGAAAGTGGATAGTGCATATGGGAGCCAGTCGGTGGAAGAGGAGGCTGAGCAGCTAGGCCCACCCCCTGAGCCACCAGGAGGGCTCTCCCACGGGCACCCCCAGCCTCAGGTGCACTGAACTGCTGTCCATTCACCAGCCCCCTTCCTGGGCCCCTCTGTACAGCATCCCTATTCCAGTCCTTATTTAACACCCCATGTCCACCCCTCAATTGGGATAAATAAAGGATTCTCGTGGGAAAGGAGGGGCCTCCTCCTCTCCCCAACGTATGGCAGCCCTCGAGTGACTTGTCCTACCCTGGCACCAAGCTAGGTGCTGGAGAGAAAAGGAAGTCCAGCCAGCAAGTCCAGAGCAGTTTTAATGGGGGTGGAGGCTGTACAAAGGGCAGGGCCCACTGAAGGAGGGAAAGCAAGGCCATGCTGTCCCGGCCTTTGTATAGGGGCCTGGGCACGGACATGTTCCTCCACCTCTGGAAAGAGAGGGTGAGCCCTCAGAGAGGAAGGAAGGAAACCAGCTCACCCCCAACCCCTGGCCTCTGTCTGAGCCAGGCCCCAGGATGGAGGGGGATTGCTGATGTTGGGTGGGGGTGGTCTCAGCAGAAAGCAGAAACGTTGCCAGGCCTCCCCCCCCCCAAAAAAAAAGCATCAAAAGTCCAGGAGCCCTGGCCCCTGTTGCCCCAGCCCCTAGTACGAAAAAGTGCAAAACATTATCACAAAAAGGGGGACTCAGAGGGGCCCTCAGCCTAGGCTCCCAAGGCCCATGCCCTGGCCCTGCGCTGCCCCGGACACCGCGTCCGGCGCGGTAGGGCCCTGGGCCAAGGGGCCCTCGGGGTGGCCCGAGGCCGGCCCGGGCTCAGGCAGGGCCATGTCATGCAGGTGTCCAGTGGGCACCCCCACACATACACACTCCCGCTCCCAATTCAGGGCTTCCTCCGCCCACTGCCTGCCCCTGCCCGGGGCTCTGAGCCATGACACTGAGCCCGGGGCTGGCTGGAGGTATTGGGCTGCAGGGAGGGACTGGAGTGAAGTGGGGGGACTCCATCCTCCATGCTCCCAGCCTGGGCCAGTGCTGCCTCTACCGTGTCCAGCTCTTCACTGCCTGCGTTCAGCTTGACCCGAAGCAGTGCTGCGTAGGTGCCGTAGCGGGATTTCTGAGACAGAGGGACAGGGGCTGTGAGCCAGCTCTTCATGCTCTGCCCATCCCACCCTGTCTCTACCCTGTCTGGATCAGGGAGGGACAGTGAAGAAGGCTCAGAGATGGCAGGTTCTTGCCCACTTCTGAAGCCCCCAAACCCCCAAGGACTGTGATGTGATCCCCTAGTAGGTTTGGTGACCCTCTATGGGCTCTCTCAAGATTGCCAATTTTAACAGCCCATGTTTCTTGAGCCTTTACCAGAGTTGGGAAAACTGAGCACTTGACAGTTCATCACCCTAGTGAGCACAGAACATACTCCCTGTTCCAAAGAAGAGAAAACTAAAGCTGAGAGGGATTAACCTGCCCAAGGTCACCGAGCTGGTTCCACTCTTAGGAGTCCATACCCTCAACCACTAGTCTGAGCCTAAGTGGAACACAGGCCCTGCTAATGGAGGGAGGTGCCACGGAGGTGCCCATGGCTCACCTCAAACTCCAGATAGGCCTCCTTCTGCCGCTGCTCCTCGGCCTCCTTGCCCCGGACCTTCTTGCCCAATAGGGCAGCCCGGTGCTCCCTCAACTCACTCGCCATGGCCTTCAGCTTGGCCTCATGGGTCCGCACTTGCTCCTCCTAGAGGCCAGAAGGAGCATGGTCAGGGTTTCTTTAGCGCACACAGTACGTCTGTGCAAGTTTATTTAAAAGTTGCCTCTTCCTTAAGATGAACAAAGTACCACATCTTGATTCACAGCATGGCACATGGAGTGAGGCTGGGTTTCAGCCACCTGCCCCCATGACCAGTGTCCTGGTGCAATGGACATCCACATAATCATAGCCGGCAGCCTTGAGTGCAGTCAGCCTGAGCCTGCCCTGCTCCTTCCCCCTGGCCAGATGGACAGAGCTAGGAGTACCTGAGAGAGGCGGGTAGCAGCACTGGGCAGCAGAGGGCGGCTGAACTTCTTCTGGGAACTCACAGCAGCTGGGAAGGGAGGTGCAGAGAACATGGCAGCCACCACATTGATGCGGGTGATCCAGGACTGCATCTGCTCCAGGCTCCTGAGGAGACAGCACAGCTACTTGGGACCCAGGCCCAGGGTTCCTATCCAGGAGCGCCAGTCCTGGCTCAGAATACGCCCTGGAAGGGAAGCATCCATCCAGGGACAAGAGAGGGGACCAAGTTGGGCGTGGGAGAGAAGGGGTCTGGGATGGGCAGGAGGAAAACACTCACGGAGCCTGGAAGAGGAACACCCGCCAGTCGGCTGTGCGCAGGTAGAAGACGTGGGGCCTCTTGCTGTAGTCATTGGCACGAGTAGCCAGTGCGTGGTGGATGCTGATGGCATTCTTAAGCTCTGCCTCTGATAGGGCCTTCCCAGGCTGGTACTCCTCCTGGGAGGATGCCCATTTTGTTGTGGCCACAGTCCCAGCCTAGCCTAGCCCAACCCAGCCACATTCCCCTGGGCCAGCTCAGCCCCCACCACTTGGGCTGGCCGCAAACCTTCTGCAGGTAGAGGATCATGCCCTTGAGGATCCCGTGGAAACTCTTCCAGCCCCGCTTGCCTCGAGGTGCTGGAAGAAGGAAGACAGGTCACGGGAGGACTGGAACAGGCCCGCTCCCATCCATCCCCCAGACCCACCAGGCCACGTACTCTTCCTGCAGTCAGGGTCTGCATGCACCTTCCGCACCAGGGCCCCGTGCTTGTAGACGGCAGCCCCAGGCTCGGGAGTCAGGTCCAGGAAAGGGCTGGAGCCACTGCCACTGCCCCCGGTGACCCTCTTGATGACCTTGGGGTTGGGGTCGGCCAACTCAGACAGAGAGCGTCTCAGCTCCTCCTCGTCTCTGCAGGTGTGATCACCTCAGAGGGGGCTGGCCATGAAGCCACACACCCCCCCCCTTTCAATCCTGGCCTCTGCCCACCCAGGAAAGCTCCCTCAGTGTTTGTAGAGCTGGGGGTGGGGGAACTGCCACTCTTAAAGGGTGTGGCTCTGCATCTGAGGCACCTGGAGCCATGGTTCCCACCTCAGCCCAGGTCTCCCCACTCAGACCAGGGCTCCTTGATGCAGCATGGCTCCTCCCTCAGGTTAGAGCTCCCAAGGGTAGTGCCATGTTTGTCCCTTCCTCCCGTCACGTGTAGCCTGCCCCGTCCTCTCCATTTCTGAACACACACACACACCCCAAACCCCACACCCTTCACCACCTGGACAGATCTATGTCTGACTCAGCTGTCTCAACCACACCCAGCACCAGCTCACAGCTTGTTGCCTAAATGGTGGCAGAAACAGCTGCTTCCTAGTGGTCCCCTAGAACATCCTGGTCTGCAGGCTCTGTCACATGTCATCTGAAAATTCTGATTCTGTCTGGTCACTCCTTGCACAAGGTCCTGCAAGCTTCCTATTGCCTCCCACATGGAACCTATAATACAGCCCCACAACACTCTCTCCATTCCAGCCAGGCCTGCCTCCTCGGGGTCTCCCCACCCCATGCTCATTTCAGCCACCACGTATTTGCCTCCCAAATACCAACTTCCCACTTTCCTTCCCAAACAAACGCTACCCCTCTTTCAATCCTCCAAGAAGCTTTCCCTGCACCTGTCCCCAGTCCTGAGCGCTGCCCCCACTGAGATCTCTCCCACCTACTGAGAGCTCCAGCAGTGACTGCTCTCAGCACATACCAGAAAATACGAGTGCTCTATTATTGACTGTTTAGATGAGGGCTCTACCCTCAGATTAGGGGAGCCAAGACTAAAATTGGACCTTCCCTCTCAGACTGGACTCTTCCAAGACTTACTCTGAGTCTCTGTTTTCACTGGAGCTGTAAGAGTAAACAATGCGGTCCCTTGTTCTGTGACACTTTGGGCTTACTAGGACCCAAGAGGGGGCTCTCGTGCTGTTGGCACAGGGCCCTACCTCCAGAGACTTCTGCTTTCTCACTAGGGTTGCCAAGGGACCTCCCCTTCAGCACCCTCCTCCCAGGCAGGATGACAGTGGCTACTCACCCCAACCCAGCTTGTCATAACAACCCACCTAGAGACAAGACACAGAACTCCAAGTCCAAGCAGGCATCTCCAAAGAAGGAAGTAAGGCCGCTTCACTGCCTCTCATAGCCTCATCTACCTCCCCTGCCCCACAGCCCCAAGACTCACAGAACCCACCTCAGCTCTCTCCACTTCTCCGGGAAGACCCTTCCCCCACAACCCCATCCCCGCCCCAACCACACAGCCCCAGGACTCACATGGCCCATTGCAATTTTTCATTCTTGATGGAGCTGTACAAGGCCTGGGGAGGGAGGAACAAATCAGAGCAGTGTGGTTCAGTCCTGGGGGAAGGTGTACCCCATGTACCCCAATGCCAAAGCTCAGAGCCCTCCCTTCCGACCAGGCCGAGGAGACAGAGCTGGGAGAGAGGACAGCAGGGTGTAATGACCAAGAACACAGGCTCTAGAACAGAGTACGAGGACCCAGGTCCAGCTCTGCCACTTTAGCTGAATAACTTTAAGCAAGTGTCCATGGGGAAGAACATAATAACACAGGTTTAGTGAAAGGTAAGCCATTAAGACAGGGCATCCTGGCATATGATTGATGGACAATAAATGGCAACTGCTAGTATTATCTTTACTGTTGTTACTGTTAAGAGGTGACCCTGCTCAGATTCTGGATGGGAGAAGCATAGCTCTGGAGGAAATGGAAAAGAGCAGCCCAAGAAACTTTCCTTTTCCCAAACATATGCTTCGGGCCTGTTCCACAGGATAAAACCACACAAAGCAAATGGGAAAACTGAGGTTCGGGAATGGGACTTACTCTGTCCCCCACTTCCTTGGCTAATGAGAACATACTCTGGCTCCCAACCTCAGGACAAGCCAAGACCTACCCTCAACCCAGACAGCCCCACCAAGCCAAACATCAGGATGGTCCAGCCCCCATACCACTCCCACGCTTCATGTCACTGGGGAGTGAACATTAGTTTAAAAGGCAGTAGTTTTAGCCCTGGCCAGGTAGCTCAGCTGGTTAGAGTGTCACCCCATATGCCAAGGTTGCAGGTTCCATCCCGCCTCAGGGCACATACAAGATTCAACCAATGAATGCATAAATAAGTGGAACAATAAACTGATGTTTGTTTCTCTCTCCTTCTCTGTCCCCCTTCTCTCTCTCTAAAAATCAACAAAAAATTTTTAAGTTTTCTTTTAAAGGCAGTTCTAGCTTCCAAACCCAGCACACCCCAAACTCCCTGTGAGTTCATGAACAAGTCACTTCCCCTCAGTACAGCTGGTCTGATGCCTGGGGCCCGGGGGTGCTCCGAGGAGAGAAGATCTCCCAGAGCGGAGCAGTGTAGGAGACCCCTCTTCTTAGGAGCGCCCTGCAACATGCGTCCACACTAGTGCTTCCCACTGTGGGGGTGCTTTCCAAAGCCTGCCTGTGAGTGGGTGTGTCCCCAGCATGTGCGTGTTGGGCTAAGCGTGTGGCATGTGATGCTGTATGCGTGTGAGCTGGGTGAAGTGGTGACGTCGGTGCCTTCTCTGTGATGGGACACAGCCACCCCCAACCCACCAAGGTCTCTGACTGTCTCCCTGCCCGCAGCCATGCCAAACAGATCACATGGGCACACCTTGTCCAGGGTTGAGTACACCCCACAGCCTCCACCCCCCACCCCCCACACAGCACAGCCCAGGCTTATGCACACATAGCTTCCCAGCACACACCCAGCCCAAACCCAGCATAGCCTAGACTCGAGACCCTCACTCTTCAACTCTGGCCAGGAGGCTGACGTGGCCACCGACATCCAACCTGCAATCCTTGTCACCAGCCTCCCAGTTCATCATCCCCTACCCCTTTTGGCCTCCAGCCACATCTTCCCTTCAAAGTCCTAAACCCCACCCGTGAGCCCCAGGTCATGCACCCAAAGGCCCTTTCCCACCTTAATCAGAGGGTCTGTACTCTCCCTCCTCCAGTCCATGCCCACCCCTCACTACCCATGGGCTCCGTCCTTGTTAGGTTCCCTCCTCAGCCCCAACGATGCCCACCTCTGCTCATGCTGCCTAAGGTGCCTCCTTCCAGCCACCCCCTCAGCCGCGCCGCCCTCGGCAACCCCCTCGGTCCCCCCACGGCCTGGCGTGGGCCGCAGCCCCAACGCCCTCACCGCCTTTTTTTTCTTGCGGCTCTGCAGGCGGCTGACCACCAGGTCGGTGTAGAGCACGGGCTTGAGACTGCGCGAGCGCTGCGGCCAGCCGTAGCACAGGGTCTCGGCGCCGCGGTGGGTGCGCCCGTAGCGCACGGAACACAGCGAGCGCGAGCGCAGCCGCCCGGCGCTGCTGTGGATGCTGTTGACGCCGATCATGCTGGCCCGGCCCGCGCGCCGCTGGCCCCGGCCATGCCCCCGCCTGCCCTCGGCCCGGACGGCCGAAGACGGCTCCCTCGACAGCCCAAGAGAGCAGCCTCGCCTGGCTCCCACCAACGCAGCACCGCGCGGCAGCGGCGGCGGCGCTGACGGCTCTGCAGCTCAGCGAGCGGGAGGGGGGCGCCGACCGGAGAGGAGGGGAGGGCGAAGGCTGGGGCGGGGACGGCGCAAAATGGAGGCGTCGGGCCGCGAGGGGGGCCCCCCCTTCGGCGGGTGCGCCGCCACGGGGGAGGGGCCTAGAGAGGCTAGTAAGGAGCACCTGTGTATAGGGGCGGGCTGCGCTAGGAGCCCCTAGGCCCGGGGAGGGGGGCGGGGGTTAGGAGGGACAGGAGAGGGGGTTTGGTGTGAAGGTAGGTGGACCCTGTAGGGTCTAGAGCTCCCTTCTTGCTCGTCAGGGTTGTGGGGAAGGATGAGGAGAGAGGCCGGAACGCCTCCCGGGGGCCTTTTTTAGGGAGCCAGGATATGCCAGGAGGCTAGACGGCGGCGCAGGACGGAGGAAGCCTTGGAATAACACTGGTTTCATCCGACTCACCGAACCGCAGATACCTCCTCAATTCATGTACACTCACCCCAGTTTACAAACATACACCCCAACTAACCAGGTGCACCAATTCACACTTACCGAACTCAAGGACATTATAAATACAGGTACACACCTCGAAATTCAATCCTTAACTCACATACACCCTCTGCTCACAGACACATGTCATAAATCAGACAGCCAATTCTTAGTTGGATACCCCAACCACGTAAACAACCAACCTACACCCTAACTCAGACACACTAAATCATAAACCCTAAAGCACAACACACACCAAGCTGACAAACCCCCTTGAGTCGCCGACACCCTAAATCATATATATACAACTCGAACTCCATACCCCCAGTTCACCATGCACTCTCCCGCTCAGATACACTCCCATACTCAGAAACCCAACACAGCCCAAGCTCACAGACAAGCCCAAGGACAGTCCTGTGCAGTCACTTTTATGTGGTGGCCCAGAGATCCCTCTGCCAACCCTAGGGGGTTCAGGTGAGTCCGGACCTCCCTGGATGAAACACCACCAGTCAGGGAGAGAACCCACAGGACCTGGGTGCCCACCCTCCTCCCATCCAATCAGCCCTATGGTAACTAACCCCTTAAGGGGCCTGGGCCTGCCCTCCAGGGAGCCAGAAGCACAGCACTTAGTCTCAGTTCGGCGCTAACTCACTGTCACAACTTGGAAAAGTCTTTGTCCCTCTCAGGCCCCTCTATCCGCTCCCTGTGCCTCCCGTGCAGTGGTACCAAGATGGCCTTTGTGACTGTAAGCCCTGGGGTGGGGGAGTGGAGGCAAAGAAGGGACGCAGTATACCTGTGTGCACCCCACCCCACGCAGGCACCCCTCCCATCCTCAGGGAACACAGGAGGAGGGACACTGATAAAGACAAATGCAGGGCCCAGGGCTGCCAGCTCACGCATTTTCGAGAGCCGCCCCTCCCCTCACTGTGCGCAGCCACGACTGCACGCCAGTGCGCATGTTCCGGAGAGCCTGCCTGTGAGGCTATAAGGAAGGGGTGGTACCCAGACTGAGTCACCAGAGTCCAGACTCCCGAGGCCTGAGCTGGGAGCCCGGTAGGCCCCTCACCTCACCTTCCTCGAGCACCGCCGACAGGTCCCCCATCCATCCCCTCCAGCTCCCTGTACCCTGCCCCGCCCCCCACCTTGAGCAGCTCCCTGGGGAAGTCGCCGCCTTCGTTGAGCCCCTCCAGGTTCCCGATGAAATCTCCGCAGGTCATGCGCTTCCCGATGTTCTAAGTGAGAGAACAGAGGCCGGTGAACCTGGAAGTCTCCAGACAGGGTCTGTTTTCCGGGCTCCTTCCCGCCAGACCCCACTCACATGGCCGTGGAGATCGGTGTTCAGTAGCATGAGGGCACAGGTCAGCGTGTGCGCACCGTCTAGAGTAGAGTTGACATTCAGCATCCACCACCTCTGAGGGACTCTTCCCAGACTGCTAGCTCTTCCCCTGCTCCCTTTCAGAACCCCTTTGGCCCACAACCATACCTCTGTAAGTCCTGGAGTCCACTGAGCCCATTAGTGAACAGTTTCCCCAACCAAAGACTTCTCTCTTTCAGCAGATCTCTCAGGAGGGACCTCACCCTCTTTTTAGGCCACCTCCCTAGCTTTCTCAGGTGCTGGGGGCTGCCCACTGCTTACCCCCCAACACCCACATGCCTGTGTCTCTGCACTAAACACAAACAAGTGGGCCTCGCACAGTTATGCAGACCAGTGAAGCCAAAAAGAATCCCTACTCAAGCAAAGCATTTTTTGCTCGTATATGTGAACAATGGTAGGCAAACACCTGCTACCTGCCTCTTCACAACACACACTAGACCCAAACAGTATACCTGCCCAAATGTACAGTTCCACATCCATGTAGCCATGTCAGCACGGTCTGCACACATGCATGCTCACACACCTGCAAGCTCGTGCATTTGTTCATTCCTACACACATACTCATGCACCTATCCACACACACACTGCCCATTCGCCTCAGTGACCAGCCAGGAAAGCCCTGCCCCTGGCCTCCTCACCCTCTGAGGACAAGGCTCCAGGATTGCACTGGAAGTATCTCTGGGAGAAGTGGGCCAGCACACGCTCCCGTTCCTGGGTCTCACCCATTAAGGCCAGCTCCTTCAGAAACACCCTGAGGAGGAAGGAAGGAGCATGTCACCCCTATACAAGTTCCCCTTACCAGGCAGCCTTGGCTCTTGACCAGGCATGTCCAGCCAGCGTGGGAAGGGTGGCGTTGGGGCAGCTATGGAGGTGCAGGGGCTCAGAGGAGGCAGAGCTGAGGCCCTGCACACCTGGTCAGGAGAGGGGGCGGGCCCAACACCCACCTGAGAGCTTGGTCCAGAGTCATACCCGTGAAGACAAAGAACTTGAGGTACTCTCCAGCCACAAGTTTGCTGAAGTCATTGCTGTGGGCAGGGTACAGAGACAGGTGGAATCTCAAGGGGATGTGTCAGGGGGCCAAGTGGGGGTTACCTAGAAACCTGGGGCATTAGATAGAGGGGATGTGGAGGTGCTGCCCACAGATGCATTTCCCTCCCCCCTCCTCCACCCCAGCCCAGTGGCTTTACTTCTTGCCCAGGTGCCGGGCCACATCAGCCTTCCTGAAGCCATCTAGTCGGTATAGCCTCTTAGCTAGGCGTTGCGCAGCCTCCAGGTCTGCTTTCTGCCCATTAGACAAGGTGTCTGTGCTTCCCAGGGCTAGCCGCTCTGTGCTGTCCAGCTCTGAGTCTGAGTCAGATACCAGCTGGCTCAAGGGTGGTTCGCTGCCAGGGTAGAACATCAGCTCTGAGGTGGGCAGGTTCTCAGGGGCCATCCAGATCCTTCCTCTGTCTCCAGACCAGGATGACAGAGAAGGGGAGACTGGGACATGGGGAAGACATTTTCTTTTCTCCAGAGAGAAAATTGTACCGGTTCCCACTGTCATTACCACCTCTCTATATCAAGTCCTCCCTCAAGTCTAATTCACATTCATCTTGCTGCTGTGGGAGTTCTGGCTGCTTCCCCAAAGCTCCCTAAGTTTGTTATTAAACAGATTTCCCATCACCACACTGGTCCTACTCAGAACATAATCTTCTATCTCTAAGAATATGGACAAGGGTAGCATAGATAGGCTGTCAAGGAGCAAGAGTAGCTGGTCAAAGATTTGAGGGCAACAGGGATGCTCCTCTGTCTCTCCTCTTCCTGCCTTTCAGGGAGAGGAGCCTCCTCCTTGGTCCTTCTACCCACAAAGAAGTAGGCTCTGGGGTAGAGGGGACTGGGGGTCAAAGTGCTCCCCCTCATCTCCTGTCTCCTCCTTGCCTTCCCTTCCCACCCCAGCTGCTCTCCTTGCAAAGCCACCTGTCACCCAGAGACAGAGGCCGGAAACTCCTGTTGCTAGGCAACCCTGTCTCCCTGGCCACCCCCTCCTGTTGCCATGGCTTCCATGACTGAGAGGGTAGCTGGCAGAAGGAAGAACAGAAAGGTTAGACTGATGAATGGACTTCCTGGAGAAGGGTGAGAGACTCCTGATTGGAGGGGGAGGTGGCATAGGAGGGAGGTGATAGGAGAGGCTGGTGGCTGCAGCTTTGGGAGAAGCCTCCAGGCTGGGTGGGAAAAAGGTCACAAGAATTCTAAGCAGGTTGGAAGCTCTGTTTGGGGAGGGAAGGGCCCCCTTGGAGAGAGAGGAGGGTGTTCTTTGAGCATCCTTCAGTTCTAAATCATGATTTCTCAAGTCACTGGATCTGAGACCAAGGGGGCGGGCTGTAAGGGGCCCCTCCTCACAGCCAATGGGAAGTCCTCCAAGTGAGAAAACAGGGCATCTGCATCCCCTAACCACCCCTACCTGGGGTTAGTAATATAAACTACATCTTTGCACTCAGGCTCTGTCCCTTGAAACAGCTATTCCTGAAGCCCTGGGGGCCTTAGGTCTGAGAAACCAAAGGAATCACTCACCTGCCCAGGGGTGCCACCCCCAGCCCAAAGCTGTCCTCTGAGTGGCAGGGACTAGGGGGCTCCCTCCCTGAGGCCTGCTTGGTTGCAGCCTCTGCCTCCTCTTCCTCCCCTCTCTGTGTCCAAGGCCCATCGGCAGCAGAGCTGGTACCAGAATCTGGTTCAAGAGGGGCAAGTGGGGCAGGTGCAGGGGGGTCAGGCCGGGGTGCGGGGGGTTGGGGAGGCAGCTCAAAGGTGAAGAAGGGGCTCTGGGTTGGGCCAGGTGAGGCCAGGGCCTCCAGTGAGGCAAGGCTGGTGTAGGAGGTGCCCTTGGCCCGGTGTGACTCCAAGATGGCTTCGAACACACAACTGAAAGAGTCAGGCCCATCAGCCGAAGGGCTGGTCCCAGGTAGGAAGGGCAGAGGTGACTTGAGAGGCCCTGGGTGTGGCATCTGGGTGCCTGGCCTGCAGGGGCAGAGAGAATCTCTGATCAGGGGCCCAGAAGACAGCACTCAAGTAGCGTTTTGCTGAACTTTTATACTGACTCTGTGAAAGGGATTATAATCTCCTTTTCACAGGCCCCCAGCCCCCTAAAAATCAGCCACCTGAAAAGAGGCTCCCTACCACAGGTTTTCCAAATTACTTAGTGCCCCTGTATGCCGTCCCTACGCATCCTCAGCACCCAATCCCCTTTCTCTCTCCCTCCCTGCTAATCTCCCTTTCTCCTCCTTCTCCCTGATCCTTTCCCTTCCTGCCATCCCATTTCTATTTCTGGTAACATCTTAGGAGAAGATGAGGCTCTAAGCTGCAGTGGGGTGTGAGACAGAGAGGAAAGCTCCCCCCACTCCCCACTCTCCCACCAAGATCCAGGATCTGGATTGATGCTCTCACACCCCCAAGCTTATTCTGGCCTCTGGCCTCTCACTCAGCCCTGTTCTTCACTAGAACCCCTTTCCTCCTCTATCCTGGCTGCCCCCTGCCCTCATAGGTTCTTGCAGATGCCCCCCACCCTCCGGTATTCCCCTAGCCCTCAGTATTCTGCCAGGCCTCAGGTCTCTATCCAGAATCTCCTGCCACATTGCTTTGTTGGCACCAACAGCTTGGTCCTGACCCTCCCAGCCCCACCCTCTTCTCTATTCAAGTCCCTTTGACCCCATCTCTGCCTCTGGGCCAGTGGGAAGGAGCAAGCCACTCTTCTCTCTCACTCCCCCACTCACCGGGCCCCCTCCGAGGCCTCAAACACCTCGTCGTCCACATCCTCTTCTCCACCTGCCTCATCCTCATCCTCATTGCCACTGCCCAGGCTGGAATGAGGGCCAAGGCATGGGCTGGGACGTGGGGCAGGTGGGCGGGCAGTGCCAGGCAGGCCCTCAGAGCTGGGCTGACTCTCGATGGCTGAGTCAGCCTCCTCCCTCTCAGCCAGCACTTCATCGATGTTGGTCTCGCGGTAGCACCTCAGGGGCACCGTGTCCAGGTCCGTCTCGGAGTACTTGGTTGCTCGTCCCACAGCCACCCCAGAGTCCTGTCCTGAGCCCACCCCAGGTGGAGGTGGGGCGGCCTGCTCTGGGGGCTTAGCACCTGTAGTATGCATAGCATCCTGGTCAGGAGGTTATCCAGGTCAGCTTCCTGTCCTGACTCTGTCTTAGCAAGGAACTCACCTCCTGCTTCATATTGGCAGGAAGCTCTCTCACTGTCCCAAGCACCACTCCTCCCACTATAAACTCAGCTCACTCCTTGTACCCGTGGAGCTCATTCCAAATCAAGTTCTTGTCAGACAGTTTTGAGGGGCCTGAGGGAAATCAACCTCTTTTCTGCTCCAAGAACTGATCCTTCATAACCCACCATCCCCTCCCTCCACGATTTAGCTTCCTGCAGGTGCCCCACTCAGCTGCCATCCCCAAACCACTCCTCCCCATCCTAATACAGATGGAAAGATTGTGACCTGGAGAGACGTTAGCTGACTCAGGAGCCCAGGAAAGGGTCGGGGGAGGTCTAAAAGAGGACTCCCTTCCACTCCTCAGCCACTGTGGAGAAGGACCTGTCCTCTTTCCCTTGCCTCAGTCCCAGGGCTTACCTGAGCTGAGGGGGCCCAAGGAACCATAGAAGAATTCCCATTTGGCTCGAGCAATTCTCTGGGCATGAGAGGAGACTTCTCGGGGTGAGGACCAGGTGTCCACCTAAGCCAAGGAGGGAGAGATAGACACAGACACCCAGAGATAAAGTCAGACAGACAAAGACACCAGAACATGGGACAGGAACACAAAGGAAAACACACAGGGACAGAGATGAAGGTGCAGAGACAGAGGGACAAGCATAGAAGGCAAAAAAGAGACAGACGTAGGATAGATTGTAGGATTCAGTGAATAGCCCACGGGCCCAAAACTGCCAAGGAGCCAAGTCTTGCCCCTTCACTGGGACTCTGGGTTCCCAGAGAGCCCAAGGGAGGTCGCATACCTGGTTCAGGAGTCCAGTGTCAGCAGGTCCTCGGAATAATGTGGCCAGGTGCTCAGAAGGCCCCCCCAGCCCATTGGGGAGAGAGGAGTAAAGGCCATCTGCCCCAACCTGAGGTTGGGTTGGTGGCCCGTGTAAAAGGCCCTGGCTGCCAGGCAGAGCTGAGCCTCCTCCAGCCGGGAGTGGGTCTGAAGTGGATGCCTCCAGCCGCAACTTCCGGTTGGAGCCAGGCCCAAGGGCTGGAGTGGGCCTAGGAGGAGAGAGCCCTCCCAGGTCCCAGCTCCGACTCAAGCCTCCAGGAGCAGGTAGCCCATTCAGTGGCCTCACGCTGGCCTTCTCCACAAAGCGGAATATGACCACAGAGCTCCGGGCCCCTGGAGGAGGCTTCCCAGTGGGTGAAGAGGGTGCCCAAGGTGCCGGAACAACATGGGGTGAAGGGGGGCCACGTAGAGGTGTACAGGGTGCTGTCACACGTCCCAATTCCCGGCCTCGGGGACCTGGACCTGCCACCCGTCGTAGCAGGGAGCCTGTGCTGCCATACATGCTGGCTGGGGGACTCTGGGGCACAGGGCCTTCGGGGAGCCAGCGACGTGGGCATCGTGGTGGGGAGATGGCACAGTCACCTTCCGAGCAGAAGCGCATGGCACCCTGGGCCATGCTGGGGCCGGGGGTCAGGCTGGGGGGGCAGGGATGGCGATGCCAGGCGGGGAATGAGGGGGCAGCATGCTCTTCAGACAGGCCTGCAAGAGAGGAAGGGGAGCAGGGAGTGAACTGCAGGGGAGTTGGATGGGCAGGAGAGCAGAGACAGGGAGGGGAAAGCTGGCTGGGGCTACTGAGCACCAGGGGCCTAGCCCACCTTGATGGCATCATTGATCCCACCCTTGGGGGTGATCAGGCCCCCTGTTTGGGCTACTTTCATGGAGGCCTGATAAGAAAAGATTGTCCCCCCACAACAGGCCCCTGGATCCTCTCCTTCTGCTTGGGGACCCTGAGTATCACCCTGGGAGGAAAGAGGAAGCTATTTCAGAAGTTGAGTGAGCCTAGAGTCCCCGTGGCTTTTTGGAGCTACATCTGGTGGGGGGAGGGAAAGGCTGGTACCCCACTCTCTGGACCAGGAGTGTCAATCAGCCATCACTATCATATGGCCATGAGTCCCCCCAGTCCTTCTTATGGAGGTCCCAATTCAGGCCCCCAGAAATAGAGGACAGAATTGGGGGAGGGGGATTATATAGGGACCATAGGTGCTGAGAGGCATAGGGTAAGGGGGAGGAAAAGGCCTGAACAGAGGCCACTACCTCTAATACACACGTGATAAACAGGAAAGGATATTTTTGCTGTTAATACAGGTACACACACACTTATGCACACACACATACTTAAGGACAAATACACATTCATAAGCTACCTCTTCTAGCACACACAGATACAGGTACACACATTGCTCAAAGACACACCCTCAAACACTCTCACAGTCATAACAAATACGTGTGTAATGGAAAGGCACATGCTTGTTTTACACACACACTGTCATCAAACAGGAACACACAAAGAGATACCCAAATATACATACAGGGATCCTCATTCTCCAATGCTCACAGACACACAGGCATATCAGATACAGAGACCTACTGGTCACAATTACAAATACAGATGCACACTCACATCCATATTTAAGGAGGGACACACACCCTCTCTCCCAACCCCCACCACTCAGTGGTCTCTGGAGGGGAAGGCTGCGACCGACCCCTCTACTCCCCTTCTCCCCCAGGGGTATATGACAGATTTTGTCCAGCCCAGGAGGGACTATAAAGGAGTAAAAGGGCCTCTGGTGGCAATGCAAGGTAGGGGCAGAGGTCAGGAGCAGCAACCCTGCCATTCAGATTACTAAAACTCAGTCGGGGCCCAGCGTATCCCCAGTGCAGCTCGGACTCAAGCCGCCTCAGTACTCACCGCTGCTCGCCTGGAGCTGGGGCCGAGGAGAGGCAGGGGAGAGGCTGGGCCCAGCTCAGCTGTGAAGGTAGCGCAGCTCCCGCCTGCTCCCGATTTCTCCAGGCCCGCGCACCCGCCTCTCAGTACCCCCTCCTCCTCCCTACGCGCAGCTCTGGCAGAGCTAATCCCACCCTTCCAACCCCCGCCCTCTCCCAGGGCCCTGAGCACAGGAGGCTGACCCTCCCACCCCAGATGTTAGGTCCCCGCTGAGCTCTCCCGCCAACCTGAGACCCGCCCCTGATGAGGGGGGGGGGGGGGAGAACGTATGGAACCCCTGGTTCTGTTCCTTAACCCTCACGTGACCCACCCCAATCATGTCCACGTCCCTCTCACCCACCAGCCCCTGAGCCACACGCAGGACCAAGCTTCACACGCGTGTCCTGCTCGACCCCACGCATGTCCCTAGGAGGTTTCCAAATGACCTGTTACATGCCACACGCGCTCCCGCCCCGACGAGCACGCGGCCGCATCAAGCGCACGGTTTGGGTGTCGATGGGACCCGCCCCCTAAATCCAGGAGACCATCAATGTATGGAAGAGGGACTTAGGGTACTCCGCCTCAAACCCTCAAGGGTTTAGAGTCTTGGATCCAGGAGATGCAACCCTGACCGCCCTAGGAGGCAGTAGGAGGGATGTTAGTCAGACTTCAGGAAGAACTTCCTTGATGCCTGAGTTAGGTGTTCTGCCCATCTAAGGGTAAGAGATTAGACGGGCTGACGCCAGGACTGAAGGTAGTAGAGAACAGGCAACCCTTGTGCCCTTGGCCAAGGTAAAAGAGGCCCATCTATTTTTAAGAATGCGCCGCTAGTTGCTATGGCAACTGCTCTCCTAGGGACAGCCTGGGCAGGCAGATGGTGACCTCGGAAGGAAGAAGGGGCCTGTTTGGGTGGTCGGGGGACGTGAAGGGCTCACCGCGGGGAGGGGCGGCGCCGGCTCCGCGTGGTGCTGAAGGGGACAGCGCCAGATTTGTCGCACTGCGCAGGCGCAAAGGCGCTAACGAAGCGGGGAGGGGGAGAGGGCGAGCAGTCCGAGTTGGTGCTCGCCCACGAGGCTCTGTCTTAGCAGAGGTGGATCCTTCTAGCTATCTCCTCCCCAAGCAGGCTGAGGAAGAAGGAGCAAGTCCCTCACCCAAATTGACCCGCTTTGGTCCTTCCCTGAGGCTGGCTTCTCTCTTCTCGCTGCATTGGGGGATGAGGGACTGTGGAAAGCATTCTGGGAAAACCAGGATGCTTTAGTTTTTTTATCCCAACTCTCTTGACCCTGGACAAGGCACTTCCTCCTCAGGGTTTTCGTTTCATCTTTAAAGTGGAGTGACAGCACAGACCTGCCCACCTTGCAGAGGTGCCTGAAGACTGATGAGATAATGGATGGGAAGCAATTTTCGTTATAAAAAGGCAGGTGAAGCGGCTGCACCGAGAGTGCAACCCTGCTGGGGTGGGGGGCAGCTTTCAGCAACACCAATAGCTCTCGGGGTCCTTCACACCTTCGCCACCAATGGGAGATGGGGAAAGTACTGCTTCGAGGGTTACTCAGAATGTATCCTGGAAGGAGGACCTGGAGACGTGGTGAGAGGACGGCCCAGAGTCTGAGCCCAGGGCGGCCCAGACCCAGACCGCACAGCTAAACCCCCAGGCCATCCGAGAAGCCGTACTCCTGGCGGGCTCAGCTGAGCAAGCACTCTTCTCAGAACTCTAGACCTCCCTGGGAAGGAAAGGGACCCGACTGGAGATATAGTCCTTCTTAGCACTCCCTATATCTCTCCCCCGGAAAGTGTAAACCCGTTCCAAATCGTCTGGGAGTGGAAGGCGGGGGATAGCTTTGTCCTTCAATTAACCAGGAATGGGAAGTTTGGGCAAGTTCGCTTGATGAAGAAATTAAGTTTCCAGCTTCTTCGTTCATTCAATTCATTCAAAAATTATCGAGCACCTACTACGTGCCATCCAGTAAGAAATAGTTTGTTCTCATTTTTCAAAGTCGCTAAAAGAGACCAGAAGGCAGCATGTAGGCCCAGAACCTTTGAGTTCTGGCTCCGCCCCTTCTGCGCTTGGCTTTGCCTGCTCCTCCCATCACCACTTCACTCAGAGCCATTCACTGGCCCAAGGCGAAAAAGGCCAGTCTCTGCCGAATCGCGTTCTCTAGACTCGCGTCTCAAGCCCTGAAGTGGAGAAGGCGAGACCTAATGCCGCATCACCCGTCTGTTCCTCCTTCAGTTTCAGGATCTATCCGGAACGCTTTCAGATAGGCTCCTCAGTGAGACGGCACTCGATTGAATCGGTCTGTCACTACAGCCCAAGGAGGCGGATTCGCGGCGAGCGTTCCTAAGGCAAAGCAAGCAGACCTTACTGCGCACGCGCAGTAGACAGCCGAAGGAGCCACCGATGGAGCCGTCCGGAGGGGAGCAGGAGCCCGGAGCCGTCAGGTACCTAGCACCGGAGGGGCCGAGAGAGTGAAGAAGGACCTCGGGGAGGGGAGTTTAACTGGGACCGGGCTTGGGGGCCGCTCCTAGGAGCCAGAGCGCGGGACCGTAACGGAGGCGGACTCGTAGGTTACAGCGGCCCGGGGACGCCGCCGCCAACGCCCCTTTACACACAGGCTTCTGGACCTGCCTTGGGAAGACGTGCTGCTCCCACACGTCTTGAGCCGGGTCCCGCTGTGCCAGCTGCTCCCGCTGCAGCGCGTCAACCGTGCCTTTCGAGCCCTAGTGCAGCTGCACCTGGCGGGGCTGCGCCGCTTCGACGCTGCTCAGGTGAGCCAGGGGCCGGAGCCCCGCCCCGGTCTGGGTACTACCGCCGCCCCGCCTCCAACCCAGCCCCTAGTCCCTCTGTGTACTCTCCGGACCCCCTTGTCCCTCCAGGAATACCCAGGAAGCGATCCACCTAGCGGGAAGTACTCGCAAAGGGCTAATACCGGGTATCTACTCAGAGGGAGCGTGGGATCTTTCCTGGGAGGACAGGTGGCAAGGCCCCCGAGGCCCGGCTGCTGCCAGAAAAGAACTCGTCAGGGGCGGATAGGCAGCGCCCCCCGCCCTGTCCCTGGCACCAGCTGAAAGTCGAAGTGCCTCCCCGCCCGCAGGTGGGTCTGCAGATCCCGCGGCCCGCATTGGTCTGGCTGCTGCGGGACGCCGAGAGGCTGCAGGAGCTGGCGCTGGCACCGTGTCACGAATGGCTGTCGGACGAGGATCTGGTACCAGTGCTGGCGCGAAATCCGCAGCTGCGGAATGTGGCGCTGGCCGGCTGCGGGCAACTGAGCCGCCGCACGCTGGGGGCGCTGGCCGAGGGCTGCCCCCGCCTGCAGCGCCTGTCGCTTGCGCACTGTGACTGGGTAGACGGGCTGGCGCTGCGCGGTCTCGTCGACCGCTGTCCGGCCCTTGAGGAGCTGGACCTCACCGCCTGCCGTCAGCTCAAGGATGAGGCTATCGTGTACCTAGCACAGAGGCGCGGCTCCGGGCTCCGCAGCCTGTCGCTGGCGGTCAACGCAAATGTGGGGGACGCTGCTATCCAAGAGTTGGCTCGGAACTGCCCAGAACTTGAGCACCTCGACCTAACCGGCTGCCTCCGCGTGGGAAGCGATGGTGTCAGGTGCCTGGGCCTGGGGTCCTTGGAGTGGGAGGAGGGCAATGGTTTAGCCTCTGGGGGAAGGGATGGGCAATAGTCAAAAGGCAGAACTGGGGTTCCTGGATCTTCCTGCTACCACGACAGCCCATTATTAACAGGAAAGGCCCCTAGAATTGCCTAGACCAGAAAGCCCACAGTTTAGAAACTTTTGAACCAATATTTACACATCGGCAGTTTTTGCTTAGAGTCAGATTTCTGGCCTTTCTTCCACCAGGGGAGCTGAGGAGCAGCACCCCCTTTAGGAGACAAGAAGTCTCCGGTTCATCGGAGGCATTAAGTGCATGACCCCCGTGTATGCTAGAAAAAGTATGCCCCGAGATACAGGGATAGATAGGAGATTTGCTGGCTTCCCCTACAGTGGGTGTAGCAGTTTCACTCCCTTAGCCTTACCCAACTCCTCCCCCAGGACATTGGCTGAATACTGCCCTGCGCTGCGCTCACTGCGGGTGCGGCACTGCCACCATGTGGCTGAGCCGAGCCTGAGCCGCTTGCGGAAGCGGGGCGTGGACATCGACGTGGAACCACCGCTGCATCAGGCCCTGGTACTACTGCAGGACATGGCAGGCTTTGCACCCTTTGTCAACCTGCAGGTCTGACCCGCCCACTCATGGGGCACAGCTGGGCTGTGTCAGGGCCTGACTATGAACTGTAGGGGAACTGGACTGTAGGGGCCTCTGGTGAGAGGCCAATGCCCTACCCGACCCTGGAGCTTCAAATAAAAGAGCTTTTTACCCTCTCCTGCGTGGCACTGCCCTGTTGGAGATAAAGGATGTGAGGTGGGGAGAGAAAGTCAGACAGACACAGTCCTCCAGCACCCCAGCTCTGAGACAGAAATAACCAGAATGTACTCATCTTCTTGGGGCCCACCTTTACTATGCCCGTGGGCAGCTCCAAGAGGTTAACACGGTGGTGCAAGGAGATAAAAGAAGGGGTAGAGAAGGGGTCAGGAGTTAGGGTGGCCCTGTGTGGGCGTGTAGGGTTCCTGCATCCCTCTGGGATCTGAGCCTAGAAGGCTCTAGCAGAGTTCGGTGAACGCCTCAGTGGAAGCGGTATTTTCTGGCTGGCTTGAGGTTGATGTATGTGGATTTCATCTCCTCGGCCTCAGGGTTCCGCACATCTTTGAATCTCTCCCCCTTGGTGCTCACTACCTGGTTGTCGATGTATCGGATCAGCTTCTTGGGGGCCTGTCAGGCAATCAGTGAGTAGCAGAAGCCAGGAGACAGTCCCACCCACTTTACACCCCTAGTAGCCCCAAGTCTCACCTCCCTGGGAGCCATGGGCCGGTGAATCTTCTGATCCTCTGCACTATCCACCATCATGTACCTGCCAAAAACTGGCTGGGTGAAGCTCCTGCCACCATGGGAAAACTTTTTAGAAACCCAGCCCAGCCCAGCCCAGACTCACTTCTGTAGGATGAAGGACTTCAGCTCATCCTTTTGGGGGCCTCTGAGGCGTCTGGGCACATCCTGCAGAGGCGAAGCCTGGTCTAGACTCTAGGGTACCAGTAAGAGAAGCATATGGTGACAGGCCAGGAATGGGGGCTTAACACTAAGGTGGAATGTAGCTGGGGCTACATGGGTTAGTGGGGTATATCAGAGGATACCTGGTTGGGGCCATCCCAGGCTGGAGGCCCCTCCTCCTTCCCCTCTACCAGCATCTGCACAGCTTCTTCCAAGTCCCCCCGAGCTTTGGCCAGCACCCACTGGGCCTGCTCCACTGAACAGGTAGGGAACACCTCCAGAAGTACATCCACCCCTGGCAGCAGCTCCTCCTCAGCACTGGCTGCCTGTGGACATAAATGTTGACAAAAGGCAGTACTTCCTCCTTTCCTGCCCCCAATCTCCCTCACTGGTACCCTCCTCTACCAACCTCATCTTGGGTGTTGCCAGTAGCAGAAGCCCTCGTCTCTTCTTTGAGCTTTTCAGGCTGCTGCAGGGGCTCTGGAGAGATGGGCACCTGACTGTGAACCTCAGAACTCAGTGGTTGCAGGTTCTCTAATAGAGGTAGAGAGAGCACCAGGTTTTCCAGAGCTTTGGGGATGAGGGTTATGAATCATCCAAGTGCCTGATCCCCAGACTTACCTTTGTTCCTGGCACCACTCAACTGCCCTGAGAGCTTCTGCATCATGTCCCCTATTATACCCCTGAAAATCCAAGGAGGGTGTAAGAGGAAAACACTGCCCGCCCTCCACAATCAGCTAGCCCCTCTCCTCTTGGCCCTGGGCAGGCCCCACCTTGGGATGTGGGCGAAGCCAGGCACATAGGCTTCCATCATCTCAATGAAGTCCTCCATATCGAAGTTCTCCTCTGACGGGCCTGAGGGGCCCAAATCCTCCAGGACCCCAAGCACATAGGAGAAGATGACCTCGTCTAAGCCGCTGCAGGAAGGGAAAAGGACAAGTGTGGGTAAAATGTTGGGAACCTCCAGCACTTGCACCTTGCCTAAGGCTCCAGCCCTTGGCTTCATGAGATCCATGAGTCAGACCTCAAGCATGAAAGTTAGAGAATATCCCACCCTTCCTCAAAGCTTTGGTTTTTCCATCTGTCCAGCAAGCATGACAGGGACAGGATAAGAAGTAAGGCCATTCCAGCAAATCATCATCAGCCCTCCCCCACCTCAGGAACAGGGCTAAGTGTTCTCATCCCATTTTTCCACTGGCCATGGCCCAGAGTACAGCCAGGCGGCTCTCACTCTGGCTCTAGGCATGATCTTTCTAGGAGAGCAGCTTCTACCTGAGGTCAGCCTCTGGGAGGTGTGCCTGGACAAAGGCAAGGAGGGCAGCACTGACAATCCTCTCCAGCTCCATGCTTTCTCCTCTTCTGAAGAGACACAAGATGTAGGTTTATCAGGCCCTCTCCTGCCTGCCCCCACCCACTAGGCCCAGGGGCAGCCAGCTCCTCCCTCCTGCCGTGCTGTGGAAACCATTTGTTGATGTTGCCCATAGTTTCCAGCTCTCCAGCTCTCCAGCCCTCCCCTGCTCCCTTAAGCAAAGCCACAGCCCCCTCCCTACCCATCTCTCCACCTCCTCCAGCCTGAGACTGTATCAGGAGAAGGCCTCTGGAGTGGAAGTCCCCCTCAGCACCCACCCTGACTTCTCTCCATCTCCCCACCCCATTTCCCAGCAGCAGGCCCAGGCACTCTGGCAGGAAGCCAAGGTCTTGGGATCACATGCCTCTTAGCTCGGGAATCCTATCACTGAGAGGGCCACTTGGCCCCCAAGTCTAACCACAAGGGGTCCATTGTCCAGCCCCTCCCCAAGGAGCAGGCCTCAGGACCAAGCACAACCCTTCCCCCACGCAGAATGGGCCTCCCACCTTCTGGCACAAAGGGACTTTTCTGGCTCCAGGAACTAGACAGAAAGGGTAGTCTTCCACCAATTTTCTTCCTCACCAGTCCTTGCCTTTCTAGCAGCCTGGGACTATTTACAAAGGACTTTCCATCTTCCTTTCCAAGGCCTCTGGAGCCCTCTAAGATCTGGCCTTTGCCCACCTCTCCAACCTCCCCACTCCATCCTCACTCTGCCCCCACCCCACCAGCCTCCTTGCAGTTCCTCAAACTTGCCCAGCTTCTTCCTATCTCCTCCAGATATCCACATGGTTCATGCCCTTACCTCCTCCAGGGCTCTGCTCAAATAGTGCCTCCTCAGAGAGACTGTCCCTAACTTAGCAAAAAAGGTATTCCTCCTACTCCCTAATCCCTTACCCTGCTTTATTTCCTATATAGCATTTACTACAGCTTAATGTTATTTTATGTTCATTTGCCTATTGTCTGTCCTTCCCCATAGAATGTAAGCTCCAAGAAGAAGGAGGTGGGGAAGTCTAGTACCTAGAAAAATGCCTGCATTTAGTAAGGTGCTCAATAAATACTTACTGACTTATTTCATTCCCGCCTACATGTCCTTGACCCACGTCTGTATTTGGGGGTCAGGAACAAGTAGATGGTAATGAATGGCCCCAGACCCATGGGTCCACATGTCAGCTCTCCATCCCACTCACAAGACTCAGAGGCATCTTAAATTTTACCTAGTCCAGACTCATTATCTCCTCCCAATCTGTGTACACTCCATCTCTGAATATGCACCTCCTGTTTCAGCAGCTGACACAGCCACTCACTCACTTGGTTGCCAAACCTGAAACTTGGGGATTACCCTTGATTTTGCCCTCTCAACCCCACCTGTTGCATTTAATCAATCACCAAGTCCTGTCCATTCTATTTCCTTATTCTATCCACTTCTCCCCAACGCCAATCTGGCTTCTGCCCCGATATCTCTACCAGAATTTCTCAGGCTAAGGTCATGAGTTACTTTTTCAGGTTTTGCTCTAATTAGGTTGAACCATATGAGCTTGCCATTATTACCCGCTTCTGGTTTACAAAATAAAAAGAAAGAAAAAGGCAATTTCTCATGGTTTCATCTAAGAGTTGCCCTTTCAAGCAGCACCAATGTTGGTTTCTGAGGCATCACGCTCTCTTGTTTCTCTTCTGCCACTCCGGTACCCAAGTTCCCTCTCTGCTACTTTGTAAATGTGGCAGCAAAGCACCGGATCAAAGCTGCTCCTCCTCTTTCCTCACTGTTCTCTCTCTCTCTGGAAGGTCTCATCTGGGCCCATGTCTTTATGTACTAACTCCATGTCACCAGTTCCCAGATGTCCAATCCTCTAGTCCAGTCTCCTCTTCTGCAGCACACCCAAGTCTCTTACTACTCCAAGGCTGTTCTCAGTAAATAAATGCATGTCCGCACACCCAGCTGTTCCTGTCACAAGTACGGGAATTATCTTTGACACTACGCTATTCCCTGCCTTCCCGCCTCTGACCAGTCACCAGGCCCTGACCATTTACCTCTCAACATCTACTCTATATCTCTGCTCCATCTCTTAACTGCAAGAGCTTCCTCATCTTTCTCCCCCCTACTATGTTTCCCCCAACAACCTCATCTCCACAAAAATCAGTTGTGTCATCTTTACAAAACAATGTTTTTCCTGCCCTGGCTTGTGTGGCTCAGTGGATTGAGTGCTGGCCTGATTCTCAGTCAGGGCACATGCCTGGGCTGCAGGCCAGGTCCCCATTTGGGTGTGTGCAAGAGGCAATCACACACTGATGTTTCTCTCCCTCTCTTCCTTCCTCCCTTCCCCTCTCTCTAAAAATAAATAAAGTCTTTTTAAAAAAAAGCTTTTCCTGCTTAAAATCGACCAATGACTTCCCACTTCCCTTCAGATAAGGCCAGGTTCTTTTTGTGGCCTTTGATTCAGGGCCTTACCCCTGGCCACCCCTCTCTAGCCTCACCACACACTATGCCCTCCCTGGACCACCCCTGTCCACTCTGGCTTTCTTTCAATTTGCCAGCACTCCAGCTCTTTCGTGGCAAGGGCTTCTGCTAGGCAACCTTCCGCCTCCACCCCTTCACTTGTCTAATTCCTTCAGGTCTCAGTTTAAAATTCCCTTCCTCAAGGGATGTTGTCCCTGACCCTCTGGAACTGGTTTGGTTCCCTCCATCTTACACCCTTGTTGCAGACTGCCTTTTCCTCACTTAGCAGCACCTTTCACAGCTATAATTATCTATTTAGGCAATGTCTGATGTTTCATAAGGGCAGGGACTACACACCTGGCTCATTCATCAATGTATACTCATTATCTTGTGTGAAGTAAACACTCAATAAACAGTTACCGCCCTCTTTACAGAGGAAGAAACTGAAGCTCAGTGGGTTGAATGACGTGCCAAAAGTAACCTGGGTTGGCTGTGGTAGTCAAGATTTATTTCCAGGTTGCCTATTCTAGGGGCTACTATGGGGACAGAAGAACAGCAAGACTTCTAAGTGGGTTGAGACAGGCCTACTCGCTATGATCAGTTTCCTGGTCCCCTGAGTGTAACATAGAGTTGCTGTGACAGCAGAGGGATCACTTTGGACAGCTTGACTGAGAAGCCCTAGTCTATCAGGGGGATGCCTGCCTTTTGCTCCAGACCTTAGCATGGACCCTGGGGAGGAGTACAACTGGTCAGATCAGGCATACCAGATCCCTTCATGCAGCTCCCCCAAGAGGTCAGCCCCCTTCAGAGACTGACATCTACCCTGGGTTAGAGCAAATCATGGCTGCTGTCAGTTGCCTGGCAACCTCTGGCAGGACAAAGGCCCATAGATGCTGTATGAAAGCCCAGTTTCTAAGGAAGAAGCTGTCTGGGATGAGTCTGATGCCTCCAGGTTTCTAACCAAGGTCTGAGGGCCATGAGGGTTGTTATTGGGAAACTCTTCGCTATGCCCCTCCCAAATGTCTTTCTCCCCTGAACTTTTGCTCCAGCTTGTCTCCCAAGGGACCAGCCTCCCTCCTCCTGTTCTTGAGCTGCCCAAACTCTATCCAGCCTTCAAGGCTTGACCCTGATTTTTTTCACCCTTCTCTATCCCCCTAGCCTTCCTAATTTCTTTCCTGCCCAGAGGTTTCTCCTAGCATTTCTCCTCCACAGTCCCTGAGCTGGGGAAGCTGCAGCCTGGGCAGTCAGCCTTCTCTAGGGTAAGAACATAATTTTCAAACTTCTTACTTTTCAAGTTCTGTGTGTAGCCCACAGAACCCCATTATTTCCTGGTGGCTCTAAATTGAGACTCACTTGTTAATGGCAAAAACAAAATGTGGTTGTGGTTAACATTTAGCATTTGCTGACTGCTTACAATGTGCCAGGGATTGTTCTATGCACTTTACATATATTAACACACCTAATCTTCACAATAATCCTAAAATATAGATACCAGTATTATCATGTTATCCCATTTTACCCAAAAGGAAATGAGGAACTGATAGGTTAATTAACTTGCCCAAGGTCACATAGTGAGTTAAGCGCAGATTTACCCAGGCAATCTGGCTCTGGAACCTCACTGTTAACTCCTACACTACACCACCTCTCATGATGTATGGAAATCCTCCTCTCCGTCTGAGCTAGCCCTCTTGCCTACCTCACACTCTTGACTCACACCATTCTCCCCACTCATACCATTTTCGCCTCTGCTTCTCATTCTGCAGGATTCATTTCCTCCCCGCAGCCAACACTGACTGCCCCATCCTCACTGCCCCCAGCAGGCCAGAGAGCATCCCCAGGACCAGGCACAGGCCTGGACTCTCCAGATGCTGCGTAGAGACTCTCTGGACAAACTGAAGTGAGCCTGGGGGAAGGAGTACCATGCTCTTCCCTCAGTGTGGAGAGTTGCTCAAGGTGGAGGGAAAACATTAGGCCATGTGGGAGGAGGACTCCTGGGAACCAGGGTGGAAGAAGTCCTGTGGCACTCAGATGGTCTAGAATGGAAATCTTCACTGCTTCTCCCAGCCCCTATGAAACCTGGCTCCTGGGGACGCTCTGTAATGCTGACTCCGGAGGACATCATTGTACCCGCACCCCCAAGTCAGGTCCTAAAGGCGCCAAGGACACTACCGGGTACACGGGATACTGGCATTCAAAGTCAGGCGGGAGCACAAACGGGTGAAGGGGACAGCGCAGAAAATGGGACCGCAATGCTAGCCGACCCCTGAAGCAGGAGCGCCCCAAACAAGCTAGCGGGATCCCTGTAAGCGTCCAGAATAGTGGGCCTGAGAGTATGGGAATGCGGTTGCGGCCCAGGCGGCAGGGGAACACATGACGAAGGAGGCCTGAGCGAGCTGGGATGTGCCTTGATACAGGCCATGGCGAGAATCAGAAATAGGGGTCCGGGGGGTACCGTGGGGGAACACCAGGAAAGGTACCCTGGGTCGACGCTCCCTGCGACTCTCCTAGCCTGGGCCAGGGGCTGCAAGGGAATCACCTGCTCCGTCGAGCGCCGCCGGCGACTTGTCCCGCGTGGTGCAGCTCTCATCCCCCAGCCCCACCAACGAGATCAAAGGCGGGGCCCAGAGCGGTTTGCTTCCAGAAGCGCCGCGGTAGCCATTTTTGAGCAGGGCATGTGCCCTTAAATGGGCGTGTCTTCCGCGCCCGTTTTTAGTTTATCTCAGGGCTTTGGACGGCCTCCCGCAGTGGACAATTTTGTTGCGGGAAGGGAGGAGTTGCACAAGAAGGTCCCACCAGGAGGTGGAGTTGCAGTGTCAGTGTCTGTATCACCTCTTAGTTCCTTGTCATATGCCTAAGACAGAGAACTTTTTGATCCCATCCATTGTCTTCCCATCCACCTTATTTCTTTGCCCCAAAGTCTCCGCCCTCAGCTCTTACAGCTTTTCCCTACTCTCCTTGTCTCCCCAGTCCTGCCACAGGTCGGTGGCTCCCAGACCTGGTGATCTCGCCCAATTCCAGTGTCTCTTCCCCTCCGTGTCCAGTCCAGGTTCAAGCTCTCTCACTCAATCAACTCTTGGATGCTAACTTCTCCACCACATCTATTCCCTTTGCAATCCCTTAACAAGGATGTCTCGTCAAGATCAGGGTGGGTTAGAGTCTGGGTCTTGGGACGGAACCTGGTTTGAACTGGGTGGGGGTGGAGTGTGGGAAGAAGGTGCTCTGGATGAGGATTGGCCTGAACCTAGATGCTGGACAGCCTACAGACCATGCTTACCGCCAGTGCCTTCACCCCCATGTTGGCCGGGCTTCTCGTTTAATATCTGACATCTGAATTCCAGGACCCAGCAAGGCCTCGGCTTCCTCTTTCTGTTCCTGCTGCCTCTGCTTCCCGGTACTACCCTGTGGGGAAGCCCACAGCCATCTGCTCCCACAAACCCCCACACTGGATCATAAAGGTAAGAGTCCTCCTCAAGGATGAGCTCACCCATTCCCCATCAGCAGTGATTAGCCCCTTTTCAGGGCTAGTCCCCCTGTAGGGTGCTGAAGACCCAGAGACTGCCCCTGCCCTCAGGAGCCACAGTTCCAAGCAGAAAGTACCATGCACTCCTCTCTCCTAAGGACTTGAGGCAGTACCAAAATATGGAGAAAAGAGTGATCACGGCTCCCTGTTCCCGCCTTGCTCCTCACTGCAGCTGCCTCCACCCACCAGGGCCCCCTAACCTCAAAAAGAGTAAGATGTTGGCTGCTGGAGAGGAGGGGCAGAAAGGGAGGGAGGACGGAGGGAGCACATTTGGCATTGCGACTCCCATAAAAGCACTGCTGCTGCCTGCCTGGCGCTTTCAGGGTTAATGAAGGGTGTGGTAACAGCCGCTTTGAACTCTGGCCAGACAGGCCCCTGGGAAAGGGATGATGGGTAGCTCCATCAGCTCCAGGCCTCTGTCAGCCCTCTAAAGACTGACCATTTCCCCCCAAACCTCCCTGCTAGGTGCCCCCTCTCCCCCCCATTTCACAATACTGATGATACCTCTTCTCTCCCTACCACTCCCATTACTGGAACTTTCAGGTTTCCGCAGTAGAGCTGCCCCTAGTTCTGACCCAAGACCCCTGCAGTGATCCCTGATGCTGTTCCTTTCTCCCTCCCCCATTGCCTGTTTCTTGGATGACAGTTGGATAGATGTAATTAGTTATCATCATCGGAAAGAATTTCCTGAGATTTTGGGGAAGGATGGTGGGAAAGCCCTCTTAGGGGGAGCCCCTTAATTTCCAGTACAAACTCTGGAGAGTGCCAACTCTGTGCAGCAGGGGTCAAGTTCTGGGGTCGGAGAACAAAGGGTGGGCTGAGGAAAGGAGCAGCCAGACCCAAGGACACACATAAACTGTACGGTAGGGGCTCCAGGGAACTCTTGTGCTGTTCAGCATTCCGTAGTTGGCTGATCCTTAAGACCTTTATTTTCCATTCCCTCAACTCTCAGTCTCTCCCTTCCCAAGACGGGAACAGACTCCACCTGTGCTTTGGGTGCTGCTTGAAGCCACACAGGATGAAAGGAGGTAGAGTGATGCCTTCTCTCTCCCCATTCCCGCCAATGAATTTTGCAGCTGGTGTCAGGGGGCCTGGGTCTCCTTAGCTGATGGGGAAACCTAGAAGCCTGCCTATGTTTAAGAAATTAGGCATAAAGGGCATATTTCCCAGACCTTAAGATCAGGGAAAGAACCCGGCTGGTAGGTCTCAAAGGCTAGGAGGGACTCCGAGACTGAGGTGAGGAAGGAGCTGCTTGGGGAAGTGTGTGTGGGGGGGGTGTTCCCACTCTTGCTTGAGGTCAGAAAGGGTTCTCTGGGCAGTGTGCCTGGCCCTCCCACACCTTCCTCTTTTCTCAGAAGAGCCAGGGTGGGGCGGGGGCGGTAGTTGGCTGGGCAGAGTGGGGGCCCTACTTAAGGAGCTCCCTGCGAGCATCACTGCAGATCTAGCTCCAGGAGCCAGAGAGGAGGCTTCATGGGTAAGTGGCGCCCCCTTTCTCTCAACTGGAGGAGGGTGAGGGTAGGGTGGCTCCTGAGCCTGCTGGTTTACCTTTCCCTCTCCAGGGATGGGCTGCAGCTCTGCTTGGTGAGTGGGAACAGTACCCGGTCTTCCCTTTAACTCTCTAGAAAGTGAAAGTGTGTTTCAGGGAAATCACCCTCTATCATTCTCCTATCTTTTGAGTACTTCAGATGAAGAGAGTTTTCAGGGAGCTGGGACTCCTGGGCCCCTCTCTTGGGGATTCACATTTTGGGGATCCCCTCTGGCTCAGGAAGCCTCTTAGTCTTTAGAAAGATGCCCTTCTCAGTATACATATTCTCCCAACCCCTCGCTTCTCCAGCTCCATATCTGGTCCCACTAGGAGCACATCTTGGCATGAGATGATGGGACTGACTCAGCAGTACCCACAGAATTCTTGTTAAGGCCTTAGTCCCCTCCCCTCATATCCTACAACAATTCCTTTTGAAATTCAAAGAAACATCGCTGCTTTCCCTAGCAATGGGCTCCTATTTTCAGCTCCAAGCTAGATCCTTACTGGGATAGGAGGAATCTTGAGATCCCATGTTCCTTATCTGACCCATCCTGGGAATGGGGAAAAATTCACAGAAGAGAGCATGGGAGGGCAGCATCAAGGCTGAGAGAACTTTGGCCACCTGGCTCTGAGAACTGAATTCCATAGGCTGTGAGCTCTAGCAAATGCCCTAGGGACTCAGTTCTGGTGCCCGGCTGTGCTACACCATCAATACTCAGGTCACCAGGAAGCTGCTGGCTGAGGCTCACAGAACCCCAGCCAGGTGCTCCTCTTCAGCTCAAAGACTTGAATGTTCCCCCCAAACTCCTTTCCTTTCCAATAATGTCTTCTTCTTTCTTTCTTTTTTTTTTTTTAATCCTCACCAGAGGACTTTTTTTTTCCATTGCTTTTGAGAGAGAGGAAGAGAGAGAAACATTGGTACAAGAGAGAAGCATCAATTGGTTGCATCCCAAACACATCCAGACCAGGGATTGAAAGTGCCTGCTTCCCTGGCTGGTGTGTGACTCAGTGGATTGAGCATGGGCCTCCGAACCCAGTCAGGGCACATGCAGAACCCAGTCAGGGCACATGCCTGGGTTGTGGGCCAGGTCCCCAACTGGGGGTGTATGAGAGGCAACCACACATTGATGTTTTTCTCCCTCTCTTTCATCACCCTCCTTTGCCCTCTCTCTAAATTTGGATAAATAAAATTTTTTTAACTTAAAAGAAAAAGGAAGTGCCTGCACTCAGACCAGGAAACGAACTCACAACCTATGTATATGCCCTGAACAGGAATCGAACCCACAATTTTCTGGTTGCATGACAACAATCTAATCTACTCAGCCAACTGAGCCACACTGACCAGCCATTAAAGTCTTTCATGGTATGGCCTCCACTTAGCTTTCAAGCCTGATCAAGCCTGATCTTCCAATGAAACCCTGCTGCTTCCTCCTGCTTCCTGCTCCTGCTGCCATACTTTTACTCATACTGATCCCTCCTCAGTGCTTCCTGGGACACCTCCTTCCCATCACTATTTGTTGGAATCCTCTACATCCTTCCAAGCCTCTGTCAGATGCCTCTCAAGAAACTTCTTTCAACTCCCCAATGGTGCATACGATCTCCTGGAAGTCCTCCACAACACTCCTCCATCACAGCTCAATTCATGAGCCCCTTTAGTGTCTAGTACATTGTTCTGCATATAGTGCCTGTTTAATAAATGTTCCTTAAATTTTGCTGAGTATGTCTCATATATGAAGATGAGGCAGTTTAGCCTAGAGGTTAAGACTACAGTCAGATTTCCCAGATGCATTCTCCATGTATGACCTTGGGTTAGTTGTTAACCTCTATAGGCCCGATTTTCCTCATCTGTAAATGGTTTTGTGAAGATTAAATTGAGTTAATAGTTTCTATACAGAGCTTTAGCACAGTACCAGCACATAGTAAGTGTGAGATTGTCATGATTCTTTTTCTGCTCTCTTGAGCACGATGTGAGCTATCTAGCTGAGAGGCAGAAGAGGGCTAAAAGTTGGTCAGTTAAAATTTGAGTGAAGGGCTCCAGTCCAGGTGCCAGGGTGGGTAATGCTGGGACAAGCCCAGGAGGAGGAGGCCATCAGGATCAGGGTTTGGTGGCCCACGCCCTGCTGGGATCTAGGACCTCTGGATTCCCACCTACTGTGTGACCTGGGGTGAGTCACTCCCTCTCTTTGGCCTTGGTCTCCCAGCATAATGTATATTGAGGGTGTTGGACCAGGTGACCAGCAAAGTCCCTGGCAGCCAGGCTGTTTTATGATTTCTAAACATCTAAGTGTCAAGTTCAAAGAAAAGATCAAAGAAGGAAGCATCTGGGCTTCCTTACATCTACAGGACTAGGAGCAAGCCCTGGGGTTTGGAAGTACAGGCCATGTTAAACTGAACTGAGTGGCGGCACCCCCTTCAAAAGCCTGTAATCAGAGGATAGGGATAAGCTTGTGTGCAGCCTATGGACACTTCCAAAGCGTAAGTGAAAGCCTTGGGAGAAATGTCTGTGAGCAATGTGGATCTTCAGAGATGGGGGACTTTTCAAGGGTCTGGGCCCAAAAGGATAGAGAAGGGGAGACAGAACTCACCTTACTTGGTGTGAAACCCAACATTTACTTGAAACCTGCCTTGTTTCACAAAAGAATTTGAGGGGGCTTACAAGCATGAAGACAATTCTCCAAGATTAAAACAAAATCTGTAACATAGATATGTAGTACATTTTAAATGTATATCCTTTTGACCTAGAGATTCAATTTACTTGTTATTACATTTTTACTTTTAGTTAGAAATTATTTCAAACTTACAGAAAAGTTGCCAGGATAGTGCAACGAACTCTTGCTTATCCTTCCACCAGATTTACCAACTGTCAATATTTTGCATGTTTCTTTCTCTAATCTATAGTCCTTATTTCAAGTCTTGTTATTTGTCCCAACCATGTCCTTTATAACAATTTTCATTCTGGTCTGAGATCTCAAACAGGATCATGCATTGCACTGTTTTCAAGTCTCTTTAGTCTCCTTTGACCTGAAATAGTCTCCCTGCCTTCGTTTGTCTTTTATGACATTTTTGAACAATAAAAAACAGTGGGGTTGTGTCTCAATTTAGGTTTATCTGATGTTTCCCCATGACTATGCATTACTGCTGAACTGATGTGGTGTTTTCCAGTTTAACATATCAGAAATCACATGATGTTGATGTGTCTCTGGTAAAGAAAAAATTTTCAAGACACCGTTGTTAAAGACGGTAAGAAAGACTTGATTCAAGGAGTATTGCAATGGCTTTAGAGTGTCATTCACCAGTTTTCCCTACTATATTACTAGGTTACTGTTTACTTTGTAATTAATAAATACCTTGTTGGAGCATACTTTGAAACTATATAAGTATCCTGTTTCTCATCAAACTTTCACCCATTAGTTTCAGTATCCATGAATGATTCTCATCTGAATCAATTCCTGTGATGGTTGTGAATGGTGATTTTCTAATTTTATTATTCCTTCTATTGTAAGGAAGAGCTTTCCTTTCTTATTTATTTATATATTTAGATAATTTTAGTATAGACTTCTGTATCCTTATTTTATTCAGGTTACAATCTTTTCCTGTGATTATATGCTTTGATGCTTAAATTGTCCCTGGTTTGGCTACTGGAAGTCCCTTCAAACTGGCTCCTTTGTTCTTTTGACATTTTTGAGTAGTCCTTGATTTTCTGGAACAAGTTGTTCCACGCTAATCTCCTACCTTCCCTGCCACAGCCTTGGAATGAGCCACTTTCCAAGGGCTCCTTTTAGTGGAGAATGGAATTCAGAACCAGAGGTCTGGGAGCTGGCTGTCCTTGTTGCTACTAGGGTGTCATTGTTCAATGATTCAATTTCTATTTCTAAGACTTTATATTCTACAATACAATTTAACACTTGTGTTCATGAACAAAGCTGTATGTTCAAGGATATTTGTTTTCTTATTACCTTCATTCCTTCCCAGTATGACCATTCCATCTTCTTATTTTGCCTATATTACTTCAAAAGCCTCCTAACTGGTCTCCCTATTTCCACAATGGTCCCTCTACAGTCTCTTTTTCATACAACGTGCAGAATAATTTTTTTAAACCTGATCACTCTTTCTCCTGCTCATAACCCTCTGCCCAACACCCCCAAAATAAAGTAAAAAATTCTCAAATTTTTTGAAATTCTTTTTTTTTTTTTTCCCAATTAAGAGTCTATTAAGAGTTTATTATAAATTTGTATCATGGGCCACAAGGAAATAAAAGGACTATGTACAGTCTTTTGGGAAACAGGCAGGGAGCTGAGGAGGGCCAAGATGAGTCTAGGGCCTTGGTGGGTGCATTCCCGGGGGAGGTGGCCCTCGCATTCCTGGGGGAGAGGGCCGCATTCCTGGAGGGGGTATGCCCATTGGAGTTCCTCTTCCAAGGGAAATCCCCATTGGGGGACCCATGGGAGGCCTCATACCAGGAGGTGGGCCCATCATGCCTGGAGGGGGTGCTCCTCAGCCTATAGGTGGGGGAGGACCCCCACAACCCGGTGGGTACTGGGTGGGGGCCTCTGCAATACTGGCTGTGGCAGCGGCAGCAGCAGCTGCAACGGTGCCTCTTCCTTGTGGAGTCATCACCTGTTGGGATGGCCCACCAACCCCAAGAACAGGCCCAGCAAATTCTTCAGGGGCCTGGGGCATGGGAACTCCAGCTGGGATTCCTCTGCCAGCAGCCCTGCCGATCCCTGGCCCCCCAGCAGCTCCAGCAAGTGGCACGCGAACAATGCCAGTATCTTTGGGAGGGGGTCCCTCTACTGTCATTGAGACCAGGTTCTCCCCTCGAAGCAGCACCAGACCAAGGTCTCTCTTCTCTTCTCTCTGCTTGTTTTGAGTTCTTTGGCTTGATCTTTCATCACAATCACATAGGATCAAATTCATATGCTTGTCGAAAGCCTTGAAGGTGCCAATGAAGATGCGACCGTCTTGCAGGGTGCACCTCATCCTGTAGTCGATGTGCTGCAGCATCTTTCTGCTCTTGCCCACAGTCATGGTGGAAGTTCTGATGGCTCCAATTCCCGCCGGATTCGCCTGCACAAAGGCCTAACTGTCTTCCAGTAGTTCGCTTCCCGCCTCCGCCGCCAGAATTTTTGAAATTCTTAATGTCCCTGGACTCATTTCCTCATTGCGAGTAGAAGTGATGATGTTAGAACATCTCATAAGCTTTTTGAGAAGATGCCATAAAATCCTGCATGTAAAATGTTTACAACAATGCCTGAAATTCTCAATATTTGGCTTCAAAATGCCAAAGGATCTGGTTTTATCTCTAACTTCATTAACGACCACTTTTTCACTCGCTCACAGAAAAGAACACTCCAGCCGCAGAGTTGTTGCACCTGCTTTTCTCCCCAAGGTATTCAATTGGCTTGTAAAGGTCATTATTTGTCTCCACTTGAGTCACTTTCTTTTAAAGTATATTTTATTGATTATATTGTTATAGTAGTCCCAATTTTTTTCCCTTTGCTCCCCTCTTCCCAGTGCCCCACTTCCCTCCAGCAATCCCACCCCCTTATTTCATGTCCATGGGTCATGCATATAAGTTCTTTGGCTTCACCCTTTCCTATATTATTCTTAACTATCCCCTGTCTATTTTGTACCAACCAATTATGCTTCTTAGTCCCTGCACTATTTCCCTATTTCTCCCCCTTCCCCCTCCCAGCTGATAACCCTCCAAATGATCCCCATACTTATGATTCTGTTCCTGTTCTGCTTGTTTAGTTTGTTTTTATTTTTTAGAGTCTGTCGTTGATAGTTGTGAGTTTCTTGTCATTTTGATGTTCATAGTGTTGATCTTTTTCTTAAATAAGTCCCTTTAACGTTTCATATAATAATGGCTTTGTGATTATGAACTCCTTTAGCTTTACCTTGTCTGGGAAATACTTCATCTGCCCTTCCATTCTGGGTAGAGTAGTCTTGGTTGTAGGTCCTTGCTTTTCATCACATGGAGTACTTCGTGCCAGTCCCTTCTTGCCAGCAAAGTTTCTTTTGAGAAATCAGACAATAGTCTTATAGGTACCCCTTTGTAGGTAATTCTCTGCTTTTCTCTTGCTGTGTTTGATTCTCTCTTTAACTTTAGCCTTTGGCATTTTAATTATGATGTGTCTTGGTGTGGTCCTCTTTGGGTCTAGCTTCTTTGGGACTCTCTGTGCTTCCTGGACTTGTATATCTATTTCCTTCACCAAATTTGGGAAGTTTTCCTTCATTATTTTTTACATAAGCTTTCGATATCTTGCTCTTCCTCTTCTCCTTCTGGTACCCACATGATTTGGATGTTGGCATGTTTAAATTTGTCCCAGAGGTTCCTAAGCCTATCCTCATTTTTTTCAATTCTATTTCCTCATTCTGTACTGGTTGACTGTCTTTTTACTTCCTTATGTTCCAAATCATTGATTTGAATCCCAGTTTTTTTCCCTTCACCACTGGTTTTGTGTGGATTTTCCTTCATTTCATTTAGCATAGCCTCCACTTCTTCCCTTATGCGTTTGTGATATGTATGCATATGTCAAGTCTGTGAGCATCTTTATCACCAGTGTTTTGAACTCTGCATCTATTAGGTTGGCTATCTCCTCGTTTGTTGGGTTGGCTATTTTCTCACCGCTTAGTTCTCCTACTGGCACCTTGATCTGTTCCTTCTTTTGGGCCATATTTCTCTGTCTCCTTATCTTGACAGGCTCCTGTGTTTGCCTCTGTGTCTTAGGTAGAGCTGTTACACCTGTTACATTGTAAGGGGTGGAGTCTTAGGTATTCATCAGTACAGGGCGACCCATTTCACCACTTTGTGGTGCTGTGTATGGGGGAGGGGTCTGAGAGGGAACAATGCTGCTAGCTTAGCACTTGCCCCTTTTCCAGGCACTTCTCCCACTTCTCTATGGGACTGGCACCTCTTTAGCTGTTGCCCTGGCCGTCGTTCCCAAAGTGGGTGAGTTTGCAGACATTCTAGGACCATGGGGGCCCTTTAAACAAGTGGTCAAGAGTCAGTTCTTTAGAGAAGCCTTCCTTAGCTATACTGAAAAGAGTAACCCATCATTTATCACAGACATTGCATCATATATTCACCCATTTGATGGTTGTCAGTCTCTATTTCTCTACATTGCAACTTTAAAGTGAGCTCCATGAGGGCAAGGACTTATTTGGTTTTCTACTGTATCCCCAGTGTCTCGAATACTGCCTGGAATATTGCAGGCTTTTTGGTGCTTTCTGAGTGAATGAAGATAACTTTCACTTCTCGGGCTTTGGCACCCACCATACCCTCTGTCTGACTCCATTCTCACCCTTCTGTTTGTATGGCTAACTACTTCATATTCTGTAGATCTCAGCTTAAGTGTCACCTCCTCAGAGAAGCCTTCCATAATTCTTATTCTAAGTTCAGTTCCACTGCCTCATTTGCATTTTCTATTTCGGCCTCTATTCCCACTGTACTATTTATAACAACCTCCCTTTATCTATTGGCCTGTTGCCCCAGCCGCATCTGTCCCATTAAAATGCAAGTTCCAAAAGGCAGAGATTATGTCATTCACTACTGTATACCCAGGGCCTAGAACAAGTTGCTGGCAAATAATAGGCTCTCAAGAAATTTGGTGGCTGGACTTTCAAAGGCTAAGCTGGAAGGAATCCAAATGTTATAGAATATTGGGTGGCTATTAAAGAATGAGGTATCTCCATGTGTATGGGCATGGAGTGATGTCCAAGGTGTACTTAATGTAAAATGCAGGTGGCAAAAACTGAGATTCTTCTTGTGTAATTAATATCATGTGTATAGAAAAAAATATATAGATTGGACTCCAGTGATCATTTGGGGGTGAGGAATATTAGAAAAATTTTAACTTCCTGTATTCTATATTTCTGTATTGTAACCTTAAAAAAATCACTTATATTTGAGCACTTAGTACATGCCAGGCATTGTTGTAAACATTTTACATGCAGGATTCCATGGCATCTTCTCAAAAACCTTATGAGATGTTCTAACATCATCACCTCCATTTGCAATGAGGAAATGAGTTCAGGGACATTAAGTAACTTGCCTAAGGTCACACAACAGACCCATCACACTACACCACCTCTGTGTTTTTATCATTAAAAAAAAAAAGGAAAGGACAATAAGATGAAACTAGGGGTAACAATTTAGGATCCAGGCTTTGCACAAAAGGTGCTAATAAGCAACTTGGCTCTGAGCTCCCTAGAAACCAAGGCAAAGAGAAAAATATGATCAGTTGTGAGATCTTTGGTGCTTCAGAGATAAAAGATGAGAAACACCTTTCCCAGGTGCTGAGGTTTGAGAGACCTTTTGCATGAAGCTCATAAGCACAGCAGTGTTCAATCAAGTGGTCTACAGCTTCAGCGACATAGCTTGTATACCCAGGTAGCTGTTGGCCTGTTACAAATGAAAGTTCAGTAAAGCTATTCCACAAGGAGCCTAATTTATACGGCCAGGGTAACAGATCAGGTGGTCCGGCTAGACCCATAGTTAAAATTAGATGTGTGGCCTAACCCTCCAGCAAACTCTCACAATATTAAAAATTCGACCTATTAAAGACTATTAGCAAGAATCAGGAGACAAGAAGTGATATTCATCTTAAATTTCAACCCTAGTGAATTTTCCAAGTAGGTTGGTTGGTTTTAACGCTTCTTTTACAAATAAATTGACTCGGAGAGCATAGTTACATGACTAGAATATGTCAGCGCCAGCTCTATATCTGTCTTGGACATCCCTTCCCCAGACATGCCTGCCATCTATGCTTCAACAAGAGCTTATGCCCTCAGAATCTCTCTGTGGGAGGTGGGTCGCAGGACACAGGAGGGTGTCATCCTGCCTGCACACAGCAGGAGAATGAAGAGGGGCTACGTGCAGCCAGTGAGGAGGCACACTTTTTGCGTAGTTCCACTATTATCCCTCCCAACTCCTTGCGTCCCAGTCAGGGAAGTAAGGCTCACATTACACAGATGAGGAAACTCTCACCACCGAACATAAAAATGACCTCGCGGTATGCATCTGACTTCGCTCATTTATTTTTCATTATAATCCGGGGATAGATGAGCCCTCAGCTTGGGGAGTTCGGGAGCTTTGCTAGAGGGAGAAAAGAAAGGAAAAGTGGGAGCTTCTAAGGGGAAGAAGATGGGGAGGAAGGAGAGAAGGAACAGGGTCCAGGCCCTTCTTCCACCCCACACTGAGGCTGCCCAAGTAGAAGAAAAGGGCAACAGGACACCCACCTACAGATGTCCTTGATCCTGTCTCCCACATCCCACAATAACACGAAAGAAATCAAGGAGTGCAGGAAGTGGGCGGCGGGCAGTCTTGGTAAAAAAGCAGAAAGACTTGGCAGGTGCACCCAGCCCCGACGCAAAGCTGAGGTCTCCCTCCTCGTCCGGGAGGAAAGCCGCCAGCTCTGGGGCGCCCTCAGCCGAGGCCTTTCCTCTTCTTCCGGCGGCCGCGCTCCGCCGCTTCTCCGGCGGGGCTGCGACCGCCGCCGCCGCTGCTGCAGCTGCTGCCGGCAGATGGGCGCAGCAGGCGCCTCTGCACGCGGTACTCTGGCTCGCCGACGCGCGGCGCGGCCTGCAGCAAGAACTCGCCGTCGCGGAAAGTGATGCGCACGTCGGTGCGCGGGTACGTGCCGTACACGCGCCGCAGCTCTCGGAGCACAAAGTCGGGCAGCTCCAGGCGCTGGTCCAGCACGCGCTCCACGCGTCCCCAGCGCAGCTCCACTTGCAGGCTACCGCCCTCCGGCCACTGTGCCAGACTCTGTGCCGCCGCTGTCCCTGCCGCTGCGGGCGCCGGCAGCGACGGCCCCGAGTAGCCCAGCGCTGGGAAGGGCGGGCGCAGAGTCGCGGCGGAGGCCTGCGGGAAGGCCCACCAGGGCGGCACGGCCCCCACGGATGCGCTCGGACCGTGGAAACAGTGGTATTCCCGTGGCGCCGTCCAGTCGCCGGCACTCAGGGCTGGAGGCCAGCTGCAGAAGTTGTGGGCCTGGATGGGGGGCAGCAGCAGAGAGCCGGGCAGGTAGGTGTAGGTGAGGGGCTGCAGTGGAGACCAGACGCCTTCTCCAGGCGCCAGGCAGCTGTATGAGTACATGGCAGCAGGTATTTTTACTGGGGCCTGGTCCCGGTCCAGACCTGTAACGGGTGTGTGTGTGGATACGCTTTGTTCTTATTAACACCACCCGTCCCTGAGGCCTCCTAATCCTGGGCCCTGGTTCATAGCATGAGGCCGAGCGTACCTCCTGGCTTTTGAAGACCCTTCCTAAAGTGTTTAGCTCCCCTCCGTCCCAGGGTTGAACCGGAACCCTAATCTCCCAGCACACAGTGAGGACCCAACGCCTTTTCAAGCCCTTAGTCCTGAAATGCTCTTCCACTCACTCATCTCCTTAAGCCAGGGGTAGTTGGTCCTCAGCATTTGGGGGAGCCACAGAGGTCCAGAGCAGGGCTCCTCTCCACCACTTTTTAGTTGGGCTGCTCCCTTCCATGCTCTGCCTCAGCCACACCTCCCGGTTTCCAGGCAAAGGGAAACACGAGCTGGCGGGGATCCAGCCAGCCTGTGTCTACACTGGGTGAGCCAGCTGGTTTATCCACAGTAACCTAGATGCTCAGCCCTGTGCTCAGTGATGCCCTCACCACAACATGCTCAGACTCACAGTCAGTTATGGTAAAGGCAAAATTCAGCCCCATGTCTGTCTCAAGACAACCTAATCATCAATCCATATAAGGTGCCTTTGAGGCTGTCATCTTACAGCCCTGCTCTAGAATGTTACATAAGAACTGACAGTTCTAAATAACCATGTGCAGTACATGGTGATATCATTCTCATTTATTTATACATTTTAAAAATATTCATTTATTTTTAGAGAGGCGGGAAGGGAGGGAGAAAGAGAGGGAGAGAAACATGGATTGATTGCCTCTTGCCTCTTGCACACCCCCAACTGAGGACCTGGCCTACAACTCAGGCATATGCCCTGACTGGGAATTGAACCAGCGACCTTTCAGTTTGCAGGAGGACACCAGCCAACTGAGCCACAACAGTGAGGGCATCATTGTAATTTAATAGATGAGAAACCAGAGACTCAGAGAAATTAGGCCATTTCCCAGGGTCAAAGTCAGTAAGTGGCACAGTGGTATTTGAACCCTTATTCTAAAGCCCAGAAGCTAGTCGTTGGAAACCAGAAAGATTGCTTCATCTAGACAGGATGAGCCCTGTCTGAACTCCAATCCCCTCTTGCTACAGGTCACTGCCCTCTACACTTTTCTTCCCCAGTGGGGTGGGTGGTAGTTGCTGGACGATTAAAACTGGTGTCTTCTCCCAGCTGTTGGGCTTCCAGGCCATCATACTTTCCTTCCCCCCTCCTGTTGACTCAAGCAGCATTACCAATAACCCCCACAGATTCTCCTGGATTCTTAGCATCCCTCAAAGCCCGGCTACCCTCTGGGAAGGTCCCCTACTCTCCCTCATCCCCCAAGATATCCATGGTCTTATCTATTGGAAAATGTGAATATATTACATGGCAAGAGGGGATTAAAGTTACAATGATATTAAGGTTATTAGCTGATCTTGATCATCCTTGATTGGGTGGATCCAATGTAATCACAAGGATCCTTAAACCTGGAAGAGGGAGAAAGAATGATGTAATACAAGAATGGACCAGCCATGGCTGGTTTTGAAGATGGAGGGGGATCATAAGCCAAGGGATGTGGGCAACCGCTAGAAGCTGGAAAAAGCAAGAAAATGGTTTCTTCCCTAGAGCCTCCAGAAAGGAATGCAGTCTTGCCAACACTTTGATTTTAGTCAGTGAGATCCATTTCAGACTTCTGACCTCCAGAGCTGAAAGGTAATAATTTTGTGTAGTTTTAAGCCACAAAGTTTGTGGTATGGTAATTTGTTACAGCACCAATAGGAAATTTATATACCCCTCTACTCCTTTTTGTAACTTTGCCCCTCCCTCCAAGCCCAGCACCTGAGGAATGTCCAAGACTACTTGTAGACTGACCTCACCCCTGCCTGGAGCTCACTGATGGAACCTGTGGGAGTTGCCAGTTTCTCCACCTGCTCCCACTTCCCCATGGGGCCCTGGTCACAACTGGGTGGGAGGTAGGGAGAGTGTGAAACCAAGCTTGAGTTGGAGCCTGGAAGGATGAGAAGCCTTCACTTTAAAAAATATTTTTATTCATTGATTTGAGAGTGAGAAACAGGAATTTGTTTTCCCCCTTATTGATACATTCATTGGTTGCTTCTTGTATGTGCCCTGATCAGGAATCAAACCCTCAACCTTGGTGTATTGGGACGATGCTCTAACCAACTAAGCTACTTGGCCAGGGAAGCCTACAGTTTAATACTGGTCCCTACATGCTTGCTGAAGACCTCTGCTGGTCTAAGGAGGGAGTTTACAAGCAAAAGAAAAATAAGGACCAAGCTGTGATTTTTTTCAGCATTCATTCACTTTGATTGCAGTACCAGCCCCCAGATTTATTGAGAGTAAACTGGTTCTAGGGGAGTTGGCTCCATTCTGTCCTTAAATTATGGGTGATGTAGGGCTAAACCAATCAGCACTGTCATCCCTCTGGCCATAGCGGTTAGTTTAGACTCAATTTGGGCCTATGGGAGCTTAGCCCAAAATGCTGTTCTCCTGTTGGGTGAAAAGAAGTGCTCTCTTTTCCCTGGACAGACATTTGAAAGATTGCAGTCTGGGTGGAGAGATGAAGACCTGCCTGAGCATGGAACCACAGACATGGAGCTAAGGGACAGAGAGAGAGGTCGGGTCCTGATGATATCATTTGAATCCTGGACTTTAAAGTTACACAAGCCAATAAATTTCTTTTTTTCCCCTCCAGTTTTGTTTTGTTTTTTCCTTGAGATATTGACATACACTGCTGTATTGGTTTAAGGGCTAGAGCATAATGACTTACATATATTATGAAATGATTACCACAATAAGTTTAGTTAACATCCATCGTCGTCGTCGGCAGCCGTCCGTCTCGAGAGACGATGGTGTAGCTTCTTAAGAGTCTATCTGCACCGCCGAGAATGGCTGTGCAGTCCGACTCGGGAGTGACACGATATCTGTCTCCTCCCGTGTTGAATCAACATCTTGCGATGACGCTGGAGTGTCCTCTCCAGTGAAGCTGAAGCTACAGAGCCTGGGCAGGGTGATATGGAGGGTCTGCTGTTGCCCATGCAGCAGACCCCCCCTCTCTTCGCAGCTGAAGGGCCCAAGGGAAAGACGGAGTCAATACAGCTTGGCTTCAGGTGCGCCGCAGGAGTTGCCGGTGTTGACTACAACGTCAAACCGCCTTAGGGACTCCGGCTCCGGATTTTCTGTCGGGGTTTACTCCCTTAGCCTTTTATAATATGTTGTTTGTATCCATAATCTCATATAAAAAAAGGAAAAAATACTTTTTTGTGATGAGAACTCTTAGGATCTACAACAGTGTTAACTGAAGCTATCATGTTGTCCACTACATCCCTAGTACCAATTTATCTTATAACTGGAAGTTTGTACCTTTTGTACCTTTTGACCACTTTCATTCAATCCCCCCTCACCACCTCTTCCCAGTTAAATACCTTTTTTTCCTTAATCTAGTTCGAGTGGAGTCTTTTTTTCCGTTTTACAGATAGCCAGTTGTGTTTACTTCATGTAAATTTAACTACAGAGGACATATTGAAATGGATATTTTTTATTACAAAGCATCATTACCTTAGTCTTTAGAAAATAAAATATTTAGGTTATTATACTATGGAGTGGAGTCCTCTATTGCTTGCATCAACAATACACTCCAAGTGTTCCCCTGCCCCCCGTATTTTATTATGAAAACTTTTCAAATACAGCAACCTGAGTAGCTTTTGATCAGTGAACCCCATGATCAGAGGCTCTCTTGTCCGCAAAGTAGGGATATATTGTCAAGAGAGAGGCTGGAAGCCAGTCTTGGAGGAGATTGGCTTCCAGTCATGAAAACTGACAACCAAGATAGGCACAGGGGAAGGAAAACTGAGATGGGAGCAGATTCACCTGGACCTGATACTAAATAATGTCTAGCTGGAGAGGGTAGAATAGAGGTGGGTAAACAAGTTTGGGCTTGGTTGCCTAAGTTGGTTGTCAAGACAACCCTGGAGATTAGAAAAACAACAACAAAAACATAGTGGCAAGTGGAGGTTGAGGAATGGTGAGTTCAGTTGGGAAGTTTGGGGAGCTGTCCAGCAGCAGTTTTATATTCAGGCTAGAAATGGGAGGTGGGGGAGTCATAAAGGAAAATGGAGTAGGTGACGTTATACCAGAACAGCTGCTACTGTGGTGTGCATCACATTGTGTCTGCTCATTTATTGGGTTCCACTTAATGCCTTTTGAGGGCAGGAATCTTGTTTTTGAAGTCCCCTTTACTTCCTATAGCCAATGTTCTGACAAGTCTGAGTGAACAAATGAAAGGAGTATTGAAAATGAAAGCTTGGAGGACCTTCCCTCTGCCTTTAGAAAGCCCTGGGAAAAAGTGAAGGGGACTGAGGAGAAGTTGTTAGGTAGGAGAACATGGTGGAACCTGTATCAGAGAGGCTGGGAGCCAAGGAAGGAGAGAATTTCAAGGGGAGTGTTTGTGTATCTATCTGTCCCAGGATCCAGGGACTGATATCACTCAAGAAGTCAGGCAGGCAATATGACCTTCAGTCACACCCCAGTTAGCTCTGTGCTTGCCAACCAGGAAGGGAAATCAGAGATCATCACAAGGTCAAGCCCTGGTAACAACACAAAAGGATAACTTGTTATACCGTCTGTAAAACCAGAGGGCTCAGGAGCCTCAGAGTGTAACCATGGGGCCTCAAGTGCAACACAGGGGCCAAAGTCTTTCCTATTGTTTCACATCTAGTTCTGGCCCTTTGGCTGCCCTCCCTGTTCCCTGTTCCCCAACTAGGCATGCAGGGAGGGCTAAGTAAAGATTCAGGGTTTGCTTTGAAATAAAGGCACATGCTGGCCAGAGACAGAAAGGCAGAAGCACTGCCTTAGTCAATTTACGAAGGCCCTACCACACCAGACCCTGTGCTGAATGTTGGGTTTCTTGCCCTTTATTCTCACAGCCAGGAATGCACAGATGAGGGTAAGGGTAGAGATGGGGCTTTCTGGAGCAGGAGAGGTTGCTGAAATTGCTGGAGTCTAAAAGAGAAATGATGTGTATGTGTGTGGCTTAGGAGAGACACAGGAGGTAAGAAGAGAGTCTGAAGGGGCAGGAAGAGGGAGAAGAGAAATGAGACAAACTGGTGGGGGATGAATGCTGAGGGCAACGTTTATGAGGTCCCTGGGGATTTCCCAAGAACTGGTTGAACATACATTAGCCCCCCGACATCAGGACTCTTGTGTTGGGACCATTTGCTGTGGGTGGGCCCTTTACTAGGTTGTCAGGAAGAAGGAAGAGAATAATATTTCTGTTAACAACAAGCAACAAAGGCATAAGGACCAAAAATTTGCAAGACTCGTATGCCCCTGTTTCTCATTTAATGCCCAGAATATCCTCATAAGGCAGAATATAGAGACTCAGAAAAGGAGTGGCCATAACAAAGAAGTGGTGGAGCTAGGGGACTGAGTCCCAGGTCCACTAAAAGCCATGCTCTTTGCCCTCTCTCCCAGGGTATGGAAACAGCAGGTCTGGAGTGTGTACTGTTTGATTGCCTGGAAATTTAACCAGATTACAGGCCTGTTGGAAGAAGACAAAGGACATCCTCACCAGATTATACTAAGCAAAACAGAACTTTGAGGGCCTGCAGGGGTAAGAAGAGGAAAGACTTCTATTCTGGAAATCAGGAAAGCTGGATTCCAGCTTGTCTAGACCTCTTGCTTTTAGTGTGATTGTTATAGAATCTGAGCCTCAGTTTCATCTGTAAAATGGGTATAATAGCACCTACCTCCAGAAAATGATTTAAGAACTCAACAGAGAATGCACATGAAGTTCTTGACTCAGTACAGTGCACATAGTGAGAGCTTATTCTTATATTTTATTATTTCTAACAGGAGGAGGTTGGGCTGCATGGTTGCTCTCTTAGGGCCTGGTGCCTGTGCCCACAGCTGCAGCTGGGTCTTTCTGCTCTTCAGAGTATCACAAGCCAACATCAGGGAGTTCCAGGTGGTGTCACTGCTGTCTCCTTATCTCAGTGTGCATCCAGCCAGACAACAGGCTTGAAGAAGGGTGCTGAGCTCTCTTCATTCTCTGAATTAATATAATACTAAGGAAAGATGGGGGAGAGTAGAGTGGATGCTGAAAACAACCTTGCTGATTTAAACTTGTCAGCTGAGTGTAAATGAATCAAGAGGCTTTGGCTATAAACTGATAATTTTTAAATTACAAACTGATAAATATTATAAACTGATAAAATCTTGTTGATTTAAACTTAATTTTATTTGAGGATCTTGGGATTTACAATTGGGAAATACAACTAAGCAATACCCAGGTCATTCTGAAGAATAAAGCTGAGAGGTCTTATAGTAAAAAGTACATCCTTGAGAAGAATCAGTCCTGCAGTCTTAGCCTCTGGATGGTAATCTTCCAAATGTCAGGTGCTCTGGACACTGAACATTCTTTTTTGAGATCTTCAGGGTGTTATTTACAGGTTCACATACATATCTTCAGGCATTGCTACACAACTGGAAAGTTCAAAGTTTAAGTTCCCAGGCTAAAGCAAGAATAGAATGATTTCCTCAGCCTACTTTGATTTTAATAATTTAGCAGTTTGACTACATCGATTCCATTTTATTCACTCTTTCCTCAAACTGAAATGACATTAAGCTTTGACGAGGGGATGAGTAGGTCAGATATCCAGGTAACCTGCCCCCGTCTTGCTAGCATCCACCTCCTCTTTTTTGGTCCCTAAGGGCAAGCGCCCATGACAAATATGGCGGCGGCAGCCTCGGGCGCGGGCACCTACCTGCCAGGCGGCGGTCCCCGGAGCTGCGCAGAGCCAATCGCTGGGCGGGGGCGGAGGCAGAGGCTGGGGAAGCAGCCATGGGCGCGCAGGAACACTGGCTCGCACTTGGTTACCGGCAGCCGCGAGTAGGATTCGGTTGCTACGATTGCGGTGAGGGGTTGAACGCGGCGAGGCTCAGGGGCAGGAGTGGGTCAGACTGGGGGGCCAATCAGACGCAAAGGACAGACCGAGGGGGACGGGAGTGCAGTTCTCTCTGGGAGTTCCGGGTACTGTCTGTGGGAGTCCCCGAGGTGATCAGGTTATGGGTTGGGAGAGCCCTTAGGGCAGAGTGGGAGAAGCTTGGGCTCCAGCGGTGAGGGTGGGATCCTTGCACTAGGGCTCCCTGGGGCTGCGGTCGCGGCATGCTTGGGGTCGGATCCATTTCATCGCTAGAAAGGCCCTTAACCCAGGTGACGTAATAGAACCACTTGGGGAGCGTTAAAAGGACACCATGCTGGGCTCCATCCCTAGAAATTCCCATACAATCGGGCAGGGGTGAGGCCTGGGCCTGAGTGTTATTAAGCAGGTGGTTTTAACGTGCCGACTGGCTGGAGAACCACCTTGTGTTTCAATGCCAGTTCCTGAGTAAGCAGCTCCTGGGTTGATCCCAAACTCCTCAGTGCCTTGGGTAGTCCTACGGGGGAAGTTGCTGACCCTTCAGTGCTGCTGTAGTAACCTGCGGGGGAGGGAGAGAGAGAAGGTCCCTCCCCCAATAAGGTGAAATTTCTTTTCCAGCCTGAGGAGGAGGGCAGGTCTGGCAGTGTGCGTTCCCCTAGCAGCCCTGGCCGGCTGGGCCTTGCTGTGGGGAGTCGGGGCAGGAAGACTAGGCTCTGGGGTGTGAAACAGGAAACACAACAGACAACTCTGAGGTCAGCTATTTGTTGAGAAAAGGACACACCTAATGGTTGTACTTTCGTTTGATAATCCGGAGGAAAGACTGGGAATGGATTTGTTTCTCCTGCTTCATAGATGTTAGGAATAAACTCAGATAGCTGGTTAGTGATCATTTAGACGACCCAGGGCTCCCAACTTCAGAGTCTGCTTATTACTAGCCTTTCCTCGCTGCACTCACTGCTTCTCATGTAGTCTCTAGTCCTCAAGGGAATCAGAAGCGAACAGCCACCTCCCTCTGATACCCCTCACTCCAGAGGCCCTGTGTGGCACCCTTCGCGTCCTCCACCAAATGTATCAGCCCCACTCACCCAACCAGGAAGAAGCTACTGTTTTCATCCTTTTCTAGTTCTTTGTCTCCCAGAAGCCTGGTCGGGGCGAGACGGGAGAGTTTTACATCATGCCAGGGGATCTCTCCAAACAGATCTGATTCTGTCACTTTATCACCCCCTATCCCATTGTCCTCAGGACAGAATCTTCTGTGTGGTTTACCACACCCTAATCTAGTGTCTTTCTGCCTCCCTGCTCTGAGCTCTCTTCCCATATTGTTTCTGTGTTTCTTAGCACAGTGCCAGGCACATGATAAAAGCTTAATAAACATTACTTTTGTTATTATCACTAGCCCTCTTTGTGCACCTGTTGCCTTGCTGTAGCTGTTTTACTCAGCAGGATACATCATCATAATCTTGGTGGACTCCCAAGGTGGCCAATTTCTGACTCCCTACAGCCAAGCAGAAGGCAGAGCTGAGGGGCACCATGGGATCTGGGCATGATACTCCTCCTATATCTGCTGCTCTTACCCAGGGCTGGGGAATGCTCATATTGGCCTTGTAGGAGCAAATCAAGCCTACATGTATTAGTTGAGTGCCTCCTGTAGTGAAGGAGCCTGGTGAGGGCAGGAAGCAGAAGTCAGAGGTGGGTCTGACCTGGCCTTGCCTGTAAGGAACTTGGGGGCTGGAGGAGGATGAGAGGCATTTGGATCCTGCTACAGGAGCTGAGGATCTGAAGAAGGGAGAGAACCCCTGACTAGGAGTCCTCAGGAAGGCTGGTGCTACTGACCTAGGCCTTGAAGAAGCAGGATTAGATAAGATGGTGGGGGGAGGTGGGTGTAGTGACATGAGAAATGCTCAGATGTTTTAGTCAAAAACACCAGTTTTGAGTCTTGGCTCCAGCACTTAATACCTCTGATTTGGGGCCAGTTCTTTACCCTTCTGAGCCTTGGTTTCTTCATTTATAAAACAAGGATGGAGATAGTAACCAGACTTGTCAGACAGGATTCATGATAATAGATATAAAAGCCTGGCAAATCCTGTACACCTGAAAAATGGTATATAGTTACAGCTGGGGTAGTGAGGTAGAAGAAACAGGACAAAGAAAGATGTGGTGGTGGTGTTTAAAAAATGATTTGAGGGATGGCAGTATATACCAGGCAGCGAGCAGCATCAGTGTTGGGTGCTAGGAAGACAACTTCAATCAGGGGTTCCAAACTTCAGAGACATGAAAAAAAGTAAGAATAGTACTGTTTAGTGAGGGTCTTCTATGTGCCAACCCTATGCTTGTTTTTAACCCACAGCAAGTTAAGTGGTTGGCTTTATTTTCTCATTTTATATTGGGTTGGCCAAAAAGTCCATTTATTTTTTTTCTATAAAAGACACATTTTTCATTTTCACCAATAACTGTTGATTTAGATATTTTGAGTATATTGGCTATCTCCTGCTGTTGGCTTCTAGTGGGTAGAGGCCAGGGGTGCTGTTCAGCATCTTCCAATGCTACCCAGGTTAAGGACAGTAATAGAGGTGTACATTGTACTTTATAGTCTCAAAACACCTTTAGATTAATCCCACCACATCCTTGTGTGGTGGGTAGGGAAGGTTTATGAGGTCCAATAGTAATGCTCTCTAAAGTGCCCACCACACCCACCATGCTAAGTGCTTTAGTCTTTTCTCATTGACTGCTAACAATAGCCTGCAGAAGGCTGGCCTCCTATCGCAGATCAAGAAACAGGCATAGAGAGGTTAAGCAAATTGCTTCAGGGCACACAGGTGCTAAGTGGTAGAGTCAGGACTTCCAGTGTGTCAGCTTTCAGCAATGTTACTTAGAAAGTGCCAAGGAAACTTGTAGGGTGACAGATATGTTCATGATCTCAAATGTGATGGTTTCACAGGTGCATACATGTTAAAACTGATCAGACCATACACTTTGGATATGTGTAGATTTTTGTATGTCAATGGTACCTCAATAAAGCTGTAAAGCCCTGGCTGGTGTGGCTCAGTATACTGGGTCCCAGCCTGCAAATCAAAGGGTTGCGGGTTTGGTTCCCAGTCAGGGCACATGCCTAGGTTGTGGACCAGGTCCCCAGTTGAGGGCACGCAAGAGGCAATCACACATTGATGTTTCTCTCTCTCTCTTCCTCCCTCTCTTCCCTTCTCTCTAAAAGTAAATAAATAAAAAATTTAAAAAAAGCCGTGAAAGACAAAAGAAAAGCATTTCCCACCAACAGTTCCTTCAGGGGCTCAAGGTTGCAGGGAGAGGCCACCTGGCTGTCTTCCTGCTTTGGGACAAGGTAGGATCACTGTGGCCTGGGAGAGATTCTCATAGACTTAGTGGCTGGTTTCAGGTAGTTTTGGCTGCTTCTCTTTCTCTCATTCCTCCACCACTAGGTATAGATTGGCACCAGGTTGGCACAGGGTTGGGGGTGCATACAGATCTCTTGAGTGATTGCAACTCGGCTTCCAATGAGTCTGAGAGTGACCCAGTGAGATTCCCTCCTGTTCTCCCATCAGAGCCTCCTTCTCACCAATCAGTCACTCCCTGAGTGAGAGCAGTTGAGTCCAGCCCATTCTCCCAGAGAGGGAGATAGACGGAGAAGACCCAGCCCTGTCTTTGAATTCCTGCAGCGGGGGTGGGCATGAGTCTGCTGTGTAGGGGCAGAAGGCATCAGTCGGTCAGGGCTCAAGGAGTTGGAGAAGGTCTCCTGAACGTGGCACTGGCTCCTAAAGGATGGCTGAGATAGAGATGGGGAGACGGGAGGGTGCTTCAGATGGGAGACTCCAGCAAGAACAACGGCCTGGCCAGAGGAGAAGGCGGCTTGAAGATTCAAGGCAGGCCGGGCTGACCAGGCTGGCCAGGCTGGGAGAGGCCCACAGCGGAGGCCCTTGAAGGCTGGGCAGGGAGTGGAAGCCATGGTGGGGAAGGGGGAAGGACAGGTCCGGTGGGGTCATCACTGTTGGGTTGGGCCTGAAGTTAGCTCTCCAGGGCCTGACCCTGCTGGGAAACAGAAGTTTTGGCTCTGTGTGTGCGTATGTGTGAGTAAGTGAGTGTGTGCGCATGCACGTGGTGAGTGCAAGGATGTATAGATGAGGCCAGTGGGCAGCCTTGGGTCACAAGCACTCACAGCGGATCAGCCACTGAGGGTGGGTATAAGTCTCTTAGGGCTGTCCTAACAAATTACCACAAGCTGGGTGGCTTAAAACAACAAAAACTTATTCTCTCACATTCTGGAGGGTGGAAGTCCAAAATCGAGGTATCAGCAGGGCCATGGTCCCTTTGGAAGGGGATCTAGAGGAACCCTTCCTTGTCTCTTCCAGCTCCCGGCACCTGCCCCCAGTCCATGGTGTTCCTTGACTTGTAGCTGGATCACTCCAGTCTGCCTTCGCCCTCACCTGGCATCTCCCCTCTGTGTGTCTGTTTCTATGTCCAAATTTCCATCCTCTTCTGAGGGTACTAATCATGGGAGTAAGGCCCCCTCTAATTCAGTGTGACCTCATTTTAACCTGATTACATCTACAAAGACCCTATTTCTGAATAAGGTCACAGACGTACTGGGGGTTAGGACTTAAACATATCTTTTGGCGTGGGGGATGCAATTTAATTTATAACAGGGAGCCTGAGAGAAGGAAACCCCCAAAGCGTCCTTCTAGGGGTCAGACAAGCACACGTGAATTATTTTTTGAAGCAAGAACAGCAGTTTTGAGCCTAAAGAAAGACTTCATGCTTCTTTATTTAAAGTGTGGCTATAGACCAGCAGCATGGTGACACCTGGAAGCCTGTTAGAAATGCAGTCTCAGGTCCCTACTGAGACCTACGGCATCAAAATCTGCATTTTAACGGAGTCCTCCGGTGACTTGAAAGTACATTACAGCTTGAGAAGCAGTGCTCTATTAAACACCCGACTTCTTATTTCCTTTCCCACCCGTGGTGGGCAGTATTGCCTGCAGTCTCTGCACGAATCAGCCTGGTTGGAAGCCAGGCACCCATGCTGTCCACTGTTCTCTCCATGTAACCTGCTCCTGAGTTTCTCCACCATGTGTCAAGTTTACCTGTGTGCTTCCGATTTCTGGAGAGCATCGGACTTGTTCAGCCAGTCCCTTTGTTGCATTCTTGGGCTGTGTCCAACTTTTGTTTTTTTTCCTTAAGCTATTTTTTTTAAGATTTAATTTTAATTTTATTGTTTTACAGAGAGGGGAAGGGAGGGAGAAAAAGAGGGAGAGAAACATCGATGTGCAAGAGATACATCGATCCATTGCCTCTTGCACACCCCCAACTGGGGACCTGGCCCATAACCCAGGCATGTGCCTTGACCAGGAATCGAACCAGTGACCTTTTAGTGTATAGGCTGGCCCTCAGTCCACTGAGCAACACTGCCAGGGCGTGTCCAACCTTTTGATGTTTATAAATGTTGCTGCCATGAACATCTCTATACACATATGTTCTTTTGGTGTTAGTTCCTTGTGGTTGAATTTATGGAGTCAAAGTGCAAGAGCAATTGTGGACTCTTATCATGTCTTAACATTCTTCTGTATCTATGGAACTTGGCATCACAGCAGGTTTCTCTCCATCTGACAGGGCACAGGAACCTGATTTTGGAGGTCAAGTGGCAGGTCAGGTTCTGGAGCCAAGACAGGCCAGGGTTCAAATCCGGTACATTTTTTCTGTGTGTCATTGGACAAATTACTTAACATCTCTGAGGTTGGTGTTGCTCTATAAGATTGTTATACACTTTGTAGGGATTTTATAAAGATAATAATGACATAACCAACATCCATTTATTGAACACTTAATGTGAGTTACCTCATTTAATCTTTAAGTTTCTCTGTAGAGTAGGCATGATCATCTCCTTTTCCCTATGACAGAAGAAACAGGCTTGGGTGAAGTAGCTTGCAGTTACATTGTAGGTATATCATGTGCCCAAGTCCAAGGTTGTAATGTCTAGACCATTAAGGTCAGATAGCACAGATGAAAGAAGATACTGAGCACACAGCCTGAGCACAGTTCGACCTGGCTCAGCACTTGTTGGACCCCTGCCTTTGCTTCCCACGCCTTTATCAGTCTCCTCAAGTTACTCCTGGGGATGGTAGTGAGCCCATCATTGTTTCAGCTCTATGTTATTAACAATTCCCCAGCTTTGTTTTATGTGCACACTTTCTCCCAGTTGAAAATGAGTTTTTAAATGACTCACAGGTCTGGGGTTTGGGGCAGAGCTGGCTCTGATCTTTGTAGCTAACTGGCTCCTTCTTCCCCAGGGACAAGGATGGCCAGACTGCCTGTGGTCACGAGCGCTTCTCTGCTCCTAGGCTGAGGCTGGGCTGGCAGCCATGGGGCTGGGTGGGCCCCGGGCCTGGATGCTGGGCTTGCCCACAGCTGTGGTCTATGGCTCCCTGGCTCTCTTCATCTCCGTTCTGCACAATGTGTTTCTGCTTTACTATGTGGACACCTTTGTCTCGGTATACAAGATCAGCAAAGCTGCCTTCTGGGTTGGAGAGGTAGGTCAGTGCTGGGGTGGGAGCCAGGCAGATTGCGGTGCTGGGTCCTGCCCAGCCAGGAGCTTGGGGCGGGGTAGGCCAGGCTGCCCACCGAGACACAACAAGAAAAGCTGGAGCTGGAGGCCTTGATGACTCTTCTGTGGGGATTACACCAGCTCTCGCCACTGTCCTGTGAGCCAGGGACTGTTCTGTGTATTCACATATATTAATTTATCAGCCGGATACATTTATTGGCTGGGCTCTGCATGGGTGGGTGTTTGGTGGGGGCAGTGGCCTGTAGAGTGGGTTTTTGCAGAGGGACTGATCCGAGCAAAGGATTGCAGGCAGGAAAGCTGGTGTCATCTTGGAGGGGTGGCGAGCAGGCTGGGTAGGGAAAGCCCTGGAGAGGACGCTGCCTGGAGCCCACCTGTCCCATCTCCCCTCTGCCCGCAGACGGTGTTTCTCCTGTGGAACAGCCTCAACGACCCTCTCTTTGGCTGGCTGAGTGACCGCCAGTTCCTCAGCTCCCAGCCCCGGTGCGTGTCTTGGGGAGGGCTCATAATTTGTCCCGCCCCACCCTACCCTTCCTCAGGGCTGGAGGACACCCCCCTCCTGTGTTTGGGGTGGGGAAAGAAAGGGGGACCATTTTCAGCTGTTGTCTGGGTCAGGGTAGACTGTCTAGGTTGGAGAAGTGGCTGTGACTAACTCTTGGTCTTGGTCACCTGGGGAAGAGGTTGACCAAGCTCCGCTTGGGTCAGGGCCAGGGCACTGCATCACCAACACTCTGCTGCTTCTGGCAGATTCCTTCCCCCATCCCTGCTTCAGCCCTGAAAAAATGGGTATCACACCCCATGTTGGCCCTCAACCCTGGTAGGCTGGCAAGGGAGCAGAGGAAAGAGCACCCACTGGTGAACTGTGTTTCCTAAATCGGAGGCTGAGGACTTTGAGCTCAGCGGGACCACCCTGGGCTCTGTCCCTCTTCTGGGGCCTGGGCAGGGGGAACTGGGCCCAAGGCTGCAAGGGCATCTTCCAACGGCCCTCCTCTCCCTGGCAGGTCGGGCACCGGGCTCTCCTCGAGAGCTGTGGTGCTTACACGGGTGCGGGCACTTGGCTGGCATGGGCCGCTGCTGGCACTGTCGTTCCTGGCGTTTTGGGTGCCCTGGGCCCCCGCTGGCCTGCAGTTCTTGTTGTGCCTGTGCCTCTATGATGGCTTCCTGACGCTCGTGGACCTGCACCATCACGCCCTGATGGCTGACCTGGCCCTCTCAGCCCACGACCGCACCCACCTCAACTTCTACTGCTCCCTCTTCAGTGCAGCTGGCTCCCTTTCTGTCTTTGCCTCCTACGCCTTCTGGAACAAGGAGGACTTCTCTTCCTTCCGTGCCTTCTGCGTGGCACTGGCTGCTGGCTCTGGGTTAGGCTTTGTGGGGGCCACACGGCTGCTGCAGCGGCGGGTTGAGGCAGCTGGTAGGGAGCCAGGGTGTCCAGACCTGGCTGTGGATGGCGGGTGAGTGGCGAGCACTGTTTCAATCTGATTTCAGTGCTGGGTTCCCTGTCTGATGGGTGGCTGCCCTGGGGTGGGGGATGGCTCTGGCCCAGCCCTAGGCTGTTCTTGACTCCCCTCTGCCTCATAGCCTGTGTGGAGAGGAGCTACTTGTGGGCGGCGAGGAAGGGAGCAGCATCACCTTGGGCCAGTACCTCCGGCAGCTGGCACGTCACCGGAACTTCCTGTGGTTCGTGGGCATGGACCTGGTGCAGGTATGGGAGCAGTCACCCCACACAGGATGGCTAGGGTATGCTGTACTCGAGGGAACAGGTTTCTTCAAAACTGGGAAGCCAGTTCTGGGCCTTACATGATGACCGCAGGGTGGTTTGAAGGCAGGAGCACAGGTTGGGTAATTAGAAGACCTGGATTCTAGCACCACATGAGTTCCTAACTCCTTGTGTGACCTTAGGCAAGTCTCAGCCTCTGGGGGCAGCCGTGTCCTGCAAAGTGAGAATATGGAAAAAGGTGTCCCTCTGGGAGCTCTGTGACAATCTTTTTAAAAACATCAAGTGCCACACCAAAAACATATGTAGTATATAAACTAGCCAAATGTAGACACAGTTTTTAGGTTACTAAGCTTGTTTTACTAAGATGTTTTTAATTAAAAAGAAAAAACTTTTAATTGTGCTAATGACAATTTTATCATCGCTTCTAACTTTTAGCAAAATTAGAGAAACAACAGGGATTGGTTTTAGGTTTTGGTCTGGCATGTTCCATGCTGAGGGACATGGGGGTAAAGGCTGTTCTCGCTCCTGCTCCTGGCTCCCCTCCCGCCTCAGCAGCCTCCTCACTGCTGGTTGGGTTACAGGTCTTTCACTGCCACTTCAACAGCAACTTCTTCCCCCTCTTCCTGGAGCATCTGCTGTCTGACCACATCTCCCTCTCCACAGGCTCCTTCCTGTTGGGTGAGTCAGTGTCTTGGGTAGGCTGGAAGGACAGAGGCTTGCACCCCAGAACCCCTAGCGCAGCTGCAGGCACAGCCACCTCCCTGGCTGGGGTCTGGGTGGCAGAGGGCAGACTCTGCTGTGGGGTGGCACCTCCAGTGCCCAGCTCTGTTTCCCTGAGGAAGGGGCAGAAGCCTGTTGTGGGTGTGAGGGGGCAGGGCTGCTCTCATGGTGACCCTCTTGGTGATGGTGCCACCCAGAGGCAGTGCCGCACAGTATCTGGTTCACAGCAAGGACTGTTAACCAGTCACTGTTATGGGCCTCAGTGTAAGCCTATTGATTGATTGATTGATTGATTGAGAGGCAAAGGGAGGGAGAAAGAGAGGGAGAGAGACATTGATGTTCGAGAGATACATTGATTGGTTGCCCCTTGCAAACCTCCAACTGGCCACCTGGCCTGTAACCCAGGCATGTGCCCCGACCAGGAATTAAGCTGGCAAACCTTGCAGGCGGGTGCTCAATCCACTGAGCCACAACAGCCAGGGTGAAGTCTTGACTGCTTATTTACTGTTTGGCCTTGGGTGTGTTTTAGTTGATTTCTTTGGGTCTCCATTTCTCATCTATAAAGTAGGAATAATAATAGTACTTACCTTAAAAGGCTGTGAGGATTCAATAAAAGGATGCAAATGAGCTCTCAGCACAGAGCCTGGCATGTTGTTATGCAATCTCTGATTCTGATTGTTACCACATGGGGACAATTGTGGAAGTTGCTGCAGTGCTCCCTGACATGGCTGCGCCCTTCTCCCCAGGCGTCTCCTATGTGGCTCCCCATCTCAACAACCTCTACTTCCTGCCCCTGTGCCGGCGCTGGGGTGTCTACACAGTGGTGCGGGGGCTCTTCCTGCTTAAGCTGGGCCTGAGCCTGCTCATGCTTCTGGCTGGCCCCAACCGCCCCAGCCTGCTCTGCCTCTTCATTGCCAGGTATGCCCTGCCCTCCCTCCGCCCCACATGTTGATCCCACCCCTTCACTCGCCTGCTTTCTCTCTCTGCTGGCAGCAACCGTGTCTTCACTGAGGGCACCTGTAAGCTGTTGACCTTGGTGGTTACTGACCTGGTGGATGAGGACCTGGTGCTGAACCACCGCAAGCAGGCGGCCTCGGCGCTTCTCTTTGGCATGGTGTCCCTTGTGACCAAGCCAGGCCAAACCTTCGCCCCACTGCTGGGCACGTGGCTGCTGTGCTTCTACACAGGTGAGGGCTACAGGCTGTCAAGGGGCTCCTGAGGCTCCAGGGGGCACAGCTTACCTAGTGTACCAACTGACAAGCCTGGCTGGAGGTCCGGTGAGGGAGAGAATGGCAACTGGCTGACACAGGCTGGGTCTGGGCCACCCTGGGCTGCCATACCTCCTCTGCCTGTCCCCATATAAGTAGAAAAACTGGGTCTCTGATTCTTCTGTTCTTTCGGTAGTTCATTCATTGATTCAACAAATAGGTATAGAATACCATCTCTGCCAGGTGCTCCTCTGGGTGTTAGGGGGATGACAATAAGACACACGAGCTCTTTGCCATCATGAAGCTTATATTCTAGCCAGGGAGGAGGGCCATGTGGTAATACACAGCCACACAATAAAATAGCAGGTAGTGATAGTGCAGTGGTGAAAATACAGCAGGTCTTCAGTAGATGTGGTTTTGCTCAAATTGTTTCATTATAATGTTGATGAGATACCATGGGAACTTAACTCTTGTTTATATCAATTAGCCTATGGCAAAATTGGTTTATTATACATTGTTTCACTTAAGGCCACAGAACCTATTGATGGCTTTGAGTGAGGACTTATTATATAGTGTGACTGAAAAGCTACTTAGTGAGGTCTGGGGAGGTCTCTCTGAGGAGGTGACACCCAGGATATAAACTGAATGGGAAGGATTTGGTCTATAAAGATCTCAGTGAATTCAGACTTCCAGCCAAGATGGAGACGTAGACAGACCCGCTGCTTCTCCCTCCACAACTAAGAAGGAACACAACTACCTCAAAACTAGAAACAACCAGAAGTTCCAGAAAATCAAACTGCATGGAAGTCCAGCAAACAAAGATATAAAGAAGAAATTCTCATCTAGACAGGTAGGAGGGGCAGAGCTGGGACAGAGAGGATGTGTTGTGGTGATGGAGGCAGCAGCAGCGGCGGCAGACCAGCGGAAAGCTCAGTCACACGTTTTAAAAAGTCAGAAGGGACACCTGGGGAACTTTCCCAGCTCCTCACTGGACCTCGCAGCTTGTGGTCCCACCACCGGGGAAAATCAAGCCTCATTGGTTCTGACTGTGCAGACCAGTGGGGGTTGGGGTTAAGACAGGAACTGCCGGTCTCTCAGTAGAGTCCACTTGTTTAAAGGGCCCCCACAGTCCTAGAGCGTCCACAGACACACCCACTCTGGGAACGACGGCCAGGGCAGCAGCTAGAGGGGCGCCAGTCTGGTGCAGAAGTGGGAGAGGTGCCTGGAAAAGGGGTGAGTGCTGGGCAGGTGGCATTGTTCCCTCTTGGACCACTTCCCCACATACAGCACCACAGCGTGGTGGGAGAGGTCGCCCTGTACAGACCAGACCCTGGGGCTCTGCCCCTTGCAACATAACAGGAGCGACAGCTCTACATGGGATGCAGAGGCAAACAAACACAGGAGCCTGTGAGAATGAGGAGACAGAGAAGTATGGCCCAAAAGGGGGAACGGATCAAGGTTCCAGTGGGAGAACTAACTGACGAGGAGATAGCCAACCCAACAGATGAGGAGACAGACACAGAATTCAAAACATTGGTGATAAAGATGCTCACAGGCTTGACAGATGTGCTTGAGTATGGCAGATGCAAAGGGAAGAAGTGAACGCTATGCTAAGTGAAATGAAGGAAAATCCACACAAAACCAATGGTGAAGGGAAGGAAACCGGGGTTCAAATCAATGATTTGGAACATAAGGAAGAAAAAAATGAGGAAAACTTCCCAAATTTTGCGAAGGAGATGGACATACAGGCCCAGGGAGCACGGAGGATCCCAGGAGAGCTGGACCCAGAGGGGACCACACCAGGACGCATCATGACTGAGATGCCAAAGGTGAAAGATAAAGACAGAGTCCTGGGGGCAGCAAGAGAGAGGTGGAGAGTTGCCTACAGGGGGGTGCCTATAGGAATATCAGCAGATTTCTCAGAGGACACTTTGCAGGCAGGAAGGGACTGGCAAGTAGTATTCAATGTGGTGAAAGGCAACCTGCAACCAGGATTACTCTATCCAGCAAAGCTATCGTTTGGAATGGAAGGGCGGATGAAGTGCTTCCCAGACAAGGTGAAGCTAAAGGAGTTCATCATCACCAAGCCATTATTTTATGAAATGTCAAAGGGACTTACTTAAGAAAAAGAAGATCAAGACTATGAACACTGAAATGACAACAAACTCACAACTACCAACAACTGAATCTAAAAAATAAAAAGAAAATCCAACTAAGCAAACCAGAATAGGAACAGAATAATAGGTATGGGGATCATGTGGAGGGTTATCAGCTGGGAGGGGGCAGGGGGAGAAATGGGGGCAGGGACTAAGAAGCATAATTAGTTGGTACAGAATAGACAGGGGGAAGTTAAGAATAATATAGGAAAGGGTAAAGCCAAAGAACTTATATGCATGGCCCATGGACATGAACTAAGTGGGGGTGGGATTGCTGGAGGGGAAGGGGGTACTGGGCAGAGGGGAGCAAAGGGAAAAAAATATCGGAACTACTGTAACAACACAATAAAATATACTTAAAAAAAGAAATGATCTCAGTGAGTCCCAGACAGAGGAGCAACAAGTGCAAAGGCCCAAGGTATCAGGAGTGCATAGATGGCGCTGGAAAAGTGATAAAGGCACTGGAGAGCAGGGCATAGTGTGGATTTTATTCTCAGTTCAAAGAGGAGCTATTGGTGAGCTCTCCCTTCTGGGAGCACGCTGGCACCTTTCCCTTCCCCCTCTCCCTCCCTCTCAGGCCTACATCTCCTAAACTCTAAGGGTCCCCATGGGATTTGCAACCAGGGGAGCAATAGGCAAGTGGTGGCTTGTCCCAGGCTAACCCCCTGAACCTGACTCTGAGGCCCCCTTTTCTCTGACTTCCCAGTGAGCCAAAGCAGCTCCACCTAGCCTCTCTCCTGTTGCTTCTCCTATCCTAAGCCTTACTTCCTTATTTCACTGTCCCCAGCTTTAATAAATATACTCTCAAAACAAACAAACAAACAAAACCAGGAAGCTACTGGAAGGGTTTTAAGCAGGGGGTGATATGGTCTGATTTATGTTTTTTCTTTATTGATTTGAGGGAGAGAAAACTTTGATTAGTTATTCCACTTATTTATGCATTCATTGGTTGATTTTTTTTTTTTTTTTAAGATTTTATTTTTTATTTACTTTTAGAGAGAGAGGGAGGAAGAGAGGGAGAGAAACATTGATTGGTTGGCTCTCACATGCCCCCAACTGGGGGCCTGGCCTGCAACCCAGTCCTGTCTCAACTGGGAATTGAACCGGTGACCTTTTGGTTCACAGGCCAGCACACAATCCACTGAGTCACACCAGCCAAAGCTCATTGGTTGATTGTTATATTTGCCCTGACTGGGGATTGAATCCGCAAACTTGGCATATGGGGACAACGCTCTAACCAACTGAGCTACCTGGCCAGGGCCTGATTTATATTTTTAAGAGCTGGCTCTGGTTGCTATATGGAGAATGGATTGTAGGGAGGCTGTGGCAGAGCTGATATGAGGCTTAAACAAGGGTGGTGCTGGGTGGGGGGGTGCTGGAAAGAAGTATTTGGGTTTGGGATGTGTTTGGGGGTTGGGTAGAGGTGAAGGATTGGCTGCTGGGGAGCGCTGAAGTTAACCAAGGAATCTAGGAAGACTTTCAAGTTTTTGGCCCCAGTTTTGGGTCGATGGTGGTGCCATTAACCGAGAAGTGAAGAACAGGGGAGAAGCAAGGTTGGGCGAGGGATGAAGAGTTGTGTTTTGGTTGTGTATGTGTATCACTTGAGATGTGGCACTGTGGACTTTGCAGGAGCCCAGGGCTGACCTTGTTCTTTCTGCATGCTCTCTTGTCCTAGGTCATGATCTCTTCCAGCAACCTCCACTGATCCCTGTGGGGAGTGCCCAGCCCTGGCCAGAGCCCCCAGCCCCACCCCCAGCTCAGGCCCCAACACTCCGCCAGGGCTGCTTCTACCTGCTGGTGCTGGTGCCCATCACCTGTGCTCTGCTGCAGCTGTTCACCTGGTCCAAGTTCACACTGCATGGGAGACGCCTGCACATGGTCAAAGCCCAGCGCCAGAATCTGTCACGAGCCCATACCCTGGATATTAAGACAGTGTGAGAGTTGCACAAGGCCACCCCGATGAGGACACTGCCCACATCTCTGGGCAGGAGCCACTTTTGCCAGCCTGGTGTCCTACTCCCCTGCCTTCCTTGGTGCAGCTGGGAGGACAGATGGCAGAATGGGAGCTCCTGGGTCTGAGCCAGGAGTGTCGTCAGGTCTAAGATCCTGCTTGGCTGCCTGGCCCAGCTTGGGCAAGGGCTGGGCCAAATTTGCTCAGGGACCTGCTTCCCCTATGGGGCAAGAGTAAGAAAAGGACCAAGAAAGGATGCAGATGCTCTGTGGTCACATGGGGTTGCCACAGGAGAAAACTATCCCACTGCCTGGCTGGGGCTGGCACTTCATGTGGGCTCAGGAACCACTTTGATACTGCAGCTGCTCCCTTTCATCCAGTCAGGGGAAGCTGACTCTTAAGTCCCACCAGCCCCCTCCCTCCACCCTTCCAGTGGTTTCTCTGCTTCAGCTGTGCCTGAAGTAGCATGTCCCTCCCCACCCCCACCTGGCCTCTAAAGAGATTCAGTTCATCACAGACAATTAAAGTCCTTCTGTTCCCACTCCTGAGGTCTGTGCCATGTATGGGAGTGGTGGGTTGGCGGGATTTGGGAATAAGATTCCTCACTTAATACGAAAAGCACCCTGATAGCATTTTTCCAAAGGTGAATTGGGGGGCCACCCACACCAGATTCATAGAGGTAGCAGGAGGAACGACAACCAGTACCTGCATAGGCACTTGGGAGCAAAAGGCTTCCAGACCTGCGGTCATAGCCCCACTGCTGGACATGGTGGTCAAGGAAGAGCGGCTGCTCTTAGACCAGAGGTTCTCAGCCTTGGAGACAACAGGGAGCTTTAAAAAATGGTGATGCCTGAGCCATTCCCCAAGATTCTGCTTTCATGGGCCTGGGGTATGGCCTATGCACTGGGCTTTTGGAAAGCTCTGGTGGTTCTACCTCTGCTCTAGGCCAGTGTTTCTCAGCCTCGGCACCCCTGGCCTCTACTCAGATGCCAGTAGCACTCCCCACTCCACCGTTGTGACAGACGTTCCCAGGAGTTGGCAAATGTATATGGGGGGCAAAACTGACCTTGATTGAGAACCACTGCTCTAGGCCAATGATGTGTTGAGGGTCCGCATAGTGCCTAAGAATGTAGGCTCTAGGGCTACGTTGTTTGGGTTCAAATCCTGGCTAGTAGAGGGCAGAACTTCGGGAAATTATGTGATCTCTCTGTGGCTCTATTTCCTCATCTATAAAGTGGATGATAAAAATACACCATGTACGGTTGTTGGGTCAAACGGGTTAAAGTACCTGGCAATTTCTCTCCACTATATAGGTTTAAAATGGAGAACTGATTAATCAGATCTGAACATGGGCCCTAGGAACTGCATTTCAATAAGCTCTTGAGCTTCTTATTTCTGTGGAAGTTTTGAAAGACTTTGATTTCAGGGTTGTCAAATGCTGCTCCCCTCATTCAAGTGGAGTCTCCCCCAAGGGCTTCACAGGCTGGGACTTGGGCTAAGGCTGGCCAAATCTGCCTGGTGCAGCAGTGCCCTCTAGAGGATGGACTCGGCCCCCAGCTCCTCCCTCTTCCCACCCAGCACTGACTACAGACAGAGGCCCACTGACATGTCTATTGGAAGGACTTTATTTAAGCACACTGGGCCCCACCAGGCAACGTGGTTGGTGCGAGGCTGTGCGAGGGACAGGCTTGGGCTAAAAGAAGGGAGGTGAGCTGGTTAAGCACACTGCAGTCCGCGGGTCGCCGCATCACTTTCACACACACCTGTTGCTGTGGCCCATACCTGGCAGGGCCTTTGGTCGTTGGATGGCATGGGGAGAATACTGCCTGAATCTGGGGTTGGGGCAGGTCTTGGTGTCAGGTGAGGGTGCCGGTGAACATTTGCTAGCCCCAGCTTTGTACCACCTGGGCTTAAGGGCCTTTGGACCACTGCTAAACCAGCCCAATCCAGGGAAGGCGCCTGAGCCCACCAGCTCCTAGCACCTAGGTCTAGCCTCCTCCCTCCCTAACCAGACAAGCCCAAAGTCAAGAATGGCACAAAATCAGCCCCAAGGGGGCCTTCTCATCTCTACAACCTAGCCCCTCAGGTCAGCTAGAGTGGGAAAAGGCAACTTGGTTAATTTCGGCTCTTTCTCCAATCGGAAGGGGGCTAGATCCCCACACCCCTCCTTTGCTAGGGCCTCTGCCAGTGATTCTACCTCCTGTTTCAGAAAATCCAACCAGCAACCAGCCTGTTGATCCCAGGATAGTGAGCAAGGGGAAGAGGGAGAAAGAAAGAAGCTGATGGGAGTGACTTCGAGTATAGCCTCAGATCTCAAATGGCCTCAGCCTGTGGATACTGTCAGTTCACCCTTAGCAGGGAATGGTGGGCCTTGGAGGCTACACTACTAAGCTTAGGTGCTGTAAACATTAGTGTTAAAGGGGTGACTGGTGGGCAGGAAGCAATGAGCTCCCTCTCTCCAGTCCCCATACTGAATAAACACTTCAATAAATAAAATTGAAGATGGCATTGCCCAAGGATGGATGAAAAGCAAATAGCAGGGCCTGGAGCCAACATGCTCCTTAAACACTCCTGAGACCCCCTGCTGGGAGCTTGGGGTTGGAACATTAACTCTGCCACCAGTCAGAAGCACTACTCCTGCCTGCCTCAAATGCCCAGTGTGGTCCTGGTCCCCAGGTAAGCTTACGGGCATCCTGCCCTCTCCTGACCCTGGGGTCTCAGGAATAGCCTTTCCAGCTTCCCAAACCCAAACTGCATCAAAACCAGACAGAACTCAACCCTGATTCCAGGCCTCAGTCCATGATCAGGAGGCATCAAGAACAGAATGGTGAGCAAGGGAGGCAGCAGCTGCCATGGGCCCCAGGGCACCCTGGGGTTGGGGCTTGTCCAGCCTAGGATGGGCAGCAGCAAGGTCTCCCGGGGTTAGGTCTACCTCCCTCTGTGTCCCTAAGGTAGTAAACATCATCCCACACAGCCAGGCAAAGGAGTGGGGCCCTCTGCCAGCACTCTTCCCTGTCAGGGGCCAGTTAGTGGTCAACCCCAGGCCTCAGGCCATCACCCTCATGGGGAGTTCATCGTCCCTTCTGGGCCCTGGGATTCCTGGGCCACACGGCACTCACATAGGTGCACATACTTGTACCCACACACCCACACACACACTCATACACACAGGCAGTTCCTCGCAAACACTCCAACTCAAGAAAGCGAGTTTTAAAGTGGAGTTAACTTCAGAGAAAGATGAAGATGATGTCCCAACATTAGAAGGTTTTCCTGTGGATGGATCGGGCACCGTCTTCCTCATATTCCTTCTTGGAGACCCACATCTTCTTGAAGGTATCCAGGGAGGCAAGGATAGAGCCCCTGGAGTAGAGGGAATCCAAAGGAACATTGTGAGGAAGAGCATGGGTATTTGCTTCCTGTTCTACTTATTCCCAGGAGAACTACTCACCCAATCCACGTGGAATACAGTCTCTCCTGAGGTGCAGATATCTGCAAGGGCAGGTGGAAGGAGGAGTCCAAGTCATTTACCCGCCCCTCTCACTTTCCCTCCCAACCCTCCTCTTCATGGGCAGTTCTCACCACCAAGGCACTGGATGAACGTCACACAACAAAGGCACGTCCTTTTGGACCCTGGGGTGTCTCTGGGGGTACTACAGTGAGCCTGACACCCATCTTGAGAAACAGGTTTCCAGCAGCCCTAAGTACAATTCCCAGAAAGGCTGGGGCTATCTGGGAGCAAGATTTGGCCCTGTTGGGGGTCAGTGGGAAGCAGACTCCATGGCAGGAACCACACTCCTTCACTTAGAATCCCTCCTTTCTCAGGCCGGCAAGCTCCCCTCACCAGTCACTAAGATGCTGGACTATGTCACAGGGGAGCAGCAAAAGTCAATCTCACAACAATGTTAGTTTCCCTGAAAGACCACATGTGGGGCCCTCAGCCTTCACCCTGCCACATCTGGGAATTACAATGGACCCCTTTTGTGAAGATGGCCAGTGAGAATGGGTCCTCCACTCTGGCAGACCTCGGGGCCAGTGGGGAAGTGGGAGCCAACTGGCAGCAGAGGGGAGGCCACACCACGTGGCACTGCAGACCCTGGGGCCCAGTTCCACCCAGCCCCAGCCCACATTGTGCTCCTACCCTGATCTTCACATCTTTCGGAGCCAGTTTCTTCACTTCACTCAGTAGCCTGTCACCAAAACCTGAAAGGGCAGCAAGGAGAATTCCAAGTCAATCCTCTGTGTCTAGGCCTAGCAGGATCTGGAAGCTTCCTGGGCAAGGGCCCCGAGGGCAAAGACCAACCTTTGAACAGGGTGGAGCCTCCCGAGAGGACAATGTTAGAGAAAAGTGTGCGCCTCAGGTCCATGTCAGACTTCTGGATGGCGAACACCAGCACCTCATGAATGCCCTCACTTTCCTCGCCGATCAGATCTGGCCTGAACAGAAGCTCAGGTGCCCGGAATCGGGAAGGACCAATCTGCAGGGTGGAGGGCAAGCTTCAGAGGCTAGGACTGGGGCTGAGGTCCCTTTGGGAACGAGGATGAAAGAGGCCCTTGGGCCCACCTCTTAGTAATCAGATGATTATGAAGGCCAGGCTTAGGGAAAACCTTGGATGCCAAGGTCTTCGAAGAACACAGATAGGGCTCCTGGGAACAAATAGGGAACAAAAAGGAACAAACACGGCTCCTGGGAAACTAAAGAGAGGAACCTTCTGTGTTTAATCCTAGCCTTGGCATTTCCAGCCAAGAGACCTTTTGCATTAATACATGGACTCCTTCATGCATGGAAACATCTTCCTATCAATGGTGGTCCAGAGAGAGGCAACCCAGCCTATTTTGTGCTCAAGTGGTGAAGGACAGCACTAACCACACCCCTTCTAACCCTATCCTGACCTAGAAAGTGCCTCTGGTGCCTCCGCTCCTCCCACAACAGAAGCAAAGTCCTGGGCACACCTCCCTGGCAGGAGACAGTGCTGCTTAAGAGCTCCAATGCTCCCTGCACGGGCGGAAGGACTGGGACCTTGACTCCAGCCTCCCCGCAGGGAGTCTATTTGGGCCCAGAGCTTTTGGGGGCCAGAGGGCACTGATGGGATAGATGCGATCACCTACCTCAATGGTGCTGCCATCGGGCAGGTAGTACTGAGCCTTCTCTGTCTCGAGTGTCTCATCCTTCTGGGGGTTTATGGATAGGTAGCAGGCTCTCTGCAGAACCAATCACAAGTCAGGCAGGTGGGAAACCTGGCACCAAGTCCCGGGGGACTGACGTGCTGCTGCAGAAATCTGCCCATGGCAATCATGGCCCTAAAGGTCATTAGAGCTGCTGCCCTAAAGCAGAAGCAGGGAGATTTATGGCGGCATTCACTGGGTGCCATTTAGGATATGAGTGCCCACCTATTCGAACTTCCTGGTGGGCAGGTGTGGATACGTGGCTCCCTGGATCTGGGTCTGAGATCACAACCTAATTTTAATCCAGACTCAGGCATCTTTCTTCTATTGCTCATGTGGCTCTGGGTCCCACTACCCAGCTCAGAGGTTAGTCTATAGCCACAGGTGGCAGGAGGTTTTCAGTTAATTCAGAAGAAAAAAAATGTATTCTGAATTCCTCAGGGAGGTGAAAGAACATATGTAATTTGTACATAAGGTATGAAAAACATAACAATCACCATTGCGCAGCTTAAGAAACAGAAGCTGCTCCCTTTCCCCTACAAGATGGTAGCTCTTTGGGAAGATGAGACTGTGAGTGTGAGGGGGCCCAGGTGGAGACCCCACAGCTGTCAGGAGGCCTGGCCGGGGAGAACAGAGCCTGATCCTCTCCCCCAGGACAGGACCTTCATCTCTTTTCACTCCAGGCCCCGGAGGTCCTGGATGCTCTGTTCCCACCGCCACCCCATCCCTGGGCCCATGGGCCAGCACTCACTTCTTTTATGGCCTTGACAATCTCAAACTCCGAGGATGAATGGAAATCATAGCCCTCCTTACGCAGGTAGAGGCGAAGGAAGCGAGAGACGTCCCGGCCAGCGATGTCGATGCGCATGATTGAGTGAGGCATGGCGAAGCCCTCATAAATGGGCACGGCATGGGTGACACCGTCCCCGGAGTCCAGCACCACACCCGTGGTCCTGCCTGTGGCGTAGCTGAAGCAAAGGGGGCAAAGCATCACTAACCCCTGCCTCCTCACTTGGGGAAAAACTCACTTCTTTTAGAGTTCAGGGTTGGCTAAACTAAAGCTGGGCCTGCCTTTCTCCGGGGCCTCAGACTAGGCTGAGATTAAGAACACCTGAGCACCGAAGTGAGCCTTGAAAGGCCTGAATGAAAGGAGGTGGGCCTCTCCGAGCTCCCTTCCCACGCCTAGAAACAGGCTTTCCAGTCTCAGCGGTTTCAGGGACCCGGCCTGCGGGGCAGTTTTCACTCTCTAGACAGGAGGAAAACACTCAAGTGCCTACAGGGGCTAGGCAGGAAAAGTAAATGAGTAAAGGAAAATAAGAATATTTTCACTTCCACAAAAAACTAGCTATTTCCCCACATGACTTTCTAGGTCTGTGCTTAGCTTTTTCTCTTCTGTTAGAGACAAGGGGACGGACATTATTTCTGTGATGTGAGGGGAGAACGCTCACCATGTTTGATAAATAGCAACAGACACTCTGCCTTCATGTTGGGGGGACAGGGAATAAAGTGTATGTGGTGCAGTCAAGCTAGCAAGCTCCCAGGTGGCAGCTGCTCCCCTACAGGAATGCCGAAGCACTGCTCTGCTCCCAGGGAGCCAGGCTGGCAGCCAGGCTGCGACTCACAGGCTGAGCACAGCTTGCATGGAGATGAAAAGCGCTGGCACATTGAAGGTCTCAAAGAAAACTTCGGCAGCTCGCTCTCGGTTTTTCCGTGGGTTTAAAGGTGCCTCTGTCAGGAGCACAGGATGCTGGTGAAAGATGCCCAGACAGCAATCAGGGTGAGGCCAGAGTTCCAGCCCTCACTAGTACTGGGGGAGAAGCCCGTGTGTGGCTAGCCAGGGGCATTTGTCAGCCTCCCTCCAAAAAAGGCAAGCTGGGCCCATCACTTACCCCTGCCCAGGTCAGTGTCGCAACTTTCCAAATCATGCCCCCTCTGAAGTTTCGTTCTGTCCTTACCCACACCGCTATCCTCCCCTCCTCTTCTTCCAAGATTCTTACATAGATCCCCGTGTCCACTACATATCTCCAATTGTCAAGAAGATTTTGCTAATAAACTCTTGGAATTATTATGATAAGAATAATTAAGGTTTTTTTTTTTTCAAAATAGAAAGTTAAATTTTAATATTGAATGTACTTTTTAAAAACAGAACACACCCCTCCCCTGGAAATCAGATACACCTAATATGCCTATGTTCCTTGGCGTTTCTGAGTGGAGAGTTTCTCCTTACATGTTAAAGAGTATAGACTCTGAAGTCTGAGAGACGTGGGTTTGAATCCCAGCTTTACTTTATCACACTTGGCTTATTTGAACTTGTTCTTGTTTGTAAACTAGAGATAATACTACCTACATCTCATAGGAATGGTGTAAAGATGAAATGCGAACATATCTAAAAAGCACAAGCTCTGGTGCCTGGCACACGGTACCACTTAAATATTCATGGTGGCAATCGTCATCTTCCTCATCTCTGGGATAAGGGTTCTGACCAGCTCTGCACACCCCACAGGGCTGCCCCATGCATGGGATCCTCACCTCCTCTGAGAATGTCTGCAGCTGGTCCTTAGAATAGACATATTGCCAGATGCGCTCCATGTCATTCCAGTCCTTGACAATGCCGTGCTCCATGGGGTACCGGATGGAGAGCAGCCCTCGGTGCTCCTGGGGACAGAAAGCAGAACTTACAGCAGCAGCCAATCTCTCAGCTGAGTTGGCCAGTGGGCCCTGCTCTTCCACAACTGGGAGTTCCCACCCCACAGTTCTCACCCTGGGCTAATGGCAGGCATCCGTTTATTCCCTAAGTCTCCAACTGTACAACTGTAAACTGCTCTCACTGCTCAATAAGAAGGCAAAGTAAAGGGCTTCTGCATTTGCATGGGCCCTTGGCTGCCCCTAGAGCAAGTGACAGGAGACATCCTCTTCATTGACTGATCCTAGGACATAATCTCCTGGGTCCCACCTCTGGGCCTCAGCACTTGGAGCCAAGACTGACAGCTATGATTCTGTTTGTTCTGCTTCTAGAGGCTGCCTGCGGGCTCTGCCAAAGTGTGTTAATTAACTCATCCCCAGGGTACCCCAGCCAGGATCTATCTCCAATCCTTCTGCCAAAAAATAACCAAGACTGTCAATCTGATCATTGGCAAAGTAATAACAGAATACAGAAGGAAGGCAAAAGCCCTGTTTTCCAAACTGCTCTCTGTTTCCCAAATCAGGGTTTGAGATTTCACTCCAAGACCAGAAGCTGCTCCTGGGAGAAATAAACTGATAAGGCCTAGGATGAGAGAACCAAAGGGGAGATTTTAAGAGGAAACCGCTCCTTTTACTCATGGCCATGCCCCATTGCTGGGATACTGTCCATGGGAGAAATATAGGTCTTTTGTTGGCTCAAGGACTGGAAATTACCTCTGCTTTGGGGCCAATGAAGATGTCTCCTTCGAGGGCTCCTGCCATGACACGAACATGCTTGGGTCTGCCCACACTACAAAAGAGAGTGGGGAGGACCGTCACTTTTCATTTCACAACTGAACATGTGGCAGAACAGAGGCACAAACTCAGATAGGAAGAAATATACTCAATTCTGTGATTATCTTTAAGAAGTGAGGTTACAGTTGTTTTTTACTTTCTTCTTTCTACTTTTCTGCATTTCCCACAATTTCTACAATGAACATGTACTAAGTTAGCCATAACTATTTTTATTATATTGAATAGTTATATTATTTAATAAGTTATTAAGATGAATTTTAGAGGATTCAATACCTCTAGTTCTTCTCTTTCCCCAATGTAAGTGCAGACCAAGAGACAAGGAAACAATTTCTAAATGAATGGGTAATTTTAGTCTCCTTAGCCCCCTGCCCAGGACTCCTACTAAGTAAACTGTGCTGTTGTTGACTGTGACAGGTGGCCTTCTTTCTTTTTCTCCCACTTTAAGCCCCTTCCCCAGGTGCCTGTACCCTTCTCCTGCCTGCAGTCTCTGTCCCTTAGGAGGACAGTGCTGAGAAACTCATTCTCACTAAGATGGTAGGTATGGTTTAATAGTTAAACCCTATCCTGGGTGACAGGGGAAATTGAGAAAGAGGGCTCCATGAAGACGTAGTCACTAAAAGCAATGAGTTACCAATTATAACATTTTTGGCATCAGACAAAATCAAATTTTAAAAAGAGGCCTCTTGCCAGTACCTCCTAAATTGTACCATGTAGGCAACTGTTTCCTTTGCTTACTCCAAAAGCCAGCTCCTGCCCTTTGCTTGTTTTCAGTGCCAAGGCTGACCTGAATGACAGATCCCTTCTCCCTAACAGACAGGGGGCTGACCCCCTAAAAAAGCTGACCAACTCCTTAAGCTTCTAAGCTACAGATTGACTTACTAGTTTGGAAAGCAGTATTTGGGGATCTGATCACCAGCGAAACCAGCTTTAATCACACCGGATCCCTGAGGAGAGAAGAGAGAAAGAAAAGTGAGAAGTATCACAACAAGAGGAGATGTGTACCCTACAATGCATATACGGTTCCATTTTTATTTTAAAAAGAGACTTTATACTTGTATATATCTACTTATATGAGGTCTATCCAGAAGGTATCCAGCCATGTAATACAAAAAACAGAGATACTTATTGAAGAAGACACAAGATACAATCAACATTGTACATAGAACAATAACACCTTAGTCCCATTCAAAGTAGGACCTTGGGACCTCACACAGTTCTTCCATCACCATCAGCTGCATCATATTTTCTTGAATCTCATCGATGGTCTGAAATCTCTTCCCTTTCAAAGGTGATTTTAGTTTTGGGAAAAGCCAGAAGTTGCAGGGAGCCAAATCTGGGCTGTAGGGTCCTGAGTCACCTGGGTGATTTGATGTTTTGCCAAAAAGCTCTGCATGTGATGTGATGCATGAGCAGGCATATTGTGATGAAGCTGCCAATCACCAGGTGCCCATTGCTGCGGCCTTTTGAATCATCGGAATAGTTTCCATGGAGAAATGTTCAATCTTAACGCAAAATTTAATGCAGATTCATTGCTGTACTCATTTTCAGTGTGACAGCCACACAGCAACCACGCTCACTCAACAGCATCTATCACCCCCACTAGTACAGTGAAGTCGTCATTGTTCACACATGAGTATTCCAGCCCACTCTCCTTGGCTGCCAGGTTACTTCAATGTTGCACAAACTGTTCCCTATATTAACAATAGCTGGACTTTCTCCAGACAGACCTTGTACAAGCATTTGTATAGTGAATGCATGTCAAAGGGAAGGAAGTGGGACTGGGGAGGGTGAGGAAAACTTTCACTGTACACTCAGGGCATTATTTTATTTTTCTGTATTCTTTGACTTTTCCACATTGAACATGTTTTACTTTTGGCATTAAAAACTAATATCAATAAAGGGAATAAAAGGAGAAACCCTGAGGAGAGAAGAAGAAAGTAGCTAAAAGCACCGAAGTAGCCAAGTTCAGAAACACAACCAGGGTGTGAAGAGTGCATGGCTAAGTTATACTACCGTGGGACACCTGAGCTCTCCCTGCTCTCCAGGACGCATATGACAGACACCTCCATGAGCACTGCCATGGAACACACACCATCTGGTTCTTACTGCAGAGGCAGACTACTCTGCTTTGTAGGGGGTTTGGGGTTACTGTTTTTACCATGCTTTGTTTTACTTGTTGGTCTCATGATAATAAAGAGCAGGGAAGCCCTAAAGCATTGCCTGAGAAGAGAAGAGACCCAACAACACAACCCTGCTGCTCCAATCCTTGTACGTTGGTTGGGCTCAGGGTGGTGGTAGACATGCTGATGGGAAAAGTCAGATTCTGCCTAGAAAAGAATCTGACTTCTCCCACCAGCATCTCTGATACCACCTCGGGGCCAAACCAAAGTAAACATTGACTCTATACACAGATACTAACTCTACACAGGACAGCTGTTGAAGCTTGATATTGCTTGCATATGCAACCGGTTCTCTTCCTTCTTAACTCTTCTACCACCACAGCTGATACCCTCATCCTTCCAGCCCAACAGTGCAACTAATCGGGGCAAGCCTTTTCCTGCTGCCTGTCAGCCACTTCTCCTGGGGCAGAGTATGGTATTTCCAGAATCCACACAGCAAGCAGTAAACACATCAGGAGATGCTAAATGGCCAAAGTTATCTTTGCACCAAAAGCTTCCTAGCAACATCCCTGGTTCCCTCCCTGTCTCTTATCCCTGCTTTTCTATGGGAGAAGGGGTTGAGATAGGCCATTCTGGTGCCTGACTCTGGCAACACAGGAAAAAAGTATGAAGTGGCTGAAGGACAGGAAAGCAGTAAGTTGAGCAGGGCAAGCCTGTTCTCTAAGACATCAGGAACCTCTGCCAACAGAAAAGAGAAAAAACAGAAGATAAATGCAAACTCATCGGCCTGGGCAGAACAGCAAGATGCCTGGAAAAGGTGCAGCTGCACACTGAGCAAGGAGGGAGAACTACCCTATTGCAAACCCAAGGGCTCTGGGACAGCGACAGGGCGAGTGAGAACAGCGCTGCACAAGAGGACTCCAGGAGCCTGTCAGCTCAAGCTTCTTTATAATTGCTCCCTGCCTTCCCCTGGGTGTGGTGATGACAAGACTCACTGGTTTCCTGGCAGAGGTTGTAAACAAGAAGAGTAAAGATGAAACCTGTACTTCAGACTCTAAATACTTAAAAAAAAATTATTTATTTTTATAGGGGAAGGAAGGGAGAAGGGGAGAGAAACATCAATGTGTAGTTGCCCCTCACGTGCCAACTGGCGACCTGGCCCGCAACCTAGGCATGTGCCCTGACTGGGAATCGAACCAGCAACCCCTTGGTCCACAGGCCGGCGCTCAATCCACTGAGCCACACCAGCCAGGGCCTCTAAATACTTTTAAAAGATGATTTTTCTGGCTATTTAACTTTGAGTTTACTAGCAAAAGGACTAGAGTCTGAGTGACAAGGCAGATTATGATGTTAGGATCATTTCTTCCTCTCCGTCCTTCCTAGCAAGACTGTAACAGGCCCAGTTCAAATATCACTGCCTTCCTCCAGAAGAATAGTCCCCAGATGGAATTAATTATCCTCCTCCTATTATCTCATAAAATCACATACCTATGCCACTAGGTAGTATGTGTTTCATTCTGCTTTCTATTTGACTTTAGTTTTCCAGTTTTTTTCTCTTTTCAGCTCAAGTTCCTTGAGGACAGAGACTTTATATATCAGCAGTATCTGGTGTTTATAGGGTACTCAAACAGATGCTGGCTGACTAAAGTAAAAATCAAGTTCACGTGATTGGCAGATGATTTCTAATATATGGAACCTGATGAACAGCTGGAATGCCAGAAGCCCCAGGCAAAAGTGGTACAAGAAAGACCAAGAGAGTGTTGGGAATGATGCACAAGATCCAGGAACCAGACCCAGCTTGTTCCTGCAGCCTCAGGAGCTGGCCTGCCAGGCCAGCAGTTGGGTGAAGAATGGGTGGGGATGTGGGAGGCAGCTTCCTTCCTCTGTGTGGCCAGTTAGGCACCAGGATGGCCAGTCTCTCTATTCTACTCAAGTCATACCATGAGATCATATAAAAAGGTAATGTCAATTTCTTTAACAGTATTTATAACTAGAAACTGTGTACCTGGCAAACAGGCTGCTACTCTCTTTGTTACTCACTCTGGCAAAATCAAGCCAACAAATGCCTTGTAGAGGCTTCTTGAAAAAGTAGTCTCATTAAATATTTGATTTTTAAGGACTCAAATCTGCTGCCAGCCACCTCTGACCATTCATTCTCCTTCTGCTGCAGACAAACAAATAGCAAAGTCCTTAGTGAGGGTCTCCCAGTACCTGCTGACTTTAGACCTATGGCTTGGGTGACCTTTATCCAAAGCACTCCTAATTATTCTGGACAAGCTGGGAAGGAAGCTAACTATCTCCCATTTTATTTATTGATACCTTTTTTTTTTTTTTTTTTTTTTGAGAGAGAGAGAGAGAGACAGAGCGAGAGAGATTTGTTGTTCCACTTATTTATGCATTCATTGCTTGTTTGCTGTATGGGGATCGAACCCACAACCTTGGCACATAGGGACGATGCTCTAACCACCCTAGCTACTCGGCCAGGGCCTCTCCCATTTTACAAATGGGAAAAGGATGCTGAGAGGTGGAGCCTCAGATTTGAGGACACTAGTGGTCCATTTTGTCCTGGAGACATACTATGTTTGGCCCATAGAGTACTCTTTTAATTACAACTTTATTGAGATAAAATTCCATTTATCCATTTAAGGAGTATAATTCAATGGTTCTTAGTATATTCACAGAGTTGTATAATCATCACTACAATCTAATTTTTGAACATTTTCATCATCCCTAAAAGAAACTCTGTACCCATTAGCAGTCAGTATCCATCCCACCCCTTCCCCAACTCCCAGCCCTAGGCAACCACAGATCTGCTTTCTGTATCTATAGAACACAAACTACTTTTACATTAACTTTTGATAGTTAAAAACTGGGGACTGCATATGAAGTTTAAAATTTCAGATTTTTCTTGAAAACTCAGATGTGGTAACACCGGGCTTGCATTCCTGCATGGGGGCAACTGGCTGGGATTGAGAAGCAGTGGGCCCTTTGGCCAGGCATGCTTAATATACCTTCCAGAGCCCTCACCCCATCTTTAAGGCTACCCTCTTCCTCACCCTTTTAATGTTCCTGCTCAGCCTCTGAAGGCACTGAGTTTAAGACCCCTATTGTATATATTCCCAGCAAGTAATTCATGATATTTCTCCTTCCACATCGTATCTGATTTCTTTCTTACCCTCAGAGCACCTAGCCTGGTGTGAAGCACATCCTTGGCTGTCAAAATACATATAATTGAACAGTGAGATATCTCTACAAATCAACTCCTCTCCACTCTTTCTGTCAAGCCAGGGATAGACTCTTGCTTAAGTTGCACAACCAACATTTAAATGTTGTATCGTAAGTGCTTGTGGTAAATAAATCCAATATAAAAAATAAAATCCAATGTCTTCATTTCTTCAGCTACTTCTAGTGTCCCTTAAATGTAAGTGAATCAGCAGATCTTAAGAGCTGATGACAGGTTGTAAAAAAGAAAAATTGAGATAATCAGTGAAATTTGAATATTGACTGGATATTTGATATTAATAAATTATTGTTAATTTATTAGGTTTGGTAATAATATATTGATTATATTTTTAAAAGAATGTGAGAGAGGGAAGTGAGTGGGAATGTCATGGTTAAAAAGACTGACCAAGATTTGATAACTGTTACAGTTAGGTGAGTTGTATGTATTCCCTCTCCTTCTGTCTATGTTTCAGGTTTTCTATAATAAAAAGAAGAGTTAGCAAATAAAATGCTAGCACTTAAGTGAAAATTCAAAACACAAATACACACACACACAATATAAAGTCATAGATGGAATGGAACACATCAATTTTATGATATGGTTGCTTTTAGGGTTATTTCTGGAACATAAGAAAAGGATAAAATTGTGAAGAGCTATAAAGAACTTTCAATTATATCTGTAATATTTTATTTCCTAAAAATATCTGAAATATCAATATTTATTAAATCTGGTGGTAGACACATGTTACATGAGTGCTCATTATATACTTCTCTGAGTTTTTCTTTATTTTTAATATGTCTCATTTTTTACAAATGGGGCTGAAGCAGCATAACATTTCCTGAAAGAGTGAAACTCTTATCCATCTTACTGATGAACTTGTAAAGATTTGATGCTGTTCCTGCATTTAGGTCCCCATAGTCACAAAGATGGTTTTAAGATTGACCAGAATGCTGATCTGTTTTAGGACAGAACTTAAAAGTAATCTAATCAAAGTGTTGTAGTCCTCAAAATGTTGTCTGGGAGCTTCCCTCCTCTTGTATTACTATTGTATTATATTGTACTATATTGTATGCCTTTGGGAAGAATAACTTACGTTTAGTTCTTAAAACTACCTATCACTTATTGCTGTCATTAAAGTACAGGTATGCACCCCCCAACATACATCCCTCCCTCCCCTTTTCCTCATTAAATTCTAATGAACAGGTTTGGTGCCAGAACATGATGAAAAGAGTGGTCAACAACTGTTTTAATACTGGGAAAGACTGAACTGATAATGAGGCTCTTCCCTCTTCTCTCTGCTTTATTTCTTCTCCCTTTTAAAAAATTATTCTCGCTAGCCCAGAAATAAAATTATAACAACACATTAAGCTATGGAGCTGTTAAATCTGCTAGAGACACATTATTCTCATAAAGTTAGCTCACATATTTCAAGTAATGTTTCCTATCCATCCTTCATTGTGAAACAAAACAAAACTCTTCAAATGTCAAACAGCAAGATGTAGCAGCTACTCTGTAAATCCTAATGGGAAAATCATTTAAGTTTCTCCTATATCACCTTTTGGCAGAATCATTGGCATAAGAAAGAATATATTTTCCCTGAGGAAAAAAAAAAAAGTCAATTCTTTAAATCTTAAAACTGAAAATGCACCACTGCTTTGATGCATTTCAAATAAACTACCAAGAAAGGAAAAGGAAAAACTAAGAAGCATTATTAGCTTTAGCGACATTAAAGAAAATAGCTGGAGATGGAACTTCTGCCCAATAATTCAAGAAGCAAAGTATCTGGATGGACAGACTGCTTATTCTGCATTGCTGATGAAAAAGAAAAAGAAAATTGCTAATTTTTATTTTTTTCCCCATTTTAAAGCTATGAAAAAGGCAGATGAAGCATATAAAAAACTGGCTGAAGACAGAAGTAGTAGGTTTTCTGAAAATCAACTTTATAACAATGAGTCCTACTCAATCCTCTGAAGTAACTAAGCCCCCCCGCGTCCTTTCTCTATTTAGGAATATCTTTGTTACTGTGATACAGATAGTCAATCATTTGTTTGTCCACCCATCAATGAAATGAAGAAAAAAAATGTATTGAGTACTAAGTGCTGCCAGTCCCTAGGTATTGTGCGTGTGGAGGGAGGTAGGGAAGGCAAGAGTAATGAAAATTAAGGAATACCATCTTTTTCGAAAAGGATTTAACAGTCTAGTGAGTGAGACCCCTCAAATTCTCCCAAAATGGAAGTGTCTCATTGAACTCAACCTTCTTCTTTGAGGAAGAAGCCATACTCCTTAAGAGGAAAGCTAACAACAAAAAAGCACTTTTCTTTGAAAAAAGTGAGGAATTTGGAACCCGATCTCAATTTGAATCTTGGCTACTCAATTCACAATCCTGGTGGTCTAAATATTATTTAACCTCTCCAGGCCTCACTTTCCTGCATAAATCAGGGACAGTCATTCCCATGTACCAACCAGAGTTTAAGATTAAATGAGATGATGCAGCATGCCTAAGGTCCCAAGGGCTGGATCAACAGATCAAATCTGATAGCTCTGGATAGAGGGAACTAGCGGTTTTGCCTCAAGGGACTTAGAAGGGCCACAGAAGAGGTGCCAACCAATCTTGGTGGGACTAAACCTTCAAGCAGAAGACAAACGCAGTTGTTTTTCAATTGTCCCTCTCGGCCCAAAATAAGAGCAGTATTTAGATTCTTTCCAGTTGTCACTATTTATGCATTTTCGTGGGGTATTAGCAAGAGGAATAAAGGATAAAGCACTGGATTTAGGGCACCTCTACCGTGCGACCTTGGGCTCACTTTAATTCTTCCGGCTTCAGTTCTCTCATTTGTAAAACGAGAATCAAACTTCCTGCTTAAACCTTCCACCCAGTTTTTGCGAGGAGCCAGCTCGAACGTTTGTGAAACCCCTCTGTAAGCGTTAGAGAGTCTGGCAAAATATTATGTTAGTAATTATTTTCACCAGCAACTAGGCGTCCCTGCTTGCTTTGTCACTCTCCTTTATTCTCAACCTTCATGAACGCTATAATTTATAATCACAGAAATAAATGAACTCCTGAGCCCATTTCTGGCACCAGGTTCCCGGGCCCCACCCAGACAGTTACACAGCCAAGTCACCCGGGCGGCTCCGAAACGAAGTAAACTTAGGCCTCCTCCACCCACGGGCGGGCCTTAGCCCATCAGGCCCCACCACTGAGAGTTCTGGAAGCCAATCCCAGCCCTCGTGCACCGCCCCTTAAAGAGGAGAAACCCTTATGGCGACCCGGAAAAACTGCTGGAACGCAAGCCAATCACTGCAGAGGGTAGTCCTCATCCGGCAAAGCTCAGAGGCGGGGTCATTGGTCAAGATGGACAGCCAGAGCAGCCAATAGAGTTATCAGAAACTGGGGAAGGGTGGGTGCCGGGACCTCACAGTGCTGTTAAGGCCCCTTAAACCACGGGCCAAAGGGCCCGCCTTGGACTAGAAGTCTTCTCTTTATTCGCCCCAAAGCTCTCCATCCCATGGTTGCTGGCTTGCCTCCCCGCCTGCGGATTATAGGTGGGAGGAGGACGGAGACACAGACAGCTGAACCCGTATGACAGGCAAGGCCAGTGACAAAGAGCCGGCGGCCCAGGCTGAAACCGGGAACCGATTCCTTGGGGAACAGGAGCGTAAGACCCTTTAGAGCTACAAAAGATGCAACTCACGTTGTCGATCACAACAGGCTGGTTGGCGATCACATCGTAAGACTCCATGGCAGAGGAATCTCTCCTTCCGAGGAAGGAACTGCCTGCCGGGTCCGCGGCTAGCGCCACTGACACGCATGCGCAGACTAGCCGCCGGGGCAGGGCGGTCAGGGAGCGGCCCGACCTCACCTCCGAAGAACTACAGTCCCCAGCATGCCTTGTACCTGCAGTTAGAGGGCCAGGCAGTTTCGGAGCCCCTCCTAGTTTTAAGAGACTGGGCTTCGGGTTTCTGACGCACAGTACCTTGGGTTTTGTAGTCTCCGTAAAAAGAAGGACTGAGATTGACGGTTGTATTTCACGCCTTGATCCGTAGTCCATTAGGGATTCACAGTGCTTGCTGAAGTACTTGTCTGTAGTTCTCTTTGGATTGGTCAGTAATTCGTGGACATTTGAATTTTACAGATCAGCCTTGGCACTCCCCACCACTTCTCCTGGACAAATTAGGTTACTGTACTTTTATTTGGTTCCATAAGACATTAATAAACATCTATCACCACCACACTCTAATAAAAAATTTTGATACGCACGCAGGCATGCGCGCACACATACACAGGGAAGGACATATTACCACAACAAAAAAAGAATTTAAATTGCATAAAATTTGCCTTTTCGAAAAAAAGTACTTTTTTTTTTCTTTTTGCATTTTTTTTTTCTGGATAAGTGTAAACTTTGCAACAGGCTAACATTTGATGACTGGCATTTGGAACTACTAGTATATTATTGACACTGACAAGTCGTCGTCGGCAGCCGTCCGTCTCGAGAGACGATGGTGTAGCTTCTGAAGAGTCTATCTGCACCGCCGAGAATGGTTGTGCAGTCCGACTCGGGAGTGACACGGTATCTGTCTCCTCCCGTGTTGAATCGACATCTTGCGATGTCGCTGGAGTGTCCTCTCCAGTGAAGCTGAAGCTACAGAGCCTGGGCAGGGTGATATGGAGGGTCTGCTGTTGCCCATGCAGCAGACCCCCCCTCTCTTCGCAGCTGAAGGATCCAAGGGAAAGACGGAGTCAATACAGCTTGGCTTCAGGTGCGCCGCAGGAGTTGCCGGTGTTGACTACAACGTCAAACCGCCTTAGGGACTCCGGCTCCGGATTTTCTGTCGGGGTTTACTCCCTTAGCCTTTCCCCTGAAGAGGTATGCCGCAAGGCAGCGGAGGTTTTTTGGAATCAGAGTTTTCACTGACAAGTACATAGAGGTAAAGAGGTTAAGTGTCACTGCTTTCAAAGTAGCTCAGTGCATTTTTCTGTATATTTTTTCCTCCCCACTTCAAGTAACAGGAATCCTTTTAGTCAATAGCACTAGTAGTCAGGACTCCCTTCTATTCTTGGCTCTTGGAACTTCTTTAAGATTATTGAGTGGAAGACATTACTTTTCAAAAAGTTATCGTGAACAGGAAAATAATTCCCAACCCAGTGTCTTAGGAATTTAAAATCCTCCCAGTTAAGAGGGTCAAGGTAATGGGGAAGGGCAGGCCGATAGTAGAGAATGAACACTGGTGTTCTTCAAGGCAATCTGCATACATGTGCCTAAAACGCAACGAAGAAGAGATCGTCATCATTAAAAACATTTGTTAAATAATCACTGAGTTTAAGAAGTTGATCCTAGTTTGCTTAATTCTTGTTACTTTCTGACAGAACTCCAGAACAGGTATTTCGTCATACAACTCCTGAATTTGGCGATGAGTCAGTCAATATGGTCAACGAACATTCAGAGACGTAGGAAATATTCAGATTTATAATCTATTAAAACTAATGCCACACGGAGGAATGAATCAACCCATTACCAGATTTATGTTTAAATCCTCGTAAGCACCGTGTCAGCAAACCTGTGACAAATTCTTTGTCGGCCAACTTCCCAGTGGTTTCATGGGACCTTACCATCTCAAAAGGATGCCTCCACATATCTATTTAAATCTGGATTCATCCTAACACTAGGGGGAGACCAAAAGCCTTGGGACTCTTCCAACACAGGGAGAGGGAGGCGGGATCTATTGCCAAGGCACGCCGTCTCTGTGACTGGCCCAGACATTAGCCAGTGAAGTCCAGGATAGGGCGCGCCGGTGCCCCGCCCCCTTGAGCGCCCTGCGGCCCCCGAGGCACCCTCTGGCCTGATCTCGGCGGCGACGGCCCGGGCGGACGGCTCCCTGTGCGCAGGCGCGGAGCCTGGACCTCGCTGCACCCCCCCATCGCTTCGGGGAGTCGCACCTACGGCGTCCGCTGCTGGCGCGTCAGTACTCTCCCGCTCGTCCGCCCTCCCGAGTCCTCCCAGCGCCCTACGCGCCGGGATGGCGGAGCTGCGGCCTAGCGGTGCCCCCGGCCCCACCGCGCCCCCGGCCCCTGGCCCTACTGCCCCGCCGGCCTTCGCCTCGCTCTTTCCCCCGGGACTGCACGCCATCTACGGAGAGTGCCGCCGCCTTTACCCTGACCAGCCGAATCCTCTCCAGGTTACAGCTATCGTCAAATACTGGTATGTCCTGGGCCGCGGGGAGACCGACGCGGCCGGCTGGGAAGAGTTTAAGCACCGGGGGCGAAGTAATTTGCGGGGGAGGACAAGGAGAATGATTAAAACCCTTGGAAGGAGGGCTTCCTGCTGCGAGGAAAGGAGTTAAGGCTCAAGTTGGGAATGGGGATAAAGGGGTTAACGGAGTCTGTGGGTATCGAAGGATTAAGAGGGGGCGTTGAAGGGTTAACTGGGATTAGGAGAATCGAGTGAACTGGGGGGGTGTGTAGGAGCTAAGCGAGGATCGATAGGAGAGAGGGAACTGTAAACGTGGTGAAAGGAGGGGGCGCCTGCAGGGGGTCGTTAGTGGGCGAGGGGACGCTAGAGGGGGAGGCGAGGCGGGGCCTGGGGAGCATTTGAGAGGGCTTTGGAGGAGCGCGGCTGGAGGAGCTCCGAGGGCAGGAGACAGCTCTGTGTAGGGGCGGGTCTGGGGACCCGGGCTCCACTGTGGGTTAGGAGGGGAGCAAGTTGTGAGAGTGGTGCTTGCGATGAGGAGGTCACCTTTTGATATTCTTAATGAGCTCAGACATCATATCAGTGCACTGCTTTTGTGTTTAAGCTTCACGAAACAACTTTTCCTGATAAGCTTTCTGCTTGCCCTGCACAGTTCTCTTCATGCAGAACTTCCTCTAGTTCTGCAGCTGCTTTGCTTTAGGACATTGGCTAGAACAGAGGCAGGGTCGGGGAGATCCATGGTTTAGCTGAGGATGGAAGGGGACCATAGTAAATGCTGAAGACCTGGGGACTTGGACAGGGTGGAAAGAAGGCAGTGAGATGTTGGGGAGCTTCCTGGCCACAAGCTTCAGGATTTAGGCAGCAGTTTCTCAGGGAAGCTGATAGTAACCCTTAAGTAGCTCTGTTAATGATTGGACCTGTTTACCTATGGGCTGCCCTTGGGATAGGAATGGTCTTCTCTAGTTTCCCATTCCTGTTTGCATCCTGTTTCTTCCTGCAGCCTCTGGGCAAAACTGGTGTGAGGACTGTGGAAAAGAGCTTTTCTTCATGGTCTTTCTGTACCAAAAGTTGAGGAATTGGTTGAATCTGTCCAGAACCACATTCTTGCAGGCACTGTGTTAGATGGCCCCCTTCATTGAGTCCTGAAAGACTGTTCAGACAGCTTCTTGGGGTGTGGCCAAAGGGGCAAGTGGGCCCAAAGCGGGGAAGTGAGTGGATGTCTTTGCTGGTTACCTCTCCCTTTAGGACGGAGTCTTTCTCCTCCAGGACAGTGTCTTACTTCCTCCAGAAATGGCAGAAGCTAGGCTCTGTAGGACTGAGACCAGTTCCCTGTGTAGATGGGAGCTTATGAAGAGGCTGGCAGCATGGAGGGCCTGGGGACCAGCCACCTGCTCCTTAGGGAGCCTGCCTGTGTCTGGTAGCCAGGAGGAGGTGTAGTCAGTGGTACAGTTCTCTCAGACAAGCAAACTGTTCTTTGGTTGAAAGGAGTTTTTGAAGAGAACTTCTGAGTGAAAAGCAGCTCTTAATAACTTAATCCTCATTCTAATTACGCCTCTGTATTGAAGTATGTATGTATTGTTATGAACTCTGTTGGATCGTGTCATGAGAAAAGTGGGCCTGGCTTTGTCATGCTGTTTATTCAGGCCTCATTTGAGTGAAGGAGAAATTTCTACACAGACTTGGGCAACTGTTCTTGTCACCCAGTGGCCATGAAGGATAGAGTTGTGTGTAAAAGGTATTGAAGCACATGCAAAGGACTAAGCAACATTTTTTTTCTTTCTGCTGCAAGCTTGTTAAACCAGGCAGGACTTATCTTCAGAGATGGACTAACATGTAATAATGAATAAAGACAATTGTGCAGAACTCTGTGACATTAGAAGTGCTACCTAGATGCGGAAAAATTTAAGAGGGAACAGCCCTGCAACTAAGATTTGAAGGATTTTGCAGATGAAGATCCTGAAATTAATTGATCCATGTCCCTCACATTTGGGATTCCACAAGACCTATTCAGTTCTCATAGCAGGATGACTAACCAAGGCTTCCTGGGTCTAGCTGTGGTCAAGCGTACCTCCTTTTCTTGCCACAGAAGGGTGGCTCTTTGGCTAGTGGACCCTGGTCAGCAAGGACATGCTGGCTGAAAGCTAAGACTTATGTGAGCAGGGAGCAGAAGCAGAGGCAGGGTCTGTGCCCTGGGACCACACCACTCTTGCAGCTGCCTTGGGGAGTGAAGTCAGGTGTTCAGGGAATTAAGTGGAGGGATGCTCTGGGTCCTTGGATAACATCTTTTTCTAAGTGCAAAATATGAAAATTTTCTGCATACTCATTTGTTTCCCATCAGGTCTCTGGGTAAGTAAAGCAGACCTCTCTGTGCTTGGGGATGAGGTTCATTTGGTCTGACTCTTGGTCATTCTCTGTGTTTGGAGTTTTAAGGTAAAGCCTCTCTCCTTGGTGCAGTACTTCCTGGGAGACTTGGCCGGAAAGAGGGATGCAGTGGCGTGGCAGATGTAGCACGGTTGGTGGATGCGATTTTGCCTCTTGTTGCTGTGTGGACTGAGGGTGAAGGAGGGGCAGGACGAGGAATTTGCAGCAAGACACTGGAGCAGACGTGGAGCTTGTAGTCACTGCCATCTGTTCCTGGGCTCTGTAGCTATCCTGGGGTCCTTTCAGAGGTAGCTACCCTTCTCTTTCCTCCCTCCCCTGACAAGCTTTCCTAAATCCACCTGGTTGTGGGATTGGTCAAATGATTTGGCAAAATCAGAGTTAAGAAAAGACACGGATCTTGTTCCTTTTCCTAATCCACTCAGTTGAGATTCTAAGCTATTTGTAGTGACTTTCTTACAAGTTCTATAAATAATTTAGCATTTACTAACAGAGAATAAGGATTTTTACAAAAGCAAGTAATATCCTGGCAAAGAGGATGAGACCAGACTTAATGGTTTTTGGTTTAGTTTTAGTTTTAATTTATTTTAGAGAGAAAGAGGAAGGGAGAGAGACAGACAAACATCGATTTGTTGTTCCACTTTTTTATGCATTCATTGGTTGCTGCTTCTATGTCCCATGACCGGCGTATGGAGATGATGCTCTAACAACTGAGCTACCTGGCCAGGGCCCTTCTGGTTTTAAATAGTGTTTTAATTGCATAGTGCTGGCATGCTTGCTGGGATCACACATAACATGGCTTTTATTTGTTGTTAATGTTCCTTGGGCATATGATCCCAATTGCAGAGTGCACTCCATCAATGTCCCAGGGGCAGCAAAGTTTCTGCAATCTGTGGAGCAGTCAGATGTACCAGGCAGCACAAATGCAGTGTTTGTGGGCTAAATGCAGACTTCCTTCCACTGATGGTTTCCATTCCGTCTGTTTCTCAAGTCTACCAGTTTTCCTATCCATTCTGAAGAAAAGCAGGATTTTTTTTTTTTAAGAGCACTGATTACTAAAGGGAATCCTTACTGAATTAAATCCTCAGAGTGAGATAATGACTGAATCTCTTCCTCAACTCCCTCTGTGTTGGAATTATGGGGGAAATTTAACGTGATCCTCAGAGGCTCCAAATAATTTAATGTTCCAACTCTGCCTTTGAGACGGTGGTCTCCTGGGGTCATCTTCCAGAGCTCAGCCTGGCTTCTACTGTAGTTATGTATCTTTATCTGTGCAGAGCTGAGCTAGCCTAAGTTTGGCCTTTGTCACTTGCATAATGAAAGACCAACTTTATTTAGTCTGTGGGGTAAGGGCATGGGTCTGGAGGCATTGGGTTTAGAACAAACTGTAATTAACACAGGACACTGTATACATAGTCTTTCAGGAATTAATTATCTAAGAGGCAAGAGTGGAGCTGAGCCTCTGCTTCCAGGAACAGTGCGCATCGGGGATACTCAGGATGGTCTTTCAACAGAGGCCAATTGGATTGACTGATGCACCTCTTGCCTGGAAGCATGAAATGTTTACAGGCACTGTGGAACAGAGATAATCCCTGCCATCCTCAGTTGGGATTGGTAATTTGAAACAGGAGGGAGCATATGGGGCAACCATCAGTCTTTTATTTCTAAAAGAGGTCTTGCCTGTTGGGGATAGGAAGAAAGAAGTCTGCTGTGCCTGTGGAGTTGAGCAGCCTCTAACCACCCAGCCCTTGGTCTTATCCCAGAGAAGTGTGGCCTCCCTTTACTTATCCTTTACCCTAGGTTCCTCCAGTTTGGTGCCCTTTAGGTTTGTAAGGGAGAGCCCTTTAGCTTCACACTGTCTGCTTTCAGGCTCACACTGACACCCCCGTGCTTGTCTTTTGCAGGTTGGGCGGCCCAGACCCCTTGGACTATGTTAGCATGTACAGGAACGTGGGGAGCTCTTCTGCCAACATCCCTGAACACTGGCATTACATCAGCTTCGGCCTGAGCGATCTCTATGGTGACAACAGAGTCCATGAGTGAGTGTGTGCCATTTGTCCCCCCAGCCCTTCACCTACCTGTTCCTTAGCCTTGAGCCTTTTTTTCTGAGGCTTTTCCTGAGCAGGTGTGATGTGGGTTGGCACTTCTCAGGTGGAACCTCTGGGTTTCTGTCCTCTGCCTGTGTGTACTTTTGCCAGTGTGGTCCAGGTCAGCAGTACCTGAGCTTTGCTTATCTGGTGCAGGAAAGTGTCAATGATGAGCAAGAGTTCTAAAACTCAGATTTTTCTAAGCTTGCTTTTGTGTTTGAGCTCAGAGGACAGGCAGCATAGCTCTGACCCAGAACTTGTGTGGATGGCTTTTAATTTTCTTTCTTTTTTTCCTGCTAGCTTATTGTGAAAAATTTTATACATGAAGCAAAGTTGAAAGGGTTTTATAGTGAACACTTATATATCCACTACCTAGATTTTGCCATTAACATTTTTAAAGTATATTTTATTGATTATGCTGTTACAGCTGTCCCAGTATTTTTTTCCCCTTTGCTCCCCTCCACCCAGTACTGCCCCCCTTCCCTCCAGCAATCCCACCTCCCTTAGTTCATGCCCATGGATCATGCATATTAGTTCCTTGTCTTCACTCTTTCCTATATTATTCTTAACTTCCCCCTATCTATTTTCTACCAACCAACCAATTATACTTCTTAATCCCTGCACCATTTCCCCATTTCTTCCCCTCCTACTCCCAGCTGATAACCATGCAAGTGATCCCCATACCTATGATTCTGTTCCTATTCTGGTTTGCTTAGTTAGATTTTGTTTTTATTTTTTAGATTCAGTTGTTGATAGTTGTGAGTTTAACATTTTACTTTACTTACATTATCATGAATATATCCATCTCTATATCCATCTCTTATCCCTCTGTCCATTTTAATTACTTTCTTATAACATGCAGTTATCTGTGCTCAGATTAGCCACAGTACATTTTTTTATCCTGGTCTTTCTTCCGTTTGCTGCCTTGTATAATTCTAAATCCTACTTGCCTCCCCTATTTCTCTCTATAACAACCAAATTTAAACAGATTTTAATATTAAGTTAAACATAATCAACTTAAGCCCTGGCCAGGTAACTCAGTTGGTTAGAGCGTTGTTCTAAAACACCAAGGATGCAGGTTCAACCCCAAGTCAGGGCACATACAAGAATCAGCCAATGAATGCATAAATAAGTGGAACAGCAAATCAATCAATTTGATGTTTCTTTCTCTCTTTCACTCAAATCAGTAAATTAAAAAAAATTAACTTAGTAATAAATTAGTTAAAACAATAGCAGCAATAATAATAATAAAAGCTAACATTTATTGAGCATTGATTATGAGCCATGTGTTCTTCTAATCACTATATGTACCGTATTTTTCGCTCCATAAGACGCACTTTCCCCCCTCCCCAAAAGTGGGGGGAAATGTCTGTGCATCTTATGGAGTGGATATTACATCACAGACCATGATGTATATTACCTGACCTGTCAACAGTGCTGACAGCTGTTAGAAGAGGAAGCGGTGGGCCCATGTGAAATCCCTGGGGACGCTTAAATGTCCCACTTTACTGCTGAATCTCAGGGCGTCTGGTCAGTATGAAGATAGCGAAGAAAGTGTTATCAGTGATTGTGAGCAACTGAGTTTCATAAATTCTGACACTAGTGATGATGAATTCTTGGGGTTCCCAGAAAACTAGAAGAGTACTTTAACCTTAAAGTCTCTCCTCATTTGTTAATGACAGTGATGATGGTTGTTCATACTGCTGTTGACTGCTGTTCACTTTACATGATTGAAATGTTATTCTGTTATATTTCATTAAATATTTTAGCACACCATTTGGTTCAGAATATTTTTTTTCTTGTTTTCCTCCTCTAAACCTAGGTGCGTCTTATGGTCAGGTGCGTCTTATGGTGTGAAAAATACAGTGTATATATATTAACTAATTTTATTTTCATCACAACTGTATAATGCTGGCGTAGGTACTACTATTTGCCCCATTTTATAGATGAGGAAACTGAGACACAAAAAGACTTTATAACTTGCTTAAGGTCACACAGTGTGGAAGTGATGGAGCCAGGATTCTAACACAGGCAGTCTGGCTTCAGAGTGCATGCTCTTATGACTGTGCTATATTTCCTCTTAAACAATTATATCACCTACTCTAATAAGCTACTCTCTGTAATAAAAAAAAAAAAACATTTTATTTCCATCTATACTCTTTAAGGGAGGGATTCTTTAAATGCCGTCTTTCCTCTCCCTCATTAGCATGATTAATTAAGAGCTGATTATTTCTATTATATCCTCATTTTTTGCTTTTTATACTTTTTTTTCCCCCTCTTACACCATCTTTTTAGTATCTTGGTCGTGGTGGCTGCTTAGTGTGTATAGGTTGAAAGAATAGCAAGGTTCTTCCTGCCCTATCTCAGCATAAGAGGCTGATTCTGGAGCTAATAATAATATGATGATGAAGAAGATGGCAGAAGTCTTTTTTTTCTTTTTTTTGCTTTGTTTTACTTCTTACTATCTCCCATATCATTTTATCTAATGCTTTATAATTTTATCAGGTTCTTTTGTTATTTCCATTTTCTAGATAAAGAAAGTGAGTCCCTTGAAGGGGTTAAATGATTTGATTGCCTAAAGTCACACATCTAGATTGTAAAAGTTATGATTGAATTCAGCTTTCTGAGTCCAAAGTCTGAGCTTTTTTAACCATTGGACTATACCACCTTTCTGATGCCCAACCCAACTTTCTCTTTTCTCTCCTTAAGCTCAGAGGCCCAGGCCCCATCTCCTCACTGATTAAGTCAGGAGCAGTGCCAGGGTCTGCCTTTGCAGCTTTCTAAATGGATCCATTGCAATGTCAGCAGAAGGCTTTGGGAACAAGGAATTAATCCTGCTGAACAGGGACCTTGCATTACCGTATTAATAATGGAGATAGAATAGCAAACAGATACAGGGAGTAAAAGGACTGTGCAGGACTTAAATTTATACTCTTAATAAGAACTTGCAGAGGGTATCTAGTGCAGCTAGCCTGTACCTTTTTGTTGACAGATTTATAATAGTTAAAACAATACCATTTCCTGTGTGGCTTAAAGATTTTTATAGACTACCTGCTTATCAGGTAGGATTTCAAGGCCCAAAATGACATAAAGAACGTAATTGAGAAAGCTTCATATTTCAGAAGGGACAACCTCAATTTGAAAGAGGATGTTCCTTACTGTTTTTCCTAATTTAACAGTAACCTTGTACATATGTGTCATTTCTATTTCTAAAGCACTTATGATAGTAATGAGACCTTCATTGGGCTTTTACCTTGCTTCTCAAACCTAGTGTTTTCTGGTATTATATCCTATCACTAGAACGACATGGTAGAATGTTCTCGGAAATTTACCCAGTTCTTGTATATATTGCAGAAGTTAAAAGTACCTTTGTGATTGGCCTTGCGCTGGTGTGACTGGTCACTTCTCAATCCTGGTAAGTTTCCTAAAGAAAAGTGTGCTTTTCCAAGCATTTCATGTGGCAAGGCCTCTTGGAAACAGATGCATGGATTCTTATTTAAGCTAGTGCTCTAAGCTGAGGTCAGAAAGGTGAGTGTTCTACCTTCCAGCATAAGTGCTAAGAGGTGTTAAATGGGAATTAAAGCAAGTGAATTTCTGGCAACATTCTTCTTCCACTGTCTTTTGTCTTCTCATTCAGTGAAAAAGGACAAAAGCATTCATTCATTTATTCAGCATACATTCATCAAGCATCTATTTGTACTAGACACAGAACATCATATTAGGTATGTTGGGAATAAAATGCCAAGATATACAGGTAATTCCTGTCTTGAGCTCATGTTCTTGAGGGGAAGTAAACTTTAAGAGGTGGTTATGGTACTGAATAATCAGTACCTTAATCCATGGATGTAGAGCATACTCAGGGAGAAGAGTGGAGCCAGTGACTGTTTGTGAGGCTGCTGGATCTGAAGAAGCTCCAGGGAGGAGGTGAAGTTTGAGAGGAATCTTGTAGGAAGGAGCTGGGGTGAGATTGCAGCCTGACACTTCAGTGCACCAGCGTTGCACTTTGAGGACTGAGAGAGGCTTTAAAAATCTTCTAGCCCAGTGTTCCTAAAACTTCTGGTGCTGCCAATATGTTTGCCACCTATATATGGTATGTTATCTACCTTATGTTCTTTCTAACCCTCCTTTTAAAAACTGATATAAACAAATTTTTTAAAGCTAAATCACTGTCATATATGGAAACCAGTATCACTTGTGATAATTTAAAGGTAATTATGAAAATAAACACAGTAATAACAAAGCAATGTTATTAAATTCTAGCTTATCACTGTGGTCTGTCACAGGTTCTAAGCCTGAGGCCACCTTTTCTTTGTTGAAGAGATTAGCAAGAAGTCTGAGAGAGGTGTTAAAAAGATGTATGAATGCCAGATAGAACCTGACCCTAGATAAGATTAGAAAAACTGAAAGAGAATTGAAAAGGGAACTTTTTTTAAAAGTATGATTCAGAATTATCTGTTGTCACAGATAAATAGGAAACACTGACCTAGCCCATCCCCCTTAATTGTACAGTTGAGGGAAGTCCAGCAGCCCCCAAAGGCCATAGCGAAAGTTAATGAGAGCAGCAGGATATCCTCGCATCCCCCCTCTTCTATGCTCTGAGTCATGATTTGGGAGATAAGAATGTATGGGCATTGTTTGTCTTTAAGATGGCAATATAAGCAAACTTTTTTTTAGTTTTTATTATATTCCATGTTACTGCTACATTCTTAATACAAAATTGTCATTTTATGTTACCCTCATAGTAATTTTATAACATAAAGAATTCATACTATCTCTTGCTATAGATACAGAAATTTAGACTTAGAGAACTTACTGCACAGGTGACAAATCAGAAGCCAGGTCTAGTGACCCCAAAGCCTATATTTTTAGCCACTGTGCGATATTGCCTTTCCATTTTAATTGGTCAACAGCATTTATTAAATGTCTACTGGGTACCTCCTCTCATTAAGCTCTCCTCCTCACAGCTTGTTGAGGATAGGGACAAGCAGAAGCCCAAGGGTACCCTGCATTTCTTCTTGCTCCTAGAAGGCTTGCTTTGGGGGCAGGAGGGGAGCCCCATCCTCGTAGCCCTAAACAGGGTGAAAAGTAAACTGATTGGATGAGCCCTTGGGATGGCCGGTTCCATCCAAGTTTTTTTCCTATTTACATTCACCAAAGGAAATAGGACAAGAGAGCACTTGTTTGGATTAAAAGGTTCTTAAGAGGCTGTTTCTGAAGTTGGAGAGATAAGTTTCAGCTCGGGTACCATCGGGGACAGTGGAGTGCTTTTCTAGGGACCCTAAGGCTACTCCCAACTGACTTCAGCAGCAGAGACTGTCCTGTTGCTCTTGACTGGGCTTGGGGGGTATGAGACAGCTGAGCCTCAGCCGCCAAATGCTTGTCAGAAGCCTGCAGTTCTGGCTCTTTCCTTTGTGGCCAGACAGCTGTAGACTGGAATGTAGAGATTTGGGAGGTTATGCAAGAGGTGGCTTTCTGTGAGGATTTTGGGTTGCACCTGCTACTGCCAGCAGCCCTGGCAGGACCCAAGCTACAGGGGTCGGGGATGGGGGAGGGGGGAGGGCCGGTAATCATGGTGCATGGGCTGGCTAGGCTAGGTTTAGAGTGTTTGTGATCTCAGGCAGACTTCCCTGAGGCAGACTTCCCTGGGCAGGTTATCTGCTGGACATGCCCGGCTGGTTCCAAAGACAGCCTCTGTGTGGTGTTGGCCCAAAGACTGGGAGCTCTGTGGGGTAGAGCCCACACCACCTCTGCAGTCAGGGTGATGTGCCCCCCGCCCCCAACCTGCCCCACAAACGCCGGCTTCTCAGCAGGTATGTCCATGGGGTTTGGAGTTGTTCTTGTCTCCCTTGGGGTCTGGAACTACTGATGACTGGTTTTCTGTGGCTGCCTCCACTGGGTTGGTGGAGAATCTCCTTTTCCCTTCGGGTCTCTCTCAGCTGGGCTCTGCACCAAATGAGTTATTTATTGAAACACTGGATGCAGATAAACTTTTCCACTTGTTGTTTTGTGTGGTCTTGGACCCCTCCAGATGGGAAATGCTAATTTGCCCTCTTCAAAGCTTAGTTTGCAGGAACTTTTTGTGCCACTTCATCCCCTGGGCTTTCCCGTAGAAACTCTGGCCATAACACACCTGTCCTGGGAGCAGGTTCCCCCTCTGGCTGGGTGGGTTGCTTTCATCCCAGTGCTGTCTATAGGCTAACAACTGGGATGCCTCTGTAAGCCACACGCACAGATGGCAAATCCCCGCCCTGCCCCTGGCTGGGCACAGCAGGCCGAGGAAGTGCTGTGTAGGCTCATAGGAGGGCAGGCCTCCCTGAAGCTTTGCTTCCACTGCTGTTCATCTCAGAGGTGTTTAGTTTCAGGATGCCTGTTGGTGTGCTGTGGTGACTGCTCTCTGCTAAGGGAAGAGGGTTGGGGCTACCTAGAAAGAGTGGGGTACCCTTGGTTTCAGCCCAGGACAGGAATAGGGGCCTGCAGCAGGGCTAGAGCCCTTTCAGAAGCTGAAACCACCACTCTGGGTTGGATTTCAGGCCCCAGAGCTCTGAATTTTGAAATGGTGAGCATTCCTTTTCTTTTGTAACCACAGGAACACCTAAGGCATTGTGGGCTCCCAGCAGGTCTGTGTGGGGATGTGGTTTCATCTCTTATAAAGCACTTCATCTGCAATGTGGATTAGCTGTTCCACTGTAGGGTAGGGATTCCAAACTGTTCAATGATAGTTGGGAGAAGGTTCCTTGATTGGGCCCAGTCACTTTTAAAAAGTCCGAGAGGAGATGATTAGTAGGCTTATTTTGGTGACTACTTTGTAAGGTATATAAATGTTGAAAGACTGTTGTGCTACTAAAACTAATTTAATACTATATGTCAATTATTTTTTAAAAGAGGTCCAAGAGGCCTGACTGTTGGGCAGTGACTGTCATGTCAGATTGGCGCCCTGGGCTGGTGAGCACTGGGAGATTTCCTTTCCTTCCTGCAGAGAGAGGCAGACTCGGAAGCCTTTATGGGTTTGACTAGATCAGGTCTCTCAGTCCTAGGAGTCTTCCCTGTTCAGCCCATCCTTCTAAACCCCCGACTTTCACACCATGGCTTTTTCCATATTGACATTTTCCAAATGGTCTTTTACTGCTGCACACACCTTTGCAGCTCACTGATCTGCCTGTCGCGAGCTCTCCTGCACAGAGCACCGGGCTCTGCAGCACACCCCACCAGCAAAGCTCTGTCAGGTCCCCGATACCAGCAGAACATTAGAGAAGATTGGGGTTAGGGGACAATGAGAAATCATTCCTGACTCCTGTCCTTGAAAAATGCAACATCTGAAATGGCAGAGTTCCTGGGAAAGAAGATAGGATTGGGGCTGGGAACAGCTTTTGGCTTTATCTGACTTCCGTGGCTTTGAAGCTGTCTCCTCACCCTGTGATCTTCAGTGCTTCAAGAGACTTTTAACAACATGAGCCCAAGCATGTCTCCTTTAGGCTTGACATTCCAGTCAAAGGCTTGTTCAGAAAAAGGAACCTCTACTGTAACAACATAATCAATAAAATATACTTTAAAAAAAAAAAAAAAAGAGACTTTTAAAAATGTAATAATAATTGCAAACACTTATAGCTCTTACTGTGTGCAAGCACTCTTCTAAGTGCTTTTATATAAACTCGTTTAATCCTCACAACAGCTCTATGGGGTGGGGGTCATCAGTCTTATTTTACAAGGAAACTGAGGCACAGAGCTGTTGAGGAACTTGCGTACCTAGTTAGTGAATGCTGGAGCTGGGCTATTTAAACCCAGGCAGTCCTGCTCCAGCAGTCCTTCTCCAGCAATCCTTAGCCTTCCCTTCCTCTGCCTGTGTGCAAAGAGTGGGCTGGAGCTGGAGACCACTAAGTTCAAAGATATCTTGGATTAATGGAGTGTGACTAGTTATGCAGGAAGTACTCTGTAGGGGAAATGTGAGCTGGATGTTGAAGGAACTTTGTAGAGAAGGAAGAGCCCTGCTGATAAGAGGGTAGAAATGGAGAGTAGGTGACAGAATCCTGTGTCATCTCTTAAGTCAAGGCCAGGAAAGTCTGCAACTCTTAAAGAACAAAGGTGGTGCTTCCTGCTTAGATGTCAAGTTCACATGGTCATGCTTCTTGTGTGGTCATTGTGCTTTGTGTGAGGCCCCAAGAGCGTGACTTGACCAGGATCATTGTCTCTGGGGAGAGGGTGTAGAAATGAGGGCCACTTAGCATGGAGTACCCACACCATCCAGCTGAGGTGTCTGAACTGCCAATCTGTGGAGGATTTTCGTGCTGATAAAAAGATGTCTTGTCACCCTGCAGAGGATATTTTTTTCTTCTGTCATTTAATGCAGATTTTCATATCATTTAAAAAAAAAAGTTTCTGTAATGGTTTTAAAAATTAGTAGACTATTTTGAAAGCAATTTTAGGTTTACAGAAAATTGAACAGGTAGTATAAAGAGTTCCTATATACCCTTTCTCTTCTCTGCTTATAGTTTCCCTTATTATTAATATCTTGCTTTGTGTGGTACATTTGTTACAATTGATGAACCAGTACTGATACATTTTTATTAACTAATGTCCCTACATTAGCGTTCGCTTTTTGTGTTATGCATTTTTATGGGTTTTGGCAAATACATATTTTGTACTTCCCATTACAGTGTCGTACAGAGTAGTGTCACTGCCCTGAAAATGCCCTGTGCTTTGCTTATTCACCCTTTCCTCCCTCTTCCCAAACCCCAGGAATCCACTGATTGTTTTACTGTCTCTTTAGTTTTGCCTTTCCCAAAATATCATACAGTTGGAATCATATAGAAAGTAGCCTTTTCAGACCGACTTCTCTCACTAAGCAATATGCATTTAAAGTTTCTCCATGTCGTGGGGGCTTGATAGCTCATTTTATCACTGAATAATAGCCCATTGTATAATGTACTATAGTTTATCCATTCACTTATTGAGGGATATCTTGATTAGTTCCAGTTTTTAGCAGTTTTGAATAAAGCTGTCATAAACATTCATGTGGACATAGTTTTCAACTCATTAGGGCTAAATTGCTTGGTCATGTGATAAGATTATGTCTAGCTTTGTAAGAAACCGCCAAACTGTCTTCAGAAGTGACTGTACCATTTGTATTCCTACCAGCAATGAATGAGTTCCTCTCATTCTGTGTCCTTACCAGCATTTGATATTGTCAGTTTTTGGATTTTAGCCATTCTAATAGGGGTGGAGTGATATCTCATTGCTGTATTAATTTCCAGTTTGCTAATGACATGAGATGTTGAACATCTTCTCATATGCTTATCTGCTGTCTGTATCTATTCTTTGGTGACATATCTTTGTTTTTGTTTCTCTCCTCCTTCCACACCCACTCCACCCCTCACCACATATACTTCTTTTTCTCACATCATGAACTTAGACAGTGGGACTAATTATGTTTTCTGGCATTTTCCTTTTGGTCACTTTTCAAGCCATTATGTGAGTAAGTTCCTCTTGAGTAGGTGCTAGGTCCACATCTGAATTCCTTTGTCTTTGTCGGTTTTATTTATTTTTTAATTTTTAATTATTTCTTTTTTTTAATTCTATTGATTATGCTGTTACAGTTGTCCCAATTTTTTTCCCCTTTGCTCCTCTCCAGCCACTTCCCTCCTTCTCTCCAGCAGTCCCATCCACTTAGTTCATGTCCATGGGTCATACCTGTATGTTCTTTGGCTTCTCCCTTTCCTATACTATTCTTAACTTCCCCCTGTCTATTTTGTACCCACCAATTGTGCTTCTAAATCCCTGCACCTTTTCCCCCTTTCTCCTCCTCCCCTCTCTCAGCTGGCAACCCTCCAAATGATCCCCATACCTATGATTCTTTTCCTTTTCTGGTGGTTTGCTTAGTTTGTTTTTGTTTTTATTTTTTAGATTCTGTTGTTGATAGCTGTGAGTTGTCATTTTAATGTTCTTAGTTTTGATCTTTTTCTTAAATCAGTCCCTTTAACATTTCATGTAATAATGGCTTGGTGATGATGAACTCCTTTAGCTCCACCTTGTCTGGGAAGCACTATCTGCCCTTCCATTCTAAATGATAGCTTTGCTAGATGGCATAATCTTGGTTGTAGGTCCTTGCTTTTCATCACTTTGAATACTTCTTGCCAGTCCCTTCTTGTCTGCAAAGTTTCTTTTGAGAAATCAGCTGATAGTCTTATAGGCACCCCTTGTAGGTAACTCTCTGCTTTTGTCTTGCAGCTTTTAAGATTCTCTTTATCTTTAACCTTTAGCATTTTAATTATGATGGGTCTTGGTGTTGTCCTCTTTGGGTCTAGATTGTTCGGGATTCTATGTGCTTCCTGGACTTGTATATCTATTTTCTTCACCAAATTTTGGGAGTTTTCCTTCATTATTCTTTCACATAGTTTTCAATTTCTTGCTCTTCCTCTTCTCCTTCTGGCATTCCTATGATTTGGATATTGGCACGTTTATAGTTGACCCAGAGCTTCCTAAACCTCTCCTCATTTTTTTCAATTCTTGTTTCTTCATTCTGTACTGGTTTACTATTTATTTCTTCCTATATTCCAAATTGTTGATTTGAACACTGGCTTCCTTCCCTTCACCATTGGTTTCATGTGGCTTTTCCTTCATTTCACTTAGCCTGTCCTTCATTTATTCCCTTATGCATTTGTCATACTCAAGCATGTCTGTCAAGTCAACCAGTGTTTTGAACTCTGCATCTGTTAGGTTGGCTATCTCCTTATCACTTAGTTCTCCCACTGGAAGCTTGATCTGCTAACTCTTTTGGACCATACTTCTGTGTCTCCTCAGCTTGACAGCCTCCTGTGTTTACCTCTGTGTCTTAAGTAGAGCTGTGGCATCTGTTATGTTGTAAGGTGCTGAGTCTTAGGTATTCATCAGGATGGGCCACCTATTTCACCACATTGTGGTGCTATCTGTTGGGGAGGGGTCTGAGAGGGAACAATATTGCTTACTCAGCACTCACCCCCTTTTCAGGCACTTCTCCTTCTTCCTCTATGGGACTGGTATCCCTCTAGCTGTTGGCCTGGTTGTGATTCCCAGAATGGGTGGGTTTGCAGATGTTCTAGGACCATGGGGGCCCTCTAAACAAATGGACTCTGCTGAGAGTATGACAATTTATTCTGCTACCCCAGCCCCCACTGGTTTTCACAGTCAGAAGCGTGCTAGAACCATGAGCTGCGTGGTCTGGTCTGTGACTGGAATCCCTCCCCATGTGTCCCTCCTGACTTAGTGTGTGACTGCGCTTTCTGCTGGATGGCCACAGCCACTGCCTTGCTACCGTTGCTGCCACCACAGCTGCCACACTGCATCCTCTCCTCCCCTTCTCTGCCCCTCCTAGCTGTTTGGATAAGTATTGCTTCTTGTATCTTTGTTTGTTGGACTTCCATGCAGTTCAGTTTTCTGGTAGTTCTGGCTGTTTTTAGTTTTGAGGTAGTTGTATTTCTTCTTATTGTTGTGGAGGGTGGCGAAGCATGTCTACCTATGTTTCCATCTTGGCCGGTCTCTGTTGGTTTTAACTGTGGCTGACTCATGAGTTCTCTACCTTCTTTTCCCAAACAATGATATCTTCTATAAAGTCTGTAGCTGGTCCTGAGGTTTACAACCTCATTTCCAAGGTTCATGATTGACTGTGTTCTCCAGTACAGACTATAGAAGACTGGTGTGCAAACTTGTCGACTGCAGACCCTAGGAAGCTTAACCTTGTATTAGATGAGAAGTGAGTGCATCAGGCTCCTTGAGGTCCCAGTCAGACTTCAAGCTCTCTCTCTTGGTTGAATCCAGTCAGGAGGATTGTCCAAGATCCAAAACTTTCCTGGCCTGTACTTTTCCTGTTCTATCTATCCATCATTGTTGTCACTTTTTAGTTCTAAATTTGCTTTTCTTTTTTTTCATTTATAAAGACAATTGACCCATTTTACCAAAAATGTTGGAAATTAGAGAAGGATAAAAGAAAAAAATTATTCCTAATCCTATCATCTTTTGTTTGTGATCCTATATATGTCCTCATGATGATTTCTGTAAGCAGTTAATCATGGGTGCTGCTTTCCCAGGTGTGTGTGTAGGGCTTCTGTCTTGTGTGAGTCCCCTCATTTTGGGACTTAACATCTTCCAAAGCTTCCCTGCTATCTGGCTAACACTGTTTTCTAAATTCAGCTGGCTCGTGGCTGCTAGGGTTTCTAGATACGGGAAACAGCACATTTGTTTGGGAAGATGGTTCCTACTTATTGCCATGTTGCATTCACTACATCCATTTTTTTTTTTTTTTTTTTTTTTGCTGCTTGACTTTGCATAGAAGTGAAGAGCAATTTAGGTAGTGTCTGTACCGATTATACTGGCTGCCGACCTCCCACTTAATACCTTGATTGTTTAACCACAGATTACCATGTCTGTTAGTGATAGTCCCAAGGCTGTGTGTTGTTCCTGTTGTTCATTTTCCCTTAGAAAGGTGAGCAGTGTTTAGATTTGGTGATCATTGTCACCTGGAAGTGAACACCATGACTCTCCTAGTTTCTCCCTTTATTGGGTGTGTGGATACAGAAAATGTGAGACTGGACTTACAGAGAGCCCCAGGCTCCCAGTATCCAAGGTATACAGAAGGTTCACAGGTATAAGCACAGATGCCAAGATAGGGGTGAGATATTTTTCAGGCAATTGCCTGAAATAAATGGCTACCATTTAGAGCTTGTGAGCCTTTCTGCCATAAATAGGAATCAAATAATATACTCATACTGTATGTTTGCAGTAGGATCTGATCAATGGATCTAGGAAGAAGGGTGGCCCACTGCCCTCTCCTGGCACTGGGTCTACTGGATGTTGGGTGGTATACTTGGTTCCTATCCAGTGTTAATCACTGGCCTCTCTTTTTCATTTGGAGGGTCAGCCATTCATTCATTACAGAGATAGTAATTGTTGGGATAGTTTCTGGGCATGAGGTATATAGTAACGAATAGCATGCTCCTGTCCTGGACTTCATGGAGAGTCCAGTCTTTTTGGCTGAAGGGTCCTCTAACTAGAAAGCATTGTAGGGAGGTGGGCCTGATGCAGCTTCGGAGCCTTGGGTCACCATGCAGAACCTCCTTCTTTCCTGTAGTCCATGCCTAGAGGCCTGGTGGAGGGCCCTTTGCAAGCAGAAGTCCTGAGGCTCAGAACCAGAACCATGGTCAGGACTATGTCTGGGGCTAGGCCAGTTGCCCATTTGTCAGTGAGAAATACGGGTTTATAGGAGTTTCTCAGAGAAGCATGGTTCATTGGACTCCAGGCCCTTTAATAGAATGTTAGTAAAAGCTAATGACCTTCAAAGATTTCTTACCTTCCTACTCTCTCCTGTGTTATTCAGGCTTCTTGAGTTCTGGGTCATAGAGTCAGCTTTTCCACAAGAAGGTCAATCCAGGAGATGTTTTATTTTTCCAGTGCTGACCCTGAGGACACTTTGTGCCTTGCTCTGACCACCAGTTTCCCTTACTCTGATCTCAGGCTTTTCAACATGAGGTCAGGCACTCAGGAGCCATGCCTATGGGGAGGGGTAAGTACTAGAGAATGAGGCCTGCCCCAGGCTCCTGATCCCAGGGGGTCAGACTGGCTGGCTGTGCTTTCTGCCTGTGATGGATTTGACTCCTAAATGCTTCTGAAAAACTTGGTGGTCATTGGTAAAAACATAATAAAAATTGACAGATGACACTGTGGCTTGCCCTAACCCGTTCTCCTTCTTACTCCAGCTTTTCCAATATTTTGGGTCATAGACATGCTGGATTCCCGCCCTCTTAGAGCTAGTGTGGCAGTCTCTCATTCTTGTAGCCAGGAGTTTTGCCCATAGAAAGGGCCCAGAAGGAAGCCAGTAGCTGAGCAGGGACCCTTTGGCATTGGAGCTTTGTAGGAGCATTGCTGATGTGGGTCCCCTAGTTCTGTGCTAGCTTTGTGGCTGGGGGCAGTGTTCACAGCATCTCATGCATGTCACTTGTCTGCTCAGAACCATCCAGTGGCTTTCTGTGCAGTTGGTGCTCCTGGAAGTTATACAATGCTCTGGTCACTGAACCATGTGAAGATTGTAATTAGTGAAAATAGCTAGTACAAAGTCCCTGAGGTAGGAAGGAGTCCAAGGAACAGAAAGTGGGCCAGTAAAGTTTGGGGCTTGTAAGAGAGGAGAAGGTTGGGGCAAGACGAGGCTGGAGAGTTCGAAGGCAATGTAGAAAATGTGACATTGAACAAATTACTGTTGACTGAGGAGGGAAGCAAAGGGATGATGCAGTGTGGGGCAGGAGTGGGGCTTTAGGAAACTTGCAGCAGTGTGGGACCTCGGCACTGGTACAAAAGCAAGAGAACAGAATTGAGTGATGGTTTTATTTCCCTAAAAAGGAAACAGCAGCAGGAGTGGCTCAAAGGAAATGCCATTAAGATATTTGAATCTTTGATAGTGACTGAGAGGAAAGCTCATTGCTTTTTAATACTGTCTTATCTTGCTTGTCATTGAATGTCTCAGCCTGATTATCTTTTTGGACAGCAATGGGAATATTATTACCATTTCTCAGTTGCTCAGCTGTGACGTGATGGGCCGATGTACAGAACACACAAAAGTACAGCCCTTGGGGAACTGAGATGCTGAAAAGATTTGTTTCTTCCCATTACCTTCATTCAGATGTCTCAATCTGGGGCATTTGGCTTCCCAGAGGGTAGTAGGTAGACAAAAGGCCCTTGGGCAGAATGCCTTGCTCTTGGGTGTGCAGGAAGCCCCCAAGCTATACACCTGTGTACAGATGGTACCTCACTTCCCAATCAGACTCTGATCTTGCTGTCATTGGCCTAGCCTGTCCTTTTTATTTTTAAAAAGATATTTGTACAGATGCTGCTTTAAACCAAAGCCAAGAGTTGCAGCTGCCATAATGATGCTAAGAAACCCAGGCACCAAGCTCTTTGTTGGCCCAGAATTCCTAGAGAGTGCCATTCTGGCTTGAAATCCCTCAGGGGACTGACTGACCTTTCAGTTCTTTGGTGATGGTTGGGAATAGAGGGAAAAAGGTACAGTAGGTCTCCACTAGGGGAGAGTGAACTGTGAGTTTTCACCACCCTGCAGCGAAAGGGTCTGCTTCATGCTTTAGTTCAATTTTGTGTCCAGTCTGGGAAGCTCTTTGCCTACTGGGATGGAATTAAGCCACCTAAGTGTTGGGAGCCAGGTGAGTTTGTTGGCTGGATTCTCAGCTGAGTCAGTCTTGGGACCTACTATTTTTAAACTTGAGGAATGCTGTGGGAATATGGTCCTTGGCTCCCAGCAAGGGATCCCAAGAAATATCTACTTGAATGAGGCAAATGCATTCCCTGAATCTGGTTGGATGGCGTGTAGTAGAAAGAACATCTACTATTCACAGTTAAAACTCAAAGGTGACTGCCCTGGCTGGTGTGGCTCAGTGGACTGAGTGCTGGCCTGTGAACCAAAAGGTCACTGGTTTGATTCCCAGTCAGGGCACATGCCTGGGTTGCAGCCCAGGTCCCCAGTTGGGGGCGTGTGAGAGGCAACCAGTCGATGTTTCTCTCCTTCTCTTTCTCTGTTTCCCTCTCTCTGAAAATTAATAAACAAAAAAGAAAAGAAAACTCAAAGGTTGACTGCCCTGCACTCTAGCCTCACTGGAGTCCCAGCTTAGTGTGAGGGTGCAGAGTCTCAGCCGATAGGTTTCTTTCTTCTTTCTTCTTTTCCTTCCCTCCCTCCTTCCCTCCTTCCTTCATTCCCTCCTCCCCTCCTTCCTCGCTTCCTTCCCTCTTTTTTCTTTTAATTTAAAAAGTTTTTCCAATTACAGTTGACATTCAATATTATGTTAGTTTCAGGTGTACAGCATAGTGGTTAGACATTTATATAACTTACGGAATCATCCCCTTGATAAGTCTGGTACCCACCTGACACCATACATAGTTGTTATACTCTCTATGCTGAGCTTTACATCCCTGTGACTGTTTTGTAATGCCAATTTGTACTTCTTAATCTCCTCACTTTTTTCCCCACCCCAACCCCCTTACCACCTTTTTCTTCTTTTTAAAATATTATACAAAATGGAATAGCTGGAAGTTTAAAAAAATCTTAGCTATGTCAGAGTGTTGCCATATAAATATATTTCAAAATAATTTTACAAAGTTTTATACCTAGCATATAAGGACTTCTGTAGTTGCCAAACACCATTAAAAAACTGCTTATGAAGTGTCAGTAATTGTGAATTATTCAAAATAAAAACCCCATCTTTGCAGTTGTTTATTTAGTAATTGCTTACTGAATGCTGTTGTAATTGCTGTCACTCAAAGCGTGGTAACAGTCAGGAGTCATCTCAGGCCTGGTTCTGGGAGGAATTTACAGTCAGAAGCTTAGGCAAAGCTGAAAGCCCCGGGAAGCTCTTGAAGGACTGGGACTGATTAAGCTCCAGAGTCCAGAAGTAGGGAAGCTAATGGCATCTGCTGACGTTTTCAAAGAGAATTGATGAGTAGGAACTGTGTCTAGTGATCACCAACTAAACAAAAGGTGAATACTAGCTTCCATGTAGGGGTGCTTGCTGGGTGCTAGACACTGTGCCATGCCATTAAAAGCCTCCCAATCACCCTGTGAATTAAATATTCTTGTCCCAGTTTAACAGGTGGGGAAGCCGGTGCACATGGAAGTTAACTTGCCCAAGAATCAGTTAGAGAGTGGTAGAGCTGGGGTTTGTATTAGCTCTGGTGACCCCTACTGCCTCTATTCTTGCCATTGTTGCTAGACTCCTCTCTAATTTTAAGCAATTTCCACCCTAAGTCCACTCTGGGACCTACGAAGTGAGCAAAGAACCCAAGACTAAGAATCTCTGGCATCTATTATCCTCACTTCTCAGTTTCTCTGCACTACTGGCAAGCTCAGCACTCTGCCTAAGCACTTCAGCCCATACACAACCTTGGGTTGCCATTTACCTCCTTATCTCTTACCCTAAATCTTGTAAAACGTTGCCTCTTTTCTCAGATTTAGTCTAGTTAGTAAACATTTATTTAGCCTCAGTATGTACATGGCACCAATAGTCAGTCACTAGCTATTGAGCACTCACTAAGTGCCCAGCATCGTTCTGTGTTCAGTGTTTGTCACTTTGGAGGACTACAAAGGAAAAGAAGAATGGCAAGAGTCCACAGTATAATGTGAGAGACCCCTGCTTAAAATGTAGGGGAGATCACATGAAGTAGTACTGCATTAGAGAAAAAACAGTGCTCTAAGAAAAATGGTGTGGAAAAAGAGCATACTTTCACTTAAAGATGTGGTCATTAGAAGGCATTGACAAGACGACTTGGGAATGTAAGGCTGGACTAGAACAGTCTTCTAGGCCAAGGGGCCAGTAGCAGTCATAGCATGGGACAGGGAACATGTTTGGGGGATGGGGGTCAGCTGGGAGTCACAGCACAAGGTTGGTAATGGTGGGGGTGTAGTGGGACCTAAGGATGGAAAGGCAGGTCAATATCAGAAACACTGTCCAACAACTGTGGCCTGCCTCATTTTCCAGACCTGCCAGTTTGGTGACCCTACCCAAAAAGGGGGATAAAGTTAGTCACATATGATATTATGATACACATACACACACACAGAGCTAGATCCTACTGATAACACCTCCTTTCCTAAGTACTCACAAATCAACTTTTAAAATCTCTTATTATGGGACTCCTAAATGTGGAGTATTTGCGGGGGGGGGTGTGTGTGAAGCAATATACATAAAGATATGTGCCACAAGAGTGCAGCTTTAGAAGCAGCCTCATATCCAATGAGAAGCATGGTCACGTAAAATGGTCAAGAAACTCATATATGATTTTCCTGGTTTTGTAATAGATGATAGTTACACTCCTCTCATAATATGGAAAACAAATTCCAGTATGAATACATAATTTACCCACATTTGCAAACCAATTGATGAATTGATCAAATTTATTTATTTATTTATTTATATCCTCACCTGAGAACTTTTTTTTATGGCTTTTAGAGAGAGAGGAAGAGAGAGAAAGATCGATGTGTGAGAGAAACATCAGTGGGTTGTCTCCCATACGCACCCCAACTGGGGATCGAACCTGCAACCATTCAGTTACAGGATGATGCTCCAACCAACTGAGCCACACTGGCCAGGGCAGATTGATCAATTTTAAAATATTTGTTTTAGAGTCTTGTCCTAGGTGTTAGGTACCCCAGTAGCCGGTGTCAGATGCTCTAAATTGTGGCACATTCAAAAACCTAGAAGGAAAGAGTTGTGTAGTGACCTTCAGAGTGACCCTCCACAGTGACCTTTCATTGAGTGGCACAGTCAATTCCAGGCAATCTCTTAGGGAGAGAGCCTTAACCTCTCTGTCCTCTCTCCCTCTGATTTCCTGTCAGAGCTCCCACTGGCTGAACCCAGTTGCTAGCCAGAGGACTCAGGAGCCTACACAGGTCAGCCTTATAGGGAAGAGAACAAGGTGGATGTGTTGGTTTTCTTTGGCTGTGTAACAAATTACCAAACTGAGCAGCCTAGACTAGGAGTACAGGCATAGCTTAGCCAGGTCTTCTGCTCAGGGTCTCACAAGGCTGCAAGTACAGTGCCAGCTGTACCACATTCTATCAGAGGCTCTGCTGGGGAAGGATCTGTTACGGTTGTCCCAATTTTTTCCCCTTTGCTCCCCTCCGCCCAGTACACCCCTTCCCTCCAGTGGTCCCACCCCCTTCAAGGAAGCTTTTTTAAAGCAAGTAGCAAAGGTAGAGACTGCTAGCCAGATGTGGTCTTACATAACCTAACCATGGGAGTGCTATTCCATCACCTAGGGTGGTGTTCAAAGCAAGTCCCAGTTCCTGTCCTCATTCAGGGTGAGAGGATTCCACAAAGGCATGAACACCAGGAGGCAGGGATTGCGAGGGCCACCTCTGGATCTGTCTGCCACGATGGGGATGGCTCAGGAATCGCAAACAGAAGATATTCAGTTTAGGCACCCAGCTCAGAAAGGGTAGGTAACACCTGAGCCTTCCTGAAGATTAGCAGAGGGCAAAGAAAGAAGGAACATTTGGTGCAGCTCAGAGTTGAGGAAGTCATTGGTATGACCTGAGATCTGCCATTTCATTTGCTGGATCTGGTGCTTAGAACACGAGGCAGAGGAGGTGAGTGGGACGCAGTTCATTGTGAGAGTTGCTGAGCAGCCTAGGCTTTATCCCAAAGGTTCATGGGGTGGGCTTTGGAGGATTTTTAAGCAGGGAAGAGGCGTATTGTATTTCCATCAGAGAGAAGAATAGGCCAGGAGGCAGGAGATCAGTGTTGGCCATCCAACTGAGGGATGCAGGAGGCTCAGCCATGGTACGGGGGTGGAGAGGACAGATCTGAGAGCTGCTGAGGAGCGGGGAGGAGAGTTGGCAACTCAGTGACTGGACCGTATGGTGACTCCCAGGATTCTGACTTGGCTGTATTAGTTTTGTATTGCTGCTATAATAAATGACCACATATTTAGTGGCTTAAAACAACACACCTTTATTATCTTACACAGTTCTGGAGGTCAGAAGTCTGACATGGGTCTCATTGGGCTAAAGTCAGGGTATCAGCCAGACTGCATTCTGTTCTAGAGGCTCTAAGGGAGAATCAGTTTCCTTGCCTTTTCCATTTTCTCAAGGCCTCCCACATTCCTTGGCTCGTGCCCCTTCCTCCATCTCAAAAGCCAGCAAGGACAGGCCAGGTCCTCATATCACATCTCTCTGACCTACTCTTCTACCTCTCCTACTTTTAAGAACTTTGTAGTTAGAAGGGGCTCACCCAGACAATCCAGTATAATCTCCCCATCTCAAGAGCTTTAATTTGCTCAGTTGGTTGAAGCATCATTCTACATACCAGAAGTTGTGGGTTTGATTCCCGGTTGGGGCATGTATGGGAGGCAACCAATTGATGTTTCTGTCTCTCTATCTCTCTGTCTCTCTCCCCCTTCCACCTCCCCCCTTCTTCTCTCCCTCCCTTCCTCTTTCTCTAAAATGAATAAACATACCCGGGAGTGAGGATTAAAAAATAGTTTTTTGTTTATTTTTTTAAAGATCTTTATTTTAATCATATCTGCAAAGTCCCTTTTGCTATGAAGGTAACATATACAGGTTGCAGGGATTAGAATGTGGGCATTTGTATTGTTTCCAATATTTTCCAATTACAAATTCTTAGAAGTGGGATTACTGGGTCGAAAGTAAACACGTATATAATTTTGTTAGGCATAACTAACTTCCCCTCCAAAAAGGCTATACTAAGTTATATCCCCACTAACAACATTTGAGACTGCATCTTTTCCCGTAGCCTCACCAATAAATATGATATTATACTTTTAATTTTTGCCAATCTGATAGGCAGGATTGGTATCTCATTGTTTCTAATTTGTATTTAAGTCATACTTCTCTTATGAGTAAGGTTGAACATCTTGTTGTATGCATAAAGCGGATGTCTGTATCCATATATTTATAGTTTGTGATTTTTTTTTAACTATGGGTCTTTAGTTTTTTCCCCCACAATTTTAAAATACAGCTTTAGCCCTGACTGGTGTGACTCAGTTGGATGTCGTCCCACAAAGCAAAGGGTTGCCGGTTCAATTCCCAGTAAGGCCACGTGCCCAGGATCTAGATTTGGTGCCCCATCAGGGCGCATGTGAGAGGCAGCCAGTCGACGTTTCTCTCTCACATCAATGTTTCTATCCTCTTTCTCTCTCCCCTCTCTCTAAAAATGAATAAATAAAATGTTTTTTTAAAAAGCAGCTTTATTGAGATATAATTCACATACTATACAGTCCCCCACTTAAAGTGTACAATTTAGTGGTTTTTAGTATATTCATAGTTATGTAACCATCATCATAATTTAATTTCAGGACTTTTTCATTACCCTCAAAAGGAACCCCACCCCCATTAGCAGGCACTCCACATTTGTCACCAGTCTCCCAGCCCTAGGCAATTTAAAATCTACTTTGTCTCTATAGATTTGCCTATTCTGAACATTTTGTGTAATGAATATATAATTTATATATCACAATATATTCTTCATTATATCATATAAATGGAATCATATGATATATGGTCTTTTGTAACTGGCTTCTTCCACTTAATGTTAGTGATATAATGTTTACAGTGTTCCACTTTTTAAACATTTAATCCTCACAATAACTCTAAAATAGTTATTGTTGCTTATTATTATTCCCTTTTTATAGATGAGGAAACTGAGGCACAGGAAGTTAAATATGTTGCCTGAGGTCACACAGTAATAAGATGGGCTTTGGAGTCAGGCAGACCTCAAGTCTAAGTTTCATCACTTGCTTGCCATGTGATTTGTGGAATTTTACTAAACTCTTTCAAATTATTTTTGCATATATTAGTGAAATAGCTGAGTCATGGAGCTGTTGGAGGATTAAATGCTATGACATAGGAAAAGTGTTTAGTCCAAGGCCTCAAATTTAATAGGTGTCATAGTTTATCATAGTGGTTATTAATAATAGAACCAGATAAAGACCCACTTACTTGGTATAGTGGGCCTTGCCTCTCCTAGCATTTAGGTATATCTGAGATGCCAGGTTTTTTGTTTGTTTTTAAGATATAATTCACAAAGCATGAAATTCACCCATTTAAAACGTACAGTTTAGTATTTTTTAGTATATTCACAAGGTTGTGCAAACATCATCACTATTTAATTCCAGAACATTTCCATCACCCCCAAAAGAAACTCTGTGCCCATTAGCCGCCACTCCCCATTCTTTCCTCCCCCTGTTCCCTGTCTCTATGCATTTGTCTATTCTGGACATTCCATATAAATGGAATCACACCACATGTAGCTGTTTGTATCCGGCTTTATTCACTTAGCATAATGTTTTCAGGGTTCATCCCTGCTGTAGCCTGTGTCAACACATCATTCCTTTTTATTCCATTGTATGAATACACTATGTTTCGTTTACCCAATTAGCTATTGATGACAGTGGGTTGCTTCTACTTTTTAGCTGTTACGGATATTTCTACTAGGAACATTAGCGTATAGGTTTTTGTGTGAACATACATTGTCTGTACTTTTGGGGTGGAAGTGTTGGGTCATATGGTAACTCTTAACTCTTTGAGGCCCTGCCCAGCTGTTTTACGAAGCAGGTCTGCCATTTTACATTCCTACCTTCAGTGTATGAGTGGTCTAATTTTCTCTACAGTCTCATCAACATTTATTATTGCCTGTCTTTTATTTTAGCCATTTTAGAACATGTGAAATGGTACCTTATTGTGGTTTTGATTTGAATTTCCCTAATAATTAATGGTGTTGAGCATGAGATGCCAACTTTTAGGTCATCTCTTTCTGCTCACCCCAGCTGTTGTGTTTTCCCCAGAAAAATCTTTCCTATTCATCTTCTGCCTGGAGTTAGCGGTCATTTTGTCCTCTAACAAAATGGCTGAGTGATGCCTTCTTAGTCAGATGCTTTGATACAAACCTTTGGGCAGTTCCAGGGGTTGGGCAGTTGTGTCTAGGACTTAAGGTATGTGTTCTTCCTGTCAGTAGGTTTGATGTTACTCTTAAGGTTGGCACAGCCTTTCCTAGGCTCACCAAGCTGCTGGGACAAAGCCAGCCTCTCCCCTGGGCACCTCAATGAGCAAGGTCAGAAGTTCTTGAGCTGGAAACAATTTTTAGAGGCCATCTCATTGATCCTTCTGCAACAAGACAGTTAGAACCCCTCACCACCCCCCACACCAGACTGCAGAGAATCTGTAATGTAATTTAAAAAAATTCCTGTTGCAAGAAATTCCATTGGCCCCTTTTCCACCAGCCAGTATTTTAGCAGCCTCTGTGTTAGAAAAATTCTTTGCTCTGACCCAGATCCCACCTTCTGCCACACAGGCCAATTTCCTCTCATGTTTTCCTTTCTTGGAAGATGGGAGAGACAGCTGCTCCCTAGGAGGGGCTTCATCCTCTGGTCAGACAAAACTGCTTTGGCTGGAGAAGCTCTCATGTTGAGGAAGTCCAGACCAAGCCAGGCCCCTACAGGGGACTTTAAAGACTGAATGATCCTGTCACTTGGCTATTGCCTGGGCAGTCTGCTTTGAAAAAAGAGACCTGACAGGCTCCAGGTTGTGTGTTTATCCTGAGGCTGGGCCATTGCAAATTCATGTTTCAGAGTTTAGAGGTTTTGTCCAGCCAGCCTGGTGGGTGGTAATCAAACACAGGTGGGGACCATCTGGCTGGGCCTGTCCCTCCCAGCTCGTCCTATGAGGGCTGGCCTGCCCACCACAGAGCTGGCCTAGAAAGCACCCTGTGTGGAGGCAGATGGTATACACGTGCATGTGCGTGCATGCACACCCCTACATGCATGTGCAAGTGTGCACAGCCCTCCTTAGAGAGGTGGTGCTGTTTGGATGCATGTGATTTTTTTCTCTCTGCATCCCGAGGAACATGTTTCTTTTAGTGTGTTTCTCAAGTTTTTGTGGTTAGAAATCATATATTTATCTTGGCCCAAGATGAAAGCCCTGGAGTAATAGTCTAATACATTTTACAAAGCTGCCTCTAACTGGTGGCTGCTTGAAATCTTCCCTTTGACCTAGTGACCCATCTCCTTTTATAGAGTTTTAATTCCCAGTCAGTCTTGCATTTCCCCAGGTTTTCACACTCTTATACCTGCAGCCCCGGGGAGACAGCTCTTCTCGCCTCAGTTTGCTTAGCTATTCCCTCAACTTCCCTGCGTGGAATTGCCCCCAAACAAGGTAGTTCAGCAAGCAAAGACAGTAGCTTACACTGTGTCCTGCCAAGCATCTTCTAGCATGGTCTCCAAAATTCTAGGTGTGTACCCTCAAAATGGATTTTGGTTCCCACATTGTGAGATGCTCAAAGGAAATGCAAACTGTGGACACCTCCTTTGAATATAATTGGGTATGATAATGGTGACTTTAAGGATGGGTTCTTTTTCAGTCCTTTAGAGAACTTAGCTATGGTGGGTGATCACCCCACCATAGCAAGTATAGGAAGTCTGAGTTCACCTAGGCACACAGCAGGGCAAGGACTGGTATCAGAGCTTCTACGCTTTTGAGTGTCTTTCTGTTTACTCTCTGGGCCTGGCCTCTTGGGATTGGTGGTGACGATGAGGAGGAGAAGGAGGATGAAGAGGAAGGGAAGTACCACTGCATCACCACCCCTTCAGAATTCTCCCTTCTGACCCCCTGTTCCAGTAGCTTGTCTGGCAAGAAGGTGTGGGCTGTCATCTTAGTTTATGGTTTGTATTTGTATGCTGAGCAGCTTACACGTGTATAATCATTGTGGCTCATGTTTGTACAAGATATAATTACTGAAAATTATATCATGAATGTAGTTTAACTTTTAACCCTTCCCATGCTGGCAGGCCTCCTGAGCTCTCAGGAACACTCCCTGACACTTCTCTCACCTGGGGAGGTGTGTGCCCCTCGCCCCCCAATCAGGCCTTGCCTTCTAATCCATATCAGCTCCCTCTCCGGAGACTTGGGGCTCCCAAGCATTTCCTAGCAGGCAGGGAGGCAGGCCTTCGTTGCCTCATTGTCATTGTGATGAGTGTGGCTCCAGAGGCAGGAACTTTTCTCATTCTGGGCTGCCTGGGGATGGGAAGGAAGGGCAAACCTTGCTACCTTAAGTTTCCAGTGATTGAAGAGTGCACACGAGGCACCAGGTTTTAGGACTCACACGTGCTGATTGATGAATGCGCATGGGGTGCAGGTTTCAGGGAGAACACAGGCCCTCGCAGTGTTTGGGATCTGCCCTGGGACCTGTCTGCAAATGCTGAGTTTGGAGGCCCGACAGTCCAGCCCAAGGCTTGTGCCCTTGTGGGCCAGTGGGGAGGTGAGAGCAGAGACAGGGTCTCATCCTCACAGAGCATACAGCAGGACCAGTATCCTTAGAAAACTTATTAGGTGCTTATTAACAACCTGAAAAGATATGGAACATGAATAAGGAAGATTTTTCAGTAATGGACCCTCAATCACGCAGAAAGGAATGTTCCAGAGTCACAAAATGTGGAACTTGTAATTCAGAATGCCAGCAGGGGAATTTGATTGGCTGGGCCAAGTTCATATGCAAGTACTATAACTGGCTGGAGGGTGAGGCTAAAGTTCTGTTTCCTTCCAGGGTATTGAGGTCCTTTCTCCTTTCAAAGTTCACATTCTGGGAGATTCATCTGACTAGGGGATTTGGATGGTAAGGCCACCAAGAATAAGGGGGAACTTTAAATAGACTTTTAAAACAGTGTTTTTCTTTTTCCTAAAGTAGTTGAGCTAAAAATATTTGCTTTTTATGTCTTTCAGATTTACAGGAACGGACGGACCTAGTGGTTTTGGCTTTGAGTTGACATTTCGTCTGAAGAGAGAAACAGGGGAGTCTGCTCCCCCAACATGGCCAGCAGAGCTAATGCAGGGCTTGGCCAGATACGTGTTCCAGTCAGGTAAGATCCCCAAGAGCTGACTGGTGTGGTGGTTTTATTGTCATGAGTTTGGTTGGCTTTGGGAACTCACAGGTATGTTTTAATATCTGCAGAGGGACCTTTCCTGGGAGTACTATACCCCGTTTGTACCATGAGGGTGATGACTTGTTTTGCCTGGTGTTTGGGGATAGAAAGCTCCCTGGGCCATGGAAGAGAAGGCTATGTCACTATGACCTCTGGCAGCAAGTGAGAGTCCATGCTGCTGTTGCGACACCCTGAGCCCTTGTTACAGTCTGATAGCCGTGCTTCTGAGTCCCGGTGAGCCGAAGGCCAACTTGGCATGGAACTGACCAGCGCCTCTCTGTCTGCCCCATTTTCCATAATCAGCACTGTCTTTGCTTCCTGCTGCCAGTGACCTAAACCATTTCTGTTTCTGGGGCCACAAGCACACATGTTAATCTTGACAAAGGCTTGGGCTAACAATAGAGCGTGGACAGGAAGGAGGAATTGCCAGGAGCTTGCTCCCTCACAGTGTGAAGGAGAAGCTGGCATCAGGCAGGACCGTAATAGTCAGAAATATTACTTGATTCAAGTGCCCTCTAGGAGATGAACCTCTGCTCCTGTTGCCCCCTGGAAGCTGCTAATATGGAACCTGAAGTGGGGCTTTGTGCTGAGCTCTTGGTCTCCCACTCTTGGCTCAGCTTGCCTGTCCTTCAGTGGGATGAAGTGTTGGAGTGAGATTTAGTACCTTTTATGAAGGGTTTCATATCACCTGAATGTTTCTGTGTGGCTAATTTGCTCAGAAGCATTTCCCAGTGACCTCAGATTTGATTCTTTGGTTTGGTAAGTAGCCTCAAATGTAGACCAAGAAACTTTATCCAACTCTATTGCTCTTTGACTGTTTATAGATAAGGGCAGAGCAGCATTGAGGCCAGGGTCTCTTAAAGTGTGGTCCTCAGACCCCTGCACTTAGAGCATTGGTTGCAAACACATATTCCTGAGTCCCACAGGAGACCTCTGGCTCGGAATCTTTGGGGGTGATATTCCCAGATGCTTCTGATAGAAACTAAATTTGAAGAACCATAGATCTGGCAGCTTCTCTTAAGTGCAGTGACCTTTTTCAGCCTCTAGTAGATTATAAATTGGGGGCTCAGTAGTGCCTCTGGGTTGAACTCCTCTGCTCTCATTCCAGACCCGGTTGTTGGCAGGGTGGCTGTCACATAATAGGACTGATACTAACTACTGTCTGCCATGTGTGTACTGTGGAATAGTTTCATTTTGGAGGCTACAGTGTGGGTCTTCTCTAAGCAAGGGTTCTCAAACCTGGCTGCTCCTTAGATGCCCTGAGGAGCTTGTCAACACACATTCCCAGAGTCTTCCACAGGGCTCTGATTCAGTTGGTCAGAGGTGGGCATGGGATATCTGTTTCTAAAACAACTCCATCTGGTCTGGGGATGGTGTTTGGGCTCTAAAGAACTGTTGACCAGGAACAAGTAACATTCACAGGGTCAGGTAAGCATGCTGTCTGGAACAGCTGACACATGTGATTTGGTATTATCCTAGTGTGGTTTCAAGAAACTTTCAAAATTGTACCAAGAAAAAAAAAATTGTGCCAAGAGTCTGCTGCCTGAACACTTTGTGTTTCCCTTCTCTCCCTTTTTGGGATGCCTGAAGCTGACCTCAAATATAGAGCTGTTTTTGGAAAAATAGACCTTTCTTTAAAAATTTTTTTATTTTATTGTATTTTATTTTTATTTTTATTTTAGAGGAGAAGGGAAGGGGAGAGAGGGAGAGAAACATTATTGGTTACCCCGACTGGGGATCAAATCTGCAACCGAGGCACATGCCCTGACCGGGAATTCAGCTGGCAACCCTTCACTTTGTGGGACGACGCCCAACCAGCTGAGCCACACCAGTCAGGGCAAAATAGCCTTTTTTTTGATGTGGAATTTGACCTGCTATAGGAAAGGGGATTCTAAATACTAGGCAACCTCTTGCTTGTATAGGCAGGTATCTCCTTGCCTGCTGCTTAAATCAGTGCATTTATATGTTTGTTTCTACTTAATGTACTTGCTCAGGTGGACAGAGATCAGAGAAATGTAAGGTGTTGTGAATTATTGTCAGCTGGGGTCAAGCAGATGAACTTCTGACATAGTTCTGATATTACAGTTATGAAATAATAATGTAGGTGAGTGTAAGAATAGAATTTGATTTGTCAGGCTTCATTTCAACCACACCATAAATATCACTAGTGACCATTTTGCAACGATTCAGGTAGATTATCAACAGATGCTATAACCATTGGATAAAAAGATTGTTGGGGAACCAGATATATTTACAAGGACTCAGAGGATCCCTCTACAGATTACTTATTACAAAGAGAAAAATAATTCCTTTATAATGAAAAGATTTGGGTGGATAACACTTTAACCAAATGATCAAATGTAGTAATACCAATAATGGAACAAATTATTATTATGTAACTCTTTATGTGTTGCAGTGTGAAGTATAAAATATCAGCTATGTAGCACTTTTGCAAGAATGTTTCACCTGAGTTGACTCCTGAGCAAACATACAAATCCAGATTGTAAAACGACTGCCTGTACTCTTCAAAAAATGTCAATTCTATGAAAGATATAAAAAGGCAAGGGGTGGGGGTTGTCCTAAATTAAAGGGAAAATGACAGTTTAAATACATTTATGATCCTTGATTGGATTCTAAACTGAAAAAATAAGGTCATTTTTAGGACAGTTGGAAAAAATATAAATATAAACTGTGTATTAGATAATTGATTGTATGAGCAACCATGAAATTCCTTGGGTATGATATGTATGGTATTATGGTTATATAGGATAATGTCCTTAGGAGATAAAAGCTAAAGTATTTATGAATGCAATGATATGATGTCTGCAACTTAATTTTCTAACAGTTCAGCAAATGAAGTGTGTGGAAAGAGAGAGAGAGAAGAGAAAGCAAACATAGTAAAATGTTAACAACTGGTGAATCTAGGTGAAGGGCATATTGGTATTCATTGTACTGTCCTTCTAACCGTTCAGCTTTTCAAAATGAAAAGTTTTGGCTGTTTTGTGAGTGTCTGTTGACTGATGTGTGCTCTATCGTCCCTTCTTCACCAATGGCTCTTGTATGGTGGCTCTAATGTGATGGCTATGGTTTGTGCCTGCAGATCACTTCAAGCATTTCATAGCAACGACAGGGCGCCTACACTCCTAAAAGAGTAATACTTGATTTTCTCTGTTCCACATTTTCTTTAATATGATTATACTACTTAAATAGTAGCTAAAACAAATCTACCTTAAATTCTTTTTGGAACATAGCAGGGAATAATAATAAATTATCTCAATAACAGGGAAATGATAAAAACAAAGTATACAATAACTGATGTGAGAGAGGAGACCGTGGCTGTGGGCCTAAATGGTAAGGATAGGAGCTAACATTTAGTATGTGTTCTACATCCCAGGCACAGTTGTAAATGCTCATTTAATATGCAGTAAAGCCTGGGAGTTAGGCACTGTATTATACCAGCTTCATAGCTGCAGAAAGCAGGACAATACAGAGAGGTAGAGTAGCATGTTCAAGATCACACATCTAGTAGGTGCAAAGGCAGTGTAGCAAGCGCACTCACGCTCTCTACCGCTCTCTCTCTCTCTCTCTATATATATATATATTTAAGATGTTATTTATTTTTAGAGAGAAAGGAAGGGAAGGAGAAAGAGAGGGAGAGAAACACCAGTGTGAGAGAGACACATCAATTGGTTGCCTCTCAGCACATCCCCCAGTGGGGACCTGGCCTGCAACTCAGGCATGTAGCCTGACTGGGAATCAAGCTGGTGACCTTTTGGTTTGCAGAATGGCACCCCATCCACTGAGCCACACTAGTCAGGGCCAGGCGCCATAGCTCTTAATGCCATTCTCTTAACCATGATGCCGTGTTGTCCGTAGCTCAGCAGATCCCTGGGCTGCTGAATGTGTCAGGCTAGAAGGTGAGGTTTGCAAATCATCCGCTTGGGTGACTGTACTAGTCAGCGTGGCCTCTGAGCTCCATGATGCCTCGCTTGGATATTCTGGAACATTTGGAAAATAGAGGAGGACAAAAGGCATTCATAATATTACCAAAATCATCTTAAATCCATTCTTCCATTTTTAAAGTTTTCATTCATGAAAATATGTATATAAAAAATACAGCTGGATGAGCTTTCACAAACTGAACACATTCATATAGCTAGCACCCAAATCAAGAAACAGGCTGGTTCTCTAGAAACCTCCCTTGTGCCTACTTTTAATCATCATCTTTTCTTTTTTTTTCCTATTTCACTGCCTAGTACAGGTCCTCAGCTCCATGTGCCAGAACTTGTTGGCAATAGGCTGAGGAGCATCCATTTCCACACCTCTTACCTCTAGTGTTTCCCATCCTGCATGTGACCGCCAGATCAGGGGGGCACCGTAGTGTGATTGTTAAGGGCATAGCCCCTGGATCCAGACAGCTGCATTTTTATCTCAGCCCTGCCAGTTGCTGCCTCCTGACCTTGGGCAGTGTAACCCTTTCACTTATCTATAAAGCAGGGATAATAATAGCAGCTACAAGTGAAGTTATTGAGAGCATAAAATGAGTTAATACCTGTCAAAAATTTAGAGCAGTTATGTAGTGAGAACTATAATATTACCGGCAATATTATTATTATTCAGTCTTTTAAAATTTTATATGATCCTGGCCAGGTAAAATTTGCTTAGAATGTCATATTGATATGCCAAGATTGCAGGTTTGATCCCTTATCCGGGCACATTTGAGAATCAGCCAATGAATGCATACATTAGTGGAACAACAAAACTCAATGTTCCTCTCTTTTTCTCCCTTCCTCTCTAAAATCAATTGACAATAAATACCCTGTTTAACAGTAAAACCCTTTTAGAAAGGAAATGCCTTATTTGTCCCTGAATCAGATGCCTGCCTCAACTGATATGATGACATTTGGTGCTATCATCTTTATCCCACACAGAAAATTAATAATAGTGATACAAATAAAATTACCTTGTTTTGTTCATCACATTATACAATAACAAAAATTTAAGTTCGACTGATTTTTTAAAAAATATGCTTTATTGATTATGCTGTTACAGTTGTCCCAATTTCTTTTCCCTTTGTTCCCCTCCACCCAATGACCTCCCTCCCTCCAGTTGTCACCCCCTTAGCCCATTCCCATTGGTTATGCATATAGTTCTTCTCAACATCTTCTTGTCTACTCCACTCCCTCTTACTATTCTTCTTAATTCCTGTACCATCTCCCTCCCTTTCCCCCCTTGCCCCTCGCCACTGACCTCCCCCCATAATGTTCCCCATACCTATAATTCTTTTCCCACTCTCACTGCCTACTTAGTTTGTCTTTGTTTCGGTTCCCTAGTTTCTGTTATTGGTTCTTGTGATACAGTTTTCATTTTAATGTTCATAATTTTGATCCTCTTTCTCCTGAACAAGTCCCTTTAACATTTCATGTAACAGTGGTTTGGATCTGATGAACTCCTTCAGTTTTACTTTGTCCTGGAGGCACTTTCTCTGTCCTTCTATTCTGAATGACAGCTTCACTGGATAGAGTAATCGTGGTTGTAGGTTTATGCTTTTCATTACTTTGAATATTTCTTGCCAGTCCCTTCTTGCCTGCAGAGTTTCTTTTGAGAAATCAGCTGATAGTCTTATTGGGACCCCTTTGTACATAATTCTCTTCTTCTCTCTTGCTGCTTTTACGATTCTCTCTTTACCCTTAATTTTTGACATTTTGATTATAATGTGTCTTGGCGTGGTTCTACCTGGGTCCAGTTTTCTTTTTAACTCTCTGTGCTTCCTGGACCTGTGAGTTTGTTTCCTTCCCCAAATCAGGGACGTTCTGCTTCATAATTTTTTCACATAATTTTTCAATTTCTAGTTCTTCTTCTTCACCTTCTGGCAACTCTATGATTCAGATGTTGGCCCGCTTATAGCTATCCCATAGGCTTCTGAGCCTCTCCTCATTTTCCTCACTTTGTGTTTCCTCTTTCTGCACTGGTTGACTGTTTGTTCCTTCCCTATGTTCCAATTTGTTGATTTGATCCCTGGTTTTCTTTCCCTCACCACTGGTTTCGTATGTGTTTTCAATCATTTCAGCAGGACTAGCCTTTATTCCTTCCCCGTCTTGTTTAAGATCTGCTGTTAGGTCTGTAAGCATTCATATAACCAAACCTCTGAACTGTGCCTCAGAAAGATTTCCTATCTGCTGAGCTGTTAGATTAGATATTTGCTCTCTGGTCAGCTGCATCACCGGGATCTCTATCATGATCTGTGCCATCCTGACAGTTTTGTGTTTACCTTTGCTTCCTGGGCGGGGCTGTCACGCCTCCTGCACTATAGGGGGCGGAGCCCCGTGCACTCTTCACTACCTGTCGACCCTTCTCACCACACTGTGGCGCTTTGTGTGGGGATGGAGGTCCAAGATGGATTCCTGCTTTTCACTCTGCCCTGAGAGACTGGGAGCCTCCTCCTCCATCCCCATGTCCTCCAGCCCTCACAGTCCAAGGCAATGGGGGTCTGCCCTCCCCAGCACTAGAATCGTGAGCTGACAGGTTTGGTCTGCAGCTGGGGATGTTCTCCAGGCGCTTCTTGCCTCCTTGTAATATGGGTGTCTGTGCTTACCGTCGTCCCACTGCGGCTGTCGCCAGCACACCTTGATCGCTCTGCTCCGGCTTTGCCCCTCCTACTTGTCCAGACGAGCACCACTTCTTTATAACTTCATACATTGGACTTCCATGTAGCTTTATTTTCTGGAACTTCTGGTTATTTCTGGTTTTGTGGTCGCAATTGTATTCCTTCTTAGTTGTGGCGGGAGGCAGAGCGTGTCAGTCTAGGCCTCCATCTTGGCCAGAAACTGTGATTTCTTGATTTATGTAGTTGACAGTGCCTGTAAGCCTTATACAAATCAAGTCCTATTTTAATGCAATGGAGCCCAGGCATTTTAGTGGGACCTTGTAGGAAGTCCTTTTATCAGGTGAAGCATCTTTTTATAGTGTAAATATTTGCCCCTTATTGTACCTGTTTTGTAAGACTGGGCTTAGGCATATTAAGGTTTCCTCAGAACATGTAGGCACTGCTCCGCCTCAGTTGGTTATACCCTGCAAGGTTTACACAGATTGTTGTTATACAGAACATGCGTTTTATGTTTGATGTGTACATAGATATGTGTCTACATGTGTAACTAGCAGCATAGCTGTTTGATGCTCTTGCCTCACATGTGCTGTCCACCTTCAACTCAGTGACTTTATGTGGAGTGCGTCACCCATTTGCAGGTGAGAACATGCTGAACAGTGTTAGCAGTAAGTGGAATGCTTAGACCTGCTTTTCCAGATTTTTTGTCCAAAGATTTTATTTATTTTTAGAGATAGGGGAAGGGAGGGAGGAAAATGTGCAAGAGAAACAGCCATCGTCTGCTTCTTGCACACCCCCAACCGGGCATCTGGCCCACAACCCAGGCATGTACACTGACAGGGAATCGAACCAGTGACCTTTCAGCTTGCAGAATGACGCCCAGCCCACTGAGCCGCATAGTCAAGGCTGCTCATCCATATCTAAAAGGCATCCATAGCTTTATCATCCAGGCTTAGAAATAGCTTCATGGCAATGGCAGGCAAGGAAAGAGGACAGTGAGACTCGGGGGGGGGGGGGGGGCGCGATGCCCATACCCAGCTATGGGGCTGTGTGAGGCTGCCTCTGAAGGCTGCTCTGAGGAATGACTCAGAAGGGTCCTGTAACTTAGCCCCAACCTGCCAGAGGACGGATACCTTTTGGTTGCTTTGCTCAGAAGTGGGAAGCTGGGCTGTAGACAAAAGGAGTAGAAACAAGAGAGGCCTGGGAAAGAAGAATATCCAGAGAAGGTGAAGGATTCAAGAGGGGGTGAGGCAGTTAGTGTTTATTTTAGTTGGGATGCTTCTAGTTATAAGAAAGTGACAGAAATATAACTCAAACTACCTTAATAACAGGCTATTGGCTCAGACACCTGGGACGTCCAGGGTTTCAGGCGTGGCTTGATCGATATGTTCAGAGTGTCCTCAGGGCTCTGACTCATGTCTTGGTCATGTACTGCAGACTGACTCTCCCCATGTGCCAGGAAAGATGAACACTGCGGCTAGAGTTTCTAGTTTTCTCAGTTTGTAGTCTCAGTAGGCAGAAGACTTTTTTTTTCTAATATACTTTTTAAGGTTTTACTTTTTTTTAAATAGGGAGAGGAAGGAAAGGAGAAAGAGGGAGAGAAACATCAATGTGTGGTTGCCTCTTGTGTGTCCCCAAGTGGAGACCTGGCCTGCAACCCAGGCATGTGCCCTGACTGGGAATTGAACCTGTGACCTTTTGGTCTATGGAACAATGCTGCAACCGAGCCACACTAGCCAGAGCAAGTGGGAGAGAATTCAAACATAAATCCTGGTGCTCCATTTGGACCACCACCACCAACCAGGGTGGTCACATGACCCAGGCAGAACTAATCTGAGTTCTTTCCCAGGATTAATGTAAGAATATTGGAAGAGCCCTGACTTGTATGGTTTAGTGGATTGAGTGCTGGCCTGCAAACCGAAGGGTCACCAGTTTGATTCCCAGTCAGGGCACATACCCAGGTTGCAGGTTTGATCCCTGGTTGGGACGCATGCAAGAAGGCAACCAGTTGATGTTTCTCACGTTGCTGTTTCTCTCTCTCCCTCTCTCAAAGCAATGAGAAAAATGTCCTCTGGTGACGATAAAAAAATAAATTAAGTCCTTCCTCATTCCTCACTTCTAACCACATGGAGTAAGAGAGAAGTCCTCTAAAGCTTAGGGTAGCTATCAGCAGAAAAAGTTCTGAGTAGGCAAAATCAGTTGCTCTTCCAGGGCCAAAGGGGAATCTATGCATCAGTAACAAGCTGTGCAGTTATGTTTGGAAGTTGAATCATTAGAGAATGCATAAACAGAGCAAGCATCTTTGTTCTGTCTTGTTGTATATGCTGGAATAGTTTTGATTCGAAAGTAACAGAACACAGTGACTAAAATGGCCTAACAATAAGGGCACTTATCTTACATAGCAAGTCATCTGGAGGTGGGGCAGTTCCAGGGTTGGTTGTCATCTGTTCACAATGTTGTGAAGGACCTGAGTTCTTCCTCACTTCCTGCTCTGCCTTCCTCAGCACTTTGGCTTGTCTTTTAAAAAGATTTTTATTTATTTATTTTTAGAGAGAAGGGAAGGGAGGGAGAAAGAGAGGGAGAGAAACATCAATGTGTGGTTGCCTCTCATGCACCCCCCAACTGGGTACCTGGCCTGCAACTCAGGCATGTGCTCTGACTGGGAATTGAACCAAAGACCCCTTGGTTCTCGGCCAGTGTTCAATCCACTTAGCCACACCAGCCAGGGCTGGCTTGTCTTTTTAAACTGGTGCCCTCATTCCAAAGATGGCTGCCATAATCCCCAGCCATCTTTGGGATCCTGGGATCACACTGGACACAGTCTACCAGCAATAAAAGAGACACTTCTGTACTTTTTCTCTTTTAAAGACCAATCAATACCACTACAGAACTGTCCTCATTGATCTCTTGTAGTTTGTTGGCTAAAGTTGTGTCAGGAAGGTGAGAGTGTCTTGTTGGTTTACAAATCAGTATCTACACTATTTCCTAGGGATGGAGGATGGGCCCTGATTCCCTGAAAGTCATGGCCAACAAAAGGCAGTGGAAGAAAATTGGGATTCTGTTAATAAGGAGAATGACCACCAGGTAGGCAAAGAGTATCTGCACTTCCACTGAAGAAGTCCCAGCCCTACCTGGGGTCAGAGGAACCTTGCATACTGTTTAGGACACTGAGCCAGTACAAAAGTATCATGTGGAGAGAGAATGTTCCAGTCATGAGGAAAGGGTGACTGTCATTATTTCACTTGCTACAGCAGATTTAGAACCAAACCAGCGTCAGCCTGAATTATTTGGAAAGTTGTGCAGTAAATACATCAGTGATTTTTCACCAGTAGGTACCCAGCTTCTTTCCTTCCTACCTTGCAGCCAGTTTCTCTTACTTCCCCATTCCCTTTAAATTTTATCATCAGTTTATTCTTTCTTCTCAGATTGCCAGTGACTGCTCCCCTGCCCCCCACCCTCTGGGTTTCATTAGAAAGAAACCCTTCCCCAACTCAGCAGGACTTGATTTCTCAGCTGCGCTTTACAGTTCTGCTGGAGAGGCTGTCTGCTCTCAGTTCTGCCATTGGTAGGCCTTAACCACAAATTCCTAGGCAATTTCACTGGAGTTTTAGGAGAAACATGGCCTCCTAACCTTGTAACTGACACTGGAAATTGAAGTGCCTTTGCTTGCTGCTGTTTAATGGCAACCTCATGATAAGTGCTGAGTTGGCTCAATTTGTGATTCAGGCCCAAGAAGGGAGACAAGGTGGCACTGCTTGAGCATCAGGAGCCATCAGAGCTGGCGGCTGATGAAGCTCTGTGGTATTGACAGACTAATGCCAGCAGAGATTTTATTCTACATTTTCTTTTCTTTTCCCATTTATTTAAGAAATATTTGCTCACTATAAAAACTGAAACATAGAAATATGACACAGAAAGTGAAACCCCTTCTGAATTCATTCCCCCCACTGGGAAAAGATTGCTGTTTCTATTTCCAGATTTTCTTTTCTGTACATATATCTATATATGCTTCTTATAGTTTTTCAGCTAGCTTTTTGTTTTTTTTAACTTGCTACCTTTTGGACATCTTTCCATGTCAATTATGTTCTTTCTAACTATACACTTTTTTTATTTTCAAGATATGCTATGCTTTTTTTTAACCAGTCATTTAGGTGATTTCCAATTTTTCCCTACCACAAATCTACAGTGAGCATCCTTGTATATGTGTTTCTTTGCACTCTTGCCTAAGTATTTCTGTGGGATAAATTCCCAGAAATAGGATCGCTAGGTTAAGGGGAATGAACATTTTACATATTAATACCCATTGCAGATGAATGATTAATATTTATAATAATATTGTTGTAATCATTTAGTGTTTTAATTGTTTTCAACCAACAGCAGAATGTTTTTTATATAAAATTGTATTTATAGCGACAGAACCCTCTCCTGAGTCTTTGAGAATTGTTCCCTTTCTTAGATTACTTGGCCCGAGAGATGTTAATTTATGTTAAACAGCATGAATTTGGCATTAGGAGAGACAGGAAGCCCTTATACAGTGTCTCATGCAGTTTAGATTTAGCACAGGAACCCATCCATCAGGCTTCTCCTCTCTGAAGTTGAAAGTGGTGAGCAACACAGCCTACCGCCTCAAGTCAGAGCCTTTTCCAGGTATTGACAGCAGGTCAAGTTTTATATAAAGAATCTCAATGAATTGTAGAGTTTTCTTGAGTTTTGCCTCCTCCTACCTTTCCTAAAGTGAGATTATTATATATGCCAGTCTTTTTATGTTGAGAACTTTTCTTTTAAGTTGCTTTTTTATAGTTAAAAGTAAGTAAATAAACAATAGTTATTGAGCACCAAGCTCTAATAGGCACCTACATTCTCTTATTTTAACCCTGTAGTAGGTAGCCTGTTGGGGAAGATACTGATATTGCCACTTTACAGATGAGGAAATGGGCTCAGAGAGGTGGTGGCCTGCAGCTGGTGAGGGCAGGATGCCCCAGCCAGCACTGGTTTGCATGCTGTAGCCGCAGAGCCTCTAAGGATCCGCTTTAAATGGAGAGAGGACTTTGGAGAAAGGAGCTCTTTTCATTAGTTTTATTTTTTTAAGTGCCTATTACATGCCAAGGACTCTTGTCAGGTAGATCTGATCTCTGCCATAGGCATGGAAAGAGACACTGAAAACACAGGCAGATAAATGTTTGATTCCATAGATCACTGAAAGGGAAAGATCGGGGTGCTCCAAAAGAATAAGGTGGTGGACTCATTTTTGGATCGCAGAGTCGGGCAAGGACAAAGAGAAGGATTTTTTTGGCAGAGGAAACAGCATGTGGAGGCCCCTGAGGAGGGGAAGGAGCTTGAGGGATATGAGGAACTGGCAGAAGGCTCATGTGGCTGGAGGGAGGTGAGGGAGAGGGAAGAGCTTGGGGGAAGCTGGAGGCCAGCAGGCACGGGAAGTGCCGGGCCTTGCGCTTGTGCTCAAAGCCCTGATCGAGATCTGGATTTGATTCTGAGGGCAGTGGAAAGCTGTGAAAGCATTTTGAGGAGGAAGGTCAAATATCCAGGTTGGGGAGTGAAAAACCTCCTTTATAAAAATATAAATATATATTAAGACGTGCTTGGATTTGAGGTGTTCAGACTTTCTGCCTGCATCTTAAGAGTGGCTCTTCCCCAGAAGGTGCTGGAGCTGTTGCAGCCTTGGGAGCGTAGCCATCAGAATCATAGATTTTTCTTTTCTCATCCTAATTCTTGGGACCTTAACTCAGTACAATCCTGCCCCCAGCCTGCCTCCCCTGAGGCACCCCAGATTGGAGAGGAACCCCTCCTCTCTTGGGAGTGTAAACTTCCACATACCTCCAACAGCACACGACCACAGCGCCCTCTTTCCAGATGCAGGAGGTAGAATGGGTTTTGCTTCCTGATCCCTGCTCTGCAGGTGAGTGAAGGAAGTCAGGAAGATTGAGTAAGGAGCTTAGCGCACGTCCCAAGGTGTGAGTTATGGCTGGGCTGCAGTTCAGCTCCTCATCAACAGCTTCCCTGGCTTTTTTCTCTAGATGTCCCAAGTGTATGTGATCTTAATATCTTTGCCTCAAGTAAAGTTTTCTGAAAGGAGATGCTCCATCATTCCAATGAGAGCTGTCGAGTTCTCTCGTTTCCTGGTTTGGATAAGCTGCCCATTGCTCCAGTCAGCTAAGTGAAGCCAAATGGGGCTGCCTGGTTATATTAATGTCATTTTTCTTCCTCATGCTCTTTTTGATTTTCTTGACATTTTCTTTCCCTCAGCCTGATATATCTTCTTTTCTGGTTGCTATGGATCTGTAAAATATTTTCCCTTTCATCTGTTAGTAATACACAACTATAAAGCAAAACAATCCCTGGTTTCTCTGCACTCTTCCAAGACCAAGATTTTAGGTTAATAGTTGAAAGATTGTGTTCCCACTCCACTGAAAAGGAACAGGTCAGCCCCTCAGAAATGAGCTCATACCCTAAGTGGTTTGCATGTAAATGAGAGTCTAGCCAATATCTAAACCTGGGTGCTTTTAGGGAAGGCTTCAACCCTAAGAGCAGAGGTTGGCAAAGTACAGCCTGCAGGCCACCTGTTTTTGTAAATAAAATTTTATTGGACACAGCCCTGCCCATTACATGTTATCTGTGGCTTCTTTTGTGCTACAACAGCAGAGTTGAGTAGTTATAATAAACTGTATGGCCCTCAAAGCCTCAACTATTTGATATCTGGCCTTTTACTGAAAAAGTCTGCCAACCCCTGACTTAGAGAGTACTTTCCACTTCTGAATAACGACCCGAGTGGAGAAGTGGCCATCTTTAAATCTCTGTGGGATATCCAGAGGCCTTGCGAAATTGAAATTGCCTTCGCTGGGGCCTGTGTCTTGGCCGGTGGTAGAGGGATCATAGTGGGAGGGGTTTGCTGGAGCAGGGGTGACTGCATCTCCTGCTGAGCTGCTGCTGGATTTGCAGTGCATTCCTTTAGCTTCCGTGGGTCTGTATCTTACTTGGAGTACTTACTCCATGAAATGCCTTGAGCTTCTTAGTAGCAAAGGGCTGTTCCATACCGCCAATAAGCTAAGGTGATTCACCCTTAGGCTAGTTTGCTCACCTCTGGCCCCCTATGGAGTCGTAATTGGTTGGCTCTTTCAGTGACTCCTTTGTCTCTAGCACCTGCATTTCAGGGATGCTTCCTGTGGGGGGTGGTGAAGTGGGTGGAAAGTTAGGAGTAGACAGACCCAGCACCTCAGCAGGAGGTAAAGCCCTTTGGTAACCTGAAGTGGCTCAAAACAGAATGTTCAGTGAAGAGGGCTGGAGAACAGCCTGGATAAGAGCAGGACCCAAGAGACAGGTTGCCTGGGTTTGATTCCCATTTGGCCATAAGGGACCTGTGGGACCTGCAGTCAAAACAGCATCTCCAAGACTTGGTTACTACTTCATCTTTGAAGTGGATCTACCAGTAATATATTTAATGCTCCTAGTGTAGTACCTGGCATAATACATGGAAGCAGTTAATATCATTTATATTGTCATTTAAGAGGCATATTGCAGAAAAAAGGGAAACAGACTTAAAAGGAAAAAAAAGAAGCGTATTACCACACTATGAAGTTGGGTCCTGATACCGCTAACTAACACTCTGTGCCTCCACATAGAAGACTGGAAGTGCTACATGGAGGCACTCACAGAGGCCGTCTTAGAGCAATGGTGTTATGAGTTATCGTTGTTTTCCTTTTCATAGTTTACTGACATTTAACAATTTTTTACACAGAACATAGCTTTTATTGTCAGAAAAGAAAAACCAAAGGATAACCATGACTGAATTTTGCAGAGAACTTCCCAGAGGACAGGACACTGAGCACTGAGAAGCAGCCCCAGGCCGTTAACATAGGACAAGCCACCATCTCAAGGTGTGCTCTCTGGTGCAGTTATTACAAGAGCCTTGAAGACCATGCAGTGGTCTACCAGCTCAAGGTGTCCTGCTTTCTTGACCTGGTTCTTTATCACTCTCAGTGGGAAGTGAATGGCTCTCCTGAGCCAGACACAGCTCTCCTCCAACTTCCCTGACAGTGGGCCTCTTCACAGAGCCCCTTCTCCAGGAACATGACAGTTGAAACTAGAACCAGAGGAGGAAAGGACAAAGGAACTCGGGTGCTTTTCAAGAGGGATTGCAGCAAGCCCCGGCAATGGGAGGTTGTTCTGCTGGTGTATAGCAGGGGCTTCCGAAGCAGAAGCAGGGGTGCCTTCCTCAGCCTTGTCCTGCTTGGCCCGCTGGAGGCTGTGTATCTGGGGCAGAGAGGTGGCTTGGCCTCAGGCTGCAGCCCAGTGTCCCAGCCTTCCTGAGCCCTGGCTTAGCTCTGGACAGTCCCTCTTTGGGTTTGAAGATTTAGGGAGAACGGAGCACTTACCAACTTTCTGGACTGGTGGGGCATGTCTGGGTCCCCACCAGTGTGGTGAGCTCAGCACAAGAAGCCTTTGTCCTTTGCCCCTCTCCACTGGGCCACTCAGATCACACATGCATTGTGTTCTGTCCTGATTACTTTTATTCCCCCAAACACAAATAATGATTTTTACAGTAAAAAAAAGAGATGCTTAAAATAAAACATCCAAGCTATATTGCCAACATGTAAAAAGCAAGTAGTAGAACAATGAGATGTGGGGTTGAATTTTTACTTTAAATGAAAAGTAAACATTATCTAAATCCCAGCCCCGAGACAGCCACCATTAACATTTGGTTATCATCCTTCTAGACATAGCTCTGTGCATAAAATAATTAGACAATTTTACTAACTCAATATTGTATATATCAGCATACTTTCTTCACCCAGCATCATGTCATGGAAGTCTTTCTAGCTAAGTAAATGGAAATCAATAGCAATGTTTGTAATGGTTGTAAGGTGAAAGGAAAATGCTCTGTTTTCCTCTATACTTTACTCTTATGTGACCAGAGGTATGGATTTTTCCATACCTAGCAATTCGCCAATTCTCTGCAGACACCAACTGGGTGTCGTACAATTCAGTTGTGGTACTATCTACCTGGAGTTAGCGGCAGATCCCCCAAGTGAGGGCTCAGTCCCATAAGACTGTGCCCACTTCAGGTGCAAATTTCAAGTCCCAAATTGTCACCTCTACTTCTGATTGACCAACTATAAATGGGGTTCTCCTTGGGTTTGACAATTTGTTAGAACAACTCACAGTACTCAGGAAAACAGTTTACTTACTAGATTACTGGTTCATTATTAAAGGATACAGCTCAGGAGTAACCGGATGGAAGAGATGCACAGGATCAGGCATGTGGGAAGGGGGTAGAGCTACCATGTCCTCTACAGGCATGCCACCCGCCCCGCCCGGAGCCTGTCTGAACCCCATACTTCAAGGGATGATTGATTACTAACTCAATCTTTAATCCCTCTTCCCTCTCAGGAGACTAAGGAGAGGCTGAATGTTCCAAGCCTCTAGTCATGGCTTGGTCTTTCTGGTGACCTGGCCCCATCCTAAAGCTATCCAGAAGACCTCCAGGAATTGCCTTAAAAGACAGACATTCCTATCATCCAGGAGCTTCAGAGGGATTTAGGAGCTCTTTGTCAGGATCCAGGGTCAAAGACCAAGAACAAAAAAATACTCCGAGCACTTTTATTGTGTATGAAATTACAAAGTTGTTTTTTTTTTTTTTTTAGCTCTGGCCAGGAGCTGGGGTTAAAGACCAAAATACATATTTTTTTACTACATCAGTATTACAGATAGTAAGATAACAGACCCCCTCCAGGATAAACAGACCCTTCTTGATAAAGTTTGATAGTTTCCAGTTTCCCCCACCTTAAACAACACTCCATGGAACGCCCATGTATGTACATGTTTGGCAACTGTGTTCAGTTGTCTCAGAATAAATTCCTAAAGTGAGAGTGCTGGGTCACAAGGTCTGGACATTTTGCAGTTTGGCATCTATGCCCAGTTGTCCTCCACAAAGGGGATTCTAGGGACAGCCCCTGGCTGTGACAGCCACAGTGTTCTTGTGGCCAGTTGGCAGCTTAGGCACCAAGGAAGCACTTTGTAGCCTTTGAAGTCCACAGAATGATTCACAGGAGTCTTCCAGCTTTTGGTAACTTGAAGGCTGACTTTAGTCCATTGTTAAGGAGGTTCTTTGAGACTGGAGGTCTATAAGCTAAGCAGCCTCCATGGTTTTCAGAAAGCCCAGCTCATGTACTTTGAAGCTTAACCTCACAATTCAGCCCCTACCCCATCCCTCCAAGTAGGAAGAAATGTCCTGGCAAGGAGTCTGGCCTAAGCACCAAAAACACCCTCGTAATTTACTGCTGCCTCTTCCTGTAACCAGATCGCCCAAAATTTGTTATCTCTAAACCTCTTCATGTGTCTGATTGGATAGGAATTTTGGAAGTACGTGAGCAGACACATAGACACCTGGGGGTCTGGTTTTTACACACATACTCAGAAGTAAGTGTTTGCTTCATGCTCCATCCCAGCCCAACAGCCTCTCCTGGGTGCCACTTTCTACAAGAGGCATTGGCAACTTAGAGCATATCCAGAGAAGAGTGGCTTTCAGACTGACAAAAGTTCCTCAAACTGTGGTCTGGAAGGAGTGGCTTTAAAACAGAGGAAACTGGAAACATTTGATTCTGAAGAAGAAAAGATTTTGGGATGAGGTGTGAGGAGTGGTGAACTGTGACGCATAACAGGTATTTTAAAAATATTTGAGGTCTTGCCATATGGAAGAGGGATTTGACGTTTTCTTTGTTACCCAGAGGAGAGAACTAGAAAGCTGTTAACTATTCTTTGGGGTGTGGAAGCACTTCTTCATGTGGATAGGCCTCAAGAGAGTGTACACTCACTAGCTCCGAAGTTGGCCTAGTAAAGTCTGGGCAGCTGTTGGCCCAGGCCTTTGTAGAGGAACTTTATTAAGTGCTGGGTATGGGGTTGGTGATCTAGAAGCTCAGCGCACTGAACCCAGAGACCACCTGAGACATGCTTGTTTTTCTTCTAATCCATCATGCTTAGTACTGCTTCTGCTGGACTCCAGTCTGGCTTCCTGCAGACAGGCTGTCTTCTTCCCCATTTTGTTCCTTCTGTCCCAGGCCCTTCCAGGTCTGACTCAGCTGAGTGATCTTTGAGAACACCCATAAATACTGGAGCTGTGTTTCTTGATGTAAATTAAGACAGAAAGAGCAGGGTTAGTTTCCTGAACCAAAAATTAGAATCCCGGCTCCCTGTGGAAACTGTCTGCCCTGCCACTGTGGATATAGACTTGGTGTGTCTTACCTCCCTCCCACTGTGCCCTTCTGCCTTCATTCTTTCCTGTAAAGAGTGGCCGTGCTTTCCAGTGGTAGAGTCTTTCAAAGAAGTAATAGTTACTTAATTGATATAGAACTTTCAGCATGCCAGGTAATTTTTATATATTTAAATTTTTTTATTCTAAAACTACCCTGCAAAGTAGACAGTAGCATCATCACATCATCATGTTTTGATACACAAAGAAACAGATGCAGAGAAGTTAAGTGACTTGTTTTAAAGTCACACAGCAAAGAAACATGCATCAGAGAATAAACCAAAGAAAAGTGCCATTACATGAAGTCTCTTCACTCGAGGACCTATCTGTTTTTGTTCTTAGACTTAAGACTAAACATAACATGTATATTCGGTGTGACTGTTTGGAAAGTTGGGGTGGTGGTGGTTATAGATGATTCAGGATTGTACAGGAATTGATGGTTATTGAAGGCAAAGGATGGTTTTATGGGAGTTTGTTGTATTTTCTCTACTTTGGTTTAAAATCCACTAACAACAAGTTATTTGTTTTGTTTGTTTCTGAAGCTTAAGCTTCAGACCAGGAATGAAAAAAGAATTTTTTAAAAACGTGCTTTGGAGAAGTTTGAATTACAGTGCTATATGGTGGGCTGGCCAGGGCCTTGTGGATTAGGTGGAAAAGAATTCTTAGGAAACCAGGTCCTCCGGTGCTCAGGTCCCTCCATACCATGTGCTGTCCTCTCTTCGCAGACTCTTTCAGCATGCTGGGAAGAAGGGTTGAGATATGCTGGTTTGGTTTGGTTGATTCATCCAGTTTTCTCCGCTTCCAGACTGAATCTAGGGACTCACATAGCAGCGGCCTCTTCCAGAGAAGGCTGCAGTGAAACCCTGAGCTCCACACCAGATCTGCCAGTCAGTGGCCCCAGTTCCACTCTTGGTTATGTTTGCACTGGCAGTCTGGATGAAGAGAGACATGTTTTCTGTAATGAGGACAGCACTTGAGATAATAATTTTAAAAAATTTATTATTTTTTTAAGATTTATTTATTTATTATTTATTTCTTTTTAAAGAGAGGAGAAGGGAGGGAGGAAAGAGAGGCAGAGAAACATCAATCTGTGGTTGCTTCCCAGGTGCCCCCAGCTGGGGATCCAGCCCATAACCCAGGCATGTGCCCTGACTGGGAATCAGTCCGGCGACCCTTTGTTTGCTGGCTGGCACTCAATCCACTGAGCCATGCCAGCCAGGGAAGAATTTCTTTTTTGATCTGCTTAGCTCCTTACCTGACTCCAGAAGGTTTCTTTCTTCATATTAATCGGAAACCTAATGCTTTATGCACCTAGGGCCAGGGCAGACCCAGGTTCTTCTGAAAAGTGCCAGAGCCACATTCTGGCCTCATCATCCCTCTCCTGAAGGAAAAACAAAGATACTTGTTTTATCTGCACCTCTCTAGCCTGTAAGTACAAGGAACACAACTCTCTCCACTCCCCGAACTACCACAAAACGACAACAAAGCAAAAAAAGTTTATTCTAGAGCAGTGTGTCTATCCTGATTTCCAGACTTCTGTGGGGCAACATCCTCTTCCTCTTTGGAATTTAGGCAAAGCGAGGGCTATGCTAAAGGTGTTTGACCTGGGAATAGATACAAATGTAGCTTTGCTCCACAGCAAAAGTGCATCAGCTCTGCGCCCGCCCCCCCCCCCCCAACAAATTAGAGTAGCAGGTAGGTGCAGTATCTTCACCTGGACCTGTCCAATTGTTGGTCTACAGATGTGTCTACCACTTTGATTTTAGATTTTAGATACTGTAAGGGCAGTGTTAATCCTGAGCTGCAAAGCAGTAAAAATGCTCAAAAATGCTAGTAAAAAAAAAATGTGCAGTGTACAGAAATAAGACGAGAACAAAAATTTAAGGGAGGGAAAGGGGATTATTATTTCTTTTTTTTAAAGTATATTTTATAACCAAAAAAAAAATATATATATATATATATATATTTTATTGATTATGTTGTTACAGTAGTCCCAATTTTTTTCCCCTTTGCTCCCCTCTGCCCAATAACCCCCTTTCCTCCAGCAACCCCACCCCTCTTAGTTCAAGTCCATGGGTCGTGCATATAAGTTCTTTGGCTTCACCCTTTCCTATATTATTCTTAACTTCCCCCTGTCTATTTCATACCAACTAATTATGCTTCTTAGTCCCTGCACCATTTCCCCATTTCTCCCCCTCCCCACTCCCAGCTTAACCCTCCAAATGATCCCCATACCTATGATTCTGTTCCTATTCTGGTTTGCTTAGTTGGATTTTGTTTTTGTTTTTTAGATTCAGTTGTTGATAGTTGTGAGTTTGTTGTCATTTTAGTGTTCATAGTTTTGATCTTTCTCTTAAGTCCCTTTGACATTTTTGGCATTTCATATAATAATGGCTTGGTGATGATGAACTCCTTTAGCTTTACCTTGTCTGGAAAGCACTTTATCTGCCCTTCCATTCTAAATAATAGCTTTGCTGGATAGAGTAATCCTGGTTGCAGGTTGCCTTTCATCATATTGAATACTGCATGCCAGTCCCTTCCTGCCTGCAAAGTGTCCTCTGAGAAATCAGCTGATAATCCAATAGGCACTCCCCTGTAGGCAACTCTCTGCCTCTCTCCTGCTGCCCCCAGGACTCTGTCTTTATCTTTCACCTTTGGCATCTCAGTCATGATGCGTCCTGGTGTGGTCCCCTCTGGGCCCACCTCGCCCGGGACCCTCCGTGCTTCCTGGACCTGTATGTCCATCTCCTTTGCAAAATTTAGGAAGTTTTTCTCATTTTTTCAATTCTTGCTTCCTCATTCTGCACTGGTTGACTGTTTTTTTCTTTCTTATGTTCCAAATCATTGATTTGAACCCCGGTTTCCTTTCCTTCACCATTGGTTTTGTGTGGATTTTCCTTCATTTCACTTAGCATAGCCTTCACTTCTTTTATGCATTTGCCGTACTTAAGCATATCTGTCAAGCCTGTGAGCATCTTCATCACCAGTGTTTTGAATTCTGCATCTTTTAGGTTGTCTGTCTCCTCATCTGTGAGGTTGGCTATCTCCTCGTTGCTCAGTTCTCCCACTGGAACCTTGATTTGTTCCCCCTTTTGTGAGCGGCACAGTGACCAGTGTGATGGCTGCGGGAGCGCTAAAGGGGTTCCTGCTGCACTTCAGAGATGTTGAAGAAGAATTTCCCTAATTTTTTAAGTATAGAAGTAATACATGAGTACATTTTTGAGGTTAAAAAGTCAGGTTCCACAGGTAGAGTTCTTCATGACCATACAACCCAATATTGGGCCCCTCCCTAAGGGAACCACTTGATTCTTTGGTGTGAGTCCTTGGAACCGTCCAGGCCTTTCTTCTATTTATTCACCTTCTTCTGGGCAACTATAGAAATGTTCGGGGCTTTTCTTTTTCCCTTCTTTAATGTAAGTGAAATTGTATACCTCTCTTCCAGTTGGATTCTTTAACTTAGCTCCAGCAGCCCACCAGCCTCCTACCTCTCCTGCAGTATGTCTTAGAAGTCTTTTTACATCAATATATAAAGATATGTCTAATTCCTTTTGCTGCTGTTGGTGATTTTATAGTAAGGATAAGCCATAATTTAACCGTACTTTCAGGTTGTTTCCATTTTTCCACTGTGGCCAACAAGTGCACAGAGGCTGTGAGCATCCTTGTTCATTCCTCCTTGTGGATGTGTTTTGCTCTACAGTGGATGCTAAGAAGTAGAGTGATTAGGTCAAAGGGAATGTACCTTTTATGTCACTAGATCTGCCATGTGGCCCTCCACAGTGATTGTGCTAGTTTACATGTGTCTGGCAACTATATGGATTTTCATTGTACATTTAACTAGGCTCTTCAGGAAAAAGATGAAAGGAGTAGAAGCATGTGCTTGATTTTAAAGCTTCAAAGGATCTCCTGATATTTGGGGCTAGAGGAGGGGTGGTGAAATGTATAAGGGGACTGCAAGTTTAAAACCTCCTCAGTCACTTTGGCTGTAAGAACAAAGACACTTGGAATCTGACCTGTGTGTACATGGTGGCCCTCAGTGCCCGTTAAAGAGAATCGGAGCAGCAAGGGCAGGTTTTGCCCAGTTACAAGCCTCTGGGCAAGATTCTTACTCCCCATCCTGACAGGTGTCTAAACAGATGGAGCTGCTTTAAAAGAAAAGTGAAAGCACCTGCCAGCCTAGTAGACAAGGCTCTCCTGAAATGGTGAGCAAGGACCCGTGTTCCTTACAGAAGGGCATAGCACACAGTGGATGAATGAATAGGACTTGACTGGTGACAGCTGCAAGCGGTGGTGGGTGAGCCCCAGCTGAGCTCTGCAGTCAAGGTCACTCACTCACACCTCTGGGAGAATGAGGCTGTCCTGCTTTGGCCTTGTGTATGCAGGCACAAGCTGAGTGTCTGGGGTCCACAGTCTGTTTCTGGGGAAACCATACTGTTGCTGGTTAGTGAGCCAGTCTCGAAAGGTCTGCAGCCCCCCAAGAATCGCTTTTGGGTGAGGGTCCTTGGGGGCTTCTACCTGCCCTGCTGTGACTGTACTCCAGTGTGCTGAGTTTCTGTGCTTCTGAGGGGATTTTTCTTATATTTCACTATTTGCCTTTATGATTGTGGCTTTGAGGGAGAGGAAGGAAGCTGGAGAGTCAGAGGTTTTGAGAAAATACATAGGGAAACAATTTTGAGTCTCCTCTGACTAGCTTTCTAATCCTCGGCGATTCCTTTGATTCTAGGCAAAACCTAGAAGGAAAAATCTTTATGTTTCCTTTCGGTTTTGTAAGAACAAACGTGTCTTCTCTCGCCCCCCCCCCCTTTTTTTTAAATTTAATCAAGTGGTACAGCACATCTATTTCCCTCACATGTCTTGCAACCTCATTTAGCCAAATTAATATCAGACAGAATTAGTTGAGAGAAGCTCTCTAACCAAACATTCAAATTAACTTTTAAGTCACAAAACTGCATTTAGAACTTTAAAAAGGGGTGTGTGGGGGTGGGGGTGAATTTTTGCTTCCATCACTTGACCAGGTTGGAAACACTTTACACACTTGGCTATCATCCAGCTATGAAGAACTTTGCCTGCTAGCCATAAAAGCTCATAACACACATACAGAGAATCTTTTTCTCTCCCCCTCCCAGACATGGTTGGTTGGTTTTATTGTTATTTTTGTATTCTTAAAGAAGGGCTTCTGTTTGGGCCTCAGGAGGAGTTTGATTGGAAACCCTGCAGTGGGGCTGTTGTGCAGTTAGGCTCATAGGGTCCCCTCTCTGTGAGCATCTCGCCTGCTGTGCATGTGTTCAGAGGAGAGCAGGAGTGCCAAATTCCAGTGTTTTGTACCAGTTGAAGCCTCTAAGCTCCAGAGTGTCCCACTGGTATCCTCTCCTTGCAGCATTCAAATGTTAAAAGGGAATTACCCAGGACGTCATTATTTTTTCCTCCCATGTGATGTGCATATGTCTCAACTGCTATTAGAGTTTCTAGGGTAGGTTTTGCCTCACCACTGCTGCAAGGCTCTGAGCTGAGCTCTTAGCGTTGGCTTGGGGCTGGGGTGGGGAGTAGGGGTGGTTAGGCAGGGAAGCACTCACAGCTTTATTTGGATTCCTGGAGGGAGGAGAGTTGGTGTTACCAGGAAAAGATCTTCCCCAGTGAGACAAGGGTTGGTGGCCTCCCTTTGGTGGGTGCTGTCAGGTTGAAGATAGGGGCCTGGAGGAGGCCCTGGGACTTAAGATCCTGGAACAGTGAGGGCAGCACCCTTTGTAGTGCCTGGGGTCGCCTCCTTCCCAGAATGAGCAGTGACATCAGGCTGTGCTATGTCCTATGACCTCTTTATTTCTAGAACTGTACTGAGAAACGAATAGATTAGACACACACAGCCTCTCTCCCTTCCCCCCAGCTTGGTTTAGAGCTAAGAGAAAGCCCCTGAGCTTTAGAAATTAGAATAGGATTATGTGAGGGATCTAGTGGGGGTATGGGCAGACTCAGTGGCCCCAGTTAGGAGCATCTGAGCTGGGCAGAGGCCAACAGGACTGACTCTGAACTTTACCTCCTCCACTGCCTCAACCAGAGCTGGTTCATTAGCAAAACCTCCAGGTTGTCTTCCTCTCCCTGTGAGGTCATGAGGCTGCCTGGGCCTATGCAGACTTGTGTTTCTGCCCGCATAAGTATATTTTAGTTTGTGGGCTTTTCGTTGGCTTTAAGGGATTCTCTTCCAGTCGCAGAGGAAGCCTTCTCTGGGCCCAGCAGCACTGAGCAGCTAACCCATAGTGGCTGCAGCAGTAGCTTGGACCGTCTTAGGAACGAGGATGGAGTTAGGCAATTGTCAGATTCTCCCCATTGCATGTTGGTTTTTCATCCTGGAACTTTTTGGAGACAGGAGGGCAGGTCTTATCAGCGGTCTGTGTTACTGAGGGTATGTCAGGCACATGTGGCATTTTAGAGAAAAACTGCTAAGCCCTCCTAGGAACCAGCTCTGTCTTCATATAGGACACTTGGGTCCTGAATGTCAAAGTAATTTTTGAGTACTAAGAAGGCAAGAAAGATGGAGACATTTCTTGAGAGACTGTGATGGTTATCCCATTGTTCAGAAGTTGGACCTCTAAGTTGACAGACTCTAGTCTGTCAGCCTACTTTGGGCCACCTCCTATTTTCCTGGCCTTCCTAAAGCACCTCTTGCAGACCAGATTTGATAGGTGACACAATTCAGCTGGGTTTCCAGCCACTCTCCTCTCTCCATGGAAAGCATGTAACTTATCCCAGAACACTCAAAAGGGCTTTTGACTCCCAGCTCCCAATTTCAGCCATGAGAAAGCCACTCTTTTGGGCTCCAAAAGACAACATTTACCTGTTCGCCTCAGACCAGGCATATTAATTTTGTCCACTGGGGGGTGGGGGAGGGGTTGGCGTTGCTTTTTGAGCAATTGTGTAGAACATCACTCGGACTGTACTTTCACACGGAAAGGAGACATTCTCCAGAGTTGGGATGAATTAAGAACTCTTGAAGAATATATTTATTTCTTAGTTATTTCAAAGGCAGCACTAATTATTTTGCAAACAATAGCCATTTTCTTCTGCAACCCATTTCCTTAGATTTTGCTAACGTATTATATCTGGCACAGTCCAATTTCAAACCACCATAACTAAAGCTGGATATTTGGGACAATTTGAGGGGCCAGAGAATCTGCACCCCATACACCACCAACTTCTAAGAGTTCTTGCCAAGGAATTGTTTGTTAATTGACAAAGAGACATAGAGTAAGGAAACCTTTCTGTCAACCAAGCAAGGGCAGAACTGTACGCAGCAGTTTCTGGACTCTCTTTGCCACCCTGGAGTGGTTTTTTGCCTCCAGTGAATTTGCCCAGCGGGCAGCAACTGAGGGAGATTTCTCATGGTAGCTGGAGGCAGAGCTCAGAGAAAAGGACAATGGCCTCACCTGAAAAGGCCTGCCGTCAGACCCCAGAGGGCCCCTCTGCTGTGTGCTTTAGGTGGGGACCCCAGAGGTTTACATCGTGATCTCTTGGTTAGGATGCTTCAGGAAGCCAGAGAGGTAGGAGCTCCTCTAACCACGGGACTGAACCGCTGGGCCTCTGAATGCGGCATCATTAGCATTTGAAAACCCGCAGAAGGGGGCTGAGAGCTTCCTGGGGTGGGCACTGGGCCTGAGTGCCGACGCCCGAGGTGGCTCCACACAGAATGGGGCCGAGCATCCAGAAATAAAGACCAGACCAGACTCAAGAATGAGCCCTTTGTGGCTTTGTCCCAGGCTTGAAAACTGTGACCAAGGCTCTTTCATTGTTCAGAAAGACTTTCTTGGTCACAGCAGAGCTAATAAGTCTATGCAGAGCTAGGGAAGCAAACCCTGCCCCGGGCTGGAAGGTTGTTCACCTCCTGCTCACTAAACCTTCCTGTGGGTAGTTATGCTTTCTCCTCCCCTGCCCCCCTTTAATTCTCTAGTACATTTTGCCAGATCTTGATTACGCACACTCAGAGAGATATTTTGGTCCTAGAGCAGCAGCTGGGTCTGTCTCCCTTTCCTGCCTCAGGGTCTCCCCTCCCAGCTGCCTAAATTGCTCTCCTTCCCAAATTAAGTGTAACTTTTGGTCATTCTTCATTTAAACAGCTTAGGTTTACACAACATTTATTTTTATATATAAATGTCAGTTCTGGTTAATAAAAGGTCATGGCTTCAAATCTTTTCATCTTTTCCCTGTTTCTAGCCTAAGTCCCTTGAGGTCAGCGAGGGCTGGGGCACCCGAGGGGAGGCAACTGGCCCGGCTCTTTCTTAAACCAGGCGTGATGGTGCCACCTACTGGCACTTGCTGTTAGCTACAGGCTCTGTGGCTGGTCCTGTTCCCCGGTAAAGGGATTAGGACCTGGGTGGCAGTAGCCGTACTGTATTCCAGAACCAGTGTAATAGCACTCAGCAGTGGAGAGCACACTGAGTAGGCACACTATTTCCTGCTTACAGATGAGGAAGCATGCTCAGAAGTTGTGGTTGTACAAGTTGTCCAGGGTCACAACTGGTTAAGGGGTGGAGCAGAGGCCTAGGAGCAGTGCTTTCCCAACTGCAAAATTAACCCTGATGCCATGACTTGCCAAAGCCAGCAGGAGTTTTAGGTGGCAACTGGACAAGACATTCAATAACATGAATAGTGAGGACTCTTCTTTCATCTTTAGAACGCTGGCTCAAACCTGCTGATTTTGTCAGTTTGATGTGATGAACACTTTAAACCTTTAACCTCTCTTTAACCCTTGTTCATTTTAGTTTTTATAATGTTAGGTAAGCAACAGCATCTGTTAGAGAGTTTAAATATTTTGTTTTCATTCAATTATTTTGAAGTTATCAAATTATCTTCTACTTTATGGTAACACTGATTTTTCCCTACTTAGTGTTGTGGTAGGAAGTTTCCATTTAAAGTAAGTCTGCTTAGGTTTTAAAAAGTAAGTCAATTTTAGAAGGAAACACAGGTAGGTAATAGTACAGGTGGTACACAGATATATGCTGGGTGACTCAAAAGTTTGGGAAATGACTTGCCCTTTGCCCTTGGGCAGTCTCAAGAATCATTTCCCCATTTGCAGAAAATGAAAATGTTGGACTAGGTGACTGTTCAGGTCACATAGACCTATAATATGCTGTGGTGTCTCGGCATTGAGTCAGGCTTCTCCCAGGCTGGGCTGCAAACCCCAAAGGGGTGGTAACAAGGCTTCCAGGGCCTTGGCCTTGCTTTATACACTTTGCCTTTCCCCCAGAGGCCTCCCTTTTGCCTTCTTTATTTTTAACATCTTTATTGAAATATAATTCACATACCATGTTGTTCACAGTGTGAAACCATCACCACAATAAACCCTAGAACATTTTCATCACCCCAAAAAGCAAACTCATCCCAATCACTCCCCATTCCTTCCTGCCCATCCCTATCCTAGGTGATCACTAACCTGTCTACATAGATTTGCTTCTTCTAGAGATTTTATATAAATGGCATCACGTATGGCCTTTTGTGGCTGGCTTCTTTTAGTGTCTTGTTTTTAAGGTTCACTAAGTACAGTATCAGTACTTCATTTATTTTTATTGCCAAATAGTATTCAGTTGTGCGGTGGGTGCCTCATGTTTTATTCATTTGTTCTTAAGTTGATGGACGTTGGAGTTGTTTCCACCTTTGGGCTATGGTGAATGCTGTTGCTACGAGCATTCATGTACAAGTCTGTGTGGACACGTTTTCATTTCTCTAGGGTATATACCTAGGGGTGGAATTGCTGGGTCATATGATAATTGCACATTTAACATTTTATGGGATCACCAAACTCTTTTCCGAAGCAGCTCTACTATTTTATATTTCCATTGGCAATATATGACGGTTCCAATTTCTCCACAGCCGCACCAACACTTGCCCTTTTTTATTTTAGCCATCATCATAGGTATGAAGTGGTGGTATCTTACCGTGGTTTTGATTTGTATTTCCCTGATAGCTAATGTGTTGGGCCTACTGGCTATTTATCTTTTTTGGAGAAAGATCTTTTCATATCCTTTGCACATTTAAAATTTTATTTCTTGTCTTTTTGTTACTGAGCTTTAAGACTCCTTGTATGTTCTGGATATCTGTCAGATATGTGGTTTGCAAATATATTCTCCATTCTGAGGTTGCCTTTTCACTTTCTTTTGTAAAATAATTATGGTTAAATATACATATATCACAAAATTTACGACTTGAATCACTTCTAAGCGTACAGTTCTATGGCATTAAGTATATTCACATTGTTGTGCAACCAACATCACTATCCATATCCTGAACTTTTTTCATCTTCCCCTACTGAAACTCTATATCCATTAAACAATAATTTCCTCATTATGCTCTTCCCTCAGCCCTTGGCAATTCTTCTGTTTTCTGTCTATGAATTTGACTACTCTAGGTACACATCCAAGTCGGATCACACAGTATTTGTTTTTCTGTGACTAGCTTATTTCACATAGCATGATGTCTTCAAGGTTCATTGATTTTGTAGCATGTGTCAGAATGTTCTTCCTTTTTAAGGCTGAAAAACAAACACCACATTTTGTTTATCTAACTCTCCATTGATCGACACTCGGCCTTCTTCCCTTTTTTGGCTATTCTGAATAATGTTGCTGTGACCATGGGTGTACAAATAATGTTTGAGTCTCTGTTTTCAGATCTTTTGGTACATACCCAGAAGTAGAATTGCTAGATTATATGGTATTTCTTTATTTAACTTTAAGAAACAACCATACTATGGGCAAAAGGGTTTTGGACAGGTGAGATGTACCTGGCACACCTTCCTCCAAAGAAGCCCTTCTTTTCCCTAATGTGGGACATTGAAAAATTAATACCTGTCTTTTGTCATCTAGTGGTTACGGATTAAATGATGTCCTTTAACCCTGTTGCCCCCAGAATACAACAAGGATGCCAGCCTGTCAAACCAAGCATGCCGTTGTCCAGAGACAGCCAACCAACCTGGAGTCTGCACGATCCTTCCCCTTGTGGGAAGGCCACCCTCCCCTCCACATCCCCACTCTTATTAGGGATTTCTTGACCTACGGGTAGGTAGGACGACGACCATGTCCAGCTTGAAGCAGCTAGAGGAGCTCGAGACCTTCATCCATTGTCCTTTATAAGATTGTAAAGGGTCTTAAGTCTGAGAGGGAGGAATTGTTATTTTTTATTGTTAAAATATTTAACTAATTAATTAATTAATTTTAAAAAAAGAAGAAGAAGAATATATGAAAGGGTGAGGCGGGAGAGCTTGTATGTACGACCCATGGGCATGGACTTGGAGAGGGGATTGTTGGGGAAGGGGGGTGCTGGGCGGAGGGGAGCAAAGGGGAAAAAAAATTGGAACTATTGTAACAATATAATCAATAAAATATACTTAAAAAAAAAAAAAAAAAAAAAGAAACAACCATACTGTTTTACACAGTGATTGCATTCCCTCCAACAGTGCTCAAATGTTCCAGTTTCTCCACATTCTCACCAGCACTTACTATTTTTTGGGTTGTTTTTTTGTTTGTTTTATAATAGCCATCGTAATGGTTGTAAAGTGTATCTCATTGTGGTTTTGATTTGCATTTTTGTTCATTTTCTTGATGGTACTGTTTGCAGCACAAAAGGTTTTAATTTTAATGAAGTCCAATTAATTTGTATTGTTGCTTGTGCTTTTGGTGTCTATCTAAGAAACCATTGCCTGATCTAAGGTCAGAAGATTTACTCCTATGTTTCTTCTAAGAGTTTTATAATTTCAGCTATTACAGTTATGCCTATCATTCATTTTGAATTAATTGATGCTTATAATGTAAGGAAGTATTCCAACTTGATTCTTTTGTATGTGGATATCCAGTTGTTTCAGCACCACTTGCTAAAAAGACTATTCTTCCTAGATTGAGTTGTCTTGGCGCTCTTGTTGAAAATTAATTGGCCATAAATATGAGGGTTTATTTCTGGTCTCTGAATTCTGTTACATTGATCAGATGTTTATCCTTATGCCAGTACCACACTGTCTTGATAACTGTAGCTTTATAGCAAGTTTTGAAATTGGAAAGATTAAGTCTTTCACCTCTATTTGTCTTTTTCAAGATTGTTTTCGCTATTCTTGGCTCCTTACATTTTCACGGGAATTTTAGGCATTTCTGCAAAAAAGGCATCTGATGTTGGTTTTTTTTTTGTTTTTTTTTTATAGGGATTGAATTGAATCTGTTGATCAGGTTGGGCAGTATTGCCGTCTTCATAATATTAAGTCTTTTGACCCATGAACATTGAATAACTTTCCATTTATGTAGTTCTTCTCTAATTTTTTTCAGTAATATTTTGTAGTTTACAGAGTACAAAATTTACATTTCTTCTATTAAATTTATTCCTAAGCATTGTATTCTTTTTTATTCTACTATAAATGGAAGTTTTTAAATTTTACTTTCCAGTTGTGTATTGCTGGTGTATAGAAATACAAGTGATTTTTGTACATTGTTTTTGTACCCTGCAACTTTGCTGAACTTGTTTTCCTGATAGTTTTTTAGCGGGGTCCTTAGGACTTCTATATGTAAAATCATGTCATCTGATAATACAAATTATTTTATTTTCCAAGCAACCTAGGTTTTTATTTCTTTTTCTTTCTTTCTTTCTTTTCTTGTTGTTGTTCGTTTGTTTAATTGCCCTGGTTAGAACCTCTAACACAACATTGAATAGAAGTGGTAAGAGTGGGAATCTCTCTCTTGCTCTTGAGGAAAATAATTCAGTCTTTCACCATCAGGTATGATATTAGCTGTAGGATTTTTGTAGATGCTTTTTAACAGATTGAGGAAATCCCTATCTATTCCTAGTTTGAGTGTTTTTTATCATGAAAGGGTATTGAATTTTGCCAAATGCTTTTTCTGTGTCTGCGGGGTTTTTTAAACCTTTATTCTATTGACAGAGTGCATTTCATTGATTTTCTTATGTTACACCAATCTTGCATTTCTGGGTTAAATCCCACATGGTCATTGTGTATAACCCTTTTTGTATGTTGCTGTGTTCAGCTTGCCTATATTTTGTTGAGGATTTTTGTGATATTAATTTATGGCTTTCTTTTCTTGCAGTATCTTTGTCTGATTTTGATGTCAGGGTATTAATGACTTCATAGAATTAATTGTGAAGTGTTATTCCTTCTTTGATTTTTTTGGAATAGTTTGTGAAGAATTGGTATTAATTCTTCTCTAAGTGTTTGGTAGAGTTACTAGTGAAGCCATCTGGGCCTGGACCTTTTATTGTGGAGGAAGCTTTTAATTACTCATTCAGCCTTTTTACTTGTTGCATTGTTTCTAAGCTGTAGATAATGCAAGCTACTAATAGACATGCACTTCTGTAAAAGGAGAGGGAATCTGGGAAGAGTGGGTCCAGCAGGAATTTGGAGATTTGGAGGTTTCTAGTTGGCTCTACCTGGAGCTGTGCCTTCTCTCCCCTTTATTATTCCATGTCTCTTAGAGAAAGAAGTCTTTTTTCTCCTTCCTAAATCAGTGCTTTTGAGTTTAGGACCAATAACCTCTAGAAAAAGTGGTGTGGAACTTCATCTGACACTGGAGAAAGTTAGTGTTCATACCAAGACAAGGGAGAGTAGAAACTTTCACAGGCCTTTAGTCTGTGTGTGTGTGTGCGTGTGTTTGTGTGTGTGTGTGTGTGTTCTGTCTTGCTCCAAATATTGATAAAAAGTAAAGGGATATCAGCTGTTGAGATTCCCAGATCATATGTGATAGACCACAGTGAACTAGCATACAGCCATTTGAGGAATGATGTAGCTTTATGTGTGCTCATGTGAAATGATTCCAAAATACATGACATGTACAAAATGGCATGCTATCATATGTGTTAGAAGACAAAAAAAGAAAAGAAAGAACCTGCAGTTGCATATAGGCTGATAAAAGCAGAGTTCCTTTGGAAGGGCACCCAAGATAAGGGTCAGGGGTGGCGTAAGACTCCATACCACATGGGTGGTTTTTCCCTTGTGCTCTTGCTACTTTAAATTTTTCTTAAGTAATGGACCCGTGTGAAGTTTATTAGTAAGGCCATGAGGTGGCCACATTTGCACATTTCTGTTGGGCAGCCTGGGCACAATGTCTGTGTCCTCATGGAAACAGCCACCACACCCGACTGAAGATCTCTGCCGAGGTGCGTGAGGCCCAGTTCAGACTTGCATTTAGTTCAGGCCTCCAGTGTTCCTCCTTGAGGAACTATTCCCTAAATCTATCTACTTAGGGGAAACTGCTGACAGATCTCAAAGGCCCTGCAAGGTTAGGTGTTCTCTTTTAAGCACAGTTTCAGCAACACATAAACCCTGGTCTGTTTTTCCAAGATGAAAGGCTTTCACTGCCCTCCAGTCTCCCTGTGGACTTGGGTTCAGGTGGCCCCACAATAAAGTACTTTATTCTTCCTTGGTAGGCCCAATCTTGGCGTCCCCACCCCCTGCCTCAAACAAGTGAAGGTGCTGGGGAAGTGGAGCAGATGCCAGAAAGCTTTGGACTTGCCAGGCCAAGTGAGCATGCCCACTAGCAGCCTGTCCTTTTCCGTTGATGGCTGGCAGAATTGACCAGCAGGAGCACCTTGGGGTTGGGGTTGGGGGTGGGGGAAAAACCCATGCTCTTTGCTGTCATCTGTGAGTGTTTCCCCTCCTTCACAGGGGCTGCCATGGGAGCCTGGGGAGCCTCCCAGCCGGGGCTTCTCAGATCCCAGGTTGAGCTCTAGGTCTGGATGCAGGGCGTCAGACACCGAGGATCCTCCTGTCTCTCCCACAGAGAACACCTTCTGCAGTGGGGACCATGTGTCTTGGCACAGCCCTTTGGATAACAGTGAGTCAAGAATTCAGCACATGCTGCTGACAGAGGACCCGCAGATGCAACCCGTGCAGACACCCTTTGGGGTAGTTACCTTCCTCCAGGTGAGGCACAGGGTGGACATGGGCTTGAGCTTCCCTGTGGAGGGCAGGAGGGTTTGGGTAAGGGAATTGAAGGGAACTCCCTCTGAAGGTTTGTCAGGTCAATTCAGATAGTCTTGTTTAACCTGCTGAGATGGGAGGAGGGCGAAAGGGAAGGGGCCATTGGGTAGGAGAGAATGGTTGTAGCTGAAGCGTGGTGATGGGGTATATCTGCAAACTAGCTAAGACGCAGGCAGCTGCAGGCACAGGAGCTCTAGCAGGAGTGCAGCTTCGGGCATGCAGCCTCCCAGCTGCAGAAGGCCTCCTTGTAATCCTGGTAGGGCCTGTGTGAAGAATCAGTTGTTTCCCTTGAGATTTACTAAAAGGCTCGGTCCCTGATAAGGAAGAGAGCTTTTCTGCCAGTGGTAGGGCCCTTTGGTTGTCGTTTCTGGCATAAGGAGTCTCCAAATCTCCTGCTTACATTCCCCATGGTTCTAGACTGGGCAGGAGCCTCTCCCTGGACCTCCCCTGCTTCTATAGACATGGGCTCAGGACCCATCAAAGTTGACAGGGCCCTGATTTTCTCCTCCACAGTCTAGGGTTAGACTTTGTGTCACCAGACACCTGATCTATCACAGCAGGACAAGAATCAGGCCTCAATGCCACATCTGTGGACCCATTCTTATCCTGGCCAGGCAACTGTTTCGTCCTAAGGGAAGCATCCCGTTTTGGATGCACCAGCCCCTGAGCACAGATCCTGCCTGTAGTCCCATCACTTGAGATGACACTGACAGAGCTTGGGTGGCTGACCTCCTAGATGGGTGGGAGGAGCAGCCATTAACACACAATGGCATCTTGTCCCTGGGTCTCAGATTGTTGGCGTCTGCACTGAGGAGCTCCATGCAGCCCAGCAGTGGAATGGGCAGGGCATCCTGGAGCTGCTGCGGACAGTGCCCATGTGAGTACATCCCTTTCCTACCAGGTGGGTGCCTGGTTCCCCAGGCCTGGGGGTGGGACTCCCTCCTTCCCCCACATGTGGGTTTTCCCTACATTGCTGTTCAGGCACCGGTTTTTCACATCAGGGCTTTCTGACAACTTGCTCCCTGATGGCCCTTGACCACTAACCACTGCCTTGTGTTCTGGGGCAGCAAACAAACAGGGCAGGCTGTAGGCCCAGCCCAGACCCTCCTGCCCCCTTTCTTTGTCCACAGCGCTGGCGGCCCCTGGCTGATAACTGACATGCGGAGGGGAGAGACCATATTTGAGATCGATCCACACCTGCAAGTATGTCTTGAGTGAGGAAAACCTTTCTAGCACACTGTGCCTAGGCCTCTTCCAAATAACACTGCTTTCATCCTGGGAAAATGGAGGAGCTTTTTTTGTGAGTGAGTAGAAATACGGCGTGAATTGGAACTTGTCCCCTGAATTCTGCAGAGCGCATGAGGGAGCAGATTTCAGGACAGGAAAAGTGGTCTCAGGCACATGTATTTTTGCATTTAAAAATGATAATTTTATTGTATGCAAGTCATATATCAATAAACCGGACTTAAAAAAAATAAGATCACCAGCAACTAAATCAATGTAGTTGATATTGCTTGCCCAGTATTGACCGTCCCACTTCCCCTTCTGTAAAGAACATAACCTCTCTTTTAGGGAGCCGTCCCACTACTGCCACCACCACCCTGTAACAGAATGGGTGATATTGACCTGCACAACCCAGCTGCAGTGGGGAGCCCTGATTGGTCTAGTGATCTTAATACCCTTTTTAAATACATTTCCTTCTTGAGCAGACACCAGCTCCCTCCTTGGGTAGGTTGGTGTTTCGTGGTGTATAAAGGAAGTATTTATACATACGGGCCTGCAGTTGCCCACCCACATGGCCCAGCTATAAAGTTTCAGTGTCATCTTTGTTGTTTTAGAAGAAGCACTCTTTTTGCATGCAGGTGGATTTTGAAAGTCACATAGAGCGTAATTTCCTTTCTTATGGGCTGCTGCAAAGCAGGAGCAGCAGACAACTCATAATATGCCTGACATGTGTCTGCCTCTACCCTCCTACCCCCTGTCATCTCTTATGCCTCTGTAAAACTGGTAGGCCACAGGCAGCTGCCAGGAGTTACATTTCCTCTAGGAGGGACAAAAAGTAGCAGGGAAGAGGTAGCAGGTGGAAATGTAGCCAGCAGTTCCTGCATTCTTTACTGCAGACCTCTGAGTTCTTGGGTAGAAACCCTACTCATTTACAGACGATGCTCCTCTATTTTCCTAGTGCTTGTAACACTGAAGTTTTCAAATTGCTGCCAGGTTTCTCTGTTATCTCTACTTTAAACTTGGTTTCCTTGTAGCTTCTGCTTATGCAAGAACCAGGAACCACCAAGGGGTATGTTTCCCTAAGCCCTTGTTCTACAGCCACACTGGGATCCAGCATGGGACACTGTGGGCTGTTGTTTTGCTTCTGTCATAAGTGCCAAGTATTGAGAAAGAACATGGTCCTTTGAACTAGTAGGGTAAGCAGCCTGTCCTTTCTCTGCATGCCAAGAATGGTTCTCTTCCTAATCTTTAGGCTCCCCTGAGACCAGCCAACAGGACCAAGAGCACCTAGTGGTCTTTAAAAGCAAGCAGGCGGACCTTGGTGAGAAAGTCCAGCTTTCTTTCCTGGTGGCTCTGTGCGCCATGTGGGAACCTCTCTGTGCTCACATTTGCCAGCGGTGGTTCATTTTAGAGCTGGCTCCTATTCCTTTGCTCCAAGCTCTACCACTGGCTAGCTGTGTGCTTAAATAAGTCCTTAGCCTTCTCTGGGTCTTAACTCTTTCTCTTTTTGCTTATAAAATAAGTTGTCTTAGCTGTTTGAGCCAAGAGGTGTCTTTATTAGCTCTTTGCTTCAGTGAGGGGCCTCAGGTGGCCTTTAGAAAGGAAAAAGTTCAGGCTTGACTCTGAGCAGACTAGGGCCCACATGTCCTGCCTGGAGCACAGAGCTGCTCCCTGTCGTCAGCCTGTCCCTGTCCCTGCTCAGAATCCCAGCTTTGCCCAGGCTAATGGTAGTGCTGGAAAGGAGGACAGTGTGACTGATGAGAAGGAGGCATCCAGGGCATGGCCTGGTCTCCAGAAAAAAATGTAAGCGTACCTTGCACTTCCCCAGATAGGCTCCCTGGCCGACCAGCAGCCAGTTTGGTGCCTTTGGAGGCCTGGGGAGAAGAGCATGCAGACTCCTATCGAGGTGCTCACTCAGGAGCTTTATTTGGCCCACATGGTTGTTAGGAGCAGGGTTGCTAGAGCCTTTCAGATGATCTTTAATCCAAAGCCCAATATCACAGAACTAACTATGTTTTACCAGAAACCCCAGGGGTGTTGGGGTACAACTCTTCCACGAGGTATTTGGCGAGGCCATTTGAAGAGGGTTTGGACTCAATAGTGCCAAGGCCTGCACAAAAGCAGGGCCTCTGGTGTGGTCTGCAGAGGGTCAGTGTCGTCCAGACCCCCATTTCATTCCAGGAAATAAATGGAACTTCATCCAGAGTCCTTTGCCAAACAAGTCAGCAATGCAGGAAGCCCTGCCCTTCTGACTCTGGTGGTGCTTCGCTGTGTGACCACACCCCCTGCTGTTAGAAGCGGAAACTGCAGATGTGGAACCAGGGAGACGTTGGTCCCTTCTGGCCTCTCCTGCCTGTGGCCAGCTTCCACCCTGTCCTCTGTAGCAGCAACTGGGGGTAGGGGTGGAGTGGTCTTCCTGGGTGATGGGAGGAGAGGAAGGACTGTGCCCTTCCTCAGGGAAGTAGTTCCTGGCTCTGCCGCGTCGGCAACACAGGCCTGCATATGGTAGGCAGAGTTGAGGCTCTGAAATGGTTGTGAAGGTCATTTTACTGAAAGGTTGGTGATAGAAAAGCTTCCCTTGGGATTTTCCTTCTTCCTGGCTTCTCCTAATCCCTGATTCCCCTGGAGGAGTCCGGTGGCTGGCAGAGACTGTCATGTGTTAGTAACCAAGACAGAACAAGGTCATAGATCCTGCTCTTGTATCACTTGTCCCAGACTCAGCACCAACAAGGGCTCAGTAAATACTGGAAAGGTGGTGTTGACCTCAGGCTACAGCTTCACTGAAGGAACTCTGACTCTTTGGTTCTTTACAAGCAGGAGAGAGTTGATAAGGGCATCGAGACGGACGGCTCCAATCTAAGCGGTGTCAGTGCCAAGTGTGCCTGGGATGACCTGAGCCGGCCCCCTGAGGATGACGAAGACAGCCGGAGCATCTGCATAGGCACGCAACCCCGGCGGCTCTCTGGCAAAGGTAGGAGCCTGCACTGGCCTTCCTCTTTCCCTCTCCCCAGGCCTAGTTGTCAGGCTCTATAAGTTGGGTCTCTAGCATAAACGGCCTGTTCAATAGTTTATTTCTTGGCACAATTTAAACAGCATGTGAAGTCTTCCAGCAGGGTGGAATTAAGGGAGCTTTATTGACCCATTTCTCCTGTTTCCTGTGTATGTTTCAAATGCACCACCAGCAGTGACCATTGTGCTTTAGATTTCTCCCTCACAGTCTGAGGTCACAGAGGTGAGTGGAAGCCATAGAACAGTTACAGGAAAAGGCCACAGTCCACCCAAGTACAAGAGAACAAGCGTTGGCCACCCACAGAATTGACACAGGGCCCAGCTCTGGTCTGAAAGCCATGCCAGACCCAAGGATCACTCTGGCCTCAGGCCCTCCCAGGCCTTAGACAAGCGAGGCCTGAGTGTGAGGCCAGCTTGCAAACTTCCCTGCCCCACTGTCCTGTAGATGCAGTGTTAGGGGCGGTGGGCAGGGGACCCTGTACCCATTGTGTTCCGAGTAAGGCCTTGGAGGAGAAGAATATGGCTTTCTTGTTGGAAGGTCATCCTGTTGGTCTTGGCTATAGAAACAGTTGTTGTTTTTAGCAAAGGGCATCCATAACTAACTACAAAAGAAAAACAGCTTTTTACAAAATATATGTGTTACAGCTTCTTTTTCTGCTTCTTTTCTCTATTCCTCTACCGTTTTTTTTTTTTTGAAGATGAAGATACCTATAGTCCTGAATAAAATACCAACATATGTGATAACACTTAACGAAAGGTTTTCTCTTTCCATAAATGACAACTTAAACCGCTAATACAAATATCTGACCCTTTGTTTCCTTCCTGCTTGTTCTAACGGTGTGCCAAGGCCATGGGATATTCCAAGAGAACATATACAGTTATTAGAATTATTCAGTTGCTTTTGACAAAAGAGATAATTTAAGGAGGAATTCATAGTCTTGTCCAAAGTGGCACCATTATTGGATATTTTTTTAATTACAAAAGGAACCCATGTTACCTTAATAAGTCAAGCAGAAAAGTTAAGAATCACTTCTATCTTCCACTCTAAGCCTATCATTTGAGCAACCAATGTTAATTTGCTTTTTTGTGTGTGTTTACAGTTTGTGGATGTAAATCTTCAACCAAAATTTCAGTATAGGGAACCAGACTAGTAGTCTTCACCCAAAGATCAGCAGAGCACCTTGCAAAGAAATAATCCCACCAGGGGACTCCTCTCTTATCTCCTGGAGCTTGTCAGACCCATGGAGAGGCAGGGTACCCTGGGCCAAGGTGGGAAGATGACCTCCACAGATACCAGCTGGCCGCCCAGAACCCAGAAACTTGTCTAAGAGACACCTGACCATTCGTGGAGGGCACCTGCAGTCCTACTGGCATCCATGTCAGTGGGCAGAATCTGTGGGTGGTTCCAGGCAGTCACTGTCTGAAACTGTGTTAAGGTTAAAGCAGGATGGGAAAGGACAATGGTGGGTGCCCTTCTGAAGTCCAGAGGGGCGCCCCCCCTTGTCTTCTACAAGAATGGCAATCTTTGGACCAAAAGTTTCTTGAGAACTTGATGCCTTTATCAGCCCTCTGTCCTCACTCTGTGCTCACTCAGCTCTCACAGCGCTGCCTCAAGCAGGCTCTGGAGGCCTTCACGGGGGCCTTCCCCCAGCGCATCTGCAAAACCAGGTTCTAAGAGCAGGGTTGGGGGATGCTGGGAGCCCAGGGGCCACCAGGCAACTTAGCGGTGTTGTTGCAGACACGGAGCAGATCCGGGAGACCCTGAGGAGAGGACTTGAGATCAACAGCAAACCCGTCCTTCCACCAATCAACCCTCAGCGGCAGAATGGCCTCACCCATGACCGGACCCCGTAAGTTTCTTACCCACGGAGGGGCTTAGTATAGCTTCTGGACATTAGTGTCCTGGGACTGGGGCAAGGGGATAATTTTGTCCTAAAGAGCCTATTTCTGTGGCTTGCATGAGAGAGAACAATGCTGACAGCCCTTGCTGGATGGGCCTAGGGTCTGGGGAACACAGATCTGTCGGTCATAGAGAAGAGCCTCAGAGGGGACCCAGCAAAGCAGGAATATAAACATTAGTAAATATTTATATGGGATGTGTGAGCAGATGGGAGGCCAAATTGGGGCAAAATCTGAGTTGGGGCCTCTCAGCCTTGTGGGAGCCCATTGTGCTGAGCACAGCTCCCCTCCTTATCTCAGCCTCAACCAGAGTTGCCCTTCCTTCCTTCCTGGAGCCTGGTCTCCGGCTGATAGCTGCAACCCCAGGGGCCTCCCTGTCTAGCCAGCCCCATACTGGACGCCTGCTTCTGAGGCCCTTCTTCCTGCCTCCCTTCCGTGGGGCCCAGGGAAGGGAAGTCCCTTGCAGGCCTCTGCTGCCTGTCCAGGGGGCCCTCCATAGCCCTTGGGAGAAACTGTGGCCACCCGAGAGGTCAGATCCGTTTCCTGCTGACCTCTTTTCCTCTGATAGGGGACAAGTGGTGGGCAGGGCTGGAGCTGGGCACCCCACTCTACTCTTAGTCCCAAGGCAACTCTAGGGAATAGCTGCTGGCAGGGGAGACCTGGGAGCTGGCAGGCCAGAGCAGGAACCTTGCCTGCCAGGGAGGAAGTGGCTGTGCTCTGGACTAAAAGGGAAGCAGCTCACTCCTGCAAGGCCAGAGTAATCTGTCCTTCTCCTAAAAAATCTCTATTACACACTTGCATTGTGGCAGGCTCAGGACCCAGGAGTCCGCCTTGGGTAGGCTCTTTTGGGAGCACATGAACAGTTTAATTAATTCATTCATTCATTCATTGGTGCGAGTCAGCTGTAGGTGCAATGTTTACAAAATAGACACTTCTTTCAATTCTCACGCCAGATGCAAGCCCAAGAGGTGGTAGTGCTTTAATACACTACAGAAAAGTCAGTGTGATCAGTAGTAGCCAGGAAAGGGTTCTCAGAGGAGGAAGAACATGAGATATGGGCTCCGAAGGCGCCCTGGAATTTTAACAAGCAGGAGAAGGAGTTGACAGGGATGGAACAGGGAGGCCTAGCTGGTTAAAGTTAATGCTACCACCTGGGAGCAGACTATGAAGTCAGGAGGGTTATTCTGAGGATAGGCCTGCCCAAGAGGGCTCACCGTGCAGAAGCCATGAGAACTGAGCTCTTTGGCAAGAGCCAAGTAAAGCCCCCACTGCCACCTCAGAGCAGTTGCAGCTCCAGCCGTGGGTTTCTCCAGCCAGCTACCTCGAAGTTTGCTGGCTCGAAGCACCATGATCTTCCCTTGGCAGCAGCAGATAGCCAGGCTGGGTCGTGGGGCATTTGGAAACTCCACCTGTGAATTTGGACCTTGTCCCAGAGCCACACTTCTTCTTATGCCCTGAGCTTGGCTTCTCCCTCTAGGCCCCATTGTCACTGGTGATAGGCTGGGAGGTACTTGAAGACTTAAAGGCTCAAGCAGACTGCCTGTAACTTATGGTCAATCTTAGTCCAGAAACCCAGCTCTGGAAGGTCCGGGTTTCTGGGCAGAAGGGCAGGGACTCTGCCAGAGACACCCCACTTGCCTCTTGTATATCTGATACAGGTCTGAGATCTTACTCCCTGTCTTGGGCATACTGCCAGGTGCCATGCCCCCCAGACATTGCAAGAAGGCACAAGGCTCTGGGTTATTGGATGCACGTGTCCAGCCCTGGTCCCAGGCTGTCCGTAGACAAAGGACAGAGGCTGCAGCCTCCACCCTTTGGCCTAAGTTGGCTGAGCTAGAGAGGTGGGTGGGAATAGACCAGAGGTGCCAGCCTTCTGGGGTATCTCCCCTCCCTGCAGCTCAAGTACCTAGTCAGGTCTCCCCAGTGCTGGGACCTGCAATTTGGAGGCAATCAGGACGTTTCCTCTGAGGTTCTTGGTGCCGGTTACTAATTTGTTAGCAGTTGGTTGAGAAACGGTTCTTCCTCCTTTGCCAAGAACATTTTCCAACTCACCCCTCAAGTCTCTCAAGACTCTAGCTCCCTATTATCTCAGGATCGATGACGATGGACTCAGTTCAGATAAGCAAGCACAGTAGTAATATCTGTGCTTCCCACTCTGGGACTTGCCCCCATTTCAGATAAACCACATGGACTGTGACTGAGAAACCGACGCCAAATGTGCTGGCACCAGTGTTTGCTCCTCTCCCTGAGGGGGAACAACCAAATGGGCCTTGCTGTGTCTCCAGGACTGCTTTTCCTGTAGTCAGCCTTCCTGGGCTGGGGTGCTCTGCTGCGTGGGCCTCGGGGCTGCATGTGGCCTGAGGAAGCTGCAGTTCATAGGAGCCAGTGGGGCGTGGGCATTGCAGCTGGGCTCTGGCCTACTTGGGGAGTCAGGTGCTCTCTGTTTTCATACCTCAATAGCAACTAACACTCAAATCGTACCTAATACGAGCCAAGTGGTGTTCCAAGTGCTTTATAGCATATGAATTTAGTTCATCCTCAGTCATTCTACGCAGTAGATAATCTTACAGAGGAGGAAACTGAGGTACAGAGAGGCTAATGAAAACTTGCCTAAGGTTAGAAAAGGCTGGCACTAACGGTAGCCTATCGGCCATTAACCTGGTGTGTGGTCCTCCTCACCCCATAATCAGGGACCCTGTGAGGGACACACAAGACCGTGTCTCTTAAGTGGTAATAACCGTCACTGATGGGCCTCATCCAGCTAGTCGGAGCATGAATAGAGACCTTTCACATGACATCAGGGGCGAGGCTAAAGCCCCGTGTTAGGAGCTTACTATGTGTATTTAACCCTAGAAAGGACAGGCTGTCAGCCTCGTTGTGCTTCCAAATCCCAGAAATAATGAGCTGTGTCATAATTGGCTCATTTATACCAGAACTACTTTTTGACACAAAGCCTTGTTTTCTTCATGCTCTGAAACAAAAAACCCTATCTCTGGCCCCTCCACCACCTCAGAGGTTGGGGATTTCTTTCTTCCTTGAGCCTTACTTCTTGCTTCTGAGAAAAGCAGGCCCCTCTGGGCAACCTGCTCCTCTCCCACTAGCACTTGCCAGCCCTCCACCCACTGCCTTCCCGGAAGGAGAGTCCTTGGCCCTCTTTGGGGCTGCTTCCAGCATTTCACAACCCTGCATTCCAGCCGTGAAATTTATATCTGGCTTTCCCCAGGAGGATCAGTTGAGAAAAGCCTCCTTGGGCTTGGCTGGCGCCTTCCTTCCACTGCCCGCCCAGGTGAGTTTGGGCCACTGAGGAGAGCCTGGCTTAGATACTACACTTGCCAACACTTGTATGAACCTGGGGGTGGGGTGGGAAGGCTCGCTGGGCACCTTCTCTGCTTGGTTAAACATGTAATGTTCTACAGAGTCTGGCCTTAGCTCCCCAGCCGCACCACAGTGAGTCGGAGGATATGAGTGTCCAGTGCATCATGTGGGGATGTTTATGTTTCTATAAACTGTTACTCTGATGCTGGGAACCTGCAGGAGTATCCCAGGACCTCCTCCTCTCTCTGCCAGTGACTCACTGACTGAGGCTGGGAGACCTTTTGGGAGCTTTGTGGGTTGCATGCCCTCCCAGAGAGGGCAGGGCTCACATGCATGTGTATATATCTGTTGATGGGGAAGGTTCCTGACTATAGGAGAAGCTCTTTGTAGTTAGGCACCTTTAAAAAGCAAACTAGTCCCAGCTGGGGTGGCTCATGTATTGAGTGCCATTCTGCAAACCAAAAGGTTACTGGTGCGATTCCCAGTCAGGACTCATGCCTGGGTTGCAGGCCGGGTCCCCAGTTGGGGGCATGTGAAAGGCAACCACACATTGATGTTTCTCTCCCTCTCTTCCTCCTTCCCTCTCTCTTTCTCTAAAAATAAATAAAATCTTTTTTAAAAAATTTTTTAATAAAAATAAAATAAAAAGCCAACTAAGCAGCCATTCCTGCTGATCCAAGTTTTTCATTCTTCTGAAATTTTAGCTTTTAAGGGTTTCTTTTTTTCTTTTTGCCTTAACTTCCTAGACAATTAAGGTTTTGAATTCTGTTGTGACATTCCCAGCTGTACCCTCCCTCCAGCATGGACACATATACACACACATAGATTTCTCTCCACATTTTTGAGTGTCTCTGCTCCTATTTGTTTGGCCTCTTGCATGAGGTGACTTTGCTACCTCTCTTTTTGAATCTGAATAGTTTGTGACCTGGCTAGGGAGTCATCCTTTAGACAAAAGTGTGTTTTATTTTGCTCATTCTTAAGGCCTTTGAACATTAATTCAGAGAAGAAAATACCTAGTGAATTGGGTGGAGGAAGGTGAGTATCCATCTGGGAAAACAGCTGGGCTGTTGATATCGCCGCTCGCATGCAGGGTGGTCCTTGGTAACCCTGTTCTAAGGTGTCTGTGGCATCAGTGCAGCGGCCAGCCTGGAGCCTGCATGTGTCACATTGGCTCCCCTTACCTCTCCCATGCTGGGGAAGTATGGTTGTTTTCACTAAAAAGAAAACCCTGAAAGAAATAGGTCTGCTCTCAGGACCTCAGCCAGGCCCTGCAGAGCTGAGGAAGGACCCAGGCCTTTGTGACCCATGTGTGTCATGCTGAGTGCCTGCCTTTCTGTGTCTTTCTCAGAAATACACGTTTGAAAGGGCAAAACAACGGTCTCCACGGCAAATTCATCTTGATGGATTTCTGTTTGAACTTACTTCATTCTCGCTCCACTTCCCCAAAATGATGAAGCTATGGCCATTGTTAACACCCTAGCCTCGGAGTTCATGGCCAGCATGTTGAATTCTCCATCCAGAATACATCCCCTCATCACCAAGTTGCACAATCAGGAGTATTTTTATCATCCATCCTTGATATTCATTGTCACCCAACACTTCAGCAATGTGTCACTTCTCCAGGGAAGGGAAGAGGAAGGCTCAAAGGTGACAGCTGGAAAGAGGAAATGACTCAGTGTCTCAGAAAACGAAAAGCCAAGGGCTCTGGCTAGAGTGGGCTCATTCAGGAAAGCTGGGGTCCTATTTGCCTACCCAAGTCAGAGTGCAGGCTGGGGATGGAGGTCTGGTGCCTAGAGGAGTTGTTAGTTAAGGAATCCCTCAATCTTAATGTCAGTTTCCTCACTCTGCCTTCTTCAACCACGCTGTGTCCCACTCTTCCATCATCACAGTCCATACTTGAGATATCCTCAGTGAAAGTATTGCTTTTTATCATTTAGTTACTGGTTTACCAATAATATTTTAATCATTTGAGCATTCGTTTGCCAGTAACCCTGCCTTTTACTCCTGGCATTGTCCCCATCAGAGAATTTCTCAGAATGACTGAGTGATTGAACCTTTTGCAGTAACTGTGGAGGTGAGCTGGTACCCTCATCCCCACCCATACCCTGTTCCAGTCCCACCCTGAAGGCAGACCTACAACTGGTTCTTTCCCTGGAAAGTTCAGAGCTTTCGTCAGCAATCGGAAAGCAAAAGGAAGACTCTCCCATGCTAGACGGGGCTCAGCAGGCCAAACCCACTTCATTTCTGAATAGTTGCCAACCCTTATGCCCTGGTTCCCGCTCCTGCGTGTCCCCAAGGAGAAGGCCCTGAGTTGTGTGGCTAGTGCATACGTCACCACAGTCACGGGACTGGGAGTGTGGTTAAAAAAGGAGTCTTAGTGGTTAGGCTCCTCTCCTTTCCACACCTACTGCGATTGATGGAATATGACCAATAGCCTTGGGCTAAAATGTAAAAACTAGGACTTCAGTCTGGAAAGACCAGGGTAGAGAGGGGAATGGATACAGTTCTGTCAGTCTGTAAAGTGTGGGTAGGGTGACCAGGAGCATGTACTGTAAACCATGCAGTACTAGAAACCAAGAGTCTGTCTTGACACTGGAAGGAGATGGTATTTTTGGATACATAAAAAGTCACCTTATGCAGTGGGAAGTGTAAATATAGAACATGTTATGTAGATAGGTGGTAAAGGAGAAATAAATAAAGTTTTAGATCAATTCCTGAATTACTAAGGTGTGCCTCTAAGCTATCCTGGAAACTACCCCTTGGTGCTCCCAATATAGGAGGAATCCTGGGAGAGACAGGTTTTTGTGGCCCAGCCAGCAATTTTCATTGATCATTGCCATGTGCCAGGCCCTGTGTTGTGTGCTGCTATTGTCCTCATTTTACAAATTAGAGCATAGAGGCTTAGCTATATGATATGATTCATCTAGAGTCAATAAAATAAGAATAAGTGTCAGAGCCAAGATTTGATCCTGAGGTTGTTTGACTTTAGATCCAGGCCTCTTCACCACTGGACAGTCTGTAAAAGAGAATAAAGGTAGAGGAGTTGCCGGCCAATTCCCAGGAAAAAGATAACTGGAAAGAAGGCCTGGGAACCCAAGAAGGTGGCAGGATAGAAGAGACCATTTGGCTGAGAGAAACGCACTAAAAAATAAAGTAAAATATGCTAGAATATATGCTCCATAAAAATGAGTGGGGAAGAGCCCTGACTGGCGTGTCTCAGTAGGTTGGGTGTTGTCCAGTAAACCGAAAGGTAGTCACTGGTTTGATTCCCAGTCAGGGCACATGCCTTGCCTGGGTGGTGGGCCAGGTCCCTGGTTGGGGGCGTGTGAGAGACAACTGATTGATATTTCTCTTACACATTAATGTTTCTCTCCCTTTCTTTCTCCTCCCTTCCTATCTTTCTATAAATAAATAACTTTTTAAGAAAATGAGTGGGGAAGACGTAGTGGGTACAGGAAATGGGATCCAACATGAGAAAGAGACCAGAGAAGTGACCAGGTGAAGGCGAAGAGGGATCCCATGGTGACAGCTGGGCAGCAAGAATGCAAGGCATTTGATTTGAATTGGAGGAAGGATCCTCTGGAGAAATGTCTTTAAGAAGATAATACTGATAAATACTTGATGTATTTGAATGTCGTGGGAAAATTATCTGTAGAACGTTGGCAATTTAGGATTGAATTAGTGATCATTGAAAACCAAACCAGTAAATCTAAGAAAAGTAGAAAATTACACCAGAAAGGAAGCATAATCATAGTATATACTACACGGCTCAGTTTTAAATAGCATTGGCATAGTATAATAGTGTAAACACTTAATAATGATCCAAACAAACTTGTGATGCACTTATCTTGGGAAGCTGGAGGATGGGATGGAAGGGTTCTAAAAGCTTGTCTTCCGTAGCGAGAAGTCAATAGGTAAAGCCTTAAAAGGAGGTAGTGAGAAGACTGCTGACTGTTGTAACAAACCTTATAGAACTATTTGACTCTTTAAACTTTACAAAGAATAGTGGGGGGGGGGGGGGTTAAAAAGCTATGATAGCAGCTGTTAGAGCTTGCCCTACCCAGGAAAAAGAAAGGATGACACTTCTCAGGTTAAAGTCACAAAATGGGCACCCTGGCATCAGGCTGAGTGGAAAGTGAGCAGCATATAACCAACCACCCATCAGATCTCCTGAGAGCGTCTGTCTTGGGGTAGAGGAAATGATGAGAGACACTCATCCTCGTACCTCATTCTGGCCAACAAAGAGGTTGATGGAGGAGAAGGGCCTCGGGAGAGTGCATCTTGGGCAGACCTGGGTGATCAGGGAAACCCTTGTGCCCTACCAGAGCAGTGCCTGGCCAGTAGTCTCCAGAGGGAGGGTCCTCCCTCTTTTAGGAGGTTTTGTTTGTTGTTTAGTGAAAAGGAGGTTCTAGAAGATGCTGGCTTACAAAATGAGAACAGCTTCTTTGCCCTCTATAGCCCTCCTCAGAGTCTTCAAAATGCCAACATTAAGTCTCTAATCCAAGATAAAGCATATTACATTCAGCCCTTGCCACATCTGCTTTTCTAGAAGCTTCTCTCAAATTAAAATTCCATTAAATACCCTTTGGGAAGCCCTGCCCTGGCTTCAAGGAAGCAGTTCTTTTAAGAGTTCAGGGGGAAAAAATAAATATGTCTTCATGGCCTTGAAACCCACGGAAGAAAGACCACCAAAGGGATGGGAGGTTCTTAAGGAGAAATATTGTGGTTACATTTTTAGCTGGCGTCAGGAAGACCTGGGGATTTTGCCTCGGCCCGTTATTTGCTCATTGTGTGATCTTGGGCTAGTTATTTAAGTCTCTCAGTTTCAGTTCGTTGGCAGAATGGGAAAAATAGTAGGGTTGTTATGGAAATAAAAGTTTTAAAAGGTTTTAGCATAGGACCTGCACCATAGTCTGCATTCAATAAAAGGTGCCTCTTAGTATTATTGAAAATTAAAAGGAGATATAATACCTTCAGGGACCAGTATAAATGTGTAGAGAATCCTTTACGTAACTCAGATTTTTTGGAGAATTTGAGCAAAAGCTGGAATGAGAAGTATGTTATAGCAGCACAACTTTTAAGGAACAGGGTTAAGAAAAGCTGAAATTCAAGAACTGAGTCTTTCAAAAAAGTGCTTTGACCAGAAAAAAGTACTTTAGTTCTTGTACTTCTGTTTGAAACAAGAAGAAAAACCTAGGCCCCCTTGTTTGGATAGAGTTAATCAATGACAGAGAGAAAGCAAAATTTACTTGAGTTCTGTTATATGTCAGTCTCAGAAAGAATGGTCATCAGATCAGGAGGGTTACCACAAAAGTATAAGAGCATTGATGCCATGTTTTCAGATCTGGTCCAATGTGTTGTGCCCCAGAGTATCAGGCACATTGTCAGATGAGATTCAGGAGGCTGATGTCAGACATCTTTGAGGGAATGAGAGAGAAGTGTTGGCAGACTGAAAGCTTCTTAACTCTCTAGACAAGTGAGCTCTGTGTCAACTCTTGGGGAAAATTCTTGACTAGCTTATTCAGCAAGTAAGTGGTGAGTACTCGGTAAGGGAAACAGCCCTGAGTGTCAGCATGGACTCCCGAACAGTCAGACTTGCCTGACCATCCTCACCGCCTTTTTAGAAATAAGTTACCTATTTCTCCCTGCTAGACAAGGAAAAGTACTGTAGACCTTATATAGGTGGGGTTTAGTAATACATTTGAGAATATCTTCTGATACCATTGTTGGCAAGGCAGAGAAATGTCCGCAGAGCATCCAGGAGTGTGAGGGGTTTGGTGATGGGAGGGTTGGGCTGATTTATCCCCATTTGGGTGAGCATACCCAAAGAGGAATGATGTCAGTCTGTCAACCTGTTTGCCTTGCGCTGTCCTGCTCACTGTGTAGTCCAAGCCTGGGATGAGAACATCGATGGCAGTTTATCAGTTTTGTCAACGATGTGAAGTCAGAAGGGAATGCTGATATGATACATGCCAGAGTCAGGTTTCAGAAATATCCGGACTGCTTAGAACACCAGCCAGATAATGCGGAGTTCTGCTCTTCGCTCCAGATAATCCACAGGACCTACAAGATGGGGGTGAAGAGGTCTCAGTGCAGCCCATGGGAGAAAGCCTGAGGGAGAGTTCGTGGATTGGGGTGGAGGCAGTATGAGTTGGTAGTACAATAAGGTTACAGGGGATAGACAATTTTATGACAGTTTTAATAGAAACAAAATATCCCAAACAAAAAACTCAGCAGTCCCTCTGTGATCTGCACTGGTTAGGCCACATAGTATATTTATTTCCACACAAGACCCTTCACTTCTGGACATGACACTTTGGCTTTGCAAGCCAGAATGAATTCATAGGAAAGTGCTCTGAATGGATGGAAGATTCCAAAACTTTGTCTTAAAAAGATAGTTGAAAGTTGGGGCCACAAATTCTGGAAGACAGAAACCATTGATGGGCAGTGAGAGCAGCTTCAGGGATTTGAAAGGCTGCCGTGGAGGGCGATTGAGACCTACAGGAAGACCAGTCATGCTCTACAGAAGGAAGATGGCCCTGCCTGCACCTGCCCTGCAGACCAAAGGCCTCCTGGGTTTTCACTGGCCTGTAGTCGGGCCTTCTCAGAGCACCAGCGATTGACCAGTACCTGCTCAGGGAGCTAGGAGCCCTTTCAAGGCCCATCTCAGAAGTCCCCTTTCCCAAGCTCAGGACAAGGACTTTTGCTCAGAAAGGGTGACTGACTTGGCCAGAGGCAGTTGGATTTATGGGCCCAGAGTAAAGGCAAACATTCCTGCAGGAGGAGCAGATATAACATCCTGTTGATGCATTCCGGATATATTTTGATCACCTATTACATCCCAGGCTCTGTTAGATGCTTAGCTTGAATCATCTCATTTAGTCCTATAACAAACGGGTGTTGTTATTTATTCCCATCTAGAGGATACGGAAGCTTAGGGAGAAGTTAAGTCATTTGCCTGCACCAGTGCTATTAGTCACTGCCTCCTGGGGCAGTAGGTCATCCTTCATCGCCTGGCCCATATCCCCAGCAGCTCCAGTGGGTGTGGACCACGCCTCCCTAGGAGCCCTTTTCGCTTCCAGCCACCAGCCCCTGCCTTCCCCTCCACTGGGAACTCAGGCCATGTTAGTGAGCATACTACTTATTTTTTTATGACTAAGATTAAGCTGACAACCATGCAAAACATTGCAAACCTGTGTCGGCTGCAGATTTAATACCTCACCCAGCCCACACAAATAATTCATGCTTCTGCATCGATGTCCAGAAAAAACAAATCAGCAGAAAGCTGGACTTCTGCACTGTGTGGAGCAGCGTGCCGGAAACACCCGAGCCTCAGGACTGCAGATCCAGCGTTTTGCAGGGCTTTTTTCTCTTAAAAGATTAAAGTATGCTTTCAAATGATTGAAGGTTGGTGGGAGGTGTAAATGTGGGCACTTGTCACATTAATTCTTCAGATGATTAAGTTCTTTTCCATTTCTTTAAAGCTGTTTGCAGTTGGGTTTCATGTCCTCGTTCTGGGTGAGTGTGTTGTAGCAGTTACCAAGGTGACTTTAGCTGACTTTCAACAATTTATTTTTCCCTCCAGCTTGAGATGTCTCCAGTCCTGTGTGCTGTTGATTCTTCTCTCCCAGCCCCCCACGCTCACCCCGGTTGCTATTCATCAGCATTTTTGCCTGTGCCAGAGGGGGGGGGATCCTCCCTCTAGCAGGTCCTGAAGGCTCAGAGGCCCTCCTGGCAGCAGGAAAGTATGCCTGTGCGGACCATTGTCAGACATGGCACAGGGAAGTAATTGTGGGAATCACACCCTGACTTTTCCTCGTAAACTCATTCTGTGACCTCAGGCTTGTCACCTCACCTCTCTTAGCCTCAGTTTCCTCATCTGTAGAAAAATCTACCTTGGGTGCCTGATGTGAGGACTGAGCAGTGAATCTATGGGCTCCTTACTCTGGAGCAGAACAGGGCCTCACCAAAGGAGAACTACCGTCTCTCCTGAGTTCTGCTCCGTCCAAGCGCCCACTGAGGGGGTGTCCCATGTGGGTGTCCTTTCCTGGGTAGGGAGTCAGGCAGCCTAGCAGCCAGGCATGAAGGAAAGCACTGGTCAGAGGTCCTAGGCTCCCACACTGGACTGCCACAGACCAGCTCTGTGTCCTCTGATGCATTACTAGGTCCATTTAGTAAAGGAAAAACGTAGATTAAACAACTGAATTTCCTTCCAGTGCTGAAATTCTGTGACCCTCTTGGCCAGAGCATTTGTCTCTTTTTCACATCTTGTGAAAGGGTTTGTCCAAGGAGAAGCTAGAGCAAAGGGCAGTTTCAGAATTGGCTTAGGAAAACCAGAGGAAGGGGACACTTTGTGAAAGAGCAGCCACATACATCTGGGGGTGGATCCACCCAGCTAGCAGGAAGGGTCCCCGTTGCCTCCGGAGCTCTTATAAATCAAAGCTTAAGTGGACCCTCCATCGTCCTGCCTGCTGACATCATGCCCAACCTCTGGGTAGGTTCTCTGCCTCTCAGGGTGCCTCACTGGCCCCAGGCCCTAGTGCTCAGCCTTCAGTGTGTGAGGAGGTTGGCCTGCCCCTCACTGGCTGTTCGCCTGTCGGGCCCAGACATCTTGGGTGGCTTTGGCCACTTGAATTATAAATAACTAGAGCTTCTAACCCAGTACTTTGATGGACACTGGAGAATTGTTCTGAGATTCACAGCCCAAAGCAGGATCCGGCCTTTTGAATGGGACCAGTGGGTAACCCTCATTTCTGGCTGAGGCAGATTTGAGAGGTTTCAGTAGGGGCAGCTGAATTTGAAAGAACAAATCTTAGATAGCAAAGGGACCCCGTGGCCTAGCTATGGGACGAGCTGTTGGTGGGAAGCAGGGCAGGAGGGAGTGTGAGGCAGCAGTGGCAGGGTTCTGTGGTCCGTCCAGGCCCACTGGTATGACTCCCAAGAGCCTGGTTTCACCCCTTGCTGAGGATTATGTCATTTCGTGATCAGATGAAAGATGTGTATGTTGCTGCAAGCTTAGACCCTGCTCTGATGTCACAGCCTTTCCAGGGTCAGCTGAAAGGAAGCTCTTGGAGTTGTTTCTCTAGTACCCCACCCAGCCTTGGAGAACTCAGCCTGAGGTTCCAGGGCAGGAGCAGGACCTCCAGAAGCTCCTGCTGCTATCATAGGGAAGAACAAATCACTGTGACATAAACATGTATATAATGTTGAAGATGCAGGTTTTAGAACCGGAGCTACCTGCGATCACATCCCAGCTCCAACTCCTTGGCTGTACAGCCTGGACAAGTTACTTACCCTCCCTGATCCATAGTTCTTTATCTGTACAAAGGGATATAATGATACTGCCCACCTCATGGGGGTGTTGTGAGGTTGCTTGGCAAGTTCTTAGTGAATGGTGGCTGTTGTTATCATTATCATCAATCCCTGTCATTGTCATCAGGATCCTAGCCTGGGAGACCTCCATTTAGCTCATCCCTGCGGTCAGAACCTGTTCCCGTACTGAACCTGTTCCTGTGCTTGCTTCACAGGAGCCGCAAAGACAGCCTGGAAAGTGACAGCTCTACAGCCATCATTCCCCATGAGCTGATCCGCACACGGCAACTTGAGAGTGTACATCTGAAATTCAACCAAGAGTCAGGAGCCCTCATTCCTCTGTGCCTAAGGTGAGCCCCATAGCACCCAGCTGGGCCCCAAGGAGCCACCATGCCTGTGCTTGCCATCTCCCCCCACACCTTGTTGGAGCCTGGGGCCCACAAAGCGGGGAGAACTAGTCATGCAGCTCCGTGGGGGCCTGTGGGGGAGCCTGTGGACTCTGAGCCAGCCAGTAGTCCCCACTGTGGTGAAAAGCTCTCCTTTGTCCAAAGAAGAGTCCCTCAGCCCTGCTCCCTTAGGGAGTTTCAGTGACCTAGAGAGTCACAGATGCTCCTCTCGTCTCCCAAACCCAGAGTTAGGGTCCCCACAGCACTGGAGTGGTGGGCCAAGGGCTCTGGTGGATTGGGCTCTGCTTTCTCCTGCTTGCTGCTTTTCCCATGCAAAACAGTCAGTTCTTCAAACCCACTGGCCAGCCCAGCAGACTCCTTGAGGGACCAGGAAGCCCAGCTGTGTCCCTTCTGCTACTGTCCACATTGCCAGAAACCCCACCCTATGACCAGAATTCAGCTCTCTGCTTGGGGATGCTGCACTGGGCTGAATCTGTGGCAGCTGACTTTCTCCACAGCTCTCGGGGGTTCCACCCTCATTTTATTGCAGGGGAGGCAGCAGGAATAACTCGAAACTCACATAACAGTGACAAGGAAGAAAGGGGCAGGGGAAGAAGGACCCCCAGAAACTCCTGCCATTATCATAGGGAGAAACAAGTCACTGTGCCATAAATGTTTACATAGTATGTTGGCCAAAGATGCGGGCTTTAGAACCACATTTGCACTGGTTTGGACCCTCCACACTGTTCCTGAAGCCTGGGGAAGGAGCTCGAATGGTGACCAGCCTTGGCCAGCCACCCAAGTCAGCAGGGCAAAGATAGCCAGTGGTCAGGATGAATAGTGGCTGGCAGGCCCCCCCACTCCCAACCCAGGACCCCAGCCATTTCCTCCCAAGTCTCTCTTTGAGCCAGGCTCAGGGCTTTTGGACTGGGGAAGGGTTAATCTGGGGCAGCCTGAGAAAGCAGAGAGCAACTTTGCTTCCTTTGCTGACCGGCCTCTCTGCCCCACTGGTTACTCCTTCCTGCCCTTCCTGCAGGTATATTTCCAGACTGGGAATTAATAGTAACTTCTTGTGGCTCCCTCAGAGTGACCCTACTTGGCTTCAGCTTTTGTTTTGTTTTGTTTTGTTTTGATTTTAAAGATGTGCTTGTGGCCTTGGGCTAGTCATATTTAAATCTTGTGGGAGGGTGCAGAAGCAGGTGGAATGTTCTGAGCACAGCCCTGTGAAGGCACTCCACCATCACCCAGGAATGTGGTAAAGTAGAACTACTTCACCTCCATCCTCTAAACAAAGGGGCCATGACTCCCCCCTACCCCAGCCTTAGCTCAGGGCATGACCTTGGGCACATTGCCACCTGTCCTCTCTGGACTCACCAGGACCTGAGGGAGATGGACTCGCCTAGCTCTGCAGGCCCTTTGAATGCTGATCTCCTGTGTCTGCCAGCTTTGAGCACTTTGGAAGAATGCCAGGAGAGAACTTGGGAGAGGCTTCTCTTGGCAGGTGTTGAAATGAACATGTTTAGTTACAGTCCCCTGTTAGTGGACTGGTGGGCAGTCAGGAGGGCATTTGCCAGGCATCCTGTCTCAGGCAGCATCGCCCCCACAGTCCCTGAGCCTTGTCCAGACCTGCTGTTCACTGTCTTCATGTTCCCACCCCCAGGGGCAGGCTCCTGCATGGGCGGCACTTTACGTATAAAAGTATCACAGGAGACATGGCCATCACATTCGTCTCCACGGGAGTAGAAGGCGCCTTCGCCACTGAGGAGCACCCTTACGCAGCTCATGGACCCTGGTTACAAGTGAGAAGGCTCTTTTTCTTCTCCCCACCTCCTTTCTATGGGCTCTTCCCAACCCCGTCCCCTCCCTCTCCCTTGGGAGCTCTTGGTGGCGCCCCTCCTGAGGGCTGGTTATGAGAAGCGGTGTGGAGTGTGGCCACTGCCGATCCCATCAGCTTCAGGAGCACTTCCTGGCTGAGCCCCCGTCACTTGAGACACGAGTGATAACTCTCTAGTCCCTGGCCCTTGGTAGTTCTGTTTGCCCTGGAATCCAAGATTGAGGGATGTGTCATTTCTGCACCCTGGGTAAACCAAGGTTGAAGCAGAATGGAAGGACGCGTGAAGCCCACCAGACTTCCTAGAAAGCGGGCATGTGGACCTGAGGCTGGGATGGGCAGGCCTCAGCAGGCAGAGTCTCTCCCACCTCTCATCTAATGGCTCTCCCATTTCTCCTGAGGGAAGCCCAGCTTCTCTGTGCAGAAATCTCCTGGCTTGTTCAGAACACATAGTCCTTTGCTCTTCTGGCTGGAGCACAGCTTCAGAGCCACGGCCAAGTGGGGTGCTGGGGCCGGAAAGCCATAGGCCTCCCTGTTTCAGGCCTCACAGGGTCTTGGCCTGGCCCAGCATACTCCCAAATGTATTAGAGGAATGACATCCTTTTTGTTGTTTGTTTGTTTGTTTGTTTGTTGGGGGTGCAGGAGGAGGAACACTCTACCTTACCTTTCTCAGGACTATCAAAAAAGGGGGTGGAGGTGGAAGAGGGTCCATAGGGAATAAATGATAATGGAAAAAATACAATAAAAAATAATGTAATGAAATTAAAATTTTTTAAAAAGGGAATCTGGCCCTGGCCAGGTTGCTTGGTTGGTTGGTGTGTCATCCTGTTCACCAAAAGGTTGCAGGTTCGATCCCTGGTCAGGGCATGTGCAAGAGGCAACTGATCGGTGTTTCTCTCTCACATTGATGTTTTTCTCCCTCTCCCTCCCTCCCCACATCCCCACCACTCTCTCTCTAAAATCAATTAAAAAAAAAAAAATCCTCAGTTGAGGATCAAAAATTCTTCTTCTTAATTAAAAAAAATTTTTTAAGGGGTTGGAGAATCTGACCCTAATCCAAAAGGTGACCTGCTTTATTTGTGGTGTCTGGCTGCGGGGCAGGAAATTACAGTAGAGGGAAGAGAGCATGTGTATCTACCCTGATGGGTGGGGGGCGTGTCTGTGAAGCACATATATATAGTGTTATTGTGGGTGTGCTTCTTGTCTGCATGTGTGTGTGTTGTCTTGCAGCTGAATTTCTTCTCCCTTAGGCCAGGAGCCCCTTCCCCTCCACCTAAGATACTAGCCCTTAACTAAAACAAACAGCAAACAAAGGACCCCAACTCACTCCTCAGACCCAGCCAAGGCAGAAATGGAAGCTGCTGCTTTAGGGATATTATGTTCCATAAATTATCTTGCCTTTTTCCACTGTTGTTATTACACTGTTTCATAACAAAATTACTTTGAACCAAAAAGATATAAATATATTTTAAAACTCCCTCTTGGTAACATTAGATTTCTGTCCATGTGGTGTTTGTAGTTACTATAGCAAAAGCTCTTAAGTATAACATTTGAAATTAGCCCAGCACAAGTGGAAAGGGCCTCCCCACCTCACCTCCAGCAGTGTTCCAGGTCATTAGGCTGCCTCCGTGGACAGCAGGTAGGGAGCAGGCCTCTTGCCTGAGCAGAGCTAGTAAAAGAGGGGGAAGGTGGGGACCACACAAGAGACCCCAGCCCCTGAGAGTTCACAGGTCATCATTCCCAGTAGATGACTGAGTGCTGTCAGGTATCAGCAGAAGTGTCTTCAGATAACATCTGTGTGTGTTTTAAGGTTCAAGCACATTTTCTTGGAAGAGTAAGGACTGGAGTCTCCCAAAACTCAAGAAGTCCCCTACCCCCAGTTACATTTTACATCTTCAACTCTGAACCTCTTCTTGGAGTCCCACCTCCCCCTTGGAACATGTTCTTGCCCTGAGGAGGGGGTTGGTCAACTTTTTCAGTTCTCAGCAGTTTGGGGACCTTGGCCCCCAGGGGGCTCAGCAGATGTCATGTTGCCCCTCAGTCCCTTCAGAGTTCTGGATGCAGCCCAAGTTCCCAAGCTTCTTATCCCCAGCCGCTGGCATTCCAGGCCAGCTCCACTCCCCCTCACCCTGCCGCGGCCCCTCAGTGAGCTTGAGCACTAGGGCAGTACTGACTCCCGTGCTCACAGTCCCCTCCCGTGCACTGTTGCCCGGGGAACCAGGAGCGGTGGGAACCAGCCGCTGGCTTCGGTATGTTTCAATAAAGTTGCTGTGCTGGGAGCTGCTTAATCAAAGGCCTGTGTTATGGGCTCATTAGAGTGGTCCACCACAGGGGCCAACTCACAGGGGAGCTCCCAGGAAAGCTGGCTGGGGCCCCCCTCCCCAAGCCCACACCCTCACTCACCAAGGGGTTTCTGAGGCCCTTTCCAAGAAGTCCTAGGAAACCTGCCCTGCCCCTAGCCAATCCTCAGCTACAGAGCCAACACCCACCCCAGCTCTCCTCCCCACCCCCAAAGCAGTCAGCATTTTCTGCATCTGACTGCCAGCCTACTTTCCCTTTAGGGTCTTGCCACTGTGGTCACAGGCAGCTCCCTAGCTTGTGGGAAAGTGGGCCTGTAATTACTTGAGGGCCTCTAAGTCTCCTTCTGGGGCTGGCTGTCTCCCTGGGCGTCTGTAGGACCTCCTAGAGGCCTGGGATTAGGCTTGTCACCAGTGAGGGCAAGAGACCCAGACTTCTTGGCTGCTACTTGAACCTCCCTGTTGGTCCCAGCTGAATTGGGAGGGGCTGGGATGACTTTCTTGCATCAGCCCTCACAGCCTTGGAAGTCCTCTTTCCCAGCCTTGGCACCTTGTTCTGGCTGCCAGCCCAGTCCTGGTATCTCTTGGGGAAAAGGCATGGCAAAGCCACCCCACATGGGAGGAGAGTGACAAAGAAGAGGCTGAGAGAAAAAGGCAGAGGTAAGGGAATCTGGGACCTTCTGGAGCTTGTGGAGTGTCCCCAGACAGGCCTCCACACTCACCTACCCCTGGCCCTGCACCTGCATCTGCTCTCCACGCTTCTTTTCTCACCGGTCTCTCCAGCCCCAGGAGAGTCAAGGCCCCAGCACACAAAGGCAGGGCCATTGGCAACTGCAGGGTGAGTACAGGGGGGGCGCTCCCTTCTTCCTGGAGGAGCTGGAGAGGCAGGGATCCTGCTCCACTTCTGTAGGGTTCTCAATGTCCAGAGGTCGACACCTTGACTCTCCTTGCCCTACCATCTACTATTTTCATCCTCATCGAGATGGTGGAGCCTATGGCCAGCTCCAGAGCTTTGCAGGCAGGTCTTCAGACCCTGCCAGCATCCTCTCCTGCATACCTTCCCCCAGCGACTTTACCAGGCCCTCTCCCTTGAGTCTCATCGCCATGCTATTAGTGCTGTGGGTGGAGCCCAGCCCAGAGCTGAGGCGTTCATCCGTCCCCAGCCAGGACTGACCTGAAGGGGGAGAAGTTGGCCCAGAGGCTGTATAGGGGTCACATCACCAAAGATGAGAGTATTTGTTTGATGCCCTGCAGTGCTTTGTCAGCTGTGTGGTATCTGACAGCTCACCCAGGTGGTGCCCCCATTCCCTACCAGCCCTGATGGGAGGCCCCAGGCTAGGGATGAGACACCCAGCGGCTGTTCTGAGTGGGCTCCACACTCCAGGCAGTTTGGGGACTCACTGCTAGGCTCTCCTCTTCTGACTCACCACTGTCCTAAGGACAAGCTCCTGCCCTCTCCTGTCCCTATCCATCCACTTAGGACATGTAAAAGACACTTGGAAGTCCCTGGCCCAGGCCCTGGGCAGCTCCGCTTCAGTGCCTGTACTTTCTCCTTCCACTGGTGAACCTGGCCACAACCTGTTCTCCCTGGAAGCCTTTGCTTGGGCTGTCATGGTGACCGCTGTTCAGGAGTAGGGTTTGAATCCCAGCACTGTGCCTGGGGAAATACAGCACCCTCCCTTTCAGAAGAGGACTGGGGTGGCTGTTGTGCCCTCTCCCGCCAACAGCCACAGCAGGAGGAGTCTGAGCCTGCTCCTGGCCACCAGAGCCAACCTCTCACCACCCACCAGGAACAGAAAAGGAGTGCGGCCCTGCTGTGCTGCCGCCACTGCAGCCCTACCTGCCCCCCATGCCTCTGCCCCTGAGCCTGGGGAGTCTCCAGGATGTGTTTTCGCTTGTGTCTGGCCTGTTGGGGTGAGGGGGCTGCAGACTGGACCACTTCCTCATCCCTGCCTCCTCCACTGCCATCGAGGGTGCCAGAGCAGCTCCTTGGCAGGCCCTCTCCTATAAACAACACATTTCCTTCCCTCAGAGAAGGAAAGGGAGGGGGAAAAAAGGCCAAACTTGTTGGGAAGCAAGAACAACGTGTCAACACGAAATGCAGACAAGACCTGGGACAAAGTGGGGATTGTCATACCAAGGGGAAGGAGGGAGCATTGTCAGCACTATTTGCAGACTCAGAAATATCATTGACCACAGACATCTGAATCAGATCTGCAGCATCTGGGCTTCTGCCTGCAGCACAGCAAAGCCTGCCCAGTGCAGGCACTGACGAAAGATCACTTTTTGAGTTCCTTTTGGAACTTGCTGGGGCCCGGGGAATTGGGCAGTTGTTGACAATCCTCCCTCATCACCTAAGGCACCTGGTGTGAGCACCTTGGACTAAGTTGCTGGCCTAGATTCCAAGCCCCCTCTCTGAGCAAAGGTGGGGTAGGGTGGGTGCAGGGAGCTATAGCCAACAACTCACCCCTATTGGTTAAGCCTATGCCCAAACTCCTTTCCCCTGTGAGCCTGAGTATTTCCCAGCATCTTCCTACCATGATCTCCTGAGTGCCTTTAAAAAATGCACATGGCTTGGCCTTGCCCAAGATATTCTGATTCAGGAGGTCTGGATGGGGCCTAGTTTTCATATTTTCAAAAATTTCCCAGGGGCATTTGGTTGGGCGGCTTTCCCCTCTCACTAGAGAGTCTTTCCTCCCAGGACCGTTTGTGCACAAATATAAACATTTTATGCCCAGCTCTTGGTGAGTACAGACATCAATGAGTGCTTTTCTAATTTTCATTATTATTTTTTCTACTGTTTTCTGGACTAGAGTAACTATGCATTCTCCAGCTGGCCTGGAAATTTGCCCTCTGTCCCCACTTGGAAACCATCTTTGGGCATGGTGTCCCTTCCTTTCCAGCTGGCCACCCTGGCTTTTGAGCAGCTGTATGTCTATGACGCTCAGAGCTCCAGCCCTTTTGAGCTGAGCTGTTGGCCAGGAGATATGTGGCTGGTTAGAGCTAGGATTGTTGGTTTTCCAGCTGTTGGTCAAAGCCAAAGTCATCTTCTCTCCCCATTTAGAGCAGAGAGGAGTCAGCACTGAGTATACAAGTCTTCTATAATTGGGGTAACTTTCCCAGATAGGAAAAGAGCATCCTCTACTACCCTGAGGTCAGATCACCATTCCTTTTATTTTTTATTTTTTAACATTTTATCTATTTTTAGAGAGAGGGGAAGGGAGGGAGAAAGAGAAGGAGAGAAACAGCAATTGGTTGCTTCTAGCACTCCCCCAACTGGGGACCAGCCTGAAACCCAAGCATGTGCCCTGACTGGGAATCAAAACTGGGGACCTTTTGGTTTGCAGGCCAGCGAGCTCAAGCCACTGAGCCACACCAGCCAGGGCAAGATCATTCTTTTCAAGTCCAGGAGACTGGTCTCCTCTTGACACCTGCTTGCCTACAAAATGGGAATGACAGTTTCCTCCCTTTCAGGACTGCCATGAAGATTCAGTGAAACAATACAGGTCAAGCACTGAGCCCAGTGCCTGGCACACAGGGGAGGCACTGCTCCGGCTATTGGTGGTGTTTATCGTTACAACTGTCATTGTCATATCCATTCCTGATACTATTTACGGCAGAGCCAGGCAGCTCCGTGGGGACCCAGTGAGCTTCAAGAACCCTAAGCCCCAGAATTGCACAGGCTTTTCCCACAGTTGTCTCACAACAGGGAGTCTGTTACTCCTGAGAGCGCCCAGGAGCCGCTCCATCATAGCTGTCTATCTCCAGTGTCCTGTTGATAAGATCTGTTAACATTCTCAGCTCCAGGTCTGAAATATACAAAGAACAGGGCCTGTTTGTTGAATTCAAGCGTCTAAGGTTTAATTCCCAAAGGAAATTAAATTAGGTGCCTGGAGCTATGACAGTCTGTCGTGTTTCTTTGCAGGGAATGTCACCCTTAATATCATTCAGATCTCATGTATAATTTTACCCTGTTTAGTTTCTTTAAAATAATTTGAAGTTTCCAGCAGGAACCAGCAAATCACCAAAAATGAAGATTGACTAGTGAGTAGGGTTTGTCCCTTTTTTGGTCCTGCCATCCCCTCCCCCAGCTGAGTACAGAATGAGTCTGCACACAGATGGTACCGTACAGCGTTGGTAGTTCTAAAAACCACCATAACTCACCCTCTTTTCACCGCCAATTCCAGACCTTTGTCTGAGGAGCTAGCTTCAGACTGAACTCAGCATTAGAGGGTTATCTTTCCTGTTGTTGAAAAACAGCTCTTCGGAGTCTCACTGGGTGGCCACAGTGCCTGTAAGCCCTCCCCCACCTCATCTCACCCCAAGAACTAGTTACAGTCCCAGACCTATTTACCTCTGTGGCAGAAAAGTCTCTCCCTCCAAGTTATTTGTGGGCTAGAAATCAGCCGAGCCTGGCCCAGACTGGAGCCATTGTAATATAATTGGGTTTTAGGTATGCTTGTGTTTGTGCTAGCATTCGAAGAGATGGCAACAAGTCCCGGAAATGCCAAAAAATATGAATGTGACTTTTGTACTACTAAAGCAGACTGGTGATAACTGGTAGAGAAACTCTGGACTTGGTGATTGGGGCGCGGGTGGGGGGGGGGCATGGGCTAAGAGGAGGAGCAAGGAGCAAAACCCCTGTGGGAGGATCAGTGTGTGATTGGGGACTGGTCACTGTAGTCCGTGAGAGGAAGTCAGCCAGTCCCACTGTGGGGAACTTGGAGGGAGAACAGGGTGGGAGGGGCACCTCAGGCAGGCGTTTCCCTAGACCTGCTTTGCCAGTCTGAACCTTGTCCCTGTCCTCACTTGAGGTCTGAGCTCCTCAAACAGAAACTTGAGCGAGGAGATGTGGGCCAGCGGTTGGAGCTGTTTTGTTCGTGACTGTGGGCCTGCAGCCTGGGAAGGAGATGTCCTTTGGCTCCCTGTCAACCACGGGTGGGAGCATGTCCAGGTGGGGAATGGCCTCTCTTCGTTCCTGTGTCCCTGGGGATCCCCCAGGGCCTAGCAGAGACACCCAGGGAACACTATGGAATCGAGTAGATTGCTGGGCAGAGGAGTGGAAGAATAAACATGCCTGACAGTCATGGGGGTGAGAGTTCAGGGTATGGTCTTGTCTCAGCCACTCACAAGCTGTGTAGTGTTGGGCAAATTACATAACCTGCCTGTGCCTCGGGTTCCTCATCTGCAAGGAGACTGAGGAGAAAAGATTATGGGAATTTAGCAGTATGCCTGGTGTGGTGGTAGCTGGTGTGTTCATTTGGGGTAGTTTTCTCCCATTCCTTGCTCCTCCCTCTACCCCATCAACTTCCTTTCTTTGGAGTCCTCCATACGATGAGGTTTCTACTGACTCTGCTGCTTTTCTTGGCCATTTCACTTCATCACAGGCTGACTGTGTTCTGAATGGTGAAACTTCTCTTCTTATCAGAGTGTGCAACTCCCCAGGGGAAACCTGATGGGTATTTTCTCAAGTTTTTGATCCCCATCCTTCTCACAGGGGGTTTTCCCTCAGAGGAACCCTTCCCCAGGGTCTTTGCCCATCGTCTTTCTTCCTCCTTGCCACACCCAGGGCATTCAAAGTTTGCTGGAGGAGGCAAAGCAGAGGCCGGGGCAGAAGGGTGGGGTGCAGAGGCCAGGAGGCCCCATGGGCTAGCACAGGGAGGAAGGGGGTGGAGAAAGGGGTCAGCTGGGGAAGAGGAAAGACACCCTTGGCCTGGGCCTGGTGTGGTGCAGGCCCCCAGGTGAGTTTGGCCTGGCTCTGCTGAGCCCGCCTGAGCAGAGGAGCCTTCTGGGAAATGGCCCATCAGGTTGAGGAAGGCCTGAGTGAGTGCCCTTGGACATTCCCATGGGCCGTGAAACTTCTTTAGGGGGTGGGAGTGTTGGTCGTACCAGCTAAGTGCTGGGGCCAGGCTGTCCTAGACATCGGTGCATTAAGTGACAGGCATCAGACTGGAGCAGCAAAGTGGGATGGCTGGGAGGCCACCTGGAGAACAGGTTTCTAAAAGGAAGTTCTGAAGAACTCAGTGGCTGCATGGGGCCAGCAGGACAGGGTTTGGGAGCATCCGGCCTCAGAGAATGTGGATATTGCTGACGGAAATGGGAGTTGAGAGACCCTTTCCCATCTGTAAAATGAGAGATTGGTGCAGAGCCTCCAAATTCTCCAGCACAGACATTCTTGGATGTACCTTCCGGGGCATTTCCTGATGCCAGACAGGGTTTTTATTCCCAACAGATTCTTTTTGTGCTACCAGGTGAGGGCGAGGGGAACATGTGACCTGGTTGGGCAAGATGGATGTTGGCAGTTGCTCTTCTCTGCTCCTGCCCCTCGGCTTTTGGTCTGTTCCCCCCACCCCCCGCCCCCCCAGTGCACTGAATCGTGCAAGAGGCGCGAGCTGCCAGAAAGGGCATTTTCCCACCCATGTCCATACCCCTCCTGGGGCCAGCACTGCTGTCCCTCCAGATGTCCCCACCTTGCTTCCCCATTGTGCTCTGCTGCCCTTCCTTCTCTACCCTAGTTCCTCTGATATTGCAGGCAGGTCGTGGGGGCAAGTGACAGTCGAGATGGGCCTCAAGCACTTCCCTCTGTACCTAGAGCAGATCACCATGGGCTTGTATCTGCTCCATGGCCAGAAAAAGGCCCATAGCTTGACAATTGGCAAAAAGCCCATATATTTTAAAAAATAAAATAAAAGCCTGTCTTATGCTTTCTTCCCAGATTCTGTTGACTGAAGAATTTGTAGAGAAAATGTTGGAGGACTTAGAAGATTTGACTTCTCCAGAGGAAGTAAGCCTATTTGGTTCTGACAGGGGGTTTGGTGTCCAGGAGCATGTATGCCTCTCTCTCTCTTTCTCTCTCTCTCTCTCTTTCTCTCTCTCTCTCCCTTTCTCTCTCTCTCTCTCTTTCTCTCTCTCTCTCTCTTTCTCTCTCTCTCTCTTTCTCTCTCTCTCCTCTCTCTCTCTCTCTTCCCCGCTGCCTTCCTCCCTCTTTTCCTCTCTTCGATATAGGGATAGGCTGGAAGGAGACCCTGAAGGTGTTAAATGGCTTTTATTTCCCTCTGTCTTCCCACCACCCCCAGCCCTCATAAGGAGACCCAGCAAACTGAGTCGCCGGCTCCTGAGAACCTCCTTGAAGAGGCAGCCAGGGCCTTCAGGCTAGTATGAGTTCTCCCCAGCCCCAGCTGGTCTCTGGCAGGTTCTGAACAGAAAGCTAATGCCTGCTGCCAGAGAACATTCCACTGGGGAGTTCTGGTGGGCAGCAAGGGACTCTTGCTCTCGCCTCAGGCCACCCAGGAGCCACCCTCCTAACTCCCTTCTCTAGCCGTGAGCTCTCGCCTCTCGTCTGCCTCTTCCAATCCTAGCCCAGAGCCTGAGGAGCTGGCGGGCCAGGTGGGGGCTTGTGCTTTCCTTGGCTACTCTTCTAGGGTACAGGACTGCAGCCCATAATCCTCTTTGTTTTTCTTCCTTGTTCCCGGCATCCTCATTTGTGGGGACTTACCTCATCCTGGAAAGTCCCTTCCCCTCCCCTGGCCTCCTACTAAGCAGCACCCTAGTGGGATCTGAGCCTTCCTGGCCTCCATGCCCCGTAGGTTAGTAGAACATTAGCAAGCTGGCCTCCAGCCTCTGGAGAGTTCTTCTGGGCCCTCCCCTGCCTGTGGTAGAGACAGGCCCTTCCCTTGCCCTTTCTGCCAGGAAGTGTGTTTAGGGGAGAGCTCCTTCACCTCCCAGGGGCCAAGCTTTCAAGCCAGAGAGAGGACAGGTACAAGCTAGCTTTCATCCAGGGCTGGAGCTCCCAGCTGCGAGGGCTCCTAGGGCCACATCAGACAGTACACGGTGGCCTCCAGGTCCACGGGGTAGAGAAGAGCGCAGAGGGCGGGACTGCCCTGTCAGGTCTCCAGGTGGACAGGAACTTCTCAGAGCCTTAGGTCATCCCAATAGGATAGTATCTTGTCTATCCTCTGGGATACAGCTTGATAAATTAACTCATTTATACATTCAGAAGTCACTGAGCACCCAGCCTGTGCCAGCCAATCAGCCTCCACAAGCCACCAGTCCCTGAGGCCCAGCTCCCATTCAGTCAGGCCAGAGCCAGCTGCCCAGAAGCGCTTCCGGAGAGGCCATGTAGCACTGGGATGGCTTTGTGCCAGACCGCTGCTTTGAGCTTGGGTGTTGAGGGGTTGAGAGGGGGACAGTCCAGGCAGGAGGGACAGGAGCCAGGGGAAGCTTAGGAAAGTAGGTCACTAAAAAGGACTTTTTTTTTTTTCCTTTCCTGTCCAGAGGCTGTCCCCACACCCTGCCCCACTCTCCACTTTAGTCTTGGCTTGGACAGTCCCCCATCAGAGGGAGGGAGAGGGAGCCAGCCAGGAAGTATCAGGCCTGTTCACTTCCAGCCCCAGCTCCAGGCGGGCTAATGGCCTGCTCTTCCCTCCTGTCCAGTCTGGCCTGAAGTCTAGCCCCAGGACAGTGGGAGTCATGAAAGGCGGGTCCTATTTCCAAGTCACTGTACATCTGTTGAGCACCAGCCATGTGCCAGACCACATTCAGAGTCCTAGACTATAGAGGGAGTATTATACATCAGCCTCTTCCTCTTACCCCCAGCAGAAGCTCTAGAAACAAAACTGTAAGCAAATCGATGATTCCATGGGTAAGGCTGGAAAACTTTACCTCTCCTTGGCCACCACTGTGCCCACTCTCAGGCTGGCAACCCTGGGAAGCAGATGAGAATGAATAAGGGGAAGCAAAATGGAGTGTTTGTTCCTCCTAAGGATGCACTAGACCCAAGAAATCACCTCTAGCCATACTCATTCTGCTCCTCTGCTCCCTCTGAGGCCAAGTCAGGGCCTCCTTCCCTTAGACCCTTTGGCAAAGGCTACAGATGTCAGGTTCCAGGATCCTTCTGCACTAGCCTTCAAAAGAGAGGCCATGGCAGGGACAGGTCTGCAGTTTTATTCCTCAAGCCATTTCCCTGTAGCATCTGCACCCTCCCCCTGCCCCTCATTCTCCAGCCCAAGGGCCTCAGGGAACAGATTCCTTACATGCTTGTGGCCAGAGGCAGAACCAAGGAAGTGAGCTGGAGAGAGGTCAGCACAGTCAAGAAAGAGTTAGAAAACATGCCTCCTCCATCCAACCCCGGGTTAATTATTGGCCTGGGGGTGGGGGTGGGGATTGAGGGGGAGAAGGGGTCACCGAACTCCAGCAGCTTGACTTCAGCCACCCACCTGGGCCTCACATTTGAGGTTAAAGCCAGGCAACCAGTGGCCCATCTGCCCCAGCACCCAGGGGTGGCCCTGGGTGAGGGTCCTGGCCACTCTCCATGCAATCTGCAAAGAAGGCAGTGGGTTCTGCTAATCTGTGCACTCTGACTCTGTGCCTGCTCCCTCCACAGTTCAAACTTCCCAAAGAATACAGCTGGCCTGAAAAGAAGCTGAAAGTCTCCATCCTGCCTGATGTGGTGTTTGACAGTCCGCTGCACTAGCCTGGGCCGGGCCCTACAGGGGCCAGAGGAGAGCCCAGCCGCTCCCCAGTGACTTCTGGTGTAACAACTGAGTACGAGAGTCCCACCAATAAAAGGAAGGACAAGCGTGAGGATGACTGAGCAGCCACGCACCTATGGCCCGGTGGGATGCCGGGCATGGGCAGCGGACTCCCACCTCACCTGCAACGCCGCAGCCACATGACCAGGCACTGATCCCACTGGGCACTGAGGCAGGCAAATGCAAGCCTTCCCTTCCTGCTGCTGCCACAAGTTCTGGTTTGAGAAGTGACTGGACCTTTGATGTGCCCCTATATCTCAGGCCTCCTCCTCACCTCCCCCCTGCCATGCAGCCCAGCAGGAAGGAGGCTGAGTGGCCCTGTGGGTTCAGTGCCCAGCTCAACTCTGGGAAACCATGGGTAGTCCCGCTCCTCTCGCCATGAACAATTCCTCTGATCGTGTTTGGTTTTCTTCCTCTATTTTATTTTGTAGAAACTGATGGTATTTTATTTCTCTTCAGAGATGTCCAGAAGCTGTGTATATAATGTTTTTTAAACAGGTCTTTATTCCCCGATGAACTTTTGCGTCCTTTCAGACAGAGGCCTGGGGCTCTTTCCCCCTGAGCTGCTACCAGAGAAGGTGCCGGTGTTCGCCTGCCAGCCCAGGGCCCAGAAGAGGCTTCAGAGAGAGGCTCTTTTACCCAGGGGGGCCTGGTGGAGCCTGGGGTAGAGGAGAGCTGGGACACTCCCCCACACAGCCTTGAGCCCAGTTTAGCTGGGGCCAAGCAGGGATGCTTCTGTTTCCCAAGTGGACTGGTCCCATGAATTTCAAGGACCACTGGGGTCTCAGAGACTTGGTGGCCTCACCCTCATCTTCCTGACCTTTCCCACCCAACCAAGCTTGCCTGGGAGAAGGTGAGGCCCATCACCTCACGGATCATCCCACCTTCCACTCAGGACCTGGGTCTCTAGCTCTTTCACCTTTCCTATTCCATTTCTTCATCCCCTGGGCCTCCCAGCCTCTAGGCTGCAGGACTCTGGCTTATTAAAAACAAAACTTAACCTCTCAACATGTCTATAACTGAATTTGCAAACACCGCACTCTACTTCCCGCCCATCCTCCCTGCATCTCTACATTTCTCATTTCCCATTCCTGTCCTGCCTCTGAGCCTCTCGTGGTCCTCGGTCCCTTGCCCCAATACTGCAGTTCTCATGGCCTTCCTCCAGAAGCCAACCTATCTGGCCTGTGGTTTGGGGGTTCCTCTTGGTTTATCTCCCACTTCTGCCCTAGAATCACTAAGCCCCTTTCATACCCTCTGACCTCCGACTCTAGGGATTGCTGTGTTGAGATCACCCTTCAGGCCTGTCCAAAGCAAAGCCATTTTGTCTGTTGGGGGCCACACAGGACCATGATCTGCCTCGTCTACACTGCCACACACACAGGCACCACCAGGAGGCCCACAGGTACAGGACCCCTTTGACGGGAGATCAGCCAAAGAGCTGCCTCCAGGGGCCACGAAGGCTTTAAGCGGGCTCTCCAGGGAACAGCAGTTGGACTTACAGGGGACCTGGGCCCTTCTCTGCACACACCCTCAGGGCTACCTGGTTAACTCCATCAAACTCGGAGCTTCAAGGTAGATCAGCCTGGAGTACTTGGAGAGAGACCTTAGGCTCCCATCAACCAGGGTGGAACGCTCTGGACCTGATGTTGGCAGCATCTGTTCCTTGTCTGAGGACTTTTCTAAAGGACGTTGCCTGGCCTTCGCCCACCACAGCATCCTGCCTTGGAAGCTCTTGTCTTCTGACGTTTCATGGCCAGAGAGGCGCTACCAGCTTTCCTCCTTTCCGTGCCATCTTGACCTGCCTCCACCAGTTCTTTCTGGGCCCTACCTCTACCTACAGGGAGGGGGGTATTTTCTGAACTAAGCTTTGTCATCAGTATGGGAGTCAGGTGGGAAGTAGGTGAGCTCTGAGATGCTGAGCCCGTGAAGCCTGAGATCCCCTTCCTGCCCCACCATGTAAGGAACCTCTAAGGTTATGCTGGGACCAGGCCTCCATTTCCTTTCCTTGCAGTTCATTGGCTGTCGGGCAGTGGCAAGACACCCGCTGTCTCTGACCAGAACTCCTTTCCCTTGTTCAGTGGTGCCTTCTTCCCATAGGTTACTCTGGGGGGGGGTCTCCATTGAGCTGGCTGATGAGAGGGACCCCTCACTGGGAAACAAGCAAGGCTGACCATGTCTTGTGCCTAGCACACAGCACCTGAAACATGGTGGATGCTCACTAAATGTATCCCTTCCCTCCCTGCAGCCCTTTGGGAGCCCCAACCTCATAGTGGGGAGGTAAGAAGCTTCCCTTGCCCCATCTGCCTCTTCCACAGGCTTCCTTGAGGTTTGCCTGGCCCTATCCCTCCCTCCAGGTCCCTGGTGCTAAGAAGAGGCTCCCCCATCTGCCTGTTATACATAAGGCAGACTCCTGTGACCAATATGGGCTGCAGAAGGGCCACAGACCAGCTGCTCTTTGGAGGGGTGGAGACTCATGCAGGTCTCTGGTCTGGCCAGGGAGCTGGTACTTCTTCCTGCCCTTTTCCTCTTCCAAAGGCCTGACTCCAGGGCAGGGACTGGGAAGTCAGGGGGAGTCTAAAAGGCCTAGAGCGTTTTTAAAAATGGACACAGGGTCTTGGGACTGGGTTTTAAAGTTGAGTTGAGAGCAGGGAAAAACCCTGCAAGTTGGTGCCCCTATGGGGCAGACCAGTAGAGAAATCCCTTGACTATTTTTTTATCTGGTTGTCTTTCCTCGCTGGCTTCCAGGTCCTCCGTGCCAGGTGAGGTACCTGGGTCCCTGTAGAGAGAGCCCTTCTTTTGTACAAGTACCCAAATGCTGCAGTGAGCAGACTTTTGTAAAAAAAATTTTATTAGTTTCTAATGTGAGTGGTGACTCAGTTCCTAGGGGCTGCAGCCAGCCTGGAACTTTTGTAAGAATTTTGGGTGACTTACTTAGATGTCGTTTCTTCTTGCCCCCTCTTCCTCTGTAATCTAAGTGCATTAAACATATTTGCAGAAGTGCTGGGTCTTATGCTCCTTTCTGGCTGGGAGCAGGGGAGTGGGAAGCCTGGTGCCCAGGCAGAGGGAGTGGATTGGACTTGGCCATTTAGAAGAAGCTGGGGTGGGGAAAGGTCCTGGAGACTGTTTGGGGGAGTGGAGGGGGTGCCAAGGAACAGGATCATGCAGCTCGTGACGTTTTCAGTCATGCGGAAATGACTGCAGGAACAGTCTTGCTTTCACTTAGGTTTTGTTTTAATGGGTGAAATTTTTTTTTTAAAGATTTTATTTATTTCTAGAAAGAGGGGAAGGAAGGGAGAAAGAGAGGGAGAGAAACATCAATGTGTAGCTGCCTCTTGAGTGCCCCCAACTGGGATCTGGCCCACAACCCAGGCTTGTGCCCTGACTGGGAATCAAACCACAGGCCAGCGCTCAACCCACTGAGCCACACCAGCCAGGGCTCACTTGGTTCTGAATTCCTCTAAGGTCAAGGGGGTAGGAACATGGAACACAATCTGGAAAGATGAATGGGTGGGTAAAGAACCTTCATTCCTCTCCTACCTTCCTCTCACCAAAACCCTTTCCCCTTGGGAAGGTGGGCCCTTTCTCACCTCCAGTGTGGAGTCCTTGCTCCCACTTCCATCTAGGGCCAAGAGAAGGCTGTGCCCCTTAGGAGGCTCCTAAATTCAACCTCTTAATCCAGACCTGTGGGCAGGATGGAGAAGCTGCCTCAGAACTGGGACACCCACTGGGTGACTCGAGGCCAGCCCACCGCTGACTACTCATCCTGGTCTGCATGAGGCAGTGGGTGGCTCTTCCTTCCCTAGATTGCCCAGTTTTCTTTCCAGAGCATAGTGTTGAAAAACAGAGTTCAGTGCCCTTGGGGGAGACAGGAACAGCCTGGGAACTTACAGATAGGCAAGAGGGGTCTGCAGCGAGACAGGATTCCTGGAACCTGCAGGACCGCTCTGGATCCCCACACATTCTTTCCTTTCCTGTTAGGCCTGATTGTCCTGGGAAGTAGCAGGGTCCTTGGATAGGTTGGAGCCTTAGCACCCAGGGGTTCTGCTAAGGCAGGTGACAGAGGTCCGGGGGGCATCATATGAGGACCGAGGGAGGGTGTCAGCCCCTGTGAAGGGACTGTTAACTCCCTTCCCTGTCTTCTGTGAGCTCTGTATCTGGGGACCTTACCCAGGAGGAGGTTAGCGCTGCCTGGGCCTGTGACCTCCTACTAAACTGTGGCTGGCCTCTGGAGCAGTGGCTCTGGTCCTGTCTGAGGCCCTCCTTCCCTTGGCAGTCAAAGCAAGGGAACTGGGAGGGTCTGGAGACAGGCTAACAATCCCAGATGGCCCAGGCCATCCCCCTTCCCCATTCTCCTTGGAGAGGGGGTGGAGATGCTTATCTATCTTTATCTAGCCTAGAAGGACCCAGGGTCAGGATGAGGTTCTTGCTCCAGAGTACAGAATAGCAAGGTCTTGTTCTTAGGTGATTCCTGAGTGAGGACTAGGCTGGGGCTGTTTCTGGAAAGAGAAGGGTTCTTGGGGAGTGGGGGGGTTTAAAGGAGCCCTGATGGGGGCGGGGGTTGAGGGGGCACAGGCTTCAGGGCCAGGGGCTGGGGAGCCTGTGAGATTTGCCAAACTGGCCTGACAAGGAGGAGAGTGACTCAGCCCAGCCTGACGCTGAGACAGCTGCAGGCTGCAGAGGGGGAGCAGGTGGGGAGGCCAGGACAGGGAGGGGGAGGCAGGGGTGGATGGGGGAGTGATTTGCTGGGCAGGGGATGTGTCCTGCAACTGCAGGGGTAGGTCAGGATGTGGTCTGGGAGGGGCAATCATCTCCAGGCCCCTTCTATGGCGGCATGATGGACCAACCCAGTCCCTCCTCTCCTCCATGCCAAGAAGCCTTTGGGAGAGAGCTAAGGGCAGGATGAAGGAAGGAGCAAGATGACGCTGGTGGGTGTCCATGGGTTGTGTAACATAGCTCTCTGAGTAATTTGAGGGGCAAGGGAGACTTTCACAGGGTTGTGATGAGAGTAGTGAACTTATTGGGGCCAGAGAACTGAGGGAAGCAACCCCCTTGTTCCTTCGTTTTTCCAATATCACCCACTGCCAGCCCATACCTCTCTCAGTACTGAGAACCCTGAAAAGAAGGATAATGGGCCATCTGGTTCACAGCCTTTATAAGACAGAGAAGGCCACCTGTGCATTGATGAGCCTCTACAAATACCCCTGTGGGAAGGGTAAGAACTAGAAAATATGTTCAATCACTTCTTTCAACAAACCTGTAATAGGCCCTCTGCTATATGCTGGAAGGCTGGACACAGGCCGGGCCTTAAGGAGCTCATAGTGCAGTGAGAGGGAAAACAGACAAGGAACAATGACAAGGAAGAACTATAAAAGAGGAAGGAGTAAGCTCCTTTTTGTTCTACCCCGGCCTCACCAATTATTATCAGTGTAACTAAGGCTAACTAACTTGCACCTCAGTTTCTTCATCGGCAAATGGATACTTGCTTCATAGAGTTTTTGCAAGGATTTTATGAGATAATGTTCATGACATGCCTGGCACATAGTACTTGCTCAATTAGTATTAACCCTTTATTAAAGGGCTAGGCTAGGATATGCACACAGAAGAGGTGCCCAACCCAATCTAGGGAGATTTTGAAAAGGCTTCTCAAAAGAAATGACATTTAAATCAAAACCTTAAGGGTGAACTGAGCAAAAGAATAGGGGCTTTACTTTCAAAAGTTCTCCAGGAAGGCAGAACAAGGACAAAAGCCCCAAAGCTTTTCTTGGGAACTGTAGAGTCCAAATTGCCTAGAGTACATGGATTAAGGCACCAAGCTTTCATTTTAGAACCATCCTCTGCCTGCTGGATGAAGAACGTTTCAAAAGGGAGTGGGATTGGAGGCAAGGTGACCAGTCAAGCCTGGATTTGGGCAGCAGTGGTAGGGATGGAGAAAATACGATTCATTCATTGAATCAACAAATATTTATTGAGTATGTACTTATTATGTACTAGGTTCCATTCGGGGCACCGGGGGTACAGCATAAAGAAAGCCTCTCCTTTCGCAGGTCTTATATTTTAGTGATGGGAGATGGATAACATCTTTTAAAAGTAGAATACATTGTACATAAAGATATGTGCTATGGAGGAAAAACAAAGCAGAAAAGAAGAGATAGGTACTGGGGGGGGGGTGCAATTTTAAATACAGAGGTTAGGGAAGGCCTTACTGCTTAGGTGACATTTGAACAAAGCCTCTCAATGACAGAAAGAAATGTGCAGTCGGGATATCTGGGGGAAGAATGGTTCGGGCAAAGCAAAGAGCAACTACAGTAGGTGTATTTGAGGAACAACAGGGAAGCCAGTGTGGTTGGAACAGAATGAAAGACAGGGAATGATAAATTACTTATACAGAGGCCAGGTTGTATAGGACCTTGAAGGTAATTATAAAACTTTGATTTTTATGCTGGTAGAAGTGGGAAGCCACTGGAAGATTGCTCAAATTGACATAATCTGATTTATATTTTAAAAGAACTACTCTGCCTTCTCTGTTGAGAATTGACTCCAGTAGGTAAGGGCAGAAGCAGAGAAAGTAGTTAGGACCTACTGAAACAATCCAAGCAAGAGATTATAATAAAGTACGGTAATAGAGATGCTAAGAAGTAGTCAAGATTTGCTGAAAGATTGGCTATGGGATGTTTGCTGAGAAACAGAAGACTGCAGCAGGAACAGGTTTAGTGGGAGCAGAAATTAGTACAGAGTTAGTACAGAGTTTGGGATGTTCATTGTACCTCCAAGTGAAGATGTTAAGTGAGCAATCAGTATACAAGGAAATTGTCAGCTATTTAAGAGTAGGATCTATAGGACCTGAAGACTGATTATGTGGGTAAGAGAGGTGAGAGAGATGTCAAGGTTGCCTCCCTGATCCTTAGTTTAGAAACTAAGTGGCTGACATGTCCACTGACTGAGATTGGGATCACAGTGGAGGGGGAACAGGCTGGAATGGGAAAACAATAGAGTTTAGTTTCCAATACATTGAATTCAAGGTGCTTGTGGTACATCTGAGTGGAGAGCATAATGGGTGGCTGCAACTAGGAAGGTGAAGATCTGGGCTGGAGATACTACTGCCTGAGGAGTCATCAGAGTATAGACAGTAATAAAGCCTAAGGAGTAAATGAGATGCCCCAGGGAACAGGTATTAGTAAGAGAAGAAAATGAAGGCAAGGGTTCTGCGAACCACTGGCATTTATGAGATGGAAATTAGAAAAGTCTGATTCATAAAGATAGAACCAGAAGAGTATGATATCTGATAAATCAAGGGGAGCAGTCTAGAAAGGTGAGAAATGAGAGGAATCCTTTAGATTTATTATCCTGGAGGTCATTGGTGAACGGGTCACAAAGGACCCTCTGCTCCAAACTAGACCTTGTTGTTTCTTTGAACCAGCCTTAGAGTATGGAATTAAGGACAACGGCTTGAAGAACATCTTCTCCTTGTTCATTCAGACATGCATGCATTCATTCATTTTTCATTTGCTCAGCATGTGAGGGGATGCAAAGTGCTAAAGACACAGACTCTGTCCTTGAAGGGCCCACATTAACTCCCACAACAGGAATAAGGAGATGGAGGCTCTGAAGCAGAGAGGCCCTTTGATTCTATGGAAGGATCAGCAGCCCCCACCCCGAGTCATGCTGAACTGGATTTGAATTTGTTCTACCATTTAGCACATAATCACTGATGACTCTGAAATCCATAATCTCCAGCACAGCCCTCCCCCCTGAGTCTGTATATATCATTGCCTCCTCAATATTTCCACTGGGATATGAGTGAATCAAACTTAGAGCTACTAAAAATCTCCCCACCCAAAGCTGTTTAACCCTCTTTAATTCTGTTAGGTAAATGGTACCACCATTCAGCCTCTTTTAAACAGTTTTTGGGGAATACACTACATATATATGAGTTTGTGTGTATATACACAAACTCATATATATGTATCTATATCACATGTTTTTAATACATATATACCAAGAATGTTTTTAAAGTTCAGAAAGATATACTATATATAGTGATAAGCACATCTAGATCCCATTCCTACCCCATTCCTATTATGTACTGATTCTTTTCCATCCTGTATCTAATCCTTACCTAGTCCTGTGGCTCTGCTTCCAAAATATATCCCAAATCTGACAGCTTCTAACAATCAGCTTCAAGCCCAGACTCCTTACCATGACCTACACTAAAGGTCCTGTGTGTTCTAGCTCCTACCTGTCTTTTCCAACACACAGCCTTCATTCTGCCCTGGAATATGTCTAATCTATTTCTTTTGCATTTGTTTTTCCTCTAAAGTACTCTTCCCCCAGGTTATCACTTGTCTCACTCCTCCTGAACATGCAGGTTTCAGTTCAAATATCATTGTTTTTTGAGAGCCCTGTCTGAGCTCCTATCACAGAAATTATCCTGTATATTTAATTTTAAAAAAATTTTTTTGTACACGTTCTCCGAGGAATCCTCAAGGCCTAGAAAAATGCCTGGCTTTTGTTAAATATTTGGTGACTGACCAGTCGACCTCCGGTAATTATTACAGTTCTTTAAGCCTCGGTTTCTTTATTAACATTAAAGAAATAATTAATCCTACCTTGCTTGGTAGTTTTAAGCGTCAGAAATGAGGGGTAAAGTTGTGAGGACATAGGAAAATTGTCTGCCCCACAGTGAACCTTTGCAATTCCCTGCTCAGTTCCATGAGACAGCTAACAACCCTCCTTTGCCTCTCAGGTAAAAAGAGCTACGGGTGAATAAGCGCAGGAAGAGGTGGTCCCACTATACAGCAGCATCATTGCCGATTTAAGAAGCGCGCAAAGTCCATCCCGAATGTTTAATGTACCAAGTTAGTACAAGTCACGTGAGGCTCTTTGGTTTGCTCCGCCTTAAAGAGGCGGGGCTTCATCTTGGGGCCCAATAGCAGGAGCAACCTCCGAATCAGCCCTAACTCGATAGGGAAAAGGGGAGGAGCCGGGCGCCTCAGCCGCAGCTCTTGCACTTCCGGATAAGGCGCCCCGCCTCCGCCCCCTCCCCTGTCCATTTATTTCTCCAGTGCCGGGTGGGCCGAACCAGCGGGTGCTGATTAAAGGCGCCGCGGTAGTGCTGCCGCTTTTTCCTCGCCTCCCCCTCGCGGTCTCCCCGCCCCCTTCCTGAGTAGCGGGACCGGCCGTGATGTAGAAACACCACCCTCCGCCTCTCTCCGCCCTAGCTCAGGAGTCCAGCTCACCGCAGCCCCCTGCCCTCCTGGCTCTCCACCTTGAGGGCCGCACTCTCCTGGGAGGGAGCCCATTGTATCCGCCTCCCCCGCAGGCAGACTCCGAGGCCGGGCAGTGGTGGGAAGATCCGGGACCCCTGAGCGCACCTCCAGTGGGTCCCGCAAGCAGGGGCCCCTCCCTTGCCCGCGCTACTCGCAACAGCGCGATAGCAGCCAGGGCGCCCTTCCCTCCCAGCGGAGGCGGAGGCCAACTAGCGGGCAACAGGGACGCACCCCTTCCCGAGCCCCAGCGGTGAATACCCCCACCGCGCCCCCTTCCTGGGGGAAGGAGAGCCGGAGCCCGAGCGAGCCGAGGCAGGAAAAGGCTGCCGCGGACTGCCCGGCCCGCAGATCATTTTTATTATCGAGATTATTATTAAAAGGGGCGGGGAGCGCAGAACGCGGGGGAGGGGGCTAGAGACTCAGCTATTTTTATTAAACAGATTATTCCTAAAATAATAATAATAATACGCGCAAGATGGCTGAAGGTGGCTGTGATGAGAGTATTGGGGTTGGGTTTTGGGTGTTTTTTTCCTTTTTTTTTTGATCTGAGGATAAAGCTCTGAGGCGAAGGCCGCTGCGGGGACCCTGCCCGAGTGCCCTCCCCTCAGCTGAGAAGCTGCGGGCGGACAAACGGACCCACCGACGGCGCGACAGGCGCGGGCCCGCCCCGGACGCGTCGCCTGGGCAGCAGCCGGGGGCCGCCGGCGCTCACCTTTCTTCAGACTTCTTCCCATTCTAATCTTTTTTTATTTTTTGGAACGGACCGGGGTGGGTGGAGCAGAGGTGGAGAGAAATCAGGACTTGGCATTTTCTCTTCTCTCTCTCTCTCTATCCTAATTTGAGGAAGGCCGCCAGCTCTCCCCTTTAAAAAAAAAAAAAAGATAAAGATAAAACGCTGCAGGACCCTCGAAGCGAGCGCGCCCGGACCTCCGACCGCCACAGCCACCGCGGCCGCAGGAGCCCAAGATGGCTGGGCGCTGAGGGAGGCAGCCCGGCCCGGCTGGCTCGGCCCGGCCCCGCCGCGGCGGGCTGGCTCCGACCGCAACCCGGAGCCTTACAGGCCAGAGCAGAGACCGAGAAGAAAAGAAAGTGGGGGGGGGGGGGGGAGCCGGGGTGGCGAAGGGGGAGGGCCAGGCCAGGGGGAGGGGGAGGGACGCGAGCCGAGCCTCCTGTTCATTAGCAGTTGAGAAAAATTCCTTTCTAGTTTGATCAATCCTTGTTTTCCTCGGCAGAGCCGAGGCGCCCGCCCAGCGCGGAGCCCGAGAGCGGGGTCTTTCCGCGGCGGGGGCGCCCGGAGCCGGGCCTCGGGGGAGAGCTGGAGTAGCGACGAGGAGGTCAGGCCGGAGCACCGCCGGGGCTTCTCCTCCCTCCCTTTCTGGGTGGGTTTTTTTTTTTTTTTTTCCACTTCTCTCCCTCCCCCTTCCGTTTCTATTTGTGAAGGGAGGAGGAAGGCAGAGGCGGGCTGGTGTCTCTGGCCGGGGACTGGAATTTCATCTGAATGACTGCCCCTGCGCGCACGCAGCGCCCCGGAGTCGGCCCGCCTGCGCCCAGCAGCCCGCACCCGCAGAGGGCCGGCAAGCCGGGGAGCGGCCACGCCACAGCCCAGGGACCGCCGGCTCGCCTCGCCCGCCTGGTTCAGATCTAGCAGACATCGGCGCGGCCGCACTTGTTTCCCCGGCGCTCGGCCACTGGACGAGGCAAGGGAGACGCGGCGCCGGCGAGCCGGGAGGGAGCCATCATTGCCGCCGCCGCCGTCGCTAGAGGAAGTGTGCGGTTCCCGGGCTCTGTCCGCCGTGGGGCGTGCCCCAATGTCAGCCGCGGGGCCGAGCGCCGGCCGCGGGCTGTTTCGGCCCTAGCCGCGCAGACGGGTAGGCAGCCTCTTATATGGAATTTGGACTCCGGCGCTCCCCTCCAGGGCTGGTGCCCCGGCTGCGGCCCTGGCGCAGTCCGCCACCTCCCGCTAGGCGCTCGGGAGGAGGAGACGCAACCGGCTGCGCGCACGGTGTGAGGACCGAGGCTCCCTCTGGGGGGCGGGCGCACGGAAGGCGCTGGTGACTGAGCGACTGTCGGGGCCTCCTGGGGCCGGAGCTCGGGGCTCGGTGGGCCTACAGCGGTACCAGCCGGACCCCCAGGGTTGGGGAGTTGGGAAGGCCGGCCCGGGCCCCCTGCCCGTAGACGCCATGGCAGATAATTGGAAAAACTGCTTCGAGGAGGAACTCATCTGCCCCATCTGCCTGCATGTCTTCGTGGAGCCGGTGCAGTTGCCGTGCAAACACAACTTCTGCCGGGGATGCATCGGCGAGGCGTGGGCCAAGGACAGCGGCCTGGTGCGCTGTCCGGAGTGCAACCAGGCCTACAACCAAAAGCCCGGCCTGGAGAAGAATCTGAAGCTCACCAACATCGTGGAGAAGTTCAACGCCCTGCACGTGGAGAAGCCGCCCACGGCGCTGCACTGCGTGTTCTGCCGCCGTGGCCCTCCGCTACCCGCACAGAAGGTCTGCCTGCGCTGCGAGGCGCCCTGCTGCCAGTCCCACGTGCAGACGCACCTGCAGCAGCCCTCTACCGCCCGCGGGCACCTCCTGGTGGAGGCGGACGATGTGCGGGCCTGGAGCTGCCCGCAGCACAACGCCTACCGCCTCTACCACTGCGAGGCCGAGCAGGTGGCCGTGTGCCAGTACTGCTGCTACTACAGCGGTGCGCATCAGGGACACTCGGTGTGCGACGTGGAGATCCGGAGGAATGAGATCCGGGCAAGTACCCTACACACACACACACACACACACACACACTCACACACACTCCCTACCGCCTGGGAACCACCCATCCGGACAGGCTGCTGCTTGTGACATCAGGCCAGAAGCCCCCTTCCAAACTCGAATACGCTGAAAGTTTGGGATCAAGGTTCTGGGAAGAAGGGTCCCCCATAGCTACTTAATACCTGCCTACACCTGTGCTCAGAGAGCCCATCTTGTGTTATTTATAGAACTGAGGTGTGGGGTTGTCAAGGGTAGATCTTGGGTGTTGCTTTTCCGTTCCTCGCACAGCTCCGTCCCTCAGCCTTGTTTCTGTAGGCCCCAGGGAAGTCACCAAGGCGGTGACCCAGGTTCTGCTTCTCCAGCTGCTGTTTATGTAATGAGTGTCCTGGTGCCGCTGCTGTGGCTGACATGATCCATGATGTTGGCATACCAATGAGGAAGTAAACAAAAGCAGCCATGTTAGTTTCAAGCCCTACTGGAAACACGTTGGGGGGTGGAAGGGAGCTTCCGGAGGGAGAGCAAAACTCCGGGTATCTATGTGGACAAGGCCTGAACAGTCAGCGGTATCACAGCACAGTGTCTTGCCGCTTGGATTATTCTGGATAGCCCCACTCTCCATGTGTAAGAATCACTGCCCTCTGTGTGCCTGTCTGTGTTGCATGCGCCTGCATGAACAAACCTTAAAGTATGTGTCTTCCTCACCCTGAGCCTTTTGCTCCCAGCCCAGCCCTCTATCGCTGCCCTCCCACATTTGGGGAGGGGAAGTAGAAGACGGAAAAAGAATCCTGTGGGTTTAAGGTTGAGCCGCCTTCCAATCTGGTTTCAGGCAGCTGGCTCCCCTGGGCTGCCGGCTGAGTGATTATGGAACCACATCCCCTCCCATTGTATACACCCTGCAGCAGCGGCCAATGTCAAAACCGCCTTCCCCCTCAGGCCTCTGGGCCTGGCTTAGGGACTGGACTGAGGCAATACTTCCGTCCCCTTCTGCTGAGGGGGGCTCCTCCTAGGTCCCTCCCTGGTCCCATGGCTTTCAGGGTTGAGTCATACCAGAAGGAAGGGGGTTGGCCTGAGACTCTGAGCCATTTCTGAAGCCCCAGCTTGGGGCCTGGGGCGGAGGTTGGGCTTTGGTAGGACTGGGAGTGTTTCTGGGTGGGGGCCCCTGGAGGCTAGTTGAGGCCAGTGGGGAGCTTGGGTATGAGGAAGCAGCTAGCAAGGGCCGGTTGTAAATGGGGGCTATTTCTTTTGGAGGGACCAGTCAGAATGAGTCACTGTTTAGCAATTAAGAAACGTACACAGACAACTAACAAAAGGCAGGAGGGCTGCCACTGGCTGAGGGCAAAGACAACAAATAAAATTTGCTGTATAATTCGTTTCCAATACAGTGGGCTAGCTCTGGGTTTTTGTGCCAGGATAGGACCTCTGGTTTCTTAAAAGGAAGTGTGGGGGGGTGGAAAGAGGAGCCATTTCCCCCTACTTACCCACTAGGGTTAGAAAAGACAGAAGCCTAGGGAAAGCAGATGAGTGGGAGGGAGGGCAGAGCCCAGACTTCCCCAGTATTGGGAAGCTGCTGCTATTAATAAAGATGGAAGGAGCTGGGGGAGGAGGCTGGGAAAAGGCAGAGGCAGGAGAGAGGGGGCCGTCCAGTTCTCAGTCCTGGGATTGGCAGAGGAAAGTGAGAGGAGGGGAAAGACTGAGATGTGATTGAAAGGAACAGAGGAGGGGGCAGCAACCAGGGTGCTGAGTGTATGTGTGCTCCCACCCCCAGTTTTGCTCCTGGCTGTGTCTGAATGCTAGGGGTGTCTTTTATTTGGGTGGGGGAGAAAACATAATTGTACCTAACTTGGTAGTAGGAGGGTATCTTGAGATGTGTGTCTGTGTTTACCAGTGTCTTTGAGACTGTCTGCCTTGCCCTCAAATGCACCTGTCTAATGGTTGTGTGGTTGGGGTGTGGGAGGGGTGGCACATGCATGCAGAGTGTACACTGGGGTTCCCACCACCAGGTCTCTGATCCCCAGCTCATGGGAGGAATGGATGGAAGCAGGCCCTGAACTTTGTCAGCAGCTGTGCATTTGTATGTTCATTTTTGTTCCTGGCGTGGGCAGGCTCAGAAGTAGTGGGTTGCATCAGAGCCAGATGTGCAATTCTGTTTGCTCAGCATCTGTGCCCCCTAGCCTGAGTCCCATCCCCCTCCAGCTCCCTGACTGCAGCCCTCAGGATTCTCTCTGCTGCCCCAGGGTGATGGATTTGGAAACCCTTCAATAGCCTAGCACCACTCAGTACCAATTGGACTTACTGAATGTGGAGGAAGGGGGCCCCACCCAGGAGGAGGGGGTGAGCTTTGGGGAACCTGAATGGAAGAACCCATTACACTCTCCATTCTCTCTCAGCTCACCAGGGGGAGGGACCTTTTCCTGGGCCTCTTTTCCCTTGGGAATCTGTCCTAAAGGATTTCCGCTGGTACTGTGGGTGAAGGCAATGGAATTCTCCTGGATTTAGGAGCAGTGGCATGGAGACCTGGCACATGCCTTGGAATGGAGCTCTGCTTCTTGTGCTTACTCTTCTGTCCTCCCAGGAGAGGGAGGGGGCAGCTGCTGAAATGCCCTTTTGGCTAGAAATAGAAAACCCTGATCAACCTCTCCCTGGGGGCCCCAGCCCACTCACTCAAAAGCACTCACGTGTGCATGGGCCAGTGGCCTGGAGCAGGGACCCAGAAGGAAGGCAAGTAGGGCCCCATTCAGGGGGGAGGGGGGAGGACTAGCAGGGGGTCTCAGAATCAGGCCTGTGAAGTTTGTGGCCCCACTCTGCCCTTGGGAAGCCAGTGTGTAGGTCACATTGTCCTGAGGCCTGGATACCCATTGCATGGGCCCCAGAGACCACTCCCTAGGACATGTCTAGACTAAGTATGTTCTCTTTTGGGGCTATGAAAGGCCAAGAGCCTAAGATTAGGACATTTAGGTGGGCTGAGGCCTGGCAGCCCTAGATGTTCAAACCTGTTTCCAGTTCCTAGGTTTAGGGGTTCATCTGAGCAATGGGACTGGTATGAGCTGGGAGCACCCCTATCCCAAGACCCCCCCTCAACATGGAAAGATGACTTGAAATAAGGCCAAACTTGGTGTGTGAGGAGCTATGCAGGATGTGTGTGTGTGTGTGTGTTTTCAAGTCATAGTTGTACCTCTGTCATTTGTAGGATCCCAGGTCAAGGCTGGAATGTTCTTTGCATTCTTGGAGGTTTAGAGTTGAGATGTTTTTTGCAGAGGGGATCCCACTTCTTGGGCCAGTTTGTGATTTGCAGCTACTGGGGGTGATATTACCCTGCTGCTGACATTGCCCTTGGCTGGAGAGGTTGCACGAGACCCTGGTGGGGATCCTGATCTCTGCTCCATGTGTTTGTATTATGTAGGCTGTAGAAGTGAGGGTTGCCCACTGCTGCCTCAACCCCCACCATACTCCTGAGGCAGAGTGGGAGCTGGGGTGGAGAGGCTGTGTATTCAAGGTGTGAGCATCATGTAACTGCCACTTCCTTGACCATCCTGAGTCTGCACAAAAGGGGGACTGGTTTGGCCTGCCTCCATGGACCCCAGGCAGAGGCCCACACCCCACCCCCACCCCAAGATACTGCTGACACAGCTGGGCGCCTATCATGCACAGCCTATTGATTCCTCTGCCTCCTGCAGCTCTGGGGAGCTGTATATTCATGTCAGTCTGCAGGTGTGTGTGTAGCTGGCATGTCTGGTTGTGTATCTCACATGTGCATGTCTGAGAAGGTAGTGTGAGTGACTGACAAAATTATATAGTTGTCCATGTATGTGTGGTGTAGGGGCAGAAAGATCGCGTGTGCGTGTGAAGGAGCAAGCATGCGCACACCTGTGGGTGAAGTTGAGCATGCCTGCATGACTGTCAGCGTGATGGCGCCAGTGGGGCTGCCTGCTCAGGCTGTGGTTGGTGGTTGTGAGCCTTGTGCAACCTTTCCCACCTGGTGGGGTGGGAATTAGGGAGGCAAGGGGCAGGTGGAACTCCCGTTAGGGTGAGCTTGTTGCCTCAGGCAGTATCAGACGTAGCTGCCTGGATGGGCCCTCCTGCAATGCTGTATTGGGAGCAGTCTGGGTGGGCATAGGAAGAAGGTGAACCTGGCTTGGACCCCTACCCTGGACTGAGCAGGCAGGCCTGGTTGGCCTCATCCCTGGCTCTGGGAAAGCCTTCCTTCCCGGCTGGCCTGGCATTCAAACCCAGACAAAGGGGGGCTTTCTCTCTTGCCTCTTTGTTCTGCTGCCCCAGAGCGCTGCTCTCTGCATGGCAAAAGCTAATTTGACTCTGCAGCTGGGAAACCCTCTCTGGGGTCTGTGGGGGCTTGCCTCCCAGGTGCTGCCTCTCTCCTTGCCCTGGCTCCTGTCCTGTAACCTCTTCTCTCTGGGTCTGTGGTTGCCCCAGCCTGGGGGTTCACAGCGTAGCCCAAGGCAGGAGCCAAGGCACAGAAAGGGGCATCTAGGGCAGGCAGACACTGCCCTGAGACAGGGGAGGGTGCTGCGTCACAGGGGGTGAGAGGGCTAACTCCTGTGAGGAGAAGGTCTTAACGTGGGCGAGTGGGGGGTGGGTTTGGCAGCTGGGGAGGAGGTTAGGATAGGGTAGGCTCTGGAGCAGGGGGTGCAGCCAGAGCTGGAGCTGGCATTCAAATCATCTGGGTAGGGGTCTGAGTGGTTTAGCTCCCTCTTCCTGGCCCCTCACCCTCCCACCACAGGGGCTGCTATACCCAGCCCTGGCCTTGTCTGAAAGCCTCAGGCCTGCCTCTTGCCCAGCCCCTGGGGCCCTGTTCCCTCTGACCTTGCTTTTCTACAAGGTTGACTTGTGAGTTTTATTATTATTTATTAACTTTGATATGGCCTAGAGTCCCCATGGCCTCACCCGTCTGCCCAGTCAAGGCTGGCACCAAAAGTGTCAGCTGGGCCTGGCCAGTCAGGCTCTAGAGGGACATGAAGCTTTCCCAGGGCAGGAATGTAAGGGGCTTACGACTGATTGCCCCTCTCCAGGTTGGGAGGAGCTTCAGAGGGAGCAGCTGGAGGCAGAGTGTAGAACACTGGGTGACAGGAACATGGAGCAGGATATTCTGGGGCCTCAGAGAAAGGGGAATGCAGTGCCCTCAAGCTTTCTTGATGCTTTTGCCCTCACAGACCCAGGAGCAGACCTAAGGGACAGGGACCTGTCTGGCCCAGGGGCTGCTGAGGGGGGGATGGGCCTCAAGTTGCCCCTTCTGCTGGAGGCGTGGTCCCTCTAGTGTGTCTAGTCTAGACCAAGGTTCCCCACTTCACTCTGTTCCCCTCCACTGCTGCATCACTTGAGACGTGCCACAGTCCAGGGGACTTACTGTGGGCTGGGAGTCATTTATAAAGTGCCCCCCACTGCAATGAGAGCCCTTGTTCTGAATCAAGGTGTGAAATCTGGTCCTATCTCAGCTGTTGGTTTTCTCCAGGTGGGAAATGGGGCATCAGCTCTCAGCAACTGCCTGGGGGTTGGGATGTGGAGAGGGGTCCAGGCCTTGCTTTCTCTGCTGCCCTTCTTCCAGCTTCCCAGCAACCTGATTCAGGCATTTAGGGTAACTGAGGTGAGGGGTAATGAAGGGGCAGCAAGTGGATATTTCCTTCCGTCCCCCAATGCCCCAGTGCCTGAGGTGGCTCTGGTCCTCTGAATCCCTGCTTACCCCAGGTCTTGTCTGTGGCAGGATTAAGATCACCTGGCCCTAGGGGGGACAATTCCTGCGAGGGTGAGCTGGTCAGCACGGCCCCCTCCCCTGCCCCTGCAGCAGAGACAGGAGCTCAGGGCCTCTGAGCTAGGAGAGGGGAAATGGAAAACCCAGCCACACTGGGCTCCCACCTCAGAGGGCTCTGGGCAGGCAGGAACTGGGACCTGGGACTGGTGAAGCTAAGGGAAGATGCGGCAGGGTACCAGGGTAGACGTGCCGCCAGGAAAGGCTCCGAGAAAACCCTAGAAGAGGGAAGGGGCTGAGCCACTCTCCTCCCCCCAGGACTGGACAAGAGGTGCCTTCCTTGGCTCTGCCCTGAGGGGTCAGCCATGAACTCCCTGAAGGAGTTTCAGGGGGTGGGGGAGGAGCCTCCCACTGGTCTGGAGGGTTGGAGTAGAGCAGCCCCAATTCCTGTCCTCTGAGGAGAACTGAGCTGGGAGCCCATCTGGGCTGCCCTTTCCTGGGACTCTGCCCCAGGTGCACCCATCATCAGATACTGGTGGTTTGAGCAAGGAGTCCATGCTGCACAGATTGGGCGGGTGGGTGCGTGGGACCTGGGCTTTCAGATATCTGGGGCATTGGGGATGGGGGGGCTTTTCTCCTGAGTATGGGTATAAGGTAGCCAGCAGGCAAAAATCTGAGGGCCAGTTGTCACAGGGGAGGTAAAAAGGCACGATGCTCCTGAAAGGGTGTTCTGGCCACCTTGCCTTTATGGTAGACATCCCTCAATTGTCTGGGGCCTTCAGGAGGTCCAGCCTTTACCCTTTGGGGGGTTGGAAACAGGGACAGGTGCAGCTTTGTACAACACTGTGCGTGAGGTGTTCGCAAGGCAGTATGTACTTGTGTGTGTGTGTGCAGTTGTGTGCATGTATCTGGGCAATACTGGGAGGTGCTGCCTGCCCTCTTCACACACCTGTGGGCAGTTTCACAGGCTGGGAGAACCATGGTTGCCAACCTCTATTCCTGCCCCCCACCCAACAACATTTCTAAACAGGTGCTCACTCTCAGATTCCAACAGATCTCCGTGCATGTTGGACTAGGGTGGGAGCCTGCTGTAAGTGTAAGGTGCTGGGGGCGGGGCAAGGCCTCCAGGGCTGGTTCTCAGTGGTCCTGTCCTGGGTCTTTGAAAGGTTGAGTTGTTGGGGGAGGTTGCCCCAGGCTTCCCAAGCTTAGCTGGGAGCCTCTCCCCTACCTCCTCCACAAACACAAAAGGGGGTCCCTGAACTCCTTACTGGCCTTGTTTTCCTCATATGTAAAATGGGTTGGGGGTGTAAGAAAGGGATTGGCGACAGCTGGAGAAGCCAGCTGTGTGTGGGTGGGAGTGGGAGTCACGGGTCAAACTTGAGGGTCACTCTGAGGCCCACACAGAGGAAGAAAAACAATCATTTCTTGTTGAGTTGAGACTCACTGTGAGCTAGGCTCTGTGCAATTTGCTTTGCAAACATTATTTTATGTGTAAAACCCATGGGTTTATTCAGTAAACATGTTATGCATTTATAGGGAGAAAGAGAGAGAAACATCAATTTGTTGTTCCACTTATTTATGCATTCATTGGTTGATTTCTTGTATGTGCTCTGACTGGGAATTGAACCTGCAACCTTGATGTATCAGGATGACACTGACCAACTGAGCTACTCAGCCAGAGCACAAAGCCCTATTTTCAGAGATAAGACGAGATTGGGCACGTTCAGGGTGGTATGGCCATAGACAAAGCCCTATTTTCAAGAGACCTTGAGTTTTGTAGGGATATCAAACCATGGTTTGTGATATGAAGTACAGAATAGTGTATTCTGTAGATCTTTCTCAGATATTGGCATGTTAGTCGCATGTGACTAGTGGCAACCATAATGGACAGCACAGCTATAGAGAGAGGGCCGAATGTGACAGTTCTACGGCATGACCTACACACACTCTGAGCAGGGGCCATGAAAAGTTTCCTAGAGGAGTGGGGCCTTATGTTGAATCTTGAGGTAGACAAGGAGAGGGAAGAGGCGCTGTGGAGTGCAGTAAACCATCAATGGGGTGCAGGGAGTTCAGATGTGCACAGGGTGTTGGGGACAGGATACTACCAGGTCTTAAAAGAGCCTTCGTTACCATGCTAAACTGTTTGGAAGGAGGGAGTCATTGAGGGTTCTTGAACAGGGGCAAGACTCTGTTTGAAGGGGTGTGTCTAGTGAGGGGGCCGTGACAGAATGGATGGAGCGGCTGGGAGGTAGGGGCTGCAGAGATAGGAGATTAAGGGCTGAGATGAGTAGCTTGGTCCAGCACCTCCCAGTAGACTGGCCTCAGGTCTTAGGAGAGCCAGAGTCTCCTTTCCCCTTGGGTGCAGCTCAGGGGCTGAGGGAGGTAGCAAGGACTTCAGAGGCCTAGCTCCTAGCGTCAAGAACAAGGGTGTTTGATCCTCCGCATCTAAGGGTACTCATCTTGAAGACAGGGCTCCCCAGAGAGGCAGCCTGACCTGGATAGGAACAGATCCTACTGCCAGATCACCTAGTTTGTATCCCAGTTCTCCCACTTACCAGCTGTGTACTTTGGATGAACTACTTAACCTCTGTGGTTTCCTCTTCCCTAAAATGAGGATAGTAGTGCTTATCTCATAGCATTACTGGGATGATTAGATTCATCTGAGGTGGGGGGTGGGGGTGCTTAGAACAGAGGATGGGCTGACCCTGCCCTCAGAAAGCTCATGGTTTAGATATGTGTGAGAAGCTATTCCAGGCATTCTGTTCCTGGGAACAGGCTGGCCTGACAGCTGTCACCAGCCAGGCCCCTGGGATATGAGGGCCAGAAGAGGTTGGGTGGCAAAAATTTTAGGTCATCTAGGTCAAGGATCTATAGGGTGAGTCTGTTCTATAGAGGGAAGGTTGGGACTCACCTCTCCTTGGTAAGGGGTAGAGCTGCAGCCCCCTCTGATGCCCCTGCCTCAACTGTCCCCACAGAAGATGCTGATGAAACAGCAGGACCGGCTGGAGGAGCGAGAGCAGGACATTGAGGACCAGCTGTACAAACTCGAGTCAGACAAGCGCCTGGTGGAGGTAGCTAAGCCCAAGTTCACGGTGTGGGGTGGGGGCGGCTGGGGGGCGGGACCTTGGGCTAGGATCTGTTGCGAGGTCGGCTCTGTGCCAGAACCCCTTGGTCAATCACTCAGCGCACTGTTAGTGGATAAGCCCTACTGAGGCCGGTGGTACCAGGCACAGAGCCCTATGCTACCAGCAGGTCACACCTTGCCCTTGGGAAGCCTGGGGTTTGGGGTCCAAGACTCCACCATTCAGGATGTGAGATAGGCAGAAGTGGCAGCCAGAGGTCCCAACCACTCTTGCCCCTGTGCCTGCAGGAGAAGGTGAGCCAACTGAAGGAGGAAGTGCGGCTGCAGTATGAGAAGCTGCACCAGCTGCTGGATGAGGACCTGGGGCAGACGGTGGAGGTTCTGGACAAGGCCCAGGCCAAGTTCTGCAGCGAGAACGCAGCGCAGGCGCTGCACCTTGGGGAGCGCATGCAGGAGGCCAAGAAGCTGCTGGGCTCCCTACAGCTGCTCTTCGACAAGACAGAGGATGTCAGCTTCATGAAGGTGGGCTGGGCCCAGGACCTGCTGGTGGGATCCAGGGGCATTCCTCAGTTGGCATCTGCAGTTCCTTACGCCCCAGCCAGTGTCCCCTACCAGCGTGTTCACAGGGCTTTGGAGCAACCCTGTTCTTTTCTAGCTTGGTGACCTTGGGCAAGTTATCTATGTTCCCTGTGCCTCAGTTTCCTCACCTATAAAGTGGGGTTTATGATACACATCTACTTATTCTCAATCCAAATTTTAACTCTGCACTCACAGAAAAAAAGTCTGGCAACTCATTTAACAGCAAAAATTGACCTGAACTGGTGTTGGCAATTTATGATCTTTATTTATCTTACTTGGTACAAATATTAAACATTTTGCTACAGAAACATTAATGTATTGGATTATGGTACCTAGTAGGGGTGGAATGTAATTTATGGTCCAGGCACCATATTTCCCTTATTTCCCTTCTGAAATCCAAATCATTTCACATTCCAAAACACATCAGGCCCCAAAGATTTTGAACAGAGGATTGAGTGCCTGCGGAACCTTCCTCCAGGTTAGTTGTGTGGAGAAAATGATGGATATATAAAAAAGCACTTGCAGTATTGTCTGTCACATAGTAAGTGCTCAATAAATGTTAGCTATTCTTCTAAAAATGAAGACACCTTCACCATCCCCCAGCACCGAGCCACACTGTAGCCAGAATCAGAGGGTCAGCCCTGCTGGGGAGAGGGAGGAGGGGGCAGCTTTTGTCTTCTCTTCTCCCATGCTGCCGTTTCCACTGACTAAGCCTTCTCTCTCCCTAGAACACCAAGTCTGTGAAAATCCTAATGGACAGGTGAGCAGATGGTTACTGGCCCTCAGGGGAGCATATCCAGGGGAGGGCAGGGAGGGCCAGGCCCATAGCAGGGGTGGTAGGGCGGGCTCACCGGTGATACCTCCTCACAGCAGATGCCCCGTCCACTGCCCCCAGGACACAGACCTGCACGGGTAGCAGCCTTTCTCCCCCTAAGATCGGCCACTTGAACTCCAAACTCTTCCTGAACGAGGTGGCCAAGAAGGAGAAGCAGCTTCGGAAGATGCTAGAAGGTGAGGATGGGGTCCTCAATGGAAGGGAGAGACCCCTTTGGGCAGGGGAATATACTGGAGCCTTCCCTGTGGGAGGCAGCATGGCCTAGCCAGGTAGACCTTTCTTCATGTCCTGGCTTGGCTACTTCTAGCTGTGGCACTTGGGCAAGCCATATTACCTCCCTGAGCCTCAGTTTCTTCAGCTGTAAAATGCGAATGATAATACTATCTTCCTGCTAATGGAGTAGTGAGCATCAACCAAAAGTATGCATGAGGTCAAGTGCTTGGTCCTGCAGATGAGAGAGGTCCCCAGGGGAGAGGAGGGCTGGGTTGTTTAGGATGTGAAACTTCAGTGTCTTTTGTCCCAAACTCTCCACAGGCCCCTTCAGCACACCGGTGCCCTTCCTGCAAAGCGTCCCCCTGTATCCTTGTGGCGTGAGCAGCTCTGGGGCGGAAAAGCGCAAGCACTCAATGGCCTTCCCTGAGGCCAGTTTCCTAGAGACCTCGTCGGGCCCTGTGGGCAGCCAGTATGGGGCAGCGGGCACAGCCAGCGGCGAGGGCCAGGCAGGGCAGCCCCTGGGGCCCTGCAGCTCCACGCAGCACTTGGTGGCCCTGCCAGCTGGTGCCCAACCAGTGCACTCAAGTCCTGTGTTTCCCCCATCGCAGTATCCCAATGGCTCCGCTGCCCAGCAGCCCATGCTCCCCCAGTATGGTGGCCGCAAGATTCTCGTCTGTTCTGTGGACAACTGTTACTGTTCTTCCGTGGCCAACCATGGCGGCCACCAGCCCTACCCCCGCTCCGGCCATTTCCCCTGGACAGTGCCCTCGCAAGAGTACTCACACCCGCTCCCACCCACACCCTCCGTCCCTCAGTCCCTTCCTGGCCTGGCGGTCAGAGACTGGCTCGACGCCTCCCAGCAGCCTGGCCACCAGGATTTCTACAGGGTGTATGGGCAGCCGTCCGCCAAACACTACGTGACGAGCTAACGCCACGCAGGTGGCGGGGCGCTGGGGAATCTTCCCCCCCAGCCCCCAGTGGCTCGGGAATTATGCATCCAGAGACCTGCCCTTCTACCTTCTTGTCCTCCCTCCCTTCCTCCTTCATTCCCCCAAGTCTTGTCCTTTTGAATTTTGTTTTGTTTTGGGCTTTGTTTTTGATTTTTTTTTAATTATGAATCTCCTGGACGCGGAGGTGACATGGGAGCTGGCCTGGGCCTGGGCCGCAGGTGGCCCTGGAGTTTGGGAAAGCGTGTACCTCAAGGCGCTGAGCTCTCTCTCTGTCTCCTTTTTTCTTCCACTCCTCCTCCTTCCCACCTCCATGGCTAGAAGGAGCCTCAGCTTTCCCTAAAGCCTTGGGGTGGGGGGGTGGGGGGCAACCCTCCTCACCCAGCCCTGGAAGGAAGGACCAGTGCCCACTGGCCTGCTTCTCCTCTTGTTTTTCTTTTGGGCAGTTTGATCACTGACTGAGTAAGGAATGACCTGTAGATTGTGGGGCTTATGTTTTTTAATTTTTTTTTTTAAACCAAGAATGATTTCTCCTGCTTCCTTCTTCTCACCATCCTCCCAGATGGAGTTCAAAGGCCACTTCTCAAGCAGCTTTTGGCATCGTCAGCCTCAGAGTGGAATCTTACAGGCAGGAACCCCATGTCCAGGAAAGGGAAAAAGAAACTTTGCCAATGATAGTGACCACAGCAAAAGCAAATAATAATAATATTAATAATAATAAAGAGAAATAAAAGAAATAATTAAATAAAAAATCATAGCACAGCCCTTGTTGAGGTCAGTGGGGGAGGAGGGGCTGCCCCGAGTTGGGTCCTTGCCTGGGTTTTGACACAGCAACTTCCTGTAGTGAGCACTTTGTATGAATTGTGGACTTCTGTTCTCAAGGCGCAGGTATTTATTCTGTAATCTGTTTAGAGCACACACCGAAATCCAACCTTCTAATAAACATAATGGCGCAGTCCCACTCCCTGCCTCGCCTCTTACCCACAACTCCCTTAGCCCTGGGGTCTTAAGGCATTTGTGTGGGGAGGGGCTCTAAGAATGGAAGCCCCTGGCCTCCTTGCCTAATTCTCTCCTGGGTCTATCTAGCCTGTTCCAAACCTGTGAATGTGAGCCCAGAAGGCACTAACTATATCTATTCTTGGCCTTGGGTTCACTTGGGAAATACTTGCTGAGAGTCTCCCAGGCCTAGCCCCCTGCTGCATGGGCCCTGGCATCTGAGGTTCTGCAAACATGCTCTTAGCTAGGACAGACAAAGGAAGAATGATCTTTATATAAGTCAAAGATTCCTTCAGTCCACAAATACTGAGCACTAGGCACTGCGTAGAAGCAGAACAAGACCCTGTCTTGGAATTGGGTCTAACTGGGCCTTGCCTGCCTTCCCCATTAGGAGGGTGGGGTCGCTTAGCTCCACGATTCCTTTGGTGACTTGAGCTCTGGTCCCTGAGCATGAAAGAAGATGAGGCACGGAAATCTTTGGCTCTGGGAGGCATGAAAGCAGGGTTGCAAAGTGAAAATACATCCTGCCTTTATCCCCTTTGGCAGAGCTTCTCAAAGTCTAGCATGTCTTGGGAACTTATTAATTCAAAGGGTTGATTCCTGGAGTCCCACTTAGGCTCAGTGGGAATCACTGAGAACCCAGAAATATGCACTTCTAACCCCACAATAATTCTGACATATCCTGGGGTTTCAGAAATACAGCCATGAGGGACTGTCCAGGGTCCTGCTTAAGACAGGGACCCCTGAGATGGAAGGAGGGGATGGGACCCACCAAAGGCCCTCCTCCTTTTCAGAGGGGCTGACCTCTTCAAAAAGATTTCTGGTTTGTTGCCTAACACTGCATGGATCTGCTTATGTTGTAAAGTACCCTATACCCTTCCATATAGTAGCTTCTGGGGTAGAATCAGGGCCTGAGTGCCCCCCCACCCTTGCCTCAGGAAGCCTACAGCAAGCCTTAAGTCCTGTGCTAGGGGTCTGAGACTCACTGACCCCTAGTCACCCTTTCTCTGAAAAATAAGGACACAAATTGGAGAACACAGTCAAGCCAGTTGGGCTGGCCAGATCAGAGTTCTGATCCTGCTAAGTACCTCTGTCCTCCTGTCCTGTGGGGGTAGGAAAAAACTCAGTGTGGGGTGAGTAGGCCCTTGTTTCATTGCTCCCTCTTTCCTACTTTTGCAGAGAACCAGAGCCAGGAGCGGGATGACAACAGCTGGCCTGCCCCTTCTCTTCCCTTGCACCTGTTTAGGGCTAAAGAGACAGGGCAGATGGCTGGAGAACAGTACCCCTCCAAACTAGGGTGGAAGGATGCCTGGGGGCAGGTGCTGGTGGACAGATAGAGATTTACTCTGCTCACATCTGTTCCTGTTTCACTGTCCCTTTCTCTAGTTGTCAGGAATCCTGGGACATCTTCTGTGCCAACAGTTGGGAGCCAAGACAGAAAGCTGCCCAATTTCTTTCCCACTTGGCCTAGTTTTGTTTTAGCTGATGGGAGGAGTCCTTTCTCCAGGTACATCATTCAGATTGGGATATGGAAGGAGACTCGGTGATGGGATGAGCTTGAAGGATCCCCCCCAACACACACTCCCCCAGCTCTGAAAGCCTACCCCAGACAATTACACACTCAGGCTGTAGTAGGCAAAGCAGCCAGCTGCCTAGAGTATGGCCTGGGGGCGCCTGGGCAGCCAGGGAAGCAGGGAGACGCCAACCCCATCCAGCTGTCCCCAGCTACCCAGCTGTCCCTGGCTTTGTAGGAGCAGCTGTCACCCACCTCCCAACAGGGTCAGGGGTAGAGGAGGCCCAGAAAAAGCTGGAGCTGCCTCAGAACACAGGGCCCAGTGGAGAAGGGGCGTGTGTGTTGCGGGACACCTGCCACACCCTGTGTTGGTGTGCACGCTCGGGCACCTCTTGCTCCCACAGACACACCCTGTGCCTCACTCCGCTAACGACTCAGAGGTACGGGCTTTCACACTCGAGCCGTGCCCTCCCGACTTCCCCAGCGATCACTGCTTTCTGAGAAGGGCTGGGTGCTGGGACCGTGTCTACCCACCCCACCGACAAGGAGGTGGGAGGGGGCGGCGGCTCCTGTGGCCCAGATGTGTGGGGGCCTGCGGGGAGGCGACCACCGGGGGGTTTCCTGAGCCCGCCACCCCCGCCGGCTCCAGCTCTTTCATGTCGCTGCCCTCCCCCGTCCCAGCCCGGAGCCCAGCAGCTGCGCTCCGCTCCCCGCCCCCAGCCTCTCGCCCAGCTGTCTTTGGGGTGGGGCTGGGCAGCTGGGGAACAGCTGCAAGGTGGTGGTGGTGCACTCAGGTGCCCCACGCAACAGCCGGAAACAGTCTCCGTGCCCAGGATGGGGTGCAGGGGACCAGGGGAGGGCAAGGCCTGGGGGCTGGTCGGCTCCTCTGCCCTTCCCCCAGAGCATCTGGCCGGGACAGCTGAAAGCCGGGCAGACCCCAGATCAAAGCCCCCTCCTGGCTTCAAAGGGCCCCCTGGGGGCGGCGGCGGCGGGTAGGGCAGCCGGGAACACCCTGAGCAGTGAAGCCGCTGAGTCAGTGCTCCAGGCCCCTCTCTCTCCGCCGGGACCCCACGGTCTAACCTCACTTCTGGCTTCACACCCACCCACGCAGCTCCTATCGTTGTCACCATGCCCTTTCCCCAGGCACCTTCATTTTCTCCTATCTGAGGGTGGGGAAGAACCGAGGAACATTTTCAGGAACAGACCTGGCTCCCTGGGGGATTCCCTACCCCACCTCTTCAACTTGTCTGGGGGCGGGGGGGGGGGGCGTCTAGGTCATGTTCTTCCTCAACCTAATTCTAGGCCTACAAAGAAGAGGGGTTGCTCTTACTGGGGCTGTGGGATAGAAAGAAGTGGAAGATGATTGCTGGGTATCCATGGGCAGACCCCACCACATTTTAGCCTCTCTTCTAAAGTGAGGGTCTCTATGTATGATTTTGGAAAACTTCCTTGGTGGTGCTCAGAAACAGTGGTCTCTAGAACCTAGGACCCTGGTACTGGTTCTAGAACCCTCTAAGTCAGCGGTTCTCAACCTGCGGGTCGCGACCCCTTTGGGGATCAAACGACCCTTTCACAGGGGTCGCCTAAGACCATCAGAAAACACATATATAATTACATATTGTTTTTGTGATTAATCACTATGCTTTAGTTATGGTTGGGGGTCACCACAACATGAGGAGCTGTATTAAAGGGTCGTGGCATTAAGAAGGTTGAAAACCACTGCTCTAAGTCCTGTTTCTGTGAGTTAAAGTGTCAAGAAATGGAATTAGGAGCGCTGCTGGATTGCCCCTTCCCTACTCTGTGTAAAAGTGCTGAGGCAAGGACCTGGGATTCAGGGCTAAGATCCCAGAAACTTGGCTGGAGTCTAAGGGGAATGGGAAACAGAGTGTGAAGCAGTGGCAGCTAGGGTTGGGAGGCTCATGGGGAGAGGTTAGAGACCCAGACCAGCAGGGTGCTGGCTTTGGGAACATCAGCTTCTTCCTTCAGCTTCTCTCTTTCTCCCAACACTCCACTCTTTCCACCTGCACCCCAAAGGGTTTCTTCCCTTCCAGGGGAGGATGTATTCATCCTCTGCTTTAATTCCTCCAGTGACTGAGGAATTACAACCTCAAGACGCTCCTTTCTACAGTGAAAGTTTTTACAAGTAACAAATAGAAACTTTATGGATAGAGCTTTGGCCTCTACCATATTCTCCATGCTGTTTGGGAATCATACCTCTGCGTAGGGAAGCCTTCACGTGCCCAGGGCTTCTTCCCTAAGATCCCCTGTCCCTGATATTTATGATGCAGGGACTTGGCAATGGACTTAACCAGGAGTTCTGCACTGGGAGTGACTGTTTCCTCCATGGGCGACCAGTTGCTTTTTTTTTTTTTTTTTTTTTTTTTTATTGCTTCGTGGCTAATTCAACTGCAGCAAACTGGAATATTTATTTCTCCTTGCACCAGATCTTTAATAATTGGCTATTTCTTGAGAGAGGACCCATCTGCTCAGTGCCACAAGTTATTTTTCATTATTTATGTTCAGGCAAGAAGGAGGTGATATGTGAGGTGGTGTGTGGTATAATTTTCAACAGATTGTAGGATGCGGGTTTAGAAGTGGCACAGGCAACATCTCAAAACTGCAGAAGTGAGATGAGGGAGCAGGCTTTCAAGAACCCTGTGTTAAGGGTGGTGTGGGTTTCTGGTCTACCTGGAAAAAAAACGGCAGCGAGTCATTTGACATATGGTGTCCTGGCTGCCTGGCTGTGAATTGGGTGTTGTCATCAGACACTCTCTACATTGTAGGGCACTGAGGAGGGAGGGAGCATGGATACAAATGGGCAGCTCCAAGCCTAACAGATAGGGACTCTCCAGCCATACCAAGTGCCAGCCCCACCAGCTGCAGCTCCCCAGGCTCCACCCAGCAAAATCTTATGCTTAGAGTCAGTCCTCTAGCTGCCCATGTGGTTCCAGGACCCAGTGGGCCTTCTGAGCCCTCTGCCTGGTTGTCCACTTAGATTCAGAATCTTGCCTCCTCTCTGCACCCCCCCTACCCTCTCCAGAGTGAGGAGTAATGAAATGATGCATTGTAGAGTGCCAGGTCTGGTGCTGGCATAGTTCACTCTCAGGCATTAATACCTATCACAATGTTTATGTTCTTTTGAGCCAATCACACTCTGTACATTTAACGCTCTTGGTATTTTAACTAACTGCTTACAAGCAAAGCTTACCTGTCCAACTAGCCTGTGTGTCCCTGAAGGACATGAAACATAAGTCATCTTTGATTTTCAGAGCCTAGCGCAGTGTCTGCTTCACTCAGCCATTCATTCAACAAATAATTATTGAAGTCCTTCTAATACCGGGCACTGTTCCAAAGTTGGGGATACTTTGGTGAACAAAACAGACAAACTCTCTGCCTTCTTGGAGCTGATAATTTAGTGAGGAAGAGACAGATGACAAACAATAAGTCAATACATGTGAGTTGGTGGTAAGTACTATGAAGGAACGTAAAGCAAGGTGAGTGGGTAGGGCATGTCAGTAGGAGAGGGGGCATGGCAGTTTTTATATAGGAAAGGTGACAATTGAGCAAGAGACTTCAGAATGTGTGGAGGCAAGGTCTGAGGCTCTCTGGAGCAAGAGTGTTCCAGGAAGAGGGTACAAGTGTGGCCCGAGGCAGATGATGCTTGTTTCAGGAGCAGCAAGAGGGTGAGTGTGGCTGGAAAAGGTGAGTGAGGGACAGAGCAGTGAGTGATGAGGTCAGGAAGGCATGAGGGAATGGGACCAGAACTTTGTAAGTGCTTTGCTTTTCTGCTCAGGAGAGATTTGATGAATGAATGAGTGAATGAATGAATGAATGAACGATGAATCAATGAATGCCAAATGCCTAGGATTTGGGGGCTCTGGGAGTTTCATAGTGAGCCCTGTGGGCTAGAGGGTATCAGGCTATCTTCCTGGGGAGACAGGACTTGAATCATAGCCTGAAAAAGGGGTGAGAAAAAAAGGAGGGAGACACCCCAGGGAGGAGGTGGCTATGAGTACGGGTGAGGGGAAGTAAAATTGTGGGATGAGGTTGGGAAACAGTGAGGATAGCTCATCTGAGGCTCAGGATATGTGTGAGTCCATGATTGACAGGTCTATAAAAAAGGTTTGGGGTCAGATGAGAGGGGCCTTGAATGATGGGGTGAATAGTTTGGCTTTAAGTGTCCAACAGCAGCAGGGCCTCTGAAGGCATCTAAGTGGGAGAACTGTGTTCAGAACAAAGGGGGCGAGCGGCCAGGTGGGGGTGGAGAACAAGGAGGCAGCAGCAGGTCCAAGTGAGGGGGGGCAGGTAGAGGTGCAGGGGGCAGGCTGGCTCCAGCTCAAGAACCAGGAAGGACTGTGGCAGGTCCTGCTGCTCAGGCCAAGGGATGGAAGCCCAGATCAGTCCTTCTCCTTCCCTGCCAGCCAGCCATGGGCCCCAGAGTCAGCAGAAAACTCCGGCTCTGGGGAGGAGGCGGCTCAGAGCCAGAAGCTGCTGAGGGAGCACTGGCAGCAAGATGCCATTGTACGTCCGCAATCAAGATACTTCAGAGGAAATCAAAAGCACCAACTGGGGAAATGAAGTGCGCACTCTCTCTTTCTCTTTCAGACACACACACAAACTTCTGCCTCCAAAATGGGTCAAGTGAAGGCTGTGGGCGTGGGCTGGGGAGGGAGGGCTGGCAGGAGAGGAGGCCCGGGGCCGGGAGCAGCCTGGGTGCTCGCGTCCACTCACCCTGCTGGCATAGGGGATGGCAGCAGCTGCGGGTGGGGTGGGACATGAGGATAAATATACACCTCCCCATGCATATGGATAATGCACACAGCTGCCCTGCCTGCTTTGCGTTCATTAGGACCAACTGTTTCAGGAGCTGTGGCAGGCGGGCGGGAGGGAATGATGTGCCCATTCACAGACAGGGGGCTAGGGGACCACTGCAGCTGTGCAGAACCCCCACCCCCACCCCGCCTGGATCAGCATCCCAGCCCCTCAATGCTCCTTCCTCCTCCCTCTTTTTCTTCCTTCCAGCTCATTGCTCTGGCAGATCTGGGGGGTCTCAGGGTGGGAAAGAGGCCTACAGAGTTGTCTGAATCCCCATGGGAGCTGGGGGAATGGAAGGGAGAATTGGGCTAAATTGCACCCCCTGGTCGTAGGATGGGCTGTTGCTTACAAGCCAGAGCTCCTTAACAGGATCCTTCTCTCCAAAAGCTATCTGTAGCATGCAGACAGGAAAAGTGCTCTGGTCCTGTCATCTGGAGGCTTCCGGAAGGCCCCATTCATCTTTGAAAGCCTTAGATCATATCTGTGCCCTCAGACAGATTCCTAAGGTGTGGGGGTGGTGTGCCAGCATGATTTTAGGTGACTCTGACCTCTTGGCAATGACTGCTGGGCTCCAACTCCCTGGAACAGGTCATCTAGGTGGGAATGAGGACTGTGTTGGGGGTGATCAATGTTGAGAGCCAGGCTCAGGGCCAGCAAGTATAGCTGTGCAGCTTTTGCCCTACACAAGGACACGTCCCTGAGGGGTCCTCAGCTAGTGCCAAGCCTTGCGCCCTGGTATGGGGCATCCTCTCACATATGGGTCAGCAATGGCCCAAGTGACAGGCCTATGTAGCCTCAGAAACATGAATTTCACTAACAAGGCAAAGAAAGACTGTGGTGGACAGTGGCCTCGTGCATCTGTCTGCAGTGGTCCTTTCTCTTTTCCCTCCCGAGATCTCAGTGGGCTCTAAGGACAGATGGGGCTGCTGAGGCCAGGCCAGGACCCAGAGAGCAACAGCCACCCAGCCTCTTCCCTTGATTGTCTGGGTGGGGCCGGATCCCTGCCCCCTCTGCTGGTGGCCTTCAGAGCAGCAGTCACCTCTGGGACTCTGGGGAAGGGTCTGGTGGATCCTGAAGAGGGGGTAGCACAGAGAAAGCTGGTCCTCCTGCTCTCCCACCTCCCTGTTTCCTGGAGACCCTCTTCCAGCATGTCCTGGCCCTGCGTTTAGTCAAGATGGAGTCCTGGAGAAAAAGGGGCTTTCAAGTGGGCAGGAATCCCAGCCAAGCCATTTCCTAGTTGTGTGATTCCAGGCAAGTGGCTTAACCTTTGAGAGCCTTGGTTTCCTCAGCTGGGAAATAGAGGTAGGAATGGTTAGCTTGTAGGGCCAGTCAAAGGGTCAAAGCAGTGAATGACTAACAGGAGGAGCAGTTTGCTTAGCTAGGCGGCAATCCGGCCCCCAACCCTTCTGTGTTCCTCGTCAGGTATCCAAGCAAGTTCTTCTCCAAATCCTGCCCCTCCTTGACTCAGCTTGCTCGCTGCAATTCTGCTATTAATATTTAATTCCTTTAGCACAGGCTTTTTGTCCCTGGGACACTGCTATTCACTCTGGGAACAGAAACCTCTCCATGCTCCTTATTACAGAAAAGGAGCTTCGAAGCCTGAAGGGAAAAAGATATCATTATATGAACTCGGGGCCCAGCAGTCAAATGAGCCTGGGTTCAAATTCTGACTCTGCCTTGTTCTTCCTGTGTCCTCTTGAGCAAGTGGGTCAAATTCTGTGAGCCCTCTCTCCACACTGTGAGCAATAATCCCTGTAGTTAATAGTGCTGCAAGGATTAGATTGACAGCTGTGAAGTACCTGCCACAGGTGGGTGCCCCCTTAACAATTTGCCCTGGTCTGACTGACCCTGGGGGCCTGGCCATATCTGCACATGCCCATGTGTGTGGCTGGTTCTGGACACACACACACACGTGAGTGCACACAGACACACACACACACACACACCCTGACAGTGCTGGGCCAGCAGATGCACTGCAGGGGACAGGAGCTCTCTTTCCCTCCTCCCCGCCCGGCTCCTGGTGCTGAAGCTTCTCTGTGCTCTGCAGTGTTGGAAAAGGAAATTGCTGAACAGATTGCAATTAAGGGGGGAAAAGGGGGAGAGAGAGACAGAGGCCCTAAAATGCAGCTTGACTGAGCGCTAAACTGTGTTTTTGCCCGGAGCCAATGAGAAGCCTCTGACAAAGCGTGTTCCCACTTACAAATCTAATTGCAGGAGGTGTGGCTGGGGTGACCCAGGGAGCCCCAGAGAGGAGGGGACTGCCAGCACCTCCAGGAAGGCTGCTGTCATGTGCTAGTTGCCTGGAAAGTTAGAGCCAGCTGGGAGGGGAGGTGGCAGGGCTGAGGCCTCAGGGGTCTGGGAAGGCCTACACTCCAGAATTTCTTCCAGTTCCAATAGCTATCACTGACTTAGCACCTACTATGCACTGGATATCCATGCCTTTATCTGCTTCTCTGGATAATGCCAGGAGGTGAGGAATATTCCCTCATTTCACAGATAAGAAATGGAGGGGGAGTGTCCCCACTACACGCTAGCTGTTGCCCTAGGTCTAGGTATTTTACTTACATGATATTACTTTTCAGTCTCTCTACCACTTTAGTCCCATTCCACAGATGAAGAGGCAAGACTCCAAGAGAGTAACCAACTCGCCCAAGGTCATAGAGCTGATTCACAGATGAGCAAGGATTGAGCCCCAAGTCTCTCTGACTCCAGAGAACACACTTTTAAATTGGACCAGAGCCGGGCATTCTGGATAGAGATGCCGGGTTTAGCAGATCAACAACAACAGAAAAAAAGGAGATGACCAGTTAAAGTTGAATTTCAGATAAACAAAGACTTTTTAAAATTTTTTTTAGTATTATAATTATGTCCCAAATATTGCGTGGGGTATACTTATATTAAAAATTATTCCGTTTATTCAAAATTTAAGTTTAACTGAATGTTCTGCCATTTATCTGGCAACACTAGACCTTCTCTCCCCTCCGGCCTCAAGCTCCCTTCTGTTTTGCCAACAGTTTACCTTTAAAGGTGGGCCCTCAGGGCCAGCCGTGCTGGGTGCTGGTGCGTCTCAAGACTGAGGAAGTGAGGTCACCAAAGAGGAAGATGAGCTCCTCTTCTCCAGAGGGCAGAACCCTGTACTGATGCCCATTGTGCCACCCACTGTGTGACTTTGGGCAAGTCTATCCCCTCTCTGAACCCTCTCTCAAAGGAAGAACCAGTGTCAGGTACTTAGGAACTGCACATATCCCCATCAGCCCTTTTTTGTCTGTGCAAAGGATGGTACAAAATATATGATTGTGCTGCTGTGAGGACCAAGGACACCCAACAGCTGGGACAGAAAACCTCAGGGGAGCAGCGCTGGTTAGAGGACACCCACGGAAAGGGCTTGGACAGCTGGGGGCTCAGATACAGGTAAATGGGCTGCTACTGTCTTCGTCTCCCAGAGGTGGCAGCCTGCCATGGCATTCAGACCCAGGTTCCTGGCCCCTCCTGCTCTAGTGGCCTGTGATCTCGGGCAAAATCCTTAACCCAGGGAAGGACCTCAGTTTCCTCAACTGTCAGGTAGGACTGATGCTGCCCCATGATGTAAAGTGCCTGGTATGTAGGAAGAGCTTATTAAAGGGTTATTTTTATTTTTTTGTTATTAGTGTTCATATTATATTCTTCTGAAAAACAAGCACCTTGAGGAATGCTAACCTCTGAAATAACAAACAGATTTCGGGGCCTCTCCGAGCTTCAGCAAAGAACACAACACATTCCAGGCTGCCTTCATTTCAGCTAAATTTTATTTGTCGGATTTCTGACAGACGTCTAAATTATACATTGAATTTTCCACATGACCAAATACCACGTCCATTTCTTTGATTATCGTTTTCAAAAGGGACTAGAAAAAAAAAGAACCTTTCAATGGATCAGACTGAACCCTGAAACCACATGGAGTGCAGAGCTAAAAATAAAAGAAGTAAGAACTGGTCCCTGAGAAGCAAACTCTGATGGGAATCAAGGGACGAGTCCTGACGAGGGTGACATGGTGTCACCCTCCAGGCCAGGCCCGGATAAGGAGCGACTGGCAGTGAGGGTGGGGCACAGAATGGCACAAAAATAGCCACTGCTTTAGCCCAGAGGGGAATAAAGAAATTTGTCAAAAGCTGGGAGCGAGAGAAGTGGAGAGAGGAAGGGAGGGGTCAGGATTGTGTCCTTCCAGCAGTTTCAGGAGCTGCGGACTTCTCTCATCCCCGGCACATTTCTACCCACGGCATAATCGCTGACTTTCAGCTGTGCGCCGACATGTTCCCCAGCTCAGCCCACATCAATGACACCCTTGTTTCCATAGTAACCAAGGGAGAGTGAAGGGGAAAGGGTGTGCTGCCCTGGGCAGGGGATCCAGCCAGAAGGAGCCGCACTGGGAAGGTCGGGAGGAGGGGAGGGAAGGAGTTTTTCTCACAACTGGTTTGAGCTCACAGTGTGGGGCCCCTGTCCCAGCCTTGCCTCCCTCAGGCCCCAGCCCTCTCCCCCGCACATTCAGATGCAGCCCAGCACAGAGCAAGTCTCACTCAGACTCGTTGGGGGTGGGAGGATGGGAAACCAGGTATCCCATTTCTAGCTTCAAATTCTGTCTTCTGGTCACGGCTACAGGGGGTGGGGGTGCGACTGGGGAGAGGAAAGGGGACTTGAGAAGCATTTTGTTTTTACAAATGGGAGCTTTCAAAGTCTGCATTTTTCAGCCTTCTCTTTACCCTATGAGCCCCTGGGAGGGTTCAGTAGGGCTCAAAGGGAAGATGAAAGCTTGTGACATCCACCATGTCACTGTGTCTTTAGCTGAAAAGCCAGTCTGAACATTCACAGAGGCTGCTATCAGAGGAGGGCGAGTGGCTTCTGCCTGCTGGCCGAGGCCTGGGGAAGACTCTTTCAAACAGTTCCCTAAGTTGGTTGTAAAAGAACAAAAGTATTTTACAGATGGACCATCCACTGCCAAAGTTCCGTATCACATTGTTCTAAAATGACACATCTCAGAGCAGGCCTTCTGCCCCTCAGCTCATGTCTTGGTCCCCTATTTGGAGGGAAACCCCATTTTCATGGGCTTGGGCCACATTTGCAGCCTGACAGAGGAGGCGGGTTTCGGTTCCTCGTAATTGTTTGCCTGTGTTCGGAGAGAAGCGCTGAGGTAAGACAGAGGAGCCAGAGAAGGAGGTAGCAGGGAGCAAGCAACCAGCTCAGCGGTTTAAAGAAAGCCTCACCTTCCTTTTGTTTTACAAGTCCTTACAGGTCTGTCCACAGCAACCCTGGGGCACCTTTTCATGTCTGCATTGATGGCTTTCACTCCAGAAGGCCTTTGAAGCTGGACATGCATCAGCCTCACCTGCACAACTCTGTCCGGAAAAGCTGGGCACAGAGAGCCAGGGGCTGGAGTGGCCCCTCTGGTCTGCTCACAGGCCTTGGTGCGTTTGGGGAGCGCTGCCTCCTGGGGTGAGAAGGCTGTGGGTCTCCTGAGGCCCACCAGTCAGCCACTAGACAGTCTCTTATTCATTCTCTGAAAACCCCTCAGCTCAGGCACCAGAACAGAGTTCAATTCAGGAGCTGGCTGATGCTCTGGCCGGCTGTCATGTTTGAAGCTGGGGATTTCTTAAGACTCAGGGAAACAAGCTCTTTTTGCAACATGGGGCAGAAGTCTCCTGCCAGTCCTCTCCAATCAATCAACAGAGGACACATTTTGCTGGAGAGGCACGGGGGGATCAGCAGCTGGGGCGACTCTGGCTTCCCTGGGAATGGCCCCTGCAATCACACGTGTTCTTCACAGCAGCAAACTCTCTCCACCCACAAGCACCCACACCACCAAGTTGCCAGCACTGTAAAAATTGATCTCCTCTCAAAATCGATCTGCCTGCCTTTGCTCGGTGCAGCAGGTTCATGGTCCGGCTGCATTTATTTAAAAACCTGATAGCAGCAGCCTATTGTGATCATTTAAACACAGGCTTCTTTGAGCTTTAGAAATCCCTTCTATAGGACTGCCGTGGAGAAGCCAGCTAATCTCAGAGTCGGCTGCTCCCTGCTCCACTGAACTGGAGAGAGCCTGTTTACGCCAGCCTGCGCCCTCAGTGTGAGGGCTTGCTAAGGACCTTGTAATTTTTCTGGAATTAAACCTCCCACCTCTCCTTACATTCCAGATGTCATTACAGTCAAAAGTCGTAAAAATTTGCTTCCCTGTTTGGCTGGCTGGGGGGTTGGGGATGGGGTATATTTATGTGGTGACTTGTTTGCAAGAAAGGACTCCCTCCTACCCCCCAAAGGGTGAGGATTACATACACAGTCTCCTACCTGCATGACAAGATGGTTTAATCATCTGCTCTTCCTCCCCATCCCCCCAGCAGCTTCTCTCCGGACAGAATGCAACCCTGGCTCAATTGATGGTAAAAAATCACTGCCCAACACCAGTAAACATTGTCTGGGCTTTCAAAACCACTGGGAGAATGTAAGAGACAGGTCAGTAAATTAATGAACACAGCATAAGCTGCTTCTTCCTCTTTTCCTTTTCTTTCTCTTTTTGAAGGAAAAAAAAAAAAGCCCACTGGAATTATCTGAACTGCAATGCAATCTCTTGCTCATTTAAAAGATCTCATTTTCTAATCATGTGCTTTGAGCCATTTAATACTATTTCAATTATGCAGAGGAAATAATATAATTCCTTTATTTGAAAAATGATACTGAACCTCAGAGATCAGTTAAATCTACTGCTGGAATGGGGATTCTTTTTAAACTGTGTTGTTCCCTCTTCAAACAGCTGTGGCTGTACACAGATGGAAAAACATTTGGTCAGAAAGCAGCAAATTAGTGTTTTTCAGGACAGAATTCAGCTCCCGAAGCTCCTGCATTGCCATTCGTCCAGATTTTACTTCTTCTTTGCAATGACATTTTTGCAGACCCAGTTCATGCCGTCCTTGGAGGGAAATAGGCAGAGAAAGGCAGTGTTATAAGAAAGGCACCTCACACTCAAGCCCAGGAGAGGGGGGAGTAGGGCCGGGTGTGGTGTCCTCCCTCCTCAGCCACTAGCTGCAGGGAGTTTCCTTGCTCCAGGGGCCCACCTGGGTGACCTGGGATAGTGACCTTCTGGGGAGGAGGAGGAAGGCCTCTGAGGGCACGGGGTGGGGTGGGTGGGGGGTGGGAGGGGACGTGCCCAGTGTCTGAACTTGAGATGGGTCCTCAGGCACTCCCTCTGAAAAAATAAACACATCTGCCTGGATCCAAGGCCTGATTGAGGAGCTATCAGGAAAGATTCCAGCCATTTTTGGCTTTTTCTAAAAGCTGACCTTTGCTAGGGCATTAAATTCAATAAGCCACCCTTCTGGTGCCCGGTGTGTTTACAGTGTGGCAGTGTACACTTGGGTTAAATTAAATTTCTTTTTGGAAAAACAAACCAACTGCAGTGTGTGTTACTAGACACACACTAAGGCAATGTGCATTTATTTCGCTTCGTAAAGCAGGGCCTGGCCTGATTCTTGCACTTCAAGTGCTATCAAGCGGAGGGACTGGGGAGAAGGTCCCCTTAAAGGCACAGTGACCTTCAAAGTGTCCTCTCTTAGAAGGTTGGAGGAACAGAGGTAAAACCACACAATGCCTACAGCCACTTGGCAGGCAGCATGATTTCTCCTGGATGCCAGGTCTGCCAGAGATGACCTCCTTTTCAACCCCTTTAGAGCCGCCCCTGAATACTCACTCTCCCCTTGCCTAGAGTCTCTCCGACCTTCAAGGGTGTGTGGAGTTCCCTTGGGAGCCCCAAATAAAATCAAAGAAGGTTCCTGTAACAAATTTCCTTCCCCTGCATCTGTGACACATGCTTGCTGAGGTCCCAGTCACATCTGCACATCTCAGGGCACACACGACATGAAAAGGCCTGCACTTCCTGTGACCATAGATAGAGCTAGTGCTTGAACCTGAACAGCTGAGCCAGCTTAAAGTCATAAATATCAGTTGACACCCTTGGCCATTCAGAGCATTAATCCCATAAACAATGCATCACTGCAAAACAACCAGCAGGCATCCTATCTCCTGGCTAATCTGACCATAACCTGAGTTTGCAGTGATTAAAATGCTGCCAGTCGCCATCAGAACACCTTGGGCAGGAGATCCAGGTAATCTGGTGGCTGTTCCAGAGCAGACCTCAGGGCATTTGCTGAGACTGACCGTGGCCGAGAGCCCAAAGGTGGACGGCACCTGGCAGCAGTGAGGCCAAGGGGCAAGGAACGCTGAGATGGGAGAAAGGCGGCCTCCCAACACGCCTCCAGTTACAACTGGGTCAGCTACTGACTGCAAAAGCTGAGGCCAATTTAAGACCATTTTATGAAAAGGATTAATTTAAAGAGAAGCATGTTTAATTTTGGTAACTAATTGGTTTCCAGGAAAAAGAAAGATCACCTGCCAGGAGACAAAAAAATTTTACAAATGAAAGAGGGATGAATAAGATAACCATCTTCTCGTTGCCTTCTAAGCTGACTAGCTCAGCAGTTCTATAGCCCTTTGCCTCTTCAGGAACCTGGACAAACACTATCAAAGGTGCGCACCTCGGTATTTTCTCCTCTGTAGAGACTTGCAATATTTTATCAAATCATCTTCTCAGAGAAATCAAGAACAGTGTTCCCACGCTATGTGAATACTGTTTTTTTTCCCCTTGTTTTATGGCTGATTACAGAGGGGGGCTCTTTTATTATATGTAACTAGCTGAACACGAATGCAGTCAGAGAGATAGGAAAAATATTTACTCAGCTGCAGGAACCCAAAGCAGAATGTGGAGGGTGAGGGGCAGCTTCCTCCTGGGTATCTGTTATGGAGGCAGAGGGATTTAACCCGGGGAGCCCTGCTGAGGAGCCATGTCCTCCAGATGTCTGTGAGGACCAGCTGTGGCAAAGCCCTTCCAGCCACAGTCCTGCCAACAGAGGGCGCTCGGAGGTCAGTACCTATCAGCTGCCCAGCTGGCCTCTGAACCTCTGCAGGGGCCTCCGGCAACTGGAAGGTGTGTGAGAAGCTCGGGGAGATTTAACAGGGGCCAAGCCCTGTGGCTGCTCTGCCCTGATCTGAAGTGTTTGGGAGTGGGGAGTTGTACCTTTCCTGTTATTACCAAACTGATAACCTCTGCTGCAGGTGGGGCTGTCAGGGAGGCAATAGTCAATGGGGATAATACCTCTCCAATCAAATCAGGGACCAGCTATGCCAAGTTGCCCACAGGAAAGGAAAGATAATACATAGTGATGTCCAAGATCCCTGAGGCGAGGGTGCATGTCAGACTAGCTTGAGGTTGTTTTAAAAGAACCTAGCATGGTGTCTGGCCTACAGCAAACAATTTATATCTTAAATATACATTTTTTTATCCTCACCTGAGGACATGTTTTTCATTGCTTTTAGAGAGGGAGAGAGGGAGAGGGGGAGAGAAAGGGAGAGAGAGACGGGAAGAGAGAAAGACAAAAAGGGAGAGGGAGAGGAGGATGGGGTGAGGGAGAGACAGACAGACACATACATCAATTGGCTGTGTTCTCGTACACACCCTGACCAGGGATCGAACCCAGGAATGTGCCCTGACCAGGAATTAAACTTGTGACCTTTTGGTCTATGGGATGATGCTCCAAACAACTGAGCCACACCAGCTAGGGCTATATCTTTTTAATTCATCCTTGTAACAACCCTGTGAAGTAGGTACTATAGTTTCCACACTATGAATGAAGACATGGGGGAGCACAGAACAGTGTGTGGCAGAAGGGGGCTGTGAACCCAGGCAGTCTCGCTCCAGCACCCACGCTCTTCCATTTACCATTTCTCTACGAATGCAGGCAAGTGCTGGAGGGAGGAGCTCTGCCTCAAGGTTGGAGAGAAGCAATTCCAGTAGTTTCTTCCTCAGAACTCCCAACTGACAATAGGGTCATGAGGCTGGGGTAGCCCCAGGCCAAGTCCCTGCATAGCGTGGCTACAGTTCTGAAGGTGCCAGAGGCTGTTTTTGGCCACTCAACTCTTGAGATTGTTGGGCTGCCAGGTATCTCTACTCGTGGAAGCTGCATATTTACCTCGCTGCATGTCCTGGCATATTAACTCTCCATCATGAACACTCCGTATTTAGAGACATCATAGCAAGAGGCAGAACCTTCTGCTTCTCACGTTTAAATGAGTGCTCCACATCACTGTTGCCTTAATTTGGCAAGCCTTTGTTTTTTTAAAACAGACAACTGAGAAAAGGTGGTCAGTTACTTGAAAGGTTACTGCTGCGCCTCCAAAGAAGGAAATGAACTCATGGGTTTGTTGAATGGTTTTACTTTTATTGTTAAAAACTGGTTTGACCAAATTTCTGCACACGTGATCTTCGGCGTGGGGACGACAGTCTTACAGCATGAGTAGTCCTCCCCTTTCTTCCTCCACTCTACCTCCCCCTGACCAGCTGTGATGAAACTGAATTTAAACTGATTAGCTTTAACTCAATAACAGAGACTAAAGCAAGACATTGAATCTCAAATACTGTGTTTGGCCTCATGGAGAGGAAACTAATTTTGCCATGTCATGATATTACCCCCTAATATGACCAATGGGAAATATATAAGGCTGCCCTAACCACAGGGGTGGAAGCCCACTCATCACAGATTTCAGTGGTCCAGGATTAAAGGTAAAAGGCCCCTTTCCATGGACAGAGTGGGGTCGGACTGCGCTGCTCCTTTTAATTTGATCACTCCACGATCCATCCATCACTGCTCGACAGCTGGAAGGAAGCAGTGGCAGCCATGGTTGGGTAGGCCTGGTTTTTAATGCCGTGAGGACTACACGTCACATCAGTAATTGCTTTAAGGCGAGGAGGAGCTCAGGCCCTTGCTGAGCAATGTAGCCTATACCACTGTGCTGCTGGGCCCCCAGGGTCAAGGAGCAGCTGGATGCAGCATACATAAAATATTGCTTGCCATTAATATTTTTTTCTGGTGACAAAGGGCACTGTACCAGAGAGGCAGCAAAATCGCATGTCCCAAGCTTTCTTAGTCTATAGAGAGGTTTGAAAATTTAAAAATAAACCTGAGGGCTGACTTGCAGATAAGCAGTTCCATGTACACTTGGAGTCAAAAATAACTGATGCCAAGCCTAGAAAGAAGTGGTAAATGTCATTTTTAAAAATACTGAAATTCTGCTGGTATATTAATGGAGGAGTCCCCTACACCAAGGAAAAGGAACAAATACAAGAGGCGGGGCCAGTGAATGCTCAGAGTTCACCTGCAAGGCGCACTGACATACGGCTCACACTCCAGGGCTGCGACTGCTAGTGAGACTCCTATCAGCTGGACTATTGCTCCTGTTCAGAGAAGGAAGACAGGGAATGTGGGAGAGATGTGAAAAGAGAAAATGAGTGTGAGGTGGGGGCGTGGAGAGGAATACCCAGGAGAACTTGCTGCTAGTTCAAAGCTATTGGTGTAGGCAGGTCTCCGTTAACGACTAAGGCTAGAGACCAGGTGAAAACTGCTGATCTCTGCACTGAAAGGAAATTCTACTCCAGTACAACTTTAATTAAATACACACACGTGCGCCCGATGTTTTAGAAAATGTCTTCATCTATCTGACACTACAACAGCAAAGGACGGCTGTGGTCTGGGGTTCAAATTCAAGTCTGCAGGTGGAAAAGAGGTTGATTTCTTGCTACCTTTCTTTGGCGCTCAGCCAGACCCTTTGTTTACCCCAGGAAAGAAGACAAGAGAGTCCCAGGGCTGAGTGCTACACACTAGGAGAGGCCCTGCCAACCCAGGCTCAACCCCAAGGGTGCAGAAGGGGGGCAGCCTCCCCGTCTGTAAGGCAGTCTGGCTAAGGAGCTGCAGGTTTTCCCTCCCGGACATTTTTCAGTTTCTCCTCTTTTTGCTTTCATCTACTTGACATAACTGGGTCTCTTCTGATCGCTCCTCTGGACTCTGGGCCTCTCAGCTGGCCAGGGTTTCCAAGACTGATGCTGTCCTTCAGCTTCTTGTGCCCTTTACCTATGCTCTGCTCTTGACAGTTTCCCACAAAAACATCCTTTAATTACATGACGGGCTGGCCTCCTGGTCACCATCAATCAGGCAAAGAAAGACCTGCTTGAACTCTCCGGAAGCCCTCAAAAGTAAATTTCCACACCCAGAATCGGGGCTGTTGAACAACACATGGGATTGCCTGTCCTTGTCAAGACTGCACATATTTGCCTTTGTAACATCCGGTAGAAGAAGCAGCTGAAATCCATCCCAGGAATCACTAACTTCCATAACCTTACATTATGTGTTTAAGCTACTCAGCTAAGGAGAAGTGAGACACCTGCCTGATGAATTCAGAAGGTGTAGCTGATGATCTAGCAGATCTGTGGCTACGCCCCTGCCTCACTACCTGGAGGGAGTTATTTATCAGTATAAGACGGGTCTCTCAAATATTCTGATGAAACACATACACACAAACACAATATAAATAGAGACACTCTTTAAATACCTGAAACTATAACAGAAAATCCAGGTCTTAAATTTATTTAACCTTCGTCCATTTTTTTTTTCAGGGTCATTAGAGCTGTGGTGCCAGATGTTATATGACCCATTTAATGTCTAATCATTTCAGTAGCTTTGCCCATTCCTGACCAGCTTTCATGGGGCAGTGGGTGGGGAGGGAGGACAAAATAAGAATTTAGGGAATGTTAGTAATTAGTATATAGTTTCCATGTCTGAAAGTGATCTTATGGACATTTTTCTAGTGAAGTCTTTCATTTTTAGGAATATTTATAACTTTACTTAGTAAGAATCATTAAAGGCCTGCACTTGAACTAGACAATGCAGGAAAACAATTCCGCCTAAGAGACTCTTTTTGAAGTGAAAACCAAGACACCAGCTGAGTGGGCAAGAGCTTAGGTCAGAGGCATTACCTGCGGGAGGGATGTGGTCAATCAGTATCTCACAAAGAAGTGTTTCCACAGAAAACTCCATGACCTTTCTCCAGTCCCCAAAGGTTACCATTAAAGGACAATAGACAGTAGATTTCCTTCTTAATTAACATTTTTATTAAATAACTCATTTCAAATAATGGTTAAATTCTCTAAATTTATATCATTCTATTAACCATAATCTAATCTCATTAACCTTGAAATCCCAGTCTTAACTACCCAATTCTATACACCATGGTACTATCTACTAAACTAATTAAGTGACCTTCAAACTATTTCTCTTCCATATAAAATCACTTTATATATATATATATATATATATATATTTTTTTTTTTTTTGCTCACAGTTCTTTGTTAGATCTCTCTTGATATAATTTCCTGTGAATCTGGTTGCTTAAGGTCTCTGATCTAAGAACTTGAACAAAATCAAACCACACATGGTTGTCTTCCTTGATTTAAACTGATTGATTTTTAAAACTCTGTCCTACTCTATAACTCTGATAATTCGCTGCCTCTTTTTTGGTCTAAAGATCCTGTGACTAAAAGGGCATTCCACTTCTACAGCAGTTATAAAGCTGAGAACAGAGTTCCCTGTAACCTCCCCGGATAGGACCGGGCAGGGTGGGGGCCTGGAAGACAGTGACTAGAGCTCCCTCCCAACCTCCAGGCTCCAAGGAAGAGCTACCCTGGACTTGAATGCCACAGGCTCCAAGTACTGGTTTTAGATAACTCTAGTCCCTGCTTCTCATACCCCTAAGGCTGGCTGAAGAAACAAGGACCTCACTGTTAATTCCAGCTTTGCTTTTTTGTCTTTTCAACACTCTGGCCAAGTGAAAAAGATTATGGAGCTGCTGTTTCCCACTTTCTTAGAAGTAGGCACACAAAATATGTTTATTTTCCTTAGTCCTGCCTTTAGAGCCCCCAACCTCAAGATGCTGTCTACTCTGTATTTGTGTTCTAAACCATTGAGACAGGCAGGGTTCTCTTGCTGAAGTGGTCTGTACAACACAAGAAAGCTTCAGCCTACTAAAATAACCTCAGGCCTCAGGAAGGCCTTCTTATGCACAATCAAGGGAAATCCCATAGGCAAAACTTGATTTAAAAAATAAAAAAGTGAGAAGCTAAATAAAATGATTAGTTTATCTATTCAAAAACATCCTGGGTTGTAGTATACTTGTTGGACCAGCCTAAATGGAACTAAAAAATGTAGTTAATTTGAAATCTAACAGATCTATAATCACATATGTGATTATAATTTTATAGAGGAGACTTAGGAAGAATGAAACTACTAATGATACTTAGTTCCTTTGTCAAGTGGCATCAGGGGAGAGGAAAGAACTTTACAGTTTTAAATTTTATATACTTTTATATGATTAACAATGAGAATATATTACCTTTATAACCAGAGTATAGGAAGGAAGGAAGGAAGGAAGGAAACAAATAAGATAACACCTGCCCCCTCCCTAAAACTAAACCTCACAGAGTGCCCACAGAGCTCCAGCATCCACTTTGGGGAGATGGCTGAGGTTGTAACCTCAGACTATTTCAGAGCCCCCCCTACACACACACACGCACAAATAACTTCATTGGGGGTATTGAGGACTGTAGAGGAGGGGGTGCTTGTCTTGTACTGACTGGTCTGCTCTTAGATCTAAAAGCCAAGCACAGAAACAGGTCCTGGTTGTTTGTGTAACAAAGAGAAAAACAACAACAACAACAAAAAAACAAGCAGTAAACAGACGGAACAAGTGAGATAATTCTAGAACGTGACTATTTTTCTTGAAATAAAAGCAGTTAGGCAGTTTTAAGATAAATCAATGTCAAATGTCTTCGCAGAGAAGGAAGGCGAGCATTAGAAAAGAAATGGAAAGAGGCTGCAGGGTAAGACTGAGAATCAAATGGCAGGCTCGTACCCCAACACTACAAGTTCAGAGAAAAGCAAACTGGTCATGCCGTTAAGAGACATGCCATCTGGCAACAAGGGGAGACACCATTTCTTTAGATGCTGTTAGTCCCCCAGAGCAGCCTAGAGCAGTACTGTCCGATTCTCACAGCACAGCGTCACTTCCCTGGCAGGTCCACCAGATGTTTGAGGGAGGCGCGTGGAGCGTGCTGGGGGCTCCAGAGTACAGAAGTAGTCCTTGAGGGCTGACTCCAGGTGTCCCCTGGTTTGCGTCTGCTTGGAAGGAAGCATCAGAGCTGAGCCTGTCTACCATTCTTTGAGGACAGAGCTTCCCAGTTGTCTCGAATACATAACTGTTTTCTGCCCTAAATTAATATCAAATGAGGGGGAGGGAGCCTGCTCTTCTGGTATGTATATATATATATAGCTCCTTGGTTTAGAATGTGGGGCTTTCTTTCAGCAGAAGCCTCCCAGTGGGAAATCAAATGGAAGTAGCAGGAAACAGACAGCAACTCAAAGCAGTGGAGATGGCCCACAGGAAAAAACAAGACACTTCCATGGGCTAACTCGTGTGCTTAGTTGTTGATGGCTCTGTCACCTCGAGAGTACATGTGTTTAGCGTCCATAATATGAGACACAACACAAAACCCCCAACCTAATCAGCAAAAAATCGTAGAGTTAGAAAGCATCCTCTGTCTTCTGTTCTGCCTTCCTACCTAACAGGGCAGTTATTGCCTCTTTGGGGTGGTTTGCCTTTCCTAGAACAGTTAACATATCACATTGGTTGCTAAGTAGAAAAGAACTGAACTCTTCATGCCCTTCACATCCTGGATTGTTCATCTGCCAGTCAAAGGCTATTTGTTTCATATCTTCCCTACCTAGATAAGCCCAACCAATGAGACAGACTACCTTGGACAGCTGTCCTGTCGCCAGGTGACCAAGCCTTCCAGTCATCTCACCTGAATGCCCTCTCCTGTGAGAGCGGAGCAAGACTGGATCTGCCAGACTCGGTCACGGATGGTGTGCAGGTTCAGTCCTTCTGCGATTTCAGAGGCAGGGGCTGCCGTGAGCAAATCCTGCTTGTTAGCAAAGATGAGCACTGGAACACAACTTAGCTTTTCTTCCTCCAGTAATTCAGCTAGTTCCTGGATCAGTTTGAGAATGGATGGGGAGGAAAGGATGAAAGCTATGATATTTAACCATTCACTTCTAATTAGAAAAAAAAAAAAAAATTAGCGACTGATCAATTAGCAACTTTCAAGGGCAGTGGTTCTCAAACTTGAGCCTGTGGAAGAATCCCCTGGCAGTCTGCCGGGACCGCCCCAGAGATGCTGACTCTGGTAAGTCTCAGCAAGGGCCCAGGAATTTGCATTTTAACTAGCTCCCCTATAGTAGTTCTGCTATAGGGATTCATAGATCCTACTTTGAGAAAACTGTTCCCGGGAGAACACAAGTTGTAGTCAGAAATTTAACTTAGCGAAGGTAATTTTCAACGAATACACATACACACACACATTTTAAAATATAAACTGAAAATGACAATTGTTTTTAAAGACTGTAATTCTATTTCATCAATCTTTGTCTCTAAAACATGCACATGACTTATACTTCATCAAACCTATATCTTGCCCTGGCTGGTGTGGCTCAGTGGATTGAGCACCGGCCTGTGAACCAAAAAGTCACTGGTTTGATTCCCAGTCTGAGCACATGCCTGGGTTGTGGGCCAGGTCCCCAGTTTGGGGTATGCGAGAGGCAATCGATTGATGTATCTCTCGCACATTGATGTTTCTCTCCCTCTTTCTCCCTCCCTTCCCTGCTCTCTAAAAGTAAATAAATAAAATCTTAAAAACAAAACATCTATATCCTAAAATACCTGTATTAGTCCATCTGTCATGGTCTCTGATTTTTAGGCTATTGATTGGGGCCTAAACTGTATATTAATTCTGTCTTCAGTAAGTATAGGAGAGGGAGTATACTTACCTAAATACATGGACCCACCTCTCCTCATTAAACCCACATTTCAACTCTACTTAAGACACCTGGGCTGTCAAAGAGACCTGGATGTTTCAAGAGGCAGATCATTATATGACACTCTTCACCTTCAAGCTCATGTTTAGCATTAGTTCACGTGATTAATGATCCAGAAATCATTAAGGTATAGAAGGTTTTCTTCAAGAGTCTGGGGAGTTCTTAAACTAATTTCCAGGAAAAAGGAACATAAACATGGGGCCTGCTACATTTGGAAGGCCACCTGTGGTAGCTTAGGACACAAGCCAAGGACTCTGCAATAAAATGTAATCATGCTTCTCCGAAGAGGTCCACTCTACTCCTTGCTTCTGATCAGTGTACTCAGTAAATGGTCAATGCCCGCTGCTTCTCTATTTAAAACTGTGTACACAAATTGCACTGTGTAATCATGTTGACATGGACTCTGCATTTGAAGCCATATTTGGGTTCAAAGTATACCTATCTCTTGGCCTGGAAACAGCAGCTTAGTCTTGGCTTGCACATTTCCTCCCATCCCTTTGAATTTGGTAAAGTTACCCTTGGATCAATTAAATTTATATTCAAAAACGTATATAGAAATAATAAGTGAATTGTTTTTCTAGGGTCATTTCTTTTCTTAAAACATTTTTAAAAAATTGACTCTAGAGAGAGGGGAAGAGAAGGATAAAGGGAGAGAGAGAAACATCAATGTGAGAGAGAAACCTCAGTCAGTTGCCTCTTGCACAGGCTCCTACTGGGGACCGAACCTGAAACCCAGGCATATGCCCTGACCGGGAATTGAACCTGCAACCTTGCGGTTTGCAGGATGATGCCCAAACCACTGTGCCACATGGGCCAGTGCCTTCTAGGTTCATTTCTACCTGGCCTGGGAAGAAACCTGAAGAGCTTTTGGGCATGGTGTTAAGTTCCATTTGCTTATAACTTGTTTATTCAATTTGATTAAAACTGAAAGGCTTTACTAAAAAAAGAAAAATAACTGTTTAAAGAATTTTGAACTAATTTATTTTTAGGCAACTGGTATGTTTGCATGCTTTCCAGAATGACCGTCTTGTTTAAATTGCAAAGGTTAAACAAGACAAAACAAAAAACCTTTCTCACTCTCATACAATTACAAGGCAGATTAATGAATATCCAGTTATTTGTGAAATAGCTCAACAGAAGAATTATTTACCTGACCCGTCTCTTCAAATCTCTTTCTGTCTGCACTGTCAATTACATATATCTGTAAGGTAAAAGAAGGTTATTTCAATAAGCAGATATGTGAAAGACAGGGCACTTTCTATGGAAGGAGCAGATGATGGTGTCAGCCAATTCACACTAGCGCAGCACACAGAATTTGAGCTGGTGACTCTTACCTCATCTACGGGTGCAAAATAATCTAATCTAATCTAATCTAATTAATTAATTAAATGGAAGATGCCAAAAAATACTTCCAGCAAAGCTCCAAAGTAAAGTCAGTAGAGTCAAGTGGGATGAAAATAGCTACATTTACTGGGCACTCACTAAACATTCTTGGTAGATTTACCATATTAATCCTCATTACAATTCTATGAGATAGAGTTCATTATTTTCCCATTTTATACATAAATAAACATAAGCTCAAAGAAGTTAAGTAACTTGCTCAGTTACATCAGGCACTTGACAAAACTGGGATTCAAACTCAAGTATACTTGACAGTACAGCCCAGAATTACTCTTACGAACTCTGCTAATACTGCATCCCAAGCTGTCTGGAATGGGCAGTGATTTGAGACATCCACAAATCCTAGTCTTCGAACATCAGCACTCTGAAAGTACCATCTGCAGTATTAACTATCCACTGACTTCCTGTACGAAGGCAGGAGACCCAGCGATCTCCATCCCATTCCTACCCTCACAGGCTGCTAGGTTACAAGCAAATACTGAAAATAGCAAGGGCTTAGCCTTGGCTGGAGGAAGAGAAGTCTTGAGATTCACTGTAAATTACAAATGTTAAGCTTTCCCTCCAATCAATGAATTTTTAAAGAATTTTTATTTTTATTGATTTTTGATAGAGAAAGAAAGGGAGAGAGAGGGGGAACATCAATTTGTTGTTCCACTTATTTACATATTAGTTGGTTGGTTACATATTCCTGTATGTGTCTGAACAAGGGATAGAACCTGCAACTTGGTGGTTCTGGGACAACACTCTAACCAACTGAGCTACCAGGCCAGGGCTCACTGGATTTTATTTATTGCACAAATAACATCCTATAACAATAAAAAAAATAAGGGAAGACCAAAAAAGAAAATCCCCTATAGTTACAGAACCCAAACATATTATTTTAATTTCTTATGAAAGTTCTCTTTTAATTCTTCTTCATATGAAAATTTAAAAAGAAATTCAGATACGTTTGTAGTCTTTTAAAAACTTAAATGATGTAGTAAATGTTTTCCCAGTTGCTAATCTTAAAAATTATCGAACTTTCCTTTAAAGAATTTAGAACTGTTATTAAACTAATGGTACAATGAAAACACTCTTATTTATTAAATTTTTATTTATTGATTTTAGAGAGTGAGAGGAAGGGAGAAAGACAGAGACACACACACACTGATTTACTTTTCTATTTATTTATGCATTCATTGGTTGATTCTTGTATGTTCCCAGACCAGGGATTGAACCTGCAGCCTTGGAGTATTGGGATGATGCTCTACCAACTTAGCTACTTGGCCAGGGCCTGAAAATGCTTTTTTAAAAGAGCATACTATAAGTCCTCACTTAATGTTGTCAATAGGTCCTGCAACTTTAAGCAAAACTACATATAATGAAGCCAGTTTTACCAACGGCTAATTGACATGAGTTAAGTTCCTATGGCATCTCATCAATGTTATAATCAACAAATGTGAACAAAATGACATTATTTGAGGACCTGCTGTATTCATTTAAAAACAACAAAAAGCAATCAACTCTTACCTTTACATGCCTTAAATTACATAAACTGATATACTATAATGCATGCAGATATTCCGTATGCAGGTCAAATTCTGTACCACTTGAAAACTTGCTCTCTTTTGAAAGAAAAAAATTAAAATTCCTTTGCTTAATGCACTCTCATTTAGAATCACTAGTGCTAAATTACCAGCAACCAAACTCAGCCTTTCCTCTGAGGAATACCCTATGTTTCTACCTGTTGTTTCCTTCATGGAGAATCACAAAGGAAGAAAGATGGATGTGTCTGGTCTCAGTATTTTTTTTTTTTTTGCAGCCTTTTTATTGTTGTTAATATTACTCATGACCCAATGTCAATAAATGCATCACTGGGCCCTGCACAGCACAGATACCCAAAATTCCATACTGTTTTCCACCAGTGAGACTCACATTTTTCAAGTTGCAGACATAGTGTAAACATAGACGTAGGAATAAGGAATGTAATGGGAGTGTGAACCTCAATATAAAAGACCTAATGAGAACAGTCTGAGAGCCTACAGTGGATTAGGATTATGTTCACCCAGACAACAGTACAAGAAGATGCAAGGGAGGGAAGAGGGTCAGGTCATCACTGGAAGGGTGTTTTGGGCTTAGAGGGCTTCCTAGAGGCTGTGTGCAGGTCCCTGGGTAAGAAAGGAATTACAAAGGGGGAAAAAATGTGCTTGGGAGCAAAGGCTATGAGTAATAAGTGTAGGGTAGAAAAGAGGAGGTTGAGACAAGGTGAAAACACAAATATACAGTTAAGAAATCGATGTTTGATATGATGAAAAACAGTCAAGAGAGGATAATAAGGAATGGGAAGGGTTTTAATGACGAGAGATTATACCAGAGAGTCTAGAGGCTGAAGATCAATGAGAAGAAAATTTTAACTTGTAATTAATTACTTGACGAATTACTTGCTATTTATTGCTTGGACATAAAATTTCACAGGAAATACTTCCATTAAAATATTCAAAAGGAGGGTTTTTCTAAACTATACATATACTCTTCCTATCATTTAGCATAATTTTTATAAAATTTGACAATTACTACACAACAATTCCAGGAAGAAGTCTATAAAACTGCCCCATTTATTAGGGGCCAAATGACAAAAGTCATAGCGCCAGCGAGTCTGGTGATACACCAGTTTGTTCTACTGCAGTGATACAAACTTCTCTTGGTTGCTTCCTCTCCAACCCCCTGCCACTCCGCCCTTGCTGGAAGTGCTTCTCAGTACCTGTTTTCTTCTGGTCAACAGATAAGGAGAGTCTTGTCTTTTTTTTTTTTTTTTTAAATAATGTAGCTGTTAATCTAGTCATAAATTTTTTTAAATCCAAAACTAAATAACCAGTTAAAAATACTCAGAAAGTATCAGATAAAGTAAAACATTTCTAGTGCTTCTGATTGATCTAAAACATTTTGGACCTTCAAAAATCAAGTTTCAGCCTGGCTGGTGTGGCTCATTGGATCGCGTGTGTGCCTGTGGACCTAAGAGTTGCCGGTTCAATTCCCAATCAGGGCACACACCCGGGTTGCGAGCCAGGTCCCCGGTTGGGGGCATGTGAGAGACAACCACACATTGATGTTTCTCTCTCTCTCTTTCTCCTTCCCTTCCCCTCTCTCTAAAAATAAATCAATTAAAAAAATCAAGTTTCTCCCTGGCTGGTGTGGCTCAGTGAATTGAGCACTGGCCTGCAAACCAAAGGGGCATTGGTTAGATTCCCAGTTAAGGGCACATGCCTGGGTTGCAGGCCAGTCCCCAGTTGGGGGCGCGTGAGAGGCAACCTCACATTGATGTTTCTCTCCCTCCCTCCCTCTCACTCTAAAAATAAATAAATAAAATCTAAAAAAAAGAAAAATTAAGTTTCATAAATAATCAATAAAAATACTCAGAAAGTATCAGATAAAAGTAAAACATGTATAGTGCTTCTGACTGACCTTAAAACATTATGGACCTTCGAAAATCAAATTTCATAAGCCTATTCTAAAATAAAGTTATCCACGGCACCCAGAATGATGCTTTAAGCAAAGCCAATCACATACCCCTTGGCAACTGCTTTGAAATTATTATTTGGTTGTGGGAGAAAGACCTAGAGAAAGAAGATTTTTTTTTCCTGATGCAAGATCAGCCCACTCTGGATTACCCAGGACTGACTATCCAGCATGTGAACGGAGGGCTCTTTGTCCCTCATCTTGCTTCTGGTCGTCCTCCCTCCTGCTGCCACCTTTTGGCCATTTTATTGCTCCTAAGTATTCCTCCACCAGATGGATAGGCAGAGACAAGAAACGACACTAAAATGTGTGGCTTTTTAAAGACAGGTTGAGCAGAAGTCTAAAAGGAGGTTGAAACTAATAAATAAGTTTTCTGGGTAACGTGTGGTTTTCAATTTACATGTGCTCTAATGGCATGGCCACTCCAGTGTGGCAGACAGGATGAAAATATTACACAAAACAGTTGTTTGATATCTCTGAGCTGTCACTTGATACTGTACACTTTGGATGTGGAAATGATGACAAAGTTACTTAGTTTAAATTATGTTGCATTTAAACACAAACTGATAATAATAATGTAAAGGGAGTTTAGTAATAATATGAATATACCTTTTAAAAATTGATGTATTTTTATCTATCAAAAGGCTATTATTTCCTGGTCTAAAAGAAACGCAAGCACCATATGCCCTCCTTTCTATCATAACTCAGATTTTATTTCTGAGTCACTTCCTCAAAGTTAATAAAGCTGAAGTCAGACGTTCACAGTGTCATCTTCCCTAGAGAACCACTTAATGTTCTAAAGAAATCATTTTCTGTAAGGGGTCAGGTAGTAAATATTTTTATTTTTGTGGCCCACACAACCTCTTTCATGACCACTGAACTTGGCTGTTGTAATGCGAAAGCAATCATAAAATACAAGATGGACAAAATAAATTTAAAAAATAAAAAAATTTAAAAAATAAGCAAGCTACCAGCCTTTTGGAAAAACAACAACAAAAAAAAACTAGGGTGCGCAAAAGTAAGTTTACAGTTGTAATACAAATAAATAATACAATAATTAATAAATAATAATACAAGTATAAACTCTGTTTTCATACTCGCAACTGTAAACCTATGTTTGCCCACCCTTGTATGTAAACAAGGGGATGTGGCTTATTACAACAGAACTTTATTTATGGACACTGAAATTTGAATTTCACTTCATTTTCATGAAATCTTATTCTTTTGATTTTTTTTCAACCATTTAAAAATATAAAAACCATTCTTAGCTCACAAGCTATAGAATAATAGCTTGATTGAGGCAGGCTGGATCTGTTTTCGGCACCTACTCTAAAGCAAGAATTTATTATGGTACTCTAGAGATAATAGAAAAGTGTTAACCAGGCAACTAAATGTGTCAAGCTTCAGTACTGCTGTGGTGTCTGGTATAATAGGTCTTTATAACTAACAATGGAAAACTATTAAATACAAACAGACTAATATAACCCATCAACTACTGCCACTCCAAGGTGCTACAAAACAGGCAAACAGGGCTAAGAGTCACAGGGCCTTAGAATCTAACCCTGGGGACTCAGCTGCTCCCCAAGACTTGTTTAATTACAAACCACACTGGAAAATAATAGAATGCTGGCACTGAACCCAAAATATTGTCTGGTACTGGGCAGCATAATGGAGCTGGTAAAAACTCCTGCAGGGTTGCTCTAAACTGATTTTTGCTGGATTGCTCAATGATTCCTGGACATGCTAAGCAAGTGAGAAGTGTGGAATTCAGGGTTAGATTACAACTACCTTGCAGTCTACCCTCAAGGTAGTTTCTAAGACCGCCTTACGGAACCTTGGAGTCATTCATGTCCTTACAAACTGCTCTACTTCAAGTATTTCTTTCCAAGTACCTTAATCCAGGAGATGAACAGATAAAACTGCTATTTCTTTCAACCACCTGCTTTTTCCCACCTCTCAACTCAGAAAGCGAAAGAGAATCTAAAGTTCCTTCCCTAATTTTATTGCAATATAACTGGCAATAGCACTGTATAAGTTACAAGCATAATGATCTGACTTGAATCTCTAGCTTTTTAAAAATTTACTTTAATTTTTTAGCAGTTTTAGAGTTTTAGATTTACATAATAATTGGAGAGCACAGAGTTCCATATACCACACCTTCACACCCACCCCATTTCCCCTAGTAGCATTTTGCATTAGTGAGGTACATTTGTTACAATTAATGAACCCATATTGATATGTTAGGTTCATTTGTTGTGTTTTAAAGTTCTATAGCAGCAATTTTCAACCTTTTTCATCTCATGGCACACATACACTAATTTCTAAAATTTGGCAGCACACCAAAAATAATTTTTTTGCCGATCTGATGAAAAAATAGGCATAATTTTGATGCATTCACACTGGACAGCTATTGTCATTTTCTTATTTGACAATCTAAGGAAAAAGAGATCAGTGCCCCTGACTAAAGAGTCAGGTACTGCATGTTTCAAAAATTCTTGCGGCACAACAGTGTGCCTCATGCAGTACACCAGCTGAAAATCACTGTTCTGCACTGGCTGCTGTGGCTCAGTGGATTGAGTGCCGGTCTGCGAACCAAAGGGTTGCCAATTCGATTCCCTGTTGGTACACATGCCTGGGTTGTGCCTGGGTTGTGAGCCAGGTCCCCAAATGGGGGCGTGTGAGAGGCAACCAATACATGTTTCTCTCACACATGGATGTCTCTCTCTCTTTCTCCTTCCCTTCCCTTCTCCCAAAATAAATAAAGAAAATCTTAAAAAAAAAAAAAAAGTAATGTAGTTGAAATCAGAGTATGTATCCTTTTCAGATTGACTTTCACTTAGCAATATGTATTTAATGATCCTCCATGTCTTTTTGTGGCTTGATAACTAATTCGTTTTTATTACTGAATCATATTCCATTATATGGCTGCCACTGTTTATTCACCTACTGAAGGACATCTTGGTTGCTTCCAGTTTTGGGTAATTATAAATAAAGCTGCTATAAATATTCATGTGCTGGATTTTGTATGGACCTAAGTTATCAACAAATTGGGTAGGTGCCTTAAAGAGGGATGGTTGGATCACATAGTATGGTAAGACTATGTTTAGCCGTATAGAAAACTGTAAACTGTCTTCCAAAGTGGTTGTACTGTTTTGCATTTCCACCAGCAATGAATAGAAGTTCCTATTGTTCTACACCCTCCTCAGCATTTGGTGTTGTTAGGTTTTTGGATTTTAGTCATTCTAATACGAGTGTAGTGGCATTTCATTGTTGCTTTAATTTGCAATTCCCTAAGGACATATGATGCAGAGCATCTTTTCATATGCCTATCTGTATATCTTTATTGGTGAGGTGTCTGTTCAGATCTTTTGCCCATTTTTAATTGGGTTTTTTCCCATTGAATTTTACTTTGGATATTTTGGATACAAGTACTTTATCAGGTATGTATTTTGCAAATATTTTCTCCCACATCTGTTGCTTGCTTCTTCATTCTCTTAACTGTGCCTTTCTCAGAGAAGAAGTTTAAATTCTAATAAAGCCCAATTTGTATACATTTTTTTCATGAATCATGCTTTTGGTGTTACATCTAAAAATCTCTGACAAATCCAAGGTCACCTAGATATTCCTCCTATGTTATCTTGCAGAGACTTTATAGTTTTAGGTTTTACATTTAGGTTTAAGATCCATTTTGAGTTAATTTTTGTGAAAGGGGTAAGTAAGGACTATGTATACATTCTTTTCTTTTCTTTTTGCATGTAGATGTCCCATTGTTCCAGTACCATTTGCTGAAAAGACTGTCCTTCCTCTGTTAAGTGTCTTGCTCCTTTGTCAAATATCAATTGACAATATCCATGTAGGTCTATTACTAGGTTCGTTATCCTGTTCAGTTGATCTATTCTTTTTTATACACATGCTGTCTTGATTACTGTAGCTTTATAAAACATCTTGAAGTTAGGCAGTGTCAGTCCTCCAACTTTGTTTTTCTCCTTCGATATTGTGTTGGCTATTCTGGATTTTTTGCTTTTCCATATAAATTTTGTTAAATGCGCTGATAGGTCAAGTAAGATGAGCACTGAGCACTGAACACGGGACTTAGAAATGTGGAATTCCTCACAAGCCACAATGGAGGGTTCTGTGTGACTGGGAGGAGAGGAAGTGAAGACAGAGCACAGAAAATTCTCATAGGGAGTTTTGCTGTAAAGAGGCTGAGGAATAGGACAGTATCTAGAGGAGGATACAGAGCTGGGGCAAGTTTTTGTTTTTAAACAAGAGAAACTACCGGGTGTGTGCATGCTGATAGGAATAACACAGCGGAAAGAGATACGTAGGCAGCAGCAGCAGCGTAAAGCTATTTGAGATACAAGATGGTTCCTACTGGTAAATGAAGACGTAGACATGGCTGATGTTATTGCAGCTTATTTCTATGGTCATGACTGAAATAAATAAAAACTTTCAGTTCGAGGTTAATGAAAATAATATGTAATCTCCTTCCTGTCCAAGTTCATGAGACCCCTGGTTTTAGGGTATGATCAGGAGAGTGGCTAAGACAGGACAAATGAAAGATCATTGGAAGATAGATAGGGTTGGACGAAGGCATAGACAGACACACTACGCCTCCCTCCGCAACTAAGAAGGAATACAACTACCTCAAAACTAGAAACAACCAGAAGTTCTAGAAAAATCAAACTGCATGGAAGTCCAGCAAACAAAGATAAAAAGAAGAAATACTCATCTGGACAGATAGGAGAGGCAGAGCCAGGGTAGAGAGGACTCGGTGTGGTGGAGGCAGCAGTGTTGGCAGGGGAAGGCAGGCAGAAAGCGCAGTCACACGTTTTAAAGTCAGGAGGGACACCTGGGCAGTGTTCCCGGATCCTCACTGGACCTAGTAGCTCATGGTCCCAGTGCCGGGGAAAATCAAGCCTCATTCCTTCTGACTGTGCAGACCAGTGGGGGTTGGGGTGGAGGCAGAAACTGCCAGCCTCTCAGCAGAGTCCGCTTGTTTAAATGGCCCCCACGGTCCTAGAACGTCCGCAGATCCACCCACTCTAGGAACGGCGGCCAGGGCAGCAGCTAGAGGGATGCCAGTCTGGTGTGGAAGTGGGAGAGGTGCCTGGAAAAGGGGCGAGTTCTGGGCAGGCGGCATTGTTCCCTCTCAAACCCCTCCCCCACATACAGCGCCACAACGTGGTGAAACAAGTCGCCCTGTCCTGATGAATCCCTAAGGCTCCGCCCCTTACAACGTAACAGGAGCGACAGATCTACCTGGGACACGGAGCCAAACAAACACAGGAGCCTGTGAGAATGAGGAGACAGAGAAGTATGGCCCAAAAGGGGGAATGGATCAAGGTTCCAGTGGGAGAACTAAGTAATGAGGAGATAGACAACGTAACAGACGCAGAATTCAAAACACTGGTGATAAAGATGCTCACAGGCTTGACAGATATGCTTGAGTATGGCAAACGCATAAGAGAAGAAGTGAAGGCTATGCTAAATGAAATGAAGGAAAATCCACATAAAACCAATGGTGAAGGGAAGGAAACCTGGGTTCAAATCAATGATTTGGAACATAAAGAAGAAAAAAAACAGTCAACCAGTGCAGAATGAGGAAGCAAGAATTGAAAAAAATGAGGAAAACTTCCCAAATTTTGCGAAGGAGATGGACATACAGGTCCAGGAAGCACTGAGGGTCCTGGGCAAGCTAGACCCAGAGGGGACCACACCAGGACGCATCATGACTGAGATGCCAAAGGTGAAAGATAAAGACAGAGTCCTGGGGGCAGCAAAAGAGAGGCAGAGAGTTGCCTACAGGGGGGTGCCTATAGGACTATCAGCTGATTTCTCAGAGGACACTTTGCAGGCAGGAAGGGACTGGCATGCAGTATTCAATATGAGGAAAGGCAACCTGCAACCAGGATTACTCTATCCAGCAAGGCTATCATTTGGAATGGAAGGGCAGATGAAGTGCTTTCCAGACAAGGTAAAGCTAAAGGAATTCATCATCACCAAGCCATTATTATATGAAATGTCAAAGGGACTTACTTAAGAAAAAGAAGATCAAAACTATGAACACTAAAATGACAACAAACTCACAACTATCAACAACTGAATCTAAAAAGTGAAAACAAAATCCAACTAAGCAAACCAGAAGAGAAGAGAACCATAGGTATGGGGATTATTTGGAGGGTTATCAGCTGGGAGGGGGGAGGGAGAGAAATGGGGCTATGGTGCAGGGATTAAGAAGCATAATCGGTTGGTACAAAATAGACAGGGGGATGATAAGAATAATATAGGAAATGGTGAAGCCAAAGAACTTATATGCACGACCCATGGACTTGAACTAAGTGGGGTGGGACTGGAGGAGGGAAGGGGGTACTGGGCAGAGGGGAGCAAAGGGGAAAAATATTGGAACTACTGTAACAACATAATCAATAAAATATACTTAAAAAAGAAAAAGAAAGATCATTGGAGGGAGAAGCAAGAACTGAGAGGCTGAGGTACTGGAGAAATCATATACTAGGACAGTGGAATCTCTAGGAATTCTGAAACAGTAGTCCTAGAGAATGTGACAGCAAGCTGGGAGCTAACATTCCAGCCTCTGCCTGAACAAAGACCACCTGAGCCAGGGAATCCCCAGTGCATGAAGCAGCGTCTTCTAATTCTGGACAGTTACAATTATAGGAAACTTCTTCCTTATTCTGAGTTAATCTCTACCACCCAATACTCTCCAAACTGCTCCTTGTTCACTCCTTTAGAAATATTTACAATGAGACTAATCTCTCTGACTTAAGATAGTTATTAAAGCAACTGAAGACAGTTCCAAGTGTTTTCTTTTCCAGGAAGAACACTTTCATGTCAGGTCTTTCAAACATTTCTAATACATCATTGTTTCCAAGACTCTCACTATCTTGATTGCTCAGTTTGGGATATAGTTGATTTGTTAATATCCTTGGGATGACAGAGTTAGTGGCACAATCTTCTGACCTCCCTCCTGCTGTTCAAATCACTACGGTAATTAATAAATAATTTATTTGCCATGATGGTGTGGGTACAGCACTGTTACTGAGCAACAGCAAAACATCTTATACAAGTTATACAAAGATGTTTCTCCCTCACAATCTAGAGCCTTCTACTAGCCCTAAATTAGTAGTGATTAAAGTTATGGCAATGAAATTATTGACAAAAAAGAACATTCCAGTGTTAATGTTCCTAACATGGCAGAAAAGACTACGAATTATGCATCAGAAGGAGTACTTACAAGAATATCAGTGTTTTCAAAATAATTCCTCCAGTATGGTCTGATTTTCCTCTGTCCACCAATGTCCCATACATTCAGTTTAAAACCTTGTGATTGTACACTTTTGATGTTAAAACCCTGCAACAGAGAAAGGCAAAAACATCAAGCTTTCTTAAGCCTTGAGATCATAATTTTGACAAAGTTATATATGACAGCTATGTTATTTACTAATTCTGAGGTACTCTGCCAGATGAGACACTGGTAATACTGAAACAGTCTGCTATGATAAGGAAGAAAGAGATGTATTTATACATGCTTATTTCATTCAGGTTGTGGAGTCAGTGTTATTAATATCATGGCTACCATGATGTGCTTTCCATAATGAGTACACACACACACACACACACACACACACACACACACACACCTGCTGAGGACGACGTGGTCCGACAATAATTCTGATAACATAGACCATGCTTCTGAGGAGTCCTCAGGATGGTAAAATTTAACAGGACACTACATGTAACTAACAAAAAGTCAATGCTGAATCTTAAAACTCAGCAGAACAGAACAAACGGTACATTTAAAAAGGCAAAAGCTATAATCTGGCAGACTGAATTATTTAGGAGTAGCTCAAGAGTAAAGACATTCCTCATATGGATTACTCAGGAAAAGAAAGGAGCTGAACTCAGGACACGGTGGGGAAGGCTGGTTGGCTCATAACTGGATCAGCAGCCCAGTGGGGAAGGTAGGGCCTAATGGAACAGCATGTTCACACCCTGAAGTGGAGCCCTCAATTATGGGCAGTGATGGAAACAAATAAACAAGCAGGCATTTCAAACTGTTCTTTAATAGGTATCTCTGAGGAGCCTGAAAAGAAAGTACTCATTTTCAGGACCCTCACTCAAGGTGGAACCTTGAAGAAGGCGAGCAAATCAGAAGCAGGCAGAATTGTGAGCCGGGAGTTAAGTGTGCAGAGAAACAAATTTACAAGAACTCCGGGGTTCTGAGAGAAGGCATTTCATGAGCAAGAATAAAAAAAATCTTCTTGCAAAAATGATATAGTGAAATAAAGATTTGAAAAACCCAATCAACAGCCTGCTACCACCAAAGTACAATGCATCCAGAATAAGTGGAGGTAAGCACGGCTGGGGATGCTTCCATGAAATTGGTTCATCTGGCAGCTTGCCAACAACTGCTGCCTAACAGAAAGATGAGGAACAATGCTATAGTACAGGAACACTGCCACCCAATTTCCCCTGAGGATAAATAGTCACCAGAGAATAACTGGGGAGGATGCTGACTGCAGCTCCTCTAAAATGCCAACGACTAAATAAATTAGAAGTTTAAGAACTGTAAAGGGAAGTGACTTAGGCTTATTGTAAAAGGCTGCTTCTTTCTGACTCATTGACAAAACCACTTTTGTGAACTTGAAAATTCTATATACATAATTACAATAGTAAATGTCAAATCCAGTAACATCAAATCCTTCTAAAATGAAGCAGGGAATAATAAATAAGAGTAAATCTTGAAATTCAACAATATGTACCAAGAGCCCTAAAGTTCTATTAAGTCATCAGACCCAATCTATTAAGAAATACTCTAAGGAAATAATGAGTGGATATCAACATTTAGAGATGTGTATTGCATTAGTATTTATAACAACAAAGATGTTCAACATAAACAGCATATTTTCTATAAGCCTTTTATTTTAAATACACATATATGCATAGAAAAAACTAAATGGGTATATCACCAAATGTTAACAGTGGTTATGTATGAATATACGTTATAGGTGTCTTCTATTTTCTCAATTTTACTTTTTAATGCTTTCTAAATTTACTATAATGAGCATCTATCACTTTTTCTAATACAAAAATAAAAATAAGTTTTTAAAAAAACATGAAATCTTGACATAATACAGGGTGGGGCAAAAGTAGGTTTACAGTTGTGGGTATACAAAACTTTATTCTTGTATTATTTATTATTTTTGTATTACTGTCCATATGAACAACTGTAGACCTACTTCTGCCCTACCCTGTGTAATAAGAATCATCTACAACAATATCAAACAAAGCTTAAAAGTTAGAATTGGAACTTTGGGTCCATAACTTTGAGTTCATTTCCATGTTTACAGCATGTAAGTCCTATTTTAGCGGTGTTCTTGGGAGATGCACAAATCAAAAACAAAACAAAAAAGCAACCTAAAATTTAGCCCTTCTTTTTCTGGCAGATATCCTCACATACTAATATGTATTTTCAGCCTTTCTAGGCTAGACTACTGTAATACACTCCTCCTTAGGCTATACATTATATTTGTTCAGAAGTTATAAAATTGCTCACTTTTCTGCAGTGTTTTGAATCACTGAGACTCACCGGCAAGGAAGTATACACACCAGCACAGACATTCAAACCTGACACAAAGCTTTTATCACAGTATGGTGACAGAAAATGCTAAATAACCCTGGCTTTGCTAAAACCTCTAATGCTCAAACACTTTAAAGTGACTAAGACCAATAGGGCTCACTCTAATTAGGAAACCCAAAGGCCTGGCTAACGGTCCAGCTTTCTCAGACCGTCCTACAGGAAAGGCGGTCTAAAGAAGCAGACTCAAGTTCTTCCCGCCAGGACCTGTCTTTAGCTTCTGGACAGTGAGCACCACCGCCCCCGCCTTGCCCTTTGTGTTTTGCTTGCTTATTAGCCTTTGGAAATATAGGCAATTGTTTTTTATTTTAAAAATTGATATATATTTGTATTTATTAAGTCTGAAAAATACACACTAAAATGTTAACAGCTTTTCCCACAGCACTCTTTGATTTTCTCCTTTATACTTTCCCTGTATTTTCTATGTGAATTAATTTCATTATCAGAAAGACAAAGCTTTTTTATTGTCGTTTGATTACAGTTGTCCCAATTTTTACCCCGATGCTCTCCACTGTCTCCCTACCAAAGTCAGTTAAAAATTTTATTTATTTATTTATTCTTAAAGAGAAGGGAATGGAGGAAGAAAAAGAGAGAGAAATATATCGATCAGTTGCCTCTTGCACAACCTCCAATGGGGAACCTGGCCTACAACCCAGGCATGTGCCCTGACCGGGAATCAAACCAGCGAAGACCTTTCACTTTGTGGGATGATGCCCAACCAACTGAGCTATACCTGTCAAGGTGATAAAGTTATTTTTAAAAAGGAATCACTTAGGCCCTGGTGGGGTAGCTGAATTGGTTAGAGAGTCATCCCCATATGCCAATGTTTGATCCTGGGTCAGGACACATTCAAGAATCAGCCAATAAATGCATAAATAAGTGGAACAACAAGTCAGTGTTTCTTTCTCTCTCTAAACTCAATTAATAAATAAAAAAATTAGAAAAAGCAATCACTTAGATCTGAGGGAATGGATTGTGTCTTGACCTATGTATACATACATATTTACTTGAATTATTTATTTTAAAATTATAAAATGTACATAAGATAAAATTTACCAGTTTACCCATACAGTTCAGCGGCATTAAGCACAGTCACACTGTTGGGCAACCCTCACCAGTCTCTGTCCACAGGACTTCTTTCATCTCGCAACACTGACTCTCTGTGCCCATTAAACACTAACTCCCAATCCCCCCCTTCAGCCTCTGATAACCATTATTCTACTGATTGGCTACATGACTGTTTTAAGTATCTCATATGAATGGAATCTCTTGATATGTTTTTGAAATCTTAAGATTATTTTTAAACAGTATAGACTTTTTTCAGTAACGAACTTAGACATGGACAAAACTGTATTTCCCATTTTGTCTTTCATATTGTTATCATCATCTTCCATGTGTTCCACAAGCATCTGGGGCCAACGCAGTGCTCACCTGTGTGGGTGTGATGTGGCTGATGTCTTCAGATGCGAGCTGCTTCAGAAGAGTAGTCTTGCCAGCATTATCCAAGCCCAGGAGAAGGAGCCTCACCTCCTGGTCTGGTGCACTTTTCAATTTACGCAAAATTGAGAGTAAGCCCTTGAACAACCATAAGAAAGATTACTTTTGGGGCACTAACTTTGATTATTTATTGAACATCAGAGTACCTTCTCCTTGAAAACGTTCTTGGTTGTGGAGTACATAATTATTATTATTTTCTACTTTAATGCTGTTTATTTCAGTTGCTTCCCCCTTCTAAGTTTTGGCAGAAGTAGGCTGGTAAATTCAGCAACTTAATAAGTAGCGTGGCTTATTCCTGTTCCTTCTATTAATCCAGTCTAGTAGTCACCCTGGTATTATGAGCTACTACCTAATTCGTGTTCCTAAAGCCCTTTACATAAACTTGCAGAATACTTATCATATCAGGCTATAGGTAATTGACTTTTGTATTTTTCTCCTTTACTAGAGTGAAATTTCTTTCGGGTAAAGACTATTGCTTCTGTTTCCCACATGCCTGGTACTTATCAGATAGATACTAGATAACAGTATGCACCCAAGGAAGTGTAAGATTTAAAGGTGCTATACAAAGAAATACAAAATAGCTTTATAAAATTGTATCTGGGCTCTCTTTGTTTAGGACTATTATTCAGCTCTGGCCAGGTAGCTTAGCTCAGTTGGTTAGAGCATCGTCCTGATACGTTAAGGTTGCGGGTTCAGTCTGTAGTCAGGGCACATACAGTAATCAACCAATGTATGCATAAATAAGGGGAACAACAAACTGGTGTTTCTCTCTTCTTTTCTCTCTCTCTAAAAGAATCAATAAATAAAATTAGAAAAAAATAAAAAAGACTTCACCATCCAAAATACTCTACCATCATCTAACCTCCATAAGACTTTTACTGTATAGGTGCACAGTTTGGGTGATGTATGTTCTTCAGATAAAGAATTTGATAAAACAGAGAAGTTAGGGAATTTAAAAGTCATTCATGAAGGAAAAAAAATCAGAATTCAACCATGGTATTTTTGACTAGTAACCTAATATTTCTGTTTCTTGGTTTTACTATTATTAATTTGTATGGGTGGAAGTAAACCACATTGCTTTTTATCTAAGGATATAAGAAAAATCTTATAAGATAGTTGTTCTGTCACGCAGCTGACAATCTCATTCTAGTAAGACATGGTTACAAGAATCAAAGAATCCCATATTTTAAAGGGCATTTAATCTAATCTCTCAGCTCAAGCAGAAATTCCTTCAAACTGAATCTTAGAATTATATAAAATGGTTATAATTTTTTATCTGTATTACACCAGGCAATAATTCAAACCAGTCTGTTCACTAAGATCAAATAATAAGTCTGTGAAATAATTCTCAGCAACTGAGTCTTTGGACAACGATATGCAAATATGCATAATTGTTAAGAATTCCTTTCTCCCCAGAGACGCTTTGTTTATCACTTCTAGTACTGTATTTGCACTGACTTGCTAACAACCACATTAACTGATATGCCTCAAAATTTTCCAGCAATAAAATGGAAGGTTTGGTTAAAAACATGAAGACAAATTCTATACCAAAAGATTTGGGGAAGAGAGGCTGAATAGATCTGAAACTACCAAACGAAAACAGGCAGGTCTTTTTTTTTTTCCCTTTAAAGGCACGACAGTTCTTTCATTTTCATCTTTTCTGCCCTTGAATACTTTGACACCATTCCTTTTTGAAACTATATTTATGAGTAGTCTCCCTGGCTTCTGTTAGCTACATTGCAATCACTCATTTATAATACCACCTTTCAGAACAGTTAAAATTAGAATTCTGAGATCTTCAGGGGACTGGTGATATAAAAAGGCTAAGAACGGGGAAAACACATTGTACTACCCCTGAGTTCCTGATTAGATGTCCTCATTACTTTCCCAATAAAATTCTAAAACAACTGGAATTTAGCTATTAATACATTAAACAACAGTATAGGCACAGTTCTTCTCATGTATTATCTACTAGTATAGAAATTGTGAAAGAAGGTTTGTTTTCTATAAAATATTCTTAAGGTTCAAAATGAATGTTTTGGGTTTTTCCTCATGTATCTCTTCTTTTAAAAAATTAGTAAATAAAAATACTGCATTCTGTAGTCTGAAACTTTTTACACACTCATATTACTTGACATTGAATAATTAACAGAAAAATATAAAGCCCTGGCTGGGTAGCTCAGTTGGTTAGAGCATCATCCCAATATGCTAAAGTTGTGGGTTGGATTCCTGGTCAGGGCACACACAGGAATCAACCACCAAATGCATAAATAAGTGGAACAACAAATTGGTATTTCTTTCTCTCTCTCTCCTCCCCTTCCCCTCTCTCTCAAACCAATAAATAAAAATTAAAAATAAAAGAAAAATATAATTTCTATTAATCTTAAAAGGAGAGAAACAAAACACAGATGAGAAAGAAACCATTCTAACTATAGCTAAACTTTATTAATTAACCTAATGGAATAAAAACAAGACTTCTACATTTCTAATGGGTAATTTTCCTTATCAGGAAACAATGACTTTACATGCTTCACCTTTAAGTGAAATTATAGACAAATGGAAGGTTCAGCCGGTATTTTCTTCCAGCAAAATGATAAATGGCATCTCAAGCACAGACTAGGCAAGACAAATTCAAATACAATACAGCATCATATTAAACCAACTATTGAGGACAGGGGATCACAGGATTACCAGCATTTGCTAAATAGGGAAGAGGATATTTATAGATATCAGGGTTCTGCCTGAAAGGCACAAAGTAAGCTGATTTAAGAGGCTGGAGGAAAGAGGGCAGAATTAAGTCTATTCTATTCTTTTACCCATATATGTCCATACTTTATTTTAAATGTTAAATGAAAGGAGGCAGACATTAGAAGTTAATTTTATTATGGGTCTAACTTTTGCAGTACAAATGTGAGGGAATGGATTTTTAATGTGTATTTTTGGTCAAAGTATTCATTCATTCATTCATTTATTCATCATTAAATACCCATGATGTACCTGAGTACAACAGTGAGCAAAACAGACATGATCTCTATGTAGGACATGTACTCCTATGGTATTAAATAAAGGCGATTTAAGAAATAAGAACTTTAGTTAACTGCAGATTATGCAATCACCATACACACATACAAGTTACATGTGCCCTGGTAGACAAAAGTGGTCTGATTCAGCCACAAAATGTTTAAACACACTTTAATACAGGCAAATCATGAATAGACATGTTACTCACTATAGACATTTTGCGTGCCTCAAAATCAGCTTAAACTTAACTACTGGCAGAGGCATGGCTCACTGACCTAAAATGATGCAAACTAGGTCATTCAAAGAAACTGGTGTAGTGGAGGGAGAAAGAGGAACATGTTGGTAAATGGAAAATATATGTGGCCCTGGCCGGTGTGGCTCAGTTGGTTGGAGCATCGTCCCGTGACCAAAGGTTGCGGATTTGATTCCTGGTCAGGGCACATACCTAGGTTGAGGGTTTGATCCCTGGTCCGGGTGCATCCAGGAGGCAACCAATTGATGCTTCTCTCTCACATCGATGTTCTCTCTCTCTCCCTTCCTCTCTCTCTAAAGACAATGAAAAAATGTCCTCCAGTGAGGATTTAAAAAAAAAGAAAGAAAAGAAAAAAAAATATATGGGTATGAGGTGCAGCTAAAATTTAAATATTCAATTAGTAAGCCAACTGTCAAGTACACGCTCTCCCCATAACTAGCTTAAATGGAACTAATTTACCTTTACCTCTTTAAACTAACAAAAAAAAATTTGGTGTTGCTCAGACCTTATTAATTTCCAGGAATTCCTAGATCCTTGATAGGGAGACCTCAGCCAAACTTTGTCCTCTTTCTCCTCATCTCTCTACTAATAAATACTATGTTTCTTGAGGAATAAAATATGGGCATCTCCTCAGAAAGATTGTAAGTTCCTACTTCACCAGAGTCCTAATGAAAAGAACGTTACAGGTTTTAGGGTTTCACAGATTTGCATTCAACTTCCCTATATATACAACTCCAGGCAGTTAGACCTAGAAAATGGGAACAAGACTTCTATCTCAAGAAAGATGTTAGGAAGATTAATAAGGCAATGTGTGTAAAGCATGGTGCACAGCAGGCACTCAAAAACAGCTGTTGTGTTTACTTATTTTCATTTCTTACTTTTCACTGACCGTTTCTGACCAGAAAACATAATCTTGGGAACCTTCTTCAAATGTTGCATACACCTAATAACTACCACTAGGTTCATATATGTAGAAAGTAGTCCATAAGTAATTCCTGAATGAAGGAGTCATCTATTAAATAATAATTACTCATGCTCTAAAATGACTGTCATCTTAGTATTTCACCAAGGACTAAGAATCATAAAGCAGGGGTAAAATAGCTGACCTTTAATGCTCAGAGAAACCCCAATTGGTTTTTGTTGCAGTTGTCTCCAAATTAAAAAAAAAAATTAAAAAAGTATGTATTAGTCATAGCTGAAGGTTAAAAAAAACCCCAAATCAACAACCTGGGACTTACTGTTCAGTTGTACAGTTACCATGGGGGCCCATGGGATTTGAGATGTGACACACTTAATCACACCATTGACCATTTAAATTCCATGGTCCACTTTCAGTTCTAAGAATAGCTCACACTTTCAGAGATAGAAAAAAAAAAAAAAAAGTATTTTGGAAACCAGACAAAGAATCCAGAATAATGTGCTCTAATTTCTTATTGTTCATTTTAGGAGAAAATAAAAACAAAATCTGTCTTGATCACTGAATAGAATATTGTATATAAGTGTTGTATATACTGTCAATTTGTTGTATACAGTGTCAATTTGCACCTAGAACATGAGCAGTGGTTAATGTATTGTGGCCTGTAATTATAAATTAAACAATCATGAAATTACACAGTCCACTTAATAAATAAACTAGGGAAAGTTAGGCTACTTTCATGCATTTCTCATTTATGATTACAGCTCATTATCGGTTTGGTATGCCTTTTTCATTTCAATTCTAGTTATTTTCTGTGTAAATATTTATGTTTATATTCATTTGTTGAGAAAAACTTAGCCTTTAAATGGACAGCTCATGTATAAACGATTAATAAAACAAAAAAATCTGTTTAGCCCTAAGTTAATAAAACTGCAACGTAGTAAGTATGAAATGTGATTGGCAACTTCAGATCAAATAATTCTACTTCTTTAACACTCTGACGATATAAAATCAATGAGATTTTTTTTCCTATTAAAATTTACTCACTGGATAATTTGATCAAAGGTACATTTTTTTTTTCTTTGTGGACATCTAGATCTTTCTTCTAAATCAATAGAAATGGTATAACACTTTTAAAAGTCAAAAAGGGACTGGGGTTGAGGTAGGGAACTAAGTTTGAGTGCTGTCTCTTTACTGTTGGTAAGCCAACCAACCTGTTCTAAATGCTTCCAAATCAATTTTCTTTGCTTGCTCTAAAACTACTCAATTTCCTTTTAACATCCTCCAATTAACTTCACAGAAATCAAAAAGGAACAATCAATGGTCAAATCTATCACACATCATAACTTACAGCTTTGGAAAGATTTAATTAGACCTGACAGAGAAAAGGATTGCCCCAAATTGATGCCCTCTCTCCAGTTCTAATTTCCCATTCGTTTTAGTTTGGAGGCCCCAAACTGGAATTAAGACCTTTTGGTTCTGGTGTGGTCATACGCAAAAGAAGACTGCAACAGGTTCTGAAGGAAACATCAGGAACCGGGCAGTAAAATTGCCTCTATCAACACGGATAAAGTATTGAACGGAAGATTGGTCATCACGTACAACCAGACCTCGCAGAACCCTTAGCAAATAAATAAGTCAGGACTGCAGAAGCCCGCCCGCCACGCAGATACCGAGGAGGCGTAAAATCCACTAGGCCTATCTTCCAAGCGGCACCTTTGTGTCCGGGGATTAAAACCCCTCCCGCCGGATGCCCGCACAACGCAAAGGCAGAGGGAGCGCTAGGCTACCATCTCCCACGGTACCGCTAGGGCGACCTCAAACGTAGTAGCAATGGCCCTGATCCCCGTTTATGGCCTGGCCCCGGGACCCCACTTTCTTGCGGCGTGGAGAGGCCAACTCCCTGTGAATATCTAAGCCTGCGTGCGGAGACTGCTCTTCGCAGCTCCTCGGATCCGCCCTCCTCCCAGTCCCTATGATGGAGCCCTGGTCCCCAAACAGGACATCCACGCACCCTTCCAACCGCTTTCCCTAGCTTCGTACCCGTTGCAAGCTCCGCCTTCTTCCTTGGGCCCAGGTCTCCCTCCAGGGCCCACACCCTTGGGGCTCCCCGCCGCCCCCCGAAACCAGTCCAGGACCCAGATAGCACGCTGAGTATGAGCCCACTCCCTACTTGGCTTTAAGCGCCGTGCCCCGCCCTGGGCTTGGTGACAAGGCTGGGTGGGTGACCGACCGGCTCAAGAGAGGCCCAGGCCCCCAAACTCACCATCCTCCCGCCGAGTCCCTCCTCCTCCTCCTGCCAGCCCCGTTACCAGGGGCAACTACTGAGGCACCGCCCCCGACGTCCTCGCACGCGCCACGGAAGAGCGAAGCAGCAGAACAGAGCGGGGCGGTGTCCAGCTCCACTTTCTCCAAAGTGCGCAAGCGCGCCAAGATACCCACTCACTGCGCAGGCGGGAAGCTAGAGCGGCTGGAGGCAGCTGCTGGCTGGTAGAGACTCAGGAGCCTCCAAAACTCGCCCACGCGGCCGTCGGGCCTCCTGGCCTGTGATTGGTCCAAAAGGAGGGGCGTGGAGGCGGGGCGAGGGGAGGTTGCAGGGCGGAGTTGCGAGGTGCGCAGCGGCGAGGCTTCCAGGGCAGGCTGCATTTCCAGGCATTTGTCTCAGTGCATTCTTCCCGGGACCAGGTAAGTGGTCTTGGGAGGAAGCCGCTCGCCACATCTACCTCCAGCCCTTAAGTACTGAGAGAGAGCTTCTATTTCTGTCCTGCCTCTGCCCAAGCTGGGCTGCAGCGGGGACTGGGCTGCCACCTGCTGAAGCCACGTGGCAAGAGAAGGGTAAAGGGTCTGTCCCTGGACTTCTCCCTTAGGGCCCCCCTTCGTCTGTCAGTCCGAGAGGCGGGGGCATTATGGGTTTTCACCCATCTCCACACACCGGTGTGAAAGTATGTGATGGAGAAGTCCAAGTGGTGGGAGGCTGCCTGTCGGAGGTAAAAAGCAGCCGAGGGACCAGCCCTGAGCCCTGGAGTGAGCTGACATCGCGGGTGAAAGGCATTTTGGGATGGCCAGGATTTGCTAAATTACATTGGACCGGGAGGTACGGCTTTGCAGTCCCCAAGGAGGCAAAAAATGGGCCTGCACTTCCATGCAACTAGGAACGAGAGAGATTTGGGTTCAGTTGGGAGGAGCTATCTCCACCCCCTTTCCCTGGAGAAGACTGGAAGAAGAGATCACAAGGAGCCAGGTCCTGTTCTAGACTCTGGAAACAAAGCAGTGCACAAAATGTTCCAGGAGGCCCTACCTTCCTCACTGGGCTCTTAATCCAGTTAATAAGCAACTGGTCTCTCTGTCTTCTGTGAGGTCCTACCACACCGTGTTTATCTCCTACGATTGCCCAGACTGTTCTTTATAAACTGCACATCTGATCTTGTCATTCTTCCTAAAATCTTTTAATGACTTACTGACATTTTTAGGGAAAAGGTCCAAAGCCTTAGCTTTTGGTATGAGTCCACTTTTTCTCCTCTTCAGTATATCGATTATACTGTTTTTGAAAAACTTTTTAGTGGTTGCTCTAGAGTTTGCAATATACATTTACAACTAATCCAACTCCACTTTCAAATAACTCTGTACCGCTTCACTGGTAGTGCAAGTCCCTTACAATAGAGTATTCCTAGTTCCTCCCTCGCATCCATTGTATCAGTGCTGTCCTTCATTCATATCACTTATCCAAAGCTACAATCAATCAATATACATTGTTGTTATTTTGAACAAACTGTTACCTTGTTAACAGTTAACTGTTAGAGTAAAAAAAATACTTTATTTTACCTTCAGTTATTTCTTCTCTGACACTCTGTACACAGATCAGAGTTTATGACCTATATCATATTTTTTTCTCTCTGAAGAACTTCTTTTAAGATCTTGCAAGTCAGGTCTCTTGGTGACAAATGCCAAATTCTTTCAACTTTCTTTGAGAAAATCTTTATTTTATTTATTATTTATTCTTTAAAGATTTTATTATTTACTTTCAGAGAGAGGGGAAGGAAGTGAGAAAGAGAGAGAGAGAAACATGCAAGTGATACATTAGTAGGTTTGCCTCTCACACGCTCCCAACTGGGGATCTGTCCTGCAACCCAGGCATGTGCCCTGACTGGGAATAGAACCAGCGTCCTTTCAATTTGCAGGCCGGCACTCACTCTACTGAACCACATCAGCCAGGGCTCTTTATTTCTAAAGGATTATTTTGCTTGATACAGAATTCCAGGTTCATCGTTTTGTTTTTTTCCTTTCAACACTTTGTAAATATTTCATTCTACTTTTGTTTGCATGGTTTCTGAAGAGAAGTCTGATGTAATTCTTATCTTTGCTCCCCTCTGGCTTCTTTTTTGGTTTTCTTTAATCTTGATTTTTCTGTAGCTTGATTATAATATGTCTAGGTGTAGATTTTTTTTTTTTTGGCATTTATCTTCTTTGGTGTTCTCCAAGCCTCCTGGATCTGCGGTTTGGTGTCTTTCATTAATTTTGGAAAATTTTCAGTCATTACTTCTTCAAATATTTCTTCTTTTCCTTTTTCTCCTTCTGGTATTTCCATTATGTGTATATTACAACTTTTGTAAGTGTCCCAAGGTTCTTGGCTATTCTTTTTAAATTTTTTTCTCTTTAATTTTCAGCTTGGGAATTTTCTACTAACACTTCACTGATTCTACTTCACTGATTCTTTCCTCAGCCATGTTCAGTCTACACCAAGGGCATTCTTAATTTCTGTTGCAGCATTTTTGATTTCTAACATTTCCTTTTGATTCTTTCTTAGAGTTTCCATTTCTCTGCTTACATTATTCCTGTTCTGGCATGTTGTCCATTTCCTTATTAGAGTCCTTAGCATATTAATTATAGTTCTTTGAGTCCACCCTGATAATCCCAAAATTTCTTGTCATCTGGTTCTGATGCTTCCTCTGTTTCTACAAACTGTGTTGTTTGCCTTTTAGTATGCCTTGTAGTTTCAGGTTTTTTTGTTGAAAGCCAGATAGGATGTATATGAGGTTTTATGTTTATCTGGCAAGTTAGGCTATGTTTCCTATCTCCTGTAGCTGTAAGTATCAAAGACAAAAATTTCCTTTGGTGTCCTTGTTTTTGTCTCCCCTGTTGTCTTTGGGTTTCTAGAGACCTCTTCAGTAAGATCTGAGACTTGCAGTTCAATAGGCCTAAGATTAGGTCTCAGTTTCTGAGTGAGCCTGCAGCCCTGGACCTTCACAAGTGCTTCTTAGTCACCCCTCTCTCCTCTAAGGTGAGACAGGAAGGCTAGAAGGGGCTGGAGTTGACTGTTTCCCTTCTCCAAGTCATTTAGGTTCTGGCAAAACAGTGTCCTTTGAGGGCAGGCCTTGTTAAGAACAGAGGGCCCTGGGTGTGCTTTAAAATGGCTGTCTTTCCCATCTCCCTGCCAGAAGCATGAGGGGATATTTTTCTGATCTTCACCTTGAGAACCCTAGTGGGCTCCTGGAGGTAAAATTCACCCCCCACCCAAGATTGAGTCCCCACTTGTCCACACTGAGCTTCCAGCAATTCGTCAATTACAGTTTAAGTTTTCCTATGGTAGTTGCCCCATCAGTGGGCTTCTGTCCCGATGAACTGTGCTTATCTGTACCTACCTATCTCTTCAGATTTGGGGGCAGTGGTTTGCCCTGTGACCTTAGTTCTCTGATGTGTTTAAGAAGAACTGTTCAGCTTTCTTCTTGTTGTGAGGACAGGAGTGACAATGTCCAAGTTCTTTTTCATGTTAGACTTGTCTCAGTGTTTGAAGACATGGATTCCAGAACCCAGTTATAGATGAGTGTTCTGAAGTAAATCAAGCTGAATTAAAATCCTGGCTCTGCTACTGGCTAATGCTTGTGTGACTTGGTAACGTTATTGAATACTTATTTGTGCCTTGGTTTTCTCATCTGTAAAAGAGGGTTCTATCTTACAGGGTTATGGTGAAAGTGAATTTAGAAAATGCATGTCAAGCAATAAGGAAAGGGCCTAGCATGGAATGGGAGCTCAGTAAGTGTGAGCTGTTATCATCCCCCCACCCCCACCCCATACACACACACCATATGCTTTCAATGCTGAGTCTTCTTTTTGCCTGGAATGCTCTTCCATCTGTCTAACTTCTGCGCATCCTGCACAGCATTGTTTACTTCTTGAACTAACAAAGTATGTTCAAAATTTCTATCTATTTTAGATACAGTGACCATATAATTTATCATCCAAATTGGGACACTTGAGAGTGAAAGCAGGTGCTATTAATAATTACCCCATGGCAACAGTCCTAGACAGACTAGGAGAGATGGTCATCGCAGTTTTAGATGCCTCTTTCCCTGGCTTTCCACTGCTCCCAGTGTCTGTCAACAGCTTTGTTTACTCTGCTGTCCTTGATTTATTCTGAAACTCCTTGACGGCAGGCTTGGTGCCTCACAGCCATGGCTGGGAGTCTCTCACAGGACGGGTGTGCATCACACACACAGACACTGAAATGATGACAGTGGTTGTGCCATGTTGATTTTCATCTTTTATCTGTGATTATTTCTACATTCCATGTGATCCCATGCTTTCTACCTCCTTCAGATGAATCTATTCTATCTTCTGGAGCCTTGCTCACATCCCACCCCTCTTGGGAAGTGCCCATTGAGGGCTGTGTTGCCTCGCCCCTCTGCTTCTGCTCATCTCCTGTATTACTGCTCCTGTACATACTATATAGCGTCTCACTGGTGGGTTCTTGTTTCCAAGTCTGACTCAGCTCCCCAAGGACAGGCACTGTGTTGTCTCTTTTCCCAGTTTCCCCCACAGCATGATCAAGCACGGGGCTGGCCACCAGTGGGCATCCTGGAAACTCATGCTGGCACCCAGTTGCTGAGTCTGGTGACCCATCACTGAGGCCTTCCCAAACCGAGTAGATAATGGCAGTGGCTGGTGAAAGCAGGCAGTCTACCACAGTGGAAGGTGCTCAGGGCCTCAGGCAGGCTTTGGTTTGGGGGACAGTCTTCATTTTCCCTGTATTCCTTAAGTCCACAGTTTTGTGTGTGAGCAAGATGGATGCTGACCTGTCTGGCTTTAACATTGATGCCCCCCGTTGGGACCAGTGCACTTTCCTTGGGCGGGTGAAGCACTTCTTCAATATCACGGACCCGCGCACGGTCCTGGTATCAGAGCAGAAGCTGGACTGGGCCAAGGTGATGGTGGAGAAGAGCAGGTGAGCAGTTAGGGGAAGGGGCAGGAGGCATTGGGACAATATTGATGAATCCCCTAAGGAGGAGGTGGAAACTGAAGATGAGGGAGTAGGCAGAAATCTCAGGAAGGAGGGAGAAGTTAGAGTAGGATGACTTGGGGTGGGGAGATGGTGAGTTAACTCTGCCTATTATCCTTGGGTGATAGGATGGGGGTCGTGCCCCCAGGCACCCCAGTGGAGCAGCTGCTGTATGCCAAGAAGCTGTATGACTCCGCCTTCCACCCTGACACCGGGGAGAAGATGAATGTTATCGGACGGATGTCCTTCCAGGTTCCTGGCGGCATGATCATCACAGGCTTCATGCTCCAGTTCTACCGGTGGGACCCAGGAACAAGGCATTGGGAGGTGCAGCCACTTGGGTCTGCTAGGCAGGGAGCAATATTATGATAATAATAATAATAGCCATCTTTATTGAAACTTGTCATATACTAGATACTGGGCTAAATTCTTTGCATGTGTTACCTCATTTAATTTTCTCAGCTGCCCTACAGAGAGGTACTTTTATCATCTCCGTTTTATAGATGAACAACTGAGATTCAACAGAGGTTATATGACTTGTCCAAGTTCATACAGCCAGGAAGGATTGGTAGCTGAATTTTAACTGAGGCAGTCCTCTCTAGGATGCTCAATGAATAAACTATCCCAATTTCCTCTTTAAAAAGTGTTTATATTGAACAATGAATTAATGTATTTTTATAATGTAATATCCCAGGATATAAAATAGGAAGACCCTTCCAGCTCAGTTGGGGAGAGACTGAACTTTGTCACTGCTGGTTATGTGACAAACCCCTTCCTCCCCCTTCCTCTCTTCTGTCCTTCTCTCTCCCTGCCATGCGTTCATTTGAGCCAGGCCTTGGGCCCCAGCTGTTAAGAATATAAAGACTTTAGTCCTGCCCTAGCTGGTGTGGCTCAGTTGGTTGGGTGTGAAGATTGACACCTGCAAACCTGAAGGTCGCCAGTTTGATTCCTAGTCAGGGCACATGCCTCGGTTGCGGGCTCAGTCCCAGGTTGGGGCGTGTGCAAAAGGCAGCTGGTCAATGTTTCTCTCCCTCTCCCCCTCCCTTCCCCTCTCTAAAATCAAAAGGAAAAAAAGACTTTAGTGCCTCCCCTCAAGTAGCTCCCAATCTTGTTGAAGAGACCTGGAAGTAAACAGTTACAGTCCAGCTTGCTAAATTGTAGGTTGAGAAGACAATATGGAGTTGTAGGAGCAGGGGGCATGGACTGTCTCAGGAAGGGCAGGGGAAGGGTCAGAAAGGTTTTAAGAAAGAAGTGATTTCTCAACCGGGCAGGATTTAGGCATGTATGGAACGGAGAATGAGTGTGTGTGTGTATGCGTTCATGTCCCAGGCAAAGGGGTGAGACTGTGCAAAAGCACAGGTGCATAAAACGTGGGAAAAGTTTGGGGAACAGCCGGTAACATGGTTTGACGTGTGTATACCAAGCCCTCACTGCCATTCTACCCCCCTCTTCTTACTGGTAGAACAATGCCAGCAATCATCTTCTGGCAGTGGGTGAACCAGTCCTTCAATGCCTTAGTCAACTACACCAACAGGAATGCGGCTTCCCCCACGTCAGTCAGGTAGGAGGCTGCAACCCCAGTCTGTCCACAGAGGTCTGGAGGAAGCAGCTGTCCTTTTTGCCTCCAGGGGAACCGCCCTTCTAAAGGGTTCCCAGGCTGTCAGTCCTCCCTGGGTGGGCCTCGCACTGGACCGAGTGTCTCTTGTCAGGATTTGGAAGTGTTTTCTTATGCTGACAAGGAGTACCTTTTTCCTAGACCAACTCAGAATGTGTTCATTCTAAAATGTTTCTTCTACATTCATTCCACAAGTAGTTCAGGAGTGTGTATTTTATGCCAGGCATGGTTCTAGGTGCTGGGGATACATTTGAATAAGACGTGTGTGGTCCCTTCTCTTGTGGAATTTAAGGTCTTCAAAGAAATAGAGCACAATAGCTTCAGATTGTGATGTGATTGCTGCCAGTAAGGGAAGACACAGATGACAAGACAGAGAACAGCAGAGAGGTGTCTGTAGACAGTCCTTCCCGTAGAGCCGACATTTCAGCTGAGTTCTGAAGCGTCAGGATGTACTTAGCTGTGAAATCCCAGGGCAGAGTACCCTGGATAGGGAGCCACAGTAGGCAGAGGCTATGAGGCAGGAAGAAGCTTGGCATGCATGTTTACAGTACAGAAAGGAGGCCCAGGGGGCCAAAGCATCGTGGGGTGGGGCAGAGGTCACAAGATGACCCTGGGGACAGATCACATGAGCTTCTCAGGCATGAAGCTTCGTTTCCAGACCTTCTCACTCAAACAAATGGTATTACCCTCAGCAGGAAGGGCTCCCCACTCCCACGCCTCTCTCTCTTCTCCATTAGGCAGATGGCCCTTTCCTACATCACAGCCACAACCACTGCGGTGGCCACTGCTGTGAGCATGAACATGTTGACAAAGGTACTGTCTGGGGCTGCTGTGGGCATGATGGCCACTAGGGGGCAGCAAAGTCCGAGGGAGAACTAGGCATCTCCTCAGGCTGGGACAGTTGGGGTATAACGGGAGTCCAGTCAAGTGGCGGTAAATACAGCGGGGCTGTCCTCAGGTTGGTCTTTCTGGAGCCTTTGAGGGAGTTTGGTTCCCAGATGAATGTCTGGATGTGTGGCAGTAGCAAAGTCTGATCCTTGTTTTATAGTCCATAAGCCCCTCCACTCCCGTCTTGCAGTGAGCCTGAACAAATCCTGTTGTTCCCTTCCCCCAACAGAAAGCTCCACCCCTGGTGGGCCGCTGGGTGCCCTTTGCTGCTGTGGCTGCTGCTAACTGTGTCAACATCCCAATGATGCGACAGCAGTGAGTACAGGGATCCCTCTTCTTTCCTACAAGCCACGAGGTCAGCAGGGAAACCAAGGCAAGAAACCAAGGCAGTGGGTGGCTTTGGGGGTCGGGTGGGGTGGGGGGCTGCCAGGCTGTGCTTCTGAAAGGTCCTTCAGGATCGACTGCTCCAACAGTGATGACCACTGGAGTGACGGATAACTTAGGTTTCATCTGTGATTGAGTATGTGGCAGTCATTTTTTGGCTGGTGTCAGATGGGGGGAGAGGGTGAGCCTGTGGAGCTCTAAACTCAATCATGTCCTTGAAACTGCAATTTTATTTAAGTTGTGAACTCTGCCTACTGCCAAAACCCTGGGGATGGCTTACAGGATGAAATGTAGCAGAGCGAGGTGTCCAAAGAGAGAACAGAGCCAAGAAGCTTTGAAAGAAGCCAGAGGAGTAGATAGATGTTTTCCAGGCACCCAGTTCTAAACTTCATAGCAGGAAAGGTAAAAGGAGAAACCCACTGTGTCTCACAGTTTTTATTTCTTGACTACAGAAAGCATAGATGTTCCTCTGTTATAAAAGTGAATGAATGATGTAATATATGTAAAGCCCTCAAAATAGCACCTAGAACATAACAAATGCAGCATAAGTGTTAGCTTTTATTGTTGCTGTTGTCATCATTGCCTTCATCATCCCCAACTTCTACAAGCAACATTTTCTTCGAACTACTTGTAAATGGAAATTTATCATGCTGGCCCTTGCTGAGAGTGTGCACTACCAGACTAGTTCTGCGCGCACATCACGCCTCTCCTCTTTCCCTCCCCCATCCAGGTGCTCCTTCCTATTAAATGAATAAGTTGCAGCCACCTGCCTGGCTTTGGGTTAAGTGCTGTCAAGAATTGGCCTGAGAACAATAGCCAGAGCAGCTACTGTTTGTGGCGTGGTCACTCTGGGTCAGGCACTGGACTAAGCACTTTGCTGACATTGTCCTGTTTTATCCTCACCAAGTCCTATGAAGTCAGTGCCGTGATTGTTTCCATTCTGCAGATGAGGATAACCGAATCTTTAGAAGGATTATGGAAGTTGCTTATGATGAGACACTTCGTCTGCAGTTTCAGGATCCAGCCTAGGAAGTCTGGGCTTAGGACTAGCTCTCTTAACCACTATCCTAGATCACTTAAGAAATACCACTCACTGGAGTGCAGAAGGAGGGTCACAGGGCCAGGCTGCAACAGGGTGGCTTCCTAGAGCTTGAGTGTCCTGGCCTTGGTCCCCTAGTGTTCCACATTGCTGGCAGGCTTCCAGCACCCCTTTCCCAAGTCTAGCAACTCCTGTCTGTGTTTAGGGAACTCATCCAGGGCATCTGTGTGAAGGACAGGAATCACAATGAGATCGGTCATTCTCGGGTGAGCAGAGGCCTCCCTTTGGGTGGGAGGAGGGAACTTCCTTTCATACCCTGTCCTGTCCTTAGTGGTCAGATCAGGCCTGGGCTCCATTATAGGATCTCGCTTATTCTACTAGCATTCCCCTCAGTTTTCCGTATATGTCTCTATTGAGAACATTTCTCATCCTTTCTCCATCATTTCTGGCCTTGGAGTCATAGAAGTCTGGCTGGTTGGGTGAGGATTGGGTAAAGTCACTAAGCTCCTGGCAGCTCCATCCCTTCCCCTATGGCAACTCAGACTTGGCTATGACCCTGACCTTGACCCAGCCCTGGATGCTGGATAAGGTCATTCCTGACAACTTACTCTTTTCTGCCCTCAGCGAGCTGCGGCCATAGGCATCACCCAAGTGGTTATTTCTCGAATCACCATGGCAGCCCCTGGCATGAGTAAGATGGGGACGTCTTCCTCTCCTGGGGGCCCTTGGAACACATGACAGAGGCCTAAGCCACATTCGGCTTTTGGGTGGGAGGTGGGACCCCAGCCTCTATAGCCATGTTTCTCGTACTAGTTTGCTTGAGGCCTGAAAGCCATGGGAGAACCACGCTGTAGTTCCTGGAACGTCCATTATCAGGCATTTTAAGTCCTTTTCATTCAACACATATTCCTCAAGTACCTTCATTGTGCTGGACACAATGCGGGGTGCTGGGGGGACAGTGAGAGAGAAAATAAATCCGCTGCCCTGGTTGTGCTTCCAGCAGGGGCATATTACAGAGCAGATAAAACAATCTGTTTCCATGAGCCTTCCAAGATAGTTTTCAGTTTTGAGAAGGACACTTTGGGCCTGGGGTACATGTTTTATTATTGTAGATGGGCTTTGAGAAGCACTTTTTGCTGGGACTTGGGGGACAAGTTGAAGTGGCCATGCCTACAGTCTGCCATTCTTCTCCCAAATGAAAAGTGTTCTCTGGCACTTCTGGGGAGGAAGGGGAATCAGTCCCTGCTATGGCTTTGGAAAGGGGTCTTAGGGAGAGTCGTACAGATCCTCCAAGACTCTCCCTGGTTTCTTTCAGTCTTATTGCCAGTCATCATGGAAAGGCTGGAGAAGCTGCATTTAATGCAGGTGAGTGGGGTTCCCCTTTGCCCCAGCTACATGTGTTTCTGGGAGCTCCTGATCCTCTCATCTTTCTCTCTAGCTACCAGCTTTCCTCTCGCTCAGGCAGGGCCCATACCAGTCCCCAATGGCTGTCTGCTTTAGACACCAGGGCCGATTGCTTGGCCTTGTCTACAGCAAGCAGAACCCCTTCTCTCCTTCAGGGCCAATGGTTTCATGCCTGTGGGTTTCTAGCTGGCTGATTGGTGTGGGTGGGGCAGATGTGGGGTTCACCTTAATGTATATAAATCCCATGTGGGTCTTTCTTTTGTTTTTGTGCAGAAAGTCAAGGTTCTGCATGCGCCATTGCAGGTTGTGCTGTGTGGGTGCTTGTGAGTAATGTGTTTTCTTGGTTTGGGTTCTATGGTGGCTGGGCCACACAAGATCTGTCTTCTTGGGTCACCTGGGCTGAAGAACATGTACTCCTTTACCTGCCTTCCAAAGTGCCTGAGCTCACAACACCTGTGGTCCATCCAGAAAGCTCTCACTTGACCTTTTTTGGAGGAAACCAGGCTAGCTAGCCTCTATGCTCACATCCGCATAGAAAGCGGAGTGCTTGGGTACCCTCCTGTCCCAGGGTTTTCCCTCTGACCTTAAGTCTAGAGAAGGAACAAAAATGATGAGACGATCCCACCAGGAAAATGAAATGATGATTATGTGACATGATAGAGGTATTAGTTAACCCTAAAGAAATCATATTGCAATATATAAATGTATCAAATCAACACATCGTACGTCTTGAACTTGTGCATTGTCATATGTCAACTATATCTCAAATAAACAGATAAAATAAAGAGACAGAAATGATGAGACAGCCTGGGGCTGTCAGGTGTCCCAGCCACATGTCATGGCAGCATTCTTAGGTGCCTGCCATTGACTGGACATGTCCCACCATGAGTCATGCTTTACAGGGTGACAGGGCTAATGGCAGCAACAACAACTGACATTTGTTGGATGTGTCTGCTGTGCTAATGCTTCGCATCTGTGATTTCACTTGGCCTGGTCTACAGGGAGCAAGCAGAGCCCCTCCTCCTCCCCTCAGGGTCACGGAGGAATATGCACTGTATAAATACATCATCTTCCTTTACCAAAAAAAAAAAAAGAACCCGAGGCCTGGAGAGATGAAGACATTGACTCAAGGGTATACAGCTGATAATTGCTGGAGCTGAGATGGGTCCTCGGCAGACGTGCTGTACTTCTGCTAATTGCATGAGCACCGACTGGGCAGTTGGTTACTGCAGGCTGGGTGCTGTGCACAGGCTGTCTCACGGAATCCTCACAGAAACCCTGTGAGGTCAGCACTCTTGTCCTGTCTTTGCTGGCTCAGAGATAGTAATGTGCCCCAGCTTGTGCAGCTTTCAAGTGTCAAAGCTGTGCTAGGAACCCAGGTCTGTTAGACTCCCAAATCCTGTAAGACATGATTCTGGACCCACATCATCTGAAAACTTGTTAGAAGTAGACTCAATGCCTTCCCCAGATCTACTGAGTCAGCGTCACATTTTGATAAGTTCCTGAATGATTTGTATGCATAATGAAGTTTGAGAACGCCTGCCCTTTACTGTTCTCCTAACAGTCCCAATGTTCAGTGACTAGAGGATAGGAACCTTCGGGTTCACGCCCCTCACTGTGGGTGCATGTGCTCTTGAGGGCTGTTGCTTGTACATCCTAGTGACTTCATGTGCTTGAACTACAGGGGTCCATAGTGGAAAGGAAGGGGGGTGGTGGAGGAGGCTGATTTTATTCTGTGCCAGAATGAATATTCTGGTACTGAGAGGCCAGGAGAAGGATTGAAAGGAGAGGTGCTGTAGGGCCAGTTGGGAAGGCAGGCCAAGCAAATGGGCATCTCCCTAATCCTTTAGGGTTCTCAGCAAGGGCCTATGCGAGGGGCTGTGGAGAAATGCCCCCTAACACTTCCGTTTCTCCTTTTTTTTTCCAGCCTTATCTTCATGGTGCCAGTGGCATGTGGGCTCTTCCCACAGAAATGGTATCAGCTACTCATTCCTTACTCTGTTTTACCAAATGTCCTGTCCCTCCTCTCCCTGACCTGCTTGCTGTCCCAAAGGAGAGAGGGAGGGGCAGGGAGAGCAGCATTTGCCCAGGGACAAGTGCCTATCAGCCTAAACTGCATGAATGGTAAAGCAGAACACATCTCCAAGGGAATGAATTGCTACCTCCCAGAGGAGCGAGGGCTGCCAAGGGGAACAACAAGTGACTACATCCCACTGGTTGGGTTATTACATAAATCTGCCCTGGCTGGCTCTGGTCTTTGAAACTGAACATAGGGACAGGTACTCGTTCTGGCTCACGTTTGCCAGCGGGTGGATAACTTGAACCTCTTCATTTCCCTTGCACGTCATGGAACGGGAACATCAGGTTGGTGGGAGGAAGGACTAGCTCTAGGAGACCAGCTGTAGCTTGAATAAATACCGAGAAGATGCCTATCCCCCCCTCCTTAGTACTCTTAGCTCAGTACTCATCTGTTAGACATCACTTGTGTTCGAGCACTGTGCTTGTAATCTTGCGAAGAAGATGGAAGGTGAGCACCAGGGAGAAGGAAATCAGGCCTCAGGAGAGGTAACAGCAGTGTTTTGTGTACAGAGGCTGTTACTATTCTGATGGCACGATAGGGAAGGGCATTCTTAGAGGTGACATCTGAGTTGGACTTTAAGGGTCATTTGCTGCTGTCCCGGTAGCATACTCATTACCCCTCCTCTCTTCTCAGTGAATTGCCAGTTTCCTATCTGGAACCGGAGCTCCGAGACACCATCAAGGCCAATTATGGAGAACTTGTGTCTTATGTCTACTTCAATAAGGGTCTCTAAATGCCTCACCTCAGCCAGGACCAGTCTACATTTATACTCACCAGCTCCTCCTTAGCCATCAGTGCCCTCATTCCTCTTGGCCGACAGGGCCTAAGGCCAGGGTGGATTTGAGAGTGGGGGTGCGAGGATGCCTCATGCTTCTACTCAGGCACTTGGTTTATTGGGCTCCCAGAGATAACAGTGAACAAGGGTAGAAAGACCAAATCTTCTATCTGCTCCCCCATTAACTCCCATACCCTGGAGACCAGGAGCTGAGTCCCCCTCAGGGAGAAGTTGCTGGGAACTGAGGGAGACACTCAACAAACTGATTGGAAAAATTGGGGAAACTTTGGGATTCTGGTTCCAGCCAGAATTGGGGAAGAGCCCCAGGAACAAAGAGAAGCTCCTACTCCTTTTTCCTCTTCCACGTCAACTTTGCTCAAGCTATGAAACCTTTACCCACGCAGTTCTAGCTAACGCAGGAAGTGAGGGGCTAGTCTGTTTCACTTTGGGGCTCATCTCCACTCTTCCCCATTCTCCTCATTGCCCTAGTCAGAAGGGTTCTCCAGGAGTGCTGCTAACCTTGAGTTATCAGGCACCAGGGAGTCCTTAGTGCTAGGAAAGGTCACTGTGTGGGGCAGCAGAGTTCCGTGGTGCTTCAAGCTCTGTCTATTGATACCGACTTTGTTCTGTTGCTCTAAAATCGTGTCTTATTTTACTTCTGTGCTTAAAAGATAATTCCACAAACTGAGTAGAAAGGATGTATGTAAGCATGAACCACACATTGTAATGGGTATAATTTCCTGACTGCCTCCCTTCCTCAGCCCATTAGATTGAACACCAGAGAAAGACTGGTGTGTACTGACTAGGAAAGGGAAGTTTTATTTGGATGCCTGTAAGAGAAAATCAGCCAAGACCAAAGAGCACAGCCACTTGCCCTTCCCAGCTTGGCTGCTGTAGGTGATTTCTCCAGCTCCCTGAGGGGCTATTGTGGCATTCCTGGGGTCAATGTCTCTATGAGTTTTGTCTTGTAGAATTTGCTGACTGTTCAAAGGACACTGCTGTGAATTGAATAAATTTCTTGAAAGAGCACAATGAACTGTTTGCAGACTGAGTTAATAATGCCTGGATGGAAAGCCGGACCTGGACTTCCTTTGGCCTTGGCATGGAGGAGGGTATCACAACTTTAAGGGGAACCTACGTGTCTGAAGCCAGAGGCCATTTCATTTCCATTATTACAAGAGGAAAATCTGCCTATCTTTGCTGGAAGCTCCAGAGGTCTCCCAGAATGGGAGATGTGTTACACCAGAGCAGGAGTTGGCAAATTGCGACTCAAGGGCCCAAATCAGCCTGCTACCTGTTTTTATGTGCCTGGGGATTAAGAATGATTTTTACATTTTTAAAATCCTCACCTGAGACTATGTTTTTTTGTTGCTTTTAGAGATAGAGGAAGGGAGGGAGGGAGAGACAGACAGACAGACATCAATTGGTTGCCTCCTGTGCGCCTCCTGGCTGGGGATTGAACCCTCAACCTAGATATGTGACTCAACCAGGGATCAAACCCACAATCTTGTTGTTTTGGATGACGTTCCAACCAACTGACTTGTGTGCTCAGGGCAAGAATGGCTTTTACATTTTTAAAGGGTTGTAAAGAAAAAAATATGTGACCGAGACCCAATTTATTAGTATGTAGCACTTAGAACCTAAAGTATTTACTCTTTGGCCCTTTATGGGAAAAGTTTCCTATACTCTGGAGTAATAGCTCTAAAGAAGCATGCATCGTGATCACCTGGAGAGGTTGTTAAAACACAGATCATACGACCTCATCCCCCAGAATTTCTAATTATGTAGGTCTAGGACAGAGCCTGAGAATTTGCATTTCTGGTATTTTTCCAGTGATAATGATTCTATGTACTACACTTTTCTTTTTTATTTAATTAAATTTATTGGGCTGACATTGGTTAATAGGATAATACTGGTTTCAAATGTATATTTCTAAGGTACAAAATCTGTATATTGTACTGTGTGCCCACCATTTGAAGTCAAACCACCGTCTGTCACTGTGTATTAGTCTCTCCACCCCACCCCCACCCCTGCATTCCCTCTGTCAACCACTACATTGCTGGCTGCGTCCATGAAGTTTCAGTTTTATATCCCACATATGAATGAAATCATAGGTTCTTAACTTTTTCTGACTTATTTCACTAATCATAATATTCTCAAGGCCCATCCATGTTGACGCAAATGGCAGTATTTTGTCTTTTCTTATGGTGGAGTAATATATGTATATATATATATCACGTAATATATGTATATATATATATCACGTCTTTTTTAACCAGTCCTCTATCAAAAGACACTTTGGTTGTCTCTACATCCTGCACTTGAAGGACCACTGCTCTAATGAGAAAGGGCCTCTTCCCTGTGCTCAAAAGTACTGGCTGCAATTTAATATCCCGCCCTATTTAAAAAAATAAAAATATAATTTATGTAGCATTAATTCATCCTTTTAAGTGTATAATTTAGTGGTTTGTAGTATACTCAACGAAGTTGTGTAACCATCATCACTAATCCCAGAACGTTTTCATTAACCGAAAGAAACTACGTGTTAGCAGTCACTCCGTCATCCCCCAACCCCAGCCCCTCACAATCCCCAATCTACTTTCTGTCTCTATGGTTCTGCTTATTCTGGATGTTCATGTAAATGGAATCACATAGTATGTGGCCTTCTGTGTCTGGTTTCTTTCACTTAGCATCATGTTTTCAAAGTTCATCCATGCTATAACATGTGCAATTTGATTTTAGCTGATGTCAACAGAAAGTTCTGTGTCTTGGAGCTAGTTTTCTTAGGATAGGAGATTTGACTTCAGCTTTGCCCATTGCCAAAGGCAAATAGGAAAAATATTCCCAGAGCTCAAAAGCAGTGTGACACTGATGTTCCTTCAAAAGTCAACAACTTTTCCCTTTTGTTCCCAGTTCCTTAAGCCTCCTGGCATTCCTCCTCTCTGCATAGACTATTACTCTTTGGAAAAGTCTGGATTATGTAGCAGCTACAGTTCAGAGGCACTTTTAAAATTGTTCACTTAAATTGCATCTTAACTCCATTTTGTAAAGCTTCTGCTTTCTTTCAGTTGGCTCCTGAGGGATGTGAAAATAAAGTTGGTTAGGGTCACTAAAATGCCTTGGTGTGGGAAGTGCTAATCCAGACTATGCAAGGTTTAGTGTTTGTCCTGTTCAGTAGCCCAGTTTGAGCTCTCAGGTAAAGGGAGAAAGGGAAGCTGGGACGAAATTCCTCTGTTTGCCAAATTGAAACCATTAGGGTTTCCTAATGATGATGATAACTTTATCTTGCCTTTATAACTTTTTTAAAAATTATTTTTTAACTTTATTGACTTGAGAGAGAGAGAAACATTGCTTTGTTCAATTTACTTATGCATTCATTGGTTGTTTCTTGTATGTGCCCTGATCAGGGATAGAACCCACAACCTGGTGTATTGGGATTATGCTCTAACCAACTGAGCTAGCCAGCCATGGCCACCTTTATAAAATTTTTGATGCCAGGATTAAGAATTTATGTATGAAAATAATCAGGCCCTTGCTTAGTACTCCATCTTCACTTATTCCCTAGGGAGCTTGATTGTGGGGTAAATTTCTAGTTAATCTGAGACTGGCAAAAATACTTGTCACCTTTTGTAGCACTTGGGAAAGCAGAATCAAGATAGAGGCAAAACAATGGACATTCTTATGTTGGGGCAAAATCAATTTTCTTTACTCTTAACCTATTTCCCACTTTGCTACCATTTAAGCCAAGAACAAACTCCCGTGGGCTCAGCTATGGGCCAGGCTGTATAATACTTTGGCAGGTTTTTGAGAGAGAATTGGTAGCTACGGGCAGCTAGCTTTATGGGTCTTCATTTGATTTTACTATCATGGATTAATTTCATAGTTGGGTACTGTACAGGATGTTGTAGGGATTTCTTAAAAAATGAATAAGACTTGGTGTGCCATACAAAAAGCTGCAAATTTGGTAGGAGGGGTCAGCCAGGCAGATACAGATTAGATACACTGTGGGGGAAGTGTTAAGTGAATCTCTAGAAGAAACAAGGGGGTGGGAACTAGGAGTTTGTAAACAGAGAACTGTATGTTTTAGTGTAAATGAAGTCGAGTGTATTGTACTATACAGCACAGCACATGGAGGATCTCATAAGTGTTCCTTTCAGTGTGGGCAGAATGTGCGGGTGGCAGGTGAGATAAAGACAAGTATGCAGGCACCAGGACACAGAGAGGACCATATTGAAAAGTTTGGGCTATATATTCGTAGGTAATTGAAGTACTTTAAGAGGGAAAGCCATGAGACAATAAAGTGTGTGTGTGTGTGTGTGTGTGTGTGTGTGTGTGTGTGTGTGTTAGAGCATCCTTGCAGTGGTGTGTGAAAGGAGACCATTTGTATTTAGCCAGGAGATGAGAACATGGATTGATGCGATTAGGGTGGATTTCAAGAGTTATTTTTGAGGTAGAGTCAATAGATTTTTGTTCCTGAAACTTGGGGCGACAAAGTACTGTGCATCAGATAAAGGTACTATCTCATAGGGAATTCAAGTTGACCTAAGCTACTGCTTGGGCAGTTTGAGACCAGGAGAGGGATCCTGGTACTGGAGCTGTGCTTCAAGACAAAAAATATCAAAAGATTGTTTAGATTGCAGTTGTTTTATTTTTTAGGAGCGCCCGGTTACCTTCTAAAAAAACAAAAACCAAAAGAAAGACAAAGAAAACATTTGCCAATACCATTTATTATCTTTCACTATACCCTTTCTCTTTCTTTGCTAAAGTGTGGGAATTTAGTACTTCCGCCACACTCAAGATGGCTATACCCGAATTAGACTTTTCAATGCTATACGTTCTAGGCGGCCCCGCCCCCTTTCGGACCTACTTCTGCCTCTCTGCATTTACAACTTGCAGCACTCAAGATGGCCCAGCTTCCTCCTACTTTTCATTGGCTGCATCCCTCTGGTTTTCCGTCTTCGTGAGGCGGAACTTAGATTTGATCGACAGCTATTTCGATCAATGGACGAAGGGCAGAGGCCAGTGAAGCGCTGGAACTGGAGAACCTCCCCAGTGCCTGGGAGGGTGTTTTGGCTGGGGTGGAGCAGAGCCGGAAGCGGGAGGGGGCGGGGGGGGGAGTGAAACAGGAAAAGAAGGGAAGAAGGAAGAAGAGGAAAGAGGAGGAGAGGGAGGAGGAGGGTGGTGGCGGCGCCCTGGCGGAGGAGCAGGAGCAGGAGGGGGATGGAGAGGAGAAGGCTCCTGGGTGGCATGGCGCTCCTGCTCCTCCAGGCGCTGCCCAGCCCCTTGTCAGCCAGGGCTGAACCCCCGCAGGTAAGGGGGAGGGGCGTCCGGACCAGGCTGGGCGCCTGGGGGTCGTCGAGGCCTGGCTGGAGGGGGCTGGAGACGGCCTCGCTGATAGCTGGAGGAGGCTGAAGGAGTGTTGTTGCCAGGAGTTGAGGGGTCGCGAGAGGGGCACCCAGGCTTGGAGTGGACATAATCTAAGGGGGCGTCGGTTTTAGCTGAGGGACACCTGTTTCGGGGTCAGGAAGGTGGCAGAGGCTTGGAGCCAAGCAAGTGCGGGGCCTTTGAGACGGCACTTAGGTCAAGTGGGCTGGGATGACTGTGACTAGATAGTGGTGCCAAGCTGGAGCATGTGGGGTGCATTCCTGGTCCCCGGTGGAGCAAGTCTCCTAGGCAGCGATGCCGCGTGTACAGTCCGTGCGGGTCGGGGTACGTGGCTACTGAGCTGGCCTGAGAGCGAGGAGGGGCTGAGAGGATATTTATTTCAGGCTGGACTGGGGCGAGTTGTGAGGGCACCCTTTTTAATGGTGTTGGAGTTAGTGGTTGGAGGCAGGAATCTTGAAAGGCAGGTGGGATGAAGTGAAGGGACCCCTCAGGAGGAGGGCACACTTGAGCTCTAGTAAGCTCTTACTGTTAGGCTGGCTGGTCTGGGAGAGCCGGTCCCTGGCGCTGGTCTGGGCCAGCCTGAGGCTTTGGAGCAAACGGTGGTGCTGCAAATGGAGCACCCCAGCTTTTCTTGCTGGGTGGCTTGCTTTTTATCGAGGCAGAGAAGCTGGCTTGTGTTGATTCCAGCTCCAGCGGGCATTTCGAAACCTTAATGGGAGCATTACTCCTGGTGCCAAGTTGGGTGGGGTGCACTAGGGGTAATCACTCCTTCTTCCCTTGCATTTGGCAAGGCTTTACCATTCTCTTTTCTTCACTTTCTGTTCCCTTCCCTGTCTTTTCAGAGTCTGTACAGCTTAGCGCTTGAACTTTGTGTTGTGATCAAGAGTAGAAGCAGAGTCCCAGCAAAAACACATATCTTTTACGTAGGAGTTCATGGGCTGCCTATTCACATAGGTGTGCATCTTTGTTTTGCCCATTAGTATCCTTTATTTTAAAAATGTAAATGAGACTCACATAACAAACTATTTAAAACCGTTTCACCATTTTAAAGTGAAAAAATTCAGTGATATTATATTCACAATGTTGTGCAACCACCACCCCTATCTAGTTTCATGACATTTTTATCACCCCAATAGGAAACCCCCTACCCATTAAGCAGTTCCGCTCTTCCCCCTTGCCCCAGTCCCAGGCAACCACCAATCTGCTTTCTGTCTCTGTGGGTTTACCTATTCAGAATATTTCATATAAATGGAATCGCACAGTGTGGCCTTTTGTGTCTGGCTTCTTTCTCTTAGAATAATGTTTTCAAGGTTCGTTCATGTTGTAGCATGTACCAGAGCTTTATTCTTTTTTATGGCTATTTCTCCTTTGTATGGCTATACCACAATTTGTTTATTCATGTGTCGAAGTGTCCTGTTTCCCCCCCAGAATGTACTTATTATGTATATCAGAAATAACATGCGAAAGGAATAGAGCTCATTTTCTGGGCTAGTATATTCCCTTTTCTAGGACTGCACCCTTCCATTTTATGCTTTGTTGGGGTTCTTTATTTTCCCAGTTAAAGTAGCAGGAGAAATAAATTTTCTTTGTTAGAAAAGTTATAACCCTTTGGACTGGTAGGTGCTGAGAGAACAAAACAGAACAAACTGTTGCTTTTCATTTGCACCTATTTTTGTATCTCTAAAGGCGGTTCCCAATAACCAATCAATTACATTGTTAGAGGGTTGATTTAGGAACGTTACAGCCTTTGGAGGTGGATGCCCAGGGCCTGTGGACTGCTTCACCTGATGGAGAGCTGTGGTGGTCTTCCTAGTCAATGGTGGGAAACATCCATTCCTTTTTTTTCTTTTTTAAATCCTCATCCATCTCTTTAGCCAGAGGAAGGATGGCAAGTGCAGGTTCCTTACCATGTCGTGCAAGCTGGGAGGTGGCTAGAAGATGTGGGAGGGGATCTTCAATGTCATGCCCTCATTGCATTTTGTTGAGCACAGGTCATTCTCTTATCATTTCTCTGGCATTTCCAATACTTATTTTGGGGACAGGGTGGCTTTTGTACTTTGTTCCATTTGGATGGATGCTCGCACTGACTAACTATTACAGGGATTACAGTTCTTGCAGAGAAAGGAAAGTTCCTAATGAGTAGTCTCCTCTTCTTGACCCCTCCCTGCAACCCTCCCACCCCTACCTAATACCCTGTCTCTTTCTGTCAGATAATGCTATTGTATATATCTGTAGTGAAATTTGTGTTTTGAATTTTACCCTTTGGAATGGAAGCTATTATATAATTATTAACTCTGAATCCACTACAATTTAGTCAGCTTGATTTGGGATTTGGTTTTTGTTGATTTGGCTTGTAGAAATCAGTAAAGAAAAAAAAATTCAGAGACCATTTTGGCTTAAGACCAACTTCAGGTACTCAATGTCCTTATTTCAACAAGTGACCTCCAGCTAACTCTGAACTGAAGAGGACTCTCCGAACTCATTTGTGTTGAAATGGTTAGGGTATCTCCTTGTATTTTTCCCCTTAAACTAGCTCTCTCAAGTACAGCATTTTTTTGAATGCATTTAATATCAGAAATACATGATATTAGGTGGTTTGCTTTCCCTCTTAATAGCTCTGCACTTAACAGCCATTTCTTGACATCCTGGCTCAGGAAAGATCATTAGCTTAGCTTACTTCTGTGTTAGAAACTTAGACTTAACCCTCTGGTAGGTCACTGCAGCTCAGATATGAGCCCTTGAATCCATAAAGAATAAAAAAGCAGTAAGATCTCCAAATAGTAAGGCCTTGGTATTTGTCTTTCTCAGTTAAATTATGATTGTGACACATAGAGTTTATTTCTTTTTTCTATTTTTGGTTAGACTTAACCAGAAAAATCTGACTATATTATTTAAAATAAAGATTTAGTAAAAGGCTTTTTCCATAAAGTGAGTCAGCCAATGGTGGGAGCATAAATCTCTAGAGATGCAGTCATTACTTGTATGCTGTGATTAAAACTTTGAGTTGGATGAGGGGAGGGGGAGCTCTAGTTCCTGATATTTTTTTCCCCACCCCTCAATAGTATACCCTTGGCCTCCCACTCCCTCCTTTACTCACTTCCATTGTCCCAGCTTTTAGTCCAGAAGCCCTTCTTTTTTTAAAATTTTTTTTATTATTTTATTTATTTGTTTTTAGAGAGAGGGGAAAGGAGAGTGAGAGGGAGAGAAACATCAATGTGTAGTTGCCTCTCATGCATGCCCAACTGGGGATCTGGTGTGCAACCTAGGCATGTGCCCTGACTGGTAATTGAACCAGTGACACTTGATTCGCAGGCCGAAGCTCAATGAACTGAGCCACAGCAGCCAGGTCAGAAGACCTTCTTGTAGAATAGTGGGATAGGAGATTTTCAGATTCTAAATTTCTTTCCCTCATTTTCTTAGTCTGTTTTACACACCAAAGGGAGCAATTGTTGAAAATCAATACCTTGAGTTTCTGTAAATCCTTTCAGTAGAATTTAGCAATTTACTGAAACATCCACTCATTGAAGCAGGCTGTTGTTGTAGGTAGACATTGGGAATCCCTGTCCTCAAGGAGCTGGCAATCTTGTTTGAAAGACAGAAATAACATACACAGTGATTTGTAATCCAGAGGGATCAATGCTGTAATGGAAGTGCAGAGCAACTGATGCTGCTAAGGCCAGGGGAAGGTGGGGACTCAGGGGAAGTCTTGGAGGAAGAGGCATTTGGACTGGCTCTTAAGGGGTATGAGGTCTATGGACCAGGAAGGGGGAAAGCCCATTCCAGTATGAAAGTGGTGAATTTGAAAGGTGGGCTGTGGTTAGTTGATCAAGGAGGCCTTTTATCTCTTCATTGATGTGGTGCTGTCCAGTAGAACTTTCTGTGTTGCTGAAAATCATCTGTATCTGCACTGTTTGTTTTGGTAGCAGTTTAGCCACATGTGACAAATGTGGCTAGGATAACTGAGGAACTGAATTTTTAATGACATTTAGTTTTTTATATCAACTTTCTTGAGATGTAATTAACATGCCAATAGATTCACTCTTTTAAAGTGTACATAAAATGTCTTTTTAGTTAAGTCACAGAGTTGTTGACCATCACCTCTATCTAATTTTAGAACATTTTCATTCACCCCATAAGGAAACCCCGTGGCCATTAGCAGCCCTTCCTCATTTCACCCCCTCCTCCCCCAGCCCCTTACAACTACTAATCTACTTTCTGTCCCTATGGATTTGCCTATTCTGGACATTCCATATAAGTGGACTCATACACTTCTGTGGTCCCTTGTGATTGGCTTCTTTCACTTAGTGTAATGTTTTTAAGATTCATCCATGTTGATAGATAAGTATATCAGTGCATGCATCAGTATTTTACCCCATTTTATGACAAATTACTGTTCGATTGTATGAGTGTACCACATTTTATTTATCCATTTATCATTGATGGTCATTCGGGCTGTTTCCACTTCTGGGTTATTATGAATAATGCTGCTGTGAACATGCATGTACTGTACAAGGTTTTTGTGTAGATACATGTTTTCATTTCTCCTGGGTATGTACCTAATAGTGGAATTGCTGGGTCATATGGTAACTCCATATGAAACTTTTTGAGGAACTGCCAGACTGTTTTTCAAAGTGGTATGATAATTTCATTTTAATTAAATTAAATGAAATAGCTACATGTGCCTACTGACTACATATCAGATAATGCAGATCTCACAGCTTTCCAGTGGGGGCATGGGGTATAGTCTAATATAGTGGTGAGGTCTTGAGCTCAGGGGGCAGACCACCTGAGTTCCAAACTTGATTCTTCTGCTTATTATCATTGAGCAAATTACTCCACCTCTTTGTGCCTTAATTTTTCCACCTATAAAATGGGAATAAATTAATAAGAACCTAATAGGTTTGTCATGAGTTGAAAAGATATAATATAGATAAGAGTCTTACATATATGATTGCATATATTATTATATATTATTGGTGGTTCTCAGAGTACATTGTGGTTGGTAAGTGTCAACCCCCAGATTAAGTTCAGAAACTGAGATTTGAAAGTGACTTCCTTGTTTCTGTTCTATCACTGAATTTAGGTGTGTTCCTGTGTTCTTTGAGCTATGTAGCTAACTTTCATGGTGAACCTATGTGTTTAGAGTAGTGGGTGTCAGTTGGGGACAATTTTGCCCCTTCCAGAGGACATGTATCAGTGTCTGGAAACATTTTTGGTTTGTTACAACTTGGGCATCTAGTGAGTGAAGGCCACATGCTCAGTCTATCACCATGAGGGAAGCGGGCTCTCCTGGGCCTCAGGAAGGCTGTTAAACATTCCACAGTGCTCAGGATAGTTTCCTACCACAAAGAATTGTCTGGCCCCAAATTTGAGTAGTGCCAAGGTGGAGAAACCCGGGATTCCCAGCAGCTCCTGTTCATTATCACAGGGTTTGAGGTCAGCCTTTCTGTGAAGAGAGTACAGCATTAGGAATTGTACAAAATGTCCTCTGACAGCTAGTTTTAGGTGGGATAATTTAAAGTTTTAACATCCTGACTCTTGATTACTCTCAGATTTGTTGACGTGTGTTACCAGTCAGCCCTGTTTTGTCAGCCAACATCAAACATTTTGGAAAAGGCACATTTTTTTAGTCTGTGGTTTAGCAAGCAGGTGAGCCCTCCCTCAGTCACCCAATCTTGAACTTTCTTTTCCCTAGCTTTGGTCTGCTTGTGTGGTTTTATTTGAAGAACATACTTGTTTTTGCCCTGGTGAGGCTGATGGTGGCCAGTTACTTTCTTTTCTTGGTGTCCTCCATGGTCCCATAACCAACCTGAATTAAGTCACATTCTTACAACTTTTTCCTTTCCCCATTTTAAGTCTCATTGCGACCTCACGGGCATTGATTTGTTCTCCCACACGTTCAGTCTCACCATGAGGAAAGCTGACTGTCCTGGACCTCAGGAAGACTGTGTCTAGAGGAGTGCCCTCTCTACAGGCCCCAGGATGTAGCTCCTTGTGGGTGTTGGGCACTAGCTAGCAGCTCTTCATGGATACTGTGGATACTTAGATGGCTTTGGAGTCAAAATTCCAGCTGCCTCTATGTGCCCTAGAGGGCCTCTTTCTTTCCTGCCTTAAATTGTTAGGACTAATGCTTGAGGGGCCATCAGGACACAGGTGGTACATGATGTGGGTTCATTCCTTACCCTCCAACCCCAGTCATGGGCACTTCCAGGGCCATGGATCCCACTAGAACTTCACAGACAGTAAGAGCAGCTACTGAGCGAAAGGCAGCAGTGACAGAGGATCGTGGTGCACTGTGTACTCAGTGGCATACAACACAGGCTGATGTCTGGTGGTGGGCACCTCCCTTTTGAAACATCCTTTGTAATTCCACAAGGTGGAGCAAAGTCTGGACAAAAAACTGCATGCAAACAAACACAAATAAATCCAGAACATTGCAATCTGGGAAGTAAGGAGAGGGACAGCAAACTCATTCTATCTCATCTAATTGAATTCTGCTGCTGTTGATACAATTCTGGGCTTTCCCAGTGTAGGAATTAAAGTAGGTCATTCTCCCAGACTTGTAGATCACCAGTCCTGCATGGACTGGGTTTCTGTGATACTCTCACTTACTCAACGACATTCCTATAACCTTGATTTATTTACTTCTGGTTTTCTCCTTTCCGTAATTTCTTCTGTGGCAAGACAGACGAGCTGTGTACGTATCTGCTGTTTCTGGTGCCATCATCACCATCAGAGGGTCACAGCTAATTTTGATTCACAATCTTAGGTGTTAGAAAGAATTTAACTTAAACTTGTTTTGGAAGCGGTAATGTAAATATAAGATATTGCAAATAGTTGTGGCTGGGAAGGGTAGGACCTAGAGTGAAGTTATAAAACCGACTGTTTTGATTTTTAAATATCAAGCAAGATGGATCTTATGTCATAACACTGGTTTATTACACATTCTTGCAGATCAGAGGCATTCATTCATGGAGAAAATATTTGTTTTTCAAAATTCTATTTTTTTTTTTGTTTGTTTGTTTGCCCTTTCCTAAATTATCTTCCTTACCTAAATGTGGCAGTTTCACTCTAGTTGTATTAAAACCAACTTAACGTAGAAACAACAACAGAAAAACCCCACAACTTCGTTCACTGATCAGATCTCAGTATTTTCCCTCTTAGTGGTTTATTTGGGTGAGAAAGTTAATATTTGGCTTTTTACGTTGGGATGTTGGAGCATTGCCGCTCTTAAGGACTTGAGTGGTGTGAGAGGTGAATAGCAAGAGAAGCTCATCCTTTGTACTTCTTTCTTTTTTCTTGAGACCTTTGTCTTTAAATATGCAGATCCTCTTGCTACATTTGCAGGGGGTCTGCGAGGCAGAAAACCAGCACCAGTCTGACTTGGCACAAAGTCCGCTATGACTGTCTTTCCATTTTCCTTCCATAGACCTGATTGCTGCTCTTGGTACCTTTTACCTTTTCACTTCAGTTTTTATTTTTATCTTATTATTTATTTTTTGCTCTAAAAGATTTTATTTATTTATTTTTAGAGAGAGGGGAAGGGGAGGAGAAAGAGAGGAAGAGAAACATCGATAATAGGAGCAAAACATCGATGGGTTGCCTCTTGCAGGCGCTCTGACCGGGACCCAGGCCTGCCACCAGGCATGTGCCCTGACCAGGTATGGAACTGGTGATCTTTTACTTTGCAGGACTACGCGCAACCAACTGAGCCATGCTGGTCAGGGCACATCAGTTTTTAATTCTGCAAAAATAACGCATGCTCATAACAATGGTAAATAATACAGAAATACAACAGTGCTTAGAGTAAAAAGTGAAAGTGTGGTTTGGTGTGTATTTTTGGTGGTTTTTCTGCATCTGCTGCCTGTTTCTAGGTAGATGGGGGGGCAAAAGTAGGTTTACAGTTGTGAGTACACAAAACAGTTTATTCTGGTATTATATTTATTAATGTATTAGTTGTTTTACAGCTGTAAACCTACTTTTGTCCCATCCTTTAGTAATAAAATTCATACATATGTATACTTATTTATACATACAAATAACTCGTATAAACATAAAATTGGTGGTATGTGTAGGGTTCTTTATAGTCTTTCAGTTTTTTAAAAACAAAAATGGGGCCCTGGCCAGTTACGTACTTCGGTTGGTTAGAGCGTCGTCCCAGTACAGCAAAGTTGTGGGCTTGATCCCTGGTCAGGGCACATACAAGAATCAAATGATGAATGCATAAATAAGTGGAACAATAAATTGATGTCTGTCTCTTAAATCAATATATAAAACATTTAAAAATATTTAAAATAAAAACAAAAATGGGAAAACTTATATGTAGTATTTTACAACATGCACTTTTAAAAACCTTAATGTAGACTTCGATATCGCATTATATCTCTCATGTTTTTTAAATGCCTGCTATTGCTTTAGATCATGATTTATTTAACCACTTCATTATAGATGAACATACATTGTGTCTAGGTTTTTTGCCACGTAAACATTATTGTACTTTTTTCTTTTTTAAAGATTATTCATTTATCCCTAGAGAGAGGGGAAGGGAGGGAGAAAGAAAGGGAGAGAAACATCAGTGTGTGGTTGCCTCTCGCGCACCCACGACTGGGGACCCAGCCTGCAGTCTGGGCATGTGCCCTGAGTGGGAATCAAAACCAGCGACCCCTTGGTTCACAGGCTGGCGCTCAATCCGCTGAGCTACATCAGCCAGGGCTGTTGTACTTATTTCTATCTGCAGTTGTGCTAGATTCCTAGAAGTGGCATTGTGGTTGATAGAGCCAAGTTGCTCTCCACAGTGCTTCTATCAGTTTACGTACCCATCACTAGGGTATGCAAGGGCTCATTTCCCCCAAGGGTAAGCAACATTTCTTGACCTACATCTCATGCTTATCCTTGAAAGATGTGTCTTCTGATTCTTAACACAGGCACCTGGGTAACCTTTGACTTCCTCAGAAGCCTGTAGGTCTCCAATTCGCTTAGCTTCCAGTCTCCTGTCTGCAAATCAGTTGCTCCCTTTGCTGTGGAGGAGGATTCACCCAAGGACAGTGAGCCTATAGCTGGAGAAGGGTAGAAATGCCTGCCCAGATACTGAAGGAAGTGGTTTGTGGTCCCCTGGAGGATGTTCAGACAGGTGACTTGGAGTTGTTGCCCAATTGCTATGTGGCACACAAGTTAATTGCGTACCCAATGAACCTCCTGTTCGTGGTGATCATCCCAGAAGAAGGGACACTTGGAATAGCATTGCTGAAAGTACAGACTCCAGAGCAAGACTGCCTCCATATAATTTTGCGCTTGCTAGTTAACTCAGTTTTCTCATCTGTACATTGGGATAGGAGCCCCTACCTGTAGGGTTATTTGCAAGGGGAAATTGGGTCAATACTTACAAAGCACTTGGAACAGTACCTGCCACATAGTAATTACTTGGTAAACAATAGCTTCCATTGTTGTTGTTGTTGTTATTATTACGTTTGGGGAACCTTTAAGGCTTCCCTGTTTCCTGACTGAACAAACACCTGTTTCCAGTGGAAGAATTTAAGAATATATTTTGGTTAGCTTCTAGTCCAGAAGGCATGTGCATCACTTTCCATATCATCCAACTTAGCAATCAGATGAGAGGTGTTTTTCCAGCAATTGTATTCTAATAATAAAGTAAGAAATTACTCTTAGAGTAGGTAATTAGAATATACGTATACTATTATTCTGATTTGTACATCTTTGTGCTCTTGAGTGGAGAGAAAAGTGGGGGGGTTACCAAGAGCAAAGAAGTGTGCTGTCGTCTCGAGTGTGGGAGCTGTGGTTCGTCACCGTCCTGACCACAGTGCTAGACCGCATGCAGCTCCATCTGCTCTCGGAACACTGTGTACTGTACTGAGGGAGGGGAGGTGCGCGCTGGCACTCTTGGCACCTGACCCCAGCCTCCGTTTGGTACTTCCTGTTCTGAGGTGAAGATGGTTTCTGAGGGTTTTTTCTTTTCTTTCTTTTTTTTTTTTTTAAGTAACAGCATTATTGAGATATAACTTACATACCATAAAAATCATACTTTTAGAATGTACAATTCAGTGAGTTTAGTATATTGACAAGGTTAGGTCACTACCACCACTATTTGGTTTTAGAACATTTTCATTACCCTAAAAAGAAATACAATATTAGCAGTCATAAACCCCCACCTCCCCCCACCCTGCCACCACCCCAAGTCCCTGGCAACCACCAATCTACTTTCCATCTATGAATTTTCCTGTTGAATCATACACGATATGGTATGTTGTGACTGGCTTCTTTCACTTAGCATAGTATTTTCAAGGTTCGTTCATGCTGTAGCATGTGTCAATATTTCTTTTATGACCAATTAATATTCTATTGTATGGGTGTAACATATCTATTCTTCAACTGATGGATATTTGGGCTGTTTTCACTTTTGGGGCTATGAGGAATAATAATGCTTCTGTGAACATTGGTGTACATGTTTTTGTGTGGACATATGTTTTCATTCTCTTGGGTATATACCTAGAAGTAGAATTGCTAGGTCACATGGTCACTGTGTTTCACTTTTGAGGAACTGCCTGTTTTCCGTAGCAGCGGTACCATTTTATATCCCACTAACAGTGTACGAGGGTTTCAGTTCCTCCACATCCTCTCCAACACTTGTCTTTCTTTTATATGATAACCAGCCTAGTGAGTGTGAAGTAGTATCATTGGTTTTGATTTGCATTTTTCTAGTAACCAGTGATTGAACAGCTTTTCACATTCTTATTCGCCATTTGTATATCTTCTTTGGAGAAATACTTGTTCAATTTTTGGCCTATTTTAAAGTCCCTTATCTGACCGAAGGTAAAGGGATCAGTCATTCCACGGAACGCCAGTGAGTGACTGCCGAGGGGGGCAGATTTTCCTTTCAGCTAGACTCAGGGCTCTGGCCATGCTTCCACTTGTTCTCAAGACCTTAGGCCAGTTGCTTTACTACTTCTAACCGCATTGTCCAGAGACCGCAGTAGGCAGCCATATCTGTGATAAGAGGCCCATGTGGTCCAAGAAATCTACTGTTTTGTTTTGTTTTTGAGAATCACAATGCATGAGCTCTAGAACTCTACACGTTCTAAGATTAAGCCTCTGAAGAATACTACGGTTAAGCCTAATGAGTCCCTTGTCAGATAAATGATTTGCAGATATTTTCTCCCATTCTGTGTTGTTTTTCCACTTTCTCTCTGGCATCATTTGAAGCATAACTTTTTAGTTTTGGCAGAGTTTAGCTTATGTGTTTTTTTCTTTTGTCACTTGAGCTTTTGGTGCTCTTTAGTTCTTTTTTTTATTTTTATTTTTTTGGTTTAATCTTTATTGTATTTTTTCCATTACCATTTAGTTCCCTTCTATCCCCTCCCCCCAGCAATCACCACACTGTTGTCCACGTCCATGAGTCCTTTTTCCTTTGTGCTTAATCCCTCCACCCCCTAACCTCCCACTCCAGCTGTCATCTGCTCTCCATCTATGAGTCTGTCCCCATTTTCCTTGTTTGTTCAGTTTGTTCATTAGAGTCCACATGAGTGAAATCATATGGTATTTGCCTTTCTCTGACTGGCTTATTTCACTTAACATAATGTTCTCCAGGTTCATTCATACTGTCACAAAGGGTAAATTTTCTTCTTTTTTATGGCCGAGTAGTATTCCCTTGTATAAATGTCCCATAGTTGTTTTATCCAGAGGAAAAGAGAATTAACTCATGTACCCATTACTAACTTCGGCAATTTATTACCGTGGCCAGTCTTGTTTATAGTCACTTTCATTTCCATTCATCCTAGTGAAATTATTTTGAGCAAGTGGTAGACTTCAAATCTTTTCAGCCATAAATAGTTCCATTTGAATCTTTAAGGAATAAAAGGATTCTCTTCCTCAAAATAATCATCCTATCATATCATACTTTAAAAAATGGAAAATAATTCCTTAATGTTATAGGATAGGATCTTGCATGGAAGAATTTAAATTAGGTCCTATGGTAAAAATGCTATTAGAAAATTCAGCTAATTATGACAGCTCTTCAGTTTTCATAAGTAATTAACCCTCATTAAGTTCATTAAGTATTCCACTACTTTAAAAAATATTATTTCCCAACAATACTTTTCAAAAGTGCTTCTCCAAACACATCCTTCCCTTTTTTTTTTTTTACTTGAACCAGTCTAGGGGTGGTGTTTCAATCATGGCAAACCCTTTTTTTCCACCCCCTCGAAACTTTGTCATTTTGTTTGACACACATCCATTTCTGAATTCTGTCCAGTATATAAAGTGAAATATTAACTTAAGACTTTAGCCCTCAATTTCTAGCGTAGGGAGAATTTTTAGAAAAATCCTCCCCTTCTCTGATATTGCACAAATGTTCAGAGAAACCTGGGAAAGTGAGGAGACCCCGTGAGTGTAATTTCTCATCTTTCAGCTCTCCAGCCGTATCAGCGGGGTGCCCCTATCCCATGCCTGACTGACTATGCCCACCCTCAAGATAGAGTGTTGGGGGTTTCATGCCAGATGTGCAGCGCTGCTGAGGGAGAAAGAGAACACAGAATACGGAGGCTGAAAGACAGTGTAGAGATAATGGTGCTACGAAAGAAAGTTCAGTACGAAAGTCTGTGCAGTTCAAAATGTAGCAGATTTAGGGTTGAAGAGAATTCTTAACCCTGGATCTCTTCAGAGACTTAACTGTAGAGCACTGTGCATCTGTGAATTTCCAAAAGGGATGATAGACTTCTTTGACCCCATGGGCCTCTTACAGTGGAAATGGCCTCGGGCAGTCTCTGGACGATGCTGAAAGAAGTAATGAAGGTGCAGAGCAGTAAAGTAGTTGGTCCAGGGTCATGGGAATAGGTGGTCACCTGGCTAGTCCCGAATGCCAGAGCCCTGGCAGCCTAGTTGAAAGTTAAATTTCCCTCCGGGCAGTCACTCCCTGGGGTTCCCTGGGAGGACCTCTGTTCCTTCAGTCAGAAACCCTAGATTTTACTCCTAAGTCACTTACATTTTCAGACCTTCAATAGACTGGTCTGACAAGTGGGGATTGTAATAACTGCCTAGCCCTGTCACCAGCTGATGTAAGGAACAGCTAAAGTAGATATGAAAGTAGTTTATGAACCTTGAGTTCTCTGCAAGGATGATGAATTATTTTGTTCCTCTCTGGTTAGTGCCACCTGTTCTGCAATATTGAGCACACCTTAGCTAGAATGTGCATCTTGAGCAAAGTGAAAGCCTGGAACAGTGGGTAGAAGTGCAAAGATGTGTTGACACCTGCTAATTTTTTTCAGGGAGGAACAGTGGCTTGCGCTGACTTTCCTTCTTGCTGTGATGGGGGATGTTTTCTCAAAGTCACTTTTGGTTTTCTTCCTCCTGGGCTTTATGCCTATATGGTCTCATCTCTCTGCTCACTTCTGCTTTGGTGTAGTGATTCCCTCATGATTTGAACCCCAGGTCAAGGTGTTTTTAAAGTAGGCTTACTTACCGCTGTCATCCTTCATTGCCTCACTCTGTGCCCTGGGAGGGAGTATATTGTTCAGGAGTGGTCTGTGGTTAAGCATTAAATGACAAAAGGACCAGCATACCCAGCATCTGGTGTGATTCCCTCTCCAGTTTCACCCCTTAGTCATCATTTTACTTGGGGGTGGGTGGGTGGGTGTGTATGTTCCAGAAATGTTCCCATTTCCTACAACTTACGGGAAGCATAAACTGCCTGAATGTTTTCTTCTGGTGTTTTGAAATCTCAGAGCTGGAGTAGATTTGGTTACTGCATAGCCTAAGGAGGGAAGAGGTAATACTTGATTTACATAAGATCCAGGAAATGAAGGAAGGCATGGTGCCTGGAGCTGTGTTTCCAACTAGATCTTACTAAGTTTCACAATCCTTTATGCAGAAAAGGCAACTTCTGGTGTTCCTCATGGAATCACCTGGCGGAGGGGGAACAAAACCAGGAGCAGCCTCATTCCATTTGCCCCATTGGGGATTTAGATCATGTCCCAGCTCTATCTACTCTGAGGAAGGGACTTTTACTTTTGTGGTGGCTTAAGTACCTTAAATCCCTCAGCTGAGAAATTAGAGACCTACAGATAATGAGATCCACAGAGGGTTTCCCAGTGCTTGCATCAAACCTCATGAGTGATATCCAGATCCTCTCCTGACCTCTTAGCTGCCAGGTGTCTGGGGCCAGGAAAATGCCATCCACATTAATGTTTGGGGATTCAGCTATATTAGCTTCATTTTTATAGTCTTCTCTTTAATCATTCAGTGTGTTCATCCATGTAACAACAGTCTTTTCTTGAGGGCTTATTTTGTGCAGGGCATTGGTCAGTATTGCGAGGGACACAGAAGTACCAGGTTTGCATCTTGCCCTTAAATTGCTTGAACTTTAGAAGAGGAAATAAGTCTGAGAATAAACAACTTTGCTGAGTTTGTGAATTCAGAAAAGAGTGAGTGGATTTTCCTATAAAAGCACAACCAAGATGGCCTCTCCCTGGAAAATGTGACTGATTGCTCTTATGACCTTAAATCCAGAGGGTCCGGAGCTGCTTCTAGGGACTCAGAATTGAAGTGCCTTTAATAAAATGACTTTTACATTAGGCCCTTCTATGTGCCTGCCATCCATTGCATTCACATTGCCACCGAACGTGGACCATGCCTCTCTTTGTTTTGCCCAAAGTTTAAATAAAAGTGGAAGATGAAATCTGACTTAATGGAGACCTGGAACACTTATTTTTCTAATAGTCGCCTCTTTCCAAGTTACATCTGAGAGTGTATCATGTAGTATGTATGACCTCCATTTCTCCTTTGTTTCTTATTGTGATCTTTGGTTTAAAGAACAGTTTGTCAGGAGACATGAAATGTGTCTGGAAATAGTCCTGAGCTATGGCTTGCTAATTTTCCTGTAATTCTTGGCTACTTGCCAGTTTGGTTGAGGTCAAACTGTTTCTAGGGCAGGAAAAATGAACCTTGCATTTTGGTAGGAAAACAAACAAGGCTGCTGTTGTACTTGATAAAGCTACATTTGCAGGTCCAGCAACAGCCCATTAACCGTCAGTGACAGCCCACTGTCAGTAGTGGGTTTCAGAGATCCCTGTACTCTCTGGAGAGGGCAGCAAATGTCCATGCATGAAGGTAATAAATATTGTGGAGTGATTGATTGTCAGCACCAAAGGACTTTCTTGTTAGGGGCAGAGAAACAAGAGGCAGAAACCTTAGGAGGCTGTCGTAAACTGGTTTCAGCTTCTGCTTCTTTCATTTCTGTATTTCAAAGACTGAAGCTGTACCATTCATATGGGTATCTTCCCTCCACCTGTCCTACCCCAGAGACTGGAACAAAGTCAGCTCCAAGATGTATCATATTTTAGTAGTAAATATAATTAAACAAGCAAAAAGAGAGCCTAAGATACTTAGTAAACTAGAAATTCCTGTCCTTGATATTCATGGCACTACTGTCGTCATTCGAAAGAAAATATGTGCTGGTTAGAGGTATTCAGTGAAGACACACGTGTGTAGGACCTGTACATTGTAACGCTAGCTGACCTTTGCTTCATCTTCTGCTCTTCTCGGATGCCCTGTGTGTCCTTGTTTCCATGGTTTGGGCCGTGTTCTGCCCTGCCTAGTGTGCTTGGCTTCTCACCCAAACCACACACATTGTTTTAGTATCCATCTCTCTCTCTCTCTCTCTTTTTTTTTAAATTGATTTTAGGGAGAGAGACACACACACACACACACACACACACACACACACACACACACGTTGATCTGTTGTTCCACTTAGTTATGCATTCATTAGCTGATTCTTGGATGTGCCCTGACCAGTCAGTGATTGAACTGCAACCTTGACGTACCGGGATGACACTGTAACCAACTGAGCTATCTGGCCAGGGCAGTACCCATCTCTCAGTAAAACTTTCTTTGGCCATTCTATCTCTCAAAAGCTTTCCTTGTTTGAGCCCTTCTTGGACTCACTGGCTTTACTTCTTCCCAGCATTGATTATGAAGTGCCTTTGTGTGTTTCTGCATCTACTGTCTTTTCTCCCTAACTGCGTAATTAAATAAATAAATCCTCCAGGGCAAAGACGAATTCATCCAATAGTCCATCCTTCTCATTCCCACGGTGTATCCGGGATGGCCGGATGTGACTGTAGCTATCAGGCCACAAAAGAGGAGGAAGTGACAATTATAATATCAAAGTATTATCTTCATATGTGTTCAAGACATTTTGGAACCAAACAGGCCTGGCTGGAATGCTGATTTCACTGCCTACTAGGTGTTGGTTGTTGAGTGAGTTACCTAACTTCACTAAAGCTCATGTTTTTCATCTGCTAAATGTCAACTATCAACCTGTTAGGCCCCTCTCTGAAATATACTTGATGTTTAGCAAGTGATGGAGCGCATACTGCATTTGAGAGCAGTATGCCCCGCCTTCCTTTTGGGAAGACTCAATAGTAGGAAAACATCCGCAGGTTTTTATGGAGACCATGCAGGAGAAATAAGCCCCATGACTCGTAGAGCTCCTTGTCCTGCTCAGAAAAACCAGGAGCGGTGTGTTTTCTTGCCTTCTTGCCTCGGCAGGCCTGCTGAAGTCTTCCTTTGTCCAGCCCCAGGACACAGATAAGCTAGTATTCTTGGCTTCTGGCAGCTAAGCGATCCTTAGCATTTCTACTTGGCACAGTTCTGAAAATCTTTGTTCTGAGTTTGGACTTCTTCCCATGGCATTGGCCAAAATAATTACTTAAGGGTTCTTTTACTGATGCCCAACCCCATATCCATGACATGAAGATACGATTTGACTTTTATTATTGTGACGTTTCTCTTGCTTTGGGGTTTGACTTAGTATTCACATCTTGTTTTCTTGTCAGAACTCTAAGGCATTTAAGTGTACCGGTGTTCAACCTGAGAAAAATATAAAAGGTCTCTTATCTTAGATATACTGTGTCTGCCTTGCAGTCTCTACTCAAAGCTTCTGGAAATAAAATGGCCCTAGGTCTGGAGATTATCTCATACCCCAGAAGCCTGGAAGTTGCCATCCTGTTCTGATAAAAGTCTCTTTCTTTTGATTCCTTGGCTTCAAAATATAGAATCCCCTGGGCCTCTCCCCTAGCTTCCTTTAGCCTCAGCCAGCCAGATGACCTGGGTGTGGGAACAGGTCACCAGGTTACCCGAGATCCAAGGCATGGGAAGATCATCGCTCCAGCGTGCTTCTTGTATGGGGACCAACTGTGTGCTGGGAACAGATGAGAGAACTTGAAGGCTTTCCCAGTTGTTTACGTCACAGAACTCTGGCCGCAAAGTGGGTCAGAATGGGAGTCCTGGGGCCTAAGGGCTCTGACTCCACACTCTGGAACACCACTGTCAGATCCAGTCTAAGTGACAGTCCTATAAACAGGGTGCTGGAGCACTGACTGGACAGTGCTCACTGACCCTCAATTCTGGTTTTGTCTTATTAGTATCTTCTGATCTAATATCATGACTCTTGTATTATTGTAAAGGAAAGACTCTTTGGAACAAGAAACCCTTGTTCTACTGCTAACTCTGTGACTTTGGGCAAGGTCTCCACATGCCTTGGTTTCTGCAGCTGAACAATAGGGTTAATAGTATCTGTGTTGTGGGGGAATTGTGGAGGGGGTGTTGTCACGCTCTGAGATATTGGTTAAATGGAGTTTCTAGCACAGAGTCTGGCTGATTTTCAGTGCTGAACAAATAACTATCTTTTCTCATCTCAGTCCCAGAATTGAAAAATTATAAATACATAGGCTGCCTAGAGAAATGTTGCCAAAAGATTCTTAAATCAACTACAGTGAAAGAATGAGTGCCACTGACCAAGAACGTATATATTGCAGTGTGTCTTTTTTTTTTTTTTCCCTTCAGTATGTCTTCTTCAATAATAAGCTAATCAGAATATAAAGAGTTTTAGCATTGCTGTCTTTGGGGATTCTCTGAACGGGGGATGAGGGAGCTGATCAAGAAGGATGTCTCAGACACTGCTTGGGCCCATAAAACAGTTGTTAAACTGCAGCGTTTTGACAACGCAATCCTGCCTAATTCTGGTTTAGTGTGATGGTTCCTTTTTTTTTTAATTGTCAAATTCATTGTTGAATTTAAGTCTCCGTCATCAGGCAGATGACTACAATTATGTGATGAAGGATTTGACTTACTTTTGGTCCACTGTGTTTGAGCCTGGATCTCGTAAAAGACCATCCCACCCCCCACCCCTGCCCTTTTTTTCAGACTAGCAGAAATTGCTAATGATCATCTTATCTTGCCTCTTAAATCCCAAAGCTGACTAATTTGTCACTGGGTTGTGGTAATATTTGCAGGGCATGGCAAAAAATGCAGTCACTTTCCTGAGAATGCCTGCATTTGTCAATTCAGCCTCTTTTTCTCCTCAACTCCCCCCCACCCCCCAGAAAAAATCTCAGTGCTCAACAAGGGTTGGTCAGCAATGGGCTACGGCAAGGAGAAGTAGATTAGTGAAAAGAAGCCATTCTCAGTAATCACTCTGTTAGAGTGTATGATATTGTGCTAGGTGTAATGCTTTCCTTGGGTTTAATGCTGCCTTGCAAACAGGAATGTATAATCTTGTAAGAAGAAAAAGTAGAAAAATGCTGATTAGAAACACTGTCTTGAGTAGCATCCATAAAAGGATGAGTCATTAGGGGGAAATCCAGGAAGTCTATGATATAATTTTGATCATTTAGATTGAACTTTTACAAAGTTATATTTGGATTTCTAGTAATTGCAATTCCACTTATTCAGACCTACCTCACTGATGGAAAGTATTGTTTAGAAATAGGGAATGTTTCCATAGTCCATCAGAGCAAGGGCTCATGGCGGCAACCCCAGGGTCTGGCACACTGTGGGCGTTCAGTAGGAGTGGAACAAATGAATAAGTATACTTACGCCATGGTACTGTTTCTGGGGAACTACAGGTGCCACCCTTTTTGTTAGGTAGGTACAGATCACAGTTGCTCCTAGAGGACTTAGGATGCCCTTTCCTCACGTTTGGCTGTCAAACTTAATAATGGTGCATGGGTTTTGTGGTGGTTGGCTGTTGCCAGGGAACTGAGGAAATGAAAGGGAGGCTTTGAGAACAATTTTTCAGGTCCCGGCCAGGTAGCTCAGTTTTAGAGTGTGTCCCAATACTCCAAGGTTGTGGGTCTGATCCCTGGTCAGGGCACATACAGGAATCAACCAATGAATGCATTAATAAGTGGAGCAACAAAAATTGGTATGTCTCTTCCTCTCTTTCTCCTCCCTTCCTCTCTCTATAAAATCAATGAAAGAAAGAAAGAAAACAAGTTCTTTGTTCTTCCCTGAGTGGCTGTGCCTCAACGTCCAGGCCTGCTTATCTGGCGGTTTGGCCTGTAAGGTGAGGACTAGCAAGGTATGGGATAGACTGTATGACTGTGTCTTGAGAATACAAATAGGCTGAAGAATGGCTCTGGAGGCCCCAAACTCAGCAGCAGAAGCCTCTATATACATTTCCCCTCTTCTCTTAATAGCAGTGAGGCTGGGATTCATTCTTTTCTTGAGCCTCGAGGAAATGGCTCAGCTGGCTTGGCTCATTCATTTCCTGGTCAGGAAAGTCAGTGTGACCTTGACCGTCAGTAGGAGACCTGCAGCAAGCACACTGTGTTTGCCTGGATTCACTAATGACTGAAAAGTACTTTTTGCAACTCACCATGCTGTAAGAGTTGTGTACTGCTAATTTATTGTCCTAGGTGAGGTGACAGATACTAATTTGCAAGAATCATTTCTGATTTACCTGGGTTATGCCCAGCACAGTGCCACTCGCATAGAGGCCTTTGATAGATATCACTGGAGGGAAATTGTTGCAGAAAATAAGACGAGATATATTTGCTTTGAGTCATGGAAAATATACCTCTAATTAGCAGCTTACGAAGTTAGTAGAAAGAAACTTTGGATTTATAAAGTTCCTCTGGAGATTGTTCTCCTTAAGGAGAGTCATCTCTGCAAGTCCCAATTCAAACATAGGCCATTTGTCCTTTGCTAGTGTGTTCTTTGCTAGAGAATTCCCGGTCAGGCAGAGCTACTGTGACCTGCTATTTAGGGAACTATGGCCAGATGAGAGCTGGCTTACACCACTAGACTAGGAAAAGTCAGAGCAGGACACCAACCCTAGGGCCTTTTGCTTTTTGTACAAAGCTTGCTGTTAGCCATTTTCTCCATAAACTAAAGAAGGCATGGCAAACCAAAGGTGGTGAACTTTTAAGAAGCAGGGGTTGGTTTAAATATAGATGATCTGCTGGCAACTTGGAGGCTGCAATGGGACTTGTTGTACCTTTTTAAAGACAAGTGAAGAAAGATGTTGGCACCTGTACTTCCGCAGTTTGTTTATGAAATATAAACTCTCCTGTTGAAACGTGGGCTTGAGAGGTCAGCATCCAAGGTAGCATGTCCTACCTTAGCTGGGGAGGAGGGGCCTCTCCACACCCTATGCGAATTGCCTCAATCCCTTTGAGAAAGTTGGGACAGCCAGAGACAGCCAGACTTTCAGCACTGACTCTGGCAGGGGTGGGGGTAGGACCGTTCTGTGAAACTTGATTTTTCTTTCCCAAGGAGGAGAAACAATACCTCAGGAGTTGTAGGGTCCAATCCTTATTCAGAGAAATGTGGCTCTTCTCAGCTTTAGACTGTCGTTTATGTACACCCGAGCCTGCTGAAAGCCATGGGGCACTGATGGGAGCAGGGGCTGCCTCTGTCCCGAGCTGCAGGCTCCAGCTTTAGGCAGGTCCGGGGCTGGCTATCGCGGGCTGCAGCACATCCTCCTCTGTTCCACAGCAGCTGTCTGGAGCTTTTTCTGCTGTGCTTGAACTGATGTCATTTCCCCCTTGGCAGGCAGCTTCGGCGTTGCTGCGTCTGAGATATGTCACGAGAAGGTGGGGGTGGGCCGGAGCCAGGCAGGGGGAAGTGGTGAGGAGAGCAGGAGTAGAGTGCCTACTTGGTCCTGGGACTCTGTTTACTTTCTCTGCTTTGCTCGGGAAGGCTGCCTAACTGGGACCGCGGAGCACGCAGGCCCACCAGGGGAAATGCTCGTTTCAAGACCTTAACTTTTAAAAGCCCTTTGTTGCAAACGTTAGTGTGGACGATGCTGTTGCAGGATGCCTTTCCTTTTGGGTCTTAGACAGGTAATGAACTGGTTGAATGTGGATCAGGGGTGGGAAGGGGAGAAGGGTGGGAGCTTGTTTATGATATTACTACTTGAGGTAGAGGGAACCTTTTAGAAAATGTCTCTCAGTGATAGTAGGCCAGCTCCCATACAGAAATTTCCAGTCTTCCCTTCTTGTTTGCTAGTGGCTCCTTACTTTTAGAGCCACTTTATTCTTAACCTCCTCCGTCCCCGAGTCTCTCTGGGGCTGTGCATTCTGATTTTCCATTAGACACCATAAGACCGGACACAGAGCTTTATGGAGGAAACAGTTGAGAGGTTGAGGTGGGGGAAGGGGAGAGGCAGAATGGGATTCTTAATCAAAACCCCTTTTATCCCCTCTCCCTTTTGATTTGGCTAGCTGGCAGAGGTTTCTTCACGGTTTCGGGGATTTCTGAGTGGGGAGAGGGGAACTTCTTTAAAAGGTTCCCAAAGGTTTTCTCCTTTTTAAGAATGCGGTCAGGGCTGTGTAGCTCTGGGACATCCTGGACCCTGCAGAGGGGTTGGGGTGGGATCGACCACTTTTTGGCCTTCCTGACTACTTTTTCAAAACCAATGGACTTGATTGCTTTGGGAGCCACTGTTTGAAGTAGGGGCACTACATTATAGCCGAGAACCTGGAGTGGGAGGAGGAAACAGTAGGGAGGGACCAACTGCTGTCTGCTGTGAACACAGCTGTTGCCAACTATTTGTTCCAGGGCTTCTGAGAGTTGGCCACCCCCACGCCCTCCTTGGTCTGAAAGGCATGTCTGTAGCGGAATGCGTAAGCGTAACTGTAACCAGCGTCAGCGTGGAGGGGGTGGGGAGGGATGCACGCACTCTGTTGCCTGCTCAGGGGTGAGGAAAGGCCACAGAAAAGATCGGACCCGAAGCCTTAGTTACAGAGTCCCTGCTAAAGACCGTGTGGCCAGTCTCACTCAGAGAAGTGCTGGATGAGCAAATCTCCCTTGGTTTGCCTGAAAGCTTTTTAGAAGTAAGCTTCTCTGAAAAGCTTCACACATTCCACGACTGCTTTTGTTGAATTTCAGTGTTTCTTTGATGCATCTGATAGGCGGAGAGTGGGGTCCCATTTGAGCATCTCTTCTCTGCCCTAAGACTGTCGTTTTAATCTATGGGCAGAATGAGCCCTGGTGAAGCTTTTGAACAGGGTTGGAAATGGGGTGGATGAAGGATCCCATGCTATGCCAGCTGGTGGGGAGAGTGCCAGGTACAGAGGAAAGAGCAGGCTGGGAAGCCAGAAAGGCCTGCGTTGGTATTCTGACCCCTCTGGGGTCTCAGCCCCACAGACCTGCTTAACTGCTCTGAACCTCATCTTTGAAATGGAAACAATAAAACTTACTCAGAGTTATAGGGAAGATTTCACAAAAAGTTTTTAAAACAGGACCTCAGCTGGCTGAGAGTAGACATAACACTTTTTTAAAAAATTTATTGATTTTTAGGAGGGAGGGAGAGAAAGAGAGAGGGAGACATTGACTTGTTCCACTTAGCCAGGGAAACATAACTTCTTTTCATTTATTCATTCCTAAAGGGTGCAAGACAGGAGTACTGGAAAGTAGAAGCTCTAGAGGACGGATTCCTTTACAGAGGTGGAGGGTGCAGTGGACAGGAGCTCTTGCACCAGTCGTGTGGTGACTGCTGTTGTGCATTGACATTGCTGGGTGGCTATGGCTCATTGTGCCAACTTACTCTTAATCTTACGTATTGCAGGGCAAGAAGGGGATATACCCTCTACTCGTTAAGTGAGAGGACGTAGTGGTTGGTTGGTGTGGGGAGCATCTCAGGATCAACAGCAGGTGAATCTTAGGTCTTGTTTTTGAACAGATTCCCGGTAGAAGGCTGAACTATAGGACCTTTTGAAGACCCTTTCTGCCCTAGGCGTCTGTGATTCAAGCCTTGCCTATAAAAACCTTGAATATTTTGGTAACAAAATTGTGTATATTTCTATCATTTATGTGTCTGACAGCATAACTGTGTTCTTTATTGGACCTCTGTAAAAGCCAGCCTTCTAAAGATTACTTGGTGATTGACATAAAACTATATATGCAATTAGTCTTTATCATACATAATATGTATGTACTTTGTAATATTTTTTTCCTTTTAATCCACATAGCTCACAACCTTGGCTTACGTGATAGTGTGATTCTGTTTCTACCGAAGTGTGTGCCAAGGTTTACAGAAGTTAAGCCGTTGGCCCAAAGATTTTCAGTTAGTTAGGGAAATGGTAGTTGAAGTTTTTGTTTTAAAAAACCCTATTTTTTTGTTTTGTTTTACTTATTTGGTTTTTAATAGAAATCTTTTAGAAGGGTCCTTTTGATTTTAAAGAGAATTTCCTCTTTTGAAAATATTTTTATTGATTGATTTTAGAGAAAGAGAGAGGAAGGGAGGGGAGAGAGAGAGAAAGATAGACTTGTTCCACCTTTCCATGCATTCATTGGTTGATTCTGGTATGTGCCCTGACCACCTCTCAACCTAGGTGTATCAGGACTACGCTCTAATTAACGGAGCGACCTGGCCAGGACTTAAACCCTGTTTTTCTGATTGGAAAGTCTGAAGATTTTTCTCTCTACCTAGATTGCTTTGCCCAATGTCTGTGAGAGTGGAGTAGGATTAATGTGTTGTTCAGTTGGGGCGTATTTTATGAAGGTTGTTTCTGGGTAGCCCAAGGACCAGATAAGACACTGCTCTTCTCTGTTTGCATATTTGCATTTTATTCTGTGAAGACTCAAGGACGCAGCATTTACTGAATAATGCCACTGCATGGAAATTTTGAACACGTACTGAATGGGGTCAAGGTACAAAGAATGCAAAGACAAAATAAAGCATAGTCCTTACTTCCTGGGAGCTCACACTCTTAATGCAGTTCTCAAAATGCATAAAAATCACTTGTGAATCGGGCTTATTAAGATGCAGATTCCGTAGGTCTGGGGTGGGGATGTAGGAATATGCATTTCTGTGAAGTTCCCCAGGTCATTCTGATCCTGGTAGTTTCTGGTTACACTTTGAGAGACAGCCCCCCTTCACCCCCCACCCTTTAGTAGCTTGGAAATAATTATATGACGATGTGCTGAGACTGTAACTGAGGAATCTCCAGGGACTATGATAGCTGTAGATGGGAAATCATTTAAATCAGGTCGGGGGACGGGAGGTGGCTTGGAAGGCTTTCTGAGAAGGTGATCTGTGATCTGAACCTTGAAGGATGAGGAGTTTACAAGACAAATGAGCTGGGGAAAGAGCATTTAGACAGATCAGTTTGGGAGTGTTTTTGTTTTCTCCTGTGGATGAGAAAGGAAACTGCCCTCTTGTGAGTCTTGGTGTTAGAGAACTTGGCTCAGCAAGTATTGGTGTCCTTTAAAAAAAAAAAAAATATATATATATATATATTTTTTTTAATTTATTTTTTAACAAGGTTACTTTTATTTTATTTTTATTTTTTAACTCTATTTTATTTATCTGTTTTGAGAGAGAGAGGAAAGGAGAAAGAGAGGGAGAGAAACATCAATATGCAGTTGCCTATCATGCGCCCCCAACTGGGGGCCTGGCGTGCAACCTAGTCATGTGCCCTGACTGGGAATCGAACCAGTGACACTTGGTTCACAGGCCAATGCTCAATCCACTGAGCTGTAGCAGCCAGGCTAAGTATTGGTTTCCTTTATGTTACAGAGAAGGAGAAGAGCATTAGGGCCCTTCAGTCTAATAATGTATGGCATGAATTCAGTGTCTTTAAAGGGCAGATAGGTCTGTAGCTTCCTTCCAGTGAGTTGTCTTAACTATTCTTAGGAAGAACTAAAACAGAGTTGACTAAAGATTATACTTTGTGCTTAGAGGAGCTAAAGTTTAGAAGAGTGTCACCGGCTGAACTTTTTGGGAATGGCATCATATACCAAATGTTAGATAAAACACACAATTGAGCATGCTATTCTTTTATTATCTGGCAAGATCAGAAAATGAGTTTTCTGGTTAAGAAAGAATCTATCATGTGTACCTAACAGATGGATTACTGATTTCTAGAGAACAAGATTGCAATAGAATGTTCTTAGTCTGCTAATTTGCATGAATTCGATTTCCTGTTTGATCAGAAGCCATTGATTTTTGTAATGTTGGAGGATTCTTATGACCGACATTTTATATCGGAAAAGTATTGCCCTCCTATTCTATTCGAAGCATGTTGTGCATACAAAGAGGTACAAACTCTGTCCCTGTCCCCAAAGGGTTTATAGTCAGGTCAGGGAAGGAGAACAAGTGTGAAGGTAACTGGAACATTCGGCAGGTGGTTTTGAGTGACATTAAGTGGAGTAGAGTGCTCTAGGAGTTTAGAGGAGTGAAGAGATGGCTTCCTGTAGGTGGCCCTTTGCACACTGCTGTAGTTTCAGTTGTTCCACTCTAGGTGTGTGGAAGGACCAGTTGGTGGTAAGTCCTAGTTGATGGAGTGCAGGCTAGGTCCATCGAGACAGCAATTTATATCTTATACCTCGGAATGTTGCCCTTCTCCGTGCCCCAAACTGTTCGCCCCGCTAAAGTGAGATGGTTCCTGACACTGGAGATGAGTAGTCCCCAACAACACTGGGGTAGGCAGTGTGCCCTTGCCATGTTGGAATTTGTCATGGGTAGGGACATCTAAGAGGGATCAACTCCTGACTCAGGGGGCTGTTTGCACTCTTAAAAGGGGGAACTGGTATCTACAGGCCCTTCATTGGCCTGATAATGATTGTCAGGGCAAACAGTACCCCCTGGGCATGGTAAGAGCTCTTAGGGCCTTACAAGGACAACACTGAAGATGCTGTGTTCACAGCCTGCCTAAAGCTGCAAGGTGGGAGTCCTGACTAGGGAGAGGGAAGAGGGGATCTTCCAACTTCTAATTTACACCCCCCCCCCAACACTGCTGAATATTAGTGGACATTTACATGATACTTTTATTATTGCATCAAGACAGCTACCCATGAGGTCAGCGGTCTTATCTCCTTTCTACTGTGAGGAAACTGAAACTGGAGGAGCTATCTCTTCAGGATCACACCGCTAATGGCCCTCAATGGTGGCTCTGGGGCTAGGACTTCTCAGTGTTGTCCTGCTCTTGCATATTGCCCTGGTGTGGCAGCTGCACCAGAGTCTGCTGCCAGACCCTTTCCCTGCGTGCCCCGTGTTCTGCAGAAGACCAGGTGTTGACTCCTAGTCCTTGTTACCCTCCTGTGTGTGCTTAGCCTCTCGGTACCAGGTTCAGGACAAATTGAGCAAGACCCTGCTGTATGTAGTATAGCTCACCCCAAGGTGACACTTGTTGTTTGTACAACCTGAGGTTGGAGCCAAAATCCTTCTCGGAACTGATGTGTAAAAATCTATTAAGTGACAGCACCACAGAACACCTCTGTTCCCTAATGTCCCCTAAAGGTGAGAAAGGGTGGCTCTTATCTAATCCTTTTCAGGTGAATTTTTAAACCTCAGCCATCTCTGTTGCAAGAAGGTGCTTTTTTAGAGGAAGGTGGCTTGTTTTTCATCACATTCTTGTGATCAAAGCAAAGAGAAACCAGGGGACTGTACAATGATATAGTAGAAAAGAAGGCTCTATCTGCTGATTTTGAAACTTCTATCCAGGATAGAGCCAAAGAAAACATTCACTTCCTCCAGTGACATCCCATGAGTTTGATCCACCCCCTCCCACCCCTTTCCCTTGAAGAGGTAGATTTTAGTCCAGAAAAACAGAATAATTTTTGACTACTTAAAAAACTGGGCTATAAAATTTCTTTTCCTGTCCTAATTCCCTACCAGCCAGGTACTAGTTTCTTAACTCTTCTCGGCTCTGTGCTCATCTGACCTGCGTTAGCCACGCCTGTGCCCCTCTCTGGCACTGCTTCTCTGGGCAGGACTTGGCGGGGCTCGAACCCCGGACCTCACAAGAGGCCTCTGTGGCTAGTTGCTAGAAATGGTGATTCAATCTTAGGTGACTGGCTTAACCTATCTTGTTCTTTTACCTGAGGGAGAGAGGAGGGCATTTCAGGAGAGAAGGGGGCATGCCTGGAGAATGGATGGAGTGTGACTCAATGACTTCTTTTCCTGAAAGTGGCTAAGGGTTTGCCGGGACTGTGTTGCGTTTAAGACATTGGTTCCCTTGGGCACTGCATCATGGAGGCAAGAATATTTATTATTGTTTGGTTTTCTTGCTTAACACTCTGCTTTCAGGAGCTTCCACTGAACTGACACATGGTCTCGTTCTTGGTTTCAAATACTGCCCAACTTATCGTGTGGAAATCTTTTGGTACCCACCAGGCCGTGGTGTGGATACCTGTGACCTCCCACTCCTCTGGGTGTGTCTCTGGAGTGTGGGGAGGAGGCAGGCTGCCAACAAAAGTAGAATATGCAATCACTCCCCCTTCTCATCTCTGGGTGTGGTTCCAGATTTATGGCCCAGGCTCAGATTATGCTGGGTTACTGTAAATATGACCAGAGAGCCATGGGTAGGTCTCTCAGTGGTCATGTGAAATCCCAGCGCGACAGCCTTGGCCTAACCCTTGGGGGACCTCTTTTTCTGCCTCGTAGCGGAGGCACAGGGAGTGCGGGGCAGGACTAGCCCATGAAGTTACTTGACCCTCAGTCACCAAGATCAGTACTTTCTGAAGGTTTTGCATGTGTGGTCCTTTGCTAGGGAAGGTGCACTTGACATATTGACATCAGTCTTGCTCTCAGGGGATGGATAGAGTGCTTGGGGAGCCCATGAGTCCATCAGGCAGCAAGACTGGGTGGGACACGACTGCACTAAATTGTGTCGTAAAATTTGTCTGAGACAGTGGTTCTAAACTAGGGGCAATTTTGGCCCCCTCTCGGGACATCTGGCAATGTTTGGACATTGTTGGTTGTTATATAATAACAAGGGGAGGGGGTGTTGCTACCTGCATCTAGTGAGTAAAAGCCAGGGACCCTGCTAATAAAAATGCACAGGACAATCCTCATAGCAAAGAATTATCTGACTCCAAGTGTCAGCAGTGCCAGAAACTCTGAGCTGAAAACTACTGAGTGGTGGGCTCCCCTCTGCTCAGGAAGCAGTCATAGAACTCACAGACCTCAGGGGAAGTGAGATGTTTTCATAAAGGGGAAATAGCTGTACTTTTTTCCTGCTGCATTCTAATCAATGTGTGTTAATTATCTGCTCAGAGATTTAGAATCATGACATCTTGGTTGCTCCTAATCAACAGGTACTGTGTCTGGTCAAGAATATAGGTTTAGGGTTAATTTTTTATGGCCAATAGATAAGACCCAGCCCTTCTGGAACTGACATTTTATCACTTAATTTGAATAATTTGTATAAGCAGTCTCCTGAAGGGTAGGATCTCAGTAGTATCCAAATAACTTTAAACGTCAATGTGCAAGAGATACATTGATTGATTGCCTCTCGAATGCCCACCTAGGGACCTGGCCCGCAACCCAGACATGTGCCCTTACTGCTGGGAGTCGAACTGGCAACCTTTCAGTCTGCAGGCTGGTGCTCAATCCACTCAGCTACACAGAGCAGGGAAACTTTTTTTTTTTTAAAGATTTTATTTATTTATTTTTAGAGAGAGGGGATGGGAGGGAGAAAGAGAGGGAGAGAAACATTGGTATGTGTGATTGGTTGCCTCTCATACACCCCCAACCGGGGACCCGGCCCACAACCCAGGCATGTGCCCTGACTGAGAGTCGAACCGGCAACCTTTCAGTCTGCAGGCCAGTGCTCAATCCACTGAGCCACAGGCCAGGGAGACCATTTTTAATGTGACCCTTTGTCTGAATTAAAAGTAAACTGTTTCCTTGAACATTGTTGAACTTTTTACTGGTATTAGCTCTCTGGTACTGGTCCCTAGACATACAGGCACCCAAGGCAAAAATCCCATTATTTTTTCTTTAGCTCCCAACAAAAGCCTGCTGCGGTGGGATAGAACTGCTCACAAAAACATGGGATTGAATATAGAATTTTGCTTAACACGAGGACTGTTTCCCTGAGACCCCACATGTGATCTTCACTGTCAAATGAAACTGGTGAATCTCTTGGAAAGCACATCAGCAACAAAAAAAAAGCCCAGCCAGATGCTTGGAAACCTAGTCATGGGGCAGAATTTGGTTCCCTATCAAATCTCATAAGTATTGTGGCAGGAGGTTTTCCTGATCCGACTGAGGTGTTTCCCACATGTGGGAAAGAGGACCCCGTCTCTTTGTCCAGGTACCTGTTTTACATGTTGTGAGGAAGGTGTTTCTGGAGCCTCATCGTAGAGAATTCGGGTGTCTGCTGTTTATATTTGGGCCTCAGCGGCACATCTTAACCTCAGGGTGAAGACTTGAGAGCAAGAGAGGTTAATCAAGTGCCCACAGGGGCTAGGCAGGGACCTGCACGAGTCAAGCAGATGGGGCATTGGAAAGTAGGGGTTGAGGGGGAAGCAGTGGTGGAGCTCATGTACATCTGTGACTCAAACTGATTTGGTCCTAAGGCCCTAATAATATGTGGGTCCTGAATTTTCAAGAGAAGCTGGAAATCTGAATTTCTATATGAATTGTTCTCATTTTAAAATGTGGACTATTCCATTTTTTAAAAAGTTGAATGAAAGGTACCATGTGGGTATAGAACTGATTAGTGGGCCCATTGTGTCCTGAGGGCCGCCAGTTTGCAATCCCTGCTTTCAAGCAGGGGAGGCAGTTATACAACATGGCAAGGAAAGAACCTACCCTCATAGGACAAACTATGGACACATGGCAGTCAGCTGAAGTGCCCTCAGTGTAAGAGCCACCTGCTCTGTGGCATGCTACCTGCTATTTTGTTTCTCAGCTCTCTACACCAGCTCTTGCTGACACATTTCTCAGGGCATTTATTCTGTGGCAGAAGAGATCAGTGATGAGGAATTGCCCAGGGTGGGGTACCTCAAAAGCAAGACCGCTTTTCCTTCAAGTGTCCAGGGAGGAAGAAGAGTGGCACATTAACCCAATATCCTGTACTGCTTCAGGCAGCCTGACCCCACAGGCCTGCTTGCACTTGTACATTGACAAGTAGCTTTTAATAAAACCGTGGGATATGTTGCAACTTCCAGTCTTTGCTCTGGGATTTTCCTACCAGGGTCAAGTAGCTTTATCCGAGTTTGTTATTCAGGTTCTTAATAGCAACGCAGGAAATGGATTTTAATTTCTTTGCTGGCGGCTCTGTTTGGGGGCTATTTAATGAGGATCCAGTTGCAAGGCAGCTTTGGCAGCACCAGTGCTGGTGTGGATAGGAGTGTACCCAATGCTATGTTACTTTAAAAGAAAAATTACAGGCCCTGGTCTAGTAGATCGGTTGTAGAGTTGTCCCAATACGCCAAAGTTGAGGGTTCGATTCCCGGTCAGGGCACATACAAGAAGCAACCAATGAGTGCATGAATGAGTGAGTGGAATGATAAATCGATGCTTCTCTCTCCCCCTTCCTCTCTCTGAAAATCAATGAATAAAGAAAATTAATATAAAAATTGTGTTTGTCCCGATGCAGAGAGATTATAAGTAATTTTATGTATCTTGATTCTAAGTGGCTACTCTGGGGGATATGCGTTTAGGATTCAAGAGAAAGAATGTGAAAACTACTCCACTTTTAGGGGGCAAGAACTGTATGTTTTACGTTTATTGTAAATCTAGGGCAGTGGTTCTCAAACTTGAGTCTATGTGAGCATAATTAGTGGAGTGTGTTTTAAAAGGTAAATCTTCGGTCTCTGCCCCCAGAGGTTCTCAAGCTACATTCTTAACTAATACCCCAGGTGATTTTGGGCCCATGGGAGACACATCTCTATTTCATTGCATTTGTTGTCTGTTCATTTGCTAGTTTGGGTCATATTCACTTATTTGTGAGATGCCCTGTTCAGTTCTGATTCGCTGTATTGCCCCTCCTCAGCTTCTTGCAGAGTGTCATTCTTTAAGGGAAGACTAGACTGATAGAGTTGTTCCAGGAGGCCCTCACAGGTTGAAGTAAATGCACCCCTGTCCCTGCTACATCAGAGGCCCCTAGGACTCCCCTTCAGCAGCACACACTTTACCAAATCTTGAAGCAGCAGCTTCCCCCATTGGTTCTAGGCTTTTCTCAAGTCTGTCAGTAGCTTCATCCAGTCTTTGGTTTTATCCTTAAAGGCACTTTACAACTAGAGGATGGCCGACTGGGTGTTCCTGAACCCAGGAAGCTGGAGTCTGGAGGCCTTAAGGGCACACTATGAAATGTGAGGGATTTACTGGTTTGGTTAGGGCAACCTGTTCCTCGGCTAATGTCCTTTTGGAAAATTACTGAACTCAACCAAATAGCATAAAAGTTCATTCCTACTATCACAGTTCATACAAACCAGACTGGTTAACTTCTTAGCAATGGCCTGCCCTTTATCTGAAAGGATAGGCCTAATTGTCATGCATGTATACATTGTGATGGAGACAAAAGTAGGATATAACAATCCCTTCCATCAAAGAGAGGCAGATGAGACTAACAGATGGGCCAGGACTCCTTGCTGAATCATTCCTCTGGCAGAGCTTGCTTCCTTCACCCTCGGCTCTTCCGTTAATTCCTTCCACCCAGTTCAAAATGTGTGCCCTTGAACAATTCTATTTATTTTCTTAGTTCTTCAAACAGCCTTAAAACTAGTAGGGCAAATGTTAGCTTAACTTTCTTACTGTAAAATAAAGGTAAATCCACAAAACTTTAAAAGAGTGTTTTTTATGACCACCTAGAAGTCTTTTTCTAAGGACCTGGAAGTGCTGCATTTCCAGAAATTGAAGATTCTATCTAGGATAGAATAAAAAATAGCTGATTGTAACTTAAATTTGCTTACTATTTTTTCTCATTTAGTTATTTCAAGTCTGTATGGTGTATGAAGACTTGGTTATCCTTTGGTTACAGAGCATTACCAAAATCAGATAGTTCTAGAATTTGATCTACTTTCTGGAAAGCCATTCCTGATGCAAAAGTGGAAGGAAAGTTTACTTGTTGCTTACTCTGCACTAGCAGCCACAACTTGAGTAGTGAGAGTGAGAAAAAGAAGGGGCTCAAATTGAAAAGTAGATACGAGAGTTGCAAAATATTATGATATTTATTCAGGTCTCCATGAGCTAGGGAGAAACTAGCTATTTTAGCCAACAATGAATTTACGAACTATGGCACTGTGGATATTATTTTAAATGTTATACGAAGCATTTGAGGTCTGGCTTCTGCTGAAAATCTCAGCTCTTCCTTTCACCCTACTCTTCCTTGATTTACAGTATTCCCTCACTTATCGCGGGCATTACGTTCTAGACCTGGACCCCCCCCCCCCCACCCCCGCCCCAGCAATAGGTGAGAATCTGTGAAGTAGGAACCCTAGATTTATTTTAGTATTTATATATATATTAAGGCTTTATAAACCCTTCCCACACACTTATAACCCGTTCCCTGTCCCTTATTAACCTTTCCCACTCCCTTATTAACCTTTTCCACACTTTTATAAACACTACTTATGTTCTTAAACATATTCTACACTCTTAAGCCTATGTAACTTTAACAACATGCGTATACAGTACCACGAAATCCTGTGACATAGTGAAAAATCTGCGATAAATAAATAAATATAATATTTTTAAAAATCCCACAATACAGTGAGGCCGCGATAAGTGAACCACGATAGAGAGGGACCACTGTATTGTACTCGGCCACACTAGTCTTTTCCTTGAGCACACCAAGCTCATCCCTGCATTGATGTCTTTTCATGTACTTGACATGCTTGGAATACTGATCCCATAGGGTGGCTTAAATTGGCTTTTTCTCATGATTCAGGGTTCCACTCAGATGTCACCATCTCAGGGAAGCCTTTTCTGATGATCCCATCTAAGACCCCTTGTCCTATTATTGTTTTATTATCCTTGTGAAGCTTATTACTGTTTTAATTTCACTTGTTAATTTTCAGTCTTTTTCACCAGAATGTATCTAAGATCTTTTTGTCTTTCTGTAGTTCTCCAGTTTTAAACAATGTGTCCTGATGTCAGTTTATTATTTCCTGAAAATTCCGTATCTTCAACCGGTTCTGGAAATTCTTAAATTATCCCTTTAAATCTTACTTCTCCTCCATTCTCCTTTTTTTTTCTTGGGCTTTTTATTTCTCATTTGCTACTTCTGTGTTTTCTCATAATTGGAAGAAGCCGTCTGTTAGTGAATTTTTTCAGATGTTTTCCAGTTCACTAATTCTTTCTTTAACTTAGTCTAATCTCTGTGTAATCCATCTGCTTAGTTTTTAATTTCAATAACTATTTTCTACAAGTTTTATTTTTTTTCTCCAAACTTCTTTTTCTCTCTCTTTTTCAGTATGTCCTTTTCTCGTGTTTTTCATTCTTTTTGGTTTTAATCATTTGAAACATGCTTATATTTTATAGTTTATCTGTTCATTCTATTATCTTGTCTTTTTCAGGAAGTCTTATCCTGCTATTGAATTTCCCAGGTCTTTTTGTGATGTATTATTTATGCATAAATATTTGTATTTTAAATTGTGAGTTCATCTTCAACTGAGCTTTCTTTGTGGGAATCCTTCATGCCCTGATTGAGGGTAGGTTTTATCAGGGTTTTACATTTCTTCTGCTAGATGTCACAGAGTTATTGCCACCCTGGGGCCACTTTTTGCATTAAATTTTTGGGTTGGGGATTCTCAGACCATGTCGTAATACAACTCACTTCTCAAATTAAATTGCAGAAAGGCCTACGGTTACAGATTATTAGAGGAGATACTTTTTTTGCTCTAAATTCAGAGCTTTTTTATTGTCACTGTGTGCCAATGGGCTAGTGTTTTTCTAGTCTGTGCTCTCTCTTTGAGGATCCTCACTTCATGTTGGTGCTCAGTTCCAAGTCCCTACTTCAGGTAGGCCCAAGAGCAATAAACAGCCACTTTCCAGGGTGATTGGAAAGGCTTGACCTCATTTACCAGCGTAGTTTCTAGTTCCCCACAACATTTTTGGCCCTTGGGGATACTCCTTACTTTCTTGCAAGCTCAGCTGCAAGGATATTGTTATATAGCTAGTATTTCTACAGGTTTTGACAGAAGAATTTTTTAAGTTACCTACCTCGCTGTATTGCCGGAGGCAGAATCTCTTTCCCCAGAATCTCTTGCTCATTGCTGTAGCTGTAGCATCCAGCACAGTGCCTGGCACGTGGGGGAGGAGGATATTTATTATTTGAGTTGTGGAATTGAATGTTTCCGTTGCAAACTGTTTCTTTCCCCATAAGGAAAGCCAGACAGAGGTGGTGCTTCAAATTCATTCATATCCAGCAGCCAAGATAGTTGGCGTCCTGTGCTTTAGCATCCTGTGAAGTATTTCAGTTTTCCTATTTTTTAACTTTCAAATGTTGAAACTTCAGTGCTTTCCTAAGGACATGAAGATGCTGTTGCCAGTTGCTACAGAGCTTTCCAGCCCCATAAACTGGCAAATTAAAACCATCCCTGGGCAACTGTTACTGCCCAGTGCCTCTTTTTATTCTGGCACTTTGGAAGTTCTTACGCTGATTAAATTGACCTTTACAGTGGCTCGGCTAAGAATAGCAGCTATAAGACCTGGAAACTCTTAAGGAAAATGTTGTTAGTCCCACAAATATGCTGCCACCAAAGAGATGAGATAATTTTTTGCATATGTGCAAAAGGCATACTGTTCATCCTTTTCCATCGTAAAAAATGTTCTTTCCAGGCCCGCGTGGGTCATTCTTGCTTCTTTGTGCCTGTGCTTTTTGTTTGGTGACCATAGGTGTCCCATATGTTGGAGCCAGTCACTGTGGTACCAGGGCTTGAGAACACACAAGGATCCTAGTGGTTATCACTGCGGTCGTCCCGGAGGTAAAAAAGACCTTGGCATAAAAGTGCATGTTATTTACACCAAGTTCACTTATGTACAATTTTACCTTCTAACATGGGGTTTTGTCCAAGTGAAAACTGACAGGAAGAAAGTATCTTTAAAAGGCAAATCTAAGAGGGAACAAACAAAAAATAATAATAAAATGTAAATCTGATCTTGTCACCTTCCTGCATGGTCGGGTCCCCACTTACCTAACTTTCCTGCCTGCTTCCTCAACCATTCCTAGCTAAAGGGCTTTGCTCGTTTCATTTCCTCTGCCTGGAATGTTCTTCCTGTCCCTCTTCCCTAGTCACTAACTTTCTAACCATCCTGACAATCTTAGTTCCAATTTACTTTCCTCCCAGAAGCCATTCTGGACCTTCTTGGCTAGCTGGTAGGTCTTATCTGTTGTAAGCTCTCATTGAATCATGTATTTTCCCCTCCTGGTTGCAGTTTTATCTGTGTGATTACATTACCTTTTTTCATGAGACTGCAAGCTTCTCAAGGACAGGGCGTCGTGACTTTTTTCCAGCCATTTTCCCATTGTGTCCCCCACCCCTCGTTCAGAGCTGGTGCAGGGTACTCAGTAAGTGTTGTAGGAAGGAATGTAGGCCTTGGGTTCACAGGGGGAGGAAACACCATTCTGCTCTTCAGTAAATCAATGTGTGAAAATGGCGACGTTAGGCGCAGAGAAGGGAGGAGTCCCAAGCATGTTGCCTCTCCTCACTGCCAAGTAGAAGAAGGATCCTGTTCTCAAAGTCAGAGAACTCCACAGGGCAGGGTCCTTATCTTTTCCATCAAAGACAAAATGTTGATTTTATTTGGTTTTGGGGCTTTTATTGGGTTTATTTAAGTAACCAAAGTGGAAAAGCAACTGAAGAAGTATAACTTCAACCAAGGAGGCTGTAGCTTAATAATAGTTAAAAGTTCAGGCTCTGAAGTCTGACAGACTAGTTCCCAGCTATGTGACCTCGGGCAAATTACTTAGCCTCTTTTGGCCTCAATTCCCTGATAATACCCATTTCATAAGGTTGCTTTCAAGTTTAGATAAAAGAATACATGTAAAACATTTGAAACAGTGCTGGCACATAGCAAGTGCCCAGTACACACTTAGCTATATTATTCACCCCAGGTCTCTCTGCTATTGTTTCATTAAGCAAACTTGTAATTGCTAAGCTCTGTGTCCATCCTGGGGGTGAAGGAGGATAAGGAGACGGAGCTCCTGCCCAGAGGGAGAGGGCAAAACGTTCTCCAGTTCCCCTCTGGAGACAGAGGGTTGGGAAGGATAGATATTTCCTGGTCGCTCCTCAAGACTTGGCCTGAACAACGTAATCGGTGTAAAATGCTTGAATATGCTTGGAAGAAAAGCAAAGGGTAATCATAGAGGGTGCTGAGAATTTTCCATATTTGAACTTTCCATTGCATTCTTTCCAGTTCTTTTTTCTATTCTTTGTGTGCCTGGAGCAGCCCATGTTGCCAGTGAACTTTGCTCTTCTGAGAGAATTCTAAATGAATGCAGAGTGCTGCTTGGATGGTCTTTCATGCTGGCAGTAATGGCTCACAAAATGATACTATTGATATTAAGAGCTCAGAGAAGTTAAGTAACTTTCCAACCTCACACAGTTATAAGTAGGGTGGGCTTAACAAGTTAATAAACTGGGCTTTAAACCCAGATTTGACTGACTCATCATCACTTCTGCCTCATGGTGGATGTTGGGCCACGTGGTGGTCATGGAGTTCTGTGAGAGTTGGCTGGGTACCCCACTATTAAGCTTCTCTCTACAGGGGAGGGTGGAAAGCACCAAGCAGCATTTGCACACTACTGTTCTTTGCTGTCACTTTGGTCTGTTTTTGTTGTTGTTGTTGTTGTTGTTGTTTGTTTTTGATTTTGGTTTTTAAAGGGGAAAGGAGAAAGAGAGGGAGAGAAACATTGATTGGTTGTCTCTTGTATGCTCCCCGACTGGGGACTGAACCTGCAACCCACGCATGTGTTCTGCCAGCAACCTTTCACTGTATGGGATGATGCCCAACCAACTGAGCCACACTGGTCTGGGCCTTTGCTGTCATTTTGAATGAGAGAGGACAGATTTCAGAAGCTCTTTCATCAGAGGGAACACGTGATGGGTAGGATAATAAAGCCTTTTGAGTTGAAGGGGACATTAGAGAGCATCTTAATTAGTCTTAGGGCCACTGAGTAATTTACCCAAAGTTATGTTCCTCTATTGTGGCAGAACTAGGACAGACCAAAACCAAGGCACCTGAACTCCTCTCTCTGGAGGAGTTCACCTTGATACTCACATTTCACTACCCCTAATCTTTTTTAACTTGCTAAAGGTCTATGAGCCCATTTAGATACTTATATTCCTTAATTGCCCACCTTCTTTTCTTTCTCCTGCAGTAGAAAATGACAATTTTCATAATCAAGACCTTCCCAGGCAACTGGAGGACTCTATCTGGGGCCAGAAGGTGAACAGGGAACAAGATAAACTGGTTAAAAAGTGTTTGAAGAACTCTAGACTAAAGGATGCTACAGTTCTGCTCTCCCTGGGAAAAAGTGAGGTCCTATTTATATCAGGCTTCCTGCCTTGGGGGATGGAAGAGCCAAGAGAAAAGCTGACACCAGTAGGTCATGAGGATGCCACTTGTTTAGATTTCAAACATGTTCCATTCCACACCTCACCTAGGACCAGTTAGCTACTGTGTGTGCAGAACCTGTGAATTTTCCCAGTGCAGAAGTGTCACTGGATTCTTTAAAAAAAAAAAATTGTACTGATTGATTGATTTTTAGAGGGAGGGGGTGGGATGAGTAGACAGAAGGAGAAAGAGAAACATTACTTGGTTGCCTCCCATATGTGCCCCAACCAGAAATCAAACCCGCAACCTAAGCATGTGTCCTGACCGGCAACCTTTCAGTGTACAGGACGATGCTCCTACCAACTGAGCCACACCTGCCAGGGCTCCGGAGAAACTTTTTGATGTCCTCATGAAGGCAGTGTTTTACCGTGAGCTCAGAGAGAATGTGTTCTAGCAAAAGTGAGTGCAGATCTGCTTTCCCCATGTGCTTCTGGCTTCTCAGGGGACATCTCACTGGACAGCCACCCACTGGGTTGTTGCCTTCTGCATATGGTGTACACAGGGAGGCAAAGATAGGAAGAATTGTTTGCAATATTGTGAAACCCTCATTGCCAGAGTTTAAAAATGCATGTCCCAAGTTTCCTTCTTCTTAAACTGCTTTACACCGGGGTGTAAAACCCTTTAAAGACCAGGAAACACCTGAGGATGTGTGGTGGAAACATGCACTGAGCCAGGGACCTGGTTTTTAGCCCTTCTTTTTTCCTCTCCCTGTGGCTTCAGGTGCCTGTACTTTTGTTCTCCAGCCTCTACCCCTATAGACAGTCACTGGCATGCTTTGTTTATACCCCTGGCCAAGTAGACAACCTCGTAAAGCCAGACCCAGGAGGAGGAACCGACCATGTGACTTAAATTTCCACTGGCAGGCGTCCACCCGGATGTGTGCTGTGGGCAGGGTCAGCCTGAGTAGCAGCAAATACAATACTGTGGTTTTAGTTTCTTTGCTGAGCAGGGTTTTTTCCCTTCTTGAGGATAGGGACACTATCTTATTTATCTTTGTATATCCCTCATACCCAACCCGGTGCTTGACAACAAAACAGTGTCCAGTAAGTGTGTGAGTTACTTCTTTAGAATAAAGAAAGTTGAAAGCCAGTTGGCAAGGTGACTTAGGGGTTTCATCATAAACATTATGGGCCAGAGAACATGTGGGCTGAACTTCAGGTTGGCTGGTGGAGTATTTCAAAATTTAAGTATGAAATATAAAAAACCTTTTTCACCTCCATCCCCATACCCCAGTGCTGTGACTAGAATGCTGGATTGTTAACTCAGCAGGGCCTTTCTGCACCTGCCCCTGACAAAGGACAGTATGAGTCCCAGATCCAGGCAAGCTTAGTAGATCATTCGATAAGCAAAAAATGATCTAGCATCTCTAAGTTGGACTAGGTCACTTGAGCAGGTCACCCCTTAAAAGTGAAGAATTTTAGTAGCAGGGTTTTTTTTAGCTCTCTTTTGAATCATACAGTAATTAACCTTGGAGATCATGTGTTTTGAAAGAGGGTGGAATGACTAACAAGATGCTGAGCCTAATCCTAGAATACATACTGCGTTAATTATTCTAGGAACTTGCACAGAAAAGCCGTTTTTATTTAAAACTCCTGCTAATTATAGGAGAAGCATCAGCTTGTTACCAGCTGAGTTTAACACTAGAACATCAAGCGTTTCTGCTTGAATATAAAAAAAAAGTGACATAACCCTGTCTGAGGAGAACTCTGCTCTTTACCAGTCACCGCTGTGTGCTGAATTCTCTTCTCCCTTTAATAAATCATTTCCCTCCTTAAGTGTGCTGTTCTTTCTAACATTTGTTTCTTAATGGAATAAACATTGGTATAAACCATTTTGGTGAAGGGTAAGCAGATGACCAGAAAGAGGGGAATGAGAAGGAGGGGTATTTTTTCTTTTTAAAGATTTTATTTATTTATTTTTAGAGAGGGGAAGGGAGGGAGAAAGAGAGGGAGAGAAACATCTGTGTGAGAGAGAAACATGGACTGGTTGCCTCTCGCACGTGCCCCAACTGGGACCAAACCCTCAACCCAGGATGGCCCCGGAAATCGAGCCAGTGACTATTCTCTTTGCAGAAAGATGCCCAACCAACTGAAACCACACTAGTCTGGGCAAGAAACGTGGAGTATAAAATCTATATTTTAATATGCTTTTTTTTTAATTTTTATTTTTTAGGATAAGGAAACCTGTGTGGGCACCAATAATCAAAGCTACATCTGTGACACTGGACACTGCTGTGGACAGTCTCAGTGCTGCAACTACTACTATGAACTCTGGTGTAAGTCCTTGCCTGGGGCTTTCTTGCTGTCCTGGGATCCTGGTTACTGCCTGTGCTCGCTGGAAACGTGTGGACTGGTCAGCCCTTTTCTCATTCTCTTGGGGGCAGTTTTGGCAAGTAGGATTTCTAGGTTCCAGAAGTGGTACCTCTGTAGAGGAGGAGAGCTCTGATGCTCTTTGGATGTTGTGGAGAACATGGCCTGAGCCTTCTTAAGAGGCTGTGGTTACTGGGTTGGCTGCAGAACCTCCTGCTTGGGTTCTCTTCGATGCTCTCCAGTGTGTGCCAAGCAGTGACAACCACTTAGATGTTTCCATGGGCCACCCCAGACTCCCAGGCTTGCCACATTTGTGAAGAGAGGTTGCAGCAGCCAAGCTGCTGCAAGTGTAGAGCTGGGCTCTGTGATTCACTGTAAGTCCATTAAAAAAAAAAAAAAAAGAACCACAAAGTTCCAGAACTCCTCATGCAGTATCAGGGAGCTACCTCTGTTTCTGAGGGTCTCTGTCAAAGGGATCATCATTCTGTAGCTCCCTGCCTACCGAGTGTTCCTGGAGAGAGGGAGTCCCTGTGTTCTCTTCCACAACTCTCAAACTGAAGTGTCTGGTGGCTTTTCTAGTGCACCCTTCTCTGTTGCTACCGTGAGCTAAGTGCCCTGTAGAGACCATCCTTGTCTTGCCACTGGTTTGTTGAGGCCAGGACCACTTGCCCCTTCCAGAGCTGCACAAGGGTTGACAGTGCTATTGTCGCAGGGAGCGACCAGGCTTGAAGACTTCACTAACACACTTTGAGCTCTGATCTTCTTGGAACTCAGATAAGACACTGTGGGATGCTGGTTGAAGAGTGGGAGGCTGGGAGAGTCCTTAGGGCAGAGGGCCCCAGGTGGCCAGCATTGCAGTGGTTCTCACAACTGCCTGTTGAGAAAGGAGATGATAGACTATTTCCCCAGATAATTTTAAGCACCCCCTCTCTTCCTCCATTTGGAAACAAGCTTGTTTGTCAAACCATGCCCTCATCGCCACCATCAATCCCTACCCACTCCCCTCCACCTTCTTTCTGATTTCCCTGTTCCCCTCACATCGTGATATGTCAGAAAACAGCAAGAAGTGCTATTTATCTTGTATGGAAAGGAAATTAGGCTCTTGGCTGAGAAGATTCTCCCTGTAAATGCAAATGGGAGTGGGAGTGGTTCTTATAAACAGGACCTCTTTTCACCCTGGCCCTTCCCCTTGAGGACTGAGGACCTACTCCTCTGCCTTTCTCAGGAATACCAGGGGCAGTCAGGTGCAGACTTCTCCCCCCACCCCAGAACTGTTGTTGCTTTTTTATAAGAGAAGGGATGGGACTGAGGGACTTAAAGAGAACACACAGTGCCAAGCAGGTGGACAGACTCTGTTTAAATGTTTTAAAGTGCAGATAACCACAGGGTTCAAATTCTGCCCCCTATCCCTTGTTAAAACAAAAGTCAGAGCCAGGCTGCCAAAAAGCCACAGAGCTGACAGTTTGTTTTTCTGGGGCCTGGCCCAGGTGCATCAGTTGCGGAAAGCGAGTGAGTTGATGGCCCCATCTCAGATTGGCAGAGCCTCCTGGGCTGTTGGCAGCTCAGACTCAGTAGCCACCAGAATTGGGTCACCGAAGCCAGGACAGGGTAGTGGGGCGGCGGGGACAGGGAGACCCAGATGGCTGGGAGGCATCTGGGAACCAGGCATTTTACTCCAAGAACTTAAAAAAAGCCAGAGAAAGAGCTGCATGAGTGGCTAATTATCTTTCCAGTTATGGTCAGTTGGGAAAAGGGGGAGGCCAGAGAGAAAACAGAATCTGGACGAGGAGAAAAGACTCACCATCAGGGACGGAGATTGTAGAAGAAAAACTTCGCTCTCCTCTGGGCCCAGAAATGGCTTCTTGGTCAGGAGATGCCCAGGGAGTGTCCCAGCCCTCAGAGAATTCTTTCGTTTTCCTTCTTATTAGGGTCTTGACCTCTGCTTGATGTGTGTAGAGAGAGGCTGAGTGTTGAAATGAGCCCTTTCAGTTCTCATCAAAACTGCACTTTTTGTGGCCTTGAACCCTGCTCCCTCAAATTGCCTCTAAATTTTGCCTAAAATGTGAAAGTAATGGGTTATTCTCTTTGTTTCTTTACTTTGGAAGGAAAATCTCCGCCAGGAAATCCTTAGCAGAGGGCCTCCAGGGGAAAAATGCTATTTCCACCAACCTGAATTTTCCTGTGTGCTTAGGTCTCTCTCTCTCTCTCTCTCTCTTTCTCTCTCTCTCTCTCTCTCTCTCTCTCTCTCTCTCTCTCTCTCTCTCTCTCTCTCTCACACACACACACACACACAACTTTACACAGACACACAAGCACATACAGACCTTGAACTTAAGCCAGCACCCTTTCTCTCACGTCTTTTCAGCCTGCTGTGACCCAAGCCACCAGTCATTACTGGGCCTGCATCAGACAGGAAGTAAAGGTTCTGTCTTTCCAGTGCAGTGGTTGAGGCTATAAGGACCTGGTCATTATTATTATCAGCCCGCACATTTTTATGGCACTTGTACTTTTAACTCATCATTCAATCATTTATTCATTCAGCAAACCCTTATTCCACTGGTTCTTGAACTTTGGCAAGCATCTGAATTTCCTGGAGGGCTCATTAAAACACAGTTTTCTGGGCCCTACTCCCAGATTTTCTGATTCAATAGGGTGTGAGGTGGACTGGAGGATTTGTAATTCTAACAAGTTTCTACCAGATGCTCTGGCCTCTTTTGTGTAACAACCTATGGGCAGATATAATCCTTGCCATCAAGAAGGGCATCTCCTAGCAGAGAGAGGAGATAAGACAAGATGCCCCTGGAGTAATGCAAAGTAGAGAGTGGAATGTATTTGCCAGAACTGCTGTGAATGTTCAGAAGGGGAGCTTGTTTTATCTGGACAGGAATCAGGCAGGCTGCATGGAAGAGGTAGTATGTGAAGCGGGTCTTAAAAGGTAGATAGAATTTAAACACATAGAGAAGGGTAGAACAGTTTTCCAGGCTGAGGAACACCACAGGTCAAGGCCCCATGAGAAAGAATAAGAGTATGGATCACGTTGTTAACCTTTTCCCTGGGGCTTGCCTGGGAAGAAATAGGCAATAATAAAGGTGCTAATGTGCATAGAACTCTCCCAGTGCCAGGCACTAAGCAAGGTCTTCATGCACATCATCTCATTTCGCCTAGAGAAGACCCTACTAGAGATGCATCCCTGTGTCTCTGGACCAGGGCTATGCAGCTGCGTAGGAAGGTCAGCGTTCCTCACTCCAAAGCCTTCCAAGTGTTAGGGTAGAAGGGTGATAGGCCCAGGGCATGGAGGGTCACAAATATGCACATTTACTTTCCACTTAAGGATGCACTTCATGGAATAGAGAGAACAACCTAAAAGCCAAGACCTGGGGAGGAAGGGTATGGTGGAGGTGCCACACATACCCTAGGATCGGTTGGAAGTTGCTCTGTCCAGCAGAGGCTTCGTGACCACGGTGGAACAAACTTTTTACCCAGGACACTTTATTATGTCTGGGGGAAGGAAGGTGACTGCCTCTCTAGTAGAGACCAGCAGCCAAACCTTCATCCCTCATGTCTTTTATTGAGGAGGATACATACGAGAGATATAAGGCTAAAATTTATAAATTGTCTATTGTATTCAGGCTTTTGACAGTAACAGATAACATACACTAATTCGGGAATCACACTGACTGATTAGAGTCAAGGTCTATAAAACATTCAGACCAGGTGCAGGGTTCCATATACTCCCTGCTAAAGATAGCTTACACTACATTGCTGATAAGGAAAGCAGAGCAAGTTCTAAAGCACAATGAGCTTAACAAGTGCTCTTTGATCCAATTCCCATGGCAACCCTCTGAGTGGTTGACAGTTATGTTCCGCACAGTCTTATGTTGAGACTTAGAGACAAGCACGGCCAGGATGCTGGCGGCTCGTCATGCTCAGGCATGCTCAGGCCGGGTCTACAATTCCTTAAACCATGAGGAGTGGTTGCCCACAGCAGGGAGCATACTTAAGGCCAAAGAGCCTGAACCCGGACTTCCCAATTCTCATCCCAGGGCTCTTTCCACTCACCCAGCTCCATTTTCCAGGGAGGGGTCAGAGCTAAGAATTACTGCTCCTGAGATAATTTCAGGGAACTTCAATCAGGCATCCATTTTCATTGGTTTGGGCTTTAATGAGGAACAGGTGAGTGTTTCTAGACAGTGCAATTTCCCTGAGATGACATGAAACAGATTATTAGTAAATCCAGTTAATGCTGCCCAGCTTTTCACATACTAACATTTAAGAAAAAAATTTTAATTTTTCCTTAATTAAAAAAAATTTTTTTTAACTCACTGATTTTAGAGAAAAAAGGGAAAGGAGAGAGAGAAACATCAATTTGTTGTTCCATTTATTTAAGCATTCATTGATTGATTCTTGTATGTGCCCTGACCAGGAATTGAACTTGCAGTCTTGGCATATTGGGACAATGCTCTAACCAACTGAGCTACTCAGCCAGGACAATTTTTAGTTTATCTTAAGGTACCCATCATTGAGCTGCTCTTAAGGAAGGTCCACAGCGCTTGCCCCACTGAGCAAAGCAGAGAGCGGGGAGCTGGGGCCTCCTTCCCTCAGCCCTTACTGGACCCTGGTTCCCTAGTGATCTGGGCTTCAGGACAAAGACAAGCTGACCAGCAGTAAGTGGGCCTGGTTTTCTGATGAATTTAGCCAAGGATAGAACCTAAAAGCAGATTTTGGACTTGTTCCTCACTCTTGCTTTTCTATGGATTAAAAGGGAAATTTAAAGGAATCCCTTGTCATCTGTGGCCATGCCTGTAACAACAACAATAATAATAAGCTAGAGAACTTACTGTACACCAGGCATGGTCCTAGGTGTTCTGCATATATTAGCTAATTTTCCTCATAATGATCAAGTAGGTAGAGAGCATTATTCTTCCCCTTTATAGGTGAGCAAAGTCAAAAAATTACCAAAGCTAGGAAATGGTTTTGTGAGCTGGGATTTGAACCCAAGTTGTCTGCCTCTTCTGTTTCTATTTGCAGTCATGCTTACAGGAAACTGTCCAGTCTTTCAGATAAAGTTGCAAGTCCTCTAAAGTCTTCATTTCCCAAATTCAGGCTTTTCCCACAGTGACAGTAGCAGGAGCTCCTGCTGAAAGGTATAAGGAGCCCAGCGGGGGTCACCCGCCATCCTGTGAAAGGAGAGCTAATTTATGCTTTGGCTTCCTAATGAGGAATTTCCTGCCAGCTGGGGAGTAGTGTTTTCCCAAGTTTATTGTGAACTCTGAGCCACATGACTCGGTGCCTGCATTGGACTGTGATTGTTTTTAAAAACATATTTCCATTTTGCTTAGCGTGATAAATGCTTCCCAACATGGGATCATGAATTTCAAAGTTGTCATTGGGGAGTATAATCTCTGGGTAGGTCTGTGTTTGGGAAGGAAGGTGTGCTTCTGTCTTTTGCTATGTGTCTTTCATTAAGTTTTCCTTTCTGAAGCTTTTCCTTATTTGTGAAATCTAGCAAAAAGATCAAAAGTTGGCACAACTCCATAGAGACTAGTCTGGATATTTTCCCTTTTAAGATTGAGGGGACACTGCTTTGACTAGAGTGGCTCCCAGGAGGATCTGTTTTGCGAGGGTAAGACAAGAATGCCTTCTACCTTCCGTTAAGTGGGGACAGTTCATTAGGGCTCTTTTTTGGACCTTTACTAATAATACCACATCATATCACTAGACCCCTTCTGCTCCCAAGTTAGTTTTCCCCCAGTTTGGTCCACACATATAATCCTGTTGTCTCTTTTCTTCCCCCATTCCTCTTCTGACTTGCCTACTTTTTCCTTAAAAAAAAAAAAAAACAAAAAAAACCTTCTTTTTCTATTATACTTCTAGTTCAGTGGATCTCAGCCTTTTTCTGGATCAAGGATCTGCTTAGGAATCTTTTGAACCTCTTAAATCTCACTCAGAAAAGCTTACGGACTCATTGCATCAGTCAGGATAGGTTACATTATGCTGCAGTAACAAAAAAGTCAGAATCCTGGTGGACAAACAGCAGGTTTACTTCTTGCTCACGCTATAGTATGTCCATTGCAAGTTGGTTGGGAGCTTTGTTCCCACTTCATCATCCTCTGGGGCCAGACTGACCCTGAAGTCACTATCTGGAATGCTGCCAATTGCCATGGCAGAAGGAAGACCCATGGAGGGTCTCACACGTGCAAAAAATGTTTTGGCTTCCAATTCCAATTCATTAGTTAGAACCAGTCTCAAAGCCTCATCCAATCAGAAGGGGGCCAGGAAGTTCAACCTACTCATATGCCCAGAAGGGGGAAAACCCTTTCTGGGGTTTTGGCTAGCATGAAAACCAATGCATGAGATTTTTCCTGTTAAAAACATGGGTTCTTAATTTTTTAATTTTTATTTATTAATTTTATCTTCATCTGAGAATGTGCTTATTGATTTTAGAGAGAGAGGAAGGAAGGGAGAAAGAGAGTGAGAACATCGATGTGAGAGAGAAACATTGTGTCTCTGAGGCACTCCTACCAGGACTGATCCCGCAACCTAGGCATGTGCCCTGGCCGGGAATCCAACCTGAGACCTTTTGGTTTATGCGACAACACTCTAACCAACTGAGCCACACCAGCCAGGGCAAAAGCATGGTTTGTTTTTTTTTTGGTTTTTTTTTTTTAAAGCATGTTATAAAATCTGAGAAATACTGCCTTAGATCATATATATTGCTGCCTGAAAGTTAAAAGAGTTAAATGCTGATTATCTAATGGGAGAATGTACTTTCTAAGTTACCAAGTAACACAGAACTATGAAGGACTGTGAGATTATACTGGAAAAAGTAACAAATATAAGTATTATAAAAAGGGTGTTCAGCCCAGAATCTTTTTGCCCTTGAAATTCCTCTGGAGTTAGGCTCTTCATCAGAATGCACTGTGCTTATTCGTGATGCCTTCAGTGCAGTCCCACCCTAGGAGGCTGGGAGCGAACCGGATTGAACCCAGGGGCTGGAGGAGACGTTGTAGGACAGCAGCAGGCAGCCAGTTCACTCCCAGAGCTCCTTTCTGGCCTCAATACCATTCTTGAGGGCTCCTCTAACAGTGCCTGTCTGGGCTTCAGTCAGCCGGCAGCAGGAGAGAAATTTAAGTTCAGTTGAGCAAATGTCAGTAGGGCTGTGGGACAGGGACCACAGGGAGACTTCTGACTTCAACTTATGTTTATGTTCTCTGGTTAGGAATGAGGCTTTTCTGTCTGCTGATGGGAAAAAATCCACCACCCATTTCTCTCTGCCAGGCCTCTGCAGAAAGTTCCATTGAATGCTGGCATGTACCGCAAGCAATTAGGTGTTGAAAAGCTTGCCAGAGCCTGGCAGCTGTACCTCCATGCCGTCTCACCCTATAAGGGTGGCTTTGTGGGGAGATTCAGTGGGGACATCCCTGGGGGACAGAAAGAGCTGTTGCCGGAGGCCACACCCTAAATGTCACTGGGATTTTTCAGAATATTGTGTTCTGGTACAAATGTAAAAAAAAAAAAAAATCAAGGTTCTATTCATTTACAAGTGTGTCTGTGGGGAGAAGGGAGTCTTTAAGAAAAACCGGTGATGTTAATTCAATCTGGCAAGAGATACATGTGGAAATACTTAACAAATTCTAAACACAGATTTATAATTACAAAGCAGATGATAAAAAATAGATGTAGCATTTGTAATGGAAAAAAATTGAAGTTATTTAAGAATAGAGAACAAATGAACAATAATATAATGTATTCTCATTTAAAAACAACTCACCTTAAAGTTATTCCTCAGATAATTTTTTTTTAATCCCCACACAAGCATATGTGTTTATTGATTTTAGAGAGAGAAGAGGGCGGAGAGAGAGAGAGAAAGGGAAATAATGATGTGAGAGAGAAGCATGCATCGGTTGCCTCCCGTGCGCGCCCCAACCGGGATCAAACCCGAAACCCTTTGATGCACTGGACGCTGCTCCAGCCAACTGAGCCACCCGGCCAGAGCCTCAGATAAAACTTTTCTTAGTTTCAGAGAAGTACACAGTTATCTTAGAAAAATTAGGAAATATAGATAAGGAAAAATTGAGGGAGCTGGTACCAGAAAATCTGTTGTCCTGTTTTCCAGGAATAACCTCACGATTAACTTTCTGATCATTCCTCTAGATATTTATATATACGTTTTTCAGGCAAAAATTGAGATCATGTTTTATATTGTCTCATAACCTGCTTTTTTATTTAATACCAGAAACATTTATGTATATATGTTTAAAAAAATAGTATCTGTGAATGATTTTTTTAATGATTCATATCCTTACATTGTATGAATATATTCCCAGAGGAATTAAAAAAACCCATCCGGAAATATATTAATTTTTAAAATAAAAGCCAGCAAAAATAAAATTAATCACAGATATTTTGTTTTGATTTACTTTGTTTCCAGTTTTGTAATTTGAAAGAAGAAAATAATTGGGAAAAGAAAATTAAAATTTGCCATAACTCACTACTTAAGAGATAAGTCACAATTTTTGTGTTTTTTATTCCAGTTCCCCCCATCTGTATTATATATTCCAAAACAAAATTGCTCATTAATTTAAAAAATATTTAGAAGGCTCTTCTACATACATTTGAAAATTGGAGAGGGGGTCTTATATTAGGGTTCGCCCAGATACTCCAAGTACCTAACCAGGGAACCTGGGAAGCGAGAAGAAGAAATAATGCGCCTGAAGAAAGGAGGCCTGGGGGTCTTCTCCTCTGTTCTCCCACCCCTCTCAGGAGCAAGGAGGAAGAAGGGGAGGCTGCTAATGGCCCTGAGTCTAATGCGACTGCAGGTCAAAGGAGGTGTGAGTGGATTGTTTGTGTGACAGTGGGAGATGGAATTGTACCGGATTATATCAAGAGCTGAGGAAGTCATTTGCACTCCCTAGGGAAGAGATGGACCTGAGACAATTAGAATTTTCCACCTCTGAGTTTAGGGACTCTTGTATTACTGAGGCACACATGGTAGAGAAAAGCCCCAGAACTTTTTGGTGACATCAGGAGAACCTGGAAGAATTTATTAGGCAGCCCCTCTGAGGCCCGTTGCAGTTGCTAATGAGCTGAGTGGTGGGGATTTTGAGAGGCTCTTTGCTTTTGGTCAACAGCCCGGTGTCAGCAGCAGGAAGTAAGCCTGAGAGCTGTCCTTCTGGGAGAAGATGGGCACTAAGAGAAGCTAAAGCATTTTCTCAGAGATTTCTTGAGAGAAGACGAGTACACTGTCCTAAAAGGGAGAGCATATTTAACGCCCACCAAACCTAAAATATGGGAGGACCAATGGTGCTGGAGGGTTGCCTTGGCCTTTTTTCCTTTCCCCAAGGCCCCTGGAAGCTCCCCAGAGTAAGTGACCGTGACTGTCATTCTTACAATCCTGCCCTCTTTCATCCCCCGTGTCTTTCACTGTGGCCCAAACATTTGTGAAAATGAATGCAGGTTGCCCTGGCTAGGTAGCTCTGTTGCTTAGAGCATTGTCCCAGTACAGCAAAGTTGTGGATTCAATCCCTAGTCAGGATACATAAAGGAAACTGATGTTTCTCTCTCTTTTTCTCTCCCTTCCTCTCTCTCTAAAGTCAATTTAAAAGAAAGAAAGAAAGAAAGAAAATTAAATGCAGGTTCTAAATGTGAATTCACTGAGCGAGGCCTGACAGTGACAGCTTTGACTAGGCGGGCTCTGCTGGGGACCTCCCTGTTCTGAGAGCTGCCCGCCTGGCTGGTTTTCACTGTGTCCCTGCCTCTCTGTCTTGCTTCCTGGCCCCCAGGGTTCTGGCTGGTGTGGACCATCATCATCATCCTGAGCTGCTGCTGTGTCTGCCACCACCGCCGAGCCAAGCACCGCCTTCAGGCCCAGCAGCGGCAACACGAAATCAACCTGATTGCCTATCGGGAAGCCCATAATTACTCAGCGCTGCCATTTTATTTCAGTACGTACACCCAAAGCTATCCAACCCCACCCTTGGAATCCCAGGATGCACAGAATGTGCGTATCGGTGACCAAGGCTCTTATGGGCATTGGGGGGTTTTGCCTCCTTGCCCAGCACAGAGCAGGGTTTTGAAAGTATAGGAACAAGGGGGTGGTCACATTTAGCACAGAGGAACCAGTGCTGTGGATACAGCTCTCTGAAGCCCCTGGGCCATTGCAGATCTACACTGGCTGGGCTCTGACCAAGTCTCTGCTGCGTTAGCAGATTCCTTTTTTTTAGGCAGGTAGTTGGATGGTATATGGTGTGAGTGAACTGAGATTTAGAGTTCAGTGGTCTGAAAGCCTCCCATTTTGGGTACTGCCATGTGATGTGCTGAAAGAGGCAGGTGTTGGGGATGACATTGGGACTTCCTGAGAATCAGGAAACTCAGTGACTCACCGAAGAGCACTCACCTCACTTCCCTGGGCCTCCATACCCATGACCTCTCAAACAGCCAAGTGGAGGCCCAGCTGTGCAGCTCGTCCAAAGCCATTCTGCGGTGTGTTCTACAGAAAAAAGCGACCACAAAGGTGGAACTTCACATCTAGAAGAGTTAAGTGCTTAGCACAGTGCCTGGCATATAGCAAGTGCCCAGTAAATGCTAACAATTATTGTTATATAATAGTTAGTTAGACCATCAGTGCCTCAAGGCATTCAGCACAGTCAAAAGGTAACTTGCCTGGCGTGTTCTTAATATGCTTTGGATGACAGGCCCTCACCCTTCGCTGGTAACCTACCTGCTCTTGACCTGAGTCAGGATGAGGCTTGGTTTTGCTTCCCAGACCACTTCCAGCCACACTAGAGTGAGACAACATAGATAGTTAACCTCCCCAAAAAAGTGATCACAGAGCCTTGAGTTAGGGTCCCTGACCCTGAAGCTCATGGGCCGTACATGGAGGACAGTCTGACCATGAAACCTGAGGGGTACATGCCTGTGGAAACAGGCCCATTCCAGGCAGAAGTGATCTCTTCTTGGCCATCCACCACATTTGCCTAGCCCTCTGCTTTCACTCCAGACCAGACGGGCAGAAATCTTTGTCCATGAAGCAGCTTTAGGGGCTCTCCAGTTTCAAGAAGCTAGATTAGGTTCCTCCCACGGGTCTCTGCCCTGCCCACACCAAGGGCTGTAGCTGTCACTCGGTGGGTATGCTGGGGGTGGGGAGAAACATGTTTACTATCTCTGTCCTAGATCCATTGCCAGTGCAGTAATTTCTCCTCCCTACTCCCCATTTTAGGGTTTTTGCCAAACTATTTACTACCTCCTTATGAGGAAGTGGTGAACCGACCTCCAACTCCTCCCCCACCATACAGTGCCTTCCAGCTACAGCAGCAGCAGCAGCAGCAGCAGCAGCAGCAGCAGCTGTCTGCACAGTGTGGCCCTGCAGGCGGCAGCCCCCCAGGCGCCGATCCCACCAGGGCCTCCCAGGGGGTGCAGAGCAGCCCCTTGTCTGGGCCCAGCAGAAGCAGCACGAGACCCCCAAGCATCATTGCTGACCCTGAGCCCTCCCACACCGACATGCCAGCCAACCCAGCAGCCACCAAAGCCCCCGGAATGGAGCCCTGCGGCTCTGTGGCTGGCCCGGGGGAGCCGGCCCCTGAGGCCTTCCTGGACAAGGATTCCGAATGTAAGGAGGAGCTGCTGAAAGATTACAGCTGTGAGCAGGGCAACACCCTCCCCGACAGCAAGGATAAGACGCCCAGCCGACATCGCCGCTTCACCGGCGACTCCGGCATTGAGGTGTGTGTGTGCAGCCGGGGCCACCACGACGACGACCTCAAAGAGTTCAACACACTCATTGACGACGCTCTGGATGGGCCCCTGGACTTCTGCGACAGCTGCCACGTGCGGCCCCCTGGTGACGAGGAGGAAGGGCTCTGCCAGCCCTCCGAGGGGCAGGCCTGTGATCCTGGGCACGCCACCCTGCCGCGGCCACCTGCATGCCTGCTGCTGAACACCATCAATGAGCAGGACTCCCCTAACTCCCAGACCAGTGGCTCCCCCAGCTAGAGCAGGCCCTGCCTGCCTCCGAGTACTCGGCGAGACAACCAGGGCAGGGGAGAACCACGAAAGAAGCATTAAGTGACTTTCAGAGAAAGTGGTACAGCCACTTGGTTCTGGTTTTGTTTTGTTTTTTCCTTTTCTCTCCCTTGGTTCCTGCATTTTTCTACATCTCCAGGTACAGTTTGGCGTGTGGATGCCCCTCCCCCCACATAAGCACATGGTTGTGGAGGGCTGAGAAGTTGGTTCTGTGACTCATTCCTCATACCCCACCCCTGTCCCCTCTTACTCCCTTTTCAAGTCATAGCTCCCCACCTGTGGGTCAAAGAGATGTGTGCTAAGAAGCCCCCAAGGAAGGGGGCTAAGACTGTGTCCTGAGGCGACTTTGGGTGGTGGGGTGGATTTTTGCTCTGGTGTTGGTGTAAGAGAACCTTCCTTTGTCGGCCCAGGAGAGGCGGCAGGTCTCAGCCCTGACTGAAGGTGGGTGCCCGTTGCTGCCAGTGTCTGCAGAGCCGGACTCGGGCTAATCCTGTCGGGGGCGGGGGGATGAGAGCTGACAGGCAGTCGTGTAGTAGGTGGGTGAGGGTTTGTTGCGTTCCCAAATTCCAGGTGACGAGGGCGGTGCATCAGTGCATCGCCGAGGGGCCCTGCCCAGCACGTTCTGGCTGGCCGCGGACTGTTCCAGGTGTCGAGATTATACTGCCTTTTTTTTTTTTTTTTTTTTATAAAAAGAACAAAGGTGAGCTAAAAACAAGAACTTTACCAGTATGCAGGCAAGAATTCTGTTCTAGAAAAGGGAAGTCTTGTGGCTCTTTTCCCATGTTGGCCTTTGAGAGCCTGGCTGCAGTTGAACCGGAAGGAGATGTTTTATGCGCTGGCTTGGGTAGGGGATAGCGCTGGAACTTCTGTGGGTGCACAGGAGGCCCTCAACCGTGGTGGTGGATAGAGGTGCAGCTTTCTGCACCTCTGCCCATAGGTCTATGCCCACAGGTGATCAGGGCCGCCCTCCCCATCCCAAGCACGTGGTCTGCGGGCCTTTATATCTCACTGTTGTATATGAACAGAGGAGGAGGCTGTGGGTCCTGAGGAAGGGCAGCCCCACAGCCTGGCTCTCACACAGTATTTTCTGTTGATTCTGAGTAAGTTCTTTTGTTTTTGTTTTTTTTAACTGACCACTTGGAAAAACATGCCTTGGTTATCTGTGGTTTTCATGCCCTTCCCCTTCCCCCTTCCTTGTGAGTGGGAGAACTAATCATTGTAACCTTTGTAAAGAGTCTCAGTGGCCCAGGAGCAGGGTGAAGGCAGCTCTCCAGAAGGACTACAGGATCCTTATTACGTTAGTTTGGCTTCAGATAACCAGTTGAGCTTTGATAGGGATAATCTGAATCGAGAAAGCAAACAACCGAAATTAGCATTCCCTGCCCAGCCCTGTTCATATGAAGAGTTCGGTTCTTCCCCCACTCTTGAATGATGACATTCAGACTAGGCATTGATGTTATGATAAGAAAGGGAAAAAATACATATGTATACAAACATAGACAAATCCAAGGCTGTGAGATGAACGAGTGTCTGCGTTTGGAGTCCACAAAACCAAAATCCATGTTGAACAAAGTGAAGTCCGTATACAATGACTTTTTGGGTAACCTATGTGTGTCTGTTTGTTGTGTGTGAGCCCCAGCCCTGTTTTCCTGTGAACATACTTTGAATGGCAGCCATTCTGCTCTCATGATCACATGTTTGGAGCAACTATGGCCCTCTCAAGGTAATTTATTTTATGCATTTACTGTTTACTGAACAAATGTCTGACTGTGTACTTGGGTGTATTCAGCAGCATTGTCGATGGCAGTCCCCAGTGTTTGCCAGGGATACTGTCCTCGAAGTAGAGGTTTTACTCTACCCATCACTGCAATTTGCACATTGCTCCGTGGACACTCGGAGGCCTGTGTTCTGTTCCCTGTAAATGGAAATGTGCTCCGAACCTGACTGCCTCCCTCAGCTGCTCCTGGCCTTCGGTATCAGCCCCCTGGTGGGGGGGCGTTCACCACCACTTGGGACAGAAAGTGAAGGTGGAACTTCAGATAGAAGCGTAATTGGATCTTCAGGGACAAGCTTGGACTAGCTGTGGCCCAGACGGCAGCCCTGCCCAGAATTGCCAGGAGGGTTTGGCAGATACCACAGGGCTCACCTCGCTCTGCTGGGGTCCAGTGCTCACCAGCAAGCCCCCGTGCAGCGAGAGTGGGCGGGAGTGCGTCAGCAGCCCTCAGATGCCTTTCCTTCCACCATTTAAAAAAGAAAAATCCCAAGCAACTCACTGAGGGGTCTCCAAGGAGACCACGTTTTACCAAAATGAATCCTCCTTCAGTTAACTGACCATATGGATGAATTCCAACCCGCTCACAGTTCCTTCCCCAGTTAGAGTGGGGAACTGGTCTGTGTTAAGGTTCATGTAGCATCCTACCCTAAAGTCAGAAGAAGAGGATAATGGAGCCTGGGGAGCTGGGCTTGAGTGCAGCAATCACAGTCTGTCCCCTGCTCCAGGAGGCTACCGTGAGTGCAGAGAGAGATGGAAATGGAGAATTGAAGGACTTGTCAGGGGGCCAGGGAGATTTGGTGGAGCCTGGTTTTCCAGGTGAGTTGAGAAGGAAGGTCTTGGGCGAGGGTTTGGTGCTAGTCAGATTTGCAAACGCTAACACATTCCTATGTGAGGCACGTTGCCGTTTGTCAGTTATTGTGACTCTGTGTATTTTAAGCAATAAGATTCAGCTGGTCAGACCTTTCTGGGCAGTCTCGGTGATGCATTTCCTGTGCTGTGATTGTTCTGAAGACAGCGTGGCTCTAACCACTGTGAGAAGCCCAAATAAAATCAATCCCAAACATTCTGCTGCGCTTTTTTCTTGAAGCACTTCGTTCCTTTTTTCCTGTACCTCAGACTTCAGGGAGTCACATCACAAGATTCCTAACCACAGGCGCTTTTCCCTTCTCCACGCAGAGGCTGAAAGAAGTCATACAGCAGCTGAGGACAGACTCCTGGGCTGGGCAGAAACCGCAGGGCCAAGATCAAGCCAGGTGATGCTGCTGCTGAGGCCACACTTTGTGCTGAGGAATTTCCCCAAACCCTCTTTCTGGCAAAAGTATACGTCTGATGTTTCAATACTTTTGTAAAGTCCCACAAACAGGTTAAAATCAGACCTCCAAAAAGCAGAAACATGTTTTGTCAGATACCTTGAAGCTAAAACATGACAGACCACTGCACTCCAGGCTCCCGGGTCATTGAGTTCCTCCCCCAGGTGACCAAGTTCAAACGGAGACAGTACAGATGCCCTGAAGCACAAATCAGAGTAGCTTTGATGAACAAGAATTTCAAGAAATTCCCCATTCTCCAGTTTCTCGTTTTAGGGGGAAGGCAAAAACAGGGTTTCACTCAGGGAAGTGGGTTTGGCTGACTGTTGGCCTAACCTGCTGGAAACCCACTTCTGCCTGATCTACTGCAAAGGGCAGTGGGTCCCGGGAGGTGTCTGGGATATAGATTTCCAGCCTGGGGGTGAGCAACTGGCCTTACTTAAGAGAGGAGCATTATTGAGCACCTACCATATGCTAGGCATTGGAAATGCAAGTACCCCATATGCCTTAGACTTGCCTCCTCTTTAATTAAAAGAGCTAATGGTCTAGAGAAGACAGTTCTCATAGCACACAGTTTTGGTAGCACATGGGAAGTACCATGAAGCATGTGGTGCACAGGACATGGGAAGAGAATAAGCCACGTGGGGGTTCAGAACAGAGACCTCTGAACTGAGCTTGCCAGGTGAGGAAAGGTGTAAAGGGGATTCTAGGCAAACGTTCAGCCTGTAGATTATTGAGTGCCCACTGTGTGCCAGATGCTGAAAAGCACAAGGAAGTGTGATAGGTCTAAAGCGAGGGCGTGGGTGTCCTGTCTAAACCTGCGAGCAACTTAATCTTGCTGGATAATTGCTTTCTGGGGAGTGATGGGAGATAAAGCTGGAGAAGTAAGCAGGTAATAAAAATAATTTATCTTTATTGTTTTCATTTGTTGACTGTTTACACAATGCTGGGACTTGTGTAGTAAGCATCTTACCTACATTTTTAAGTTTTAGCCTCAAAACAGCCCTTTGAAGCATGTCCAGTAATTATTCCTGCTTGGTTAATGGGATTGAGGCATTCAGAGTTGACCAACCTGTCCAAGATCACACAACTAGTAAGTGGTAGATACAGAATTTGATCATTTGCCTCCAAAGCCCAGGCAGTCTACTAGTGGGTAGGACAGTTATAGTATTGATGTCAAATGAAGAACTTTTGTTTTCTTTTAAAAGGGGAGAAGGAACCAGAGAAAGGTGTACTGAGCAGGGGTGTAGCATGGTGAAAGGTGACCCAGATACTTTATATCAGACGCTCCTTTACCCCTTTTTTCCCTCCTCATAAGCCCTCAGAGGCCCCCACATCCAGATATGCTTCCTTAACAGAGCCCCTCAGTGCTGAAATGGCCTCCAGCTTCCATAGGGAGGTGTAACTTAGAAACATTGTAAAATTTTCAGGAGTTAAAGCTCTGGATCTTCTTTGTATCTTTTCCTTGCAAGAGTGTTTTGTTTTGCCTCTGAGGAGATAAAAAGAGCTTTGGGCCCCGGCTGGTGTGGCTCAGTGGATTGTGTGCCAGCCTGCGAACTGAAAGATCATTGGTTCGATTCCCAGTCAGGGCACACAGGTCCCCAGTTGGGCATAACTCACAAATCAAATGTTTCTGTCCCTCTCTCCCCACCCTAAAAATAAATCTTAAAAAGCTTTAGGCCCAGCCCTTGTGGCTTCATTGGTCGAGCATGCAGGTTTGGTCCCCGGGGACGTGTACAGAAAGCAATCACATCGATGTTTCTTGTGCTGTCTTTCTCCCTTTGGGTGGCTTATGAGGGGAGAAGAGGATTTGAAGTTGCTCCTACTGGATGTGTTACAAAACACCCTCAGTTTGGGAACCATTTGTCTCTGAGCTCTCCACACAGCCCCTGGCTAGCCTGTCCTGGCTCTGGAGGGAAGGTGAGGACAGCAGGCAGGCCATCCAGAGCTGCCAGGGTAGGCTCCTGGAGGTCTTGTCCTTCAGATGGGCCATGTGGACACATCAGCTCCTCCCGGTGGCCTTTGGGAGGATTATATAAAACCCTAAGAGAAGGACTTACTTTGTGGATCTGGATACAGGCAGTGACATGTTTCATAGGTCCATATTTGATCCTCAGCAACACTGAGGTTGGTGGTACTATTTCTCAGCTGCCCATATAAATGTGAGAAAACTGAGGTTCAGGAAGGCCAAGGAAGTTGCCCGTGGTCATTTGGTCTGTAAATGACAACACCGAACTTACCTCCACAGCCTGATTTCTTCTGTCACTCCGGTTGGTGTGGAACTTGCCTGCTCACATGCCCTTTCTGCTTCTCATCCTCACCAGAGCCTCAGATAGTGGGCAGCACAGGTGGTAAGTTACCCCACTGTAAAGATGAGAAAAGGGGTTCAAGAAGACAGCAGTGGAGCTAAGATCCAGGGGACTGGGAATCCTGAGGACAAGAACCTGGGTGTCCAGGTCCTCATTTGGTCCCCTATAGCGCTGGGTGAGTACACCTATGAGCATGACTGGAGAGAGGCCTCATCTGCTTCCGGTTTTGTGGCCACCAGAGGCTGACCAGGACAATCATGCACTCTCACCCCACCCCCCTCCACACCAAGGTTACCAGGGAAGAGGTCCTCCCTTCAGAATGAGGACACTAGGGCCACTCTTCTGAAGGACAGGGCAGCTCGTTTCTCCTAAGAGGGCCGGCTCTTAGCTCACAGGAGCTGATGATTAAATTTTCAGGCATTTTACGAGCTGCAGTAAATGATATGTACCGTATAATATAATGGTAAATAACCTATAATTCTACTGTGCAGCTCTTCCTAACTCGGTGGTCAGTGGCATCACATTGGTGGCTTGCAATCGGTCACGGTGGGAGTGTGTACAGCACGGTAATCAGCACCCAGTACATGTCAGGGCTGTTCCTGACCTCCAGTGCCAGAGCACTGGTGGTTCAATGTTTATTATCAGTCTGAGGCTCAATAGGTAACTGGGTTCTTGGCCAAGACCTCCCAGCTTATCCCAAGATCAGAGCTTCCTTCCAGATAATAAGGACATGGAGACTATCATTGGACCAAAGAGCCAAGTGATTTAGAGCATTCGATTCAGTCCTCTTGTGGGACTGCCCTTCCACTTGTTGGGTACAGTATGCAGGATAAAGAACACGAGAGGGCTCAGCCTGAACTCCAGAGATATAGGAGTAGACGGTGTCCCTTGGGGACACCATACCCATTTTAAGTCCAGGCAGGTGCTCAGAGGCACGTGGGACTTAGTACCAAGGAACAGAAGCTATGTGCTAAAAGGGGATGATAACGGTGGGCAGGAATCTTAATATCCTGGAGGAGGGCTTCACTCAGACTTGGTGGGAGGATTTAGGTCAGAGCAAAAAGGCCTTCCAGGCAGGGGAAGGGCTGTTTGGGTAGGAGTCAGAGTTCATGAGGTCGTTTTCTGAAAGGACACTTAACTTTGTACTCTCCCTGGCCAGACACCCGAGAGCCCTTCTGCATGGACATGAGACAGGCGGGCAAGCACATCTGGCTCCTCATCCTGTGCCATTGAAACCTTGGGTTCTGGTCCCAGCCCTCTGCTAAGTAGCTGTGTGACTTAGGGCAAGTCACCTCCCCACCCCCACCCCCTGCCACCCCCACTGGTCCTCAGTTTTGTCATCGTCAAAATGAAAGGTTAGCCTCATTTCCCTGCCATTCAATGTTCTGATTCAATTGTTGCAGAGTAATGTTCCCACCCCCAGCTACACTCACCCGCTGCTTCTACAGGAGACAAACCCTCCACTAGTTACTTATCTGTTCATCACTAGTCTGAAAACTGCTGTTCAGATTTTGAGCAAATTTGGAATACTTGATTCTCCTCCAGTGACCAGTGGCCAGCTGTTGGGAGCAGAGGAGGGGTGTGGAAATCTCCAGGTTAACCCTTTCCCATCAGCTCACTGTGGTGTCCGCATGTTTCCAGGCTGCTTGTGATGGGGGCTGGGGTCAGCCACAGCTGCCCAGAAACTCCCCGATGGGCTCTTTGGCAAGGCCCGGGATCTCTGGTCAGTGAAGGCCAGAATTGAGTTGGGGGGACAGTAGGGAATGGTCTACCACTGAGTTAACAAAGCTCTTTGAAGGAAGAAGGTGTTGCTGTGATAGAAGACCTTGAGCCTCCCTCCGTTCAAGGGATTGCCTGGTTTCTTCTCTCTGAAACGTGACCATGCCCTGCCCTGCTGGCCCTTCTGGAGCCCCCTGCAGTCAGAAGGGAAGGACAGAGGTGTTGATGATCTGGCCCTGGTCTGGCTGGCATGAGGGAGCTGGGGTTAGGGCCTCTCTCTGGGCTAAAGAGAAATGTGTTTTTCCAGGGACATCTTGGGATATCTTTCATGCGCAGGCTGGCCAGTAGCCAAGGTGTAAAGATGACAGTTTCAAGGTTTGAAGAAGTCTAGGTTCCAATTACTAGTGAGGCATGTGTAGACTTCCCGGGGTTATGGAGTGGGGAGCAGGGGCAGAGCCCAGCACTTCAGCAGAAGGCCACAGCAGAAGCCCTATCCTGGCTGTGCCTACCCCAGGACAGGACAAGGACAAGGAGATCTGCTGGTCATTGGGGATCAAGACAAGAGGGATGGGTAGTGATGGATTGAATTTGTGGATTACACACAGTCCCCCGAAGGCAAGCCATTGAGGTACATGCAGCTGATGCCCGTTTGCATCGAAGCAAACAAGATCCGTTGCTGTACTCTCAAAACATAAACTCAGTCCCACCATGTCTCTCCATCTCTGCGGCTGTCACCAGGCCAGCCTCCTCCTCCTCTCTCTCCGCTCCACTCTCATCCCTCTACAGACCAATCTCCACTCAGCAATGAGGTTGACCCTTTAGAAATATAAACCAGGCCTTTCCCCTTACATGTGACTTCCTAGCACACTTCAGATAGAAACCTAGAATCCTTCCTGCTAATTCAAAGGCTACAGGGGACCCGGCCCCTGTCTCCAATCTGACCTCATCAGCAACCACTCTCCCCTTCATCCGCTCCAGCCACACTGATCTCTGCCACCTTGAGAACGTCTCACCTGCTGCTCCCTCAGCAAGGGGACACTTTCCCCCATTTCCCCCAGGTCTTCCACACCTTCCCCATCACTTGCTGACCATGGCCACTCCCCACCTCTGCCATTCTCTTTTCAAATCACCATCACCTGGTATAATGGATTTCAAAGTACTTGTGAGTCTCTGAACTGCTTATTTATTTGTTGGCCCTCACTAGAAATGTAAGCTTCAGGAGATCAGGGAGCTTGAGTGAGTGGCACATAGGAGGTGCTTAATAAAACATTTATTGAAAGAATGAGTGAACAAACTAAATTCATGAGCTGCTCATGGACACACACCCCCACTTAAAAAAAAAAAGGATAATGTAATGATATTAACATATAATAAGTTCAGGGATTTTCTTTTTTCATCCTGACCCAAGGAAATTTTTTTTCATTGCTGAGAGAGAGAGAAAGAGAGAGAGAGAGAGAAAAAAACATCGATCAATTGCCTCTCTCATGTGCCCTGACCAGGGATTGAACCTGCAACCTTTCGGTTTACAGGATGACATTCCAACCAACTGAGCCACATTGGCCAGGACCTTCTTAAGAAAAACTTCAGTTTCTGCACATCACTGTCATGTCTGCAGGGTGGAAAGAAGGCAGAGTGGGCCAGGAGGAGGGAGGAATGGCAGGGGAGGGTAGAGTAACACCTCTAATTCTGTGCTGTGGGGCCACAGGGTGGAGTGCTAGGTATGGCTTCTAGGTGCTGCCCTCACCGTGGGCTTCCCTCCAGGCCTGGCGCACCTTAATCTTCACTTTATAAGAGTCGATCAGAAAGACCACGTTGGGGGTGCCCTCCAGGGAGGGCAGCTGCCCATCATCTGAGACCTCCAGGTCAAACCTCTGCAGCATCCAGGACATGAAGAGGAAGAGTGCCTGGCGGGCCATGTTCTCCCCTACGCAGGAGCGAGGCCCTGCTCCAAAGGGCAAGTAGCTCAATGATGGCAAGATGAGCTGGCTGCCCGTGGGGTCCAGGAAGCGCTCTGTGGACACAGGGCACTCGTCAGGCAGGGGCCAGGAGTAGGTAAGTGGAGGAGTACCTCTGTCCTGCCTGAAGAGCCCCAGTCTGAGGAGGTGCACAGCCTCACTTGGGGGAATCTCAGCCTGGGGAGAGACATGGCCCTGCGCTCAGGTAGCCCTGAATCACACAGAGGAAATGAAACATTCAGCAGATAAAAATGCCACCATCCAGGGGGTGAGGGGGCCAACTTCTTGGGGGATGTATGCCTGGAGGGCTTCTTAGAGGAGGAGACTGGCAGTTGGTGGGAGGAAAAGTAGGAAACCCAGCTGTGAAGAGTTTGGTAAGTCTAGAGAAGGATGGGGGTGTCTATAGGTTCATGCAGCTGGAGCCTAGTTTTCTAGCTGCCAGCATGGCAGAAGGGGAGTGGTGCTGGTGTGGTGGCGCCGAGACCAGGCTGGCTGTGTGGACTGGGAGTAGGACAGAATACTGACTCACCGGGCATGAACTGGTCGGGCTGGTGCCATTCCTTCTCATTGTGATGCAGCGCCCACAGATTGATGATAACATTTGTGCCCTTGTCAATGGCAAACTCGCCAATGCTGTCTCAGAGAGGGAGAGGAAAAGGGGTTCTGGAACATCATCCTCCCCCACCTGCTCAGTCCTGAGCCTCCACAGTCCTCCACCCCTTGGGAAAGAGCCCTTGACTCCCTCATGCCCACCCCCTCATCTTTTCCTCAGCTTCCGCCAGATTTAGTATGAATGCAGCTTTTCTCCAGGGCTCTCTTCCTGACGAGCACTTGTGTATGTAGCAACACCTGTGCATGTGGACATTCATGTCTGTCAGGGCATGCAGGTATGCATTTTGAGCCAGTGCATATTGTGTTTTGGCTATTGGACTGAGTAGGAGCATAGAGCACCAGTCTTTCATCCCAGACCACGTGTCTCCAGGATAGCAGGCAGCTTCTGAGAGAGGTCAGGTGGGTCTGTGGATTAGTCATTGGGTGCGAGTGGGTGGTGGATACATGGATCAATAGGGTCATTGACTATCATTGGTTGACTATAGGTGGACCAGGAACGTGGGGTCTAGCGATGAACATTGAATGCATCTTAGGGCTGGATGTTAGTGGGAGGGAAGGCACACCTGGAGTCAATGATGGCCTTGTGGGGGATGAGTGTCGGGGCCACGGGGCGAATGCGAAGCACCTCTCGGATGGTGGCCTCCAGCAGGACAAGGTGGTTCCGGTCACTGATAGTTGGTGTGCGGCTGAAACCTACATTCTGGTCAATCTCCTTCTGGATCTTCTTTTGCAGCTGGAGGCCAGAGAAGGGTGGATGTGACCAGAGTGCTTTTAAGTTCAGGAGAAGCATGGGCTTAGAAGAATCCTATTGTCACATCTAGAAGAGCTGGCCCAGACCCTTTCCAGTGGTGGCTGCGTAGCCTAGGCTCTCCTAGAAGATGAGGCAGCTCCACCCACCGTAGGGTAAAGACAGAGCAATCTAGTCATCCTGTGTAAAAAGCCTGGAGGTGATGCCCCCCGCCCCCCCAGACCAGAGTTGCACCTGGCTGGGGTCAAGAGTGGTTGGGAAGACTGAAGTAAGGAGAAGCTCACCTGAGGATAGTGCAGCAGGAAGGCCACCGTCCACTTCACCACAGAGGTGGTGGTCTCCAAACCAGCCCCAAAAATGTCCCCTATGGTAGCAAGAATGTGTCGATCTGAAAGCAGCTTTGACTCCTGGTCTGAGCCAGCGTTGTTATTGATTGAGTTCATCTGGGCTTGAATCAGTATGTCCACCAAGTCAGTGACAGAGTCGCTGCTGAAGTTCTCCTGGTTTGGAAAGGTTGGGAAACAGTGATAAGGAAGGAGCCCCATTGGAAGCACCCTACCATACTTCCGTCCTAGACTGGAGGTACAAAGGCTGCTTCCTCTCGGAAGGGAGGGAGTGGTGTGAGTCTAGCCAGAACCTCTGAGCTCCTGGAGGTGAGGTAGCTTTAGGTCCTCTTTAAATTCAGGGGAGTGGATGGGTCCCTTCTAGGTTCCTCCTCAATTCCTCACTTCCCCACCCCTATTCATTAGTTAAGTCAATTTTTATTGATCACCTACTATGTGTCAGACTCTGCTAGCTGCTGGAGATCCTATGGTGTTCAAAATGGACCCCAAGCTCTGCTCGCAGGACATTTTCAACCTAACTTGTAATCTCTTCTGCTCCATCACCTACCTTATGTTTTTCATAGATTTCAGTCAGCAAATCATTTCGCATTTTAATAGAGTTCTTCATTGTTTTCATGGCTTTGTTGGGGAAAATCTGGAAAGTGGAAAGAAATGCCAAAACCATCCCTCTTGCATTTTGGTTCTACAGCTACTGGAATCCCTTCTGGGGGCAGATCCTATCCTTGTGTCTCAGGAGAGTTCCCGCTCCAACCCCAGTCTTCAGTCAAGATGGAAGGCAAGATGGGAACACAGAACAGGACCATCAATGACAATTATGACAATTCCAAACAAGGGAGAAGGGAGTGGTCTCCACTTCCCCCTCCCCATTCAATCAAACATTAACCACTGATGTTTACTTAGTATATTCTGTTTTGCGTGCAGCCTTGAAGAATAAGAAAGACTTGAGTCTGAAGCCTTGGGCAAGTTTCTTAACTTCTCAAAGCGTGTATTCTCATCTGTGTGGGGATAACAAGATCTAACCTCCAGGGGGAATGCCATGATTAATGTGTATGGAGTGCTCAATACTAGCACATGGCAATTAGTAAATAAACGAGAGCCATTATGAGTATAACACGCATGATTAAAAAGCTAAACCTAATTATGTAGAGAAGTGGCCAAGTTTTAAGTGAGCGAAGGGACAGGTCAATGTGTCTGAGGTGGCCAGGAGAGAGGTGGGTCTGGAACTGGACAGTAAGAAGGAAGAATTGGGGATACTGTCAGGGTCTGCTGGGATCTGAAGGTGGGGCCTGTTTTCATCCTTACCTTCAACATAGGGAATATGTCTACCATACTGTTCTTGCCCAGAGAATCCATGATGCCTTCATTGTATATCTGCATGGTCTTCAACGCAGGATGTCCATGCTTGTAGGAGGTGTTGAAGCAGATAAAGCAGATGATGTTGGTCACCGTCAGGAAGAGAGGCAAGGACAAATCTATGGACTGTCCATTTTTGCTGTCCAGGAAATCACAAAATGAACTGATTTCCTGACATACTGCGGGGAGAGAGGGACATGAGGCTGGGGAATTAAGCAGCACCCTCAACCCCATCTCTACCAGTTCCATCTTAGTCCGGGAGAGATGGCCACTAGATGGCAGCAGTAGCCAACAAAACACTAGATTGAGCCCTCTTCATCCCTTCCCCTCTCCAGCGCTCTTCCCCTTCCAGAGCCACCCGCAGCGCACTTACGGATCTTCTCCAGCTTGTGGTCACCATCCTTGAACAAGGCAAAGGTGGCCCGCACCAGCTTCCGATGCAGCTGCCAGGCGGCACCATAGTCGGCGAAGGCAACGCCCTTTTGTTCATCCGATAGGATATCTAGAGTCACCTTTGGAAAGCAGAAAAGGCTGTAGGAATCAGACACCACCTACCCGCCCTTGTCCTGGGTCTCCTGCACCCATTCCCCCGACCCCAAGGGATCCATGCTATGGGGCATCGCTGCATCTCTCCACTGTGACCGTGTGGCCTTGGTAGTTCAGGGCCTAAGCCCCTCTTGCTCCCAGTTCCATCAGAGAGCCAAAGAGAGGAGGAAGAAGGGACGCCCAGTTAGAATGCAGGGTTCTGGAGTTCCGTTCAATGATAGGGTGACCTCTGTGCCTCTCTTTTCTCATCAGTTTCTGACTGGGGAGGGCAGCTGTGGATGGGGTAATCTCTCTGAATTGGGCCTGTCCTGGGGGCAGGGGTGGGGCGTTGGGGGCCTTGTAGAGATAGAGGACTTCCCAGACGCCTGCCTTTCCCTGGGTCCTCTGGGAGGCGCTAAAGGCGCAACAGCTCACCTCCTTTTTGTGCACACCCCTTCCATTGCAAGGCTATGCGCCCCCCACGGGGCCACAGCTGAAGAGCGCAGATATCTGGTCCACCCAGTCTGAACCTGGTCAAGCAGTGTCTTCCCAGAGGCACCCCCCAAAAGCATAAGGCTCCAAAGCCTCCCCTCTTCTGTCCCCTGACTCACAAACCCCAACTGACTAGCGTCCTCCTTCCTCTTTGCCCTAGAGAGAAGAGCTCAGTAGAGATGGAGGAGGTAGTTAGGCAGCAAACCAGGCCTGATGAAGATGAGCAGGTGAGGAGCCCTGCCTAGGGTGTTCAGGGGAGTACTCAGCAGCAGGGCTCTGGGATGGGGTGTTGGCAGTGTTCTTGGATGGTTAGCTTCCCGCTCCCCCAAGAACACCACCGAAAGCTCTGTGGGATGGATCATCAGTATCCTCAAAATGCTACATGGGCCAGCCCCCTGTGAGCTGGAGCAACTGGGGACAGCTCCAGAGAAACAGCAACCCCACCCTCCCAGACCAGGCTACTCCCTTGCACCTTCCCATAGAGGACAGTAATCAGTAATCACTATCCCCATTTTCCACATAAAGAGTAACATCCATAAAGCTATTTATTGAGCACTTACTGCACTGGACACTGGCTAAAATCTTTACATGCACTGTCTAAGTTAATTAGGGAAGTCTTAGGCCCAGAGAGACCATTATCCAGTTCAGGGGTGAGACAATGGGAGTGAGGGCTCTTGGACCCTGCCCCCCCCCCCCACCCCCGGCCACTGTTCCCACTCCACTCTACCTTCTGGGCAGCCCCCAAAAGGAGTTCTGCCTTTAATTCTTCCTGCCTAGTTTGGGGGCTAGGTAAAACCTTGAAGGGTTGCTCCCCACCTATAGCCCTGCTAATCTGTTTTTAGGAAGAATTACAGGTTGTTAGAGCTGGAAGGGTCATTCCAGGCATGGTCTTGGCCCAAGAACTGAACAACCCCAGCAGGGAGAGGAGGGATCGTGGGCGCTGCTTACCACTTGGGGCCGCCCAGAGAATTCCTTGCCCTTCTTGATGAGCACCTCCTTGGCCAGCTGGTGGTGGCCGATCATCACTGTGGTCTTGCTACCCATACGAAAAGAATAGATGGGGCCGTATTTTTCCTGCAGCTTGAAGAAGTTCACATGCTGATGGCCATTTCTGGGAAGGAATGGCAGGCTGCCCACCAAGGGCAGGGATGGGAGGCTCTTGGGGTACTTGGCACCAGGGTGCTTTACCTTGGGCCAGAAAAAATAGGCTAGGGTAAGCAGCAAGAGACCCAAGAGCTCCCACATGGTGGCCTGGTGCCTGCAGGCAGGATGGACAGCCTTGGTGTGGAAGAGCTGCAGCCACTCTGGGGTGCAAGGAGGCCTTTTTAAGGGCAGCGGTGATCTTCACCTTGACTTTGTGTTATCTCTTGCCTTGTGGAAATTTATCCTGGGGTGCAGCCAAGTCTGAGCTCTTTCATAGAATGGGGAAGGGAAGGGTGAGTGGAGAGCTCCTTAAGGGCTGGCTTAATTCCAGGACAAACCTCTAAGGGAGGGGCAAAGTAAGGGGAGGACCTGGTCCCTCTCCTTGTTCCCAGAGCATACCAGAAGCAGATGGTATCTGGAACAGGAATCAGGTTTGGGACATTCCATGTAAAATCAGAATCACCAGATTCTGATTCTGGTTCCTGATTCTGTCAGGAACGTCAAAGATGATCTAGTTTTGTTTACTATGGAACAGTTGAGGAAAAAGAGGGCTGTATAAGCCACACTAGACAGTGATGGAAGAACCCAGATGTCTTGATTCATGTTTGACTGCTGTTTCAGAGGCAGTGAAGGTTGAAAGCATGGGCCGTAAAATAAGATTGGTTTGGGTTCAAATCCTAGCTTGACCACTTTCTAGCTATATGATTTTTAAAAAGATTTTTTGACTTTAGAGAGAGGAAGGGGGAGAGAGAAAAAAACATTGATTTATTATTCCACTTATTTGTGCATTCATTGATTGCTTCTTGTCTGTGCCCTGACCAGGGATCAAACCTGCAACCTTGGCATACTGAGACAACACTCTAACCAACTGGGCTACCTGGCCAGGGCTCAGTTGAATTTTTTTTTCAATGGGTTTTATTACATTAAAATATATGAACAAAATTTATCATTTTAACCATTTTAAGTGTTAAGTAGGTTAAATATACTCACAAGTTGTACCACCATCCCTCCTATCTACTTTCACAACATTTTATCATTCCAAACAAAAACTACCACTAAGCAGTAACCCCTCATTTCCTTCTCCCCCCAGCTCTTGGCACCCTCTCATCTACTTTGTCTCTATGCATATGTCTATTTCATATAAGTAAAATCATACAATTTTGTATGTGTGTGTGGCTTATTTCACCTAGAATAATGTTTTCAAGATTCCTCCATGTTGTAGTAAGGTATCAGAACTTCACTCCTGCTCTGGCCAGGTAACTCAGTTGATTAGAGAGTTGTCCTGACATGCCAAGGTTGTGGGTTTGATTCCCAGTCAAGGCACATATGAGAAGCAACCAATGAGTGCATAAATAAGTGGAGTAAGTCTATGTTTCTCTCTCTCTCTCTCTCTCTCTCTCTCTCTCCCCACCTCTAAAATCAGTTAATAGTTGACATACATTTTAGTATTGCTTTCAGGTGTACAAGCCAGTGATCAGGCATTATATAATTTGCTCAGTTATCATTCTGATGAATTTCACACCCATCTGACACCATCCGTAGTTATTATGAAACTGGAAAAGTTAGTGTTTATGATGCCTTATCATCTACCAGATCCAGTAAACAGAGACAGAGATGGAATCTTTATGGGCGCTTTATTCAGATGGTCGGTGATCTGAGAGGACAGCGGGTTTGTACCCTAACAGATTGTCTTAAATTCCATTATAAATAGGCCCTTTTTATGAGAAGAGGAGTGTAGGTAAGGCATTTGGAATTCAGGGAAAAAGTTAATCAGATAAAAGCTGCAGCATTCTTTCATCTGTGCCCTGGGCAGTGGTCCTTGTATCCTGGTTGTAGTCTTTGCATCCTGGGCGTTGGTCTTTCTGTCCTGGGTGGTGGTCACCCGGGAGTCTTGATTGCTTGCAGGCCTCCTGAGGCACAAAGGTGGAACCGCTTATGGTCTCCTGGAGTCAAGAAGGGTCATACCTCCAGTTCATGAAACAATAGCTTCTTACATACATTGATTACTAAGCTTATTAGCTGTTACCTGAAACTAAAATATTCCAAAATTTGAGTCTCCATCAATTACAATATTATTGACTATTTCCTATGCTTTGCTTTATAACCCCATGACCATTCTGTAACAACCAATTTGTACTTCTTCATCCCTTCACCTTTTCACCTATCCCTCCAACCCCTCATCCCCTCTGGCAACCTTCAAAATGTTTTCTGTATCTATACATCTGTTTATTTTCTGCCTGTTTGTTTATTTTGTTTTTTAGATTTGGCTGATAGACATGTATTGTCTGGAGTTTTGTCCTGTTCATTTGAGGCATGTTTCTTTGTCTCTTCCTTTTTGCAGCCTCCTTGTGTTTGTCCCTATGTATTAGGTAGAGCTGCCACATCTCCCAGGGTTGGTAGAGTGGCCTTATGAAGTAGGTATTCTGTAGGGTCCAGTGACAACAGCCTCTCTGATCACCCAAGCTGGGCACTCGAGGTGCACCCCCATGTGGGCTGTGTACACCCTCCTGTTGTAGCTAAGCCTTGGTTGCTGTTGGCATATCAATGTGAAGGATTTACCGCCAGGCCGATCAGCTGCAAGGACTGGCTGAGATCAGCACCCACAGACCTCCTACCACTGTGGAGGATCAGCTGTGCAGATGCCCACCCCACAGAGCAGGACTTACTTCAGTGGGACTCTGGTGCCCACTGAGTCTGCCCCTTGAGTGTGTCACTTGTGGAGGTGGTTGGGTGGTGGCTTTGATGGGGTCTGAAGCTGTCTACTGGCTTCTGGCTCTGGGGCCTCCTGGGAGGTGCAGGCTAAGGGCAGGTGTTGCCTGTGTTCTGCCTGGGGCCACCCTGCCTAAGCTACAAAGCCATCTGCAGAGGGATACGACTTGTGCAGGGCTTAGAGGAGAGCTGTGAACCAAGGTCAGCTGCTGCTTGTATGGGGCCTGGGGCCACTTAGTGAGAGGTACAGGGCACACTGAGGCCAGATGCTGCTTGTTTGAGATATTTTAGGAAAATCTGAAGCAGGAGCCAAGAAAGGTCATTTGTATGGAAAAGCCTCTGGAAATAGCTTAGGTGGGGCATGACCTGGGGAATCACCAGGGTGGGGCAAACAGTGTAGCCACTGATGGAGTCCCAGATATGGAGCCTGTCTGCTGGCTCTTTAAGGAGGAGAGTTTATCAAAAGAATGATGGCTTCTCCCAGCACTTCTGTCTGGGAGAAAGCTGCCTCTACAGCTCTCGCTCTGATGCGGGATAATTAAGCTACACCCCCCCCCCCCATATTCTCACTAAGCTGCTGCCCCAGACCTGAGCTTAGAGCACATGAGTTCGACGAAGGCCATGCTCGTACCCTTTAAGAGGAACTGCCTGGGACTCCAGAAGCATGCCAGCACACTCAGCCACAATCCCCCTGGCTTTTACAGCCAGAAGTTACAGGGGCTTATCTTCCTGGCACTGGGACCCTGGCCTGGGGGCCTCAGTGTGGGGCTGGGGCCCCTCGCTGCTCAGGGGGCACCTCCGCAGCTGAGATATCCCTTGTGATTTTTACCCACTACACATTAGTGTGGGACTAGCCGGTTCCATGGCTCCGCCCCTCCTAGCCGTCTGAGTGTGGCTTCTTCCTTTCCCTAGTTGTAGGAGTTCCATTCAGCCAGATTTCAGGGGGTTCTGAATGATAGTTGTTTTGTAGTTTAGTTGTAACTTTGATGTGGTTGTAGGAGGAGGCGAGTACCACGTTTACCTTCACTGTCATCTTGCCTGAAAGTCCTTCTGAGAGTTCTGCAGCAGTGGAGTGACAGGGGGACCATGGTGTTTTAGGGGTTAAATCTGGTGTCAGTGCTGGGACAGATGGGATGAGGAGACCTTGTGTCAAGTTTGACAGCTGGGTGAGAAGTGGGGAGTCCTGAGTCCTGTGATCCAGGCAGGGTCCTAAGTTGGGTCAACCAGCTGGTAGAAAAATATAAATGGTACTTTCTAAAGTGAATGTCAAGGTTATTCTCTGATATTTCACTCCTAATCACAAGAAAAGGAAATTTAAAAAAAATTGTTGCTTCATATTTTTATCACCATATTATAAAAGGTATAAATGATAATTACAGAAAATCTGGAAAATGTGATAGCTAAAAATAAATTAAATTTTGAAATATATATTTTTAACCTCACTGAGGCCATATTGCATTTTAGGGATGTGGATATTTTTCCATTTTAAGACTTTTCTACAACATTATTTTTTATGGCTACGTATTATTTCTTTATATGTATTGCATAGCATATTTAACTGACTCTGACATTTAGGTTATTTCTGTTTTCGTCTTTATTGTTGATATCAACAATACTAAGGAATAGCCTTGTAGTGAAACTTTTGGGCATAACCATTATTATTGTCTTAGGATAGAATCCTAAAAGTGGGATTGTTGGTCAAAGGCTATGTATGTCTATTTTAAAGACTTGTGAGCCCTGCCCTGGCTGGTGTGGCTCAGTGGAATGAGCACCCGCCTTTGAATCAAAAGATTGTCAGTTTGATTCCCAGTCAGGGTATATGCCTGGGTTGCGGACCAGGTCCCCAGTTGGGGTGTGCAAGAGGCAACCCATCTATGTAGCTCTCGCACATCAATGTTTCTCTTCCGGTCTTTCTCCCTCCCTTCCCCTCTCTCTAAAAATAAATAAATAAAATCTTAAAAAAAAAGATTTGTGAGCCATGGTTGGTGTGGCTCAGTTGGTTGGAGTGTCCTATGGACTGAGGGGCTGTGGGTTTGATTCCTGGTCAGGGCTGGGTTATGGTTTCAGTTCCAGTCAAGGGTGCATACAGGAGGCAATGGATTGATGTTTCTTTTTCACATCGATGTTTCTCTCTCTCTCTCTTTCTCCCCCCACTTCCTCTCTCTCTATTAAGTAAAAAAAAAGACTTGTGATAAATACTGACTTATTTATGAGATACATTATATTAATAGATACCTTGGTATCCAATTAGTCCCAGAATAATAGTAATTTATCTAGAGTGTCTTTTTTAAATATAGAATTAGATTCTCTTTGTAATTTACTTAGGATTTTATTTTTTTCACATTTGTAGTCATATGAAAAATTGCAGAGTAGTTTTATTTATGCATTGTCAAGTTGTTTTTTTTTTTTTTTTTTAAGATTTTATTTATTTTCAGAGAAAGGGGAAATGAAGGAGAAAGAGAGGGAGGGAAACATCGATGTGAGAGACAAACATCAGTTGGCTGCCTCTCACACACCCGCAACAAGGGACCTGGCCTGTAACCCAGGCATGTGCCCTGACTGGGAATCGAACTAGGGACCTTCTGTTTCACAGGCTGGTGCTCAATGTACTGAGCCACACCAGCCAGGCCTGCATTGTCAAGTTTTGGTATTATGATTTTGCTAGTTTTATAAAGTTACTAGATAAGTTTTTTATCTTCTTCTATGTCCTAAAGCAGATTAAACAATGCAGGAATGATCTATTCTTTGAAGCTGTAAGAAGGGTGACCATGAGAAGTATCAGGTCCTGGTGTCTTTTTTTTTTTTTTTTTTTTTTTGTCTCTCCTGCTTTGTGTTTTGAATTATATTTTATTAATTATGCTATTACAGTTGTCCCAATTTTTCCCTCTTTGCCTCCCTCCACCAAGCACCCCCCATTCCCTCAGGTAATCCCCACCATTGTTCATGTCCATGGCTCATGCATAGGTTCTCTGGCTACTTCATTTCCTATACTATCCTTTACATCCCCATGGCTATTCTGTAACTATCTATTTGTACTTCTTAGGCCCCTCACCTCTTCACCCATTCCTCTACACCCCCTTCCCATCTGGCAACCATCAAAACGCTCTCTGTATCCATGATTCTGTCTCTGTTCTTTTCTGCTTAGTTTGCTTTTTAGATTCAATTGTTGATAGATTTGTATTTTTTGCCATTTATTATTCATAGTTTTGATCTTTTTCTTAAGTAAGTCCCTTTAACGTTTCATATAATAACGGTTTTGTGATGATGAATCCTTTAGTTTTTTCTTGTCTGGGAAGCTTTTTATCTGCCCTTCCGTTCTAAATGGTATCTTTTGCTTGGTAGAGCAATCTTGACTGTAGGGTCCTGCTTTTCATGACTTTGAATCTTTCTTGCCAGTCCCTTCTAGCCTGCAATGTATCTTTTTGAGAAATCAGCTGACAGTCTTATGGGAAATTCCTGTAGGTAAACTACTTTTCTCTTGCTGATTTGAAGATTCTCTATCGTTAACCTTTGGCATTTTAATTATGATGTGTTTTGGAGTGGGCCTCTTTGCATCCATCTTGTTTGGGACTCTCTGTGCTTCCTGAACTTGCATGTCTATTTCCTTCATCAAATTAGGGAGGTTTTCCTTCATTAGTTTTTCAAATAGATTTATAATTTCTTGCTCTTTCTCTTTTCCCTAGTGTCTTTTTTTGAGAGATAATTCTCTCACAGTTCTGGAGGCTGGGTGTCCAAGATAAAGGTGCCAGGTCATTTTCTGGTGAGAGCTCTCTTCTTGGTTTGTGGGCAGATGGCCACTTTCTCACTGTGTCCTCACAGGGCAGCTGGAGAGATAATTCTCTAACAATTCCAGTTTCTTCAATAGCTATTGGCCTTCTCAACTCTCCTGAGTCTTCTTGAGTAATTTTGGCAATTAATATTTTTCAATGAGCTCTGAACTTTTCATTGGTCTCCTGCTCTGCCAAGGGGTGCCCCACTTCTGCTGCCTTTAATGCCTTAGAACTTTGGTGTTGTTGACCTAAGACACCTCTTTGCCAACCACAATCCTGTAGATGTTGGTCTTTAGCATGGGTTGTATGGAGGAGCTGTTGTCACCCCACAGTGGTCACCTTGCCTTTTTCCAATAGGCAGCGGTAGGTGGCCATCTCAGCCTCCAGCTTGACCTTGATGTTCAAGAGGGCGTTGTACTCCTGGGCCTGGCACTGCCCTTCTGCCCGGGTCTGGGTCAGCTCTGACTCCAGGTGCAGCAGGATCCCACTGAGCTGTTTCACCTGCCTGGCATAGCATGTCTTCACCTTCCTCAGGCTGTTCTCCAAACTGGCCTTCAGATTTCTCATCAAGTCCAGGTCAATCTTGGAGGACTAGACCATAAGGCTCAGCTCCGTAAGTGTCAGCTCAGCAGCACCTGTCTGAGCTAACTGCCCAGGGCAACTGAAAATTTATTTATACATACCTTTGAATAAATTATTCCAAGAAATTTAACCTTCAGATGTCTCACAGTCCAATATACAAAACAGATCATTTCATCAATGTTTGTAATTGCCAGTAATATATGCTGCATCAATGGGAGATTGGAATACAGTCAGAAAAAGGAGAAAACACTTTATGTGCTTATTATGGAAAGATTTCCAAAATACACTGTTAGGTAAAAAAAAAAAAAGAAAGAAAAGCAAGAATGGTGTGTAGTGAATGACTCTATTTGTGTCAAATAAAAGAGGGGGGAATATATGTAAATTTTTGCTTGTAGATGCATAAAATATCTCTGGAAGGACACACAAGAAGCTCATGAATTTGGTTGTAATGAATAGAGAATGAGGAAGCTGGGGTGGTGGTGGGAAGAAAGACTATATAGATGTTGATGTAAACAAACCCAATTTTGCATCTGTAGTGCTCTGACCTTTGACCAATATAAATGTCTTCAGCAAAGTATACCAAAGCCTTCCAGCTGATGATTATCTGTGTTCCTTAAAATGTATCCCAGAAATATTTCTGTTAGTAATAGCTGCAATGGTATAAAAAACGAGATACATATCAAACTGGTGAAGTATTGATTATAAACAGTCATCTTTCACAAGACCTCCAGAAGGTAAAGCCCATGGCCTGTGCTGCATGCCTGGTCTCATCAATCATTAGTATCTGAGTTATACCTGGAAAAAAAAAGTACTGTAACAGGGGTCTGTTAGTGGAGAAAATTCGCGCCAAACTGCTGGGTCATCTGTCAGCTCCGACCCTACATTCCTATAAGTAAATTACCCTATAATAAACTTTTTATATTCTACGAACTTGCCTACTTCGTTTGTCATTCTTATAATAGCTTCTCATTATGGTGGCCATTACCCCTTTGCCCCATCATCAGACAAGACTTTTCAGTGTATACACTTTTGTACCTTTAAAATTTTATGAATCATATGAACACATTACCTGTTTCAAAGTTGAGTTAAAAATTTTAAGAAGAAAAATAGAAGAGAGGAACAGAAATTGAAAATGTTGTAACTAGAACCTCAAGACTTCCGGCCAAGATGGAGACGTAGACAGACACGTTGCATCTCCCTCCACAACTAAGAAGGAATACACCTACCTCAAAACCAGAAAGAACCAGAAATTCCAGAAAATCAAACTGCATGGAAGTCCAGCAAACAAAGATATAAAGAAGAAATACTCATCCAGACAGGTAGGAGGGGCAGAGCCGGGGCGGAGAGGACGTGGTGTGGTAGCAGCAGCAGTCAGCAGTGGTGGCAGTGGCAGGCTGGCAGAAAGCGCAGTCACACGTTTTAAAGTCAGGAGGGACATCTGGGGAGAGTTCCCAGATCCTCACTGGACCTATCAGCTCATAGTCCCAGCACCGGGGAAAATCAAGCCTCTTTGCTTCTGACTGTGCAGACCAGTAGGGGTTGGAGTGGAGGAAGAAACTGCCAGTCTCTCAGCAGAGTTCCCTTGTTTAAAGGGCCCTCACAGTCCTAGAATGTCTGCAGACCCACCCACTCTGGGAACAACGGCCAGGGCAGCAGCTAGGGGGGCGCCACTCTGGTGCGGAAGTGGGAGAGGTGCCTGGAAAAGGGGCAAGTGCTGGGCAGGTGGCATTGTTCCCTCTCGGACCCCTCCCCCCCACAGTGCCACAACGTGGTGAAAGAGGTCGCCCTGTACTGACGAATTCCTAAGGCTCCGCCCCTTACAATGTAACAGGAGTGACAGCTCTACCTGGGACACAGAGGCAAACAAACACAGGAGGCTGTCAGAATGAGGAGACAGAGAAGTATGGCCCAAAAGGGGGAACAGATTAAGGTTCCAGTGGGAGAACTAAGTGACGAGGAGTTAGCCAACCTAACAGATGAGGAGATAGACAACCTAACAGATGCAGAATTCAAAACACTGGTGATAAAGATGCTCACAGGCTTGACAGATATGCTCGAATATGACAAACACATAAGAGAACAAGTGAAGGTTATGCTAAGTGAAATGAAGGAAAACCTACACAAAACCAATGGTGAAGGGAAGGAAACGGGGATCCAAATCAATGATTTGGAACATAAGGAAGAAAAAAACAGTCAACTAGTGCAGAATAAGGAAGCAAGAATTGAAAAAAATGAGGAAACCTTCCCAAATTTTGTGAAGGAGATGAACACACAGGTCTGGGAAGCACCCAGGGTCCTGGGCGAGCTGGACCCAGAGGGCACCATACCAGGATGCATCATAATTGTGATACTAAAGGTGAAAGATAAAGACAGAGTCCTGGGGGCAGCAAGAGAGAGGCAGAGAGTTGCCTGCAGGGGTTTGCCTATAGGACTATCAGCTGATTTCTCAGAGGACACTCTGCAGGCAGGAAGGGACGGCAAGCAATCTACAACCTAGATTACTCTATCCAGCAAGGCCATCATTTGGAATGGAAGGGCAGATGAAGTGCTTCCCAGACAAGGTAAAGCTAAAGGAGTTCGTCATCGCCAAGCCATTATTATATGAAATGTCAAAGGGACTTACTTAAGAAAAAAAAGATCAAAACTATGAACTCTAAAATGACAACAAACTCACAACTACCAACAACTGAATCTAAAAAATAAAAACAAAATCTAACTAAGCAAACCAGAATAGGAACAGAATCATAGGTATGGGGATCATTTGGAGGGTTATCAGCTGGGAAGGGGGAGGGGGAGAAATGGGGAAATGGTGCAGGGAGTAAGAAGCATAATCGATTGGTACAGAGTAGACAGGGGGAAGTTAAGAATAATATAGGAAAGGGTGAAGCCAAAGAACTTATATGCACGACTCATGGAAGTGAACTAAGGGGGCTGGGACGGCTGGAGGCAAGGGGGGTACTGGGCAGAGGGGAGCAAAGGGGAAAAAATTTGGAACTACTGTAACAACATAATCACTAAAATGTACTTTAACAAAAAAAATAAAGAAAGAAAGAAAATGTTGTAACTGACTGCTTTAAATAATATATATTTTTTAATGGACCCCTCCACCTATACCCTTAACTCCTGTTACCTCATGTCTCCCACAGATTTTGTTTCTTCCATCATTTTCCTCCTACATCTTCAACACATCCTCTCTACTGGCTTTCTTCGCCTCAGCTGATATATATACTCGAGACTTTTATCCCACAAGAAATGTATAAATCCCGCACTGATTCCACGTTCCCTGCTAATTTTTCTTTTAATTTATTTCTTTCTCTTTTCAATTAGACTTCTTGGTAAAATAATGTAATGGGCACTTGTGTCTCTATCTTATTTCCCCATTCATTGTAATTCATTGCAGTTTGGCGTCTGACCCCACCACACTATTGGTACTTCTGTTAATAACGTCAGCAATGGCCTTCATATTTCCAAGTCCATTGGATGTCTTTCAGACTGTCTCTTATAAAAACTCTCCATTAGCATTATTGATTACTTCACCTTCTTTAAACCCTCTAAAATAAAATATCTGGATTCTTTGTAATTCTTTTGTTTCTCCTCTTGTTCTCACTGTCATCTTGTGTAATGTCAAGTCTGTCCTTGGCCCTTCTCCCTGGTTGATCTCACCCCTCTCAAGGTTTTAACTATCACCAATATTCAGCCTTTAACAACAAACAGGTTCTGGTCTTGATCCTCATAGAGACGTCAGTCATTGCCTCCTACATTCATCTGACTTCACGGATAGTTTGGGCATTTGTGTCTTGTGACCCTGATTGTACTAGGAGAATATTGCCAAAGGGGAATATAGTCTCATACTGAGTTAAACTAATCAAGTTCTCCTTTTTGACTTGACCCTGCACCATCATGAACAACAGGGGCAGTGGTTTCAGATGCTGATTTAAGAGTCCTAGTCACAACACAGCCTTGCATTTCAATTTCATCCTTGGATATCCATGATAACACCTATCATCTGATTACTAAAAAACCTTAGTTTATTCAAAATTTTGTATTTTAATTAACTTGTAAAAATAAAGCTACCATTTCAAAATAAAAACAAAAGTTCCCAAATATATATGATTGCATGCTATAACCTTTGTTGGTTTGAGCCTTTGGGTCTTTTGACTTGTTGGGTGAAACCAGAGCAGCATTTAGTCCAGAGCTAATTTTGCGTCACTAAAACCCTTCTGAGTACTATGCTCAGTGTCCTGTGAATTATTAAATTTTTTACTCTGGCTGAGGGGAACAGGAGATAGTGTCAGCCCTGTGGGAGGGAACAACAAACATTGTTTCCTCTAATCATTCCAGGTGTTTCTTTCACTAGCCTCTAGCAGTGTTCTCATGTGAGTGCCCTTACTGGGACTCCGTTGAAGGTTAAAGGGCATCACTCTGCGAATGTCTAGAGCAGCTGCTCTCAACCTGTGGGTCCCGACCCCTTTAGGGGTCAAATAATCCTTTCACAGGGGTTGCGGAAGACCATCGGAAAACACATATATAATTACATGTTGTTTTTGTGATTAATCACTATGCTTTAATTATGTTCAATTTGTAACAATGAAAATACATCCTGCATATCAGATATTTACATTATGATTCATAAAAGTAGCAAAATTACAGTTATGAAGTAGCAACGAAAATAATTTTATGATTGGGGGTCACCACAACATGAGGAACTGTATTAAAGGGTTGCGGCATTAGGAAGGTCGAGAGCCACTGGTCTAGAGTTACTCTCTGTAAAGCTCTCTTCGCTGTCCTGTGACTGTTAGTCTCCTTGACCTCCCCAGATTCCCAGCCTGGTCTCTTCCTCACCCAGGTTTGCCTTCTCCACCAGGTTCTATTTAAAATTTCCTTCCCCATGAAATTTTGTTCGGGCAGTACACTGGAGACATCACTGGACTCATCCAATTTGTTTCCCATCCCTCAGAGATCACTAGCCTTTTTAAAATTTATTTCATTATTTATTGATTTTAGAGAGAGAGGGAAGGAGGGAGGGGAAAAAAGAGAAAAAGAGAGCGAGAGAAACATTGATTTGTTATTCCATTTATTTATGCATTCATTGGTTGGTTCTTGTATGAGCCCTGACCAGGGATTGAACCCTTAACCTTGGCTAACCTGGCTTTTCTTTTTTTTCTAAGCGAGAAGACAAAATCGCTAATATCATAAATGAAATAGGGCCATCTACTACCAATCCATGGACATTAAAAGGATAATAAAGGAATACTATAAATAACCATGCCCACAAGCTTCATAACCTAAATAAAATGGACCAATTCCTTGACAACACAATCTAACAAAAGTCACACAAAGATAATCTGAGTAAGTCTATATCTATTGGAGTAGCTGAATCAATAATTAATAACCCCCAAAACAGAAAGCATCAGGCCCAGATGGTTTCATTGGTGAATTCTACCAAACATATATGGAAAAAAAATGATATCAATTCTCTACAATCTCTATGTTCTATCTTCTCATCTACTTCCCCAACCCCTGGCGACTACTGATCTTAAAAAAAAAAAAAAAAAACATTTCATTTATTTATATTTAGAGAGACGGGGGAGAGAGAGAGAGAGAGGGAGAGAAACATTGATCGGTTGCCTCTTGCATGCCACCCACTGGGGACCTGGCCTGCAACCCAGACATGTGCGCTGACTGGGAATCAAACCAGCAACTTTTTGTCCATGGGCCAGCACTCAATACAGTGAGCCACACCGGCCAGGGCTCTACTGATCTTTTTACTGTATCTATAGTTTTGCCTTTTCCGTAATGTCATATAGTTGGAATCACACCTTTACAAATTTTGCAGATTAATTATAGATAAGGCATGAACTGACCACATCGTCATATCTTAGAAAAAAATCTTGCTTTTTTTTTTTATTGTGGTCATGTTGTACTTCCTGGAATGAGGTGTTTCATTGAAACTTTATCTAGTGTCCATTTGCAGTCTGGTCAGGTAACAATGGTGGTTTTGAAAAATCTTATCTTTATGAGTCTTAAACTCAGTTGCTTCTCGTGTGTCTTTTCAGGTTTTAGATGGCCAGAATTTGTGTATTTATGATTGAATCCTTTAACTTCTTCATGAATTTGTTATTTTTGTTGCTTTATGTGAGGTCTTTGTATACAAACTTTCAATCACAGTAGCCTGTTTAACATAATAATCTTTAAATTCTGTTTATAGTATGTACTAGCTTCTATAGTATGGTACTGTAACTCTCTACCTTTAGAACCAACAATTATTTTAGGTGGTATCAGGACATCGGGTAATTTACATTTGTTTTTACTTTTAAAGAGTTTCTGAAGAGGTTAAAAATACAACTTTTTAAAATTGGATTTTAAAGAAGTTAATTATCTTAAAAGATACCAGCTATTAGATTATATATCTACTTCTTTATTTGAGAAATTTGATATGCCCTAGAAAGGGTCATAGTTCAATCATTTGAACAATTTGACTGCTGGTATGAAATTGGATTTTACAAGAGTGACTGGACTCCCTATGTTAAGCCTGGTACTGTCACTTTTTATATTTACTAAGAGGTCAATCAACAAACAATATTGAATCAAGATTTAGTTTTGGCATGTCCAAAAGTTCTGTTCTGGCCATGGATACTCCTTGAATTCTTGAAACACGATCGTGGGATTCTCCTTCTTTGAGGAAAGGTTACATATGAGAGGAAGAAAGTAACAATAATTCATAATTAGTTAGTCAACTAGCAGAAAAACTTGGATGTAGGGATCCACTACATGTGGGAACATTAGCCAGTCTCCAGTCTAACAGACCTCAACCATTAACCCTCAAGGGCCAGCTTGGAATGGGTTTTATAGACTCTCATGCCTATGACTCCATCCATTCCCTATGGAACATAAATCTGTCCATGAATGAGTGACTTAAAAATTTTAAATTTATTGATTTTAGAGTGAGAGGAAAGGAGAGAAAGAGAAACATTGATTTGTTGTTCCACTTATTTATGCATTCATTGGTCGATACATGTATTGGGTTGGCCACAAAGTTCATTTGGTTTTTTTCGTATGTTAGCTCTAGTAGTGTTTTGTTGTTTTTAACTTCATTCGAAATAATTTTGTTAGATCGTATTGTGACAGCTGTCATATCAGCATGCATTAAAGAAAAACTTATCAAAATTGGTGAATTTTAATATTGAAGATGGGAGAAAATATGCAGCATTTTTGGCATATTATACTTTATTATTTCAAGAAAGGTAAAAACACAATTGGAATGCGAGAAAAGATTTGTGCAGTGTATGGAGAAGGTGCTGTGACTGATCAAACATGTCAAAAGTGATTTGCGAAGTTCCTTGATACCCTCGCCATTTTGGTCAAATAATTCTTTGCTGTGGGGCTGTCTTATGCATTAGAAGATGTTTAGCAGCAACTTTGGCCTCTACCCACTGGAAGTCAATAGTGGGAGATAGCCAACATACTCAAAATAACCAAATCAATAAAGTTATTGGTGAAAATGAAAAATGTGCCTTTAAAAAACTGAATGGACTCTTTGGCCAACTCAGTATGTGTCCTGACCAGGGATCAAACCCACAACATTGGCATATTGGGACAGTGCCCTAATCAATTGTACTACCTGGCCAGAGCCTGAATGACCGACTTTCAGAAGTATCTGATGGTGGGGCAAAGGTGTAATGGCCACCTTAACAAGAAGGTATCATAAGAACAACAAACGAAACAGGCAACTCCATAGAATATAAAAGAAGTTATTATAGGGTAGTTTACTTACAGGAATGTAGGGGCTGAGCAGACAGATGACCCAGCAGTTCTATGCAAATAATTCTCAGCTAACAGACCCCTGGTAGAGCACTTAAAAAAAAAAAAAAAAACCTCAAGTACTAATGATTGGTAAGACAAAGAATGCAGTACAGGCCAGGGACCATGTCTCCTGGCAGTCTTGTGAAAGATGGTTTATAGCTGATACTATGACCATTTTGACATGACATTTCAGCTCTCATTAACAAAAGTATGGCTACATTTTAAGGAATGCATAATCAACTAGAAGGCTTTGGTATGCTTTGCTAATGACATTAATCTTGGTCAAAGGTCATAGCATGAAAACTCTGGGATACAAAAATGGATTTTTTAAAATTTATTCTATTTTAAAATATATTTTATTTTAAAAATAAGATTATCTTTGTGAAAGCAATTACCATGTAATAATTAATTTGATTCGGAATCTTTGTCTAGGCAACGTTAAATAAGTTAAAAATTATATTGTATTGCTTAGCTATTACAGTTGTCCCAATTTTCCCCCTTTGCCTCCCTCCACCAAGCACCCCCCACTCCCTCAGGCAATTCCCCCACCATTGTTCATGTCCATGGGTCATGCATATAAGTTCTTTGGCTACTCCATTTCCTATACTGTACTTAAATCCCCACGGCTATTCTGTAACTTCCTATTGGTACTTCTTAATCCCTGCATCTCTTCACCCATTCCTCCACCGCCCCTCCAATCTGACAACCATCAAAATACTCTCCGTATCCATGATTCTGTCTCTATTCTCTTTTGCTTAGTTTGTTTTTTAGATTCAATTGTTGATTGATATGTATTTTTTGCCATTTTATTGTTCATAGTTTTGATCTTCTTTTTCTTAAGTAAGTCCCTTTAACATTTCATATAATAATGGTTTGGTGATGATGAATCCTTTAGTTTTGTCTTGTCTGGAAGCTCTTTATCTGCCCTTCCATTCTAAATGATATCTTTTGCTTGGTAGAGCAATCTTCGCTGCAAGTCCCTGCTTTTCATGACTTTGAATATTTCTTGCCAATCCCTTCTAGCCTGCGAAGTTTCCTTTGCGAAATCAGCTGACAATCTTATGGGAACTCCCCTGCAGGTAACTAAGCTTTTAAGATTCTCTCTTTATCTTTAACCTTTGGCTTTTTAATTATGATGTGTTTTGAAGTGGGTCTCTTTGCATCCATCTTGTTTGAAACTCTCTGTGCTTCCTGCACTTGCATGTCTATTTCCTTCAGCAAATCAGGGAAGTTTTCTTTCATTATTTTTTCAAATAGATTTCCAATTTCTTCCTCTTTCTCTTCTCCTTCTAGCATCTCTATGATGCAAGTGTTGGAATGTTCAAAATTGTCCCAGAGGCTGCTTACGCTATCTTCACTTTTTTGGATTCTTTTTTCCTTCTTGTTGTTCTGATGGATTGTGTTTTTGCTTTCTTATGTTCCGAATTGTTGACTTGATTCTCAGCTTCATCCAATCTACTGTTGTTTCCTTGTAAATTGTTCTTCCCTTTAATTAGTGTATCCTTCATTTCTGACTGGATCTATTTTATGCTGTTGAGGTCCTCACTAAGTTCCTTGAACATCCTTATAACCAGTGTCTTGAACTCTGCAGCTGATAGATCGCTTATCTCCATTTTGTTTAGCTCTTTTTCTGGAGTTTTGATCTGTTCTTTCATTTGGGCCATGCTTCTTTGTCTCCTCATTTTGGCAACCTCCCTGTGTTTGTTTCTATGTATTAGGTAGAGCTACTTTGACTCTGTGTCTTGGTAGTGTGGCCTAATGTAGTAGGTGTTCTGTAGGGTCCAGTGGAAGAGCCTCCCCTATCACCCAAGCTGGGTATTTGAGGTACACCCTTCATGTGGGCTGAGTACGCTCTCCTCTTGTAGTTGAGCTTTGGTTGCTTTTAGCAGGTCAATAGAAGGGATGTACCCAGGCCAGTCAGCTGCAAGGATTGTCTGTGACCACTGACCACCAACCTCCGCCATCCGTGGAGGATCAGCTGGGCACAGGCATGGTGGTGTTGCTCCATTGTGGTCTGTAGCTGTCCACTGGGTGTGCAGACCCTGGTGTTTCCCAGTGATGAAAGCCAAGGTCAGCCCTACCTGTGTTTTTCCTGGAGCCACTCTGCCTGAGCCCTAAAGTAATCTGAGATGGCTGCTACTTGTGCCGAGCTTGGAGATTCCCAGGCAAAGCCAAGCTGTGAATCTAGGCTGGCTGCTGCTAGTGCCATGCCTGGGGCGGGCTGCGTGCTCACTGAGGCCAGATGTTGCTTGTTTGAAAGGATTTAGGCATGAGCCAAGACCAGTCATTCATATGAAAAAGCCACTGTTAACAGCTGTAAGTTGGGTGGGATAGAGCCTCTGAGGATTTCTGGAGTGGGGAGCAAAGAGTGTTAGCAAAGAGTGTTGATGGAGTCTCAGATATGGCACCTGCCTGCTGGCTCTGTGGCTCTGTGGGGGCATGGTTTAGAAAATGGACAAGAGCCTGTGCCCACCTTTCTGTCTGGGAGAAAGCTGTCCCTAAGCTCTCGCCTTGATGCCAGACACTTCAGCTTCTCCCTGTATGCCACTAATGCTTTTTGAGCTGCTACCCTGATGTCTTAGATCTCAGAGAGGGTGAGTCTGAGTAAGTTTGTGTGTGAATTATTAAGAGGAACTACTTGAACACCAGAAATTTCTTCTGCTGACTCAATCCCTGCTGTTTTTTTCAGCCAGAAGTTATGGGGACTTATCTTCTTGGCACCGGAACCCTGGGCTGGGGGCCTGGTGTGGGGTTGGGACTCCTTGCTCCCAAGATATCCCTCCCAAAATTTTATCCACCACACATGGATGTGGGACCAGCCTGTTCCACGTCTTTGCCCCTTCTACCAGTCTGGATGGATGTGATTTCTTTAATTCTGTAATTGTCAGACTTCCACTCAACTCTATTTCTGATGGTTCTGAGTGATGGTTACTCTAAAATTTAGTTGTAATTTTGATGTGGTTTTGCAAGGTGAGCTATATTTACCTATGCTGCCATCTTGACTGGAAATCTCTGAATTTTTTTTCTTTTATATCAGCATCTATACAAGAAGAGAGGGGCAGACCATGATTGCTTGGTTTGTGAAAGGGTCCACTGAGGTAAATTGTCATTGATTGATTGAACAGATTTTAAACTATTTCTGGTGGTATCGTATCGGCAGCCGTCCGTCTCGAGAGACGATGGTGTAGCTTCTTAAGAGTCTATCTGCACCGCCGAGAATGGCTGTGCAGTCCGACTCGGGAGTGACACGGTATCTGTCTCCTCCCGTGTTGAATCGACATCTTGCGATGACGCTGGAGTGTCCTCTCCAGTGAAGCTGAAGCTACAGAGCCTGGGCAGGGTGATATGGAGGGTCTGCTGTTGCCCATGCAGCAGACCCCCCCTCTCTTCGCAGCTGAAGGGTCCAAGGGAAAGACGGAGTCAATACAGCTTGGCTTCAGGTGCGCCGCAGGAGTTGCCGGTGTTGACTACAACGTCAAACCGCCTTAGGGACTCCGGCTCCGGATTTTCTGTCGGGGTTTACTCCCTTAGCCTTTCCCCTGAAGAGGTATGCCGCAAGGCAGCGGAGGTTTTTTGGAGTCAGAGTTTTCCTTCTCTGATGTGCCCTGACTGGAAGATCGAACCAGCGACACTTAGCTCGCAGGCCGACGCTCAATCCACTGAGCCAAACCAGCCAGGATGTTCTGGTGGTATATTAGCTTTCTATTTCTGTAAAACCACAAATTTAGCAGATTAAAACAAAACACACATTATCTTATAGTTTTGTGTGTCAAGAATTCAAGTACAACTTTTCTGGGTCATGTGCTTAGGGTCTGACAAGAGATGGGTTCTCAACCCGGGGCTTGATGGGCGAAGGATCTGCTTCCCCACTTGCCTGGTTGTTAGCAGCATTCATTTCCTTTTGGCTATTTGACTGAGAGCTTCCTGTTTTTTTTTTTTTTTTTTTTTTTTGCTGGCTATCAGCTGGAGGCTCAGCCCTCAGTGACTAGATGATGCTTTCAGTTCCTTGCCATGTGCAGTCTCCAACTTGGCCACTTGCTTCTTCACAGCCAACAAAGGAGAGACTCCAGCAAGATGGGCCTTACAATCTTATGTAATGAAATCACATAATCATGTACACATAATCATGTATCTCCCACCACCTCTGCATATACTATTGGTTAGAAGCAAGTCCCAGGTTCTTCCCACAAGAAGAGAAAGGGACCACATAAGGGCTTGAAAACCAGGAGATGGGGATCACGGAGGCCAGCTGTCAGTGGACAGCCTGTCTACCAGTTTGCTACTTGTTACCATGACTGTAGAACCATCAATTTGTCTAAGTTTATGGGTGTGCAGCAACTGCAGTCTCCTAGACTACAGTTGGGAATGTAAAATGGTAGACCACTTTGGGAAATGGTCTGGCAGTTTCTTGGAAAGTTAAATACCTACCATATGACGTAGCCATTTCATTCCTAGATATTACCCAAGATAAATGAAAACAACTCACATAAAGACTTGTTTATAAATGTTCATAGCAGCTTTATTCATAATAGCCCTCAAATGGAAACAACCCAAATATCCATCAACAAGTGAGTGGATAAACAAAATGAGGTATATCAAAACAATGGAATATTTTTCATCAATAAAAGGAAACAGACTAGTGATACACACAACCATTGGGTGACTTTCAAAATCATTATGCTGAGAGAAAGAAGCCACATACAAAGAATATTTCCTGTATGATTCCATTTATATAATATCCTAGAAATGCAAATTAATCTATAGCAGGTCAGTTGTTGCCTGAAGGGAGGGACAGATGGACTACAAAGGGGCACTTGGACACTTTCGGGAGTGATGAAAATGTTCTGTACCTTAGTAGTGGTGGTGGCCCACAGGTGTTATTCATCTATCACACTCATCGAATTGTACTCTTTAAAAGAATGTAGTTATGCACATAAATTATACCTTAGTAAAGTTGATTAAGAAGTCAAAGAATCAACAGAGACATATGAATCTAGGCATTTGGAAGGAAAATTTATGTTGATACTGAGTACAGGTGATTTTAAACAGAATTTGTAATATGCCATTCTCACCTCTCTTGTGCATTGGAAGAAAAGAAACAGAGCTACATGAAACATTTCAGGTACTATCTTCCAAGTTGATAATCAATTTGCTTTTGAACAGAGGTCATTTATCACTAAAAAATTACTAGTGGTACTGAGCCCTGACTGGGTGGCTATGTTGGTTGGAGCCTTGGTCCATACACCAAAAGCTTGTGGGTTAATTTTCTGGTCAAGGCAATTCCCTAGGTTGAGCTTTCAATTCCCATGGAGTGTTCCGGAAGCAACATCACTGTTTCTCTCTCACGTCAATGTCTGTCAGAAGTCTCTCTCTCTCTCTCTCAAATTAATAAAAATATATCTCCTGGTGAGGATTTAAAAAAATTACTAGTGCTATTGAGAATTTTTTATATTTGTCAACCCAAGAAACATTCAAACCTATAGAGATATTTGTGAGTTTTTTTGAGCCAAACTGATGACAGTTACCAAGAAGCAAAATCTCAATGGGTTAAGAAAATTCTCCTGAAAATTGGCAGTTCTGCATCCTGCTTTATACATTATAATCAGAAGAGAGGATGTAAGTGGCTTACATGAAATCCATTGGTGATAGATTAGGGAGGTGGAAGAAAGCAAAGCAGGAAAACTGGGATTGGATAAAAAGTTAAATGATAGACACTTCTTTTACACAGGTGGATACAGGATATAGTTAACAGTTAACAACAATCAACTCAATAACAGGGTCTGCTGCATGGGCAACAGCAGACCCTCCATATCACCCTGCCCAGGCTCTGTAGCTTCAGCTTCACTGGAGAGGACACTCCAGCGTCATCGCAAGATGTCGATTCAACACGGGAGGAGACAGATACCGTGTCACTCCCGAGTCGGACTGCACAGCCATTCTCGGCGGTGCAGATAGACTCTTAAGAAGCTACACCATCGTCTCTCGAGACGGACGGCTGCCGCCGCCGCCGCCGCCGACGACTCAATAACAATGAGGGGATTTGTGGTCTCCACTCTGGTGTGCTTTGAGGTGTCCAGAAAAAAAAGTAAATTACTTTGACATTCCAAAGGTATGTTAGCCTAGGTGGGAAAAGGCAATAGACAGTCTTAATTAAGGTAAAGATTGACTTTTTTCAGGGAAGATTCTACCTATGACATTAAGGCCGCCATGCGGGCCTCCTCTGAGCTTGACAGATTTAGTATGTGGCCCCTTTTTGTCCATACATTTATTGGCCATTTAATTTTTTAAAGATTTTATTTATTTATTTTTAGAGAGAGGGGAAGGGAGAGAGAAAGAGAGGGAGACATCAATGTGTGGTTGCCTCTCATATGCCCCAATGGGAGAACCTGGCCAGCAACCCAGGCATGTGTTCTGACTGGGAATGAAACCTGTGACCTTTCGGTTCGCAGGCCCACACTCACCACCACACCAGCCAGGGCAGCTATTTAATTTCTTAAAAATTGCCTGTTCATGAACTTTGACAACTTTTCTTTCTAGTTGTTTTTCTAGTTCCTCTGTTTACAGGTGTCATCAGCCTGGAGACAAGGGCTGTATTTCAGTTCTTTCTCTATTCTTAGTCCAGAATACTGTTTGGTATTTTGTTTATGAAATGTTTGCTAAAATGGAATTGAATGATCTTAATTTATTCTCATAACCCTTTGGAGGCTTTACGATTATTATTTCTATTTTACAGATGAGGAATAATTTGCAGTCACACAAATGGCACAATGGGGACTGTAATCAGGCCTCTAATGACTTTAAACTACAGGTTTACTGAAATTGTCCTCCATTCCCTCCAGAGCTGTTTGCCTGGGACCTGTCTTCTTTACGGTATCAACTGAGCATTATAAATGAATTTAAAGTTAGCCAAGATTAACCCCCGCTAGGCTAGACGCCTCTTCTTTTCCTTACGCTTTGAGGCTCTTTTGGCCCCAGCGACTCGCCATCGCCCGTGCGGAGGCGTATCACTAGCTGAGGTGATGGCGACTGGGCCACCAGATTCGCAGGCGCGATTCGGCCAGTCCGTGAAGGGGCTTCTCACGGAGAAGGTGAACACCTGCGGTACTGACGTGATCGCCCTCACGAAACAGGTGCTGAAGGGCTCCCGTAGCTCGGAGGTGAGCTGCGAGTGCACTCTCTGTGCCTCATAACCCGGGGCACTCCTGTCTTTCAGAGCAGTGGGAAAGGGAGTCGCGTTGCATCTTGGGAATTGTAGGCCGTGAATTGTGGGGAGAATAGAGCTTATTGGCGGAGGGCCAGTGTTGCATTCTGGGATTCGTAGTCTCTTTGGGTCGACTAAAGGTATAGATGGGAAAGGAACTAGATGAAGGGAGTCTGTTTTCCATCCCCGGTCAGGGCACGAAATAGAAGCATCTCGTGAGTGCACAAAGTGGAACAGCAAATCCATGTCTATCCGTCTCTCTGCCCCCTCCCCCTACGCCTTCCCCTTTCTCTCTCTCAATTCAATACATAAAAAATTTAAAAAGATAAAGGGAAAAAAATGAGCCTAGGCAGGACTGCTTTGTCTCACTAGGAAGTCAGAGAAAAAGGGGGCCTTGGAGACAGGTTCAGGGGTTTAGCCCGGGACAACCTGCCAATTGCCCATTGCTTCACTGGTTGCAAGTCTCATAGGGACCCTTAGAATTAAGGAGATGCAGACCTGAGAGAGAGGAAGAGGGGGAAGGGACAGGCGCTGGTGTGCCCCCAGGAGGGAGCACACACTGAACTTTGTCTTTTTACTGGATCTCTTACATGATACTTACACAGCTACAGTTGTTTACATATTTTTGCCATTTCCTTTGGTAGACCATGTCTTACTGATTTTCAGTCCTTCTCAGCCCATAGAGCATTGCTTCTCTCTTCAGCAGACTCTACATAGCTATTTTGTTTGATTAACTGACACTTTCCGTATGTAAACATTCATTGCACAGCATTCATACAGTTAATATTTATTGAGTACCTGCGGTGTGTCGGGAGAGGATGGTGAAACAAACTAAGCCCCTGTACTTAGGAAGCTAACATTTTAGTGAAGAAACAAACAAATGAGACAACACACACAAAATCAGGTCGTTATAACTGCTATGAAGGAAAACAAAGCTGGGGATAGAGAGTGACAACAGGGTTCACCCAAATACTGTAGGTTGGTCAGGGAAGGGGGAAGGGCTTTCTGAGAATGTGACATTTGAGCAGACACTTGAATGAAGTGAGGGAGCAAGCCACGGGGGTATACAGAGGCAGAGAGTTCCGGGGAAGCCGCAAATGCAGAAGCCTTGAGGTGGGACTGTGCACAAGAAACTCATGGAGGCCGGTATAGCTGGTGCAGTGGGAGAGAAAAGTGTGCCAGCCTGTGCCCACAGCACAGTGAATGCTTGTGACTAATGTGCTCCTCTTCTGCACACCTCCAGCCCTCCTCCAGCTGAATTGTGTGCTTAGGGGGCTCCTTTGTGTTTCTTCCTAAACCTGTGTAAGGCACTTAGGCTTGCTATTGATACTACATTATTTAGTGAAATAATATGGAAAACAATGGAATATGAGTACAAAAGAAAGAGGGTTGCTATTGCTATGAAAACTAAGTTGAAAATCAGAAATACTTGTTGGGAGATGAGTGCTAACACAAACTGCTGTTCAGTTAATTATGAGCAAGACAGCGGTAAAAGCCTGAGGTCAGAATTCCTTGAAATATAAAAGGAGTTAGTACTCAGATTGTTTTACAGGTGTATTCAAGATGTTGTCCCTCTTTAAAGAAACCCAAACCGAAAATCTTAGATCCTACATTATGTGTGTGGTTGGCTTATGCAAGAAAATGATGCGCAACGCCACTGAATACATCTGTCGTCAAAGGCAAGCCCCTTGGCCTCCATTATTATACAATGGCTCCTGCATTCCAGGAGATCACAAGTTGTCCCCTGTCTATCTTCTGAGTCTCTCAACCTCCCTCCCCCCTTTTCTTTACTGCCACTTCTGTGGTTCAGGCCACTCTGCCTGCTTGCTTAGAATACTGCCGTGTTCTCCTAACCAATCTCTCGGCCTTCAGTCCCCCCTCTAGTCCATTCTGATTACCACACTTCTAAAATGGTAAATCTGATCAGGCCGCTGTTCTATAAAATTAAGAGGAATTCCAAGCCCCAACCTGTAGATCTCAGCTTAGAAGACACTTCTTTTAGGAAGCTGTCCCTGAACACCTGCCCCTGTAATGGGCTAGACATGCCCCCACCCCCACCACTGCCATGCTTTCAAGGCATCCAGTGCTTCCCTGTCAGCGTTTACCTACCACAAGGTACTGTAGTGCCATTATCCTCTGTGTAACCCCTGATTGTGAGCCCTGTAAGGACAGTGACTGTCTCTTACTGGCATATCATAGGATCTTAGTAAATATTTGTCGAATGACTGAATGAGTAAATGAAGATTCCATTAGAACCCTTTTTTTTTTTTTTGCCATCATTTTGTCAGTCACCACCCTCCATCTGTAGGAGTTTGGAGTTTGCTACTTAAAAGTGGCCACAGGAGGAAACAGGCACTCTCGCACATTGTGAGTGGGAATGCAAAATGGTATAACTAATGGAAGGGGAATTTGACAATATGTAGCAAAATGAAAACCCTCTGATCCAATCATGCTTCTGTGAGTCTATCCCAAAGAAAGACTGGTAAAACGATGCAAAGATATATAAGGTATTTTTTTCTAGCACTGCTCATCATAGCAGAAGACTGCAGACAGCCTCAAAGTCCACATCCTCTTCTGGGGCTTTGAATACTCTTTTAGGACATCTGAACAGTCGAGCGTCTGCAGCCATGAAAGCAGTGCAGAGATTCAGTGATAATGCTGCAGATCCAGCTCAGTGTATATTATCAAGTGAAAATAGCAGGGTGTGGAAGAGGGCTTATAATAGGTTACATTTTAAGTAACAGGAACAGAATGTGTATATATATCTGTCCATTGCTTTTAAAAGGAACATTGTAAAGATAAACCAAAAACTAATTTAAAACATTTATGCATAGGGGAGAGATAACAGGGAGGGGGAGGGACAGGAATGGAAGGTCTTATGTTATTGTTTTGACTTTAGAAGCATGTAAAGGTTTATTAATTTTAAAACTTAAAAATAAATAAAAGTTTCCATGAGGGAAGGACTCTGATGGCTGTAGCAGGGCTCATGTCTCGGGTTAATTTGAAGTCATGGGTCTTCTTTTTACCAGAGCAGGGACGGGAAGGTTGGTAGGACACACGTAGCAGTAGCTCCCTTTACGTGGCTGAACTTAATGCCTGCCAGGATCAGGGTGCAGCAGCAGGCCAGATGCCCGTGTTGATCTCTTCTTGCCTCTCAGGGCTGAGTCATATCTCCTTGACCACTGGCCACCCAGCTGAACCAGACAGAGTTCAGGGCCCAGTAATCAGTGAGCTCATTAAAACCTCACTCCCCATTTCTTTCTTTCCTTATGCCCTAGCCCGGCCTTGCCATCTTTCATGTGGTGGTTTCCCCACTTTACATCTGGAGCTGCTTCTCAGGCCTTCCTCCCCCGCACGCCCCTGGGTCTCATTCCATTTCTGAAGAGCTGCATTCCTTAGAGCCTTTTCAGTCCTTCCCTGACCCCTGCCCTCCTCACTCCTCGCAAACCGCTCCAAATCTCAAATTTGCCTTTAAAGAATCAGAAGTTAGGCTCTCACCAGGCTTGTGAAGCCAAAAGTCTTTTTTGCAGACTTCTTGTAGCACTTGACTCAGAAGCTGTGCAGAGAGCTCAGCAGTTACAGAGCATGGGGTTTCTTAGGCAGGGGCCTTTGTGACAGACATGGAGCCCGTGCCAGAGCTGCCACAGTGACAATGAAGTGGATTTTCAGCATGAACAAATACAACATTATTATCCATTATATTTAGCATGTTTGTAGTTGCATGGGAGAGTGGGGGAGGAGAGAGGGCAGGGGTATAACAGCTGCAGAGGGAAGATTCCAGGAAGTTTGGAAATGTTGAAGATGTCCATTTTATTTTTGCCTTCCAGATGCTAGGTCAGGCAGCTCGAAATATGGTACTGCAGGAAGACGCTATCTTGCACTCAGAAGATGTAAGAAACTTTTATGATTTGGGTTTCATATACAGAGTTTGTGTGGCTACAGGGAAGTGAAATGTTTTTTTTTTTTTTTTCTTCAATGCAGAGTTTAAGGAAAATGGCGATAATAACAACACACCTTCAATACCAGTGAGTATGCCCTCTCTGCTAACTACTTGCTACAAAATCATTGTCCTTGGACTGCTTCTTGTTGCTTTGGTGCTTCTGTTCATTTTCCTATGGAGGCAGGAGTTGGGAGGATAGATGGGGTTGGCCAAGGATGAGCTCCCTCTGGAAAAGATGTCCAAGGTTGCAGAAGTTGGGGTGAAGGGTGAGATCAGGAGCAGAGACCACTTTCTGTGAACCTTTCTGGGTTGATTTGAGGGCTTCTCCCAGGAAGAAGCTGCAAACCCCATAAGGGCAAGGCCCATGCCCAGGACATGTAGCACAGTGCTTGGTACCCAGTAGGCCCTTAATTAGTATTTGTTGATTGTCTGTGCTCAGGCTTTCTCCTGGGGAGTCTGCTCCTTTACTGGTGAGCCAAGTGTAACTGTGACCTGTATCCTGCATTCCCACGTGTAGCTCAGCCCTCCCTACGTGTTGGTCATCCAGGAGATTGTGAAATGTAAAGACACCTTCTCCATTATGATGTTGGATAAAATTATAATTCAATTAGCTTTTGATCTGATTTCATTGTTTTGTATTTTATGTAGTTGATGTTATACTTATGTACTGTTGGAAATGTATGGTTGGGAGTTTAACTCCTGATTTTTAAATAGCTAGATGTTCATTCTCTGGGTGTGTATGTATCAGTTATTTGACCATTTACTCCACATAATCTGCAAACTGAATTTGAGTCATGCATGTAGTTTGCTGGAGCATATCCCACATTCTGTGACAGAATATTATTACCTCTTTAGGTTTAGAATCCATCTTTTCAGTTCTGCACTCAGTGAACAGGTTCAATGCCACAAACTTAGGATAGGATGGACAGAAATATAGAATGTGACCTAAGCTGGAAATTAGTTCTGCCTATATATATCTGGCCATAAATAACTTCTGGTTCACCGAGTTTTCTTATATTTATTTTCCTCTTTCCTTTTCTGGTTTAGGCAAGAAGCTATTCAGAAGAAGTAAGTAACTGCACAGCGAGGGGAGTGGGTGGCCAGCCGAAGCAGGCCAGGGGAAATTCCACAGCTGGTTCCAGGATCGGTGCAAAACTCTGATTGACAAATGCCCCTAAATTGACATACCCTCTGAAAGAGCACATTTGGGATGTAAAGAATACAGGATTTTTCAAAGGCATGCAATGCCAGTAAAGGCTTTCTAAAAGTTACAGTGTATAGAGACCAACCTTAAGAAAACTTTTAGCCCTCACTGGTTTGGCTCAGTGGGTTGGGCATCATCCAGCAAAGCGAAGGGTCACCAGTTTGGTTCCTGGATTGGGGTGCATGCGAGGGGCAACCTATCGGTGTTTCTCTCCCTCTCTTCTCCCTTCCCCCCTCTCTAAAAAAACAAATCTTCTTTAAAAGAAAACTTTACATTGGTGATAATCATTAAGTAGAGTAAATGTGCTAAAGTTATTAACCAGCCTATTTATTTACTTATTTATTTATTTAAAGAGAGGAGAAGGGAGGGAGAGAAACATCAATGTGAGAGAGAAACATCAGTCTGCCTCTAACATGCACCTTGACCAGGGACCAAGCCCACAACCTAGGCATGTGCCCTGACAGAGAGACAAACCCGCGATCTTCTGGTGTACAGGGAGATGCTCCAACCAGCAGCCACACCGGCCAGGGCTACACAGAGATGTCTTTATGGCTTATTTCAGATAAACTTTTTCTCTAATTTCTAGTGTTGAGCAGTCATCGGATCTACAGGACCAGTTGAATCATCTGTTGAAATAGAACGGCTTATAAGAAGGCTTTGCCTGACGCTGAGGAGGAAATATCTACCACAGTGTTGAGTTGGGGGCTTGCTTGATTCTCCATTTTCTTCTCCCGAAGTTAAGTTAGAAAAGGCCTATGATGATGTACAGTTTCTCCTGAAAAGAAGCTAGGTGGTTGAATTTTGGAAGCACTTCTTGAGTCAGGCTAACCCATGCTCTTCTTGAATTTTTAAGTTGCTTTATTTTTTTAAGGTACTGTATTAGTTTGAGATTAAAGCAAAATTAAAAGATGTCTTCATTTTTCCCATAGAACTTTAATGTAAAAAGCCATCTTGTCTAAATGGGATTATAAATATCAGTAATGTTTTAAATTCAGAAATAGAGCTTCTACTGTGAAATTAAGAGAATGATTAATATTCTTTTTAAAGAATTTTTTCTTTTAATCACAAATTCAGGACATTTTAATTTCCTGGTCACACAATGGTGATGGGTAATACTTGTTTTATTTTCTAGTAACTCGGGAGATAATTATTTTATTTCTTATAGCAAATACCTAAGTGAAAATTAGGCAAATTGTATCATATCTGGCCAGCTGCAAACTCCTGCCTTGACCTGCATTCCAAGGGTTTCTTTGTTGTTGTGACTCTTGATTATGTGGCCTTGGGTTCATTTTGTAATATTGCTAGTAATCAGCAAATCCACTTGTGTGACATTGCCAAATGCGAAGGCAGTTGAATTACTGCGTGCAATTGAAGTGTAGGGCTGTGCCTTGGGGAAAACCTTCTGTTTGCAGATATTTACCTATGTTCATTGAATTCATCTTATTAAATGGCATTTTCATTGTCTGTAGTTAAGTCTGAATGTCTTTACTCCATTTAGATTTGAAATGGGACTTTCTTCTGTTCCACTTCAGTTCTTAATTTACTAAGGGGCTGGGGGAAATCAGACATAAGAAAATGAAATTTTCGCTGGGAGGAAAGAAAAAGTCCAGCTTAATTCATATTATATATCATCAAATTGACTAATATCAGATTGCATTTATCCTTCATTGTACATATACATGTTAACTTAAGGTTAAAAACAAACAAATTAGATGTGAAGAAATTAACTTTTGCACTTATTCTATAAGTTTTTATTACAATTATTAAATATAAGCAAGCTCAATTTAACTTAAAAAGAAGGGTTGGAAACTTACAGCAAATGTCAAGAGTACAACATTTGAAGTATTATCCAAGGCTATTACAATCCCTGTTTCTATTCAACATTTTGTTGGTGGCTATGCCTAGGACAGAAATTAAAAATCAGTGTAACTATAACAATGAAGGGACAAAATTATTATTATTATTATTATTATTATTATATGGTAGGATTATCTACTTTAAATTAGACTACTTCTCAATACTATTCATACCAGTAGCACTATTCGTCACATGATCTATCATAGAATTCTCTATAGATTCCTTGGGTAACTTCTGGGACTCAGTAATGGAATGGGGAAAGAACTAGTTTTATAGCTTAGAAATTCTAAGGACTGATTTTTAAAAAACATTTCTCCAACTTAGAAAGCAAAAGTCCAACCATCTAAGTATATAAGTACCAAAGAAGTACTTAAAATGAAAAACAAAAGTATGCTTTATCATACTGGAACACATATGAAGAAGCAGTGATTGCCTACATTATATCTGATGAAATAAATTTCACAATCAAAATGTTAATGGTAAATAAGATTAATGTAAAGATAAAGTTTACATTAAATAATAAAAACTTAGCAGTATTGAATTTAGTCATTTTAAAGACCATAATGCCAAACCACATGAAAGAGAAGTAGCCAGAAATATGAGAACAGACTGAAATATAAACATAATTTAATAGTTTTTCTTTTTTAAAGATTTTATTTATTTTTTAGAGAGAGGGAAGGGAGGGAGAAAAAAAGGGAGAGAAACATCAGTTGCCTCTCACACACCCCCAACCAGGGACCTGGCCCATAACCCAGGCACATGCCCTGAGTGGGAATTGAACCAGCAACCCTTTGGTTCACAGGTCAGCACTCAACCCACTGAGCCACACCAGCTAGGGTGATACCTTGTCTCTTATAGAAATAGACAGGTTACATGGAATTAAATGGTAATCAAATATGTGGAAACAAAAACTACTTCTTTAAATAAATTTTAGTTGTAGAGGATATGCCCCTGGCTGGTTTGGCTCAGTGGATTGAGCGTCGGCCTGCGAGCTAAGTGTCGCTGGTTCGATCTTCCAGTCAGGGCACATCAGAGAAGGAAAACTCTGACTCCAAAAAACCTCCGCTGCCTTGCGGCATACCTCTTCAGGGGAAAGGCTAAGGGAGTAAACCCTGACAGAAAATCCGGAGCCGGAGTCCCTAAGGCGGTTTGACGTTGTAGTCAACACCGGCAACTCCTGCGGCGCACCTGAAGCCAAGCTGTATTGACTCCGTCTTTCCCTTGGACCCTTCAGCTGCGAAGAGAGGGGGGGTCTGCTGCATGGGCAACAGCAGACCCTCCATATCACCCTGCCCAGGCTCTGTAGCTTCAGCTTCGCTGGAGAGGACACTCCAGCGTCATCGCAAGATGTCGATTCAACACGGGAGGAGACAGATACCGTGTCACTCCCGAGTCGGACTGCACAACCATTCTCGGCGGTGCAGGTAGACACTTAAGAAGCTACACCATCGTCTCTCGAGACGGACGGCTGCCGATGATGAGATGAGAGGATATGTTGGAGGGATAATATTTTTTAACTAATGAAAATTCAAGTTCTATGCAAGAAAATTAATGTGATGATATCAAAGTAGTTATATAAAGAAAAACATGCTTTAAATCTGTATTAGGGGTAAGGGTAGAAATAAATTTTTCTTTTTTTTAAGGGGTTTGTGGTTAGAACTGAGAAAGAAAGCAACAACAACAACAAAAGTAACAAAATGGAATAAGAAAACCAAGTATGAATGACAAAAATTTGAAAAACATATGAAACCATTAATTGGTTCTTACAGATAAAAAAATGTCAGCTTCATAAAAATACAGATTGACAGACTTATAGTTGCGTAGAAGATATATAAAATAAATCAGTTAGATTTGGAAAGAGTTATCAGTCAGCTCGATGTTAAAAATTTGATTCCTGTAAGCATCAGAATGTCTGGCTTCTTATAAGAACATAATATTACAAAACTGACATTTAAAAGAGAATATGTCAAGACTCGTTGGGAGAATTAATCCACAGATTGTCAAAAGCAACCAATTAAAATGTCATTTGCTTGTGATGGCTTTCCTGAGACTTTTCTAAACTGTCAAAGAAGATATTCCCATGTACTCCTAAAGTATAGAAAATGATAGTAAGGTACCCAGGTCATTTGCTGAACCAATGTGGTTTTCATTAAAAAAATTAAAAGCAAGATATGAGAAAATTTAAGAGGTTAATTATGAACATAGATGTGTGAGAAACGCTCACAGTACAACACTGGGACACAGGACTTCAGCAGTAACACAGATCTGCAGCTCTGGGTGCAGCCAAAAAGCCAAATCAAGGTGTGCGCCGACAAAATGGAGCTTGCTGGTTTTATCCTAATGCGAGTAAACACTCCACTTCCCCTCTCCCCCTCCTCCGTTTTTTTATGCTGGATACTCCGGAGTTACAATCTAACGCAATTAATTAAATTAACTGAGGGAGATAATTAACTCCAGGTGATCTGGTTATAGGCCTGTCTCCAGCTCTTCTTTGAAATTTCCCTATCTTGTTTGCTGGGCTGTGTAGCTACATTTTCCCATTTCCCAGAGTTTGGTGATGACTATCTCCCCCACTTTTTGATCTCAGATATCCTTTGTCCTCAGAAGCATTTGTGCTGGGCTGCGGAATGTCCCCTTCCTGGTTTGTAAGTGTGCTGATACTGTTAACTCTGGCTCAGAGACCCCTGATTCAAGATTTAATTACATTTGTCCTTTGCTGCTAATTATTTTCTACTTGTTTGGGAGTCACCATTTCCTTGCCCCTTAAAAAATCCTAATAAAATCTCAGAAAAAGTTAATAGAGAAATAGTTTTGAGAATTGCTAAAATAATTCCAGAATTACAAAGTTGAAATAACAGCTTTAAGACACATTGCATGAAAAAACAGTAAACTCAACCTGGGCTGGGTAGCTCAGTTGGTTAGAGCATTGTCCTGATACTCCAAGATTGTGGGTTCAATCCCTAGGCAGGGCACATACACGAATCAACCAATGAATGCATGAATAAATGGAAAAAGAAATTGATGTTTTTCGCCTCTCTCTTTTTCTCCTTTCCTCTCTCTCTCTAAAAATATAAATTAATTAAATTAAAAAAACAATAAAATCATATATTACTGTAATTACCAAAAAGGCTTTAAAAAATTCAACTAGTTTCTTATTAAAATTAAAAATAATTGTTTCTAAAAGAGTATGTTTTAAAATCTAAGAACCAATATATAATATTTGGTGAAGAAGAATCATAGAACCCCAGCATGTTAGAACAGTATGAGGCCTCAAAAAGTGATTAAATTCTGGCCTCATTTTACAGATGAAAAACCAAAGCTAGGAAGATGAAATGACTTACCTAAGGTCACTGAGCTTAAGTAGGTCTTTTGACTATTAGTCTAGCTCTCTATTATGTTACTTTCCTTATAAATAAAAACGAGGGTGCTGCCTGTTATTTCTAGTACTTAATACACAAGAAAGGATCTTGTAAGTAATTGAATCCAGTCTTTGTCCCAGGGCTGCGTCTCGGGCAAGTAGACATGTAGATCCTGCTTGAATGCTTCCAGGGTTTGGGGAATCCTTTACTTAGGGATGCTGGCCATTTTGGAAAGCTCTACGTGAATGATGTTTCCGTGTACTGAACCAAAAGCTGACTTTCTGAACTATCCTGTAATTTTCAGACTAGTATATTCCAAGGTGGGATGTGTGGAGGTACACGCAAGGCCTTGGAGGTAAAGGAAAAAAATGTGAAAATTTCCATTTATGTTTATCTTTTATCTTAAAAAATGAAAATTATCTTTTGCTAATATTTACAATATAGCTTGATATGAGCGTTCTGATTTGGTTTATGGAGCATACTGATCTGCATAACGTCCCTGTCATTTAGCAGGGATGCTATTCAGCAGCAGCAACAGTAACCACAACAAGAACTGGCTGAGGCACTAACCGATCAGAAGGAATGACGGTCACAAGCCGTGTTGTTCAGAATCAGCCCTGCACACTAGATCTTGAGGGAGAACTGGGAATGATTGAATCTGAACTGATAATGGTTTGCTTTATTGCAGTTTATCTGTGTGTGGTTAAGTGGATTTAAGGCTTATCAAATGATACTTATGAATAACCGCAAACTGGAGATAATATAATAAAGCAAGCACAAGTGAACAAGTGGAAATGATAGAGCCTTGCCCTTAACTTTCCACTAATCTGACCCTTCAAGATAATAAAGATTCCATTTAATGAGGAGTGAGAAAGGAACTAATTATATGGGGAGAGTATTTTGTAAACTAATATTTAAGAGAGTTTTCATCATTATGTGATACCCTAAAAAAGATACCTGTAAAAACACTCATTTTTTTTTTACATACTTCATAGTTGGAAATATTCTTATTTATAAAGATATTTCAACAAGGTTTTTCCGATGGGTTTAATTTGTTAAGAAAATAAAAATACAACACCTTCCTATTAATATTTAACGACAGCTAACTGACATTAGGGAAGATTGTTATTGGCAGATGAAATTAAAACATTATAATTTGGCCCTGGCTGGGTAGCTCAGTTGGTTAGAGTGTTGTCCCAATACGCCAAGGTTGTGGGTTTGATCCCTGGTCACGGCACATACAAGAATCAACCAATAAATGCATAAATAAGTGGAACAACAATTTGATGTTTCTCTCTCTCCCATCAATAAATTTTTTTTTAAAATGAGTATAATTTAGTAAATCTTCCATTTAGATATCCTTTCACTTGGAACATTATCTCTCCTTACTGTCCCAATGAACAGATATGCTTGTTACAGTCGCAAGAGGAAATAAGATATGCAGATGTAAGTGTGGAAGAAAAATAAATACAACTTTCTGTAAGATGAAATGATAATAGTAGACACACAAGTGAATTGATCAAAAATTACTAGAGGTTAAGAATGAACTGAGCAAAAGTTGCTTTCCTAAATAAAATTCAAAATTGAGAACTGCTGAATATTGTATTGATTTCGTCTATGACATTCTGGAAAAGGAGAGAGAACAGGTCTATGGTTTTTGGGGTGAGGGAAGGTGTGAACAAAAATGGGGCTATATACGACACCTGACAAGCTCAGGGATGGGGGTAGGGAGCACATGGCAGGCCTGACAAGCTCAGTGACTGAAAGAAACCACACAGGATGGTTTGATAAAAAATTCCTGGCTGGGATGTCATAGGACGTAGTCACATTCCAGGCCTACAGCTTTAGCAAAGATCAATCTTTGCCTTAAGAGAGCCCTATTTTTGTGTATCTAGGGTTACATACCTTTGTATATGTGCTGCCAAAGCGAGCACAGGATAACATGCCTTCGAAATGTCAGAATAGTTTTTTTTCTTTTTAATGTTTAAGATGGTTTTACATTGTGTGTATTTTGCCACAACTTATTTATTTATTTTAATGATTTTATTTATTTTTGAGAGAGGAGAAGGAAGGGAGAAAGAGGGAGAGGAACGTTGATGTGAGAGAGAAATGTTGACTGGTTGCCTCTTCTACATACCCTTCTGGGGACCAAACCTGAAAACCAGGCATGTGCCCTGACCGGGAATCGAACCTCCAGACTTTTGCTTTATGCGATGATGTTCAATCAACTGACCCACACTGGTCAGGGTTGGAATATTTTCTTTTCTTGAAGACACAACTGCAGGCACCAGAGCACAAGACCACCAGAACATGACACCACAGAGCCCTTCATTGATACCATGTTCTCTGCATACCATCTCTGTATACTGTATTAAGTATCCCATACCCACCCATGTAAAAGCAGTATGTGTTTCTCCATTTTGCTTTTTATCCATGCTACAGATTTCCTCACTTTGCTATCTCCTGCCTCCTTACTCTATCACCAGTGGATTTCAGGTACCTTTCTTATGTTCTCTCCTAGGATTCTAAATTCATGAAAGAGATTCAGAACTGACATTCTCAGGAGTGTTTTCCCAACCATTGAGATCTTGCCGTGAGCACATCCTCAAAAAGTTGGCTCAAATGAATTCTTAGAAAACTTTTCTATAGGTGGAACATTTTTTCCTCAACAGAGGGACTTTTAGTACAAAGGGGCAGGAAGAAACATTTTTGGGAATGAGGACTGTTCATGAATTCACAGAAATGTACACTAAAGAAAGATGAATTTTGCCTTGGCCAGTGTGACTCAGTGGGTTGGGCATCTTTCCACAAGGCGAAAGGTCACCGGTTTGATTCCAGTCAGAGCACGTGCCTGGGTTGTGGGTTTGGTCCCCCGGTCAGGGCCTATGTGGGAGGCAACCAGTCAATGTTTCTCTCTTGTATGAAGTTTCTCTTTCTCTCTGTCTCCCTCCCTTCCCCTCTCTCTAAAAATAATTAAATAAAAAAAGGAACTGAATGTAAATTATATCTCAATAAAACTAACTTTAAAAAATAGATTGAGAAAAAGTGAGTTCATTTCCCAAATGGGCAAAAATCATTATATATGTGGGTGTTCATTTATATCAGACTACAAGATTTATAAGATGGTGAAAACCACAGTGAGCAATAAAGAAAGATAGAAACAAATAGTAATAGCCCCTTCCTGGTTGTAAAAACTAAAGATAGCCAAGGTGACATTGGGCCCAGCAGTACCAGAGCATGGAGAAGTCTGTGCTGGAGCGTCAGGCTGGAAGCAGTCCAGGGTGGGTGGCCGGCAGAGGCTGGGTGCTGGCTTGGAAGCCCACTGGGCTCAGGCCTGCCTACCCTGGGATGGGACCTCAGGTTATCTCAGTCTCTGGAGCTGGCTTTGGGGAACCAGAGTCCTGGAATCTGGAGACCCAGGAGATAGTGAGTGTGCCGCCCCTTGCCTCCTGGCCCAGGCGCCCAGCTCCTTTCCCTGACCCCCTCACCACTACCCTTAACACTTGGACCTACCACGTACCTCTTAACCTACTTCTCCATCCCAGTGCCCTGCTTCCCCTAGGCTCATGCTCACACCCTCTCCTTTCAGCCATCTTTTCCCCCTCTAGGCAGTTTGCCCCCTCACCCCCCAAATCTGGAAGGACTTGTAGGTGAAAGCAATAAGGAATGGCCAAAGGTATAGTGTAGTCTAGGACTGGGGCAGGGCAGAATCTGAGTTTAGGGCTTTGCCTGGAGCGAACGCTGACTAAGCCTGGGTGGGTTGGGGGTGGGGGTGGTGTCATAGTCAGTATTTCTTCCCTCTCCCCAACTCACCCTGCCCTTGGGTCAGATCTACTACTACTACGGCAGGTACTAGAGAAATCAGCAGACCTCCAGACTACTGCCTGTGTCACTGCAGCCAGGTGGGTCCTCAGCATATTTGAGAAGACCTCTATTGTGTACATGAAGAAGTAGCCTTGATGTTGAATAGAGGGCCCCATGCTGCCCCCATGAAGACTCCAGACAACACTTTCTCAAAAAATAGCAATGCTGGTCACTAGGGAACTATCCCATTGCCGAAGCCACCCAGCCTGCCTTGTGTGTCATAGAACTAATAATCACAGCACTGGTCATCTTGCTGCTCTGTGTAAGAATTTCCAGTAACCAACCCCCCTCCACTTTACTCACAGGATACATTCACACTCCTTTGACCTGACATTCAAGACTGTCCAGCCCTGACTGGTATGACTCAGTTGGTTGGGTGTCGTTCTGCAAAGCTAAAGGTCGCAGGTTCGATTCCCGGTCAGGGCACATGCCTGAGGTGCGGGTTTGTTCCTGGTTGGGGTGTGTACGAGAGGCAACTGAATGATGTTTCTCATGTCAATGTCTTCCTCCCTCTCTTTCTCCCTCTCTTCCCCTTTCTCTAAAAATAAATAAAATCGTAAAAACAAAACAAAACAAAAGACTGTTCATTAGTTTGGCTCTTCTTCCTAAGCAACCTCAGTTCCCTCTGATACAGTATATTACTGCAGCCAGAACTTTCCCTTCCTCCTGCTATCAGAACCACCAGCATGACTTCTGCCTGTCAGCATGTAGTTTAAATGTCCTCCTTCTCCTTTCTACCTTCCAAATCCTGCCCCCCCAATACCTCACTGATTTCCTACCTACTTTCTGAAGCTTTCTCGAATCCTTGAGCACCCCCTTCCCCAAACCACTACAGGACTTACTTGCCTTTGCCACTTAGTTTGTCAATAAATAATGGAAAATCTTTTCTGTGCTCATGTTTTAGCACCCCAGTCAAGTATACTGAGCTGGCAGAAATCTTGTCCTACATTTTCTTCAATAACTAGCACAGTTCTGGACCTGCATTTGGTGCTCAGCTATTGTCTAAATGGATTTATTCAACAAATAATTTAGAAGGCTTGTTTGTCTTAGCACGTGGCACAGTGCCCAACAATGCAATGGTAAACAAAACAGAGCCGCAGACTTCATGGAGCTTCCAGTTTCGTGGAAATTGAATGAATGGTGGAAGGAAGGAAGGAAAGGAGGGAGGGAGGAAGAATTTCTAAGGGTTAGTGGTTCCACATCTTCTAGTCTCTAGAGGGAAAAAAATATGTTTATATGTATTTTCTGTTTCCTAGATATTATGGCTGTGTTCTGGTCATCCATCAAAATGCCGAATCTTGGGCCTGGGCAGTGAAAGTGACCGAGATTGCTATGCACTGAGACGGTTCTCGTGAGAAGGGACGTGTTACTGGAAATGACAGAAGGTCAGGTAAAACAATGACTTGGAGGAAAAAATTCTCAGAAGCATTCATTTAGAGATAACGTTGTTTCCTTTGTGACTCTTCAAGGAGAATTTCTTTGAAAGATTCTATTCACTTATTCTTAGAGGGGAAGGGAAAGAGAAAGAGAGAAACATTGATATGTGAAACATCAATTGGTTGGTTGCCTCTTGCACATGCCCCGGCAACCCAGGCATGTGCCCATACCAGGAATTGAACAAGCATGTGCCAAGAATCAAACTGGCGACCTTTTGTTTTGTGGGAAAAAGCCCAGCCAACTGAGCCACACCAGTCAGGGCTCTTCAAGGAAAATTGAAGAATTCTGCTAAATGCAATGCTTATCTGTGTCACTCATGCTTTTTGCCCTGGAAGCTGAGCACTTTGACAACTAGTAGGTTCTTCTGGAAGAACACAGTCAGAGGTTTGATTTGGTATATGAATATCATGATGATCCAGTGGAGTTTGATCTTTTCTTTCCTGCTGCCACCTACCCTACAAGATTTCGTTAATGAATGAAGAGCAAGCAAAAACCAGGTACCAATCAGGGAATGCCCCATTGAGTTGTCCCAGGCTGTAGTATGTACATGCCCAGAGGAACCTTGTATACTTATCGAAAATAGTCTGGGGGAAATATATTCCATTAGTAACAGGAAATTTTTAGGGAGAAAAGTAGTGTATTTTTTAAAATGTTAACTATCAAATCTATATTTTGCTTTTCTTAGAAGTGGCTAAAAAGTATATTGAATGTCACCTGGAAAAATATGGCTTCCAGGCACCAAGGTGACTTTTATTCATGGCTACATAGAGAAGCTGGGAGAGGCTGGAATAAAAAATGAGAGTTATGATGTTATGTAGGTCTCTATTCTTACTGATATGAATACAGCCCATTTCCTATTGAACACACCAATGTCACCACTATTTGCTGAATTAACTCTCATTTAGGGTGATAAACTGAATTTAGCATGACTTAATAAAGAAAAGGAGCTGGTCTGGCCCAAGAGAGAACTTATGTTAAACTTCACCATAAACCAATGAGCTCAAAAGAACAGGGAGACCACTGAGTCTGCTCATACAATACACACTGACCTGTTATCTTTAATATTATTTTCATAGCAAAGTACAGGATTCTGTGCTTCTTTCCTTTGAGTTGTTGTCAAATCGTGCCCAACTGACAGTCTTAAATAAACTGCCTTAAGGAACTTAGCCTTTTTACATGTGGGATAAGAAATGCCTTGTACAGGAGGCATCTGGCCCCAGGCCATTTTGTTGCATGAACATCAGGGTATGAACAAGTAAGAAGCATGCCTCAATTTTTTTCCTGCACTCAAATTTGCTAACAATTTACTGAGATTTTAAACACTGTCCATCTTCCTTACCCTGGGAAAAAGTTGAGTGTGGGAAAGAGGGGAGGGAGGCAGGGAGAGACGTTATTGTAGGAACTAGGTCTCCAATTAGCTAAATAAAATCTTAAAATTCCTGCTCACTTATATGCCTGAGATTTTAAGGATGATATTGAAAAAATGTATTATTATGAAAGTACATGATAGTGAGGTAGGAGATAGTCAGGAGTGAGGAAACTCTGGAGATGCCCCAGGACTAAGACAAAGGACATCGATACAGAACAGAGACTGTCTGTCCCTGGTAGGTTTTTCTGTCTGAGTTTCTTGAGGGGGAGGGTCAAAGTTTCCTTCTGAGTCTTTTTTTTCTTAATGAACAGTTTAAAATCAATATCCCAGAAAGACGACTCCAGGATGGCAAAACTTGGTCCCTTCATTTACAAAGTATCAGCTCAAGCATTTACATTTTCCCCGCCCCCTTGGTTTTTAATATTGATTTTAGCCCCTCATTCCTTTCTTCACTATCTGGAACTAATGCAATCTTTAACCTTGTTTGGACTAAAGCTGTTTCAGCATGATGGGGAGCTGTACTTCAGTGACGTCTCTGCTAGCCTTGAATTGCCAGAAGGAATCAGAACACACTAAATTTTATGGGGGTAGGTGTCCTTTTTGTTTTGTTGTGTTTTGCTTTAAGGCAGATACTTGTTCATGTACACAGCGCCATTCTGCTAATATCTAGGATAAGGCTTTGTGATGTGGGAGTACATGGATCAGATCTGGAGGCTTAGGTTCCATTCTTCCTCTGCCTCTTAAAAGTGGTATGATTTTGCCCCGGCTAGTGGTGTTCAGAGGGTTGAGTGCCAGCCTGTGAACTGAAAAGTTGCTGGTTCAGTTCCCAGTCCAGGCACATCCCTGGGTTGCACATTGATGTTTCACGCCTTCCCTTCCCTTCTCTCTAAAAATAAATTTTAAAAAATATTTTAAAAGTGGTATGACCTTGGACAATTTAATTAATGTCCTTGAATCATTGTTTTCCAAATTGTTAAATGTAAATAATACTACAATCTGTTTATAGGGCTCTTTTGAAAATTAGATGGGGTAATAAATGTGGAAGATACTTTGAAAACTGTAGTGTGGAAATGAAGGCAACTGTCCCTGAACTGATACCCCTTAATCCCCTTTTGCTCTCATCTTGTGTTGTTTATTCCTTTGTTGTCATGGTAATGGAGTCTCTGGAAATTGAGATAAATACATGTGTGTGGTCCATCTAATTATGAAATCAAAAGTTCTTACTTTAAAAATAATGTTAAATTTTTTTCTTATAAAATAATACATGGATATTGTCAAAAAGTTGAAAAATACAAAAAGTAAAAGACAAAATTACTACTAATTATATAGCCTGGCAATAAGCTCTTCAACATTTTGATATGTATCCTTTTCGGATTATTTTTCCCTCTGTGGGTGTAATAGAACTGGGGGCATGCCATATATAGAATTTAGTATTCAGATTTTATTTAGAACATTTCCTAAGCCTAAACATTTAAAATATTTTAGATGTTTGTGTTACACAACTGTACTCAGCTGTACCATACTTTATTTGACCATTTCTTTATCGGCAATTACTCAGTTGTTTCTAATTTGGTGTAATAAATTAAAAAGCTGCACAATGCCTTACTAACATTAGTAGTAGTGATTTTTCTAGTAGCAGATCATTATGAAATTAATCTGGAGCTAAAAGGCTATTTTGTAATTTTTCTTTTCTATTTTTAAAAGATTTTATTTATTTTTAGGGAGAGGAGATGGGAGGGAGACAGAGAGGGAGAGAAACATTGATGTGAACGAGAAACATTGATCAGCTGCCTCTTGAATGCGCCCCAACGGGGGACTGGCCCACAATCCAGGCATGTGCCCTGACTGGGAATCAAACTGGTGACCTTTTTGCTTTGCGGGACGATGCCCAACCAACTGAGCCACTTCGGTCAGAGCTGTAGTTTCTCTTTTATGCCTTTTAATACTCGCATAACTTAGTACTTTTCAGAACGTGACACAACATGAATGAGTATTAGGGTAACAGCTGGGTGGAATCACTACATTAGTGACTATCCTGAAAAATGGTCCCCAGAGACCATTAGCTAGCATACTCAATTTTAACGATGACTTTCTAGGACCTATGTGTTAACTAATACTATATCCTTATCAATTATGTAGAAGAGTAATCCCCTTCATACCTAGTTTTATTGGTGGGTCTGTGATTTTTCTTTTTTCAGGTGAGTTTCTGGGTGATGCTTTGTACTGGAAGGACCTTGTCATCCTTGCCTCAAACGCTGGGTTCTGCCCTCCATGTGTGGTCACTGCCAACCTTGTTACAATTCACAACAAGAAACTAGAGTGATCGCTAAGATGCAGTACGGAATATTATAATTATCCCCTGAATGGTTCACATTTGGTGAGGAGCAAGTGTCAACTGAATGAGTCTCACTGAGGGAGACTTTATGTCCTCTGGAAATCTGCATTTTATCTTCTGTTTAATGGCAACCTCCCAAAGTTTGATATTTAATAAAGCACTTTTAAGTTAATAAATAGAGTGAAATGCCCAGAAAGATAATTGTGGGGGCACGCCCCGGCTTGGTGGATACTCTTTGTCCTGCAGAGGTTTTGGGATTGCGGATGAGGAGACATGAGTTAACCTGGACACTGATTTCTGTCTAGGAGGAAGAGAGGTGGCAGTTATCTCTAGAGGAGAAAAGCCCCAAACCCCCTTTCCTCGTACCTTGTATTGAGAAGGGTATGTGTAGGGGTATACAGTCAGGATACATAAATCACCAATTAATCCCAAATGTTTTGGTTACTATTAACTTCTAGGGATTACGGATAACAACGAAAGGAGCACAGTGGTTGCTTTAGGTTAAGGTCCACTGGATCCTCTGGTGCCAAAGGATCACCAGGTGAGAGCAGAGCAAGCTTCAAAGCATAATATACATTCTTTAAGCCTGATTTCCCACAGGGATCCCTGGTGCAATCATTGGGTCATGTCTGCCTCCAGCTTTCCCAGTTTTCTGGTTGAGACTTACAGGCCTTTTGCAAGGCCTAACTCACAGTGAGACTACAGTTCCCGATACCACACAAAGCGGTCCCCTACAGGTAATTGCTGGCATTCAAAGCAAATCATCCTTATAATATGTATGCTCTTCATCTGCTGAGCAACCCAGTAGCTGTCTGAATGCTGGAGATGAACCATGAGTAAATTCTGTTTTTAGGTGACTATTGTTTTGCTTCTGCAACATTTTCCCTTTTCAAACTCCCTAAGACAGGACCAGCCAAAAGATGCCAAGGACATGAAAAAGAACTAATATTTGATACAAATTTCACATTTAAGGTAAATAAAAACTTCCGAGAGCGATCAATTTGTTCTTCTACTTATTTATACCTGCATTGGTTTATTCCTTTATTTTTTATTATTGTATTTTTTTCCATTACCATTTATCCCCCTTATACTGCACTGCACCCCCCCCCCCAACAATTGCCACACTGTTGTCCATGACCATGATTCCTTTTTCCTTTTTGCTCAATTCCTCCACCCACTAACTCACTGGTTGACTCTTATATGTGCCCTAACCGGGATCGAACCCTCAACCTTGGCATATGGGGACGAAACTCTTAACTAGCTGAGCGACCTGGGCAGGGCCAAAGTGAAATTGGAAAAGTCAGCGTTCGTGCTGCCTCTCACCACTAAAACCGATAAGCAGAGACAGGGATTGAATCTTTTCGGGTGCTTTATTCACATGGCCAGCGATCTGAGAAGATGGCGGGTTATGCACCCTCTCAGACTGTCTTATATTTCCTTTCAAGCCAGCCTTTTTTAGAAGGATGGAGAAAGTGTAGGTAAGGGATTTGGAATTCAGGAAAGAGGTAAATCAGATAACAGCTGCAGTCCAGCAACTCCCCTAACATCCTTTCATCTGTTGACCAGTGATTTTCTATCAGGGACCTGTGTCCTGTATCCTGGGTAATTTTGTATATCTGTTTCCTGGGTGGTGGGATGCCTCTTCCTGGAACACAATGACTCAGATACCATGTTGATTGCTTATGGTCTCTTCTGGAGCACAAAGGTCGGATTGCTCGTGGTCTCCTGGAGTTAGGGTGGACCAAACCTTCAGTTCCTGAAACTATAGCTTCTTACATGCATTAACTACAAAGCTTATTAACTATTACCTAAAACTAAAATTTTCTAACTTTTGAGTTCCCCCATCAAAAGTGGAGTAGGTTTTATTTTCTCAAAATGGAAAAGTACAGTCTTTAGAATCAGTTATGTGGGTTCAAATTCTAGCTCTATTATTTATTACTGGAGTAAGCTTGACTAAGTCACCAAAATTCTTTGAGATACAGTTTGTTTCAAACGAGCGCCGCTGGTGTAGTGGTATCATGCAAGATTCCCATTCTTGCGACCCGGGTTCGATTCCCGGGCGGCGCACTACCTTCCCTTTTGGGTCTGCTGCATGGGCAACAACAGACCCTCCATATCACCCCGCCCAGGCTCTGTAGCTTCAGCTTCACTGGAGAGGACACTCCAGCATCATCACAAGGTGTCGATTCAACACGGGAGGAGACAGATACCGTGTCACTCCCGAGTCGGACTGCACAGCCATTCTCGGCGGTGCAGATAGACTCTTAAGAAGCTACACCATCGTCTCTCGAGACGGACGGCTGCCGACGACGACAGTTTGTTTCACTATAAAAGTAGGGATAACAATACCTATTTTGCAGCATTTTTATAAAGGTTAGCAATGCTATGGCAAAACATTTGTACATACTGGAAACTCAGTAAATAGAAGATACAGCCATTTTTTCCCAAAGGTGGAAGGACTTACTGCTTTCTTCTTCCTCTTCCCTTCTTCTCCTTCTTCTTATTCTCCTCCTCCCCCTCCTTCCCCACCTCCTCTTTCTCCTTCTTTTCTTCCTCCTCCTTCTCCTTCTTCTTCCATCCAAATAGCATCTTCAAATTTCTTAACTACTGGTGTAGTGGAGCCATTAATGTTTTTTCACTGATGCACAGCCCTGTGACCTACTGCCTGATCCAAGATTCACAGAATCAGAAAAAGAAGGGCTTTTGAACCCATTGTTCTTGTTTAGTGGCTTTCAAAAACAAAACAAAACACTTTTCATAACAGAATTACTATTTTTTATTTATTGATTTGAGAAAGAGAGAGATAGATATTGATTTGTTGATTCATTGGTTGATTTTTGTATATGCCCTGACCAGAATCGAACCCATAGCCTTGGCATATTGGGATGGCACTGGAACCAACTGAGCTACCCAGCCAGGGCCTAATAGCAGAGATTATTTTTTAAGCAACCACTTATTTAAAACTCCAATACCTACTATGTCAGGGATTGCTTTACATAACTGCAATATATGAAGGGGCAAATGCAGTTTATCTGATGGTTGCCCAGAATCTCCAGTGCTCACTCCTGGTTTCCAAGGCATGCACCTTTTACATGCTTTCCAGGCACCCTGGCACTCATAGAAACATACTTTAAAATGACCAGTCCAAAGTCCTCATTTTAATGATGAATAAGGTGAAGCTCAATGTTTTCTACACCTGTCTCTGAGGAGAGATTAGATACTGGAGCAATGAGTGTCCTTTTCTTGCATTTCCACCAAAGAAAAACTGATATGATACCAGTCAATTCCATCTGGAAATACGCATGAAACTGGCAGCAGGGTCTGAACATGAGTAAATACAATGTCAGCAGGTGTAGGTCTTGTATCCTGAAATGGCACTCATTAGTAAAACTTCTGGATTTTTTTTTTCTTTTGAGACTGAAGTGACATTTCTTAAATGTGCGTTTTTAACGCACCTTTCAGGAAGGAGAAATGGTTGAAGTGGATGAGGAAACAGCAGCTGTCTTGAAGAATTCATGATTTGCCCAAGATTTTTTGATCAGACCAATTGGAGAGAAGTTGCCAACATGTGGAGGCTGTCCTGCTTTAGTATGAAAGGTTTGGCTTTTAATTTCTTACCCTCAGAGAACAATTTGAATAATCATTATGCTGGCCACAAACTACTAAAGCAAGAAACAAGTCATTATTCTTTTTTTTTTTAATCCTCACCTGAGGACATGCACTCTGATTTTTTAAATTTTTTATTTTTAGAGAGGGAGGGAGAGAAACATTGATGTGAGAAACATCAATTGACTGCCTTTTGCATGCAACCCTACCAGAGACTAAACTGGTAACGTAGGCATGTGCCCACTGGGAATTGAACCCTTTACCTTTTGGTCTACGGGGTGCTGCTCCAACCAATTGAGCCACACCTGCCAGGGCTGAGCGTGTTTCTTTTTAAGTATATTTTATTCATTATGCTATTACAATTGTCCCAACATTTCCCCCTTTGCTCCCCTCTGCCCAGTAACCTCCTTCCCTTCAGTAATCCCACCCCCCTTAGTTCATGTCCATGGGTCGTGAATATAAGTTCTTTGGCTTCACCCTTTCCTATACTATTCTTAACATCCCTCTGTCTATTTTGTACCTACCAATTATGCTTCTTAATTCCTTTTCCCCCATTCTCCCTCTTCCCCCTCCCAGCTGATAACCCTCCAACTGATCCCCATACCTGTGATTCTGTTCCTGTTCTGGTTGTTTGCTTAGTTTGTTTTTGTTTTTTAGATTCAGTTGTGGATAGTTGTGAGTTTGTTGTCATTTTAATGTTCATAGTTTTGATCTTTTTCTTAAATAAGTTCCTTTAACATTTCATATATTAATGACTTGGTGATGATGAAATCCTTTAGTTTTATCTTGTCTGGGAAGCACTTTACCTGCACTTCATTTCTAAATGATAGATTTGCTGGATAGAGTAATCTTTATTGTAGCTCCTTGCTTTTCATCACTTTGAATACTCCTGCCAGGCCCTTCTTGTCTGCAAAGTGTCTTTAGTAATCAGCTGATAGTTTTATAGGAACTCCTTCGTAGGTAACCCTCTGCTTTTCTCTTGCTTTGTTTAAGATTCTCTCTTTATCTTTAACCGTTGGCATTTTAATTATGATGCGTTTTGGTGTGGTCCTCTTTGAGTCCAACTTGTTTGGGACTCTGTGATTATTGGATTTGTATGTCTATTTCCTTCTCCAAATTAGGAAAGTTTCCTATCATTATTTTTTCAAATAAGTTTTCAATTTCTTGTTCTTCCTCTTGTCCGTCTGGCATCCCTATGATTGGGATGTTGACACTTTTGGAGATGTCCCAGAGTTTTCTTATTCTATGCTCTCTTTTTTAAAATTCCTGTTGTTTCATTCTGTATTATTTCTTCCTTGTGTTCCAAATAGTTGATTTGAACCCCAGTTTTCTTCCCTTCACTGTTGGTTCCCTGTGGATTTTTTTTTACTTCACTTAGTGTAATCTTAATTTCTTCCCTTATGCTTCTGCCATACTCAGTCAGCTCTTTGAGCAGCCTTATCACTAGTGTTTTGAACTCTGCATCTGATAAGTTGGCTATTTCCATTTTGTTTAGTTATTTTTCTGGGGTTTTGCTCTGTTCTTTCATCTGAACCATATTTGTCTCCTCAATTTGGCAGCCTCCCTGTGTTTGTTTCTGTGTATTAGGTAGAGCTGCTTTGACTCTCTGCCTTAGCGAACCTGTTAGGTTTTATGGGGCATAGCCTTAGGTCATCACCAGTGTTAGGTTTTATGGGGTATAGCCTTAGGTCATCGCCAGGGCAGGACAACCCACTTCACCACTTTGTGGCTCTGTATATGGGTTGGGGTCTGAGAGGGGACAATGCCGCTGTCTGGCTGCTGGAGGCTTGCTTGTCACTTGTTCTTCTTCCAGTCACTTCACCCACTTCCCATATGTGTCTGGTGCCCCTCTAGTTGCTGCCCTGGTGGTGGTTCCCAGAGTGAGTAGGTCTGCATACATTCTAGGACCATGCAGGCCCTTTAAACAGACTCTCCTGAGAGACGGGCAGTTTCTTCTGTCGCCCAAACCCCCACTGGTTTTTATAACCAGAAGTTATAAGGCTTTATTTTCCTGGAGCTGGAACCCTGGGTTGCACAGTCTGGCCTGGGGTTGGGATCCCTCGCTCCTCAGGTGCCCCTCCCAATTTTTATCCAGCACACATGAATGTGGGACCACCCTGCTGCTGCCACCTCACTGCAGCTGCTGCCTTGCTGCTGCCGCCTCCTTGCCATCGCCTCACCGTGTCCTCTCTGCTCTGGCTCCGGTCTCCACCTCTCCTCTCTGTCTGGGTGAAAGTGGCCTCTTGAAATCCTTGGTTGTCTGAATTCCATATAGTTTGATTTTCTGGCAGGTCTGAGTGTTTGTTTTGTTTTTGTTTTTGTTTTGAGGTTAGTTGTGATCCTTCTTATGGTTGAGCAAGGAGGCGAAGCATGTCCACCTATGCCTCCATCTTGACCAGATGATCTCGTTTTTTAATAAACAGCTTAAAATCAATATCCCAAAAAGCAGCTTCAGGATGGCAAAACTTTGTTCCCTTCACTCAATATTGTCCTTTGATGCACAAAAGGTTTTAATTTTGAAGTTCAATTTATCAAATTTTTTCTTTGCTTGCTTGTGCTTTTGGTGTAATAGCTAAGAATCCATTGCTTAATCCGAAGTCATGAAGGTTCTTCTAGTATACTCATGGTTTTATTTTTCATGTTTAAAATTTTAATTCATCTAAAATTTACTTTATCCCAAATGTTGAGGTAAAAATGTGACTATTTTTCCGAGCATTAACTAGTACAAGTTTTCCCATTTCCTTTATTAAATAAGCATAATTTTCCACTGTTTGTATCATACCTTAATTTCTTTTTCTTTTTCTTTTTTTTTAGATTAAAAAATTTTACTTTTAGAGAGAGGGTAAGGGAGGGAGAAAGAGAGGGAGAGAAACATGGATGTGCAAGAGAAACAATGATTGGCTGCCTCTCACATGCCCCAATCAGGTACTGGTCCACAACCAAGCATGCACCCTGACTGGGAATGGAACCAGCGACCCTCTGGTTTGTGGAACAACACGCAACCCACTGAGCCACACCAGCCAGGGCATCATATCTTAATTTCTTAAATGTATATTTGAGCCAGTATTCCACTGTATTCTAAAATTATTTTCTAAAATATTTTTGATTCATATTTAGAATTATTCTAGTAACAGAGATATTGATATTGCATTTTCTATGGACTTTTATCACAATTTATCTCATGTCATCTCTTACAACTACCCAACATTTTCCCCATTCATGCTATCGTAATTATTCTATTAATCCATTCATTCATTTATAATATTTTTATTGTTAAACTAGGCTTAGTGATGGGTGTCAAGTCTCCTTTGGTTGACAGAACTTCCAACATTCACCACACTCATGACAGAATGCACCTCAAGGCACTGAATGTGGGGCCCCAGGGAAATAAGATACTGATATTGCTGTGGTCAGATGGTGACATAGCATGGGGTTTAAATATGCTGGCTGTGGAATCAGAGAGACTAGGTTCAGATCTTGGCTCTGTCACTTACATGTGATCTTGGGTATGTTACCTTATCTCCTTAAACCCTTGGCTTCCTCATGTGGAATGGGGAGGTAATAATCAATTTTTCTCCCTCAGATTGTGAAGATCAAATGAAATGAAAATGTTAGCCCAATGCCTGCCTGGCACATAATACAAACTTAGTTCTTTTTTAATCCTCACCTGAGGATAAGTTTTCTTTTTCTTTTTGACAAGTACATGTCAATGAGGATGATTTATTAAAAAAAATTAATTGATTTATCTATTTATTTGTTTGTTTATTTATTTTATTTTTAGAGAGAGGGGAAAGGAGAAAGAGAGGGAGAGAAACATCACTGTGTGGTTGCCTCTCACTCGCGCCCCCAACTGGGGACCTGACGTGCAACCTAGTAATGTGCCCTGACTGGGAATTGAACCAGCAACACTTGGATCCCAGGCTGATGCTCAATCCACTGAGCCACAACAGCCAGACTGAGGATAAGTTTTCATTGATATTAAAGAGAGAGGAAGGGGGAGTGAGGGAGAGGGAGAGAGAGAAACTTCAATGTCAGAGAGAAACATTGATCAACTCCCCCCCCACCCCACCCCTACACACCCTGACTGGGGATCAAACCTGCAACCTAGCCATGTATCCTGACTGGGAATGGAACCTGCAGCGTTTTGGTGTGGGGGCAATGCTCCAACCAACTGAGCCACCCAGCCAGGGCATGATACATACTTAAGAAATAGCAACAGTTATAAGTATCGGTTTGTATTTATTAAGATTCTTGGTTGCTTGGGATTCTGTTCAAGTATTTGAGTTCTGACCATCTTTATAGGATTCTTTTATTATTCTCCTATATTCCCTTTCTCTTGGGCTCAGAAGTTCTGTAATCTTGCTCCATAAATTTTTTTGCTTTCTATTGCTTGTGTTTTTGTAGTAATTTTGGATACATTGAGCATACATTGATATCCAAGTAACTTGTGCCTTTTTCTCCTCCTTTTGTTACCTCATAAGCAGTCTCTAGGGGTAATGCTGCTGCTCTGGTTGGGTAGCTCAGTTAGTTAGAGCACTGCACAAAATACCAAGGTTGTGGGTTCAGTCCCGGTTAAGGGCACATACAAGAATGAACCAATTAATGCATAAATAAGTGGAACAACAAATCGGTGTTCCTCTCTTCCTCCCCCTTCCTCTCTTTCTAAAATCAATAATTAAAAAAAAAAAAAAAAAGAATAAGAGTGAAGCTGCTCTTTGCTTGTAGGGACTGCCTGCAAGATGGTGCCTGCAAGAAGCCTAAGAAGACAACCTGGAAGTTTGGTCTGGGCCTTTCTCACCCAGTAGAAGATGGAATTTTTGATTCCACACATTTTGAACAGTTTCTATGGGAGAAGGTTAAAGTCAATGGAAAACCTGGAAGTCTTGGGAATGTTAGTCACACTGAATTCTTCAAAAATAAAATCATGGTTTCTGAGAAACAGTTCTCTAAAACATAGTTGAAATATCTTCCCAAGAAATACCTTAAGAAGAGCAGTCTTTGTGATTGGCTTCATGTAGTTGCATCTGACAAGGAGATTTAAGAACTTTGTTACTTCCAGATAGGTCAAGATGAAGACAAATCTGAGTCTGAGGACTAGGGGAGGCCACCTTTTAGAGGGCTTTGCTTACTAAGAAAACAAATGAAGTGTACAAGAGAAACATCTAGAAATGAACTTTTAGTTTATCAGTGAGTAAAAAACAGTACTCTGGGGAGCGGGGAGTGAAGCTTATTTAGAGATCACTCTAAAAAATAAAAAAGGTACATTTGTAGCTGAGAAAGTTTAGTCAAACATAAGAGATGAGAAGCCCACAGACAAAAAACCCTAATATGTTCTTGTTTGACCACTATCACATGCGTAAGTTGAGCCCAAGCTAAATATAGAAAACACCTGTAGAGCTGAAGAATGATTTCCTTTCTTTGCTTTATTCAAATCTTGAGCTCTTGCTGTTGTTACTCTTCTGTTTTTCTAAGAGGATGATATTTTGGAAGGCAGAGAAATCTGACTTCTGACTTTTCAGTCCTTTAAATATTTCACCAATGTATTATTGATATTTTGAAATTCTTAGAATTTCATGGATTATATAAAACCTGTTGATTGGAATTAATGTTTATTTTGAAATGTTTTCATCATTCTGGTACTCCTGTTACCTGGTTTTCTGAATGCTGGCTATAAAAGCTGTCAGGGGATTACAGTTATTTACAAGGAAAAGGAGTCTGTCTTCCTGTCACAACATTTCAGTATACATTGGCCATAAAAAAATGTAGTTAAATGATCTTGCTTCTACAGAAAGCCATTTTCTTTCAGCATAGCTGTTTTTGCTCTCCTTCCTAGTGTGTATGCGGGGCCATGTACAGGTGGGCTTTTTGACCTCAGATATGGGTTGCAACATTCTTCATATTTGAACTGGTTTACTCCAATAATCTCCTTTCTATTCTGCCTTATTTCTCTCAGCTTGCACATGTGCCAATGTCTTCAGAACAGTTTCAAGCTTTTGAAATGGGAATAATTGACACTGAAGAAAGATTTAAAGAATGAAACAGCTGGTGTGTCCTAGAGATATAACCTTGTGCTCTTGAGGGAGGCCACCCCTATCTTTTTTATTGCAGACCTTTATGATAAACCCTCAAGTACAGCGTGGGCAGGTGGCGCACAGGGATTTGCTCGTAGTTACCTCGCCCCATCAGTTGCTGCAACAGAGAGGAATGCGAGGTACTGCCTTTCTCAAGGGTGACTCCATAATGGCTGTTTTCTTTTTGTTTGCTTGTTTTTTAAAAATTGTGTATGTGTTTTGTACACAGTATATAGTTTGGTCTTGTTTGTTTGTTTATTTATTTTCAGAGAGAGGGAAAGGGAGGGAGAAAGAGAGGGAGAGAATCATCATTTGGTTGCCATTCACATGCCCCCAACTGGGGACCTGGCCCGCAACCCAGGCATGTGCCCTGACAGGGAATTGAACCTGCGACCTCTTGGTTCACAGGCTGGCACTCAACCCACTGAGCTGCACCAGCCAGGGCCAAAATGGCTCTTTTTGAGAGTACTTCTTTTTCTTTTGTTTCCTTTCTTCTCTCTCCTCTTCCTTCTTCTTTTTTAATTCTGAGAAAGTGTGTTTTGCTATTAAAAGAACTACATTATTAAAACACTGCAGCAGCCCTGGCTGGTGTGGCTGGATGGGTTGAGTGCCAGCCTGCGAACTGCAAGGCTCCTGGTTGGATTCCTCGTCAGGGCACACGCCTGGGTTGCAGGCCAGGTCTCCAGTTGGGAGCGTGTGAGAGGCAACCGATCTATGTTTCTCCCGCACATTGATGTTTTTCTCCCTTTCTCTCTCCGTTCCCCTCTCTCTAAAATAAATAAATAAATAAAATCTTAAAAAAACACTGCAGCATCTGAAATGATACAAATAAGACTTGTGCTATGTATTGTGTTGGTCAATTAATAGTAGTGGTATAATCCATGAATATTAACAACAGTAGTAATAGTACAGAGGACCTAGCCTGTATTGAATAGTTAATATAGTCAAGGCACCATGTCATTTAGTTTTCACAATAACTATTTTTTTAAATTTATTTTTATTGTGTTTTTTCCATTTATCCCACGTATACCCTCTTCCACCTCCACCACTCCCCTCCCCCAACAGTAACTCTTGTTATCCTCATTTTATAGGTTAAGAAACTGTGGCTCAGAGAGATAAATTTTCTTTTTTTTAACTTTTTTTCTTTCCTTTTTTTAAATAAAGATTTTATTTTATTTTTATTTTTAGAAAGAAGGGAAGGGAGGGAGAAAGAGAGAGAGAAACATTGATCAGCTGTCCCCAACCAGGGACCTGGCCCACAACCCAGGCACATGCCTTGACCAGGAATCCAGTCAGCAACCTTTCGTTTAGCAGAACACTCAACCCACTAAGCCTTGCTGGTCAGGGAGGAGACATTTATTTTCTAATCCAAGGTCACACAGCTAGGAAGTGGTGAGTTTGAACCCATGTCTGATTCTAGAACTGACATTCTTGCCATAAGCTATACAAACTCTCTATATTTATACTTTCATAAGATCACAGGATGGTGGTGCGCCAAAGGACCACTTATTAAGGTGTCTCACCTTTGATTTCTTTTAAGTTTTGAGATCATTTTTTGGGTTGGGAGCATGCGTTTGGAAGTGATATTAACATCACTATCTCCTATTGGTAGAAACGACATGAAATGGGAAGAAGAGTAAGGAAAATCATTTTACTGGGTGAAAAGGGGGAGAGGTTAAGCCTTCCAACCAGGAATCCCAGTGCAGAGAGGGGAGGAAAGACAGTGGGTGTGAGGCATGGCAGCAGCAACACCACAGTCAGCCCTCCTCCAGGCTTAGTGATGCCCTGCTGGCTGCTAGTCTGCCTGGTAGGGAGCCTAGATCTAGGCAGACCTCCTCATTTTAGAGAGGGGGGAAACTGAGGGCCAGAGAGGCCAAAGCCCCCAGTAAGTGACTTCAGTAAAGGGAGTGGGCCATAAGACTCACTCATGAATGCAAGGCCTGTGCCTGCCTTGGACGCCCTTATGTTCGCCGTGACCAACAATAAATAGTAAGAGTGTAAATATATCTTTAATGAATTTATTTCCATTATTTAAGGTGGCTTGTGTCTGCTCTTGAGTTCCTACCTTTGTGCCTCATTTTTCTCTGGCCCCACTGGCACTGCTGATGGAGGTGAAAGGAGGAAAAATAAACACGGTCATTTTGTCTTTTGAAAATTCCATTACTCTGTCCTGAGATCTTGCTGGCTTTTGGTGACAATCCCAACATCTGAAAGGCAGCAATTGCTATGATGGCCCTGGTATGTAGAACTTCATCTTCTTATCTTGGTTACATTTCTGGGGATTAGAGGAGGGAAGGTTGAGCACTTCAGTATCTCAGTTCCTAAAGGCTAAAAGGCACATACCAATGGGAAGCCCGCACAACAAAACAGAACAGAACAAACTCTCCTGGCACAATAGGGACTGCCTTTAAGAAGCTTTGGTTTTTAAATTATCATTTATTGTTTTTAAAAAAATTATTTATTTAGAAGGAGGGGAAGGGAAAGAGAGAGGGAGAGTAACATTGATTGGCTGCTTCTTGCACATCCCCAACTAGGGACCAGGCCTGCAACCCGCGCATCTGCTCTTACCAGGAATTGCAGTAGGACACCCAACCAACTGAGCCATGCTGGCCAGGGCCTTTAAGAAGCTTTAGATGAAGTTTACTTTGGAAGTGGTAACAACTGGATTAAAATCTTCAGGAAAAATGGCCACCTTTGTAACTGAATGACTGATACTACTCTCAGGCCCCCAAGGAACTGTGAAATTTTACCTCCCTTCTAGGTAAATCAACCTAAATCAAGCTGAAATATTAGTGTTTGGGTCCATCAGACACATTTAACTTGTCCTTGCATTTTGGTCTGTCTTGATAGGATCAAATCACAGATCTACTCAGGCTTGCAGGAAAGTCTGACTATATGAAGTCTGTTTGTTCCCTTGGTGTTGCTAGAGGCTGCTGAAGCACAGAGAAAAGCTGCTATGAAGACATTGGACAGGAGGTTAAGGAATGAGTTACAAACGTCTTTTTCTTCTTTTTTAAAAAAGATTTTAATTCATTTTCAGAGAGAGGGGAATGAGAGAAAGAGAGGGAGAGAAACATTGATGTGTGAGAGAAACATCGATTGGTTGCCTCTTTCAGGGGACCTGACCAGCTACTCAGGCAGGTGCCCTGGGTGGAAATTGAACCAGCGACACCTTGGTTTGCAGGACGATGCCCAATTCAGTAGGCCACACCAGTCAGGGCTACACATGTCTTTATTTTCCCCCTTTTAAAAATATTTTTTAAATTTATTTTTAGAGAGAAGGGGAGGGAGGAAGAGAGGGAGAGAAACATCAATGTGAGAGAGAAACATCGATCGATTGCCTCTCGCACGCCCCCTACTGGGGACCTGGCCCAAACCCCAGGCATGTACCCCGACTGGGAGTTGAACCAGCACTCAATCCACTGAGCCACACCAGCCAGGGCTACATGTCTTTTAACCTGCTCTTCCCCATAGCATAGACGATAAGAAAGAATGAGTGGCAAAAGTCACCATAATCTAGATCATTGGTAAAAAGAAATGATTCTTTCTTGAAGGTATTAATGATTGGTTCACAGCAAATCACCTAGACTAGTTATGCAGTTTCTTTCCTTCTTAAGTAATTCAAAGTTCTGGTGCCACTTAGTGGTCTGAAGTGGAACTGAGAGGGTGTCAATGGGCAAGCAAGGCTTCAGCGATAACAATTGTCAGTCTCAGGAAAACCATCTTTCTTCTGGCCTCCAAAACACCTTTTAGATTTTTCATCTTGTTTGCTTATTAAACAAAGCTCATACTCAAACTGTGCTTCATGCCAAAAGATAGCCAAATCAAATTTGGTAGAAATGTTCTTGCATTAATTGGTGTTTTAAATCAAACACTTAAAAAAATGCAGTTGAATGAAGAAAACAAAGGGATGATAAACTTCTTTGACCTCAGTTCACCTTAATGTATGACAACATAATGACTCTCTATAGTAAATCCTAACCAGATTAGGAAAAGGGTTTGATAATTTTTGAAAGAAGAGCTAGGAGATTGGTGGGTTTTCTTTTCCTTTATAAGGCACCGTAGGAAAGTATTAGATTTAGTTCTAGTTTCCATAGTTAAAGAAGAAGATTGAGGAATATTTCAAGACCGATTACATTAATAGAAATTAAGAACACTAAGGCAAGTTTCAAGAATGATTAAACAAATTGAAGTCCAGCACTCGAAGACTTTGTCAGAGGACACAGAAAGATGACAAGGATCACATAAGCCATGATCCTCGTCATCAGGAGCCGATAGTTCATTTTTCAAATAATAGTTTCAAGCGACGAAGGGTTTTAATAAGAAAATTTCAATCAGTTGCTCTGGGCTCAGTGCACAAACAAGGGGGAGCTGACATGGACCAAGAGATTTTTTTATTAGGGGTATGTGAATTTTTAGACCCTGTAAAACATTGGAATGGATTCTACAGGGACAGACTTTTCTTTTAATACAGCTTTTAAAAATGGAGAAACTCTGCTCTGGCAGGGTAGCTCAGTTGATTGGAGTGTTGTCCTGATGCGCCAGGGTTGCGTGTTTGATCCCCAGTCGGGGCACATACAGGAAAACCAGTGATTGCATGAATAAATGGAACAACAAATAGATCTTTCTTTCTCTCTCTTTTTCTCTCAAATCAATAAGTAAAAAAAGTAAAAAATAAAAAATATTTAAATGGAGAAATTCTCAGATTACTAACTATGTTTGGCTATAAACCCTCACTTACTACTACTGATGAAGGAAAGTACTGGGTGATATCTTTTAAGCCCTATTTAGACCTTGATTCCAAGCAGTGCTTTCTTGGTTTTATAGTTCAGTATTTACCCAGTCATAACCTATTTTGATGACAGCATTAGCTAGAATGGTAGAGCTAGGAGTAAGCATACTTCACTATCCACGAGCACAAGGTGGTCCCGCTAGATGGGAAATGATGAAAAGAAAGTGTTCTGGTTATTTGGCTATTAGACTCTTCCAAACTTAGGGGAAGGAGGTATTAGCCTTTTACTTGTCATTCTGAACTCTCAGTTCCTCCCCAAAGATGTTGAGTGATAAGACTGAGCTGGAATATAGAGATTCACCTTCTCCTTTTCCCAAGAATAACATATATTTTATCCATTATTTTCCAGCAAAAAATATATTTTAAGCATTGTATTTGACTTATAATTTAGAAAAGATATGTGTTAGACAATATAAAATGAAAATAGGTGTGTTTTGCTCAGAAAAATAACACAAATAGTTATTTAAATACTTAAAATAGGTGAAAGAGACGAGTAGGGATGTGTAACAGGAGAGGATGCCTCTCCTTTGAGAATGAGAGGCACCATGGCGGGATGGTTAAGAAGAGCAAACACCCGAAGCCAACTTTGAAGGCGGTTTTCCCACTCATCTCTGCCATTTAGCATTTCGGCCTTGAGAAAATTCTTTAACATCTTTGTGCCTTTACTTCCTCATTTGTATAACGTTTTTTGAAAGAGTGCATGGCAGGGCTGAGATTATTGTTAGTTTAGATCTAGATGGTTGCTGCCAGCATGGGATGTCTTTTGCTGCCAGTGCATGGTTTGGTAAGCTGCCTGTAGCTCTTTCGACAGCAGTCAAGTTTCCCTCGAACACTTTATTAGGACAGTTCTCAAATATACAGAAAAGTTTAAAGAATTGTAATGACTAGCCATTTACCCACCACCTTTTGCAATCCTTTTATGCATTTTAGTGTTATTTACTAACATGAGAGCCATAGAAATGGGCCTAATTCTTTCCTAGCCACAAGCCCTTTTCAAAAAATATTGGACTTGAGAGTTTAAGATTTTCTAATTGATTATTGGATCAAATATAGTATTTTCAGTGCTTCATTATCACAGGGGGAGGATTTATTTAAAAATCCTGGAAGCCTGCAGAGGCTCTTCAGCATACCTACCAGAATAGTCCCCACGGCAGCCTGAACAGCACCCCCATTCCTGCCTCCCTCACCTCCAGCCATGCAGAGCTGAAAAGGGCATGGCTCTGTGCCAAGGCAGTGGCAGAACCTGCACCTCTGGTTGATGCTTGGCTTTTCTGTGCATGGTTCCAACGAGGCAGCCAAAATAGTCAGTAGTTTTGCCTTCACAGGTTGGGAGGCCAACTAAACTCAGCTGACAAAGATTGTAGACATACCCATCCATTATTTCTTTTTTTCACTGAATATTAATTAAATACCTACTTGAGTGTGTCAGGCACTGTCCTAGGCAAGGATGACTAACAATGGAGAATTATGAACACTGTGGGGCAATAGGACAAAAGTAACTAAGCCTATTTTCTAAACTTGGTTGGCATCTGTCCTAACTTCTGTGATTTGCCAAGTTTCTTCAACCACACACCACAATTTGGGTCTAAACAAGGGTTCTTTTGTAGCCCCTGCCCTAAGAGTCTGTAGAGGAGGATCTCATTAGATTATAAAAATGAAGTCCTTTGTAAATAGGAAGCTAGAATTAAAAATCCTAACAGTAACCTATGACTTGAGCTTTACTGCTTCATTCCAGTCTCTGTTCAACTGCTGATCCTGCAATTCCTGTAAGCACAACTCCCACTGAGGCCAATGGGAGTGTTACGTGAATGTAAGTTTTGTACTTAATATGCTCCTGCTGAGTGAGCCTTGCTTGTCTTGGACTGACTACCGTGCCTGTGCCCTTCTCCGATGCGATCACGCTAGCCCCTCCTTTCACGTAGCAGAGCCTCTGGACAGAGATATGCTCCAGGTGAGGGGAAAATCAATGTGGAACAAAAATGTTCTGCCCTAATGCTTCTCCGTTGCCCCATACACATTGTCCAGAAGACAGAGAGAATTAAAAACGTAGAATGGTAAACCAATAAGTTCTGGGTGCACTGTAAGCCAGAAGTGGGTCTACTAACTTTTAGAACTAGGCGTAAAGCCATTAACCTTCTCCTCATTCATGGAATGAAAAGCGATCCAGGAGACAGAAAGCAGCTGTTCTTCCCAGACATGGCTCTGCTGCTGAACTAGTTAGTTGCTCATAGGACAATTCTTTGTCTACTTTAGGGTTCACTCTCCCTATCTGTAAAATTAGTGTGTTGAACTTGTTATACTCTACGGTCCCTTCCACGCTTAGAAATGCATGTATAGCTCTAGATTCTGGAGAGGTCAGAGTTTTAAAAAATTGTTTGAATTAGTTGCCCACATTTATAAATCAACAGGTTTTACATAACCTATGAATTGTTGGTTTCTCCTGAAAAACTGCAAATGCCAGCATCATTGACCCTGCACTTCTGCTTCAGCTGCCATGACCGGAGTGGGTAATGGCTTCCCCTCCATGCAGGACATGTCTTTATAGGCAGCTCTTCACCATCCCTGCCCAGTCCACCTTACTGACCTTTTGAGTCTGTGGCCCTCTTTTAGGACTAGAATTAGCAAAATTCAATCAAAGCTACAAGTTAATTTTCTTTCTTTAAAAATTGTAGTTCAGTGGCAGGTCAATGGCTTAATCTATGATTCTGCCATATATTTAATTCATTACAGGCAGCAGCCAAGAAGAGCATGTGGAGCTTTGCAGAGCATGCTCGCAGGAGGGGACCAAAGAGTGCTGGAGCTGCTTATGGTAATTTGACATATAACTCAGAGCCTAATCGTGACAGGTGAGGTGGCCTGGACAGTTTATGCTCTGTTCCCGCAGTTGACAAGCTTCCATCACACAGCTTCCTTTGTGAATATTAAACGAGCATCCTCTGGAAAGCAAATCCTCAAAAGGTCAACTTGCTGAAGAGAAAGGGTTTGCACAGTAAGGGCAGGAGAACTTGAATGGCTTCTCAGCTGAGTACTTAATAATCTTTTATGAACTGTCCTTATTTTCTTTTTTTTATTAACCTTACTACTCCTTTCAATTGGGTCTAACTAGGGACATGTTGTGAAGGAGATATTTTTATTTTTGCTTTTAAATAATGTAACAGAAGCCCATGAAGCTGATGCAATCCTTTAAAAATGGTGATTTCTCAGGGTAATGAAGAAGATTCACTGTGGATATGAACCAAACCAAATATCCCCAGTTGGTTCTTTACTACAAATAATTTCCTCCCACCTCCCTCAAAATGCTGATTTTTCTAACTTGACAGAAGAGAAAACCAAGGCTGAGGCTATTTAAGTAGCTTGCACAATGGTAGTACAGTCTAAGTGCTAGAACCAAGACTAGAACTAGGTCTTCTGACTCTTCACCCATTGTGTTATAGGGTTTGTCCTTGCTTTTCTTCAGGGGATTCCTAAATTTAAAAACATAGAAATAAAAAGGGAAATGATTCTTATAGCAGTAAGGATAGTATTTACATCTAGAGTGGAGGAGAGGGGTGTGATCTGAAAAGCGAATATGGGGGTTTGCTCAACTATGGAGTGGTTCCTTTACCATTACAAGTTATTATAAAGTGAACCTAATCTTTGCCTGGAACTATCCCAATTTAAGCTTTAAATTAGGTTAATTATTAATAATACCTTTTTTTCACTCTCCAACGGGTTTTGTTTTAGATGATGAATTATATGGTGAGCTATTTATTATACATGCTTTATGCACATTTATGTACATTTATTATATCTCAAGAAATTTTTTTTTAAGTTTAGAAGTATTTATTAGGGCCCTGGCTAGTGTGGCTCAGTGGATTGAGCACTGTTCTGTGAACTGAAATGTCACCAGTTCAAATCCCAGTCAGGGTTGTGGGCCAGGTCCCCAATTGGGGGTGTGTGAGAGGCAACCGATTGATGTATCTCTCACACATTGATGTTCCTCTTCCTCTCTTTCTCCCCCCCTTCCTTTCTCTCTAAAAGTAAATAAATAAGAGCTTTACTAAAAATAAAACTATATATTAGGGAGTTTGACCTATGATTAGGATTCTGGGTCATCCTGAGAAACCTGAGAAACCTTATGTTCACTCTAAGATTCATGATCACTCTACAGACTGCAGAGTTAGTAGTTATGATTCAGGTGTGGACTTCCTGGACAGGGGGTGTGGTGTCCTCGCTTTTTTCTGGGGCAGGAAATTATGATCTCTGTTTCTTTTTCCTACATGTGGCTTGAGAAATTGTGTATCCCTTAGTCCTAATTGTGAAGGGTCAGTCTAAGATAATATATGAGAAAGTACTTTGAAAACCATGAAGGTGTTCTTCTACTTGGAGTGGCAGGGGTTTCCTAAGTCCCTAAATGGCAGGGCCCCAGCATCACTGCACTGGTTTCTGTCAGGTAGCCTTTCTGTAGTAAAGCCCTTCTACTTAGACCTTTTATAGCTCCTTAGTGCCTACAGAATGAAATCTAAACTCCTATACTTGGCATTTAACCCACCACAAACCAACCCCAACCAACTTTCCAACATTATTCTTGTTGTTCCTGTTCAAGGAATATATAAGGGCAAATTCAACCACATGGTGTTCCAAAAATGCTGCTCACTTCCCGACCTCATTTCATACTTTTCTTTTCTTTTTTAAAGATTTTATTTATTTACTTTTTAAAAAGAGGGGAAGGGAGAAAGAAAGAGAGAGAGAGAAATATCGATGTGTGAGAGATACATCAATTGGGAGGCCCTGGCCCACATGCCAGGCAAGTGCCCTTACTGGAAATCAAACCAGTGACCTTCCAGTTCACAGGCCAACACTCAGTCAACTGAGCCACACCAGCCAGGGCTCATACTTTTCTTTCTATCAGAGTACCTTTCTTTCTTTCTTCTCTCTCAATCCCTTTGTCATGGACTGAATATTTGTGGCCCCCAATTCATATGTTGAAGTCTTAACCACCAGTGTGACTATTTGGAGACGGTGCCTCTAAGGAAGTAAGGTTAAATGAGGTCATAAGGGTGAGGCTCTGCTCCAATAGGATTAGTGTCCTTAAAAGAAGAGACCAGCGAGCTTGTACTCTCCAGGCTTGCATTCAGAGGAAAGGCCATATCTGCAAGCCAGGAAGTGAGGTCTCACCAGAAACTGACCCTGCAGGACCTTCATCTGGGACTTTTAGCCTCCAGGACTGTGAGAAAATAAATTTCGGTTGTTTAAGCCACCCAGCTTATGATACTTTCATATGGCTTTTTAAGACATTTGATGTTCTATCCTATCGTCGGCAGCCGTCTGTCTCGAGAGACGATGGTATAGCTTCTTAAGAGTCTATCTGCACCGCCGAGAATGGTTGTGCAGTCTGACTCGGGAGTGACACGGTATCTGTCTCCTCCCGTGTTGAATCGACATCTTGCGATGACGCTGGAGTGTCCTCTCCAGTGAAGCTGAAGCTACAGAGCCTGGGCAGGGTGATATGGAGGGTCTGCTGTTGCCCATGCAGCAGACCCCCCCCTCTCTTCGCAGCTGAAGGGTCCAAGGGAAAGACGGAGTCAATACAGCTTGGTTTCAGGTGCGCCGCAGGAGTTGCCGGTGTTGACTACAACGTCAAACCGCCTTAGGGACTCCGGCTCCGGATTTTCTGTCAGGGTTTACTCCCTTAGCCTTTCCCCTGAAGAGGTATGCCGCAAGGCAGCGGAGGTTTTTTGGAGTCAGAGTTTTCCTTCTCTGATGTGCCCTGACTGGAAGATTGAACCAGCGACACTTAGCTCGCAGACCGACGCTCAATCCACTGAGCCAAACCAGCCAGGGGTCCTCTATCCTATATTATGTAGTTATTTAGTATATGTTTCCTAGCCTCCTTACTGGTAAGTTTTGAGGGATAACCTCTGATTGAAAACTACAGCTCCATAATGCCCAGTACATGCTTGAAACTTATTAGATACTCGTCGTCGGCAGCCGTCCGTCTCGAGAGACGATGGTGTAGCTTCTTAAGAGTCTATCTGCACCGCCGAGAATGGCTGTGCAGTCCGACTCGGGAGTGACACGGTATCTGTCTCCTCCCGTGTTGAATCAACATCTTGCGATGACGCTGGAGTGTCCTCTCCAGTGAAGCTGAAGCTGCAGAGCCTGGGCAGGGTGATATGGAGGATTTGCTGTTGCCCATGCAGCAGACCCCCCCTCTCTTCGCAGCTGAAGGGTCCAAGGGAAAGACGGAGTCAATACAGCTTGGTTTCAGGTGCGCCGCAGGAGTTGCCGGTGTTGACTACAACGTCAAACCGCCTTAGGGACTCCGGCTCCGGATTTTCTGTCAGGGTTTACTCCCTTAGCCTTTCCCCTGAAGAGGTATGCCGCAAGGCAGTGGAGGTTTTTTGGAGTCAGAGTTTTCCTTCTCTGATGTGCCCTGACTGGAAGATCGAACCAGCGACACTTAGCTCGCAGGCCGACGCTCAATCCACTGAGCCAAAACCAGCCAGGGTTTATTAGATACTATATATATAATATATATTAAAAATATATAATAATATATATAATATATATTTTAGTTGAATGAATGAATCACTACAAGAGAAAAAAGAAATAGGGTGAGAAATAAGACAAACTTTATTTAAAATTTAAAGAGGAAGCAGAGAATTGAGGTGTATATTAATAAGTCGGGAGAAATAAGTTAAATCTTCAGTTTAGTGATGTTTAAAAGAAAATAAATAAGTATCTCAGAAGAAATAAAAATAAAATTTTCTCCACTGAGGACTGACATACTATTTGTCTATACATGGGGAGTTTGACTTATTATTAGAGTAGAGTTTTTGCTCCTGCTTCAGAGGGTGTAGAAAAGAAGACCAAGGGAACGGAGTCATTTGGTGTGGGGAAACTGGCATTTTATGACTTGAGTCCTAATCATAAATTGAAGCTCTGAAGTTAATCATAAATGCAAGTCTGAATTTATGGGAGGGCTCAGAACTGGCCATTTAGGATCTGTTCTTTTTCCCGTGGTCCCATTTCTAGTTACCATCTGCCTCCCCGGGTCTCCCTTTTCTCCAACCTCTTCCTCATTCCCCATATGTGGTTTTCCCTTTTAGATCTTTGAGTGGCAATATTCACATGGGTCAACATGAAACACTCTGTAAGTGAAAAGTTTCCCTAAAATCACATCCTGGGGTGAGTGCTTTAGTCAAAATGATAAGGATAATCGAGCTCCAGGCCTTTCTTATACCTTTGTCCAAGGCTGAGCTGGAAGCTGGAACTGGGCCATCCCAGTCAGAAAGCCCATTCTAAAAGATTCCAGAAAATCCTGCAGTTGTAAGGCATTGCCGCCAGGATGATAGGTATCCTAGAGCAGAAATAAGACATTTGTAGTAGCAGGAATTTTTCTTGGAGTCTCCCAGGAGGTCAAGGGGGCAGTGAGGAAGGAATGGGTGACAGTGTACAGTGCAGGGTACAGGGGACTTCTTGGGGCTGCCCAGTGGGAGGTTCAGGAGGGGCAGGCTCCCTGGGAGGAGGGCATTGGGGGCATGGAGTGGGAGGGTGGGAGGTGGTGGCAGAGCGGGAAGCGGCAAGGGGCCACTTGTCATCAGCAGGGTGGCTTCCTCACACCCACTTGAGACTCCAGACTCCCTAATCTTGAGGAACTTGGGCCCTTCTCAAGAGAGGGAGCTTTTCTCATTACTCTGTCAAAAAGCCATGGTTTTCTTTTTCTTTATACCGCAGTGGCTATATCTAGCAAATATCTAGAAAAGGAGGGAAACAGAAAAGCCCCAAACAAGAAGGCACGTGGCATTGCTGATTTTATTTTATTTTTGTCACTGTTGTGAAAAGTTCTCATTTGAGCTAAAAGAGTCCGATGTATGCAAACAAGTGGATGGACAATGTTGCTTCAGGGAGAATAGGCCTGAGTCCAGGAAAAGGTTGGGTATCTCCAGCATTTTCCCAGTTCGTATTTTCCTGAGAAGACCTTGTGCTTCGGTGCAATTACAGTGCAGTTCTTGAAGCAATAACTTAGAATGGTTTTCCACAACTAGGTGACTTGCGGGGGGGGGGGGGGGGATGTTCTTTTTAAAATTAGAGCTTTATGTTGAGAAACAATATATTGTAAAATGTCCTTTTTGACCTTCTTGCTATGAATTCCTGAATTTCTAACTTGCTTCTAAATTGCTGAATGCCCCACTTTCATGACTATTCTAGGGTTCTCTGAAATACACAGGAAGTGTCTGTAGGTTTGACAAGCTGTCCGCCGCCCTGTTCTCCACACTCTTATTCCAAAAGTGTACAGTCAGCATTTGAGAGCTTTTAATCATCTTCCCTCTTAGCTCCCTTAAACACACATACATTCATACTCTTTATGAAGTTAAAATAGTTTCATTTTCAATCAGCTGAGTTAGGAGGACCTATCTTTAACCTTTGTCAGATATTTCTAAAAAGCTCAACTTTTCTTTTTCTAACCTTCAGTAACGTTATTTTTATAAATACACTCCAAGTCTGTGAATCCATGTTTTTTCATCTGAATTTATTTTTTCAATATAGCAGTATGAGAATTGGAGATGGGGGAGCAGCACCAGAAACTGAAGGCCTGGAAACTAGAATGGGGGACATTACTTGAAATAATCAGAATAAAAATTCTTTCATTTCTTAAACATTCTACAAATACCGTTTTGAACACCTACCATTGTAGGCCCTGATAATATGGCAATGAACAAAACAGACAAAAATCCTTCCCATCAGGAAGCTCCGGTTCTAGTGGAAGGAGACAGACAATAAACTAAATTAAGGAAATGAAAACAGAGATGGAGTACAGGGAGTGTTAGTTTACAAGCTTTAAAATGGTGGCCCTTGAGTAGTCCTGAAGGAGGTGAGCTAAGGGGCTGTTTGACAGCTGAGGGAAGAGAGCCCCAGGCACAGGGAACAGCAGCAAGTGCACAGGCTCCCAGGCGAGCCTCCTGGAGAGAATGAGAAAAAGGAGGATCTGGCTGGAGTAGCAGGTGAGCAGGTTGGAGAAGTCAAAGGAGGCAGCAGACCCTTGAGAGCCTTGTCAGGTAATGTATGTACCATGACTTCTACTGCAATGAGATGGGCAGTCCAGAGGAGAGCTTCAAACAAGGGAGCAAGAGCATCTGATTTAACAAGACCACTAGCTTCCAGGTTGAGAAGGAAGGGGGCAGGTGTAGAGGAGAGACCAGTTGGGAGGCCACTGCAATTATCCTTACCAGAAATTAATCAGAAGAGTTTGACTGGTTTACAAAAAGGGAATGCAGAATACAAAAAAAGAGAAGCAATTATTTTTTGGATGTTAAAGTTGCAAGATGAAAATCCATTTGTCAGTTTCTCTGCTACCTTATCTCCTCCAGATAGCATGGGCTTGGGAATTCTGCCCAGTTAGGTCGGGTTTGGTCAGTGTGATTAAGAATAAGCCTCATGAAATTCTGCAACATGCCACACATGCATGGACTTTGAGGACATTATGTTAAAAGAAACAAGCCAGACACACAAAAAACCAGTACTGCATGATTCTACTTCTATGTGTTATCTGAAATAGTCAAATTCATAAAATCAAAGACTGGAATGGTGATTGCTAGAGGGTGGGGGAGGGGGGAAACAGGCAATTAAGATAAATAAGCTCTAGAGATCTGATGTATAACATACACCTATAGTCAACAATGTATTGTGCACTTAAAATTTGTTAAGATGGTTAATATCATGTTAAGTGTTCTTATCTGAGTAAGATAAAATTAAAAAAAAGAATGAGGCTGTCATATTGAGTAGATTATGCACTTAATACAACAAAAGCACTCTAGATGAGGATTCTTAAGTGTGTATGAGTGTATGCATGCATATGCACATATTTGTTTTTTAATTTTTACTAATACTAGTAATTATTGATGAAAACGTGGAAACTAAAATTGAACAATAAAAAAATTGTAATACAACCGTTCTGGGGGGCGAGTGTAAGACCCTGACTGGTGTAGCTCAGTGGGTCGTCCCGCAAAACGAAAGATCGCTGGTTGGATTCCGGGAGGTGGCATAAAACCTGGATTGAGGGTTGGGGGCGTGCTAGAGGCAACCCGATCGATGTTTCTCTCGCACATCGGTGTTCCTCTCCTTTTTTCTCCCACCCTTCCTCTCTCTCTTTAAAATAAGTAAATAAATAAAGTCTTAAAATAAAAAAGGATAAGCCTCTATGTGTCTGCTTAGAATGTTTGTCTTCTCCCCTCCCATTTCCCAAACTTCCCTGGGTGCCTGTTATAAATAAAGACTTCTGGGTCCTACCCCTTTCAGTAAGGATGAAATGGGGTCCATGGGATGTAAGCAAGAATATGAGTAGATTGCTATGATTTGGAAGATGGGATAATTGCTCACCTCTAACCCCGCGTCCCGAACACTTCAGGATTTGGGGCTCACCTGGAAAGTAGCAGAGCACCCAGGTGGCCGGCAGGTGGCGGCACCTGACCGCAAGCTGCCGAGCGCGCACATCCCTTAGGGAGGCTGGGAGAGCGGGTCTGTGCGGTCTTGGGGCCACGACTAGAAGAGTGAGGCACAACCGGTGCCCCGGCTTCAGTTTAAGCTAATGTACATCCTAAGCTGTGCCTACTGGGCTTCTCAGGCCCCTGGGGCAGGAAGGCGCAGCCTCCTCTTCACCCGCACCGGGTACTAGGGAGTTGTTAACGCGGTGCAGCGAGAAACCTGCAGCCTCGCGCCGCGGGACTTTAGTCTCATTTGGCCAATCTCAGTGTAGAGTTCCACTACCAAAGCTCCACAGGGAACCGCGACCCCGCGGACCGCCCCTTTTCATTGGCAGCCCGATGGAGGGCCCCGCCTTCATTCGTACAGCTCTCATCTGTGACTGGCTCTCGGGCCCCCGCTAGCCACACCTCCTTCCCTCGCACATACACAAGAGTCACGCGCCTTTCAGTTGGAAACTTGGCGTGCTGAGGAGGATCGTGGGCATCTTATCCCCACCCACTTATCTTGCCATTGGCCCGCGGCTCCGCTCACGACCACGCCCCCATTTCAGCCCCCTGGCTGGGAGGGCGGCCGTCCGCTCGCGACTGGCTGGTCCGCCTGCCTCTCGCGGTAGCGGCTGGTGCTTTCCCCTCCCTCTCCCCCCAACCGCGATCCTCCAGGTTCCTTAGCTGGCCGAGGCCGAGTCAGTGTCAGTCAGGGAGGCGGACTGCTGAGCACTGGGTGCGAACACTCCATTGCAATCTCGCTCAAGGGCCGGTGTCTGCACTCGCGCCTCCGGCTGGGAAGGATGAAGCCTCAGCTGGAGCAGCCACCCTATGATTGGCTGTGGCGCTTGTGAACCCGAAGTAAAGATGGCGGGCGGGCAGGCATCTGCCGCACTGCCCACTTGGAAGATGGCGGCGCACCGCAGCCTCAGCGCTCGCGGCCGGGGGGTCCTGCAGGCGGCGGCGGAACGGCTGCTGCCGCTGCTACTGCTGAGCTGCTGCTGCGGCGCGGGACGCTGCACCGCGGCGGGCGAGAACGAGGAGACCGTGATCATCGGGTTGCGGCTGGAGGACACGAACGACGTGTCGTTCATGGAAGGGGGGGCGCTGCGGGTGAGCGAGCGGACTCGGGTCAAGCTGCGGGTGTATGGGCAGAACATCAACAACGAGACTTGGACCCGCATCGCTTTCACCGAGCACGAGCGGCGGCGTCACAGCCCGGGAGAGCGCGGGCTGGGGGGTCCCGCGCCACCAGAGCCGGACAGCGGCCCCCAGCTCTGCGGCATGCGCACATCAGATATCATCATCTTGCCCCATATCATCCTCAACCGCCGTACATCGGGCATCATTGAGATCGAGATCAAACCGCTGCGCAAGATGGAGAAGAGCAAGTCCTATTACCTGTGCACATCGCTGTCCACACCAGCCCTGGGCGCCGGCGGCCCGGGGTCCGCGGGTGGCACCGTCGGGGGCAAGGGCGGCCCCGGGGTGGCCGGGCTCCCGCCGGCCCCGTGGGCTGAGACCACCTGGATATACCACGACGGCGAGGACACCAAAATGATCGTGGGCGAGGAGAAGAAGTTCCTGCTGCCCTTCTGGCTGCAGGTGATCTTTATTTCGCTGCTCCTGTGCCTGTCGGGCATGTTTAGCGGCCTCAACCTGGGGCTCATGGCCCTGGACCCGATGGAGCTGCGCATCGTGCAGAACTGCGGCACCGAGAAGGAGAAGAATTATGCCAAGCGCATCGAGCCCGTGCGCAGGCAGGGCAACTACCTGCTGTGCTCGCTGCTGCTGGGCAACGTGCTGGTCAACACCACGCTCACTATCCTGCTCGACGACATCGCCGGCTCAGGACTCGTGGCCGTGGTGGTCTCCACCATCGGCATCGTCATCTTCGGGGAGATCGTGCCCCAGGCCATCTGCTCCCGGCACGGCCTGGCGGTAGGGGCCAACACCATCTTCCTCACCAAGTTTTTCATGATGATGACTTTCCCCGCTTCTTACCCAGTCAGCAAGCTGCTGGACTGCGTCCTCGGCCAGGAGATAGGCACAGTCTATAACCGGGAAAAACTGCTGGAGATGCTCCGGGTCACAGACCCCTACAATGACCTCGTTAAGGAGGAGCTGAACATCATCCAAGGGGCGCTGGAGCTCCGCACCAAGACGGTGGAGGACGTGATGACTCCCCTGCGGGACTGCTTCATGATCACCGGTGAAGCCATTCTGGACTTCAACACAATGTCGGAGATCATGGAGAGCGGCTACACTCGCATCCCAGTGTTCGAGGGGGAGCGCTCCAACATCGTGGACCTCCTATTTGTTAAAGACCTGGCATTCGTGGATCCAGACGACTGTACTCCCCTGAAAACCATCACTAAATTTTATAACCACCCCTTACACTTTGTTTTCAATGACACCAAGTTGGACGCTATGCTGGAAGAATTTAAGAAAGGTGGGAAATTTTGGTATCTTTCATTGGCTTGTTCTTTCTCTCTCTTCTTGTTCCTCCCTGCTTGAACCCTCAGCTCTCAGCCCAACCCCCCAAGGCGAGTTGACCGGAATTTCTCCTCTCTTTTAATTGCAAAGTGGAAAGGGTGGCTTGGATTTGGGGATGGGTTGAACTAGTAAGCGCTTCTAGGTTCTTTAAAAGCACAAGACTGCCATCACTTGCTTTTTCCCCGTATCAAAAATGCAGGCTTCCTATTTTCTGTGCATGATACTGTCCCAGCTCTTTGGTCTGGAGTGCTCTGCTGCATTCATTGCCCGGTTCTGAGTGGGTAGATGAAAGGAGGGGGCGGCTATTGCCATGCTACGCCACTTGGTTGACATGTACTAATCGCAGGCATTTGGAAAACAATTAAATAGCTTTTCTAAACTCAACACAATCTCTTTCCTCCTCCTTAAACATTCACTGACGTTTCAGAGATTGGAAGTGCATTTTCAATAGCTTCTGTTCCTGATTGTCAGGTGGAGGAAGATCGAGGTCTGCCTTTGGTGATAGGGGATGGGATAAACCAAGTGTGACCAAAAAAATGCACTCATTTGACTATGACTTGCCTTAGCTAGAAAAGAGGGCTTTTTGAACACTAAAGTTCCTTCTTAATATATAATTTGAAAAGGCTAGAGGTAAGTTAACCCTTTCGAAGGCTATATCTTGTCCAGTGTTCTTCATTATTTGTTTATATTTACCTGACAACAAATAAAATTTCCCAAACCAAGTGTGGCTTTGGCAGAAAGCTTGAAACTTTAACAATGGGTTGAATCCCTTTATTATGGTTTATTTATTCCTTGAGTTTTCCTGGTGGAAAAGTGTTCTTTTTGACCTTGATCACCTGGTACATTAAATTGCAGTATGTCTCCACATCAGCATTCACTGTTCTGGGGAATTTTTTAACAAGGATGAGAAGTGCAGTCTGAGGTACTCACCTTTCTTGCACTGTGGTGTATTTTTTGTTCGTTTTACCATGTAATGTACAACTCAATAGCAACTCATATTATTACTGAAATTCTGCCGTAAAAAAGTTTCAGTAAATAGCTTGTGTTGTCATTTGTATATGTAAACTTTAAAGACCCAATAGTCCTCAAAACTAAGTTTTCATTCTTCAAAGAGAATTTTGATGTCAGATAGCGGTTCAAGACCCTGTGTTAGGGTGACAGCTCACTGAATGTGATGGTCTCAATGTATAGAGTGTGTGGTTGTCCTAATTTCATTTTGCTGCCTGAATGGGTCCTCTCTGGAACAAGATCACCTTGCAGTAATTTTCAGATAAAGGAATAGAGCAGAATGTGCTTCTGAGATTGGTAATTTGCATTTAAAAGCAGAAGGAGATTCTTTTGGGCCCTTTTATTTTAATTTTTATTTATTGATTTGAGAGAGAGAGAGAGGGGAAGGAGAGATAGAGATAGAGAGAGAGAGAGAGAGAGAGAGAGAGAAACATCCATTGGTTGTTCCACTTATTCCTGCATTCATTGGTAGATTCTTGTATGTGTCCTGGCCAGGGATCGAACCCACAACCTTGGCATATCGGGCCGACTAACTGAGATACTGCACCGGGGCTTCTTCTGTGTTCTTAAACAGTAAAAAGAAAATGTCCATTACCTTTAGGTAATGAGCTTTTGACCTGTCATTATCCTTTCGCTGCTAAGTTGTTAATTAGACCATGTAACCAGCCTCTTCTTTCGTTTTGCAGTAATATCTGTAACACAAAGATATCTTTAAATGCTTGACAATATCTATGGAATACTTTATATTCTTTCTGTTGCTAAATTTCTCAATATTGATACAGATAATTTATTCTCCTTTTTTTATTATTCAGAATTTTGGCACCTCTACTGATAGATTGATAGCAGTGTATACTCCCTTCAGAAGCCTGTCCTTCACTTTTTCCTTTGAGAATTTAGTTCTGTACCTCACAGCTCATTATTCCTGCTCCTAACACAAAATTTCAGAATTTGCATTTTTGAAATTTGTTTTTGGTTATCCTTGAACAATATTACTATGACTGATTTATTTTCATGAGGAACCCCCCCCCCCCAATGACCTCTTAAAGTATTTTTTGAAATGCCTCCCTTAAATAATTGAATTAGGAAGTTTTCTCATGAATTCTAGGAAAATAATAGTGCACAAGATTTTAATTTTTGTCCTTAACCAGAGTAACGTACTTGGTTAAGAAGACAGTACAAATTAAAGGTACCTTCAAGCTAGTGGCATATTTGGAAGAGTGGGCAAAGACAGTAGGAAATGGGAAATTTGAGCCATGATCTTAAAAGCACAGTGTGTGGGTGTTACTTAAACTATGGGAATAATTGATTTTTCACCTTCCTTTCCTTGATCTTTTTTTGGTGAGTTTGGTCACTTTAATCTTACTAATAACTGTGTTAGTTCCTTATTCTGTATAAGTTAAAATAGTTCACCTGATTTTTTTCTTCTTCATTTTCTAATTCAATTATGAAACAATGTGAACAGTCAACTGTTGTTTTTCTCTATTGAACAGTGGTGTGTGGGTTGGTTTGAAGGCTTTTTATTCCTCTTTCTCCTAACAATACCAACTGTTAACTCCTCAAATTCAGATCTCATAGAAAATTACCCTCCCTAATTCAGAAGGCCTGCGTTGAAGCCTTTGCTGTACATAGTTGTACTAAGGAGGGGGAAAGTTCCTGTAACATGTAAAGAAATGAAAAACTACCTGTATATAAGTATATGTGAATGTCTTTTTTTCTAACGATTAGAACTTTTGTCTGGCCACCAGGAAACTTTTAGTTTTACTTGAGGTTGGAAGACAGTGATCATCCTAACTTTACAGTTAGTTTGTTATTATTGCTTACTTATCCCTATGCCAACTACAGGGCTGAAAGCTTTACATGAAATCACCTTGCCTAAATTTCATAATAGCTGAGTGAAGCATTATCTACATTTTACAAATGAGAAAATCGAGGCTTAGCTTAAATGATTTGTTCAAGGTCACATCGTAATTTGTTGATTTGGGATTTTAACTCAGGTCTGTGTGACAGCCAACCTTGTGCTTTTAATCACACTATTAGGCTGGTCCCCCGGATCCTGATTTTACATTTCTGTTTTAATAGAGTGTGAGGTTTGGTCAAAACATTGCCTCAGAGCTTGTTGGGCAACAGATCCATAAACGTACTTAAGCATATACCTGGCTTTAAACTCAGTGCTTCTGTGATGTTGTACGTAACAGTTGGTGTTCCTACTTTTGTCATTAAAGTGAAGTGCTTTTTGGCCTGTATGATCCTAAATCTAATGAAGTATATTTCCAGTGTTTCCACGTCAAGCGTCAAGATTCATTTTGAATATGTTTTATGCTAACCTAGTGTACTAGTGTGCACCAAGCGTCAAGATTCATTTTGAACATGTTTAATGCTAACCTACTGTACTAGTGTGCACTGCTTTAGCGGGCTTCTCTGCACTGTTTCCCTAATAGCTGAAGCATGTAGTCACGTTTTACTCTTAGTTTCTTACATGTTTGTGTTGCAGGGGTGACTCAAACTCAGCTTTGTGTTTTCATCTTGATTTTTTTTTTTTTTTGGAACCGCATAATGATAGTTGGTTGATAATGAGCATCCTTTGCAGTTTTGCCCCTTCTGGCTCCATGCAATCAAGCTTTCTCATTTTTGTTAGTTTTGTTACTTATAAATCTAAATAAGAGAATAAAAGTAAATCCTATAGAAGATTATAAGAATTTTAGAAAAATGGTCTATAGCAAAAATAGCGTAACAAAAGGAAAGGCTAAATTAAAGTTTGCTACCTTTGTGGCAGAAAGCATTCTAAAGATTGGGGACTCTTAGCCACCTAATTGTCTACAACGTTGAATTTGAAGCATTAGTAACCAGTTATTGTTCTTTTGTTTTATGTTGTTTACTTTCAGCTTTGTAACAGTTGCAGTCCAGTATCACAGAGCATGCTGTTTTCTAGCTGCTAGGGACTTAGCCAGACTGTTTTGTAGCTTTTTCTTAGCTAGGAACAGGTAGAATCACCAGATAATGTTGTTTGTTGTTCTTTTAATTCCTGGCTGAAGGAGCATTTTTATTACTTTTACGTATAGAAAACTCAACAGTGTGCACTTATCCCAGCTTGGTGGCCAGTTCTTTAGCCTTGGCCTTTTCCAGCTTGGCAATGCGAGCCACCGACTTTGGACCCAGGACATTGCCTCCCCAGTGGCAGTGGAGCTCATCACATCTGTCATTGTAATTGGTCTGTATAACTTCCACCAGCATAGCCAGAGCTCCCTTGTCTTCCGAGTTACCTGTGTGAAGGCAGTGGTGGGGAAGGTCTTCCTGAGGACCAGGCACCCCAGCCTGGCCTTCCTCTTGATGCTGCAGTAGGGAACCCCCATCTTCCTGCACAAGGCAGGCAGGAAGACAGCCAGCTGATGGGATTCCACATCGTGTGCAGTCACTACCAGCTGGGCCTTCTGGTTAACTCCTGCTCAACGGACAGGTGGCTTCTTGGTGGGGACATCCCCTTTGCCGGGAGTTTTTTTCTCTTCCCAGAGTTCTTCTCTTGCTTTGTCTCTGGTCTGTCCTTGTAGGCCAGCTTGAGCAGCTGAGTAGCTAGCCGTTTGGCAGTCCAAGGCCTGGTGAATTGGTCAATGGCAGGAGGCACTTTCAGATGCTTATAGAGAATAGCCCTTGGCTGCCGCAGTGGAATGTAGTGGGGCCATTTGACAAAGCAGCTGAGGTCCCCTTTGGGCTGGATGTCCTGTCCAATGCCAAAATACTTGGGCCTTTTTTCAAACGGGATTAACTACCTTCTTGGCCTCCTGCTTCTTCATGACAGCAAGGGGCCGGCGCCACCTTCTTCCCCTTAGCTTTCTTTCCCTGGCCCATCTTGGGTGGCAGGAGGAGAGAGCCAGATAATGTTGTTCTTTAAGGGAAGAATGCAATGTATAGTTTTCACTTAAAATATTAGGTATATAATTATCTCTTCTTATTAACACAAGTCTTTCCATATTAATGTGCTGAGAGTTTAATATTAAAAACTTTTTTCCCCCAGCAAATAAATTATTCCACTTGCCCAGTATCTAGGAGGATGTTTAAAGATATGAATAGCATTGTGGTGTGGGAGATGGTTGTACTTGTTTCTATGATCTTTATTTATTATTTATTATTATTATTTATTTATTATTTTTGTCCAATAACACATGTTAACTCTTATAACTGTGCATATTTTTAGAATACCTTTATGAAATATTTAGATAGTATAGGATCAAACCTGAAAGGACATGACAGCTAGAGGATCACCTAGTCCAGTGTTTGCAAAACTTACCAGAGGATAAGAATTACTTAGATCACTTTTTTTTTTATTGTAAGTCATGTATTGTAAGATAATTTACAAATATCTTGCTGTCCTTAGTAATTTAAACAATGGGCCAATAATTTTTTCTGAACAGGACAGCAGTAAGCTAAAAACAAAATCAGCTGGCAGAATTTTCCTTCTTTACGTCTTGTCTGAGGATGAAACTTGATTTTCATTGATTCAAAGCTGCAGCACTGGAGACATTTTAGTCAACTCCTTGTGAAGACAGCGTGGAGAGCGCGGTTCAGAGTCAAAGTCAATTTGCTGATCATGTCAGACACATTCTTTCTCCCATTGTCCATGGCTGTCATCCTGGCACTTGGCTCACTCATGGTGGATTCCTTCACAGAATAGTAGACGATGCTGGCCAGCCTGTATTCTTGGTAATTCTGCAGCATGTCAGCATCAATATCATCCTAGATACTCATGCTCTCAGCACTTGCAATGAGTGGTAAAAAGGGAAAAGATGGGCTTTTCTTCTGTTTTGTTTGAGATGACAGACCTGAAATCAATTAAAGATGATAGACCCTTTGTCAAATTCATATCCAGAATTTCATAAGTCCAGGACAATGACTGACACATCTCCAGAAGTAGGGGGTTTTCTTCCCACATCTTTGAATGTCATCAGAAACTGGTCAGAATGAGTCCTATGAAATATACCCCTAATTTGACCACCAGTTCCAACAACCATAAACTTCGTTCCTGGCTGCTGTGAGCATAGCCTCTTAACTTTTCACCTGGTTAGCAACCAAGGAATGGGTGGCACCACAAAGCCCTCTTGCTCTGAGGACACACTGATAAGGGGTGTTTCTTGTCTTCAGGCACCTTAATATCAATCTTTTCATATGGAACCAAAAATCCTATTCCATACACTTGAGCTGGTTTCAGCTTCCTCTCAGTCTAGGTATATTTTGCTGCTGCTGCCATTTTCAGAGACTTGGTAATTTTCTGGATTTTCCCCCCTAACCCTGCTGGAGGATACAATTTCTTGATTTTAGAGAGAAAAAGAGAGAAACATCAATTGGTTGCCTCCAGTACATGCCCTGGCTGGACTTGGGATTGAACCCGTAATCTAGGTATGTGCCCTGACTGGGGATCGAACCTGTGACTTTTCAGTGCACTGGACAACACTCCCACCAACGGAACCACACTGGCCAGGGCAATTTTCTGGATGTCTTAGATTGACTTTAGTTATCTGGCAATATCTTTCAAAGTTGCCATATTTCAAACTTGGATCCTTTGAGGCTGTATAGCCCAGACAGAGACCCCAATGATGTCCACCCAAGGAAACATGGTGGTACTGGCCTCCTCTTTTGGATCACTTACTAACTATGAGGTCCTAGGCCTCACTTAGGGACCTCCTGGATATTCCAGAATCTCTGGGGAAGAGGGTTTGTAATCCAGTTTGTTAACAGTTACCCCAAAGTAATTCTTACGATTAGGTGAGTTTAGGAATCATTGGTGTAGTCAACCTCTTAAGTAAGGAAAGTAAACTCTGAGGAGAAAGTGTTAAGTGACTTGCTTAGGACTGTCTGCCTAGCTAGTAGCATCAAGGGGACTGGCCCCCTTGTCCCTGACTCTGGACTGGAGTTCATTCTGCTCCAACAAGCAGGCCTTCTGGTCCCAGGTTGAAGGTACCTGCATCACTAAAATGATCTGTGTCATTGAAAAAACAAATATTCAGGTTTGCCATTGATTTCTTGTGATTTTTGATGTCAGTATTTTTGATATCCTGAGTCAAGATATATTTGACAGGCATTTTGTTACATAGAAAATAAGTCTGACTGTGTGAGCTTATTTTATTTTAGCTTACTTTAATTGAGGTTTTTACTCTGCTAAGACCAGACTATGTTAGGAGCTATCTAGATTTCTTGAAACCTTGGGTGGTTAAATGTCAGATATTTCTTTTGAGTTAACTTGTTTTGGGTACCTCTGAATTATGTTTTATTTTTGGTTGTTTGTGAGAGTAATGAAGGTTGGATTTGGGACTATGGGGTGCAAGTTTTTTGGCTCTTTTAATTTTTGTTCACATACAAGTCTAAAGCTTCCATTGAAATATTCATCAAAACACATGAATGTGTCCCATTCATGCATATGTGTGCTTTTTTCTAGGATTTTTGTAATGCAACCTAAATTCTTTCAGAGAATCATGTCTGATTTTTGGAGGTTATTTGTGTTACTAGTATCACAGAAGGCTGAGCATAGCCTTCTAGGTCTGGAGACACCATAGTTACATACCGGCTCTGACCTATTGCGGTCTGGATGAAACAGGAAAATACCTTGTTCTGCTTTTCTCTTGGTTTTTATGGGGATTACATACCACCTGCTCCCTTCTATAAAGAGTCTCAGAATTATTTAAGTTCTGAAACATTCAAAACTACTAGGAGGCACCGGTTAATTTTAATTAGTGTTAGCAAATCTAAACACAATTTGAAATATTATTAATCAGGAAAACCCACAAAATAGACTGAGCCAACATAATATTTTATGGTTTTATTTGCTGTTGAATTACTTAAACTTTTAAGAACAAACCTCTGGACTCTTAATTAGATGTTTACTTTGGTTATGTATAAAGTAGCATATTTCTACAGGACCTTTTCCTCTAAATGCATATATATTTTATTTTATTTTTTAATTAAATATTTTATTGTTACTCTGTTATAGTTGTTTCAATTTTTTCCCCCTTTGCCCTCCTCCGCCCAGCCTACGCCCGACTCCCACAGTCATTTCCCACCATGTTGTCTATGTCCATGGGTCATTCATACATGTTCTTTGACTAGACCCTTCCCCTTCTCTTTCCCCTTCCCTTCCACCCTCCCCTCTGGCCGCTGTCAGTCTGTTCCTTGTTTCCATGACTGTGGTTCTATTTTGGTTGCTAGTTTATTTTGTTCGTTAGGTTCCTCTTATAGGTGAGATCATATGATATTTATCTTTCAAAAGTGCATATTTTTTTTGTTAGTAAACTTCAGTTTCTGTAAGATTTGCTTGGCATATGAGGAATATTTGTTAAACTAAATACATGGAAATGGACCACTAAGATTGAATACAATTTAATTTAGTATTGTCTTTTTATCTTCTTTTTCTCTGAATGCGCAAACAAGAATCCCCAATCCTACCAACACAGAAAAGGAGAGACAGTAGAAGCATTCTTTTTTGTCACCACTTACACTGGCAACTCCAGATGGCTATTTAGAGGGATTACAGGGATGGCAGCTTCGGAAGGCAGAGCTAAGGGACTAATAACAAGCCCTCTGTAGATGATATGTTTATTAGGCTGCTTAGGGGTTGGTTGATGGAGATAATGGGAGAGGTAATTGTCCCCCTGTTTTACATTAGTGCTATCGTTGATCATAAATACTGCTGTGATGATGGTGGGATCCTCATTTCTTCATGCTTTATATTCCCCTGCTGTCAGACCTAGGTGGGAATGTTTCTCTTTTTGAATTCTCGTCTTGAGGGGAGGAGACCACCTGCTAATGCAAAGATTAAGAAAAATGTGCCTTTCCTGATATATTTTTAAGGAAAACAGAACAATTGATTATATGTTCTACCCATCGTAGAGTAAGAATACTGAGTTTTAAAAAATTCTTCATTCTCCTAAACTATAAGTGATTGAAAACAACAACAAAGCTTAAGAAAATTGGAGCAAGCTCATGCCCTTGAATAACCAGTTTGAAGACTAAAAGATTTCAAAACACCCTGATAAAATCTTTTAACACCGATTATATTAAAAGCATAAAAAATGGTAATGTGTAATATAGCAAGATTTTTGTTGCATATAGCAATGTAAATTTGTAATACTTTTTAAAGGAAACCAGGAGTAATAAAAATGTATTTTGGTTTAGTTATCTTTTTTCCCTGAAAAAATCTTAATTCAGAGTTATAATTCAAGGAAAGAAAAGAGCTGTGTTGGGTTTTCATGTTTCATGTACGTATATGGCAGCATTTATATGGAGAAAAATTGGGAAGAAATATCTAACACTTCAAGGTTACATATTGAGCAAGAAGAGTTAAGAAAATTACAGATGTCAACTAATTACCAGCATTTAATGATAATTTTTAAAGCCATGTAGCTATATGGGGAAATTTATACAGATTATTATGCATGAATTATAGTTACAGAAAAACATACATGTAGATGGACTGAAAGGGAACTTGGGAAAAGTGAAAATAGTTGATGTGTTAGGATAGGGTGATCATAACCAGACTTTACAAAAGTCACTGTTAACTTTCTACAATAACATACCTGGAAAAAAATGCATATCTGCTGAGAGCATTATGTCTCAATCTTGGGAAAACTAATCTTTTCTTTTTTTTTCTTTTTTTAAGTATATTTTAGTGATTATGTTGTTATAGTAGTTCCAATTTTTTCCCCCTTTGCTCCCCTCGGCCCAGTACTACCCTTCCCTCCAGCAATCCCACCCCCTTTAGTTCATGTCCATGGGTTGTGCATATAAGTTCTTCGGCTTCACCCTTTCCTATATTATTCTTAGCTTCCCCCTGTCTATTCTGTACCTACCGATTATGCTTCTTACTCCCTGCATCATTTCCCCATTTCTCCCCATCACCCCTCCCAGCTGATAACCCTCCAAATGATCCCCATACCTATGTCGTCGTCGGCAGCCGTCTGTCTTGAGAGACGATGGTGTAGCTTCTTAAGAGTCTATCTGCACCGCCGAGAATGGCTGTGCAGTCCGACTCGGGAGTGACACAGTATCTGTCTCCTCCCGTGTTGAATCGACATCTTGCGATGACGCTGGAGTGTCCTCTCCAGTAAAGCTGAAGCTACAGAGCCTGGGCAGGGTGATATGGAGGGTCTGCTGTTGCCCATGCAGCAGAACCCCCCTCTCTTTGCAGCTGAAGGGTCCAAGGGAAAGACGGAGTCAATACAGCTTGGCTTCAGGTGCGCCGCAGGAGTTGCCGGTGTTGACTACAACGTCAAACCGCCTTAGGGACTCCGGCTACCTATGATTCTGTTCCTATTCTGGTTTGCTTAGTTGGATTTTGTTTTTATTTTCTAGATTCAGTTGTTGATAGGTGTGAGTTTGTTGTCATTTTGATGTTCATAATTTTGATCTTTTTCTTAAGTTGTCTATCTTCTCATCTGCTAGGTTGGCTATCTCCTCGTCGCTTAGCTCCCACTGGAACCTTGATCCATTCCCTCTTTTGGGCCATACTTCTCTGTCTCCTCATTCTGACAGGCTCCTGTGTTTGTTTGCCTCTGTGTCCCAGGTAGAGCTGTCGCTCCTGTTATGTTTGAGGGGCGGAGCCTTAGGGATTCCGTCAGTACAGGGTGGCCTGTTTCACCACGTTGTGGCGCTGTATGTGGGGGAGGGGTCCGAGAGGGAACAATGCCACCTGCCCAGGACTTGCCCCTTTTCCAGGCACCTCTCCCACTTCTGCACCAGACTGGCGCCACTCCAGCTGCTGCCCTGTCCGTCGTTCCCAGAGTGGATGGGTCTGCATATGTTCTAGGACCGTGGGGGCACTTTAAACAAGCGGACTCTGCTGAGACTGGCAGTTTCTGCCTCCACCACAACCCCCACTGGTCTGCACAGTCAGAAGCAACGAGACTTGATTTTCCCCGGTGCTGGGACCGTGAGCTGTGAGGTCCAGTGAGGAGCTGGGAACACTCCCCAGGTGTCCCTCCTGACTTTTTAAAACGTGTGACTGCGCTTTCTGCCAGCCAGCCTGCTGCTGCCACCGCTGCTGCCACCACCACACCGCATGCTCTCCACCCTGGCTCCGCCCCTCCTGTCTGTCTGAATGAGTATTTCTTCTTTATATTTTTGTTTGCTGGACTTCCATGTAGTTTGATTTTCTGGAACTTCTGGTTGTTTCTAGTTGTGAGGTAGTTGTATTCCTTCTTAGTTGTGGAGGGAGATACAGCGTGTCTGTCTACGCCTCCATCTTGGCCGGAATTGGGGAAAACTAATCTTTACTCATATTTAGGGAATACATATTCTTTCATTTCTCCTTAGGAACATTTTATTACTGAAATAAATGGTTTTTAAAAAGTGTTTAAGAATTGAGATATAATACACATGACATAAAATTCACCCTTTAAAGTGTACAGCTTGGGGTTTTTAGTGTATTCACAAGGTTCTGCAACCACGACTATGGCTACTTCCAGAACATTTTTATTACTCCAAAAAGAAACTCTGTATCTGTTAGCAAGTCACTCTCCATCCCCCACTCTCCACAGTCCCTAGAAAACATTAATCTACTTTCTCTCTCTATGGATTTGCCTGTTTTGGACATTTCATGTAAGTGAAATCATATATAATGTGGCCTCTTTTGTCTGGCTTCTTTAACTTAATGTGATTTTTTTAGGTTCATCCATGTTGTAGCATGGATTAGTATTTCGTTTCTTTTTATGGTCAAATAATATTTCATTTTATGGTATACCACGTTTTGTTTATTCACTTTTCAGTCGATGGACACTTAGGTTGTTTCTGCTTTCTGGCCATTACAAATAATACTGCTATGAATGTTGGTGTACATGTTTTTGTGTGGACATGTTTTCTCTCTTTTTTTTGTAAAGTATGAAAGTGAGAAAGGATTGGTCTATTTGGCATAGAGTTCTTCTTTTTTAAAGCTTTTATTTATTTATTTTTAGAGAGAGGTGTAGGGAGGGAGAAAGAGAGGAAAAGAAACATCAATGTGTGAGAGATACATCTGTAGATTGCTTCTTGCATGCCCCTACTGGGGACGTGTCCCACAACCCAGGCATGTACCCTGACTGGGAGTCAAACCAGTGACTTTTTGGTTCGCAGGCCGGCAATCTACTGAGCCACACCAGCCAGGGCAGACATATGTTTTCAATTCTTTTTCGTATATACCTAGGAGTAGAATAGCTTAGTCATATGGTAAGTCCATTTTTAACTCTTTGAGAAACTGCCAAATTCTTTTCTAGCATGGCTGCACCATTTTACATTCCCACCAAAAGGTATGATGGTTTCAATTTCTCCATTTCCTTGCCAACTCTTGTTATTTGTTCTTTTTCTTTTTAATTATAGCTACCCTAGTAGGTGTGAAGTGGTATCTCATTGTGCTTTTGATTTACATTTCCCTAATGACTCACCATGTCAAGTATCTCTTCATGTGCTTATTGGCCATTTGTATATCTTTTGAGAAAAGTCTATTTAGATCCTTTGCCCATTTTTAAATTGGGCTGCTTGTCATTTTATTGTTGAATTGTAAGTGTTCTTTGTGCATCCTGGATATTAGATACATGAATTGCATTATTTCCTCCCAATTCAGTGAACTGTCTTTTTATTTTCTTGGTAGTAATCTTTGAAGCAGAAAAGTTTTTAATTTTGATGAAGTTCAGTTTATCTCCTTTTTTTTCTTTTGTTGCTTTGTTTTTATTGTCATATATAAGAAACTATTTCCTAACCCAAGGTCACAAAGGTTTATGCTGAAGTTTTCTTCTAAGATTTTATTAGTTTTAGCTCTTACATCCAGGCCTTTAATCCATTTTGAGCTAATTTTTATATATGGTATGAGGTAGGGGTTCAACTTCATGTTTTTGCTGTGAATACCAAATTGTTCAGCACCATTTGTTGAAAAGACTGTTCTTTCCTCATTGAATGTCTTAGCGTCCTTGTCACAGTCAATTGATTATAAATGTGAAGGTTTATTTCTGGACCCTAAATTCTATTCTGCTGATCTGTATGTCTTATGCCAATACCACACTGTTTTGGTTCTTGTAGCTTTGTAGTAAGTTTTGAATTGGGAAATATGAATTCTCCTACTTTGTTCCTTTTCATGATAGTTTTGGTTGTCAGGATCCCTTGTATTTCCATGTGAGTTTTTCATGGATCTTCTTGTCTATTTCTGCAAAAAAGGTATTTGAAATTTTGATAGAGATTTATTGAATCTGTAGATCAATGTGGGCAGTATTGCAATGTTAACTACATAAAATCTTTTATCCATGAATATGGGATGTCTTTCCATTTATTTAGGTCTTCTTTAATTTACTTCAACAGTGTATTTTAGTATTCAATGTATTTGCAATCTTTTCATTAAACAAATACTTAGAAGTAAATTTCTTTTTGATGCTCTTGTAAATAGAATTATTAATTTCATTTTCAGGTTTTCATTAGTATATAAAAACATAATTGATTTTTGTATATTGATCTTATTTCCTGCAACCTTGCTGAACTCATTTATTAGGTAACAAATGGTTACCTAATAACCATTAGGAAAGTGTTTTTTAAAAATGTGAGTTTTTTGGAGGGTATTTTATATTTGTTTCACTTGTTTTAGTGGGTTTTATTTTTCTTTTAAATAATGTAGGTATTTTTGCCCTGATGGGTGTGGTTGCGCTGGGCATGATCCTGCAAAGCGCAAGGTCCCTGGTTGATTCCCCATCAGGGCACATGCTTTGGTTGCAGGTTTGTCCCCCAGTTGGGCATGTACTAAAGGCAACCAATTGATGTTTCTCTCTCACATCGATGTTTCTCTCCCTGTCTTCCTCCCTCCCTTCCCCTCTCTCTAAAAATAAATAAATAAAAAATCTTAAAAAAAATGTAGGTATTTTTACTTGCCACTTTCATATGAAGTGAAGCACTCACTATTGGTTATTAACAGTGTCATCCTTCGGGAAATTTGATAGGAAAGGGTAAATTCTATCTCAGATTAGATACAGGGAAAAGAGAAATAGGCTGTATGAAATGTGTCAAAGAGACCAAAAATATAGCTGGCTGCAGTTTGGGAGTTTAAAAGTTAATGATCGATTTCTATCTAATATTTAGAGTGACTTTGTATCAGATTTAGAACTTGGTCTAGGAGAACAGAAGAGACTGTTCACTTAATATCTAAATGGTTTTGTAGTGCCTTTCTTTTCTAGGTCACTTTACCAAGGGTTTTCTTTGGATCATTTTTAACAGAGACTAGAAAAATACCTTGACTTTTAGTCACGGTGCATTTCATCAGTATGCTCGAGGTTTTGGGGCACCAAGTAACTAGAAGAGATAAGATGAAACGTTTGTATGTGTGTGCACGTGTGCATGCACGAGTGTGTATGTGTGCGCGTGCAGGGGAGTATGGAGGTCTGGTAATATGAGAGGGAGAATGTTTTCCCAAACCAGCAAAGACAAACTGAGGGCATCATCTGATCTTTATGGGATTGTGCAAAGCCTCAGTTTTTCCATTTAACCATCTGCAATAATAAAATGTGCTGACTCAACTTGGAGCCTCTGCAGAACAGCATTTGGGGCTTAGGGAGTCCTGAGAATCACACAAGAGATGGAAATATTTGAGCAGGTTTTAAGAGATAACGTTAAAAACAGCTAGAACAAGACAACATGCCCTTATTTCCTTCAAGATTTGCTTTCTTTAGTTACTAGTGTACCTCCTTGATTTAAGGTGTAGCAGGGAATAATTTGGTCTTTATAGAGTTGAGTGCTGAGCAGAGATATTTTTCTTGCTTCAGTGGTTATACTTTAGGGGCATGGGATTGGTTGGGGTGAGGGGATGAGATTCTTCTGGAAGCAAATCAGGTAAAATACTATTAAAATAATATTGTGTGGGCCATCTGCTTAGGTTTTTTTCTTTAAAATTTTTACTTCCTTGTTCGTGGATACATCCATTTGCCCGCAAAAACTAAAACATTTACCAGAATGTTAACTAATAATGACCACCTCTTGATGGTGAATTTTAGAGGAGGAAGTATGTTTTTCTGTATTGCTTTGAGTTTTTTTTAAACTATGTACTTTGTAATGTTTAGGGAGGGATTGATTAAAATGATATTAAAAGTGTAAATTGTATAACTTGAACCACTGATTTAGGTATTTAAGTGAAATTCAGTATATTTAGGTGAAATTCATCCTTTTTTCTTAGGAAATATGGAATATTTTGTCATAATGCATTCATACTGTAATTTGTGACATTTTATTCTCATCGTCATAAAGAATCCTTAATGTTTGGGGTGAAATATGAATAGCATTTTAAATCTCATAAAACGTGTGTGTGCGCATGTGTGTGTGTACAACATCTTAATACAATTAATTTGTATGTGAAGATAAAGGAATTTAAGTTTTTGACTTGTATTTGTTTTCAAAACATGTTAGTAGGTGACAAAATCCAGTTTGTTTAGATTTGTATCTGGATTGCCTGGAATGAAGCTCTTTTATATTTACCTGATTGTCCTTATTAAATAAAAGATTGGTAAAATAGTTGAGTTTCAACTAGATTTGTGCTTTCAGCATAAAGTTGTAATCCCAAGATACCTCTTCTTTGATTGGGGACAGTGAGATTCTGGAAACTGATGCTTCCTTTTACCTATAGAAACCATCACTATAAACTTAGTGATGATTATTAAAAGGAGACAACAGAATGTTCTGGAACCACCATGCTTGAAGCTCGGTAGTTTCCAGACAATCTGATATGTTTTGCATGACCAAAAACATTTAACTTTGATGAGGATCAGGCATTTACTTGTTTTGATTATATTCCTATAAAATTATACATTTATTATATGTCATTTATCTCAGATAAAAAGATGTGATTTTCTTTTTTACCTGAATGTATACGGAAACTATATTTATGTACAGGATAAGTTAGCTGTCATTTAGGCATCTTTCCTAAAGTCTGTTTTTAAAGGACACAAAATAATGGTACTGGATTTTGACTCTACACCTTTATCTAACTTCCCAAGAAAAGTAACTGTTTTAGGAAGAGAAATTGATGTTTGCTTTAATTACTAACAGTATTGCTCTTAAACTGTCCCAAGGATATTAGTCACATGAATTTGTTATTTACTAAGTTCCTTGATATTTAAAGCAGTATACAAATTTTGTCATGGTTATTCTCCAGTGAAGCTCATCACTTGACACAGAACTTCTGGCTAGCATTTAAGCATAAGCCTCTTAAATATGAATAGAAAGCCAAATATCTCTGGGTGTTTGAAGAGAGTCTCTAATAGTCTCTAGCGAGACTAAAACAGAAAAAAAGAACCTACTTGACTTAAGCTGGTTTAGCTCACATTAGCTACAATAAAATCTGGCAGTTACTACAACAGTTATTATTCTCTGTGTGACCTCTTAAGGCCACTTAGCACGCCACCTATTAGTAGCAAATGTGTAGACTTCCTGCCTGTTCATACGTAGTATAGATGGAATCTTACCTGTGTTGATTCAACCCACATGGTTGTTTGAGGTTCCCAACTAGGCTGGATGTTGTAAATATTAATACTTCCTTGAGGCGTACTTAGCTTCACTGCACATTCAGAGGCTAATGTAGGCACTTCTGGTAGAGTTCTATGTCTTTAGGGAATCGCTGTTTTTCCTTTCTTCGTTTATTGCAAGATTTCTTAAGGAATAGGTAGTCATGTACTTCCTTTTTCTTGCCCCTGGCTTCATCTGTGATGCTCTAAACCTGGCTTCAAACTTGTCACAGCCAGTGACTTCCATTATTGCCAAATCCACATCTGGGTTGTCATCTTTCCTAGCTGCTTTGTTTCCTGTTGCTTTTGGCACTAAGGCTAGAGCCCCTCTTCTTCTTAGCCTTCTTGCCCCACGGTATGGCACAGTCTTGGCTCTCCTCCTGCTTTTCTGACTCCTTCCTCTTTAATTTAAGGTTTCTGATTTCTTCTTTCCATTTCTAATTGAGCATTCCCCAACACTTTGTCTTTATTTCTCCCTTCCATGGTCTTTTTCCATCTTTAGAAAACTTTTCTTTACTCATCTCTAGTCCATAAGCATTTATTAAGCATCATAGTAAACTGTGTGGAATGCAAAGATGAAGTAGATATATTTCCTGTTTGCAAGTAACTTGCAATACATATGCATTTATTTCTTTTTCATCCTGTATATCTTATCAAATTTAATTGACATATTTTGAAAATGCCTCTTACACATTTTTGTTTTCTCTCTATTCCCACTGCTACTACTCCCTTTTATTTGTGCTTTGTCTGGCACCTGCTATGTTTTAGGTGTTCTGTAAATGCATTTTGAATGAATGACTCTGTCTGTCTATCTTCATTATTATAAAACTTCCAAGATGATTTCTCTTATTTTGTCTATTCATCAGGTATACCTCTGCCAAGTTGATCTTCCTTACATAAAACTTTCATCTTGTCGTGTCCAGCATGGCTCAGTTGGTTGAGCGAGCATTGTCTGGCAAAGCAAAAGGTTGCTGGTTCGATTCCAGGTCTGGGCATGTGCCTACGTTGCAGCCTGGTCCCAGTTGGGGCACGTGTGAGAGGCAACCAATCGATGTTGCTCTCACAGAATGATGGTTTTTTCCCCTCTCTTTCTCCCTCCCTTCCTCTCTCTCTAAAAATAAATAAAATCTTAAAAAATAATTTTCATTTTAACATTTTATCAAAAGCCTTCTATAATTAAACTATTATTATCTGTTATGTACTGAACTGTGTCACCCACCAAATTCTTATGTTGAGCCATAACCCTCAATGTCATGGAATTTGGAGATGGGGCCTTTGGGAGGCAATTAAGGTCAGATGACATCCTAAGGGTGGAGCCCTTAGGTTTGGGATTAGTGGCTTTATCAGAAGAAGAAGAGAGAGACCACTCTCTCTCTGCCATGTGATAAAACAGTGAAAAAGCAACTATCTTCAAGCCAGAAAGAAGGGGCTCCCACCAGGAACTGAAATGGTTAGCACTTTGATCTCAGACTTTCCAGCATCTAGAACTGTGAGAAATAAATGTCTGTTGCTCATACCATCATCTATGACGTTTTGTTATATCAGTCCAAGCCCACTAACTCATCGTCTTTTTCAACCTATCAAAATAGCCAGGATAGAAAAAAATGATAAGAGTGATATGAATAACTTGTAGAAGTCTCCTGTACAACATTCTACCTATAGTTAGCATGGTACCCTTAAAAACTTAAGAGGGTAGATCTCATGTTATTCTCACTATCATAAAATAAATGAAAAAGAAAAGAAAAAAATGATAATGTCCAATGGTCAAGGCCCATGAGATGGGGACTGCTTCTCAGACTGCCTCTGCTACTGCTTTTCCCCTGACTCCCGTCGCTTCAGCCCACTGGTTTCCTGGCTGCTTCTTGAACACTACAGGTACTCTACACATGTTCCTGCTTTAGTGCCTTTGTAGTTGCTGTTCCCTCTTTGGAATGTTCTTTGCCCAGATAGTTTTATGACTCTCTCCCTTCCTTCATATCTTGACTTGGATTTCACCAGTTTAGTGAGGCTCTCTATGACCTTCCTATCTAAAATTTCAGCCCCTCCGCTATAACACTTACTTGCTTTCCCTTCTTTATTTTTTCTTCCTTCACTGTTTATGGTATATCTTTTGCTTACTTAAATTTTTGTTTTAAACATTTTTTGGCTTGTCTCTCCCACCAGAACGTGTGCTCCATGAAGGTGGGGACTTTTGTCTGTCTTGTTCCCTTTTGTATTCCCAGGGCCACAAGAGGGCCTGGCACATAGGTGCTTAATGAAGAGTGTTGAGTGACTGAAAGCTTGGAGTGAGACAAGTGCTCTTTTATAACACTGATGGTTGTGTGAGTTGGGAGAATCTTCCTAGAAAGTAACTTGGTGGTGTGCTTAAGAACCTTATGCTTTTTGCATATCTTTTTACCTATTAGTACCACTTCCAGAAATGTGATATTAGGAATTAACGAGAAGTGCATGTAAAACTTAAAACACAGAGATGATCATCTCATTATATTAAAAAGATTAACTTTTATTTTTTTAAAAGTTGTGATGAATACGCATAACATAAAATTTGTCGTCTTAACCATTTTAAGTGTGCAGTTCAGTAGTGTTAAGTACATTCACATTGTTCTACAAACCAACCTCCAGCACTCTTCTCGTCTTACAGAACTGAAGTTCTTAGCCAATTTAAACAACTCCTTATTCCCTCCTCTGCCCAGGCTCTGACAGCCACCATTCTACTTTCTCTTTGAATTGGACTCTACTAGGTACCTCGTATGAGTGGAATCATACAGTATTTGTTTGTCTTTTGTGACTGACATATTTCTCTTAACATAATATCCTCAAGGTTCATCTATGTTGTAGCATGTGTTATTAGACTTTTCTTCCTTTTTAGGGCTGAATAATATTCTATTGTATGGATATGGTATTTTTTAAAATTCGTTCATTCATTGATGGGCACGGGTTATTTTTCACATTTTGACTGTTGTGAACAATGCGGCTATAAATGTGGCTGTACAAATATCTGTCCAAGTCCCTGCTTTCAGTTCTTTTTGGTGGCTATCCAGAAGTGGAATTGCTGGTTAATGTGGTAATTCTATTTTTATTTTTTTGAGGAACTAAATATTTTTAAAATAGCAAAAAATGATAAAAAATCTAAAAATCTAGTATTGAGGAATGGTTAAGCAAATTTAGGCATGTACATATAATACAACCATTTAGATTAACATTTATAAAGTTTTTAATAACATGTGGGAAATGATTATTTTAACTGAAAAGAGCAACATGATCTCAACTGTGTTTTTAAAACTATAAAAAAGACTGGTAGGAAATATCCCAAAATGTTAATAATAAAGATGGGATGATTTTTATATTTATCTTATACTTTTCTGTATTTTTTAACTTAAGCAGAAATTGCTTTATTTAATCAAGGTAAAATCTTTAAAAAAAAATCAAGAATACTACATTGTAAAATGCCTTCCTCCCTTAATAATTAATGAGTTACCAATCTGTGGAGTAATGTTTTGAGATTGTATATATATTCTGCCCCCCCCCACATTTTTATTGAAAGGTTTTGACATCTCCTTTTAAAAAGTATCATTCTGCAAGGTCTTCTTTGTCCATCTGTGTCTGTAGTAATCTGTTCCTTTTTCCGTTCTAGTGAGAAAATAGATGTTTGAGATAGGAAGAGCTAGTAGTGAAAATAATTCAAACATCGTATTTTCTAGGTGAGCGTTAAATGTTTTGCCTAAGAGCAATTGTGAGAGAAAGATTGATTTGTTGTTCTATTTATTCAAGCATTCAATGGTTGAACCTTGTATGTGCCCTGGCTGGGCATCAAACCTGCAATCTTGGCATGTGGGGATGTTGCTCTAACCAATTAGCTACCTGTCCAGGGCCTTGACTTTTTGATAACAACCTTCCTAACAGGTGTGAGGTGATATCTCAGTATAATTTTAACTTGCATTTCCATGATTATTAATGATATGGAGCGTCTTTTCATGTACCTATTGACCATTTGTATGTCTTTCGGAAAATGTCTATTTAGGCCCTTTGCCCATTTTTAAAATCAAGTTATCTTTCTTTTTTTCTATTGGATTGTATGAATTCTTTATATATTTTGGATATTAACACCCTATCAGATGTGTGATTTGCAAATATATTTTTCACATATTGTAGGCTGCCTTTTCATTTTGTTGATGGTTGTGCAGAAACTTTTTATTTTGATGTAGTTTTTCTATTTTTTTTTTTTTGCTTTCGTTGCTTGTGCTTTTTGTGTCAATTCCAAAATAATTTGTAAGACCAATGTCATGGAGCCTTTTCCCTGCTTCCCTTCTCTTCTTGATTGTTGTACGAGCTGAGTTGAGGTCTGCAGAGGAGGCCTTTACCTACCTATCTTCAGGTTGAGTTAGGTGTCCCTTTTGTTATTATAGTACCCTGTTCATACATCATATCACCGTGGGGGATTATTTTTTCTTTCGGCAGTTTATAATTATATTCTCTTCTATTGGACCGTGAGCTCGCGGAAGGCAGGGATTTTGTTTAGTTCTCTCTGGGCTTGCCACTTAGATTGCTCAATCAATGTTTGCTTTGTCACTGACGCCATTTCAACTCTGTGGTCATTGATTGCTTTACCATAAAGACATGGTTGCCACTCAGACCTCTAGTTCCCTGTAGTTCTGACAGTTTCCATAAATATTTGTTGTATGATGTGCAAGGTGGTGTAGAAAATAGAAAGCTATTTTATATGTTATGCAGGTCCTTAAGTAGCATAGAGGAAAAGTCCTGACTGTAGTTATAAAAAAGAATGAGTTAATTGGTGCAATCGGGAATAAAGTGCTTTAGCAATGAGAGGAAGGACTTGTTCTTGGGGCAGTCTCAAAGGAGGCCAGAGGCTGAGGAAAGGGTCACAGCATTTCATTTGGAGGCAACAGTCTTGGGAAAGGCATAGAATCAGAAAAGTTGAGCTCTTGATTTGACTGGCTTTTAGGGTTCTTTGTCTTATTTATAGTGTACATATAGGTTGTTCTTTGTGCAGATTGATTGCTGTCCTGAGTCTTTTCCTTTTACCCTTTAGGGATTCCTAGGATACATTTATTGATATTAATTGAACATGAGTATGGTCAGAAAAGTGTCTTATTGGGGAATTCCTACCACGAGGACTTTTTAAAGCACTTGTGGTAGCTGTTGTTTTAACCAAAGTACGGTAGTCTCTCTCTATATCGCGGTTCACTTATTGCGGCCTCACTGTACGGTGGGATTTTTAAAAATATTATATTTATTTATCGCAGATTTTTCACTATATCGCAGGATTTTGCGGTACTGTATATGAATGTTGTTAAAGTTACGTAGGTTTAAGAGTGTAGAATATGTTTAAGAACATAAGTAGTGTTTATAAAAGTGTGGAAAAGGTTAATAAGGGAGTGGGAAAGGTTAATAAGAGACTGGGAACGGTTTATAAGTGTGCGGGAAGGGTTCATAAAGACTTAAAATATATATAAATACTAAAATAAATGTAAGGTTCCGACTTCGCGGATTTTCACCTATCGCGGGGGGCCGTCTAGAACGTAATACCCGCTCTGCAACCCCTCTAAGCCCAAACTCTTCAGTCTTAGATAAATTAAGCCTCAGGGGAAGTACATTAATAATTGAAAACTGATGATGCATTGTTGCTTCAATTCTGAATTTTTAGTGTATTTTTTTGCAGCCTGAAAGAGCTACTTAACTACTTTGGTTTACTTCTGGGATAGGACTTTAAGACCATTGAGAAAGGGCTGGGGACTTGAATAGGGTACTTATTTTCCAGCTATTTACTTTTCAGATAAGGAAAATATTCTACAACACACTAACATAAGGTACCAAATTGGAGAAAACAATATTGTGTTCTGAGAAAGAACTAAATATATGCATTTTTAATATATCAATTTCCATTTTTTGCTTTAAAATATACTTCTGCTTATATTTTGAATAACTGTTCACCAAGTGTCAGGCCTTTTTGCTCACAGTAAATGTTGGTAAGGTAGGAAGTGTGAACCAATAAAGAACTGATTATTTTCCTTATAAATACTGGCTTGCTCTGAACAAGTTTATAGTTACTAATCTCGTTGCCATAAATTCCCCAGTCATATGTTTTGCAATTCTTTCTCTGGCATACATTTTAATTGTTTTCTTACTGCTTCATAGGCGCTGTAATCCTTTTACAATTTCCGGGGTTTTAAAATAAACCTATAAAAGGTTCAATTTTATATTTAATAGCCATGTTTTCACATGTTCTAAAGCTGTGAATAAGTTCAGGCAGGCAAGCACTTTTGATGTGGAATGCCTGTTTCTGTGCTTTAGAAAAAGGTATTAGTCTTTCAGTGTTTCACATGGTGATGATTTTAGGTGCTGGCTAAGATTTTAAAAATATTTGGAAATACAAAGAAGAAACGTTGACCAACACTGAAAAGCAAAACAAAACAAAACAGGTAAGCATTCCTGTCTCATAATTTTCTATTACCAAATTTCAGAAGATCACCCCTCTTTTGAGACATCTACCGTATTTCTTGTCTGAGTAAGACTGTCATTATCCTCTTGGAGCTGACAGTTGGGTGACATCTGCGATAGACATGAATGAAATAATCACACAGATAATCTCGCCATCATGGGATGTGCTCTGGAGCACATGTGCTTAGCGCTGTGAGAGGATATTGGCAGGTGGGAGGTGAGGGAAGGAAGTGACTTTTGAGTGACTTCAGATTTGACAGATATGTAGGTGTCAACTAGGGGAACTTTGGGTGTGGAGAAGAGAATATTACAGGGAGATGTGATAAAGTGGGAGGCAACGCTGTGTGCGCAGGGAACTGAAAGAAGATTAGTGTGGCTGGAACACAGAATTTGTGTGTGAGGGTGGGTAGGGCATAGCACAAAATGCAGCTGGAGAGGTAAGCGGGCGCGGAGCCAGTCAGCCTGTGGCAGGCCAGTTCTTCTCAGGGCAGTGATCCATCTGTGAAGTATTGAGATTACGTGGGTCAGGCATGGTTAGAGATGAATTTTGAAAAACATTACTGTCTTCTGTATGGAAATCTATTGGAGATAAATGGAAAGGGTGAGGAGAGGCTGGCATTTGGGGACTTGTTGCAGAAGTCTGGTGAGAGATGACTGCTGGGCCTAAGGAGACGCTGGTTGGGATGGAGTGTGGGGACTGATTCTGATGATGCTGAAAGTGACAGGACTTTACCAAACTCCTTTTCACTGATTCTCGGAGAGGGGCAAATGATGGGTATTTGAAATTGAGGCCCAAAGAGTTAAAGATCATGTGATTAGCAAGCAGAAGTAGACCTGGGACTTGAAATTAGGTGTTTGACCTCAATCCTGTTCTCCCTTTTATGCTATTCCATCTTTTTAGGAGCAGAACCTTCAGTTTGGAGAATGTAGTTATCCTCTGACACCATATCAACTAAAATATTCAACTCCTGTGTATCAAATCTAAATCTAGGCAACAAATGCGTATCTGACCATGAGCATGGCTTTGTCAGGCTCACTAGATGTCATTTTAATCACTGCTACCGCTACCTTTTGATGAGGGAATACACTCCATCCCAATTATTTGATTGAGTACAAGCTTGAGATGGAGCCAAGAGACTGCAGGAAGAGGCTGACTACTCTGTCGTTATATCGAGTTTATTAAGGGAACTTACGTGCCAGGCTCATTTTGAGCAGTGGGGAGATGCCATAGATGACCTCCGTGCCATGTGGCAGGTGCTAGGGGTTATATAGGACAGGGCAGGGTGGATAGTGGAGCTGAGGCCTGACCCACCCCAGATAAGGGGGTAAGGCCTTACATGCTTGCCCAGGACTGGGTAACGGCCTGTTCCAGGAATCAGCACACATGAGCACACTGCGGGGTAAAGGGCGGGGGTTAATCATACCATCTCTGAGGGGATTTTCGGGAAGCAGTCTCTGTTCTGGCCAAGATCTGGCAGGAAAGCCTGTAAACAGTCAGGCAGTGGTCATGTCATGGAATAGTCTTTCTGCCATACCGCACCCCTCGTGACTGGCTCTTACAGTCTCACTTACCCTCCTCTTCTGCAGGGTGCCCTGAGAGGTCAGCAAGAGTCTTCATTGGTAGGGAGGTAGCTTGTCTGCTAGCCAGACACAGTCCACAGCTACAATATAGAACAAATTAAAAGAAGCAATCCAAATATTAGTAACAATTTTTATTTTTTCCTCCATGCTCTCCAGGCCCCACACCAGTATGCTAATAGCTGTCGTAGACTCAGGGTTGGGTCGCGTAGGGTGGGTGTTTACTTTAGCTTTCATATGTGCTAACGAAGAGGAAATATCAGCAGATTAATCTGGTGTAAAAAAACCGCCACAACATTCAGTTTGGATGATGGTACAGTTACTCCCTGTAACTGGAACAACAGAAGTCTAAGATCAGAGAGAGAAATATTTAGTGAGGGCTTGAATTGGGAGTTTCTTCCCCTGTGTGTATGATTCTTACAGCCTGATCTTTGGGTGCTAATGTAGCCGTGGCTTTGGAAATCTGGTCAGGCTGCATAAACCACACATGTTGGCCCTGGAGGTGGTGCTTTCTGGCATGAAGAGGTGAATAGGGGAAGTAACATGCCAGGCCAGGATCCCTTCTTTCAATGGTGTGTGTCAAGTCCACATAATAGTACATCTCCCTGGTCCCAACTGCATCAGGATGATGGTCCCGCCGGAGACTCCTCACCCAGGGACGTGAAGTGACTGACCCATTCTGGTGCATTAGTTCATTGCAGATTCCAATAAATGATCCTTGTTCCAGTGACAATAGGGCTTGGTGTCCTTATTATCAGAGCTCATTGGTCCACTGCAAGGACCTGGACTGTTGCTTTGCTCTTTGTTTTCCGCACCTTTTCCAGATTGAGTGCCTCAGTCCGAGTGCTTACTCTGGCATGTGTGGTAATAGGCCCCACAGGTTGGCCACTTAAATGTTTTAGCTCTTTGGAAAGCACCTTTGTCTACCTGACCAAGGTAGGTTTTCCGGTTAGCAATTCTGTCTATTGCTTAAGGATGCTTTTTTGTTTCATCAGCCTAGCTGCTTGTGGGTTTTAGGGGAGGTGGAACCTCCATTTAATATTGGGTTATTTTTCCCATTGTTGCACAATACATCATTTCCTTTGAAATGTGACCCCTCCCCCAAGCTACTATCTATTCTGTGGGGGTACCCATATGCAGGGTGCGGAAAAAGTAGGTTTACAGTGGTTAATATGGAAAATAATATACTAATTAGTAAATAATACAGGGATAAACTCTGTTTTGCATATTTATAACTATAAACCTACTTTTGCCCCACCCTGTGTAGTACTTTATTTTTTTAGTCCCTTTATGGTGGCAGCTTGATTGGCCTGCCAACATGGGAAGGCTGAGGTAAACCAGCAGAGCCTATTTGGAGCCTTTGCTCAAGGGAAGGACGTATGCCTGTGTGGTCAACTGGCTAATCCCTTGCTGTTGGGGGCTTCAATGACTAGATGGACTTAGACTGGGGCCTTTGCTGACTCCAGAGCCACTGCCCTTAACTTAAGCTCCAGCAGCTCCTCCTTGGCTATGTGCCATTCTGCCTGGGCACTATGGTGCTCACTTTTCCAGTGTAACCTATCTACAGTGTCCACTGACAGGTCAGTTATTAAAGCACATACTTTTGCCAAAGCATCTGCTTCCTCATCACCTGCAGGTGTAGATGTCTTATGGGCAGAGACATGGAATATGGTCTGATCTGCCCTGGGGTCTTGTAGGTGAGTCTACATGTCTTTCCACATCTCTTGCTGCTATAAAGGCATGATCATAATCATTTGACCTTCCATTGTCCAAGCACAGAATCAATCCTTTTAGAATGGCCCAATTGTCACTAATTGGGCAGCGGACAAGGTTCACGTGTGAGTATCAAGCAGACCACTCTTAGCTCAGCCATGGCTGCTGTGATTTGTTCTTGTTTCTATTGAAGCGTATCAGTGGACAGTTGAATGGCAACTGCTGTCCATGTAGACAGATCACCCCAGCTGCAGCCCCTCGGTACACCAGGCTCCAGCTGCAATTTCCCCTGTTCCTTCTCTGCAGGTTGCAGAGGCTGACACAAGGATAAAGGCAGGAGCATTTAGAGGTCTGTATATTCGACAGGGCTTAATGGTTGCTGTATCTGTAGAGACAGGGGACTATTTAACAGGGCACTTCTCTGGTATAAATAGGCACGCCAGCTAGTGCAGCAGTCTGAGCCATGGTGACATCGGTTGGTGGAACATGTTGTTGATCTGCTCCTTTATGGGAAGGGATGTTCTCATTGAAACTGGCTGTTCTTTGCTAAGAGGTTCCACCTGCAGACGTTCTGCATTCACTGCCACTAATTGCTGTCCTCTCAGAGAGTATCTGCTCTCTGCTGCCTTCCATAGTTGGGACCAGAATCCCAGGGGTACTCACACCTTTTGTTGTTTTTGCTGTGATGCCTGGCTCATGCCTTCCGGGGTCACTGAAACATCTAATTCAAATGGCAGCTGCAGCCCCCCTCCCTCCAACCATGAGATTCTTAAGAGATTTAACCTGTTTGAGCCGTCTTTTTAAAAAAATTTTATATGCTTTATTGATTATGCTGTTACAGTTGTCCCAATTTGTTTTCCCTTTGTTCCCCTCCACCCAGTGACCCCACTCCCTCCAGTTGTGCCCCTCTTAGTCCATGCCCATTGGTTGCGCATATAGTCTTCTGAACATCTTCCTGTCTACTCCACTCCCTCCTACTATGCTTCTTAATTCTTGTACCATCTCCCTCCCTTTCCCCCCTTCCCCCTCCCTGCTGACCTCCCCACAGTATGTTCCCCATACCTATAATTCTTTCCCACTCTGGTTGCATACTTAGTTTGCCTTTGTTTCGGTTCCCTAGCTTCTGTTGTTGGTTGTTGTGATACAGTTTTCATTTTAATGTTCATAGTTTGATCCTCTTTCTCCTAAATAAGTCCCTTTAACATCTCATACAACAGTGGTTTGGATCTGATAAACTCCTTCAGTTTTACTTTGTCCTGGAAGCACTTTCTCTGCCCTTCTATTCTGAATGACAGCTTCTCTGGATAGAGTAATCGTGGCTGTAGGTTTTTGCTTTTCATTACTTTGGATATTTCCTGCCAGTCCCTTCTTGCCTGCAGAGTTTCCTTTGAAAAATCAGCTGGTAGTCTTATTGGGACCCCTTTGTACATGATTCTCTTCTTCTCTCTTGCTGCTTTTAAGATTCTCTCTTCATCCTTAATTTTTGACATTTTGATTATAATGTGTCTTGGTTTGGTTCTCCCTGGGTCCAGTTTTTTTTGGAACTCTGTGTTTCCTGGACCTGTAAGTCTATTTCCTTCTCCAATTCAGGGAAGTTCTGCTTCATTATTTTTTCACATAATTTTCAATTTCTAGTTCTTCTTCTTTACCTCTGGCAACCCTATGATTTGGATGTTGGCCCATTTATAGCTGTCCCATAGGTTTCTGAGCCTCTCCTCATTTTCCTCACTTTTTGTTTCCTCTTTCTGCACTGGTTGACTGTTTGTTCCTTCCCTATGTCCCGGTTTGTTGATTTGATCCCTGGTTTTCTTTCCCTCACCACTAGTTTCTCATGTGTTTTTGTTCACTTCAGCAGGACTAGCCTTCATTCCTTCCCCGTCTTGTTTAAGATCTGCTGTTAGGTCTGTAAGCATTTTTATAACCAAAGCTCTGAACTGTGCCTCAGAAAGATTTCCAGTCTGCTGAGCCATTAGATTAGATATTTGGTGTCTGGTCAGCTGCATGACTGGGATCTCTACCATGATCTGTGCCATCCTGACAGTTTTGTGTTTACCTTTGTTTCCTGGGCAGGGCTGTCACACCTCCTACACTAAAAAGGCGGAGCCCTGTGCACTGGTCACAACCAGGCAGCCCCTCTCACCACACTGTGGCATTTTCTGTGGGGGTGGGGGTGTCCAAGATCGATTCCTGCCATTCACTCTCCACTGAGAGACCAGGAGCCTCCTCCTCCGTCCCCACCCGCTCCGGGCCTCACAGTCCGAGGCAGTGGGGGTCTGCCTTCCCTGGTGTTGGAATCGCAAGAAGATGGGTCTGGTCTGCAGCCAGCGGTGCTCCCCAGGCACTTCTCGCCTTCCCTTAAATACAGGTGTCTGTGCTTACTGCTCTCCCGCTGCTGTTGCTGCAGCTGCTGCCCCCAGCACAGCTCGATCTCTCTGCCCTGGCTTCGCCCCTCCTACCTGTCCAGATGAGCACCACTTCTTTATAACTTCTTTTGTTGGACTTCCATTTATTTTCTGGAACTTCTGGTTATTTCTGGTTTTATGGTGGTTATATTTCTTCTTAGTTGTGGAGGGAGACAGAGCATGTCAGTCGAGGCCTCCATCGTGGCTGGAAGTCTCCTTGATCAGTCTTTTTGCTTTGTCAAAGGCAGCCTGTTGTTTGGCTCCTCAGGTCCACATATGTCTCTTCTTCACTAGGTAATGTAATGGGCAAAGGTATTTTGCTAAATGGAGCACAAAAGTTTACCAATATTCCAGAATTCCCACAAAAGCCTGAACCGCTTTTGCATTTCTTGGTATGAGGTAGGCTTGTACTATTCTGTATGTAAAATTGTTTGTTTCTTAATTATTGTGAGCTCATAAATCAATAAATATTTATAACACAGTGAGGGACCCAATATAGATAAAAATTTAAAGTCTCCTATTACATCTACTAAAAAGTATTTATTTAGCTGATCGCAATGTGCAAAGCTGCCAGACTTATGTGGACATTGCAAAGATGGGGATGTCTTGGTCCCCGAACTGGTGCAGGATTTTGCAGCAGTGTCTTGGCAGAGGAGAAAGCACCAATAGTCATGGGATAAGCTGGTACTTTGAGAGAGATAAAAGAATGCTACTAAGAACCACTTGGAGGGGGGAACTTGAAGGAGAAGTTGGCTTTTGAGGACCTTGAAAGATGAAAAGGATTTCAGCTGGTAGAGATAGGGGTCTGAGGGGCCATTTCCTCTTGGGAGATGATTGTAGAAGAAAGGCAAGGAAGAGAGAGTAGTTGGGGACTAGGCTGAAATGTAAACTGGCCTAAAAGTGACAAAGTTTTGAGTCTAGGATGAGTGATTTAAACTTTATGCACTAGGTAATTATATTTCCATTAACATTTGTCAAGCATCTGTTATGCTCACTGTTTTTATATTAGGAAGTCAACAGACTATTGTTTTAGGGTTGTGTGACTTTTCCTCTCACTAAAGACAGCTCTTTTTTTAGGTCAGGATTTCTTACGGGTCTAAGTTCCTGACTTTTGCCTTTGGAATTAAACACTAATGGAAGAAAACCATCTTTTAAAGACATGACTAATTTTTGTTTAATTTTGATGCAGCTTAAAGTGCCCTGTAGTAATTATTCTGACATTTTGAACTATGTTGGACTGGTAGACTGCTCACTTTGGCATTACTTTTTGCTTCTCTGTAATAAATGCCTTTACGCCTACCACAGTCTAGAATACAACACCGAATAGCAGTTGTTCTGGTAGAAAACTAAATTGTACAATATTCTAGAAGGTCTGCTTTTCAATTTTTTCTTCCTATATTGAATAATTTGGGACTCTTCTGTACAGTTAATTTAAAAAAGTAATATTGTATAGAAAGCAAAGGAATTAAAATAAATATAATTTGAAGTGAGTGATTTTGTCATGGCCTCGTCTTAGAACTGTTCCCTTTTCCTGGATGAACTATTGAGTCTGAATTGACTTGTTCTGAGTTACAGCAACTTGTGTTTAGTTTTTACAACTTGTATTTGTGCTTTGGCTTAGATAGCCACTTCAGATTGGTGCTTTAAAAAACCCTTTTTGTGCCCTGGCTGGTGTGGCTCAGTGGACTGAGTGCCAGCCTGTGAACCAAAGAGCCGCTGGTTTGATTCCCAGTCAGGGCACATGCCTGGGTTGTGGGCCAGGTCCCCAGTGGGGGCATGTGAGAGGCAACCACACATTGATGTTTCTCTTTGTCTCTTTCTCCCTCCCTCCCCTTCTCTCTAAAAATAAATAGATAAATTCTTAAAAAAACCAAACCAAACCCTTTTTCTGTGCTCAGAGGCAGAGTTAGTTATCCTGGTTTTGGAAGTTTTGGGTGAGATCATTCTATTGAATAACAATAAAGTACCATATTTACAAGGGGGACCCAAAACAAAAACCGGAATTATCTTCTGGAGGGTGGGCCCCTTGTAGTATAGGCTTCCCCTGCTAGGTGAGTGTTCTAGGAACCCATCTGTATCAGTGTGCCCACTGGTGGTATTGTGAGATGCTGCATTTGGCTTCAGTGAATTTTTTTTAAAAAGACTTTCAACGTGTTTGCCCCTTTCATGATGGATGATTTATGGGCACACCTGCCCACACCGTACTGAGTGTTTAGCAGTGTTCCACCAACAATGGCCTGACCCCTGTGCCCCACCCTCCCTATTCACCCAATCTCGCCTCAAGCGACTTTTTGTTTCTTGGATTTAAAAAGTCCTCAAAGGGAAACATTTTGCTGATGTGGAAGAGATGAAACAAAAAATGACAGAAGCACTAAAAAGCATCAGAATTGATGAGTTCAAAACTGTTTTGAGCAGTGGGAAAAATGTCTTGATAGGTGTACTGCATCAGATGGAGAGACTGAAGTTTAACATGTAAGAATAAATACACAATTTTTAATAAATTAACTCTGTGGTTTTTTTTGTGTCCCCAAGTACCAATGTTAACTACACATGAAAAGTAAACCAAATATTGGATTGACCAGAAAGTTTGTTATGTTTTTTCACCTGTAACTTTGATTTGGATATTTTGAGCATGTTGCCCATCTCCTGCTATTGGCTTGTAGTGGGGAGAGGCCAGCAGTGCTGCTAAGCATCTTCCAATGGATAAGACAGCTGCACAGCAAAGAATTATTTGACCAAAATGTCAATAGTACCAATTAACTTTGCAAACCACTTTTGATATGTTTGATCAGTCACTGCACCTCCATACACTGCACAAATCTTTTTTTTGCCTTTCAGGTGGTTTTTTTTACCTTTCTTGAAATAATAAAGCATGGTACACAGAAAGTGTTGCGTATCTTCTTCCATCTTCAATATTAAAATGGCTGTACAAAAATTCACCTATTTTGATAAGAATTTTTAAAAAATGCATGCTGATAAGACAGCTGTCACAATACAATCTAACAAGATTATTTCGAATGAAGTTAAAGACAACTAAGCACTAGTATAGCTGTCATATGGAAAAAACATAACAGGCTTTTTGGCCAACCCAGTGCATTATTTCTGTTCAGGATGGATACTCAAGCTTTTTGTAGAAGAGTAAATGGTGGTGCATTTGTAATTCAGGAAGCTACAGTCTGTATCTGGAGTCTATATCTGGAATATTTGATGCAGTCTGGTTATCAGTGAAAAAACGCCAGTGTCTCATTCTTGAAAAAACCATGACCGTTGGCATCATTCTTACCTCCATATTGTCCTTTCTCCACCAAATAATGTAAACTAAAACAGGGAATACCACACTCTGGTAATATATCATTGAGCAATTTGATGTTTTAACTGATATTTAAATGTGCATGATGAGCCAGGATATCTCTCTCATCTTATTATTCAGAAGCTGGGAATACGAAAAGAAAGTATTTATTTATACTCAAGGATTAACTATATATTTTTGCAATGCTGAGGGTATTTCTTTAGTAACTCAGTTTGACCATGTCTTATAAAAAGAAATATTTACAAAGGAAACATTGATGAAATGTTCTTCCTGTAAAATTGTTTCGAATGAAGTTAAAGACAGCTGAGCACTGCTGGAGCCATCCTACGGGAAAAAACCAAATGAACTTTTTGGCCAACCCAAGACATTGTTTTTAGCTCCTGGATTTAATTCACCATAACCAAGGTAGCATTTTAATTGTAAAGTTTTTTAAAAAGATTTTATTTATTTATTTTTAAAGAGAGGGGAAGGGAGGGAGAAAGAGATGGAGAGAAACATCCATGTGAGAGAGAAACATGGATCAGCTCCCTCTTGTATGCACTCCAGTCGGGACCGAACACGCATCCCAGGCGTATGCCCTGTCTGAGAATTGAACTGGCAAATGCCCAACCAACTGAACCACTCTGGTCAGGGCTAATTGTAAAATCCAATGGTAAAATTTAAAAATTAACTTAGAGTATATGAAACTTTTGTTTTAAAGATACCTTTTATTTGTAGTAGTTAATCTAAGAATGGCTAGATCTGTGGTATTGTAGAATAAGGTGTTTTAGAGCAAGTAGAAAATTATACAAAATTTGAAAAAAGGCTGTCTCATCATATTAATGAAAACACATTTCTAACTTGAAATAAGCCTCTTAAGTTTTAAAAAGTGAAGAAAAAATCCACCTTGGAAATAAAAGAAATGCATATTAAAACAGCAAAATATCAGTTTTTGTCTAATTAGTAAAAAATAAAATTTTAATGATAAAATTCAGTGTTGGCCCTGGAGAGTGAAGAGATGGGCACTCTCACTGCTGGTGGGAATTGACGCCCTTCTGGTCAACATTTTCTTGGGGGAGCCTTGTGATTATTCTTTTAGTCATTTTTCTTGAGGACATGGTCCAACTCAGGCATAGAAGTATGCATGGACATTTGTCAAAGTATTATTCATACCAGAAAAATATTGGAAATAATTTAAATGTCCAACAAGACATAACCAAATGATGAAATATTATATAGCTATTAATATGATGTACTTCAGAGCATAATTAATCATGTGGGAAAATTTTCAGAATAAGATATATATTATATATTGTAAGTATTACCCCAATTTTTCAATACTCGGTATATTTGCCTAGGGAATTTTTTTAAATACTAGAGAGAAACAAAAGAAAAAGTGTTTTCAAAGTTTCCCAAATGTTTTTTGTGAGCTTTTATTCTATAATCAGAAAGACATGAGTAAACATTAATATAAAAGAATGATTTTGAATAAGTGGTCATAAGAGGTTTACTTCAGATGACCAGGGCTTTTACTATATGGATCACAACACATTTTACTTAATGGAAAGTTTATTTGGTAGCATATAATAATTAATGTTTACCTTCTTGGAGCCATTTAAAAAAAAAGAAATATATCATGTAGGTAAATTTCCACATTTAGATGGGCAAGAACAAAGTTCTGGGAGCTTGCATCAGAAGTCAAATGGCAAATCAGTTTAAGTGAACTCTAAATTTCTTTCTTTCTATTGTTTTTCTAGTACAGTTGTTCCATTTTTTCCCCCATTGCTCTCCCCTACCCTGTCCATCTCCCCCTCCCACCGTCAATCCCCACCCTGTTGTCCATGTCCATGGGTCATTTATACTGTAGTTCCTTAAATTTTTTTGATGAGAACTTTGGCACAATTTCATCATTCGTATGAAAATACTTCTGCATTGCTTAGTAAGCGATATGAGCAAGGAAAAGGGGGAAGAGGACGAACTAAGGAGTTCCAAAAGGGGAAGCTTTTTAAAATAGAAAAAAACCCCACCTCCCTGCCTTGAATATTTTCCCCCATTACTGTCACCCCCTTTCCTTGGCCTAGCAGGAAGGCACAGTAACGTGAAGTGATCCCTCCCCCTTCGGTCAGCTCCCTTGGTTCAAGTTCAGATAGCCATCTAGTGGAAAGAAGACTCTTTAAGAATGACTTTCCTTTAGACATCCAATATCATGTTTGTTCAGTTGGCTTGTCCAAACAATTTTTCTGTGTTTTCACCAGAGTAGGATCAACTTAGCATGAAGATTAAAGCTGTTCTCCATCTGCTTTATCTGCCGTTCTTAATTAGAACCTGATGACAGAAATCAACTTTGATTCAGGGCTGATTGTTCCCGGAGAATTTCATTATTATTGTAGAATTTTTTTCTTTTTTACTAACTACATTGAGTCTGAGCATCTATGTGACAGAATTGTAGAAAAAAAGGAGAAATGATTTTTTTCATTTAAACATTCACCGTCTGCTATGCTAGATGCTGTGGGCTGGTAGAGAAGATAAAGCATGCTCAGAAATAATTTTAATACACATATAAGATGATAAGTGCTCAAAGAGACAGATACAAAGTATGTGAAAATTCAAAGAAGACAATTATTATTTCTGGCCATAGAAGCATATTTTTGTGTTCTCTTTTAGAAATTGAACAAATGGACCACTATTTATGTGCTTTATTTTACTTTAGAATAAGTGAAAGAAAGAGGCAAATATTTGGATACCAATCCTTTAGGCAAGTAATGAACTTCAGAGGGGCTTAATGGTTTTTAAAAAGTATTCTACAAATATTTATTGAGCCTCTCCTCAAGGTGTTTGCAGTCAACCAGCTGTGATGAAATGTAATTTTATGCATAAAATAAAGTAATATTAAAAGCTACTTATGGAAACACTTAATTGGGCTAATTAGATGTTCTTAAATGCAGAAATTGAGAGAGTAGTATTAGTGTCAGGTGTCCTGTAATTAAATAACTGGCAGTTAGACCTAGTTAACTGGACAAACTACTTAGCCTAGGGAGATGGTGTGATACAGTGGGAAAACCGTAAATTTGGCTCTACTCTTTGCTAGCTATGGGCTTTGTTAAGTTTTACTTTGCCCTTCTCTTCCTTAGATTTCTCAGCAGAGGATCCTAGTGGGGATGAGATGAGATGTTGTACATAATACAGCACCTCACACGTAGCTCTCAATAAATGAGGTTCCTCTCTACCCATTCTGGACTTGTTTGAGGATCAGCCATTCAAGGATAAAAAATTTAAAATGCTCTCAACAATCTTTATTTCCCCTCTTGAAGCTGAACCTCTTAGTCTCAAATCAGGATGGTTTATATTTATTTAATAAAATCACAGATGTTTTATGTAGCCGTCTAATTATTTGCAGGCCTGAGTCAAAAGACCAGTAGCAGATTGAATGACTCCATCCCAGGGGTGTGTAATCACTTTGGACTGTTTTAATAATGAATACTTGCTGTTTCACTCAAAATTGAATTTATTAACGTGTCTCAGTGATTTCTTCATTGAAGATTACCAGTAGATGGCTTTTAATCCCCTGTAGTGTCTGCTTCACTGCGTAAAAGTTGTTTATTCTAAAGTTTTGAGTCAGCTTTTTTATTCTTATCAGTGTTTGACTTTTATATTCTCTAGCTCAGTGAATCATTTTTTTGGGAAGAGTTAAATTCCACCTGACATAAATTGTAATTTCAAAGAAAAATTGCATTGTCTTACCTTCCCTGAAAATAAGAGCAAAATATTTTTAGAAGTCACTTATGAAATAAAAATCCTGAAATTCAGAATTTGAGAAGTTGTGGAGAAATGTTTCTAAGCTGCAAGGTCTCTCTGTTCCCTCTGTTCTGTTTTAGCAAGAATGACTGGTCCTAAGACTTAGATAAAAGGTAGCCTTTATCACAGCTGAGGTTCTCCATCTTAAGTAGGATTTTGCCAGAAAGGCTTTTAGAGATGATATTATTTCTAGTTTGGGAATTTTATGCTGGTTGAAATTTGGCTTTGTTTAAGGTATATGGAGCCATATTTTCTTGGGTCTCATTAAGTTCCACTGTCTGTTCAACTTGCAGGTTCCATCCTCAGTTGTCAAAAGTTTGCTTGTGCCCGGCATCGAAATGTGGTTTGTGATTTCTGTATTAGCTCAATTCAATTGGAAAAACCTGGAATGAATAAACTACAGATGTTTTCTGAAAAATTGAAAGGGATTTTGATAATGGTTTGTTGAAGGAGGTATGAGTTATAAGGTTGAGATTTTTGCCACTCTTCCTGCTAATGTAGAATAGGCTTTTGTTTAGACAGCGGGGCTTTTGTGACTCCACATTATAAATATTCATTGAATGCCTGGTATTATATGTAGGCTGTATGAAGAATAGATAGATGAATGACACAGTTTTTTCCTCCAGGAATTTGTCACAGAATTAGAAGGTTAGGAGTAAAGGAAACCAAAATAAAAAGTGCTGGGCACAAAGTGGTGGGAAGGCTCAAAAGAAGAAGCACACTTGGGAATGAGGCAGGTGGAGAAGTTCCCAGGAGGAGGTACTTGGTTAAGGAGTCTTCTAGGAGTACCCAGAGCAAAGGCACTGAGTCGGGGAAGTGCCTGGGAGCATGCAGAGAGCTGTGAGACATCTGGTAGGTCCACTCGTCTCCCTCCGCCTTTTAAAACAGTTTATTGAGATATAATTTACATAACATAAATTCTGCCCATTCTAAGTGTACAAGTCAATGAGTTTTAAAGTAAATTAATAGAGTCGTGCAGTTGCCACCCTAATCTAGGTTTAGAACATTTGTTTTTTAACCCCCAAAGTTGCCTCCAGCCCCAGGCAACTACTACTGATCTGCTTTCTGTCTCTATAGATTTGCCTCTTCTAGAAACTTCATATAAATGGAATCATATAATGTGATATATAATAAGAAATATATATATTGTCTTTATCTACATCTCTGGTCCTGAGCTTCTAAAACTCTTGTGTTTTCTAAGTTTTAAGAGTGATAAAGGTGTCTTGTTATGTTTAGCAAACCCTTTCAGCCACACCTGAGTTTATGTTAATGCGAGACTTCTAGAAAGCTCTTAAGGATGGGGGCTGGTTCAGGTGGGGCCAAAGGTGTGATTGGAGGGTTGGTACTTTTAGTCCCTACCACTCTGGGGAGGGGACAGGGGCTGGAGATTGAGTTCTGTCTCCAGCTGCCAATGATTTAATCAATTGTGCTTGTGATGAAGCTTCTATAAAACCTAAAAAGGAGGGTTTCAGAGAGCTTCCACGTTAGTGAACCAGAATGGGTTCATGTGCTACTGTGCTGGGCCCCAAACTCCACAGGGACAGAAGCTCCTTTGTTTGGGACCTCACCCTGTATCTCTTCATTCATAGCCTTTGTAATAAACCAGTAATCTAGTAAGTAAACTGCTTTCCTGAGTTCTGTGAGCCGTTAAGGAAAATTAATGGAACTCAAGGAGTGGGTAGTGGGACCTCTGATTTATGGTCAGTTGGTCAGAAGTACAGTTAACAACCTGGACTTGCCATGGGCACCTGCAGTGGGGAGGTGGTCTTGTGGGACCGAGCCCTTCCTTTGTTGATACCATCTCTGGATAGATAAGAGTTAGAATTGAGTTGAAGTGTAGGAACACCCAGCTGGTGGTGTTTTCCATTGGAAAAGGAGTTCTTGTGGTATCATGAGGAGAATTTCCTGAGACCTTCACATGAGGAGGTGGCTCTGTGGTATGGTTTATCGATGATGTAAAATTAAGGGGGTTCCTTTCCTGACTTCCCAGTGTTCCATTTCCTTCCGTCGCGGCGGGGAAAAAGTCCAATCTTGTATTCAGTGGGGCCAACACAGAAGCCATGATCCAGAGGTTCTGTTCCATATTAAAGTACAGGCCAGGCCAGCACCCAGCTGGCTTAGTATGTCCAGCTGGAGTCCATTGCTGTGCTGCGTATTCAGGCTTCCTCCTGGAGCCCGAGTGGGAGTACTCACGGCCATAGGCCATGGGGCTTATATGGCCACGTGGCTATGGAGAGAGGACACAGAAGTGCACGGGGTGAGCATTGGTCGCCTGGGCAAGAGAGAGAAAGCTTGGTCCTTTTGGGGCCCATGCTCTCTGCTGTGGGCCCTGGTAGCTGCTAGATCCACATGGTCGTGTGTTCCTGAGTGAGAGCCCATGAACCAGGGGGCAGGGCGCAAGTTCAACACCTGGTGAGTAAGGGAGAGGGAGAAAGCTCAATGTCTAGTCTCCTTTGATCCCCCTCTCAATATCTAGCTGAACACCAACGGTAACATTGTCAGAAAATTGCTTGGTGTGTGTGGGGGAAACCCACACATTAGAGTTGGATGAAGAATATTGTATAGTCTTTTACATCTGGCTTCCTTCACTTAGCATATTTTTTGAGGTTCAGCCACGTTGTAGCATGAGTCAGTAGTTACTTATTAATGTAGCCTGTTGTATGGATAAACCACAGTGTTTGTTTATTTACTAGATGATGGACATTTTATTGTTTCCAGGTTTGGGGCCCTTATGAATAACACCTCTGCGGCCTTTTGTATAAATGTCTTTGTGTGGACATATATTTTCATTTTTCTTGAATAGATACCTAGGAGTGAAATTGCTGTTTCATATATTAAGCATGTGTTTAATTTTTAAAGAAACTACAAAGCTGTTTTCCTAAGTGGTTGTACCATTTTAAAAACCAGCCATATTTGAGGGTTCCAGCTTTTCCCATATTTTCAACTCTTCGTGTCACCAGTCTTCTGCGTTATAACCACTGTAGTGGGACTGTAGTGATACCTTATTGTGGTTTTAATTTGCATTTTTATATTCTATAATGACCAGGGATCCCTTTAAATATCCTAAGTTCTGTTAGCCAGTTGACAGCAAGCTTCTTTTATAGTAGTGACAATTGGGACTGTTGTTCACTAAATACATATTTTTAAAGCTTTAACATTTGTTTTATATGTAAAGAATCCATATAATATTTTCCTAGAGACTCCTTATTTGTTTGCTGGTTTTCACTCTCTTAGAGATTTGTAAAATTATCTTCTAATGCAAACTGCCCGTGGCCGCCCACCTGCTTTTGTATGCCTGCAGAGTAAAGATTTCTTTTTCATTTTTGTGATATGTGAAAATTATATGAAATTCAAATTTCAGTTTCAGATGTTGATTGGAACATACCGAGCTTATTCTATTACACGTTATCTGTGGCTGCGTTGGTGTGATAATGGCAGGAGTTGAGTAGTGTTGACAGTGTACGGCCTGTAATGCTGAAATATTTACTGTTAGGTCTTTACAGAAAATGTCTGCCGACTTCTGTTCTAATTCCTCTCAGCTGTTGCATATGTTGTCTTGTCTCAAAAGACTTTACTACTGACTTGGCCTTTTGGTTCATTCTAGTGTGGGGTTCACCAGTTCATTACTGAAAAATCCCTAGTGCCTTTGCAGACTGTCGTCTTGGAAAGGAAGAGACTGAAATATTGAAAGACTCATTTGCTAATGAGGTCTTTCTTGATTGGTGGCTCTAGTTAGAAGGAAAGACTCCCAGAAAACAAAGGGGGGAGGAAAGGAAACTTCTGTAGATGAAGGTCTCATGTTAATTATTTTTACTAAGTTTGGAAGGTGATGAAGTACGGCTAGTATTTTTTAATTGAGAGGAAAAAAATTGCTCATTGCAAAAATTAAAACAATAGTGAAGTATATAAAGTAAGCTAAGTCTCTCCATCATCCACCACTCTCACCATACTTTTATTGGTTATCACTATTAAGAATTTGGTTTGTTTACTTTTAGAACTTTTTTTTCTGTACAGATACAAACATACCCAGTTGGGTTTTGTGGTTATTATAAAAATAAAATTAGAGTATACATATTGTTCTAAAATTAAAGTTTTTTTTTTAACTTGGCACAATATGTGGTGGACATTTTTCCATGTGCATATATATAGGTTTGCCTAAATTATTTAGCAGCTGCATAGCATTCATTCATATGATTCTACCATAATTTACTTAACTGTTGATGAATTTTTAGGGTCTTGCTTGCATAAATATGCTTCAGTTATCCTTACCAACACTGGTTATTATTCATCTTTAACACTGTTATAATTTACATTTCTTCAGTGAAACTGAACATTTTTATTATGTTTTAGCTATTTGTATTTTTATGGGTTGCCTATTGCTTTGATTATTTTCCATTTGGGTCATTTGAATCTTCTAATTGATAGAGGTCTTTATAGATATTAACTCATAATCGGCAAGTGTGTTCTCACAATTTATTATTTTTCTTACAGTATTATTTATGGTGGCATTTTTTCTTACAGAAGTTTTATATTTTTCTGTAGTCAGATCTGCCAAGCATTTATCTATAGCTTTTGGGTTTGGATTTATGCTTAGAGAGGGTTTCTGACCTTTAATATTTTTAGCTTAACTGTCTCTTAATTTAGTGATTCCTAATTAGAAATGCATCAAAATAACTTAGGGAAAATTTTCAGTGTATATGCGATGGTTTCCACCTAAGATATTTTTACTTGCTAGGTCAGGTATGGGGTTCAATTCAGTTTAGTTTTGTTTCGAAGGGAGAGGAAGAAGTTCTTCTCATGACTGTTGTGAAACCCTGGTTAAAAATCACAGTATGTAAGGCAGACTTCTTTTTTCTTTGAGAGAATGAAGAGAGTGGTGCCTGTTGGTCATTTTCACCTGCGTTCATTGAATTCCTATGACAGGTCTGGAGAATTAGTAGGGAGGGATTTCATGTACTTGATAAGGAGAAAGACCGCTATATATTGTATCCTGAAAATAATCAAGTATTTTGATCTTGAGCTAATTGCTTAAAACAAACCTGAAACTACAGGCTGTATTTCATTGATTGTAAAATGCATATTTTTTTCACGTTTTAACATCTATGAATTGGGATGATAGCATGATAATTTTTTTGGCAACATTTTAACATTTCTTAGTTGTACATAAAGTAATGTTGCATCTTAAAATCATCTTAGATTCAATGAAATATGGATAATTTTCTATATTTTTACTTTTGTATCTATAGCACATCAGTACAGTTTTTTTCTGTATTGGATTTCATGCCCCTGAATGGTCTCTTCTCTAGTGTTTCTTCACCTCTAATTAGTTTTATACACTGATGTCAGATTAATTTTCTCAAACTGTGATTCTGATTAAATCACCACTTTATACAATATATTTTAATAGCAAACACCTGTAACAGAAAGTTTAGACTTTTTAGCATGGCTTATTACACCCTTTTAATCTAATACTAGCTTACCTCCCTAACCTTATTTTACTCTTCTCCACATTTCCCTAGTTTTTGTCACTAACTTAACAGTAGTATCTTTCATATATACAATATCTCTCTAGAAAAAGTCCAGCCATTGTTAATATAACAAGAATGGTTTGCATGACATCAATGTAACCTGGCAGCCAAGGAGAGTGGACTGGAATGTGAATGTGTGAATAATGATGACTTCACTGTGCTAGTCAGTGGGGGCAGTAGGTGCTATTGAACGAGCATGTGTACTCTGTGGTCGTCGCACTCAAAATGACTGAGTGAGTAGAGCAATGAATCTGCATCCGATTTTGCATTAGGCTTGAATATTCCTCCATGGAAACTATTTGAATGATTCAGAAGGCCGCAGCTATGGGCAACTGGTGATTGGCAGCTTCATCACGACAACGTACCACTCACACATCATGTTTTCTGGCAAAACATCAAATCACCCAGTTAACTCAGCTCCCCTATAGCCCAGATTTGGCACCCCGTGACATCTGGCTTTCCCCAAAACTAAAATCACCTTTGAAAGGAAAGAGATTTCAGACCATTGATGAAATTCAGGAAAATATGGTAGGGCAGCTGACGGCTATTGAAAGAATGGTGTAAGGTCCCAAGGTGCCTACTTTGAAGGGGACTGAGGAGTCATTGTCCTATATACAGTGTTTCTTGTATATTCAATAAATGTCTCCATTTTTCATATTACATGGCTGGATACCTTCTGGACAGACCTCATATACCATTTGTTTTCACCCTCTGTAATTGTTTATTGAATGCTTACCTGGAATTCCTCTACCATCTCCCCAAATCTCTGCCTGTTTAACTCCTACCCAGCCTTGACAGAGGAGCTTTGTCATCCATGCCATTCATGCAGTTGCTGCTGATTATTACTGGAGGTGAAAGATAATGATTAAAAAAAGAACAGGGAAATTTTTTTAGGAACTCTGCAATTTTAAGAAAGACATTGAAGGAACCAGATAATATTATTTCCTTGCCTTTTCCTATTGCTGTTTGTGGTTTTGGAGACGTGCTGAATCCCAGGTGAAGGTGTTCGTAAGGTTTTTTTTTTTTTGGCTTGAGATGGAGGGTTGTTGGAAGGGATGTGTGGGTTAGAACGTGTGAACTTGTAGCTTTGTAACTTGAACAGGCTTCTACTTTGATGGAGAAGGAGAGAGAAAAACCCCAAAATTCAGTAGATCTAAGATACAGAAGATGTGTACATGTCCAAATGGTAATTCAGTCACGTTTTTGTTGACTAAGACGATGGCGTGGTTATGAGAAGATGAAGTTTAACTAGTTTGGTCTGCATAGGTAAGCACAGGGCGATGTTGAAGGATGTGCGGCGTAGAGTAGTGCTTTCAGGCATTGTGGACAGCTGAGTGTAAGTCAGTAGTGAGATGTAGCAACGAAAAGTCCAAACTCGGGCGCATTATTAAAAAAAAAAAAAGACTATCTAGACTTGGATGAGATGAGAGTTTATTTTATTCTGTGCTAGTGTGGATACAACCATAGAATGCAGGTTAGTTCTGGGACAGATTCTGAAACATGTTCAGAGGTGTAGTACACAGGTTGGTGAAGGAACTTGAAGCCATATTTGAAAGAATGATTAAAAGAATATTTGGTTTTGAGATTGGAGACCTTGGGGTATGGGGGAGGCCACAATTAAATATTTGCAAAGAAAGATTTGTATCTTGTGATTCCAGAGATTAGAACTAAGGCCAATGGGTAGAAGCCACAGGAAGAAAGCTCAACTTAAGGAGTAATTTACAGTGAAAGCTGTCTAATGATTGAGTAGAAGTTAGTGAACTTCCTGTTGCTAGAGGAATGCAGGCATTGCTTGACCAGTCATTTGGCAGCCATGTTGAGGGTTTTTAAGTTGAGTCACTAACAGCTGATCACTTTCCCTCATTATAAATTGAAAAGGCAATAACCATCCAGAGTTTAAATTGGCACTCAAATTTTAATTATCATGGCATAACATGAGTTTATTATTGCAACCGACAGTAATGCCTTTAGACAGCATGCGTTAGTAGATACAACTTCCTTGACGTGGAACTGAGTAGAGTGGGGACAGCAAACCTACTTGAACAGGTTTACCCAAGTGGATTGTGTGAGCTGGAAATAATAAGTAAATAAATAGCCCTTCCCAGAATTACAGTCTCTTCTCATCATCGACACGGTTATAAGAACCTGCAAGCACACATGCACTGAGAAGGTAGAAGGAGCTTTATGCCAAGGTCTTCATACACTGAATTAATGAATTCTTTGGTATGTTAACATTCGAGTGCCTCTGTTGGCAGGGGCTGTGAAGCACTTCTCTGGAACAGTCTACAAATCATGACACTTAAATGATTTATCTCTAAAGGACTCCTGATTGTAAAATTCTTTGGTATATGGCCTTGTAATAAATGCTAGGCAGTAGTTTAGAGTTATGGAGTAATAGAAGTATAGCCAAATAAAGTGATGAGAAAACTTAGGTGGATTGTAATTGGCCTATCTGGAATTTGGCCCCAGCATTGGGGATCATAATTACAACAAAGTCAGCAGTTTGAAATATGTTCTAACCGTAGGGGAGAAGAGAGTCTCCTTGTGGTAAATCCCTCTAGTGACAATGAGCCACTTTCAGCATGCAGTGAAATTCTGCTCCCTTCTCTAGTAAGAACCTCACTGGTTCCTTTCAGCTGAGTGTTGGTGGAAATCAGGTCTCTGGGTAGGGGCATTTCATGCCGCCCTGTCCAGGTGTCCTGTGACTCAGTTAAGCAAGCTGGACTTGCTAACGCAGGCAGCTGCATGCTAGCTGAAAGCTGTTTCAGGTCACTGAGCTATGGTATCCTGAGGACAAAGAGACTTTGCTGAGTACTCCATTACTCCCTTGTCCTATCATCTTGTTTGGAACTTAGCTTTAAGGACTTACAGTTCTGTTTTGTACCTAAGTAGTTAATGTTTGAACCCGGGTATCCTGTTTTCTCCTTAAGCGATAGGATGTGTATCCTGTAATTGCCACCCTCAGATTTCAATAAAAGGAAGGTGCTTGCTCTGCTCAGTGCTGACTTGCCTGAGTGTGCAGCAGCCCCCCGTTTATCCCATTCTGTCTGCTGGAATTACTTCCGCGCCCTCGACCACAAAGTACTACAACGTCATAATCACAACCAAGTCAGCAGTTTGAAATATGTTCTCACCATAGGGGAGAAGGGAGTGTCCTTGTGGTACATCCCTTTAGTGACAATGAGCCACTTTCAGCCTGCAGTGAAATTCTGCTCCCTTCTTTAGTAAAAACCTCACTGGTTCCTTTCAGCTGAGAAACCTTGACATTCTTAAGAGGAAAGGAGAGAAATTTGGAAGAGAATATTAATGAACATATTTGGTGAATATAAGGTCATTGAGTAGATTGAAGGGTTTAGAATCTGAAAGATCTTGAAACAATCTGAGTCCCAAATAGACTAAAACACACATGCTTGTGCTGATTTTCTTTCACGTTTGCGAAAACCTTTGTGTTTAAAAAGAGAAAAAGCACAGTAGGTAAAACCTTAGGATTAGAGAGCAGAGAATGTAGCAAGGCGTAATGCAGAACTGCAGCTCTTGGCAAATTCCTACTGCTGACATTTGGACAGCCCAGCTCTCGAGTTCAGGGTCCCTTACTTGATCCTTTCGTTTCCTGGCCCTGTACAAGCCAGGATACTTCTCACTCTCCACACTTGATTATCTTGGCTCTAGAACTTGGCTCTAGAACATCTTTAAACAATGTCTGAAGCCAAATTGCACTCTGTCTTGGTTCCTGTCTTTCTACATCTACATATTATAACTGGAAAAGGACAGAGTCTCCTGGTCCAAAAGATCTCCCTGACGAATTGACCTGTAGCTCAGGCCTCAAAGGTCACTAATAGAGACAGATTCCTGTGAATTTAAGGAGACTATTTCTCAAGTGTGGATATATTTTTTTAAAAGAAAATATTCCTGCTGTTAATTATAAAATCAGATATTAAAATTGTTACAAATTAAATAAAACATGCAAATACTCAAATTAATGATATCAATTTAGTGAGATAGGTAATGTCATCCTGGTAAAACTAGACCGCTATTCACCATGTGAATATGGTACCAAATCCTACAGCACATATTCCTGCCACTTTCCTCAGCTCAAACAACTGTAAAAAAAATCTTCATTTGTACAGTGTATCTTTACAGCCATTAGGACCTTTTCTCATTAGCACATAATTGTTATGTGCTAATATAATCTGGTACTGACCCCAAAATGAACCCAGGGCTCAGTGATAATGGGATCATCCAGAAGATCAAGGGTATACTTACATAAATTTTAAAAGATTATTAAAGTAAATATTTTCAGAGAACTCAAGGATTCTGAGAGTAGGTTCCCAAACCATCAGAGAACTCCAGTTTGAGAAACAAACTATTCCCAGTTGAAATACAAACATCATGAGAGAATAATAAGAGCTTGTCAAAATTAGCTATTGATGCTTTCTGCTCTGCAGTCAGATGAGAATAGCTCTTCATAAAATTACTTTCGGGGGTTAATATCTTACTTTTTCTTTTTAAAAATCTTTTTATTAAGGGGGGGGAATATAATGAGCCTTCCTGTACCCAAAACCCAACTTGACCAGTTATCAGCCTGCAGAGGTTAAGTTTTAATAGCCAAGACAGGTTGTATAATAAAGTTACCAGCAACATCTCAGAGAAGTGCCAGGACAAGGAAGTAGTGCAATGGAAGGAAGAGGGGCTCCTATTTATTTAGTCAACAAACATTATTAACACTTATCATACACCCAGCCAACAATGAGAGTCCAAATACATAAACATCATCCCTTGTCTTCTTGAAGCTTACAGTCTAGGGGGTTTGAAAACAACCCATTTACAAAGCAGTGTAATACGCGTTACCGCAAGCAAAGTGAAGTACCAGGTGGGCACCTAACAGACTTGAAGTGCTTTTTTTATAATTTAAATATATCAGCTGCATATTAAAAAACATCCTGTGTTGGAATTATAATCAACTTATTTAGTGACAAAACAAAAATTATCTGCAAATGTTCAGAAAAAATTTGTTATTTAACATCCTGCAGATGTCTCTCTAGATGTCACTTTCTCAGGCAGGTGCTCTTTGCCTTCTTAGGGTAGGTTCTCCTCTGAGTTTCTCTATTAGCACTCTTATTGGTTTTTTTTTCACAGTATTTATCACACTGGTAATTTATTTGATATTGGTCTATCCCATTAGAGCTTAACCTTCATTGAAGACAGGGACCACCTCTATCAGAGTATTAGCCTGGGGCCTGCACACAATGAATGTCAGATAAATGAATATGATTAAATTTCAGGAGTATGAAGTATTTTTAGTGTTCTTTTTATTGACTCTCTGCATGTAAAGTGTGTTCCTTCTTCAAGGATTTGGCAGCAAGGAGAGGAAAAACATTACCAATTTGCAGGAGAGAGAAACTGGCTCCCCTCTGGGCTATTTGTTGGGCCTAGCTGCATTCCCCTGTGCACTCAAGACTAAAGCTTTGATTAGTAGTTAGTTCTTTGTAGCTTTAGGGCTTTCAGATATAAGTAATTGTTTTTATCAGTGTAGTAATTATGACTCTGGAACTTGTAAGCAGCTGGAAAGGATGAATGTTTTTGGTTGATTTCTGAATTAGATATCAGTATTTTCATGTTATTTCAGATGGGAGTTTGAAGAATGGGTTTTTAAACTCATCAGTTGGCTGAGTTGCAGTACAGTTTTGTGATTGGTATTGCATTCATAACTTTATACTACAGTGTGAACTTTTGAATGTATGAAAAATTAGCATTAAATTAATCTAATGCTACAAATGAAAGCGTTCTACAAATGAACTCAAGAACAATTAAAAATTATTATTCAAACATGAGTTTACTTAGGTCTAAATAGCTATCCAATCTATGATGTTTAGCTCTATTCGATCATTTCAGCCTTTTTCTAATTTGGAAAGAGATTCATATTTTTATGACTCATTGTTTGTTCAACACAGATATTGACTTTAATCATCAGGCCAGGTACTGTGATAGAGCTAGAAATTTGCTCCCAGGATTAGAACAGATTTTGCTCAGGTATGGTTTAAATGTTTATGTTTCTCATTAATGACAAGTGTATTTTTTGATGTCCCAATGAAATAGTATATATGCATGCTATGTTATGTAATTATGAAATTTTAAATCTTAAAGGAACAACATCTTAAGTCTAGCTTTTTCATTTTATACAGCACTTGGACTGTGAATTTTATGAGGCTGCCATTGTCTAGCAGTAGTTGCTTAGTAAATATTTGTTGAATGAGTGAATAAATGAATGTATGTTATGGATAAAGAGTGAAGGCCAGAGAGGTTAAAAACTTCGGGACTTCCAGCCAAGATGGAGGCCTAAACTGACATGCTCCATCTCCCTCCACAACTAAGAAGGAATACAACTACCACAAAACCAGAAATAACCAGAAGTTCCAGAAAATAAAGCTACATGGAAGTCCATATGAAGTTATAAAGAAGTGCTGCTCATCCGGACGGGTAGGAGGGGCAAAGCTGGGGCAGAGAGGTCAAGCTGTGCTGGTGGTAGCAGCAGCGGCAATGGAGGCAGGACGGTGGTAAGCACAGACACCCATATTTAAGGGGAGGTGAAAAGCGCCTGGGGAGCACCCCTGGCTGCACACCAGACCCATCAGCTTGGGATTCCAATGCCAGGGAAGGCAGACCCCCCTTGCCTTGGACTGTGAGGGCTGGAGGGCATGGGGATGGAGGAGGTGGCTCCAGGTCTCTCAGTGGAGAGTGAATGTCAGGAATCCATCTTGGACCCCCACCCCCACACAAAGCACCACAGTGTGGTGAGAAGGGTCTCCGGTTGTGATGAGTGCATGGGGCTCCACCCCCTATAGCATAGGAGGTGTGACAGCCCCGCCCAGGAAGCAGAGGTGAACACAAAACTTTCAGGATGGCACAGATCATGGTAGAGATCCCAGTCACGCAGCTGACCAGACAGCAAATATCTAATCTGACGGCTCAGCAGATAGGAAATCTTTCTGAGGCTCAGTTCAGAGCTTTAGTTATACGAATGCTTACAGACCTAACAGCAGATCTTAAACAAGACGGGGAAGGAATGAAGGCTAGTCCTGCTGAAATGAATGAAAACACATATGAAACAAGTGGTGAGGGAAAGAAAACCAGGGATCAAATCAACAAACCGGGACGTAGGGAAGGAACAAACAGTCAACCAGTGCAGAAAGAGGAAACAAAAAGTGAGGAAAATGAGGAGAGGCTCAGAAACCTATGGGACAGCTATAAATGGGCCAACATCCAAATCACAGGGTTGCCAGAAGGTGAAGAAGAACTAGAAATTGAAAAATTATGTGAAAAAATAATGAAGCAGAACTTCCCTAACTTGGAGAAGGAAATAGACTTACAGGTCCAGGAAACAGAAAGTTCCAAATAAACTGGACCCAGGGAGAACCAAACCAAGACACATAATCAGAATGTCAAAAATTAAGGATAAAGAGAGAATCTTAAAAGCAGCAAGAGAGAAGAAGAGAATTACATATAAAGGGGTCCCACTAAGACTCTCAGCTGATTTCTCAAATGAAACTCTGCAGGCAAGAAGAGACTGGCAAGAAATATTCAAAGTAATGAAAAGCAAAAACCTACAACCACAATTACTCTATCCAGCGAAGCTGTCATTCAGAATAGAAGGGCAGAGAAAGTGCTTCCAGGACAAAGTAAAACTGAAGGAGTTCATCAGATCCAAACCACTGTTGTATGAAATGTTAAAGGGACTTATTTAGGAGAAAGAGGATCAAACTATGAACATTAAAATGAAAACTGTATCACAACAACCAACAACAGAAGCTAGGGAATCAAAGACAAACTAAGCAGGCAACGAGAGTGGGAAGAAATTATTGGTATGGGGAACATATTGGGGGGAGGTCATTGGGGAGGGGGAAGTGGGGAAAGGGAGGGAGATGGTACAGGAATTAAGCATAGTAGGAGGGAGTGGAGTAGATAGGAAGATGTTGAAAAGAACTATGTGCACAACCAATGGGCATGGACTAAGGGTGGGGGGACACAACTGGAGAGACGGAGTTACTGGGTGAAGGGGAACAAAGGGAAAAGAAATTGGGACAACTGTAACACCATAATCAATAAAGCATATTAAAAAAAAAAACAATTATGTGATGGAAAATCTTAAAAAACAAAACAAAAAAATACTTCGTTGTTTATACAATTAGTGGAATCATCAAGGCTAAATTGGCCAGTTTAAGAAAGCTGAGAAATGGGATGATTTTAGAAAGTGTAACATATTAACAGAAGCAGAGGAACACTAATGAAAATAATTTCTATTATTATAGTTCCCAATGGCCATTAAGGAAATTCCAATCTTTTAAGCTATAGCATTGGCTCCAAGTTTCTGTCTCTTGCATGCAAAGATTTTGCAGGAAAAAAATTTCGGTGTTAGTGATTTTTAAAAAGTATCTGTAAAAGGTTAGGAAAATACTGTCTCTAGAACAAGATATTTCTTTGACAGTCAGACCCAGACTATAACAAGATTATCACACAATTATATTTATCATCATTCTTTTTTGAATTATAGTCCATGTTAAGAACAGAAAGACTGCTATTGCTAATATTTTCTAACATGAAAGGGAAGTATAAAAGAAAACTTTTTTATTTCTGTGGCAATTGGACAAAATTCCTGCTTAGTGTAGGAAACTTTGGTAGACCTTGAGAATTCTAAATTACTCTGGATTGTTTTGTCTGTTAGGTTTTTTTTTTTTTTTTTTTTTTTTTAAGAATTCTAATAGTTGATCTTCTTCTGTCTCAGGCATGTTTATCCTTGCCTCACCCTCATGTTTAACCTAATTAGTAATCCTCTTCTGTATCTTAATATTTTGTCTGATACAGCCAAAAGTCTTGAAATATCATTGAGAACTCTCCAAGATTTTTTACCTACCAAGTTCATCATCATGGCTAGATAAAGGAAGTCTCTGTGGCCCCTTGCTTCCAAGTGAATGACCCTAAATGAGCCAGAAGACCAATCTCGTTTGAGTCCTCTGGTATTCCCTGGGTATACTCATCTTCTTGGCTGACCTATCACCCTGCACTACTTCAGATTCTTCTTTAGGTTCTTACTGGCTGCTCTTAGTCATATTCCTTCTAGCCATCAACTCCAACATGATGACCCAGAAGCTCCTAGAGTTTAGGTAAGCATTTTATGACTAATTCTACAATAGAATATGTTTTTTGTTTTGTGTTTATATTACCAGATTAGGTTGATGGGATGAATAGCTCTTTCAGTTACAATGTACCGTATTTTTTGCACTATAAGATGCACCTGACCATAAGACACACATAGGTTTAGAGGAGGAAAACAAGAAAAAAGATATTCTGAACCAAATGGTGTACTAAAATATTTAATAAAATATAACAATAATATTTCAACCATGTAAAATGAACAGCAGTCAACAGTGGTATTAAGAACCATCATCACTATCATTAACAAATGAGGTGAGACTTGAAGGTTCAAGTACTCTTCTAGTTCTCTGGGAACCCCAAGTCAGGTAATACACATCATGGTCTGTGACACAATATTTGCTCCATAAGATGCACAGACATTTCCCCCCCCCTACTTTTTTGGGGGAAAAAAGTGTGTCTTATGGAGCAAAAAATATGGTAATTAGTTAAGAACAGCTCATCAAGAGACAGTAGTAAAAGCAGGATTGGGAGCATGGAGAGATTTCCTAGTTCTCCAAACAGAGAACAAACATGCCCTACCAACAGAACAGAGACCTCCCAAATGACAGTGGTTGGCATGCCCATACTTTGGCGTATTATACATCAGCTTGGAGACCCATATTTTTACTTACCTGTGGTGCCATCTCTTTATCTCAACTGTGCCTTATCCCTGCATGTTCAGTGTTGGCCCTGATTCACCTGTAGTGTTCAATGCCTGTTTTGGTTTGTAGGGCACAAACTAGTGCTAATGTTTACCTGTCCTGTTTTACCTGGGGACAGTCATCATGCCTTGCCACTGAATCTCACAGCTTACAAAGATAGTGCATTTGATTTAGATTTGAGTGTGGGTGGGATGGAGCATTCTGTTAGACCTCAAGTCAAAAACTGGAACCAACATGGAAATCACAGGAAGTCAATGCCGGCTTAATGTAAGTTTCCAGTAAGTAGAACTGTGTGAAATGTTCTGTATTGTCTCCAGATGTGTAGAGATACATTAGGGATGATTCAGCAGAAACTAGGTAAGCAATTTTAGGGATTTCGTGTGGGCATCGAAGTATGGATAGGAAGGGTGGGCCAGATGATTTATTGGTGAGATTTTTAATTCAGGTGTAAATGTTCAGTGGCTGTAAACTAAAGCACAGAAAGGAAGCTGAGAAAACTTCTGGTGATGGTTGGTGAGTCAGTGAGCAAGATGGGTTGACCCAAAAGAGCAGAAGGTCAAATATAGAAGCCCACATTTAAAAGATGGAAGCAGGAAGTGGAATTGCGGAAGGAAAACATCTGGAGGAAGAAATCCAGAATGGTTTAGGGTATAAAGGCCAAGGGGAGAGAGTCTGAAGGAGAAAGGAGTTAGAGAATGACACAGAAAACTATATGCTCCCCAAGACAAATTGTGGGCACAATCACTGGGATGCTGCAGTAGGACTTACATGCATATTCAAACAAATGTATATTTATATAAGTATATATTCGTACTTATACAGTACTGTATATTAAATTTATTTTTGTAGACGTTTCAAGATATACACAATATATTAATTTGATAATATTTGTATATAACTTATAAATAAATACCAATATATTGGGAAGTGTGCTTGACATTTAACTGATAGAATACAGAGTCAAAAAATGGTTTGAGTTCTCTGTTCTGAAAAACAGAATACTCTAGGTACTCCATGATTACAAATTTCCCTTTTAGGTTTCTTTCTTTTTGTAAAAAAATAATTTACTTATTTATTTGTTTGTTTATTTTTTATTTTTAGAGAGAGGGGAAAGGAGAAAGAGAGGGAGAGAAACAGAGAGAAACATCACTGTGTGGTTGCCTCTCACTCATGCCCCCAACTGGGGACCTGACGTGCAACTTAGTAATGTGTCCTGACTGGGAATTGCACCAGCGACACTTGGCTCGCAGGCTGATGCTCAATCCACTGAGCCACAGAAGCCAGGGCTACTACCATTTAGGTTTCTTGTTGTTGAAGAAAATTTTGTGTTAAAATATAGATAACAAAATTTATCATCTTAAGTATTCCTAAACACACAGTTCAGTGGTATTAAATACATTCACATTATTACATAACCACAACCACCATTTACCTCCATAACTCTTGTCATCTTGTAAAATGAAACTCCTCATACCCATTAAACATTTCCCCATCTCCCCCTCCCTCCCATCCCCCGTCCCTGGCAACAACCATTTTACTTTGTCTTTATGATTTTTGACTACTCTCAGTACCTCATAAGTGGAATCATACAGTATTTGTCTTTTGGTGAGTGACTTATGTAACTTAACATAATGTCCTTAAGATTCATCTTTGTTGCAGCATTTTGCAGAATTTCCTTCCTTTGCACGATGGAATAATATGCCATTGTATGTGTACCACATTTTTGCTTATTCATTTACCAGTCCATGGATGCTAGGGTTGCTTCCCTGTCTTAGCTATTGTAAATAATGCTCCTACAAAGATGGGTATACAGCTATCCCTCTGAGACTCTGCTTTCAGTTCTTTTGGGTATATACCCAGAAGTGGAATTGCTGAGTCATACATCATTTGTATTGTTAATTTTTGGAGAATTACTACTGTTTTCAACAGTGGCTGTACCATTTTACATTCTCACCAGCAGCGTCTGAAGTTTCCAGTTTCTCCACATACTCGTCAACACTCACTGTTCCTGTTTTTTTTTGTTAGTCACTATCCCAGTGGGTGTGAGGTGGTATCTAATTGTATTTTTGAGTGGCATTTTCCTAATGTTTAGTGATATTGAGCATCTTTTCATGTGCTAATTGGCCATCTGTATATCTTTGGGGAAATGCGTTTAACTTTTTTGCCCATGTTTAGATCATGTTTGTTGTTTGTGTTTTAGAAGTTTTAAAAATATATATATCCTGGATATTAATCCCTTATTAGAAAAGATTTGCAAATATTTTCTCCCATCCTATGGGTTGCCTTTTCACTCTGTTGATAATGTCTTTTGATGCACAAAATCTTTAATTTTCATGAAGTCCTATGTGTCTGTTTTTTCCTTTTTGTTTCTTGTATTTTTGTTGTCACATCCAAGAAATCATTGCCAAATCCAATGTTGTGAAGCTTTCGTCTAAATTTTCTTCTAAGAGTTTTATTCTTTTAGGGCTTAATTAGGTCTTTGTTCTATTTTGAGTTAATTTTTGTATATGGTGTTAGGTAAAGGTTCAGTTTCATTCTTTTACACGTGAACATCCAGTTTTCCCAGCACCATTTGTTGAAAAGACTGTCCCTTTTCCCATTGAATGCTCTTGGCATCCTTGTCAAATATCATTTGGCCATATATGCAAGGTTTTTTTTTCTAGAGTCTAGTATATTCCATTGCTCTATATGTCTACCTGTGTGCCAGTACCACACTGTTTTGATTACTATAGCTTTAGAGTAAGTTTTGAAATCAGAAAGTGTGAGTCCTCCAGTTTTGTTGTTCTTTCTCAAGATTGTTTTGACTAGCCCTGACCAGTGTGGTCAGTTGGTTGAGTGATGTCCCACAAAGCAAAAGGTCACCAGTTTTGATTCCTGGTCAGGGCACATTTCTGGGTTGTTGGCCAGTCCCCACTTGGGGCAGGTGCTAGAGGCAACCGATCGATATTTCTCTCAAACAGTGATGTTTCGCTCTCTCTCTCCCTACCTCCCCTTCTCTTAAAAAAAAAAAAAAAAAAAAAAAGAATGGCTAAAAAAAAATTGTGTTGGCTATTTGGAGTCCCTTGAAATTCTATATGAACTTTAGGATGGATTTTTTCTATTTCTGCAGAAATCACCATTGGGATTGCATTGAATCTGTAGACCGGCTTTGGGCAGTATGGACATTTTAACAATAGTGTCTTCTAATTCATGAATATGAGATGTGTTTCTATTTATTTCTTCTTTAATTTCTTTCAGCAATGTTTTATAATTTTCACTGTACAAGTCTTTTTCCTCCTTAGTTCCTAAGTATTTTATCCTTTTGATGTTACTGCAAATGGAATTGTTTCTGTAATTTTTTTTCAGATTATTCATTGTGTATAGAAGTGCAACTGATTTTTCAGTGTTGGCTTTGTATCCTACTACTTTACTGAATTGTTCTAAAAGTATTTTTGTGGAATCTTTGGGGTTTTCTACATATAAAATCATATAATCTATAAATAGATAATTCTACTTCTTCCTTTCCAATTTGGATGCCTTATTTCTTTTTCTATCCTAATTGCTCTGGATAGAACTTCTAGCACCGTGTTGAATAGAAGTGCTGACAATGGATATCCTTGCCTTGTTCTGATTTAGAGGAAATCCTTTTGGTCTTGCGCCATTGAGTATGATATTTGCTGTGGGTTCTTCACATGTGGCTTTTATTATGTTGTGGTACTTTCCTTCTATTCTTGGTTTGTTGAGTGCTCTTATTATGAAAGGGTGTTGTATTTTGTCAAATATTTTTTCTGTATCAGTTGAGATTACAGAATGAGGTTTTGCCCCTTCATTCTTTTGATGCATGGCATGTTACATTGTTAGATTTTTATGTGTTGTGAACCATTCTTACATTTCAGAAATATATACTACTTGGTCACCGTGTATAGTTCTTTTAATATATTGCTGTCTGCTAGCATTTTGTTGAGGATTTTTCTATCAATGTTCATAAGGGATATTGGTCTTTAGTTTTCTTTCCTTGTAGTGTCCTTAGCTGGCTTTGGCATTAGGGTAATGCTGGCCTCACAGAATGAGTTAGGAAGTATTCTCTCCTTCAGTTTTTGGAAAAGTTTGGGAAGGACTGGTGTTAGTTCTTTAAACGTTTGGTAGAATTCATCAGTGAAGCCATCAGGTCCAGTGCTTTTCTTTGTCAGGAGATTTCTGATTACTGATTTAATCTCCTTATTAGTTATAGGACTCTTCAGTTTTTTTATTTCTTCATGATTTATTCTTGGTAGGTTTTGTGTTTCTAGGATCTCATCCATTTCATCTAGGTTATCCACTCTGTTGGTGTAGAACTGTTCATAATACTCCCCTATAATCCTTTTTATTTCTGTAGAATCAGTAGTAACATCCCCACTTTCATTTCTTTTTTTAAAGTATATTTTATTGATTATGTTGTTACAGCAGTACTAATTTTTTCCCCTTTGCTCCCCTCTGACCAGTACCCCCTTCCCTCCAGAAACCCTGCCCCTCTTAGTTCATGTTCATGGGTCATGCATACAAGTTTTTCGGCTTCACCCTTTCCTATATTATTCTTAAGTTCCCTCTGTCTATTTTGTACCAAACAATTATGCTTCTTAATTCCTGCACCATTTCCCCATTTCTCCCCCTTCTCCCTCCCAGCTGAGAACCCTCCAGATGATCCTCATACCTATGATTCTGTTCCTATTCTGGTTTGCTTTGCTGGATTTTGTTTTTATTTTCTAGATTCAGTTGTTGGTAGTTGTGAGTTTGTTGTCATTTTAATATTCATAATTTTGATCTTCTTTTTTTAAGTAAGTCCCTTTGACATTTCATATAATAATGGCTTGGTGATGATGAACTCCTTTAGCTTTATGTTGTCTGGGAAGCACTTTATCTGCCCTTCCATTCTAAATGATAGCTTTGCTGGATAGAGTAATCTTGGTTGTGGGTTCTTGCTTTTTATCACATTGAATACTTCTTGCCAGTCCCTTCTTACCTGCAAAGTTGTTTTTTTTTTTTTTTTTTTTTTTTTTTTGAGAAATCAGCTGAGAGTCTTATAGGCACCCCTTTGTAGGTAACTCTCTGCTTTTCTCTTGCTGCTTTTAAGATACTCTCTTTATCTTTCACCTTTGGCATTTTCATAATGTTGTGTCTTGCTGTGGCCCTTTTTCAGTCTAGCTTGTTTGAGACTTTCTCTGCTTCGTGGACTTCTATGTCTGTTTCCTTCACAAAATTTGGGAAGTTTTCCTTTATTATTTTTTTCACATAAGCTTTCAATTTCTTGCTCTTCCTCTTCTCCTCTGGCACCCCTATTTTTTGGGTGTTGGCATGTTTAAAGTTGTCCCAGAGGTTCCTAAGTCTCTTCTCAGTTTTTTCATTTCTTGCTTCCTCATTCTGTACTGGTTGACTGTTTTTTTTTCTTCCTTATGTTCCAAATCATTGGTTTGAACTCCGGTTTCCTTTCCTTCACCATTGATTTTGTGTGGATTGTCCTTCATTTCACTTAGCATGGCCTTCACTTCTTATGCGTTTGCCATACTCAAGCATATCTGTCAAGCCTGTGAGCATCTTTATCACCGTGTTTTGAACTCTGCATCTGTTAGGCTGGTTGTCTCCTCAGTTGTTAGGTTAGCTATCTCCTCATCACTTCGTTCTCCCACTGAAACCTTGATCTGTTCCCTCTTTTGGACCATACTTCTCTGTCTTCTCAACTTGACAGGCTCCTGTGTTTGTTTGCCTGTGTCTTAGGTAGAGCTGTCACACCTGTTATATTGTAAGGAGCGGAACCTTAGATATTCATCAGTACAGGGCAACCTGTTTCACCACGTTGTGGCGCTGTATGTGGGGGATGGGTCTGAGAGGGAACAATGTCGCTTGCTCAGCATTCGCCCCTTTTCCAGGCATTTCTTCCACTTTCATATGGGACTGGCTTCTTTAGCTGCTGCCCTGGCCATCGTTCCCAGAGTAGGTGGGTCTGCGGACATTCTAGGACTATGGGGGCCCTTTAAAACAAGCGGACTCTTCTTCCTCCACCCCATTGGTTTTCACAGTCAGAAGCAATGAGGCTTTATTTTCTCTGATGCTGGGATCCTGAGCTGTGTGGTCTGGTCTGGTGCTGGGAGTTCTCCCCAGGTGTCCCTCCCAACTTTTTAAAACGTGTGACTGTGCTTTCTGCTGGCCAGCCCCTGCTGCCGCCACCACACTGCATCCTCTCTGCCCTGGCTCCGCCCCTCCTACCTGTCTGGATGAGAATTTCTTCTTTATATCTTTGTTTGTTGGACTTCCATGCAGCTCTGTTTTCTGAAACTTCTGGTTATCTCTAGTTTTGTGATAGTTGTATTCCTTCTTAGTTGTGGAGGGAGATGCAATGTGTCTGTCTAGGCCTCCATCTTGGCCAGAAGTCCTCCAGTTATGCAGCAGTTCTTCTTAAAGAACCCCCACACAGACTCACCTATCCCCAGTTTCATTTCTGATTTTGGTAATTTGAGTCTTCTCTCCCTTTTTTTTAGTCTCTCTAGCTAAAGGTTTGTCAATGTGGTTGATCTTTTTGAAGAACCAACTCTTGGTTTCATTGGTTTTTCTCTAATTTTTTGTTTCTTTCATTTATTTTCTAATCTTTATTATTTCCTTCCTTCTGCTAGCTTTGGAAATAGTTTGTTTTTCTTTTTTAGTGCCTTCAATTATAAAATTAGATTGTGTATTTGAGATTTTTCTTGCTTTTTAATGTAAGTGTTTATAGCTATAAATTTCCCCCTTAGCACTGCTTTCACTGCGTCTGAAAATTTTGGTATGTTGTGTTTGTTTTTGTGTTCATTTGTCTCTAAGTATTTTCTAATTTTTCTTGTGATTTTTTTTTTCTTTTATTTATTGGTTAAAAGTGTGTTGTTTAATTTCCACAATATTGTCAGTGTTCCAGTTTTTGATTTGTTTATTTCTAAATTCATCCTATTGTGGTCAGAAGAAATTTTGTGTATCTCTTTTAAAATATTGAGACTTAACTGGTGGCTTGAGATCTGTCCTGGAAAGTGTCTCATGTGCACTAAAAGAATGTGTATTCTGTTATTGTTGGGTAGAGTTTTCTGTTATGTCTTTTAGAACCAGTTTATTTAGTGTAAGTCCTTTTGGTTGGTGTATTCATTATTGTGAATGTAGCAGTGAAAGCTTCAGCTATTATTGTAGAACTGTCTATTCTATCCTTTAATTCTGTCAATTTTTGGTTCATGTATTTTGTTGGCCTGTCATTAGGTGTATAAATGTTTATAATTCTTATATCTTCTTGCTATATTGAACCTTTTATTAATAGATCAGTAGGTTGGGGCATCATCCCATAAGCCAAAAGTTTGTGGGTTCAATCCCTGGTCAGGGCACATACCTAGGTTGTGGGGTTGGCAGTCGTTTGATGTTTCTCACATCAATGTCTCTCTCTCTCCCTCTCTTGCCCCCCTGCCCCCCCACTCCCTTCCCAACCCCCCACCCTACGCTTCTCCTTTCCTTCTCTTTTTAGAATCAATAAACATATCCTTGGGTGAGGATTTCAGAAAGCAGGCAGGGCAGAGATATTAATATTAGGAGGACAGGGTCCTTTGTGCCCATCCTCGCTCCCACAAGCTGTGTGCCACTGCCCCAGGAACACTTGCACAGTTGCCACCAAGGGGCTGGGATGGGGGACTGGTCACTGCAACTGTGGTAAGAGCTGAAGTTGACTGAAATTAATCACACTTGACTATCCTTGCCTTGGAAGTTGTAGGCCTTCAGCTGACTTCAGAGTTACATAAATAGTTAAACCTGACAGATCCTGCCAGTGCAATTGTTGTCAAGGTGAGGAGATTCCTTGTGCTGCCTGCTGTGCCTTCTTCCCAGAATCCTCTCCCCCATTTAGTTTTATAAATATTCACTCATCAAATATTGACTGGAGATTTACTTTTTACCCAACCATAATGGACATAAAGAGGGTTATTAAAAATGTAGAAGATACCACCTCTGACTTTGGTAAAGGGCACGGTCTCATTAAGGTAGTGTCTCAGTTATCTGGTGCTGCCTAGTAAACCACCCCAAAGTTCAGTGGCTTAAAACAACAACCATTTTATCGGTCAAGACCCTGTAGTAAAGAAATTTATCGAGGACGACTATCTCTGCTCCAGTTGGTGTTTGTTGGGCTCACTCATGTGTTCACCTGGTGGCTGGACATGGCTGGAAGGCCTGAGGTGGGCTCATTCACACGTCTGAGGCCTTCGTGCTGGCTGTCAGCTGAAGTGCCGTCATTCTCCCTGCGTCCTCTCTTATCACAGGGTTGCTTGTTTTTAGGGCCTTCTGTTTACCAGGATAGCCTGCACTTTACCTGCTACCTGATTGCCCTGAGAGTAGAAGCTGTCAGGCTTCTGAGGACCAAGGCCCAAAACTGGCACAGCAGCCACTTCTGCAGATTTTATTGATCAAAACAAGTCACAGGGACAACTCAGGCTCAAGTAGAGAATAAACAGATTCTACCTCGTGATTGGAGGAAGAGTCACATGCCTATAGTGGTAGGAGGAATTGTTGATAGCTGTAGTTGCAGTCGCTTGAATCAAAAGAAGTGAATGAAAATGAAGTTCAAATGAGGTTGAATATAAGATGTCCAACACACCCCACTTCTCTATTAGAATGTACACTCCATGAGAGCAGGGATTTTTTAAAAAATCTGTTTAGGTCGTTGCTTTATTCTGAGGTCCAAGAGTAGTGCCTGGCTTGTGATAGAGGCTCAGTGGGCATCTGTTGAAGGAGTGCTGAGATGGTGACAGGACTAGCAGAGGGAGTGGTATAGAACAGGTTAACGGGAGAAGGCTTCAGAGACAACTCCAATCTGGGTCCAAGGCTTGGGAAGAGTGATGAGTATGAATCAGCGTCTCAGAGGTAGCTAACATTTATTCACTATGCAATAGTCATTGAGTGCGGGCCTATGCCAGATGCTAGAGATTCAAAGTTAAGTATGAGGAAGGCAAGCAATCCCATCATCTCAGCGTATAACACATGCTGGAATATAGGAAAGAGATGATTCTTGGGATGATAGTGGAAGTCTTCAGCGTGAGCACGCACTGATGGGCCTGAATAAGGCTAGTGTCACTAAGGGGAAAGGCTGAGCTGAAGATACCTCTAGGAATGATGTGTGTGTGTAGGGGGGGTAGGGGTTGGAGAACTTTGAAAATAGTAAACTACAGGATTTATTATCAGATAAATGATAAAGATCTCCTCTTCTAAATCCTTAAACACATGAGTAATGTGATGAAACCTCAATTTGAGAGAGTTTATTTGGTGCAGAATTTTTTGTATCAGTGATAAGGAGAGTTTCAATGGAAGGACATTCATTATTAGGATTCATGAGTTAATTGATAGTGATTATTCACCTTACTGTAGTTATGTAATGTTCTAGAAGTTTACAAAGGTCATTGCCATATACATGTGACAGGGTGAAAAGCAAAAATATACATTTTTTAGTATATAGTAGTATCTTCCTTTTCTCTCTCCTTGTACCCAGGGAAGTGATACCAGCCCTAGTTTGTGGTGAATGATCCAGAGAGGAGGGTGGAGAAAGTAGTAAGATGACTTTTTTATTCTAGGGGGAAAAGGACTGACAGAGAGAATGAGGCAGATTCATTGGGGTGGAAGTGAGGGAAGAAATCCATGGCTGTTTCCTTGAGAGGTGAGGCTTCATGGGATGGGATGTCCGAAGAGCATTTCTCGGTACTAGTGCCCTGAGTTGTGTTATGTTTCCATAACAAGACTTCTATAAAGAGATGCTAGGTTGTTTTCATTTCTTTTAAAGTTGTTTTGTTTTGTGGGACAAGGTGTTGACAGTGTTACTATATCACTGTGCTGAAACTGGTATCAAGGTTACTCAGTATGGTGTGAACACTAACTTCTTTGTCACTTCCAACAACTATATGAAATGTTTGGGGTCCGAATTATCATGATTATTTTCTAAATTAGAGGATATTAAGGGCCTTGAGAGAATAAGAGAGAAGTCGAAGATCAGAGTCCACTGACTTCTCTGTGAGGCCTCAGTGTGGAGGCCTGAACTATGGCAGTAGGTAAATTTTGGAGGCCTATTGTTAGGAACCCATGTGTGCACCAGATTACGTAATTGATTTAGAACACTGAAAAGGTGTTAGACAAAGACAGGACCCTGAAACCCTTATGACAGTAAGTGATAGTAATGCTTTTGGATCGAAACCTGTGAATGTTCGCAGGTCCAAGTGAAAGTTAATGGTACACATGCTATGAAAGTGCTTTCATTCGGCCACAAAATCCTCTAGGTCTACAGTTCTTTAAAAAGTTTTATTTACATAATCTTCTGAGAATTCCATAAAAATACGGACCCTTTCCCCAGAAGAATGCACAAAATTTGCGTGCAATTTTAGGAAATATTTAGGTTCTGCAGCCTACCTAGAACATCTGGTGAATTCAGCTCATTATTTGCTAACTTTACCAAGGTTGCTTGAATGAATTGAAATTCTTTCCCGTCATAAAATTCTCCCGATAGTTTTCAGCAGTTGTTATCTATATCTAAAAATAGCATTAGAAAAAGTAATCATTTCATCCATAATTAGAGACAAAATTCTTGAATCCAGCATTGAAACCATGGTAGTGGTTTGAGCAATGGGATTGTTCTCCAGGAAGTGAGGCTTGAATGATTCATTTTTGTGAGTAGTTTTTTCTCTTTGGTTGCTCTAGGAGTCACCTGTGAATGAGTCCTTTCAAAGGAGATGATTTTGGCTCATAAAAATATATGCCGATCTTGGGTATAGGATTTAGAATTAAGACATACCCTAGAATAGTAACCCTTGTGTTAAACTACATTGAGTTTTATGATAAAGATACTGTTCATTTTGTGTCGTTCAAGATTTTATTCTCTTGGCTTTTGTATATACTAGACAAGTCTAATTTTAATTCTGAATATTGAGTTTTATTAGTAAACTTTAACTTTAACAGTGAAGGGGTTCACTGAGGAACTCCTGTCTGTGTAGATAAGCAAACCATCGTTGCTAAAGGCCTGGCAAAATGTCAGGATGAGCAGAGGAACCTTCTATTATCTTTTTAGCCATCTTGAAAAATTATTCATTATTCGGAGTATAACTTTGTTTTTCCTAAAAACTTAACTGTGGTCTTTTTTTTCTTTTCATCCTTTGTATGTGTGTGTGTGTGGGGGGGGGGCTACTTCAGCAAATAAGTTTTATTTTATTTAGGCTTGCCTTGTATGTTGGGGAAGAAAAAATACTTGCTTTATATAGGTTCTTAATTGAAGTGAGTCATGATTAACTACACTAAGAAATGAAACACTTAAAGATACTTTGGGTTCCTTTTTACTCTATTTGTTAAACTGTAGGGCTCCCGGTTTATTAAAGATAATTCGTGATTGTATGAACAGTATCATTTAATAACAGTTGAACAGCCCCTTACATTTCATGTCTGTTAGGCTTTCAAGTAGACAGGACGCAATGCCTGTGAAAGAGGTGAGGCTAGAACAAAACTAATTCTTAATATAGGATACACACACCTCACTGGCCCCTTACACCTGTTTTGGTAATGCAATCTTTAGTGTAATTTTGATACTTTTATATTCCCTGCCTCCTTTCTTTTTTCTAAAAATCCTTACCTGAAGTTGTATTTATTGATTTTAGAGAGAGGGGAAGGGAAGGAGAGAAAGGGGGAGAGAAAGATTAATGTGAGAGAAAGACATCCATTGGTTGCCTCTTGCACATGCCCTGAATGGGGACTGACCCTGGAACCCATGCATGTGCCCAGAGCGGGAAATCAAACCTGTGATCTTTTGGTTTGCAGGATGATACTCCAACCAACTGAGCCACACCAGCCAGGGCTCCCTTCCTCCTTTTTGATTTGTGGGGTGTGAGGTGAAGAGTGTTTTTCCCTTCCTTAATGTGCAGTGCTTTGAATGGTTACTTGAAGGTATAAAACTTTAAAGATTTTTGGGAAATATACCTTCTTGTTTTTTTACCCCGTCTTCCAGCTAACTGGAGAACTTCCATTATTGTTGGGGAGTTAAGATGAGGTGTGTCTCCAAGACTAAGACCCAGTTTTTATATTTTTCCATTGTGGTTCTAGGAAATTTTTAATTTTGAAAGGCTGTGTCCCCCCTTTTTTACTATGTCCCCCTCATGAAATCTTTCCAAACTAAGAATAGAAATAATTAAAGATGTTGATTAAATTGGATATTTATTTTCATTATTTCTTTTATTACTTGCTCACATTCTCTTTGACCTGTGCCATCTAACTTTCTCTATTGCTCTGTTTTTCTACTTTTTCATATTTGGTTTGTTAACTCTCAGAATTTTGATTATTTATTTCTTAAATTCCCTCATGTCTAATAAAGCCATACAAACTTGAAATATTTGAGGGGTAGAGGGAATGCCAGTCTAAACTAATTTAAAATCTTAGAGTATTTTTCAAGGAATGTTATATTTCTATTTGCATATATATACATTAAAAACTTGAACCACACCGTATTACCTGGTATGGTCCTTAAGGAATTTGTAATTACCTGAGTTCATGCATGTGAATGGATACTTCTGAGTGCTTGAGGCTAAATTTAGAAAGTGCTTAGTAATTTAACCATTAACCCTTAAAGTCTTGGCTCTTTGTTACTTCTTATTCAGTAAATCTTTTATTTTTTCTTCATAGATAGGGTAAGGGTACATTTAGTTTATCTATATGAACTATTTTATTATTAATAAGTAGAGTAGAGCTTCTAGGAGTTATTTATTTATTTTGGAGAGAATCTACAGCTTTTCACTCCCTACATATTGCATTTACACAACTATTGGATCCAACACCGACGCACAGTGATGTGTATGTGCCTGTGGATTCCAATCCCTGAGTACATCACATATTTGTGGGCAATTTGAGCAAATAATCTTTGGGTAAAACTAGACTAAGCTTTCTGAGGGCAGGAATCAGATACCTTGGTATTCTTCTCACTCCCAAGTAAAGGTATTTGTCAGACTTTGCTCAAGTAAGTGTCCCCCTTAGTGAGGGACAGCCTTGTATGAGGAGCAGGCTCCAATTCCTATTTGCTACGCTAAGGAATGGGAGGGGGAGTATGTGTCCAGGGGAAGACTGGGTACTTGAGCTGTGCACTACCTACTTGGGAGTAGGCCTGTGATTTCATGCCTATTCCTGCCACATCGTTACCACAGTACAGTAGTTAAAAGCAAGGGCTTTGGTGTCAGTCCTGGATTTGAATTTAGCACTGTCATTTTTCAGCTGTGGCATCTATCTTGAGCAGATCAAGTTAATCTCTCCATGCTTCAGTTTCCTGATCTAGGAAATGGGGGTCATAATTACAGCCTCACCAGGTATATGTGCTCCAGGAGGGATTTTTGATACTGACTACTAGTGTCAAAAGGTAAGTTTATCATCTACCTTGCACAATCTGGCTTTCTGGAAAAGGTCTCTTTAACTAACAATATATATCCTATGTATCTCTCTAGCTTGTAGGTTCCTCTAGGACATGGTCCTCATCTTACTGGTCTTTGTAATTGGCTTATAGGACTTAATATTCAGGAAATGTTAACTGAATGAATAGACAGACCTTCTTTAAGCCTATCATATATTTGGATTTCTGTTAGTTTTGTTTACTGTTTGTGTGCATTGAGAAATTCATGCATTATAAAGTTTGCTATGGGGCTGGCTTGTCTTATATATTTTCAGTGGCCAGAATAGATTATTGATCTGGTTTGGCTAGACATTTGTTAATATTTTGTTGAGGAATTTTGTCTATAGGTTTATAAGGGACACTAGTCTGTGGTTTTCTTAACATTGTTTTTGTCTGGCTTTGGTATCAGATTAACGCTGGTTGCAGAGTTTGAGTTTTGGGACATGTACCTTTCTCTTCTCTCTTCTGTAGTGATTGTATATAATAGGGGTTATTAAAAAATGTTTACTGTAATAGAATTCACCAGTGAAATCATCAGGGCCTGCAGATCATTTTCCCCAGAAGGTTTTTATTTATAATTAAATTTTGTTAAATGTTCTGGTTATCTTGTCATCTCAGCTGAGTTTTGATAGTTTGGAGTTTTAAGGAATTAGTCCATTTCATGTGTATAGAATAGTTTAGAGTGTTCTCTTATTCTTTTACTGCCTTAACTATCCTTTAAGATCCGTAATGAAATTTCCTCTTTTCATTCCTGATATTATAATTTGTGTTAAGGGTATGTGTGCGTGCATGTGTGTGTTAGTCTTGCCAGAGATTTATCAATTTTTTAAAAGTATATCTTATTGATTATATTGTTACAGTAGTTCCAATTATTTTCCCCTTTGTTCCCCTCTGCCCAGCACCCCCCTTCCCCCAGCAATCCCACCCCCCTTAGTTCATGTCTGTGGGTCATGCATACAAGTTCTCTGGCTTCACCCTTTCCTAAATTATTATTTTTTAATGATTAATTAATTTTTTATAACAATAAAAAATAACAATCCCCCCTCTCAGACTTAAGACCCTTTATAATCTTATAAAGGACTATTGACCTTTTCAAAGAACCAAAATTTGGTTTTATTGTTTTTTTAATCCTATTGTTTTCAGTAGTTAGAGCAATGGTGCCTATACCTTTTTTACTCTCCCCTTTAGTTCCTAAGTCTGACGTCTTTCTTTTTATTATAAAAAGGAAAAAATATAGTATCAAAGCTGATGAGATTGAATTCTGTAATGTAATGGTGGTCAAGACTTCTTTGATTTGTATGTAGTTAGAATCTAAAAGTGAAAATCATTTACATTCTTATGACTGAATATTCACTTCACATCCTAGTACTGCACCTTAATTATATTTTTGTTCTTGCATAGCATTTTTCTAATTGCTTTTCTTTTTCTTTGAGATGTTTGCCTTTATTATATCCTCAATTACTTTCAGTCTCTGTTATATAATGTACTGTACTGAGTTCTATTCTCCTTTCCCTCCCTGGAGCCTGTTGTTGCTCCAAATGGGACTGATAACTCTAGGCCTTTTTCATAGCTATTCTGTGAATTCCCACTGTTGCTTTCCTAGATTAGATTGTTTTTTGAATTCCATGTCCTCTCCTTTCTGGACATCCTGATCTTGATGGAACATATCCTTAAGGACCACCCTATGGAAGAACGTGAAGAAAATATAGTACTCTCTGAGTCCTTTTATTCAGCCTGTACATGGGATGGCTCGTTGGGCTGGGCACGGAATTCTAGGTTGAAAAGAATTTTGCCTCAGAAATTTTATGGATTGCTTTATTGTCCAGTCTTAATGAAGAGGAGGCCAGTTTTTATTTTTTTTCTAATTTTTTATCTATTGTAGGAGATTGGTTTTATATTCAATATTTTGAAAGATTACAATGATATGTCTTGACACAGATCTTCCAAAAGTTGTCATATTGGCCATTGGGAGGCCATTTTCATTTGAAGATACATGTTCTTTCCAAATATGACTTTGATAGTTTACTCCTTTCTGTTTCTCTTACTGGAATTCACAGTTACCTGTGGGTACTCTGTTATTGTTATTAATTGCTGTGTATTAAACTACCCCAAAAGTTAGTGGTTTAAAAGCATTCATTTTATCACACCCACAGATTCTGTGGATTTCAGATAGGGCACAGCAGGATGGCTTCTTCTATACTCCGAAGTCTAGGGGCTCAGCAGGGAAGACTTGAAAACCTGGTGATGACTCAAGGAGCTGGGGGCTGGAATCACCTGGAGACCTCTCCACTGAGGTGTCTGTTCACTGGGCTGAGGTGGTTTGAAGGCTGGGCTCAGCTGAGGCTGCCGACTGGTGTACCTACACACGGCCTAACTGGAATCCTCCCAGCATAGTTTCTGTATGCTGAGGGGGGGAGTCTGGACAGGGGGCTTTTGGAGATGGGCAAGAGGAGACTGCTAGGGTTCTTCTGACCTAGTCTCAGAAATTGCATCCTTTCTGCTTCATTTCTTTTGTTACTAGTGAGTCAGTAGAGTCAGCTCAGATCCCAGGGGAAGAGAAGTAGACCCCGTATCACTTCATTACAATAGAGATAAATAGCACCAAGTGGATTTCTAGTCTGTGTGAAAAATAACACTTCTGTCTTGGTATTGAAACATTTAAATTTTGATTGATACCCCCAGGTGAGTCCTTGTTCCTGGGGTGTTTTCTAGTTCTAGAACCCACTTATGAAAACAACAGGTGGTGAAGTATAAACAGAATGATCAAATGATCCATGTAGGACAAGCAGTAAATAGATTTGAGGGCATTTGGTAAGAAAGATGCTGGTGGACGTCCTGGGAGGGCTGCAGTAGCAACACCTTCCCAGGCCCAGGGGGCGAGTGTGCCGGTCAGCCGGCCCTGGAGAGCTGCTCCTTCATTTAGGACCACTGCACTGTGCTTTCTCCCCAGCATCTTATTACCAAGCCAAATCCAAGTTCCTTAATGCTGGCAGAGGACGTAAGTTTGTTCTTTTTGAAGCCTAATATTTCAGGAGCAAAATGAATAAAAGTAAATTTGGTCATCTGAGTGAAAAACCTCACAGAATATTTGGAAATGTAGATTGTTAGGTAAATAATAGTCTTCTTCTAAGTAAGGAGAATGGCTATATTCATGATAGTGAATGTGCTTAGTTTATCTGACCATATACAGTAAATTCAATGGTATATTCTATATCCTTAAATAGAAGATAAAATTGAGATTTAGTGTTTTAAATTTGAAATACCATTTGGAAAATATAATATGGGCACTCTGAAATACAAAAAGCACATGGCTCATGAACATCTTGCATGAACGTTACCACAATGTGCTTAAGGGCATTCTTCAGTTTTGTTAATTTCTTGTTCCTCATGGTCATAACTATAGCTGAAAGGGTAAAGAAAAGGTGTGTTCCTAAAATGTCAACCTTTTTTCCCCCATAGTTAATATTAAAAATAATATTGTATGCTATTGCAACTAATGCTTAAGTTACTAGGATAACCCACAAAAGTTTGACTCTATATTATTACTGAGTCAATACTGTAGCTTTAAAACAATTTTTTAATTTATTGATTTGAGAGGGAGAGAGAGAAAAATAATCAATTTGTTTTTCCACCCATTAATGCATTGACTGCTTCTTGTATGTGCCTTGACCAGGGATAGAACCTGCCACCTTGGTGTATCGGGACAATGATCTAACCAACACAGCTACGCAGCCATGGCCTCAATACTGTATCAAATATTATATTTTAGCAACTTTAATAAACAAATTTTTATAAACAATTTTATGACAACTTAAAACATTATTCTTGTGGGAAGATTTTTCTTGATTTATTAGAGACATTTTTTAGGCATACAACCTGTTTATAACCTAGGTATTGAGTGTATGTGAAAGTTTGTTTCAAATTCCAATGGATAAATTAAACATAAATGGAAAACACATGTGAAGCCTAGCTTTTTGGGTTTAAATTTATATTAACATTGAATATTAAAACCATCAATGTGATTACAATTGAATGAATAATATATAGCCCTTAAAAAAAAGAGGACAGCCCTGACTGGTGTGGCACATGGGGTTGAGCATCGTCCCACAAACCAAAAGGTTGCTGGTTCACTTCCTATCAGGGCATGTGCCCGGGTTACGGGCCAGGCCCCAGATCAGGGTCCTGCGGAGGTCACCAATTGATGCTTCTCTCACATCACACCTTTGATGTTTCTCTCCCTCTCTCCCTCCCTTTCTCCTTTCCCTTCTCTCTAAAATAAATAAATAAAATCTTAAAAAGGGATAAGGTGGTCACCCAGATTTGAAAGGAAGAAGTAAAACTATCTCCATTTGCAGATGACATGATCTTGCATATAGAAAATCCTAAGTAATCCACTAAATCTAAATGTAAGTTTCACATACTGTAGGCCAACTATATTAAATTAAGTCTGTTAAATATTTGTGAAATGCAATTTATATGAGAAGGCAGTTCAGGAGAAAGACCCAAATAGTTTAGATTAAAGGTACCATTGTGTGGTCCTATATGAATTTTCTCTGCAATAAGAAACAGAATTAAATCAATGAAATACATTTCATCCAGAGATAAAGAAAGCTACAGTATTAAGCATGAATGATACACTTACTTTTATTTCCTTGGCAGTCCTATTAGATTTCTAACATGCTTTTATAGATCGTTTCCTCCTCCTTTAAAAATGACTGAGTGTATCATAATGTGTAGCAACTAAAAGAAAATGCTAAAAGAAAGCAACATTAACTCTAGACTTGTGAGCGTTTAGAACAAGTATCTCTTTGAAAATAAAGAAGTCATGTTTTAAATGGCTTGCACTAGATACGACACATACCATATTTATAGCTTTATGCCAGCGTTCAAGTATTTTTTATTTTTAGATATCTGTGATTAAGTTAGGAAGAGTTTGTAAAATGTATTTTGATGCCACATTAAATTGTAACTACCTAGGTGTCTTTTCATAAGAACATTTTCACTGGTACTTGTATCCTGCTTTGTAAAAGCAGAAACTGTCCCTTATTTATACTGAAGCCACATGTGTGGCCTTCTTACTCATGGTGCAGATGTGATTTCAAGCAGTGGGTGGGTGCTCAGTGAATGCACACTGCTTATATTTGCAGAGTAGTTTTATCTGCATCCAGAGCCGGGGAGCCTCTTAGGGCTTTCCTTAGTGCCATAGCAAAGCAAATTAGAATGGCCTGGCTAACCACATCAATATGCATAATTGAGAAGCTACTCAATACTTTTAAAGATAAGTACTTTCCACTCTTTTCTTTGGCTATCAAATGTAACTTCAAATGTAACTTCATGTAAGTATTAACTATAATGTATTATTTTTAGGCTACTCTTTTATTACAGAAAACAAAATGCATATTGTTATACAGAAAATAACACGTAACCCTCGTGTGTATGTGCTAAAACTAAAGTGAACAAGTTCAAGGAAATTGAAAAATACTGCCTTCTAGGCAGGATGGCCTTGAACATCAATATGATTATAATGGAATGAATAATATATAGCCCTTTAAAAAAGGGATAAGGTAGGCACCCAGATTGGAAATGAAGAATAAAACTACCTATTTGCAGATGACATGATCTTGTATATAAAAAATCCTAAGTAATCCACTATAAAACTTTAAAATTAATAAATGAGGTCATCAGATGGCAGGGTGGGCACAGGGAGTCACATGTATTTTATACATTTGCAACGTACAATCCCACAATCAAATTAAGAAAAGTTTCACTTATAATAGAAAAAAAATACTCAAAAACAAAAGAAGTAAAACTTACACTTTGCAAACAAAAAATTGGTGAATGTCTAGACAGGCAAATCTACGGAAACAGAAAGTAAATTAGTGCTTGCCTGACGGTGGGGATAAGGGGTTGGGAGAAATGGGAATGACTGCTCATTGCTATGGGTGTCTTTTGGGGGTGATGAAGTTTTTGAATTAGATAGTGGTGATGGTTGTGTGGACTATGTGAATACAGTAGTCCCTCTATATTGCGGTTCACTTATCGCGGCCTCACTGTATTGCAGGATTTTTAAAAATATCATATTTAATTATTTATTGCAGATTTTTCGCTATATCATGGGATTTTGCGGTACTGTAAATGTGTGTTGTTAAAGTTATCTATGTTTAAGAGTGTAGAGTAAGTGTAAGTTTTCTACTTCACAGGGGGGTCTGGAACGTTATACCTGCGATAAGTGAGGGAATACTGTATACTAAAAACTATTGAAGTCGATACTTTAAATGGGTGAAATACGTGGTATGTGAATTATATCTGATAGCTGTTTTTTAAAAGATGAGAATAAGGTAAAGATAAAAATATTGATGTGAAAAGATATCTGTAGCTTAACATAAGAGTAGTACAGACTTCTGGCCAAGATGGAGGCGTAGACAGACATGCTGCATCTCCCTCCACATCTAAGAAGGAATACAACTACCTCAAAACTAGAAACAACCAGAAGTTCCAGAAAATCAAACTACATGGAAGTCCAGCAAACAAAGATATAAAGAAGAAATACTCATCCAGACAGGTAGGAGGGGTGGAGCTGGGGTGGAGAGGATTCGGTGTAGTGGTAACAGCGGCAGAGGCAGGCCAGCAAAAAGTGAAGTCACATGTTTTAAAATGTCGGGAGGGACACCTGGGGTGTGCTCCCAGCTCCTCACTGGACCTCGCAGCTCATGGTCCCAGCACCTGGGAAAATCAAGCCTCATTGCTTCTGACTGTGCAAACCAGTGGGGGTTGGGGTAGAGGCAGAAACTGCTGGTCTGTCAGCAGAGTCTGCTTGTTTAAAGGACCCCCACGGTCCTAGAATATCCGCAGATCTACCCACTCTGGGAACAAGGGCCAGGGCAACCGCTAGAGAGGTGCCAGTCTCATACAGAAGTGGGAGAAGTGCCTGGAAAAGGGGCGAGTGCTGGGCAGGCAGCATTGTTCCCTCTCAGACCCCTCCCCCACATACAGTGCCACAATGTGGTGAAACAGGTCACCCTGTACTGACAAATCCCTAAGGTTCTGCCCCTTAAAACGTAACAGGAGCAACAACTCTACCTGGGACACAGTGGCAAACGAACACAGGAGCCTGTCAGAATGAGGAGACAGAGAAGTATGGCCCAAAAGGGGCAATGGATCAAGGTTCCAGTGGGAGAACTAAGCGACGAGGAGATAGCCAACCTAACAGATGAGGAGATAGACAACCTAACAGAAGCAGAATTCAAAACACTGGTGATAAAGATGCTCACAGGCTTGACAGATATGCTTGAGTATGGCAAATGCATAAGAGAAGAAGTGAAGGCCATGCTAAGTGAAATGAAGGAAAACCCACACAAAACCAATGGTGAAGGGAAGGAAACCGGGATCCAAATCAATGATTTGGAACATAAAGAAGAAAAAAACAGTCAACCAGTGCAGAATGAGGAAGCAAGAATTGAAAAAAATGAGGAAACCTTCCCAAGTTTTGTGAAGGAGATGAACATACAGGTTCAGGAAGCACAGAGGGTCTCGGGTGAGCTGGACCCAGAGGGCACCACACCAGTACACATTATGATTGAGATGCCAAAGGTGAAAGATAAAGAGAGTCCTGGGGCAGCAAGAGAGAGACAGAGAGTTGCCTACAGGGGGTTGCCTATAGGACTATTAGCTGATTTATCAGAGGACACTTTGCAGGCAGGAAGGGACTGGCATGCAGTATTCAATGTGATGAAAGGCAACCTGCAACCAGGACTACTCTATTCAGCAAGGCTATCATTGGAATGGAAGGGCAGATAAAGTGCTTCCCAGACAAGGTAAAGCTAAAGGAGTTCATCATCACCAAGCCATTATTATATGAAATGTTAAAGGGACTTATTTAAGAAAAAGAAGATCAAAACAATGAAGACTAAAATGACAACAAACTCACACCAATCAACAACTGAATCTAAAAAATAAAAACAAAATTCAACTAAGCAAATCAGAATAAGAACATAATTATTGGTGTGGGGATCATTTAGAGGGTTATCATTTGGGAGCGGTGAGAGGAAGAAATGGGGAAATGGTATAGGCATTAAGAAGCATAATTGGTAGGTACAAAATAGACGTAGTAAAGTTAAGAATAATATAGGAAAGGGTGAAGCCAAAGAACTTATATGCATGACCCATGGACATGAACTAAGGGGGGTGGGATTGCTGGAGGGAAGGGTGGTACTGGGCAGAGGGGCGCAAAGGGGAAAAAAATTGGAACTACTGTAACAACATAATCAATAAAATATACTTAAAAAAAAAAAAAAGAGTAGTACGTGTTTCTGGTTAAATTTTTCCCCCCAAACACTACAGAGCTCAACTTGAGACACTGAAATTTGTTTGCATTTTCTCTACCTATGCTAGCTGAGTTCATATTCTTTTAAAAATTTTTTTGAGAACTGGAAAATATTATACTAATTTATAGAATAAATTGTTTTACTTTACTTTGTATGTAAAGAAGTCGTACATTAGCTTTTAGAATTAAATTTTTTTAGTCATTTATAAAGAAGAATTTACTTAGCTTTTGAATGGTTTTCTGTGTCATTCAGAAGTTTCTCTGAAATCCTTGGGAGCTTACCATTAGGAATAATCTCCCAGTCTTACTCCACAAAAAGTTGTAAAATAATTTTTTAAATTACTGTCCTTTGTGGAATAACATAAGAATGAGAAATTCAGAATAAACATAAGAAAATAAGCATTATAAATCCTCCCACAGATAAGTATTTTTAGGATTTGGTGTATTCCTTTCCAGGACATTGTTTTAAAAATAACAGATTTATTGAGGTATAAGTTATACTATACACTTAGTCCATTTAATCTCCCAGTACTTTCTAATGAACTTCTAAAGAGTAATGTGTGTACAGAAAATTACACAATATGTCAGTATGCAGCTTGATGGGTTTTCCCATCCACGTAAAGCTATGCATGTCAAGAAGCAGTAACTAATTGATTTTTAAATATTAAACCAACCTTTCTTCTTGGAATTTGGGATGTATTATCTCTTTTATGTATATCATTAGACTGGTTAGTTGATATTTAAAAATTTTTTACATCCATATTGAGGGAGATTGGTATATGATATTCCTTGTTATGTCTTTCTTAGCTTTTATGCTGGCCTCATAAAATGAATTGGGAAATATTCCACTTTTTCTGTCTCCAGAAAAGTTTATGTAAGATAGTTATTGTTTCTTTTCTAAATGTTTGGAAGACTTCACTGGTGAAGCAGTCTGGGCCTAGAGTTGTCTTCGAGAGAAGGTTTTTAGTTATGGATTTAATGTATTTCATAGATAGAGAGCTATATTATTTCTTCATTGGTTTTGGTGTTTTTACTAGGAATTTATCTGTTTCACTTAAATTTCCAAATATATTTTTGAAAATATTTTGAAATGTATACTTGAAAAATTTTCAAAACATTTTCTTAAGTATCTTGTTAATATCCGCAAGACCTGTGGTTATAGCCCCTTTTCTTTCCTAATATTGGTAATTATTTTTCTTTATTTGTCTTGCCAAGGTCTTATCAATTACATTGTCTTTACAAAGAACCAACTTTGGTTTTATTGAATCTATTGAATGTTTTCTATTTTATTTTTAAAAAAGGTTAAATTTATTCTCATGGTGGGGGGGCAGGAGGGAGAAGGGGGAAAGCGAGGAAGAGAGGGAGAGAGGGAGAGATTGACATTGATATTAATCAGTTGCCTCCTATACATGCCCTCATTGGGGAGTGAACCTGCATATGCCCTGATCAGGGATCGAGCTGATGATCTTTCGATGTATAGGATGACGCTCCAACCAACTGAAGCACACTGGCCAGGGCATTTTGTTATTTTCTTTTTCCTCTAATCTATTTCTTTCTAGTTTGTTTGTGTTTGATTGCTGTTTTTTATCTAATTTCCTGATATGGATACTTGAATTATTGATTTTCAGCCTCTTTTAGGCTGTACATTATCCTTTGAAGCACAGCTTTTGCTGCATTCTACATGTTTTTAAGTATATTTTATTGATTATGTTGTTACAGTAGTCCGAATTTTTTTTCCCTTTGCTCCCCTCCACCCAGTACCCGCCTTCCCTCCAGCAGTCCTATTCCCATCCCTTAGTTCATGTCCACGGGTTGTGCATATAACTTCTTTGTTCACCCTTTCCTATATTATTCTTAACTTCCCCCTGTCTATTTTGTACCAACCAATTATGCTTCTTAGTCCCAGCACCATTTCCCCATTTCTCCCGCTCCACCCTCCCAGCTGATAACCCTCCAATGTACCCCATACCTATGATTCTGTCTTATTCTGGTTTGCTTAGTTGGATTTTGTTTTTATTTTCTAGATTCAGTTGTTGATTGGTGTGAGTTTGTTGTCATTTCGGTGTTCATAGTTTTGATCTTCTTTTTCTTAAATAAGTCCCCTTAACATTTCATATAATAATGGCTTGGTGATGATGAACTCCTTTAGCTTTACCTTGTCTGGGAGGCACTTTATCTGCCCTTCCATTCTAAATGATAGCTTTGCTGGATAGAGTAATCTTGGTTGTAAGTCCTTGCTTTTCATCACATTGAATACTTCTTGCCAGCCCCTTCTAGCCTGCAAAGTTTTTTGAGAAATCAGCTGGGAGTCTTATAGGCACCCCTTTGTAGGTAACTCTCTGCTTTTTTCTTGCTGCTTTTAAGATTCTCTCTTTATCTTGAACCTTTGGCATTTTAATTATGATGTGTCTTGGTGTGGTCCTCTTTGAGTCTAGCTTGTTTGGGACTCCCTGTGCATCCTGGACTTGTATGTCTATTTCCTTGCCAAATTTGGGGATTTTTTCTTCATTATTTTTTCACATAAGCTTTCAATTTCTTGCTCTTCCTCTTCTCCTTCTGGCAACCCTATGATTCAGATGTTGACACGTTTAAAGTTTTCCCAGAGGTTCCTAAGCCTCTCCTCATTTTTTTCAATTCATGTTTCCTCACTCTGTACTGGGTGACTTTTATTTTTTCTCCTTTATGTTCCAAATCATTGATTTGAACCCCGATTTCCTTCCCTTCACCATTGGTTTTGTGTGGATTTCCCTTCATTTCATTTAGAATAGCCTTCACTTCTTCCCTTATGCGTTTGCTCTACTTAAGCATATCTGTCAAGCCTGTGAGCATCGTTTTTTTTTTTTGAAATCTTTCTTTTATTTTAAGTATATTTTATTGATTATGTTGTTACAGTAGTTCCAGTTTTTTCCCCTTTGCTCCCCTCTTCCCAGTACCCCCCTTCCCTCCAACAATCCCACCCCTCTTAGTTCATGTCCATGGGTCGTGCATATAAGTTCTTTCCTGTGAGCATCTTTATCACCAGTGTTTTGAACTCTGCATCTGTTAGATTGGCTGTCTCCTCATCGCTTAGTTCTCCCACTAGAACCTTGATCCATTCCCTCTTTTGGGGCATACTTCTGTCTCCTCATCTTGACAGGCTCCATTGTTTGCCTCTGTGTCTTAGGCAGAGCTGTCGCACCTGTTATGTTGTAAGGGGCAGAGCCTTAGGTATTCGTCAGTAATGAGTGACCCGTTTCACCCATTACAGTGGCGCTGTATGCGGGGGAGGGGTCTGAGAGGGAACAATGCCACTTACTCAGCACTCGCTCCTTTTCCAGGTACTTGTCCCACTTCCATATGGGATTGGCGCCTCTCTAACTGTTGACCTGGCTGGCGTTCCCAGAGTAGGTGGGTCTGTGGACGTTCTAGGACCATGGGGGCCCTTTAAACAAGTGGACTCTGCTGAGAGACTGGCAGTTTTCTTCCTCCACTTCGATCCTCACTGGTTTGCACAGTCAGGTCAGGAGCAATGAGGCTTTATTTTCTCTGGCGCTGAAACTGTGAGCCATGCGGTCTGATCTGGTGCTGAGAATGCTTCCCAGGTGTCCCTCTCTATTTTTTAAAACGTGTGGCTGTGCTTTCTGCTGGTCTGCCACAACCACTGCTGCTGCCGCCACCACACCGCGTCCTCTCCATCCCGGCTCCACCCCTCCTACCTGTTTGGATGAGTATTTCTTCTTTATATCTTTGTTTGTTGGACTTCCATGCATCTCGGTTTTCTGGAACTTCTGGTTGTCTCTAGTTTTGAGGTAGTTTTATTCCTTCTTAGTTGCAGAGGGAGATGCAGCGTGTCTGTCTAGGCCTCCATTTTGGCCAGAAGTCCTTATATCTTATTTTAAATATTAGCTTAAAATATTTTCTAATTTCCTTGTGATTTCTTTTTTTACTTACAGTTAATTCAGAACTGTTTTTGGGATTTCTAGTTATCTGTAATCCAAGAAAATACTTTTAAGATTTTAATCCTTTGAAATTTACTGAAACTTGTCTTATGGCTTTTTTATTTAAATCGTAACAAATTGCTTATACAGTGGTGGTCCTGTAAGAGTATAATGGAGCTGGAAAATTCATCACGTAGTGACATGGTGGACATCCTGAGGTCATAGTGCAACATATTACTCACATACTATGGTGATACCTGTGTAAACAGACCTACTGCACTGCCATTCATATAATTATGTACTGTACATAGACCTTGATAATAAGCAACTATGTTTCTGGTTTCTGTATTTACTAGGCTATACATTTAATCGTTATATTAGAGTGGACTCTTTCTGCTTATAAAAAGAAAAGTTTGCTATAACACAGTATGCCTTATCAAGCTGGTAGTAATCTCATACATCTTGTGTTTACATCTCTTGATTGCATTAATTTCTATTTGCTTGATTTAACCTTGTATGTTTTGTATGGTAGCATGTTTTACAGGCTTATAGCCTAGGAGCAATAGGCAGTACCATATAGCCTGGGTATGTAGTACAGTAGAATATACCATCTAGTTTTGTGTAAGTGCGCTCTACCGTGTTTGCACAAAACAAAATTGCCTAATGATGCCTCTCTCAGAATGTATCCCTGTTGTTAAATGGTTCACGACTGAACTTGGTTTTGATAATTGAGGTCTTAAGCTCTGATAACCCGGTGAATCCTCATATATAGGGACATATGAGTGATGGAGGCATTCTCGTTGCTGGATGTGCATAACTTTACCTCTTTGTTTTTCCCTCATTACTCTGTAAGGAATTGTTCTGCCAGCTATGTTCGTAAAGCTGGATATAATATAATTAAATTTCTCTTCAGTAAAATAATAATGAAATTATTGCTCTGTTTCTCTGAGATTGCTCCTACAGTTCCACTGAGTAGAGTTTTATGTGTTCCAGATCTTTTCAGTTACATAGTTATAATTTCTTGTGCTAGGTAACTGCTGGATGATTAAAAAACAAACAGACTAGTTTTTATGTTTCATTCTAGGGAGAAACCTTATTTGTCTTAGCCTCAAATTATTGGGAGGCCTCACTGTCACCCAGGATTAGCTGTATAATTTGTGAGGCCCAGGGAAGAATGAAAATATGGGGTACCTTGCTCAAAAATTATTATGAATTTCAACAGAGCAACAAAAGAGCATTAAACCAAGGGACCCTTCTGAACGCGCGCCCTGTGTCACTGCCTCATGCTTGTGAAGCTGGCTCTGCTGTCACCACTGTGGATAGGTTAACTCTTAACTGGAAACATTAAACCAGAAATTAAAATGGAAATTGTTAGAAGAATTTTTCAAATGCTCACATTGTACTTCCATAAATGTGGACTTTGAAATGCCTATTCCCAAACATGTGAAAAATCAGATTTTTCAAGTTTCCATATATAATTATAGTGCAGTTTGTTATATTTGCTAAATGCCTGTCTGTTGAGACAACCTCATATACTCAACTATGGGAACATTTTGCAAGTTCTTAAAAATATGACTACTTATAAAAATATTTCTTAAGAGAAATTTCATGTTGGTATATGACACTTGAGTAGACTTTTAAAACTTGGGATTGAACCAGAGAAGTATTACTCAGTAATTAGGTTTTAGAGACAATATTTAGAGAAAAAAGAACTTTAGGGGAAAATCTACGTGTTTAAGCTCAAAAGGGGTGGGGTGTGGTTTCATCAGGGTGTGTGTGTGTGTAAGTGGTTGATCAATTTTGAAATTTATAGAAGTAGGTATTCATTTAGAAGTTTTCTACAGAGACTGATTTTAGGCATTAATAATCATGTTCTACAATACCTTAAATCAGAAATATAATTGTGACTTATGTTTTATAAAAAAGCAGAGTTTGGTAGCTTTTCTGTATTAACTGTCAAAAGTACCACTTTTATGAATATGTAAATATATCCAAACATGTTAATTTCTGTGTCTTTTTGTTTTCAGAGTGTAATATAATAGAGAAATTATTCAAATGCATATATATATAAATGAATAATACATTTTGCTATGTGACACTTAATGAAAACCTGAATTTTAAATAAAACTCAATTTTGGGAAAAAGTCTAAAAGAAAACATATGAAAGTTCAGGGGTGACTATTTTTCTAATCAATTTTTAAAGCTAGTCTTCAAAAGTAATCCCCACATATTCTCATACTGGTAAATCTTTTCTGCAAGATAGTTTGGTCTTGACAAGGTACCTTCACCCAAAAAAGTTCTACTTCTAAGAATTTCTCTTAAAAAATTAGGGAAGTTTGCACAGTATACAACGAGGTCTGTCCAGAAAAAGTCCAACCATTGTTAATATAATGAGAATAGTTTGCAAGATGTCAGTGTAACCTCGCAGCCAAGGAGAGTGGACTGGAATGTGCATCCATGAACATCAATGACTTCACTGAATTAGTCATTGGGGACAGTAGACCCCGTTGAGTGAGCATGTGTACTGTGTGGCTGTCACATTCAAAAATGACTGAGTGAGTAGAGCAATGAATCTGTATCAGATTTTGCATTAAGCTTGAACATTCCTCTGTGGAAACCATTCGGATGATTCAGAAGGCTGCAGCTATGGCCAACTGGTGATTGGCAGCTTCATCACAACTCGGCCACTCATGCATCATGTCTTGTGCAGAGTTTTCTGGTGAAACATCAAATCACCCAGGTGACTCAGCCCCCCGGCAGCCCAGATTTGGCTCCCTGCGACTTCTGGCTTTTACCAAAACTCAAATCATCTTTGAAAGAGGAGAGATTTCAGACCATTCAGTGAGATTCGGGAAAATACAGTGGGGCAGTTGATGGCTGTTGGGAGAACTGTGTGAGGTCCCAAGGTGCCTACTTTGAAGGGGACTGAGGCGTCATTGTCCTGTGTACAATGTTTCTTGTATCTTCTTCAATAAATGCCTCTATTTTTCATATTACATGGATGGATACCTTCTGGACAGACCTTGTTTATAAGAATGTTTATTGCAGCATTGCTTTTAAGAGTGAAAAACTGGAAACAATGTATTATTCATTCAATAGAGCTAAATTATGGTGTATCCATTACAATGAACCATTAGATATATTGTTAATTATGGTGTATCCATAAATTGCAACCAGTGACAAGAGTAGACTTAGATTATAGAAGATGAGGGAAAAGGAGGGGAAGAAAGCTGAATAGAAGAGGAGTGCCAATATAGTTATCTTAAAAGTGGTAAGTCAAGGGAAATTGTCTATAAGTGATAGAAGAGAAAATAAAGGTATAATTATATTACCTAAAATTATCAAGGTAACCAATAAAGAATGTACGACTATGATAAAACTATATTGGGAGAAGGGAGAACTGGAGATGGGAAGTGATGGAAGTGGCCCATAGTGAGTCCAAGTCCATAGACAGTGTCTAAAAGGGATAAATGAAGACCTGTACCAGTCTGGATTTGTAGTTGTCATGTGCAGATAGAGTAGATTTAAGACATTTAAAAATTTTGTGAAGATGTAAAATTCAAGGATCTCATTGGATGTCACTAAAAAGGTTATCTTATTAAAATCTTAAAAATTTCAAAAAAATAATGATAAAAATCTTGGAAGCAGATAATTACAAAAGAATACTGGTAAAAAAGTGGAAATATTTTGGAAGTGATAAGTTAGGGGTATGTGTAATTATGTACATATTATTTTTAAAAGAGAAAGGACTCATGGACACAGACAACAGTGCGGTGACTGGGGGGCAGAGGGGAGTTGGGGGAGGTGGCAGAGGGTACGGGGGGATAAATGGTAACGGAAAAAATGCAATAAAAAATAAACTTAAAAAATTTGAAACATTTCAATACTGTATTTAATAATAAAGGAAAGTCTTAATATAGTTTCACGTGTAAAATATACATTGTATATATGATGACTACCTTTTTGTTTTTGAACATATATGTGAAATTTTTTAAAAAGCTTTGGAAAGATAAACATGAAATATTAATAATGTCTCTTGATAGTGGGATTAAACATGATTTTCACTTTCTTGTTTTCCATTATTCTCTTAAAAAACAATGAGCCTTATTACTTCTTTTTTTGTAATCAGGGAAAACATTATTTTGAAAAAGTAGTAATAGTGACATAGCTTTAAGCAGAGACTGTATATCTTTTTACATCTAACATCCAGCACAATGCTTGGCACATGAGAGATACCTCGTTACTGTTTGCCCATGTTTATGAAAGGTGTGTGTCAGTAAGTATCTCGTCTTTGCTTAATAAAAGCATGCCATGACCATTGGCAAAGAAAAATTATCTATTTTTAAGCAAAGTATATGTTACAAAAAACAGTGTGAGAGTAAAATGAAAAGCCTACAAAATGTGGTTGTCAAGTGAAAATAAGTTTTAAAAGAACATTCAATAAGCAATGGTCAGTGTTTTGCTGTGTTTTTCTTTTGCATAGGCAACACACTCACAGCATATAAAATTATTCAAGTGCGAAAATATAATGAAAAATTTCCTCCTACTACCAGGCTCTCTCCCTGGAGGCAGTCAAGATTTTTTGTTACGTTCTGTTGTTGTTGTTTTACAACCAATGATATTAATTCTTGTGTGTCTGTCAAAAAAATATACACAAATAAAATATGTATTTTTCCCTTTTTACATATGATAACATGTTATACATGTATACATATTTTTGTGTTTTGCTTTTCTAACTATATCTTAGTTTCACATTGGTACAGAAAAGAACATTGTCGTTCTTTTTTTATGGCTGCATATTTTCTTGTATTTATTGTATGGGCATATCATAATTGATTTAACCAATCTCCTATTAATAGACATTTAAGTTGCTTCCAAACTTTTTACTATTAACAATACAACAAAGAATTTCCTTTTTCATACACCATTTTACACTTGTATAAGTTTACCTATAGGATAAATTCCTAGAAGTAGACTTGCTGAATCAAGGGATACTTTGGTTTGTAAATTTAGTAGATTTGGCCAAATTGCCCACTAACATATATGAGAGATTTTATAGGTTATAATTTCCTAGGTATGACTGATAGCATTTAAGAATTTTTTATGTGCCAACATGACTGATCAAATTCTTGACAAAAGTATAAAGTATATACTTTTTTTGTCAGAGGAATAAAAGTTAAGATTTATTATAAACCATATTCTAAATATAATGGTTCAGTATATTTGGTGGGTAAAATACTGGGCATTGTTAAGGAGGAATCTGAAACCTAACAGAGGCACCATCCTAATCATGTATTAATTTAATATCTCATATTGTTATATTTGCAGTGTTGGTCTAAGCTTTGGATGCAGTAATACAAGAAAAACAGGATTGAGTTGGAAAGGGTAACTGAATAGCTGAGGATGATGTAGGCTAAAATATAAGTGGTCCCAGCTGGAAAAACAGATGACAATGAATGAGGGTAGGGTATGAAAACTAGATTTTATAAAATCATGAAAAATATGAATGTGCCACACTTTTTGATGAACATATGTTAGAATTTTAGAAGTTATGGATATATACTAAGTTGAATTCTGAAAATACTTTCTACCAGTAAGAGTTATAGAATGAGAACCCCCAAAATAAGTGAGTGCAAGATCACCAGTCAAAACTGTGCTGAGAAGAGCACTGTATGATATACGTTATAGAATAACCTGTTGTAATTGGGTTTTGAGAGAAAAGACCAATGACTTGATACATCTATTTAAAAAATATCTTCAGTTGAGCCCTAGCTGGGTGCCTTAAGTTGGCTGAAGCGTTGTCACATACATCAGAAGGTTGTGGGTTTATTTCTGTATCAAGGCACATACCTAGGTTGCTGGTTTGGTTTCTGGTTTGGGCAGATCACTGTTTTTCTCTCATGTTGATCTGTCTGTCCATCTCTCTCTCCTGCCTCCTCCCCACCTCCAAAATCATTAAATATATCCTTGGGTGAAGATTTAAAAAAAACAAAACTTCACTTGAATTGAAAAAAAAAAAAAAGAATTTATTTACCTGCAAGCCAAGCAGTTTACTGAAGTTCTGAAAACACGGAGAATGTTCTAGAAAGGGTTCAGTATGCAATGTTTCACTGTGACTAGCCACTTGGGTGTAGTCTGTTGTTGTAGGTAACAGCTTCAGAACCTTTGGAGAGAAGACTTAGCATAGTCTTTCCCTTCTTTTCCTTTCCCTATCTTTCTTCAAACATAAAAAGAGAAGTACAATACAAACTAAGTATTCTTTTCAGGCAGAGGTTTTTTATTCCTTAGCTGAGAGTGAAAAGATATCCTATGTAGATAACATAGCAGAATAATCAATAATATTGACAGACCTGAATTCTAGTTCTGCATGTTACACCTCGATCCTTGAATGTTTCGGTTCTTGAATAATTTGGTTCTTGACCAAGTTCATGGAAAAAATGGCTTGGTGTTGAACAAAACTTCGGTTTTCCATTCTTGACCCGAGGACCCTTTCATGCTGATACCTGTATGATTAGTCACACACCTCTCAGGCAACAAAGGAGATTAGATTTTCGAACAAATGGCTTCTCCAACAGTTTTCCGAACAAATTAAGTTCAAAAACTAAGGTTCCATTGTACTTCTTACCTATATAATCTTTGATCTTCAATTTCTTAGTTTATAAAATGACAACTGTAATTCATAGGGCTTTATGTGCTATTATATAAGAGAAAACTTGAGTAGGTGACTAGCGTCCTTTGAAGGGAGAAGAGAAACCCAGGAAATGTCTGTTAGCCTGTTTAGGTCTCAGTTTTGTGAGTTATAAAATGGAATTAATAGAGTCTTTTCTTGGATAATTAAATAAGACACACAATACAGTGCCTGGCATACACCGGCCCACAATAATTGTGAATTATTATTAACATTACTGCAGTCATATGATGTCTGCTGATGGAATTATAGGCGGTGTGGACTTAGCTCTACTCTGCAGGAAGGTAAACCTCCTAGCTTGGTGAGTTAGATAAAGCATTTTGCTCTGAAAGGTCATGAGTAGAAGGCAGGCACAGGGTGCACTCAGTGAAGTGTGACGGTGGGATGCCAAAAAAAATTGGGGTTTAAAGTAACAGCCCCCTTTATCCAAGCAGAAAACAGAGTCTGACGCAAGCAGTGTTTTCTAAATGGCTCTGAATGGAACAACCTACCAGGAAAATTTTCCATCTAGAGTACTGGTAATTAACCCAAATGAGACCACACTGCTGGAAAATCCAAGAGCAATGGAAAATAAAAAGGGCACCCTTGTATTGAATGGGTTAAGACTGTATTATACTTTAATTCAGAAACAAGTTTTGGTGGTTGGAAAAAGTTAAAAGTAATTAATTCTGCAGTAAACTGTGTTAGATTAAATTTATTGAGGGGGAATTCAAATTCTATATCAAATCTCTAATTCTAGATCTAGGGTCTAGATTTTGATCAAGTGTTACTCTCCAATCCCGATTGAAATTTCCTTAGTACAGTTTGGACCTTAAGAAACTCACAGAGTAAGTAAAAACCATTCCAAGAAACAATATTTTTGTCTGTATAAAATTTGGGGGTCATGTTTTTACTGTCCTTTTATCTTTGCTCCTGCCATTTATCATGTTGGTTTCCCTTATGTATTGTGGCTTACAACCCACGACCCAGTAGCTAGAATTTTAGACTAGTCCATTAAATTGAGGCAACATTTACTGAGTATCTGTTGGGTGCCAGGCAGTGTGCCAAATGCAAGGAAAATAGAGACAGGTAAGACATAGTTCTTCTCCTCCTCAAGGTATTCATAGTCTTAGCAGGTGATACGAGTTGATGATGATGATAATAATTATAGCGAACATTTATAGAGCACTTAAATCTGCTTGCTCTGTAACTGTATAAGTGCCTTATGTGCATGAACTCAGTCCTCAGAAGGGCTTTGATGCAGGTACTATTATTTCATTTTATAGGTGAAGACGCTAAGGTACAAAAATTCCAGACCTGGGGTGGCAGATCTGAAATTGGTTGCAGGCTCTCTGAGTCGACTATGCCAGATAGACCCTGAGTTAATTAAGCTTTGGTAAGGGTTTAACTTATTAAAATTATGACTTTTAAAATCTATTTTTCTTTAAAGCTTAAAATATAACAAATCCACTAAAATTTCATTACTTGCTAGTTCTTTTGTTGATGCTCAAATGCTTTTAAATTCAACAGATGGAATTCCCATATTAATACTATTTATAAACTTGATTGGAGTTTCTTAAACATTTCAAACCATTCTTACAGATTTAATATCTCTGATTTCTTCAAGTACTTCAAACTTCTCCTAATAAGTAAATCAAGTAAGTCTTTAAGACAAGACTAATAAGTTAGATAGTCTCTTAAGAATTTTAAACATTTTTTAAAAAGCATATACTAATGAGCATAATAGTTATAAAATTACCATAAATATATACATAGAATATCACTGCTATTTAAATTCATTTTTCCAACAAAGATGGAAAGAATTACCATTTCAAACCTATTACAGGATTGTGGGTTGGAGATACAGGGCTGGGTCAGTAACTGCCCCAGCTTGTATTGACTTAAACCCCTGTTTAGTAATGGGACCATCCATGCCTGGGCTGTTTTCTGTTTGCTGTACTTACCCAGTGTTTGACTAGAGTCTCCTATCTGCTTTAGAAGTGACAGGATTCTGCAGACCCTACCCAGACTTCATCTCTACTGTCTGATTTGCATTGATTGAACTTTGTCTGGTAATCATATGAATTAATAACAGTTTAAATAACTATTATTAAAGATTCAGCTACACCATAATTCTATACCCAGGACCATCTTTAACACAAGCAGCACTTTGTGTGAATTAAGAGAAAGCTGCCCCTCTAAGATGAATTACAAAAAGGCCCCAGCTCCAGACTCAAGGTTCATAAGCTTTACTGGATTTTAACCTGTGCTTGCCCTCTTTACCACAAGTATCACATTGCTTGTAAAGTACCCCCCCCTTTTAATTGTCATGCAAAGATATGTTTATTCATATGAGGGAGAGGAAAGGAGGGAGAGTGGGAGAGAGGAGAGAGAGAGAGGGAGGGGGAGAGAGAGAGAGAGAGAGAGAGAGAGAGAGAGAGAGAGAGAGAGAGAGAGAGAGAAAGAATTATCTATGTGAGAGAGAAACATAAATCAGTTGCCTTCCATAAGCATCCTGACAGGGGATTGAACCCACATCCTAGGTATGTATGTGCCCTGACTGGGAATCAATCCCACAGCCTTTGGTGCACAGGACAACACTCCAACCAGCTGAGCTACCTGGCCAGGGCAAGATTTCTCCCCTTTAGGAGTACCCTTAAGACTCATGAATTTTTACAAAATTAATGGCCAAAATGCTATTTGACACTTTAAATTGTTTCTTTCTAGACTCTCTAGCAAAAATAAGATATTCTAGCCATGTCTTGATTTTTCCCCCCCCCCTGGACTGCACTAGAATCAGCCATTCTTCATGGAGCTGGTAGCTTTGGTGGCGAAGTAGTATTAGATTCTGTTAGATATATTAGAGATTCAATTACATATCAAATTGTTCTGTTGGATTACTGATACTGCTCTATAGCGACAAAGCTCTAAAAGATCTATTTTTAAAGAGTCGTGGTGTTTCCAGTTTAACTTTATTAAATCCTTGAAGTGTAGTATTCTAAGTGAAAAGGTTTTCCATCTGTCTGTTCTGTTTTGAGCCACTAGCTTGTTTCCCCCATGTTTATTTACACTTACTTACGAACTTTGATGGGTGCGGCCATGCCAGACTGTGTGGTCCACACTTTCTGTGATGCCATTGGATGTGTGCCTAATTAGATCCTGCTCCTTCAGCCAGGCTTCGTATGTGATCACTGTTTCGTCGTATGTTCAGTAGGAAAGACAGACTTCCAGCCCCCAGTTCCTAACGTCACCTTCCTCTCACCGGCAGGCGCTTCCTCTTGGTGTCATTGTGAATACCCCACCGGGTCTCTGCTGCTTTGCGCCCTTCCCTGTGTCTGCTCCTCCCTTTCTTTTGTCTTCTCAGTCTCAAACCCCATCTCACTGTAACATGGGGCTTTTTTTTTTTTAAGTGCTTTTAGTACTTGGTCAAATACTTTAATTTTCTATTCAAAAAAAAAAAAAAAAAAAAAGCAGGTGAATCAAACACATCTCTCCTTTAGGTTTTCTTTAAACCTGATATTAAGTTGCCTCAGTGGAGAGGATATTAATGGGGCTCAACTGTTAATATATTTATAATGTTTTATTTCTTAAACTGGATGGTAGGTACATAGATGTTTTTTATTTATTGATTGCTTGATTGACTTGAGAGAGAGGTATTTATGCACTTATTGGCTGTTTCTTGTATGCGCCCTGACCAGGGATTGAACCCACAAACTTGACATATGAGGATGACGCTCTAACCAACTGAGCTACCTGGCCAGGAAGATGGTTGTTGTAGTTGTTGTTTTAGGCAATTTGCTTTTACTGATTCTTTCCAGAGAATTTATCATGGAAACGACAACTCTGTTTTTATTCTCAACAGTTTCTGTAATGTTTAAATTATATTAATTGCAGCACCAAGTAGAGATATTACAACTAGGTTTGAGAACAAAAATAACCAATTCTGTGCTGGCCGGTGTGGCTCAGTTGGTTGGAGCATTGTTCCCGTAAATCAAGAGGTCATGGGTTCAATTCTTGGTCAGAGCACATGCCTGGGTTGTGGGTTCAGTCCTAGTTGAGGGTGTGCGAGAGGCAACCAATTAATATTTCTCTTTCACGTTGATGTTTCTCTTCCTGTCTCTCTCCCTCCCTTCCCCTCTCTCTAAAATCAATAAGCATGTCCTTGGGTGAGGATGAAAAAAACAAAAACAAAAACACAATTCTTTGTAAACATCCTACTTAATCTATGGGAGTATGCAGAGGACTAGATAAAGCATTTAGTGTGTGGGGGGGGCCTCAGTCTGTGTTTTTACAGGGAGAATGGAATGTGTCAGTGAATTAGCTTGCTGTTTCATTGAGGCCACTTAAAATACAGCCTATCATATTGTAATTTTACTTGTCTTGTTTTCCCCACTAGGCTCGCAGTTCCTTGACAGGAAAGGCTAGTCTTATTTGCATGTGTTTTTGTTGTAACTGTAGTGTTTAGTACAGTGTCTAGCATGTAGCGAGTGCTCAGTAAAAATATTTGTTGAACGAATCCATGACCAGAGGAGACCATATTGACCTCAAGTGAGTTCTGATCTTATAGTAATCTTCACAATATCTTTGCAAACGTCAGGGTTTGTGTGATCATTGCATATAATTTATACTTTCATTGGTTTTTCCTCTCATTCCCTCAGTCTTTGAGTCTTCTCTGCTCTGTGCCAACTTCCTTCTACTTATTGTGCATTGCAAGCTACCTGTGTTTATTGTCATTCCATTTTCCTGACAAAGATGCAAAAAAAAAAAAAAAAAAAAGAAGAACAAAGAAAAAAGTGTTAACCGTTTTGCTGCAATGACACTATGCAGAAAGAGAGATGAGTCCTAGGAAAATACAAAGTCGTTCCGTAGTTCTCTATTCTAGAGCTTAACCAATCCCAGGAACTGAAGTCTTCTGTTTCTTCACAGAGGAGATATGACAAAGGCAGTGGCTGTACAAGCTTCCTTCATGGGCCGCCCTCCCCACTGCCTCATCCAGTAGGCGGGAGCAACCACTTCTAGAGGTGAGAGGGGAGGGAGGACAATCTCCATAACCCATGTGATCCACCCAGCCACCAAATTACGGTTCTGAGAAAGAGAGTGAACAATTTGTAGCGTTGCTACAGTGTGAAGGACTTGAAAACAAAACAAGCCTACATAGGATTGAATGCTGAGGTGGTAAAACATTATGCTCTTTGATAGAAGCCTATAACCTATATTTTAAAAGAAGCTACTTGTGGCTGAATAATCCTAATTATTCCAAGACCCTGTTTCTGTAGCTGTTAAAAGGTATTATACGTGTACATTTGAGATGATTTTTAATTTCCAGAACCAGGGCAGAGTTCATTAAAAATATAAGCATTATCGTTTATGGATTACTTACTATGTGTTGGGCACTGTGTTACATTCCACATTTTTTTCATTCATTTTTTTTTCATAGTAAACTAAGAATTGATCTCTGTTTTACAGATGATTGCAGTGAGAGAGGCCAAGAGAGGGGAACTGACTTGTTCTCGGTCATATAGCTAGTATGTAGCAGAAACAAGATATCTGAGCCCACACCTGTCTTATTCGAGTTTAGATGCGTAAGTCCTGACAGTATGCTCTAGGGTCCCATCACACATATTTGAACTCCAAAAATTGTGACTTCTGGTGAGGGATCAGTGACTAAGGATGACCTAGATTTTCTGAATGTTATGTCAGGAGTCAAGGTGATGGTCTTATTAGACAGTTGAAGTACCTTCTTCAGAAAGCTTAAGACATGTCATTTTTATTGAGGGTGGTAAAAGGATGATATGTTTCTAAAGATCTACATAATAAGCAAAAGAATATTGAGTTCCTTTGAACATTCATTCAGTAAACTTAATGCATATCTTTTTTTTACTTGATAAGCCATCATATTCAATATCTGAGTCTTGATTTTCAGGCTGAATTCCTGTTGTATATTTAAGAAGACAATGAAAATTCTTTCAAGATAATCTTGGGCTCAACAGGAAGGAGCACAGGGTTTGATTTCTACTTGTTTTTCAAGCCGGCTTCATCTGGGGACAAACTCTATTGTAACTTTCCTAGAATTTGGTGCCAGTAGGACTTAAAATAATAAAATCAGAACAATTAAATTAAATGGGAAATAAGTCTTTTATGTACAAGGCCTTAGGTTAGGTAACAATTGGTCACTCTTCTGGGAAACGGTTGCTAAAATTACAGACCACCAGCAGCTACTGATTGGCCTCATTTATTACATTGTATCCCAGGAAGAAAAACAATCTCTTGTGGCAACAACTGCAAAGATAATATCATTTTTCCTAATCTTCGTCCCCCTTCCTATTTTCTTATGATTAATTTGAACTATTTATTTAGCATTTATTGAGAATATTATATACCAGACATGGTGCTAGCTTCTGGGGCTTTAGATAGGAAAGAGAACTCATGCCTTTAAGAATCTCACAGTGTAGTAAAGGAGAGATAACATTATACTACAGAATAGTAAATGCTCTGATGGAACTAGTGAAGGCTGTGTGAGAACACAGAGACAGGATAACCAAACCCAGCTGGCAGAGGTGAGGTCAGGGAGACTTCCAGGGTGAGAGGATATTTGAATTGCATCATCGAGGAAGAATAAGAGTAAAGAAGCCAAAGGGAGGAAGGTGTTCTTGGCAGAGGAAACATGAAATAGTATGCATAGATGGGAGAATGTGGAAAGTGTGGTATGGCACGGAATGAGCAAAGATGTGGGACATGAAGCTAGAAAAGCATCTACGGATCCCAGCGTGACGGGCATTATAGGCTGTACTGAAGCATTTCAACTATAGTATTCCCTCACTTATTGCGGGTATTACATTCTAGACCCCCTGCAATAGGTGAAAGTCTGCGAAGTAGGAACCTTACATTTATATTAGTATTTATATATATATTTAAGGCTTTATAAACCCTTCCCACACACTTATAAACCGTTCTCAGTCTCTTACTAACCTTTCCCACTCCCTTATTAACCTTTTCCACACTTTTATAAACACTACTTATGTTCTTAAACATATTCTACACTCTTAAACCTATGTAACTTTAACAACATACGTATACAGTACCGCAAAATCCTGCGATATAGTGAAAAATCCAAGATAAATAATTAAATATAATATTTTAAAAATCCCATGATACAGTGAGGCTGTGATAAGTGAACTGCAATCTAGAGAAGGACTACTGTACCCTAAATGTAATGGAAAGCCATTAAAGAACTTTAAGTAGGGGAATAACGTGGTCAGATTTGCTTTTTAGGAAGATTACTATGGCATCAGTTAGATGGCTTTGAAGAGATATGTTCAAGTGGGAAAGATAGAAGGTTGTTGCAGTTCAGAAGAGAAATAACGAGGACTTGTAACTCAGGTGAGCTTGCTGTGGGGATGGAGAATGTGGGAGAGATTCAATAAATATGTGGGAGGTAATCTTAAGTTTGGAACTCAACACAGTGTTCAGTTCCCAATTTGTCATAGCAGGGTGACATGGGAGGAAAAGGAGGAGTCCAAGGTGACTCTCACAACTTCTCATCTCACATATATCCTGGTGCCATGAATCAGCAAGAGCAGCAGAAGGGGAGAAACGGGTCTGGTAAAGAAGCTGATAAGATTTAGATTTAGATTTGGGTGTCTTGAGATGCTCGTCGGACAAGTGAAGAGGACCAAGCAGGCAGTTGGGATGTTTTTGTATCTGAAATTAGGAAAAAAGATTGAACTGGGGATGGTACTAGTATATAGATTTGAGAGATTTCAGTCTCTGTTAATGTCTGCTTTTGTTACAGCTCCTTGACTAGTATGTAGTGAAAAGCAGGCTGACCATAAAGCTAATTAAGTTTAAGCTTAAGGGCCTCACATGCATGGGTCCTGGCAAGAGCCCTTGCAAATGTGTTTACGTGGTTATGTTTTTGTAAAATTTGAAAAATCCAGATAATTTATACAATTGGTCAAAGTAGTTCTCTTGCCACTTCACATTACCCCCTCTTACTTTTCTTGTGTCTGTGATGTTGGTGTGGTCCCAGGCAAGTTTGGGAATCCGGCTGTGGGGAAGTTGAGCTGGGGATACATTTAGTTTGGGTTTGCAGTCACTTCATGTAGTTATTGCTGGCTACCCCAGTGTGGGAGTGCCATTGAGAAATACTCCTGCCCATTGTGCCAACTCACCCAGTATTGTGACAAAGGTGCAGCCCCAGCATTGTCTCGAGAGAGGAATATGTCGTAACATACCTGGCACTAGAATTATGGGAATGAAAGAGGATGAAATGTGTGCAGCTAGAAACTGATCAGCAGAAAAACTTGACACTTAACCTGATTCTATCTTAGCCTGAAGGGCAGCCTGGTATGAAGGCTGACATGTAAGGAAGTTTATTTGGAATGGGATGCTGGGGAGCAGGAGTTCAGGTTCAGGACAAGGGAAGAGAAACAGGAAGGAGGGAAGGAAAACTCCAGGATGTGATAGCACATTGAGGATGTGGTAGCAACAGGTGTCCTACCCTACCGGGGGCCTTCTCAGGAGCCTTACAGAATGCTCGGCACTGTCTGCTGGAATACAGAATGGGAAAGTCCCCTCCCATGGGCACAAACTCCTCCCCATCTCTGGACTGCACACGCATAACTGTGGAGTGGGTGCCGGGAGAAGTCCTAAGGCAGAAGTGAGAGTGTGCTGAGCTGTACCGTGAGCTGGCCGTCTGCTTGCACTTGCTCGGGCAGGAACTCAGGCCAAGCCTGTGTGGAACTGGTCACTGTGGTAGTGGAAGGAGTAAGCCTGGGGCCTAGAGGATTCTGGGGTGGCGTTTAAGAGATGTCTAATGTTGACAGAGATTCTACTCTCATTCATTCCTAATCAAAAGAAACATTCTGTCCTGTAGGATTGTATAGAGTAACACAATCTATGCAGTTATAAATCTACATTCTTTTTTTCCTTATTGAGGAGCATCACACAAAATAGACTATTGGAATTGCTCTGTAAGGCACAAACTTGTAACAGTACTGTAAATTTCACTCAACATGCTACTACTGTTAACCATTTCTTTGCAGAATTTTTTTATATATATGCAGTTATACAAATGGGATTATATTATGTTTACTATTCAGTTTTTTCTTAATGTATTTGGTTAACTTTTCATAAAAATTTGAAAAACTTCTCAAGAATATGTAGGTCTTTGATTCTTTTTAAAAGCAGCATAATATTCCATTTTATGGCTATACTAGAATTAATTTAATCAGGCTTCAATTGATGCACATTGAGGAAGTGATTTTTTTTTCTCATAGAAATAGAAAAACTTCTTTTATTTCCTACACATTTTAAAGAGATACTGGCTGGAAGGAAAATAATGAGAAGGTGAGAAGGAATTGTGAATGAATTTGTAGTAGAGAATGTTTAGCTTTTAAAGTCATTGATTACATCTTTTCTCTTCTGTAATGACAATGAAGTGTTTAAGGTTTCTAGGGAGAGAAAACAGAAGAATAAAGTGCTAGGACTTTTATCTCAGGACAGTGAGAAACCTGAAAATATTTATGCCCCCTTTATTTTTTTTAAGTTTATTATTTGCAAAAAAATTATAGGTGGGATTAATACATTGGATAGGAATATGAACTAGATTACTTGTAATTTTCCTTCCAACTCTAGGACTCAGTGACTTTTGATAGTTTTGGTAGCCCTGTTCCCTCAAATCACATAATTATTAATTATATAGTAATATATAATTATTAACTTATATTAACTGTATACTAATATATAATAGCAATCCCACATTCTCATCATCAAGCATCATCAGGAAAGACTTCATGAAAAGAGGAGATTTGAGTGAGAAAAGAGGATAACGTCTACTTTTAACAGAACCAGCCCTTAGTTTCCCCTTGAAGCAGGTTTAAAAGGAACTAACGACCTCACCCTTCCCCTTAAAATGCTTACTCCTAAAGCAAGTATATGGTGTGGTTTAATCACTTGGTCTAGCGTTAGGTAATTATTGTTCACTGTGCATATGATAGGAGGATCAAGTTTTTTTATGTATGACTGTAAATACCAGTCTTGTCTATTTATGTTGTAGAAATCATCTGAGAAATGAGTTTAGTTGAAATCAAGAGCTTTGGACTATAAAACAAAATATTATAAAATAAATGATTATTGGTCCAAAACCTAAGACATGAGGGAGAGAAGAGAAAATCATAAAATTAAAACTGATATTTAGCCTTAGTAGCAGAAATATATTTTTGTATTTAAAATCTTCTCTTATTGGATATGTTGGACTATTAGTACTAGTGTAGTCTGTCTTCCATCCTTACAAAGACTACAAGTCTAAAGGAAAGACAGAAATAGACTCGTTGGTTCTAAAATAAACCCCACAGTTCTATAGAAGAACTACCTGTCTCTTGGGAAAGATGAGAAGGTTCCCATCATCTCAGCCTGGAAGCCATCTTTTGTCTTAGCCACGTTTTCCATTGCTGATCATTTACTAGGAAAACATTCCAGTGAGTGTACAGTGAGAGTTACAGACCACCAAAAAAGATGAAGTGGAGATGCCCAGCATGCCTCGCTATTTATGAGAAAATATTTCCCGAAAAGATGGGAAAGCTCAAGTCTTTAAATACTCCGGGAGAGAGGAATAATGGAAAAAACTCTTCAGTTTCTGTTCTGTTGGTTCACATGACTTTCTCACAAATCACTCTGATGGGACAAGTCACGTAATGATTGGTATCTTCCATGAATTGACTCACTTGGGCTTTTGGCTGAGGTATCTGACAGCAAGACTCAAGAAGAAGCAAGCCGAGAACAAGCTGGTGGTGGTGTGGGAAAGGGAGCCCGTCCATTGTGTGTTGGCCTGGAATGCTGACCTTGCTGGGAGGAGCAAAGGGCCGTCTTGAATGGAGTAGGGCCCTTGGATGCCTTTAAGTAAATAATTTGGCTTCTTGTCTTTTAAGTCCAGCCACAGTTTAGTCTAGCTTAATTTTTTGTTGTTGTTTGTTTCAAGTGATTACTTTACTTGCTACTTCTACAAGGAAGTTCACTGAGCGTTTCTCTGGCCCAGCCCACATATATTAGTTTGTCTTTGTAGACAGTCATTCCTTGTCTTGGGTTTGGGAAATGAAAATGTAATCTAATCCTAATTTCCTTTTGGTATCTGCTTTCTAAATCCCTTTGTGTTGTGGGTTTTGAGTCTGTCAGTCATGGTTCAAAAGCAGAACTGTGGAGGACAGACACACACACACCATTCATTAAGGGATTTACTATAAGGAACAGGTTTATGTATGTAATTGTAATCTAAGAAAGTCCAGTGTCAATAGCACAGGCCATCAGGAAGGTCTAGTCAGAAACAGGCTGGAACCCACTGGCGTGGTCTGCAATGGTCAGGGGCAACTTCTCTTTCTCAGAGGCGGGAGGAGACTCGACTTGGGAATGGTGAACACAAAGTGCAATTTACAGAGGATGTATGATAGATTGTACACCTGAAACCTATGTAATTTTATTAAGCAATGTCACCCCAATAAATTCAACAAAAAAAAAAGCAAGCCTGCACCCTGCTTCTAAGGCCTTCCAGCTGATTAAGACAGTCCCACTCAGGATACCCTCACTTAAAACTAACCCATGAGGGACTTTACACCTGCAAAATCCCTTTACAGCAGCACCTCAGTTAGTGTTTAACTACTGGGGCTGTTACCTATCCAACTAGACATATCAAAAAATCTATCACATTGTGGGAAGCCAGAAACGCTGCCTGGAAGATAATCCTGCCACAGAGGCGTCTCTGCTGCTCTCCAAGAAGTCCTCTCTGGGCCTTCTCAGTCGTGTAACAGCCTGCTGTGTCTGCCTCAGCCAGGGGGCCCGGTGCGCCGACCTTGTCAGGCTTGGACCCCATTCCTGAGTTTTCCAACTTGCACGCAAAACAAGTTTTCGTTGACCAAAATACGTTTTCCTGCTAATTGCCATTTAGTGAGCTTTTAAATATTTGTTTAGACTCACAAGCTAAAGCTAAGAGCCATTGCCAATAGAAAACTAAGCACTTGTTTCACCAGAGAAGCTATTAAAATGACCTGTTTTGAGGTGGGAAGGGAAGTACATGTGGTTATAAAAGGGCAGCATCAGAGATCCTTGTGGTGGAAGTTTGGTTCTGTGTCAGTGTCACTCTCCTGGTGGTTTTACTGTGCTGTGGTTTTAGAAGTTGTTACCATTGGGGGAAACTGGGTAAAAGTACATGGGATCTTGGGTAAAACTACACCAGATCTTTGTTATTTCTTTCAACTGCATAAGAATGTGCAGTTGTCTCAAAACAAAAATTCTAATTTAAAAACAATTCATGATATAAATAATTATTTTCTAATTCATCTTTTTAAAAAATGTCTTTTTAAGGAGGTAGACATTGTATACTAGTGCTGTGCTGGGTATAAGTACTTGCTCAATATTTATTTGACTACTGGAAGAAAGTATGCCTGATGGGAAAACTATAGTTGATAGGTGAGCACAGTGTTTAATATAAAAATGTTTTGTAAAACTCAAGGTTAAATTCTTAAATGAAATGCTGGGCATACTGTAGTAAAAAAATGGCGTCTTCACTTTGAAATAATAACTGGCAGAAGATAATGGTTATAACCGAAAAAAATAATGCCAGACAAGATATAAAATTTAAGTCCAGAGGGAACCTCTAAAAATGTGGAGGAGATAGTTTTAGGACAAGTGAAATATCATTTTAGCCCAGAAAACTGTATTGATTGAAAATAAATGTATGTTCAAAGGACTTAAATTTGTGGATTCACTCAGTAAATGTTTGTGTGCCTACAACGAGCCAAGCAGGTATCTGCAGTTTTAATGTATTTCAGAACTTTTCTAACATGTAAATGTTGATGTCCTTGAAGGCAGCCATACATTACCCAGATCTCCACATGTGTGGGATTTTATCAGTATATATATTTCTGATCTTAATGCATAAGAGATTTTTATGGAAAAGTGAAATTGAACCAGTCAACAATAATAAAATTTATTTTCAAGATATCCACAAACATAATTCTTTTAACCATTAATTGTCTGAAAATATATATTTTTTCCTCTTTTTTTCAGGTATTTCTATTTTAGGATGTAGAATAAGAAACTTCCGTTGAGAATGGAAAGGTTGGGTGGGGGCGAGAATGCGAAGGTGGAAACAAACTCAGTTTAAATGTTAAGAACCAGGCATTTATAGCAAACAGAAGCAAGCCTGAGACAGTGAGAGGGGTTGCCTCCAGGCACAGCCCAGGGCCCTGGGGAGCCTGGCCGGTGGGCTCAGAATCCTGCACTGGGTGGGCCAGTCACCTTTGGGGAAGGCATCTGCTTTGCCTCTCCTGGGGAAAAAAAGATTTTAAAAAAGTCCTTTAGAGTCTGAGTATCTCAGTGAATGGCTGCCTCCTTAATTTCAGAGTGTGAGTGGCTAAGGAACAGCAGACCTGTTCCCTGAAAACTATTATAATCTATTAAATAATAGGTAAATTCAGGGTTCTATCCTGGAAATTGTCCTGTTAAGAAATACCATCTGTATCAAAAAACCCTACTCTTACACAACAACAACAACAAAAAAGCTAATTTTTTGGAAGCCACGATCCCATATTCCACCGCAGGAAACCTCCTGGCGGACCTGACCCAACTGGGAGTGAGGGGGTGAGTGGGGAGCTGACTCCCACGGGCCTGGAGTGGAGGCGCTGTCCTGTTAGGGAGACCTGGGGCAGCCACTTACGGTTGGTCATTGGCATTTTTGGAAGTAGTAAACCTTTTGGTAAAAAGGGGCTTTTGTCTCCCAGAATAGCAACTGTTATCATCACTTAAAACCAGTAATTTCTATATACAGCAAGTGCTTCTATATATATGCTCATGTATTGTTTATATAGGACTATTTTAAGATCTGTGTTACATTTTTCTGGTCTATTTTATGGTGGGAAAATTCAATTGGAAAAAATGCACTTAGCTCTGATGGGGATGGTAAGGTAAAATAAGTACTTAAAAAAAAGCATGAAGTTTGTTGTTTTTATTTTAGCTTTAAAACAGTACAGAAATAGTAAGGTGATAGCTTGCTAAATTACCCTGTATTGCTTCTCCTTCAGCAGACGTAACCATTGCACTCATGTTACAGTACCAGATCTATCACCATATTAATCAGTAGAAGAACTGCAGACATGGACATATAAGAACTCAACCATGTATTCATTACAAAAATCTGTGAGAAAACGGCTTTCTGTGTTTGTGTAATGTGGCTTTTAACTCAGGGTTTATTTTTCTGTTGATTTTGCAGCTGTTGAATTGAGAGGGCAATGGGAGGGAAAGGACCTATCTGCCAATAAGAGGAATGTGGGTGTAGAGACTTGGGCACCCCCAGAGCCCAGGTGTGGCAGTGGCAGCCATCCCCGTGGGTCGGGGAGGGCAGTGAATGAAGGGACTGGGGCACCGTGATTCCTGACCTTTCCCCGAGGAGAGGGGCCCCTTCCTACCCATTCTGTGGGGATGGGGAAAACCATGGAGGTCATGATTGGAGAAAATCAAGTATTTTGATCGGCTGGACAGTGAAAACATGAGAGGTATATAGAGACTGAAGGATGGAAGGATGGTGTGTTTGGGCACCAGGCTCTGATGGCCTTTAAGAAGCTTTTTCCTTAGTCCAGTTGTTGATAGGAAATGAGCACTTTTGAGTGATTATGGGTATGATGTGGTTTCATAAGTTTTTACCTTTGTGTGTCTAGGAGTAGGAGAGAGATTGGAGTGTTAGATATTGTGCTAGACTTGGTGGGGGCTGGAGATGTGGAGTAGTCATCAGGGAGTTTATGGTCTCATCTGGGAGACCATTAGCCTGTGGTAAATTGAGGTGCAAGTGTGCAGGTGATAAATTGTGGGGTGAGGAGGCCTAAGAACCGAATGGTTGCTTTTTATTTCAGAGATTTGAAGGCTACTCTCATGTCTTGTCCCTGTCCAGGTTTCTCTTCTAGCTAAATGTCTGTGTCCTCTTATTTGTTCTTTATGCGACATAGTATATAATATGTGTGTGTATATACACACACGTTATCTATCTATCTATATCTATCATCTATATGAGGATCCTGTCTCCTCAGTTCACCCGTTATAAAATACAGACCTGAACATGATATTCCAGATCTGGCTACATAATGGTATAATTGCTTCCCTTGTTTTGAGGTGGTATTGCCATTCAGGCATCATGAGATATGTTGCTGGATCACCACGTGATCTAGTTGTCCTTTAGGGACCTGCTCTCAACAAGTACACGGGGTAGGGGAAAGGAGATCCTACTGCAGAGGCCACAGGAAGGCAGGTCCTGGCCTTTGGAACCTGCAGTCTGCTGACCCTCCTTAGCCGCTTCTCTTAGCGCTCGTGTTCCTTGTTCTCTGCTCCTGGCTCCCTCCCCAGCCTCCTGCTCATTCACCCTGTAGTCCATTGTTCTGTAGTCCTTCCGGGTGGTGGCTTCCCACATGGACTTCATCGTGTGTGTATATGTATGTATGCATTCATTCTTCATTAAAAAGGAAGAAAAAAGTGGAGAGATGAGGGTGAGAAGAAACAAAGATTTCTGAGTTTTAAGCGAGGGTGACTGAAAATCTAATGGTATCTTTTCAGAGGTGGGTGCTCAAAGAGGAAGGTGTTGTTTTGGAGAGGACAAGCCAAACTCTTAATGACACAGGCCTTTTCTCTCTGGGAGAAGCTGCCTGGTAGAAGCAGGCCAGTTTGTGTCTCCCTGTGAGAGGCAGGAAGCGGTGTGGTAGAAATCAGTGGACAGGAACTTGGGCATGGCCCCTCAGTGGTAATAAACTCATCTCTGACCTTATCTTGAGCCTCTTTTGCCATCAAAATCACCTGTTGTGACTGTTTGGCTACACTTGACACTTTTGACTTCTTCTTGAAATAGTTTGGGTTTGGGTTTGATTTTCCCCCCTTGGCTTGGCTTTGAAAGCACTCTTTTCCTTTATTCCACCTGTATTCTCTCCTTATCCCACTGGGCCCGCCTTCTCCGTGTCCTTTTTGGCTGTATCTCAGCTTCGTGACCTGTGAGACATTGGCATGCCCCAGGCCCAGTGCGTGGACCCCTCTCTAGGCACACCTGCTCCTGCGGTGAGCTCCCCGGTTTCTGGCAGTTTTCTCGTCCGCAGCTCATATTTCTCGCATCTCTTGGATTCTGGGTTTAGGCGTATGACTGTCTTAGTTGACATTTCCACTAGGATGTCTCTTCAGCATCATACACTTAACCTGTCTAAAATTGAGCTGATTTTTTCCCCACTTCTAAACAGGTAGTTTCCACGGTCCTCCTCAGTAAATGGCAACTCTGTCCTTTCTGTTGCTCAGGTCAAAAACCTTAGCACCAGCCTTGACTGTCCCCTTGCTCTTCTGCCCCACATCCACATCTGCAATGCCTGTTGGCTCTGTCTAACCATATGTCCAGAATCTCAGTACTTCCCATCATCGCCACTGTTCCCTCTAGGCCAAGCCACTGTCGCCTGTCACTAGGGTGACTGGAATAACAGCGGGATGTCCCTCTTCCCTTCATCTCCAGCCCCTCCCCACAGCCACCCTCCTCCCACCAGCTGCCAGGCCTTTTCTCTCCTCAGCAGCCAGAGTGGTCCTTTCAAAATTTAATGCAGATCGGGTCACTCTTCTGCTCAGAACCTTCTTCTAGTGACTTCCAATCTGGGGGTAAAAGCTAGTCTTTGTGATGGTTCTGTGGTCTGCACACCGTCCTTGTCCCCCCCCTCCACCCCCAATACACCTCATCTTTCCCCTCTTGCTCTCTCTGTTCCAGCCACACTGGCTGCCTTGCTTTTCCTGACTTTTCTAAGCCCCTTATCTGCTTCATTTGGATCCTCAATGTCCTTCATTGTTGCTCAAATGTCACTTCATTATTAAATGGAGCTCTGCCTCCCTGCCTTTTTGCTCTCCACAGCACATTTTACACGGTCTGACATACTTCTTTACTGTCTGTTTGCCTAGTAGATGTCCCCCTACTAGAATGTTCCTTGTGAGCCAGTGCTCTGTTTTGTTCCCTGAGGTATGAGCCTGGTACAAAGTAGGCATCTGGTGAGTATTTGAGTGAATGAATGAACTTGTGTGTCTAGAGTTCATTAATACTGTCGGGGAAAGAACGTCCAGCCTATACAAAAGTTTTGTAAGGTTTGTTTGAGCCAAAAGTTGCGGATGTGCCCAGAAGCAACATCTCAATGGATTGAGAAAATGTTCTAGAAAATGGCAGTTTTGCCACTTATTTTATACATGAGAACCAAGGGAGGAGGCATCAGGAGGGTTACTTGAAGTCCACCGGTGGTAGATTAAGGAGTCAGCAGAAAGTTAAGTGAGGAAATCTCTGGAATTGGATGAAAAGCAGACTAGAAAAGCTCTTCCTTTGCACTGGTGGACACCGGATGGGTAATAATTAACATTTATAGCGCACAGAGCTGGTATGTGGGGAACAAGATACCCACTGAGGGGTTCTCTGGTCTTGTGCCCTGATGCCTGCAGCTGTGCCTTTGAGGGATCTAGAGAAGAAAATGACTGACATTTCAAAGGGACGTTATCCTAGATGCGTGAGAACAATGGGCAGGGCTCACTTAAGGTAATGAAGGTACCGGTCCGGTGGGACTCTCCACCATGGCCTGCCCCGTTAGGAATTTATGATCAGGCCATCCTGTGTGATTACTTTTGGTCACTGAGCTTGTCAGGCTTGTCATGTTCCCCCACTCCCCCACCCCTTCTTAGCTTGTCAGGTTAGGTATATGGCCCTGTTTTCTTTCTTTTTTTTAAATTTCTTTTTTATTTAATGTATTTGTTTTTAGAGAGAGGGAAAGGGAGGGACAAAGAGAGGGAGGGAAACGTTCATGTGTGAGAGAAACATTACTTTGTTGCCTCTCACATTCCCCCAACTGGGGACCTGGCCCATAACCCAGGCATTTGCTCTGACTGGAAATTGAACCTACAACCTTTCAGTTCACAGGCTGGCACTAAATCCACTGAGTCACACCAGCCATGGCATGGCCCCCTTTTTCATTCACATTAAATAGCATTGTATTTTATGAATTATACATTATGTTCATATACCTTGTCTTATTCGATCAATTTGTTTACTTTTTGTAAATCAGTCTAAATTAATTCTATTTAAAGTGCTTGACTTCCTTGACTGGTTTCCTTGGGAAATCTCAAGTATGGCCATCAAAATATATCCTCCATCCCATTTTGTTTTAGTTACATGGGACGTAAATTCTGACATATGGAGCATTTTCTTCTTTTATTACTGCTTCCGTAGAACTCCCTCTTATAAATTTAATAGATTCTTACTTATTATTATAATTTTTATTAGATCAACTGGGAATCCTTTAAAAACAAAGGCATACCGAGTGCTTCATTTGCCCCACCCTTGGTTAGTGAGGGGCCACAGCATCGCACAACTTCAGGAAAACCATTAAGCTTCGCAACTCTATGCCAGTGGTGCCCCCTGGAGTAATGATGACTATAAAATATTTTGCTTGAGTTTCTCATTATTGAATCTGTTTGTTTTCTTTCTGCTGTCTGAGTGGCATTTTAAGACCCCACGCACTCTCTGCCTTGTGCTCACATTATTAGGTCTTTCTGACTACTGCATGTCACTTTTTATTAGCACAGCTGTGTCAAGTTGTTCCTAATTCCATTCTACTTCATCCACCTTTCTGGCTTTCTTCCTTGGCTATTTCAGTCAGTCCTCTTGCTGTTCCATTTCATTTCATTGACATCAAACTTGAGTGATACAAATGAGTCCCTATTTTCCACAGGCAGTTACAAGTACCCTTTGTCAGCCTGATGCTATCCAGTTGATTAAGCCATCAACATACAAATGGTATCTGTCATTCAGAATCTGAGCCTTGCATTGTGATAAAGTTAAAAGATGCAAATGTGGCCCTGGCTGGTGTGGCTCAGTGGATTGATTCCTGGTCAGGGCACCTGCCTGGGTTGCAGGCCAGGCCCCCCGTTGGGGTGTGCAGGAGGCAGGTGATTGGTGTTTTTCTCCCTCTTTTTTCCTCCTTTCCCCTCTCAATAAATAAGTAAAATCTTGGGGGAGGGGCAAGATGCAGATGTGGCAACCTGCTGCCATTCTGGGCTGCTTTACCAATCCAGAGATAATATGCAAATAAACTTTGGTTTGGGGAGCAGTGGCAGCATCCAGAGACAGAAATTTGATCCCAAATGTATTGTTTACAGATAATTTTAGTTACTTCGTTCATCTCACAATGAAGGCATGTCCTTCTAATTTCATCTTAGTGCCCTGCCTTGAGCACATAGCATTTACAGAAAAATGATCAATTTATGCTATCATTTTATATTAACTATGATTCTAAGTTTGAATGGAGGTGTGTCCATACAGCCCTATACTCTGAAGACAGGCTTGCTTTGATTCTCTAAGGATTCCTTTCCCTCCATTCCTAAGATGGTTCGAAGTGGCTGGAGTACTGCGAGGCCTCTTAGAGCTAAGCAGAACGGGCTCTCTCCACGCCCCGTTGTGACAGCTGTGGTGGCTTTATTTGCTCTACATACAGTTTATCAAGTTGGTTTAATTTATGTATGTTTAAAAGTTTGTGTTATATAATGCCTATTATTGCATATTGTACTGATTGCTATATTTTCATGCTTCTCTTTGAAAGTTAAGAATCCACTAGCTAATAAGCTATTTTTAGTGTTTGGCTTAGTCTCTTGTTAGTTTCCCCATAATTGCTTTTCTGCGTTCAATCCTGACTTAATCCCTCCAGTGCTCAGGTTAACAAGGATGCTATTTGAGTTTTTAAAATTTCTGTATTGACAACTTGTTTACATTTTCCTTTTATGAGGCTGAAGAGAGAACTCCCTGCAGTGATTGATTAAGTGGGGGATAGGTGTGCTGTATTGCCATTCTCCAAAAGCATGATTAGTGAAGAGGGTTGTCTTTTCCTTGTTTTGTACTGTTTACCAGAAAGAAGGTTCAGAAAACAGTACTTCTCACCAGGAATTCAAAAGCTAAAAGAATGTGGCTCTGGGACAGATGGAGAAGTTTCAGCATTGGAGGTGGGAGTGTGAAAAGGAGCCCCCAAGAAAATTTAATTTTTAGTCTGAGAAACCTAACTCGCATGAACAATTTCTCCTAGAGTAAGGCCCTTTCCAGTCAGATCTGTTGGTGCTATTGAGCTGGTATTTCAAGTATGCCCATCTGCATTTAAACGAATTGCTCCAAGACAATCTGATTATGCGGTAGTTACTTTGGTGAGAATAGCGCCTCAGTGGAATGGAAACTTCATTTGAGTCTAATATTAGACCTTGCTTTGGAAAATTCCTTTTAAATGATCACAAGCTGGGAATAGCAAAAGAATTTAACTTTCGACAGACAGCATTGACCAAGAATTTTTAACTGCTTATGTTTGGGTCCTTGGGAAAGCAGATGTGAGAAACTGACCAGGCTGAATTGACGAGACTAGAATCGACTTGACCCGGTGATCCGGTGTTTATATCTATTGCTGATAAGTTTTGCTCCTAGTCTTCATTTGCCGCAAATATTTTCATTCTTTGAGCATGAGCATGCTAAGGATGAAAATTGTTAGGATTCCTAATTGTCTAACAATCTAACCTAGGTTTCCAGACATTGTTGCCTGTGAAGGAGTCTGAGCCAAAGCAGGAAAGGGCCAACAAGCTTACAGAACCAAAGACAGTTTCTAAGTGAGTGTTGGGAACTTGATCAAACCTGGCCTTCAGGGAGTATTTTAGTTTGGCTGGTTATATCCGAGAGAACTCATCAACTCGCACGTTTTGAGTAAACTATTTGAAGGACTGCTTCCACCACCCTACCTCCCCCAAAACCCATCCTGTGATGTAAAAAAAAAAAAAAAACAGTACACATGTTAACTGATCTTGAAATATATATACGATGTCTACTTGGCTTACTTTAAGGATATATTTCAGATGCCTCACATACCTTGTACTGGCAACACCAATATTGGTGTGAGAGATGCATTTAATATTTTAAAAGATCTTTCTAAAATTGAAGTGCATCTTTTAATCATAGTGTGTACTTAATGTAGTGTTTTTCTTTTCTTTGACTAAGATTGTAGTAAATTAATGGTGCCTTAGAATTGAGAAAGGATTAGTAAATTAAGTGTTACCATTGATTGATCACCCCGTGGATCCCAGGCACTGTCTTTGTTTGAGATACTAACATTATATCCCTGATATTCACAACAATCCTGGCGGGCATTAGTTATTATGAGCCTGATTTTGGAGGTGAGGAGAATGAGGCTCAGAAAAGTTATGTAGCTTGATCATGATCACACAGCCAGTAATGGTGAATTAACTGGCAATGTTGGAGTTTAAATTTAGGATTGTTCGACTTCAGAGCATGTGTTCTTCCCTGTGGGTTATACTTTTTGGTATTTACAGTGTTTGAAATTAAACCTGAGAAATTTAAAACATTTACTTTTTAATTTTCTTGTTCCACTTATTTATGCATTCATTGGTTGTTTCTTGTATGTGTCCTGACTGGGGATTGAACCCACAACCTTGGCATATCGAAAAAGTGCTCTAACCAATTGAGCTATTCAACCAGGGCCTATTAATTCATTTTGTATTTATTTATTATTTTTAAATCCTCACTCGAGGACATACTTATTGATTTTAGAGAGAGGAGAAGGGAAGGAGAAAGGTAGGGAGAGAAACATTGATGTGAGAGAGAAACATTAATCAATTGCCTCCCATAGTGTCCCAACCAGGGACCAAACTTGCAACCCAGGCATGTGCCCTGATTGGGAATCGAACCTTCTGCAACCTTCTGGTTTGCTGGACGATGCTGAACCAACTGAGCCACACTAGCCAGGACATCATTTTGAAAGAACAATTATAAAGTGATTTCATGCCAACAGAAATAATATTTAACTTAAAAATCACTATGTTCCAAAACAAAAATATTAAGAAGTGTTATAGTTTTACCTTTTTTTGGCAAATGCCTTTATTATTTACGTAAGTGGAAGGCAGCTGGATTCTCTTCTGCATTTAGTCTGTGCAGTAGACTGTTGGTAGTCGCAATGAGTGAAGAAAATCTGGCCTCATGCAGGTACGTATTTGGAAAAGGGGGGTTTATTTTAAGTCTTTTTGGATAATCGGTGATATTCTCTTTTGATACTATGCCAAAACTCCGTAAGTGATAGTTTCTTAAAGGTTTGTTGCTTGTTTTGTTTTGTTTTTTATTCTTACTTTTTTCTTTAAAGGCTCATGGCAATGTAGAATCTGAAACTACACCAGTGGGCTGTGGGTGCAGTTACATTAAAATCCTTTGGTTTGAGTTCTTTCTTACAAAGAATTCTGAATAGTATATTTAGATCCTAACCTACTCCAGGAAGTGGAGTTTAATTCCTACCCCTCACCCACCCTGAGGGTGGGCCAGAGCTAGTGACTTGCTTCCCAAGAATGGAATCAGGGAAAGGGAAAAATGAATAACTTTATAGTGGAGAAACCTGAGAACACTACCTTAATAGCAGAAGTGTCTTAGGGTTCTTCCCATGTTGTCCCGTAGAATATTCAAAGACAGGTACTTGTAGGTCAAGATTTAATGAAATTAAAAACTTGTGATTCCAGTGCCAGGAAAGGCAGACCCCCATTGCCTTGGACTGTGAGGCTTGGAGGGAGTGGGGACAGAGGAAGAGGCTCCCTGTCTCTCAGGGGAGAGTGAATGGCAGGAATTCATCTTGGACCCCCACCCTCACAGAAAATGCCACAGCGTGGTGAGAAGGGTCGCCCGGTTGTGATGAGTGCATGGGGCTCCGCCCCCTATAGCGTAGGAGGTGTGACAGCCCCGCCCAGGAAGCAAAGGTAAACACAAAACTTTCAGGATGGCACGGATCATGATAGAGATCCTAGTGACGCAGCTGACCAGACAGCAAATATCTAATCTAACAAAGCAAAAGATAAGAAATCTTTCTGAGGCTCAGTTCAGATCTTTGGTTATAAAAATGCTTACAGACCTAACAGCAGATCTTAAACAAGACGGGGAAGGAATGAAGGCTAGTCCTGCTGAAATGAATGAAAACACATATGAAACTAGTGGTGAAAGAAAACCAGGGATCAAATCAACAAATCGGAACATAGGGAAGGAACAAACACTCAACCAGTACAGAAAGAGGAAACGAAAAGTGAGGAAAATGAGGAGAGGCTCAGAAACCTATGGGACAGCTATAAGCGGGCCAACATCTGAATCATAGGGTTGCCAGAAAGTGAAGAGGAAGAACTAGAAATTGAAAAATTATGTGAAAAAATAATGAAGCAGAACTTCCCTAACTTGGGGAAGGAAATAGACTTACAGGTCCAGGAAACACAGAGAGTTCCAAATAAACTGGGCCCAGGGAGGACCACACCAAGACACATTATAATCAAAATGTCAAAAATTAAGGCTAACGAAAGAATCTTAAAAGCAGCAAGAGAAGAAGAGAATTATGTACAAAGGGGTCCCAATAAGACTATCAGCTGATTTTTGAAAAGAAACTCTGCAGGCAAGAAGGGACTGGCAAAAAATATTCAAAATAATGAAAAGCAAAAACCTACAGCCACAATTACTCTATCCAGTGAAGCCGTCATTCAGAATAGAAGGACAGAGGAAGTGCTTCCAGGACAAAGTAAAACTGAAGGAGTTCATCAAATCCAAACCACTGTTATATGAAATGTTAAAGGGACTTGTCTAGGAGAAAGAGGATCAAAACTATGAACATTAAAAGGAAAACTGCATCACAACAACTAACAACAGAAGCTAGGGAACCGAAACAAAGGCAAACTAAGTAGGCAACGAGAGTGGGAAAGAATTATAGATATGGGGAACGTATAGGGGGGAGGTCAGTGGGGAGGGGGAAGGGGGAAAAGGGAGGGAGACGGTACAGGAATTAAGAAGCTTAGTAGGAGGGAGTGGAGTAGACAGGAAGATGTTGAGAAGAACTATATGCGAAACCAATGGGCATGGACTAAGGAGTGGGAACAATTGGAGGGAGGGGGTGTCACTGGGTGGAAGGGAACAAAGGGAAAGGAAATTGGAACAACTGTAGAAGCATAATCAATAAAGCATATAAAGAAAAACTTGACTGCTTCATTAAGGATATTCTTAAGAGAGACGGGCTCCCCCTGCACTCCTGTTTTACTAGATGTTGTGGTGGAGAACCCAGTGACCACTAGTGCATTTGTCATCGCTGTCTTGATGTGTGCTTAGGCACCTTTTCACCATTGGTTCAATACCAATAGTTTGACTTCACAGACCTTCTATAAAAGGGTCTTGTGTGTCCCTAGGGGTCCCCAGACCACACTTTGAGAACTGCTCTCCTGAAGTCAAGTGGCGGTTGCTAAAACGTCACACAGGAAGAGCTGACGTCACTGAAGACCAGTCCCATGGGAAACAAATGGTAATGTGGGGGAAGATGGTGTGTGGAGAAGGTGATCCTCTTCTGGCATAACTGGCTTTGCTTTGAGTGGCTCATGGATGTTTTTCCATCTGGGGAATCTCCATACCATTTTTAAATGCTGAAATACAGACTTTGATCGTCTGGTATCTGTGTTTGCGGTTGTTTTTTTCATGATCATACGTAAGACTTTATTCAGGAAATTCAGAAAATGACCTCTTGACCTTTGTTTTCTTTTCTTTAAAGGTAAATCTCACCTGGCTATTGTGCAGCGAGTAAACAATGAGGGAGAGGGGGACCCATTTTATGAAGTTCTGGGAATTGTCACCTTAGAAGATGTGATTGAAGAAATCATCAAATCTGAGATTCTAGATGAAACAGACTTATACAGTGAGTAGCATTGCCTGCGTGTCATTTCCCCAAACCTTTGCTTTTTTGGTCATGTTGTTTGTGAGTCATCTGACATCTCTCCAGTTGTTGTCCGCCTGTTTTTAGGTATGCACTCTGTGTGTAGGCTGTGCACAACCTATCTGTACATTCCAGTCCCTTCACCAGAGGGGGAAAAGTGGGGCAGGTCCTGTGATGTCAATTGGCAGTGTGCATGTGCGTGTGCGTGTGTGCATGTGTGTGTGTGAAAAGCCAGCCTCTTCTAACCATTGATCTGGATATTACTTGCCCTGACCAGAAAACTCTATTTTGTACAATGAGGTAAGTTATTTTCAGATAAATTTCTGTTTCTACTTCAGGTCATAATTCAAGTACTTAAAAAGTCAGGGGGATTTGTTAAATTAAATTTTCTTGTTCCCTTGGATCAGGGTAGGAGTGAAGTTTGCAAGTGAGTTTTGCTTGGGCAGTGGTGGTGAGATAGAGGTATAGGAGGCAGGACAGGGTGGAGTACATGATAAAAATGTGTTTTTCTTCCCTGGTTGGTGTGGCTCAGTGGACTGAGCCACCAGCCTGTGAACTGACAGGTTACAGGTTCGATTCCCAGTCAGGGCACATGCCTGGGTTGTGGACCAGGTCCCCAGTTGGGGGCATGCGAGAGGCAACCGGTCAATGTTTCTCTCTCTCTCTCTCCCTCTTCCCTTCTCTAAAAATAAATAAATAAATAATTTAAAAAACGTTTTCCCTTTCTCTGCCTTTTTTGGCGGTAGGGCGAGGATGGGGAGGGGAGGGGAATAGCCACACCTTTTGCCCAGGAGTAAGCTAGGTCCTGGGCTGAGCGGTGAACCCAAATCCTGTCTGGTTTAAGTCTACAACTGGATCTTTGGACTGTGGAGCTTAAATCTTCCTTAGCCTCACACTTAACAAAGTAAGACTCTTTCAAGATTCTATAATGCAAATGATGGCCCAAGGCTTGAGCTGTTTGGGGTCTCAAAGATGGGATAGAGAAAGAGCATTTGGGCTCTGCCCTGTTCAGCTTTTGAAACATGATTTGGAGGCGGGAAATGGATGTTCAAGTGGCCAGGGGCACTCAGGACAAAGCCTGCCATTTTAAAACTGAGGAAGTCTTCTGTATACCCTTAAAATAATAAATTTTATGTTAACTAATGACATGCTTCTGAAACATATCTTTTGTTTTCCTCACATCTGTGTAGTGTTCTTAAAAAACACCAGTTTCTATGTGGTTTGTGCTTTTGACGCTTGGAGAGTAGCCAGAAGGCTCATAGTAGAGAATGTTGTGTGTGTCTGCCTTCTTTTCATTGTCCCTCACAGTGACTCTTTAACACCCAAGTGTGTGTGTCTTTCTGTGTTTCCCCAGGGGTAGTATTCTTCATAAGAAAGATGATTTAGACATTTATGAGACCTTATGTTTGTACTTCAGTTAACTTCTTTCAAACCTTGGTTAGACTGATTTCATACAGAAATGTTGCCTAATGTAACTCACTGATATGGAATGCATAACTTGTGGTTTCATGTATATTCATTTATAAAAAAGATTTTATTTTCAGAGAGAGGGGAAAGGAGGGAGAAAGGGAGAGAAGCATCAGTGTGGTAGAGGAACATTGATGTGCTAGAGAGACATTGATCGGTTGCCTCTCGCATGCGCCCTAAACATGGCCCGCAACCCAGGCATGTGCCCTGACCTGGAATTGAACCAGCGACCTTTTGGTTTGTGGGAAGATGCCCAACCCACTGAGCCACAGCAGTCAGGACAGTTTCATGCATATTCTTGATTTAGATAGGTGATCAGAGTTGATGGTTTTTGTCATTAGAAAATTATTTTAAAAATTTGTGCTGATTTATGCTGTCTAATTCTGAAAAGAATTTGAGATAGAAGAAAATTATAAATTGTGATTATCTTCTTCCAGGACAAGCCTAGTAAGCGATCTGTTTCACCCTGGGCATGAAATGGTAGTGCAGACTTTTGGTTCTTGGGAAGGGGGCAAGCATTTGGGACCTTGTCCTTAAACTGTTTTTTATCTTGATCATTTTTTTTTTTTTGGTCCAGAAAAATACTTGAAAAAAGGTTTTGCATTAGACCTTCTAGATCAGGGGTTGGCAAACTACAGCCCGCGGGTGCCTGCTATCCGCTTTTGTATGGCTCACGAGCTAATAATTTTTAAACTGTTGAAAAAAATGAAAATAATTATTTTGTGACATGTGAAAATGTTCTGAAATTCAAATTTCATGTGTGTGACGAAGTTGTATTGGAACACAACCATTCTCATTCACATACAGCTGCTTTCTCTGAATAACAGAGTCGAGAAGTTGGCAACAGAGATGACGTGCTCTTCAGACCTCTGTTCTGGATCCCTTTCTTCACATTTGTTTGACCTTGAGGAGCTCATGGTCTGGGGTGGAAATGAAGCGAATGGATGTTACTATTAAAGTGCGGTTCTGTGAAAGTGTTTTTGTTTGTTTCTTAGAAGAAAAGTTTGCCTGTGTATTAGTTTTTTCTGTGAGCACAGCCTAGGAGCCTCTGCAAGGCAGGCACACACTTCCCTGTGTCTCCCGCAGCGCAGAGATTGTTCCTTGCTGCGGCGGGTGTGGGGACATTGAGTAGCAGGAGACTGTGTGCTCCAGGCTGCATCCTCGGCTGCTGTGTGGTTATATAGGTTCTACGAGGGAAGGGCTTATGTCCAAGGCTGCCCAGTAATGTGCTTGTAAGGGCTCTGAAGATCTTCAAGTATATTTATAGCTGCAACGAATCAGGTTGCCTATTATTTACTTTGGATTGTGTTGCAACTATGCAGCACTGATTTGATGAGGATCCTCTTTCTTCTTTCCATGTGGTTGTTTGTATGTAGAGTGCCCACGATCTGGAGAGTCTAGCCTTTCCAGTATGTTTTGTTATTTTTATTCAGAAAGAGCCCTGATCTCATGGAATGCATTTCCTTACTTTTTTCTTATTCTTTCCTCAGCGGATAACAGAACAAAAAAGAAAGTGGCCCATCGTGAAAGAAAGCAAGATTTTTCTGCCTTTAAGCAGACAGACAGTGAGATGAAGGTTAAAATATCACCACAGCTTCTCTTGGCCATGCACCGTTTCCTAGCAACAGGCAAGTGCAGCTTATCACAGTTTGAAATCTCTGCCAACCCTGAAGCGTGTTTCTCACCCACCATTGACTGGGTTGGGCTAGGGTGGAGACTGGGAAATGGGGTGAAAAGTAATGCCACTTTTGTGTTTTGTTTTTGTTTTGTTTTTTTGTTTTGTTTTTTTCTTTTTAAATTCTCTCCTCTCCTATGTTCAGTGTCGGCATGAACTCTGAGACATTTGCCAGGGGTGGACCAGTAACTTAAAATTGGTCTGAAAGGTAAGGATGAATGTTAGTGCCACACTGCATGTGAACAGTAGGCCAGGTCATCTGCTTCCAGCTGAGGCCGTGGGAGAGCAGGCTGGCGGAGCAGGCTGACGGTGCACACCAGGCCCTGCCCCAGTGTGTGTCGGACCGTTGAGTAACTCTCTTCAGCTTGCCTTCGAAGAACAATTGGATATCAGTGATAACACAGGTGCTATGATTTACAAAGAAGAAAGATAGATTTTCAAAATTAAATCTTAATCTTTTATGGTTTTAATAAAATCAGAAAGTCAAAGAACTTGGACATGGATTTCTTGATGGCCTCTTCAAATCAGATTGTTAACTTGGCCCCATTCCAGGAAGCAAGTGTGCACTTTATTAAAACCACCAACCCAGCCGGCACTGACTGCTCCAGAGGTCAAGGTTGAATGGACTTAAGAGACTGACTAACCCTTCTCACATCCCCAGTGGCTGTCTAGGTGAAGGGTGAGCTCTGTTGGCCAGGGGAAGGGTGAGAAAATCTGAAAGTACCCAGTGACCTGTCGAAGACATCTGTGTCCAAGATGGGCAGCCAGTGCCTTTCAGCTGCGTGCATTGTACTTGAACTAGTTTGACAAGAAGGCTAACAGCAGCCACGTGATGGGATGTTATACACTCTTTAAGATCATGTTTTCAGATCATGGAAATGCTCACAACTTCATATTTATGACATGGGAAAATACTCATAATTTAATGTAAAGTGAGAAAAAACAGGCTATACAACTGTGTGTACAGGAAGATTCTAGTTGTGTTTTTGTATGTACACACTCGTACACAGGCACACATGCCTAGGCAAGATACTGGAAAGAAATGCTTACCAGATGTTACAAGTGGTTGGTTTATAGGTAATTTTTTTATTGTCCTCTTCAACTTTTTCTGTATTTTCCAAAATTTCTACAATGTACTATCTTACTTTGTTATTACAAAAAAAAAAAACACAGAAGCTAATACAGAATTTATAATTTTCATATGTAACATAATATAAAAAAAATTTAAACTTATACACAGTATCTTTAATTTATTTATTCTTCCTTTGATTCTGATAAATGTTCTTCATCACTTAAGAACCACAGTTGGAAACTAAATGTTATCCTGCTCTGCCTCTGAGGTAGCATAAAGTCCAGTTTCAGTAAAGCACCCGTAAGGCAGTGATTATGGTTTTTATTTTAAATAAGTCTGATGTCTTTGTAAATATAGATCAACGTAACTTTTTTTTAATTAGCAAGTTGGAGTGCATGTTGATATGTGCACGTGCCTTGCTTTTACTCCGAGTCTCTCCGCACCCCTGTCTCAGACCCCCCTCGGGTGTCAGATGGGAGAGTGAGCCATGGGCGCTGTGCCGTGCGCCCGGCACTAACCCACACCCGAAGGCTTCCTCGCCTTTGCTTCTTCATGTGGCTGCTGTTGGACAGTCAGACTGTTATGGCTGTTGCGAAGGGCTTCCTGGCAGAGAAGGAGCCTGCTTCTGGTTGATTTTCATTTGTATCAGTCAGAAAATTAGGGTGTTTTTGTGAGAACTGAAATCAATGACAGGGTGAAAAGAATTTAAAAAAAAAACAAATATGAAAATTCAGCACTTTCTAATTTCTCCCAGGTAATCTGCCCCCAGTGGATCACCAAATGGAAGTTTCCTTAATTCATATTGTAGCACCTCGATTCCAAGTATTCTTATTATCTAAACACCTTAATCACTAATATAATTTTTTCCATCCATTTGAAGTGTAATATCAAGTTGTGTTTATATCTATAGAAGTAGAAGCATTTAGCCCATCCCAGATGTCAGAGAAGATCCTTCTCAGGCTGCTAAAGCACCCCAATGTCATCCAGGAGCTGAAGTTTGATGAGAAGAACAAGAAAGCCCCAGAACACTACCTCTACCAGCGCAACAAGCCTGTAGACTATTTCGTTCTCATTTTGCAGGTCAGAACAATTATTCAACAGTTTGATCTCACCGAGCACCCATCCTTCAAGTTCTGAGAAGGTGTGGCGTAGGTGAATGGGTGTCAGGGTTTATGTACTTAACTTCTGGGGTAGCCATATAGGTGGGAGAATTCCACCTCCCTGTTCTCGTATCTGTAAAATAACCCCAATATAAAGCAATGTCATTAGTTACTTTAATTTCCAGTACTGAAGGGCACTTAGTGATCGCTGAGGCCCTGAGTCAGGTGAAGAATGGTGAATTTCATTGTTAGTATTTTTTTGAAGCCTTGGAGGAGTTACCTGTCTATGTCTGCATCTTGGCTGAGCATTTGGAATGTAATTGTTTGAGCCCCTTCGGTCCTCTTCTTGGGACTCTCTTCTTGGGACCCTCACTAGGATTTGGTCTTATAGCTAGCTTCCTAGAGATTTTACTTTATCTCTTCCCTTAACACCATCAAAATAATCCATTTGTTGTTGTTTTTATTCCTGGTTACTAACCAGACTGTTTTACAGAAGAGCGAATGTCATAATCACAGCCTCTCACGGCGGTGGTGACTTGATTCCTTCTCACTGTAGCATAATCCACTGTATAAAGTGGAGTGGTCAATCCAGCCTGAACCCTCATTGGGCCTTGGTTCTTGAGTTAACAGGAGGCCCTTATAATACCACAGTTTGACTTGATAGAGCACCGTCCTTGGCGTGGAGACTGAGGTGAACATGACAATTAATAAAGTGCTAGGCTTACTCACTTCTTGTACCTCTTTATTGAAGACTTACTTCATAGGAAATCTTGATTTTATTTCAATACAAGAATACTAGCCCCTTAAGCATTCTCCTGTTTCTTGGTTGTTTCCAAGATATTAATTGGAGATGCCATTATAAGAGTGTGATTAGTACAATACTTGATATGATATGCCCTAAAATTTATGTGCCTCCAGCAGGGTCTCAATTATCTAAATGAATTAAGAAAGTTCTTTTTTATGTGACAGTAACTCTTACCAGGTATCTAGGTGTCAGAAAGTCTGGAAAGTGCTGTGTTGATATTTGTGTTCATGCCCGTGTTTGGATAATATTTTGTTACGTGGAAGCAGAAGTGAGGAACCAAAGAAAAATCCATGATTAACCGGTTACATGCCACTTTCATACAGTCTTTCCGGGAGCTTCTGTTGTTGGGGTTTTCTCATTCAATACTTGATTCTTCTAACCTTAGTTTCATTCAACCCTAAGTTGTGTGTGTTTTTAAAATCCTCATCCAAGGATATGTTTATTGGTTTCAGAGAGAGAAAGGGCAGTAGGGGTGGGGGGTGGGCATCGATTGGTTGCTTCCTGTATGTGGTATGTGCCCTAACTGGGGATCGAACCCACAGCCTTCTCGTGTATGGGACAATGCTCCAAACAGCTGAGGCACTTGCCAAGGCTGTGTTTTTCTTTTACAGGAGATAGACTAGCTTGACACTGTGGGCGGTGGGGCTGTGGAAAATTTATTTACTGCAGTGAGAGAATAAAATATTTACGTTTCTCATAAAAGCTAGATGTGAGTATTCCTTAAAGCTAGAGAAACTTTGAATTACATTTAAAAATGCTTATTTAGGCTTTGGTTGGGTAGCTCAGTTGGTTAGAGCATCGTCCTGATACGTCAAGGTTTTGGGTTCCATCTCCAGTCAGAGTACATGCAAGAATCAGCCAATGAAGGCATGAGTAAGTGGAATAACAAATTGATCTCTCTCTCTCTCTCTCTCTCACCTCTCTCTCTATTTCTGTCTCTCCCTCTCTCCTTCTCTCCTGCCCTCCTTGTCTCCCTTCCTCTCTCTAAAAATCAATTAAAAAATGGTTATTTAGGACAATTTTGAGGATTGACATTGTGAATTTCAGTAGTAATATTAGAAACTGTGAGGCTTTCAATTGTCAATTTTTATATAGTTAGGATCTATGAAGTTTTGCTCAGGCATGCTCTGTTGGTATATAAGAAAGCCATTTTCTGGCTGATTGATCTAAAAAATAGATTTTATGGAAGAGGACTTCATAATCCCTGTCCATTTACAAGTAAATATTTTAATATAAAGATATTTTTTGACAAGGCATTTACGTATATATGTACGCGAATAACTATGTCATGTGTATATTTATACAAATGTGACAAGTTTTCTGACCTGCTGAACTGATGATGTCATGGGGGTTTTATAAATAGTGTAAGTGCTGGATTGAGAGGATTTGTGGAGGTGTTTAAATGATAATTTGGGAGCAAAATGTCTAAGTAAACAAATAAAAAATATGATTCCATGGCACATAACCAGATTATAACTTTAGCAAATTCAAGAATAATAGGAAACAAAAGGAATAGCTTTCTTTCTTTTTTTTTCTTTTTGTGTGCCAATTATATAATAGGTAAAACAGTGTTGATTTTCCTCATTGACTTCACACCGCAGATTTTCTGTTTTTGTTCAGCTGCCCCATCCATACTCTTTTTCAAGACTTCTGACATGGGCTTGAAAGGGATTGTTCTTTTATGGAGGTGATGGGGAGCATCTTAGAACTTACTCAGCCCTTGACAATACTCAATACAATTTCACTTGCTACAGAAGAGGAATTTAAGCCTTCAGGACCAAGTCTCCTAACAGATATAAGTTTTGCAGGTGAATAATGGATGCTTAATCTTTAGTCAAGTACGAATAACACAGCCATTTTAAAGAAAAAGACTACTTGGATACCTCATCTTGACCCCAATGTTTTTCTTTTTAAAAAATCCTCACCTGAGGACCTGCTTATTGATTTTAGAGAAAAGGTAAGGGTGGAAGGGGGAGAGAGAGGGAGAGGGAGAGGGGAGAAAGGGGAGAGAAACAAATATTGATGTGAGAGAGAAACATTGATCGGTTGCCTCTCTTATGTGCCTTGACCAGGAAGCGAACCCACAACCTAGGTATGTGCCCTGACTGGGAATCAAACCTGTGACCTTTTGGCTTATGGGATGGTGTTCCAACCAACTGAGACACACTGGCTGGGCTGTGGACCCAATTTTAAAAATTAGACTTAAATATGTGTAAATATAAAACTTGACACAAACTCCTTGTGCTTAGAACTCGTACATACAACTATAAACCCAAACATTCGTGGTTAATATTATATTCTACATGTGTAGATGACAGTGGGCTGGTAGGAAGGGCCCCATGGTCCCAGTACTGAGGCAGGGAGCTCTAGTGCAGGGTCTTCTGCCTTCGGCACACCTGGGTGTGTGTCTGTGTGCCCAATGGTGACTGAACCCTCCAGCCCTTTGCTCACTTGGAGCTATTTTGAATGTTTGTACAATATGTTGTGCTGTTATTTGGCCTCTACTGGATATGATGGAATTATTATGTTTCATTTTTCTCTGTTCCCTTCTCTTCAGCACAGTGCTTCTCAGACTTCGTTGTGTGTAGGAGTCACTTGGGGCTCTTGGTAAATGCCAGCTCTGACTCAGCCAGGTCTGGGGCCGAGTCTGGGATGCTACATTTCTAACACCCCCCAGCCGAGTGAGCAGCAGGGCTTGGTTAGCAACGGTGATGGCAGTAGCAGCTGCTTGGTGTGGCGGTGGGAGTGTGAGCAGAGGCAGATGCTGCCACTGATGTCTGGTGGACGCACTAGTTAGAAGATGGTTGACCAGATGGTCCAAAATATGTGTAAATTAATTTTTGACCATCACAATTTTTTAAAAATTTAAACATTTACAAAGCAAACTTGTGGAGTCCCAGGACTGCATTTGCAAGTTCCAGGTTGAAAAAGATAGTTCAAGGGTGTTCGAGCGCCGGTCACCGAGGCCATGACCAGACAGACATCTCTGCTGGGACTGCTGGCCAAGGCTGGTGAACCCGACCTGGCGTTTGCACCTCTGGCATTTAATAAGCTCCTTTCAGGTGTGAAGCACCACTGAGTACTTCATGGTGGTAATTTAAAAACAAAACAAAGAAAGGACTCAAGAACGAGTAGGAGATGAAGTAGGTGCTCAGCAGATGGTATAATGACATCTTTGGTCTCTGTGAGTCCATGACATCTGCTCGTCACTTGATGTGGTTTGCGCAGACCAGGATGGCACAGGCTTCCACCCTGAGGCCAGGTGCACCTGAGACTGGAGTACCTGTGGATGCATAGAAACTGAGAAGCGTTGCCTGCCAATACCTTCCCCCAGAGAAAGGTGGGGGTCTGTGGTGGTAACTTCACTCAGGAAGCCAGCTTTGCCGGGACAGTGAGATCTTCTTCCTCTTCCCCCAGTTTGCCAGAATGGTGCCCTGGCTCCCTTTGGGAGTCCGTTTGTCCTCTCCTGATTTTTTTGGTGATTTGTTAGGGTAAACTTGTAGATAGTTCAAAAGTGAAATTGATATGTAATGCCTTCCTTATATGGAAAACGTTATTATTTGAGAAGACACGTGATTGATTTTGAGCCAGGCAAGCCGTTTCCTCCTGGCGTGCCCCTAATTTGTGTACTGGTAGATTTATTTGGCAGTGGTCATTTTTGACACATGTATGTGAATAAAAGATGTGTTTGCTGGATGTTCTAAAACTTGCCTGCCCAAAAAGCTTCACTCCAGGAGAGAAGGATACAGGACTGGGCAGTTTGGGACTTCTAGAATCATAGTGTTAGAGCTGAAAAAGGCACCTCAGAAATCCTTTAATGTATTGCAGTTATATAAGTGAAGTAAAAGTAGTCTAGTGTAGTGTTTCCTAAATGCGAATTCTTGACAAACTTTTCACTAGTTTGAGGCAAAATGAGAAAAATAAGACAGTTGCTGTGAGTTCTTCATAAAGCTACATGTATTCAGTTTAAAAACATGTCAGTTATTCTGAAATTATATATTGGGTTAAAATGTCTGAGCTTTTATGAAGTGATGGTAGCAGCAGGTAGCTGTGCTTTTAAAAATGTTTTGTGAACTAAAAATTTGGTAACCCTCTTTGTGTCTCCAGTATTGAGGATGGGGGTGCATTTTTCTAGTTCTTGGAAGGCAGAGGTCTAGGAACACTGGCCTGCTGTATCTGTGCTGTATCTGTCCTGTAGCTTGATGGCTCTAGACCAGCAATTTTCAACCCACCTGCTGCCAGAATTTTTAAAACATGCAATACCTGACTACTTAGTCAGACGCACTGACCTCTTTTCCCTTAGACGGTCAAATAAAAAGTGACAACAGCCAACACAACAATAGCCGTCTGATGTGAATTAATCAAAGTTACACCTATTTTTTTGGCCAGATTGGCAAAAATATATATATATTTGTGGTGTGCTGCAGATTTTAGTAACTAGTTTCTGTGTGCCACAAGATGAGAAGGGTTGAGTCGCTGGCCCGGACTCCAGGAGGAAGGTCGCTGGCCCTCCCCTGCTTGGGTGCCTGTGGAGCAGAGACCGTCTGAAACAGCTACCACCCAGAGCTTTGAATCTTTGCGCAGCACCCTTGTTTAACTAGCAGGCTTACAGTGGCTGTGACTTCGGGGGCGTTTCTTGAGAGACCAGGGTGCACGGAAGTTCCAGGGCTGGGCCATCGTTCACAAACTGAGCCTTTCAAGCAGTGTACTCCCCGACTTTGCTGCCTTCCAGAATCCCCCGGAGAGCTGTACTGAAATCCTACTGCCGGGTTGCACCCCATCCTGGTTAAACCAGAATGCCTGGGAGAAGCAGCCAGATGTCAGTTTGGTTTGTTGCTGTTGTTTGCCTTTTAATTCCTCGGGTGTTTTCAGCGCACAGTCAGGGACTCTGTGCTTTTGAGTTTCCCTGGCAGAGGTGCCGAGCCTGGGAGTCATGAGGACTCCCAGGAACTGCGGTCCCCACGAGGCAGACCAGGTGGTGGTGTGCAGGCTCCTTCGGAGAGTTACTGTTGCCCTGCTGGTTCTGACACTCGATTATTATTAAAAAAAAAGACCTGATGCCCATTTGCAGGGACGCAGAATGCAGAAAGTCCTGTAACTTATAAAGCGAAGGACCCAGGTCACCTGGAGCGCTGTAGACAGCAGTCGTCATGGGGCACTACTGCATTCGGTCCTTCCTCCTGGTTTCCTGCGTGGAAATTGAGACTGTGAGCCAGCCCTGCAGCCGCCACCCTCCTCTCCCCCTCCTCCCTTAGGGGACCCTGCCTCCTCTGAGGTTGCTCACCTGGCCCTGCACCTCGTTCTTTCCCACCGGCCCTGGGCTTTTGCTCCCTTAGGCACCACCTCTTGCCCCTACACTTCCTCCCCTCGCCGCCTTCATGTGCGCCCTGGATTCCCAGACCCTGAACAGGGGCCCTCGGAGCCCCAGGCTGTCCTCCTCACCCGATGCCCTGGCTGTCCCCGTGGGCCTGCTGCCTGTGCCTTCTCCTGCCCGTCCTGCCTCCCTGCCGCTCTGATTTCTTCAGGGCACTGCTCCTGAAGGCTGCAGGAGCCCCCTCCGCCAGGACTCTGACCCTCCCGGGATTTGGGAGGTGCTTCCCTCTCCTGGTTTCCATGGTAACACAGCTGTCTAGTTCTCCTTTTGTCTGTTTTGCCCTTGGGTCCCGTATTGGTTTCTGTTTCTCCTCCTGCTCTTGGTCACGGGCTGTGTGCAGCCTGGTCCTCTCTCTTTCCACTTACTTTCTCTTATCCACTCTCAGATCTCCACCTCTAGGTGTGACCTTTCTTCTGACCTTCATTCTTCATTTCAGCCTTTCTGACAGACTCTTCAGAAGGCCTTTTTCTTAAAGGGAATCTGTCCTTTCTTCCCGGCCGCCACCAGGATGCAGCCCCTTCCAAGCCTTTCCGTCTCCACTCAAGGTGCACTGTTTTTCCCTTACTCCAAGCACACCTCTGCTGTGGTTACTGAATGCCCTGCTCCCCCTTACCCTTCGATGGTTGCACCGAATTATGTTGATTCCTTATCCATACTGATCTTTTTCCAATCCTGTGGCTACTACTCTAGTGTAAGGCTAGACTTTATCTTCTTGAAACTGTACTCCTCTGTTCAAGAACCTGACCTCATTAGCCTGTCATTCAAGGAGCTTCATAGTCTAACCTGTTCTCCAATCTGCTTTTCCAAACCCACCTTGCCCGTCTTCCTGGGGCGACCCGGCGAGCTGGCGGTCTGCCATCACCACCTCCGACCTTCCTTCACACGCTCCCCCTCTTGACTCAGTCAAGTCCTCCTCCTCAGATTTTCCTTCTGTATAAAATCGTCTTTCTATAAGAAGAGGAAGTAATTTTTTCTCTCTGAATTCTTTATATTCTTATTGCCTTCCTCGTGCAGAATTTTGCTGCACGCCTCCCTACCGGACTGGAAGCTCTTCGAGGGCAAGGAGTGTCTTCCCACAGTGTCTATGCTAGGACCCTGCATGCTTGGGTTTTCAGGTTGATTTTAATTGTGGGTGAAGTTTTCACTTCCTTTCTTGTAGCAAAAGAATTTGGTTGGGGATTGGTAAAACTAATATACCCACTGAGTGAAGGAGAACCTAAAAGAGAGACAACAGGTGTAGTTTTCTGAAGTGATTTGAGAAAGGTCTTCCATAATTAGGAATTTAGTATAGAATAATCGGGAGTGATCAAAATAAGAGCCTTATGGGTGGCATAGTGTAAGCATCTTGGGTAAGAGCTTGTTCTTTGGTTACCTGATCTTTCTGAGTCCCCAACTCCTGATTTGTAAGAGGGGGATCACTGGGTCTGCTTCATAGAGGTGTGAGCATTAAATGAATTAAAACACTGAGAACTGTTAACCCAGTTTCTCTTCAATAAGTGGTAGCCTAAATTTTTTAAAAATTTTAATTTATTTTTGGAGAGAGGGGAAGGTAGGGAGAAAGGGAGGGAAACAAATTCAATTGGTTCCTTCTTGCACGCACCCCAACTAGGGACTGAACCTGCAACCCAGGCATGTGCCCTGACTGGGAACCCAACCAGTGACCTTTCACGTTGCAGGATGACGCCAACCCACTGAGCCACACCGGCCAGAGCTGGTAGCTTAACTTGTTTGCCTGTCATGAAGGATGCACCATAAAGGACCCCCCTCACTGAGAGGCAGTGAGAGCCGGTCTGACCCTTGGCTTAGAGGTCTGGAAGTGCAGCTCACTTATTGGGTCAGGTATTGCAGTAGCCCAGAAAAACGCACTGCTGAGCATCTGCCATGAGGGGATTATGGTGGACCCTGCAGCTACAGGGATGAGTGAGGAAGGCACAGTCAGTGTCTCGGAGGGGGAACCGATAAGACTGAAGGAGAAGTTGAAGACAGGAGGGAAAGGGAAGAAAAGGGGAAACCTTGGGAGAGGTTTTCTCCTGGCGGAAGGAGACTTTCTTAAGACGCTTTCCCAAGACAGTGAAGAGAAAGTACCGCTGTGTCACAGTGCCTCTGGGGAGTCTGGATGGCAAGGAATTGGCCTGCACGTTGTCTGCTCAGTTGGTTAGGGGACCAGGCTAGTGAGACAAGAGTTCTGCCCCTGAGAAACTAGTTAAGTCCTCTCTGTTCCATGGCCTCAAACCATGTTGACCCTTGACCCTGACTGCTCCAGCTCGGGCTCCTACAGGACAGCTTGGGTGACCATAACTGAGCATCTTCTCTGTGTTTGTCCCACTGATGGAGTAAGACATCATCTTTTTATTACTGGGAGGGCCCCTGAAGAATCCACAAACTAAGGATGCTGGGAAATAGTCAGTGGCCCAGAGAAATAAACATCACACTGTTATGTCATCTCTGCATCCCCAGCCAAATCTAGTTTTCATATTTAAGGTGAATGAACCCTCTCCTCTAAGTGGGAAAGATTATCAGAGGCCTTTCTTCCTTGGGATTGTTGGGGAAGGAATTTAGAGAAGATTTAAAAAAGGACGAAGTCTTGCGTGGGGTTTACAAACAGATCCATGCATTTGGACTGAAATGCTCCCCTTTTCTTTTCACAGGGGAAAGTGGAAGTAGAAGCCGGGAAGGAAGGCATGAAGTTTGAAGCCAGCGCTTTTTCATACTATGGTGTCATGGCCCTTACGGCCTCTCCAGGTGAGTCTCCTCCACCTCTGAGGGCAGCGCTCCACTTCAGGAAATGGTGCCTTTCTTTCTCTACCTGCCTGCTAACCCTACATTTACTTCTTGAACTTTTTATTGAAGTTTATCATGTATTCAAAAAACCTGCACAAATCCCAAGTGTACATACTTCTGTGAATTGTCACAAATTGAGCATGCTGGGGTAAACCAGCCCCCAGATCAGAGACAGAACATCATGCCCCCACGGGACCCTCCACCACCACCACACTCCCTGTTCGCTACTGCCCCTCAGAATTAACCTCTGTCTCGATAGACTTCTGAGCATAGACGAGTGTTGCCTGTTCTTGAACTTTATCTCAACGGAATTATATAGGATGTTTTATCTGCTGGATCTGGCTTCTTTCACCCAGTGTTGTCCTTGTCACGTTCATCTGTGTTGTTAGGGTTGCTTATACTTTATTTCTTCACATTGCTGCATAGTGTTCTGCTGTGTGAGGGTAAATGATGCCCTTGGCCTTTCCATTGCTGGTGGACGCTGGGGTAGTGTCCTGTTTAGGGCCACAGTGGCTTGTGTGGCTGTGAACACTCTTGCACCTGCCTGTATTTTGGTGAACATGTGTGCTTTTCTGTTCCGCCTACGGGGTCACAGGGTGTGAGGGTATCTTCAGCTTCAGCAGCTACCGCCCAGCAGTTTTCCCAAGTGGCTGTGGTAGTCCACACTCCTGCTGTACCAGGGAGGGTTCCTGCTGCTCTGCATCCACCTCTTAGTATTGTTGAGTCATTTAAACGTAAACTGTTTTGGAGGTTTTTAAATTTGCATTTTCCCGAGGAAGAATGAGGTAGTTAATACATATTTATTGCCTATATCCAGATCTTCTTATCTAGAGAGCTGGTCAGTTGAGTCAGCCAGCTAGAGGTGGCTGTGCCCGGGGTATTAACTAAGTGCTCTGAATGCCAGCTAGCGGTGCCTGTCCTAGTTAGAACGTGGGCACAGATATCTACCTGGCTCACCTCTGGGATGGGACTTGAATGGCCCATCTTGGCATTGCTTGCAAGCTGGCCGAAACAGGACAGGCAGGTAAACAGAGGTGCTGTAGTGCCACCTTGTGGCCAAAATGTCAAATGACATGCTGTGCTAGGAAACAGCTTTTGCAAACCTCAAATTTAAAAATAACCCATCCTAAAAAAGCACTGTCACTTCTGGAAATCAGTCTCAAAAGGGGAGGGATCCCTCTAGACTAGTCTTTTTTTTTGATGTTGGTCCTCACCTACTGTGCAACATGATGTCTCAGGCACCAAGATGTTACAGTGAGAAAGCCAGGGAAACTTCAAGAATTCTCTCTCCCATTTCCAAACCTCCCCTGTCCCAGATGCATCTTCTCACTATCCCTGGGCAGGTTTTTGAGTCACATGGGTCAGTGTCCCCACTGTCAACTGCTGACTGACACCCAGTGTGAACATAACCCTATCTAACCTCACTTAAGCATTTGGTGTCTGCTGTAAACTTGAAGGTGATCTTTCTGTGTTTACTGCTTGTGAGGAGACAGGGAGATTTTTAACCAGGCAGAGAAGACCTGAATTACAGCTTCAGTTCCGTCACATACAGTTGCCTGACTTTGAGAAGGGCCCTTGGCTTCCTCGGTGTTAAAGAACATAATAAGATTACCTCGTGTGATTGTTAAAAGAATAGAATGTACACACGTGCTTTGTAACCTTTAAAGCTCAAGAGGAGATCTTGGTATAACAAGTGTTGAGATTGTGACTGTTTTGGGGAACCAACCTCAAATTAGTCCAGGGGAGCAGAATCAGATTTATAAAGTGGTTTTCAAAAGAAAGCTGGAAGAGTGAATTGTACATTTTTATTGATTACTGGTTCTCAAGGCCCATGTTGGCCCTGTTCATACTGAACTATGGATTCAGGTAGGAGTAAGTCCCATTTAGAATGGAATCGAGGAGCAGGTCTTCTGTGTAGAAATCGGGGATAGGGGGCTGTCTACCTAGTTTGGAAATACCAGAAAGGAAAGAAATTTCATTCATAGCATATTATTGCAAAACCCAGTATTTTGCTTGACTTTATAATTAAGACTCGGGATTTTGTATGTTCAGTGATAGATGCAATTAGTACAGTAATCTCAAGATAATATTTCTGTTAATTTTGATTGCTTAGAAAAATCCTACAGTAATCTGTAATCAAAATTTGCCCAGTTATATATCAATTATACCTCAATTAAAAAAAGAAAAAACCTGCCGTGGCAGGATAGCTCAGTTGATTAGAGCATTGTCCCAACATGCCAAGGTTGCAGGTTTGATCTCTAATCAGGGCACATACAAGAATCTACTAATGAATGCATAAGTAAGTGCAACAATAAATCGATGTCTCTCTCTCTCTCTTAAATAATAATAATTTTTAAAAATCCTGCCCAGAAAAATAGGACTCTGCCCAGTAGGGTGATGTTGGTTGGACTTTTCAGTCAGCTGAAGCTACAGCTCCCTGTCTGAGGAAGCAGTAATGAGGATGCCTTGTTCTGGCCATCCCCAGGAAACCTGTGTATCATGTTCTTTATTTACTTGCTCTAACACTTGGAAATTTCAAAGTATTCCAAAGTAATTCAAAGCATCAGGTCAAAGTTACAATCAGACTAATCAAGGTTGTAAATGAATTGAATAACTAATTATGTGCCACAGAGAGGGTGCTGTAGGCTGTGCTGTGAATAGGGGCCATTTGCTGGCACAGCGGCTTGGTCATGCTCTCAGGCCTGCTGGTTAATTGAGCTCCCCTTTTGCATGGCTAGTTGTGATTTAAGTCCTTAAGAAGAGCACGTTTTGAGCTGTAACCCAATTGGGTATTAACAGCTTAAGGGATTTCTGGGTTAGTAAAGAAGCATGGGACTAGGATTTCAATCCCCCACCCCCACCCCCCGCAGTCGTCCTCCTGGAAAGCAGTGTGCATTCTTTTATTTTATTTTTTGTTTACGTAATGTCGTATAGGCTTTTTCATTTCTGGAATTGATGGCTCATATTGGTAGGACTGGTACCCACTCCTGTTCCCTGATTACAGAGCTCTTTCTCATCTTTCAATATGGTCTCACCCTGTTTTTCTCCATTTTTCAGTTCCTTTGTCCCTGTCTCGTACCTTTGTTGTCAGCAGAACAGAGTTGTTAGCAGCAGGTTCTTCAGGTAATTCTGCATGCTTCCTTTTCATAATTCTTTTGGTTGCCTCCCCAGACCCCACAAAAGCCGTCTTTGGTTTTTCTGTGAGCCCCAGAACTCCACATTTCTGTGCCTTAATAGCGAGCTAACCTAGGAAGTATAAGCCCACAGCAGAGGCAGAAAGGGTCTGGGATACTGGAAGGAGATCTTGGAACACAAACAGTGACAAACCCGGGGAAGGGAGAGTGATTGGCACCTGGATCGTCAGTGTTCCCTGCCTGTCCCCCCAATACCACTGGCTGTGGGTTTTCAGGGCAGCAAGGTGGCTGCTTCTGGTTCTTCTCTGACCTCAGCAAAGTCATGGTGTGTGGAGGCCAAGGCCCTAAGCACCCCAAAACCCAAGGATGCTCCTACAGAATACATACAACTGAAAGCTTGAAGGACTCAACTTCTCTTGGTAAACCCCCAGCGTTGCCATCTCCTTGGTCCTTCCAGCATCCTTGTGAATGGGGTGCATGTATTTCTGCCTCCATCAGGCAGGTGGCCCCACTTCTCCTGTCTCCCCCTCTTGGGTTTGAAGTCAGTGCCATGCCCTTTCCTAACCAGCTGTTGGTTACTGCCCTGCAGGAGAGGCGGTTGTGCCTGGCTAATATGTCCAGCTCCTAAAAACAAAGGCAATAGTTTAATCTTTCTTTAATTAAAATTGCTGGGTTTCCTATTTGGTAGTACAACTTTTCTGTATTTATTTTGTTCCATACAGCTTAATTTTTGAAATTTGTTTCATAAGCCAGTTTCAGCAAAACTCTAAAATGCTGATATTTGGTAAAGGAAACAATAGTTGTCTTAGAAACTGATGTTCTCTCAAATTTTTGCTCTAAAAAGTGTGGGGTGTTTGGGAGTAAGATATTATTCCTAAGGCTATTTGAATCAAACCAGTTGGCAGACTATACATACATAAACATATATGTGCACATATGTATGTGTCACATAAGTATATTTATGCTTTTTTTTTTCTCCCCATTTTATTTGCTGGCATCTGCCACCTGTTTAAAATGTCACAGAAGTTGAAGTAGAGTGGCTTTTGGATGAAGCTTATGAAAATGCCATTTGTTTTTTATGTTTCCCGTAAAACTTGAGATTTCTTAGCTCTGCCCACTCCATCTGATGCATTAACAGAAAAATACATTTTGCGGGTCCTGGCCTTCAGGGATGCTGGCATCACCGTAATAAGATACCTAATAAATGGGAGTTGGATTAAACCAGTGATTTTCAGCTCTTCCAAAAGGTGCCTTGTGGTTCCAAGGGAGGAGACTGGGAATGTCTCTTGATTGTATCTTTTTAGCTTACTAGCAAAAAGAGGATTCCTGGGTAGGATGAATTAAAAAACACCAAGACAAAAAGCAGAAAGAAAATTCTGAGAAGGTATAAAGAAGAGTTAAAACTGAAAATTGCTTTGATAATTCTCTAAACTTTTGGCACATAAATTTGGCAACAAAACATGTGCTGAACTGGGGAGAGGCCATGTATGTTCCTGGGAACATACATATATGTTGCATGTTGATGAGAGGCTGATCATGCTTGGAGCTTGTCACGCTGCAGAATGGGTCCTAGAAACAGGGTGGGCTTCTCTAGCCTGGCTGCAAGGCTGGGCACTGGGTTCCTAGCTACGGAGAAAGCCCGTCTCACAAGACCAGAGGCGGTGGGTTGAGAGGAAGCTGACTGTGGTCTAGATATGCTGGAAGGCCAGAGAAAACGCCCTGTAATCCTCAGGAGAAAATAACAGGGGACTCAGAAGTACTGCATCAGGCCTCAGATGCCTACCTGTGAACAGAATGCGGTCTGATCAATATGCAAAGTGCCCTCCGAATGTTTCATTTTTGTAACCTTAAATTGTAACACATCGGAGTGAATGCCATTTTGAAGGTATCTGTAGAAATGGTGATATGTGATTTGGGGCGAAAGCTAGGCTATATAGTGGCATCTCTTTATTTCAAAGAACTGTTGGGTCTGCCTACCTGGGTGAAGTTATGCCAAGTGTGGAAAGGCTTGCTCATGAGGGTAGGTGTATGGTGAAGTCTGGCAGCAAGTGAACAGGAAAGAATATAATAATGTTAACCATGCTTGTGCATTGGGTGCTTAATTGGTGTCAATGCTATGCTAAGCACTCTGTACGTTATCTCATTTTGAATCTTCATCAGACCACATGAGGTGGGTATTATTATCATCTACCTTTTATGGGTAAGGAATCTGAGGCTTTGCAAAGTAGAGACATCTGATCAAAGTTCCGTTCTGCTAAACAGAAAAACATGTGATAAATTATTAATGTGCCTTGTTCTCTTAGAAGATAAGTGGAAGCAACAAGAGGAACTGCTCCTTTAAGTTTAACTTTGACCTAACAATGGAAAATTGGTTCATGACATGAAAATTTGAGTAGCAAGTGAAATCTTCACTAGAGGTTCCTTCCTTAAGTATTTACCATGTTTTGTTCATATTTTACAAGGGAAATTTATGGATGAAATATCAGGTGGTTGTCAGGACAGGGTGACGGGTGGAGGTAAATCGTGTGAGGTGTAGAATTGTTGAAGTATTTAACTTGGAGAAGAAGAGACTTAAGGAGAACATACTATCTTTGAACTTCTAAGGGCCATTTCAAGTAGCAGAGGAATGGAAGTTACTCAGCTCCAGAGTGGAGGGGAGACTGTCATTTGAAGTTGGGGAGGCAGTTTTTGATGGGCATGGTGATAGATTTTCCAGTCATTGCAGGGTGGTACTAGCAGAGGGCCAGCTTCTCCATGGGGACATCTGTCAGGAACACACTGCACAGAGAATTGGTCCAATCCTGTGACATGATGCTATTCAGGACCTTTCCACTGTGGGCACCCGGTTAATATTTGTGGAATAGATTTGATTGGAAAACCAAAAATGGTGGCCTTGGCAGTGGGGGTGGGTCTTATTTTGAAGGAAATTTATATTAGACGTAATGGAAAACTTGCTTTTAAGAGCAGCATCACTTAGACTCACCTGAATTTCCTTGGAAGGGCTTAGCTTCTCCTAGTGTTGAGACACCCTCGAGTTGCCTGCCGAGGGGTTTACTGGAGTCAAAGACAAAGATAATAAGCTTGGCTGGGAGATCGAGTATGAGCAGATAGATCTATTTTGATCCTTTTAAAACATGTTCTGATTATGGACACCCTCAAGAGGCTTTTGCTTTTGCTTTTGCTTCTGGCCAAGTAATGAAGTGCTGCCTTCCCAGAGCCCATGTTTTGTATCAAGTAGCCTCTGTGCTTGGGCTGTGCTTCCCGTTGGTTTGTGGTCTCTCAGAGCCTGGCGACGCTCCTGACAAAGGTGTGCGGCCACAGGGTCTGTGCCGCCAGAGACTGGGGAGGACCGTGCCAGCTCACGCGAACGGGGCTGAGCTGCTGACCGAAACGGAACCACAGCTGCGGGAAACCAGGGAGTTCTCTGTAGGGGGCTTGCGATGCGCTGTATGGCTGAGCATCTGGCATAAGTTGATTGCACTTATTCATTACTACTTTTTTATTATTTGGAAAATAAAAAGCGGCCTTTATTGGTTATATCTACCTCACTTAGAAAGTGGTTGGGTTTTTTTCCCCCTCCGTTTCCAGGTGAAAACAAGTCACCTCCTCGCCCGTGTGGCTTGAATCACTCAGACTCTCTCAGTCGAAGTGACCGGATTGACGCAATCACGCCGACATTGGGGAGCAGCAATAATCAGCTCAATTCTTCATTCCTTCAAGTCTACATCCCTGATTACTCAGTGCGCGCCCTTTCTGATCTCCAGTTTGTTAAGGTAAGAGCAGAGAGAGCCTCTTGGCTGGGCCTGGCAGTTCCAGGTCAGCCCCACAGCCGGCTGTTTGGCTCCCCGCCACTCCACTGAGCTTCCTTCCTCTTGTCATTTGATGGGTGCCCTGCCTCCAGCTACTGTGCCCAAGACTCAGGTGGGGAAAAACATATATCTCCTTGGCTCTGTCAAATGAGCTGCCAAACCAGAGGTGGCTTTTTCAGGAATGAGAGCTGGCGATTCCACGAAAAGGAACCAACCTTTTTCATCAACCCTTCATGAGCTTGGGACTCCAGTGCCTGGTTGGCAGAGGTCAGAGGCTCAGACTACTGGCCAGGATGGGGTGGGAAGAGCCCCCCACTTATCTTCTCCCCTGGAGACAGGGTTCTTTTCTTAGTTTGAAATAAAGATGTCTTTTGGAGAACGAGCCAGCCTTAGCTGATGGAAGCCTAGCTCCATTTTCTAGTCTCTGTGAAATTTTGAGACAAAATTTGGAAATGTCTTATATCAGTAAAAACTGACCTGTTTACCAGAGTCAACTTGAACTTTAAAAAGTGGCTCAATTTGTACTCAAGGATGACTTTCTTCTAGAGAAACTACTAAGGGCCTTTTGTAATGATGTGTAATGATTTGCTATCCAGATGAGAGAACCTGAACTAAGCCTTATCTTGGTTTGTTTTCTGTACCATCTTCTGGCCCCAGATCTCAAGACAGCAATACCAAAATGCCTTGATGGCATCCCGGATGGACAAAACTCCTCAGTCTTCAGACAGTGAAAACACTAAAATCGAATTGACTCTTACGGAGCTGCACGATGGGTTGCCAGACGAGACGGCCAACCTGCTCAATGAACAGAACTGTGTGACACACACCAAGGCCAATCACAGCCTACACAGCGAGGGCGCCATCTAGGGCGCCCGCACCCCACCCCTTCCCACGCCCACGCCCGGCCGCGTGGCCGCCGCCTGTGGCTGACAGTGAATCCCGTAAGTGTGAGCTGTGTGCCACGCTGCATCCTGCAACATCCTGAGACCAAAGACTTTGTCCCCTTCCTGGAAGCAGCAAAGGAGGTCGGTGAGGGCAGGAGTGGAAATGAGCTGGAAATCGACAGCTAGGGTGTGGCCTTCGAGATTTTGGAAATGAACTTCCGCCCAAATAGAATCATGTTTATTTTTTCAGCTGTACCTTTTTATTCTTCACTCACCTCCCTTGATTTGCATGAAGTTGAAAATTGTTGGGATTTAATATTTTTTTTCAAGAGATCATGTTTTTAAAAAGTGTCTTTTGCAGAGTTTTAAGTAGTCCTGCCTGAACTCTGCAATGAACCCATGATGTGACCCTGCTGGGATGGACTTGCCCCTCCAGTTGCCTTCCGTGGGCCCTGCCAGAGAGGGGCCCCCTTCCTCTGCGCCCCAGTGGGTGGTCTTGCCGATGCTGGCCTGCCAAGCCTGTGACATGGGGGAGGAGCCTCTCCAGGGACCTGCAGTTGCCTCTCTGAGCTCAGTGTTCTAAGTCAATGTTACATTGTGCCCCTTCCCCTCTGAAAGGTTTAAATTTGTGTGGAATGTAATTGTGCTCCCACTCTAAAGGAATTTTTATCACAAAAATGAAAGTTAATGAATTTTAAACCCACAGTTTATCATTGGCGAGAGGCAAGGTGACTTCACCCCGACACTCCTACAGCCCAGGTCTCAGGAGCAGCCTGGCCGCCTCCCGGCCCCAGTTGGCAGAGCCCGGCTCCCACCTCCCCGTCCCGCTCTTGTTAACCAAGATGCTGCTACACAGATGCCAAATGGAAATCTTCCACGGGGTTTTCGAGTAAACATGCGGTGTGGAGTTCAAGCTCCTCCCCTTCCCACTGGGATGCGTCATTGTCAGAAAAGGAGTTGGACCTTCCAGCTGTGCTCCGTGCTCCGTGCCGAGAAGGCTTTTCTAAACCCTTATGTTTAAAGGAGGGAACTTTGGGGACTGCCAGCCCCTGCCCCTCTTTCCAGGGCGCCAACTGTCCCTCCTCCCTGTGTCCCTGGGCCTATGGGGGTCAGTAGTGGCTGTGTCCCCTGCCCAGGGACCTCTGTGCCTCCCACCTCTGATGCGGCCCACGCCAGAGAGGCTGCCTGTACAGCCGGGGTCAGTTTGGCCCCAAACAGGGATTCAGAAACCAAATGTGTGTTGTGGCCATTTCATGTGTGTCTCCATCTTATTTTAATACCAGATTCATCACGTGTAGTGAAATTCATGTCTGAATTCTTAACTATTGTATGTATCATAAGTGTTAGCCCAAGGGACACGTGCATCTTGTTGGCAGTGTTGCCGAAGTGAATGCATACTGACCAGTTTTTGTGTAGCAGTGCCAGTCTAGGTCACGAAGATAGCATTGTCTCCACTTGGTCCCACTGAGCAAAGGCAAGCCCCAAGGCTAAGGAGCAGTTTTCTCCTCCCTCCTCAAGGTAGGAGTGTGTACCCTAGGCTGGCTCTTCGGGGGTGGGAGCTGTGCTTGCAGGGTAACCAGCAACCTGGCAGTTTGGTGGCTCCAGTGTCATATGCACGCTTGGCAAGCATTTCCTCTGGGTTGTCACTCCTGGAGTGTCATCCTCAGAAGGTGCTGTGCCCCTAGTGAGGGAAGCACTGGCTTCCCCTCGTGGGAGAGGGCCACAGGGGTACCCCTAAAGGGGCTGAGTGGCCTGCCGACCCCATGGGATGGAGCCCTCAGCATGTAGCTTGATGTTAGTGGAACCCTGCACCATAGTAGTGGGGGGTGGGGGAAGTCTTTTTATGCACAGGTCCATCTGAATTTAAATCTGTTTAACATACATCTAGCTGAGCACAACTCCAGTATGGCAGGAATTGGGACTGTCTGTAGTGGAGTCTGGGCCTTGCAGGGGGAGGGGCTTCTTCCCCAACAGCCGTGGCGCTCTTGGCGCTGCCAGCATGTGCCTTCCCTGTGGCCTGGCAGAGCCGGCCTACCAAGCTGAGGCTCCTCGGGCCTTCAGAGTCTTGATCCGTCAGCCTCTGCTGGTCAATCTGCTGCTCTGCACAGTCTGTCTTGGGGTGCCTTGTCCTGGAAGGAGCCTCTGGAATCAGTTCATGTGCTGGGTCCTTTGCAGAGCTCCACTGCTCCTACCCTGAACCTTAAAGCTCAGTGTGAGTCTAGGTCACAGAGAAAGGATGGATCCCAGCCGCTGCCTCCTTGACTTCAGGGAGAAACAGAACTTCTCCATGCCCAGTGTGGTGGCTTTTTGTCCTCCCTATAAAGGAGCAGGCAGGGGTGGCCTTGCAGTGGGGCTTCCAGAGGATGAAAGTTTAGCCTCCAAAGTTTGTATTTTTCTACAAACCACTCTTTACCTTTGCTAATTCACACTGTTTTATAACAACAGGGAACACAAAAGAATTCCTGTCTGGTCCCTAAAGGAATGAAGGCTAACCTTTGGTGATACTTACATTTGCTTTGGGGAATGCTCAAGGCTCTTCAAATAACAATGTCTGAGTGACCAGATTTCTTTTCCAGGCCCTACTTTCCCTCCGGAAACTAACTTCAGCTGTTGGAGGAGAAAGGCTGGCTCACTGCTTCTCTGGGCAACAGGAGAATGAGTTTGGCTTAGAAGGTCTATGCAGCTCCTGTCTATAAATGGGAGTCAGGCAAAGAAAGACCATCAGATAGTTCAGATCTCAGTGTACGGTGGCTGGTCCTTAGCATCACTGTTGTGGGTCCTCTGGTGAGGCTGCTGGCTTTGTGTCTAGCTCCTGGGGTCCTGAATTCTTCTGGACCCCTGTCAGACCCAGGGCCCTTCTCTCCATGGTCTCCGTGGCCCCTGCTGGGGAACCTCTTCCTGTTCCCGAGCAGCCACTCTGGTACCCAAGCGGTTCCACCTGGAACTGGATTCCTAGTATCCATATGTTCCCAGGACCATCTGCTTCTCTTTATAAATGAAAGTGGCTTTTCCTCTACTGCTGTAGAGGTTCTCTGCCCATATTTTTGTTTTATATCCATCAGGCAAGTCCAAAATCATGTATTTAAACTCTTAGGAAAACAAATCCTTAAGATTCGTTCCTGGATATTGGGTGCTAATATACTAGCTTAAGCCTTGGCCTTGATTCTTACAGACTTTGATATTGAAAGGGTACCCTGTTTAACTGTTTTGTCCTCCTTCCTCACCTCACTTCCTGAAGGTAGCTCAGTGCCCATGCCCACATAGTTGGCTACCCCTTGTGTGAGGGTAGGAGGCGTCTTGCCATTTTCTACTGTTATTTCAAGGAACTTGTGTGCAACCATTGAATGCAGTGCTCCACACTATTAATATGAAACATTTACTGTGAATATATTTACCTGTGCTATCCCCAGGACCATATAACTAAAGGACCAGGTTTTCCAAGTCTAGGAAAATAGTGGTAGAGTTGCATTTTTCCCTAGAAAATGAAGCAACAGGTATTTGGACTAAGCAGGGACCATGAACCTGCCCTTAAATTCTCTCAGGTTGAGAAGCAGACCTAAGTAGGCCAG